>NW_026988467.1:21310000-31310000 GCF_030222135.1 Aotus nancymaae
AGCCACCTCACCCAGCCCAAATTCTTACTATGTGAGTGCATGTAGCTTAAAAGAAATTTGAATTTAGGTCGGGTGTGGTGGCTCACACCTGTAGTCACAGCACTTTAGGAGGCTGAGGCAGAAGGATCACCTGATATCAGGAGTTTGAGACCAGCCTGACTGACATGGAGAAACTCCATCTCTACTAAATATAAAAAATTACCTGGGCGTGGTGGCTTGTGCCTGTAATCCCAGCTACTTGGGAGGCTGAGGCAGGAGAATCACTTGAAACCCAGGAAGGCGGAGGTTGTGGTGAGCTGAGATCATGCCATTGCACGCCAGCCTGGGCAACAAGAGTGAAATTCTGTCTCAAAAACAAAAAAATAAAAATAAATTTGAATTTAACACTGTAAAAGGTAAGTATAAGCTTATTTTTTTTTTAAGACACAATTTCACTCTGTCATCCAGGCTAGAGTGCAGTGGTGCAATCTTGGCTCACTGCACCTTCCACCTCCTGGGTTCAAGTGATTCTCCTGCCTCAGCCTCCTGAGTAGCTGGGATTATTGGTGCACACCACCACACCCAACTTTTTTTTTTTTTTTTTTGAGACAGAATTTTGCTCTTGTTGCCCAGGCTGGAGTGCAGTGGCACGATCTCAGCTCACCACAACCTCTGCCTCCTGGGTTCAAGCGATTCTCCTCCCTCAGCCTCCCGAGTAGCTAGGATTATAGGCTTGTACCACCATGCCTGGCTAATTTTGTAATTTTAGTAGTAACGGGGTTTCTCCATGTTGGTTGGTCTGGTCTCAAACTCTCGACTCAGGTGATCTGCCTACTTCGGCCTCCCAAAGTGCTGGGATTACAGCATGAGCCACCACACCCAGCCCCCATTTTTGTATTTTTAGTAGAGATGGGATTTTGCCATGTTGACCAGACTTATCTTGAACTCCTGACCTCAAGTGATCTGCTCACCCTCAGCCTCCCAAAGTGCTGGGACTAATAGACGTGAGCCACCACACCCAGCCAGCATAAGCTGTTAATATGGGCAATACAGATAAAATCCCAGAAGACTAAGGTCAAAGTGAAAGTGATTTTTTTTTTAAAATAAGCTTGAAAACATCTCTTTAGTTCAGGTCTTAGAGATTAATTTTCACCAAGTATTTATTTGTAAATGAGTGGCGATGATACCAATCTTAATGTGTATCTGTAGTGTGGGTGAAGAAAGAACAGTCTGGTTCAAAAGAAGAGTCTAACAGTTAATAGCATTAGTGTTTAACAGATGTAGAAAGTAGTCTTCAGTTTGTTGTTCTCAAATGTTCAACTATGTGTACTTTGAAAACCTGGTCTTTGCAGATTGAACAAGAAAAATTGGCATCTATGAAAAAGCAAGATGAAGACAAAGATAAAAGGGATAAGGAAGAGAAAGAAAGCAGCAGAGAAAAAAGGGAGAGGTCTCGTAGCCCAAGAAGGTATCATACAATAGATGCATAACTATGTTTTATAGGTACTTTAGGTCTTGAGAAATTCTGTGTGTAGAAACTTTCTTAGTTAAAAAGGAATCTAACAGCACTGTTCGGGGAATTTGTTCCATCATGCAGTTTTCATGGTGAACTGTGGCTTGCCTCTGGACTAAAGAAATTTGCCATCTTTTGTTTGAGACATATTATTTAACAATAAGTGTCTCTCAAATCTTGATGAGTTATCCAACTTTAAATTCCTAAATCAAAACTTTAAACTTTTCTTCCATATTGCTTTAGTTCATAACAGTTAATTTCTAAACTGTTTTTTAAAATGTACTCTCACTTTTTTCTTTCAATTTCCTTTCTTCTAAAAAGAAATCTGTACTCAGCCGTTCATGTAATACTTACCTAATTCCCTGTTCTGCTTTTCTTAGATGGTTGTACTGCACCCAAACTTCAGATCATTTAGTTTTCTTCTTCCTTCCAATGAGACTATTGTTAGGTTCACATTTTTAAATCCACGACTCAGCTTCTGTATTTGTGGTAAGAGGTGAGAACTCCATTAGGCTTTTTATTTTTAGGGTTCTGCTTATTTCTTTCATAAATGTCTGCTGGAATTAGTAAAGAGAAGAGGTAATTTCTTTGTCCCTTTCATTTATATATTTGATACTAAAACCTCCTTATGGAATTAATACTTAAAGAGCTAAGCACAAATTGTCATGTTGTTAACTACTTGACTACTGATGAAGTATGTCTGCCATTTTTCTTCTGTGTGAATAAGAAAAAAATCTTCAAGTTAGCAAGCTACTACTAAAAAGAAAGAGGGTTTCTCCTCTTCCAAGAAAGCTATCTTCTGCAAGTTTGATATATTTCTCTTTTCTGAAGAACATGTTGCCTTAACGGCACTAGTCATTTTTCTGGCATACCAAGGCTCTTCTGATGAATTCTGTTGTAATCTGTCTGCATCCAAATATTATGTTTGGGAGTTTGATTTATTGATTTATTGATTTATTGTCAAAGATTATCACTTTGCTTTAAAGCATCCTCTTTGCCTCTGCAAAGTTGGTCTTTTGATCTCTGGGAATGATTAAGAACCTAAGTCTAGAGTCCCAAGTCAATGCTTTCCTCCCTTATAACTGATGTACTTGAGAATGGTATCTTTCGTTTGCTTATCTTCCTCTTCCCTATTGAGTAGATGAGATTAAGATGTCTTATTTCCATAGGGAAACATCTCAGATATAAACAACAGTAGTGTAACTAAAGATTAATCCTCACTTCTCCCTTTGACTCTTCTCTCCCATTCCATGTTGTTCAAAAACCTGAAAAAAATTACTTTCATCCTAGACGCAAATCCAGATCTCCTTCCCCTAGAAGACGATCTTCCCCTGTCAGGAGAGAGAGAAAGCGCAGTCATTCTCGATCTCCCCGTCACAGAACCAAGAGCCGGAGTCCTTCCCCTGCTCCAGAAAAGAAGGAAAAAACTCCAGAGCTCCCAGAACCTTCAGCGAAAGTAAAAGAACCTTCAGTACAAGAGGCCACTTCTACTAGGCAAGTACATAAAAATTAATTTATAGTCACAATTTTAGATTGTTTATAGTGACTGCGAATATGACATCTCTGAGTTAAAATCAGGCTACTTATTTTCCTTTTAGGTTTTTAAAATTATAAAATTAGTTTATTAAAAAGAAATTGTTTAGGAGAATATATTTAAAGAAAATGCCCCAAAGGTGGTGACCACTACTATCTTTTGGTTGTGTTGCCTCAGGTATTTTATATATTGTAACTTGCTTTTTTTCTCAATGTATTGTGGACAACTTTGCACTTAATGTATGTGGTTGCCACATGGGGTGGCCCATGCCTGAAAGCTCAGCACTTGGGGAGGCTGACGTAGGTGAATCTCGTGAGCTCAGGAGTTTGAGACCAGCCTGGGACATGGTGAAACTCCATCAGTACTAAAAAAAAAAAAAAATTAGCTAGGCATGGTGGCACATGTGTATAGTCCCAGCTACTCAGGAGGCTGAGGTGGGAGAATCACTTGAGCCTGGGAGGTTGAGGCTCCAGTGCACTCCAGCGTGAGTGACCGAGTGAGACCCTGTCTCAAAAGAAGAAAAGAAAATGTACATTAGTTTCTCACTGGGTTTCACTGATAGGTATATATGTATCTTTTGGAGCAAGAAACAAGTCCGTGAATTTTGGAAAGTTTTACAAAGGAAGAAAGACTTTATTACATCATTGTATAATAATTTAGAAGTCTGAGTAGAAGAAGGAAAAAAAAAAACAAGCTTTTGTTTCTACAGTGACATTCTGAAAGTTCCCAAACCTGAACCTGTACCAGAGCCTAAAGAACCTTCTCCAGAAAAAAATTCCAAAAAAGAAAAGGAGAAGGAAAAGACCCGACCACGATCTCGGTCACGCTCCAAATCAAGATCACGGACGCGGTCCCGCTCTCCTTCTCACACTCGACCTAGACGGCGCCATAGATCTCGATCGAGGTGAGTTGTGGCTCTAAGATCAACAAAGATCTTGGGTTTTATATGCTACTCTACTGGGTATAATTAGATAAATAATTTCAAAACGGTGGAAGATGTTTAATACAAATATTTTTTGAATATACATGGAAAATTTGAGGACACTTTTCTGTGTGCCATAAAAATCTCTACATAATGGAAAATTGTGATCCTTGAAATTTATTTTTTAAATGTGGCCATTGAGAAAACTAAGCCAAGAAATTCCTCACTCCTGGTTTATTCAGGACCTAATTCTGTTTATTATGGCAGATCATATTCACCTAGAAGGCGACCAAGCCCAAGAAGGCGGCCATCTCCTCGAAGAAGAACTCCACCAAGGAGAATGCCTCCTCCACCAAGGCATAGAAGGAGTAGATCACCAGTAAGACGGTGAGATTTTTTAAATTTGGAGGTGTCAAGTGTTTGGCAGTTTGGGATAATTTTTCTTTTAGAATAATCTCTAAATTAATGTCCCCTGGAGGAAAGAACTCATTAGATAATGTCTTCTAAAGAGCGTGTTTCATTTGAAGTGTAATGCAGTTGTTTATGTTATGAAAAATGTCTAGTCTGGTGTTGGGAAATAAATGAGAAATTCATCATCTTCTTGGTACTTTCTGTTAACTTTTACCCTTCTAGACTTCACCAAGAAAGCCTATGTAATAGTAATTCATTTGCTATTATACTTTGAGAAAAACATTTTTATGTAGTTTTTGTCATTATAGAAGTAATGAGGCTTATAAATAATTGAGACAGAACTAGCATAACTTGGAAGTTTTCCATAATCCCAGGAGAATATATCTATATTCCATAGATATAATTGTTATTACTAGTTTCGTGTCTAGTTATTTTTGAAAACCCTGACTGTACCACCAGTGTTGTTTTTTTTTTGTTTTTTTTTTCTTAAATCATTCTAAAATGAGCATAAGATAAAATATTTGGATCTTGGTTGTATCACTTTAAACAAAAAGTTCGTGGCTGAATCTACCCAAAGTAAAGTCCTAGTGCACTGGTAACAGAGTTTTTATGCTTCTTGACAATACGTTTCACCTGGCTTTCGAAGGAACACCAATGATGAAGCTTCCAGTTATATTTTTGACAGAATTTTTTGTTTGAATCTTTTGAAGTTTTTTCAGGTAACCAAATCAATTTGGAAATAAAGAGGGGAAGCATCAAACAAGCTCTGTAGAGTTACTTTGTTTCTGCAGTTAGGTTTTTCAGAGTCCCATACTTTTGAAAATTTTCTTTGGGGAGGGAGTTGTCAAGGTATGTTGAACTATTGCTATTGTTAGAAAGAACGGATGTGTTAACTGTTCATAGAGGAGATTAGTGAGGTAAATGGTCAGTCCGTTTTCATGCATCAACACTTTTCTAATTCCCCTTTAGGAGAAAAGTAATGCTGGTGCTTCCTAGTACGAGATTAGTGGAAACAGCTATTTCTTATACTGGAGTTTTGCAAACAGCATGTTTTAATTGTGCTTACTCAGCCATTTAGCATTCAGAATATTTTGCAGATTGTTTTAAGATTCCCTTTCAGCCAGTTTTTATCTCACACTTAAGGTAGGGTTTCTTTTTTTCAGGTTCTCAGGAATTCTTCCGCCAAAGGTGAATTCTGCAGGTACACATAATTGCAACAGAACTTAACACAAATTTTGCCGCAGAATTCGAGAGGCCCCTGCTTCTAAGTTTATGTAGCTAAATGATTCTTAGTCTTGCACATCTTTTTAAAAAATACAACCTAAAGGTTTCTCAACATTTTGTTATTAAATGAAAAATTTTGTATCCACCCAAATTTTGTATGCAAACTCCAAAACACCAATACCATTCCTAAGGTAGAAGGACTAGTTAGTTAGTTATTGTAGCATTCAACCTGACAAGTTTTATAACTGGAGAGAGAACACAGACAGAAGCATATGTCAGATTAAGTTGTTTATTTAGTCTCAGAACTAGCTGTTTCCTGGCCTAGGTTATGGTTTTTTTCCCATTCTTTTGGACTCATTTATGTGCTTAGCTACATAAACTCAAAAGTTGGATTAAAATAGCTGTATTTTTGTGTAAACTGTTCATACCTGTAAGGCCGTTCTTTGTAAGTGTACAGTTAGTGAATATGAATACTTTATTCCACAGAAGAAGACGTTCATCAGCATCCTTGTCTGGGAGTAGCTCATCATCCTCTTCATCTCGTTCCCGGTCGCCACCAAAGAAGCCTCCCAAGAGGACATCCAGCCCCCCTCGAAAAACTCGTAGGTTATCTCCTTCAGCAAGTCCTCCAAGGCGAAGGCACAGGCCATCACCTCCTGCAACTCCACCACCCAAAACTCGGCATTCCCCAACACCCCAGCAGTCAAACCGTACAAGAAAAAGTCGTGTTTCTGTGTCTCCAGGGAGAACTTCAGGTAAAGGTAAAAATCAAACACATATGAAACATGTTCTCTCTCTCTTTGGCTACAAAGCATAGTTATTGCTCCCTGTTCACTCTCAAAATATGAAATAGCTAGGTAATATTTGTATCTGATATTCTCTGTAGGTTTGCTTATAGGCTTACTTCTTTTCCTGCTTCAAAATCTTCGGGCTTTTTTGTGTGTAAAAGAGTTTTGTTTTTAGCAATGCCCTCTGGCATTGTGCAGATGGAGAAATCTATTACCAGCTGTGGGCTGTTCGAGTTGGGGTAACATACTGAAGTTTGTGTTGGCATGATAAGGGGTCATTTTATTACTAGGAGGCCGGTTAACTTTTTTTTCAAGATTTTTGGTTTGATAAGTAAGAGGACTTCATATTCTCAAAAGTTCTTTCTTGGCCGCGTTGCACTCCCAAGCAAAGGACATAGTGTCCTCTTGAAAGCTGATTAATTTTTTTAATTTAGGCTCTAGGCAGGGTTCTTCTGAGTGTTGTCCTTGCTTTATTCTGCAGATTGATTTCTGAGGAATTTATGATCTGTGATCCTGCCAGGCAAGTAGAATGCTGTGTTAGTCATGAGTGAAGGTTGTGGTCTATTGGGGTTTGTTCTGTGAGCATTAAATACGCATGGAAAAAACTATAGTGTCCATTTGAACCAGGCTCTCTGGAGCTTAGGGCTGGAATGATACAGCCTAAAAGGTGAGTAGTAAGGGATGGGGAGGATCTTAAAAGCTGCTACAGCAATTGAATTTTAAGGAGCAATCTGTAGATTAACATACACTGGGGTTATTAATGGCCATATTGAAAATTGCAGATTAGAGCCAGGTGTGGTAGCATGGAGCCTGTAGAGTCTCAGCTACTTAGAAGGCTGAGGCAGGAAGATCACTTAAGCCCAGAAGTTCAAGGCTGGCCTCAGCAACATAGTGAGATCCTGACTCTTAAAAAAAGAGAGAAAATTTCAGGTTAGAAACAAAGAAATGAGGATAGGCAAAACTTTCATTATACATTTTAATGAGCTTGATGAGACCAGCATTGCTAATTACTCACCCTGCTATATTATCTCTATACTCCCGGAGGCTGCAATGTGGTGATACCTACAAAGGCAAATTTTGCTTTCCGTTTTTGTGTCTGTGACAGGCATAGATAAGCTGACAGAGTGAAAGGGTGACCAGCAGATGATGGTAGTCTGTGAAAAGTAATGCTTTCTGAATTGTGATATTTTTATTGTAGGGATAACATTGATTAAATAAGACATGTCCATTTTTGTTAGCCCCTTAGGCAGCTAGTGAAAGAGAAGCCTTTAACTTTTCCAGGTTCAGTCCTCAGTTTGAGAGGGGGCCACAGGATCACTATTTTCATAACCTCATGCACCATACTGCTTTTCAGCATTGGGAAAATTTCAGTCCATTTTGTTTCCATATCCAAATCTGAAGCCCATGGCCCTGACCTATTTTGTCTTTTCCTGTGAAGTTTGTACTTCTGAATATTTATTCTTTGTCTGGAGCACAAACCTCTCTGGGGAAAAGAAACATAAATGTTTACACCTGTTAACTTTGCAAAAACACATCAAGTGATGATTTTTTTTCTATTTATATCATATAGCCCAAGAGTTACAAAAGTACCCGAACAGAACTAAATCCTTGTTAAAATAGGTTTGTTGTTAAGAAATATTAGGTACCTTTTTTACAGATGCTAATTTCTCATGTTTTGGCATATGCGTTTTGCAGTCAAGACAGAGTTGATATGTACATAGGAAAGAAGTAAGCCATGGTGAAGACTAGTATTTTTGTGGATTTTAGGACAGGGTTTCCATGTCCTAAAACCCTACCAAAAAGAGGCACTATAAGCAGTATAGTCACAGGCTCCCACCACTGGAGCTGAATATTCGTTTGAGCTACTTGGAAAAAACTTCTTCCTCCCTCAACCCCTACAAAATAGAGCCAGCATCTCACTGTCATGCAGGTTGGAGTACAGCAGCCCAGTCATAGCTCACTGCAGCCTCCAACCCCTGGGCTTACAGGTGTGAGCCACCACACGCGGACCAGACATAACCTTTTATATTAAACCGATCCCAGCCCTCTATGATAAAATTTCAGAGCTAGAAAAGACCTTACCAATTGTCATCAAGAAACAGATTTTCAGGTTTAGGTGACTTAGTTAAGGTCAACCAGCTAGGGATAAAAGTTGAGTTGTCATTCCCAGTTAAATGGTGGATACTTTTCCCAACTTTCCTACCTCAGAATTCGTCTTTGATTGCTAACCGTGAGAGATGGAGGGCAGGGGTAAAATTCTTTAGCTTCTCTACCTGGTAATATGATTTCAGAAATTACTTTGTAGTTTCTACTGCTTAGAACAGTAACATCATTGAAATGTAATAGATTTTACAGTTATGTTTTCTGTAGTGGCTACTAATCAGGGCTTTAGGGCTCTGCTCTTGATAGTGGGCAAATGGAGTGGGAGGGAGGCAGGAAAAGCGTTTTGGAGAACTTACAGGTTAATTATTTGGAGTACAATATACAGTCATCTGAAAGGATCTTAGGGGAAACATTTGTAATTGTTGACATCTCATAGTTAAATTGGCATTATCTTAGTACATAATACAGTGCTTGGACTGATTAGTGACACAGTGAAGTATATTACCACTATCTATGCTGGTAGTGATGGTGTGGTGGTTTTGATTTATTTAGATTAGCTTGGCCAAATAAATTGTGCTCTCTATCTAGACACTTAATAGTTACTTTATTGTTGCTGGTCACAGAGTAACTTATCTTTATAAGTGATCTTTTGGGCAGGTCTAAGATTAATAATTAATAGGACTGTTAGAGTAAATTTAAAATTCTGGTTTTAAAGTTGCCTTCTAAGATTTCTGACTTCATGCTAGAATGATTTTGCCCCTTGAATACTTAAAATAAAACATTAACATAACAAAGTAAATAGTGTAAAGACTCATCTAGAAAAACAGAAATCTGGTGTTAGTATTTATGATATCAATGATGCTATGATTCAATTGTATTGAACCAGGATAGGAGTATATAGATGATACTTGTTATTTCTTTGAATTTGTTAAGATGCAAATATTGAATATACTTTGCTATTCTCATTTTCATGGTTCCTGATATCTAATTGAGTGATAACCATTCTTTACCCAATTCAGTGATTTGTCCAAATGGCTTATTAGGTAGAAATTTTAATAAAAGTTTGTTCATTGAAAAGACATACTGGTAAATTCTTCATTTTGACTACTTTAGTAAAGATGCGATTACTGTGTTAGATCACTGGTTCTTTAGTTACTGCCCCTTGGAATAAACCATTGTAGAATTCTGAATGTGAGTGCCTATTAAATGAGATGTATCTGCATTCTGAGTCAAACATTCCATGGTAATTGCTTTAATCACACCAGACAGGTATAAGGATCCTGAAGGGATCAAATTGTCTGTGGGTTTATTTCTTATAGGGATGTTCTCAAGTGGTATTTCAGGTTAATCTATGGTATATATATTATTATATGTGAATATACTTAAAGATTTTTGTTGTAGCAATTGATAGATACTATAAGCAGAGGTAGTTGTTCAGATCAGAACCCATGCCCTGAAAATAGACTCTTGGATTCACATCTTAGCTCACTTAAATTGCCTTGTGACTGAGGTAAAGTTGCTTCTTTTTAAGCCTCAGGTTTCCTCTCTTGTGAAACGGGACAGGGAGAAAGGGATGTGATACTAGCAACAGTGTTAATAGTATGTATAATACAGCAGGCTTACAAAAGGTAGTTAACAATTTCTTTGTCATCGTTAAAAGACAGTTGGATAATTCATAGGATACTCACTGATCTCTTACTACCTTAGGTATAGAAATGCCTTTTTTTTTTTTTTTAAACAACTCTGTGGAAAGAATCCTTGAGTCTTCATATTTAATAAGTTTTGCCATTTGTGGCGGTCTACTTCTTTTCTTGGGTGGTTTAAATCCCTTGTGCTATTGTGAAGATTATGCTCTACATAAAGAACCTTTAGCCTGTTGGGCAGCCATTCTTCTTTTCTAGACCAAATATCTTTGTGA
Source organism: Aotus nancymaae (assembly GCF_030222135.1). Lineage (NCBI taxonomy): Eukaryota > Metazoa > Chordata > Mammalia > Primates > Aotidae > Aotus > Aotus nancymaae. The sequence goes on from NW_026988467.1 coordinate 21,320,393, forward strand.
AAGTTTAATCAGATCCTATTTCTTAATCATTTATCATCTTTTACTTTTCTGAACCCACCTATAGAGGTGGCTTAAAAGCTTTCATGTTGATGAAGTCTCTGAAGTTGAGTGTGAGAGAGTGAGTGTGGGTATGGAGGCTGTATGTTTTAGATTGTGGAGCTCAAGTAGCCCTCAGTAGCAGCTCTCAATTTCTCTTAACTGTTGATTTTCTTAGGAGAATCTCAGGATTTGGAAATCATGGTAGAACTTTTTGAGACCTTTCATTAAACATTTAAAAATTCTTGCTGCACTTCAGATAGTGTTCGGATATGACAAGAAGGTCTTGAGGGAATTTTTAAATTCTTAGTAAATTATCTTTGAGAATAGTCACACCCATTTTTGTGATACCAGAGTCATCTTGGCTGGGTGCAGTGGCTCATGCCTGTCGTCCCAACACTTTGGGAGGCTGAGGCAGGAGGATTGCTTGAGGTCAGGATTTCAGGACTAGCCTGACTAATACAGTGTTGGATCCCATCTTTATTTAAAAATAATAAATTTTAAAAATTAAAAGGTATCTTGTATAGCCCCTTTCTTGTACATAAGCCTTTTCCCCACCCTTATTCTTTTTTAGTGACAAAACATAAAGGTACTGAGAAAAGAGAATCCCCTTCACCAGCACCGAAGCCTAGAAAAGTAGAGTTATCTGAATCGGGTAAGTTTGTGTGTGTGTGTGTGTTTTTCTTAAAGCTGATGTTGATTTTTTTATACATTTGGTCATCCCCTTCTGCTTGACGATTAAGTATAGGATAAGAGCTAAGACCCTGAAGTCAAACAGACTTGGTTGGAATCCCCTATTCCAGCATTTAACTGTTTCTATTTTGATTATCTTATCTGAACCTTACTTCTTTCATCTCTGAAATAGGGATAGTAGTGGTTTTTGAGTGTTAAATGTATCTGCTTGTAAAATGCTTGGCACCCAGCCTGACCTGTAATAAATGCCTAAATAAATTTGATTATATTTGGTGAAGATAGTCTAAATCAGCATGTAAATTGGCATTTTAAACAACTTAAAAAAAAATAGTGGTATTTTTGATCCAACCAGATGAAGGTTTGAGAGACTGTTTTCCTATTCAAATGTCAAATTTTCTATATGCGTAACTAAAGAAACACTTTCTAAATGCATCCATCTTTCAGAAGAAGATAAAGGTGGCAAAATGGCTGCAGCAGATTCTGTGCAGCAGAGACGCCAATACAGACGACAAAACCAGCAGTCTTCATCTGGTATGGGCAGTGATTACATTTTTTTCTACTACATTTCCTAATAAAAAATATTTGATATATAAACATCTGTGTATAGGCCAGGCGCAGTAGCTCACGTCTGTAATCCAGCACTTCAGGAGGCCGGGCCGGGAGGATCACTTGAGCCCAGAAGTTCAAGACCAGCCTGGGCAACACAGTGAGACCTCGTCTCTAAAATAAATACATAAATAAACATCTATGTGCAGCACGAGTACTTACTTGCTTACGTAGAAATCTGTCTAAGAAGGCGGGATTTTCTTTTTTTTTTTTTTTTTTGGTTTTAAGTCCTTTTGCAAAATTTAATCTTCTGTTACATTGTTATAAAAGTAGTAAGTCCCTAGGATACAACAGTGAAACAGAAAACAGAAGTATAAAATTGGAAAAGTATCATTCTTTTTCCAACCCTCCAACGCTTTTATTCAGGAATTTTCTGTGCATATAGAAAAAGGAAAAGAACCACACAGAAGTTCTGCTTCTGACCTGTAATAAATGGGTTCTGTAGATACGTTGCCTCCCTTTTTAACTTAACGGTATATTTAGAACGTCTTTTCCTATTCTTAAAAATCTAGACTGGGCGCAGTGGCTCACGCCTGTGATCCCAGCACTTTGGGAGGCTGAGGTCAGGAGTCCGAGACCATTCTGGCCAGCAGGGCAAAAACCCATCTCTACGAAAAATACAGAAATTAGCCAGGCATAGTGGTGTGCACACCTGTAATCCCTGCTACTTGGGAGGCTGAGTCAGGAGAATCCCTTGAACCTGAGAGGCAGAGGTTGCATTGAACTGAGATCGCACCACTCCACTCCAGCCTGGGAGCCTGGGTGACAGAGCAAGACTTTGTTTCAGAAAAAAAAAAAAAAACTACCCTATTCATTTTGCTTGTTGCATTTTTTTATTACAAAAATATACCAGGCTGGGTGCGTTAGTTCAAGCCTGTAATCCCAGCACTTTGTAAGGCTGAGGCAGGCGGATCACTTGAGGTCAGGAGTTGGAGACCAGCCTGGCCAAATGGCAAAACCCTGTCTCTACTAAAAATACAAAGATTAGTCAGATGTGATGGTGGAGGCCTGTAATCCCAGCTACTCTGAAGGCTCAAGCAGTCTCTCTGCCTTGGCCTCCCAAAGTTCTGGGATTACAGGCGGGAGCCACTGTGCCCAGAGTGTGCCATCTTGATTGGATTGCACTGTGGAAATGATTTCTATGTCTTATTTGTATAACGAATATACTTGGCTTTGAAATCATTGAGCATATATTGATAATGATTCTGTTCAGAACTGGTGGCTTATTTATATACATGGTTACACTAGTGAACACTCCATCCACCTAGATTTGGAAAACTTGGATAGATTTGAGCACAAACATAGTGTATCATTTTCTTTGTTGTGTAATTATAGACTCTGGCTCCTCCTCCTCCTCGGAAGATGAACGACCCAAGAGATCCCATGTGAAGAACGGTGAGGTTGGCAGGCGGCGGAGACATTCCCCTTCCCGGAGTGCCTCTCCATCACCACGAAAGCGCCAAAAAGAGACTTCCCCTCGGTAACATCTTTTCTTCAGTGGTCTTCACTGATGTTCCGTAATTGTCATATAACTTGGGACTAGAGAATTTGGTTGACTCCTTCATTTCAAGTACTTGGATATGGTTGGGTTTCTGTTTGGTTTTTAGGGTTGTTTTTTGTGTTTTGCTTTGTTGGGTGGTTATTTAATTAGAACTGGTAAATTTTAAACCACCATGCCATATATGTATGCATGATTAGAAGAATAAACCAAACAGTTACAGCAGTAACTCCTTAACATCTTTGAATATTTTAAAATATCTCCATTAATGGTATTTAATCCACCCAAGTAAATAATTGAGTGAATAGAATTCTTGACATTTGTTTTTCTCCACTGCTCTCAGGATGCAGATGGGAAAGCGATGGCAATCGCCAGTGACTAAAAGGTTGGTTAGACACTACTTTGTAAATTAGGGTTACCTGTCAAAAGTTTTAGTAACTTAATTTTCTATTTAGGTGATCTCACCTTATTCTTAAATGTATGGTAGCTATGGCTATGGCTGTTCAGTTCCTAAGTGGTTTTGGTTTGAGTATTTTTTTAAAACACATTAGATTAGTGATAGGATTATACATGAGCTATTTGTTTTAGACCCTTATTTGAACTTAGATTTTTAATATCTGGTTATGCTGTTTTGTGATAATTTGCACCACCTTACATCAAGTGGCACACAGATTTTAACAGTATCTATATACTTTTCAAGAGATAGGATTAATTGCTCCTTAGATTTATGGGTGTATTTGTTATGACATTAGGGAGGGCAAGAAAAACTAGGGAGAAACTTTAGAAATATTAAAAATGATTGGAAGACTGGCCCTGTTCAGTCTTCCTAATAGTAGAAAGGTGGGTTGCATATCTTTATTGAAACTTTTGATTATTAGTGTCAGTGTGACCATGAAAATGTAAAATTAAGGCCTAATTCAGGCCTTAATCTCATACGTGAGAAGACAGAGGCCCTGATGTGGCAGTTTCTTAGGGTCACAGAGTGACAAAGTCAAATATTAGACCTATGCCTTGGACATTACGCTAGTCTGTCTTAACCAGCTTTCTGCTTTTGGGGGCCTTAGCTGCTACTGAATTTTGAAGTATTTATCTTTACTGAAGCTATCCCACTGTCCTTTTTGTAGCTTAATTTTTGAAGCTGTGTTCTTTTAGGTAATCTTATCAGTGAGAGTATTTTCTTGGAAAGGAACCAGTGAGCAGTGTTTTTGGTGGAGCAAAGCACAGGGTATTTACACTGAAGAAAACTTCTGCTTGATACTGAAAGATAAAAACCTAAAAAAGATCAGTTTGGATGCTAAAGCATTCTTTTCCCAACTGTAATTACTTCTGGCTTTTGTGAAGTTCCTAGCACAGCAACTAAACAATTGCTTTTCAGAATTAGATTAGTGGTGCAATGTATTCTCTTTGATCTCCCCTCCCCAACAAATTATGGAACTACTTTCTGTTCTGGAAAGAGATTCCTCACTGCAGTAAAATCAACACTGATGCTTATTGCTCTACTCCAGGATGTTTTTGTTTTGTTTCTCATCATTTAAAAAGTATTTTAAATTACATACTGGCAGCTTCAAGTTTAATGCCATTAGAAATTGCCGTCGGCTTCCTAGGATTTAGAGATGGAGGAAGGATTATTTGGAATTATGCTTCAGTATCATATTTTAGAAGGAGGGATAGAGCCCCGTTTCAGATATTTTATATGTAAAGTGTTCATTGTGAAGCCTTAGTCCTCAAAAAGCATAAGCAAATTTAAGTTGAAAAATTTAGTAATGAATTTTAGAATTTTGTCTGTTCAGGTAACATAGCTTTCCTTAGTTTCAAAGGGGAACCAAGACAAAACATAATTCCAGATTCACAGGAATCATGAGTCCTGTCCTGGGCAAAAAAATTAAGAGCTTGGAGCAGAGACATCCAGATTTGGGTCTTAAGCCACTTGAGACTTAGCATTTTTGAATTTCTGTATTAGAGTCTCTAAAGCAGTTAACTCCTAATAAAGAATCAGGATCACCTGGAGAGCCTTTCCAAAAAACACCTGATGGGACCTTAGCCCAGACCTGGTAGACATAAATCTCACATAAGCTTCCCATGTGGTTCTAATGTGTTTCCCAAATAAAAAGCAGTGCTCTGATGCGCTGTTGCCAAACTTTTTTCACTCTGTGTCATGTCAAGAATGTTTTGTATTATTATCCAGAGTAAAACAAAAATTTCACAAAACGGTATTTACCTTTGTCACAAGTAAAACACTCTGGTTTTATTATTGAGTTTTTGTTTTTGTTTTTTTAAGGAAGAAAGGGAAGGCAGGAGGGGAAAAGGAAGGGGATATTATTAAATTTTTAAATGCTGCCACCCAGGGTCTTGAAATGATCTTGACTTATAGTTTGAAAAATGTTCTGAACCTTAGTAATCATTGCTGCCCTTGGGGTTAATGATAATTGAAACCATGTCTTCTGGATCACTTTACTATAGATGCAACTCACTCAAAATTAACTATAGGCCTGTAATCCCAGCTACTCAGGAGGCTAAGTCAGAGAATCACTTGAACCCAGGAGGGCGAGGTTGCAGTGAGCCAAGATTGTGCCATTGCACTCCAGCCTGGGCAATAGTGCGAGACTTCATCTCAAAAAAAAAAAATTAACTATAATTCTTCTTGGTTTAGTGGTAGACGGAGGAGAAGTCCAACCCCACCACCCACCAGAAGGCGACGGTCTCCTTCGCCCGCCCCTCCTCCTCGACGGCGCAGGTCTCCCACACCACCACCAAGACGAAGGTACTTTGCCAAATATGCTAACTGCAGCATCTCCCAGCCCTCCACACACGTAAGATGAGTAATGGTGCCCACTTCATAACAGGGTTGGAGGAGGCACATCTCATGTGTGTGTGAAAACCCAATCATCATGCTTATGAACTAAAAAAGGATCTCTGAATTTTTCTGATTATTACATCTTACTAGAGTTAGTAGACTAGCATGGTTCAGCCAGTCATAAAAGATCAAATATGATTCCATTTTTATGAAGAGTCTAGTACACAAATCTATAGAGATAGAAAATAGATTAGGGTGGGGTGGACATGGGGGTGGTAATGGCTGCAGAACTATATGAATATACTAAAACCATTTAATTGTACATTTTAAATGGGCAAACAGGTAGATTTTATAGCATTTCCTAGATACCTCTGCAGTATGCTTACCAATTATGCCAAACCTCAGTCTAATTATTAGGAAATATCAGACAAGCCCAAATTGAAAGTCATTCTACAGAATACCTGACCAGTATTTAAAAGTGTCAGTCATGCAAAACAACAACAAACAGTCACAGATTGGCAGGAACTAAAGAGATGTTGTAAGGTCCTAGAATAGACAAGGGACATTCTTTAGGGGAAAACTGGGGTGGTTTTGCTGTTTTAGTAATACTAAGTAGTTGGGATTACAGGCACCTTCCACCGCACCCAGCCAGTTTTTGTATTTTTAGTAGAGATGAGGTTTCACCATTTTGGCTAGGCTGCTCTCAACTCCTGACCTCAGGTGATCCTCCTGCCTCGGCCTCCCGAAGTGCTGGGATTACAGGTGTGAGCCACTGCACTCGGCCTGGCTGCTACTCTTAAATGCCTATTACATGCCTGTAAAGCCTAGGTGCTTTATATGCTTTACTAGTCCTCAAAGTGACCTTGCTTAATAGTTGGTATTGTTTGCATTTTTCAGGTGAGAAAATGAGGAGTTCAGAATTACTAAATAATTGCCCAAATACAGTGATGAAACTGTTCCCTACCACATTGCCAAAATATATGGCCTATTGTAAAGCTAACTCTGGACTGGAATTTACTTCGAGCTAAAAGACTGCAAGATCCAAGAGGAAATTAGGCAGTTGGGGCCGAATGTTATAGTCAAGTCTGATTCCTAAGAGCTAAGTTAGTTTTGTATAGGAATTAAGCATTAAGAGGAAGGCCAAGTTGGTCTTTCCTGGAGATGCATTCTGCCTAGCAATAGTAGACTTCTGTTGAAAAGTGGTCTTTTGAGACAGAAAATGGAACAGTCTTTTTGAGGGGAGGTAGAAGTGTCTTTAGTGCAGTGAACTCTTAATTATTCATACAGAGTCCAAATGCTAATTCAGAGAGGATACCATATAAGATGCTCTTGAAAGCACAGACCTCCTAAGTGACTGTAATAGGATCCTTCTAATACAGTTACTTGGTTATAATAACTGATGTTCACAGTTAATTCGTTACAGTGCAAGATTCTCTTTACAAAAAAACATTGTTGATTTCATATAGATGTTAAAAGACTTTACAAATTCACATTTTCCAAAAATTGCAAATTTTTGTTAATCTAAATGTCTTTTTTTTCCTTTTTGTACTTAGTCCTGCAGACAAAATGCTCTGTTGTGGTCAACTGAGATAAGCAAGTTTTTATTGATATTTAAGTGAGACTATAAAGACGGCGTGTTCACTTATAAATATATTCCCCTTTGCCTAGTGGTAACTACAGTGTAGCCTAAACTACTGATTACTTTTTCTCTTCATCCTGTTTCTATATTTTGTTGAGCCTTTCAGCTTAATAATGTGTATTTTTCCTAGGACGCCTTCTCCGCCCCCACGTCGGCGCTCACCTTCTCCTAGAAGATACTCTCCTCCAATACAGAGGAGATACTCTCCTTCTCCACCTCCAAAGAGAAGAACGGCTTCTCCTCCTCCCCCTCCTAAACGAAGAGCATCACCATCTCCACCACCAAAGCATCGGGTCTCCCATTCACCTCCCAAACAAAGAAGCTCCCCAGTCACCAAGAGACGTTCACCTTCATTATCATCCAAGCATAGGAAAGGGTCTTCCCCAAGCCGGTCTACCCGGGAGGCCCGATCACCACAACCAAACAAACGGCATTCGCCCTCACCACGGCCTCGAGCTCCTCAGACCTCCTCAAGTCCTCCACCTGTTCGAAGAGGAGCATCCTCATCACCCCAAAGAAGACAGTCCCCATCTCCAAGTACTAGGCCCATTAGGAGAGTCTCCAGGACTCCGGAACCTAAAAAGATAAAAAAGTAAAAACATTTTATGCTTTTTGGTTAGGAATACTTACATAGCTCTTTATATTTGGAAGCTCCCCCCCCCATATAAAAGGAATAAGTTATGAATATGAGCTTTTAAGTCAAACTTCAGGTTCTACTTATAGATCCTGTTTCTTTTTGGGATAGTTTCTATGGCATAAGTTAAATGCCATAGGCTTTTACTTGGTTTTTAGCAGTTACCAATTTGTTTTTGAAGGGTATGCTTCCAAAACTAAACTGGAGTGATACATAGAGCATTTCTTGTGTGTGATACAAGGAGCTGGCATTACTAATTTTACATAAGCATTAACAGAACGGATAGAGGATTATGGGGCTATAGCCACCCTCTAGGAAACATAGGTAATGTAAATTGGACATGTTAGTAGAATCAACCAGCAATCTAAGTGGTATAAAAATATTTGAAATTCGTAACTGGCTGTACAATATAGTTGGGTTCTTTTCTCATATGAAGAGATGTCTGTTCTCAATGCTGAATGTTTTCTTTTTTTGTCTAGGGCTGCTTCACCAAGCCCACAGTCTGTAAGGAGGGTCTCATCCTCCCGATCTGTCTCCGGGTCTCCTGAGCCAGCAGCTAAAAAGCCCCCAGCACCTCCGTCCCCCATCCAGTCTCAGTCACCGTCTACAAACTGGTCACCAGCTGTACCGGTCAAAAAGGCCAAAAGCCCGACACCAAGCCCATCACCGCCAAGAGTATGTGTCTGCCTTATTGTGGATACCCTTTTATAAACATGTTTGTGGTCACTTTGAAGCAGAGAAAGTATCATTGGGGTATTAAAATATTGGTGTTTAAACTTTTTTTTCCCCATTTGTGAGTTATAGATCTGATCTTGGCCAGGATTCTGTATTGCATAAAATCAGTGGTTAGATGTCCATCTGTTTTTTGTTTGATTTTTGAGACAGGGTCTCACACTATCACCCAGGCTGGAGTGCAAATCATAGCTCACTGCACTCTAAAACTCCTAGACTTGGCTGGTTGCTGTGGCTCACACCTGCAATCCTAGCACTTTGGGAGGCCCAGGCAGTCAGATCACAAGGTCAGGAGTTCTAGTCTAGCCTGGCCAGCATGGCGAAACCCTTTCTCTACTAAAAATAAAAATAATAAGTGGGTGGGGTGGCACATGCCTGTAGTCCCAGCTACTCAGGAGGCTGAGGCAGGAGAATTGCTTGAATGTGGTAGGCGGAGGTTGCAGTGAGCCGAGATTGTGCCACTGCATTCCAGCCTGGGCGGCAAACAAGATTCCATCTCAAAAGAAAAGAAAACTCCTGGACTCAGGTGATTGCTTCGCCCTAGCCTCCCAAGTAGCTAGGATTACAGGCACATGCCACTACACTTGGCTGACTTTTTGTTTTTAACTTTTTGTAGAGACAGGGTCTTGCTGTGTTGATCAGGCTGATCTTGAACTCCTGGCTTCCAGTGATGGTCCTCCTGTGGCCTCAGATGTCCATCTTTAATTGGGTTGACTGAATAGTTGTGCAGGCTACCTGGATTGTGAGGAATTTTCAGTAATTGCTTAGAAATGTGAAATTGAAATATGGATTAAATTATTATAGCGGAGCCTACTTTTTGCATAAATTTGGTATGTGTGTCATGAGGAAGAACCAGTTGTCCCTGCTCTAAAGATAGGAGAGCTCAGATGCTACCTAGAGACATGACATTCATACAGGCTTGTTTAGCCTGATGGCTGGTACCATTTATTAAAAGACTGCTACACATTATTATGGGTGAGTTACAGATATTCCCATTTAATTCTCACAGGAGCTTTATCAGGTAGGGATTATTACACTTATTTTAAGTAAAATGGTCTCGGAAAAATTCAGCAATTTTTCTGAGGTCAAATAGTTCAGGAACTGGAATTCAGCTAGAGATAGCCCCTTACTTTGAATACTTTTCTTGGTGATAATTGGTCTTGGGCCTTCCCTACTCATACCCTCCAAAGCCTTTCAGAAATCTTGAGATTTGTCCATTGGGGATTTGAGGAAATAAAATGTTCAGTTGGACAGAATATTAATCAGATTGATGATAAATGCCAGGTGGTTTTGTTTGTTTGTCTTTTCCCTAGAATTCGGATCAAGAAGGAGGTGGAAAGAAAAAGAAGAAAAAGAAGGACAAGAAACACAAAAAGGATAAGAAGCACAAGAAGCATAAAAAACACAAGAAGGAAAAGGCTGTGGCTGCAGCTGCTGCGGCTGCTCTGACCCCTGCAGCCATTGCAACGGCCACAACCACATTAGCACAGGAAGAACCAGTGGCAGTGCCAGAGCCGAAGAAGGTATTTATGATCTCTGTATATGGCTGTCTTGCAGTATACATACAGGTAGCAGAGTCATTGTGTTTTGAGAAGTAGCAACATTGTTTTTTCCACTAATTGGCTACTCCGAGATAAAATTCACATACCATACAGTTCACCCACTTAAAGTGTGTAGTTCCCTGGGTTTTAGTATATTCAGTCATGTAGCCATCCCCACACTTTGATTCTGCCCTTGACTCAGCTTTTCCTGCCAGGGTCTCAACACTTATTAACCCTGTAAATTCTCTTTTTTTAGGAGACTGAAAGTGAAGCTGAAGATAACCTTGATGACTTAGAAAAGCACCTGCGTGAAAAGGCCCTGAGATCAATGAGGAAGGCCCAAGTGTCCCCACAGTCTTAGGTGGAAATGTTTGTTATGATGTAAATTTTATTTGGTTTGTACGCAGTTCAATTTCAAAATTGCTAAAAATGTGTTTGAGCTTTAGACTATAACATTTGTTGTAATAATTGCTAGGTTGAAGTTCACCATGTAAAAAAAAAAGGGCATGGATTTACATTGCAAAAGGTGTCCACGGTGTATTAGTGACATTCTTTCATTGACAGCTGACATAATTCATTAGAGTGAAATATTTTAAGCCAAAAAAAAAAAATTCCCTTTTTAAAAAAGGGGGTTTAAATACTGTTGGCATTTTTATGGTTCCTTTAAATGCCCTGGCTGTTCCCAGAGGGGTTTATTGTTTGTTTTTGGTTTTTGGTTTTTTTGTTTTTCTTTTTCTTTACATTTTTTTTCATTTGAGTCTTAGCACCCATTTAAGTTATGCTTCTGACCTTGTATGGTCTGTAAGCTTGCCCAGAAATAAGACCACTCTTGAACTACCACAAAAGTATAAATGAATATTTTAATGCCACAATCTTTCCTGTTGCCTGTGGAGTCTCTGCTGAAATGAATCAGGATTCGAGCTCTAGGATGAGACAGAAAATGAAAGCATGTTGTTTGCCAGGACACTGTGGGTTTATATTGATGTGTAACAAGTTGATTTGGAACACTGGACTCATTCTATTCTGGTTTTGTTTTTTTTGTTTTGTTTTTTCTTTTGTAAAGGCAATGAGCTAGTCCCAGGAAGGATCCTTCAGTTACATAAAATTTTGTTTAATGAAATGTCATGGCTCTGTTCATATTTTTGTCTTGTTCTTCCAGTTGGTATAGACAACTTTCAGAACTCTTGTATTTGGAAGGCTGGAAGGGCCCAGACTTTGGAATAGTGTCTTGGTTTCACTGTTTTTGTTGTGATTTTTTTTTTTTTGCAGTTTTTTTTTTTTTTTTTAAACTAAAGCTATATAAAGCTTGTGGATTAAACAGAATAAATTTCTAAATTTAAAATTTTGCCACTCACTTTTACTTAGTAGTGCCTGTATAAACCTTTTGGTGTGTTGGGAGTTGGGCAAGGGAAAGAAAAGGTGATGAAATTAAGGTTTTACTATCTTTGTACAACTACTGTGTTGAGCGCTATGAAGGGAAAGTCTCAGCATGTGAATAGAACATTTAAAATACCAGTGGGACAAGTCCACCAGGCAAAGGGAAGAGCATTGCATTCAAACAGTGCCTGTGTACTCCCAGAGGCAGAAGGAGCCTGGCATGTTAGCAAGTGAACAAAGGCTAAGGAATGACTGAAACACCTTCTGTCAGGTGTGTGTGTGTGCCTGTGTGTGTGCCTGTCTGTGTGCATATGCTGAGTTGTTAACGTAGTATGAGGTAAAATAGTGACATTCATATGAAGTTCACTAGAAACCTAAGCTGAGCAGGTTCGATGTGTATAGTTTGATTATAAGTTCTGGTAGTTGGGCTGGGCACGGTGGCTGACGCCTATAATCTCAACACTTTGGGAGGCCAAGGGCGGGCAGATCACGTGAGGTTAGGAGTTTCCAAACCAGCCTGGTCAACATGGTGAAACCCCGTTTCTACTTTAAAAAAAAAATACAAAAATCAGCTAGGTGTGGTGGCAGGCACCTGTAGTCCCAGCTACTCAGGAGGCTGAGGCAGGAGAATCGCTTGAACCTGGGAGGCAGAGGTTGCAGTGAGTTGAGATCGTGCCTCTGCACTCCAGCCTGGGCCACAGAGTGACTCTGTTTAAAAAAAAATAAAATTTCTGGCATTTAAAGCAAAACAAGGAAGAAAATGCCTACAAATTTCAAAAGACATGGACAGTAAATATACCTTCAACAGTGAGGAGCTGTTTTTAACAAGTGGTGGTTTTTGTTTTTTTTTTTTTTGAGACGGAGTTTCGCTCTTGTTACCCAGGCTGGAGTGCAATGGCGTGATCTTGGCTCACCGCAACCTCTGCCTCCTGGGTTCAGGCAATTCTCCTGCCTCAACCTCCTGAGTAGCTGGGATTACAGGCACGTGCCACCACGCCAAGCTTAATTTTTTGTATTTTTTTAGTAGAGACAGGGTTTCACCATGTTGACCAGGATGGTCTCGATCTCTTGACCTCGTGATCCACCCACCTCGGCCTCCCAAAGTGCTGGGATTACAGGCGTGAGCCACCGCGCCCGGCACAAATGGTGTTTAAGGTGATTGGTAACAAGCAAAGAAGCCTGATGGAACTTCTGTAGGGACTGCACTAAGGTCGTGTGGAGTATTTTACATGTGTGTGCAGCAGCTTAATTTTCAAGGGCCTTCCACATGGCTCCTTTTGATTTTACAATTCTGTGATAACAGGAAAAGCATGCAATACTTCTAAGATAGTTGTTGCTGACATTTCCTTTCCAATATGAACAAACCAGTGAACATCACTAGAGTCCAGTTGGCCCTTGAACAACGAGAGGGTTGGGGCACTGACCCCTTGCACAGGCAAAAATTCAAGTTTTTTTTTTTTTACTTCCTAAAAATTTACTGACCAGGCGTGGTGGATCATGCCTATAATTCCAACACTTTGGGAGGCTGAGGCTGGAGGATTGCTTGAGCCCAGGAATTTGAGATCATCCTGGACAACAATAGAGAAACCTCGAAAGTCCTGGGCATGGTGGTGTGTGCCTGTAGTCTCTGCTACCCATGAGGCTGTGGTGAGCCATGATCATACTACTGCACTCCAGCCTGGGCATCTTTACTTTGAGGCTGAAAAAGAGGGATTGGTCTTGCTGTCCCAGCAGTGAGAGAGGTGGGAAAATCTGCTTATAAGTGGACCCATGCAGTGTAAACCTGTGTTCAAGGGTCAACTGTACTTGTTATCTAGCCAGTCATTCAGTCATTCAGTTCATTTGTTTACTTACTTCATAGGCTTTTATTCTTCCACTTGACTGCTCTTGTTAAGATTAGTCATAACCTTCATTTGGCCAAATTGAACAATCAGTTCTGAATCCTTATTTTATGAGACCTCTGGAGGATTGGGCTTAGTCATTTACTCCTTTGTTGACTTACTATACTCTTGTGTTCTTTGAAGCAACAGTAGTCTTCCTCCTATCTCACTGTTCTTTTGTCTCAAGTAGATCCTTTTAAACATGAATTGATTTAGTTTGCCTTTCTTTGTCCTTGGTAGCCTTCCCTACACTTAATCCCTTGATTTTAGTCCCTTGATTTTAAGTGTCATTTTTATGCTTGAGGTGTTTAATCTCCACAGTTTAAACTTCTCCCTGAGCTAGACTCCTGTTCAGCTACCTGCTTGATGATACTATTTATTTTTATTTATTTATATGAGACAGAGCCTCTTTCTGTCACCCAGGCTGCTCACTGTTACCTCTGCCTCCCGGGTTTAATTGGCTGCTCACTGTTACCTCTGCCTCCTGGGTTTAATTGATTATCCTGCCTCAACCTTCCGAGTAGCTGGGACTATCGGAACCTGCCACTGTGCCCAGTTTTTTGTTTGTTTGTTTGAGACAGTCTCACTCTGTCACTCAGGCTGGAGTGCAAGTGGTGGAATCTTGGCTCACTGCAACTTCCACCTCCCGGGTTCAAGCGATTCTCCCACCTCAGCCTCCCAAGTAGCTGGGATTACAGCTGATTAATTTTTAAATATTAATTTTAAAAATATTTTTAGTAGAGGTGGGGTTTCACCAAGTTGGCCAGGCTGCTCTTGAACTCCTGAACTCAGGTGATCCGCCCACCTTGGCCTCCCAAAGTGCTGGGATTACAGGCGTGAGCCACCACACCCAGCTGCTAACTTTTTATTTTTAGTAGAGATGGGGTTTCATCATGTTGCCCAGGCTGGTCTCGAACTCCTGACCTCAAGTGATCCACCTGCTTCGGGCTCCCAAAGTGCTAGGATTACAGGCATGAGGCTCAGTTCGTTTCAGTACCTGTCACATTTATTCAAAATTGAAGAGTCATCGTAATCAGTGGCCGTACTGTCCGCTCCTCAATACTCTTGCATGTAGATACCATTCTTTTGCCTACAGCCCAAGTCAGATCACAGGTCTGCTAAACATCCTCAGAAAGCTCTCTCGGAATAAAATGCAAATTTCTTACTATGGCTTGCAAAGCCTAATAGGTTTGGGCCAAATCTGCTTTGGCAACTTCATTGCCGCTCAGCAGTCTACTCAAGCAATGCTGGTCACCCTGTCTTCCTTAAACCCAAAAAGCTGACTTCTGTCAGAGATTTTGTACCATGCCCACTGTTCCTTTATCCCAAAAGGCATTCTTGGTCATATTGCTTGTTTCTTTACTTGATTTGCCTCAGACACTTCCCTGATTCCCTCTCCTTTGATTTCTTGATTTCATGGATGGCAACTATTGTTACCTAAAATGATGTAGTTTTTGCCGGGCATGGTGGCTTACGCCTGTAATCCCAACAGTTTGGGAGGTGGAAGCAGATGGATCACAAGGTCAGGAGTTCGAGACCAGCCTGGCCAAGATAGATGAAACCCCATCTACTAAAAATACCAAAAAAAACTAGCTGGGCGTGGTGGCAGACACCTGTAATCCCAGCTACTCAGGAGGCTGAGGCAGGGGAATCGCTTGGAGGCAGAGGTTACAGTGAGCCAAGATTGAGCCACTACGCTCCATCCTGGGCAACAGAGCAAGACTCCATCTCAAAACAACAAAAAAAAATAGGATGTAGTTTTGCTCTCTAGGAAGTTGGTCTTATTCACGGCTGTGTCCCCAGTGGTATATAGCAAAAGCACAAATATTTGATGAATGAATACATTTGTCATTGCATCCATACTGGCCAGACACTACTAGGGTTTGAGGTAAAATGAAGAAGCCAGATGCAGTGGCTCATGCCTGTAATCCCAGCACTTCATGAAGGCCAAGGTGGGGGGATTGCTTGAGCTCAGGAGTTTGAGACCAGCCTGGGCAATATAGGGTGGTCCCCATCTGTACAAAAAGCCTAAAATTTAGCCGGGAATGGTGGCATGTGCCTGTAGTTCCAGCTACTCCAGAGGCTGAGGAGGGAGGATCGCTTGAACCTGTGAGGTCAGGGCTGCAGTGAGCAGTGACTGCCATTTCACTCCCAAAAAAAAGATGATGGTTGGCCTTAAGGAGCATTCATCTACTGGGTATGCAGACATGCAAAGAATTTGCAGAGTGCACATTGAGTCTGGTAGACCAGGATTTCTATCATAGCTTCTACTGTATGGTCTTGGGCAAGTTACTTGACCTTGAAGTCATGCCATTTCCTCTTCAATGGAGATGATGGAATCTACCTCAGAATTTTTGAAGATTTGAATGTGTTGGTTAATACATGTAAAGCAATGATACCACAAAGACAGCTTCCCGTTCTGACATGACACATAACCATTCTTGTAATTATGGCAAAGTTTAGTTGACTAAAAAGGATTTTAGATCAGCCCCATATAAGACCATTTTTTTCTCTCATTTTTAAAAAATTTAACTCGTCTACCATAAAATTCACCATTTTAGGGCCGGGGGCGGTGGCTCACGCCTGTAATCCCAGCACTTTGGGAGGCCGAGGCGGGTGGATTGCTTGAGGTCAGGAGTTCGAGACCAGCCTGGCCAACATGATGAAATCCAGTCTCTAGAAATAAATAAATAAATAAATAAATAAATAAATAAATAAATAAATAAATAAATAAATAAATAAATAAATAAATAAAAATAAAGATTGTTATAGAGAAGGAGTCTCTTTATGTTGCTCAGGCTGATGAACTCCTGGCCTCAAGCAATTCTCCTGCCTTTGCTTCCAAAAGTGACTCACTATATATGTGAGTCACCACACCTTGCAGGAATTTTTTTTTTTTTTTGAACAGGTCTCACTCTTTTGGCCAGGCTGGAGTGCAGTGGCTCAGTCTTGGCTCACTGCAACTTCTACCTCCCAGAATTGAGCAATTCTCCTACATATCGGCATATATTGAGGTCCCAACTCTGCTCAGTCCTGAAAGATCAACTCTTGAGTCCCACTGTTTTTATTTGAAAGACCCATCTTTGGCTGGGCACGGTGGCTCATGCCTGTAATCCCAGCACTTTGGGAGGCTGAGGCAGGAGGATCACCTGAGGTCAGGAGTTCGAGATCAGCCTGGCCAAAATGGCAAAACCCCATCTCTACTAAAAATACAAAAATTAGCCAGGAGTGGTGGTGGGCGCCTGTAATCCCAGCTACTCGGGAGGCTGAGGCAGGAGAATCACTGGAACCTGGAGGGGCAGAGACTGCAGTTAGCCGAGATTGCACCACTGCACTCCAGCCTGGGCAACAGAGCAAGACTCCGTCTCAAAAAAAAAAAAAGAAAAAAAGAAAGACCCATCTTAATTCATACCAAACACTACCCTTTTGACTCGTAGGGACTCAGTTATTGGTGTGCTCCTAATTTGATGAACTGATAGTGTGAAAGGAAAATAAACCTCAGAACCCCAAAATCACTAAGCCAAAGAGAAAAGTCCAGCTGGGAACTGTATCAGGTAAATCTGCCTTCCATTTTATTTTTAAATGAGATAGCTATAAAGATAAAAAAGCTCCATACCTCCCTCACAATTCGCCCACAAGGAAATTCCTTATGGCTCTCAAGATCTTTACCCTAAAACAATTATGTTGAATTTCACCCTGGCAATGTAAATTGATAGCTCATCTTCACAGGTGCAAGAGAGACAGTCATCCCACTGCCCACATGAGACAAATGCATATTTGATTGCTTCCTCTGCCCTTTTTTTTTTGAGACAGGGTCTCCCTCTGTCACTCAGGCTGGAGTGCAGTGGTACAATCTCAGCTCACTGCAACCTCCGCTTCTGAGGTTCAAATGATCCTCCCACCTCAGCCTCCCAGGCAGCTGGGACTACAGCAGGTACCACCATGTCCAGCTATTGTTTTGTATTTTTAGTAGAGATGGGGTTTCATCATATTGCCTAGGCTAGTCTTGAACTCCTGGACTCAGGTGATCCTCCAGCCTCGGCCTCCCAAAGTGCTGGGATTATAGGCATGAGCCACGGCACCCAGCCCCTGTGCCCTATTTTTCATTCTTGGCTCTACATTCACTGAGCCAAACGAAAGCATAGGTGACCTGTCACATGTAAATTGTGTATTTAGTGAAAAGCTGATCAAAGACTCAAAAGAATGCAATTGTTTTCTCTCTTATGTCCCTGTCACCTGGGACCTCCATTTGCATCTCGCTTCGAGTTGTCCTGCCTTTCCAGATCAAACCAATGTACATCTTACACATATTGATTGATGTCTCATGGCTCTCTAAAATGCATAGAAGCAAGCTGTATGCATGCCACCTTGGGCACATGTCATCAGGACCTCCTGGGGCTGTCATGGTCACATCCTTAACCTTGGCAAAATAAACTTTTATAAATTGATTAGGCAGGGCAAGGTGGCTCACACCTGTAATCCCAGCACTTTGGGAGGCTGAGGCAGGTGGACTACCTGAGGTGGGGAGTTCAAGACCAGCCTGGCCAACATGGCGAAACCCCATCTCCACTAAAAATACAAAATTGGCCAGGCATGGTAGCACATGCCTGTAATCCCAACTACTCAGGAGGCTGAGGCAAGAGAATGGCTTGAACCCGGGAGGCGGAGGTTGCAGTGAGCCAAGATGGTGCCATTGCACTCCAGCCTGGGCAACAAGAGCGAAACTCAGTCTCAAAAAAATAAAAAATAAATAAATTGATTGAGACCTGTCTCAGATACTTTGGGTTCACAGTAGGATCAGAAATATAGGTCTTTCCAAAGCTCTTGGCAAAAACATTCGACATTTGTTGATATGTAGGTTGGCAGGCTTTCATAATTATAAGAATGTCAAGCTTGAATAACGAGATTCAAAAAATAGGATTACATAGCCCAGAGCTTGAGGTTTGCTATCCAAGAGCATAGATTCAGATCATCCTGAATATACCCTCTAATTAGCAGCAGTTACAAATGGGTCATTTTAAGGAAAAAAAGAGGCAGTTCCAAAATTGTTTACCAAGAATTTTTCACATTAATCACATAAGCTCAGTTGGGCATGGTAGCTCACGCCTGTAATCCCAGCACTTTCGGAGACCATGGCAAGATCACTTGAGATCAGAAGTTTGAGACCAGACTGACCAACATGGCAAAAACCCGTATCTACTAAAAACAAAAAAATTAGCTGGATGTGGTGGCAGACGCCTGTAATCCCAGCTACTCAAGAGGCTGAGGCAGGAGAATTGCTTGAATCTGGGAGACAGAGGTTGCAGTCAGCCAAGATCGCGCCACTGAACTCCAACCTGGGCGACAGAGCAAGACTCTGTCTCAAAAAAACATGATAAAAATAGGGACCAGGCACAGTGGCTCACACCTGTAATCCCAACACTTCGGGAGGTCGAGGTGGGCTGATCACGAGATCAGGAGTTTGAGACCAGCCTGGCCAACGTGGTGAAACCCCGTCTCTACTAAAAAATACAAAAATTAGCTGGGTGCAGTGGTGCACACTTGTAGTCCCAGCTACTTAGGAGGCTGAGGCAGAAGAATCACTTGAACCCGGGAAGCGGAGATTGTAGTGAGCTGAGACCACACAACTACACTCCAGCCTGAGCAACAGAGCAAAACTCCATCTCAAAAAAAAAAAAAAAAGATAACATAAGCTTTTGATTGGCCATACATTATTCTTTGTATCACAGTTCCAGGAGCATGAAGATAGTGGGTGAGGCAGCTAGTCAGGAACAAAACACCTTTAAACAGTTGCCCCGGAGCATGGGGTTGTGGGGAAGAGGGATGACTGAAGTCCCATGCTCCTGTATCTCTGGGCCTGATAAATGTTGCATGCCTCGCATAGCTCAGACCGCCCCGAGCTGTGTTTTTTTTTAATCTAGAGGTTTCTGCCAAGATGCTGACCCTTATATTTCAGGTGTGTCAGAGGGGAGGAGCCGATGGGTGCTGAGTCCCAAGAGTAGCACCTTGTTTGCAGCGGGCTATGGATACCTCTCACTGGACGGAGCAGGAGGAGTGAAGGGAACAACTTCGTGGCAGCAGAATTATAAACTCCTTAGCTGGAAGCTATCTTAAGGAAATGTTTCACAGACTGTAGGCTGAGACCCGTGAGTGAAATGTAAAATTTGATAGATCATAACCAGCATTAAAAGGAAAAGAGGCCAGGTACGGTGGCGAATGTCTGTAATCCCAGCACTTTGGGAGGCTGAGGCAGGTGGATCACCTGAGGTTGGGAGTTTGAGACGAGCCTGACCAACATGGAGAAACCCTATATCTACTAAAAATACAAAAAATTAGCCAGGCATGGTGACAGACACCTGTAATCCCAGCTACTTGGGAGGCTGAGGCAGGAGAATCACTTGAACCTGGGAGGTAGAAATTGCGGTGAGCCGAGATCGCGCCATTGCACTCCAGCCTGGGCAACAAGATCGAAACTCCTTTTCAAAAAAAAAGAAAAGAAAAGAAAATAGTAAATTTGAGTCTGAATCACATATAGTAGGTTAAGTATTGTTTCATGAATCGTGTATATATATATTCATGTATGTATATGTGTGCTTGTGTGTACAGGGTTGCAATATAAAATGTATTCTAGGCATGGTGGCTCTTGCCTGTAATTTCAACACTTTGGGAGGCTGAGGTGGGCGGATCACCTGAGGCCAGGAGTTTGAGACCAGCACACACACACACACATACAAACATTAGCCAGGCGTGCTAGTACACGCCTGTAGTCCCAGCTACTCTGGGGGTTGTGGCACGATAATCACTTGAACCGAGGTGGAGATTGCAGTGAGCCAAGATAGCACCACTGCACTCCAGCCTGGGCAACAGAGTGAGACTCCTAAGATCAAGGAATCCTCCCACCTCAGCCTCCCAAAGTGCTGGGATTACAGCTGTGAGCCACTGCACCTGGCCTGGAATGTCCTTTCTTTGTCTCATAATGTCCAAATCTTTTTTGGACTTATAAATGCATTTAATATATATATATATTTTTGAGATGGTGTTTCACTCTTGTTTCCCAAGCTGGAACGCAATGGCGTGATCTTGGCTCACTGCAACCTCCCAAAGTGCTGAGAATAGAGGTGTGAGCCACTGAGCCTGGTCCAATGACAGTTTTCAGTGTTTCATCAAATTTTAGATACCTGCAATTGTAGTGTGCACCACCATCTATTAAACCGCCACCACATTCACTGTAAGACGCATCTGACTTCAGAGAGGTCAAACAAAATGCGGGGGGAACAGTCTTAAATTTCACCATATCCAGTGTTATTATTCAGAAGGGTCTGGGACACTGAGGTAGGGCTCCCGAGCTTGCCCAGGGACACACTCATCCATCACTCAGTGCCTTCCTTTCTGTCCCTCTCTCTGTCCTACTCTCCGTTTTCTGAGCCTTCCACTAGGTGGCACCTGGGCCTGGGTGCCTGCTGCGGAGCTGATGTCCCGAGGTCAGTCCTGCCCCTTTGGCTCCTCCAAGCTATTTCTTCCCCTTTCCCTCTTCCTCCTACCCATCTTTTTTCCTGGAAGTGGGAGGCTCTGATTCAGCACTCAGAGATTCTCTGTTGGATTGCAGAACTGAAAGAATAGCCACTGGGCTCTTGTAGTCCACCGGCCCCAGCCCATCGCAAGCGGGAATTCCTTCCCAGCAAGCCGCCAGCTCTCACTTGCATACCTTCAGTGGGGGGAAACTCACTACTTTGTGAGGATCCTGTTCCATTGTGGTCATGCACTTGGGCTCTCAAGATGCTCCCCCACCCAGGGGTCCTAGTGAACCCTCTTTCTTTCTTTCTTTCTCTTTCTTTCTTTCTTTCTTTCTTTCTTTCTTTCTTTCTTTCTTTCTTTCTTTCTTTCTTTCTTTCTTTCTTTCTTTCTTTCTTTCTTTCTTTCTTTCTTTCTTTCTTTCTTTCTTTCTTTCTTTCTTTCTTTCTTTCTTTCTTTCTTTCTTTCTTTCTTTCTTTCTTTCTTTCTTTCTTTCTTTCTTTCTTTCTTTCTTTCTTTCTTTCTTTCTTTCTTTCTTTCTTTCTTCTTTCTTTCTTTCCTTTTTTTTTTTTTGAGACAGAGTTTCATTCTGTTGTCCAGGCTGGAGTGCAGAGTGCAATGGCACCATCTCAGCTCACTGCAACCTCCACCTCCCAGGTTCAAGCAATTCTCCTGTCTCAGCCTCCCGAGTAGCTGGGATTACAGGCACGTGCCACCATGCTGGACTAATTTTTGTATTTTTAGTGCAGATGGGGTTTCACCATGTTGCCCAGGCTGGTCTCAAACTCCTGACCTCAAATGATCCACCTGTCTTGGCCTCCCAAAGTTCTGGGATTACAGGCGTGAGCCCACTTTCTAGTCCTTCAACAGTGGGAGACTTGGACCTTTGTCTGCTTTGTGTATTGGGGAATCCCCAAGGACTAGCACAGGTGAGGCATTCATTTGGTAAATGAACAAACTCAGTTGTTCTGTGCATCAGTTTCATTACCTGTGAAACAGGGTCAATAACAGTATTCACCTCATAAGGCTATGAGGAGCAAATGAGACAGGACCTGTAAACAGGCTTAGTCCCATGCCTGGTACATAGTAAATCCTCAACAAATAATTTTTCTTTCTTCTTTAATAGCTATGGATAGGCTGGGTGCGGTGGTTCATGCCTGTAATCCCAGCACTTTGGGAGGCTGAGGCGGGTAGATCACAAGGTCAGGAGTTTGAGACTAGCCTGGCTAACATGGTAAAACCCCGTCTCTACTAAAAATACAAAAAATTAGCCAGGCATGGGGGCAGGCGCCTGTAATCCCAGCTAATCAGGGGCTGAGGTAGTAGAATTGCTTGAACCTGGGAGGCGGAGGTTGCAGTGAGCCAAGATCACGCCACTGCACTCTAGTCTGGGCGACAGAGCAAGACTTGGTCTCGTGGTGAGGGGAAGGCTGGGCACGGTGGCTCTGTAATCCCAGCACTTTGGGAGGCCGAGGCGGGCGGATCATCCGAGGTTGGGAGTTTGAGACCAGCCTGACCAACATGGTAAATCCCCATCTCTACTAAAAATACAAAAAAAATAGCCGGGAATGGTGGCGGGCGCCTGTAATCCCAGGTACTCGAGGTGCGGAGGCAGGAGAATCGCTTGAACCCGGGAGGCGCAGGTTGCGGTAAGCCGAGATGGCGCCATTGCACTCCAGCCTGGTCAACAAGGGCGAAACTCTACCTCAAAAATAAAAAGCTATGAATAGCTCTACACTTATTATCTGAAAGATTTCTTTTAGAGCAAAGTGATTCTGACTTTTTTTTTTTTTTTTTTTTGAGTCAGGGTCTTATACTTTCACCTAGGCTTGGAGTGCAGCGGCACGATCACAGCTCACTGCAGCCTCGACCTCCTAGGCTCATGCAATCCTACCACCTTAGCCTCCTGAGTAGCTGAGACTACACACTGCATGCCACCATGCTTAGCTAATTTTTTAAATTTTTTGTAGAGATTGGGTTTTGTCATGTGGCCCAGGCTGGTATCGAACTCCTGGGCTCAAGCGATCCACCTGCCTTGGCCTCCCAAAGTGCTGGAATTATAGGTGTGAGCCACCATGCCCAGCCCGATTGTAATTCTTAAAACTTTCATACAGGCTGGGTGCAGTGGCTCCTGCCTGTAATCCCAACACTGAGCATCTGCCCTGGGCAACAGTGAGACTTCATCTCAAAAAAAAAAAAAGAAAAAAAGCTTCTCATAGGAGCATGAACCCTGCTGTGAACTGCACATGTGCAGCACCTAGGTTTTGCGCATCTTGTGAGAATCTAATGCCTGATGATCTGAGGTGGAACAGTTTCATCCCGAAACCATGCTCCCCCTGCCCGTGGAAAAACTGTCTTCCACAAAACTGGTCCCCGGTGCCAAAAAGGTTGGGGACCACTGCTCTACAGGATGTTCTGGGGCCTGTGGGGAACTTTGTGTTCCTGAGCCTTCCGCATACTACCCCAATGTTGTGGCTATTACATGGCTTCCCAGCACACGTTCCCCATCTCTCCCACCATCAGAGCCATATTCGGCTCTACTGGAATTCTGTGCTAGTGGGTGGGGTTAGTAGCACTCTTCCAGGGTGGCCTCTGACGACCCTGGAGGAAAAGCCATGGCTCCAATCTCACAGAAAGGAACACTACCTCAGTCAGAGCCAAGGATTTGCCAAGAGAAGTCAGTGGGGCTTCTTGGGGGAGAGAAGCTGCTTTTCATTTCTACAGGAGTACTGGAAGAGATACTCTCTTTCCCTGGACAGTGTGTTGAGGAGATATGAGAGCTGAAGATGCAGTAGCTCTTATTCCCAAAAGGGGATTCCTTTTGAGAATGAAGTCAACATACAGAGGAAGGCAGAGCCCAGAGATTCCGTGAAGAAAGAACTTAGGCCAGACACAGTGACCTACCTGTAATCCCAGCACTTTAGGAGGCCAAGGTGGGAGGATTATTTGAGCCTATGTGTTGAGGACAAGTCTGGGTAACATAGACCTCTTCTCTACTAAAAAGAATCTTTTTTAATTAGCCAGGTGTATTGGCACACACGTATGGTCCCAGCTACTTGGGAGGCTGAGGGGGGTGGATCACGTCAGCCCAGGAGGATCACTTGAATAGAGGTTGTAATGAGCCATGATTGCATCACTGCTCTCCATCCTGGGCAACAGAGGAAGATGCTGTCTCCAAAATAAAAAGAAAACAATGAAACAAGAAATAGGACCAAGTCTGTGGTGTTACTAATTACTTATTGTTGTGTAACAAATCGCCCCCAATTTAGCAGCTTAAAACATTTATTGGGCCAGGCACAGTGGCTCACACCTGTAATCCCAGCACTTTGGGAGGTTGAGGTGGGTGGATCCAGAGGTCAAGAGTTCGAGACCAGCCTGACCAACATGGTGAAACCCCATCTCTACTAAAAATACAAAAATTAGCCAAGCTTGGTGGTGGGTGCCTGTATTCCCAGCTGCTCGGGAGGCTGAGGCAGGGGAATTGCTTGAACCCAGGAGGCAGAGGTTGTAGTGAGCTGAGACTGAGCCACTGCACTCCAGCCTAGGTGACAAGAGCAAGACTCAAAAACAACAACAAAACATTTATTATCTCTCAGAGTGGCCAGAGTTGAAAGTTGGAAATTGGAAGAGACCTCATTAGTGGTTCTGGCTTAGGGTCTCTAACGTGTTTATAGTAAGATGTTAGTTAGGGTGCAGTCACCCACTTCCGAGATGGTGCCCTCACGCGGCAATTGGCAGGAGGTCTCAGTGCCTCACCAGGTGGGCTCTCCGTGGCAGCTAGCTAGCTTTCCCCGGAGTGATGGTGATGATGATGACGGTAATGATGTGTGTGTGTGTAATAGAAGGAAGCCACAGTGCCTTTTACAACCTAGGCTCGGAAGCTGTGCACTATCAGCCTTCCTTTTTTTTCTATTCGTTAGAAGCAAGTCACTATGTCCAGCCCACAACCAAGGGAAAAATAAGTAGGATTCCTTTTGAAGGAAGTGCCAAAGAACTTGTGGACTAATCTGAAACCGCACTGTGGTAACGTCGCTTGAGCTGCTGGAGAAAGCCCTCACCTGAGGACCCATCTCTAATCGAGTTAACTCCCCTGATGGTGAAGCTAGTTTCAGCTGGGTTTTCTGAGTCACACCATTCAAAGAATGCTGTGACTTATCTTTCTCATCTCATCCTCCAGAACTGCCTTGTCTGACCGTGTTCCTTTTATGGGCAGTGGTGGGAGCTGGGCCCAGGCTCTAGGGGAGGAAAGACGGGCCCTTCTCACCTTCTCAGTCTTTGATCCTATTTTTTTTCTTTTTTTTGAATCAGGGTCCCGCTTTGTCACCCAGGCTGGAGTGCAGTGCGCTATCCATGGCTCACTGCAGCCTCAAGCTCTGGGCTCAGATCATTCTCTCACCTCAACCTCTCAAGTAGTTGAGACTACAGGTGCACACCACCATACCCTGCTTTTTTTAAAAATTTTTTTAATTTTATTTTTAGTAGAGACAGGGTTTCAACATGTTGCGCAGGCTGGTCTCGAACTCCTGGGCTCTAGCAATTCTCCTGCCTCACTCCCTCAGTCTCCCAAAGTGCTGGGATTATAGGTGTGAGCCACCATGCTCAGCTCGGACTTAGCCCTTTTTTGTTTGTTTTGAAGATGAAGTCTCACTCTGTCGCCCAGGCTGGAGTGCAGTGGCGACATCTTGGCTCACTGCAACCTCCACCTCCTGGGTTGAATCGATTCTCCTACCGAGTAGCTGGGATTATAGGTGCCTGCCACCACACCCGGCTAATTTTTGTATTTTTAGTGAGATGGGGTTCCGCCATGTTGGCCAGGCTGGTCTCAAACTCCTGACCTCAGGTGATTCGCCTGCCTCGACCTTCCAAAGTACCCAAAGTGCTGGGATTACAGGCGTGAGCCACCGCGCTCAGACTTGGTCGTTTATACTACAACAAAGTGCCTACTGTTCCATGGCCACGGCAACGCTGGCTACAGGAAAACCGCATTCTTCTACAGACTCCTGACCGCTGTCCTCATCCTTCCACTGGCTGCTCCTGCTAAGACATGGCTTTTCCATCCTGGACTTGCCCTTAAACATTGGGCAACGATTTCCAGCTCTCTCTGGGTCAGTCCTTTCGGAGAAAGGAAGACAGAGAAATCATGTGGCCAGGTGGGAAGAGCTCTGGGCCAGCCTTGCTGTGTGACCTTGAGGTCACAGTGCCCTCCCTTATGAATGCAGAAGGTTGTATTAACATGTCTGAGGATGCTTCGGGGTTTTCTTTTCTTTTTTTTTTTGAGACAGAGTCTTGCTCTGTCGCCCAGGTTGGAGTGCAGTGGCGTGAGATTGGCTCACTACAACCTCCATCTCCCGAGTTCAAGTGATTCTCCTGCCTCAGCCTCCCAAGGAGCTGGGATTACAGGTGTGTGCCACTACTCACGGCTAATTTTTGTATTTTTAGTAGAGATGGGGTTTCACCATGTTGGTCAGGCTAGTCTCGAACTCCTGACCTCATGATCCACCCGCCTCGGCCTCCCAAAGTGCTGGGATTACAGGCGTGAGCCACCACGCCGTGCTTGCTTTGGGGTTTTCTTAGTTCACTTCTGTCCAGAGGAGACGATGAAACTTTAGGAGCAGCCTCATTTCTGACACACTGGGTCTTACGTGATCATTCATACCTCCGCAGAGAAAAAGCCACACACTTCATGCCCCATGCCCTTCACCATCTCATCTGATCCTCCCAGCAGCCAGCAAGGACATGGGGCAAGGCACTGGGGGAAACAGAGGTCCAGTGGCAAGACGTGGTATGTGCAGAGGGCTGTGGGACAGATGTGGCCTCGCCAGCGGGACCCGTGATGAAACAACAGCTGTGGCTCACTGAGTGCTTTCTGCTTATTGCGTGCCAAGCACTTCACATGTGGCTGTTTTCTGTCATTCTCCCATCAACCCTGATGGGTGGTTACTATAATTATCCCCTTTTACAGATAAGGAAACTAAAGCCCAGAGGGGTGGAGCAATAGTCCGGCAAAAGTAAGCAGTGGAACTGGGATTCAAATTCAGCTTGAACATCTCAGCACTCATCTGTGTTTTCTATCACAGCACAGTCCCTCTAGGCATTCACAGGAGCTCAAGGGGAGGAGTAGGGAGGGGAAAGCTAGGAGTCCAAAGACTTGAGGGGTCAGGCATGGTGGTGTGCACCTGTAATCCCAGCATTTTAGGAGGCTGAGGTGGGAGGATGGCTTGAGCCGGGAGACTGAGGTTGCAGTGAGCTGTGATCGTGCCACTGTGCTCCAGCCTAGGCAACAGAGCAAGATTATGTCTTGGCGTGGGGGGGTGGGGGGAGCGGGAGAAAATCTTTAAAAAATAAAGAATAAAAAAGCACAAAAACAAAGACTTTGCTGGCGTGGTGGCTCAGCCCTGTAATCCCAGCACCTTGGGAGGCCAAGGCGAGTGGATCACCTGAGGCCAGGAGTTCGAGTCCAGCCTGACCAACATTGTGAAATCCCATCTCTAGCAAACATACAAAAAATTAGCTGGGCATGGTGGTGGGCATCTGTAATCTCAGCTACTCGGGAGGCTGAGGCAGGAGAATCACTTCAACTTGGGAGGAGGAGGCTGCAGTGAGCCGAGATGGTGCCATTGCACCACAGCCTGAGCAACAAGAGCGAGACTCCATCTCAAAAAACGAAACAAAAATAAAAACAAAAAACAAAGACTTGGGTTCACAAACGAACTCTGAACACTTGCTAATTCTAAGGCCAGGGTAAATCTTTTATCTCGCTCAGCCTCAGTTTCCTTATCTGTAAAATGGAGATAATAATTTGTCACCCAAATTGTGAGGATCGGGTAAAAACATTTTTAATAAGGGCATGTATGCGAGCATCCTCCATGTATAGCAAAGAAGTTGTCTAAACATAAGAGGTGGTTGTTTTTCTTAATCTCAGAGCAGGACCCAGGGCAGGAAGCAGGCAGGCTGATCAGGGCGGCCAAGTGTCCCTGCCCAAAATTGACTGCTTCCGTCCCTGCTGTTCATAAAGTCCCCAGGAAAGGAGGAGGGTGGGCAGGAGGAAAGGGCAAAGCTGTAGGTCCTTATCTAGAGCTTTGCCTCCAATCGGGAGCCCTCCAGGGGAAGAGAAGTTCTGGACTCTCACCGCTGAGTTCCAAGCATTCCAGAGGCTCAGCGGGGAGGAAGTCTGTCAGCGCCTGACGCAGCATCAGCTGGGGAGAAGCCTGGATGGGTAGGTCGTATACCTCCCCCTCAGCCTGTGTCATGGCCCTGCCCTTAAAAGGTCTCATGGTCCAGGACCAGCCAGCCCCCATAGCCTGTCCTACCAAGGGGAACACCGGACTCCAGCACTACGATGCCCAAATGCCAAACCTCCAGAGGGGCAGCTTTGGCGAATGACTGGAACTGGAGTTAGGAGGCCCAGGCTCTCGTTCTGGTTTGGTCCCTTCTCTCTGGGCATCAGCATCCCCACCGTGGAATAAGGGACAATCCCTCGAGGGCATTTGCATACTGTGGCTCTGGTGCACCACCTGCTACCCCTGCCACAAGTGTTGTTCCTTGTCCTGTCCTCTTGGGCTGCTGGAGAAACAGCTCACACCACACGCCCTGCCCTCTCTGGGTGTGTTCAACAGCACTGCAGTCCAGGATGTCACACTTAAGTCATCTGTGTCATTTTCTATTTCTGGTGCTTCCTAAATTCCAGTTCTTTCTTGTTCCCAATTAGATGGAGAGCTTCCTGAGGACAAGCAACTGGGGCCTCCTTACCCCTGTGCTTCTCCAGAGCCTGGTCGAGAGCTTAGCACAGAGTAGAACCTCAGAGCGGTTGGCGGCTGTGCTGTTGGCCATCCTTGGAGGCCCTTGATGAATGTGCCCTCCATCACAGTGCCTCCTGCAGAGTTCTGACCACACAGGGAGGAACCCCAGCTTCTGCTCCTCGTTCTGCTCCACTCAGTCTGGAGGACTTTAGGCAAGGCTCTGTTAAAAACTTCTGTGGTTTTTCACAATGTGCTGGGTGGAGGCCAGGCGTGAAGTGGAAAATCCTCGGGGGTGGATGGGGATTGGTACTCCAGCCCTCACCCGCCACCCAGAGCTGTCCATTCTTAGCTTTTATCCTTTACACACTGGGATTTCACAACAGTGACTTCACGGCTTCACTGAGGTAAAAGTGACATACAATAAACTGATGTATTGAGCATGTACAATATGATACTTTTTTTTTTTTTTTTGACAGAGTCTGACTCTGTTTCCCAGGCTGGAGTGCAGTGGCACAATCTCTGCTCACTACAACCTCTGCCTCCTGGAATCAGTTAATTCTGCCTCAGCCTCCCTAGTAGCTACAACCATGCCTGGCTAATCTCTTTGTATTTTAGTAGAGACAGGGTTTCACCATGTTGGCCAGGCTGGTCTTGAACTCCTGACCTCATCCGCCTTCCTCAGCCTCCGAAATTGCTGGGATTATAGGTGTGAGCCACCAAGCCCAGCCTAATATCCCCATTTCATTGAGAAGAAAATTGAGGCTCATATTATAGAATCCAGGTACCTTCTTACCAACACCAGGAGTCTGTGTAATGTTAGTAATTCTCACATTGAACACTTTATGGGCCTCCACATATCATCCCATCATCTATGAGGTCAGATGCATTTTTTTTTTTTTGAGACAGAATCTCACTGTGTCATCCAGGCTGGAGTGCAGTGGCATGATCTCAGCTCACTGCAACCTCCACCTCCTGGGTTCAAGTGATTCTCCTGCCTCAGCCTCCTGAGTAGCTGGGATTATAGGTGCCTGCTACCATGCTCGGCTAATTTTTGTATTTTTAGTAGCGATGAAGCTTCACCATGTTGCCCAGTCTGGTCTCGAACGCCTGGCCTCAAGTGATCTGCCCACTTCAGCCTCCCAAAGTGCTGGGATTACAGGCATAAGCCACTGTGCCGAGACGGCAGATGCTATTATTATCTCCATTTTACAGAGGGAAACGCAGAGGCACAGAGAATAAGAAGCTTGCCTGAGGTCACACAGCCAGAAAGTGGTGGTGCTGGTATTTCAACCCTGCCTGGTATTCGAACTCTGCCTGGTATTCCAGGATCCCATCATTCCAGGAGGTCACCCAGACTGGTGAGTCAAAGGATAGGTGGGGCAGCCCCCAGGCCAAACAGAGAGAGTTGAGCAGCAACAGGCGAAGGCCAGCTGTTTGGGAGGCCCACTGGCTGGGAATGGGGCTGGCCAGCTGGCAGGCCCAACTGAACCCGCAACATGAGCCCAGCAGCCATCAGTGCCCACCCACCGTGCCTCTCGAGTTCCCAGTCTCCTGCCCAGTCCCCTCCAGGAGCCTGAAGTACAGATTCAGGTTGGAAGGGCAACAGTGCTCACAGGACAGCTTAGCAAACCACACACGCTAACAGCCCAGAAGGACCTCAGGGCGTTTTAGGTCCAATGCTCCCAAAATGCTCATTTTCCAGACAGGGAAACTGAGGCATGAATAAAAGATTTTGTTTTTGTCTGTCTTACTCACTGCCTCACCCCATTGCCCAAAACAATGCTTGGCACATAGTAGGTACTCAATAAATATTTGTAGAATGACTGACTCATGAAATGAATGTGTTTTTTTCCAAGGCATTTAGCATTGCACAGGGGCAAAGGCTCATGCAATAGAAAACTGACTGCTGGGAACAAAGCCTCTTCTCCTCCATTTCCCCGACACCTAGACACACACATGCATGCCTCACTTTAGTTACAAGGGTAGCAGAACCTATTCAGCCTGTTAGGCATAAATGGTGTGGGGGAGTTTACTGGCAGGATCCTTGTGCAACCCAAGGGCAAGAAACTCAGCCAGAGCTCCCAAATGGGCCAGAAACAAACTCAGAAAGTGGTTTTTTTTTTAAATTACATTATGCCAGCCTGACCAACATGGTGAAACCTGAAAATTAGCTGGGCGTGGTGGTGCAGCTACTTGGGAGGCTGAGGCAGGGGAATTGCTTGAACCTGGGAGGTGGAGGTTGCGGTGAGCTAAGAGTGCACTATTGCACTCCAGCCTAGGCAACAGAGCGAGACTCCGTCTCAAAATTAAATTAAATTAAAAAAATAAATGAATTACATTATGCTGGGCGCTGTGGCTCACACCTGTAATCCCAGCACTTTGGGAGACTAAGGCAGGAATTTCACCTGAGGTCGGGAGTTCAAGACCAGCTTGGCCAACATTGTGAAACCCCATTTCTACTAAAATACAAAAATTAGCTGGGTGTGGTGGCGGGCGCCTGTAATCCCAGCTACTTGGGAAGCTGAGGCAGGAGAATCACTTGAACGTGGGAGGTAGAGGTTGCAGTGAGCAGAGATTGTGACACTGCACTCCAGCCTGGGTGACAAAGCAAGACTCCATCTCAAAAAAGAAAAAGAAAAAGAAAAAACAACGACATTACCCGCCATCCCCTCGTCCCTCATCCGCTTTCTTCTTCTCTTCCCTGCTTAGAACTTTCTCTCAGTCCCTGGCTGTCCTAGACCCAGCTTTATACATCTTCTTGGTTCAAACACCCAACAGAGACTGGGTGTCTGGGTCTTAATCACGCATTCTCAGCAGAGGAAACCTGACCGGCTGGCTGGTCTTGGGAGCTGTCTGGGTCTAGGGGCCACCGCCCACCACTCAGGGCTGTGGGGGGCCGACTCAGAGAGGGGTGTGGGTGTGGAGGGTGGGAAAGAACAAGGGCGCCTAGGCCCAGCCGCTAGTCTAATTCCTTCCAACCCCCATCTTCCCAGACAAGAACTCTTGACTCTCTCCCAGGATGGGGCTGTTGGGCTATCCACATAAACACAACGTCATGCATTGTCCCTCGTTACTCATTATTGTAATGGTATATAATAATGAGGGCTCTTAAGTCATCCTTTCTCCTTCTGAACTAGCCGTTGCTCATCTGCTCATGTCTGTGGCTGCAGCAGCTATGCCAGTTTCAGTCAGTGCAAACCAGTCATTCCCTAGGTTTGCTTCTTTAGCTGCTATAAACAATGTTGTTTTTTTTTTTTTTGAGACAGGGTCTGGCTTTGTCATGTAGACTGGAGTGCAGTGGTTTGATCTCAGCTCACTGCAGCCTTGACCTCCCCAGGCTCAGGTAGGTGATCCTCCCACTTCAGTCTCCCAGGTGGCTGGGACTACAGGCACCTGCCACCATGCACAGATAATTTTTAATTTTTTTTGTTTTTTGAGATGGAGTCTCCCACTGTTGCCAGACTAGAGGGCAACCTCCGCCTCCCAGGTTCAAGCAACGTTGTCCTGCCTCAGTCTCCTGAGTAGCTGGGATTACAGGCATGCACCATCATGCCCAGCTAATTTTTGTATTTTTAGTAGAGATGGGGTTCCACCATGTTGGTCAGGCTGGTCTCGAACTCCTGACCTCGTAACCCGCCTGCCTCGGCCTCCCAAAGTGCTAGGATTACAGGCGTGAGCCACCTCACCCGGCCAATTTTTAAAATTTTTGTAGAGATGGGTCTCACTATGTTGCCCAGGTTGGTCTTGAACTCCTAGGCTCAAGTGAGTCTCCCACCTTGGCCTCCTGAAGTGCTGGGATTACAGGTGCGAGCTACCACACCAGCCTAGAAACAATTTTTAAACCTTGTAAATCCAAACCTCATAAAAGAGAGAATCTGATTGGTTCTCCCACTCACCAATTTGTCAAGACTGCTCCTCTTGGCCAGAGCATTCCCACCAGCCCCAGTTCACACCAGCCTATAGAATGGCTGCCTGAGATCCCACGGCCCACCCATTCTTGCGCAGTAGTGGTTGGGGACCCTTTGGGCTTTGAGTTTTGAAAACATTTTCTTTGCTTACCCTGATTTTTCTCTGGGCCAGTGCCAGTTTCGTGTGCGCCCACCCCCGCCCCAATTCTTTGTTCATTGTTTACTTAGGCTTATTCTTCTCCTTCCTGTGGTTTCCCCACCTTTTTCCTGCTGCTTGCTCATTTTGGACACATCTCTAATTCTAAGCGGTGACCACCTACATTGCTTTGGGCAAGTCCCTTAGCCCCTTGGGCCTCCGTTTCCCCATGTGTATATTTGGGCTCCTGATTCCCACTTCACAGGGTTATGAAAGGAGTTAATGTGTCTGCGAGCTCCTGCTTCACAGCAAGCACTAAACAAACATCAGTGTCTGCCCTTCTGTTTAGCTTCAGTCCTTACTTAAAGCTGTCAACACACCCGAGAGGCAGAGCGGGGCTAGGAGAGAAGAACTTTAGTTCAAGTCTCTGCTGGGCATCTAACCTGCTGTGTGACCGTGAGCAAGTCCCTTTCCCTCTCTGGGACTCAGTTTCCCCATCTGTCCAATGAGGATTGGACTAGAGGAGCATCTCCCAAATTGGAAAACTAAAAGTACACCACACAGAGAAAGAATATCTTTGGCCCGGGCACGGTGGCTCATGCCTGTAATCCTAGCACTTTAGGAGGTTGAGGCGGGTGGATTATGAGGTCAGAAGTTCGAGACCAGCCTGACCAACATGGTGAACTCCCATCTCTACTAAAAATACAAAAATTAGCCAGTGTGGTGGTGCACGCCTGTAATCCCGGATACTCAGGAGGATGAGGCAGGAGAATTGCTTGGACCTGGGAGGCAGAGGTTGCATCGTCGAGCTGAGATTGCAACACTGCACTCCAGCCTGGGCAGCAAAGTGAGACTCCATCTCAAAAAAAAATGAAAAATAAAAATAAATAAAAAAGAATATCTTTGGATCCAGGTGCAGTGGCTCATGCTTATAATCCCAGTACTTTGGGAGGCCGAGGCTGGCAGATCACCTGAGCTCAGGAGTTCAAGACCATCCTGGGCAACATGGCGAAACCCTATCTCTACTAAAAATACAAAAAATTAGCTGGGCACAGTGGCAGGCATCTGTAATCCTGGCAACTCAGGAGGCTGAGGCAGGAGAATATCTTGAACTGAGGAAGCAGAGGTTGCAGTGAGCCAACATTGCCCCACTGCACTCCAGCCTGGGTGACAGTGCAAGACTGTCTCACAGGAAAAAAAAAAAAAAAAAAATCTTTGGCCAAACATTTTCGGAAAAGCCACTTAACAAGTTTTAGGATATTTATTTTTTATTTTTATTTTATTTTATTTTTTTAAAGATGGGGTTTCACCATGATGGCCAGGCTGGTCTTGAACTCCTGACCTCAGGTGATCCGCCCACCTCGGCCTCCCAAAGTGCTAGGATTACAGGCGTGAGCCACCACGCCCGGCCAGTTTTAGGATATTAAAGGCACTGAAATTGTGCTGTTCAATGTGGTAGCCAGTAGCCACATGGGACTATTTAAATTAAAAATAAATAAAATTTGAAATTCAGCTATTTGGTCTCACTAGCCACATTTCGAGTGCTCAGTAGACACGTGGGGCTAACGGCTACAGTACAGCAGAGAACAGATATAGCACAGAAAGCACCATTTGATGGCGCTGCAATCAGAGGAGGCCTGCCTCACTTTCATCCACATTTCCCAAACACATTGTGCATGTGTGTGGGTGTGTGTGAGACAGAGGGTCTCATTCTGTCACCCAGGCTGGAGTGCAGGGGCACGAACACAGCTCGCTGCAGCCTTGACTCCTGGGCTTCAGCAATCCTCCTGCCTCAGCCTCCCAAGTAGTTGGGAATACAGGCGTGTGCCACCAGACCCGGGTAATTTTTTATGTTTTTATTTTTTTGTAGAGACAAGGTCTCATGGTGTTGCCCAGGCTGGTCTCAAACTCCTGGGCTTAAGCAATCCTCCTGCCTCAGCCTTCCAGAGTGCTGGGATTACAAGCATGAGCCACCATTGCCTGGCCATGTTTTAACATTTTTCTTGGCTGAAAGGATATTTATATTTGTGGAAAGAGAATGTCTTGCTGAGGCTGGAATGCACTGGGAAGGGAATGAGGCAGAGAACTTAATTGTCCAGGATTAAGAAGTAAGGAGATGAAAGAGGAGATGAGGGTGTGATGGAAGTCGGAGAGGGTCTGGCAAGCTGGTGGGCAGAGGGAGCCAGGAAAGGAAAGAGAACCAGCAGGCCAGGATGGCTGAAGAACTCGTAAGAACAATGAGCCTGATGTTCAGTTTTTGGTTTTTGTTTTTGTTTTTGAGATGGAGTCTTGCTCTGTTGCTTAGGCTGGAGTGCAATGGCGAGATCTCAGCTCACTGCAACCTCTGCCTCCCGGATTCAAGCGATTCTCCTGCCCCAGCCTCCTGAGTAGCTGGGATTACAGGCACCCACCACATCTGACTAATTTTTGTATTTTTTTAGTAGAGATGGGATTTCACCATGTTGATAAGGCTGGTTTCAAACTCCTGACCTCGTGATCTGCCCGCCTCGGCCTCCCAAAGTGCTGGGATTACAGGTGTGAGCCACCGCACCCGGCCTGATGTTCAGTTTTAAGTCGTCTGTACACAGCTGCATTGTAATGCAACTCCCCTCACCCATCATCCATGAATCAGTAAATGTCTACCACATCTTGACACGTGGCCTTGGAGAAAATCAAGCAAAAAATAACCTCGCTGTGCTGCCAATGGTGTGGAAGGGCCCTGAAGGGAGTTGAGAGCTAAAGAAGATCAAGAATTCAGCTGCAGCAGGTTATACAGAAGGAAGAGAAGGCCGGGCATGGAGCCTCATTCCTATAATCCCAGCACTTTGGGAGGCCAACGCAGGTGGATCACAAGGTCAGGAGTTTGAAACCAGCCTGGCCAAGATGTTGAAACCCAGTCTCTACTAAAAATACAAAAATTAGCTGGGCACTGCAGCCTCAACCTCCTGGGCTCAAGCCATCGTCCACCTCAGCTTTCTGAATAGCTGGGACCACAGACGAGTGCTACCACGCCCAGCCAATTTTTGTACTTTTTGTAGAAATGGAATCTTGCTATGTTGCTCAGGGTGATCTCAAATTCCTAGATTCAAGCAATCCTCCCACCTTAGCCTTCCAAAGTACTGGTATTACAGGCATGAGCCACTATACCCGGCCAGCTGTTACATTTGTAAAATGTTTTCTGTAAATGCCAGAGCCTGCTGATAGATAATAAAAAAGAAGAATTCTTGCTAGAAGTTTCTGACCATGTTTTTAAGATAAAGGTTTTGAGGAACCTGAATCCCAAACCCATTTATTCATATCCTTGTTCATGTATTCATGTATTCATTCATTCGCTCACTTAGCCATTCAGCAGGTAGAGCAGACCCTACAGCCAGACTGCCTGGGTTCAAAGTCCAGCTCTACCTCTTACTAGCTGCATAGGAAGGTGACATCATCTCAGTTTCTTTATCTCTAAAGTGGGGGTGAGGGTAACAGTACCAATATTATTGTAAAGATTAAAAGAGTAAATACCTGGAAAATTCAGACCACTGAGTGTGGCGGCTCATACCTATATGAAGCTCATACCTATACTTCGGCGGCTGAAGCAGGCGGTTTGCTGAAGCCCGGGAGTTCAAGGATGCAGTGAGCTGTGATTGTATCACAGCACTCTGGCCTGGGTAACAGAGAGACTCTGTCTCTGAAAAAAAAAAAAAAAAATCAGTCCAGGCACGATGGCTCACACCTGTAATCCCAACACTTTGGGAAGCCAAGGTGGGTGGATCACCTGAGGTCAGGAGTTTGAGAGTGGCCTGGCCAACATGATGAAATCTCTCTACTAAAAATACAGAAAGTAGCCAGGCATGGTGGCACATGCCTGTAATTCCAGCTACTCAGAGTCTGAGGCAGGAGAATTGCTTGAACCCGGGAGGCAGAGGTTGCAGTGAGCCATCATGTCACTGAACTCCAGCCTGGAGACAGAGCGAGACTTGATCTCAAAAAAGAAAACAAAACCAACGTTCAGAAAAATGCTTGGAACATGAGAACCTACAGACATTACCTATTAGTACTCAATACATTTTTTTTTTTGAGACGGAGTCTCACTCTGTTGCCCAGGCTGGAGTGCAGTGGTGCGATCTCGGCTCATTGTAACCACCGCCTCCTGGGCTCAAGCAATTCTCCTGCCTCAGCCTACTGAGTAGCTGGGATTACAGGCACAGACCACAATGCCTGGCTAATTTTTGTATTTTTAGTAGAGACGGGGTTTCACCATGTTGGTCAGGCTGATCTCGAACTCCTGACCTTGTGATCTGCCTGCCTCGGCCTCCCAAAGTGCTGGGATTACAGGTGTGAGCCACCACACCCAGCCACATTTTTTTTCGAGATGGATTCTCATTCTATCACCCAGGCTGGAGTGCAGTGGTGTGATCTCGGCTCACTGCAACCTCTGCCTCTCAGGTTCAAGTGATTCTCCTGCCTCAGCCTCCCGAGTAGCTGAGACTACAGGCAGGTGCCTCCACACGGGGCTAATTTTTGTAATTTTTTTTAGTAGAGATGGGGTTTCACCATGTCGGCTGGACTGGTCTCAAACTCCTGACTTCAGGTGATCCACTCACCTCAGCTTCCCAAAGCGCTAGGATTACAGGCATGAGCCAAGTGCCTGGCCTCAATAGATAATTTTTTGAGCACCTACTATGCGCTGGCCCCATGCTGCACTGAAGATACAGTAGTGCAGAAGACAGAGAGAAGCCCTGCTCCTTGATACTGACATTCTAGTCCTTATTCAGCACCTAGATCCTAAGTCTCCTCAGGTTTTCTTTAGGATGTCTTGTCCCATTTGATTTTTAGAAAGACCCCATGAGGTTAGAACAACAGTGACCTTATGCCCATTTGACAGAGGTGGAAACTGAGGCCCAGAAAGGAGAACCGATGTCCTTTCTACACAGTGTCTCAGCCGGCTGTGATAAATGTGTGTGTCCCTTTGGCAAAGGCATGGGGACATGAGTGGCTGGGAGGCTCCATGTCTCCCATCAGCCCGCTGAGCTTCCTCTGCCTGGAGCCCCTCCAGTGACCAAACTCTCGAATGTGGCCAACCTCTTACCCCTGAGTGGGATCTCTGTAGCCCTCCCGTGGCAGAGGTCCTAGAGGTGTGAAGTCAGTGTACCACGCCTAGGCTGCCCTTCTCCCCACTTGGGCTCCTAGGAGCAGTGGGCGTTTTTCTGCTTGGTGTGACCACGCAAAAACTCCACCCAGCATCATCTTCATGGATGCCTGGAATTCCACCATCCATGAGTCATTCTTTTGGGTTGAGCAACTGCTCCCAGGAATGTCTTTTAAAACCCCCAATTCCCTGGAATCAATTGCTAACACCTTAGTGAGCTAAAAACTGGCCTTGCAGATAATCATCTTTCTTCTGTAGATAACGCTGGCCCAGAAGGAGAAGCGACTTATCCAAGAACCCGTGACCAGTCAGTCAGTAGCAAGTCCGGGCCAGAGGCTGGCCTTGCTCATACCTTTTCCTTGGGACAGGAGGAACAAAGACACACACGATGTTCCCTTGAATCACATCTACTTTGCAGCCTGCAGAGAACCTCCCCCAGCAGAGCCCACTTAACTCAGGCCATCACCATGAGCTGGGCATGAGTCCCCCTCCCTGACATAGACGTGGGAATGCCAGAGGGACCTAGCCCAAACATCTGCTGCTGGATCCCTGGAGAGGGCTTTCCGGTCTTTCCAAGGCCTTGTTTAGCTCCTCCTTCCACTCTATGGGCAGCCCCAGATCCTTCCACTGCCTTCCTTTTTTTTTTCCAGTAAGCCCAAGTTGGTTTCTATTGCTTCTATAAAGCTCTAATTGAAATTCCCACTTTACAGATAAGGAGACTGAGGGGTGAAGAGGAGAGGTGAATACTAAGGCGGAGCCAGCTCTCCATCCTGGGTTTCCCGTCTCCCAGCCCAGGCTTTTGCCTCCCACCACGCTGCCTACTGTGAACAGTTGGGTCCTGAGGAAACAGTAAAGCAGAGCAGAGTGTGAGAGTGGATACGCCTGAACACAGAGGGCACAGTGGTTCACTGAGAGGTTTTGGAGTCAGAGAGCTGATCTTACACATAACAGTTAAGAGGATCTGGACAAGTAATCTCATCTTCTCAGAGCCTAACTTCCCAGCTGTAACATAAGAAAAAGAGGCCCACGCCTGTAATCCCAGCACTTTGGGAGGCCGAGGCAGGTGGATCCTGAGGTCAGGAGATCGAGACCATCCTGGTCAGCATGGTGAAACCCCGTCTCTACTAAAAATACAAAAATTAGCTTGGCATAGTGGCCCTGGCCTGTAGTCCCAGCTACTCGGGAGGCTGAGGCAGAAGAATCGCTTGAACCTGGGAGGCGGAGGTTGCAGTGAGCGGAGATCGCTGACACTGCACTCCAGCCTGGCAACAGAGTGAGACTTCGTTCTCAAAAAAAAAAAAAGAGGAGCTACTTATAGACACAGACCCACAGTAGAGCACTGGGTGGATTTTAGCCTTCACATACTCACCTATGGTTGGGTACCTTTGTGCAGTGAACAATCTGGGCAATAGTACATGACAGTCCTGGGGATAATGATTATACCTGCCTTATATGGATGCTATAAAGACTAAATGAGATAAGGTATGTGAAGTTCTGGGCGCAGTGCTTAACCACTTAATAAGTCTTCAGTAAACAGTAGCTAAGTATTGTGACACCGTCACCCCAGGCTCAGTCTGGAAGGCTCTGGAAGGCAGTCTGTGGTGAAATGGCAAGTCCCAAGCTCCCCACTTTCTCGCCACCAACTCCCAAACCTCATAATCTTTCCTGGATGGCCTCAGTGTCCTGCCTGTCCCTCCAGAGTTCTGTGGGGTTGGCTGGACCACCAGGAACAGAGTTCTGGCATCTTCTGTCACATCACAGCTTTCAGTTTGGTAAAAGCCCCTGATATGTCAGGGCCCAACTGGCAAATCTCTCCTGCTCCAAAGTTCTGCAGGCTCCAGGGTCAAGCCCCGGCCCCCAGCCTCCTCCCTCAGGCCTGAGGCCGAGCGTAGCATATTCAGGGGCCCCGCTGCAGCAGGTCCTGAAACACGCTACAGCAGCCCAAGCCCCTTCAGGCCTCCTGTTTCATTTCTGGGCAGGCCCGAGCACCCAGCACTGGGAATGGCTGGACCAGGGACTCTGGGAGGGCCACATGTGCCAGGCTAGTGCCTGCCAGCTCTTAGGCTGGCCTTACAATGGCTCCATTCACCAGGGAGAGGAGCTGGCCTGCCTGGAGCCCATGGGGTGAAGTTCCAGGCCCCAGGGGGATGGGGTGGGAGGTGAGAAACTAAGAAAGGAGTTGCTAAGGCTGGGGTGGGGGGTGAAGGTGCCCAGTCTGCACCACTACCACCACCTTATGACAAGGTGACCACCTCACAACTGGGGCCATAGGAGAATAGATTCTCTGGGGCCCTGTGGGGGTGAGTAAGTGTGGGGGCAGATGGAGGGAAAGAGTTAGTCATGGGCATTGGGGGGCGGGGAGGCTGGGCCCTTAGCCCACGCTCTTGCTGGCATCTGCAGGCCCGTAGCCAGGGGGTGACGTGGTCTTGGTCCCTGAAGCAGCCCTTCCAGTAACAACTGGGGCATCCCAGCCAGGCATCCTCTGCCTCTCCCGCTCCTCTCCATGCCTCCTGCCCCACATCTCTCAAAGAGGCATGCATCTGCAAGTATCTCTGTCCCCATCATCTCTCCCTTCTCCTCACAAAGCCCAAGTTGAGTCCAAACTGCTCTGTTCTCAAATTAAAGCCCTTGTTGGCTCCCCACTACCTAAAAGACCATGACCTCAGTGTTCAGCCTGTCATCTTGCCCACTCAGCATCCACTCCTTTTCCATATGAGCTCCAAATCTTGCTATTCCTAGGGTAGCACCCGGGCCTCACTCTCAGTCCGTGTGTTTTGAGTGGAGCTCATCTGAACATGGTATAAAATAAACACTAAAAAAAAAAAAAAGAGTGGCGCTCAGGCCTAGAGTTAGACATGTGACTCCACATTAACCAATCTGATCGTTCCACGCCCACTCCCACCACCTCCATACAGTGATTGGTTTAGACATAGTCACATGACCTAAACCAGTCCAGTGAAATTCAAGTTCAGAACCTGTGTATAAATATCTGCAGAAATGAATCTTTCTTTCCCCTGGGCTTGGAGCTGGGAGTATGTCAGCCTGGAGTTGCCTCCATTTGGAAAGGGCCTGCTCCAGAGTGAAGCCAACACAAGGAAAAGCAGAGAGATGGCAAGGCCAAGTCTTGAAAGCATTATTTGAGCACTAGATCCAGCTACACCTGAAGCAAATACATGAATATATTCCGTTGTTTTTTCTTTTTAACTTGCATTCTCAAAGGAGGTGAATGTTCAGTTTTTTGAGTCAATGAATTTTCTGTTTTTCTAAGCCTCTTGGAATTGTGTTTTCTGTCTCTTGCAACCCAGGAGTTCTGACCAATAGCAAGGCCCTCCTACTCTGACCTTGAACCACTTCTGCAGTCCCATCGGCCCTGCCTGGGGTATATGGAACTCTCCTCTCCCCTAAATGCCCCCATATACCCCATGATTCTCTGCACTTGCTCCTGCTTGGCTCTCTGTCTGGAGTGGATTCACTTTTTCTGTTTTGAACTTGCTCAGCTTTTTTTTTTTTTTTGAGACAGACTCTCACTCTGTCACCCATGCTGGAGTGTAGTGGCGCGATCTTGGCTCACTGCAACCTCTGCCTCCTGGATTCAAGTGATTTTCCTGCCTCAGCCTCCTGAAGAGCTGGGACTACAGGCATGCGCCACCATGCCCAGCTGATTTTTGTATTTTTAGTAGAGACAGGTTTTGCCATGTTGGCTAGGCTGGTCTAGAACTCAAATCA
This sequence comes from Aotus nancymaae, assembly GCF_030222135.1. Taxonomy (NCBI): domain Eukaryota; kingdom Metazoa; phylum Chordata; class Mammalia; order Primates; family Aotidae; genus Aotus; species Aotus nancymaae. Next base: position 21,361,981 of record NW_026988467.1, read on the forward strand.
CTCACGTGATCCACCCACCTCGGTCTCCTAGGATTACAGGTGTGGGTCACCGTGCCCAGCCTTGCTTAGTTCTTTTTTGTTTTATTTTGTTTTCTGACATGGAGTTTCTCTCTTTTGCCCAGGCTGGAGTGCAGTAGCATGATCTCGGCTCACTGCAACCTCCGCCTTCTGAGTTCAACCAATTTTCCTGTCTCAGCCTCCGGAGTAGCGGGGATTACAGGCACCTGCCACCACACCCAGCTAAATTTTTTATTTTTAGTAGAGACGGGGTTTCACCCATGTTGGCCAGGCTGATCTCAAACTCCTAACCTCCAGTGATCTGCCCACCTCAGCCTCCCAAAGTGCTGGGATTACAGGTGTGAGCCACCACGCCTGGCCTTGCTCAGGTCTTAAAGGTCCAGTTCAAATGCCGGTTCCTCCATAAAGCCTTCCCCAACTGCTTCCCAGGGAGAATTTACTCTTTGCACCTGTCCACAGCACTACAGAGCCATTATTTCGCTGTATCACAGTGATTCACTTGCCCATTCATCTCCCCCACTGGATTGTTGAGCTTTCTGAACTGTGAGTGTTTTCTTTCTCTTTTCTCAATGCCTAGTACTCGACCTGGCACAGACTAGGTGCTTGGGAATCACGTGTCCGATGACCTGAATTTCCATCAGACTGGATGTTAGAGCTGTAGGGACGGGGCACTGACCCTGGAACTACTTAGTTGCTACGCAGCCCATTCCCGTCTCTGTGAACCACCTGAAATGTACACCTTCTTTCAGTCTAAAAATTCTACTCGGCTGGGCGCGGTGACTCAAGCCTGTAATCCCAGCACTGTAGGAGGCCGAGGTGGGCAGATCACCTGAGGTCAGGAGTTCAAGACCAGCCTGACCAACATGGAGAAACCTCGTCTCTACAAAAAATACAAAATTAGCCGCGTGTCGTTGTGGGTTCCTGTAATCCCAGCTACTCGGGAGGCTGAGGCAGGAGAATCACTTGAACCCGGGAGGCGGAGGTTGTGGTGAACTGAGATCACACCATTGGACTCCAGCCTGGGCAGCAAGAGCAAAATTCCATCTCAAAAAAATAAAAATAAAAAATAAATAAAAATAAAAATTCTACTCGGCTGGGCGCGGTGGCTCATGCCTGTAATCCCAGCACTTTGGGAGGCCAAGGCAGGCGGATCACCTGAGGTCAGGAATTTGAGATCAGCCTGGCCAACATGGTGAAACCCCATCTCTACTAAAAATACAAAAATTATCCAGGCATGGTGGTGTGCACCTGTAATCGCAGCTACCCAGGAGGCTGAGGCAGGAGAATCGCTGGAACCCGGTGGGGCAGAGGCTACAGTGAGCCGGGATCACACCACCGCACTCCAGCCTGGGCAACAGAACAAGATTTCGTCTCAAAAAAAAAAAAAATTTGATTCATCCATCAAGGAGTTCAATACCCTGAGTATGGGAGGAGAGGGCTGCTTTGGAGTTGAACTTGAGTTCAAGTCCTGCTCTTCCACATGGTACTTGTGTGACATAAACCAAGTCGTATAACTTCTTTGAGCTTCAGTTTCCATAAAACGGCAAACACATGGTGCTCATTATGTGCTGTGCACATGTCCTCATACTTCTAGTTCTTTTATCCACCCTATGAGGTGTAGCTACCGGTCTTGTCCTCTTCCTAATGATGAAGAGACTGAGGGTCAGAGAGGTTAAGTGCTGAGCAAGGCCATGAGTAAGACAGAGCCTCGGGCAGACCTAGCTGCTGGGTGGGGGATGGAACCCAGGCAGCCTCCGCTCTGAGTCAGTGCTCTTACCCCTCCACTGCCCTGCCTCTTGCAAAATGGGGATAGTACTAGGACCTTCTTCTTGGGGTTCTTGTAAAGTTTCACCTTCACATAATGTGTGTGGAGGGCCCAGTAGAGCTGAGCCTTGCATTGGCACTGGGGAGTTCTCAGCCTACATGAGTCAAGTCTTTCCAAAGAATCCTGGATTTTGGGGTCAAGCTGGAGGGAGGAGGGAGGTGGCTAGTCCAGGACAGCGTCCACTTGGCTCTGGCTACTTGGCGAAAGGACACTGCTCATAATGCCCATTTGTCCAGACCGTGGTTCAATGACTTCTGAATTCTCTGCACGTACACCCTAGAAGGGATGGAGATGGGTGGGGGTGGCACCGGCTCTAGCCACGCCAGGGAAAGCCAGCTGAGAATTAAGAGGTCTGGGGCAGCAGGACAACCTTGTGTTGAGAAACCCCAACTCTGCCCCTGCCTAGAAGTGAGACCCTGGGCAAATCACACAACCTCCCTAGGCCTCACTTCCTTTGTGAAATGGGGACCCTAATGGTATGTCCTTCATCGGGTGGTGTGAGGATAAAGAGGATGATGCATTTTGCAAGTGTGTTGTGGATATTCAATAAAAGACAGTTAATGATCCGCCTCATGCTGCTGTTTGGTTAGCCAGGCTGGCTGGAGTTCAATCTTGGCTCTACCATTTCCCAGCAGTGTGATCTCAAGTAAGTTACTGAACCTCTCTGGGCTCAGTTCCTCCCTGGTAAGTTGGGAACAATGACAAAACAATAATACAATACCAGCTACGTGCCTCTCACAAAAAAGTGCTCCTTGGCTGGGCACGGTGGCTCACGTCTGTAATCCCAGCACTTTGGGAGGCTGAGGTGGGTGGATCACCTGAGGTCAGGAGTTTGAGACCAGCCTCGCCAACATGGTAAAACCCCATCTCTACTAAAAATACAAAAAATTAGCTGGGCATGGTGGCGGGTGCCTAAAATCCCAGCCACTAGGGAGGCTGAGGCAGGAGAATCACTTGAACCTGGGAGGTGGAGGTTGCAGTAAGCCGAGATCGCACCATTGCACTCCAGCCTGGGCAACAAGATCGAAACTCTGTCTCAAAAAATAAAAGTGCTCCTCAAGTTTTAGTGATCCCAAGCAACTCCCTGCCCCTCCCCAAGGCATCAGTTTCCCTATTTGTTCAGGAAAATTTCTTTTTTTTGAGACGGAGTCTCACTCTGTTGCCCAGGCTGGAGTGCAGTGGCATGATCTCAGCTCACTGTAACCTCCCCCTCCTGGGCTCAAGCAAGTCTCATGCCTCAGCCTCCCAAGTAGCTGGGATTACAGGCACACACCACCACACCTGGCTAAATTTTGTATTTTTAGTAGAGACGGGGTTTCACCATGTTGGCCAGGCTGGTCTTGAACTCCTCACCTCAAGTGATATGCCCGCCTCAGCCTCCCAATGTGCTGGGATTACAGGCATGAGCAACTACGCCTGGTCGGAAATTTTTTTTATAAATAGAGACAGGGTTTGGCTCTGTCGCCCAGGCTGGAATGCAGTGGTGCAATCATAACTCCTGGGCTCAAGGAATCTTTCTGCCTCAATTTCTTGAGTGGCTAGGACTACAGGTATGTACCACTACACCCAGCTGATTTTAATTTTTTTTGTAGAGACAGGGGTCTCATCACATTGCCCAGGCTGGTCTTGAACTCCTGGCCTCAAAGATATTCCTGCCTCAAGGATACTTTCCCCTCAGCTTCCCAAAGCGCAGGGATTACAGGCATGAGCCACTGCACCCAGCCTTGTTCGTGGAAATTTAAGCGTCACTGTAAGCGCCATGCCTTAACAGATTCCCAGGCTACACTTCATATACTGATTTGGTCCCCCTGTGGGAGATGCCAGTTGCCTTTTCTTTGAGGGCAGGTGCTGTGTCCACCTTGTTCCCTGTGTTCCGAGCACCTGACCTGGGCCTGCACATGGTGGGCCCTCAGCAAACGTTTTCTGAATTTATGTGTTTTTTTTTTTAGATGGAGTCTTGCTCTGTCACTCAGGCTGGAGTGCAGTGGCATGATCTCACCTCACTGCAACCTCCGCCTCCTGGGTTCAACCAATTCTCCTGTCTCAGCCTCCCAAGTAGCTGGGATACAGGAATCTAATTTTTGTATTTTTATTAGAGATGTGGTTTCACCATCTTGGCCAGGCTGGTCTTGAACACTTGACCTCGTGATCCACCCACCTCGACCTCCCAAAGTGCTGGGATTATAGGCATGAGCCACCGCGCCCAGCCAAATTTATGTTTTTCATGTAACAAACATGAACTTAGTGCTTCTCATGTGCCAGGCACTCCTTTGAGCACTTTACAGATATAAATGCATTTACTCTTCAGCAATCTTGTAGGGAGTGATACTGTTATTTTACAGATGAGGCAGTTGAGTCAGAGTTGAAATAATGTGCCTAGGATTCTAACCCAAAACCTCTGGCTTCAGGGTTCATCCTCTGGCCTTCTCTGATCCTGTCCCGTCTGTTCAGGAGTTGGGTGCCCTGAGTACCCACACATCCACTGGTATCCATTGCTCATCTCTTGGGATGGGGTTCTCCCAACCTCTGGGTGAAAGCAGGGGCTGGCTGTGGGATGTGGGAAACCAAGCAATGGACCTGGCATCAGCCAACACCTGCCAGTCCGCCAAGTCCCAAAACAGCCTGGGCGCAGCCCACATCCGGCTGTTGTTCCGGAGCCAGAGAAGAGAACAGGAAAGGCCAAGAGGCCTGGCTCCAAGCTGACTCATCGGGAGGTGGGACCAGGACAGGAAGGCCAAGGGGCGCCAACTCCATCCTCCCTCCCTTGGACACTCACTGGATTAAGGCCCAGCCCTGGAGTCACAGGCCAGGGTCACCCACCACAGAGTCTCAGGGTGCTCACAGACTCCCAGGGAGGAAACACACACGAGGTTAAAGCCCGGGGCGCAGTGGCTCACGCCTGGAATCCCAGCACTCTGGGAGGCCGAGGTGGGCAGATCACAAGGTCAGGAGATCGAGACCATCCTGGCCAACATGGTGAAACCCCATCTCTACTAAAAATTACAAAAAGTAGCCAGTCTTGATGGCGCGTGCCTGTAGTCCCAGCTACTTGGGAGGCTGAGGCAAAAGAATCACTTGAACCAGGGAGTCAGAGGTTGCGGTGAGCCAAGATTGCACCACTGCACTCCAGCCTGGGCGACAGAACGAGACTTCATCTCAAAAAAACAAAAACAAAATAAAAAAAAACCACAACAAAAAAAACCAGGCCATGGCATTCAGCTACCAAAGGAGATGAGGGTTCTGCATGGCCAAATACTTTGATGACTTTCTTGGGTGTGAAAGGCACTGCCCTCTTCCTGGCCACGGCCTGGAGGGCTGGGGAGAGGGCTCTGGGTAAGGAAATGGGGCAGGAGGGTGGAAGGCTTGAGACCTGAAAGCCGGAGGGAAGAATGAGTGCAGAGAAATCTCAGAGCCTGAAGAAAGAAGCCACCTGCCAAGAGTCCATGGGGAAGACTGATCCAAGAGAAGTCCCTGGAAAGGTTTGCTAGAGTCTTTTTTTTTTTGGAGATGGAATTTTGTTCTTGTTGCCCAAGCTGGAGTACCATGGCATTAGCTCAGCTCACTGAAACCTCTGCCTCCTAGGTTCAATCGATTCTCCTGCCTCAGCCTCCTGAGTAGCTGGGATTACAGGCATGTGCCACCATGCCTGGCTAATTTCTTGTATGTTTAGTAGAAATGGGGTTTCACCATGTTAGCCAGGCTGGTCTCAAACTCCTGACTTCAGGTGATCCACCTGCCTCAGCCTCCCAAAGTGGTAGGATTACAGGCGTGAGGACCCAGCCTGCTAGACTCTTAAGGTGTGAGCCACTGTGCCCTGCCAAATATCCTGTTACTTTGGGAGGACCAGGCAGGAGGATCACTTGAGCCCAGGAGTTCAAGATCAGCCTGGGCAACATAATGAGACCCTGTCTCTACCAAAAATAGAAAAATTAGTCAGTCATGGTGGCACGTGCCTGTAGTCCTAGCTACTCAGGAGGCTGAGGCAGGAGAATCAGTTGAGCCCAGGAGGTTGAGGCTGCAGTGAGCTGTGCCCATGCCGCTATACTCCAGCTTGGGCTGCAGAGCAAGACCATGTCAAAAAAAACAGGATTATTTAATATTGAAATTGCAGTTATTAATAGTTACTTAGTGGTGGCTCACCCCACTGTCATCATAAGCCTTCCAGTCCATCTGCCACACCCCAGCCTTTTGGCAGTGGTTAATTATGAAGGAGGGAAGGGCAGCCAGTGTCCTGGGAGTAGGGGTGGGGTAGGCAGCACACATGGGACCCTAGAGGCGTCTCGAGATTGAGAACTCAGTGGAGACAGTCCTGAGAGGCTGATGGGATGGGTGGCCTGTGACCTCCACCTCTCCTGAGCTTCTCATCAGGCAAGCCCCGGGGGTTTGAGCCATGTGGCTGATACCGACTTTAGAACTAGATTACAGGAGTCTGGGCACAGTGGCTCACGCCTGTAACCCCAGCACTTTAGGAGGCCAAGGTGGGCAGATCATTTGAGGCCAGGAGTTCAAAACCAGCCTGGCCAACATGGTGAAACTCTGTCTCTACTAAAAGTACAAAAATTAGCCAGGTATGGTGGCACGCGCCTGTAATCCCAGCTACTTGGGAGGCTGAGGCAGGAGAATCACTTGAACCTGGGAGGTGGAGGCTGCAGCGAGCTGAGATGGTGCCAGTGAACTCCAGCCTGTGTGACAGAGCAAGACTCTGTTGCAAAAAAAAAAAAAAAGAACTAGATTCATGGGTTTGACATGCTTCTAACTGTGCACTCCTGGGTCATGTCACAGAGTCTCTGAGTCTTGGTTTCATCATCTATGAAATGGGAATATCTTTCTCTATTGCAGTTAAAGAAGAAAAACAAAATAAAGAAAAAATAAATAAAATAAAATGGGAAAAATAACATAGACTAATTTTTTTTAGCCCCTACGATGTGCTAGGTACTGATATAAATGTCTTATTCTGCTTATTTTATTTTGAGACAGAGTCTTACTCTGTCACCCAGGATGCAGTGCGGTGAGTGGTAAATTAATCTATGCACAGAGAGCTCTCACAACAGTGCCTGGCACACATTAAGAACTCAGTATTATTATTATTATTATTTTTTGAGGCAGGGTCTCACTCCCATCACCCAGACTGGAGTGCAGTCACATGGTCTCCGCTCACTACAGCCTCAACCTCCCAGCACAAGCGATCTGCCTACCTCAGCCCCACAGGTAGCTGGGGCTATGTGTGTGCATCACCACGCCCAGCTAATTTTTGTATTTTTTTTAGAGACGGGGTTTCGCTATGTTGCCCAGGTTGGTCTCAAACTCTTCAGCTCAGGTGATCCACCTGACTTGGCCTCCCAAAGTGCTGGGATTACAGGCATGAGCCACCGTGCCTGGCTAAGTGCTCAATAAATTAAATATGAGTTTGTGCAATGTGATTACTTGTGAACACTCGACTCAACTGGCTTAAACATGAAACTTATTTATTTTTATTTTTATTTTATTTTACTTATTTATTTTTTTAAGATGGAGTTTAACTCTTGTCGCCCAGGCTGGAGTGCACTGGCATGATCTCAGCTCACTGCAACCTCCGCCTCTCCTGAGTAGCTGGGGATTACACACACTCACCACCAAGCCTTGCTAATACTTGTATTTTTTTCTTTTTAAATGAAGTGTTGCTTTGTTGCCCAGGCTGGAGTGCAGTGGCAAGATCTCGGCTCACTGCAACCTCCACCTCCCAGGTTCAAGCGATTCCCCTGCCTCAGCTTCCTGACTAGCTGAGATTACAGGCACAGCCACCACACCTGGCTAATTTTTGTATTTTTAGTAGAATTGAGGTTTCACCTTGTTGGTCAGGCTGGTCTCAAACTTCTGACTTCGTGATCTGGCCGCCTTGACCTCCCAAAGTGCTGAGATTATAAGCATGAGCCACCACACCCAGCCTATTTCTTATTTTTATTATTATTTTTTGAGACGGAGTCTCGCTCTGTTGCCCAGGCTGGAGTGCAGTGGTGCATCTTGGATCACTGCAACCTCCGCCTCCTGGGTTCAAGCGATTTTCACGTCTCAGCTTCCCAAATTGTTGGGACTACAGATGTGTGCCACCACACCCAGCTAATTTTTATATTTTTAGTAGAGATGGGGTTTTGCCATGTTGGCTAGGCTGGTCTCCAACTCCTGACCTCAAGTGATCCGCCTGCCTGGGCCTCTGAAAATGCTGGGATTACGGGCATGAGCCACTGTGTCCAGGGGAAAGAAATTTATTATTTTACCAACAGGAAGTCCCAGGGCATTCCTTGCCTTGGAATTGATTGATTCAGTGGTTCAGTGGTTCAGTGATAGAACTTTCTGTCTCCACTGCTGCCTCCCTTTAGGTTGGCTTCAGCTCATGGGTATCCTCTTGGTAACAAGGTGGTTGCCAGCAACACCTAGGGGACCAGATGTCCTGGTCTTCTCCAGCGAGGAGGAGGCCAGCTCCCTAAGTCAGACATTTAAGTCCTTCCCTTCAGTCTGATTGGATGAATTGGGTCATGTGGTCACCTCTGTACCAACCACAGCACCAAGACAATACAAGGAGCTGATTGGTTTAGATTCCTCTGGATTCACCCCTGGAGCTGAGACAGGGATGGCCTTTGGGGGCTGTGGGTAATGGCGGAGGAGAGTTCTGTTGGGAAGACTTGGGTGGGGGATACGGGAACAACTTTAAAGAACTAGTGGGCCGAGCGCGGTGGCTCACACCTGTAATCCCAGCACTTGGGAGGCCGAGGCAGGTGGTTCACGAGGTCAAGAGATCGAGACCATCCTGGTCAACATGGTGAAACCCCGTCTCTACTAAAAATACAAAAATATTAGCTGGGCACGGTGGCACGTGCCTATAATCCCAGCTACTTGGGAGGCTGAGGCAGGAGAATTGCCTGAACCCAGGAGGCGGAGGTTGCGGTGAGCCGAGATCGCGCCATTGCACTCCAGCCTGGGTAACAAGAGCGAAACTCCATCTCAAAAAAAAAAAAAAAAAAAAAAAAAAAAAGAACTAGTGACCCCTGTTGACTGGGGAGCTGGCGGGAACCCCTGGGTTACACAAATAATTTCAATACAACGTGGCATCCAGTGTCCAGCAGTGCAGGATCCAGAGGAGGAAGTGGTTTATTTGGATTGAGGGCGGAGGTGTGTTTGTGGGAGATCCCTGGAGGCTTTGCCTCTGAATCCTGAAATATGAGAAAGATTTCTCCAGCCGGAAAAGCCTGAGAAGAGGGTCAGAGGGCACAGCGCAAGCAAAGATCTGTGGGCTTCATGGGGCAGAGTACCTGGGAGTGGAGGAGTGTGGAGACAGCCCCTGGGAAAACAACTCGCTCCTCCCACTCCACCTCTGGGCTGACAGCATGATCAGAATAGCTAACATTACTGAGTGTACACTTCCCCGGCGTTTAATCCTCAGGACGGCGCTATCAAGGAGGGGAGGTAATTGCTATTCACCATTTTACAGCATGGGAAAGAGACACAGAGAGGTTAAATAATTTGCCCAAGGTCACACAGCTGAAAGGGCAGAGCTGGGCTACAAATCCAGGCAGTCTGAACCCAAAGCCAATGCTTTCAACGTGCCTCTACTGCCCTCCTGTAGCCCCATCCCTGCAGGAGGAGGGCAGCTGGGAGGAGAGAGAGAAATCCTATTAGTCCAGTGCCGTGAATCCCAGCAGCTGGTGGTGGCCTCAGCAGGTGGACCTGCATCTGGCAGACAAAGGCGGGAAGTGGGGTTTGGTCTCTGGCAGTCAGGGCGGGGAGATGGCCATTGTATAAGCCTGACCCCCTCCTTAGGCCTGAGAAACAGGGAAACTGATATGTAAAAGATCAAGAGCCAGGAGATCTTGCTTCACAGGACTTGAGTTGAGTCTTGAAAAAGTGAGAGAAAGAAAAATAGGGTGGGGTGAGGTGGCTCACACCTGTAACTCCAGCGCTTTGAGGGGCCGAGGTGGATGGATCACTTGAACTCAGAAGTTTGAGACCAGCCTCGGCAACATGGCAAAACCTCATCTTTACAAAGAATTCAAAAATTAGCAGGGCATGGCCATGTGCGCCTGTAGTCCCAGCTACTGGGGAGGCTGAGGCACAAGAATCACTTGAAGCTGGGAGGCAGAGGTTGCGGTGAGCCGAGATCACGCCATTGTACTCCAGCATGAGCGACAGAGCAAGACTCTACCTCAAAAACAAACAAACAAACAAAAAACCAGACTGTCTCCTGAAATCCCAAGAGTCCCCTCTTGCCATCCTTGGAATCTATCTGTGGCTCCCACCACTTTCATTGACTGTTCTGGCTCTTTAAGAGATACCCCTTTTGGAGAGATGCTGGCTCCACCTGGAAGGAGCCAACGCTAACTTGCCCGGGGGAATTCTGCCAGCCAAGTGGCTGTTTCCACAGAAATGAGCACCTCCAAGCTCAGGGAACAAAGCTTTGAAGATGCCCCCTGCCCATCCTGGTTTGCATTCCCTCCCACCAAAGTGTCCACATGAATAAGTCCTCTCTCCCACTCAACCTGCAGGACCTCAGGCAAGGTGGGACAGGCAGCTGCTCTTCACCGGGTCCTCCCTGCACCAAGAAGAGAGGCCAGACTTTTTTTTTTTTGGAAACAGGTGTGTGCCACCAAGCCCAAGTAATTAAAAAACTTTTTATTTATTTATTTATCTGTAGAGACAAGGTCTGACCATGTTGCCCAAGCTGTCTTGAACCCCTGGCGTCAAGCAATCCTCCCACCTCAGCCTCCCAAAGTGCTGGGATTACAGGTGTGAGCCACCAAATGCAGCAAGGCCACATTTCTTTCTTTCTTTCTTCATTTTTTTTTTTTTTTGAGATGGAGTTTTACTCTTGTTGTCCAGGCTGGAGTGCAATGGCTTGATCTCGGCTCACTGCAACCTCCACCTCCTGGGTTCAAGCGATTCTCCTGCCTCAGCTTCCTGAGTAGCTGGGATTATGGGTGCGCACCACCACAGCCAGCTCATTTTTGTATTTTTAGTAGAGATGGAGTTTCACAATGTTGATCAGGCTGGTCTTGAACCCCTGACCTCGTGATCCACCTGCCTTGGCCTCCCAAAGTGTTAGGATTACAAGCATGAGCCACAGCACCTGGCCACGTGTAGCTTTTTAGAAAGCACATAATAGTACTTCCTCCTCCACTTTCCAATGTGGGCCCTAGAGGTTCAGACTCCCTTGGTGGTTTCGCTTTGGAAAGATGCAATGTGTGAACAGTGCTGTCTTGTTTCCTAGCTGGCCTGCCCAGGAGGCCCAGCCCTGAGGGCCAGACACTGTGGGCTGGCCCCGGGGACGATGATCTAAAAGAGCTGGAGTGTCTTCCTGGCTGTTACCGAAAGAGAAATCAACTGACTCACCACTAAGTCCTTAAAAAGAGAAATAGTAGGATGAGTTCTGCCACTTCACTTAACTCCCACAGAAGCAGGGAAATTCCCCTGGATGCCGCTTGGGGATCCAGCTTTTCCCTCTCTCTGAACCTCTTCAATGTTTATTTTATTTTAATTATTTATTTATTTATATTTTTGAGACAAGGTCTCACTCTGTTGCCCACACTGGAATGCAGTGACACAACATGGCTTATTGCAGCCTCGACCTCCTGGACTATAGCAATCCTCCCACCTCAGCCTCCTGAGTAGCTGGCACGAGAGGTATGAGCCCCATGCCCTGCTAACTTTTTGTACTTTTAGTAGAGCCAGAGTTTCGCCATGTTGCCAGGCTGGTCACCTGGGCTCAGGTGATCCTTTTGCCTAGCCCTCGTTTATTTTATTTTGAAGTAGTTTTTTTTTTTTTGAGATAGAGTTTTGCTCTTGTTGCCCAAGCTGGAGTGCAATGGTGCAATCTCAGCTCACTGCAACCTCTGCCTCTCAGGTTCAAGCAATTCTCCTGCCTCAGCCTCCCAAGTAGCTAAGAATACAGATGCACGCCACCATACCCGGCTAATTTGTTGTGTTTTAGAAGAGATAAGGTTTCACTGTGTTGCCCAGGCTGGTTTTGAAATCCTGAGCTCAGGTAGTCTCCCTGCCTTGGCCTCCCAAAGTGCTAGGATCGTAGGCATGAGGCACCGTGCCCGGCACCCTCCCCGCTTTTTTCGTTTTCTTTTTTGAGATGGAGTCTTGCTCTTGTTGCCCAGGCTGGAGTGCAGTGGCGCGATCTCAGCTCACCACAACCTCCATCTCCTGGGTTCAAGCAATTCTCCTGCCTCAGCCTCCCAAGTAGCTGGGATTACAGGCATGTGCCACCATGCCTGGCTAATTTTGTGTTTTTAGTAGAGTCGGGGTTTCTCCATGTTGGTCAGGCTGGTCTCAAATTTCCGATCTCAGGTGATCTGCCTGCCTCGGCCTCCCAAAGTGCTGGGATTACAGGTGTGAGCCAACTCACCTCACCTAATTTTTTTCTCTTGAGACAGAGTCTTGCTCTGCCACCCAGGCTGGAGTGCAGTGGCATCATCTCAGCTCACTGCAACCTCCACCTTCCAGCTTCAAGTGATTCTTCTGCCTCAGCCTCCCAAGTAGCTGGGTTTACAGGCATCGGCCACCATGCCCAAGTAACTTTTGTATTTTTAGTAGACACCGGGTTTCACCATGTTGGCCAGGCTGGTCTCGAACTCCTGGCCTCTGGTGATCCACCTGCCTCGGCCTCCCAAAGTGCTGGGATTACAGGTGTGAGCCACCACACCCAGCCTAATTTTTTTTTTCTAAAACATTTGAGTGTAGATTGCAAACATCCAGTCTCTTTACCCGTTAACGCTTCAATATGTATTTCCTGAGAACAAGGATATCCTCTTACATGACCACAGTGCAGCTATTAAATTCAGGAAATTTAACATTAACCTAATCCTTTAATCTAATATCCATATTTCGATTCTATCAATTGCTCCAGTAATGTTATTTACAGTGTTCTTTTCCCTGTAGTATGGGATCCAGTCCCAGATTGTGTATTGCACTTGTCCTGTCTCTTTACTGTCCTTCAGTCTGGAACAGCAGCTGTGCCTTTCTCTGCCTTTCACAACTCTGAACTTCTGAAGAGTATAGACCAGTTATCATTCTTTCTTTCTTTCTTTCTCTTCTCTCTAGATGGAGTCTTGCTCTGTTGCCCAGGCTGGAGTGCAATGGTGCAATCTCGGTTCATTACAACCTCTGCCTCCTGGGTTCAGGCGATTCTGCTGCCTCAGTCTCCCAAGTAGCTGGGATTACAAGTATGCACCACCACGCCCGGCTAATTTTTTTTAATTTTTAGTAGAGACGGGGTTTCACCATGTTGGCCATGCTGGTCTTGAAATCCTGACCTGGTGATCTGCCCGCCTCGGCCTCCCAAAGTACTGGGATTACAGGCGTGAGCCACTGCGCCCAGCAAGTTATCTTTCTTAGAGAACATTCTTCAACTCGGTTGCATCTAATATCTCCTCACAAACACATTCAGCGATGCATTCTCAGCTGGAATATTACAAAAGTGATATAATGTGCTTCACAGAGCATGACTTTGGCAAGTACCTGGTGTCTGTCTGCCTGGAGAGGGTGATGTTAATTTTGATCACCTGGCTAAGGAGTGGTCTGGTTCTTCTACTGCATAAATTACAATTTTCCTCCATGCAAGCAATGAGCAGTCTGTGTGGACACTTTTAGGACCTGTAAATGTACTGTTCCTGCTGATTCTTATAGTGCTTATTTCTTATCAGTAGGAATTGGTGCTTGGTCCTTCTTATATTCTTCGTCCTTGCTATCTTCACATGCTGTGGGGACTGGGTTGGAGCCTCCCTTAGCCCAATCTATCAGCACTGTGCCATGAGGGGCCATTGATGATAGCAAGAGATGTGTACATGTGGCTTGGACATACTCAGCCCTCTCAGGAGCCTTACTGAATGAATTCAGGGACAGTCCCTACACTGTGGGGTGGACCCACCAGTTAAGGGATAAGGGCAGGCTCAGGGGAAGAAAAGATTCCTTCCCTTGGCCAGGCACGATGGCTCACACCTGAAATCCCAGCACTTTGGGAGGCCGAGACAGGCAGATCACCTGAGGTTAGGAGTTCGAGACCAGCCTGGCCAACATGGTGAAACCCTGTCTCTACTAAAAATACAAAAATTAGCCGGGCGTGGTGGCAGGCACCTGTAATCCCAGTTACTTGGGAGGTTGAGGCAGGAGAATCGCTTGAACTCGGGAGGCAGAGGTTGCAATGAGCTGAAGTCACACCAGTGCACTCCGGCCTGGGTGACAAGAGCAAAATTCCATCTGAAAAAAAAAGAAAAGAAAAGAAAAGAAAAAAAGACTCCTCAAGCCTCACCTCAAAATTAAGAGGCAAATGAGGTGGGAAAAAAATAAGTGTCGAGCTCAACCCTCAGGACCTGGCCATGTCCACAGTCAGCTTGGGCAAGGCTGTTGTCTTTCTGTAATGAACTGTCCCTGGTGTGCTCTCAGACACAGCAGGACACGATGCAGCAGGACTCAGTGTTCCACACAAGGACCTGCAGTCCTGGTTCAAATCCAGACACTGCCATAGGAAGCTTATCTCTATGGAGGAGACCAGCGACTGTTCCATGCAGGAAACCAGCCAACCAAGCCGAAGCCTTCAGGTCTCTCCCAAGCTGCCAGCAAGTGAGGCAGGTGGGCCGCCAGCGCGTAGGATGCAGCTGGGAAAACATCCCACCCACTGCTTTTCCGGGTCCCTGCACTTGCTGCGTCTCCTCTGGTGAAGAGACTCAGCTCAGCTCAGAGCTGGGGAACTCGGTTATTCTTTTGAAGCATGACGGGCACTTGTCAGCTTTGAAAAAATACCTTTGCTGGCTTGAATTTCAAATAGCTGAATGCCCCCTCTGCTACCTGGCTGTGATCTAAAGGACTGACCGTTCAGGCCTCAAAGTACCAAATAAATGAACCATGAGCATCCAGGCAAGGGAGAAGAAAAGTCCTTATTTTTTTTGCTCTGTTGTTGCAGGGAAGCAACTGGGAAGTAGATCACCCTTGCATTCTCTGGGGGCCATAGGTGGCTGTCCCTGCACCTTTAGGCAGTACATAATGCCCCCCTAGCTCTGTGGTGTGAGACACTTCTCTGTGTTAAAGCTCATCTTCATATTCGGAGGTCAAAGGGCAAATGGCAGAGTGGACATCGGGGGAAGGCTGCTGGACACAGGGTACTGCCCACGGAGAGGTGACGGGTGATAGGCATGGGGCAGGACAGCATAGCAAGCTGCAGCATCTGGAGTCAGAAGAGACGGATTCAAATCCCAGCTCTGCTGCTTACCTACTAAGCTGTTTGATTTGGGCAAGTGATTTAATCCTGCTAAGCCTCAATTTTCTTCTCTGCAAAATAGGAGTAATACTCAACCCAGGTTATAGGTATTAAGTGAGATTGTATATGAAATACACTCAGTCAGGCACATATTAAGTGCTCATTTAATAATAGTGTAGGCTTGGCTGGGTGCAGTGGCTCACACCTGTAGTCTCAGCACTTTGGGAGGCTGAGGTGGGTGGATCACCTGAGGTCAGGAGTTCAAGACTAGCCTGGCCAACATAGTGAAACCCTGTCTCTACTAAAAACACAAAAATCAGCTGGGCATGGTGGTGGGTGCTGGTGATCCCATCTACTCAGGAGGCTGAGGCAGAAGAATTACTTGAACCCAGGAGGCAAAGGTTGCAGTGAGCCGAGATCGTGCCACTGCACTCTAGCCTGGGCAGCAGAATGAGACTCTGTCTCAAAAAAAAAAAAAAGTAATAGTGTAGGCTATACTAGTAATAGTGAGTAATACGGTAATACTAAATAGGCTATGCTTAGTAATAGCTATAATAATATAATAATGGTGGTGATGAAGACGGTGATGACTTCTGAGCCTCTAGGCTGCTATGTTAGGGTTAGGCTTAGCTAGGAAATTGGAGCTGGGCTGGGGTTGGGGTTGGGACAGAGGCTAGTGGAGCAGTGGGTGGTAATGAACTGAGGCCACCAGGGATAGAATGTCATCATCCTGGTGGCAAACTCCATCAGTGCCTAGTCTACCAGCAGCTCCATCCCAGCAACCTTCAACATAATTTGTGTGTGTGTGTGTGTGTGTGTGTGTGTGTGTGTGTGTGTGTCCCTAGGTAGGCACAAACATAGTTTTTGATAACTGTGTATCATTCTATTATATAGGTGAACTATGTTTTACTTTAAACAAACTATAATTTTTAACAGCCGCAGGATATTTTAATGACTGGATGGACTTTGTTTTTTTTTTGAGACAGGGTTACTCACTGTGTTCCCCAGTCTGGTGTGCAGTGGCATGATCACAGCTCACTGCAGCTTCAACTTCCCATGTTCAAGCAATCCTCCCAGCTCAGCTTCCCAAGCAGCTGGGACTACAGGTGAGCACCACCACATCCAGTTGATTTTTGTATTTTTTGTAGAGGAAGGGTTTTACCATGTCACCCAGGCTGGCATATTTTGACAGGAAAGCAAAGTGTTGTATTAGATATAGAACAGGCTGTGAAGCTAGAGATCTTAATTATTTCATGAACATTTTTGACCACCAACTTTAAGCTGGGCTGTGTGCTACATGCTGGACATACAAAGGTGAATACAGAGATAAGCCTGGCCTCACAGAGCTTGTGGTCTAGAGGGAGAGACAGGCATATAACTAGACCTAAGTTAAGCCAGGCTATGTGATCTTAAAGTCATTTATCGGCCAGGTACGGTGGCTCACACCTGTAATCCCAGCACTTTGGGAGGCTGAGGCAGGCGGATCACTTGAGGTCAGGAGTTCAAGACCAGCCTGGCCAACATGGTGAAACCTCATCTCTACTAAAAATACAAAAAAATTATCTGGGCATGGTAGCAGGCACCTGTAATCTCAGCTACTCGAGAGGCTGAGGCAGGAGAGTTGCTTGAACCCAGGAGGCAGAGGTTGCAGTGAGCCGAGATCACGCTACTGCACTCTAGCCTGGGTGACAAAGAGTGAGACTCCATCTCAAAAAAAAAAAAAAAATGTCACTTAACTTCCCCAAACCATAGTTTCTTCATATATAGAAGCTCAGCATAGAGTATTATAAGCACACTATAATATAAAGCCAGCAGCCAGGTGCAGTGGCTCACACTGTAATCCCAGCACTTTGGGAGGCCAAGGTGGGTGGATCACCTGAGGTCAGGAATTTGAGACCAGCCTGACCAACATGGCGAAACCCCGTCTTTACTAAAAATGCAAAAATTAGCTGGGCATAATGGTGGGCTCCTGTAATCACAGTTACTCCAGAGACTGAGGCAGGAGAATTGCTTGAACCCAAGAGGCAGAGGTTCCAGTGAGCCAAGATCGCACCATTGCACTCCAGCCTGGGTGACAAGAGCGAGACTCCGTCTCAAAATAAATAAATGAATAAATAAAAACAATACAAAAATAAAGTCAGCAAACATTATGTCTCCTTCTTTTCTAAAAACATTTTTGAGATAGAGTCTTGCTATGTTGCCTAGGCTGATCTTGAACGCCTAGGCTCAAGTGATCCTCCCACTTTGGCCTCCCGTGCAGCTGGGACTACAGGTTTGAGCCACCACATGCAGCCTGGTTCTACCTTCTAATGATTGGCAGTTTTAAATATTGCTTTTCTTATCCTTTTGCTTTTATAGATAATATAGACATGGATATCCTCCTAAATGCCATCTTTTTCTTTGGGGGATTGGGTTATTTATTCATCACAGGGTGATCTGTGTTATCCAGCTAAATAAGTTTTTTGTTTGGTTGGTTTTTTTCTTTTTTTGAGACAGAGCCTTGCTCTGTTGCCCAGGCTGGAGAGTAATGGCATGACTCAGCTCACTGTAACCTCTGCCTCCCACATTCAAGTGATTCTCCTGCCTCAGCCTCCCAAGTAGCTGGGATTACAGGTGCACACCACCACACCTGGCTAATTTTTGTAGTTTTAGTAGAGGTGGGTTTAGCCACGCTGGCCTGGCTGGTCTTGAACTCCTGGCCTCAAGCGATCTGCTTGGCTTGGCCTCCCAAAGTGCTGGAATTCAGGCATGAGCCACTGCACCAGCCTGTTTTTGAGATAGGGTCTCTGTCACTCAGGTTGGCGTGCAGTGGCACAATTACGGCTCACTGCAGCCTTGATCTTCTAAGCTCAAATGATCCTCCCACCACAGCCTCTCAAGTATCTGGGACTACAGGTGTGCACTGCCACATCCAGCTAATTTTTATGTTATGTTATTATTTTTTTTTTTTTGTGGCAGGGTCTCACTCTGTCACCCAGGCTGGAGTGCAGTGGTATGATCACAGCTCACTGCAGCCTCAACTTCCTGAACTCAAGTGATTCTTCCACCTCAGCCTCCTGAGTAGCTAGGACTACAGGCATGCACCACCACACCTAAGTTTTGTATTTTTTGTAGAGATGGGGTTTTGCCATGTTACCCAGGCGGTCTCAAACTCCTGAGCTCAAGTGGATTCACCTGCCTTGGCCTCCCAACGTGTTGGGATTACAGGCATGAGCCACTATGTCCAGCCCTAATTTTTTATTATTATTTGTAGAGATAAAGAGTTTCATTATCTTGCCAGGACTGGTCTTGATGTCCTGGGCTCAAGCAATCCTCCTGCCTCAAACTCCCTAAGTGCTGGGATTACAGGCTTGAGCCACCACATCTGGCCTCCAGCTATGTAAGTTTTTTTAACCCTCTGCTATTTTTCAGGGTTCACTAGACAGAGTGGTGAACAAAAGTCACTGTATTGGTGGCAGGAGGACTGAGCAAACAAGTCACCCAAACTCTCTGGACCTTGATCTCTCATCTGCATCTTTGCTGTTTCCCTGACATACCAAGGAAATTCCTGCCTCAATGCCTTTGACCTTGCTGTTCCCTTTGCCAGCAAAGGGAACTGTGTGTCCAGATATTATCCTCATGTCCTTCTGGTCTTTACTCAAATGTCATCTTATCAGAGAAACTGTTCCTCCTCCCTTTCCCAGCCCCTCACTTTGCTTTACTCCTCTTTCTAGCTCTTATAATCTCCTGATTAGACATACTTGCCTGAGTATTTGTTTATTGTCTGCCTTCCCAAATAGAATGTAACCTTCATGAGAGCCAAGATGCTGTCTGTCCTGGGCCTGGAAGCCTGCCATCACGCACAGTAGGCTCTCGCTGAAAATGTGTGGCCTGAGTGGACAAAGAGATCAAATGAGACTGCTCACAATACTTAGCATATTTGTTAGTGTCTGCAAACAGCACAAAGCTGTCCTAATGAGAGGGCGAGTAATAGTAATTGGAAACTCTAGACAGTATCTTCTGTGGGTGGTAGAGCTCTGGAAGATCTTGGCCAGGGTGGATGTGGGTGGGGGTTGGGATGGGGGAGGAAGTATTTCCTCTCTGCCAAGCTGCAGCAAGAGGCTAATGGCCTCCACAGGGATCCAATCCAATTAAGAGCCTGGCTTCAAGTCAACTCGGGTTCCCTTCCTGGCTGGAGCAGCTTCCAAGTGACAAAATGAAACCTGTAATGTCCCCAGGATGAGACAGTCTCCAGGCAAGCAGGGCAGAAAGGGGCTGAGGGTCGGGTTTCTGCTCCCAGGGGAGCAGATCTGCATTGGGCCTGAAAGGTTTTAATATAGAGAGAGTGAGAGTGTGGGGGTGTGTGTGTATGTGTGTGGGGTGTGCGTGTGTGTGTGCGCGCGTGCACGCGTGTGGTGGGAAGAGCCAGGAACAGCAGCTGAATTCAGTCCCTAATGGGAAAGTGAGTGGGATGCAACGGAAAGGAGTCAAATGCCAAATGAGGAGGCCTGGGCTGTAGTCTTAGTTCTGCTTCCACCCAACCAAGTGGGCCAGGGAACACTAGCCCTGCCTGAGGTTCCAGTTCCCTACGACAGAACTGGAAAGGCAACTGCCTATGCATCCAGGCTTAATTGCACTCTGAAGTCTCTCTCTCTTCTTTCTTTCTTCCTTCCTTCTTTCTTTTATTCGTAGAAGAAGTCTTGCTCTGTCATCCAGGGTGGGGTGCAGAGGCACAATCTTGGCTCACTGCAACCTCCGCCTCCCGGGTTCAAGTGATTCTCCCGCCTCAACCTCCTGAATAGCTGGGATTACATGTGCCCACAACCACGCCCACCTAATTTTTGTATTTTTAGTAGAGATGGGCTTTTACCATGTTGGCCAGATTGGTCTTGAAATCCAGACCTCAAGTGATCTGCCTGCCCTTGGTTCCCCCAAAGTGCTGGCATTACAGGCATGAGCCACTGTGCCTGGCTCTGTTTCCCCCGCATCCCACGCCCCTAAGGCAAAGTCTGGCTTTGTTGCCCAGGCTGGAGTGCATGGTACCCTCTCAGCTCACTGCAACCTCCACCTCCCAGGTTCAAGTGATTCTCCTGCCTCAGCCTCTCTAGTAGCTGGGATTACAGACGTCTGTCACCACGCCCAGCTAATTTTTAGTATTTTTGGTAGAGGCAGGGTTTAACTACATTGGCTAAGCTGGTCTTGAACTCCTGACCACAGGCAATCCACCTGCCTTGGCCTCCCGAAGTGCTGGGATTACAGGCATGAGCCACAGCACCCGGCTCCTGGTTTCCTTTTTAAAACCAACTTGCTGATAGATAACGCATACCCCTAGGACAAAAGTTACAAAACGGTAACCAAAACAGTGCATAAGTCAGCAATGACTCAGTTCCCCAGTTCCCCAGTTCCCCTCTTTGGAAGTAAACACTTACCAATTTCTTGTGTAATCTTCCAGAGAGAAATGCATACAATAGAGAGTAAAATAACATTTATTGAACACCTACTTTATGCCAAACACTGTTATGTGCTTTACATTTATCAACGCATTTACTCTCCGTAACATCACCATGAAGTATAATTAGCATCACTTTATATGCGAAAATGAAGTATAGAGAGCATAACCTGCTCAAAAATCACACAGATAGGAAGTCAGATATTTTATCTGAGTAAAGATGTATATGGCAAGGTTCTTTGCCCTCCAAGAATCTCACAGTATATACCAAGGAAGAGGGCATTGATATGACTGGTAACACAGGTTGAGTATCCCTTATCTGGTTTTATTTTTTATTTTTTTCTTAATTTTTTTTTTTTTTAATTTAACAGAGACTGGGGTCTTGCTGTGTTCCTTAGGCTGGTCCCAAACTCCTGGGCTCAAGCAATCATCCTGCCGTGGCCTCCCAAAATGCTGGGATTATAAGGGTGAGCCACCTTGCCTGGACCTTCATTTATTTATTGAGATGGAGTCTCATTCTGTCGACCAGGCTGGAGTGCAGTGTCGTGATCTCTGCTCACTGCAACCTTGACCTCCTGGGCTTGAGTGATCCTCCCATCTCAGTCTCCTGAATAGCTGGAACCATAGGTGTGCACCAGCACGCCTGGCTAATTTTCGGGGTTTTTTTTGTAGAGATAAGATCCCATTATGTTGCCCAGGCTGATCTCAAACTCAAGACCAAACGTGGGCAACACAGTGGGACCTCATCTCTACAAAAAAAGGCTCAAGTGATCCTCCTGCTGCAGCCTCCCAAAGCGCTGGGATTAAAGGTGTGAGTCACCGTAACCAGCCAGGTATCCTTTATTTAAACGCTTGGGACCTCCATAAATATATACACCCACCTGTATACCCACAAAAATTAAAATTTTTTTTTTTTTGAGATGGAGGTTCACTCTTGTTGCCCAGGCTGGAGTACAATGGCATGATCTCGGCTCACTGAAATCTATGCCTCCTGGGTTCAAGTGATTCTCCTGCCTCAGCCTCTCGAGTATTTTTTAAATTAAAATAAAAATAAATAAATAAGTGTTTTGTTTTGTTTTTTGAGACAGAGTTTCTATCTTGTTGCCCAGGCTGGAGCGCAAAGGCTTGATCTCAGCTCACCAAAACCTCTGCCTCCCAAGTTCAAGCAATTCTCCTGTCTCAGCCTCCCGAGTAGCTGGGATTACAGGCACGTGCCTGGCTAATTTTTGTGGTTTTAGTAAAGATGGGGTTTCACTATGTTGGCCAGGCTGGTCTCAAACTTCTGACTTCATGATCTGCCTGCCTTGGCCTCCAAAAGCGCTGGAATTACAGGCGTGAGCCACCAACCCTCGAATAAATATTTTAAATGGGTTATCTCATATAATCCTCACAATGAGTTTCGGAATTAGGTTCTGTTATACAGTAGTCTCCTCTTTATCCAGTTCAGATTTCTGCAGTTTCAGTTACCCACAATCCAAAGATATTAAATGAAAAATTCTAGAAATAAGCCATTTATTAGCTTCTTAAAAATGCATTCATTCATTAAACTTTTTTTTTTTCCTTTTTTAGCTCTGTTGCCCAGGCTGGAGTGTAGTGGTGCAATTTCAGCTCACTGCAAGTTGGAAAAATAATTCTAAGACTTAATCGTGATCTGCAAATGAACTTTTTTTTTAATTGAGATGGAGTTTCGCTCTTGTTGCCCAAGCCGGAGTGCAATGGTGCGATCTTGGCTCACCTCTGCCTCTCGGGTTCAAGTAATTCTCATGCCTCAGCCTCCGTGTAGCTGGGACTACAGGTGTATGCCACCACACCCGGCTAATTTTTATATTTTTAGTAGAGACGGGGTTTCTCCATGTTGGTCAGGTTGGTCTCGAACTCCTGACATCAGGTGATCCTCCCACCTTGGCCTCCCAAAGTGCTGGGATTACAGGCATGATTACACTGGGCCCGGCCAAAAAAAATTTTTTTTTTGAGACAGAGTCTTGCTCTGTCCCCGAGGTTGGAGTGCAGTGGCATGAGCTCAGCTCACTGCAACCTCCGCCTCCCAGGTTCAAGCAATTCCTGCCTCAGCCTCCTGAGTAGTTGGGATTATAGGCATGCAACACTACATCTAACATAATTTTGTTTTTAATTTTTTAATTTTTTTTTAATAGAGATGGAGTTTCTCCATGTTGGTCAGGCTGGTCTCGAACTCCCAACCTCAGGTGATCCACCCGCCTCAGCCTCCCAAAGTGCTGGAATTACAGGTGTAAGCCACCTTGCCTGGCCTAAACTTTGTATTTTTTTTTTTTTCAGTAGAGATGGGATTTCACCATGTTGGCCGGGCTGGTCGTGAACTCCTGACCTCAGGAGCTTCGCCCACCTTCGCCTCCCAAAGTGCTGGGATTACAGGTGTGAGCCACCGTGCCCAGCCACATGTATTAGGTTAAAGTTGCATGCCAGGGTCTTCATTCTGAAGGCTCCTGTGTATACTTATTAAATAAATTTGTGTGCCTTTTCTCCTATTAACCAATCTGCCTCATGTCAGTAATTTTTCAGTGAACTTTTAGGGGACTGGGAGCCTATGGCCCCCACAGTATGGTGCAGTGAGCAGGGTGAACAAAGCTGCTATTCTCTTCTGGAAGCCACAGTGAAGAGAACCCAGGACACACACAACAGAGACACAATTGGGAACACCAGTTCTTTTACCAAGGCTTTGTCCAGAATGGCATATTTTACAATATGAGCAAATTACTTTGAGAAATTGAAACAGACTTTATAGAACTGACAAACGCCCCTTAGAAAGACGGCCTTGTGCCTTGTTTATGCAGTTCCTTTACAGAGTTCCTGACCTGTGGCCTGCAAGCTAAAGCTTATATCTTGTGATATAGAAAAGAAGACTAAGTTGGGCTGGGCGCGGTGGCTCACGCCTGTAATCTCAGCACTTTGGGTGGCTGAGGCGGGCGGATCACCTGAGGTCAGGAGTTCAAGACCAGCCTGGCCAACATGGTGAAACCCCATCTTTAAAAAAAAAAAAAGTAAAAATAAAAAAAAAAGAAGACTAAGTTGTGACCACAACTGGGCAGGTCTTTTTTGAGGATAATGACTGTCTCCAAGGATCATTTAAATTCCAAAGAAAACTATTTACAAGTTAATCCCTGTCCACCCATCCAATCATTCCCCTTCCCAACCACTTATTGCCCCTCAATAGAATTATTCTTCTCCCCCTTCCCATAGCCTGTTTTACCAGGATGCAAGCTCTCATTCTTTCTGTAACCTCAAGATGATATATAAATTTCTGTAATTAGCCCTGCGTGGTGGCTCACACCTGCAATCTCAGCACTTTGGGAGGCTAAGGGAGGTGAATCACTGGAGGTCAGGTGTTCAGACCAGCCTGGCCAACACGGTGAAACCCCGTCTCTACTATAAATACAAAAATTAGCTGGGCATGCGCCTGTAATCCCAGCTACTCAGGAGGCTGAGGCAGGAGAATTGCTTGAACCCGGGAGGTGGAGGTTGCAGTGAGCCGAGATCCTACCATTGCACTCCAGCCTGGGCAACAGAGTGAGACTCCATCTTAAAAAAATAAATAAATAAAAAAGTTTCTGTAATTCATGGGGAAGTTTGGTCTTCATTCTGAAGGTTCCTGTGTTTGCATGTTAAATAAATTTGTGTGCTTTGTCTCCTATTAAAAACAAATAAATAAATAATAAATTACATGCCATTCTGGGGAGGATGATGAAATCCTTTTTTTTTTTTTTTTAGACAGAGTTTCACTGTTGTCACCCAGGCTGGAGTGCAATGGCGCGATCTCAGCTCACTGCAATCTCCACCTCCCAGGTTCAAGTGATTTTCCTGCTTCAGCCTCCCAGTAGCTGGGACTACAGGTGCCTGCCACGGTGCCCAGCTAATTTTTGTGTTTTTAGTGGAGACAGGGTTTCACCATGTTGGCTGGGATGGTCTCAAACTCCTGACCTCAAGTGATCCACCTGCCTCGGCCTCCCAAAGTGCTGGGACTACAGGTGTGAGCATGATGAAATCTTATGCCATCTTGCTCCATCCCACTCTGGACATGGAATCTTCCCTTTGTTCAGCATCTCTACACTGTCTACGCTTCAGCCTCATTAGTCACTTTGTAGCTCTCTTGGTTATCAGATCAGCTGTGGAGGTATCTCAGTGCTTGTGTTTAATAATCCTTATTTTACCCAGTTGTTCTATTTTATTAGTAGCAATGTCATTATTCTCTTACTGTGCCTAATTTATAAGTTAAACTTTCTCATAGGTATGCATGTATGAGAAAAAAACATGGTTCTGTATATATAGCGGTTCATTACTATCCATGGTTTCAGGCATCCACTGGAGGAGTCTTAAAACATAGTTCCCTGCAGATAAGAGGGGTCTACTGTATTTCCTGCTGAAGCAGTAGGGAAACTTACTTGGAAGGCAGCTATGCTCACCACTCTATCACCAATGCCAGTGCTTCAGAGCAGACTTATTTGGGTTAGGTATGATAGCTTGCCCAATCTGGGAGTCTGGCAGTTTGCTAGGGAAGACCATATTGAGAACTGCAACACCACCCTTACCTCCCTGATGGGTGATGTAGAATCCAGACCAATGCTACAGATCCGTAAGAGGAAGGAAGGATAACTCCCCCTGCAAGGTGCAAGGAAGCTTCTTAAGGCAGATGGATATTTGAGTTGGGCCTTGAAGAATGGGTAGGAGCCTCCTTTTCCCATATCCACTTAGTATACAGTGTAGTGAAGAGGAACATAGGCTCCTAGAGAGTTGTGGTTTGATTCCCAGCTCCACCATCTTCCCAGTTGAATGACTTGTGACTCGTGGTTGGTTGTCCTCTAACCCTCAGTTTCCTGTTTTTTTTTTTTTTTTTTTTTTTTTTTTTTGAGACAGAGACATGCTCTGTCACCCAGGCTGGAATGCAGTGGTGTGATCTCGGCTCACTGCAGCCTCTGCCTTCCAGGTTCAAGTGATTCTCGTGTCTCAGCCTCTGGAGTAGCTGAGATTACATGTGTGCACCATTATGTCCAGCTAATTTTTGTGTTTTTAGCAGAGATGGGGTTTCACTGTGCTGGCCAGGCTGGTCTTGAGCTCCTGGCCTCGAGTGATCCACCCGCCTCAGCCTCCCTAAGTGCTGGGATTACAGGCATGAGCCACCGTGCCTGGCCCTCAGTTTCCTTATTTGGAAAATGGGGACAATGAAAATTATGTCTTGCAATTCTGGACGTGGCGGCTCATGCCTGTAATCCTAGCACTTTGGGAGGCCGAGGTGAGTGGATCACTTAAAGTCAGGAGTTTTGAGACCAGTCTGGCCAACATGGTGAAACCCCATCTCTACTAAAAATACAAAAATTAGCCAGGTGTGGTGGCGCATGTCTGTAATCCCAGCTACTAGGAGGCTGAGGCATGAGAAACACTTGAGCCTGGGAGGTGGAGGTTGCAGTGAGCTGGGATTACACCACTGCATTCCAGCCTGGGCAACAGAGTGAGACTCTGTCTCAGGAAAAAAAAAAAAATTAAGCCTTGCAAGACCATGATGAGTAAGTATGACTGGATATGAAAGCACCCAGCTAGGTGTCTGGCATGCAGTCTGGGATCTCAGTGACCGGTCAATAATATTGACAGATGGGTATAATACCAACAGCTAGTGTCTACAGACCACTTACAATCCAAGCGTTTACAGTCCAAGCACTTAAAATAGACTAATTTATCAATGATCCTATTCAATATTAGTTGGTACTAATTTTAGATCCATGGTTACACATGGGAAAATGGTCGTAATTAAGATCCATTTTTACTGATGAGGAAATGAAGCACAGAGAGGTAGTACATAACAGAGGCCCAGGCAGTCTGGCCCCAGAGTCCATGTACATAGCAGCTTATTCTGCTGCTGAAATTGCAGAACGCTGGGCTGAGACAGTCAGCAAATGGAACCACAGAGTCAGAGGTGGGAGGAGGAAAGTGTATCATCAGGGGAGGGTTACTGTAGGTGCCTTCCTGTCCTTTGGGAAACCTGACCCCTGTGAAGTGGCAGAATCATAAACACAAACCACCTGGCTTCTCAGACAGGGAGATCCCAATGGTATGTCAGGAGTACCTGAAACCATAGGATAAACACTCCATAAGTTTTTATTGTGTACCATGAGCTGTTTTCTGAGCCAGGAATATAGCCATAAACAAAACCAAACAAAAATCTCCACCCTCATGGAGTTTATGTTCTAGTGAGGGGAAGACAGCCAATAAGCAGATAAATAAGTAGATGTATATATCAGAGGGTTGTAAGTGTCATGAAGAGAGACAAAGTGGAGGGTGGAGTGAAAGATAGCAACTTGCAACGTTGCATAGGGCAGTGTTTCGGGAGAGCTCTCTGAGAAGATGACATTCGACCAAAGAGCCAAACAAAGTAAGGATGTGGGAGTTGCAGAAATTCTGGGGGAAGAATGTTCCAGAGAGGGAGAAGAGCAAGTGCAAAGGCCCTGAGGCCACAGTGTGTTTGGCATATTCAAGGACTAGAAAGGAGGCCAGTGCGGCTGGGGTGGAGAGCAAAGGGGAGAATGGTAGATGAGGTCAGAGAGGTGTGAGTGGGAGGAGACAACATGTCTCTACCTATCTTCAAGATTTCTGTGTGCTATAAAAACAAGCATGAGGGGCCGCGGTGGCTCACGCCTGTAATCCCAGCACTTTGGGAGGCCGAGGCGGGTGGATCACGAGGTCAAGAGATCGAGACCATCCTGGCCAACATGGTGAAACCCCGTCTCTATTAAAAATACAAAAATTAGCCGGGCATGGTGGCACGTGCCTGTGGTCCCAGCTACTCGGGAGGCTGAGACGGAAGAATTGCTTGAATTCAGGAGGCAGAGGTTGCAGTGAGCCGAGATTGCACCCTTTCACTCCAGCCTGGCGATAGAGCAAAACTCCAGCTCAAAAAATAAATAAATAAATAAATAAAATAAAAAATAAATAAAAACAAGCATGAGGGGCCACGGTGGCTCAGGTCAGTTGTCCTGGCGCTTGAGGAGGCAAGGCCTTGAGGCCAACCTGGGCAACATAAGAACCTCTCATTCATTTGAGGGAAAAAAAAAAAAAACCAAGCATGAGTAAAGAATGTAAAACAGGCGTGCATTTCAAAGTCCAAAGAGGAGACTTGACTGCAATGTGCTTAGGGAACCTCCCCTAAATATTCTCTATCCCTTTCACCTCCTCCCAGGACTGGCTCTGCCCATCCACAGGAGCCATATTGGGAAACTGTAGGTGTGACTGACTAGGTTTCTAAGCATAGACTCTGGGTCTGAGCCTCTTCTTGGGGGGCTTCCTGTTGGGTAGGAGGAGCCCAGGAGATTATCACCACCTCAGGGCTCAGTGGAGGGGAATGCCAGTGGCGTCCTCCCGGCTAAGATCTGTGTTTAGTCAATGAAGCCTAGAGAACTCTGGTCTGCTCCTTCTTCCATACCCTGGTGCTGTGAGGCCAGGTGGATGCTGCGATGGGCAACTCACCACTGGGAGTATTTGCTGCCTTTAACTAAAAAAAAATTTTTTTTTTTTTTTTTTTGAGACAGAGTTTCGCTCTTGTTACCCAGGCTGGAGTGCAATGGCACGATCTCGGCTTACCGCAACCTCTGCCTCCTGGGTTCAAGCAATTCTCCTGCCTCAGCCTCCCGAGTAGCTGGGACTACAGGTGTGCGCCACCATGCCCAGCTAATTTTTGTATTTTTTAGTAGAGACAGAGTTTCCCCTTGTTGACCAGGATGGTCTTGATCTCTTGACCTCGTGATCCACCCGCCTTGTCCTCCCAAAGTGCTGGGATTATAGGCGTGAACCACCGCGCCCGGCCAAAAAAAATTTTTTTTTAAGACAGATCTCACTCTGTCACCCAGGCTGGAGTGCAGTGGCATGATCTTGGCTCATGGCAACCTCCGCCTCCTGAGTAGCTGAGATTACAGGCATGTGCCACCATGCCCAGCTAACTTTTGTATTTTTAGTAATGACGAGGTTTCGCCATTCTGGCCAGGCTGGTCTCGAGCTCCTGACCTCTGGTGATCCACTCGCTTGTGGCCTCACAAAGTCCTGGGATTACAAGCGTGAGCCACCGTGCCCGGCTTCAATTTGATCAGTTCTCAGGCACAATGAGTTTCCGCTGAATTCTTTTTCAGCTGAGATCTGCTTTGAACTGATTGACCATTTGGTTCGTTTTTGGTAGGGTAGAGAGGGTGGAGTCTGGAAGGAAACTTTGCTTCAGCTTATGGTTCTATGAAAAATTAACACTGGGTTCAGTCCAGAGTCCACTCACTTCAGGTTTTTCATAGTTTAAGCCCCCATCTAAGGGAGCCTCCTGGAATTCATTTATTTTCAACGAACTAGCCGGGCATAGAGAAAGTTGAATATGATACTACATTCTAGCCTGCAGGGGTGGTAGGGACATGCAGATAACAGCCATACTGATGCAGCAGCACATATGGTAAGGCAAGAATCAGTAATTAGCCCCACCCACTTCTAGATAACGAAACTGAGGCTTAGGGGTTTTAAAGATATCGCCTGGTTGGATTTGAACTTAAACAGTCAAACTCCAGAGCTTGTGTTCCTGACCACTGGGATACACTGGCTCTTTCCCGGAGCCCCTGTGAGAAAATTTGAGCAACTTGCTTTGCGCTGGCAGAGGAAGAAGTTGCAAGTTTCACTGTATGTATTTTCATGCCTACATACAATTTCTTCAAACATTCTAATATGTGCTAGGCACTGAGGATATGGAGACACACCTCCCATGTGTGGGCCTTCTGGAACTCACTAGCCCAACCTGGGAAGTAGGGAGGAGTAGCTGTGAGTCAAGTATTGTGGAAAGTCAGAAGAGGGCACAAGTAATTGTTTCCAGAAGAGGTGAAATTTGCCCCAGGCACTCCACAGCAGCAAACCAGGACCAGGTGCCTGCAATCTCAAGGCAAGCACAGCTCTTATCCTTGGGGACTTAAATCCCAGTGCAGTTTAACTGGTTTGCGGACCACCTACTTCAGAATTGTTCTGGTGCTTGCTAAGATAACGGATTTCTCTCTTCCTCAGAGGATCTGGGAAACACAGAAAGCGGGGCTGCGTATAGTACCCAGGTGATTCTGATGCACACTCAAATTTGCCTGGTGAGCGGGGGCGGGGGGCGAGGAGGGGGAAGAAATGGGTGTGGGCAGTGGGGAACAAGATGGACAATGGCTTGAGAGTCCTTAGTGGCCTGCAGGCACTGGGATTGCAGTTCAAGATCGGGAGCTCTGGGAATTGTTACTCTCCGAGGGCTAGCCCAAAGCCTGGAACACAGAAAGGTTTCAAAAATATTTGTGAATATGCTGGCTCCCAAGATCGAAACGACCTGGAGCGTCAACGGGAAAAACAAAGTCAGAGGCAGAAGAAAAAGATGTTCCTCAGGCGATGAAAACTTTCCGGTAAGTCGTCTTGGAAAAGGCAACTCCGCGTAATAGAGGGAGTTGGGGAGGTGGCCGCTGCGGGAAAGAGCGATGAGTCCTGGGGTGCTTCAGTGGGGGAGCGCGCGGGAGGCGCCTCCTCGCTTCCCCAGGCCAGCCGAGGCATGAGGTCACCTGGCACAGCACCAGCAGCAGCTGCGGAGGACGCGCAGGCGCTGCGGAGAGAGGCAGTGTCAGGCTCTGGCCCCTGGGGAATTCCCCCTTCGCCCCCTAGGGAGGCGTGGCCCGGGTCACTCCCGCCTAAGCCAGCGCTTTGTACCGCCCACTAAGTTCACCACCACCGCCCAGGCCACGCCCCCTATCAGCTTAGAGGCTTCGCAGTGGTCCTTTCGTCGGCTCCAGAGCGCTCCCTCCGCCTTTCCCGCCCGAGGCCACGCCCCCATGCTCCAGCCGCACCGCTTTCCCCGGAGAGTCCCGAGGCGCCGCGCCTTGGCCCCGCCCACAGCCCGCGGCCCCGCCCGCGGCGCCCCGCCTCACCGCTTGAAGCGGCTCGAGCTGCGGCCGCCTCAGAGTCGCGCGCGGGGCGTGGGGCGGTGCTGAGGAGTTGAGGCCGCGGCCACCTCGACACCGGACAGTCCAGTGAGCAGCGCGGCGGGAACCGTCAGCCGGAGCAGCCCCGGAGCAGAAGCAGCAGCAGAAGCAGCCGTCGCCGTTCGCGGAGCGCAGCCGAGCCAGCCATGGCATTGTCGATGCCGCTGAACGGGCTGAAGGAGGAGGACAAAGAGCCCCTCATCGAGCTCTTCGTCAAGGTGAGCGAGCGCTCGCCTCGCGGTCCCTCCCTGCCGAGCCCCCAGCGCCCTCTGGGCTGCGAGGAGCGGCGTTCCGGGGCGCTCCCGAGGCGCCCCCGCTCGGCGCCAGCACCCGTCCCGCTGAGGGCTCCCGCGCCCCGGTCCCATTGTCCTGGGGCCGCCCGCGCCTTCCCGCCTCCGAGGGCCCGTTGAGGGGACCGGGGTGGGGACCCGGGCGGCGGCCACCGTCTCCAGCCGCGCGGGCTCCGGCGGACGCCAGACCAGCGTCCCGCGCCTCGGTGGGTCGGGAGGAGCCCGGGGACGGGACGAGCCTGCCCCCGGGCCCCAGCCCCGGGCGCGCGCGGGTCCTGTCACCACCCCCGCCCGGGCGCCGGGGCCCGGCCCCACCCGCTCGCTTCCCTGCGCTCCGCTCCGCTGCCCGATGAGCTTTCAAACGAACTTCTTGGAACGCTTTTTTGAAAAGGCATTTGCTCCCCGCTAGTCCGAAACGGAAACTTTAATTTTAGGTGCTATCTTAAAGAAATTTACGAAAGAGCAGGTGCTCCTGGACCTTTAGAAAAGACCGAGATTCCCAAGTTGTGTTTTTCTGTCTTGGGCATTTACTGGCTTTCTCATTTCTCAGGCGCGGAGTGTTCTGTATGATGCAACATTTTGGCTTCTCCCCTCGGCGTTGCTGCCTCGGGAAGGATTGTGTGTGCCCTTTTGTTTTGAAAGAAATTGAGGGAGAGAATTCTTAGCTTGCTTGGGCCTTAAAGGCTTGGCTTTCTGTTCTTGTGTCTTCAGCCCTTATGTCCTGGAACTTACTTGGTTACACATACTACCCCTCTTCCTTTCCTTTTCTCTTTTAATACTTTTCAGTTTAGCAAAGGAGAGAGTCGAAGTTATAAACATCTGGATCCAGCTCCTTCCCTCAAAACTTAAAAAAACACTGAGATTCTTCCAGCCGCTTAAAAAGCCAGGCTCATGCAGAGCTAGGCAACAGACTGGAAAGTAAAGGGGCATCTAGAACTATTTTCTTTTCCCCTGAGTTTACTTTAAAGAAAGGAAGACATTTCAGGGTGTGTTTAAGAGATAGAGAAGGGCCGGGCCCGGTGGCTCACTCCTGTAATCCCAGCACTTTCGGAGGCCGAGGCGGGAGGATTACTTGAGTACCAGAGTGCGGGTCCAGCCTGAGCAAGATGGCGAAACCCTGTCTTGACAAAAAAAAAAAAAAAAAAAAAAAAAACAAAAATCAGCCTGGAGCGATATTGACCGCCTGTACTACTCTAGAGGCCGAGGTGGGAGAATCGTTTGAGCCTGAGAGGTCGAGGCTCCAGTAAGTCCACGTCGCACCACTGCACTCTAGCCTGGGCGACAGAGCAAGACCCTGCCTCAAACAAAAGAGATGGAGAGAAGAAATAATCTGCAATTATTTCTGCAGCCTTCAGTAATGATTGAAGCAATGTTTATCTTAGGATTTTCTTTCAAATGTCAATTTCCTTTTTTTTTTTTGAGACCAGAGAACTGAAACAGCAGATAGGTAAAGAACTCCCAGAATATCAAAGAATTTTGGTTATTTTGAGTGGCAGACATAGTACTTTGAGGTGTGTAGAATGTAGGAAGGAACCTGAAATATAAGAAAGGAGGGGTCGGGGGTGGAAAGCAGCATGGAGAAGGGAAAAGAGTGGGCTAGAGGTGAGTTAGAAAAATTTTTTACTGAGTGAGGTATAGAAAGGAATTTCCATAAACTCAAAAAAAGTGCATCCATGAATAATCTGTAAAAACATGATACTTAATGGTGAAACTTTAGAACAGTATTAAACTTAGAATAAGATAATGCTACAATCGGGCTGGGCCAGGTGGCTTATGCCTGTAGCACTTTGGGAGGCTAAGGTGGGCAGATCACTTGAGGCCAGGAGTTCAAGACCAGCCTGGCCAGAATGGTAAAATCCCATCTCTACTAAAAATAGAAAAATTATTTGGGCGTGGTGGCAGGCCCAGCTACTCGGGAGGCTGAGGGCATGAGAATCGTTTGAACCTGGGAGGCAAAGTTTGCAGTGAGCCAAGATCGAGCCACTGCACTCCAGCCTGGGCGACAGAGCAAGACTATGTCTCATTTGAAAAAAAAAAAAAAAAAAAAAGCTATTATCAGTTATGGCTCTATTCAGCATTCTTTTGGAGGAGCTAATCAAAATAAGACAAGAAAAATGAAGTATCTGAATTAGGAAGAGATCAGTGCTTAATGCCCTGCTTACTATTAATTTGATCTTTCAGTTAAAATAGCAGAGGGGTGTGGTCAGTTTTCCAAACTTGAGTCACTTGCATGCCCCTTCTGTTTTTCAAATTGGTGTTGTGAACCACTTGAAATAGTCCTTCCTACCACTTGTTGTAAGCCTTTTGGGCTTGGTGGCAGAGGATCAGGGTTTAAGTCACAGTTCTTTACTCCTTGGTTGGCTTACCCTAGGTAGTTTTCATTCTTTAAGCCTTATTTTTCTCATTTGTGAAATAAGAAATGTTTTCTGCTACCCAGTGCTTCAACATAGGCAAAACTTTGCACTGATGCAGACCAATATTTTTTTTTTTTTTTTTGAGATTACGTCTCACTCTGTTGCCCAGGCTGGAGTGCTATGGTATGATCTCGGCTCACTGCAACCTCCACCTAACAGGTTCCAGAGGGTCTTCTGCCTTAGCTTCTCAAGGAGCTGTGATTACAGGTGACCACCACCATGCCTGGCTAATTTTTGTATTTTTAGTAGAGATCAGGTTTCACTATGTCGGCCAGGCTGGTTTCAAACTCCTGACCTTCAGTGATCTGCCCGCCTCCCAAAGTGCTGGGATTACAGGCTTGAGCCTCTGTGTCTGGCTCCTAGACCAGTTTGTTTGAAAGGGAAGAAAGGGACAGGTAAAATGTGGTAAAGGGCATTCTTGATCTCTTCTCAAAACCCGTGTGTGGGAAATGCAAATGGGGGAAATACCCTGGTAAATATAGTTATTTTGAAAGCAGTGGGCCGGGCGTGGTGGCTCCTGACTGTAATCCCAGATCTTTGGGAGGCCAAGGCAGGTGGATCACTTGAGGTCAGGACCAGCCTGGCCAACATGGCAAAACCCCATTTCTTCTAAAAATACAAAAATTAGCTGTGCATGTTGGCGCATGCCTGTAATCCCAGCTACTTGGGAGACTGAGACAGGAAAATTGCTTATACCCGGGAGGCGGTGGTTGCAGTGAGCTGAGATTGAGCCACTGCAGTCCAGCCTGGGTGACAAAGCGAGACTCCATCTCAAAAAATAAAATCAAAAAAAAGGAAAGTAGTGAGGGTGCTGAGGCTGTGGTTGTCCAGAGTGCTATGTTGAACAGTGTTAACCTGCTAAGAAGTATCTGAGTTTGTAGAAGAAAACTATTTACAGTTGAAGCACATAGCATGTATAGAAATTAGAAATTTGGCGGTGGTGATGGGGGAATGCCAAGGGATTTAACGGGGCTTTGAGCCTACCCGTTTAGGAGTGAGAGATGAGAGAGAGAGATGAGCACCTTCTCCAATAGCGTGACTGAACTCACAACTACATTTCCTTCCTTGTGAGTATTGTTTTTGGAGTTGTCTGCTCATGAGCCCAATAACTCCCCATCATCTATATAACGGCAGTATGGTTTTTTTGGTTTGCTTTTGTTTTGTTTTGTTTTAACCTCAACACCTAGAGGATAGATAGGATGCCCTCCCAAAAGTAAAAAAGGCAGCTGGGCCGTGGTGGCTCACGCCTGTAATCCTGGCACTTTGGAAGGCCAAGGTGGATGAATCTCTTGAGCCTAAGAGTTCTAGACCAGCCTGGGCAACATGGCAAGACCCTTCTCTAGCAAATTATTTAAAAAATTGCCAGGCACAGTGGCTCACGCCTGTAATCTCAGTACTTTGGGAGGCTGAGGCAGGCAGATCTCTTGAGCCCAGGAGTTTCAGACCAGCCCGGGCAACGCAGGGAAACCCCGTCTCTACAAAAAATACAAAAAATTAGCTGGGCCTGGTCCCAGCTGAGGTGGGAGGATTACTTTAGCCTGGGAGGTGCTGCACACCAGCTTGGGCAAGACTGTCTCTAAATAAATAAGTTAAGTAAGTAAGCAAGCTGGGCATGGTGGCCTGCTCTACCTGTAGCCCTAGCTCTAGAGGCTGAGGGTGGGAGGACTGTTTGAGCCCAGGAGTTGGAGGCTGCAGTGAGGTTATGATCATGCACCTGCACTCCAATCTGGGTGACAGAGCAAGACCCTGTCTCAAGGAAAAAAAAAAAAGGCTTAACAATGGCAGTCATCCTTAATCAACAGTGAAGATGGTCTCTACCCCACCCACAGGAGCCTGGTAGGTGTATATATTTCCACCTGGGAACCACCAACAGATATGGTAAATTTCAGACCTTTTAGCAAGGGCATAAAGTCCCTTATAATCTGACTACTGCCTGGGTTTCTAATCCAATATGTCTACTTCCTAATTGTATATCCCAAGATACATTACTTAAACCTCTCTGTGCCACATCTGTACAGTTGGGATATTAATAGAATAGTTCTATGGGATAAATTAAGGTATGTAGTATGCAGCAATCTTAGAAAAATGTCTGGTACACAGTAAGCAAATAAATGTTAGTGTGTATAATTTTGTATGTATATATTTATATGCAGATCTCCCCTGCTAGATAGACAATAAATTCCTTGAGGATAGGGTGTGCGTATTGTTCAGTGTGCCTACAGCTTAGAGAATACCAAATGTTTGAAATGAGATTGCTCCCTTCTTTCAGAGCATTTGGTTGTCAATGTATGTCTCTACCATGCTTTGAAATTAGAAACCGCTTACTGAGATCCTGATGGTTGGAACTTGAAGCATGGTTCATCACCTTATTTTTTTTAGCCTCCAGTCTCCAAACCCAATGTAATTTTATGTACTCACCTCTTTTTTTCTCCATTATTTAATACTTCTGGTTTTTGGCTTTTTGGTTTTCTTTTTTTTTTTGGACAGAGTCTTGCACTGTCATCAGGGCTGGAGAGCAGTGGCATGATCTTGGCTAGTGAGGCAACCTCTGCCTCCTGAATTCAAGTGATTCTCTTGCCTCAGCCTCCTGAGTAACTGGAATTACAGGTGCCCAACACCATGCCCAGCTAATTTTTTTGTATTTCTAGAAGAGATAGGGATTCATTATGTTGGCCAGGCTGGTCTGGAACTCCTGACCTTGTGATCCACCCTCCTTGGCCTCCCAAAGTGCTGGGATTACAGGTGTGAGCCACCACGCCAGTCTTTTTTATATTTACTAGTATTTCTTCTTGGTTGGTTTGGGGAACCAAGATTTTTGTTTGGGTAAAACCAAATATTAACTCTTGAACCACAAATGAGAGTAGTTGAGAAGAGACTGGAGTTTTAGATTTTCCTTTTGCCCAGCTCCTGTTGACACTGCCCCCACATCACCATCTCAGGTAAGTTTGGTATGATGTGATGGTATTCCTTTTTTTTTTTTTTTTTTGAGATGGAGATCGTGCCATTGCATTCCAGCCTGGGTGACAAGAGCAAGACTCCGTTTCCAAAAAAAAAAACAACCCAGAAAGTAATCCCTTTGCAGAGTTCAGTTTTATGGGTTGGAATATAAACTTGTTGCTGTGCCACTATGAATTGGGACAATCACTGTCAGCGAGTAGTCACCAAGCTGCTGGGATTGGGGTGGTGGTTGTAAAAAGGTAATCTGGTGCAGGGTGGCATAACACATAAGAGTCTGTTTCTTTCGACATATTTGGCAGAGGTTCCTAATGTTTATGGACCCTGGAGCCAGACTGCTTGACTTGGATCTGGCTTCTAATAATATGTCAGGCAAGTTTTTAAGCTCTCAATGCTTCAGTTTCCTAACTTCTAATATGAGGATGATAATAATAATAACAATTTTGTATGCTTACTGAGGGGATTAAAACTTAATCTGTGCATATTAATTAGGATAATTTAAGCTGCTGTAATAAGTCATCTCCCCACAAATAATGGTTCAAATAAGATGGAATTTTATTTTATTTAAAAAAAAAATTTTTTTTTTTTTTGTAAAGATGGGGTTTCACCATAATGGCCAGGCTGGTCTTGAACTCCTGACCTCAGGTGATCCACCCACCTCGGCCTCCCAAAGTGCTAGGATTACAGGTGTGAGCCACTACGCCCGGCGGAAGTTTATTTCTTAACCAGCGGTCCAGGAGAGTCTCTTAGATCTTGGGTTGGCTTTCCTCCTCAGAGTTATTAAGGGACCCAGGCTCTTTCTAGCTTATTTGTCCACTAGCACCCCAGAGCATATCCTCTTCTGAATTGTCAAAGTTGGTGGCTGACAAGTAATGTCCGCTGCCAGTGGGGGTGGAAAATATGGAGGAGGCACATCTTAAGTGCCCCAGCTCAGAAGTTCTACCTGTTACTTCCCGTTACATTCTCCTGAAGAGAACCTAATCACATAGCTTCATTTGCAAGAGAGGCTGGCAAGTATGGTCTAACTTTATATCATCCTATGTAAAGCTTTAGGAAGAGTGCTTGACACATAGTAAACACCTGTTTTTGTCATGGATAATGGTATATTATTTTTAAGTGTAGGCTCTATTAGTAGGGTCAGGGGGTTCTGTAAATCCTTGAAATTACATTAAAAATTCCAGGCTGGGCGCAGTGGCTCACGCCTGTAATCCCAGCACTTTAGGAGTCTGAGGCGGGCAGATCACAAGGTCAGGAGATCGAGAACATTTTGGCCAACATGGGGAAACCCCGTCTCTACTAAAAATACAAAAATTAACTGGATGTGGTGGCATGTGCCTATAGTCCTAGCTACTTTGGAAGCTGAGGCAGGAGACTCGCTTGAACCCGGGAGGCAGAGGTTGCAGTGAGCCCAGATCTTGCCACTGCACTCCAGCCTGGGCAACAAGAGTGAAACTCTGTCTCAAAATAATAAATAAATTTTAATGTGAGGCTTTTTTTCTGGGAATTCCTAAACCAAGGCTAAGAATCACTGTTTTAAAAGAAGTAAATAGTGGAATTCTGAGTGTCAAGAATACTTTATATAAGCAAGGACTAAAAGAAGGGCTTGGGTTGGATGATCACTAAGGTCACTTCTAGTTATTATTAACTATGACTTAAAGAATGTACTGGCATGAACTAAGTGCTAATACTTAGTTTAGTACTATAGAAGATATAAGAAATTATTAAACAGTTCATTTCTTTAGGTTGACAAATTTTATTGGAAAGAAAATAATGCAAGATGGTCCATGCTTAAAGAGTCAAGTGTGGCTCACATTCAGCTGGACTAGGATAGGGGAAAGGTGGAAGTAGGCTTCAACTTGACCTTGAGAAGGAAGGTGAATAGGTGGATTGGGAATAGTCAAGAATGGGAATGTGAGTTTTGACATCGTTTGGAAACTCCCTGTGCAGGAAACAATTGGTAGATTGATACCTAAGAGGGAACCAGGA
This sequence comes from Aotus nancymaae, assembly GCF_030222135.1. Lineage (NCBI taxonomy): Eukaryota > Metazoa > Chordata > Mammalia > Primates > Aotidae > Aotus > Aotus nancymaae. The sequence continues at coordinate 21,400,111 of NW_026988467.1, forward strand.
GTGATTCACATCTATAGTGCCAGGGAAACAAATTATTTAAAAGTTGAAGATGAGACTTGTAAAACCTAACTTGGGTTTTTGTTAATATGTACATTTTCCTAGCCTTTTTCATCTCCCCACACTTTCCTAGTGTTTGGATTGCTATCTATTCAGCAGCTTCTCAGTGGCACTTGGGAAGGTGCAAATGGACTGTACAGATGGAGTGTTTGACAGTTTAAAGTGGGAATTCTTTATATTTTATTTCAAGGGGAGGCTTCAAACCTCCCCCCTTGTTTTTTCAAACAGAAAAAATGAAATAAATTTTCTATAAGAAATGCTGAAAACTTTTTTCTAGTAATTGAACAAAAACTAACTCAATATTTAGACAATATTACCTTGAATCTAATTGATTTGCCAGTTCATTTGAGGTTTCCAGGGGAAATTCAGGAGACAGAAATGAATGCAAAGTATGAAGTTAATGGAAACCTATTACTGTAACTTTTTGCCTAAGCTATTCCTGAAGACCTACCAATGCTACTTTTGGCAAAGGCCAAAGTTGATGATTTTGGTTTACTGTAAAAACCTCTCAAAAAGGAGCCTAGAATGGGAAAGAGGCAGGAGGCTTTTGAGCCAAGGAGACTGAGCACATGAAAAGCTTAACAGTATGAATAATGATAGGAAAGAGACAATTGGGAGAAGAACCTGACTGTCACGAAAAGTCACAGTTGGTTTGGAAAGATGCCCTCAGAGGTACCTAGAAGCCAGTAAAAGGATGGTGAGCCATACTTTCCCACTTCCTGTTTCATTAGAGCTGTGGAGCCTCTGTTCTGATATCTCCTGAATAGGGAATTATGAGTCCATAAAAGGAAAATGTGTTAGGCAGGATGGGAAGTGTGATTAAGGCATGAGTTAAGATTTTGGTCAAGTAAAGGAGTAAGCTAGGATGGGTTTGCCCATTTTAGAGGCTTGTATAGGGAATGAAAAGGGACTTTCTGAAGAAAAATAACATTAGGTCATGGTTACCTATTGTCCAAGTATGATTTAACAAATATAATTGTAATTTAGGGCATCAGCTTTTGAATTTTCTTGGGGCTTTTAATCATGTTGCCTGTTTCGAGAGTTGGCTTTTATTTCTCAGTGGTCAGTTCCAGATACTGGTATAAGAAATAACAATTGGCCGGGCATGGTGGCTGATGTCTGTAATCCAAGCATTTTGGGAGACTGAGGCAGGTGAATCACGAGGTCAGGAGTTTGAGACCAGCCTGGCCAACGTGGAGTAACCCGGTCTCTACTAAAAATGCAAAGAATTAGCTGGGCATAGTGGCAGGCGCCTATAATCCCAGCTACTTGGGAGACTGAGGCAGGAGAATCTCTTGAACCCAGGAGGCGGAGGTTGCAGTAAGCTGAGATGGCACCATTGCACTCTAGCTCGGGAGACAGTGCGAGACTCCGTCTCAAAAAAAAAAAAAAAAAAAAGAAAGAGAAAGAAATAACAACTATAGACTGGGTGTGGTGGCTCACACCTGTAATTCCAGCACTTTGGGAGGCCGAGGTGGGCAGATCACTTGAGATCAGGAGTTTGAGACCAGCCTGGCCAACATGGTGAAACCCCATCTCTACTAAAAATACAAAAATTACCTGGGCATGGTGGCGGGCTCCTGTAATCCCAGCTACTTGGGAGGCTGAGGCAGGAGAATCGCTTGAACCCAGGAGGCGGAGGTTGCAGTGAGCCAAGATTGCGTCACTGCACTCCAGCCTTGGTGACAGTGAGACTCTGTCTCACACAAAAAAAGAAATAACAATTACAGCCTGGGCAACATAGTGAGATTCCATCTCTATAAAAACTAAAAAATATTAGTCTGGTTTGGTGGTGATGGTGAGTGCCTCTAGACCTAGCTTTGGTGGCATGAGATGAGAGGATCACTTGAGCCTAGAAGTTCGAGGGTACAGAGAGGTATGATCGTGCCACTGCACTCCAGCCTGGGTGGCAGATGGAGACCCTGTCTCTTAAAAAGAAATACCAATTAGCCTTTGGTTTCTGTTTTTTTCCTTTATTTAAAATAAAACCACAAAAACAAAAAAACAAAAAAAAACTAATAAAATAAAACCAGGATAATTTATTAGTCTAATTCACGAAAGTGATAATGTAGATAAATAAGACTATATTTGAAAATTGTGTCAAATGTAGACTAAGACTATCTTAAATTTGAACATTAATGTTTTGAACAAGTATTTATTAGAACCAGGGCCAGGTATTGACTTGATTCAGCATGCATATATTTTGTACCTTTAAGCATCCTTTCATAGGTTTCTTTGCTTTTCTTAAAGTTGAAATAAGCTAGGAGTGTGACAGGTTTTCTTTCTCTTTTTGTGTAATAAAATTATTACTTCCAACTTACATGTGACTAACTCATTCTTATGAAAAGATTTAGTTCTCATAATAGAGTTGCAAAAATGTCAATCACCTGTAATAACTTAAGTATTGAGTTTTACCACTGTGCAGCATAGCTATTTACTTGTGTATGTGGGAGAAGAAAAAAAGAGAATCTGAACAAATATAGGAGAATACAAAACCAAACAATTAGATGAAGGCTGAGGTAATTAAAACCTTTTTTTTTTGGGACGGAGCCTTGCTCTGTCGCCAGGCTGGAGTGCAGTGGCGCAATCTCGGCTAACGGCAACCTCTGCCTCCTGGGTTCAAGAGATTCTTCCACCTCAGCCTCCTGAGTAGCTGGGACCACAGGTGCATGCCACCATGCCCGGCTAATTTTTGTATTTTTAGTAGAGATGGGGTTTCACCATGTTGGCCAGGATGGTCTCGATCTTTTGACCTCGTGATCCACCCACCTCAGCCTCCTAAAGTGCCAGGATTACAGGCGTGAGCCACTAAGCCTGGCCTTTTTTTTTTTTTTTTTTTTTTTTGAGACAGAATCTCACTCTCTTGCCCAGGCTGGACTACAGTGGCGCGATCCCGGCTCACTGCAACCTCCGCCTCTTGGGTTCAAGCAATTCTCAGCCTCCCGAGTAGCTGGGATTACAAGTGCCCACCACCACGCCTGGCTAAATTTGTATTTTTAGTAGAGACAGGTTTTACCATGTTGGCCAGGCTGGTCTCAAACTCCTGACCGCCTTGGCCTGCCAAAAGTGCTGGATTACAGGCATGAGCCACTTCGCCCGGCCTTAAGAACTTTTAAGGATTTGTGAGTTCTCTGCATGTTTTCTTCTGCTAATAACCAGTTACTTTATTTTGGAAGTAGAGAACAGGTGGTAGATTACGAGAGTGAATATTCATTAAAAACTAAAGATGGGCCAGGTGTGGTGGCACACGCCTGTAACCCCAGCACTTTGGGAGGCTGAGGCAGGAGGATCATTTGAGCCGAGGAATTTGAGACCAGCCTGGGAAACATAGTGAGACCCTGTCGCTACGAAAAAACTGAAAGTGAACCAAACTAGATTACTGTGCTGCCTAGGAAAATGGGAGAAGTGGTAGCTGTGAAAAAAAAGTGATTGGATTTAAGAAATTAAATTTAAGCCTTGACCATAACACACACCCAAGACTGAAATGAAATTTTTTCTTTTTATTCTCTTCTTCCTTTCTTCTTTTTCTTTTCTTTTTTTTTTTTTTGTTCATGATGTGGTCTTGCTCTGTGGCCCAGGTTGGAGTGTGCTGGTGTGATCATGGCACACTGCAACCCCAACCTTCTGGGCTCAATTGATCCTCTTACTGAGCTCAGTCTTCCAAGTAGCTGGGACCACAGGCACGTGCCACCATGCCTGGCTGCTTTTTGTAGAGATGAGGTTTCTCAGTGTTGCCCAGGCTGGTCTCAAACTCTGTGGCTGAAGCCATTTTCTCGTCTCAGCCTCTCAAAGTGCTGGGATTACAGGCATGCGCTGTTGTGCCTGACCCCATTTAACCTTTCTCTGTTTTAGTTTAAATATTGGTCTGAAGTTTGAAAAGGTACTGTCATTTCCTTTCTGCTTCCTAGTATATTTATTGTGTGTATCATGCTCTTTTTTAAAAAGTATATTTTTTCCACTTATAAAAACTATGTATGTTTACTCTAGACAACTTAGTAAACAACAGAAAAGCATAAATGAAAGTAAAAATTACTTATAACCCATTGACTAGAAATAGTTGCCATTGCTATTGTATGTCTTAGTCTTTTTTTTTTTTCTTTTGCAACAAAGACTTGCTGTTTTGCCCAGGCTGGAGTGCAGTGGTGCAATCTCAGTTCACTGCAACCTCTGCCTCCTAGGTTCAAGTGATTCTCCTGCCTCAGCCTCCCAAGTAGCTGGCGTTACAGGTGCCTGCCACCACGCCTGGATAATTTTTTTTTTTTTTTTTTTTTTTTTTTTTAGGCAGAGTATCACTCCATTACCCAGGCTGGAGTGCCATGGCGCAATCTTGGCTTACTGCAGCCTTCACCTCCTGGTTCAAGTGATAATCTTGCCTCAGCCTCCTGAGTCGCTGGGACTACAGATGCACACTACCATGCTTGGCTTATTTTTGTATTTTTAGTATTTAGTAGAGACAGGATTTTGCCATGTTGGCCAGGCTGATCTTGAACTCCTGACCTCCGGTGATCTGCTCGCCACAGCCTCTCAAAGTGCTGGGATTACAGGTGTGAGCCACCGTGCCTGGCCCTTAGTCTTTTTTTTTTTTTTTTTATAATTTTGCATGAATTATTAATGAGAATTTATATATAATATTTTAATGTTCTTCATGACAGAATACTTGAATGAGTGAAGAATGAGACCCGATCTGATGTGTAATGTGTGTTGAATTAAATGAGTTGCTTTAAAGAAATTTTATTTAGGTTTTGTAAAAGAAACTCAGGTTGTGTCTGTATATTCCTTAGAACATTTGATCTTTGGTGGCAGACAGCAGGGTTTTATGTCATGAAATGTGTCATCACCTAGAATGGATATTGATTACATGATTCGAAGGTAGATCCTCCCCTTGTGCTCTTTAGGAGAAATCCGTTCTAAAAATGAAAGTTGTTTTTCAGTATTAATTTCTTCCTTCAATATCTGTGTAATAGGTAAGATAAGCCCATTTTATAGTTCAAGCATAATAAGAAACCAATCTTTGCCTAGGAACAGTTCAGCACAGTATAGGGGATCATAATAGAAGCAAACATCAATTGAATACTTTCCATGCACTAAGTGCTGGAGAGGTAAAGGAATAAGAATGAGCCCCTTGTCTTCAAGAACTCTCACTAACCAAATAGACAGTCAGAGAGTGAGTAAATGAGCCATGGTTGATGGTGGTAGGTTCTTAGCATCATCTTTTTCCTATACAATACAGTGACTTTTTTTATCTCATGTACTTTTTTATTCTAGCTAAATTAAAAGCTTAAGAAATGATTCAAGTGGGAAATTAAATGAGGTAATTGATTTAGAGATGAGTTAAATGTTTGTGTTGTATTCTAACAGTTTAAGGGTTGTTAGTATTACTGAATCTATTACACTGCTTATCATCAGTTGTTTAAAGAAACTTTTGACCAGGCACTGTGGCTCATGCCTGTAATCCCAGCATTTTGGGAAGCCAAGGTGGGTGGATTGCTTGAGCCCAGGAGTTCAAGACCAGCCTCCGCAACGTGGCAAAACCCCATCTTTTTGTATTTTGTAAAAACACAAAATTAGCCAAGAATAGTGGCACGTTCCCGTAGCCCCAGCTACTTAGAGGCTGAGGCAGGAGGATCACCTGAACCTTGGGAGGTCCTGGTCACAGTGAGTCGTAGATCCGTAATCGTGTCAGCGCACTCCAGCCTGGGCCACAGAGTGAGACCCTGTCTCAAAAAAAAAAAAAGAAACCAAAACAAACTTTTATCTTTTCCCTCAATAATTAGTTGCATATTATATTTGCTAATTTTGATCTATCTAAAATGAAAGGGATACTTCTTGCCTCAAATCTTAAATAGGGATCAGGCACAGTTGCTCATCCCTGTAATCCCAGTACTTTGGGAGACTGAGGTGAGTGGATCACCTGAGGTCAGGAGTTCGAGACCAGCCTGGCCAACAAGGGGAAACCCCGTCTCTACTTAAAAAAAAAAAATCAGGTGGGCATGGTGGCAGGTGCCTATAATCCCAGCTACTTGGAAGGCTAGGGCAGGAGAATCGCTTGAACTTGAGAGGTGGAGGTTGCAGTGAGCCGAGATTGTACCCTTGCACTTCAGCCTGGGTGACAGACGGAGACTCTATATCAAAAAAAAAAAGCTCAGCTGTTACTGTAAAAAGAAAAAAGAAAATCTTAAATAGATTCTACCTTCCCTAGTTGTTTATTGAATTAGATACAAGTTTTAGATCTGGCATTTATCCAACTTGTATTTCCACTCTTAACCCCCCACTGCAGCTGCAGATATGCCTCATATTCTATCTAGATTGGTCTTAAACATGCCCTACATGGCTCTGCCTTCATGGAAGATTTTTGCTGATATTTCCTTCATTTGATATACTTTTGGCTTCTCCACCCTCTCCCTGCCCCCGATTTCTGCTTGCCAGAATAATATCTGTTCTTCATTCATTCATTCATTTAACAAATATTGAGACACTGTTCTAGGTGCTTGGTTGGATACACCTAGTGAACAAAGTCTCCACTTTTATGGCAGTCATATTCAGTTGAGGGAGGCAAACAATAAATGCTGGCAATTAAATGCTGTAAAGAAAATTAAGTAGGTTAAGGAGTATGGACAATGATAGGGGGTGCTGTTTTCAGTTTATGGGGCATTCTGTTAGCCCTGTGGAGAATGGCAATTAGGAAGGCAGGGGCAGAAGCAGGGAGACTAATCAGAGGTGTAGCCTTTCCAGTAATTCAGGCACGAGACGATGGTGGCTTGGAATAAAGTGCAAAGCTGCTGGATTCTGGATATATTTCTAAGATGGCGATAATAGAATTTCCTGATGGACTGGATGTGGAATGTGAGAGGAAGAGTTAAAGATGATTGACATTTTTGTTCTGAACAACCAGAATGATGGAGTTGTCATTAACTGAGGTAGGAAAGGCTGTGGGAAGGGCTAGTTCTAATGGGGAGAAGATCAGGAGTTTAGTTTTTTGACACGTTAAATTTGAATTTGTTAATACTTCATAGATCCTATTGTCTACTTGGAGAGGCATAGGTTAAAGAAATACATAAATAAGGATAGTAGATAATTACATCAAAGAAAAGAGCAGTACAACTGGAGAAAGAATGGCAGGAAACCCAATTTAGATAGAGGCAGAGTGAGAGCTTTTCTGAAAAAATGACATGTATGATGAGTAGTAATTAGAATCAGGGGAAAGCATTCTAGGTTAAAGGAATCAGCATGTGTAAAGACTGGAAATATTCAATTAAGGGTGTGACTGGAATATAGAGAACAGAAGTGAGGAGTAGAGTGAGGATTTGACAGGGGCCACATCATGGAGGGCCTTGTATGTCATGCAAATTTTGTCCTTAGTACAAATGTCAGTTCTCAGAAGGGTTTAAGTGAGGGAGTGTCGAGGTTAGAGTTGCATCTTAAGATGAGTAGCCTGGCTCTGTGTAAAATGAATTGAATGGAGGCAGGAGTGGCAGTAATGACAACTATTTGGAGGCCACTGCAACCAAGAACGGTGATGGTGGCTTGGATTAGGGAGATGACGGAGAGAAGAGAATGAATTTGAGGTAGATTTTGGAACTGGTGTCAATAGGAAGATGTTTCAGAAGGAGGGATGAGAGAGAGAGAAAAGTGTGAGAAATGACTTGGGTTTGTAATTAGCGTCACTGGTCAAGAGATGCCGTTCATAGAGAGGGAGGAGGAGCAGACAGTGTTCAGGTTTTGACTTGTGAGTTTAAGATGGTTGAAATGTCAAGTGGAGATGTTAGTAGGAAGTTGGATATGCAGATCTGTTCAGAAAGAAGTCTAGGCAGGATAGAGACATTTGGGACTTGACGACATCTATCTGTGTCATACTTGCTGACAGACATACATGCATAGATGACATACACACACTCATATATAATATTTGGTATTTAAAGTGCATGGGCTGGATGTGGTATCTCACACCTATAATCCCAGCACTGTGGAAGGCCGAGTTGGAAAAATTGCTTGAGACCAGGAATTTTCAACTAGCCTGGGCAACATAGCAAGACCCCATCCCTGCAAAAATAAAAATAAAAAATTAGCTGGGCATGATGTCGCATACTTATAATCCTAGCTACTTTAGGAGACTGAGGTAGAAGGATCCCTTGAGCCCAGGAGTCAGAGGCTACAATGAGATATGATCACGCCATTGCACTCCCGGATGACAGAGTGAGACTCTGTTTCTAAAGAACAAAAAAGTGTGTGAGATCATTCTGTGGAGGAGGAAAGAGTAAGGAAAATGCCTAGAATTAAGTTCTGAGGAACTCTAAACACTTAGAGGTTGGATAATGGAGGTGAAGCTAGAAAAGGAGAACAAAGAGGAACTGTGGGAAAGCAGTAGTGGTGAGAAGAAAGCTACTAGAGTGAGATATGAAAGAAGCTAGGAGAGGTTTGTAAGAAGGAGGGAGTGACGAGTTGTATCAAGTTTACTGTTTGTTGGATTTAACATCCTGGAAGTTATTGGCAACCTTAGTAGTAACAGCTTTGGTGGAGTAGTGGAGGAAGTTATAATACAGTGGGTACAAGAATGAAATAGGAAGAGACTGGAGTCAGTGTGTACAGCCAACTCTAACAAGAAACTTGGCTATGTAGAAGAGACAGGTTGATAGCTGTAAAGCGGGGTATGCATATGAAGGGAAGGCTTTAAAAAGTATGAGCTGTAAGAGCTGGGTTAAATGCTGATCTATTAGAGAAAGAGGTGGAAAATTAAACAGAGACATGGTTTAACGGATGCTATCCAAGGAATCTCCCAAATGGCCACCTATTCCACTAGGTCCCCCTCAGTGGTGTGTATTGCTTCTTCCTATGAACTCTCATACAACCTTTCCCCCTGCTTATTTACTTGAGGCCAAGTAAACTCTGAAAAAGATTTTGTTCTTCATCTTTGTATAGGCCAAACTGTCTAACATTGTTTTTTGAAGAACCAGCTAAGACAGGTTCTTCCATTTCCTTACCCCCACACTCTGCAAGTGCAAAAACCATTTTGTTGCTCTCTACTATAGAAATAATTAAGTTCAAATATATAGTCTGGCATTCAAGTCTTTAGCCTTCATGGTCTAACTCCAATTAACTGAACACATTTATCTCCTACTTCCTGGGTCTTACAATCCAGCTAAATTGAACTCTTCTTTGTTTCCACGTGAGCTACCTTGTTTCCCTGAAGCAACCTTTCCTATCTCTTCCCTTCCTATTTGTTTAAGCTCTACATAATCCTGTAAATCTCAGTTTGTAATGTGACTTCCTTTGTTAATCCTTCAAGATTCTTATTTCATGCTTCTTATGTGACTTCTTTGTTATCTATTTTGTTGATAGTTTTGCCTGTATGTCTTATCTTTGCTATAATAAAGTAAGCTCCATGAGGGTAGGTTCCTTGTTTTATTCATCTTTGCATCCACCACAGTGTTTAGTAGATTGCCTGCCTCAAAATAGGCATTCAATAAATCTTTCTTATTCAATGAGTAAATGCACTTAAGTATAGTTGATAGACCCTAACCTACTGCTAGTAATTATAGTTGGCTAAAAATATTCTTTGTAAGTGCTGTGCTTTGGAAAAGGATCATCTGCTTAGCAGCACTATTTGGTGGGTAGTTGATGGAAAGCAAAGCATGAACTGGTTGAAATTGCTGGCAGACATAGCATTCTACCAGATTTGGTTATGTCACTAAACACTGTCACTAAAAACGCTTTGGTGTAGATTTGAAGGGGAAAATGCTACCTTATTAGTTGTCAAGTCAGTATTTGTCAGAAGCCTTTTGCTCACTTTTTCTGGTGTGACAGTACTTTGTTGACAAGATCCCAGTTCATAGTGATAGAACCTTATACTCTAGACTTTTAAATTTGGGTCAGTACTGCTTACAATTATGTAAGCTTTTTAGTTACAGTGTCTTTTTTTCCCCACCTCAGGATGGAGTCTTGCTCTGTCGCCCAGGCTGGAGTGCAGTGGCGCCATCTTGGCTCACTGCAACCTCTGCCTCCCGGGTTCAAGCAATTCTCTTGCCTCAGCCTCGCAAGTAGCTGGAATTACAGACGTGCAACATTACACCCTGCTAATTTTTTTCTTTTTTTTTCAGTAGAGACAGGGTTTCACCATGTTGACCAGGCTGGTCTTGAACTCCTGACCTCAGGCGATCCACCCACCTCAGCCTCCCAAAGTACTGGGATTACAGGAGTAGGAGTTAGCCACTGCACCCAGTCCTTACACTATCTTCTAAGTCAAAAGCTGTGTATTAAAGAATTTTCTCCTGAAGCATGTGCACAGTTAGGCTTTGCAAGAGAATCTCTCCACAATATAAACATATTGTGTATTTTTTCTCTAAAGCTGGAACCAAGAGCAGTCTTCCCCGTAAATAAAATGAAGTTCAAGCCTGAGTAACATCTGCCCTTAAACAGTAATTTGACCTGTTAAAAATTTTTTCAGCCAGGCGTAGTGGCCCACACGAATCCCAGCACTTTGGGAGGCTGAAGCAGGTGGAATTCTTGAGCCCAGGAGTTTGAGACCAGCCTGGACAACATGGTGAAACCCTGTCTCTACAAAAGATGCAAACATTAGCTGGGTATTGAGGCACATGCCTATGGTCCCAGCTACTTGGGAGGCTGAGGTGGGAGGATTGCTTGAGCCTGGGAGGTGAAGGTTGCAATGAGCCAAGATGGCGCTACTGTACTCCACCCTGGGCGACAGAGTAAGACCGTATCTCAAAAAAAAAAAAAAAAAAAAAAAAATCATACTCTAGTATCTTCTGGCATTTCATAGATTTAATATTATTGCTTTCTTCCTTCATGACTGGCAGATATTCCTTTAAATGTGGTGGTAAGAAGGCTGTGATTTTAGGGCATCTGGATTTCTGCCAAAATTGATTCTTTTGTCTTTCATTAAAAATAATCTCTCAAGCAAATTTGGGACTCACCACTAAAGCCCTAAATTCCTTTTTATTTACTTTGTGTTTTAACTCTCTCTCATGCAGATTTTTGGTTGTTTTTTTGGTAAATACAGGCTACAAATTAAACAATCTTTCCTTAAACAGGTCTTTGTTGAGTATCTACTAGGAACTGCTCTAGGCCCTGGGGAAGCAAGAAAATGTACCCTCAAGCATCAGTAATGAATGAGCTATAAGGAAGGAGCACTATACACCATTATCTTAGATAGAATAATATTTTCCACTGGAGTCATTGTAACTCACTGACTGGGAGGCCTTTTCACTTCTAGGAAGACCTGGGTTTCCTGTATTTAGAATAGATGCTGTTTCCATTGACTTAGTTTTCTGTTGGATTTCTTAAATGCATGAGATAGAAGAAGCATGTATGGAAAAGTGTTTCATATTTAATTGAACTAATATATACACTTATGGAGTGCTTTCTGTGTGCCAGGCACTGTGTTAATTACATTATATGTATTAAATATTAACTCATTTGATGGTTAATAATTGTTTGCTGAAGGAATTATGGAAACTTTTATTTTTCTGTGCACAGGCTTGATTTCAGAGGAGGCTGGGAGGAAAAGAAGACATAAAAGGTCACATTGATTGGGAAAAAGCAACTGCCTATAAAATTCACAGAAATACTCATACAAGAAGTCAGAGAAGTAGGCTGAGAGAGTGATGCGAATGACTGGGCTTCGTTCATATTTTAGATAGAAATGAACAGATTTACTTGTTTTTCCTTGCAAAGTGAAAAAGATTTAAGGGAGAGTCTGCAACTGTGTTTTGACCCTGAGCATGTGGCTTGTTAGCCATTGGGATTAAGAGTGGTGGGAGCACTGGGCAAGGTGGCTCATGCCTGTAATCTGGCACTTTGGGAGGCCGGATAAAAGAGAGTAGTGGGAGCAGCTGTTGTCCTGATGACTCAGCAAGGTCCCCGTGTTAGATTTACCATTGCCTCAGTATTGCATGTAAAAAGTTCTTTATATCCTTTGAAATATTTGAGATCATAGATCCCAAAATCAGAGCCAAGGATGATTGTTGACTTGAAGTGTCATTTGTATTTTTTGTTTCCTTTTTTTTGCTTTTTCGTGTTTTTTTTTTTTTTTTTTTAAGACAGGATCTCACCTAGGCTGGAGTGCAGTGCATGATTATGGCTCACTGCAGCCTCAACCTCCCAGGTTCAAGCAATTCCCTGCCTCAGTCTCCTGAGAAGCTGGGACTATAGGCATATGCCATCATGCCTGGCTAATTTTTGTTTTTTGTGTTTTTGAGATGGAGTCTCACTCTGTAACCCAGGCTGGAGTGCAGTGGCGCCATCTCGGCTCACTGCAACTTCCGCCTTCTGGGTTCAAGCAATTCTCCTGCCTCAGCCTCCCAAGTAGCTGGGATTACAATGCCTGCCTTCATGCTCGGCTGATTTTTCTGTGGGCCAGGCTGGTTTTGAACTCCTGACTTCAAATGATCCACTCTTCTCGGCCTCCCAAAGTGCTAGGATTACAGGCGTGAGCCACTGCGCCTGGCCTTTTTTCTTTTTTCTTTTTTTAGAGAGCAGATCTTGCTATGCTGGTCTTTGTTTTTTTGTTTGTTTGTTTGTTTTTGAGACGGAGCCTTGCTCTATCACCCAGGCTAGAATGCAATGGCACAATCTTAGCTTACTGCAATCTCTGCTTCCTGGGCTCAAGCAATTCTTGTGCCTCAGCTTCTCTAGTAGCTGGAACTATAGACATGTGCCACCACAACTGGCTGATATTTTTTTGTATTTTCAGTAGAGAGAGAGTTTTGCCATGTTGGCCAGGCTGGTCTTGAACTTCTGGACTCAAGTGATCCACCCACCTTGGCCTCCAAAGTGCTGGGATCATAGGCATGAGTCACCACGCCTAGCCAGTATTTCCATATAGGTGCTGAAATAGTTTCTTTTGGAATTGAAGATCATTAGAATATTTCAAGTAGGCAATTGAGTCATCATATGGAAGACTAGATCTTTAGTGTTAATGCTGTTATAGTATGCAGAGCTGTCCAGTTTTTGGCTTCCCTGGGCCACATTGGAAGAAGAAGAATTATCTTGGGTCACGCAAAAAATAATACACTAATGATAGCTGACGAGCTTAAAAAAAAATTGCAAAAAAATCTTAGTGTTTTACGAAGGTTTACAGATTTGTGTTGGGCTTCATTCAGAGTGGTCCTAGGCCGCATGTGGCCCATGGACCTCTGGTTGGACAAGCTTGATGTAGTGGCGAAGAGTGTAGACTCCCAAGCCATGTGGCCTGTGTTTGAATCCTAGTTCTACCCTTCATTAGTTAGTTACCTTGGTGTCCCCACTGAGGTAATCTTCTCGGGCTTTTGTAAAGGGTACAAGACTTAATATAAGAAAAGCACTTAGAGTCTGACTCATAGTAAGCCTTGTTCACTTGCTATTTTGACTTTGGAAATGCAGAATTAAGACCATGTTGGCTTGGCCTATGGTTAGTTTATGTATTCAATATACCATATGTGGTTTCAACCTCCAGGATTAGAAGCATCTGCCAGACTGCCACTGCAACCAGGTGGGAACTTTTCATTCTTTATCAGAAGAGCAGGGTTAGTACAAAAAAAGTCCAAGGTTAAGCTTGAATTTGCTTCTGAATTAACTTCAGTGAACCCTGATCCTGTTGACACTTACTAGGTAACTAAAGGACTGTCAGATTGGACTCTGCCATCTTAGTCCATCTGCCTCAGCAGCTCTTTCTGAACTTGTAGCTAAAGCTGAGAGTCCATTATTAAGGAGAATGTTCTTTTTTTCTCTCTCTTTTCTTTTTTTTTTTTTTTAAAGTGAAAGCACAAAAGAAGTAAAGAGGAGTAATCTATGACATAGGATCTTATTGGTTCTCTAGAAGTCCTCTTAATTAAAATTTTTTTAATTAAAATAATTTTTTTTTGACATGGAGTCCTGCTCTGTCACCCAGGTTGGAGTACAATGGCACGATCTTGGCTAACTGCAACCTCTGCCTCCTGGGTTCAAGCAATTCTCCTGCCTCAGCCTCCTGAGTAGCTGGGACTACAGGTGTGCACCACCATGCCTAGTTAATTTTTGTATTTTTAGTAGAGGTGGGGTTTTGCCATGTTGTCCAGGCTGCTCTTGAACTCCTGACTTCGGGTGATCTGCTTGCCTCAGCCTCCCAAAGTGCTTGGATTACAGGCACAAGCCACTATGCCCGGCCTAAAAAAAAAAAGAAAAAAATTTTTTAAATATTTGGGGATCTTAACCATGGTTGTCCAGGATGGTCTCAAATTCCTGAACTCAAGTGATCCCCTTACTGTGGCCTCTAAAAGGGCTGGGTAAAAGTACTTACGAATTATGGATTTTGGCTTCCTGTGCTACCAAATTTCACTATTCCTTGATTTTTGTGGTATTCACAATATAGTTGAACAGGTTATATATTAACTAGCCTTTATCTAATGCTTTCTTTAAAGGAAGTGTAGACGTGTTTATATTTTTAACACGTCTACATTTCTCCTAAAGGGAAGAAGAGATTAAGCTCTTTTTATTTAATTTGTCTTGAAGAAGTTGAGATAGTGTAGATTTACAGATTTTATATTTAGTAATTTTTTTTTTTTTTTTTTGAGTTAGAGTCTCACACTGTTGCCGGGCTGGAGTTCTCGGCTCACTGCAGCCTCCGCCTCCCGGATTCAAGCAATACTTCTTCCTCAGCTTCCCAGGTAGCTGGGATTATAGGCGCCTGCCACCACGCCCAACTAATTTTTTGTATTTTTGGTAGAGACGGGGTTTCACCATGTTGGCCAGGCTGGTCCTGAACTCCTGACCTCAAGTGATCCACCCTCCTCAGGCTCCCAAAGTGCTGAGATTACAGGTGCTCACCACCACGCCCAGCTAATTTTTCGCATTTTTAGTCAAGACGGGGTTTCACTATGTTGGCCAGGCTGGTCTCAAACTCCTGACCTTGTAATCCGCCTGCCTTGTCCTCCCAAAGTGCTAGCATTACAGGCGTGAGCCCTGGCCCAGCCTTATATTTAGTAATGTTTAAGGAGTAAAAACGAAGTCTCCTAATTTACTTCTAGACTCTACAATTATTGTTGTTACTAGAATTTTTCACCTTATACCACAATGGGATGATGATGAAGCTTAAAACTTTAGCATGTCTGTAATTGGGAGATACCATCTCTACAAATGGTAATTAAAACAAAAATAGCTGGCCATGGTGGCACGTGCTTGTGGTCTCAGCTACTAAGGGAGGCTGAAGCAGGAGGATTGCCTGAGCCTGGGAGATTGAGGCTGCAGTGAGCTGCCGTCATTGCACCACTGCGCTCCAGCCTGAATAACAGAGTGAGACACCCTGTCTCAAACAAAAGAAAGAAAAAAAGATAAGGATCACGAAGTGACTTTAAAATCCTTCATTTTATAATAATGTTATAAGTTTCCTAAAGCTACTTAATTTATCACTATACAGAATAAACTGATATATAAAAAATGATCAGTAAGTTTTCGTTTCCCCATTAATGCCAGAATAATGATCATGAGATAGCATTGGTTGCTTACTATGGACCAGGTACAACATGCCCAGTCTTTTAGGTGTATTAGCTAATTTAATCCTCATATAAACTTTGAAATAGGTGCCATCAATACTGTTTAACACAAGAGAATGAGAGAGATCATTATTTGGGTACAGTTGCAGGGCTAGTAAGTAGCAGTACTGGAATTTGTACTGACTTCTTTGGGATTTCAGAACCTGAATCAATAACTTTGTTTATGTTCTTTTTCTATATTTAAAACTTGAATGTTTTCCTAACAGTT
The DNA here is from genome assembly GCF_030222135.1 of Aotus nancymaae. NCBI lineage: Eukaryota > Metazoa > Chordata > Mammalia > Primates > Aotidae > Aotus > Aotus nancymaae. The sequence continues at coordinate 21,415,897 of NW_026988467.1, forward strand.
TCTTTCTTTCTTTCTTTCTTTCTTTTTTTTTTTTTGAGGCAGAGTTTCATTCTTGTTGCCCAGGCTGGAGTGCAATGTCATGATACTGGCTCACTGCAACCTTTGCCTCCTAGGTTCAAGCGATTCTCCTGCCTTAGCCTCCTGCGAGTAGCTGGGATTACAAGGCCTGCTTTGCCACACCCAGCTAATTTTATATTTTTAGTAGAGAGAGAGTTTCTCCCTGTTGGTTAGGCTGGTCTTGAACTCCCAACCTCAGGTGATCCGCCTGCCTTGGCCTCCCAAAGTGCTAGGATTACAGGCATGAACCACTGCACCTGGACCCTAACAGAGTTTCTTATGTTCTGTTTTTAGTCACATTGAAAAAAAAATTCTGAGAATATTTAAGGATATTTCTAAAACATACTAACAACTAGTGAGCCCAGATGGTTCATTGGATTAGTTTGGTTGCTTTTAGTTCTCTTAGTAAAATTTGAAAGGAAACCAAAATTTCCATTACCTTACCTCTTTGCATTTTGGGGGCCTGGTTAATTAGTATTTTATAAAGCACTTTAGAGGGTTTATTTATAAACTTGTTAAGGAACCTGACTTGAATGTCAGTTGTGTTTTTTTGTTTTTTGTTTTTTTTGAGCCAGAGTTTCACTGTTGCCCAGGATGGAGTGCAGTGGTGCCATCACAGCTCACTGCCACTTTGACCTTCTGGGCTCAAGTGATCTCTTCCTTTAGCCCCCGAGTAGCTGGGACTTGTAGTGCCATCATGCCTAATTTTTTTTTTTAATTAATTTTTTATGGAGATGAAGTCTTGCTATGTTGCCTAAGATGGTCTTGAACTCCTGGGCTCAAGTTATCCTCCCACTTTGGCCTCTCATTACAGGCATGAGCCACTGTGCTCAGGCTCACAGATTTTAATTTCAGGGTTGTTTTCCAATTGAGAAATGTCTAAATGGTTCAAATTTAACAAAAATCATATACTCATTTGTTAATTGTTTTTCTGTGAGTTCTTTCTATCCCCTCCCTTCTCCCTTCCTCCGCCTTCAGAGGAGTCTATACTTTTGCATTGTTGATAGGAAAAAAAAAAAAAAAAAAGCAAGGAAGTTTCTTTTTGTGGAGAGAGGAAATGGCTGTTAGTTCAGGACTTTATCCATATTAGGTATAAACTAAATATAGACATGTAATCCAGGAGTGAAGTCACATCTATAAAGTTTCTTAAGCAAAGCTAATGAGATCAGCCAGTGCTTTTGGATCTGTTTTTTTCCCCCCTTACTTTTGGCTCACTTACCAAACTCATTAGTCCTGTAGTCTTCCTGCCTGTGACTCTTTAAAAAAAGAAAAAAAAAAAAGCACATTATAAGGAATCTTTATGTAAAACAAGCACACAAATTTTTAAAAAGTTGCTTTGTATGTGAAGCATAGTTACTTATGCCTCCTTCTGAGGGGAGGTTGTAAATAAATTAGCTTCTTTAATTTCTCAACCTTATCATTTTCCTATCACACCAATTCTTCTTTTTTTTTGTTTTTTGAGTTGGTTTTATCCTTGAGTCTTTGTCACATATTTTTACTGTGAGGCTGGATTCATCTTTGCAAGTTGTAAGAAACATCCGTTTTACTTAGTATTTTCTTTGTTTATGCCATTTTTCACCATTAAAGCAGATCTTAGTATGGCTAAATGGTAATAGGATTTCTTCTGATTGGCTGGTTAGAGAGATTGTAGTAGAACGGAATGATGGAATAAATCTTTTTCTGGTCACAGCACATGTCCTTCTCAAACAAGGACTTTGAAAAGTCTCCCAAAGCATTCTTACAGTAATTATTTTCAACTCTTGTGCTCCTTCTTAGAGCCCTTGCAAGCATGCCTAAACGCTTAGACCCTTATGAATGTGCTATACTTCTGAAGAGAAGAACGGTATACACACATCTATGGCATATCTTATAAATATTTTGGAATACAACTAACTGTAAAAAGTTTAGCTTAACTTATTTCAGGGGTTTTAGGGGTCAGTTCATGAAACTAAATGTTCTCCAAGGCCTAAGTTCAAATCTGTTCTGAATCCTTCTCTGACCTTCTTCCCTTAGCGTAGCTACTCTTTCCTGCTGTTTGGAGCAGTTAGTAGTACATTTTGGTATTCTGCCACTCATCTGAATCCCCTTTGATTACATCTTTTTTTCTAGGCTAGAATGTAAATTCCAGAGATCAGGGATAAGGAACTATTTTCTTTTTTCTTGTTTTTATTTTTTAAATTAAAAAAAAATTATTTTCTTCCAAAGACTAAGAGACTATTTTCTTCATCTTTTTGTATCTACCCCCTACCACAAACCTTTATATATAAGAGATAATTCATTAATTCCGTAAGATTTATTAGTGTTTTGGGGAAATTGGTATGCATAGTATGGGACTAGAGGCATGTAAGAGAGAATATATTAACTATTTTCTGTTACTATGTTCTGTATTACCTCATAGTAAAATACCAGAGATGAAAGTTGTATTCAGTTATTGAAATTGAGACGTGTAATTTGCATTTTGTAACTAGCTGCTCACTAGATAGCTATTGGTCTAAACTTAGTAACAGATTGGTTTAGAGAACTAGAATATTCAAATTATGTAACTTGAAGGCCAGGTTCAAGTCCTATGTGTATCCTAACTGATCTGCTATCTCATCTGTAAAGTGTGTGTGTTTCTTGAAGGTGATGTTCAGTCGAGTTTGTATTATTTTATATGCCAGGGTAGCCTTAGGCTTGGTTTAAGCTTAGGTCTAGGCAGAAAGTTGAGACCCAAAATTCTAACATCAGATCCAGAGAATTAAATTCTCATAATTAGAAGCAATCTATTAGATAACAAATAAAAATAGAGCCAATACAAATTCTTCATCATAATGAAGGCCATAGAAAGAAAAAAATATTTCAGGAGTGAATTCTTTGATCAGAAAGAATAGATTTTATTTCCCAAATGAACTCCTAAAAGAAAGTTTAAGGAAAGATTTTGTTTGTTGTATCTAAAATAAAGCAGACACAGAAACATTCTTCTTCTTTTTTTTTAAAGCCAATCAAATTTATAGAATTTTCCTTCGTCATATTTCAGGAACCTGTGCATTGAAATAGGAAGTAACAAAATACAACAACAACAACAAAATATATATTTTTTGAAACGGACTCTTGCTCTGTTGCCCAAGCTAGAGTGCAGTGACGTCATCTCAGCTCACTGCAACCTCTGCCTCCCAGGTTTAAGCGATTCTTCTGCCTCAGCCTCCTGAGTAGTGGGGATTACAGGTGCCCGCCACTGCGCCTGGCTAATTTTTGTATTTTTAGTAGAGATGGGGTTTCACCATGTTGGCCAGGCTGGTCTTGAACTCCTGACTTCATGATCCACCTGTCTTGGCCTCCCAAAGTGCTGGGATTACAGGCATGAGCCACAGTGCCTGGCAAATTTTGTAATATATTTTAATGAACATTTAAAAAATAATCCAAAATTAAAACATCTGAGTATTCATTCATTTATTCATGTTTGAGAGCTAATATTTTATAATATTAATAAAATATTCTATAGCATCTTCATGATTGCAGTTTTTCATTGTTTATTGTCATCTTCATTAATCCATTGTTCTTATTTAGAGGTCCAAAATTTGGCTATTAAGCAATATTGTGCTATATATCCTTATAGCCAATTTTCTGTGAGGATCAAGTAATTCTGTTTTAAAAGTCCCCCACATATCTCATTTACCCTCTGAATTCTTTCTCTATTTTACTTTTGTTTACTTAAACTGTAATCTCTCTCTCTCTCTCTCTTTTTTTCCCCCACATACATTACCTGGAATGTAATCTCTTAAAAAGAAAAAAAATTTCTGAATTTAGGTTTTTTTTTTTGAGACAAAGTCTTGCTCTTGTAGCCCAGGCTGGAGTGCAGTGGTACTATCTTGGCTCACTGTAACCTCTACCTCCCGGGTTCAAGCAGTTATCTTGCCTCAGCCTCCCAAGTAGCTGGGATTACAGGTGTGTGCCACCACGTCCAGCTCATTGTTTTGTATTTTTGGTAGAGATGAGGTTTCACCATGTTGGCCACGCTGGTTTCGAACTCCTGACCTCAGGTGATCCGCCCGCCTTGGCCTCCCAAAGTGCTGGGATTACAGGTGTGAGCCACCATGCCTGGTGAATTTAGGTTTTTTACAAAGGGAAAAATTGGATTATTGAGTCTACTACTGACCTCTTGATGGAATGTCTAATTAAAATTGGTCTGAGAACTTGGTGAACAGAAATAGCTCTCACCCACTAAATTTAGATAGCTGCCATAGCACAGATGGGAAAGAAGAGTATTAATTTCTTGAACATTTCATTGTTTTCCTGTACTCTTGGGATTCTTTCTGAATTTAGTCTCTACTACAGTATAATGTGTATTTTAAAACTGCCCTTAGGGAGAGTGGGCTACTGCATTTTGACTTGCAGAAGCATTTCCGCCATCCCCCAAAATACTTGTCTTCAGTTGATAAACAACGGAAGACACTGATAGTGAATTTATCTTTGGTTAGCAGATATTTTTTCTCCTTCCAGACGGAGTTTCGTTCTTGTTGTCCAGGCTGGAGTTCAATGGTGAGTCAGCTCACTGTAGCCTCTGCCCCTCAGGTTCAGGCGATTCTCCTGCCTCAGCCTCTAGAATAGCTGGGAGCCACCACGCTTGGCTAATTTTTGCATTTCACCATGTTGATCAGGCTGGTCTTGAACTCCTGACCTCAGGTGATCCACCTGCCTTGGCCTCCCAAAGTGCTGGGATTATAGGCATGAGTCACTATGGCCAGCTAATTTTTTATATTTTTAATAGAAATTGTATTTCACCGTGTTAGGATGGTCTCGATATCCTGACCTCATGATCTGCCCACCTCGGACACCCAAAGTGCTGGGATTACAGGCGTGACCCACTGCATCCAGCCAGCAGATAATTTTTAAAAATTAGGGCCTCACTTTGTCATCCAGGCTAGAGTGCAGTGTTGAGATCACAGCTCACTACATTCTTGACCTCCTGGCTCAAGGGATCCTCCTGCCTAAGCCTTCTGAGTAGCTAGGACTAAAGGTGTGTGCTACCACATGTGGCTAATTTTTTCATTTTTTTGTAGAGTCGGGGGTCTCACTATATTGTCCAGGCTGGTCTCAAAACTCCCAGCTTCAAGTGATCCTCCCACCTTGGCATCCCAAATTGTTGGGATTACGGGTGTGAGCCATTGTACCTAGCCAGAGATGCACTTTTTTGATGTAACCAAAGAGAGAACAACTAATTATAAAGGAGCATTTTTTTTTAAATAAAATAATCATGGCTTAATATATTAAACACAAATTAGTGTTCTGTATTTCTGAAATTTGCTCATTTATTGCCAAACTTTCACATTCTAAATAGTTTTATCTGAAAATGCTTTGACTTCTCTTCCATTCCTTTAAGATAGTTTTGTTGGAAATAGAATTTTGAGTTGATTTTTATTGTTTTTATTGTTTTTCTTTCAGCACCTTAAAAATGTTCTTGGCTGGGCATGGTGACTTAGGCCTGTAATCTCAGCACTTTGGGAGGTTGAGGTGGGAGCATCACTTGAGCCCAGGAGTTTGAGACCATCTTGGGCAACCTAGTGAGACCCTGTCTCTACAAAAAATAGAAAAATTAGCTGGACATGGTGGCAGGTACCTGTGGTCCCAGCTGCTTGGGAGGCTGAGGTGGGAGGATGCCTTGAGCCCTGGGGATCAAGGCTACATTGAGAGCTGCGCTCCAGCTTGGGCGACAGAGTGAGACCCTGTATCAAAAAAAAAAGAGGGAATTCAAACCAGCCTGTACAACATGGTGAAACCCTGACTGTACTAAAAATCCAAAAATTAGCTGGGTGTGGTGGTGCAGGCCTGTAACCCCAGCTACTAGAAAGGCTGAGGCGGGAGAATTGCTTGAACCCAAGAGACAGAGGTTGCAGTTAGCTGAGATCATACCACTGCACCCCAGCCTGGGCGACAGAGCAAGACTCCATCTCAGAAAAAAATCTTCTGTATTTTCTGGCCTCCATTACTCCAAGTGAGAATTCAACAGTCATTCAAATTATTATTATTTGTATGCAGTGTTTTTTTTTTTTTCTAGCTACCATTAAGATTTTTTCTTTCTTTTTTTTTCTTTTTGTTATTTCAATTATGATATACTTAGGCATGGCGTTCTTTATATTGAATCTACTTCATGTTCATGAAACTTGAATCTGTAAATTTGTCTTTATTTGGGAAAATTTTGGCCATTATTTCTTGAAATTTTTTTCCTCATTGTCTTCTTCTGCAACTCTAAAATATAAATGTTGTAATATTTTCCTATAGGTCTTTGAGGCTTTTTTTTTTTTGTTCTTCAGATTGAGTAATTTCTTGGATCTGTCTTCATGTTCACAGACCCTTTTCTTTCTTTTCCTTCTCTTCCTCCCTTTCTTTCTTTTCTTTATTCTACTGTTGAGCCAATCCAGTAATTTGTAAAATAATTCAGATATTGTAGTTTTTAGTTCTAGAATTTATATTTTTATGTGTGATTTCTTTCCCTACTGAGATTTCTATCTTCCTTTATTATGAACCTATTTTTCTTTTGGCATTTGAGCATAGTTACCATAACTGCTTTAAAATCTTTGCCTGCAAACTGTAAAATCTGGATCATCTTAGGGTAGTCTCCTTGATTACTATTTTTTTTTTTTCTCTTGAGAATGGGTCAGGTTTTTCCATTTCTTCTTATGGGGAGTAATTTTGGATTGTATTCTGAATATTACAAATGATAACTTACAGAAACTCTGGATTTTGTTATGTCCCTCTTAAGAGCATTGATTTTCTTTTCTAAAGCAGGTAATTAACTTAGCTGAATTCAAGCTGCAAAACTGTCACCCCTGTAGTAGGTGGCAGCTTATATTTTAGTTCAGTTCTCTTAGCTGGCCTACTTGGAGACTGCTCTGTGCATGTGTATTGCAGGGATCAGCTAGAGATTTAGACAGATTTATGCAGATTTTAGAGCTCCCCCTTGCTGGTTCTGCTGCTCGCTCTCTCACTTGCTCACTCACTTGCACGCTCTCTCTCTTTTTCTTTCCAGTGGTGATGGTTGCACTAGACTGTTTTTTGGTTCTTAAAGTCAGCAGGACTGTGAATTTTCCATTGGTGTTTTAGCTTCCCTGTATGGTGCAAGGCTAAAAGATAAAAACTGGGGAACCTTGTCCAGTGCAGTTCCCTTCCTGCAAGTAGCAACTCCCCTCTAATATTTGCCTGCTTTTCTCACTCTCCAGTGCCTTCAGGTGGTTGTTTTTGTCTGGAAGTTACAGCTGTTATGATAGGCAGAGTTGATCTTATAAGAGGAACTGCCTGGTCTTAGTAGAAGCCTCAAATTTCTTTTTTTAAAAACAGAAACCTTTAAATTTTAGAATAGTTTTAGATTTATAGAAAAATTGCAAAAAAAAAGCCCACAAAGTTCTCAAATTTAGTTTAAATAAAAATATTTCTAAAATATATTAATGCTTCCTTGACTTTTGAAAATGCTGGGTTTGGCCAGGCTTGGTGGCTCACGCTTGTAATTCCAGTACTTTGGAAGGTTGAGGCAAGTGGATCACCTGAGGTCAGGAAACCCTGTCTCTACTGAAGATACAAAAATTAGCTGGGCATGGTAGTGTGTGCCTGTAATCCCAGCTACTCTCGAGGCTAAGGCAGGAGAATCGCTTGAACCTAGGAGGCGTAGGTTGCAGTAAGCCGAGCCAAGATTGCACCATTGAACTTCAGCCTGGATGACAAGAGCAAAACTTCATCTCAAAAAAAAAAAAAAACAAAAAAAACCACGCTGGGTTTAACTGCCAATTAATGTCAACATTCTGAATATAAATTTAGTAACGCAGCAATGGCCTCGGGAGCCATTGAGGCATGTAAGACTATTTTTGCCTTTCTGCTAAATGGCCTCAGCTATTGTGCTCTTCAAACCTAAATCTCCTTTGTGCGTGTGCATATGTGGGTGGGTGTGTGTGCGCACATGTGTGTGTGTATTTTGTATTTCTTCCTTTGCCAACTTAGCTCTATTGATGCAGCCCATTTCCTTTAATTTTCTATTATAATTTGTTGTGGCTCAGTACACCAGATAAACTTGTTAAAATTTGTTTGAAATAAGAATAAATAGTTTCTGAGAGCTTGAATGTTGAGTTGATGAGTCAGGTACATCATCTTTAGTACATGGTCTTGGTGACGTTGGTGCCCAGAGGCCTTTTCTCGAGATGCATGCTATCAATACAATAGTCACTACCTATACGTGGCTGTTGAGTGTTTGAAGTACGTCTGGTTTAAGTTGAGATGCACTATAATATGAAATATACACCAGGTTTTAAAGATGTAGTACAAAGAAAATAATGTAATAACTTTTTATGTTATGTGTTGAAACCATTTTTGATACATTTGGTTAAATAACAATAAATTAATTATACTGGTTTCTTTTACTTTTTAAAAAATGTGGTCTGCTTCACAAGTTTGTGTGTCATTCTTGTATAGGGGCCATGCTAATCTGTTTTGAATTGTTCCAATTTTAGTATATATGCTGTCAAAGCAAGTGCTCTTTTTACATTTTTAATATGACTGCTAGAAAATTTAATATAACATTGTGGCCTACATTACATTGGTTATAGTTCAGGTAATTTATCTTACTTGATGGTAGTGTCTATGAGTGAGATGGTGGTTGTACTGTAAGAATCTTGAGATCAAGCAGGTGAGATTCTAGCATCTCCTCCTTTGCTTTGGTATAGGAAACTATCACAGTGGTTAGTAGATAGTATGGACCTTGAAGTTGAAACCTCAGTTTTGACACTCCTCAGATTTGTATGACCTATGACAAATTACTGAGCTCCTCTTAACCTGAGTTTCCTTATCAGAAACTCATGTAAAACATGAGGAAAACGATCCCTAATTTCATATGGTTATTGTGAAATACATATAAAATAGTTTCATATAGTGCATGTCAACTACAAAATACACTACTCAATAAATAGTAGCTTTCAACTTGTTTCCAGACTATTTTGGTGACATTTTGATTTATTCTAGTTGATACTTACAGGGAGTACAATCAAGATAGATCCAGTCAGAGAAAAAGGACTATGACTTTGGTCATTTTTTTTTTCCGCTCACTCTCTTTTTCTTTTCTTTTCTTTTTCTTTCTCTTTCTTTTTCTTTTCTTCCCTTTCTTTTCTTTCTTTATTTATTTTATTTCTTGTCATTCAGGTTTTTTCTCCCCACTAAAGAATATGTCTTTGATGAAGAATTTGTAAGAAAAAATGATGGACCCTCTGTAAAAAGAAGAGATGTTGCCTCCAGACAGTCAATATTTTTAATTATTTGATTTATTAGTTATTCTAAAGAGATAATAGACTTTGGTCCTCCTGTTAGGCTTTTGATGAGTGAATGTGAACAAGCAGAACTCGTTTTCATCATGCATCTGTTGTGCCTAGATGGAAAGTCTGGTCATTGTACATCTGACACTTTGGTTCTGGCTGAGATATTTCAGATTTGATTTTCCTACAGATTAAAGCCTTTGTTTCCATCTTAAGCATATTCTTCAAGTAAGTAACAAAAGTACTCAAAAGAAACTCAAGTGACGTTAATTCCCTTTGTTATTTCAGCTAGTAGTTTTTGAATGACTACTTTGCATTTAGCATTTATTCAAAAGAAGTTCTATTATAGTTAAGCAGTTTGACATTTTGGTACTGATTAGAGACAGTAATGAGATTATTATGTATAAACATTAAAAAAAAATTTTCTTGAATCTACGAAGAATAAAAAAAATATTAGTTGTAATCCCAGCACTTTGGGAGGCCGAGGCGGGTGGATCCCGAGGTCAAGAGATCGAGACCATCCTGGTCAACATGGTGAAACCCCGTCTCTACTAATACAAAAAATTAGCTGGGCACGGTGGCGCGTGCCTGTAATCCCAGCTACTCAGGAGGCTGAGGCAGGAGAATTGCCTGAACCCACGAGGCGGAGGTTGCGGTGAGCCGAGATCGCGCCATTGCACTCCAGCCTGGGTAACAAGAGCGAAACTCCGTCTCAAAAAAAAAAAAAAAAAAAAAAAAAAAATATTAGTTATAAAAAGATAAATGGGACACAAGTATATAAAATTCATACCCCTAGGCTGGGCATGGTAGCTCACACTTGTACTCCCAGCACTTTAGGAGGCCAAAGTGGGTGGATCGCTTGAGCCCGGGGGTTTGAGACCAGCCTGGGCAACATGGTGAAACTCTATTTCTACCAAAAAAATGCAAAAATTAGCCAGGCATGGTGGTGCATGCCTGTAGTCCCAGCTACTTGGGAGGCTAAGTTGGGAGGATCACTTGAGCCCAGGAGGTCAAGGCTGCAGTGAGCCATGATTGCGCCACTGCACTCCAGCCTGGGCGGCTGAGCAAGATTTTGTTTCAAAAAATAAAATAAAAATAATCTCCTTTCCCTACCTCTCCCCAGATCTGTTCTGAGGTAAACAATGTTAATTTTGGTTTATAGCCCTCCATACCTGAGCAGTATTTTCAAGATGTAAATGCCGGGGTTACAGATCTGTGGTGTCTCCTAAAGGGATTTATTTCCCTTTCCATCCCCCAGCAAAGTATAGGCCTACCCGTACTCCCATCTTGAGGTTTCCTTGACTTAGTTGCTCAAAGCAGAGATGTAGGAGTTACTTAATTTCTTTCTTTCTCTCACTTTCCACATACAGACCATCCACACATCTTTAGGATTATGCTACCCCAATTCAATTTAACCCACACTTTCTTTTCATGTCCATTGCTTTTACCTAATCCAAAGCACATTTCACCACAACTACCTTAAGAGGCCCCCCAGCTTCAATTCTTCATTGGGTTGATGCCTCCAACCTGTTTTCCACATGGCAGAGGGTTATTTATTGTCTTAAATGGAAATCAGATTTTGCCCTCATATACCCCCACCCATCAAAAGCCTTCAGTGGTATCCTGTTATCTTGTTCTGGCATTCCTTACCCCCTTTCCCCTCCCACCAGTGGAAGCTCCGTGAAGTCAGGAATATGTTCTCTGACACATACTGTTTTACTGAGCACTTAACCACATGCTGGACTGTGTGTGTGTGTGTGTGTGTGTGTGTGTGTGTGTGTGTGTATATATATAAATTTTTTATTTTTATTTGAGATGGAGTTTCTCTCTTGTTGCCCAGGCTGGTGTGCAATGGCGCGCACAACTCACTGCAACCTCTGCTTCCTGAGTTCAAGCCATTCTCCTGCCCCAGCCTCCCAAGTAGCTGGGATTACAGGCATGTGTCACCATGACCAGCCAATTTTGTATTTTTAATTAGAGGTGGGGTTTTTCCATGTTGGCCAGGCTGGTCTCAAACTCTGACCTCACATGCTAGGCAATATTTTAAGAGCTTTTCATCTATTAATTCATTTATATTCATGATAACTCAGGGAAGTAGGTATTCTTCCAACCATTTTACATATAAGGCAACTGAGGCCCAGAGAGGTTTAAGTAACTTACCCAATGTCACATTCATGCTTAAGTACAAGAACCAGTATATCAAACCAGGCACTCTGTGTTCAGTCCTTGCTGTTAAACTTTGTATTAAATGGTTTTTTTCCTACACAGTAGGTACTTGGTAAACATTTGTTAAAAGAATGAATACATTGTTCCCTCTTTGCATAAGATTCAAATACTTTAATTTGGTCTAGAAAATCTTTCATGATCTGGCCTTGCTGACACCACTTTCTCATGTACTCACAGCAGTCTTGTCACACGGGCTCTTTGCATGGCTGTTTCCTTCTCATTCTTTATGTCTAAGAGGTCTTCCATGGTCATCTTATCTAAAGTAGGTACTCCTTGTCCTCTCTGAGTACTTTGTTTCCCTTTAGGCAAATCATGATTAATTGTTAAATAAATGGTATTCTTGCTATTCCCTGGGAATTTGTAAGAGATGCAGAATCTTGGTTGTTACCCCAGATTTACTGAATCAGAATCTGCGTTTTTACAAGATCTCCTAATAAGTCGTGTTGACATCAGAGTTTGAGAAGCTGGGATAGAAATTGAAAGGACAGGTAATTGAATTATTGGAGGTGAGACTTGAGCTTGACCTGAAGCACAGATGTGGCAGTGAGCATTTCAGCTGGAGGATAATTTGATTGTAGTCACATAAAGGTCCAGATTTATGTGGGCTTATTGTACAGAATGAATGGGAGTGGGGGTGGAGCAGTGCTGCGGGTCCTCAAGGACATCAGCGGGGAAGTCATTCTAGGAAAGGAGGATGGAGAACTTTGGTAAGACCTAATTTTTAAAGACTATTGTATACTTTATGGTTTTTATTTTTAATGAAACTATTATATTAGGTAATTGATCATAATTTGGTCATTTACCAAAAGAAACAGCAACAGCTAACCTTTGAAAACTACTGGAAGGTGAATCATCTCTCCCATTTCAACATTTGAATGACTTTTCAATTCACAGTGACTTAGACTAAAGCAAGAGAACATCAGGTGTTCTGTTATAAGCTGAACTACTAACTCAGAGGAGAAGCTACTGGCAAGCCCATAAAACAAATTCACAAAACCATAATTTATTGGGAGATGTTTATGTCACTTTTGAGAAAATATTAAACAGGTGCTTTTTAAATTGTGGTAAGGTTATGGGGTTTATTGGGAGTTTCATTGTATCCTAAATTGAAATGTAGTACTTCTAGAGTAATCTGAAATTCTTGAATGAATCAGATTAGACTTTGTACACTACAGGTAATGCAAAGGCAGAAACCATTTCTTCTTTTATTCATCACTAGATCTCTGGTGTTTAGTGTAGGTCCTCAAATGACTGGTGAATGAATAAAAAAATTTTTTTTTTAATTTTAAAAGATTGATTTCTATCTGCCCTTGAAGGTAATAAATGAATGATACAATAAAAGTGAGCTATAATACAGTTAGAAACTATTAGGACTGAAGTGGAAACTAGATTAATAATTTAAAAAACACTTTATTTGGAAATAATTTTATACTTACAGACAAATTGCAAGCATAAGAGGCTGGACACAGTGGCTCTGTAATCTCAGTGCTTTGAGAGGTTGAGGCAGGAGGATTGTTTGAGCCCAGGAATTCAAGACTAACCTGGGCAATATGGCAAAACTCAGTCTCTACAAAAAAGTAAAAAATTAGACAGGCATAGTGGTGTTTGCCTGTAGTCCTAGCTACTAGGGAGGCTGTGGTGGGAGGATCACTACAGCTTGGAGAGTTCAAGGCTGCAGTGAGCTACAGTGACACCAGTACATTCCAGCCTGGGCGGCAGAGCAAGACTCTGTCACAAAACAAAACAAAACAAACAAAACAAACAAAAAAACAGCTCAAAGGAATCTCTTTACCCAGGTTTACCTATTGTTAACATTTTACTCTATTTGCTTTATTATTTGCTCTTTTTCTCATAAGTTGCATACATTGTGACATTTTATCCCCAAATACTTCAGTGTGGATTCCCTAAGAGTAGGGATATATCTTGTGTATGTAATGTTGTTACATTACAGTCGCAACTTCAATAAATTAATCTTGCTCCTTACCTTCCTTTTCCAGAACAGAAAACTAAGACCCGAAGAGGTTAAGTGACTTGCCCTCTGGTTAGATAGCTTCTAAGTGGAAAATCCAGCTTACTCTGCTAGTCAGGTATTAGTCCTGGTCCCTAACATCACAACAGAATCTTTTTTTTCTCCCTGACAAGCCAAATCATTTAGAATATAATATAGTCCGGGTGCAATGGCTTACGCCTGTAATCCCAGCACTTTGGGAGGCTGAGGTGGGTGGATCACCTGAGGCCAGGAGTTTGAGACTAGCCTGACCAACATGGTGAAACCCCACCTCTACTAAAAATATGAAAATTAGCTGAGCATGGTGGCACATGCGTGTAATCCTAGCTCTTGGGAAGCTAAGGTAGGAGAATTGCTTGAACTTGGGGAGGTGGAGGTTCCAGTGAGCTGAGATTGTGCCATTGCACTCTACCCTGGGTAACAGAGCAAGACTATCTCAAAAAAAAAAAATTGTAATTATCTTCTGAACCAGATATAACTATCCACCGGAACTCGATCTATAAAGGATTTTGGATCACCAAAATTGTGCTTGACATTATATTTGGCTTAGTTTAAGTATGTCCAAGTTTAAGGCATGATAGTGGAGGGAATAGACTGTTATTTACCAAATTTGACCCTAACAAACAGTGACCAGTTACTGGCCTACAAAGAGTTGAGTCCAAAAGGCATCATGAGGAATTCAAAGTTTAACCATGGGGCAAACCTCTTTCCAGTTTTGACATTTTTTTTTTTTTTTTGAGATGGAGTCTCTCTCTGTTGCCCAGGCTAGAGTGCAGTGGCGCGATCTCTGCTCACTGTACCCTCTGCCTCGCCGGTTCAAGCGACTCTCCTGCCTCAGCCTCCCAAGTAGCTGGAACTACAGGCACCAACCACCATGCCCAGCTAATTTTTATATTTTTAGTAGAGACAGAATTTCACCGTATTGGCCAGACTGGTCTCAGATTCCTGACCTTGTAATCTGCCCTCCTTGGCTTCCCAAAGTGCTGGGATTACAGGTGTGAGCCACTGTGCCTGGCCTTGATTTTTTTTTTTTTAAATGTCTTTTTCCTCTGTCAGTGTGTGAATGTTTATGAAAATATGGTCTATGCACCAAATACATCCAAATTACAATTGCTTGAAGTACTTGTTAAAAATTATAGATTCCTGGGTCCCACCACAGACATATGGAATCAAAGTATCTGGAAGTGGGACGTGGTAATCTGCGTTTTAAACTTTTTCCTCTCTGTCATCCAGGGTGGAGTGCAGTGGCATGACTGGCTCACTGCAGCCTTGCCCTTCTGGGCTCAAGTGATTCTCCGACCTTAGCCTCCCAAGTAGCTGGGATCACAAGCGTGTGCCACCATGCCCAGCTAACTTTTGTATTTTTTGTAGAGACATGGTTTACTTTGTTTCCCAGGCTGGTCTCAAACTCCTGGGGTCAAGCTATCTGCCTGCCTCAGTCTCCCAAAGTGCTGGGATTACAGATGTAAGCCACTGTGCCCAGCCTTTAAACCCATTTTTTAAAGAGTTTTTATGGTATATAAAAACAGCTCCTATATACTTCTGTTATGTAGATTTTGTTTATCTTTTTTTTTTGTTATAATACAGGCAATGAGTGAGATTTTGTTTATCTTCAGAGTTTTTCCACATTCATTCTTTAACTTGTGTTTTACTCTATTTTCGTATGTTTTTGATGAGAGGGTTTTTGTTCGCTTGCTTTTTTGAAATGAAAGATTCATGTCCATATGACAAATATCAAAAAGCATGAGAAGATATACAATGAACAACTCCCCCTAACCCTGTCCCTTGGGTGCTGTGCTGTTCTAAGCCCTTTATACGTGTTAACTCATTCAGTTCTCCCAACTATCCAATAATGTTATTATTCCCATTTTATAGAACATAAAAACAGGCCCAGTTTTTCAATCACTGAGCTAGGAAGTAGTGGAGTTGTCTGAGAATCTGGCTCTAAATTAGTAGTCTCAACCACCATTGTCTGCTGAGCAAGAGGATACCAGGATTAACTAGATTAATATATGTGAAGAGCTTGTTTTGAAGGAGCAGAGAGATTGTCTTCAATAAGGTAAATGTTCCATGTGAATGAACTCTTAATAGCCTGTCCTGGAGTTTCATCTAGCCCTGCTAATTGGGCATCCTCATGTAATTTCAAGCTAATCATTTCCTCTCTAAATTACAAAAGCTTTTATCTGAAGAGTAGATTTCATGAATTGGCGATGCTGAGTAAGGAAATGGTAGCAACCGAAGTCTTTGCAGTTTTCTCTCCTTAGCTGTTTTATTTACATAGACAGAGCTTGGACACATAGTAATTCTTCCAGTACATGTCATTTGACTTTATTTATCAAGTTAGTTCTGTGACATGGTTATGGCCAGAAAACAATAATCTTTGCACGGCCAGAGATTTTTTGACACATTAAAGGACATCTTTGCGTTTTTCTATTTAATGAACTATTTAAACTTAATATAGACTTTTTTTAAGCATCAAATCATAATCTGTGTCAGTTGGAATAATTTATGTGGAAGATATTTAGATTTTTTTCCCTTCTCTCATTGTTTTCTGAAAGAATAAAGCAATCTAGGGATTCTAATGACTAAGTGCTTGAACTGAAGAATCTATTCTTAGGCCTTGAGTTCTTTGCATGGTGTGTCTTTAAGTCAAGTAACATTTTAAAAACTCTTACCGTGTGCCTGAAACTATATGTACCCTAACTTATTTGATTCCTACAATAACATGGTGTATAGTAAGTTAAGTTTCACAGGTGTTAAGTAACTTACTGAAGATTACACAGCTAATGAAGTAGTGAAATCAGGATTCAACCCTAGATGTGTGTAATTCTAAACTGTAGTTTCCCACATGCTCTGCGAACCCTGTAGAAGAAGAACAGCTTATAAAACCTCTAGACTCCAAACTTGGTTCCATCATGTGTTAGCAAAAATTCTGAAGAAATAGGCCGGGTGCGATGGCTCACGCCTGTAATCCCAGCACTTTGGGAGGCTGAGGTGGGTGGATCACGAGGTCAGGCATTCGAGACCAGCTGGCCAATTTAGTGAAACCCCGTCTCTACTAAAAATACAAAAATAAGCTGGGCCAGGTGGCGGGTGCCTGTAATCCCAGCTACTTGGGAGGGTGAGGCAGGAGAACTGCTTGAACCCAGGAGGCGGAGGTTGTAGTGAGCCGAGATTGTGCCCTTGCACTCCAGCCTGGGCAACAGAGCGAGACTCCTAACTCAAAAAAAAAAAAAAAAAAAAGAATCGTGAAGAAATAGGTAATAGAAGCCAGGCAACTTTGCTCATTTATTACATTGTTTTGTGACTTTTAAGTTAATCTAAATCCAAGTGACCATTTTGTATATTCAGACAGCTAATTTAGATAGAATTCATACTAAAGGAAATGATGTATTAAAGTTTTAAAGTTCATTCTTTTTTTTTTTTTTTTTTTTGAGACGGAGTTCCACTCTTGTTACCCAGGCTGGAATGAAATGGCGCGATTTCGGCTCACCGCAACCTCCGCCTCCTGGGTTCAGGCAATTCTCCTGCCTCAGACTTCTGAGTATCTGGGATTACAGGCACGCGCTAAAGTTCATTCTTTAACAACATATTACTCTATATGCTCCCCAGAAAATGTGTCGAGGAAAATAATTTAATGGTCGGAAACCTGTTCTTACCTTCAGATCCTAACTTCTCTGTCTCTTCCCCCAGTCATCACCACCACTTACCCTTAGTTCCATAAACATAAAAAAAGAGAAGAATGAAGTTAAAGCTTTTCTTAGCTGTTTAAAAATCTGACTGTTCTAAAGATTGATTAAACTAGGTTTTCTTTCTTTCTTTTTTTTTTTTACAGTCCAGAGGTCTTTTATTTTTTTAACACCGATTACGCCATGAATTCATAAGGAATAGGTTCCAGCAGCTCAGGCTCCTTCCCATTGGTTCTCACAAAGTGTGTTTCTCTGGGTGGAGCAGGCTGGCGCGTCAGTTGAACCCAGGTACCTTTCTCTTTGGCTTCTTTCTTTTTCTGATCATTTTTCCTTCAAATGTTTTAGGAAGTTATCTTGGCTCTTAGAGTGTTTGATGTGCTCAATACACACATTAATTCTCTTGGCAAGAATTTTGCCCTTAACTTGTTTGTTTACAACAATGCCAGTAGCATGCTGGGTAACATTGTAGACTCTTCCAGTTTTGCCATGATAACATTTGTGGGGCATTTCTTTTTGAACAGTACCCATTCCCTTGATGTCTACAATATCACCTTTCTTATAGATTCACATATGCGTGGCCAAAGGAACAACTCTATGTTTTCTAAAAGGCCTAGAGAACATATATCGAGTGCCTCTCCTCTTTCCCTTTGTGTTCGTCATTTTGGCGAATTACTGGAAGATGGCAGTTCCGGCCGAAAGGCTAAACTAGGTTTTCTAAGTGAGCAGTTCTTTAATCTTGACTTAGTAAAACATTAAAATATTTGGCATCTGTCGTTGACCCCTGTTCTGCAATATAGGAGTTAATTCAGCAGTTTCTGATTAAATACCAGTATTATGCAATTCAAGAATTACCACAGAGGTGTGAAGGGAAGAGGGTGAGGCTAGTGAGGAATATCCAGACAGCAAGGTAAAGAAAATACTCCTTTTATAAGAATAAAACCCAATGGTTGCAAAAATGCTGACAACCCAGGGGGGAAAAAAAGAATAAAACCCAAATGAATGCTAAGACTCATTATCTAGAGACTTATGGTTATTGCTGTCAGTGGGATTATTTAAGTTTTCTCTTTGATTATTTGAGTTTAAAATATATTTCTATTTTTATTTTTTGGAGACAGGGTTTCACTCTGTCAGCCAGGTTGGAATGCAGTGGTGTGATCATGGTTCACTGCAGCCTTGACCGCCCAGGCTCAAATGATCCTCCTGCCTCAGCCTCCTGAGTAGCCTAGGACCACAGGCATGAGCCACCCCACCTGGCTAATTTTAAAAAAAAGTTTTTGTGGAGGTGGGATCTCACTTACGTGTTGCTCAGGCTGGTTTTCTAATTTTTAAGAAAATATAATAGACATGTATGTTTTTGTTACATGAAATCGTAACTTTAAAACTATGTAACCCAAATTAAAATCTTCTACCAGGCGCGGTGGCTCACGTCTGTAATACCAGCACTTTGGGAGGCCAAGGCAGGCGGATCACAAGGTCAAGAGATCGAGACCATCCTGGCCAACATGGTGAAACCCCATCTCTACTAAAAAAAATACAAAAATCAGCTGGGTGTGGTGGCACATGCCTGTAATCCCAGCTACTCGGGAGGTTGAGGCAGGAGAATTACTTGAACCTGGGAGGCAGAGGTTGCAGTGAGACGAGATCGTGCCACTGCACTACAGTCTGGCGCCTGGCGACAAAACAAGACTCTGTCTCAAAAAAAAAAAAAAAAAGAGAAAAAAAAAACAAACTTCTTAAGCATGTGTATATTTATATTTATAATCTGTGTATATTTTAAAACAACTTATTGGATGTAATTTATATACCATATAATTCACTCATTTAAACTATACGGTTCATGGCCGGGCGCGGTGGCTCACGCCTATAATCCCAGCACTTTGGGAGGCCGAGGCGGGTGGATCATGAGGTCAAGAGATCGAGACCATCCTGGTCAACATGGTGAAACCCCATCTCTACTAAAAGAAATACAAAAATTAGCTGGGCATGGTGGCGCGCGCCTGTAGTCCTAGCTACTCGGGAGGCTGAGGCAGGAGAATTGCTTCAACCCAGGAGGCGGAGGTTGCAGTGAGCTGAGATCGCGCCATTGCACTCCAGCCTGGGTAACAAGAACGAAACTCCGTCTCAAAATAAATAAAGAAATAAATAATAAACTATACAGTTCAGTGGTTTTTAGTATATTTACAGTTGTGCAACCATTACCAGGGTTTAATTTTTTTTTTTTTTTTTGAGAGATAGAACCTTTTGCCCAGACTGGAGTTCAGTAGCATGATCTCGGCTCACTGCAGCCTCTGCCTCCCGGATTCAAGAGATTCTTCTGCCTCAGCTTCCCAAGTAGCTGGGACTATAGGCATGTGCCACTGCGCCCAGCTAACTTTTGTATTTATTTATTTATTTATTTTAGTAGAAATAGGGTTTCACTCTATGTTGGCCAGGCTGGTCTTGAACTCCTGACCTCAAGTGATCCACCCGCCTCAGCCTCCCAAAGTGCTGGGATTACAGACATGAGCCACCATGCCTGGCCACCAGGGTCTAATTTTAAAACATTTTGATCACCCCAAAAAGAAACCATGTACCCATTAGCAGCCACTCTTCTTCACCATCCTCAATTCTTAGCAACAACTAGTCTACGGTCTATGAATTTGCCTATTTTGGGCGTGTCATACAAATGGAATCATATATAGTTGTCCCTTGGAATCCATAGGGGAATGGTTCCAGGACCCTTCTGTGGATGTAGAAGTCCATTATAGTTGTCCCTGTATCTGCGGGTCTGCTTCTGTGGATTTGGAGGGCCAGCTGTGATATGTGGTCTTTTGTTCCTTTCACTTAGTTTATTCAAGTTACAGCATGTATCCATTCTTCATTGCTTTTAATGGTCAAATAATGTTCCACTGTATGGATATGTCACATGTTACGAATTTTTAATTTTGCTTTTAAATCTAATACTTCTGAGAGACTTCTGCTTCTGGGAATATAGAATTTCCTGCTTTTTTGCCTCCTTATTCCTGACTTGGAGCTAAAGAAGCTAGCAACCAGGACACACTAGCAGGCACTGAAAAAAAAAAAAGAAATCTCCAACAAAATCCTGCTGCCTCTTGCCAAAGAACCAGGGAAGGGGCAGCCTAAGCAAGACCACAAACTTTTAGATAATAATTGCTATACTGTAAACACCACAGAAAAAGTTGTGGCTCCATCCTCACTCATACCAGCGAAGGCTGAATGGGTGGCCTAGGTTTCCATCTTCTGGTAGTATTCTATAAATTTAACAAATCTTTTACTGATGGGCTTGGGTGGTCTTTAGTGGTTTGCTGTTACAAACAATAAGGCCTCAGTATTCCTCTCTCTTGTATTTTTGGACATCTATATGACCGTTTCTACAGAATAAACTTCTAGATGTAAAATTATTGGGATGATAGCATCCAATGAAGCAGAAGTGGCAGTTTAGATGGATAACCTCAAAACATGGAAATAGGCCAGGCATGGTGGCTCATGCCTGTAATCACAGCACTTTGGGAAGCCGAGGCAGGCGGATCACCTGAGGTCAGGAGTTCAAGACCAGCCTGGTCAAGATGGTGAAATCCCGCCTCTACTAAAAATACAAAAATTAGCTGGGCATGGTGATGTGTGCCTGTAATCCCAGCTACCTGGGAGGTTGAGACAGGAGAATCTCTTGAACTCATGAGGCAGAGGTTACAGTGAGCCAAGATCTTGCCATTGCACTACACAGCCTAGGTGACAGAGCAAGACTCTGTCTCAAAAAAAAAGAAAACAAAAACCATGGAAATATGTAAGAAGTATTACATTTCAGTGTACCTTTTTCTCCGTTGTTGAGACTAGGTAATTTTTATTATTCTACCTTCCACTTTACTGATTGCTTCTCCAGTCTCCTTCATTTGACTTTTGAGACCATCTGCTGAGTTTTTAAATTCCTATTGTATTTTTCAGTTTTAAAATTTCCATTTGGGTCTTGTTTTCTTCTTCTTCCTCTTCTTCTTTACCTTCCTGACATATATCTTCTATTTTTTTGCTGAGGCTTTCTGTTTTTTCATTTGCTTCAAGCAGATCATTCTGTATGATTCTTGGTATGACATGTTCAGTTGAAACATGGACATTTTCATATTATGTTAAGAGACTCTGGATCTTGCTTAATCCTTCTCTTTAAACTTCTGACACTCAGGTAAGAGTCCTTTGACATTTCTGTGGAGGGAAAAGGAGAAGGGAGATGGCATTGCTTTGTTATAACCAGGTGAAGACAGAAGTCCTAGTGCCCCACTGGGTTGTCTCATTTTTATTTTTTTGAGACGGTGTCTCGCTCTGTCGCCCAGGCTGGAGTGCAGTGGTGCAATCTTGGCTCACTACAATCTCTGCCTCCCGGGTTCAAGCAATTCTCTTGCCTCAGCGTCCCAAGTAGCTGGGATTACAGGCATGCACCACCACACTCGGCTAATTTTTGTATTTTTAGTAGAGACGGGGTTTCACCATGTTGGCCAGGCTGGTCTCAAACGCCCGACCTCAGGTGATCTGCCTGCTTTGCCCTTCCAAAGTGCTGAGATTACAGGTGTGAGCCACCCTGCCTAGCCCCATTTTTAAATTGAATACTTCTTGCTTTCAGAATGCAATTTAAAGCAAAAGAACAATAAATAAATTTAATATGTCTGAGAGACTTCTGCTTCTGGAAAGACAGAATTAGATGGTAGTGAGTTTCTTAGTTTTTTGCTTTATATATCTCAGACTTACGGCCAAAGAAGCCAGCAACCATGGTGAAAGAGGCTCCTTATTACTGCTGGGGTGGGGGAATGGGAGTTCCAGCTCCCCGTGTGACCTCCCTGATACACTAGTGGAGATGGCCTCATTACCACTGGTTGGTGTTCAAAGTCCTGACTCTGTTAGGCCTCCTCTGACCCCACTCCAGGGGCAGGGACCTGGCAGGGTTGAAGGTCCTGGTTTCCTCCCTGGCCTTCTCTGGCTGTATTGTGGCAGAGATGTTACAGCCACTAGAGAATTGGCTACATTAAGTTGGAAATAAAATATATAAATTTTAAAAAAAGTTATATATAGTGTGATCTCATTTTTTTTTTTTTCTTTTCTTTTCTTTTTTCCAGATGGAGTCTCTCTCTCTCACCCAGGTTGGAGTGCAGTGGCGCGATCTCTGCTCACTGCAACCTCTGCCTCCTGGGTTCAAGTGATTCTCCTGCCTCAGCCTCCCGAGTAGCTGGGACTGCAGGCATGCGCCACCATGCCTGGCTAATTTTTTGTATTTTTAGTAGAGATGGGGTTTCACCGTGCTTGTCAGGATGGTCTCGTTCTCCTGACCTTGTGATCTGTCAACCTCAGCCTCCCAAAGTGCTGGGATTACAGGCCTGAGCCACCGCACCCGGCATGATCAAATTTTTCAAGGAGTGAAGTAGGATGGGCCAGGCACGGTGGCTCACACCTGTAATCCCTGCACTTTGGGAGGCAAGGTGGGAAGATCACTTGAGGTCAGGAGTTTGAGACCAGCCTAGGCAACATAGTTAGACCCCTTTCTCTATTAAAATAAAAAAAGTATTATGTACATAGAAAATAAAAATGTAGAATAAGAAGTAGCAAATTATTGAATGGTTCAAGGGTAAGAGAACTTTGACTTTCTGTAATGTTTCAGTTTTTATTTATTTTAAAAATAATTAGTGTATATTGCTGTTAGAAGCAGTGAAAAGTATTTTTTAAAGGCATACTTTTCTTAGATGCTCTCATTAGATATCTATATGCTAATTTTTATACTAATACAAAACTGGGTATAGAATAAACGTATCCTGGCTCCCAGTGTAGGATGTTTTCCATTATATCACAGTGCCATCAGTCAGCTGTAGCAATAGGCTGTATTCAGTGTGGTTCATGCTAAACAGAGTAATTTGATTCTATAATTTTGTTGAAATGGAATTTTATATATAACTTGGATTAAAGGAGAAAGTTTTTGACTTATGAATTCTAGAAATTTGAATTTTTTGCCAGGCACAGTGGCTCACACGTGTAATCCCAGGACTTTGGGAGGCTGAGGCAAGTGGGTCACTTGAGGTCAGGAGTTCGAGACCAGCCTGGCCAACATGGTGAAACCTCATGGTTGAAAAATACAAAAATCAGGCCTGGCACAGTGGCTCATGCCTGTAATCCCAGCACTTTGGGAGGCCGAGGCAGGTGGATCACCTGAGGTCAGGAGTTTGAGACCAGCCTGACCGACATGGTCTTGCTCTGTTACCCAGGCTGGAATGCAGTGGTATAATCATGGCTTGCTGCATTTTTGAACTCCTGGGCTCCAGTGATTTCCTACCTCAGCCTCCTGAATAACCAGGACCACAGGAGTGTGCCACCACACTGGCTAACTTTCTAATTTTTTGGTAGAGATGGGGTTTTGCTTGGTTGCCCAGGCTGATCTCAAACCCCTGGCTTCAAGTGATCCTCTTGCCTTGGCCTTCCAAAGTGTTGGGATTACCAGAATGAACCATTGTGCGTGGCTTTTTTTATAAAAAATTTCAAAAATAAAATAATATTTCATCTGACTAGTAGCTCCCAATTGTCTAATGCTGTTAAAACTTTGGAAAAATTGTTCATGGTGTTGTTTCTTATTTGACTTGACATTAGTGGTTAATAAAAAAGGGACTTTTCCCAGGTCTGTATTGAAGAATATGCATCCTTTTATTTATGTGTGCATGAAGGAAAGTGCTTATTACGAGTATGAGATGTGTAACAAGCTTCTGATACACTTGAAACAAAAGTCAACTTACTTTGCTAGAAAATTATAGAAAAAAGAGGCAGTCAGTCACCTGTGAAAGGAAGGGGGCATTTGTATCCTGACCAGGTCTTCATGAACTGTTCTGTATCCTGAGATTCCTTTGCCCATGTTCGAGGACTGGCTCTGCAGACCATTGTAGGAGATTATGTATGGTGACTGATGTGTAGCCAGTCCTCATTCATCTTTAGCCTGCTTTTAGTTTAATGTGTTTCTAAGTTCCTACATGTAACATCTTTTTTTGAGATGGAGTCTTGCTCTGTCATCCAGGCTAGAGTGCAGTGGCGCAATCTGAGCTCACTGCAACCTTCGCCTGCCCGGTTCAAGTGATTGCCCTGCCTCAGCCTCCTGAGTAGCTGGGATTGCAGGTGCACTCCACCACGCACGCCTGGCTAACTTTTTTTATTTTAGTAGAGACAGGGTTTCACTGTGTTAGACAGGATGGTCACGATCTCCTGACCTCATGATCTGCCTGCCTCGGCCTCCCAAAGTGCCGGGGTTACAGGCTTGAGCCACCGCGCCTGGCCCTGTAACATCTTTATTATGTCTTCTCTACCAACTTAATGATTTTAACACTGCTTTGACAGGCAGCTTGGGAAATTTTAGTTAATTTTACAGATTAAATGGATGAAGATAAAGACCTTGAGTCAGAGTCAGACTAGTTCTTTTTTTTTTTTGAGACAGAGTTTTTCTCCTGTCGCCCAGGCTAGAGTACAATGGCGTAATCTTGGCTCACTGCAACCTCTGCCTCCCAGGTTCAAGTGATTCTTCTGCCTCAACCTCCCAAGTAGCTGGGACTACAGTCCTGAGCTACCACATCTGACCAATTTTGCATTTCTAGCAGAGACAGGTTTTTTCCATGTTGGTCAGGCTGGTCTTGAACTCCCAACCTCAGGTGATCCACCCACCTCCACCTCCCAAATTGTTGGGACCACAGGCGTGAGCCACTGTGCCTGGCCCAGACTGGTTCTTCGTCTACCAAAGTACTGTTTTTTTTCCCCAGTAAGTCTCAAATTTGCATTATGAAGCTAATTGGAAAGGTGTAATGTATTAACATTTTTTTGTCTGTAGTAAATTCACTTGTGTTATCAGTGTTCCATGCTATTAATAGTCAGTGTCTTCAAAAAGGCAACTTTGAGCACCAGTTTGTTATATAGTAGGATGATTTAGTGATGTAAATTGATTTATATTCTGAGAATTAAATATCATCCTAACCAATGTTTCTTAATGTATCCAGCAGGTAGGTGCTTCAATTTGGAATCTCCTTGAGTGCCTATAACAAAATAAGAATTCCTGGGCCCAAACCCAGGAGTTCTGCTGAATCAGAATCTCTAGATATGAGGCCCAGGGGCCTTCATTTTAAATGTTTTCCTTAGGTTATTTGTAATCACACTAAAATTTAAGAACTAGACCTTTTTTTAGGAAGTACATTTTTGTACAAGTTGTATGTAGCATTAGGAATTAATATTATTCTGCCCTCAAATTCTGTATATTTTGTTACTGATAAGGAATGATTAGTTTTTTTTTTTTTTTTTTTTTTTCAATCAAGCTCGGTTGTAACTGTCCCATGCTGTCTGGTTAGGGTTCTAGAATCCTCTTTATAAGCCCATGTTTTTTGTTTTTGTTTTTTAAACTCCCTTTACCTCTCTATTAGAGGAATTAATGACTTTTGACTGATTTAGCATTTTGCTGAAATGCTTCTGAATTTTTTGAGAGTTACTTTAGGATAAACAGTACATTTACCAGCATCTTTGAATGACTTATTGGAGAGTTATTTCTGGCACTCTCCATCGACGTCATGGTCAACAGGCTGTGTTGATCTCTAGCAATGTCAGAATGTTCTCTTCCAGCATTCCAGTTCTCTCTCCTTCCCATCTCTCCTTTTCTTTCAGCCCATCTTTTCTTTCTAAACTTGGGGCCAATTCCATGTCTTTGCTATCATGAATAGTGCTGCAGTGAACATACGTATGCATGTGTCTTTATGGTAGAATGATTTATATTCCTTTGGGTATATACCAAGTAATAGGATTGCTGAGTCAAATGGTAGTTCTGTTTTTAGCTCTTTGAGGACTTGCCACACTGCTTTCCACAAAAGTTTAAGTAATTTACACTCTCACCAGCAGTGTATAGTGTTCCCTTTTCCCTGCAACCTTGCCTGTATCTGTTTTTTTTTTTTTTAAAAATCTTTTTAAAAATAGCCATTCTGGTGTGATATGGTATCTCATTGTGGTTTTGATTTGTATTTCTCTGATGATCAGTGATATTGAGCTTTTTTCCATATGCTTGTTGGCTGCATGTATGTCTGCTTTAGAAATTTGTCTGTTCATGTCTGTTGCTCACTTTTTAATGGGGTTATATGTGTGTGTGTGTGTGTGTGTGTGTTTCGTTTGTTTGTTTTGAGACAGAGTCTCTCTGTTGCCAGGCTGGAGTGCAGTGACACAATCTTGGCTCAATGCAACCTCTGCCTCCGTGGTTCAAGCAATTCTCCTGCCTCAGCCTCCCGAGTAGCTGGGATTACAGGTGTGTGCCACCATGCCCAGCTAATTTTTGTATTTTTAGTAGAGACAGGGTTTCCCCCTTTTGGCCAGGATGGTCTCAATCTCTTGACTTCGTGATCTGCCTGTCTTGGCCTCGCAAAGTGCTGGGATTACAGGTGTGAGCCACTGTGCCCTGGTGGTTATTTGTTTTATACTTGTAATTTTAAGTTCCTTATAGATGCTGGATATTAGACCTTTGTCAGATGCATATTTTGTAAATATTTTCTCCCATACTTTAGGTTGTCTGTTTACTCTATTGATAGTTTCCTCTGCTGTGCAAAAACTCTTAAGTTTAATTAGATCCTATTTGTCAACTTTTACTTTGGTTGCAATTTTTTTTTTTTTTTTTTTTGAGTTGGAGTCTCACTCTGTCACTCAGGCCAGAGTGCAGTGGCTCGATCTTGGCTCACTGCAATCTCCGCCTCCTGGGTTCAAGTGATTCTTCTGCCTCAGCCTCCTGAGTAGCTGGGACTCCAGGTACGTGCCACCATGCCTGGATAATTTTTGTATTTTTAACAGAGACAGGGTTTTATTGGCCAGGCTGGTCTCAAACTCCTGACCTCATGATCCACCTGCCTCAGCCTCCCAAAGTTTTGGGATTATAGGCATGAGCCACCATGCCCAGTCACTTTGGTTCCAATTGTTTTTGTCATCTTCATCATGAAATCTTTGCCAGTTCCTATGTCTGGAATGGTACTGACTAGGTTGTTTTCCAGGGTTTTTATAGTTTTGGGTTTTACATTTAAGTCTTTAATCCATCTTGAGTTGACTTTTGTGTATGGTGTAAGGAAGTTTTAATCTTCTGCATATGGCTAGCCAGTTATCCCAACACTCTTTATTGAATATGGAGTCTTTTCCCCATTGCTTGTTTTTATCAGCTTTGTTGAAGATCAGATGGTTGTAGGTGTGTGGCCTTATTTCTGGGGTCTGCTTAAGGGTGGAGGGTGGGAGGAGGGAGAGGATCAGAAAAAATAACTATTGGGTACTAGACTTAGTACCTGGGTGATGAAATAATCTGTACAACAAACCCCTGTGGCATGAGTTTACCTATATAACAAACTTACACATAATACCCCTGAACCTAAACTAAAAGTTTAAAATAAGCAACAACAACCTTGGTGCACACATGATGGGACTAAAAAAGATTTGTACCACTCTGAGTTTTAGGAAAATCTACCTTATCATTGAGCTTTGGGAAGCCAACTCTGCCATTCATTAAGTAGGATTAGGAATAGGTTATTATAAAGATATCTTTTGTTATTTTTTTGCTTCCTAAAGGAATTTGTAAATAGGATATGGGCGGGATGTGGTGGTGCATGCCTGTAGTCTCAGCTACTGGGGAGGCTAAGGAGGGAGGGTTTCTTAAGTCCAGAAATTTGAAACTGCAATATGCTGTGATTGTGCCTGTGAGTAACCACTGCATACCAGCCTGGGCAACATAGTAAGATCCTATCTCTAATTGAAAAAAATAAACAAAACAGGATATGGGATGTTTATAATAAATATTTTTTGGAGACAGGCACACCTATAAGTTTCCCTTTTTACTTTGCCTTATAAAGAATCCTGTCTGATAGAATGAAAAATGATTTTTGCATTTCATAAATCCATAACAGACTTTGCCTTTGCCCTGAGGCAAGGATATATGTACAACCTAGGAATTACTGTTCTGTCCAACATAGCAGCCATTAGTCACATGTGGCTATTTAAATTATAAAAACGTATTGTTTATGTTTTAAATGATGAATTATACTCATGTGCTGCATAGGCCAGTGGTCTCAGAAGATTTTAATTTGTATTTCTATTCTACCTTTTCTATGTTTAGATGTGTCTAGATGTACAGATAACTTACCATTATGTTCCACCTGCCTGCAGTATTCAGTACAGTAACATGCTGCACAGGTTTGTAGTCTAGGAGCAGTAGGCTGTATATACCATGTAGACTAGGTGTGTAGGGCAGGCTATATCATCTAGGTTTGTGAAAGCATACCCTGTGATGCTTGTACAATGCCAGAATCCCCTAACAGCATATTTCTCAAAATGTGTTCCTATCAGTAAGTGATGCATGACTGTAATTTACAATTAATAAAAGAAAAATCAGTTCACTTGAACTAGCCCCATTTTAAGTACTCCTTAGCCAAATGTTGCTAGTGGCTACCATATGGGACATTGGCAATATGGATCATCTCCATCACTGCAGAAAGTTCTCTTGGGCAGTGCTATACTAGACTGAACTTTTTTTTTTTTTTTGAGACGGAGTCTTGCTCTCTTGCCCAGGCTAGAGTGCAGTGGCATGATCTTGGCTTGCAGCAACCTCTACCTCACAGATTCAAGCAATTATCTTGCCTCAGCCTTCCAAGTAGCTGAGACTACAGGCGCCCGCCACCACACCCGGCTAAATTTCGTATTTTTAGTACAGACGGGGTTTCACCATATTGGCCAGGCTGGTCTCGAACTCCTTGTGATCCACCCACCTTGGCCTCCCAAAGTGCTGGGATTACAGGTGTGAGCCACTGCGCCCAGCCCTAGACTGGTCATTTTTAAGAAAAGAAACAGGCTAGCGTTAGCTGGGTGCAATGGCTCATGCCTGTAATCCCAGCACTTTGGGAGGCTGAGAATGGCAGATCACTTGAGCCCAGGAGTTCAAGACCAACCTGGATAACATGGTGAAACCCTGTCTCTACTCAAAATATTAAAAATTAGCCAGGGTGGTGGTGCGTGCCAGTGGCCCTAGCTGCTTGGGAGGCTAAGATGGAAGGATTGCTAGAGTCTCGGAGGAGGAGGTTGCAGTGAGCCGAGATCACACCACTGTACTCCAGCCTGGGTGACAGAAGGACACTCTGTCTCAAAAAAAAAAAAAAAAAAATGGCTAATGGAAGAGCAAAATAGTAAAGACCTAAATTTCTTAAAATTCAGCAAAAGATATGTTGAGTATCATCACTTTGACCTTGTTTTTTAATGTTTAATTCTGTTTTCCAGGCTGGCAGTGATGGTGAAAGCATAGGAAATTGCCCCTTTTCCCAGAGGCTCTTCATGATTCTTTGGCTCAAAGGAGTTGTATTTAGTGTCACAACTGTTGATCTGAAAAGGTAAGACACGGTCGCAATTTGCAATCAACTTAAGCTGAACTGTCTTTTCAGTTTGATCCTATTTTAACTTTGATGGTATGTATTCTCTAAAGAGAATATATTAAATTTCTGCTAGTTTATGGACAAACTTAACTTGTATATACAAGTCACACTGTCAGTATACTGCATGTGGCTACTCAGTCTTTTTTAGGAACTTTTGTATGTTTACCTTAAATTTATGAGCAGCACCAGGAGCTAAGTTTTAGTGTGGATGCAGTGAAATCCTTGACTTTTCCAGTTTGAACATGGAGTCGTGAAGAACTTTCTAAGCAGAATCTTGGCCCCGAATGTGTTAAACATATGACCTATATAATCTGGATCTTTAAAGACAAGGATTTTTAGGAGGTTGAATACCATTATTGTCAATTTCATTTAATTTACTTTTTAGGGAATAACAGTAATTTTCTATAGCATGATTTTAATCGTATTTGTTTACATCTATTGTAAAATAAGAGCAATTATCTGTGGACCCTGACTGTTCTTAAGTGAAGAGTTGTTTGCAGCTTTCTCTCCTGGATGACTTTATGGCTTATTTTCCATAGTGGAGAGGGCTGAGAAGAGCCCTGATGAGTAGAAAGCTGTTTTTTTTTTTTTTTTTTTTTTTTCTGCCTCAGGTTTATTTGTACAAATAGCACAGGAGGACCCCAGCCCCATGCAGATGGCAGCCCCGGGGGATCGCACCAGTCCTTCTATCCTCACGTTGGCAGACAGAGATATCTACTCTGAAGCCTTTGTAGGGGCCTGGGCACCTTTGGGAGCCTGAGCTGGAACTGAAGCTGGAGCTGCAGCCTGGGCCTTGGTTTGATCCTTGGCCTTGGCCTTGACCTTTGGCCCGCAGAGCCTGAGCCCCTTGGCAATGCATGCTCGAGTGTGCTTCCCAAGCTTGGGGTGGGCAATGTAGGCAGGTCGATCGAGCTTGCGGCTGACACCCTTTGGGATCTTAGGCTCAACCTCCTTGGGCTTTACGAGGGCCTTGACGGCCTTGGTACGTGCACTCATGGCCTTGGCATTGTTGGCCTGCATCTTCTTTAGGCCCTTCTTGTTGTGCTTCTTGGCAAAGTGCATGTTCCTCAGGAACTTGGGGTCCACCCCCTTAAGAGATTCGTATCTTTGTGATCAGGGTTTCTTGATACCATTTCTGTGCCATTTTTGGGACTGGTTGTGTGTGGTGTGGTTCTTGGACTTGGCCATGTCTGCACCTAAGCCGCGGTTGCCGAAGCGCCTAGGACCGGAAGCGAAAGCCCTGTTTTATTCAGGAATGTCTATTCGCCTTTAGCAAACAGGTCTGGGGTGAAGAACATTTATACATCCCCTTCCACAAAAGATTTAAATCAAGGATTAAGAATAGTTGTATTATTGGGAAAATCTAGGGTTTGGCAGTGGATTCCCCTTAATGCAAGTGTTACATGTGATTTGTTATTATACTTATTTTTAAAGCTATTGTATTAGTTCATTCTCACATTGCTATAAAGAACTACCTGAGACTGGGTAATTCATAAAAAAAAGAGGTTCGATTGACTCATAGTTCTACAGGTTGTACAGGAAACATGGCTGGGGAGGCCTCAGTATACTTAAAATTATGGCAGGAGGCAAAAGGGAAGCAGACACATCTTACATGGCTGGAGAAGGAAGAAGAGAGAAGTAGGGAGGTGTTGCACACTTTTAAACAACCAGATCTTGTGACAACTCACTCGCTATCACAAGAACAGCAAGGGAAGTCTGCCCTTGTGATCCAGTCACTTCCCACAAGGCCCCTCTTCCAACATTGAAGATTACAATTTAATATGAGATTTGGGCAGGGACACAAATTTTAACCATATTATATATCAAGTTATGAACAATGTCCAGGAAAGAATAATGACAGCCTATCACTTGATAAAGTGGCAGAATTCATATGTGTTATCCTGCTGAGCATCACATGCTGATAGTTAAACCTGAAAGCTATAATTTCATTTCCAGTTCTATGTTAGTGTACTCAGATTACTGTCATTCCCTTAAAATATATTTTTCCTTAACTGCTAGTACATAGATTTGAAATTTTACAGACTTTAAAATGTATTGAAAATAAGCCATAAAGTCATCTAGGTACCCCTTTAGTTATGTATATAAATTCAAGATTACACACATAATCGAGTTAAAACTGCAAGCTCTTGGGAAGACATTACCTCGTTCATGTTGTGCAGAGATGTTGTAAGAATGAAATAAGTCATGTAGTTACCCTTCTATTACTGTTTTTTTCATACATGCATACACAAAGGAAGTTTCCCAATATAACTCCTAAAAATAGACTGTGCCACCATGCACACACCCTTACTGTGTCCTAAAATACATGAATTTCTCCTATTCCATTTTTGGCTTGGAGCAAGTGAGTTGACTGCCATGCTTTGAAAAAGCCTTCATTGAATAGTTTAATACAGTGCTTAATTGTGATGCATACCAGTAACAGTGCCATAAACGATGGGAATCTGGGTCAGAAAAGGAAGTAAACTCATTATAGCTATTTCAGAGTTGTCTGTTTCTTTTCATTTAGACTTTTTAAAGGCATTATTCATATACATTGATTGATATTTGCAGATTTGTATATATATGTAGGTATATGTGGAAATATGTGTAAGTGTATATTTTAAGTGCATATGTTAAGTATTTCTGTGTATAAAAATTGGCACATGGGAGACAGGCATTTCAGGACCTCATAAATAGAAAATATCTAAGAAGATATATGTTTATCACTTAGAACTTTTTGTAAAATCAACAGCAGATAGCACTTAAAATTGAAGCTTATATTCTTTGGTCTTCTTTAGCAATCATAGGTCTCCAGCAAAGCTAAAAAAATGCTTCTTAGGACAATTAAAACTATATAAGTAGTACATGATAATGAGTCCCTACCATCCCTACCCCCTAGTCATCAACTTCCTCTTCAGAAAGACAATTTATTTTAGGCTTGGTCTTTATCCTTCCAAATCTTTTCTTTTTTTTCTTCTTTTATTATTATTATTTTTG
This sequence comes from Aotus nancymaae, assembly GCF_030222135.1. Taxonomy (NCBI): domain Eukaryota; kingdom Metazoa; phylum Chordata; class Mammalia; order Primates; family Aotidae; genus Aotus; species Aotus nancymaae. Next base: position 21,448,571 of record NW_026988467.1, read on the forward strand.
AGACAGGGTCTGTCTCTGTCACCGAGGCTGGAGTGCAGTGGCATGATCATGGCTTACTGTAGCCTTGAGCTCCTGGGCTCAAGTAATCCTCCAGTCTCAGCCTCCCAAGTAGCTAGGACTATAGGCATTTACCACCACACTTGTGTAATTTTTTAAGAGACAAGGTCTCCCTGTGTTTGTTGCCTAGGCTGGTCTTGAACTCCTGGGCTCAAGCAGTCCTCTGGCCTTGGCCTCCCAAAGTGCTGGCATTACAGACGTTAGCTACTGTGCCCAGCCTCGTCCAGATCTTTTCTATGAGTTTACACACTTATAATCTTGAACAAAATTTTAAAGAGAAGGTACCTCAAGAAAGTGAACATTGGCTCAAAAAAACAAAAACAAAACCCACCAGTATATATGAAAGTTATCACAGAGAAATAAAACATATCTCTAGTACCTTTCATAATAGAGTCTTAATCTTAAAACATTAAATGTGACTCTTTTTAGAAATTTGTAGGGGAGAAAATGCCTATAGTGCTTATTTTCCTGCTTTTCCTGGTAATTGCATAATTTCTCGGTGAGAAGTACTGACTCCAGAACAAACCAGTGGAGAACAATAGAACTCCTCTGAGAGTTACTTAGCAGCTCACTGTATGATTTGAAAAAGTGGTTGTTACATGACATTTCATCCATAAGAACAAGCCCATTTCTAGTTCTGGCACTGTGTGACACGTTCTCTTTGAATCTCTGTTGGCATTAATGACTGTGCTGGTAGTATTCATGTGTCCCTTGTGAGGCTTTGAACAATCTCCCATTACTTGCCTGCCTGAGCAGCCTTAATGGTTGAGTGGGAGTCATTTCTAAACCTAATTTTCTGTTCATACTGCAATTTAAAGAACGTTTAGATTTTAAAAAGTGCCCAGGCTTCAGAAAGAATTTCAATTTTTTATATCAAGATTTGAACAAAAGCTTCAGATAATATAAGTGAAAATACTAAAATTGGGGGCATAAAGATGTTCTGGCATGTCATCAGTTGGGAAACAACCATGGCATAGTATGGAAAGTTTCAAGAGTAAGACCTGGCTGTGTATGAAGAGAGCCCTATCACTGATTTCACTGGGATCTTGTGCAAGCTGCCTCATCTTCCTTGGAGTCAGCTACCTCATATTTAAATTCAGGAAAAAGGAAGGGAAAAAACTTCACTTTTGTAATAGTTTAAAACATTACCATGGAACTATGAAACTGATAGTTCTGCATATCTTAAAAGGCAGTTAGAAACTCAGGAGAAAATCTGATTCCAAAATAGACTCTTCAGATAGTTTTATTTTCATTATCATGTCTCTGTGTTTCCACCCTTCTGAAAACAGTCTGCAGTAACTTGAGAAAGCAGTTCAATTTCCGCTATCTTCAGTAGCAGCAGCATGAATGACACATGCCAAGAGACTAAATGGAATGAGACAGGCCTGTCTTTTAGAGAAATCATCTATTTCCTGCTGCTGGCCAGACAGCAAAGTCAGACTCCATTTTTCCCCTTTGTAAAGTTGACTTGAGCTACATGAAGCACTTGTTAGAACAGTCCTAAAATTCAAGATAATTGTGTTTTATGACTGCATTCAGAATCACATGTGTACCCAGTGTGTGTGAGTGAACGTGTGTGTATGTGTGGGTGGATGGTGGGGTGTGTGTGTGTGTGTGTGTGTGTGTGTGTGTGTGTGTGTAGGTGGATAGGAGTATGTGTGGGTGGGTGGTGGGGAGGTGTGGGTGTGAGTGTGTGATTGAGAGGTAGGGGAGACATAGACACACCAAGAGGGAGTACTTTGTTGCTATGTCTTTATGTTCTTTTTCAAGACAATTTCAAAGATGATACATTCTGTTGAGGTGCTAAGAGCTGAATTAATAAAATTATTATGAATGTTTTTCTAAACCTGTTATCAGTATATACTTTACTTCTAAGCTGTTATTAAGATGTTAAAAATGATAGAATCTATATTTGGACTGGGCAAGGTGGCTCACTCCTGTGATCCCAGAACTTCGGGAGGCCAAGGCAGGCGGATCACTTGAGGTCAGGAGTTCAAGACCAGCCTGGCCAGTGTGGTGGAATCTTGTCTCTACTAAAAGTATAAAAATTAGCCAGGCATGGTGGTGAGGGCCTGTAGTTCCAGCTATTCGGGAGGCTGAGGCAGGGGAATCGCTTGAACCTGGGAGGTGGAGTTTGCAGTCAGCTGAAATCATGCCAGCCTGAACAACAGGGCAAGTCTTCATCTCAAAAAAGAATCATGGAATCTATATTTGAAATCTTTTCATGCGTGCTTTTTTTTTTTTGAAGTATTTCTCCACAGATTGACTTTAAAATTGACATTGAAAGTAGACAGATTAACAATATTTAATTCATATTAGTAAAATTCTTTTTTTTATTTTATATCAAGATGATCTTGTTGCGTGTAAAATTCTTTTAACTGGTTGAACTGGGACAAAGACAAATTCGTAGTGATCAGGAGTCTTGGTGTGTGTGTTTTGTTGAGTCCATGATTAATTCGTTCAGTTAGTGACTTGACTATCAGTCAAGCCAAAATATATCAAATCTAGTAAAGAATAAATAATAGTAGTAAAGTGTTTTGAGACAAATAATTCTGATTCTATGGTGTTAACTTTTGTGGGGTTTTTTTTGTTGTTGTTGTTAATATGTTTATATAGTGTCCAGTAGTCTCTTGATATATGTGAGTTAATTTTATGCCTTGAAAATCAGCACCTTCAAAAAGGAAACTCGATTTTGTTGTTGTTGTTGTCGTTGTTCTCTTTCTGGAGAAAAAAGGAGCTCAATTTAAAAGATAAGGCCTATATACCTAGTACTTTTTTCTTCAGTTGGCAAGTCAACTTGTTACAGATAGGTCGTCTTCAAGAGCCAGCTCCAGTGTCTTAGAGCTATGCTGCACTCATTTCATACCAAGCAACTGGAACTGGACCACCAGCCCAACTTCCTCCAGTTGTTGCAAGTGTACTAAACTACATTTTAATATAAATTAAGCCATTTAACTCTTAAAATGTTAGCTCTTATAGGAGTTCTCCTTTTCATTCCTTTCTTTCCCTTTCTGTTTTTGTTTTTATTTCTTTTCTTCACCTAGAATGACAATGGGGAACAACAGAATAATTTATTTCATCTGAAAGACTACCATGATATGTGAGGCTAAAAATAATAAACCCAAAACACTGAAGAATATTTGTGCCCTACTGTAAGGCGTGAATTCTGTGCACTTTGCCCTTGATCTCATGAAAGGGAAACATTTGAATGAGTTTTAATCAATTGTTGAGTATTTACTGAAGGCCTTTTTCAAAGTAAACCAAAAATGTTTTGAAATTTTTTGCCATTTCCTATTGCCTCAGTTGCATTTATCTCAAACTGCAGTTCTTACAGTGTTAAGTTTCTGTGAAACATCTGTAAAATGAGCCTTTGTGGGTCAAACAGAACACCTGAGGCCTGAGAATGCCAGGTGGGAACTGCAAGTTGAAGAATCTTAGATTCTGTTTGGTTGATACATAGCTTGTGAGTGAATCAGATTACCGTCTAGAACTTGTCCATTTATTTGAAGTCTGCTAATACATTTGGAGGCACTAAAGTTTCTTCTCAAATCGTTCACTTGGAATCGGGACCTGCTATGTTGTCTGTCATCTCAATGGTTAATCCTGGAAAATAGTTATATTGCTTTTTTTATTTTAGAAATATATATAGCTTTTCAACCAAAACAAGATAGACTATTCACTAATCACAAATATTAATGGAAAATGGGTAATCATATGCCCTTTTAAACTTTCCTTGGTTGTGTATATGACTCTAAATTAATCAGATTTTATTACCAATCAGTTAATTCTAGGTAACCATTTATGAACCATCAGTTCTATTAAAATTAAAACTGCCAATCTTATTTCCTGCATAGTGCTTTGTTAATGTGATACTAAAAGTAGTAATGAGTTTCATTTGCATGCTTTTAGTTGACTTTCACATGCCTTATTTGATTTAATCTTTACAGACAAAGCAGGTCTTATAAAGAGGAAATCCAGACTCAAAGAGGTTGTAATTTACTTAGTCATGTAGCTGGTAAATGGCAGAGCTTTTCCATTTGGGACGTCAAGCCAGTCCTTTTTAGTCAGCCTTGGTTCTTTTTTTTCTCTGATACGCTAGCTTTCTCCCTCCCCTAATAAATATTCTTATTTGGAAGCCAGGGGCAGTGGCGTGCTCTCTATTCCCAGCTACTCACAGCTGAGGATCTCTTGAACCCAGGAGTTTGAAGACAGCCTGGGCAACATAGCAAGAGAGAGAGAGACCCCTGTCTCTAAAAAAGATTGAATAAAAATTTAAAAAATTAAGAATCTTTTTGTTTAGATAGCTTAAAAGCTTTCATAATTAATTATAGACATAATGGGTATTATTGATTTTGTCCTACATGCCCTACTCCACCTACCCATGTGGGTTTTTTTGTTTTGTTTTGTTTTTAAAGCATCGAGACCTCCTTCTCCTTTCTCTAATCTACCCGGTTCTTTAAAAAACTACTTGTGAAAACACACTTATTACCTTACACTTAGGCATTTAATTGACTGTTTGTTAGTTATAAAAATGTTAATGGAGGCGGGCATGGTGGCTCACCCTTGTAATCCTAGCACTTTGGGAGGCCAAGGCGGGTGGATCACCTGAGGTTAGGAGTTCGAGACCAGCCTGACCAACATGGTGAAACCCCATACTAAAAATACAAAAATTAGCCAGGCATAGTAGCAGACACCTGTAATCCCAGCTACTCAGGAAGCTGAGTCAGGAGAATCACTTGAACCTGGGAGGCAGAGGTTGCAGTGAGCCAAGATTGCACCATTACACTCTAGCCTGAGTGACAGAGTGAGACTCTGCCTCAAAAAAAAAAAATGCTGAGAGAGATCCAAGATGGCTGATGATTAGCAGCTCGGGCACGTACCTCCCAGTGAAAGCGCAAAGAACGAGAGGACGCCACACTTTCAGACGAATATTAGTTGCTCACGGACCACGAGATTCCCAGTGGAGGAGCTCCACGGGTCGCCAGGGCGACTCTTATGGCCGGCGTGGCGGTTTTGCTGGTGCCTTAGCACGCCAGTTCTTGGTGCAGAGTCCGGATATTCCCGGGCAGAAAAGCACCATCAATCTTAACACCGCTGTTTTGACCGGCTCAGTGGATTGCTCAGATTTCGGCGCAGGGAATCAACAAGTTGGACGTCAGAGACCCAGTTAGAAAGTCGGTAATTATAAAGACGACAGACGGACAAATATATAATGAAGGGAAGAAACCAGCGTAAAAAGGTAGAGAATACTCAAAATCAGAATGCCTCTCCCTCTACAGGGGATTGCAATTCCTCATCAGTAACGGAACAAGGCTTAATAGATTACACGGGTGTTCCAATAACAGAAGCAGGTTTCCAAACGTGGGTGATAAGAAACTTCTGTGAATTAAAAGAACTTATTCTAACCCAATGCAAAGAAACTAAGAACCTTGAAAAAAGGTTTGACGAAATGTTAATGAGAATGGACAATTTAGAGAAGAATATAAGTGAATTGATGGAGCTGAAAAACACAACACGAGAACTTCGCGAAGCATGCACAAGTTTAAACAGTCGAATTGATCAAACAGAAGGAAGGATATCAGAAGTCGAGGACCAGCTCAGTGAAATGAAACGAGAAGACAAGAATGCAGAAAAAAGGATGAAAAGGAATGAGCAAAGTCTCCAGGAAATATGGGACTATGTGAAAAGACCTAATTTACGTTTGATAGGTGTACCTGAATGTGATGAAGAGAATGAATCCAAGTTGGAAAATACTCTTCAGGATATCATTCAGGAAAACTTTCCCAACCTGGCAAGGCAGGGTAATATTCAACTCCAGGTAATACAGAGAACACCACAAAGATATTCTTCAAGAAGACCAACCCCAAGGCACATAATTGCCAGATTTATTAGGGTTGAAATGAAGGAGAAAATACTAAGGGCAGCCAGAGAGAAAGGTCAGGTTACCCATAAAGGGAAATCTATCAGACTTACAGCAGATCTCTCAGCAGAAACCCTACAAGCCAGAAAAGAGTGGGGACCAATATTTAACATCCTTAAAGAAAAGAACTTTCAACCCAGAATTTCCTATCCAGCCAAACTAAGCTTTATGTGCGAAGGAAAAATTAAATCTTTTGCGAACAAACAAGTACTTAGAGAGTTCACCACCACCAGGCCTGCTTTACAAGAGCTTCTGAAAGAAGCACTATACATATAAAGGAACAACCAATATCAGCCTTTCCAAAAATATATCAAAAAGCAAAGAACTTTAACACAATAAAAAATTCACATCAACTAATGGGCAAAACAGCCAGCTAGCATCAAATGCTGGTATTAAACTTATATATATTTTAATTGGATAAAAAGCCAAAACCCATCGGTATGCTGCATCCGGGCCCATCTTACATGAAACAATACACAAAGACTCAGAGAGAAGGAGGAAGATTTACCAATTGAACAGAGAGTAAAAATAAACTAATAAACAAAAAGCAGGAGATGCAATTCTCACCTCTGATAAAGTAGACTTTAAAGCAACAAAGATCAAAAGAGGCGAGGAATGACATTACATAATGGCAAAAGGATCAATGCAACAAGAAGAGCTAACGATTCTATAGATCAACGAGATAGAAAATTAACAAGGATATTCAGAACTTGAACTCAGACCCGGAACAAGTAAACTTAATAAATATTTATAGTACTCTCCACTTCAAATACACAAAACATACATTACCACCTCACACCTATTCCAAAGGTGACTATATAATTGGAAGTAAATCACTCCTCAGTAATCGCATAGCATTTCATAGGTTTAAATTAAATATTGGTTGGCTGTTTGTTTGTTATCTTCTTCCCTTATTCCTTCCTGACTACATCATTAAGTATAATTATCAGTATAAAAGAGGTTTTCAATACCCATTACTAAATTGCATTCTAGTCTGGGCAAGAAAGCAATACTCCCATTCTCTCTCCCTCTTTCTTTTCCTTCTCCCTCCTCCCCATTCTCTCTCTCTCTCTTTCTCTTCCTTTTTTCTCCTTCCTATTCTCTCTCTCTCAAAAAAAAAAAAAAAAAAAAAATGCTCATGGATATGTTTATGACTTTGGAGTGAGAAAATTGTTTTCCAGGTAATCACAATTTATATATGATAAGATTAAAGAACATTCTTTTTTTTTTTTTTTTTTTTGAGAGAGAGATTCTCACTCTGTTGCCCAGGCTAGAGTGCAGTGGTAAGATCTCGGCTCACTGCAACCTCCACCTTCCAGGTTCAAGCAATTCTCCTGCCTCAGCCTCCTGAGTAGCTGGGACTACAGGTGTGCACCACCACACCCAGCTAATTTTTGTATTTTTAGTAGAGACGGGGTTTTACCATGTTGCCCAAGTTAGGCTTGAGCTCCTGACGTCAGGTGATCCACCAACCTGCCTCGGCCCCACAAAGTGCTGGGATTATAGGCGTGAGCCACCATGCCTGGCCAATATTCTTTATTTTATTCAAATTCTGTGCATTTATGGAAGGAAGGAAGAAGGAAGGCAGGCAGGCTAACTTAATAACAAGATAAACAACTCTGCGCTATAATAGGAGGGATAAATATTCTTTGAAATAATGTTATTGTATTGCTTTTAAGTAGAAGTTTTTATGTTTGCTTTTTTAATTAAAGTTTTCAAACGTGCATAAGAATAGAACAAACTTCTCCATAAACCTGATTCATTTATCAAGATTTTGCCACATTTGCTTTGTCCCTTTTTTCTTATTTTCTTTGCTGAAATGTTTTAAAGTAAATGCTAGACACCATGTCATTTCACCCCTACTTACTTCAGTGTATGTCTTCAAACAGGGTAGACATTTTCTTCCCTAACCACATTGCTGTTCTCTCCTACAGTTCCTAGTATACAATTTGAGATTTCCCTGGTTATCTCTGAAATATCTTTTTATCTTTGGTTGGTTTGTTTAAATCAATATCCAAGGAATTTCTACCGCTGCAGCCTCGACCTCCTGGGCTCAACCAATCCTCCCACCTCAGCCTCCCACGTAGCTGGGACTTCAGGCACATGCCACCACACCCAACTAATTAAAAAATTTTTTTTTATAGAGATGGGGTCTCACTATGTTGCCCAGGCTGGTCTTGCTCCAACTCCTGGACTCAAGCAATCCTCCTGCCTTGGCCTCTCAAAGTGCTAAGGTTACAGTTATGAGCCACTGTACAGCCTGCCCAAGAGGCTTGATTAGAACCACTTCGATAATTTTTCTTTTCTTATCTTTTTTTTTTTTTTGATATGGAATCTTGCTCTCTCGCCCAGGCTGGAATGCAATGGCACAATTTCAACTCACTACAATCTCCACCTCCCGAATTCAAGCGATTCTCCTACCTCAGCCTCATGAGTAGCTGGGATTACAGGCTTGTGCCACTATGCCCAGCTAATTTTTGTATTTTTAGTAGAGACGGGGTTTTGCCATGTTGGCCAGGATGATCTCGAACTCCCAACCTTGTGATCTGCCCACCTTGGCCTCCCAAAGTGCTGGGATTACTGGCATGAGCCACCATGCCAAGCCTTTTCTTTTTTTTTGAGGCAGGGTCTCGCTCTGTCACCTAGGCTGGAGTGCAGTGGCAGGTTCTCAGCTCACCGCAATCTCTGCCTTCCAGGTTCAAGTGATTCTTCTGCCTCAGCCACTTAAGTAGCTGGGACTACAGGCACATGCCACCATGCCCGGCTAATTTTTTGTATTTTTAGTAGAGATGGGGTTTCACCATGCTGGCCAGGCTGGTCTCCAACTCCCGACATCAGGTGATCCGCCTGCCTTGGCCGCCCAAATGGCTGGGATTACGGACATGAGCCACTGCGCCCGGACAATTTATTTGTTTTCTTTTTGAGACAGGGTCTCTCTGTTGCCCAGGGTGGAGTGTAGTGGTGTGATCATGGCTTACTACAGTTTCAACTTCCAAGGCTCAAGTGATCCTCCCACCTCAGCCTCCCTGGTAGCTGGGACTATAGGCACACAGCACCATGCCTGGCTAATTTTTTATATTTTGTAGAGACAGGATCTCACCATGTTGCCCCGACTGGGTCTCAAACCCCTGGCCTCAAGCAGTCTCCCACCTTGGCCTCCCAAAGTGCTACAATTACAGATGCAAGCCAACGTGCCCGGCCCACTTTGAGAATTTAAAGAATTATTGCTGTTTTAGTGCAAAAAATGATCTGATTTTGACCAATATTTTGCCCAACAGGAAGCCTGCAGACCTGCAGAACTTGGCTCCCGGGACCCACCCACCATTTATAACGTTTAACAGTGAAGTCAAAACGGATGTAAATAAGATTGAGGAATTTCTTGAAGAAGTCTTATGCCCTCCCAAGTGAGTATCAAAGAAAATATGTATGAAAATATTGTCACTTATTTCAAGCTTGTGTTTTTTATCTGTAGAGACCTTTCTCACAGCATTAATTTGGAATGGCTAGGACTCTTTTTTATGTTTCTTATAATTAATGCTACACAGATATAAGAATTGGCTTCCAGCTAGGCCAATAAACCATACTAAGAAAGGTGGGGATTTGTCTAAGCTGTAGAGTACATGGTAGAAACAGATTTGGGATGTGTGTGATAGGTCAAGAAAGATTGGTTATTTGTGGGCTGTAGGTCTCAAACTGAGAGAGACGTTTAAAGAGGAGAAGGGATGGGGAAAGACACATTCCAACTGAACCCAGTAAGAATCTTTTAGCAAGAGTGTGGCACAGACTGCTATGAGATTTGATTTCAGTTCATTTTAAAGGTAACTTTCTAAAGCTATAATCAGACAATTTCCCTAGGATTCAGAGTTTTTATTTACTTATTTCTTTAAGGTGTTCCAGATCTCTAGGTCCTGCCTATACTATAATGATAGTTACATAAATTACAAATATGCAGCTTTGCATCATACTACAATCTTGGCATAGATTCAAAGCATTATTGGTTTCTTTTAGGCTTTTCTAGTTTCATTATACTGAAAATTGACATGTTTTGTTTCTCCTGACCCAAACCTTTATTACTGGTTAACTTGACTCTTACCCTCCATGTCCAGATATATTTTCCAGGATTATTGGGATAATTGAGATAGAGGGTTCTCGAATAATTATAGGCATACCCTGAAGATATTGTGAGTTAGGTTCCAGACTACCATGATAAAATGAATGTTGCAATAAAATGAGTCACATGATATTTTTGGTTTCCCAGTGCATGTAAAAGTTATCTTTACAGTAGTATATCATAGTGTTCTAAGTGTGCAATAATGGCATTATGTCTGAAAAAATTGCACATACCTTAATTTTAAAATACTTTATTGCTTAAAAAATGCTAATGGTTATCTAAGCCTTCAGCAAGTCAATCTTTTTGCCAAATGGAGGGTCTTGCCTTGATGTTGCTGGCTATTGACTGATGAGGATGGTGGTTGCTGGTTGAGATGGCTGTGGCAATTTCTTGAAATAACAATGAATTTTTCTACATTGATGGACTCTTCTTTTCATGAAAGATTTCTCTGTAACATGCAATACTGTTTGATGGCATTTAAAAATTTTAAAATAAATATTCTTTGCCTGAGGGATAATCTCAAGAGGTCATGCGCCCCTCTTTGATAGCATTTTACTCACAATAGAACCTTTTTCAAAATTAGAGTCCATCTTCTGAAACTCTTCTGCTATTTTAACAACTAAGTTGATGTAATATTTTAAATTCCTTGTTGTCATTTATCAATGTTATTAGCATCTTCACTAAGTATAGATTTTATCTCAAGAAACCATTTTCTTTGCTCATTCATAAGAAGCAACTCCTCATCCATTCAAATTTTTTTATGAAGGTAGAACAATTTGATTACATCTTCCAGCTCCACTTCTAATTCTAGTTGTCTTGCTATTTTCAACACATATGTAGTTCCTCCCTCTACTGATGTCTTGAACCTATGAATGTCATCCATGAGGGTTAGAATCCACTTCTTCCAAACTCCTGTTAATGTTGCTATTTTGACCTCCTCTCATGAATCATGAATGTTCTTAATTGCATCTAGAATGGTAAATCCTATCCAGGTTTTCAGTTTGCTTTGCCCACATCCATCAGAGGAATCCACTTTTTATGGCCTTATGAAATGCGTTTATTAAATAATAAGACTTGAAAGTCAAAATTACTCTTTAACTTACGGACTGCAGAATGATATTGTGTTAGCAGGCATGAAAACAACCATGATCTCCCTGTAGATCTCTCTCAGAGTTCTTGGGTGATTAGGTGCATTGTCAATGAGTGGTAATATTTTGAAAGGAATCTTTTTTTCCTGGGCAGTGGGTCTCAACAGTGTGCTTAAAATATTTAGTAAACCATACTGTGAACAGATGGATGTGCCATTATCCAGGCTTTATTGTTCCGTTTATAGAGCATGTGCAGAGTAGATTCAGTCTTTTTTTTTTTTTTTTTTCTGAGACAGAGTCTCACTCCATTGCCTTGGCTGGAGTGCAGTGGTGTGATCTCGGCTCACTGCAGCCTCTGCCTCCCAGGTGCAAGCGATTCTTCTCCCTCAACCTCCTGAGTAGCTGGGACTAGCATGTGCCACTGCACCTGGCTAATTTTTGTATTTTTAGTAGAGACAGGGTTTCGCCATGGTCGCCAGGGTGATCTCAAACTCCTGACCTCAAGTGATCCACCCGTTTCAGCCTACCAAAGTGCTGGGATTACAGGCGTGAGCCACTGTGACCAGCTGATTCAGTATAATTCTTAAGCTTTCTGCAAATTTTGGAATGGAAGATGGGCATGGGTTTCAACCTAATGTCAACAGCTGCATTAGACTCCAACAAGAGTCAGCCTGTCCTTTGAAGATCTGAAACCAGGCATTGACTTTTCCTCTGTAGCTAAGAAAATGATAGATGACATCTTCTTTCAGTAGAAGGTTTTAAAATCTGTTAAAATTCTGTTAAAATTTTAAAAAATCTGTTAAAAATCTGCATTAAAAATCTGTCTAGTGTAGCCACCTTCATCAGTGATCTACCTAGAGGATCAATGATGAAGGTGGATCACATTTTCTAGATAGATCATCTGAGGAAAGTGATGAAGGAAGATCTAGATAGATCAGCAAGATCTTCTAGATAACTTGCTGCAGCTTCTGCATAAGCATTTGCTGCTTCATGTTGTACTTTTATGCTTTTATGTTACAAAGATGGCTTCTTTCCTTAAACCTCATGAACCAACCTCTGCTAGCTTCAAACTTTTCTTCTGTAGCTTTGTCACCTTTCTCTGCCTTCATAGAACTGAAGCGAGTTAGGACCTTGCTCTGGATTAGACTTTGGCTTAAGGAAATGCTGTGGGTGGTTTGATTGTTTATCTGGACCACACAAACTTTCTTCCTACCAGCAGTAAAGCTGTTTTTTCTATCATTTGTGTGTTCACTGGCATTGCACTTTTAATTTCCTTTAAGAACTTTTCTTCTGTTTATGCAATTTGACTGTTTGGTACAAGAAGTGTAGCTTTTAGCCTATCTCAGCTTTTGGTCTGTCTCAGCTTTCGACATGCTTTCCTCACTAAGCATAATCATTTCTAGCTTTTGATTTAAAGTGAGAGATATGTATCTCTTCCTTTCACCTGAACACTGAGAGGTCATTGTAGGCTCATCAGCTGGCCTAATTTTAATATTATTTTGTCTCAGGGAGCAGGGAGGCCTGAAGAGAGGGAAAGAGACAGGAGAACAGCAAATCACTGGAGCAGTCAGAATACATACAGTATTAATCAGTTAAGTTTGCTGTCTTACATGGATGTGGTTTGTGGTGCCCCCAAAACAATTACAAGAGTAACATCAATGATCACTGATCACAGATCATCATAACAGATATAATAATAATGAAAAATTTTGAAATATTGTGAAAAATGCCCAAAATGTGACAGAGACGTGAAGTGAGCACATGCTGTTGGAAAAAATGGTGCCATCTTGCTTGACGCAGGATTGCCATAAACCTTCAATTTGTAAAAAATGTAATATCTGCAAAAATGAAGTAAAGCTCAGTAAAGCAAACAGTAAGACAAGGTGTATGCCTGAAGTTACTCAATTTTTTTTTTTAAGAGAGTCTCACTCTGTCGCCTAGGCTGGAGTGCAGTGGCACCATCTTGGCTCACTACAACCTCTGCCTCCCGGGTTCAAGCAATTCTCGTGACTCAGCCTCCCAAATAGCTGAGATTATAGGCATCTGCTAATTTTTGTATTTTTAGTGGAAATGGGGTTCCAAATGGTTCCACCATGTTGGTCAGGCTGGTCTTGAAATACTGACCTCAAGGGATCTGCCTATCTCGGCCTCCCAAAGTGCTGGGATTACAGGTGTGAGCCATTTGCCTGGCTCACTCAGTATTCATCCATTTATTTATTCATTGGTTTATTCATTCTGCAAAGGGTTAATGGACTACAAAGCATTGTGGATATGTTAGTGAATAAGACACAGTTCTTGCCCTCCAAAAGTACAGTCAAGTATGAGTGGAGAAGTGGTTATGGTGGTGTGATGAGAAGGTAAATGGAATCAGGAAAGGCTTTAGAGAAGAGACAACACTTGAACTTCAAACTCTCTTAATTAAAAAAAAGTGGGCCAGGCGCTGTGGCTCACATCTGTAATCCCAGCACTTTGGGAAGCTGAGGCAGGTGTGGATCACAAGGGCAGGAGTTTGAGACCAGCCTGGCCAAGATGGTGAGACCCTGTCTCTACTAAAAATATAAAAATTAGCCAGACGCAGTGGTGGGCACCTGTAATTCCAGCTACTCAGGAGGCTGAGGTAGGAGAATAGCTTGAACCCGGGAGGCAGTGGTTGTAACGAGCTGAGATTGCACCACTGCACTCTAGCCTGGGCGACAGAGCAAGACTCTGTCTCAAAAAAAAAAAAAAATGTTCAGCAGTTGAACAAAGGAATGACAAGTATTCCAGAGTAGAAGAGTCATTTTAAATATATAGCATAAATGTTTATATTTATGCTATACACAAATAGTATGTAATAATATATATTATTAATTATTAACATAATTAATATATGTATATTTGGGGGAAACTTGGGCGAGTGGCTGGACTGTGATGTGCATGGTTGGGATGGCAGGCAGGAGGCCAATGAGCAACAACGCCTCTGTCTATAACCAGCTTCTCATCTGTTGTGAGCAGAATTGCTCTCTGGTTAGCGATGTTGTGCTAAGCCTAAGATTTTATTTTCTTAATTCTTTTTTATAATAAAATTCTGAAAGCCTATCCTCTATTATCCTTCCTGTCCTTCTAAGAGCCTGGAATTTCTTTTTATCTCTACCTTCCCAGGAGACCTAACCTTCTTTTTATCCTAGTAAAGTATCTCCAAACCAACATTAAGAAAACTGTATCTTGATTTTTCTTTCAGGCCATGCATATAATTAGAATTGCAATAAATCAAAGTTAGGGTATTTGTGAATATAAATTGAAGCTTTATATCTCTCAGTGGGGCACTATTAAGAACATGCATTCAACTTACTGGAAATAACTTTTTTTTTCCAGCCACTGCACTCAGCCTGGGCGACAGAGTGAGACTCCATCTCAAAAAAAAAAAAGTATTGACAAACTAAAACTGAAATCTCCTGTTCCCAGGTCCAGTGTTTTTGTTTGTTTCTATTACAGTTCAGATTTTCTCTAAAAGATAAATCAAATTCTAAACCAGTAGGGACTTTTATGCATCTTCTCCAAACATTACATTTTAATTTATACATTATTATTAGCTTTAGCAAATAGCTTAATTAAGCAATGGTTTTCAATTATTGTGAGAACTCATTTTAACATTGTAGCGTTGAATTGGACCTTGAAAATAGACATTTTCATATTGCTTTTTTACATAAAAATTCCAGCCCCATTATAGTTGAGCATATTCCTAGAGATACTGTAACCAGAAATGGTCTTTTTCATGCAGTTTAAACACATGGGAATCTTTGTGTTATAAATGTTCACAATGTGCCAAATCCTTTGTAGGGGTAAAAGTTTTTACTTTTTTTTTTTTGTTTAGAGACAGTCTTGCTCCTCACTTTGTCACTCAGGCTGGAGTGCGGTGGTACAGTCTCACCTCACTGCAGCCTCAACCTCCTGGGCTCGTAATCCTCCTGCCTCAGCCTCTTGAGTAGCTGGGACTACAGGCACACACCACCATACCTGGCTAATTTTTCTATTTTTTTGTAGAGAGGATGATCACTTTCAATTAGTGTCTGAGAACAGGGTCTTGCCATGTTACCTAAGCTGTGGTCTTGAACTCCTAGGCTCAAGCCATCTGCCCGCATCAGCCTCCCAAAGTGCTAGGATTACAGGCGTGAGCCACCATGACTTGCCAGGGATTGTTTTTGATGCTGCTTATCCGTCTGCTCTTATTAATTACACTCAAGTGCTAATTATGTGCCATGCATTATGCTTTGTGGGTTATTTTATGGATTATCTCTGTTAATCCTCACAAAGACTTTGTGAAGAAACTGAAGATGTAATCCAAATAATTTGTCGAAGGTTTCATAGTTAATGGTGGCAGAGCAGGGATACTTTTGAAGCCATATCAATGTGACTTCAAAAATCTGTGTTTCGTCTGTTCTCTGCTTTCTACTTCTTATTTTATTGGGTTTGGCTTTTGTAAAAGAGGGAAAATGTTGTCTTTAATTGGGATTGTGCTTTAATGAGTAGAAAATTGAAAGCTAGCTCAAGTTTAGAGGAAAGGTAAGAGGGAAATCAAAGATAGTTTACTTGACTGCGATGAGCAAATTAGACCAAAGGTGGTTATCAAACTTAATTCAGTGAATTCTTTTTCTTTTTTTGAGACAAGAGTGTTGCTCTGTCACCCAGGCTGAAGTGCAGTGATGCCATCTTGGCTCACTGCAACTTCTGCCTCCTGGGTTGAAGCTATTCTCCTCCCTCAGCCTCCCAAGTAGCTGGGATTACAGGCATGCACTACTATGCCTGGCTAATTTTTGTATTTTTAGTAGAGATGAGGTTTCACCATGTTGGCCATGCTGGTTTGGACCATGTTGGCCATGCTAGTTTGGAACTCCTGACCTCAAGTGATCCCCCCCACATCAGCCTCCCAAAGTTCTGGGATTACAGGCATGAGTCACGACACCCACCCTTAATTCAGTGAGTTCTTTGACAAAGTAGATGAATCTGAACTCTTCTGATGAATTTTTATTTATTTGTATGCATTGAAACAGTATGTTTGAAGTGGGAATGCCTTCTTCTTAGTGGGCTCTGTGGACCCAGGATGTGAAATGCTAATTAATTAGCATAATTTCCATCATGCAGAATTGTTTCTAGGTGAAGAGTGGGAGGAGGAAGTGTTTTTAGGATTACAACCTGCATTTATTTTCTTCCTCCTCTATTGTGTTATATTGTTCCAGGGCACCCAGGGACGATTCTGTCTCACTGTCTTTTCCTTCCAGAACAAGGAGGTCTCAGGTCTTTATTGCTAGTCCTCTTCAGGCTCTGCTTGTAAGAATTTTTGTTTCTAAATAGGTTGAGGAGAAAAGGGAGAAGAATTGTGCAGGCTGGTTGACTGGAATCTAGCATTTCTAATAACATGTTTTTGGCATTTGATGATACTGAGAACAGAGTGGCTTTTTGTGAACACTTCCTGATTTGATCATGACAAATATAAATACAGGCAATTGTCTACTCTAGAGTTGCTTAAGATTGAGAGACTAATGAAAAGCTCAAATCAAATAACTTTTACTGGTGTGTGTAACTGTAGGTTTTAAAGTGAACTTTATCTTCTCTGGGGAAAACTATTTTTGTGTATAGTTTTTAGTTCCTCTTGTTTGAATATGAAGAAACCACTTTGCTAAAAAACTTTGAAACTTGGATTTTTAACTGAAACAGCCTGGATACTTGGCTAACTTATTAATAAAAGGATAAAATAGAAGGGAGGTAGATAAATTTGGAGGGGCATGCGATAAAATGTTATTACACTTTTTTTTTAAATGAGACATACAGTAAAGGAATTTGCAAGGCTAATCAGCCTTCATTTGTATATTAACACTAGAAAGGCAAAAACGTCTGAGATCTTTCCTAGAAGCATAGAAACGTTCTTAGCTAGTCTACCATTAAGAGTCTGTGATATAAGCAGAATTAAGGACTAATCTGAAAGTCTAAATACCCTGGGTGCCCATGTCTGTTCTGTCACTGACACTTAGTCTTTTATTAATTATTTGCCTCCCTTTTGTTAAATGTTAAAATGAGTTCTTACAATAATTGAAAACCATTGCTTGATTAAGCTATTTGCTAAAGCTAATAATAATGTATAAATTAAAATGTAATGTTTGGGGAAGATGCATAAAAGTCCCTACTGGTTTAGAATTTGATTTATCTTTTAGAGAAAATCTGAACTGTAATAGAAACAAACAAAAACACTGGACCTGGGAACAGGAGATTTCAGTTTTAGTTTGTCAATACTTTTTTTTTTTGAGATGGAGTCTCACTCTGTCGCCCAGGCTGAGTGCAGTGGCGCAATCTCTGCTCACTGCAACCTCTGCTTCCTGGTCTCAAGCAATTCTCCTGCTTCAGACTCCTGAGTAGCTGGGATTACAGGTGCCCACCACCATGCCCAGCTAATTTTTGTATTTTTAGTAGAGACAGGGTTTCGCCATGTTGGCCAGGCTGGTCTCGAACTCCTGACCCCAAATGATCCACTGGCCTCGGCCTCCCGAAGTGCTGGCTGGGATTAGAGGTATGAGCCATTGCGCCAGCCTAGTTTGTTAATACTTTTAATTATAATCAAGTGATTTGGGGGCCAAGTGTATAAACTTTCTGGAACGTAATTTCCTTTTAGGTAAAATGAGAGATCTGAGGTGAACATTCGCTTAAAGCTATACTATTCTGTGCATTAAATTAATAGTACAGGCCGGGTGCAGTGGCTCATGTCTGTAATCCCAGCACTTTGGGAGGCTGAGGCAGGAGGATCACTTGAGCCCAGGAGTTCAGCACTAGCCGAGGCAACATGGTGAAACCCTGTCTCTGCCAAAAATACAAAAAGCTAACCAAGTATGGTGACACATGCCTGTAGTCCTAGCTACTCAGGAGGCTAAGGTGGGAGGATCGCTTGAGCCTGTAGGTTGCTGCAGTGAGCCAAGATCCTGCCACTGCACTCCACCCTGGGTGACAGAGGGACACCCTGTCTGTCTGTCTATCTGTCTCTCTTTCTTTCTCTATCTCTCCCTCTCACACACACTCACACACACATACACGTACACATAGAAAATTAGTAATTCATCTCAGAGGGACAACAGGGCATATTATAATAATTATACTGTATAGATGAATGATGAATATGTAAATGATCTGTAATTCAAGCTTGCCTTCCTGTAAATTTTGAGAATTATGAGGCTTACTTCATTAGTACAACTAGGTACAGCTAAATAGTGGTTAGAGAAAAGGAGAGTTTGGGAAACTTGGCTACAGGAAGACACAGATGTATTGAAAAGGCACTTATGTTCACTGTACTATTTTTTGTTTGAGTCAGTGATGGTCCTGTATTACAAGCTGTGCAAACATTTAAACTGGAGGCTTGTTTATATAGTCAAGGGAAATCCAGGGATGGTGGACCTGTGATTAACTCTTTCAGCTCAGGCAGAAACAAAAAAAAGTAGAGAGGGTAAAGGCTCCTATAGTTGGGGATGTACGGTTAATGTATATCTAGATAGATACAGATATCTAAATTCAGGTGAAACTCACTATAATTTTTTACAGAAAAACTCTTTAAATAATTGTGTTTATGTGTTTATAAGATCAATCTTTAATCTTAAAAAATGAGAGCTATCTAGAGACTAGGTAGACCTTTTAAAAAGAAAGATGTCTTGAGCATGTAAGTGTTCAATAGCTAGTTTACATCCACCTTACTCACATAGTACTCTGCTCAATATTTAGAAGATATATCTCTTCCTTAATTCAAAATAGTAAACAGAAGAAGTATGAATATAATAACTGAAACACAACTTGCAACTGAACTAAATTTCGAAAACTACTTCCCTTTATTTTTAATTTAAAGAAAACTGGTAAGACAGTGTCTTTAAATACATGAATGAATTGAAATAACTAGTACACTGTAAGATTTTTTTCTGAAGTCTTACTGCTCCCAAGTCCATTTTCTAGTGACATTTTGCAGGACCTTCAAGCTGATTAATCTTCCCTAAAATGGGGCTAAGAATCTGAATTCCTCTAGCCCTGACTCCTGAGGCTAACATGAATGAATCCTGCTAAAGAGAGGATGAATAATTGAGCTTTTTCACATATTTTTCAATTTGAATAAAAAATATACACAGAGTATATGTGTTTTAAATCTAAATATGTGAAATGCGCATTTTTATGTGTTTTAAAAAGCTGGCATGTACGTCTGTTCTAAAAGTGGAAAAATATGACAACACAATAGAGCACTTGTCAGCATGCTTCTGACATCCTAATTTTTTTGTTGTTCAGCACTACCCTCATAAATATTCTAGGGAATGTTTAATATAAGGGAGGTTTTGGCAAATCCCAGGTGTAGGTTTCAAGCGATTGATCTGCCTTCTACTGTTATGTCCGTAACCTGCTATGGATGATCATGATGTTTGACCAGCCTACGTGCTTTTCCTGCTGTTGAGTTCTCTGGCTGGTTTAGTGTAGGGCATACTGAGGATCTGGTTGTCCGCTGTTTGAGAAGGCGTGAGAGCTGTGCTGTCTGGTGACTACTGAGCACTTGAAATGTGACTAGTGCAACTGAGGAAGTGAATTTTTAATTTTATTTAATTTTGATTTAAATTCATATTCAAATAGGTATATGGCACTGGTAGCTACTGTATTGGACAATGAAGATATAGAACATTTCATCATCACAGAAAGTTCTCTTGGACAGCACTGCTCTAGCAGTCTCATTCTAAGACTCCCGTTGGCCTGGCACTAATCTCTGAACAAGTCAACTGTTTCCCTGAATTCTAATTTATCAGATGGAGGTGGAGTGCAGATGCCGTGTGGTTGCCATGAAGATTAATATGTGAACAAAAACACAGTGCAGAGCTTTGTCTCCTAAGGAAAAAAACATTTTTAAAAAATATTAAACAAATGATGCTATTTCTTAATGTAATAACTATTAAAAGATGTCTAGTAACTGCTAGCACAGTGGTTTGAGAGAACTTATGCTAATGTATCTTGGAAGGATCTATAATTTGTATCACTTTTTCTATTTAGGTACTTAAAGCTTTCGCCAAAACACCCAGAATCAAATACTGCTGGAATGGACATCTTTGCCAAATTCTCTGCATATATCAAGAATTCAAGGCCAGAGGCTAATGAAGGTAAAAAAATTGAATTACCACTGCAGGAAAACCCCCCAAACAACAAGCTGTTATTATGACAGTGATTATAAATGAATACTTTAGAGTCCAGGCATTCCTATAAGTAATAAAAACTGTCTTTTAGAGTTGATCAGAAATTTGGTGATAAACTGGAATAAGTCCCTATGTTGCTGTTTTTCTGTTTCTAGCTAGTAGCACTGTATGTAGTAAGTGTGTGATAAAATGCTTCTTGAATGAAGTTGATTTCATATTATTTTGAGAAGTTACTGTGAAGGGAGTTATGGAAAGAATGGTGCATCAGAAACAGTGGGTTGTGTGGTGCTGGTGCTGGTGTTTTAGAATAGATTGGTTGAGCTTAATTTAAACTATAACGAAATCTTGTTGAGTGGCTGCAGCCTAAAGTCAAGTGAGGGATTTTTTTTGTTTTGTTTTTTTACTAATTATCCTTAAAGAGCAAATTTTGGAGTTGCTTTAAGAGGGTAATTAGACATACCAGATTTCCAGGTTTCTCTGTGTCTTCAAACTGGAATTTCATTTTCAAGTCATGTTTTCATGGTGAGAATTGTTTAGGTAGTACAGATGCAATTTTCTCTTATTTATTAAAGGACACTATTTTTATTATTTTATTTACCAAATGGATGTATAGTGTAGGGAGGTCTCTTTGGAAGAGATTCCATTTAATGAACCTTGTCTTAACTATAGCATTCAGTAATTTCCCTTTCTCTTCTCTTCAGGATGTTAAACATAGTTCTCTCTGGGGAAAACTGTGTACCACACATTAGTGTTTATTTGAAAGTAACCCAATAACCAAAAATGCTGGCTCCTAAAATATTTATGATAGTTTCAGATAGTTTGGTAGCTTGGGTGGGGTTCTTTTGAGAAGAAGTTTATGTCGGCAAATGAACAAGAATACCAAAGGGGAAAATACCAGTGCTGGTTAAACAAGAATAAATATATTTTTAAAAAGTGAAATACTTGCTAATTTCCTTATGTTATTTCAGTAGGCAAATTCCCAAGCTACTCAGGCTGTTTCTTATTACAAAATTTCCAAATTGCAGCATTTTATAATATTGAATTCCAGTGTCTATTTGCTCTTGATTTTTGGAACAATACTGCATGGAATGTTTTTCTACAGTGAAGGGAAAAAAGGGAAAAATGTTAGTGCTCAGGTCTGGCTTATATCTATTAATAATGTATTCCAGTAGCTGTCGTGGTTTGGAAGCAAGTTTCTTTAGTAATTGGCTTTTTTTTTTTTTCCTGACTAATATTTCTGTCTGAGCAATTTATACATTAAGTAAGGGTTGTGCTGGAGCCCCTCCTTTCCACAGACAGTGTCTTTTCTGTTCTGCCCTTCCTTCATGCGCACTTTATTTTCATAAAACTACCCTTGTATACCCAGATGTTTCTGCTGCATACTTCTTTGAGCAATCTTAGTTACAGTTACACTTTTATTTCTCTGTGTGGTTTTTGGGAGTTGGAGGGTGGTTAAATTTCTTCTGACACTTGGTGGGGAGGAGAAAGGAATAAAATGTGTTTGCTTCTGCTTTGAGAGGTAAGGATGGGGAGGGGAAGAAAAAGGTTGTAAAGTGATTCATTTAAGTATAACTTTGTATTCTATTTTTTCTCTATCAATTTGTTACTATCTTAAGTAACCACCTACTTTTCCTGTCCTCAGAATGCTGTAACCAATGAGAACAAACAATAGAATAGAATAGGTAGTATATAATCTAGAAGGCTTTATATTAAATTACCTGCTGGCAAATAAAAGTTACAGTTGCCAAGCAACTTCTCTCCACAGGGACCTGTTGAGGCCATGAGACTTTAGCAAACAATATTTCAAATCACTTTGGAGCTTAATGGGCCCTTCTTATGTATGTTTGGTGCAGGTCTCATATCTGTTTAGTGCAATCAAATGCCTTTAGTAATCCTAGGAAATTAGTGATTCACCTTTTTATTTCCCCAAACCCCCACCCAAATGCTGACAGTCTACACAGAGATGGATTTGTCATTTTACATGGTAAATCAGAGTAGACAAGTTGATTAGTTTTTCTAGCCTATTAAATATTTTTAAAATCCAATATATTTGGACAATTTTAAGACCCTTTAGGACTTAATTCTAAGTAAGGATTAGATGCCTGGATGCTACAGTTTTGGACTAGTGAAAGTGAAATAGAAGGGCTAGTGTTTAGGTTGGGAGATGAAGTAAACAAGTAAAATTTAAAGAATAAAGGGAGACACTGACGATGGATCGATAATACATATATAATTCTTTTGGTAACACGTTCAAATTGATTGGGAGTAAAAGTTTATGTAACCATTTAGGCATTCATAGAGAAGCTCATGGGTAATTCCTTTTGTGGGGATGCATTAAGTATAACCTGTTCCCAGATCTCCTATGGTTTTTTAAGTTCTGTGATGGCATTAATTTATGTAATTTACTAAGGCCCCAACTGTAACTAGTCATTGGTATTTATAATACTTCTAAGAGAGAAATGAATTTAGCATTGTGAACGTACTCGGAGGCATATTTCATAATGTCCAAATTCCTATTTTTACATGGAGACAAGGAATCTAGAGGCTCTGATTAGTTCCTTTTTATTCAAGATCCTCTCCCTTCTCCTCTCCCCACTACTCCTGCCTTTCTCGCTGGAAAAGTGTTTGGAGTCAGAAGATGGTTGTTCATTATTGTAGCAGTAAGCCTGCATTGTATATTTAATTATCTTTAAATACCCATTACCTGTTTCTGTTTTCCACTGATGTGTAACTTAGCCTAAAAACTTGTTTGTATAAGGTTACCCTTTATTAAGACTAGTGGTAGCTTGAAAATTCAGTTTTATCCATGTAAGTGCTTATAATTTTTAGTCTTTGTTGTATTCATTGTAAATTGTCTTGTTTTTCAGTAACAAATACTCTTATTACAGGTAATGTTTTCTGCCTTGAATTTTACTCATTCAGATCATACAAATAACAGAAAACATGCTTGTTGAAAAAGTTAAAATAGTACAGGAATAAATTTAATAAAACTTAATTGCCCCTCCTTAATCACATTACGTGACCTCTTCAACAATTTAGTGTCCTCCTTTTTTAATATAATTTTGCAAAGATTTCTGTAAATATGTGTTATGTACATACCCACATTATACAGTTATATTTTTCACTTATACAGTAGAAATGCTTCTATATCAAAATATAGATCTGGCTGGCTGCAGCGGCTCAGCTCTGTAATCCCAGCACTTTGGGAGGCTGAGGAGGGCAGATCATGAGGGTTAGGAGTTCGAGACCAGCAAGACCAACATGGTGAAACCCCGTCTCTACTAAAAATACAAAAATTAGCCGAGCACGATGGTGGGCACTTGTAATCCCAGCTGCTAGGGAGGCTGAGGCAGGAGAATCGCTTGAACCCTGGTGACAGAGGTTGCAGTGAGCCTGGATCATGCCACTGCACTCCAGCCTGGACTACAAGAGTGAGACTCCATCTCAAAATAAATAAATAAATAAATAGATTAAAAATACATATATATACGCGCGCGCACGCACACACACACACACACTTACCTCAATTTTTAGAAATTCTGCTTTGTATTTTATATATGGGTTTTCATTTAACTATTTCCATGTTGATAGACATCTAGACTGTCTCAAGGTTTTTTTTTTTTTTTTAAACTATAACAAACAGTGCTGCTGGTGGATGTCCTTGAGCTGGATTCCAAATATTTCAAGAAGTTTTTGTACATTTTAAATTTTGCTTTATTTTGCCAAATTGTTCTCGAAAAGTCTATACCAGTTTATAGTCCCACTAACATGAAAGTATTCATTTTCCTACACTTTGGACCCTGGTGTATGTTAATCTTTGTAATTTTGCTGTGTTCTCTTAGACAAAAAAGGGTGTTTTGACTGTCATAATTAATTTTAAACTGATTATGTTGCTCTATTGCACCTAATAATTTTTTGAGAGCTTTTGAAATAACTTCTTAGAGATACCAACATTACTACATCAGGGGTATTGGAGAATAATAGTGCTACTTATTAGATATAAAAAAGACAAGGAGCTACTTTCTGATGGCTTGCTACTGCCTTCTAGTGGTTAATTTTGACATTTTTTAATCTTTATATACTCCTTTGTGATGATTATTCTTGAAAACCGTAGTATGTTTATTGAATGGTGCTATTTAGTACTTTTTGATACCTCTGTTTGTGTTTGTTTTATTGGCCATACCTTATGTTGGTACATATAATTGTACCAAACCAGTTCATCATTCTTTGTTTTCATTAATATACCCTTGTTATGGCATTCTTAACTATGAAAAATTACTAACACTCTAGTCAGGTATAGCAATTCAACTTAATCGAAAGTGCTAAGTCCAAAATTATGGAAAAAACAGTCATTGTAATGTTATGCTAGACTTTTTATTTTCTTTTTTAAAAAAAATTTATTTAAATGAGACAAGGTCTTGCTATGTTGCCCAGGCTGGTCTTGACCTCTGAACTCAAGCAATCCACCCAGCTTAGCCTCCCAAAGTGCTGAGATTACAGGCATGAGCCACCGTGCCTTACATTGAGGAATACTAAATGTTATAAACCTTGTAAATTTAGGATATTATATATATATGTGTGTATATATATGTATATAATATATATGTATATATATTATATATATTTTATATATGTATATATAATGTATATATATAGTGTATATATATATATTTTATATATATATAATTCAGGAAAAACATTAATTTAGAGCAGGTCCAAGTTTAAAAATTTGCTCAAACTTATCAAAACACTCAAGTAGCATTTGAGACAATAATTCAGTGTTTGAATTCAGGCAACATTATCTTCCCAACAGACTGATTCTATTCATTGTAATCGGATCAAAGAACAAGTCCTTGTATTCTAATATGTTCTTGTTGTGCATTCACTGCCCGCCCCCCGCCCCCCTGCTTTTTTTTTTGAGACAGAGTCTTGCTCTGTCACCTAGACTGGAGTGCAAGTGGTATGATCTCCACTCGGTGCAACCTCCACCTCCCGGGTTCAAGTGATTCTCCTGCCTCAGCCTCTCGAGTAGCTGGGACTACAGGCACACACCACCATGCCTGGCTAATTTTTGTATTTTTAGTAGATACAGGGTCTCATCATGTTGGCCAGGCTGGTCTTGAACTGCTGACCTCAGGTGATCCACCTGCCTTGGCCTCCCAAAGTACTGGGATTACAGGCATAAACCACCGTGCTTGGCCATGCATTCACTGCTTTTAATAAGAAGCATATTGAATCTTGTTTTACAGCCTTGAGATTCTGCTCTCTCCTTTTTCTCTTTTTTTCTCTTAAATATAACCATAAGAAGTTTATCATTTCCTGGAATTCTTACTGACCTAACTGTTTATCACATTGTATTCTCTTGTTAATTTATAAACTTTACTTTTCAGCTAACGATATGCATTATCGTTGGCCTGAATGTAATTAATAAAAGTTCGTTTATTGTTTTGTGTTTTTGATCTTTTATTTTTAAGTGGCTTCTCTGTCACTTCTCTAGTTCCAGTTGAGCTCTGCTAATGTCTCAACTTTATTTTACTGGGTTCCAGTGCCCTCTACTGATTATGTTTCCTCTAAGAAATAAGGTAGCTTGATTATGGCTATGGCTAGCATGATCCTTATTAATATAATGGGTAGATCTTTGATCTTGTCACTTATGATTTAGGTAACACATTCTAGTTTGTTTGATATTTATCTAAGTAAAAAATATTACCGTGCAGGCATGGTGGCTCAAGCCTGTAATCCCAGCACTTGGGGAGACCAAGGCAGGTGGATCACTTGAAGCCAAGAGTTCAAGACCAGCCTGACCAACATGGCATAACCATGTCTCTACTAAAAAATACAAAAATCATCCGGGCATAGTGGTGCCCACCTGTAATCCCAGCTACTTGGGAGGCTGAGGTGGGAGAGTTGCTTGAAACTGGGAGGTGGAGGTTGCAGTGAGCCAAGATCACATTACTACACTCCAGCCTGGATGACAGAGTGAAACTCTGTCAATAAATAAATAAAATATATGTAGAATTAAAATACATAACAATAGTAGCATATAGGACAGAAAGGAAGTTAATGGAGTTCTAAGGTCTTTGTATTATCCTGGAAGTGGTAGCAGTTATAATTAAACTTTAATGAGTCAGGGAAACAAAGACTAGTAAAAGGATGTATATTAAGCTAATAGAAGGGGAAACAGAGGAATAATTTTAAAAAAAGTAATCCAAAGGAAGTTAGGAGAGAAGAAAAGAACAGAACAGGTGGGCAAGGATGTCCACAGAACAGGTGGACAAATAAGAAGTATGATGGCAGATTTAACCAGAGTTTTTAGTAATGACATTGAATATACATTATTTAAATATTCCAAATAAAAACAAAGTTTACCAACTGGATTAAAAACAATGTTGCTTGTGTGCAAGACTGTGTGTGTGTGTGTGTGTATAGATATATATGAAACACAATGAGCCGAGATCATGCCATTGCACTCCAGCCTGGGTGTCAGGAGTAAAACCTTGTCTCGAAAACGAAAAAACAAAGCTACAGCTAGAAAGTTTCTACATGTTTGAAAATTAACTAGTATATTTCTAAATAATCCACAGATTGAAAAAGAATAAAAAGATGAAAATACAGAATGTCTACATTTGTGAGATATGGCTAAAACTGTGCTTAGAGGGAATTTTATAGTTCCAAAAGCCTATATTAGAAGAGCGCTAAATATTGCTGATCTAAAACTTAGAAAAAGATTAGCAAATTAAACCTGAGAAGTTAAAAGGGAGGAAAAACTGAAGAGCAGAATATAATGAAGTAGAAAACAAACATGACATTGAACAGGGAAACTAGAAGCTGGTTTTGGAAAAGTCTAACAAATAAAAAATTCATAGGTCCTTGACAAGAAAAATCAAGAAAAATGAGAGAAGACAGCAAAAACCAATATTAGGAATAAAAAGGAGGATTGCTACAGATCTTACATTAAAATGATTTTTGGAGGCTATTTTGAAAAATTTTATGCTTATAATTTTCAAAACATTGGAGAAATTTACAGAAAGTACAGTGTAACAAAATTGACACAAAGAGGAATTAAAAATGTGAATATTTTTATGTTATCATTTAAGTTTCTTGTAATTAAAAGGAAAACTCCAGATCCAGATGGCTTCACTATTGAACTCTTCCAAGCATTTGAGGAATAAGTAAGATCATACTTGCATATACTTTCCCAGGGAACAGAAAAGAGGGAATACTTTCTAACTTGCTTTTAGAGGGCAGGCAGCCTTGATACCAAAACTGTACAAGAACATCAAAAGAAAGGACAATTTCAAGCCAATCTTTCTTGAATATAGGTGCAAAAGTCTGAAACAACATATGCCAAATCCAGCAACATAAAAAAATAATACAACCAAGTTGGGTTTCTCAGGAATGGAAGATTGTTTAAAAATTCAAAAATCTGACTGGATGCTGTGACTTATGCCGGTAATCCCAGCACTTTGGGAGGCAGGTGGATCATTTGAGATCAGGAGTTCGAGATTACCCTGGCCAACATGGTGAAATGCCGTCTTCTCTGCAAGCTCTTCCTTCTACCTATCCTTTAAATGATGTTCCTTAGGGCATTCTGTAGGCCTTCTGCTTCTCCTTTACTCCATGGTTTCATTGTTTATTTATGTTCTCATAACTTCTAAACACGTTGCTCCAGCTCTGTTTGTGACACTTGAAACCATGTTTGTTTGTCTTTTGGACATCTCTACTCACATGTCTTACAGGTACCTCAAACTCAGCATATTAACTGAACTCATCTCCATATCCCCTAAATCTGTTTCTCCTTGGGAAGGTAAATGGCTCAGTAAATGATACCAGCATTCACCCTTGGAGTCTTTAGTTTGTTTACCAGCTTCTCTGTACTACCCTCTGTCCCCAAGATTTAAACTCTCTGAGGATAGAAACCTATTCTGCTTTATTCAACAGTGAATTTAATAATCCTTAGAATAAGACTTGGCATGTAGTAGGGGCTCAATTTATATTTTGTCAAATGCATCTTCCCCCCTTCTCCATATTCATTTTGGTTTCTGAACTCTTAGTTTTTATCTCCTACAATCCATTCATTCCTTGTTGTGCCTGTAGCCCCTTACCTAACTAAGACTACCATCTATTACCTTGACTACCATGAAGGGACCAAGTGATGAGTGGGTGGCTGCAATTTGCAAGAAGAGGTATGGGATTAGGACATATTTACGTTGCTGGTAAAATGTCTAAGATGCAGCATGTAAACTTTTACCTTTTTCCTTAAAGGACACAACTGAATTAGACTTAATTACATGGTTTGCCATCCCATGATAATTAACTTTCTTTTATGGCCAGTTACCTCAATCATCAGAGTGAGTTCATCTATTCTGAGAGTGAGGGGGAAGGTGAATTGGATGTAAAGGATAAGCAAGGATAATAGAAGATCTGTCTGTTGCTATTCCATGTTTTTAATGACATTCCTGCCCCCATACTGCTGAGGGCCACTAACTTTGACTTTTCAGATATACAGTGGTGCTCTGTCCCACCAGAGCTTCCTAATCTACTTGGCTGAAGAGGCTCCCAGTTCAATGTTGTCAACTGAGCTCGTTCATCTGACCTTTGTGCTTTTTGTATAAGATAGTGCTGTTCTTGGCTTCCTGTGTATTATAAGACAGTTTTGAAAATCCCAGGTTTTCTGTTTGGATTGTTTGAATTGGTATTTCTTTTTTTTCTTTCTTTTTTTTTTTTAAATAGATAAGACATCTTTATTACTTAACCTTTTAAACAGTCACTTGACTATTGAATTCTGAAATGTGTCTTTTCTTCTTCTACTCTGATGTACAAGCTTGTTGTAAAAATGATGTAGAAACATTTACACCAATCTGTGAAATACGACCGACTCTCCCCCACCCTATATCCAAAGTTGAAAAGAAGAAAAAAGGCTAAGAATAGAACTCATTCCTGATTTCCACCAAATTATTTCCCTAATTCTTAAAATCCTCACATAAGTTCTTTTTTTTTTTTTTTTTTGAGACGGAGTTTCGCTCTTGTTACCCAGGCTGGAGTGCAATGGCGTGATCTTGGCTCACCGCAACCTCCGCCTCCTGGGTTCAGGCAATTCTTCTGCCTCAGCCTCCTGAGTAGCTGGGGTTACAGGCACGCGCCACCATGCCCAGCTAATTTTTTGTATTTTTAGTAGAGACGGGGTTCCACCATGTTGACCAGGATGGTCTCCATCTCTTGACCTCGTGATCCACCCGCCTCGGCCTCCCAAAGTGCTGGGATTATAGGCGTGAACCACCGCGCCCGGCCCACATAAGTTCTTAATCTCCAGCCAAAGTCTTGGTTGTGGGAAAAATATTAATTTGTGCAGTCCAACACTTACATACTCTTGAGGGGAGGGCGATCCTGTCCCTTCAAGCTCAATGAAGGCAACGGCCAGGTCCTTCTGGGTCCCTGTACAAGTGCCTAGAACTTAACATTTAGTATTTATAGTTCTTTTTTTTTTAAAGAGATGGAGTCTCGCTATGTTGCCCAGGCTGGAGTGCAGTGGCTATTCACAGGCGCAATCCCACTACTGATCAGCACGGGAGTTTTGACCTGCCCTGTTTCCGACCTGGGCCGGTTCACCCCTCCTTAGGCAACCTGATGGTCCCCCGCTCCCGGGAGGTCACCATATTGATGCCGAACTTAGTGTGGACACCTGATCAGCATAGCGCACTACAGCCCAGAACTCCTGGGCTCATGTGATCCTCCCACCTCAGCCTCCCGAGTAGATGGGACTACAGGCACACGCCACTGCGCCCAGCTATAATTCTTGGTTTACAGACGGATCTGATGGCAAGAAACTATTACTTCCTCCTCTTTCCTCCTGGACACTGTCCTTTTCTCTTGACCGCCTTTCCTCTTGCCCCCAGGCCCCTGCTGGCCTCCCTTTCTCTTGCCCTTCTGACTCATTTTCTTCCTCTTGGCAGCCTCCTCCTGGTCCTCCTCCCTCATCTGCTTATTGGTGGCCCTCGTCACATCCAGCTGAGGCTTCCTGCTGTTCATGACACGAAGCAGCTTCAACTGGTTCTTTTTCTCTGCTGCAAAGTCCCCGAAAAGGGGTTGAAAATTCCTCTTCTTGCTGGAGCTCCAGGGCACCTTCTCCTTGGGGAGGCGCTCCTGGAAATGCCCCACAGAGGCTGTGGAGACCTTGGCCACTTGCATGGCATGGCCCAGCTCCTCCTTACTCTGGTGTCCGGTAAGGTGCAAACCGACTGCGCTGGGCAGCTGCATCTTGTGCTGGCGGGCCAAGTTACACAGCCGGTTCAGTTCGTTTTTGGCCACCCCTTCCTTCGGCCTGAATCCACTTGGTGAACTAGACCTCCAAGGGGTCGGCATTGCTGGGCACCTCAGTCAGCCATTCCTTGGCGTCGTCCTGGGTGCGCTGGTCGCCCCAGCGCCGCTGCCACTGGCCGCTCACCTCGCCCCACACCAGGTTGGTCGTCTTCTTGAGACAGATGCCCTTGAGGCACGCGAACTGCTGCTAGCGTGTAAGTGGCCGCAGCCGGGGAAGAGGCTTCTCTCGCAGCAGATGTGTGGTGGGCTCCGGCAGCTGCGCCATTATCACCTCTTCCACGTGCTCCGTGGGCAGCTACCACAGCCTGTTGGTGAACAGCTGCATGTTGTCTGGTGGAGGGCCCACAGCTCAGCCTCCAGTGTGGGTCCGGGGCACCTCAGCCCTGTCGGGGGGTTCCGGTCGAAGCTAGCAGGTTGTCCAGGTCAAACTCCACTTCCAGCTCCTTGTACACCGTGATGCACTGCAACTTCTCTGCCTCGTCCTGCTCAGCCTTTGCCAGCATGTCCTCCACACTTTGAGCCTCCATGGCTCCAGCTCGGTTCACTAGCTTTGGGGCTGTGGCTGAAGTTACTTTTCCTACCTGAATTGGTATTTCTTAACACATTTCATGCTGATAAATCAAAATATTCCTGGGGAAGCAGGAATTAAAAATGAAGGCAAGAGTCTTGTCTGTAAGATTTTTTTAATCCCTAGATTTGAATTAATATGTTTGCCTTTTCTCATCCATACTTTCTAGTTTAAATGTCAACTGTGTTGGGCCATATGTGTTCATGTATGGGACATTTAGTTGTTAGCAAGATTTTACAAATACCACTGTGTGAAATTATCATACTTATTTGTACATTTACCTGAACAAACTTGTTTCATCCCCCGCCCCACATAATTAAGCACTAGGAGAGCAGGAGCCTTGTCTGTTTTGTTCTTCAGTACCTCGCCTCAGAGTAAACATTTGATAAACAGTTATTGACTCAGAGTCACACTTCTTTTTGAGGATTTGCATGGTTTTCTTTCTTACAGTATTCTCATCTTTTTTTTCCCCCCAAGCACTGGAGAGGGGTCTCCTGAAAACCCTGCAGAAACTGGATGAATATCTGAATTCTCCTCTCCCTGATGAAATTGATGAAAATAGTATGGAGGACATTAAGTTTTCTACACGTAAATTTCTGGATGGCAATGAAATGACATTAGCTGATTGCAACCTGCTGCCCAAACTGCATATTGTCAAGGTGGGTCTGTAGGGTATGATGTCACATTGCCATTACCTTGTATTGTATTTACTAAGGTGGCATTACCTTTATGCTCAAAACATTTCTGATCTTATATATGACTAGCTGTTTAACTCAATGCTGTTTAAGCAATAGTTGAAACACCCTAGAGTTAGATGGAAAATTATGTCTTAAAATTTAAGAAAAGAGAAATGAATGTTTTTTTTTTCTGTGACTGCATAAAAATTCGAAGATGTAATGCATGACTTTGAATTGGAGTTTGCCACACTGACTTCTGTTGTCAAATTCTGTGATCACGTCTGGCTTTCTCTATTCAAGGCAAAAAGTATTGAGCATTTATTATATGAGACACGGGTGGGCACATTGTTAAATAGAATAACAATAAGCACTAGTTGTAAATAAAGACCTAAGATAAGAAAAGCAGATCTAAAATAGTGTATGTGTGTTGTGAAGTATTTCCCAGTGATTACACTTGGCTGTCTTTCATGGTGTCCAAGGCAGTTATTTGCAGTCACTTTCACACTTCTAAATCCTTGGTGTAACTTGCAGTCTTGGTCATTATTTAAAACCCTAGTTAGAATAATGGCAACAGGCTTCTTTTCAAATAGAAGCAGTTCTCAATGATTTCGAGCGTTAATTATTTGCTCTAAAATCAGAGACATGTCTAGTTCACAAGACATGGAAAATAAGTCTTTAACTTTCAGTCTCTTTGTATTTCAGGTGGTGGCCAAAAAATATCGCAACTTTGATATCCCGAAAGGAATGACTGGTATCTGGAGATATCTAACTAATGCATACAGTAGGGATGAGTTCACCAATACCTGTCCCAGTGATAAGGAGGTCGAAATAGCATATAGTGATGTAGCCAAAAGACTCACCAAGTAAAACTGCATTTATGAAAGAGGTGTCTTCATGTCTTCCCTTAAAAATATGCTTTTCCTAACAGGCTACTCCTCTTCCTATAGAGCAGAAATTGTATTTTGCACGAACATGCAGTTATTGAAGATTAGGATCAAGGATAGACCAGGTATAGTAGTTATCTTAAAATATATACTCCTAAGCAGTATTATTTTAAAATCCTTTTATCCTGCCTACCTGCCCTACCCGGGTTCCCCTCTTTTTAATTTGGAGACACTCCACCACAAACTTTTCACTTTAGAGGTAGTTTGCCATCTCTCAAGAGCCCTCACCATTGTGTCCATTTACTGTGTATGGATGGCAGAACTTTGAGGTGCAATGTTTAATCGTTAAAGTAGTAGCCATGACTTTGTCAGGTAGCCCCAAACTGGTGTATAATGCATGGTACAAGGAATATTTATGTATTTTTTGGAGTTTTATAATATTTAGTAAGAGTATATGAAAGGATTGCTACTGTATCAGAAATATTGTTTCAATTTAGTCTATCCTAGATGTGTACTAAAGAATATTACCATCAGAGAAGAGAACTTTCTGCAAAAGTCACTACAGATTTGGCTATATTGCTTTGTAGATGGATTTTTACTTTTGCCTAAAAGTGTTTATCCTTCATACCAATTGTAACGTTTGACACCATGTAGAAGCTAAAAGTTTAGAGGGAGGGAGGATTTTCTCAAGACCTTCCTCAAGCATTTTATCTTTATAAGAGGAACTGATGGGCACCTGATACATATTCTGTCTAAATATGTTTGTTATATGTGTTTTGCCCTGTGCCATTCATTTGGAACATTATTGCTTTCTTCCTTGATTTTAAAAAGCTTGTTTTTAGGTAATCATAGAGCTTGCTATTAGTACATCTTTTGAGCAACACTACATAAACTGACATTTAGTTGATTTAGCTGTAGCAGTACAATGATTAGTAATGTAAAAATTAACACAGAAATTAACCTAAGGAATGAAGGGTGGATTTGTCAAAATAACAAGTAAGTTTTTGTTTCTAAAGCACATTTAATGTAGGTGATCTAAACACATTATCCATTCTATGTAAAAAAAAGAAAAGATAAAACACAGATCACCAGCTTTCTCATTTCACCCCATTTACCTTGTAGAGAGGATTGTTCATTCCTTTTGGACTAAGTTATAGTAATGGTGAGTGTATATTTACTGCAGTTTTGCCTGATCTCACTCATTGCACTTCCTTGAGTTAAATTTTTCTACAGCCATGTTGAGGAATAGCACTCTTCCATGTTTTTGCTTTTTTTGTTGTTTTTTGTTTTTTAAAATTGAAGCCCTAAACCAGGAATTATTTGTACTCTAACAAGGGGGGATGAACTTGCTGAAAATAAAACTTTGCCATGTATTTACTCTTTTTAAAAGACAAAAACAAAGCCAGACTTCCTAAGTACTGCTCTGAAGGACTTGATTGTGACTATAATACATTTTTTGGTAATTTTTTATACCTAACTTGTATAGGAAGTGCTATTTCTCATAGGCTGTTTTTTTGAAATTTTAAGTTTATTGCTTTAAAATGGCAGTGTTTCCCCCCTCCTCCACTTTGATATGCGAACATTTAGTAAGCACTGGCTTTATGGAAGCAGCTTTTTATAAGTGTGCTGCATTTTTTTGAAGTAATTAGCTTAGTACAGAAAGATAAGAAAATCTCCATGTTGTATCCATTTGGCTCAGGGAGAGTCTTTGCCTTACCTTTCTTAGAACTCTTTATTGTTGATCAAAAGTTTGAGCACCCACTTTTTTTTTTTTTTTTTTGGTAATTAAATATTGTATGATGATTTATCTGGTTCAAGGAAGTAGCACTATACAGTTATCTATTAAGAAATTATTTTGCAGTGGTTTTAGTGGGTGAAAGTGTCCCATCTGCACCAGTACACAGGCACGCATTACCACTCTTCACTTACTTTTTAAATAGTGGCAACTTGGCATTCATTCAGGTGATACTGAACCTTGCCTCATAGCTTAAAGTATGAAAAAGATTCAAGCAAAGTGAGGTTTGTTCTTTCCAGTGAATGGTGGACCAACTGGTGCAGGGTAGAGGGCTAACAGAGGAAAGAGCTCCATTCTTTAAAATAGAGTGATGAAAATTCATTCTGAAGCTCAAAATATTTTCATTTTGGAGTTCTCTTGTTTTTATTAACCCAGTGACACTGGGCCATCCCTCTAAATGTTCGAAGAAGGTGTGTCTATTGTGATTTTGATGAAGACAGAATTATTTTTCTCTGTAGAAAGATACTACTTTTTCAGGGAAGTTAGTAAAATGAAATGGAAATTGGTAAATGGACAAAAGCTAGCTAGTAAAAAGGAGGATCCAACAACATGCTTTAACCCCATTGTATGTTTGGAAAGAGCATAGTTTAAAATCTCGAGAAATTTACGACATGAAAGTTTTCATGGTAGACAGTTCATGCAATATATGAATTGACATAATGGAAATAATCTAATTTTATTTTTACAAATAACAAATCCATTCCCCTTCATTTAGACCCCTTTTGTGTTTTACTTCAGTGAAGAAATTGAAGTCTCAATGGAAAGTCAAGGGATTCTGAGAAATTTTTGTATTCTACAATGGAAAGCTCTCTTCTAGTTGATAAAACTTGCCTTTTTTGATGTAGATGCGGATTTTCTATACAGTTCTATTGTCTTACTAGGACTGTTAATTTTTGTGATAAAATTCAAGTAAGATTTTATTTCTTGGTAATTTTGGCTTTTACAATTTATCTTTAAATCTTTGAGCAATCTGTACACAATGGAGAGATTTCTGACATACTACATGGATCAACTCTAGGATTTAGGCTTGTTAACTTTACTTCTATTGTGTTTCGAATCTCTCCAGAGTTGCATGTAGATAGCGTTTATTTCTGTGAACTTAAACTCATTTAGAAAATATCTACAAAGTAAAAATGGCGAGGAAATAGAAATGTATTTTTTCATGAACATTTTGATACAAATTTCATCATTTAATCATTCACCAATTTCTTACATTAATTTGAATTAAGCATTTAATGCAAAGAGAGGGGAGCATTCATTATTGATATATGTGGGCTTTTAAAAATTCCATCCTTTATAAATAGTCAAGGTTTGGGCCATACAAATTATATTTTTATCATGGAAAAATTTAAACTCCTCAAGCCATAATGTTGAATAGAATTGGATTATTTTCTTTAGAATTTCTTGAACAGGCAAATGAAAGCTTATTATAGAATGCATGTGTTTTCTTTCCTCTTTGGAACATCAACAGCAGTATATTGCTGGCAGCTATTGTATTAAAAAAATAAAGTATATTTTCACTATCATAAAGTATTCTTTTTTCCCCCTCTCATAAAAATAAATAACAACTTGGGGTAAAAGTGTTTTGAGACTACTTTTTTTTTCTATGGGTGATTCAGCACATTTAATAGGTTAAAGGAGAAAAACCATAGGATCATTTAAATAGGTACAGAAAATAACTTGATTAAAATACTCATGTTACTCATTCTTAGCAAAATAGGACCAGAGGTAACTTTTTTTTTTTTTTTTTTAAGATGAGTTTCGCTCTTGTTGCCCAGGCTGGAGTGCAATGGCGTGATCTCAGCTCACTGCAGCCTCCACCTCCCAGATTCAAGCGATTCTCCTGCCTCATCCCCCTCCCCGAGTAGCTAGGATTACAGGCATGCACCAGCAGCCTGGCTAATTTTGTATTTTTAGTAGAGGCGGGGTTTCTCCATGTTGGTCAGGCCGGTCTCAAACTCCTGACCTCAGGTGATCTTTCCGCTTTGGCCTCCCAAAGTGCTGGGATTACAGATGTGAGCCACTATGCCCGGCCCTTTTTTTTTTTTTTTAACTTGATAAAGACTTTTATTGAGAACCTATAGCAAATGAAACAGAAGCAATCTCATTAAAGTCAAGAATAAGACAAGATTGCCCTCTATCACAGCTGCTATCCAGCTACTTTCACAGCTACTTTATTTAATGATATCCTAGTAAATGCAGTAACATCAGTGAAAGGAATAAGGAATGGAAAAGCAGCAACAAAATGACTACCCTTTGCAGGTGATGTTGATGATGGTGGTGGTGGTGTGTGTATATAAAATCCAAAATAACTTACAAATATTAAAAATAATTCAGCTGGATTTCTAGTTACAAGATTGAGGAACAAAATTTAATATAACTGCAATATACAAATAGTAACCACATTAAAAACTAATAGAGAAATTGGCAACACTGTTTTCTTCTGGAGGAGAATTGGGTGTCAGAGTAAATGGGTGGGAAATTATCAGTGTATACTTTTAAGTTTTTAGAAATTGGTAAATATGTTACCTATTCTAATAAACAAAAAGTGCTTTTTTTAAAAAAAAAAAAAGTTCCTAAGCAATTTAGAATCAAATCAAACAATGTGCAATTCCTAGCCAACCATGGTGGCTCATACCTGTAATCCCAGCACTTAGCGAGGCCAAGGTGGGAGGATTACATGAGACCGGGCGTTCAAGGCCAGTCTGGGCAACACAGCAAGACCCTGTCTCTACAGAAAAAAAAAAAAAAATAGCCAAGTGACATGAGTCTATAGTCCTAGTCTATAGTCCTAGGAGGCTGGGGAAGGAGGATCTCTTGAGCCAAGGAGTTTGAGGCTGCAGAGAACTATGATTGTGCCACTGCACTCCAGCCTGGGTGACAGAGCAAGACCCTGTATCTTTTTTTTTTTAAGTGCAATTCTTTAGGAGAAAAGTACAAGACATTATTGAAAGGCCTAACAGAAATTTAGGATAGACATAACCATATTCATGGATGGAGAACTCAAAAGCATGAAAATTTAAATTCTGACTATAAATATAGTTTTCAACAGGTTCCTAACAGGTGTTTTTGGAAACTAGATAAATGGATTCAAAAATTTATGTGGAAGAGTTATGCCCCCCAAATAGCCAACATATATCTGAAGATGAGAAAAGAAAGAGAACTTGTCTGACAAGATATCAAGACTTAGTTTTCATTAATCAATGGATAGGATATAGGTCACAGCAACACAATACTGCTGCAACAACCATAAAAAACTATTACAACACCAAAATAGGCTGGGCCCAGTGGCTCACACATGTAATTCCAGCACTCTGGGAGGCCAAGGCACGGGTGGATCATGAGGTCAGGAGTTCGAGAGCAGCCTGGTCAACATGATGAAACCCCGTTTCTGCTAAAAATACAAAAAATTAGCCGGGTGTGGTGGCGGACACCTGTAATCCCAGCTACTTGAGAGGCTGAGGCAGGAGAATTGCTTGAACCCAGGAGGCAGAGGTTCAGAGGTTGCAGTGAGCCAAGATCATATCACTGCACTCTAGCCTGGGCAACAAGAGCAAAACCCCATCTCAAAAAATAATAATATTTTAAACACCAGAATACTGTGTAGGCAACAAGGAGTAAAGGATTGGGGTTGGCCTGTGCAGGAGGGCTCTGTTGAAAAAAAAAAAAGATTTACAATGCTCTTGGTTATAGTGCATACTAAGAAACCTGAGACACCCCAAATACAGGACTGATTTTCTCACTGGACATTTGCTGAACTCTAGAGCTGCCCATTGCATGCTAAAAGCTAAGTGTAGGGCTTCTAAAAAGCTGAGCAAAATCCTCCACAGTCTCTCACTGCTTAGGAGATACATTTTCATTAGAAGGAGGGGCCTGCCCAGAACACACAGAAAACATCTTCATTGGTCACCTGGCACTAAGTTGCTTGAGGGTGGGAATTGACTGCAAACAGGCAAGAGGAATCTTTATGGTGTAATGGAATTGTTCTAAAAATGGATTGTAAATAATAGTATAGTGTCTAGAAAATATGAAGAATTCTTACAACTTAAGACAACCCAATTAAAAAATTGGCAAAAAATGTTAATTGACATTTCTCTAAAATAGATTTGCGAATAGTCAATAAGCACATACAAAGAAGTTTATCATTAGAGAAATGCAAACAAAAAGTACAATGAGATACCACTTCACACCCACTAGAATGGCCATAATCAAGAAGGTAGACAATAACAAGTATTGTCAAGGATGTGGAGAAATGGGAACCTTCATACATTGCTAGTGGCAATGGGTGATGGTACAGACACTTTGGAAAATAGTTTGGCAGCTCCTCAAAAAGTTAAACGTAGAACCACTGTATCACCCAGCAATTCTACTTCTAAGTTTAGGAGGATTGAAAATGTCTACAGCTCTTATACATGAATGTTCATAGCAGTATTATTCATAATGGCCAAAAAAGTGGAAATCACCCAGATGTTCATCTAATGAATGGATAAGCAAAATGCATATCCATATAAAGGAATACTATTGAGCCTTAAAAAGAAAGTACATACTCAGTGAAGAAAGTCAGATCCCGGGGGAGAGATCCAAGATGGCTGATCATTAGCAGCTCGGGATTGTAGCTCTCAGTAAAAGGGCAGAGAATGAGAGGACGCCACACTTTCAGACGAATTTTTGTTGCTCACAGACCAGGAGATTCCCAGCGGAGGAGCCCCATGGGTCGCCAGTGTGACTCTTGTGGTCGGCGCAGTGGTTTTGCTGGCGCCTCGGTGTGGCAGTTCTCGGTGCAGAGTGAGCAGGACTGGGTCCCCTTTTGGCCGATGTTGTTTGGAGCTCTGGGAAGTCAGTCGCCTATTCAGCTGATTGAAGGACAGACTCAAGAAGGGAGCTAGACCGGAGATTACCGGGCAGAAAAGCACCATCAATCTTAACACCGCTGTTTTGGCCGGCGCAGTAGATTGCTCAGATTTCGGCCCTGGGAATCAACAAGTTGGATGTCCACTCAGAGACCTAATTTGAAAGTCGGTAATCACAAAGACGACAGGTGGATAAATTTACAATGATGGGAAGAAACCAGCGTAAAAAGGCTGAGAATACCCAAAATCAGAATGCCTCTCCCTCTACAGGGGATCACAGTTCCTCATCAGCAACGGAACAAGGCCTGATGGAGAACGAGTGCGTGCCATTAACAGAAGTAGGCTTCAGAAGGTGGATGATAAGAAACTTCTGTGAATTAAAAGAACTTGTTCTAACCCAATGCAAAGAAACTAAGAACCTTGAAAAAAGGTTTGATTAAATCCTAACGAGAATAGACAATTTAGATAGGAATATAAGTGAATTAATGGAGCTGAAAAATAACACGAGAACTTTGCGAAGTATGCACAAGTTTTAACAGTCGAATTGATCAAGCAGAAGAAAGGATATCAGAGGTCGAAGACCAACTTAATGAAATAAAACGAGAAGTCAAGATTAGAGAAAAAAGGATAAAAAGGAATGCGCAAAGTCTCCAAGAAATATGGGACTATGTGAAAAGACCTAATCTATGTTTGATAGGTGTACCTGAATGTGACAAAGAGAATGAATCCAAGTTGGAAAATACTCTTCAGGATATTATTCAGGAAAACTTTCCCAACCTAGTAAGGCAGGACAATATTCAACTCCAGGTAATACAGAGAACACCACAAAGATACTCCTCAAGAAGACCAACCCCAAGGCACATAATCGTCAGATTCATTAGGGTTGAAAGGAAGGAGAAAATACTAAGAGCAGCCAGAGAGAAAGGTCAGGTTACCCACAAAGAGAAACCTATCAGACTTACAGCAGATCTCTCAGCAGAAACCCTACAAGCCAGAAAAGAGTGGGGGCCAATATTCAACATCCTTAAAGAAAAGAACTTTCAAGCCAGAATTTCCTATCCAGCCAAACTAAGCTTCACAAGCAAAGGAAAAATAAAATCTTTTGCGAACAAGCAAGTACTTAGAGATTTCACCATCACCAGACCTTCTTTACAAGAGCTTCTGAAAGAAGTACTACACATATAAAGGAACAACCAGTATCAGCCTTTCCAAAAATATTCCAAAAATATATCAAAAAGTAAACAGCATTAACATAATGAAGAACTTACATCAACTAATGGGCAAAACAGCCAGCTAGCATCAAATGGCAGTATTAAACTCATATATATTATTAACTGGATAAAAAGCCAAAACCCATCGGTATGCTGTATCCAGACCCATCGCACATGCAACGACACACAAAGACTCTTATCAGTAACATAATTGGAAGTAAATCCCTCCTCAATAATTGCATAGCATTTCATAGGTTTAAATGAAATATTGGTTGGCTGCTTGTTTGTTATTTTCTTCCCTTATTCCTTCCTGTCTCCATTGTTAAGCATAATTATTGGCATAAAAGAGGTTTTCAATTCCCATTTTTAGACTGCATTCTAGCCTGGGCAATAAAGCAATACTCCCATTCTCTCTCCCTCTTTCTCTTCCTTTTTCTTCCTCTTCTTCATTCTTTTTTTCTTTCTCTCTTTCTTTCTTCCTTTTGTTTTCTACTTTAAAAAAAAAAAAAAAGCCAGATCCCAAAGGCCACACACTGTATGATTCCACTTGTAAATGTCCAAAAATAGACAAATCTATAGAGACAGTGGTTGCCAAGGGCTGAGAAGGAGAGGAACTGCCAGTGGGTGTGGGATTTCTTTTGGGGGTGATGAAAATGTTCTATAATTAGTGGGAATGGTTGCACAACTGTGAATATACAAAAAACGAATTGTACACTTTGTGAGCTTTATGGCATATAAACTGTATCTCAAAAAAAAAATGTAAGGGGCAATTTGTCCTAAAGTTATGGATATTTGATGTATTGACAGATTGTTTGGCAAAGTGATTTGGATTTCTTCCTTGTGTTTGAGTTAAAATTTAAATATCCAAAATATATTATTAAAAAAGTGAAAAAATAGGGCTGGGGCCAGTAGCTCACGCCTGTAATTGCAGCACTTTGGGAGGCTGAGGCAAGAGGATTGCTTGAGGCCACGAGTTCAAGACCAGCCCAAGAAACATGGCAAGACTCCGTCTTCACAAAAAAAAATAGCTGGATGTGGTAGCATGTACCTGTAGTTCCGGCTACTCAAGGGGCTAAGACAGGAGGGTCTGTTGGGCCCAGGAGGATGAGGCTGCAGTGAACCATGATTGTGCCTCTCTGTACTCTAGCCTGAGTGGTAGAGTGAGACTCTGTCTAAAAACCCTTAAAAAAAAAAAAAAAAAGAAGAAAAATGAATTGTGTGGGTGCATGCTCAACTTTATAAATTTATTAAATATCATTTAATTTTGTTCACCTAAAGTGGATGAATTATATGGTTTGTAAATTACACCCCAATAAAGCTGTTGTTTAAAAAGGGAGTTAAACACATTTGAAACTAAGAATTCATTAGATGGGTTTCATAGCAGAATGGACACAGCAGACAATAGGAATAGTGCTTGAAGATGGGTCAGAAGCTATCCAAACTGAAGTGAAGAGAGTAAAAAGAATGCAAGATGCAAGACAACAAAAATAAGAACAGACATGTGGGACACAATCTAAACATGTAATTGGGGTCCCAGAAAGAAAGGGAATAAGACAATAATATTTGATGAAATAATTTAATGAGAACTTTTCAAACTCAAGGAAAGACATCAACCCACAAATACGTAAAGCTCAGTAGAGTCCATGTGAAATAAAAACAGAAACTACACCGAAGAATAGCATAGTCAAACTGCTGAAAACCACAGACAGAAAAGTCCTAAAGATAGCCACAGAGAAATAGCACATAACCTTTGGAGAAATAATAATAAAACCCAATGCCTGACTTTTTAGCAGGAATCTTGGCAGCCAGAAGCCAGAGGAATGAATTTGTAAAGTACTGGATTGGTTTGGTTGGTTGGCTGGTTTTTGAGACGGAGTCTCCCACTGCCACCGGGGCTGGAGTGCAGTGGCATGATCTCAGCTCACTGCAACCTCTGCCTCCACGTTCAAGTGATTCTCCTGCCCCAACCTCCTAAATAGCTGAGATTACAGGCGCCCTCCACCACACCCAGCTACTTTTTGTATTTCTGATAGAGATGGGGTTTCACCATGTTGGCCAGGCTGGTCTCAAACTCCCGACCTTGTGATTCACCCACCTCAGCCTCTCAAAGTGCTGGGATTACAGACATGAGATACCACATCTGGCCAGAATTACTTCTTAGTATAAATATTCTCAACAATGAAGGCATAAGAAAGCATTTTCAGACAAAAGCTGAAAGAATTTGGCGCCAGCAGACATGTGCTACAAAAAAATACTAAAGGAAGTACTTCAGCACAAAGGAAAATGACCCCAGATGGGAGTATAGAACCAAAAGAAGCGCGATGGAAAGGATAAATATGTACGCAAATGTTAAAGCAAATTGACCATTTAAACAAAAGTAATTTTTTTTTTTTTTTTTGGAGACATAGTCTCACTCTGTTGCCCAGGCTGGAGTGCAATGGTGTGATCTCAGCTTTCTGCAACCTCCGCCTCCAAGGTTCAAAAGATTCTCATGCCTCAGCCTCCCGAGTAGCTGGGATTACTACTGCACCACCACACCCAGCTAATTTTTGTATTTTTAGTGGAGATGCAGTTTCACTGTATTGGCCAGGCTGGTCTCGAACACCTGGTCTCAAGTGATCCACCCACCTTGGCCTCCCAAAGTGCTGGGATTACAGGTGTGAGCCACTGTGCCTGATAATGCCTGGACACACTTTTGTTATGTACTTTACAGAATATATAACAATAGTGATGGAAGGAAGGTAAGTGGAGTTAAGTTCTTGTAAGATCCTTACATTATTTGGGAAGGGGTAAAAGTACCAATTTAAGAAAATGATAATAAATCATGGATAAATATCACAGTTTCTAGGGTAACTACTAAAAGAACTACAAGAATAAATAACTGAAAAATCTAAGACTCAAGGAGGAAATGGAAGTTAAAAAATTCAATTAATACAAAAGAAAGGACAAGAGGACCAAATGAACAAAAGATAGGACAAATTGGAAAAATAGCAAAAGGTTAACTGTAAATCCAACACTGTTAGTAAATTTATGAAATGTAAATAGGCTGAACAAAGTAAGTGTCAAACTGGATAAAAAAATCAAAACCCAATATATGCTATTTACAGGAAACAAATATATGGGCCCAGAAAGGTGAAGTTTAAGAATGGAATAGTTAATTCATTGACACAGTAAATAAGAAAGAAAATGTGACTATCATACAAAGTAGGTTTTGAGGCAAGAAGTGTTACTGGAGATGAAGAAGGATGTTTTACAATATAGGACATTGATAATCATGAGCAGTTTATTCACTATGAAAATATAACAGTCCTAAATTTCTATGTATCTAATAACAGCTTTAAATAAAATAAAAATTGGCGAAGCTAAAAGGAGAGAAATAGTCTCCACTTAGGAGGACAAATTCATCCTCATAATTGGAGTTTTTTTTTTTTTTTTTTTTAGACAGAGTTTCGCTCTTGTTACCCAGGCTGGAGTGCAATGGCACGATCTCGGCTCACCGCAACCTCCGCCTCCTGGGTTCAGGCAATTTTCCTGCCTCAGCCTCCTGAGTAGCTGGGATTGCAGGCACGCGCCACCGTGCCCAGCTAATTTTTTGTATTTTTAGTAGAGACGGGGTTTCACCATGTTAACCAGGATAGTCTCGATCTCTTGACCTCGTGATCCACCCGCCTCGGCCTCCCAAAGTGCTGGGATTACAGGCGTGAGCCACCGCGCCCGGCCAAGAGCACATTTGGCTTTTTTGTCCTGTGGGGCAGGTCTCTTGCACCCAGCAGGAGGTAGAGGTCCTGGGCCCAGAGGAGCTCTGCATCCCCCAGCTTCTGCTGCCAAAGGCATCAGCCGGCCTTAACCCTACAGCCCCGGCTCGGCTTC
This sequence comes from Aotus nancymaae, assembly GCF_030222135.1. NCBI lineage: Eukaryota > Metazoa > Chordata > Mammalia > Primates > Aotidae > Aotus > Aotus nancymaae. The sequence continues at coordinate 21,493,095 of NW_026988467.1, forward strand.
CCGTCACCACTCGGGTGCGGTTCTGAAGTGGCCAGCAGGGGCCGCGGTTCCCCGCCTTTCGGCGCCACTTCTGCAAGCAGGGCTGGGACAGCTGCAGGACCTCGTCAGTTTGGGGAGCTGTCAGCCCGGATCTGCAGCGTCGTCGGCTTCCTTCCTCTTTATCAGATCTGTCAAGGCTGCTGCGCACTGCGAGGGCGCCTCCGGCCTCCTTCCCTCCTTCCTGTGTCGAACGGACGCTCCCCGGCGCCGCTGCGAACTGACACCTCCGCGCCTCCCCCGGGGGGCAGGGCAGGGGCCCGCTCGCACCCTCGGTGGGGTGGGGGGAAAGTGCTCGCGGTCTGGGTGTGACGGAGCCAAAGCCCAAGCGAGGTCAGGTCGTGCATGGGCTTCGGCGCTGGCACTTCTGCTCGCCCCCGGTTCTCGGCAGGCCACCGGCAGCTGGGGGAAGCACTTAGCCCGCGGAACCACAGGGCCGGGCGGTGGTTGGGTCGCGGCAGGGCGAGGGCTCCGCTGCAGTTGGCCCTGAGCGCCGGGGGCCCCTATCGCTGCCTGTGGACTCCAGAGCGCACCCGCCGCCGCGCCAGGCGTCGGTTCCCCGCTCCTCAGAGCGCGCGCAGGAGCCCAAGCGAGCCCGTCTGGACGCCCGGCACAGGCCCTAGAGCCTCTCGGAAGACGTGGCTGCGCCGACCGCGGGAGGGGCCCAGCCAGGCTCTAGGAAAAGGGGCCACGGTTCCAGGCGAGGCAGTACCCGCTCTGCCGACGCGGAAGGGCCTCACTTTCCTGCCAGAAGAAGCGGCATCCATTCCTAGGGAGGGACGGCCTCGGAGCATCCTTCGGGGAAGCCAGGGACACACTTCTGATCCAATTTCTTATAAAATAAGACATAACTCTCACCTTCCTGTGCTTCCTTCTCTCCTCTTCCCTCCCCTTCCCTCCTCTCTCCTCTCCTTCCTTCTCTCTCGCTCCCTTTTTCTCCCTTTCTTTTTCTTTCTTTCTCTTTTTCTTTCTTTCTTTTCTTCTTTCTCTTTCTCTTTCTTTCCTTTTCTCTCTCTTTTCTTCTATTCTTTTTTCTTTTCTTTTGACAGGCTTTCACTCCCGTCGCCCAGACTGGACTGCAATGGTGCACTCTTGGTTCACTGCCACCTTCAGGGAAGCTGATTTCTTAGCCCAGCTGTGGAACAGCCCAGAGTTCCCCAAGTGTCCTCTTCTTCCTCCTCCTCCTCCTCCTCCTCCTCCTCCTCCTCCTCCTCCTCCTTCTCTCTTTTTAATTTTTTTTAGAAACAATGTCAAGCGATTCTCCTGCCTCAGCCTCCTGAGTAGCTGGCTACAGGTGCGTGCCACCCCAAGTGGCCTTTTCTAGCAGGAAGTTTAGGAACCTGATGGGGGCAATGCAAGCAGAATCAAATGGTTCCAATACCACGCGCCAAGTGCACTGGCTCCACATTTCTGGATAAAAGGGTCCTGCTTGGCAGGGGGTACTTTGGGAAGTCAGGGAGGGCAAAAGGGGCCTCTCCCCCTCCTTGGCTCAGAGATGTTCAGGCAACTCCCTGCCGTCTGCAGAGGTCACTGTAAGCCAGCAGACTCGTTCTCATGTGGCTGAAGGGAGGTTTCCCAATCAAGGAAGGGGCAAGAGGAGAAAAGCCCAGGGCCCTCTCCATTCCCTTACTTCATAGAAATGCTTTTAAAAAATGATTGAAAGGCTGGGCACGGAGACTCACGCCTGTAGCCTCAGCTGCTTGAGAGGCTGAAGTGGGAGGATCTCTTGAGCTCAAGAGGTCGAGGCTGCGGTGAGCTAGGTTCGCACCACTGTACTTCAGCCTGGGCCACAGAGAGCCTGTCTCAAAACAAAAAAAAAAAAAAAAGAAAGAAAGAAAGAAAAAGAGTTTAATCTCATCTCTTAAGTATTTTACTGCAGAATTGCCACTAACTGTTACAGCTCCTTCATGAATTCTATGGTTTATGCCAGCATCTTGAGTTTGCCTGTTACTATTTATTTATTTTTGATCAGAAAATGTAAATAAATATAAAAAATGTAAATAAAGTGAAGCCCAAATGACTGGTGCACAGCATTGATTGAATTATTAATAGAGATTTTTTTGTTAGTTTAATCTGCAGTGTTCTAAAGTTACCTTTCAACTTGAAATTCTAAGTCAACTTGCATTATCAGATTTTTTAAGAAACCATGATGACATCAAGCTGGAAATATTCCAGTACCCTCATCTCCTTGATTAAAGAACTAAGGATGAGTGACTCACCCGAGGCTCTATTGGTTGTAGAATAGGGGTTCCTTGAATCGGACAGTGTGGGGACCCAACAGTGTGTTTGGCATAACCTTGTGATGGCAGCTAGGCTGGGACAGAGTTGCTACTGGAATGACATCTTTATTCCCTCTTGTCAGCTTTCAGGGAGTCACCTGACTTCATAAGGAATGGGCTTAACACATAATCCTTGGCAACCAGGATCTTGCTCTCATGTTTAAAATTATATTTATCTCATGTTAAAACACACGCACTTAATTATATAGCATGCTCTATTCATTAAAAAATAATACTGTTGAATGCCTCCGGGTGCAAGGCCCTGGCTTGATGTGAACTAATGGAGACACATGATTTCTGCCTTTAAGGGGATTCCAGGATCACAAGGGAGAAAAGACATGAACACAAATAACTGGGTCATAAAAGCAGAAGGTGAGAAACAATTCACAAGAGACTGAAAGTGCTATTCATTCATTCGTTCATTCATTCACAAAAATGTATTGAACCTGCCTTATGAAGATTCACAGGCTGGGCGCGGTGGCTCACGTCTGTAATCCCAGCACTTTGGGAGGCCGAGGTGGGTGGATCACACGTCAGGAGATCGAGACCATCCTGGCCAACAATGGTGAAACCTCGTCTCTACTAAAAATACAAAAAGTTAGCTGGGGGTGGTGGTGCACGCCTGTAGTCCCAGCTACTTGGGAAGTTGAGGCAGGAGAATTGCTTGAACCTGGGAGGTGGAGGTTGCGGTGAGCCAAGATTGCGCCACTGCACTCCAGCCTGGGCGACAGAGCGAGACTCCATCTCAAGAAAATAAATAAATAAATAAAATAAAAATAATACTGTTAAATGCCTCCAGGTGCAAGGCCCTGGCTAGATGTGACTTAATGGAGACATGTGATTTCTGCCTTTAAGGGGCTTCCAGGATCACAAGGGAGAAAAGACATGAGCACAAATAACTGGGCCATAAAAGCAGAAGGTGAGAAACGATTTGCAAGAGACTGAAAGCGCTATTCATTCATTCATTCACAAAAATGTATTGAACCTACCTTATGAAGATTCATAAAGGGACGTTTTCACTAGGAAAATCAACAAGGTATCAAGGAGGATTTTTTTTTTTTTGTACAGGTTTTGAATTGTTTAAGTGATTATCAAAGCAATTCTGCTCATTGTACAAATTTTGGAAAGTACAGAAAAGAGTAAAGAAACACATATACAAATTTCTCCCAAATTTACCACCCAGAGACGACTATCTATAGTTTGTTTTCCAGCCCATTTGGCTAGGATTTTTTTTTCTTTAAGAATTTTGGAGCTTAATTTCTATTACAAATCTGTTATCAGCATTTTCCCACATCATCTGGAACTTTTTTTTTTTTTGAAACAGGGTCTTGCTCTATTGCCGGGGTTGGAGTGCAGTCGTAAAATCATGGCTCACTGCAGCCTCAACCTTCTGGGCTCAATCAATCCTCCCACTTCAGCCTCTTGAGCCACTGGGACTACAAGCACACACCACCATGCCCAGATAATTTTTGTTATTATTATTATTTTTTTTGGTGGAAACGAGGTTTCTCTATGTTACTCAGGCTGGCCTCAAACCCCTGAGCTCAAGCTATCTGCCCACCTTAGCCTCCCAAAATGCTGTGTTTACAAGTGTAAGCCACTGTACCCGGCCTCTCTTGATTATTATAAGGCTATTTGCCCAATGTTTTCAATCACAAGGACCCATCATAATTGTCTTACTCATTCCCATTTGTAGGATGTTGAGGTGGTTTCCAGCTTTTTTTTTTTTTTTTGAGACAAAGTTTCCCTCTTGTTGCCCAGGCTGAGTGCAATGGCACGATCTCAGCTCACTGCAACCTCCACCTCCCAGGTTCAAGCGATTCTCCTGCCTCAGTCTCCTGGGTAGCTGGGATTACAGGCATGTGCCACCATGCCCAGCTAATTTTGTATTTTTAGTAGGGATGGGGTTTCACCATGTTGGTCTGGCTGGTCTCAAACTCTTGACCTCAGGTGATCTGCCCACCTCTGCCTCCCAAAGTTCTGGGATTACACGCATGAGCCGCCGCCCCCGGCCGTTTCCAGCTTTTAATCAGCGCACATTTATGTTGCAGTGGACATCTCTGTACATACTGCTTTGACTGTACTTCAACTTCTAAGCTTCGGAGGAAATAATTGGAAATATGAACCAAAAGAAATATGAACATTTTAAGGAGAATGATAAATATCACCAAAGTATTTGCCAGAGTTTCTAAGGAAATGATTAAAAAAAAAAGTGGATGAAAAGTAAGAACATGTTCAGGCTTTTGATAAATATCACCAAGTGGCTTGCAGAAATACTTCATTAGTTTATACACCCCCAGTGCCTGTGCAAATGCCATCTTCCTATGCTTCAGCTAACAGAGAGCAATATCTTTCCTGACTTAATGTTATTTCATTGCTATTTTGCATTTCTTTGGCCCTTAGAGAGATTAAGAATTCTCCCGAGGTCCCCCCAGCTGCCACCCACCAATATTTATTGGCTATTTGTATTTGCATTTTATTGTTTATGTCCTTTACCCTTTTATTCATGGACATTTTTGTCTTTTTAATCCATTTATGTAAGCTCTTTATAAATTAAGGATTCTGGCAAGGCACAGTGGCTCACACCTGTAATCTCAGCACTTTTAGAGGCCGAGGTGGGCGGATCACCTGAAGTCGATAGTTCAAGCCTGACTAACATGGAGAAACCCCGTCTCTACTAAAAATACAAATTTAGCTGGGCCTGGTGGCACATGCCTGTAATCCCAGCTACTCGGGAGTCTGAGGCAGGAGAATCGTTTGAACGCAGGAGGCAGAGGTTGCGGTGAGCTGAGATCGCACCATTGCACTCCAGCCTGGGCAACAAGAGCCAAACTCTGTCTCAAAAATAAATAAATAAATAAACAAATAAGAATTCTTACCATCTATTTGTGACCATTTCTGCAAGCCTTTTCCTGGTTTTTTGTGTTTTAATTTTGCTTGTATTTTTTCATTATACTGGAATTTTTTATTTTTATGTAACACAATCTGTCAAATATTTTCCTTGTGGTTTCTTCCACGGCTCTGAAGCTTAGAAAGCCCTTCATCATATAAAGACCAGTGGTAAAGGGAGTTCCTAGGTGTAGGGTACAGCGGGGACTTGGCCTGGAGGCCAAAGGAGACACTGTCTTGGGTGCATGGTGAATTGCACCTGCGCTTTCGGGCCCGATCAGGGACACCTTTTAAGACTGTGATGGCCGGATATGGTGGCTCACGCCTGTAATCCCAGCACTTTGGGAGGCTGAGGTAGGCGGATCACCTGAGGTCAGGAATTCGAGACCATCCTGGCCAAAATAATGAAACACTGTCTCTACTGAAAATACAAAAATTAGCCAAGCGTGGTGGCGCGTGTCTGTAGTCCCAGCTACTCGGGAGGCTGAGGCAGGGGAATCGCTTGGACTGGGGAAACAGAGGCTGTGGTGAGCAGAGATCGTGCCACTGCACTCCAGCTTGCACAACAGAGCGAGACTCCGTCTCAAAAAATAATAAAAAAAAAAAAAAGACTGTGCAGTCACAAGCCAGGAGAGCCACTGAAGATTTTTGAGCAAGATGATGACATATGGAAGGGCCTGCTAAACAGATTCTCCATCTTCGCAATGATACCTGAATATCAGAATGTTTTATTCCTTTCAAGAACTACATAGGACTTCTGGATAGCTATTATGGGAAATCCAGAGTTCATTGCTCAGTAAAACTCAAGAATTCTCCCTGATTTCTTGAGTCTGGAGCTGTTTTGGGATTTTTTTTTTTTTTTTTTTTTTTGAGACGGAGTCTTGCTCTGTCTCCCAGGCTGGAGTGCAATGGCGCAATCATGGCTCACTGCAGCCTCCGCCTTCCGGGTTCAACTGATTCTCCTGTTTTAGCCTCCCAAGTAGCTGGGATTACAGGCGCCCACCACCACGCCCAGCTAATTTTTGTAATTTTAGTAGAGATGAGGTTTCACCATGTTGGCCAGGCTGGTCTTGAACTCCTTACCTTGTGATCCGACTGCCTCGACCTCCCAAAGTGCTGGGATTACAGGTGTGAGCCACTGCACCCAGCCAGGGATTTTTTTTTTTTTTTTTTGAGACTGGGTCTTGCTATGTTGCCTAGGCTGTTCTTAAACTCCTGGGCTCAAGTGATTCTCTTCCCCAAGTGCTGGAATTACAGGCATGAGCCACCACATCTGGCCTGTTTGGGGGTTTGAGAGTGGTGTTTCTGCTTTGATTCTGTTCTATCAGCGCCAGGAAGGATCCTCCAGGTCCGTACATTTCCTTCTTAACTTTGTAGCAAATTGATAATTGCTGCTTGTTTGCCCACTATGTTGCCAACATCTTCGCTCTCACTTGGCATGGCTTCTCTCCAAGCCTGGCTGAACCGCGAGCCTTGTGAATAGACCTCCACTTTTCTGCCTTTGTAAAAACAGTAGTTTCAATAACTGATTCTGCTGGAAAAACCACACTTGAACAATATGCGGAAAGGAGTTATTCTGGATGGCCAATTTTTCAGTGAATAAAAAGCTTATTCCTTCGAGGACTGTATTTTACTTTTTGGTTAGACACTACGTGGAAATGGAAACCTCTAGGCCCTTTTTTCATTCTCTTTGACAAGGCACTATAATACATTCATCAATGAAATACCTAAGTATTTAAAAGCTACCCAGAATCCTTTGCCTCCCAACACAAACATCCCATTTACTTCCATCCTGCCTTCCATGTGCGTGTGCATTTCACGGGGCTGCAAATCATTGCACAGACTCTCCTGTGGTTCTGCTGGTTTCACTGAGCAAAGCCTGATCATATGGGTCTAGATTTTATACAGTGAGTGTAAAATGATAATTTAAGAACATTTTTTGTTGAAATACACAATATTTAAATATTAAAAACTTCTTTTATTGGAATACACAATAGTCTACACACAGCATGCACACAGACTAGGGCACAAATCTTAAATGTACAAATGTACAGCTCTGTTTGAATTTTTTTTCTTTTCTTTTCTTTTTTTTTGAGACAGAGCCTCACTCTGTTGTCTAGGCTGGAGTGCAGTGGCACAATTTCAGATCATTGCAACCTCCACCTCCCAGGTTCAAGTGATTCTCCTGCCTCAGCCTCCTGAGTAGCTGGAATGATAGGCGCTGGCCATGATGCCCAGCTAATTTTTGTATTTTTTGTAGAGACAGGGTTTCACCATGTTGGTCAGGCTGGTCTCAAACTCCTGGCTTCAGGTGATCCTCCTACCTCGGCTGTCCTGCGATTACAGGCATGAGCCTTTGCCCTCAGCCTTAGTTTGAATTTTTGAGAACTAAGCACACCCATGTAACCAGTCGCCAGATCAAGAAAGAGGACATTACCATTACCTGGAGGTCCTCCCCTTACCTGTCCCGGTCACCAACCTCCCCCTTCCAAAGGTAACAACTACTCCGATTTCTAACAGCATAGATTAATTTGGACTGTTTTGACCTTTGATTAATAAAATCATAAAGTATATTACTATGATTTGAATGTGTCCCCTAGAGTTTTCTGCATTGAAAACTTAATTCCAAATTCACATGTTGATGGTATTTGGAGGGGAGGAAGGGTCTTTGGGAGGTAATTAGAATTAGGTAAGGTCATCAGGGTGGGCCCCCATGATTGGGACTGGTGGCCCATAAGAAGTAGAAGAGAGACCTGAACTGGCATGCTCTTGCCCTCTCATCATGTGATGCCCTCTGCCATGTTATAACACAGCAAGAAGGTCCTCACCAGATGCGGCTTCTCAGGCTTGTGCTTCCCTAAATGTAAGATATACATTTTTTTCTTTCCCTTTCCTTTCTTTCTTTCTTTCTCTTTCTTTCTTTCTTTTCTTTTTCTTTTTCTTTCTTTTCCTCTCTTCCTTCCTTTTCTTTTCTTTCTTTTTTTTTTAATTTGAGAAAGAGTCCATCTCTGTCACCCAGGTTGGATTGTGTGCAGTGGTGTAATCTCAGCTCACTGCAATCTCTGCCTCCTGGGCTGAAACCATCCTCCCACCTCAGCCTTCCTAGTAGCTGGGACTATAGGTGTGCACTACCACACCTGGCTAATTGTTTAATTTTTGATAGAGATGGGGTTTTCACCATGTTTCCCAGGCTGGTCTCAAACTCCTGAGCTCCAGTGATCCACCCGTCTTGGTCTCCCAAAGTTCTGGGATTATAGGTGTGAGCCATCATGCCCAGCACATTTCTTTTTATGATTACTCAATCTGTGGTATTCTGGTATAGCAACAGAAAATGAACCAAGATGTATGTTCTCTTTGACATCTGCTACTTTTATTCAACATTAGATTTATAAAATTCATCAACATTGATGTGCACAGCAATAGTTCATTCATTCTCATTGCCATATGGGACCCCGTTGATGAGCCATCTATCTATTGCATCTATGGCTGTGGAACAAACTACCCCAAAACCTAGTGACTTAAAACAATAACATTTATCTCTTCAGTTTCTATGAGTTAGGAATTTCAAGAGCAGCCTCACTGGGCAGTTTTGGCTCAGGGCCTCTCCTGTGGTTGCAGCTGAGATGTCCTACAGGGCTGCAGACATCTGACTGGGGCTTGACTGTTGCTCGAGGGTCTCCATCTCCAACTTCACTCACATGGCTGTTGGCAGGAGGCCTTCCTTCCTCCCTACAGGGACTCTCCACAGTGTGGCTTGGGTTTCTTCATGACATGACATGACTCTGGCTTTCCCCAGAGTGAAAGATCAAGAGACCAAGGCAGAAGCTACAACATCTTTCATGAGCTCTCGTTGGAAATCACTCGTGGTCACGTCCATCATATCCTGTTGGTCGCCATATCAGCCCTATTGTAAGAGGGGACTTCACGAGGATGTAATCACCAGGGGACAAGGATTGCTGGGGCCATTAGAGGCTGGTGACCACCGCTCACAGACTGTAAAAGATCATGTTTTATAGCATCTCCCCTCACAGAGTTGTATTGTAATTTTTTTCAAATTTAATGAGTTGATTTTGAGTAAATGAGTACATTTTGTAGTTAATACTGATATGAACATCTTTGCGCACACAGTTTCTTATTTCTGAAGTAGTTCTTAGAAATCTGTCCCTGGGAATGGAATTCCTGAGTCAAGAGACCTCAACCCATTTGTGGCTATTTCTTCAGATTGTGACAATTTTCAATGCTGCTAGCAAGCATATGGTAGACCAAGTCCACTTCAGCTCCATCTACATTAGACCTTAATACCGCCAGACAGAGCAGGGTACCAGAACACGAAAATGACCCTCTGTCATCAAGATAATGGCAAATAATAAGCAGCAGGCACTGTCTGGGCTTCAATACCGTGTTGCCTGGTGGAGACCTTCCATAGTGAAGACTGGAGACTCTTCTCTGAGAGGCCCTGGATAACAGGTCCTTGGCTGGATGGTTTTAAACCAAACTGTTTTTCTTTTTTTCCTGATGGAGTTGCTCTGTCACCCACACTGGAATGCAGTGGTGCGATCTCGGCTCACTGCAACCTCCGCCTCCCATGTTCAAGCGATTCTCCTGCCTCAGCTTCCCAAGCAGCTGGAATTACAGGCATCGGCCACCACGCCCAGCTAATTTTTGTATTTTCAGTAGGGATGGGGTTTCACCATGTTGGCCAGGCTGGTCTCGAACTCCTGATCTCAAGTGACCTGCCCTCCTCAGCCTCCCAAAGTGCTGGGATTACAGGAGTGAGCCACGGCGCCCAGCCCGAAATGGTTTTGAAACTGCGTTTTCTGCCACCTCTTGGAAGGGCAGCATGGGAAGGTGGAGAGGACAGGGGCTTTGCAGGAAGACAGTCTGGTTCCAATTTTAGCTCTACCGCATGCCAGCTGGGTGAACTTGGGCAGGCTGCTTTCCCTCTTGTGCCTCAGTATCCCCATTGGTAAACAGAGATCACAGCACCAGCCTCCCCAGGTAGCTGGGAGGACTGAGGAGGCCACGGACGCAGGCTTCCCAGCACCACAGTTCCCGCAGCCCAGGCACCCAGCAAATGCCGGTTTTTCACCTCTTCCTCTCCGGTTTCCCCTTCTCGGTTCACACATTTTACACTTACTGGCTAAAATACTTCCTGTGATATGTCCTTGGTTTCTCCTGAAGAAGAAAAAAAATCCAGTCTTTTTTTTTTCTAATTATAATAGCGACGCGTATTCACCACTGAAAAATTTGGAAACTGTGGGAAAGTACAAAGAAGGAAATAAAAATCACCCGCAATTTCACACCCTAGAGCTGTCACTGCGAACATCTGGGTGTGTCCCCTCCTGGGTGTCGGGCCACTTCTTATTCTCAGAATTCTAAGGTGTGACTCCAAGGCAGTGTGACACCTCAGTCCAGGCCCCAGCAAGGGACAGGGGTCCTCAGACGGGCCACTTTGGCTGCATGCGTGGAGAGAGCTAGGACCTCAAGACTCAGTCCTCACCACCTGCAGAAGGTAAGACCAGGAGCCTCGAGGGGGACAGGACTGGCATGCATTTGCCCCCTGGCCCCCGCAAGGCCCTGGCCTCAGGACTGGCCGTCCCAAACTCATCCGGACGCTGGGCACTTCTTGTTTCTGGGCTTGTTTCTTCATCTGTTAAGTGAGCAGCTGGGTCCCTGACTTCCAGGTCTAACCCTGTGTCCGTGGAAGAGAAAGTGCTTTGCTGCTTGTGGGACCTGATGCATGTGTAGATGTTTATTTCTCGGGGGTCCTTTCCTCCTCCTAAGAAGAGAAGAGGACAAACCTCACGCCAGCCTTCAATCGCCTTCGCCCCTGAACTGTGTCCGGTCAGCCTCCTCAGCTGCTCTTACAGTACTCCAGTGAGGCGAGGAGCCCCTGGGGAACTGGAGAGGGGTTGTGAGGACCCAGTGAGACAAGGCCTCTGAGGCGAAAGAACAGAGTTGTAATGGCACTATCAGTTGAGAGAGACTTCCAGGTTTAAATCCTGGCTGTGTGACTGTGAGCAAGTTACTCAACTACTCTGTGCCTCAGTTTTCTTTTCTTTTTTTCTTTTTTTGAGACAAGGGGTCTTGCTCTCTTGCCCAGGCTGGAGTGCAGTGATGCGATTGTGGCTCACGGCAGCCTTGACCTCCTGGGCTCAAGCAATCCTCCCACCTCGGCCTCCCAAGTAGCTGGGACTACAGGTGAGTGACACCACACCTGGCTAATTTTAAAATATTTTGTAGAGACGGGATCTTAATATGTTGCCCAGGCTGGGCTCCAACTCCTGGTCTCAAATGATCCTCCCCAAAGCACAGGGATTGCAGGAGTGAGCCTCCATGCCCAGCCACCACTTATCTTTAACCTGGGAAAGAAGATAACATGGATTAAATTGTGTGCAGATTCAATGAGTTAATGTGTGTGAATGCCTTAGAACAGTGCTTGGCACGAAGTAGGTGCTATGCGAGTACTAGATATTATTACAGTGCCTGAAATGTAGCAAGTGCACTGAGATGTGTGCTGTGAGAACTATAAACAGATTCCAAAATGCAGGCATACTTGACGTGAAGAGTGACAGAGTCTTCTGCGCCACCTAATCTCACTCTCCAGAAGAAACCATTGTGAACAGCTAGGCCACCTTCTAGATCGTTTTCTAGAAATACACCATGATAATAGATATAGTGTTTTATTTTCTTTAGTTTTTTTCTTTTTCGAGACAGGATCCTGCTGTGTCTTTCAGGTTGGAGTGCAGTGGCACGATTATGGCTCACTGCAACCTCGACCTCCTAGGATCAGGCAATCCTCCCCGCTTGGCCTCTCAAAGTGCTGTGATGACAGGCATGAGCCACCACGCCTGGCCCATGTTTTCTTTTTGAAGTATCATATCATACACAGTGTTCTCAAGTTGCTATTTTCTTTTCTTTTTTTTGAGATGGAGTCTCACTCTGTCTCCCAGGCTAGAGTGCAGTGGCGCAATCTCAGCTCACTGCAACCTCCACCTCCCAGTTTCAAGCGATTCTCCTGCCTCAGTGTCCCAAGTACCTGGGATTACAGGCGCCTGCCACTGTGCCCAGCTAATTTTTGTAGTTTTTAGTAGAGATGGGGTTTCACCATGTTGACCAGGCTGGTCTTGAACTCCTGACCTCGTGATCCACCCGCCTTGGCCTCCCAAAGGGCTGGTATTACAGGCGTGAGCCACCGTGCCCGGCCAAGTCGCTGTTTTCTTCACAGTATCATGGACATACTTGCATGTCGGGATGCTATAACTATAGCACTATAATAACACACAGCTGTTAAATTTTCCTGCCAATTTCCTACTCATGGACAGTTAGACTAGTCCGTTTTCTCTCTTTTTTTAATTATACAAATAAGCAAGGAGCATCTTTCTATAGAGCTTCTCACTCCAAAAGGAGTATCCCTGAGGTTGAGGAGACAAGGGGACATGAGCAGGGCATCGTCAGCTGCTCCAGGAGGCACCGTCAGAGATGGTGAATGGTTCGCCCTTCGGAGTAGCTCTAATGTGTCATCCTGGGGGGACCCCCATCCCCACACCCAAAGGAGACAGGGGTCTGCCCAGGAGCATTCCTCTTGGAGGTGAAGAGAGAAGTGCAGGGTCAGGAGGGAACAAGAGAACCGAGATGACCCTGGGGGCCCTTTCTCACCTGAAATTATGTAGACATTTTCATTATGAAAATTTTCAAACATACTGAAAAGGTGCAGGAGTAATCTAACAAATCTCCATACAAATATCCAGGCAGCCACAGCCACCGACCAGATATGATAGCTGCTGACACTTGCTGTATTTATCTGTCTATTCCAAAACATTTCAAAGTGAGCTGTAAGCATGATGACATTTCACTCCTATGTAATTCAATATTCTGTCACCCAGGCTAGAGTGCAGTGGCACAATCTCGGCTCACTGCAGCCCTGACTTCCTGGGCTTTGGTGATTCTCCCACCTCAGGCTTCCAACTTGCTGGGACCTCAGGCATGCACCATGATACCCACTGCCCAGCTAATTTTATGCACATGCGTGCACGCACACACACACATATTTATTTATTTATAGAGATGAAGTTTCACCATGTTGCCAGTGTAAGGCTGGTTGCATCGTGGAGAGCTCGGACACGCCCCCTCCCCTAGCGGGGAGCTCGGACACACCTCCTTCCCTTGTTGGGAGCTTGGACACACCTCCCCTTCCCCCGCCCCCTCCCACCCCCCCACCTGCGCCGGGAGCCCAGGGAAAAAAGCCCCGTCAGGACCTACCTGATAGCATTTTGTCCCATCCAGGCCTCACTCCCTACCTACCATTTTGTCCTATCCAGGCCTCACTCTGTGCCTGCCATTTTGTCTTCCTGCTTACCATTTTGTCCTATCTAGGCCCCACTCCCTGCCTACCATTTTGTCCTATCTGGGCCCCACTCCCTGCCATTTTGTTCCATCCGGGCCCCACTCCCCACCATTTTGTCTCACTCACCTTGGGCACAGCCAATCAAACACCTCCACTCCCTATAAAACCCCGTGCCTGAGAGGAGCCCGCACGACTTCTCCGGCCCCTCCTGTTGGACCTCAGAACCTCACCCGGGAGACTGAATAAATTCCCTTGCATTGGATTATTTCTGTGCTGGCCTCAGTTTCTTCATTTTATCCTTGGTGAGAACAGACCTTACAGCCAGGCTCATCTTGAATTCCTGGGCTCAAGCAATTCTCCTGCCTCAGCCTCCCAAAGTGCTGAGATTACAGACGTAAACCAATGTGCCTGTCCCATAATCCTTTTTTTAGTTTTGCTCTGATGCCCAGGCTGGAGTGCAGTGGCATGATCTTGGCTCACTGCAATCTCTGCCTTCCGGATTCAAGTGATTTTTTGAGCCTCAGCCTCTCTAGATGGTACCACAGGTACATGCCACCACACCCAGTTGTTTTTTTGTATTTTTAGTAGAGATGGAGTTTTCTCATGTGGACCAGGCTGGTCTCAAACTCCTGGCCTCAAGCAATCCTCCTGCCTCGGCCTCCCAAAGTGCTGGGATTACAGGCATGAGCCACTGCGCCCGGCCCCATAATCTAATATCTAAAAAAAACTACCAATCATTTTCTAATGTCATATAATAATAAATAGGTTTTCAAGCTTCTCAGGTTGTCCTCTCTCTCTCCATATATTTATACACACACACACACACACACACATACACACACATATAATTATAGTGTAAAAATAAAAAAATATTTTTATATATGCATTTCTTTCTTTTTTTTTTTTTTAGATGGAGTTTTGTTCTTGTTGCCCAGGCTGGAGTGCAATATGGCATGATCTTGGCCCACAGCAACCTCTGCCTCTGGGGTTCAAGTGATTCTCCTGCCTTAGCCTCCCAAGTAGCTGGGATTATAGGCATCCACCACACGCCCAGCTAAGTTTTGCATTTTTAGGAGAGACAGTGTTTTGCCATGTTAGCCAGGCTGGTTGCAAACTCCTGACCTCAAGTGATCCACCCACCTCGGCCTCCCAAAATACTGGGATTACAGGTGTAAGAGATCGTGCCCAGCCTATCTATGCATGTCTATATATGCAAATTAAAAACCAGCTTGGGCCGGGTGCGGTGGCTCACACCTGCAATCCCAGCGCTTTGGGAGGCTGAGGCGGGCGGATCACGAGGTCAAGAGATCGAGATCATCCTGGCCAACGTGGTGAAACCCCATCTGTACTAAAAATATAAAAAATAAAAATAAATAAATAAATAAAAACCAGCTTCTAGTAGATTGCCATTCTCTTCTCTTCTCTTCCACCTGAAGCTTCTTCCTCTCCCACCTGGGCCTGGGCCTGCAAACCCCATCAGGGACAGTGGCGAGGTTGGGCAGGGGCACATAGCATCTGCAGCCTGCATGGATGAGGTGGAGGCATGGGGCGGGGTTGGGGCGGTGTCCTGTTGGGGAGGTACTGGGAGCCAGATGTTGGCCACCACCTTCTCAGGGTGGCTGAAGGCAGAACTTGGCAAACACCATCCCGGGTTCTGGGACTGACAGGGGCTGGGGAAAGCTCAGCCCAGGCTCCACAGCAGCCGTCACTCCCTGGATGACTTGCCCTGGACTCCCCCAGAAAATGGGGGGATGCTGCTGGTTCCTCCTCCCCTGGCCACAGCCATCAGTTTGGTCCTGGGAAGGCTGGTGGCAGCCACAAAGCTGGTGGCCAACATCTGGGGCTCTTGAAGCCTGCAGGTCACATTCCCTAAAGGAGCGGGTGGGAGTGGACTGGAGCAGATTCTGGGGTCACCAAGCCCGTCACTGTCCCCACAGGCCCCTCCTTCAGACAACAGACAGTTTACCGCATCCTTGTCTTAGACGGTGGCCGCAGGCTCTCAGACGGGCACTCCCTTCTGGCAGAAGCTGCTTTTGGCTTTGCCACCCTCTCCACAGACGCACCACAGTTTGGAGAGGTGCTTAGGAGGGGCGAGGCGCGGCCTTGGATAATTTCAAGGCTGTGCTCACCAGTCTTCTTTGCTGTATTATCCTCCAGAACCAGCTCCTCCCCGTGGCCTGCATCAAAATGCAGGGGCTGTTTCTCCACTGTGAGGAAAGGTGACGTTTTTGTACACCTGGACCTAGAGGAAATCAGGCCAGGCTTAAGGATCGGGGGCGGACCCAAAGACACTTCAACTGTGATTCCTTTTGGTTTGTTTGTTTTGCAGGGAGAGGCAATTGGTAGAAATTCTTGGCCTGCTGAGCTGCTGATTGATGGCAGTGTCTTGAGGGGGGTTGCTGCAGGAGGGCCGGGTGGGTAGGGACAGTCGGTAGCATTCAAATGAGCCATAAATCTGTGGGAGATGGGACCCCGCAGTCTGAAGCTGAGGTCCGAAGTAGTCAGTGGTGTGCCGGGTGTTGGCAGCTGGGGGCAAAGCTTCCCTGCACGACTGAGTGGATACTGGGCACCCTTCCAGGCCAACTCTGTCCCCTCCTGGCACCCAAACCTGCATTTCTCTTCCCCATGCTCAGTGGTGGGTGCACTGACCCCATCCTCATGGGGCCCAGGGGTTCCACATCCAATTTTCCTTCCCAACTGCCAGTCTCTGTGACCTGTAGTGGCTCCAGGCCCCATTACAGGGGCACAGGCTGCCCACTAGCTCCTGCCTCACCCCACAGTGGACCCACTCCTGGTCCCTTGAGGGGGGCCTGGGTTGCTGATGGGCCGGCTGACCTGGAGACGGTGCCCTGGCCTCTCCCTCCTCAGCCACGCTCCTCCTGCGTCTTCTGTCCTTCTTTTCTTCTCTCCACCTGTCCCACAGTCCCTCTCAGGGTCCCTACCTAGGGTAAGACACAGTGATGCTGAAAAGAAAACCTCCCATTCCCAGAAGCTCTGAACCAGGCTCTGCACTAGGAGCTTGGCGGGCAGCTGGACTGAGGCGCCCAACACCATCCCAGGTGCCAGAAACCGCCTCCTGCTGCCACCCAAGGGGCAGGGGCTGGCAATTGTGGAAAACACAGGAGTCGCAGGCAACCTTTCAGAGGTTGACCAAGATGTGTCCCCCAGAGGAAAAGATATTAAAGAAGTGTGTGTAAATGAGTGTGTGTGCATGTGCAGGTGTGTATATGAGTGAGACCACATCTTGTACCAGGCCTAACTCCTAGACCCTATGGGAGGGAATGGTGGGGGACAGGCAGTGAAGCCCACATGCTCCCTGTGGGTGACCGTGACACTGGGGAGCCCAGCTGGGGTTTTTAACCTTGTGGGTTATGTGTTCTTTTCCCCACCTCTGTTTTCCTTGGAATAGCTCTGTGTGTGTGCATATATGTGTGAGCATGTGTGTATGAATGTGCGTGTACATGTGTGCACCATAAATGCATGCATGTGTACATGTAAGCATGTGCATGTGTGCATGCAGGCACATGTGTGCACTGTGTAATATGTGCATGCATGAGGGCATGTGTGTACATGCTCAGTGTGCACGTGTGTGTGCACGTGTGTGTACGTGTGAACAAGCACAAGTGCATTTTCATTCACATTGATCGATTTCCCTGTGTCTCCCCTGAATCCCACCCCCAGACTTTCCGGAGTCGTCCTCGTTAGCAGCCCTCGTGATTCATTGTGGGAGGGGGATTTAAAGCTGCTCATAAAACACCACTTCACCTTCTGTTTTCTTTTCTCCCCTTTCTCTATCGGCCCCTCGGCTCTATAGCCTGGCTGCTTCCCCTGTGCTTGGCCAGATACGTAAAATAAATACATCCACAGTGCAGGAGGAAATGACCCTCGGGTTTTGGGGGCCCTCTTAATGGGGCTGAGCACTGCTGACAGTTCCACGCTTCCCCCGTCTAACTCTTTCACGTTCTGAGACTTTGCCCAGGAGCTGGCATCTCAGATTGCAGGAGTCCTGGGCTGCCCAGCAAAGCCATTCAGTAAGGCCGGGGCATGGCCCATACTGTGTCTCGCCTGGCTCTACCCTGAGCATACCTCTCTCTAGGGATCCCACTGGTTTTGTTTTTCTATTTTTAGTAAGAAAAGAAATCATGTTTGTCTCTAAAACTACAAGCAGCATAGAAGTGAAGTGCCAGGCACTGTGACTCACGCCTGTAATCCCAGTACTTTGGGAGGCTGAGGCAGGCAGATCACCTGAGGTCAGGAGTTCGAGATCAGCCTAGCCAACATGGCAAAACCCCATCTTTACTAAAAATACAAAAATTAGCAGGGCGTGGTAGCACGTGACTGTAATCCCAGCTACTCAGGAGGCAGAGGTAGGAGAATCACTTGAATCTGTGAGATGGAGATTGCAGTGAACCGAGATCGTGCCACTGCACTTTAGCCTGGGCAACAGAGCAAAATTCCATCTCAAAGAAAGAAAAACAGAAAGAAATGAAGATCCTTTCTCCCTTTTTCTCCCAGTCTCTCTCCTCATGGGAACAAGATCTGCATGGTGTGGGGAGCGGCTGAGGACTTCTCATTTCCCTTCGTGAATGCCAGTTGTACACGGCCACTACTGGAATCTTACTCATCCCAGCAGGAGGCCTGACTCCCGGCGCAGGTGGAATGAATGAATGAATGAATGAATAAACAATGAGGGCCGGGCGCGGTGGCTCACGCCTGTAATCCCAGCACTTTG
The DNA here is from genome assembly GCF_030222135.1 of Aotus nancymaae. NCBI lineage: Eukaryota > Metazoa > Chordata > Mammalia > Primates > Aotidae > Aotus > Aotus nancymaae. The sequence continues at coordinate 21,511,378 of NW_026988467.1, forward strand.
GGAGGCCGAGGCGGGTGGATCACCAGGTCAAGAGATCGAGACCATCCTGGTCAACATGGTGAAACCCCGTCTCTACTAAAAATACAAAAAATTAGCTGGGCATGGTGGCACGTGCCTGTAATCCCAGCTACTCAGGAGGCTGAGGCAGGAGAATTACCTGAACCCAGGAGGTGGAGGTTGCGGTGAGCCGAGATCGTGCCATTGCACTCCAGCCTGGGTAACAAGAGTGAAACTCCGTCTCAAAAAAACAAACAAACAAACAAAAAAACAATGAAGCTGTGCAGAGCATCTGTCTCCGAGTGGGTGGTAGATCCCAGAAAACACATCTTCAACCATCCAGAGTGGGAGGATGTGGATTTAGGATGTAGCCCCTTCCTCCCTGTGTGACCTTCGGCAGATGACATTTACGTTTTGGAACCTCGGTTTTTCCATCCGCAAAAAGGGGATACTGCCTGTCCAGTTCACATCACAGACCTGTGAAGGTCAAAACAGAAGGCAAGAGGGAGCATACTCCATAGAAGACACAGCAGCCAGGCAGAGCAGCCCATACCTGGAATCCCAGCTGAGGCAAGAGGCTTGCTGGAGACCAGAAGTTTGAAACCAGTACCAGCAACATAGCAATACCTCATCTCCAAAAAAATTATTTTAAAAAGTCAGCTGGGGCTGAGCGCGGTGGCTCACCTGTAATCCCGGTACTCTGGGAGCCCGAGGTGGGCGGATCACTTGAGGCCAGGAGTTTGAGTCCAGCCTGGGCAACATGGTGAAACCTCATCTCTACGAAAAATAGAAAAATTAGCCGGGTGTGGTGACACATGCCTGTAGTCCCACTACACTCCAGCCTGGGTGACAAAGCGAGACTCTGTCTCAAAAAAAAAAATCAGTGGGCCGTGGTGGCACACATCTGTAGTCCCAGATACTTGGGAGGCTGAGTGGGGAGGATGGCTTGAGCCCAGGAGGTCCAGGCTGCCGTGAGCCATGATCGCACCACTGCACTCCAGCCTGGGCCGCAGAGTGAGATTCTGTCTCTACAAAAGAAAATAAGAAAGAAAGGAAGTCAGGAAAGAAAAAGAAATAAGTAAAAATAAAAGATAAAGCATGGAGATGTCGGAGACAAAGAGCTGAGTGGAAGAATCGAGTTAGGATTCAGCGACACAGGATGGCGATGCTCATCATTCTAAGGCCCTCCTCGAAGAGGCTGAAGACAGTCCTGGAAATTACTCACCGAACCAGCAGTGGGTGCCAGGGGCTCGTTAGCTTTGTGTGTCATTATAATTTTTTATAACTAGAATGGACTGAGCGGCTACTTTGGTAGGGAAAATATTTTAACATTTGTATGTGAATAAAGTGACATGAGTAACAGTCCCCGTTTACTGGACTCTGACCCTGTAGCAGGCTGTGAGGGAGGGCACTGTGCTCATTTGACAGAAGAGGAAACTGAAATTCAGGCGGGCAAAGTGACTTGCCCAGGCTCACACAGCCAGGAAACAGATTCTGATCCTCAAGCAAGACTGGCCCCTGTGGGGAATTATGGGTCCCTAAATGACACTGATCACAGCAGCAACGGGCAAGAAAGGACAAGTGACTCAGAGCAGACTCCTCTCTGACTTTGTGATGTCTGCACAGAGGCTGAGTGGGGTGTGGTGCAGGTCAGTGACGGGAAGCGCTTTAGGGGAAGTGTCAAGGGACAGCCCCAAGGAAGGGAGGAGCTGGAGCAGGTGAGGAACAGAAGGCCAGAGTGGGGAGAGGGGGCGAGGGGCCACTGGGCAGTTATTTTCTCCCCAGTGCATTTGGTGAGAGGCATTCTCACCTCTCACGCTGCCTGGAGGGCGGGCTTCCTCCTTACCATTGCCTGGTGGTCGAGCTCTAGCCCTTCCGTCTGGCTGGCTGTGTAGCCTTGGGGAAGCCGCTCAATCTCTCTGTGCCTCTGTTGCCGTGGCTATAAACAGGAGTGAGCTAAAGGTAGGTGGACCGAGGTCTGTGACCACATAGTAACTCATACTCAGTTCCAGAAATATTCACCCACAGAGGTGTCTGGGACAAGCCTGGAAGGCTGATCGTCCCAGCCCTCTGGGTGCTGCTCGGGCCTGAGAGAAGAGAAGGGAGCCGTGTCCACTGTGGGAAGCTGCTGTTTCCATCACCAGTCTGGGCTGCGGTGCAGAAAGAAGGAGGGGAGTCTGGGTGGGACGAGGGGGGCAGCAAAGGGCCCAGGCCTTCGTGGGAGCAGGGACACACAGGGCAGCCATCGTCAGGCTTGGACTGACCCTACTTAGTGACAGGAAGTTCCCAAGCTCCAAGAAACAGCAAGTGAGTTCTTGAGCCCAGTCCTTCCACCAAAGACAATCAGACACAAATCCAGGAGCAAGGGCTTCACGGTGCAAAACACTGTCTGTGTCCACATCGCCTGGGGTGGGTCAGGCCCTACTGCAGTCCTGAGTCAGCTCTGAATTCCCACCGGAGCCCCAGGAGATCGGATGCGGGGTGGACCCTGAGCAGCGCTGCTCTAGGGCACAGGTGGGCTCACTGCAGCCTTGTCCCCGGTGGGAAAATGCAGCGGACCTGCAGCAGGCACAGGCAAGAGACACGGCGAGCCCCAGGGACAGACAGGACCCGAGAAACGTAGTCAGGGTGGAAATAGGAAGAAGGAGAACCCAGCACAAAACTGATGATGCATATTAAAAACATGCACATGGCAGAGTTACATAAGGGAGAGTGTTGGGATGGTGGGTGCAATGGGAGCCGCATTGTGTCAATGTGAACTCTCCTGAACGTGATTATCATTCCCGGTTATGTAAGAGCAGGTCCTTGTTCTCAGGAGGCCAGTGGGAAATGGTCCTGACACGTGTAGGTACTTCTAAATGGCTTAGCAAACAAAATGTGTACAGATACTCGACGAGAGCCAGTGGAGCAAAATGCTGACGATCTGTAAGCCTAGGTGAAGGGCATATGGGAGGTGTTTTTTTTTTTTGAGATGGAGTCTCACTCTGTTGTCCAGGTTGGAGTGCAGTGGCGCAATCTCATCTTACTGGAGCCTCCACCTTCTGGGTTCAAGTGATTCTTGTGCCTCAACCTCCTGAGTAGCTGGAACTACAGGTGCACGCAACAACACTTGGCTAATTTTTGCATTTTTAGTAGAGATGGGGTTTTGCCATGTTGGCCACACTGGTCTCAAACTTCAAGTGATCCTCCTGCCTTGGCCTCTCAAAGTTCTGGGATTACAGGCGTGAGCCACCGTGCCCATCTAATTTTTGTATTTTTAATAGAGATGGGGTTTCGCCATGTTGGCCAGGCTGGTCTTGAACTCCCGATCTCAAGTGATCTGCCGACCTCAGGCTCCCAAAGTGCTGGGATTACAGGCATGAGCCACCGAACCCAGTCGGATCTGGGCGTTTATTGCACAATGTGAGGGTGTGGCTCCTGGGCTTCCTCCCTCGGCCAGAGGAGGGTCAGGCTGAACCAGCCGTGTCCCAGGAGACCAGAGGAGACCCCTGCAAACCACAGAGACTTTTACTGAAAATAAGTTTTCTTCCTCTCTTCTTGTAATTACAAACATAAACCAAGTTTATTGTAAAAATGTGAAATGACTCAGCAGTGTAGAAAGCTAAAAGCGAAGCCTTTTTTCACCTTTGCCCCTCCCCAAATCTCAGCCTCCGTGGACAGTTTGGCACAGCTCCTTCTAGACAGCTTTCTCTCCAGGGGCAAGTTCTGTCTATCTTTCTTCCTTCCAAAGGGAGTCCAGCACAATTGACTGTTCATATATCAGGGATGTTTCCATGGCAAGACGTACAAAACTCAATCTCATTCTTACTTTTTTTTTTTTTTTTGAGACAGAGTCTCACTCTGTCACCCAGGTTGGAGTGCAGTGACCCAATCTTGGCTCACTGCAACCTCCACCTCCCAGGTTCAAGCGGTTCTCTGGTTTTAGCCTCCTGAGTAGCTGGGATTACAGGCATCTGCCACCTTGCCTGGCTATTTTTGTATTTTTAGTAGAGATGAGGTTTCACCATGTTGGTCAGGCTGGTCTCGAACTCCTAACCTCAAGCAATCCACCCACCTCGGCCTCCCAAAGTGCTGGGATGATAGGTGTGAGCCACAGCCCCTGGCCCTTTCTTACTTTTTAAATCAAGGACTGAAAACGATTACTCATTACTCTTCTTAGAACACGGTCACGCCCACGGAAGTCCCCAAAGTTGGCTGGACGACCACAGCAGCGTCTGCTGAGTCACCCTCCAGAAGCCAGTTCTGATGCGCGGTCTTGCGGGGGGGCCTGAGAACCCGTTTCCTGTGAGGCTGAGCCAGGGACAGATAACAAGGGAGGCGAAGAAGAGTGCTGGCTGGGAGCCAGGAGGCCTGGGTTCCAGCCCCAGCCCTGCCTCCTGCTTACCGGGAGCCCTTGAGGAAGTCACTTTCCCTGCCTGGACCTCGGTCTCCTCATCTTCAGACGGAGATGCCCGCCCAGAGGGTAGCGGAGGCCTTTCCTGGCTGGCAAACAGGATGCCAGTCCATAAAGCCACAGGGCACTTCCCGGTTCTCTGTGCGGTTCTTCCCTGACTCCGAACGGCGCTCTGCTCTGGGGAACCTTGGAAAAGCGACTGGGCTCTTCTGGCGGCTTGGGGTGGGGGTTGCTGTTTCTGCTCCCAGGTGTTTGCTCACTTGGGTGGAGGCTGCCTGTCTGTTGCCCTGGAGGGAAGTTGGCAGTAGAATGGGTGGGGGGCTATGGATGTTGGGGGGCCCTAAAGCTGAGCCCAGACTCTTGGGCTTGGGAGGGACCTTCCAGACCAGCCTTCTGTCCATGGCTTGAATTTCTGTCTTGTGGCATCAGGAAGGACTTAAATCTTTTAGGGTCCAACCAAGAAAGCAGAAACACTCAGATGTTGCAGACAGGAGCCTTCATACAGGGAGTTAGGCACACAGGTTACGGGAGAGCTGAGAAGCCAGAGGGTGTGATGAGTCGGCCCAGAGATCAGCGACTGCGAGAAACTGTCACCGCCCCATGATGGAGGAGCCAGGGAGGTGGCGGGGTTAGCAGAGCCTGGGGTTGGGGCCAGCCGGTGCCAGCCAGGGGCCGATGGCAGGGAGCTGGAGCGCAGAGGAGACCCGGCTGCTGCTGCTGAGCTCACCGAGGCAGACAGGGAAGGGAAGGGATACCCAGCTTCTCTCGTCACCTCTGCCCCGTCTCCAGTCTCCCCCAGCGCCTCGCTTTGGCAGAACCTGCTGAAAAACACTGCCTGCAGGCATCAGCCCCCACCCTGCTCTGTACACAGAGATGAATGTATTTGAGACCAGAGGCCCCAGACTGGCCTGGTGACTATCTGTGTTTAAATGCTTCGGGCACTGGGGAGCTCACTCTCTAACTCTAACTGTAGAGGTGGTGGCATTTTGCTGCCAACTGGGCATGAGCGTTTGGCCCAGAATAAGGAAGGAACATTGGCTTCCTGTGACTCCCTACCGAAAGACGCGGACTTTGTCTTTAGAGCAGAAGCTCTGTGTGTGTTGCTTTGTGCTGTCGTGTCTACCAGGAAGGCCCTTCCTGTCCTCCCATCGCCCGAGACCCCGTTCTCCCGGAAAACCTTCCAGCACCTCCGCATCCTGGGATAGTACCCTCGTGTCCTTCCACAGCACCTGCGCTTTCTTCTTTATTTAGCAGAAGGTAGTTAACGTTATGTTCATAGGGGCATGGCACTTGGAGAACTTGACTTTGCCTTCCCAGAACTGGCACTAGGTGAATGAGATGCTTGCTAAGGCACCTATACCGTGCCAGGTCAGCCAAGTGCCCCTCGTGCATGATCTAATTTAATTCTCCCAACAACTCCGGAGGTGGATATGATTAGCCCATACCTGCTCAGCTGCAGAATCTGAGGTTCAGAAACGAGTGTGCCCAAGGCCACTTGGCTAGTGGGAGCAGAGCTAGGATTTGAACACAGTCTCTTAAAGGCCACATTCCTTAGCCACAGGACCACATGGCCTTGCCACAGTGCAGCTGGCCCAGGGTGGGATTGTGTGAAGTCCCTCACTGGGAACGTGTCCAGCTCAGCTCCTGGTGCCTCCTCCCCCGCCCTCTGTCCAAGGCTTCATGTCAGCCCTTTGAAGGCAAAGTAGCCATTCCCACAGCCACTTCTCTATTCTGAAATGACCAAGAGGCCAGGCTGGGCCAGCAGGCCTGACCACAGATTGACAGATGTTTCCACATGTGGAAGTGAGGTTTGAGCCTCGACGTGCCGTTTCTGCGGTTCCTTTTGCACTCTTTCCCTTGGGGGATGTGTCCAGTCACGGCCTCATGGCCTTAGTATGTTTCCATGTCTGTTGCGTACAATCTTTAACTGTTTGACGACCCTGTTCTCTGGTGGAGCTCTTCCCAGCTTGCACAGCACTTTCATAGGCATTGGCTCAGTGGCTCTTCCCAACTAGCCTGGGACTTGGGTTCATTTGCTGGACGGAGACTCAGATAGGCTAAGTCACAACAGCCACAACAACTCGTTGCCTCTTGCGGATCTGTCAGCATGCCTCGCTCAAGGGCGGTGAAAACCGCTCGGCACACAGTGTCTCACCTGACCTTCACAACAGCCCTGCGAGGTGGATGTTGTTATGATCCCTCATGTGGAAGTAGGGAAGCTGAGGTTCAGAGAGAATAATTGACTTGCCCAAGGTCACACAGTGGCAAATCCAGACCTAGAATCCATCTCTTGGTCTTGACTCCTGGTTCAGTGTTCTAGCCAACTCTTGAGAACACCCATCAAACATAAAAATATATATGACTATATTTCAACAAATCTATGACCTCACCGAATGTAGATACACCACTATTTTATAAACCCCAGGAAATAGAAACGCTGTCAGCTACAGTAAGATACAATACTTCTCATCACTTAGGATTTTTTATTTTAGACTAATTAAAGGAGCTCTTTCATATTCATATGCATCATATATGTGTGTGTGTGTATATATATATATAACTTGTCCATACATAAAAGGAAAATTTATATGAGAATAAATTTATATGACATGAAATGGATTTATATGAAAATAAACTTCTTCACATTCAAAATCTGACTGACTAGCTGGGCCTGGTGGCTCATGCCAGTGATTCCAGCACCTTGGGAAGCCAATGCCAGTGGGTCACTTGAGGCCAGGAGTTCAAGACCAGTTTGGGCAACATGGCGAAACCCCATCTCTACGAAAAATACAAAAATTAGCCAGGCATGGTGGCGCAGGCTGTAGCCCCAGCTACTTGGGAGGCTGAGGCAGGAAAATTCCTTGAACCGGGGAGGCAGAGGTTGCAGTGAGCCAAGACTGTGCCACTGTACTTCAGCCTGGGCAACAGAGTGAGACTCTGTCTCTAGATAAAAAAAGACAAAATCTGAGTGAGCAGTAGAAGCCCAGCTTTTTCCCACAATATTGTCCTCCGCACCAGCAAATGTTGGTGATGAAGATTCTCCCTCCCTCTTCAAAAATATGTTAGAGAGGAAAAGCATGTTTACATGTAATGGAGTACATAAATCATAAGTACACTTGATGAATTTTTATCCATGTTATTCATCAAGACTCACTGGTGGGTTGGAACTGGCTCACATTAGGATTATTGGCTGGGCGTGGTGGCTCACACCTGTAATCCCAGCACTTTGGGAGGCCAAGACTGGTGGATCACGAGGTCAGGAGTTCGAGACCAGCCTAGCCAACATGGTGAAACCCTGTATCTACTAAAAATACAAAAAAAGTTAGCCGGGCACAGTGACAGGCGCCTGTAATCCCAGCTACTCAGGAAGCAAGAGGCAGGAGAATCACTTGAACCTGGGAGGTGAAGGTTACAGTGAGCCGAGATCACGCCACTGCACGCTAGCCTGGGCGACAAAGCAAGACTCCGTCTCAAAAAAAAAAAAAAAAAAAAAAATCAGCTGTGGGCTAGGTGCAGTAGCTCACACCTGTAAGTCTAACACTTTTTGAGGCCAAGGCAGGAGAAATTGCTTGAGCCCAGGAGCTCGAGACCAGCTTGGGCAACATAGGGAAACCCTGTCTCTACAAAATATTGTTTTGAAAATTAGCCAGATGTGGTGGTGTGTGCCTGTAGTCCCAGCCACCTGGGAGGCTGACATGGGGGGATTGCTTGAGCCCAGGAGGTCGAGGCTGCAGTAGGCTATCATTGAGCTGCTGAACTCCAGCCTGGGTGACAGAGTGAGACCCCATCCCAAAAAACAAAAACAAACAAAACCAAAAAACAAATCCCAGCCGTAATGGGGGTATTTACATCATGGAAATTGGCAAATGCTACACAATTCAGGGCCGTTTTTTCCTCTTCAGAGGTCTGGTTTACTGGCCCTCCACTGAGCGTAGCTACCATCCAGATCAGGAGATTCCCAGCGCCCTAGAAGCCTCCTTTGTGGCCACGCCAGCCTCTTTCCACCAAGGGCACAACGACTGGATGCAGCACTTCCTAAAGGTCGCCGAGAGCCACTGGCGCTGGGCTCCTGCGCGGGGCTTGCCACTGTGTGGGGGCTGGCCCACTTCCGGCTCCCATGGGAGGAATGCTGCAGAACACGTCTGATGTACCACCTCCTCCACCCCTACCCACAGCCATTTGGTTCCTAGAGGTTAAAAGAACACTCCTCTATTGTCTCCAGGATTTCCTTCCAAGCCACAGAATCCCATCGTCAATGTGACAGCATAAGCGAGCTATGGCAACTCCCTGGGGAGGGCCTCCTGCTAACAATTACTGTAAGACACACCCAATTTCAGAGACACTAAAATGTGAAAAATCAAGCCTCTTAGAGTCACCAAAATACAACGTATTGGCTTTTGAACATCCCACAGCTCCTCCCGGCTGGCCATCTCAGTGGTCACCTCGCCCCCCAGACAGGTAGCGTCTGCCCACTTCTCTCATGGGGCAGCCGAGTGTTACTACCTCTGGCCCTGCCTGGAATAAGAGGGCTAGTGACCATGGGAAACCTCAGCTCTAATACCAGGCTGCTTCTGGACAGTCCTTCCTGGGTGTGGATAAAGACCGGGCTTGTGCCCTCTGGGGACTGTTCAAAGTGGTCTTCAGGGTTGGACCCTGTGAAGATTGTTTCAGGGTCCCAGTTAGTTACTTTCTCAACCTGACTATGAGCTTCTGCAACTATGCTTGTTTGTTTTTTGTCGTTGTTTGTATGTTTTAATATTTTTTTCTTTTTCTTTTCTTTTTTTGAGACAGAGTCTTGCTCTGTCACCCAGACTGGAGTGCAGTGGTGCGATCTTGGCTCACTGGAACCCCTGCCTCCTGGGTTCAAGTGATTCTCGTACCTTAACCTCTCGAGTAGCTGGGATTACAGGCATGTGCCATCATGCCCAGCTAATTTTTGTAGTTTTAGTATAGATCATGTTTCGCCATGTTGCCCAGACTGGTCTCAAACTCCTGATCTCAAGTGATCTGCCCACCTCAGCCTCCCAAAGTGTTGGGATTACAGGTGTGAGCCACCGCACCCAGTCATGCAACTGTGTTTTAATCACCTTTGTGTTCCCAAGGCCCTCACATAGAACAAGCAGCCAGTAAATATTTGAATGAATGAGCACATGAAAGACCTGGAAGGGAGAGCCTTTATTCTGAAGGCTGGCTGCCGGGCTGCCCTTGGGAAAGCCACTTTCTGCAAGTCACAGGAGCAAATGAGACAAAGATGGAGCATCGCTTTGCATGAGCTGTGAGGGGTTAACTGTGAATGTCTTTAAGTGACCTTCTTGGAGACCTCAAGACTACCCCTCTGTGACTTGGTTCAGGCTGCCCTGCTGGGGCCAGGCCTGGGTCCCCAGGTGGGGTGGGGCGGGAGTGGCAGCAGGAAGGATCTGGCTGAGACCCATCCTTGGTGGGTACAGGAAGGAGGGTGGCAGGAGGCAGAATCCACAGATAGATTCTGGAGCCAGGCAGAGCAGCCCTTAGATATACTCTCAGAAGGGGCTGGGAGAATGGAAGGATTTTGCTGAGGATGGAGTGAGAGGGTTGGAGGGTTGGGTATGTCTCTGAGCCCATTTCCCTGTCTGTGGGGAATTCAAAGAGAAGCCCGCTTGCTCCAGGCCAGTGGCGGAGCCTTCAACGTGGAGCTGGAAGACCTGGGCTCAAGTCCCACCTCTGCCATGTCCTGTCCTCCCTCATGACTCCCAGTAGTTACTGCCTTCTCTGGGCCTCAGTTTCCCCAACTGGAAATTCAAGAAAATTACCCTGCTCCTGCATACCAGATGGTTGGTTGTGGATATCACTGAAATCTGTTCACGTGGTATTGAGCCTCGCTCTTGGCCAGACACAGGGCAATTTACATGAAATGATTCTTAAAGTCTCATCCAGGGACCAGCAGTGTCAGCATCACTTGGGAACATTGTCAGAAATGCAAAGTCTCGGGCTCCACCTGCTGAATCAGAAACCCTGGGGCAGTGGCCAGCAGACTGTATTTTAACAGGCCCTCTGGGAGACTCTGATGAAATCTAACTGTGAGAATCATAGCATTCATTTAGTATTCTGCTAACCCACCCTGTGAGATAGGTACTGTGATCATGTGGAGCAAATGTCTTGGTGATCCCAGTTGGTCTCCAACTACTCTAGACCCAAAAACAGTTTTTATTTTTATTTATTTATTTATTTTGAGATGGAGTCTTGCTCTGTCACCCAGGCTGGCCTGCAGTGGCACAATCTCGGCTCACTGCAACCTCTGCTCACTGCAACCTCTGCCTCCTGGGTTCAAGCATTTCTCCTGCCTCAGCCTCCCGAGTAGCTGGGATTACAGGCATGTGCCATGACACTCAGCTAAGTTTTTTGTATTTTTAGTAGAGGCAGGGTTTCACCATGTTGGCCAGGCTGGTCTTGAACTCCTGATCTCAGGTGATCCACCGCCTTGGCCTCCCAAAGTGCTGGGATTACAGGCTTGAGCCACTATACCCGGCCCCAAGGATAATTTTTAAATGATATAATTCATAGTCCATAAAATTAACCCTTCACAGTGTGCAATGCAGTGGCTTTTAGTATTATTCACCAGGTCATGCAACCCATTACTACTAATTCCAGAATATGTTCATTCCTCTCAAAAGAAACCTTGTACCATTTCCCTATGTTCTCTGCCCCCACAACATACACAGCCTCCCATTATCCACATCCCCCACCAGAAGGGAACAATTTTAACAACCGATGAACTGACGTTGACATATCATTATCACAGCAAATCCATCGTTGACTTCAGGGCTCACTCTTAATGTTGTACATTCTATGGGTTTGGACAAGTGTATAATGACATGTATCTGTCATTATGGTATCATACAAAGTATTTTCACTGCCCTAAACATCCTCTGTGCTCCACCTATTCCTTCCTCCCATCCCCCAACCCCTGGCAAGCACCAATCTTTCTACCATCGCCACAGTTTTGCCTTTTCCAGAATGTCATTATCTTAGTTCATTTTCTGCTGCTATAACAGAATACCACAGACTGGGTAATTTGTAAAGAAAAGAGACTTATTAGACTCGTGGTTGGGGGAACCCAAGATTGAAGGGCTGCATCTGGCGAGGACCTTCTTGCTGTGTCATAACATGGCAGAAGGCAAGTGAGCTAATGGGATGAAGAGAGGAACTCAGAACGAACTCGTCTGTTTACCAGGAGCTCACTCCTGCCATAACTAACCATTAATACCATTTATAATGGTATTAACCCATTCAAGAGGGCACAGCTCTCATGGCCTAATCACTTTTTTTTGTTTGTTTTTGTTTTGAGACAGGGTCTCATTCTGTTGCCCAGGCTGGAGTGCAGTGGCACAAGGCTGCTCACTGCAGCCTTGACCTCTCAGGCTCAAGCGATCCTCCCACCTCAGCCTCCCAAGTAGCTGAAACTATAGGTATGCACCAACATACCTATATGCCATTAGCACTTGGCTAATTTTTAAAATGTTTTAGAGATGAGGTCTTTCTATGTTTCCCAGGCTAATCTGGGACTCCTGGACTCAAGTGATTCTTCTGCCTCAGCCTCCCAAAGTGCTGGGATTACAGGTGTGAGGCATTGCACCTGGCCTTAATCACCTCCTAAATGTCTTATCTCTCCAAACCGTTACAGTGGCAACTAAATTTCAACATAAGTTTTGGAAAAGACATTCAAGCCATAACATTCCACCTCTGGCCCAAAACTCTTGTCTTTCTTGTATACAAACAAACATTCATCACATTCCAATAGTCCCAAAGTTTTAATTCATTCCAGCACTGACTCAAAAAACCGAAGTTCAGAGTCTCCTCTGAATCAGATATGGATGAGACTCAAAGCATGACTCATGCTGTGGCAAATTCCATGCAGTTGTGAGTCTGCATAATCGAAACAAGTTATCTACTTCCAAAAGACAGTGGTGGGACAGGCAAAGGATAGAGGTTCCCATTCCAAAAGGGAGCAACAGGAAAGGAGAAAGGAGTAACAGGCCCCAAAGAAGTCCAAAACAAGATTTTGTTTGTTTTTGAGACACAGTCTCACTCTGTCGCCCAGGCTAAAGTGCAGTGGCATGATCTCAGCTCACTGCAACCTCTGCCTTCCAGGTTCAAGCAATTTTCCGGCCTAAGCCTTCCGAGTAGCTGGGATTACAGGCATGTGCCATCATGCCCGGCCAATTTTTTGTATTTTTAGTAGAGATGGGGTTTCTCCATGTTGGCCAGGCTGGTCTCAAACTCCTGACCTCGTGATTTGCCCGCCCTGGCCTCTCAAAGTGCTGGAATTACAGGCATGAACCACCGTGCCCAGCCAAGATTAAGTCTAAAGCTGGAGAACAGTCTCCTTTGACTCCACGTCCCGTAACCTGGGCACCCTGGGCAGCCCTGCCTCTATGGCTTTGCTAGGCTCAGTCCACGCAATTTTCACAGGTTGGAATCTCATGCCTGCAGCTTTCCCAGGCCACCATCACACACTGGCAGCTCAACAGTTCTGTGGTCTTGGGAGTGGCCCCACTTCCAGGGCTGCAGTAAGCATTGCCCTAGTGAGGACTCTGTGCAGGGCCTCTGATCGCGCATCTCCACTCGGCACTTACCTAGCAGGGCTTTCTGCAGTGGCTCTGCCCCTGTGGCAGGTTTCTGCCTGGGCCCCCTTTGAAATTTAGGGGAAGGTAGCCATGCCCCTACAGCTCTTGCATTCTGTGAGCTTGCAGACTTAACACCATATGGATGCTGCTAAGGTTTAAAGCTTGTACCTCCTGGAGCAGCAGGTTGAGCTGCACCTGAAATCACTTAAGCCACAGCCAGGGAAGTCAAGAAGTGCTGCACTGGAATGAGGGGAGCAGGGTCCTGAGATGGCTCTGGGCAGGTAGCCTGTGGAGGATGTCCCAGGCATGGCCCCTGAAACCACTCTGCTCTCCTAAAGCTCTGGGCCTGTGATAGGAGGAACAGCCTGGAAGATCTCTGAAAGGTCTTTGGAGTCTTTCCTCCATTGTCTTGATGAGTAATGCCTGGCTTTCTTCTGTCTACACTGATCTTTTAAGCAAATGGTTGCTTGGCCACGCTCTCAGTATTCTCTTCCAAAAGTGCTTGCTTTTCACTCTTCAGGTGGCCAGGCTGTGAGTTTTCCTTTGCTTCTATTTTAATTATAAATGTTGTCTTGAAGTCATTTCTTTCCTTTTGCATCTCACTGTGTATGATTGAAGGCAGCCATGCAGTAACCTGAATGCTTTGCTGCTTAGATCTTTCTTCCACCTCAGATATCCCCGCTCATTGCTTGAGTCCTGTACTGTACAAAGCCCTTGGACATAAACACAGTTCAGCCAAGGTCTTTGCTACTTTATAACCAAGATGGCCTTTCCTCTTAGTTTCCGATGCCTTGTTTCTGATTTCTACCTGAGACCTCATTAGGATGGCCTTTACTATTCATATTTCGACCAACATTCTGGTCATGACCACTTAAATAATTTCTAAGAAGATTTAAGCTGTCCTTATTCTGGGGTCTTCTTTTGAGCCCTCAGCAAAATTGCCCTTAATGCTTCATTCACAGACATCTAGCTTTTTCTAGCCTGCTCCTCCAAACTCTTCCAGCTTCTATCCATTATCCAGTTCCAAAGCAGCTTCCACATGTTCAGGTATTTGTCATGGCAATAGCCCCTCTTCTCTGCACCAATTTTCTGTTTTAGTCCATTTTCTGTTGCTATAACAGAATACAACAGGCTGGGTAATTTCACATATATATATAGAACATATTATATATAATAATACCTGAGTGTTGACTCATGGTTCTACAGGCTGGGAAGTCCAAGTTGAGGAACTGCATCTGGTGAGGGCCTTCTTGCTCTGTCATAACATGGCAGAAGGACCAAGAGAAAGAGAATAGAAGTCAGGTTGAACTCATTCTTTTTATCAGGAGCCCACTTCCTAGATAACTAACTCACTCTCACAATAACAAACAGCATTAATCCATTCATGAGGGCAGAGCTCTCAGAACCTAATCACCTCTTACAGGTCTCGCCTCAACAGTTACTATGGCAACTAAACTTCAACATGAGTTTTGCAGGGGACTTTCAAACAATAGCTGTCCTATAGTTGGAATCACACAGAAGCCTTTTCAGATTGGCTTCTTTCACTTAGTAACATGGATTTAAGTTTTCTCCATTCTTTTTTTTCCTCCATTCTTTTCATGGCTTGATGGCTCATTTTTTTTTAGTGCTGAATAACGGTCCATTGTCTGGATGTACCACAGTTAATCCATTCACCTGCTGAAGGACATCCTGATTTCTTCTTTTGGCAACATGAATCAACTGCTATAAACATCTGTGTGCAGATTTTTGTGTGAACATAAGTTTTCAACTCTTTTGTGTAAATACCAAGGAGTGTGATTGCTCTGTCTTATGGTAAAAATATGTTTAGCTTTGTAGAAACTGACAATTCATCTTTCAAAGTGGCTGTACCGTTTTACACTTCCACCAACAATGAAGGGGAGTTCCTGTTACTGCATATCCACCCCAGTGTTTGGTGCTGTTTGTATTCTAATAGACAGGCAGTGTCTTATAGTTGTTTTAGTTCACATTTCCCTGATGACGTGTGATGTGTAGAGTATCTCTTCTTATGCTTATTTGACACCCGTATATCTTTTTTGGTGAGATGTCTCTTAAGGCACTTGGCCCACTTTTTAATTGGGTTGTCTGTTTACTTATTGAGAACTTTGAGAGTTCTTCATATATTTTGGACAAATGTCTCTTATGAGATGTATGTCTTACAAATCTTTTCTCCCAGTTTGTGGTATGTCTTCTCATTCTTTTGACATTGTCTTTCACAAAACAGAAGTTTTAACAAATTTTTAATGAATTCCAGCTCATCTGTTATTTATTTCAGTAATCACGCTTTCAGTGTTATACCTGACAAGTCACCACCATACCCAAGGTCATCTAGATTTTTTCCTATGTTGTCTTCTCGGAGTTTTACAGTTTTGCATTTTTAATTTAGATTTACGAGGTATTTTGAGTTAATTTTTGTGGAATGTATAATGTCTGTGTCTAAATTCATTTTCTGTTTTTGCATTTGGATGCCTAGTTATTCCAGCATGACTTTTTGAAAAGACCGTCTTTGCTCTATTGTATTGTCTTTGCTCCTTTGTCAAAGATCAGTTGACTATATTTATGTGCGACTATTCTGGGCTCTCTATTCTGTTTATCGATCTACTTGTTTATTCTTTTGCCAATACCACACTGTCTTGATTAGTATAGCTTTAAGTCTTGAAGATTACTACAGCTAATAAGTCTTGAAGTCAGGTAGTGTCTGTCCTCCAACTTTGCTCTTCTTCAGTATTGTGTTGCCTAGTTTGATCTTTCCTTTTCCATATCAACTTTAGAATCATTTTTCAATATCCACAAAATAACCTGCTGAGATTTTGATTGGGATTGCAGTGGATCTACAGATCAGGTTGGGAAAGACTTATATCATGACAATATTGAGAGTCTTCCTATCCATGAATACAGAATATCTATTTATTTAGTTTTTCTTTGATTTTGTTCATCAGAGTTTTGTAGCTTTCCTTATATAAATCTTATATATATTTACTTAGATTTATACCCAAGTACTTCCTTTTGTTGGGTGCTAATGTAAATGGTATTGTGTTTTAAATTTCAAATTTCGCTTCCCCATTGCTGGTATATAGGAAAGTGACAGACTGTACAACAATCTTATATCCTACAACCTTACCATAATCACCTATTAGTTCCAGAAACTTTTGTGTTGATTTGTTTTGATTTTTCTACATAGATAATCACGTCATCTACAAAGGCAGTTTCTATTTCTTCCTTCCCAATCAGTCTGTTTCCTTTTCTTGCCTTATTGAATTAGCCTGGACTTCCAGTAAGACATTGAAAAGTAGTGGTGAGATGAAACATCCTTGCCTCGTTCCTGGCTTTAGTGGGAAATCTTCTGGTTTCTCACCATTAAGTAGGATGTTTGCTGTAATTTTTTTTCTAGATATTTTTCATGAAACAGAGAAAGTTCTCCTCAATTCTTAGTTTACTGAGAGTTTTTGTATGAATGAGTGTTGAATTTTGTGAAATTATTTTTCTTCATCTATTGATATAATCATAGAGTTTTTCTTTTTTAGCTTGTTCATAGGATGGTTATATTAATTTATTTTCAAACTTTGAACCAGCCTTGTATACCCAGGATAAATCTCACTTGGTAATGATGTATAATTCTTTTTATACATGGTTGGATTTGATTTGCTAGTACTTTGTTGAATATTTTTGCATCTGTGTGTATGAGATATATTGGTCTGTAGTTTTCTTTTTTGGTAATGCTTTTGTCTGGTTTTGGTAGTGCTGGACTCATAGGATGAGTTAGAAAGTATTTCTTTTTCTGCTTCTATCCTCTGAAAGTGATTGTAGAGAACTGGTATAAGTCATTCTTTAAATGTTTGGTTGAACTCACCAGTGAACTCTTCTGTGCCTGGAAGGTTATTAACCTTCTGCTTTGGAAAGTTATTAACTATTGATTCAATTCTTTAATAGATGTAGGCCTATTCAGAGTGTCTATTTCTTATTTTATGAGTTTTGGCGAATTGTGTCTTTCACAGAATTGGTCCATTTCATGTAGGTTCCCAAATTTCTGGGTGAAAAACAGAGTTCATAGTTTCCTTTCTTATCCTTTCAATATCCGTAGGATCTGTAGTGATGTTCCTTCTTTAATTTCTGATATTATTAATTTGTGCTCTCTCCCTTTTTTTCTTAGTCTGGCTAGAGACTTATTGATTTAATTATCTTTTCAAAGAATCAGATTTTGATTTCATTATTTGTTAATTTTCTGTTTTTAATTTCATTGATTTCTGCCCCGATTCTTACTATTCTTTTTTTCTTCTACTTACTTTGGTCTTCTTTTCCTAGTGTGTTAAGGTGGAAACTTAGATTATTGATTTTAGATTTTTCTTCTTTCCTAGAATATGCACCTGATGCTAAGTTTCCCTCTAACCACTGCTTTGGCTGTATCTTACAGATTTTAATAAGTTATGTTTTAATTTTCATTAGGTAAAAATATTAAAATTTTTTTTGAGATTTCTTCTTTGACCCCTGTATTATTTAGAAGTGTGTTGTTTAATCTCCACATTTTGGAATTTTCTAGTTATCTTTCTGTTATTGATTTCTAGTTTAATTCCATTGTGGTCTGAGAGCAGATGTTGTATGATTTCTACTCCTTTTAATTTGTTAAGGTGGGTTTTATGGCCCAGAATAAGGTCAAATTCATTCTGTTTTATGGCCCAATAATATTCCATTGTGGAATATATATATATATAGGATGGAATATATACACACACACACACACACACCACTTTTTGTTTACTCATGAGTTGGTGGATATTTGGATTGTTTTCATTTTTTTGCTAATTCCATTGTACACTCAGTATATAATTTGGTGGTATTTTGTATGATCACAATATTATGCAGCCATCACCTCTATCTAACTCCAAAACATTTTCACCAACTCAAAGGCGATCTTGAATCCATTAAGCAGCCAATCCTCATCTCCCCTCTCTCAACCCCTGGCAACCACTAATCTGCTTTCTATCTCCATGAATTTAGCTATTTTGGATATTTCATTTAAATTGAATCATACAATATGTGATCTTTTGCATCTGGCTTCTTTTACTTTTCATAATGTTTTCGATGTTCATCCATGGTGATAGTATTCCTTTGTACTCACTGTACACATTGTGTACAAACATTTGTATCATTTTGAGGAACTGCCAAGCTGCTTCCCAAAGTGGCTGAACCATTTTACATCCCCACCAGCAATGTATGAGAGTTCCAGTTTCTGCACACGTTCTCACCAGTGCTTGTTACCTTACTTTTCCTTTCCTCCCCTTTCCCTTTTCCTTTCCTTTCCTTCTCTTTCCTTCCTTCCTTCTTTCTTTCCTTCTTTGTTTCTTTCTTTCTCTCTCTCTCATACACTCTCTCTCTTTCTTTTAAATTGTAGCCATTCTAGTGGATGTGAAAGAGTATCTCATTGTGGTTTTAATTTGGATTTTTCAAATGACTAATGATACTGAGCATCTTTTCATGTGCTTCTTGGCCATTTGTATATCTGTTTTGGAAAAATGTCTGTTCAAGCATTTTGAATATTTTTAAATTGGGTTATTTTGTCTTTCTGTTGCTGAATTGCAAGAGTTCTTTATATATCCTGGATTCTAGACTTTTATCAGATATATGATTTACAAACATTTTTTCCCATTGTTTGTCGTCATTTCATTTTCCTTCTTTCTTTTCTTTTCTTTCTTTCTTTCTTTTTTTTTTTTTTTTTTTTTTTTTTTTTTTGACAGGGTTTCACTCTGTCACCCAGACTGGAGTACAGTGGTACAATCTTGGCTCACTGCCACCTCCACCTTCCAGGCTCAAGCAATCCTCTCAGCTCAGCCTTCCCAGTAGCTGGGACTACAGGTGCATACCACCATGCCCTGCTAATTTTTGTATTTCTTGTAGAGATGAAGTTTCACTATGTTGCCCAGTCTGGTCTGGAGCTTTTGAGCTCAAGTGATCCTCCTGCCTCAGCCTCTAAAAGTGCTGGGATTACAGGCATGAGCTACTGTGCCCAGCCTCATTTCACTTTCTTGATTGAGGCTTTTGTTGAGACAGGGTCTCACTCTGTCACCCAGGCTGTAGTACAGTGGCATGGTCATAGCTCACTGTAACCTTGAACTCTTGGGCTCAAGCAATCCTCCCGACTCAGCCTCTCCAGCAACTAGTACGACAGTTGTGTGCCACCATGTCTGGCTAATTTTTAAACTTTTTTTAAGAGGTGGGGTCTTGTTGTATTGCCCAGGTTGGATCTTGAGAGTGTTTTTGATGAACTATCTACTTTTATTTTGATGAAATCCAAGTTGCCCATCTATGTATATACGGAGCTGATCCTGAGACATGGCAAAATGTGTGAAGATGGTACTTGAGTGAATGAAATTTGGGCAATGTTGTTTCTAGTGAATTCTTTCTCCTTGGTGGTTTCCTCTGGCCTGGGGATGTATTTCATCCAGCAAAAAATGTCAGGGCTGAAGAGATATGGCCTCTGGTCTCCCACCCAGAGGGTAAACTTGGCAAGACCCCAGCCAGGCTCTGCCTCCTCTGCTGTTCCTAAGCATGTACTCATGGACAAGGGGTCTCTGGAGCAAAGGAGAGTGACTCCCTCCTTCTCCCCCAACCCTTCCACCACTTACCTGGTAGCCAGCCACTCCCTCCTCTCTCTGTAACTGGGCATTGGTCCAGCTGCCAGGCCCGGCACCTCTCCCATTTAGCCAGATGTAGTTCCAAAAACAACTGCAGGAGTATTCGGATACATTTTCCAGCCTGGACTAGTGCTGTTCCTGTCCATAGCCGAGACCCAGGTCTGTTTCCTCTGGGTGGAGATACAGCTCCTTACCTCCTAGAAGGCTATGGAAGTGTTTTTTTGTTGTTGTTGTTTTCCTCCTTTCTCTTTTGGAACATAAGCATCTTTCCAGGTCCTTCTGGCCAGATCACGATGGTATGATCTGGTTCAAACTTTGAACCAGCCTTGTATACCCAGGATAAATCTCACTTGGTAATGATGTATAATTCTTTTTATATATGGTTGGATTTGATTTGCTAGTACTTTGTTGAATGTTTTTGCATCCATAAGAAATAGACACTCTGACGGTCTCCCGTCAGTGCCCAGTGGCCTCAGATGCTGCCTCTTACTTGTAACCTAGATGCTCCCACGTGTGTTTATTTCCTAGAGCTGCTGTGACACACAGCCACTAACCGGGAGGCTCAGAACAACAGACATTGTTCCTTTCACAGTTCTGGAGGCTGGAAGTCCAAAATCAAGGTGTTGGCAGGGCTGGTTCTTATGGGAGGATCTGAGGAGAATCTGTTCCAGGCTCTCTCCTGGCTCCTGGTGGCTGCTGGCAATCCTTGGCGCCCCTCAGCTTGTAGATGCATGCCCCCAGTCTCTGTCTTCATCTTCACATGGCATTCTCCCTGTCTCTGTCTCTGTGTCTCTTCTCCTCATCTTATTGCCATATTGGATTAAGAGCCTACCCTGCATCAGTATAGCCTCGTCTTAGCTAATTTCATCCGCAGTGACCCTAGTTGTAAATAAGCTCACATTCTCAGGTTCCAGGAAGGACATGAATTTTGAGCGGAACAGTGTCCAGCCCAGTGCCCCAGGTAATGCCAAGGGCGTCACTAGGTAGGAGGCTGGAGATGACTCCATTTCTGTGAGTTCCTCCTTGACTCCTCTGTGTCTTTGCTTCTAACAGCCTGTACCTGCCACCCTCTCTCGAGGCCTCCCCTCCTTGAGCTATTAGAGGGGCTTTGTGTGCATAAAATTCAGACACACACACACACACACACACACACACACACACACAAAGCTGGGCATTCATGTCCCCTGGAGCTATCTTACCATGGTGATGACTAACAGTGGACTGGGTGCGGTGGCTCACACAAGCACTTTGGGTGGTCGAGGTGGGTGGATCACCTCAGGTCAGGAGTTTGAGAGCAACCAGCCTGACCAACATGGTGAAACCCCATCTCTACTAAAAATGAAAAAAACTGAGCTGGGCATGGTGGCACATGCCTGTAACCCCAGCTACTTGGGAAGAAGAGGCAAGAGAATCATTTCAACCAGGGAGGCAGAGGTTGCAATGAGCTGAGATCGTGCCACTGCACTCCAGCCTGGGCAACAAGAGTGAAACTCTGTCTCAAAAAAAAAAAAAAAAAAAAAGGAATACCTGATAGGTGCACACGCAGAAGTATGGAAACCCAGATCTCTGGCCTGGAGTTGGGCACAAACTCTGAGGGGTAACTTACACTCCAGAGCCCCCCAGGTCAGCTTCAACTGACTTCACCCTCCATGTCCAGCTCCCCCTACTCTGACACTGGCTTGTCCTGGGAGCACTTTCTTAAGAAATCACTTTCATGTGAATTCTCTTCTCAAAGTCTGCTTTAGGCAGCCCAAGCTGAAACAGGTCCCCAACCCTGAAGCCTGCTGCAGCCAGGACTGCTACGCAGGAACCCAGGCCAGGGAGCCACAAAGGGATCCACCTCCCCGGATCCGGAGGTTCCATGATTCATGGGTGATGGTCTCTGTAAATGGGAAGTCCCTCTGTGAACACTGGAATGTTTGCCACGCATTCTGCTCAGTTGTTCCCTCTACGGGCAGGCCTTCCTCAACAACACTGTCCAAGATCTAATCTTGCCCTTCCAGGCTGCTGATCGGCTAGTTCAGGAGTCAGCGAGGACATGTCGCACTTCTTCCTCCAAGCAACGGAGATGACCAACTCTGCCATTCATAGTCCAGTGTGCCAACCTAGGAACCAGACCTGGGTCCCTTACCCCTCTGACAGCTGGCTGCAGGAAATCGCCATGAGGCCACAGGTGTGTGTGGAGGGACGGGTGGAGGCACAAGAGAAGTGGGTGGCGTGGGGTCTGGCACACTTCTTCATGTAACCCACTTGTACCTGCTGGATCTGCCAGCCCCAATCCCAAATATAACTGTATCATTTCTTTTTTAATATTTTATACAAATATTCATTTTTTAAAAACTTTTATTTTAAGTTCTGGGGTACCTGTGCAGGACGTGCAGGTTTGTGACATTTACTCATAGGTAAATGAGTGCCATGGTGGTTTGCTGCACAGATCAACCCATCATCTAAATATTAAGCCCAGCATGCATTAGTTATTTATCCTGATGCTCTCCCTACCCCCGTTCCTCCTGGAAGGTCCCAGTGTGTGATGTTCCCCTCCCTAGGTCCACGTGTTCTCGTTGTTCAGCTCCCACTTATGAGTGAGAGCATGCGGTGTTCGGTTTTCTGTTCCTGTGTTAGTTTGCTGAGGATAATGGCTCCCAGTTCCATCTGTGTCCCTGCAAAGGACATGATCTCATTCCTTTTTATGGCTGCATAGTACTCCACGGTGTAGATGTACCACATTTTCTTTATTCAGTCTATCATTGATGGGCATTTGGGTTGATTCCATGCCTTTGCTATTGTAAATAGCGCATTGCAGCATTTCCGTTGTTCACTGTGTTGCTGCTGTGCCTGCCTCATATCAGGATTTGGTGGATCTGGTCACAGCCAGCTCACAGAGGGAAACTCGGGCAGCACATAGTTGCTTGATTCTCATGGTCAGGCTCTGAGTCTCTGTAGGACGCAGTAGCATGCCAGAAATGGTTTTTCAAAAGGAGAGTCGTTCTCTGCCGCAGAAAATTTTAGAGGTCTACACTGGGACTCTTCTACTGGGGTTTGTTAAAAGCTCCACCCAAGTTCTTTATTTAACACCATGAATCTTCGCAGTCTTGTGGCCAGCAGAGCAGCTCACACTGCGGCTGGACCTGCACAGAGTTCTCTTTTGCTTTGTCTCAGAACTGACGGCTTTCTGAATCACCCAATAAATAGGTCAGAGTAGCATTCCCAAGTGTGGTATATGCTGTTTCAAAACTGAAAGAGGACAAAGAAGGTGGGCATAAAGCAACAGAAAGACAGTTTCTCACAGGTGGGGAGGTCAGAAGTCTGAAATCAAGATGTCAGCAGGGCTGCGCTCCCTCCCGAGGCCCGGGTACTGCCTCTTTCTGCCTCTGTTGGCTCCAGACACTCCTTGGCTTGTGGTCGCATCACTCCAATCTGCATCTGCTCACGTGGACTCCACCTCTTCCCTACGCACCTTTCTTCTGTATGTCTCTTACAAGGACATTTGCCATTACATCTAGGACCTGCCTGCATCATCCGAGATTACCTCCTCCTCTTGAGATCCTTAACTGAATTACATCTGCAAAGATCCATTTTCCAAATAAGGTAATATCCATAGGTTCTGGAAATTAGAACATGGACATATCTTTTTTGGGGGGGCCTTTTTCATCCTACTATATGGTAGAGGTGCAAAATGCAGCAACTTGTCCTTTTTCCGAGAGGGGGTGGCTTGGCATGCCTCAGATCACAGGTTCCTTAAGATGTTCATCAATACGGGGGATCCTGAATTTTCAGAGGGGTTATCTTCCACTCTCTGGTGTGCATATATTTTTGCTTTGTTTTGTTTTTTTGAGATGGAGGCTACTCTCACCCAGGCTGAAGTGCAGTGGCATGATCTTGGCTCACTGCAACCTCCATCTCCTGGGTTCAAGCCATTCTCCTGCTTCAGCCTCCTAAGTGGCTGGGATAACAGGCACCCACCACCGTGCCTGGCTAATTTTTGTATTTTTAGTAGAGACGGGGTTTCACCATGTTGGCCAGGCTGGTCTCAAACTCCTCACCTCAGGTGATCCACCAGCCTCAGCCTTCCAAAGTGCTGGGATTACAGGTGTAAGCCACTGTGCCTGGTCATACATTTTATTAAAGTATCTTGAGTTCTTGCCATTTCTCCTCGTCAGGTTCAGAGCAGCAGAAACATGGGGCACTTGCCCAGAGAAGGGGGTCTGCTGAGAGGTTTCCCAACAGTATCCACTGCTGTGTCCTTGATCACCCTGACACCCACTCTACCAGCCAGGTCCATCATGTTGACATCGTGTGAGCATTAGCTTCAGACTGCTCACTTCTGCCTCCTTCTCTGGAGAATTGCTCTTTGCCAACAGTAAGCATCTCACCATGGAGGTCATGCGGGGGCTTGGCAAGTCTTGCCAACTGATTTATATGAGGACACAAAGTTCTGCTCTCTGGAGGGGACAACTCAGTGCTGTAATTCCTGCTCCAGAGGTCCCCATGAGACCAGAATGAGGCTGGCCTCTAGCCCAGGGATGTCATAAATTAGCTTTCTTCCTCTGCTCTGTCCTGCTTCCCTCTTTCCAATTCCCCTGAAAGTTCACCCCTCAAAAATCTTCACCTCTGGATCTGCTTCTAGGGAACCCTGACCTAAGAGAGTCCTTGAGTGTATTAGTCAATCCTTATGCTGCTAATAAAGACATACCCAGGACTGGACATGGTGGCTCATGCCTTCAATCCCAGCACTTTGGGAGGCTGAGGTGGGCAGATCACTTGAGGTCAGGAGTTCAACACCAGTCTGACCAACGTGAAGAAACTCTGTCTCTACTAAGAAAATACAAAAAATTAACTGGACGTGGTGGCATATGGCTGGAATCCAAGCTACTTGGGAGGCTGAGGCAGGAGAATCACTTGAACGTGGGAGGCAGAGGTTGCGGAGAGCCAAGATCGTGCCATTGCACTCCAGCCTCCATCTAAAAAAAAAAAAAAAAAAGACATACCCAAGACTGGTAATTTGTAAAGGAAAGAGGTTTAATTGACTCACAGTTCCACATGGCAGGGGAGGCCTCACAATCATGGTGGGAGAGCAAGGAACATCTTACATGGTGGCAGGCAAGAGACAATGAGAGCTAAGTGAAAGGGGAAACCCCTTATAAAATCACGAAATCTTATTAGACTTATTCAATACCATGAGAACAGTATGTGGGAAATCACCCCCATGATTAAATTATCTCCTACCAGGCCCGTCCCACAACACATGGGAATTATGGGAGCTACAATTCAAGATGAGATTTGGGTGGGGACACAGCCAAACCATATAATTCCATCTCTAGCCTCTCCCAAATCTCATGTCCTTACATTTCACAACCAATCATGCCTTTCCAACAGTCCCCCAGTCATAACACATTTCAGCATTAACTCAAAAGTTCACAGTCCAAAGTCTCATCTGAAACAAGGTAAGTCCCTTCTGCCTATGAGCCTGTAAAATAAAAAGCAAGGTAGTTACTTCCTAGATAAAATGGGGGTACAGTTATTGGATGAATACAGCTGTTCCAAATGGGGAAAATTGGCCAAAACAAAGGGACCACAGGCCCCATGCAAGCCAAAATACAGCAGGGAAGTCAAATCTTAAAGTTCCAAAATGATCTCCTTTGACGCCATGTCTCACATCCAGGTCACACTGATGCAAGAGGTGGGTTCCCATAGTCTTGGGCAGCTCCACCCCTGTATCTGTGGGGTACAGCCTTCCTCCCAGCTGCTTTCATGGGCTGGCATTGAGTGTCTGCAGTTTTTCAAGGTGCACAGTGCAAGCTGTTGGTGGATCGATCATTCTGGGGTCTGGAGGATGGTGGCCATCTTCTCACAGCTCTGCTAGGCAGTCCCCCAGTGGGGACACTATGTGGGGCTTCAACCCTGCATTTCCTTTCTGCACTGCCCTAGCAGAGGTTCTCCATCAGGGCTTCACCCCTGCAGCAAACTTATGCCTGGATATCCAGGTGTTTCTATACATGCTGTGAAACCTGAGCAGAGGTTCCCAAACCTCAATTCTTGACTTCTGTGCACCTGCAGGCACAATACCACATGGAAGCTGTCAAGGCTTGGGTCTTCCATCCTCTGAAGCCACAGCTCGAGTTGTACCTTGGCCCCTTTTAGACATGGCTAGAGCAGCTAGGACACAGGGCACCAACTCCCTAGGCTGCACATGGCAGGGGGGCTCTGGGCCCCAGCCCATGAAACCATTTTGTCCTCCTAGGCCTCTGGGCCTGTGATGGGAGGGGCTGCCACAAAGGGATCTGACATGCCCTGGAGACATTTTCTCCATTATCTTGGCAATTAACATTTGGCTCCTCATTACCTATGTAAATTTATGCAGCAGGCTTGAATTTCTCCTCAGAAAATGGGTTTTTCTTTTCTATTACACCATCAGGCTGCAAATTTTCTAACCTTCTATGCTTGCTTCCTCTTTAAACATAAGTCCCAATTCCAAACCATATCTTTGTGAATGAATAAAACTGAATGTTTTAAACAGTACACAAGTCACCTCTTGAACACTTTGCTGCTTAGAAATTTCTTTTGCCAGATGCCCTAAATCATCTCTCTCAAGTTCAAAGTTCCACAGATTTCTAGGGCAGGGGCAAAATGCCTCCAGTCTCTTTACTAAAACATAGCAAGAGTCGCCTTCACTCTTCCTTTGTTTTCTGCTGTGACTGTGAGGCCTCCCCAGCCATGTGGAACAGTGAGTCAATTAAATGATACTATGATGGAGAATGGAGTGAAGGAGTCCTGAGGCTGGACTGTGAAGGTGTTCTGCTGTCCCTGCCATGTAAACTGCTCTTGTGCCTCTCTGCTGTTGGATATCAGGAAGAAAGGATTTGGTAAATTGGCGGCTACACACCAAATTCCAGAGACAGTGTTGATCTGCTGTAGTCAAGATGCCACATCTGGCACAGTGGGTGAAACTGGGCTGTGCTTGGCTATGTTTATGGTAGTCTGCTGTCAGCTCCTCTGAGACACCTTTCCTGACCACCTTAATCTAACGATGCCTTCCAACTCCCGGTCTTCCTCCAACCCATCATCCTGTTTTATTTTTTCATGTCACTGATTACTGTCTGCAGTTATGTGACCTATTTATTCATTTATGGCCTTTCTCCCCAACTAGGATATAGGCTCCAGGGGAATAAGGACATTGTGTGACTTTGCAGCTGCATCCCAAGCACTCACCACTGCAGTGGGTACCTAACCAATGTGTGCTGAATGAACAAAAGAGCAGACCAGTGTTCTTTCACTTGAAGTACATGGAGGGGAAGAAATAGGGTTTTCTGTGGAGATTCTAAGGCAGAGGCCATTTCTGGGGGTTGCTGGGGTGGGAGGAGGCAGGTCAAGGTAGGCTGTCTTCCAGGTGGTGCAAACCCCTGGCCTCTGCCAGCCTCTCCCTGGCCAGTCTGCTTGTTGGGTCTGGCACAGGCCTCAAGGAAACATAACATTTTAAATAAAACCTCAGAGTCAATAAAGGCGAATGGTCTCGGGTGCCTCTCCTGCCGGCCCCAGCTGTTGACTTTAGAAGTCAAGAGGTTGGGGTGTTGCCCAGTTCTCGTGGAGTACAGGGAGATATAAGCTGGAAGGGCCTGGCCCATTTTATACGAAAACAAAACAAAACAAAGCTCACCAGGCCCTGGAAAGATTCCACCACCAGCCAGAATCAAAGGTCCATTCAGAGCCTCAGAACTCCTCACATTCGCCGTTAATGAAAACCAAATTTTTCATCCCTCTGAGCACTTCCAGGGGCTACAACTGGAAGGGCTGCAGAGGCTTTGGCCGCCCCTCCACCACCGAAGGGGCCCCACTGTGTTAAAATAGTTTTATGATATTATGGCCTTGTCTTTTTCTAATTTCAGGCATCAGTGATTTAGGACGGAGTTGTTTTCATGGAGAAAGGAATAGAACCTGTTTGTGGCAGGGCACGACTGCCGCCAGGCAGATAGTCCCACCATGTGTGTATCCGGGTAGAGGGGTGAGCCTGCCATGAAGAAGCTTGGACCCAGCTCTGGGGAGGCCTGGTTTGTAAGCACCCCGCTCCGGTGGGGAAGGGTGGGCTGGTGGTTTCCAGACGGATTCAGACACAGTGACAGTGACTTCCGTGTTTTGATTTCATGCTTCGTGAAATCTTAGAATCACAACTCAGAAAGGTAGAGGCATCCCTCTCAGATGCAGAGAAAGGGACTCCGTTTTTTAAAAAAGACATTTTCTCATTTCTTTTTCGTTTTTTCTCCCCTTTGATCAATCTTTATAAGCAAGTATGTGTAGAAATGTCACTTTTTTCCCCCTTAAAGTCAACTTGACTATTACTTTAAGCCTCCAGTACTTTTAGTTGGTGGGAAACAAACTCACCCTTTTCAGCGACTGCTCTGCCTTCATCAGGACTGGGGTGGAATTCTGTCCTTGTTTCTCAGGGGTTTTGTTTTGTTTTCAGACGGAATCTCACTCTGTTGCCCAGACTGGAGTGCAGTGGCATGATCTCAGCTCACTGCAAACTCTGCCTCCTGGATTCAAGTGATTCTCCTGCCTCAGCCTCTTGAGCAGCTGGGATTACAGGCATGTGCCGCCATGCTGGCTAGTTTTTGCATTTTTTAGAGATGGGATTTCACTATCTTGGCCAGGCTGGTCTCAGACTCCTGACCTCAGGTGATCCTCCTGCCTCAGCCTCCCAGAGTGCTGGGATTACAGGCATGAGCTACCGCACCCAACCTGTTTGTCAGTTTTTTTCATCTGTAAGATGAGGATAATGATAATGCATACTTTAATACGCTGGGTTACAAAATGGCAAAATATTTAGAATAGTGCCTGGCATAGAGTAACTATTAACTATCATTATTATTCCAGAGATAAAGAGAAGGCATCAAACCCAATATGAGGATATCGAAGAAGACTGCCTGGAAGAGGTGCTGTTTCCGCTAATGGCAGATGAGGTAGTCCTTGCACAATCTTTAACTCCTCTGCTTGGATATTTATCAGTCTAGAAGTTTAATATGCTATACCCTGGACAAATGTGCTCATTTTAGAAAACTATAAAGAAGAAAACAGAAAACAGCCATAATCCCATTTTTCCATTGATTTCATTCTAGATTACTTTTATCTCTATTTTTAACTACATTAATTGATAACCTGTATATACAGTGTGAGTCTGGCTAGAAAAATGTTTATTTCTGGCCAGGCAAGGTGGCTCACACCTGTAATCCCAGCACTTTGGGAGGCCGAGGCGGGTAGATCATGAGGTCAGGAGATCGAGACCATCCTGGCTAACACAGTGAAACCCCGTCTCTACTAAAAATACAAAAAAATAGCTGGGCGTGGTGGTGTGCACCTGTAGTCCCAGCTACTTGGAAGGCTGAGGCAGGAGAATCACTTGAACGCAGGAGGCAGAGGTTGCAGTGAGCCAATATCACACCACTGCACTCACTTCACCCTGGGTGACAGAGCGAGACTCCATCTCAAAAAAAAGAAAAAGAAAAAGAAAAGAAAAATGTTTGTTTCTAAAATGTATTTATATATTTATAGAAAATAAAGACCTGAATGGGGAGAAAAGCCTAAAAAAATATTAACAGTGGTTATCTTTGTAGGCGGGAGATTATGGGCTATTTTTCTTGTGTGCTTTTTGGTAATCTGGACTGTCTACTTTCCCTCTCATGATTATGTATTAGTTTGTGTCACTTTAAAATGTCATTTAGTCTGGGCACCATGGCTCATCCCTGTAATCCCAACACTTTGGGAGGCCAAGGTGGAAGGTTTGCTTGAGACCAGGAGTTCCAGACCAGCCTGGGCAACACGACGAGGCCCTGCCTCTAAAAAAGAAAATTAGCCAGTTGTGGTGGTGCACACCTGTAGTTCTAGCTCCTTGAGAGGCCGAGGCAGGAGGACCACTCAAGCCCAGGAGTTGGAGGCTACACTGCACTCCAGTCTGGGTGACAGAGTGAGACCCTGTTTAAAAATAAAAACTAGAAGTATTATTTAAAATGTAGTACATAGAACTCAGGAACCACGGATGCAGAGTCTCATAATCTTTATATTTTTAGACCATGAAGGAGAGTAGGGTAGCTCGGCCAGACTCCGAGTGCCCCGGACCCACAAGTCTGAGAGGCTGCATGTGACCTCCGGTGTGGTCAAATGTTCCTTTAAGGAAGCTGAGGCAGGACATAAGGCTTCACTAAACACCGTGAAGTGGTCAAGAGGGACAGGGCAAGGGCCAACTGGGTGATAACAAAGACTATTGTTAAGACCTTGTCCCCAGTGGCACATTAAATGCCACTAACCCTGAGGGATGGAGAGATTTAAACGTGGGGTTTGGGGCATGGCAGCCTTCCTGTGACTTTGGCGCCAGTGATGTCTCTAAGATGCCTCTTAGCTCCTCCCTCTGTCATTCTGCCCAGGCTTCACCCTCCTTTTCCCGGACTATTTTAGTCGCCTGTGAGTAGGGCTCTGCACCCTCATTCCCAGTCTGCACCATCGTGGTGCTCCCCTCCAACACACACGTCTCCGTACTCCTCTCTCCATCTGCTCTCGGGAGAGGGACACCTTCTCCGGGGAGCCGTCCTTGTTTGCCCTGATCCACACTGGGTTGGCACAAGCTGTTTTCCTGTCTGTCTGCCCTGTGAGATCCCCGAGGGCATGGTGTGACTTGTTTGCCTTGTTCTTGGTGTCTGGCACCTGAGGGTGGGGTGGGGCTTTGTGTTTGGTGAATGAGTGAATGGATTCTGGCCAAGGCCTCCAAGACACCCAGCCCAAAGAGCTGAGTGGGATGGTGAGGCCCAAATGGTGTTCTTGGACACCAGAGAGCCCACATTGCTTCCAGCCATCAGGGTGGGCACAAAGGAGGGTGGTCCAGGCCGGCTCCAGGGCTGCTGCACCCCCCTTCCTATGATAGGTCCTCCAGGCCAGGGCAGGCCCTTTCTGTGGGTGAATATAAATATATAAAACAAACAGCGTGCTCTTAGCTGCAAAACTAAAACTAGGAAGTGTGGGATCCGGCTCCCCAGGCTCCCCCAGCCTCTGGACCACACAGGTGTGGCTGCGGATGTCGGGGCGATGTGGCCCCTCGCCCCTCCCTGCTCCAGAGCCCTCATGAGGAGGAATGAGGGGCATTCTGGATTTCCGCCAGGAACAGTTCATTCTTCACTCTGGCCTCCCTCCTGCCTCTGTCCCATTTGACAGCTCATTTCATTTACGACCCCAAAATGAACCGACCCACTGAGGTGTATTCTCTGCTCACGTGGCCAAGCTGGGGTGTTTGGTGTGGCTGAGAGCTGCCCCCTGGGCCATGCTGGCGAGGGGGCAGGTTTATGTGGGTACCATCTGGGAGGAATCGGGGCTGAGGAGGGAGGCAGGGCTGGGTCTCCATCCAGCCCTGCCCTCCCAGTCACATGGTACTGGCTCCACCCCACACCATCTCCTCCAGCCCTCTCCACTCCACCACATGGGTATGCACCATCTCCAGCCGGCAGCCCCTGCCAGGACACCCCTTTCTCAGCATAAAAGCCAAAGCCATCCCCATGGCCATGGCCCAGCAGTGGCCTGCTCCCAGGGGCCAGCAAGATGGGTCTGTCTGGGGCCACTTCACCCCCTCAGGAGGCCACGTCTGGGAGCCCCCAGGTCACATCCAGCTCTTTGGGTTCATCACTGGGCCAGCCTCAAGCTGAGGGGGCTGGAGAACCTTGAGGGAGTCAAAGTCCAGCCTAAATCGACGGGACCCCTAGAGCCCCCAACGTGGAATTCTGGAGTTCAGGGGCTCTCAGACTGTGGAAACAGATGGCTTTCTCAGCCTGGACTGGCTGCTGCATGTCCTAAGCTCCTGCTGGTGGCTCAGGGGACACAGGTGAGGCTGGGCCCAGGGTCCAGGAGGACAGGGTTGCAGGACTATGAAAGTCAACCCTTCCTTCAAGCCAGGTACAACCCTGTCCCAAAGCAGAGGATCATGGGACGTGGCATCCTACTCCACACCCAGCACACAGCAGGTGCTCATTTAGCACACAACCTAAAAGAGAGGCTCAGAGAGGGAGAGGGACCTCTCACTGCCACACAGCTCTGGAAGGAAAAACCTTCCCCCATCAAGACCTTTCCCAGACCCTTTTGGGAATGAGTTGCCTCAGGTTGGGAAGTTCTTCTTAATACCTAACCTGAATTCTTGCTGTAACTGAGGCAGCCTGTCCTCACCGTTGTCCGAAGGGGGTGATGTCCACTCTCTCCATCTGCTGCCCAGCAATGCTCACCCCTGCCGCCACCTGCAGGCCACTGTGGCTACTGCAGTGCTTCCTCCCGCAGCCCTGGGACCTCAGGCAGGCTGGAGATTCCTCTGGACCTTGAGTTTCTGGTTGGCAATTTGGGTGTGCTGATTCGTGTCTGCTGGGGTGCAGGTGATAGAGATTTGAGTCAGGGACTCTGGAGGTCAGCTCCTCTCCCATCTGCTGTGGCACCAAAGTATGTCTGGTGAGGAGGGGCTATCATTCCCTACAAAGTGACCCCAAATAAACAAATAGAAACGGTGGGAGGAGGGCTTTCAAGCCAGGTCCCCACACCATCACACACATGCTACCAATATTGGAGTGTGGTCCCAGTTCAGCCATGGACAGCCCCAGGGAGACATGGACCCTGATGACACTCCCTCTTTGCACCTCAGTTGTCTCATCTGCAAAATGGGAGCACTGAAGTGGCTGCTCTCTCCCAATCCCCACTGTTGCTAGCTTGCCACAGATCCTGAAACATGAGGCTCAGAGGAGAGCTCTCGCCCAGGCAGCTGGACTCTTCCTCTGCCTCTGCTTCCCCCCCGAAATCTGAGTCTGGGGAACAGGTAGGAATTCTTCCCAGCCATGCTGGGAAGAATCACTGCCCGCTCATGATTGGTGGAAGGTTTGGTAGCACTTTGAAGACCTATTTGATGCTCTCCTGGGGTTCTGGCCATACAGGAGGAGACCTCGCCGGTGGGCTGTCCTGTGGCCAGGGTAGTCTCTGTAGCCATTCCCGAAGAAGCTGGAAGCAAGGAGATGAAGGCGCTGGGTGTCTCTGTTCCTGCCCCAGGTCCTGCCCAGTTCCTCCTGGGAACGGCAGGAGGTCTCCATCCTCTCCCAACCCCCGTCCCGCCTCCATGCATAGCCCTAGAAGCCTGGCACTGGGCTCCTTCAACACATCTCAGATTTATATTATTGTAACAAATCAGTCCAAATTCCATTTTACAGTTAAATAGTACATAAGACAGTTTACTGTACAAGCAAGTTGTGCATCAAAAACAAACACCAAGCAAATGATAGTGCAAAGCAGTTTCCACCCTGCTCCATCCTCGCGCCAGCTCTGGGATGGTTTTGCATCGGATATGAGTGCAGCAAGTGTCACACGTCAGCATGACAATATGTCATAAAAAGATTGGTACCCACTACTAACAGGCTCACAGTTACATTGTATCAAAACATCTTCCTTTCTTCCTGCTTCCTGTATCAGTGTTTGCCTAGTACAACTTTAAAGCAGCCTTGTAAATAAGGACCTACTTTTACCAGCCCGGGCTGTCTGTACCCACTTTGGACCTTACAAACAGACTCAGTATGGCTGCCATTACTTTTTGTCAGGGGATGGGGGATGGGGTAGGAAGAGCAATTTATTTCCCATCCCTGCTTCTCCAAGGCTTGAGAATGAGGAAGGGGTAGTAATTTGGGATGAGACTACAAAGTGCTGGGCACTGGGAGCCAAAGGTGCCTCTTACACTGACCCGGGACCAGTTACAACCAGAGATCAGGAGGGAAGAAAGTACAAGGACAGCGGACTTGTAGCTGCTTCCTGAGTAGGGGTGGAGAAGCACCTTGGGTGCAGGGGGTCAGCAGCTGTTTTCAAGAGATGGAGACTGTTTTTCCAGTGGGGACAGGCCAAGAGAAACTGCAGTAGGAGGGACTGGAATAGGATCACCAGAAGGACTGCCTAGCCTGCCAGTGTGTCTCTGGTGTATGGTTCTGGCTGTTGTGACAGGTTGGGTGGGGGCAGTGCTCTCACAGAGGCAACACTGAGGACCCTTTTGTGGGGCAGATTTCGGCATCCACAGAGGACGAGGCAGAAAGTTACCCAAACCACGTGCTGCTAGCCTTTATGAGTTTCCTGTCCTTTAACACGTTTTCTAAGCCTTTCTAGGGCCAGAGAACTCTGAGATGAGAATCCACGTGCCTGGCCCTCGGGCAAGGGCCCACGTTTCCATTTTGCAAAACTCAGGGGCAAGACTTCACCTCGGAATGCAGTGGGGCTGAGATGCGACTGGCATGCCCTTACAGTGCTTCTCTTCTGCCACGCAAAGCCAGTGCTCCCCACCTCTCCCACCGCAACCAGAACACCCGCACAGCCTCCCGGACAGATGTCCCAGAGCCACAGAGGACAGCAAGCCCAGCATCTCACCAGCATTTCCCTTGTCCTCCCAGGGGAGCCTGTGGTGCAGGCTGCTGGGATGCCGCCTGGTGGGGAGTGTAGCCCCTTGAGGAAGTAGAGACCCTAATAACCCCACACCCTCAGGAGGCAGCTGGGGGCTGGTGAGGGGGAGGGGCTAGGGATGCTGCTCATCATCACGGAGCTACACTTGTAAGAGACCTTGTGTTTGAAAATATTAGATTAAGCTTCTTTTTCTAAAATCAGTTTTAAAAACTTTTTTTGTTGTTCAGGACTGTTCGCTTTCAGAGCACAAAACAGGCTAAAGACAGACAGGTGTCAGGAGTTGCAAGATTTGGCCAGGTCCTCCAGGGAGGCTTGAGGGACGGGGCGCAGCTTGGCTGGACCTAGGTGGGACCCCAAATGATGTCTGACCCCAAATGATCCCTCACCTCAATGCCTTCTGCTAGGACCTATCTGGTCCCCCTATTCTCTCCACAAATGGAAATTATGAGACTGCCTAGGGGAAAGGGACCCCCCTACCCCTGACCAAGAGAACAGAGGGTGGATGCCTTGGGCTGGTAAAGTGCATGGAGGAGCCAGTCTGCAGGGGCCTTCCTGGGTTTAGGGAGCTGATGCCATAGACTCAGCTCCTCTGGTGCCTGGGACCCATGCGGCTGGGGAAAAGCCAACTGTTAGGAACGGAGGGGAAGCTGGGCTGGGGGGACTGGCTTGGATGTGTTCTCATCCCATCTCTGCCAGTGATGTGCAGGGTCCTGCCCCATCTGTACAATGAGGGGAACCCCTCTCAAGGGTGGCAGGGGTGGGGGCCACTTTCCAGTTCTGACTCCATCTGTGTAAATGCAGAGGGAGCTGGACCCAGGGGGTGCAGGGGTGGGGAGGTTTCCTGGGGCCCGAGGCTTATCCTGTGGGGCAATGCTGCCTCTCTCTGGAAGAGAGACGGCCTCTGTCCCAGGAGACATGGGCCCCATGCAGCACTGGGCATAGCTGGAGACAGTGAGGTCCTTCTGGGGAGGTGGCAGGAGGCTGATGAGACCACTGGGATCTGGGCTGGGGGCAGTGTCCCAGGTGGGGCTGTTCCCCACACCTCTGTACAAGGATGTGCTAGACAGGTGCAGTCAGAGACACCCAACAGCTGGAACCACCCTGGGACCGAGACCACGCTAGAGCGCAAGTCCCATTCCTGCCCGGAGCCTCAGAGCTGGCCTGTCACTGGTCTCGAAGGTTGCTAGGGTCCCCACCTCCCACAGGAGGAGTCCACTGGGGCGGTCAGTAGGGCCGCCACACAGCCTCATCCATGCGGCCCGGCGTGCTCAGGGCCGTGGGCGAGTTGCTGTGGCTGCCGTCGGCCTCCACACTGTCACTCTGGCCGCCCAGGCTGGGGTTCATGAGGTTGCCGGTGGCGACAGAGGCAGCGCTGCTGGTGCAGGAGGCCAGCATGCGGGTGGGCGAGCGGTCGCCCCCACTGCTGCTGCCGGCCACCATGGAGAACTGGTAGGAGCCGGAGGAGGTGCCGTAGTAGAGGTGGTAGGGGGACGGGTTGGCCTGGAAGGGCCCGCTCTGGTTTTGCGGAGCCCCCGGGTAGGGTGGCGGGAGGTAGGTGTGGTGGAAGCGGCTGGTGGCCGGCATGCCTGCCACGCTGAGGCTGCTGATGCTCGTGCCCGAGGGCGTGGCGCTGTAGGGAAAGGCAGCCGACATGGCCCCGGGGTAATGCATCCTGGGGTCCGGGAAGCGGCTCTCTGTGAGGGCTGGCAGCGTCGGGAAGGAGCGGTCAAACTGGCGGGGGTCAGAGAATGGGTTCAGTTCCGAGGTGCCTGGAGGACAGCAAGGAAGAGGTCAGTGGCAGCCCGAGATGCCCCCAGGAGGCCTTCCTGAAGAATGACCTTGGGCTGTGGCCCATCTAGGGGACTCAAGGCCCATCTAGGGGACTCCTGGTTCTAGACCTCACTCCTGTCCTAGGCTGCTCAGGGCCTCGCCTGCCAGAACTTGGAACACAGATCCGCTGGGGAGCAGGTGGGAGCTGCCCTGGGCCAAGAGGGGCCATGGGAGCCTCCCTGCCAGCAGCAGCAGAAGAGTGGGAGGACCTTTTCTTCTCTTTCAATCCTCCTTCTCGGGCTGGACGTGGTGGCTCATGCTTGTAATCTCAGTGCTTTGAGAGGCCCAGGCGGGTGATCAGGAGGTCGGGAGTTTGAGACCAGCCTGGCCAACATGGTGAACCCCCGTCTCTACTAAAAAGAAAAAAAATTAGCCAGGCGTTGTGGTGGGTGCCTGTAATCCCAGCCTCTCAGGAGACTGAGGCAGGAGAATCGCTTGAACCGGGGAGGCAGAGGTTGCAGTGAGCTGAGGTTGCACCACTGCACTCCAGCTGGGGCAACAAAGCAAGATTCCATCTCAAAAAAAAAAAAAAAAATCCTCCTTCCCAGCCTTGCAGAGGAGAGGCCTAGGATGTAGGGGTGGGGTGGCGCTGAGGGCGGGGTCAGCTCAGGTCTCCCAGCAGCCCAGTCCCGCCCAGGCGGTGCCTCTTCCCACCGGCCTATGTTAACAGCTGACAAAGCCATGGATGTGAAAAGGGCTCTGATGTGAAGCTGGGAGTTGGAACCTGCTTTCGAATAAAAGAATATGGAGGCAGAGAGAGCATGACTGAGTCTCTCTGTGGCAGAGAAAGGACTGCTACTCATCACATGGCCTCTCTGCTGGGGACACGTGTGTGTGTGTGTGTGTGTGTGTGTGTGTCCACACACCTGCATAGAGAAAGGACTGCTACTCATCACATGGCCTCTCTGCTGGGGACATGCGTGTGTGTGTGTCTCCACACACCTGCATAGAGAAAGGACTGCTACTCACCACACAGCCTCTCTGCTGGGGACACATGCGTGTGTGAGTGCGTGTGTCAATGTGTATGTGTGTGTGTGCGTGACTGCATGTGTGTGTGCACGAGCATGTGAGTGTGCACACCTGCACACGCGCCTCTCCTGCCCAGGTGCAGCACTCTGAGCGCTCACATCTGGGTTGTGGGCCCTGAGTTCACAGCAGCTCTGCCCTCCACCCTCCACCTCACCCTGGGCCTGTGTCTCTGGAGCTGACTCATGGCCACACAGTGACCAGATGCCACCTGCCTTGGCAGCAAAGTGAGACAGCAGTCAGACAAACTTGGGGACCGAGACCCTGACCTGGTCACAGTGTCCAGCAAAGACCCTGCCCCTGCCCCCCTAGGAGTGTGGCTTCTCAGTGGGCTCCAAGGCAAGGGTGTTCCAGCATCTGCCCCTGATTGTCATCACAGACCTCCAAAACCTCAGCATTCAAAGGGCTCAGGGACTGAGTCTAACACCCTTGGTGGGGAATCTGAGGCCCAGACAGGGTGAGGCACTTGCCTAAGGGTCACACAGCACACTGGACCTGGCACACAATCCTAGGGTCTCTGGTCCTGAGCCCCAAAACATGCCTGAGAGGGAGCTGTCCCGTCTCTGAGGCAGCACAGGATCAAGGCTTACTGTGCGGCTTCTGGAGCCAGACAGTTATCCTGGTTTGGACACTTACTAGCTGTGTGTCCTTGGGCAAGTCACTTAACCTCTCTGTGCATCAGTTTCTCCATATAACACATGGAAATGATAACAGTTCATCAGGATTCAGTTAATACACATCAAGTACTTAGAATGGCACCAGGCAGAGTAGGGGTCTGTGAGGCTTTGCAAGGCCACTGTGGCTGTGGTGCCTCTTACTCTGGGTACCCAGGAGAACTGGCTCCTTCAGGGCCCTGCCGAGATGAGGCCCTGATGCAGGGCCTCCCTTGTACTCTGGCAGCAGGGGGAGTCGGAAGAGCTGCCAGCAGTGGTCCAGAGGTGCAGTCTGTCCGGCCCAGCATCCCCTCTGTCTCACCCACCAAAGGGTAAGGGCCGGCGCTGGCTGGGGTGGGCTCTGCCTGCCATGCCGAGGCTTGGCTGAGGATGGAGAGCTCTGAGCGCCTGAGCTGCTGTGTGGCTTCAGCCAGGACTTGGAACTTCTCGGGGCTTTGGGGTCCTCCCAAGTCGGCTGGGGTATGTTTCCCTCAGCAGCAGACTCTGGCCCTGGGCATGGATCAGAGCCGAGTGACAGTCCTGGCTTGAGGTAAGAAGATGTGGGGACAGCAGTCTGGGTGGCGGGGGCCTTCTGGGACATCCGGGACTCTCCCTAGGTCACTTGGCTGTCCCTACCCCTTGAGGCCAAGAGCCTCTGAGGTGCCTGGCTGCCGGTTTTCATCTGGGGAGCCCCTCGGGAGGAGAGGTCCTGTGGCAGGTGCCGAGTGGGGTGGAAGTGGGTGCTGGTGGCCTGTAGAAACCCCATTCTCAAGATGAAGGAAACACACAGGGACCCCAGGATGCAATAGCAGGACTGTGCCCCTCAGAGCTCACTGGGCTGCCGGGCACTGGGCTGGGCCTCCCTGGACCTGCCACTGTCCTCTTCAGCCTCTCTCCTCAAGGCCACCACTCTTCCTCTAGGGTGGTGGGGGAAGTACCTGCCCTCAGCACCCCCTCAGGCCCCCCAGCAGCTTCCTCGGAGCTCCTGTACCCCCACCCGGCAGCCTTGCAGCCCCAGGAAACCCGAGCTGCCCGGGCCACTGTCGAGCAGCCAATCCCAACAGTGGAAGGAAATGTTTATTTTCTTCTCCAGATTGCCCCGGCTGCTGCGTGGTGGCTGAATGAGCCCTTTCAGCTGTGAGAAGCCCCTATTGTGGGCGGCTGCGGCTGGGGGCTGGGGCTGGGGTATGGGAGGGGCTGGGGTCTCTGCACTGCTTGCCAGTGACCAAGGTTGGGGGGTCAAGGCAGTTAACAGGCACTGAAAGAAGTGGTGGTGGGGTGTTCCGAGGGGGATCCCCAGGAGGGAGCCTGAGGGCGGGGGTGTCCCTGTGAGAGTGACTTCCCAAGCCTGGGCCTGCCAACACCTCCTCTTTGTCAGGGACCTCCTTCTCCCCATTTCACAGATGAGAAAACTGAGGCTGAGTTTAAGTGACTTGTCTAAGATCACACAGCCAATGCCTGGCAGAGCCTGAGTCCCAGGCTGGTCCACCTGACAGAGTTCACGCTTCTGCCCTGTCCTGGTTGTCCGAGGCCCTTTCTCTCACCCAAAGAGGTTGGGCCTGGGGATGGAGAGGCCTGGCTGACTGTGGCCCAGTGCTGTGGGTGGCTAGTGAGGGACTGGGTGAGGCCTCAGGAGGAAGCAGCCAGAGAAGCAGAGGTCAGCCACTGCCCCACACAGGCCAGAGCCCCTTTCCTCCCAGCCCAGGGTGTAAGCAGCGGCTGTGCCTGCTGTGGGGCTAGGCCTGGCCCTTTGGGGCTGGATGGAGGTGACCACACCTGCCCCAGGCTCCTGCAGGCACTGAAGCCGTGCCTACACATCGGTGGATGGGCAGACGGGGGCTCTCCTTCCATGGGGGCTGGGGGACAGGAAGCCACTGTTTACCACACCTCCTGGATTCTGGCTCCCTGGCTAGGCCCTGATCCCCTGGCCTGGCTCTGTTCATGGCAGGGAAAGGCTGGCTCCCAGGCTACCACACCTCAACAGATGCTGGCCTGTGGGTGGCAGGAGCAGGAGCAGCTATAGGGCAGGGGTGGGCATAAGCACAGCATTCAGGGCTCCTTCCGCCACCTCTTGGGCGCAGACCTCCAACTCGTGGACTCAAGAGCTGAGAGTCTCAAATGCACTAGCTCCTGGGCTCAGAGAGGCTGGGCCTGGGGCTTCTTCCGACCTTGGTGTCTTAGCAGGACTACGGCTGGAGGTCCTGAGCCCAGGCCAGAAGGGGAGGGGTTCTCTCTTCACACTGAGGGCCTGATCAAGCTCCTGGCCACTGCACTATGCCTGGAACAACGTCAATAGAGGGACCCAGTCGGACCCCAACTCAGCGAGGCATGGGAGAAGGGGGTGGGGCGGGCAGACCCACTGGCAGCCCTGTTCCAGGCCCCTTATCTGTCCCTTAAGAAGTACAGAAAGTCCTTGGGAACACATACTATGGAAACTCTGGACCTGGTTACAGATGGGCTGTGTGACCCAAGGGTGGCTCTGAACCTCTTAGGCCTCAATTCATTCATCTGCCAAGGAGTTTTAACCAGGCTCCAGGAACTGAGAAAGAATAGGCACAGCCCGTGACAGCAGCCAGCCTGCCTGCCTCTGTCCACCCGGCCACCAAGCACCCTTGGCACCCCAAGGAAACCTCTGGAAAGGTTTCACCCTGGCCCAAAGGCCGGCCATGCACACAGCCTCCCACATCCCCAGCTCACTGACTGAGAGAACAGAGGAGAGATGCAGCCCGCAGTCGTTTAGCGAGTGCCTCCTATACGCCAGGCACCTTGATACTCCAGAACCTGCCTGAGGCCTGGCTGCGACCATGCTTGCTGTATCCATCTAGGCAGTGGAGACAGAGACCCTGCTCAGCCTTCCCTTCCACCTCAGTTCCTCCTGTTTGGGAGGAGGCTCTGGGCAGGGTGGGAGACCTTTCACAAGAATGCTATGTGCCTCTGTAGGGCTGGAACGGCACTTAACAGTGTGCAAAGTTTGTGTGAGTGCAGTAATGCCATTTGAATGTCATCCCAGCCCTGGGCAGAGGCACCCACCACCAATCCACTTTCAGACGAAAAATCGGAGGCTGGGGGCAGGAGTGGGGAAACTACATGGCAGGGACGAGTCTGTCATGGCTCCTTGGACAAGTCATGGCTCAATTCTAATAGGGGCACTATGGAATTAACCCCATTTCCCCAGGCACAATTAACTGGTATGCAGGGTGCTGTCTGCCCATG
Source organism: Aotus nancymaae (assembly GCF_030222135.1). Taxonomy (NCBI): domain Eukaryota; kingdom Metazoa; phylum Chordata; class Mammalia; order Primates; family Aotidae; genus Aotus; species Aotus nancymaae. The sequence goes on from NW_026988467.1 coordinate 21,552,179, forward strand.
CGGATCCCTGGGGCCGGGCCCCAGGCATATGTCAGTAATGTCAGTAAGTATTTGCTGAGTGAATGAATGACGGCTAGCACACAGCAAGCCCTCACATCCATCTGCAGGTGCAAATGAGTACCAGCTGCTCCTCTATAAAACAAGCAGGTGCAGTGACTGATCTTCCGACGGGCTTTTGGTCTGGGGCAGACTGGACCACATCCAGGCCCTCCGCCCCGACCCTACCCTGCTGCAGCCCCTCCCTCAGTGCCATACCTTGGATGGGATTCTGGGGCTGGCTGCTGAAGTGGCTTGTGGTGCTGAGTGAGCCTCGGGGGCTGGGCGTGCTTGGTGTCACCCGCATGCGCAGCCGTTCTAGGTCCCCAAAGCGGTCGGGGAATGCCTTGGTCTGGTCCTCCAGCTTCTGCCGGTGCCCTGCAGAGCACAGGGAGCCCATCAGCTGTTGCTTCCCCAGAGTCTTAGTGGAGACAGAAATACCTCACTCTGCTGGGAAGTTCTTCCTGAGGTCTGACCTTAGGCCTCTGCTGGGAGAACCCTGAGGTCACCACCAGCCTCTTTCCAGAGGTTTTCAAAGGACTTACTGACAGAGAATGGTCGCTATGTGCCGCCCCACATATCTAAACCTCTACACAGATGGTGATCTAAATCATTACATACACGGTGATCTAAATCTCTACAACACATAGTGATCTAAACCTTTACACACACGGTGATCTAAACCTCTACACACACGGTGATCTACACTCTACACACACGGTGATCTAAACCTCTACACAGATGGTGATCTAAAGCATTACACACACGGTGATCTAAACCTCCACAGCACATGGTGATCTGAACTCTACACACACGGTGATCTAAACTCTACAACACATGGTGATCGAAACCTCTACACACACTGCTTGGCAGAAGAAGAAACTGAGGGCCAGGTGCAGTGGCTCATGCCTATAATTCCAGCACTTTGGGAGAGTGAGGTGGGAGGATCAGTTGAATCCAGGAGTTTGAGATCAGCAGCCTGGGTAACTATCGAGACCCCTGTCTGTACAAAAAAACAAAACAAAACAACAACAAAAAACTTAGCCAGGTGGGGTGGCACAAGGCTGTAGTTCCAGCTACTGGGAAGACTGAGACAGGAGGATCACTTGAGCCCAGGAGGTGGAGGCTGCAGTGAGCTATGATTGCACTACTGCATTCTAGTCTGGGCAACAGAACCAGGACCCTAGCTCTAACAAAAGGAAACTGAGGCAACAGACATGAGAAAGTGGCTCATGTCCCCAGGGAGAGAACCCAGGAGTGCTGCCATCCTCGGCCTCCCAGCATCCCAACCTGCCTTGCGCTCTGTCCTCCATGTCTACAAGAACAATGGGAGGCAGCCCCGGGATGGGACTGCAGGCTTCTCCAGCCCTAAGTCACTCTGGGATCCCCAGAACGTGCCTTCTTCTCTCTGGGCCTCAGGCAGAAGAAAAACTCCACCAGAATGCTGGGTAGAGGTGCAGGGGGCTTACGTGAGGGGCTAGATGGCCATCTCTGCCTGGAAGCTGGGGTCAGGGGGCGAGTGTACCTGGCTTGGGACGTCACACCTGGAGAAAACTGTCAGCATTTCCTACTCCCTCTCTGCCAGAACCCACACAGGAAGGACCCCAGCTTTGCATCCCAGGCCCCAGAGGTGCTGGGAGGCTCAAGGTGGCAGGCCCCCACCCTCCTGCAGCCTGCTGAGGCCAAGGGACACTTCTGAGTGACATCAAGCTTGCAGGGACCTCCCCTTACCCACCGCCATACACACTTTTATAATTACTAATTTTACATTTCACAAGCGACATATGAATATTTACAAAAATAAAAGCATTACAGATAAGGCTCTTTCCACTGCTCTAAGCTCCTCTCCAGCATCCCCACTGTGACCAATTTCTTTCCAGACATTTTTCATCTTCCATGAATGGAAAACGCAGAATATGTTTCTCATGGAACTCTTGTTGAACGGTCTCAGCCTGGGCGTGTCATTCTGTAATTTGCTTTTTCAGTAGTGCACCTTAGAGCTCAAACTCAGTTTCCTCATCTGCAAAATGGGGTGAGTAACCCAGCCCCACCGAAATGAGAGTTCCCATAAAACCCTGGGAATCCTCCCTGCCTTGGAGGAGATTTTACAAGCATGACAAGGATGACACTGCTCTCCCTCCTTCCTGCTGGCCACTGGAGGCACAGTTCACCCCACAGGGCCCTCCACTGCACCAGTCCTTTCCAAGCTTCCTCTTTAGTTCCCTTGCCTGCAGCACTCCCAGGAACGTCCCTGTTCACATCCCCTAGTGGCTGGGGCTTCTCCAGGGCAGACCCAAGGAAAGCGCCGCTCCCTTGGAGGACTGTGCACCAGGGTTCCACTGATCAGCCTAACATGGTCAGGACCATGGGCCATTCTGCCTCACCTGACCTGGAGGGAGGCTGCCAGGCAGGCAGGGTGGCCAGGCCCTCTTTTACTGCAACTTCGGAGAGGCAAGGAAGGTTGTCAGAGGTCACACGCTGAGGAGGGGGTGGGATTTCCTGGACCTGGGACCCTTTAGAAAAGAAGGTAGGGGCTGGACGTGGTGGCTCATGCCTGTAATCCCAGCACTTTGGGAGGCCGAGGAGGGCAGATCACCTGAATGAGGTCAGGAGTTCAAAGCCAGCCTGGCCAATATGGTGAAACCTCATCTCTACTAAAAGTACAAAAATCAGCTGGGTGTGGTGGTGGGCCCCTGTAATCCTAGCTACTCAAGAGGTTGAGGCAGGAGAATGCTTGAACTCAGGAGGCAGAGGTTGCAGTGAGCCGAGATCATGCCACTGCACTCCAGCCTGGGTGACAAATCGAGACATCATCTCAAAAAAAAAAAGAAAAAAAAAAAGGTGGGGAAGGGGCTAAGGGGGAGAGAAGGTTTGCCTAAGGCCTTGGGTCTAGAGTGACATACGTTTTCTAGATTGGCAGAGGGAGAAGAGGCAAGATGTAGGTGGGAGGTAAAACAGAACTCCCTGTGCTTCCTGGAGCCTGGACAAGTGATTCCCGGGGACTGGAAAGTGGGAAAAGACTGTTGACCACTGTAGGGCATGAGGGGACAGAGCCTGAGGCCTTGCATGGGCCTGATTTCTGATTTTCAGAATGGGAACACAATGGATTCCAGTACTTGTAGGCCCCCAAGCTCCCTAAGCACCCCTGTTGCAAGCTCAAATGGGCATCTGGGAGCCTCAGAAAGAAAGCAGGTGGCCTGGGAGCCGCAGGGACTCAGCCTGTCACTGAGAACCAGAGAGCCCCACTTTCTCCTCCTACGAGGCCCCAGACCATGGGACACTTGGTGGCAGGAATAAGACCATTTGGTCTCTGGCCAGGCCCCCCACTGCTGCCTCCCAGGACCCTTGGCAACAAAGGAGAGAACATGGGCTGGGGGTGAGTTTAGCTGGAGCTGGGGCTGCAAACTCAGATGCCCATGGGGATGGGGCAAGTCACATGAATGAGGCAAGTGGGATGGGTGGGGTCTGGGGCGGATGGAGAGGATGTGCCTTGTGGAAGGCACCTGACTGGTACCCTGAGGAGGGCAGGCCCTGTGTGGCCAGAGCTTCTGATTCCAGACCCAGTTCTCAGCCCTAACAGGCAATGGAGGAAATGTGCTCCTTGCTGCTGAGGCCGCTGGAAGTGGCAGGGAGATGTGGACGAGCTGGGGCACAAGTGAGCAGAAGAATCTTAACAGGCACAAAGCCTGCCAGAGGGACGTGGGGACCACAGGCTGACCGGACAACAGCTTGGGTGCAAAGGATCTGGGTGTTTTAGCCACAAGCCTGAAGGGAGCCAGGAGGGCTGGTGCAAAACCTCAAGCCTTGTTACTTTCATCACAGGAGAATAAAGTCCCGTTTCTGAGTCACACCGTGTACAAAGTGTTTACAGTGACTCCTGAGGCCTGGCGGAAGAGGGCGGGGTTCACAGCCAGCCTGGGTTCGAGGATGGGTCCTGCCACTTGCAGTCTGGTGGCCTCGCTCAAGTCACACTCCCTCCCCCTCCCCCGAGCTGTGGTGTCCCTGTCACACTCTTTGTGGGTTGAGGTGCTGCCTAAGGTGTGGACACTTTCCGGCCATGTGGGTCACCACCATCATGACCATCATCTCTGCTCATGCCCAAGGGAGGCAGAACCATCGTCCCCATGCTGGTGAAGTCGTGTGTGGAACACAGAGCCGAGACAGCAAAGTGGGATTCACACCCGGATTTCCCGACTCCAAGCCCTGGGCTCTTTTCCTGACACTTTCCCTTTTGTTTCCATTGTTCAGATGGGGCCACTGAGGCTTCACCAGGAGACCCATATCGAGTGGCTGTCTCAGGACCCAGGCTGCAGGTCAGGTAATCCGGCTCCAGAACCCACACTCCCACCATATGCTCCCTTGCCTTCCGTAGGGCAGACTTCCTGGAGGAGGGGAATTCAACAACACTTGGGAAATTGCTTCCTTGTTGCTGTGAACGCTGGAGCCACTGCCAGGGAGGGGCAGGGGGAGCCAAGGCGGCCCCACGTGGCCAGGGCGCCAGAGAGTCTCAGAGCCACAGGGCCGGGCCCTCACACTGGGAACAGGACAGAAGTTCCTGTGCCCGAGGAAAGAAGATGGGCCACGGCAAAGGCCTCTTTCATTCAGATACCCCAAGCAAGAGCTGAGTGGGGAGCTCCAGTCCTAACCCACTCCGTCAACTGGGCCCAGTCCTGCTATGCCTCAGTTTCCCCTCTGCACAGTCTGCTCACTGAGGCCCCTTCTTTTTGAAAGTCCCTGATTTAAGCAAGCAAGTGAGCAGAAGAATCTTAACAAAGATCAGCCCCTGGTCAGAGGGGCCCCAGAAAGAAAACAAGGCAGGGCTGCTGGCCCCAGGGCCCACTTACTCCCACATCCCAGGATGTCTCGACTATCCTCTGCCCTCCAGACTTCAGAGCCTCAGCTCAGGAGAGCCTCTGCAGCAATGCTTTCCTGTCCTTCGAAGCCCATCCAGGAGCCCCTCCTCCAGGAAGCCCCCTTTCTCCCACAATGGAGCCCCCATCACACCTCTGCAGGCTAGGACTGCCCTTAAAAGCAGTCGATTTCCAGGAGTGGAAATCATCAGAACAGCAGCAGGTGCTTCCTCCACTGCAGCGTCTAAGCAGCCGACATGCACTGTCCTGTTTCACCTTGCAACACCCCCTTGAGTGAGCTCTGCCACCGTCCTATCGTATGGGTGAGAAACTGAGGCTCTGGACAACCAGTGAGCTCAAGGTCATGCAGAAGACACATGGCCACCTGCTCTCTCTAGAGCCTGTGTTTTGACAATCGGGACTCCACAATAGGTGTTAGGGCCCCATGCAGCCCCAGGGCCCAGAGCACTGTCTGCAGGCCCAGGAGGATGGGATTTGGGAGAGGAAGATGAGAAGGTCTCAGTGGACTCCATCAGGGGCCCTTCCCTGCTATAAAATTTCGGGTTGAGAGTGCAATTTCCAGTCATACCCTGCTCTAGCTCACCAAATCGCTTTCTGCCTCTGGGCCTCAGCTTCCACATCTGTAAAGTAGTTATCATACTGTTTAACCCCTGAGGGTGCTGATGAGCTGGAGGACACGCCACATGGTTTTAAAAGCAGAGGATGGAGATGCCTGGGGAAAGCCCCGCTTGGCCTTCAGGGCTGTCCTGGTTGCTATCAGCCTCCAGCAGCTGGACTCAGATCAGACAGCTTCTCCAGCACAGCCTGGATTAGTGCCTACGGCCCTCACTTGTGGGAGGGCAGATCTCAGCCTGCCCCTCCCAAGGGCCCGGTGGCCCCAAGCTCACACCAGGCAGCTCCCACCCACCAGTGGTCATGGTCTTGGGCAAGCCACTCTTTCCCTCTGAGCCTCAGCTGTCTCATCTGCAAAACCCCCGAGGGCCAGGAAAGGTTTAAAGAATTACACAGCCCATCAGACCCTGGCCTTCGAGGAAGGCATTCTGGGTTCCCATTCTGACTTGGTCATCTACACCTAGGCAAACAGCTCCTTTGATGCATCTGTGCAGTGGCGGTGACCAACCTCACAGGCTTATGATAAAAGCCAAAGTAGGGGAAGGAGTGCTGGGGCCCAGCCAGGCTGGTGACTCACCAGGGTCACACAGTGCGGGAGCTAGAGGACCAGGGCTGGATTCCGGGTTGGGGGCTCCTTTACCACTGTCCCCAGGGAATCCTTCACCACCACCTGGGGGGGTCCCACCCCTGCCAGGTATCTGGTGCTTCCGGGGAAACCAAGAGACCATCAGGGTTACTCCCTTGCCTCCATGCAGGCCCAGCACAAGCCCCCATGACAGGAGTGGCAACCATTTTAGCAGGCATCTATGATGTGCCAGGTACTGTGCAAGGTGGGTCATGCGTGTCATCTCCAAGGGTCACACCCCTCTGAAGGGCAGCTACCATCACCCCCGTTCCCCAGATGGAAAAGTGGAGGCACACTGTCAAGGTCACACGGTGTGTGGCACCCCGAGACTCAAACCTGGAGAGGTCACACACTCTATGGAGCTCAGCTGCTAAGGTCATAGCTTCCCAAGACCTCCATGAGAGAAATGCTGGGTCATCCGGCCATGAGGTCCGGCTGGCAAGAGGCCAGCTCAGTGTTTAGCCTCTTGGGAGAAGCAGAGTCAGGCAGGGCCACAGAACAGCGTCGTCTGCTGGAGACAGTGTGGTCCCGAATGACCAGGCCCTTCACCCATCTGAAGCCACTCGGCAGCCTCCTCGGCCGCCTGGTGCGGCTGTGACCCAGACACAGCAGCCACTGTCTGCCCAGCAGCAGGGTAGGGCGCCGGGCCTGAGGCCGGCTCTGCGGCCTGTCAGGAGATTTACACCCGACTCTTAACAGCCTCGCGGAATAGCAGGCGGGTGCCGGGCCTGGGGTGGTCTGCTGTGAATCGGCCCCCTGTGAGCAGATGAAAGCCGGGTCGGTGGCTGGGCAGGGAAACGGGCTGGCCGGGGGCCAGCGGGCAGGGAGGCAAGCGGCTCCCTCCCAGGACTGCAAGTGGGGCTTCCAGCGGCCTGGGGTTGATTAGGAGAACCCGGGAGGTCTGCGGTTAACCCCTTCCCTCCTGCTGGGCGGACTCCTCTGGCTCCCCTAGCCCTGCCCCTAGTCCAGGGGACTCCTGGGGGTTGTGGGGATCTTGGGAGCCAGGAGTAGTTGCCTCTCCTCAGCCTAGGAAGAAACTGCAGAAACTCTAAGGCCCTCAAAGGCCCAACTGTGGGCTTCAGGTCACTTCTCCTGCCCACGCCAAAACCTCAGCAGCCACACTCTGCTGGCTGCTCACTTCAGGCCCTCGCTCAAAGGTCACTTCTTTAGGAGGCCTCCCCGCCCCACCCCTTGTTCCATCCCCTACAGGCTCCACTCCTTCCAGCTTTGTTTTTCTTCATAGGACTTCCCGCTACTCGAAATGACATTAACGGATCATTTGCTTATTCATCAACGATTTATGGACCCGCTATGAAAGGCTCCTGCCTGCATTCCTGGGGTCTATCTATACCTGGGCCTGGCAAACCAGAGGAAAGAACTCTGCCCTTGTAGAGCATAAACAATAGGGGGCCAGGTGAGGTGGCTCATGCGTCAGCCCAGCATTTTGGAAGGCTGAGGTGGGCGGATCACTTGAGATCAGGAGTTCAAGACCAGCCTGGCCAACACGGTGAAAACCCGTCTCTATTAAAAACATGAAAATTAGCTGGGCATGGTGGTGGGCGCCTGTAATCCTGGCTGCTCGGGAGGCCGAGGCAGGAGAATCATAAACTGGGAGGCAGAGGTTGCCGTGAGCTGAGATCAAGCCACTGCGCTCCAGTCTGGGCAACAGAGCGAGATCCCGTCTCAAAAAACAAAACAATACGAGAGAGATGAGTAACAAATGAAACAAATGATCAAACGAGATAGCATCTTAGAAGGTGGTAAGTGCTCGGGGTACGTTAAAGCCAGGAAAAAGAAGGGGGAGAGGTAAGAAAGGCTGTGTGTGTGTGTGCCACTGGAAACAGGGGTTCGGCTGAGAAGTGCAGAGGCTTAGGGTGGAAGAGTGAGCCAGGCATCCGGGTGTATCTGCAGAGGAGTGTTCCAGGGAGAAGGAAGAGCAGTGCAAAGGCCCCCGAGGCAGGAGTGTCCCTGGCAAGTTCAAAGACCAGCCAGGAGTCCAGGGTGGCCAGAGCAGGGTGTGCAAGAGGAGGGCATGCAAGAGGGGGGCAGGGGGTAACAGGCACAGGCTAGGTGGGCGAGGGCCGTTCCCCCGCCAAGGTCCATGCCAGACTTGCCAGGTGCCGCAGCCCCCCTGCTGGGATCCTGGACCCGGCTCAGAACCTGCTTCTTAACCAGCCCCCAGTGACTCTGAGGGACACCAGCACTGAGAACCTCAGAAACCAAGGCCACACAGGCAGGAAGCCACCAAGTCAGCCTTCAAACCCAGCTGGCCACCTGGCTGCAGGCCGGGCACACTCTGCAGGGCACCAGAGGGGAACAACCCAGCCGCAGAACCCACAGCCGGCCTCAGGGATCTACAGATTCCCGGTCCTTGGCTCCCAGGACCAGACCCTAATCCCACTTCGCCCCACAGCAGGCTCAGGTTTCAGAGGGTCGGAGGTGGCAAAACAGGAAAAACTGCTGGGAAAGGAAGTCCAGGAGCACCAAAGGCCCGTAACACCTAGGAGGGTGGTGGGGCACTTCCTGGGGCCAGGCCATGGGAAACTCAGTCAACCCTCACGGCAACTCCCCCAGGCAGACACCAATACCACCCATTTCACAGCTGAGCACACTGAGGCCAAAAGGCCCTTCCAAGTGGTCCTCACTTCCCTGAGCCCCCAGCGTGTGCTGATGGTCACCTTGGGCAAGAGGTTTTATGCCCTGGCCTCTGTCTTCTCCTGGGGCTGCCCAAGAGATCAGTTAATGGGAATTTTGCACAGGGCCTGGCACAGGGGAGGGGGTTGTCCAGTGATCAGGAGCTGCCGAGCTGGTCCCTTCAATCTTATAGATGGGGACACTGAGGACCAGAAAGGCCAAAGATTTGTCCAAGGTCAAAGACAAAGGAGTGGGGCCGCAAACCAGGGCATGAGTGGGACCTGATCTTAGGGCCAGAATATGCCTGGAACAAGAGCAGTCAGGTCCTAAGAATGGGGGACCTGGTAGGCTGCCCCCCAACCCCATCTCTGCTCTGTTCTACAAATAAAACCACTGATCCGGCCCCTGTCGGGGCCCAGAGAGGGAGGCCACCTGTCTCAGGTCATGCAGCAAGCCCAGCCTCTGATGCCGTGGGTCTCCAGGCCCAGCCTCTATCCCTTCCTCTTATTGCCTCGTCCTGAGCCACCGATCTCCCTCCCAGCTCACCCGAGAAGGGGCCATCTCAGGTCTGGGAGAGCCAGGCAGGGAAGAGCAGGAGGGGATTCCACTGGACTCTCCCACAGGCAGGGCTCAGTCTCCACGCTCATCCAGGGGCCCCAGCCAGGCAGGGTGGGCGGCTCTGGGGTTGACTGGGCTGAGAGCATGGAGGACTCTCAGAGGTGCCAACATTGCCCAGTACTTCGGCATCTTCCCAACAAGCGGTCAAGACCCCTGTCCCGTGCCTCTACCAACCTGGTGCTCCCCTCTTTCTGGAGTGGCTCTCAAGGGCCACATCCCCACCGGGAGCCCAACTGCCGCTCCTGTCCATGCTGCCCCGCCCCTGGAGACGTAGGGCAGGGCTGCCACCTCCTTCAATGGAGACTTGATGCCTGCACCTCTAGTACCAAGGCAGCCACCCTGCTGCTGCCCCTGAGAGAGCCCACCATTGACAGATGGTGGTGGTGGGAGTGCAGAAAGGGGGCTGGGTACCAGGGATGACAGAACACTGTGCACCCAGTGACTCATGGGACCTCTCGGTGCTACGGCCATGTGCTGTCCACATGTTGCCCCTGATCTCCAGGCCTGCAAGTGGGTGGCATCATCACACATTACAGAGGAGGGAGCTGCGGCCCAGAGAGGTCAATGACTTGCCTTAGGTCACACCGCAGATAACAGCTCTGGCTAAAGTGACTGCTTATCTGCCCACCCCCACTGGTAAGTGCTTTCAATAGGTTAAGCCACTGTTTCCTCGAAATAGCATCATGAGGCAGCTGCTTGTGTGAATCTCATTTTTCAGACCAGGAAACTGAGGCATGGAGATGACTTGCCGAAGACCCCATAGCCAGGAAGGCTGACTCGGAACCTGCTCTCTGTGCTATGATGGTCTGTGGCTCACAAGGGCTCCCAGCCACCACCTCAAGACTCCTGCAGTCACGGATCCAGTTCTCAGATGACAAAACTGAGGCCAAAAGGAAGACACGACCTGCCTAGGGCCATGAAGCCCAAGGCCAAGAGCATGGACCAGTCCATGTCTGATCCCGGCAGGAGGGAACTGGCAGGAGTGTGGCCAGAGCAAGTGCTGGCTGGGAGCTGATGGTGCAGGCTTGAGGATGCATGCAGGAGCTCAGGGCTGGCAGAGGTGACCCTCAGAGGCCTGGAGGGAGACTCTTCCAGGGCTGCTGGGCTCAGCTCCAAGCCTTTCCCAAGTGGCCAGATGCTGGGATGGGCCCAGGAATCAGATGATGGGGTGTCAGACCCAGCTGACTCCCAAGAAGAGAGGGTCCAGCCTAGGGCCAGGCCTCCTGCCCCAAGCCTGCTCAGCCTAGAATCTTGCCTCTGGGAAGACTGAGGCCTGGGGCACCTCCCCACACCTGGCACAGCATAAGGTGCTGTTCAGGTACCCAACTCCCTCAGACCTGGATTCTCTCCTCACTGGGTCTTGGGTGACCCTTTAGGTTCTGCTGTCACGAGGATCCCATTCAATAGTGACTGCAAAAAGGTTTTCTAAATTGCAAAGGGTCACATTTCTGAGAAAGAGAGAGGCAGGCCAACCCTCAATGCACCAAGGTGAGAATGCCTTGGGGAAGTGGGATGGAGCTCAGGAAGCTGGCTGGCTCTGTTTCATTCATTTCATTCATTCTGCAGACACAGAGCCTAGGCCTACTCTCCCACTTCCCCAGCCTTAACCTTCAGCAAGCAAAAGAATGAAATACAAACTCGCTTTGATGGACTGGGGCTTCCTGCTCATAGCAGGTGCTCAGTGAGTATTTGTGGAATCAAATTTGCAGTCCTGATGTCGCTTATGTGGGTCAGAGGATCTGAGTGCCCGGGCTCTGGGTGACCTGAGCAAGTCACATGCTAAGATTCAAAGACCCAGTTTCCAGGGAGAGGACCTGGTCTCACAGCCAGGCCAGTCCCTGACTTTTGATCACTCCTGCCCTCCATGCATCCCTCAGCCACCGGCAGAGAAGCTGGGGGCAAAGTAAAGCAAGCCTGGCCCAACCTCCACCCAGAAACGCACAAGCACGCCACACATGCCACATCTGAAAGCTTTCTCTAAACTTTTCCTTCCCTTGACTCCCTCAGCAGTCCCCATGGATAGTTGTCCCCACTCCCAGCCTCCTCGCTTGCCTCCCACAGTTTAGGGCTAAACCCAGAGAGTTTAAGGTTTTCCAGCAGGCGCGCAGTGCGTGGGGGACAGAGCCAAGGACTGCAACACCCCAAGAGGGCTCCATCTATCTGACCTAGCTGCTGTCCTTCCCCCACTGGATCCTCCTCCCCCACGCAGGGGCTCGGTGGCACTTACGTCTGGGCTCCCGGGGTCCATCCACGGTCACCTTGATGGCTCGGTGGTAGGTGGCCACTTGGGTGGGGTTGGTGAACACAGTGATAGTCAGAGTGAAACTCTTCCCTGGGGAGAGTGGGGGACAGAGGCAGGCAGTTGGCACCCGGAAACTTCCACAACACCCTGTTCTCCCACCTGTACCTACCCCTGGAAGCCCCTAACTTTCAAGAAGGGGCACTCTGTCTTCTTTGAACCTGGGCAGGGTGAAGTTCAAGTTGCTGGGCTTGGCGTTCCAGGCTCCTGGGGGTCTGACACCAACTTTGCCACCCTCCACCCCTTGCCGTGGCGACCCTGGCTCACTCTTCCCTGCTTCTTGGCCTTTCTGCTGTCTCTTCTATTCAGAAACACCATTTTGTGGCGGGGAGCAGGATGGGTATATTCTATTTTCTGAAAGTAATTGGTGATCTTTGTAGAAAAATTCAAGAACATAGAAAACATAAACAAAGAAGAAAAAACCCTCCCACGGTTCCACTAGGCAGAGATAAACACCATTACCATTTGGGTGTTTTCTCTTCCAGTTCTTTTTGTATGGGTTTGTATATTTACACAGTAGCAGTGGTACTAAAATACAGATTTTCATACTGTTTTTCTTTTTCATTTAACATCACATCAGAAGCACTTTCCCACGTCATTAAAACTTCTCCATAAACTTCATTTTTAATGGCTGCAAAATATTTCAACTCACGGAAGCCTCATCTTTTATTTATCTACCTCCTTACTCCTGGGTATTTACATGGTTGCTAATTTCTTATTGATGTGTGCAGCTGGAGCTGAAAAAGGACTGATTTGGGAGCTGTAGACATTTCTTCTGTAGACACAACTGTTATTTCCAGAATGTTTTTCTATTTTTAGATAGACATTTGGCTCCAAAGTCTCCATTCAAAATTCCTGAGAGGGGAAAAAACTTTTAAAATACTATTTTTTTTTTTTACCATTTAAAATAAAATGAAAGTGGCCTTCTATTTATAAACATCTTTGTCTGCATCTCTGCTTATTTCCTTAGAATAGATTCCAAGAAGCGGTAAGTGATTTCACGGCATCAGAGGCTTGGGACATGTTACGGGCGCAGATCCCTCTTGGAGTGAGATGACTCTCCGGAGAGATTTAGTCGTCACCCTCGCCTGTGAGGCTGCGTCACACCCCAGGGATGTGTCTATCAAGATGGACGATCTTTTACACGCTCTTGATTTTGTTTGCCTTTTCTCTATTACTAGTGAGACTGAAATTTTTTATATGATCACATCCATCATAATCCAACACTAATTATTGCTTTCATGCTCTTTTACTTTCCTGTGAAGGTTTTAGTGCCTTTTAAAAATCGCTATACACGAAGCTTGTTAATACTTTCCATGCTGTATTTGTGGCCATCAGTTCTCCGGGTCACCAGCCTGCACATTTCGCCTTCTCACGCTGGGCGGTTTTTCATTTTCACTTCTATTTCTCGTTCTATCATTTTATGTTTAGACTGGTTTCTCCGTGTAGAAAGCAGTTTATCAAGATTTACTTTCGACAGTGTTCTCTCTACTTTCTACAGTGAATTCTCTAACACGTCTGGGAGTTTGCTGGTTGGCATGGTAAAGGATAAAGATTTTTCCTCAAAGGGCAATGCAGTCTTCCTAGGGTCTTGGTAAGAGTCCTCCTATCACCCTATTCTGTTATGATCCACAGTCTCATGTGATACGAGATTAGTGGCCCGGAGTGGGGGGACGGGGTTTGCGGATCCCCCAGGCTAGACTTTATGCCCCTATCCCTGGCTCTGGATCCCACATACAGGCCTGGGAACTCCCTGTCGGTAGGGGCAATGGTCTTGCACGTGTCACCCGCACCCCAGGGCTGGCACAGGATGGCCACCGAGGGACCGAGGGAGCCTGCCCAAGTGCAGGAGTGATCAAAATTTCAGTCAGAGGTTAGGGACAATTTAACTGTAATGTTTTCCTATTCCCCTCCGACAGCCCTCCAAGGTGAGCAGGTAGGTTTCAACATCCGCACGTTGCAGGCGGGAGATGAAGCTCAGGGTGGAGGCCAGGATCTCACAGTTCCCTCTGCATGGCCAGGTACTTGGGGGTCAACTATCAAGTGAAAATTCCAGCCCCAGAGGCAGGAGAATCCAGAACAAAATTAAACCAGCTAGGCTGCCAGGAGCCACGCCACAGAATGAGAGGTCTTCTGAGACACCAGGGGGAGTTTCAATCTCAAGACCCACTGACTTGTGGCTCCAACTGGGAAGCAAGGGGCTTCTCTGGAAGTCTCTTCCTAAGCCAGCCAGCACTTGCCCCTGGAGCCCCAGGTCAGAACAGACCTGCTCTCCCACTCAGGCCACGGGGGCACTTTGCATGATTTCTAGAAGCAGAAAGTGCAGATGGTCTAGGGAAGTGCCCAGCAGATGCCTCAGGCTCCCTGCCCGACCCCTCCTACTGCCTGTCCTCACTCTGAGGTCATTTCTCTCCCGGACCCCTTCTTCCTCCAACCAGCTCAGTACTCTCCTGGGGTCCCTGAGCCTCTGACCCTGACAGTGTTGTCCAACACCTTCTTGGTTCTGACAGCCCAGCGCCCTAGGGGCCAGACTCCAGACACAGAGGACGAATGGGCCCCAGTGCCTTGCCACAGGGCCCCTGGCCCACAGCAGCAAGTGAAAGTTTACTAAACCGCTCCTTCAGTCCTCTCACCTTCTCAGTCAGGCCTTCCCTGGTCACTTTATCTAAAGTGGGCATTTTAAATTTAAATGTTTTTTTTTTTTTTTTTTTTTTTGAGACAGGATCTTGCTCTGTCACCTAGGTTGGAGTGCAGTGGCATGATCATAGCTCACTGCAGTCTGGACCTCCCAGGCTCAAGCCATCCTCCTGTTTCAGCCTCCTGAGTAGCTAAGACAACAGGTGAGCACCACCATGCCTGGCTAATTTTTTTTTCCTTTTTCTTTTTTTGTAGAGACAAGGTTTTACTATGTGTCCAGGCTGGTCTTGAACTCCTAGGCTCAAGTGACCCTCCCGCCTTGGCCTCCCAAAGTGTTGGGATTACAAGCATGAGCCACTACACCTGGCAGGCATTTTTAACTTGGCTCCGTATAATTGAGTGAGCCTGAGAACTGGGATAGGAAAACATCACAACTGTATTGTCCCTAACCTCTGACTGAAATTTAGCATCACTCTCAAGCATGAGCATAGGCAACAAATCACAGAGGTATTATCAGCTGTACCTGTGACCTTGTCGCCAACAGACGTCACGGATACTTACATCTCACATTACAGCTGCTGCAGGTTTCTCTAAATATCTTTTATGCTCGTCACAACTTCAAAACCATGGTCATCATTAAACCCAATGCTAGATCTTATTTAATACATTGAGCAAAGCAGCATATTTACCACAATTTTTAAAGCATTTTGCCATGTCTTAATAGAATTGGTTTCTATTGTAATACTTTGGATTTGATTTTATACCTTAAAAAAATCCTTATTCTGAGAAAGGTGTGTGGGTTTCTTCACCAGATAGCAAAGGGGCCCATGGGGTTAAAAGAAAAAAAGACAAAACAACAACAATAACAACAACAAAACCAAAAAGGCGAAGCAGCTCAGTCTGAAGTATCACAGGCCTCCCACTCCCTTTCTCTATTCCCTGCACCTGCTGGAATTTTCCCGCAATGCGTATTGCTTTTAATAATCCATCTACTCATTTTGTTTCCTTCCACTAGATTATAAACTCCCCAGGGGCTGAAGTTTTTGTCTTGTTCATGCTGCGTCTCCAGCCCTTAGGATGGCATCTGGCACACAGTAGGTGCTCAACAACATTTGTAAAATAAATTAAGGGCAGAGATAATGGCTCTCATTTTGCAGATGAGAAAACTGAGGCTCAGAGAGGAGCAGTGAGTTGAGCAGGTCACACAGTATCCAGGCAGGACTCAGAAAAGTTAGAATGTGCCAGAGCCTGCCCCTCCACACAGGTACTAAGGTCCTGCTCCTGAGTAGTAAGAAGCCCCCACCCCTACCAGGTAGCAAACCACATGCAACCCCTGAGGTCACCAGCACTCCTCAGTGGCTTCCACCAGCTTCTGGGCCTGTCCCCACCCATCTCGGGTATAAAGGAGAAATGTGAGGCCTAAGAGGAGGAGTGAGAGGACGGGGCAGGCATGAGGACCGGGACCACTGGAGACAGGGAGCCCGGGAAGCAGGGCTGAGAGAAAGAGGTCTCCCTGAGTGCCCCTCAGCTCCCCCAGCCCTGCCCAGCTCTCTCTCTGCCTGGCAGCGGCTAACCCATTCATCCCTCTCTCTCAGCCTCTAGATATAACTCCATGCAGGAGCCTTGGGTGAACCTGCAGTCCGTCAGGAGCCCAGGAAGTGCAAACTCAGGCTCTTGGAGGGCTGGCCCTGGTTGCAGGGGAGAAGGCTTGGGCTGGGAAATGGGTTTCCTTTAGGGGTCCAGAAACTCATCCTGGACCCATCATTCAGCAGCTGGGTTGGCAGTGTGGCCTCAGGCAAGTCCTTGAGCCTCTCTGCCTGTGTTCCTATGTGTCTAAGGTCCCCTCCCTACCCACCAGAGCTGCATGGGCAGGGGAGGAGACATGTCTCGGTCTCAGGGGACCTTGGGGTTTTCGCAACTTTAAGAAGATGATCGAGAAGCCATCCATCTCTCCCCCAACCAGTGGTTCCCCTCAGCCTGCACCGGCACACTGCACCCTGAATCTCTGTCCACACTGTTGCTTTTTAACCAGTTGATCACAGCTCTGGAGCTCATGTGCTTTTCATTTTCACCTAGGCCAGTGGCCGCCTGCTAGAGGGCATTTTGGGGATGTGTGGTGGCATGTGGTCAACACAGTGCTGGGGTGGCACTGCCAGCATTAGGAGTGGGGTGTGTGTATGTGGAGGGGGATGCCAGCGCCCAGCACTGCCCAGGACAGTGAAGATTCATTCTTCCTGGGAGGGTAAAACTTGCTTATAAAAGTTCTCTGGCTGGGTGTGGTGACTCACGCCTGTAATCCCAACACTTTGAGAGGTCAAGGCAGAAGGATCACTTGAGTCCAGGAGTTCAAGACCAGCCTGAGCAACACAGCAAACACCACCCCCATCTCTACAAAAAATGATTTTAAAAAATCAGTCGAGCATGGTGGTGTCTGCCTATAGTCCCAGCTACTGGGTGGGAGGACTGCTTGAGCCCAGGAGGTAGAGGCTGCAGTGATCGCACCACTGCACCCCAGCCCGGGTGACAGAGCAAGACCTTGTCCCAACAAAAAGTAAAAGGAAAAAAAAATTCTCTGAGTCATGAACCTAATTCAGTTTTACATAAAACAAGGGATTTTTTTTGGTACTTTTAATATCTACTGAATTTTCCAGAAGGAAAGACAGTTTTTTTTTTTTTCTTTGAAATTTTGTTCACAGCTTTGCCAAGAGTTGTTGACAACTTCAGAAAGTCCTGGTATTGGCAGCAAGGCCACGTTCAGACTGAGTCCTGCCACTCTGCCTGTTCCCTCTGCTGGGGGTTTCTGTGAGGACGGCATTCGTCCACCTCATGGAGTCCTCTGGCCCTAACATTTGCATATTCAAATCAGTGTTTTATTATAAATTACTTTCCTTTTTTTCCTCCCTCATAGCTATGGAGTAACATAGTTTGCAACTGCCTGTAAATACGTAGGTTACATTATTTACAAATTTCAATGTAAGGCTCGATACAAAATATGTATTGTAAGGAAGCCTCCTTGTGTCTGGTGGGGCAGGGGCCTCCGCCCTAATCACTGCAGGAGACAGCAATGACCTGGATTTCTTCCCTTCCTTTTCTTGGTTCACACCTTCAGCCCTATTGTGAACGCTCTAGGGTATTACTGGGTGGATGTCTTTCATGGAAAGCCATCTTCCTGGAATTCAGACAGAATATAGGACTAAAAATTGAGGAAACAAGCAGAGGTTTCTATCAGATTTCTCAGTTCTGGCAGAAGTCAGAGCCAGGCAAGGATTCTGGGTCCCAACCTCCGATCTTAACTCCCAAAGTGTCCCGACTCCTAGAGTGGCCCAGATTGTCACTGTCAACCACGGACTGTTCTCTCAGGTGGGAATTTCCCAGTCAGCAGGATGGGCACCGCAGATGTGTGTCTGCATGCCAGCGGACCTGGCACCCTCTTTCCTCCCTGCCAACCGCCTCCACCTCTCCCACTCAGCAGTTCATACCTTCTGGGTTTCCCCCACCCCCGCCCAAACCGCACGGTAATCAGAGAATCAGTGGCTGTCACCGCTCAAAGGGACCTCAAAGTCCTCCTCCAGTCCCAAGCATTTGAAGTAACAAAATCTCTAACATGTATCCAGCTCTCAGTATATGCCAGCTGATACACTTGCATCAATTTCCCTAACCTTCCCCAAATCTCATGAGGTAAGTCTGATTACCATCCCCACCTCACAGATGAGGAAACCGAGGCACAGAGAGGTTAAGCCATTTGCCCAATGTCATCCACAAGTCATTAGCAGAGCCGGGACTCAAAGGCAGGGCGGCTGATACTAGAATGCAGGCTCTTAAAGACCTCAAGCCTTTGAAGACTGAACGCCTTAGCCAGAGTTCCTCAGACATCAGAACTCCTCCTCAGAGCACTTCCTGCCTCCCAGGACCTCTGAGACTGGTTATGGACCACTGAGAGAAGATGGATGAGAGAATGGTCTATAAACTCAGCCTCCGGCATCTCCCAGAGCCACAACCCCAGCCTCAGCCATGCCTGCTACAAGGACTAGCTCCCAACCAAACAAAGCTTTGGAAATCCATCTTCCTCCCTGCAGGCCCAGTCGGGGGGAGCACAAAGTCTGTGGGCATGAAAACCACACACACACAAAATCGTTCTCAGTGTGCAGAACGGCCAGGCAAGGTCTCAGTAACTCAGAAAATCGTCGCCTCTTCTCTTTCTTTATCTCACCTCCCAGGAGAGGGAGTGGAAAGGGGGAATCAAGTTCCTGATGCTTGCTGGGCTCCCGGATCCACAGCACCTTCCGCCCGCCTCGCAACAGACAGCAGCTATAGTGCTCCCAACACACACCTGAGCCAGCAGACCCAGCCACCGCCGCGCAGTCAGCAATCAGCCGTCAACCTTGCCTGCCACCAAGCAGGGACCAGTGACTCTCCTCTCAGGGCTGGGATTAAGTTGCAAAGGGTTTGAGAGATTGGGGATGACAAAAGGGACTTGAAGACTAATTAGGAGCAGCAATGAAAGCTTAATTCATAAAAGCAAACATTTTCCATCCACCAACCTGCAACCAGTTAAGGGCACCGTTTGAAAGAAATCTGTGCGTGGGGAAGGGAGCCAACAGGAACAGGAAATGTTTGAAAGAATGTAAACTATTTCAGTTTCATAAAAAGTAACAAGTAAACAGTTATTACATGCAAATAATGTCCTGGTTTTAATTAATGCTGAAAAGTCAAAATATGGTTGACATTTGGATGTATACATTGAAAGGCAGGAGGGGGAGAAAATGGTGCCCAGATGCCCATTTCTGAGCAGGGCTGGCAGCTCAGAGGGAACTAGAACCTTGAGAAGGTCCTGTTTATTGGTGATGAAAAGCACGGTTCTGCTTCAGCCGCTTCAGCGTGGGGTTGGGGAGCAGAGGGAAACCAGCTTACTTCTTAACAAAGCTAGAGGTGGGCCTGGTGCTTGGGAAGGGCAACTCCCACTTCAGCCACTTCTCGCAGGCAGGCTGGTCTTAAAGGGGCAGCGGACCCTGAGGCCTCCATTCCATGGGGGCAGGGTTTCTAGGACTTTCCCACTTAACTTTTCCAGGAGTTAAGTGAAGATGGGTTTCAGGTCTCAGAAGCCTCCCATTCAACAGCCCTCACCCCTGTTCCACCTTCCTTCTACTGCCCAAGGTCGATCAGACAGACAGGATGGCACACCAGCCTTGAATCTCGGGTAGGAGATGGCAGCCTTCGAGCTGTGCTTTCCAATATTCAGCTGCGTTAGCTTCCATTCCAGACCACCTAGGGCTCGAAGGCGCTGGGAAACTGCATCTGGGAGACCACAGCTGGGGAGACAGAGCCTCCGAGTGTGGGTGAGATTCTGCCCCCTATGGAGAGAGTGGCTGGGGTGCTTGGGCCCTACAGACCAGGGACTCGTCTTGCAACCCCCTTGCACAAAGACCTTTAAGCTCCCTTTTTGAGCTTGTGAATCCACAATCTCTTGCCAGCATCTTTTGTGAGATCAGGGGTGTTTAAAGAGGGGTGGCATGAAAGGGTTCAGGAGTTGGTAAACCCTAGAAACTGGGAGAACATTGTCTTTTTCTGGCAAGAGACTATAACTTTCCTCACCTCCTCAAAGGGAACTGTAACATTCTACGGGATTACAGATCACTGTTTTAGACAAAGCTGTGTCTGGAGACCTGTTTTTCGGGATTCCAAGGCCCCTCGTTCAACCTCCTTCCCCACTGCCCCTGCCCTTGCCAATGCTGAACTGGCGAGGCCTCCCTCCCGCTTACCTCGCCCACTTCGTCCCACGAAGCGAAGGTCGTTGAACCTGGCCACCTGGTTCTTCATGACGGCTGAGGCGTTGCGTAGCTCCGCAGAGTAGTTCTCATCATTGCCTGCCATCACGGTCACCACCGTGCCATCCGGCACATCCCCCAGTGCCACCACCTGAGGACACAGGGCGGGGGATGCAGGGGGACAGCTCAAAAGGAAGCGGGAGGCAAGGGAAAGGAGGGGAGGAGCTGGGCCAGGCAGCTCCCCTAGGTCCCAGGCGCACTGCGTATTTCTTTAATGCAGGGTGGAGAAGAGGCTTAAAAACAAAAAAGACCTTCTCCCAAATATCACGAAAACAAGAAGATGGAATCTCGAGCTTCCACACCAAAATCCCAGATCAACTGCTTAAACTGTGTCCCAAGAAATCATCCTTTCAGAGAAGTCTAAGCCGGAGCTGTGAATCAGCTCAGTCACTATGATGTGGGGAGCAGTTCCCCTGTTGTCTTTGGCTGCAGCGAAAGAGGAATCAACATGCCCCTAGCAACGAAGTCTCCAAGTAAAAAACAATATCAACGATATGGCCGGGCACGGTGGCTCAAACCTGTAACCCCAGCACTTTGGGAGGCCGAGGTGGGCGGATCACGAGGTCAAGAGATCGAGACCATCCTGGCCAACATGGTGAAACCCTGTTTCTACTAAAAATACAAAAATTAGCTGGGCGTGGTGTCTTGTGCCTGTAGTCTCAGTTACCCCGGAGGCTGAGGCAGGAGAATTGCTTGAACCCGGGAGGCGGAGGTTGCAGTGAGCCGAGACTGTGCCACTGTACTCCAGCCTGGCGACAGAGTGAGATTCTATCTCAAAAAAAAAAAAGAATATCAACAATAACAACAGGGCTGCTACCCCCACTCAATTTACGCAAGAGCTGTTCAGGGCATGAAATGTGGCCCCGAAATGTGCACCAGGCCCAGTGTATTGGCCTCTGCAGAGCCTAAATTCGTTATGCAGAGAAAATGCAGGATGCAAAACTCACTGGTGTTTTGAGAAGGATCACCCAGAAAACCCCTTTAAAGTGAGATGGGGGCTTTTGATGACAGAAGAATGCACCTGCTTGAAAGTGCAGGACGGGGGGTGGCGATGTCTCCCTAAACGCCATCCTCCCCCAGTCCCTCACCCCCAGGAGCACGGAGTGGCAGACTGCCTTTTGAAAAGAATCAGACTTTAAACACAGTGACAGCCATTTAAACGTGGATGCCGCGTGCAGGGACTCAAGATCCAGATGGTAAAAATTTCAAGGAGAAAAATGTTTGGGGTCTGATTAAAAAGGCCAGATTTCCTGTCAACATCCTGTCTTCTTTTAATTTCAAAGACTCCTTTTAAGCTCCAAGTGACAGTAAAACCTCCGATCTGACGATTCAAATCACATGGGCCTCCCCGCTTCCCGGGGAGATTTTCCCCACTGGTATTTTAAGATGTCACCCGGGAGACCTCAAAGAGCCACTCAACCTTTTTTTTTTTTTTTTTTCCAATTTGGAGTCGTCTTAATGGGAGCAGGGACTGCCTCAGCTGCCAGCGGCCGCCGCTTCCAGCCACCTCGGGCAGCACCACCCCCAGCCGCCGGCCTTTCCTGCCCTGCCCTTTTCTCACGGCAGCTGCGAGAGGTTTAGGGGAAAACCGAGGCGTTTTCGTTTCATCTCGTTGCCCCCTTAAAAAAATGAAAATGAAACAGTCGCCTACTCCCTGACATAAAGAAAAAGGTCCTCTGAATGGCTGGGGGCTGCCAGAGGTGGGGGTCCCCCAATCTCAACCAGCCATTAGGGACGCAGAATATCCCCTAGCAAACGTCTGCCGGGCAGTGCCCCGATTCCGGCCTAGCGCCGTCCCATAAAATTTCAGAAGCCCGAAGTGGAGGGTGTGAGCAGGAAGCGTTTGTGAAGCGACGCGGGAGGAGGGCTGCTGCCGGCGGAGGATAGGCCCTTTCACCCTCCGCACCCCACCCGCGGTGTCCTAACCAGGGTCTGGGGATCCTCTCCTCCGTTGCCCGCAGGGCTGTAGCTGAGCAATCCGGGTTAGGGCGCGGGAAACCCCATCCGCCCGTTTCCGCACCAACCTCTCTACGCAGAGCTGCCCAAAGCCCAGGTGGAGCGGGGCAACCCCCTGAAAATGCATCTGTGCAGGGCGCATCCGAGACACGACGCCGAGGTCCCCGAGCCGAGTGCGCAGCGAGGCCGACCCGGGTTCCCGGGTGTCGCCGCGGGGTCTCGGCCACCTCCCCTTCCCGCGGCTCCCAAGGCCCCCGAACTGCGCAGCTGGGACGCCCGGAGCCTCAGGGCAAGCGCCCTCCCGCCCAGGCGCCCTCCCGCCCCCGGCCCCGCACTCACCTTGAAGGCGACGGGCAGCGTCTTGTTGCAGCGCCAGTGCGAGGGCAGCACGGAGCAGAGGAAGTTGGGGCTGTCGGTGCGCACGAGCTCGCCCGGGTGGTCCGCCAGCACGTCCACCATCGAGCGCACCTCGGGACGGGCGCGCCCGCCGGGCCCCACGGCTGCCTGCGCGCTCAGCGCGCCGCTGTTCTCGCCCATCTTGCCGCCGCCGCCGCCGCAGGGGAAGGCCGTGGAGGGAGGTGTGAAGCGGCGGCTGGTGCTCGGGTCTACAGGAATACGCATAACAGCGGCCGTCAAGGCGCCGGGCGGGCGGCCGGCGCGGGCGCCTCCTCGGCCGCCGCTGCCGCGAGAAGCGGGAAAGCAGAAGCGGCGGGGCCCGGGGCCTCAGGGTGCAGGGGGCGGCGCCCGGCCAAGGCCCGCCGGGACCCGCCCGCTGCAAGCCCTCGCCGCCCCGACGGCCGCCGGCAGGCCGCCCGCTAGTCCCGCATCCCCGGCGCGCAGCCCCGCGTGCGGCCGCCCCTCGCGGCGGTCCCGGCTGTCTGGGCCGCGGCGGGGCCCGCCCGAGGCTGCGCCGCCGCCGCCGCCGCTGCCACCTCCCACCCCAAAGCCCGCCTGCGGCCGCCGCGACTCCGCAGCCGCAACCCCAGAACAAATCCTCCAGAATCAAGTGGCGGGGCCGTGGCCGCCCGCGCGGGGTTACTACCCCCGGGGCCCGCGGGGCGGGGCGGGGCCGGCACGAGCGACGCGTCGCGCAGCCAATCGGCGGAGCCCCCATCGCGGGCACCTCGGCAGCGTTAGCTGGGAGGAACGGGGCCTGCCGGAGGCCGCCGGCGGGAGGGGCGGAAGGCCCCGCCCCGCGAAGGAGGCTTCCGAACCACAGCCCAGGGCCCCCGAGAGCGCTGGGAGCCCCGCGCCGACGCTAGAAATTTGCTTAGAACGTCCGGGTCCCACAGAAGTCGCCCTTGAAGCCCTTTCCCGGGTCGCGTCTCCCTGACGCGGGGGCGCAACCCCTTCGCTCCTCCCCCCGCTGGCCGCGGCCGGGCTTCCCCAGCTCTTGCTGCTTCGGGCCCGTGACTTCTGCACCCCCGGCTGGGGGCCGCGGGGGCCCAGGGCCGGTGACTGCGCAACCGGGAGCCGCCCTAAAGAGGTTACGCACCTCCGTCGTCCCGCAGATTATTCTGACCCAAGCTCCTCCACCCCAAACTGAATTTTGCGCGCCATCCACGCCCGGCCGGCAGGCTCTGCAGCTCCCGGCCCTGCGCTGCTTTGGTCCCAACCTCGGTGGCCCCTGTGCCAAACTGGGGACAGACGGAAGGGTGTCTCCCAGGGACCCTAAGTATCCTGGGGTCAGCAACCCCTTTCCCCTGTGCTCTCCCCTAAAAACAAGTTTCAGGTTCTCGCAGGCCTCGCGGCGTCGTTCTTCGTTGTGGCGGCCTGTGGCTCTTTGAAAACCACGACAAGGCCTGCAAAATGCGTTTTCCCGATTTTTTTCCTCCACTCCTGTAACCACGGCCCTGCATCGTGAAACAGTGAGCGGGTCGGTAGCAAAAAGAAAACTGAACTACTGCTGCAAAGTTAAGGGCCCCGGCTTCCAGAGGACAGAATTGCCTTTCTCCATGCAGATGGAAAGTGGCCTCCGCGGGTCCGACTACACTTCTTCTTGGGCCCCTGTGCTCCGGCTGCGCCGCAGGGACCGCGGACGGTTTCGCCGAGGCACTGCCTGCCCGCCTGGCTCTGGGTCCCCGCTCCTACTCCCAGCTGCGCGGCCCAACCGCTCCTGGGCTTCACTGTAAACGACCCCTGCCTCTCCCGCCTCCTAAGTCAGTCGAGCAAGCCTAGGGGCCGGCTACAGCTGGGAGGGCAACGGGAAAGGTCAAGCCTCAATCCTTCCGAATTATCGCCCCAGACACCTCCTAGACTCTGGGGAACGAACGCGTGCTGAGCCTCCCGCCGCTTTGGAAACTGAGCTAGATTTTCGTTGCCTCTGGCCCTCGACAGGTGCAAAACAATGAATGCCAAGCCTCGGAAGCAAAGAAGCCTAGGATCCGACAGTGGCCGCAGGATCTCTTGATGGATCTGACCCCTGCCCAGCGCGCGCCATTTCGTCGTCGCCAAACGAAATCAACTCCCGCGTGCGCTCCAGGGGCGAAAGACTCTGGCCTCACCCGGAACATCGGGAGAGGTGGCCCCTACCCCCCTCGGAACCTCACATCACGCCTTCAGGAAGTGTTGAAAGCAAGGACGGCGAAGGTCCCTGCCTGGACCTTTTCAGAGAACCTGCGCCTGGCAGCTGACGATCGTGGACCAAGGCTCGAGCGCCTGGCACGAGCAGCAGAACCAGAGGAAGCGAGCTATCCGGCCTGGGCGCTCCCACCTCTGGGAACGTCTCTGGGGAAGGCCCAGCGTGTCGTGGCCAGGTAGGGCCCGGGCCCGGGGCGGGCGACACGTGCTGCCCTCGAGCGGTTTCGCAGCCGCGACCCGCTGTTTCAGGTCGTGGCAAATTCCACGTGTCGAGTGTTTTTGATTTGCCTCGTGCCCTTTGCTTGTCCCTCCGCCTGATTTCTCCCTCTCCCCCTATGGCGGGTTGACAAACAAGTTTCCAGAGAATGGGGGGCTCTTGTGGGCCCGGGCACCTGGTGCAGGACCCGGCACGGCTCCAGCCCGTGGGAGGGCGCTCGCTGCCCGTGGTCACCAGACCCAAGGGACCGGGGGTGCAGGCCCTTGGGTCCCCAGCCCAAGGTCGCCGGGCCGCCTGGCAGGCACCGTGGCAGGAGTCGCCGCTAGTTGGCGCCCGCGCCCTGCCAGCCGCGGAGGTGCTGGCTCCTCCGGGCTACAGATGCGCGCCAGCTGCGGCCCGGGTGCAGGCGCGGCAGCCGCCCCCGAGGAGCTGTCCTTCCCGGACTGAAAGCCCGTCCGATTCCTTGCCATCGGTGCGGCCAGGTTTGGGACAAACCGATGGCTTTGTGTCAAACCGAGGCCGCCTTGCTCACCTCTGTTGAAACGGACGCCTTCTGCCTTTGCGTTTTCAGGCACCGGGGAAGACCTACAGAACTGGCTAGCTTGTTCCCAATTTCCACTGATCGCCAGCCTGCTTCCTCCCTATTACAACCTTTGCCATCTATTAAATGGGAGGGAGAGCTCCCACTCCCCCATCTGAGGCACGTGGACACCCTTGCCCTTCCCCAGCTGGCATGGACTCTCGTCTTTTCTCCCTCTTCAGATCGAGGGACAAACAGCCCAGTTTCTCTCCGGTGGCCCCCACCTAAGAGCACCCCATGTTGTCCACAGCAGGACAAGGAAGCAGAAGGTCAGGACACTTCCCTCCCCTACCGTAGCTCAGAGTTTGGTAAACCTAGAACCCATCCTGGAGCAAATATAGCCAGCTCCTTTGCCCCAGGAAGGGGATTCGTCTTTTAGCACCTCAGGCATTTAGGAGTGCACTCCAAGTGCGGCCTTGGCAGTGAGGGTGCGGGCTTCCCAGGGCAGGCATAATTCACAGTGCCTCTGCCGCGCCTGGGCAGGGATCCCCCAAATGTATCAGACAAGGTGCAGGTATGCTCTGGGAAGCTACCTAGGAGCCCCATGGACAGTGGAAAGAGCTTGGGTCTGCAGTCCCTCTGCCTGAGTGTGTCTTCTCTCACCCACAGCCCTCTAAGGAGAGTTACCTAAGGCTCTCTGAGCCTCATTTCTTTCATCTGTAAAGTGGGGGCACTCATAGTGGCCCTTCACAGAGTTGTGTGTAAAGTGCTTAGCACAGTCCTGGCACACAGAGGGTGCTCCAGCCGCGGGGAGCCATCACTGTCATTATGAAAAAATAAGACCTCTCCATCCTTGCTGGGGCCCTTTGACGCCCCCCACCCCACCACCACCCCGATCTGGGCCTCACACTTCCCATCTGTGAAATGTCCAGTTCTCATGTTCAAAGCTTGCCAGAACTCTGAGCCAAGTCCATGCTGTCCTGACCCCTCGGTTTGCCCACATGCTGCCTGGGGGAGGTAAGGACTGGCTGTGACCTAGCTCCACGTGGAGTCAGCTCACAGGGGGGTTTCCAGCAACCATCATGGGGCGGCAGGAGCTGGGTCTTGATGATTGCCCTTCTGACCATTCCTCTCAGAACCTCACTTTGGCCCCTCCCATAGACAGACACTTTCCTAAGAAGCAACTGGGCTTCAGCAGACACTGCCAGGGACCCCGCTTCCTTCCCAGGAGGCGTCTGTTTCCCATATCCTGAATCATACAGGAGCCTAGTCCAGCAAAGAGGGCAGAGGACTCTCTTCTAGAACTGAACACTTCTCCCAGCCTGGCCCTAAATCCCCCATCCAGAGGACCCAGGGTGAATCCTATCTCCGGCCTAGTGCCCTGGAACCCCAAGGGGACATTCATGCCCCTCACTGAGCCTCAGTTTCCTCTTCTGTCAATGGAGATCATTCTAACCACTCCATTTCACAGGAGGAGGATTAAGGATTCTCTCTAGGAGGGGAGGAGCATCATGTTTCACTATATCTAAATTGTGATCGATTGTTTGAAGAAACAAAAACAAAATGCTGCTGAGTAAACTAGGACTCATCTGCATCCCAATTTCAGATCATGACATCTGAATATATAAGGGAGAAAAGTTAATGAAAAATGGCAGTGTATCTGGGTGGAGGGGGGTGTCTCCTGCGGGCTGGCAGTCCACCCCCAGGGAGTCCAGCTCTAGGGTCATCTCTCTGGGCAGCCTCTCTGGAAGGATTCAGAGTGTGTGGGAGGACAAGTGAGCTTCTCGAATTACAGAGATCTTTCTTTCTTTTTGGAAAGTGTCAGACTTGGAGGGGAGACAGAAGGAGCTGGGGAGACAGGGTGATGAGGGCATTAGGACCCAGATACTGCCTGTGAGGTCCGAGACTTTTGCCGTGTGTCTGAGGTCCCCTGAGCCTTGGTCCCCTCTTCCGATGGTAAAATGGGAAGAATGGTAACAGCTGGGGGTGCTGAGGCTTTACATTGTGCCGGGCACTGCACATGGGTATTAAGCATGGTATTCATTGCCCATGGCATTGTTTGTGGTAATTGGTATGCCCATGTAAGCAAAGAGGAACGTTGCTCAAGGTCAGTCGGGCTAGAGAGGGCTGGACCCAGGTTAAAAGCCTGCTCTGGCTCAAAATGTGGGTACGCAGGCATTACCAGGCCGAGCTAGTCGGCGCTCTTCTCCTAGTGGCTGAGTGATGGGAAAAGCTGGCATCTAGATAGACAGGAAAGTGCTACCATGATGGGGAGAGGGAGCTGGGGTGGTAAATTCTGCTAAGCAGCCCTGGGCTTGGAAATCAGCAAACCCTTCAAATCTGCAGGGAGTTGCAGGACTTGCTAGGGTCACTCGGGAGGGTCTTGTGATAGCTGAGTGCACCCACAACCTGCTGTTCTTTGGCCTCAGAACCAGTCTGCAGGGAGGCAGGATCCGCAGTAGTCCTCAGTTTGCAGTTGAGAACACTGAGGCCCGGAAAGGGAAGAGTCATGATCAGGATCTAGACTGAGCTCCAGCACCGCCAGGGGCGAGCACCGTGAAGCAAAACGCAGGCAGGTGGGAGTCTGCAGCCCCGTCGGCCGCGTACACCAAAGTCCAGATGCAACCCTCAGTGCCTCTCGCCCCGGGGAAGTGCTAGAGTCAGTCACATTTCCCTCTGGGTCTCAGTGTTTGCATCTGAATGCTGGGGGTGCATTTTCAAGGCCCCTCTACAGGCCGGGTGGGTTCCCGCAGGACCGCAGGGTTTCGTGGTGGCCCAGAGCCTGAGGACCCTCCTTCCTACCCAGCTCCTTACCACCTCCTGTGGGACGCCAGCTCCCATGTGTCCACATGACCTGGGATCCTTCCACACCCATCCCCACCCTGTTCTGCAGGTGGGTGGTCAGAGGGTACTCTGCTTTGGGGATGGGAGAGAGAGAGGGAGACAAGGACAGAGAAAAGAGAGAACAGGGACCCTCTCTCTCGCGGGGGACAGGGGCGCAGAGCAGATAAACCGGCGGTGCCACCTGTTACCAGGGAAGTGTGTTCTGGTTTTGGCTCCCATCACTTGTTGGGGCCTTCCTACTGCCCCCCACCCCCGCTACTCACTCTTGTCATCTGTAAATCAGGGAAATATTTCTAGTAGACAGTTATTTGGTTTGTGACTTTGATCCGTGGTCTATGACTAATAATTGCCCTAATTTTTTGGACACCTGCCGCATGCTGGGAGTTTTCCGCCAATTGTCGCTCGCTCTCACGGTGCCTCTGCAGGGCAGAGATTTTATTCTCTCCATTTTACAGATGGGGACACCCAGGCTTGGAGAGTAAAGAGCTTTCCTCCATGAGCCTCAGAATCTGAGAAGTTCAAACAAATTCTCAGGAGCCCTTCCAGCACCCTTACTCCTCCATCAGGGAGGGGCTGCCTGTACTCTGAGGGCTGTCCTCAGCGCAGAGCTCTCTGTCCAAAGCAGCAGGTGAGTGCAGAGCTACCTGTCAGCAGAGCCATCAAACACAGGACTCTTCTATTGGGAGGCCCGGAGTGGTAGGAGGGACCTGAGCAGCTTGAAGCCAAGGGGGCTTCTAGGAAACGTATGCCCTTCCCTCAGCCCCAGGGTGGGGGTTCAGCTCTGGCAGGCAGGGAGAGAAAAAGCTCCTCTAAGTGGCTCTCACTTTACACACATTTATGCCTCACAGCATTCTTAGGGGGTAGGGATAATTATCACTCCCATTTTACAGGAAAGAAAACTGAGGCTCAGAGAGCTCAAGTAACTTGCCCAACATGGCACTTCTGGGAAACCACAGAGGGAGGCTTCCAACCAGGGAGCCTGGCCCCAGAGCCCACGTTGCTGCCCACTACACTCTATTCTCATGGACCCAAACCTGGTGCTCGAAGTTACCATCATGGAATAGAATTAGAATCCTGGCAGAACTATGGGCAGGATTCAGAATTTTACAGTGTCAGACTCGAAAGGGCTCTGAGACAGCAAATCCAAATCCCCATTTCTCAAACAGCAGAACTGAGGCCTAGGGAGGAAAAGAGTCTCACTCAAGGTCACAGCCGGTGCCAGTGACAGAGTCTGCACCCCCTCCTTCTCCAGCTACCTCCCGCTGACTCCGCACCTTCCTCTCCTGCAGGCTCCTCTCCCCACTGCCCACCCAGCAGCTTCTGGGCCCAGCCAGGCTCATTAGGGATTTTCCACCTCCCCAAAAAGGTCCTAATGACTGTCAGTCCTTGTGAAGCCTTAATTAATCTCAGAGGCCGATGGCTTGGAGGAGACTGGGGGCTTTGGCCTTACGCAGATGAAGATTACGGCTCTATTTCATGTGGTGGTGAAGGAACGCCTCAGACATTCCTGCCAGCAATAAAAGCCACATGGCTTTCCAGCGTCGCCCTTGGAAAAGAAAAAAAAGTGCAGCCCTTTGCGGAAAGAAATCAGCTATGTGCTGTATGCATGGCATGAAATAAAAATGGGCATAAGGACGTGGGGAACAGTCGGTCTTTTATGCTGCCTCTGACGGCCACTGACAGTGGCAGGGCCGGCAGTCACGGTCCCAGCTGCAGTCCTGGGAGAGGGAGTGGCCCCCAGTGCGATGGGGGAAGCCTCAGCCCCTCCACCTGAACTGGATTTGAGCCACCCCAGAGGCAGGGCGGGCTTCCTGGGCCTGTGAGCTGTGCAGTCGCAGAGGGCCCCGCTCTCAGAGGGTCCTGAGCTTGTTTTAATGCCCTGCCGTTGCTGCCTTGAACTTCTGAGTACTTATTCAGTAAAGGTCCTGCGTTTTCATTTTGCACTGGGCCCCCCCAAATTATGTAGCCAGTCCTGACTGAAAGTCTCCCCCATCACCAGTTGCCACATCTCTCCTGGCCCCTGCCATGTACCCAGTCCTAGGGAGTAGGGTTTCCTGAGCGCCTACTAGCCACTTTGCTTATATCACTCTAGATGAACTTCAAAACAACTTTGCGAATTGGGCAGATGTGGAAAACCGAGGCTCAGAGGGTTTCTGTGTGGCAGGGAAGTCTAGATTTGAACTCAGGTCTCCCTTACTCCCAAGTGAGTGATCTTAGCAGCTCTACGTTCTGCAGTATTTCATCTTCACCATGCCCACAGGGACGGATGCACAGTCAGGATGCTCTATTCCCAGATAACAGGAGGCATAACTGAGGCTGGAAAGGAAGGTTCTCAGGGTCACACACAGTCAGTGTCAAACTGACGGCCTGGATCCATAGGGCTGGGGAAGGAGTCCCCGTTTTATAGTTGTTTGTGCCATTTGTACATTTACTAGCTCTTTCTATGCAGGTCACTGCCTTGAGTCTGGTCTGGGATGTAGCTGGAGCTCTGCCCTGTCCCCCCTCCCCCACAGCTCTCCATTCTGAACATCTGGAAAGTCCTTCCTTATGTCTTCTTCTACTCTTTCATACTGCAGTTTTCCTCTGTCACCCTCACTGGTCGGGAAGCAGTTGCCTCTGGCATCTTGATAAACTCTAAAGAGTCCAAATTCTTGATGAAAGTTGGGGCTGAACAGAGCCCAAAGATTGTGGTGTCCTATAACTGGGGCTCGGCCTGAGGCTCATAGAGCCAGCTGCTAGATCCAGAGGAACAACTTCCTTGTTCCTTGCTGAGTAACCTTGGGCAAGTCTCTTCCCTCTCTGGCCCTCAGACTCCCCTTCAGGGAGGTAAATGCATTGGACCACACCTGAGCCCCTGGTGGCCTCTCTGTCTTCAACATTCCAGAATTCCATGCTAATCTACAACCAGTCTGCTCATTTCCCCATCTCACAGCTGGGGAAACTGAGGCCCAGGAAGGATCAGAGACTTGCCCAAGTTCACAGAAGGTGCTTATTGGCAACTGGACTTTGACTCGGAGCCTCCTGTCTGCAGGCCCGGCTGCCTCTGCACAAACCTTCCTGGCCTCAGCATCAGCTCAGCCTGCCCTTGTCTCACCCCCTCTAGCCCACTTTGACCTGTCAGGCAGCCTGAGTGTCCAGGCCTGGAAATCACAGCTAAGGATCCTCGGCAGGCAATAAAGATCCTCTTCTATGGTTTGAATGTCTCCCAAAAGTCATATGTTAAAATTTCATCCCCATCATGTGGTATTAAGAGGTGGATGCAGGGTTTTTGGGAAGTGATTAAGTGGTGAAGCCTCTGCCCTCATGAATGGATTAGGTCCTCTTTGCCCTCTGACTTCAGGACACAACATTCTGTGTCCTCCAGAGGATACAGCCAGAAGACGCCGTCTTGGAAGCAGAGAGTCCAGGACCTCACCAGATGTTGAACCTGCCAGAGTCATGATTTTGGACTTTCCAGTCTCCAGAACTGTGAGTAAGAAGTTTCCATTTCTCTAATTCTATTTATAAATTACCCAGTCTCAGGTATTTTGTTATAGCAACACAGAATGAACTAAGGCACCCTCTTTAGAGAAAAGTGGGCTTGGGATGGCAGCAACCCCTTTCTCCCCAATGGCATTTAGGCTGTGTTAGCGTTTCCATAATAAAGGGCACTTTTCCAGGGGTTATAATTTAGCTAGAAAATGAGGAGGAAAGGCCAGACTCCAGGATCTGAGGGGCACATGAAGTAGGAGATTAGGATGGGAAATTCTCCACTGGACCCTGGGCACACAGGGTGCACATACACACACACACACATCTATACCCTGCATGGGCGCACTCACACAGCACCCAGGCTCATAGGCACAGTCTCTCTCACACACTCACTGGCAGCTCACACCTACCCACATGGACAAGCCCTCATGGAGAACGGCATTGTTACAGTGCAGCCACAGGTGTAAACAGTTAAGTGCATGTGTGTGCAAAGATACTCCTAGGAGATGTCTCAATCTGCATCAACAGGCATGGACCTATTGGTGTAGATGCACAGATAGGCCCCATATAGAATGGTGTGGACACACACATGATGGTGTGGAAACCCACATCACAGTTGTATAAACAACAGACCATTGTGTGGACAGATCCGTATACAGAGGCAGGCACTGAATCAGGGCTCAGAGCTTTGGATTTGTTCTACGGGTCAGCTCTGGGAGGAGTTGAACCCTGGCTGTGGAAGTTTCTGCTTCTCCATTCAGAGACATAGACTTTCTGGGTGGTTTTCCCCCCTGGGGCTGCCAAACCACTCCTCAGCATCTGAGTGTAACCCACCTCCTCATTGCTCCATGGGGACAAGGAGAGCCCGTACTCCCAGCCTGGAGAAAGGCAGTGGGAGGGAAGTGGTGGGAAAGTTGCAGCTAGGGTGCCACACATGACGTGGGTGGAAGGGCAGGGCACTAGCCTACGGGCCCAGAGACCTCAGTTTGGGTTTAGGTTGAGATGCCCTAGGCCAACATATGGCCTCTCTGGGCTTCATCCTGAGTCCTGTCTGTTAGGGCCATGTGACACCCGCAGGGACCTCAGTGTGGGGAAGAGTATTGAAACCATGCCACATGATGAACTGTTGAAGCAACTGGAGACTTGGTCCTCGAGGAGAGCAGGCTTTGGGGGGTAAGAGCTCCTCTGTCAGATCTATGAAGAGCTCCCAGATGGCAGGGACCATGTGGATGCTGGGGGCTCCATACCAGGAAAAGAAGTAATGAGAGCTGGCTAGGAATAGAGACATATCCCCTCAGAGGTAGAGAGCTCTCCATTATGGGAGGTATTCAAGTTGAGACCAGGATATTGTGGAAGGAGCTCAAGTGTTGGGTGGTGCAGGGGCTGGACTAGATGCTAGCGTCTAGAACGCTCAGCTCATCGCAAGCACGTGTTGAACAAATGAGAGAGTGACTGTAGAGCTCCATTTCGGAACAGTCCTCTGTGATTCAGAGCAGACCCGCTCTGGGGTCCCACCTTGCCATCTGTGTGACCTTGGCCCTCTCCAAACCTCAGTTTCCTCATCTGTGAAATGGGGAGAACAAATTATTTCCAAGAACTCCAGTAAGTCACATCCCCGATTGTTGGCCTTTCAGGTTATCCCAGAATTTCTGCTCTTATAAATAGAAAATGACAATGAAGGCAAAAAGCAGACAGACAAGTAAGAGAATGGTTAATACGAAAATCATAGCTAGGCATGGTAACTTGCATTGGTAATCCCAGCTACTTGGAAGGGTGAGGTGGGAGGATCACTTGAGGCCTGGAGTTCAAGACCAGCCTGGGCAACAAAATGAGACTCTGTATCTACCAAAAAAAAAAAAAAAAATCAGGAGAGTGGTCCCCACCACTTGCCACCCATGACGGGGAGGGAGAGGGATGCAGTCGGGGAGGGGACACTGGTGGGAGCCCCAAGGTCCCACTAATGCTTTGTTTTTAAAAGGCAGGTGATGGGTACATAGACGTCTGCTTTACTATTCTTTTTTAAACAATAGTTATATTTTCTACGTTCTTCTGTACATGTATTTTGCATGTTTAAACATATTTTTAAAGGAAAGCAAAAGATAAAAATTTGAAAAAGTCCCTCTGCCCCAAACCTCTGAAAAAAATGGACAATATGCTTAAATGCACACAGAGTCGTACAGCTGTTCGTGATGCAGCAAAGCTGGGATGTGTTTATTCTCAGCCAAATCACTGTTACCACCGGATGGTCCCGTGTACCATCACACTCTCGGCTGAATCTCGGCAGGCCCTTGCGACCATCCTCATCACGGCAGCCCCCACCTACAAGCACTTCTAGGTAACAGCCCCTGCTGAGCAAGCTCCCCAAGCCCTCCTCATGGCCCACCGGTAGCCCTCAGGTATGTGTCAGGGGGCCCACTTTACAGGCAAGGAAGTCCCTTGCACCCACATAGGAAGCGGCAGAGCTGGGATTTGAACCAGCTCTGTCAATGCCAAAGTTATGCAGCAACCTCATCCCAGGGACCAGGCCCCTTGATTATAGTAACTAACGTTATGTACTGTGACACATGCCATTGAATCCTCGGAGCCGCTTTTGTATTAGGTACATAGTCATCACCCCGCCCCCCATTGTAACAGTAGGAAAACTGAGGCAGAGCAAGGTCAG
Source organism: Aotus nancymaae (assembly GCF_030222135.1). Lineage (NCBI taxonomy): Eukaryota > Metazoa > Chordata > Mammalia > Primates > Aotidae > Aotus > Aotus nancymaae. Next base: position 21,586,586 of record NW_026988467.1, read on the forward strand.
GAACATGTTCGGGTTCACACCTCGAGTATGAGTATCAGAGCTGAGCCTTGAACCTCAGCAGCCTGATCCCAGTCTGTGTTGCCTGGGCTGGCTGTGAGGGGAGCTCAGACTTCATGGAAACAAAAGACAGAGTGGTAGATTCAGGGTCTACAGCTGGCCCCAAGGGACCAAAGGCTGGCAGGGTGGTTGGCTGGGGTTGGAGGATGCTGCTTGGGATGGGAGATCTGCTCCCGAAGTGATGCCAGCCCCACATGATGAGCTGAGTCCCCACCTCCTTACGGGGTCATGGCTGCTGGGGAGGTGCTGAGGCTGTGGGTACCACCAAATAGAGGCTGAACAGGCTTCAGACTCCCTGCCTGGCAAGTCCAGGTGACAGGCTCAGACACTGGGCACTCTGTCATTTGCTGTTGGCATAAGTTTCCACTGGCAGGAATGTGACGTTTATTACCTGAGTGGGCTTCCAGAAGCCCATTGAATGTCCTCAGACCTGGGGTAGGCAGGCTCTCTCACTGCCTCCTCTCTGAGCCTCAGTCAAATCCAGGGTGGCTGGATGATCTGAAGGCTGTTTTAGCTCACGGAGGCCTGGACTTGCCCCTGCCCCCATCCTTGTCCTCAGGGGAAAATGTTCCCAGTCCTGTCCTTAGCACCCCTAGCTTAAATGAGGGGAGAGATGAGCTGGGAGAGGAAAAGGAGAAGTAAGAAACAGACAGAAGAGGAGGAGGAGTTGGCACTAGATTCAAGCAGTCAACACACACTAATTGAGCACCTATTATGTGCCTGGGGCTATTTTAGATGCTGGGGATATAAGCAATGGACAAGAAAGCTATGGAGCTCCTTGGGGCTTTGATTCCGGCAGGACAGACAGAAGACAGACAAGGAGGCAAATAAATAAGCATGTCAATATTGGACAGTGTCTTGGGACACTGAAGAAAACAGATGGGAGTAAAGTGATGGGGGAGAGGGGCTCGTTGCCAATACTTTAGATGGGGTGGTCAGGGAAGGTCTGTCGGAGCAGGTGACACCGAGCTGAGACCCAAGGGTTGAGAGGGACCCGGGAAGGGAGAAGGGGGCTGCTGGTAGGAGGGCCCACTGTGCAGCGGAACTGACTTTACCCACCTGCCTTCTCCCCACTCCTCTGCACTGCCAGTATCCCGGGTTCCTAAGACTCTTACTCTCTGTTGTTTCTCCCACAACTGCCCTGAGAGCCAGATAGGGTGAGTCTAAGTAGCCTGACGTGCAGTTGAGGAAACGGAGGCTAGAGTGGGGAGGGGCAGCATCAAGTGATGCCCAAATGCCAGGACCTGCCCCGGGCTCCTGCCTCCCAGCCTTCTGCTCCTCAGAGCCTGTCCATTGCACGGCGTGTTCTTCAACCTCCTAAGTCCAGGCAGGCTGCAGCCGCTGTCGAGCCAGCGGTGGGCACCGCTCCTGAGAGGTCACAGGGCTGGAAACGTGGGCAGCTGGGTAGGGTCTAGGAGGGAGCAGCAGCTCAGGGCTGGGCGGGGGTCTGGAGCGGAAGGCGCCCAGCCCTGATTGGAACAAGGTGGCAGCACTGGGAGCTGAGCCGGGCGTCATTGATCTTGCCCGGTGTTCCAGCCACCAGGCGGGGCCAGCGCCGGGCAGACTGCCGGTTTCCCCAGGTGTGGGGACACCCTGGGGGAATGGCTTTTCATGTGGTTGTGGGGTAGGCATGCCACCCAGCACGTAGGGGAGGCCAGGGCTTTGGGGGCACGCTGGCAGTGGAGTGGAGGGGGGTGTCTGGAGACTCAGAATCCCACAGCCAGCAAATGTGAGGCTCCGGGAGACAGGGTCACGGACTTGAGTCTCCAAGCCCCTGAGGATGTGAGAACCTTCTTCGAAGTAGCTCCCATGGATGGCATTCTCAGTGTGCCACGCATGGTTCTGAGAACTCACACAGCTTAACTCTTTTCATCCTCGCTCTGTCCTAAGGGTTCTATGATCATCCCAACTTACATATAGGGAAACTGAGGCTCGGCAAGGTTAAGTAGCCTGCCGAATCGCACGACAAGAGTTTTGTCCTAGGAAATGGAATACCTGGCCAGTGCTGGGAGGACCCTTGAAAATCTTTGAGGCCAGTCCTCCTCTGTCAGAAAAATAGGTCTGGAGAGGGGATGTGATGCGCTGAGGTCACAGGATGATCAGGGGCCCAGGGGAGTCCAGGATCAGGATTCACTCTTCCCCCAGGTCATCGTGGGAGTTCCGCTGGTGGCTGAATGTCAGGCCCCTGAGGACAGGGTCCTCAGCCAGGACCTAGGCTCCCAGGTGTGACCAACCTTAACTGACAGTTTTCCGCTAGCACACAGAGCGTTCTTTTAAATGTCTAACCCGAATCCCTCATGTTGCAGGGAAAGCCTCTTCCTTCTCATCTTGCAATACTTCTGAGAAGAGTTTGGCCTTTGGTGTTAGGGAAGATCACCAATTCCCTGGTGGTGTGGGCAGCAAGCCTGTGCCCCTCAGGCCTAAACATTAGCAACTTAGCCCTTGGGGCCTTATACAGAGTTTCTTACTAAAACGTGAGTACTCTTGCAATGAGTGTCAGCTTAGCAAGACAGGGTGGTACTTGTGGGGCAGGGCTTGGGGGTCGGTGAGGGGCAGGAGAGGGCTGATTCTCCCCTTCCAGCCAGCCTTGATGGGGTTCTACATGACCTGCCACCCTCCACCTCTCTGACCTCATCTCCTTCCACGCTGCCCCTCCGTCACCCTGCCCCAGCCAGCCTGCCTTCAAATATGCCGATCAGACTCCCACTGCAAGGCCTTTGTGTGTGCCATTCCCTTTGCCGGGAAAGCCCTTCCCATTTTGCCTGCCTGGCTCAGCTCCCCACCTCATTCAGGTTCCTGCTGCCTCCTCTAAGAGGCCTTCTCTGACCTCCTGTGGTAGACAGAATAATGGTCCCAAAGATGTCCATATCCTAATCCCCAAACCTGTGGATATGTTACCTTATATGGCAAAAGGGACTTTGCAGATATGACGAAGGATAAAGACTTTAAGATGAGAAGATTGTCCTGGATTCCCCAGGTGGGCCTCATATGATTACAAGGGTCCTTACATGTGGAAGAGGGAGTCAGAAAAAGACAGTCAGAGGGAGACAGGGCGTGGAAACTGACTAGGGAACCTGAAAGATGGTGGTGGGGAAAAATGTGGCCAAAAGCTGTGGGCTTTGAAGGCAGAGGAAGGGGCTATGAGCTATGGAAAGCAGGCAGCCTTAAGGAGCTGGACAAGACAAGGAAACAAATTCTCCACCAGAGCCTCCAGCAATGAACACAGCCCTGCCCTGACCTTGACTTTGGCCAAGGGAGACATACAGAGAATTTAAGATCTCCAGGACTGTAAGATTATAAATGCATGTTTTTTTTTAAAGATACGTTAATTTATGATGGCAGGCATAGGAAACAAATATATCTCCCTTCCTTGATTGACAGTTCTTCAGCACATTGATTAGCACCTGATACACAATAGCTTGACTTATAAATTGTCTCTTTTCTCCCACAGAATGTCAGCTGCAGGAGGGCAGGGATTTTTTGTTTGCTTGGTGTGGCATTTCCAGATAGAGTTGTCAGATTTAACAAATGGCAATATAAAACACACAGTTTAGTTGAATTTCAGATAAATAATGAACACATTTTTAGTATAAAGTTGCCCCAAATATTGCAATTATTTATCTGAAATTAAAATAATCTAGGAGTCTTGTATTTTATCTGGCGAATTCATCCCCAGCATCTAAAACCATTCCTGGGTACATATTAGGATCTCAAAAAATGACTATTGAATCGGTGAAATAAATAAGCAAATGAATTCACATTAACTTCTAGCTTAAAAACCCTCTTTGGCTTCCAGAAGGCCTATAGGGTAAAGTGTAAATCATAGCAAATGATAAAAGCAGATAGTTTCATAGCTGCTTTGATATGCCGGATCCAGGCTGAGTGCTTTATACTTATTAACTCACTCTGTTCTTGCAATAACCCAATAAGATGGCTAACCCATTTTCCAGATGAGGAAACTGAGGCTCAGAAGGCTTAGTAGCTTGCCCAAAGTCACATAATCATTGAACAGCAGAGCCAGGCAACTCCAGGCCTTTGACAGACTTGGCTCATGGAATGTTCCAGTGTTATCTTCCCACCCATTCCCCTGAACACCGTGGATCCTCTCTGTCTAACAGCCCCTGGTGTCTTTTCAGAGTGTGCGCTTCCCCATTCGCCGACTGCCAAGCTCCTGCTCGTACATCAAAGCCCTGCCCTACTTTTCCCTCTTTGTGAGACCATCTCTAACACTCCCAGAAGGATTTAGCCCCTTCTCTTTCCCCTCCCCACCATGGCCCCTTGTCTGAACGCATTGTAAGGATGTGCGGTTGCAACCTTTACACCCCCTGACTATCACCTCCCTGAGAACAGAGATGGGCCCCTTTCAGCTCTTTGGCATGGGACTTCAAGCTGAGTCTGACTCTAGGGGGATTCCCAGGAGCATTTGAGAATGAATGAATGAATGAGTGAGTGAATGAACGGGTGAGTGAATGAACGGCTGAGTGAATGAACGAATGCTGTTTCCACTCTGGGCCTCAGTTTTAAAGTCTGTAAAAGGGGAAGAACAATCCCGAATCCCCCTCATTCCTTAAAACAGAACACATTTTTTTCTGATTATAAAAATAATACCCATTCATTAAAGAAAAATTGGAAAATAATAAAATTATGAAGAAGAAAATTAAAACCATCCGTAATCCTGCCACCCAGAACAACAGTTCCCACTCAGTGTTCAGCCTTCTGCTCTTCTTACTGTATGCATAGATTTCTTTTCTTTTTCTCTTCTCCGCCCTCTCTCCCTTTGCTCCTTCCTTTCTTTTAGAGTGTTGGGAACATACAGTTTGGGGTCCTTTAAGCCTGCTTTTGAAATTTCTCAACATGTGTGTGTGTTCTCCTGTGTCCTTAAAGCCTCCTCACTGGCAGGGGACAAGTGGCTGCTGGGCAGGGCTGGTAGGGGTGGGGTGTGGAAAGCCCATTCCCCCACGCCTCATGGAGCACCTTAGCTCTCTTGTGATGGGCCGTTTAGGGGGTGTCTGGATTTCTGTCAGGGAACACCCTGCACGGATGTCTTAGCTGCATCGCTGGTTCCTTACTTAGGACAGTTTCTGGACTGGGCTTGCTGAGCCCCGTACGGACACTGAGGGGCTCTGGACCCTGTCCCGCATTCTCCCCACAGCTGCTCTCCAGCCCCACTCTCGCCGGCAGCCTGGACTTCTCAGCTTGGCAGAAAGCCAGGGGCATGATTCCAGCTCCTCCAGAGAAAAGCCCTATCTACACCCAAGGCCTCACTGATTCCATCCAATGCTGAAAATACCCATTTACTCAGCCTTTTCTCCACATTATGGTCTAAAGCTCAGATGCTTAGTTCCAACCAAAACAGCCACAGAGGTCACTGCGGTCTGAGAGTGCTCCGGCCCTCAGGCCTGTGTAGACATCGTACTTGTTAATAATTAACCCATGGAGCTCACCACGTGCCAGACACTCTGCATCTCTGTGTGTCCTCATGGTCACCCCGAAGCTAGGGATGGCTGTGCCCCATCTTACAGATGAGAACACTGAAGGTGTTCTGATGCTGCTCCAGAGAGCTAAGGGCCCTGGGCCTTGTCACCTGGGGGTGCAAAGACACTGCCCACTACACCCCCTGCCTGCTACCCAATGGGACACAGTCCCAGCACTACCCAGAAGCAAGGACAAGCTTTGGCTTAGAAGCTGGGCAGACAGGTCCTGTCCCTGTTTTGGCTCCATATGCGCCCTGGGAGGCCACCGCAGCTCACCCTCTTGTCTGTGAAATGGGAGAGCAGAGATTTGGAGGCACTGTCCTAGGCCTGCGGCGGCTCTGAGCAGAGTGGGTACAGATACTCAGTGCTGAGTCAAAGGGAGAGAGAACCCTGCCAGATGGGCCAGCTCACCACAGGCGGCCAAGCCTGGTCTTTGGGGGTTGGAGTGGGCAGGTCTGTCTCATGCTGGGCTGGGAAAGACCTGTCAGCCCCAGATGGAGGCTGGCCCGCCCCGCCCCGGTAGATGGGAGGCTGGTTTTTAACTGACCCCACAGGAAGAAGAGTACAGAAATGATGCAGGGGGTTAACCTAGGACCCTGGGGACACTGCCTGCCTGCATCTTCCTTTCCCCACAACCTGGAGAGCTGTGCGGACTTCATCTGGAGCTCCCTGAAGCCTTCTGGAGCTCCCCACAGATCACAGCCGGAGCTGGAAGGGCCTGAGTAGCCCCTGTCTGACAGGCAAGGGACCCAGAGCCCAGAGAAGCTTGACCAGGACTGGCTTCCTCTGCCCTCTCTGCTGTGTGCTTCCACCGGGTGAGGCTGCCTCCTCCACATATACCTTTCTTCCTGGGGTGACCTGGGGAGGCCCCACCCTCTCCTTGCCTCAGTTTCCCCACTTATCAGACAATGAGACCTGTTCAGACATCACTGAGGCTTCTTCCAGCTGGGAAACCTCCTTCTGAGCTGGGGCCCTGACTCTGTCACATGAGTCCTGGGTTCCTGGAGGCCTCAGCCCTCCGGAAGCATCAGCCCAGTGGACAGGAGCGCATGGCAGGTATCTGGGGACCCCCAGGAAGAGGAAGGATTTCCTGGCCAGAGATGAAAAGACCAGCATGGGTAGAGGCAAAGCAGCCTCCCCCTACAGCCTCCCTCAGACCGTGCCACCAGGTGACCCTTGGCTCCCCAAGGAGTTCCTGAAAAGTCTGTGTCTGTGGCAGCCGGTTCGGCCTCTGAAGTATGTGTATGCTTGTGTGAGGGCAGCGTGTGTTCACATGCACATGGTTGGGGTGGGCACACAGGCCGGGAGGCCTGACGTGGAGGCAGGGCCAGACTTTGGTTGCTGAGTTGGGACAGCTTGTGATAGAGGCCCACACACCTGCAGGTCTTACCGGAAACCCTCAGCTGGTGGAGGTCTAACCTGAAGGTGGGCACATGCAGGGGAGGGGTGCATGGGGGGTGCGAGCAAGACAGGTGCATGGGAGAGAAGGGTTCACGAAGGGCAGCAGTGCATGGGGGGTGCGTGCGGGGCAGGTGTGCTTGTCGGGGAGGGGCATATCCAGGGCGAGGGTACATGTGGGGAGGCCACACAGCGCAAATGCTGACAGGGCCTCTGGGAAGCTGGGAACCCAATGAATGCTTGAGGGGAGCCAACTCTGCCTGACCTCCTCTTATTATTGTCTATTTAAACAATACTGTCAATTAATAACATTAATTGACTCCACCACCCTGCCCCCTGCCCCCTGCCCCTGTGATACAAATAATATCAGCACAATGAAAAATCTTGGAAAATACAGAAAATGCATTTAAAAAAAGTTAAAGCCCGAAGTCTTATAACCACAGTGAACACCATGAGTGTGTTTGAGGGGCTGAGGCCTGCAGGTCTTCTCGATATAATCCATTCATTCCCACAGACTGCAGCATTTCCCATGGGCAGCTGCGGAGCGGAGCTCATCAGGTTTGTCTCAGTGAATTCTCTAGCAGCCCAAGAGGGAGGTACTGTTATTCTCCCCATTGTATGGATGGAGAAACAGCAAAAAGGAGGTTAAATATCCCCCTCAGAGAGTAAGCAGCAGAGCCAAGATTTTAATCCGAGTCTGTCTAAATGGAAAATGCAAATCGTCCCCAGCGACCAGGGCTGTACTCCAGCCGTGCCTCTCTGCCCCACTCCCCGCAGACCACTCATTTATTCATTCCTCCAGGAGCATTTACTGAGCACCTCCTGTGACTCAGACCCTGCTCAGCACCCGAACCCGAGGACTTGGCGGATGTGAACGAGACAGAGAGAGGCCCCGATCTCACTCCCAAATAGCCACAAACTGAGTCCCAATCTTGACCACAGCTTAATTCCTAGTCCAAGTTGTCACCGACCCCCACTGGCCCTCATCACTGACTGAACTGTGACCCGGCCTCCTGCCATCCACAGTGGCCTCTGGGAGCTTTTCATTCCTCATGATGTGTGTGAAAGCCAAGACCAGGAGTCCGCCTCACCCGGTCCATCATCCACGCGGCCAGCGCCAGGGAGGCGGTCAGGAGCCCGCCCACCACCTCCAGCCTGCTGCTGTGGGCCAGGCCTATCTGAAGCAGGAGTTTGGCTTGACCCTTGGCGCCCTGCTAGGCAGAAGGGTGGGCCTCAGCTCAGAGCATGGGGCCACCCCAGGAGGAGTCCGCATAGCTGAGCTCAGGGTACCTGTGGGAGGGGCTTCCACGACCTGGGGTCCTCACACTGCAGCCTCCTCTTTTTGCCTGGGCCCCAGAATCCCAGGAGACCCCACGAACCATTGCTCCCTCCTCTCACTGGCAGAAACTCAACAGGGCAGGCCTCCTCTGTGCTCCCCTCTGGTTCGCGCTGTATTTCTGGGGGCCTTGCATGTCTCCCCAGTCCTCAGGCAGGGCCAACTACCTACTTTATAGGACCCAGTGCGAAAAGAAAATACAGAACCCCTTTTCAAAGTGCAGGGGAAGAAAAGCTTTTCCTTTCTTCTTTGGACTCTCAACCCAGCATGGTGTTTTTTCTTTGTTATTCAATGTCACACGTCCTAGGACTTGGGGGGACTTGCGTGGAGAGCGCATACCCTCACAGATGCCCAGGGGCCACCCCAAAACTTGGTGTTTGGATTCCACGCCCCTCTCCTCCCCATGCCTGCCTCAGCGGAGGGCGGCAGTGCAGGGTGGCAGGCTGCGGAGAACCCATCCCTGGAGGCAGCAGGAGGCAGACTGGACCCAGGCTCCAGATCCTCAGGTGTGCTGCACTAGCCCATCGGACTTCACGTGCCACACACCAATTCTAAGCGAAAATGATCCAGCATTTTCATACGGCAACTGCTGAGCGTTAAATCCGAGTGCAGGGGGTGGGGGCACAGGTAGCCCTGGAACATAGCCAGTTTCACAGGTGGCTGAGCGTGGGGTGAGCTCTGGTCTTGGAGCAGAGGGCTGTGGAGTGCATCCCTTTGCTTGGAGTATCTGGGATACCTGGACAAGCACAGGGGGCCATGAACAGGGCCATGCCTATGTGTCTGCCCCTCGCTCAGAAGAGAGGACCTAACGGAAATTCCAGGGCACATCTGCACCATGCCCTGGCAGGAGGCCTGAGCATGAGCCTGGATCGGGCAGACCTGCCATAGGTGGAAGGGCCTCAGGAGAGCTGAGGAGCCTAGAAAAGAGGAACCCAGAGGTCTTCGCCAAAGTGCTTGCTGTGCTGCAGTAAGAAGGGCAGCGTGACCACCTGCCGAGAGAGAGAACCCCTTTCCCTGAATGTGCTGCAGGGACCTCGTCCGGCCATGGGATTCTGACCTGGCTCCCTGGGGTGCTCTCTGAGCTCAGCTTTGGCCCTGTCCCCCCCCCTTTCTGTGCCTCAGTTTCTCTAACTATGCACTGGGCAAGGAGAGGACCACCACACCTCAAGTACCTTCTGCATGGGCCATGCACTGGGTTTTATGAATCTCCCCTCTCTTGTTCCACAAATGATTACTGGCCCATTTCTCAGATGAGGAAACTGAAGCCCAGTGGAGGCAATGACTCACCCATAAGAAAGTGGTGAAACTGGTTCCGCCTGGCTTCCCCTCACCCCTTAAGTTGCTCCAGCCTGTCTGGTTGTGAGTGGAGAATGTGGGAAGCAAGCTCGTTGGAGCACCACCAACTCTTCCCAGGAAGGGGGCCGAGAGGAGACCAAGGATGCTCCTTGACCTGAGGAAATGTCCATTAGCTCATAGCTACTGTGCTTTGACGAGCCACACAGGCTCTGCATGCAGGCTGCCCAGGTGCAGGTGCCTTAATCTCAACTGAGCAGGTGCCTTAAGCTCTCTGGGCTTCAGTTTTCTCATCTATAAAATGGACCTCATAATAGCTTTTGTCTTATAGAGTTGTGAGGATTAGCCTGGGAGGCAGAGATTGTAGTGAGCCAAGATGATGCCACTGCACTCCAGCCCGGATGACAGAGCCAGACCCTGGTTCAAATACACATATAAACAAAACAAGCAAAGATATGTAAAGCACGTAGACAGTGCCTGGCCTAGAGTTAAGAGCTATGTAAATGTTTGCTGCTAATAGAACTATTTAAGAGTTGAGTCATCCTAATTTATATTTTCTAGACAGTCAGTTATTAATTTATTAACTTCAACATTGTGCTTTTCCTTTATACATTTAGAATCCAGTCGATTTTCCTGTGAAGTCTCAGGACAATTTTCTCGGTCCTTGAAAAGATAATTTCCCCGCGCCCACAGTGCTTGCAGCCCATGGTAGATTCCATAGCTCTCTGTAGAGCAGCTTTTCCCAAAGCAGACTTTGCACACACCAGCCCCTCCCAGATGCATAATAATCTCACCCTAAGAGATAACTCAGTAAACAGCTGAGCATACACTATTTTAGATCTGCTTGGCCCAACAAGGTAACCATTAGCATATCAAAGGCTCTGAAAAGTCCTGCAGCAAAACGCCATTGAACATTGTTTGAAACAACCAATCCCAATCTTGTTTGACCACAGAGCTCCATTATTTCTGTTCAACACCTGATAACATCTAAACACTTGCTGGGAGATGCCACCCTGATTTCCTGGTTTCTAGGAAACAGGGAGGGGAACCAGAGCTGTGAGGAACACCTTCTGGCAGGAATGAATCGTTCCACCCCTACAGAAATCATCTCCAGTAATTTGCACCCATCGCTAGGCCAGACCTCCTGTTCTCACCTTCTTTGTCTGATTCAATCCCCACAACTGCCTGGAGAGGTCACTAGCATCAATATCCCCATCCTACAGATGAGGAAATTGACGTTCACAAAGGTTAAGTGGCCACACAGTCAGTAAGTGGTAGATCCAGTAGACAAACCCACAGCTTCTGATTCTAAACCCCACATACGTTCTTGTGTACGTTGATCTGAAAAATAAAAATAGATCCTATTGTGCCAGGATCAATCTTCCCCCATCAGAGGCTTTTAAAAATCTAAAGTATTTTTTTCCCCATAGCATTGAATGCATTAAAAACGTAACATTTTCGGTAGCTTTCTTCTGATTACTATAGCAATACATGCTTGTTATGTCTAAAACTTTTCAAATATTTTGAGTTGAAAAATGAAAAACTGCATAATCTCACCCCAAGAGATAACTCAGTCAACAGTTCAGTATACACTATTTTAGTTAGATCTGTGTAGCCCTACAAAGTAGCTTATTTAAATGAAAATATTTAAGATGAAATAAGATTAAAAATTCAGTTCCTGAGTTGTAGTAGCCACATTTCGAGTGCTCAGGATTCACGTGCAGCTGGTGGCTGCCATGTTGGGCAGCACCGACACGGGACTTGCCATCATCACAGAAAATCCTATGGGATGGTGCTGTTCTAGATTCTTCCTAGACATATCCTGATACTTACACAGGTTGATTATCCCTAGTTCAAAAATCTGAAATCTGAAATGCTCCAAAATCCAAACTTTTTTTAGGGCCAACGTGGCACTCAAAGGAAATGCTCATTGGAGAATTTTGGATTTTGGATTGAAGTATAACGCAACTATTCCAAAATCCAACAAAATCAGAAATCCTAAATTCAGACGCTTCTGGCCACAACCATCTTGGGTAAGGGATGTGCAAGCTGTGATGACTGTTGATGTTGTTAATGTGGTTTTTTTTTTTTTTTTTTTGAGACCGGATCTCTCTCTCTCACCCAGGCTAGAGTGCAGTGGCACCATCGTAGTTCACTGCAGCCTTGGTCTCTTGAGCTCAAGTGATCCTCTTGCCTCAGCCTCCCGAAGTGTTGGGATTTCAGGGGCGCCGCCACGCCCAGCCTCTTGATATTTTTGCTGAGGTTCTCAGACACATCTGCATGGCCTCGCACATGGAGGAAAGAGACCCACAGAGGCAAAAACAAGACATGGGGTAAAAATAGACTGGAAGGAAACACACCGAATGATAGCGGTTTCTTCTGGGTGTTGAGATTACTGAGTTTATTTTTAAATTTCTTAGATCCTTCAGGTGTTCTACAACAAAATGCAGACAGGGTGGGGACGTCGGTTGGATTCATGTTTTCCCTGATGTTCTTACTGGTTCTAAAATCTTCAAGACATGCTCTCACCCAAGGCTTCACTCATAATTATTATTTTAAAACTGTGGACTCGTGAAGGATGGAAGCCGCATGAGTTTAAGGAAGGCAGGCGAGGCAGGCAGAGGTTTATTTTCAGGCCTGTGCGGTTGCACAGGGTCCCTTGCTTAGAAGGGCCTCATGCTTGGTTTTGTGTTCTGTGGTCGCCGTCTTGAAATTCTTACTGATTTTTGAACAAGGGATCCTGTATTTTCATTTTGCACTGTGTCCTGAAAATCGTGCCGCTGTCCCTCGCCCTGGGATTCTCCCCAGGACAGGTTTCCCTTCGACTGCTCTGAGACTTCGCCCTTGTCCTCGTCCGACCACAGACGTGGCCATCCACAGAGCCCTCTGCGTGCCTGAGAACAAGTGCACTTCAGCTGCTCAGATGTGTGTCTAGAGACTGACAAAAATAGGGTGCGGGAGGCCCCTGTGGTCTCCGTTCACACACGTAGCTACCCTCAAGGCCACGTCTACACTGGCCTACTTCAGAGAGCCACCCTGTGCTTCATGGGATGCTTTGCTGCACATCACGGCCCAGCTCGGATCAGTCCTGGACCCCCATGTCCTGAAGCCGTGCCCAACCCCAGGCCTGGCCCACCTTCCTCCCGTTTCCTCCCCCTCAAGCCCTCCCCCTCAAACCCTCCCCAGGACCCACAAACCCTCCATCTCCAGGTCATCCTTTCATGTGGCCCTTCTCCTTCCCCATGCTGTTCACTCTGCTTGTACCAGCAAAGTTCCTTCCTTCCCACATCTGCCCTTTCTAGACTCATCTCAGGTTCCACCCTTTCTAGGAAGCCTTCAGGAAGTATTAGAGAAGGGCCTGAAGATGCGGTGGTTGCATAGAGGAGGATATGAATCACCTTGCCTAGATGTATTAGGGAGGGCTCCATGGAGGTGGTGTCCTCAGGCCAAAAGGAAGAGAAGACACCTTCCAGGCAGAAGGGAGAGTTTGATGGGCTGGTGTGATGCCAGACAGACTCAAGGTCCTCTTTCCGCTTCTTGGACGTTAGCTGCAGCAAGTCCCACCAACTCTCTGAGTCTGCTTTCATCTCCACAATGGAGGTGGTAATGCCCAGCACATGGAGCTGTGATGAGGATTTAATGGGGAATCCGGAGCATTTATAGAAGTCCCAGGAGGCTGAGATTCTACATAGGTAGGAAGGACTTAAGCCAGAGGGGTGTGGGCGGCCAGAGGAGAGACCCTACCTTCGTAAGGCTGGGTGGGCTAAGGTCTGGGCTGAATCTCAGGGCCCTGGAGCTTAGAACAGTGTCTGCAACTCCCTGGCTGTGGGGCTCGGGCAAGGACTGTCTCCTCTCTGAGTGTCAGTTTCCCCATCTATAAGTGGAAAGCTGACACTGAAAAACACTGGGGGGAGGGCAGTTCCTGAGGCAGTCTCTCTCCACACATCACTGGAATGTCGGCCCCCCAGGGAGCAGGCATCTTTGTCCATTGTGTTCACTTCTGCATCCACAGTGCCCAGAACAGTGCTTGCATGCAGTAGATGCTCAATAAATGTTCACCGAATGAATCAGCAGCAACCAATTCACCCACCTGACATCCTAAGTCCACTGGGGACCTAGGCCCACCTCTCCAGGGAAACTGTCTGCAGATTGGGACCACACCTCAGGTCACGAGCATTTCCTGAGCACCTACTGTATACATGGCTCTATCCAGCCCAGGGCAGACCCTTGCTCCACAGCCCGACAGGGCAGAGCCAAGTAACAAGTGACAGACACAGTGATTTGGGAAGAAGAACAGAGGGCAGGGCAGCCAGCAGGGCCTTGGCTGGGTGGGAGCAGGCAGGTCCCAGGCTGGAGCCCGGGCTGACAGCAGCCCCAGCTTGCCTGCTCCTGGGAGGGTGGGGCTGCCTCTTCCTCTTTCTTTCTTTGGAAAAAAAAAAAAATGTTTTCCCTTAAATTTACAAGAAATATATATTTAGTATTAAAAATTTGGAAAATATGCAATCATCAAAAGAATGTAAGATAAAGGTGACCTGCCATAATGGCACACCACACAGCATTAACTACTGCTGACATTTCAGTGTCTCCTTCTAGTCTTTTTTCTAAGGTGACCTTGCTCTCAGAGGTGGCTTCCTCCCGCCCTGGGAAGGGATATAGTCGCTCTGCAGGAGATGTGGGGGCACCAGGCTCTCTCCACAGGCTCCTTGTCACTTCTGACTTGGATGTCTTTTCTCCACCCATCCTGGACCTGGCACCTCTTCCTGAGACACGGGGATGTGAAGATCTGGGGGAGGCAGATCAGGTCTCACCTCCTGTCCCCGCTTACCCCACAGAGATGGGGTGGGACAGAGCTCAGGCTTGAGGAGGGAGTACTGGAGACCAAGCCACAGGTGCTGGTCCTCAGCCCTGGTACCCCAGCCCTGGTACCTCAGTACCTGGTACCCACCTGGTACTGGTGGGATCTCAGTCACCATGTCCCACGATGAAGGATGTTTGGGGGGGGTTGACTTTGGTCACCCTTCAAATCATAAGTTATACGCGTCTGCCCTTTCCGCCCACACGTAAGTCTGAACCTTTTGCCAAAAAACACTTTTCCCAGACTCGAAAGAAAACCCCAAAGAGGAACCTAAACCTTCACGCTGCCTGCGCCGATTGGACCGGAGTGCTCAGGCCCGCGCCAACAAGTGTTTCAAAGAAGAAGCCAGACAGCGAAGGAGGAAGTGGGGGAGAAGCTGGAAACCTCTCAGGGTGACCAATCGTCAGCCCATTCATTCATCTATTCATTCATTCATGCATGCATTCTTCCTTTCCTCTATCCATTCTAGTGAGAAGGGCTGAGTATCACCTGTGAGCCTGCCCCTGCTGCCAAGAGAACCCTTTGGACACCTGTGGGGTGAGGAGTGAGGGGCGGCAGTGGCAGGGCACCCCCGACCCCTGGAGGGGAGAAAGGGAAGGGCTGGGAACACTCCCCAAGGGGGCGGCCATGAAGCTGGGCCTTGAGAAGACAGGCCAGGGTTTCTCACCTTCCACATCCTGCTTAGAGTCAGAGAAGAGGTTTTTGCAGAAGAGGAAGAACCTTAACTAGTAGTAATTTCTGGCATGCAGGGAGGGCTTGACTGTGCCAGGCCCTGTGCTGTGCGCATGATATACACTATCTCAGTAAACCCACCCAACAAGCCTCGAGGTGGGTGCTGTTCATTTTCTCCATTTTACAGGTGAGAAAACGAAACACAAAGAGGTGAGGCACCTCTCCCAAGGCCACACAGCGAGGAAGTGGCAGAGCCTGGCTGCAGCTGACGCTTATAGCCGTGTTGTACATTGCTTCCTCTCCAGAGTGCCTTCGGTAATCCCTGGGAGCCGCCGCCAAGGGGTCTGACAGTCCCTCCAGTCTTGTGCCCGCTCAGCCCTCTCTACCCCTGAGAAAACCAGGGCATGGCACTGGAGAAAGAGCAGGAGGGTGAGATGTGGAAACATCTGCTGAGTGGCAGGGGATCAGGTTGGCGCGGAGGGACCCAAGCCAACACAGTGCTCACTGTGCATCAGGTACCATTTGCGGGGCTTCAGGGCAGGGCCACAGTCAATCCTCCCAACCACCCTTTGAGGTCAGGGTTACTAGCCCATTTTACAGAGGTGGAAACTGAGACCGTAAGAGGTGAATTAACACGTCGGGTCAGCCAGCTACCATGCAGTTTAAACCTGGGTTGTTTTGACTCCTAAACTGTGTGCAAGGTGGATGATTGGCCCCAGGGAGCCAAGGAAATTCAGTTTTCCTGCTGCTGAATTCAACGTTTCACAAGACCACACGCCTCCTTAGACCTCAGTTTCCTCGTCTATGAAATGAGGAGGGGACTCCGTCTCTCAGCTCTGACCTGCTCCTGGACTGATTCACTGTTCCTTGTTCTTGTGGCTTCTCAAGGCAAGACCAGAGTCTCACTCCCAGACCTAGGCCCAAGATTCCCAACCCCACGGTGTCCGGGGCTCCAGCAGGTGCTATTTCCAGGCAGATGACAAGGGCCCGGGCTGGAGATCCACTGAGGACTAAAGGCAATCCCTCCCTCCCTCCCTCCCTCCTTTCCTCCCTCCCTGCCTCCCTCCCTCCCTCCCTCCCTTCCTGTCTTTACTTCCACCAAGCAAGGTAGGGAACTAATCGATATGTTTCAGGGCTGGCCCAGGGACTGAAGCTCGGAGAAGGACAAGGGTCCCCAGTGGCTGCAGGTGTCCCAGCAATGACTCCTAGCAGAGCGGGTGTTTGGGTTCAGTCTGGAAGACTGGGTGAGATTCCCCAACTACAGGGGATGGGGGCACACTCTGGGTGGCAGATTTGAGGAAGGGTCTGAAGAGGAGGTGTCCCCAGGAGATGGCAATAAGAGCTACTGTTGGGGATTCCCCACTGAACCCAGAGCACAGGCCTCAGTTTCCCCACCTGTGGAGGAGTCCAGACTGGTTCAGTGGCAAGGCTGGGGTCAGAAGCCACTGCTCTCCTCCTGCCTCTCACAGCCCTCTGGAAGGTCAGGTTTTCAGGCCCTGCTTCTCAGGGGCATCGGTCCCCCGCCTCCCCCCACCCCCAGGTAACCGAGGGAGTCTTGGCTTTGATGCGGCCACCTCCAGGCCCAGGCGTCAATGGGCCCTCTATATGACCGGTGGGGCTGCTGGGGGCTGCCGGCCGGCCAGAGTGGGTGCGGTAAGGCCTGGACACACAGTCCCGCTGTGTGGGGCTGGCTCATGCCTGCCTAGACCCTGTGGGCAGTGGGGGGCTCCCAGGAATGCTTTGCCAGCCTGGGGGGCACTTTGGACAGGCAGGGTGGTCTGGAGAGACGGGTGTGTGCAGGGCAGCCTCAGAAGCCACCGTCAAAGGGACCCAGCAGACGTGGCGCCAGGCAAGCACCATAGTGGGCACGGAAGGGCTGGCGGTCAGTCCGTTCCTCTCCCAGGGATGGCGGGGAGGGGGAGGCCCCATGGACACATGCACTCAGGGTGACCAGCAGTCCAGGGCTGCCTGGGATGAAGGAGTTTCCTGGGACGTGGGGCTTTCAGTGCTAAAACAGAGAGTCCCCTGTTATTGGAAGTTCCTGGACCTTCGGAGAGGATACAGTGATGACCTCTCTGGTCTGGGCAGCCTTCTCCCTGTCCGGTGACCTCTGAATCAGACCATCTCAGGCAGACCTGCCCAGGGCCATTTTGTTCACTCCCTGCCTCCACACAGGCCCGCCTCATACCCAAGAGTCCTTTCCACTTCTCCCAGGCATCTTCAGGGGAGGAGCTGCCGGCCAACTCCACCCCCTGCTGGAGACCTTGGCCAGGCCCACACCATGCTCCCAGCCCTCCCTGGGCCCCCAGACCAGCTCATTCTTTCCTGCCTCCACGCCTTTGCCCAGGACGTTCCTTCTGCCTGGAGCATCCTTTCCCTGTCTTTGTTACCTCTTCACCCTTAGGGACCCAGCTTCCAACTCACTCCTCCAGAGGACTTGTCCTCTCTTCCCCAAGGCTGGGCCAGGACCCCTCTTTGAACTCACAGCCCTGGTTCTTCTCCCGTACAACCTTTATCGTACCCCAGGGCAATTTTCTGTTAACCCATCTTTTTCTCCACCAGACATGAGCTCTTAGGATGGAGATTCTGACCCAGTCTCCCCGAGCTCCCAGCACAAGGCCAGGCTCATGGTGTTCAACAAATGGAAAATGCTTATTGAGCAACTACTCTGTGCCGGCATCATGCGCCTGTGATTCTCTCTGTAGCCCTGTGAGGCTGGTTCATCCCCTACAGATGAGGAAACCAGCAACAGAGAAGAGAAGTCACTCATGCAGGTGACAGCAGAGGGCAGAGTCAGGACCTGAACCTGGAGAGCCTGACTCTGAAGCCCGAGCCGGAATCTCAATACTCTACACCTGGAGAAGCTTTTGGGAAATGACTGAATAAACGTATGAAAACCTTTGCCTCCCAGAGCCCCCTTAAAGCCTATATGTGGCAGTTTGGGCTCATTTCCTCGGCTTCCCTCCCTGGAAAGGGGCACCCACCTCCAGTGCCCCGGGTGAGCGTTTGCCCGTGGGGGTGTGAGTGAGGGTTCAGCAAAGGTGAACTACGGGGAGGGGGATGCCCTCATGGGGCAAATTCAGAATGAAGGTGCTTGGCCCCAGTAGAGCTGTGCGTGGGCACTCAGGAGTCCTCAGGGCCATTGCCCATTAATTATCAGATGGGGAAACTTAGGCCCAGAGAGAGGAAGGGACTTGTCCCTAGTCACACAGAGTGTCTAGATCACAGCCGTTAGGTCTAAGCTTCCCCATTTGTCACACAGGGGGAATAAATCCCCCTTGTCCTGTATGAGGGTAGACCCCAGGGTGCCCCTGTGCCCTCTCACACCTTCCATTCCAGCTTCTAGAATTCCACCGTCCCTGTGAGCCAGCCTTGGGGGTAAGCGTTGCCTTCTTCTCACCTCCTGCTCACCCCTCTACTGCAGGATGGGAGCCAAATGCCTCTCCACCCTCTTCCCAGACCCCTTCTCTCCACAGTGAACTGAGGGGAGTTTCTGATCCCTTGGCTCAAAATGAATACCCCTACTCTTTTAGCCGGAGAAACCAAGAGGAGAGGGCTCTTTGGGAGCTGTGGGAATGTCACGCTCAAGCAGTCGGACTCTCCAGGGGTCCCGGCTCGCCCTTGCTGCCTCGAAGGCCCCAGCACTGGCCGAGTACAAGTGCCTGAAGGCAGGGGTGTGGATGGGACACTTCATTCTCAGCCTGTCTTTGTCAGTGAAGACAAAAGGGAAGCATCTCCCGCTTGTCTGTGGGGACACGGGGGCAGTAGATGCTCCATGGTAACTCTAGGGATGACCCTGAGAAGTCAGGTCGGGGAGACAGAGAAGCCCACATAGGAGGCACCAAATCCAGCTCTCGCATGCCCTTTTACCGACGAGAGAACAGGGACCCAGAGATGTCAAGTGACTCAGACACAGTCCCACAGCACAGGGGTGGCAGAGCCAGGTGGGAGACTGGGCTTTCCTGGCAGCAGTTCTCAAGCCTGGAACTTGCAAGACCACACCTGCCCAGGCCCCAGCCCTAACGAGTCTGATTCCACAATCTGAGGTCAGAATTGGGAATCTGGTGTTTGAAACTCTCCAGGGGTGTTGACCTCAGAAAACCCACTGGCTCCATCACACTTTGCTCAGGGACTGAGGTGGGATGGCACTTGGAGGACACAGGTAGGAGGAAGAGGAGGCAGTGGAGGGCAAAGGGAGACCCTTCCCTTTCTGTTAAAAGCCTACGGACGAGACAATGGCCTGAATACGATTCTGAGAACACTAGACCTGGGTGGACCTGGAGATTTTGCCTTGCATATAATGTGGGGGGTTTGTGACATCGGGCTGGAGATGGCGGTGTCTTTCCTTCCCCAGCCTCTAGCTGAAATTTAGCATCATGTTCCGTTGCGGTTTTCCACCAGTGGACATCACAGGTGTTCTTGGTCTCACAGGGGTGTCAGGGATTACCTGAAATATCATTCATGCTCATCATGACTGCATGGCCCGCCATGGGGGTCTTGTCACTCAGTGAGTTCTTGAAGAGACACAGAGTGAGTCACTATGTCACCAACTTGCTTTCTGAGTTTGATAACGGTATTTCAGTCCATTTCTTTTCCTTTGTAATCCTTTGGATTTTGTCTTATGCGTTTAAAATGCAGCTCCGAGGAGGAACCTGCAGGCCCCCTGAGACTGCCCAGCCTTGGCAGCTTAGAGCGAGTTAGGGACCCTGTAGGGGGCAGCGTGGGGTCAGCGCCCTACAGATGGGACCCTGAGGATGTCTCCTTGGGGAAGGAATTGGCAGCTGGAGCCCTGTGAGCCTCCAGGGATGGGGTTTGGGAGACAGGCCCCCACAGCGAGCATGTCATGAGCAGAACTGGGCAGGAGAGAGGAGGCTGGAGAGGGGAGCCAGGCCTTCCACGAAAGCACAGGGAAGGCGATCAGACCCCAGACCCCAGCCTCCCGCCTCCCCACAGACCCCAGCCTACGAGGCACCTTCTGTGCTCCTGCTGGCCAGGATCAGCCTGTTCTGCCCGGCAGCCTCCTGTCTCGGGACGCATATGCGACATGTTGGGCCAAAGCCACTTCTCCCTTTGTGCCTGCCCTTCATGCTACTGCCAGCCACCTCCTAGGCTCCAAGGATCAGGACCCAGCCCAGGCAGTCCGGCGCTCCAGCCCTGTCTCCCAAGCTTCCTTTGTTTTCAAGCCTACATTTCTCCATCTTGTGCATGGAAGGAGAAATACAGATTACAAAGACCCAGCAAATGGATTTTATAAACTCTTATTTTCCTGCCGCAGAACTGCCTTTAATTAGCTCCCAGGACTACAAAGGGAACAACGTTATTAGAGCAGCAGCTCCTAGGAAGCAGCCTCGGCTCTCAGCTCCCAGACGTGGAGCTGCGGCTTGTCACCGGCCACAGCCAGGCTTGGTTGGAGTGCCCCCACTTCAGGGGATAGCAGGTGCCCTTCTCTCCCGGACTCAGTCCCCATCTGCAGCAGCACAGCCTGCCTCAGACTCACCAGGGAAGAGAAACAGGCCCTGCTCTCAGACGAGCTTCCCAGAAGCCAGCAGACTCAAACACCCAAATGTACCTGGGTCCCTGCCCCGAGCCTGCCGCCCCAGCACCAGCCCTGAATCACTTGGTCAGCCAATGGCACCGCAGGCTGATGGGCAGGAGGGCAGACAAGCAGGCAGACCCACCTCTGCACCTCTGCTGACCGCCTCGGCCGAGAAAGGCGGTACCAGCCCCCAACGCTGAAGTTCTAGATTCCATGCAGCCCCTCTATTCTGGAGGCGAACCCGTCCCGAAGAACCATCCAGAGGTACTGCCCCTATACACGGTCCACCCTCAGCCTCAGACAATGAGAATCCTACAAGCAGAGGGGACTCTATTTGGAGCACAGAGAGGTTAAGTAACTCGCCTCTAAGGTCTCTCAGCAAGGAAGTCACTGAGCTGTGGGACTTGAGCTCAGGGACTTGATCCCCGGACTCGGGTGCCACAGCCCCATCTGGGCTCTTGCTGGGGAGGAGGAAGGCCTCAGGGGGTGTCTGAGGCCAACGTACGTCAGCCCTAAGTGCCAGAGGCAGGGAAAGTCTCCCCATGAGTCCCAGCCCCATCAGAGGCTCCAGGTCGGGGACCCCAGCCCCCTGTCCTTGCTGGGGGACACAACCCAGAACTCTGCGCCCCTGCAGGCCACCATAAAAGGCAAAAGCTGCCCAGAAACACTTTCTTCTCTTCTGTGGCCAAATCCACAACCTTTCTCGAGGTCTGTCCCCAGCCCTGTGCGGGTCCAGCTTCAGTGCAGCCCAGCTCTGCACAGTTTTCTACAAAAGCCTGTGGCTTCCTTCTCCGCCCTCTGCTTCTGAAAATACCCCAGGAGTTACACACAAAAACATGGGCAGTGATCTTCAGGAAGATCCTTGGATCCCATGGCTCTCCCCGGACGCTGCCCGAAGTGACCTCCTGAGCCCAGGTGGGGAGTCCCAGGCAGGACAGGGGCTGGGGCTGCAGGCCCAGGGGCCCCGTTAGTGAAGCAGGAAGCTGAGGGTCCCTGAGAGTCCCCCTTGGCCCCTCTGAGGGCTACCCTTTGAGGTCTTGAGGTCTTGGAGTATCCGTCACCCCCACCACTTACTGTCCCCACCAGCGAGGGATAAAAGTGCCACGGTGATGTTTCATGCCAAGAGACCACAGAGGCCACCAACCCCTCTTCCCACCT
The DNA here is from genome assembly GCF_030222135.1 of Aotus nancymaae. NCBI lineage: Eukaryota > Metazoa > Chordata > Mammalia > Primates > Aotidae > Aotus > Aotus nancymaae. The sequence continues at coordinate 21,608,365 of NW_026988467.1, forward strand.
CAGGCTTTCAGAGGCCAGCGGATTTAGGTAGACAGGCACTTGAGGGCAGCCAGGGCGGTCGGTGGAGGGCCGTGGTCCGGGGTCTGGCCGCAGCTCCCCACCCAGGGCCCTGGGCGATCGTTACTCACCGCGGATGAAGGTCGGAGAGTAGGTCGGGAAGGAGTCGAAGATGCTGTTCGATGCCATGCCCCGCTCTCAAGAAGGCGAGAATTTTCAGCCCGTCAGGGGGTAGGGTTGGGATTGACTTGGTTGGCTGTTGTTTTATTATTTTTTTTCCTAACTACTTTTGAAAATAAAAGAGGGGGTGTCGCTTTTTGTTGTTTTGGGTTGTCTTTTTTTTCCCCCTGCTGCTACGAAAAAGAAAAAAGGAAAGAACGCGAGAGTGTGTGCGAGTGAGAGAGAGGAAAAAAAAATCCCCAAGGAAAGTAAGTTTCTGTTTGTACCCAAGAATTTGGATTCCCGGTCCCACAGGAATGTCTAGCCACAAATTCTCAACAGAGGCGCATGCAGAGTGTATCATTAGATGGCGGGAAGGGGCTCTCGGCAGCCAGGGTGGAGGAGCTCCGAGGCTGACAGAGCACAGCAGGCCCCCTCCGGCGCCACCGGGAATGAATGAATGAGGCTTACCCTCGACAGAGCCCAGGCTCCGGTGGGTGCAAGGGCGGCCGGGGGTGGGGAGCACCAGGAGCCAACCAGCTCCTGCGCAGGGCCCTGGAGGCGGCGAGGGCCTGGCCTTGTGGTTCTGTGGTTGAGGGACCAGGCCTTCCCAGTGTCAACCCAACCTCAGCTCACAGGATGCGAGAAGCCTGCTCGCGGCCTTGGCTCATTGGCTGGGCCGCGGTCACCTGGGCCGTGATGTCACAGCCTTTTAGAAGATCTTGTAGCTGCCTCTCTTTTTGGAAAAGAAAAAAAAAAAAAAAGGAAAAAGAAAGAAAGAGAGAGAGAGAGAGAAAAGTGGTGGCTTTTATTTGTGGGGCTGGCCTCAGCACGCGGCCCAAGAAACAGAACTGAAAGCAGTTGGAGTGGGCGCGGCCGGGAGGGTGGTTTGGCTCCTGGGTGGGAGACTCCTTCTTAATTAAGGCCAGCATTGGCCTGGGCAGGCTGGGAGCCCCGTGGGCCTCTCACCGAGTGCCTGGAGCCCGGATCCACCACCAGCAGCCGGAGAGCTCCCTGCCACACCTCGCTGCCCCCCGGGCTGTGGCTGACACCTTGCCATTGTCCACCAGCATTTTTGCTAGGGAGAGAGGTCCACATGTGTGGCTTGGGGCACCTCTGGGGCTTTTATGGTGTTGAGACTAAGTACAATGGGAAACACGTAAAGTGCTATTGCCAGCACTCACGCCCAGCCTCAGCCTGCCCACCGAGAGGGGCCTGCCGGGTGAAACCTGGTGGCCTGGCTGCGCCGGGAGGTCCTCTGCAGGGCTGGGGGCTGAGGCCCGACACGTCAATCTGGGCCCTTTGCTCTTCTTGTCCCTCCACCTGTGCATTCCCTTGGGAGTTTCTGCCCCAGCCCGATGCTCGGGAGCTTTCCTGCCTCCAGGACTTTGCTCATGTTGTTCCCCCAACCTGAAGCGCCCTTTGTACCCTCATGCCCTTGAGGATTCAAGGCTCAGAGAGGCTCAAAAGTAGAAAAGTCATGGAAGACAATGCAACCGAAGCCATGTCAGTATTGGAGGGAGGGCGGAGAGTGGGGGAAAGGTGGCGGCTTTTACCATTTCCCGTGCAAGCTCTGCTATCCCATGTCATAGGCCGGGCTGTCAGGCCCAGGCTGATGATGCCAGCTTGTCTATGGCCACGCAGTATTCTGGAATGGGATTGGAACTTCAGCCTCTGACTCATAGCCCTGGCCTTAGGCATGACACCAGAGTGCCCATCCATGCCCTTCATATGAAACCTTCGGCAAGTTCCTTTGCAGCCTGGCCTCCACCCCCTGGCCTCTCCCAGGGAGCGCAGGCTTGGGGCTAGACCCTAGCACCGGCCTCAAACTCACAGTGGCCTCTGTAGGCCCACAGGGGTGGGAGTGGGGAATCCCTGGAGGAGGAGGGGCTGCTCCAAGGTCCCAAAGAGACTTGTTTCCGCCCCAGCCACAGGTGCGTAACTGCCCTTGGAAACGTTCACTCTGAGCCTCATCTGGAGCCTCGTGAAGATTCATTCTTCTGTCCCTAAATGGTGAGTCGACTGGTGCTGGGGGTGGGGTGGCAGGGACAGGCATTCTAATTTGACCAGAGAGGAAGCAGGTTTATGGTGACAACCACAGGGCTCAAGTCAGATTTGGTTTCCAGCCCCAGCTCTGCTGAATCTGAGCAGTCAGGCCTTGGGGCAAGTCACTTCCTTTCTCTGGGCCTCAGTTTTCTTCCCTGTAAAATGGGGATAACACCTTCTTCAAAGGGACGAACGTGGGGTGAGGCATCATAAACGTTAGTTTCCTTGGCTGAGACTCCATGACGCGATTTGGGCTCCGTTATGAGTCAGATCAAGTAAGGAGCTATCACAGTCATGCAGGGGGAGAGGCTGCCCCACCCCGACCCTTCGTTGTAAACTCATCAGCTGGCCAGCCTGCGTGGGACCATCGGGGGTCAGTGGCACAGGGGGAGCCTGCCAAGGGGCCTTGACCTCCCGGTTGAATTTGATGCATTTTGGAGTCAGCCAGGTGTGAAATAGATAGGAGAATGACACAGCTGGGAAGACCCCCCTTATACAGAAGCCAAAACTGAGGCCCCCAGAGGGGCAGAGACTCATCCAAGCTCACCCAATGAGTCAGTGGAACCCAAGCCCCTGCTTCCCAGCCCAGGAGCTGTTTCCATTCCACCAACACCACCTCCAGTTTCGAACATAGCACCCTACGTGCTTTGCTGTTTTTTCCACACCTAAGACTGGGCCCCCCTAAGCCCCTATAACTTGATCACCCCGAGGGGCTTCCCCCTCCCTGGGAACCTGAGTCCAGGCCCAGGAAAGGGAGGTAATTCACAAGGCTGTGCAGGGCCCAGTGATGCATCTGAGCAGTGAGTACTTCAATGCATTCTCAGGGCAATGTGGCAAATGAGGGCCAGGCTTGGTCCTTGCTGCTAAGGGGCTTGTCATCTCCACATGCCCCCTCAGAAGCATGTGATAGGCTTTAAACAGCCCTGGGGAAGCTGTCTGGGGAAGCAGGAAGGACAGGAAGGCTGAAACCAGCCATACCTGAAGCCTGCTTTGTTTCTTATGAACTGGGAGATCCTGGGCAAGAGGCTTTACTCTTCTGAGCCTTGGTTTCCTAGCCTGTGAAATGGGGCCAATTGTACTCCCCACCTCCCAAAATCGTAAAGAGGATTCAATGAGAAAGTAACTGTGAGTGTGCCTGGCACATAGCAGGTGCTCAATTTCCACGGACTCCCTTCCCCTGAAATTCTGATTGTGCATTCCCCTGTCATGCAGTGGGCAGCCAGCCTTCCTCTTGTTCTCCACTGAAAAAAACTTAAATCAGGTTAATTTTAAAATGTGGTTGAAGAAGGAAATCATAAGAAATATTATATAAAAGTAAAAGGGAATCATAAAAGTCGTATCTTAAACCCTTCTTTTAGCTTTAAACTTATAAATGTGCATTAAATGACCTTCCTCTTCTTCTAGCCTAACAATTCCCAGTTTGGGTTTCTTTTTTCTTTTCTTTTTCTTCTTTCTTTTTTAGAGACAGGGTCTTGCTCTGTTGCCCAGGTTAGAGTGCCGTGGTGCAGTCGTAGCTCACAGCAGCCTTGAGCTCCTGGGCTCAAGCAAGCCTCCTGCTTCAGCCTCCCAAGTAGCTAGGATGTCAAGTGCGCACCACCACACCCAGCTAATTAAAAAAAAAATTTCTGTAGAGAAAGGGTCTCACTATGTTGCCCAGGCTGATATCAAACTCCTGGCTTCAGGTGAGTCTCTTGCCTTGCCCTCTCAAAGTTCTGGGATTACAAGCATGCCCCGCCACGCCTGGCGTAGTTTTGATTTCTTTAAAGTGGAACATGAATGTAAAGATGTTAAGGAAGGAGTGAGCACGTAGCATCTTCTAGATTGTACTGTTTCTTCCCATCGTTTACAATGTCCTACCCGTACCAAATTCTATTTATTTTTTTAGCAACCTGCTTTCATTAAGTCTTCTCAAAGTCTGCAACCCAGTTTTCACAGAAACAGAGGCTCCTGTTAGGCATCGCACGATTGACTTCACGGCATAATCATCATCCGTCAGAGTCCAACCAGGAAGCCAGGGGCCACACTGAGTCCTGGAAGTTAACTCAGGGAGTGTTAGCAACGCAGCGACGGGCGAGCTGAGAAGCCAGGGGCAACGAGGAGCCCCAGCGTGAGCATCGGCTCAGCCACTGCCGCCCTTTGGGTAAGATGGACACGGAGAGAGGTGGGGTTACCTGGGCCCCCCAGCAGAAGCAGGAACTTGGTGGACCAGTCAGCATTTGCTAGAGACACAGAGGAGACTTAGCCACATGGGGGTATCACCTGAGACGGGGAATAGAGGGGAGACACACCAAGCTTCCCCCTTGCTTTCAGTTTTCGTCTCTTGGTGCCTCCCATTGGTCGAATGTATGGGGACCGGCTTGCTGAGGAGCTCAGGAAATGCAGCCTGTGCCATCAAACCTTTGTGTGACAGAGCCAAACGGGAACGGGCAGAGTGGATCTGTGGGCAAGCTGGCCCAGGACTGGCATCATCTCCAGTGACGTTCTGGAGCCGTGCAAACCCAGCTGGCACCAACCGGTTGGGACACTTCCAACTCACGTCTAGTAAGCTGACAGTTTAGTGGTGGGTGGGAGCAGATGTGGCATTGCAGAGAAGGGCCTGCCAGCTGAGGGCATCAATTGGCATTTTATGCGAGAAGTACAGGTGAATCCTGGGAGATACCCAGGGATCAATTAAGAAGGCGCCTCCTGTGAATGGTGATGAAATTCGTTTCTCTAACCTGTGTGCAGGGCTGAGGTCGTGTCACAGTCACAAGCACTGGTTGCAGGCCCTGCCTCTGAATGTTATGGTTACGATGACAGGACACCCCGAACCACTGGATCCTCCCAACAACCAGCGAAACAAGTGTGGCCCTCCTCACTTTTCAGATGAGTAAAAGACTAATCCAGGAATTAACCCCAAGATTTAGCCTCCAGGAGTCAGCACAGCCAGCTTGGACCAGGCAGGTAGCAGATTTGAGGTGGACGCTGGCCTTGGAGTTCAAATTCTGGCCTTTCACCAGCAAATCCTGGTGTAAGCCCAGGGAAGCTGCTGGAGTGATATTTGATATCTGCTGCGGGCTGGTGCGGGGGGGGGGCACTTCTCTTTCAAGGGCCAGCACAGGGACACTAAGACGCTACCACTGCAGCCAGATCAGCCCCTCCCTGGAGTGGAGAATGGGGCCTGTAGGGCCATACAACACACCCAGGGCCAGGACGCCCAGGCCAGGCCAAGGGCTCCTCAGCTGAGGGCCTATCACGTGGGGTGCACATGCTGAGAGCTTTGGGCATGGTCCCTCCAGGGTTGGGCTCTCAGGACAGGGCACCGTGCACCTTAGTGGTCTCACAGCCAGTCTCTGGGGGGCAGCCAGAGAGGTGGAGAGACCTGCCCAAGGTCCCCCAGCTTGCCGGTGGAGGAAGCAGGATTCAAACCCAGCTGCCCTCGACTTCTCTCTTTCCTGTTACTTATTTTGAAAAACCGCTATCGGCTCCCCCTTCAGAACGAGAGCCCCCTGCCCTCGCCTCCTACCTCGGCCCCTGCTCTTGGCCGAACCTGCACTGCCACCCCATGCAGCTGCTTCAGCATCACTTGCACCTCAGGGGTGGTGGCACAGACACTAAGGATGTCTCCACCGCAGCGACTGCCCCGCCAGGGACCCCTAGAGCCCCGCCCGCTGCCTCTCCTCCTGCCTGAGGCTCCGTTAGTGCATTTTAGGGTTTGAACATATTTCAGTGAGAAGTCCTGTGTGTAAAAGGCAGATGGAATTGTGAGGAGCAGCCTCACCCCAGGGAGATTAACTGGTGGAGGGTGGGGGTGGGAAGCAGCGGGGAGAGAGTGCAGCCTGGGATGCGCCCCACTCCCCCAGGAATGGGCTTGCTGCCTCCTTTTGCCCAGTGTCGTCTTTGCTTAAGTAATGGTCAGTGATGCTCCTCTCACCCCACAGCCATCTACTCACAAATGCCTCCTATGGGAGTTTCCAGAGTAAGCGCTTCGGTAGGCAGAAGGGGCGGAGATGGCTCTCCCCATCAAACCTGGGAGATGGCCCAGGAAGCGAGGCTCACGGAGGGAAGGCCTCACACACAGTCACACGTGAGTCCAAGGATTCACCCGCAGGTCTACTGCAGCCACATCCATCGTGTCCCCAAGATACCCCTCCACTCCCCGATTCTCCCTAAAGTCCCCTCCAGGGAGGTGGAGGTGCTGGGGCCGTGGAGTTGGGTGGATGAGCCAGGTTCAGATCCCAGCTCTGGCCCCACCTCAGGGTGTGCTATTGCTCAGGGCTATCAGAACCTCACTGTTCTCACCTGCAAAGTGGGAAAAATAAGCAATCGTCATCTCCCCGAGTGTGAAGGCGAAGAGGGACCTCCTGGGAAGAGCATGTGGTGGGCACTCAGCCAGGCTGAGGTCGTGTCTGTGTGCGTGCGTGTGTGTGCGTAGGGGTGTGTGTGAGCTCGTGTCTGTGTGCATGCGCATACATGTGAGCATGCATGAGTGTGAGTGCATGTGCATGTCAGTGCATGTGTATGTTATGCATGTTTGTGGGTGTGCATGTGTGAGTGTGAGCTCGTGTCTGTGTGCATGTGCATACATGTGAGCATGCATGAGTGTGAGTGCATGTGCACGTGAGTGCACGTGTGTGTTATGCATGTTTGTGGGTGTGCATGTGTGAGAGTGTGAGCTCGTGTCTGTGCATGTGCATACGTATGAGCATGCATGAGTGTGAGTGCATGTGCGTGTGAGTGCGCGTGTGTGTTATGCATGTTTGTGGGTGTGCATGTGTGAGAGGGAGCTCGTGTCTGTGTGCATGTGCATACGTGTGAGCATGCATGAGTGTGAGTGCATGTGCAAGTGAGTGTGCATGTGTTATGCATGTTTGTGGGTGTGCGTGTGTGAGTGTGAGCTCGTCTGTGCATGTGTGTGTGCACGCATGCGTGACTGTGTGTGCACGTGTGTAGGGGAGGACAGAACGGAGGTGGCCAATGGAAGGGGGTGTGTGTCTGACTCACCACTTTGCCAGGGCCGTGGTGCCCCCCAGCAGATTCCTGCCCTCCCACTCACTTCCTCCAAGGCCTGCTTGAGGGGCACTGAGCTCCCTCCCGAGGCTTCGGGAGGCCGACCCCAGCCAAGGGCTGGCTGAACCTGGGTCCCAGACTGCAGGATGGGGAGCAGGAGGGGTCATGCGGTGCGTCCTCCCTGGGACGCTGGTCAGCTCGGGGACCTTTCTTGAGTTCCTTTGAGACCTGGAGAGTCTTGCCCATAAGATGCTCCCCTCTCTCAGAGTCCTAGCGCCCTCAGAGGAAGAAGAAAAACCCCAAATTACAGCCCCCTTTGGCTCATAAAATGATCCTTCTCTGGGTCTTTGGGTGGAATAATCTACTTTTAGCATCAAAGAGTTCTGCCAGGGGCTTAGGCCTGGTAAGGGAAGGGCTTTGTGTGACCACAGTGTGGCTTAGCAGTGGGCACTCCTCAGCCGGGATGGGGCAGGAGGGCGCAAGGAAGGAAGCTCCACCCTCGGGGCAGGCAGAGCGAGGAGAGGGCCAAGAGAGCCCCACTCTCCCGGGAGCCTGGCCCAGGGCTCCCTCCCATCCCATTCAGCGAGCATCTGTTTGGGGCCAGGCCTTGTGCCACCACCGTTTCCTCTTAGTGCATTCTTGCTACAAACTAGTGATAATAACTAACAGTAATCATAAGCCAGCACTTCCATAGCACCTACCACGTGCTGGGGACTCTTCTAAGAACCTTGCATAAATCAACTTAATTCATTTAACAGATAAGAAGACTGAGGTTCAGAGAGGTCAATTCACATGCCCAAGTCCAGCTCAGAAGAGCCAGAGCCAAGATTTGAACCCAGACAGTCTCTATCATTATTATTATTACTCCCATTGACAGCAGAGGAAGCAGAGGCTTGGAGAAGCTGATGGATTTGCCCAAAATAACCTAGATAACAAACGTCGAATCAGGATCCGTGACAGGGCTGTCTGACCCAGAGCCCTCTGAGCTCACACCAGTTTTTGGGCTTCCATGATGTGGTGCCTATGACCTCAGTTGATTCTCCTAACAAATGATGCATGTGTGTGTGTGGAGGGGAAGTCCTCCTATCCTGCCCTCCCTCATTTTACTGAGAAGGAAACTGAGGCTCAGAGAGGAAAAGGGACTTGCCTGGGCTTGCATAGCTAGGAAGTCGTGGATTCAGTGTCTGAATCCTGCTGGAATTCCCAAACCTTTGCTAGAAGCTGACATTTTCAACCCCCACCTCCCACATCGCTCTCAGTCCCTGCTGCTTTCCTTGAGGGACTGGGTCCCAGGAAAAGCCAGGATTGGGTGGTCATTTTAAAAAATGATTTGATCTTTGGGGTTCCCCCCTCTATCTCTTTTTCTTTTTCTTTCAACAGTAATGACCCTGTTTGCTGGGGCGTGCCGGCCAGGAAATTTGCTGACCCAGGCAAAAGGAGGGGGGATGTCATTATGTGGTTGGGAAATGGTGGGGCATTTTGTATGCCACCGACTTAGCATCCCAGGAATTTCAGCAGCCCTCAAGGAAATGACAGAATGAGTTACCATCCAGGATTGTGGCTTCCCGTCTCTCTGTGTGTGCATTTTCCTGACATTAAACTAGGATGCTTTGAGCATCCTCACATAAGAGTGTGTGGGAAGAGGGGCTGCCCTGCGTGAGGAGAGAGCCCTGACCAATGAGGTGACAGATAAGAAGACTGAGGGTCAGAGAGGTCACATCACATGCCCAAGTCCAGCTCAGAAGGACCAGAGCCAAGATTTGAACCCAGGCAGTCTCTGTCATTATTATTATTACTCCCACTGACTCAGGCTCAGAGAGGGGCAGGAACTTGTCCTGGGCCACACAGCTAAGATCTGCATCACCCGACTCTTGGTCCAGTGCTCTTTCCACAATGGCAGGTCTGGGAGTAATCTGCTGTGTGCATGCAGACAAGTTCTTTTCTCTCTCTGCCTCTGCATCATTTTCCTCATCTGGGAAAGGAGGACTGAGGTCAGTGTCTTAGTGCGGGTTTCCCCACAGGCAGACCCTGAGTCGAAACAGTTATCTGGGGGGTGATCCCAGGTAGCAAAGGTGAGGGAGGGGGGCAAGTGATGAGTGACACAGGGAAGGGAAGGCAGCACACATAAGGTGCAGGAGGGGTGGCCTATGGTCCTTGACATCTGGAGCTCAACCCCACCAGGGATGCTCAGAGGTACTGTGTGGAATGCAGTACAGAGCTGCTCCCCTGGGGTGAGGGAGCTGGGGTATGTATCCACCAGCTCCCATGTCTCATTAGTCAAGCGTTGCTCTGGCAATAATGACTCTCGGCAATTCTTGCTGCTCACTCAAAGCCGGAGAACATCCTCAGGCCAACCTGACCTTCTGGGGAGCTGTCAGTTATGGGTGTATAATTTATCTTTTATTTTTTGAAATAAAAATTTAAATACATTTTTATTTTTTTTTTTTGAGACGGAGTTTCCCTCTTGTTACCCAGGCTGGAGTGCAATGGCGCGATCTCGGCTCACCGCAACCTCCGCCTCCTGGGTTCAGGCAATTCTCCTGCCTCAGCCTCCTGAGTAGCTGGGATTACAAGCACGCACCACCATGCCTAGCTAATTTTTTGTATTTTTAGTAGAGACGGGGTTTCACCATGTTGACCAGGATGGTCTCGATCTCTTGACCTCGTGATCCACCCACCTCGGCCTCCCAAAGTGCTGGGATTACAGGCTTGAGCCACCGTGCCCGGCCCAAATACATTTTTAAAATAAATTAGTTAAAAAATAAAAATAAAAAAGGAAAACTCTGCTTGCCCAGGCTGGAGTGCAGTGGTGCAATGTCAGCTCACTACAGCCTTGACCTCCAGTGCTCAGACGATTCTCCCACCTCATCTTCCAGAGTCGCTGGGACTACAGGCATGAGCCACCACAACCTGGCTAACTTTTTAAAAATTTATTTGTAGTTGAGACAGGGTTTCAACATGTTGTCCAGGTTGGTCTTGAACTCCTGGACTCAAGCAATTTACCCACCTCGGCCTCCCAAAGTGCTGGGATTACAGGCATGAGCCACCGCGCTGGCAAGGGCATATGATTTCTAAGGCATCTCCCGGCTCTGACAGGTGAGGACTCATCATTTCACGTGCATCTTCATTAATGTCCTAACTCAACCCTTCTGAGCTGCCCCGCCATCAAGGAAGTGATGTGTTGGCATTGTAGATAGGGGACAAAATCACTCCCTCACCCCTGGCCCAGGGCCTGAGATTCTCTTATCCAAGCTTCAGCATGTGAGGCCTTGGTTTTTAAAGAGTGTCCCCTGGAACCCTGGGAGGCAATGCCTCAGGGTGCCCCAAGGATTAAGCTGGATGGAGGAAAGGGGACTCTGTCTGCTTCACCACATTGACCAGAGAAACCTGCTTTGTCTATCTTTTCATTTGTTTTTTAGCTTTCATTTTCTTTTCTTTTCTTTTTTTTGAAAGACGGGGTTTCACCATGTTGGTCAGGCTGGTCTTGAACTCCCGACCTCAGGTGATCCTCCCGCCTTGGCCTCCAAAGTGCTTGGATTACAGGCATGAGCGACCGCGCCCAGCCATAGCTTTCATTTTCTACCTCAAAGTTATACATGCTCATGGTTTAGAGTCAAATATTTCTAGAAAGCTGTCCTTCCCAGCCCCAGAGAAAAATCACTTTCAACTCTTTGACTGTTTCTTTTAGTATTTCCTTGATTTCTCTAAATAGCATGTTTCCAAAGCTCATTGTGACTTTTCCGTTTTTGGCTTTATCTAATGACTTTCCACCATGGAGGAGGACTGGGCTGCTTTTTACCTGGCTCCCTCCTTACCAAGTGCCTTTCTATCCTCGCTGGATAGTTATAGTTTTGTTTAGATTAATTGTTAGTATTTCCCTTTTTACAGCTGGGTAAATGCTTTCCACGGCTGAGCCATGTAGTATGATCTGACCTCATTTCCTTCCTTGCACAGCTTTGTTTTCCCTAGAGTTGTTATTTGTTTAGCTTTTCATTTGCATAATTTTCTGTGTACTTGTCCCTAGCTAATACATCCCTAAACTCTCTGCTAGCTGTCCAAATCTCCTATTAAGAAATTCATACTGAGTGCAGTGACTCACGCCTGTAATCCCAGCACTTTGAGAGGCTGAAGTGAGAAGATCACTTGAGTCCAGCGGTTCAAGACCAGCCTGGACAACATGATTTTATTTTTTTGGAGGACAACCCTGTCTCTCCAAAAAAATAAAAATAAAAATTAGCCTGGGGTGGTGGCACATATTTGTAGTCCTAACTACCCAGGAGGCTGAGGTGGGAAGTTCCTTGAGCCCAGGAGGTTGAGACTGCAGTGAGTGTGATTGCACCACTGCCCTCCAGCCTGGGTGATAGAATGAGACAGATGGAAGGAAACAAGCAAGGAAGGGAGGGAGGGGAGGAGGGAGGGAGGGAGGGAGGGAGGAAAGGGAAAGGAAAAAAGAAATTCAATAACATCAGGTATTCTATCAGTTTCATCTTTTTGCAGCCCTCTCTCCTGGAATCCCCTACCTTGATTTAGTCTGTACTGATTGCTCTTAAGGAATGTTGCTCATCTGTCAACTTGGGAACTCCCTTTGCTGTCATCCTGGGGTTCTCTTTGCCTTCTCTTACACTGAAGCCTCTGTTTTCTTTTCTGGATCCTTTCTCTTTCCTGGTTTACTCCCTTTTTTGATGGAGCATATCTTCCATTGGCTTCCTGAGAAAGCACACATGAGAGGTAGAATTATTTGGGAGCTTGTTCTATTTGATGTCTTTAGTCATATATCACAAATAGTTTGGCTGGGTATAGAAATCATGATTGAAAGATTTTTCTTCAGGTTTTAAAGGTATTTCTGTATTGCTTTCTTGCTTCTTGTGCTGCCATTGATAAGCATAAAGACACTAATTCTTAATATCTGAAAATAGCCTACTTTTTCTTTCTTGAAGTTTTGAAGATACTCTCTTTGTCTCAAGTGTTCTGAAATCCCATAGTGAGATGCATTCATGTAGTTCTGTCTTCTCCATTGTTCTGGACATTCAGTTAATCTTTTTGATCTAGACATGTATAGTGATCAAACCTGGGTCACTTTCATGAACTATTTCTTTGATCATTTTCTCCCTGGCCTTTTCATTGTTCTCTCTTTTTTTAGATTCTAAAGAATCCTAAAATTCTTATTCTTTCTTATTTTCTATGTCTTCATATTTTAATAGTCTTTAGGTGGAGAGGGGGATGATATCTTAATTTTTTTCTTTGAATGCCTCTATTGAGTTTTTAATTTCTATTGCCAGTAATTTGAATTTGTATTTCGTTTTCTAATTATTACATTTCAAACTACTTTTTCTTATTGCATAGATGAAGTACCTTCTTTTACTTTCTGAGGATAGCATTGATATAATTTTAAAAAATATTTCATCTCCCTGCATAGTCTGTTTCTTTCAAATTACTTTGCTAAGAATGTCTCTATTTTGTCTTGTCTTTCTGGGTAGAAGCTTTCTTCATATGGCTGATGATTCTTTGCTGTTTGGCCTTATTTAATAACAAGGTACTAAACTCTGATCAGAAGCTCTGTGTAATTGTGTGGGCCTGCCAAACTCTGGACTTCATAGAGGGGGTCTGGCTAGGTCATTTCCTTGGTCAGTATCTTCACATCTTTTGTCTTATTCTTCTCGGATTCCCTAGGGTAGTCTCTTCTGATCTGTTTGGAAGGTATTGGACTGGCTGTCAGTGATCTGGGGTGAAAATATTGTGAAGATGTGTATGTTACATTCACCAGATCCTTCATCTCAGCAGAGTAGCCTCTGTCTTTTTGATGGCTTTTCCCCTCCTATCCAGACTCCCTCTGTTTTTCTCTCTTTAGAAAATAAACCTCAAATATTCCACCGGGGAGGGGAGAAGACCTGGGGGTCTAACTGCTTTCTAAGCAGGATTTTCCTGCTGTCAGCCCCATCTTTACCTCCATTTCCGGATCTATTGCTTGAGCTGCCAATCCCCAAGTCTTTAGAGGTTTTGCAGGGTAAGAAGCTGAATGGCTTTCTGGCTTTCCCCACTGCTGTCTGCAGGGACTTAGGTCTCTCAGAGCTGCCAAGTCTGTGGCTTCTCGTGCCATTGCTTTCCAGGTTCCTATGCTTTGTTGCTGTTATCTTTCCCCCATTCTCTTTAACTTTGTAGGTTTATGCCTAAAACAACACAAAATGCCACCACCAACAACGGTGCTTTATAGGTAGGAAGCATAGGCGAATGCCTGCGTTCAGCACATAACTTTCTGTTTTCTACATTGTGGGGAAGATTTTGTTTGAGGTAAGAATTCCTGATGTATCTTGTGTTAGGGAAGACAATTTTCAAAAGATTCTCATTCTTCTCCAATTAATTTATAAATTATATTAGCAACTCAAAAGAAAGCCTCAACAAGATCTTTTACAGGAGTTGACAAATTGTTTTTAAAGTTTATATAGGAGGCCAGGTGTGGTGGCTCACGCCTGTAATCCCAGCACTTTGGGAGGCTGAGGAGGACAGATCACTTAAGGCCAGGAGTTTGAGACCAGCCTAGCCAACATGGTGAGATCCTGTCTCTACTAAAAATACAAAAATTAGCTAGGCATAGTGGCAAACACCTGTAATCCTAGCTACTTGAGAGGCTGAGACAGGAGAATCACTTGAGCCCGGGAGGCGGAGCTTACAGTGAGCTGAGATCGTGCCACTGCCCTCCAGCCTGAGTGACAGAGCAAGACTCCATCTCAAAAAATAAAATAAAGTTTATATAGGAGAATAAATGGCCAAGAAAAGCCAAGACAGTTCTGTAAAAGCAAAGTAAGGAGGCCGGGCACAGTGGCTCATGCCTGTAATCCCAGCATTTTGGGAGGTCAGGGCGGGAGGATCGCTTGAGCCCCGGAGTTTGAAACCAGCCTGGGCAACAGAGTAAGACCTCATCTCTACAAAAGAAAAGGGGGAACAAGGAGGGGAGCAGATCACTCCACCAAATCCCAGGATCTAGACTAACTTATAATAATGAAATCAGAGAGGTGCTGGCAGGAGACTACATAATAAGCAATGAGCAGAATAAAATACCCCAAAACTGATACTTCTACAGAGTGTACATCAGCATCAGTGAGGATCCCGCAGGGAACAGAGGGCACCCTCGCAGGGCTGACGAACAGGAGTTTGACGAAGCAGCTCTTTGTGGAGCTGAAGGCAGGGTTCAGAAGCCCGTGGGTTGCTGCTTTACCCAACGTCCAGAAGCACCCGGGAGCCATTACCCCCAGCCTGAAAGGGAGATGCCATGGGAACTCAGCAGTCCTAGGAGAGGGGGAGACTCACGGAAGGAATGCAGACCCTGTCCAGATCATAGCTGGCCAGGTTGGGAAGCAGCATCTCCGGCCAGCGCCTCCCGCTGTCTGTGTCCCACCAGGAGGAAAGATGACACAGGCCACACACAGCAGCCTCTCGGGGCACAGGGCAGGGTAAAAGGAGGTGTAGAGCAGATCTGAGGGGCAAATTGAGAATAACCAATACACATGGACATAGCAGGTCCTTCAGCTCAGAGGGCCCGCAGACGATGCAAATGTCCCAGCTCCCAGAGTAGCACTCGACTCCCCACAGCCCCTGATTCCATGAATGGTGCCACTGTTGGGGCTCAGAAAACAATAGCCAAAAATATAGGCTTGAGGCTGGGTGCCGCGGCCCATGCCTGTAATCTGAGCACTTTGGGAGGCTGAGGTGGGAGGATCGCTTGAGCTCAGGAGTTTGAGACCAGCCTGGGCAACATGGCAAAACCCCATCTCTACAAAAGATGGGCAAATGAGCCAGGCATAGTGGTGCACACCTGTAGTCCCGGTTTCTTGGGAGGCTGAGGTGGGAGGATCACCTGAGCCCAGGAGGTCGAGGTTGCAGCAAGCCAAAATTGTGCCACTGCACTCCAGCTCAGGCAACAGAGGGAGACCTTGTCTCAAAATAATAATAATAATAATAATAATAAGAAGAAGAAGAAGAAGAAGAAGAAGAAGAAGAAGAAGTATAGCACCTTGATGTGCTGAACTGAAGAAGCAGCCTGGAGGTCTCTCTGACTTTCCCAGCGCTTCCAGGCTGTCAAAGTCCAGGTCAAAGCCATTCTCTGAAGTTCCCTTATCTCTCCACAAACGACCCCCAGAAAGAAACACAATTGCCTTCCATCCCTTCTCTGAAATTTTATTAACCAAAGAAGATTAAACTTTCTACCAGAGAGAAAGCCACTGAAAATTAAGCGCCACATATAGAGCCCAAACTGAACTTCGGATTTTGTCCCAAACCGTTGCTTGCTTTCCTGTTCCATTCAGTTTCCAGAGGATCATTCACAAGATAATGTCTGCCTCCTGAGTCCATTCATTTCATTCCCCCTAAAAATCGTTTACTCCTATGCCCCCTGTCCCCTCTTCTCCTGTGAAGAAGGGCAGATAAACATCTGGACCTCACTGGGCTATTGGGCAATCATTCTCCTGCAATGCCCTCACGATACCCGTGTTCAATAAATCTGCATGCCTCCTTCCCCTGGTAATTTGCCTTTTGTCGGTTCATTTTCAGTAGCCTTCAGAGGGTGAAGGGGAAGCCTTACTGAATGCCACTCACTCTGTCACCAAGCTAGATCCTCCCTCACTGTCCACTCCCCATTTACTGCCTCTTGTCTGGTGGTGTGAGCAACTCATTCCCCACGTCTCATCCAGACAGATGGACAATCGGTTAGCACCCTGCTGAAGCTTTCACGCTTCCACTTTCTGCAGGAAAACCCTGCTCTTTTCTCCACCCGCCCCTCCCAGCCCCAGCCCTCCAGACCATGCGTGGTGCCTCCAGAGCTCCAGACTTCATATCTGCTGACTTGAACCCTGTGGAGGCCAGGCTTGTCCCTGCACCTGCCTCCCAACCATGGAGGACCCACTGTCTCTAAACCTCTCCTCATTCAGCCTCCTCACCTTCTCTCCAGGCCTGTGGTTTGTAGCAACTTTTGTTCCCATGTCTGGCTTCCTGAGTGTCCTAAGAGCAGGAAGTGGGTCCCCAGCTCCCAGCACAGGGTTTCGTACAAAGCAGACACCCACAAATGTTTGTTGAATGAATATTTGATTGATTGACCTGGTGGGAGTTCAAATGAATGTCCTGCTTTTCTGAAATATTGAAGAAGAGAGCACTCAGATAGTTGGGCTTGGCATTCATTTCATTTCTTTGATAGTGGTGTACTGTGCACCTACCAGATGTCAGGCCCTGTGCTTGGTGCTAAGGATAGAGCAGTTAACACTGTGGAGGGGATCTCTCCTCTTGTGGGACTTAGTATCTAATGAGGGAAACAGATTGATGTGGTTCGGCTGTGTCCCCACCCAAATCTTACCTTGAATTGTAATAATCCCCCCATGTCCAGGGTGGGGCCAGGTGGAGATAATTGAATCACGGGGGTGGTTTCTCCCATACTGTTCTGGTGGTAGTGAATAAGTCCATGGGATCTGATGGGTTTATAAAGGGAAGTTCCCCTGCACACTCTCTCTTGCCTGCTGCCGCGTAAGACGTGCCTTTGCTCTTCCTTTACCTTCCGCCGTGATTGAGAGGCCTCCACAGCCATGTGGAACTGTGAGTCCATTAAACCTCTTTCCTTATAAATTATCCAGTCTCAGCTATGTCTTTATTAACAGCATGAACATGAACTAATACACCAACATTCAACAAGTAGCTTCACAAATAGTTATTTAATTTTAATCATGACGGCTTCATGAATGATGTGACATTTACACAGTCAGGACTGTAAAGGACCCAAGTATGGGGAGGTGGGTGAGGTCTGGGAAGAGTGTGCTTGGTGGAGGGAACAGCATGGGCAAAGGCTCAGAGGAGGGCAAGAGTCCAGCCTGGTTTAGAAACTGAAGAAAGGGGTCAGGGGGAGCAAGGAGAGGACAGACAGGCAGGCGGGGCCAGCAGGGCCAGGTGGGTCAAGTTGCCACAGGTAAGCAGAGCATTGGTAAGCTCCTGATGGGTTTAATTCGGTCTTGGGGTACAGACGCAACACGATCAGAGTTACATTCTTAAAGTTCTATCTGGAGAACTAGTTGTGGGGGCCTGGGAGGTGGGGTTGGGGTGTCCACACATACACAGTAACAGCCTGCATCAGTCACTATGTATATGTGGACACTCCTGACCCCACCTCCCTGTCACCAAGGGCAGAGGACAGGTGACTTCCATCTCCACCCCTCCCCTGGGTCCCCCTAGTGTCTTCTAAGGGCTCACTTTTGTTGTCTTTTTTTCCCTTGTTGTGGAGAATGGGGTCTGGCTGTGTGGCCCAGGCAGGTCTGGAATTCCTGGGCTCAAGCCGCCCTCCCGCCTCTCCCCACCTTGCCTCCCTAAATGCTGGGATTACAGGCATGAGCAACCATGCCCCATGTAAGGGCTTATTTTAAGGTAGCCCTGGGCTCCTGTCCCCACCACCTCAGAAGTAAACCTATCTTTTCTGAACCCCCTTGCCCCTCACATCCCTCATGAGCTTCCCCAGGTGCCGCATACTATTGGAGAAAGGGGTGGCCTTTCCCGACTTGAATGGTGACCCTAAAATGATACATTCACATGCTAAACTCTGAAACCTGTGACTATTACTCTATATGGCAAAAGAGTGAATATTACCTGATATGGTGGCAGATGTGATTAAGTTGGGGATTTGCGGTGGGATCATCTGGAATTATCTGCATGGGCTGTAAGCACCATCACAAGTGTCTTTATAGAGAGAGGCGAAGGGAAGTAACAGACAGGAGGAGGTGGTGACGTGGTGGTGGAGGCAGACATCGAGAGGTGTGGCCTCAAGTCAGAGGATTCTCCTCTAGGGCCTCCAGCGGGAGCGAGGCTCTGCCTACACCCTGGTTCCAGACTTGAGGCCTCCGGAGCCAGGAAGGAGTCAACTGCTGCTGTTCCAAGCCGCCCAGCTGTGGTGTGGCACCGCGGCAGCCCTGGGGAAGGACCGTGCGGGCTGAGACCCTGCTCGCTGGCTGGTGTTTCTGTTAAATGAGTGTAATGTGTCATGGAGCTCGCTGGCTGAGGCCTGGCAGGGCCGTGTCCGGAGTGCCCAGCCCAGGGCTTGCCGCGCCGCCGCTGCTCAGAGCACATTTGTTGAATTGGATTGAGGAGAGTTTGCAAGTGGACAAGGCTGGGCTCATCAACCAAGCAACCTGTATTCAAATCCTGGCTCTACCAGTTACTTAAGTGACATGAGCCACAGTGAGTGACAACACCCCACATCTGTAAAATGAGCGTGACGCCAGCATCTGTCTCCCAGAAGAGGCGGGGAATGGGAGGGCCCAGGCCCTGAGGAGGGGTGTCTGCTTCTGGGGTAAGATCATTAGATCACCTTTGGCAGCAGACGGCACGGGCTTTGAATGTAGCTCTGCCACGTGCTGGCTGTGCTTCTGAGGTCAATGACTTACCCTCTCTGAAGTCATCAGGGAATTGGACGGGGGGCAGCTTTCAGCGGGTGGTTTCAACAGTGTCCCTGACTCAGGGAGTGGCCCACAGGCCTGGACTTGCCCATCAGCTCACCCCAGGCGTCTCCTCCCCTGACCTCAGCCCCTCACAGGGTCTAGAAGCCAGGGACCCCCAGAAAGTGGTCCTGTCACTCAGGGGAAGCTGCCTTCCAGGATTCCTGGGGAGACTGAGGAGAAGCTGCTCCCCCTCCTCCCTGTTCCTAACCCCCTCCCCCGCCCCACTTTGCCCCCGCTGCTCACAGAAGTTTGATTTCCCCCTTTCGAGGAAACAGATCAAAGAACCTGAAGTTGCCTCACACAAGAGGAAAAAACTGCCAGCTCTCCCTCTGCCCCAGACCTCAAAGAGGCAACTGGGTGCCTACATTTCCCCTCTTACGTCTCGCCCTCGCCCTCGCCCTCGCCCTCGCCCGATGACTGTGGCATCACCATCAGTCCCCATTTACCAGGTGGGAAAACTGAGGCTCAGGCTGAGCACATCAGTGACCCCAGGGGCTGGGGCTGCTCCACAGGTGTGAGGTCAGCGGCCGGGCTCCGACCCTCACGGCCTCCCCCAGGCCCGCCCTGCTGCACCCTCCACCAGCTTTCCTCCCCTCCCAGTGGTGCTGTCTCTCCTCCCTGGAAAAATGACGCATGCTTCATGCTGAACAGCTGAAAAGACTAACAAAAAAATATATCTTTAAAATCACTCGTGTCCTGTTACCCAGAATGAAGCTCTGTCAATGTGTTGGGGTGTTTCTTCCTCTTGAGCCCAAACTGTCTTTCATCTTCCCTTCTTTCTTTCTCCAAGTATTCCCCTATCTTTCCAAATGTCCCCCCATACATAGATTTTCCTGACTCCTGCCCCACAGAAACACTCTCTGTTAACACAACTGGCATTCTTGCCCAGAGCACACAAGCTTCCGGGACCCCTGAAACCTAACACAAAAGTATATGAAATGTGCAGTCCCCAGGGAGAGGGTCTCTGACTTTCATAAAGTTCCCAAAGGGTCCTGGAACCCAAATAAAGGTTCAGAACCCCTCCTCTGCCTGGGTTGTTCTGGGATGGGCCCCTGCTGGCCCGGGCCACAGACAGAAGCTGTGAGGGCCAACTGGACCCGCTCACTCTAGGGGGTGATTGTCACTCGAACATGGCCATGGACGTGCAAGGCGGTTCTCCAGTATGAGCCCGATGACGGGAGTGTGTTTCTGGGGGGGTCCGTGGACCCCTTGCACTTGGCATTTGTGAAAATACAGCTTCCCGGAATGGCAGGCCAGCTTCTGCCCACTCGAGTG
This sequence comes from Aotus nancymaae, assembly GCF_030222135.1. NCBI lineage: Eukaryota > Metazoa > Chordata > Mammalia > Primates > Aotidae > Aotus > Aotus nancymaae. The sequence continues at coordinate 21,628,293 of NW_026988467.1, forward strand.
CGACCCGCAACCCTCCAAGGTGCTCCACCTTCCTGCACTTGGGAGAAGTCAGAAACATACCCTCTGATTTCTGAGCTTCACGAAGTCACGGAGGCGTGCTGGCCCCTTCCCGAGTGGCTCCCAGGGCAGTGTGCTGAAACAGAGGGACAGATGACTTTCTTCTGCTTGCAGGTATTTATTTTGCACCTATTATGTTCTAGGCACAAATCTCAGGTCTAAGATTCACAGTGAACCAAATAGGGTCTCTGTCTGTCTGGAGCTGGAGCCTAGCCAGGGCTGATGAAGGCGGGAGTAAGTGTGTGCCGTGACAGGTGGCGATCTGGGGAAAAGAAAGCAGGAAAAGGGATGGAGGGAGGGAGGGCCTATTTTAGATGGGTGATCTGGGACACTTCTCTCAGCAGGGGATGTGTGAGCAGAGACCCAGAGAAAAGAAGGGGTGAGCCTTATACATGGGGTAGGGGGGTGCCTTCCAGGCCGAGGGAACAGCAAACACAGCACACGTGGAGGGACGGGAAGAAGCCCCCGTATCCCTGTTTCCCAAGCCCGTGGTCAGCTCCAGAACGCTGGGGGTCTCATCTCGCCAACCCTCAGCTGAGGCCATGGTGGTGGTTTGGGGACACAGCTCAAGATGACTTTGGACCTGGGGTCAGCTGATTTGGCACATAAAAATGTGGGACGTCAAATACTGCCTGGGCCACACCAAATAGTTCTTGCCTTTCTGAAATCCTCACTTAACTGGGCTTTCTGTATTTTGTCTGGTAATGCTCTCTGGACCTGGACCATGGGCAGAGGTTGATTTAGAAGGGACAGCTGCTGTTCCCTGACACAGCATTTGTGCTTAGCCCTGGGCAGGCAGTCGGGAGGCATGGGAGGGTACTGAGCAGGGGAGAGGCAGCCTCTAATTTGCATTTCAGAAAAGTCACCTGGGTGACTGGGGAGGGGGGGTGTTAGCGGGGAAGTGGCAGGGGAGAGGATTGGTCCAGGCTCTTGTGATGTCCAGGACTGGGGCTGAGCCTGAGACAGGACAGTGGTTTCATGGAAAGCGGAGAGATGGGTTTGAGAAGGGTTTGGGAAGCGGAGTTGAATGAGTCGAGGCTGGCCCGGGGTTTGTGTCCTGGTGACTGGACGGTGGTGAGCACAGCAGGGCTGTTGGGGCGTGGGGAGATGAGGGTGGAGCCTTTAGGGACCTGGGGACGGAGCCTGTTAGGCCAGAGTGTGAGGGGTTCGCACTGGCCCTGCCATGTCTTTGGGGGTCTCTCCTACAGCTCTGGAGCCCAAAAGAGAAGACAGGAGTTTGGGCATCCATCACTCGTCCAGACGTGGCCTTGGAGACGTTGTGCGTAAGGAGATGGGTCAGAGGGTGGGAGGCTGGGAGGTGTCAGACTTTAAAGGTGGAGCGGGGTGAGCCCAGAAGGTGACTGGTTGGGTTCAGGGACGAGGGTAGTTCGGGAAGGCCTGTAAGGAAGGGGTCATCAATAGGGTGAATGCTGCATCAGCGGATGCGGGACCAGGATCAGCTGGGGAGTAATCAGGGGCAATTCCAGGTGGGGAGTGGGTCTGCAGGAGAGGCCGGCAGAAGGCAGGCAGCATCACTTATTCACTCACCCATCACGCCACAGATGCGTTCTTTCTTTCATGTTGAGATTCACTCCGGGTGGTCAGCAAAATATTGAAGGAAGTATAAGGAAAGTTGTAAGATTATTAGTCTCAAACCTTTTGGAAGGCCGAGAGGTTTTTATTAACTTACGGAACAGGCTGAAGGCAGCCAGTTCCTACCTCAGAGCATTAAGTCATAGGGTGAAGAATAGGGATAATGGAAGCTTCCCCAGTGAAGTCTGTTTACCCCACACTCCTTTGTCTCCACTCTATTTGTTTACTCGTGTGAACTTTGTGCAGGTGGCTCTCTGGGGAGGGGATCGAGGGGGGTTTACCTGTTAAAGGTGTTTGTTCTGCACCCTGAACCAAAACCTTTTATCATTCGTAAAACCACTCATTTAACTGTGTTGACTTAGACTGTCTTTTATTCAATCCATACTGAATAAATGCGAGGAGAAACGGCTAGAGGGGTCAGGTAGCTGCCATCGCCCTCTACAAGCCCTGATGACCTCCCTAGCCCACTCGATCCCCGTACTCCAGTGTGTGAGTGTATTTTATTCATCTGCTGCTAAGTCAAAGTCTGCAAGACAGACCCCCTCACCCCCGAAAGTAGTGATCAATGTCTCACTTTCAGCCTGGGGGCAAAGAGGAACATGGCCTGCCAGGAGCCCAGGCCTGGAAGGGCTAACGGAGTGTGGCCGGGGGCCTGGGGAGTAGGGGTAGGAAGGGGATGGCCGTGAGAAACAGAGGGCTCAGTGGGAGATGAGAGGGAGAACTGTCTGGGGCAGCATTTGGAAGCTCTAGACCCTGGGGAGTGGATGCAGAGCAGCCTCTCCTGGAGGGCTGCATCGAGGTGTTGTCCTTCGAGACAGCCAGGTTCAGGCAGGTGGGATGTGAAAAGAAACTCCCAGAAGACCTTGAATCTTCAGCACACTGGTGACCATGGCCTGGGGACCCAAGGTGCTCTGCAGCAAGGTTTGGTGTGATGGGGAGAGAGGATGTCAAGGTACACAAAGCTCCGGTGATGGGCAGGAGAACTCTGGGCCAAAGGGGAGTGTGGCTGCAGAAGTCCCAGGGCCCCCAATCTGTCCCTTTTCCTGCCTGATGCCTCCTGTTCCCACCCCCCCTCCCAGAATCCCTATGCTTTTCTATCCATTCCCTGCCGGAATCCATTCCCAGAAAACAATGCAATGCCTTCCCTGTGAGGCCTGCTGGACCACAGAGCCCCCTGCCCAGGACTGCACTTGCATCCTGGTGAGGGCCAAAGGAGGCACTGGGCCAGGGCAGGCAGCTGTGCTGGCGGGTTCCAGGCAGTGGGAAGCAGAGGACGGAGAGGTCCTCCCAGCGGTGCAGAGCAACTGCATTAGGGGCTGATCCCCCCCGTGTAATTCTGGGGTCCTGCCACACCAGGTGACCCAATAATGACAGCAGAGTACTCGCCCCAACCCTCACCAAAGCTACAGTAGCATTTCCAAGGCACAGCAGCCAGAGCAAGAGAGAAATCAAGACACTTCCCTCATGGCTCTGCAGACGCTGCACATTAAGGTACATCAGATAAGCTTCTTTTCTTGTATGTGGTCAAGGTGTCAGACAGGCTGGCTGCCGTCTGCCTCCCTCCATGGTTCTCACCGCTTGCCTGGGCCTCCGAAAAGCATGGGGAGGACATAGGCAGAGACAACTCACCATGGAGCCCGGGTTGAGGTGGAATCCTCAGCCCCATTAAAGCCCCAGGGAATGAAAAATACCTGGTCCTCTCCTGGTCTACAGTCTCCTATGGCTCCCTAGGACCACAGCATCACCACTATACTCCTCAGCCTGGGGTTGGGGTCCTTCTAGGTAACCCTCTTGCTGCTTCTCCCCATGCACCTTACACTGACCGGGATGGAATATGTTCTGCAAATTTCAGCCTCTAGGACATGGCCCCCAGGGCCCTCTCCTCTCAGAAGTTCCTCCCTCCCCTGCTACTGTCTAAATCCTGCTCACCTTTCATGACCCGGGTTCCATATACCTCCTCCAGGAAGTCCCCAGGCTCACTGTCTATTTTTTGTAGCTCTGTCACCCAGGCTGGAGTGCAGTGGCGTGATCTCATCTCACTGCAACCTCCGCCTCCCAGGTTCAAGCAATTCTCCTGCCTCAGCCTCCTGAGTAGCTGGAACTACAGGCATGGGCCACCACGCCCAGCTAATTTTTGTATTTTTAGTAGAGACGAGGTTTTACCATGTTGGCTAAGATGGGCTCTATCTCTTGATCTTGTGATCCGCCTGCCTCAGCTTCCCAAAGTGCTAGGATTACAGGTGTGAGCCACCGCGCTCAGCCAAGATGTCAGCTTCTAGGAATCTGCCTGCCCCTTAGTGTCCAGCACTGTGTGGTATGTAGCATGGACACCCATAAATGCTTGTGTTGAATTGTTTACCCCGTTCAGCTCCAACTCAGATGTGTTGGGCACCTCCTCCCTAAACGTCGCATACTGGATTGGGGAAATTTAAATTTCCCTAATGATATGGTGATGTCAGTATCACTGCCTCCATCCTCATGTCAGGAAACTGAGACTCAGAGAGGCCAGGGGATACCCCCTAGTCACATAGCCAAGAAGTGTCAGAGTGGGCTTACGTGGAGGCCTTTCTGGTTCAGAGTCTGGCTGTTTCTACTCCCTGCTTTGTCTGCACATCCGGAACATCTTGTAGCTCTTCTATGTAACTGGGTCTCGGAGGAAAGAAGGGGTGGCCTGCTGTTTCCATGCTGACTTTGATTTCAACCACTCTTTATTATTTCTTTTCTTATAATAAAAGAAATGTTCATTCAGTCTGACCATTGAATCCAGTGCTCTTTCAAAGATACCCTAACGCCTCTGTTCCAGGTGGTCCCCCTGAGTCAGAGAAGGCGGGGAAGGTGACCTAGTCCACGCCGGTGTCTCCAGGCAACCGGCCATATCAGTCAGGACGGATCTGGTTATTGCAAGTGACAAAAACCCAACTCTGATGGTAATTTCATGTGTCAACTCGGCTAGGCCAGTGTGCCCCAACATATCACCCAATACTAGTCTAGACACTGCTAGGAAGGTACTTTTTCGGTAAGATTAACATTTAAATCAGTCAATTTTGAGTAAAGCAGGTGACCCTCCATAATGTGGGTGGGCCTTATCCAATCAGGTGACAGCCTTCAGAGAAAAAGGACTGACTCCCCCAAGGAGGAGGGAATTCTGCCTGCAATCTGCCTGCAGACTCAAGCTGCAACATCAGCTCTTCCCTGGGCCTCCAGCCTGCCGGCCTACCCTGCAGATTTGGGACTTGCCAGCCTCCACAATTGCATGAGCCAATTCCTTAAAATAAAGCCCTCTACGGCCCTGGCTCCCCTCCACCCCTTTTGTTCTGCTTTCTTCTGTGCTGGCTTCATTCGTGAGCAGGCTCTCCTTACAAAGTGCAAAGAAGGCAGCCAGCAGCTCTAACTTACCGCCGAAGCTTGGCAAACCAGAGAAAGGGAGGGCCTCTTTTCAATAATTCCAGCAAAAGTTCCAGGGCTGACGCTCATTGGCTTGGCTCGGTTCACGTGACCATTGATTCCTGAGCCAATTGCTGTGACTCTGGTGGGTCAGGGGGCCAGGTAGCCCTCCGTTCTGCGGTCTGACAATGATTCCTACATGTTTTCCTTGAAACAGATCCCTGGACTTGGACCAGCCTGAAAGGGGAACTGCAGATCTGAAGGAAAAAAGCAGGAAATACAGTGGAACCTGGGATTGGTGCATGGAGTTGGGTGGAACCAAGCTTTAAATATCTCCCCCAGGGAATTTGCTAAAACTGAAACACCCAGGGACTGGCTCATGCCCCCCGCCCCACCACCACCACCCTCCAGGCTCCAGGGACTGGCTCATGCCCCCTGCCCCACCACCACCACCCTCCAGGCTCCAGGGACTGGCTCACGCCCCTCGCCCCACCACCCTCCAGGCTCCAGGAACCTCAGGGTTCCTTCAGTTCCTGCCTTTGCTTAATGCATGAACTTTCTCTATAGCACTCTGAAGTGGCCACACACTTCTGATGATGGGGAGCTCACTACCTGTCGTGGCAACCCATGCCATTTTGGGCTAGCTTGGACTGGGAGAAAGTTCTCCTTTATGTCCAGCTGAAGTCAGCCTCTGTATCTCTACTCATCAGTCCCACTTCTGCCCTCACCCATCCCCTCTCCCCACCTCGTCCCTTTCTGTCTGCCTCAGCCCAGGCACCAGGCTAATCCCTCATCCACACTATTCAGGCCTCCAGGTCAGCTTCCCATCAGCTGCTCTCCAGACAACACACTGAGCACATCACTCATGTGATCTCATGACCTCCTGCCTGAGACAGGCACTGTTACTGTGCCCATTTTACAGAGGAGGAGACTGAGCTTCAGCGACATGAAGTGACTTGCTTAAGATCACCCAACTAATACAAGGCTGAGCAGGAGGCCGGCTCTCACTCCAAAGCCCATGTTCTTTGCCACCAGGTGACTGCCCTCAACTGTTCTTCAAATGACATGGTTTTGAGAACCCCCTGCTACCCTGAAAACCTTCTTCTGTTCATGGTCCAGTGGATCAAAGCTTCTCAAAGTTGGATGCCCACAACTGAATTATAATGGTCAGGATTCTTGTAGTTCTGTATTATGGAAATTTCTTGCAAACTGACTTAATCATTGGCTCATATAACTGAAAATTCCAGGGGTATACGGCTTCAGGCACGGCTGGATCCAGAAGCTCAAACAACACAGTTAGGACTTAGATCCTCTTATTCTCCCTTGCAGCTCTCCACAGTGCTCTACTCTGCCTTAGCCTCACTTTCAGGCAGGCCTCTCCCCTTAGTGGCCCTCAGCAATGGAAGCTTTATATTTTATCAGTTTAGCAATTCCAGGGCAAAGAGCTTCCCCTCTCCATCCTTGTAGGCAGTCTCAGGACTGATTATCATTGGCTGGGCTTGGGTCATGTGCTCTCCCTTACACCAATGATTAGATACAGGAGCCAGTGCTGATTGGCCAGGCCTGGGACACGTGCTCATCTTTTGAGCTGGGGAGTGATGTCATTGATGGCAGACACACACACGGAGGTCTACTTCTGAGCCAGAACTTCCCTATTTCCCTGGGGACTGGGTGCAGGTGTGGGAGCTAAAGCTAACGCTCACCTTCTTTGTCTGGGTGCCCTTCTTTTAGTAATGCAGTCAAGAATCCCAAAGTCAGTTTTAGCAGCCATGTCACCCAGTCGATGCCCCTCTAAGTGCTGACTCCTGCCCTAGACACCACAGTTCAGCCCAGCCTCTTCCCGCTGCGGTTTGGACGCAAGTCCAGCACTTGTCCGTGGGTCTCTCTGACATCGTATCTTGTTACACTCCAATGAAAGCCTCATGGCCGCCAGGGTCTTTGCCTGCTTTGTTCACTGCTGTGTCCTCTGCACCTAGAACAACACCCGGTCCATACACTCAATGAATGTTTGTGGAATGAATGAATGAGACCAGCCCATGGCACCTTAGCCGACCCTGCTATGTGGTCACTTTGGGCACCTGTAGACTTGGTGCCAAACAGACCCTGCCTTCACAGAGCAACACTGGTGAGGGAGTCAGAGAGAGAAAATAAACTACAAGGCACAAACAAAAATGGGATATGTCAGATGGCAGAGGGCATTAAAAAGGAAACAGTACTCAGGATGAGGATGGAAAGGCACGCAGGTGTCAGGAAAGGTCTCTCGGATAAAGGGACCCTTGAGCAGAGGCCTGAATAAAGTGAGTGCATGGGCTGTGCTGTCCTCTGGAGGAAAGACATTCCAGGCAGAGGCAGAGCATGTGCAAAGGCCCTGAGGTGGTAACAGGCTTGGCAAGTTCTGGGAAGAGCAAGGAGGCAGAAGGGGAGGGCAGGAGGAGAGGAGTCAGAAACAGAGGCCAGGGTGTGCAGGGCCTGAATGAAGCCCACTGTGAGGAGTTTTACTTGTTTTTCCTTTTTTCTTTTTTTTCAGACAGAGTCTCACTCCCATCACCCAGGCTGGAGCGCAGTGGCACAATCTCAGCTTGCTGCAGCCTCGACTTCCAAGGCTCAGGGCATCCTCCTGCCTCAGCCTCCCCAGTACCTGGGACTACATGCATGAATTACCATGCCTGGCTTATTTATTTGTTTATTTTTTATTTTTTTGTATTTTTAGTAGAGATGGGGTTGCATTGTGTTGCCCAGGCTGGTCTCGAACTTTGGGGCTCAAGTGATCCGCCCTCGTCAGCCTCCCAAAGTGCTGGGATTACAGGCGTGAGCCACTGCTCCAGTCCTTGTTATTTTTCCCATGGTAGTGGAAGCCATCGGAGGGTTTTCAGCAGAGGAGTGACCTCATCACTCCTGATCAGGTGGACCACCTGCCTACTGTTGAGACTGGACTTCGGGAACGTGTGGGAGCAGGAAAAGCCTAGGAGGCTCCCCTAGTAACGCAAGCTGATGGGGGTGATGGGGGCCAGCCAGGGAGGAAGCACTGGAGGCAGGGAGAAATGGGAGCTGTAATTGAAGGTGGAAGCAGCAGGACTTCCTGACTGCAGGGACGGGGCGGAGGCTGCAGGTGGCAAAGCTGTAGGGAGGTTTCATTTTGAGCAGGGGGAAGGATGCAGTGGCCGCTACCTGAGGAGGGAAGACTGCAGGAGGCAGGCTCGGGGGAGAACAGTCAAGAACTGTCTTTTGGCCACGATCTGTTTGAGATGCCAGCGGAGACACAGGGCACAGCTGGAGATGAGCCTGGAGGTCAGAGGAGGGGAGGTGGGCTAGAGACAGAGGAGGGAGGGGTCGGGGATCAAAACCACTGGAACATAGGCTCCATTTCACGTCCCAGCTCTGTGGAGTTGCCCAACTAACCCCCTCGCCAGCAGGGTCACATCCACCACTTGGTGATCACACCCGCTTTACAGGTGAGAAACAGAGCCTCCAGAGGTAAAGCGGCTTTTCCAGGGCCATGCAGTGAGCCCAGGGCTGAGTCTGAAAGAGACGCAGGACATTAGCAAGGACTAGGGGAGCCCCTGTGTCAGGACAAGTGGCAAGTGACAGAAGAAGTGACTGTCAAGCTGGCTCTCACAAAACAAAGCAAAATAAACAGGCAATAGGAATATTAGATTGGTTCATAGAACTCAAAAGTCCAGGAGTAGGGCCTACTTCAGGCACAGATGGATCTAGGAGCTCAAATGATATCATCAGAAACTCCCTCTGCCCGTCCTTCCATTCTGATTTTGTCTGCTTTAGCTGCTTCTCAGGCAGGTTCTTCTGACCCAGTGTGATAAAGGATCACCATCAACCTGGCTTTCATCCTGTCAGCCTCTACCCCAGGTGAAAGAGAACAGCTCTTGGCTGGTAATGCAGTCAAGGCCCCAGGACTGACTGTCACTGGCTAACCTGGGTCATGAGCCCTCCCCTGGAACTTGAGGGGTACAGCGCCCTCCCACACCACAAGGAGGGAACACGGGGAGGGGCGGTTCCTCACAAGAAAATCCAGGTGTTGTTTTTAAAGGAGGGCAGAATAGAAGCCGGGATGCTCGAACCACAGATGGTCATTGCAGAGGATGGTAGCTGCCCAGCTCTGCAGAAGAGGGTGGGCGTATAGACAGAGGGCTGCCAGAGACAGTTCTGGTGTCAGGGAGCACAGGCTTCAGGACCCTCCTCCTTCACGTCCTCTCTCTCTTCTGCCAGTCTCTGGAAGTCACCCTGCTGGGTGATGGAGAAACCTCCTGCCCCAGGCGTTCAGGGATCTGACTTCTCTTTCCAGCTTGGGCTGTTGATCCCACCCTCCTCTCCAGCCACTCAGCCTCCTCACTCCTTCTGAACATGCTCTGCCTAGTCCAACCCCTGGGCCTTTGCTCATGCCATTTCCTCTTCCTGGAATGCCCTCCTTACCATCTCCAGGGATTGCAATCCTGCCAGCCTGCAGAGGCGGTGGCCCTGCCCTGGAACTGGCTGCTTGCGAGCCTGTATCCTCTCTTACCTGTGAGCTCCCAGAGGGCAGGAGAAACACGTGTTCTGTGTCCTTATCTCTTCGCCTGGGCAGGTGAGTGGGAAATATTGGCTGAATGAATGAATGATGACTGAATTCATTATAACTGAATATGAAAGAGAGAGGTGAGAGATGGAGAGAGGGAAGGGGAGGGGAAAGGAAGGGAGAGAGGACAACCCAGTTCAAATGTTACCTTCCTTGGGAGCATCCCCTGAATCCCGTTTTCAAAGTCTGACGTGATTTATTTCTCAGCACCAGTCATTTCTGGATGTGCCACCTCATCTCTCTGTCCTGTGACTCCAGGAAACGTGTCTTAATCGTCTCTTTTCCTCCTGCCTCCTCATGCCCTCCTGTGCCCTCCCTGACATGCTGTGCCTACAGAGGCTTAACGACTCCTGACTTAAGAAGACTAAAGGCCTCAAGACCTACCAGTGTCCTCCCCTCTCCGGATGATCAGCATTTTCCTACCGAAAGAGGGCAAGGCTCAGCTCCATGTTTCTCGAGCAGGAGAACCCCAGGCATAAAGGGGAAGTGAGGAGGGTGAAAGAGGAGAGGCTTGTGAGTTCTCCAGGGAAGAGGGGACACTGGTTGGGTGCTTGCTGTATGTGGATATTCCATACACACTCTGAGTCGATTTTCCCTACAGCCCTGTGAGATGGGTATTGGTCTTTTAATTGTGCAGGTGAAGAAACTGAGGCTCAGAGAGGTGGAACGATAAGATCAAGGTTACACAGCTGTTCAGAGACGTGGCTGGAACCGTACCCCAGGCCCAAGGCAATGAATGGTATGCTAGTGGTAAACTGGCTCCCAAAAACAAAACAAAAAAAGCTCCAATTTGTAGTGTTTGCCAATTCCTGTGGTGTAAATACTCCCACCGAGTCCATTTGCAAGCTACCAACACAGGCCTGTAAAATTCCCAAATATTTCACAATCGCCTCTTGCAAACTGGTAGCAACCCACTAACAGTCTGTCTGACCCCGCAGAGAGGCTTCTTCCCACCACCCTGGAAGGGGTGGAGGTGGGAGGACTGGCTGATGTTGCTGTGATGATGCTGCTCTGGGCAGAGGGAGGTGCTGGGGATGGAGGTGGCTGGGGACCTCTACCAGCCTCAAGCGTTCCTGTGCTGCTCTGTGTCTCCCTAGCTCCCCGTCCCTCTGCCTCTGCAGCTCTCTCTCTGGGCTACTCCCCGTGCTTCCCTGCACCAGATCCCTATCCTAGACGTCCTCCCTGCTAGGCCTCTCCTTCTGGTTCCTCGTCCGCGTGGTGTGTTTCCCTCCCGTTTCTATCTACAGGTTTCTCTACCGTTCCTTTTCTTGAACTCTTCCTCCCTCTCAGGAAACATTTCAAAGCCTGTTTAAAAAACAACACGGCGACTGAATTTACAGGTTTTTTCCCCCTCTTGTTGAGAACAGGACGTGAGAAGGCCAGGTTGAATTTCCTGTGTGAAATGGTGTGTGGGCTTTCTGAGCAAAACAAGGGTCAGGCTGTGGTCCTAAAGGAAATGCCAAGGTCACCGGTAACCAAGTCTCCGGCAGTGCAGCCCCCTGGGATGCCCAGGCCACTCCTGCCTTCCCTGGGGATGAGTTTTTCCAGACGTGAGCTGGGGAGAGAGCTGGGACGGGCACAGAATGTTCCACCGCACACCACAGTCACGCCCCATTTATCCAGGTCCTCACCGCAGGGCAAGAGGCCCCCCACCCGACTCCCAGTTCCTAACACCAGGCCTGCTCCACCTCCTCCCACTGTGGGTATGACCTGGAGCAAGTCCCTGCACCTCTGTGAGCCTCAGTTTCCTCATCTGTGAAATGGGGATGATGAAGCCAACTTGGGGGTCTTGCCAGGAGGACTATATGTAAGTAACACACCTAGCAGAATGCCTGGTAAATATTGGCACTGAGCTAATCTTAGTCCAGAGGGGAGTGAGCGGAGAGGCGGAGGAAAGGGAGGTGTTCCCCGTAATGCTAACCAAAGTCTTCCCCCATTATATGGCAAAATCATGATTAATTGAATCTTTCTCAGGGGAAACTTGCAATCATTAGCTGTGGGGTCCCAGGTGAGTTAACCTACTTGATTCTTCGTTTCCTAATCTGTAAAACAGTTTATAATAGAACCTACCACACAGGAGTATTACACGTATTAGATGAGTTAATAGACGAACGTGCTTAGGACAATGCCTGGCTTATAGTAAGTGCTTAATCCATGTCAGCTATTTACGATTACCAGTTATTTAAATACTCCTAACAGCCATTCAGCAGGAGAACATGTAATAATTCTCAGTTAAGTTCAAGGAGGCCTCTGATGGGGACACTTGCCACACATTTGACTCCAAGACATCATGATTAAGGGTTTTTTGTTTGTTTGTTTTGTTTTTGAGATTGAGTCTTGCTCTGTAGCGCAGGCTGGAGTGCAATGGTATGATCTCGGCTCACTGTAACCTTCGCCCCGTGGGTCCCAGTTCAAGCAATTATCCTACCTCAGCCTCCCAAGTAGCTGGGATTACAGGCACAAGCCACCATGCCCAGCTAATTTTATATTTTTTAGTAGAGACGGGGTTTCACCATGTTGGCCAGTCTGGTCTTGAACTCCTGACCTCGTGATCTGCCCACCTCGACCTCCCAAAGTGCTGGGATTACAGGCATGAAAATTAAGGGGTTTTAACCTCCAGTCCTCCCCTGGTGTTCTCAACGGTGGTGTGGGCTGGTACAGTTTATCAGTCCCCACTTGATAGTGAGTATCTGGGCGTGAGCATCCCTGGGCAGTGCTTAGAAACCACAGCAGGGATTATGTGCTTTCTCGTCCCATGGGTGGGGGATGCCCAGGGCTTTGTCCCTCTGTGGGCATCAGAGTCTGGAGATTGAGTCTCTGAGGCTTAGGGATCTGCCACCCCCCCATCTCCAGGTAGCACCTGACTCACTGGGACTTCCTGCCCCCTGGCCAAGGTGATTGATTTGTGGAGGGACATGTGACCCAAGATGGACAGAGGTGAGCCTGGCCTTCCTTGAGCGTGGGTCGTGTGCTGGGTGCTGTTGCAGACACACTGGGGCATGACTGTGGACCCATTGCAACATTGCTCTCCCCACGGTATAGATGAGGAAACGAGTCAAGAAGCCTGATTCCAGCTCCTGGTTCTGCCACTGACTGACTTACCGTGAACTTGGGGAAGCCCTTCCATTCACTCAACAGACAGTTGTTAAGTGTGGTGCTGGGGAGTCATCATGGCCTCAGCACGGAAGCCTCCCTGTGCCTCTCTGTTCACACCTGAGATAAATGCTTATTCCCATCTTACAGGTAGGAAAACGGAGGCACCAAAAGTTCGCAGGGCCAATACGAGCTGCAATTTGAACCCGGCTGTCTGCTTCACTGTCCGTGCTCTTAAACTGCTGACTCTGCCACCCCTCCTGAGTGGGGATGGGGTGTCCTCACTGAGCAAGAGTGGTAAGGGTGCTGGCCTTGGCCTCACTCTTCAGCCTCCTGGTTGGCTCTGGTCTTGAGGCACAGTGGGAATCCCAGCTCTGAGCTCACTCACATGAGACCCTGGGCAGGTCATGGCTCCTCTCTGAGCCTCAGCTTTCCTAGTTACGGAGAGATGGGTTCTGGTGCTCCAAGCTCTTTGCACCTTCTGGGAGTGCCTGGGCTCTTAGCAGCCCTCCACCCCCCACTCCTGCCCCCGAGGTATCCATTCCTCCCCCGCTCCAAACTGTAACCCCTCCTCTGGCGACTTGCCCTTAGAACCAGCAGACTGCGTATCTCCTGGCCTCCCTCCTGTAACGGGGGAAGCAGGCAGTCTGGATGAGCGGCATCCAGAGGTCCGGGGTTGGTATAGATCCACTGCCCACCGGCCACACGAGGCTGTCTGGCCTGGCGAGGGGCAGGGCTGTTTCTATCGATCTGCACTGTCAGCACGGGGAAAGCAGTTGTTTACCTTCCAATCTGAAATCAATGGGACCCGGCCTAGCAGATGGGAGTGGAGGGTTTGGAGCCAGGAAATAGCTCCCCTTGAGTTTTAGAAACATAAGCCAGGGCGGATCACACTGGGCTTGCTTCGAGGGTCAGCTGGCAAGGCGGGGCTGCAGCGCATGCTGGGAAGAGGCCCGGGTCAGGGGCCCCTTCTGGGCTCAGGGCCCACCTAGATGCTCTGTGCTGCAGCTCATGGCTGTCACCCTCCAGCCCTGGACTCTGAACCTGGTGGTACAGGCTTGACATCCCTGGGCTGGGTCATCAATCTGGTTCAAGCCCCTCCTCAGACACTGACCTGGTGTGTAGATGAGGGGAAGTCTCTGTCCCCAGGCGTCACAGGATGAGGTCAGACCAGTCGTCAGTAAGGACAGTCCACCTCGGGCCTGAAGGATGGTGGTGACAATATTTCCTCCTGTCTGGGCACGTTGAACCCCCCCAGTGATGGCTCATGGGGTAGGGATGGCTCTTGGGGGGCCCACTTCACACCTCACCCCTGCCATTCCAGCATCAATAACTGCCCCTCCCCACACACATCCACCATCCACCCCCTCCTGGCAAAGTTCTTTTCCAAAGCCCTCATGATATGCCCACCACATTCCACACACATTCCCAGGGCCTGCCTGTCTCCCAAGGAAGCTGCAGCTCCCCACGGGTCAGGAAAGAGGCCCTACATCTTTGGCTTTCTCTATGGGGGCAGGGCTGGCCCCCAGGAGGGGACCTCAGTGTTCAAGAGGGGGTTTGCTCCATGGAGGCTGGCGTCCTCTCCCAAACTCTGAGAGACTGTGGGGTCTCTGAGGGCAGGGCTGGGCCCACAGACAGGAGCTGTGCAATGGCCCCTGGAACTGGGCTCCGATATTTGCTGCAGCGAGGAGCGCTGGGGTTCTGCGCGGGCTCCTAAGCTCTGGGCACACCCTGATCTTTGGCCCTCAGTGTCCCCATCTGCAAAGGGGCACCCTGAGCTGGGAAGGGTGGAAGAGGCCTTCCAGGCTGCTATTCTCATATGCCCTCCTCTCTCTCTCTCTGCTCTCCACATGTCCTTGATTGCCCCCATCTTCCCTGCTCCATGCTGCTCCTCCCCTCTGGGCCCCTCCTTTTGGGTCTCATGTGCTGCCTGGTCTCCTGGCCTAGGCTGGCTCTTCTCCCCCCGTTCCACTCTCTTCTTTACAATGAGCCATCAGAAGCACATGTCTGATCCACCCCCCTGCCCTACTCAGCAACCTTCCTGGCTCCCTGGTGCCCAAGACACAGAGATCCAGTCCTCCAGGTAACATTTGAGGCCCCCAGCCTCCTCCCTGGGCCTCCAGCCTCCTCCCTGGGCCTCCAGCTTCCAGCCCCAGCACACTGGTCCCATTGCCAGCTAGGCCCAGGGCTTCCCCACTGCAGACTCCGTACCTGTCCCTCTCTCTGCCGACAGTGCTTTCCCACCCCTTTCCCTTGGTCAAAACAATTCTCCAAGACCCACACACGTGCCATGTCAGCCATGGACCAGTGTGCCCCTCTAGAGCTCCCACAGCACTGGCTACAGCCACTCCACCTGCAGGCCTGGGTCAGATTCGAGGTGAGCCCCACAAGAGGGACTTTGCTCCATGGAGGCTGGTGTCTTCTCCCAAACTCTGAGAGACTGTGGGGTCCCTGAGGGCAGGGCAGGGTTGTGCCCATCACTTCCCTCAGGGGCTCCTTTAACAAAGAAAGGTAGCAGCTCAACGACAGCGTGGGGGTTGGAACCTGCCGGGGCGCCCTTTGTAGGGAGAGCAGGGCTAGTTTGTTTGGGACTGGGTTGGGTAAAAGGAATGAGCTGGATTAGGAGGATTTATCCTAAATGTGATGGGTTTAAGTCGAGTTAGGCCCAACCACCCACAATGGTTAGGCAGTGCTCACCTGGATTAGTTAAATTGAGTTAGCTAGATCGGGCTTGTTAGTGGAGTGGGGTTGGACTAGTTGGGTTATCCTGGTTAGGTGAAATGACCTGTGTGGTTGAATTGGGTTGGGTTATTTGGACTGAGAGAGCCAGGTTGGTTTGAGCTGAGTAAATTGAGTTGGTTTGGTCTAGTCGAGCTGGATTTTGGGGTTGGCTTTGTTTGGGTTAGTTCAGCTGGGTTGGTTTGGGCTGGTTTAAGTAGAGTTGTCTGGTAGTTGCGTTCAGCTGGTTAGTTGTGTTAGGCTGCTGAGTTAAGCTGGGTTGGCCATTGGGCCGGTTCAGTTGGTTAGGCTGGATAGGTAGTGGGGCAGGGCTACTTAGGTTGGGCTGGGTGGCTAGGTTTGGTTACATGGGTTGAGCCCATTCTTTGGGTTGGGTTAGTTGCTTGGGTGGCTGGTTTGGGTGGGCTTGGGCAGGGTTAGTTGGGTAGAGCTAGTGGGTTGAGATAGGTCACTTGGGTTTCTAGAACTGCACTGGCTAGACAGGTGGGGTTGGTTGGCTAGTCTGTTGGAGTAGGCTGGCTTGGTGGGCTGGGCTATGGCCTGGCTGGGTTCCGGGTTGGCGGGGGGTGGCCGCAGGCCTCTGAGCTCTGCTTAGTCTCCAGCTCTGAGCCAGAGCGGGGGTAGAGGGTGGGCGTCGTGGCCACAAATAGCTGTGGGGAACACAAACAGTTTGGTCTTCAAAGACCTCAGTGGTGGCGGCTGTAACTTTCCACACGGCCCAGCAGGCACGTCTCTAGGCCTTGTGTTCGGGCCCAGCTGCTGCTTCCTCTGTGAGCAAACCACAATGTGGGGGGCGGGAGAGGAGGGGAGCATGGGGGCTCCGAGTCTCCCCACAGGAGCCAGGCAGGCCTTGCCAGGCATCTCCCAGCTTAGGTGCCAGGTACTCTCTGCCAAGGGGAGAGATACTGACCCTGCAGTAGGGGGGATATCCCCTCCCCTACGGCAGCCCCTGTACAGCCGACGTGCCAGGCCCAGCAGGGGGTTGAGACGAGGAAGGGCTGTGGGGAGGCAGGAGCAGAGGTGGGGGTGATGGCTCAGCTACAGGTTTAGGAGAGTCAAGAGTGTCTGAGACCTTGGTTTCTGCACAGCTGTGGTGGGATCTGGGTGGACATTCATTCATTCATTCATTCACTTATTCATTCAAAATACTACTTCTTGAGTATTCATTAAGTGCAAAGACCTGAAGACAAGGGTCAAAGGAAGGAGAGAAGGGGATGGCCACAGAGACAGGCTGAGGCTTCCTGGAGGGCGGTGTCGCCACGCCACCCCCTGTATTCTCACTCCCTCCGCTCAGCCCCTTTCTGTTGCTCCTTTGAAGGGACCCACTGTGGGCAGCTCGGAGCCCGCCTGTGTTCAGACAAGGTGTGCCCTGTGGGCAGACACGATGGTGGCTGAGCCCAGACAGCAGGGCTGGCCACTTGCAGCCCAGCACCCTCCCTTCCCCCTGCCCAGCCCTCTAACTGTCCTGCCTCTGGTCTGCGCCCCACCCTACCTCCCCACCCATTACAGCTGAGCTGACTCTGCTCTAGTCCCTGGGAAGGCAGAGCGGCGACACCCAAGGTGCCTCCCAGGTTGTCAAATCTAAACTCACACTGTAGAGATGAAGAAATAGGGGCCTGGAGTCGGAGCATGGCTTGCCTAGGACACATGGTGCATTGGAGGCAGAGTCAAGGCCATCTAGATGCCTGGACTGCCCACGCCAGGAGCAGCCACCTGGCTCCGTGGGAAGCCCAGCAGTCCTAGGCTTGTCACTTATATCTGAGTGGCCTTGGGTAGGTATCTTCATCTGTCAGCTTCAGCTTCCTTCAAGGCAGTGGTGCTCAGCCCTCGGTGATTTTGCCCCTTGCGGGAATATTTGGCAATGTCTGGAAACATTTTTGGTTGTCACAACTCAGGGCGTGCAATGGCACCTGGTGGCCGGCAGCCGGGAATGCTGCTAACATCCCACAGTGCACAGGCCAGCCCCCTACAACAAGAACAGTGCACAAGCCAGCCCCCTACAACAAAAAACTGTCTAGTCCTAAGCATCAGTGGTGGTGAAGCTCAGAAACTGTTCTATGCTGACTAGTTGTCCCAGTTAGTCTGGGACTGAAGGGTTTCCTGGAACATGGGACTTCCAGCACTAAAACTGGGACAGTCCAGGGCGACAAGGATTGCTGGTCACGCTAGCTTCTTCCTCTGTCAAACGAGAACATTGTTACCTTCCCCACAGACTGCCACAGGCTTACGTGAGAATCTGGGGGGTGACGGCTCAGCACCATGCCAGGCCCGGGCCAGCACTGAGTAAACCCAGTGGCGATGATTCCCATGACACCAATACTCACCGGGCTTCCTCCTTCTGCAGTCTTTCTCCTGCTGGCCACTGCTTTCCTCGTTTCTAAGTCTGGCCAACCCTCCTAAGGCTCCCAGACCAAGCACATCCATCCACAGAGACCTCTCCCTCCTCTGACTTCCCACCACAACCCCGTCTGTCCCTCCCAGCCAGGCCGTGGCCCATCACAGGTTCCTGTTTAGCCACCAGGTGTTCTGAGGGTTGAGAATCTTCTTCCCAGGTAGTTTAATGTATTCTCTAGCAATTCACTGATTCCCTGCTCATGCCCCAGCTAGACTGAGAGCTCCCTGAGGGCAGGGGTCATGGCAGGTGCATGTCTGTGCCCCGATGCCCAGCCAGGGACCACGCTGCACCCTCTGAGAGTCCTGGACACACTGTCATCCCTGCCTGTCACCCCTGCCGCATGGTGCCTGGCACAGTGCTGGTGCACAGCAGAGACCCAATGGAGACCTGGTCTTGCACCCTTGAGAAACATCAGGATGGATTCCAATAACGTGGCGAGAGGTTTGCAGTTCACTGAGTGCCAAAACCGAAGACAGCACTGTGCGGAGTGAGCATATGGGGAATGATACTCATTCGAAGGACATGGTTTTTTTTTTTTTTTTGAGACGGAGTCTTGGTCTGTCCCCCAGGCTGGAGTGCAGTGGTATGATCTTGGCTCACTGCAACCTCTGCTTCCCAGGTTCAAGTGATTCTTCTGCCTCAGCTTCCCGAGTAGCTGGGACTACAGGCGCATGCCACTACACCCGGCTAATTTTTGTATTTTTAGTGGAGACAGGGTTTTGCCATGTTGGCCAGGCTGGTCTTGAACTCTTGACCTCAAGTCTCCCAAAATGCTGGGATTATAGGCATGAGCCACTGCACCCACTAAACAAGTTTTCTTGACTTGAAATGCACTTTGGCTCTCGAGGGCAGAGGGGACAGCCTGTCATTGGCCTCGATCACTTCCTGGCTATGTAATGTTGAGCAGGTTTCTTAATTTCTCTGGGCCTCAGTTGCCGTGTAAACTGGGCATCGTAACCACGCCTCCTTCCCAGGGCTGTCAGAGAGGATCTGGTGAAAATAGGCTGCAGGGAGACCACATGGTCAGCGCTCAGCGGTGTCACCCACTCTGGTCGTTAATGCTCCAGGAGATGCTCAGGCTGCGTGAATTCCTCTCCCTTTCCCTTTCCATCCTGCCTCTTGTTCCTCCCTCCAGCCCCCATCCAAGGCCCTCCCCAGTCACAGAGCGCCTCCAGAGACCCAGCTCTGAGTATTTGTGGTCCCTGGAACAGGACGGGGCCTGTGGGTTTGTGCTTGGGCACCTGGATGAAGCCACACCTCAGCCTCACTAGCATCTGCCTGGGCTCTCCCAACTCACCCCTTCTGTGCCCCCGGCTCTGGCTGCTGCTGGCCATGCCCCCAAGAGACAAGCTTGGGCTGGGCACAGCTGGATGTATTTACTCTTTGCCGAGGCTGGTTTCTCTGCTGCTGACACGAAGGCCTGCTGGGTGCCCATGTTTCCTGCTTGGGTTTTCCCTGCCCAGTGCTGGGTTGCCATGTCTTCCAGCCACCCCGCCCGGGGCCCCTCCACCTTGGCCACAAGCTCTCCCTCCACCTTGGCCACAAGCTCTCCCTCCACATACCCTCCCTGGCCACCGGAAGTCAGACTCAGAAGCCTCCAGGGGCCCTCAGGTTCTCCCTCAGCAGGAAGTTGGCGCCCAAGGGCAGCTGGCCTGGACCAGGTCGTCCTTCGGCCCAACTGGGAAGGCCACAGACTACACACTGGTCAGCTGCTCTGGAACTCAGGAGAGCCACCGCCTTGCAGCCCCTGGGTCTACAAAGAGATGTTTTCTGCCTCGGGCGCCTCTGACCATTGTTAGGGATGAGGATCCTGGATTGGGCTGGGGAGTTGGGCTGGGGACAGTGACCCATGTGTTAGAGACCCGTGTTAAACTCCGACCTTTTGGCTTGATGACTCAGGAGGAAACAGCCACACCTCACAACCTTGGGCGCTGGGGCCGCTCTGTGGTGAGCTGTCCTCCCAAAGATGTTTTTTCCAAATTTTAATCATCACGGTAACAACTATGAAGTTGTTTTTCTTACCCTAAATTCATATTGTGCATATAAACATATTATATGTTATATTATAATATTTAATATATACTATATTAAATATTATAATAGAACATATATATAAAGTAAGGAAAATATGTTATATATTTAATATAATATGTTATATATTATATCACAACATATGTTATAATGTAACAATATATAATCTAACAAATATATGATATATGTTACATTATAACATATATTTTATATTGTCATATATTATTACAATAACATATAATATATAATATGTTATATTATAACATAATACACTATATTCACATCATGATTATATATTTATGTGTTAAATAATATACATATATATTACAATGTAACATATATATTAATAAATTTATTCTTTCTACTTTAATCAATTTCTCCTCATCCTAAGAAACCTTAGTCGTGAAATCACAGTTTGCACACCCTAGGGCTGTTTTTCTCCTAAAGCATACTAGATAACCATGAAAGTAGCAAATTCTGGTCGGTGAGCCATCTGTCATGCTGTCCTTGAAGAGTGGCTTGAAGGGTTATTTGTATGGAGGATCCCTGAGTCCCTTTCTTCTCAGGCCTCTGAGATGTCACAGTCCAGTCCCTTTAGAGCCACCTGAAGCTACAAGAACCCTGAAAGCCACTTGTGTCATGCAGGTTGATTGGCTTTGCTCTGCTCGGCCTTTATGAGTACCCAGAGGAGACACTGAGTCCAGCTTGGCCTGGCTCAGGAGGCAAGACTGATGATAATGACCGCATATATTGGCACAGCACTCTACAGTTTGCAGAGCCCATTCTCAAATCCTAGGCTCGCAGTGATCAGCCTAAGACCACGTGACCAAAAAGAATGGAACTGAGCTTGATAGCAAACATCATAGGATCTTCTTACTGGAAGGGCCTGGTGGTTATTTGGCCTTGTGCTTTCTGAGGCTGGTCTGCTGGGTGCTTTGGGGCGGCTGCTGATGGGCACTGACTCATGAGGTGGGAATGGAGTGCCCTTTTCAGTTCTTGCTCATAGCTTTGATTAGCATCAGGGCAGAAGTTCCAGCGATGTGCTGAAGGGTCCTTGTACTCTGCTTGCTAACCTCCCACCTAAGCAGAGCCTCCCAGGCAGGGGCTTCAACGGATGACAGTGTCCAGCTGGAGGCTCATCACAGTGTGGTCAGCAGGACTCTAATTTGCCCACCTCCCACAGCTGCTGGTGTACACTTCATGTATAATTCCAGTCCCTTTCGTGTGGGTAGAACCCATGAACCTCACTTAGAGTGGGTCACAAGGGAATCTATTCTGGCTGGCCTGATCTCATCAGAGGAAAACTTGAAAAGGTGAAGTGTCCACAGGTGTGATCCTGCCGGCCTGGAAGACAGCCAAGAGCCTTGTTATGAACAACCCACGAGGGGGCCATGTGGCAGGGAACTTTGAGTGGCTTTTAGGAGCTGGGGGTGGCCTCCGAACGACTGCTAGCAAGGAAATAGGGACACAGTTCTACAGCTACAATAAACTGAATTCTGCCACCAGCGAGCTTGAAAGAGGACTCCGAGAACAGGTGAGATTACAGCTCCATTGACACCTTAATTTCAGCTAGTGTGACCCTTAGCAGAGGACCCAGCTGACTCATGCCTGGACTCCAGACCTGTGGGAACCGTGAGAGAGTACATCTGTGTTTATTTAAGCTGATAAACTCACACACAGCAGTAGGAAAGTAATCGTGCTTTTGCTTTTAATCTTAACTCACTGCAAGCTCTGCCTCCCAGGTTCAAGTGATTCTCATGCCTCAGCCTCCTGAGTAGCTGGGATTACAGGCATGTGCCACCACACCTGGCTAATTTTTGTATTTTTAATAGAGACAGAGTTTAGCCATGTTGGCCAAGCTGATCTCAAACTCCTGGCCTCAAGTGATCCACCTGTCTTAGCCTCCCAAAGTGCTGGGATTACAGGCATGAGCCACCGCACCCCGCCACTGATACTGATTCTCTCTGTAGGGTGAAGATAAAAATTTTCTTTAACATTAAAAAAAATTAATTGGCTGGGTACAGTGGTTTATGCCGGTAATCCCAGCACTTTGGGAGGCCAAGGTGGGCAGATCACAAGGTCAGGAGTATGAGACCAGGCTAGCCAATATGGTGAAACCCCATCTCTACTAAAAATACGAAAAAAGTCAGGCATGGTGATGAACAGGGAAATCGCTTGAACCTGGGAGGTGGAGGTTGCAGTGAGCCGAGATCGCACCACCGCACTCCAGCCTGGGCGACAGAGCGAGACTTTGTCTCAAAAATAATAATAATAATTAATTCAATTTTAAAAATCAGTGGGTATATCCAAACATGGGCCAAATTCTTTGACAATCATCCCATCAAGAGGTGGGCTTTCTGCCCCCTCCCATGAATCTGGGCAGGCTTGTGCTGCTTCCACCAAGAGTGTCATGAAAGTGACATGACGTGGCTTCTGTGGTCAGGTTATAAAAGGCTGTGCAGCTTCTGCCTGGGTGTCTTGGGATACTCCTGCTTGAGAACCCAGCTTCCACTTAAGACACCTGAATAGGCCTGAGACCACCACATGGAGAGGCCACGGGTGGGTGCCCCAGCTGCCAGCTGGCATCAACTGCCAGCTGTGTGACAAGTCAATTTAGATGTCCAGTCCAGCCAGGCCTTCAGAGGAATGCAGGCCTGGCCAGCCTCTCATAACTATAGGTGACCCCACGCAGGAGAGACCCTGCCTTGCCTTTCTCGAATTCCTGACTGTGACATTACGAGCCAAATAAAATGGTTGTTGTAAGCCGTTACGTTTTAGAGTAATTTCTTTTGCAACAGCAACTAGAATAATGAATGACTGATGCATTCATGTGGTTCAAAAATAAAAGAGTCTAAGACTATCTGGGATCAGCCGCAGGTGAAGACTGCCCAGAGGTGGTGGCTTTGATGAGATGCCACAGTGTCCCCACCCATCCTCTCCACCTGTAGCCTCACCAGCAACAAACATTTGCTGAGCATCTACTGGATACATTGCATCATGCAATTTAGACATTCCTACAAGAGGCATCAAGGAGGTGAGTGGGGGAGGTCCCAGCCTAATTAGAGGAGAGGACGTAGATGACGCTAACACATCCCAGCCAGGGTACACTGCATGTGCTCAATCAATGTTGCTTGCAATGAACTGGACCCCTCAGCAGCCATGCTGAACACTCCTTCATTCATTCCCAACCACTGATGGAGCGCTGTGTCAGGCACTGTGTGGCCGGGGAATTGGAGAGGCGGTTCCTGCCACGGCAACACTTGGATCCCAGCATGGCATGAGTGCTGAGACACGCAGGAGGGAGGTGGCAGCCTTGAGGGCTGAGCGGTCAGCAGAGGCATGCTTTCAGTGGAGCATTTATGTACTTTATAATTATTTAATAGCTAACATCTTAAACTTAACACACACAATATATACCAGGCACCATTCTAAGCATTTTAGAGCATTTAAATCGCCTCAAAGCCAAGGGATGATATTACTATTAACTCTTCAGACAGGGAATTGAGGCTCAGAGAGGTGAAGTAGTTGCAGGCAGGAGGCAGAGGCGTAGGAGGCAGAGGCACAGCTGAGACCCCAGCCTTTCCGAGCCCAGAGACCCACCTTGAGCCACCACCTTCCTCTGCTTCCCCAGTGAACAACAAGATTGAGCCGACAGAAAGGACACTCTGGGTGAGAGAGGCTGTAGGAGCAAAGGCTTAGAGGCTGGACTTTGCCTGCCAGAGCATGGAGGTGGAGAGGAGGAGGAGCGGGGAAGTGAAACAGGGCTTGAATGGACATCTTGAGTGAAGTCAGGACATCTGCAAGTGGCTGAGATGTCTTTGGAGGTGCCAAGATCATCGGAGTCTGGTTCCCCTCTCTCTGTCTCTATTTATTTCTCTGTCTCTCTGGAGTGGAGCCTCCCTTTCTTTGCAGAACCTTTTTATTTTTATTTTTACAATGTAACTGACTCTAAATAAATAAATATATTAACAACGTAAACGTCTACAATGAGAGTTGGCCCCCTCAAAGGTATTTCCGTTTGCAAAATAGGTGGAGAAAGCAGAGCTGTCTTCTGGTCTTCACTTCAGGCATTGCTCTGGCCTAGGAAGGCCCCTGTGACAGTTGAGGTTAAGGAGAAACAGCCTCCAAGGCAGCCTGAGACACTCAGCCCAGGAACAGGGGACTCAGCACTAGGACCAAGAAGCCAGACCCTCAGAGCACGGCAGGGTGGGCCCCTTCTCCACCCCCAGGAGACAGTCCCACATCTGCCGCTCTCCTGGGAGGCACGGAGGAGCCTTGTCTGTTAGTGCAGGAGGGAGCCTTTGATCTCTCATGCAGGTGAGCCCAGGGAGAGCAAGGGGCATGTCTAAGGCCATGCAGTCACAGCGTGTGACTTAGACGCCCCCGATCCAGGGGGTTAGTCAGAGCTCTGAGGTGTCCTTGTGTTCCCCCTGTACCCCACTGGAAAGATTGACATGTGAGTTGATAGACGCTGGGAACCAAAGTGTTGGGGAGATGACAGTGGCAGGGTTTGGGTCATGGCCTTCCTTCCAGGCTCGTTTTCTTCATTCTTGGGTCCCACAGCCAGGCAGTGGCCAGATCATGCTAGAAGGGAGATGGGAGAGAAGGAGGGAGGGCAAAAAGGGAGGTTTAGCTGGCCCTGGGACGCCATGAAAGAGCTAATGTGAATTAAAGAGGAATAGCTGGGGTGCTGGGAGGAGCACTAGCCAGGGAGTCCAAGGCGCTGAGTCCAGGGTGAGGAGCTCCCTGCCTTCTTCTGTGCGTGTAGACATGTGTTTCATTTACACAGTAAATACTGGCTAAGGATCTACATGCCTGGCCCTGTGCCAGGAAAGGGAAAGGGAAAAACCAAGCCAGCCTGGTCAGTTACAGAAGCTCACTGTTCAGCAGGGGAGAGAACACGTGTGAATCTTGTTAAGATATAAAGTTTGATCAGGACTGCAAGGGAAAATAGAGAAGGAGGGCTGCAGGGTTTTAGGGTGGGGGTGGTGGGGAGAGGAAGCCCATCAGGTGAGATGTGGGAAGGGCATTCCAGGCACAGACACTGCATGAGCAAAGGTGGGGAATAGGGGGTGGGCGTACGGCCCCACTCAGCTGGAACCCAGTCCTAGGGAGAGGAAAAAATATCTGGAATGTGTGCTTGGTACCAGATCAGAGTGGGTATGGAATGACCAGCTAAAGATTTTGGACGTCATTCTGCAGGTGGCAGGAGCCACTGAAGGTTTTTGAGTGCAGACGTGCCAATAAGCATGTGAAGCGGGAAGAGGCACATTTTGGAAGTTTAATGCCCCTTTCTTTCTTTCTTTTTTTCTTTTTTTTTGAGACAGGGTCTCACTCTGTCACCCTGGCTGGAGTGCAGTGACACAATCACAGCTCGCTGCAGCCTTGACCTCCTGGGCTGAGGCAGTCCTCCCATTTCAACTTCCCAAGTAGCTGGGACTACAGGCGCATACCACCACATGCAGCTAATTTTTTTAAATTTTTTTTTAGAAACAGGGTTTCGCCATGTTGCCCAGGCTGATCTTGAACTCCTGGGCTCAAGGTATCCACTTGCCTCTACCTCCCAAAGTGCTGGGATTCCAGGGGAGAGCTACCGTGCCCGACTGCCCCTTTATTTCTTTAGGGATCACCTTCCTTATCAGTAGATGAAAGGAACTGGACTAGATTAGAGATGGCAAGTGTCTAACACACATATCATTACTTCCCAGTCTGTACCCATAACAGGCATCACTAGTCGATCCTTGCACTTTTCTCTCCCATCAAGCTCCGATTCAGCTCCAGAGTGCCCCAGCCAGTCTCTACCAATCACACAGAGCTGGCCTGAAGGATGGTGCTGATTGGCTGTCTCTCAACTAGATGATGATGGCAGTGGTGCTAATTGCAATGAAGCCTGCAGCGCTTTTCACTTTTCATGTTGTCTTCTGTCTGATTCACCACTCAGGGCACCCATTACTGGCTACAGTCTCCCTAGGAGGAAAACTGAGGCACAGAGAGGTTGCCAGGCTTACCGAAGGCCAGACTCAGCTTTCTGCAAAAGTCTCTCCTCCGTTTAAGCCCCAGCACCAAGGGCCTGACCCCACTTTTCAGCTAAACTCCAAATGTCCGCCCAGCCCTGATGAAGGCGGCTGATGTGGGGGCATGCACTTCAGCCTTGCCACTGTCCCCAGAGTGGCTGGGCTCTCTCCTGTCCCCAGCCATAACCCTGGTGGTCCCAGATGCAGAGCATGAGGAGCTGCTGGAATTGTTGGCACAGGGCAGACGCCCAGTTAGTTAGAAAAACATGTGGCTTACTCTTCCCTCTCCTGCCCCCTCCAGCCGCCACCACCTTTTAATTCAATTTCCCTTGAAAAACAATGGTTTCAATGAAGGGGGAAACAAGATTTTCCGAAACTTCATAAAGTTTTGCAAAATAATTACCCCCCAAACTGGCAGACTTCCTCCCCCTTTCTCCTCAAATGAATGTCTCTGGGACATTTCCACAGGCTTTAAATCCCAGCTGGATGCACGCCTGGGCTCCCCCTGAGGCTGCCTAGCCCAGATCAGACCCTGGGCATCCGCTGGGCATGGGGGCCATTACCCTCTCTCTGGTTGTCCACCTCATCCTCCGGTGAGGACTGGCCAGGGGGAAAGGAGGGAGGAGGGGATGTTCCTGGAGCTTGCCATCGTGGTGCCCCGAGCTGCTCCACAGATGAGGTAGGAATCAGGGCGGGGAAGGAGGCCGTCTGAGGGCCCAGCACAGTGCAGTGGAGGACAGAGCCAGGTCTGGACCCTGGACCGCCGGCTCTTGTTTCCAGCTGCCTTGCCTGGAAGCTTCGGGTCAGCCTTGGGCCTGAAGCCTCGGGCGGCCTCTGGGAAATGCATGTCTCGGTTGGCCACGCTCCCAACCCCGGCTGTTGCCAGCCCACATGGGCAAAGAGGGATTCTCCTTCCTTCCTCACTTCCCCTGGAGCCCGGGGTGGCCCAGCTGCTGCGTCTGGCTCTACTGGTCACCAGTGGGCCTGCAGACCACCCCTCAATCGACAGAGCTTCAGGCAGCCAGGCACATCCTGATGGGCTGCCAGGGTCAAACCACCTGGACTAGAAGTTTTTCTTTGCTATGCTCTGCCCTCTCCTGATGCCCTCACCTGAGTACTTGGTAATTCCCATGACCCTCAGCAGTGGGCAGCCTCCCAGGTCCTCCTCTCACCACTGGCTTTCAGGGGGTCCCCCATGCGCTGCCTGAGGTATTGCCCCTTTAATCGTCCCTCCAAGACAGTCCCCTCTGCCACTCCCAAGAAAGGCTATTCCTAGCCACTTCCTGCTGGGGACTGCCACCAGGCGCCCTGCTCAGCCCACCCTCCCTACAACCTTGACTCTCCTCTGCCCCAGCTCCCATCCCAAATCCCTCACTTTTTCTGCTGCCAGAGGTGAAGGTTGATAAACTCATTCATACTAAGGTGTGAATGACTGACCATCTGCACCCTCCTAGAGACAGACTTTGTTCTGAGCTGAGATTTTGGGGTGGGAAAGCTACTCAGGAGACACAACTGGTGCCACAATGAGAGACTCTGAAGCAGAGCCACTTGTCCCAGGTGTAGCAGTTGCAAGCAGGTGAAGGTGCCTGGGCAACAATGCAGCTGAAGGCAATCCCTGCATGCTACGGGCACCAACTTGAGCCTCTGGCTCAAGGGACCCTGAAGGTGCCCAGCGCAGGAGCCAGTCTCCAAAACTGACAAGGCTCCTAATCACCTCCCTTACGAAGTCCCCGCCCACACTGGGCGGGGCTGACTTCTGTAGCCAATAAGCTATTGCAGAAACAATGGGGTGTGACTTCTGAGGCTAGGTCATTAAAGGCATTGCTACTTTTCTGCTTTACTTCTCTCCGGAATTGATTACTTGCTCTGAGAGAAGCTGGCTGCCATGCTGTGAGGACACTCAAGCAACCCATGGAGAGGTCCACTTGGCAAGGACAGCCAACATCCTGCACCACCTTGCCAGCTGTGTGAGTGCACTACCTTGGGAGCAGGTCTGCCAGCCCCACTCAAGACTTCAGAGGAATGTAGTCCAAGCTGACACATGATTGCAGCCTCCTGAGAGGCCCTGAGCAAGAAATGCCCAGCTGAGCTGCTCCTGAATTCCTGCTCTGCAGAAACTGCCACATAATAAATGCTTATTATTTTAAACCAGCAGGTTTGGGGGTAATCATTTACACAGCAAAAGATAACATGCCCCCCAGCCCCTCCACTGCCAGAACTCTCCTGCAGCCTCTCACTGCAGCCATTTGCTCCAGGTTTGTTGAGAAAAGCTATCCAAAACTTGGAAATAGGCAAAAAGAGGGCAGTGTGTCTGTTCAATGTCATATTGGGGACATGGTTTAACAGGGCCACTAAGGGTATCTGCTATGGTCTGAAAGTTTGTGTCTTTGCAAATTTCATATGTTGAAACCTATGAATTTTGCAAAGACACCAACTCCAACCCTAATCACCAATGGGACGGAGTTAGGAGGAAGGGCCTTCAGGAGGTCATTGAGTCATGAGTGTGGAGCCCTCATGAATAGAATTAGTGTCTTTCTAACAGAGGCCCCAGAAAGCTGCCTTGCCCCTTCCACCAAGTGAAGACACAGCAGGCAGGCACCATCTATGAGAACACAGGCCCTCACCAGACACCTTGATTTTGGACTTCCCAGCCTCCAGAACCGTGAGAAATAAATGTCTGTGGTTTATGCATTACCCAGTTTAGGGTATAGTGTTATAGCTGCCCAAACAGACTAAAACAGTATTTAATTATCTAGAGGAAGATATACCTTTGACTTAGTATGAACCATTAAAAGACCAGATTTTTGAAACAATATGTCTGGTAAAACATATGGCTTTCAACAGATTTCTGTCCGGTAGACAATCCCCCAAAAGTTATGGACTTCTGACCCATCAGGACATTAACCAGCTTTGGATCTCACTGAGCCGTTGCGTTCCAGGATGCTTTTCCCAGTATTCTGTAGTGCTATTCCTCCAGTTCTCCTTTGACTCAGCTTTATCTTCTCACTGGTTCCCGCATTCAGGAAACAAAGTTTGACATGTGTTCAACCTATATTTGAATGAGAGTTATGCTTTTACTCGATTTTTTTTTGAAATTATACTTTGACAGCTTACATGTACCCTAGGAATGGGGAGCTCACTACCTATCAGGGAGCTTGGGAATCTTAGAACAGCTCCTCAAACAGGCTTAGGGCTTCTTCCTTATTCTCATCACAGCACCCTCTGTCCCTGGTTCTCCCTTTGAGAAAAACCTCAAGAAGTGAGCCAAATCCTGACCTAATTCCCACAGCAGCCTTTCAGATTTGGCAATTTCCTATTGCTTTACGCTGTAGACTATATATTTTGTATTCAGAAAAACAAGTTATTAAATAAATAATAAAAATTTAGATCTACATTTTACTTCCATGAGTTGAAGAAGAATGAATTCAAGGAAAGAGCCATTTATTGTTGTTGCTGTGTCCAGGCCTGTGCAGTTGGAGAACTGGAGATTGGCAGGGGTCCACTCTGACCCTCCACCCATTCCCTTCTCCCGATGCTCTGGTGGGGATCTCAAGTAAAATCTTTAGCCCCCGTCCCTAGTCTCCTTCATGGCCTCTGGCTCCTGGAAGGAAGGTCAAATCCCTGCTGCAACCTCCTCTATGGCACGGCCCTGCCCCCTCCCTCTTGTCTCACACCAAGCTCAGCCTCGACCTCTTGATTCCAGGGGAACTGTCACTCCCTGAGGTTCACGATCCCTTGCCCTGCCTGACCTTTGTCGTGCCGTTCTCACTCCCCATGCAATGCGTCCTTCATCTCCAGGAGCACTTCCTTCTCGCCTGGATCATTTTCTGTCCCCAGGAAGGCTCTCCAAGCGCCTGTTCTCCACCTGCCCCCCACCCCCGGCCCTACACTCATTAGGTGGCAATTTGACCTTTGCTTGTGGGATGATTTGATGTTGGCTTCCCCTGCTGGACTGCGGGTCACAGAGGGACAGGGACCGCTTCCGCCTTGTCCTACCTTTTGTCCCCAGGATTCACACTAGGCACAGTGAGAAATGGATGCTAACAGCCTCTGGGGTCAAGGGCCTGGCACCAAGGAAGCACCAGGGGCACTTTGCTGAGCAAGCAAATAAAGGTTTCACCATAAGCTGGGGCAGAACGGGAGGCTCATACCTTCGTCCTGGGCTCCAGGGCCGGCGTTCCGCCCGCAGCCCTGTGCCTGGAGCACGCAGTGAGGGCCAGATCGTTTCTTGTCACTCTGAATGGAAAAGCACGGCCCCTGTGCACACCCATGAGCTGTGACTCAGATCATATGAAGTACAATCAAAATGCCCACTCTTTTTTTTTCTCTAAAGAGAGCAACTTAATAGACACAAGAGCCCTCTTGACACCCACTCACAGCCAGCTCAGAGAGTTTTCTTTATTCAAAAAATACGTATCACAACATAGGTAAAAACGGAAAACGCCGCTGAAGTGTGGTTACAAGGTGGAAGCCTCCGGCCACGCCACTCCCAAAGAAACCACTGCTGACCATCCCACGTATCCCATCTTCACATGACAAATCCCCACGTGAACTTCCACAGCCCACACTTACCTGGGGCCTGCTCTGGGCCGGGCTACTTGATATATTAAACATCAAAATGGCCCCTAAGGCAGGTACTTGATTTTTTGTTTGTTTGTTTGTTTTTGAGACAGAGTCTCGCTCTGTTGCCCAGGCTGGAGTGCAGTGGCGCAATCTCGACTCACTGCAACCTCCACCTCCTGGGTTCAAGTAATTCTCCTGCCTCAGCCTCCTGAGTAGCTGGGTGTGTACCACCACACCCAGCTAATTTTTGTATTTTTAGTAGAGACGGGATTTCACTATGTTGGCCAGGATGGTCTCAATCTCTTGACCTTGTGATCTGCCCGCCTCAGCCTCCCAAAGTGCTGGGATTACAGGTGTGAGCCACTGCGCCCAGCCAGGTACTTGATTTTTATCCCCATTTCATGGATAGGGAGCCTGGAATACACAGAGAAGTTGAGTCGGTTGCCCAAGGTCCTATAGCCAGTAAGTGGCAGAGCTGGGATTT
Organism: Aotus nancymaae; assembly: GCF_030222135.1. Taxonomy (NCBI): domain Eukaryota; kingdom Metazoa; phylum Chordata; class Mammalia; order Primates; family Aotidae; genus Aotus; species Aotus nancymaae. The sequence continues at coordinate 21,659,216 of NW_026988467.1, forward strand.
GAACCCAGGCAGCAGGTTCAAGAGTCTAGATGTCAGACCCTCTTGGTTTCATCCAGGTGTCTACACTTGAGGTCGATGGCACAGCTGTTCAAGGGTGGGGTCTGGGCTTTAAGGGTAATTCTGCTCCTTCCTAGCTTTGTTACCTTGGGCAATTTACTAGACCTCTCTGTGCCTTGGCTTCTTCATCTGTAAAATGGGGATGTGGTAGTTCCTGCTTTCTAGATAGCTGTGAGTTAGGGAATAGGAAGTGTCTGGAACAGAGGCGGGCAGGCAGTAGATGCTCAGTCACCCAGAGTCATGTGTCAGGTGACACGTCACCGTCACCACTGCTACCCACACAGGGCCTGAGGCATTCTCTGGACCTAAAGACTCACATTTCCTGCTGTCCTGCCACCAGCCTGGGTCCTGCGCAAGCAGTGACACCTCACCTCCTCTTTACTGACAGCCCGGGGCCTGTGCCTAGGCTTTCTGGATTCTGACAGGCATCAGCTCCCAATGCTGCCACCACGGCCACCTGCACAGCAGCTGTCTCACTCCAGGAGCCCTGCCAGGGCCCGCCTGCCCATCCTTATCGACCCAGGGCTCGGAGGGCGTAGAGCTCTGGTGTCTGATGCTCCTGAGCACAGATCAGGCTGTGGCTCTCGCTGCTGTGGCACCTGGGCAGTTTGCTTCCCACCCTCCGGGCTGAGCACAGAGCAGGTGCTCAGTGAACAAAACAGGCCTCAGTGTCTCATCTGTGAAATGGGGATGCTCGGTGCTGGTGTTGATAAGCCTCATAGGATGGAGAGGACAAACTGAGATGACATTGGCAGGATGCCCATCTGGCAGCACCTGTCTACGCGTGTCGGCCATGAGCACCATCTCGTTTCTCCTCGCCACAGTTTCCTGAGTAGGGACTTACCAGCCACGGTTTACCAGTGAGGAAACTGAGGCTTACCAAAGACAGTAACCTGTCCAAAGTCATATTTCTGACATTTGATGAACTCAGGCAGGAACTCAGGAGGGTGGCCCCCCAGCCCCCATCCTCCCCTTACACCTCTTGGCTTCTGCCCCTCTCACCACGGCTTAGCAGCCCCCTCCACAGGAACACCGGGGCCAACTGGGAGGGCTCCTGGACGGAGAGGCCACAGATGCCAAGAGGGAGAGACCTGGAACTGGCCAATGGGATTCTAGGCTCCCCAGACCTTGGAGTGGCAGCCACAGACATTCTCAGAGATCATGGCCCCAGAGCTCACGCCCATCCAACCCTCTGAGCAGGCGCCTGAGACAACTCACCCAGCTTCCACTAAGCGGGGCCTCAGCCCCAACCTGCAGCCCCCACTGCACCACGGATCAGCACTGCTCACGAGATCCCACAGGGACACAGCCGCAGGGGCTTGGACAGGCTGGTGAGAAAGCGACTGGCCCAGGAAAGTCCAGGGGCAAAGCCCACTGCAGCCTCCCCATTTTCCTGGGGCAGGTGATCGGCTGAGGCCCCCTTCCCAGAACTGACACCCTACTATTTCTGACTAAACTGACACACAAGTTTAGCAAGTCCTGCCTCTGCATGTGCCAGAATCATACACAACCAGGACATTTGATCCTCCCAACAATGCCCTGCAGGGAAGGCTATGATTAGCCACGATGGAGAAACTGAGGCACAGAGCCGTGACACGGCCTGCCCAGCCACATGCGTAACCCCCATACGCTGGTGAAACATCAGTATCAGAGGATCCCTGACACAGAGTCTGGCCCAGGGACCCTCCCTCCAGCTACTCAGTTGAACCATTGAAAGCATTTAAATTGTGTCCATCCAGAATCAATTTAGTATATGTTTCAAAAGATCCCCAAGCTGGGTGCCCTGGCTCACGCCTGTAATCCCAGCACTTTGGGAGGCCGAGGTGGGCAGATCACTTGAGACCAGAAATTCAAGACCAGCCTGGCCAACATGGTGAAACCCCATCTCTATTAAAAATACAAAAATTAGCCGGGCATGGTGGTGTGTGCCTGTAGTCCCAGCTACTTGGGAGGCTGAGGCAGTTGCTTGAACCCAGAAAGCGGAGGTTGCAGCAAGCCAAGATCATGCCACTGCACTCCAGCCTGGTGACAGAGCGAGACTCCGTCTCAAAAATAAGAAAAATAAAAATAAAATATCCCCAGTGCAGCTGGGACTGAGAACCGCTGACGGAGCCGAGCCTCTCATTTTACAGGTGGGATGACAAAGGCCCAGAGAAGGCAGATGATGTGTCCAGGGTCACACAGCAAGACAATGGTGCTAGACCTGGCTCTTGCAGTCCCTCTGGCACTTTTCAAGATCGGTGCTGAATGAGTTAATTGGATCTGGTTGGTCGACCCACTGCCCACCTTCAGCATGGGCCCTGGTCACCCCGGGCCACAGCTCCCCAGCCCCCAGCCTGATTTCTTCTCCAAGTTAACTGGTGCCTCTGCATTCAGAGACAGAGGGAAGATCCACCAGGGGAAATGGTGGCAGGTGTGCGGTGGCTGTGCCTCTGTCTGTGGGTTTTTCTTCCTCTTACCTCTCATGAGATGGCCTAGGGGGTGAAGAGACCAGCGTTCCTGGTGGGACGAGGAGAGCTGCACTTGTGCAAAGACTCTGGGCCGAGGGGTGAGGGGCTGGCGTGGGGCTGAGGCATGCTGGGGCCGCCAGCCTGGGCTGTGTGAATGAGGCCGGTGGCACAGCACGGGGGCACTTGGTTTCGTGCTCGGCGGCTGGGTTCAGACCTCACCACTTCTATTTGCCGGTTGGGTGAGTGCAGCCCTAAGCTCCCACCTTGGTGGTCAGCTGGCTCCAGGAGGATTCGATGAGAAGAGGCATGAGGGGGCTTCCCACTGGCCCGTGTACCTGCTGGCTGTAATCACCAGGCACCGTCCCCGGGCAGCCGTGTGCTTGCAAGACCCCTGTTCTGGACCGTTCCCACAGTCCTGTACGACTGTAGCCAACTCCCTTCCTCTCCCGAAGTCTCAATTCTCTTCTCTGTAAAATGAGGGTGGTGATTTCTAGGGTCCCTTCCTGTCCAGTTGTTTAGGGTTATTTTTTTCTCCTTTTTAGAGAAACCGATGTCACAGGGTCCAGAAGAGCAGTACCGGCCGGGCGCAGTGGCTCACACCTGTAATCCCAGCACTTTGGGAGGCCAAGGTGGGTGGATCACTTGAGGTCAGGAGTTCAAGACCAACCTGGCCAACATGGTGAAACCCTGTCTCTACTAAAAATACAAAAATTAGCCGGGCGTGCTTGCACACGCCTGTAATCCCAGCTACTGGAGAGGCTGAGACAGGGGAATCACTCGAACCCGGAAGGCAGAGGTTGCAGTGAGCCAAGATCATGCCACTGCACTCCAGCCTGGGCAACAGAGCAAGACACTGTCTAAAAAAAAAAAAAAAAAAAAAAAAAGAGCAGCACCCGGTTATCTGACCCTGCTGCTTAGACACAGTCATTCAAGCAGTACTAGCCATGCCCCCATGCTGGGCAGGCACAGAAGGGGTCTCCAGCTGGCTTCTCATCCCCCAGCTGCAGTGTCTCCTGACCTGGGGGCCCTGGGGCCTGAAGCCACTTCTGTCCACACCATCTCTGGCTCCTGTTTGTTGACCACCTACTGTGTGCCGTGGCCCAGGATGTGCTGTGACATGCTGAGGACTCTCTCTGGGTGGTCCCTGAGTCTCTGCGTTTTGCCACACACTCTCAGATTTGGCTAAAATAATACTAAGGCGACCTTTTATCAATGCTTCTGGGAGCCTGTGGTGGTTGGTTAAAAGCATGAACCCAAGAACCAACCTGTCCAGGTTAAGTCCTGGCTCTGGACAGCCCGTCGCCAGCATCCCCACCCCACCCGTGCAGAACGGCCTTTCTCCTGGCCTCCAGATGGTTCTCTTCCCTGCCTGTGGGGCGAGATTGGGCTCTGAGCACAGGTGGAACCCAGAACTGGGGACAGATGGCTCTTTTGGCCCCTTTAGATGTCAAGTCAGGAGGGGTGATGACTTCCAGTGGCTTCTCCCCAGAGGAAAGAGAAGGGGTTGTCCTGGGGCACGGGGGGAGGGGGGAGGGCTGTGCCAGGCAGGGGTGTGTGTGAGGAGGACTTCATGGGGTCGAAGTGCCCCAGCTCCCGCCTCTGTTGACCCCAGAGTGCCTGCGCCCAGCTCTTCCCTGGCCCATCACAGCACCCACAACCCCCGTCAGCAATCCTGTCCTTTGGGTTTCAAGTCCATTTGATCTTCTACAGCCAATTCATTGCATGAAACTCCGCGGCCTTGACCTTGGCCACAGACCAAGCCCTCATTGCTGACACATGGCCCCGGCCACACACAGCCCTGCTCTGGTCTCAGATGGACCCATAACCACAGCAAGAGTCCTGACCCCGAGCAGCCACTACAGGGAGGGAGAGGCAGGGCCAAACAGTCCCTGAGGCTAGCCTGGCAGGTCAGAGTGTCATCCCACATTGGTTCCAGGACCCACACCCCAGAGCCCCCGCTGGCCCTTGGGAGATGTGGCACCACCCCACTGAGTGCCACTAGGTATGTCCCCTGGCCTTGGCCTCAGCTCCCACCTCTGAATGAATGGATGATGTTGAGAGCCTTCCTGGCTCAGAGCTGGTGATCTAGGAACCCAGAGGTACTCCTGGGGGTGTGGCTTCAGGCTGTTCCCAGCTCTCACTGCCCTGGGCTAAACCCTCTCCACTCTCCTCCCAGCCTCAGCCTCACAGTCCAGTGGTTGGGAACAGGCCCTGGGGCCACATCCTAGCTGAGGGGACTCATAAGTTTCCTAGCCTCTTGGAGGCTCAGTCTGCTGTCCATGGGATGGGGACTGTGGGTGTTGGGAACTTGGCGCAGGCCACGTATGGGATGCTCTCGGTGCCAAGCCCAGCATGAGTAAAGGGTCAGGAAGTCAGAGCCAAGCAGGCCAGCCGTCCACAGTGCTCCCAGGCTTCACTCAGCTCCAGTGGAGATTGAAAATACTGTAATTCCCTCTTCTTCCCTTTCTCAGTGGGGAAACTGAGGCCTAGAGAGGTCAAGCCCGTGCCAACAGAGTGGGAGAAGCGGAGCCGCATGTCTCTCTTCTCACCCACCCCTAGCCTCCTTTGAGCTCCATGGAAGCCACAGAACTCATCATAACCCTGAGCAGGTCGCCACCCTTCCCTGAGCCTCAGTTTCCCCTTCTGTAAGAGGAGGGAGCAGGACCAGTGGGATATCCCCTGCAGGAAACCTCACAGCTACTGGAGAGGACAGGAGCACGCTGGGGTGGGAGGTCACGTCTGCATGGCAGGCCCTGAGAAACCTCTGGAATGCGGGTTTGCAAGTCTGGGGCCTGCTTTTGCTGCAAAGCTTCCCCCTCTCCCCTCCTTTCTTTCCATGACATTTCACCAACCGTTTCTTCCCTTAATCCAAACCATTGTTTTTCCAGGGTGAAGTTTAAATGAAAGCCACATGGCTCCCCCAACACACGTCCTTGCCAAATGCAAGCGTGTTCTGGGGATGCAGCAATGACCCTGCGGAAGGGGTTCTGATCCCTCCACGGAGCTCACCAGGCAAAGCTGTGTGGCGTTGAGAAGACTTGGGGGTTTCAAGCTGGCCCAACTGGGGTAGACTTGGAAGTGTCCAGGCCCAAATATGGCTCAGCCCAGGAGCAGCGGGTGAGCCTGAGTTCCTCCATGAGGAGGCCAGGAGGCCTTTTTCCAAGCCAGGAGCCTCCATCCTGTGAGCCATGGATATGGGAGGTGCCTGAACCCCTGGGGTTCATCTGGGGAAGGGGTTCCCTCGGTCCCCCCAGTGAGGCTCAGCCATTGAAGTGACTTGAAGCATGGTAGTGGTGTGGCCTTATGGGAAATAGACCAGGATTTGGAGTCTTGTTTGTGTCTGATTTTCACTCACTTGATGTGTGACCTTGGACAAGTTCCTTAACTTCTCTGAGCTTCAGCTTCCTCATTGGTAAAATGGGGCTCCTGCCAGAAGCTCGCTCTGTGGTAAGCATGATTCAGGGGAATGGCCAGGGCCCAGCACCTGGCACACGGTGGAGCTCCCAAAAGCAGCTCGGTGAACCTGTGCAGAAGCCAAGGGGGCCTCAGAAAAGAAGGAGGGAGACGCTAGGCCCGGTGTTGCCAGAGGGGCTGAGAGCAGCGGTGGGAGGGAGGGCAGGCAGGGAAATCTGGGCATCACGTGTGGCCCCCGGACATGAGAGGAAGCCCCGGAGTGGAGAGTCATGGGACTTTGGAAGGGCCAGGAGGCTTTACTGAGGGGAAGGGCACCCAGAGAGGAGGGGCCTAGAGGTCCCCAGGGACCACTCTGCAGGGGTTTCCCTGGGCCTGGCCTCTGTTTTGCATAGTCTGGCACTCTCTGGCGGGCTCACAACTTGGAGCCCCTTGTTGGCAAGAAGTCAGGAGAGCAAGGGGCAACCTCCCATATACCCCTATACACAAAGAATCAGACACCTCACTCCAGAGCAGGTCTGGACACCTGTGGAGTGAGCACACTCAGAGCTGTAGGCCCACGTATCCAGGCACACAGACTGAGACCCACATGCAAATGGCCACATGCCAGACCTGTATGCAAAACACAGACCCAGACAGACCATGCACACACCCACATTGCCACACTGGGGCCAGACCTGCATGCAGGAGTGTGCAGGTGTGTGGATGCCTGAGCACACTCCACACACATACATGCCCACGCACACACACACATGCCTGCACACACACACACCTGCATGCACACACATGCCTGCACACACATACATGCCTGAAAACACACACCTGCACACACACATACATGCCTGCACATACACACCTGCACATACACACATGCCTGTACACACACACCTGAACACACGCATGCCTGCACACACCTACATGCCTGCACGCACACACACCTGCACGCACACATGCCTGCATACACAAGCATCTGCACACACATACATGCATGAACACATGCATTCACCTGCACACACACACATGCCTGAACACATGCATTCACCTGCACACACACACATGCCTGAACACATGCATTCACCTGCACACACACACATGCCTGAATACACACACACCTGCTCACACATACATGCCTGTACACACACACCCCTGCATACGCACACGCCTGCTCACATATACATGCCTGCATACACACACACCTGTACACACACACCTGCATACATACACATACATGCCTGCACACACACCCCTGCACACACACATGCCTGCACACACCCCTGCACACACACAACAGCACACACACACCCCTGCACACACACACATGCCTGTACACACACACCTGCATACACACACATACATGCCTGCACACACACGTGCCTGCACACACACCTGCGCACACACACTTGCACACACACACCTGCACACACCTGCACATACACACACACCCGCAACCCTGCACACACACATACCTGCACATACACATATGCCTGCACACACACCTGCATACATGCACATGCCTGCACACACACACCTGCACATACACACATGCCTACACACACACCTGCTCACACATACATGCCTGCACATACACACATGCCTACACACACACCTGCTCACACATACATGCCTACACACACACACATGCATATATGCACATGCCTGCACGCACACATCTGCTCACACATACATGCCTGCACACACACCTGCTCACACATACATGCCTGCACACACACATGCCTACACACACACCCCTGCACACACACATACCTGCACACACCTGCACATACACACACACCTGCAACCCTGCACACACACACATGCCTGCACACACACACCTGCACATACACACATGCCTGCACACACACCTGCATATATGCACATGCCTGCACACACCTGCACATACACACATGCCTACACACACACCTGCTCACACATACATGCCTGCACACACACACATGCCTACACACACACACCTGCTCACACACACATGCCTACACACACACCTGCACACACACATGCCTTCACACACACACCTGCTCACACATACATGCTCTGCACACATGCACCTGCACACACACGCACACACACATACGTTAGCATACACATGTGCTGAACCAGGCCCTCAGAAGCCTCCAGCACGGTTGGAGAGAACGGCTCCCTCTACACTCAAGTATTCACTCCACAAACCAGCTGAGCACCTATCGACATCAAGTACCACCTCCAGCCCTGGAACTCACACTCTAGTGAGAAAAACGTCAATCATGCCTATCCAAATCATGATTATTCCTCACCCATTCACGAGATTGTGCTCATTTAACCCTCAAAGCAGCCCTCTGGAGTCGGGGGTCTCTGCTGCGCAAATGAGAAAATGGGTTTCTGAGAGGCGTGGTGCCTCTGCTCAAAGCCCCAGAGCCGGCAAGCTGCAGCCCCACTCAGAGGGGTCTGAGGAGGGCTCTCTGCTTCCTCTTGGTGACTTCTGTCTCCCCGTCCTCTGCACAAGCAGAGGCTGTGGGGCTGTGGCCCCTGGGGCAGGGACAGGCCTGCTGAGGGGCCTGGGTGCTTTCACTGCAGCCTGGACAAGCCTTTCCCCACTCCCTCCAAGCCTGCTCCTATTGCACAAAGTGGACGCGGAGTCTAAGAGGATAGTGGTCTTCTCAGGTGGCCAAGCTGGGCAATGTGTGCAGGACCAGGCCCTCTTGGCCACGAGAGTCAGAGACAGGGAAGGGGCAGCTCCCGCCACCCACATCCCCAGATCAATCAGTCCATGAGTCCTCACTGAGCCTGGTCCTGGCTGCACGCTGTGCCAGGCACACAGGGTCAGCCCAGCCCAGAGCCTCCACGTTGCTTCCCACGTTACCAATGCCACCAAACGCTACCAGGCCAGGGAGGACCAAACTCCTCACGTGCCAGGAGAAGAGCCGGCACGCACCTGGGCTGCAGGCCGTAGCATCCCCACCTTTCCCAGCCTCATAGTCTCTGGACAGACAAGAGACCCCCATCACCCAGGACCTGCACCCTACAGAGGCCTGGAACCACCCAGCCTGGGCCGCAGGGACCTCAGGGAGGGCGCAGGCCAGGCCCCTAACACCAGGCAGAGCCGTCCACGGCAGGATCACCCACCTTGTTGGCTTCCTGGAGCATGGTCACCCTGTCCTGCCTGTGAACTCAGGGGTGGAGACAGCAGAGAGAGGCGGGGGCCATCATTCAGCCTCTCGGAACTCCTCTCCGCCATGCCCTCATTCCTGGAGACCTTTGGTGCTGGGCCCTGTGTACAGGCAGAGGTTGGTGCAGGAGGGGAAGGCTGGAGTGTGTGCCTCCCGCTGGAAGCCCCTGGAACCCCCTCCCCTCCTGCAGGGCAGCCCCTGCCTTCAAGTTGCTTACAGTCTGTTCCAAGCTTCTTGATCCATCAGATCAACTTGAGGAACTTTATAAAATGCAGATTCCTGGGCTCCTTCCCAGCCTGCTGAATCCTAATCTTGGGGCTGGAGCCCTGGAATCTGTATTTCTTCAAAGCCTGGGGCCTGGATGAGAAGGCGGCAGTGGCACCCCCTGGCCCAGGCTCTGTGACTGCTCATTACTATTTTTCAGACCCCCTCAGCGGCATGCTGTCTTCTTTAATCCCACCTCCCTGCAAAGGATCCAGTAGATGTGAAGTGACTGTCTGCTGGCGATACTGGTGGGTTGGTCATGGTATGGACCCATGTAGAGGTAGGCCTGGCCCTCCCCTGGCCGGCAGCATGACCCTGGACAAAGCACTGCCCTCTCTGGGCCTTGGCTTAGAGGTCTCCAAAGGCAGGTATTTAGTGAGCCACTGATGGTCACCAAGGGCTGCCTTAACCCCCAGGCGGTGATCTTACTCCCAGCCTGGGAGAGAACCAGAGTGGCCTCCGAAGTGTCTCTGGGATCCCCTGTTTGCCTTCTGAAAAATGGGCCCAGGCCATGCAGCCATCCTGGACTGGTCTCACACAGAGAACAGAGAAGGCGTTCTTCCACACCTAAGGGAAAGAAACTTTGCCAGCCCGGGGTCGCCCCTGAACCCTGGCCGAGGCCTGAGGGCTGAGTTCTGGGATTATGAGGACCCACCGACCGCTCCTTTGCCCCTCCCCACTCCTGCCCCACCCCATCCCACACCCCGCCCTACCCCCCACCCTACCCCACCCCCTGCTGTGGGCGAGGAGCAGGTGCTTGGCTTCCACTTCTTAGAATCCCTGCAAGGCCCTGGGGTGGGGGTGAGCTCATTTACGGGAAGGGGGGATGGGGGGCTGTCTTCTCACCCGGCCCTGCTAGGGGGGCGGCGAGTGCGTCAGCAGCCCCAGCTCCCAGCCTGCCTCCGGAAATGCCGCCCAGGGCTCAGTCACGAACCTAGCCGGGCAGGGGGCGCAGCCGGAGCACTCAGGGGTGTCAGGTGACCTGCGAGGAAGCTTGGCTGGGGGCCTAGAGGTTGTACCGGGGTGCACAGTGAGGTCAACTTCCCCCTTCCTGGGCCTGCACCCTGACACGGGGGTGCGCGCCCCACAGCCCAGCTGGATGTCTCCCCGGCTCTCTGCCTGTCTGTCTGCTGTGCCCTGGCCCGCTGTGGGCGCTGTGCCTCTGCTGGGCTCCCCTGGCATCCACGGGGCCTGGGTTCTTATCAACAACCTGCTTCAAGGGGTTTGCCTGTCAGGGTCCTGGGCTGTGGGGGAGACCCCAGCCAGGGCCTGGCCCGGACAGCCCTGCTTCCCTACTCTCTCTCCCCCTCCCTCCCTCCTCCACTTCTCTCTGCAGCTATTTAAAGCAAGTGGTGGCCGTGGGAAACTGCTTCAGATGTGTGGTTTCATCTCCTTCAGCACAGGGCCAGGCCTCTGCTCGCTCTGGTGACTCATCCAGAGTGAGAAAAGTCTTTTTGTTGTTTGATGCTTGCTGGAGGCTCTGTAGCCTGAGAACCTGGCCCGACGGGGCCTTCCCTGCTGGGACTCCTGGGAGGCGTTGGGAGCGCCCAGGGCAGCCCTTTTGTTCCATCCCCAGACCCAGGGAGCCCGGGACCCACGGAGCCCCTGTGGCTGAAATGCTCTGCTCAGGACGAGGCTGCCTGACTGGCAGCAGTCAGGGGATACCCATTCTCAATACCCAGCTCGGCCACCACCTCCTCCAAGAAGCCTCCCTGATTCCTCCAAAACCTCAATCCATCTCCATCGTAGAGGCTCAATCCTCTAACCCTCAGTCTTCTCATCTATGAAACAGAGCAATGGGTCCCAGCTTACAGATCTGAGGGAAGATGAACTGCAGAACACACGCAGATACTCAGTAGGTGGGACTCATGCTAAGATTTGTCGAGCGCACTGTGTGCTAAGTGCTTTACAGGAATGGTCCCACTGAATCCCCACAGCTCTGTGCAGTGTTGGGATTCAGCAGGACCATTCATGTAAAGTAATATTCCCATTATACAGATGAAAAAACTGAGAAAGCAGTGGGATGGGAAGGGTCAAGTCATTTACACATTGTCTCACAGTTAGTAAGCAGCAAAGTGAGATTCAAACCTAGGCCATGTGATACCAGAGCCCCAGCCATTAGCCAACCTGTCCCTGGCAAACATCAGCTAGTAAAGATTTGGACTCAAGTCTGTAAAGGACATGCCTCTTCTGTTCAGAGGCTTTGCACATGCTGTTCCCCCTCCTGAAGCACTGACCCTTCCCCACTTGCCTGACTGTATCCTCCCTATCCTCAGAGATGGGCTTGAAGGTCACTTCCTCCAGGAACTTTCCAGAATTGGCTCTGTCAACTACCCTGGTGACGCATAGTACGTCTCTGCATACTCACTACCATGGCAGCTAAATCGCTGTTTCCGCCTGTGTCCCGCCCAGACTGTGGATGTCCCAGGGTAGAGATGGGTCTAGCTTCCCGTTGTCCCATCCCCACGGCAAGCACAGTCCCTGGCACACAGTAGGCCCCCAAGGTTTGTGGACTAATAAGCACCACCAATAAGCCAGAGGCTGGGAGAAGCCTGGAGCTGCAGTGGCTATAAAAGTTTTCCAGAAGCTTCTCTGTCATACAGAAATGCCTTTGATGACCCCTGGAGGATGCAGGGCTTGAACCTGCTGCCTGATGAGGATTTGGAGGGGGGACAGGAGGTCTCAGAGGGGCCTGCTCTCCCGGGGCAACAGGGCCACCCCTCCACGGACACAGAGATCCCGGGCTATTTGTGATGGTCTTGGAGCATCATGGGAGCAGGGAGGAGGGTTCCCTGTCCTGCTGCCACTCCCCACTGCCCTGAGGTCCCAAGAGGAAGGACCACTTAGCTCCATCCCTGGGAGTTGAAAGATCACCAGGGTCAGAGAGAGGTTCTGGGAAGAGGTGGGCACAGAGAGTCTTGGGTGTCCTTGGTCTTGGAGGAGCTGGGGTCCCTTGAGTGATGGACTTCAGAGTGAGGCTGGGCTGCCCCCATTGAAGGAACAGCAGTCGCCATCTAGAGATGCCCAGTGAGTGCCTTGAGGGCTGCCATTGATGCAGACAGCTGTGGCCACGGACCTGGATCCTGGCAGCAGAGGCCACGAGTGGACCACAGCATGCTTCCCAGCGGCCATGCCAGGATGGTTGGGGAGCAGCTTATTTGACCACAGAGCAGCCATGTCAGCAAAGGTGTCACCCTTTCTGCCCACATAAGGGCTACAGGAGCTTCAGCAGCCACACCAACAGGGGCAATGCAGTGGTCAGTGGGTGCAGCCAGGCCACCAAGGTGGGGAAAGGATAGATGACCATGGAAGAGGCCACAGCAGCAGCCACGCCAGGTAGGAATCGTGCAGAGGAGCAGGGGCACACTAGCAACAATAGTGCAGCTGGCCTTGGAAACAAATACTCCCTTCTGACATCAAATGCTCTGAGGACCCTGGAGGGGCTTGGGCTTCGGTGCCCACCACCTGCCATCATGGCTGCCTCCTCTGTGGGGCTCTCCTGGTGGCCTCAGAGGCCCAGCAAGAGGCAGCATGGGCCAGGGAGGCACAAGAAGCCTAAACACAGGGAAACCAAGGGCAGGAAGTCATAGGATGGCAGGAGAGAGGCGGGGCCACTGCAGGGGTCTAGGGGAGTGGGGAGAACGAGGGCCACCCTGGACACTGGTGTCCTCAGAATGCTTCTTATGTCCTCCTCCTCCCTCCAGGCCTTACCCTGCCTGTGAGCACGGTCTGCTGCTCTCCCAGTTCCACAGACAAGGACACAGGGGCTCAAAGAAATCTGGGAATGTGGAAGTCGGCGAATCTGGAAGTCGGGGAGCTCCAGCTGCAGGCCTCTGTCATTTGAGTTCTTTATTACTATGGAGCCATGCTGCAAAGAAAGGGCCTGAGTGTAAGGGTTATTGCCGAGTTTAAAATGAGGAAACTGAGACCAGCACAAGAAGATCCAATGTGAATTTATTCAGCTCCTGGGCGAGGTTCTGCGGTCCAACAGGAGGGACCGGAGAAGTCGCAGGGACTCCTCTCAGACGTGGGGTTTTATAGGGAGTGGAGGCGTTTGATTGGTTGGGAGAGCAGGGCGTGGGCAGGGCAAGCTTGCTATTGGCAGGTAGGCAGGGTTTGAATGCTATTGGGTAGATTTACAAGACTCAACTGCTATTGGCTAGATTTACAAGACTTCTTTTGCATTTTGGCGGGGTTCTTCAACAGCTGGCTAGGTGCTGAGTGCAGAGGTGGGTGTGGAGTAATGACGTGGTTTCCAGGCGCGGATGGGGCATGTCCAGGCTCCCGCAGAGGGAGGGGGTGTGGGCGTGTCTGAGCTGGGGGGGGAGGGTGGGTGTGTCCGAGCTCCCCAACTGGCCTTACACTGAGGACTAGAGGTGGCTGGCCCTGGGCAAATCTATTGGGGCCTCAGTTTCCCCACTTGTAAAACTGAACACTTGGCCTCCACCATCCCCCAAGGCTTTCCTGGCTCAGTGGTTCTACAATAGGAGTGATGGTAGGTGACCAAAGGGAGGGAGTAGGTGGCCAGGACAGGCTGCCCTTTGCTGCTTTGCTAAGCTTTGTGACTCTGTTACCCCAAACGGAAGCCAGAGAGGTACAGTGACTTAGCCAAGGTCACACAGTCACTCAGTGGGGAGCTGTGGAAGAGAAGTCTGCTTGACTGGTGGTGGCAGAACCTGGGGGCTCAGGCACGCAGGGGAAGGATGGGAGGCTGCAGCTGAGCGCCCTCACTCCCAGCGCATCTTCTGAAACACAGACGCTGGGAGAGCCGTCTCCACTGAGCCTGGAGCTGCCTGTCTCCAAGCTGAAAGCCACAAATTCACCAAAAACTTGAGACCCCACTCTGACCATTTCCAACATTCTGCCCTAGCCCCAGAATCAGAGGCATCCCCCCATTGTACAGAGGGGAAGGCAGAGGCCAGCGAGGGCATGGGACTTTCCAAGGCCTCCCAGGGAGTCCATTCTGGAGCAGGGGCTAGCATCCTGACTCGTGGTTCCCTGCCCAGTCGTCCCCACCATCGTCACCTAATAATAATAATAGTAATAGGCTGGGCACGGTGGCTCACACCTGTAATCCTAGCTGAGGTGGGTGGGTGGCTTGAGCCCAGAAGGTCAAGGCTGCAGTGAGCCGTGATTGCATCACTGCACTCCAGCCAGGGCAACAGATCTAAGACTATGTCTCAAAATAATAATAATAATAATAAATTTATCGGGGGCCCTCTGGCCTGTCTGGGACTATTCATACCTGTGCCAGCCAAATCTGATTCCTGCTTTGACCCAACTCTTGCCTATGGTTCAGCCTTGCCAGCCCCGGGGACAGGGGCGCACTGTGTGCTATGGAGACTTGGACACTGCCCACTGCCAGCCAAGCTGCCCCCAGGAAAGCCCTGAGTGCCCAGGCTCTGTTAGGCCTCGCAGGGGGCCAATAGCTGTCCTCCAGAACTTCCAGACTGAGAAGGAGCGGCCCACAGCTCCCCTCCAGCCCTTCACATATCACAGAGCAAAGATTTCTCCTCCAAGCTCGTCACATCCTCATGCCAGCTGGGACGGTGGACAAGAAAGAAGCCACAGGCACCTGCTGTGCTTAAAATAAAATTTTTTTTAAATGGTCTTGGCTGGGCGTGGTGGCTCTCACCTGTAATCCCAGCACTTTTGGAGACCCAGCACTTTCGGGCGGATCATGAGGTCAAGAGATCAAGACCATCCCGGCCAACATGGTGAAATCCCCTCTCCTCTAAAAATACAAAAATTAGCTGGGCATAGCGGCACATGTCTGTAGTCCCAGCTACTCGGGAGGCTGAGGCAGGAGAATCACTTGCACCCAGGAAGGGGACATTGCAGTGAGCCGAGATCGCACCACTGCACTCCAGCCTGGCAACATAGCAAGACTCCATCTCAAAAAAGAAGTGCTTGTGATGAGCTTCCCTGGAAATCCCAGAAGGGAAGTTTGGGAAGGATTCTGAGGCAGCGGGGAGCTGATGATCTGGAGGGTGACAGACCTGTCCGGGGTACCACAGCGAAAGCGCAGAGCCAGCAGGGGAGGCTGGTGGCCGTGCCTCCCCCAACTCGCCTCTGATCAGAGGTGGAGCTGAGCTGACCCAGGGCCTGACTTGACCATGACCTCAGGAAGATCTGGTCACACAAGTCTGGGATGGAGGCTCGGAAGCCTGCCTCGTTCAGAGCCACCTGATCAGGCAAGGGGAATCCCACCACCAAGTAGCTGTGGGAATGCAATGCCCCTCCCCAGCCTATCCTACGTCCCCTGTCTTTTGCATATGACTGAGATCGTCTGACCTGAAGCCCTGGCTGGATTCCAGTCCAGCCCAGACAAAAAAACTCCCCTGTGGTTTGAAATGGATCTCAGATATCACTTCCTGTGCCCCATGGGAGGTGGGAGCGGAACAGGGCCAGAAAGGGGATGACCCGGTTGTCAGGTTCCACAGATGCACCTGGGGCTCTGGCGTGAGAGTCTGCCCACTGAGGGTGCCGTCCTGGCTGGGTGGCTTCTGGCAAATCCCTCTCCTCTGACATACATGTGCCTGAGGGCAATTCTCTGGCATCTGTGGTTTTAACTACTTTGTCCTCCTGAGGCACCAGAAGGGGCGTAAGTTAGAGGCCGAGCCAGGGGGTATTGGGGAAAGACTAAGGCTTTGAATTCGAGATTTGAAATCAAACGCGGGCCCCAGCACTTACTCGCTGTGTGGCCCTGGGCAAGTGACTCCACCTCTCTGAGGTTCCATCTTTGCATTGATAATACTAGTAATAATCACAGGATGTGAGCCCTTTTTTTCTGCCAGACACTCTTCCAGTGACTCCTCCCCAATGCGGTCCATGCATCCTCCAGGGTAGAGGCTCTGAAGAGCCCTTGTGGGAGATGAGGGCGCAAGACTTGACGTGAACCCTGCCCGCCCGACTCCAGATGCCCTGGCCTGTGCCACCTGCCATGTGGGAGGCGGTCTTGCAGATGAAAGGAGATCATTTGGGAGGAGTTTCCCGCTCACTGCGCTCAGCCATGGAAATCATCCTATTATTGTCACCGTTACTCACTTTTCTCCTTTCCCCAGTGAGGGTCGTCCCTGCCTCCTAAGTCCAGCTCCTGCCCACTGCTCCCCATGGGGTGCCCACTGCCTCTGTCTGGAAGCCTCCTCTGCGCTCTCTGCCTTCCAACACCCAGGTCTGTGCCCCCACCGGGTGAAGGCCTGTGGCTCAGCCCCCTCATTTCAGAACTGGGGAGAGAGCCACGCCACAGTGGCCCCAGCACGTGCAGCCCCCCAGCTTATTCTTTCTCTACTTTCTGGGTCCTTTCCCAGAGCCAGCGCCTCCTGCCACAAGGCAGCTGGGCCACCAGGATGGCTGGCTAGGCTCCTGGCTTCAGCACATGCCTGTGGTAGCTTCATCCCTGGCTGGCTTCATCCCTTTAACTTTTTTGCCTGCAAGATGGCCTCTGGCCTCTAGAATGTCTTCCCTGAGTGCCCAAAAGTCCACCATGAGTGCACCATTCTCCGGAATCAAGCAAGCAGCGTGGTACCTGCTAAACCCCCAGCAAGGATGGGAGCTGGAAGAACTAACAAGGCATGCTGCTGTTAGTTGCTGCAGGGGAGTGAGGGTTGCTGCAGGGGAGTGAGGTGGTCAGAGCCCAGGACACGGTCACAGAGCTGTGTCTGAAACGGAGGACTGCCACCAGCAAGAGATCTTTGCTCCTCTCCCTCCGCTGGGCGCTTTGGGTGCCCCTGGGCTCTGCGGCAGGCACGGGGTTTGAAATGTGGGCAGAGAAGATGAAGGCTTCCTTCCCCCCATTCTCCCCAGTGCCCACACCTCAGCTGACTTCCTCGTTCACTCATTTGTTCACACAGCAATCGTGTATTGAGCATCTACAGGGCACCGAGTGCCGCTGGGCCCCGCAGCTCGCCTGAGTCCTCGCCAGAGTCCGCACCCCACCTCTGTCCTCTGCAGGTCCCCTTCTCTCCCTGACTCTCCTCCTCCACCCTCATCAGCCCCAAGACTCGGGGAGCTGGGACAGAACCCGAAGAGAGATGAACTCGTGGTCCTCAGCTGTGAAGGTAGCTTCAGTTTTTAGGAACCCGCAGGAAGGAAGACGACTGCGCCAGAGCCTGTGTTTTCTGGAAACACCGCAGGGCGGTGAGAGGTTTTCCAGGCCCTGCCTTGGGCCAGCAGGCAAGATTTGAATCACTGAACTGTCATGAGGTGTCTCCCAGGTCCCGGGTCCAGCATCACCCCCTGAGAGCACCAGGAAGTAAAATGCCCTAGACACAGAGGTCCCCTGAGACCCACAGAGAGCACACAAAACACTCACCCAGCGCTGACTTGGCGCCAAGCCCTTCCCATGCCTTTGGCTGTTTAATTCTCAAAACCTGTTGTCTGACAAGGGCTGTGACTCTCACTCCACGAACCTACCCTCTCCAAAGCTTAGCTCCGAACTGCAAGGCTGCAAAGCCCCATCCTCCTGGTGCCCACCTCGTCCACCCCAGCAGCTGAGCCCTTCTCAGGGTAAGGACCTGCTGTGAGGGGAAAGGAGGAGCTGTCGCCTACAGACAGAGCGCAACTCTCCACCCGCGGTGGGGACTCAGGAAATGTCTGTTGACAAACAATCCTGTTTTCCTAAAAACAAAACTTGCGGTACATGTGCACAAAAGAAAAATACTGGAATGGAATGCACCCAAATGATACTTTACTTTTTTTTTTTTTGAGACGGAGTCTTGTTCTGTCACCCAGACTAGAATGCAATGGCACGATCTCGGCTCACTGCAAACTCTGACTCCCGGGTTCAGGCAATTCTCTGCCTCAGCCTCCTGAGTAGCTGGGATTACAGGTGCCCACCACTACGCCCAGCTAATTTTTGTATTTTTAGTAGAGATGGAGTTTCACCATCTTGGCCAGGCTGGTCTTGAACTCCTGACCTCGTGATCCACCTGCCTCGGCCTCCCAAAGTGCTGG
The DNA here is from genome assembly GCF_030222135.1 of Aotus nancymaae. Taxonomy (NCBI): domain Eukaryota; kingdom Metazoa; phylum Chordata; class Mammalia; order Primates; family Aotidae; genus Aotus; species Aotus nancymaae. The sequence continues at coordinate 21,677,514 of NW_026988467.1, forward strand.
GATTACAGGCCTGAGCCACTGCGCCAGGCCAAATGATACTACTCTAATGAAGAAGATACAGAATGTGATTTTCTTGCTCTTTCCTGTGCTTATCTGTATTTTCTACATTTGTTGCAGAGAAGTTAAAAGAAAAGAAAAACCATAAAAGTTAGGAAAGCCAAGCGCCTCCTCCAGAGCTGACTGAGGGTTTTGGGGAGAGGTGGTCTGGGGTGGCTGTGGTCAGCAGCAGCAGCCCCTGGGGGCTGTCAACAAGCAAGAGGAGACAGAGACCAGCAGCCCTGGCTGGCCTCCCTGGATGCCCCTCTCAGAGTCAGAAGATGCCACTTTGATCATCATGGGGTGCAGGTGATGAGGGAAACAGAGTAACTGAGAGCAAGAGGTCAAGGATGAGGATTTTGGGGTCAAGAGATCTGGGACGCCCAGCTCACCAGCTAACCTAGAGTATACCCTGTGGCAAGTCATTGCTCTTCTGAGCCTCAGCTTCCCCATCTGCAAAATGGGTTTCTGGAAGGCTATCATGAGGACTAACGGAGACCGTGTATACAAAACAACCAGCCAGTCCCTAGCATGCAGCAAGCGCACAAACAAGGGTCACTCTTGGTTGCTGTTTTTTTTTTTTTTTTTTTTTGAGACAGAGTCTTGCACTGTTGCCCAGGCTGGAGTGCAGTGGCACAATCTCAGCTCACTGCAGCCTCTGCCTCCTGGGTTCAAGTGATTCTCCTGCCTCAGCCTCCCAAGTAGCTGGGACTACAGGCATGTGCCACCACACCTGGCTAATTTTTTTGTATTTTTAGTAGAAATAGGCTTTCGCCATGTTGGTCAGGCTGATCTTGAACTTCTGGCCTCAAGTGATCCACCCACCTCGGCCTCCCAAAATGCTGGGATTACAGGCATGAGCTATCCCATCTGGCTGTTTTTCTCCTCTTCCACTCCCCCATGGCCATTAGGAAAAGCCTGGCCTTGGCACTCAGGCTGGAAGTTGGCTGGAGGGGATTTGGACCTAACTCCCTTGGTGTAAGGTGAAGAGTCAAATTCAGGGAGGGGAGGAGGTAAGAACAGAGTCAGACTCCTCCCTCCGCCACACCCAGCTGCTTCCAGGCCTCACTGTTCCGGAGCAGGAAGTGTGGGGTTGGGATGCTCCCGGGAACCTGAGATCCATGTCAGTCCTCCCAGTGTGAGGTTCTAACACTTTCCTCAGCATGGGCCTCTCCCCGTCCTCACGCCCCACCCTATCCCGCCCTGGCCAGGCTCAGGACCCAGGGAAACCAGGAGGACCAGCCAAGTTCTCCTTCTCACTCTCTGTCTGAGTCAACCCCACCACACCATGGAGGTGACTCAGAGGAGACAAAGCCCCAAACCACACCCCATTCACAGCGTGGAGGGGACCCTCACTCCAGGGCTGGGTTTCCCCAGGGTCTGCTCTGCCCTGCCAGACACTCTCGGGCTCCCTAGGAAGAGGAGGACGGAAGCTGGAAAGATGGAGGGATGGAGGGATGGAGGCTGGAGGGATGGGGGCTGGAGGAATGGAGGCTGGAGTCATAGAGGCTGGAAGGATGGAGGAATGGGAAGGATGAAGGCTGGAAGGATAGGGACTGGAGGGTGGAGACTGGAGGGATGGAAGGATGGAGGCTGGAAGGATAGGGGATGGAGAGATGGTAGGAATAGAGGTTGGAGGAGTGGAAGGATGGAGGCTGGAGGGATGGAAGGATGGAGGCTAGAGGGAAGGAAGGATGGAGGCTGGAAGGATAGGGGATGGAGAGGTGGTAGGAATAGAGACTGGAGGAACGGAGGCTGGAGGAATGGAGGCTGGAGGGATGGAAGGATGGAGGCTGGAGGGATGGAAGGATGGAGGCTGGAAGGATAGGGGATGGAGAGGTGGTAGGAATAGAGACTGGAGGAATGGAGGCTGGAGGAATGGAGGCTGGAGGGATGGAAGGATGGAGGTTGGAGGGATGGAAGGATGGAGGCTAGAGGGATGGAAGGATGGAGGCTGGAGGGATGGAAGGATGGAGGCTGGAAGGATAGGGGATGGAGAGGTGGTAGGAATAGAGGTTGGAGGAGTAGAAGGATGGAGGTTGGAGGAATGGAAGGATGGAGGTTGGAGGGATGGAAGGATGGAGGTTGGAGGGATGGAAGGATGGAGGTTGGAGGAATGGAAGGATGGAGGTTGGAGGGATGGAAGGATGGAGGTTGGAGGGATGAAGGAGGAAAACAAAGAGCAAGAGGGGTCTGGGCACTAGGCTGTGGCCTCAGCTGCCGGGCCTGTACCGTGGCAGGACATCTGTGAATCCTGGGGACATTTTTGGCCGGTTCCAAAGTCAGACAAAGCATGAACCCCTCTCTGCTACAACCCTAGCCAGAAAGTCTGGTGTAGAGACCGTGAGACACTGGGGACCCCCGTTTGTTCACGTTTGTTCCGGTGCTCACTTGTTCAACAAACACGTGTGAAGCCCCTGCTTGCTGCCACGCACTGGGCTGGGCTCAGGGTTTCCAGATGATTCAGGCCTGCTCCCCGGGGGCCTCCCAGTCTGTCAAAAGAGAGACAGACCTTGAAACAAATAATTAAAGACATGAATGAAAGTCTCTGAGATAAAAATACACAAGACCAGTGAACACAGAGGAGTCACTGAGACAGGCTTAGGGTCAGGGGAGAGCTCAGACCTCCACCCAGTAGAGTGGGCAGTGGGAGGCTGGGGTGGCACGACCCTGAGGGATGCTGAAGGACCCACCACTGCTCCTGTGACCGCCCCCTGACACGTCTTGGGGAAGCGACACCCCTCAAACATCCAACAGGAGAGAGGCCCTGTGCAGACACAGGCATGGGCTTTGGGTGTGGGCGATTCTCACAGATCCATTTCTAGACCTGGCTCTGCAACCCACTCGCTTCACACCGCTGCGCCTCAGTTTTCTCATCTGCCAAGTGAGAGGTCTGGATTTGGAGATGATTATTACAGCTAATATTTGCTGGGCATTCACTGTGTACCAGGCATCACGCCAGATGCTCTGCATCGGTACCTCGTTCGGCCCTCACATCCGCCCAGTGAGGTAAGTGCCGCCTTTTAATAGCAGAATGCTCTTATCCAATGAGGGCAAAACCAGTGGTTGGTTAATAGAAAAAAAAAATGAACGCAGGAAATCTTATGATACATAAAGTAGGCATTTTATTGAACGTAACACGTGCGCGTGTACCTCTATGAGATGATCTTCTGATGCAGGGCCAAGGCTGTCTTTGAGACCGAGGCCCCCGGCTGGGGTCCTACCCTGTTTTTCTTGCATAAAACCAACCTGTGCAGCAGCGTTTATGGCTCGAATTAGGAGTCCTTTAAAGTGGAGGGGGCCTTAGAGGCGCTTGTGAAGCCATCTGAGTGCAGACTCCCCCTGCATTTTTAATAACCACCCCCTCCCTCCAGGTTTAGTCTACAATGAACTTGACAAGGTTGTGATTTTAACCGTTGTCTTCCCCAGGCTTTTGTAGCTGTCTTGCCCACACCGGATTTTTTCTTTCGTTGACAACTCACCTATAACTGGGCCTTTCCAAAGTCCTTTCTTGGTTTTCAGCCACACGACTCTCTGTCCCATTCACAGTCTGGTCTCATTGGTTTGGCCACTACCGCCAGCAGCTGCGGGTCTGGGAAGAGGCCTCACTGAGCCGTAGGGACAGCCTAGGTGGGAATGGCAGTGGCCGGCCTGCCTGGAACGTTCGGGAAGCTGGCTGTGGCATCCACTAATCTGTCTCTCAAGGGACAGGGAGAGTGCTTGTTAATCCAGAGTGGGTTGAACTGAGGTCTTTTAAGGCAGTTTCTATAGTTTGATTCCCATTCTACAGACGAGGAAACTGAGGTACATGAAGTCACTTCCCCAAGGCCACCGTAGGCTCATCTAGCTGGGATCTTAACCCAGGTCTGTCTGGCTCCACGTTCTTCATCCTCACACCCTGCTGCCTCCTCGTTATCACCGAGGGAGACCCTGTGAGCCTCTGGCTTTCCTGATGGAAGGACTTAAAGGGTATCTCTGGAATGTGGGATTTGAGGTACGTTTAAACATTGTCCACACTGAGCCTGACTACGGAAGATGGCCACTGACCGCTGCCACCGACCGCTCTCGGAGCAGGGCCTGTCTCCCTCAGCCTCTGTCCCCACGCCCAGCGGGTATGCAGCAGGTGCTCATGAGTGTCTGTGAAGCTGGACAGGAGCAGTCAGGATGCCTCTTGTGTTTCTGCCAGTGTGTCGGGCACCTGCTCTGGGGCATGCACTGGGCTGGGTCCCAGGATCTAACAGGGAGGAGAAGCCAAGGGAATCGCTGGCTCTTCCAGCATGTTCCATGCCCCCCATCCAAGCCTCCTCTGCTCAGACTTCCTCTGAGGGGACAGGGGGTTGTTAAAGTACAGAGGATGTGGATTTTGGAGTCGGACACATCTGAGCTCCAGTTCCAGCTCTGCCACTTACTGGCTGGGCATGTGACCTTGGACCAATGGCCACCTCTCTGAGCCTCGGTGCAAACGACAATGCTCCATTCCAGGCCCTGGGTAGGCAGACCCCCAGCAGGGCTAGGAAGGGAACACTCCCTCGAGCCCTGGAGAGGAGGAGGCCCGCAGGCAGGAGGGGCTTGGCTGTGGACAGGGGACCCGGCAGGCAGCTCCCAGCACTTCCGACCGTTGGTGGCTGTGGAGAGCAACGCGGTATGCAGGGGAAATGAAAAGAGGCCAGACACCGTCCAGGCCGCAGCACGCAAGGGGCACCTCACTCCGCGCCTTTACTCCCTCCCAGGCTCAGAAAGGGGAAGGCAGCCCAGACCAGGAAGTGGCCAGCTTCTGATGGCCACCGCATGGGGACCGCTCCAGCCCCAGCAGGAAGTGGCCGGCCCCTTCCCACCCCCTGCCGAGCCAGGCCCTCCTGTGCTCACATTTGGGAAACAGCCAGCCTGAAAGTCCCTGTTCTCGGGTCTGTTCTGGGACCAGCACTGCATTCTTAGAAGCCCGGCTCCGGCCGGGGGCTCTGACGTTGTGGCCGGGGGAGTTCTACAGACCTGGGTTCTAGGCTCTGCTTTGCCACTTCCTCGCCCTGAGGCCTCAGCCAAGTTGCTTCCCCGTCTGAACCTGTTCCTCATCTGCTAAATGGGATGATCAGCCCCCACCTGCCACCTCAGAGGGACAATGAAAATGGGGAGTCATGAAAGGCCAGAGCTGGAAAGTCCCCAAAGGCTCCTTACAGAGGAGGCAGGCAGGAAAGGAGAGAGATCACCTCGAGTCCCACAGCCAGTGGGTTGCAGGGCCGTGAGGTTCTGGAAATGCATTGGGTGTTAGGACTTGGCCCAAGCCTCACTCCATTCCTTCCTAGCTGTGGGACCTTGGCCAAGTCAACCAAGAACCCTGGGCCTTTTCCTACAACGAGAGAGCAAGCCTCATCTCCCAGGGCTTCTGGGGCGCACAGATGCTCTGTACTGTCCTGTGAACTGGAAGGGCTTCTTGCTAGAGGCGGACTGGAGCTCACATCTCAAGCGTTCCTGTTCTTTGCTGCCCACTGCCCTGAGCTCCGAATGCAAGGAGTGGGTTCTGCCACCCAGGAAGCCGCCTGAGGGGAGGACTCCTCTTGCTTGTCTCTTCCCCCACCTCCCCACATCGGGTGAGAGGTGGCAGATCTCTTTCCTTGATTCTGAGTCACTGGAGGCCGTGCTCTTGGAGGAGCTGTGTGTGAAGTCACCTCTCCCACATCAGCAACCAGAGACGTCATTACCACTGACACTGTGGCTTCTACCCACCCAAAGCCCCGTCTCCTGCTGGCCGGCAGAGTCCTCCATGGACCCGGAGCCCCAACAGCCTTTGTGGGGCAGCCGAGCAGTGAGGGGGAGGTTGGACGGGACCCGGAGCAGCCCTCCTGCACCAGGCTTCCTGATGCCATTGGCACCACTGCCCAGTCCCAGCTCGGCATTCCCGGGAGAGGGCCTCAGGCTAGCCAGTCCTAGATGGCAGAGCTGGCAGAGGAGGTAGGGGCTAGCCCATTGGGGGCACAGAATGAGAGTCCATGGGCCTGAAGAAGAGCTGGAAACCACAAATCCCACATGGAATTATGGGATGTGAGTGTGTGTGTGTGTGTGTGTGTTCATACACACTCATATCTGCATTTCCCAAGGAGGAGGGTCAGATTTCATCAAATTCTCAAAGACAAAAATAACAAGTTCAGGATCGGGATCTTTCTCCCTTTTTCCATTCCCAGATGAGGAAGTTGAGGCACAGAGAAAAATTTATCTCACAGCTCTTACAGGCAGGATAAGGAAGGGTACTTGATGTTCCAATTATGACTTCCTTTTTCTGGTTCAAAAAAGTTCCCTAGACAGTTCAGAGGGAGCCTCTAGCCCATCCTCCTGTCCCAGAACATTGGTGGTAGCTGTGGCTGGGAGACAGTGAGCTCACCCAGGAGAGGAGGTTAGGTCTCCTGAACCAAACCCCAGAGCTAGAGCTCCCACCAGCACTACCACCATCACCGCCACCATCATCACCACCAGCACCATCACTACCAACACTAGCACAATCACCACCAGCATCACCATTACCCCATTACCACCACCACCACCATCAACACCAATACCACCTCACCATCACTACCAGCACCACCGTCAACACCAACACCACCATTATCACGAGCACTACCACAGTCACCACCATCACTCCCATCATCAAAAACTACACCACCACCACCACCACCACCACTACCACCATCACCACCATCACTACCATCACCAGCCCCACCAACGCCACCACCATCACTCCCATCACCAAAAACTACACCATCACTACCACCATCACTCCCATCACCATCACCACCATCACCATCACCATCACCACTACCACTATTACCACCATCACTCCCATCACCAAAAACTACACCATCACCACCACCATCACCACTACCACCATCACCACCATCACTCCCATCACCAGCACCACCATCAGCACTACCAGCATCAACACCATTACCACAAGCATCAGCACCACCATCACCACCACCACCATCACTACCATCATCACCACCACCACCATCACTACCATCATCACTACCATCACCACCATCACCACCATCACTACCATCACCACTACCATCACCACCATCACTACCATCACCACCATCACCACCATCACCATCACTACCATCACCACCATCACCACCATCACCATCACCACCATCACCACCATCACCACCATCACCACCATCACCACCATCACTACCATCACTACCATCACCACAACCATCACCACCATCACTACCATCACCACCATCACCACAACCATCACCACCATCACCACCATCACCACAACCATCACTACCATCACCACCATCACCACCATCACTATTGACACCAGCACTGCTATCAGACTACCAGCATCACCATCAACTCCATCATCACCACCACCACCACCATCAAGACAATAACCACAAGCACCACCGGCACCATCATTGACACACAATCTGCATTAGAGACTGAGCTAGTCATCTTGCCTCCACCATTACCCTGCTGGTGGGAATTGGGATACCCAGCTCAGGGATACCCAGGGGTATCCCATCTTGGGGCCAGCCAAGGGTGGGGTGAAAATGAACCTCTGTGCCCTGAGGCAGGTGAGGACATTCTGAATGGAAAATGCCAATTGCAAAATGAGCTTAACTGACCTGACCTCACATCAGACCCCTTCAGGGATAGTAGGAAAAATGTACATGTTGGTCCTTCCGTCTCTCCACAAATATTTACTTTCCATTATTTTAGCTGACACCTGTGCAGCACTGATTGGGCACTGTTTTAAGTACTTTAGATAAATCAACTAATTCAACCCTTGTAGTAACCCTATGAGGTGGGTAGTATCATTATCCCTATTTTGCATTTGGGGAAACAAAGGCACAGAAGTGAAATAGCTTGTCCAAGGCCAGGCACTTAGTAAATGGCAAGGCCAAGACTTGAACCCAGGCATCCCAACACGCAGAGTCCATGCTCCTAACCACTATACTCACTGTCAGATAGAAGGAGCATGGGACATGACAAAGCAAATCCCAGCTGTGCAACCCTGCAAGTGACTGCGATCTCCTTGAAGGCATGGGCCTTATCGTTTGCACTGCTGTGTTCTCAGGGCTTACCACCAGGCCTGGTATACAATAAGGGCTCAATAAATGTTGGCTGAGTAAGTGAACTGATTGGTAATACTGGGCTTCAAACCCTTCCCCCAGCACCTGTTCCTCCTCCCCTGGGCCACACTTGAGGGCAGTCACTGAAGCTGTAGTTCTACTGCCAGCCAACAGAGGGCAGCATGTATAATAGAGTGAGACTTGCCAGCAGCTAGGAAGAAGGAATTAGGAGGAGGAGGAGGCAATACTTTGTGGCAGGCACGAATGCAATTATTGATTAAAATTGTGACAAACTTTGGAACCTACCACATGATGTGACACCATGGCTGATATTTCCTATTTGACAGCTGAGGAAACTGAGGTTCAGAAAGGGAAAGGTCATTGCCCAAGGTCACGCAGCAAGTGAGTGGCAGAGCCAGGCTTGAAAAATCTATGTCTCCTGGGCTCTTTCCCTACCAGAACTCAAGAAACAGCTGACAGATTAGAAGATAGACCAGGCGTCTCCCTGTCTGTCAGAACAAGAAGACAAGGTGGGCTCTGAAAGAGGGATGTTGAAAGCTACCAGCCAAGGCAAACCCCTAACCCTGCTTCCCATCCCACCCATCCTGCCCCATCCCACCCCATGCCCCAGCCCCATTCCCCACTCCGCCTCCCCACCCCCGCACGCATAGCCAGGCCGCCCCCTGGTGTCTGTGACTGGCATACGCAGATGCACACTCGATTTTGTCAATCCATCTGCCATGAGGCTGTATCTCCACTTTACAGACAGCCTGACCACAGGCTGTTGGGTCAGCAAGGGGCCAACAGCACAGGGTTCCAGCCCCTCCAGGGACTTACACCCCAAAGGATGAGGCAAGATGGCCCCAGAACAGAACACAGAGCTCGTGTGCCTGAGTTCCTGGAATTACAGCCAATGGCCACCCCAAGCACCCAGCACTGCACTCAGTACTCTGGATGTACCACCTCTTTTAGGCCACACCATCCTGTGGAGTAGGTGCTTGTATTCACCCTCACTGACAGCTGAGGAAACTGAGGCCCAGCAAGGGGAAGTAACCTTGCCATTGGGAACCACACTGGCTGATTTCCAGTCAAGGGCTGGTTCAGCTGCCCCATGCAATAACCCCTGTAGCTCTGAGTAAATGTGGTTGGCTTAGACTGGAGTGGTCTTGGAAGGCTCCCAGGAGGAGGTAGGGCTCCACTGCCTCAAAGACAAGACCCAACTCCTCACCATCACCCACTGGTGACAGCAATCATCACAACAGCAAGTACCATGCATTAAATACCTAGTGATGGGTGCTGCAGTTTAAGTATTTTACATGGATTGTTTATTAATTCCTTCACTTGAACATTGACTGAGCATCTCCTATGTACCTGTGTGCTAGGTGCTGGATCACAGCAGTGAACAAAACAGACAAAAATTCCTGACTTCATGAGACTTATATTCTAGACATGGGAGAAAGATAATAAGCAAAATAAAAATACACAGTGTGTGCCAGTGATCGTGTAATAACTTCTAGAGAAAAATAAAATAAGGAGGAGGAGAGAAGGCATTTGGGGAAGGTGGGAGTACTTTAAGCTTTGTGGTCAGAGGAGGTTCCCTGAGATGACATTTGAGCAGAAAGCAGAAAGAACCACATGGGTGTCTGGGGGAAGAGCATTCCAGGCAAAGGGAACAGCTGTGCAAAGGCCCTGAGGCACCGGCCTCCTTGATTCATCTCATTCAACATTGTTAGAAACCACCGTTGCTCCCATTTCATAGACGCCCCTAGTTAAGGAACACTTTCTACATCTGTCAGAGTGTAGCAGGAGCGGCCACAGGAAACGGATCTCTCGAACACAAAATAAAGGACAGAAGAGTTTATTCGGCCGGGAGACCAGGCAGTAATTTGTCGAAAGCCCGGCTCCTTTAACAAAGTAAGGTTCTGCCTTTATATAGGCTTATACTTTAGATGTTACACGTGGAAGAATCTTAGGTTTATAGCTTTAGGAATCACATATGAAAGGGTTCTGGTTTACAGTTTTAGGACTCACATGTGAAAAGGTCTCTGTTTACAGTTTCAGGAATCACATATGAAAGGGTTCTGGTTTACAGTTTTAAGACTCACATGTGAAAAGGTCCCTGGTTTGATCTTGTTTTAAGTAAAAATAGTGTCTTCCAGAGAGTTTCCCCAAGACCAAGCGTGTTATTTTCAGGAAGGAGATTCAGGAGGCGCCAGCTGGCTTGCTCTCTCTTCTTGAGCTGCACAGTGGATGACAGAGGGGGAGGGAATCCCAGATGCCTGGGTCTCCTTCCTCAAGAGAAGAGGCAGGGCAGATGGAGAAACTGAGGCCCAGAAAGGTCAAGCTCAAAGTCACATGGTGAGTCTGTGGCAGAGCTGGAATCCATGTCTTCTGCCTTCTGTACAAGAGCTCTTCTGAGAGTGACTTAAGGTTCTCTAGTTTCTAAAGGAATGCATCACTTCTGGCACCTCCAAAGCTCAGCTGGGGCAGGATGCAGGCTCCAGAAAGGCTGCTGGACCAAGCACATGCACTGAGTCTCAGCCTGGGGGAGGCACAGCCAGCCTGGGTGCCATGCTCCGCCATGGTGGGACAGAGAGGCCCAGCCAACGGTGCCTCCTGCTGCCCTGTCCAGTGTGCCCCCTTTAGAGTAAGGAGACCTACCACTTACAAGAGCTGTACCTCAGGCCCACCAGCAGGGGGGGAGTGGCTGAGGACCATCAGTGACTAATCTCAAGCTGCCCAGCCGCTGCCCAGCGGTCAGCCTGGGGCCAAGGTCAGCAGTCAGCCTGGGTCGGAGGTTTGTGGTTGGATCTGGGGTCGGCAGGTACCCAGGCAGGAGTCAGTATATGGTTTGACTGAGGGACCTGTCTGTGACAAGGGACAGCAGTCGGTCTATGTTCAAATCAGGACTTCATCCATCACCAGGGTCAAAGAGCAAATGGGCCCAAGTTAGGGCTCAGACACGGCCAGCGTGGGAGTATGTGTCTGCAGAATCAAGCCTGCCATCGTGGGATTACAGGCATGAGCCACTGCACCCAGCCTCATCTTTTATGATTTGAATTTTGTATCTGAAATGTATGTTATGTTTGGTGTGAGGTAGGAATAGCATTTTAGCTCTTCCTTGTGAAGAGCCAGTTGGCCTAGCACCATTTCTTTATTAAAAGGTTGCTCTGTAAACGCTGATGTCTTCCACGTGCTAAGTGCCCATTTATAAGTGGGTGTGTTCAGAGGTTCTATCTTCCATTGTTTGAGCATCCTCCTTTAATTACTATAGGTTATCATAAGCCATGGTCTCTAAAAAGACAACGACTTCTTAGTATTCTTCAAATTTGCGTCGATGTATTAGTGTTACAGGATCTTTGGGGTGTCGCTTTTCTGGCTGGAAACCTCTGTGCGGCTGCTGCAGTGGGGCAGGAAGCTCCAGGTGCCAGCACAGGTGCCAGCTCTCTGTGAGTCTGTGGCTGGACCAGGCACATTGCAAGCAGCATCCACAGCTGGCACTGGGGAACTCAGTGGCACCCGGAGCTTGGAGATGCCAGGAACCACAGGGTCCCAGGGAAAGAGTCACAGCTCTGGCTCAGGGAGCACCCAGGCCTGAGCTCCCCGAAAGGCCACAGCTCCTCTCTCCTCTTGGCCTGCAGCATGGTGAGCAGGGGCACAGCTCAGCCCTGTTTGTGTGATAGCTCTTTAGCTTCGCCATTCAGCAGGTCCCGAGTTCTTGTCCTGCAATCTGGAATAATGAAGTATGCAGACAAACGGAGGGTGAGCAAGAGGAAGAGTAGCTTTACTGAGCCACAGCACAGCTCAGAGGAGACCTGCAGTGGGGAGCTCCTTTCTGCAGCCAGGTGTTTCGATGAGTGTTCAGCCCCTAGCAGAGACGGTAGCTCCTCCCTGCAGGCAGGTTCCAACAAGCTTTGCGTTCTCAGCAGAGAGGGTCGCTCCTCTCTGCAGCTGGTCGTCCTGTTGTCTGCAGCTCTCGGCAGAGAGGAGGCCCTAGAGGGGGTGTCTCCTCTCTGCACACAGGTTATCCCATTATCTCTGCAGCTCTCAACAGAGAGGGTGGCTCCTCTCTGCAACTGGTCACCCTGTTGTCTCTTTGTCCTCTTAGCAGAGAGGAGGACCTGAAGTGGGTTGCTCTTCTCTGTAGGCAGATGGCAGGCCTCCCTCACCTGAAAGTGGGGCCTCACTGGGAACCCACCCCGTTCCACCCAGGAGCCTGTCTGCCTCTTGCTCCCAGGCTTGTTCATGACGTCCAGGCTGCTTGCACCCACCAATGGGCACCTGCAGGCCAGCGTCGACCCACCCTTAGCACCCCTATTCCGCCCCCATGTTTGTTGGTGCCCAAAGTCTGGAGGGGGCCAAGGCAGCAGGGGGCCAGCATGTCAGTGCTGCCCCAAGTGTGTCACCCCTGGCCTGGCTGTGACAGCACCCAGGCTTGGCCCCATGTTGCTCGGAGATCGGAGCAGGCACCGACAGTAGGGAGAATCCAGGCAGTGGGAGCAGGCACTTCTGAGCCCGTGAGGGCAGGGGGCCCCTCCCTGGGTCCCCAAGAGTGCAGGGATGTCTGGGTTCACAGCCGCAGTTTGGGCAGTAGCTGCACCTGGGAGAACGGGGCTCCCACCTGCTCTCAGGTCCGGAGAGTGCAGGGATGCCCGGGTCCGCAGCCATGGTTTGGGTGGCTGCAGCGGCACCAGGGGAGCTCCCACCACAACTCAGAAGGGGTAGGGCTCCCGTTTGTCCCTGGCTTCTGCCAGCTCCATGGAGCACACAGTCCCGGCCATGCCTCCCTGCCACAGCCAGTGTGACGGCAGCTGCTGCCATCATTCATCATTCGTTTCCTGCTATTGCCATAACAAATTACCACAAACACTGTGGCTTTAAGCAATGCAAATTTATTGTCATACAGCTATGGATTTCAGGGTTTTTTCTGAGACAGATAAGGTGTCAGCAGGGCTGTGTTTCTTTCTGGAGGCTCTGAGGGAGATGCGTTCCCTTGCTTTTTATCAGATTCTAGAGGCACCTGCGTTCCTTGGCTTGTGGCCTCTTCCTCCATCTTAAAGTGTATCACTCCAATTCCTGCTTCTGTCATCACGTTGCCTTTTCCTCCAGCTCTGACTCCTCCTGCATTTGTCTGAGAAGGATAATCCAGGATATTCTCCCCAACTCAAAATCCTTCATCACATCTATAAAGTCTCAGGTATGGGTGGGACTCAGGATATAATCAGTTCTGGGCAAAATTCCTCAAGATGTACAGATTTGTGAAACTAGAAAACAAAGTTTTCTGCTCCTGAATACAGTGGCGGGACAACATAAGACATTAGTTATAGACATTTCCATTCAAATAGGAATCACAGTCCCAAGCAATTTCAAAATCCAATCAGACGTTGGAGGGGATGGGGGAGGGGGAGGGGGAGGGGAGAGGGTGGAGAGGAGAGGGGGAGGGGAGAGAGAGGGGAAGGGAGGGGGGAGGGGGAGGGAGGGAGGACGTAAAGTTCAAAGACAGACAGTCACCCAAGCCACCCGCCCGACTCCCATCACCATCGCCCATCACCAAGGTCTCTGGACCCCACGCCTCTCCTCACTGCCCATGTGTCCCCATTTCTCAGGATCCCTATATCCTGATGGTGTCACAAGCCCTAATAATTAAAAAGTGACAGTCCCTTTCACATTCTCCCCCTCCCTACAATTCCCTGCCCCTCCTAGGAGGTGAGTCCTGTTAACAGCTTGGTGTCTATTTCACAGATCCTTTTCTGTGCATTAAAAGAACTCTACATGGATATGACAGAGACAGACATGTGTAGGATTTACCTTACGGAAATAGGGCCAAGCTACATACATTTCCTCTGACTTGCCCTTCTTTTAGTGGTGTGGAAATCTTTCCATATTCATCTATACACATCTACCATAATTCTCAGCTGGTGCAGATTTTATGCTGAAAAGAAAGCAGACGGCTAAGGTTACCCATACTCCCACAGTTTTTCCGTCAAGTACATAAATGAAGAAGTAAAAGCCTCCAAATATAGCGTATGTATCTTTCGTATCCTTTCCCAAGATGACGGAGGCAGAGCTGTGTGGATGCACTCTGGTTCAAACGCAGTCACGCATTTTCTTACAGAGTGGAATCATGCCAGTCACGTTGCTGTATTATTGATTTTTCTACTTAGCAATCTGTCTTGGAGATTTTTCCAGATTGGTGCATTTTGATGTCACTAGATTCTGTCCATCTGCTAACTATGATTCCATTGTCTGGATGAGCCACTGTTCCCCTCTTGATAGACACTTCAGTTAGTTCCAGGCCTTCGCTATTACTGAAATGAACACCCTTCCATATATATCTCTGCACTCCCCATCCCAGGTCTGAAGTCTGAGGAACTGGGGACAATTGTGTGGTGTCATGATGGTGAGCATGTAAGACCACATGTCTGCCCTGTGAAAGGAAGATAAATCTGGGGACCCCAAAATCACCCTCCACCTCACGCACACTCACAACACAGCCTCCTCCAAGCAGCAGAACTGTTAAGCCCGCCAGAGACTCAGACAGCTGTCAGGCACTACAAATGAACAGGTGAGCTCCTTTGTCTGCATTTAGCAAGCAGGTTGCAGAATTACATTGCCTGGGGCGACCCCACACCCTGGTCTAGGGGTGAGAGGAGAAGCAGCTTCCAGGTCATCTTCCCAGCATCCCCTTGCCTCAGCTGTGCCACCCACCCCACCCTCCACTGTGTTCTTCCTTCCTCCAGCAGAGGGATTACCTGGGGAAGGAAAGGGGACAGAGGACTCCTATATGGCCCTGGCAGGCCTCAGAGGCCCATCTGGGAGAAAAGGACTTTGCAGCTTCATTTCCACAAAAGAGGGAGCTCCCAGCACTACCTCTGGGGTCTGGGCACCTGCTCAGCTGCTTTTCTGTTCAATTGCATCAAACTAATGTGAACCCAAAATGCTCTAAAATTGAAGCAGGAAATTTTGGATCTGCTATTGATCCTCATCACTTGGGTGACTCCTGTGACCCCTGTTAGCCACAACCCAGCCAAAAGCAACTGCTCTGAAAACAAAGAGTGTGTGTGGTCACCTGATTCTGTTCAGTTGCAGATGGGAGGAGTCGTGTGTCCCCCACTCTCAGCTGTCCTCGCCCAGAAGGTGCAGAGAAAAGGAGTGAAGATAAATACAGAGGAAGGGGTGGGAACTAGGATGCAGACAAGCAACCCTTCCATTGCCCGCAGAAAGGTTTTCAGGAAAAAGATTTGCTGGCAGAACAAAGGCTCTTGGAGCAGGGCAGCTCTAGGGGGTCCTGGGACCTCCCCCCAACAGGTGTCAGGGAAGTAACCCCAGGCCACTTCTGCACCACATCTGCAGGCCCACACCCAGCTTACTGGGCACAACATGGGGTGCTCTTTAAAGTACATGATGTCCTGATGTCCTGTGTAAGTTAAAATCCGAGTTCCAGAAACAGCATTCCAGAAAGTCGGAACTGAGGCCTTGGAGAGTAAATAGACCAGCAGCTCCCAAGTCTGGCGTACATCAGAGTCATCAGCAGCTCTGACACGTGCAGACTCTGAGGTCACCCCCCAGGACATCTGATTCGGCATGTCTGGGGTGGTGCCTGAGTACGTGTATTGTGAAAACATGTCCAAGCTGAGGACCCTTAA
Source organism: Aotus nancymaae (assembly GCF_030222135.1). Classification (NCBI taxonomy): domain Eukaryota; kingdom Metazoa; phylum Chordata; class Mammalia; order Primates; family Aotidae; genus Aotus; species Aotus nancymaae. The sequence continues at coordinate 21,693,268 of NW_026988467.1, forward strand.
TTTCCACGCTGTGTTCTCTGGAGTCTTGGGAATGGCAGAGGGACCCAGGGCTCCTGCATGGTGAGGGGAGTTGAGCACATGAGACCCCAGGCTCCTCACCTCTTGAACTGGAGCCCCCCACTCTCATCCATTCCACAGACTGCATTTTCGATTGATTTTAAGACACGCCATGGTTTTATGTACCACTCAGAAAGACACTGCCGGCTGCCATGGATTCTAAGATGCACATCAGTCTCATAGGCGGCAAAGGTGAAACTTGTGTTCTAGAATCCACAAAATACTGTGTGCGGTCCCCTCCTTCAGTGATGTCCCACAGCTCTTAGAGTGAGCCTCACCTCCTCCACGTGACCCAAGGCCCTGTGTACTCTGCCCCCGCCTGCCGCTCCAGCCACCTCCCAAAACCATTCTCCCCTCCTCTGTGCTCCCACCGTTTTTTTTGAGACCAAGTCTTGCTCTGTCGTCAGGCTGGAGTGCAGCAGCGTGATCTCAGCTCACTTCAGCTCACTGCAACCTCCACCTCCCGGTTCAAGTGATTCTCCTGCCTTAGCCTCCCGAGTAGCTGGGACTACAGGCACACACCACCATGCCTGGCTAATTTTTTGTATTTTAGTAGAGACGAGGTTTCACCATGTTGGCCAGGATGGTCTCGATCTCCTGACCTTGTGATCTGCCTGCCCGACCCCCCAAAGTGCTGGGATCACAGGCGTGAGCCACCGCGCCTGGCCTGGCTGCCTTCTTTCAGACCCCAGTACCCTCCTTGTTTCCTCCACAAACAGGGACTTTGCACAGGCCATACATTCTTACCTTTCCTTTTTAACCCTCTCATCTTTGAGAGCACAACTCAGCTGCCGCTTCCTTGGGAAAGCCTGCCTCATCATCTTTGCTAGGTCACACCCCCTGCCACCACCACCACCATTATTCTGTCTTGTGGCCCCTCCACAGCACTGGTCCCAGCTGCAATCTCACCTTGCTGTGTGTGATTAAGTGATAAACGTCAGACTTCCGGGATTGACGGTAAGCCACAACATGTAAGTAGACGCTGACGCGGTTTAACCTGCTATAGAATCCCTTGTGCCTAGCACTGTGCCTGGCACACAGTAGGTATACAACAATCTACACTGGGCTGGACCCCACCCCACAAACATGGGGCTCCAGGTTTCAGTGACCTGAAGGGGCAAAGTCCTAGGAGTCAGTCTGGGAGAGAAGCCTTATGGTCTTATACCAGTTCGCAGCTGGGGCGTGAGGGTGGAGAGGGCAGCCGGTGCACACGCCTGCACCGCAGTTGCCCCAGCTCCTCCTCCCCAGCTTCCTCTTGGGTCTCAGGCCAGCCTGTTTGCTCAGCTGCCCTGGGGAGTTCTGCTTTCCTGCCCCTTTGCACTCCACCTCTACCTGCCATTCACGGAAGAAACCAGAGACTGCCACAGGAGAGGGGAGAAGACCGCCCGCCAGTCTGTCCACCAAGGCCCCAGGAGAAATGGGTGTCCAGGCCCTAGCCAAGGAGAGATAGTGCTGGAACAATTTATCATCAAGAGTCTGGGGTTTGGAGTCGGGCTGCCTGGGTTTGAGCCACTGGCCAACGTTGGGCAAGTTCCTTCAACTTCTCTAAGCCTCAGTTTCTTCATCTGTAAAATGGGGATTGCAAGGGTGGTTTTGAGGAGCACGTAAGGGGGTGGACTTGATTGAGGGCCTCTGCGATCGTACCCCTGGTCTGGGAAGTGCTTAGCACATGCTCTGACACTTCGAGAGTGCTGTTATGATCTCTCTGTCTGAGCCCCCAGGGCCTGCTGAGCTGTCACCGACCTGACTGCCCTCATTGATCTGGCCAGGACCCACTTGGGAGCCCCGTCTGCACGGACAGGCCACCCTCTGCCCCTGGGTGGCTGCCCTTTGCCAAGTTCACGGTCTGGAGCAGCCGGCCAGCTGAGCCTCCCACTAATGAGTGCCTCACCCCGCCCAGACCAGCTCTCCCTACACTCCATTGACCCTTGACCTTCCTGGGGAAGCGCTCTCCTCCATTTCTGCCTCTCCATGGCTGCTGCTGCCGCTGCTCACCCAGACTCTCCTCAGCTCTGGCAGGACCTCACTCTGTCCAGGTGCCCCTGAGCCTGGGAGCCCCACCCACTGCCCCCGACATGTGTGCTCAAGGCCAGGGCTGTGGTCAGATCTCAGCTTGGCACCTGATTAAACCAAGGCTAGGACCGAGGGATTCAACAGCAAGTTATGGACAGAACACTTGTGACCCCCAAATTCACAGGCCATAACCCCCTCTGTGGCTATATTTGCAGATGGGGGCCCCTAAGGGAGTAATTAAGGTTAAATGTGGTCCTAAGGGTGGGGGCCCTTTCCAGTGGGATTAGTGTCCTCATAAGAAGAGACACCAGAGGACTCACTCCTTCTCCACGCACGCACACGATGAGATGGCAGAAGCCCACAAGTCGAGAGAAGGGTGAAACCGCTCTCGTAATGAAGCCTACCTTGCCGGCACCTTGATCGTGGACTTCCCAACTCCAGAACTGTGAGAAATCAGTTTCTGTTGGGTAAGCCACCCAGTCCATGGGCTTTTGGTATGGCAGCCTGAGAAAACTAGACACCAGCTATGTGACCTCAGGCAGGTTTCTTAGTCTCCCCGTGCCTCAGTTTCCTCATATGTGAGCTGTGAGGACTGTAAGCACGCGTGACAAAGCTCAGTCGGGGTGGAGTCCCACACCAGGTGGCAGTTGCTCCCATGGCTGTGCCCCAAATGAACTCTGCACCCACAATGCCCCTCTCCTCCCACCCGGCACCTGAATTCTACCCTCCTTCCTAGTTCCACGGAAGACTTCTTGGCCTTCTGCTGGGTCCCTGTCTCTCCAGAACTCCTAGAGCCCCTCCTGGGTATGTCTGAGCCTGGGCATTTGCCTGATACCTGGTATTCTTTATCTCCCCACATGGCGCGTCCCGTTTCCACCCACCCCCACCCCCGCACACACATTCTAGGCATGCCTCAGGCTGCAGCTCTGAGCCTCACTTCCTTCCAGAGAAACCAAGTTCAGGGCAAGCCCACGGGAGGTGCTGAAGACAACAGTGTCTAAAATTCCACCATAAGAAATCCCCTCACCCGGGTTCTTCATTTCAGAGGCAAACATGCCTCTCACCCAGTCTCTGCCTCTTCGGTGAGAACCTTCTGGCTTTGGCACTGGGGCACCTCTAGTTATAATGACCCTAACAAGTGCTGACATTTCTTGGGCTCCTATGATGTTGATGCCTGGACGTGCTTTGTCTCATTCAATTCTCCCAGCGTCGTCCCAAGGGCGGTGCTGTGACGATCCCATTCCACAAAGCAGGAAGGAACCTGTGGGAAACGGCAGAGCTGGAGTAAGCATGCAAATGAGGCCGACTCCATCCTCCACTGCACTGCATGCCCTGCAGCCGCAGGCGGCCCCTCCCCCAGGCTAGAGGCGACTCCTTGGGGCGCAGCCTAGGATCTTTGGCAAGCTTTGCCAAGAGCCAGACATGGAGCTGGGCCCCTAGGCTGGGCTGATCATCACTGACCTCTGGACAGAGCGTCTGGTAGGGGAGTGAGCACACCCACACACCTATTCCCTGGCGAGCGTGGCCCGGCACCTCAGCTCTCTGCAGATACACCATCTCTTAGCAGCATCTCGGCTTTTACCCACAGACTGCCTCGAGAAATCCCTGAGTGCACACACAGAAGGGTGCTGAAGACCCCAGCCACCCCGCCACCATGCAGTCTCCCACAAAGAGCTAGACTTCCCCGAGGAACTGGTGGGTTCCCCCTTTCTGACACCAACACTCATTTCACTGACCATATCTTCCTTTTGCTTTGGCTGCTGGGAAGCTCAAAGCCAAATTTGGAACTCAACTCAAGCAATCATCTTGCCTTTGTGGTGTTATTTTTCTGTGTGACCTTGATGGTCTATTTCCCAAATCTCAATTTCTATCCTTCCTTCATTCCTCCCTCCTTCCCTCCCTCCCTCCCTCCTTCTCTCCCTCCCTCCCTCCTTTCCTCTCTTCCCTTTCCTTTCCTCCCCTCCCCTCCCTCTCCCTCCCTTCCTCCCTCCCTCCCTTCCTCCCCCCTTCCATCCTTCCTTCCTTTCCCTCCTTCCTCCCTCCCTCCCTCCCTCCCTTCCTTCCTTTCCCTCCTCCCTCCCTCCCTCCCTCCCTTCCTTCCTTTCCCTCCTCCCTCCCTCCCTCCCTCCCTCCCTCCCTCCCTACCTCCCTCCCTCCCTTCCTTTCATCATTATCAAATACTACTATAAACATGACAGGAGCCGACCCTGCGTGCTGTTGGAACCTGTTGTAGAGCCTGGAGAGAAACACATGAACCCCAAACGTGTTGACAATGATACAATATGACAAGCAGGAATGGGTGGCAGGGACAGATACGTGGGGGCCTCACTGCATCAAGGTTTCGGGGCAGGTGCTTTTCTGAAGGCATGGTCCTGGAGGTGTGGGGGTGAGTGGACCGCAGTGATGAGGCCCGGGGAGCAGGGCCCAGCTGAAGCCCAGTGGAGGGAAGGGGTTTGTCGTGCTGGAGGGACGGAGAGGAGTGGGGCAGGGAGAGCGGCTGCAAGAAGGGAGAGCAGAAGCGGGAACTCATGGGCTTGTGATTCACCTGGAGAGCAGAGGCTGAAATCGCATCACTTATGCGTGCTTTTGATGAAGATAAACCCGCACTGAAATGAGGGAGCCAAGCAGGCAGACCTCTGCCTGTGCTGGGAATGGTCTCCTGGATTATTTTCTCCCTGAGAGAAGCCGCAGCCCCGCCTCCTTCCAGGGAGAGGATGGAGATGATTGGTCTGGGTGTGGGAAGAAAGAGAGAAATCCGCCTCAGGCCAGGCTGGGGCGGGAGCACTTCACTGCCAGGGGCAAAGGCAGTCAGGCAGCTTCTCGTGCTGGCTCAGCTTGTGGCCTCGAGTAAGTCCCTGCACCACGGGCTTGCCTTCCCTCCCTGAAGAATGAGGCCCTTGAAAATGACAGGTGGAGTGGGTCAGACAGGCTTCCTCACAAAGGGCTGCCTCCCAAGTGCAAGATCAGGCTCCCCAGAGGGCTCCCACCCGCGAGCGGGCCCTCCCCCCAGGGGGAGCCCTCAGCCCCTGCTCTGCCCTCCTCAGAAGTGGGAAATGGCAACAGAGAGTCGTTCAGAAGCCATTAGGGCCTGGCGTCCCTGCCCCAGCGCCCACCCGCCCCTCCTGCTGCAGCCCAGACTTAATGATGTTGTGCAGCTTTAAAAGCCAGTGGCTCAGGCGCTCACGCTCCCTGCAGACAGTGCTCCCCATCCCAGCAGGACCCCCACAGGCAGCAGGACCTGAGCCCCCACCACCACTGGGGAGAGGGTGTTGGCCCCTGGGGCAGGAGGCCAGATGTCTCGAGATGTGGGTTCAGGTAAGAACCTCTTACCTGAGTTCAGTGCCTCCAGGACAACCTTGTTCCTTGAAGAAACACTGGTTCTGGGCCTGGATCTGGACGTCCTTCGTTGTGTGACTTTGGGAAGTCGCTTCTCACTTGTGGTTCAGTTTTCCCCACTATTGAATGGGCGCGTTGGTTTGGGGCTCTAATAAGCAGGCACCAGGATGGGGTGAGATGGGCGAGAGGCCTCTGGGGGAGACCCTGGGCAGATTACCTGGGAGAGGGAGCAGAAACAGGCAGAGAGGGCCTCAGGCCAGGGTGCAGGTCTGACACCTCCACTGTGCTCCGGAAGGGAAGGTAGGAAGAAACTGGGGCGGGGTATGTGGCCTCCAGGGAAACGTGGTGGAGAGTCCAGAGAGCTGGTGGCTCAGTCGCCGTGCTGCGGGCAGCATCTCCTGAAGGGGAGCTGCAGGGCCATCTCCATGGTGGCCACATGGGGGTCCCAGTGCCTGCCTTGCTGTGCAGAGGGACTCTGGATGATCCACAGCATAAACTGGGAAGTGCTGTCCCACAGGAGCCAGCACATGTCCCACGCAAGGGAGAAGTCTAGGGTGCCGGTTTGGAGCAGGGCTGGGGAAGGCAGGGCTGCCCCCCATCAGCCTGGGAGACTCCAGGGCTGGCAGAGCCCCACGCCCCCACCCTCCGGCCACACTGGGAAGGCTGAGGGCAAGTAGAGGGTGCACTGAGGCAGGCTGGGAAGGCCAGGGTGAGGAGGTGGGTCTGTGGAGGACACTGGGGAGCCACGGAGAGGCCTGACCAGCAGAGGGGCCGGTCCCGGCTGGGCCTCAGGAAGGTTACCCTGGCCTCAGTTGACTGGGGAGGGCCGAGCTGGGGAAGCCTGGGGCCCGGGCAGACGGGGTGAGACCGGGGACCCTAGGGGGTGCAGGTGGCAGGCCTGGGGCCAGCACTTCCCACTCCTCAGGCCCCACTGACCAGAGGGATTTTCCACCCTCAGCCAGGCCTGTCTGGCCCTCCCCGGGAGACGGCTCTTAACTTCTCCATTCCCTGACGGCCGCCAGCATGCGGTGGGAGAGCAGCCCCCAGGTTCGGGCTGTGGGACTCACCATGATGGCCACACTCCTCCTGCCAAACCCCAGCCCCGGTTCCCCTTCTCAGAGTCACGGCAGAAAGAAGGCCCAGCTTCCCGAGGGCCTGCCCTTCGTTCGCACGGGCCGTCCTGGCAGCATGGCCGCTAATGCCCTCTCAGGCTTCCATGAGCTGCAGGCACCCCGACTAGCTCCTTGCCCCTTCCTCCTTATCATGGCAACCAATTATTGAGTGCTTACTGTATGCCAGGAGCCAGGTTGAATGCTTCCCTAAATTAGTTCACTGAATTTCTATTTCAACTCTGCAATTTTCTTACTCTTATGTCTACTTTGCAGATAAAGAAGCAGGTCTGAGGTCCACTACCTTGTCCACCGCTCTTCAGTGGGAGAGCTAGAATTCAAACCCAGATCTCTCTGATTCAAACAGTTACTACTAAATAAAAACTGTAATTATCCCTCCAATCTTCCCTCCTCGACAGTTCTCAAGTGCATCTTACTTCATCCTTAGAGCAAGCTTGGGAGGGATATTATTCCCATTCTGCAGGTGAGAAAACTGAGGCCAGAGGAAAGCAATGGCCCCAAGTGTACACAAGTGGTCAGGGCTGGGCAGGAAGGGGCACGGAGGGACATCGGGACCTAGGAAGGGCGAGGGCTCCCAGGCAGAGTCCAGGTTCCTGGCCCACTGTCCTCTGTCACGGAAGCCTTCAGCAGAAGATCGGGCACGAAGTTCTCAGCCCCTCAGCTGCCCCAAACTAAAGGGTGAGCTGAGAAAGACAAAAAGCAGAAATCTTTCCTTTCGACATGTTCATTCCTTCCCTCTCCATAAGGACAGACCTGAGTCATTGAGGCAGAGACCTCTGCAGGGAGTCTGGGAGCCAAAATTTAAGGAGGGACTCTCAGGACCCATTTTGAAGATCCTTTTGTATCTTTTCTTTTAAAAAACATATGTTTCCTGATTCATTAGAAAAGTAACACCAGCGTGTTGTTGCAGACCATGGCCCACTGCCCACATTCCCAGAGCTGGTTCTCCATCCCCAGCAATGCCTGGAAGCAGCCTAGGCGCCAGCACCCACTTGGTCTGGACACCCCCAGCCCGTTCAATGCTCAGAGGGCTGAGTATGGTTTATGCTTTTTCTTTCACACAAACGGGCTCAGGTACAGACAGCGCATTCCTTTTTTCCAGTTAATATATAGTAACATGGAGCACGGTGGCTCACGCCTGTAATCCAAGCACTTTGGGAGGCCGAGGCAGGTAGATCATCTGAGGTTGGGAGTTTGAGACCAGCCTGACCAACATGGAGAAACCCCGTCTCTACTAAAAATACAAAAAATTAGCCAGGTGTGGTGGTGCATGCCTGTAATCCCAGCTACTTGGGAGGCTGAGGCAGGAGAATCGCTTGAACTTGGGAGGCAGAGGTTGCTATGAGCCAATATCACATCATTGCACTCCAGCCTGGGTGACAAGAGCAAAACTCCGTCTCAAAAAAAAAAAAAAAGAATGAATGAAAGCACAGGGGAACAGCGTGCAGTTTGCGCTCATTCTGTTTCGCAGTCCGGGAGGATTGTGGAATGTTCTGGAAGGCGTGGCTCCCATGCCCATTGTACCAATACAGTTCCCTTCTTTGTGAACATTCTGCAGTCCCGAGAGTGTGATCAGGCAAACGCTTCTAAAGACGGCAGCTTAGAGTGCACACACAGGAGCCGGCTCTGCCGCTTACGGGCTGAGTGACCTTGAAGAGGTCAGTCTCTCTGGAGTTCAGTTTCCTCATCTGGAAAATGCGGACAATAACTGCACCTACCCGAGAGGCCCCATGAGCATGCAATGAATTATCACATCTGTAGCACGAAGAACACTGCCTGCCGCAGTGTTACTTCCAGCAGTGCAATGGCTGTGCCTCTCAGTGTGTGCACTTTTTTGTGTCACCACATTCTGCCAAATCGTCCTGTTCCCACAGCTCCAAGGACACTAGTATCCCCAAGGCTGAGCAGTCCCCTCCTTCTGGAACACTGATAAGAGTGATGAGAATTGCAAATCCCCACACTGGGCCTCATGCTGTCTGCACGAAGGGCTTTCCCAGCTGTTCCTGGACAGACCCATGGTGTACTTCCAGGTCTTACATTTCACCAAAACCCAAACCCCATACAAACCCATCTTCCTTCTACCAGGGTCGCTTTCCCCACTAACAGTCCCTGCATTCAAAAATATTCTCTCACTGTGGTGTAGAGGAAAGAGCCCCAGTCCGGGGTCAGGGAAAAGGGACCTTGGTGACAGCTCTGCCCCCTCCCCACCGAGACACTTGGGCAGGGCCTGGAGCCCCTCCAGCCTCAGTTTCAGAGCCACAACTCAGTGGCCCAGGATGAGTCAAGCGAGGGGCACAGGGCAGCTCACCCCCAGGCTCCCACGAGTGCCGGGTACCTCCTTAGATTTGACACCCTGGGCACCTTGCCTGCCTCACCCTAGTCCTGGCCACTGGCTCAGTTTTCCTATCAGCGAAATGGGAATCGGTGATTCCGTGGAGCAAACAAGAAAGTTAAGTGCATGATGGGGCTTTGCAAACTCTCAGATGCTGGATTTAGGATTCTTGAGCAAGGTGGCTGTACAGCAGGAGAGGGTGATTCTGGCTGTGGAAACTCAGAACCCAAATCCAGGGCAGCTCTCTGAGGAGGTTCGTGCAGGATTCATAGAGAGGACGTGTGTGTGTGTGTGTGTGTGTGTGTGTGTGTCTGTGTGTCTGTGTGTCTGTGTTGGTGGCAGGGGTGGATACTACTGATTGAGGAAAGAGACTCACTTGGAACCTCATTCCTTAAAGGCTTTGGAGGGCACCCTAAGCCCTTTATCCCAAAGGGAGCTACATCCCTTTGGATGTAAAGATTCCGCTGCAACCACAGGTCCCTTAAGTTTGTGTAAGGTTTGCAGCCAAAGGCAGGTAAGTCAGAAGAAGATGTTGGTGCCCATCCCCCACCCTCCAGGTCTTGGCACAGGCAGGCAGAAGGTCAGAGGCAGAGAGAGGGACAAGCAGGGGGCCTGGGCAGAGAGGGGAGGCCATGCTTTTTCCCAGGGAGGGAGCTGGCACATTCTTCTCTGGCTCAATTTCATTTTATGGCCACCTCAAAGCAACCCTGGGAAGTCAGCGGGATGCTCGTTAGCTCCATTTTAAAGATGAGGAAACTGATTTGTGGGGAGGGGGCAGGGGACAGTGTCTTGACCAAGGTTCTGGCTCAAGAACCTGCTCGGATCTTGGTCTCTGTGGCCTCCCCAGAATCTGGCAGGTTGAAGATCTTGCATGCGCTCTTCCAGGGAGACAGCGGGGGTACCGGCCTCTGCACCCCACCCCACCCCCAGAAGCCGCCTGTGCTGAGTTCAGCAGATTCTGTCTCTCCTAAACCCCCACTGGAGACTCAACTCAGGCAACTCTTGAAGCATGGGGTGGCCATAGGGCACTCCAGACTGCAGGTTCCCCTTCATCCTCTGCCCCCTCCCCTTGCGATGCCCACCCCCTTGATGGTGACAGCTGGGCTCAGCCCCATCAGCACCATTTCCAATAACAATTCTGAGGTCTGGGGTGGGGGTGGTGCCAAAGGTCTCCCCTGGGGGCCCAATCTGCTACCCAGACCCCACTGTCCCCACTGTCCCCACCACAGAGGCCACATCTTTCCTGCCCCTTTCACCCTCAGTCCTCAAGTCAACCCCCGAGGCCCTCCTGCAGCAGCCAGACCCCCACATTGAAACAGCCCTAATGGCCCTGACCTTGGGACCTGGGGGGTCATCCCAATGTCACAACAGCTTCATCAACAGCAATAAAACCTAGCACCTGGCCAGGCACGTGGCTCACGCCTGTAATCCCAGCACTTTGGGAGACTAAGGCGGGTGGATCACTTGAGGTTGGGAGTTTGACCAGCCTGGCCAATATGGTGAAACCCCATCTCTACTAAAAATACAAAAAATTAGCCAGGGGTGGTAGTGGGTGCCTGTAATCCCAGCTACTCAGGAGGCTAAGGCAGGAAAATCTCTTGAACCCAGGAGGTGAAGGTTGTAGTGAGCCAAGATCACACCAAAGCACTCTAGCCTGAGTGACAGGAATGAGACTCTGTCTTAAAAAAAAAAACAAAAAAAACCTACCACCCATTGAGAAAAGGCTAGCAGTGTGCCAGGCAGCTCCCAGGCATTTTACGTATGCAGCAAGTTGTTTACCCTCACAGCAATTCTGAAGTGATGGTAAATGGACCCATTTGACAGCTGCGTAAACTGAGGTTCTCAGTGTGGCTTCCCCCAGAAGCAGGCTTAGGCAAGAGCTCGGTTCCCTGTGATTAGTGCATTTCAGAGATGACACCAGGAAATGTGGGAAAGGAAGAGGAGAAATGAGACAGGGAAGGGAAGAAAGCAGTATGAGGCTGAGTCATTAAACAAATGACTGCTGTGGGCAACTGAAGTCGCTGGGGCTTGCTGGGAGATGGCGCAGAATATGCCCCAGGAGCATCCCAAGTGAGGGGCTAGGGAGCTGGGGTATTTGTCCACCGACTCCTTAGTGCCTTACTGTCGCAGCTTCAGGGGGCATGTGTGTTCCAGGCTCAAAGCCCTTGAGCGTCTATTTCACTCACAGAGAGGACAAGCCCTCGGGCAGAGAGTCATGGAGTTTGCAGTAAGCAGCACCAAATGTGAGAAAGTGAATGCCAAGGAAACACGGGCCAGGCATCTGCAGGGTCTTCTTTCCGAGGCTCAGAGAGGGGTGGTCACTTGTTTAAGGTCACACAGCTTGTTAGTGGCAGAGCCTGGATTCAGACCTAATCTGTCAATCCCAAATTTTAATCCCCAGGGTAGGAATGGAACCAAGACTAGGGGTAGGTCTGTCTAGAGTGGGCTGTGTAGCTCAGCTTCACTCTCCACCACACCAAGAAGGCCCTTGATCCTCATCCAGAAAGATGCAAGGAGAGGTCCCAGCAGGCTCCCATGTGCCCTGGAAATCCTTCATTGCCCGTAGGCTGGCTACTGGGATGCTGGGGATCTCAGAGAAGGTTATTCTGCCAAAGGGAAGGCAGACCTCCTGAAACAAAGAAGAGAGACAGCAGAGCCCAGACCAAAAGGGTGAACAAATGAATAAATGAATCATCAGCCAACAGGGTCTCAAAGCTCAGAACCTCTTGGCAGCTTCTAGACCTTTAACCTCCTCCCACAACTCCACCCACCAAGCCCCATAGACAGACAGCCCCAAGGTGGCAAACTCACAGCCCACAGGTGGCTAACAAGTCATTTTGCTTTGCATATCACCATGCTTTTGAATTTTTTTAGCTTTGTCAACATTTAACAGTTGTAAAATTTCACATCACATGAAAACCCAGATTTTCAACTTTCCTGGAAAAAGCAGAAGCTCTGGCAGAATGAAGCCCACCTTCCCGCTGGGTAGCAGGCCCCCCACCCCGCCGGGATCAGACATGGACTCTCCAGTTTGCCACAGTCTCCAGCACTCCCTGTTGCTTTTCCGACAGTAAAGCCAATGTCAGTTGCCACTCTGCCACTTGCACTATGGTTTTAGTGCCACACACATGATCCCTGGAAGCACCGAAGTCTGAGAGGCCTGGAGCTGGAAACCTGGAGCCCTGCGTCCTGACTTGCTGTGTGACTTCAAGCAAGTCCCTTGCCCTCTCTGTGCCTCGTTACTTCCTTTATGAACTGAAGGGCCAGACAAGTGATCTAAGAGCCCTGTGTCCCAGAACCCATAAAGAGGACTGGGGAGCTGAGCAGGCATTCCTTGGTGAAGAGCTTTGTCCAGGCACAGAGGGGCATTGCTACAAAGAGATGCATCCTCCTGCTGCCCCCAAACTCAAGGCCCATCCAGGTGCTCCTAGAGTCCACTGGGCACTTGCCGTTCCTCCATTCCACTCATGGGCTCCACTCATGGGCTCCACTGATCCTGTCCCGAGCAGTGGGGATGCCCCTCAGATAGGTGACTTGCTCTTCTTATGTTCCATGGGCACATGTAATGAGTGGGCAGCAGGTGGAAGGGCAGGACGCAGTCCCCGTGCCCACGGGCTGTGAGCAGAAGGGAACACCAAGCAGCAGCTGCAGCCGAAAGAAAGCCACCCTCCACAGTGCCACTCTGATCCCTCCATCGTGGTGTGGATTCCCACCCCTGGCTGCTGCAGGCCGACTCCTGAGAAGCCACTGGAAAAGCGTGCAGGGCCTGGGCCGGGCACAGGTGCCCGTCCCGAGCACAGATTCAGAGTCTGAGCAAATTCAACCCAAATGCGTCCGATGCCTCCTCTGCCTGGCACTGGGCTCAAGTCCCACTGGTCACTTCCTAAATAGGAACTAAGTGTCTCATGATCTGTGTCGTGATTGCTGCAGCTGCAGTAGGCGCTCTCCGGAGAGACCTGGCAGCCCTGTCTGCGAGCCTCCACCGCCCCCTTCCCGGAATTGCCTCCTTGCTGGAGCTGTGGTAAGAACCAGATGAGAACAGCCAGCATGTCTAGAGAGCTTTTCTGCGCCCAACACGGTTTGGGCTCTTTTCAAGTGACTCCGCGTGTGGCCCAGCCCACTCACCACACTCACACGTGCATCCCACGCCTCACACCCACAGGGCACCCACACCCACTTCCACACTCACGCCTGCCAGCTCCCCTGCACACAAGTGCGTCCTCTGGGCCTGGCCCGGCCCCTGCTCCCTCCCCTCACCCCCCTCCCCTCACCCCTCCCCTCCCCTGCGGCCAGCCAGCTCCTAGCCTGACCCTCGAAGACCCCAAGGCGCTGTCTGGCTCCCCAAAGCCACAGCCTGCCCTGAGTCCCACAGCCAAATCGAGTCAAAGACCAATTAATATTCTGATACCTGTGGCCAGCTGAAGTGATGGAGAGCTGATGATTTCTTTTTCCATTTTACTCCAACTGTGGTTTCATTTTTTTTCCCAGCCCTCCTTTGGTCAGTGGTTTTAGGGGCACTAAAGTTCACTTTTGTGGGTAACCTGCACTGTTAGCTGTTGATTTAATTAACTCAGCCTTTCTCTTCCTTGACCAGAACATGGCCAGCCGGGCTGCTCTGCAGACACCCATTTGGACAGCGGACGCCTGGAGGCGTCTGGCAGGAGGAGCGTGTGGTCCCTGGCAGCCACTCGCCAGCCAGTCCTGCCGGTCGTTGACAGCTGGGTGTTTTTTGCAGCACTTCTGAGCCACCAGCGTGTGAGGCTAAGGGGGTTTGCTCTTATTTGATGGGTGAGCAAACTGAGGCTCAAGGTGAGAATTCAGTAACCCGAGGTTGCAAAGTGAGCAACCAGCATTCTTGGGTCTGCAAACTGGCATGGCTTTGTCCACTAGCCTCTATTTTGAAGAGACGGCCACTCCCCTGAAAGGCGTGGCATTGGAGGTGAGGCAAAGAGAAAGCTGAAGACACAATGGAGAAGAGGAATGCAAGGGATTTTTTTTTCCTTTTCTTTTTTTTTTTTGAGACGGAGTTTCGCTCTTGTTACCCAGGCTGGAGTGCAATGGCGCAATCTTGGCTCACCGCAACCTCCGTCTCCTGGGTTCAGGCAATTCTCCTGCCTCAGCCTCCTGAGTAGCTGGGATTACAGGCACGCGCCACCGTGCCCAGCTAATTTTTTGTATTTTTAGTAGAGACGGGGTTTCACCATGTTGACCAAGATGGTCTCGATCTCTTGATCTCTTTGAGACAGAGTCTCCCTCTGTCACCAGGCTGGAGTGCAGTGGCGTGATCTCTGCTCTCTACAACCTCCGACTCCCTGGTTCAAGCGATTCTCCTGCCTCAGCCTCCCAAGTAGCTGGGACTACAGGCATGTGCTACCACACCTGGCTAATTTTTGTATTTTTAGTAGAGACGGGGTTTCACCATCTTGACTAGAATGGTCTCAATCTCCTGACCTCGTGATCCACCCGCCTCGGCCTCCCAAAGTGCTGGGATTACAGGCTTGAGCCACCGCGCCCGGCCTGGAGTGTAGAGGATTTTAAGGAAGACGCTAGTTGAAGTTGTAACCTCTTGGCCTCACTCCTAGGGTTCTTCCTTAAGATGGAGCAAACCAGAGTCTTTCTTCCTCCAAGACATTTCTGGAATTCTTTCATGAATCTCTCAGTGGCCAGGTGAAAGGAACATCAGGCCTTCCACAGAGAGACAGAAACCCTTGCCCAGCGGAGGCCTTCGGCCACAGAGGACCCTTAGGGATGGGAAGCCCAGGGCGAGAGGGAGACGAAGAGAGACCAGGTGCAGACACCCGAGGATGAGCAAACAGAGGCAAGGCTAGGGGTGTGGCGAGAATTACGAAGAGACTCGATGGGTGACTTGGGGCAACTTCATCCCACTCTCTGGACCTCAGAGAGGCTGTGAGAGATGCCTTCAGTGGGCAGCAATGGCTGTTCCAGCCCAGGCAGCTCATGGGTTATGGAACTCTGGCTGCTGGAGTAGAGAAGCTGGCAAGAGGCGGGAGTCCAGGGAGGCTTCTAGCTTAGAGGCAGACCCTCTGCTTCTCCCCTTCTCGCTCCACCTCCTCCAGGAAGCTCCCCACCCCTCACCCATACCAGTTCCCCAACCCCTTGCCCAAGGCTCCGTGGGCCTTCTTTTCTTGCCACCAGGGTGAATCGTCAATTGATTTGTTATTTATCCCACTGACAACAAAGAGAGTGAAAAGGTAATAATTCTGGGCCCTGGGGTAATTCAATTCCTGTAGCACCGTCAGCTGCATTAACTTACTTCCTGGATCTCAATTCAATTAGAGCAACATTCCCCAGCATTAATAAATCAATACTCATGCCATTTGGATATATTTTGAATGTCTTTCATTATACATTGCAGGTCGGGGATGGCTGCTGAATTGGAAGTTAATGGGACGGGACAGGGCAGGTGGGGCAGCCTGGGGAGAAGCTTCCAGCCGTTCGCTCTAATTGCCTCTGCTGCGAAAGAGGGCGTTAGTAAAACAGAGGCCTGGTTAACTTAGCCCAGCCCGCCTGGAGTTATGGCAACTTGCAACTCCTGTCTAAGCAGACTGGAGGCATGGCGGTTGGAGAGGCTGTGTTCACCCACTCGAGTACTCATTCATTCATTCATTTGCCCATCCCTCTCCTCCCAACCTTCCTCCTACCCATCCTCTCCCTCTCCAGCCCCTTCTCATCCCTCCTCCAAGCCTTCTTTTAGACTCTTCCTATTCCTCTTCCCACCCTCCTCCTGGTTCTTCTGTCCCTCCTCCTATCCTTCCTCTCAACCGTCTGCCGAATTTTCCTATCTCGCCCCTCATCCCTCCTTCATCTTCTTCCCATCTTCCTCCTCTCCTTTCTCTTCCTTTCTTCCAGTTTTATTTCCATCCATTGATTTTTCTCCCCATCCAGAGCACTGTACTGAGAGTCTATGAGGCTCCAGGCCCTACCCTGGCTTCTCAACTTATATGGAGTACAGCATACGCGTTCTGCAGCCTCAGAGACTCAGACGTCTAAACAAATAGTGACGTGCCAGTGTTTAAGAGCAATGACATGGACGATCATTAACACCTCTATGGAAGAGGGGCTAGGGCAGGGCTCAGAGCCCATCTGTGACTGGGAGGTCTGACCCTGGGGATCGGGAGAGACGGGGAAGGCTCCCTAGAGGAGGTAATGCCTGGGGTAGATTCTGAAGGATGAGATAGATGGTCTTGGCTGGGAGGCTTGAAGATGTGGAGCAGCAGAGAACCCAAGAAAAACCGGGGACTGCAGAGCAGGGGCTCACCATCATGAGCATGGGTCCAAATCGCCCAGGAAGTGACCAAAGTAGGGATTCCAGCCCCCTCCTCTGGGAAGTCCGATCCAGGAGGTGTGGCAAGGGGTCAGAAGTCAGTGTCAGGGGCCGTAACACGGAAGACGCCTGCTTGGAGTGAGCCCCCATCTTAGGTTCACCACAACTGGCTGTGTGGTTGAGCAAGTCCCTAACCTCTTTGAGCCTTCCTGGGTCTGTCATCAAATTTCTCATCAGATAATATCCCTCGAGGGGTCAAGAGAGCACTGGTGGCAAACGAAGACACTGAGGACCAACCGGATGGGGACTGGGCCACAGGGGCCGTCTCTGCCTTCCCCGCATGGAGGCTTGGGGCCTTTGCACCTGCTACTCCCTCTGCGGGTCACTGTCACCCCCAGTTTCCCTACGGTTGACTCTGCTGCATAACAAGTTACCCCAAAATTTACTGGCTTAAAACAACAAGCATTATTATCACTCAGTCTCTGTGCATCAGAAATCAGGAGTGGCTGATTCCGGCTCCGAGCCTCAGACGAGGCTGCCGTGGGAACGTGGCGGTGCTGCAGTCATCCCAGACGGTGCAATCACAAGGCTGCTGGCAAGAAGGCTCGGTTCCTCCCTGGCTGCTGGAAGAAGAGCCTAGTTCCTCTCTAGCTGGGCCTCTCCATGGCATGGCAGCTGGTTTTCCCCAGAGCAGAGCATCTGAGAGAGAGAGAGAGAGCAAGCCAGAAATTGCATGACCCACCCTCGGAAGTCACAGGCCATGGTTTGTGGCATGTTTTAATAGTTTGAAGTGAGTCTTCAAGTTCAGTCCACACTCCAAGGGAAGAAAATTAAGCTCGTCTCCTTCTTTTTTTTTTGTAAAACATAGTCTTGCTCTGTCATCCAGGCTGAAGTGCAGTGGTGCAAGCTCAGCTCACTGCAACCTCCGCCTCCTGGATTCAAACAATTCTCCTGCTTCAGCCTCCTGAGTCACTGGGACTACAGGCATCTGCCAACATATCCAGCTAATTTTTGTATTTTTAGTAGAGACAGGGTTTCACCATGTTGGCCAGACTGGTCTCAAACTCTTGACCTCAGGTGATCCGCCCACCTCGGCCTCTCAAAGTGCTGGAATTACATGCATGAGACACCGTGCCCCACCTAAACCCGTCTCTTGAAGGGAAGAATATCAAGGAATTTGGGGGCATAGTTTCAAACCGCCATCTTCCTTCAGGCCTTGCTCCAATGTCACCTTCCCAGAGATGCCTTCCCTGACATGTCTGTTTCTAGAACCCCAGCCCTCTCTTCATCCTCTCTCCCCTCCGACCTACTCCACTTTTCTCCGTGGCATCTGTCAGCACCTGGAATCCTACCTATTTTAATTCTTTATCGCGTTTCTTGCCACCTCTCCCCACTAGAGCGGGCTCCGTGAGATCAGACACTGTCAGTTTGCTCACTGCTGTACCCGCTGCACTGGAATGCTCCCTGGGATACAGTAGGTACTTAATAAATAATTGCTGAATAAAAGGATGCAAGTGCAGCTGAACTGGTCTGAGGGGCAGGCCTTGTCCCAGCGTGGCCATCAGCCTTCAGCGTGATGTTGCCACGTCCTTTGCCCTAGCTCAGCCTCAGTTTATCCATCTGATAGGAGGGTGCTGGATTCCTCCTTCCTTTTTTTTTTTTTTTTATTTTTATTTTTGTTTTGACGCAGGGAGCCAGGGACTGCACGGAGGGAGTCGAGTCCCAGGCCCAGCCCCCTTCCTCCTTCCATTTAACAAGTATGTCCTAAGAACCTGCCATGTGCCACACTGTGTTCTGGGCCCCAGACAGACACAGCACCTGCCCTCATGAGGCTGACCCTCTAGAATAAAGCCACTGAGGGTCCTTCCAGATTCCATGTGCTCCTATTTGACCCTCAGGCCTCCAACAAACGCTGCTATGGACTGAATTGTGTCCCTGCAAACATTCCTTGGTTGGAGTCCAACCCCCACAATGTGATGGCACCTGGAGATGGGAGCTTTGGGAGGTATTAGGGTTAGAGGCAGTCTTGAGGGTGGTCCCCTCAGGATGGGATTCGTGCCCTTATGACAAGAGGAAGAAGGAGAACTCACTCTTTCTCCACCATGCGCAGACATAGCGAGAAAGTGGCCATCTGCAAGGCAGGAAGGGAGCCCTCACCGGGAACCAAATTGGCCAGCGCCTTAATCTTGAACATCTCAGCCTCTAGAGCCGTGAGAAGCAACTGTGTGTTATTTAAGCACCCCACCCGTGGTATGTTCAAAGCAGCCAGCGCAGACTGAGCAGACCGACACAAATGCTGAAGGTCAGTTGCCTGAGTTGGGAGACCCACAGCTGCCACGTCAGGCCAGGGTGTTTCACAACAGGAGTCTCCTGCGAGGGAGTGGAGACCCACCAGATGGGGACTACGGAGAACAAGCCCTTGCCCACCTCTGGGTCTTTGCACAGCTGTTCCTTCTGCCTTGCGCTCCACCCCCCATTCCTCACTCTGTCACTGGCCAGCTCCTCCTCGCCCTTTGGGTCTTGGCTTCTCTGCTGCCTCCTCTGAGAAGCCTTCCTTGACCCCGGGTGAGGGATGCAGGGTTAGGACTGGTTCCCACAGCTCCCAGGCCTCCTGTGTGAGTGCACTCTCCCTTCTGGGCCAACACTGTTCCTTTACCATCTGCCTCTGCTTAGCGCCTCCTGTGAGCACCCAAGGGCAGGCCCGGAGCTGGCATCCTCAGGGCTGGTCCCAGTCTCGATGGGGCCCACCTTTACTGTGGCTAAGGCCACACAGCTGGTGGCTCTTCAAGCCAAGGCACAAGCCTAGGCCCATCAGACTCCCAAGTGTGTGTTCCCTCACCCTCTGCCTCATGGATACGTGCTCTGAAGTGTGTTCCCAAACACTCTCTTGTGTGTCTGCATGAAAAATGAGTCTTCCATGATTCTGATGGAGAAGCTGAGGCCCAGAACAGTCATCAGACCAAAGTCACGTGGCCAGCGAGGAGCTGCTGGGACCAAAATCCAAGGTTCCCGCT
This sequence comes from Aotus nancymaae, assembly GCF_030222135.1. NCBI lineage: Eukaryota > Metazoa > Chordata > Mammalia > Primates > Aotidae > Aotus > Aotus nancymaae. The sequence goes on from NW_026988467.1 coordinate 21,712,435, forward strand.
GCTCCTGAATTTGCTCACTGCACTCAGCCTGCCCCAACCCCAGCCCCACACACTCAGAGGAAATGTTCTCTGGCCCAACAATTCATCGGCCCCAGCAGTGAGCACTCACTGCGTCCTGAGACCCTCACCCGACCGCTGCGTTCACTCTCCCATTCCCTGGAAGGAAGCTGTCACTGGTCCCACTTTCCAGAAGGGAAAACAGAGGCCCAGAGATGGGAGGTCACTTGTTTACCATTCGCTCAGCTGGTCAATGGCAGGTAAGCTCAGGCAAGAGTCAGGCTAACGAACTCACTCGTTCACTCTTTCCTCCTTCACTCATTTAACCGGCACCAAATACAACTTCCCTGTGGCGGAGACAGATAACACCCAGGTAAAGACACACGTCAACAAAGTGATTTCAGAGACACAGCCTTAAAGAGAACAACACAGGGTGGCATGGCAGAGAGTGACCGGAGCAGGGGACACTTCTTTAACCTGGGGCTCCTCACTAGGGATGTGACATTTGAGCTACAAGCTGAGGGACACTCAGAGACTTAGGGAAAGACCCCAAAGTGAGGAGTGAGGCGTCGTGAGAAAAAAAGTATCTTGTGGGGCAGAGATGGGTCAGGGAAGGAAGGGGACCAGGCTGCCGGTCTCTTGGGTTGGGGGATCCCAAGAAACCAATGCTCCTCTGGGCAGCTGGCCTGGCCGGGTCCAGGTCCGTGCTGAAGGGGCCTCAATACAGTGGCTGGATGCATTGAGAAGGTATGCTGGGCCAGGCCCCCAGGCCTGAGATTCGCTGAGTCAAGGCAGCCTGCGAGTGAGAGCAGTCAGACTCTGACTGTGCCAGGGCAAGTGATTACAGGCACATGGCACCCACATGGACCACTGGGGTGGCATCACTCGGGGAAAAGAGACTAGATCTCAAGCCCACAGCTCAGGTGTGAGGCTTACAGCCAGCTGCAGGGGTCAGAGGCCTGACTGCCTCCCTCACACCTACATGCCAGGTCTGTGCTAGACCAAGGCCTCCTGGGTCCTCAGCAGGCTGTGGGGAGAGAAGCCTGCCCAGGGAGGCCTTTGAAGAGGCAGAGCTGGGACACGGGCCCTGCCCCTCTGCCCATCCTGGTGGCTCTCTCCCCACGGCACACTCCCCCAACCCTAGAGCTTCAGACGGAGACTGAGCGTCAGCCTCCTCAAGAGAGGACAAAGGGCCAGGCCTATCTGGTCACTTTACTACTTGACACAGGTTTTAACACTCATGGGGGACAGCCAGAGACCCTGAATTAGGCTGCTTAGCAACCCTAGAGGGGCAGCTCTCTTGTGTCTGAGCCTCAGCTTCCCTTTGAGACCCATAAGAGGACATCCCAGGAGAGGAAAAAGCACAGGGGCTTTGACATTTTCAAAAAACTGGGTTCAGGCCAGGTGCAGTGGCTCACATCTGTAATCCCAGCACTTTGGGAGGCTGAGGCAGCAGTGTCGCTTAAGGCCAGGAGTTGGGCCTGAGCGACATAGCAAGACCTCATCTCTACAAAAATCAACAATTGTTCAAAAATTAGCTGGGCATCGTGGCGCACACCTGTAGTCCCAACTACTTGGGAGGCTGAAGGGGGAGTATTGCTTGAGGCCAGGAGGTTGAGGCTGCCATGAGCACAGTCATGCCACTGCACTCCAGCCTGGGCAACAGAGAGAGGGCCTGACTTTTAAAAAATAATAGTAAGAAATAAAATTTTAAAAAACTGGGTTCAAATCCTGATTCCCCTTGTATGACCTTGGGCAAGTCACCCGCCTCCATCCTCAGTTTCTTCATTTGCAAAACCGGAGCGACACAGTGCACCAAGGCTGGCTGGAGACCCAGCGGGAGGACGCGGATAAGGAGCGATTCGCCCCAGGCGCGCGGTGAAGGCTGGCCTCCTCTCTCCGCTTGTTGTTACCCAGCTTACATTTATTTGTACATCCCCAACCAGCACCTGTGTCCCTAACTCGCTGTGATGACCTGGCATTAGGCCTTTCTCTCTCGGGTCTTTGGAAGTTGGGGGGACTTCATGTTTCCAGTCTCGAGCCCACGGTCTCATGCAATGACAAACTGAGACTTACAAGATCAGCGCCAAGGCAGAACTTTGGCTCCAAGTGATCCAGCCAGGGACCCATCCCAGGCTCCGGCTCTCCCCATCACCCCACAATGAGACCTTGAGCAAGTCCCTTCCCCTTCCTGGGCTCAGTAGCCCATCAGAATCATGAGGGGTGGGATCAGGTATTTTCCGAGGACCCCTCTTATTCTGTTATTTGTCAAGTAAGGGATTCTATGAATTGGATCGGCAGGGCTGCAGCTTTGGCCACATGGGTGTCTTATCTAAGAGGTCAGCTGATGGCTTACCTCGTCCCGGGCTGGGTCACACCTCCCTGCCCGCGCCCATGTGACTCTCTTCTCCTCCACTGGCGGGTGCCTTTGTTCACACCACACATATTGATCATGCACCACTGTCACCTCTGATAGGAAGTGTTTCTGACCTCTAGCCCCCAGGTAAAACTAACCTCTCCCTTCTTCATGCTCCCAGGCCTCAAGCACACTCTCAGTGTCAAACACAGGGCACTCTGTTGTCTGTTGGTTTGTATGTGTGTCCTGGGAGCTTCTTGAGGACAGTGTCTGGGCCTGATCCATGCCTGTATCCAGCATTGGGCCTTGGACACAGTTGGCAGAGTAAAAATCCATTGAGGAAGAAAGGAGGGAAGGAAGGAAGGAAGGAAGGAAGGAAGGGAGGGAGGGAGGGAGGGAGGGAGGAAGGAAACAAGGAAGAGGGAAGGGAAGGAGGGAGGCAGGAAGGAGAGAGAGAGGAAGTAGGGAGGGAGGGAGGGAAAGAAGGGAGGAAGGGAGGGAGGGAGGGAGGGAGGGAGGGAAGGAAGGAAGGCTGGCTAAGCTCCAGTCCAAGGTAAATGGTGGCCCAAGGCCTCGTCCTTGTCTCTTGCTGAGAGCCCGTCCCTTGCCCAGTTGTCTACCCCAGCAAGCAGCCCAGGCCCACCTGACCACTGGAGTCACTAATGAGCATTGATTCTGATCAGACGCATCCATCATGCCGCTGGAGCTCCGTTCCTTAAAGAACATTAGGGAGCAGATGTATCATCGGTGACTGGAGGCCCAATAAAGCAGGCACCTCGCGAAATTTAGTATTCAACTCATAAAGGCCTTAAAAGCATTTTTCAATTATGAATGGCCTGGGGGGAGTCGTTCTTTCTTCGCCGGGGGATGAATAAAGATGGAAAATAATAGCATATCAATATTGTTGCAACTTAGGAGGATTAATCTGGAAGAGTTAAAGGTGTTGCGTCTCCCTGCTGCCTGCGTGCTCAGGTGCACCGGGAAGGGCTCGGCCAAGGTGACCTTCACCAGGACCCCCGTAGGCAGGCTAACCTCCCAGTGGGTCCGCACCTTGGATACCTCGGCCGGCTCCTTACCTCCCCTGCGGCCTCACCCCAGAACATTCCCTGGCTCTGAGCCATTCCTCTTACCCACATGAGGCCTCAGGGGCTGGCCTTGTCAGGACAATCACTAAGATTTGTACCGTGATTACGGTTTGAAGGGTCTTTATCCTGACTGTGGCGATGGTTACTCTAGCCTGCATGTGATAAAATATCCTAAAACTACACACTCCAAAAAAATAAAGTGCATGTAGAAGCTGGGTAAAGGGGACATTTCTGTACTATCTCTGCAACTTCGTATGAGTCTTACTATTTCAAAATAAAGACATTATAATCAAAAATATTAGTCCGGGCATGGTGGCTCACACCTGTAATCCCAGCACTTTGGGAGGCCAAGGCGGGTAGATCACCTGAGGTTGGGAGTTCAAGACCAGCCTGGCCAACATGGAGAAACCCTGTCTCTACTGAAAATACAAAAATTAGGATGTGGTGGTGCACACCTGTAGTCCCCATCACCAGGAGGCTGAGGCAGGAGAATCGCTTGAACCTGAGAGGTGGAGGTTGCAGTGAACCAAGATTGTGCCACTGTACTCCAGCCTCGGCGACAGAGTGAGACTCGATCTCAAAAAAAAAAAAGAAAGAAAGAAAATTAAAAGTATAAGTAAATCTAAAATTTGAAAAGCTATTTTTGCAGGAGCAAAGTACTGGGCCTCCCCTGGCAGGAGCATAAAGAGGCTCAACAGCTTTAGGAAACAATTTTGCACTGCCTGGTATAGTAGGCAGAATAAAGCTCCACCCTATCCCGAAAGGTGTGCATATTTGAATACCCAGAACCTATGACTATGTTAGGTTCCACGGCAAAAGGAAATCGATCACGCACATGAAATTAAGGTTGCTTAACAGTTGACCTTGAGATGAGGAGACTGCATTATCTGGTGGGCCTAATGTATTCACAAGGGTTTTGTAAGGGGAAGAGGGAGAAAGAAGAGTCAGGGAAAGATTTGAAGATGCCACTCTGATGGCTTTGAAGATGGAGGAAGGGGCCACAACCCAAGGCATGCAGGCAGTCTCTAGACATTTTAAAAGGCCAAGAAACATTCACCTCTAGAGCCTCCAGAGGAATGCAGCCCTGCTGGCGCCTGGATTGGCCCAGTGAGATTCATTTTGACCTCTGTCTCTGAAACTATAAGATAATAAGTATGTTCTTTAAAAACCACTAAGTTTAGCCAGGCGTGGTGGCTCATGCCTGTAATCCCAATACATTGGGAGGCCAAGGCAGGCAGATCATGAGGTCAAGAGATCGAGACCATCCTGGCCAACATGGTGAAACCCCATCTCTACTAAAAAAAATACAAAAATTAGCTGGGTATGGTGGCATGTGCCTGTAGTCCCAGCTACCCAGGAGGCTGAAGCAGGAGAATTACTTGAACCCGGGAGGCAGAGCTTGCAGTGAGCCGAGATCTCACCACTGCACTCCAGCCTAGAGCCTGGTGACAGAGCAAGACTCTGCCTCAAAAAAAAAAAAAAACACTAAGTTTGTAGTAATTTATTACAGCAGTAATAGGAAACTTATGCACCTGGTAAATAATCTTTTAGAGTTAAATATGCACCCACCCTAAGACTCAGCAATTTCACTCCTAAAGAAAGTCTCTGATCTGCATTAGGCCACAGCTGTGGAGTGGAGACACATACAAGAATGTGTGTTGTAGCATGCTTTGAAGTAACTCAACTAGAAACAATCCAGAGGTCCATTAACAGGGGATGGTACTCCAGCTTGTTATATTCCTACAACAGAATATTATACGGCAGTGAAAATGAATGAATTACAGCTATACTCAAACACATGAATGGATTCCATAACACCATGTCAAATGAAAGAAGCAAATCACATAAAAAGACACATAGTGACATTTATTCATATAAAGCTCAAAAATAGGCAAAACTTTAAAAGTATATTGTTGAGGGCTTTTTAAGAAGTAAAACTATAAGGAGAAAAAAGAGATAATACGAATTGAGTATGCTGGCCATCTTTTGGGAGAATGATAAGTGATTGAGACGCATGTGGAGCTTCTAAGGTTCAATTACTTTTTTTTTTTTTAATTTGGAGTCTCGCTCTGTTGCCCAAGCTGGAGTGCAGTGGTGCAATCTTGGCTCACTGCAACCTCCACCTCCTAGTTCAAGTGATTCTCCTGCCTCAGCCTCCTGAGTAGCTGGGATTACAGGTGTGTGCCACCACACCCAACTAATTTTTGTTATTTTTAGTAGAGACAGAGTTTCACCATGTTGGTCAGGCTGGTCTCGAACTCCTGACCTCGTAGATCCCTCCCTGCTTTGGCCTCCTGAAGTGCTGGGATTACAGGCATGAGCCACCACACCCAGCGTAAGGTACAGTGATTTCTTAAGCTGAGTGATGTGGACACAGGTGTCTGTTTTCTCATTATTATTATTGTAGAGATTTCTTATATTAATAATTATGTACCATTATAATTATTATTGCTTAAACTGTCCATGTGTATTTACACATGCTTCTGAGTGGTTTTATAGTTCATAATAAAATAAACATTCTTTAAGTGTCCTTGCTTTTGACCATTTATTTGATCCTCTGTCATTACACTGCGAGCAAGACAGGATAAGGCCCTTTACCTTCATTTTATAACTGGGAAATTGAGGCTCTGAGGGGCTAAGTGACGAACTGAAGTCCACCTGCCTACTTCTCAAGCCTCATCTCTACCCACTCACCCCATTTCTCTTTGCTCTGACCTGACTCCATTCAAGGAGGCAATGGGACAGCCAGGAGAGAAAAGAGCAATTTCTTCCTGGTTTTGAATTTCAAAAAAGGTAGTCAAAACCTCAGATCACGGAGAAATTTTGGAGTTTATATAAAGAGTGAGAGCAAACTCCCCCACCCCTCAGATTACGTACTGATTCTGGACTGATGTAAGTAGAAATGTATGCAGTGGGCATACAGGGCTTGCAGGAGTCACAAGTAATGGAGTCGTGTAGAGATTGTGGCTCCCTAGAAAGGAAGACTCTGTGTTATATTTCTCCCAGGCCAAGTACTGGGAGGACAACAGAATGCAGATAGTTTCATGGGACCTGAAAAAAATCTAGAATTCTCATTTCCAGGGAAGCAGCAAAATCCCAGAGTGTGAATGGTGGATGGTTTGTGGGTTGGTAGGACCATGGATAGCTTCATCGAGGTTCCTGAAGCTGGTTTTGTGTGGAATGCACAAATAACCAAAATCTGAAGTGAAAAGGAGACATCACTACAGAGCTTACAGACATTAAAAGTATTTTAGGGCCGGGCGCAGTGGCTCAAGCCTGTAATCCCAGCACTTTGGGAGGCCGAGGCGGGTGGATCACGAGGTCAAGAGATCGAGACCATCCTGGTCGACATGGTGAAACCCCGTCTCTACTAATACAAAAAATTAGCTGGGCACGGTGGCGCGTGCCTGTAATCCCAGCTACTCAGGAGGCTGAGGTAGGAGAATTGCCTGAACCCAGGAGGCGGAGGTTGCGGTGAGTCGAGATTGCGCCATTGCACTCCAGCCTGGGTATCAAGAGCGAAACTCCGTCTCAAAAAAAAAAAAAAAAGTATTTTAGGCCAGGTGCAGTGGCATGCCTGTAATCCCAGCATTTTGGGAGGCTGAGGCGGAATCACTGGAGGTCAGGAGTTTGAGACCAGCCTGGCCAACTGGTGAAACCCCATCTGTACTGAAAATACAAAAATTAGCAGGATGTGGTGACAGGTGTCTGTAATCCCAGCTACTCAGGAGGCTGAGGCACAAGAATTGCTTGAACCCAGGAGGTGGAGGTTGCAGTGAGTCAAGATCACACCACTGCACTCCAGCCTGGGTGACAAAGCAAGACCCCATCTCAAATAATAATAATAATAATAAAATACTTTAAAATTACTAAGAAGTTATTGTGCAAAGTTTCACAATAATAAATTTGGTAATTTAGATAAACTGAAAAAAATCATACGTACAAAGATTTGTTATAGTCACAACTATACTGGATTTTTCCCCCAATACTGAGAGGTTTAATTTAACATTTTAAAATCAATTATTATAATTGATCATATTAATAGGATAAGAAAAATAAGAGAGAAAATCATAATCATCCTGGTAGAGTTTTTCTAAAAATTATCTGATGGTTCAACAGCCATTCACGATTTTTAAACTTTTAAAAATGTTAAAAAAAAAAAAAAAAAGGAAATGTTTTAACCTGATAACCCTGATCTTCATCAAATCCCAGCAAACACTATACCTACAGGGTAAAATACTGAGAATCTTCCCCTGACATTGCTAAAGAGGCAATTGTGTCTGCTGTCACTTTATTCAACATTGTACTGAAAATTCTAGCCAGAGCACTAAGGTAAGAAAAAGAAATAGGCTGGTTATGGTGGCTTGTGCCTATAATCCCAGCTACTTGGGAGGCTGGGACAGGAGAAGCACTTAAGCGAAGGAATTCAAGACTAGCCTGGGCAGCAGAGTAAAACCTCCATATCTAAAAATTAATTTAACAATTTTTTTTTATTTAAAAAGATCTAAGGAATATAAAGGAAGAAGGAGACATTGTGGTTGTGTGTCCAGAAAATTCTATAGTAATTTATAAGTAATTAAGATTAATTGGCAGATTTAGCAAACAATTGTATTTCTATATATCCATATCAATAATTAGAACATAAAATGTAAAAATATAATTATAACAGAACCAAAAGTATCAAATAATTAAAGATAAATTTAAATGAGCTTTATAAGACCTAACAACAGAAAACTATAAAACAATATTCAAAGAAAGGACCTACATTGATGGAATCATATGACATAGTCATGGATTGGGAGATTCAATATTGTAAAACCATCTAGTCTGCATAAATTAGTCTGCAATCTAAATCCAAATCTCAGCAGACTTTTTTTGTTGTTGTTGGAAACAAACAAGTTAATTTTAAAAGTTTTTATTAAAAAGTCAAGGTTCGAGAATAGACAAGACCATCTTGAAGAAGAGCAAAGTTAGAGAACTTAACCCACAGTAAATCAAGACTTAGAATAAGGGTGAAGCAATCAAGACAGTGTGGTATTAATGCAAGCAAAGAAAAATAGACCAATGGAATATATTCCACGTATCGTATACCTGTTTGCGACTGAGGTTTTCACCCACTGCACTGCCATAAGTGACATAAGGGCATCTAATGAGTGGCCTTTGACTTTGTCATGGGGTCAGTAATGCTTCCTTGATGAAATAATGATAGATCTGAGATCTGAATTTAAAACAGAGCATGTGCAAAGATCCTGTGGTTGTAGGAAACCAGGTCCATTCTAGAAGGTGAGAAAAAGCTCATAAGTCTGGAACACTGAGAGAGGAAGGGTCAAGATAAGAGCTGTGGCCAGAGAAGCCAAAAGTCAGCATGGTCTGGGGGCTATGGTAAGGAGTGTGACCATATGACCTCATTTCCCCTTTCATAAGTTTCCTCTTAACCTGCTCAGGATACGAGTTTTCCCAGAAGACTGAGAACTCCACAGACTGTGTCTGTATCTGTTGGTGGCCCCAGAAGACATAGAGAGGTATTTGATGAATGATTGTGATAAAAGAGCTGGGACAAAAGCCAGGGTTAGTGAGTCCTTGTCTGGGGCCCTTTCTGCTCAAGATTTCACTTGAATCCCCCTCCGTTCTTCTCCCCTTAAATAAAAATAAAACAAAATAAATAAAGCAGAAAAACCCTTTGCTTTACCCATAAGACCTTAATCAATCCGGCATTGTCCTCTTGTTCTTCCCAAAAACTTGAGCACCAGAGACCAGGTACATCCCAGCTCCTGCCATAAGCCTGGAACCTAGCCAGTAATCAGCAGATACTTGGTGTAATATTTTCTGAAACATCTGTATTTAAATCCCACCTCTGTCTCTTACTTCCTTTGTGACCTTGGGCTATCCAATGAGGCCCTGAGCCTCGGTTGTTCATCTGTAAAACAGGGATGATGGCCAGGTGCAGTGGTTCACGTCTGTAATCCTAGAACTTTGGGAGGCCGAGGTGGGTGGATCACAAGATCGGGAGTTCAAGACCAGACTGGCCAAGATGGTGAAACCCCTTCTCTACTAAAAATACAAAAATTAGCCAGGTGTGGTGGCACGTGCCTGTAGTCCCAGCTACTCGGGAGGCTGAGGTAGGGGAATCATATGAACCTAGGAGGCGGAGGTTGAAGTGAGCTGAGATCGCACCACTGCACTCCCGCCTGGGCGACAGAGAGACTAAAAAAAACAGGGATGATAATAGCTAGCTTCCTCCAAGGATTCTTGTGAGGGTTAATATGAGACAACGCATGAAAAGTGCCTAGCGGAGTCTGATGCATCCTAAATGCTCAAGAAATGTTAGCTGCTATCATTCTCTTGAGTCTTTCTCGTCTAGCAAATGAATATATCTGGGCATGCTATCAGTGGAGACTTTGCAGTCTACCTTACTTATCTGAGTAATGATTAAAATTGTCTATGAGGCTTATAATATTTTTATCACTTTTGACATCAGTAATCCTTACCTCCTAGAGTTGTCATCAAGATTAAACAAGGCACTTAGTACAGTATCTGGTTTATAGTAATGATTCAGTAAACGGTGAATTTGACTATTGTCAACAGTAAACAGAAGCCTCTATTGGGCTAGGAGTGGTGGCTCAAACCTATAATCCCAGCACTTTGGGAGACTGAGAGGGGTGGATCATTTGAGGTTAGGAGTTCAAGACCAGCCTGGCCAACATGGTAAAACCCCGTATCTACTAAAAATACCAAAACTAGCCAGGTGTGGTGGCGCATGTCTGTAATACCAGCTACTCAGGAGGCTAAGGCAGGAAAATTGCTTAACCAGGGAGGCAGAGATTGCAGTGAGCTGAGATCATGCCACTGAACTCCAGCCTGGGTGACGGAGCAAGACTAACTCAAAACTAAAAAAAAGAGAAGCCTCCATAGTCCAGGGACTGGCCTTCTCAGCACACCAAGCCTTGCCCTGTCCATTCAGCAGGTGACGTTTTAGAGATATTCAGGGCTTCCCTGACTAATCCAAAAGGTACGGAGATGCTTCCTCCACCATGTTCTGCGCTACCTTCTCCCCTGACTTTCTCAGTGAAGCATTTCTTCCTGAAGTCTCTAGCCTGGGCCTCCGGGACACAAAGCTCATCAAAATGTGGTGGCTCTATCTAGGCTCTTGGCCATCAAGCTAAAAAGAAAAGTAGCTTTAGTCCTAATGTCACATAGAAGCTGGCCTTAATATCAAAGAGAGATATCTTTCTCTGAGCAGGGCAGGCCCCAGGGGAGTCGAGTTAAGCAGCCTGCATCTCTGGGTGGCAGAGACTGCCCAGGGGAGCCAGAAGGCAAAGGCCTGTGAATCCCAGGAAATAGGCTCTGTGGCTTCTGTGGACTCACAGGCAGAGAGGAGAACACTCAGCCTTTTCCTCCCTGGCAAGTGAACACACGTCACAAAGACTTAATGATGGGCAGAAGGCCCCCACTCCTCCTCCACCTCTTCGGTCATTGGCCACTTTAATTCCCTCTTCCACCAGACAGGCTTCCCGCTGATCTCTCCAGTTTCAGTTTTTTTTGGGGGGGGGGACAGAGTCTCACTCTGTTGCCCAGGCTGGAGTGCAGTGGCGCGATCTCGGCTCACTGCAACCTCCACCTCCCGAATTCAAGCAATTCTCCTGCCTCAGCCTCCTGAGTAGCTGGGACTACAGGTGTACGCCACCACGCCTGGCTAATTTTTGTATTTTTAGTAGAGACGGGGTTTCACCATGTTGGCCAGGATGGTCTCGATTTCTTGACCTCATGATCCGCCTGCCTCAGCCCCCCAAAGTGCTGGGATTACAGGCGTGAGCCACCACTCCCAGCCAGTTTCACTTTTAGCCCCAGTATTAGTCAGGCCAGACTGGGCTGCGCTGACTCAGTGGCTGGCTTGAAGGAACAAAGGTTTCTTTCTGTCCACCGCTAGTCAGGCGCAGCTCTGATCCATGTCCTCCTTACTCTGAAAGCAGGGTGGAGGGAGCCTTCTAGAACACCGCAAGTTGTTTTGGAGGAGGGGAAGGGGACGTTGCAAATCATGCAGTGCCCTAAAGCTTCTGCCCAAAAGTGGCACGTGGCACTTCTACTTGCATTTCATTGGCCACAGCAAGTCATATGACTAAACCCGATGCCAATGAGGAAAGAAAGCATGATCCTCCCAAGGGAGGAGAAGCAGATAGTTGAGAACAAACGAAATCATCATGTCCCCTGCTTCAAACCTCCACTTTTCACTCATGCTTAGGCTCAAATCCCAGCTGCTGCCGGGCCTGGCCCTGCCTCCCGCACTCCTCACGCTCAGTTACCCTCCTGCTTCCCACTTGCTCCGGCAGCCTGCTGAATGCACAAGCTCGTTCCCACCATAGGGCCTTTGCACAGGTTGCTCCCAGGCCCAGGTCAATGCTTTAACCCAGCTCTCCCCAGGCCTGCCTTTTCCCATTTTTTAGAGTTCAGCTGAAATGTCACAGAAGGCTGGGTGCAGTGGCTCACTCCTGTAATCCCAGCACTTTGGGAGACCAAGGCGGGTGAATCAACTGAGGTCAGGAGTTCGACACCAGCCTGAACAACATGGTGAAATCCTGTCTCTACTAAAAATACAAAAATTAGCTCGGCATGGTGGCGGGTGCCTGTAATCTCAGTTACTCTGGAGGCCGAGGCAGGAGAATCACTTGAACCCAGGAGGTAGAGGTTACAGTGAGCCAATGTCATCCCACTGCACTCCAGCCTGGGCAACAGAGTGAGACTCTGTCTCAATAAAAAAAAAAATGTCACAGAAGAGAGGCTTCCTTGACCATCCCATTATTCTCTCTCATATTACTCTGTCTATGACCTTTCTAACACTCATCAAGCTGGAATTCGCTTGTTTATGGAACAGCTTTATTGTGCATTGTGTTACACTCACACACCAGAACACGAGCTTCAAAGGAGTGCATGTGTGTGTCCTGTTTACCACGGTACCGCTCTCTCTGTAGGAGCTCAGCAAATGTCGGTGGTGCAAATGAAAGAATCAGATTGAGACGGGAGGAGCCAGGCCTGGTCCAGGTAGCCCAGTGCATCTCAGCATCATGAACCCTTCCCACGCCCAGGGTGGCACTGCAGGGGGTGCAGTGTGGAGCCCAAGCCTCCCTGTCCTCGCCCACCCATGTCAGTCCACTCACAACCAGAAGGTACATTTTGTGCTGTCAAAAAAACACAAGCAGATGTGATCATTTATCAGGTGGCCGCTCTGGACTGTGTGCTGTGGTCTGCGCCCTACCCACAGTGTCTTGACTGTTACCTGGAAGCCTGGGAGGTGGGTGCCACGATCCTAACTGATGGATGGAGAAACAGGTTCACAGCAGTTGGCAGATTTGCTTACCATGGCTGTGAGACTCACACTGTGAGGTTCAAACTGGAATTTTTGAACCTGAGACTGGTTCCAAGCAACGCCTGGGCAGGTCTTCTGCGCCACCTGACAGTTTTGGAAGAAGGGACTGTGCATAGCTGTGGCACACAGAATGACAGCCCAAAGAACCCCAAAGAGCCAAAGAGTCCCATGTCTCGATCCCTAAAACCTGTGAATACATTACTTACATGGCAAAAGGACTTCAAGGATGTCACTGAGTTAAGGCTCAAGATGGGAAGAGAATCCTGGGTTATTCTTTAGGATACGTGGGGCACAGCTGGATGAGGGAGGCAGGTGTGCAGATCAGAGAGAACAGGAGATGCTCGGCTGATGGCCTTACGTACACAGGAATGAGGTCATGAGCCAAGAAAGACGGTGGCCTCCAGAAGCTGGAGAAAGCAAGAGCCTGCAGTGGGAACACGGCCCTGCTGGTCCCTGGATGTTAGTTCAGCGACACTTCTGACCTACAGACCTAGACGATGAGAGATTCGCATCGTTTGAAGCCAGTAAGCTAGCGGTGATTTGTTTTGTTCCAGCGGCAATAGGAGAGGATGCAGCCCCTCGTTGTACTGGGGGTGTATCCTGTCTCCCTAGTATCCGCAATTGAACTGCGGGTTCCCTGAGCGCAGGCACTCAGCAAGCAGCGATATGGCACACACCGGCATTTAACAAGGACTCGGGCTGCGGTTCAATGGCAGGGGTGAGAGGGATTCAGTGAACCCAAGAGGAGAGAGCTTGAGCGGACACGAGGGAGAGACCAGACAAATAAGGTGGAGGGAGCAGGGTGCTGGCTGAACAGGCCCCCAACACCCACCCCTGCAGCACGGCGGAGAACCCAAGTCCACTGCTGGAAGGAACGCCCAGGCTTGGCCAGTAGCTCCCACTTTACACATGCAAATGCTGAGCCCCAGAGAGAGAAAATGACTCCACCAAGGTGGCTCAGCAGCCGGTGGCCAAGACGGGATTGGAAATTCCATCACGTGACTCCTGGCCCATCTTGTTCCCATCCCTGCGGCCAGCCTTAGGTGGCAAAGCCCTCCCTCGTCAAGGTAAGCAGGGGCTGGGGACCAGGAGCAGGCGGGGTGGGGGGTTGTTGAGAATCCAAGCAAGCTCCTCACCCCGGGGCTCCCCGGAGCAGGAATATGTTGTGTCAGGGAGCAGGGCCCCAGCTCCATCCACAGACCTGCCGAGGTGTGCCTTGCAGCAAGCTCCTCTCTCTGAGCCTCGGTGTCCTCATCAAGGTGTTGGATTGATGTGCAGGGCCTTTTCTGGCCCTCGTGTGGCATGCTCTGCCGTCAGGCCTGCCTTGCTCTCAGCCCTGTCCCTGACACCCCGCTGGGACCTGCGGCTTCTCAGCCAGCTCAGCTCCTCTCCAGGCTCCGGCCTGTGCCAGGGGGCTACAGTGACCCAGTCCCCCACCCTGAGCTTCGAGACAGGTGTTTCCACCCTGTCCTGACTTTGCCCCACCCTCCCTTTTACCTACCAGGACAGTTGAGTTTCCAGTCTACTTTCCCTGGGGCTTGAGTCCCAGAAATGGGGATTCTCAACCCGGAGGGTAGTGGGTGGGCTCAAATTACTCCATGTCAAGTAGAATCTGGCTGCAATGCCTGAGTCTCTCCTGCCCTCAACTCCCCACCACTGGGCCATCCTTGCCTCCGTCTTAGACCCTCTATAACCATCGCCCACCTGGGCCCCAGATGTCGGCCCTTGTGCTCTACAGCCTGGCTTTCTCCTAAGGCCTCAGAAGCCTTCAAGTTCCTCCCAACCCCAACCTCTTGGTATCCTTCAACCATGGAGACTCCCCAGCTCCCCGAACCTCTCAAATCCCATCCCGGTAGAGAAGCCTACAAAGAAGTGAGTCCTATTACAAAAATCAATGCACAGAGAGTGTTGGCAGTTGCCTGGAGGTCACACAGCAAAGGCATGGAGCCCCAAAATTGAATGTCTCCACCTGAGACCACTCCCTAGCCCTGCTACCCCTGCCCAGGAACTTCCTCCAACAGCCTGAAGGACAGGGAGAGCAGCCAGCCCCGCTGACCGATGTCCAAGACCGCAGTGATGCTATTCCTTCCTCGAGTGAGCTATGCCCACCCTGTGCCAGATTTAGCCATTTAATGCAACCAGGCCTGCTCCGTCCCTGCCTCTGAGATTAGCTCTGGAGCTGGGCTTTGAATGCCTGCCCAGAGACACTCAGCTTAAAACACCAGGAACCAAAGAAAAAAAAAATCGACCACATTTAATGGAGCCGTCAGCGGGTGGATCTGATTCGTCCATTATGTGGCCCTGCCTGCCTAGGGAGCCCAGCCACGTGGCCACCTGACCACAGCATTAAGGCGACATCAGCCCGCAGGCCAGTCGGGGGAGGAGCCACCAGAGTCTTTGGCCTGGGGGCCTGCCTCTCCATCCCCAAGGCCCCAGGCCCCAGGGATTCTTGGTGCCACTCAACAGGCAGCAAGGCGGCGGCTCTCACCGGCTAAATCTACCCTTCTGGTCCCAGGGCCCCACTCTAAGGCCTGACTCCCTCTGTTGCAGAAGTCGAGACAGCATCAGTATCTGTCCCTCAAATAGTGCCCTGGCTAATTCCTGCTGTGCCACTACTGTGGCTACTTCCTTTTGCTATTTAAAAATTGCCATTGTTCACATCCAAGTTGCTCTAGACACTGTCTCCCAAATGTGTTCCAGGAAGCATTAATCTCTCGAGAGGCATAGAAAACAAAAAGGGAAGGGGGCTCCACAGCCGAGCAAGCTTAGGAAGCTCCGCAAATGCTGGCTCCCTTTTGGAGAGTTGCAAGTCTGGTAAATGCGCTGAGAAATCCTGCCATCAAGTTGGATTTTCTGTAATCCACTCCCCAGACATTTCTGATTACAAAACATTTCCCTTCGCTCGGCAGAGCACCCATTAATGTGCTGAATGCCTAGTATACCGGGGAAGACCCTTTGGGAAATGACATTTTAGGGGTTTGAGTCCCTCTCCTTCCCTCAAGACCCAACTGTGACGAGAGGCTCCAATTAGGAGGCTGTAAAAGCCTGTGAAGAGAGGAAGTGTGACTCCAGCCTTCAGTGACAGGCAAATCTCAGGGTCACAGTTGCAGGCTCACCCAGAATCGAGGAAGGGAACATAGGTCCATCCACTTCTAGATGCAAGGAGGACCCCATGCCAAATGGTGAGAAAAGCATGTGGGGTGCCCTCTAGCCCTCACCCCACCCAAATCTAGTTGAGCAGGGGTTTAGCCATGGAAGAAAGTTCTTATACCCTTGTTAGAGCTGGCTCTCAGAGGCTCGAACACTGAAACCTCTGCTCCCTGAAGACTTCTGCAAATTCACAGGCTGCCCATTGTTCTGGCAGAAGCCCTGAACAACACAACGGAGGCCTGGACTCTGCTCCTGCTTTTCCCAGTGGCCTGCGGTGGGACCCAGGGAAGGCCTTTGAACTGTCTGTGCTGGTACCCACCGGTCTGAGCCCCAGGTCCCGAACTGCATGGATGCACGTCTTCTGCTGCTCTTCCGGGAATATTGATCTGACTGTGTAAAGTGTCCTGAGCTCCCATCAGCCAAGGTTTATGAAACACCTCCTCTGTGTCAGCCCTGTGCAAGGTGCTAGAGCCTCAGTTTACTCCTTCTGTGAAGACATGACTGTCTTACTGAGGCCAGTCTGTAGCTCCAGCTGCTGCAGTCCCAATGAAGACAAGCAATTTGGTAAACGTGGCTCTCCTGTGAGAGAAGAAAGCTAATGGGGCATCTAAGCTCCTTTTAGGTACATTTCCCAGGGCCACGGAACTCATGCAGTGTGACGGATCGTGTTTCCAAAGACAGCCACGACAACTTCCATCCCACGTGCTCTTCCCACACTGCGACAGGACCTCTATGTTCCCTCCCTGGATCCTGGCTGGGCCTGAGATGATGGTGGAGACACACTATGTGACTTTGGAGGCTAGGTCATAAAAACTGACACAGCTTCCACTTGGCCCTGTTGGGATGCTCCGTTTTAGAACCCAGACACCATGCTTTTAGGAAACCCAGGCCACATGGAAAGACCACATGTCACAGGCTCAGCTGAGGTCCCAGCAGATGCCAGCCTCAGACATAAATTTGAGAAAGCCTGCACAACAGCTCCAGCCCCAGCCATAATCTGACCACAGCTGCATGAGAAACCTGAGCCAGAACTGACCGGCTGAGCCCACCAGCACCCAAAAAAGACAGATCATAATAAAATGAATGTCATCGCCCTAATTGCCTGAATTGGGGAATGCCATTTTGTGAGTGGTAGACAATAGGAATGTGTGGCAAGCAGCGTCTTGCAAATCACAGGATTGGGGGGCCCGCCACACCCTGCAGTGTCCCTCCGTCTATTCTATCCTTTGCTGAACCAAATGACGCACCCAGCTCTCTGTTACATGACAACAATCCACACCAATGGGCTGAGACATTGTAAAGCCCATGCCCCTATGAGGTTTGGACTATGAGGACTGCTGTTGGCCTCAGCCCCTACAACTTCTGTTAAAACTTATTTCCGGCGGGGCACGGTGGCTCACACCTGTAATCCCAGCACTTTGGGAGGCCAAGGCAGGTGGATCACCTGAGGCCAGGAGTTCAAAACCAGCCTGGCCAACCTGGTGAAACCCCGTCTCTACTAAAAATATTAAAAAATTAGCCAGGCATGGTGTTGGGTGCCTGTAATCCCAGCTACTCGGGAGCCTGAGGCAGGAGAATCACTTGAACACGGGAGGCGGAGGGTGCAGAGAGCTGAGATTGTGCCATTGCACTCTAGCCTGGGCTGGATTTGGAGGATTCTAGAAGAAAACTCCTTCCCTTCCTCCTTTTCAATTCACTTCCACATTTACCACCAGGATGCTCTGTCCCTCCCGCTTGCCCCTCCGGGTCCAGTTTCTCCCTTTCTCCGCCCCTCTCTGAGCCTGGGAGGCTGACCTGCAAGGGGGACGTCAATACACCCCACACCCTGCAGCTTCTTGGGTTCGGCTGCTGGAGTCACAGGCGGGATACTGGAGAGGAAGGCAGAGAGAGGAGCTCACAGAGACAGACTCAACCTCCCAGACTGGGAAAGCTGAAAGGGCGCTTGAGAGCTTGTGTCCACCCCCACCAATGAGGCTTCTAGGGCCCAGAGAGGGAAAGGGGCCCTGCCCAAGGTCACACAGGGAGCAGGTGGCTGGCTAACTCTCAGTCAAGTCAACATTTGTGGGTGGGGAGGATGGAGACTCAGCAAGAAAGGTGCCACCCTGGGCCCCCATGGAGCTGGAGAAGCAGGCTGACAAGCACCTGTTCCAGCTCCCTCCGCCTTTGGAGTCACCCTCCCCAGCCCCTCCATTTGGGATACTCCTCAACAAAGATTCAGACCAAACACTCACCCCTGCCCTGACCCCAGGCTGGTATCCGTAATCAAACCTCAGCCGATCAGGCAGGACGACGGTGCTGGTGTCTAGACTCTAGAGCTAGTTCAGTTCCTGACTCCACTGCAGACCTGCTGTGTGTGAGCTCGGGCAAGTGACTTAGCCTTTGGTGCCTCAGTTTCCTCTTCTGTAAAGGGGGGATAACAACAGTGCCTGCCTCGTGGGGCTGTGAGGATGACATGAGTTGAGGCTTATAAAATTCCAAAGCTGCATCTGCTCTCAACAAACACGTGTTACTCCCAGGATCTGCCCCCACCCTCAGTCAGAGCCAAGCTCGAAGGCTTTGGGGTGAGCCAGTGCAGCCTGCTGGGCACAGATGCAGAAACAGAGCCCCTTGACTGGACCCCTCCCAGCTCCCTGCCCAAGCCTGTGCACTTGAGGTGTGCTGGGATGGGTGGGAAAAGGGGGGCTCTGCTTCCTGCTCCCTACCCCTGCCTCTTCACTGGGGCCACCTCTGGAGCCAGCCTTAGTGGCTCCTAGAAGTCCCCACAGCCTAGAGCTTGGGGCTGGAGCCAGATCTCTCTCTGTTTCTCCTTCCTGAGCCAAGAGGCCCACCATCATGCCACAAGTCTGTGGCTCAGGACACGCCTGCATCTACCCAGCATTCATCTACTGAGCACCTATTGTACGCAGATCCTGCCGTGGCCATTGAGGAGACAGATGTAACCCCAGGGTCCTGGTCGGAGCCAGGATATGGCCCATGGGTGTTAAGAAAGCACCTGGCTTTAGCTTGGGGGTCAGGGGTGGGAGGGGGTAGGTCAGCCTTCCCTGGGTTGGGGGGCATTTGGTGCAAAGACATAAAAGATGCCTTCAAGCTAATCAGATTCCTTTATTCTTTTAGTCAATAAATATTAATTGAACACATGCTATGAGCCTGGCGCTATTCTGGATGATGTAGAAATGGCAGTGAACCCAGTGAATGAGGTTCCTGGGAAACAGTCAGTAAATCCACAAGTAGATGAAACAGCAGGTGTTACAGGCACAGAAAGGAAGATGAAGCAGGAACAGGTGGACGGGAGGGAGGAGGGAGGACAGGCAGGGGCTGTTTGGGGTCAAGTGGTCAGGGAAGGCCTCTGTGGGAAAGAGCACTGGGCAGAGGCTGGAAGGAGTGAGGGAGCGCCATGTGGCCTCTAAGGGAAGGGTGGCCCAGGCAGAAGGAGCAGCAGGGCACAGGCCTGGGAGTGTGTGAGCATGGCCTACAGGAGGCAGTGCAGGGCTGGCGGCATAGCTGGGGTCGGCGTGTGAGCGGAGCTGGAGCCAGAGGGGAAGGGAGAAGGGAAGGAAGGGCGGAGTGGGAGCAGGACAGTGAGGGGCTTTGGAAGGTAAGAAGACTGGCTTTCCTCTTGGGGGCCATGGGAGCTTTGGAAGCATTTAGCGAGCACTTGTGCTTCTCTTGTTCATGCAAAACAGTCACCCAGATCTGCCTCTCAGGGTGGGGGGAATGGGGTAAGGGCGGTCTTCCCTGCCCACCCATCCCCCAACACCACCACATGCTGGTTGAGCTCAAACCTCCACCTGGGAAGGCCAAGCCTCCCACCCAACCCCCAGCCATGGCCGAATGGTTCTCAAGCCACACAGGACAGAGGCAGGTGCCAGACCACACCAGGGCCAGTGTGTCTGTGGGACACACTCCGAGGTCTGGGCTGAAGACGCCCCCACTCACAGGTCAGAGCAGACCTGACAGAGGGAAGGAGCCGGGACCCCTGGGTCCTATTCTGACCCTACCCCACAAATCCCAGTGAGCCTGGGGGAGCCCTGTCCCCTCCCTGGATATCAGTTTCCCCATGAGGACACCGCCAGGCCTTCAGTGCCACAACTCCACCTTGTCCTTCTGTCTCCATAGCAGACTTGCTTCTAGGTTTGACCTTCCCAAGACGGCGCTCCAGGGCTGCCCTCCAGAGCCTCCAGAAGCATCTACTCCATTTGGGCCAGTCACTCCAGGGAGGCTTGAGGCCGCTGTGAAACAGCCACACTCTGGGGACCTGCATCTCCCTAAGGCTCCGGGAACCCAGTCCCCGCTCCCGCCCCGCTGCCCTGCGCGCCTCCCCGCCTTCCATCCTCGGCTCCAGCTGCAGGAGGGTCCTGTGCTCACTCCACTGGAGGCTCAACCCCACGCTCATTTATTTCAGACATGACCTTTGATTTCTCGGGTAGAGTGTAAATTACATGTCGCCAGCATAAAATATTAAATCCAATTTATGCTTAATTATTGATGCTATTATGTATTCTATAGTAATGGCATCAGAAATCTCAGCTCCCGCCCGTGCCCAGTAAATAGCTTTTTTGCATTAGAGGCTCCTTGAGGTAAGAAATCTTGCTCCATTCCTTCTTCACCGTATGATTGATGATTATGGGGAAGTTCGTAAATAGTCTTCCAGAAATATTTCTCTGGTCGTCCGTAGCTCCGAAGGAAGGGGGGGTTGTGCTAATTATCGGGGCGGTCGGGCGGATGCAGCGCGCCCCACCGCCATTTAGACGGGTGGGTTGAGGGTTGGCGAGATGGGGATGGTTTAAGTGAAACCATGCTGAGTGGTTTAAGGCAGAGCGGAGCAGGACCACAGCGGTTTTCTGAAGGCTTTAAGTCACATGTAATCTTCGCATGGACATTGGGGTTTTGTTTTTTATTGAAACATTAATAATTCTGGTTTCTTGTAAAATATTCATGGTTCCTGTTGCTGCATTCAAACCCACTCTCAGCCGCTGCTTTTAATTTCCAACCCGGCCCATGCAGGCCTCTGCCGTCGACCACCCATTGCTCCCGTGCAATTTATTAAGAGGAGGTAACGGTGGCCATTGGGTGGTCAGAAAAATCGAGCTCAGGGTTTCTCTGCAGCAACTGGTCGCAAGCCAGAGAGGGCCGGGAGCAGGCAAGGCTGCTGCTGGGCAGGCCAATTGAGCACTTCAGGACGGAGCATTTTTCCAGCTAAGTGGACATCGGAGAGCTGGGGAAGGCAGAGGCAGGGTGGCGGAGGCAAAGGGGGATGAGGAGGGAGGAACAGAGCCGCCCAGATGGTAGGAGAGCATCGTGACAGCTCAGGTCAGGGAACAGCAGAGCAGAGCCACAGAGAGCTCAGGCTATGGGGAGATGTGACCAGGCTTCCGGCTCCACTCTACCTCCAACTCGCTGTGTGACCTTGGCAAGTGGCTTCACCTCTCTGAGCCTCTGTCTCTCCTCTGGAAAACAGGCTCTGCTCGGCGGATGCAGCCTCAACGGTTGCTGTAGTTGCAAAGGTGTTGTATGTTTGGAGAGAGCTTGAGACCTAGAAGTTGAACCCCTTCTTTGAACAGATGCAGAACAAGGCCCAGAGAGTGGAAGGGACTTGCTCAACCTCCTGCCTCTATCCCTTGTGAATAAGATTCCATGTTCTTTTCAACCTGAGCTCTGTCATTCAGATTCTTTGAAAACAGTCAACGTTCTGAGGAGCACGATTGCCTGAGTTCATCTTCGGAGCCCTGCCCAACCACGTCCCACACCACCTCAAAAGAGCTATTAAAAGGCCTGGCTGCCATTGCAGCTGGGGTCTTGTCCCTCCCCCACCTCCCATCAGGGTCTGTCCACCAGGGTGGATACAATTCCACTCAGGAGCACTGCCACAGTCCCCCGGGGCCCTGGCTACCAGTCCAGCCCAGCAGAGGCTAAATATTCATAGAGTCCTAGAACGTCAGACCTGGAAGTGACCTCAGCAGTCAGCTTCCTCTGCTCCAAGGCTTGTGAGTGAGGAAACTGAGGCCCAGAGGAGTTCAGTGACTTGCCAAACATTGCACAGACACACACAGAACCACAACCACAACCCCCGAAACTACGGATCTCTCTGCTGACTCTGCCTGTGGCACGCTGGGGCAAGGAGAATTAGCCCAAAGACTTTCAGCAGGAGTGACCATAAGGTCACATACATCTGGGCTCCAGCCAGAGGTGGCCGCCACTTGCATGTGTTTCCCAAGCCAGATCCAGCTCCCTGTGCATCTGTCTATAATCAGCAGTGTGTCCGTCCACAGCTGGGCTTGCTCAGATTCCAGCAGCCAGACGGCCTGTGCACAGACCCAACAAGCCAAAGCCCTGTGCCCCAGTCCAGGTGCCAACACACTGAACTGCAGGGCCAGGGGGTACCAGCGTCCCCAGGGGAGTGGGAGTCCTCGTTGCTCCAGGATGTGACGCTCCGGCCCACCTGCCCCAAAGGCAGAAGGGTGGCCCACAGAGCCAGCCACAAAGCCAGGAAGGGGACACACCATCCCTGAAGCATGAGTTCCCCAACTTCCCTGTTACCCCTGGAGGTTAGACCTTTCCTCCCTTTGGATCTAAATTCAAATATAGCTTGTTACTAGTAACATGGAGGCTGGGCATGGTGGCTTACCCCTGTAATCCCGGCACTTTGGGAGGCCAAGAAGGAGGATCGCAAGGTCAGTAGATTGAGACCAGCCCGGCCAATATGGTGAAACCCCATCTCTACTAAAAATACAAAAAATATAAATACGAACAATTTAGGGAAAAAAGCAAAACCTACTGTAATGCCACCAGCAGAGAAAAGTCATAACCATTTGGTTAGGTTCTGTTTTAAGTGCACGTGGCCTAAACTTGCCTTTTTTTCTCTCTCTCGTGTGAACAGAAACAGTAACAGAACATACCATCCCTCTGATGTGCACAGCTTCTGGCAGCTGCAGCGCTGACATTTCCAGATGAAGTATGCTACCAAATAATAAAAGCTTCTCTCTCTCTCTCTCTCTCTCTCTCTCTCTCAGGGCCTCAGTTTCCCCTCTGGGCCTGGGGTGATCTCCACACCCTATATCTCCACAGGGCCTGTGGCAGGAAGGCGTCCAGAACTGTGAGAACATCCAGAGGGACGCCGGAGTTTCTCTTTAATGCTCCCAGACTAAAATTCAAAGGGATGTGTCCCTTCTGTGGGGACAAGCCAGCAAGCCTTGACCCCTGCAGAGGCAGGTGAGGGAGGCTGGGATCTGGGTGGCAGGCAGACCTACTGAGTTCTCCCAGGGAAGACCCAGAGTCCAGACTGCAGCCCTGATTAGTTTCAGCGTGTTAGAAGAGGCACTGGTAGACCCAAGGTCTGTTTCAGGGTTTGCTGGTCAGCTGGTTGTTCCCCCAACTCGGGCCTCACCTAGGGAACGCATTAAGAAAAGAGATTACTGGACCTCACCTGGGGGTTTCTGATTCTGTAGGTCTGAAAAGAAATAGCCCTCTTCATCAGGCATGGTGGCTCACGCCTGTAATCCCAGCACTTTGAGAGGCAGAGGTGGGTGGATCATGAGGTCAAGAGTTCAAGACCAGCCTGGCCAAGATGGTGAAAACCCGTCTCTACTAAAAATACAAAAATTAGCCGGACACGGTGGTGGGTGCCTGTAATTCCAGCTTCTTGAGAGGTCAAGGCAGGAGAATCACTTGAACCCGGGAAGCGGAGGTTGTAGTGAGCCAAAACATGAAATCATGCCTCTGCACTCCAGCCTAGGCAACAGAGCAAAACTCCATCTCCCCCACAAAAAAAACTCACCAGCCCCAGGGTTTGCTTTGACTGGGGCAATAGGACCTATCTAAGAATTTGATCCAAGATAAATTAAAGAAACAGTATAATTTCATGTAATGCTATATATGAATGAAGACTGGGAGCAAGTGGCTTTGTACAAAGCGGGGCCCGGGGCCCACCTGCACTGCATGGGAAAGGAACGGAATTTGGGGACCATTGGCTGCAGCAGAGAGAGAGAAACAGGAGAAACAGGGTGTTTGACAGAGTCAAAGGCGGGACAGTGCTAACAAGAAATCTCTGCTGCCAGCCCAGGCCACAGGCGAGACCTTCTCTTTACTAAAAATACAAAAATTACCTGGATGTACTGGCACATGCCTATAGTCTCTGCTACTCAGGAGACTGAGGTGGGAGGATTGCTTGAGCCGAGGAGGCAAAGGATGCAGTGAGCTGAGATCACACCACTGCACTTCAGCCTGGGCGACAGAGCGAGACCCTGTCTCAAAAGAAAAAAAAAAAGGATGGTGAATATAGAAACACTACCCAAATGTGTGGTTGTCTCATCTCAAAAAAAGAAAAGAAGAGAAATCTCTGCTTGTGGGTCGTGGCTGAGGTATTTCCAGAAGCGCGACGTGTGGCACCAACTTTGAAACTGGTCACTGCCCTGTGCTGAAGTTACCCCCTGCTGCCCCCCGATTTTCAGGAAATGCCTGCTGCATACAGCATCTTGTATTGGTGGAGCTTTGGGAGTATGAAGGCAGAGGGGTGGTGTCCAGTGTGGAGCAAAGAGGATGGCAGGAGAGGAAGCCATCTAGGAAATCCGAGGTGTGTCTGGAGCAAGTGGCAATAGGAATGTCTAAGACCACGGCACAGAAATTATTCTGCAGGATGAGTGAGGGCAGGTGGCCTTTTCCCTAAATGCACCAGAGGATGTAGCCCTCAGAAAGAGAGGAGGGAAACACTTGGTATATTAGTTAAAAATGTTTGATTGCATACTGGAAAAAACCAGTAACAGTGACTTAAACAAGGTAAAGGTTTATTGTTCACATAAGTTTCAGGAAGTGGGAGCCCATATATGGTTGTTCTACAATGTCCTAATATTCCCAGCTCCTTGTA
Organism: Aotus nancymaae; assembly: GCF_030222135.1. Taxonomy (NCBI): domain Eukaryota; kingdom Metazoa; phylum Chordata; class Mammalia; order Primates; family Aotidae; genus Aotus; species Aotus nancymaae. The sequence goes on from NW_026988467.1 coordinate 21,737,244, forward strand.
TCTTTCTCCCTCACTATCCTTTGCACACAGCTTCCATCCTCATGGTTGCGTCACGTTCTAAAATTGTTGCTGGTGCATCAGCCATCAGGTATGCATTCCAGGTATGAAGAAAGAAGAATAGGAAGAGTAAAAATGGCACGTGCCAGCTGTCTGAATCCCCTTTAAGAGCTTTCCAAATAGTGCCCCCCTCAACAACTTTCACTGGGCCACAAATCTAGTCATATGGTTACGTCTAGCTACAAGATACACTGGAAAATGTGTCCTTTTAACAGACATAGGGCTGCCCTGAGTAAAACCGAGGTTCTGGTACTAAGAAGGAGTCGACAACTGTCAGTCTCTGGCAGAGACAGGTTTCACTTAGAGTAAGAAAAAAATCTGTTGCCGTCTGACTTCTACCTGTGGGTCCTGGTTCTCCTCTTTGGAAAAATATTTATAATTTCTAGTCTGTGTTCTACATGACAGCCTTCTTCTGAACATTCTCTTTTCCTGGCTAACTATTCCAGGCCCTTAACCACTTTTTAGGACACAGGCTGAGATAAGCTCTAAAGATTTCCTTTTCTCGTTTCACTGATACTCTCAGTGTGCCCCCTACCTGCCCTCAACACACAGAGACACACAAAACAGACACTCCAGTTCACAGTTGGACGGCCGTGGAGCAAACCCTGGCCAGGTGCTGAATCTGAACACGGGAGGAGGAGGATGCTCAGGCAGTGGGAGCCTCCCTGGAGGGGAATGTTTCAGCTGAGTCTGGAGGCGTGAGGAGTCAGCTATGAGACGAGTGTGGGGAAGAGCATTCCAGGTGGAAGGAACAGGAAGGAAGGACTAGCATCACCGGAAGTGAGAGTAAGAAGAGGGTAGTCAGGGAACTAAAATAAACGGGGGTATGGCAGAGCTTCAGGACCCAGGAAATGTTATAGTGAACCCCAAGTTTCTCTTCAAAGAATCAGTATGTCAGTATGTTCAGCTCTTATTCTTTAATTCTCTATTTTAAAGTTTAACTTCCTTGTAATTCCAGTAAGCAACCTTCTCCACCAGTTCTAACCAGTAGTTCACATCTGTTCCCCTGGCCCATGGCTCCATCCTGACTCATTCCGGTCACCTGCTCCGGTCACCTGCTCTGGTCACCTTCTTTGACCTAGGTCACCCCTGGCTACCTGCTGTGACCCACCTGTAACCATCCTTCTCGCCAAAACACCTACCCTGCCACTGCAGCTCGGACCCCTGCTCTCTTTAGCTAGTCAAGATTAGTCTAGCTTATGCAGTCTAACCCTGGCCAATAGGGGAACAACACAGTGGTAGGGGCGACCCCCATCAGGCATAAGTACCCCTTCCCCGCTTGTCCAAGTGTGCGGCCACCATTGCTCCATCCGTGAGCTGCACCCATCTATAGATGTAAACTGCCTTGCTGAGAGGATTTATCTTTGAGTGCTATTTCTTTCACAGCATTGAAATTTTACCTACAACAAAAGAGAGGAGCCTGAGGTGAGGACCTACCCATTGGGCATAATATTTGGGAAAGTCGTTTAATCAGCAACACTCCACCTGTTCTTGCCAACACCTAGCCTGGGCATTGTATCAAAAAGACAATGGAGTTAGTGTGGCAAGACTTTATTCCAAGGAGTCATCACTTTCAGCTGCTTTTCACTGTTCTAAAATGTTCCAGCAGTGGAAGGCTACACCTCCTGGTCGGTCAGTGATTTCTCAGAATCTGACTATTCCTCTTTTTTTGAAAATGATATAGAAGCCCAGCCCCCTCCTCCCACCTCCCCACTCTCACCAGCCTTCCAACGACACGCTGGTTATCATTCCTCAGGGAGGGCCATTGTGGGGTCACTTCGGAGGTTCTTGTAGGGCTCAAAGATCTGAATTCATGCATTCTCCTGACCCTAGCATTCTCCTGTGGTGTTTTCACCTACCTTGGGCTGCCATTTCTTTTTAACCATATTTGGTCTCTAAGTCGCCAAGAAACCATGTAGAGAAAACCAGTGTGGTTTGGGTTAAGCCCCAACAGGGTGCAGGCAGCAGCCAAACTGTTTCCTTCTTCCTCTAAGATTTCTTCTGCCGTATGAGCCCAGAGCAGACCTGAAAAAAGCTCTCTCTGTAACCCTCTACTGCACCAGCTCCCTCAGGCTCTCCAGGGAGCCCAGCCCCAGCCCTCACCTGGAACCACTCCCTGACACTGGGGGATGGGTTCTTCCGGCAGGAAATTGGCCAAGCACTGACAATAGAGACTATAAGGGAGGAATAGAGAGTCCTCCTCAGAAGCAGCAGCTCCATGGAACATGTTGGGAAATGGATCAGGGAGATCATGGAGCACATGTGTACTGAGCCTCACAGAGGGCAAGCAGAGCCCCGGTCTCTTCTATCTTGGGACATTGATCATATTAAAAAGCAGGAGGAAACACTGACACAAAGTGCACATATCAAGGTCTATTTCAAATATTTACATGCAACTAGTTTAGCACCCTAAAGATGACACAGCAATTGAGTTGTGATATTCCTAAGATTGCTCCAGGACTGATGTTAATGCATGTGAATTTGCAGTGCCCTCCACGTGAGAAGTAGAATGGGAGAAGCTTCTCTCAGCTGAGTCGAAGGCCCTGTGTGATGGGTGTGTAGCCTCATTTCTGGAGATTATCAAAAGTTAACGAGAGGCTCTTCCCAAATATCTCCAAGGAAGGATCATACACTAGAGCATAGGTTCGTAACCAGGAGTGATTCTGTCCCTCTGAGGACATTTGGCAAAGTCCAGAGACATTTTTGATTATCATAACTGTGAGGGTTGCTGTTGCATCTATTGGGTAGAGACCGGGGGTGCTGCTAAACATTCTACAATGCACAGGGCAGCCTCTACCACAAAGAACTGCTCCAGCCCAAATACTAATCATGCCAAGGTGGGGAAACCCTGCCCTTGAAAGAGGGTACCAAAGTCTACACCCTCTCTACCAGAGCTGAAAACCAAGCCTTGACAATGACCACAGGGAGGAAAGAATGTGCAAGCTGAATCCCACCATGTTAAAAGGGTTTGGGCTTTCCACAGGTCTGCCCTAACAGTGTAAAACCAAACCCACACATACGTAAAGTGATTGGCCAGTAATTAATTATCTAATTGAACACAAATCAACAACCTTCAGAGGAAGATAAGAGAATCCAGAATCTTTGCAATGAGTCTTGCATGGTTTACAGGCAAAAATTAACTCACGTGCAAAAATAGGAAAATGCAACCCCATCTCAGCAGAGAAATGGAAACTATTTTTGAAAGAGCCACATGAGAGTCCTAGAACTGAAAACTACAATAAGTAAAGTTTAAAAATTCACTACACTGGGCACAGAGGCTCATGCCCATAATCCCAGCACTTTGGGAGACTGAGGCAGGGGGATCACTTGAGCTCAGGAGTTCAAGGCCAGCCTGGGTAACATGGTGAAACCTCATTTCTACAAAAAACACACACAAAAATTAGCTGGGCATGGTGGTGTGTACCCATAGTCCCAGCTACTCGGGAGGCTGAGGCAGGAGAATAGCTTGAGCCCAGGAGGAGGAGGTTGTAGTGAGCCGAGATCGCACCACTGCACTCCAGCCTGGGTAATGGGAATGAAACCCTGTCTCAAATAAATAAATAAATAAATAATTCACTAGAGGGGCTTAACAAGCAGATTGGAGATGGCAGAAAAAAGAGTCAGTGAACCTGAAGGCAAATGAATAGTAATTACCCTATGTGAAGAACTGAGAGACAAAAAAAGATGAAGAAAGGTGAACAGAGCCTCAGGAACCTTTGGGACAAGATCACAATGTCTAACATACCTGTGACTGGAGTCCCGGAAGGAGAGGTGAGTGAGAGTGGGGCAAGAAGGAAATAAGACAACACGGCTTGAGATTTTTCCCAAATTTGAGGAAATGTGTCCAAGGTTCTATGAAGAGAAGAGCTGGGCTTGGAATCTGGTTCCTGTGGTTCAAGGACAGGCTATGTCTTCTGTCACATGCTCCACAGGGAACCATGAAGGTACCTGTCAAACCCAAAAGCCAGTGATCCTGTGGGTCACCTGGTGAAGGGGCAGCTCAGAGACACGTTTGGGGCACAGCCAGATTTTCTGCTACCATCTTCCTGGTTCCATTCCCTGCTCTTGTTCTTTTAGCCTTTGAATCACTGTTTCTAGCATCAGCACATCATCCTTTCTGGAATCAGGGTGAGTAAAATTTGGTGATAAATATGGACAACCCAAGAAAGCACATTCTCTTCCCAACTCAAATGGGGAGGGACCTGAGGCTTACAGGCTGCTTCAGCCCTGTCAGGAGTGGGCTGTGACAGGACTGTTCCTCTCCTGCCACCTTGTCTGGATCTGGTTTGAGCCTGGCACAACTCTGGGCTCTGTTGGGAGAACAGAGAAACCCCAACCCCAGCACACACACAGAGCTTAGGGCACGGGTGGACACGGAGCCACATGGCCATGGGAGGACATGCACACACACGTGTGGGATAACCCAGGAGACCAGAAGGCGGTAGAGAGGACTTCACAAGGCATCTGGAACATGCTCTGGTCTTTTCACTTATGTGTACATTCACGTGTCCATGTTCAAACCTTTGCTGAGCACCTACTGTATGTAGGCCAGGCGCTGAGGCACTGGCAGAATTGGGGTAAGTAGAGAAGAGGGTGGCAGAAACACATAACCTGCATTTCAAGGGTAATACAAGATCCAGCTGCCTGGCTGGAGGGGGAGGTCTTATTCATTCATTCATTCATTCACTCATTCATTCTACCAACATTTATCAGGCTCTTTTCTAAGGGATACAGCTGGAGAGATCTGGGGCCATAGAAAGGTGGGCTTCCACCCCAGGCGAGGACCTTAATGGGCCTGCAGAGCCCCAGCAAGTTCCTGAGTTGTGGACTGTCAGGAGCAGTGCCCAAGCCTAGGCTGCGACTGAGCAGGGCCCCAGCCAGCCCTTCCCAGTCACAGGCAGGGGCTGCCTCCACCTTGGGCTTCAAGGCATCTCCCACCCAAAAGCGCAGCCTCTCTGCAGTGCCCTGGGCTCAGCTCCAAGGCTGTAAGACCGGCTCCAGGCTGTAAGAAGATCGGTCCCTTCCCCTCCATTGGGATTGGGTGGACGGGGTGGTTGGCATCAGCTCATGATCACTCCTTGTCTATTCACTCATCATCTCAGTTAGTGCGCTGGTAGGAGCTGTCCCCTCATTTCCACAATCATCTATCTGCACCTGCCTAATCCCAGGAGCCGAGCCAAGAGAAAAAGTGAGAGCAAGGTCTTGAGAATTCTCTGAAGGGGCCAGTCTAGGGTGTTTTGGGGCAGAGCCACTGAAATTGACAGGTCCAGGGAGGACCTATGGAGATCCAAACTTGAAATCTGTTGCCTATGTCAGGAAACAGGACAAAAGCTGGTGGGTTAACGATGGCATTTCACATCAAGGCACACAGAGCTGGGCATTCTCAGACCGAGTCCATCTTTTCTCCATACACAAGGCGTGGGGAGGAGGGAGGAAACACAAGAAAGCAATCACAAACCAAAGGTGAGGCCAGCAGAGACGAGGCACAGCAGCGCTTTTTGGCTGCTTCTTTCTTCTCTGTCTCCCGGCAGAGTGCAGCTTCCCTCTGCTGACTAGACGGCACTGACCATCAGCCTCGCGAGATCTGCACTCCTTTAGCTCAAGTCCCTTCCAGTTGCTGTGGACACACTCACCACCTGCTTCCTGCTCTGCCAGAGCTACTCCAGGGAAGGCGTGATGGGGAAGGAGAGCTCCGGTCCCTCCTGTCTGCACGCAGTCCCAGGTCAGAGACAGCCGCAGTCACAGCCGCTGCCCTTCTTCTCCCGGCATGCAGCCACTCCCTGCCTCCTGTCACTGGCAGCTCAAAAGGCACCTCACAAAACAAGCCCTGGTATGCACAGGGACATACGTGCACCCAAGATGTTCACCACAGCATTGCTGTAGCAGAATTCATCAGGTTAATACAGTAAACGATCACACATTAAACATAAGATAGTCAAAGAGTGGAGAGGTGTTCATGATACACAAGTCGGTGCTTCATGAACTTGCAGCATAGCAGAACAACTGGAGGGTTTGCTAAAACACACAACTGGACTGAACCCCCAGAGTCTCTGAGGTCGGGTGTTGGGACGGAAAGCCAGAATTTGTACTTCTAACAAGCTCCCAGGTGATATGGATGTTGCTGTCAAGGGTTACACTTTGAGAGCCACTGCATTAAGTAATAAAGAAGAAAATTCAAAAATATATACAGCCTAATATCATTATGATTATGTGTAAACAGATGATTAAGATACTGACCAGGGGCCGGGCGCAGTGGCTCACGCCTTTAATCCTAGCACTTTGGGAGGCCAAAGTGGGTGGATTGCCTGAGTTCAGGAGTTCGAGATCAGCCTGGGCAACACAGCGAGACCCCCGTCTCTACTAAACTACAAAAAAAATTAGCTGGGCATGGCAGCGTGGGCCTGTAATCTAAGCTACTTGGGAGGCTGAGGCAGGAGAATTGCTAGAACCCGGGAGGTAGAGGTTGCAGTGAGCTGAGATCGTGCCACTGCACTCCAGCTTAGGGGACAGAACAAGACTCCATATCTAAAAAAAAAAAAAAAAGAAGAAGAAGATACTGGCCAGCCACAGTGGCTCAGACCTATAATCCCAGCACTTTGGGAGGGCAAGGCGGGCAGATCACTTGAGGTCAGGAGTTCAAGACAAGCCTGGTCAACATGGTGAAACCCCATCTCTACTAAAAATACAAATATTAACTGAGTGTGGTGGTGCACGCCTGTAGTCCCAGCTACTCGGGAGGCTGAGGCAGGAGAATTGCTTGAACCTGGGAGATGGAGGTGGCAGTGAGCTGAGATCACACCACTTCACTCCAGCCTGGGTGACTTACTGTTAGTAAGTCAGTGTCTCTGTAATGACATCGATCAGAGGCTATCATTTTTTTTTCTGAAAAAAGTTGTCTGCAATAAACACAAGTTATTTTTGTAATCATAAAATTATTCAGGCGCCTCATTCATGATACCTCCCCAGGCGTCCCCAGAGAGAAGTAACTGCCCCTTCCATCTCCCGTTTCTGCTGGTGCTCTGCAGAGCTCTCCCTTCTGCCTTGTGTGGGTTAAGCTGTCCCACACTTGTCACCATCAATAGGCAGGAAATGCCTTACCCAGGAACTCTAGCTCAGGCACCTCCCTGTTCCCACACAGGGCCCAGCATCACGCACCTTCCTCCATCCAAAGCCGATGGGAACTCACGAGATGGGGTGAGGGTCATAGAACGAACGTGGGCTCCCCAGCCCAGTGGTCTGGGTCAAGCCTGAATTCTGCCACCGCTTGGCTTTGAGCTGTTTGGTCCCTACTATGGGTTCTGGGTTTTGGAATGGCCTCGCCCACCCCCATTGGCCACCAGCTTGGCCTTTATAGCACCCAAAACCATAGGACCACCCCAGTTGGCTCTGCATCAAGGGCCCTCCCCTACCACAAAGCATTCTGGTTAGCACGATGGTCATTGGTGATGGTACCATTGTCCAGAGAGTCCCTGCAGGCCTGGAGATGCATTTCTTCACGCCCAAAGACATAACTAGACAACTGCACAATTGTCCTAACTTCAGCACTTACCGGTAGCATGACTGTGTATAAATAAACTGGGTATCTCTGCATCTTTATTGACTCACTTGTCCCATAATGAGGTTGCATTAAAGAGACAGCAAATCTCTGACACTCGTGCTGCCCCTCCTCGACCTCACCCTGACATACATGATTAATCAATCACAGCATCCTATATCCCTGAGCCAGGAAGTAGCCCCGATTTTCTTAATGCTACTCTCCAAGCATAGTACTCCAATGCAAACAAACATTAAAGATAAAAGTTTTTTAAATTAATTAATTTTTGAATATAAAAGCCATTTGCCATTACTGACCTATATTATTCCCTGTTTCCCTGAGACCTAGAACAACACTCGGCAGAGTAGCCATAGTCAATCTTTGTTCAATGAATCCACATGGATACACACCAACTATTACCGGTTATTTATGAAAGGGAAATCTTCGGTAGCCACCAACCATCCTATACAAACTCCAGACCAACTACTTCCTCCTTCCAGTATCCCTGACCGTTGAGTTGGCGCCCTCTGCTGTCTATCGTCTTGTACTGCAAAGGGCCTTCCATTTCGGCCAGCCATTGCCCTCGTAAATAGGCCCAAACTGATAACCTCCTGGGGTGGCATTGGATGCAGTTGGCTGCAAGCCCAGCCAGACACCATGCACGTGGGCATCATTTAGTTGCTTGGAGCTTTGTTTTATCCTCCTCCCCTCTCCTTCCTGTGTCGTCCGCAGAACTGAGGGCCCTCTGGTCCAGTTCCCTCACTTCACAGCTGATAAGATTGAGGCCAAGTGAGGAAAGGGGACCGGTTCAAGGTCACACAACCACTCAGACCAGAACTCGGATCCCCATACTCTCAGCTCTGGGTTCATTGACACACCAGGTTGCCTTCTCTTCTCTACAAGATGGGACAGGACAGGCGCGGTGGCTCAAGCCTATAATCCCAGCACTATAGGAGGCTGAGGTGTGTGGACCATGAGGTCAGGAGTTCGAGACCAGCCTGATCAACATGGTGAAACCCTGAAACTACTGAAAATACAAACATTAGCCAGCCATCGTGGTGTGCACCTGTAATTCCAGCTACTCAGGAGGCTGAGGCACGAGAATTGCTTGAACCTGGGAGGTGGAGCTTGCAGTGAGCTGAGATCAGGCTATTGCACTCCAGCCTGGGCAATATAGCAAGACTCTGTCCCCCACCAAAAAATAAGATGAGGCAGAAAAGAAGCTACCCCGGGCTTGGAGGCCTTGGGTTCTCCAAGGACTTCATCCATTTGCTGCGGGGTGGAGAGCAGGGGGTGGGTTCTGCCTGCCCCATCCCCCACCTCACGGCAAATGGATGCTAAGGAGTTAGGGGCCCCAGTTCAAACTCTCCAGAATCTTCTCACCGTCTCCTTACCAATATCTGCCTCATTTGGCCTCCACCCATCTCTCTGATCCCTTCTCCCACCCTTGCCCCCATCCACTCTGCTGCAGCCACAACGGCCTCATTCCAGCCACGGGGACTTTGCAGTTGCTGTGCCCTTCAGTGGAACCCCCTGTCCCCAGATCTTCGCCTCACTGAGTCCATCCTGTTTTTCCTCAAATGTCGCCTGTGCTGAGAAGCCTTCCTCCGCCACTAGAAAGCAGCCCTCCCTCCCACCCCCACAGAGGTTTTGTCTGTGTCCTAGCCCCCAGCACTTTCGTGGGCACTCAGGAGGCTCTGGACGGATAGTTGTTGATTAAATGAGTAAATTACAGGCTTGAAAGGGAGACAGGAGGAGAGTCATTGAAAGGGAGCCAGGGGTGAAAGGAACGGATTGAGGACCGCCTCCACTGCTGGGTGACCGCAAGTCACCACCTTGCTGAGCCTCAAATTTCCCAATTCTATGGTCCTTTCATGCCTGGACAGCCTGAGACTCTCTGATCAGGGAGACTTCAGAGCCTACCCCAGAATGCAGGCCCCTCAGACCTTCCTCAGACAGGAGGAAGAAGGGGGCTCCTCCTTCCTCCTGTCTCTATGGTTCCCTCTGCTAGTTCCAGCTCCAAATCCCTCAGGGAAGGGACAGAAGAAGCTGAGATGAACAGGCAGCCCCACTCCCCGAGGGCAGGCAGCCACACGAGGCCTCTAAGATAATTACGGCCAGCTGGGCTGCCTCTAACCCCTACCCCAGCTCCCTGCTCCTTGGAAGCTGGAGAAGCTCAGCAGCTGCCCACATGTGGTTGTTTGATCAGGGAGTTGGAGAGGGAGCTGGCAGCTACACTGCTGGGCCATAGTGCCAGCTGGGGCCTGCCCTGCCCGATGGCCTTGCTTGAGAAACCATGTGTACGGGCAGGGCCAGGAACGCCGAAGTGCTGGGACGCAGCAACTTCCCTCCAGGCCTGCGGGGAGCAGGAGGTCAGAGCCACATGTGGCTGTGAGCTGCTGTAGGCAGATCCTCGCACAGCCTAAAGCAGACAGAGGTAGGCCCACATGCCCTGAGACAGAAAGGCAGGGACCAGAGCCAGGGCCAGGGGGTGCAGGTGGGACGTGGCCACTAGGCCCGGGAGCCAGAGCCTTTCACAGACAGCTGCTCTCTGCCCATGGGGAACGGGAGGTCAAGATGTGCCAGGGTGGTCCCCCTCCCTGCATGAGGGGTTTCTCAGGGATGGGGCGTGTTGGATGCCACTTTCCCAGCTTACCCAATAGAAACTGCTTTCAGGCAGGGAACCAACCCAGAAGGACTGAGTCACTGATTCATGCTGGGACATCAGTGACCAGACTGAGACAGAATTGTCTATCTGACAGCATTTTAATATCCCAAAAGATCCTCAGTCTCAACAAGTGCAAAACGAACTCAGAATCTACTCTTCACCCGAGCCGGTCCTCTCCACGGGGTCCCTCAGCACCCCCGGTGGGCGGGCAGAAGCCCACACCTCAGCCCCATCTCCCTCTTTTGTCCTTTGCTGACTCCAGAGATTTCCCTCCTCGAGTCGCCCACCTTTCTCCTGAATATCGGCAGCTGTGGGCTTCCCCATACAGCCCGCCCCGCGCATGCGTGGGCCCTCCTCTTTCTCTTGCTATTCCTGCTCCATCACTCTCAAGGGTAGGGAGCGGACGCCGCAACCTGCGCAAGTTCCGGCCGCATTCTTGCAAATGACTACTACTTCACCACCTGCAGGCCCAGGGGTGCGCACTCCAGCAGCCGGCCCTCCCCTACGGGGACTGGAATGGGGAAGAGGCTGCTGGGGGAAGAGGGGCTGTGGATAGAGGCTCCAAGAGGCAAAGGCCCTTGGCCCATAGACTCTTCTCTCCATTGCGAGAGGCATGAGCCGAGGAGAGCCAGAGCAGGGCCCTCTAAAGTGCAGAGCCCAGGGAGGGTTCAAGGACGGGAACATCATCGCCTCTGCTCGGACCTCCCCTGCCAATTTCTTCCCTATTAGAGGCAACCAGAGGGATCTTTTTAAAATCCAAGAGAGATTGCTTCTCGGCCTTTTGGCTAAGATCAAGTGTAAAATCCAAGAGAATCATGTTACACTCCCCTGCTGTCATCCCTCAGTGGCTCTCCACTGCTCTTAGGACAACTGCAGAGTTTCTCAAGAGGCACCTATAAGACCCTCAGGGTCCAGCCCCTGCCAACCTCTCATTCTTATTTCTAATCCTGCTTCCCCTCTCTCTCCACCCCAGTCACACGGGCTTTCCTTCAGATCCCTGTGCTGTCTATGGTGCCCACCCACAGACCTTAACACATGCTGTTCCCTCTGCCTGGAATGCTCTTCCCTCTCCACCTGGCCTAGCACACTCCTCCACAACCTTCAGACCTTGGCTGTAGTGTCACCTCCACATGGAAGCCTTCCAGGATTTTTCTACCTAGGATAATCTCCCTCCCCAGTACCGACTCTCATAGCTCCATTTCCCTCACTCACCACTGTGTCACTGGGGAGACGACCCAACGGTTGCTTGTGTGATTATGTGATTAATGGCTTTCTCACTCTGCTAGGCTAAGGGCTCCATGCAATCAGAGACCAGTCTCTTTTTGCATTGCATCTGGGCAAATATTAACAGCTGGCATTTGCTGAGTGCTTCCCATGTCAGGCATTGTGCTAAATATTTTCCAAGCATTATTTCTTTGCATCTTCTCGACAACCCTATGAGGTAGACACTGCTACTATCTCCGTTTAGCAGATGGAGAAACTGAGACACATGGGATTAAGACACTGACCAAGGTCACGTTTGGTTTTTTGGGGGTTTTAGGGGAGTTTTTTTTGAGATAGAATCTTACTCTGTCACCCAGGCTAGAGTGCAGTGGCGTGATCTCAGCTCACTGCAACCTCCGCCTCCCAGATTCAAGTAATCGTCCTGCCTCAGCCTCCCAAGTAGCTAGGATTACAGGCATGCACCACCACACCTGGCTAATTTTGTTTTGTATTTTGTAAAGATGGGGTTTCACCATGTTGGTCAGGCTGGTCTCAAACTCCTGACCTCAAGTGATCTGCCCACCTTGGCCTCCCAAAGTGCTGGGATTACAGGCGTGAGCCACCGCGCCCGGCCCAAGATCACATATAATAAGCAGCAGGCTTGGACCCACCCAAGGCGGTGTCAGTGTCAAATGAGAGTCCACAGACTGCACTGCACACCTACGGTTCCTCCCATAGCATCGCAGTCTCTCCATGGCACATGCTGCATGAATGTTTTCCAATGGGCAGAAAGATACACACACACACACATATATACACAAACACATACACATACACACACAAACACACACATACACATACATACACACAAACACACACATAAACATACACATACATATATACGCACATACACACATACACACAAACATACACACATACACAAACACACATATACACGCATACACACATGCACACACATATACAAACACACACATACACACACATATACACACATATACACACATATACACACATACACACACATACACATACACGTACACATACACACAAACATACACACACAAACACACACATACACATACATACACACACACATATACATATATACGCACATACACACATACACACACATATACAAACACACACATATACACACATACACACACAAACACACACATATACACATATACACACATACACACACATACACATACACGTACACATACACACAAACATACACAATCTGGAAGAACATGCACCAGAATGAGAACAGATGTGGTTTCTGGATGGTGGGATTACGGATGTTTGTTTTCATCTTTCACTTACTGTGTGTTCCAGTTTTTCTGTACTGAACAAGTATTTGTTGAGGCCTTTAAATTGAGAAAGAAAAACTGAAATCTCTTTAACTTTGATAAAGAAGAAAGAAGGGCATAAAATCAAGGTGTCCAAAGAAACGGTATGCCATTCCTTCCATTCCACCCAAACCTCGTGTAGAAGAGGCAAAGCACGTTCCAGATGTAAAGCCCTGGTGAGGTGGCAAGAAGAATGTAGGCGCTGGCTTCCAACAGACCCGGGTCTGACTCTCAGCCTCACCGTGTGGCTTTCGGCCAGTGACTAACTCCTCCTCTGACCTCAAGGACCTCCTCTGTAAAGTAAGGTCCTATTGTCTCTCCTGCAGAACCGCTGTGAAGACCAGAGAGAAAGCGCATAAATGACTCAGCACAGGACGTGGCACACAGTAGCTGCTCAGTGAATGTTGGCCATCAGCTTCAGCCTGCCCTCGTGAACAGACAGGAGGCAGCGTGGGGACCTCACAGACCCCAGGTTCCCACGCGCCATCTGGCCCCTTGGCTGGGCCTTTTGTGAGCCATGCTCCTGCCCTCTGGCTCCAGCTGTCCTCTCTCTGGGTTTCACTGCTTCACTGGCTGGCTTAGGACACTGGACAGCCCGAGATGACCCCAGGGCAAACTATAGGTGGGAACCCCAGGACACAGGCCACCCAGACAGCTGTGTTCCTGCCTGCAGGCATCCCTTGTGGGGTGAAGGATATGACCCCCACCCCAACATCCCTACCATCTCCCAGGAGGACAGAAGGAACATTTTTTTCACCCAGGTGGAAACACCAGATCGGCTTCTGGGGGGTGCAGTGTGGAGATCCTCTAAGGGGACTCTCTCCTGAGACCTCGGGGAGCAGCAGAGAGGGAGGCACAGCGAAAGCCAGAGAGCACGGTGGGGAACGGGCCGCCTGGAGGCTCGTGGCACGGCTGGCCTGGTATTTACTTTCTGCCACAGCCTTGAATACCATCGGGCTCAGAAGGAATTTCCAAGAAGATCGAAACTTGAGGAAATCAAAGTTTAATTAGTCACAGCTGCCGTAATGTATTCCAGGTGATGGCTGGTACGGCAGTCTCCCCTCCAGCCCCTGATGCCTTTCACCCTCTACGGGGGCAAGTAAACAGTTGGGTGTTTTCGGTGGGAGCCCTTCCCCAGGTCAGCTGAGCAGGAATGGGGGGGCGAGGAGAGGGCCACGTGCGGCCTCTGGCCACCTAGGCTGCCGTCTGAGGGAGAGGGCAGAGGGAGCCCTCCACGCAGCCAGCCAGCCTCCCCGGTCTCCGCACCCTGCTCAACTTCCATCTGGCATCTTTGCAAGTGATAGCAAAGGCCACGTGGAATGCTAGGGGTGGCTCAGAGTCATGGAATTAGGTCTCATCTCACTCCTCAGTGACAGTGTGGCCTTGGACAAGTCATTTAACTGGGAGAATGGCAAAACAGGCAGGAGTCAGAGGGCCTGGGTTTGACTCTAGCCCTGTCACTCAGCTCTGTGGCCTGGGAGAGTTCGTGAACCTCTCTGAGCCTTTATTGTTCCATGTATAAAATGGAGTCAGGGACCAGGCGCGGTGGCTCACACCTGTAATCTCAGCACTTTGGGAGGCCGAGGCGGGTGGGTCACCTGAGGTCAGGAGTTTGAGATCAGCCTGGCCAACATGGAAAAACCCCATCTCTAGTAAAAACACGAAATTAGCTGGGCTTGGTGGCGCACGCTGATAATCCCAGCTACTCCAGAGGCTGAGGCAGGAGAATCGCTTGAACCCGGGAGGCAGACGTTGCGGTGAGCCAAGATCGCACCATTGCACTCCAGCCTGGGTAACTAAAGCAAAACTCCGGCTCTAAATAAATAAATAAATAAATAAATAAATAAATATAAAATGGAAGAGTACTGGCTTATTGGATTCCTGAAAGAGTTAAACAAAGTAACACGTGAATGACGTTAGTGCAGAGCTGAGACACCACAGGAACTCAGCGAGTAACCGCAGCGAGCCTTGCTTTTCCTATCAGCAAACTAGAACGTGTCTCCTATGCTGCAGAAGATGAGGAGGTGCTTTCAGCTTCTAACAAAAGCCCACCCTGCAGACAGGCGAGGATCAGCCCAGCGGAGCAGTGTCCTCAGAGAGGAGTGTGCCAAGGCACCCGCCATGTGGGAGGGTGGCACCAGGCATCCTGGGGTGGGGTCCAGCTGCAGGGCGAGGACTGGGGCATGGACTGACAAAGGTGTGAAGCTGGGGCTTGTCTTTGCTCCACCCTTCTCTGGGTCTATGCTAAACTAAACCCCGCCAGAAGTCACTTCAGCCAACAGCAGTGGTATGACCCCCTTGCTGGAGCCATGTCAGTGGGTGCCACCAGCACTCCTCCCACTCCCTCAGCAGATCCGAAAGAGTTTCCATGTTCCCAGCTTAGCGGCTCATCAGAAGCTGGTTCTGTTCAGTTCCAACCAAGTTTGGGGACAGGGATAGTGGCTGGGGTCTGCCTTTCACCTTGCTCTTGCCTCGGCTCCATTAAGCCCTAGCTCTACCCCATGCCTGGGGATTTGAGTGTCCAGGGATGTAGAAAGGTACCGCCAGGCACAGTGTCTTACCCCTATAATCCCAGCACTTTAGGAGGCCGAAGCAGGCAGATCACTTGAGCCCAGGAGTTCAAGACCAGCCTAGGCAACATGGTGAAACCCCATCTCTCCAAAAAATTAAAAAATTAGTCAGGCACGGTGACACATGCCTGTAGTCCTAGCTATTCGGGAGGCTGAGGTGGGAGGATTGCTTGGGCCTGGGGGGTGGAGGTTGCAGTGAGCAGAGATTGCCCCACTGCACTGTAGCCTGAGTGACAGAGCCAGATGAAAAGAAAGAAGAAAGAAAAAAGAAGGAAGAAAAGAAAGAAGGAGGGAGGGAGGAAGGAAGGAGGGAGAGAAGGAAGGAAGGAAAGAAGGAAGGAGGGAGGGAAGGAAGAAAAGAAGGAGGGAGGGAGGGAGGGAAGGAAGGAAGGAAGGAAAGAAGGAAGAAGGGAGGGAGGGAAGGAAGGAAGGAAAGAAGCCATTCTGCGGTCTGCTGCAGACGGTCCCCTCGGGAGTGGAGGCTGCATGAGATGGACCTGACTCCTTTCAGATCCTCACCATCTCTCCAGAGCCAGCTCCTTGTCCTCTTCCCTGCCAGCCACTCTCCCTCTGTCTCTCTCCTTTTCCTCCATCACTAGGATTCATTTCTAGTCTAAATTTTTGAAACTCAAAGCCAAGAATTTGTTCCTTTTCTCTTTGCACTTCCCCTTCCCTGAGTCAATGAACAGAAAAGCCCAGCCAACTGAAGGGAAGGAGCAAGGAGGGGAAGGAAACACCAGAAACCCCATCCTGGCCAACGTGGTGAAACCCCATCTCTACTAAAAACACAAAAAGTTAGCTGGGCATTGGTGGCACGTACCTGTAGTCCCAGCTACTTGGGAGGCTGAGACAGGAGAATCACTTGAACCCAGGAGGTGGAGATTGCAATGAGCCAAGACCTCACCACTGCACTCCAGCCTGGGTGACAGAGTGAGACTCCATCTCAAAAAAAAGAAAAAAAGAAAAAGAAAACACCAGAAACCAAAACCTCTCAGCTAACAGTTTGAAACCAGTATCTCACAACACAGTAGAAGCAGCCCATGTGTAGTCTCCAGTACAGCACCACCAGGCACGCCTAGGCAACCATGTTAGGTGGAATTTTTTTCTTGGATAAATGTGTTATTGATGAAGACTGTCATTTGGGCAGCATCTCTCTTCCTCTTACCCTGCAGTGATGATTGAGAAGTAACAGTGTGGCGGGCACCATTGGTTGCCCACGTGCAGCCAACCTGTCTCTACTGCAGAGGCTGAAAATGGCAGCTAGTCACTTCCCCAGCCTCTCTTGCAGCTAGGGATGGTCACGTGACCCAATTCTGGCCAATGGGACCTGAGAGGAAGTTGGCTGAAGTGACTTCTGAGAAAAGTTTTTCTCTCTGGTTTAAAAAAAAAGGTAGGTGGGGAGGAGACATCCTTCCTGCTGTAAGAGGATGTGTGAGGTGAGGAGAAGACGTCTTTTCTGCTCACAAAGGATGTGTGAGGACTGTTGCCTTGGCAGCCATCTTGTGACCACAAGAGAACCAGCCTGAGAACAAAAGCCAATACTTGGAAAGCCCCTGGTTCTATGAGGATATAATTGTGCCTTGTATAATCAACCTGCAGACTTCCTGTTAAATGAGAGAAGGAGTGGGAAACCTCTTACATGAATTAAATTTTAATTCACTTACTTGCAGCCAGAAGCAGCCCAACTAACTCTTAGAAAGTGTTTCAGAATTCTTTCAGGTCTGCACTAGTTAGGGCTCTTTTTAGTTGCAAGTAGCCACAGCAATCCAATTTAAACTTTCTCTGCCAAAAAAGGGCAACTTTCAACATTAATATATATGGGTGTCTTATGAAACTCAGTAGAAATGTGAGTGGGCCTCAGAACACTTGGAATCAGGGACCAAAGACTGTCGAGATTTTCTCTCTGACTCTCACTGTGTAAGGAATAAACTCCTGATTGTCTTTTTATTATAATAAGTCTGGTTGTCAATAGTTGATTTTTTAAATTTAATTTTAAGATGCCTTGAGAAGAAAAATGAACACGTGTCCTAGCTTTAAAACTGCATTTATACTGCAGAAGGACTTTTAACCCATTCAAACTGTGAAGAATTTTTCTTTAATGCACTAAACGAGTGTGTAGAAGGCCTTGAGGATCTGGAAACATGGTTTCCTTCTCTGCAGACCCACCACGTCACATTCTGGGTGCTCAGAGAGAGGCTAATGATGAGAAATCTTCAGATGACAATGTGAAAAAAGGATCCCTCTCTGGCGTCCGTGAGGAAGCCACTTCCCCTGGGGGATCTCCATCTTCTGCTACGCAGAGACCATCTCTCTCCAGAGAACCCGCAGCTTCACTTTCCCAACCTGAGTTTGACATCTGGTTTCAAATCCTCTGTCAGATGCCAACATAGGAAGAATTGCCAGTGTCACCATAACTCCATCAACCCGTAAACGTGACATTTTGAGTATGTTGTGTCTTTAAGAACTAAAGTTTGTGAGACTTTTTTAAGTTTGCCTTTTACATTAAAAAGATCAAGTTTTGAGGCCAGGCACAGTGGCTCACACCTGTCATCCCAGCACTTTGGGAAGCCAAGGTGGACGGATCACCTGAGGTCAGGAGTTCAAGACCAGCCTGGCTAACATGATGAAACCTCATCTCCAATAAAAATATAAAAATTAGCCAGGTGTGGTGGCACATGCCTGTAATACCAGCTACTCTGAAGTCTGATGCAGGAGAATCGCTTGAACCCGGGAGGTGGAATTTGCAGTGAGCCGAGATCGTGCCACTGCACTCCAGCACTCCAGCCTGGACGACAGAGGAACACTCCATCTCGAAAATATATATACATATATCAAGGTTTGTAATATAAAAATTTGATAATAGCACAATCAAAAGTGAAGTATAAAAGAGAAGGTGGCCGGGCATGGTGGCTCATGCCTGTAATCCCAGCACTTTGGGAGGCAGAGGCAAACAGATCACCTGAGGTCAGGAGTTCAAGACCAGCCTGACTGACATGAAGAAACCCCAACTCTACTAAAAACACAAAATTAGCCAGGCATGGTGGCGCATGCCTGTAATCCCAGCTAGTCGGGAGGCTGAGACAGGAGAATTGCGTGTGCCTGGGAGGAGGAGGTTGCGGTGAGCCAAGATCACGCCACTGCACTCCATCCTGGGCAAAAGAAGCGAAACTCCATCTCAAAAAAAAAAGAAAAAAGAGAGAGAGGTGAATGATTATGAGTGGACGTCCAATGTTACATGTGTGTGGATGGTTTGGAGGTTTGTGTGTTTTCAAAGCTTCTTCAGTGAGCCTGGGGCAGGAGGAACCACAGCATGGTGTGAGTCCCTTGAGGACAAAAGCCAGGTCTTAACACATCACAGAGTCTCTGCCCCCGGGACATATGTGACTGGCACATAGTAGGTGTTTAACCTATGTCCCCTGAATTAGTGAATGAGGAAGAGAAAAGGTGGCATGCAAAGGATTTTCTATGGGATCTTTCCCTATGACAAAATCTCAGAGAAGCTGCTTCTATTTTGGGAACTGGCCTCTCAAGAAAAGGACTGGGAACAAGGAGGTGGGGGTGGGTCCACTGGGAGTTCAAAGGGAGCCATGGCCCTCCCTACTGGGGGTGCTAACCTGCAGCCAGGGCTGGGCCCAGACAAAGCGGCTTCTCGGAAGCCCCCTGCCCACGGGGAGGCTTGCTGCGCTGCCCTGCCCTGGGCCCCGAGAGAAAATGCGTTTGTTTACTTGACCTGAATGACATGTTTATTGATTTCTCTGGAGCGGTTCATTCATAAAGGCCAATTGAGCCCCCCTCCTGGGGATGCCAAGGGCCTTTTAACAAGCTCCCCGGAGAGTAACTTCTGAAAATGAGTCGCTGATGAGCCAGAAATGGAATTTTTGAATTTGCCTCCCCAGTAGGGTCCTATGGGCCAAAGCCACTGAGCAGCTGGCCGGAGCTGCCGTCCTGTGACTCAGGGGCCTTGGCCTGTCCCGGCAGGCAGGGCACAGCGGGCAGGGCAGGACCGGCATGGCCCAGCTGTGTCACACTCAACAGCATCGAGACAATCAAGGCAAAAGTGGTTTGTTGCTCCAGTTGTCTGGATCAATCTTCCACTGCAATTAGCTTGAGTAGATGGAGGCAAAGGTAGATGGGGAAGATGGATGGAGGGAGTTTTTGTTTCTGTTTTTGAGAGGGAGTCTCACTGGGTTGCGAAGGCTGGAGTGCATCGGCACAATCTTGGCTCATTGCAACCTCCACCTCCCGGATTCAAGAGATTCTCCTGCCTCAGCCTCCCGTGTAGGTGGGATTACAGACATGCACCACCATGCCCAGCTGATTTTTGTATTTTTAGTAGAGACGGATTTCACCAGATTGGCCAGACTGGTCTCAAACTCCTGACCTCAGGTGATCCGCCTGCCTCGGCCTCCCAAAGTGCTGGAATTATAGGCGTGAGCCATCACACCTGGCCAAGTTTCTTGAACGGAAACACAGTTTTCTTTCTCTTCGGTCCCAAGAATTTCAGTTCTTGCCCAACACCAGCTGCTCGAAGAATGTTGTTCCTCATCTGATTCAACCCTCTCATTTGACAGCAGAGGAAGCAAAGGCCCAGAGAAGAGAAGTAACGTGCCTGAGGACACACAGCCAGGTGCCTTCTGTCAGGATTTACATATTTACATCCTTCCTCTTGCTCAGTCCTTACAATAAACATGAGCTAGGTATTAGTACCCCATCATTGTATTTCACCATAAAATTACTTTCCAGTACGTTTCTCTGTTTTTCCTCTGCATTCTATTTTAGGAAATACTTTCTTTTCTTGTATCTTACCAGATGCCGCTCTGTTGCTGGTCCTCAGCTGGCGTTTGGGATCCAATGCTCTAGAGAATGCTTGTTGAGTCCTGGTGCGGTGGCTCAAGCCTGTAGTCCCAGCACGTTGGGAGGTTGAGGCAGGCAGATCACCCGAAGTCAGGAGTTATAGAACGCTTGCTTCCTTTACTCTGATTGTTAACTTCTTCTCTCTGCCCTTTCCTTTTTCTCCCTTACCCTTTTCTTTCTCCTTCATGTCTACCTTTTTCTCCCCTCCCTTCTCTACTTTTTTCCTTAAGGAGCAACCCAGAGTCTGTCTTGAGAGTGAAGAAATATGAGTTCCAGTTGCTATGTTGTCACCACCTTGCTGGGTGACCTCAGACAAATTACTTCTCTCTGGGCTTCAGTTTCCCAATCTGTAAATGAGAGGTTGCACCTTTGCTCTTTGAAATTGCTTCCAGCTTGGAGAGCCTAATACGGCTACAAGTCTCTGGAATCCTGTTGACTCACTACTAAAGCAAATGCGTTTTCTGCCTTCTCATCTGCTGGCTGAAGTCTTTTTTTTTTTAGACAAAGTCTTGCTTTGTCGCCCAGGCTAGAGTACAGTGATGTGATCTCGGCTCACTGCATTCTTTGCCTTCTGATTCCAGGGATTCTCCTGCCTCAGCCTCCTGAGTAGCTGGGATTACAGGCACCCCCCACCATGCCTAGCTATTTTTTTGTATTTTTAATAGAGACAGGGTTTTGCCAGGGTTGGTCAGGCTGGTCTCAAACTCCTGGCCTCAAGTGATCCGCCCCCCTCAGCCTCCCAAAGTGCTGGGATTACAGGTGCGAGCCACCACTGGCTGAAGTCTTAACCAGAGAAATTGGGGTGCATCAGTAAGAAGTCAGACCAAGGGGGACAGGCTGGTATTCATTCCCACTGGAGAGAGACCCCCCTCAATGTCACACTGTTGACTTTACCAGTGCCTCCTCATGGGTGACAGGGGCCCCTCCATGTGCTCTGCTCCAGGATTATGGACCATCCTACTTTGTTCTCTGTTATTGAGTGTGACGTGGCTGTCACTATTGATTCAGCATTATTGAGAGAGAAGCTTCTTATTTTCTCTTAGGGATTTTGATGGCAATCAAGCTGTGCTGGCAGCAGGGGACCAATGGAAACTTGGTAATGGTCTGAACCTTTTATACTCCATTATATTCTTTTGAAAAAAATTAAAATTGCTCTTAAAATGATTAAATAAATATTTAAAAGTTAAATAGCCCTAAAAGAGCAAGATCTTTAAGGAAGGCAGCTCATGACCGTATCGTGATACATTTCTTATGATGCTTATTCAACTCCACTCATTCTGACCATGGTTTTGTCTACAGTGTTGTCAAAATACTTCTTCTAATTTCCTCTCAAATTGATTTTAAGAAGAAAGTATTCCCAGTGGGCCTTCCCAGTGAGCGTTGATGTTCTAGGGTTTGAGGACTTTCAGGAGTGGGTATTTAAAAGCCCTTATCTTTGTTCTTTCTAATAAAAGCGATGGGATTGCCTGCTTTTGAGTAATCACAAAGCAGGCTATTACTGGTCTTGAGAAAAAGGTCGCATGGCTGAACATGCTATATTCACATCCTATTGATGCTCTAGCAAATTACATCAAACATAGTGGCGTAAACACCACCAACTTATTGCCTTACTGTTCTGGAGGTCAGAGGTGTCACTGGACTAAAATCAAGGTGTCAGCAGAGCTGTGCTCCTTGTGCGCGCTCCAGGGAAGAACTCATTCCTTGCCTCTTCCAGCTTCCAGAGGCTGCCTGCGTTCCTTGGCTCCTGGCTGTTTTCCTTCTTCAAAGCCAGCAGTGACATTGCTTCGACGTCTGCTTCCATTGCCACATCTCCTCGTGTGATTGGGACTCTCCTGCCCGCCTCTTTCCCTTTAATGACCCCTGTGATTACAATGAATACACCCAGATAGTCCAGGAGAATCTCCCCACCGAAAGATCTTGACTTAATTTCATCTGCAGAGTCCCTTTTGCTGTGTAAGGTCATGTGTTCACAGTTTATAGGACGAGAATGCGGACATCTTTGGGGTGCCATGATTCTGCTTACCACAGGTGTCTTTTGACTTCAGGAAAAACACTGCTAGAGTGCAGAAGTAAGCCAGATTCCTCCCATCCCCATACTCATGCCCCTTCTCAACACGACTTTGCATGACTTCTTTATTTGTTATTATTGTTTTCAGGCGGATTCTTGCTCTGTTGCCCAGGCTGGAGTGCAGTGGTACAATCTTGAATCACTGCAACCTCCACTTCCCAGGTTCAAGACTGACTAGATTGAGTTCCGGCTTTACCACTTACTAGCTGGTGACTTTGGACAATTTGCTTAACCTCTTTTGCCTCGGTTCCTTCATCTGTAAAATATGGAGAATGATAACCAACCTCATAGGGTTTTGTGAAGATTAAAAGATCCATATAAAATGCTTACTTTCTGGTCACAGAGTAAGCACTCAGCAAAGGGAAATATTATTATCGTAACTACAACCAGCTTCTGCTGTTGAAGAACTGAGAGATAGGTTACAGACAAAATAATATGCCAGAAATGAAGCAAGCATCCATGAATGTTTCGAATGAATGAGTGACTCCGTGCAAGATGAAAAGGACCCTGGTCATGAGAAAGGGGGAGATGGATGCTTAAAGGTAGAATGTCTTAGGTGTTCAAAGGTAGGAGAATTACTTCTGGCTGAGCTGCTCGTAGGAGGCCTCCCAGAGGAGGTAGTTTTGGGCGAGTCAGTGAGGGGTGGAGAGGACTTTAGCGTCTGTGATAGGGAAGCCACCTCTGGGCAGTGGGTGTAGAACAGCATGAGCACGCAAACCCAGGCCCTCAGGAGCCCACGTGCGCACCCACTTAGTTGGAGCGTTGAGTGTGGGAGGGGAGACAAGAGACAGAGGTCTTTGATGAGTTCCTGTGTTTATCTACTCGATGGAGCCTTCAAACCGAGCAAGGCATGTAGACCAGGGAGGCTGTCCAAAAAGGGCCTTCCTGCAGGAGAGGGAATGGCAGAAATCAGGCCCTGGCCCCAAGCCTGGCTCAGCACCCAGAGGACCAGAGGCCCAGCCAGCCAGGAGCATCCATGGTTCCTTCTTTGTGCTCCCCGTGCATGGTGCTGTGGAGACTGTGTCTTGGAGGCACTCCTGGGTATCCATTCCACCTAGCCCTGAGAAGGGCTGGGAACCTGCCAGAGATCCAGCCCCTGGACACCGCACACTCATTCCTCCACCTTCCTCAGCGCCTACCACTTCTCTCCTTTTAAGGCCACTTTTAAAATATGGTCATCGCCTCTCAATCCCTGGAAGACTCCTTCTCCTTCTCCTCCTTCCCCTTCCCCTCCCCCTCCCCCCCTTCCTCTTGCCCCCCCTCCTCCTCTTCCTCCTCCTCCTCCTCCTAGCCTTGCTATGTTGATCAGGCTCGAGTGCAGTGGTGAAATTTCAGCTCACTGCAATCTCCGCCTCCCAGGTTCAAGTGATCCTCCTGCCTCAGCCGCCCAAGTAGCTGGGATTATAGATGTGCGCCACCATACCTGGCTAATTTTTGTATTTTTAATAGATACAGGGTTTCACCATGTTGGCCAGGCTGGTCTGGAACTCTTGACCTCAAGTGATCCACCTGCCTCAGTCTCCCAAAGTGCTGGGATTACAGGCATGAGCCACCATGCCCAGCCCCTTCTTGAAAGACTTCTATCGGCTAAAACAGTTAGTGGGCGATCCTGATTGCGAGGGACACCATCCCTACCTCCCACCCAGGCCATGGGGAGAAATGGAAGGCACCAGTCCTCCATCCTTCAGTGAGCTGGTTTTCCCTCTGCCTCTCTGGACTCACGGAGCCTAGGTTCAGATCCCAGCTCCACCACATTCTAGCTGTGTGACTCGGCAAATCACACCATTTCTCTGGGTCTGTTTCCTGATCTGGAAAATGAGGAGTACAACTTTCCCAATTGAAAAATGCACAATAAACCCCAGGGATTAGGACCTTCCATAGAGGCTTCCCTCTTCCCTCCTTCTTCCCTCTTGAGCCCCCTGCCTCACACCTGGAGCCCATCTCTTGCTGTCCTGTCCAGGAGCCCTGAGCACACCCTCCCTGATCTCCTGGCCCTGCCTGGCCAGTCCAATGTCCTGGGGGCTGCTCGGCCAGGGGGCCCACTTCTTGCTTGGCTGCCAGAGGGGCCTTGAGTGTTGAAATCCTTCCATTCCACAAGGCCAGAAACTTGATTATGGTATTAATTAAAGCAAGATGCCGGGTCTGGGAGATTTATTTTCTTTTCCATATCTGTGGCTGTAAATGCCACTCAGGGAGCTCAAAGGCCCGTGTCAGCCTGCATCATGCTCCTGAACAGACGCTCTGTTCCCGGTTTGGTCTCCTCAGCCTCTCCTTCTCAGTGCCAGGAAGGAAGTGTGTGTTGTGACACCCACCCCTCACCCCAATTTCCCCTGCTCCTTCTGCACAGGCGAAAGGAGGAAATACCTGGGCAATGTGGGGTGGGGAGGAAATTTTCCAAGAAATTTGTTTTAAGCTTCTGCCTCATCATTACAGGACTTTCACGTTTCTATTTTTAGCTGCACAAACGAGCCAGGCCCACATTCCCCTCATCTCCCCCTGCCTCAACCTTTATTTATACAAAGCACATGCCGGAATCATTATTTTAAAACCTCCAAACCCATAATTGCTCAGGTAGGTGAAGAATGCAGGCTTTATGGCTGCTGCTTGCGGAGAGGGCTGCAGTGCTCCTGGGGGAACTATGGCTTATTCATACGTCTATCGCCCCGTGCCTCGCCCACCCTGAACCCCCGGAATGCCCAGAAGAATCAAGTAACTTAGAAGCACTCACGATAATAGAGTTCAACCATTTTTTAAGAGGAAACAGCCCTAGAGTAGAGATGAAATTTGTCCCAAGACCCCTACAAGATATCAGTGTCATCACTGGGATTAGAACCCAGAGGTGTCTCAACTCCCAGCGTGGTCCTAGTCATTCTACTCCACCATGAAAATTAGTCGAAAGCTGGACTGCATGAGTTTGAACTTCAGAGTGACCCTTTTTTTTTTTTTTTTTTGAGACAGAATCTTGCTTGGTCACCCAGGCCAGAGTGCAATGGCACGATCTCAGCTCACTGCAACCTCCACCTCCCAAGTTCAAGCAATTATCCTGCCTCAGCCTCCCGAATAGCTGGGATTACAGGTACCCACCGCTACTAATTTTTGTATCTTTGGTAAAGACAGGGTTTTGTCATGTTGGTCAGGCTGGTCTTGAACTCCTGACCTTAGGTGATCCACCTGCCTCAGCCTCCCAAAGTGCTGGGATTACAGGCGTGAGGCACTGCGCCGGCCACAAGGCCACTTATTAACTGTGAGACTTTGAACAACTTTTATCAAACCCTTCTGTATCTCAGTTTCCTTATCTATCAAATGAGGATTACAAAAATACCCACCTGATAAGACTGAATAGGGATTTAATGAGTGCCTGGAAGAAAGTAATCCTGAGGTCCTAGTTCTGATTTCCCCAGGAAGCAGGGCCAAGCCATGAGCTCCTCCCAGGAGTCACGTGTTCCCACACAGGGAGCTGCTTTGCTCTCTGTGCAGTGGGGGCCATGGAGGATGGTTGCCACAGCCCTGACCCTCGAGGAGGATTTCCCCTCACCACTGTCTTTTAGGGATCCCCTAAGGCGGGTGCTAACAGTCCACATTAGCACCCACGTTTTGCCAGCGTATATACGGCTCCAACCTACCTGTGAACCAGCCAAGCTCTTTCCTTCAGATCCTAACGAACCCTCTGAGGCCACACTTGTGAGCTGAGTCAGAGCTATCAGTCTGGCCAGGTGCAGTGACTCACGCCCATAATCCCAGCACTTTGGGAGGCCAAGGCAGGAGGATTGCTTGAGCCAGAAGTTTGAGACCAGCCTGGGCAACATAACAATACCTCATCTCTACAAAAAATAATAATAATAAAAATTAGATGGACTTGGTGGCACATGCCTGTGGTCCTAGCTACTAGGGAGGCTGAGGCGGGAGGATCTCTTGAGCCCAGGAGTTTGAGACCAGCCTGGGCATCATAGTGAGACCCCAGCTGAGTGCAGTGGCTCACGCCTGTAATCCTAGCACTTTGGGAGGCTGAGGCAGACGAATCACGTGGTCAGGAGTTCAAGACAAGCCTGGCCAACAGGGTGAAACCCTATCTCTACTAAAAATACAAAAATTAGCCATGGTGCTGCGTGCCTATAGCTACTTGGGAGGCTGAGGCATGGGAATTGCTTGAACTCAGGAGGTGGAGGTTGCAGTGAGCCGAGATCGTGCCACTGCACTCCAGCCTGGGCAACAGAGCAAGACTCTGTCTCGGAAAAACAAACAAAAAAACCATAGTGAGATCCCATCTTCATTAGAAAAAAAAAGAGAGAGGTGTCAGTTTGGAAAAGGCAGTTACGTGGGTTCTGCCCTGCTATCTGTTCATATAATTTATTTGTGCCTCCTGAACCTGCTTGGACCCAATCCCAAGTAAACCATTTCCATCATATAACTTGAAGCATTATAACTACGTTTTGCTTTGGAAGCTCTGACAATACACAGCTCACAATGGACAGGCAGCCCTGCCATGTTGTCACTGCATCCCGTGGTGAAGTACTCTGTATCTACTGTGGTTTAGCGTCATGCCAGGAGCTGCTTTTCCAATGGAGAGTCCTCTCTGCCAGAGAGGACCTGGCCTTGACACAGGAACTCTAGAACTGTAACTAGAACTGTATCCCTAGAACTCTAGGAATCTGCACTCGACCCTCCCCGTGGATCTCACAAGATGCTCTGCATGGTGTGCTGACCTAGCAGTGACACCTCCGACGCTTCAGGCTTGTGTGGTCCAAGGGGCACAGCAGCTTGTACCTAGGGCTGCTTTATGACTTTCATGGGCACTAGGCATTACTGCCTTGGTGGGCCTCATCTTTCATGTAAAAAAATTTAAGTGCAGTGGCTCACGCCTATAATCCCAACACTTTGGGAGGCCAAGGCAGGCAGATCACCTGAGGTCAGGAGTTTGAGACCAGCCTGGCCAACATGGTGAAACCCTGTCTCTACTAAAAATACAAATATTATCCAGGCGTGGTGGTACACACCTGTAATCCCAGCTACTCGGAAGGCTGAGCAGGAGAATTGCTTGAACCCAGGAGGCGGAAGTTGCAGTGAGCTGAGATGGTACCACTGCATTCCAGCCTGGGCTACACATTAATTAAATTAATTTTTTAAATTCTATTTTGTGACTCCATTGGTGGTATAAAAATGAATATAATCTAGGATGGATTCATTATCATTATTATATTCATTTTTCTTTTGATTTTAAAATAAATTAAAATCTTTTGTGGGCCCATGAAACTAGCAGGAACTCCCTGCAACCTCCGCCTCCTGGGTTCAAGCAACTGTCCTGCCTCAGCCTCCCAAGTAGCTGGGACTACAGGTGCATGTCACCACACCCGGCCAATTTTTGTACTTTTAGTAGAGACGGGGTTTCAACATGTTGGCCAGGCTGGTCTCGAACTCTTGACCTCAGGTGATTCACCCACATTGGCTTCCCAAAGTGCTGGGATTACAGGCGTGAGCCGCCACACCTGGCCAGATTGTTTTCATCTTTAGTATATGAGGAAAAATAGCCACTATCATTTACCATCTAGGACTCATGGACCACTCAAATATTTTAAATCTTTAAAAAAAAAACTTACAAAAATAATAATACAGGGAGAGTGAAGAACAATTTATTAGATATTCTAAAAAGAATTTAAGCATAACAAACCTAAATTTTTATTTCCTATTTTCCTGGGTTTTGAAGGTACATACTTAAAATGGACAACAGTCTCTGAATACTTCTAAATTCTCATCAATTTCTATGCATGGACCAGAACCACATGCATCTTTTAAATACAGATGTCAGATTCAAAATACATCTCTACTGGATCCTAGCTTCTCATCATTTCTGATTTTCCTTCTTGCACTTGCAAATTCAAAGTGCAATACTTTAAGAATTTTTTTTAACCAGGAACACGTGCACTTTATTGAATGCCCTTGTAGAAAAGTGTTTGAGGATAAACGGCTAATACAGGATGCGGCTCCAGGGGCAGGTTGAGGAATGGAAAGTAGAGTGCGTGGGAGACAGGTGGTAGGCAGAGCTCCTGGCCTGGAGGCTGCCTCCTGTTCTATCCATAGACTTGGAAGATCAGCACTGGGATGATGATGAGCAGAACGGTCCTGAGGATGCACAGAACCAGGGCCCAGACGTTCAGGCACTTGGCGGTGGAGGCATAGGCCTGGGCCCCGGTCAAGTTGCCAACCATCTTCCTGTCCCTTCACTTGATGGAGTAGGAGAATGCAATGAAGCCCAGGCAGCAGCAGTTCACTAAGAGGGTGTTGAGCAGGGACCAGACAATATGGTCAGGCAAGGAGGTGTCACTGTGGATGTGGAGCACGGGGGACCTCGGTGGAGCAGGGTTGTGGGGTGCCCCCAGCACAGCCACCTCATGCTCCTCCTCAAGCATCTCTTGGTTTGGGGTGCAGACAGTGTTGGTGGAAGTGAAGAAGGTGTGGGCAGTGTGGTTCACGGTCACTTGAAGAAATTTTTGAAATTGTTAATGGCTCATAATTTTGTTGACGACAACACAGTAAGAAAGCTGTAGGCTGGGTCAGGCATGGTGGCTCACATCTGTAATTCCAGAACTTTGGGAGGCCAAGGAGATTACTTGAGCCCAGGAGTTTGAGACCAGCCTGGACAACATAGTGAGACCCTATCTATGCAAATAATTTTTTAAAATTAGCTGGCCATGGTGGCATGCGCCTGTAGTCCAAGCTACCCAAGAGGCTGAAGCAGGAGGATGACCTGAGCCCAGGAAGTCCAGGCTGTGGCAAGCTATGATCATGCCACCACGATCTAGCCTGGGTGACTGAGTGAGATCTTGCCCCAAAAAGAAGAAGAAAGAAAACTGTAGGGTGACACTACAGTGATGATGATCTTATTTTTCCATCATCTTCCTGAGCAATTCCATTATCATTCCCTTTTATTATTATTTTAGCCTTTTTAGCATAGCTTAGGATAAGTGATGATGAAATAATTTCTAGGCTGAGGAAATGGCAAAATTTTTCAAGAGATAGGAAAAATAAGATCATGCAATCCCATAATCTTAGATTTAAGAAGATGTTCAATGGGTCCATGTGGTAATTGCAAGACAAAGTAATATTTGTCTGTTTAAAAATAATATACAGGCCAGGCACAGTGGTTCACGCCTATAATCCCAGCACTTTGGGAGGCCAAGGCAGGCGGATCACAAGATCAGGAGTTCGAGACCAGCCTGGTCAACATGGTGAAACCCCATCTCTACTAAAAATACAAAAATTAGCCAGGCATGGTGGTGGGCACCTGTAATCCCAGCTACTCAGGGGGCTCAGGCAGGAGAATCACTTGAACCTGGGAGGCAGAGGTTGCAGTGAGCTGAGATCATGCCACTGCACTCCAGCCTGGGTGACAGAGCAAGACTCCATCTCTAAATAAATAAATAAATAAAACATACAATTTCTCTTTTTTTCTTTGGAAGATCTCCAAGGAAGAATAAAAACCATGAAATGTCAATCCTTACAGTTGCTCAAAAAAGAAAGTAAACTAGAATCCTGATTCCATCCTGAGAATTAGGATACATTAAGCAAAAGCTCCACTCTCAAATAAGAGCTTTAGTGCGGTGGTATAAGGCTAAGTCTTGAATTCTGAACCTTGAGGTAAAATGTATTAGGAGAATGTAAATGGGAATGTTGGTGCCCTATTAATTGGAGTAATGTAAGCTGCTGTAATGTGAGAAAACCCTCAAATGCAGTGCCTTTAAGGGCAAAAAAAAATAAGCATATTCCTTCTCTCATTCATATCCAAAGTGAATGTTGACATTTGGCAGATATCTCGACTCCATGTGGAGATTCAGGGATTCAGGTTTCTTCCATCTGGTGTCTCTGACATCCTGTGGGAACGTGTTATCACCCTCGCAGTTGAGGTCTCAGCTGGAGGGAATGGGCAGAGCTCACAGAGAAGACCCAGCCACTTTCTCAAGACTTAGCCCAAAGAGATGTGCATCACATTCTATTAGTAAGAACAAGATCACGTGATCACTCTCAACCCCAAAGGAGGCTGGGACTTGTGGTCCAGCTATATGCCCATGAAGGGGAGGAGAAAGAACTTTGGTGCACAGCAAGCAGTCTCTGCCACAGAGACAGACATGATCCTTTGATCATGACAGACAAGTCCATTTCAGCTCCTAAAGACAAGAAATAATTGGGCTACTTTACAAAGCAGTAACCCTGGCCAGGCACGGAGGCTCACACCTGAAGTCCCAGCATTTTGGGAGGCTGACACAGGCAGATCACTTGAGATCAGGAGTTCGAGACCAGCCTGTCCAACATGGTAAAACCACGTCTCTATAAAAATACAAAAAAAATTAGCCAGATGTGGTGGTATATACCTGTAATCCCACATATTTGGGAGGCTAAGACATGAGAATTGCTTGAAACCAGGAGGCAGAGGTTGCAGTGAGCCAAGATCACACCACTGCATTCCAGCCTGGGCGACAGAGCAAGACTCTGTCTCAAAAAAATAAAATAAATAAATAAATAGATAGAAAGCAGTAATTCTTAGTGGGTCAAAGTTGAGAATCAAAATCACTGTGGAAGCTCTTTCTCATTTAGTTTTGCTGAATCAGATGCTCTGAGAGATGACCCAGGCAAATACATTTTGTTTTTGAGACGGAGTCTTGCTCTGTTGCCCAGGCTGGAGTGCAGTGGCACTATCTCAGCTCACTGCAACTTTTGCCTCCTGGGTTCAAACAATTCTCTTGCATCAGCCTCCGGAATAGCTGGGATTATAGGCACCCACCACCACACCCAGCTAATTCTTCCGTATTTTTAAGTAGAGATGGGGTTTCACCATGTTGGCCAGGTTGGTTTCGAACTCCTGAACTCAGGTGATTCGCCCGCCTCAGCCTCCCAAAGTGCTAGGATTACAAGGCATGAGCCACCATACCCAGCTGACAAATACGTTTTGAATAAATTTTCCAGGCAATTCCTCTATGGTTAAGATCGTCTGTTCACTAGAGTAAGAGAGGTAAATCCAGTGTCTAAGGCATCCCTTTCTGTAGTTAGAGGCCTTGTGTGGGGATTTGCCTGGCTACAGTTTGTGTCCTCATGGGCTTCCTGAGATTGTATCATATCCCGTCCTGGGATCCCCGCCCCAAGCCCAGATCTGGCTCTTAGCAGGCCCTGAGTGATTGTCGAATGTATTATTTTTACTCTCACAACCGAAAGAGTGGGGAAGTCCTCTGAAATGCCATTAAACTAACAGACAGAAACTCTCTATGTCCTTTGACTCAATCTGGTCTCAAAAATAAGCATAAATAGACCATCTCAGAGAAAAGACATTTCAAAAGTGTCCCCTCCCACAAAGTGAAAGCATCACTGTGAGGCCAGAGACTCCTGAATGAGCTGAATGAAGCGAAACTGTAGCATCACTCTGCAACAGCTCTGTGCACGGCAACATCCCTCCACCCTGTCCCCAGTGGGTGGGACTCTCTGGAGCAGAGCTCCCCCAGCTTGAAGGTAAAATTGCAGATCCTGCTTCAGTAGGTGTGGGGGTGGTGGGCGCCGAGATGCTGCACTTCTAACAAACTCCCAGACATGGCCTGTGTCACTGGTCCGTAGACCAGGCTTTGAGTGCTGAAGTTCTAGAAGGCAAATGAGTAGGTCAAGACATCTTGCTCTAAGATGTCTTAGAGCAAACGCAGAGACTCCTGCCTGGTGGCTGAATCCGTAGTTTTCTCCTTCCTGTTGGGTCCTCTTTCCTCTGTATTTCCAGCCTCTTGTCTTTGGGGACTGGACAGATTTCTGTTCCAAACTTGAGGATCTTACAGCACCCAAACATGTGACATAAGGGAAAGGTGAAACCTGGAGCCTGGAGTCCTTTTCTTGACAGAGAATTATCTTCAAACATCCTCTGGATGGAACAGAGGTCTAATGAAGTCTTTTCGCAATGACCCCAAAGCCAAGAACCTCAGAACAGGCAGAAGGAGGTTGTGCTCTCCAGCATAAAGAAAAGAGCGATGGTGGATTTCCCGGGTCCTGTTCATTTGTGACGTTTAACAGATTTTATGTCTGGACCACATATCCCGAAGTTCAAGCTGAATGCACTGAATCTCTCAGCTACGAAGAACTTTGGTGTCCTGGTTCAAGGATCTATGTTCCCGATTGAGACAGACAGGCAAAAAATAACCTGCCTAAGGCCACAAAGTTGATACTATTTCCATGTTTCTGGGCTTCTAGCCTAGGCCTAGAGGTTTTCCCAAGAAGTCACGTCGCCTACCAGACTTGTAGCAATGGAGGACAAGCTGCATGCCCGGCCATCTCCCTGCCTGGCAGCCAGGCAGAAGGGACTATTGGCCACCAGCCATGCTGGGTCCCCTGACTTGACCCCCAAGCTGCTTGCCTTGCAGAACGCCCTGTTTAATGCTTTATTCCTCCCAGTGTTTCATTATTGATTCAGCCCCTCGCTGCTGGGTCTGACAAGTAAGCTGTGAGCGTTTGTCTGATGTCAACTTCATCAAAAATGCAGGAGTTGGGGTTTTACTCGTCTGCGCACTACCTAGACGGTTTAAGTCGATGATTAGCGGTTTCTGCGAGCCAAAGAGGGCGCTGGCAGCCCACAGGCTGGCTTCTGGCTTCTCTGAAGCGACTCTGGGTCCCCAAAGCTCTGGGGAACCCAGCGGCCTCCATCTCGTTAAGGTGGGGATGAGGTCTGGGATAAGGTGATTGACTGAGATGGAGAGTTAGGAGGTTGGGAGTGGTTTTTTCAAACAATTACCAGCCAAGTTCAAAAACAAATTAAGCAATGGATTATTATAGTGTCATTAAATACTACAGATGCAAATCTAATGAGATAGAAAAATGTTTATTCTTTCATCTATTTAAAATATTTATTGAGCACCTATTGTGTGCTAAGCACTAGATTAACAGAGGTTAATGAGGTATACAAGGTTCTACTTCTCATGAAGCTGAAATTCCATTTAAGAGAGAAAAATCAGGCTGTAAAGTGGAAATAATAGTAGTAACAGTAAAGCTTTATTGAGTACTCACTATGGGCTAGGTAATATTCTAAGTACTTCACATAGAGAATCCTTCTGTTTGCAAGGTATATTTTTAAAGCCTGTTTGTCTATCTGCTCATAGAAAAAAGGAAGGAGAAAACATCAAAAGACATTATCCTCAGATTGTAAGTTTATGGAGGACTTTCATTTTCTTCTTTTTGCTAACCTGAATTCTCCAAACTTCCTTGGAGGAAACACGTGTTCATGTGTCACAACCTTAAGGAAATCAGTCATGAGAACTTGAAGAAAAAAATCAATTTAAAAAATTAATTAACTAATTAATTAATTAAAAAAAGAAATTAGAAAGCCTCAAAATGCTCCTCATTTGCTGCCTGATGTCTCCAGTTTCTCCAAGTACATGAGGCAAGGTGCTGGCCTGCTCCAGCCACTCTGCGTTCTGTCCCAGCTCGGAAATTCACCACCTCTTCCTCCCTGGAGGACAGAGTTGCTGGAGAACCCTGATACTGTGGCCCAGCGCCGTTTGGCTTGTGGTCAGGGCTTGGGGAGGGCTGAGGCATCTGAAGATTGAGCCTGTGGATAGGAACCTTTGATGCAATGTCCCTAGACGGGCATTGGGAGCCACACTCCCTCCTGGAGGTGTGCAGGTGCCTGGATTCAGCCTTTCCTACTAATGAAACTCCACCTGGATCCTGAGAGCAGGGGCTGCTGGCCAGCCCCACTGGACCTGCCCTGGCCAGGGAAATGGAGGACAACCGCTATGCTACTGTCTGAAAATCCCGGTGCCCCTGAAGGCCCTGCTGGTCTGCTCTATGGCTCTGGGGTACCCGAGGAGGGAGGTGGGCGTGGGATGGCTGCCCCAGAGTCATGATGGTAACCCTGACAATGATGTTACACTTGGGGAACTCCAACTCTGAGCTCCTGACACCCGGGGAGGCCTGACACCAAACACTTGACATTTCTTCATTCATTCAATCCCCAGTGTAATCATTATCATCCTCCTTTTATCTGTAAGGAAACAGAGACCCAGAGAAGTCAGTCACTTGCCCAAAGTCACACAGCCAGGGTGGATCGCCTGAGGTCAGGAGCTTGAGACCAGCCTGGCCAACATGGTAAAACCCCGACTCTACTAAAACTACAAAAATTAGCCAGGCGTGGTGGTGCACACCTGTAATCCCAGCTACTCGGAGGCTGAGCAGGAAAATGTTAATGGTTCCAGTTGTCTCAGGCATGGCAAGGCTATGTGCAGCAGCAAAGGCCTCTTCGCCTCCTTGTTTAGCCCGGTCAGGGCTCCTGGGGAAGCAAGCAGGTCCCTTCGCCCCAGGACTCTACAGTTGACTTGGGAAGTGAACAAAGACACAGCTGCCTCAGTTACATAACTGCTTCCTCCTCCACAAACCAGTGAGAGCAGACAGAGTCCCTGGAGCCCCCTCCAGCCCTAACGGACCTTCAGTCCTGCACAGGTTAGCATGAGGTGAAACACTAAAGAATGTGGCTCAAGTGCTGTTTTATCAAAAAAGTTCCTAGGCCTGGGCTGCCCACAGAACTTTTCCTGTGCAAACATCACCGGGGGCCCAACATCCCTCCCAGGACAGGAGTAGATCCTTAGGAAGTGCTAGACCCTGGTGTCCCAGTGTGTAAGAAGCCTGTGTGTTTTTGTTCTCCATCCATCCTGCACTGACCCTACACTTGAAGGCCAATGTCTTCCCCATGTCCATCAGAGACTTCCAGAGCTCCTGCCTGACTCCAGCTGGACTAAATCCATTGTCAAGTTCTCCCAGCCCCCAAGACCTGCATACAAGACAGATTTGTTACAATTGGAAGGGACACTACCAACATCCCATTGTGATCTATTTACTTTGCAGATGACCAAACTGAGGTCCAGAGAAGTTAAGTGACTTGGCCAAGGC
This sequence comes from Aotus nancymaae, assembly GCF_030222135.1. Lineage (NCBI taxonomy): Eukaryota > Metazoa > Chordata > Mammalia > Primates > Aotidae > Aotus > Aotus nancymaae. Next base: position 21,772,471 of record NW_026988467.1, read on the forward strand.
CACACAGCCAGTGAATGACGTCGCCGGAATTAGAACCCATATCTCTTGGCACCTAATTCAATACAGCTTCTGTCACTGACCTGCCTCCTGAGCACCCAATGAATGGTAATTAGGTATTGCCTGATAAATGATGACTCCAGGCTTTGGGTCTTGGTGATGTTGGCCTTGACCCTGGATCCGAGAGGTCTTACATAGGCCACAGAGGGATTCCTGGGTGGTAGCATTGCACAAAGCAGAAGGGAAACTTCTGGAGGGAGGCCATACTTCTTACCTCCACCCTCAGGATAGAGCCACATGCTCGATGCTTTCCAACCCAGGATCCAGTTCTTGCCTGGAAATCTTAGGCTGTCATTTCCTGTGTGAGCCCTCAATTCATCTGCAAAATGAAGAGGAAAATTCTTTATGGGCTCGTTGAGAGATGATAGAGTTTGGATATCTGTCCCCTCCAAATCTCATGTTGAAATTTGATCCCCCAAGGTGGAGATGGGGTTTAGTGGGAGGAGTTTGTGTCATGGGGATGGATCCCTCATGAGTGGCTTTGTGCCATCCTGCAGAAACGAGTGAATTTTTGCTCTACTAGTTCACAGGAAAACTGATTGTTGAAAAGATCCTGGCACCTTCCTCCCCTTTCTCTTTTTCTCCCTTCTTCTCTCATTATGGGACACTCCAGCTCCCCTTCGCCCTCTGCCGTGATTAGAAGGTCTTGAGGTCCTCACCAGGAAGCAAACGCTGGTGCCATGCTTCTTGTACAGCCTGCAGAATTGTGAGCCAAATAAACCTCTTTTCTTTGTAAATTACCCGGTCTCAGGTATTCCTTGATAGCAACCCAAATGGACTAAGACAGGAGGAATCAGTGAAATACGGTGTGAAATGTAGAACGCAGTGCCAGGCTCAAGCCATACTCAGAACAGGTGGAGCTGACATCCTCTTTGTCCCAACGTAGTCAGGTTTGTGTGAGATTAAAAATCAGATCAAAAGTCATCAAACCTATGACAACATTGGTCATGAAACACACCTGAATTTATGTACCATTCGGCATGGAAAACGCTGCAAAATAAACCAGGATTCAACGCCTTCTCATCACTTAGCATTTCGGTTACATCCTTAGAGAAAGCTTTTTCAACTTAGACGTGGGTTTCCAGTTACCACTCTTGCCTATACATAAAATGAAACGATAAAGCCCCTACATTTGTTCCCAGCTCCCTAAAACTGCTTCACGGACACAGCCAGGCCCTTCTGAATTCCTTTCAACTTAGAGTCACTGGAGTCCACATTTTCCCCGGTAATATTGCCATCTTACCTTCAAGTGCTCTGGTGACGTGGCATTTTGCAAACGATCCCATGAAGGAAGCTGAGGCGAGGAGTGCTGGGCTCTTAGCCCAGCTTTGTCATCGTGTGGTGCTGGCTCACTTTTGCGGGGTTTTTTGTTTGTTTGTTTGGGGGGATTTGTTTTCTGTTTGCTGTTGCTGTTGTTTTTAATAATAGAGATGGGATCTCATCAAGTTGCCCAGGCTGGTCTTGAACCCCGGGGCTTAAGCGATTCATTGGCACACTTTTGACTCCTTTGTGGGCAACGCTGCTAAACACGTCAGTCACCATTTCCCCACATCCCTCCCACGACCATTTGTTCCCAATTTCCCCTCGGATTTTCTACCAAGCCACTCCCTCCCGTTCTGCGAGTGTTGATACGAAAGCTTTTCTGTGTTTGCCCAGGCAACGGCAACTGTAAGACCCCACTAATAAACTGTAAGACACGTGCAAATTCCAGAGGTGGAAATATTTGCTTTATAGAATGACTGATTTTGATCATAACATTCATTAAGGCCCCATTATGAGCCAGGCCCCATGCAAATTTTGTTTGTTTGAGTTTATCATCATTATCATTCCTTGATAGAAGAAGACACGGAAGCTCAGAGAGGTAAAGCAATTTGTCCAACGTCACACAGCTAGTAAGTGACAAAGCCAGGATTGGAGCTGAGGTTTCTGTGGCCTTGTCACCCACAGAAGAGATGGATCCTCTGCCAGGTGTTTCCTCCAACCTGACTTCTGAGTCCGAAGGGTTCCTGCAAAATTAAATCAGCCCTGACCTTGGGAAGCCCTTCCCATCTTTGATCTCCTTATTTTAGAGAGGAATAACGATAATTCCCTGTGCCAGGTGTTATTCTAGCCCTCTATGTGCCCCAGCACACATAATGCTCCCAAGTGCCTGATGGAGTGCTTTCTATCCTTAGCCCCATTTCACAGATTAAGAAACTGAGGAGGTGTGGAGAGGAATACCAGGCACACAGCTAAAAAAGGGAAGGACTGGGATTCAAACACAGGCAGTCTGGCCCCAGACCTCCCTCTCCTAGCCCACCCCACCCACCATGTCCCCAGACTGGTACAGGAAACCGTCTGCAACCCCAGCCCCCTCCCCAGCTCCTCCTCATCCCCGCTGCCCTGAATCCTGTTGACTTTGGTGGTAGCCAGGCCCCGCTCCTGCTGGGCTGTCAGGCTCAAGGCAGATGGATGGCCTTCCCCGGCTAGGTCTGGCTTCACAGTTTCTTCACACTGGACCCAAACACAACGCAATCTAGCCGCCCTGGCTGCTCTTCAGAAAAATATGCCAAGGCGGGTGTGGAAAGAAATCTAATTAGAATTCCTCGGAGGCCCAGCTCTTCCTCTTATTAAATTAGCCCCCTTTGAAGTGGAACTCAGCTCATTATAATAATTTGAATGCCGAGGAATTGTCTTATATGTTCCTGTCTGAGAAAAATTGCTTTCACAATTGCATTTATGCATGTCCTGGTCTCGCTCCACTGGGACAAAAGACAGCTGTTGATGCCAAGTGGTTCCTGCTTTGGAGAAGAGCTTGGGGAGGGTCTGGGGATCTGCTCCCCTGTGGGCTGGAGCTGCTGAGATGCAAGTGATGGAAGCCCCACACACATCAGGGGGACAGGCTGCTTAGGGTTCCTCCGCATCCCAGCCATAGGCCCACATCAGAAAGCCATACCAGGACGTGGAGGCTGGTGCGGAACTTTAGAAAGTCCAGGCCAAAGTTTTCACGTGGACTGAGTGACCCAGAAATACACGCCTCCTGGCCTGCATCTTCAGCATCTCCTAGCTCCAGATGCCAGAGTCCCACCCCAGAGATTCTGACTCTTCAGGCCAGCAGAGAGGTACTAGAATCTGTGTGTGTGTGTGTGTGCGTGCATGTGTGTGTTTGTGTGTGAGACAGAGTTTCACTCTTGTTGCCCAGGCTGGAGTGCAATGGCACGATCTTGACTCACTACAACCTCCGCCTCCCAGGTTCAAGCAATTCTCCTGCCTCAGCCTCCCGAGTAGCTGGAATTACAGGCATGCATCACCACACCCGGCTAATTTTTGTATTTTTTAGTAGAGACGGGGTTTCTCCGTGTTGGTCAGGCTGGTCTCGAACTCCTGACCTCAGGTGATCCACTCACGTCGGCCTCCCAAAGTGCTGGGATTATAGGCATGAGCCTGTATCATAAGCCACCCAAAAGAATCTGTGTTTTTTTAAGCTCCCCAGCGTAATTCTGAGAGGCAGCCAGGTTTGGGCCCCACTGGCCTGGGGTGATGAGGGACCTGCTGTGGTGCCTTAGCTCTGATGCCCATCCACAGCTCCTGAATCTCCAAAAAAGCATTTGCTACTGTTATAGAAGGGGATTCAAGGACCCGTGGGCCAGCAAAATCCTGCAGGGGCTGTCTGGTGGCTGATTCTCTTTGTTGACCTGGGAACCGTCCCCCAGAGTCCCTGGGGACTCCTGTCTCATACTGGCCTGCTTCCAGATACCTCTGGTTCAGTGATGATATTTGTGTGCCCTTTATTGAGGACATAAACAAGAGGTAATATTTGCCCTGAAAATCTTAAAAGAAACGTGGTTTTTGGGATTCTGACAGCTGCTCATCTTTTTTGACCTAGTTCAAGTCTCACCTCCTATTTAAAAAAAAAAAAAAAAAAGACTGGGCACGGTAGCTCACACCTATAATCCCAGCACTTTGGGAGGTCGAGGTGAGTGGATCACCTGAGGTCAGGAGTTCGAGACCAGCCTGACCAACATGGTGAAACCCTTTCTCTACTAAAAATATAAAAATTAGCCAGGTGTGGTGGCCGGCATCTGTAATCCCAGCTACATGGGAGGCTGAGGCAGGAGAATCACCTGAAACCGGGAGGCAGAAGGTGCAGCGAGCCGAGATTATACCATTATACTCCAGCATGGGTGACAGAGGGTGACTCCGTCTCAAAAAAGAAAACCCTTTGCCAAATACCCCAGCCCCACCCCACCCCACACCTGCTATCCCTTTTCTGGTCCCTACAATGCCTATTCTCCGTATTGACCCCAGGCCACCACCCGACCAGGTCCCTGGCTCCCTGGGGCTTCCCACCCTCCCTGATCTCTACACATTATTGGTGCTCTGGGGATTTGAAGCCAGCAGTTTAATTTTATTGCATGCACTGTCTATAGTAAATGGAGCCCAAAAATGGATCTTCAACAAAAGCCAGCCTGGGTCAGGGTCTCCATCAGAGAGCTGATCTATTGTCCCTTAGGAGATCCACCTGGGGCACCGGAAGCTCAAGGACCAGGGCCCATCATTCCCTCTGTACAGATGAGGAGCCTGAGCCCCAACCAAGGTCACACATGCCAGAGTCCCTACTCTTGTCCTCATCCTTCATCCACCCAGAAGGTGGCTTCCTGTTCTGAATAAGCAGATTAAAGCAGGGGTGTTCCTACCTCCTAAGCAACTATTTCCCACCCAACAGGTCCTCTGAGAAGATTCCGTATGTGCCCCCCACCCCCACCCTCTTCCTGCAGAGGAAGGAGCTGTGGAGTCAGACACAGCTCCAACCCCCTGGGCTGGCCCCAGAGAATGTGGCCTGGACAAGGCTCTGTGCAGTGGCAGGTCATAAGAAGGGGACACGATGTTCTTGAAAAGAATTGTGGTCAGAAAAATGACTGGGTCTCAAAGGCGCTTTGTGCTCAATAGAGCTTCACTCCAAGTCACACCCGCTTCCCTTCCTGACCCAGGCAGGGACTCCACAGCTTGGGGTGTAACGAGCTCCCAACAAGTGTTTTCCAGTGACTCTTGATCCTGTACATCCCCTTTAATATGAGACCCTCAAAAGAAGAACAAATCCAAATATCCAATTCCTGAAAATGTTTTCACCAATGATCATTAGTCTAACCCTGACATGGAATAAATCCAACCGTTGCACTAGTTTGCAAAGAATACCCCTGCTGGCCAGGTGTGGTGGCTCATGCCTATAATCCCAGCACTTTGGGAGCCCGAGACGGGAGGATCACCTGAGGTCAGGAGTTCGAGACCAGCCTGGCCAACATGGCAAAACCCCATCTCTACTAAAAGTATGAAAATTACTGTAGCTGGATGTGGGGGCAGACATCTGTAATCCCAGCTACTCAGGAGGCTGAGGCAAGAGAATCACTTGGACCTGGGAGGTGGAGGTTTCAGTGAGCCAAGATCACGCCACTGTACTCCAGCCTGGGCAACAAAAGCAAAACTCCGCCTCAAAAAAAAAAAATACCCTTGCCGTGACATTCCAGATGATGTCAAAGGCTAGCAAACCCAACAGCTGGCACTAAAACAACCACAGGGTACAACCTTTCAGACTACTCTGCTTCCTTCTTCTGGTCTCTCGTTCATACCCTGAATTAATATCTATCCACACTGCACTCTACTGTGAGACACACACACTGCAAAACCAGAGACTCAAGACTCAGAAGGCATCTTCCGAAGTCTTCTGAATCTCTTCCATTGCCTTTAACTGTGAGGTTACCAAAGCACATTTGATCACTTGTGACCCCTTTATCCTTGCAGCAACCCTAGGGCAGATTTCACACGAGCTTGGCGTCACATAGGCCTGGGTTCCGGTCTTGGCTCTGCTACCCTATGACTTTGGACAAGTCATGTAATCTCTAAGCCTCAGTTTCTGTATCTGTAAAATGGGAATGATAATGCCAGCAGGTTTATTCTAAGGGTTTACTGAGATTGATATGTAAATGTCTTATCACAGTGCCTGGCAGAGAGTGAGTACAATGAATTCTAGACATTATTATCATTATTATCCATCATCATCATCATCAATCATCATCATCATTGTCATCTTCCATTTTACAGACGAGAAAACTGAGGCTCAGAGGGAAAGTGGTTTCCCAAGAGACACACAAGTACATGAGGAGTCCCAGAGGCAAACATATCTCTCTCATTCTACCTGCCGGGGCTTTTTTATTCAGTGATGCAGAGTTCAGCCTTTAGGGTGAATTTGGGAACAAAGGCCCCTGACAAAGGCTCAGAAAAAAATCAAATAAGATAAAATCACAAGAGGACACCACAAAGGAGCCAGGCGAAGAGGGAGCTCTCCAATGATTCCTGCCATAGCTCCCTACTGACATAAAAACACAAAGGAAAAAAAAAGACTGGACGGGGAGCCCCAGCTTTGTGGATGAAGAAATAGCCGATGACCAGAGCAAAGGACTAAGCCCCATAGCCAGACGCCACCAGCCCCAGAGACAAGAGGCTCCCAGATTCCTAGCCTCTCATCTCTGCCTTGGAACATTCTTGGGCCAGAATAAATGTGGGAACCCCATGGTGAAGTCTTGGAGCTGGAAAAAAATCCAAGATGTCGCCCAATGCAGCCCAGTCCTTTGTGGGCAAAACCACACCAAAACCATTCCCGACAGATGCTAATTAGATGAATGGTTTTAAATTAAATAATAGGGAATAGGCCAAGCGAAGGGTGCCAAGGATCATTGAAACAGAAGTGCTGTCCAGGGAAAATAGTGGTAAAGACCAGAATTCCTTACGCACACACAAAGGAAGCGTGACACAGGTCGGAACTTGTTTAGACCCCAGGAACTGTCGGTGGAGCAGCAGCCACTTGTCCCCAGGCAGCCAGGCGAGAGCTTTGGCCTGGGCCCCTCCGATTTTCAGCCAAGCTGCTAGTGTCTTCTTCCCCTGAAGGTTTGCCAACGACAGGAGGAGGAGGCGGCCTCCCAGCCCTGCAGGGGCCATCTCTCCAGCTTCACCTCCTCCCCTGCAGCCTCCCTTAAGGCCAACACATCATACTGCTTTCAGTTCTTAGAATGTGCCGCACTTTCCCTCCAGGCCTTTGCAACTGCAGTTCCCTTTGCCTGGAACGTCATTCCCTCAGCCACCTCTCACTCTCAGTCCTCTTACTAACTCCTACCCTTCCTGGGTGCCTAGGCTTAATCCTGGGAAGCCATTTGCCATCCCCTTCTGCAAAAAGGCACAGGCTCCTGCTGCCAGGGCCTGGGGAGCTCCCTATGTTCTACCCCAGCCCAGAGCCATCAAAAAGAAGAGCTGGCCAAGCATGGTGGCTCACACCTGTAATCCCAGCACTTTGGGAGGCCGAAGCAGGTGGATCACCTGAGGTCGGAGAGCTCGAGACTAGTCTGACCAACATGGTGAAACCCCACACCTACTAAAGATACAAAGTTAGCCGGGCATGTTGGCGCATGCCCGTAATCCTAGCTACTCGGAAGGCTGAGGCAGGAGAATCGCTTGAACCCGGGAGGTGGAGGTTGCGGTGAGCCGAGATAGGTGCCATTGCACTCCAGCCTGGGCGATAAGAGTGAAACTGCATCTCAAAAAAAAAAAAGAAGAAGAGATGAATGCTAATTCCCTATAGTGTGGTCCACCACTTAATTTTTGTTTTCACTTCAATTTTTGAGGCAGAAGATAATGAGCAGTGGGTATCTAATGTGCCCATAAAAATCTTTTTTTTTTTTTTTTTTGAGACAGAATCTAGCTCCATCACCCAGGTCTAGCTCTGTCTGCCCAGTGGTAGGATCACAGCTCACTGCAACCTCAGCCTCAACTGCCTGCACTTAAGAGATCCTCCCACCTCAGCCTCCTGAGAAGCTAGGACCAGAGCCATGTACTCATGCCAAGCTAATTTTTAAATTTTTTGTAGAAACGAGGTCTCACTATGTTGCCCAGGCTAGTCTTGACCTTCTGGGCTCAAGCCATACTCCCACTTCAGCCTCCCAGAGTGTTGGGATTACAGGCATGAGCCACTGCGCCTGATCAAGACCTTTAAATAGTCATAAAACAGACATGTATTATGTGCATCTCATGTGCTGTGCGCTGCACTGAGTGCCTGTGCTCTCCGTCTCACTTCAACTCACACCACCCCATCGGCAGGCGGCTGCCATCATTATCCCTTTCTCATGGGTGGGGAAATGAAGATCAGAGAGATTGAGTAACTTGCCCAAAATCACAAGTCTTGACTTGACTGCAGGCCTGGCTGATCCCAGAGCCCAGATCACCAGCCTCTCCCCTGGTGCCTCTCCCCTGAAACCACCCCAGAAACCCCCTCATGTGTAACTCTAAACCCTGCCTGCGGCAGTCAGCCCATTTCCTCTTCTCGCATCTTAAGCCCAGATGGGGTCTGAGTGACACTTATCTCATCCCATCATAGAGTTGGAGCCCCCAGAGCCCTGGGAATGTGGAACTCCCCATGGACAGAAGGCAGGAGGAAGTGATCACAGCCCAAAGAGGGGCTTGGTCCCCTGGGTCCGAAGGTGCTGTCTGGCCCTGGCTGCCACAAAGCAGAAGTCACAGGGAGAGGGAAGGAAACCCTGGCCTGGGCCCCTGCGATTTTCAACCAAGCTGCTGGTGTCTTCCTCCCCTGAAGGTTCACCAACTACAGGAGGAGGAGGAGGCCTCCCAGCCCTGCAGGGGCCATCTCTCCAGCTTCATCTCCTCCCTCCAGCCTCCCTCTCCTCTAAGGCCAAGGCATAGTACTGCTTTCAGTTCTTAGAATGCGCCACACTTTTTTGATGGCAGGCTGACTGTCGTCACATGTGGTGTGTGCTCCTAACCGAGGACAAGCAGAACTAGTTAAGGCTGCCTTCTCCACGCTGTCTCTCCTGATTCCACATTTGTGACTTCACATTGCCAGCGCCCTCTGCTGGCACGTGTGCTAGGACTCTGCCCTTACCTAACCTTTCAATTGCTCCATTGCCTAATCTGTTAAAACAGGGACGTTAACAGCACCTGTTTCACAGGGTTATCGGAAGGAGTGTATATACACACACACACACTCACTTATCAGTATAGATGAGTACAGATTGTGTGTATGTATACATGCTTAGAACAATTCCTGGCATGTAGTAAGTGCTTAATGAACATTATCTCTTCTTGTTAATGTTAAGTGGCTATGACCATGTACCAGGGAAGGACATCGCTTGTAACGATGGGGATAACACCTTCTACAAAATAAAGCTGAGGTTCCTAAAAACTGGTCTGTGAAATAGCCTCCAGGGGGCTGTTTGGTAAAGAGATAGATTCACAGGTCCCACTCCTAGATCTAATGATTTTAAGTCTCTGAGGTGCAGCCTAAGAATTAATATTCTTACAACCTGTCGAGGTGATTAGAACAATCAGCCAGGTTTGGGACCCACTGGGCTAGACCACGTGTTTCCCCAGCAAATAAGGGCATGGACTCTGCTGCCATTCCAAAGCCAAGAGGGGTGCCCTCCTTCCTCCCATCCATCCCTCTTTTCTTCCTCCCCTGCTTCCTATTTTATTTTATGTTATGTTATTTTATTTTATTTTCTGCGATGGAGTCTTGCTCTGTCTCCCAGGCTGGAATGCAGTGGCACAATCTCAGTTCACTGCAACTCCGCCTCCTGGGTTCAAGCAATTCTCCTACCTCAGCCTTCTGAGTAGCTGGGATTACAGGTGTGCACCATCACACCCAGCTAATTTTTTGTATTTTTAGTAGATATGGGGTTTCACCATGCTGGCCAGACTGATCTCAAACTCCTGACCTTGTGATCCACCCGCCGCAGCCTCCCAGTGTGCTGGGATTACAGGCCTGAGCCACTGCACCCGGCTTCTTGTTTTCATCAACATCCCAAACTCCTCTCTGCAGCTGTTCTTTTGCTAGAAGAACTCCCATTGGACCCTGTCCTGACCATGTGAACCCTGAGTACACGGAGTCTTGTTTTCCATCCACTAAATGTCATTGGCCAGTTTACTTCTCTTCCCCTCTACAAATAAATGTTTGCTACAAACGTGACTTGTACATGGGGCCCCTGGATTGCAAAGGCCATGTCTGATCTGCTAGAAAGATGCCTTGGAGACCATATATTCCAACCTCTCTCTTATACTAGAAGAAGTTGAGGCCCAGAGAGGATAAGTGATTTGTACCAGGTCACACAGCAAGCAACCAGAGTGGAGATGACAGCTCAAGTCTCTGGCTTCTTAGCCACTACCCTTTCCATTGTCACAAGCTCCTATTCAAAATACCCCAGAACCTGTTCTGCAGCCCCCACAGGTGACCCCCAGGCGAGTGGGGTCTGGAGTGGACCTCCAGCGGTCCTGCAGCAGAGGGGCCTGACTGTTAGAAACAAAACTAAGAAGCAGAAAGAAATAGCTTCAACATCAACAAAAAGGAAGTCCACTCAGAGACCCCATCCGAAAGTCACCAACTACAAAGACCACAGGGAGATAAAGCCACTAAGATGGGAAGAAACCAGCGCAAAAAGAATGAAAACACCAAAAACCAGAACACCTCTCTTCCTCCAAGGGATCACAACTCCCCACCAGCTAGGGATCAAAGATGAACGGAGAATGTATCTGATGAATTGACAGAAACGGGCTTCAGAAGGTGGGTAATAACAAACTTCTCAGAGCTAAAAGAACATGTGCTAACCCAGTGCAAAAAAACTAAGAACCTAGAAAAAAGGTTAGATGAGATGCTAACTAGAATAAACAGCTTAGAGAAGAACATAAACAACTTGATGGAGCTGGAAAACACAGCACGAGAACTTCGCGAAGCATACAAAGGTTCAATAGCCGAATCGACCAAGCAGAAGAAAGGATATCAGAGATCGAAGATCAACTCAATGAAATAAAATGAGAAGGCAAGAATAGAGAAAAAAGAGTAAAAAGAAATGAACAAAGCCTCCAAGAAATTTGGGATTATGTGAAAAGACCCAATCTACATTTGACGGGTGTACCTGAATGTGACGGAGAGAATGAATCCAAGCTGGAAAACACTCTTCAGGATATTATCCAGGAGAACTTACCCAACCTAGCAAGGCAGGCCAATATTCAAGTCCAGGAAATACAGAGAACACCACAAAGATATTCCTCAAGAAGACCAACCCCAAGGCACATAATCATCAGATTCACCAGGGTTGAAATGAAGGAAAAAATGCTAAGGACAGCCAGAGAGAAAGGTCAGGTTACCCACAAAGGGAAGCCCATCAGACTCACAGCGGATCTCTCAGCAGAAACCCTACAAGCCAGAAGAGAGTGGGGGCCAATATTCAACATCCTTAAAGAAAAGAACCTTCAGCCTAGAATTTCATATCCAGCCAAACTAAGCTTCATAAATGAAGGAGAAAGAAAATCCTTTATGGACAAGCAATTGCTGAGAGATTTTGTCACCACCAGGCCTGCCTTACAAGAGCTCCTGAAAGAAGCAGGAAAGGAACAACCAGTACCAGCCACTCCAAAAATGTACCAAATGGTTAAGACCATCGACACAATGAAGAAAACGTGTCAACTAACAGGCAAAACATCCAGCTAGCATCAACATGGCAGGATCAAATTCACACATAACAATATTAACCTTCAATGTAAATGGACTAATGCCCCAATCAAAAGACACAGACTGGCAAATTGGATAAAAAGTCAAAACCCATCAGTGTGCTGTATTCAGGAAACCCATCTCACGTACAAGGACACACATAAGCTAAAAATAAATGGATGGAGGAAGATTTATTAAGCATATGGAGAGCAAAAGAAAAGCAGGAGTTGCAATTCTAGTCTCTGATAAAATGGACTTTAAACCAACAAAGATCAAAAGAGACAAAGAAGGGCATTACATAACAGTAAAAGGATCAATGCATCAAGAAGAACTAACTATCCTAAATATATACGCACCCAATACAGAAGCGCCCAGGTACATAAGGCAAGTTCTTAATGACCTACAAAGAGACTTAGACTCCCACACATAATAGTAGGAGACTTTAACACTCCACTGTCAATATTAGACACATCAACGAGACAGAAAATTAACCAGGATATCCAGGACTTGAACTCAGATCTGGACCAAGTGGACCTAATAGACATCTACAGAAATCTCCACCCCAAATCCACAGAATATACATTCTTCTCACCACTGCATGGCACCTACTCTAAAATTGACCACATAATTGGAAGTAAATCACTCCCCAGCAAATGCAAAAGAATGGAAATCATAACTAACAGTCTCTCAGACCACAGGGCAATCAAATTAGAACTCAGAATTAAGAAACTAACTCAGAACCACACAACTTCATGGAAACTGAACAACTGGCTCCTGAATGTCGACTGGATGAACAATGAAATGAAGGCAGAAATAAAGATGTTCTTTGAAACCAACGAGAAGGAAGACACAACGTACGAGAATCTCTGGGACACATTTAAAGCAGTGTCTAGAGGAAAATTTATAGCAATAAATGCCCACCAGAGAAGCGAGAAAAGATCTAAAATCGACAGCCTATCATCAAAAATGAAAGAGTTAGAAGAACAAGATCAAAAAAACTCAAAAGCTAGAAGAAGACAAGAAATAACTAAGATCAGAGCAGAACTGAAGGAGATAGCGATGCAAAAAAAAACCTTCAAAAAAATCAATAAATCCAGGAGCCAATTTTTTTAAAAGATCAACAAAATAGACCACTAGCCAGATTAATAAAAAAGAAAAGCGAGAAGAATCAAATAGATGGAATAAAAAACAATAAAGGGGATATCACCACTGACTCCACAGAAATACAAACTACAATCAGAGATTACTACAAACAACTCTATGCACATAATCCAGTAAACCTGGAAGAAATGGATAAATTCCTGGACACTTGCACTCTCCCAAGCCTAAACCAGGAAGAAGTTGAAACCTTGAACAGACCAATAACAAGGGCTGAAGTTGAGGCAGCAATTAATAGCCTACGAAACAAAAAAAGTCCAGGTCCATGGAACCAACCCAAATGCCCATCAATGATAGACTGGACAGGGAAAATGTGGCACATATACACCATGAAATATTATGCAGCCATCAAAAACGATGAGCTCGTGTCCTTTGTAGGAACATGGATGAACCTGGAAACCATCATTCTCAGCAAACTGACACAAGAACAGAAAATCAAACACCGCATGTTCTCACTCATAGGTGGGTGTTGACCAATGAGAACACATGGACACAGGGAGGGGAGCATCACACACTGGGGTCTGTTGGGGGGAAATAGGGGAGGGACAGCGAGGGGTGGGGAGTTGAGGAGAGATAGCATGGGGAGAAATGCCAGATATAGGTGAAGGGGAGGAAGGCAGCAAATCACACTGCCACATGTGTACCTATGCAACAATTTTACATGTTCTTCACATGTACCCCAAAACCTAAAATACAATTAAAAAAAAAAGTCCAGGTCCAGATGGGTTCACAGCCAAATTCTACCAGACATAAAAAGAAGAGATGGTACCATTCCTTCTGAAACTATTTCAAACAATACAAAAAGAAGGAATACTTCCCAAATCATTTTATGAGACCAACATCATCCTGATACCAAAACCCAGCAGAGAATCAACAAAAAAAGAAAACTTCAGGCCAATATCCATGATGAACATAGATGCAAAAAATCTTCAATAAAATACTGGCAAACCAATTGCAACAGCACATCAAAAAGCTTATCCATCACGATCAGGTAGGCTTCGTTCTGGGGATGCAAGGCTGGTTCAACATATGCAAGTTTATAAACATTATCCACCACATAAACAGAACCAAAGGCAAAAACCACATGATTATCTCAATAGATGCAGAGAAGGCCTTTGACAAAATTCAACAGCCCTTTATGCTAAAAACTCTCAATAAACTAGCTATGGAAGGAACATATCACAAAATAATAAAAACTATTTACGACAAACCTACAGCCAATATTATAGCGAATGGGCAAAAACTGGAAGCATTCCCTTTGAAAGCCGGCACTAGACAAGGATGCCCTCTATCACTGCTCCTATTCAATATAGTATTGGAAGTTCTAGCCAGAGCAATCAGGCAAGAAAAATAAATAAAGGCTATTCTATTAGGAAAGGAGGAAGTCAAATTGTCTCTATTTGCAGAAGACATGATTGTATATTTAGAAGACCCTATCATCTCAGCCCAAAATCTGCTTAAACTGATAAGCAACTTCAGCAAAATCTCAGGACACAAAATCAATATGCAGACATCACAAGCATTTCTATACACCAATAACAGACTAACAGAGAGCCAAATCATGAGCGAACCCCCATTCACAATTGCTACAATGAGAACAAAATACCTAGGAATACACCTAACAAAGGATGTAAAGGACCTCTTCAAGGAGAACTACAAACCACTGCTCAAAGAAATAAGAGAGGACACAAACAAATGGCGAAACATTCCATGCTCATGGTTAGGAAGAATGAATATCGTGAAAATGGCCATACTGCCCAAAGTAATTTATAGATTCACCACTATCCCCATCAAGCTACCAATGACCTTCTTCATGGAACTGGAAAAAAACACCTTAAACTTCATATGGAACCAAAAGAGAGCCCACATAGCCAAGACAATCCTAAGCAAAAAAAAACAAAGCCAGAGGCATCACGCTACCTGATTTCAAACTACAATAATACAATAATACAAACTATAATACAAAGCTACAGTAATCAAAACAGCATGGTACTGGTACCAAAACAGAGATATAGACCAATGGAACAGAACAGAGGCCTGGGAGGCAACGTCACACATCTGCAACCATCTGATCTTTGACAAACCTGACAAAAACAAGTAATGGGGAAATGATTCCCTGTTTAATAAATGGTGTTGGGAAAACTGGCTAGCAGTGTGCAGAAAGCAGAAACTAGACCCCTTCCTGACACCTTACACTAAAATTAACTCCAGATGGATTAAGGACTTATACATGAGACCTAACACCATAAAAACCCTACAAGAAAACCTAGGCAAAACCATTCAGGACATAGGCATAGCCAAGGACTTCATGACTAAAACACCAAAAGCTTTGGCAGCAAAAGCCAAAATAGACAAATGGGACCCAATTAAACTCCAGAGCTTCTGTACAACAAAAGAAACAATCATTAGAGCAAACCAGCAACCAACAGAATGGGAAAAAAATTTTTGCAATCTACCCATCTGACAAAGGGCTAATATCCAGAATCTACAAAGAACTAAATCAGATTTACAAGAAAAAAACAAACAAACCCAACCAAAAGTGAGAGAAGGATATGAACAGACATTTTTCAAAAGAAGACATATATGAGGCCAACAAACATATGAAAAAGTGCTCATCATCACTGATTATTAGAGAAATGCAAATCAAAACCACATTGAGATACCATCTCACACCAGTTAGAATGGCGATCATTAAAAAATCTGGAGACAACAGATGCTGGAGAGGATGTGGAGAAATAGTAACACTTTTACACTGTTGGTGGGAGTGTAAATTAGTTCAACCATTGTGGAAGACAGTGTGGTGATTCCTCAAGGACCTAGAAACAGAAATTCCATTTGACCCAGCAATCCCATTACTGGGTATATATCCAAAGGATTATAAATCATTTTACTATAAGGACACATGCACACAGATGTTCATTGCAGCACTGTTTACAATAGCAAAGACCTGGAACCAACCCAAATGCCCATCGACAATAGACTGGGCAAGGAAAATGTGGCACATATACACCATGGAATACTATGCAGCCATAAAAAACGATGAGTTCGTGTCCTTTGTAGGGATATGGATGAATCTGGAAACCATCATTCTCAGCAAAGTGACACAAGAACAGAAAATCAAACACCGCATGTTCTCACTCATAGGCAGGTGTTGAACAATGAGAACACATGAACACAGGGAGGGGAGCATCACACACTGGGGTCTGTTGGGGGGGGTCCAAGGGAGGGACAGCAGTGGGGCAGGGAGGTCAAGGAGGGATAACATGGCGAGAAATGCCAGACATAGGTGCTGGGGGGATGGACGCAGCAAACCACCTTGCCATGTGTGTACCTATGCAACAATCCTGCATGATCTGCACATGTACCCCAGAACCTAAAGTGCAATAAAAAAATACCCCAGAGCCATTCATTTATATGTCGATCGTGAGTATATGCATTGCAAAGTTTTATTTATTGAATACTCTGTGTACTAGGCATGGTGCTAACTGCTTTACCTGCATTCTCTCATTTCAGTTTCATAAACAGGTCACAAATGAGAACATTATTATCCTCATTTCATCTCTGGGACAGCTGAGCCTCCGGGAGGTGAGGTGATCTGCTCCAAACCACAGAGCTGGAAAGAGCCAGGACTGCAACCCAGGCCTGTCTGATTTCAGACCCCAAATTCTTGGCCGTTATGCCGGTCCTTGAGCTCTTGTTCCTACCTCAAAACCCGCCTTTCCATGTCCACTCTGTGATGCTGGGGCAGAGACCCCACAAACCAGGTTTCTGTTTACCAGCTGTCTCTGGGTTTGTCTCCGCCTACAGGGGACTAATGGGATACTAGAAAGGCCAGAGGAGGAAGGGACTCACTCTGTTCGCTTCTTGTTCCTGAAAGGATCACCCTGGCCATGCTCCTTCACCCCTGCAGGAGCAAGTCCTTCCTAAACAGCAGCTGAATCTGCTTGCAGTTTTTCCTGCAATTGCAGAACCAGCTTCATTGTCTGTCTTCCTTAAGAGTCTGGGTCCAGGACCCATGGGGCCTCCCTCTGAGCTTAGGAATACCAGCCCTAGCTGTGCAGTACCCTATTCCCAGAAGTCTGAGTTTCAGCTCCATGGGGACTAAGTTGTTTTTTGGGTT
Source organism: Aotus nancymaae (assembly GCF_030222135.1). Classification (NCBI taxonomy): domain Eukaryota; kingdom Metazoa; phylum Chordata; class Mammalia; order Primates; family Aotidae; genus Aotus; species Aotus nancymaae. Next base: position 21,789,330 of record NW_026988467.1, read on the forward strand.
TTTTTTTTGGGACGGAGTTTTACTCTTGTTGCCCAGGCTGGAGTGCAATGGCGCTATCGTGGCTCACCAAACCTCTGCCTCCCGGGTTCAAGCGATTCTCCTGCCTCGGCTTCCCAAGTAGCTGGGATTACAGGCATGTGCCACCATGCCTGGCTAATTTTGTACTTTTTTGTTGTTAGAGATGGAGTTTCTCCATGTTGATCAGGCTGGTCTCGAACTCCCAACCTCAGGTGATCCGCCCGCCTTGGCCTCCCAAAGTGCTGGGATTAAAGGCATGAGCCACTGTGCCCAGCCCTAAATCTTATTAATTCCCACTTCTTCCTTTTGTTCTCCCTGCTTTCGGAGCTGTTACTTCTGTGATACCTCAGCGTTCTATGTTGACCCTTTTGGTTACTTACTTAACAATTTCATACCTAGTTAACAATTCTTTATATTAAACTCTGTCTCCTTCACCGTGGCAGCCACAGGTCTTTCCGGGAGCAGCCGCTGAATCCGCTGTAGAGTTTTCCAGCAATTGCAGAACAGCTTTACTGCCTCCACCCACACCCAATCAGATCCCCACACTAGCCAGCCAGTGACTCCTCCTCAGAGGTCCGCGTCCCAGTCCCCGGGGGCTGTGGGCCAGAGACATGGACACCAGCCAAGTGCATCTGATGGATGTGACCATTACATTACCTGGCACAGTTTAAGTCACTAAAGATGTTGCAAATAACAAAAGGACCTGTGTTAATGGGCAGAGGGCTCAGCAGGAAGTGTCTTTTTTTTTTTTTTTTTTTTTTGAGGTGGAGTCTCACTGTCCCTCAGGCTGGAGTGCAGTGGAACAATCTCGGCTCTGGGCAACCTCTGCCTCCAGGGTTCAAGCAATTCTCCCTGCTCAGCCTCCCAAGTAACTAGGATTACAAGCGCCTGCCTCTGAGTTTAGGAATACAGGCCCGGCTAATTTTTGTATTTTTTACCAGAGGTAGGGTTTCACCATGTTGGTCAGCCTGGTCTTGAACTCCTGACCTCGGGTGATCCACCTGCCTCAGCCTCCCAAAGTGCTGGGATTACAGGCATGAGCCACTGTGCCTGGCCAAGAAGCCTCTATTGACAAGCAGGACCGTCCAGAAGGAGAAAGCCTGCTCCTTGCTACAGAAAGGGCTTGGGCCACAAACTAAGTCCAGTAGGGTAGACCAGGCCTGGTGTGTGACCAACACCGCCCGTGAACACCGCCTGGGATTTCACCAAAGAGGACGTACAAATGGTAAATCAGCACATGAAAAGGTGTCCAGTGAAACTTCAATAAAACCACATGGTCCCAACACAAAGACGTACTCAGTGTTTGCCGTGATAGATATACTAATGACCCTGATTTTTTTCATTACACATTTTATGCGTGTATCCAAGAAAATCACATTTACCCCATCAATAGGTATAATCGTATGTATCAATTTTTAAACAATTTAAAAAGCCATGAAAGGTTACCACGCAGCTATCAGAATGGCTGAAATAAAAAATAGTGACAACATCAAATGCTGGTGAAGACGCAGAGAAACCGGATCGCTCAGACGTTGCTGGTGGAAATGTAAAACTAGCCAGTCATTGCAGTTTGGCAGTTTCTTTAAGAACTAAACATGCAACTATCACATGACAATTGCAATCCTGGGCCTTGATCCTAAAGAAATGAAAACTCATGCTCGCCCACACACAAAGCTGCAAAGAATGTTTAGAGCAGTTTTATTTATAACAGCCAAAACCTGGCAACAATCCAGATGTCCTTCAACGCGTAAATGGTGAACGAACTGTGGTATGTCTACACGGCAGAGCACAACTCAGCCATAGACAGCAGCGAACGCTTGCTACTCACAACCTGATTCGTCTTCAGAGAATTATGCTGAATGAAGCAGCTCAATCCCAAGTGGTTGGATACTGCACAATTCAATTTATGTAAGATTCTTGAGATGGCAAAACTAGACATAGAAATGGAAAACAGATTAGGGGTTGCCAGGAGTGAAGGAGGAGTGGGGGCCGCGGGAAGGGGGTGCATGAGGGGTCCTTGTGGAGATGAGATTGTTCTGTATCTTGACTGTATCAGCATCAGCGTCCTTGTTGTGATGCCTCTATATCTATCTATAGCTATATCTGCATATATATATAGATAGATCTGTTTTTTTAAAGATAGGGTCTGGCTCTGTCACCCAGGCTGGAATGCAGTGGTGCGATCTCAGCTCACTGCCACCTCTGCCTCCCAGGTTCAAGCGATTCTCCCACCTCAGTGCCTCCCAAGTACCTGGGACTACAGGTGTGTGCCTCCACACCTGACTAATTTTTTTTTTTTTTTTGAGACAGAATCTCGCTCTGTTTCCCAGGCTGGAGGCCAGTGGTGCAATCTCGGCTCACTGCAACCTCCACTTCCTGAGTTCAAGCGATTCTTCTGCCTCAGCCTCCTGAGTAGCTGAGCGCACACCACCACACCCAGCTAACTTTTCTGTATCTTTTTTTAGTAGAGATGGGGTTGTTTCACCATATTGGCCAGGCTGGTCTCGAACTCCTGACCTTGTGATCCGCCCACCTCAGCTTCCCAAAGTGCTGGGATTACAGGCGTGAGCCACTGCACCCAGCCATTTTATAGAGACAAGATTTCACCACATTGCCCAGGCTGGTCTGGAAGTTCAGGGATTGTGGGAGTGAGCCACAGCGCCCAGCCAATACCCTACCACAGTTTTGCAAGATGTTTCCATTAGGAGAAACTAGGCAAAGAGAACAAAGGATTTCTCTGTATTATTTCTTACAACTACATGTGAATTTACAATTATCTCAAAATTAAAAGTTTAATTAAAAAAGAAAACCCACCTGAGAGCCCTTTCAAAATACCACCTGAGTTGGGAGACTGGGGTAGGCCCAGATATGTGGGGTTTTTTTTGTTTTGTTTTGTTTTGTTTTGAAGTCTTCCCAAGAGTGGAAAACCACACAATGAAATTATTTCTAAAGTCCCGTCCCTAAAAAGTTGACATTTTTATGTGAAAATATATCAAAATCCAAACGTCTTATGGATTCAGGCTAGAAGTGTTCCCTCCCAGGCTGCCCAGCAGAAAGAGAGAGAAAACACTGAGAGACAGAATCAGGACGTGACGGGGGTGGCAGGGGTCAGGGGTCAGCGCTCTCCTTCACGGTCCAAGGACTTCCAACTGGAAGACTCTCAGTGAAGCATAGCTTCATAGCCACAGTGGCCGAGGGTGGGATTAGAACCCACTTTCTGGCTCTGCCCTCCACAGCTTGGTCCAGGCTCTGGGCAGCCACCCACCCGCCGCCACCAACCTCCCCACTGTAAGTGTCAGAAGAGCTAGAAATGGTTCTAATTATAACCAGGAAGTTTTCAAGCATGTGGGTAGAAAGGAATGCCTATTCATGTAATAGGCGCTCCTGCTGCACAATAGTCCCCTCACCAAGGGCTCCTGGGCCGGTTTCTGAGAGTGACAAATGGGGCACGCACTGGCACGGATATCACACGGGTGAGAAACCCCAAGTTTCTGGAGTGAGAACAATACGACAAAGGTCTCTAGGAGGACAGTGTTTTATGTTACGGGGTAGCTTGGGGTTTCGTTGTGTTTTTTCCTTCCCCCTTCATAATCAGCCAACTCATGGCCTCTTCTCCATGCTGAGGAATCCCTGAGGCTGTGGAAGGGAGAGGAGTGATCGGAGAAGACGCTGTGCTGCTCAGGGCCCCACAGCCTCCCACTCTCTCCCTCCCTCGGTTCTGGCCACCAGACGAGGTTCCTTTTGCCACCCTGAACAGAGAGCAGTGAACTTGAGATCCGGAGCCAGTTAACTTCACAGCTAATGTGCTGAGCCGCATTCCAGCCGGCGTCTGGAGCCAGAGCAGGGAGGCAGACGGGCCCCAGGAGCTCCAGGTCTGGGAAGCCCAAGCACCACCACGGTGAGCGAGGTTCCAACTCTCCCTCCCAGCAGCAGCCCCACCACAGGGTCCCGCTCCAGACGTTACTCTTTCCTCTTTCCCAGTGTGTCCAGCAGCAACCTCGGCTGCCAACAGCAACACAGGAAAGAACTGCAGGAGGCCCGGGAACAGGCATCTTCCATCTTCCTCCGCTGTGTGTGCTGGCCACTTCCAGTGAGTCCCTTCGCCTCTCTGAGCCTTCCAGGGGCTCTGTCTCTAGCGCCTTCCTTGTCGTCATTTAGGAGGGTTAGAGGAGATACCACACCATGCCTGAGAACAGAGTGGGTGCTCTGTGAGCAGAGGTGATGGAGATGGTCTACCTCCAACCTCCAAAGACCCCACACACCTCTTGCTACTAAGCTCAGTTCCTCTGGACAGCTGAGCTCTTCACAGCTCCAACCTTCACAGGTTTGAAACACCCAACAGCCGTTAAATATCATGTTCTCAAAGAATATTTAAGGCTATGAGGAGGCCGGCATGGTGGCTCACACCTGTAATCCCTGCACTTTGGGTGGCCGAGGTGGGCGGATCACCAGAGGTTAAGAGTTCGAGACCATCCTGGTCAACATGGTGAAACCCCGTCTCTACTAAAAATACATAAAATTAGCTGGGCACGGTGGTGCGTGCCTGTAATCCCAGCTACTCAGGAGGCTGAGGCAGGAGAATTGCCTGAACCCAGGAGGCGGAGGTTGCGGTGAGCCGAGATCGCGCCATTGCACTCCAGCCTGGGTAACAAGAGTGAAACTCCGTCTCAAAAAAAAAAAAAAGAGTTCGAGACCAGCCTGACAAACATGGAGAAACCCCATCTCTACTTAAAAAAAAAAAAAATTGCAAAATTAGCCAGACGTGGTGGCCCATGCCTGTAATCCCAGCTACTTGGGAGGCTGAGGCAGGAGAATCACTTGAACCCGGGAGGTGGAGGTTGCAGTGAGCCAAGATCACACCATTGCACTCCAGCCTGGGCAACAAGAGCAAAACTTCATCGCAAAAAAAATACAATAAAATAAAAACAAAAAGGCCAGGTGCAGTGGCTCACGCCTGTAATCCCAGCACCTTGGGAGGCCAAGGCGGGCAGATCACAAGGTCGGGACATCGAGATCATCCTGGCCAACATGGTGAAACCGTCTCTAATAAAAATACAAAAATTAGCTGAGCATGGTGGCACACACCGTAGTCCCAGCTACTCAGGAGGCTGAGGCAGAAGAATGGCTTGAACCTGGGAGGTGGAGGTTGCAGTGAGCCAAGATCACACCACTGCACTCCAGCCTGGGCCACGGAGCGAGACGCTGTCTCAAAAAAAAAAAAAAACAGGAGACAATATGAGGAAAGACTCCCAACAACTCCTGAGTAACAAGCACAGAGAAGCGCATTTTATAAGTAGCAAGTGGCCAGGATTGTTACGTATAGAAAAAAACTAGAATGAAATCCAACAAAACATTAGCCATGGCATTGCCTGAGTGATCAGAGGATGGGAGAGGAGGTGCACAGGGTTGGTCATTTTCAGCATTACATTTTTTTCTAACATTTATGAAATTTCCACCATGAATATTTATAACCCATAGAAATACTATTTTATATTGATGTGCTATATAAAATGTGTTTACAATACATGTAGAATATAGAAAAGCTCCTATTTTAAAATGAGCCTATCCATAGACTCGTTTGGGAAAAGAGAGCTGGATCTTCTTGCGTTCATGCACTTACCTGGCATTGCTCTGGATGCTGTTGGGGGGGTGGAGGGTGCAGGGGTCCAAGAGACCTAGACCTGACCCTCAAGAAGCTCAATAGTCTAGCAAGAAAGGAAAGACAGGCCGGGCACAGTGGCTCACGCCTGTAATCCCAGCACTTTGGGAGGCCAAGACCGGCGGATCATGAGGTCCGGAGTTCGAGACCAGTCTGACCAATATGGTGAAACCCCATCTCCACTAAAAATACAAAAATTAGCTGGCCGTGATGGCATGTGCCTGTAGTCCTAGCTATTCAGGAGGCTGAGACAGGAGAAGTGCTTGAACCCAGGAGGTGGACGTTGCATTAAGCCAAGATCCAGCCACTGCACTCCAGCCTGGGTGACAGAGCAACACTTCGTCTCAAAAAAAAAAAAAGAAAAGAAAGGAAAGACTGGTGTTATGGAGGAAGTCTGGGCAAAGTGTTCTGGGAATCCCAAAACAGGAGGATCATGGAGGGCCTCTTCTTAGAAGAGATGTCACTGAGGCTGGTTTGGGGAGGAGTTGTAGGAATTCCTGGAAGACCAGGACAAGTAGCCCTATTTCACCCCACTGCAGCCAAACGGGGACAGTGACTGGGGCAGGAAAAGCTAAGGCTCCTGCTCCCTAACTTTCTACCACCTGCTCTTCCTGGACACAGAATAGAAAATGGTCCCTCTCTGGCCATCACACAAAATCACAGAAGCATAGGGTGTCGGAGGTAGAAGGGTCATTTAGAGACCATGGAGTCCAATGTCCTTGTTGAATATATGAGGAAATTGAGCACCACTGAGGGGAGGATCTTGCCACCAAGGTCTCCTGATTTTTCATTCAGGAAACCAGCTAGCCCGACATGCAAGGGCAGAGTTGGCTTCTGCACTGTTGCTCTGCAGGGTGCGTATTCTAGAAGTAAGCAGCAGCGACAGCACCACGGCCCCACGGTACTGCTCTGGATGCTACTGAGTCCTTCTTCCTGGTGGTCTTCCGAGAGCACGGACAAGCATCTAGGAGTGGTGTCACGGTGTCACACAAATAGCTACTGACGTCTGGAAAATGAGCCGTCATCTGCCTCAGTCCTGTACCTTGTAGCTCTACACTCTGATGGGGGGTTGGCCTGACATGTCGTCAAATTTATCCTAAGGAAATTAACAATGGCTTCTGCAGGCATATCCCTCCACATATATAAAAAAGAAAGCACCCTCTCTTCCTGGCATACTCAACAGTGCCCTCTCTTGGCATAACCAAGAGCATAACAGTTAAGGACAGAGACTTTAGGCCAGGCTGACCTGAGTCTGAGTTTCTAATCCGCTTCTTGCAAGCTGTCTGATCTTGGGTAATTTACATAGTCTTTCTGTGCCTTCTCTTCCTAATATATAAATGGATTGCCCCAACCCATAGGGTTGTAACGAGGATCAAATTAAACAAGGATGTAAAGTGCTCAGCACTGTACTCTAAATTCAAGTCATTGGACTGTGAGCCTCAGGCGGGCAGGTAGGAGTTGAGTCTGCCTTGTCCATCCTGAATCCTCAGGACCCAACAAAAAGCCTGGCCTTTCACAGAGGCTCGATAAAATCCGATGAATGAATTTGCTAGCCCAAATTAAAGATTCAATGCTGTGATTGACGTATCTTACAGTGTCCTCTACTTACATTCCAAAAACAAATTAAGAACACCCAGAAGCTGATTTTACAGGTTTTCACCAAAGAATTACTAGCAGGAGAAAAAGAGGTCTTATTTCCAGCAGGATGGTGTACTACATACTCTTTAGACACTCCTACCAGAAACAACCAAATATGCCAGCTAGAAGAAAAACAAACTTTAATTGCATCAATTAATTCTCAAAAACATAAGGCATATTCAGAACCAAACACCAAGTGAAGACTGGAACTCAGAGATGTTAATGGTGCCTTTAAGCTACATGGAGTGGAGATCGGAGACAAAGCCCAGAGCCCACCCAAGGCGAGGACTGCAGCAGAAAATCCCCTCCGCAAAAAGCCAAGACCCAAAAAGTTATGCATTGGTGTCAAGGTGAACTAGAACAAAACCACCCTACTCTCTACTCCCGAGGGACTGCAAGGCACATTGCTTGTACTGAGCCTTGGCAATGAAAGTAGAGGGAAACCTCTCCCTTAGAATTTGTAGCTACAAGCTAATCCCAATAAGAGGATTTGCAGCCTGAATTCACTCTACTTGGGTGGTCCAAAAATACCAAGCCAAGAATTTAAAGTGGTCTCAAATTGGTAACGACCACAGGCTTCTAGCAGAAGTCATTGCAGATCCCCTGTAGGAATCCACCTTCAACACAGTCTCGAAGATTGCCCAGAGGTAACATTCTGATAGATGAACTCACTGTCACAATTCCATAACACACAAGATAGCCAGGAGTCAGCAGAAACAACAGGTAGTAGATTTAGACCCACGAAGACCTCAAACACTGGAATCATTAGACATAGAATTTTAAGATTTTGGCATATTTAATGATGTTTTAAAAGGGTATTCAAAATTATGAGTAAAGAGTGAGCATCGGCTGGGTGCAGTGGCTCATGTCTGTAATCCCAGCACTTTGGGAGGCTGAGGCAGGCAGATCACTTGAGGTCATCAGTTCAAGACCAGCTTGGGCAATGTGATATAACCCCATCTCTGCTACAAAATACAAAAATTAGCTGGCTATGGTAGTAGGTGCCTATAATCCCAGCTACTCTGGAGGCTGAGGCAGGAGAATTGCTTGAACCCGAGAGGTTGAGGCTTCAGTGAGCCAAGATGATGCCACTGCACTCCAGCCTGGGCAGCAGAGTGTGACCCCCTCTCAAAAATAAAAAATAATAAAAAAAAGAGCAAGCATCTAGAAAAGTGACTTCATAGATTTTTTAAAAAGAACTTCTAGAAATGAAAAAAAACATACTGACTGAAATTTAAAACTTGATAGATTTGCTTAACAGTAAATTAGACACAGTTGAAGAAGAATGAAACAGAAATCATAGAAGTGGAAAATGAAGAGAGAGTAAGATACATGGAGAATAGCGTGAAAAGTTGTTACATATACCTAATCATGATTCCAAAAGGAAAGGAGAAAAAGAATGGGGCAGAGGCAATATTGAAAGAGACAATGGTCATGAAATCAGCCAGCATCACTAGAAATGTTCATGAATTTCATAAATATTGCATAAATAATGAAAGTAAATAGCCATACATTTAAGAACCTAAAAAAAGTCCAAGTAGGATAAATAATCAGAAATCAATACCTAATAGGGTTATAATTAGTAAATAAAAATACAACACTCCCTGTTAAATCTGAATTTCAGATAAGCAATGAAGAATTTTCTCAGTATAAATGTGCCTTATGCAACAATGGGAACATACTAGTTCTAAAAACATATCTGTTGTTTGTCTGAAATTCAAAGTTAGCTGAGCATTCTGTATTTTTTCTGGCAACGCTGACACCTAGACATAGCACAGTGAAACTACAAAACACCAAAGAAAAAAGAGAAATTTAGAAAAGCAGCCAAGGAGATGAGACAGATGGCCTCTAAGTCAATGACAATTAGATTAACAGCTGACTTCTCAACAGCAATAAGAGTTGCCAAAACTCAGTGGAATAATGTCTTCAATGTGTTGGGGAAAAACATAACTAGTATTCTATATCTAGAAAAAAATATCTTTTAAAATGAGACTGAAACAAAGACATTTTCAAACAAATAAAAACTGAGCAAGTCTGCCATAACAGATCCCCCCTTTTTTTTTTAGTGCTAACGTACTCCTTCAGCAGAAGAAAACTGATCCCAGATGGAAGTCAAAGAGACAGAAAGAACAGAGAGCAAGGATGATGGTGACTATGTAAGTAGTTCCAAGCAACAGACTGACCATACCATTAATACTATGAGGATTAAAAACCCAAGGGGGTGGCCAGGCACAGCAGCTCACACCTATAATCCCAGCACTTTAGGAGGCCAAGGCAGGAGAATCACTTGAGCCCAGGAGTTCAAGACCAGGAGCAACACGGAGAGACTCCCACCGCTGCAAAAAAAAACTTTTTAAAAAATTAGCCAAGCATAGTGGGGCATGCCTGTAATCCCAGCTACTCAGGAGGCTGAGGCAGGAGGATCACTTGAGCCTGGGAGATAGAGGCCAAAGTGAACCATGATCACACCACTGCACTCCAGCCTGGGTGACAGAGTGAGACCCTGTCTATTAAAATAAAATTTTTAAAAAGTAGAATTTAAATACATGACAACAATAGAATCAAAGAGGATGATGGAATTTTAGAAGATGCTTGTATCTGGGGGGAGAGGATAATGGTGATTAATTTTAGAATCTGATTAAGTAATTGGGCATAGAATAATGAATACAAGAATTGCAATAAAGTATATAACTTTCAAGGAGATGATTAGGATGGAATTAGAAAAATAATCACTCTCCTCAAAATGGCTAGAAAAGACAGTGGGAAAAAAGCAGGAATAGCAAAATACAAAGAAAAAAATCCAAATAAATTGTAGATTATCTAAAATCCCAGTTATCAGGGTAGGTTTTTAAAAAACGAGCTAAGTACCATTTATGAGAGTCACAATGGAAACATAAGTACCCAGAGGGGCTAAAAGGGAAAGAATAGAAAAATATATCCTAGGCAAATACTAACGAGATGAGAAAAGGTTGGGTAGTTATATTAACACAGTTAATTTAACACAAAATGTGTCTCTAATGATAGAGAAGGTCACAAAGTAATCACAAAAGGTTGATTTTACCAGGAAGATACAATAATTCTAAACCTATATACAAGTGATAATATAACCAATAAACATTTAGGGGAAATGTGACAGAAAATTGACAAATCCACCATCATAGTAGAGATTTTAACACACTTTTCTCAGTAATTGACAAACTAAAAATTAACACAGACCAAAAGGAATCAAGCATGCAAAAAATTTGACCGAAGTAATTAAGAAGCTTGATGTGATGGACATATATATATATATATGGGCTATTGCACTCAGCATACTTTCATGCATAAATGAAAAAATTTTCATAAATATTTCAAAGATTTTGTGTCGTGCAGATCAAATTCTCTAAGCACAGTGCAAATGAGTTAGAAAATCAATGACAAAAACCTAATTGGAGAAACTCCATATGTTTCCTAATTTATAATGTAAAAAATTTCTAATTGACTCCTTGATCAAAAACAAGATCACAATAGAAATTAAAAGATATTTAGAATTGGATCATAATGAAAATATATCAAATCTTGTTTTCTTCCTCATTCCAGTTATTGGTAGGCGCAGTAGCTCATGCCTGTAATTCCAGCACTTTGGGAGGCTGAGGCAGGCAGATCATGTGGTCAGGAGTTCGAGACCAGCCTGGCCAACATAGTGAAACCCCGTCTCTACTAAAAATACAAAAAAATAGCCAGGCATGGTGATGGTGAACACCTGTAATCCCAGCTACTCAGGAGACTGAGGCAGAAGAATCACTTGAATCCGGGAGGCAGAGGTTACAGTGAGCCAAGATCCGGCATTACACTCCAGCCCGGGCGACAGTGTGAGACTCCGTTTCCAAAAAAAAAAAAAAAAAAGACTGAAATCCCATTTCCTTGCTGGCTGTCAGCTTAGGACCATTTCCAGCTTCAAGAATCCACCTCCACTTCTTGGCTCACATCTCCTCTTCCATCTTCAAAGCCAGCAACAGCAGGTTGAGTCCCTCTCACGCTTTGAAACTCTTCTCCTTCCACCTCATCTCTCTGACCCAGACCGTAAAGGTTCTCTACTTTGAAGAACCCATGTGGTTAGATGGAGCCCACCTTGAAAATCTAGAATTTTCTTACCATTTCAAGGGCCCTTAATCATATCTCCAAAGTCTTTTTTGCCATGTAAGGTAACATAACCACAAATTCCTGAGATTAGATCATGAATATCTTTGCAAGGTCATTTTTCTGCCTGCAGAGGGACATTCTCTTAACTGTTCTGAACCTTTCAAAAATGTCAATGTTATAAAAGGTTAAAGAAACACAAAGGCGGCCGGGCGCAGTGGCTCACGCCTGTAATCCCAGCACTTTGGGAGGCCGAGGCAGGTGGATCACGAGGTCAAGAGATCGAGACCATCATGGTCAACATGGTGAAACCCCGTCTCTACTAAAAATAAAAAAAAAAATTAGCTGGGCATGGTGGCGCGTGCCTGTAATCCCAGCTACTCAGGAGGCTGAGGCAGGAGAATTGCCTGAACCCAGGAGGCGGAGGTTGCGGTGAGCCGAGATCGCGCCACTGCACTCCAGCCTGGGTAACAAGAGCGAAACTCCGTCTCAAAAAAAAAAAAAAAAAGAAACACAAAGGCTGGTAAACTGTTGTAGACTAAATGAGAGTAAAGAAGCATGACAGTTGAAAGAAATATGTAATACTTGATTAAATCCTGGATTAAAAGAGATTAAACAACTATAAAGTTTATTATTTTGACAATGGGGAAATTTGAGTTTGAACTATATGTTAGATCATAGTATTTTACCAACGTTAAAGTACCCAAGTGTGATCATCATATTGTGATGACATAGGAGAATGTCTTTTCTTTTTTTTTTTTTTTTTGAGATGGAGTCTCGATCCCTCACCCAGGCTGGAGAGCAAGGGCATGCTCTTGGCTCACTGCAACCTCTGCCTCCGGGGTTCAAGCAATTCTTCCTCATCCTCCAAAGTAGCTGGGATTACAGGTGTGCACCACCACACCCGGCTGAGAATGTCTTTTCTTTTAGGAAATAGATGCTTAATTGTTTAAGGCTAAAGGGTCATGAGATTTCTAACTTACCCTAAAATAGTTCTGGAATCAATGAGAGAGAGAGGGCAGAGGGAGTAGAGAAGAGAGAAGGAGGAGAGAGACAAAAAAAAAGAGAAGAGAGAGAAAGTGGGCACAGATGTGGCAAAATGTTAACATTTGATGCATCTATGTAAATGATGAGTAAGTCTTGCAAGTTTTGATAGGTTTGAAATTTTTCAAAATATGTTGTGGCAAACTTTATGCTGAAAGAGACAAGATTAACAAAACTGAAAGATGTTCTGACAAAACTGATTTTTAAAATGGAAAATTCAAATAACAGAAATGAAAAAGAGGGCATAACTGCAGGTGCTATGGAGACTGAAAAGATAAGGAGCAGATGTTACAAACGATTTGAATGCTTAGACAACTTGGATGAATTCCAAGGAAAAAGTGTAAATTACCAAAACTGACTCAGGAAGAAATAGAAACTCTGAGCAACACTAAAACTATTTAAAATGTTTGCTTCCACATAAACCTTCTCACAAAGAAAAGATCAACAGAGATGATTTTATCCAAAAAAAAATTGGGAATAAATATTTCCAAATTCACACAAACTATTTCAGAATCAAGAAAAAGAGGGAACACTTCCAATTCATTTCATTATGCTTAACCTTGATTCTAAAACCTATTAAGGACAGTTTGATGAAGAAAAATTACATGTCAATATCATTCATGAACACAGATGCAAAAATCCTAAGTAAAATACTAAAAAACTAACTCCAGCAATGGATATCAAAAAGAGTGATAAATACACCATAACCAGGTTATTATTTCAGAACCCAAGATTGGCTTAACAGTACAAACTCGCTTAGTATACTTCACCACATTAACAGATTAAAGAAGAAAAATAGGCCAGGCGCGGCGGCTCACGCCTGTAATGTCAGCATTTTGGAAGACTGAGGCGGGTGGATCATGAGGTCAAGAGTTCTAGACCAGTCTGGCCAACATAGTGAAACCCTGTCTCTACCAAAAATACAAAAAATTAGCTAGGCATGGTGGTAAACACCTGTAATCCCAGCTACTTGGGAGGCTGAGGCAGGAGAATCACTTGAACCCAGAAGGCGGAGGTTCCAGTGAGCTGAAATCGCGCCACTGCACTCTAGCCTGGGCAACAAGAGCAAAACTCAAGAAAGGACAAGAGAAAGAGAGAAGAGAGGGGAGGGAGGAAGAGAGGGAGGGAAGGGAGGGAAGGAAGGGAGGGGAAAAATAGGCCAGAGGCCAGACATGTTTGCTCACACCTATAATCCCAGCACTTTGGTAGGCTGAGGCAGGCAGATCACAAGGTCAGGGGTTCCTGGGCAACATGGTAAAACACAGTCTTTACAAAAAATGTAATAATTAGCCAGGCCATGGTTGTGCATGCCTGTGGTTTCAGCTACTTGGGAGTCTGAGGTAGGAGGATTGCTTGAGCTCATGAGGAGGAAGTCAAGGCTGCAGTGAGCTGAGATTGCACCACTGCACTCCAGGCTGGGTGACAGAGTAAGACCCTGTTTCAAAAAAAAAAAAAAGAAGAAAAATAATGTGATCATTTCAGTTATGCAGAGAATTATTTAGTATAATTCAATAGCCATTCATGATAACAAAAATAAAAATTTGCAAACTAGAAGTAAAAGGGTGATTTCGCTGAAAGCATTTGAAAAAAAATTTAAAAAGAAATCTCTTAACTTGTTAAAAAGTACCTGAGAGAAAGAGAAGAAATACTCTTGAGCCCAGGAGGCTTCAACATCATACTCAATTACGAAACACCGAAAGCATTCTCTTTCAGGTCATGAGCTGGTTAGGGGTCTCATCATGGAGACCCCATCAATGGCTCTGCTCCTCACTATACTGAAGTTCCTAGCTAATGTTGCTACACAATACATACAAACAAGAGGTATACACATGAAAAAAGGAGAAAAAGATGCCATTATTATGTATAGAAACAAAATGTACATCAAAATTATTTGAATTAATAAAAATATAAAGAATGATTATAGAATGCAGAGTAAGTCTATAGGAATCCATTACATTTCTCTTTTGAAATTTCTTTTAACTTTTTTATTTGTTTTTCTTTTCTTTTTTTCTTTTTCTTTTTTTTTTTGAAACCAAGTCTCACTGTCACCCAGGCTGGAGTGCAGCAGCATGATTTCGGCTCACCATAACCTCCGCCAACCGGGACTACAGGCACCTGCCACCACACCCGGCTAATTTTTGTACTTTTAGCAGAGACGTGGTTTCACCATATTGACCAGGCTGGTCTTGAACTCCTGACTTCAACTGATCCACCCACTTCGGCCTCCCAAAGTGCTGGGATTACAGGCGTGAGCCACCGCACCCAGCCTGTTTTAACTTTTGTATTTTAATCTTTATAAAAAATATTTTTTTGTAAATATTTTCTTGTCCTTATTTTAATCTGCAAACCCTTGTGTTGAGAGCTGACTTTTAATAGATTGCAGCGAGGGAGCTGCTCTGCTAAGTACAAAACCCGACCCAGAAGCAGGTTGTCCTGAGTAGTTTCCTGCCAGGAATTCCCTGCATTTCTTAACACCAGCAATAAAATTTGAAAATGAAAGTTTAAAAATACAATGCAGTATAAACAAAATTTGCAGTAGCATCAAAAAAATATAAAGTACCCAGGATCAAATCAAACAAAAATTGTGCTAGGTGTTTGTAGAGAAAATAAACATCTCTCTTTAAATAAATGCAGAAAGATACCATGAATAAAAAGACACAACAAAATAAACACAACAGTCTTCCCTCCACTGATCTATAAATTCAATTTAATTCCATTTAATTTCAATAAAACACCCAGCAGTATTTATTCTGTGGAACATTCAGCTTCATTCTACAATATATGTCGAAGTACAAAACATGAAAATACTTCAAAAGAGAAACAAAATGCGATTTGTCTTTTAAAATATCAAAGTTTTCTTTTTGTTTGTTTTGTTTTATTGTTGTTGTTGTTGTTGTTGTTGTTTGAGATGGAGTTTCACTCTGTAGCCCAGGCTGGAGTGCAGTGGTGTGATCTTGGCTCACTGCAACCTCCACCTCTGGGGTCCCGGCTCAAGCAATTCTCCCACCTCAGCCTCCCAAATAGCTGGGACTACAAGCATGTACCACCATGCCTGGCTAATGATTTAATTTTTTGGAGACATGGGGTTTCATCATGTTGCCTAGGCTGGGCTCAAGTGATCTGCCTGCCTCAGCCTCTCAAAGTGCTGGGATTACAGGCATGTGCCACCATGCCCCACTAATTTTTGTATTTTTAGTAGAGATGGAGTTTCACCATGTTGGCCAGGCTGGTCTCGAATTCCTGACCTCCTGATCTGCCCACCTCAGCCCCCTAAAGTGTTGGGATTACAGGCGTGAGCCACCATGCCCAGCCAAAGATTATTTTAAAGCTATTAATTATTAAGATAATGAAATATTGGCATGGGATAGACGAATTGATCAACAGAAAGAATAGAGAGGCCAGAAATAGAAATATATCAACGTAAGAGTTAGGACCAAGCCAGGTGTGGTGGCTCACACCTGCAATCCCAGCACTTTGGGAGGCCAAAGCGGGCAGATCACCTGAGGTCAGGAGGGTCAGACTAGCCTGGCCAACATGGCAAAACCCTGTCTGTACTAAAAATACAAAAAATAGTGGGGCATGGTGGCAGGCACCTGTAATCCAAGCTACTTGGGGGGCTGAGACAGGAGAATCGTTTGAACCTGGGAGGTGGAGGTTGCAGTGAGCCAAGATCACACCACTGCATTTCAGCCTGGGTGACAGAGCGAGACTCTGCCTCAAAAAAAAAAATATTTATGACCAACTTGCCATTAAAGATCAATGAGAAAGGACGGACTCCTCAAAGATGACAATTGGAGGGCCGGGCGCGGTGGCTCACGCCTGTAATCCCAGCACTTTGGGAGGCCGAGGCAGGTGGATCACGAGGTCAAGAGATCGAGACCATCCTGGTCAACATGGTGAAACCCCATCTCTACTAAAAATACAAAAAATTAGCTGGGCATGGTGGCGCGTGCCTGTAATCCCAGCTACTCAGGAAGCTGAGGCAGGAGAATTGCCTGAACCCAGGAGGCGGAGGTTGCGGTGAGCCGAGATCACGCCATTGCACTCCAGCCTGGGTAACAAGAGCGAAACTCCGTCTCAATTAAAAAAAAAAAAAGACAATTGGTTATACATAGGGGAAAGGGGTGACATTAGAGTCTTACCTCACGTCCATAGAAATGAGTCTGACGTAGATTAAGGACTTAAAAAGCTTTTTAGTCAATGAAAAAGAATAATTTTTATGAATTTGGGGTAGGAAAAGGACTTCTTAAACAAGAGATAAAAGAACTTACCACAAAAGAAAATGATAAAATTGACTCATCAAAATGTGAACTTCTTTTTTTTAAATTTTTTTATTTCCAAAGGTTATTGGGGAATAGGTGGTGCTTTGTAGCATGAGTAAGTTCTTTAATGGTGATTTGTGAGATTTTGGTGCACCTATCACCCAAGCAGTATACACTGCTCCCAATTTGTAGTCTTTTATCTCTCACCCCTTCCCACCCTTTCCTCCTGAGTCCCCAAAGTCCACTGTGTCATTCTTATGTCTTTGCATCCTCATAGCTCAGCTCTCACTTATGAGTGAGAACATACATTGTTTGGCTTTCTATTCCTGAGTACTTCACTTAGAATAATAGTCGCCAATCTCATCCAGGTTCCAGTGAATGCCATTAATTCATTCCTTTTTATGACTGAGTAGTATTCCATTGTGTGTGTGTGTGTGTGTGTGTGTGTGTACCACATAAGATGTGAACTTTTATCAAAATGCATCACAAACAAAGTGAACAAACAAGCCACAAACTGGGAAAAGACATTTGTCATCCATAATCAGATTAACCTCAAGAACTCTTACAAACCAAGAAGTAAAAAATTAAACAATCTAACAGACAGAAGACTTAAAGCAAGCAGTTCACAGAAGAGAAAACCCAAATAACTAATAGACATGTAAAGACCTCCAACCTCATTAGTATTCAGGAAATGCAAATTAAAACTATAATCTGCAGAATCACAAAGCCTAATCACATTGAGCGTAATCAAGGATCGTGGAACAAATCCACGATTTGTTGAACAAAGTCAATCATAGTGTTTGATTCAGACCTTAAAGAGAATACATATACTGCTGGTGGGAGTGTAAATTGATACAAGCCCCTTAAAAAACAATTTATGTTATATGGAAAAGTTGACAGTGTACATTCTCTTCCTCTCCTAGGTACCCACTCTGGAGAAACTCTGTACACACACACAGTAGAAAATGTAGACAAAATGCTCGGAGTAGCACTGCTTGTAACAGCAAACACTGGAAACAGTTAGAAAGACAATCAACTAGAGAATGCATAAAACAAATGGAGCACATCAATAAATGCATGCAGAATGTGAGATAATATGGCAGGGAAAATAAATGAATTACAACTACCTACAGCAACATGGATGTATCTCAGGAATGAAATGCCGACTACTAAAAGCAAGTCACAGAAGGATGTAAGATTCCATGCTTATAAACTTCAAAAATGCAAAAACTGGACAATATTTATTCTCAGAAACACAATCATACAGTTCAAATACCTCTGAGGTGGGAAGGTTAGGGGATAAGATTGAAAAGGAGGTACACAAAGGACCTCAAATGTAATGGTAAAGTTGTTTTCTTACAAAAGGTGGTGAGTGATGGGGAGGAAGAGAGGATTCAATGTTAATTCATTGAGTGAGGTTTTCCAAGTCAGTCTTCACCAAAAGGAGGGAAGATGTGCCCCGTGTACCCTTTACTGAGTGTGTTAGAAAGCAGAGATGAGGAAAAATGGGAGGGACAAGCAAGTAAGAGAGATAGGAGAGTCTGGAGATAATGGGAAGAGCAGGGCACAAATTGCGGGAGGATGGAAAGGGGCCCGTGAAGGTCTTTACTATATATCAACTCATTAATCCTTATGATCCAATAAGAGAGATATTATACACATTTTACAGATGAGGAAACCAACACACTCAGGCTACTTGGCTGACTCCTCTTCTAACCCTGAAATGCCCCAAGTTTCATCTCTTGGGTTTCTAGGAACTCACCCAATCCACAGCTTTTAATGCCACCTGTCCACCAAAGACCCTCACATTGATTATCTCTAACTGAACCTCCCTACCAGCTCTGGGAGCGTGCTCGATGTCCACACGTGGATGTCTAATCAGCATCCCAAATCTAACACATCGAATGGAAATGCTTGGTTTTTCTCAGGGGCAAAGCATCAAGCCCCAAGCATAGCGGGGAGGACGTGTGTACAGGAGGTCAGCCCTCAGTAGGGTGAAATAAATAGAAAAGTAATGAGATGCCTGGGAGCAGCTGCCACCACCCCCACCCACAATGGTATCGAGCACACCTAGTGCCCAGTTCTTGGTTTCTAACTACGTTCTCTACTAAAAAGAACCACAGATCCTTAGAGAATGGGCTTGTTCCAGGGCTGGGGCATGGAAGTACAAGATGGACCCAGAACATCTTATTGTACCAGAAAGAAAGGAAGCACTGTCCTTTCAAAAGGACAGAAAGCAGCCTAAAAGGGCTCCTGCTGGCTAACTCAGGGACAATTCGAGTCTTACAAAATAATAATAATAATACTAATGTAAATGTTATCCATCACGTCAACAGGCTAAAGAAGAAAAATCACATGGTCACATCAATAGATGCAGAAAAAGCATTAGACAAAATCCAATACCAATTCGTGATAAAAATATATATAAGTAAAAACTCTCAGCAAACTAGAAATAGAGAGGAACTGCCTCAACTTCTTAAAAACCATCTACCAAATAAACCTACAGATAACGTCATACTTGACTTGATCTTGGCCAAAAGACCGAGAGGCTGTAGATAACATCATACTTAATGGTGAGAAACTAGAACCTTTTCTGCTAAGATCAGGAACAAGGCAAGGATGTCCCTTCACACCACTCCTTTTCAACATATTAGAAGGCCTAGCTAATGCAATAAGAAAAGGAAATAAAAGACATATAGGTTGGGATGGAATAAATGAAACTGTCTTTGTTCACAAATGACAGGAACATCTATGTAGAAAATCTGAAAGAATCAAGAAAAAAGAAACTTCTAGAATGAATAGCAATTATAGCAATGTCACAGAACACAAGGTCAATATGCAAAAGTCAGTCACTTCCCTACGCTCCAGCAATGAACAAGCGGAATGTGACATTAAAAACACAATGCCATTAGCACCCCCGAAATGAGATACCTAACTATAAATCTAACAAAATAACTACAAGATCTATGTAAGGAAAACTACCAAATGCTGATGAATTAAATCAAACACTAAATAAACGAAGAGATAGTCCATGTTCATGGCCTATGAACTGGACAGATGCCAGTTCTCAACTTGATCTATAGATTCAATACAATCTCAATCAAAATCCTGACAATTATTTTGTAGATAGTGACAAACTAATTTTCTATAGACTAGCATATGACCCAGAATAGCCAACACAACATTGAAAGAGAGCAAAGTTAGAGAGGACTAACATTATTCAACTTCAACACTCACTGTAAAGCTGCAGTCATCAAGACGGTGTTGTATTGGCAAAGGGGGAAGCAAATAGATCAATAGAACATAATAGCTAACCCAGAAATAGGTCCACATAAATATAGTCAACTGATCTTTGACAAAGGAGCATGGGCAATACAATGGACCAAAAATAGTTTTTTAATCAACAAAAACTATTTTGTTGATTAAAAAGAAAAAATGGTGCTGGAATAGCTGGACATTCACATACCAAAAAAATAAATCTAAAAACAGACTACACCCTTCACAAAAATTAACCCAAAATGAGTCAGAGATCTAAATGCAACTCCCAGAAGATAATATAGGATAAATCTAGTTAACCTTGTGTGAGGCAATGACTTTTTAGATACAACATCAAAGGCACAATCCATGAAAGAAAGAATCGATAAGCTGGACTTCATTAAAATTAAAAACATCTGCTCTGGGAAAAACGTTGCCAAGAGAAGGACAAAACCAGCCACAGCATGGGAGAAAGTATTTGCAAAAGTCATATCTGATAAAGGACGGTTACCCAAAATATACAGCCAGGCGCCATGCCACACACCTGTAGTTCCAGCTACTCAGAAAGCTGGGACAGGAGAAATACTTGAGGCTAGGAGTTTAAGGCTGTAATGTGCTATAATCATTCCTGTGAATAGCCACTGCACTCTAGCCTGGGCAACGTAGCAAGATCCCAACTCAGAAGGAAAAAAATACAAATAACTCAGAAAACTCAACAATAAGAAAATGAACAACCTGATTTAAAAATGAGCAAAAGACCTAACAGACTCTTCGTTCACTGAAGATGATATACAAAGAGCAAATAAGTATATGAAAAGCTGCTCAACATTGTACGTCATTATGGAATTGTAAATTAAAACAACAACGAGATATCACTATATACCTGTCAGAATGTCCAAAATCCAATAGGAACTGTCATTCATTGCTTGTGGGAGTGCAAAATGGTACAGTCACTTTGGAAAACAATTTGAAAGTTTCTTACTAAACATAACATACTCAAAACTAAACATATGATCTAGCAATCACGTTTCTTGGTATTTACCCAAATCAGTTGAAAACGTGTCCACAAAAAAACTTACACACAATGTTTATAACATTTTTACTGCCAAAACTTGGAAGCAGGCCAGGTGCGGTGACTCACGCCTGTAATCCCAGCACTTTGGGAGGCCAAGGAAGGCAGATCATGAGGTCAGGAGATCAAGACCATCCTGGCTAACACAGTGAAATCCCATCTCTACTAAAAATACAAAAAATTAGTGGGGTGTAATGGCATGTGCCTGTAATCCCAGCTACTTGGGAGGCTGAGGCAGGAGAATCGCTTGAACCCAGGAGGCGGAGGTTGCAGTGAGCTAAGATTGCACCACTGCACTCCATCCTGAGCAACAGAGAGAGACTCTGTCTCAAAAAAAAAAAAAAAAAAAAAAAAAAATCTGGAAGCAACCAAGATGTCCTTCAGTAGGTGACTGAATAAATAAACTGTGGCACATCCAGACATTGGAATATTATTCAGCACTAAAAACAAGCCATGAACATTTGAATGCACATTATTCAGTGAAAAAAGCCAACCTGAAAAGGCTATATATTTATAATTCCAACTCTATGACATTCCAGAAAAGGCAAAAATATGGAGACAGTAAAAGGATCAGTGGTTGTCAGAGATTGGATGGGGGGGATGAAAGGAAGAGCACAGAGGATTTTTAGGACAGCAAAACTATCCTACATGATACTATAATGGTAGATACATTTGTACATTTGTCAAAACCCATAGAATGTACAGCACCAAGAGTGAATCCTAATGTAAAGTATAGACTTTGGGCGATTCACTGATTATAGAAAATGAACCACTCTCTCATGAACGTTGATAGTGGAGAGGTTCTATACATGTAGGGGGAGGTGGCAGATGGCAAATCTCTGTAACTCCCACTCAATTTTTCTGTGAACCAAAAACTGTTCTGAAAAATAAAGCCTAATAAAAAAAAAAGTAGGCCAGATGCAGTGGCTCACACCTGTAATCCCAGCACTTTGGGAGGCCAAGACAGGTGGATTGTTTGAGCTCAGGAGGTCGAGACCAGCTTAGGTAACATAGGAGGCCCCAGCTCTAACAAAATACAAAGATTAGCTGGATGGCACATGCCTGTAGTCCCAGATACTTGGGAGGCTGACATGGGAGGATTGCTGGAGCCCAGGAAGTCGAAGCTACAGTGAGCCGGGATCGCGGCACAGCACTCCAGCCTGGGTGACAGAGCAAGACCCTGTCTCAAATTAATAATAATAATAGATTATAATCCACTGAGTAAAAAAGGAAACTATGGTATGAGTAAATAAATAGAAAGTTCAATGAGGAATGAGATATCTGGTTTCCAAATACCTTCTCCAAAACACTTATTTTTATTTATTTTTTTTTTTTTTGAGATGGAATCTTACTCTGTCACCCAGGCTGGAGTGCAGTGGCATGATCTCGGCTCACTGAAACCTCCATCTCCCAGGTTCAAGTGATTCTCCTGCCTCAGCCTCCCAAGAAGGTGGGATTACAGGTAGGCACCACCATGCCCAGCTAATTTTTCTATTTTTATTAGAGATGACGTTTCACCATGTTGGCCAGGCTGGTCTCGAACTCCCAATCTCAAGTGATCTGTCCACCTTGGCCTCCCAAAGTACTAGGATTACAGGCGTGAGCCACCTTGCCCAGCCAAAACACTTACTAATTAAAAGGAGAAAAAGTACTACCTGACAGTGGAGAAATACAGACAGACACCACCTTAACCGAAGAACTTCATCGGTCATGGGACAAATCAGAATCGCACCACCCCACGCGGCAGGAAGCAGTGTGAAGACCACAGTGCCACTGCTGTGGGATTCCCACCAACACCGTATAAACTGAGTCTAATACGAAGAAACAGCAGATGAACCCAAACTGAAAGGCAAACTACAAAAAAACTAGCCTGTAATCGTCAAAAGCATCAAGGTCATGGAAATTGAGGAAAGGCTGAGGAGCTGTTCCAGGCTGAAGGGAACTAAAGAGACATGGCAGCTGTCTGATTCTGAATTGTGTCCTTTGCTATAAAGCATCTTATGGGGGGACAACTGGAGGACCTCGAATGGGGTCTGAAGATTAGACAGCAGGAACAAACCCATGTTCATGTCCTGATTTCGATGGTTCTGTAGACCTACCTTGTTTGTAAGAAATGCAGCTCAAGTTTCAATGGTGCCTGACACTAACGTATCAGGTGGCTTCACTATTTTCATCCGAATGCCATCCTGGGTTAGAAACAGCCCAAGAGGGCCAGACCAGAGCTTTGTCACAGCAAAGGTGTGGTAAGGACATCAGTGGGCTCGGTGGCTGGACAAAATTCATCCAACCTACTGACCCAGCCATGATCCACCCACTGCTTGCTAAGCCCAAGGCCAAGGCTAAGCAGAGAGTGGCCAGATGCATTCCTCCAACTTGTAGGCCAAGGGCTGGCTAGGCAGGTGGTTTTGAGGGGATAACCCCTCTTCCAAGACCACCCTGATGAGTAAAGGCAGACAAGCAGGTGAGGGGTGAGTGTGACACCCAGAGACTGTGCTCTTCCTTCCCTCACCGTGTCCCACCCCAACAACACTGGGCCACCTTTGGGAGCTGACATTCACAGATTCTCTGTCGGCAGGGCCTGCTCCTGGTGCCGGATTCCTACTTACAGCCGTGATCAGATATGACCAGACTCCTTCTGGTCCTGGAAACCAGAGTCACTTGTTGACTGTCTTTATGGACCACAGCGCTTGAGGCATCTCAGGCACCCTAAACCTGAGCTTCTGCCTGCCTCTGAGTTGCTGTCAGGCATGTGCTGAGCCAAGCGGGTTGGGGAATGATGGATGGAGGTGTGGAGAGGATGAAATAATTTCATGCAAAATTTTTTAAAAAGAACCTCTTAAAGGCCGGGTACGGTGGCTCACACCTGTAATCCCAGCACTTTGGGAGGCCAGGGCAGGCAGATCACCTGAAATAGGGAGTTCAAGACCAGCCTGATCAACATGGAGAAATCCCGTCTCTACCAAAAATACAAAACTGGCCGGGCATGGTGGCGCATCCCTGAAATCCCAGCTACTCCAGAGGCTGAGGCAGGAGAATTGCTTGAATCCAGGAGGCCGAGGTTGCAGTGAGCCCAGATCATGCTGCCATTGCACTCCAGCCTGGGCAACAAGAGTGAAACTCCATCTCAAAAAAAAAAAAAGAAAAAAGAGAGAACCTCTTTAAAAAACTGCTAGTTGCACGATGTTGGCAACCTACTATCAAATGACAGCAGGAAAAAAAGGTTTTTTATACTGTTCTTGCAACTTTGAGATTGTTTTAATTTTTTTTAATTTTTTAGAGTTTATTTTATAGGATATTCACATGCTAAAGAATGAATTTGGACTTCAACCTCACACCATATAAAGAAATTAACTCAAAAGGATCAACAACTTAAATATAAGAGCTAAAGCCATAAAACTCTTAGAACATAAGGGTAAATCTTCATGACCTTGAATTTAGAAATAAAATCTTAAATATGACACCAAAAGTACAGGCAGCAAAAGAAAAAATGGACAAATAGGACTTCATTAAATTAAAAACTTTTGTGCAACAAAAAAGTGAAAAGGCAACCTACAGAGTGTGATAAAATATTTGCCAATCACATATATTATAAGGGTCTAGGAGCCAGAACACATAACAAACTCTTGCAATCCAACAACAGAAAGACAAATAACTCAATGAAAAATGGGCAAAGGATTTGAATAAACATTTATCAAAAGAAGACACACAAATGGCCAACGAGCATAGGGAAATAAAAATCAAAACCACGGTGAGGGGTGGTGAGGTGGCAGGGGTTGGTCAAAAGACACAGAACTTCGGTTAGACGAGAGGAATAAGTTCAAGAGATCTACCGTGCAACATGGCACTATAATTAATAAGAGTGTATTATATACTTGAAAACCATGAAAAGACTAGATTTTTTAAGTGTTCTTGCCACAAAAAATAAGTGTGCAAAGTAATGTACATGCTAGCTATTCTACAAGGTATACACATTTCGAAACATCATGTTGTACACATAAATATGTGTAATTTTTATTTGACAGTTAAAGAATATTTTTTAAAAATCACGATCACACCCACTGTCATGACTATAATTTTTTAAAAAAACACAGAAAATAACAAGTGTTGGCAAGGGTGAGGGAAATTGGAAACTTCATATTATGTTGCTGGTTGAAATATAAAATGGTGCAGCCACTTTTTTTTTTTTTTTTTTTGATACAAAAATCTCACTCTGTCACCCAGGCTCTCTCAGCTCACTGCAGCCTTCATCTCCTAGGTTCAAGTGATTCTCCTACTATAGTTTCTCGAGTTGCTGGGATTACAGACATGCACCACCACGCCCAGCAATTTTTTATTTTTTTGGTATTTTTTTTAGTAGAGACAGGGTTTCACCATGTTAGCCAGGCTGGTCTCAAACTCCTGACCTCAAATGATCTGCCCACCTCAGTCTCCCTAAGTGCTAGGATTACAGGTCTGAGCCACAGCGCCCAGCCAATGCAGCCACTTTGGAAAGCAGTTTGGCAGTTCTTCAAAATGATACCATATGGCCCAGCAATTCCACTGCTAGATATATACCCAAAATAATTGCAAACAGATACCTGTGCATGTATGTTCATAGCAGCGTTATACACGACAGCCAAAAGACACTGGGAGGCAAAGGTCCAGCAGGAATGAATGGATAAACAAATAGTGATATATGCCTACGATGGAATATTCTTCAACCATAAAAAGGAATAAAGGGCTTGAGACATGCTACGTCATGGGTGAACCTCAAAAACATTATGCTAAGTGAAGAAAATAAGACAAAATGTCACATATCGTATGGTTCCATTTATGTGAAATATCCAGAGTAGGCAAATTCATAGAGACAGAAAGCAGATTGTGGGAGAAGGGGTGGGAGAGGAGGAATGGGGATAACCGCCTGATGGGATGATGGCAATGCCCTGGAAATAGACAAAAGCAGTAGTTGCATAACGTCGTAAATGGACTAAATGCCACTGAATTGTCCACTTTAAATTGGTTAACTTTATATTCTATGAATTTTACCTCAATTTTTTAAAAAAACAAACTACTAGTTTCCTTCCCTGACTTCATCTTCTCCCTATATTAAAAAGTCCCTATGAACTTTTGGATTATAACCCAAAGTGTAAAATAAATATCCGTGTGTCCATACTGACACAAATAGATGAAGGAAGGAAGGGAGGGAGGGAGGGAGGAATTTCCCATGCAAAATAATTTCAAAAATATATGTAGACACTTCCCCACCTCAAGGAAGTAGAGTTTTTTTGTTTTGTTTTGTTTTGTTTTGTTTTTTTGAGACAAAGTCCAGCTCTATAGCCCAGTCTTGGCTCACTGCAACCTCCGCCTCCCAGGTTTAAGCGATTCTCCTACCTCAACCTCCCAAGTACTACAGGCCTGTGCCACCAAGCCTGGCTAATTTTTGTATTTTTAGTAGAGATGGAGTTTCACTATGTTAGCCAGGCTGGTCTCAAACTCCTGATCTCAGTGATCCACCCGCCTTGGCCTCCTAAAGTGCTGGATTACAGATGGGAGCCACCGCACCTGGCCAGGAAGTGGAGATTAACTCTCCACCCCTTAAGTGTGGGTTGCCTACCTCAGCCTCCCAAAGTACTGGGATTACAGGCATCAGCCACCACACCTGGACTGACTGTACTATTCTTGCAACTTTTCTATAAATCTGAAATGATTCTAAAATACAAAGTTTAGGGCAGATCACCTGAGGTCAGGAGTTCAAGACCAGCCTGGCCAACATGGCAAAACCTGGTCTCTACTAAAAATACAAAAATTAGCCAGGTGTGGTGACGCGTGCCTGTAATCCCAGCTACTCAGGAGACTGAGGCAGGAGAATTGCTTAAACCCAGGAGGTGGAGGATGAGTGAGCATGGTGTCAGAAGCCTCTGAGAGGGGCTAGGTGTTTGCAGGTCCATGGATCGAGGATATGGCAGATCCTTTTCTGCCCTGTGAATTTTGAATAAAAATGGTTTAAAAAGCAGTATTCTGAAGCAAAAGTGACAAAATGTTCATATCTGTCCAGATATAGGTACCCAGATGTATATGAATAATTATGTGCTGTAATTTTCTGCATGTTTGAAAGATTAGAATCTCGAGCAAAGGCCCTGCATGCGCTAAGGCCCTGAGGCAGGACGAAGTGCCGCCACTGTGGGCTGGAGAGCGGGAGCAAGGGACAAGGCAGCACAGGATGAGGGAAGTAGGTGGGGACGAGATCCTGCAGCCACAGAAGACCACACCCTTCCCACACATTCCAGAGGCTCCCATCCCTGCCAGTCTAGTGCCATGCCTTTCTCAAGTGCTAACAGGGCCCCTGAGTCTGCCTCCTAAATCACCCAGTACCACCCCTGGCCCAGGCTCTGCTCTCTCCTGAACATGACAAGTTCATTGTTCCCCTTTTTCCAAGGGCTGTTTTTCCCCAAGAGGCAGCTCTGAGCGGGCAGGTTTCTGTGGGCAGATGCCCCGGGCCAGGGCTCACAAAGGCAGTACTGTCTGGCTCGGCAGAGCAGGATCCTCACCCCATCCTCCAGCACCCACATCAAAGAGAAGAAATCAAAGCTCCTGCAGGCGCTGGAGAACACAGCCCATCCCTGGTCCCAGAGGGAGCTCTCCTGTGGTACATTTCACCCCTTGCAGATGAGGAGGGACACGGAGACAGGATACTAGCAGTATGCGGCCAGCACCAGCTGAACTGAATGACCATCAGGAGAGGAGCCAGGCTGAGGGACAGCATCATCTCCAGGGAGCACAGTGCTTTACAGTTTGCAGCACAGCACGTGGAAGGCAGGGCTGGAACGGAGAGGTTCACGGCAGATGAGAAAATCGTATCAGAGTGTACCGAGGTCACACGGCCATCTAGAGAGCCCAGGCCCTTGAGTCCCCTGCCCAGTGTCTTTACTGGTATACAAGGTGGCTTCTACATCAGCAGCTGCAGACAGGTTAATGAAGACACCAGGGCTAGGCCTCCCACCTGCACCACTGAGCAGCTGGGCTCTCTGGGTAGTCAATGACCTCCCTGACCTTGACCCCTCAAGGGTGCCAAGTGCAGTGTCTGGTGCATGGTGAATATTCAATAAATGGTAGCTCTTCTCACCGTGATGCCCTAGAAACAGCCCACTGGAGAGGTGTCACCTGACAGCACACTCACCTACGACAGGTGGCCTGGACTGAAACACGAGGAGGTGAGGGCAGCAGGGGGCAGGGCACCTCAGGGGCAGCCCCAGGTGTGGCGGGCTGCCTCAGGCCTCAGGAAGGACCCTCGCAGAGAGACCTCCAGCCTCACCCCCAAGCTTGTCAGCTGTGTGGTGACCGAGCGCAATCAGAGCTACAGGATGGGTGAGGGGATTGGGGGGCCAATCCCTGCTCTGCCACAGGAGACATGTGTTATTCTGGGAAAGTCACTTTGCTCTCTGATCATAAAATGGAGAGTCTGGACTCCATGAAACTGAAGGCCCCTTCAAAATGAAGGTCCTATGAATGTATTTTATCCCCAAAATCCTCCTGAAAGGAATAGATACGTAGATAGAGATGGTCGGATGGATGGATGGATGATGGTGATATAAATAGAAAGATGATAGAGAGATACGTACATATATACATACATACAAATTGGTTAGTTATTATCCTCTCTTTTTTTTTTGAGATGGAGTCTCACTCTTTTGCCCCAGCTGGAGTGCGGTGGCACAATCTCAGCTCACTGCAACCTCTGTCTCCTGGGTTCAAGTGATTCTCCTGCCTCAGCCTCCCAAGTAGCTGGGACTACAGGCGCATGCCACCACACCCAGTTCATTTTTTGTATTTTTAGTAGAGACAGAGTTTCACCATGTTAGCCAGAATGGTCTCGATTTCCTGACCTTGTTATTCACCCGCCTTGGCCTCCCAAAGTGCTGGGATTACAGGTGTGAGCCACCGCACCTGGCCAGTTATTATCTTCTTTTAAGGCTAACAGAAAGGAAGAGAAGGAGGAGAAGAGAGAGGAAGGAAGGGAGAGAGGGAGGGAAGGAAGATTGTCCTTTGGGCATCCAGGGACCAGCTGTTGGAAAGGTAAGTCTGGCTCCCTAGGGGGCTGGTGCTCCAGGAATCACTACAAGCCTCAGAGACTCAGACCTCAAAAAGGCATAGAATAGAGGCTCCTGAAGAAAGACCTGTCTCTTGCCACTCCGCATAAGGACAAGCCCCGCCCTGTGACTCTCAGATGAGTGTTACTCCTGCCAGACCGCGGGCAGCCTGTACTGTGTTTGTGTTGGAATCTGTTAGAAGCCCCAGGCCTGAGGGAGAAAGCAAGGCCTACAGAGTCAGGAGATTTCCCGCTAACTAAAGAGACTACTGTTTATAAGACAAAATACACCGTGGGCGAAACACAATACAACTTAGTGAACTAAGGAGTCTGCAGGTTCAAGCGAGCGAAGTGCTTGCTCTGTGTTGGTGTTTAGCCTCTGCCGTGAGCCACTAACTTGTACGCTGAGCTCCTGAGCACTTCCACGTAAGTAACGACAGGCATCTCAAACCCATCTAAAATTCACCTCCACAACTACGCCAGACGTTAGAACTAAAACTTCAGAACCACCCTTGACCCTCTTCTCTATCCCACTTAATTGCTGGCAAGACTCCTGGTCCCACCTCTGCATATTGGCTAGCACGTGTTAGGCACTCTGCGTGCCGGGTGCTGTTCTAAACGCTTTCCATATTAAATCATTCCATCTTTGGCCAGGCACGATGGCTCGCATCTGTATTCCCAGCACTTGGGGAGGCTGAAGCTGAAGGATCGTTTGAGGCCAGGAGTTCAAGATCAGCCTGGGCAACAGAGCGAGATCCTGTCTCTACAAAAAATAAATCTAAAAATTAGCCAGGTGTAATGGCACGCACCTATGGTCCCAGATACTCGGGAGGCTAAAGTGGAGGATTGCTTGAGACCAAGAGATCAAGGCTGCAGTGAGCCACGACTGTGCCACTACACTCCAGCCTGGGCAATAGAGAGAGACCCTGTCTCAAAAAAAAAAGTCATTCAGTCTTCATGGTGGCTCTGTGAAGTAGGTACCCTTATCCCCATTTTACAGATGAGGAAGCTGAGGCACACAGAGGTTAAGTAGCTGTGAAGCGATGGGGCTGAGGGCAAAGGCAGGACAGGTGGCTCCAGTGCCTATGTGTTTCACCGCTCCACCAAACAGCCCTCCAAGGACTTCCAATCACCTTCACCACCACGGCTCCAGCCAGCTGGCTCCACCACACAGCTGATGAGGTAGGAGGATCATTTGAGCCTAGGGTTCAAGACCAGCCTGGGCAGCAGAGCAAGACTCTGTTTCTGCAAAATATTACAAAATTAGCCAGGTATGGTGGCATGCACGTGTAGTCCCAGCTACTCAGGAGGCTGAGGCAGGAGGATCACTTGAGCTCAGGAGTTCAGGGCTGCAGTCAGCTAGAATGGCACCATAGCAGTCCAGCCTGGGGGACAGAGTGAGACCCTGTCTCGAAAAACTAAAAATAAATTTGAATAAATAAATAAGAAACATGGATAAATAAATTGGGATGTGTTTACAAAATGGAAAGCCCACAGCAGTTTAAAAAAAAAAAAAAACAAGAGTGAAGCATTGCTACCATTAGCAACATAGGTGACTCTCACAGTCATGATGTTCAGCAAAGGAAGCACAAATGAAGACATTGTGAGTGATTTCATTAAATGAAGTTCAGGAGCAAACAAACTAGTCTATGGCGGTAAAAGATCAGTAGCAGTTAGAAGGATGATTACCTCTGGTAGAAGCTATTGATCAGGATGGGGGAGGAGGGAGCCTTCTGGGGTGCTGGAAATGGTTACATCTCGATCTAGGTAGCATATATGCATGGGCATAACAGTTACTTGGGTAATCGTACATGCGAAAACTCACTGAGATGTGTGCACTTCATCTAAATTTTATTTTAAATCAAAGCTTCCAGAAGAGAGAAAAAGGAACACCAGTGCATTTGCCTCCTGAGCCTCTTCTGTCAGGGCAAAAACGTTCTCCAA
Source organism: Aotus nancymaae (assembly GCF_030222135.1). Taxonomy (NCBI): domain Eukaryota; kingdom Metazoa; phylum Chordata; class Mammalia; order Primates; family Aotidae; genus Aotus; species Aotus nancymaae. Next base: position 21,820,406 of record NW_026988467.1, read on the forward strand.
TGCCCCAGCAGCTTTCCCCAAACATCTCTTGGGCCACAGCTGGATCACATGCCCACCAGAGACCCATTACCTACAAAGAGAGTTAGAAGTATTATGATTGGCCAAGAACAGTCATGACCCAGCCCCTGGAGCTGGGCACTCTATTGCTGGAACAAAACCAGGGTTCAATTACCAAAAAAAAAAAAGGTGAAGGCTCAGTGAGCAGCCAACAGTGTCTACCACAACTGCAGAGAGCTCGAAAGACACTGAAAAGTCATCCCAGGTAGGAAGCAATAGGAGCGGAACTGGCCAGTGCTCGCTGGGCACTCGCCATGTGCCAGGCTTTGTGCAAGGTGCTGATGCGGGGCTCTCCTATTCAAGATGGCGGCCAGTGAAAAAGGATGCTGAGAAATGATGAGGGAAAGAGGTCCAAAAAATATTGCCAGGAGCCAGCTGTATCAGTCAGGGTGCTCCAGAGAAACAGAACCAAAAGGATGGAGAGGTGGATAAATGGATGAATGGGTGGGTATGTGGATGGATGGATGATGGACAGGCAGATGCGTGGATGAATGGATGGATGAGTGGACAAATGGGTGGATGGGTGGATGGATGAATGGGTGGGTGGATGGTTGGATGGGCAGATGGATGGATGGATGGATGGATGGATGGAGGATGGATGGATGGACAAGTAGATGCATGGATGAATGGATGGCTGAGTGGACAAATGGGTGGATGGGTGGATGGATGAATGGGTGGGTGGATGGATGGATGGGCAGATGGATGGATGGATGGATGGAGGATGGATGGATGGATGGACAGGTAGATGCGTGGATGAATGGATGGCTGAGTGGACAAATAGGTGGATGGGTGGATGGATGAATGGGTGGGTGAATGGATGGATGGATGAGCAGATGGATGAATGGATGGATGGATGGATTTTAAGACATTGACTCACAGGATTGTGGAGACCAACAAGTCCAAAATCTACAGGGCAGGCCAGCAGTCTGAAAACTCAGGCAGGAGTCGATGCTGAAGTCTTAAGCAGAATTTCTTCTACTCTAAAAACTTGAGTTTCTGCTCTTAAGACTTTCAACTAGCTGGATGAAACCCACCCATATTATTTAGGGTAATATCCTTAACGTTAACTGATTGCAGATATAAGCCACGTCTACAAAATACCTTCACAGTAACATCTAGGTTAGTGTTTGGTTGAATAGCCTAGCCTGGGTCCTATAGCCTAGCCAAGTTGACACACAAAACAAACCAGCAAACAAGCTGTCCCAACCTTAATGTATTTCCATTACTATCTCTCTCATTTCCTTCATTAACCCTACCCCAACCAATTCCCCATCCCCAGCTCCCCAGGGTTAACCTCCAGACATGGTCATGTCCACCGACAAGTCTTCTAGGGGCCTCACCGGGTGGGGCTCCACACTGAGTGGGAGCAAAGGGAACCAGAAAGGTGTTTCTAGCAGGAACCTGGAACAAGAGACCTGGACTCGGCCAAATAAGCCACAAAAACCTAAGAAAGAAAGTAAAAAAGCCTCCTCCCCAGAGCAGATGATCTTTCCCTGAGTTCTTGGCTTGTTCTGCTCCATGGATTCCTTAGTACTTGCTGTCTCTCAGAAACATATTTCTGTGATATATACTGTAAATCTGCTTCATTTGAAATTCATAGTTAATGACCTATTCCCTTGTATTCAGGAAACAGAGTAAGGTTCCGGCTTTTAAAGGCCAGGAGTTTACTAGCCAGAATATGACAATATTACAAAGTATAGGCCTGCTCTAAAAGCACTTAAGAAACAGTCTCCATCAGAAATTTCAAGAATACCTTCGAATAACATGATTTATCTGCCAAGAGGCCAAGGGGATGGGGAGAGGTGGTGGGCAGAGAGTAAAGGAGTATTTGATCAAATCCCTGCTTTCGACTCCCATTGGGAGGGGAGGTAAATATTTACTAACCCTTCTCACCCTGGAAAGGTTTGTTTGCATGCCTATATGGGCAAGGGGGTGTGTGCACGGGTGCAAGCGTGTGCAAGCATATATGTGCACCAAAACCCCCTCTCCTCCATCCACCAGCCCCCAAGGCTAACATAAAAACAAACTCCGCCATCCTCTGACCTCTATCATCAAAGAGGTAATTTAATAAAATGAGTATCCCTGTTTTCGGGTGGACCCACTTAACTGAAACCCAAAGCCAGCGCTGGAGTAAATTGGGCTGTGGACAAATGGATTAGGTCCATCCACACTTTCTCATTTTCTATAGAGTCAGAGCTTAACCAGGTTAATTTTTGTTAAACACATTACCCAGGTACTCTCCTCTTACCAGCCCAATGATTTTGTGTCAGGCCTGAAGGATTGTAATTGCAATCCAGCAAGACGCCGACTGAGCCCTGTGATTTACGGAGGACTCCGGAGCGCACGCCGCCTCCTACCTGCCGGCTGCTGGATGGGAACTTCCTTCCTTAAATCTTAGCATGACTAATGGATGAGGGTCCGGAGCAAGGTGCCTCGTGAGAGGCTGTCCCCAGGGGGAACAGACTGCTGCCTCTTTTGAGGACCCAACTCTGTGGTTGTCTCTAGGCCTGTGAGGGAGAGCAAAGGCCTCTTTGTTCTATGGAGCAGAAACTCAGGAGGGCTCCTGGGCACCGGCCTTGGGTATTGCTGGTCATTCCGAGTCATGCCCATTCCCTGGGAAGTATGACCTTCCTAACTGTTGTCCAGGGAACATTTCCTGGCCTCATTTTCCCATCTCCTCCTAGTCCAGGCCTCAGGCTTCTCTGAGACAGGCCCAGTGCTTCTGCCCCACTTCAGACCCATCTTCTTCTCCCCTCCACTCTCACTGGGCCTGATGCCCACACACTCAGCTTTTCTTATTTATTTATTTATTTATTTATTTATTGGTTGGTTTGTTTTTGAGAACAGGCTGAAGTGCAGTGGCACAATCTCGACTCACTGCAATCTCCGCCTCCCAGATTCAAGTGATTCTCCTCCCTCAGCCTCCTGAGTAGCTGGGACTACAGGCACCTGCCACCGTGCCCAGCTACTTTTTGTATTTTTAGTAGAGACAGGGTTTCACCATATTGGCCAGGCTGGTCTCGAACTCCTGACCTTGTGATCCACCCACTTTGGCCTCCCAAAGTGCTGGGATTACAGGCGTGAGCCACCATGCCCAGCCTCACCCTCAGCTTTTCATCCTGCTTTGCAGACACCTCACATCTCCGCACCCCAGTCCCCTCATCTGCTGAATGGGTGTGACGAGGACACCTGCTCATACTATAGTAAGGACAAAGCCTGGGGAACAGCCACCTGTGCCTGGCACACAGTAAGTCTTCAACAAATGTCAACCGTATAGCTAGCATGGTGGCACATGCCTGTGGTCCCCACTACTCAGGAGGCTGAGGTAGGAGAATCGCTTGAGCCAGGGAGGTGGAGGCTGCAATGAGCCATGATCATGCCCACAGCACTCCAGCCTGGGTGACAAAGTGAGACCCCATCTCAAAAAAATTAAATAAAAAATAGCAACTGTACTCATTTACCTTAAGAAGAGAAGCTGGCAAGGACAGAGAAGACCAGTGCTAGCAAGGATGGGGAGAAACAGAAGCCCTCATAGGATGCTGGCAGGGATGTAAGATGGTGCAGATACTTTGGAAACAGTTTGGCAGTTTCTTAAAAAGTTAAATATGCAACTGCCATACCATCCAGCAATTTCACTCCTATATATTTACCCAAGAGAAATGAAAGCACGTGCCCACACAGAGACTTGTACACGAATGTTCATAGCTGTTTTATCCATAATACTTGAAAACTGGAAACATCCCAGATGTCTGTGGACAGGTGAACAGATAAACAAAGTATGGCATGTCCGTGCAATGGAATATTAGGTAGCGATAAAAAGGAACAAAACACTGATACCTGCTACGATGTGGATGAGCCTCAAACCATTATGCTAAGTGAAAGAAGACAGACACAAAAAAACATATATGATTCCATGTACATGAAATATCCAGAACACGCAAATCTATAGAGTCAGAATGTGGATCTGTGGTTACCTGGGGCTGAGAATTAAAGCAAGGATAATAAATGGGCACAAGGGATCTTATTAGTGTGGTGAAAATGTTTTAAGCTGAATTGTGATGATGGCTGCACAACTCAGTAAATTTACTGAAAAGCACTGAAGTGTAATGAGTAAATTGTATGGAATGTAAATTTTGCCTCAATGAAGTTACTTTAAAAGAGAGAATAAGAGAGGCTGGAACCTCCACTTACAGAGACGGTGTCTACCTGATCTGGTCTGGCTCTGTGTCCCCACCCAAATCTCATCTTGTTAACTCCCATAATTCCCACAGGTTGTGGGAGGGACCCAGTGGGAGATAACTGAATCATGGAGGCAGGTCTTTCCTGTGCTGTTCTCGTGATAGTGAGTAAGTCTCACGAGATCTGATGGTTTTAAAAATGAGAGTTCCCCTGCACACACTCTCTCTTTGCCTGCTGCCATCCACCTAAGATGGGACTTGCTCCTCCTTGCCTTCCACCATGATTGTGAGGCCTCCACAGCCATGTGGAACTGTAAGTCCAATAAAACTCTTACTTTTGTAAATTACCCAGTCTTAGGTATGTCTTCAGCAGCAGCGTGAAAGTAGACTAATACACTACTATAGTTGGATTTGAGTTTGTTAGCTTTGCCAAGGGAGGGTTACAAGTTGTATTAGTCCATTCTCACACTGCTATAAAGAACTACATGAGACTGAGTAATTTATAAAGAAAAGAGGTTTAATTTGACTCCCAGTTCTGCAGATTGTACAGGAAGCATGGCTGGGAGGCCTCAGGAAACTGACATGGCGAAAGACAAATGGGAAGCAGACACATCTTACATGGCCAGAGAAGGAGGAAGAGGGCAAAGGGGGAGGTGCTACACACTTTTAAACAACCAGATCTCATGAGAACTCTATCCTGAGACAGTACTGGAGGGATGGGGCTGAACATTAAAAACCACCCCCATGATCCAATCACCTCCCACCAGACCCCACCTCCAACATCGGGGATTAAAATTCAACATGAGATTTGGGTAGGACCACAGAGCCAAAGCATATCACAAGGTTTTGTTGATACTGAAAAGTCATGTAATACACACGTCTGTGACATCGTATGAGATACTAGTGTAAATTACCTAGTACGGGGCCCAGCATGAAGCTGGGAATGACAGCAGGCATAGTTTATAATTCATTCGTTTTCTTTCATTGGGAAAGTTCTCCTGGAAGAGGAAAGACATCAGGGATGTGTTAGTCCGTTTTGCAACGCTATAAAGGAATACTCAGGGCTGGGTAATTTATAAAGAAAAGACGTTCAATTGGCTCATGATTCTGCAGGCCGTATAGAAAGCACGGTGATGGCTGGACACGATGGCTTACGCCTGTAATCCCAGCACTTTGGGAGGCTGAGGGGGGCGGCTCACCCTGAGGTCAGGAGTTCAAGACCAGCCTGGCCAACATGGCGCAACCCTGTCTCTACTAAAAATACAAAAATTAGCCAGGCATGGTGGCATGCACCTGTAGTCCCAGCTACTCAGGATACTGAGGGAGGAGACTCACTTAAATCCAGGAGGCGGAAGTTGCAGTGAGCCGAGATTGCACCACTGCACTCCAGCCTGGGTGACAGAGTGAGACTTCATCTCAAAATAAAAATAATAAAATAAAAAGAAAGCATGGTGCTGGCATCTGCTTGGCTCCTGGTGAGGCCTCAGGGAGCTTTTACTCATGGTAGAAGGTGAAGCGGGAGCAGGCATGTCACAGGCAAGAAAGGGAGCAAGAGAGGGGAGGTTCCAAGGTCTTCTAATCACCAAGCAGCTCTCACGTGAACTACTAGAGGGAGAACTCATTCATTGCCATGGGGACAGCACCAAGGCATTCTAAGGGATCCGCCCTCATGACCCAGAAACCTCCTACCAGGCCCCACCTGCAACACTGGGATCATCTTTCAACATGAGATTCGGAGGGGATAAACATTCAAAGTACATCAAGGGGGTTACAATGGACCTTTCGCAATCACCACCAGCACTCAGGATGCTCAGCACATGAAACACCTATAAAGTGCTATTGTCAGTGGGAACTGATTAGAAATTCAACTATGCCAGGACGATGGCCATGGACGTCGGAATCCGCTGAGGAGTGTGTAACAACTCACCTGCCGAATCAACCAGCCAAAAAAAAAGTAAAAAATATTTATAATTTAAATAAAAAAAAAGAAAGAAATTATTGTTCTTTGAGCATCTTCCATTTGCTAGGTGAGGAGGGAGACAGAAAGGCCTAGAAGACACTGCCTCTGCCTTCAAGGCGCTTACAGGTTCCAACCCAGGAAGGAGTGAGGGTTCCACCCCAGGCATTCTTGGAATTTTACTGTGTGCTCAGTATTCTTGCCTCTGCTATGACAGCCACCCTCCACTTCTGCCTGCATAGCTACACTTTACAGCATCCCCACTCTGGAATCTCACCTTCCTCCATCACCAACCCACCTCCAACTCTGGGTGTGAAGTCTCCAGGCAGGGGGCAGCCTACGTAGCTGTCACAAGCACTGACCCTGGCACTCTCCTATCTGTGTTTGCCTCGGAGTTCTGCTTTTTGCTGGTCATAAGAATAAGTTGCTGAATGTGGGCCTCAGTTTCTTCACCTGTAAAATGGGCATGATAACCTCAGGAACCTCATAGGCTTAATGTAAGGACTACATGAGTAAATATACAGAAACTGCTTAGAACAGAGTTGGGCACATGGCCAAGGGCCAGCTCTGACCATTGCTCTGTAAGCCAGGCCTTCTCCCCAGCATAGCCTCCAGGATGGCCCGGCTGCTGCTGCCAGCTTCCAGGCTGTGCACCTCACCCCTTTGTTAAGCAGAGAACTGGCAGGGAGGGGACTCCCACTGTCCCCCACATGTGTCATTGATGGCAGGCCTGCATCTGTGATGTCACTGCTGTTGTGTGATTGTGAAAACAATGGCTCTCCCTCCTGCTGAAAGGCAAGCTCCTTCAGCCAGGGACCAGGCCAGTTTCTCTTCACTGCCATGTCCCTAGCTGTCTTACCACAGGGCCTAACAAGCACTCACTAAATTTTTATGGAAGGAAGAAAAAGAGGAAGGGCCAGGCACGGTGACTCATGCCTGTAATCCCAGTTCTTTGGGAGGCTAAGGCAGGCAGATCACCTGAGGTCAGGAGTTCGAGACCAGTCTGGCCAACATGGTGAAACCTGGTCTCTACTAAAAATACAAAAATTAGCCGGGTGTGGTGGTGCGTGCCTATAATTCCAGCTATTCAGGAGGCTGAGGCAGGAGAATTGCTTGAACTCAGGAAGCAGAGGTTGAAATGAGCTGAGATCATGCCACTGTACACCAGCCTGAGCGACAGAGCGAGACTCCATCTTAAAAAAAAAAAAAAAGGAAGATGACGATGGGAGGATGGGAAGGGAGAGGGAGCCACTGGCTAGAAGCACCCTCCCGAGATAAATGTTACTGTGATCAAGCAGACCTCTCATCCTGAGACCAGAGTCTTCAAGTCTGAAGGCATTGGGGTAAAATAGGAATTTTAATTATAATAAGGCAAATAACCCACTAATTACTACCATATTTCTCTGTGCTTCAGCTTCCACAGAGAGTATAATTGTAAGCCGCCGTGTATTACTCTGAACACTGCAAGGCCCTACTTTAAACACTTTACACATATTATTAAATCTTCACAGCAACCCTCAAAGGAAGGTAGTATTACTATCCCCATTTTACAGATTAAAAAACTGGGGCCCAGAGGGTTTTACGCCTGAGGTCACATAGCTAATAAATGGCAGAACCAGGTTTGGGCCGACATAGTTTGATTCTAGAACCCGTCCTTTTAACTCTTACATGATGCGTCCAGAAGAGAGGGAACCATTTAAGCAATCAATAAGCAGCATTATTTTCTAACACTGCGGAGCTGGAAACTCATGCTAGGAAAAAGAGCCGTCTCAGACCTAGCGCTGTGGCCCACGCTGTAATACCAACACTTTGGGAGGCCAAGGTGGGCAGATCATGAGGTCAAGAGACTGAGACCATCCTGGCCAACATGGTGAAACCCCGTCTCTACTAAAAATACAAAAAAAAAAAAAACAATCAGCTGGGCGTGGTGGCCTGCACCTGTAGTCTCAGCTACTCAGGAGGCTGAGGCAGGAGAATCGCTTGAGCTCAGAAGGCGGAGGTTGCAGTGAGCTGAGACTGCATCACTGCGCTCCAGCCTGGCGACAGACGAGACTCCATCTCAAAAAAAAAGGGCCATCTCAAACAATTGCCACTAGTACTGTAAGGCTGGCAGATCCCTCCAAGACTTTGTCATTCACTCAGCAAATATTTATTGAGTACCTAACCCCTCTGTGCCTTAGTTTCCTCATCTGTACAGTGGAAATAATAATAATAGAACATGCCTTTTAGGATAAGGCACTTGGACTACAGCCTGGCACACAGCAGGGGGCTCAGTAGGTGGTTTTGTTTTGTTTTGGTTTGGTTTGGTTTGGTTTGGTTTGGTTTTTTTGAGACGGAGTTTCACTCTTGTTACCCAGGCTGGAGTGCAATGGCGCGATCTTGGCTCACCGCAACCTCTGTCTCCTGGGTTCAGGCAATTCTCCTGCCTCAGCCTCCCGAGTAGCTGAGACTACAGGCGCGCACCACCACGTCCAGCTAATTTTTATATTTTTAGTAGAGACGGGGTTTCACCATGTTGACCAGGATGGTCTCGATCTCTTGATCTCATGATCCACCCGCCTCAGCCTCCCAAAGTTGTTTTGTTTTTAAGATGGAGATTCACTCTTGTCACCCAGGCTGGAGTGCAATGGCGCAGTCTCAGCTCCCTGCAACCTCCGCCTCCCAGGTTCAAGTGATTCGCCTGCCTCAGCCTTCCGAGTAGCTGGGAATATAGACAGGCACATGCTGCCACTCCCAGCTAATTTTTTTTTTTTATTCTATTAGAGACGGGCTTTCACCTGTTGCCCAGGCTGGTCTCGAACTCCTGAGCTCAGGCAATCCATCGGCCTCAGCCTCCCAAAGTGCTAGGATTACAGGCGTGAGCCACCATGCCCAGCCACTAGTAGGGTATTCTATTCTTGATCTAAAACATCATTTCAGAAAAGAAAGACTTCACTGCCTCACTGCTACCCTTTGGTAACTGCAGGAGAAAAGCCAGTGGCTCTCACTGGCATCTCAGGAGAGGGCTCCGTGGCTGGGTAGGAGTCATCTGCAGGAACATGCATCCTCCACTGCTCGGAGCTGGGCCCACTGCTGCATCCCAGCTGTGCCTGCTTCTTGACTGGTTGGGAGTTCTAGGGAAGATTTTTCCCCGCCTGTCGCATGAATGCAGCATGAGTCATTTTTACTGAACCACACTGCGGTGTCTAGTGAAGGAATGTGCCACTGGTGGAAAGATCTGGATGGGAACATTATAAATTTTTAAGCACAAGTGAGGTCAACCCACTATCACTTGGTGTAAAACACAGTCGTCTACCCACCCTTCCCATGCAGGGCCAAGCTCACTGGCAGAAGGAAACAGGACCTCAGGCCCTCACCGCATTTCCGGAAGGCGGTAGAATACGCCATCTAATGAGAATGTGACATGAGGAAGATATATGGACACCTACTGAAGCCAGAGAACCGATTCCAGCTGAGCCTCCATCTCTCGCCTCCTCAAAAAACAATAGTTTCATCCTTCAACCACTCACCAGGGAGACGGAGCAGCAGAGGACAAGGTCAGGAGCCCATCTCTGACCTTACAGGACCCTGAGCCAGTGACCTGTGCCTCAGTTTCCTTATGTGTAAAGCATAGTTGGTGATAATTACACGGTTCTCCCTGGGCTGCTGTGAGGATGTAATGCGACCACCCAGGTTCAGGTCTAAGCGGAGGACTTGGCGCACGGCACAGTCTCCACACGCGGGGCCAATCTGGTGTGGCGTTTCCTCCCTCCAGGCACCACGCTAAGTCTTGGCCCTCATCATTTCATGAACCCTCACAACACCGCATGAGGTTGGTATTTTATTTTCCTGTTTTACAAAAGAGGAAACTGAGGCCCAGCAAAGTGAAGTGCCTTTGGCCACGGGCATGTGGCCTCAAAGCCTGGCAGGCCCCCGAGGGCCACCCCAGCTGCAGGCACAACATGCTCCCACGGTCCTCACCGTCCTCACCACCCTCACCGCCCTCACCGCCCTCACCGTGCAAAGGCCTTCCCGGGCCTTCCTGCACCCCTCCTTCATCTCTCCACCCTTTCCTGCCACAGAGTCAGCTTCCTCTCCCGAGACAGGGTTCCAGTTATCTTAACACAAAAGCAGCTTTATTGGAGGCAGCTTCCGGGCCGGGGCTCTCCACGAGGGGTCTTCACGTGATCAGGGCTGCCCTCACCCAAGCTGCAGCCTCCTCACAGGCAGCACAGCCCCACAGCCCTGCCCGTGGGCCTCCTGCTCCAGCCCAGGCCTGTCCTGCCTCTCTGCCCAGATCCAGGCTGTGCTGCGCCTTTTCTCATCCATAGCCCAGCTATTAATGACTACCCAGCAAGCATGCTGCCCTCACTCCACAACCAGCTGGCAAAGGAAAAGCTCTGGGCTCTCAAGCCGCCTCCTCAAGCCTCCCAGCCATGAGGGTGAGCCATGTCCCTTTCCCTGGCAGGTTCCCTTAGGGAGGCAGACCCAGGGATGAAGCCACACACCCTCGGCCAGCCGTGCCTTAGAGATGTATTTCATGGGAACCAGAAAGGGAGAAGTGTGTGCGTGCATGCGCGTGTGGTTCCCAAGGCCTCCTGGTGCTGTGCCCAGAGCAATTCGAGAAGAGGGATATGATGGGGTAGGCTCCTACTACTGCTGCTTCTGGAAGGGTCCAGGGCCATCTGGAGGGCCCCTAAACATGAAAACATCTGCTTTCCCACCTGAGCAGTCAACAGTGTCTGGCCCGGGGTCGGGGGTGGACGTAGCCCATTGTCTTCACTTGATAAATGGAGAAACTGGAGAATGAGGGCTACATCCTGGCCTCTCTCCCACACACACCCTCCTGAGCACACAGTGCACACCCCTGGGCCTCCAGTGCCTGGGCACCATGGACTGGCTGCCCAAGACTCAGGACGTAGCAGCTTGCCGTGTGGCCTAGAGCAAGGCCTCGGCCTCTCTGGGACTCAGTTTGTCCTTAGTCTTAGTATCATAGATGGCTAAAAGGTGGTACAGTGCTGACTGGGTGCCAAGTACTGATATCCTATGACAACCCTTTCCCGAGGGGAACTGAGAAATGACGCCACGTGCGGTGGCTCATACCTGTAATCCCAGCACTTTGGGAGGCCGAGGCAGATGGACCACTTGAGGTCAGGAGTTTGAGACCAGCCTGGACAACATGGCAAAATCCCATCTCTATTAAAAATACAAAAATTAGCTGGGCATGGTGGTGGGCCCCTGTAATCCCAGCTACTCGGGAGGCTGAGACAGGAGAATCACTTGAACCTGGGAGGCAGAGGTTGCGGTGAGCCGAGATCTCACCACTGCACTCCACTCCAGCCTGGGTGACAGAGTGAGATTCTGTCTCAAAAAAAAAGAAAGAAAGCCAGACTGAAATCCCAATACATATGTCAGTACTGATAGACACCAAACATCTTCGAGATCATGGAGGGGAGGGGAGGGACCCCCTCAAGGACGGGATGGGTGGAGTTTTAATCAGGTAAGAGAAGTGGGGCAGAGGCTGCTAGTTCCTTCCAGTCCAGCTTGATAAAATAACTCATCCAATTGAAGGCTAGAAAGCCCCACCTCTTGCTCCACAGAAGCAAGATGCTGTCCAGTCCCCATCTCAGCACCTCCCAGAGAGCTATTCCAGCTGGAGCAGCTCTGCGAAACATTTCCAAACTCATTAAGCCTTGCAACAATCTAATTTTGCTTGCAAAATTTCCCCTGGCCCTACCAACGCTCTCTAAAATTGCTCCCCCTTTCATTCCATCCAGCCCCCGGGTTTCACCAACCTCTTCCCACATCACCTGGCAAAGAGAAGGCTCAAGCATTTGCAGCCTACAGCAAAGAAACTGAACTTGAGTTTAGATTTGGTGTGAGAGGGAACTACCTAGGTTTAGCAAACAGCTTTGCCCTACACCACAGCTCCCACCCCACCCGCCCACCTCTGGCCTGATTTTCTTTAGCCAGTTTCTGTTTTCCTTCAGGCCTTGTACCTGGGACAGTTTTCACATCTACAGCTCAGTGCCAGGGCAGACCCTCTGGCTCCGAGTCCCACCTAAGTCCCAGGGCTCCCAGAGCAAACATAGAGCCGACAGCAGCTTGGAGCAGACGCCTTGATTTACAGTCAAGCGTAAGCTCTGCAAATTATATTTCCACAGAAACACATGAAAAACTTGGCTCTGTCATTTTGCTGACACAAATCTTTTTCTTTTTTTCTTCTTCTTTTTTTTTCCCTGTTATTCCTCCCTCCACGGTGCCTTCCTTCCCCACCCCTCCTTCCACCCCAATCACCAGTACAAAACTGAAAAGTTGCAGTTGTTCAGGCAAAGAGATTGGACAAACTGACTCGGCTTGAACATAATCTTCTCTCTGAAGCTGCAGCCCCGGTGGTGCGTACATTGCTTATCACACGTCAAGGACAGGAAGAGGCATTTCCTAGCTGCCTGGCTTGCCTTTGCTCCACACCCAGCAGGATCACTCCCTCTGAGAGGCTCAGCAGAGTGAAACAAAATCTGCAGGCCCTGTGCCCTTCTTAAGGAGTGAAAGCCTGCTACGGAATCCCCTACAACCCGCGTGGCCAGGGAGCCTCCCCACTCCTTCCCCACTGCGTTCTCCCCAAATCCCACTATGACCCAAGTCAGATGCATTTGCTGCACATCAAGTGAGAAAGCTCCCCCGTCTCCTTCCACCCACACAGACTCACTGAGGACAGTCCCACCATCACCCACGGCACAGAAATGTCAAAAGCAGCAAAACCTCAGAGCAAAGCCATGGAGCCACAGAGTCCTCCCAAAGCAAGAAAGTCCCCATCCCCTGTCTCAAGTTCTCTGCAAAAATGCTCACTATAGGGGCCGGGCACGGCAGCTTACACCTGTAATTCCTGCACTTTGGGAGACTGAGCCGGGCGGATCACTTGAGGTCAGGAGTTCAAGACCCGCCTGGCCAACATGGCGAAACCCCATCTCTACTATAAAAACACAAAAATTAGCCTGGCATAGTGGCACACACCTGTAATCCCAGTTACTAGGGAGGCTAAGACAGGAGAATCTCTTGAACCCAGGAGGCAGAGGTTGCAGTGAGCCGAGATGGTGACACTGCAATCTAGCCTGGGCAACAGAGCAAGATTCTGTCTCAAAAAAAAAAAATGCTCACTATCTAAGCAAGTTGTTTAGATGTTGGAGGGGTTTGGTGTGTTGAAGGAAGGCGCTGGGTGGTTTCTGTCATTTCACATTGCCTGTTGCTTTCGGGTCAGGGACAGCGGTCACCAGCTGACTGGGGGGTATAGAAACCTGATTAGGACATTTCACACACCACAGGAGGAGCGGATCACCTGAGCAAGGGCTGCGCCAGCTGGCAAATGTTCACATCTGTTTTCAAAGGCCGTACCCCCCATGGCAGCATCAGCACCGTTCAGAAGCCAGGGAGGTTGGGCAGCATAAACTCTGGAGGGAATCTAGAGCGGCCCCCACCCCACCCCAGCACCCTCCTCAGGTCCACAGGGGAGACAACCAATCTAATTAAAAGGTTCTGAGGTGCGATGATGGTGGCAGTAATTATCGCCTGGCTCTCTGGGGGTCTCTGTCCTTCCTGAGAGCCCTCGGCATGTTCTCAAAGACAGTCTTATTTGTGCTGCAACAGTTCTGTGAAGGTAGACTTCCACAGAAAGTATAGCATTGAGTTCCTAGCAAAGTTGAGGCCCAGAGAGGTTAAAGGTCATACTGTATGATTTAAAAAAAAAAAACAAAAAACTGAAATTGGCAGTTTCTTAAAAGTTAAACACGCATCTAACATGAAACCCAGGCATCCCACTCCTAGCTATTGACCCAAGATAAATGAAAGCATATGTGCCCATAAAGGCTTGTACCCAGATATTTATAGCATTTTTATCCATAACAGCCAAAAACTAAAAATAGCTCAAATATCCATCAACAGGTGAGTGGATAAGCAAATTGGGATATACTCCTAGGCTGGAATACTATTCAGCAGTAAAAAGAATAAATTAGCCCAGGTGTGGTGGCTCACACCAGTAATCCCAGCATTTTGGGAGGCTGAGACAGGAGGATTGATTGAGCCAAAGAGTTAGAGAACAGCCTGGGCAACTTAATGAGACCCCGACTCTCAAAATAAAAATAAAAATAAGGGTCGGGCACAGTGGCTCACACCTGTAATCCCAGCACTTTGGGAGGCTGAGGCAGGAGGATCACTTGAGCCCAGGAGTTTGAGGCCAGCCTGAGGAACATAGTGAGACCCTATCTCTCAAAAAAAATAAAAATAAAAATAAAGGGCCAGACGCAGTGGCCACGCCTGTAATCCTAACACTTTGCGAGGCCGAGGCAGGTGAATCACCTGAGCTCAGGAGTTTGACACAAGCCTGGGCAACATGGTGAAACCCCATCTGTACTAAAAATACAAAAAATTAGCTGGGCATGGTGGCGTGCACCTGTAGTCCCAGCTACTCGGGAGGCTGAGGCAGGAGAATCACTTATCTGGGGGACCAGAGGTTGCAGTGAGCAGAGATTGCACCACTGCACTCCAGCCTGGGTGACAGAGTAGGACTCTCTCTCAAATAAATAAATAAATAAAATGTTTTAAATGTTCTCTTAGCCTTAGTGGCATTTTCTTAGAAACCTCCATGCCATGAGAGCCAAACACAGGCTGAAGGGCAAAAGAAGAAAGACAGGGCAGAGGTGCAAACTTGTGTACCATGGAGACAGGAGGAGCAGAGGCATGGAGAGCCAGAGGCTGGGGACCCTGAATGACCGTTGGACTGTGTGCTACTGGCTCCAACTTGTCTTTCAATGGATCCAGAACATCCATCGCCATCTGATCACCAAGAGCACCTCTAAGAGATCCCCCTTGGTCACCAAAGCAGTCCCTTCAGTCCTCTGCCCTGGACCTGGGACAGCCTGGACTAGTTCTGTTCTCAGTGGGGGCTGAGTGTAACACATATACACTAAATCATCTCTTCTGCTGTCACAGCCAAAGAATCAAAAAAAATTTTAAAGGGGAGGGGATGACAAGTAAAAGAAGAAACACAAGGAGGAAAGTAAGGTGCTAGAAATGGAGTCAGGATGCAGAACGCAAGCCGTGCTACTTGCTAGAGGTGGGACTCAAATTTGTTTCTAAGTTTTCTGGCAGCGAAGGCGAAGAAGAGGAGGGATATTAACATGATTCGTGGCGTCCAGGAGCTAGAAATGAAGTCAGTTGTTTAGGAAGGCCCAATCCTGAGCACATGAGACACATGAGGAATTATGTGTGCCAGGGCTGTTGGTCTCATAATTTCCCCAGAATAGTACACACCATTGTCAACAAGATTCCTAAAACTGAGTGCAGACAGAAGCTGCGGTGTGCTCGTAAATGTCATGGTGTGGAGCGGGGGGTGTGCAGTTACTGTGGTGTAAATACTAAGCCAGTTACTGTGGTGTAAATACTCCCACCACAACCAATTTCAAGCTGTTTGTGTGCAGTCACTGAACACTAGGTAAAATAACCTCAAGAGTATAATAACAGCAAAATGTAGTAAAGTCATTAGGAAGTGGGGAGTTCTGAATACTTCTTGTCTTTTTAAATATAATCCAATTGTAAGCTTACATAATTTGATTTTGGGGGTTGTTTTGTTTTGTTTTGTTTTGTTTTGTTTAGACAGGGTCTCACTCTGTCACCCAGACTGGAGCACGATGTCGCTGTCACAGCTCACTGCAGCCTCAACCTCCCAGGCTCAAGCAATCCTCTCACCTCAGCCTCCTGAGTAGCTGGGATCCCAGGGGTGTGCCACTAAGACTGGTTAATTTTTGTATTTTTTTGTAGAGACAGGGTTTTGTCGTGTTTCCCAAGCTGGTCCCAAACTCCTGGGCTCAAGCCATCTGCCCACCTCGGCCTCCCAAAGTGCTGGGATGACAGGCATGAAGCCACCGTGCCTGGCCTATAATTGATTTGTAATGCTGGTGGCTCATGAGATGCCTGAAGATTGAACGATTGGATCTCATACTCCACTACCAGCCAGCACTAGCACACCCACTTAGAGGCTGTGGCCAAATCCGAGGTCCCCACATGCATGTCCCAAGGTCCTGTGGTGGGATGTGGTGATCCCAGCTGGGTGGCAAGGGAGGTGACAGAAGCCACCTGTTAGACACAGGTGGAGACGGTGCTGTACGTGGTACTAAGGCAGGCGCCCCTGGCTGTGCAGCTAGTCCGCTGCTCAGTGGGTTCTCAGAGAGCGACAGACCAGCAACCTCTGAGGATTAAGTCAGGGACTCCCAGCTGAACACGTGCTTCAAAAATGCCCTCAGCCACAGGAAGTTTCTCTGCATATCTAGACACAGACTCGCAGAATCCAGGGCAGGCAGGGACTTCCAAGGACAGCCCAGTGAGTCCCTAACGCATGCATGCTGTCTTTTGATAGCTCTTTGTTTGGAAACTTCCAACTTCCACTGCCGGGGCCTCATTGCTTCCCATCATTCATTCTCTGAGTGAATTTCTTGAGTGCCCACTTGCACCAGGCACTGTCTTAGCACTGACCAGACAGTGGTGACCCTCCATATGGGGAAACTTAAAGTCTCGTCCAGCTGTTACAGAATGACGCTGCGGTCTGTAGAGTCAGACCCACCCCAGACTGTCTCTCAGCTCCATTTCCTCCTAGCTATGCAACCTTGGGAAATCGCTCACCTTCTGAATCTGTTTCTTCCACTGTGGAAGGAGGCTGATGGACCCTGCTGCAAATAATGTTTGAAATGGCTGGTATGGGATGGGCGTGGTGGCTCACACCTGCAATCCCAGCACTTTGGGAGGCTGAGGTGGGCGGATCACCTGAAATCAGGAGATCGAGACCAGCCTGGCCAACATGGCGGAAACCCCATCTCTACTAAAAAGACAAAAAATTAGCCGGGCATGGTGGCACCTGTAGTCCTAGCTACTTGGGAGACTGAGGCAGGAAAATCACTTGAACCCAGGAGGCGGAAGTTGCAGTGAGCAGAAATGGCACCACCGCGCTCCAGCCTGGGCAACAGAACGAGGCACCATCTCAAAAAAAAAGAAAGCAGTGTCTGGAGCAGGGCCTGGTCACAGTGAGTGTTGTCAGGGGCCTTGCTCTGCCCTTCAAAGCCACACAAAGTGTGGTTCCTTCTGTACATGTGATCCCTCCAAAAAGTGGAGCAGCCCTCTAAATAATAATAGTAATAATAACTAACAGAGAGAGATGGAATCCCGTGTGCCAGGGATGGAAGCAGCCCTCTAAATAATAATAGTAATAATAACTAAGAGAGATGAATCCCGTGGGCCAGGGACTGTTCTTGAAGCTCTCTGTGTTAAAACACTGAATGATTTCAACGACCATGGGAGATGGCTACTATCATTATGCAAATGAAAAAAATGAAGGCCAAGAGAGGTTGAGTCACTTCTCAAAGTCACACAGCAAGGAATTAAGTGGTGTCCTCAGGACTTACATGCAGGGGAAGCAGACTCCAGCCCAACATCCTCTCCTCCTGAAGCAATGGCAGGTACCGCACCCACCCAGCTTCTCTCCCCTTCCCACTGCTCCACGCAGGGTCCCAGCACCCCAGTGTGGAAAGCGCAGTGCTGGTGGTCCCTCCCCATTGGTGACCTCACCCCACCGTGGCCCCCAACCCCTAGGTCCCGGAGTGATGCCTCCTCTGACTCTCTGCCCTGAGAACATTTTCACTGGCTGAAGGCAAAAAATGTTCTAGTAAAATTACCAACTTTTCTTTCTTGGAAAATACTGTTCTTTAACCTGGCATATGTTGCTTGCTTGCTTTTTTTGTTTGTTTGTTTGTTTTTTTGTTTGAGACAGAGTTTCACTCTTCTTGCCCAGGCCAGAGTGCAGTGGCGCAATCTCAGCTCACTGCAACCTCCACCTCCCAGGTTCAAGCGATTCTCCTGCCTCAGCCTCTGGAGTAACTGGGATTACAGGCATTCGTCACTATGCCCAGCTAGTTTTTTAAATTTTTAGTAGAGACAGGGTTTCTCCATGTTGGTCAGGCTGGTCTCAAACTCCTGACTTCAGGTGATCTGTCTACCTTGGCCTCCCAAAGTGCTGAGATTACAGGTGTGAGCCACACCTGGCACTTTTTTTTTTAAATGTCCTTCCTTTTATGACATGATGCCTCAACTGGCAAAATAAACAGGATGTCACCTCAACTTGTCCGAAGATTGAGAAAGGTGGATTTTTACGAATCTGTGGACACCCAAAGGCCAGGGACTCGGCTGTCCCTCTTGGGCTGGGACCCTCCCTGAAAGTCTACTGAGGTCCCGGCACCAGTGGGATGGTCTCATGGAGGACGCCTGCCTCTTCGGTGTCTACTTTGGGGTGGCTCAGCCTCACCTCCCTCCCAAGAATTCCAGAGAGAATCACTCCCATCCCCCACCACTGACCTGTTTGCAAAAGGGCTCTCGGGGCTCCACTGACAGAACCCTTGCTCCTCAGGGGGCGCCCTGAGGGCCCAGCTGACAGGTTGGCCCAGAGGAGCCCCACTGCCCCTGGCAGGGGGAGCAGAAGCAGGGCTTCCCCTTGGAAGGACTGCACGGTGGAGGTGGTCCGGAGAGCTTGGCCTAAAAACCTGCATGCCCAGAGCTCAGCACAGGGCGAGAGGTGAAGACCAAAGTAGATGCTGCTGCCGGAAACCGGGCGGCAGGGACGGGGCAGGTGGAGGACAGCTCTGGGGTTCTCAGGAGTCCGGAGTAAAGTCCACAGAGGGGCTTGCCTTCTGCCCCGACTCGGGGAGCCAACAGAATTCCTCTCTCCTTCTCATACCGACCCCCCAGGCACTCTCAGATGTGTGCACATGCTCACACTCCTCACACACACACTACTCTCTCTCATATCCACTCTCACACTTATACACACTGACACACACACACCCCCTCATGCATACACTCACAACACACCCTCACACATATGTTCACACACTCACACTGACACACACACCTACCCTCACATGCACACTCATAACACACCCTCACGCATATATTCACACACAGTGACACATCCACAGCACACACACACATTCTCACTCATTCACTCACATACACACACTGACACACACACACCCTCACATGCACACATACCCTCACGCATATATTCACACACACTGACACACATACACAGCACACACATGCTCACAATTATCCATTCTCACTCATTCACACACTCATACACACTGACACACTCATATGAACACTCATAACTCACCCTCACGCATATATTCACACACACTGACACATACATACACAGCACACACACGCTCACAATCACCCATTCTCACTCATATTCACTCACACTCATACACACTGACACTCATATGAACTCATAACACCATCACGCATATATTCACACACACTGACACACTCATACATCCATACATATGCTTACACTCCTCACACATTCTCATATCCACTCACACACACTCATGCACACACAACACATCCTCACACATATATTCACACACTCACTCCGACACACTCAAACACCTGCAGTATACACACTGACACTAGCACACACACTAGCACATACTGGCACACAAGCACACACACTAGCACACTCACTGACACAAGCACACACAAGCACACCTACTGACACACTAACACACTGACACCTTACACTAGCACACACTCACCAACACACAATCACACACACTCATACACACTCAGCACACAGGCAGTCACACACACTGATGCACTCATACACCCACAGCACACACATGTTCACACAAACTGACATATTCACACACATTCCACATTGGCACACTCACTGACACAAACACACATCAACTCATATTCACACTCATAGCACACCCTCACACATATATTCACACTCATACACCCACAGCACACACACACTGACATACCAGCACACACACATTCACACTAGCACACACTGACACAAGCACACACTGACACTATACACACTGGCACACACTGACACACAAGCACACATACACATCCACTCATATTCACACTCATAGCACACTCATATATTCACACACACTGATGCACTCATACACCCACAGCACACACATGCTCACACTCACACACTGACACACAAGCACACATATCCACTCATATTCACACTCATAACATACCCTCATGCATATATTCACAAACACTGATGCACTCATACACACAGTACACACACACTGCCACACTCACACTGGTGCACACAGTCTCACGTTCTCACACTCATTTATTTTTTCTTTTTTTAATGATCTTTGAGAAATCTTTTTTTTTAATAATTTTTTTTTAGATGGAATCTCACTCTGTCACCCAGGCTGGAATGCAGTGACACAATCTCAGCTGACTGCAACCTCTGTTTCCTGGGTTCAAGCGATTCTCCTGCCTCAGCCTCCTGAGTAGCTGGAACTGCAGGAGCCCACCACCATGCCCGGCTAATTTTTGTATTTTTTACTAGAGACGGGGTTCCAGCATATTGGCCAGGCTGGTCTCGATCTCCTGATCTCAAGTGATCCACCCACCTCAGCCTCCCAAAGTGCTGGGATCACAGGTGTGAACCACGGCGCCCAGCCAACACACTCATTTAGTCACACATACTGGACACATTCTTAGTCATAGAACACATTCTCACTCATATGCACACTCTCATGCTAACACACAGCCACACTCATTCACCCACTCTCGGGACGCATTCTCACACATATATTCACACACTCTCCACACACACACTGACACACACTTAGGCACCCACGGCACACACTCCCATGCTCATACATACTCCCAACATCCTCACACCCACAATCAGGTACACACTCTCCACGCACGCTGACACACAGACATGCACAGCACACACCCCCATGCTCACACTTCCACCCACACTCTCCCACCCACAATCAGGTACACACTCTCCACACTCACACTGACACACACTCAGACACCCACGGCACACACCCCCATGCTCACACACACTCCCACACACTCCCTTGCACCCACAATCAGGTACACACTCTCCACACTTACATTCACACACTACTCCAAAATCTTTCCACCAAGACGCCCCAGGCACATCCTCACAGCTACACCAGCTGCGCCCCAAATCAGCCCCTCCTGCCTGGGTCTAACCTGGCTCGGGGAACTGGCCTTCCTGCGGCTCAGATGCAGCCCTGCTGGGGTAACTCGGAACCCTGATTTGACATTTCAGTCACCACCTGTGTCAGGTCTGGCCGGGGAAGAAAGGGATGTCAACAGGGAATGGAGCTGTCCTGTCAGTCAGGGCCCTGCCCCTGTGTGTCCACAGATGCCCTCATCTGCATGTCCTCATATATGTATCCACGGATGTCCACCCCGGGGCTGCGGCGGCCGCGTGACAGCTCAGGCTGCTGCTGTGGTCAGTGAGCAACGCAGGAGCCATGGGTTGGCTCCTTCTTGCATAGGGGAAATGCCGAGGCCACTTGGCAAATGCCACGGCAGCACTACACAAATGCCAGCCGCGTGAGATGGCATAAGGTCACGCCTAGTCAGGCTTCTAGAGAAACAGTACCAGTAAAACTCCCATTCTGCAGTAGACAGCGAGGCCGGGCTGTGTCCTGGTGCCCTGCCAGCTGCCCATCCTCACTCAGCTCCAGAGCAGGTGCTGGTGCAGCCTCTGCACCCAGCGGAGGAGCCAAAGGAAGAACCAAGTCTCAGAGCTCAGCTGCGACCTCTCATTTCATTCTGACAGCACCCGCAAGAGCAGGGGCTGGGAATGCTCCCATTTTGCAGATAAGGAAACTGAGACTCAGCGAGGTGGAATCACTTGTCCAGTCATCAGCCTGCAGGTGGAGCCCAGAGTTAAGTGCGGCCAGCCCTGCCCGATGCCCGAGCTGCTCTACACCTTGCCTACAGACGAGAGAGTGGACACTCAATTAATTTCTGTGGGATGCATTTTTTGAAGTTCCCTGGGCGATTCAGAAGAAATTTCCATCCCAGATGGCAAATGGTCCCACCCAAGCTTCCAGTGGACACTGGACTTTCCCACAAAAATGGGACCCATCCACCCAGCCCCTGTCCCAATTCCTAAGAAAAAGGCCAACATCCAGTGCTGGCTTCTTCTATGCCAGGCACGGTCCTGGACACTTTCTGTGACAGTACTCGCTGGATCCCCCTCATAGCCCGGTACTGTAGGAATTGTTATCATCCCCATTTGACCGATGAGGAAACTGACACACAGCGTGATTAAGTGGCACAGCCAACAGGAGGCAGGGCTGCACTTTACAGCCAGGCAGGGCAGCTCCGCCCTCCGCCCTGGGTGGTGAGCCTTGGCACTGCCCCCGGCACATCCCTGAGGCTGTCAGCGGCAGGGGCAGCAGCATTGTTGGGCAGTGTGATTTTTATCTTGACAAGTGGCCCTTTCACAATCGCTGTTTCCCCTCCACAGCCCAGGGCGGAAATGAGAAGGGGAGAAGAAGAAAGAGGGGGCTGCCAGGCCTGATGGATGGGCTGGGCAGGATCACGCCTTGAAACCAGAAATCCATTCTCTTTTGTCTACACAAACAATGCATGCAAGCAGGCCGGAAGCAAAGGCACAACCCAGCCACCCCCAACCAGAGAGTTTGGCACACCTCTGGTGCCATGCAGCCACCCTCATTCCTGGGGACAGTGGGGGCAGGGGAGGGGCAGGTTCTAAGCAGGTGGTAATATCAGGTAGCATGACAGCCTTGAGCACAGGCCTCAGGTAAGACACCCAGGTGACCCAGAAGGACAGGCTGGAGAGACGCCTTTCAGACCACCAGGACTCAGCCCCCCCACCTGCAAACAACCAGGAAAGAGTACCAGGAAAAACCTTTCCTATGCGGCTCCAAGTCCCCAAGAAATCCTGCCTGCCCCTCCCACACTACAAGACTCAGGAACCTGGGGACCTGGGGGTGTGGGGACCAACACCCGGGTCAATTTGACACTGAAGCCTTATCTGTGCTCCTCCTACATGCAATGCCTAAGGAACACAGAGGTCTCTAAGGGCTCCCAGAAATGAGCTAGATGGCCAGGCACGGTGGCTCACACCTGCAATCCAAGCACTTTGGGAGGCTGAAGCAGGTGGATCACTTGAGGCCAGGAGTTCGAGACCAACCTGGCAAAAATGGCAAAGCCCCATCTCTACAGATATTACAAAAATTAACCAGGTGACATTGGAGGTGCCTATAATCCCAGCTTACTTGGGAGGCTGAGGCAGGAGAATTGCTTAAACCAGGAGGCAGAGGTTACGGTGAGCCAAGATTGCATCACTGCACTCCAGCGAGCAAGACTCCATCAAGGAAAGAAAGGAAAGGAAAGGAAAGGAAAGGAAAGGAAAGGAAAGGAAAGGAAAGGAAAGGAAAGGAAAGGGAGGGGAGGGGAGGGGAGGGGAGGGGGAGGGGAGGGGGAGGGGAGGAGAGGGGAGGGGGAGGGGGGGAGGAGGGAGAGAGGGAGGGAGGGAGGGAGGGAGGAGCTAGACACACACATTAAGTGTGACACCAAGCAGGCCATCTCACTGAAAGGACTGGCAGGTAGTGTCTGATGAGCTGGCACAGTGGTGATAACATAAATTAAAAGTTCACATTTATTAACCATTTGCTAAGGGCCAGGCACTTACATGGGTTATCTCGTGCAACCCTCCAACAACCTACGGCGACGTAGGCACTTCCGTAAAAACCTGTCTTTTACAGATGAGAGCCAGAGCCCCAGGGTGGTTAAGTCATGTGTCCAAGAGCACACAGCTGTGACAGAGCAGGAAGCTGAACCTGGCAGCCTGGCTGCAGACGATGAACGAACACCAGCAGGGACGGGGATTTGGAGGGCTGGTGGTGGGGACCAGCCAGGGCGCCTGAGAGGCTTCCACGGAGCAGGTGGAATTTGGGTGGAGAGGTGGTGCCTTTGCCCCAGCCCTGAGATCTGCTGTTTTGGAACCCTAAAGATCCATGTCTCTGCTTATATCACCAAGCCTGAGGTTGTTCTAAGTAGCCAAAGCCACCCCAGGCTGGGGTTGGGTGCAGGGCGAGGTGGAGGCAGCCCGGGAATGGAACAGTCGGGAAGAGCTGCGGGCACTGAGGACCCGCTCCACCCTGCTGGTCAGCCCGGGAGATCAGGATCCCGGCTCAGCCCACTGCCTGGGTGTGGAGAGCAGAAAAACAGTGCATAGAGCACTCCCAGCCCGACGCCTAGGGCAACGGCAGCGGCCACCAGTTCCATCAAGGGACCACACACCCTCTCTCATGCTGACAAAGCCTCGCTCTCTTTGAGCCACCCGTGTGGCCATCGTTGGCTGTGTTGGGACTTCGTATCTCTTTTTATTTTTATTTTTTTTGACACAGAGTCTCACTCTGTCACTCAGGCTGGAGTGCAGTGGCACAATATTGGCTCACTGCAACCTCCACCTCCTGGGTTCAAGTGATTCTCCTGCCTCAGCCTCTCAAGTAGCTGGGATTACAGGCTCCCACAACCATGCCCGGCTAATTTTTTGTATTTTAGTAGAGATGGGGTTTCACCATGTTGGCCAGGATAGTCTTAATCTCCTGACCTCATGATCCACCCACCTCGGCCTCCCAAAGTGATGGGATTACAAGCGTGAGCCACCAGGCCCTGCCAACTCTGCATCTTTTAATGCCTCTGCTGGTAACCTGTGGCTCCCCCAAAGCTATGACTGGGCCCATAAATCCTCACTGGCACCTCCAAGATGTCAGCCAGCCCTGGGACACCCTGCTGAATTTACAAGCTCCAAAGTCCAGATTTGCTCTGACGAGGGAAGAAAAGCATTATGTTGCATCGGGGACCTGGTGCTCAGAAGCCATAAACCACGCTAGTGACAGCGCCATGACAGGTCGAGGGCCCTTGGCGGGTCATTTGCGCGCCAGTTAATGGCCATGATGATGAGGCAGTAGCTGCTTGAGAACCCCTCGTGGGCCACTAATGAAGCTTTAAGTCTGTCCCGGGAGGTTAAGGGAGGAGGCGCCTATTTGATCTGCTTTTTGGGGTGCTTAATCCCAGTTCCGTCTGTCTTCTCTCCTAGGCCTTTGTGCTTGTTCCACCTCGGCAGGCGCAATCTCACCATGGCCCTCTGAACACACACGTTGAATTCTAACTTGAGGGCACTGGGGAGTGACAGCCACTCATTTCCCAGTCTTTTTTTATTGTCTTAGGAACAATAGTCTGCTGTGTTCCAAAGCACACAGGCTCCTCTCAGATGGGGCAAAGCAGAAGGAATGGGGAAGTCTCGGGGAGAAGCAGCCAAGGGGGCAGAGAAGGAGAGAAGCCTGCCCAGGGGCAGTGCCCACCTGGAAGCAACGACGGGGACGTCAGGGGCGCTCACGTCCCCACCGGTCCTGCCAGCCTTAGCATGGTCTCAGCCCCCACTCCCTCGACTCCTCTCTCCCTGGACCAAGCTCATAGGACTGAACAGCCATGGAAGGAAAGAGCTGGGACTAACTCTCCTGCTGTGTCCTTGGGCAAAAACTGTCAGAGTCTTAACCAAGGAAATTACCAGCAACTAATGCTCTTATTTGATCTAAGACTCTGTGGGTGTGGGTGTGGATGTGGGTATGTGCGAGAGAAAGAGAGAAACAGACAGCGACAGAAATAGACAAAAAGAGACAGACAGAATTGAGGGCAAAAGAGCGGTATCATAGGAACTATTTGTTGGCACAGGAAAGAAAGATCCAGCGTCTCTTGGCAGGCTGTGAATACCCTTTAATTAAGTAATAAATTTGGAACCAGGGAAATAAACATCAGTAGGGAAACACTTGGTTTAATTACCCATTCATCTGTTTGGCTCTGCCAGGGCGCTGCGGGGCCACCGCTGCCAAGACACAGCAGCTCACGGGCACTCAGGACCGAGGCTGCCCGAGTCCACATTCCAGTTTGGTTCCAGCTCCTTCCCTGTTGACAGAGAGAAAGAGAAACAGAGGCTGAGCGAGACAGAGGCAGAGAGACAGCGACAGCACAGAGGAGCAGCTATAATTCGATCAAAGGGCTCTGGGGAGCATGTAAACCACCAGACACCACCAGAGTGGTTTGTCACCAGAGCCCCAGTGGAATTGACTCAGAAGGCATTGTTGCAGATTTTCCAACATGAAGCCAAAATACAGAGGCTGGGTGTGTCCAAAATGCTGCTCTCGGAGCCGTGTGTTACTGGGAAGGAGCAAACCCGGCGGTGTTGATCCCATGCTCACCTCCTAGCCATTGCAGTGAGCAGCGTAGCCAGCCACACACTGTCTGCACCTCCACCAGGGCCTCAGAACCCCGCAGAGGGTGAGGCAGAGCCCCAGGCGGGGACAGACATCAGGAGCAGAAAGCCTTTGGGATTCTGAGGCTCTGGGCCTAATTACAGAGCTTGGGGTCCTGGGTCAGTGCCACAGAAGCCACTCACAAGGCCCTCCCAAGGGGCGGTGCAGGAGGAGAAGCTGGGAGGAGCCGAGAGGAAGGGAAGACCCCCCTCAGCAATGTGAGACCAAGGCTCCTGAGACCTACACTGCCTTGTAGGTCTCCGGGGTCTGTGGCTTTGGGTTCTGTAGCATTTCTAGAATCCAAGAGAAGAGAAAAGTGAGGAGGCTTTGGGAGACCAGAGACGCCCCTTTGGGCACCCTTTTGGCCATCTCTGAGGTGCCCAGAGGTGACAGAGGAGGCACTCCCTGACCTCCACCAGGGATCCCAAGCCTGGGTCGCTTGTTTCCAGGGCTTTCTCCCCGCGTGGAGGATGGGGGGAGGTGTGCTTAATGGGATGGACCAAACCTTTCTTGCTGTAGCCTCTGATTCCTAAAATCTGCTCCTATAAACAGCTCTCACCCAGCAGGCTCCTTGTGATGTGTCAAGAGTAAATGAATCTGAAACGGCAAAGGAGATTGCCTTCCAAATAGTCTTGACTTTAAAAATCAAGACAAAGAAAGCCTTTGGCAAAGGACATTTTCAGTTTGGCCAGATCCAGGGCTTTGGAAAAATATCTGAAGACATTTCACCAAACCCAGAGCAAAGCCGGCAGGGCCCGGCTCTGGTCATTACGAGTTACTCGCGGCTTGATTCTTGCTGAAGTCGTTTTCATCTATCTGCCGTCTGAGCCCTTCTGAGCCAGCTCGATCTCTGCAGCTGTTATGCACAACTCTTCGCCTTTACAACCTGACAGGCATTTGGAGACAGTGCTGGGAGGCAGCAGGAGTGTGAGGGCCCCGCTCCAGTCCCAGCCCTCAAGGACCCTGGCCCAGTCTCTTTGTTCTACGGAGGCATCCAGCACCGTGCCCAGGACAGCGTGTTCACAGAACGACACGAGTGAATGTTCACCAGAGCTGAGCATGGCCAGGCTGGCAAAGGCCTGCCAATCTGAGCCAGGTCTGTAGGGAAGAAGCATCTCCGGGAGAAGGCCAAATACCACGTGGTATCTAAGCTCTGACAGGCAGGGAGTCAGGACAGATGGCAGGGGCACTGGGAGAGGGTATGCGGGTGCCTGGGGCTTCCAAGAAGATCCTTAATGAGCAGGCAGGGCTGAGAAGAAGTGTGGCGGCCGGGCGTGGTGGCTCACGCCTGTAATCCCAGCATTTTGGGAGGCCAAGCGGGGGTGGATCACCTGAGGTTGGGAGTTCAAGACCAGCCTGACCAACATGATAAAACCCCATCTCTTCTGAAAACACAAAACTAGCCGGGCGTGGCGGCCCATGCCTGTAATCCCAGCTACTCAGGAGGCTGAGGCAGGAGAACTGCTTGAACCTGGGAGGTGGAGGTTGCGGTGAGCCGAGACTGCACCATTGCACTCCAGCCTGGGCAACAAGAGCGAAACTCCGTCTCAAAAAAAAAAAAAAAAAAACTTAAAAAAAGAAAAAGAGAAGTGTGGCTTGGTGGATGAACAATGGCACTTTGGCAGCCAACAGGCTGGATTCAAATTCCCACCCTGCCACTCACAGCACTGTGGCCTGGAGCCAGTAGCATAAAGCCCTGAGCCTTTGCTCCCTTATCTGGAGGTCAAGGAGCCACAGTGCCCACCCACAGGGCTCTCATGCTCCGAAAATGAACTCCTGCATATGAAGTTTTCTCTGTGTGAGTGGGGAGGATCCTTAGGCCCCCACTTGGTTTTTGTTTGTTGGTTTGTCTATTTGTCTTTCGAGACTACTCTGTCATCTAGGCTGAGGCTGGAGTGCAGTGACGTGATCATGGCTCACTGCAGCCTCCACCTCCCAGGCTCAAGTGATCCTCCCAACCTCAGCCTCCCAAGTAGCTAGAACCAGGCATGGTGACACCTGGCTAATATTTTTACTTTTTATAGAGATGGAGTCTCACTAAGTTGCCCAGGCTGGTCTCAAAATCCCAGCCTCAAGCCATCCTCCTGCCTTAGCCTCCCAAAGCACTGGGATTATAGGTATGAGCTGCCATGCCTGGCCCCTCTGCAGCTTTTCTACATTTCCTGGTCCTCCCACCTCATCGTATTTAGTCCATCCCATGTTCCAGTTGTTTCTGGACTTGCCACTCCCCTGAGCTTCATTCCATCCCACGTGGGCCTGCCAGTCCAACAGACACCACCGCAGCTCCCCTGACAGTCAAGGGCATCAGCTTCCACGTTCATTCTTCACCCTCAGCGCTGGAGGCCACCTGTTGGGAACAGGCTCTCTGGAGCCCTCCAAGAGATCTGTTCAACAGGTAAACAAATCCCCGGGAATGTGTCCTCTGAAACTGCCTCCTCCCCCTTGGTAATGTGATTCTAAAGGCCTGTGACACTCCTTTGTTCTCCCACGGTGTGGCCAATTGAGACATGGAGAGGACTTCAGGCCAAGAAAGGATCTAATTCCCAACACCTTATGCTCATAAGCCATGACCCTACACCACCTTCCACGCTTCCTGCAAAAGTGAGAGTGGGGGTGTTGAGACCCAAGGCGTGTCTTTCTACACGGTTCGGATGTTTGTTCCCCCAAATCTCAAGCCGAAATGTGATTTCTAATGTCCAGGGTGGGGCCTGGTGGGAGATGACTGAGCCCTGGGGGCAGATCCTTCATGAACGGGTGAACCACATCCCCTTGGTGATAAGTGAGCTCTTGCCCGTGAGTTCACAGGAGATCTGGTTGTTTAAAAGTCTGGAACCGGCCAGGTGCAGTGGCTCACGCCTGTAGTCTCAACACTTTGGGAGGCTGAGATGGGCGGATCATGAAGTCAGAGTTCAAGACCAGCCTGGCCAACATAGTGAAACTCTGTCTCTACTAAAAATACAAAAAATTAGCCGGATATGGTGGCAGGCTTACAGTAGCGGGTGCCTGTAATCCCAGCTACTCAGGAGGCTGTGGCAGGACAATTGTTGAACCCGGGAGACAGAGGTTGCAGTGAGCCAAGATTCAGCCATTGCACTCCAGCCTGGGCAACAGAGCAAGACTCTGTCTCAAAAAAAAAAAAAAAAGTCTGGACCCTCCCCCTCACTCTTTTGCTCCCAAAGCCTGGACCCTCCCCCTCACTCTTTTGCTCCCACTCTCGTGCCTGCCCCCCCTTCACCTTCCGCTATGACTGGAAGCTTCCTGAGGGCCTCACCAGAAGCCAAGCAAATGTTGGCACCATGTTTCTCATACAGCCTGCACGACCGTGAGCCAATTAAACCTCTTCTCATAAATGACCCACCCTCAAGTATTCATTTACTTCAATGCAAAAACAGCTGGCCGCGTGCAGTGGCTCATGCCTGTAGCACTTTGCGGGGCCAAGGCGAGCAGATTGCCTGAGCTCAGGAGTTTGAGACCAGCCTGGGCAACATGGCAAAACTCCATCTCTACTAAAAATCAAAAAAAAATTAGCCAGGCATTGTGGCAGGCACCTGTAATCCCAGTTACTCAGGAGCCTGAGGCAGGAGAATCGCTTGAACCTGGGAGACAGAGGTTCCAGTGAGCCAAGATCGCACCACTGCACCCCAGCCTGAGCGACACAGCAAGAGTCTGTCTCCAAAGAAAACACGGCGTAGCACACCTATCCCCCAGAACACCCACACACGCTTTATTACTTCCGCCTTGTGCACCTGTCGATACCTCCCAAGACAACAAACATAAAATGCCAGGGAATAAAACATCAATGTGCCCCAGCACGCTTACTTCCAGATGCCCTAGTGTGACTCTGCTTACAAAAGGAACCTTTTTCCAGCTGCCAAAGTCACTCTCAGGGTGGAATCGTGAGCCCACTCCTAGACAGGGTAATGTGTTCCTCTACAGGACAACACTGAGAGTTAAAAACTTGCACAGGAGGCCGGGTGAGGTGGCTCATGCCTGTAATCCCAGCACTTTGGGAGGCCGAGGCAGGTGGATCACGAGGTCAGGAGTTCAAGACCGGACTAGCTAATATGGTGAAACCCTATCTCTCTCTACTAAAAAATACAAAAATTAGCTGGGCATGGTGGCTTGTGCCTGTTATCCCAGCTACTTGGGAGGCTGAGGTAGGAGAATTGCTTGAACTGGGACCCCAGAGGCGGAGGTTGCAGTGAGCCAAGATCGTGCCACTGCACTCCAGCCTGAGCTACAGAGCGAGACTCCATCTCAAAAAAAAAAAAAGAAAGAAAGAAAAGAAAAAACTCACACAGGTTCATGGCCAGGCGAGGTGCCTCATGCCTATAATCCAGCACTTTGGGAGGCCAAGGTGGGCAGATCACGAGGTCAGGAGATCAAGACCATCCTGGTTAACGTGGTGAAACCCTGCCTCTACTAAAAATACAAAAAATTAGTTGGGTGTGGTGGTGCATGCTTGTAGTCCCAGCTACTCAGGAGGCTGAGGCAGGAGAATTGGTTGAACCCAGGAGGTGGAGTTGCAGTGAGCTGAGATCACGCCATTGCACTCCAGCCTGGGCAACACAGCGAGACTCCATCTCAAAAAAAAGTCCTGACTGCACAGTTTGTTTTTGTCTTGTTTCCTTCCCATGGCCTGACAATGGCATGCTGCAGGTTCATCTGTTCTGAGTAGCAGCCTCCCGCCGCCCTTGGTCACTCTGCCCGTGTCTCTCAGATGTTTAGTCCTACGGCCTGGGATGCTACACTTGGCCCGAGGCTTCTGGCTCCTCTCACTCAAGGCCTCCATTTAACTTAATGGACTAAGTAGGGAACCATTTCTATATGATTAATTAATTAGGGTCCAACTAGGAAGGATAACAATATAATAACGTAAGTAAGACTGCAAGGCCCAGCTGCTCATCTATAAAAAGAACACCAAGAATAGCACCATTAGGAGGACATTCAAGACGAGGGAGCTAGGAGCAGTAGACTCAGCTCTGACCAATGCCAAGTTCCGTTCATGGGGTTCAAATTCAGGGTCCAGCTGGCCTGCCTTAGAGTTACCTGACTTCTCTCTTTTTCTTTTTTAAGATGGAGTTTCACTCTTGTTGCCCAGGCTGGAGTGCAATGGCTCGATCTCCACTCACTGTAACCTTCACTTCCCGAGTAGCTGGGATTACAGGTAAGCGCCACCACGCCTGGCTAATTTTAGTAGAGACAGGGTTTCTCCATGTTGGTCAGGTTGGTATCTAACTCCCAACCTCAGGTGATCCACCCGCCTTGGCCTCCCAAAGCACTGGGATTACAGGCATGAGCCACTGTACCCGGCCGAGAGTTACCTGACTCCTCCGAGTTGCTGCCTTCTTCTGATAGATAGAAGAATTAATGCGTATTTGCCAGGGTGTTGTAGAAATTCAATAAATGCAATGTATGAAAATTGCCCAGCACAAAATAGGCTTAAAACAGCTGGAAAATATTGCTTCAGAAATTCCAGACCAGGTGCAGTGGCTCACACCTGTAATCCCAGCACTTTGGGAGGCTGAGACAAGCGGATCACCTGATGTCAGAAGTTCAAGACCAGCCTTACCAACAAGGCAAAATCCTGTCTCTATTAAAAATACAAAAATGGTGATGCATGCCTATAGTCCCAGCTACTGAGGAGACTGAGTCAGGAGAATCACTTGATGCCAGGAGGCAGAGGTTGCAGTGAGCCAAGATCACGTCACTGCACTCCAGCCTGGACAAAAGAGCGAGACCCTGTCTCAAAGAAAAAAAAAAAAGGAAAAAGAAAGAAAGAAATTTCAGTGCAGTAGCTGGTACTAAGGATGGAAATAAATGCAAGGAGCTTTGTCGAATGTGCTCCATCCTGTTTTATTGGCAAATGTCTTCTTTTTCTCTGAACTTTTAATCTGCACACTCACCACAAGTCTTTTGAAAGCAAGTGCCTAAAAATTTAAAACAGATGTAAATTAAAATCCCAACAGGACTCATCTTTGTTGATTACAGATGGATAAATAGTTGTTATTTACAGATGAGTCAAGGTGATTCTAATTAGCGGGTTTGCTGGTTGGTGTTTGTGTTTGTGGGTATTAGCATATTAATGGAAGCATCTCAATACCCTCTCTCCATAGCTCACCCAAGCCTCTTGTCCCTCCCACACTGCTCCTACTCTCTCCCCAAACCCCCCAAAAACGCTCTTGGCCACTTCACTACTCAAGGTAGACCCATCTTGGGTCTCTCAACTGTCCTGGAGCTAATGACCCAATTCCTCAAGGTGTTGCTAAATAATCTCATCTATCTAACCGTTTTTCTGTAAAGGACCAGATAGTAAATATTTTAGGACATCTCTGTCAACTCTGCCATTGTAAGTTGAAAGCAGCCCCAGACAATGTGCAAATAACTGGCTGTGTTCCAACGAAATTTTATGTACAGGCCGGGCATGATGGCTCACCCCTGTAATCCCAGCATCGTGGGAAGCCAAGGCAGGCAGATCACAACGTCAGGAGTTCGAGACCAGCATGGCCAACGTGGTGAAACCTCCATCTCTACTAAAAATACAAAATTAGCCAGGCGTGGTGGCACATGCCTATAATCCCAGCTACTCAGAGGCTGAGGCAGGAGAATCACTTGA
This sequence comes from Aotus nancymaae, assembly GCF_030222135.1. Taxonomy (NCBI): domain Eukaryota; kingdom Metazoa; phylum Chordata; class Mammalia; order Primates; family Aotidae; genus Aotus; species Aotus nancymaae. Next base: position 21,853,394 of record NW_026988467.1, read on the forward strand.
ACCTGGGAGGTGGAGGTTGCAGTGAGCCGACATTGCGCCACTGCACTCCAACCTAGGAGACGGAGTGAGACCTTGTCTCAAAAAAAGAAAAAAAATACAGATTGCTGGGCCTCACTCCCAGAGCTTCTGACTCAGTACGTCTGGGTGGAGGCCAGAGAATTCACGTTTTTAGCAAATTCCCGGGTGCTGCTCTTCCAGGGAACACATTATGGGAACCACTGGCTGCATGTTAAAAACCTAAAGGTATACTGCCACCTAGTGGATGGTTCTTAGAAGTTCTCTATACCAACTATTACTTTGATTTTTAAAGTATACAAAAAATTGTATTATCTTTTGTCATGGAGAAGAATCAAATTCACAAAGCCAATTTGTCATTCGTATACTTGGGATTCCATAACCACATTCCAAGCTTCTTTCAAGAAGTGAGGTGTCACATTATTTACAATAACATGGCAGTGATTTAAAATCAAGTTAAACCAGAAACAGATTATTTTCCACCAGGGGAAAAACACTTTAAATAATCTAAATAGAATAAAACCGCTGCTGGCTTTGTTCTCTGGCCACTCTCTCACTGCCAGATGCACATACCTCTCCTAAGAAGCAAAATTCACACCCGGTTCCACCTGGGGCAGCTGGTGAAATTCAGCAGGAGATGAGTCAAAATTAGCTCGTGTCAGACCCCAGAGTCTGAGCTCTTTGGATGCACAGAAATGCATCAGTGGTGAAGGACCCTATTAATAGGCAACTGTTAAGTATTTGCTACACATGGTAGAAGGCAATAAAAGCTTCTTTAAAAAAAAAAAAACATTTATTCAGTGTCACGATCAGACTATTGCATTTAGCAATCAACAGCATGGGTGCAAAAAAAAAATCCACATTAAAATCCTTTGTTGGAATGCTTTACACTTTCCACAGAACAGAAACTAAAATAACCTGTTATACTATTAGTCACAAATACAGTCCTGGAGTTTTTTGCCCATACACATGAGTATCTGTCTAAATCACATCTTCTTTGTAGCAGCTAGGCCCTGCAGCCACTGTGCCTGGCTGAGTTCACAAATCCGTTGTAACCTGTAGCTTCCCTGTCACTTCTCTGGATCTCCTCTCCTGCTAAGCTTTGTTTCCTAATTAAAATCTTCTGCCCCTGCCATAGATACTGCTGCCACTGGAACCACCATAGCCACCTTGGTTTTGTGGTCTGGCAAAGTAGTGGCTGCCACCACCATAGGGAACAGAGCTTCTGCCTCCAAAGTTTCCTCCCTTCACGGGTCCAAAATTTGAAGACTGATTGTTGTAATTGCCAGAATCATTGTAGCTTCCACCACCTCCAAAATTGCTTCCATCATGACCAAATCCATTGTAGCCATCCTCACTGCCACCATATCCACCACCACCACCACAGCTGCCACCAAAGCCACCATGACCACTGAAGTTTCCTCCATGACCAAAGTTGTCATTCCCACTGAAACCACTACCAAAGTTTCCAGAACCTCTTCGACCTCTGGCTAGATGAAGCACTCGCCATCTCTTGCTCTGACAGGGCTTTCCTAACTTCACAGACGTGACCATTCACCATAGGGTATTTCTGAATGACAGTCTTATCCACAGAGTCATGGTCGTCAAAGGTTACAAAGGCAAAGCCCCTTTTCCTGCCACTGCCTCAGTCAGTCACAATCTCAGTCACTTCAATTTTTCCACACTGTTCAAAATAATCTCTTAGGTGACGTTCTTCAGTGTCTTCTTTAATGCCACCAACAAATATTTTTTTCACAGTTAAGTGGGCACCTGGTCCTTGAGAATCTTTTCTTGAGACAGCTCTCTTTGGTTCCACAACTCTTCCATCCATTTTGTGTGGCCTTGCATTCATGGCTGCATCCACCTCCTCCACGTGACGAACCCCAAGCCCCTGGAGCACTTGGTGTTTGGACCTCTCATGACCACACAGTCCGTGAGCATTCCCCATTGCTCACAATGGCTCCTCAGGCTCTCATCGGTTGTTTCAAAGCTCAACCCTCCAATGAAGAGCTTTCCCAGCTGTTCCGGCTCTTTAGGAGACTCTGACTTAGACACGATCGCAGGGAGAAGAGAGACTTTGACGATGCTTCTTCCACGGCATCCACAGGCAGAAAGCAATAAAAGCCTCTTCTTAAAGCTGAGAGCTCCTGCTCACCTCTGGTTTGTGTTTCTCACGTCATATGTACATTAATCCAACTTTGTCACTGGCTTCCACATGCATTCAAAATTCCCACAAAAGCACTTCTATTTTCCCCATGAAAACTGCCTTCTGACATGCCAGAAGTGAAATTCCCCAATCCTCCCTATCTGTCCCAGGAAAAGACCTGGGTCTGTAACTCTACCCATCACAAAGTAAAAGGGTGTTACAGTCACCAATTGCAGATGACTTGGGAGTCCATGCTTACTTTGCAAGCTGCAGGATTTTTGTCAGCATGGAGAAACATATGAGGACCATGCTACAAAAGATGGCCTGGTACCAGGAGAACGGAGATGACAGGGACCGGAATTGTTTTTGAGGCCAACAGTTTATATTTGATCTCCAGATGTGATGCAGCTGACAGCTAATTACTTTGACTTAGATCTACACAGATCCCACCCCCCTTTCTTCTACACATGCTGTGGGCACGCTGGTGTGAAAATGTGTCTGCCTGGGGTCGTGCTTTGAGAATTCTCTGGAATAAACACACTTGAAATCCCTGAGAACACTGAAGCCCCAGCACATGGGACATCTGGTGAGATGGTCTTTTTCCTTTCGGCTTGACCCAAGAGCAGGTAATGAAGTGGCATTCTTTATTCCAGTGGCTGATTCCAACCTAACAAGGCTGGAGTCAATTGTTCAGCTTCATGTTTCAGTGTGCGAGGCCACCATCAACTGCAAACCTCAGTGGTCAAGAGCTACTGGATGTGAATTCTGCGGCTACTAATGAAAAAGCAATTGTGGTACATTAGCTGCTGAGCTGTTCGTGAGCAATGAGAAAGGCACACAGAGCAAGATGGGGCCCTCCCTGGCAGGACACACTGAGGCAGACACGGGTCCTCTCCTCCAGCCGCCGTTCCTTCTGGCTTCCTTACTGGTTCGGATGTTATGGTTATCGAGGACAGCAGAAGTACCAAGAAGACCTTGGCTACCCCAGAGGAGCAGAGCTAACACTTATGGCATCTTACTATGTGCAAGGCAATTTTAGTAGCACATTTTTTTTTTTTTTTTTTTTTTTGAGACAGAGTCTTGCTCTGTGACCCAGACTGGAGGGCAGTGGCACAATCTTGGCTCACTGCAACCTCTTCCTCCTAGATTCAAGCAATTCTCCTGCCTCAGCTTCCTGAATAGCTGTGATTACGGGCACACGCTACCCTACCTAATTTTTGTATTTTTAGTAGAGACAGGGTTTCACCACGTTGGCCAGGCTGGTCTCGAACTCCTGACCTCAGGTGATCCACCCACCTGGCCTCCCAAAATGCTGGGATTATAGGTGTGAGCCACCGTGTCCAGCTAGAAGCACATATTAATGTAATCATCACAACAAACCTAAGAGGTAGTACCATAATTACCCTCATTTTACAGATGAGGTACTCGAGGCTCAGAGATGGAAAAACAATTTCTCGAGGACAAATAGCTAGCTGGAGGAGAAGCTGGGATTTGATCCCAAAAGTTCAACTCGACAGTCATGCTCTTAACCACTACACCATATAACTTCATAAGTTGTGCTTGGACTAAGCTGTTCATGGCATCCCAAATCCTGTTGCCTGGTCTTGGGAAAGGCAGGATGTTTGGCCTTCAGTCCCCAGGCGGGGAATTATACCTGTACCCCTTCTCATGACTTCATGGAAGACTAAGTGGCTTTCCTGCCCCTTTGACTTTGGGCTTGGCCATATGACTAACTCCAGCCAATGGGCATTTCATAATGTCAAGCAGGGGTTTGCAATGTGCTTGGGGCTGGGCACGGTGGCTCACACCTGTAATCCCAGCACTTTGGGAGGCTGAGGTGGGTGGATCACTTGAGGCCAGGAGTTCAAGACCAACCTGGCCAACATGGTGAAACCCTGTCTCTGCCAAAAAATATCAAAAATTAGCTAAGTGTGGTGCCACGTGCCTGTAATCCCGGCTATGTGGGAGGCGGAGGTGGGAGAATCACTTGAACTCAGGAGGCAGAGGTTGCAGTGAGCCAAGATCCTGTCACTGTACTCCAGCCTGGGTGACAGAGTAAGACTCCGTCTCAAAAATAAAAAGAAATGTGCTTGTGCCATTGGTGTGCCCTCCCTGTGGTAATGGGCCCCAAAATGAGGCCCATGGCATCCGGACCTGAGGCCTAGAGCCACACCCAACTGAGCCCAGACTTCATCAGCAAACCCCAACCAACTCACTGCGTGTTTACTGCACAGCAGCGTGGGGCTGATACAGCTCATGATCCTGTTCTGGTCCGTGACACCTGGAAAGCTTTCCAGAATAAGCAAAGCCTCCAGAGGAGAAACATTTTTGCCCCTGCCCCTCTGCTCCCCGCTGGGCACTGCTGTGAGGGCATGATGGTTAGTGCTGGGGCACCATCTGGTGACCGCTGGCAACCAGCACAAAGGCAGCAGGACAACACACTGAGGATGCCCAAGTGGAAAGGACTGGGCCTAGGGCCATGACGATCTTGTCCAGCCACGGAGCAATCACTCACCTCTATATTTTTGTGAGAAAAGCAATCTCCTCCTTTTTCAAGCCTTTGTTAGTTGAGATTTCCTCTACTCAGGGCCAAAGCCATTCCTCACTGCTATTGACTTTCCCAGGTATGGCAAAATCTTTTATAGATGCTAGGTCTTTATATCTCCCTCTTTTTCTTTAGATCGGCTGGTTCCCCCTACACCTTAGAATAGCAGGAAGGAAGTCACAAATTCTTGCTAATATCATTCAATCAGTACCTGCTGCCACTTGCCCCAGAGGAAGCAGCTTAGAGTTTCCCATGTGAGAAGTTGCATCTCTGCCAACCTAGAAACATCCACCCTTGAATTCAGAGCTGTGCATTTATACTTGAAGCTCAAGATCAAGCTCTGTTTTCTCTACTCATCTGGATCCACTCCAACCACACTGGCCTCCATGCTGTTTCTCTCTCTTTTTTTTTCGAGACAGAGTCTCACTCTGTCGCCCAGGCTGGAGTGCAGTGACACAATCTTGGCTCCGTGCAACCTCCGCCTCCCGGGTTCCAGCAATTCTCTGCCTCAGTCTTCCAAGTAGCTGGGACTACAGGCACGCGCCACCACACCCAGCTAATTTTTGTAATTTTAGTAGAGATGGGGTTTCACCATGTTGGCCAGGATGGTCTCAATCTCTTGACCTCGTGATCCGCCCCTCTCAGCCTCCCAAAGTGCTGGGATTCCAGGCGTGCGCCACCGCGCCGGGCTTCCCTTGCTGTTTCTCAAACACACCAGGTGCATTCCTGTATCTAGTTCTATGCCTGTGTTTTGCCACAGCATTTAAAACCTTCAGACATAGTATATCATTTACTTACTCATCATGTTTCTTTTTTGTCTTCCTCTGCTAGAACCTCAGCCAAAGACAGAATTCTTTGTTCCGTTCATTGATACAGCCAAGGTTCTGAAACACTTCCTAGCATATCATGGATGCTCAATACAGCTTGTTAAATGAATAATTTAATTGATTTCTTGATCATTCTCTGCATGGGCAATCACATGTTCCTCTTGGGAATCTGTTTTGGACGCTTTGTCTTTGTCTTCTCAAGAGGCCCCCTAGAAATCATACCCAGGTGAATTCTGCAAAGACCACACAGCCTCCACATCAAACAGACCTTCCGAACTCAGTGGAAGTCTTTCCACAGCATGCTTAGAAACAGAAACCATAGCAGCTTTATTGAGATAGAATTCACTTACCATAAAACTTACCCTTCTAGAATGCACAGTTCGGTGGTTTTTAGCATATTCATGGGCTGTGCAACCATCACCACAATATCATTCTAGAACACTTTCATCATCCCAAGAGGAAACCCCATACCCATAAGCAGTCACTCCCTCACCTCACCAACCCCTGGCAACCACTAATGGACTTTTTGTCTTTTATGGATTTGCCTATTCTGGACATTGCCTGTCAATTGAATCGTACAGTATATTGTCTTTTGCATCTGACTTCTTTTCACTTGGCAAAATGTTTTCAAGTTTCATGCATGTTGTGACAGAGTCTCGTTCTGTTGCCCAGGATGGAGTGCAGTGGTGCGATCTCGGCTCACTGCAACCTCTGCCTTCCAGGTTCAAGCGATTCTCCTGCCTCAGCTTCCTGAGTATTTGGGATTACAGGTGCATGCCACCATGCCCAGCTAATTTTTGTATTTTTTTTTTTTTTAGTAGAGGCAGGGTTTCACCATGTTGGTCAAGCTGGTCTGGAACTCCTGACCTTATGATCCACCTGCCTTGGCCTCCCAAAGTGCTGCTGGAATTAGCATTTTGGGAGTGCCACCACACTCGGCCAGTACTTTATTCTTCTTTACGGCTAAATAATATTCTATGACCCTGGTCACCAAAATCCGTGGCAATTTCTCCCCACCAACCACCAATCAATTCTGTGGCCATGCCAACTGGATGTCCTAGAATGTATCCCGATTCTGACAATATCTTCCTGGAGACAGCATCAGATCCCACAGGTAAAGGCTCAGTCCCACAAGACTGCCCCCACTTCACATACCAATTACAAGTCATAGGTTGTCACCTACACTTCTGACCAACTGGCTCTAAATTGGAGTTCCTACTATCCCCTCCCTGGGTTCAATTTCATTTGCCAGGACAGGTCACAGAACTCAGGGGAACACATTTCCCAGTTTATTATAACGGATGTGACAAAGGCTAGAGATTAATAGCCAAATGGAAGAGCTGCGTAGGGCAAGGTAATGGAAGGGGCACAGAGCTGTCATGCCCTCTCTCGGGTGCCACCCCCCAGGAGCCTCCATGTGTTCAGCTGTTGAGAAGCTCTCTGAACCCTGTCCTCTTGGGATTTTATGAAGACTTCACTGTGTAGGCATGATTGATTAAATCATTGGCCACTGGTGATCAATCAGCTCAATCTTCAAACCTTCACCCCGCCTCCCCTCCCTGAGGTCTGGGGGTGGGAGGAAGGAAAGAGGGACTCGGGGGGAGGAGTTGAAAGTTCTAACACTAGCTGAGCACAGTGGCTCATGCCTGTAATCCCAGCACTTTGGGAGGCCTAGGCGGGTGAATCACGAGATCAGGAGTCCAAGACCAGCCTGACCAACACAGTGAAACCCCATCTCTACTAAAAAATACAAAAAAATTAGCTCACATGGTGGTGTGTGCCTATAGTCCCAGCTACTCAGGAGGCTGAGGCAGGAGAATCTCTTGAACCCGGGAAGTGGAGGTTGCAGTGAGTGGAGATCGTGCCACTGCACTCCAGCTTGGGCAACAGAGTGAGACTTCGTCTCAAAAAAAAAAAAAAGGAAAGAAAGTTCTAACCCTGTAATCAATCACTTGATTAGTTCCCCTGGCAACCAGCCCCCATCTGAAGCTATCCAGGAACCCGCTAAGTCACTTCACTAGAACAAAAGATAGTCCTATCACCCAGGAAATTCCAAAGGATTTAGGAGCTTTGTGTCAGATGCTTCTATCACTCAGAAAATTACAAAGGTGTTAGCAACTCTGTGTCAGGAACTGAGGTCAAAGACTAAATATTAAAAGATTCTCCTAGTGCTTCTTCTACATGGGTTTTAGTACCTCTGTCTCAGAAACCAGGAGCAGAGACCAAATATATATTTTACAATATCAGCCAGGCACAGTGGCTCACACCTATAACCCCAGCATTTTGGGAGGTCAAAGAAAGAGGATGGCTTGAGGCCAGGAGTTCAAGACCAGCCTTGGCAACATGGTGAGACCCAGCAAAACTACAAAAATTAACCAGGTGTGATGGCATGCACCTGTAGTCTCAGCTACCCGGGAGGCTGAAGTGGGAGGATCACCTAAGCCCCAGAGGTCGAGGCTAGAGTGAGCTGTGATTGTGCCACTGCACTCCAGCCTGAGTAACAGAGCAAGACTGTCTCAAAAAGAAAGGGAAGAGGAGAGGAGGGGAGGGGAGGGGAGGGTAAGGGAGGGGAGGGGAGGGGAAAGGAAGGGAGGGGAGGGGGAAGGAGGGGAGGGGAGGAAAAGATGGAAGGGAGGGGGAAGGGAGGGGGAGGGGAGGAGAGAGAGCAGGAAGGGGAGGGAGGGGGGGAAGGAAGGGGGAGGGGAGAGGGAGGAGAAGGGACGGGGAGGGGGAGGGAAGGGATCAACCCTGCCAGCTCTTGGTTTACGGCCTTTGCCCTCCAGAACCACATTTATGTTATTTGGTCCACCAGTTTATCGTACTTTTTTTTCACATCTTAAGACCCTTTTGAGATAAGGTCTCACTCCGATGCCCAGGCTGGAGTATAGTGGTGTGATTAGGGCTCACTGCAGCCTCAATCTCCTGGGCTCAAGCCATCTTCTCACTTCAACCTCCTTAGTAGTTGGGACTACAGGCACGTGACACCATGCCCGGCTAATTTTTGTATTTTTTAGAGACAGTGTTTTGCCTTGTTACCCAGGCTGGTCTTGAAGTCCTGAACTCAAGTGATCCTCCCACATGAGCCTCCTATATTGCTGGGATTATAGGCATGAGCCACTGCGACCAGCCTTGGTACTTTTTTTTTTTTTTTGAGACGGAGTCTTCCTCGATTGTCCAGGCTAGAGTGCAGATCTCAGTTAACTGCAACCTCCGCCTCCCGGATTCAAGCGATTCTCCTGCCTCAGCCTCTCAAGTAGTTGGGATTACAGGCACCTGCCACCACTGGTGGCTATTTTTTTTTTTTTTTTTTTTTTGTATCTTTAGTACAGATGGGATTTCACCATCTTGGCCAGGCTGGTCTCGAACTCCTGACCTCGTGATCCACCCACCTCAGCCTCCCAAAATGCTGGGATTATAGGTGCGAGCCACTGCACCTGGCCTTGGTCCTTTTTTACAGCAGTCTCAGGAAACCTATACATCACTTCCTGTTGGAGGACCATCAGCACCATATTGCAAGAAGGGCACAGATGTTGGTGTGGCCATCCTCAGAAACTACAATCCTCCCCAGCCCATCCTCTGGCCACAAACATTTACGGTCCTCCCACATGCAAAATACATTTGCCGCCCCCCCTCCCATTCAAAACCACAGTCTCATCCCTTTCAGCATCAGCTCAAACTCCAGAATCTTTTTTTTTTTTTTTGAGACAGAGTTTCACTCTTGTTGGCCAGGCTGGAATGCAATGGCTTGATCTCGGCTCACTGCAACCTCTGCTTCCCAAATTCAAGCAATTCTCCTGCCTCAGCCTCTGGAGTAGCTGGAATTACAGGCGCCGGCCACCATACTCAGCTAATTTGTGTATTATTAGTAGAGACGGGGTTTCACTATGTTGGCCAGACTGGTCTCGAACTCCTGACCTCAGGTGACTCATCTGCCTCAGCCTCCCAAAGTCCTTGAATTATAGGCATGAGCCACCACGCCCAGCCCAGAATCTTATCCTCTAAATGGAGTTAGCCTGAAGTTGCGGCTTCAGAGGACAGTTAAAGAAGATGGCTCCTTTCAACCTGAAGAGTTGCCAGTTAAAGAGACAAGTTATCTGCCCCCTACCCTCCCACCAACAAGCCACACACAATGGTGAGACAAGTCATTGAAGACATCACTTTTCAAAGTAATCATCATTCTCCTAAAGAGCCTGGAGCCGTCAGCTCTGAAACGACATAAAAGATCTCTCTCCAATTTTATTCTTCCCTCATTTCCTCACTCCTTGCAGAATCAGACAGTTTCAAAGCTGGAAAGCAATATTTAGTTGAAGCTAGTCCTACACACAGCCTGGACAAAGTTCACAGGCAAAATGCTGAGCAAAGAAAGTCAGACACGAAAGAGTAAATACTGTAGGATTCCATTCATAGGAAGTTCAAAAACTGGCAAATGAATCCAAAGTAATAGAAGTCAGAACATATTTCTGGAATTTTCCACTTTAAATAATGCCTGTAGTCTCAGCTACTCAGGAGGCTGAGGCAGTCGGATCACTTGAGCCCAGGAATTCAAGGCACTGGGCAACATATTGAGATCCCATTTCTATGAAAAATAAGAGTAAAACAAAAGTGTTTACAAAAGAAGTCAGGCCGGGCACGGTGGCTCATATCTGTAATCCCAGCACTTTGGGAGGCCGAGGCGGGCGGATCTTCTAAGATCAGGAGTTCAAGACCAGCCTGATCAACATGGAGAAACCCCATCTCTACTAAAAGTACAAAATTAGCCAGGCATGGTGGTGCATGCCTGTAATCACAGCTACTCGGGAGGCTGAGGTAGGAGAATTGCTTGAACCCGGAGGCAGAGGTTGTGGTGAGCTGAGATCATGCCATTGCACTCTAGCCTGGGTAACAAGAGCAAAACTCCGTCTCAAAAACAAAAACAAAAGAAGTCAGGGCCAGATGCAGTAGCACATGCTGTAATCCCTGTACTTTGGGAGGCCTAAGTGGGTAGATCACCTGAGGTCAAGAGTTGGAGACCAGCCTGGCCAAGATGGCAAAAACCCATCTCTACTAAAAATATTAAAAATTATCCAAGCATGATGGTGCGCACCTATAATCCCAGCTAGTCAGGAGGCTGAGACAGGAGAATCACTTGAACCTGGGAGGTGGAGGTTGCAGTGAGCCAAGATGGCGCCATTGCACTCCAGCCTGGGCAACAGACCAAGACTCTGTTTTAAAAAAAAGAAGTCAGAACAATGATTACCTTTGAGGGATGGCTTGACTGGGAGATATTATGAGGGAATCCCTCTACAGCTTGACCTAGTTGATGGTTGCACAGATTCACAAGCATGTAGAAATATCCAAATATACACTCATGATTGTGTAGTTTATGGTTGTAAGTTTTATCTTCATATTTTTAAAAGAGGTATAAGTAGTCCCGTGATTCCCATACTTAAGTATTTCATAAACCAGTAAGTCTTCATACTTGCCTCCATCCCTCTCTTCAAAACCAGAGGAAGTAACTTCATACAATGACTATGGATTAGTTTTATAACTCAAAAAGTGCCTTCTTTTTTTTTTTTTTTTTTTTAAGGCTCTTCTACAATAATGCCTCTGGTGGAATGTTTGCTGCTTGGGTTTTAAAAATACAGAACTGGGGCCGGGTGCAGTGGCTCACACCTGTAATCCCAGCACTTTGGGAGACTGAGGTGGCCGGATCACCTGAGGTCAGGCATTCGAGGCCAGCCTGACCAACATGGAGAAACCCCATCTCTACTAAAAATACAAAAATTATCAGCTAAAACTAGGAGAAAAAAAACGAAAGAAAAGAAAAAAGAAAAAAAATACAAAAATTAGCTGGGTGTGGTGTCACGTGCCTGTAATCCCAGCTATTCAGGAGGCTGAGGCAGGAGAATTGCTTGAACCCAGGAGGCGGAGGTTGCAATGAACTGAGATGGTGTTACTGCACTCCAGCCTGAGTGACAGAGTGAGACTCCATCTCAAAATAAAATAAAATAAATAACAGAACTGGGCCAGGTGCAGTGGCTCAAGCCTGTAATACCAGCACTTTGGGAGGCCAAGGTGGGAGGATGGCCAGAGCCCAGGAGTTCAAGACCAGCAAGACCCTGTCTCTACAGAAAAAAAAAAAAAAATTGCTGGGCATGATGGTGCCTGCCTGCAGTCCCAGCTACTCAGGAGGATGAGGTTAAAGGGTCACTTGGGCTCAGAAGTTCAAGGTTATAGTAAGCCATGATTGTGCCAATGAACTCCAGTCTGGTGACAAAGTGAGACCCTGTCTCTTAAAAAAAAAAAAAAAGAATGGTTGGGCACGGTGGCTCACGCCTGTGATCCCAGCACTCTGGGAGGCCGAGGCAGTCGGATCATGAGGTCAGTAGATTGAGACCATCCTGGCCAACATGGTGAAACCCTGTCTCTACTAAAAAATACAAAAAAATTACCTGGGCGTGGTGGTGCACGCCTATAGTCGGGAGACTGAGGCAGGAGAATTGCTTGAACCCAGGAGGAGGAGATTGCGGTAAACTGAGATCGCACCACTGCACTACAGCCTGGGAGACAGTGCAAGACCGTGTCTTACAAAAAAAAAAAAAGACAGACTTGATTTTGAAACTATGCTTCTCTGATCCCATAAGAGGGCGATAAACCACTGCTGTGCTCACTCGGAGGAGCCGTTCAATTTTTCCCAGATTCCCAAAGCGGAATGCTTTCTCCTTTACAGGCTCTATCACTAAACACACAGGCCTCTGAGCAACAGGAGAGGACTAAATTGGTCTTTATTCAAAGGCTCCTATTATAGTAATAAGAATGAGAAATGGCTCATACCTGTAATCCCAGCAATTTGGGAGGCCAAGGCAGGCAGATCACCTGAGTTCAAAACCAGCCTGGCTGTTAGGCTGAAATGTCAGCTGACTCCTGTCTACTAAAAATACCAAAAATTAGGCAGGTGTGGTGGCGCATGCCTGTAGTCCCAGCTATTCAGGAGGCTGAGGCAGGAGTATGCTTGAGCCCAGGAGGTGGAGGTTGCAGTAAGCCCAGGTCAGGCCACTGCACTCCAGCCTGGGCAACAGAGCAAGATTCCATCTCAAAAAAAAAAAAGAATGAGAAATGCCAAGACAGGATTTTCTAAAAATTGTGGATGTTTTACATTAAGCTTTACATATATGTAGTGAATATCTTCCACACATTCTAGGGTGTATTTCTGAAATTGCTGGGTCTTTTCTGCATCTCTCCCCAGTGGATCATTTCCAGCTGAAGAAACACACACATCTGCCCTCTGACTCTCACACACATGCCGCACACCAGACAGGCGAGATGTCGGTATCTCCCACTTTCTTGTGGTCCCTCCAGCCTGTAGAGCTCCCAACAGCCTGTAGGTTTCCAAATCAAAACCCAACAACCCCATCCACAGGGACAAGATTGATTTCAAAGCTAGACTACTCATCCAAAGTGGATGAGTAAGCGATCCTCCCACCTCAGCCTCCTGAGTAGCTGAGATTACAGCTGTGCGCCAATAGGCTCAGCTACTTTTGTATTTTCAGTAGAGACGGGGTTTCACCATGCTGGCCAGGCTGGTCTCAAACTCCCGACCTCAAATGATCCACCCACCTCAGCCTTCCAAAGTGCTAGGATTACAGGCATGAGGCATTGCACCCGGCTTTAAAATGTGAACATTTTTAAAAGATATTTTGGATTGTTGTTTTTAATAAACTGACCTGAAGTGCTGCTTCTGTTCTAGGAAAAAGCCAAGAACAACTTCCGGCCCTCAGATCCCTGGGTTCTGCAAGCAGTCGCCCTTTCTCAGAAACTGGATTTTGACTCTAACTGCTTCGGATTGGAGAAGCGGAGCTGAGAGCGTGTAAAATTAATCTTGCCTAAGCGATGAGGTTATAAAGAGAGCCCCAGGGGAACGAGGCTAGTACACTGCAAAGCATCACTTAGCTGCCACTACCTGGCCGAGTGTTGCAGGAGAAGAGATCCTGGGGAAAGGAGGCTTAAAAGCTCCCGGGCGTCCTGTTTTTTCAAAGCCTCAGATTGGCAGAAAGAGGAAGTCTCTGCTAGGTCTTCTTGAGAAAACGGCCAACACTTTCACGAGCAGGGAGTAAGTCACATGGGAACTGAACCTCCCTTGATGATTTCTGAAAGTTTAATTTGGCATTATCTTCATTAGGAGGTGAGGAAAGAAGAGCAGATGGAAAGCAGGAAATGTCAGTGAGGATGATACTACTTATTGATTATATCATTACTATATATGGCTTCTCAGCCTTTTGGCTAAGATCAAGTGTTGGATTATTACTATAATAACTCATACCATGCCCACTTGGAAGCAGGCACTGGTCTGTACACGTCATACTCATCTGGTGCTCACAATAACCCTCTGAGATAGGTATTAAAAACACTTTTAGGCCGGGCGCGTGGCTCACGCCTGTAATCCCAGCACTTTGGGAGGTCGAGACGGTCAGATCAGGAGGTCAAGAGACTGAGACCATCCTGGCCAACATGGTGAAACCCCATCTCAACTAAAAAAATACAAAAATTAGTTGGGCATGGTGGCGCACACCTGTAGTCCCAGCTATTCGGGAGGCTGAGGTAGGAGAATTGCTTCAACCTGGGAGCCGGAGGGTTGCAGTGAGCCGAGATCGCACCACTGCACTCCAGCCTGACACCTGGTGAGAGAGCAAGACTCTGTCTCAAAAAAAAAAAAAAAAAGACACTTTACAAAAAATAAAATAAAGAAAGAAATTTTAAAAAACATTTTTTTACAAAAGACATATATGAGGCCAACAAACATGAAAAAATGCTCATCATCACTGGTCATTAGAGAAATGCAAATCAAAACTACATTGAGATACCATCTCACACCAGTTAGAATGGCGATCATTAAAAAATCTGGAGACAACAGATGCTGGAGAGGATGTGGAGAAATAGGAACACTTTTACACTGTTGGTGGGAGTGTAAATTAGTTCAACCATTGTGGAAGACAGTGTGGCGATTCCTCAAGGACCTAGAAATAGAAATTCCATTTGACCCAGCAATCCCATTACTGGGTATATATCCAAAGGATTATAAATCGTTCTACTATAAGGACACATGCACACGAATGTTCATTGCAGCACTGTTTACAATAGCAAAGACTTGGAACCAATTCAAATGCCCATCGATGATAGACTGGACAGGGAAAATGTGGCACATAAACACCATGGAATACTATGCAGCCATAAAAAACGATGAGTTTGTGTCCTTTGTAGGGACCATCTTTCTCAGCAAACTGACGCAAGAACAGAAATCAAACACCGCATGTTCTCACTCATAGGCAGGTGTTGAATAATGAGAACACATGGACACAAGGAGGGGAGCATCACACACTGGGGTCTGTTGGGGGGAACTAGGGGAGAGACAGCCGGGGGTGGGGAGTTGGGGAGAGATAACATGGGGAGAAATGTCAGATATGGGTGATGGGGAGGAAGGCAGCAAACCACACTGCCATGTATATACCTATGCAACAATCTTGTACGTTCTTCACATGTACCCCAAAACCTAAAACGCAATAAAATATATATATTTTTTTTTAAAAAAGACACACTTTTTAGGCCGGGAGCAGTGGTTCACACCTGTAATCCCAGCACTTTGGGAGGCCGAGACATGTGGATCCCAAGGTCAAGAGATCAAGATCATCCTGGCCAACACAGTGAAACCCTGTCTCTACTAAACATACAGAAAGTAGTTGGGCGTGGTGGCGTGCGCCTGTAAACCCAGCTGCTTGGGAGACTGAGGAAGGAGAATCACTTGAACCTGGGAGGTGGAGGTTGCAACAAGCTGAGATCGCGCCACTTTACTCCAGCCTGGCAACAGAGCAAAACTTCATCTAAAAAAAAAAAAAAAAATCACACACACACTTTTTAAGTCTGGGGAAACTGAGGCACAAAGTGGGTGTGTGATGTTATGGACTGAATCATGTCTCCCTATTTGTTGGAACCCTAACCCCCAACATGACTGTATTTGGAAACAGGGACTTTCAGAAGGTCATAATTAAGGTCAAATGAGGTCATGAGGGTGGAGCCCTAATCTAATAGAACTGGTGTTTTCTAAGAGGAGGAAGAGACACCAGGAGTGAAAGCAGAGACACCTCTGAAAGCAGAGGACAGGCCATGTGAGGACACAGGGAGGAGGCAGCCATCTGCAAGACAGGGAGAGAGACCTCACCAGAAACCAACCCTGTTGGCACCTTGGTCTTGAACTTCCTGTTTTCCAGAACTGTGAAGACATGCATTTCTGTTGTTTGAGCCACTTAGTCTGTGGTATTTGTAACGGCAGCCCAAGGGGACTAACAGGGTGAGTTGCCTGAGATCTTCCACCTGGCAAATGGAAGAGCTGGCATTTGAATCCAGGCCTTTTAGCACCTGAGTCTGTGCTTTTAATTAGCTACCGCAGCACCCCGGAGAAAGGAGAGAGTGAGACAACTAATGGAGAACATAATGATGATCCTAGGAGCCGACAGCACTCGTGGGCACTGACTCTGCACCAACCCACCGTGAGCAGCACTTCCCATGGATTAGCCACTTCATCCCAACAACAATCCCATGAGGTTAGTGTTCTCATCGCCCCCATGTCACCGAGGCCTGAAGAGAATTCCACTGGGGCACGCTCACTCCAGAGCCACCATCCCAGAACACCGTGCTCTACTGCAAGCCATGCTAGCGATGAGACCATTTTGTTGTGCTCGGCGCCACCACCTGGCCAAAAGTGGTGCAACTGTGCCTCCAAGAGAAAACAGTGTTAACTCAAGTTCTAAGGAAGCCATCTCTGAGGAGGTCTTTGAAATAAATGGGCTAATGAGGTAGGCATCTTCACCAAGATGTCACAGCCTTGGAGAAAAAGGGCCGATGGGGAGGCAACCCTGCCCTGATGGGCAGGAGCAGGGACGGAGAAAAGCACCATGAGAGGAGCAGAATTAGCCAGGACTGTTGCAGCTGGGGGCGAACAGAGCCGCCCTTCTTCCCTTGGAATAAGCAATGGTTGGCGAGGACTCAGCAGCAGTCAGGTGAGAGTCAAGGTGGCCTAACATCGTCCCTGTCCCCAGCCACATTCACCTAGAGAGAGAGAGAGAGAGCACCCCCCTTTCCATTTCCACCACTCTCCTCTACGTCCCCCCAAAATAGACCTTGTTTCCTTGTTTAGGTGCCCGATTTTGTCAGTCCCACGGATAGGTTAGGAAGGACTGAAATCAAACCTCTCCATTCTGTGGGCACAGCATTTTCCAAAGGGCTCGCTGCGTCTCACAGGTAGGCACACGTGAGAGACAGGCCCTTGGCAATTCTTCCTCACTCTTGCCCAGTCAGTCCCCAGAAGAAAGCCTCAACTTGGTGCTAACATATCTTTCATTCACCTCTCGTATTTGCTCATATTTGAACAGAGATCAGACTTGAGATCTAGAGCCTTCCACGGGCAGCAGCGTCTGCCCTCCTGCCTTTGAGGAACTCCAGATCACACGTACAGGGTCCCACAGTTCACGGAGGCATTGTTCCTATTTGCTCATTCTTTTTACTCTCTGTACTTAACTTTGTATGGTTTCTGTTGCTCTATCTTCAAGTTCACTAATCTCTTCTGTGATGTGTCATTTGCAGTTAAATCGTGCAGTGCATTTCCCATTGCAGAAATTGTCGTGTGTATGTCAAGAATCTGAGTGTGGGTCTTTTTTATATCCCGTGTCTCCTTTTAACTTTTCGATCATATGGAGTACGGTGATAACTTTCAATTTCTTTGCTTCTAATTCCAGCATTTGTGTCAGTTCTTGGTTACATGTTCATTTTTCTTCTCCTTATGGGCCCTGTTTTCCTGTTTGTCGTGAATGTGATGTTGTTGGGTACTGAAGGTTTCTGTGTTTCTTTATAATTATTCTTGGTCTTTATTCTGGAATGCAGCTAAATTATTTGCAAACAGTTGGATTCTTTCAGGTCTTTGCAGATTTGTTGGGCAAGACTCAAGCAGTGTTTAGCCTAGGGCTAATTATTCACTACTGCTGAGGCAAGAACCTTCTCAGTATTCTACCCAATGCCCATGAATTATGAAGTTTTCCATTCTGGCTAGTGGGAAGAGCACTATCCCTGGCCATGAGTGCCAGGTACTGTCCCCTCTAATTCTTCCAGGTACTTCTTTCCCTAGCCTCTAGGAGTTCCTCACCTACGCATGCTGATCAGTACTCTGCCTAGTATCTGAGGGGACCCTCTACAGATATTCCGAGTTCTCTGTGCAGCTCTCTTCTTCCCAGTGCTCTGTGCTGCAAGCTGTTGCCTTGGTCCCTCTAGACTTTCGGCTCTAGCTCCTCAACTAAGGGAGTGTACTGGGCTCCTCTGGGTTCTCTCTGCACACACCATAGCCTACGCAGCCCAAAAGTTCTCCAGAGTTCAGTGGGGCAATCATAGCTGGCTCTTCCCAGGGAATAACTCTTCTTCTATGTCGAGTTTACAGTATCTTAAAAACTGTTCTGCCGGGCGCGGTGGCTCATGCCTGTAATCCCAGCACTTTCGGAGGCCGAGGCGGGTGGATCACGAGGTCAAGAGATCGAGACCATCCCAGTCAACATGGTGAAACCCCGTCTCTACTAAAAATACAAAAAATTAGCTGGGCATGGTGGCGCGTGCCTGTAATCCCAGCTACTCAGGAGGCTGAGGCAGGAGAATTGCCAGAACCCAGGAGGCGGAGGTTGCGGTGAGCCGAGATCGCGCCATTGCACTCCAGTCTGGGTAACAAGAGCGAGACTCCGTCTCAAAAAAAAAAAAAAAAAAACCTGTTGCATATATGCCATCCTTTTTTGTTTGTTTGTTTGTTCCACTGGGAAGGTAAACCCATTCTTTGTTAGTCCATCTTGGCTTGATGTAGATAGAAGTCTCCTGTTTACCGGGTTTTTTTTTGTTTTTGTTTTTTTTCTTTTTTGAGACAGAGTCTCACTCTGTCTCCCAGGCTGGAGTACAGTGGCACAATCTCAAATCACTGCAACCTCTGCCTCCCGGGTTCAAGCGATTCTCCTGCCTCAGTCTCCTAAGTGGCTGGGATTATAGGTGCGTGCCACCACACCTGGCTAATTTTTGTATTTTTAGTAGATACAGGGTTTCACCATGTTGGCCAGGCTGGTCTCAAACCCCTGACCTAAGGTGATCCACTTCCATCAGCTTTCCAACGTGCTGGGATTACAGGTGTGAGCCACTGCACCTGGCCCTGTTTACTCTCTCAATCATCTTCACGTTGATCATGTGCTTTCTCATTAAATTCATGCCTAAATATCATTTTTGTTGCTATTATAAATGGACTATTTCCTCTCCTTTCCATTTCTAGGTACTTATTTCTAGAGTGGAGAAAAACTACTGATGTTTGCTATTATTTACATTTAATTTGCTGACATTTTCCCTGAAATTGAACCATCCATAGGTAGGCTGGAGCAAAAGAAATTGCGGTTTTTTGCTATTAAAAGTAATGGCAAAGGTCGGGCACGGTGGCTCACACTTGTAATCCCAGCACTTTAGGAGGTTGAGGCTGGTGGATAACCTTAGGTCATGAGTTTGAGACCAGCCTGGCCAACATGGCAAAATCCTGTCCCTACTAAAAATACAAAAATTAGCCAGGTGTGGTGGTGGGCACCTGTAATCCCAGCTACATAAGAAGCTGAGGCAGGAGAACCTGGGAGGCGGAGGTTGCAGTGAACCAAGATCATGCCACTGCACTCCAGCCTGGGCAATAGAGCAAGACTCCACCTCAAAAAAAAAAAAAATAGTATTCACCTGGACCATTCAAAAAGAAAAAAAATAATAAAAATAAATGGCAAAAACCGCAATTACTTTTGCACCAGTCTAATAAATTTATTCAACAGCAAGTAAGGGGAAAAGAGGTGG
The DNA here is from genome assembly GCF_030222135.1 of Aotus nancymaae. NCBI lineage: Eukaryota > Metazoa > Chordata > Mammalia > Primates > Aotidae > Aotus > Aotus nancymaae. The sequence continues at coordinate 21,872,802 of NW_026988467.1, forward strand.
GCATCCAGGTGCAGATGCTCAGCACTGCGACACAAGCTCTGCTCCGCTCGCTCTTCATGTTAGCTTTTATCCTCATGCTTGCTACTTCATGACACAAAAGGCTTCTGCAACTCCAGGGCTCCTGGATGTGATCCAAGGAGGAAGGAAGGAGAAGGAGGGGCAGCACCTCCTCCTGCACATCAGGAAAGAAAAGGTTTCTCAAGAGAAAGTTAGCTTGTGTCCTATTAACCAGAATTATGACATCTGACCACCTATAAGTCAAGCTGGGGAACCAAGTATTTATCTGGAAATATTACCACAAATTCACAAAAACATCTGGGTGCTGGTTGGTAACGAAGAATTAAACCAGGCAACTCATAATCTACACACTACTCCTGCATTCTTAGAACAAACCCTGCTGCGTCACAGTGAGTTGTTCTTTTAATTACATTGGCATGTTCTATTCAACAATATTTTTAAGATGTTTTTTAAGGCTATTGTGAGGCATCAAGGCTTTGCGATAGATCTGTGATTAAATGCACATAGAAATGCCAGGAGAGGAGCTGGGCTCAGCAGCTCATACCTGTAATCCCAGCACTTAAGTAGGTCAAGGCAGGATTGCTTGAGCCCAAGAGTTCACAACTAGCCTGGGCAACATGGTGAGACCTCATCTCTACAAAAAAATAAATAACCTTCTGTTATGTTCTTTTCCACGTTGCAGTTGGGTATGAAAAAAAAAAGAAATGCCAGGAAAGGAAACAGGAAAAAAAGGGAGAACAGAAATTTTCTTCTAAAGTGCTATGTTAAAAAGAATAATTAATCTATTAATCACCAGTGGCATCATATGTTATATTGTCTTTAAACACTAAAGTTGAAGTATTTGAATTTTTTCTTTTTTTTTTTTTTTTTTGAGACAGAGTCTTGCTCTGTGACCCAGGCTGGAGTGCAGTGCCCATTGCAACCTCTACCTCCCTGAAGCAATTCTCCTGCCTCAGCCTCCCTAGTAGCTGGAATAACAGGCACCTGCCACCACACCCGGCTAATTTTTATATTTTTAGTAGAGATGGGGTTTCACCATGTTGGCCAGGCTAGTCTCGAACTCCTGATCTTAAGTGATCCACCTGCCTCAACCTCCCAAAGTGCTGGGACTACAGGCATGAGCTACCACACCCAGCCAATATTTGAAATTTTCTGAGCTTCAGATTTCTTTGAATTTAAAATGTCCCAATTAGATATTTAGCATTTAGTTCAACATATAGAAAAAATAACTTTCTCTGGAGTTTTTTTTTTTTTTTTTAAGAAACAGGGTCTCGCTATGTTGCCCAGGCTGAAATGCAGTGGCTATTCACAGACGCAATCCCACTACTGATCAGCACGGGAGTTTTGACCTGCTCCATTTCTGACCTGAGCAGGTTCACCCCTCCTTAGGCAACCTGGTGGTCCCCTGCTCCCAGAAGGTTACCATATTGATGCGGAACTTAGTGCAGACACCCAATCGGCATAGTGCACTACAGCCCAGAACTCCTGTAGTCAAGCTATCCTCCAGCCTTAGCCTCAGCCTCCTGAATAGCTGGGACTACAGGCACACACCACCCTGCCTGGCTTTCTCTGGAGTTTTATGAAAATAAATCTATTGCAGTGATAAGTGTTGTGGTCATTTTCTTTGTCTTTATCTTTCAGAGATACATACTAAAATATTTATAGATGAAATTATATATATAGTATTTGCATCAAAATAAGAGTCATGAAGGAGAAAGTGGATAAAAATAAAGATGAAGCAGGGTTGCCATGAGTTGATGATTGTTGAACAGGGTACTAAGTATATGGGATTCAACAAGGGTACTGAAATTTCCCACAATAAAACGTTCTTTCAGTATTTGTAGAATGGAAGCATGTATGTCTAATATACAAATGTATACATACAAACATTTGTTTTAAATCATACACAAAAAATGTTAGGAATTCTAATCCAAAGCATTTTATTGCTTTTCAAAAAGGGAACTATACATGGTCAGCATCATGAGGGGATAGCTCACTCCTCCCTGACCTTGGTCACAGGCCGCCACAAGGAGGGACTGCTGCAGCCCTCCAGTAGCCACTGCCATCTTCCTCATCACTACCCTTACCTTTGGAGTCCACAACCCCGAGTGGCTCCTGAGTCTTGACTCTGTCAAATTCCACACTGACAGCAACAATGACTGCATCTGATGTATGCTGCTAGCAATCTTAAGCCCAAAATGCTTCAAAGATTGAACAGTCATATACATTTAAAATACATAGAAAAATAATATAATTAGAATGTATACAAAGTAGATTTTTACAAAACAACCTCACTACAAGAAATACATCTTAAATCTTAACAAGCACAAAAATGTGGAAATATACATGGAAGGATATACGTTTAAGAAACGGTATTTTTATTTCTAAATGCTGAGTGAGAAGACATAAAGATTACTAAATTCTAGGTTACTGATAAAATTTCAAAAAGAACTTGATTTTGCTAGCAGAAGTTTTTACCCCATTCTCAAGCTTCTATAAACAGTTCTTGAAGGAATTAGACAGCTGTTCCTCTTTCCAAATTCTGTTTAATTTCAGCCGTGTACTTCCCATAGAATCTTTCAGCTTTCTTGTTGAATTTGGCATTCCTTTCATTAATGTAGTCAATATCTGCATCATCGTTATAAGGACGTCTCCGGCTGTATTTGTCTCGTTTTTCAATCCTGAGGAAAGAAGAAAATTTACAAAATTCAAAATTGCCTTCTCTTTTGATCTTAATAAGACATCACCAAACAGTTAAGAATAAAATTTACATTTAGAATCGCACACGTTATGGGGGCTGGAGGAAGCCAGTCCAGTTTTCATCAAGTTCCAGTTGAAACTGAATTAATGGCACAACTCAGGATATGAACTGTGAAATCCAGTAAACACAAATTCACCTTCAGATTGCTAAAGCAATGATTCATTGTTGGGAACTCAACTGTACCGAAGCACCACTTAAAAGCAGATAACTATTAGGCCAGGCACTGTGGCTCGCACCTGTAATTCCAGCACTTTGGGAGGCCCAAAGCAGGCGGATCGCCTGAGGTCAGGAGTTCAAGACCAGCCTGACCAACATGGAGAAATACAAAATTAGCTGGGCATGGTGGCGCATGCCTGTAATCCCAGCTACTTGGAAGGCTGAGGCAAGAGAACCGCTTGAACCTGGGAGGCAGAGGTTGCGATGAACTGAGATTGCACCATTGCACTCCAGCCTAGGCAACAAGAGCAAAACTGCATCTCAAAAAAAAAAGAAGAAGAAGATAACTATTAGCTGGTCATGGCAGCTCATGCCTGTAACCCCAGTACTTCTGAAGGACAAGGCCTCCCAAAAGGCCCTTTAGGAGGATCACTTGAGCTCAGAAGTTCCAGACCAGCCTGGACAACACAGAGAGATTCCATCGCTATAAAAAAATATTTTTAAATACATTTTTTAAGAGGATCACTTGAACTCACGAGTTCCAGACCAGCCTGGATAACACAGAGACTCCGTCACTATAAAAAATTTTTTTAATACATTTTTTAAATAAGAAGATAACTATAACAATAATTATATTAAATAGGCCGGGCACAAAGGCTCACACCTGTAATCCCAGCACTTTGGGAAGCCGAGGCAGGTGGATCACCTGAGGTCAGGAGTTTGGGACCAGCCTCATCAACATGGCAAAACTGTATCTGTACTAAAAATACAAAAACTAGCCAAGAGTGGTGGTGCATGCCTGTGGTCCCAACGCCTCAGGAGGTAGCTTGAACCTGAGAGGCGGAGACTGCAGTGAACCAAGATCACACCACTGCACTCCAGCCTGAGCAACAGAGTGAGACTCCGTCTAGAAAAAAAAAATCATATTAAATAACCACAGCTAATACTGAGTGCACAATATGTGCCAGACACTGGTTTTTTTTTTTTTTTTTGACATAGGGTCTCGCCCTGTCACCCAAACTGGAGTGCAGTGGTGCAATCACAGTTCACTGCACCCTCGACCACTTAGACTCAAGTGATCCTCCTGACTGAGTCTCCCAAGTAACTGGGACTACAGGCATGCACCACCACGCCCAGCTAATTCTTGTATTCTTTTTGTAGTGACAGGGTTTCTCCGTGTTACCCAGGCTTTTCTCAAACTTCTGGACTCAAGTGATCCTCCTGCCTCAGTCTCCTGAAGGGCTAGGATTACAGGCAGGAGCCACGACGCCAAGCCCAGACACCATTCTTAATACTTTACATGTATTAACTCCTAATATATTTTCATTCTGCTCTACTTAATAGTTGCCTCTATCAGAATTAAGAAACACAAACATAAGTGAGAAACATTCATTCTTGCTTCTCCAAATCAAACAGGGGAGTGGCTGTTAAAGTCCTTAAAGAAGGATCCTTTTTTTTTTTTAGACCTTTCCCCTTTACTTATAACAATTCCATTTCATCAACATTCTGCATCTCCACTCCAAGTCATACATGTTCAACCCATACTTGCTATCCGCTCCCAAACCACTATAGATGCATCAGAAATTAGCAAGTGTAATTTATATCTTTTCAATTCATTCTAAGTACATGAGATTTAGGTGCATACTCTAAGTGCATTTTGTCACTAAGTATTTATGTCAGGCTGCTCTACTGAATACTTACTGTTTTTCCAGATCTATGACCATCCTGTCAATTTCCTCTGTGGAAGGCACATGTGTTCCATGAAGAAGACTATTAGATGTTGGGAAAAACTCTTCTCCACTGAAAAGACAGCAAAATGAACTTATGGGAACACTATAAATGCTCCATTTTCAAATGTCAAATGAAACTACCATTCATGATGAGAGAGAAAATATACACATATATTTACTCTGAGATCCTACTTCAATTTTTTTTTTTTTTTTTTGAGACAGGGTCTTCCTCTGTTGCCCAGGCTGGAGTGCAGCAGCAAGGTCTCAGTTCACTGCAACCTCCACCTCCCGAATTCAAGCGATTCTCCTGCCTCAGTCTCCGAGTATCTGGGATTACAGGCACCCACCACCACACCCAGCTAATTTTTTGTATCTTTAGTAGAGATGAGGTTTCTCCATGTTGGCCAGGCTGGTCTCGAACGCCTGACTTTGTGATCCACCTGCCTCGCTTCCCAAAGCACTGATTACAGGCGTGAGCCACTGTGCCCAGCCCAATTTTTTTCTTTAATAAAATATAGGCCCGGTGTGGTGACTCACATATGTATTCCCAGCACTTTGGAAAGTCAAGTCAGGTGGATCATTTGAGGTCAGGAGTTCAAGACCAGTCTGGCCAACATGGCAAAACCCTATCTCTACTAAAAGTATAAAAATTAGCTAGGCATGGTGGCACACACCTGTAGTCCCAGCTACTCGGGAGGCTGAAGCAGGAGAATCACTTGAACCTGGGAGGTGGAGATTGCAGTGAGCCAAGATCACCCCACTGCACTCCAGCTTGGGCAACAAAGTAAGACTCTGTCTCAAAAAACAATTTTTTTTTAATTAAAAGAATAAAAATATGGCCATGCACAGTGGCTCATGCCTGGAATCCCAGCATTTTGGGAGGCCAAGGTGGGCACATCACCTGAGGTCAGGAGTTTGAGACCAGCCTGAACAACATGGTAAAACCCCACCTCTACTAAAAACGCAAAAAAAGTTACAGGCATGGTGGCGGGCGCCTTAATCCCAGCTACTTGGGAGGCTGAGGCAGGAGAATCCCTTGAACCTGGGAGGCGGAAGTTGCAGTGAGTTGAGATTGTGCCACTGCACTCCAGCCTGGGTGACAGAGCAAGACTCTGCCTCAAAAAAAAATTTAAAAATACAAAATTGATTCAGATCTTATGAGAACTAAGAAAAATTTTTAAAAATTTAAAAAAAATACAAAATTGAAAGGAACCTAAGACATCATCTTCTCCAACACATTCATTCTACAGATCCAAGAGCCAACGGGCAGAGGCTCCAGGACTTATCAAAGGTTACAGAGTGCTAGGGACAGAGCTGGATTAGAGCTCCATCCTGAGGTTATTTTCTTTTCCACTAAAGCAAGCTGGCAAACTACAGCCCACCACCTGTTTATGAAAACAGTTTTACTGGGACACAGCAGCACCCATTCTTTCATGAATCCTCTGCAGCTGCTTTTGCACTGCAGCAGCACAGCTGAGTAGCTGTGACAGAGACTATATGGCCCACAAAGCTGAAAATATTTACTATCTGGTCCTTCACAGAAAAAGTTCACCAACCTCAGCTGGGTGTGGTGGCTCATGCCTGTAATCCCAGCACTTTGGGAAGCTGAGGCTGGGGCAATCACCTGAGTTGGGAGTCCGAGACTAGCCTGACTAACATGGAGAAACCCTGTCTCTCCTAAAAATACAAAATTAGCTGGGCGTGGTGGTGCATGCCTGTAATCCCAGCTACTCGGAAGGCTGGGACAGGAGAATTGTTTGAACTTAGGAGGCGGAGGTTGTGGTGAGCCAAGATCACACCATTGCACTCCAGCCTGGGCAACAAGAGCCAAACTCCCTCTCAAAAAAAAAAAAAAAAAAAAGTTCACCAATCCCAGCACTAAAGCATTCAGCCTCCTAAAATAGTAAGTCAGTAACAAGTAACTATGACAATCAGGGTGTTAATCAATCAGCAACCAGTCTTAGCAAAAAACCAAACTACCAGTCTTTAGGAAAAAAACAAGAAACAGGTGATTAATTTAATTGCTGTGAAATAAACAATAAACAGTGTTGTCAAAACAGAGACCTGGCCTGGCACAGTGGCTAAGACCTATAATCTCAACCCTGTGAGAGAGGCCAAAGTGGGAGGATCACGTGAGTCCAGGAGTTCGAGACAGCCTGAGCAACACAGTGAGACCCCACTTCGACAAAAAGTTAATTAGCCAGCAATCATGACACATGCCTGTAATCCTAGCTACTGGGGAGGCTGATGTGGGAGGATCCCTTGAAGCCACAACTTTGAGGTTACAGTGAGCTATGATGGTGGCAATGCACTCCAGCTTAGGCAACGAGCGAGACCCTGTCTCTTAAAAAAACAACAACAAACAAGGAAGGGCCAGGCGCAGTGACTCAGCTGTAATCCCAGCACTTTGGGAGGCCAAGGTGGGCAGATCGCTTGAGGTCAGGAGTTCAAGACCTGCCTGGCCAACATGGTGAAACCCCATCTCAGCTAAAAATAAAAAAATTAGCCAGGCATGGTGGTGGGCTCGTTATCCTAGCTACTCGGGAGGCTGAGGTAGAAGAATCGCCTGAACCCAGGAGGTGGAGGTTGCAGTGAGCTAAGACTGCACCACTGCACTGCAGCCTGGGTGACAGACCAAGACTCCGTCTCAAAAGAAAAAAAAAAACAAGGAAAAAAATCCTGAAAAAACACAGACCATCCTTAGACAGCTACTAATAATCCATACAGCATTAAAGCATGATTCTATTTATGTACATGTATACACATACACACACGCACACAAATACATCCACATCACCTCAGGATGAATAAAGGACTTACTGTTTTTCTCTCAGTCTCTCATATGTTTCCATGTCAGGTTTGATTTGCTTGGTCAACCGATGGTACTGGCGTAACTGGGCAGCAGCATAATCTAAAAACATAAAATGAGAAACAGAGATGATGTATTTCCTTCTTTGGACCTTCCTATTGAGAGAAAATCTGTATTATCCCTTATCCAAAATACTTGGGATTGGAAGTGTTTTAGATTTTTTCAGATTTTGAAATATTTGTATTATACTTAAATCCAAAATCTAAAATGCTCCAATCAGCATTTCCTTCAACCATCACAGCATCATGCTGGCACTCAAACAGTTTTGGATTTTGCAACATTTTGGATTTCAGATTTTCAGACTAGGGATACTCAATCTGTATGAAGTAACATATGCTCAAAACACTATTGGAAGCCCAGCTTCTATCCTGAAGATGCTGACGAACAGACTTTTATAAATTTTACCATCAAGTATTTAGAAACCCAGCTAACTGAAGTACAGCCTTTTTTCATTTCTGTCCTAAGAGACATATTTGTACTTTTCTTGGTCTTGGGCCTCGAAAAGAATATCCCATGAAGGAAGCCAAGAGGCACATCCTTTCTTGAAACCAGAGACAATAAAGGAAATGATTCTCTAACAGCCCAGCCAATAAAGTACAGTTCAATAAAGGTCAATCTGACCTGAAAATCCCAGATCAGGGTTTTTCCTCTTCTTTTTCCTCTCCCATCTTTCTGCATCTTCTGCACTGATCTCCAGCAACTTCACTTTCTCATAATCTTCTCCTCTTGCTGCACATTCCTAAATAGAAGAAAAAAGCTGATACCTACAATTATGATACAAGCAGTAATTTGATTTACTTTAAATCAAGAAAGATCCAATAAATATCAAGCAATACTTAAATAGTTCTTTTTTTTTTGGGATGGAGTTTCACTCGCTGTCTCCCAGGCTGAATCACAGTGGTGCCCTCTTAGCTCACAGCAACCTCCACCTCCAAGGTTCAAGGGATTCTCATGTCTCAGCCTTCCAAGTAGCTGGGACTACAGGAACATGCCGCCATGCCCGGCTAATTTTTGTATTTTTAGTAAAGACAGGGTTTTGCCATGTTGGCCAGGCTGGTCTCAAATTCCTGAACTCAAGTGATCCACCTGCCTTGACCTGCCAAAGTGCTGGGATTACAGGCATGAGCCACTGCACCCAGCCCCCTTAATAATATTTAAAGGAAATTTAGGAAGATACTATGGTATATAAGTGAGCACATGATACTTACTGGGTGTTTATCAGGTATCAAACCTTGTTTTAAATGTTTTACATGCATTAATTCATTTAATTCATAATTAACTCAAATAATTATTGCTATAGTCCCCATTTTATTGATGAGAAAACAGAAGTACTGAGAAGTTAAATAAACTCACCCAAGGTGTTGCAGTTGGTAACAAGCAGAGCCAGAATTTCAATTCTGGCAGCTTGGCCTAAGAGCCAGTGTATTCAACCACTATGTTGTAGTGTCTTGATATAACAGAATGACTAAGTAAATCACTTATGAAGATAGAATAGTTCCTAACCTTTTTCTTTTCTTCTTCCTGTAGTTCCCACTCCAAACGAGCTTTTTTGGCTTCCCAATTTGCAGGTAATTTTAGTCTTTTATCTTCTTCCACAACTTCTTGGTGATTTAATTTACGAGCTTCATTCTAAAATTGTAACATAAGAAATGTGTCACCTAAAACATGAAAATAAATCCAGATACATCTTACCTGCTTTGAGGAGGATCAGGCACAACATATTAATAAGGTGACCCCATTTATCCTAAAAGCAATAGAGAGCCATCATGGTATTTTAAGCTAAGGAATAGGCTAACAGGGTCTACATTTTTATACAGTCAAGAAAAATGTGTTGAGTTGCACTGGTTTGCTGTTCCAGAGCACTAGAGGCTAAAATCAGCTTTGCCTCTACGAGTTGTGTGATCTCTTTTTATTGCTCAGAATAAGGTTTCGAAATATGGGGGAACCATACTATAGTGGCATTTAAGTAGACTTTATTGGGCATTTAATAATATTAAATTGGCAGGGTGAGGTGGCTCACGCCTCTAATCTTAGCACTTTGGGAGGCTGAGGCAGGCAGACCACTTGAGGTCAAGAGTTCAAGACCAGCCTGGCCAACATGGCAAAATCCCATCTCTACTAAAAATACATAATTAGCTGGGCATGGTGGCACACGCCTGTAATCCTAGCTACTCAGGAGGCTGAAGCAGGAGAATCGCTTGAACCCAGGAGGCAAAGCTTAAGGTCAGCCAAGATCACGCCACTGCACTCTAGCCTGGATGACAGATCAAAACTCCATCTCAACCTAACTCAAGATACTCCCAAACCTAACCCAGATACATTACATTGGATGTGCGTGGAAGGGGGGCTAGAGTGAACAGGTGTATTTTCAAATGTTCTCAGAATGATCCCAATGTGCTGCCAGGGTTGAGTACCACCGGATACAGCTTTCATCTCAGATGATCACGTTCTGTGGGTCTGTCAGATGCAGCGGTGTGGCTTCCTCGCCCCCTCTACAAAAGCGCCTGGCCCTGGCCAAGTGACCTATCTGAGCCGGCCTCCAAGACTACTCACCCGCTTCAGGTGCAGCTCCCGGAATTTGCGCAGTCTCTGTTCGCGCTTCTGAGCGGCCAACCCCGCCGCCGCAGCGGGGGACCCCTCCTCCACGCTGTCCACCAGCACCTGCGGCGAGGAGAACTGGCTTCAGGCAGAGCCGGCTCGGCTTCTCCCGGGACGGCCCAGGCCGAGTCCCCGCCGGCCCCGATAGGCTGGGCCTAGGGCCTCGACCGCCGACTCGACCCCACAGTGTCTGCGCCGACCTGAAGCGAAACTAAACTTCGCCTCCACCTCTCTCCCAAGCCGCTCCCCGGAACCCTCACCAACAAAACCCCCGCTGTGGGGTCGTCGAACTCACCTCGGATGCAGCGACAGCCGCCATCGCAACCTCTCTTCCCACTTCCGGCAACAACACAGAGCACTTCCGTCAACCTTCAGACAGCCAGGCCGATACGTATTAAAGACTATCATAAGCCCCGCCCCTTCCGGGCGGCCTCCGGAAGTTGGAACTATTTTCGCTGTGGAATGTTTTCGATTGTGCAGGGTCTTGCGCCGCCGCGGAAAGCAACTGTGGCAAGGACGGGGAGATGAGTCGCCAAGCAAATTATCGGGAAAAGCTCAGAATCGGACAGCTAGGAAGAAATGACCAAAAGGAACCTGGTAGAAAATCATCTACTCTGCACGCTGTTCCTGGAAACCGCCTTTGCAAAGACAGTGAGAGAAATCTAACATGACTCACTCCATCTTGCTTCTAGCCTCGCAGGCTGGCTGTCTTCGCTCATTCCTGGGCATAAGCCAAGCTAAACATGGGAGAATTTATAGTTTAACTTTTAAGCAAGAATGATCATAGTCCCTCCCTTAAACGGGCCCCCTCCGTTCAGGGGCTGAAACTGCCTGTGTAAAACTAATGAAAGACCAGGAGGTTAGGATTCCGAGAGGGCCCTGAATTCTGCTAAAATGTAGTTGAACGATAACCAGCTATTGTTTCGGAGGGCATCGGATGTGTAACTTCCCCAATTACTCCTGTAGTTAACGTCCTTATTGTAGAACTTAAGATTGGTATTTTTTTTTTTTTTTTAATACGGGGATTTCACCATGTTGGTCAGACTGGTCTTGAACTCCCGACCTCAGGTGATCCGCCCGCCTTGGCCTCCAAAGTGCTTGGATTACAGGCGTGAGCCACCACGCCCGGCCAAGATTGGTCTTTTGAGGCATTCTTCAGACTTTCGCATTCTGGCAACTAACTGACCCCACCCAGACTCGTGACTCATGACCCAATAGGTTCTTCTTCCCCACTCCTCCACCCAGAGGCGGACTCTGGGTGCTGCTGACTGGGTGGATAGCATCTCCAACCAGTCAGCTGCATCCATTCCCTAGTGCCCTGCCCACACCAAACTCTGAAAACCCTAACCTCTGAGCTGAGCCTTCCAGAAAACGCTTGAGTGGTAACTCTTCGTCCCTGAGGCCAGCCTCACGTTAATACAACTCTACTGCAGTAGCATTTAGTATAGTGCTAAGCACTAAGAACTTAGTGAATTGATTTTGTCAGCAGTGGGCCGGAAGAACCTGGGTGGGATTCATTCCCATGAGTAGAAATTTCTTTCCATTTAGAGCTTAGCCTATTGTCACCTCCAAGAAGCAGGTCTTGGCCAGGTGTGGTGGTTCATGGCTGCAATCCCAGCACTGGGGGGCCGAAGCCGGAGGATTGCTTGAGCTCAGGAGTTCAAGACCAGCCTGGACAACAAAGTGAGAGTCAGTCTCTAAATTTAAAAATAATAAAAATAAATTTTTAAAAAATGGCCGGGCGCGGTGGCTCACGCCTGTTAATTCCAGCACTTTGGGAGGCCAAGGCGGCGAATCACGAGGTCAGGAGTTTGAGACCAGCCTGACCAACATGGCGAAACCCCGCTCTACTAAAAATACAAAAAATTAAAAAAAAAAAAAATAGCCGAGTGTGGTGGCGGGCGCCTGTAATCCCAACTACTAGGGAGGCTGAGGCAGGAGAATTGCTTGAACTCGAGAGGCAGAGGTCGCAATGAGCCGAGATCCTGCCATTGCACTCCATCCTGGGCAATAAGAGCAAGACTCTATCTGAAAAAATCAATAAATAAAAAGAAGCAGGTCTTCCCTGACTACCCTGTCTCACTTTTAGTACTGTCATTTGACTACTTTAATTCTCTTCAATTGCATAAGTTTTCTTTTTTTTATTTTTTTTTTTTTGAGACGGAGTTTTGCTCATTACCCAGGCTGGAGTGCAATGGCGCGATCTCGGCTCACCGCAACCTCTGCCTACTGGGTTCAGGCAATTCTCCTGCCTTAGCCTCCTGAGTAGCTGGGATTACAGGCACGCGCCACCGTGCCCAGCTAATTTTTTGTATTAGTAGAGACGGGCTTTCACCATGTTGACCAGGATGGTCTCGATCTCTTGACCTCGTGATCCACCCGCCTCGGCCTCCCAAAGTGCTGAGATTACAGGCTTGAGCCACCGCGCCCGGCCAAGTTTTCTTTTTGTCTGTTCATTTTTCATTTCCTTCATCATCATTATTACTGGAGAACAGTGGGGTCCGCCCGTCTTGTTCACTCTTACCTGCCCAGCAGAGAGGCAATGCCAGCATTAATAACAGTGCTAAAGTTAATGAGGTAATTCAGTAAGGTGCTGGATACAAGACGAATACGTGAAAATTATTTTTTTTTGCACTAACAACTACTAGTTAGATGTAGAAATGAAAAAGTAATCCCTAAAAAGAAAAGCTGTCTAGGTACAAAGTTTAAAGGGTAACATAAACATAAAAATAATTTGAATTAAATCTGAATAAATGATGGATAACCTATTTTCTGGTTGGAAGACAATATCGTAAAAACTATCACAAAGGAGCATCTCATATGAGGTTTTTGGGCATTTTTTGTGTGTGTTTTTATATTTTATTGCGTTTGAGGTTTCGAGGTACATGTGAAGAACATGCAAGATTGTTGCATAGGCACATACATGGCAATGTGGTTTGCTGCCTTCCTCCCCATCACCTATATTTGGCATTTCTCCCCATGTTATCCCTCCCCAACTCCCCACCCCTCACTGTCCCTCCCCTAGATCCCCCCTAACAGACCTCAGTGTGTGATGCTCCCCTCCCTGTGTCCATGTGTTCTCATTGTTCAACACCCACCTATGCGTGAGAACATTCAGTGGTTGATTTTCTGTTCTTGTGTCAGTTTGCTGAGAATGATGGTTTCCAGGTTCATCCATGTCCCTACGATGGACACAAACTCATCATTTTTTATGGTTGCTTAGTATTCCATGGCGTATATGTGCCACATTTTCCCTGTCCAGTCTATCACCGATGGGCATTTGAGTTGGTTCCAAGTCTTTGCTATTGTATGTAAACAGTGCTGCAGTGAACATTTGTGTGCATGTGTCCTTATAATAGAATGATTTATAATTCTTTGGATATATACCCAGTAATGGGATTGCTGGGTCAAATGGAATTTCTATTTTCAAATAAGTTTATTAATGTCATGTTATTCCCATCAGAATCTCAATGGGTCATTGTTTTTTGTTTTTTGAACTAGAAAATAGTGTACCAAAAATCTTAAAGTTCAACAACACACTGTGTTGGTAAGGCCGAAGAAACATGAATCCTACACATATTGGTGGTAGGACTAAAAATTGACTCAACCCCTAGGGAAGGCAATTTGGCAATATCTGTAAATTAAGGCATTTACTCTTTGACTCAGCTCTCATAATTCTGGGAATTTATGTTACAGATACAATTACACATGTGTGAAAGGAAAATAAATCTTGGGACCCCAGTATCACTAAACCAAAGGGAAAAGTCAAGCTGGGAACTGCTTAGGGCAAACCTGCCTCCCATTATATACCTTAAAAAGCCACTAAGATAGAAAAACTACATACCTTCCTCACAAGGAACTTCCTTATGGACAAAGGACAGACAAAGGCAGGCAGATCACCTGAGGTCAGGAGTTCGAGACCAGCCTGACCAACATGGTGAAACACCATCTCTACTAAAAATACAAAAAATAGCCGGGCTTGATGGCAGGCACCTGTAATCCCAGCTACTAGGGAGACTGAGGCAGAAGATTTGCTTGAACCCCAGAGGCGGAGGTTGCAGTGAGCAGAGATCGCAGATCACACCACTGCACTCCATCCTGGGCGACAGAGTAATATTCCATTCCAAAAATAAATAAAATTATTATCTGTTTTGGGGGTATAAGATATATGTACTTTTAAACCATATAAGTATTTCAGCCAGGCAAGGTGGCTCACACCTATAATCCCAGCACTTTAGGAGGCTGAGGCAGGCAGATCACCTGAGGTCAGGAGTTTGAGACCAGCCTGGCCAACATGGCGAAACCCAGTCTCTACTAAAAACACACAAAAAAATTAGCCGGGTGTGGTGGCAGGCACCTGTAATCCTATCTGCTCAGGAGACTGAGGAAGGAGAATCACTTGAACCAAGGAGGCAGAGGTTGCAGTGAGCCGAGATCATGCCATTGACTTCAGCCTGGGCAGCCAGAGTTAAAACTCCATCTCAAAAAATACATAAATAAAATTTTTAAAAAATTTAAATTCAGGCCGGGCACAGTGGCTCACACCTGTAATGCTAGCACTTTTGGGAGGCTGAGGTGGGTGGATTGCCTGAGCTCAGGAGTCTGAGACTAGCCTGGGCAACATAGCAAAACCCCATCTTTAAAAACAATAATAATAATTTAATTTCAATTCTAAAAATGATTTTAAAAGTTTGTATGGAAAAACTGAGAATAATCAACAGTATTTCTAAATAAAAAATAGAATCACTGGAGCTCAGAAGTTCAAGACCACCTTGGGCAACACAGTGAGACTCTGCCTCTACAAAAACTTAGAAAAAATTAGCTGGACATGGTGGTGTACACCTGTAGTCCTAGACACTTGGCAGGCTGAAGTGAGGGTTTACTTGAGCCCCAAGGAGTTTGAGGCTGCAGTGAGCTATGATCATGGGACCACACTCCAGCCTAGTCAACCAAACAAGACCCTATCTCAAAAATTAAAAAAAAAAAAACAAAATACTGAGGAGGGACTTGTCTTATGAGGAATTAAAACAATAAATGTCTTTAGTAATGAATACAATACCATACTTGCACAGGAAATGACACATAAATCAACAAAGCAGAATATAAAATTTAAAATTTATAATGAGATTCAGTCGAAAAGTGATGCTTCATAGAATACATAGTGCTTGCATAATTGGCCTAAATCTGCACAAAACAAAACTAGTTTCCTATAGAATATGGACAAACAACATCACCAACAGTCCGGAAATGAAAATTAAAACAGTTATATGTAGTTTTGTGCCTCTCAGATTGTGTAGGAAATTAGTTATTGGGGATGAGTAGTGCTTGTATCGTTATTTTACTGCTATTAAGAATCCTGGCTGAGCACGCTGGCTCAGGCCTATAACTCCAACACTTTGGGAGGCCAAGGCAGGAAAATCCTTTGAACCTAGGAGTCCAAGACCATCCCTGGCAACATAGCGAGACCTCATCTCTACAAAATAAAAAAATTAGCCAATGGTGGCCTGCCCCTGAAGTCCCAGCTACTTGAGAGGTTGAGGTGAGAGGATCGCTTGAGCCTGGGAGGTCAAGACTGCAGTAAGCCCTGATCGTACCACTGCACTTCAGCCTGACACCCTGTCTCAAAAAAAACAAAAAGTTCTGTTCATTCTTTTCTCTGTTCCTGCCAGTAGAGTTGAACTCTATATTACCAATTTGCTTATATTGCCAATTAAAATCTGCAAGTCTGGCCTTAAAAAAATGTAAATGTTCAACTGGGTATGATGGCTCATGCCTGTAATCTCAGCACTTTGGGAGGCCGAGGTGGGTATATCACAATGTCAGGAGTTCAAGACCAGTCTGACCAAGATGGTGAAACTCTAATAAAAATACAAAAATTAACCGGGCGTGGTGGCAGGCACCTGTAACCCCAACTACTTGGGAGGCTGAGGCAGAGGTTGCAGTGAGCCAAGATTGTGCCACTGTACTCCAGCCTGGGCGACAGAGCAAGACTCCATCTCAAAAAAAAAAAAAAAAATTCATAATTAAGTAAAGAAGTTTCTGGAAGTGATAAAAGAGAAGCAATATAGAAAGGAAAGAATATTATGTGTGGTAAAAATTGCTGAACAACTAATTTTATAAGGATATATTAAGAATATTCACATGATTTTCAACCTTGCTTTTCTGTGCAATATAATTTGTGTGATGTTTAAAAACTGGGCCGGATGTGGTGGCTCACGCCTGTAATCCCAGCACTTTGGGAGGCCAAGGTAGGCAGATTGCCTGAGCTCAGGAGTTGGACACCAGCCTAAGCAACACCGTGAAACCCCATCTCTACTAAAAATACAAAATATTAGCCAGGCATGGCAGCGTGCACCTGTAGTCTTAACTACTCAGGAGGCTAAAGCAGGAGAATTGCTTGAACCTGGCAGGCGGTTCAATCTTGGCTCGCTGCAACCTTCATCTCCCAGAGGATCCTCCCACCTCAGCCATCCAAATAGCTGCAACTACAGGCACATGCCACCATGCCCAGCTAATATATCAATTTTGGGGGAGTTGCAGGGTTGAAGGTAGAGACTGGGTCTTGCTCTCTTGCCTAGGCTGGTCTTCAACTCGTGGGCTCAGTCTCCAAAAGTGCTTCCACCTCAGTCTCCGAAAGTCCTGGGATTACAGGAGTAAGCCACCGTGCCTGGCCAAATATTTGCCATTTTATTAGAGGTTAAGAAAAGTCTCATTTAAATTAACTGCATTAGGCAGGGTCCAGTGGCTCACGCCTGTAATTCCAACACTTTGGAATGCCAAAGTGGGCGGATCACTTGAGGTCAGGAGTTCCAGACCAACCTGACCAACATGGTGAAACCCAGTCTCTACTAAAAATACAAAACTTAGGCATGGTGGTGGGCCCCTGTAATTTCAGCTACTCAGAAGGCTGAGGCAGGAGAATCGCTTGAACCCGGGAGGCAGAGGTTGTAGGTTGTAGTAAACTTAGATTGCACCACTGCACTTCAGCCTGGACCCACTGAGCAAGATCCGTCTCAAAAAAAAAAAAAAAATAGCTACATTAAACAAGCAATTCCACATTTATTTAATTACGTTTATGTAAAGCGCTGCAAAGAAGAAAATGTATGAAGAGCTGTAACAGGGGAAGCTGATTTTTCAAGTCGTGAGCCGGCTTCCCTGAAGAAAGGCATTTAAGGAAATCTGAGGAAGGAGGGGGACATGTCTGCCTCCAGGTTTTTGTGTTGTTTTTGAGATAAGGTCTGTCACCCAGGTTGACTGAGAACCTTGCTTTCGGCATCTTCGCATCTCCCGCACAGGTCCAGGTCTCTCCACCCAATGCGCCTGCGCACAGACCTAGCCCAATCGGACACAGCCCAGGGCTGCCAGGGGCGGGGATTGCCTTCTCTGCTCTAGAGCTCACCCGAGGAAGGGCCGGGTTACCTCCGGAAAAGCGCGGCGTTCTGGTAGCCAAAAGTAAGCCCCGGGGTCGCAGTTATTATCGGAAGTGGGGGGAAGCGTTGCCAGGGGACGGCGGAGACGATGGCTAAGAAGATGGGTGGCAGGCCTTTGCCCGGGGATAGCGAGCTGGGGCGTTTGCGGCTAGGTCTGTCCTAGAGGAGGTTGCGATGCCGGGCGAGTGGGAGGCGCAGACAGTGAGGCTGGGTCGATGGCGGAGGCCCTCGGCCAGGGCCGTCCGGGAAGCCAAGCCGCCCCGCCTGAAGACCCTCCTCTTCACGGCGCCCAGAAGCACGAACAGAGACTGCGCAAATCCCGGCCGCTGCACCAGAAACGGATGCAGTCTCGAGGCCGGCTCAGACCTGCCACCTGGCCAAACACGTGTTTGTCATTTGTAAAGAAATGTTCTGATGTGTATGTTTTCACATTTATCTGTATATTACTCACTTGTCTTGTTTAATGTGTGAAGCCTACTAGACTTAAAATTCTTAGCTACAAACACGTGAGTCACTGTTGTCTTGAAATTTGTGGTACATGTGGCTTGACCTAGAGTTGAACTTGGGAGCTTCAGAGGTAGGATGCTAATTTTTTTTGCACGTTATATAGTGAAAGGAAGGTGACAATGGCTACTGGAAATTCACCCTGGTCCCTCTTCCCCAGAAATGGTCACAATTGCAGGTACTTTCCTGTTCCATGCTCCATTACACAGCCCAGGTCCATTTATGGGGACAAACCCATGGAGACTGATCTCTAAAGGCATTCTGTAAAATGCCATCCTTCAAAAACCAAATATCCTCGTAAGAAAGTTGAAACGTTTGATCAAACTATTATTCCCTACACTTTAGGGCTGAAGCAGGATTGCTTGAAGCCAGAAGTTCGACACCAGCCTAGGTAACAGAGACCCTACTCATCTCTACCAAAAAAAAAATTAGCCAGGTGTAACTACTGCATAAGCCTGTATGGTAGAGGCTGAAGCAGGATTGCCTGAGCCCTGGAGTTCAAGGTTGCAGTCAGCTGTGGCTATTCTACTGCACTCTAGCCTGGGTGATGGAGCAAAGACCCCACCTCTAAAAATTAGTCTATTTATCTATAAAAATCAGTTTTATTTAGACCAGCTGTCTAGACTTTACAGTTCTTAAGTGTAATGCCCACTTAAAATTTTTTGTGCTTAATTAAGATCCTTCCCAGTCACAGTAGCAATAATAAATTTCAAATTAAGAGTTTAAGCAATTTTTCAAGTTGAAGTATTGACTTCAATTGGGAAGATTGTTAAAATTCAGTTTCAAATTCAGCAGGTCTAGGGTACGGACTTGAGATTCAGCAGTCCTAACCCCAGGTAGGGCCAGTCAGGCCTTGGACTTGGGATTAACACGGCTTTAATCAACAGATGTCTCCTTGCAAAGACTCATTAGGTAATATATATACAACAAAGACTTTTAAGTATGAAAACAAGAAATTTATTAAATATACAAAACAGCAATACAGTTCAATACTGTGTCTAAAAAATTTCACTTTTACATAACCGATAGTATTTACAACTATATACAAAAGACTCCCACCTGTGCATGACCTTTGGTCCATTTGTGCTATCTCATACCTGCAAGAGAAACCTAAAAGGTTAATATTTGAGTAGTAAGTATTTACATCTTTTTGTGTTGGTTTTTAAATGCAGGATTACCCTTAAATGGCTCAAAGGGCTGGGATAATGCTAGAAACACTAACTTGCAGTAAAGTGCAGTTTTCAGGCAAACTTAGCCATTAGTTTTTCTCCTTTTAGACAGGTATCCACAGTCCATATGGACTTTTTTTCTGATCAATTTTTAGTGATCTTGAAGATGTCTCTTCTGTGGCAGCTTTAGCTGATTTTTGTATTGGCTTTGCTACAGAATTCTGTAAGAAAACAAATTCAGTCAGCTTTCCAAACACATATATTGTACATATTTTTTCACAAAAAAATACATTAAATAATCTCATGTATGGGCCTTAGAGATATTATCAACCAAATGCAGTGTGAGCCTTATTTGTAGCGTGATTCAAACCATAAAAAGATACTGGGGTATTGGGGAGACACCAGATACATACATGGTATAAAGATTGAGGCTTTGTTTTTGAAACTCTTATTTTAAAACATTCTGATTAAGGAGTATTCTAAAGATTTACCTTTAAAATATCTCAACAATAAAAAAAGTGGGGGCTACTTAAAACAATGGCAAAATAACAAAAACTCATGTGAAAGATATGGTATGAACCCATTATAATGGTTACTTATAAAAGTGGCTCAAAAACAAATGATTTTAATTGTATTTAAAGTGTCAGTAGTCCCCCAATTATCACCACGGAGATATAAAACACAAAGATGCAAATGCATCCTAAATCCAATTTTTGAGTGATCAATGCTTGGACATACTTACATTAGAGCTAAAAGCTATGCTTCTTTGCTGGGAAGATTTTTCATTGGGATTTCTAGTTCCATCTTCTGTTACCTTTTCCGACAGCTAGACAGGTTAAGAAAAAGTATAATTTTAAAACACATAACCTTGGTTTCTAAGTACAGTATTAAAAAATAGCCTAATTGTATACAAAATTTAGTTGTAGACACAAAAATCAAGTTGGATCTAACCATATATTTAACAGCCTAAATAACAGAACTGAGTCTTCCCCTCGACAAAACTGATTTAATAGGCTTAAGACACTCTTCCCATAATTATTTTATTTCCTTGCTGGCAAATTTAAGTAATTTAAAAAACAATTTTTTTAATCAGTTTTCTCAGGTTAAATCAAGTTAACGTTTGAAAAGTAAAGCCACACCAGAAAAATACCTAGTTTTAAGAAACTAAGGCATTTGCCAGTTGGGCCCCTAATCATCTGAACAAGACAGACCCTGTCTACTAATACTGAGCATACTCACATCTGGGCCCAATTACAGGTTCATTTAGATATCGCAGAATCTTTTTTTCCTCAAAGTTTCACTCTGCCCTGCTGCCCAGGCTGGATGGAGTACAGTGGCATGATCTCGGGTTCACTGCAACCTCCACTTAACTGGGTTCAAGTGATTCTCCCACCTCAGCCTCCCCAGTATCTGGGACTACAGGCACACACCACGCCAGGCTAATTTTTGGTTTCTGTTTTGGTTTTAAGAGGGAGTTTCACTCTGTCCCAAGGCTGAAGTGCAGCGGTGCAATGAATGTGGCTCACTGCAAACTCTGCCTCCCAGGTTCAAGCTATTCTCCTGCCTCAGCCTCCCAAATAGCTGGGACTACGGGCACGTGCTGCCACGCCCAGCTAATTTTTGTATTTTTAGTAGAGATGGGATTTCACGACGTTGGCCAGGATGGTCTCAATCTCTTGACCTCAAGATCCACCTACCTTGGCCTTCCCAAAGTGTTGGAATTACAGGTGTGAGCCACTGCACCTGGCTGCAATCTTTGTATTTTTAGTAGAGACAAAGTTTTGCCATGTTGGCTAGGCTGTTCTCAAACTTCTGATCTCAGGTGATCCACCCACTTTGGCCTCCCAAAGTGCTGGGATTACAGGTGTGAGCCACCCAGCCTAGACAGAGTATCATTATAACTTAAAAGTACAGTGCAATTTGCTAATGCACATCCTGCACATTTCTGGAGAATTATAATAAACTTATCTGCAAGTGAAGCAGGCCTCCTCTTCTGTAATCTCTCAAAACATCTGGAATATATTGCATATATTATAAAAGGGACATCTATTTCACAGATGCCCCACCATTACAATGTGTACCTTTACTTAATTTAAAAATTGACTTTAATACTTTAGGCAAATGGTACCTGTCCCAAATTCTAGCATGCACATGGATCAACAAAAAGAACTAAGCTTTCAGTGTGTGAACATAAACTTCAAGTTAAACCTGATGCTTTAGCCCATGTATCAATTACCAACAGATTTTCTTCATCAATGTCTGCAGACCACATTCATGATTTCTATAAGACAGAAATAAAGCAGATAAACTATACTGTATATGCTGAATACAAAATTTGTGGGAACATAATGCTGCAAATGAAAGCTACAAATACTCTAAAGACTAACTTAAAAAAACTGGCAATAGAAATCACCAAAGTACCAACTACAATATATTAACGTTGAGACTTGCAGTACTGTGTTACTGAAAAAAAAGTAAAACAAAAAAAAATTTTTTTTTTCAGACTTGAGTCTCGCTCTGCTGCCCAGGCTGGAGTGCAATGGTGCAACCTTGCATCCTGGGCTCAAACATCCTTCCGCCTCAGCCTCTCAAACAGCTGATAGACTACAGGCATGCACCACCATTTTTGTATTTTTTGTAAAGACGCAGCCACGTTGCCCAGGCTGATCTTGAACTCCTGGACTCAAGCTATCTGCCTCATTACAGGCATAAGACACTACACACAGCCAATTAAGTTCATTAATCGCCACTTTCCTGGGTATGGCTCTGCCTATGTTCAGATCTGCTACTCTGAATTCAACACGTTTTACATATATAGCTAGACTTTCCAAAAAGTATAGTCTAAGGTAAATAACAAATGGCTAATCAGATTTGACAGTGGCTTTCTGAAGGTTTTGTTAGGACAAAGCTAGAATACTTACTTCAGGCTTTGCACCATTACTTGATAAACCTGTTCCACGGCTTGTTTCTTTGGCTACAGGAACGGTTCTGAGACTAGCTGGCAATTCAATGTTGGTTGTTCCTAAAGCTTTCGCTGCATTGGCTTTTGCTATTTCTAACAGCTCCATTCGATCTAAAAATAAAAATAAATTTAAATACTCATTAACCTGGTAGTTATTTCCCCCCAAGAGAACTCAGAATTACAAAATAAGATGTTATTTTCTGGTATTAAATGTTATTTGTTTTATAACATGTAAAGTAAGGTTGCCCTGGTTTGAGCTGTGCTGGTCCACTTATACTTGGATGTTTTCCTCCTTCTAAATGCAGGTAAAGTACTACAGTATTTGAGAGACTGGAAACCTCAAGTGTGCGGAGGTTGCATATTGGTCCTGCAACCAATCCTCCGAGGAAACGGAGGGGTAACTGTGTAACTTCATTCACTGAAAATTCTATTCTCTACCACTGCTGAAAAGAATAAAATTCTTAAATTACCTCAATTTCAGTTTTCCTGACCAAAGGCCTGAACGTCCTGTTATTTTGTCTGTTTTATCGTTGTACTTAATTTTCTCTAGTTAATAGTCAACGTCATTATTATTTTGCTTTCTCTTCAAACGTGTATTTCTGAAAACCGGGGTTTTCTGCAATAGATTCTTTATATGGTACAATTATCACAACTACTGAACCAATACTGATACACTTCCAAAGTGTATTTCTACCACCACTCCCGGCTAATAATTTGTATTTTTAGTAGAGATAGTGTCTCCACTATGTTGGCCAGGCTGGTCTGGAACGCCTGGCCTCAAGTGACCTCCCACTTCCGCCTCCCCAAATGCTGGGATTACAGGCACGAGCCACCCTGGCCTGGTAAGTCATTTAAGATACTGGACGATTCAATTTTGTCCAAAAATAACGTCTACTAAAAAAAGACTTTTTTTTTTTTCTCAATTGAGACGGAGTCTTGCTATGTTGCCAGGCGGGAATGCAGTGGCGCGGTCTCGGCTCACTGCAACTTCCGCCTCCCGGGTTCAAGCAATTCTCCTGCCTCAGCCTCCCGTGTAGTTGGGACTACAGGCGTGCGCCACCACACCCAGCTTATTTTTGTATTTTTTTAGTAGAGACGGGGTTTCACCATGTTGACCAGGATGGTCTCTATCTCTTGACCTCGTGATCTACCCGCCTCAGCCTCCCAAAGTGCTGGGATTACAGGCGTGAGCCACTGCGCCCGGCCAAGGCGTGTTTTCATATTCTTCCCAATCAATAATTAACTTAGAAACTCTAACTTAATCATAACATTTAGAAGGCTCCACCCACTAAGAACAGTCAGTCACTAGGAAAATAGGTTCCCTCCATCCTGAGCCATTTAACATCCAGTTGAACTTTAAAGGGAAAGAATGCTGTCCATTTACATACAAACAGATAATGTCCTCTCCCTTTCCTCCAATGAAAAAGATTTCGGGAACTAATACTGAAGGCAATTTTGGTTCCCTAGCCTCCTTTTATACTGTCGCCATAGATGATCAAAAATGGAAAGTTAAGTGACGCACCTTTTTCACTTAAGCGAAAAGGGGTTCTGCTCCGCGACTTCGTCCTGGATCTGTTTCTCCATCTGCCGTAATCCTCCGGGTACACGGTGCGACCGAAGCCGTAGTAGCGCCGCCCCCGCGCGATCGCGTACGCCCTTCCGTAGTACGACCTTCCCTGAGAGCGCGATCTGCTACGGGAAGGGGACCGAGACCGGTGCCGCGAAGGAGACCGGTAGTATCTCCTAGACAGCCCGTAGCGCCTCTCTCGGTACTGGCAGCTGCGGGATCGCGACCGGCTCCGCGAGTATGACCGCGAGTAGCGCCTGTACTTCCGCTGGTGGCGCCTTCTGGAACGGGACCGGCTCCTCCGGCTCCGACTCCTGGACGAAAACCGACTGGAGACGCGGGAATGGGACCGAGAGCTTCTGGAAAAAGAGCGGCTCCTAGATCGCGACGACAGCCGGCTGGACCTGCCCGACTGCGAGGTCGAGGGCGAATCCTTCTGCGGCGAGCCTGGCCACATGTCGTTCACGTAGTTGGACATCTTCACCCGCGGCTTTACCCTGCGCTTTCTCGGGAAAAGACTCCGCAAGCCTCAACTCAGGACTTCCTAAAAAACCAAGAGGGAAAAAAACAAATCGAGTCCCGGAAGCAGGCGCCCGGCCGCCCGGAAGCCACAGCAGGACGCCCTCCCGGAGGCGGAGCCAACGCGCAGGCAGCGGCGCCGCGAAGGAAAACGAGCCCTAAAAACTCCGTTCACGCCGGGCGCGCTGATTCACGCCTGTAATCCTAGCACTTTGGAAGGCCGAGGTGGGTGGATCACCTGAGGTCAAGAGTTCAAAACCAGCCTGGCCATCACGGTGAAACCCCATCTTAAGAAAAAAACTTCGTTCAGCGAACTGATGCCGCAGCCCAGAATCGAAATGCTGCCTTCCCCAAATGGGGTGCCCGGCACGTCTCCTGACCCTCACTCCTGAGCGACCACTGCAAGGTCGACCCTGTCAGCAGAAAACTTACCGCACGCTGTCGACGCCTCCCTCACGACTGAAAGAAAGGCCCAACAGAGGCCTTCCTTTAGGAATGTAGGACGAAAAGGGGCTTTTCGTGCCTACTCTCGAAGAACAAACCCCACATCCTCCCCTGCCAACATCCGGACGTGCACTGGGAGGATACGTCAGCAGACTTGTCGAAAGTACCAGAAGCTGGTCCGGGCGCATGCGCAGAGACGGTGCTGCGGAGGGCGTGGCTCTCCTCTCGCCCAACCACCGCCCTGCCTCCTCCCTCCCCAAGCCCCGCCCTGTGCCTCGCGCCAACGCCCACAGGGTGCGCATGTGCGATGGGGCTCCAGAGGGCGGTGCTTGGTACATCCGGGTGTCCCGTCGCCCTTGGCCTTTTTTTTTTTTTTTTTTTTTGTTTTTTCCCCATATTTGAGATAATTGCATGATCCATCGACCCACCAGAAAACTTTAAAGATGTAATATTCCCGCGGGGCGCTACACCAGGCTCTGGCCTCACTGCCCCGGCGGGGCTGGATGTTAGTGCCGGTCAGGGGGTGGGGCAGGAGAGGAACGGCTGCAAGCTGGAGAGAGCTTGGAGCCCTGGCGGTCTGAGTGGCTGGTGCCCACTGGGTCGTAGCCGCCACCCACCCGCAAGCCGCAGATCCGGGCTGAGCGTCCCCGTACCGTTCCTGGCTTCTTCCTCCTGTCCTGGTCCCGCGGCGCCGGGAGAAGGCGACCGCATCCACACCCCGCCAGGAAGAAGACCGCGCCCTTCCCGGACACCCCAAGATCCCTGGGAATACAGTACTAACGTGGAAAAGGTGTTTTACTTATGTTTTGACTAGCTCGAGACAAAATAAAGACAATTGACATTTAATCTAGGAGAAAGAATGAAGCCTGATATTCTCTTTTAAAAACCGTGCTTGGTGTAAGAGTGTAAACAAAGGTGACTATTTTACTTCTAGGGATCTACAAATGGGATGCATTTCAAACACTTCTTGTTATAAAGCGTCAGGTCTCCATATACAAGCCTCGAGCCTGACAGTCTGAAGTCCTGCTTTTGGCTAATCGTCTCCCCACCCCTGCTTTGGTTTGGGCCTGAATGCCAAGAGAACCAGCAAGGGCTGCTGCTGTTAAAGGTTATAGCGGGGTATGAGCAGAGAATGGGAGCCAGATTAAGAGTGAAATATTAGCTGTAATTGACTGGAGGAAAAGTGTAAATTGGCAACTTAAACAAAAGCAGGGCATGTAAAAGTAAATGAGTACAGTGAATTTGAGCTCGGTTAGACAGAAAATAATAGAAACAGACTTTTTGAGGTGTGGTTTAAGTAGTAGGGGCGACTGCATAAAAGTGGAAAAGGCGAGGGGCTGAAAGTAAGTTTGTGAGGTGTAAAGAGAAAACTTTGGAGGTCGTGAGAGCTAGAGGGTAAATGGGGCATAGCCTGTGATTTTGAGGGATTGTAAGAGTATTAGGGCGGCAGCTGCTGTTGCGCTTTGGTCATGAGGGCCAACCCAGGACTGTTAGGTAAGTTGTCTGGATAAAAAGCCTACAGGCCATGGTGGGCCTGGCTCCTGTGTAAGAATCCCAACCACAAAGCCCTGGATTTTTGCAGTATATAATGAAAAGTGTTGAGACAAGTTGGGGAGAGCTAGGGAGGGAGCAGTTTTTAGAGCTGTTTTTAAGGGTCGAAAGGAGGCGTGAGGAAAGGATTTAGGATTAATAGGGTTGGCTAAGTTTTCTTTTCTTTTCTTTTTGAGACAGAGTTTCTCTCTTGTTGCCCAGGCTGGAGTGCAATGGCACGATCTCTGCTCACTGCAACCTCCGCCGCCTGGGTTCAAGCGATTCTCCTGCCTCAGCCTCCCTAGTAGATGGGTTACAGGCGCCGACCACCATGCCCAGCTAATGGATAAGTTTTCTTTAGTGAGTTTATACAATGACTTAGAATAGCAAAACCTGGTATCCAGAGGTGAAAGTAGCAACCACACCCTCGAAGGAGAGAAGCTGTTTGGTGGATGGGGTTGGGGTTTGGGAAATTAACTGGATACAGTTGGCAGGGAGAGCACGTGTATGCTGGTGAAAGAGTATAACAGATGGGGAAGAAATTTGGGCTTTGGAAGTGGATACGTGATACTCCTTTGTGTACAGATGCTGAAGAAGCAGGAGGGTGAATTAAAAGGCCATGTTGCAATAGATGGATGATAACAGGCTTATACCTCTTAAAGCCTGTTGTGGGATTGGGTACTGGGGCTGGGCAGGGTACGGGTGGTTAGGTTTTAAGGGGATGATGACGGGTGAGTGACTTGTAGCAACAGATGGGAAGGTGGTATTTGACACCCTAGGGTTAAGGTAGGGGGACATAAGGGGAGCTATTGAGGGAGGTACGGGTTCAGGAAAGAGGGAGGCAATTAGGTGTGGCTGTAGCCCAGGAATAGTGAAGGAGGCAGATAATTTTGCTAAGATATCTTGGCCCAACAGGTGAACTGTACAAGTAGGGATGATCAGATAAGAATGTGGAAAGGAGTGCTGGCCTAATTGATACCAGACGTGGGGAGTTTTGAGAGGCCTGGAGGCCTTGCCGTCAATTCCCCCAACAGTTATGGGGGCCAAGGAGACAGGTCCTTGAAAAGAAGGGGATGGGGTGGGGTGGGAGTGGGATCAGCCAAGGTAGGCAGGACTTTAGACTTTCTGGGTCTGGGCTTGCACATGGAGGCCTGATAGTTTTGAGCTCTTGGTTATGAATAGAAAAGGATGGAAGGAGTCTCTGTAGACAGTTCACAGTATCAATCAAATGTGTGCTTAAAAAATGGTGACCAGAAAAATCCTGGATTTTTTTTCTTTTTTTTTTTTTTTTTTGAGGCGGAGTTTCGCTCGTTACCCAGGCTGGAGTGCAATGGCGCGATCTCGGCTCACCGCAACCTCCGCCTCCTGGGTTCAGGCAATTCTCCTGCCTCAGCCTCCTGAGTAGCTGGGATTACAGGCACGCGCCACCATGCCCAGCTAATTTTTTGTATTAGTAGAGACGGGGTTTCACCATGTTGACCAGGATGGTCTCGATCTCTTGACCTCGTGATCCGCCCGCCTCGGCCTCCCAAAGTGCTGGGATTACAGGCGTGAGCCACCGCGCCCGGCCTTGAGACTGTCTTAAAAAAAAAAAAAAGGCCAGGCGCGGTGGCTCAAGCCTGTAATCCCAGCACTTTGGGAGGCCGAGGCGGGCGGATCACGAGGTCAAGAGATCGAGACCATCCTGGTCAACATGGTGAAACCCCGTCTCTACTGAAAATACAAAAAAAAAAAATTAGCTGGGCATAGTGGCACGTGCCTGTAATCCCAGCTACTCAGGAGGCTGAGGCAGGAGAATTGCCTGAACCCAGGAGGCGGAGGTTGCGGTGAGCCGAGATCACGCCATTGCACTCCAGCCTGGGTAACAAGAGCGAAACTCTGTCTCAAAAAAAAAAAAAAAAAAGACAGTCTCACTCTGGTGCCTAGGCTGGAGTGGAGTGCAGTGGTGCGATCTCGGGCTTACTGCAATCTCTGTATACCAGGTTCAAGCAATTCTTGTGCCTCAATGTCCCAAGTAGCTGGGGTTACAGACATGCACCACTATGCCCTGCTAATTTTTGTATTTTTAGTAAAGACGGGGTTTTGCCACGTTGGCCAGGCTGGTCTCGAGCTCCTGACTTCAAAGGATTTGCCTGCCTCAGCCTCCCAAAGTGCTGGGATTACAGGCATGAGCCACTGTGCCCAGCAAATCCTGGATATTAACAGGATTTTGGAAACAGTGGGAAACATTACTTTGCCTTGGTGCAGAATGCTGGTGTATTTGTCTCAAAAACATACACAGTCTACCTGAGTTAAAGTCTGCAAAGGATCTCACCTTCCTTTTTTTTTTTTTTTTTTTTTTTTTGAGATAGAGTCTTGCTCTGTCGCCAGTCACCAGGCTGGAGTGCAGTGGCATGATCTCGGCTCACTGTAACCTCCGACTCCCGAGTTCCAGCAATTCTCCTGCCTCAGCCTCCCGAGTAGCTGGGACTACAAGCGAGTGCCATGATGCCCAGCTAATTTTTGTATTTTAGTAGAGACAGGGTTTCACCATGTTGGCCAGGATGGTCTCGATCTCTTGACCTCATGATCCGCCCGCCTTGGCCTCCCAAAGTGCTGGGATTATAGGCATGAGCCACCGTGCCCAGCTCCCCGCTGCCTTTTTTTTTTTCTTTTGAGACAGAGTCTTGCTCTGTTGCCCAGGCTAGAATGCAATGGTGTGATCTTGGCTCACTGCAACCTCCGCCTCCCGGGTTCAAGCAATTTTCTTGCCTCAGCCTCCTGAGTAGCTGGGATTATAGCTGTGTGCCACCATGTCCAGTTTATTTTTGTATTTTTAGTATAGATGGGGTTTTGCCATGTTGGCCAGGCTGGTCTCTAACTCCTGATCTCAGGTGATCCACCCACCTTGGCCTCCCAAAGTGCTGGGATTACAAGCGTGGGCCACTGTGTCCAGCCAAATGTGACAAGTTTTAAATGTGCCATTTAAGTCCTTTTTTTGTTTATGTCCTTCATTATGGTAAGCAAACCAATGGCCTCCCAAACGTGTCCATGCCTTAATTTCCTGGAACCTGTGAATATGTTACCTTAGGGTGGCAAAAGGAATTATACAGATATAATTAAGGTTAAGGACCTAGAGATGAGATTATCATGAAGTATCTGGGTGGACCCAATTCAAAGCGTGAGAAGAATTCCATGCCCTGTTGCTGCCTCTGAAATGTAGGTGCTTTTGTGCAAGGGCAAAAAGAGAATTTTAGGAGCTAATGGTGGCTTACAGCTGACCACCAGGAAACAGACCTCAATCCTACATCATAGAACTGAATTTGGCCAACACCTGGATATGCAAATTTTGGGGCTCCTCCACAGAGCCTGCAAAAAGAAACAAAATGTGGCTGACACCTTGACTTATCCAGCTTGGGCAACAAGAGCAAAATGCCGTCTCAAAAAAAAAAAAAAAACTATGAGATATTAAATTTGAGTTGTTTTAAGCTACTAAGATTGTGGTTATTTATTACCACAGCAACAGGAAAATAAAACAATCAGAATATATAGTTTTACTTTTTTTTTTGAGACAGGATCTTGCTTTTTTGCCTGGAGTGCAATGGTACAGTAACAGCTCACTGCAGCCTCACCTTCTCCGGCTGAAGTGATCCTCCCACCTCAATTGCCTGAGGAGCTGTGACTACAGGCCTGTACCACTACGCCTAGCTAATTTTATTAAGTTTTTGTAGAGAAAGGGTCTCCATTATGTGGCTAAGGCTGGTCAGGAGCTCCCAGGCTCAAGGGATCCTCCCACTTCAACCTCCCCAAGTGATGGGATTATAGGCGTGGACCACCGCACCCAGCCCTATAGCATTTTTCTATTTTTCTTTTCTGAGTATCCCTGTGTCTCCCAAGCTGCACCTCTCTGAGATTGCACCTCTCCCAGACTGCAGTGCAGCGGCATGATCTCA
This sequence comes from Aotus nancymaae, assembly GCF_030222135.1. Taxonomy (NCBI): domain Eukaryota; kingdom Metazoa; phylum Chordata; class Mammalia; order Primates; family Aotidae; genus Aotus; species Aotus nancymaae. Next base: position 21,902,991 of record NW_026988467.1, read on the forward strand.
GCTCACTGCAACTTCCGTCCCCCAGGTTCAAGCAATTCTCCTGTCTCAGCCTCCTAAGAAGCTGGAACTACAAGCGCACGCCACCATACCCGGCTAATTTTCATATTTTTGTAGAGATAGGTTTTCACCATATTGGTCAGGCTGGTCTCTAACTCCTAACCTTAAGTGATCCACCCACCTTGGCCTCCCAAAGTGCTGGGAATACAGGTGTGAGCCACTGCACCGGGCTCCTATAGCATTTTTCATATACATCTTGCACATGTCTTGTTAGATATATTCTGAAATATTTTAACAATATTTGTAGATTGTGAATAAAATTTTTGTTGTTAGATGTTCACTTTGGGTTTTTTTTTTTTTTTTTTTTTTTGTACAGTCTTGTTCTATCACCCAGGCTGGAGTGCAATGGCATGATCTTGGCTCACTGCAACCTCTGCCTCCTGGGTTCAAGTGATTCTCCTGTCTCAGCCTCCCAAGTAGCTGGGATTACCCAGCTAATTTTGGTATTTTTAGTAGAGATGGGGTTTCATCATGTTGGCCAGGCTGGTTTTGATCTCTTGACCTCGTGCTCCACCTGCCTTGGTCTCCCAAAGTGCTCAGATTACAGGCATGAGCCTCCGTGCCCCGCCTGTACTCCCCTTTTTGACAACTGTAAGGCCGGTTGCCTCGCCGGGAGCTCAGACACCCATCCTTCCCTTCGCCCTCCCCACCTCCCCCACCCCCCCCCCACCCCCCACCCCCGGCCTTTTCCGAAAGCTCGGACATGCTCGGGTTGTTCCCTTTTCCCCTTCTTGCACAGCCTGGCTTTCCCTTAAAGAACCCAGTATGCAAGCAGGGTCTTATGATTCTAGCCAATAAGCAGCCAAGTCTTTCCAGCCAATAGCAGCCGAGTCTTTCTAGCCAATAGCAGCCGAGTCTTTCTAGCCAATAGCAGCCGAGTAATTCTAACCAATAGCAGCCAAGTCCTGTATGCAAACAAAGGCTTGTAACCTTACCCAATAGTAGTCCTGCTCTCCCACAACCAATCGAGCTCCTTCATTCCCTATAAAAACCCACGTCTGAGAGGCGTCCATGCGACTTCTCCGGCCCCTCCTGTCGGACCACAGAACATCACCCAGGAGCCTGAATAAATTCCTTCATATTGGATCTTCTTGTGTTGGCCTCAGTTTCTTCCTTTTAAACTCGGCAAGAACAAACCTTACAACAACCATTTGGTGTTTTGAAGAATTAACAGCTTTGTGAACCTGGCAGTGCTTGTGATTCAGACTTCCACTGAGACCAAGGGGAGAAACTTGTACTCACCTGATTGTAGGAAAAAACATGTGGCAGTGTTTAAATGTTCTTCTGAAAGCTGATACAACAATTCTCTGTGCACTGATTGTATATGCATCCCAAGATTATATTGTCTTTTTCTATTGCTATGTGTCACACTTTGCCAAACAGGATGTGGAAAATGAATAAGCAGTTTGCTTATGCACTTTTTAATAGACAAGTGGTCAAAATGAACTCCATTGCTTAAGAAAAGCATAAACACCATTTACTCACTGAATATAGCTGTATGTATGGTTACTATGGGGAATCTTGTTTTGCCAATTTTCTTTGAAACTTCTGGCAGACTAAGGTTCTTTTTGTTTACATAATGCTTGAAAAATAAAAATGAACAAGCTATCCAACTACCAAGTTTTCACTTACATAAATGTAGCTGCATACATAAAATGTGACTGTGGGCCGGGTGCGGTGGCTCACACACTTTGGGAGGCCAAGTTGGGCAGATCACAAGGTCAGGAGTTCAAGACCAGACTGGCCAACATGGTGAAACCCCATCTCTACTAAAAAATACAAAAATTAGCTGGACATGGTGGCTTGTGCCTGTAATCCCAGCTACTTGGGAGGCTGAGGTAGGAAAATTGCTTGAACCAGGACCTGGAAGGCAGAGGTTGCAGTGAGCCGAGATTGTGCCACTGCATTCTAGCCTTGGCTACAGAGTGAGACTCCATCTCAAAAAAGTGATTGTGAATTTTTCTTTTTCTTTTTTTTTTTTTTTAGACAGAGTTTCACTCCTGTTGCCTGTGATGGAAGGGCCCGCCATGAAGACCTCTGACATGCTCTAGAGACATTTTCCCCATTGTCTTGGGAATTAACATTTGGCTCTTTGTTACTTACGCAAATATCTGCAGCCAGCTTGAATTTCTCCTCAGAAAATGGGATTTTCTTTTCTATCACATTGTCAGGCTGCAAATTTTCTGAACTTTTATGCTCTGTTCCCCTTATAAAACTGAATGGCTTTAACAGCACCCAAGTCACCTCTTGAATGCTTTGCTGCTTAGAAATTTCTCCCACCAGATACTCTAAATCATCTCTCTCAAGTTCAAAGTTCTATAAATCTCTAGGGCAGGGGCAAAATGCTGCCAGTGTCTTTGCTAAAACATAACAAGAGTCACATTTGCTCCAGTTCCCAACAAGTTCCTAATTTCTATCTGAGACCACCTCAGCCTGGACTTTATTGACCATAGCGCTATCAGCATTTTGGGCAAAGCCATTTAACAAGTCTCTAGAAAGTTCCAAACTATCCTACATTTGCCTGTCTTCTTCTGAGCCCTCCAATCGGTTCCAACCCCTGACTGTTACTCAGTTCCAAAGTCACTTCCACATTTTTGGGTATCTACAGCAGCACCCTATGCTACTGGTACCAATTTAGCCATTGAAGTAGTTGGAGAACAGAAGTAACAGACTCTGGTTTACATTGTAAAAGCTTCTCTGTGGCTGCCAAGTGGAGAAAATATATGGGAATGAAGCTCCAAGATGAAGCAGGGAGACAGTTGCAGTGGTTAGTGTGAGAAATGTTGATGGCTCACAATAAGTGATAGCCTGGAGGTTTGTGTGTGCACATGCATGTGTATGTGTTTTAAGGTAGTAGGCCCAACAGATACTGTTCACACTGATTTTTTTTTTTTTTTTTTTTTTTGAGACAGAGTCTCGCTCTGTTACGCAGACTGGGATGCAGTGGCACAATCTTGGCTCACTGCAACCTCCACCTCCCAGGTTCACACAATTCTTGTGCCTCAGCCTCTTGAGTAATTGGAATTAGAGGTGTGTGCCACTGCGCCTGGCTATATTTTTGTATTTTTAGTAGAGATGGGGTTTTGCCACATTGGCCAGGCTGGTCTCGAACTCCTGGCCTCAAGCAATCCTCCCACCTTAGCCTCCCAAAGTGCTAGGATTATAGGTGTGAGTCACCATGCCCAGCTGCAACTGATTAATTTTTAATCATAAAATGATACATACATTTTAAAGACCAAGCACTGGGCTGGGTATGGTGGCTCACTCCTGTAATACCAGAACTTTGGGAGGCCAAGGCAGGCGGATCACCTGAGGTTAGGAGTTCAAGACCAGCCTGACCAACATGGATAAAATCCATCTCTACTAAAAGTACAAAATTAGCCAGGCGTGGTGGCACATGCCTGTAATCCCAGCTACTCTGGAGGCTGAGGCAGGAGAATCACTTGAACCTGGGAGGTAGAGGTTGCGGCGAGCCGAGATTGCACCATTGTACTTCCAGCCTGGACAACAACAGCAAAACTCCATCTCACAAAAAAAAAAAAAAAACAACAAAAACCCAACACCTACAGTATTCCTGACCAGTACTCCTCAAATCTATATCATCAAAAAGAAAGTAGAAAGTATGCAAAACTGATACAGCCAAGGGGAGACTAAGGAGACATAACAACTAAATGTAATGTATTCTGGATGGGTCCTGGAACAGAAAAAGACGTTATGCAAAAGAACTAAAGAAATCTGAATACCCTGTGGATGTCAGTTAATAATAATGTATCATACTAGTCCAGTAATTGTAACAAATATACCACAATAATGAAAGATATTAATTACAGAGATAACGGAGAGGTTAATATGGGAACTTTCTGTACTATCCATTTTTTCCACAAATCTAAATTAAAAAGAAAAAAAATAACCGGTGTAACTGACATCCATATACACATGACGATGGCTGCTGGTGATGGTCGCACAACAATGTGAATATGCTCGGTTCCACAGAACTAGTCGCTTAAAAATTGTTCAAATGGTAAATTTTAGGTTATATGTATTTTACAGAATTTTAAAAGTTTGCCATTTTTGTTTCCATTTTTTTTCTGTCCACAGGTTTAGAATGAGGTGACTTGCTGAAGTCACACTACCATTAAGTGGCAGAGCTGATATATGAACCCTGCTTTGGCTGTCTCCAAAGCCCACATTTGTAACTACTCTGCTTCACTGTTTCTCCGTAGTGTCTCTGTAACTGCTCCTCTTGCACTTTACATATATTCCAAGGTCTCACCTCCTCCAGAGAGCTCTTCCTTGTATGATTCCATCCTGCTTTTGGACCTAGCTCATGTTCATTCATTCAGCAGATATTCATCGAGTATTTTCTAGGTGCCAGGAATTCTGCAAAAACCTCCCTATATCTCATGTCATTCTTATCACAGCCTTGATGACTGAGGTACTGAGAAAACCGCAGCTTGGAAAGGCTAAATCATTTGTTCAGTATTACAACCTCTTAGGTCCCCAGACCAGAGCATTCAACTCAGATATGGTTAGCTCTAAAGCTAATGCTTTTATTTTTTGAGACCGAGTCTCGCTGTCACCCAGGCTGGAGTGCAGTGATACGATCTTGGCTCACTGCAACCTCTGCCTCCCAGGTTCAAGCGATTCTTTCATCTCAGCCTCCTGGGTAGCTAGGATTACAGGCATGTGCCACCAAAGCCCAGCTAATTTTTGTATTTTTAATTTAAATATATATGAAAATTAATTAAGATGGGCATCATGGGTGTGTGAAAAGGTCTTTATGACAACTTTAAATACCTGTCATTAATCTTTTGGTAAAACCATTTTCTTAAAGGTGATCACCAGTGAATTCCTAAATACCAAAAATTTTTTCTGTTTTTAACCTTCTTATCTTAGTGTCTCCAGCCCTGACCTCCCAGACTCAAGTGATCCTCCCACTGTAGCCTCCTGTGAAGCTGGGACCACAGGAGGACACCACCACACTGGGCTAATTTTTTGTATTTTCTTTTTTTTTTTTTTTTTTAATAGAGACGGGGTTTCACCATGTTGGCCAGACTGGTCTTGAACTCCTGACCTTGTGATCCGCCCGCCTTGGACTCCCAGAGTGCTGGGATTACAGGCATGAGCCACCACGCCGTCCAATTTTTTATATTTTCTGTAAAAGTTTCACTATATTGCCTAGGCTGGTCTCAACCTCCTGGGCTCAAGCAATCTTCCAAGTTGGTCTCACCAAGAGCTGGGATTACAGGCATGAGCCACTGTGTGTGGCCCCTGTACCTTTACGCTCACCTTTTCACCAAGAGCTAGACCTCCAGCTCTCGCTGTTTGAAGAATTTGACTTGTGCAAAGCTAACTTCAACATCTACTCTCCTCACCAAACCTGTTCCTCTCTGTATGTCCAGTGCAATGTCATCCCATTCTGTCAGGACCCCATGGCTTCCTTAAAACCTCTTGCCTGAACCTTTAAAAAAGTTCCTTAAGGCTGGCTGGGAGCGGTAGCTCACACCTATAATCCTGGCACTTTGGGAGGCTGAGGCAGGTGGATCACCTGAGGTCAGGAGTTCAAGACCAGCCTGGCCAACATGGCAATACCTTGTCTCTACTAAAAATACAAAAATTAGCTGGATATGGTGATGCATGCCTGTAGTCCCAGCTACTCGGGTGGCTGAAGCAGGAAAATCATTTGAACCCTGGAGGTGGAGGTTGCAGTGAGCTGAGATCACACCATTGCACTCCAGCCTGGGCAACAGAGCTAGACTCCATTTAAAAAAAAAAAAAAAGTTCCTTAAGAGACTCTTCATAACACTAGTCAAATCCTACTTCAGGTCAGGCGTGGTAGCTTGTGCCTGTAATCCCAGCACTTTGGGAGGCCAAGGCAGGTAGATAACTTGAGGTTGGTAGTTTGAAAGCAGCCTGGCCAACATGCTGAAACCCTGTCTCTACTAAAAATACGAAAATTAGCCAGATGTGGTGGTGCATGCCTGTAATCCCAACTACTTGGGAGGCTAAGGCAGAAGAATCGCTTGAACCAGGGAGGCAGAGGTTGCAAGGAGCCAAGATAACGCCACTGCACTCCACCAGCCTGGGTGACAGAGTGAGACTCTGTCTTAAAAAAAAAAAAAAATCCTACTTCAATACATCCGAATAAATGATGCCAAAGTAATCTTCCTAAGGTCAGCTCATATCATTTCACACTCCTGTGCAAGTAGACTTTAAGGAGGTTTGCTCCCAACTCAAACTGGGTACCCAAAAAGCCCTATGAACTGATTTCAACTGACCTTTCAGGTCAAATCTATTTTTTGCTTAACATGTCCTACACTTCAATTCTTATCCTCTCCTAATACTGTTTCTTTGGAAATCCTTTCCTCCTGTCTGTTAAGACCCAATTTAGCCTACAAGGCCTTCCTCATCCCCTCAGCTAAAAGAAATTATTTGGTAGTTCTCTTTAGCCAAGAATAATTAGAACTGGGTAGTGGGGGCGTAAAGCCCAAAGAAAGAAAGTCTGCTTAAAACAAGGACCAGGCAGGGCAGTGGCTCATGCCTATAATCCCACACCTTTGGGAGTTTGAGGCAGGAGGAACACTTGAGCCCAGACGTTCAAGACCAGCCTAAGCAACCTAGTGAGACCTTGTCTCTACAAAAAATTTTTTTAATTAGCTGAGCATGGTGGCATGGGCCTGTTGTCCCAGCCATTCAGGACGCTGAGGCAGGAGGATTGCTTGAGCCCAGAAGTTTGGCTGCAGTGAGCCATGATCGTGCCACTGCACTCCAGCTAGGTGACAGAGCAATACTCTGTGATATGGTTAGAGGCTTTGTGTCTCCACCCGAATCTCATCTTGTAATCCCCAGGTGTTTAGGGAGAGACCTGGTGGGAAGTGATTGGGTCATGGGGGCGGGTTCCCACATGCCGTTGTTGTACACGAGCGAGTTAAGGAATGTGCCACACTCTGAGATTGAATTCTGATCCTTTATTATGCTGGCGACTGAGAGGCAACTAATGCCCAAAATTCTCTCGGCCCCTAAGAAAAAGGTGGTCTTTATACCCTAGTTTTAAAAGGGAGGGGAGAACCTAGCTGAAGCAAATTTTTCACAGAAGCAGAGTAAGCAAAAAGTTAAAAGATAAACTAATACATGAGAAATAAAACAATGCCAGGTGCAAGGGGTAAAGCTGTCATAAAAGACATACAACTTATAGATAATGGGGGCTCTGGGCACTCGACAGCACCTGCATTCCCAGGCTCTGCTCGTACTACTTAACTGAGCCTCTTATCAACAAATGCATTCCTGGAGGTGCCCAGTGTCAGCCTGCCCCAGCTACATACTACAGTTACATACTTAATGGTGAGAAAATAACTGAAATGAAGAAGCTAAGATGGAGTCTGTCCGGCTCAAGAAGCTAACATGAAGCCTCAACAGCTCTCAGTCTGAGAAAGAGAGAGAGTTTTCGCTGGCAAAAAGCAGGTATCACACTATTCTCATCATAGTGAGTTCTCACAGAGTTAATGGTTTTAAAATGTGGCACTTCCAGTGTTACAGTTCTTTTAGAATTTGTCTAGCACCCCCCACAAAAAAAAATGTGGCACTTCCTCATTCTCACACGTACTCTCACCTGCCACCCTGTGAGAAGGTCCAAGCTTGCTTCCCCTTTGCCTTCTGCCATGATTGTAAGTTTTCTGAGGCCTCCCCAGCCATGCGAAACTGTGCGCCAGGCCGGGAATGGTGGCTCACGCCTGTAATCCTAGCACTTTGGGAGGCTGAGGTGGGTGGATCACCTGAGGTCAAGAGTTTAAGACCAGCCTGGCCACCATGGTGAAACCCCATCTTTTAAAAACACAAACAAACAAACGAAACTGTGCACCAATTAAATCTCTTTCCTTTATGAATTACTCAGTCTCCATTTTTTGTTTTTTTGTTTTTTTTTTAAAGACAGAGTCGCTCAGGCACGGTTGCTCACGCTGTAATCCCAGGACTTTGGGAGGCCGAGGCAGGCAGATCACGAGGTCAAGAGATGGAGACCATCCTGGCCAACACAGCGAAACCCCATCTCTACTAAAAAATACAAAAATTAGCTGGGCATGGTGGTGCATGCCTATAGTCCCAGCTACTCAGAAGGCTGAGGCAGGAGAATTGCTTGAACCCAGGAGGTGGAGATGCAGTGAGCCGAGATTGAGCCATTGCACTCCAGCCTGGACAGAGCGAGACTCCGTCTCAAAAAAAAAAAAAAAAACACTGAGTCTCCCTCTGTCATCCAGGCTAGAGTGGTGGCATGATCTTGGTTCACTGCAACCTTTACCTCCCAGGTTCAACTGATTCTTGTGCCTTGGCCTCCCAAGTAGCTGAGATTACAGGCGCCCACCACCATAACCAGCTAAGTTTTGTATTTTTAGTAGAGACAGGTTTTTGCCACGCTGGCCAAGCTGGTCTGGAACTCCTGACCTCAAGTGATCTGCCTGCCTTGGCCTCCCAAAGTGTTGGGATTACAGGTGTAAGCCACCATGCTTGACCTCAGGTATTTTTTTAAAGTAGTATGAGAACAAACTAATACAAAACTGTCTCAAAAACAACCAAAAACCCAAAAAATACTCATAATTAAGCGCATAAGGACCGAGATTGTAGGGACACAATCTGGGCTCCAAATCTGGGAGAAAGCCGAAACAAACACACCACGATATAATTGTATTATAATAGTAATACAATGTTATTTTAACATAAAATATTAGAGATGTTTACTTGAAAGTATATAGGTTATATTATTTTTCAGTTACATAAATGCAATTTAGACAAAACAATATGACTAGTTAAAAGTGACAACTAGTAATAACAGGACTAAATAAATAATGTATAAGAAATACATAACAGTTTTATTATGTATTTCTGTCCTCTGATACACCAGTTAATTAACTTTTAAAAATTCTATTGAATATTTAGATTTTATAGGTTATATTATTCTATATTCTTTTTTTTGAGACGGAGTTTCGCTCTTCCTACCCAGGCTGGAGTGCAATGGTGCGATCTCGGCTCACTGCAACCTCCGCCTCCTGGGTTCAGGCAATTCTCCTGCCTCAGCCTCCTGAGTAGCTGGGATTACAGGCACGCGCCACCATGCCCAGCTAATTTTTTGTATTTTTAGTAGAGACAGGGTTTCACCATGTTGACCAGGATGGTCTCGATCTCTTGACCTCATGATCCACCCGCCTCGGCCTCCCAAAGTGCTGGGATTACAGGCGTGAGCCACCGCGCCCAGCTCTATATTAAGATACAAAAAATAAGACTTTTTAAAGGAGAATACAAAATAAAATTAACTAAATAGATATTGCATTTAATAAAAAGTAACAATGGCAAGTTTCTGTCTCATGATACAGTAGGATATTTTTACTCTTCCTGTTTCCTTTTCCAATAATACTTCTCTGAACTTCCTGCAGCCTTTAGGACATCTTTCTTTTCTTTTATGTAGTGGTAAAACTGAATACAGTCAAATGTAAAATTTTCTTTGACTTGTAGCCGTGTTCTTATCAAGCCCATATTACACTGATTCCTGGTGTCGGTACAATGTGATGACATCAATCTAAATATACTCTCAACAAAAACATTTGAGCATGGAATACTTAGGATTTAGTTTACTAGCAACAGCAGGTTTAGACTGCTAGGAATTCGTTTCCAGCTCCCCAAAAATATCCATCCATTTTTGAATCTACAGGCTTGTTTGGGTAGACCAGCTATTTGCCATTCAGGTCCTTTGCATCTGTAACATCTTAGAGGTTATCTATGTCTAAAACATCCATCATTTTTAAACATTCTGAAGCACATTGAATGTTATTATAAGTTAAACTTCTTCTCAGGAAAAATGGTTTTAAAGCATGGATGTAATTTGTACTTGTAAAATCAAAACTGGATTACAAAAAAGTTACAGTTCGGTCAGGCGCAGTGGGTCACACCTGTAATCTCAGCACTTTGGGAGGCTGAGGCAAGCAGATTACCTGAGGTCAGGAGTTTGAGGCCAGCCTGGCCAACATGGCAAAACCTTGTCTCTACTAAAAGTACAAAAATTTGGCCGGGCGCGGTGGTTTACGCCTGTAATCTCAGCACTTTGGGAGGCCAAGGCAGGTGATCATGAGGTTAGGAGATTTGAGACCATTCTGGCCAACATGGTGAAACCCTGTCTCTACTCAAAATACAAAAATTAGCTGGGCGTGGTTATGTATGCCTGTAGTTCCAGCTACTCGGGAGGCTGAGGCAGGAAAATCGCTGGAACCAGGGAGATGGAGGTTATAGTGAGCTGAGATCACCCACTACACTCCAGCCTGGCAACAGAATGAGACTCTGTCTCAAAAAAAAAAAAAAAAAAAAAAAAAGAGTACAAAAATTAGCTGGGCATAGTGTGGTGGGCACCTGTAATCCCAGCTACTCGGGAGGCAGAAGCAGAAGAATCGCCTGAACCCAGTGGGGAAGGTTGCAGTGAGCCGAGATTGCGCCACTGCACTCCAGGCCTGGGTGATAGAGTGACTCTGTTTCAAAAAAAAAAAAAAAAAAGTTATAGTTCTTGTAAAGAAATCAAGAAGATCCAGTTTAATTTGGTTGCCCTTTTCTGGTGACATTTTTTTTAGTTCTAAAACAGTCTTCTTTCCAAAGAATGAGTCATCTTTTTACTGTATGAGTTTTTGTCACAACTTACACATAATATCATGTAACTCAGGTGTAGTTAGTTTATATCCTTTTCTAGGCTCCTTATAGCTTCTTCAAAGATCATCAAGTAGTTCTGGACAAAAAGCATATATATTTCTGTTGTACTGTAATCTTTTTCTTAATTCTCATCCTTGATGTATTTCCAAATTAGAGAAGAACATCCTTTTTTCTTTTTTTAATTTTTTTTTTTTTTGAGACAGAGTCTCGCTCTGTCACCCAGGCTGCAGTGCAGTGGTGTGATCTTGGCTCACTGCAACCTCCACTTCCCTGGTTCAAACAATTGCCCTGCCTCAGCCTCTCGAGTAGCTGGGATTACAGGCACGTGGCCACCACGCCCGGCTAATATTTTTGCATTTTTAGTAGAGACAGGGTTTCACCATGTTGGTCAGGCTGGTCTCAAACTTCTGACCTGGTGATCTGCCCGCCTCCGCCTCCCAAAGTGCTGGGATTACAGGCGTAAGCCACTGCGCCCCACTAAGAACACTCTTCTTTTCCCATATTTTGAAAATAAGACTTGATGGCAGGCCATCTTTTTAACATCTTTTCTGTGGCCGGTAACAACGATAGCCATCTTGTGGGCACATGATGGAGTCTATTTCCTTCCATTTTGACGAAGTCAAAAGCCTCATTAATTGTCTCTGCATGCTTTGAGGAAACTGAAAAGCAACCCAAAACTTTGACTGTGAAAGCCTCAATATCATAGGAAAGCAAACCACAGACCTTTCTAGTAGTGTTGTGTACCAGGTGTGCAGGCCACTTAGCAGGTACAATCTTTTCTTTTTCTTTGGTAAGACATTTGTAGACTGATGCTATGTATGTAGTTGTTATAGTGTAGTTAAACAAAACAACAACAACAAAAAAGAAGTTGGTAGACTGAATGGAACTTGCCAAAATTTACATCTGCACTATCTGCTGAAGATGCATATAGGTGAGCAAAGTCTAGTTTGTATTTGGACATGTTATCAACAATCTTTTATGTTTTCTGAAGTTTCATCAAAATTTTCATAGGAATCAAGAAGACGATTTGAAACTTCACTTTTAAAATCAAAGTACCTAAGAGCTGGGGGGGCACTTTTTTATTGCTGTGATTCAACCCATTACTTGCTATCCTGTAGAAAGCATGATCATTGGTGAGATCTGACAGAATCAGCTCTACACTGTAAGGGGCCAGCACGTCTGTTACCAAAATCTCCCCTTTTGTTCACTCACAGGATATTTTAGTTGCAACCTCTGAATCAGGAAATGTAATTTTACTCAGTTTCATAGAGTAATCAAGGGAAGGATAGGATAATGCATGTTCGTTTGTGTGGTATGCCCAGGCTAATTCACTGCTGCTATTTTCTTTTTTCCTTTTTTTTTTTTTTTTTTTTTTTTCTGAGACAGAGTCTCACTCTGGCTGGAGTGCAGTGGTGCAATCTCTGTTCACTGCAACTTCTGCCTCCCCTGCCTCCCGGGTTCTAGTGATTCTCGTGCCTCAGCCTCCTGAGTAGCTGGGATTACAGGCATGCACCACCATGCCTGGCTAATTTTTGTATTTTTGGTAGAGAAAGGGTTTTGCCAGGTTGGCCAGGCTAGTCTCGAACTGACAGAATCTTGTTCTGTTGACCAGGATGGCGTGCAGTGGCACTGGTGCGATCTTAGCTCACTGCAACCTCCGCCTCCCAAGTTCAACTGATTTTTGTGCCTCAGGCTCCTGAGTAGCTAGGATTACAGGCAAAGCCCACCACACCTAACTATTTTTGTATTTTTAGCAGCGATCAGGTTTCGCCATGTTGGCCAGGCTGGTCTTGAACTCCTGGCCTCCAGTGATCTGCCCGCCTTGGCCTCCCAAAATGTTGTGATTACGGGCGTGAGCCACCGCGCCCAGCTATAAAACAGAGTCACCTTGATTCCCATCCCACTCACATACTGCCACCGTACATGTAAATCAGATGAACCTGTGCGTATCTCTCAATGACAAACGACGCACCTTTAACTTAAGTGAAAGGGGGTTCTGCTCCGCGAGTTGTCTCTCCCTCCACCCTCTGTGTTAATTTGGGTGAACCACAGGGTCAAAGCCGCAGCAGCGCCGCCCCTGTGTGATCGCATATGCCTTTCTGTAACACGACCGTCCCTCGAGCGGGACCAGCTGCCGGAAAGGAACCAAGGAGAGGTACCCAGCGCCTCACCGGCAGCTACAGGATCGCAAGCGCCTCCGCTAAGAAGACCGCGCGATGCGCCTATGCTTCTTCCGGTGGCGCCTTCTGCAACGAGATCTCGACCCTGCTCCCTCTCCGGGGCTGGATCCGACTCCTTGACGGCCATTCCAGACGCGAGACCCAGACTGAGGGCTTCTAGAAGAGGGGTGAGCCTGGCAGCAAGTCGTTCACGGAGCTAAGACAACGTTGCTTCCGGCTTCTTCCCGTCCTCCCCTTTGAAAAGGGTCACCTTCCGAAAACCCAGGCTCTCCTCCAAACAGTGGTTCTCAAGCCGGGCGATATTCCCCGGGAGGGGATATTTGGCAAAGTCTGGAGACAGTTTTGATTCACTAGGGCTGCTACTCGCATCCAGTGGGTAGAAGCAGGGGATGCAGTTACACATCCTAGGAAGCACAGGACAGCCCCCCTCACCACAGACAGAATTAGCTGGCCCAAAACATCAGTAGTATCCAGGCTGAGAAACCCTGCCTTAAACAAACGGCAAAGAAAGGCCAAGTCCTATAAGTAGGTCACCGCGCCGGGACTGGGGTCCACGGGACACCTTAGCCTCGCCAAGCCGGGAAGTCCTTGCCTCTCGGAGCTGAATCCGCCCCTCTCCGGGAGGTGGAGCTGCGGGGAGGCAGGGCGGGGACAAGAACGGAGAAAATAAATGAAACTGAAAAGCCCTGAGTAGCGCTGTGTGACTGCAAACCTCAATACTTTTGCACCACGTGGGACCCAGCACTATTCCTGCCACTCACACGTGAGGGCTGCGGGGCCGACCTCAGCACTAGAAAACACTCATCACCTCACTCAAGACGGATACAAAGACCAACGAATGCCTTCCTTTAGAAAGCTCAACACACAGAGCAACTTCTCACGCTTATCCTCGAAGGGCGTACTCCAAACTAGCACTTCCGACTTCCAGCTGTGAACCCAGAGCTGCGGAAAGCCCCAGCGCAGAGCGCCCGGGCATGCGCAGACGCGTTGGCGCGGTGGGCGTGGCTCCCTCGGGACCCGGCGCCCCGCCCTCTGCCCTGTATCCGCATGCGCGGCTGAGCCGCGGGGGTGGTACTGCCACATCCGGGGTCTGGAATCCGTGGCTGTCTTGTTTTGTTTTGTTGGCTGAAACCGGGAGAGTGAGGCGGGCCGGCGTGGCGCGACACCGGGCTCCGGAGCCACTGCACGACGGGGCTGGACGTAAGTGCTGGGCGGGGAGTCGGGGTAGGACAGGAGCGCCGCAGGCTGGAGAGGCCTCGGAGCCGGGCCAGTTCGACGGACTGGTGCCCACAGGCTCTTTGCCGCCACCCTCCGGAAAGCCGCAGACCCTGGCTGAGCCCCCGTGGACTTCTCTCCTGGGTTCGGCGGCGCCGGGAGAAGGCGACGGATCCCAGGTCCCGCCAGGACGGAAGGGGGACTGCGCCCTACCCCGGGACACCCCAGGATCGCTGGAAATCGCCCGGTCCCCCACTTCACAGCTGGACAGGCCGAAGCCCCAAGAGGGCGCGTGACCCGACCGGCTCCCTCAGCGAGGGGTGGCTGGGCTGAAGGTGGCTCCCCAATCTTCCAGCCGCGTCCCTCGAGACCTGAAATTCCCAGTCTGGAGGGCGGGGTCTGGCTTGGGCGTGCTAGTCTTCATGCAAAGAAAAATGGATTGGGGCGGGGCCATTGGGATGAACTGAAAATAACACTTACTGGATTGCAGTCTTCCCAGGGAAAAATCAAATAAGTGAATATCCTAAATTGAACTTGTCCCAAAGGCATCTTAGCACTGACTCTAATCATGTATTTTAATATTTAATTTTTAAAAGAAAAATTGAAGTCATTTCTCTTTTTTAGGGTGTCATATATTTGGACAATTGCTGGCTACAAAGGACTGAGGTTCGCTGTAGGGATCTGGGTGTTTTTTTGTTATTGGCAAGTTATACGTATTTCAGGCTTTTTCATACTCTGAAATAGAGATAATATGGCTGTGTCTCAAGTCTGTACAGCTCGGCTTACAAGAATGTTTTATATAATTTGTAAAGACAGTTTGGGTCGGCTATGGTAATTTAAATAGCAGTCGGATTTTTGTAATCTTAATATTAACCGCAATTAAGTGCTTTTTTTTTTTTTTTGAGATGGTTCTGTTTTGGCTGGAATCATCAGTTAGGATCAGAGATAGGGATATAATAAAGTAGATGTTTTTTACGTAGAAATAACACCAAAAGGTAGGCTTGCAGAAAGACAATGAAGTGAATGAAGTGAAAGGAAGTGATGTGGGTAGAGGTAAGAACTGCAGTGCAATGTTTAATTTCTTAATCTAGGTGTGAAGAAACACACGTTCTGTGATAAAATATGTAAATTACTAAGAGAAATATTTTTCATTTGAATCTGTACTTTAACTCAGAGCCAAAGTTTATCACTTGTCTCTCTACTAATGTTAGTGCTTCTGGACCGTAAATATCAGAATCATTTAATAACTTAGTTTGGAATCAAAATGATAACAAAAGAGCTCCTGGGGATTAGTAATCATATACTTGGTATTAAAAGTATCACCTAAACTAATTTAATACCTACTTAGAAATAATAGGATGTGACAGATTTCAGGAGGTCAACCAGTAGTTAAAATTTTTTCAATATTTGGAGACTCACCTTTGTTAATATTACTTAAATATATCCGAACCATTTTTATTTATTTATTTATTTTTGAGACAGAGCCTTGTTCTGTCGCCCAGGCTGGAGTGCAGTGGCGCCATCTCAGCTCACTGTGACCTCTGCCTCTTGGGTTCAAGCGATTCTCTTGCTTCAGCCTCCCGAGTAGCTGGGATTACAGTCATGTGCCACTACGCCGGGCTAATTTTTGTACTTTAGTAGAGACGGGGTTTTGCCATGTGGGCCAGGCTGGTCTCAAACTCCTGACCTCAGGTGATCCACCCACCTCAGCCTCCCAAAGTGCTAGGATTACAGGCATGAGCCACCGCACCAGTCCCCAAACTATTTTTTACATTAAAAAAGATACAAAATGAATCCAGATGTTACTTTCCAAAGTTATAATGTGGAAATTCATCAAAAACTAAGTCAAATATTCTGAAGAAGTATGTGGAACCAAAATAAAATATTTGTAATTTCACTTTTATCTAATTATTCCTGGGCTATTATTTTTCAGGTTTGAAGCAAGTAAATGGAAGTACTTTATTTAATTGTTTGTTTGTTTGTTTTTAAGTGACCTGAAAAAAATGTCTGGATTTCTAGAGGGCTTGAGATGCTCAGAATGCATTGATTGGGGGGAGAAGCGCAATACCATTGCTTCCATTGCTGCTGGTGTACTAGTAAGTGTCATTGATAACTTGGATCTCATTTTTTGGTTCGTTTGTGTTTATGGGTTTTGAATTCTGCAGGATGTTTTAAAATATGTACTATTTATTTTATCTTTCACCACTGTACTTATTTTAATAAGTATTGCTATTTTGTTGCTTATGGAGAGTTATTAGTTCCATTTGAATAGTTTAAATTATGATTTAAAATTAGATTAATAGAGTGGTTGGGTTAGTTTAACTGTGTGGTAAAAATGGCATAATAACATATTTATTATATGGATTATATTTCCTTTTAATGAGTATTTTAAGGTACAAGGAAGTGTTTTAAGAAGCAATCAGGGCCGGGTGCGGTGGCTCAAGCCTGTAATCCCAGCACTTTGGGAGGCCGAGGCGGGTGGATCACGAGGTCAAGAGATCGAGACCATCCTGGTCAACATGGTGAAACCCCGTCTCTACTAATACAAAAAATTAGCTGGGCATGGTGGCGCGTGCCTGTAATCCCAGCTACTCAGGAGGCTGAGGCAGGAGAATTGCCTGAACCCAGGAGGCGGAGGTTGTGGTGAGCCGAGATCACGCCATTGCACTCCAGCCTGGGTAACAAGAGCAAAACTCCGCCTCAAAAAAAAAAAAAAAAAAAAAAAAAGAAGCAATCAGGTCAAAACCAGTCAATAGACAGGATTGCATTTCTCCATAATCCAGTTGACTTTCTTCTCAATCTCATTAAGGGAAAAAAAAAAGTGCTCGCTTTAGCAACACAATACACTAAAATTGGAACAATACAGAGAAGATTAGTATGGCCCCTTTAAATTTTGTTTTAAAAAGCAAAAACAAAAACAGGAAAAAACTTATTAAAATACATTGTGTAGAAGTAATTTTTACAGAATAAAATTCTTATTTGCACTTCAGATCCCTCAAGGGATCTGATATTAGTTTTTTATGATTATATGATGTTATAGGCTATAAAGAGTAATTTTTTTTTTTTTTTTTTTTTGAATTGGAGTTTTAGTCTTGTGCCCAGGCTGGAGTACAATGGCACTATCTCAGCTCACTACAACCTCCGCCTCCCAGGTTCAAGCAATTCTCCTGCCTCAGCCTCCTGAGTAGTTGGGATTATAGGCACACACCATATTGGCTAATTTTGTATTTTCAAGAGAGTTAGGGTTTCTGCATGTTGGTCAGGCTGGTCTCAAACTCCAAACCTCAGATGATCTGTCTGCCTCAGCCTCCCAAAGTGCTGGGATTACAGGCGTGAGCCACCACACCTAGCCCTAAAGAGTAAATTTTAAGTAAATGAACAAATAAATGTCTAAATTTAAGTATTTCCTCTTCACCTAATCTCTAACATTTATAATCCATGAAAAATAATTATCCTATATTTTTTCAAAGTAATGGCAAAATATTTTTTCTCGAGCTTTAAGATTTATTTATGCCGGGCGCCGTGGCGCGTGCCTGTAGTCCCAGCTACTCGGGAGGCTGAGGTGGGAGGATCACTTGAGTCCAGGAGTTCTGGGCTGTAGTGCACTATGCCGATCTGGTGTCTGCACTAAGTTCAGCATCAATATGGTGACCTCCCAGGAGCAGGGGACCACCAGGTTGCCTAAGGAGGGGTGAACTGGCCCAGGTCGGAAATGGAGCAGGTCAAAACTCCTGTGCTGATCAGTAGTGGGATGGTGCCTGTGAATAGTCACTGCACTCCAGCCTGGGCAACATAGCCAGACCCCGTCTCTTTTTAAAAAAAAAAAAAAAAAAAAGATGTATCTATTTTGGAGATGTGGTCTCACTCTGTCTTCCAGGCTGCAGTGCAGTGGTGCAATCACTGCTCATTGCAGCCTCAACCTCCTGGGCTTAGGTGATCCTCTGGAGAGTATCCTGGACCACAGGCGAGGGCCACCATGCCAGGCTGAGTTTTTTCTTTTTTTTTTCTGTAGAGATGGGGGTCTCTCCATGTTGCCCAGGCTAGTCTCCTACTCCTGGTCTTAAATGATTCACTGGCCTTGGCCTCCCAAGGGGCTGAGATTACAGGGCCTCATACCTGGCCAAAAAGCTTTTGGGTTTTTAGTCTATGAAGAAAATATCTTGAATACATTGAGCTGAGGGTAAAAAGAAAGGTATATTTACTCATACTAGCCACTAAAAATGTTAGTAATCAAGTAATCTGTCTGTAATCTCATAAAAGTAATTTGACTAGCTTAAAATCGTTGTTTTTAAATAAGTGCCAGAAGATGGCAGTTCCCAGAGCTGAGTCAGGGTTGGGAGTGAAGATAGGAAAGGGGGTTACTTTTGAAACCTTCTAAGCTACTTGTCAGAATTTGGTTAATATAATTTTATTGTAAATTTCTGGTGATAAAAAATATTTGTGCAGTTTTGGGGTCATTTTTCTTGTTATATCTTTGCCCTTGGTCATATCTGGAGCCCAATTCAATTAGATAAATTGTAATCTAATCTGGTGTTTACATTGAATTCAAAATCACACCCGAAACCATCTTTAGCCTGCACTGGAATTCATCAAAAGCAGAACCTTAGAGCTGTTACTTCACACCAAGAAGATAGCTAAAATTCTGTCAGCCATAATTGTTGTCCATATTAATTTGAATGCGTTTTTTTTGATTTGGGGGAGTATTTTTCTGGAGGCTTATATCAACAGGGCACTTCTTCCGTCAGTTGGAATCTGAGTCACTTTTTTCCTTTCCCCCTCCAGGAGATAACTGGTTTCCAGTTCACCAAATTATATTATAAGGCTTTATTATGCTAATATTAAATAATGATTGAAGTAGGCTTGGAGAAAAGTTAAGTCAATAAATATAAATTGTTGTCAGATTTAAGGGTAGCAAATATTTAATCAGCTATTAGGCCATGTGCAAATCACATGTGAGAAATAGCTAGAACATTTTTGAAATTTATTAAAAGGGATCTCTTCACTTAAATACCTTGCTTGCTTTTAGCCAGTGAGATATGAAATTGCTGTAATTTCTCATCGGTGTCACCTTTGTTTTAGTTTTTTACAGGCTGGTGGATTATCATAGATGCAGCTGTTATTTATTCCCCCATGGAAGATTTCAACCACTCATACCATGCCTGTGGTGTTATAGCAACCATAGCCTTCCTAATGTAAGTGTCTTCATAATTGGCATTACTTACATAGCTTGCCACAAAATAAAAATGTTTCATATATAGTTGCATAGATTTAAAATTCTAAATATTATCAGATTAACATACTGGAAATGACTTTAAAGTCATACAGTAGAGAAGGACTTACACAGAAAAGCAGCAGTCCTCTTTGCTCTTTTTGTCCACCTCTCCACTCCCTCCAAGCTTCTCTTAGCTATCCTTTTATATTTATACTGCCAGGGTTTATAGCTTTACAGTTAAGTCAGAAACTGTATTTTGTCTAAGGGATTATTCTTCCAACAATATTTATTAAGCTTTTGTATTCCAGACTCTGCTCTAAGTACAGGAGATATAGTAGTTAATAAAACAGGAAAAACCCATGTGTTTTTGATATTTAAAATAAGTGCAAAGGAAAAAAAATAGAGAAAGGACTTGTGGGATGTCAATAGGATGGATAGAAATTTTAAAATAATTTTTTTTTTCTAGAGAGGGGGTCTCATTATGCTCAGGTTGGTCTCCTGGGCTCAAGTGATCCTCCCACCTCAACCTCCCAAAGTGCCAGGATTACAGGTGTGAGCCACTATACGTGGCCAGAAATTTTCAGTAAAGTCAGGGAAGGTCTCACTAAGAGGACGATTTTGAGTCAAGACTTGAAGAAAGTGGAGGAGCTCACTATGGGATGGGAATATATAAGAGAGGATCATTCCATGCAGGTGGAACTGCAAGTACAAAGGCTTTATGGCAAGGAGACCAGTATAACTGCAGCAGCAAGATCAAGGGAAAGAGAAATTGATGAGATCAGAGAAGTGATGGAGAGGGGCACATGGCATAGGAGCTTACAAAGCATTATAAAAACTTTACTTTCAGCTGGATGCAGTGGCTCATGCCTGTAATTCCAGCACTTTGGGAGGCCGAGGTGGGTGGATCACTTGAGCTCAGGAATTTGAGACCAGCCCGGGCAACATGGCGAAACCTCATCTCTATCAAAAATACAAAAATTGGTAGGGCATGCCTGTGGTCCCAGCTGCTCCAGGGGCTGAGGTGGGAGGATCGCCAGAGCCTGCAAAGTCGAGGCTATAGTAAGTCATGATTGCAACACTGCACTTCAGCTTGGGTAACAGAGCAAGACCCCATTTCAAACATAAGAACTTTTTATTTTTATTTTTTGAGATGGAGTTTCAATCTTGTTGCCCAAGCTGGAGTGCGGTGGCACAATCTCACTTCACTGCAACCTCCACCTCCCGGGTTCAAGCAATTCTGCCTCAACCTCCTGAGTAGCTGGGATTACAGGCACATGCCACCATGCCCAGCTTATTTTTTGCATTTTTAGTAGAAATGGGGTTTCGCCATGTTAGCCAGGTTGGTCTTGAACTCCTGACCTCAGATGATCCTGCTGCCTCGGCCTCCCAAAGTGCTGGGATTACGGTGTGAGCCACTGTGCCCAGCCAAGAACTTTACTTTCATTATAAGTGTAATGGAAGCCATTGGAAGATTTTGAGCAGAGGAATGAAATGACCTTAGAATTTAATAGGAACATTCCTGTTCAAAAAAAAAATTTTTTTTTTTTTTTTTGAGATGGAGTTCTCTGTCTCCCAGACTGGAGTGCAGTGGCACAATCTCAGCTCACTGCAACCTCCACCTCCCAGGTTCAAGCAGTTCTCTGCCTCAGCATTCTAAGTAGCTGGTATTACAGGTGCATGCCACCACACCTGGTTAATTTTTATATTTTTAGTAGAGATAGGGTTTCACCATCTTGGCCTGGCTGGTCTTGACCTCCTGACCTTGTGATCCACCCATCTTGGCCTCCCAAAGTGCTGGGATTACAGGCATCAGCCACTGTGCCCAGCCAAAAAAATTGTTAAAACCAGTAAACAAGGCCAGGTGCGGTGGCTCACGCCTGTAATCCCAGCAATTTGGGAGGCCAAGGTGGGTGGATCACCTGAGGTCAGGAGTTCAAGACCAACCTGGCCAACATGGTGAAACCCCATCTCTATAAAAAAACAAAAAACTGGTAAACAAAATTCATTGCAGTGCCAAGTAGTATAAGTTTCAATAATATGACACTATACTCAAATTTATCAATGTATTTTGAAAATAGTCTTGTATTCTTACTAGTTTCTTAAATTCATTATATATTTTAATTTCAAACTTGAGCTATGACTTTCTTATTTAGTATTGTTTTCCTAGAGTTTTTTTTTTGTTTTAATTGAGATGAGTTCTCACCATGTTGACTAGACTGGCCCTGAACTTTTGGGCTCAAGCGATCCACCTGCCTTGGCTTCCCAAAGTGCTAGAATTATAGTCATGAGCCACTGTGCCCCACCTTTCCCAGAGTTTCTGATTGCTTTTTTTTTTTTTTTTTTTTTTCTGGTTATTGATAGAAAGAATGTATGTTTTCTTTAGGATTCATTTCATTCTTCTTGAATGCTGCGGTTCTAATTTGGACAGTTACTCTGTGGACTGTAGTATCCTTGTTTAGCTTTTTGTTTTTCCTGGAGTTTCTAGCTGCCTTTTTTTCTGTTTTCTTGCATTTTTTACGATTATCACATCTTTATTTTTTTCCCAAATTCTCAATTATATTCTTTAATATATTATAACCTCTTTTGTTCTAGAACTTGACATCCCAGAAGCCTATATACGAATTGATTTCATTACAAATTGATTACTGTGTAAGTCTGCTACAGCGCTGTCACCATGGGACTTCCCTCCCCTGTTTATCAGGGTTGGACCCATTTTTCCAGTTACCACATCTTTTTTTTGGATACAAGAATAGTACTTATTTTGGCTGGGCATGGTGGCTCATGCCTGCAGTCCCAGCACTTTGGGAAGCTGAGGCGGGCAGATCACCTGAGGTCAGGAGTTTGAGACCAACATGGAGAAACCCTGTCTACTTAAAAAAAAAAAAAAAAGTTAGCTAGGCGTGATTGCAAGTGCCTGTAATCCCAGCTACTCAGGAGATTGAGGCACAAGAATCACTTGAACCTGGGCAGCAAAGGTTGCAGTGAGCCGAGATCGTATGACTGCACTCCAGCCTGGGTGACAGAGGGAGACTCCATCTCAATAAATTGAAAAAAGTATTTATTTTAGTTTTTTTTTTTTGCGATGGAGTTTTGCTCTTGTTACCCAGGCTGGAGTGCAATGGCGTGATCTCGGCTCACTGCAACCTCCACCTCCTGGGTTCAAGCAATTCTCCTGCCTCAGCCTCCCGAGTAGCTGGGACTACAGGCGAACACCACCACGCCCAGCTAATTTTTGCATTTTTAGTAGAGACGGGGTTTCACCATGTTGACCAGGATGGTCTCGATCTCTTGACCTCGCGATCCACCCGCCTCGGCCTCCTAAAGTGCTGGGATTATAGCCGTGAGCCACCGCACCTGGCCTTTATTTTAGTTTTATTTGTTTTTTATTTATTTATTTATTTTTGAGACAAAGTCTCACTCTGTGGCCCAGGCTAGAGTGCAGTGGCACAATCTCAGCTCACTGCAACCTCCACCTCCCAGGTTCAGGCAATTCTCCTGCCTCAGCCTCCTGAGTAGCTGGGATTACAGGTGTGTGCCACCATGCCCAGCTAATTTTTATATTTTTAGTAGAGACGAGGTTTCGCCATGTTGGTCAGGCTGGTCTTGAACTCCTGACCTCACGATCCACCTGCTTTAGGCCCCCAAAGCGCTGGGACAGGCATGAGCCACCACGCCTGGCCTGTTTATTTTTATTTATTTATTTTTTGAGACAAAGTTTTGCCCCAGGCTGGAGTACAATGGCAGGATCTCTGCTCACTGTAACCTCCACCTCCCAGGCTCAAGGGATTCTCCTGCCTCAGCCTCCGCAAGTAGCTGGGATTACAGGCACATGCCACCACACCCAGCTAATTTTTGTATTTTTAATAGAAACAGGGTATCACCATGTTGGTCAGGCTGGTCTCGAACTCCTGACCTCAATTGATCTGCCCAACTCAGCATCCCAAAGGGCTGGGATTACAGGCGTGAGCTACCACACCCAGCCGATATGTTTTCTTAGAATTCTCATCTGTCTTTTTTTTTTTTAAATTTATTTAATTAATTTATTTTTTTAAGAGATGGGGTTTCACCATGTTGATCAGGCTGGTCTTGAACTCCTGACCTCGTGATCCGCCCACTTCGCCCTCCCAAAGTGCTGGGATTATAGGCGTGAGCCACCTCGCCCAGCCCTCATCTGTCTTTTTATTCTATTTTCCAATCTGCTGAATATTTTTGCATTTGAGTTCTCATGTTTTAATTTCTAAGGGCCTTTTTTTGTTTCCTTAATTATGAATGCTTCCTTTAGGGATCAACTCTCTGTGGGCCTTTTTTTTTTCATGTTAGATGGGTAAGGCACTGATGTAAAACAAGTTTGAGGGAGGCACATCTCACATATGTGCACGAACACCCAATCATCACACCTAGGAACTACCAAAGAATCAGACTTTCCTTTTTAAATTAAAAAAAATGTTGTAGAAGTAGGGTCTCACTTTATCACCCAGGCTGGTGTGTAATAACATGATCATAACTCACTGCCGTCTCAAACTCCTGGGCCTAAGCAGCCCTCCGACCTCAGCCTCCCCAGTAGCTATGACTACTTGCGCACACCACCACACCCCACTATTTTTCACAGTTTTTTTTTTTTTTTTTTTTTTTGTAAAGACAGGTCTGACTGTTGCCCAGGCTGTTCTTGAACTCCTGGTCTCAAGTGATTCTCCTACCTTCGCCTTCCAAAGTGCCCTGATAACAGATGTAAGTCACTGTGCCTGTCCACCTTTATTATTTTAAAATTTTAATATAAAATGTATTCTGGCCAGGCATGGTGGCTCACACCTGTAATCCCAGCATTTTGGGAGGCCAAGGTGGGCGGATCACTCGAGGTCAGGAGTTCAAGACCAGCCTGGCCAGTGTGGCGAAATCCCGTCTCTACAAAAAATATAAAAATCAGCTGGGCATGGTGATGCGTGCCTGTGGTCCCAGCTACTCGGGAGGCCAAGGTGGGGAACGGCTTAAATCTGAAAGGCGGAGATTACAATGAGCCAAGATTGCGGCACTGTACTCCAGTCCAGGAGACAGAGTGACACTCCCATCTCAAAAAAACCACGAAAAGTATTTAGTGAGATATATAAAGTGCACCATTCATATATACATCTCAATAAATTTTTACTTATGTATACACCCATGTAAACAGCACCTAGATTAAGATTTAAAACATCATCCCAGAACATTCTAAATCAGCACTTCCACCACACCTGTATAGCCCTCGTCCTGACTTCTGCCATTGTCCATTAGCTTTCTGTAGACCTTTTTTTTCTTTCTGAGATGGAGCCTCACTTGCCCATGGTGAAGTACAGTGGCGTGATCTCGGCTCACTACAATCTCTGCCTCCTGGTTTCAAGCAATTTTCCTGCCTCAGCCTCCCAAGTAACTAGGATTACAGATGCCTACCACTGTGCCCAGCTAATTTTTATATTTTTAGTAGGGACAGGGTTTCGCCATGTTGGCCATGCTGGTCTCAAACTCCTGACCTCTCAGGTGGTCTGCCTGCCTTGGCCTCCCAAAGTAGTGAGATTAAAAGAATGAGCCACCACGCCCAGCC
Source organism: Aotus nancymaae (assembly GCF_030222135.1). Taxonomy (NCBI): domain Eukaryota; kingdom Metazoa; phylum Chordata; class Mammalia; order Primates; family Aotidae; genus Aotus; species Aotus nancymaae. The sequence goes on from NW_026988467.1 coordinate 21,927,910, forward strand.
TTCTGTAGACTTTTAATTTAGGTTGTAAAGTCATCTCTTCCAGGCTTCCAGGCAATCCAAGTTGAAAATCACACATTTTTAAATTTTGCTACAGTTACTAGAGTGTAAACACAGTAACTTATATTTTCAGAGTTAAGCAAGTGGCTAAAGGCAGCCAGTGTGACTGCCTGGCATGGGCTCAGTGCCAGAGTAGTTACTCATTTGCAGAAGTAAAGGTCTGACTTCAGAAGCCACTGATGGCAAAGGGCTGTGGTCTTGCTTTGAAATTGAGCCAGTATGCAGCTATTTCTAGTTCTTTCCATTTTGTGGCAATTTATCTTACTGTAATAATGATGCTGTTAGAATTATTTTAGAAAGACCGGGCACGGTTGCTCACGCCTGTAATCCTAACACTTTGGGAGGCCAAGGCAGGCAGATTGCCTGAGGTCAGGAGTTCAAGACCAACCTGACCAACATGGCAAAACTCCAACTCTACTAAAAATACAAAAAATTAGTTGGGCATGGTGGCGGGTGCTTGTAATCCCAGCTACTTGGGAGGCTGAGGCAGGGAGAATCGCTTGAATCTGGGAGGCGGAGGTTGCGGTGAGTTAACATCGCACCATTGCACTCCAGCCTGGGCAACAGAGCGAGACTCCATCTCAAAAAAAAAATTATTTTAGAAAGCTGACACATAAATTTCAACATTGTTTAGATTTAAGTTTTCTTTTTGTGATTGTATTTTTGTCCTGCTTTTGTCCTCGGATCTTTAAAAAATTATTTTGTTCCACTTTGAAGCAGTAGCAAGTCTGACTTTGGAGGGGAAGTGTAGCTGTATATGAGATTGAATGTATTATTCAAAAGTGCTTCCTGCTAAACTTGCATTCTGTTGCATTTATATAATTATAGCAGAGCTGACTTCAGGTTTTTATAAATGTTTATCATGTATTTGCCTTCAGCTTACATCTTCTCATTATAGTGTCAGGCTATAATTTTAAACAAAAACTATTATAATTCAAATGGATAGGAGTCAAAAAGCACCTACTCTTTCATTAATAACTTTATTCTTTTTTCTCTTATTATAAAAGTTCTAGGATTTTGTGGCTTTAAAAAGTATTAATAAATGTTCTATTATTCTGTATTTTTTAGTTTTGAAAATGTAGGGTATACAAATAAGCAAAAAAGAAGTTGCCTATAATCTCGCCAAACTATAACATTTCAACAGATATTCTACCAGTGTTTTCTTCTGTCCTCTCCCTCTAACACACACCTGTGTTTTAAAAGTGATATTTATCTCTTTTCTTCCTCTCCTCTTCCTGAAAAATTCAGTCAAAAAGCTGTTAGGTGGGGTCAAGCATGACAGGCATCCGCTATAGAAAGACAAGCTGTGGTGGTCCAGAGCAGGCTGCCGGGCTCAGGCAGGGTGGGAAGGGGCTCCCATAGGAGGTCAGATCAGCATGGGCTCAGGTCCTGAGCAGGATGAGGTGGAGGGGCCAGGCAGCAGGGTGCGGGATGGAGGAAGGCAGCCCTAAGTGGGATACTGGAGTCTGAGCAGGGTGGAGAGGCTGTCCTCATGAGGACAGGGAAAGCAGGGGTGGCGGCTCTGTCCACCGAGAGTGCCCAGAACAGCTACACCCCAACATCAGGAGCACACCTAGCCCCCAGTTATGGAGCATGATGTTGACAAATAGATGTTTAAGGAAAAACATTATTTAACTAGTAACTTTTCTATAAAGTTAAGAACATATAGAAAAATAGTAATAGCAGAGAACAAATAGAGATCATTCCTTCCTAAGTGTCCCTAATAGTGAAGACAGGATTGTGGTGTCTCATAGAGGGCTGTGCAGTTTATTCAGACGGCTCAGCAAGGAAAACAAGAGCTGAGAACCAGTAACCCAGAACATTTATTTGTGTTTTACTTTTAAAAATGAATGTATTTTAAATGTATTTATTTTATATACAAAATAATTTAGTACTGCATAGAGATCACTGAAAATAATTAGTTTGAACATTCTAAAACTTAGATTTGCGTGAATAAATTAAGACATCATATTACTGTGCAAAAAACTAGGATTCATATATTCAACCGCCTTTTTTTTTTTCATAGAGATAAGGTCTCACTATGTTGCCCAGGCTGGTCTCAAAGTCCCAGGCTCAAGCAATCCTCCTACCTTGGCCTTCCAAAGTGCTGGGATTACTGGCACAAGCTACCATGCCTTACTTCAGCACATTTATTGAGCACCTACTGTGTGCGAAGCCCCTAGCCTTATGCTAGGCACTGAATGAAAATGAGAAACAAGACACAGTGGCTCCTGTAAAGCTGCTGTCTTCACAGTGGCTCCCTCATGTGCTTCACATAAGCTTCCTCATGAAACTTACATTCTAGGGTTAGACACACACAACTAAATGGGTATATATATCATATGTATCATGTCTTGTAACTGGATGTATTGTGAGCATTTTCCCATGACATTTAGAATGTTTCAAAGGATGCTTCTAAAGAAAGCAAGGCTATCTCAATTTAGAATGGTACTCTATGAATAAAGTTAGTAAAACACTTATGTTTAGATCCTGTATCAGGGATTGAAAAAACAAGATTTTAACACGTGAATCTCTTTTTTGATAATGTCTTCAGAGCAAAAAGTTATTGTGCTGTTTGAAATATAATTATTTCTCCAAACATTTTACATTAGTTCAAAATTATTACAAAAAATTTATTCGAAAGCCAATTTTCAGTAATTTTTGGATTATCTAGGGCCCATTTTCTCTCTCTGCCGTTGCCATACGTGATTACATGTTATGTCTGGTATATACAAATGGAAAATCAGAGAGAACCAAGCTAAATGGTCTTTTTACCTGTTCCAATCTTAGCAGAACAAAATTTTGAGAATTTCGTTCCCAAATTTTAAAAATCCAGACTCACCTGAGTCTGACTTGTTAAAACTCAGATTTATGGACCCTGTGGCCAGAGTGTCTGCTTTGCTAGGTTTGGGTTAGGGCCAGAGAATTCTCTTTTCAAATAGGTTGCCAAGTAATGCTGATTCTGCTAGTCTGGGGCCCATGACCACTGATTTAGGGAGTATCTGGTTGAAGAAACCAGTCATGTGCACTTTTTGTTTGTTTGTTTGTTTGTTTGTTTGTTTGGAGACGGAGTTTCGCTCTTATTGCCCAGGCTGGAATGCAGTGGTGTGATCTCAGCTCACTGCAACCTCCGCTTCCTGGGTCCAAGCGATCCTCCCACCTCAACCTCCCAAGTAGCTGGGATTACAGGCATCTGCCACCATGCCTGCTTAATTTTTTGTATTTTTAGTAGAGTTGGGGTTTCACCCTGTTGGCCAGGCTGGCCAGGCTGGCCTCAAACTCCCAGACTCAGGTGATCCACCGACCTCAGCCTCCCAAATGCTGGGGTTATAAAAGACTTTAAGGCCTGTGAGCCAGGTGTAGTGGCACTTTGGGAGGTCAAGGCAAGGAGGAGCTCTTGAGGCCAGGAGTTTGAGATCAGCCTGAGCAACATAATGAGACCTTGACTCTACAAAAAATGTTTAAAAATTAGCCGGGTGTGGTGACACACACCTGTATTCCCAACTACTTAGGAGGCTGAGGTAGGAGGATCACTTGAGCCCAGGAGTTCAAGGCTACAGTAAGCCATGGTCATGCCACTGCATTCTAGCCTGGGCAACAGAGTGAGACCCTGTATCCTCAAAAAAAAGCTTTTAAGGCCTAATCTTAAATTTGAGCAACTGTAGATTGTTGTTTCTGGTAATTGGTGTCCTGGACCCTGATTTCTTGGTTTTATTTTGTTGATACAGGATTAATGCAGTATCAAATGGACAAGTCCGAGGTGATAGTTACAGTGAAGGTTGTCTGGGTCAAACAGGTAAATAAGTGCAAATAACATCTTATTACGTATGCTTAAATCCTTAAAATGAGAATTTCACATAGAAGTACCACTTGTGTATTTGTTTTAATATATCTATGAGTAACAGCTTATTTTGAATCGACTGTTTTATGTTTTGGGCTTAAAATTAGGAATTAATATATAACATTCTATTTGCTGTGCTTTATTGAGCTGTAGGCAGTGTTTTTATTAAAATGTATTTGTGCTAATTAAATAAAGAGGCCCTATCAGAATTTATTTTAAGCAGTCATGACTCCATTTATTACTTATACCAAATCTTCATAAACATATTAATGTGATTTGAAAGCTGGTTGTTCTGTATTAACCTAATTTTAATGCAACCTTAAAGTGCCAGTCACAGCAAATTTGAATTTTGTTGCCTGACTTCCCTGAAAGTGAAATATGGTAGCTTAGAGATTCGTACATCACCGAATATGAATTTTTTTTTTTTTTTTTTAGACGGAGTTTCGCTCTTGTTACCCAGGCTGGAGTGCAATGATGCGATCTCGGCTCTGCAACCTCCGCCTCCTGGGTTCAAGCAATTCTCCTGCCTCAGCCTCCCGAGTAGCTGGGACTATAGGCGTGCGCCACGATGCCCAGCTAATTTTTGTATTTTTTAGTAGAGACGGGGTTTCACCTTGTTGACCAGGATGGTCTCAATCTCTTGACCTCGTGATCTACCCACCTCGGCCTCCCAAAGTGCTGGGATTATAGGCGTGAGCCACTGCGCCTGGCCCCGAATATGAATTTTTTACTGTAGATCTGTGTTACTGTTTGAAAGTACTCTTGGAGGACTTTCAAACAATAACACAGATCTACAGTAAAAAATGCTGTGAGAGCATTCTCCATGTAAAAGCATATGGAGAATGAGCCTCTAAATGTGGTGAAACATACTTTATGAGATGCTTTATAGGAAGGTTGAGTACAGGTTTTCTCAGTGTAGGCAGCTGGGGAAAGTAACTATATGCACTTCAGACTAATAAATAATAATTTAAAAAAAAAAATCTATACAGACCATCCAAGAAGAAAAAGGCCAGCATCTGCACTGATTTTGAAAGACATTTAACGCACCTTCTCCTGTTCTTACATTAGACTGGAATGGCAGCTGCACTTTTTTTTCTGTTTGGGTTTTGTTTTCTTTTTGAAAGTTAATTGTGCTGCCATATGAGGAACAATTCTGGTAACATATTATTTCTTTCAAGGTGCTCGTATTTGGCTATTCATTGGTTTCATGTTGGCCTTTGGATCTCTGATTGCATCTATGTGGATTCTTTTTGGAGGTTATGTTGCTAAAGGTAAGAGAAAACATACATTATAATTTACTTCAGTGGAATACTGGAATTTTGCATTAAAGTTGATTATTTTAGAATAAAACTTTTTTCCTGTAGATAGGCCAACTACTAGCAAAGCATTTATATCTGAGGACTCCCCTCCCCACAAAACCAAACAGTGTTCCGTCAAACAGTGTTTGGTTTTGTTTGCCTTGTATATTTTTAGTATTTCTTTCTTTAATCTTCTGCAGCCTCAAACTCCTGGGTGCAAACCATCCTCCCACCTCAGCTTCCCAGGTTGCTAGGGCCACAGGCACACACCATCACACCCAGCTAATTTTTTTATTTTTTGTAGAGATGTGATCTTGCTATGTTGCTAAGGCTGGCCTTGAACTCCTGGCCTCAAGCCTGGCCTAACAAGTTCTGACTTACAGAATATCTGTGCAAAGCTCTAACATCCCAGAATTGAGATTTATTCAGTTAAGCCTCCCTGATAATATGATGTCATCTCCTTTTAGACAGAAAAGTAAACTAACATTTAATATACACCTGCTATATAAGGTGAGTTTAAGGCAAGCTCAGGAAGAGGTGTACTGTTAGATCCCTGGCAGAAATTTCACCTTGAGGGACTTCTGAAAAACAGAAAATCCATTTAATGGTCCAGGTAAAATTGCCATGGCTGTCATAGTAAAAATGCAGTATTAATGATTTACAAAAACTGGACCAGCTTATATCTCATTTAGCTCATATTGTAACTCTTTACTTCTTTGAATAAAATACGACTTTTAGATTAAAATAATGTTTCCTAAATTTTTATTAAAATCATTTAATCTCATAGGAGTAATAGATATTTCTAAATATTTGTATTTTTTCTTTTATGTTTGTTTATTTTTTTGAGACAAGGTCTTGCTCTGTCACCCAGGCTGGAGTGCAGTGTCTCAGCTCACTGCAACCTCCACCTCCCAGACTCAAGCAATCCTCCCACCTCAGCCTCCTGAGTAGCTGGGACGACAGGCCCATGCCACCACACCCTGCTAATTTTTTGTATTTTTATAGAGATGGGGCTTCACCATGTTGCCCAGGCTGGTCTTAAACTCCCAGGCTCAAGTGATCTGCCCACCTCAGCCTCCCAAAGTGCTGGAATTACAGGTGTGAACCACCAGGCTGGGCCATGTATAACTTATTATTAAAATGATGTTACCAAAAATGTAGAAAGTAAAAGAGGGTGGGTGCAATGGCTCATGCCTGTAATCCTAGCACTTCAGAAGGCCAAGGAAGGAGTATTGCATGAGGCCAGGATTTTGAGACTAGCTTGGACAACATAGGGAGACCCCATTTCTACAAATAATAAAAATGTAGCCAAGTATGGTGGCGTGTACCTGTGGTTCCAGCTACTCAGGAGACTGAGGTGAGAGGATCACCTGAGCCAAAAAAAGAGAAAAGAGAAGAGAAGAAAGAAAAAAGTAGTAATACTTTGACCACTTTTAAATATTTTGGTTTATTTCCTTTTGCTCTTTTTTCTTACATTTTTAGTTATCATAATTTTATTCCCCGTTTGCATTTAACATATTATAAATTATAACTATTATAACTAACTTATAATTTGAAAAAAAAAATATATATATATATGGTTTTTTTTTTTTTGAGATGGAGTCTCGCTCTTGTTGCCCAGGCTGGAGTGCAGTGAAGCAATCTCAGCTCACTGCAACCTCCGCCTCCTGGGTTCAACCGATTCTCCTGCCTCAGCCTCCTGAGTAGCTGGGATTGCAGAGCACCTGCCACCACGCTCAGCTAATTTTTGTATTTTTAGTAGAGACGGGGTTTCGCCATGTTGGCCAGGCTAGTCTTGAACTCCTTACCTCAGGTGATCCACCCACCTCAGCCTCCCAAAGTGCTGGGATTACAGAAGTGAGCCACCGCGCCCGGCCACATATATATATTTTAAAATATGGTTGGGTGCAGTGGCTCACACCTGTAATCCCAGCACTTTGGGAAGCTGAGGCAAGTGGAGTACTTGAGACCAGGAGTTTGAGACCAGCCTGGTCAACATGGCAAAACCCCATCTCTACCAAAAATACAAAAATTAGCCAGGCATATTGGCACACATCTGTAATTCCAGCTACTTGGGAGGCTGAGGCATGAGAATCTCCTGAATCCAGGAGGCAGAGGTTACAGTGAGCTGCGATCACCCCACTACATGGCAGCCTGGGCAAGAGAGTGAGACTCTCTCAAAAAAACAAAGGAAAAAAATTACCCTTTTTATCATGGGAATTGCATAATACTTGTTCATTATAGAAAACTAAGAATGTAAAAGAACTCAAAAGAAGAAAATTAAATTACTGATAATTATTTCCCAGATAAAACTATTAATACAGAGCCCCCACTTTTTTTTTTCCGAGACAGAGTCTCGCTCTGTGGCCAGGCACCAGGCTGGAGTGCAGTGGCGCAATCTCGGCTCACTGCATCTTGCCTCCTGGGTTCAAGCAGTTCTCCTGCCTCAGCCTCCCAAGTAGCTGGGACTACAGGCACGCGCCACCATGCCCAGCTAATTTTTTTATTTTAGTAGAGATGGGGTTTCACCATGTTGTCCAGGATGGTCTCGATCTCCTGACCTCATGATCCACCCGCCTCAGCCTCCCAAAGTGCTGGGATTACAGGCGTAAGCCACCGCACTCGGCCCCTAGAGCCCCTTTTTATAGGAATATCTTCATCTCATATAGTTTTAGGCTATTTTCTTGAAGGCATCTGGAGCAAGGTTATGCTTTGAGAATTATTAGCAGCAGATCTGTAATTTTATAAAGTTGACTTTATAACATTTTTATGAGCCATTCTGGTGGTGATGGCTATTTAATGTGGAATAGTGGTGAAGACTATGCAAACCATCTGTTATGTTAATCAGATTAACCAAAGCCATTCTGAAATGAGAAAATTTTGATAATCCACCTATTTATCTTGCCTCTGTCAATTAATGAGCAATCATTGACAATTCCAATAGTAGAAATTTATGAGAATTTCAACTTCAGTTCTGGATACAATCAGAAAAAAATGTTGCTCTGGCAGTCCTTCCAATCTTAGTTAATGGCTGGCTATTCTGTCTTTACAGGTGTTTAGGCCAAAAGCCCTGGATAGTTAGGGCCTGTCAAAGATGACACTTGTCTTCCTCCCACACCCCACATCCAGTCTGTAGATCCTGTTGACTGTGCTATAAAATATATCCTGAATCTAACCACTGTTTACCATTTCCATTGCTACCACCCTGGTTCAATCCATCATAATTTCTTACCTGATTTCCTGGAAGAGCCTCTTAATTAGTTTCTGTTTCCTCTCTTGCCTCCTTTTATCTATTCTGAGCACAGCAGCCAGAGGGATCCTGTTAAAATATGTCAGCTTAGATCACTTTTCTGCTCACAACCTGGTGGCTTCTTATCTCAGAGTAAAAATCTGAGTCCTCACTGTGACTGCCAGGTCTCCACCACCCAGCTGCCCTCACGCTGTCCCTGCTCTTGTGCCCCTGCGGCTGTTTCTGTAATACACCGCGTGCTCCCTCAGGGCTCATGTGTGGCTTCTGCCCTCATTTCCTGCATGTCCTTACTCTACTGTCCCCTTCTCATGAGGTCTTCCTGGCCACCTGTGTTTGATGTCACACTGCACTTCTCTACCTTTCCTGCATTATGTTATCTTTTTTTTTTTTCTTGTTTTGAGACAGAGTCTTGCTCTTCCTTTCGCCAGGTGCCAGGCTGGAGTGCAGTGGTGTGATCTCTGCTCACTGCAACCTCCGCCTCCTGGGTTCAAGCAATTCTTCTGCCTCAGCCTCCCGAGTAGCTGGGACTACAGGCACGCACCGCCACACCCAGCTGATTTTTATATTTTTTAGTAGAGACAGGGTTTCACCATGTTGGTCAGGATGGTTTCGATCTCTTGACCTCATGATCCGCCCGTCTCACCCTCCCAAAATGCTGGGATTACAGGCATGAGCCACCACGCCCGGCCATGTTAGCTTCTTTTTATTGAGTGTATTGTCTAGCTCCATGAGGACAAAAAAATAATTTACCTGTTTTGTTTATTGCGGTATCCTCAACATTAAATAGGGCCAGCATATAGTATGCCCTCAGTAAATATTTGTTTACATTTACTAAAGCAGTGCTAGACTCTGTCACACATTATGTCATTTAATACTCAAGCCAACCCTAATTCCATACGAAATCAGTTCTTCTAGGCAGGAACACTGATGTTTGCCAATGTATCTGAAACCAAATGTTTTGAGATCATAACCCTCTAAACACCACAATTATTTTTACAGAAAAAGTTGTAGTATACCCTGGAATTGCTGTATTTTTCCAGAATGCCTTCATCTTTTTTGGGTAAGTTTCTTTTGCATTCTTTATCTTATCTTTTAAAAGTAATAGCTTCTTTTATATCATTTACTATATTTAGTTGCTTAATTACTCATCCAATGCCCTCCTCCATGATATTTTCATAAAACATGAAGAATAAGGTTGAGAAAGATATTTTAAATAGATGAGTTGGTTTGCTGCCAACCTTAAGAGCATATATTAATTTTTAAGATTGCCACCATGCCCCCCCTTTTAATGAGTGAGTAACTATGATTCATGCAGATTTAGTTGCATAACACTGGTGATGTTCATTTTAAACTTGATCCCTAACACTTGCTTTAAACGAAAGCCTGCCTAAAACCACTTATCCCTACCTTTTGGTTTCTGATAATATTGTATAGTTCTTCCGTCCTTGATATTGTAAAATTTCTGAGGGATATTTGAGGTGTGGAGGAAAAGCCCAAACATTTTTTATCCTTCCCTTTCAATTACAAATGAAAAGATGACTAAAACCTCTAAAAACCTCAAGGCTTTTATCAGTGTTCTCTGATGTTCATCTTTCCTAGAAACTTTGGGCCAGCCCTTTTCTCGATCTGTGCTGCTCCTCCAGCCACTACCACCCCCTCCAACCCCCCACAACCTACCCCTGCCCCTGGCCATAAGACCCCACAAACAAAACAGCTCTTTATCCTCTGCATCAGGAGTTCCTTCTTATTTTATTATTATTTTTTGAGATGGAGTCTCACTCTGTCACCAAGCTGGAGTGCAGTGGCTCAATCTCAGCTCACTGCAACCTCTGCCTCCCAGGTTCAAGTGATTCTCCTGCTTCAGCCTCCCAAGTAGCTGTCACTACAGGCGCACACCACCACACTCAGCTAATATTTTTGTATTTTTAGTAGAGACAGGGTTTCACTGTGTTGGTCAGGCTGATCTCTGACTCCTGACATTGTGATCTGCTCACATCGGTCTCCCAAAGTGCTGGGATTACTGGCATGAGCCACCTCACACAGCCTGCATCAGGAGTACTTAATCTTTATTCTGTCAGAAGTCTTCTGAAGGTTTGGAATCACCAGACATTTCCATATGCAGGAAATTGGTGTCTTGCGTATTTCTGGAAAGAGATAGTTTGTGGCTTTCATCAGATTTTCAAAGAAATCCCTAATCCAAAAAAGGCTAGGAATCTGATGTATATTCCAGGGCTTGTCCTTCTCCATCCCTTCCCACCCATCTCCAAAAAAGAAACAAAAAATCCCATGTCTACTGAAATACTAATAGTTGCTCTTCAGTAAGAGTCACCAGTTGGTATTCACACCTATTCCATCACCAGGCATCTTTGCCATTTTATAAAATCAGTTTGGAAATAAGAAGAATGTAAACTTAGATGTGACAAGATGCACAGCCTCTTTGGCTTATACCTTGTATCCTATAAGCAAATTGAATTCGGTTAATGGACACTGTTAGCAGAATAGCTGTAGCAGATTGCCTGTTGTGTTAGTCTGTTTGTACTGCTATTTAGGGTTACCTGAGGCTGGGTAATTTAGAAAGAAAATAGGTTTATTTTGGCTCACGGTTCTGCAGGCTGAACAGGAAGCATGGTGTCAACATCTGCTTCTGGTGAGGGCCTGAGGAAGCTTCCAATCATGGCAGAAGGCAAAGGGGGAGCCGGCATATCACATGAAGCCAGAGAGAGGAAGAAGAGGTACCAGCCTCCTCTAAACAACCTCGTATGTGAACTAAGAGTGAGAATTGACTCATCACCAAGGGGATGGCACTAAGCCATTCATGAAAGATTTGCCCCCCATGACCAACACGTCCTGCTAGGCTCTACCACCAGTGCTAGGGATCACATTTCAACAGGAGATTTGGAGGGGACACCTGCCATTCTGACCATAACAGAATGGTACTCAGCAGCAGCAGAATAGAATTACTGTTTCAGAAGTCAGAATGGGCAGATGTCAGTACCAGAGATGACCATCTGACAGTGTAGGAGGGACTAGCCCCTGGCTCTTTTCCAAGAAACTCCAGATTAGAGTTCATAGCTTGTGACAAATATGGTGGAGTCACAGTGTCTCTTTTAAGCTATTGAGACAGTAGAGGCCTCTAATAACCAACGTCACTTTTTCTTTGTTACAGCAGTAGATCTGATATTAACTAGAAGAGCAGAGATCTGGGATTATAGGCGCGTGCCACCATGCCCAACTAATTTTTGTATTTTTTGTAGGGGCTGGCATTCGCCACGTTGCCCAGGCTGGTCTCAAACTCCTGGGCTCAAGCAGTCTGTTCGCCTCAGCCTCCCAAAGTGCTGGAATTACAGGTGTGAGCCACTGTGCCTGGCCCATGGCCCCATTTCATTTGGTGGCATGCAGGCAGCCATCTGCACTCTGGCTCATCTAAGGCACCTGTGGGTAATTTGCCACCCTCGGCAGTTGGCTTTCCAAAGCCTGGCTGTGTCCATTCCCTGCCTCCTCATCTCCTAAACTGTAATCTGGCCATGGTAGACTCCTCCGTGTTCTACTAACACCTCAGCTGTTATTTTATGCATACAATTGTCCTATTCAAACTTGTTTTTCCATAAAAGCCCGTCTCAAATATTACCTCTGTAAATCCTTTTCTAACTTATTCAGGGCAACTGAATTCTGTGTTTCTGTGCCCCCTTAATACTTAGTATATAAGCCTCCTTTCCCAGCCACCCCCACACGTACCATATTGGTTAGCAAAATGGGAGCAATTTGAGGGCAGTAGCTGTGTGTCTTATTTTATAGCCCTGGCACCAAAACAGTTTGTTGAATGAATTTGATAAACTCAGACATATAATGGTTACATAGTAAACACTGGTTAACTTTTTAAAAGTCACATGAGTCTTTAGTACTCAAAAGTTAAGGTTGTCAGGAAGATGGTGGTAAATAGCACCGTTGAGTGTAATGGAAGAATTCACTACCTTAGAATGATCAGTTTCTGTTTTGATACATTTTGTACCAACATTTTTTCTACAACTCATCAGTTATTCTTTGTTGCTTGTTTCACACCATTCTCAAAATCTCACATATTCTTTTCTCAAATTCAGGGAGTCATGTGGTATTTCTTGATTTATTCACAGAGGACTGGTTTTTAAGTTTGGCCGCACTGAAGACTTATGGCAGTGAAAACACCTGATTTCCTGCAGCACGACAGCCCTGCATGGGTTTTTGTTTTGTTTTTTACTGCTCACTCCCAATCTTTTGTAATGCCATTTTCTAAGCTTATTTCTGAGTGTAGTCTCAGCTTAAAGTTGTGTAATACTAAAATCACGAGAACACCCCAAACAACCAGAAATCTATTGTGGTATGCACTTGATTAACTTATAAAATGTTACAGGAAACTTTCACATGAATAATTTTTGTCAAATGTTATCATGGTATAATTTGTAAAAATAAATTACAAAAGAAATTCTGGATTTGTCAGTGTAAGTATTTGTCATACCTGAGGTCCAAAACCACAGTGGAAGTGCTCTGAAGATTTAATGTGTTTTTATTCACATGTGGGCTCTTCTGTGTCAAATGGTATATGAAATAGAAGCTTTTGTTTGTTTTTAAAATATTTCATGGTCAAAATTCTTCCTCACTATAATTGGTATTTACTTTTACAAAAAATTCTGTGAACACGTAGTGTAAGTGGCACATGCCAGGGGTGAGTGGATGTGTTGGAAAAGAGACGCACTATGGTCTAGGCTCCCCACGTCCCTTCCGTAGGGAGCTCTTCCGTGGGGAGCTCTCATTCCAAGGGCAGGAGGATGTGACTCAGCCATGACACGTGGTTCTGGTCGGATGCAGTCACTCCACACCCATTGTTGAAGGAAAGAGGAAAGGGACAGGGATTTGACAGTCCAGTCTTACACAGGGGCCCATTTCTTGGTAGTTGTTCTGATAATAAACTGGGTTCCATGTTTCATTTCATCTGCATACTGAACCACTAGCCTAATAGACCAGCAAAGTCAACTAGAATGACAAGCATTAGCTACCAGGAGCTCTCGTAGTCTCCCGAGGCCTCTTCAGAACTCTGTGGGCCCCACAGGCTTCCCACCTCTGCAAGGTGGGATACATTCTTCAGTGTATCCAGAGGTTGACGTGTCTTTCAAAAAATGTGCTACAGTTAGCCCTTTGAAATATTTGCTGGGTGATTTAAATGTGTGGGTCTCTTTTCCATGTTAGCCATCGTTATCTGACTGTATGTTGTGAATATTGCTTGGCGATCAAGATTCTTCTCAAAGAAATGACTTGCTGTCATCCCACATGAACTCCTGATGTTTTTTCTTTTTTCTTTTTTTTTTTTTTTTTTTTTTGAGACGGAGTTTCACTCTTGTTACCCAGGCTGGGGTGCAATGACGCGATCTCGGCTCACCACAACCTCCACCTCCTGGGTTCAAGCAATTCTCCTGCCTCAGCCTCCTGAGTAGCTGGGATTACAGGCATGCGCCACCATTCCCGGCTAATTTTTTATATTTTTAGTAGAGACAGGGTTTCACCATGTTGACCAGGATGGTCTCGATCTCTTGACCTCGTGATCCACCCGCCTCTGCCTCCCAAAGTGCTGGGATTACAGGTGTGAGCCACCGCGCCGGGCCCTGATGTTTTTTCTTTTCTTTTTTTTTTTTTGGAGACGGAGTCTCTCTCTCTCACTTAGACTGGAGTGCAGTGGCCTGGCCTGATCTCAGCTCACTGCAACCTCTGCCTCCCAGGTTCAAGCAGTTCTCCTGCCTCAGCCTCCCAAGTAGCTGGGACTACAGGCACAAGCTGTCACACCCAGCTAACTTTTTGTATTTTAGTAGAGACAGGGTTTCACCATATTGCAAAGGCTGGTCTCGAACTCCTGAGCTCAGGCATTCTGCCCACCTCGGCCTCCCAAAGTACTGGGACTACAGGCGTGAGCCACCACGCCCGGCCTCCTGATGTTTTTTCTACAAAGATCCATAAAATGTGAAAATTGGAGAAGATCCTAGAGGTTGAACTCCACCTTCTCTTTTTACACAGGAGGGGAACCCAGACCATGGAAATTTAAATGACTTCCTCAAGGTCACAGAACTAGTTTTTTAATCCTGAGGCAGTGTATCCCCCCACCTTACAACTGAGCACAACCTCTCCCTACAGTGCAATTCAGAATATGCTCAGGGAACGCCAGCTACCGTGTAAAACTGCTGGGATAAAAGCACGATTCCCACAAGGACTAAGTATCAGTGAATTCTTACTTTTCCTGTTTTGTATTATCTGCTTTGCTAATGTAGACAAGAGTTAACTAGGTAGCACACTCTATTAAGCATGAGAAAGAATCTTAAGAAGTGTCAATAAAATTTACCCAAAACTTTAATAATGTGTCTGTAACCAAGAAAATATCAATAGCATCATCTTAATGAAACTACAGATATATTTTAAATTGTTATTAAATTGACTCTTAAACAAGTTTTTAGTCTTATTTTTTAATATCAAATCTGTCTTTGACCTTGTTTCATTGTACATAAGGAGACTTTGTTGTCATGAGTGTTTCTCACAGAGCCGGCACCAGCAAAAGGAAGCCGCCTTGTTTTTGAACAGGCCTTGTTTTTCTTGGGTACTTTTGCTTAAAATCCAACAGCCAAATGAGGAAACTGTAAAAGCAAAACAAACATTTTTATCACAGATGAACCCACATACCGATTTTGGCTTGATCTCTTGAAACTTAGCCTAAATATGTCTCATCACAAAGACTTTAGAAGTTCTTTAATATAATCTGAATTGGAAGAGATCTTAGATAGGTTTTATTTTGTATAGCATTTTACATGGATCATTGATAAATGGCCATCTGGCTTTTGTTTGAATGCCTCCAGAGACAGGGGACTCACTACTGCCGTATGAAGTAGCTCATTCCATTTGGCAGACAGTTGAGATTGTTAGAAATTCATACTGCACCTCTCCTGGGTCTGGTTAAATTCTTTGGAGAAGCGTAGAGAAAACAGTTTTCTTCTACATGCCAGTCTTTTTTTTTTTTGAGATGGAGTTTTGTTCTTCTCTCCCAGGCTGGAGTGCAGTGGTGTGATCTCCGCTCACTACAACCTCCACCTCCTGGGTTCAAGCAATTCTCTTGCCTCAGCCACCAAGCCCAGCCAATTTTTGTATTTTTTAGTAGAGACAGGGTTTCACCACATTGGTCCGGCTGGTCTTGAACTCCCGACCTCAGGTGATCCGCCCACCTCAGCCTCCCAAACTGCTGGGATTACAGGTGTGAGCCACCATGCCCAGCCTCCATACCAGTCTTCCAAGTGTTTGAACAGAGTTCTTAGGTCTCCTTTGGCCTTCTACAAGCTGTGCAGACCCTGAGTTCTGAAGTGGTATCACACCACAGCCCGTCATACAAGTTCACTGCATGTGGCATAAACCTGGACCTCAGAGCTCTGAAACTGGAAATCAGGGTAGCTAATAGAGTGTTTTGCTAACATTTCACATACATTATCTCCTTTAAACCCTAACAACACAGTGAGGAGTTATTGTTAATATCTCCATGTCAGAGATGGCGAGACTGAAGCTATGAGATGACAGAGCTGGCAGTGGTAGAACCCAGATCTGTCTGACTCCGGAGCACAAACTCTTAGAAGATGGGATTTGATCCCATTTTTTTTTTTTTTTTTTTTTTTTTTTTTTTTGGGGACAGAGTTTCGCTCTTGTTACCCAGGCTGGAGTGCAATGGCACGATCTCGGCTCACCGCAACCTCCACCTCCTGGGTTCAGGCAATTCTGCCTCGGCCTCCTGAGTAGCTGGGATTACAGGCACACGCCACCATGCCCAGCTAATTTTTTGTATTTTTAGTAGCGATGGGGTTTCACCATGTTGACCAGGATGGTCTCGATCTCTTGACCTCATGATGCACCTGCCTTGGCCTCCCAACGTGCTGGGATTACAGGCTTGAGCCACCGTGCCCGGCCTTGATCCCATTTTATAGATGAAGAAACTGAGCCCCAGAGAAGTGACCTGCCCAAGGGCACCAGCCTGCCAGTGGGTGAACTAGGCCTAGAATTCGGATCTGCCTCCCAGAACACTGGGCCTCACCAAGGCTGGGGAGTCTGCTGGCAGGCTGCTGATGTGCTTCCCTATTTTACTTTTTTTAATATATATTTTTTGAGGCAGAGTCTCAGTCACTCTGTCGCCCAGGCTGGAGTGCAGTGGTATAATCTTAACTCACTGCAACCTCCCCTTCTCCTGGGGTTCAAGTAATTCTGCCTCAGCTTCCCAAGTAGCTGGGATTACAGGTGTGTGCCACCACATTCAGCTAATTTTTTATTTTTTGAGATGGACTCTCACTCTGTTGCCTAGACTGGAGTTCAGTGGCATGTCTCAGCTCACTACAACCTCTGCCTCCCAAGTTCAAGCGATTCTTCTGCCTCAGCCTCCCGAGTAGCTGGGGTCACAGGCACCTGCCACCATGCCCGGCTAATTTTTTGTATTTTTAGTAGAGACAGGGTTTCACCACATTGGCCAGGCTGGTCTCGAACCTCTGACCTTGTAATTTCCCGCCTCGGCCTCCCAAAGCACTGGGATTACAGGCATGAGCCACCGCACCCTGCCCCAGCTAATTTTTTTTTTTCCTGAGACAGAGTATCCCTCTGTCACCCAGGCTGGAGTGCAGTGGCGAGATCTAGGCTCACTGTGACCTCTGCCTCCCGGGATCAAGTCATTTTCCTGCCTCAACCTCCTGAATAGCTGGGACTTCTGGTGTGGGCCACCACGCCTAGTAATTTTTGTGTTTTTAGTAGAGACAGGGGTTTCACCATGTTGGCCAAGCTGGTCTTGAACTCCTGACCTCAAGTGATCTGCCCACCTTGGCTTCCCAAAGTGCTGGGATTACAGGCGTGAGCCACCGCACCTGGCCTGTTTTCCTACTTTATTTTAAAAGCTGGCTCTCCTCGTGTTGTTGAACAAGGATTTGCTAGACCCTTGCTGTGTCTCTAGAACATTTATTTGAAATCAGAAGTAGGGGTGATACCAGTGTGACAAGGGTAGGCTTTAAAAACTTTGCATAAAACAGCAAGAGGAACTCTTAACACATATTATTATTATTTTTTTACCAAAACAGTAGTGTTTATATTTCTTGGCAACAAAATAATTTTTAAAAATAAACTGCAAATAGTCATTCAGAAGCCAATGGATGCTGTTCAGCACATTGCAGTTATTTCAGAATCCGGCCTACATGCTTAATCCTATCATTCTACTTCACCTTCAAACTTTCATTTTAGGCATTGCTTCCCCACTCAACCCTTTGGGAGCATCCCATTTGCCTCAAGGATAAAATTGAAGTGGCTCTCGCCACCTTCCAGCCTTTTCCCATGCTGTGGAGCCAGGCTGCTCATGCTGCTTCTGTTCCTGCAGATGCTCTCCCCCTTGCTTGGAATGCCTTGCACTTCCTGCTGCTTAGCCAAATCCAACCCAACTCCAGTTCCCTTCTCCCCAGCCTCCCCATGATCTCTCCCTCCCCTCATTCTAGCAGCTCTGGCCAGGATTATTTGTTTTGTATTTTACATTTTATCTATTTATATATATTTTTTGAGACAGAGTCTCACTTTGTCTCCCAGGCTGGCTCACTGCAACCTCTGCCTCCTGGGTTGAAGTGATTCTTCTGCCTCAGCCTTCCAAGTAGCTGGAATTAAGTCGCACGCCACCATACCTGGCTAATATTTTATATTTTTGGTAGAGCTCGGGTTTCACCATGTTGACTAGGCTGGTCTTGAACTCCTGACTTAAGTGATCTGCCCTCCTCAGCCTCCCAAAGTGCTGGGATTACTGGTGTGAGCCACCATGCCCAGCCATTTTACTTTTCGAACCAGGGTGTCACTCTCACCCAGGCTGGAGTGCAGTGGTGCAATCAGCTCACTGCAGCCTCAAACTCCTGGGATCAAGCATTCCTCCTGCCGCAGCCTCTCAAAGCACTGGGCTTACAGGTGTGAGCCGCTGCGCTTGGCACCACTTGTTTAGTCTTTAACAGACAGAGCTGTGCACATAGAAAGACCCAGTCTTCCCAAGTCGTTAAACCCCCAGTTTCTCTGTCCTCCCCACAATACTCAGAACAGGGGTTTGACCATGGGACACTCTTAAAAAAAGTTATTGCTTGACTTCATAAAGGTTAATTGTGGAATTAATCTTACTTTTTTTTTTTCTTTGAGACGGAGTTTTGCTCTTGTTACCCAGGCTGGAGTGCAATGGCGTGATCTCGGCTCACCACAACCTCCGCCTCCTGGGTTCAAGCAATTCTCCTGCCTCAGCCTCCCGAGTAGCTGGGACTACAGGCGAACACCACCACGCCCAGCTAATTTTTGCATTTTTAGTAGAGACGGGGTTTCACCATGTTGACCAGGATGGTCTCGATCTCTTAACCTCGTGATCCACCCGCCTCAGCCTCCCAAAGTGCTGGGATTACAGGCGTGAGCCACTGCGCCCGGCCTAATCTTACTTTTTAAATTTTTGTTTATTCATTTATTTTGAGACAGCATTTTGCTCTGTCATCCAGGCTGGACTGCAGTGATACGATCTCAGCTCACTGCAGGTTACCTCCTGGGCTCAAGTGATCCTCCCACCTCAGTCTCCCAAGTAGCTGGGACTACAGGCATGCATCACCATGCCGGGCTAATTTTTTGTAGAGATGAGTTTTAGAAGAGACGAGGTTTCACCACATTGCCCAGGCTGGTCTCTAACTCCTGGACTCAAGCCATCCTCCTGCCTCAGCCTCCCAAAGTGATAGAATTACAGCTGTGAGCCACCACTCCCGGTCGTGGAATTAGTTTTAAAAAGTGCACATCAGTGAGCCCTTATGCTTTGCAATGCATGAAATAAAATCCATGGTTTATTAAACTGAAATAAAGAAGGGAACAGTTTATTCTTTTAGTGAAAGCAGAAGACACATAAAAAATTGTGTTATGAACTGAATTTGGCTGGACACAGTGGCTCATGCCTGTAATCCCAGCACCTTGGGAGGCCAAGTTGGGCAGATCATCTGAGTCAGGAGTTTGAGACCAGCCTGGCCCATGTGGTGAAACCTCGTCTCTTCTAAAACTACCAAAATTAGCTGGATGTGGTGGTGTACGCCTGTAGTCCCAGCTACTCGGGAGGCTGAGGCAGGAGAACAGCTTGAACCTGGGAGGCAGAGGTTGCAGTGAGGTGAGATCACACCACTGCACTCCGGCCTGAGCTATAGAGTGAAACTTTGTCTCAAAAAAAAAAAAAAGGTAATAAATAAACAATTTCTGTATGTAAGCATGTGGTGAGGATGACTGTAAACTGCAGGAGGGTAGGAGAGGAGCATACCTGGCTCCTGGAGACCCATGACTATGTTTTATTCAGAATTATCTCTCTGGCATGTCACACAATGTCACAAATTAGGTAATACATGTAGTGGAAGGAATTAGCGCATGAATGAGTGCATTTTAATAAAGCATCCAAGGATGAGATGGGTGCCCTTGGGGAGTGGTGAGTGCCCCCCCGGGAAGTGCCAGGCGTGGTCTGGCCACCAGTGAAGCAGACATTAAAGCTGGCTTTAATGTCCTTCCAACCCTGGCAGTCAGTTCTATGAAATGCAGTAAGAGTATTCAATAACATTTAAAATGGCTTGTTGGATGGTTTGCAAAAAAAAAAAAAAAAAAAAAAATCACCCCTGGATTTATCAGCTTTGCAAGTCTGCATCCTTGCCTCTTTAATGGATATTTGGCTTTCAGCTGCAAGCTGAGAATGGTATCCTGCTGAATAAATGGTTCTATGCAAGTGCAAGAAAACAAGTCAGAAGATTTCTGGGGGCGGGGTGGGGGTGGAATAACTTTTCTCCAGTAACTGTACCCAACACATATGTGGGGTGTCTTTGGAGCCAAAAGACATTAACTCAAATTTCTCCTGTCCTATGCATTAGTTCTGTCATTTTGGGCAAGTTACTTAATCTCTCTAGGCCTCAATTTCATCATCTTCAAGATTGATATACTTAATTTTTTTTTTTTTTTTTTTTTTTTTTTTGAGACAGAGCCTTGTTCTGTTGCCCAGGCTGGAGTGCTGTGGTATGATCTCAGCTCACTGGAACCTCTGGCTCCTAGCTCAAGCAATTTTCCTGCCTCAGCCTCCTGAGTAGCTGGGATTACAGGTGTCTACCACCACCCCAGCTAATTTTTTTGTATTTTTAGTAGAGACAGGGTTTTACCATGTTGGCCAGGCTGGTTTTGAACTCCTGACCTCGAGTGATTTGCCCACCTCCGCCTCCTGAAGTGTTGGGATTACAGGCATGAGCCACCACGCCCGTCTGAGATACTTTTATGCAGGGTTGTTGTGAGGATAAAATCAGGTAATGTGGAAAAGCGCCTAGCACAAATCAGGAACTGTAGACTTGCAATATGATAGCTCTTATGCTCACACATTCCTTCATGGTTGGCTAAATCCCTAGTAATAAACTTCCACATTCATGTGGTGGTTTGCATTTCACAGAATGTTGTTACAGACCTACCTACCTTCCTTCCTTCCTTCCTTCCTTCCTTCTTCCTTCTTCCTTCCTTCTTCCTTCCTTCCTTCTCTCTCTTTCTCTTTTTCTCTCTTTCGATGGACTCTCCTTCTGTGGCCCAGGCTGGAGTGCAGTAGCATGATCTGGGCTCACTGCAACCTCCACCTCCCAGGTTCAAGCGATTCTCCTGCCTCAGCCTCCTGAGTAGCTGGGATTACAGGAACGCACCACCATGCTCACTAATTTTTTTTTTTTTGTATTTTTAGTCGACACAGGGTTTCACCATGTTGGTCACGCTGGTCTCAAACTCCTGACCTTGTGATATTCCCACCTTGGCTTTCCAAAATGCTGGGATTACAGGCGTGAGCCACAGCACCCAGCCACCTCACTTGATCTTTAAAACAACCCACTGAGGTAGAACAAAGATTACTACTCTTATTTTACCAGTGAGAGAGGTCGAGGAACTTGCCTCGACCTAATACATAATACACTAATACATAATACATTATATTACATAATGCATTACATTACAGAATGATGGCTAACATCAAGTTTCCTCATTCCAAATGCACACTCGTTCTAGTTCACCTGTTGCTGCAGTGACTAGTGTTAGATGAGGTTCCTCGGATTTCCTATTCAGAGACACACTCTCACTCTGTCACCCAGGCTGGAGTGCAGTGTTGTGTTCACAGTTCTCTGCATCCTTGACCTCCTGGGCTCAAGAGATCCTCTCCTCTCGGCCTCCCAAAGTGCTGGGATTATAAGTGTGTGCCACTGAGCCTGACCTATACAGCAAATATTTATTGTGACTCAAGTGGTTGAGCTGGAGATTTGTCCTGTTTGTGGTATCCTTGGTCGATTAGCATAGTACTTGGTATAGAACAGTTACTCAATAAATACCTGAGGAATGAATGAATAGATTAAACCAATTTTCTCAGTCCTTTTGATAGAGTACCCTCATTTTGCTAAATGGGCAAGAACGCTTGCAAGGGACAAAGAGAGACTGATTGTTGAGAGAAGCCCGGAGCTGATGGCTGCAGAGAGAAGTTGAGGAAGTAAGTTACACGCAACACACGGATGATTCTCAGAATAATCATGCCGCACAAAAGAAGCCAGACAAAGGGGAGTAGGTGCTGCATGATTCCCTTTGTATACAATTACAGAGGGCTGGGCATAGTGACTCATGCCTCTAATCCCAGCACTTTGAGAGGCCAAGACAGGAAGATTGCTTGAGCCCAGGAGTTTGAGGCCAGCCTAGACAATATGGTGAAACCTCATCTCTACAAAAAATACAGAAATTAGCCTGGCATGGTGGCATACACCTGTAGTCCCAGCTACTAGGGAGGCTGAGGGGGAGGATCACCTGAGCCTGGGGAGGTTGAGGCTACAGTGAGCCATGATTGTGCCACTACAGTCTGGGTGACAGAGTGAAATCCTGTCTCAAACAAAACAAAATTACAGAATATGCAAACTATCTATAGTGACAGAAAGTAGTTCAGTGGTGGTTGCCTGTGGATGAGCAGAAGGAAGTGTGTGGGAGTGGGGGGGTGGTTCTTGTCTTGATGGTGGTGATGGTCTCATGGGTGTATAAATATGTTAAAATGTATCAAATTATATACTTTAAATACGTACAATTGTTTTGTTTTTGAGATAAAGTCTTGCTCTGTCGCCCAGGCTGGAGTGCAGTGGCGGGCTTTCGGCTCACTGCAACCTCCGTTTTCCTGGTTCAAGGGATTCTCCTGCCTCAGCCTCCCTAGTAGCTGGGATTACAGGCACCTGCCACCACACCTGCTAATTTTTGTATTTTTAGTGGAGACAGGGTTTCACCATGTTGCCCAGGCTGGTCTCAAACTCCTGACCTCAAGCAATCTGCTGCTTTGGCCTCCCAAAGTGCTGGGATTACAGGTGTGAGCAACCACACCTGCCCTAAATATGTACAGTTGATTGTAGGCCAGTTACACCTCAAAAAGCTATTCGAAGGGGAGGAAGAAGAGAAAGGAGAGAATGGAGAATGAAAAGAAGGGGCAGGGTCTCTCCCCAG
This sequence comes from Aotus nancymaae, assembly GCF_030222135.1. NCBI lineage: Eukaryota > Metazoa > Chordata > Mammalia > Primates > Aotidae > Aotus > Aotus nancymaae. The sequence goes on from NW_026988467.1 coordinate 21,950,900, forward strand.
CTTCTCTCTGCTTGGCCCTCAGGCACAGGTGTCCAGGCCCATAAAAAGGTGGCTTCTTTGTCCCTTCAGCGAGCAACACCTTGGATGCTGGGTGGGGCAAGCATTGGCCTGGGACTCAGAAGGCCCGGGTTCTGATCTTGGCTCTGCCGCTCACAAAAGTACAACATCAGACAGTAGCCTGACCAGTGCCGGCCCCGACTTGCTGTGGCAATACTGGTCCCTGCTGGTCCAGCCTCCCCACAGCATTGACTAGAGGATGGCCTAAGGGGACACATCAGAGTGCTGAGTGAACTATGAGTGTGGGTCAAAGGGGGTGCTGGGGGGCACAGGGAGTGAGCCCCGACCTTCTTTACCTTCTCTCTAGCCCAGTCACTACAACAGACGCTACAGTGTAACACAGGGACAGCAGCCGCTGGGTTGTTTGAGCTCTATGTCCCTTTGTTAAGTGACTTCAGACTCCTGTACTACACATTTTTTTGTGCCTGCTTGTTATCATTTATCAGGAGCTGTGTTCAGGACTCAGCCTGGACACTCACACACTATAAGATCTTTTTTTTTTTTTTTCCAGTCAGAGTGTCAGCTCTTCTTGCCCAGGCTGGCACGATCTAGGCTCACTACAACCTCTACCTCCTGGTTTCAAGCGATTCTCCTGCCTCAGCCTCCTGAATAACTGGGATTACAGGCATGTGCCACCATGCCCAGCTAACTTTTGTATTTTTAGTAGAGATGGGGTTTTGACATGTTAGCCAGGCTGGTCTTGAACTCTTGACCTCAGGTGATCTCCCCACCTTGGCCTCCCAAAGTGCTGAGATTACAGGTGTGAGCCACCGTGCCCAGTGGGCTGTTAAGATCTTGATAAGTCATGTCTCTACTCAGCATCTGTCAAAAAAGGGGTTGGATTAAACAGCTTGAGGCTTCTTCCAGCTCTTGCATTGTGGGGTTGTCACCTGCATGTCAAGATGCGGGGGGAAGTGTGGCCAGTGGCATCTGTCTTATCCCTGACCCTGAATGATTTGAGGCATCAGGGAAATGGTGACTGTCACCACCTCCCCACCACCCTCCCCCACACACATGAATATCATGGCCTTGTTCTTCCTCCAGTTCCTCCTGCAATGCTCCTTCCTTCATTTTTGTTTTTGTTTTACTCATAACACCAAGTCAACATATGTAGCCAGGTATCTTTTTAAGTTCATGCAAAATCTATCAAAATCTATCACATTAATGGTTTATAAATCTTACCTCCCAGAAAGCTTGGTCATCAAAATATTTAGCCGCATGAGGTCCTTTCCATATTTTGAGACTTAGGAGCAAACCTGTTTAAATATATGATTAAATGTTAAAACATTTGGAGCACAGGATTTTTTATCTCAAGATTAATCCAAATATTGTGTGTCAAAACTACCGTATCTCAACAGAAATCTTTTTTCTCCCACAGTTGAAAGACAGACAAATAAATGGAAGCCCTGTCACTCCTGGACCAGCTTAATTTAGTAGACATTTAATTTTATTTTACTTTATATTTATTTATTTATTTGAGATGGAATCTTACTCTCTCACCCAGGCTGGAGCACAACGGTGCAATCTCCACTCACTGCAACCTCTGCCTCCTGGGTTCAAGTGATTTTCCTACCTCAGCCTCCAAGTAGCTGGGACTACGGGTGCCTGCCACCACATCCAGCTAATTTTTTTTTTTTTTTTTTTTTGTATTTTTAGTAGAGACGAGGTTTTACCATGTTGGTCAAGATGGTCTCAAACTCCTGACCTCAGGTGATCTACCCGTCTCAGTCTCCCAAAGTGCTAGGATTACAGGTATGAGCCACCGCACTGAGCCAATTCTGTAGACATTTTTAAACAAGGAACTGGGAATTGCAATGATCTCCAAAAGGCTGAGATGAAACTGAGCAGTATACAAGAACCACAGATCTGATGTCCTTCCCCAGATGGAGTAGAAGGGCCCCACGAAAGCTGATCCATGTAAGACGTACAGGCTACCACGGAGGGTGACTCCAATTGTGTGCTCCTATAGGTCTGTCTTCTCTGGCTCCAGTCAACTCCCGGCAACCTCAGCTTAACTTTCCACTTGTGTAGTTAAGAGAGTAGCTTATAACTTGCTTTTATGCCTGTCCTTCCTTTTCCCCATCTTTTTTAGTATCTTTTATTTTTTAGTTTTGAGACAGGGTCTCATTCTGTTATTCAGCCTGGAGTGCAGTGGCACAATCACAGCTCATTGCAGCCTCAAACTCCTGGGCTCAAGCAATCCTCCGACCTTAGCCTCCCAAGTAGCTGGGACCACAGGTGTGTGCCACCACACCCAGCTCATTTTTGTATTTCTTGTAGAGATGGGGTTTTGCTGTGTTGCCCAGGCTGGTCTTGAATGCCTGAGCTCAAGTGATCTGCCCACCTTTGCCTTCCAAAGTGCTGGGATTACAGGGGTGAGCTACCGTGCCCAGCCTCCTTTCCACGTCTAGTCTCTGCCCAGATAGCATGGCCATATGTATTCCTCCAGCTTCCCAAAGCTGGCTGAATTTCACAGGACACATTGAATGAGTGCTTCCTTTCACAGGAAGCAAGGAAATCCTCCTGATAGATTTATCTGTGTATTATGAAGGATTATCAGTTCCAGTGTCGTTAACAACAATGGGTGAGTGCTTAGTGAGATTCATATTTCCCTTTTGGAGTGCTGCCTTTAACTGATATTGGCATGCAGGGTTCAACCAGCATAACTCAGTTAGCTTGAATTACTCAGAAATGATCTCTGGTGCCTGCATGAATTTTCCAGATAGCTGAGGCTTACTCATCACTGAGGAATGTCTGTCTAAAATATATTTTGTCTTCTAAGACAACATTGAACATATTTAGACTTTAAAAAAAAATCAGAACCATCACTAGGAACACCCACTTATGAAACATGCCATATAAGGTGGAAAAGGTGTGTAGCCGTGGAGGGTGCTTGGCCTGTTCTCTCAGCAGCCCGAGCATTTTCTGTTCTTGTGTCTGGTTTTAAGAATTTCTCTTTCTCTGTTAGGCTCTTTGCTTTTACTTCTAACTTCTGCTGGTGTACTTTACCTCTAGAAACCCAGCCCACCTCTAATCTGCTACTTCTAATCCACCTGAGCTGGGAAACCCAATAACTACGCTTGATAGATCTGTTTTTAAAATAAGTACAGATAGGCTCCAAATAGAGGGGTCAATAAACAAGTTAAACGCTTGGCTTCTGGGAGTCCCTCTAGTACAATTTTGGCTGCTTGAGGGACTTTTTTCCCCTTCCACTGTCCAAGTTGTTTTGTTTTCTTTTTAGAGACAGGGTCTCACTCTGTTGCCCAGGCTGGAGTGCAGTGGCACGATCTCAGCTCCTGCAACTTCTACCTCCCAGGCTCAACAGATCCTCCCACTTCAGCCTCCGGAGTAGCTGGGACTACAGGTGCACCACCATGCCTGGCTAATTTTTGTATCTTTTGTAAAGATGGGGTCTCACTATGTTGCCCTGGCTAGTATTGAACTCCTGGCCTCAAGCTATTCTCCCGTCTCAGCTTCTCAAAGTGCTGGAATTACAAATAGGAGCCACCCATGTTGTTTTTTAATCACCAGTTTGCTAATGTCAAAAGCAACATGTAAAGAGGAAGGCTTATTGGTCTTTTTTTTTTTTTTTTTGAGATGGAGTTTTGCTTTTGTCGCCCAGGATGGAGTGCAATGGTGCGATCTCGGCTCACTGCAACCTCCATCTCCTGGGTTCAAGCAAGTCTCATGCCTCAGCCTCCCGAGTAGCTGGGATTACTACAGGCATGTGCCACCACGGCCAGCTAATTTTATATTTTTAGTAGAGATGGGGTTTCTCCATGTTGGTCAGGCTGGTCTCGAACTCCCGACCTCAGGTGATCCGCCTGCCTCAGCCTCCCAAAGTGTTGGGATTCCAGGCATGAGCCACCATACCTGGCAGGTCTTAATCGTAAAGGAACAATATGATTGTCTTTTCCTCTATTCTCTTTTTTGACTCCAGTGAAGCATAAGAAAACACCCCCAGGCACTTTGTAAGACAAGGGGCAAGTCAGCACCACCTTGAACGTACCAGTGATAACAGTGAATGGTGTGATTCCGGGGATAGGGTTGCTAAATACAATGCAGGATACCCAATTCATTTTGAATTTTAAAAACAGGCATTCTGCATTTTTGCTAAATCTGGCAGCCTCTCCCAGGGTTGGACTGCCAGCTGCCACAGAGTGAATGTTACCTTATGGAATTTACTCCGCTCTGCCTCTGCTTCTTCACACACACTCTGCTGAAAGCTAAGGCCAGACTCTGGTACATTAAAGCAATTCTAGCCAAACTCACTCAAAAATTACCCAGGTAACTTCAAAACGTACCTTAATATAGTTTGTTAAAGCTGGAAGGAAGCCAGCTTAGTTACTACAATCCCTTCATTTTACAGAGAAGCTAACCAAGGCTCAGAGGGAGTAAAGTGACACACCCAACATCACACAACTCATAGTCTCATAGTGTCTTACGCCATTTTGTCTCTTATTTGGCATCCACCTCCTGCTTAGGGACACACATATGGGTGTCTAACCAATAAAAGATGTTTGCTTATAGAATAAAGGTGAACAGTTCTGGATGGAAAGTATATTTTCTTTCTTTTTTTTTGAGAGAGTCTCACTCTTGTTGCTTAGGCTGGAGGGCAGTGGTGCAATCTTGGCTCACTGTAACCTCCACCTCCTGGGTTCAAGCCATTCCCCTACTTTAGCCTCCTGAGTAGCTGGTACTACCAGCGTGTACCACCACATCTGGCTAATTTTTGTATTTTTAGTAGACACAGGGTTTTGCCATGTTGGTCAGGCTGGTCTTGAACTCCTGACCTCAGGTGATCCAGCCGCCTCAGCCTCCCAAAATGCTAGGATTACAGGCATGAGCCACCGTGCCTGGCCGGAATGTATATTTTCTTTTTCTTTCTTTCTTTCTTTTCTTTCTTTCTCTTTCTTTCCTTTCTTTGTTTTCTTTCTTTTTCTTTCTTTCTTCTTTCTCTCTCTTTTTCTTTCTTTTGGAGACAGAATCTTGGTTCACTGCAACCTCTGCCTCCTGGGTTCAAGCAATTCTCCTGCCTCAGCCTCCCAAGTAGCTCGGATTACAGGAGCCCACCACCATGCCTGGCTAATTTTTGTATTTTTAGTAGAGACAGGGTTTCACCACGTTGGCCAGGCTGGTCTCGAATCCTGACCCCAGGTGAGATGCCCACTTCAGCCTCTCAAATTGCGGAGATTACAGGCATGAGCCACCATACCTAGCCATATATTTTCACCTGGCATATAAGACTGGCTAATTAGCAACTCCTCAAGATATTTGGCTGTTCTATTGTATTGCAAGAGCAGAAACATACTTTACTCCTTTGTTGAAAGATCTCCAGTGGCTTCCTATCTCTCATAAGGGCCTGCTCCTGGCTACCATTCTGCCCTCAATGCCTGCCGCTCCTTCTCATTCCGTCCATACCAACCACACTGGTCTCCTTACTGCTCCCTCAACACACAAAGCGTGCTCCTGCCCCAGGGCCTTTCTTTGCACTTGCTCTCCTATTTTCGTGCAATGTTCTTCCCCTAAATAAATGCATGGCATATCGCCTTCCTTTTCACTGGGGTCTCTGCTTAAAAGTTAACTACTCAGATAAGCCTTCCCTGACCACCCCCCAAAAAGAACACCCCATCCCACATTGCATCTGTTTCCCTACTTTGCTCTGTCTTCACAGCCACTTATTACTAGCCGACATAGTAGACACTTGTCTATTTATCGTTAATACCCTCCCCTACCAGAAGATCAGTTCCATGAGGTCAGGGAATTTGTTTTGCTCATTGCTGGGTCCCCAGTGCCTGGCTCATGGTAGATATTGAATAAATATTTGTTGAATAAAATAGTATTATGGGTATCCTCAGGAATAAAAGGTAGGCTTTTGGGTGTAAGGATTTCCTTGGGCTGCTGTGCAAAACTGAGCGTGATCATCAGCCCTGGGTTTAAGAGTGTGCAATGTTGCCACTCTCCCTACTTATAACTTTAGGGACGTCCCTTCCCTGCCCTGGCCTCACAGTCCACATTGGCAGCAGGTGACCTCTAAGGACCATTCCAATTCTGAAATTATGTTATCTGCAGGGAAGGAGACAGGGCAGATATACACCAGCCACACAGCAGGGTGCACTCTGGACGTGGGTCCTGTGTCCTGAGCAATAGTGGAAGAAAGGTGGCCTCACACTGACCTGTCAGGAGACCAGATGCGAGACCCGTCGCCACAGCCAAGCTGAATAGCCCAGCGTCGAGGAGGACCTGGTAGAGAATCCTAGAAATGACAAAGCAGAGGTGGTCACTTGGGCATCAGGCAGCAGAATTCACTAGGGACAAAAAAGACTGTTGGTGTCAGTAGTGTCATTGCTAGGAAGAGCCACGAGGAAAACAAGGGTCCTCTTCGTGGCTGGTACATTCTCCTGCCATTTTCCCAAAAGGCCATGCAGACACGTGGGAGGAACGGAGTGAGGGAGGGAGGGGAAGGAGATTCCAAGATCGTCTTTGGCTTATTTTAGTTCTTAGCACTTCGTGGATACTGAGCCAGACCAGGAGTCAGAAAACCCAAGCTCAAGTCCTAGCTCTGTCACTTACTAGCTGCATGATCCTGAGTAAGTCCCTTAACCTCTCAGAGCCTCCAGTTTTCTCTCTTTTTTTTTTTTTTTTTTTTGTGAGATGGAGTCTCACTCTGTCATCAGACTGCAGTGCAGTGGCACAATCTCGGCTCACTGTAACCTCCACCTCCCAGGTTCAAGCGATTCTTGTGCCTCAGCCTCCCAAGTTGCTGGGATGACAGGCGCGTGCCACCACACCTGGCTAATGTTTGTATTATCAGTAGAGACAGGGTTTTACCATGACCAGGCTGGTCTTGAACTCCTGACCTCAAGTGATCTGCCCATCTCGGCCTCTCAAAGTGCTGGAATTATAGGTGTGAGCCACTGCGGTCTGGCCAGCCACCAGTTTTCTCATTAGGCAATTAAAAATGCAGGTTCTATTTCTCTTGGGGCAAGGTGGGTAGGGTACAACTTGGCTTTCAGACCCATCTCCCCTCCCCATCCCTTCCCCTTGAACATACTTCCAGGTCCTCTCTCCTTCAAAGCAACCCCAGGGCTTCAATTTAAAGATTATGCTACTACAGGGGCCCTCGGATGCTGAATGTGATTGTCCCGGGGTTGAGCCTGCACCTACGCACTGCCAGCCCCTTCACTGCAGCCCCACGGATAATTGTACACAACAAGTCAGTCTTTTTTTTCCTTTTTTTGAGACAGAGTATTGCTCTGTCGCCTAGGCTGGAGTGCAGTGGTGCGATCTTGCTCGCTGGAACCCCGCCTCCCAGGTTCAAGCGATTTTCCTGCCCTCAGTCTCCCAAGAAGCTGGGACTACAGGCGCCCACCACCACGCCCAGCTAATTTTTTGCATTTTTAGTAGAGATAGGGTTTCACCGTTTTGGCCAGAATGGTCTAAGTCTCCTGACCTCGTGATCCACCCACCTCGGCCTCCCAAAGTGCTGGGATTACAGGCGTGAGCCACCACGCCTGGCCAACAAGCCAATTTTTAAGCCTTTCCTACTTCTTGTCTCAATAGGTGGGCAGTTCATGTTCCCATTTGGAAGACAAAGCCTGCAGCCTGGTGGGGTGGACCCCACCTCCTTGTATGTCATTTGGTTATTTTCCCTGTCTTTACTGATTCCTCGTTATAAAGTGGGGGAAAATAATGACAGTCCCTACCTCATAGGATCATGGGAGAGTGGAGAGAAATAAAAAAAGTTACCCTCGGACTAGAAAAACAGAGTAAATTTAAAAAAGATAAAAAGGGTTGCCCCCCTGCTGCTCATGTAGTGAGTGCAGCTGTCAACAATTACCTTCCCCACCATTCAGGGAGCCATCCCCCCTTCTGCGTGGCAAGCTCTAGGCCCTTATATTTGCCATCTTTGTATACCTTCAATAGTTTGCTTCCTCCCCAGCATCAAACACGATTCAGGTTATCAAAACCCCAGGGAAATGTTTGTTGAATGACTGAAAAATGGAGTCAATTACTCAATTCATTGATCTACAATATTAAGCAATTTTTAGAAAAAAAATCAGGGGGACATCTGCATGACTTTGCAAAAATTCTTAAACAGGATATAGAAGAACTAAACATAAAGGGAATAATGAAATTGAACTATATTAAAATTAAGAACCCCTGTTGTTCAAAAGACACCATTAAGAAAGTAAAAGGTAGGCTAAGTGTGGTGGCTCACACCTATAATCCTGGCACTTTGGGAGGCCAATGTGGGCCAAAGTTGAGGCCAGGAGTTCAAGACCAGCCTGGCCAACATGGCAAAACTCTGTCTCTACTAAAAATTATTTTGTCTATACAAAAAAATTAGGTGAGCATGGTGGCATGTACCTGTAATCTAAGCTACTCAGAAGGTTGAAGCATGAGAATCCCTTGAACCTGGGATGCAGAGGTTGCTGTGAGCTCAGATAGTGCCATTGCACTCCAGCCTGGGTGACAAAGGAAGACTCTGGAAAGAAAAGAAGAAAAGAAAAGAAAGAAAGGAGAGAGAGAGAGAGAGAGAAAGAGGGAGAGAGAGGGAGAGAGAGGGCAAGAGAGGGAGAGAGAAGGAGAGAGAGAGAGAGAGAGGGAGAGAGAGGGAGGGATAGAAGGGAGGGATGGAAGGGAGGAAGGAGTAACCCAAAAAGTGGGATTCATATCCACAATATGTAAGGAATTTCTACAAATCAATAAGAAAAAGACAGAACACCACAGTAGAAAATGGGCAAAATAACTTGAAAAGACATTTCACAAGAAAAAATATTTGTCCAAAAAGCATATGGAAAGTACTCCATTTAGTTAGTCACTGGGGATATCAAAATTTAAACAACAGGTTTGATTGCTAAATGACTAATCAAAAAGAAGAAAAACACCGAGTATTGGAAAAATGTGGAGTAAAAGGAGCTTCTGTGTACTACTGGTGATTAGATTGGTGCAAACTACTATAGAAAATTGTTTAGCAGTAGCCACTAAAGCTGACTGTGTGAATACTGTGTAATTCAACAATTTCACTTCTAGGCATATAATCAACAGAAGTGCATTCGTGTGTTCCAAAAACAAAGTGCTAGAATGTTCATAGGAGCAATACTAGAATATTCATAATAGCTCCAAACTGGAAACTACTCAAATCCTCCTCGATAATGGATAAATAAATTGTGCTGTATTCACACAATGGAACACTTGTTCCAACTATCTTTTCTTAGGTTTTCTGATTGTCTATCTGGCATTCATTTATCACAGGGCCACACTAATGGCCAAAGCTGTTTATCTCATTTTCTTGCAAGTCAGCTTTCTCAGGCATGGGAAACTCATATTATAAACCCCTCAGCTACAAACTCTAACATGTAATTTCACTTCCTGCCCATCGGTGGATGCCCCCACCCAGTTACTCTCCCACCACTCTTTTTCATAAAGGCATAGTCCCAGTCCCCACTTTCTTTCTGCTGCCTGGTCCCTGGGTGACAGAGTTTTGTGTGGCCCTGCATGATGTGCTCCGCCTCTTGTTTGCAGGGGAACTGTGAACTACAAAAACTTTCCCTCATATAATATTAGAAGAAAATATCACTCAGTCACTTTTATAAAGTAAGACCCAAGCATGATAGAACACTGCCCCAGTGGAAAAGGGGTACAGCAATGCTTAACAAACTGGATGAATCTCACAACTACAATGTTGAGTAAAAGAAGTCAAGCATACGAAAGCACAGACTTATTGTATGATTCCATGTATATTATCTTAGTTCATTTTCTGTTGCTATAACAGAATACCATAGAATGGGTAATTTATAAAAGAAATATAATAGCTCATGGTTCTGGAGGCAGGGAAGTCCAAGAGCATGCTGCTGGTATCTGGTAAGGACCTTCTTGCTATGCCATAACATGGCAGAGGGCCTCATATGGCAAGGAGGCAAGAGCATGTCAGCTCAGGTCTCTCTTCCTCTTGTAAGCCACCAGTCTCATCATAGGAGCCCCACCCTGATGACTTTATCTAATCCTAGTTACCTCCCAAAGGCCTCACCTCCAATTCCATCAACATATGACTTTGGAGATTAAGTTTCCAGCACATGAAATTTGAGGGATGCATTCAAGCCATAGCATTCTGATTCTGCTCTAGCCCCCAAAATGCATGTCCTTCTCACATGCAAAATTCATCCCAATAGCTCCAAAGTCTTTTTTTTTTTTTTAAAGATGGGATTTCACTCTATCACCCAGGCTAGAATGCAGTGGCATGATCATAGCTCACTGTAGTCTCAAACTCCTGGGCTCAAGTGATCCTCCTGTCTCAGCCTCCTGAATAGCTAGGACTACAGATGTGTGCCACCATGTCCAGCTAAGTTTATTTTATTTGTAGAAACAGAGTCTCACTCTGTTGCCCAGGCTGGAATACAGTGGCACAACCATAGCTCACTGCAGCCTCAAACTCCTGGGTTCAAGTGATTCTCTCACCTCAGTCTCCTGAGCAGCTAGAACTACAGGCACAAGCCACAATGTCTGGCTAATTTTTTATTTTTACTTTTTGGAGAGACAGGTCTCACTATATTGCCCAGGCTGGTCTTGAACTCCTGGGCTCAAGCAATCCTCTCACCTCGGCCTCCCAAAGCACTGGGATTACAGGCATGAACCACCACACTTAGGCAACCCCCAAAGTCTTAACTTGTTCCAGCATCAACTCAAAAGTCCAAAGTCCATGGTCTCATCTAAATCATTCTATGGGAGATTCCATCTGGCTGTGAGCCTATAAAATCAAAACAAATTATCATCTACTTCCAAATTACAAAAGTGGAAGAGGCATAGGACAGACATTCCCATTCTAAAAGGAAAAAGAAGCAAGGAAAAAAAGGGTAACTGGCCCCAAATAAGTACAAAACCCAACAAAGAAAACCTTAAACCTTAAACCTTCAGAATGATTTCTTACTCCATGTGCCACCTCCTGGACATACTATGGCATTTGGACCCCCGAAGCTTTGGACAGCCCCGCCCCTATGGTTTTGCTGGGCTCTGCCTATGTGGCAGTTCTCACAGGTGTGAGTCTCATGCCTGCAGTCTCCCAAGCTGGCATTGCGCTATGGTAGCGCTACTGTTCTGGGGTCTTGGCGGTGGCCCCCACCCTTGCAGCTTCACTAGACACTGCTCTGCTAGGGGCTCTCGGTAGTGACTGTTCACAGCATCCTTTGAAATATAGGTGGAAGAAGGCAGAAGGCATGCCCCCTCAGCTTTTGCACTCTGCACACCTGCAGAATTCATGTGATGTGGATGCTGCCAAGGTTTATGACTGCTACCTTTACATCACACCTGGGGCCACTTGAGCCACAGCTAGGATAGCTGAGGAGTGCTGCACCAGAATGTGGGGAGCAGAGACCCAAGGCAGCCCTGGGCAGGAGCTGGTCATTTCAACCCATTCTGCCCTCTTAGAGCTCTGGGCCAGTAGTGGGAGGGGCGGCCTTGAAGATCTCTGAAATGCCTTTGGAGTTCTTCTTCCTTGTTCTGATGAACAGCCTCTGGCTTTGTTCCATGTGTACTAAGTTTCTTATCGATTAGTAGCTTGGTCACATCCTCCGTTTTCTCGGCTGAAAATGTTCTTTCATTCTCTACCACGTGGCCAGCCTACAAATTTTCTGAATCTTTTTGCTCTGCTTTCCTTTTAGTCATAAATTCTTTCAGAATTTATGAAAGATAAAATAAGAGAGAAAAGGAATCTCTTTCCTCTCTTATTTTACTGTAAGCAGTTAAAAGTAGCCACGTAGGCCAGGCATGGTGGCTCACGCCTGTAATCCCAGCACTTTGGGAGGCCGAGGCAGGCAGATCACCTGAGGTCAGGAGTTTGAAAGCAGGCTGGCCAACACACTGAAATCCCCATCTCTACTAAAAATATAAAAATTAGCTGGGCGTGGTGGCAGGCACCTATAATCCCAGCTACTTGGGAGGCTGAGGCTGGAGAATAGCTGGAACCCAGGAGGTGAAGGATGCAGTGAACGGAGATTGTGACATTGCACTCCAGGCTGGGTGACATGAGCAAATCTTGATCTCAAAAAAAAAAAAAAAGAAGAAGGCGGCCAGGCGTGGTGGTTCACACCTATAATCCCTGCACTTTTTGGGAGGCCAAGGGATGTAGATTACCTGAGGCCAGGGGTTTGACACCAGCCTGACCAACATAGAGAAACCCTATCTCTACTAAAAGTACAAAATTAGCCGGGCATGGTAGCATGGGCCTGTAATCCCAGCTACTCGGGAGGTTGAGGCAGGAGAATCACTTGAACCTGGGAGGCGGAGGTTGCGGTGAGCCGAGATCACACCATTACACTCCAGCCTGGGCAACAAAAGCAAAACTCCATCTCAAAAAAAAAAAAAAAAAAAAAAGGTAGCCAAGCAGCTTAAATGCTTTGCAACTTAGATATTTCTTCTGCCACATATCTTAGTGGCAGAATCTTAAATTCTGCCTTCTATAAATCACTCTGGCACAGACGAAGTTCAGCTAAGATCTTTGCTACTTTATAAAAAGGATGACCTTTGCTCCAGTTTCCAATACCTGGTTCTTCAGTTCCATCTGAGACCTAATCAGAATTGCCTTTACCAGCTATATTTCTATCAGCATTCTGGCCTCAACGACTTAAGTAACCATTAAGAAGTTCCAGACTTTCTCTAGTTCTGGGGTCTTCTTGTAAGCCCTCACCAGAACTGCCTCTAATGCTCCATTTTTTTTTTTTTTTGAAACGAAGTTTCTTTCTTGTTGCCCAAGCTGGAGTACAATAGCATGATCTTGGCTCACTGCAACCTCCGCCTCCTGGGTTCAAGTGATTCTCCTGCTTCAGCCTCCTGAGTAGCTGGGATTATAGGTGTGCACCACCACACCCGGCTAATGTTTTGTATTTTTAGTAGAAACAGGGTTTCACCATGTTAGCCAGGTTGGTCTCGAACTCCTGACCTCAGGTGATCCACCTGTCTTGGCCTCCCAAAGTGCTGGGATTACAGGAGTGAGCTACCTATGCCTGGCCTAATGCTCCATTCTTGACAATACATGCTTTTTCTAGCCGTTCTTCCAAATTCTTCCAACCTATTCCCATCACCCAGTTCCAAAGCCACTTCCACATTTTCAGGAATCTGTTGCAGTAAAAACTCTACTTCTTGCACTAATTTTCTTTGTCCATTTTCTGTTGCTATGGTAAAATATCAAACTGAGTGATTTATAAAGAAAATAAATTTATTTAGCTCACAGTTCTGGAGGCTGGGAAGTCCAAAAGCATGGCACCACCATCTGGTAAGGCCCTTCCTGCTGCATCGTAACATGGAGAAGTCATCACACGGTGAAAGGGCAAGAGCATGCTGGCTCAGATTTCTCTTTCTCTTCTTGTAAGTCACCAGTCCCATCATGCCTCACCCTATAACCTTATCTAATCCTAATTACCTCCCAAAGGCCTTTCCTCCAAATACCATCAACATATGAATTGAAGGATTAAGTTTCCAGCACATCAAATTTGGGGGACACATTCAAACCATCACATATATAATGTGTAAAAACAGACAAAACTGACTGATGCTGTTAGAAGTCAGGTTAGTGGTTCTCCTGGAATGAGACATGAAGAGGTTCTGGGTGTTGGTTATGTGGGGATATCAGAAGATTCATCAAGTGGTACTTTTATGATATTTGCACTTTTCTGGATATAGGTTATACTATATAAGTTGAGCTATTTTTTTAAGTAATAAGTGGCAGAATAGAGGATAAACCCAAACCTGCTGACTGCCAACCCACAACTCATTCTATATGATGCTGTCTGGAAAAAGAAATGAACGAAGCAGAAATCCATCCCCATGATAACAGTCTCCCTGCATGGGGTCTCCCCTGGCCAGACCCTCAGCTCAACACATGTCCTCACAGCAGCCCTGTGAGGGAGCTATTAGCGTCCCTATTTCACAGAGGGCAAGTTCATGGTAGGGAAGTGAACCAAGAATTCCAACGTTTTGTGGCCTGGAATGGGTGGCTCTTGGGATTCGAACTAGGCAGGCCTATCCACAGAGCTTGGCCAGATGCTTCCCAGATTTCAGCATGAGGGCAACATTCATGAATTTAGCCATATTGGCATTCCAGACATGCTATTTAAAATTTGTTTTTCTCAAATAGACTTATTTTTACATTTAAATAAATGAATTTAAAAGAAAACTGTGTTACTACCTTAAAATAGAAGGGAAATGGGAGGTATCTGTAAAAAGAGATACAATGAAAACAAAATGTTGCTAAAATCTCTCCCAGATACAGCAGTCTGAGGTTTTGTCTGCTATTGTTCAAAAGAGTGGTTAACAAGAGCTAGAAGGGTGCAGAGATTATCAGCCCAAGTGGAGACTTTCTTTTCTCCCTGATGTAATCAAAAGATTGAGAACTGAAAAAAGAACATCTGCACCACATGATTCAATGCCATTTCAGTGTGCCTTCCCATCACTTAAAAATTCCACAATTTGTGAGAAATGCTCTATCCCGGCTCTCATCACAGCCTCCTGACTCAATCACGTATGCTCATCTGAATAGGAAATTGGGAAATATTGTTTGTGGAATTAATGAAAAGTCAACTGACTTGCCCAATGCCGCCAAGCAGTAGCTAATCCACAGTTCCCATTAAGTGTTCTGACTTTGAGCTTAATCCTCTCTCCATCCTTCCATTACACAGAGATGCCCTTATACTGACGCAGCATCAGTAATCATAAAGCAAGGGGCTATGTTCCATTGCTCTATCTATCTTCACAGCAACCCTGTGAGATAGGTCTTATTTCCCATTTTACAGATAAAAAACTGAGATTTGGAGAGTTTGAGTACCATGACTCAGGCTGCATGACTGGCTTCACGACTGATGAAGCCCACACCTTCTACTTTCAGCAGACCAAAGGCCTCTAGAAAAGAGATCATCACTGTCACTATGCCGTTCCCTTTGCCTGGATCCTGCAAAGGCAAGAGGATAACTGCTTGTTGGTGCTCAACTCACTCACCCTGATGGGAGTTGACTTTCGGAGATGGGCTGGAGCCAGTTTCCATAGGCTCAGTGGACTGACTGTTCTCATCTCTTCCCAAGTCCATGTGCAGTGGTGTCACCTTGAAAGCTTGAACTCAGCCACGCGGGAAGCATTTGTACCATAGAAATTGCAAATGCTACCAATCAAGGCTTTAGCTTCTTGGAGAGCCAGTTGTTAAATTAATCCTTTACCAGTAAACCACTGATTGGCTTTTTCTTTTTTGACTGTAAGTCAGTGGTTCTAAAACTTGAGCTTGCATGAGAATCACCTGTGGGGCTTGTTAAACCATGGACTGCTAGGTCCTACCCCCAGATTTCTAACTGGGTAGGTCTGCGGTGGGGCTGTAGGTAGGGCTTGCATTTCTAACAAGTTTCCAGCTGACGCAGGTGCTGTGGAGAACCAAGGCTTCCGGAGAACCCCAGAATCACAGAATCGGGGATCTAGGCAGCCCACAAGCAGAAGTTAGCCCACAGCGTTACTACAACCTTAGATTTTCTGCCAGTACTTGGGAGAGTACACGTAAAACTTTAGATTTCAAGCTTCTCTTGAGAAGTCACTGGATCTGGCAACGCTGAGCCTGGGTCCCTGCACTGTGATGGTGGCTGGGAGCTGAAGAACTCCTTTCCTTCACTGACTTTTTCTTCCTAACCTCCCCTGCCTGTTCTCTACAAGCATCCGAGTGGGACCTTGCTAGGTCAAGTCCTCATCTTTCAGACGGGAACTCTCAGGCTCAGAGAGAGGAAAGGTTCTGCTTAGAACCGCAGAGTTATTAAGACAGTGGCAAACACATCCACTGGAACCCATTACAGAGGGGCCTTGCTTCACACAGGTCATCCCCTCCCCAACCCCAAACAGAATCCTCCTCATCCCAAGTAAGGATGTCTCACCCACTGATATGTGATCCCTATAATCCAGGGCCACGGTTATCTCTGTATAAGGCATCCAAGAACTGGAAGGAAGCCCAGAGCCTCCACGATTTCTCTGAGATGCCTCCAAATACATCAGCTCCTCATCACCTGCTTCAGCCATTTTTACAGCCAGTTTCCAGCCAAGTGACCTTGGCAGATAACTGCTCCTAAATATCATTTCTTAGAGTCTGAGAATACCTCAGTAGGCGGTTGTGAGAATTCAAGGATGTAATGTATCATGGTTTTTAGCATAATGCCCAACACTTATAAAGCAGCCAATAAACAGTAGTAAATATTATCAGTGAATATGATTATCATCATGCTATCAGTTCATCTCTAGAAATCTATCCCTATATCATGCCCAATTCACTTTTTCATTTTATATAAGCCATGTCCAGAAAATATTCACACAACATCTGGGAGGTAATAGCCAGGGCTCTGGTGTGTCAAACTAACCATTGCTGTCCACTGTCTAGGGGCCACAGGACCTACTTCTGGTCTGGAGGCCCACATTCCCACCTTCTCACCTTACAGTGAGACCTCAGCCAAGGCCCAGCCCTCTCTGGGCCTCAGGGATGGGCTGTACTTAGCATTTTCTTATTAAATCTGCATTAGCTTATTAAATCCAGTAGCATCCCAACAGCCCTGTGAGGGGAGATATTATCATTATCTCCATTTACAATGGGGAGACTGAGACTGACAAAGGTTAAGAAGCATGCCCAGCTAGTGCGTAGTGGGAGCAGGTTCAAGACCAGTCTGACTCCACGGTAAAGTTCTGCATCGTGACCTGAACCACAGATTCAATTGCCTTGGGCCTGTTTGACCTGCTCTGTCTGTCTTTATGGGGTCTCAGATTTCATCTTTGTCCTATACCTAGGCTGCCCTATTTAGAAAGAAGAGGTAACCTGGAGAGGTGGTAAGTCCATCCAATGTAGGGGCTGGGCAGAATTTCTGAATAAATCAGCCAACAGATATTCACTGAAGCTACCGAGCACCCGGCCCTGAGTGCACACACCCCAGCTTAGGGCTCTGCGCACATTTCTTCCTGAGTTGGAGGGGGGTGTTAAGGGGATGGGGATAAGCCCAGTGACCCACGCATTGGCCCAGACAGCCTGATGCATCATCATCACGATGTAGGTGATCTCTCCAAGCAGACCCGGCAAGCCGAAGGTGTAGTGCACGCCGCAGCTGTCGTGAATCCCCAGCACTCGGTTAAAACACACCTGTGGACAAATGCTATTATAAGCAGATTGGCAGGTGAGACCCATATTCCCTGCCCATCCCGTTCACACACCCTTGGCATCCAGGGCCACAAAGGGAGATGGGCACTAAGGCTCACCTAAAGAAGCACTTCTCAGACTTGAATGTGCACTCACGTCATCGGAGAGTTTCTTGAAATGAAGACTTGGCTTTAGTGGATGTGGGGTGGGATCTAAGACCGAGCAGTTCTAACAAGGTCCCAGGTGATGCCAATGCTGCTGGTCCACGGATCACACTTTGAGTAGCAAGGGTCTAGTGTAGGCACTATTCACAGTTTTGGCTGATAATTCTTTGTGGTGGGGGCTGCCCTGTGTGCTGTAGGATGTTTAGCAACATCCCTGGTCTCTACCCACTAGCTGCCAGTAGCAGCCCCCACCACACTGTGTAAACCAAGAATACCTCCAGACATTGTTGGATGTCCCCTGGGGGGTAACTGAGACCCACTGGTCTACCCCAAATTTAAGCACCATCCCAAAGACAAGACGGCTAGTTAGAAACAAAGCATGAGGCCCCAACTCTGGATCCCCCCTCAGCCTTCTGCTCCATCACTCAGCCTCCCACACAGCCGTGAGCCAGCAAATGTGGACACCAATGCAAATTCAATCAGGCTGCTTCCTTCCTTAGGACCTCCATTACTCTTCAGAATAAAAATCCAGGCCAGGCACGGTGGCTCACGCCTGTAATCCCAGCACTTTGGGAGACCGAGGTGGGCAAATCATCTGAGGTCAGGAGTTTGAGACCAGCCTGGCCAACATGGTGAAATCCTGTCTCTATTAAAAACAAAAAATTAGCCGGGCATGGTGGCAGGTGCCTCTAATCCCAGCTACTAGAAAGGTTGTGGCAGGAGAATCACTTGAACCCAGGGAGCAAGGTTGCAGTGAGCCGAGACTGCACCACTGCACTCCAGCCTAGGTGACAGAGGGAGACTCAGTGTCAAAAAAAAAAAAGAAAAGAATAAAAATCCAGACTCCTCCTCAACTAGCCCATGAAGTGTGCCTGAGCACTTCCCATCTCCCATCTCTCAGGGCTCTGGGCCCACCATGCTCCTGGGTGGACCCTATGCCTTTAGAATGTCTTTCTGTTTCCTGGTTGGATCGTACACTCTTCTTACCAATAAGCTTTTGTACACATTGTTCCTTCTGTCTGGAATACATTTCCCATGACTTTGCCTGGCTAATACTCCTTATCTGTCAACGCTTGGCTGTCAACTGTTTCCTCTGCTCTGGGAAGCATTTCCAGATCCATCCCAGGCTAGCTTAGATGTGCCCCTATAGCAGTTCTCAGACTGTATCGTGTTTATTTATCCATTTCCCTCACTAAACTACAGCTCGAAAAGCAGGATGAGTGTTAAAACGTATGTATTGAATGAATGAATGAATGAATGAATATATGAATGAATTAGAGAATCATTTTTGAGCAGTCCTGCCAGTGATGAAGTCAAGAAAACAGGCTCAGAGAACATGATTGGCACAAAGCCTGATGATAACTTGTTATGTGTTATTATTATTATATTTTTTTAATAATAATAATATATTATTATTATTTTTTGAGACGGAGTCTGGCTCTGTTGCCCAGGCTGGAGTGCATGGCGAGGTTTCGGCTCATTGCAACCTCCATCTCCCGGGTTCAAGTGATTCTCACATCTCAGCCTCCCGAGTAGCTGGGATTATAGCCACATGCCACCACACCCGGCTAATTGTTGTATTTTAAGTAGAGACGGTTTCACTATGCTGGCCAGGCTGGTCTTGAACTTCTGACCTCAAGTGATTCACCCACCTCAGCCTCCCAAAGTGTTGGGATTATAGGCATGAGCCACCACACCCAGCCAGTTTTTCCTAATTTTAGATTGAAATGGACTCCCTGAATAGCCACTGTTCATCCAAATCCAGCCTTCAAAAGTCTACTCCTTTTTCCTCCATCAAGTCTTCAAACCCATGAAGATTTGTTGTCCCTAAATATTTCTCTTAGAGAAGCGCATGATAACCAATTGGCTATAATGAAGTATTCTGGAATGATCAGGATTTGCTGAGTATTAAAAAAAGAAAGATCCATCCACTTAGAAGAAGAATTAAACAGTCAGAAGTAGACACGACCTGGATCATCAGCCCAGCACTCCCTCTTCTGGGCACTCCTCTCATATCATCTATGTGGTTCCCTGGCAGCAGCCACAGGTGCATGCTGAGCCCCACCCCAGCCAAAAATGACATTATCCAAGGTGAACCAAAGAGCCCTTTCTCCAGAGAATTTGAGATTGTGGCCAAGAGAGTCCACCAGGTTGCTTTCTTGAAGCGAAAGACTATATCCCACCACGTGGAGTGGAAGAGGAGGAAGCAGGTCTATAGAGTAAGAATAAAGCAGATATTCAGGAAAAGCAAAGAAAGAAGAAAAACAGGGGCTTCTGGGCTCCCCACAACACTCCAGTCCCTGTCCTTGAGTTCTGTGACACCCCAGTGGCCTTATAACAAATTCTTCCCGATGCCCAAGCACGCTCAAATGGGTTCTGTCATCTGCTCCCCAGCATCCTAACAAATGCACCACCCAGCTGGGGTGGATCCCTCACTAGGCATTTAAGCCAAATTGCTGGAATGCATCAACAGCTCCCTAATGTGGCTGTGCAATGCACAGTGGCCCATCAGGTCCCAGCATCCTGCTGGCCTTCAGTCAAAGCAGAGGGGATTAGTTGTCCAGTTTCTTACCGGCAGGCACTTGGCTCCCCCGACGGAGATCAGCCCAGCCACAAGACCCAGCACCATGGCAAGCCAAGGAGAAGAGATCAGGTGACACGAGGCACCCACAGCCACACCTCCTGCCAGCACCGCATTGTGTATGTAAGTCTGCAAAGAAATAGCTTGTGGGTAAAGGAAGCGAGGCAGAGAGAGAACACCATCTTGCTGCAAGTGACCAGCACCCTGGGAACAAGGCAACCCTGTAACATCCTCCCTGCTTTGATGATTCTGAAACCACCCCTTCCCTGTGTTGGGGCTACATGCCCTTTATCAATGGACATGATGGGTCAGCTCACTACTGCCCCTCATGCTCAGGGTGCTGTCACCTTGATTGTGCAGCATTTAGGGAATAAGCTGGAAAGTCCAGGTGCTCAGCATCCTAGCCACCCGTCACACTCATTAGTGATGTGTCTCTGAGCACTTGGAAGAATGGGTTTTTGTTTTGTTTTATTTTTTAGAGACAGGGTCTTGCTATGTTGCCTGGGGTGGTCTTGAACTCCTGGTCTCAACCAATCTTCCTGTCTTGGCCTCCCAAAATATTGGGATTACAGGTGTGAGTCACTGTGCCTGGCCTAGAAGAATGGGGTTTTGGACGTACCTTCTTCATAAGATTATTGTTAAGGATTGAGAGTTTTCACATATAAAGCTCTTAGCCCAGTGTCTGGCATAGAACATGATTAAATGCGCAGCAGACACAAATTATTGTTATTGTTTTTATTATTATCATTGGCTACTTGGTGCCTATGCCACCCTGTATGACTGGGGCCAGTTCCACTAAGCTGGGCTTTGTTCCTGGGTCATAGCTCTGCTATGTCCTTCACTGCTCCAGAACTAGAATCTTGCCTTGCTCTTATCTGACACCCTCAGCTCTCACCTGGGATAAGCCTCTGGGCTTCCCTGTGAACATCAGGCACTCTTCCTAGAGCCCCACTGCAGATGCAGACACGGCTTCACCACCTGACCTGCCCTCGCCCAACCCCTCTTGGCCCTGGGGTGGGGAGGGGCATAAATATGTGTGTTAGACCCAAGTGCTGACACCCACTCCTGCCTCGCTCAGTGTCTTAGACTTGCTGTCATCATGGAGCTCATGGTCACTCACTTCCTCATAGCACTGAATTCTGCTGTGAAGCTGTCATCTGTGGCCACATTCTTTCCGCTCCAGCCCCTCCCACCCCAGCCCCACCACTGGTCTGTCCAGACTTTCTTCCACCACCACCAGCCGGACCCCATGCTCCCATCATCACAAGAACGTGTTTTGTCTCCCCTCTCACCCGTCTCTTTCCACAAGACTCACACACCATCCTCTCACTGTATTAACAGCAGCAGCTAATGTTTGCCTAGCACTTACTCCCTGCTAAGCACTTCACACGCACCATCTCTTTTTTTTTTTTTTTTTTTTGAGACGGAGTTTCACTCTTGTTACCCAGGCTGGAGTGCAGTGGCGCGATCTCGGCTCACTGCAACCTCCGTCTCCTGGGTTCAGGCAATTCTCCTGCCTCAGCCTTCTGAGTAGCTGGGATTACAGGCATGCGCCACCATGCCCAGCTAATTTTTTGTATTTTTAGTAGAGACAGGGTTTCACCATGTTGACCAGGATGGTCTCGATCTCTTGACCTTGTGATCCACCCACCTTGGCCTCCCAAAGTGCTGGGATTACAGGCATGAGCCACCGCGCCTGGCCATAATTCTTTTTATTTTTATTATTATTTTTTTAGAGACAGGGTTTCACCATATTGGTCAGGCTGGTCTCGAACTCTGAACCTCAGGTGATCTGCCTGCCTCGGCCTCCCAAAGTGCTGGGATTACAGGCGTGAGCCACTGCGCCCGGCCCACACCATCTCTTAATCCCCACGTTATGGATGAGGCCGTTGAGACTCAAAATGTTGAAGTGGCTTGACCAGGGCCACATGGCTACTGTCACATACTTCTCTACTTCTGATTCTGGTGGTTCCTCTCTTGAAATTTCCTGTGGGGAGGACAGGCTGGCTAATTCTAGTCTAGTCTGCTCCTGACTCTCGCTCATGGTGATTGGCTTTAGCAACTAGCAGAAACAGGGTTCATACTCGGGTCTGTTTCATGTTAGCACGGATGGATTTAATATCTGCCCCTAGAGAGCTTTTGATCACTGGACAGTCTCCCAAGTCCCAGGCCCACCGTGACCACCCAGCATTCTTCCTAGAGCTCCACTGCAGATGCAGACATGGCTCCACCACCTGGCATGTCCTTGCCCAAGCCCTGCTGGCCCTGGGGTGGCGGGGCATAAATATGTATGTAGTCCTGTTAGACCCAAGTGCTGTCCAAGGGCAGCACCCTCCTCACCATGTTGATCTTCCCTCGGGGATGAGCCAAGGATGACACCGAGATGCTTGTCACCGCGCTGACCGCTAGAGCATAGTAGGTGTTGAACACAGCATTCCTCCTTTCAATTGGATTTCTCAGCAGAGCGGAGTTGAAACTTGGCCAGAACATCCATAAGAAGAGGGTTCCTAGGGGCCAGAGAGGGTGGTTGACCAGAACCACACTCCTGCTCCAAAGGCCTGAGCCTTGAGGGGTTTTGGATGAGAATCCTAGGGCTGGAGAGTCTCAACCTTGTCACTTAGACCTAGATGGGCAAGTCACATCTCCCCTCTGAGCTCTCAAGCTGATACCAGCTAACATATTTTACAGACAAGGAAACAAAGGTCAAGAGGGTTGAAATCTACATAGCCCAGGCCTCTTAAACCTGGTCTGTGATGGTCAAATCTTATTTTTATTTTTATTTATTTTTTCTTTTTAATTGTGATGGAGTCTTGCTCTGTCGCCCAGACTGGAGTGCAGTGGCGCGATCTCAGCTCACTGCAACCTCTGCCACCTGGGTCCAAGAGGTTCTCCTGCCTCAGCCTCCAGAGTAGCTGGAATTACAGGCATGCGCCACCATACCCAGCTAATTTTTTTGAATTTTTAATAGAGACAGGGTTTCACCATGCTGGCCAGGCTGGTCTTGAACTCCTGACTTCAGGTGATCCACCTGCCTTGGCCTCCCAAAGTGCTGGGATTACAGGCGTGAGCCACCATGCCTGGCCCAAATGATTATTTAAAAAAAAAATAATGTGCTGCTTTAACTTGGCCCTGTGGCCTGACAGTCCTTTGCCTACTATCAGGCTCCCTGCCCGATTTCCTCTAAGCCTCTCCCTGCAGTCCAAGTTCATCATTTTCACAGTAAATTTTCAAAGTACAGCATTATTACTATTCCCACCCTTGTTCCTTCACTCCTGGGCCCTACTTTCTTCACTTGTCCAACTCCCTCCTTTCAGCTGAAAACAAAGGGATTGGATAAACTTATTTAAACTCACACATAATGAGTCTCTCCTCTCTAGTGGATATTAATGAAGAGAGGTCCCTAAAAGGAAATGCTTAATTCAGAGGTATGAATTTAACCAACACTACTTGGAGAAATGAATCACGCTGGAAGGGCTTCAGACACCCAGGGGAAGCTGGTAAAGGAGAGAAATTTTTCAGCCAGAGCCTTTTCTGAGCCATTCTGCTCAGCCCAAGTATGAGAACGCTCATTCCACCTTGTCCTTACCCAGCATGGCAGACAAACTGGGGCTTGTTGCTGTCCGTTCTTTTTCCTCCGTTCCTTCGGGTAGAGGCTTTGGCAGGCACCAGGCCACAGTCAGCCCAAAATAGGCTGCGAACACATGGATGCACATCATGTTCGTGTGGTCCTCTGTCTGCAATAAAACCCAGCAGGAGCAAGTGAGTGTCAGCATCCTCTTCCCACGGGCAAGACCTGACGGTCCTTGGAGAAAGTTTAGAGCTTCACTTAAGGGGTGTGACTTGAAGTCATGAGACTGTGGTTCAGACCTTACCCAGCCCAACTCAGCAGGCTTTTCTCCTTCAGAGGAGTCCTATGAGTTGCCATGTATTTATTCCAGGGATATCACTGGCTGGCCTTTATCAGTAGCTCTTTCTTTTTTCTTTTCTTTTTCTGAGAAGGAATTTCGCTCCGTTGCCCAGGCTGGAGTGCAATGGCGCAATCTCGGCTCACTGCAATCTCCTCCTCCTAGGTTCATGTGATTCTCCTGCCTCAGCCTCCAAGTAGCTGGGATTACAGGCGCACGCCACCATGCCAGGCTATTTGTGTATTTTTAGTAGAGATAAGGTTTCACCATGATGGCCAGGATGGTCTCAAATGCCTGACCTCAGGTCATCCACCCACCTTGGCCTCCCAAAGTGCTGGGATTATAGGCATGAACCACAGCACTTGGCCTTTTTTTTTTTTTTTTTTTTTGAGACAGAGTCTCACTCCACTGCCCAGGCTGGAATGCAGTGGTGTAGTCACAGCTCACTGCAGCCTCCAACTCCCAGACTCAAGAGATCCTCCCACCTCAGCCTCCTGAGTAGCTGGGACTATAGGCTACTCAGTCTATAGTCCAGGCAATTTGAAAATTGCCTGGTCAATTTTTAAATTTTGTGTGAAGATGGACTCTCCATATGTTGCCTACGCAGGTCTTGAACTCCTGGGCTCAAGAGAACCTTCTCTCCCAAAGTGGTGGGATTTCAGGCATGAGCCACCACACTCAGCCTATCAGTAGCTCTTACATGCTTTTGACCAAGGTTCACTTAGGTGTGGCAAAAACCCACATGGACAGGCAACTTACTGATTCCTCCTTCTTAGTGGAATTTTAACTCTGCAGGGAATGATGAGTGATACACATTTTGCAACATGAAGTGGCCAGATTTCTTATAATACCAAATTAAAGTCTTTAGTAAATTCTAGGTATGTTCTAATTTTACATCATGACTGTCACATTTTAGTAATCCTTAATAACTTACTTAGTGGCCTACTGGTGAAGGCTGTCAGCTATGCCTTCTAAAATTACCCACAATTGGCAGAATTTTTACCACCATTCCCCACTCACTGCATCCTGGCTTAACCCACCATCACCACTACCTCAAATTGTTACAAACCTCCTAACTGGTCCCCCGTTTCCACCCTTGTCTTCCTGCAGACTGTTCTCCACACGGCAGGCAGAGTGACCCTGTTAAAATGCAAGTCAGGCCAGGCACGGTGGTTCATGCCTGTAATCCCAGCACTTTGGGAGGCTGAGGTGGGCAGATCACCTGAGATCAGGAGTTCGAGACCAGCCTTTATTTCTACTAAAAATATAAAAATTAGCCAGGTGTGGTGGTATGCACTTGTAATCCCATCTACCCGGGAGACTGAAGCAGGAAAATCACTGGAACCTGAGAGGCAGAGGCTGCAATGGGTCAAGATCACACCACTGCACTCCAGCCTAGGCAAAAGAGCGAGACTCCATGTTAAATAAATAAGTGAAATAAAATGCAAATCAGATCATGTCACAGCTCTGCTCAGAAGCCTCCAGCGGCTCCCATCTCACTCAAAGTCAAGGTCCATGTTCTTGCCATGACCCTGCGGGATCCTCTCTGACGTCACCTCCTATTCCACTTTCCACTTGCTCTTCTCTTGTCCTCAAACCCACTAGCATGTTCCTCCTTGGGGTCATTCAGCTGCCTGAAATGCTGACCCCCAGCCAGGGTATAACAAGGGCAGGGTGGAGAGAGTAGTCCATTCTGGGTCCAAGCAATCAGGGATGCCTTGTCTGTAGAGGATGTCTAACAAGTCTAAAGCCAACTATAAAGTCTGTCTGCTTTTTATTTATTTTTATTTATTTATTTATTTTATTTATTTATTTATTTATTTATTTTTGAGATGGAGTCTGCTCTGTCACCCCAGTTGGAGTGCAGTGGCACGATCTCGGCTCCCTGCAACCTCCGCCCCGCGGGTTCAAGCAATTCTCCTGCCTCAGCCTCCTGAGTAGATGGGATTATAGGTACCCGCCACCATGCCCGGCTAATTTTTATATTTTTAGTACAGACGGGGTTTCACCATGTTCCCCAGGCTAGTCTCTAACTCCTGACCTCAAGTGCTAGGATTACAGGCGTGAGCCACCACACCCAGCCTATTTTTTATTATCACCATGTGCTGACAATTCTAAACAGCATGGGTGATGAAGTGGCCCTCCCAGCACCCTGCCATTGGCCTGCTGCTGTTCTCAGATACTGATGAGGCTGTGCACTCGCTACTTTCAGGTCTGTACTCAACAATCCCCCCCTTGATGAGATGAAGCTACCCCGGCTGCCCTCTCTATCAGTCATCCCGTCTCCCCAACTTTTCCTGTTTCCTTTCTCTGTTTTATTTTTCTCTGTGGTACTTACCACTCTCTAACATGCTATATCTTTTGCCTATTTTATTGCTTATTGGCAGTCTTTCCTTCTGGAATAGACACTCCATGAGAGTTGTATTTTTCCACTGCCACAAGAGTGCCTGGTACATTATAAGTACCAAATAAATATTTGTGAAGTGAACAAATGATGGTAAAAAGCCCTCAGTCACACAAAAAGAGGACAGTCTAGGCAATTCCCTGATAAGAACTGAAAAGAGGCCTTATGTTTTTAACCTCTTTAAGCTCCACCAGGAAGGAGTTCAGGGACAACACTTGGGGACTGTTGGCTTGGTGTATTCATTTCTTGAGCTGCCTGCACTGAAATGACTTTGGTCCTTGGCTCGGGTTCCCCCAAGCCCTCCTACTGAAGAAACCCAGTTTGAATGGAAGTCTCGAGGAAAATGAACACTCAAAATCAGTGCTAAGCCCTCCTCTAGACCAGTTAAACTAACAAGTCAAAGCTGCAGAGAAGAGAGGAGATGATGTTATATCAACGCAGTCTTTTAAAGCACTTGTTATGAAGACTGCAACAAAGCAGGAAGAGGTTCGGACTCACAGGGAGTGTTCTGCCTCTGAAATTTACCCTTTTTCTTGACAGCCATGTTTTTACTGTGTGAACCATCTCCCGTGCCATCTGTTTGGACCACAGTGGAAAAATGACCCAGGGGACTGATCAGATTCTCTCTCCCTGGACTACAGAATTGAGACTAACTGAGAGAAGAGTTGTTTTCTGCAGGATCTGGGACATAGAAATGCAGGAACAAGTGGAGGTGGATGGGTGGGTGGAGGGGACACGTTTTTCGCTAAAGAGAAAGCTGGTGTACAGAGACATTAGATGTACAGAGAGAAACGGAGCTAAAAGATGGAGGGTATGGACTACCTAGGATCTTAGCGGCTTCTCACAGCCAGTTCCAGTGCCCTCCTGAGTCTGGCAGCACCTCCTGCCCTTGGAGGTTCTTTTTTGTTTGTTTTTAAAAAATTTCCACACTACACAGATGTACCTTGGTGGTTCTTATACTGAATTCTCTTCATTCTGCCTAAGAAAGCTCTGGATATTTTCTTCCTGGGAATCAGGGAGTTGTCATTAATCCTTATATT
This sequence comes from Aotus nancymaae, assembly GCF_030222135.1. NCBI lineage: Eukaryota > Metazoa > Chordata > Mammalia > Primates > Aotidae > Aotus > Aotus nancymaae. The sequence continues at coordinate 21,978,191 of NW_026988467.1, forward strand.
AAGCAGAGAGAAAAAGCAGAAAATGGAAGTGTGCAAATTGGAATCCAGGAGCCCATGGTGATATAAATAAATACATAGATGAGTGAATGAACAGAGAAGTGAAAGCTTTTCCTTACGGAAGAATACCAACTTCTGAAGGGAAGATGGAATTAGAAAACTAATATTGGCAATTATTATAGTACTAATTTATTCAGGGAAGAATCAATGAACACTAAAATCAGTGGGTGAAAGTTGGATGATAAACAGGATTTCTATAGGAAATTATCTCCTCACAAGATGTTTATTAATTACAAAGGGGAAAATAGTAACTTTGCAGTGGAAGATCCTGGCAGGTACCATCTTAACCCAATGATCACAGTTAACACACCTAGTAATGGGGCAAATTGACAGCATGTCTTCTGATACGATATACTAAGAAGGGCGCACATGACTCTTGTGGAATTCCTGCCAAAAATGCATGCACACAATCTAATCTAATGAGGAAAAGCAGACAAACCCACATTCTACAAAATAACTGGCTCAAAACTTTAAAACATGTCAAGGTCATGAAAGATAAAGAAAGATGAAGAAACTGTTCCAGATTGATGGAGTTTAATAAGACACGAGAACTAAATGCAAGATGTAATCCTGGACTACTATATATATATATATATATTTTTTTTTTTTTTTCTAGAAAGAATATTGAGACAATTGGTGAAATTTGAATAAGGTAATCATAATGTGTCAATGTCAATTTCTCATTTTTGTTAACTGAACAGTGGCTATGTAAGAAAATGTCCTCGTTTTTAGGAAATTGTGTTAGTTTGCTTTCACACTGCTATAAAGATGCTTTCTGAGACTGGGTAATTTATAAACAAAAGAGGCTTAATTGACTCACAGTTGCACATGGCTAGAGAAGCCTCAGGAAACTTACAATCATGGTGGAAGGTGAAGGGGAAGCTAGGCACATCTTACATGGTGGCAGGTGAGAGAGAGAGAGAGAGAAAGAGAGAGAGGAAGTGCCACACTTTCAAACCATCAGCTCTCCTGAAAATCCACCATCACAAGAACAGCATGGGGGAAACCACTCCTATGATACAATCACCTCCCACAAGGTCCCACCCTCAACATGGGGAAATCATAATTCAAGATGAGATTTGGGTGAGGATACAGATCCAAACCATATCAGAAATATACACTGAGGCCAAATAGTGGCTCACGCCTGTAATCATAGCACTTTGGGAGGCCAAGGTGGGCAGATCACCTGAGGTCAGGTGTTCAAGACCAGCCTGGCCAACATGGTGAAACCCCATCTCCACTAAAAATACAAAACTTAGCTGGGTGTGGTGTTGCACACCTGTAACCCCAGCTACTTGTACTCGGGAAACTGAGGCAGAAGAATCACTTGAACCCAGGAGGCAGAGGTTGCAGTGAGCTAAGATAGCACCATTGCACTCCGGTCTGGGTAACAAGAGCGAAACTCTGTCTAAAAAAAACTTCCCATATTTCCTCCCAGACCATTGTTCTTTTTTCCTTCCTAGACATCCCCAGTTCCCTTGAAGAAGATGCCATCACACTCTCCCTTCCTTGATGCAGGCTCAGCCTCCTGGCCACCTCTTGGTCGCTTGATGTCAGCTCCTGCCCTTCAGCTTTCTCTCCATCTCTCTTCCCAGACATGATCTTAGCTCACCCAACACCTTCCCCTCTCGGTTCCTTGACTGTTTGTCTCTCTTTCCCTGCGTCACACTTCTTCCACCCACTGTCAAGCCTTAGACTTTGTCATTACCAGTAACTGTGTTGCCTCCAGAGCCTCAGTTTCAAGTATCACACCTGATAACACCACCACTTCCTATCTGTCTGACTTACTTCTTTAATTGCCTCCTTTCAACAATTCCAACCAACGGAGTCTGAGAACATTGGGGATGGTGAAAATAACAGCACTGCCATGACATTTACCCCATGCTAGGCACCGTTCTTCAGCGTCTTAGATACATTCACTTGTTCAATTCTCACAACGGCCCTAGGAAGTAGCATTATTCTTATCCCCATTCTACAGATAGGAAAACTGAGGCACAGAGAGTTCAACTAAGGGGCCCAAATGGACTCAGCTAGTGTGGGTTGAGCTGAGATTTGTACCCAGGCTGCCTGGCTGGGCTCCCCAATGTAACTCTCACTCCTTTCTTAACCAGCTCAGTTTTATTAATAGTGGGCCACCATTATACTTCCTCCTTTGCAAACAGCCCCATCTCTGGTCTCCCCTGGGCTTTAGGCTCACTTTGGGCAGTACCCCAGGCTGGGCATGTTCAACTCTGCTTCTTCCACACCTGCCTGGAGCAGCAGCACACAGCCCTGGTCACTGATGCACTTTCCACCGACTACAAGCCCTAGGAGCCCTGGTGTCAGCCTGCGGTCCCGCTGCACCCCTCTGGTCCTCTCACTCTCTTCCACTCCCACAGATGACCATACCACACCTTTTCTCTCCACAAGCCCCATCTCTCCTTTCCACCCTCACATGAGGCTGATGATGGTGCCTCTTGTTTCTCTGAGAAAATACAACTAGTTAGTAAGAGATTTTCTCCCTGCAGGAGACTGAACCTGTGGTACCCACCACCAAGTCTGCTGGCCTATCCACAGTCCCTGCTGTTTCTCTTGTTAAGATGAACTGTCCCTGCATCAGCCTAAAGTCATCAGTGCTCAAAATCCCACTCCCGCTTTCCCAAAGGCTTGACTCTTGCAATTCACGTCTCTTCTGTATCATCAGATTTTCCCCCTCTCTACCTGATCATTCTTACTGGCATATAAATATCACCCACCTGAAGTAAACAAACAAAATCTCCCTTGAGATTCTGCCCTCCTGCTTCTCCATTTCTGGTCCCCTTTATAGCAAAGTCCTTGGCAGGGCTGCCCCCGGATGCTGTCTCCACTTTCTCATCTCCTGCTCTTGAACCAGTCAAGCCAGGCTTTTGCCTTCAACCTCCTCTAAAACCATGCATGTCAAGGTATCCTTGCCAAAGCCAATGGCCACTTCTCAGCCCCCATCCTACTTGACCTCTCAGCAGACTTCAACCTACCTCAGGCCCTCTCTTTCCTTACCTTCCAGGACCTCACCCTCTCCTGGGCTTCCTCCTGCCTCTCCAAGCACAGTTCTGTCTCCTTTGCTGGCTCTTCCACATGTCCCCCCTTCTAAAATGCGGGGTGTTCTAGGATTTAGTCCTCAGACTTCTTCACATCTCTCTTTATCCTCACTCCTGAGTAATCTCCTTGGGTCTCATGGCTTTAAATATCATCTATATTCTCCCAAATTTCAAGACTTGTACATTTCCATTCAGTGTCTCCACTGGGACGTTTCATACACATCTCTAGCCCCCCACCTTAACCCTAACGCTACCACATTCGACACTGAACTCTGGGTTTTCCCTCCCAGATCTATCCCACTCCAATGTTCCCCATCTCAGTAAATGGCTCCAGCAGCCGCTCAGTTGTGCCAGATCAGAATCTTGAAGTCATCTTACCCTCTCCCACCCCATGTGCAGTCTATCAGCAAATCTTGTCAATTCTGCTATTAAAATACAGTCAGGATCCAACCACTTCCCACCACCCTCACAGCTCCTGTCCTAGTCTGAATCTGGATTATGGCAATAGCTGCTGCTCTGGTCTCCACCTGCTTCCTCCCTTGCCCCTTCAGTCTTTTCTGAAGCCAGAAGCCAGAGTGATTATCTCAAAACATAAGTCAGATCATAGCTCTCCCCTGCCCAACAACCCCTAGTGCTCCCTGTATTTCTCAGAGTAAAATCTAAAGTCCTATGGGACACTGAGGCGCAGTAAAGGGGCTTCATGCCTTTTTTTTGTAAACATGCATCATCGTATGTGATTAATTCAGTTACTCCCTCAAACCCTATGTGGTAGTACCGTAACCCACATATTACAGATGAAGAAACTGAAGCTCTAAAGGTTAAATTGCCCATAGTCACATAGGGATTTATGGCAGAGCTGAGATGCAAACCCCAGCCTTTGACTCCAAGTCCAGTGCTCTTTCTTCTCAGCCAGACTGGAACTCTGGGTTCTCGCTTGGGTTCTGCCACTATCTTGCTATGTGATCTTGGACATCCCTTCCCCTCTCCAGGCATCAGCCTTCTCACCTGTGAGATGGGAAAGTTGGCTATGTCATCACTCAGGGGCAGGGTTACAGCAGAGGAGCTGGGAGAGCAATTTGATTGGCCACCTTCACAGCTGCCTTCAGACTTAGACTTCTGATAGTCTCTCCCAGTGAGATTACATGTGCAGTTACCGACACACACTGACTGTTTGAAAGAAGATGCTGCTGGTCGTACAAACTTGCTGGAGCCACTGCTGATGAGGCTCTGAAAATTAATTCTTTTTATACAACCATAGTTATATCATGAATGGTACAATCCTACAGGATTATACTGTAGTAGTAAAAGGCAATGGTTTGTTGTGTTTAAACATTTGCATACACCATACTTTTGTAACCCCATTTAGGCATATATCTGTCTATCTGCCTATTTATTTAGAGATGAGGTCTTGTTATATTGCCCAGGTTGGTCTCCAACTCCTGGGCTCAAGCAGTCCTTCCAACTCACACCTCAGCCTCTTGAGTAGCTGGCTTTACAGGTGTGTGCCACCACACCTGGATAATTAGAAAACAAATCTTTTTTAGAGATGAAGGTCTTGTTATGATGCCCAGACTGGTCTCAAACTCCTGGCCTCAAGTAGATCCTCCCTCTTCAGCCTCCCAAGTAGCTGAGATTACAAGTCTTCTTTTTTAAAACCCTGGAAACCCCACCAAATGGGCTTTTAGCCCCTCTTCTCCCAGGTCCCTCCTCCTAGCACCGTGACTCACACTGAAGACTTTTCTGCTGACCATCCTCATGGTGACAAAGGCTGTCAGCTCCACCAGCACCATCACCACCAACTGCACCAAGTTGACCTTCCCCAGGACAGCACCCGCTGAGATCAGCACCGACATAGCGCTCATGGTGGCCAGCCGAATACTGGGGGAGAGAGGGAGAGCTAGGATGACTGAGAAGGAAGGATGCCTCTCCTTTATTCATTCATTCATTCACTCACTCATTCATTCATTCATTCAAAAAACACTATTGGCACCTAATTTCTGTGGGAGTAGAAGACAAGATTTCTAACCACCTGGACGCTGATGCTGCAGACTGGAGTGACCATCTCTTCCCCCAACAAGGTGACCTCTGCACCCCGAGTCCTGTGGTCTGGCAGATGACTTAACCTCTCTGTGACCCAACTCCTTCACCTATGAGGCATTGATCTACACACACTCATACAACTGAGGATGATCAGGGTGACTGTTCCCTCAGGGCCTCCTTTGGGGATCTGATAACTGGGATTCTGCCCAGTCTTCTTTTCGGCCGTCATCACTCAGATGCTCAACAGAGGGCACTCTTCCCCCGCGGGCCTTCCTGCATTTAATCACCCCATCTTCATCTGGGGCCACTGTCCTTTCTCTCCCTCTCCACGGCAGTGGAAAGAAACTGGATTTGGAAGTAGGACAAGCCTGGCTTCCAGTCCCTGCCTTGCCACTGGAGCAGCTATTTCATCTCACTGAGCCTGTTTCTCCTTCTGCAAATTAAGAATGATGATCAAATGTATCCCATGTTGGTGCCCTGGAGGTTCGAAGGAGTATTCTTCCTATCAGTGTGTCTAGCACCAAGACTGGCACAAAGAACCAACTCCTGAAAAGAAGCTAGCCTTATCAACACTATCACAATTCCTTCCTTCCCTCAACCAATGAGCATGCTCAGGAAGAGAAAATGATTTTTGTCTTCAAGGTACTTATGATAAAAAAAAAAAAAAAGGTACTTATGATCCAGACAGGCTACACCATGAGCCTGTCAACTAAGAATATGATATCAAAAGTCTAGTGGGGTTCACTGGAAGGAGAGGGTGATGCTGACTGGATTCATCAGGGAGGACTTCCTGGAGGAAGTGGTACTGAGCTTGACAATCCATGGACATCCAGTTTCCCCTAAGCACCTTGCTCTGAGATTCCCTCCTCCCTCTGGGAGTTGGTGATGATGCTACAGCCACAGCAACAGTGGTGATAACGATTTATTATAAGAGCATTTTGTAAAACAGGCTTGTAACAGCATCACCTTTTTTAAATTTTAACCCTATAAGTCCAGGCGCAGTGGCTCATGTCTGTACTACCAGCACTTTGGGAGACCAAGGCAGGCAGATCACCTGAGGGCAGGGTTTCAAGACCAGCCTGGCCAACAGGGTGAAACCCTGTCTCTACTAAAAATACAAAAATTACCCAGGTGTGGTGGTGCATGCTTGTAATCCCAGCTACTCTTGAGGTTGAGGCACGAGACTCACTTGAACCCAGGAGGCAAAGGTTACAGTAAGCTAAGATCGTGCCACTGCACTCCAGCCTGGGCGACAGAGTGACACTCCATCTCAAAAAATAAAAATTAAAAAAATAAATTTAACCCTCTGAGCGACCCTCTGTAAAATGGTGCTAGGTTACCATTCAGTATCACCATTTTACAGAAAGTCACGTATACAATTAAAATGGACTTTTTGGAAACAGTCACGCCAGCTGATCACAAGTGTGAGGTTCAAACCCAGCTGGCCTGGATCCTAAGCCTGTGTGCCTAAAATCTGGACTCAGCTTCCCCTGTGTTTGCTGCAGACTATGTCTGCTTAAGCCTCAAGGACTTTAGGGGAAGGTCAGAAAAGGGAGAAGGGGACGGGGAAGGAGTCTCACAGGGACCAGGAATTTAGAATAAGGGATTACGCAATGTTCCATCATGCCTGGACAGAATATGCCTTTTAAGCGGGTGTTCGTTTCATTGACAAAGGCTTAGTTCAGGAACATGTGTGTGAGGGCGGTATTTCATTCCTCAAGGGCCAGTTTGTGCTGGGGAGGTGCTAAGACAGTGATGTGCAGTGGTTGGAAGCACGGTCTCAGGTCTAAGCTGTCTGGGCTGGAATCCTGACTCAGTCACTTTCTGGCTGTGTGATTTTGGGCAACTTACTTAATCACTCTGTGACCTAGTGCGTCCATTTATAAGGTGGACCCAATGCCTCTGGAGCCGTGGGAAGGGCAAAGTGAGTTGACATATGTTCAAGTGCAATAAGGGAGTTGGTTATTTCTATTATCTTCTAGGGAGAGTCCTCATGGAGCTTTCAAAATACAGCATTAAAAATATCACACTTTTAAGGTCAGGAATGGTGGCTCACATCTGTAATCTCAGCACTTTGGGAGGCTGAGGTGGGATGATTGCTTAAGGCCTGGAGCTCAAGACCAGCCTGGGCAACAAAGTGAGACCCACATCTCTACAAAAAGTTAAAAAAAAAAAAAAAAGCTAGGCATAGGGGTATATGCTTGATGCCTGTAGTCCCAACTACTCAGGAGGCTATAATCCCAGTACTTTTGGAAGCCAAGGTGGGCAGATTGCTTGGGCCCAGGAGTTTGAGACCAGCCTGAGCAACACAGTGAGACCCTGTCTCTGCAGAAAATAGAAACATTAGCTAGGCATGGTGGTGTGCACCCATAGTCCCAGCTACTTGGGAGGCTGAGGCAGGAGGATCACCTGAACCCAGTGAGGCTGAGGCTGAGTGAGCTGTGATTGTGCTACTTCATTCCAGCCTGGGCAACAGAGTGAGACACTGTCTCAAAAACTGTTTTAGGTGGATGAAGTGGCTCACACCTGTAATCCCAGTACTTTGGGAGGCCTAGGCAGGTAGATCAGCTGAGGTCAGGAGTTCAAGACCAACCTGACCAACATGGTGAAACCCTGTCTCTACTAAAAATACAATAATTAGTTGGGTGTGGTGGTGGGCGCCTGTAAAAAACTGTAACTCAGGAGGCTGAAGTGGGAGGATCACTTGAGCCCAGGAGGCAGAGGCTGCAGTGAGCTCTGACTGCACCACTGCTCTCCAGACTGGGCAACAGAGCAAGAGCCTGTCTCTAAAAAAGTAAATAAATAAAATTTTAAAACATCCCACTTTTAGGGTTCCATTTATTTTCATTTTTGCTCCAATAGCTATTTGCTAAGTTACTAGCATGAGAGGAAAACAAAGAACAATGTTGAATAAGATAGGGCCCTCCCCTGAAGGGACTCAAAACAGAACCAAATCAGTGCCAAGTCAAGTGGCACAGGCTGGAGTGTGGCCAAGGGAGAGTACCCTGTCCCCAGAGGCAGGCCTGGGCACCACCTGTCAGCACAGCCCTGACCGGAACCGGTCAGGAAAGAGCCCATTTCAGTGGGGATCACCACTAGGGGGACTGAAGCAGTAAGGGGTGGGGCAGGGGTGTTCACTCAGGCTGCAAGTGAATTCTCTCCCTTCTCGTCTTCCTGGATTGAGTCAAGAATAAACGTGTCCCTGTAGATGTTGGACGACGGGAGCAGCCCTAGACGCCTCCTGCTCCATTCTGCTGTAGCACAGAAGGCTGAAGGCTGGTGTGACCTTAAGCTAAGGCAGTGACACCAAACCAGGGCCACTACTGTCAGAATTCCCCCAGGGTGCCCTTTGTCACTTCCCAGGTGGACGAAGTCTGTGTGTTTGTGTGTGTGTGTGTGTGTGTGTGTGTGTGTGTGTGTTTTGAATCCCCATGGGAATTAACTCTAAAACTGTTTTGTTGTTTTGCTTTTTTTTGAGACAGAGCTTAGCTATGTCGCCCAGGCTACAGTGCAATGGTGCAATCTTGGCTCACTACAACCTCCCCCTCCCGGGTTCAAGCGATTCTCCTGCCTCAGCCTCCCGAGTAGCTGGGATTATAGGCACCTGACACCATGCCCAATTAATTATTGTATTTTTAGTAGAGACGAGGTTTCACCATGTTGGTCAGGTTGGTCTTGAACTCCTGACCTCAGGTGACCTAGCTGCCTAGGCCTCCCAAAGTACTGGGATTATAGGTGTGAGTCACTGCACCCGACCTAAAACAGTTTTTGAGACAGTGTCTCACTCTGTTGCCCAGGCTGGAATGAAGTAGCACAATCACGGCTCACTCAGCCTCAGCCTCACTGGGTTTAGGTGATCCTCCTGCCTCAGCCTCCCAAGTAGCTGGGACTATGGGTGCACACCACCATGCCTAGCTAATGTTTCTATTTTCTGCAGAGACAGGGTCTCACTGTGTTGCTCAAGCTGGTCTCAAACTCCTGGGATCAAGTGATCTGCCCACCTCGGCTTCCAAAAGTACCGGGATTACAAGTGTGAGCCACCATGCTCAGCCTCTTAACCTTTTAAAAAAGAAAAATATATAGAGTTTTTCCCCCAGGGCCAATCAGGAGGTGGCTAGACTGTGTTTCATGTTCTGACCACTCTGGAGTATGTGGGAAGGGTTATAGTTAAAAGTTGGAGGCAACTCCACCACTTAGCTGTGTGGCCCTAAGCTGTGTGGCCCTCTCTGAGCTTTCACCTCCTTACTTGTATACAGATTGGATCCCTACCTGGAAGAGTTAAACAAAATAGTATTTGTGGAGTGCTCAGCACAGTTCCTGGTTCATAGAGACATGTTTAACAGCAGTGCCAAGAGGTTTAGCAGGGTCTTAGATGGGGAGGCTGGAATGGCCTTGAGAGGTCCCCAAGATGCCTAGGATGACATTTACCATCATCTAGGCAGCACAGAGATTCAGACATGGAAAAAACAAAACAATGTTTAAGAAAAAAATTTAGCCTAGTTCCTCCTATTAAGTGCTAATGCCTTTTTAAAACGTGTATAGATTGATGTGTAATCATCACCTAGGTGAACATAGAGAACATTTTTTCCACCCCATGAGGTGATTTTGTGTTCTTTCCTAATCAATATCCACCTCCTGCAGGTAACCACTATTCTGACTTCTAGCACCATACATTGGTTTTGATGGTTCTTAGCATTTCACATAATGCATCTAAACGAAGCACAGGTAATTTAATGAAAGTAAAGGCATGGCTATTTCTTGTCTAGCAGCATTAGAGGACTAAGAGTCCTTTCTTTTCTTTTCTTTTCTTTTTTTGTTTGTAGGAAATTTTATTTAAAGAGAGAGACAAACAGGAGAAGGAGAGAGAAAGAAAGAGCTAACTCTCACACTGAGTGAGAGAATCCAGAAAGGTGGAATCCAGGAGAGGAAAGCAGCTTCCATACTGAATGGAAGGGAATAGAGAGAGATGGAGTTTAGGAGGAGAAGACAGGCTTCCATGAGAGAGTGTGGAAGGGGACTCCAGAGGGGAAAACCAGGAGAGAGAAAAACAGCTTCCACGAAGGGAGTGTTAGTGGAAGGGGACCAAAACATGGAGTCTCGAGTACTTTCTTTTCAAGAGAATGTCTCTCTATGTGTGGCATGTCAATTTCTCTTTGTCTAATGTGTTTCTTTCTTATTTTTTCCATAAACTTATATTGATTATGTAACTTTACAAAGTCATAATTGGCAGTAACAGAAAAGAAAGGATGCAGGGAGGAATGTAGACCTGGACTCCTTGTGACACACAGAGTGGGGCTGTCCAGTAAAATGCAGGATGCCCAGTTCAATTTGAATTTTAGATAAACAATCAATAATGTTTTGGCATAAGGATGTCCTAAATATTGCATGGCATTGGTGCTAGACAGAGAGGGGGGAATATCCCAGATCTTCTGTAACCTGTCCTTTTGGGCTCCATTCCCTCTATGACCCAGAAGTGATCCAGCCACCAACCCCGTACCTGGACAGTTTGATGACCAACTTCCCAGGAGGGAACTGGCTCAGGAAGCCATCCAGCAGGATTGCCCACTGCACACCAAGGGCCAGCATGAAGAGGTTGAAGGCCACGCTGCTCCAGCTGTGTCTTCGCAAAGAGGAGGTGAGGAAGCCCAAGCCAAGGGCCGCCATCACGGTCAGATCTTGGCAGACTGCTCAGTGGGGAGATGGCAAGAAGGAAGATGGGGAAGCAGACAAGATTTAGGGTGGTATGAAATTAGAGTCTTAAAAAGCGGCAGCTGGAAGGGACAGTTGAGATGATTTACAAGTGCTTGGTCAAGTTACTTGGTCTCTTTGAGCCTCAATGTTCTCATCTGAATAATAGGGATAACACATATACACACACCATGTGGAATTGAGGTAAGGATTAGAGGAGCTAAAGCTAATCAAGCACTTAGGGCAGGGCCTGGCCCATAATGGGTGCTCAGTAAATGTGGCAATTATTGTATCATTAAGCCTAATAATAAGAACAAGCATAAAAGCACACGTGCTTGGTGTACATGGGCACACAGTAAAGGTCATTGCTGCTGTTACTGCAGATCAGGGTCAACTCCCTGGCTGTGCACATGAGAAAATAAGGCCACAGAAGCCGAGTGACTTGATCCAGGACACACAGAAAAGAGAGGGCAGAGGAAGGCCCAGTGCTCTTGTTGGTGAGAACCACGTAATCTTCGCAGCAAACCTCCCTCCCTTTGCCGCCTGCAGCGAGGGACCTGGTGGGCTGGCTGGCAGAAAACATCAGGGTCACCTGGGTTGCCCTCACCTTTCCCAGTCTCAGACCCTGAGCAGAGGCAGGTGAATGGAAGAGATGCACCCGAGAGCAGCGAGGGGCCCAGCAAACTGAAGAGGGTGAGCACTTTGGTTTAATTCTAGTTTTGAAAAAGGGTTAGCAGCTTGGGCTCCAGAACGAGACAAATGGGTTCAAATCAGGACTCTGGCACCCTCTAACAGAGTGGTCTTGATCTAGTTACTTAACATCTCTGAGCTTTATAACAGCTGACATTTCTTAAGTGTTTACCATGTGGTTACGCTATTTTAATCACTTTACACAGACTATCTTGTTTCGTTCTCACAACCACACTTTGACGTGGGTGCTGTTACTGTCACCATTTTACAGATATGAAAACCAAGGCACAGAGGAGTTAGTAACTTGCCCCAATGGGTAGAGCCAAGTGTTTTTTTTTTTTTTTTTGAGACGGAGTTTCGCTTTTGTTACCCAGGCTGGAGTGCAATGGCGCGATCTCGGCTCACCGCAACCTCCGCCTCCTGGGTTCAGGCAATTCTCCTGCCTTAGCCTCCTGAGTAGCTGGGATTACAGGTGCCCGCCACCATACCCAGCTAATTTTTGTATTTTTAGTAGAGAAGGGGTTTCACCACATTGGCCCAGCTGGTCTCGAACTCCTGACCTCATGTGATCTGCCCGCCTCTGCTTCCCAAAGTGCTAGGATTACGGGCATGAGCCAACACACCCAGCCTAGAGCCAAGATTTAAACCTAGATAGTCTGCTGGAGCCTGTGCCTTGAACTACCACACCATCTGCCCTCCCTCTTCTTGTTCTCATCCATTAAATAGGGAAAATGATCATCCCTCCTTCATTAGGCTGCCAGAATCAAATGGTATATGTAATGCACATAATTGCTCCAAATTGTAAAAGCTATTTCATCAATAATCACCATTTTTGCACATGAATAAATGACTGGAGAGAGATCTTGAAGCATTTTTACCCCCATGAATAGTCTCTAAGTTTGGGAGATGTTTTACTTTTTTAGTTTTAGTTTTTAAATTTTCTCCAACCAGCATGTAGACAATTTTTTTCTTTTTTTTTTTTGAGACAGAGTCTCTCTGTCACCCAGGCTGGAGTGCAGTGGCATGATCTTGGCTCACTGCAATCTCTGCCTCAGGGGTTCAAGCGATTCTCTTGCCTCAGCCTCCCAAATAGCTAGGATTACAGGCACCCACCACCGCACCTGGCTAATTTTTGTATTTTTAGTAGAGAAGGGGTTTCACCATGTTGGCCAGGCTGGTCTTGAACTCCTGACCTCAGGTGATCTGCCCGCTTTGGCTTCCCAAAGTGCTGGGATTATAGGCATGAGCCAATGTCCCCAGCATAGACCATTTTTTTTTTAAAAAAGGTGGAAGCGGAAGCATGGGCTTTGAGTTCACGTAGCTCTGTTTGATCCCAGCTCTATCATTTCCTATTAGATTAAACCTCACTAAATTGCCACCAGCTGATGGTTTTAGACATAGAAAAATATCAATTTATGTGTTTCAACTTCACAGTCCTCTGGTCTTGTAAGTAGCTTACTTTCCTTATCAGCTAAACAAGACCCACCTCACAGGGTGCTGGGAACTCTGAAGGAAATAAGTTTTGTTCAAGTGCTTAGTACAGTGCCTGGCAGATGGAGAACGCTCAATAAGCAGTGGCTGTTCATTAACATCACCATGACAATCCCAGCAGTAGGCACTCATCTGCCACTGGTCTCCAGCCCTGGCTTTGATAACAATGAGAAGCTCTCATTACTGGAACTTTCCAAAGTCTCAGAAAAACCCTTTAATTTATAAAGTACACTTAAATTCACTTCCACTGAAAAATACATACACTTGGGGTTTGGCAGAGAGGACATGGGTGGACACTGATATTTCCAAGTCAACCTGACACTACCAGGATATCAGAGGCCCCCAAAGACCTCCGTGGGACCTGGGGATTTGGGGCGTGGGTGAGAAGTGGGCATTAGGGAGGAGTAAACTCTTTGCACCTCTTCTGACAGTGGGGAGGGAGGTGCAGGGAATGTTTCTGTCTCCTGCTTGAGTCCTTAGTAATGGGGGTGTGTGGCCAGGGGACATTTTATACAGCGGTTCCTCTTGGGGACCACTCAAATTCCTTCAGGAGCCAAGCAGGAAATACGTGTATGAAGGTGCAGTGCACATTTGGGAGCAGTGAGGCTTGTGTTCAGTTGGAGACTGCACGCCCCACTTGAGATATGCAAATTCAACCTTTTATTAAATACAATTGTTAAAATGCATCTGCCGTTTTGCAGCAATGCTATAATGCACAGGGTCCAGGCTCACTGAAGACTCCATGGGTAGGGCAACTCTTCCATTTTCCTCTCATTTTACAGAAGGGGACCAGAGAGACCCTGTGAGGGGCACCCATGACTGGGCCCAGAGGGGAATTGTACATTCTAAGGAAGGCCTTCAGGAAAAGTTTACAAAAGCCCCACAACTTGGAGAAAGAAAGTCGAACCCGGTAGTTCAGCAGCGAACTACCAGACCACGAAGCATGCCAGCTGCAGAGCCCAGCCCTGAATGTCTGGAACTATGCCCTTGCACAGGCTAGGATGACTCTAGCTCTTTTCCCCCTCACCTCATAAGTGATCTTAGGCAAGTCCCTGACCCTCTTCCCGTCTGTAACACAAAGGAGTTGAACTTGATACTCTCGAAGTCCTTACAGCTCTGGAATATCCTAAAGAAGTTTGTGGGAGATGGGGAGAGGAGAGTTGCTAGGATAAGGGCAGAGGTGGGGCCTAAAGATGAGGAAGTCAGACCGGGTGTGGTGGCTAACACCTGTAATCCCAGCACTTTGGGAGGCCAATGAGGGAGGATTGCTTGAGCTGAGGGGTTCAAGACCAGCCTGGACAACATAGCAAGACTTTATCTCTACAAAAAATACAAAATTAGTTAGGCGTGTTGGCAAGTGCCTGTAGTCCCAGCTACTCAGGAGGCTGAGGTGGGAGGATCACTTGTGCCTAGGAGGTTAAGGCTGTAGTGAGCCACGATTGCACCACTACACTCCAGCAGCATGGGCGACAGAGGGAGACTCTGTCTCCAAAAAAAAAAAAAGGCCAGGTGCTGTGGCTCATGTCTGTAATCCCAGCACTTTGGGAGGCTGAGGTGGGCAGATCACCTAAAGTCAGAAGTTTGAGGGCAGCCTGGCCAACATGGTGAAACCCCATCTCTACTAAAAATACAAAAATTAGCCAGGCGTGGTGGCACATGCCTATAATCCCAGCTACTCGGGAGGCAGAGGCAGGAGAATCACTTGAACCCAGGAGGTGAAGGTTGCAGTGAGCCAAGATCACACTACTGTATTCCAGCCTGGGTGACAGAGCAAGACGACTTCGTCTCAAAAAAAAAAAAAAAAAAAAAGAGGAGGTCAGAGGATCCTGAGTAAGGGCTCTATCAGACACAGTTGCTGCCCCTGATTCCCTGATTCCAGGTATAGGCACTCAGGGCCTTCCTTCCCACGGCCCCACACTGTCCCTGAGAGAGGAATTGTGCCTTAGCCAACAAGGTAAAATTAGGGCAGCAGTTTCCATGAGTTGCTGACAGAGCTCACGCACCCCAAACTGGTCAGGAAATAACATCTGATTTCAGGTTTCTCCTCCCCTTGGCCTGTCATCCTCCCACCTCTCCTGGGCTCCAGGCCCATTTCCACTCCTCTTCTACCTCATTATCTGGGCTGCCGCTTCAGGGCTGGGCCCCAGCTCGGAGAATCCTCATCGGTGTCAGCCTCCACCCCTCAGTCTGCTCTGCACTCTCATCAACTGCTGGTTTGATAAGCTAATGGGCTCTAAGGTGTTCAGGCGTGATAAGAAGTGGATGTGCTATCTGGGCACCCATGACCAGGCCCAGAGGGGAGCTGTACATTCTACGGAAAGCCTTTAGGAAAAGTTTATGAAAGCCTCATAACTCGGAGAAAGAAAGTCTAATCGGGTAGTTCAGCAGCGAGAGATAAGGCAATACTTACCATCATTATAACAGTAGGCACACAGATGGTACCCCATGTTCCAGGCACTGTCCTATGTACCTTACAGACTTAGCCCACAACAGCCTCATACAGGACGTACTATTTATCATTCCCATCGAGATGGGGAAAGGGTGGCACAGAGAGGTGCTATAACTAGTCCAAGTCACAGAGCTAGTAAATGGTAGCAGGAGGATTTGAACCCTGCCTACCTGAGTTTAACCATTATGCCATCCTGCCTCTCTATACAGCATATATAGTGTGACAGTGATGGTCAATAGAGCAGATCTCTGAATCAGGTTGTCAGTGTTCAGAGCCTGGCTCTTCCTCTGTGTCCCAGTTGTAAAATTGGGATGAAACCATGCCACCTGCTCAAAGGATTGCCATGAGCATTGAGCTTACTGGCTCATGCAAGTCACTTTGCCCGGCATTGGGTACGTAGTGAGTGTTAGTAGCTGTTACCCCATGCCAGCTTCTGATTAGCGGTGTGACTTTATGCAAGACTGATCTTTCTCTGGGCCCGTTGCAAAGAGACCACTTGCAAAGAGTTTGTTTGGATAATGGCACTTTGGCTTTCTGTCCATCCCCGTGGGCAGCTGCCTCCTCCAGTCAGCTGCCTCTCTGATTCTGGATCTGCACCCCTCCCACTCTTATCCCTCTCCCTGGCCTGTAGAAACCTCAGGACCAACAGCTCTGAAGACAGACCCAGCTTCATTCCCCCAGGCTCTAGGCTTGACCTCCACACCATGGTCCCACTGTTGCCTGGGAAGACCTCTGCAGCCTCAGGCTGCCACCATCGCCTCCCCCACAGCCTCTACTCCACCCAACTCACCCCTGCAGCAGCCTGGGAAGAAAAACAGAGATTTCCCAAAGGGGCAGATGGAAGGTGCCAGGGTTTGGAGTGTTTACATGTCACTGGGAAAATCCCTCTGTCTTCTAGGAGCCCCTCTCTCTGCCTCTGAGGAATATGAGGTGGGGATGGGGGACTGGGTGCTAACCATAGTGCAGGACCCAGGCAATGTGGTAGCCTTGGGGAAGCTCTGCATGGTAGAAGATTGTTACAGTAATGGCCCCCATTGAATCACCAGCTGCCAAACAAGTGAATGAGGTCATCTGAGGCCATCCCACCCCAGTCGAACCTCCAAACTATAGATGCATGAATGACCCTGGGTGAAACCAACAGAAGAGCTGCCCAGCTGAACACAGCCCA
Organism: Aotus nancymaae; assembly: GCF_030222135.1. Taxonomy (NCBI): domain Eukaryota; kingdom Metazoa; phylum Chordata; class Mammalia; order Primates; family Aotidae; genus Aotus; species Aotus nancymaae. The sequence goes on from NW_026988467.1 coordinate 21,994,830, forward strand.
GTTGTTGCACCACAGAATCATGATCATGAGTAAATTAAAGGGTTGCTATTTTAAGCCATTATGTTTGGGGTGGCTGTTATGTAGCAATAGGTAATTGACACTCTATGCTTCCCCTAAGCATCTCCCAAGTCCCTTAACACCAAGCCCAGAATGAACATACCATTGTTCATTTATCCTCACAACCTGTCCCTCCCTTGTGTCTCTCATCTCAGGAACTGGTGTCTCTCTATGCCAAATCGTACATCTGCAGCCATCCTTAACTCCCCACCCTTTTCATCAAATACAGCTGATTTTTTTTTCCAGGAAAAAGCATTCAATTTTCATTTGCCAAGCACAGGTTGCATTCAATTTGTTGGTTAACACTTCACAAAACAAAGACAAGATGCAGAAAATGTTGATTTATAGGAAGAAAAAGAGGACCTTTTAAAATCCATTTAAAGTTAAAACTTTTTCACAGACTCTATCTTGAATCTGACTCCTAGCCTCTCCTCCACTGCCCCTGTCCATCTGGTCTCATCACAGGTCATCCAGACCAGCAGTCATTAGAGCAAAGAACACACACCCCAGAAAATGCTCAATACAATCACTAGGGTAGCTGGAAGAAAACAAACAATTCTAGTTTTATTTATTGTTATTTTAAAAATAAGAAATTAAAGCTCTTTTGATAATAAAAGCTAATACTTTTTACCAGTCTTTATGTGCGTTAATTCATTTAACCTTTTCAACAACTTAATGAAATAAATACTATCATCCTCTGATAGAGTTTGAAACAGAGACAGAAACAGGTTGAGTAATCTGCCCAAGGTCTCTAAGACACAGAGGCAAGATTTGAATCAGTCTAGCTCCAGGAATTCTCGAACTTTCATGCACAGCAGAATAACCCAGAGGGCTTATGAAAACACAGAGTGCCCGTCGCCCAGAGCTTCTGATCAATAGGTCTCAGCTGCGTCTGAGAATCTGCATTTCTACCATGTTTCCAGGGTATGCTGAGGCAGCAGGTCTGGGGACCACACTTTGAGACATGGATCTAGGCTTTTCTACCTCTAAAGGTGCTTTGTGAAGTTTTCAGCTCTGCAAGTATTTAATATTCAGGTTCACCCAGAAGCCGCCCCTCACTTGCTCAGGATGTCAGACAGCCTGGAGTCTCATAGCTTTGGAAAGTGCCCTGAGGGAATATTGATCCAATGGGAAGGATTTGATATACATTTCTCTATATTCATCATGTTGCAACTAATGGCAGGATTTTATTTTTATTTATATTTAAAAATTTTTTATTAATCCTCGCTTCACCTCAAATATTTTTATTTTTTTTTGAGACAGCGTTTTGCTCTGTCACCCAGGCTGGAGTGGAGTGGTACAATCTTGTCTTACTGCAACCTCAAGTTCCCAGGCTCAAGCAATCCTCCTACTTCAGCCTAATGAGTAGCTGGGACTACAGGCATGTGCTACCACACCTGGTTAATTTTTTTTTTTTTTTTTTTTTTTTTTTTGAGATGGAGTCTTGCTCTGTCGCCCAGGCTGGAGTGTAGTGGCAAAATCTCGGCTCACTGCAACCTCCGCCTCCCAGGTTCAAGTGATTCTCTTGCCTCAGTCTCCTGAGTAGCTGGGACTACAAGCGCGTGCCACCATACCTGGCTAATTTTTTGTATTTTTTGTAGAGATGGGGTTTCACCGTGTTAGCCAGGATGGTCTCAATCTCCTGACATCAAGTGATTTGCCCACCTCAGCCTCCCAAAGTGCTGGGATTACAGGTGTGAGCCACCACCGCACCCAGCCACATCTGGCTAATTTTTAAAGTGGGTTTTTTTTTTTGTTTTGTTTTGTTAATGTAGAGATGGGGGTCTCCTTATGTTTCCCAGGCTGGTCTTGAACTCCTGGGCTTAAGCGATCCTCCCCACTTGGCCTCCCAAAGTGCTGGAATTACAGGCATGAGCTGCCATGCTCAGCCAGGGTTTTTTTTTTTTTTTTTTTTTAAACGATTATAGAACATTTTAAGCATATATGAAAACAGAGAGAATAGCACAATGACCCTACGTGCCCAACTCCAAACTTCGTTGATTGTCGTATGAGACCAATCTTGTTTTTATAATCTTTCTCTACTTTTTCTTTTTTTCTGGCATAAAGCAAACCCCAGATATCATGCTATTTCAATGTGCCTGTCTAACAGATAGGGATTTAAAAAAAAAAAACCCACCATACTTTTATCACACCTAACAACATTAACAATAATTCTTGTATATCATATGATATTCATGCTATATTCAGATTTCCTGATTGTCTCAAAAATGTCCTTTTAGAATTGGCAGGTTTGAATAATTTATTGTAGTTTACAAGGACTGAATTCAATTAAGTGGATTGACAGATTAAGTTACCCAAGTTTAACTCAACTAATCTTCACAAAATGAAGTAATGGCTTAAACAACTAGTGCAGAAAAACACAGATTGGAAGCAAAACAATAATGGCAGCCTAGTGAACAAAAAGAAAAAAGCAGAGTGAAAATTCTCCTGGTACAAGCTGTCAATCATATTCGAGGTTAAAAAAAGTCAATCTAATCAGATCTAAACAAGACAAATCAACCAAGACAATTTCAAATTATCAAGAAGACTCTGAGGAGTGAATTTTCATCCACAATTGTCAACTGTAACAACGAACCCTGCCTGGAGACTGACACCATTATGATTAGTAATTTGAAATATTATATATTTCATTTTGACCTCTTTCAATTTTCCTAATTTGTATGTATAATATACAAAATATATTAATGCAGTAATACTTAAGTGTAACATATAATCGCGGTACATGCTCAAAAAATGGTGTGTACACCATCAGAAGGTTGAAACCCTTGGGTCAATACTACATTTCCACCTCCATGCTGGTCTCATGTCTCAAGCCATGTCCCTTACCCTGTCCCTAACATCAGCCCTGGCATGGCTTTCTCCATGATCCAAACCCAAACTTGTCATACTCCTGCTTACTATTTGGTCCTCAGACTGAAGGCCAAACTCCTTATGCAGCCCAGTGAGTTTACCACCTGCTGCTTCCCTCTTTATTTTTATTTATTACTATTATTTTTTTGAGACGGAGTCCCACTCTGTCGCCTAGGCTGGAGTGCAGTGGTACGATGTCAGCTCAGCAACCTCTGCCTCCTGGGTTCAAGCAATTCTCCTGCCTCAGCTTCCCAAGCAGCTGGGACTACAGGCACGTGCCACCACATCCGGCTAATTTTTGTATTTTTAGTAGAGATGGGGTTTCACCATGTTGGCCAGGCTGCTCTCGAATACCTGACCTTAGGTGATCCGGCCGTCTCAGCCTTCCAAAGTGCTGGGATTACAGGCATAAGCCACCATGCCCAGCCCCTGCTTCCTTCTTTTTTTTTTTTTTTTTTTTTTGTTGTTGTTGTTTTTTGAGACAGTCTCTCTCTATCACCCAGGCTGGAGTGTAATAGCACGATCTCAACTCTGCAACCTTCATCTCATGGGTTCAAGCCATTTTCCTGCCTCAGGCTCCCAAAGTGCTGGGATTACAGGCGTGAGCCACCTCGCCCGGCTCCTTGCTTCCCTTTTTAGGCTCCAGGGGCGATGCAATATTAAGCCCAGGCCCAGTCTGCTCTGGTGTGTGCACCCGCAATGGCACCTGCTGTGCCCTCACTGGGATGACCCTCCTTTAACCCACAGGTAACTCCTACAGAGCCTTCAAGACATGGCTGGGCAGTCACCTCCCTCCAGAAGCCTTCCCTGACTGGGTGATGGACTCTCCTCTGAGCTTCCTTATAAAGTGAGTTTCTGAGGACCTTTTGTACTTATGTTAGCAGCACGGTGCATGGGTAAAGAACATGGATCCTAAAGTCAATCTACAGGACTGGAATAGTGGCTGCTACACCTACTGGGTTATATGACAAATGACTCAAACCCACTGTAAAATGGGACCATGATGCATTTGGAAACTAAATCTAGGATGGCTAAATTTAAATCTGCCATGCTATTGCTAGCTGAGTGACCTTGGGCAAATTACTTGATGTCCATATGCCTAGTTTCCTCATATGAAAAGCAAAGATCATAATAACACCCACATCACTGGGTTATTGTGAGGGTTCAAGTAAAGCATTTAGAATAGTGCCTGGTACATAGCAAGTGCTCATAAATATCAGCTCTAATCATCATGTGTCTGGATCCCACATTGGACGTAATACATGGCTGAATGAGTGAATGCACTGAATTATATCGGATCAAAATGAATTAAAGTCAATTGAAATGAATCAAAATTGGGCTAGCTCTTGTTGCCTGTCACTGAAGGCTCCTCTCTGGGCTAGTCCTTCAAATGGTTTAGGGGCTTCCCTCCCTAAGTCCTACTTGTCACTGCCATGGGCCTCAGGATGACTTCTCTTTGCTTCCAGCTAACTAGTCGTTAACATCACCTAGGGACAAGCAAGCACTCAACCAGGCTCAAGCTTCAACTTAGTCTCAGGGACCTTCTTCAAGGAGGCCCTGTCCATTATCAACAACGTATCAGCCCACCGAGTTGCCTAAAACTCATTTCAATATATTATAAAAAGCAAAGTCGTACCACTGTGGACATCTGTCTTATTTACAGTTGTCTCATCACAGTCTGGGAATATTTTTAGCTGAATATGAAATAACCATCATCCTCCCCTCCCCTTCAGCCATACCTTCTGGTTCTGGATTTACAGACAGCATGCAAACTTCCCAGCCCCTAAGTGAGAAGAAAGCTGGGGTCAGTGGGGGTGGGGGTGGGGAGGTAGCAACAGGCTGAAGCTTCCAAAAGAAAAGTAGTATAGACATGAACAAGAGAGCCGGGGGCAGTGGTTCACTGTAATTCCAGCACTTTAAGAGACTGGGGCTGGAGGACTGCTTGTGTCCAGGAGTTTGAGACCACTCTGGGAAACACAGGGAGAACCCCATCTCTACAAAAAAATAAGAAATTACCCAGGCATGGTGGTGCAATCTTGAGGTCCTAGTTACTTGAGAGGCTGAGATGGAAAGATTGCTTGAACCCAGGAGGTCAAGGCTGCAGTGAACCATGATCATGCCACTGCACTTCAGCCTGGGCGACAGAGTGAAACCCTGTCTCAAAAAGAAATAATAAGCGAGTGAGAAGTCATGAAAAGGAAGCAAAAACCAAAACCCAACAACAACATGAAACTGCTTGCATAAGATATCTGCACTTGTATCCTCTAAATCTATAAAAATAAAACTTTTTTTGAATTTAAAAAAAGTTCCTTGCCACTAAGAAGAGAGAAGGGGAAGCAGAGAAGCAGAGAATTATGAAGACCATTTGGCAGAGGGAATTTGAGGACTACCAAAGAGGACGCCTCTCACTGTGCGCTGAAAAATCAAGGCAGGCTTCATGGAAGAGGGAATGCTCAGGCTGCTGCTTTTTTAAAGGAAAGCTTACATTGTTGGGTGAGTTTTGGCACAATCTACGGAAGAAGATGGGGGAATCCTTTTCTCTGGGGATTTTGTAGAAAGGACAATCTGTGCCCCTGGAGAACCACAGCCTCCCCCACTCCTGCCCCTGCTATTTGCCTGTGTGACTGCTTTTCCGATGAACCCTCACCTTGATAGAACGCCATGAGCACCTTTTGATCCTCTAAGGAAGTGTCGTAGTAGGTGAAAAAAAAGAAGACGAGAATGAGAGCTGCTTCCAGTGTTAGGGCCCAGAGGGGCAGGCAGCCCCGGACAGATGGCGGGTACTTAGAGCCCATCCTGCGTCCGTCTCCGTGCAGGGGTTCCACTGGCACCAGGCATCACCCCTCTCCCCAACACCTACTTGAGGGAGTGATAGGGGAGACACCCGCCAAAGGCCTTATCTCAGGCTGCAAGGCTGGCTGTGCTGGCCTGTCTATGGAGTTAACACGGAAGCAGAGGGACCATGATGGGGAGGGGAGGAAATATATGTTTTCCAACATTAAGTCATTCATTCAACAAGTAGTTGCTGCGTTCCTGCTATAGGTTCCTGCTGTGCTCAATTTAAAAGAGGGCATTCTACTCCTCCTCCTTGCTCCCCACCTCACCAAACAATCCTTTACTCTGTACTTCAGTCATCTTCGCCATATCCTTGTAAGAAAAGCAAGAAATGGATCAATACTCCTATTATGAATAAGGAAACTAACGCTCAGAAGAGGCTTTCTTTCTAAAACCTTACTACATGACAGAGCGGGCTCCCAGTGAGCTCTTAATAACAATGTATTGAATGAGAATGAATGAATGAATGAATAAATGAAAGCAAAAAATGGGGCTGAGCCCTGGGGAGGATACATATAGGACTCATGTAGAATTGACTCCTCATAGTTACACATGAAATTACTTAGATTTAAATTTGTATTTAAATGTACGTGTTTCTACCGTTTTAAGGGTAGCTGGCAGAAGAGACAGGAGGCGTGGGTTTGGCTCTAGTAAAAACCTGGAGGGGATCCTGATCCAGCCTTAGGGTGAAGTTGCTCCTACCTCTGGTTGCCTCCTCACAGGGCAGCCCAGGGCTCTGCCTGGGGCACTACAGTGCATTTGAGGAAGCCACCAGCCTCAGCATCCCCATCCCACAGTGGTAGACAGTCTGGTCCCCTAGCATGAGCTTTAGGGGGCTTGGGACTTAGCCAACTTCCCCTGCAGCCAACTTCCCCTGTGGTTCCCATCCCATCCTAGCAGAAGGTCTGGCACATGGTAAAGTGTCAAGGAAAGAAGGAAAAGAGGGAGGGATGGAGGGAGGGAGGAAGGGATGAAAGAGGAAGGAAAGAAGGAAGGAACTGGCGTTTCCTTACCCTCTACAATGGCCCCAGCCACTGGCCACTGAGTGTAAACCGAATGTGTGGAGCCCGAAAATAAAGCCAGGCTGGGAGCTGCAGGGAGGTGGAAAGTGGAAAGTGGATACTTTATTGACCATCACAGTTGTCCACCACCCTGTCACTAGAGGAATGCAAGTAGAAGCTGATAGTTACTTGTCAGAATGTCTTGAGAACGATTCATATGTGGATCAGAGGAGGTTTTAATTACCCAGTAGAATCCTGTCATTTTGTTTTTAGATGAAGAAACCAAGACCCAGAGAGGTCACACCCAAGGTCATCTAGTCATTTGGCATCAGTAACTTCTTGCTCAGTGCAGCTTTATTTACAGAAGGAAAAAACAGACTAACCTAAATGTCCACTAGCAGGGGATTGATTAAGAAAACTACAGGACATGAAACTTGCTGCCAGTTTGATAGTTCTGAACATATGCAGGAAAAGCAACAGGAAAATGCTTTTATCAAAACTGGCACAGAGAACATACTGTTTAGTGAAAAAGCAAGTTATGTAACAGTACGTACAATATGTTCCCACTCTTATAAAATAATAACAATATGTTAGCACATGCATAGAAAAAAGTTGGTTGCAAACCACTCAAACATTGGTTACTTTTGCTTTATACATTTTCAGAGCTAACTTTTATTAAGTACTTATTACTAGGCACTATTCTAAGCACTTTACATATATGAATTTAGTTTATGACACTAACATGGGTACTATTAGCCTTATATTACAGATGAGTAAACTGAGGCACAGAAAAACTAAGTGACTTGCTCAAGGTCACAGGGCTAGTAAGTAGTAGAGCTGGGATTTCAACCAGGCAGCCTAACTTCAGGACCTGGGTGTTTGACCACTTAACTGTAGCCCTAGATCAGGGGTCCCTGACCTCTTTGGCACCAAGGACCAGTTTTGTGGAAGACAATTTTTTCACAGACTGGGGTGGGGTTGGAGGGATGGTTTGGGGATGAAACTGTTCCACCTCAGATCATCAGGCATTAGTTAGATTCTGCTAAGGGGCACCCAACCTAGATCCCTCTCATGAGCAGTTCCCAATAGGGTTTGTGCCCCTCTGAGAATCTAATGCTGCTGCTGATCTGACAGGAGGCAGAGCTCAGGCAGTAGTGCTCGCTCGCCTACCCCTCATGCTGTGTGGCCCTGGTTCCTAACAGGCCACAGCCCCGGGGTTGGGGACCCCCCTGCCTAGATTACTTCTAAGCCTTCTTCCAATTCTGAAAGTCTAGGAACATGGAGTTCTAAGCCCTCTGCTACCCCAGCAGTAAATAAGGGAGAGGGCGCCCCAATCCCCAGAGGTCAGAAGTCTCCATTCCTCTCACAGTTGCCTCCTGGTTCTGATTTCTGGACTCTCTCTGGCAGTCAGTACTTCTTATAAACTGGGTTTCCTGAGAAGGAACTCTCCTGTGCAGTGGGACAAATGGACGTGACCCACGGTAGCCTGGGCCCAGTGCAAGATCCGAAACCCAGGCAGCCAACTGCACCCTCCTGCCCAAAGGCACCAGATGTCAGCAAGATGAACACTAAAGATTTCTAGGCAATGCCAACCCCCGTGCCTGACGGGCATGTTTACCAGCTGGCAAACAGTGTGGGTGGTAGCTGGTTCCAAGGCACTCCAAACCCCTGTGCATCCTGATCCTGCCCCAGTCAGGAAGCAGCAGGGACTGACTGCTTGACAAGAGGACCGACCCACTCCTTGTGGAACAGAAAGGCTTTCATTAAGAAAGGGAGGTATTGGCCAGGTGCAGTGGCTCACACCTGTAATCCCAGCACGTTGGGAGGCCGAGGCAGGCGGTTCATGAGGTCAGGAGTTCGACACCAGCCTGGGCAACACGGTGAAACCCGTATCTACTAAAATACAAAAAATTAGCTGAGCGTGGTAGCAGACGCCTGTAATCCCAGCTACTTGGGAGGCTGAGGCAGGAGAATCGCTTGAACCCAGAAGGTGGAGGTTGCAGTGAGCTGAGATTGTGCCGACAGAGTGAGACTCCATTTTAAAACAAAAAAAGGGAGGTATCACTGCGGTTGGCCTCTCCCGACAGATTTGTCAAAAGCGGAGTTTTTGCTCTTCCCCTCTCACTCTTTTAAAAGGTCCCATTTTCTGACTACAGTTCCTGATATTCTGTCTCTAAATCTTCAAGGCAGGTCACCTGGTACAGAAAGCACAAGGGATTTAGGATAGTTAAGTCAAAAACCAAATACAGTAAAATGTTAATTGTTGAATCTAGCTGTGAGATATATGGCTTTTCACCGTACAAATCTTTCAACTTTTTGGGGGTAAATGTTTGAAATTTTTCATAATAAAATGTTGGGAAAAAAGCCCTCTGTGCACCTGCTGTTCTCTCTCTTAAACACTCCTCCTACCAGAAACAGATGGCCTCCGACTTATGATGGTTTGACTTAACGGTTTTCAACTTTACAATGGCGCAATAGCAACACACATACAGTAGAAACCGCACTTTGGGTACCCATACCACCACTCTGTTCTTTATGTTCTGTACAGTACTCAATATATTGCATGAGATATTCAACACTTTATTGTAAAACGGGCTTTGTGTTAGATGACTTTGCCCAACTGTAGGCTAATGCAAGTGTTCTAAGCATGTTTAAGGTAGGTGAGGCTAAGCTATGATGTTTTGTAGGTTAGGTGTATTAAATACATTTTTGACTTACAATATTTCCTACTTACCATGGCTTTATCAGGACATAACCCCATCGTAAGTCAAGGAACATCTGTGCCGGCTTGCTCCCCACCTCACTTCCCTGGATCTGTACTCCACTGTCCCCTTCTCAGGGAAGTTTTCCCGACTGCCCTATTTTTTTTTTTTTTTTGAGACAAACTTTCACTCTTGTTGCCCAGGCTGGAAAACAATGGCAGAATCTCGGCTCACTGCAACCACTGCCTCCCAGGTTCAAGCAATTCTCCTGCCTCAGACTCCTGAGTAGCGGCATTACAGGCGCGTGCCACCACGCCCAGCTAATTTTTGTATTTTTAGTAGACAGGGTTTCACCATGTTGGCCAGGCTAGTCTTGAACTCCTGACCTCAAGTGATTTGCCTGCCTCAACCTCCCAAAGTTCTGGGGTTACAGATATGAGCCACCGCACCTGGCCTCTGACCGCCCTATTTAAAAGGACAGCATCAACTCCCCTTTCTGCTCCCCTTGACAAGCGTTCCTTGTATTCCCGTTTTAGTCTTTCTTCACAGCACTTATTAGCATCTGACACAGTATATATTTTTACTTGTGTATTTGTTTTTTGTTTTGTTTTGTTTTGAGATGAAGTCTCACTCAGTCACCCAGGCTGGAGTGTAGTGGCACAATCTTGGGTCACTGCAACTTCTGCCTTTTAGGTTCAAGCTATTCTCCTTCCTCAGCCTCCTGAGCATCTGGAACTATACCATCACACCTGGATAATTTTTGTATTTTTGGTAGTGACAGAGTTTTGCCATGTTGGCCAGGCTGGTCTCAAACTCCTAACCTCAGGTGATTCACCCACCTTGGCCTCCCAAAGTACGGGCAATACAGGCGTGAGCCACTGTGCCCAGCCACGTATTTGTTTATTATCTGTCTTCCCCTATGAGAACCTGAGCAACACACAGACAGGGACTTTTGACTGCTGCAGTTGCTGTTGTATGCTTAAAAACAGGGACTCAGTCCATAGGAGGTGCTCAATAAATATTTGTTGGCAGAATAACAGCTACCATTTCTGGAATGCCAAGCACAGAACCAATCATTTTGCATATTTCAACGGAAGCCTGTTAGTGTAGACGGAAGCCTGTGAGTGTAGGCATCATTACAATTACAAAAGAGGAAACTGCTCAGAGAGGTGGCATGAGTACCCAAAGTCACACAGCTAGGACCTAACCCAGATCCATGTGACACCATAGCTTGTATTGCTAATTACTCTGCAATTCTGCCTCCCAAGTTACTAAATCGCCCAGTCTCAATTTCCTTATGAGTCAAATAAGATGATGTGCTCTGCTCTCCTCACAGGGTTATTACAAATGTGAAAATGTGTCAGCAGGCCTGGCAGCCTGAGTTACGGCAATGAAGGTAAGCAAGTGGTACTATGACCATGGTGTCCCGGTCTGAGCAGCCAGGCTTCCTGCAGGTGTGGTGAATCGAGTCAGAGCACCCACAGCTTTCACATGTAATCATGACTTTTCTGTAAAAACCGGACTCTCTGAGAACACCTGCCACACCCTCCTACCTGAGTCAAGCTCAGTCATGGTCAGTGACCAATAAAGTAGGAGGTCCTCTGATCCCTCCCTGGAAATGTGTCCACGCCAAGGGTGTGACCTTGCTCAGGGCACGCTTGGCTAAAGTGTGGCTAAGTCAGTCATTCATTGATTTAACACACATGAGCTTCGGATCAGGCAACTTGGTTCAAATTCTGGCTTTGCAATGAGCTGTATGACGTTGGGTGAAACAGTCAGTGTCTCTCTGCCTGTTTCCCCATCTGGAAAGGCAGAAAATCAGAGTGTCAATTTCATTGGGCTGTTGTGAAGGTTCAAGGAGGCAGTGCATAAAGTGTCAGATGTGTAGAAAGCACTCCATAAATGTTAGCAATTATTATTATCACACAAGCTTGGCAAGTTTACTGTAGAAACCTTTGAAAATGCAGATGCATAAAGTTAACATAAAATGCCCATTTCAGTCTCTCCAGAAACCAGCGCTACATTTTGTGTGTATATCCTTTCAGATGATTTTCTATTCCTGTCGATTTAGGTCTTGTTTTTCTCCCAACAAAAATGGGATTATGTAGCACATACTGTTTGGTAACTTGCTATTTTCATGAACTGTATATCATAAGCAGTTTCCAAGCCAGGAAAATCTTTCTACAACACTGTAACATGGTGGCTAAAAAGCCCAGGCTCCGGAAGCAGACTGCCTGGATTTGAATTCCCAACTCTGTCACTATGTGACCTTAGGCAGGTGAATTAACTTTGCCACAGTGTGCTCATCTGTAATATGGTACCAGTAATAATCTCTCTCTCATAGGATTGTTGTGAGGATTAAAACAAAATGTATCTGGTACTTGGAGTGGTGGCTGCAATAGTAAGTGCTATGTGTAATCATCCTCCACGCCACACTGACTTCCATGAAGGATATGTGACAATGTGTTTGGTCAGCCCTCTTCCAAACCATCCCTGTTCTAAACACTACAGTGAACATCCTCCATTAACACGGTTCTGGCCAGGTGCAGTGGCTCACACCTGTAACCCCAGCACTTTGGGAGGCCGAGGTGGGTGGATCACCTGAGGTCAGGAGTTTGAGACCAGACTGGCCCCATCTCTACTAAAAATACAAAAATTATCCAGGCATGGTGGTGGATGCCTGTAGTCCCAGCTACTCAGGAGGCTGACGCAGGACAATTGCTTGTACCCAGGAGGCTGAGGTTGCGGTGAGCCAAGATCGCGCCATTGCACTCCAGCCTGGGTAACAACAGTGAAACTCTGTCACAAAAAAAAAAAAAAAAAATTATCCAGGCGTGGTGGTGGATGCCTGTAGTCCCAGCTACTTGGGAGGCTGAGGCAGGAGAAACACTTGAACCCAGGAGGTGGAGGTTGCAGTGAGCCAAAAATGCACTACTGCACTCTAGTCTGGGTGACAGCGTGAGACTCCATCTCAAAACAAAAACAAAAACAAAAACAAAACCTGGTTCTCTAGTGGATACAGATACATGTGTAAGAGGTGGCCATCCCAATGTTTGCACTTTTCTGTGATTCCTGCAGCGCAGGAACAAAGCTCAAGACAGTAGGGTCACCCAGCCCTGTGGGCTTGCGGGGATTGAACAGGCTGACAGAGGTGGGAATATCATTTCCTTATATGTGAAACAGGGTGTAATGATCTGGCCTCTAGAGTTGTTCTGGGCTCAGCTGAAGCTCAAGTCCAAATACCTTCATCAGAAAGTCCTAGAAGGAGGGATGGGCCTAAATTCCTATGTAGGCCTTGGTCTTTTGAATGAGGGCAAATTACTTCCCTTCCATGTTTTACTCATCTGTAAAATGGCCACTTTGGATGGCTGATCTCCTCTGCTTCCTGACTGCTGAAGGTGTGGAGAGCTGGGGCCTTCTGGCAGGAGGTCTGCCTCAGGTCAGCCCAATTCTGTGCCCTTAGAATCCCAAAGAGCCATTTCAAGTCTCAGAGGAAAAACACTGGCACTTGGCTGGAGTCAAAAGGGCTTGTGCTAGAATGGGTTGTGGAAAAAAGAGTTGGGTCTGGAGGAGTGAAATAGGAAGAGTATGGAGACAGGCAGTCCTGCTCTGGCCTGTCCTTGGGTCTGGGCAAGAAGGCCATTCCCATCATCTCATCCCAACTCTACCCATTAATAGCCATCTGTAGGCATCACAGCACATGCCTGTGGCCACAAGGCTCAGCTCAGATATTGCTCAGTTTGTGCTTTGAGCTAGATTGCTCTACCATACCAATTATGTGACCTTGTTTCCTCTGAGCCTCAGTTTTCTCATGTGTGAAATGGAGCTAGCGTGATCTGCTTCTAAATGTAGGACTAGAAGCACCACCTCCAGAGGAGATCTTGGCACAGGGTGGGCTGGTGACTCAACCAAGGACACTGGTGAGTTGCCATGTGAACTGGAATTGGAACCTAGACCTCCAGAACTTCAGATTGCTTCTCAGGCCATCATCCTGAGATTTTCTCTGCCCTTTCTCTGCTCCCACAGTCCTAGAGCTCAACGGTAACTCTCAACCACACCCTCCCTTGCTCCCAGCCACTCTACACTTTTGCCACAGCATGAGATGGCCTTGTCAGGAACCTATTGAATAGTAGGCTAGACAGTGAGCCTCAGAAAGCTGGCACGTGTCCCCAGTGCCTCTCATCTTTTATTTGGACAGCTCATCTATCCATCCCACTTAGTCTCTGGCCCAGGTAATCTGGAACACTGCAGTCCTGGGAATGAGGGATATTCAGCTGGGGTTCCCATGGAGTCTGGAGCCAGGACTTTAACATGTACCTGACCCTGTCCTCCCCAAAGCCTTTAGCTTCCATTTTGATTTGGTTCCCACCTGTATCTTTCTCCATGAACCAATCTGCCTTGGCAGCCAAAGCCTTTTCTGCTGCTCCACACAGAACATTCTGTTCATATCCTTTCTCAATGATGGGCAGGCCTTGGTGAAACTTTTGAGCTCACAGGGTTTGTTTTCTTGGTCACCCAGTGCCACTTGATCAAGATTCTGAAGTAGAGTTAAGGCATGAAAAACAAGTATACTGCTAACAGCAGTTACTTTCTGTTACCTACTGTTTCCCTGGCTCTGAAAGCTCATTGTCCTCCAAGCCTTAAAACAAATGTGAGTGGCAACAGACTCCGAGAGATTCAGTAACTTGTCCAAGCTAGCAAGTGGCCAACCTAGAATTTCAGCCCTCGTCTGAAAAAGCAAGTACTCTGGCCATTTTTCTGAACTGTATCTCTAAAGGGTATAGATTTTTCTTTATTTTTATTTTTGAGATGGAGTCTCGCTGTGTCACCCAGGCTGGAGTGCAGTGGTGTGATCTTGGCTGATTGCAACGTCCGTCTCCTGGGTTCAAGTGATTCTCCTGCCTCAGCCTCCTGAGTAGCTTCGATTACAGGCATGCACCACCATATCCGGCTAATTTTTGTATCCTTAGTAGAGACAGGGTTTTACCGTGTTGTTCAGGCTGGTTTCGAACTCCTGAGCGTGTGATCTGCCCGCCTCAGCCTCCCAAAGTCCTGGGATTACAGGCGTGAGCCACCACACCCAGCCTCTGCAGGGTATAGATTTGATTCCCAAGAAGCTTTTTGCCTAAGTGGATGGATAAGCCTTGCCTAAGAAACCACACACTAGAAACAGCAGTGACAGAGATGCTGTGTGTTGGAGCAGAGGCAGGAAGGAGGAAAGATCGTTTGCAGTGGCTTTAAGGATAGTGAGGAAATAAGGTCTGCTTGCTTGGCATAGACTGGAAAAGGAGGGTAGGTCCCCATTGTGACCAGCTCTGGATGCTGTTCTAAATAGAATGGGTGTTCTCTTCCCTGCACTGGGAGATCTTTGGTTTGTGAGCAGAAGACAATAACACAGAGTCATGACTGAGGACAATGCATTTGGTGTAAAGTTTCTCCTTGGGGTAGGTGTTGATTAAGTGAAGGGTGATCACAGGGCAGACAGAGTTCTATGTGTCCCAGGACAAAACAAAATGGCATCTACTTCCTGGGAAGATTAAAAAATGCACTGGAAGACTAACTGCCCCACTGTTGTTGAAGGGTTACACTGGTAAAGCTACTGGATAGGACATTCTGCAATATTTTCAGAAATATTTATAAAAGCTGCATTAAAACACGTAAAAATGTTTATGTTAAATAAAGAACAGTATGACCACTATTCTATTTAATAGCAATGGTAACATTATCATTCATAGGGGAAAACTGGAAAACAAGCAAATACAATAAAATGCCAACAGTATTTGTGTTAATGTGGTGAGACCCATGGGTGTATTTTCCTTTTCGGCTACTTTTTTTCCCTACATTTTCCCCAGTTTTCTCTAATGATAAACATTCTTTTTACTTCTCTTAAAAAAAAAAAATTGTGCTGCCTTTTCTAATTGTTATTTTGCCGTATGTACGTGGCAGGGGAGTTACGAGGACTAAATGAGCAAATACACACAAATTACCCAGCACGGTGCCTGGCGCTCAAGGAGTGTGAAGCGTGAAGGGTCGCCGGCCCCACGTCCCCTCCTAGGAGGAGCCCGGACCCGCCGCGCAGGCTCCGGGCCCGGTCCGGAGGTCGATGCTTCGCGGCAGCGTCCTCGCGAGTCCAGAGGACTCAGCGCCCGTGGAGCTCACGGCGCTGCCCAACCTGAGGACGTGGAGCCCGGGCTGCGCCGCCGCACACGCCCCAGCAGCCCTGCGCGACGTCGCGCGCACCCAAGGCTCCCCCCCGCCGTGACGTAACCCGGGGCGGGGCCGCCGCCTCCGATTGGCCGGCGCGCTGTCACCACGTCGCGGGAAGCTGGCAGGGTGTGTGTCTGTGTGCGTGTGGGGTTTGCTTTGTCATTCATACCCCCGGTGCGCGCTGACGCGGCCGGCCTGACCGAGCGCTCCAGCATCCGCGGAAGGGTCCCCGGCGCTGTTCCTGGGATGCTCCCTTACATAATGACGCGACTGGCTGAAGCGCACGTCAGCGCAGACACCGCACATGCCGCAAACCCGGGCCTCCCGATTTCATACATTGCTAGACGAGAGCCTACAATTCCATGCCGTACGGTATGCTCTAGTAGGGATTACAATACAATGAAACGCAACCCAATAATAATAATGCATACCTTCACAACAAGGCGTAATATAGGACGTTATATTTATAGGGCCTATTTATAAGCCTCTATTTAAATCTTTTCTGATAGGCTCAGCCGCGGACCCAGACACCATAATGATTGGCGCATTCTTCTGTCCTTCAAAGAGGCGGGTTCTAGAGTCCGTTTTGCCTCAGCGGGCCCTGGGATTGGCCGGCAGCGGTTTACCGGTGGCTTCGATTGGCTCCACGGGCCGTCCGTCGGAGCTGGGGAGGCGGGGCAGGCGGCTGGCTGGTGCTGGGCGGGCGGGCCCCGGAATTGTCATTTCTTTGTTTCCGAAGGCGGAGGAGGCTCCAAACCCCCCCCTCCCTGTGCCACCCCCTCCCCCCGGGTGCTGGCTCCATGTCTGTGTGACCGGCCCCAGGGGTAGAGTCCAGGCCTGACGCGGGGCGGGTCGGCGGCGGCTGCGGCTGAGGTAAGAGACGGCGGCGGCGCGGGCACCCGGCCCCCCAGCGGGAGGATGAAGCGGCGGAACGCCGACTGCAGTAAGCTCCGCCGCCCTCTAAAGCGGAACCGGATCACCGAGGGCATCTACGGCAGGTGAGCGGCGGCGCCCCCACTTCGCGGGCGCGGGCCCCGCGGTCCCCTGCCGGCTCGGAGGGGCCCGGCCCCGTTATGTAACCCCAACTAGGCCGCACGCCCGCGCCGGGGGCTCTCCTGAGAGGCCCTGGCCCGCGAGCCGCCGGCCGGCCCGCCGGGGGTCCGCCCCAGGGGCGCGGGGCGTGACGAGGGCCGGCCCGGTCGGGCGGGGAGGGCGCGGCGGGCGCTGGCTGAGGGGGCCGCCGCGCCGCGGTTGGAAGCGCGGAGCCCGCCGGGGGGAGGGGCGGAGAGCCCCCAACCCGCCGGGCGTTCCCAGCCTCCCGGCCGTGCCTCTGGGCCGGGAGGGCCGCTCCCGGGACCCCTGAGTGGCCGCCGCTGGCCCCCGAGTCCCCGGTGGCCTGGGAGTCCGCCGGCCTGAGTCGGGAGGCGCGTGGACCACAGCATGTGGGGGTGTGGGGGAGGCTGACAAAGTTGAGAGCCCACCGTGGACCCTCGTCTTCCCCTCACCAGCTGCCAGCAGACTGGCCTGGGGCCATGCTGTCACTTCTTTTGCCTTCTCCTTCCCATATGGGATCTCAAACTTGGCACCGAGGGCTGAAGCTGATACCCCCAAATCATGCCCTGTGGCCCTGCTCCAAACTCGGAAGGGTCTGATGATCAGTTTTTCTGCAAACATTATTTTGACAATTCCAAACAGATGGCTTGCTTTGAACGTTTTTAAAGAGGGATTTTCTTCAAATTCTTTTTTTTTCATCCACAAGGAAAGCAGTGTCCCTTTAAATAGAAATTGAATTCAGTCCACTAGTGGAGAAAGACAACAGGTTCATGGGGCAGCTTACTATCATAACTTCCCCAAGTCGATTTATGTACGACTGTTATTTTCAGGTCCTTCTCAGAATGTTAATTGTTAATGGTATTTGCCTTGATACAGATTTCCGTGGAGAAGCAATTAGTTTACAAAGGAGAATTCTCAGCCTGTGGATATAGGCTTAATTGTCCTCATGGTGTTTCAGAATTTAGCTTTTCTAGGTTGGGATTTCGAGAAATAGTGAGGTAGCTGATGACACCCAAGTTGTCTTAACATAACTGTACACCTTGCACATGCTCTTGTTTACACATGTGGAATGATTGCTTTCCACAAGCAGCTGACTGATGTAAACACTGGGGATTTTCTTTAAGTTTAAAAGCATTAAGAAGTCAAGTAAAGTAAAAAGTTCTTGGGTATATTCTTATATAACGGGCCATAGAGCACAGGAGTAATTCATTCATTCAACAATTATACATACTATGTGCCAGGAACTCTTCTAATCAGTGAGGATAGAGCAGTGAGTAAAACAGTCTTGAGTCTATGCTGAATCAATCAAACGACCATTTTAACTAAAACTGTAAAAGCAAACAATTTTTCCTACACATGGATGGAGCAAAGGTCTCTTCAATTCACGTTACATACACTATACATTCTTGAATAAAAGAAAGCTTTCCCCCCTTGGCTATTGAAAAATATTTGACCAACTTAATGGTAACATAAGAATAGGAAAGGCATATTAAACAGAGTTGGTAGATTTAGCACAACTGTGGCATTTGAATAGCTGCTATTTACAGTAACATAAGATGATGTACCTCCATTTATAGCAAGAAGATTGAGAGTCCCATATTGTTTATGTGTTTTCTGCTGTATTTCAGTTTATCTTTGTACTTGAACAAATAGACCCAGTTTACAACCTGTGCCATTGTAACTACTCATTGTGAGTCGATGTGAAGAAGTGAATTCATTGTTTAATGAAGATTTACATTTTACTGATGGCTTTTGAAATTTGAATTTTCTTACCCTAGAGGTTAATTGTAAATACTCTTTGCAAGTTATTGAGAGGTTTGTCTGCAAAATTTTAAAAACCAACAGTGTGTTAGCCTTAAATCTCCTTACTTTTCTCTCTTTTGCGTTCTTTAAGTGTTAAGAAAAGACCTAAAGTATTTCTACTGTCTTTCCTGTTTGGAACATCATATAATGAGCGTTTCAACTCACTTATCTCTTTGTTAATTTATATTACGGAGTATTGGACTGAAGAACAAGATTTTTTTCCCCCAATTCTGTTTTTAAAGAGAGATTTAGAAAAATTTCCAGTTATTTCTAAAGCAAACAGGATGAGTGGACTGGTTGTAAACTAGAATGCTTGAGGATTCATGAATATCACATTTCTGGTCATCATCAAATTTAAGTCTATACTAAGTTGTTTTCACACCATCTATTGCCCATTTTGTTTCTCAGCAACATCTGGCCAATTTTGGATTCATTTAACAGAGAGCTTTGTTTTTTTTTTCTGAGGCTGTGTTAACAGTTTTGATAACCACTGTCTACTGTTTCATAGCCAAACCTTTCATGGACTTATTATTTTCATGTTCTCAGTCTGTACAACTTTCTGAGCCTTGGCGTAGGAAGGAGACAGCAGCTGTGGTGAAACACGCACTGGACTGCAGGAATCAGGAGACCCAGGATCAGACCCAATTCCTAGCTCTGCTGCTTTAGGCAGGGAAGGGCATCCACAGCTTTGAGCCCTAGTTATCCCATCTTCAAGTGAGTTTTGAGGACTAAAGGAGGACATGTACAGTTTGTGAAATGCTTTATAAATCCTAGTGTAGTTTACAGATACTATTTGCCATGTTGTTGCTATCACAGTTTATCATGTGTAGTTTATTTTTTAAGGAGGCAGGAAATACTATAAGATTTGGTGCAACTGTAAACAAAAGTTGAGTAGTCAAAACAAGGGGTCAGTTGCTGTTTGGTCTTGCTTTAAAAAATCCTGTTGTGGAGACACTTTTAATCATGGGCTGCAGTCCAGCAACTGTTACTGAGGTAACTGTGAAATGATATCATTTATTCTGAGTATCATGGCTGTGTTGGAATTCTGTTTTGGGGCAAGATACAAGAAAAATTAATTTTAGACATTATATTAATGTAGTCTGCATTTATACATATAAAACATCATTTAAAAATTGAAATGTGCTATAGAAATATTTTAATCCAGTTAATAAGAATAGGAGAAAGGAAATAGGAATAGTGATCTTTTCATCTTATTAGTGGCTAAAATTCAATGTAGTTTTAAAAAAATTAAATCCAGCCCAGAGCCTGGCACAGAGTAGACATTTAGTGTTCAATAAGTGTTGAGTGAGTAAATTAATAAATAAATGAATATAACCTAGTCCACTTCATTTATTAAGTACCTGCATTGTTGAGAGAATTGTGGAGGATACAGGATGACACATGGCTCCTTGTCTTCAAGGACATTATAGTCTAGGAGGCCATAGTAATAGCATCTTAAACTTGTACAGTGGTTTAGACGTTCCAAAGAACTTTAGGTTCTATTCAAGTAAAAACATTTCTGTTGTACTAAATTTTAGCTTAACTGTTTTAGTGGTTCACCTGACACATCAACAGCTGTATTTTGCTTGTGCTATTTTATGATGAAGTAGACAGCTGCCACTAAATGAGGTAGTCTTTTCTATCTCAAATGAGATAGATATGAAAGTACTTTAAAAATTATGAAACTGCCGGGCGCGGTGGCTCACGCCTGTAATCCCAGCACTTTGGGAGGCCGAGGCGGGTGAATCACGAGGTCAAGAGATCGAGACCATCCTGGTCAACATGGTGAAACCCCGTCTCTATTAAAAATACAAAAATTAGCTGGGCATGGTGGTACAGAGGTTGAGGCAGGAGAATCGCTTGAACCCAGGAGGCAGAGGTTGCGGTGAGCCGAGATCACGCCACTGCACTCCAGCCTGGGTAAAAAGAGCGAAACTCCGTCTCAAAAAAAAAAAAAATTATGAAACTAAGTTATTAAGTACCTAACTCTTACATTTCCAAGGTCCTTTGGTTTTCTGGGCTGGGTTCTCTCCCTGTGTCTGCCTTGTCACATGTGTACCAGATACTCTCAATAGTAATCTCTCATTGCAGGCAGTGATTCTCCAGGTGAGGTGAAGTTAGGGTACTATGTAGTTTTTATAAAGCCTTAAGGAGATTGTGTATGGTTTACCCTACTTCTCACCCTGCCTTACTTTCCACTCCTTTCCCTCAGAGAATTACTCACTTTACAATACACAAATGAGGAGATAAGCTGTGGTAAGTAGAAGAGGGAGGCAGAAACATTTACGTTTAAAGTACACATATATTCCAAGTCTCTACAGTTAAAATGATTATTTATACAAGTAAATAGAATACAAATTTTAAGTAAGGTATATGTTTTAAACTTCTGGAAATGATTTTACATCTGTGTTACTGGTGGCTGAAGGAAGTACCCCTTCATTGTGAAGTTAAGACTGCTTCCTGTCTTCCTGTACTGGGTTCTGCTTGTAGTGTTGTATGAAGCTTAGGCAGCGCAGTATTGTACAGGTCATGCTTTTGTAGCTTAATGCCTTAAAACTAGGACTAAGAACTCAGCACTAGTGGATATGTTATTGTTTCCCATTTTTATTTCAGAGAAACTTCTCTGGTCCTTGGGGCTCCTAAAAGTGACTTTTTAAAGTGATTAAATTTTGCTTGCTTCTTGACTTCCCAATTTCCTTTTTCGGACCCTTGTCTAAATCTGATCTCCAGAGATTTCATTTGACTGCTTTTTCTGCCTTCTTAATGGTGTTTTCTAAGCCTGGTTTTAGACTCCTTTGGGCTATGCTTATTAAAGTCACTGCAGGCTGGCATGACCCTTGGCTGCCTTGATTGTACATGTGTTCCGCAACTGAAACCCCAGATACCTGTGTTGCAACCTCATAGCCTAAAAGCATTTTGGTAATCTTCGTAGGCTTTAACTTTAACAATCCTGGACCTGATAAAAAAGTGATAGATTCTGTATTGTTTTAGAGGAGTGTCGGGGAAGGAGAAATTGAAATGTTTTCACTAACCTGTGCAATAAAGTGTTTATTAAACTCTTCTTTTTGTGGTTTTCACAAAATACACTTTAAAAATCTGCCACACTGTGATGTTTGCACTTAATTTTTGCCAGTAGCGTACTCCCTTAAAAAAAGCATTTTCCTCCAGCTTTCATTATGATCCTTCCTGTCTGAGCAGTCTTGGCAGTTTAGTTTCATTAGGTGTTTTGAAAATTCCTTTAAATTGCTGCTAGGTTGAGGAGGGGAACAGGAGAGAATGTGATTCATTTCACATTATTTGCTTAAAAGCTTCTTGTTTTATCAGTGATAGTTTCCTTTTTCTTCACATCGATTCTTCATGGCCTCTCTTGAACCTCACTAGACTTAGAGATGTGAGGCCACTTAAAATGTGGTCGTGGCCAGACCCGGTGACTCTTAATGGTAGGTTTAACAAATAATTATTTTCATTTTCTTACTAGTTATATGCTTGTACTTACCTCCATGGACCCAGTTCATGTTCTGTGAACACTTAATGTTTCTAGAATCTTTTTCTTTGACCATTTCTTCCAGATCTCCCCACTGATATTGTTAACCCTTTGGGATTTTATGTACATAAATGTGCAATTTGTTTTATATGTTTCTAGTCTACCATCTTGTGGAGTTTGGAGGGCAAGTAGAAATTTTAGAAACATAGTTAAGTGAAATACTGTAATTAGGTTACTTTTCTTCATAAAATTTAGTGTGCTCTTCAAATATACCTATTACTCTATTCCCAGGCTTACTAGATTTGGGCATAATTATTTTACTTGGCTCTTTCTCAAGAATTAAGTCCAGAAGAAAAATAAGTTGGCTGTCCAGCAGGCTGCATAAGTAGAATGGTACATACCAACAGTAGATACACACATTTTTGTTAGACATTTTTCCATTGTGGATTTCTTCAGATACTTAAGGAGTGACCTTTTCTTCAAAGTCTTTCACCTTGCATCCTGACAATGGAAACTTGAAAAAATTAATCAACTTTTAGAGACTATATTGAGGCTTTGTATCTTTAATTTGACATTTAACCGACATCAAATTATCTCAGCTAATGAACCTTCCAAGGCGCTTGTCATCCCTGGCCTTTGAAGACATTCATAGTACTGACCTTGATTTCTTTATATTTTTTCTCTGCTGCCTTTAAGGACAATATGCCACTTTGAGTCATGGGATTGTGACACCAAAAATAATGTATCCCTCACCCCATCGCCTCTCTTGCCTTCTCTTTTTCAGGGCTTTTGCATTTAGTGATTGAGATGGCGTGACTAGTCCACTTTCATGTATCTCTTCATATCACTGATGCATTTGAGCTGTTTGGGACTGATCCTTCCCCCCTCACCCCAGCACAGAGAAATGGCTAGAAATAAACTCACTCTGTTTTTAAATTATATTGTTACATTGTTCATCTTCAAATCATTTTTTTTTTTTTTTTTTTTTTTTTAATTTGAGACAGAGTCTCATTCTGTCGCCCAGGCTGGAGTGCCCCAGTGTGATCACAGCTCACTGTAGCCTCCACCTCCTGGGTTCCAGAGATCCTCACACTTCAGCTGACCAAGTAGCTGGGACCAGAGGCATGTACCACCATGCCTGGCTATTTTTTTCTTTTCCATTTTCATAAAGATGGGGTCTCACCATATTGTATAGGCTGGTCTTGAACTCCTGGGCTCAAGTGAGCCACTCACCTTGGCCTCTCAAAGTGCTAGGATTACAGGCATGAGCCACCATACCCACCCAACACTTTTAAAAACCAAATAAGTGCCTCGGTATTAAAGTCAGTACTTTGCCTATCTTGTAGCAAGAACGGTTGAACATTAAAGAGAATAAATAATATGTTCATGGCCAAAATAAGGATTCCTGTCTCAGAATAGAGATACTATCTGAGGCTTGAGTCTTCTTTCTTAGATATAATAAGAATTTTTGGCTAGGTGTGATGGTTCATGTTTGTAACCCGAGCACTTTGGGAGGCTGAAGCAAGAGGATCGCTTGAGTCCAGGAGTTCAGGACCAATCTGGGTAACATAGTGACCTCATCTCTACTAAAAATCAAAAAAATTAGCTGGGTGTGGTGTCACATGCCTATAGTCCTAGCTACTCGAGAGGCTGAGGCGAGGATCATGTGAGCCCAGGAGTTTGAGGCTGCAGTGAGCCATGATTGTGCCACTGGACTCCAGCCTGGGCAATAGAGCAAGACCCTGTCTCAATAAAGGAGAATTGGTCGGGTATGGTGGTTAATATAATCTCAAAGTGCTGATATTACAGGTGTGAGCCACCATAACTAGCCCCCAATTTGAAGGAAAAAAAAATCTAGAATTGAAATTGCTAAAAAAGGTTTTCACAGTTTTGTAGTATAACATTTTTATAAAGGTCTGTATAGGCCACAGAGATGTCAAGGACATGTATTGTAACCTAATGCAAGTGGTGAGTTTGGAGTTTTAGAATTTCTGCTTCAAGAATACTTTTAACAGTGTGGAGTCTATGGGGTTTAGGAGGGGGAGGGATGAAGAAGCATAGGAGGAGAGAGAAAACAACTCACAGGCTCTAAAAAACCTGTTAACATTATATAAACATTAGAAATTCATTTCATAAGGGAATCAAAATTATGCTTTATATAATTGATAGCAATAATTACTTAATCACACCTTACATTTCTATCATACTTGTAACTTTTACAAATGTTTTCATATTAATTATCTCATTTTATCCTCACAAGTGTGAAATAGGCAGAATAGTTATTGCCATTGCATAGGAAACAAACCTGAGGAATAGAGAACTAAAAAGCTGCAGGGCACTGTTGAAACAGCACAGAAAGAGAAGTTAGGAGACTGCAGAGAACAATGTAAATTCTATGTAGAACTTTGTGTTGCTGCTAAAATGATTAAGGGAAATTTCTACTTTGAAATGTGGTTGTGACCAGACCCGGTGACTCAAGCCTGTAATCCCAGCACTTTGGAAGGTTGAGGTGGGTGGATCACCTGAGGTCAGTAGTTCAAGACCAGCCTGGCCAAAACCCCATCTCTACTAAAAATACAAAAATTAGCTGGGCATGATGACGTGAGCCTATAATCCCAGCTACTTGGGAGACTGAGGCAGGAGAATGGTTTGAACCTGGGAGGTGGAAGTTGCAGTGAGTCAAGATCGCGCCACTATACTCCAGCTTGGGCAACAGAGTGAGACTCTGTCTCAAAAAAAATAAAATAAAATAACAACAAAAAAAAGAAGTGGACATGAGAAACAGAATCACATTTTTGTTAAGAAAGAAACACACATTTGTTTATATAGAAAAAAATGAAGAAACTGTATTTATAAATTATACAATTTATGGGCCAGGCACAGTGGCTCATGCCTGTAATCCCAGCACTTTGGGAGGCAGAGGCGGGCGGATCACGAGGTCAAGAGATTGAAACCATCCTGGCCAACATGGTGAAACCCCATCTCTACTAAAAATACAAAAATTAGCTGGGCGTGGTGGTGTGTGCCTGTAGTCCCAGCTACTCGGGAGGCTGAGGCGGGAGAATTGCTTGAACCCGGGAGGCGGAGGTTGCAGTGAGCCAAGATCGTGCCATTGCACTCCAGCTTGGCGCCTGGCGACGGAGTGAGACTCTGTCTCAAAAAAAAAAAAATTATACAATTTATAAATACAGTAGTCATTTTGGGGCAGGATTACTAAGGGCTTTTATATTATTCTTATACAATCTCATATTACATTTTAAATAACAAGTATGTGTTGCTTCTTTTTAACTTTTCATTTTGAAATAATTTTAGACTTAGAAAAATCACAAAAGTAGTACAGAGTACTTATACCTTACTGAAAGGTATAAGGTTCCCTATTTGTTTATTTGTTTTTAAAGAAAAAAAATAGGCAAGCATGGTGGATCGTGCCTGTCATCCTAGCTGTTTGGGAGGCTGAGGTGGGAGGATCACTGGAGCTCAGGAGTTGGAGGTTGCAGTGAGCTATGATCGTACCACTTTGCTCCAGCCTGGGAGACAGAGTGAGACTCTGTCTCTGAAACAAACAAACAAAGGGCATATTTCACACTGTTAGATTTGTCATTGCAGTGGCTGTACATGTATGTGTGTGCATGTGTGTGTAATTGATGCTAGAAAGGTTACCTTTGCAGTATGCGGGAGGCCTAGAATAGAAAAAAGAAATATGGAACAGCTTGGTTTTCTCAGCCTGCTCCCCTTTGTTGGATGTTATACAAGGAGGTACCTGCAGAATGCAGCAGTGGTTCTAGTTTATTTTGTCTTACGGCTCACACACAACTTTCCATAGTTTTTGTTGTTGTTGTTTTTCAAAATTTTTTTTTGTCTCTGGATCTCTTTACACTCTTAAAAATGATTGAAAACATCAGAGAGCTTTGGTTTATATAGGTTATATGCATAAATATTTACTGTATTAGAAATTAAAACTGGCTGGGTCTGGTGGCTCATGCCTGTAATCCCAACTCTTTGGGAGGCCAAGGTAGGAGGATGACTTGAGCCCAGGATCTTACTGTGTTGACCGACCTGGGCAACATAGTGAGACCCCATCTCTAAGAAAAAAATTAGCCAAGCATGGTAGCATGTGCCTGTAGTCCTAATAACTCTGGAGGCTGATGTAGGAGGATCAGTTGAACCCAGCTTAAGGTTGAGGCTGCAGTGAGCTATGATTGTACCACTGCACTTCAGTGTGGGCAACAAAGGGAGACCCCAATTCTGGGGAAAAAAAAAAAGGGAAGAAAGAAAAAAGTTAGAACTTAGAAAAATTTAAAACGCCAGTTCACTTAGAAGTAACAATAAATTGCCGGGCTCAGTGGCTCATGCCTGTAATCCCTGCACTTTGGGAGGCCAAGGCGGGTGGATCACCTGAGGTCAGGAGTTAGAGACCAACCTGGCCAACATGGTGAAACCTCATCTCTACTGAAAATACAAAACTTAGCTGGGCATGGTGGTGGGCGCCTATAATTCCAGCTAGTTGAGTGGCTGAGAGGGAATAACTTGAACCTGGAAGGTGGAGGTTGCAGTGAGCTGAGACTGTGCCGCTGCACTCCAGCCTGGGCAACAGAGCAAGACTATATCTCCAAAAAAAAAAAGTAGCAATAAATTAATAAATTCATGAGAAGACTGGTGTGGTTTTACATTTTTGCATAGCTCTTTAATGTCTGGCTTAATAGAAGATACTTTGAGAACCACTGCTATAGTCAGAGCCAGTGGCAGGTAGGCCAAATTGAGTGATAGTCTGGCACCAGAGCAAGGCTTATTAAATTCGTTTCTTCATAGTGAAGAACATTCAGAACAGATGGGAGCAGGTGCATAGTAATCCTTCAGGCAGAAGCTGTATTGGTTATCTTGGTTGATGTTACTTTGTCCAGATACCTTCCCGATTGGTCATCTGTGTATCACCACTCCCTCTATTTTCATTGTAAGTGTATGTTTTAGTAAAAGCCCTATCAGTCCTAAACACTTTTCTACATTACAGATCATTCATTCAACTTTTTTTTTTTGAGACAGAGTTTTGCTCTTGTAGCTCAGGCTGGAGTGCAGTGGTGTGATCCCGTCTCACTGCAACCTCCGTCTCCTGGGTTCAAGTGATTCTCCTGCCTCAGCCTCCTGAGTAGCTGGGATTACATGTGTTTGCTACCACACCTGGCTAATTTTTTGTATTTTTTAGTAGAGATGAGGTTTCACATTATTGCCCCAGGCTGGTCTCCAACTCGTGACCTCAGGCGATCTACCCACCTCGGCCTCCCAAAGTGCTGGGATTACAGGCATGAGCTACCGTGCCCAGCCTCAACAGATATTTTTTGAGAAAAAAATAGTTAAGTTCCTGTAGTCAGAGTGCTGTGCTGGGCACTGAGGAGATAAAGCAGGGAATAAAACAGGCAGCTCCTTTTTTCCTGTGGACTTTACATCAGAACAGCTAATTACACAAAATATTATTTAATTATAATTGTGATTCAATGTTCTTATAGTACAGGATGCTATATCAGTATGTATTTGTGCTATGTGCTGAAGGATAAGTAGCAATGGAAGGTTTCATTTAGTTTTAATTGTACTTAGGTAGGGATCTTGGCTTTGACTTAGAAAGAAATGTTGAAAAATGGAAGAACTAACCCTGAACAGTTGGAATGTTCCCAGTTGAGAGGAGGACAGTCAACAGTTGGGTGGTAAGTACTGATTATCTGATTAGGGCATTTTTTTCTGAGACATCCTGGAATTGAGTGGAAGTTCCATGACAATGAGAAATTTATATTATATACCAGTGTTCTAAAGTTTGATTGTATTCACAAATAGCCTACAGATCTTGTTAAAATGTGGGCTAAATTAAATAGGTCTTGAAATTCTGCTTTTCTAAAAAGCTCATATATGATGGTGATGCTGCTCGTCCAGAGACCACTACTTTGATTAGCAAGACTGTAATTAACAAATGGCCAGTGTGAGAGTTCAGGTAGAATACAAGCCAGATAAGGGGCTAGACGAATGTTCTAGAGGTGATGTCCAGTAGGGAGAGATATTGGATAACAGAAGATAAAGCAGTTTGGTGTAGGAAGTATCATAGCGCATCCTGAATGCTAAAGGCGACTCACAGTTGCCATTACCGGGAGGACAGGAAAGCTGGGATTGAGTGGGTGGCTATGAGCAGAACCACAGACTCATTTCTGTAGCGAGGAACAACTGAACTAAATGGCCATTAGTCTGCCTAGGGAAAAGGTCAGGTACTGAGGATTGATGGCCAGCTCATGGTAATTGTGTGGGCTCCAGAAAATGATCTAGATGATAAGCAGCTAGAGATACTGGAGAAAAAGGTACACTTTGCTTGGAATAAGAAGAATGTTCAATACTGCTTCTTATTAATCACAGATGATTAATCCATGGATGGAGAGAACTGCTAAATGGATTGAGGTAAAAAATGATTGTAAATTTTTTTACAAAGGGTAGGAATAGAATGGGGGGGAAATCTTGCAGTTAATATTCACTTTGATAGAGTCACCACTATTAAGCCTAAGAATTGCATAAGACTTTTCTTAATTTCATTGGCACTCAGAATAAAAGCTTACAAGACCATCAGATGATGTTATTCATTTGCCCTCGTTTCAATATATTGTTTTGGAAAATATCATTTTGTTACAGTTATGCTTTAAAATTTTGTTCAAGATACAGTATTTTATAGTTATTAGCAAACTTATTTGGATCAGAGAATCAAGGTAACATCAAATTAGTCGTGAGTCATATAATGAACTGTGTATAAAAGTATTTATATTTAATCATATTTTCTTCATGGTTTAAAAGAAATATTTTGGAATGCCATGATGGCTTAAATCCCTGTCTAATTTTCTCATCCTTTGTAATGTCATCTCTTTAGATTTGCCAAAAATCTTATGACCTTCAGAATATGAAAGGGAGGAATTAGGGCTTTTACTCTGATGAGCAGTCATTTTAGATTACTTGTCTTTTAACTTCTGTTCATGTACCTCCAGAAGGATAAGAGACGTGATTTACTGATGGAGAGGGCTATGTGAATACTGAATTCAGGCAGCTGTCTTAAACTTCCAAAAACTCTAAGACTAAAGTGACTCAGTAGAATTTGAGATTAGTCTTAGAGAAAGTCAGCTTTGTTAATTAGGTTGTCTCTTGATTTTAGAGGCAGGCCTGCCTGAAAGGAGAGCCAGAGGAAAGTTGAGGGTATGGCATATGTTTGTAAAAGATCAAGTTTCCTTAGATATCTGTACTTCTAAACCGTGACTCAGTAAGAAATGAGTGTCAAGGAACATGAAAGGTATGAAAGCAGTTGTTTGAAAAGAAATGAATCAAAAGGAACCCTTAAAGTTACGCAATTGAAAAAGAATAGTCACTAACAAAGATGGTTGTTTTTGAACTGCCTTAGTTTTAAATAATTGAATTATTAAAAAGTATGTATTTAATAGGCTGTCATTCTTTGGATAATGCTATCTAAATAGTGAAACGGAAAGTTGCCATGGCAGGATCCGACTGGGATCCTGCCATCCTTGGGGACATTTTGGGCAGAAAGCAATTGGTAGTACTCTTTCTTCTCCGCTTTGGGAATCGTAAGGAACAGACCTGATGGAGTACCCTTCATGTCTCATTCAGCTACATTCCAAAGATAGCTCCGTGGGGAAAAGGATTAATCAGGAAAATGAATACATTTCCATGACTTTTTTTTTTTTTTTTTTTTTTTTTTTAAAGAGATGGGGTCTTGGCCCGGCATGGTGGCTCACGCCTGTAATCCCAACATTTTGGGAGGCCGAGGTGGGGGGATCACTTGAGGTCAGGATTTTGAGACCAGTCTGGCCAACATAGTGAAACCACATCTCTACTAAAAAAAAAAAAAAAAAAAATACAAAAATTAGCTGGGCATGGTGGTGTGTGCCTGTAATCCTAGCTACTCGGGAGGCTGAGGCAGGAGAATTGCTTGAACCCAGGAGATGGAGGTTGCAGTGAGCCGAGATTGCGACACTACACTCCAGCCTGGTCAGTTTCAAAAAAAAAAAAACAAAAAAACAAAAAAAAAAAGATGGGGTCTTACTTTGTTGACCAGCCTGGACTTGAACTCAGTGCTCAAATGATCCTCCTACCTCAGCCTTCGAAATAGCTGGGACTGCAGGTGCATACCACTGCTTCTAGCTATGCCTTTTTTTTTTCTTTTTTTTGAGATGGAGTCTCGCTCTGTTGCCCAGGCTGGAGTGCAGTGGCATAATCTCGGCTCACTGCAACCTCTGTCTCCTGGGTTCAAGCAATTCTCTTGCCTCAGCCTCCCAAATAGCTGGGACTACAGGCACACGCTGCCACACCCAGCTAATTTTTTGTATTTTTTTTAGTAGAGATGGGATTTTACTGTGTTGACCAGGCTGGTTGTGAACTCCTGAGCTCAAGCGATTTGCCCGCCTTGGCCTCCCAAAGTGCTGGGATTACAGGCGTGAGCCACTGTGCCTGGCCTAGCTATGCCATTAAAAAAAAAAAAAAAACGCTCTGAAACCATGGCAGAGAGGCTGTTAATTCCTTTTTCAAAACCTAGAAACAGTTCTGGACACAAGGGAAAAACCTCTTAGTTTTAAAGCAGGCACCTTGGAAATCTAGTTTCAAACTGAATTCGTGCTCCCAAATACCTGCATGAGTCAGTTGTGTTTTTTGTTTTTTGTTTTGAGACAGGGTCTTGCTCTGTCACCCAGGCTGGAGTGCAGTGGCACAGTCATGGCTCACTGCAGCATGGACCTCCCAGGTTCAAGCAATTCTCTTACCTCAGCCTCCTGGGTAGCTGGGACTACAAGTATGCACTACTTGGCTAAGTTTTACATTTTTTTGTACAGATGGGGTCTTGCTATGTTGCCCAGGCTGGTCTCAAACTCCTGGACACAAGCGACCCTACCCCCGTGGCCCCACAAAGTATTGGAATTACAGGTATAAACCCCACTGTGCCTGGCCCTCAGTTATTCTTTCTAATAAAATGTGCATTGCTCTCCACTGGGTCAATTATGGATTTAATGAGTGAGAATTATGGGGGCTCTATCTTTATCTGGCCAGCAGAACTCTAGTGAAATGAAACTAAAAGGTGGGATTTAGGATTTGAGACTATGTTCTGGCCAGGCGCATACCTGTAATCCCAATACTTTGGAAGGGTGAGACAGGAGGATCACTTGAGCTGAGGAGTTTGAGACCGAGGAGCTTGGGTAACATGGCAAGACCCCCAACTCTATAAAAAATAAAAAACTTAGCCAAACACGGTGGCACACACCTGTAGTACCATCTACTTGGGAAGCTGAGGTAGAAGAATTGCTTGAGCCCAGGAGATTGAGGCTGCTATGAGCTATGATCGTGCCACTGTGCTCCATCCTGGGAGACAGTGAGAGACCATCTCAAAAAAAAGAAAAGAGATTGTGTTCTTTGTGATTTGCTTCAGGTTCTTTGATTTTACAGCAAACCTCTTAGTAGAAATTTATAAAACCTAAAGAAGTTCTAAGGATAAATATTAGAAATCGAACCTAGATGACAAATTTTGTATCACTGTGAATACTGTATCATTGAGAGTCAGATGTTTGTGTTCTTGACATTTCTTACCTGAATGGCTTCAAAGGGCACAAAATAAATCCTCAATGCCGAATCCTGCTTTTTTTTCTTTTTTTTTTTTTTTACTTTTCTTCTCTTTTTTTTTTTATATTTTACTTTAAGTTCTTGCTTTTTGTTTTTTTCCTCCAAGTATGTAAGTCTTTTGTATCTTATTGGAATATTTTCAAAATTATTTATTAAAATTTTCAATTTTGTTGTTTTTTCGAATGACTGATTTGATCACATCAGTATTGGACTGTTTGTATTGCAAAATACCATGCAAGGCTTTAACCCAAGTAAAAGTGAATTTTAGGTATTTCCAATATGTATAGTGTGGAAAATATTTTTTCGATACCTAAATTTGATCTCCAGAATTGGCAGAATTAGGAGCACAGAAATAGAGGCTTATTAAGAATCTAAAGGCTTCTATTGTCCATTATGCAACTAATGAACTGGAAAATTGACTTATAGAATATATGAAAAATAATTTTTTTTCTGTGTCCTTGTTTGACTACTGCAGTGGTTACATATGTGTCCTAACTGGCTTGTCAGAGTGTTTCTGTTTGACACAAGTCCAGAGGGAACTGGGAACACACACTTAGATCTCAGCTAGAGCATGGCTTAGATGTTTAAGGATTTTTTTCTTTAATGTACATTTTTGTGCTTTCACAGCCCTTGGTAGTGATTAGCATCTGCTCCCTAAGTTAGTTTCTGTCTATTTGGGGAAGTCATTTGGTTTTTGTTTGGTTAATGCAGATGAATACTATATACAGAGGCAAGAGGAAAAAGGGAAGAAAAAAAGACAGAATTCTTTAAGCATGTAGGGATGTGCATCAAGAATTTCAAAGACTCTTCAAACAGATGTAGAGGGGTGGGAAAACAGCAAATTTGAAGCCTTTCAACTGTGACATTTTCTTCTAATGAAGAACAGCTTGGAAGCTGTAATTTTGAGAGTGTTGCAGTATTTTTAAGTCAGACACTTAGCACATTTTAAAAATAGTGGTGGGATTTAAATGTTTTATTTTTTTTCCATCTTAAGTGGAATTAAGCATTTTTGGCTATCATCTTATCTTGATAGGGCCATGGCAGCATCTCTTTTTTGTGCTTTATCTCCATTGTTTTCATGATATATGGAGGGTTTTTTTTTTTTGTCTTTTTAAACAGAAACAGTGAATTTTCTATTTCTAGTTCTTCACAAATGACTTTAAATTAATTCTTTATTTTTATATTTTGCAGTACATTTTTATACCTGAAATTCCTGGTAGTATGGGCACTTGTCCTCCTAGCAGATTTTGTCCTGGAGTTCAGATTTGAATACCTGTGGCCATTCTGGCTTTTCATCAGAAGCGTCTATGATTCCTTCAGATACCAGGGACTGGTATGTTTACTAATACATGTTTTCCATGTGTGGGGATCGATCAGCTGTTTAAAGTAGATGTTATTAGCAATACTCAGGTGACTATGTTAGTATTAGTTAATAAGGTGTGTGTTAACTGAAATTGTCCTCTAAACTATTTTGTCTAAACCTGTTGATCAAATCATTACATTTTCTCTTCCTTTCTGATTCTAGTGAAACAGAATAGTGGAGGGAAGCAATAATTACTCAGGGTTTTGGAGGGTGGCAACCTAGTCTGGGTATTCTATATCCCCTCCTCTTCCATTGCCCGTTGCAGCCAATAAAGGCCTTTCCTATCTTGAAATAAAAAAATTGCTCAGTCCTGCTTTGAAGTGTTTCCGGATCCGCTGTTGCTAGGTTAGTGATTGGATTCAAGTTACAGTAGTGTTTCAAACGTTTTGGTTTCAGGGCCTGTTTTCACTCTTAAAAACTATTGAGGACACCAGAGAGCTTTTGTTAGTGTTGCTTATATCTATCCAGTTTTACTATATTAGAAATTAAAACTGAGAAAAATTTAAAATACTTGCTTATTAATTCAGTTAAACATAATAAGCCCATTACACATTAATAGAAATTACATTTTTAAGTGAAAAATAGCTGTATATTTTCTAAAACAAACATGATATAGGCTCCATTTTTATAAATTTCTTTAATATCTGGCTCAATGGAAGACAGCTAGATTCTCATATCTGCTTCTGAAGTCATTCTGCTACTGTATCATATGTCATGTGACTTACAGAAAATCATACCATATGCATGAGTAAAGGAGTGTACTAAAGGTAGATAACATCTCAGTATTGTTAGGAAAATAGTTTCAACCTCAAAGAGCCCTTTGGAGGGATCTCAAAGACAACCCATAAATTCCAAACCACATTTAGACAACTGCTAGATTGGAGCAAGCATAGGCCTGGGCTTGTTCCCTTGATGAATGTGTTAATTCTGTCATGTTCTACAGCCACATTTTAAAACTGTAACTCTCCCACCCAGTCCTGGTGCTTTGGTCAGAGCAAATCCATGCTTTAAAAAGATGGTTTTGGCTCATGTTCTGTTGGTGATACTGGTGTTCAGAGGAAAGCTGCGTTATTAAAATTATTATTAGGTTGGTGCAATTACTTTTGCACCAACTTAATAATAGTGTCAGTATATTTCTTACTAATATTATGGTTCATCTGTGCTTCAGAAAGCCTGTCTTTTAAGAATGAAGCTCTTTAGGAATGGTTTGTGAAGAGAGAGGAGGCTTTTCTGTGTTAAAATTCTAGTTCTTTTAGGGCTGAGTGCAGTGACTCATGCCTGTAATTCCAGAACTTTGGGAGGCCAAGGCGGGCGGATCACTTGAAGTCAGGAGTTCGAGACCAGCCTGGCTAACACAATGAAACCCTGTCTACTAAAAATACAAAAAATTAGCCAGGCATGGTAGCATGTGCCTGTAATCCCATGTAGTCGGGAGGCTGAGGCATGAGAATCACTTGAACCCAGGAGGTGGAGGTTGCAGTGAGCCGAGATGGCGCCACTGCACTCCAGCCTGGGCAACAGAGCGAGACTTCATCTCAAAAAAAAAAAAAAATTCTAGTTCTTTCAAGTAACCCACATGTATTTGGAATTCATTCTGGTCCAGTTCTTTTTCATTATTTGAGGATCATAAGTAGTATTACTCTTTAATGTTAAAGTAACCACTCCTTTTTATATGGTTGATTTTAAAAGTTTAAAATTTCTTTTTGTGAATTTGCTCTGTAGTTACCAAGTTATCTCTTAGCAGTTTCAGTAATTGTGTCCAACATACGTTTCATAACATGTGGTTGAAAATAACAAGTTCTAAGATGTGTCTTTTATTTTGTTTTGTTTTTCCCTTTAGGCCTTCTCAGTGTTTTTTGTTTGTGTAGCATTCACGTCAAATATAATATGCCTGCTGTTCATCCCCATACAATGGCTTTTTTTTGCTGCTAGCACATATGTATGGGTTCAGTACGTATGGCACACAGGTAAGTGTTAATGATTTCTTAGATGGATAGAAATCTTATATTCAAATTTTTTAATGTGGTTATTTCTTTGAATACGTTATTTAGAGTTGAATTTAATGTGGACATTTTAAAGTTTTCTTAATAGATTATAATATACCTTCAAAAAATATATATTTTTTTCATTATTTGAATCAAAACTTTAAGCCATTATGATTTGATGTTTCAATCACAGGCATTGCAGGTACCAACTCTCACTCTGAATATATCTTTTTTTTTTTTAAAGAAAAGTTGGAGTGGTTTCTATTTAAGTATACTTGAAAATAGCCATGTGCCAAAAAAGAAAAAAAAGTTCATGGAATTTCAGCATTGAAAGAAATGTCATTTAGATGAATTTGGCATGAGAATCCCCACAGCACATGGTGGTTTTACGTCTGATGGGAAACCTACAGTGACAAGGAACTTACCTACTATTCCTGGTACCCCTACTCTATTTTTGGGCAGCTATCAAATAAAGTTCTTCCTCATATTAAGCCAGAATTTTCCTCCTTACACTTTGACCCAGTATGTCTTAAATGTTTTTGGGCTTGTTGATTTCTTTTTTAAAAATCTCTCTCTTTTTTTTTTTTTTTGTTAAGATGAGATCTTGCTGTGTTACCCAGGCTGGACTTGAACTCCTGGGCTCAAATGATCTTCCCACCTCAGCCTCCTAAGTATCTGGACTAAGACACAGCTTGCTGATTTCTTAGAGGATCTGAAGAGGTTTTCCCCAGAAAAACATAAGGGAATGTATAAAACTTTTCCTTAAAATGTCAAGGGAGCCGGGCACAGTTGCTCATGCCTATAATCCCAGCACTTTGGGAGGCCAATGCAGGCAAATCACCTGAGGTCAGGAGTTCAAGACTAACCTGGCTAACATAGTGAAACTGTGTCTCTACTAAAAATAAAAAAGTTAGCCAGTTGTGGTGGCTTATGCCTGTAATCCCAACTACTCAGGAGGCTGAGGCTGGAGAATCGCTTGAACCAGGGAGGCAGAGGTTGTAGTGAGCTGAGATTGCACCACTGCACTCCAGCCTGGATGACAGAGTGAGACTCCGTCTCAAACAAAACAAAACAAAAGCAAAACAAAAAAATATCAAGGAGCCTACCAGACCATCCCCTCAATCACAAACATTGAACCTCTGCATTAGAGCCACACTGAATGAATGTAGTCTCCCTTCCACATTAACATTTCTTTAGAGATTTAAAGACACTATCATAACCTCTTAAGTCTTTTGTGTAGGCAAGAATATCTCTGGTTTCACCAGCTTTTCCTTATATATTTTAATCACTTTTACCCTCTTAGTCTGTCTACTTCTTAGTGGTTCTCTGTACTATTGCAGGTGTGTTCTGACTAGAGTAGAGCTCCCTGCTTCTTAAAGCTATACTTCCTTTACTTCAAACTAAAATCAGATGAGATATTTTGACAGCCTCAACCCACTGTGAAAACCAGAACTTGGATTTGAGGATTGGGTCTCAGAGTCAAACTTGTCTGCAAAGCTGCATGAAACTTGATTATTGGGCCTAGCTGCAACCTGTAGGATTTTGGCCAGGGAGGGAGCACCAAATAATAAAAGCTCTCTGGACCAGCATTCATCCTCTTCTCAAAGCCGCTAAGATGATGATGTTGGCCCATGTAGAAGACAACTGAGCTTTGTTTTTTAAAGTATCTGCTATGAGCGTGATTTTCACCATATTTCACACTCTTTCATATCTGACTTGATTTATAAGCTACTATGAAGGTTCTTTAGTCTGCTTTCCTCTAATTACAGTGATTTTTCTTCCCACCAGTTTTTAATTTATATTTCCTTATGTTGGGCCTCAGTTTTGTGTGACCTGCCTTTTACCCTTGTCATTCTCCCTAGGTCTCAGCTTAGGGAGATTACTCCATTTTGGGCACCTATCAAATAAAGTTCTTCCTCATATTAATCTAAATAATGTCTAAAGAACCTTCCACCTCAAATATTCTGTGATTCTGATGAGCTGTGGCAATTTCTTAAATTTCTTTAGTAAAATCTTAGTAGTGGAGAGGAAACTAACCATATAAACTATTTTTTTTGGTGGGGGATGGAGTTTCGCTCTTGTTGCCTAGGCTAGAGTGCAGTGATGCGATCTCGGCTTACTGCAACCTCCGCCTCATGGGTTCAAGTGATTCTCCTGCCTCAGCCTCCTCAGTAGCTGAGATTACAGGCATGTGCCATCATGCCTGACTAATTTTGTATTTTTAATAGAGATGGGGTTTCTCCATGTTGGTTGGGCTGGTCTCAAACTCCCAACCTCAGGTGATCCGCCTGCCTCAGCCTCCCAAAGTGCTGGGATTACAGTTGAGAGCCACTGCTCCTGGGCCATATAACTATTAATAGAACCTATTGGGAACTAGTTCAGAGGGTGACCCACAGGGCTGCAATGTAGCTAATGTCATAAAAGGCTACTGGCCCCTCTTTAGCCCCAGGCTCAGAAATGCATGTTAGAATAGCAAAGTTATGAAATATGTTTTAATTTGGGATAGTGCTTAAACAAACAAAACAAAAAACTGCTCTTATTGGGCCAACAAATATGAGTGCAATTTCTACAACTTGGGGTAGTTTTTCTTCCAGTTGTTAAAATTTAAAATTCTTTCCTGACAGTAGTAGGAATGGTTGATAAAATTACATATGGTTACAAAGAATAATGTTATAGCAAAAGCTTTTTTTCCTGGTGATTAAGAGGGGAGAAAGAAACAGGA
This sequence comes from Aotus nancymaae, assembly GCF_030222135.1. NCBI lineage: Eukaryota > Metazoa > Chordata > Mammalia > Primates > Aotidae > Aotus > Aotus nancymaae. Next base: position 22,032,549 of record NW_026988467.1, read on the forward strand.
TACAAAACTGTATGTACAATCTGATTATTATACTTGTTCAAAAATTCTTTCAATGTGGTTTTATTTCATAAATGTAGATATACAGATATTTTGTCTAATTTTTCTGTTATGTGCTTATTATGTTTATAATAACTTTATAAATTAATATAGAGAATAAGGGTGGTAAATATTTGAAAATGCATTTGAAAATGATTTTGAAAATGCATTGTCCTGTGGGTTGCTGTTTTTCCTCCTACATTGTGAAAATACCTATTTTTTGGCTGGGCACAGTGGCTCACACCTGCAGTCCCAACACTTTGGAAGGCCAAGGTGGGTGGATCATTTGAGGCCAGGAGTTCAAAACCAACCTGACCAAAATGGTGAAACTCCATCTCTACTAAAAACACAAAAATTGGCCAGGCATGGTCGCATGTGCCTGTAATCCCAGCTGCTCAGGAGACTGAGTCAGGAAAATTGCTTAAACTCGGGAGGTGTAGGTTGCAGTGAGCCAAGATCGCGCCACTGCACTCCAGCCTGGGCAACTGAGCGAGACTCTGTCTCAAAAAAAAAAAAAAAGAAAGAAAATACCTACTATTTTTGGTATATTAAATTCATAGGAATGGCTGAGGCCATTAGCTGCCTTCACAGAGGATCCAGTGTCAACTTCACTCAGGTACTAGGACTAAGGGAGGTTCTCCTTAGAAGCAAATTCAGTACTGTCTCTGTGAACTTGGGCCCTGTTTGTTTAAACTCTGGGGTTTACTCTTCAACAGAATGAGGAAGTGAGACAAAATGATCTTCCTAGTTTCAAGATACTATGATTTTTCTTTAGTTTCATCCCAAAAATCCTTAGCAAAAAGCCTTCAGGTCACTGATTTTCCCTCCTCGTGCTGTGTAGTCCACATTCATAAATATCCTATTGTTAGTCATGTCCTAATATAGATGGACCTAGCCTGCAGATTTTGATTCTAAAAGCCAATGGACATTTGCTTTTATTTGCATCTTCTTTTGTTGCATGTTGCTTTTTCCTCCCTTGAAAATTGTTCTTAATTACAAAAGGAATATGAGTTTGTGGTTTAGAAAAAAATTTTTTGAATAGTACTTAAGTTGTCAGAAACATTTCTTTGTCCTACAACTTGTTCTTACTTAAGGATTTTATTTTTTTATATGTAATTCAATGACAGTGCAGATTTCCTCATTCTTTAGGAAACCTTCAGCATATTTCATTACATAGATTTATCATAAATGTTTTCCTGTTGATGGACATTTAAATTCTAAATTTTTGCTATTGCAAATGATACTACAGTGAATATTTTTATACACTTATCTCAAGGCTCTTTTATGTTTCTATAGGGTAGATTCTTAGAAGTGGAATTACTGAGTAAAAGAAAGGTACAAGTATTTAAATTTAAATATACTGCCAAATTGCCATCTAAAATAGTTGCCCCAATTTGTGTTATTGCCAAGTATAAAAATGAACCTTTCCCCATACCCTCCCTACGCTATTATCTGTCTTTAAAAATTTTGCCTATCTAATAGTTAAGAAATAGAATCTGATTGGCTTAATTTGTATTTTTCTAATCAGTAGTTAAGTTGAATATCTTTTTCTATGTCTTTTTAGCCATCTAGATTTCTTCTTTTGTGACTTGTAAATTTTGTTCAGTTGCCTTTTTACTGATCTGTAGGAGCTTTTTGTATGTCAGGGCTATGAATCCTTTGTTTTACATATATTGTAAATATTTTCTGGAAGGATGTTTATCTTTTATTTTTGTTAGTGATTCTATGGAATCATTGTTATATAAAAGCTTTCAGTTTGGATCAATTTGCTTTTTAATTTAGTTTAGGTGAAGGTCTTAATGAAAGTAATGTTTCGTTAGTGAATTAGTCTCCCAAACAACCCATCTGTTAGTTAATGTATCATTCATACTTGTCTCTCTGCTGCTTTCCCACAGAAAGGGGAGTGTGTTTGCCTACAGTGTCTCTCTGGATCCTCTTTGTTTATATTGAAGCAGCCATTAGATTTAAAGATCTCAAAAACTTTCATGTAGACCTTTGTCGTCCATTTGCTGCTCACTGGTAAGTGTTACATATGTGTGTGTGTGTAGATGTGTGTGTGTGTGTGTGTGTGTGTGTATTTTTTTTTTTTTTGAGACGATGTCTTGCTCTGTTGCCCAGGCTGGAATGCAGTGGCACGGTCTTGGTTATGCAACCTCTGCCTCCCAGCTTCAAGCGATTTTCCTGCCTCAGCCTCCTGAGTAGCTGTGATTACAGGCTTGTGCCACCACACCCAGCTAATTTTTGTATTTTTATTAGAGATGGGATTTCATCATATTGACCAGGCTAGTCTCAAACTCCTGACGTCAAGTTATCCACCTGCCTCGGCCTCCCAATGTGCTGGGATTATAGGCATGAGCCACCACACCCAGCTAGTATTATATATATTATTTATCTATAATTCATTTCACTGTAGAATGTAAGTTCAACTGTAAATTTATTCTTAGAAGTGTTACATGGACTCAGAAAGCAGTACAGCATGGTTGGAGAGTGCATGAGCCCCCTTTTCAGGCAGATGAGTGAATCCCAGCTCTGTCCCCTGACAGCTGTGTTGCTTTGGGTATGTCACTGCCTCTAAGCCATGGTTTTCTTACTGTCTCCCGGGGTCATGGGAAAAAGGAACTGAAGTGATACATGTATTCAACTTAATGCCAAGCACATAGGTGTTTAATGAATGTTAGCTATTTTTGTTATAATCAGATAATGATTCCAGAAGGTCTTGATGAAATATATGGCTGTTTCATGAAGCTTAAAATAATTTATAATTTCCTTAGCCTATTTATAAAAGTAAGAGAATATTATTAATAGTTTTTGAAGGAATGTTGTTTCTCTTTATAACATGTTAATAAATATTAAGATGTTACTCATTTAATCTTAACCATGAAACATTTTTGAAAAATGAGCTTGATTCTTATTTATATCTGTTGTGGAACTTACTACCGAATGTGTGTTTCACCTAAATACACCAATTTTTAATAATATTTATGACAGAATAAAAAAATGCTATTTCCAGTATTTTTAGTCTTTTTACAAACAAGTAAATTAAATGAACGTGGTCAATAAAACATGTCACTGTAAGTTTGTAGTCAGACCACATTTAGACTAATTATAAATTGATATATTTTCATGTTAATGAAGCTTATGTGGGCTTGACAACGTTTGCAGAGACTTTGAAATAATGTTAGGCAGGCTGATGAGTTCAATGAAAATATTCAACTTTCTATTACAGAGATTAGAATTCTAAGTACAGATGGTCTAATTTGATGATACAAACCAAATGTTGGCACTGATCATATCAAATACTTATTTAAATGATTCTTTTTTTTTTTTTTTTTTTTTTTTTTTTTTGAGACGGAGTTTCGCTCTTGTTACCCAGGCTGGAGTGCAATGGCGCGATCTCGGCTCACCGCAACCTCCGCCTCCTGGGTTCAGGCAATTCTCCTGCCTCAGCCTCCTGAGTAGCTGGGATTACAGGCACGCGCCACCATGCCCAGCTAATTTTTTGTATTTTTAGTAGAGACGGGGTTTCACCATGTTGACCAGGATGGTCTCGATCTCTTGACCTCATGATCCACCCGCCTCGGCCTCCCAAAGTGCTGGGATTACAGGCGTGAGCCACCGCGCCCGGCCTTAAATGATTCTTGAATTTATGTATGATGGAATTTATATATGACAGAGTTTATGAACCAATTTGCAAGGAATAACTGGTGGCAGCACCCCTCAGGCAGCAAAGAGATTAAGTTAAAGTAGTCACCTGAATTTGACTCTGCCTTCTAGTATTAAAAATCAAATGATGTCCTTGTGATTTTTTTTAACACATATGTTTACTTTTGGCTACCCATAAAGTCTCTACTCTTTTAGTTTTTAAAAGCATACAAATAGATGCCTAAGTTCTAATGCATAAGGCAGTTCAATATTTCTTAAAAGACTTTAGCCACTGTATCTGACAGTCACTGTGGTGACTCCTTGAATTAATTTGAAGAATGCCGAAGTCTCATGGGACGTGTCCTCTTATGGTCTAGCAGTCCTATTGTTCCTGGGGGATTTTGTTCCTTGTGCCAATTGCTTCTGATTTCCATAGTAGACATTACATTTATGTGTGTGTCTAGTGAATGCTATTCTCAACTACCATCATCAATTAGAATTTATTTTTAAATTTTAAGTCATAGGTATCCTTATGTGCTCGATGCATATGTGGTTCATTTTAAACCTGCAATTACTGGCTGGATTGTCTTCTTTCTAGTATTGGGTACCCTGTGGTAACTTTGGGCTTTGGCTTCAAAAGTTACGTAAGCTACAAAATGCGGTTAAGGAAGCAAAAAGAAGTACAAAAAGAGAACGAGTTTTACATGCAACTTCTTCAACAAGCCCTCCCTCCAGAGCAACAGATGCTGCAAAAGCAAGAAAAAGAGGCCGAGGAAGGTAGGTCTTTACCCTGAAGCTGTTGGCTCAATAGACTAGTCATTATTTTGTCTCTTGGTAGAATTTTCTTTTCTAGAAAAGTAGCTAGGATTTTGTTTTTTTCTATTTAATGGTGTTCTTCTTCAGGGTCATTGTTTAGTCAATGAAGTACAGATTGTGAATGAAGTTGTTTACATACTGTCTGAAGACTATGTGTTTAAATATGTTTATTTTATTTTATATATTTTTAAATATTTCTGATACATTTTTTATGAACTTTTTTTTTTAATTTAGTTTTTTTGAGACAGGGAGGATCTCACTCTCTTATCCAAACTGGAGTGCAGTGATACAGTTATGGCTCACTGCAGCTTCAAACTCCTGGGAACAAAGTAATCCTCCCTCTTCCGCCTCCTTAGCAGCTGCTACCATAGGCACATGCCACCATGCCTGGCTAGTTTTTTAAAATTATTTTTTTGTAGAGTTGAGGTCTCACTGTGTTGTTCAGGCTTGTCTCGAACTCCTGATGTCAAGCAATCTTCCCACCTCTGCCTCCTAAAGTGCAGGGATTATAGGCATGAGCCACTATGCCCAGCCAGTTATACATATCTTAAAATATACATTCTCAGCAACAAAATAGTATGGAACTATGTGAATTGGTAATTGAAGCAAGCAAGCCAAAAACCAAAGTGTAAGCACAATAGAGATGTAAACATGTAGAATTGAACTTTAGAAGCCAGATGTCTTCTGAATAGAGCAAAGATGGATAGGTCCTATTCTAAATGCTTCATATAATGTAATATGGATTTTAAATTGAATCATTTCTAATGGAATCTCTCTCATGGGCATTTGACCAGTAGAAATAGATAATTGGCAGTAACCAATTTCCATTGGTTTGGGAGTTGAAAGTTTGAGGTCATGTTTTTATTTAATATGTGTCAAAATTATCTTTTTGTCTGATGTGGTACAAAAATATCTCTTCAAGTAGACTTTAATAAGTTGGAATATGTAGACCTGATACACAAAATTATTTATGAGTTGTCTGGTAAATGATACAGACTTCCTTATTACCTTAACACTAGAGTCAAGAAAAAGGATAGCTGTCCAGTATCCTAAAATTATTCCTCTTCTTTTGTTTCATTTAACCTCTTTCTTTTCAGTAAAGTTATTAGCAGTTTGCCTACTCCAGGCATTTAAAAAAATATGACTTGTTAGGATCTGCCTTTGTCCTCTCACCTCAGTGATAGACGAGTTTGATTTGACTGATACACACAGTGTGACCTAATTATAAAACCTGATCTTATTTTCAAGACTCTACCTTTAATGGCTTGATTTTCGTAAATGATGTTGATTTTCTAAATGTGGAGTTGCTCAAATGTATTTGGATTTTCTTTTTTCCCTACATCTTCTAGTAAACTTTGAGGATTTTCTTCTTGATTAGCTTAATGTGCTGGTGTTATTGCTTCTAAATTAGTGTGCAAACTAATGTAGCGAATTTTTTAAGTGTAGATAAGTTTGTTGAATTAATCTGTGTTGTTAAAAAACTAAATATTCCGGTGTGGGCTTTTTGTCTGTTGGTTTGTTTTTGGTATTGTAGCAGCCAAAGGATTACCTGATATGGATTCTTCGATTCTTATACACCACAACGGAGGTATCCCTGCCAACAAAAAACTTTCCACAACTTTGCCAGAGATAGAATACCGGGAAAAAGGTAAAGAAAAGGACAAGGATGCCAAAAAACACAACCTTGGAATAAATAACAACAATATTCTACAACCTGTAGACTCTAAAATACAAGAAATTGAGTATATGGAAAACCATATCAATAGTAAAAGATTAAATAATGATCTTGTGGGAAGTACAGAAAATCTCTTGAAAGAGGACTCATGCACTGCTTCTTCAAAAAATTACAAAAATGCCAGTGGAGTTGTGAACTCCTCACCTCGAAGTCATAGTGCCACAAATGGGAGCATTCCTTCTTCATCTAGTAAAAACGAGAAGAAGCAGAAATGCACTAGCAAGAGCCCAAGTACACACAAGGACTTAATGGAAAACTGTATTCCTAATAACCAGCTAAGCAAACCAGATGCACTGGTAAGGTAAGTGTGCATGCTATATCCTTACCAACACTTTCCAGTGAACTTGACATACTCTTGAAAAACAAATACTCCCATATGGGCCTGTAGGGATTGTTTGTGATCACATACTATGACTAGTGACAGTTTGGTATTTGTTTTACATGGGTTTTTTGGCCACTGTGTGTTACTTTGTCGAAGCATTGACTTCAGCTCTTTCCAGTGTTGTGAATAAGGGGTGGCAGTGATTACTTTCTACATGTGACAAATTGACCTGTAACTTGATTCTTCTAGTAGTGTTGAAAGGCACTTCTTTGGTCCTTGTCCTTTTCTGTTTGCATATCCAAAATTCTTTTGGCATAAGCACACAAAAAAAGAGTGTTTGCTTGTTCATGCAAATCTCTATTTGTCAAACAGATACACATTGCAGGAGAGGGGTGAGAAAGTTGTCCTTACTACTTTGTGCTTGTTTTGTTTTTCTGTTCATTTTTCTGCACTTAGAATATGAATTATCCCTAGGTAACTCTGGGGAAGTTAGATTTGAAAAGTAATTTCTTTCAAAAAAATCCATAGACTCAGTGTTAGACACGGAGTTTAATTAGGAATGTTTCTTTTCTCATTTTAATTAAAATAATAACTTTTTTTAAGATGGAGTCTCGCTCTGTCACCCAGGCTGGCATGATCTCGGCTCCTGGCTTCGAGTGATTGTCCTGCCTCAGCCTCCCGACTAACTGGGATTACAGGTGCTCACCACCATACCTGGCTAAATTTTTTGTATTTTTAATAGAGACTGGGCTTCACCAGATTGGCCAGGCTGGCCTCGAACTCCTGACCTCAAGTGATCCACCCACCTCATCCTCCCAAAGTGCTGGGATTACAGATGTGAGCCACCGCTCCCAGCCATAAAAGAATAACATTGTTTTATTACATTGACTGGCTCAGACTTAATTTTTCTGTATTTTATATGGCTTATATTAGGCAAACACAAATATGTTCCTTTCACCTCAGATCTTTAATTTGGAAACAGATCTGAACTAGAGCTTTTGTGTGTGTATATGTAACTCAAGAGGGCAATTGAAACTTTTCCCCGCCAGTTAATTATATTCCTCTTCCTCTGGTTTGTTTAAAGAGAGTCAGTTTATTCTAGGAGGGAGGCTTTCCAACATTATAAATGGTACGAACTAGATTATTAATATGTTTTAATTTTCTGATTGTCAGTTAAACTAAGGGAGGTGTATTTGGGTTCTACTTATACAGGTTCTAGAGGTTTCACAGCCCCCAGGCTACTTTTGGAAGTGCGCTATTGCTGTTGGCTGGCTGGCATCCATATCCGTTTGTTAGAACATTCTACTTATTGTGCCCAGCAGGAAAAACACGTGGAAGAGAACCCTCCTCCAGATGCCCATGGAAGAAAGACCAATTAGTTGACCTTCTATTTCAGAAGGAATATCCCACAAATTCACTAAATGCTATACACAAAACATCTGCCACAGCTGTTTACCATCCTTTCTCCTACACGATTTTTTTTTTTTTTGAGATAGGATCTCACTCTGTTGCAGGCTGGAGTGTAGTGGTGTGATCACAGCTCACTTTAGACTCCACCTTCCCAGGCTCAAGTTTTCCTCCCACCTCAGCCTCCTGTGTAGCTGGAACTACAGGTTCATGCCACTATGCCTGGCTAATTTTGTAAATTTTTTGTAGAGTGGAGATCTTGCCATGTTGCCCAGGCTGACACAAGTTTAGTAATAGCGGTCAAGCCAAAATACTTTTTATTTGTTGGTTATTGCAGAGGAAGTAGTCAGGGCTCAGTCTTGTGCCACCATTGCCCTTGGGCCCGGTTGTGATATTGATTGACTCTACCATCTGATCTGCTTTTAGTAGAGAAGTTCAAGGACCCAGATGGCTAATTATCCAGTAAGCTGGGGATGATGACATGGGTCCAGTGCCCCCATGCCTACACCTAAGGAGTATGCTTCTTCCTGTGGTCACTAAATGCGTACTCTGCCTTGACCTTCAGTGCCCCAGGTATTATGTTTTGGAGAACTACTTGCTATCAAATGACTGATAGACAATGTTATATTTAAGTAGATTTATAAGCTTCCACAGTATTATTTTCAACGTTTAATGTTATAAAACATAAAGGGATGATCTAAATATCCAACAATGGGAGAAATTTAAAATAAGTTATGGTCCATCCATTTGATAAACTTTAAATATAGATATTATAAAATCATACTTTTGAGCCATTTTAAAGAATATGGGGAAGTACTCAAAGCATTTCATGAAGAAAGGAGAAAGCAATTTAATGAAAAACGATTTTTCCTAATATATATAGAAAAATGACTTTTTTTTTTGAGATGGAGTCTCTGTTACCCAGGCTGGAGTGCAATGGCACAGTCTTGGCTTACTGCAGCCTCCACCTCCCAGGTTCAAGAGATTCTCCTGCCTCAGCCTCCCAAGTAGCTGGGATTACAGGTGCCTGCCACAATGCCCAGCTAATTTTCTGAATTTCTTAGTAGAAATGGGGTTTCGTCGATTCGGCCAGGCTGGTCTCAAACTCCTGACCTCAAGTCATCTGCCCACCTAGGCCTCCCAGAGTGCTGGGATTACAGGCATGAGCCATTGTGCCTGGCCAGAAAAACAATTTAAAGGAAAAAGAACCAAATTGTTAACAATAGTTGTTACCTGTTGATAGTATTGGGCATTTATTTTTTCTTTTTGCTTTCATACGTTTTCACATTTTTCTATGATGAACAACAATGAAAGAGTTTAAAAGTAAAGGCATCTATCTGAGCTGATTATCCAGCTTGGTTGGAGGAGGTGTTATCTTATTTCCTCCCACCCTTCCTTGACTATCTCCCCTGTTTCCTCTTGTTTTACTTCATGTATGTTTTGATGCATATCAGTAAGACTGTGACTGATTCAAACCTAACATGTTTGAGTTGTTAGCTAGAGAGTGGGTTTGTTATTTTCAGATGGAGCAGGTTGGACTCATTGGTTTCTAAGACCCCTTCTGATGCAAACATACAGGACTGACAGTGTGTACATGCACTGTTTTCTTCTGCAGGTACAGTTGGGGGTGTGCACAGTTTCAGGCTGACTGAAACTTCCACAGCGATGCTTTAGCGATAAGATTGATCTCCTTTTTTAAAAAATTTTAGATTTAGGAGGTACATTTGCGTACATGTGCAGGTTTGTTACAAGGGTATATTACATGATGCTGAGCTTTGGGATTCTATTGATCCCATCACCTGGGCAGTGAACATAGTGCCCAGTAGGAAGTTTTTCAGCCCTTGACTGCCTCCTTTCCTTCCTCCTTTTCAAGTCCCTAGTGTCTGTTGTTCCAGTCTTTCTCTCCGCATGTCCCCAAGTTGATATACCCTTTTCTAAGTGTTGAAGACAAAATTTGAAAACCAGTACTATATTAACTAACCAATAACTCTACTGTAATAATAGATTAATTGCAACACATTCTTACAGCTATGTCTGTCTGAATACTGTGGGTGAGAACTGCTATTTTTGAGGAACCAATTCAGTGACTTTTGGGGGGAAAATTCATTACTGCTCTACCAGTTTCAAGGAGAATTCTTGTAGCTCAGTTTGGCTGTCCAATTAAGGGTTGATGGCCATTTCCTGCAAAAGGGTAGGCAGTCTGGCAGGTCTTTTCTCAAGCTCTCTCAGCTCCAGGGATATTCTTTAGTATGCTGTGTACCATAGGTTAGCAAACAACAGCACACAGGCTAAATCTGGCCCAGTGCCTGTTTTTGTAAAAATAACTTCTATTGGAACACAGCCACTCTCATTCATTTACATCATATCAGTGGCTGCTTTCGTGCTACAGTGGCAGAGCTGAATAGCTGCCTCAGAGACTATGGCCTGCAGAGCCAAAAGTATGCACTGTCTGGCCCTTTACAGACAAAGTGTACTGATGTCCATTGTATAGCAGTCACTTGTTTTGAAGATCTTTCCCCCTTACTAGATTGTGAGCTTCAGGGGGCAGAAGCTGGTTCTCTTCATTTTTAATATCTCTCTATAAAAGTAGAGTGCTTAGTGAATGTTGAATCAATTAATGATACATGGGGACAAGGAACTGGGTGAATGGAAGAAGCTCTGCTCTATGAGGAAATACAGGAGAATGTGGAGCAGAAGGTGCTAGGTAGATTGCTAAGGTAAGGAAATGTGGAGGAAGGTGAAGAACCTGAGATTAAATAGGTGTTGCCTATAGAGTCCTTTCCTAGAAAAGCTTGGGAACTTGCCAAAGCCAGTCTGGAGTCCTCTGTTGGTTTTAGAAATATATACCTTACAAAATGACCCTGTTTTCTCCCAGCTTGATTTCTGAATTCTTTACCTAAGATATTTAAAAACAGACTTAATGTTGGAAGCCAAAAATGGTTTTGATTCCAACATGAGAAAAATTATAGTCAAAAACAGAAAAAGCAATGAGGAAGATCAGTTGTTTTAACTAAGTACTGAGTTAGAAAGGAATAATATAAATTAGAATAAGATTGGTTTAAAATTTTTCCTCAGTGGTCAATTAAAAATATTTTAAGTATGAAAAAAATCATTAAAATTTTTTAGGTAAAGGTAAAAGGGAAAATAGTCCCATACTCATGATACAAATCACTGTTAAAATTTTGTTGTCCTCTCATAGGCTAATTTTATGTAGTTGTCATCATAGCGTTTTATAGTGTTTTTTAAAATAGATTTTAATTTTTAGAAGTTTTAGACTCACAGAAAAATTGAGTGGAAGATACAGAGATTTCTCATATACCTGATGTCCCTGTCCGCACTCATGCCTAGCCTTCCCATCATTAACATTCCCCACCAGAGTGGCACATTTGTTAGACAGACAAACCTCCATTGACACATCATTATCACCTAGTCCATAGTTTACATTAGAATTCATTATTCTCAGTGTTACACAGTCTTATGGGTTTGAATAAATTTATAATGGCATTATCTACCATTAGAACATACAGCGTAGTTTCAGTGCCCTCCTTTGTGCTCCTTCTGTCCATCCCTCCCCTCCCCTGATACCTGGGAAGTGCTGATCTTTTCGCTATGTTTCCAACCATATAATATCCAGAATATTGTATGGTTGGAATCATAGCCTTTTCTGATTGACTTCTTTCACTTAGTAATATGCATTTAAGATTCCTCCATGTCTTCTATAATTTCTTTCTTCCTTTTTTTTTTTTTTTAGATGGAGTCTTGTTCTGTCACCCAGGCTGGAGTGCAATGGCGTGATCTTGGCTCACTGCAACCTCCGCCTCCCAGGTTCAAGCCATTCTCCTTCCTCAGCCTCCCAAGTAGCTAGGACTGCAGGTGCACACCGCCACACCCAGCTAATTTTTGTATTTTTGGTAGAGACAGGGTTTCTCCATGTTGGCCAGGCTAGTCTCAAACTCCTGACCTCAGGTAATCCACCTGACTTGGCTCCCAAAGTGCTGGGATTACAGGTGTGAGCCACCATGCCTGGCCTATAATTTTTTTTTCCTCTAAGATGGAGTCTTGCTCTTGTGGCCCAGTCTGGAGTGCAGTGGCACCATCTCAGCTCACTGCAACATTCGCCTCCTGGGTTTAAGCAGTTCTCCTCTCTTAGCCTCCCGAGTAGCTGGAATTATAGGCACCCACCACCACGCCTAGCTGATTTTTTATATTTTTAGTTGAGACAGGGTTTTACCATGTTAACCAGGCTGGTCTTGAACTCCTGACCTCAGGTAATTCACCCACCCACCTCGGCCTCCCAAAGTGCTGGAATTACAGGCGTGAGCCACTGCACCTGGCCATTTTTTTTTTTTTTTTTTTTTTCTTTGGAGAGAGAGATAGGGATTCACTATATTGTCCAGGCAGGTCTCGAACTGCTAAGCTCAGGTGAGCCTCAGCCTCCCAAAACGCGGGGATTACAGGCATGAGCCACCATGCCCATCCCACTCCGTGTCTTTTCATGGCTTGATAGCTCATTTCTTTTTAGTACTGAATAATATTCCATTGGCTGGGTATATCATAAGCTTATCCATTCACCTGCTGAAGGACATCTTGGTTGCTTCCAAGTTTTGGCAATTATAAATAAAGCTGTCAACATCCATGTGCAGGTTTTGGGGTGGACATAAGTTTTCAACTTCTTTGGATAAATTCCAAGGAGCACAATTGCTGGATCATAGAGAAAGAGTATGTTTAGTTGTAAGAAACTGCTGCAATGTTTTTGACAGTGGCTATACCATTTTGCATTCCCACCAGCAATGAATGGGAGTTCCTGTACATCCTGGCCAGCACTTGGTATTCTCAGTGTTCTGGATTTTGGCCACTGGAATAGGTGGATAGTGGTATCTCATTTTAGTTTGCATTTCCCTGGTGACATATGATGTTACATCTTTTTATATGCTTGTTTACCATCTGTATATCTTTTTTGGTGAGATGTCAAAGTCTTTGGCCCACTTTTAAAATTTGTATAAACTCTTGGGGTACAAGTGCAATTTCGTTACATGCATAGATTGGTATTGGTCACGTCAGGGCTTTCAGGGTATCTAGCACCCAAATAGCATGCATTTTACCTATTAACCAACTTCTCATCATCTACCCTTTTTCCACCCTCTCACCTTTCCAAGTCTCCCTTGTCTATCATTCAACTCTCCATGTCCACGTATACACATTTTTAGCACCCACTTACTAGTACAAACATGTAATAGCAGACTTTTCGTGTCTGGCTTGTTTCACTTGAGATAATGACCTCCAGTTCCACCCATGTTGCTGCAAAAGACATAATTTCATTCTTTTAATGGCTGAACAGTACTCCGTTGTGTATGTGTACCACATTTTCTTATCCAGTCATCCATCAATGGACACTTCGGTTGATTCCATATCTTTGCTATTGTGACTGGTGTGACAATAAACATACAAGTGCAGGTATATTTTTGATATATAGAGTTTTTTTGCTTTGGGTAGCAACCATTAATGGGATTGCTGGATCAAATGGCAGTTTTACTTTCAGTTCTTTGAGAAATCTCCATACTGTTTTCCATAGAGGTTGTATTAATTTAGTCTCACCAACAGTGTTTAAGGGTTTCCTTCTCTCCACATCCTTGCCAACATCTGTTATTTTCTGTCTTTTTGATATTAGTTCAGCCTATTTATTTATTTATTTTGAGATGGAGTTTCGCTCTTGTTGCCCAGGCTGGAGTGCAATGGCGCAATCTTGGCTCACCACACCCTCCACCTCCTGGGTTCAAGCCATTCTCCTGCCTCAGCCTCCCGAGTAGCTGGGATTACAGGTGCCTGCCACTACACCTGGCTAATTTTGTATTTTTAGTAGAGATGGGATTTCTCCATGTTTGTCAGGCTGGTCTCAAACTCCTGACCGCCTCAGCCTCCCAAAGTTCTGGGATTACAGGTACGAGCCACTGCGCTCAGCCAGTTCGGCCCGTTTTAAAATCAGGATGTTTGTTTTCTTATTGTTGAATTTTAAAAGTTCTTCATATATTTTCGATAATAGTCCTTTATCAGATGCTTTTTGCAAATGTTATACTTTCTCTCAGTGTGAGGCTTTTTATTCCCTTGACCTTGTCTTTTACAGAGCAGAAATTTTTAATTTTAATGAGGTCCAGCTTATCAGTTTTTTCTTTTATAGGTCATGACTTTAGAGTTATTTGTGTAGTTTTTGTGTCCTGCTTTTTTAACTTAAATTATATAAAAATCATTTTCTCAATTTAGTCTAACCCTCAGTTTTACGTAGGGTGGGATATTCCATGGCAGGTCTGTGTGATCATTCAGAAATCACCCTTGGCCAGGCACAGTGACTCACGTCTATAATCCCAGCACTTTGGGAGGCTGAGGTGGTGGATTACTTGAGGTCAGGAGTTCGAGACTACCCTGATCAACATGGTGAAACCCTATCTCTACTAAAAACACAAAATTAGCTGGGCATGGAGGCGCATGCCTGTATTTCCAGCTACTTGGGAAGCTGAGGCAGAGGAATCTCTTGAACCCAATTGGCAGAGGTTGCAGTGAGCTGAGATCTCGCTACAGCACTCCAGCCTGGGCAATAAGAGTCAAACTCCGTCTCAAAAAAAAAAAAATCACTCTCCAAGATCAGGCAGAGCAGGGTGCGACACCTGAACTACTGTCCCAAAGTTTCAAGGCCTGCAAACAGAGGAGTCAACAATTTTGTTTGCACTTACCACAAGGTTCCCTCTCAAAACACCCGAAGACCATGTGGTTTCTTGTTGGCAATTGTTACTTCTTTCAGTTTCCTAGTTAAGGGAGAGGACTTAACACTTAGAGTTAACAAAATACTAAGTGATCCATAATCTGCAGAAATGTTGAAGGAAACATCTCTTCTCCCTTTATTTCCATTCCCCTGCATTTTTTGTTAAGACAGAAGATTCATCTTTTTTATGATAGTGTTTATTTTTAATATGATAGTGTTTATTTTTAATATGATACCCATCCTTTAAAGTAGTTGAATTATATCTGGTATAAAGAGTCATAAAGGAAATGTATCCAGAGTTCGCTTTGTAGAGTACTCTTTAATAAAACTGAGTAAATTTAGAATGATGATTTTTTTTGCAACTAGACGAGATCTAAGAGCTATCTAGACCAGCTTCCTGTTTTTTTGTTTTTGTTTTTGTTTTAATCAGTGAAGTAAATGAACACTAGAAGATTACATGGCTGGTGCAGGTGACAAAGCTAGTGATGGTACCAAGACCAGAACTGAAGTTTCTTGACTTCTGGAACCCTTTCTTGTATACCATAGTATTTTTTAAAATTTTATCAACTTGCTTACTTATTCTGCTTTAAATTTTTTTGGGTTTTTGTTTTGAATGCAAATGCAACTAACATTGGCCCAAGGATTGGCACTAGAGTGAGATTTTAGGATCTCGTGGCTAAAATCTGTAAATTGTCATGGTGGTAAGTTCCTAGAAAGTTTGAAGCCATGGAAGAGAAAAGTGTCTTTTATTAAGGAGAATATGGCAATATGGGTAAAGTGTAATACATTGAATATTCACTGTTTTATTCCGCTCCAAATTCATTTTGTTATTTTAGGCACATCAAAATGATATTACTTATAACTTGGTTTGCTCCCACAATTAGTCCTGTTTATTTAGATACTTGAGACTCTGGAAGGAAATGGGGAAAACATTTCTCAGGATTTCAGAATTTCAGAATTTGTTTATTTATTTCTTTATTTTCTACCAGAGAGGTACTATATTGTGTGTTAAAAATTCTTGCTCTTGACAAAGACACGTAAAGGTACTTACTTACCTCTAAATAAAAGGGGCCAGCTGCTTGTACCCTTGAAAGCTTATAGGATCTCTGAGACTTCAACTCCGGTTAGGGCTAGCTTGGGAATTGGTCTGGTCCAGACAGTCCAGAGCTCCCCAGCATTGGGATTGTTTTTTTATGTTTAGAGTAGGCTTAACTTGGCAGCAGCAGATCAAACTAGCAGACTTGAGGCCAGGGATGTAACCATCAACTTCCCCTGCAGAGAGGCCACCATTAACCTTGTTCTTCTTTCTGCTTGGAAGGCCTGGAGTCCTGGGGTGTGCACATTGTCATGATGGTAAGTTCCTAGAAAGTTTGAAGCCATGGAAGAGAAAAGTGTCTTTTATTAAGGAGAATATGGCAATATGGGTAAAGTGTAATATGTTGAATACTCACTGTTTTATTCCGCTCCAAATTCATTTGGTTATTTTAGGCACATCAAAATGATATTACTTATAACTTGGTTTGCTCCCACAGTTAGTCCTGTTTATTTAGATACTCGAGACTCTGGAAGGAAATGGGAAAAACATTTCTCAGAATTTTTTCAGGAATTTCCGAGCAATTGGTAGAATTGCTTCGGAGAAGAAGGAGGCATAGAGAAGCACTTTGAGAGATTTTAATTCATTTGCTTACACTGCGAAGTGTTTTGTTTTGTTTTTGAGGCAGAGTCTCAAAACAGTGATGGGATCTTGGCTCAATGTAACCTCTGCCTCCCGGGTTCAAGCAATTCTCCTGCCTCAGCCTCCTGAGTAGTTGGGATTACAGGTGGCACCACCACACCCGACTAATTTTTGTGTTTTTTTAGTAGAGATGGGGTTTCATCATGTTGGTCAGGCTGGTCTCAAACTCCTGACCTCAGGTGATCCACCTGCCTCAGGTTCCCAAAGTGCTGGGATTGCAGGCGTGAGCTACCATGTCCGGCTGAGAAGTGTTTAATTTACACTCATATATAATTACTATTAAATTAACAAATCTGAGTCTTAGAAAAATAGTTTTGAGTGTATAGATTGATAACAGTGTAATCTATAAATAAGCTATATAATGTTCTAGTCATCAGTGAGTATGATTAGTATTATGTTTTAGTTGTCTGTGATAAGAGTTTTTGTGACTCATTCCTTTCTAGTAAGTTGGTGAGTGAGCAAAGTGTCATTGCCCTTCATTGTACTTTCTAACCCACTTAAACCTTGTATTTATGTTTTATGATTTTAAAACATAAATCTGCCCCTTTGTCCTTAAAAGAACAGATAGAGATAGCAAATGTTAAAAACCATCAGCTTTCACCTTTGACTAGACTTTGTTGATGGCACACATTGCTCAAATGTGGCTTGACTGGCAATTCAGACTTTCATACTTATGAATTTAACCTTGTCTTCCAGCTACCAGCATTTAAGACTGCTGTGTAACCTCTGACTTTTTTTTTTTTATTATTATTCTTTCTTTTTTTGAGACGGAGTCTCACTTTGTTGCCCAGGCTGGAGTGCAATGGCATGATCTCGGCTCACTACAACCTCCACCTGCCGGGTTCAAGTGATTCAGAAGAATCAGCCTCCCAAGCAGCTGGGACTACAGGCATGCGCCACCATGCGTGGCTAATCTTTGTGTCTTTAGTAGAGATGGGGTTTCTGTGTTGGCCAGGCTGGTCTCCAACTCCTGACCTTGTGATCCGCCCGTCTCGGCCTCCCAAAGTGCTGGGATTACAGGCTTAATTTATCACCACGCCCGGCAACTTCTTTTATAAGACTTGTTGCTGTGTTTGGTCTTGCAGTTTGGGGAAAAAAACTAAAGGAGATGTTTTACAGCAGTTATTTTTTGTTTCTCCACATTATAAGATGTCCACACCCAATTTAAAATTATACATTAGTTGAAAAGAAAGGACTATATTTTTAGATACTAACTTTTCATAATCCGTGGATTCAATATGATTTGGTGTGAATTAACTGTAAAACAGAGCAAAGTGAAGAGAGAATCCAAGATGCCCCTATTTTGTGATCTTAGAGAAGCATTTCAAAGCCACTAGTAAAATTGGGGGCTGATGCTGTTTACTATCTATCTTTCTTTTTTTTTTTTTTTTTTGTAGCTGGGACTACAGGTGCCCACCACCACACCCAGCTGGTTTTTTGTATTTTTAGTAGAGACAGGGTTTCACTATATTGGGCAGGCTGGTCTCAAGCCCTCCTCTCACTTTTAATGTCCAACTCCTTCATTAGAGAAACCCTATACTTTATTTTATTTTTTTATTTTTTATTTTTTTAGGAAAAAAAAAAGAATGAAGGAGAGGGGAAAAAAAAGGAAGAGAAAGAGAGAGAGAGAACGGGAGTACTGCTTTATTGCCCAGGCTAGAATGCAGTCTAAAAATGGGTATTGAAAACCTCTTTTATGCCAATAATTGTGCTTAACAATGGAGACAGGAAGGAATAAGGGAAGAAAATAACAATCAAGCAGCCAACCAATATTTCATTTAAACCTATGAAATGCTATGCAATTACTGAGGAGTGATTTACTTCCAATTATGTAGTCACTTTTGGAATAGGTATGATGTGGTACTGATAAGAATGTATGTTTTGTGTATTTGAAGTGGAGAGTTCTATAAATGTTTATTAAGTTTACTTTTTCCGGGTGTGAGTTCAGGTCCTGGATATCCTTGTTAATTTTCTGTCTCGTTGATCTGTCTAATATTGACAATGTGATGTTACAGTCTCCCACTATTATTGTGTGGAAGTCTAAGTCTCTTTATAAGCCATTAAGAACTTGTCTTGTGTATCTGGGTGCTCCTGCATGGGTGCGTATATATTTAGGATCATTAGCTCTTCTTGTTGCATTGATCCTTTTACCATTATGTAATGTCCTTCTTTGCCTCTTTTGATCTTTGTTGCTTTAAAGTCCATTTTATCAGAGGCGAGAATTGCAACCCCTGCTCTTTATTTATTTATTTATTTATTTATTTTTGCTCTCCGTTTGGTTGGTAAATCTTCCTCCATCCCTTTGTTTTGAGTCTTTGTGTATCGTTGCATGTGAGATGGGTCTGGATGCAGCACACCAATGGGTTTTGGCTTTCCATCCAATTTGCCCGTCTGTATCCTTTGATTGGGGGATGTAGTTGATTTAAACTTAGGATTAATAATAATATATGTGAGTTTAATACTGCCATTTAATGCTAGCTGGTTGTTTTGCCCATTAGTTGATGTAAATTCTTCATTATGTTGATGCTCTTTACTTTTTGGTATATTTTTGGAAAGGCTGATACTGGTTGTTCCTTTATATGTGTAGTGCTTCTTTCAGAAGCTCTTATAAAGCAGGCCTGGTGGTGGTGAAATCTCTAAGTACTTGCTTGTTCACAAAAGATTTTATTTTTCCTTCATTTGTGAAGCTTAGTTTGGCTGGATATGAAATTCTGGGTTGAAAGTTCTTTTCTTTAAGGATGTTGAATATTGGCCCCTACTCTTTTCTGGCTTGTAGGGTTTCTGCTGAGAGATCTGCTTTAAGTCTGATAGGCTTCCCTTCGTGGGTAACCTGACCTTTCTCTCTAGTTGTTCTTAGTATTTTCGCCTTCATTTCAAGCCTAATGAATCTAACGATTATGTGCCTTGGGGTTGGTCTTCTTGAGGAACATCTTTGTGGTGTTCTCTGTATTAACCTGGAGTTGAATATTGTCCTGCCTTACTAGGTTGGGAAAGTTTTCCTGAATAATATCCTGAAGAGTATTTTCCAACTTGGATTCATTCTCTTCGTCACATTCAGGTACACCTATCAAACGTAGATTAGGTCTTTTCACGTAGTCCCATATTTCTTGGAGACTTTGCTCATTCCTTTTTATCCTTTTTTCTCGAATCTTGTCTTCTCATTTTATTTCATTAAGTTGGTCTTCGATCTCTGATATCCTTTCTTCTGCTTGATCAATTCAACTGTTAAAACTTGTGCATACTTTGCAATGTTCTCGTGTTGTGTTTTTCAGCTCCATTAATTCACTTATATTCCTCTCTAAATTGTCTATTCTCGTTAGCATTTCATCAAACCTTTTTTCCAAGTTCTTAGTTTCTTTGCATTGGGTTAGAACAAGTTCTTTTAATTCACAGAAATTTCTTATCATCCACCTTCTGAAACCTACTTCTGTTAATGGAATGCACTTGTTCTCCATTAGGCCTTGTTCCATTGCTGATGAGAAACTATGATCCCCTGTAAAGGGAGAGGCGTTCTGATTTTGGGTATTCTCTGCCTTTTTAGTCTGGTTTCTTCCCTTCATTATAAATTTATCCATCTGTCGTCTTTGTAATTACCGACTTTCTAATTAGGTCTCTGAGTGGACCTCCAACTTGTTGATTCCCAGTGCCGAATTCTGAGCAATCCACTGTGCCGGCCAAAACAGCAGTATTAAGATTGATGGTGCTTTTCTGCCTGGGAATCTCCGGTCTGGCTCCCTTCTTGAGTCCGTCCTTCAATCAGCTGAATAGGTGACTCTGCCTTCCCAGAGCTCCAAACATCGGCCAAAAGGGGACCCAGTCCCACTTACTCTGCACCAAGAACTGCCACGCTGGCCGCGAGAGTTGCACGGGCGACCCGTGGGGCTCCTCCGCTGGGAATCTCCTGGTCTGTGAGCAACAAAAATTCATCTGAAAGTGTGGCGTCCTCTCCTCTGCGTTTTCACTAGAAGCTACAATCCCGAGCTGCTAGTGACCAGCCATCTTGGATCTCTCTACTATCTATCTTTCTGTTGTTCTTTATGCCTTATAGGGAACTGGCCTGGGTCAGGGTTAGGAGTGCGTGAGGCTGGCTCCCAGCTCCAGGGCAAGAGAGAAAGGTGCTGGTCCAGGTTGCAACAGAAGGTGGAAAAGAAGATTCAGAGCCTGTAGCCCAAGGTTATAGGCATGAAGCAAGAATAGAATCCAAAGCTAAGACCTGACCATTGGTTTGAAGCAAGACAGAGCAGTCAGTTTAGAAGACAGAGCCTGTGAGCATTCCCTGGACTGGTAACCCAGGGGGAGGTGGCCTTTCATGGACAGTTCCACTCTCTCCCCAAGACTGTGATGAGTCCTTAGTGAGGAACCACAGTAGTTAAGTAATAAAGATAACAAACTATTCTCTTGAAAGGTGCAAGCCCATCTTAAGGTAATTAGAGGAACCCAAGATTGTTTGCCAAAGTGGGATGGGGAGGGGCAGGTAGCAGAACAGATTGTATAGTATAAATCTATTGAAAAATATGGGTGGGGGGCCGGGTGCTGTGGCTCACACCTTTAATCCCACACTTCGGGAGGCTGAGGCAGGCAGATCATTTGAGATCAGGAGTTTGAGACCAGCCTGGCCAACATGGTGAAACCCCATCCCTACTAAAAATAGAAAAATAGCTGGACATGGTGGCATGTGCCTGTAGTCCCAGCTATTCAGGAGGCCGAGGCACGAGAATCACTTGAACCTGGGAGCTGGAGGTTGCAGCGAGCCAAGATTGCACCTGTGTACTCCAGCCTGGGCCACAGAGGGAGAATCTGTCTTTAAAAAAAAGAAAAGAAAAATATGGGTAGGGCTGGGCACGGTGGCTCACACCTGTAATCCCAGCACTTTGGGAGGCCAAAGCAGGTAAATCAGTTAAGGCCAGGAGTTTGAGACCAGCCTGGCCAACATGGCAAAACTTTGTCTCTACTGAAAATACAAAAATTAGCTGAGTGTGGTGACAGGCGCCTGTAATCCCAGCTACTTGGGAGGCTGAGGCACAAGAATCACTTGAACCTGGGAGGCAGAGATTGCAGTGAGCCGAGATCGTGCCACTGCATCCCAGCCTGGGTGACAGAGCGAGACTCTGTCTCAAATAAAAACGAAAAATATAGGTAGATATATTTCTCTTGTGCACAGAAAATTACTTGAAATATATACCAGATGGTCATTTTTAGTTGGCTGTCAGAGACATTTACTTTCTGCATTGTTTATTTCTGTATAGTTTAAGTTTTTATAACATGCTTATTATACCATAATAAGATGTAAGCTCAGTATGGGCAGGGAAGTTATTCTCACTGGTTTGTCATAGTACACAGTGCTTGGATTGACACAGAGTAGGTACTCAATAAATACTTGTTAAATTAATTAATATTACCTTTGTGCAGGGAAATACTAGGAAGCAGGGAGGATGGCACCCAGTAATTTTATTACAGTGCAACTCAAAGGCTTTTGAAGTTAGAAAACCTGAATATCACATTAGACTCAATCAAGGACTACACATTCAGTATCAATTTGTTTATTTTTGAGAAGGTTATTAACAGTTTTATTTCTAAATAACAAGTCTTTTTGCTCCAAACTCCTTTTCTTGGTGTTTCACAGGAAGTTTTAAAATCCAGCACTCTGTCAGTAGTTTTTCCCAAGGCTTTGCAAGAGGTGTAAGAATTTCTGGAAGGTACAAGGGGCAAGAGGAGAAAAATCTTCTGAGACTGCTGTCAAAAAAGACATTTGCTCCTGCAGTAGGTTGGTTGTGCTTCAGGGCCGAGGAATCTAGGCACAAGCCTCATCTCAGCTAGGAACAGGAATGATAATCTCAGTTTGCCTTATCTTATTTGTCTTTCCTGGTGGGTCTCTCTTCTTACCAGACTCGGATCATTCTTTGTCTTTGTGGTAGCTGGAGATATAGCTCAGATCCCACATTTCTGTTCCAACCTTCTCTCCAAGGAGATCCTCCAAGTTAGAATATGTGTGTGGTTGCTTTCTCTCTAGCGCTACAGAGAATGGTACATTTGTTTGTTCCCTTCTGCTTTGAATGCATTTTGCTTGTGTCAGGAGTAGTTTGTGGAAGAAAATCTGATCTTGGAGACAGTGATTCAGGCTTTGGGGGTTTCCCTAGCTGCATTCCCTGCAGGTGCCTACACAACAGGGTGCTAACAGACTGCTGCAGAGTCACCTTCTTGACCCCTTCATGAGTGATGGTGACCACAGCAGGCCTTTCTGCTTCTGTGAGGCATGTAATAATTTTCACGATCAGCATCATTCTAGCTGAGAGATAAAATTATAATAAAAATGTATGAAATTTTAGAATGGGAACTGTGAAAACTAGACACTTAAATGTTCTAGCTAGACTAGATTAAATATGTTGGATATAACTACTACAAAATTATTTGGAAATTATCAAGTGGGAAAAAATAAGTAGTAGAACCATCTGTCTATTTAGTAAGGTTAGTGTATTTTCTGTCTCTGTGGAAACATGTTTTTGATTTATGTTTTTCTAGCAGTCTGTCTGAGCAGATATACTTTGTCAGACCTGAGTTAGTTTCATTTTCTGCTATTCCCATAATATTCCCATAATATAAACAAAGTGCTATTCCCACAATATAACTCTGTTTATATTAATTTACAATATAGTTTGAGTTTATTTTAACCATTGAAGGGATTTAAAACTATTGTATTCTGGGATATAAATGTGGTAATAGAGGCATGATAATTTTATACTGAAACAGGGTTATTTTGTGACTTGAAAACCATGTGGCATTTTAGAAACTAGGCATAAGTGAATTTAAGCAAGCAGTTTACTGAATGTCTCCATATCTAAGTGGTCAAACAGGAAGGAGATTTATGGTGCATGCATAAATTATGAAATAACACATAGTTTATTAGGGAGGGGGCTTTTACATAAACATGAAAAAAACATTTTTATATTGAGTCCCGAGAGTTTATTCTATCAAAACAGTGATTTCTAGATAGGCTGTTTGAAAGTTTCCTCACTAGAATTGAGAAGGAACTATTACAAAACTTTGAAGGGCTTTATGTTAAATTCTGAGTCAGTACCTCTGTTGGCATATAATGAATTGAGTTTTTCATCTCAGGGGGTTAGGGGTGGATTCCCTGAAGGAAAAGTAACCCCAAGGAAAAGGAACCATATTCTTTAAATATTATGTATGCTATCGTTTGGAAACTGGCTATTTGGATACTTTGCCAACCAATGTGCGTATATTTCAGTCTTTGCAAATCTCTTGGGTACCTCTTAGATCTTTTCTCCCAGCTGGCTGGGACTCTCAGGATTAAAACCAAGTTTCAGATTCTTTTTTATAGTCAGAATGACAACTCTCCTCTATCACAAGGTACATTTCACTTTTCTTGTTAAAGTGTTCCAATAGATTCACAACAGAAACACAAAGTAATTAACTAGAAAGGACCATTGCTCCCCCGACACTCTGCTCCAGAGCAAGTACTGCAGATTCAGACTCCTACAGGAGTGAGTGGGGCAGGCTAGGGTGAGCATTCTGGAGTCTGGCATTGGTATCATTCTCATTCAGTACTGCACCTGACACCCAGGATTTTGGGAGCATAAACCCTTCCAAAGGGGACAGCCAGTTGTTGCCATGGGGGATTGTAGGCCCAGTGTTGCTAAGTCTTCTGATATTTTGGAGAGATGCTAAAAATATCTTTATGTGTAATCGCTCAGTTTAAAAACACTTTTTTTTTAACATCATGTAGGGGGAGGGTCAAACAAAACATACTTATGGGTCAGATTGGCTCACCAGTTTGCGACCTCTGTGCCTCATCTTTTCTGTTATACTTGTATTTTGCTCCCTCTAGCCCTCTGGCCCCACCAGTCAAAACTTGACTTGACTTTAGCAAGGACTTTTCTGTTAGGAAATACCTGGTAAATCCTATGAATCTGCCATATATTAATGGGA
The DNA here is from genome assembly GCF_030222135.1 of Aotus nancymaae. Classification (NCBI taxonomy): domain Eukaryota; kingdom Metazoa; phylum Chordata; class Mammalia; order Primates; family Aotidae; genus Aotus; species Aotus nancymaae. The sequence continues at coordinate 22,056,943 of NW_026988467.1, forward strand.
CCTTTTTGCCTTTTCCTCTTCAGTTTCCTGTGCTCCTAGAAAACAGGCCATGTTGACAGTACCTCTCCAGAGTGAAAGACCATTCCCTTTACTGTTAGATTCCTACACCTGACTGTGAGGCTTTCATACCGCTTAGAAGGAGAGGGGACAGCCAGGTGCAGTGGCTCACGCCTGTAATCCCAGCACTTTGGGAGGCCAAGGTGGGCAGATCACCTGAGGTTGGGAGTTTGAGACCAGCCTTACCAACATGGAGAGACCCCGTCTTTACTAACAGTACAAAATTAGCTGGGCATGGTGGCACATGCCTTTAATCCCAGCTTCTCAGGAGGCTGAGGCAGGAGAATCGCTTGAACCCATGAGGCAGAGGTTGCGGTGAGCCTAAGTCATGCCATTGCACTCTAGCCTGGGCAACATAAGCAAAACTCCATCTCAAAAAAAAAAGGAGGTGGGACAGCCTTATGATAAGAAGGGTGGTTTGGGGCCTTCTGGCATTCCTCAAACCATACTGTGCAGAGAGCTGCTTACTCCACTCCATCTGTGTCTAGGACTGATAGATTCTTCCACATCAAGATATTTTTCTACTGTGTTCTCAGAGCAGAAAATATACCAGAACTCAGGATGTGGGCCCTGCTTATTCACAGACTTCACGGGGCTGGTTTAGAATCTGAACTTCTCAGCACCATTTCATGTAACGTGTGGTACAGTGAAGTCTAAAGTCAGAGCAGTGCTGCCTCTCCTGCAGCCAGTGTTGTACGTAACCAAGAGATCTTTCCAAAGATAATAGGACAAATAAGACAATAAACTGCAGCTATAGAATCTAGATTTAGAAAAACTATTATTTTGATAGGAGCCGATGAGTAGGGAATAGTTGAGGTAGATTTAAAAACTGAGACATCCTCTATGTCAGAAAGTTAAGTTCCCCTTTTTTGGAGTGACCTAAAAAGTTTATGTTGGCTGGTGGCTGGGCATGGTGGCTCACACCTGTAATCCGAACACTTTGAGAGGCGAGGCAGGACGATCACTTGAGTCCATGAGTTTGCTTGACCAGTCTGGCAACATAGCAAGACCCAGGTTATACCCAACTCCCCCCACCGCCAAAAAGTAAGAAACTTGAATTTTCCCTAAGGTTTTGGGTTGCTCTGAAATTGCCCTGTGACATGAGCAAATCTGAGAGTTATCAGTGAATGCAGAACAGAATGGGAAGCAGGTTAGCAGTATCCTCTTTTTAAATTATTGAATAATAATTAAAATGTTTAAAGTTATACATATTTATTACCTCTGATTTTGAAAAGGAAGAGATAAGATAACCACTATTTTATATCCTCTCAGCATTTTTCTGTTGCGTATATGTTCATTTTACAAAATTAAGCTCATACTATGAAAGTCTTTCTTTTTGTTGTTTTCTTGAGTCTTGCTCTGTTGCTCAGGCTGGAGTGCCGCAGTGTGATCTCTGCTCACTGCAACCTCCACCTCCTGGATTCAAGCAATTCTCTGCCTCAGTATCCCAAGTAGCTGGGACTACAGGCACCTGCCACCACACCCAGCTAATTTTTTGTATGTTTAGTAGAGACAGGGTTTCATCATCTTGGCCAGGCTGGTCTTGAAGTCCTGACCTCACGATCCACCCGTCTTGGCCTCTCAAAGTGCTGGGATTAAAGGCATGAGCCACCGTACCTGGTCCTATGTATGTTTTTTAACTTTTATTTTTCACAGACTAAATCATGAGCATTCCTCCAAGTCATTGAATATTCTTCATTGGTGATTTTTTAATGATTTAATTTTTTAATGACAGTCAAATGTGAATGTATTGTAATTTATTTAGCCAGCTTTCTGTTGAATATCTAAGTGCTTAGAAAATTTTTCTTATTACAACAGACAGGCTGTTACATAAGATATTAATATTAATGACTGCTGTCTGTGGACCTTATTAAAATGACTGGTTCTTGGCACTCACAGCTTTATTCTTGAAGAACTTTAAGAAGTCAGTAAGTACCTTAATTCCCTAAATGACCAGTTGTGTGAAAATCTCTGCCAGGCACTGTGGCTCACGCCTGTAATCCCAGCACTTTGGGAGGCTGAGGCAGATGGATCACAAGGTCAAGAGATGGAGACCAGCCTGGCCAACATGGTGAAACCCCGTCTCTACTAAAAATACAAAAATTAGTTGGGCATGGTGGCGCATGCCTGTAGTCCCAGCTACTTGGGAGGCTGAGGCATGAGAATCGTTTGAACCCGGCAGGCAGAGGTTGCAGTGAGCTGAGATTGCGTCACTGCACTCCAGCCTAGTGACAGAGTGAGACTCTGTCTCAAAAAAAAAAGATCTCTAGAATTCTTTTCTGTCTCTGTTTGCATTCCTTTCGGAAAATTAATGTGTTTGCCTTTTGTGTTTGACAGATTATGGAGCAGAGACAAAAAGTACTTTGTAATATGGCTTCACCTAGTAATCAGGTCATCAAGCTCTTATTTTTGTACACTTATGCCTTGTAGTCACTACAATGACACCTGAGGCAGCCTCATGTCAGTATTTCCAAATCTATGGTTTATATATGCTACATTGGAGCAGGTTCAAGTTAGTCTAGGCCTCACTTAAGATGAGATACATCTACTACATACTTAAAATACATTTTTCTGTGAATGACCCAAGCTACCTATCCAGTCAGTGTGAGCGACCTGGAAAGGAGAGGGGGAGGAGTTGGTATAGAGGGTAATCAATATTTCTTCTGGGGAGAGAGTTTTGATTTATGAGCTCAGGTTTGCACAGACAGTTGTGTGGTCCTTAAACAAGTCTTGTCTTACATGATTAATGTATACCAGGGGAACGCCTAATGGAATTAGGCAGTAATGAGATGAAGCAGTTGCTCTTCATTCATTCTTTTCATGTGCACCTGCCTTCCTTAAAAGTAAACACCCATTTACCCCTGTTCCCTTCAGCTGCTATTTAAATTAAAAATTGGATGACCTGCTGTGGATAGGTTTCCAGAGCCTGCTATGTCCTAACACTGACCCTATTCTATTGTGAGCACTGAGGAGATAGACACAGAGTGAAGAAGAGTGACATGATCTATAAGGATTGGAAGAAACATTAGAAATACAGTTCCAGCTTCTGATTTTGTAGCACAGTTCCTGGCTTCAAAGAACTTATAGTCCTGTTAGAAATACAATACATACACAGGAAAAGATTAAACATCAGAACAACAGCAACACAAAAAAGTCCAGCACAGAGCGATGGTTTGATGCCAAATGTGAAACACTAACAGGAAGCGCTTTAGGGTTTTACAAGGAGAAGGGTCGTTGGTCACCTTGTGCTGGAGAGTTTAATTTTTGTTGTTTTTTAATTGAGCCTTGAAGAATGAGTGAGATTGATAACTGGTTGCCATTCCTCCCAAGGAGGTAGCATAATTAAAGGCAGAAAATGTCTGGAAAACAAGGAGGGGTCATCTTGGCTGATGTGAGGGATTTTAGAAAACCTACCTTTCAATCAGTTGGCTATATAACTTAGAGATGACTTTCTGAAGCCCCTTCTCTTCCAGATCAAGCAGCAGGGTAAGTTCTGTATTGCAGAGCCTAGAGCTTCTCTGTCACTCACTCTTTAGAGTTCACAGATAACCAACAAAGCTGAGGCTCCTCATCATCCCCACGGGTTCATGGGGTCCAACTTGCAGCCCACAGACATATATCCTTAGGTAGTTTTCTGGAATGAGTATGGGCTGTGACTCATAGTACTCCTAGGTGAAGTCTTGACTGACAAAAAGATCTGCCTCTTTTTCATAAGACTTGCGTCCTGGGGAAGTTACTGCCCTGATGCCTTAAACTTCCCCTGTGCTCTCAGTCAGGCTTCATAAAGCTGCTGTCAGGCTTTATAAAACCATGGAGTTATTGGCAGTAGCCACTGAAGACTTTTAAACTTTCAATGAAGATGCAGTGGTGTGGGCTGTAATTCAGGTAATTCACAAAAGAATTACAAACATTTAGACATAGTATTTCCCTACCTTTTCAGATACTTAAAAACAATACCCATTTCAAGTAAAAGCTAATACTTAAATACTATATTTCGACGGGGCATGGTGGCTCACACCTGTAATCCTAGCACTTTGGGAGGCCAAGGCAGGCAGATCACTTAAGGTCAGGAGTTCAAGACCATGGCCAACATGGTGAAACCCCCATCTCTATAAAAAAATACAAAAATTAGCCAGGCGTGGTGGCATATGCCTGTAATCCCAGTTACTCGGGAGGCTGAGGCACGAGAATTGCTTGAACCCGGGAGGCGGAGGTTGCAGTGAGCCAAGATCACACCACTCCACTCCAGCCTGGGCTACAGAGTGAGACTCTTGTCTAAAAAATAAATAAATAAAATAAATACCGGATTTATTTTACTACCAGGTGTCCTTCCAGGTACTCAAAGATATTTTTTCCTATTTAGCCTGTCTGAAAGGCTAAAATTTGAACTTCATTCCTTTGGTCAATTAGCAGATTACCCTTTATTAAAATGTAAATCTTTTCCTTTTAAATAATTTTGAATTATTTAATTTAATTTACATTACAGTTTATCTTAGTTGGGTAGGATTAGGGAGAAGGTGAGATATCGTTAAGGTTTAGAGTAAGTGTGATCCTTAAACTTAACACTTTTGCTTTGAAGTCAGCCTGGCGTCTGACACAGGGACCTGAGAAGGTGCTGCTGTATGGGTCCCAACTCTTGCCTTTGAGTTAGATAATAGAATTCAGAGGTAGCTTCACAACTCCCTTAGAAGGTGCGTGCTATCTTTTAAAATGATCAGTAAAGGCCGGGCGCGGTGGCTCAAGCCTGTAATCCCAGCACTTTGGGAGGCCGAGGCGGGTGGATCACGAGGTCAAGAGATCGAGACCATCCTGGTCAACATGGTGAAACCCCGTCTCTACTAATACAAAAAATTAGCTGGGCATGGTGGTGCGTGCCTGTAATCCCAGCTACTCAGGAGGCTGAGGCAGGAGAATTGCCTGAACCTAGGAGGCGGAGGTTGCGGTGAGCCGAGATCGCGCCATTGCACTCCAGCCTGGGTAACAAGAGCGAAACTCCGTCTCAAAAAAAAAAAAAAAAAAAAAAAAAAAGATCAGTAAAGTGACTAGGAAAGTTGCCTGGACCTGATATGTAATCATTTACAACCCTGGCTTGTATTATTGGGGAAAAATGGACATATTTATTGTATACATAAACTCCAGCTTTGTCATGGGCCCTGTCTGTGTCCAAAGTGGTGATGCCACGGGGCAGGCCTTTGTAAGGGTGAAAACTGGTTCCACAGGAGTTAGGCAAGAAGGAAGTGCATTTATTTCCTGGCTAAGCCTTACCGAAGCTTGGTTCAGATGTGTCTGGCCCAATTTTTATTTGTATTATTATTTTTTAAATGAGATTATAGTTCTTCTGGAGGAAATTTCCCTTTTATCCTTTAAAATTCCATAGTCTAGGGAAGAGTGTGGGACTTAATGCTGATAAAAGGGGCTTTTTTCCTCCGTTCTTTCTATCTCTGTCTGCTGAGATTAGTTTCAAGGGTTATAATCTGTTACTTCTGCCTTGTTTTCTTCCTGATCATTGCTTTTAATTTAGGCTTCAGCTAATGACATTTTAATAGAATCATACTAATACATTTGAAGATTTTGCATTAACCTTTTAACATCATTTAATAAAAACTTCATATTTCACACTAATAAGTTATATATCTGTATTTTACCTATAAAGTATTGAATTTCAGCACCAAATGGTTAAGTATGACATTAAGACAAATAGTAATTATCTGTTTAATAAATGCTTCTAGCACTTGACTATCTTGATTTAGTTAAGTTTGTGAGATCGAGTCTCCCTCTGTCACCCAGGCTGGAATGCAGTGGTGCTATCTTGGCTCACTTCAGCCTCCACCTCCTGGGTTCAAGTGATTCTCCTGCTTCAGCCTCCCCAGGTAGCTGGGACTACAGGTGCGTGCCACCACGCCCAGCTAATTTTTTTTGTATTTTTAGTAGAGACAAGGTTTCACCATGTTGGCCAGGCTGGTCTCAAACTCTTGACCTCAGGGGATCTGCCCACCTCAGCCTCCCAAAGTGCTGGGAATTACAGACGTGAGCCACTGCGCCTAGCCACACATATTTTTTTCAAAACTCATGACATACATTTTTCTATCGGGCAAATGCAAAAATTGAGGTATATCTTACGAAAGAAGATATATCTCATAGTACATACATACAATGGAATATTATGCAGCAGTTAATTATGAGAGATGTCTAATAGTGTGAGAAGGTGCTTATGATTTATAAGCTGTATATGTGGTACTCTTTCACCAATGTTAAATATATTTACATGCGTGAAGAAATAGAAAAAAAAGACATAGAAAAGAGGTATACCAAATTCAAATAGTGAGCATTTCTGTCTGGATAAGAGGATTATGAGTTATTTATATTTTCTTTTATATTTTTCCATTGTTTATTCAGTTTTTGATACTGACTGGGTATCAAAAATAAACCCAATATGGGTGGTAAGTCATTTTGCTACCTACCTTAGTAAAGATTTAAAATATATAGTGGACATTCAAGGCAAATTAATGCTTTTTGTAGACAGCCAGTGAAAAATTGTCCATCATAAATGTTTTTTAAATTGTTGAGAATTTTGCCATTTACTGCTTGAAGTTATCCTGCATGCCATTAGCCGTTAGGCAGTGCTCCTGGAAAGCAGTGTTTCCTAAACTGGGAATGCCAGTGGTAATGCTCAGGCTTGCTGCAGCAGTTTGGAAAATCATTCACAGTTGGGAAAATAATTTACAGTTTTACAAAATTAATGGTAGCAGTTATGAAAATCCTGAAGTATTTTAGTTCTATGTCTTGATCTATGAGATTATTTTTTAAAAATAAACCTTTTCTTACTGAAGTATAACATGTACACCCAAGTGTACAAATCAAGTGTACCATTTATGAATTTTCACAAAGTGAACATATTCCTGTAACCACTTCATTTTATTTTTGTGGTATTGTGCCACTATTAGTCTTTGACAAAATTTTTATGGGATCTTCACATTAAAAAATAATTGTTGGCCAGGCACGGTGGCTCACACCTGTAATCCCAACACTTTGGGAGGCTGAGGTGGGTGAATCACCTGAGGTCAGGAGTTTGAGACCAGCCCGGTCAACATGGCAAAACCTTGTCTACTAAAAATACAAAAAAAAATTAGCTGGGCATGGTGGCGTGCGCCTGTAGTCCAAGCTACTTGGGGAGGCTGAAGCAGGAGAATCACTTGAACCCAGGAGGCGGAGGTTGCAGTGAGCCAAGATCGCACCACTGCACGCCAGCCTCAGTGACAGAGGGAGACTCCATCTCACAAATTGAACTAAATCAAGATAGTCAAGTGCTAGAAGCATTTATTAAACAGATAATTACTACCAAGGCATGGTGGTGGGCACCTGTAATCCCAGCTTGAATCCAGGAGTGGGAGGTTGCAGTAAGCCAAGATCATACCACTGCACTCCAGCCTGGGCAACACAGTGAGACTTGCTTTAAAAAATATATATATATATATATTTTTTTTTCATGTTCTTTGGTCATATATATATGTATGTATGTATGTTTCATGTTCTTTGGTCTTCAGAAGTTATACCGTAGATATTTTATGCTTTTTGGTCTCAAAACTTCATTAGCTCTTTGGATTTTTACATTTTTTCAAGGAGCTCTAAAATTTCACTCAAAATATTGTCATTTTTAGTTTGTGGTGGAAAAAGATTAAAAAATGAAAGAAAGTAACAACTACAAAATTATTGCAATCTAGGCTCTACAGATTTAATTTTTCTTTCATTCCCAACTGTGGCATATGTTTTGCCCCAGCGGCTGGTTGTGTGGAACTTGATTCCTGTGCATCTGTATATGATACAGCTTAGTTTGCTGATCTAAAGAGGCAAAACAGCAGCCATCTGTAAGTGTGTCAGGCCTAGAAATCCTAGCCCAAACTGGGAGGAACTTTAGAGATCATCAGGCGTAGATGAGGAAACTGAGGCCTGGAAGATTGCATGCCTTGTGCAGGGTCGTAGAGTTGGCTCCAGAGCTGAATCTAGAACCCTGACCCTAAACTCTGTTACTAAACCATGCTTTTCCCCTAGTCTCACCTAAAAACCTACCCTTTCTGCTGAAAGTGCAATCCTCAGACTGTGAAATCGACTTCTCAAGACAAGTTACCTAACACGTTTTTCAGCCAAACTTCTTAATGAGGATAGCCTGACAGCATTGACCTCTTTCAGAATATATTCTTTGGGCTACTTGAGGGTGAATGAGAGACAGTATGATGATGGTATAAATGGCGATCTGTAATTGTTTAGAGTGGTTCCGAGAATACATTCAACTGGAATAACCCTGGCAATAGGGAAAGTGGTGGTGTGATGTTGACTTGTGACCCTTCCCTGGGGAGCAAGCTGTCAGAACACCCAGCGATGCTTCTGGAAAAAAAGGTTTCTAGGCCATGCTCCCAGGCACTGGACAGAAGGACTGGCTACTTGCACCTGTAAGGTGATGGTCAGTGTTTTATGATTTGGGGTTTTGGGGATTTTTTTAGATTGCCTAAAGGTAGATATATAAATAAAGCTGCTCTGTGTCAAGCAACTTTTATTGAGTAAGCGTTGTTCACTGCGGAGGGCTCTGGGGATTTAGTGCTTGATAAAACCTGTCTCTAAGGACTTAGTCTTTGGAACTGACAGTTCCAAAGAGATCACCATTGGCCTTCAGAAATCTTGGTTCTGTTGGTATGTTGAATTAGTGACATGCACAAGAGTGTCATCAGAGCAGACTGACTTTACCTACCTGCGAGTTTGTGTCCTGATGGGAAAAGCCTCTTCTAAATAAATATTGTTATTCTTAATTTGTGGTAGGAAAAGATTTAAAAAATTGAAAGTGATAACTACAAAATTATTGAGATCTAGCTGTTGTGGATCTAATTTTTCTTTCATTCCCAACTGAGGTTCACATGGTAGCCATTCTTGACCTGACCTTCATGACCACTCTCCATAGTCCCATCTACCAGATCTGTTCTATCCTTTCCTACTCTTTCTCTAGTACAAGCCTTCCTCAGAGGCCAGACTAATGGCTTGCCTGCAGATGTCTATGGCTGTTCCTGACTTTGAGTTTTTTAATACATTTCTCCCCTCATTTAGAAGTCCCTTCCTCCTCTTCTACTTTTTCAAATCCTATCCAAACATCAGGGCCCAAATCCATCTCTACCTGCTCTGCAAAGCCTTTCCCAGTCTTCTCTCCTCAGACTCACGTAGCACTTCTTCCTCTACCATGCTGTGGATGATGTGGCTATAGTTCCACCTAATGGTGAAGAGAATGGACTCTGGAGCTAGACTGCCTGGATGACCTTGGGCTGCATCCTTTCCTGGCCTAGAGTTCTTCATCTGTAAAAATGGGAATAGGAATTGCATTTGGCCCATAGTTGTACAGATTAAATGAGTTTATAGGATTAAAAGCTATAGAACAGTGCCTGGCTGTAAGTTCTCATTAAATAGTAGCTGTTGTTATTCCTTCTTTTTTTTTTCTTGTTGTTGTTGTTATTTCTTCTAGCATATATTGAATCGTGGCCTTCTTTGTGTTGCCTCATCATTTTAATTATGTATCTCTTGGTTCCTCTCTATTTTTTGGTTCCTAATTGTGAAGTTTTCCCACAAAGAAAGAGACTTGATTTTATAGATTTTGTTTGTTTTTTGTTTTTTTGAGACGGAGTCTTGCTCTTTTTGCCCAGGCTGGAATGCAGTGTCTTGGCTCACTGCAACCTCCACCTCCCAGGTTCAGGTGATTCTCCTGCCTCAACCTCCCGAGTAGCTGGGATTACAGATGCCCACCACCATGTCTGGCTAATTTTTGTATTTTTAGTAGAGACGGGGTTTCACCATATTGGCCAGGCTGGTCTTGAATTCCTGACTTATGGTGATCCGCCCGCCTCAGCCTCCCAAAGTGCTGGGATTACAGGCATGAGCCACTGTGCCCGGCTAATTTTATAGTTTTTGTTGACCATTTTCTGTACTACATATGCATAGGTCCCCAATACCTGTCACCTAAAATGAAACTATTATTGCAATAAAGAAAATAGATGGAACAAGAGTAAGGAATTGAGGAGAAAAGATAGACTTTATTTTACAGATGGAGTTCTCTTATGATTCTTAGAGCATGTAATTTGTTCCTTTTTTCATTGTTGTTGAGTCTTGTGAGCGCTTCTACTGCAGTCATCAGAGGTGTGAACGTCATTCACCAAGGATGCTAGCAATTTCAGGAGGTTTTTGCAGACAGTTTTCTTCTAGGCCCGTGGTGGGACAGACTTTCAGACAGTAGATTCTGATCTATCAAAATATCTCAAGGCAGCAAGTAGTGCAGGGCATGAGCTGGTTGTTTGAACATATTTCCCTTGCTGAGGGTATGGAAAGCCACCAGTAAGAAGGGAGCCTTTAATCTTCAGCCACCATCTCTGCCATCCCCTTCTCCTTTAGCAGCTCGGATATTCACAAGCACCATATTCACCTGTCAGTATTCACAAACATTTGGGGGAAGTTGAAAGTTACACCCCACTAGGAAGAGGTAGGGACCCAGGTGGAATCACTCAACAAAATTAACCTAATTGCAGAAAATAGTCCTTGTGATGGCAGGAACTGCTAGCGGGGTTCTTCCCCTGCCATTCACCCAGCAGTCCAGGACCCCCGCCAGGGTCCCTCTCTGCTCTGTGGGTGCTCTCACCTAAATGAAAATGCTGCATTTCTTCTTCTCCTAGGCTGGAACAAGACATTAAAAAGTTAAAGGCTGACCTGCAAGCCAGCAGACAAGTGGAACAAGAGCTCCGCAGTCAGATCAGCTCCCTTTCGAGCACCGAGCGAGGGATCCGGTCAGAAATGGGCCAGCTTCGGCAAGAGAATGAGCTGCTGCAGAACAAGTACGTGTACCTTTCGGGCCTTTGGCCATAAGCCCAGCAGCTTCACTGCCTCTCTTGTTTCCAGGGGTTGGAGCAGAAGATTTATGATGACAAAGAGACCTGCTGAGAGGTTTTTAAATAAAATGTTTAAAATACTTTTTTAGTACCAGATATTCAGCATGTTTATAAAATCTATAAAAAACTTATTTCATTGCCACAAGCCAGTTTATTAGTATTACTATTCTTTTCTTCTCTTATTTAATAACTTCTTAGTCTAAAATAGTTACTGAGTTTTTGGATAGTAAAATTGACAAGAAGTAGTTCTGCCACAGTTTGAAAATTTTGCTCCTTTGAATGAAAGTTTCTAGAGGATTTGACTATATTTACTTTTATTTCCAAAACTAAAAAATGACATTGAACTTTGACTGATTTTATTTGAAAAGTCAGGCAAATAGCCCTTCTGTGTGAATTCTTTTAGACCTTTGATTAGTTCATTCTGGAATTACTTCTTGACTCAAAGTGGGTCTGTCCTTTTTTCTTTTTTTAAAATCTCCAAGCAATGTGTGTCTGTGGTAGTGATTATCATTATAGGCTGTTGGCTTTATGGGCTTTCCCTATTGAAAGAGGAGTCCAACATTTTTAAGGAATGTAACTCAAGAGCTAGGGCATTACAGGCAAATAACGTCTCCATTGCCTCTGTCCAGCATTTGTGGTGGTTCTAGCATTGCTATGTAGAGACCATCCCAATGATGAGCTCACCTCATGCTGATAGGTAAAGCTAGGGGTGGTAGTAGGCAGGAAATACGGCTGAAATTTCTAGGTGAAATTAAGCATCCTGTGACTCTAAAAGAGGATTTGGGGACACTGTGAGCAAACATCCTGAGCTGGAAAGGAAAGGCTATAGTAAGCTACAGTAAAACTGTATTCAGGAAAAATTCAAACCTTCCCTTTCCACCCTTTACCTCAGTTTCACTGGAGCTGGTCCCATCAGTGGTTCTTTGATGGGACTGAAGTTCTTTCAGTGTGCTCTGGAACCTTAGAATTAGTTATACAATTATCTTCCCCTCTGTTTGAAATTTGTTTTACTCTGTTTTCTGGATTACTTTCTGTAGGTCACTTACGTTGAACAGAGAAAAGGCTTGGTCGGAATCTCTGTTTTGTAAGGCAGCTTGCTGATTGGTGTTTAGGGATTATTAAAGAATAATGACAGTGTGTTTTCCTCAGGCATTCTGGGAAGTTGACATTTTTTATTTGCTGTGCAAACCTCCTATTTATTTGGCCTTAAGGTGATAAAGAGTTGTGTCTCAAGGGTTTACAGTAGGCATTTTTAATTTTAAGACTTTATATGACAATTATTTCTGTATAGGTTACATAATGCTGTGCAAATGAAGCAAAAAGACAAGCAGAATATCAGCCAGTTGGAGAAAAAGCTAAAAGCTGAGCAGGAAGCCCGAAGTTTTGTAGAAAAACAGTTAATGGAAGAGAAAAAAAGGAAGAAGTTAGAAGAAGCCACTGCTGCCCGGGCTGTTGCATTTGCTGCTGCGTCTAGGTATGTCCATGTCACCTGAGTGTTTAATCCAAGGTTAGCTTTCTTTTACCAACAAAGACATGGGAATTTGATACCTTCAGCAGGATTAGACGTACAGCAATCATGCGCGGATGGATTGCTTTTATGTACTGTTTTATTAGCTGGTTTAAACTCCATCTATGCAAGCTTGCACTACCTTATAACAGCTTCATCCCTCAGTGACCTCATCTATAAAGTGGGTTGAGAGAATCACCATGCTTCCCATACCTGGGAGGCAAAGTACTGCGCATAAAAGGGTTTCTAATCACTTTTTGTCAGGCTGATGGTTACTAAATGCATTGAGAGATTCCATCTGGAAGTTTGTTCGCTTTAGAGAGCTATCATTACTCTCCACTCTTAGGTATATGTGTTTCTGGAGTTTTTATCTTAAAATGGAAGAAAGATAAAATCTTGGTTGCCCAAGCACTGTGTACTGGCTGCTTAAATGGATATTAGCAAACTGTCAAATGAGATGGAAAAAAAAGTGAAACATAAGTGACTACTAGATGACATTAAATTTGTGGCATAATGAAAATTGGGGCCTATCTCCTATACCACTGGAAAGTACCCCTGTGTGCAAGTATTCCAGAGACTATTATGTAACTGCCATTTGGATTCTAGAGAGGAGAGAAGATAGTTGAGAGCTTTTTTTTTTCCTTTTTGCTTCTACTTCACTTATCATTTTTTCCTTCGTTTTTTTGACTAGTGAAGTCCCTTTGCGTGTGAGTCAGTTAGGTTTTTGCAGATACAGAGTGAGGGTAAATTATTATTTCATTTTTAAATTCCATCCTAATTTGTATCTATATGGTATCATTCAACTGTAAATCTTCCTTGAATGTTGCTTTGTTGTAATTAAAGTTAAGTAATTTAACTTTTGGCATGTTGATAGCCTTCTTTGTGGGTTCTGACATTTGCAGAATAACTGGTGAATCATTTCACCTTTTAGGAAATAACAGCAAGTGAGAACTGTCTCCTGTGTGATCCTGCCTCCTCCCAGCAGATGGCTGAGCTGGCTTGGCCCATCAACATCTATACAGACTTACAAGGCTCTTGACTAGCCTGCCTACAATGTGGGGTTGTTTGTTTGAGGATGTATTAGCATTCTGAAGCACTTACACTTGCAGGAGATGTTCCCGAACAGTCATCTAGTGATGACTGCTCTCCTGCTCTCCTTAATTCATCTAGCACCTGCCCTTTTTGAAAAATTCCACTCCAGAGAACATAGTAGTTCCTTAACCATATTGCTTAGCGTCTCCCTGAGAATCAGTAAGTCGGTTTCAGCGTCTACCCCAAATCCCTTTTGCTTCCAGTTAAGCTTATTTATCTTATCCATGGACAGTCCTTGTTTGTCGTAAATTATTCTTTTTTTCCTTTCTTTTTTGAGACAGAGTCTCACTCCATTGCCTAGGCTGGAATGCAGTGGCGTGATCTCAGCTCACTGCAACCTCTGCCGCCCGGGTTCAAGCAATTCTCCTGCCTCAGCCTCCCCAGTAGCTGGAATTACAGCCGCCTGTCACTGTGCCCAGCTAATTTCTGTATTTTTAGTAGAGATGGGGGTTTCACCATCTTGGCCAGGCTGGTCTTGAACTTCTGACCTCAGGTGATCCACCCACCTTGGCCTCCCAAAGTGCTGGGATTACAGGTGTGAGCCACCACGCCCAGCCTGCCATAACTTATTCTTAAGTAAATCTTGGCATAAATCTCTGACTGGACCTTCCTTTTTTGGTAGGCAGAGAACACCCACTTTCTTCATTGGGGTGATTCTGGAAACTAGACGGTTCCAACTTTGGACTGGCCATTGCCATCATCTCTTTTAGCTCAGCTTTATGATAGCCCTGAGAAGCAGCTTAATGGTGTGCCTTTCTCCAGGAGTGTGGCAACTTTATGACAAGAAAGGCAAAGTCCCAATGCATAGCCCCTCAAAAGTGAGGGAACATTTTTTTTCTAGTTCACTGCCCCCTGCTGGAGGTAGTTCATGTTCAGTTCTATTTTGCTTTGTGTGTATTGTCTCAAGTCTCATGGCCTGGTGGGAAGTTGGCTGGATTGGGAAGCCAGAAAACCTCAGTTCCTATCCCAAGTCTGTGACCTAAAAGCTAGGTGACCTTGGACTAGTATTACATCTATGTAGCCTCAGTTTTCTTATCTGGAAAATGGGATAAATATACCCTAGGTTGTTGTAAAGATTGAAGAAGGTAGTATGGGTAAAGTACCTTAGTGTCTGGCTCATCTAGACACTCAATAATAATTATTGTATATATGTATATGTTTTGGGACAGGATATTCTCTCTCTCACCCAGATTGGAGTGCAGTGGTGCAATCATAGCTTACTATAACCTCAAACTCTTGGGCTCAAGCTATTTTCTTGTCTCAGCCTCCTGAGTAGCTGGGACTGTAGGCATATGCTATTATGCCCAGCTAGTTTTTAAATTTTTTGTAGAGACAGGGTCTCCCTATGTTGCGCAGGCTTATGTCAGACTTCTAGGCTCAAGTGATCCTCCTACTTTGGTTTTGAGAGTGCTGGGATTATGGGCATGAGCCACTATGCCCAGCCCAATTATTTTAGAGTATTACTGAAATTATCAAAGGACAGAGAGAAGTAAGCAGACTGAGCCAAAAGCTAAAACCTGACAGACCCTGGAGTATAAAAGAAATATAAATCTACAATATAAGTAAACCTATAGTCTTTTTTTTTTTTTTTTGGGAGAGAGAGAGTCTCACTCTGCCGCCCAGGCTAAAGTGCAGTGGTGCCATTCTTGGCTCACTGCAACCTCCACCTCCAGGGTTCAGGCAATTCTCCTGCCTCAGCCTCCCAAGTAGCTGCTATCATAGGTGCACGCCACTACACCCAGCTAATTTTTGTATTTTTAGTAGAGACGGGGTTTCGCCCTGTTGGCCAGGCTGGTCTTGAACTCCTGAACTCAAGTGATCCACCTGCCTTGGCCTCCCAAAGTATGATGATTACAGGCCTGAGCCATTGCGCCAGCCAACGTGTAGTCTTTTTTTGTTTGTTTGTTTTTGAGATGGAGTCTCACTCTGACGCCCGGGTTGGAGTGCAGTGGCATGATCTGGGCTCACTGCAACCTCCACCTCCCTGATTCAAGTAATTCTCCTGCCTCAGCCTCCCTAGTAGCTGGGACTACAGGTGCACACCACCACGCTTGGCTAATTTTTGGTAGAGACGGAGTTTCACCATGTTGGTTAGGCTGGTCTCCAGCTCCTGACCTCAAATAATCCGCCTGCCTGAGCCTCCCAAAGTGCTGGGATTACAGGCATGAGCCACAGGCACCTGGCCCCAACCTATAATCTTTTAAATCACTTTATTTCCTTCTCTTCTTTTTCAAAAGGGGAGAATGCACCGAAACCTTACGGAATCGGATCAGAGAACTAGAAGCAGAGGGCAAGAAGCTCACCATGGACATGAAGGTGAAAGAAGATCAAATCAGAGAACTTGAACTGAAAGTCCAGGTAATGGGTGAACAAGACTCCCCTTGTACTTGAAATCCACTTTTATGCTAGACTTGTGCTCTGTGTTGCAGTGTAGAGATGATGCCTTTTAATACAGGTCAGATCTCATCACATCTGAAAAATCTCTATGTGACAAAAAGATTTGAAGTTCTAATCTTGTCCAGCTCATTTCAAGTCATAATTAATGTAGCCAGATTCTAATACAAGCCAGAAATGTTGATGGTCTCTTATATGTTTTATACCAGGATTTAACTTGCCGTAGATTCATTTAACCTTTTCAGGTTCCAGGCCAGATTGGTGTCCTTTGGAACTTACACACCTCCTTTTAGCCCCAGCCCTCTGTCCATTGCCAGGGGATTGACTCTCCTGCATGGCTTTAAGCCTTGCAGATTGTTGTTCACAGCAGTATATGATGGGGAAAGGTGCTAGTGCCATGGACATAGCCTGTTTTATGGGCTGTGTATACTTCAGCCCAAGTATTTTTCATTTAAACTAATGTCACGTATTACAAAGTTACAACAATTTGAGCCATGTGGGACAAGTAAAAAATTACTGTCGGCCGGGCGTGGTGGCTCACGCTTGTAATCCAAGCACTTTGGAGGCCAAGGCGGGCGGATCACCTGAGGTCGGGAGTTCAAGACCAGCCTGACCAACATGGTGAAACCCCGTCTTAAAAAAATAAATAAATAAATAAACAAAATTACTGTCAAGTCAGTGGACTAGAATGATGATCTAGAGTACAGTACCGAAAAGAAAATACCAAAAAAAGTAAAGGTAGCACCAGAGATAGATGGGAAAGGTGAGGATTAGTCAGTAAAAGGCTTTTGAATAGCTAAATAACTGGAGGAAAAAAAGGTAGAGGCTCATCTTACACCACATATAAAGAAATTCCAGATGAAGAGCTGAAGGCAGAAAAAAAAAGAATAAATGATTTTTCTAAAAGTCAGTGAAAAGATATGGCTTTCTAAATGTAAAAGCAATGGGAAAAAAATCACAAAGCAAAAATAATAATAAATGAAAAAAATCAATTGGGGAAGGTACAAATATTGCAACAAATATTATAAGTAAAGAATTAATATTCTCAACATATACATAGTTCATAAAAGTTGCTAAGAAAAGCTCAAATATGTAGAAAAATAGGCTGAGGATGTGAACAAATAATTCAGAGAAAGTACAAGTGACTGATGAGATCATAAAAATATAAACTCATCAGTCATCAAAGACATGCAGATTAAAATTAGATACCATTTTTCTCCTATGAAATTAGCAAATAATTTTTAAATGAGAATATCAGTCGTGGTGAGATGCAACAAAATAGGCCTCACACATTGCTGGTGGAAATGTAACTTTCTGGGAAAAATCTTGCACTTTTTAAGTATTTCCCTTTTTTAGGAATCCAGCCTAAGGTAAATTAATATTTTAAAATCTCACCAATGAGTGATGTACAAAGATGTTCATTGTAGTGGCATAAAAATACAAAAGAATTGAAACAGTCTTAACAATAAGAGAGTCATTTAGATTTCGGTATGTAAACGTTCAGGAATGTTGTACAGCCAATAAAAATTTTGTTTTCAAACATAGTTGATATCATTTAGTTTTTAAAAGACTGTATAAAAGTGTACATGTAATATTTCACTTATGCTAAAAGATACACATATGCGTAAAAGATTAAAAGAAATATTAAATTTTTTAGTGTTGGTATTATGAGTAATTTTCATTTTCCTTGAATTTTTTTGTATTTCTAAATTCTCTGTAATAAGTTTGGATTTTTCTGTTAAAAAGAAAAAATTCAAATATCTGTATATATTTATTGGCTACATTAAAGTGGGCTTATTCTGCAGTATGCTCGGTCAAAATAATTAACATTTTTATAATTTTTAGTGCAGGTTAAGAGAAGAGTTTTGACAAGTTCGATTATAGCATTATAATAATTTGCACGTGGCCAGCAAGGAAAAAAGTTCTCCACGGTTCTGGATTAGGCTTGTAAGAAAAGTGTTTTATTTGGAAGCAGATTCCGTTATCTAGATGCATGCTCAACACAGTCAAATGATTATCTACTAAATGTTTTTGTATGTGCATATTGCTGTATAAACACATTTAGCACTTGCCTAAACCCCTGAAACACCAGAATTTTGTATTCTAGTGGCCAGACCAAGAATAGTGGGATTTAATTTGTGATTTCAGGCTAATTTATAGGCATCGATGCCAAAACTACCTTGTAGCATTGCTGTTTTGATGATATTGATAGGAGCTTCGGAAATATAAGGAAAATGAGAAGGACACTGAGGTGTTAATGTCAGCCCTCTCAGCCATGCAAGACAAAACGCAGCACCTGGAGAACAGCCTAAGCGCAGAGACGAGAATCAAGCTGGACCTGTTCTCCGCACTGGGTGATGCAAAGCGGCAGCTCGAGATTGCCCAAGGTAGGAGAGCATGGGCCCCTGGTGAGGTGGTGACTGATAGTGCACAGAGATGCACAGGCCAGACCTCTCCTGAGAGCTCTCAACCAAGGGGCATTTCAGTTTTCTCTCCAAGTGTCTTGGTAAGTGCCCAACATTGAAATATAGGAACCATCACATTAATTCATTTGTAGGCATATTTTGAGATGAGAACATGTCAAGTGCAGGGTATACAGAGAATAGTATGATTTCTATGTTCAAGGGGCTCACAGTATTGTTGAAGAAGTAGAGAACTGCAAAAGCATCAAAAGGTGCTTGTATAGAAGTATATATGGGGCCTGTGGGAAATAGAGAGAGGCAGGGACTAAACTAGTCTCGGGAGTTGGAGAGGGCCCTTTTTCAGGGAAGCTGATGTGTGAGCTGGGGCCTGAATGGTGAGGAGTTGGCCCAGTAAAGAAGCAGTGTGGTGGAGAGTGAGGGGTGGAGAGGCGTCCAAACGGAAGAAACAGCTTGGGCAAGGGCTGGGAGCTAGTGGGACTTGATGTGTTCCAAGCTGCAGCTGGCTGGCTTGACTGGAGCAAAGGTTACAAATGAGGGAGCAGCAGGGGAGAGTCTGGAGAATAGGCATGGTCATCCACTTGGCCAATACTGACTGAGACCTACTTTGTGCCAAGCACCATAAGATTCCTTGAGAATATAGCCCTGGTGAGAACAGGTGATGAACAAGTCAGCACGGAGTATGTCAGGTGGCAGTAGGTGCAGTGATGGAAACAAAGCCACGGCAAGGCAGAATGTGTGTGGCAGGGGGCTCCTTTTTTAACGTGGCAGTCATGGAAAATCCCTTGAGTAGGTAGTATTAGTGCAGAGACCCAAAGGAAGAGAGCAGGAGTGAGCCATGTAAAGAGCTGGAGGCAAGCACTTCTAGGGAGGGGGCAGCAAGTGAAAAGCCCTGCAGGGGGAGCGTGGGTGCCATGCTGGGGGGTTGGGGGGGTGTAGCCTGTGTGATGATGGGGAGAGTTGTCATAGCAGGCAGGAGTAGCAGCAGCCAGATTGTGTGGGACTTGGAAAGAACTTAGGACTTTACCACAAGTGGCATAGGGGAGCACTGGAAGGCTTCTGAACAGAGGCATGGCATGACCTGAGGAAAATAAATTTGGATTTTTGTCCAAGAAATTGATTAGCTGTCTAATCAGAGTACTAAATTGAGTATAGTACTGAAAAAAATAGAGTACTCTATAGAGTACTGCATAAAATAGAGTACTGAAAAGAATTTTCAAATGGTTGACTTAGTGGAAGGAAAGGAATATTTCAAGTAAGGCATGGCGCTTTGTGTCGGTGCCTGCCCATAGTCCCAGCTGCTCAGAAGGCTGGGGCAGGAGGATCACTTGAGCCCAGGAATTTGAGACTAGCCTGGGCAACATAGCGAGACCCCGTCTCTAAAATAAGAATATTTCAACAGAGACTGACAGAGTAGTCACAAAGCATTGTCATAGAAGCTTTGGGGGAGACAGAGATGAATACAACATGGTGTGTGGACTTTTGTCTTATGGACCCCTTTACACTCTTAAAATTATTACCCCAAAGAGGTTTATTTCAAGTAGATTATATCAATATTTACCTACTAGAAATTAAAACTTAAAATATTTATTTATTTAGTTATTTTCGAGATGGGGGTCTTGCTTTGTCACCCAGGCTGGAGTGCAGTGGCATAATCTCAATTCACTGCAGACTCTACCTCCTGGGCTCAAGTGATTCTCTCTCCTCAGCCTCCTTAGTAGCTGTGACTGTAGGCAAGTGCCACCATGCCCAGCTAATTTTTTTTTTTCTATTTTTTTTCTAGAGACGAGGTCTCACTTTGTTGTCCAGGCTGATCTCGAATTCTGGGATCAAGAGATCCTCCTACCTCAGCTTCCCAAAGTGTTGGAATTACAGGCATGAGCCACTATGCTCAGCTAAATTAATTTATTAATTCATTTTAAAATAACACACAAATATATTACATGTTAATATAAATAACTTTTATTTAAAACCATATTTTCCAAAACAAAAAATATTTAGTGAAAAAAGTGGCATCATTTTACATTTAGCAGATCTCTTTAATGTCTGGTTTAATAGAAGATAGTTTAATTCTCATCTCTGTTTCTACATTCATTGTTGTGATTTCACACTCCACCTAGTTTCTAGAAGACTCCACTTACACTTGTGACAGAATGAGCATGAAGAAGAGAAATAATGTCTCAGTACTATTATAAAGGTAGTTTTTAGAATGTCCTTGGAGAATTGCTGAACTAGGGTGAGCCCAGCAGAAAAGTAGAGGCACGAGGTAGAGGCAGAGGGCTAGAAAGGCCAGAGGAGAGATAGGGAAGGCCTTGTGAAGGAGGGGGCATTGAGTGGGCTTTGAGGATGAATTTCAAGATCAGAGAGTGGCAGAGAAGAACATGATGCCTGAGGAAGTAGTGTAAGTAAAGCAAGGAAGGTGCTGGTTTATTCAGGTGAGCAGTCCATCAGCCTTAAGCTGGGGGCAGGCAAGGAAAGAGTAGGAGGTTAGGAGACCATGAATGAAGCCATACTAGAGAGGGTATTCCCTAGATTATCCTGAGGGAAGAAGGAGGTGACACAGTCAGGCTGTTATGTGGGAAATCTCCCTCCCATAGCAATGTGAAAGACAGATGGAAGGAGTGAGACTGAGTGGAGACAGACTGTGAGGAAGCTACCACCATCCTCTAAGAGATGCTAAGTATGGGGAGGGCAGACGGGCCAGATGCTAAGTACAGGCAGGGCAGACGGGCCAGACAGGTGAGTGGAGGAGAGTGGAGCAGTCTGAGAGTTTTGGAAGGACAAAGTTGTTGGAACCAAGGAAGAAGAGCAGAACAGATTTAAGGAGTGAAGGAAGATTAAGTCTGGTTTTGGATGTTTTGATTTGGAGGTACTCCGCAGAAACCCAAGCAGGAAATATTCCTCAGTCAGTGGGAACTTTGGGCCTAAACCAAAGACAGAAGCCCAAACCCCTGGGGGTAAGGGGTTGGATTTAGAAGTTGTGAGAAGTTAGTGAAGCACTGGAGGGCTTGGGATGGCACAGGTGATTGAGCCATCACTCAATTGAGAGTCAACACTGCTTTAATCTGTGGATTCAAAGAAAGGCACTTAAGAAGAAGGTTCCCAGGAATCCTGCTTTGAAGCTGAGCTTCTGACCTTACACTGACTTTTTTTTTTGCCTGCCAGACTTAGCTCCCTGAGTGGCCACCCCTCTCTGCTTCAACCCTGTCTACTTGGTTTTGCAAACTTGGAAAAGATTCCCCCTGGCATGAAGCAGCACCTGGCTTCAGAGTAGCCAGAGGATCTTGGCTTCCCAGCTCAGACTGTGGGCTCTGCTGTCAGCTCAGAAATCCTCATAAAGTGACAAAGAAGCAAAAAGAATCTTTTCCAAAGTACTGGGGATGTTTAAGTGTTACCGATTAAAGAAATCAAACTTAAATCTGCAGGGGAAAAGATGCAATGGCTCATATATCAGATGCTTTTAGGTATTTTATTCATCTAAGGCTTATTTTCTTCCAAGAGAAGGCGGGTATTTGATGCTTCCTTGAAGTTTAAGGGACATGAAGGGAGTTGGGGGTAGTTCCTTTCTACTGTTCTCACTTAGGGGATATGTCGGGAGTAGGGGGCAATTCTTTCTACTGCTCTCAGGGGACATGGAGGGAATGAGGGGCAATTCCTTTCTACTCTGCTCACTTAGGGGACATGGCGGGATTGAGGGACAGTTCCTTTCTATTGCTCACACTTAGGGGACATGGAGGGATTGAGGGACAGTTCCTTTCTACTGCTCACACTTAGGGGACTCGGAGGAGTGAGGGACAGTTCCTTTCTACTGCTCACACTAAGGGGACATGGAGGGAGTGAGGGACAGTTCCCTTCTGCTCACAGTTAGGGGACATGGAGGAGTGAGGGACAGTTCCCTTCTACTGCTCACACTTAGGGGACATGGAGGGAGTGAGGGACAGTTCCCTTCTGCTCACAGTTAGGGGACATGGAGGAGTGAGGGACAGTTCCCTTCTACTGCTCACACTTAGGGGACATGGAGGGAGTGAGGGGCGTTCCTTTCTACTGCTCTCACTTAGGGGACTGAGGTTCTACGAGTTATGTGTATTGCTCAAAGTCATTTACTTATCCAGAGGTAGAGTAGGATTGAAACCCAGGACCACTTTGTTTCAAAGCCCCTGTAGGTGACAGAAAGGGAAGTTTAGGGTGTGTTAAGAATCTAGGGGTTGTAGGAAGCTAATTTAGACAGGAGGCTCAGGGAAAGCTTTGCTGAGGAAGTAGAAGCAATCCTCAAGTGTTAGCTAGCTTTGCAGAAAAAGCAGGAGACACATAGGAAAGGAAGTGGCCCAAGGTAGGCAGGAGCTGATTGGATCAAGAAACTGAAGCGTAGTGAGGGCGAGTGTGCTGGAAGGCTAAATAGGGTGATGTTGCTAAAGCAGGGGCAAGTGATCTGGGTCACACCAGCGTGCCCCAGTGCAGCAGTCACAGAGCTTCCTCTGTTTTCTGTCAGAGAGCCTGGTGGCAGAAGCGTATTACTGTGACTGGGTCTTAGGCCTCGGTTGTTCTGTTTTCCTTGGTCTGACATTCAGAGAAAGTCTGTCCTCTCAAAAAAATTCCAGCTCAAGAGGTGGAACCAGAGTTCAAAATCAGAGGCCCTCTCAGGCTGTCACAGGTGACTGCCATGTTCAAAACATGGTTCCTGGAAACTGACTTATTTACATCAATCACACCTATATGAACAGAATCCCTTCTTAGCTCTAAGCCAAGAATCAGTAAACTGTGGCCCATGGGCCAAATCTGGCCTGCCACCTGTGCCTATACTGCCTGCCCATGAAGAATGGTTTTTACAGTTTTCCATGTTTGGGGAAAAACGATGACAAAGGTAGTACACTGTATATGGCCCAGGACACCTAAAATGTTTATTGTGTGTCGCATTACAGGACAAGTTTACCTACCCTTATAAATCACTGAACCTGGAGCCAGGGATTGGCCCCTGGGGGCATTGTGTTGGGTGAGGCCTCCCTTTTCACTAATGGTGGGTCTTTGATCTTACAGGACAAATCCTTCAGAAAGATCAGGAAATCAAGGACCTAAAACAGAAGATAGCCGAAGTCATGGCCGTCATGCCCAGCATAACATACAGTGCTGCCACCAGCCCCCTGAGCCCTGTTTCCCCCCACTACTCTTCCAAATTTGTGGAGACCAGCCCCTCTGGACTTGACCCCAATGCCTCTGTTTACCAGCCCCTGAAGAAATGAAGGCCAGCTGTGTGTTGTGCCCAACTATTTGGTTACCGAAGTCATTGCAAAGGAGCATCTCTGGCAGTCAAGATAAAAAAACAGTTTCTATTGTATTTTGTGGGACTGTATCTGTTGTCATTTTTAAAAAGGGGGGAAAAGATAACATCCAATTCTGATTACAACTGCCCATCAGTTTTTCTTGTAAATTTTTAGAAGACCTCACAGAACTTTACAGTTTATTTTTCTCGGCCAACACATTAAAACCATTCTTGGATTTCAAGTAGCCAACTTTGCCTTTTATGTATTCTTACATAGTTTCCTCTTGAAGAAAAAAAAGCAGAGTTTTTGCTTTTCAACCCTTTACATTTGTTTTGTTTTATTCTTAAATAAGCAAGAAAAACCTACACATTGGATTCATATGAGATGATAATGAAAACTTTTAGTTTAAAAGTGAAGGGTTAAGTAACCTAACAGAGCTTTGATGTTATAGCCGCATTAAAGAAGGTGATTGTCAATATTACAGAAAACAAAAATGGATTGCCCCTCCAAGGACCAAACAGATTCAAGGAGCATCATTTAAGCTGAGAAGAGACCTAAGTGATGAGACTAGCTGTAAGAATGTAACAGGGGTTGTGTTTGAAATATTTATATTCCCATCAGTATGTTTAGTCCTAGAAAATTGCTAGCAGCAGTCTTCTTCACAGTGCCTTGGGAAAAGACATTTCAAGAGGAAACTTGATAATTTTAAACTCTTTTCCCCCTTTACCATCACCTATCCTCTATCTCTATCAAGCTCACTGCGGATCCTGCTGTAAAACTGGTGGGTAGCTGGGCTGTCCGTTACCACCACAGCTACATCTTGTGTTTCTTTTAATAGAAAGCACCCCGGTGTTCTGCACTTGCCTCCAGTAAAGCACCTTGGGAAGGGAGCCGGGCGGTGTTTGTGGATGAGAGACTGTGACGATGGCTAATAAAAGCTGCAATTCTAGGTTTTATTTTTCCATTTCATTTAACTGTGCTTTCTCCACTTTTCATCATCTTGTGTTTGATAATTTAAAAGAAGCTTGACTGTTCCTCAGCTCTTGTGCCAAGGAGGTTTTTTTTTTTTTAAGACTCAAAACTCTGCACAAAAATTTCAGTTTCAAATGTGTATTATACATGGGTAGAAAAGTGTTTGCACAGGCAACTTTTGGAAGTGTTTAAGAATCAGGGTGGGGGTGGGGGGAGGGAATGGGAGGGTGGGGCAATGCAAAATTGTATTTGGAAACTAGGAAAAATTAAGAAACCAAATAAATTGGTTTGCTTCCTTGCCATGGATTCTGGAAGGACGTAGTTCTTCTAAAATTTCCTATTAATTGGCATGTACGTCTCATTTAAAGCAAATTAAGTAGGACAAGCAAGTCAGTAAAATAGAAGTATTATAAAAGAATCATCCTTTAAGTCACAGATCTTATTTTGGGATAAAAAATACTTCTAGCTTTAGCCAGGTGTGCATGTTGCTGCCATTTTGCATTTTTGAATCATCTTGTGTAATTGTCACCATGAAAGTGTTACTCAGAATTGTCATAGATTTTTTTCATCTTTGTGCAAAAACATGGAAAACTGTCACTGACTTTGTGTTGAGGTTTCCTCCATTTTGCTGCCTTTTGGGACACTTCGTTAAATACTGGTCTTGGCTGCATTCTTTTTTTTTTTTTTTCCTGTGGGGTTCAAAAGAATAAACATTTTCTTACAGATAAAACTAGTTTCTGCCTTTTTAACTTTTAGGAGGGTATAGCAAGGTAGATTGTTCTGAGTGAGGCTTAGCTGGTTGCTATCTTGTTCTCTCCTCATCTCAGCACCTGTCAGGTGAGGGTCCCCCCACACAGCCTATCCCTGGGTAGGGGGCAGACACAGGATCTGGGGGACTTATCAAGATCTCAAGTTGGTTTGGTTTCTGTGCTTAAGACATACCCATTCTCATTTGTTCTCTCCCTTCTCTGGCATCTGATTAGAGCCAAGGCTGACTTGTTTTCTGGTACAACCCTCCTTTCCTAAGAAAGCAAATTAGGGGTGGAGTTGGGAGGTAGTTGGTGAGAAAATCTTGAGAACAAATTTCATTCACCAATGTCTTGCCCTCTTCTATTTTCTAGAATCTTGTTTGGCTGCTTAGTGACCAATAGGGTTTCCTAACTGCTATAGATCCTGAACTAACATCCACTTTTACCATCCTCACTTGTTTTTAGAGGCTTTGTCTGTTTTCATCTTTTGAGAAGCCAACTGCCTCTCTTGGCCATTGTTACAATTGATCTTGGCTTCAGTTTTGGAAAATTCTGCTCTTGGCACCTCACCCTCTGTCCTTATTGCTAGATAGCCTTTCTGAGTCTTGGCCATCAAGTCTATTGCAGACACACCACACTTAATATCATGAGCAGAATTGCCCAGGGGAACATCTTGGCTTCCCTTGGCTTTTGCTCTCGCCTTCCCTGAAGGAATGTGTCTGCCTCCAGAACTCTCATTGGCACATTATTTTCCATCAAGGAGATCTCCAGTTGTTGTCTCTGTTATTTTAGGCCCATCATAAAGCAGCTCCACATCTCAGTATATAATTTATTACATTCTATAAACCGGTGTTTGCCATTCTAGATGGTTAAATATTTAGAGGAAGAGTGGGTTGAGTGTATTTTGACTGGCCGAATAACCTCTTTTTATTGACATCTCCCAACTTTACATAAGGAAATAACTGTCTACGCTCATTCTCTCTGTGGCAATCATTCCAAGAGATCCTATGGAGTGAGAATGAACAATCCCTCATGACTCCCAGCCTGCAGGAAGGGCATAATCCTTTTTCCTGCCATCCCTCTCCCCATGCTTACCCACCTGTGTTAATCCGGACTATGAAGAGCCACCGGGGAGGGCTGAACGTTTCTAACAGCCGGTCCTCACTGCTGCTTTTGAAATTCACACCACAGCAGAGGGAACTAAAGAGGTAAACTAGAAGCCTACCCCAAAGCCACTGTCCAGAGTAGCTAGGCCTGTTTAGATTAAAGGGCCTCTGAGCCCCATAAATGCCTGGTTATATGTGACTCTCAAAAGACGCTTACTGCTGAGCTGGCCTCTTCCCAGGCCTCGCAGGATTTGCCCAAAGGCATCCCCCTCTCTTCTGGCCCTGGTCTCCCGTCCATGCAGAGCCCTGTGCCCAGCCAAGCCCTCCAGAGAGGGATGGGAGTCCACTACCTGCTTTGCCTCCGTGGGCTCTGTGACTGACCTTAACCTCTCTAGGATGCTGTTTCCTCACCTGACAGAGTTGCTTTGGAGACTGGGTCACATGATGCAAAAGGGCACCCTGAAAACCATCCAGGGCCTCCCAGGTGAAAGTGCCGATCTGCTGCAAGGAATCATGAGGAGGGCAGGACCTAGCTAAGAATTCCTGCTCCTGCTCATGGGGCCGCTCCATCCTTGACAGCCTGACTCCTAAACTCGGGACACTCAAAAGGGTGGTCTGCAGCTGCAGCCCAGCAGCACCTGTGTCCTGTGGGAGCTTGCCTCGGACTCTTGCGCAGACCCATCTGAATCTGCATTTTACAAGATGTGAATGGGTAATTCAGTTGCATATTGGTTTAGAAGCCCCATCCTGAGATGACTTTCCTAACATGAAGACTAAACATTGTCACCCTCTCTCTTCTAGTCCAGAAAAAAGCTGATACACAGGCTTTGAAAATTTAGAATTAAGAATGTAATGATGAGGGGCTGGGCAGGAGATGAAATCTAAGCTTTACCCATTTTTGCTTATTTTATTATGTTTCCCCACCATTAGAATGTAAGCTCTATAAAGGCAAAGATTTTTGTCTGTTTACTGCTGTAACTCCAGATCCTAGAACAATGACTGCCACATAGTAGGTATTCAATAAATATTTAGTGAGTGATTAAGGTTTTAGATTAGACATGTAATCTGAAATACCGTGTCTTAATTGAATCAGAGCATCTCTGTAATAGTATTATTAGAATGACAAGCATAAACAGAATTGTTTCTAGGAGAGGGATAAATTTGAAGTCGCATATTTACTATGACATCTCCCATCTGCCTGTCTCAAACCTTGCTTTTTTGTCAAATTTTCTCTACAAACTCCTGCTTGATTTAGCCAGGTGCAAAAAGATTTGCTTAACAGCTGGATGTGCTGCGAATGATCACTTCTCTGGGAAGCCTCGCAGCAGGAACCTGATGGGAGCCTGTCGATGCTTCACCCCTCTGGAGCCTTAGACCAACTTCCCAAAGAGCCAGTACTGCTGCATCGTGAGTCACTGTGGGGATTTTCATGTTGACAGTAATTGAATCATAAAGCTCTTCCTCCTTGATTTGGTGATTGAGTGTCTCAGAGAATTCCTTTCCATCTAACCAAGGGGGCTACACTTCTTTTCTCTCCTCCCTCCTTGTGCATATTTTAGGTGTTTGTTTGTTCCATCTCAGTGTTTGCTTTTAGTTCCTGTCTTTGCCTGAGGTTCAAGTCTTATTTCCCCTCAGGATGGGCTTTTGAGGGTTTTGGAACACACTGCTGTGTTCCGATTTTTCTCAGAACTAAGAATCCCAGGCTGAGCTTCACACACATGGTGGGGCTTTTTAAACCATGTCCAAAGGAGCCTGGACCAGTTGCTCTGAGAGGTCCATTCTACCTGCTTCCCAGCTCTGCAGCCTTCAGGTTGAGAGGGAGGTGCAGGTGAGTGTGGGCAGGGACCTCCATGAGCCACGTTTGGCCTGGCACCAGCACGGTCTGCATCCTGTTCTTCGCTGTTCCCTTCCCTGACTGCTCAGTGTGGTTCTGCATGGAGGACAGGGTTTTGCTCCTGGAGCCTTAGACCATGTTGGTGCATTTCTCCAGTACCAGGTCCGTACTTCCTCAGAACAGTCATTCTCAGACTTGTTCACCAGAACAGCCTGAAGTCACCTGCGAAAACACAGATTGCTGGTCCCACTCCAGAGTTTCTCATTCACAAGATCTGGGAGAGGGCCTGAAAAACTGCATTTCTAACACCCCCACCTTGAGAACCACTGACTTGAGCATGAGGGCTGACACAGCCCTGCCCAAAGCCACCCCCCCAGCTGCCACCAGAGGGCACATGCAACCTGAGCCAGAGGTCTTGTTTCACCTCCACAGCTACCTGCCTGCCACCCAGCAGAGGTTCTTTCCAAAAGATTTTTTCTAGTTGTAATTCTTGTTATTATGTATTAGGAAGAAGAATCATACATCTAAAAAATAAGGTGGGTTCTCAAAGTCTGTCTCTGATAAATATTAAAGGTCAGATGGATCAGCCTTTTGAAGATGTTGAATGTCCTGACTTTTAAGAAATGGAACAGGCTGGGCACAGTGGCTCACACTGGTAATCCTAGCACTCTGGGAGGCTGAGGTGGGTGGATCGCATGAGCTCAAGAGTGCAAGACCAGCCTGGGCAACCTGGGGAAACCCATCTCTACTAAAATTACAAAAATTAGCTGGGGGTGGTAATGCGCCTATAGTCTCAGCCATCTAGGGGACCGAGGTGGGAGGATCATTTGAACCTGGGAGTTTGAGGCTGTAGTGAGCTGAGATCACACCACTGCATTCCAGTCTGGATGACAAAGTGAGACCCTGTCTCAACAAAAAAAAGAAAAAGGAAAAATGAGAAAAATGGAAGAAATAGTTCCCACTGGAGGTTTCCAGGGCTTCCATCACACTGAAGTGGGGTACTTCCTTTCAGAACATCGTAGAATCTTTGTGTATTCAGAACTCAAAAGGCAGTAAAGATAATAGGCGATTTTCATCTTCTTCTTTATACTTTACTGTATATTCCAAATTATCTAAATTATCTAAAATAAATTTAATGTTACTTTTATAACAAAAAATCATGTTTAAAACACATTTTAAATGTGACTAAAAGCCAAAACAACAATTCCAAAAAAAATTAAACCCAAAGAGGAGCTTGGAGTGAGCAGCTTGGGGTTAGGAGAAAGCACCCAGTTGGCACTTGTTCCCCCAGTTGGTCCTGCTGAGGTCTCTGCCTTGGTGTAGAGGTCTAGTGGGATCAAAGTTGGCCGAGTGCTCAAGAAAGCAATTTAGGACCGAGGAATAGATGGTTACCTGTGAGGACTCAGCCTGTCATCTGTGTAAGTCACGTGTTGCTGCAGCTTGTGGCCAACTGTTTGGCTTCAGGCAGCCCCAACCCAGGCACAACACTGAAGTCACATTCAGTGCTGATGTTCTCACTGCCCAGGGATTCCCAGAGGCCAAGGGAGTGGGGGCAAGCCAGAAATATGAAAACGTAGACACGTTACACCCTTAGGTTCCTATTTAGTAGCTTCCAGATAGACTTTGTTTGATCTGCAAATAATTTAATACATTTGAGCTAACATTTAAAAATTGGGAGATTTCATATTATCCAGATTCTTTTTGTTTTCTGTTGAAAAATCTCAGCTCTGGTATCTGAGGGCTGGCATCCCTCTCCACACACTGCAGAGCTCAGGAGAAGTAGGGCAGCGGGTCTTAACCCTGGCTGCTCATTGGAGTCATCTGGGGAGCTCTTAAAAATGCCCATGGCCAGGGCCCACCCCAAGAATGCCTGATTTAACCGGGCTGGGGAGGGACTCAGGCTTTGTTTGTTTGTTTGAATTCCCCAGAGGTTTCTAGTGTGCAGTCAGGGTTGAGAAACTGGGAACTAAGTGTAGTAAGAGGAAAGCCTCCATCCTGCTGGGGCCTGGGACCTCAGAGGATGCGTGTGGGTGTTTGGGGGCCGGAGCTGGGGCTAGGACTTCAAATGCTTTTAGCTGGCCAAGTGGAGATGTGAGCAAAGTTGGTGTCTGCTGTCTTCCCACCTCCCCTGTGGAGACCCTCGTGTCTCTCCTTCCTTCTGGCCCCTGGGCTTTCTTCCAGGCCCTTGTCCTAGATTCCCCTTGTCAACCACATTTATCACACTGTTTGCAAGTATAAATTGTTAGCCCTCTCATTTCCAAAAAGGAATTATGTTAGCATCACCCCAATTTGTGGTTACTGTGTTTTCTTAAATGAGTTTTTTTATTATTATTATTGTTATTGCAAGCCACAGAAGCTGACTGTGGCCAGTATAAGCCCAAAGAGGAACTGAATGAAAAGGGATGGGGCATGCACATATGGGGCTGTCGAGAGGGCTGAAGAAGCCATTTGGGAAAGATAGGAGCCAGCCAGCATGGGCAGTTCAGAGGCAGGAGCTGCTCAGCAGGGCCCAGGGCTGAGTGAGTCCATGTCCCAGCTTCTCGAGTCAGAGTCTTGGGGGACGGTGGTAGATGGATGCTATTGCTCTCAATTATCCACTCCATCCCTACATCGAGGTTGATACATCCCTCTCTACTCAGCATCCAAGTTGGCCATATAACTTGCATTGGTCAATGGAATGTGAGTGGGCATCTCATGTGCCAGGTCTGGGCAGCCTGAAATGCACCTGAGTGCTTTAGATCGGCCCCTTGCTTCTCTCTGCGGGAGAACAGCATCTCCCAGAGAGGGGCCACAGCTGGGTGAGAGGTGAGCTATGTCAAAACCAACTGTCAGACCTGGGAGCAAGAAATATGTTACCGGTCTAAGTCACTGAGATTTGGGGACTGTTTGTTACCAGAGCAAAAACTGATAGAGACAAAGAGTCCAAGCCTGAGTTGTCTGTCCTCCCCCTGGCTGAACCCTGGACTGGAGAGTACTAAGGGAAGGAGATTCAGGGCCCATTTGTGGTCTGAATGTTTGTGTACCCTTAAAATCCTTATGTTGAAATTCTTATCTCCAAGGTGATGGTATTAGGAGGTAGGTGTTCTGGAGGATGATTAGGTCATGAGGATGGCGCTATAAAAGAGGCCCTGGAGAGCTGCCTTGCCCCTTCTACCATGTGAGCAGTGAGGAGGCACCCTCACCAGACCTCAGATCTACCAGTGCCTTGATCTTGGACTTCCCAGACTCCAGAACTGTGAAAAATCGATTTCAGTTGTTTAAAAGCCACCCAGTTTACGGTATCTGTTATAGCAGCCTGAACAGACCAGGACAGGCTCCCTTGGCTTCATGGCAAGAGACAGAGCTGTGGCCCCTTGAGGCTGCACACAGAAACTGGTAGCTTTTTAAAACATTTAATTTAATTTGAAACAGAGTCTCGCTCTGTCACCCAGGCTGGAGTGCAGTGGCATGATCTTGGCTCACTGCAACATCCACCTCCTGGTTTCAGATGATTCTCCTGCCTCAGCCTCCCGAGTAGCTGGAACTACAGGCACCTGCGACCATGCCCTGCTAATTTTTGTATTTTTAGTAGAGATGAGGTTTCACCATGTTAGCCAGGCTGGTCTTGAACTCCTGACCTCAGGTGATCCACCCGCCTTGGCCTCCCAAAGTGCTGGGATTACAGGTGTGAGCCACCCTGCCTGGCCAGAAACCGGTAGCTTTTGCAAAAATGATACCAAAGTACCACGAGGCTGGAGGGGCCAAGAACTCCACAAATGTCCACCATACCAACAGTTCCAGTGACCAAAGCTCAAAGCAAAGCATTTTAGCCTTTCTGCCGCCAAGGCCCTTTTTATTATCTTCCTCTTCCAGAAGCTCAATTTCTTAAGGATTTTGCCAACAAACAAAACTAACTATATGCATTAATTCATTACTAATATTGTGCTAGTCCAGGGTGTAACTGCTCTTCGAACTTCTGATTGACATGGCCAGTGGAGCTGCAAAGAGAGTCAATCTTTCAGGTCACCTGTGCAGCCTCATTATGGCTTTTTGAAATACCAAAAATAGCTCTAGGAGCATACATGACCACCTTCCCAGGCCTCTATATAATCTGGGCCCCCAGGTAGGAAGTGACAACTTAATTTGTTCCCTCTCCTGAGAGTACGTCATTCTAGCAGTCCACCACTGGAAGCCAAAAGTGTCCTCAACAGCCAAAGGAATTGGCCCAGCAGGGTACTTCAGGCATAGTGGCAGGCTTTGCAGCAGATCTTGTGGGTAAGGCTGCCCTGCAGACTGACTGGCCCTGACTTCCAATAAACTGAGTTCCTTATGAGAGCAGAGGGGGTGTGATGTGACCCCCTGCAGGATGCTTTCTTAGGTGGACAGAGCTTGGGCCAAATGCCTCCCTTTCCTTATCTGTCAAGTGGAGATGATGACATCCCAAAGGTCACAGGCTACCAGTAAGAACTCAATGAATTGGGACTTGCCAGGCACTGGGCTGGTTAGTACTTCACCTACCACTTCATTAATCCTCCCTGACTCTTTCAGGAGGAACAAACAAGGAGTGGGCTGGGGAGCTTCTTGCAAGGATGAAATGAGTGAATGCATGAAAATCTCTGTGTGTAAAAAGTGGTATTTCGTGCATGTGTCTGTCTGCATTCACCCCCTCCCCCAGCTGACTACCCCTCATCCCAGGCGGCAGGGCTTGCATTGTTTCTTTCCTGATGACTCCACATTCATAATCTCCAGCTTAGGTCTCTCACCTCCTGACATCTCCACTCACAGCACATGGGCACCTCAGGTGCAGTGTGTTTAAACCCATTCCTCATTTCCCCCTCATCCTCCTTGTCTGATTTCATGTCAGCTCCATCCTTCCAGTTATTCTGGGTTCTCTTTGACTGTCCCTGGGTTCTCTTTGACTCTTCTCATTCTCTCACACCCCCCATCTAACCTGTCAGCATACGGTCAGCTCTACCTACAAAATGTTTCCAGAACTTGCCCTGCCCTCACCTCCTCCACTGCTTCCATCATGGTCTGATGCACCATCCTCTTTTTCCTGGACTTCCTCAGGAGCCTCCTCACTGGTCTGGCTTCAACAAAGCAGCCAGAGGAAGCTGTTGGACTACAAGTCAGATCGTGTCACTTCTGCGCTCCAAGGCCTCCAGTGGTTCCACATCCAAAGGACAGAGTCCTGAGAACGTCCCACCAGCCTGAACACAGTTCATTCTCCACCCGCCTCTCCAGCCTCCTTCCTCGCACTCTCCCTCGTGCCTCGTGCTGATTCCGTCAGGCACGGTCCTGCCCCACGGCCTTTGCATTTGCTGCCCCCACCTTTGGATAAGCATTTTACTTTAGAATAATTGTAGATTTACAGAGAATGTGAGAAGATAGTATAGGGAGTTCCTATAAACCCCAGGCCCAGTTTCTCTGATTCCTAACATCTTACATTAAAGGTATATTTGGAACAATGCATGAACCTATATTGATATATTGTTAGGAACTAGAGTCCATACATAATTTGGATTTCCTTAATTTGTACCTAATGGCCTTCTGCTCCAGGATCCCATCAGGATGCCACATTCCATTTAATTGTCATGTTTTCTTAGGTTCCTGTTAGCTGTGACAGTTCTGTTCCCTCGTTTTAGAATGCCTGACTCATTCATTTACGCTTTATGATCGGCCCTCAAATGTTACCATCTCAGCTCATCAAACAGTCGCTACCCCTCTTCTCTGCTTTAGTCCTCTCAGTATTTGGCACTATCATATTTTTATTTTATTTATATTATTTATCACCATCTATTGTATTTTTAATTTTTCTCTTTTTTTTTTTGAGGCAGAGTCACTCTGTCACCCAGGCTGGAGTGCAGTGGTGTGAGCTCAGTTCACTGCAACCTCCACCTCCCGGGTTCAAGCAATTCTCCTGCCTCAGCCTCCTGAATACTGGGATTACAGGCGCGCTCCACCATGTCTGGCTAATTTTTTTTTTTTTTTGTATTTTTAGTAGAGATGGGGTTTCGCCATGTTGGCCAGGCTGGTCTGGAACTCCTGACCTCAGGTGATCTGTCCGCGTCAGCCTCCCAAAGTGCTGGTACAGACATAAGCTACCACTCTCTGCCTATTTTTACTTTCTTATGTTATGGATTGTCTGTCTCCCCTGACAGAAATGTCAGCTTCACGAGGGGAGGGGTTTTTATCTCTTTTCACTGCTCTATCCCTGGCACCTGGAATCATGCCTGGCACATAGTAGGTGCTCAATAAGAGAAAAGCTTTCAAAGCACCTCCCTCGTGACTGGCCCCACATGCCCTTCTTCTCATTACTCCCACAGCAATCCTGGGGGGTTGGGAGAGTTACCTTGACCTCACATGTGAGGAAATTGAGGCTCAGAGAGGCAGGGAAACTTACCCAGGGTCACACAGGCAGGAAGTGGAGAAGCTGGGATTTAAACTCAGGCTGGTGTTTAATCACAAGATTGTCCAGGGCCTGGGTGCTTTAATCACAAGATTGTCCTACAAACTCCCAAGACTGGGTGAGGGTGTCTAGGAAGTCAGGGCCCCCTGGATGTCGCCCCTGCCAATGTGCTACATTATCCTGTGGGCAGGAAACACTGAGGCTCTGAGGTGGGGGCTGAAAGGGCTACAAGAAAGAGGTCACTCTGGGGAGTCCCCAGTGCTACCCTTGAGTAGCCTCTTCCCCCCACTGCACTGCAGTTTTTGCTCTTGATGTTGACAAAGCAGCTGCCCCATTCTGTTAGAATGCTGTCTCCACAGCTGCTCACACCTGCCTTCCCAGCTGTCCAGCAAGATATATGAACCTGAGTGACCACCTGCAGCTGCTGTGACCAGCACCCACCACCCACTCTGAGAGGCCTCACCCTCCAAGGCATGGACCAGGGCCTTACGTGGCTGACACTCAGCATGCCTGTAAGGCAGGGGTCTCTGTCCGGCTCTGTCCCCATGGCCTGGAAGCTCTCTTGAGGAGACCCTGAATCCCAGCCTTTCCCTGCCACCTCCACCTTCTCTTCTGTACCCTAAGCTGAGATGGAAATAAGCTACTGAACTGGACTTGAGTCTCCTTCAGTTGCTCCCTCCCCCATCTCAGATGGCTCTCAGCCTCAGTTCCCTCATCTGCATAATGAGCATAATAATGATATCCTAGAATTGTGGGAACTAGAGTTAATATATGTCTGGCACATGGTAGGTACATAACGAATGCCAATTATTACTATTATCATTGGTATTAGTTTCCTCAGCTGTGAAATAGCAATTTATTTATTCATTCACCCAACTGCCGGTCATCACCCATGTGCCAGCCATTGTGGTTAAGACCTAGAAAAGTAGCAGATGAATGAGTCATGGTCTCTATTTGGAAGGACTAACCTTCTGGTGTGGCAGACAGTCAAGTTAAAACCCTGGTCGGGCGCAGTGGCTCATGCTTGTAATCCTAGCACTTTGGGAGGCTGAGGCAGGCGGATCTCTGAGATCAGGAGTTCGAGATCAGTCTGGCCAACATGATAAAACCCCATCTCTCCTAAAAATACAAAAACTAGCCAGGCGTGGTGGTGCGCACCAATAGTCTTAGCTGCTTGGGAGGTTGAGGCACAAGAATCGCTTGAACATGGAGGTGGAGGTTGCAAAGAGCCGAGAGCCAAGATAACCCACTGCACTACAGCCTGGGCAACAGAGCAAGATTCTGTATGTTTTAAAAAAAGAGTTAAAACACAGTGGGAGGAGAGCCATGATATATGTAAAGTCGGCCGTGTATAAATTATGCAGCCTGGGGGTGGTGGACAGCTATCTCCAGGATTGGGCTAATTGAGGGGAAGGATGGGAGCTGACTCTGTGTCCCTTGCTCTTTCCAGCATGTCAAGTTGACATGAAAACTTTTGGGGTGGGCTTCGCTGGCTGTTGACCAGGACGATACAGACGGATCACCAGAAAGCCCATGTTTAGGGTAGGTAGATAAAAGCTAAGGGTCAGGGAGGAGTGAACCAAACTGTATCTCAGGCATTTTCCCCTAAAATGTTACCTTAGTTTTTAAAAATCAAGTGAAATAATGTATAAATCTAATTCTTTAAAGACTTTTATCTTTTTGAAAAATGAAATTTAATGGAGGTTAATCGGATATGAGTAGCCACATTACACCGCCACCTGGTGGCAGCATACTAAAGTCACAGGTTTGTTTTCCTTTGAGACTAAGGGTGCACGGCAAGCTCAGTCGTTTTTGGATGTGAGCAGAGACACCAAAGCCATTTTCCCCTTTCCCCTTCTCCCCAACCCTCTGCTAAAACCCACTTCCATGGTTGAAGCTCCCAGGCTTCCAGCCTTTTTGTCTGAGCCACACCTGCTCCAGTTTCCAGCAGAGAAAGCAACCTGGTTTTCCTCCCCATCTCCTGCCTCAGGCCCATTCTGCCCTCCATCAGTGCTAACACCTCCCCAAGCCCTCGGCCCAGGCCCCAAGGGGAATGTGGATCTAGGGAGAGAAACTTGCCCAGTGATATGAGTTTGAATCTCCAGCTGACCACTTACTGGCTGTGGTCTCTCTGCCTCCATAAGGCCTCTCTGAGCTTCACTTTACCCATCTGAAAAAATTGAGATGCAGTCTAGATTTTTTTTTAGATGAATTTTGCTCCTGTCACCCAGGCTGGAGTGCAATGGCACAATCTCAGCTCACTGCAACCTCTGCCTCCAGAGTTCAAGTGATTCTCCTGCCTCAGCCTCCTAAGTAGCTGGAAATACAGGTACATACCACCACACCTGGCTAATTTATTTATTTTTTTAGAGATGAGGTCTCACTGTGTTGCCCAGGCAGGTCTCGAACTCCTGGGCCCAAGAGATCCTCCTACCTCAGCCTCCCAAAATGCTGGGATTACAGGCATGAGCCACTGCACCTGGCCCTAACTGAGATTTCTTGTTGTTTCTGCTGCATATCCTTCTACTATTCTTTCTATAAGAGCTGGAGTGGGTGGAGACCAAGAAATGCTGGAGAGGAGAGGAATGGAGAAGATCATGAGAAGCAGAATGCCCCTTCACTGCACTTCCACGCTTTGCCAGAAATGTCTAAGGCCTGTCCTGCAGGACCTCCCTCTCAGGCTCCTCTCCCCATCCCAATCTCTCCAGTTCCCTTCGCCAAAGTTTCTCTGAGCCTGGTCCCCAACACCCTGGGTGACCTGAGAACCCACTTCGCACTGAATGGACAGTGACTGAACAAAGGCCCACTGCCTCCACCCACCCTGGCCTCCCCACTCCGTCCTCAGCTTGGGGCACTTGACTGTGTTCTGGGCATGCTGGAAGGGCAGAAGTTTTGGAGCTGGGCTTCCCCAAACTTGGCAATCACCAGAGCGCTGTCCTAAAGCTTAGAAAATCAGCTTTCCACCCAATGCTGATGCTGTCTGGATATTGTGTGGCCTTGGTCAAGTCACATACTCCCCGGTGAGCCTTGAATTCCCTATCCCAATATAGACCTGCTCTGACAGCGGGGGTGCTGCGCCTGCTGAAGGGCTGGACAGGGTTGATGGATCCTCCTCCCCACCCACTTCCTCCTCAGAGAAACCCAGGATCCTGCTCAGAGGAGGAGGCAGCACTCCCCCTGGGGAAGTGGACCCCGGGGGACTCCATAATCCTCCCCCATACTCACTGTGGGCAGCCGGCACTAAGTGCTGTATTAATTATTACCAGCCTCCCCTGGGAAGCAAATTCAAAGTGAGGTCACCATGGTAACCCAGACACTGCAATGTGACCAAATTTTTTAAGTGCTCAACATGTTCCAGGAAAATTACCTATCAGTGGAAGAGAAAAGAACGAGGCTTCAATCCCGCAGCTCAGTGGCCTTAGGAAGAAAAGCCCAGAAGCTCCCACAGGGCCTAGAATCTCTCTACAAAGGACTGAGGCAGGACAGGGATGGGAGATCAGAGCCCCTGCCTCGAGAGAGCAGAGCAGAGATGGAAATGACATCCAGGGTCCTGGATGATCTCTTATGGGTAGCATGAGGCCTGGCCAGAGAGCCATAAGACCTGGGTCCTAGGACCAGCTCTGGCACCATTGGGCTCTGCAGCCCCAGGCCTGTCCCTTGCCCTCTCTAAGCCTCCAGTAAAGCCTCACCCAGAAGTATTTCTTAGAGAGCCAGATAGATGAACTGTAGTGAGTTATTAACCTCATATATGAGGGTACAGGGGTGGTAAGTGGAAAGTGAGGGGTCTTTGCTAATTAGGCTTCTAACGCAGAGATCTGGATTCAAATCCCACTTCTGCCCTCCAGCAGCTGTGACCTTGGGTCAGAGACTTCACCCCTCTGAGTTGACTTCCGTACCTGTTAAAGGGGGGCTAATCATAGTCCCACCGCCTCAGGGTGGTTATGAAGTTTAAATCAGATAATCCACGAAAAGCACTTGGCACAGCACCCTGGATACAGTAGGGTCCACTGTCATCATCTCTGCTGCCAATTAATAAGTGTGCCAGCCGGGCACAGTGGCTCACACCTGTAATCCCAGCACTTTGGGAGGCTGAGGCAGGCAGATCACAAGGTCAGGAGTTCCAGATCAGCCTGGCCAAAATGGTGAAACCCTGTCTCTGCTAAAAATACAAAAAACAATTAGCAGGGTGTGGTGGCACGCGCCTGTAATCCCAGGCATGTGCCTCCTTCGCTACTTAGGAGGCTGAGGCAGGGGAATTGCTTGAACTCGGGAAGTGG
This sequence comes from Aotus nancymaae, assembly GCF_030222135.1. Lineage (NCBI taxonomy): Eukaryota > Metazoa > Chordata > Mammalia > Primates > Aotidae > Aotus > Aotus nancymaae. The sequence continues at coordinate 22,095,910 of NW_026988467.1, forward strand.
AGGTTGCAGTGAGCCGAGATCGCACCATTGCACTCCGGCCTGGGTGATGGAGCAAGACTCTGTCTCAAAATTATAGTAATAATAATGCGTCTCACGTGCCAAGCTCTAAGTTGAGTGCGATGAACACAATCCATCACCGAATCCTCGTCACATGCCTCCCATGAGGTGGGTGCCATTGTCACCTGGCTTTACCGACGTGGAAATGGAAAGTAAAGCTAGCAAGCGGAGGCAACTCACCAAAGCGCACAGACACCCATGGCGGGGGCGGATTCTGACCCAGGCCCAGCTGCCTCTGGAACTCGGGCCCCTAGCCATTCACCCGAGAGTGAAATGAGGTGGGTGTTGAGTGCCCAACACAAGTGCATGACACGCTGTTGGTACTCACTAGTAGTGGCCACCCACTGGCAATTCAGGGTTCACATCATATCCACCATATTGCCCCCGACCCCTGTCTTCTGGGACTTGGGAACTGGATCTGGTGGATTCAGCACTCCCATGGCTCAGGCAGTGATGGGGGAATTAGAGGCAGAGACCCCCACTTCGTCCTGAACAGGGCTTCCTCTTCAGGCCACAGCCAAAAGGTGCATCACACTGGCCTTGTCGCCTCCTCTCACTGTCCCTGGGGCACTGGCTACCCCCACACTGCAGGGACACAGATACCCAGCAGTTGCCTCTGACCTCATCCCACCCAAGAGATCCCATCCCATCTCTGGCCTTGCATAGCCCCCTACCCATCCTTTCCTGCTGGGTCAGCCCCACCCCTCCCACCCCACCCTAACCCCCAGCTAGCCCAGACAAGGCCAGCTTTCCCAGGACAGAATGAGGTCAGGCCTTCTGAGTGACAGATGGTTTTAATAACCATTCTTACTACCAGCCCATTTGCTTTTCACTGTCCCAGGCCCACATAGGGGCCAGAGTCAACCCGACCAGTCAGGGAGCGGATGAGAGGGGTAGGGAGCACCTGCCCAGCCAACTCAGCGTTCTCCAGGAGCCCAGAGCCACTCAGAGCTGAGCCCAGAGGATATAGTCAGCCCAGTGTTAGCCCTTCTGCCTGACAGTGGGTGACCTCAGCAAATCACTGCTCTTCTCTCAGCCTCAGTTTCTCCATCTGTAAAGTGAAGTACATGGGTCCCGCTGCCTGCGGGGTCACTGCAGGAACTGAGCAGGTGTGGCCTCACTGTAAATTTCAGTACACATTAAGAGACGATTCTGGTTATTGATCATCTTGGCTGCTGTCTGGGTTGGGGTCTTCCAGAAGCCGACCCTGAGACAAGGATGAAAGAGCAGGTAGTTCCCTTGGGCAGTGACCCCAAGAAGCAAGGTGGGAAGTGGGGAGGTGAGGCAGGGAAGGAAGAAACCAATTCAGGCTGCACTGGCCAGCTGGCTATGGCCAGGGACACTGGGGCTCAATCCTGTTGGACTCTGCTGGGAGCTGGACAGGATGTGCCTCAAATTGTCCTAATCAAGGACTGAGAAAGCTGGGGCATTTATCCACCAATTCCCACCCATCTCTGGTTGAGCACTGCTCCAACAGATAGCAGCTCCCCTGCCCTTCCGACATATTCTTTGAGGAGGCTGGGCCTGCCCCATGGCCAGAGAAAGTCCTAAGAGAGTCCCAGGGACTTGGAATTAGGAGGGTGCCATGTGCACAGGAATAATGCTGAAGTGATCAAGGCAGCAATTCCCGTACGTGATCCTATTTATCCTCACATCAACCTTTTGAGGGAGGTACTATTAGACCTACTTTGCAGATGAGGAGTCTGAGGCTGAAAGAAGTGACATTCACTTCCCTGAGGCCACACGGCTCAGAAGGAGCGGGATTCGACACGGCTCCTGGATCTTTGCTCTTCTCACTGCCTCCCACATAGGCAGAATCTCTCCTCGTGTAGGTTGCAGTCAGCTGAATGCTGATAAATGGTTAACAAAGGGAGGAAAAAAGCCCTGACTCGGGTGTTTGCTAATCACCGTGGTGTAAATACTCCCACCACGGCCGATTTTAAGCTATCAAAGCAGTGTCACTGAACACAGAGCTGGGCAAAGCTGCTAACAGTTGGCTCTCATGAGCCAGGATGAGCTGGCTCTAGCACCCTAGTAGTTGGAACATATTTGATCTCAACTCCTACCCAGAGTAGCCCTGCTTGCCAATCAGGCTGAATTTCTCTGTAGGGTGCAAACACATCACACCTGTTCCTACTCCCACCCCTTTGCTCCTGCTATTTCTTCCCTCTGGAATACTCTTTTCCTTCTCTCCATGTATCCAAATCTTACTCGCCTTTTTAGAGCCTGCTATGGTCCCACTTCCTCCAGACTGTATTAGTCAGGATGAGCACCACTAGCTGCTATAATGAACAGCCTCATAAGCTCAGTGACTTAGTGACTTAACACAATCTAAGTTTACTGCTCACTCATCCTACAGTCCACTGCAAGTAGCAGGGGCGTTCTGTTCCATGCAGCCACAGGAACCCAAATTCCTTTCCTTTGTAAATGCTACCATCATCAACATTTCACTTCCAAGCTCACCACAGAAGAGGAAGAGAGCATGGAAGATCCCACGGGAGTTTGATGGTCATGTCTGAAACTGATGCTCATCAGTTACCTACTTTATGAGCCTCTCCTAACTGCAAAGGGGCCAGGAAGTGTGGTTTAGCTGGAAATGTGATTTTCTTCCAAAGGAGAGATGAAGCCATGAAAAGAAACCACAGCCAGCTTCAGTTTCTACTTCCCCACCTTCCACAGTCCAACCCAACATCTTTATCTTCTATATTCTTTCAGAGACGGTTTTCTTTGGTATTTGACTCAGATTGCCTGGAATGGTTACTGGGTTGGTCTCTTCTGCCTCCATGAACTCACAGAGGCTCAGCTGTTGAAGGGCCCCTTGAGGCAAGCTTTCTAATGCTTGCTTTAGATGTGAATCTCCCTGTGAATTCAGGGTTCCCAGACCTGATTTTCAGGTCTCCCCAGAGACCTGAAAAAGTCTCTGGGGAGACCTGAAAAGACTTTTCCTGGAAAAGTCCAGGAAACATTATTATTATTATTGGTTTCTTTCTTTTTTTTTTTTTTTAGAGACAGTGTCTTGCTCTATTGTCCAGGCTGGAGTGCAGTGGCATGAACATAACTCACAACAACCTTGAACACCTAGGCTCAAGTGATCCTCCTGCCTTGGCGTCCCAAAGTGCTGGGGTTATAGGCATGAGCCAACATCCCCAGCCAGGAATCATCATCATCATCATTATTATTATTTTTGAGACAGAGTCTTGCTCTATCGCCCAGGCTGGAGGGTACTGGCGTGATCTCAGCTCATCGCAACATCCACCTCCCGGGTTCAAGCAATTTTCCTGCTTCAGCCTCCCAAGTAGCTGGGCTTACAGGCGTGCACCACCACACCTGGCTAATTTTTCTATTTTTAGTAGAGAGAGGTTTTCACTATGTTGGCCAGGCTGGTCTTGAGTTCTTGACCTCAAGTGATCCACCCACCTCTGCCTCCCAAAGTGCTGGGATTATAGATGTGAGCCACTGCGCCTGGTCCAGGAATCTTTTTTTTTTTTTTTTTTAAATGGAATCTCACTCTGTTGCCCAGGCTGGAGTGCAATAGTGCAATCTTGGCTCACTGCAACCTCTGCCTCCCGGGTTCAAGCAGTTCTCTGCCTCAGCCTCCCGAGTAGCTGGGATTACAGCTGCACGCCACCATGCTAATTTTTATATTTTTCAGTAGAGATGAGGTTTCACCATGTTGACCAGGATGGTCTCGATCTCTTGACCTTGTGATCCGCCCACCTCGGCCTCCAAAAGTGCTGGGCTTACAGGCATGAGCCACTGCGCCCAGCCCTGAATCGTTATTTTTAACTAGTTCATTAGGAAGTTCAGATGCATAGCCAACATTGGGAACCATGATCTAGTCCCAATGTCCCATTCCGTGGATGTGGGTACTGGGGCCTTGAGGGTAGGGGAAGGAATTTGCCATAAGCCATGGAGTAAGTTAAAGCTGGATCTGAAACTTGAAGCCAGGACTTCCAACTTTTAATCCTGGGCTCTGTCTACCAAAGCATAATGAGTCTCACCTTAAAGGATCTGACTGCTGACTCCAGCACAAGACACAGGTAGATGCTGAGTCAGTTGCAGGTTATCAAGATGACCTCAGAGGCCAAATATGGTGAGTTGAGTTCAGAGGCAGGCCGACCTGAGTTCAAACTCTGCCTCTTCCACCTACTTGCTGTGGGAGCATGGGAAAATCTCTTAACCTCTCTGAGCCTTAGTTTCTTCATCTGGAAAATGGGGATGATGACAGTGTTTATCCCTTAGGATGGCTAGGAAGATAAAATATGTGGGAAGCTCTCAACATGATATCCAGTAAGTGCTCCACAAATACTCATTGCTGGCTCTGATTATCTGCCAATTGAATGGACCCTCTCAAAGATGAGGCTGATCCCAGAGAGAACCTTGCCTGGGTAACGTTTCAGCCACGATGCAGATAGATTTCTCTTATGAAAATCAGCTCCCAAAATGTACATGCGGATCACTTGGAAACTGAAACCACACAGCTTGATCTCGGTTTTATCCAATTTGGCACATAACTAATTGTTTTAAAAATACACTCAAGCTGTGTCTGTGCATATGCAAGCCTGGACCCACTCCTGTGCACGAGGCTATGTGGGTCCCCACCCGCGAAGGGCCAGGCTGGTTAGAGTGGGGACCAGGCTCTGCTGCGGTCACCACGAGACCCCACATCTTGGTGACCTAGAATGACACTGAGACATGCTACAACATGGATGAACCTGAAAACACTCCAAGTGGAAAGCCAGTCACAACAAGCCACGAGGTATAAAATTCTATTCATAGGAAATGTCCAGAATAGGTAAATCCAGAGAGACCAAAAGTGGATTTGCCATTGCCAGAGGCCAGAGGGAGGAGGGAATGGGAGTGACCGCTGCAAAATACAGGTTTCCTTTGGGGTGACAGAAGTGTCCTGGCGTTAGCTAGTGGGGATGGTTGTACCATACTGTGGATGTATGAAAAGCCACTGAATGGTACACTTTAAAATAGTAGCATAATGTCATGTAAATTATATCTCCGTAATATTAAAACCACAGAAAATAATAAGGAAACGATGGGGAATATTCCCTCCCCCGCTACAGAGTTGTTCGCCCCCACCCAAGCACTGCCAGCTGCCACTAGAGTCTTTGTGTTGTCACTTCTTGTGGACTGGTGTGTCTCCCCGGCCCTGGAACCCTTGGAGGGCAGGGCGAAGCCGGGTTACTTCTGCTCCTCTCTGCAGCTCCAGCCCTTGGCAGGCAGGCAGCATCAGGGGTCCAGCCCACGTGCTCTTGCTCTCACGCCCAAAGCTGCGCCTGTGCCCTGAGTGTGCAGCTTGGGCTTGGAGCCTAGGGGACCTGGTCTCACTTCTGTTCCATGTCAGGGGCTTCCTCCCCTCTCTGGTCTCCGCAGGACCCCATGATGCTGAGTCAGTTGTAGGTTATCTCTGCAGGACCCCATGAGATGCCTGGGAGTGGGAAGCCCTTGGCCACCAAGCTCCACCCCCTTCCATCCAGTGATGGGAAAAGCCAGGTCCAGAGAGAGAGAGAGAGAGAGAGAGATGCCCAGTGTCAGTCACATAGCAAGAATGGACCAGGAGCACAGGCGCCCAGCACCCTCCTTGCTGATGGCACGCCAGAGGACAGGCCCTCAGTGCTGGGCAAGCACCAGGGAACCCTTGACCAGGCAGGTGACCCGCCTGGAGTATGAGGATGTGGAAGGACAGAGGGCTGGTGGGATGGGGAGGCTGAAGTCAGGAGGGGAAGGCCCCAGATCATCCTTATTACACGCCATGTTTTGATCATGGAGACAGCTGTTACCACAAAACTGCAGCCATGCTGAACTCATGGGCTTCCCTTTGCACACACCCCTGCCTCCCAGCCTCAATCATGTGTCCCCTCCTCCTGCTCCAGGCCACAGAACTAGGGTCCCGTGTCAGGGATGGGGCTGGACCCTGAGATGAACCAGCCCTCTGGGAGCCACTGCGGCAGCCAGGACCACAGCTCCCTGAGGCCCAACCTATCCCCTCTTGCAAGGATTCTGTGTTTATGCATTTACTGGGCACCCAATGTGTGCCAGCTCCTATACCACAGGCTGAGGTTAAAGGGGACAGCAAAACCTGCACAGGCCTTGCCCTCACAGAGCTCACAGTCGAGGGGGAAACAGGCATCCAACAATCCCACAATCAAGCTTTCAATCACCAGCACCATGGCAGGTCACTGTGGACACACAGGGAGCCATGGGGGCGCAGCGAAGTTTCTCTGAGGAAGTGGGGCCTGAAGGGCGGGGGAGGGCAGCCCCTCCCTCTGCTCTCCCAGGCTGCTGCTGCCCTCCTTGCAGTAGCTGCCGAACACGGACCAGGAGTCCATGTGTTTTGTCTATTGTATATGCATTGTGTGTGTGTTGTGTTGTGCATATGTGTTGTTTGTGTGTATGTATGTGTTGTGTGTATATACGTGTTGGGCCTGTGTGGTGTGTGTATATATATATGTGATGTGTGTCGTACGTTGTGTGTAGTGTGTATATGTATTGTATGTATGCTGTGTTTGTGTTGTATGTGTGTTGTGTGTGTATTGTATGTTGTGTGTATAGTGCATATGTGGTGTCTGTGGTGTGTATGTGTTGTGTGTTGCATACGTTTGTGTTGTGTATATATTGAGGGTTGTATGCTGTGTGTTGTATATATATTGTATGTATTGTGTGCATATGTGTCATATGAGTGTGTTCTATATATGTGTTGTGTGTGGTCTATGTATGTGTGTTGTGTTGTGTGCGGCGTGTTGTCTGTTGTATGTTGTGCATATGTGTTGTTTGTGTGTATGTGTGTTGTGTGTATGTATGGGTTGTGCCTGTGTGCATTGTGTGTGTTGTATACTGCACGCATGTTTGCATTGTATGTGTATTGAAGTTGTGTGTTGTTTGTTATGTGTCTATATTGTGTGTATGTTGTATGTGTGTTGTGTTTGTATGTGTTGTGTATATGTGGTGTATGTGTGTTGTGTATATGTGTGCGATGTGTATATGTGGTATATGTGTTTGTGTTGTGTGTATGTGTGTTGTGTATATGTGTTGTATGTATGTGTGTTGTGTATGTGTGTTGTGTGTATGTATGTGTGTGCTGTATCTGTGTGTTGTGTATATGTGATGCATGTGTGTTATGCCATGTGTATGTGTGCATTGTGTGCATATGTTGTGTGTATGTGTGTTGTGTGTGTGTTGTGTTGTGTATATGTGGTGTGTGAATGTGTATGTTGCATGTGTGTGTTGTGTGTGTATTATGTTGTGTATATGTATTGTGTGTCTGTGTCCGTGTTGTGTGTATTGTGGGTCATGTGCATACTGTGTGTGCTGTGGTGCACTGTGTGTTACACAGTGCAAGGGGACAGCAGAGACAGCTTCCCCCCTCCCTTCCCAGCAGGGGAAGTGGCATGGTGGTCAGGGAGGACTGTGGGGAGCCCTGCCGCCCTGCTGGCACACCTCACCCACTGGAGCAAAAGAAGGAAGGGGTGCCCAGTCTCGTCTGTGGTGGGATGAGGGCACTGCCCATGCTCCTGCCACAGGGCTCCCACCTTGGCTCCACCATGAGCATGGGGGGCGCCCTTTCTTCATTTGTTTATGGAGGCGCCTGCGGCATCTGCCCCAGGAAGTAGCCGGGAAGAGGGGAGTGTGCAGGGCATGCTGCACCGCAGGTGTGGGGCATTCTTCTGAAAACACCACCTTCTTTAGTTTTTCCTCTTCAGAATCCCTCGGTGCCCCCTAATGGAGTCAGTCCTAATTTTTGTCACTGGTGTAGGAGACCCTGGGGGCCTGGTCCCCTCTGCTCTGTCTAGGGACCCTCAACACCCCCTCCGCCCATCCCATATACCTGGCTCATTCCACTGCTCTCCCTGCCCATCCAGTCCCACCAAGCCCACCCGCCAGCCCCCAGCGCCTTCCCACCCGCTCAGGGTCCTCCTGTTCCTTCCCTTAGCGATGCCGCCTCCAGGGGCCTGCGTCGTCCTGTGGCCCCAACTAGACCTGAGGGCAGTGCCCGGGCCTCCTTCAGCCTCCCATTTCTGCAGTACTTGATTGAGCCTGCGCTGGTGATCAGGTTGGATCCCAGGATTGCTGGATTCAGAGGCTCTCCTGTGAAGAGGCCTCTGAAGACTTTGTCTCGAGAGCTGCTTCTCACTTGAGACGGGGGAACCAGGCCGAGGCTGGGGGAGCGCTCAGGGCCCAGCCATTCCCAAAGCCAGTGGTCCCCACTCCCCAACCGCAAAAGGTAGCTCTTCCTGCCACTGCCCAGAACTCCCTGGGACATTTTTCACAAGGAGGAGACACACTCATGAGGCAGGTCGGTGGGCACAGCCTCCACATACAGGAGAAATGATTCCATTCCTGGTGAGAGGGGAGAGCCGCTGTGGGCTGGAGGTCTTTATCTTTCTGCCTTCTTCACCTCCTCTTTGAACAGAGACTGGCCCTGGGTTCAGAGCCTGGGGGCACCAGACTCCAGCCAGAAGGAATAGCACCCACATCTGTTATGGCAACCGCCCTGTTTTCTATTTGCATAGTTTCCTTTGAAAATAATTATTTAGATAAGGAGGAGTCGATTTTCCAAAACATACCATGTAGTTATCAGTGCAGGCAAAAATGAAAGTGGTTTGGGAAAGAGCCTAAAGCTTCCGGGATCTGGGAGGTGACGCAGTGGTCCTGGTATCCTCCTGGTGTTGACAATGGTAACTGACTCACAGGTGACTTTATGTTTCAAAGCATCAGGGTGTCAGCCTCCCGGTTTCCAAAGTAATGGAAGGGAAGGGTGCTGGGGGCCAAGAAGGCCACCTCCTGGGTGGGGGCCGGGCCTCGCTCGGGCTGTCCCCCCTGACACTGGGTCTTCCTCAGAGAGTCAGCACAGTCATCAGAGCCTGGGTCTACCGTGGCCTTCTCTCGTCCCAACCCCATTCCCCACAGCTTTTCTTATAAACCCCTTGATCACAAGCAAGGGGGCTGATAACCCGGCCCTCTCTTTGCTCCCCTCCCATGGACAGCAGGCCACCTTCCTTCTAGGCGAGGCTGACATCCCAGCACAGTGCCTCTCCTGCCACCCAGCTCCCTGGACTGTTTCCTGCCCTGGGTCTCCTCTTGCAGAGTCAGCCTCTTCCATGGCTCCCAGCTGCTGAAAGAAGCTGCCCTCTGTGAGCCTGAGGTGGTTTTCTGGCACTTTTCTTTAAATCGCCGCCACCGCCTCCTGTAACTGTTGGAAATCTGTAGAGCAGACCAGGGCAGAGTTGAGGCCAGTGAGGAGCCTCGTCCTCAGGGAGCCCTGAGAGTGAGTCTTGACTTTTGTGCCCCGGGCCTCACACTAGTCCCAGCCCTGTTGCAGAACCCAAGGAAAAGAAAAGCTGCTGGTTACAAGGGTAGGCAGGGCACAGTGGCTCATGCCTATAATCCCAGCACTTTGGGAGACTAAGGCGGTTAGATCACTTGAGATCTGGAGTTCAAGACCAGCCTGGCCAGTATGGTGAAACCCCATCTCTACTAAAAATACAAAAATTAGCCAGGTGTGGTGGTGGATGCCTGTAATCCCAGCTACTCGGGAGGCTGAGGCAGGAGAATTGCTGGAACTGGGTGGCAGAGGTTGCAGTGAGCTGACATTGCGCCCTTGCACTCCAATCTGGGTGACAAGAGTGAAACTCCATCTTAAAAAAAAAAAAGGGTGTTCTGGGGGTCATTGATGCTTAGAGCTGTTCTCATAACAGTTACAGCCTTGGGAAAATACATCTCAGTGAGGCTGATCAGGAAGACTGCTGCCTAAACACAGCTGTGTGGGTTGTGCACTGCACAAGGGCAAAAGGTAAACGGATAGGGTGGCTGAAAAACAGTCTGTCTCCAAGCTGTGTGTCCTAGCATAGGGGAAGGGACACCTGTTTGTATTTTGTCCATTGGTGAGGGAACCTATCAGTACTTATGACTGATAGCAAATATGCTAGTGGTGACCCTGTAGACACCATGAGGAAATTAGAGAGGGGCAGGGACTTGGCCTGGAATACACAGAGCAGAACCCATTTTCTTGATTCTTTTTTTTTTTTTTTGAGACAGGGTCTCACTCTGTTGCCCAGGCTGGAGTGCAGTGGTACAATCTTGGCTCACTGCGAACTCCGCCTCCTGGACTCAAGCAATCTTCCCACCTCAGCCTCCTGAGTAGCTGGGACCACAGGCATGGGGTTTCAGAGCCAAAAAGGACTTGAAGCTGGAAGCAGATGGGGAAACCAGCAAGGGAAGCTTTCCAAATGGAGAGATTAACTCAAGGAGCTGCAGCGAAAGACAATCGATGGAAATGACCTAAGGAATCCCAGGAAGGAGGGAAGCCCGGATGTCCAGGCCGAGTGCCTTGCAGCCCGCTGGCAGTCGTCATTCACACCCACAGTCCTGGGGCTGGCAGGCAGCAGAAGGGCTGAATCACTAAGGTCTGGAGAAGAATGCTGGAACTACCAACTTCTGACGTGAGATCTCGGAACCAAAATGGACGAAATGGACAAGGGAAGGGACTGAAGCCCAGACTTCTGGGGAGTGGAAAGACAAGGGACCAAAGGCAGGCTGGAGAGCGTTCATCACGCCACACTCCCTGGATGTTCACTGAGCACCTGCTGTGTACTGGGCTCCTCCGTGCCCTGCGGATATGCCCTGAACCCAGTGTTCAAAACCCCAACCTCTACGGGTCCACAGTTGGGGTCCATAGTTGGGGGAGCAGACCATAGATAACAACCTAAGAAATAAATCAATTACACAGAGTGACAGGATGCAATACATGCTATTTCAAACAAAAAAGCCACAGGACAAGAGGGACCAGGAGTGACCAGACGAAGCCAGCTGCATAATGTATAAAGCCCAATCCCAAATGAAAATATAGGCCTGTTGTTCAAAAAGCAGACAAAAGGAGCCATTAAAGGTACATGTGTCCAGGTGCAGTGGTTCACGCCTGTAATCCTAGCACTTTGGGAGGGCAAAGCAGGAGGATTGCTTGTGGTCAGGAGTTTAAGACCAGCCTGGCCAACATGGTGAAACCCTATATCTAGTAAAAAAAAACAAAATTAGCCAGGCAGGGTGGTGCACACCTATAGTCTCAGCTACTCGAGAGGCTGAGGCTGGGAAATCAATCTAACTGGGGAGGCAGAGGTCACAGTGAGCCCAGATCATGCCACTGCACTTCAGCCTGGGCCACAGAGTGAGACTGTCTCAAACAAAAAGAAAAAGAAAGAGGCCGGGCGCGGTGGCTCAAGCCTGTAATCCCAGCACTTTGGGAGGCCGAGGCGGGTGGATCACGAGGTCGAGAGATCGAGACCATCCTGGTCAACATTGTGAAACCCCGTCTCTATTAATACAAAAAAATTAGCTGGGCACGGTGGCGCGTGCCTGTAATCCCAGCTACTCAGGAGGCTGAGGCAGGAGAATTGCCTGAACCCAGGAGGCGGAGGTTGCGGTGAGCCGAGATCGCGCCATTGCACTCCAGCCTGGGTAACAAGAGCGAAACTCCGTCTCAAAAAAAAAAAAAAAAAAAAAAAAAAGAAAAAGAAAGAAAAAAGCAGGTACACGTATGATTTTTTTTCTTTCTTCTGAGGTTTCTCTCTTGACTTGTCACTGTCTTTTTTATTTGCCATTTATGTCGTTCTAAGTAAGGAAAAATTAAAAATTTAAATTATTAGCATGAATTTTACCAATCATCTTTGTATTATGCAATATCAGTTTACCATGCAAATATCAGAAGCTTTAATTGTATGTGGAATCACGGGAATTACTCAATTTTTATTTCATGGTTCATCCCTGAGGGTGCCTCAAGCTGGCCAGAAGAGACAGACATAAGTCAGACCAAGGAAGATTGGAAGGAGGAAGAGACCATCCCCTCAGCACAGGTGAGAAAGTGCTTCTGGGCACAGAGAGACTCACAGAGTAAAGAGCCCCATAGCTGCCCAGGGGCACCACCCCCCAGTGGAGGACACGCCCACTCCCTGGAGCCAGACAGCAGTCAGGTTGTCAACACGACCCCTGTTGTGAGCACTCAACTCTCCCAGGCTCCCCTCCAGCCAGACCCTGAACTGATGCAGGGTACGCTGGATGTGAGCGGGGTGTGTAGAAGCCAAGCCAGGCCTCTCCTTCCCAAGGATCCACTGCCTCAACCCTTGGCAGATGGGCCACCCTCAAGGGTCTTTAAACCTCCATGCCAGGATGTGCTGAGTGCCTGGATTGGAGTCTTTCCCCCACTGAGATGTGGCCTGTAGCCAGCTACCCACCAGATGTGCCATGGTGCTGCCAGCCCAGGGTGAGGACAGCTGCTGCCATGCCATGCCCAAGATGAAGAAGGGTGTGTGTATGTACCCGATCCCAAACTATCCCTTTTCCCCCATGCCTGGGCCCAGGATCTTGCCAGGCACAGGAGACAGCACAGCTGCAAGCGTGGGGCCAGGCAGGGGAGGCCACCAGGTGCCAACAGGCGGGGAGCAGCAGAGGAGCTGGGACACACCTGAGCTGAGGCTCTAAATCCCCAGGCATGCTCCACTGTCCCATCAGACTTCATTTCAAAACGCAAAATCAAACATGAAATTATGAAGAATTGGCTGGGTGTGGTGGCTCACACCTGTAATCTCAACACTTTGAGGGGGCTGAGGCAGGTGGATCACCTGAGGCCAGGAGTTCGAGACCAGCCTGGACAACATGGTGAGATCCTGTCTCTACTAAAAATGCAAAAATTAGTTGGGCATGGTGGTGCGCACCTGTAATCCCAACTACTGGGGAGGCTGAGGCAAGAGAATTGCTTGAACCCGGGAGGCAGATGTTGCGGTGAGCTGAGATCGTGCCACTACACTTCTCTTGCTTGGGTGACAAAGTGAAACTCCATCTAAAAATAATAATAATAATAATAAAAGAAAATAAATTATGATGAATTGCAGGACAGTAATGACAGAGCATAAAATGCCAAGTGGGGATGCTTCTGAGCCTGGGAGATGATGGGGTCATAGGAAAAAGGCCACAGGAGGTTGTGTACAAGCTTTCTTTGATCCTTACTGTGACCAAGGGACACTATGACCAGGTTTAGCTAGATTTGCTCGCAATAGCTGTGGGGACAGGGCTATTGCAAATTGGGCCCTGTGGACTGCATGGCTAGCACCCGCTTGCCCAGGTCCCCAAGAACCAGTGATGAATGGATCTGCCAGGCCCCTTAGCCAGCCTCTGTTCTTTCTTCTGTGGGAGGAGAGAGATGAACAACTTCACAGGCTTTTATCCCAGAGAACAAAGGGGCTGGAGGCCTTGGGGAGGGAGATGAGTGAAGGTCTCTGTGTGAGGCATGGCTGACCCTATGGCCCTTGCCTGGGTGGCCTCAATGTGCTGGCTGGGCAGAGGGCGTGGAAGGTAGCTGTCTGTCAACGGAGACCCAAGCCTGCTCTGGCTGCCCTTATGCTCGGCATAGTCACACCCAGAGGGGTGCAGAAGCCGGGTGGCTCAAAGGAGCAGGTGGTTCAATATTTAGCAGTTTTGCAAGATGGTTGTTAAACTTCTGGTAACTTGAAATTGGCCGTGGTGGGTGTATCAGCATCATGGAAATTGGCAAACACTACAAATCAGAAATTGGGTTAATCAGCGTGCCACTGACAAGGCAGCAGCTGCCAGCGCCATGGGGCAGGGAGCGGCCAGAGAGCCAATTCAACACACACCTCCGTGCGAGCCCTGGGCTGGGCACAGGAAACATTCAGGCACATGAGACGCTGGTAGGGAGACAGAAAAACAAGGTGGAGCGTTAGGAACCAGAGGGATACCACTGACAGCGGCTGCCATATCTGAGGTCTCTTCTGTGTGCCATGGTGCTGGAAACTTTTCACACATCACCTCGAGACGCCACTGTACAGAGGGGAAAATGAGGATTGCAGTATAAAGTCAACGGCCCAGGACTGTCCAGCTGGCAAAGTCAGGTCTGAAGCGCACATCCTTCTGACTGCTGGGCCTGTAGCCTTAACCACAGCAATGTCTGGCCCCCACACATGCTGCATGTGAAGCATGGAGAAGGGAGCAACCCCACCTGGGTGAGTGCTAGGGTGGCATTGGGAAAGGCTTCCCAGGATTGGTGACATTTCATCTGGGCTTTGAAGGATGAATAGGAGTTTGCCAGTTGGAGGGCAAAGTGGAGAAAGGCGTTCCAGGTAGAAGGGACAGCAAAGGCATGGAGGAGGAGGACACAGGGAGTTTAGGGGGAAGGGGTTACAGGGTAGTATCACATGGGTACTTAACTGGGGAGCACAAGAGATGGGAAGAGGGGTTGGGACTTTAGTGAGAAGGGCCTTGAAAGCCGGGCTAAGAGATTTGGTCTTTATCCCACAGGCTTTGGAGAAGTTGAAAGTTTCTGGAAATCAAACACTAGAACTACAGAGATATCATGGTGTAATTGCTACCACATCTGTTTCATGAAGTCCCTAAGTAGTGCTTCTCAAAGCATCAGTGGAGCAGGACCGTTTTTAAAAGAATTTCTAATCTGGCCGGGTGCGGTGACTCACGCCTGTAATCCCCGCACTTTGGGAGGCCGAGGAGGGCGGATCACGAGGTCAAGAGATTGAGACCATCCTGGCCAACGTGGTGAAACCCCATCTCTATTAAAAATACAAAAATCAGTCGAGCGTGGTGCTGCCCGCCTGTAATCCCAGCTACTTGGGAGGCTGAGGCAGGAGAATCTCTTGAACCCGGGAGGTGGAGGTGGCAGTGAGCTGAGATTGCGCCACTGCACTCCAGTCTGGCAATAGATCGAGACTCTCTCAAAAAAAAAAAAAAAAGAATTTCTAATCCATCACAGACCAATGCTTTTGTAAAATATAAGGAAAATGAATTACTAGAAAAATAAAATAAAATAAGACAAAAAAACACAAGCCTAATTTTAAAAATGAGATTCGAGAGACATAAAATTGCTCTAAATGTTCTCAACCCTTAGTATCTATACTCTCTTTGACAGGAGTGGGCTTGTCCAGGGATCTCTTTATAGGCACAGATTCAGGACAAATGCAGGCTGTCCTACTGAGAGCTAAGTGCTCTCAGGCAAGTCCCAATTTAGAGTTGAGGAGCGCGCTGCGTGGAGACAGTAGGTAGGTGAGCTGCCTACGATCACACAGCTGCTGAGCGGGGCTTGGGACTCAGACCTGGGGCTGTCGGCTTTGCACTCAACCAGTCTGGAAGGTGCAGCAGCCCCTTAGCAGAGTCCCTTTGGCCTGGCCCCTTCACTTTGTCCCTCTCCTACCTCTTCCTAGCACAAGGTCAAGATCCCTGCCAACGGAAAAGGGGAAATGGAGCCAATTTAAGAAGGGAACGTCCTTGCCTGGAGTCCCACCGGAAGGGGGTGGCAGAGGCTGCCAGCCCCCAGGTCTGCTGACAGCAGCCTGTGCTCAGTCACACCACTCTACCTGCCTCCTCGCCTGTGTGATGACCTCCAGGCCAGACGGTGCCAAGGAGGACGAGGGAGGCAGGGGCAGGAAGAGGCAGGGGACTCATCAATTGCTGGCAATTACATGGTGCTTTGTCATTCTTAATTAGCTCAGTGGCTCCACAGCTCAGAGATCTCCCCGTGGATGCCAGGCTGGGGGAGGAGACAGCTGCTGGTCCCACCACCAAGGGGCCCCTCAGGAGCACTCCCCAGCCCCATTAGGGGCTGCTGTTCCTCCACCTGCTGTTCCTCCTTCTTCCTCGTGCACTTGCCAGACACTCTGAGAACCAGAGGACAGAATTTAAGCTGTTGGATGTGTATGGGCACCTCGTCTGTGCCAGGCACTGGTCAGCGGCTCTAGGAGCCCCTGGAGTGAGTGCTGACCTCCAGCCCCGATGCTTGAGGCATGGCCAGCTGCTGGAGGAGGCAAACAGGTTCACCACAGTCATAACAATGATAACCAGAGTTACCTTTTTAAACAGTTTTTATCTTTATTTTTCTTGCTTTGAGACAGGGGCTCTGTTGCCCAGGCTGGAGTTCAGTGGCACAGTCTCAGCTCACTGCAACCTCTGCCTCCCGGACTCAAACAATCCTCCCATCTCAGCCTCCTGAGTAGCTGGGACAACAGGTGTGTGCCACCACACCCAGCTAATTTTTAAAATTTTGTTTTATAGAGATGAGGTTTTGCTACGTTGCCCAGACTGGTCTCGAACTCCTGATCTCAAGCGATGAGCCACCCACCTCAGTCCCCCAAAGTGCTGGGATTATAGGCTGAGCCACCATGCCCAGCCCTGTTATCATTTACTGAATGCTTGTCACACATCTGACATTAGACTAAGCATTTACCACACATTATCCCACAGAAGCCTTACAAAGCCCTCTAAGGTAGGTATCATGCCCATTATACAGATGAGGAAACTGAGGTTCAGAGATAGCTAAGGTTACATATATATACATGGAGGATTTGTTTTAGAGCCAAGGTGTCTGGAGCTCCAAGGTCTAACAGTTGTTTCGGAGTGTGTGTGCTGGAGAGAGAATACTGGTGTGTGGGTGGCTGTGATCATGGGTGTTAGGGAGGAGGCCAACTAGCTGTTCCGGGCAAAGTTGGAGAGACCAGGAGAGTTGAGGCAGTCTGGCTGGATGTTCCTGGAAGAAGCAGCTGCTGGGAAGGGTCTGAGGAAGGACGGGTTCAGAGCCAACTGGTTGGGACAGTCAGGTCCGTGGTCCCAGCAGATAGGAAGGGCCCTGCAGTTTGGGTAAAAGGTAAGAGCCCTGGAGCTCATGACTCAGCAGTAAGTAACCCAGGCTCCCTCCGAGTCTCTGGAAAAGGACTGTCTCCAACCTTGGCCCCAGGGAGGGAGGGGCAACCCTACTCTGTCCGCTGAGGGTGCCATGTTAGCCTGCCCACCACTCAGACCGGGCTGTGCTGGTTCCAGCCCTGAGCAAGAGCTCCCTTCCCTGGGGACCAGCCAAGAATTCTGATATTCACAGGTACTCCAGCCATGTCATCCTCGTTGTTCACCCAGTTAGAAAGGCAATTTTCGTTTTATTAAAATAGGCAACATATATATCACTTACTATATGCCAGGCAGAATTCTAAGCATGTCACAAACATTAACTTCACAAACATTAACTTTTTTTTTTTTGAGATGGAATCTCGCTCTGTCGCCAGGCTGAAGTGCAGTGGCGCGATCTCAGCTCGCTGCAATCTCTGCCTCCTGGGTTCAAGCCATTCTCCTGCCTCAGCCTCCCAAGTGTCTGGGATTATAGGTGTATGCCACAACACCCAGCTAATTTTTGTATTTTTAGTAGAGATGGGGTTTCACCATGTTGGCCAGGTTAGTCTCAAACTACTGGCCTCAGGTGATCCACCCACCTCAGCCTCCCAAAGTGCTGGGATTACAGATGTGAGCCATCGCGCCTGGCCAACATGAACTCTTAATCCTCACGACAACTCCATGAGGTGTAATCCCCATTGTTCTAGTCTATTCGGCTGCTCTCACAAAATACCAAAGACCAACTAGCTTATAAACAAACAAAAATTTGTTTCTCACAGCTCTAGAGACTGGGGAGTTCAAGTTCAAGGTGCTGGCACGTTCTGTCTGGCGAGGGCCTGCTTCCCGGTTCATAGACGGCCGTGCTCTCACTGTAAGAGTGACCAAGGCTGGGAATCTCTCTGGGGTCTTCTTTATATTTATCCCATTCTGAGGGCTCTGCTTCCACGAAAAGATTATCTCCCAATGGCCCCATCACCTTGAAGATTAGGATTTTGACATACGAATTTTGATAGGACAGAAACATTCTGTCCATTGCACCAATTTTACATTTTTGAGGAAACTGAGGCCCATGGAATTTAAGTGACTTGCCTAAGGCCTTGCAGTAAAGAAGTAGGGGAGTCTGGATCCCGGCTCCAGCGTCGGTGTGTTTAACCACTGTGCTTGGTGTCTGCCACTAATAACTCCCATGTTACAGATGGGGGACAGGGGAAGGGATTGGCTCAGAGAAGCAGGGAGGACAGACCACCTGAGGAAGCCAGGGCCTGTCATCCCCGCCTCGGCTTTTGTCTTGGTCCCACTGCAAGCCCACATGATGGCTGGAGGGAGGCTGAGTCCTGTCAACTCCCCGGCATCCACTATCTCCTGGGGTCCTGCGGGTCCACTGAGGAAGAATGAGTTAAGACTGTAGCTCAGATGCCATTTGACCAAAGACAAAAGCCATTTGTTCCCATCGGTGGCTCCCCACCCCTTTTACTGTTTTTTTGTGTATGTGTGTGTTTTTTCTTTTTCTTTTTTTCTGATTACTAAAGGAACGTGATCACTGCAGAAATGTTTGGGAAGTTAGGGCAGATACACAGAAAACCAAAAAACAGAAGAGAAAAGAAAAATCCCCTTACAAGCCCCTCTTGAATACTGAGCTACTTTCAGGGCTTCTTTTTTTTTTCCTTTTCTTTCTTTTTTTTTTTTTTGAGACAGAGTTGCTCTTGTTGCCCATGCTAGAGTGTAATGGCGCAATCTCAGTTCACCGCAGACTCCGCCTCCTGGGTTCAAGCTATTTTCCTGCCTCAACCTCCCGAGTAGCTGGGATAACAGGCATGTACCACCATGCCCAGCTAATTTTATGTTTTTAGTAGAGACAGGGTTTCACCATGTTGGCCAGGCTGGTCTCGAACTCCTGACCTCAGGTGATCTGCCTGCCTCGGCCTCCCAAAGTGCTGGGATTACAGGCATGAGCCACCAAGCCCAGCCCTACTTCTTTGCCTCCTCCTTGTTGTTATAAGCATCCAAGGTTGGAGGCAGGAAACCTGGCATCTGTTCCTGGCTTGCTGTGTAACCTTGAGCAAGTCCCTGTCCATCTCTGGGCCATAGGCTCCTCATCTGTGAAATGAGGGTTTGGCCACAGTGACCTCAGAGGAGGCCACTCGCAGCTCTGACCTTCTGTTTCTGCTTCTGTTTCTGGGACTGGCAGAAGGGGCACTAGCAGGCTGCCCCTCTGCAGGGGACGCATGGCTGACAGCTCCCAGCAAGCCATCTCCGGGAAAACGCAAAGGCCGGTAAACAGTTTTCATTGCACATGCAGCGTTCCTAGGCCTTACTGCTTATCAGGCCCATATGGTGCCCCCTGCCAGCCGGACACTACCAGCTGCCCTTGGCCAGCCTGCCCTGGGTGATCGCTTTTCCTCCCAGCTCCAGAATGCCCTCTCTACTGTTCCAGAATCTAGCTGGCTCAGGACAAGTGAGTTGGGGGACTCAGCCTGTGGACCCACCTACCCTATTGCCACAGCCCTTTTGCAGAAGGCAGCCCGGTTTGGTGAAAAGCTGGAGAAAGGAGAAGGGGAGGAAAAGAGGGAGGGAGGACAGGAACATTGACTGTGTTCCAACTGCATTTGGACCCCTTACTAGGCATTTGGGATTCAGAAATGAATCAGAAAAACTTCCTGTCTTTGGAGGATACAAAGTCTAATGGAGATGAGAAGAGTAGAAACAGACAGCAGCAATGCTTGCAATGCTGAAAGTTCAGGACTGTGGGAGCCCACAAAGAGAAACTTAATCCATGGGTGGTAGTCAGGGAAGGCTTCCTGGAGGAGGCAACTTTAAAGGTAGGTTCTCTCTCAAGAACAGGATTCAGCCATTTCACCTCCAATTATTTAATCCTTATGGACAGCTCTGTGAAACAGGTATAGTTGCCTTTTTTACAGATGCGGCTCAGAAGGGTGAGTTCACAACCACCAAAAGGACAGGTAGGTTCTGTCCTGGCATTGTACCGTACGCCTGTGGACCTGAATCTGATCCCAATCTCTGGCTCTTGGAGACAGAGTGAATGCCCAGTGAATGCTTCCCTCCCTGGCCTAGGGCTTTCAACTGTAAAGTGGGTGCCCCTAAGCAGTGTTGCTGGGGAAGCGAAGGACAGACGAGGACAGACTGGCTGACAAAGCACTTGGTTTATGAACAGGGGAATGTCAGGGAGGCCGCCCTATCCAGCTGGGGACAGCACAGGGCTGTCTTTCTCAGGACTGCTGACTTCTGAGCCGGGAGTAATTACAGAGGCTAAAGTTGGCCTTGCCTGTGACATCCGCTTCTGAAAGAAGCCAAGCTGGAGCTTGGATAGGTGTGTCCTCCCTCTGGCTCCTTTTGGCACAGTTTGAAAGGAAGGCACGACATCCTAGAGTTAGACCAAATCCTCCCAATCCTGGAGTTAGAACATCTGTGCCTGAGCAATTCTGGGTTTCAGACTGCCCTCCAAATGCTCCTACGGAGCAGCGTGGTGGGGTCTGGGTCAAGGTCAGGCAGCTTGTCGGCCCTGGCAGGTTGGAAGGATCACTAGAGATAGCATTGACTCTCATTCACAGATAAATAAGACTCTGAGAGGGAAGGACCTGCCTGAGGTCATACGGCAAGTCAGCGTCAGGGGCACATTCCAGATCATACCATCTCTGAGGCTACCTGGGAGGTGGGGTGGCCCAGCATGCCCAGGTGGTGCCAGGGAGTAGCCTGGAAGCTACGTGGATGAGTAAAGTGCCTGGCTAGACTTGCTAAGGGCAAACTTTTATGTACCTATCCTGTGCCTAACAAGGGTCTACACTGCAAGCTTGTCCAACCTGTGGCACACCGGCCACATGCGGCCCAGGATGGCTTTGAATGGGGCCCAACACAAATTCGTAAACGTTCTGAAAGCATTATGAGATTTCTGAAGCTGGGCGTGGTGGCTCACAGCCATCCCAGCACTTTGGGAGGCCGAGGCAGGCGGATCACTTCAGGTCAGAAGTTGGAGACCAGCCGGGCCAACATGGTAAAACCCCGTCTCTACTAATAATACAAAAATTAGCTGGACATGGTGGTGCATGCCTGTAATCCTAGCTACTTGAAAGGCTGAGGCACGAGAATCGCTTGAACCCAGGAAGTGGAGGTTACAGTGAGTCGAGATCACACCGCTGCACTCCCAGTCTGGGCGACAGAGTGAAACTGTCTCTCTCTCTCTGTCTCTCTCTCTGTCTGTCTGTCTGTCTGTCTCTCTCTCTCTCTCTCTCTCTCACACACACACACACACACACACACAGATAGGTTTTTTTGCGATTTTTTTTTAGCTCATCAGCTGTCGTTAGTGTGCTTTCTGTGTGGCCCGAGACACGTCTTCTTCCAATGTGGCCTAAGGAAGCCACAGTTTGGATGTCTCTGGTCTACAGCCTCCACTCTTCCAAGTCTCCCACTGCCCTGGTCATCGCCCTGCCCTTGTCCCTGAACAAGACCTTTCACCATTGGAGCCCTCAGTCTCCCCATCTGTAAAATGGTCACTGGAAACCCTAGGCCGCTGCTCTCAGACCCTCAGGCCCTACGAAGTCGGGGTTGGGGAGAAGGAGGAAAGCGGGGGCGTCTAGGGCTTGCGATTCGCTATCTTCGGGCGCCTTCGGGCGGCCTCAGAAGCGCTTGGTGCCCGGATCCGGGCGCCGAGACAGGGGCCGGGCGGGGCGGGGCCGCATGGGGGCGGGGCCGCATGGGGGCGGGGCCTGTCCTCCCTCGCCCCGCCCCGTCGGACGCCGCGCCGGAGCTCGCGCCGGGAGGGGAGGAGCGCGCAGCCCGCGCGCTGCAGGGCCGGGCGGAAAGTTTTTCCTGACGGAGTTTTGGCGGCGGCAGCGGAGGCGACGGCCGGAGTGGGCCATGGACGCGCTCAAGTCTGCGGGGCGGGCGCTGATCCGGAGCCCCAGCCTGGCCAAACAGAGCTTGGGGGGCGGCGGCCGGCACCGCAGTGAGTGTGCGCGCGTCCGCCGGGCCGGGCCGGGGTCGGGCAGAGGCGCGCGGGGCCTCAGTGGGCGCCCCGAGTGCGGCCAAGTTGGGTAGAGGCAGGGCCTGGCTGGCGCTCGGGTCCCTGCGTGGCCCTTTCCCGGACCTGCGGGGCAGGGGCCGGCCGGGGTCAAGTTGTGCACCTACTCCCCGGCCGCTCGGTGCCGCTGCGAGGAGGGGCAGCGCTGGGGAAGGAGCCCGAGCTCGGCGTCCCCAGGTGCAGCCGGCATGGGGTGGGGTGCAGGTGGGGAGAAGAGGTCCCCGCCACCCGCGGCACCTCCCGCCCCGCTGCCCTGGCCAGCTAGGGGGAGGCAGGCGCTCGGCGTCGGTGCCTGGGAAAGGAGGAGCGGGCGCAGGGGTTTGGGAAGATGCCCCCGTCCCGCACCCCTGCGCCCCAGCCAGCTGCTGCGGCGGGCGGGAGCCCACTGACCCGTTCCTCCGCCCCCTGCCCGACCCACCGGGCCAACTTTTGACTCCGGGTGTCCGGACACCCACCCAGGTGTGAGTCCGGAGTCTCAGGTACGTTCTTGAAATTGGGAGCGAGGCCCCGCCTGGAGTGCCTCGTGAGAGCCCCACATCAGGCGATCTAGATCCCTAAGTCCCTTCCTGTAGCCGAGTCCAGGCTGGCGTCCCGGCTATTTTTGAAACCTGTTTTCTCTCGCACCTTTCCCCTCGGGCTTCTAAAGTCCCTTGGGCGCCCAGGCAAACGGCAGACTCACCGCCACCTCTCCATGTGGCGTCTGGGAGGCTGGGAGGGGCCTCCCTCAGGCTCCTTTCTCTCCCCGTCTCTGGTTACGCTCAGGAAACTTGTCACCTGGCACCTTCCCCTGAAGCCTGAAGCCCCAGCCCTGTGCAGGTCTCTCTGGAGGGGGAAGAGAGTGGCTTGCCTAGGGTCACACAGACCTTCCTGCGGGTTTTGGAGTCAAAGCCCAGGACTGTTGCACACTGCCACCTCCCTGCCACCCACTTCGGGCCACAGCCTCTCCCCTCACCAGGAAACCACTGACAGTACGGCACTCCCTCACCCCATCCCCTCTTGGCCTTAGAGGGCTCCGGCAGCTCGAGCTCCTTGGTCCCTGGAGTGCCAGCGTGTCTGGGCCTAGAGGGCCCGCCTTGCTCCTCCTCTGGCCCCACTCTGCTGTTCAGCTGTGGCTGCCTCCCAGCCGAGACTGGCATTGGCATTGGGAATGTGGGCTAGTGCCTGCTGGTGGGGGTGGGGTCAGAGACCCATTAGGGCTGGGACACTAGGCCAGGGATGTACCGTTTATCAATACTGATTGCCTCCCAGAATAGCCCCTTTAAAAACTGGCAAGGTTTGACCAGGACTTCTGAGAAT
This sequence comes from Aotus nancymaae, assembly GCF_030222135.1. Classification (NCBI taxonomy): domain Eukaryota; kingdom Metazoa; phylum Chordata; class Mammalia; order Primates; family Aotidae; genus Aotus; species Aotus nancymaae. Next base: position 22,118,981 of record NW_026988467.1, read on the forward strand.
GGCCGTCTGTTCCAGTGGGAGAACCCTGCGGTTTTCTCCAGGAATGAGGGAGGGAGGGTGGTGGGGCAGCCCCTAGGGAAGTGGTTTTGAAGGAAGGGGGACTGGCAAGGGAAGGGAAGCTAGGAACATCCCTGAATCCGAGGATGGGGAAGAGGTAGCCACTTGGGATGGAGGAAGAGAATTCCTCTTGCTTGGGCAAGTCAGTTGTCCTTTCTGATCCTCCGTTTCCTCAACTGCAACATGGGGATAGAAACTCTTACCTGGCAGGAGTGTCAAGGAGATTATTGGTAATAATGCTCCCTCCTAACTGGTGGCTTTCTTCCCCCTGCTTCTCTGTCCTCTGCCTATCCTAGGAACGCTGCCAGTATGATTAGTACTGTGGTGAGCTGGGTTTTGGGGGCCCAGAGCCTGTCTGCACCATTGGAGGGAAGGAGAGGAGCACCTCTCCCCCTCCTCCAGTCCCCAGAAGTCCAGAGTGCTGTCCTGGAGCCTCTGGACCTAGAAGGAGGGCTGTCCGAGCCCCACCTGTCCCTCGTGATAAAGTCTCAATTTCCTCACCTGTAAATTGCAAATAACAGTAGTACCTGTCTCCAGCTATTTGTGGGGATTAATGAAATTGCATTTGCCTGGCATAGAGAAAGAGTTCGATAAATGGTAACTACTACCTTTGTCACTATGTTTTATTTTACACTGTGTTTTTGCTTCCATTCTCTCACTGACTCCTGTGAGGTGTCAGAGCAGGCCCATTTTAAAGGCAAAGGAACTGAGACTCAGGGCAGTGGAATCATTGGCCCCAGACACAGGCATCTAAGAGGCAGAGCTCCAGATTCCCCCAGCTCAGGGGTCTTACCAGTGTGCCTGGTGGACTCTGCCCTGGGAGGAGCTGGGAGCAGGCCCCACCCACCCCCAGGGTGGGCTAGCAGCCCCTGATGGCAGTGGCCACAGGTTAGAGCGGGGGGCCATGGAGGATGTTGGGGTGGGAGTGCTAGGGCCACCTTGCTCAGGGTTGTGACCCAGCTGGGCCTTAGACCTGGTCCTGTGGTTGAGTTTTGAGGCCAAACTGAAGCCAGTGGAATTAAGGTTAGGCTGACCGTTGCTCTCCACTGTGAGCTTCTTCCCCTCAAGGTCCTCACTAGGATTAGCATAAGCATTGCTTATTTCTGGAGAAACAAGCCCAGAGAAGGGCAGCGCCTTGCCTGAGGTCACACAGCAAAGCCGGTGCCCCAGGCTTCTTTCCACTCAGCCTCATGCCTGCAGTGGATTCTTGGCTGTCCTGACCTTGAAAGGGCTCTTTTCTTCTCCCACACACGGCTTTTCCCATCCCCTCGGGAGCCATCGATATTCGATCTCAGTCCCTGGCCAGGCATTTTCCTTCTAGCTGCCTGGAAGAGTGGCTCACCTTGGCCCCTCAGCACCCTTTCCAGAGGTACTGGGATCACTCAGGCCCTCTGGCTCCTTTGTGGGTGGTGCTTACCCAAAGAGAAGGGGTGAAGAAATAGAAGGTGCAGGTTTCAGTAAAGCTAGTTCATGGTGGAAGGCAAGGGAGGGAGGATCTAATCATGTTTATTTATAATATTTATAATAAAAGATATTACAAATGAATGTGGCCCAACACAAATTCATAAAATTATGAGGTTTTTTTGCTGTTTTGTTTTTAAGCTCATCAGCTATCGTTAGTATATTTTATGTGTGGCCCAAGACGATTCTTCCAATGTGGCCCAGGGAAGCTAAAAGATTGGACACCCAGCTTACAGTCCGGTGCACCATGACAAGGGGGTGGATCAGTGGTGTGGTTGCAGACACTGGTAGCAGGACAAACAAACATAAAGCAGGGTGAGGAAGTGATGGGACAGCTTTGTTAGGCAGGATGGTGTCTTCATTTGGATACTTTGAGAGACAGGGATTGGAGTGCAAGTCATTTATTTGGGAAGAGATGGCAGGAAATAATTGTTAGGACAAGTGAGAAGGGAGGGGAGTCCACAAAGTGAACATTATATAAAGCAAATTACCGGCAGGGTAATTTAATTTACTGGCTGGTAATCCCAGCACTTTGGGAGGCTGAGGCGGACGGATCACCTGAGGTCAGGAGTTGGAGATCAGCCTGGCCAACATGGTGAAACCCCATCTCTACTAAAAATGCAAAAATTAGCCTGGCAGGGTGGCACAGGCCTGTAATCCCAGCTACTCAGGAGACTGAGGCAGGAGAATCACTTGAACTTGGGAGGTGGAGGTTGCAGTGAGCCAGGATTGCGCCACTGCACACCAACCTGAGTGACAGAGTGAGACTTCATCTCAAATAAATAAATCAAGCAAGCAAGCAAGCAAGCACATTACCACAGGGACTCCTGGAGCCTAACCCCATGCTGGGAACTGTGGGAGACAGTGGGGAACATGCTCTTCAGAGGGGTTCCACCTGAGGGGCAGTTCCCAGCAGCCCAATGGGGAGGACTGCTGGGGATAGGAGGTATTCATTTCCCCAGTCTGTGCCAGTCTCAGCATTTCCAGCAGGCAGAGTGGCAGGTGCTGGCAGTCAGGTGACAACATGGAAATGGTGTACAGAGGGCATAAGGGTGGCCACTGACAGCACCAGGGAAGGCCTTTCTGAGAAGGTGACTTGATACACACCTGTGAATCCCAGGAGGGAGGAATCTGGGAAGAGCGTTCCAGCCAACATTCCCGAACAGCAGGTGCAGGGAATGTTGAACTAGAGCCTGAGACTGCTTCTTACTGGTCTGGGTGCTGTGTGAGGGGCATGTGACTTGAAGGAGTCACAGGTCACCCATTGCTCACTGAGGGTCGGATACTCTTTTTGAACAGCCCTGCAGGGCTCTGCCTGACCCCACCTAGGGGCTTGGGCTGCAGGAGGCAGGTGTGTACCAGAGTCCCAATGCTGTCAGTCATGAGCCATGGTCCAACTCTGAGCTTCTTTAGCTGTGAAATGGGCATGCTGATTTATCCTTGACTCTTCTCTCAATATGAGAATGGCCATGGACATGTTAGAGCTCTTCGGACTTGACCACTGGTAATGACAGTAGCTTACACTTGTGATACTTGGTATGTACCAGACAAGGTTCTAAGCTCACCTTGGGTGTGAACTCAGTTCATCCTCAAGACAACCCCATGGGGTGGATACTCTTGTTTTGTTTTGTTTTTTTTAGATGGAGTCTCCCTCTGTCACCAAGGCTGGAGGGCAGTGGTGTGACCTTGGCTCACTGCAACCTCCGCCTCCCCTGTTCAAGTGATTCTCCTGCCTCAGGCTCCCAAGTAGCTGAGATTACAGGTGCCTGTCATTGCACGCAACTGATTTTTTTATATTTTTAGTAGAAACAGTGTTTTACCATGTTGACCAGGCTGGTTTTGAACTCCTGACTTCAAGTGATCCACCCGCTTTGGCCTCCCAAAGTGCTAGGATTACAGATGTGAGCCACTGTGCCCAGCCAAGGTGGATACTCTTATTGTCCCTGTTATTTATTTATTTATTTATTTATTTATTTAAGACAGGGTCTCACTCTGTTGCCCAGGTTAGAATGCAGTGACATGATTATAGCTCACTGCAGCCTTGACCTCCTGGGCTCAAGGGATCCTCCTGGGTAGCTAGGACTACAGGCGCACACTGCTACACCCAGCTATTTATTATTTGTAAAGACGAAGTCTTACCATGTTGTCCAGGCTTCTCTTGAACTCCAGGCCTCAAACAGTCCTTCCTTCTCAGCCTCCTAGAGTGCTGGAATTACAGGCATGAGCCACTGTGCCTGTCTTGTTCCTGTTTTAAAGTTAGGACACTAAGGTCCAGGGAGGTTCAGTGACTATGAATTCCAGAGCCCATAGCATATTTTTCTCTTACTGTGAAAGTAGGTACTTAGGAAATGGTAGCTACTGCAATTATCATTTTAAAAATTATTTTTAGCCGGGCGTGGTGGCTCACGCCTGTAATCCCAACACTTTGGGAGGCCAAGGTGGGCGGATCACGAGATCAGGAGTTTGAGACCAGCCTGATCAATATGGTGAAACCCCATCTCTACTAAAAATTAAAAAGAAATTAGTTGGGCATGGTGGCATGCACCTGTAATCCCAGCTACTCAGGAGGCTGAGGCAGGAGAATTACTTGCCTGGGAGGTGGAGGTTGCAGTGAGCCAAAATGGTGCCACTGCACTCCAGCCTGGGCAACGGAGTGAGACTCCATTTCAAAAAATAAAAATTATTTTCTTTTGATATCAATTTCAACAGCTTTGACTTCTGAAATTTTCCTAATACTTTTCACACCCAGAAACTTCTGATGATGCTCCTGAGGGGCTGAACCCATTTGTCAGATAGAATTGCAGTCCAGAGAAGCAACCACACTCCGGGTCAGGGCAGAGCTTGAGCCCCCTTCTGAGATTTGTCACTCTGTGGCCTCTGAGGCCACCTCCCCACCAGGCTGGAGGAGGCTGGAGGGCAGAGCCCCAGTCAGAGGCTCCCCTTGGCCCCTGGGTTTGGCTGCAGCTCTGATGTTGCAGACACACCAGCCAGGCTGGGTATCTGGGAGCAGCAGAAGGGGCACAAGGGCATTCAGCCCAGCTCTGACTCCTCAGTGGCTTGGGGGGGCCTTAATGAGGAAAGAGCGTGCGTTCACAGCTGTAATTTAGACCAGGCATATGGTCTGTCCCCAGCTAACTCTGGCAGCAGGTCATCTGTAAAATTGCAACGTTAAAATAGCGCAGTCATTACCCACCACAGGGCCAAAAATAACTAGGACCGGAACAGGACTGTGCACTCAGGCCTGTATTTGACTGGGGGCCTCTGGGAGTACCTCCTGAAGCCTTGAGCTCCTCCTGGGAAGAAGGCCTCCGGCTGTGGCTGCTGAGTGGGACGGGTATGGCCCTGAGCCCTACAAGTCAGCCTTGACTGAGGGCTCCCAGGTGCTGGTTTCTTGGCAAGGGTGTGGGCACGAGGGCCTTACACTCTAGTGAAGAGATGAATCATGTGCACAGACCACAGGAGGGAAGCGGCTTCCTAGAAGGGAAAGGAGCATCTCAGCGTGGCCTGGGAACATGGGGGACAAGGGAGAAACAGGACCAGACTGGACGCCACATTGTTCCGGAGTACACCTCCCTGCCAGGTCCTGGGGAAGCAGACATGAATGGCAGGTTATTTTAGGGAAAGTCATGTGTGGGCAGTGTGTGGTGTGGCTGTGGGAGGAGGAAGAGATTTGCACTCAAGAAAGGCACTAGCAGCCTGCCCACAGGAGGGATGAGGCCCCATTGTAAGGTGTACTGACCACCTACCATGGGCCTGCCCCTCTGCTAAGGACATTTTACTTTTTTATCTCATTCTATAAACTTATGCAAGGGTCAAAACAGGCCCCAGGAGTCAGACCTGTTTCCCCCATTTTAAAGATGAGAAAACTGAGGCTCAGGGACCGTAATGAACTCACTCAAGATCACTCAGGCATGAAACATCGGAGCTGATATTTTAGGATTAAGTTTCATGCTGTTAACCATGAGGCTATATTGCCTGAAAAGGAGGCTTCTTGAAAGAGGCTGGTTGTGTGGGGTTTGAGCAAGTGAAGAAAGAAGGGCACTTAGGATGGAGGGAACTACTTGAGCAAAGGCACAGAAGTTAGAAAATAAATGTCACATTATGAGGAAGAAGCTTTGCATGGTTAGAGCTTCTGGGGGTGGGGGTATGGAGGGATATTGTGGGAGAAGAGACAGGGAAACTTAAAATTCCATCACAGTCACTGGTCACTGTGGGGCTTGCCTATAGTGGACTGGTTGGGGTGAGGAGGATCCCTATGACTTGCCATGTGTCCTTGCACAGGTCCGGTCCCTGTCTGGGCTTCAGTTGTATCATCTGTCAAGTGAGGGGCTTGAGCTGAGGGCCTAAGGCTGATGAGTGGCAACCAGTCTGTAAGGACGCAGTTAGAGGAGGGAAAGGGTCAGGCCAGGCAAGGAGGAATGCAGAAAAATGCTGAACATTTCAGAGGCCAGGGAGGACTAGGGAATGTTTTGACAGCAAAGAGATCACCAGTGACCTTGGCAGACTTTGGCTCTTCGGAATGGAGGGAGCGGAAGTGGCTCTGGAAAGGGGCCAGGAAAGGGCTGAACCAGAGGAAATGGGAGAATGGGGACATGAAAATGGGGGTTGGAGAAGGAGAGTGGAGAATGTTTGCCAGAGGTAGGAATGGATAATGAGATGTTCAAGCCTTGATCAATTAGTATTGCCTGCCTGGGGGCCTTATGCTGAGAAAGGATCAGAGGGAAGTAGAGCTGCAATTGATTATCAATGTCTGCTAAGGGCACAGGCCATACGCACAGTAGTACTTCTGTCCTTGCTTAGATGGGTCTCAGGTTGAAAGTGGTGGTCTGGGTATCAGCCTACAGAGGGGAAGCCTTAGATATTAGGAATACCTAATTCCAGGTGAGAGGAAATGCCTCTGGCTCCAAAAACCTGATCTTTTGCTACAATTAAGGTAGTTTGCTGCATGATAAGGTAGTATGGTCTCATGGTCAGGAGTGTGGGCTTTAGAGTCAGTCCTTTGAGCCCCAGTTTCCTCTCTGCAAAATGGGAATGAAAGAATGCCTACTTGCAAGGTGGCTGTGAGGTGATGTTAATACCTACAGCTTTATTATCATCGCATGTTTGTTAAATGAAAGCTCTGTTTTTCCCTGATGATGGTGCTGTTATTCTGAGCTTGAGAGCAGTGTCTATGTCTGAGTTGTTCCAGGGCCCCATCACTCAACCCAGAACTGGGGATACCTCAGGGACTTTCAGATTCTTTTGGAGGAACAAATGGGATTGTGGTTGATGGGACAGAGGATGAGGTCATGTTGGGCTTTGGGGTCATCTCAGTGGGGGCCTGGCCTCATGTTGGGGTGGAGGCCCAGGGATGAGGGCTAGGGCTGGAGGGGCAGTGGGCCTGGAGCCAGAGCCGGGGATGGAGTTGTCCTCATCATTCCTTCCTTGAGCGAGTATTGAGCGCTAGCTGCATGCCAGGTTCTGGATGACCAGTCAGTAAGTCCCTGCTCACCTGATCTCAAGGCGTGAGGGGAACTGGGTACACCTGTAAGTTCCTGTAGAACGCTCACCAGCCCTGATACCTGCACCCTCTTTCAGATGAAGAAATGGCCTCAGAGAGGGACAGTGGCTTGCTCAAGGCAAATCCAGAGAAATGTAGGTTTACAAGGCTCCTTTTGGCTGTGGAGAGGCCTAGGGCTCTAGGACAGGCGCTGAGAGGGCCAGGAGGGATCCAGAATGAGTAGGGGACCTGGTGATGCCACCTGGACTCAGACTTCTGCTCTTGACAGGGCCAGAACTCCAGAGCCAGGCTGAGCCTTGTAGTAGGGGCCCACAGCCCTGCCAGAGCCTCAGCTGCCCTGGATACCTAAACTTTCTTCCTGTGGCTTTTCAATCGGAGCCAGTGAAGAAGGCCCCAGGAAGAGGCAGGGAGGGTCCAGGACATCTCCCAGCCCCTCCCTGGGGGATGGTCTAGGGAAGCTGGCCCTGGCTACATCGCTGGTGGACCCTGAACCTGATTCCTGACTGGATTCTGCTCTGTCCTTAACAAGATTGTGTGTGAGGCTAAAAAGCAGTTTTCTTTCTCATCTGTAAAATGGTGCAGTCATAACAAACACCTCCTACAAGTGCAGCATCTGTGAGGGGATGATAGGGGACAGGCAGGGGCTCTGGCAAGTGGGAGTGTGGTGTGTTCGTTCATCCTTGTGAACTGATCCTCGGAAGGATCCCTGGAGACTTCCCCTCCTGTGCTAGCCCCGTTGCTTCCCAGCTGAGTGACATGGTGCCTCTGGGCCTCAGCTCCTTCGGAGGAGCCAGGGATAGTCAGAAACCGCCAATGCAGCCCTCACTTCTCCTCATGCCCATTTGCCTCTGTAGGACCCTCACCCACATCGTGGGCCGCTCTTTCCACATGTCCCTCCTGGTCCATTTGCCCACCCAGTGAGCCGGGCTCATTCTCTCATTTCCTGACATTCATGTGGTTAGTGCTTTTAGAGGACCCTCCATGTGGACCCTGCTCTGTGCCATTGCCACAGCCCAGAGAGGCGGGTAGTGTTAGTCCCAAAGAGGAGAGGGGGCTTCCCCAGGACCATGCAGTGGGTGGGAAGCAGAGCGGGTCTTGAGCCTTCCCAGATTTGGGAAATCACCTCCTCCTCTCCCCACCGACCCTTACCCTACCCTGCTCTCCCTGGGCTACTGTCTCCTTCCCGGCCTCCCGCATGCCCCTATTGGTCTTTATAGATGCGCACAGGGAGGAAAGCAGTGCGGGCTGCGGCTGGCTGTGGGAACCACTCAGGGTTTAAGTCTGACTCACTGTATGCGGCCTTCATCTCATGACTTTGCCTTCCTGAGCCTCAGTCTCCTAATCTGTAGAATGGGGATAACCACTACCTCCCAGGATTGCACTAAAGATTCAGTTAGAAATGGTATGATTTGCCCTCAGCAAGTGTTGGCATTAAAGTAAAGAGTTAGGGCTGTGGGCTTGAAAATAGGGCTCGAAACTTGGCTCTTGCGCTTCTTGACTCTGTGGACTTGGTTGTGTGATTTAGCCTCCATGGCCTCCGTGTGTTTGTCTGTCAATGGGTTTGATAAAAGTGTGGACCTCATAGGTTCTTATGAGGATTAATGAATATTTTACGAAAAGCTACTTATATGGCACCTTGGTATGTGCTAGAAAGCATTAGCTCTTTATTAAAAGTGACAGTAGGCTGGGCGTGGTGGCTCGTCTGTAGTCCCAGCACTTTGGGAGGCTGAGGTGGGCAGATCACTTGAGGTCAGGAGTTTGAGACCAGCTACTCGGGAGGTGGAGGCTGGAGAATTGCTTAAACCTGGGAGGCAGAGGTTGCTGTGAGCTGAGATCGCACCACTGCACTCCAGCCTGAGTGACTGTGAAACTCAGTCCCCCCCAAAAAAAGTGACAGTAGTGGTGGGGGAGACCCCCATCCCCCTGCTAGGGGTTTCCTGGGAAAGAAGACTGGTGAGAGCTGTTGCTGGTGGTGGGCCCTGAGCCGCAGGGTCTGAGAGCCTACCCTATCCTACCCCAGAGCTGCCTGAGAACTGGACGGACACTCGGGAAACGCTGCTGGAGGGGATGCTGTTCAGCCTCAAGTACCTGGGCATGACGCTGGTGGAGCAGCCCAAGGGCGAGGAGCTGTCTGCCGCCGCCATCAAGAGGATCGTGGCTACAGTGAGCACTCCAGTCGGGAAGCGTTGGGGAACCAGAGACCAAGGCCCAGCTTCTTCCCGGGATGCCCCTTGTCCTAGCTTGTTTCTCCAGTTGAGTGTGTCTGAACCTGGCCCTGCCCTTGAGTCTCCTTCCATCCAGCTTTGGGGCCTTGGCAGAGGGGAACCATTGGACTTGCAAGGTCACGGTCAGTGGCTTCCCTCCAGCCATTGTGGCCTCTTCCAGCCTCCCCATCCCCAGCTCTGACTCCCTACCTATGCATTGGTGACTTATCAGTGCTGGGAAGGGTGGGAAGGTTGCTTTCCCTTGATTACCTGCCCAATGGCCTGAGAGACAGCATAGCCCATCAGAGAGCAGATTGCCCCCTCCCTAAGCTCTGAGCAAGCATGGGGCTTTTAAGTCCACTTCCCTTGGTGGCCTCGGACCCCTCAGCTCGGTGGATGGAGCAGAGTCCCCAGGAGTCATCCTGCTGGGTTGTGATAGCTCACTCGGTGCTGAGTCTGCAGTCCCTCCTAGCTTTGTGACCTTGGGCAAGTCCCTTAGCCTCTCTGAGTCCATCTGCTCCTGGGGAGAAGGAGGATGACTCGAGGTCCATGGTGCCTGACAGATAGCTGGTGCTCAGGGAGGAGCAGATGCTACTTCTGTTTCTGTTACAAGAGGGCGCTGGCCGAGTTGCCTTCCCCATGCCACTGCCAGTCGTCTAAGCTGAGGTGGGCCCCGTGTCTGGGTCTGAGGAGCAGCGAGGTGCAGGCCACGAGGGTGGGTCTCAAGTGAGGCCAGCAGGCTCCTCTGACTCCTGTCTGTCTCCAAGGCTAAGGCCAGTGGGAAGAAGCTGCAGAAGGTGACTCTGAAGGTGTCGCCACGGGGGATTATCCTGACGGACAACCTCACCAACCAGCTCATTGAGAACGTGTCTATTTACAGGTACGCTCAGCATGGGGTTGGCCCATCCATTCTGCTGCTTGGGGCAGTGGGTAGAGTGTCCCATCTGAATCCAGGGCCCTACCACTTCCTACCTGGGTGACCTTGGAACCTCAGTTTCCTTGTCCGTAAAATGGGGGTGGGAGCAGATCCTGCTGTACAGTGTTGTTAGAAAGCGCTGAGTGCACAGCACCTGGCTCACGATGAGCACTTGGTTAAGTGGCAGCTGCTGCTTTTATCGTCACCAGTTGGAGAAGACAGCTGAGCCAGCCCTCCCCCAACCCCAGCATGCTGCTGAGTCAGGCTTAGAGCAGAGAACTGCAGAGTCACTGCCTTTTCTTTCTGCTGTGAATGCAGCGACTTGGCTCTAGGTATCTGGCCAGGCATTCTGGGGAGGCCCCAGCCAGGGTCCAAGGCCAGAGTGTAGATGGTGTTTCTGGTGGGTCCTCTGGTCAGCCCTTGGAGCCTCAGGCTATCCCCACTTCTCTCTTGGCTAGTCTATTGTAGCTTTTCAGAACTGAAAGGGACAGCTCAGGTCCATTTTACAGATGGAGAAGCTGAGGCCCAGAGAGGGAATTGCCTAAGGCTACACAGTGAGGTGTAGTGGCTGAACTGGAACTAGGATGCCCGGGCTGGAGCCCTGTCCAGCAGGCTCCCATCTGCCAGGCATCCCTCCACCCTCTTGCTTTGTCTCCAAGCAGATGGCCCAGCCCGCTGGTGCACGGGCCAGTAGGGTCGATAGATGTGTGTTGTGGGGGCCCGGCTGATGTCTTCCTTTCACCAACCTGATTGTACCTGCCTTCCTTTAATCAACAGTTTTCAAATACCTATTCTGCCAGCATCTGTGCCAGATGAGGACTCTGATCCTTCTCATGCCCTCAAGGAGCTTCCACTCTAGTTGGGAATAGTGGGGAGGAAACAGGAGATAGAGCATGGTGTTTTCCAAGAAGGCAAGGAAAGGTCTGCCTGGGGAAATCCAGGAAGGCTTCCTAGGGGAGGTGGCACCTTGCTGGGTCTTGAAGAATAACAGATCTGGTTTATTGATACCAAGGACCCAGTAGCATTTAGAGCAGGAAGCTGGACCCCCTGGGATGGAGAAGAGGTAGGCAAGGACCTGGCACCGTCAGGTTCTGCCCCCCTGGGGTGTCGATGCCTGTGACTGAAGCTGGGGCCACATGGTTGAGGGGTGAGTCTATGGCACTCCTGTCTCACCTCTGGACTGCCAGCCCCTCCCCTGATTGAGACTCTGAGGCTGACTGGAGGCAACGAGGAGGGACCAGACAAGTGAAGGAGGGTGGGAGGCCAAGGGTTTGGGTAGCCCCAAGGTTACAGATGGCAACTGGGGGCAGAGGGAGTTGCTGTGTGTCTCTTCCCAGGCCCACTGGGGCTCCTTGTTGGGTCCTCTTCACACACATGCCCCATCCCTACTTCCAGCTCTTCCACCCCTAGCCACAGCTCTAGAACATGCAGATGGTCCCATTTCACCCTGAGAGAGATGGACCTGGATCTCACCTGACCTCTGGGCAAGGGCATGGATTAGAGGGTAGGTGGGATGGGGGAGGCCAGGTGAAGGGCATCAAGTAAGCAGGGCAGTGTCCTGTTTTCTGCTCCCCCTTCCAGCCAGTTGGCATGTAGCCTGAAGAGGCAGCATGGCAACCTTGGCCTCTGAGCTCAGGTCCTAACTCTGCTACCACTTCTGTGGGCTCAGGTCTTTAGCCTCAGGTTTTTCATCTGAAAAGTGTGGACAGTGATAGAACCCATCTCAGAGGGTAGCTTTGAGAGTTACATGAGGTGAGATCTAGAAAACTCTTGGCACATTGCCTGGTATGTGGTAAGGGTTTAGCTATTACTGTTTTGGGGTGTGGCTTGGTGTGGGATGGGAGGGAGAGGGGGAAGTGCCCTGCTTCCAGTCTTTACCCGAGTCCTTCCTGCCTGCCTGGTGTGTATACCTCCTGCACAGATGGCCCAGATGCCTGGCCTGAAGGCCAAGGCTGGATTCCCAGAGTCTGCCCTGGTGGAGTAGGGACAGCACGTTCTCTGCAGTTCAGGGGAGCTGCCCTGCAGGGCATCCCACATGTGCTGAGGCCCCCGTGCCAGGTCAGGTGATACTTCTCCCTTGCCTTTCAGGATCTCCTATTGCACAGCAGACAAGATACACGACAAGGTGTTTGCATACATTGCCCAGAGCCAGCACAACGAGAGCCTTGAGTGCCACGCCTTCCTCTGCACCAAGCGGAAGATGGTCAGTGGGGAGGGCCAGGGCTGGGGCAGGCTCCAGTGGCCTTGGCATCCCTGCTTGTTGGAGGTGCTGTCTGGTGTGGGGGCCGGGACCCAAAGGTGACCATCACTTAAGAGGGTGAAATCCATGGGAATCCCAAGTGGGTACTAAGAGCTAAGGGGTACAGTGGTGGGGCTGCAGGCAGGCAAGTGACCCTCCGGTCAGACTGGTGTGGGCAGTGGTTAGCCCATGTCCCCATTGCGTGCCTGGGCCCCTTTCTCTCTATAACGTTGTTGGGTTGAGGTTGTTTTGGATCTCCTGTCTTTAATATGGTCTGTGGGTACAGGGCCTTGTAGGGATTGGTCCTTGGACATGGGAGATTGGGAATCTGGGGTGGCAAGAGCCCTCAGGGGACCAGACTTGCTATGGCCGGAGTGTGGAGGGCAGGGGCTGTCTCTCGGTGCTGCCTGTGTGTCCATTCCAGCGCTAGGCTTCCAGGTCTCTTCTTCAATCCTCACAGCTCTGCAGGGTGGGAACTGTAATCGCTCCATTTTTTTTTTCTTCTTCTTTTTAATGTTTAATGAGGAAACAGACTCTCAGAGGCCAGCTGTCTTGCTTAGGATAACCCAGCCAGCCAGGGGTAGAGTGAGGGTTTAAACCCACGTTCCTTCCCCTCTCTGTGTGACTAGGGAGCTCAGAGTTCCTGGTCTCATTTCCAGGACACCCCCCAATCCCATCTAGCTGGGACGAGTGGGAACCTTGGTGGTCATTGGGCATTTGTCCTGTATTTGGGGGCAAGGAGTGGAGTGGGTCAACCTTTGGCATTGCAGCTTTTGTTTCTGAGACCCCCAGGATCTGAGCATCCTCCCTAGAAGGTGGTTCCTGACATCCATTGATTTAGTACTGGCACCTGTTTACCTCTGTTGACAGCTGAGAGCCCTAGTCCCCAAGCCCTATAGCCCTTGGAACCTAGGAGACAAGATCCCCTTCCCTCCCCTGTCATCAAAGGATGTGTCAGGTACATCATAGTCTTTGTGGCCCCCAAGCTTCCTGCTGCCCATCAGGGCACACTTCAGATTATATGTAAGTTTTCTCTTGCTGTTGTAACAAATGATTGCAAACCTAATGGCTTAAAACAACACAAATTTATTCTCTTATGGAGAAGAAAAATGTATTCTGTGACAGAGGTAGGTCAGGAGTCTAAACTAGGTCGGCAGGATTGTGTTTTTTTCTGGAGGCTCTAGAGGAGAATCCATTTCCTTACCTCTTCTACTTCCTGGAGACCAACCACCTGCATTTCTGGGTTTGTGGGCCTGTCCTCATCTTCCGAGCCAGCAACGTAGCGTCTTCCAGTCCCCTGCCTTCGTCGCTACGTTGCTATTTTAAACTCTGACTCTCTTAGCCCCTCAGCGCTCTTTGTGATGACATTTGGACACACTGAGTAATCTGGGATAATCCCCATCGCCAGATCTGTACCTCACTCACTGTGCAAAGCCTGCTTGCTGTGTAAGGCATCACTCACAGGTCTCAGGGATTAGGATGTGGACATCTTGGGGGCAGACACACGATTCAGCCCACCACAGGTGTCATGGAAGAGGCACTGAAGAGGAGACAGTCCAGCGGTCTGAGCCTGGATGATGTGCTGTGTTGCCTTGGAGAAGATTTTGGCCTTCTCTGAGCTGTTTGCTTCTCAACAGAATGAGAAGGTTGCCTCCGTGACCTCCAGGTTGTTCTGAAAGGCCCCAGGTTCTTTTGAACACCTTGTTTCTTTCCTGCAGACTGTGTCGCCGGCCACTTGCCCAGGGCCTCGTGAGGTCCCAGGGCTTCAAGTTGCTGTGGCATCTCCTGTGAGTTCCCACAGATGTGACTCGTGGCTTTGTCTTTTAGGAGGCCACACACACTTGAAAATACAGCTCATTATGTCCCCATTGTTCATCTCTTCCTCCCCGCTGACCAGGAAAGGCCCTGGGCAGGGACAGCTGGCCCTGGGTGGGAGGGCCCTTCCAAGGTGCAGAGGCTTCCTCTGGGATGGGGGGTCTGGGAATAAGAGAGAGGTGCGGGCCCAGCTGTGACAAGGGAGACCTGGCTTGTGGCCAGGGGACTTCAGACAGACTTGAGCGAAATCAGCCTACCCTCAGGCCATGAGGTCAGCTACCAAGGAAAACAGAGCCAGACCTGGCAGCGAGAAGAGGCCCTGCCAGACACCCTAACTCTTCATCTTTCTTAGTGTGTTCTTCTCTGTGGTTGGGTTGATGGCTGACCCTTTGCCACCTGGCCTCCCTGCTTCAATGGGCCCTTCAGAGCCCTCTCCAAGACAGCCCAGCCCGGCATGGTGTAAATACATCACCTGCTGCCTCAGGGTCCTAGCCTAGCCCGGGCTGAGAGTGTGTTGATGGCCTCGTCATGTCGGGAATTCTAGATTCTCGAGCTGAGTGGAAATGTTCTTGGGGGAGGCAGGAGATGGAATGGCTGCCTCAGCCTCTGCACCTGCTGGCAGCTCTGCCACAGATGTTGGGCACCATCTATCCTGGCCTGAGCCATAAAGAAAACATCCAAGGCGGTAGCGAACAGCCCGGCTTCAGTACCTGAAACCCAGGGGGCTTGGTTCTGGGGTAGAAATTAGAAATTAGTAAATCTCACTGGAGGGTCAGTGTGACTTCCCTGAGACAGAGACACCTCGAATGGGGCTTTGAAGGCTAAGGAGCCAGGAGGAGTTTGCCAGGCCAAGAGAAGGAGGCGGGTGGTGGGCGGGGAGTGCACACCAGCACAGGATTAACATACGTGTGAGTGCAAAATGAAATGGTTCCCCTGCGGTGGGTGGTGAGGCGGCTTCTGTTTGCAGCCGGCCTTGAATCAGGATGTTGACAAAACCTCACTCATTGTGGCTGGGAGCCTCCACATCCCTATTCTTCCTGGCCCGGCTGCCTGAATGAGTTCATGACCCGTTCAAGTTGGAGGAGAAGGGCTCCTTTCTATATCACCCACCAGTCAGCTCAACTCTGGGGCAGCACAGCCACCCTGAGTCTCCCCTCCCTAGTTCTGCTGGGCAAAGCCAGGATAGGGTTTCTACAAGGAATCTCTTCCATCTGCCCAACCAGGAGGCCTCTGGGCTCCAAAGTGAAGGTGGAGGAGCTCAGGGTCGCCGTGCAGGTGCCGGGCCTGGGCTGATGATAAGCAAAGTGCTACCCCTAGTTTCACCCAGCAGCGCGGAGCCGGGATGCTCTCTCTCCCACAACCATTGGCATCCTGGAGTGATCCTTGTGCAAAGTTATGCTTCTGGGGCAGCAGGGCTGCTGGGGGGCACGTAACTGTCTTGGTCTGAGTTTCTGGCCCCTTTTGAGCCGTGAGCAGCCTGGTTCCTGGGAACAAGGAACATGAAAAACTGGACAAGGTAGCATCTAGTCAGGATAATAAGGCAGACCTGCAGGCCAGAGCGTTCAGGAGGGTGGGCACCCCACCTGGGCAGGCCTGAGCAGTCCCTCCACCTAATGCTGGTGCTCAGATTCCCGAAGCCACCCCAGGAAGCAGGACCCACCCCGCTCCCAGTCCCTGCCCAGCCTGGGCTTGCAGCCACCTGCACACATCCACATCTTGGGTTGTATTCAGTTTAACTTACAGCTTGGGACTTCAGGGCAAAAGGGTAGGAATGTATGCAAATGAACAAGCAGATTTATGCAAAGACAGTCTAAGCTTGTGTCCCTAGATTTCCAGCAGACTTAAATAATGGCATTTTCATATCCCTGCCGCATTGAGTGACCAACCCTTGCTTGGGTGGATAGTGATCTGACTTGGGCTGGTAATTAGCCCATATTTTTAGTTCATGGGCAATTCTCAATGGTAACTGGGTCTATTAAACTTGATTCAGACATGACAGCTTAAATTGTAAACAGCTGCGAAGAGTTTCATACTTAATTACCATATTTAAGTTTTGCCATAAAGTGCCTGTACTTCCATCAGAAATGTAAATGATGGAGACATTCAAATGAGGTTTTACACTTTGTGACGTTTAATTGGCATGGATCAGTCAGCTTGTTTAGGAATTTTAAATATTTTTTTTTAAAAGGAGTTTTAAAGGCAGAGGCCACAGGTTCATTTCTCAATTAAATTGAGTTGTCTGGGAGAGAGAAGTGAGTGGGGCTGAGGCTGGTGAGGCCTGAACTTCTTGTGCTCTTGGAAGAGGCTGGTGCTTTCTTCTCTTAGCCAGGTCTTCAGAAGGAAGCTAGATGTTTCCGGCTACAGCTATGAACTCTGGGACTTCCACTCCCAGAAGCTGAGCTGATTAACCCTGGACTGGAATGGCTGAGAGAGAAAGATGTTGAGATGAATATGGGCTGGGGATAGGTCCTGGCTGGAATGAGGCCTGCCCCTCAGACAAGTGTCATTCACCCAGCATTGCTGCCACCTCTGGGAGGCTTTGCGCAGGGGTGTTCAGACTGATTCTTGCTTTTAGGGTGCACACAGCTGGGGGGAACACAGGCATGGGAGCCAGTGACACTTTCATATACATGGTGCTAGAGGGAGGTGGGTGGGGCTAGAGGAGTCTAGGGCTGGTGACAGGAGAGAGGTGATGACATCTGAATTGGGTTTGAGGGGTGAGTGGAAGTTCCCCTGGGGTGAAGGGCCAAGGCATGGCCCTTCCTTACTGGTGGGTTATAGCACTAAATGGTTTTGGTCCCCGAGCGTTCATTGACATCTTGCTCCTGTCTAGAAATTGACAAGCCTTCTATTCTCTTTGTGGGATCCAGTTATAAACCCCGGCCTAGTTGCAACTGGAACCTAACTTTCATCTGTCTGGCTGTGGCTTATCTGGGGCAATGACTGGGCCCTTCCAATTCTGACTTTTCTGTTCTCCAATTCCAAGGGCTAAGTCCACAGGTAATTAGGGAGGGCTTCTTGGAGGAAGTAAGTCTCACAGTTCATTGAATTTAGGGAAGCCCAAAGGGGAAGGAAAAAAAGGAGAGGTGAACAGCCTTTGCAGGCAGGGGCCCTAGAGTGAGGGTGAGAACTTTGGTGGGGCCAGAGGTGGTGAAGGTGGGGCCCCCACTGCCTTTGCGAGTATGTGGGCTTAATACACCCCAGGTTGCTTTGGAGCTCTGGGAAGAGCCAGGACCCTGCTCTGCTCAGCAGGCATTCCAGACCTGGGATGGAGCTGCAGGAGCTGCAGAGAGGGAGCCAGGGGGCCAGGCCTGGAGTCAATGGCCCTCCAGTGCAGACTTGCTCTGCCCTGGCTGACGCTGTACCCTCCCCACCCCCGCTTCCTGTTTTCAGGCACAGGCTGTCACCCTCACTGTAGCCCAGGCCTTCAAAGTCGCCTTTGAGTTTTGGCAGGTATCCAAAGAAGGTGAGACTTTGCATCTACATTGTGGGTGTGGTGGGAGGTGGGGAGGCAGATAAAAGCCCTGAGGTCAGGTCTGGACTGACTTCCAGCCTCATCACCCACCTGGCTTGTGATTGTGATTGGGTCCCTTCACCGCTCCGAGTCTTGGTTTTCCCATCTGAAAAATGGGAACAGCCATCTCCCTCCCCAAGGATGCTTGTGAGGATTAACTGACATCTGAAAGGTTTCTTTCCTCCCGGCTGGAAACCTAAAACTGCCCCCGAGACTGGCCGCGGCTAATCACCCCCAGCCCAGTGATTGCTGGGGACAGAGTGCTGGGGTCTGAGGCTCCAATGTGTTGTGCCTTGGTCCTGCAGAGAAAGAGAAGAGGGACAAAGCCGGCCAAGAGGGAGGGGACGTCCTGGGGGCCCGCCGAGACTGCACCCCCCTCTTGAAGAGCTGTGAGTCCTGATGGGGAAAGGGGGTGTTGGGTCTGTGTGTCACCCAGGGGGCTCTGCTTCTGCCTGGGCTGGGACAGCCTCTTGGTTTTTCACTTTTGTTTTGTTAAATAATACACATTTATTACAGGTCAATTAGAAAATGTAGATAAGGGGAAGAAATCATTCATTTTGGGGCATTTTCTTCTAGATATGTTCCTATGCAAATATGTGTCTGCCTTTCTATATTTTTAACATACTGTTGTGTGGTCACTTAAGAAAACTTAACTATTGTGAATACTAAAGTTTCTGTCTAAGCCATTAGTTGAGGGCAGGTTCTCACTCTGTGGGCAGTTGTGCAGCTGCTGTGGGGAGGTGCCAGGGCCAGGCTCTGCTGGGAGGCCTGGGAAAGGCCACATCCTAGGGGAGGGTCAGGGCCAGGACAGCCGCCAGGAAGGAAGAGGCTGATCTCCCACTGACACACCTGACCGGATCCCTCACAGCAGTCGCCACTGGTAACCTGCTGGATTTAGAGGAGACGGCTAAGGCCCCGCTGTCCACGGTCAGCGCCAACACCAGCAACATGGACGAGGCGCCACGGCCGCAAACCTTGAGTGGCAGCAGTGTTGTCTGGGTGAGTGGTTTTGTGGCCAGCAGATCATTAATCCTCAGCCTGACCTCTGGGCGAGCCTGAGGCTGCTCCAGGCCCTGGCACCCATGACTTGTAGGCCTCTGGGAGGACCAGACGCAGCCCAGCAGTGCCCAGGCCCAGGATGGGGGATGAACAATGTCCCTTTTGAACCTGAGGCTGCGTCCCCAACAGGCTTGGCTCCCAGCACAGCTGTCTCCTCACAATGCCTGTCCTCTTGGCCTGAGCATCCACGGCTCTGCCCACCACAAGACCAGCCAAAGGCGCCCTTGTTCCTGGTATTGCAGAGCCCGCTCCTGACACTCCTCCCCCTCAGCTGTCTGAATGAGGAGCCAGAGACTTGGGCAGTCACCAGCTTGGTCCCTGACCCCCTCAGGGACTCAGGGCAAGCCCCCTGACCTCTCTGTCTCACCTTTTTCATCTCAGTGAGGGTGATGACCTCAGCCAACAGAATCTCCCCGAGGAACCCAACATTTAATTTTGATTTTTCATTTGGAAATAATTTCAGACTGTGTTACAACAATAGTACAAAGAATTCCTGTTCATTCTTCATCCAGATTCCTCAGTTGGTATCTTGTATAACCACATTACAGTGGTCAGAATCAGGAAACAAACACGATACCATGCCATTGTATTATCTGTGAATTTACACATTTCTCCAGGGGTCCCTCCAGTGTCCGATTTCTGGCCCAGGATCCGTTGCAGAGTCACGTTAACTTGTCATTTCTTTAATTTTTAAAAATCTGGCTAGTGGGGGCTCCCCAGGTGTCCCTTGAGCCTGTTCTCTGCTGTTCGAGAACCACCCTTGCCACTTGCCCATCCTCACCAGGAGGCCAGGGAGGGACCTCACCCATTGCTTTTCCACTGAGGCTGAGGGATTCCTGCCATCACTTATCCCTCATTAGCTTGGAATTTTGGCTTGACTTTTGGAAGTAAGTGAAGGCAAGAAAACCTCCTTCCCCACCCTCTTCCTTTTGGAATTTGAAAGCCATAGGAGTCATCAGGTCCAGCTCCCTCCTCTTATGGAAGGACAAGCTGAGTTTCTTCCCCCCCACCCCCGCCGTGTACTACCCCAAGCTGAGTTTCATAGAGGAGCAGTGACTTGCTTAAGGTCTCAGAGCAGGTAGTGGTGGAGCAGGGCATTGAACCCACCTGGATCTCCAGACGCTCTAGGACGTACCCTTTCTCCTTTCTCCTCTCCCACATTTCCAGCTTTGGGTCCTTGGGCTGAGATGCTGACGATGTACCCAGGCAGGAGGCCTGCCTGAGCCTGTGCCTCCAGGTGCCCACCTGACCTTGTGTCCTGAGGCCCTGTAGCTTATACTCAGGGCTGGGACAAGCCCCAGCTATGAACATGGGCTCCCCTACTCAGAGTTCTTATCTCCTGATTTGTTTTCCCCAAGGAGCTGGATGATGGCCTGGATGAAGCGTTTTCGAGGTAATGTGAGCTTCCTGTGCTGGGCGGGGGGCCTGGCATGTGTGGGCAGGTCCTGCTACCCTTCCCCTGCCCCACCCCCGCCAGACACCTTTGCCCTGCCTGAGAACACAGCCACTCAGACCTCCTCCAGAGCAGCAGTCCCCATCCCGCCACCCCAGTGCCTCCAGGGGCAGGGAGCTCACTGTCTGGGAAGGAAACCCCTTCCAGTGTTGGCCAGAGTTATAAGAAAGTTCTTACAGTTGAGTCAGAAACTGTTCCTGGTGGCTGCTCTGCCGCAGTCTGAACTGAGTGGAACACACTGCAGCTCAAGTTGATTTCTTCTGCCTGGTGTAGCCTTCAAAGATGGGCTGCTTTTGCAGGATTTGCTCCCTCCAGAGGACTGTATGTATGAAAAGGGGAAGGGAGAAGGTGCTTCATGAAGCCCCTGGAGTGTTCCACAGCGGGGAGGGTCAGGCGCAGCAAGGAGTGTTTTGGTAAAGCCTGAGAGTGGTGACATTTCCCTGTTTTCCTGGGGGCCATCTTGTGGCCCCCTTCAGCTTGGGGACATGCCACTGAGAAGGCTGTGGCTGAAGAGAGGCCTGGGCAGCTCAGGGTTCCAAGCCCTGGGTCCCAGTCCTCAGGCCTCCCTTTCTCCCTGAGACCCTCAGCAGCCTCCTACAGCCCTCACACCAGGGGCTTTGTTTGGGGTTGGGGTCAGCAATTTTCAGTCCAGCGGGTGGAGGGAGTCAGGCTCTTTGCCCTTCCTCCTCCTTCCTCCTCCTCACCTCCTTTTTGCCAGGGACTGTTGGAAACCCCTTGGTCTAGCCCAGGGCGAGGGTGGCACCTTTCCTGCCTCACTGGCTGACTACAACCCCTGTCTGAAAAAAATCTTTCCTTTGCTTTTTTCCTCAGTATCTTGAGCATCGTGCGCTCTTTATATTGAACAATTTTGAAAATCAGCAGAGCATTAAACAGAAAGTAACACCGTCCCATAATCCCACAGCCCAGAGTTTTGGGCTTAATTCATGCTAATCCTATACATATACATTATTTTGCATTGATCTGCTCATGGTATTTGCATTTTGGGATCCTGATTTTTCACTTAACAGCCACGTGTCAGAAGCATTGCTCCAGGCTGTTAAAATCGCCTCGTAAACACCTCTTCCACTGACTGCCTAACATTCTCTTAAGGGAAGCAGCTATAATTTACTTGACTCTCCCCTGTTCTTTTGGACATGTAGGTTGTCTCCCTTTGTAAATTTATTTTTTGAACAGCATGATGTTGACACAGTTACAGCCAAAGAATCTTCTGTTCCCTCCCATGGCTTGGCCCCCCCACCGCCCCTGCTGCTCCCTTTACCGGCACTGCCCCTTCTCCTCTTTCCTGGGCATGACCTGACTGAGCTGGGGCATAGTGTGGGTGCTGTGGCCTCTCCCGGGGGTGGGTGCAACGCTGGCTGCCCCTCACATTTCTGAGCTGCTTGACTCTCAAGGGGAGGTGCTTTGATCTGAGGCTCCTCCACCTCCCCTGCTTCTCGGGCTTCCTTCTTGGGCCCCATGCCCTGCTGTTCCCTACTCATGCCCTCTTGCATCTGACCCTGGAGCTGGCCAGGCTTGGCAGGCTCCTGGGGCCCTCCAGCCCTTGCCTAGGCTGTCGGCTCACCCAGCTCTGCCTTCCAGGCTTGCCCAGTCTCGGACGAACCCTCAGGTCCTGGACACTGGCCTGACAGCCCAGGACATCCATTACGCCCAGTGCCTATCGCCTGTCGACTGGGACAAGCCTGACAGCAGCGGCATCGAGCAGGATGACCTCTTCAGCTTCTGAGGGCCCGGGGCCTGCCGGACACAAGCAGCCCTGACACGTGACGAACCAAAACCACCTGCTGCGGGGGAGCTGACTCAGAGACCCGCCCGCCACCTCTCCCAGCCCTCAGCACTGTCAGCCTGAAGATCAGAGCTGTAGCCAGTCAGGCAGGGGAGAGATTTTTTTTAAGCCCTGCTCTTTCTCTGAGAACCGAAAGATGCCTTGAATATTTATTCAGTGACTTCTGGCTGATGCTTGGAAGCCAGTCTGTGTCAGGCACGTCTCCTGCTGCGTGACGTGTGCAGCGCTGTAATCAGCTCCTGGAGCAAGCTCTGCCCTGGCCGCGAGTGTCAGGACTGTGACCAAAGCATTCCTAGCCCCTTCTCACTTTCTAAGGACCCGATTTTCCCTGGGGCATCCTGCTTCGGATTTCAGTGATTTTTTTTTTCCCCCAAGCACAGGAGAGCACCCACAACCTCAGGAGAGGACTGTGTCCTCTTGCTCTCCTTCCTCAGGGCCCAGCAGGCGGGGCTTGAGCCCTGGACCCCAGACTCTTAGAGACTGAGGTGCAGCTCCTGACCAAAGACAGTACAGCTTGGCACTTTAAAGCATTCACAGCATGTGTGGCCCCGAGGGCTCCTCCATGGTGCTGCATTGAATGGAGCTTTCCTTCTGCCCTTCCTCCAGGAGAAGGGGCCTAAGGCCCCCTGGGATGATCTCCACCTGTGATAGAACCAGTGTAACTGGCTGCTCTCTGCTCCCAGGGACTGAGGGGGGTAGGGGGGATCATCGGGGGCCGGCCCCTCCCTGCCTTCTCCCCTCCATTCAAGGCTGTGCCCCTCTTCTGCTGTCTGTGTGAGTGTCTCTGCGCCCCGTCTCCCCGTACTTCCTGGGATGATGTGTGAAACCTGACACCTTGATTTATTTGGAAATATTTTGTGACCACTTTACAGATGAGAAAATTGAGGCCTCAAGCGTGGAAGGGGTAGAGTGAAGAGTAGAACCCAGGTCTGATGCCAAAGCTGCTTTCTTCTCTGCCTCCGCCTCATACAACTCACACCTCCTTTTCTTCTAGCTTTGTTGTCCTCCCAGGAACCAAAAAACCCCAGCTATTTTCTGACCAAAATGTGTTTCATAACAAACCATCTGGTGCCTTTCCACACAGAACTGGCAGAAACCTCATGTCCTGCTAGCTGTCTTTCTTGTTGATTTCCGTGAAAATACAAGTGTTTGAAGTGTGTTAATTCTGACGGTGAAACAAAATCCAACTCTGTCAGAATCACGTTGTTCTCTTTCCTGACACTGTGACCCTGGGTCGGGACATACCAGCAGCAGTCTGTCTTTAGAATCTCTTTCCTTCCTCCCCTTCTGCCCCTGTAGGGCTCCCACATCCTGAAAGCCAGGAAAGCCTGGAGCATCTTTTCCATCCCAGGTGCCTCCCAGTGGCCAGCCTGTTGGAGCAAGTTTCATTAGCCCCAGGGAGAGCACAGCCTCCCTTAGAACCTCCTTATTTGACTAAGCACTGGAATCGGACACATGAGACGGAGGTGCCTGAGGGTGGGGTGGGATTCGTAGGGTCTTTATCAGAATCTGAGGATGCCTTCCTTGGCCCAGCTCTAACCACCTCCTTGGCATCAGCCTCTATGTTTGTCAGAAGGTGATATGGGCGAGGCCTGATACGGGCCTGCCTTGGCATGAGGCTGGCCAGGGGTCCTGAGAGGCACTGCTCTGTGAGCCACACTGGCCTTTGCCTCCATTTCTAGTTGACCGGCTGTCCGTGTGCCTCCTGTGTGTCTGTAGATAACTCTTGCTGTGCTTTATTTGTGAAAGTTTAATGAGGAAAAAACAAATAATAAATGTTCTCTTGAAACTCATTGAAACTGCACTCATCAGATGGAGCAGACAGTTGGCAGCGTCCAGCGGCTCCTGACCTTTGGGAATGGGAGCAGCAGTGACCACAGACTGGGTGGGGGCCACGTGCCCAGAGGCAGCACTGAGAGCAGGGTGGGGGTGATGGTCCTTAGGTTCCCGGGGTTGAAGGCCCAGTGGGGCCCCCTTTTCACCCAGTGGCTGGGTGTGTGTGTGATGAGGTCATCTCTGGATGACTCAGAGAGGCCACACCAGAAATCTGGTCTCGGCCGAACCTTCTGAGCCTGGGCAGGGGCCTGGCCTGGGCCTGTGAGTCCCCTGCTGTGCTCATGGGGTTGTGTACGTGGTCTACGTGGGTGTTTTCCCCAGGCAGGATCTGCATTATTTTCATCACTTTTTGGATCTGCAGCACGTCTTCATTCCACAGTCTTGCTCCAGGCTGAATGTGGACGGGGCCTGGGTCATAGTACTGGGGATGGGTCCAGGCGTGGCCCAGATGGACTCAGGGTGTGTGGTTTCAGTGTGTTGGGGGTGGTGTGAAGTATTTCAGTGACTTGGGAGACCCAAGGTCTAGCCCTAGCTCTGTCACTTGGAGGCTGTGACACTTGATCAGTCACCTCTTGAGCTTTGGTTTTCCCATCTGTGAAAAAGGTACAATGACCTCCCCCCTTTTTACCACCTCGGTTTTGTGTGACTCAGTGGTGACCATCATCACATTGTTGGTAGAACACTTGTGCACTGGGTTATCTCAGAGCCAAAGGCAAAAAATACTTTTAAGAAGGAAAAGTAAAATTGTTAGCAACCAGTGTTAACTGAGTTCTTACTGTGTGCCAAGGGCTGTGCTAAGCTCTGCGCCATACCGGAACAGTCGTGTTGAGCCTAGAAGGTATTAGATGGCTTTAGCTCCCATTACTGCTGAGGACACCGGGGCTGGGAGAGGAAGGCAGCTGTGTTTCCAGTGCTGGGCAGGGCCACAGCCAAGCCTTCAACCTGTGTGGCCCTTACCCTACCATGTCCTGGCTTCCCAGGAGCCCAGTCTGGCCATGCTGCCCGAGGACTCCTGTTGACCTGCGCAGTGACCTTCACAGAAGGGTCTTCAGGTTCTTTCAGCCATTCTCTGGGGACTCCCCAGGCCTCTGCCCCTCAGCTGCGGCTTGTGGGGGTCCCCTTGGGCATGTATCTCTTTATCCCTTTCAAATGGTGGTATCTTAAGTGTCCAGAACCCAGAGGCAGAGCCCTTATCTCAGCATCAGGCTGACTCCCTGTGAATTCTGAGTGGATTGTGGATGACTAAGAAATTCTCTCCTTTCTTCTTTCCCCCATAATCTGAAAAGACACCCAACAAGTTCATCTTTCGGTTTAAATTTGGCCAATGTCTTTAGTCTCCGGATGTCTCGAATTATAAATCCTGAGCACCCGCTGTCTGCTCTTTCATGCATAAGGGATGAAGCCAGGAAGAACAAAGTCGCCTTTCAGACTTGATGTGACCTTCAGCTTCTCTGGGTGGATGTTAGGGTCTTCTCTCCCAGGAAGAGATCCCATCCCATGTAAATCTCTGGGGACTTTTCAACAAGCCTGGCTAGGGAATCAGCAGATTCCACATCTCGGGTGCTGGCTTGGGGCCTGGTCTTCCCCTGGCCTCCTCCCCCAACCATTCCCAGGTGTGGGTTGGAACAGGTGCCCATTTGTATATTAAGTAACCTTGCCAGGCCCAGTGGCCCATGCCTATAGTCCCAGCACATTGGGAGGCTGAGGCGGGCGGGTCACAAGATCAGGAGATCGAGACCAGCCTGACCAACATGGTGAAACCCCATCTTTAATAAAAATAGAAAAATTATTAGCTGGGCGTGGTGCCGCGTGCCTGTAGTCCCAGCTACTCGGGAGGCTGAGACAGGAGAATCGCTTGAACCCAGGAGGCAGAGGTTGCAGTGAGCCAAGATCACACCATTGCACTCCAGCCTGGTGACAGAGAGAGGCTCCATCTCAAAAAAAAAAAAAAGTAACCGTTGGCACTGTTAGGTCTTTGCACCTGCCACCGGTGATACTAGTCCTCAACCTCACATGCTCCCAGGGAGGTGGTTCTAGTCCCGTTTTCCTGATGAGGCAGCTGAGGGTGAAGGAAGCTCAACAAGTTGCCCAAAGCCTCTCATCCACTCAGAGGGGGATCTAGGATTTGAACCCTGTTCTCTGACCCCAGAGATCCGGATTTCCACTGCACTGTGCCCCTCTGTGTAGATTGAGGCAAATCCCAGCCAAGCTGCTGTGTCCTGCTCTGCCTCGCCCGTGGCCCCAGCTACCACAGAAGACACTGGAAGCTGCTGGCCAGTGGGAGTCTCCACAGGCAGAAGCTGACTTCTAGATGCCAGAGCAGATCCTCCCCACTTCCCCAGGGGCTGACCTTTGGGGCCACTTCTCTGGACATGCCTAGTTTAGAGCTTCACAGGGCTGTGTCTCATTGCGTTAAGACCCTGTTTTGTCCTGAGTGGCATTGCTCAGCCTGCCAGTGGGGCCCACAGTGAGCTTTGGTGCCCCTCAGAGAAGGAAGGCTTCCTCTGGGAGGCGAATGCCAGCCTTGGAAGGGCAGGAAGTAGGGGGCAGCAGCATCCCACACATACCAGCTAGTTTAAGCTGCTGCTCAATGCCTGTGCTCGTAGGTATTGTTAGCCCATTTTAAAGATGATGACACTGAGGCCTGTGGAGGTTACATGATTAGCCAGCCTCACATAGCTACCAGGAGGCAGGCCTGGGACTCAGAGCCTGTGTTTTCCACCATGCTGGGTGGCCCTGCCTCTGCAGGTCACCTGGGGCATTGGCAAGTCAGGATGACCTTGCTTGCTTAGGAACTTCCGAACCCAGCCCAGAGTAACCATAGCCAAGTGTCCAGCACAGAGGTATGGATCAGATGGTACGTTTGTGGCTGGGACAGATGTGGGCTGTGTCATGAGTCCTTGTTGCCAGACAGCAATTCTGACTGTACCTGCTGAGCCCCAGCACAGCCTGTCTCGGGGTGGCTGAGGCACAGCTGCCCTTGACCCCCTTGCAGTTCAGGGGTTATAGTTCATGGTGCCCTGGAAAGCTTCTGGGCATGGGCTGGGCTTGCGCCATGCCAGTAGGACATTAGAAGTCAGAGCTGAGGCATGGCAGCTGGGGAAGCCGGGGCAGGCTCCAAAAAGAGGGGCTTGTTCCCGCTGGGCCTCGGAGGAAGGGTAGAATGATTGGTGACTGCGTGTGCTAGCCTGGGAGCTCCCTGAGGACATGCTTGTCTGATTCGCCCCATGGCCTCAGTGCCCAGCCTAGCACCGGGCACAGAGCGGCCACCAGTGAGTCAGGTCATCAGGAGGGGAGAACCAGCCTGGCTCCCATGAGAGCTGCGAGAAGGGGCAGCCCTGGCTTAGCAGGCAGCACTGGAGCCCCTGCAGCCTGGTGGTCCACTTTGCCTGCTATCAGATGCATCCTATGACAGCTCCCCTGTGTGCACTGGGCTTAGGCATTCTGAGCCTTTGTCACACAGAGCCTGTGGCATGGCATGCCCGGCCTGGTTTGGTAAAACTTTGTGTGGTCCACCCTCTACCCCGACCAAAGATATTTCATGCTGCCTTCAAAGTGAGATTCTAGAATGTTAGTGCTGGGAGAACCCCTGATGGTTCCCCAGCCCACCCACTGTGCTTATAATTGGGAGCTGAGGCCTGCAGAGGGCACAGGACTTGCCTGGGACTCACAGGCAGTTAAGAGAGCTGGGATCTGAGCCGTATTTTCCACCGACTCCGTGCCCAGTCCTCCATCCACCCGGTGGAGAGGAGCGAGAAGTCTCTTTCACTCTAGCTGCAGTGGGCCTCGTGCTTGCGGGGAACTGGATGTGATGATGATAAGAAGAGGCTGGACCTTGGTGGATTCTTGAGCATGTCCTGAGCACCAGCTCATCATCTATCTCTCCACTGTCCCCCTCAAGGGCCCTGAAGTCTCATGTGCAGCTCAAGCTGCTGGCCAGACGCCTAGAAGAGGGAGCAGGAGTACAGCCTCTGGGGCCACAGCAGTCAGGACTGGGTTTCAATCCCCGACAGCCACTTTTTAGCCACAGATACAACTTAGTAGCCTGTGTCTCAGTCTCCTCCCCTGTAAAATAGGATAAAGGTGCAGTCCAAACAAAGAGGGGCTGCTCTGGGGGGTGGGGGGAGCAGGTGGGGGTGGAGAGGACCAGTCTCTTCTGAGTGGTAAAGCCCAACAGGATAGCCGAGGTGAGGGGGAGACAAGGTGTGTCCTACCGGCTCCCAGGTGCACACTCGGGCCCTGCCACGTGGAGACCACCACATGGTGCCCTCGGGAAAAACTCGACAGACTTCACTCCTCAGGAAAGCATTCCAGTCTAGCTGTTTCCAGGAGGAAGGCATTAAGTGAAGAGCGCCGGATCACAAACGCTCTGGCAGGGCAAGGGTCCAGGTGGTGCCTGCAGGGGCTCAGGGATCTGGCTGCTGCCGCTCCTGTAGATCCCAGTGGTCTCATCCTGGGGCAGAGCTGGTTGGAAGCTGCTGGCAACAGAAGTTGGGAAAAGATGGTTTGAAGGCCTCCAGCCCCTGTGGCTCAGGAGGGCACAGGGAAGGGAATGGTGCTGAGATGCAGCAGACCCTCTGGCACCCTGCCACCCTGACACTGTTGGGAGGCAGGGAGGTTAAAAGGAGCTGGGGGAGGTTAGCCCAGAGGAAACCTGGCTGCCACACCTACAGTGTCGGGAGCTATGCTGAGGCTTCGCTCACATTATCATGTAACCCTTAGGAGAGCCATGTGAGGCCATGAACTGACCTGATCAAGATGTGAAAAGCTAGGACAGCACCCCAGGGCTGTTTCATATGGGCTGGAGTCTGCTCCTGCCTCTTGCTGAGCCAGGCTTGGGTCAAGGGTCATTCATCCGATGCCCACCGATTGCGTGCCCACCACATACCAGGCGCCTGGAACATGGCAGCGAACAAAACAGAAATCCCCATAGTCATGGAGCTTATGCTCCCCAAAAATGTATGAATATTTATGAATATGTAAAAATAGGTGTGGTGTAAGCACTCCGAAGGAAAAAGGGCAGGGGAGGGGACAGGGAGTGGCCTGGCCGGCGGTGCTGCTGCACCTGGGGTGGTGGGCATTGGACAGAGTCCTGGAGGAGGCAGGGAGGCCCCAGCGAAAGAGCAGCTGAGAGGGCAAAGAGCAAGTGCAAAGTCCCGGGACTGCATTTTGGAATCTGCCAAGAACAGGAGGAGGTCTGAGGCTGGAGAGGAGGGAGGAAGGAGGTGAGCTGGGCACTGGGCTCAGAGCAGGCACAGGTGTGGACCACAGGGCGGTGGCAAGGCTCAGCCCTGCTGTGCAGGGCTCAGTGTGGGGTCTCAGGACACAAAGGCTGCACAGCCAGGGGCAATGCAGAGACTGAGGCTGTCATCCAGGGTTGGGCCCAAGAGAGAGCAACCTCTGGGCTTGAAAGGCGGCAGGTGAAAGTTTGAAAAGGAAACCGCGTTTACTTCTGCTCTGTAGTCCGATTGGGGGTTTCCAGGTTTGTCGAAGAAAAGGAGGTGTGGATGGCCAGTGGCCTGGGTTTGGTGGTGCCCAAATCTGTGTGTCGGGAGCCCTGTGGGTGTCTGTGGGCCTCTGGCAATGGCCCGTGTGGGGGATTTATGTATCCCCATGTGATGCGGGGGCTGGTGTCTCTTGGTCCCTCCCAGCCGTGCGAGAGGCTGATGCAGCGAGTGTTCAGGCATGCTGTGTTATTTCTCTGGGTGTGTGTGAGTGAGCCTGTGTTGGCTCCGTGGGCCTGTATCTGCCATGGGCGTGTAGACCTGAATGTAAGTACGTGAGTTGGGGGTGAGAGGCCTTGTGTTTCCTTGTGCGTGCCTGTGGGTTCCTGCTTGTCCATAGTGGGTGCAGTGAGGGGTGTCTTTGACTCTGGCTTGTCATTGTCTGGGTCATGCTTGCTTGACATTCCACAGCTCAGCTCTAGTTCTTGGAATGAATTGAAACAGCTCCCAAGACCCAGCAGGACTGGCCTGTGCTTACTGGGGACTTGGGTTCAGGATCTCCTCCCCGGGGGCCTCTGACAGCTGAGGTAGGGAAGACTCACCATCCTGGTCCCCAAATGCAGTGCTTTAAACCTAGAGACCTCCCTTCTGGATCACAAGGATGGACCAGGGCTCTCACCACCCGGGTGGGAAGACTGTATAATGTTTGGGCCTTGCCAACCCCAAGGAAGAGTCAGATCCCTAACCCTGGGGGCCTCCTGGGAAAGCCAGGACTCTAGCACTGTGGAAAGAGCATGGAGTTAGAAGTCAGAAGGACCTGGGTTCAAATCCCACTTCTGGCCCAGCATGAGGGTTCACACCTGTAATCCAAGCACTTTGGGAAGCTGAGGCAGGTGGATCACCAGAGTCCAGGAATTTGAGACCAGCGTGAGCAACATGGAGAAATGCCGTCTCTACAAAAAATACAAAAAGAAAACCAGACAAACAGAACACAAAAAACCGAGCTGGGCATGGTGGCATGCTCCTGTAGTTCCAGCTACTCAGGAAGCTGAGGTGGGAAGATCACTTGAGCCTGGGAAGTCAAGGCTGCAGTGAGCTGTGATTGCGTCACTGCACTCCAGGCTGGGCCCCAGAATGAAACCCTGTCTAAAACAAACAAACCAACCAACCTCACTCTGTCATTTCCTAGTTCCAAAACCTTAGTCAAATGGCTGCTCAGTTTCCTTATCTACAGAGGTGGGGACTGGCCTCTTGGGCCTAGTGTAGAGATTAATTGAGCACTGACTATGTGCTCAGCCCCACTGGCTCCTCTCAATAACTCTCTGGAATGGGTATGGCCCCATTTTGCAGAAGAGGAAACTAAAGCCCAGAGAGGTGGTGTGACTTGCCTGCCCATGGTCACTCAGCTGGGAATGAGCAGAGCCTGGATTTGAACCAGGCAGTCTGACTTCAAAATAAGAGCATGAGGCTGGGTGCAGTGGCTCACGCCTATAATCCCAGCACTTGGGAGGCCAAGGTGAGTGGATCGCTTGAGGTTAGGAGTTCAAGACCAGCCTGGCCAACATGGTGAAACCCTGTCTCTACTAAAAATACAAAAAAAATTAGCCCGGGCATGGTGTCACGTGCCTGTAATCCCAGGTACTCAGGAGGCCGAGGCAGGAAGATTGCTTGAATCTGGGAGGCAGAGGTTACAGTGAGCCAAGATCGTGCCGCTGCACTCCAGCCTGGGCGACAAGAGCAAAACTCTGTCTCAAAAAAAAACAAAAACAAAAGTAGACCAGGTGCGGTAGCTCACACCTATAATCCCAACACTTTGGGAGGCTGAAACTGGCCGATCACCTGAGGTTGGGAGTTTGAGACCAGCCTGACCAACATGAAGAAACCCCATCTCTATTAAAAATACAAAATTAGCCAGGCATGGTAGCATATGCCTGTAATCCCACCTACTTGGGAGGCTGAGGCAGGAGATCACTTGAACCCAGGAGGCAGAGGTTGTGGTGAGCGGAGATTGCACCATTGCCCTTCAGCCTGGGCAACAAGAGCGAAACTCCGTCTCAAAAAAAAAGCCAACCAACCAATCGAACAAAAACCCCAAAAGTAGCAGCATGAGACAGTGAAAGGAAAGCAGAGTGTCTGGCTTTGGGTGCCTGGCCAGTAGTGGCTATTACTACTGAGGCTCAGAGAGGTGAAGCAACTTGCCCCAGGCCACACAGCCAGGAAGGAACCCAGCCAAGACTGGAGTCCAGGCCTAACCCCACACACCATCCACTTTCTCTTTCACAGAGGTCCTCTCCCACCCCGTCCAGCCTGTCTGCCAGGGGAAACTGAGATGGGGCCCAGATTTGGAGTGGGACTTGACTGAGGTCACACAGAGGCCCAGGCGTCCTTCCTCTTCAGAGAGCAGGGCTGGGGGCAGACAGACACCCATAGGCTTAGCAAGCCCCCAATGTAGGCCTGGAGTGGGGGCTGCCCCTCCTCCACCATGCCTGGAGGAGGCAGCATGGTGCTGTCAGGCAGAGGCACTAGGACTGGCCTGAGACAAAGAGCCGAGGAGGAGCCAGTGGTGTGGTCCAGGCCCGCACCTGCTGTCTCTGAGAGCAGAGGGACTTCTGCCCAGTGCAGGGAGTCGTGGGGCGGCTGCATGTGGAAAGGCCTCAGCCAGGCCGTGAATGTCCAGCCCATGGTTCCCGCCCGTGGCAATGTCCCTGTGAGCGTGGCAGTCGGCCCTCTCCCCACTGAGTCACCCCAGGCAGCAGAGACTGTGCCATCCCTGCTTCCACCGCCTGAGAAGGATCGGGAGGAAGCATGTCCTGAATGCCGCTTTATTGCAATAAGTTTATGGATTCAGCTCATTACATTTAATTAGAATTATTTAATTAGAATCTTAATAAAAGAGTAGAGCAGGAAGGAGGCTGATGAACGGAGGTGAGGAGAGCCTTGCTGAGTGTGAGGAGCAGACCCAGCTGGGAGGTGGAGTCGGGGAGGGGCTGCCAGGATGCCGGCCTGGATGGCTAGGCAGAGGGGACTGTGAGTGCCAGGACCACTGGGGCCTGGGCTGGGCTTTCCCCGACCTGTTCCTTACCAGATGGTCCTGGCCCTATGCGCAGGTCCTGGGCTGGGTTCCTGCCCTCAAGGAACTCAGAGTTCATGCAGGGAACAGACAAGGAGCCAGACACTACCACAGCCAGTGCAGAAGGCAGAGTCACGTGCCAGTCAGAGATGGGCGTCGAGCCTGGCGTGGGTTAGGAAGGCCTTCTAGAGCAGGGAGGCCTGTGGCGAGACCTCGCTATGTTGAGCGTAGACGAGAAGGGGAAGGGCTCCAAGCAGGTGTAGGGGAAGGTGGAGTGTTCAAGGCGCCTGGCGAGGACAGGACAGGGTGTGGTGGAAATTCGGAACAGAGGCCCGCCAGGCGACTGGCTCAGGCCCCGGCATCACCATGAGCTGGCTCTGGCAAGTGACTTGGGCAGGTTGTACCACTCCTTGGAGCCTCGTCTTCCTCATCTGTAAATGGGGGTGATGGTGGGACCCACTCGTGGGGCTCTTGTGTGGATGAGATGAGCTGCAGAGAGCACTTGGAACAGCGCCTGGCACATGTCAGTGCGTGTGCACGCGCTATCGGGACTGTTGTTAGGACTGTCGCAGTGGAGGTCTCCAGCAGGTCATGTTACACGAGTCACGAGCTCAGGGGGCATCTGGGCTGGGGACGTAGCTCTGTCATCAGTCAAGCGGCAGGTGTGAGTGAGCCCCCTACCCCTCCAGCTTCTATTTCCTCTTTTCTCATTTCCTGAAAAAAAAACAGTTTTGTTCAGAGATCTGACCCCAACAGAGCTCTTGCTCTTCAGGGAAAACTGGTCCCACACCCCAGCTCCAGGGAGATCCTGGTGAGAGGAGCCAGGCTGCTCAGGCCATCCCCTGGGGCTGGTTCTCAAGGAGGCTGGAGTTTCCTCTCTCTCTCTCTGTCCCTCTCTCCTGAGCACATAAAGAAGTGGGTGACTGTCGACTAAAGAAAAAAATCAAGCTTTTAAAGAATTAAAATTAGTTTTATGCAGAAGTCTTACTGATGACTGTAGACAGAGGCCTATGGCCCTCAAGCAGCCCCCAGAAACGTTTTGTCGGGTGACACTGGCACAGCATTTGAGCCCACTGCTGATATGCAGCTGGTGGAGGTTCAGCAGAGCAAAATATCATATCCAAGTTTGGGTGCAAGAGTCCATTTGGTGACAGATTACAGAGGCATCATCACTAACCCTGTTAGACATTATTACCTTATGTGTAGGAAAAGGCAAGGACTAGGGTCGTTTATCTTTTTTTTCTTAAGATAAGGTCTCACTCTGTCGCCCAGGCTGGAGTGCAGTGCACTGGTGTGATCATGGCTCGCTGCAGCCTCAACCTCCCAGGCTCAAGCGATCCTTCCACCTCAGCCTCTTGAGTAGCTGGGACTACAGGCACACACGCCATTGCACCTGGCTAATTTTTATATTTTTTGTAGAGATAGAGTTTCACCATGTTGCCCAGGCCAATCTCAGACTCCTGGGCTCAAGCAGTCCACCCACCTTGACCTCCCAAAGTGCTGGGATTACAGGTATGAGCCACCGTGCCTGGTGTGGGGTCATTTATCTTTTAAAGAATATAGTGACTCGGGCAAGAGACGTGGGGATTTTGTCTTTAAAGCATCTTTCTGGAGAACTGCATGTTGTCACGGAATCAGGAGCTTGTGAAATTATGCTGGCATGTAGAAATGAGAAACACGGCATCTTAAATTTGTCACTTTGTCTTACGTGACCTGTGCTACCCCTTCAGAGGACCAGATCTGTGATGAAGCTAGCAGTGCAGTATGCCACCTCTCCATTTGTTGTTTAAAGCCTTGATTTGTAGCATTTGTCGATTTCCTAGTATAAATATGGCCACCATGGCCAGTGTCAGGCTACCAACATGACATCACTGACCTGGAGTTGAGATGCATACAATCAGTTCTTGCAAGCCAGAAAGAGCCAGCTCCAGCACCCTACTAGGTGAGGCCAGCCCTGAGAACAGCAGAGCTGGGAGCGAAAAGCACCTGTTCACAGATCTGCACCACGGATCCGCCTCCATGTGTGCTGTTTTCTGTTACTTGGAGCCAAAAGCATCCCACACCTTGCAGGGCTGCCGGGCAAGAAGAGAAGAAAACCCAGGAGCAGCCCAGAGGAACTGATAGGATTTATGCAGCCGGCAGAGGAGGAGGAGGCTGTGAGCTCAGCTGCCACTGTAAGGTGGTGATGCCAAGGGTCAGATTTTACATTTGGTTTTTCACAGACTTAATCCTGCTGCCACAAAAGATAAGAGAATTTTTTTCAGGCCAGTTATAGAAAGTTCCTAGGCTCCAGTCTATGCCTTGAGCCAAGAATTTAGGGATTTAAGCTTGTTATTCTTTTTCCTTGAATTGTCCAGTGCCACGGAAGAAGCTACCCAGTCTCTGAAATCTTCATGCCATTCACGTGTTCAATAGCAGTGTGGACTCAGACCCTCAAAGCTCTGCCTTCAATGGCACTTTTTTCCAGATGGCCACAGGCCATAATTTAATTAATTAATATAACTTAATTAGCTGTTTCACCACGACGTACCACAGCTGCTAGATTCTCATCCCTGAACACTAACTGGATTTTCCCTTCCTTCAGCTCCGACTAGACCAGATCATCATTTCCCTGAGGGTATGTAGCCAGAAACCCACCCCCACCAACCAATTTCCAAACCCTTCAGGTTTCTGAGTTGAAAACTATAGAAACTGACCTTCGCTAATTTAAGCAGAAAGGAACTTATTGGAAAGACACCAAGGAGCTCACACAATCAGCTGGAGAAGTGGGCTCAGAGAGAGAACAGCTGTTGAGGGAGGCTGACAGTCAGGACACACAGGCAGGGTGCCCCTACGGAAGATGTCTGCTTCTGTCTGTCCTGTCTATTTTCCACAGATTCAGGGTAGGCTCCTGGTGGATGGAGTTGGTGTCATGGCTGCTCCTAGCTGACTAGGGTGAATATCAGCTTCTGCACGAGGAAGATGGAGCTGTCTCCTGTAAGGTTCACTAGGCTTGAGTCTGCCACGGTGGCTCCTGCCTGTATTCTCAGCACTCTGGGAGGCTTGAGCCCAGGAGTTCAAGGTTACAGTGAACTATGACTGCACCACTGCACTCCAGCCTGGGTAAAAGAGTATCTCTAAAACAAAAAAGTTATATAAAGATATTTTAATGCCAAGTGAGAAAGAAAACCAAAAGCCAGAAAATATTCACCTTGGCTAGACATTGTGCTAACATTTTGGCTTCATTATCTCAATTTAATCTTCACAATTATTATTATTTTTGAGCCAGGGTCTCACTCTGTTGCCCAGGCTGGAGTGCAGTGGCACAATCACAGCTCATTGCAGCCTTGACCTTTCTGGGATCAGGTGATCCTCCCCACTCAGCCTCCCAAGTAGCTGGGACCACAGGTATGAGCCACCATGCTTGGCTAACTTTTTAATTTTTTTTTGTAGAGATGGGGTCTCACTACATTGGCCAGGCTGGTCTTGATCTCTTGGTCTCAAGTGATCCTCCAGCCTTGGCCTTCCAAAGTGCTGGATTACAGGTGTGAGGTACTGCACCTGGTCCACAACTATCTTTCAAGAGGTATTCCTTTTATAAACCTCATTTAATAGATGGGGAACAGGCTCTGAGTTTCTTCACCAGTAGTAATCCCAGGCTTTGGGGTACCATGAGAACCCAGCTGGACACCATGAATGCTGGATGGCTCAGAGCCAGGCTCTGGAGGAGCTTCCCAAAATTTAGGCCAGCCTTGGTCTGTTGGCCTTAGCAAAGGCAGGAAGAGCCCGTCTAGATGGAGTGCTTCCTAATTCTAGATGATATTGCCATTGGCCTGCTTGGAGGCCGGCCGTGGACCAAGGGGGTGCCATGCTGGGGTGGAGAGCTTCTCATCAAAAGCAAATGGGGTGTCAGGAACATGTGTTCTCTGCCAGGCCTCAGCGCATGGGCAGTCTGTCATGATGTCGCTGTAGGCAGCAGCCTGGCACGGGGCACTGCAGAGTAAAGTAAGAAGGAGTAAGTTCTGAGAAGCGGAGAGGCAGGTATGGGCCCCTGGCCTCTGAGCCAGGCAGAGGAGAGAGCTACCAACCAGGGCCCACATACTGACAACAGGAAACTGCTGTGATGGCTCAGGTTTCCCCCATCAGACCAGAAGTTCCTGAATCCGGGGTGGTCCGTTTCCCTCTTTGGGCTGGAGGCTCCTAAGGGCAGAGCTCTCGCTCCTGCAGCACATCGGGAGCTCCAATATGCAGGGCCCTATCTCCCACCTTGGGCTGAGGCTTCTAACAGCAGCGCGTCTCTTTCCTCAGACTAGGGCACCTGAAGGGCTAAGTGTTCCAAGACACCAGTGTCAGCAAAGCCTGCGCAGAATTGAGGGGTGGGACGGGCAGAGCTGGATGGAACCTGACTATGCTGAAGGGGAAACGGAGACCCTGGGAGGGGCAGGGACCTGCCGAGTGCCTCCCCCAGGGAGTAGCTGACCTGGACCACATCCTGGTACTCCTGCTGAGGGAGGAGGATTTGGGTTAAGGGGACAAAGTGTGGCCTTAGGAATACAGCCCAGGAGGGGGCAGCCCTGTAGGGCCCAGGTTCAAGTGCGAAGCTGCCAGTACCGCCCCTTGGAAGCGCCTCTGTTGCTCTGTCCTGGATGTTTGAGTCCTTGGCCAGCTTCCTGGGCAATGGCCTCATCCCACTGAGATGGGCAGATGGGGAGGGGCTAGGTAAAATCCAGCTCCGCCCAGTGCAGGCCTGGGCTTTCCAGAGGTGGAACTTATCTGGGTTCTGGTCCCAATCTCTGCCTTGGCCCTGTTGTGCGGCCCTGGGCAGTGCTATGGCTTTCCCTTGGGTCTCACTTTTCTTCTCTCTCAAATAGGGGAAGCTCTTCATTCTTTCATCAGATGTTGACTGTGGTGGTACATCCTTGGCCCACTGACTCCAGTATTTGGGGGTGCATTCTGTGGTTCTAGGATACTTCTCCCCCTTTATTTTAAAATTTATTTCAAAAAATTATGGTAGAATGATCTGGGTGTGGTGGCTCATGCCTGTAATCCCAGCACTTCGGGAGGCCGAGGCTGGTGGATCACCTGAGGTCAGGAGTTCGAGACCAGCCTGGCCAATATGGCAAAACCCCATCTCTACTAAAAATACCAAAATTAGCCAAGTATGGTGGCGCATGCCTGTAGTTCCAGCTACTCAGGAGGCTGAGGCAGGAGAATTGCTTGAAACTGGGGTCAGGTGGTCAGAGGTTGCAGTGGGCTAAGATCGCACCACTGCACTCCAGCCTGGGCAACACAGCAAGACAGCAAGACTTTGTCACAAAAAAAAAAAAAAAAGAAATATATCAAAGGCTGGGAGTGAGCAACACTGAGGAGTATGCTTGTCGAGTGTGATGGTTGATTTTGTACATCAACTTGACTGGGCTAAGGGATGCCTGGATAGCTGGTAAACCCATTATCATCATGGGTGAGCCATTTCTAGAAGAGATTCACATTTCAATCCATAGACAAAGTAAAGAAGATCCACTCACACCAATGTGGGTAAGCACCATCCAGTCTCACAGAATGAAAGAATGGAGGAATAATATAGAATATAGAATAAAATGCTGGAGGAAGGGTAAATTCTCTCTCTCTCTTCTTGAGCTGGGGCATCCATCTTCTCCTGCCCTCCAACATTGAAGCTCTTGGTTTTTGGGTCTTCAGATTTGGACTGAATCACACAAAGGCTTTCCTGGCTGTCCTGTTTGCAAATTGCAGATCATGGGACTTCTTGGCCTCCATAATTGTGTGGGACGACTCCCATAATAAATACCCTCTTATATATGCATCTCTCTATATCCTATTTGTTCTGTCTCTCCGTAGAGCCTGACTAATACACCAAGGCCCAGGGCTGCATACTGAGGACTCAGGAAGAGTCCTCTGCACGCAAGAACACTGCTATTCACCAAAGTTGATGTCAGCTGTTCCCTGCAGACTGGCCTGGTCCAGCAGAGCCAGCTCTGCTGAACTACCAAAGGCAGGAAGAAAATGAGCCACGAGGGGCCTCCACACTTGTCTCTCATAAAAAATATATGCTCCTCAAGGGCAGGGGTTTAGTCTGTCTTGTTCCCTGCTCAATAATTGTGTGCTATGGATGAGTAAATGAATAAATCAAGAGATAAGGATGGAAAAGCAACTTACAAACCCGAAGCATTGTGCAAGGCAGGGCATAATTGGGGAGGAATCTTTCTTCTAGAAGTTATTCCTTAGGAAAGGCCAAAAAAAAGTCTATTAATAGACCCAATTAATAAACATCAGCCAAGGTAAATGTTAACAGGAAGTGTATCTGCAAACGTTGGCAGTCTCTCAGGCTGGGCTCAGAGTCGGTTGGCATGCTGGAGAAGAAGGCTTTCTCCCTGTTGTTTGCTCAGAACATGCTCTCAGGCCTAGGGGAGCCTCCTCCTTGAACCCCAGAATGGGTGTCACAGGCCCAAGCTTGCTGCGTCCTGGAAGCTCACCCTGCTTCAGTGTGCAGTTAGACCCAGGTATGCATGCATGCAGTGTGTGATCAGACCCAGCTATGCATGCATGCAGTGTGCGGTCGGGCCCAGGTATGTATGCATGCGGTGTGCGGTCGGACCCAGCTATGCATGCATGCAGTGTGTGGTCGGGCCCAGGTATGCAGGGATGCAGTGTGAGGTCGGGCCCAGGTATGCAGGGATGCAGTGTGCGGTCGGGCCCAGGTATGTATGCATGCAGTGTGCGGTCGGACCCAGCTATGCATGCATGCAGTGTGTGGTCGGGCCCAGGTATGCAGGGATGCAGTGTGAGGTCGGGCCCAGGTATGCAGGGATGCAGTGTGCGGTCGGACCCAGCTATGCATGCATGCAGTGTGAGGTCGGGCCCAGGTATGCAGGGATGCAGTGTGCGGTCGGACCCAGGTATGCAGGGATGCAGTGTGCGGTCGGACCCAGCTATGCATGCATGTAGTGTGCGGTCGGGCCCAGGTATGCAGGGATGCAGTGTGCGGTCGGACCCAGGTATGCAGAGATGCAGTATGCGGTCGGACCCAGGTATGCAGAGATGCAGTGTGCGGTCGGACCCAGGTATGCAGGGATGCAGTGTGCGGTCGGACCCAGGTATGCAGGGATGCAGTGTGCGGTCGGACCCAGGTATGCAGGGATGCAGTGTGCGGTCGGACCCAGGTATGCAGGGATGCAGTGTGCGGTCGGACCCAGGTATGCATGCATGCAGTGTGCGGTCGGACCCAGCTATGCATGCATGCAGTGTGCGGTCGGGCCCAGCTATGCATGCATGCAGTGTGCATCGGGCCCAGGTATGCAGGGATGCAGTGTGCAGTCGGGCCCAGGTATGCAGGGATGCAGTGTGCGGTCAGACCCAGGTATGCAGGGATGCAGTGTGCGGTCAGACCCAGGTATTCAGGGATGCAGTGTGCGGTCGGGCCCAGGTATGCAGGGATGCAGTGTGCGGTCAGACCCAGGTATGCAGGGATGCAGTGCGGTTGGACCCAGGTATGCAGGGATGCAGTGTGCGGTCAGACCCAGGTATTCAGGGATGCAGTGTGCGCTTGGGCCCAGGTATGCAGGGATGCAGTGTGCGGTCAGACCCAGGTATTCAGGGATGCAGTGTGTGGTCAGGCCCAGGTATGCGGGGATGCAGTGTGCGGTCAGACCCAGGTATGCAGGCGTGCAGTGTGCAGTTAGACCCAGTTAGGTGGACCTTAAACATACCATGCTGGTTTGCCCCTGGGGAGTTCACCCTTTCTCTTCCGTTGTTCCTCTTTCCCTCACTTCCTTCAGGTTTTTGTAGAAATGTCACCTCCTCAGAGAGGCCTCATTTGACCCCACACAAAAATAGCAGCCACATAGAGGTATAATATGCTGAGAAAATTTTAAAAATAAAAATAAAATAAAATAGCAGCTGCTGTTGCCATCACTATCCTTAAAAAAAAAAAAAAATCCCTAAGACTGTTTGATTGTTTTATTTTTATTTTTTGAGATGGAGTCTCCCTCTGTCTCCCAGGCTGGAGTGCAGTGGTGCAGTCTCAGCTCACTGCAGCCTCAGCCTCCTGGGTTCTGGGTTCAAACAATTCTCCTGCCTTAGCTTCCTGAGTTGCTGGGATTTACAGGCATACACCACCATGCCTGGCTAATTTTTGAATTTTTAGCAGAGATGGAGTTTTGCCATGTTGGCCATGTTGGTCTCGAACTCCTAACCTCAGGTGATCTGCCCACGTTGGCCTTCCAAAATGATGAGATTATAGTTGTGAGCCACCAAGCCCTGCCTTAATTTCTTGAAAGGACTTATTACAAGTGGAAAATGTATGTAAGATATATATATACACACACACACACAAATATATATATATATATATATATTTGTTTTTATTCATTTTATCTGATTCCCTCTTCATTCTAGAGAGAAAGTTGGACAAAATACATTATTTTTTCTTTTTCTGCAGTGGCACGATCTTGGCTCCCTGCAACCTCTACCTCCGAGACTCAAGCTGTCCTCCTACCTCAGCCTCTCTTGAAAAGCTGGGACTACAGGTGCATGCCACCACGCCTGGCTAATTTTTGTATTTTTTGTAGAGAAGGGATTTCGCCATGTTGCTCAGGCTGGCTTGAATTTCTGGACTCAAGTGATCTGACCACCTTGGCCTTCTGAAGTGCTGGGATCACAGGCGCGAGCCACTGTCCCTGGCAGTTTTTCACTTTTTTAAATAAATAAATAACTTTGTCCTGTTTACTGCTCTATCTCCAGCACCTAGAACAGTGCCTGGCACCTAAGCAGGCATTTGGGAAAACTGTGGCGAATGAGTGAGTGAGGACAGAGTCCTAGTCCTCCCCAGCCCCCTCCCAGCAGTTCAGGCAGCTAGTCAGGCTGTGTCTCCCGTGAGGGCCGGGCAGGCAGTGTGATGGAGGCAGCGCAGGCTGCCTGCCCTGCGAGCCTGAGGAAGGGCTTGGAGCCCGGCTGGGAGGACAAGGCAAGCCTTCTTGGATGACACCACATCTAAACTGAGATCTGAGGGCTGAGTAGGAATTCTCTTAAAGAGGAGGAGAGAGGGCTCTGCATGGTGGCTCACAACTGTAATCTCAGCACTTTGGGAGGCTGAGGCAGGTGGATCACCTGAGGTTAGGAGTCTGAGACTAGCCTGGCCAATATGGTAAAACCCTGTCTCTACTAAAAATACAAGTTAGCCAGGCATGGTGGTGTGTGCCTGTAATCCCAGCTACTTGGGGGACTGAGGCTGGAGAATTGCTTGAACCTGGGGGTGGAGGTTGCAGTGAGCCAAGATCGCTCCACTGCACTCCAGCCTGGGGGACAGAGCAAGACTCCATCTCAAAAAAAAAGGAGAGTATTCAGAATAGAGGAACGTACAAGTGCAAAGTTCTGAAGGCAAAAGAGAGCCTGGCAAGTGGGTAGAAAATAAAGAAGATTCATGGGTGTGTATGAGAATGAGGAGAGCAGGAGAGGTGTGGAAGAGACTGGGTGGGCTGAGCAGGGTGGGCTCCTGAAGGATCTGGAGTGACCCGTAAGTCTGTACATGACATGCCCAGAACAAATATCTGCAAATGTCTCCAGGAACTTTGCCATATCCAGCATCTCTTGTGATAAATACTATATTTGCTTCATATTTTACTTATAGCTGAATCACTTTACTTAAATACATTGGTATAAAAAGGAAGCCCTTTGTAGCACTATCCCAATTTGTGTGATATACACAAAGTAACAGTAAAACTAAACCAAATGAAAACAAAATTCAGATGCTCCTTGACTTAACCTGAGGTTACATTCCGATAAACCCATTGTAAATAGAAAACATCCTAGGTCAAAAATCCATTTAATACTCTTAATCCACTGAACATCATAGCTTAGCCTCACGTCACTTAAATGTGCTCAGAACACTTAAAAATAGTCTACGGTTGGGCAAAGTCATCTGGCAGCCGGTCCACAGTGGAGTATCTGCTGTCTACCCTCACAGTCCTGTGGCTGACTGCGAGCTGTGGCTCCAAGTCAAAGCACATATTGCTAGCCCAGAAAAACATCAAAATTCAAAATTCCAAGTACAGTTTCTACTCAATGCCCATTGCTTTTGAACCATCATAAAGTCAAAAAATTGAAGTTGAACCATCATTTAAGTCAGGGACTGTTTGCAATGTTGTATTTCATTGCCTGTCTGAGACTCTGATTTCAGTCTGTTTTCTCTTTTTAAAAAGGGAGAATCACAAGTGTCAACAAAGTGTTAAAGACATGGTAGCACCAGACGGAATGTTCTGTCTGGGTTCTTTCTAAGATACTGTATTTCAGTAACTACATAACATAATCTTTTCTTTTTTTTGAGACAGAGTCCTTCCCTGTTGCCCAGGCTGCAGTGCAGTGGCGCAATCTCAGTTCACTGTAACCTCCGCCTCCT
The DNA here is from genome assembly GCF_030222135.1 of Aotus nancymaae. Lineage (NCBI taxonomy): Eukaryota > Metazoa > Chordata > Mammalia > Primates > Aotidae > Aotus > Aotus nancymaae. The sequence continues at coordinate 22,161,743 of NW_026988467.1, forward strand.
GGGTTCAAGCAATTCTCCTGTCTCAGCCTCCTGAGTAGCTGGGATTATAGGCGTCTGCCACCAAGCCTGGCTAATTTTTGTATTTTTAGTAGAGATGGAGTTTCACCATGTGGGTCAGGCTAGTCTCAAACTCCTGACCTCAAGTGATCCGCCCTCTTTGGCCTCCCAAAGTGCTGGGATTACAGGTGCGAGCCACCATGCCCAGCCAAATAATCTTATAAGTGGTATAATTTCCACAAATAGAGAAACTTGCTGTTAACTTTTCAGGTGTCTGGCTGAATGTGATTAGGACATGGAAGAGAAAATGAGGTAGATGGCTAAGAAAACCAAACAAGCCAATCAATCATCAATCAATCACGTTTTGTCCTCTCATTCCCCTTACATTGTAAAACCTACTTATCCACTCACCCACCCATCCAACCACCTGGGCATCCACATGCCTGCCCATTCACCCACCAACCTTTCTGTTTATCTGCCTACGCATCCACAAACCTATCTACTTACCAACTTGCATCTGCCTGCCCATTTATCTGAACATCTTCCCACCTGCCAAATATATGTACCCATTCTCTCCACCAAACTACGCTCCTAAACATTCCCTATCCTTTCCTCCATCTACCTACCTGTCCATCAACTCATTGTCCATTTATCTATCCATCCATCCATTCATTCAGTCATCTGTCTACCCAACCTTCCATTCATCTGTCCATTCATCTACTCATCCATCCAACCTTCCATTAATCGTCTATCCATTCTTCTACCCAAATTTCATTCAGATGTCCATCTATCCATTCATCCACCCAAGCTTTCATCCATCTGTCCATCTATCCATCAAACCATCCATCCATCCATCCATTCATCCATCTGTCCATCCATCCATCCATCAGTTCATCCATATATGTCCACCCAAGCTTCCACCATCTGTCTATCCACTTACTCATCTAGCCATCTGTTCATCTATTAACCTATTCATCTATCCATCTATCAATCCATCCACCCTTCTATCTATTCATCTATCCCACACAATACAATCCCACATAATACAACCCCCTAGTTCTCCTCCTATTCTTTCTAGCACAGAAACTGGCCATGACTTCCTTAATTGATTTCTGATCTGAGGTCTTATTGCCTCGTACAAACCTCAGTCCTAGCTGAGTTGCTTCTTGGATTGTCCCTGAGTGGAATCTCTGAAAAATCACATTTTTTTTTTTTTTTTTAATAGAGACAGAGTTTCACCATGTTGGCCAGAATGGTCTCAGTCTCTTGACCTTGTGATTTGCCTGTCTTGGCCTCCCAAAGTGCTGGGATTACAGGCGTGAGCCACAGTGCCTGGCCAAATCACCTATCTTTAGGGTGATTTTTCACCTTTTTGTAGTAGATTTTCACCTATTTGTAAATACCCCTTCCCCCTATACACTCCTCCCTGGGTCTTCTTTTCCCATAGCCTTACCAGGGCAGAGGCCTAGAGTGTCAAAGCTGGAAAGGCTTGGACAACAAAGTCCAGTGCTTGGCCCCAGATCCCAGAGAACATCAACAGGCTGAGTTTCAAATAGAGCTGAGCTAGAGGAGTCCAAAAGTCCCCAAGACTGAGGTCTATATGGGAAAGGCACTTAGGCAAGGTCACAGGGTGAGCCAGCTGCAGTGCAGAACCTTTTCTTTCCCAAACTAAATCCTCCAGTTCCTGAAAGTATGTATTGATTTCTAAAATGGCAGGGCTCAAAGCATTCTTAGACATCAGCTTGTTCAGTGTTCTTTTCACTCAAAGAGAAGGGCCTCCCACAGAAGGAGGTTGGGAATGGTCTACTTGCTGAGTCCAACGTTCCTATTCTTTTTTTTTTGAGATGTAGTCTCACTATGTTGCCCAGGCTAGAGTGCAGTCATGCAGTCTTGGCTCACTGCAGCCTCCTCTTCCCAGGTTCAAATCATTCTCCTACCTCAGCGTCCTGAGTAGCTGGGATTACAGGTGTGCGCCATCACGCCCGGCTAATTTTTTAATTTTTGTAGAGATGGGGTTTCACCATGTTGGCCAGGCTGGTCTTAAACTTCTGACCTCAAGTGATCCATTGGCCTCAGCCTCCCAAAGTGCTGGGATTACAGGCGTGAGTCACCTCTCCTGGCTTCTGCATCCCTATTCCACCACAGAATAGGCATATGTAACATTTTCTTGAACAAGAAAGAGATTTTGCTGCTAAGAAAAAGATTTAAAATCTTTGTTTTTATCCGATGCCCTAGTTTTATGAACAAGGAAGCAGGCTCAGGGAGAAAGAGGTTCTTGCTTAAGGTCCCATAGCAGGTAAGTGGCAGAGCTGGGTCACTAACTCAGGTCTCCTGGTCCTGTCATTTTTCTTTGCCAAACATCTTCTGGCTTTACAGGAACCTGAATTGTGGTGGCCAGGGAAGAATGAATGCTACTCTTCTATTTCAGAAATTCCCGAATCTGGCTTAGGGAAGGCAAATGCTGCAATTTGCTGTTCATGAACTGAGGAGATACTACACTTAAAAAAAAAAATCAAATATGGGCCAGGTGTGGTGGCCCATGCCTGTAATCCTAGCACTTTGGGAGGCCAAGATGGGCGGATCACCTGAGGTCAGGAGTTCAAGACAAGCCTGGCTAACTGAAACCCTGTCTCTACTGAAATTACAAAAATTAGCTGGGTGTTGTGGTGCTCTCCTATAATCCCAGCTACTCGGGAGGCTGAGGCAGGAGAATTGCTGCAACCTGGGAGGCAGAAGTTGCGGTGAACCGAGATCGTGCCACTGCACTCCAGCCTGGGCGACAGAGTGAGAAAGAGAAATAAAGAAAGAGAGAGAGAGAGAGAGAAAGAAAAGAAAGAGAAAGAAAGAAGGAAAGAAAGAAAAAGAAAGAAAAGGAGGGAGGAGAGAGGGAGGGAAGAAAACGAAAGAAAGAGAAAGAAAGAAAGAAGAAAGGTGTAAAGGTGGAAAGGTGACATGATAGAAAGGTGACATGGTAGAAAGGTGACATGATTGCATTTACCTTTCATATGGATCATTCTGCTTCTGCGTGAGGAACAGATTGGAGGGAGCCAGAGAGGTGGACCAGCCTGGAAATTATTGCTGTTGTTGAGGCAAGAGCTGAGTGTGACTTGGGACAAGGTTCAGTGATTAAAGGGGAGCCAGGTAGATGCATCAGAGGTAAAAGGATAATACTGGGTGTTGGCTGAGGGGCTGCAGGCTGTCTGCGTGAGTTCTACCTGATGAGACCCTTCTGTTCTCTGTGCCTCACTCAGAGTCCCTCGTACCTCTACAGTCACACAATGGAAAGAGCAAGGGCTCAGGTATTGGATATATTGGGTGTCAATCTTATATCCAACACCCACCTGCTGTGTTACCTTGGGCAGGTCACCTAACTTCTCTGGACTTCAGTTTTCCTCTTTAATCAAATGGGACAATAAGAAGGATAATCCTAATAATTCCATTGATTTGTTGAACAGTGCCTGGCATGCAGTAGGCAGTCAATACATACTTGTTGAATAAATGAATTGAATAGGCTGGAATTGAGCAGGGACAAGGAGGAAATGGCCTTACATTTTCTCCTCCACCTGCAAACTTGCTCTATAAAGAACAGATTTCCCTTCTTGACTCCTGCCGGTAATTCAGGCAGATCTATGGCTTTCTGTTCCCTTTTGGTCAAAGTAAACAGTTTCATTTTGATAATTAAAACTCACTGCAATAACTAGAAAGTCCTCTCTGACCCAGTGAAATGTAACATTTTGATTTTGCCCCCAGTTGAAAGGTAAAACACATCCCTCCTTCAATCAATACCTACCGTGTGCCAGCCCGTGTGCGGCATAGTCAGCTAAGGGCAGCTTGAGTTGTCAGAAAAAATACAGGAAGCCCTGTTAAATTTGAATTTCAGATAAATAATGAGTATCCTTTTAGTATAGATATGTTCCCAAATAATGCATGGAGCATACTTAGTAAAAATTATTTGTAGCTTATCTGAAATTTAACTGGACTTCCTGCTCAGCTTTTTTTTTTTTTTTAAAGTGGAGACTGGGTTTCACCATATTGGCCAGGCTGGTCTCGGACTTCTGACCTCAAGTGATCCACCCATCTCATCTTCTCAAAGTGCTGGGATTATAGGTGTGAGCCACCACCCCCGGCCCCTGCCCAGTATTTTTATTTGCTAAATCTAGCAACCCCAGGGGCAGAGGACATAGCCCTGAAATGACTTGGCCCTTGTCCTATGTGAGTGTTTGCCTTGGCTAAAGGCGCTTGACTCCAGGTGGGTAAACAGAAGCAGGAATACCTTTGCCTACTTTCCCTTAGCACAGTGAACATTACCTACACCTGCAGGTGAGATAGAAGCAGCACTCCCTTGTCCAAATGAACAGTCCCATTGCGTAGGTATCCACCTTTATAACTATATGCTTTGACCTTTGGAGGCTCCCTCCCTCCCTTCCTTCCTTCCATCCTTCCCTCCTTCCTTCTCTTTCTTTCTTTCCTCTCTCTCCCTTTCTCGTCTTTCTTTCTCTCTCTCTCTTTCTTTCTTTCTTCTTTCTTTCTTCTTCCTTTCTTCCAACAGGGTCTCATTCTGTTGCCCAGGCTGTGTCTCATTCTGCAGTGGCACAATCTCAGCTCACTGCAACCTCTGCTTCCCAGGTTCAAGCAATTCTTGTGCCTCAGCCTCCCGAGTAGCTGGGATTACAGGCACCTGCCACCATATACAACTAATTTTTGTGTTATTAGTAGAGACGGGGTTTCATGATATTGGCCAGGCTGGTCTCAAACTCCTGACCTCAAGTGATCGGCCTGCCTCAGCCTCCCGAAGTGCTGGGATTACAAGCGTGAGCCACCGTGCCCTGCTAGAGGCTTCTTTTCAGCTGGTTAGGAGAGCACATGTGCCTCTGGGATGTCTGAAGGCATGTCAGCAAGCACTTTATGTGACCTAAGGCGGATCACCTGAGGTCAGGAGTTTGAGACCAGCCTGGCCAACATAATGAAACCCCCATCTCTACTAAAAATACAAAAATTAGCCAGGTGTGGTGGCAGGCACCTATAGTCCCAGCTACTCAGGAGGCTGAAACAGGGGATTCGCTTGAGCCCAGGAGGCAGAGGTTGCAATGAGCTGAGATCCCACCACTGCACTCCAGCCTGGGTAATAAAGTGAGACACTGTCTCAAAAAAAAAAAAGAATAGCCATTAGAGAAAACAGTATTGAAGTTCCTCAAAAAACTAAAAATAGAAATACTGGCCGGGCGCGGTGGCTCAAGCCTGTAATCCCAGCACTTTGGGAGGCCGAGGCGGGTGGATCACGAGGTCAAGAGATCGAGACCATCCTGGTCAACATTGTGAAACCCCGTCTCTACTAATACAAAAAAAAAAATTAGCTGGGCATGGTGGCGCGTGCCTGTAATCCCAGCTACTCAGGAGGCTGAGGCAGGAGAATTGCCTGAACCCAGGAGGCGGAGGTTGCGGTGAGCCGAGATCGCGCCATTGCACTCCAGCCTGGGTAACGAGAGCGAAACTCCGTCTCAAAAAAAAAAAAAAAAAAAAAAAAAAAAAAAAAAAAAAAGAAATACTATATGATTCCACAATCCCACTACTAGGTATGTATCCAAAGGAAATGAAATCAAATCAGTATGTTCAAGAGATATCTGCATTCCCATGTTTGTTGCAGTATTATTCAAATAGTCAAGATATAGAATCAACCTCAATGTCCATCAACAAATGAATGGATAGACCAGGAGCAGTGGCTCACGCCTGTAATCCCAGCACTTTGAGAAGCTGAGGCGGGTGGATCGAGGTCAGAAGTTCAAGACCAGCCTGGCCAACATGGTGAAACCCCGTCTCTACTGAAAATACAAAAATTAGCCGGGTTTGGTGGCACACACCTGTAATCCCAGCTATTCAGGAGGCTGAGGCAGGAGACTCGCTTGAACCTAGGAGGCAGAGGTTGCAGTGAGCCGAGATCGTGCTGCTGCACTCCAGCCTGGGTGACAGAGCCAGACTCCATCTCAAATAATAATAATAATAAATAATAATACCAAGGGGCCAGTATCATTATCCTCATTTTCCAAATAAGTAAACTGAGGCTCAAGAGGCTGTCTGATCTTGGAGTATGTTTGAATTTTAGTTGTTAAAAGAAAAAAAAAAGAAAGAGGAAAAAAAAGAGGCTGTCCGAGGGCTGGAACGTGGCAGGACCTGGTACTGTTCACAGCCCTTGGACTCCAACACTCTTTTCACAGCTGTGCACAGCTCTCCTTGCAATGCCCAGAGAAGGCTGTGCCCTCTACAGCTACAAAGAAGTTGGGTCTTCTGTGGCAAAACACTGGTGACAGTGGATGCCCTGAGGTGGCCACATCATCCTCCATCTGAATGTGTCCTCTTACTGTCCGCTCTGTTAGAGATGAGGCATTATGAGAGGGAGAGACTATTTGTCAAATGTAATTAACAATTGGAAATGACCTAAATGTCTGACAGCAGCAGATTGGATAAATAAATGATCATAGAGCCACATAAGATATACTATTTGGCTGTTCAGAACAATGAGGTAGAAGAATATTTAATTTCATGGAAATGCTCCTGATATATTGGTACATTAAAAAAACCAGATTGCCTAAGCAGTGAGCATGGTACAATCCCATTTTAACAACAACAACACACACAGTCATAAATTAATTAAAAAGGAGTCAACATCTATATACCCATACCCATGTTCATAGCAGCAGCATCACAATAACAAAAACCATAGAAGCAAACCAAGTGTGCATCGATGGACGAACGGACAGGGAAAATGTGGCAGATACACACGATGGAGTGTTATTCAGCCTGAAATGGGAAGAAAGTTCTATCACATGCTACCAAACGGATGAACTGTGAGGACACTGCGCTGCATGAAGTGAGACAGTCACAATAAGACAAATACTGTATGACTCCACTTACATGAGGTGCTTAGAGTAGTCAGTTTCACAGAAACAGAAAGTAGAATGGTGGTTACCAGGGGCTGGGCAATGGGAGGAGTACAGAGTTTCGGTTTTAGGGGATGATAAATTGCTGTACAACGCGGCCGTCCATAGACATTAGCCATAAGCCACCAGGGCTTTCGGTGCACAGGAAATGTGGCTTGAAATGGCTATAAATGTAAAAGCCACAGTACAGTCTAAGACTTGGTTTGTAAAAAAGAATATATAACTTTTCTCATGAAGGATTTTTTTTTTTTTTGAGTTGGAGTCTCTCTCTGTTGCCCAGGCTGGAGTGCAACAGCATGATCTCAGCTCACTGCAACCTCTGCCTCCTGGGTTCAAGTGATTCTCCTGCCTCAGCTTCCTGAGTAGCTGGGACTACAGGTTTGTGCTACCATGCCCAGCTAATTTTTGTATTTTTAGTAGAGACGGGGTTTCACCATGTTGGCCAGGATGGTCTCGAACTCCTGACCTCAAATGATTCGCCCATCTTGGCCTCACAAAGTGCTGGGATTACAGGCATGAGCCACTGTGCCTGGCCTCACAAAGGATTTAAAAAAAAAAAAATGATTTGGCCCAGCGAGGTGGCCCACGTCTGTAATCCCAGCACTGTGGGAGGCTGAGGCAGGCTAATTGCCTGAGCTCAGGAGTTTGAGACCAGCCTGGGCAACATGGTGATACTCCGTCTCTACTAAAATACAAAAATTAGCTGGGCATGGCAGCGTGCGCCTGTAGTCCCAGCCACTCGGGAGGTTGAGGCAGGAGAATTGTTTGAACCCAGGAGGCAGAGGTTGTAGTGAGCCAAGATCACACTGCTGCACTCCGGCCTAGTCAACAGAGTGAGACTCTGTCTCCCATCAAAAAAAAAAAAAAGATTGAAGTGATAATCTTTTGGATGTATGGAGTTAAATAAAATATATTATTAAAATTAATTTTACTATAAAAGTAAACTTTTGAAAAGTTAAAAATTTAGTGGTTCCAGAACTCAGAAGTCAACACTGCACACATTAGTCTCTGATTTAAGCCCCATGCCAGTGCAACCAGGGCAGGTTCTCAGAAGGCTCTGCTGGTCACAGTCACCAGCCAGGGCAGGTCCTCACCGGGGCTCTGCTGAGGGTGCAGCTGCCATCTCATCACTGTCCATTGCCTTGCTAGTGGGACAGTCACAGCTCTAGGGGATATGGTACCCTCAATTAAATGCTCAGGCCTCCAAGTGACAATTGTCATTTCTGCTCACAGCTTATTGGCCACAACTAGTCACATGGCTCCACTCAACCACAAGGGGGCGGGGCAATCTTACCGAGTGCCCCAAAGGCAGTGATCTGGAACTATTTGGCGAACAAGGCAAAATGACTAGCTCCGTGCAGTTTATTTCTTTAAAATATATAGAATAATTTTGAAGAAGTAGAATGGAATAAAATAAGAACTATGGTATGTTTAAAAAGTTTAAAAATTTAAATATTAGGGTATGTTTAAACATTTTTTTATGTCATGCATGAGACACAATAAATATTTGTGGAATGTTGACAATTCTTTCTGAAAAGGGATCACAGCTACGATGAATGTGTCTTTTTGGCTTTATCACTAACAAAGTGCTTGCCCGTGGGTCATCTCATTTAAGGTATTATGGGCCTCTTTGCAGATGAAGAAACTGGTCTAAGGCAGGTGAGTGACCTGCCCAGGTCTCCCAATCAAGTGGCAGAAGTGGGACTTGGGAACAAGTGAGGTAACCCATGGGACTCTTTCTTCAAACCACACTATTTCTTCTCTTTCCTATATCAACCTCAAATCTTAAACTTGCTCTTCTTTACTTCTCTTAATAATACTAACATTAACATACTGAGCTGAGTGCTATCACTCTTGCGAAGGAAACTGATGCTCAGAGGAGGTGACTTGCCCAAGGTTACATGTCCCTGAAGAGGCAACACGTGGGTTCAAATGAAGATTTATGAGAATCAAAGCTACAACCACGATGCCTTTCTGCCACTCTGGCTTATGGATCTGCTTAAAAAAAAAAAAAAAAACTTGAATGGCATAAGGGATAAGTTTTAAGGGGACTTCCCATGATTGTATTGTCCAAGTGGTGTTCACCCAGCAACACCTGCCTGATGGCTTGAGACCTTCTTACCATCCTAACCCTAGAGGGGCAGATACTTTGACAACCCGTGTAGAACCTGGAGCCTCAAATCATGGACATTTAAAAAACAGACACACACTAACAAAAACTCCTTGATATTAGCAAGGGGAACCAGGTGACTAAATCATGTCAGAGTTGCATTTTAGAGAGACTTTTATTTCTGACTTTATGGTGCTTGATGTAAGCTTTTGGAAATGCATTTTTATGAGATTCAAAGATACTTATTTTACATGCCCTTTAAAAAGTGCCAGGACCGGCCGGGCGCGGTGGCTCACGCCTGTAATCCCAGCACTTTGGGAGGCCGAGGCGGGTGGATCACGAGGTCAAGAGATCGAGACCATCCTGGTCAACATGGTGAAACCCCGTCTCTACTAAAAATACAAAAAATTAGCTGAGCATGGTGGCGCGTGCCTGTAATCCCAGCTACTCAGGAGGCTGAGGCAGGAGTATTGCCTGAACCCAGGAGGCGGAGGTTGCGGTGAGCCGAGATCGCGCCATTGCACTCCAGCCTGGGCAACAAGAGCGAAACTCCGTCTCAAAAAAAAAAAAAAAGTGCCAGGACCGTAAATAATAATAGCTAACATTTGGTTCCTGCTATATGCCAGGCACACTGCGTAGACATTAACATGGATTATTTCATTTTATCCTCACAACGTCAGTGAGGTAAACATAACCCAGGACCATGGGAACAAGAAGAACCTTGATGCCTTCCTGTGCTTGTGGAAGCGGCCTCAGCTGGGATTCTCGAGTACTGCTAGACTCTCGAGTCTGCTCTGCCTCTAACTGCAAGTTACAGGCTCTGATCCTTAAATTGCACATCTGAAACATTCCACCATTGGGCTGAATGATCTCGAAACTCCTGGAGAGGAAGGGCTTCTCTGAGCAGTGCTTAGCACAACAGGGCTTCCTAAACAGCCACTATTATCATCCAAACGGGGACCATATCTTCTAAAATGAAAGTCGGTGTGTACAGTCTGACAAATGAAAGTTCTCATAGGGACCATGGCAGAGTATTTGAAATTCTAGCATCTTGGGAAGCTTTGAGTTACAATATAGCGGTTTGGGTTGCTGTCTTGCCTGCCACTAGGAAATGAGGCAGTGCTGATCCTTTTTGTCTTTTGTAACATTCCTTCATATTTATTGAGTGCTGCTGTGTACTAGACACTATGCCAAGATATTTACAAAAATTAGCTCCTAAGCCCTCACATCCACTCTCCATCCTGGGTACTATGATCATCTCCATTTCACAGATGAGGAAACTGAGTCTTCAAAAAGTGAGCAATTTGCCCAAGGTGTCACTGCTAGTAGGTGACTGAGTCCAGGCTGAGACCCAGCACTGTGGCTGCAGGGTCCTCATTCTTACCACTCTGCATTCCCTTCTCCAGCATACGAAGGACTTGGCTTTGGGAGTAGACCCAGTCCCTGCTCACTCGAAGGATGAGTAAACATTCCCCTCAAGCTCTTTACAGTCAGTGATCTCATCTAATCCTCACGTCATCTTTCTGAGGTGAGTCACTATTTTTTTTTTTTTTTTGAGACGGTGTCTTGCTCTGTTGCCCAGCCTGGAGTGCAGTAGCAAAATCTTGGCTCACTGCAACCTCTGTCTCCCAGGTTCAAGCGATTCTCCTGCCTCAGTCTCCAGAGTAGCTGGGATTAGAGGTGTGTGCCACGATGCCCAACTAATTTTTGTATTTTTAGTAGAGACGGGGTTTCACCATGTTGGTCAGGCTGGTCTCAAACTCCTGACCTTGTGAACTGCCCGCCTCGGCCTCCCAAAGTGCTGGGATTACAGGCGTGAGCCACCACGCCCAGTCCTGAGTATCAGTATTAATCCCATTTGACAGATGGAGAAACTGAGGCTCAGAGAGTTCAGATAAGTTGCCCAAGATCAACTAGCCAATGTGTGGCAAAACCAGGATTTCAGACCTGAACCTGTCTGACTTCACAGCCTTGGCTCTGAGCCAGGGTTTCTTACCCTTTGCACTGTTGATATTTGGGGCCCAATAATTCTTTGTTTGTGGGGGACTGTGCTGTGTATTCCAGGATGTGCAGTAGCATCTCTGACCTCCACCCACTAGAGGCCAGTAGCACCCCGCCCCCAGTTGTAACAATCTAAATTATCTCCAGAAATCACCAAATATTCCCTGAGGGCAGAATTGCCCCCCATTCCCCTGCTCTAACCACTAAGCACCCAGTGCTAGAACCCACGGCAAAGCTCCAGCTGACTGCTGCTTCTGCTGCAGGACCGGGGACTCAGACAAGAAGAGTTAAAAATAAAACCTTTACACTGTCATTTTAAAAGCCACGTGCCAGGTGTTCCTGGCTCTAGGATCCCGAAATTGACCCCCACTGCACAGGGAGGAAATGGCGGGGTCCCGATGTCTGCTGGGGTGAGCCCAGGACAGCTGCCAGGCCTTTTGTCTCTCAAGACTAACTTGGTGTACTCTCAGGGCTGGTGCCCCTCCTGCAGTCATTAGTGTCTCTTCTGCCCGGTGCCAAATTTGTCTGGTGGCCATTAAGGAAGCTGCCTGATGATTATCTCTTGGCTCGAGCTTGGCTTTATCTCTAGTCTTCCATTCTAAATGAGACTAATGACCATTTGAGATTCAGATTCTGCACCAACTGCCCAGCTGCCTCCTCAGTGCAGGAGCTGAAGGGGGATCCCTTACAGCCTGGTTCACTGATCCATCTCAACAAATACCCCCACCAGGCACATTTGAGACCCTGGGAGTTACCTCCCTCTCCATCACTGCCCAATTTCAAGCCATCACCTAATCCTGTCAATTTCGGCTTCTAAATATGGTTTGGATCCTTTGGTACTGTCCGTCTCCCACTCCCCAGATAGTCTAGCACAGACTATTGCAATATCCTCTGAAAGGTACCCCCTTCATTCATACCTGCCTTCCATTCTGTTTCGCACACTGTAGCTAGAGTAACCTTAAAAAATGTGCACCTGAATCTGCCCACTCACCTCCCCCTTCACATTCCCGTTCCTGAACTAATTCATTTGGTGTCACTTCTTGTCTTTCTCCATCACTTTCTCTACTCCAGACCCACTGACTTCTATTCTCAAAAGTACCACGTTCCTCCAACCCAGGGGCTTTGCCTGTGCTGCCCCCTCAGCCTGGGCATTCTCACCCTCCTTCTGCCTAGGTAACTGCACTCATCCTTAGGGGGAGCCTTCCCTGGCCCACCCAATGAAGCCTGGGTCCAGATCCACTGTGGCCTGCTCTTAGAGCAATGTTTCTCTCTCCTTTCTCTCTCTCATCTCAGCTTGAATACTCCTTTGGAGGTTATTTGTTTAAACTCGTCTTTCCCATGAGACCGTAGGTTACATGATGGGAGAAACGTGTCTGTTTTTCCTCATCACTGTATCCCTAAAACTTAGTGTATTGCCTTGGGTTGGGTATATGTGTCAGGTGCCTTGTACCTGCTTGTTGAATGACTAAATGAATTTATATAATCCTCCCAACAAGTCTGTGTTGATCTTGCCTGAGGCCAGTGCTCTTTCCCTGATCTCACCGCCTATAGAACCTGTTCTCACAGTATTACAAGAGGGAGATAGCAGACTCTGACAGGCATAGGGGGCTCTGGATCCTGATTGTCTGGGCTCAAATCTCTCTTCTGCCACTTCCCAGCTGTGTGACATTGAGTAAGTTCCTTAACATCTCTGTACTTAATGGTACCTATCACGTGGGGTGTTGCAAGGATCAAATAAGTTAGTTAAGTCTTTATTTATTTTTTTTCTTTTAAGACAGAGCCTCACTCTACTGTCAAGGCTAGAGTGCAGTGGCATGATCTTGGCTCACTGCAGCCTCTGCCTCCCGGGTTCAAGCGATTCTTGTACCTCAGCCTCCCGAGTAGCTGGGATTACAGGCACATGCCACCACGCCCAGCTAATTTCTGCATTTTTAGTAGAGACAGGGTTTCACCATGTTGGCTGGGCTGGTCTTGAATTCCTGACCTCAGGTGATCCGCCCACCTTGGCCTCCCAAGTGCTGAGATTATTACAGGCGGGAGCCACTGCGCCAGGCCAGGTTAGTCTTTAACATGTTTTAAAAAGGGCCGATCACATCGTAAGTGCTCCAGCAATCTTAGTAGTTGCTAATATCACTAACAGAAAGCACATAGATTCTGTGATTAGGTGGGCCTGATTTCCTCTCATATTTGCCCTGTGTAGCTTTGGACAAGTCATGTCACGCCCTGAGTCTCAGTTTCCCCATCTGCTAAACTGGGATCTTGAGACCTACCTCAGAGAGGGCTGTTGTGAGGGTCAGATAGGATGTGAGTGAAGCACTAGTGCAGTGCCTGGTGCCTGGTGGTTCGCTTCCTGATGGGCCAGATTGGTCTGTGTTTGTTGCCTTTTAGACAAGAAGTTCCATGAAGGTAGGCTTCACATCTGTGTCATGGCTGTATCCCCTGCCCCTCTGTACCTGACACATAGTAGGTGTTCAATAAGTAGTTTTTTACTAGAAGAATCAATGAATAATAACAAGGGACCAAGCTTCGCTCACCTTTGTGTCCAAAACCAGTGCAATACCTTGCATCTAATTTGAATAGATATTTGTTGACAGAATAAATAGATTTTTTAAGAAATAGCTGTTTGTTTCTGTTCTCAGTTCCACTTGAATTTCTGAATTAAACTGAGAAAGATGCTGTGAAGGTTAATTTTGTGTGTCAATTTGACTGGGCTAAGGGATGCTTACACAGCTGGTAAAACGTAATTTCTGGGTGTCTGTAAGGGAATTTCTGGAAGAGATTAGTAATTGAATCAGTAAATTGAGTAAAGAAGATCTGCCTGTACCAATGTGGGTGGGCAGCATCCAATCCACTGATGGCCCAAACAGAGCAAAAAGGAAGAGGAATGGCAAGTCCATGCTCTGTGCTTGAGCTGGACCATCCATCTTCTCCTGCCCTTGGACATCAGCTCTCCTGGTTCTGGGGTCTTCAGGCTCAGACTAGGATTTACACTATCGGCTGTCATGGTTCTCAGGCCTCCTGGCTTGGACTGGAACTACACCACCAGCTTTTTAGACCTCCAGATTGCAGACACCAGACTGTGGAACTTCTCAGCCTTCCATAATCACAGGAGTCAATCCCTCATAATAAATCTCTTTTTATATATCTATATATAGCCTATTGGTTCTGTTGTTCTGGAGACCTCTAATACAGATACTTAAAACTCATCCCCAGTCTCTCTAAGCCTCGGTATTCTTATCTGTAAAATTGGGCTATTAATAATTACCTACCATAAAAATAAATGGAAAGCAAATGAGACAATATGTATTTGGCACATAAAAAATGTTAGTTCACTGTTGTCCCATTCCCCAAGCCTCAGTTTCCACATCTGCGAAATGGGCATCCACTCACTCATTTATTCAATCATTTACTGAGCAAACAAACAGTGCCCATCTGGAAGGCGTTGTGGTTAAGACCTGGGGCAGTTAGAGAAGTGAGCAAGCCATGGTGAAGAACTCAGCATCTGCTTTGGAACAGCACACCAATAGTAAAAAGTCAGTGGGAGAAAAGTCACAGGATGTCTGAGGTCTCTGGGGGCTAGAAGGGAGGGCAAGGGGATACCTAGGGTTTTCAGAGAGCTTTTTAGAGAGACTGGTATCTCCCTAGCAAGTGATGGTATCAACAACATGGTGTGATCACCAACATCCCATCACTTTGAAGTGGAGTTACCTGCTGTGGCCTCTGGTTTTCGTAGCCTGACTTTGAAAGGCACGTCAGTCCTGCTGCAGCCTCACTTTCTACCCTGGCTCACAGAGCACACCAGAGTTTGGTCAGAGTGTCACATCACAGTGAGGATCTAGTTCAAACAGACAATTCCTTCTGAGACTCAGCTCTGCTCTTCTTCCTTTCTGGATCCTACGTTCACAGGGGAGTGAACAGTGATTCCCCTACACTCAAAATGAGGAACAATACAGATGATGACTCTAAAGAATGCTGGGTCCCTGCCTAACCATCCAAAGACAAGGCTGCCCTTTCCTGCAGCGGGACCCAGTGAGGCGATGCTTGGGTATTGGAGACATGGGTGAGGCCAGGCCAGGTCTCTGGGTTCCTGTACCCAAATGGGTCACAGGCTTATCTCTGATGTACACAGCTGGCCCCACATCAACCTGCCAGCCGAACTCACAAGACACTGAAATATCTGAATTAGAATTTTCTATTTAAGCTGCGTGTATTTGTAGGGTTGGGAAGGATTAGTCATCTCCAGTAACCAAAATGTTTGCACCTGTTACTCCACTTTTATTTTCAGTTGAGAGAAAGTTGCATGCCAGGGATATTTAAACATCGAGGGTGGGTCTGCTGTCAGTGGTCTGGCCAGAGGTAGACGGATGACTGAGTCCCAGCGCGTATCCGCAGCAGGCCTCAGAGAAGAAGCAAGATTTACGAGGTGAGAGCCTGCCTGGCCCGCTTCTTCTGTCGGGAAAGGCTTCCCTGCAGTATTTTCTGTCTTGTCAACGCTGCATTTCATTTTAAATTGCAGCTGAAAGTAGATATTTTCCCTCTTGCCTATTACAAACCTCTTAATTTGTTTCTCCCTCTGCTGTTATTTGTCTCTATAAAGTGTTTTGCATGAAAGACCCACACAGCACAATGTTGCTTCGCCCTGGGTTAACAGGAAGGGAAGATGCAGAGACTAAGTCCACGGAGGCAGGTGTGAGGGCCTTGGGGTTGAGGACACACGTGTCTGGGAGTTCAGCCTGGCATGTTTTTGGAGGTATCTGTTGCCTGAGTGTCTGTGGGTATGCGGGTGCACATGTCCATGTTTGTACTAATTTGCATATATGTGTATGCATACTGTGCTATAATCATGTGGGTGTCCACACCCAAATTAAGCGTATGTTTGAGTGCATTGTACACACCCACATGCCAGTCTCTGCGTGCACAGGTATCTATGCCCAGACGCACACATGTGCATATAAACACACGCAGGTATCAAGGTACACCTCGGTCACAGGATGTGTGTGGTCTTCTGTAGACACGCCTGGGGCTCTCTTCCTTTCGTGGCTTCTCAAGGCTACGGTCAGCCTCCCTCCATGCTTCACTCAGGGGCCCTGGCCCCGTTTAAGGCTGTACGAAAGGGAAGGCAAGCGGTGGTCTGCGGGGGGCCAGTGGAAACACCGCCTTCGCCGACCCGGCCGCGACCACAGCTCTCTGGCGTGGCTCCAGCCTCGAGCAACACCGTCGCGGCTCCGCGTTAGCGCTGAGACGCCCGGGGCAGCCCCCAAGGCGCGGGCTGTCAGCTCCCTGACAACCCCGGGCTGGCACTGGGGGGCGAGAGAGGTCACCCAACGACCGGCACAGGCCTCCAGAGCAGCCCCGTCTCCGGCCTGCTTCCGGGGGCCACTAACCCGAGCCGCGCGGGCGGGAAGAGGGGTGGTCTCGGTCGCTCGGGGTCCAGCGAGGGCTGGGCAGTAACCAATGGGCGACTGTGGCCCAGCGGGTATCCCTCGGATGCAGCCAATGCCCTCGCTGCGCTCCGCACCCCCGCCATCGCCAGCCCCGCGTCGTAGGACCATTGGCGCCGGCCGGATGGGGACTGCGCGCGACGCCGGCCCTTCGAGGAGGGCGGGGCTTGGAGCGGGGGCTGCGCTCCCGCCTGCGCTCGGCCTCCGCCCCGCCCACGGACGCGCGGCCCTCGGCCCGGCTGCAGCGCGGCGCGGCGGCGGCGAGAGGGGGCGCGGGGCGCGCGCGTGGGCGTGGCCGGCGGGCGTGGCCGGCGGGCGGCAGGAGGCGGGGCGGCAGGAGGCGGGGCGGCAGGCGCTGTCGCAGTGAAAGCCGGAGCAGCGGCGGCGGCGGAGGCGGCCGGGCGGCTGTGCGCGCGTGTGGGGCGCAGGCTTGGCGGCGGCGGCGGCCCGTCTGGAGCGGCCGCTGCGAGGACGACAGCTGCAGCGGGGGAGGCGCGGCCGGGGCTGCGCGCTCCGTGGAGCCGGGAACAGGTGATCCTAGCGGGAGCCCCGCGCCCTACTGAGTTGGAGGGGCGGGAGCCCGCGCTCTCGGGCGCAGCTGCAGCCGCCCAGCCGCAGCTCCGGACCCGGGCATCCCTGCACTCTCGGGAGCCCGGGCAGCCCCTTGCACCCGCAGGCTCGGAAGTGCCTGCTCCTGCTCCCTGGCCCCTCGTGGCGCCTGGCGCCCACTCCGCGGAGGAGCAAAGTTGTGGACGTGTCCCGATAGAGAGCCCGGGTGCTGTCGCGACCGAGCCGAGTGTGCGCGCGCTCGGGGCGGCGCTGACACGCCAGCCCTCTGTCGCCTCGGTCCCCTCCGGAAACTGCTTCTAAGGCTGAAACTTTGGGCACCGACCAGCGCGGGCAGGAGGCCGGGGGGCTGAGGGCGGCTCGGCGCGGGCCTGCGGGCGCCCCTCGGCGCGGACAGCCAGGACGCCGCTGACGGCATGTGACGGCCCCGGCGGCCGCAGCGCGGGAAGGCGCGGGCCCCGGCGCGGCGGGGAGGGCTCGGCCCGAGGGGAGGCTGCGGCGCGCGGCCGGTCTCTGCGGGCCCGGGCCCCGAGCCGTGCCGCCCCTCTCGCCCGGGCCCCGCCGAGGACGCTCCTCCTCTGCCTTCTCGCGGGAGGACTCGCTCCAAACTCCCTGAACTTCGGAGACAGCCCCCCAAAGCGGCGAAACTCTCAGGGTTGGCAGCCCTGCCCAGGGACCCCCATCCCGGGCGGCGCTCCGGACGCCCTCCCTTCGCCGCGCCCCCGCAGACACGTGACTGGACTCCGCGGGCCGCGGGGGTCCCGGGTCGGGCCACGATGCTCATGAGGAAAGTGCCCGGCTTCGTCCCGGCTTCCCCGTGGGGGCTGCGGCTGCCGCAGAAGTTCCTCTTCCTCCTCTTCCTCTCGGGCCTTGTCACCCTGTGCTTCGGGGCCCTCTTCCTGCTGCCCCACTCCTCTCGCCTCAAGCGCCTCTTCCTCGCCCCCCGGACCCAGCAGCCTGGCTTGGAGATGGTGGCCGAAATTGCCGGCCACATCCCGGCCCGCGAGCAGGAGCCGCCTCCCAACCCGGCCCCTGCCGTGCCGGCCCCAGGTGAGGATAACCCCAGCAGCCAGGCCAGTCCCCGCCGCAGGAAAGGCGGGCTGCGGCGCACCCGTCCCACCGGACCCCGCGAGGAGGCTACGGCGGTCCGGGGCCATGGCATCCTGGCCTCCAGGCCCGGGGACGAGGGCATCCCGTTTCGCTTTGACTTCAACGCATTCCGGAGCCGCCTCCGCCACCCGGTCCTGGGAACAAGGGCCGATGAGAGTCAGGAGCCCCAGAGCCGAGTTCGAGCCCAGCGGGAGAAAATCAAGGAGGTAATGGACTCAGCCCCCCAATTCCTCCCACCCGTTGTCCCCACCAAGGAGAAGATCCTCTGGCGCTCCCACCCCTTTCATTTGCCTCAGTCGTTCCTGGTCACGGGTCTACTTCAGGCCCTGCAGACACACTCTGCACCTTCCTCTCTCCTCCCAAACGTCCCACCTCTTCTCCTCCCTACACAGTTTCCCTCCCTTGGGGTCAGTTAATCGTCCCCACCCTGACAGATGGCCGCTGAACCCCGAGACCAGCTGCCCCCTCACTCCCAGACTCTGGTCTGTCCTGTCCAACCCCCAGCCGCATGAGCTCCACTCCTTCCCTTTGTGGAGTTCAGTTTCCTCAATGCACCCTGTTTTTGCATTTGTGGACACAGAGCCACTGGTCACGTTCTTTTTCACTGTGTCACCTTAAGTCCAAAACCCCTGCAGGACCTGCTTACCTGAAAACCCAGGATTTAGGAGGGCATTTGGTGTCCTGCAAATATTTTGTAATCTAGTAAGCAACCTACAAACCAGAGAATGTTGTGCATTCTAACTGTTTCTGTTGAGCTTATTGAGCTTTGGAACAGTTGTACACAATTGTACATAATTGCATGTGATGCAGGAAGAGATGATAAAGCAGTAGTCATGTTACAGAAGCGCCGAGGTTATTGGCTTAACGAGGCCAGTCTTGGGCTGGTTCCCTGTGGGGATTGTACCAGGAGGGATTTAGAAGGATCACTTTAAGTCTGAGTCTTAGCTTAAGAAATCAAAAGCAAACACAGCCTCACAAGGCTTGAAGACAGTTGCCAGTTTGCCACTGTTGACTAAATATTCTGCTGGACCACTGTTAGAACTGCCTGCGAGCCGTTGGTGCCCAGCAATGCAGAGGGGGCTGCAGTGACACCCCCAGGCCACGAGGGGGCCGTGGGCAAGCTGTGGGCCAGGGTCTCCTACCTAGAAACGAGAGGGTGCTCTCCCCTCCCCATGGACTCAAAAGAAAGGGCTGCTTCTGTCTGGACTTCTTGGTTTGCTGCAGGTCGGCCTGATTTCCAGGGAGAGCAGGCAGCAAGGATCAGGACCTGCCCTGTCAAGACCTGCTTAGAGCCAATGGAGAGCTTAGCCAGACAGCCAGACTGTCCCATTCTCCTTGTCTGAACCCTCCCTTCCAGCGCTCACCTCTCTTCCACTTCTTATCTCTGCCGTTACTGTTTGGACACTTAACTAGCAATCATAGGACATTTTGTGAAGTTACAGTAGGAAGCCACAAGGAAGCCGAGTCCTTGGTGTGTATGTGTGCGTGCATGTTTGTGTGCTCTTGGTTCAAAATTTCTGTTGAAATCTCAGGTTGATTGAAAGCTGGAACTTGGAGTAGCTAAGTAAGGGGAGTTCATTTCTCCCTTTCTTGTTAAGAAACTATACTGTTGAATACTCACCTGGACCACCCATAGCTCTTTCTCAAAGCTGCTTCTGAGCACAGTAGCTCTTTTTGCCCCTCTCCACCTCCTAGGAGGGCAGTGACCCCCAGTGAAATTACGTATAAACTACATGCATGCAGTTTTTCTTGGAGCGTCCAGAGCTGCCATCAGATTTTCAAACGGATCTCCCAAAGGATTAAGAATTAACTACTATCCTCCTCAGAAGAGATGCTCTCTGTATTTGCATTTAGATAGTGGCCCATTTCCGATGCCTGGGGCTGGGAGTCATGGCTGGTAGGGCAGGCTGGCTAGTTGGGAACTTGATTCTCCCTCTCTGTGTAAGACAACTTCTTTTTCCAGCAGAGGCTGGGGTGATGCTTGCTGGTGTAGCTTGAGGGTGGTAAGAGGGGTGAGGATTCTGTGCTTTGCAGGTAGGTATAAAATAATGTGATGGGAGAAGGTCTAAGTTGGTGGCCAGATGTCTGGATCTTTCTAGCTGGCATCTTCTTGCACCCCTGGTACTAGCTAGAGGCATGCTGCATATACTTGGAGTTGGTGTTCCACTAGCCCTCTCTTACTAATCTTGAAGACCTTAAGCTCCTTTGAATGGAGAGGGGTGGTTTCTGTTGTTTTGAAACGTATTGTCTCTTCAGGCTTCCTGCCATTGACCCCACTCCCACTAAAATCTGAAAGATGTGGAGTGAGTTTTGGTTTAGTTGTTCATGCAGTTACCATTCCTGCTGTCCCACTCCAAGAGGAACGCATAGATGATTGCTGGAGGACGTCTTTATTTCCTTCTCATTTAAATTCTTTCTGCGTCATGCCCAGGGGTAGATCATTTTAGAAAGGTGTCTGTTTTCACAAAAGGGACTGTTGCTTTCCTCTCTGGTTTGTTTATTTCCAGACATGGATTGATTAAATCCAAGGAACAGAGGGGGAGCCAGCATCAGATAACAAGAGCCCTGTTCTTATAAGATTTTAAAGTGAAAGTAAATATCAGGAGAGAGCCAGAGAGGGTGGTAAAGGAGGCTGAATGAAAACTGGACACTTGGACTCTAGATCAACAACAGACATTCATGAGCATCCTGAGAGACGGACATGGTCACCAGGTCTGTGTTGATAAGATGGTTGAGGCTGCAGGCTCTGGGCATATATATGTCAGGAAACACTCTGTCACTAGAACCAACTGTTTTTCCTTACTTTCCAGTTTTGGAAGCTTGACCAAAGCAATGTGGTGGAGAGGGGAGACCCAGAGCACATGGGTTGGAGTTCCAGCTGACTCTCAACTGTCTGTCTTTGAGCAAGCCACCTCTCCTTCCTGTAAAATGGGGTGAGGGAGAGGAGAATAAGCTGGTTATAGACCCTCTTGCTTCTGACTCTGGCCCCTAAGGGAACTACCAGTCTGGTCAGGGACACCATAGCAGTTGGGCTTTCTGAATTCTGTTTTGAGATATCTTAGTACTGGAACTCAGAGACGATAGTGTGGTGGTAGTGGTGGTGTTGATGGGGTCATGATATTCACTGCTGTGTCTCTATCTAGCACCTAGCCAAGAGGAGCTATTCAGACAGTTGATGAAGTTAATTATTCCCACCATCCTCAGCTTGGAATCATGAAGAGTAAAGGTGTTCGCTAAAATGTAAAGGGGTTCAGATCTGAGGATAATAGAAGAAATGAGGGATGCCATTCATAGGTGGGTTTCTTATGGATTCACGTTCAAACAGACTTGTCTCACACATGGGAATGTACAGCTTTTCAGGGTTATAGCTCAGTGGAAGATTTCAGACTGCCCTGGGTTCTACCCATGATGCTTTGTTGTGTTTTTGTTGTTATTGTTGTTTTAAATGGAGTCTTGCTCTGTTGCCCAGGCTAGAATGCAGTGGCGTGGTCTTGGCTCACTGCAACCTCCACCTCCTGGGTTCCAGGTTCAGGTGATTCTCATGTCTCAGCCTCCCACGTAACTGGGATTACGGGTGCCCCACCACACCTGGCTAATTTTTGTATTTTTAGTAGAGACAGGGTTTCGCTATGTTGACCAGGCTGGTCTCGATCTCCTGACCTCAGGTGATCCACCCGCCTCAGCCTCCCAAAGTGCTGAGATTACAGGCATGAGCCACTGCGCCTGGCCAGTGCTTGGTTGTTGATTTGAGGAACCTCAGTTCCTTCCAGTAAAGGGGATTTTTTGTAAAAGGGTATTAGGCTGGCTGGGCCACTGAGAACACGGTACTGGAGTTGGGACTTCCCCTTGGCCATATGGTGCTTTCAAACAAACCACAAAGGGCCCCTTCCTCTGGGTAGATGCAGCACTAGCACCATTCCAGAGTGCAGGGCTGGGTGAGGAGAATGTGGATTCAATTTCCCCACCTTCCTTGTGCTGTTGGCTCATTGCTCTTATAAACTACTGTTTGTAGCCGTTCTGTTAAGAATCCAAGCTGGGTTCAAGTCCCAGCTGTTCCATCAGCTCTGATTGGAAATTCCTGTTTATTACTGGGCCTCAGCCTTCATGGTAAAACCAAGAGGCTGGCATTTAGGGGACACTTCTCTCTCCTCCACTTCCACCTCTTTACTGTTTGACATTTAGTTGGAACTCAGATACTTTAATGAATGGCTACATTAAAGATCTATAAACTAACAGGTAAGGTTGCTAGTGGCCGAGGCTGGGTCTTCTCCCTCAGGGTACCTGAAATTCGAAGGATCCTCAAAGTAAGAGCTGTAGTCAGAATTAGGGGCTCAGCAGCTCAGTGACTCAAGAGGCCTTTTAGAAGTTGCGGTAATTTCCGAGGGCAAGTCTGACTTGAGGGAGTGGAGGCGGCACTCATGAGTAAAATCTCTCATGCCTGGATAGCAGGCATTGGAGGGTGCCCGTGACTTGGCAGGGAGCGCCCAGCTCTTGCCCTCTGTGCCTGCTGTGTTCAGCCGCCAGGGTATTGCTGGTTATGATATGTGACAGCATCTGAATAAGTCATCTTGGCAAATGATCTTTGTTCCCCATTAACAGGCTGGTTCGTTAGTCATGTGTGGTTTTATTTTGGTCGTTTCTCTGTATATCTGATTTATTGTCACTAGTGCCAGGGACAGGTAGGAAAATTAAAAGGCTTTGTAGCATGTGAATCTGAGCCCATGAGATGTTCAGGATAATTAATATTAGGAACAGCTCAGATTTAAATAGCTTTCCTTCGAAGAGCTCTGTTTGAGTTGCAAATCCATTCAAGATCCTTTCCCTCCTCCCTTGTCCTTCAGTCTTTTCAGTTTCCCTCTTGTCCTGCTTGACAGTACATTTATCATAGGTGGAGACTGGCCCATAATCACTGGACAGGCCCCTTGGAAGACCCTTACCTCCTCAACCCAGCCACATACCTCCTCCAGCTCCTCTGAGAGCTGCAGTTGAGTAAAGGTTAGCACTTGTTCCTACCAGGTGTACAACTTAACTCCCACACGTGGGTTGGGTCTCTGCTTTCATTTCCAGTTGTACCATTTAAGGGAATTAGGCATTCCAGGAGCAGTTGGTTCTCAGGCCCATATTCTTAACTCCGTCGTTAGTGTTAGGGCTAGAAACAAATAGAATGACGATTTTTAAAAGTCAGCTGCCTATTTCACAGTACAGTTAGCAGGGGGGTAAGAATATAGATTCCCCTGTGGTTTTCACAGTGACTGATTTACATCCGAGTTCAAGAAATGCTTTTTCTCTAGCTTTCCCGGTAGACGGATCCATTACTTCACCAAAAATAAATATTGTGATGTATATCAGGCGTACTTTGCTCAAAGGGACTTACATCTTTTCTCTTATTGAAAAAAATAAATCAGCCTTGCAGATTGTAAAGCCCCCAAGCAGGGAAGCTGCTTGGTAATACAGGTGAGCACTCAGCCTTGTGGATACTGACTCTGGCTTGGAGAAGAAACCTCTCTTTGCATCCTAAGTTGAATCTGTGTTACCGGGAAGTGTTGGGAGCTTTAGGCTCTCCCTGCTTGCTTTCATTGGCAAAATTGGGAAGAGCTCCCTAGGGAATGTTGGACGTAGGATAGTTGCCTCAGGCAAGCTCATGGATTTATTATTACATTACTTGAAAATATGGGCCATGCATGGAGCAGGGACAAGTGTCATGAGCTAAGGATTGTTATCATTCCAGTTCTGTGCACCTGCAGTCCGAAAAGACCAGGCTCATTCAAACGAATAAGCCCTGGTTCTTGATTCCCTACTATTCCTGAGCCAAGCAAGGCCTTTATGCACAAGCGTTTGCATAATTTGGGGAAAAGAAACAACAAATGTTCTTAGCTCTGTATTTCCATGCAGATGATGGTAAGAAGCCAAACTGGAGACTCCTTAAAGAATTCCAAGGACTCAAGGACCTTAGCCCCCTCCCTCTTCCTCCTCACTCTCGCTTCACTCTAGGGGCCGGTCAGTAACTCAGACAGCAGGGTTTTGGGCGTTGTAAGTGTAGGGTTGATGCAGCTGAGATTGCTGTTAAGTCAGACCTGGTTTGGTGTCTCCACTCACAAAGAGAACGGAAGCCACAGAGACCACAGCCTCAGTGTGGGACTTAACTGCAGGTGTTTCCTCCCCTAGAAGGGTGTTCTCTAAGATTTGGTTGAGAGCTCCCCACACTTGGCAGGCAGGTGGTCAGAACAGTTCTTACTCACAAGGGGGTCTGAATTTCTTAACTCAGAATCTTCTTTAATTAAAGGCTAAAACCAGGGCAATTGTCCATCTGTTTTAGTGCAGTACCTTTAGTGGTAACTTTTACAGAAGAAACTTTGACATATTGATTAGTGCCTGCCTTGATAGATGATCAATAGTTGTGCTTTTATCTGGCATCTTCTGGGAGTCAGCTGCTCTCAAGGTGAATCTTCTGGGCAAACAGTTGTCACTAAATAGCAACCATTTTCAGTGGCCAAATAATAGGAAGTTTTTCTCCCCTCTGCCATCTTCTTAAGTATCATGCTAAACACAAAATCATTCTTGATGGTTTTGTGGTCACCATAAAATCCACTGTGCAATGCAGCGATGTCCTGTTGGGGCTGACGGGGTATATCACCAAGACTGTTTGCTTCCCAATGTTTGTACTTTGTGATCTCGTCTTATTTTTTTTAACTCAACAACCTTGTATTATAGCTATTATTTATTTAAGTATAATTTATTAATACATATAGTGAAATGACAGATTTTAGATATACAGTTTGCTGTATTTTAAGAAATGCAGAAAACCATGTAGACCACAGTCCTGTCATATACAGAACATTTCCATCATCTCAGAAAGGTCCTCTGCTCCTTACAGATGATTCCTCTATCATCAACCTCTCATCCAGCCCCAATCACATCTTGTTTTCTATCAGCCGAGATTAGTTTTGCCTGTTCTAGAACTTCAGATAGATGGAGTGGTAAGCCAGGTGCAGTGGCTAATGCCTGTAGTCCCAGCACTTTGGGAGGCTGAAGTGGGAGGATCACATGAAGCTAGAAGTTCAAGACCAGTCTGGGCAACATAGCAAGATCCTGTCTCTATTAAAAAAAAAATAACGAGACATGAGGTATACACATGTGTTCCCAGCTACTTAGGAGGCTGAGGTGGGTCGATTCATTGTATGCAGGAGTCTGAAGCTACAGTGAGTTTTGATCAGGCTTTCTAGCCTGGGTGACAGAGCAAGACCCTGTCTCAAAAAAAAAAAAAAAAAAAAAAGTAGGCCAGGCACGGTGGCTCATGCCTGTGATCCCAGCACTTTGGGAGGCTGAGGCAGGCAGATTATGAGGTCAGGAGATTGAGGCAATCCTGGCTAACATGGTGAAACCCTATCTCTACTAAAAATAAAAAAATAAAAATAGCCAGGCCTGGTGGCATGTGCCTGTAGTCCAAGCTACTTCAGAGGCTGAGGCAGGAGAATTGCTTGAACTCAGGAGGTGGAGGTTGTGGTGAGCCAAGATCACGGCCACTGTACTCCAGCCTGGGTGACAGAGTGAGACTCCTCGAAAAACAAAAAAAAAGAAAAACGAAGTGGAATAGTATAGTATATGCTCTGTGGACAAGGGGACAAGGCTTCTTTCAGTGAAGACAGTTTTTGTAATTGATCCATATTGTGCATATCAGTACTTTATTCCTTTTTATTGTTGAGATGTGTTCCTTTGTGTGGTTATACCCCAATTTGTTTATTCATTCAACTGTTGGCCTTTTGGGTTGTTCTGGCTATTGTGAATAAAGCTGCTATAAGCATTTTATGTACAAGTCTGTGTGTGGGCATATGTTTTCATTTCTTTTGTTTAACTGGGAGTGGAATTACTGGCCCATAGAGCAGATGTATAATTGGCTTTATAAGAAACTGGAAGCACTTCCCCAAGTATTAGACCATATTATACTCTACCAGCAATATGTGAGAGTTCTGCATCCTTACCAACACTTGTTATTGTCAACCTTTTTAGGTTTAGCTATTCTAGATGCTGTGTAGTGACATTTTGTTGTGACTTTAGTGTTTCCCTATTCACTGTTGGTATTGAATGTCCTTTCATGTGTTTATTTGCTGTTTCTATGTCTCTCTTACAAAGGTCTGTTTAAAACTTTTTTTCCTTTTTGATGTCAAAAACTCTTCTGTTTACTGTCTTATTGAATTGCAATAATTCTTTATATATTCTAGATACATGTTCTTTATCAGATATATGTATTATAAATCTTTGTTCCCAGTCTATGGTTTGTCTTTTCATTTTCTTAATGGTGTCACTCAAAGAGTAGAAGTTTTCATTTTTATAAAGTCCAGTGTATCAGTATTTTCCTTTTGATGAATGCGTTCTGATTCTAGTTTTAAAAAAACTTTGCCTACCCCAGGTCATGAATAATTTTCAATTCCAGAAGGTTGATCATTTCAGTTTTTACATATAGGTCTTTCATTGACTTCAAGTTAATTTTTGTATGTGATGTAAGATAGGAGTTAAAGTTCTCTATTTTCTATTTAGAGGTCCAGTTGTTTAGCACTATTTGTTGAAAAAAACTTTCCTTTCCCTGATGAAGTGCTTTGATGCCTTCGTTGAACTAATTGACTATATATATGTGGTTTTGTTTCTGGACTCTTCCACTCTAGTGATTTATCTTTTATGTCAATCCATGCTCTCTCTTTTTTTTTTTTTTTTGAGACAAAGTCTTGCTTTGTTTCCCGGGCTAGAGTTCGGTGGTGCAATCTCTGCTCACTCCACCTCCCAGATTCAAGTGATCTTCTTGTCTCAGCCTCCCAAGTAGCTGGGACTACAGGCATGTGCCACTATGCCTGGCAAATTTTTGTATTTTTAGTAGAGATGGGGTTTTGCCATGTTGGCCAGGCTGGTCTCCAACTCCTGACCTCAAGGGATTTGCTGGCCTCAGCCTCCCAAAGTGCTGGGATTACAAGTGTGAGCTACCGTGCCCAGCCAATCCATGCTTTCTTGATGCTGTAGCCTCATAGTAAGTCTTGAAAACAGGTAGTGTGATTGCTCCATCTTTGATCTTCTTTTCAAAATTGCTTTGGCCATTGTAGTTTCTTTGCATGTCTGTATACATTTGAGAACAAATTTTTACTTTCCTTGAAAAATCTTGCTGGGAAGCTGGGCATTGTGGCTCACGCCTATAATCCCAGCACTTTGGGAGGCCAAGATGAGTGGATTGATTGAGCCCAGGAGTTCCAAACCAGCTTGGGCAACATGGCAAAACCCAATCTCTAAAGAAAAAAAAAAAAATTAACCAGGTATGGTGGTGCGCACCTGTAGTTCCTGCTACTGGAAAGGCTAAGGGGTGGGAGGATTGGTTGAGCCTGGGAAGTTGAGACTGCAGAGAGCCATGATCGCAACAATGCACTCCAGCCTGGGCAATGCTGTCTCAAAGTGAGACACTGTCTCAAACAAATTTTTTATTTATTTTTGCTGGGATTTTGACTGAGTTTGCCTTGAATCTGTAGATCAAATTGGGGAGAGTTATCTTAACAGTATTGGGTCTTTCATTCTATGAATGTGCTATCTATCTCCATTTATTTAGATTTTCTTTAATGTCTCTCAACAATGTTTTGCAGCGTTCATGTTCAAGAGAGCTTAAACATATTTTATTAACTGTATCTCTTTTACTTTTTAAATATTGTAAATGATATTCTTTATTTAAAAAAAATTTTTTAATTTTATTTATTTTTATTTTTGAGACGAAGTTTTGTTCTTTTTTCCCAGGCTGGAGTGCAATGGTGCAATATCGGCTCACCGCAACCTCTGCCTCCCAGGTTCAAGTGATTCTCCTGCCTCAGCCTCCCAAATAGCTGAAATTACAGGCGCAAGCCACCATGCCTGGCTAATTTTTTTTTGTATTTTTAGTAGAGATGGGGTTTCACCATGTTTGTCAGGCTGGTCTCGAACTTCTGACTAGAGGCGATCTGTTCCCAAAGTGCTGGGATTACAGGCATGAGCCACTGGACCCAGCCATTTTTAACATTTTAATAGCTTTTGGAGTACAAGTGGTCTTTGGTTACATGGATCAATTATATAGTGGTGAATTCTGAAATTTTAGTGCACCCTTAACCCAAGTAGTATAGATTTTACTCATATGTAGGTTTTTTTTAAATCCCTCTCCCTTCTGAGTCTCCAAAGGCCATTATACTACTAACTTAGCTCCCATTTACAAGTGAGAACATACAGTATTTGGTTTTCCATTCCTGAGTTACTTCACTTAGAATAATGGCTTCCAGCTCCATCCAAGTTGCTGAAAAAGACGTTATTTCATTCCTTTTTATGGCTAAGTAGTATTCCATGGTGTATATATACCACATTTTCTTTATCCATTCATTGGCTGATGGGCACTTAGATTGGTTTCGTATCTTTGCAATTGTGAATTGTGCTGTACTGAACATGTGTGTACATGTGTCTTTTTCATGTAATGACTTCTTTTTCTTTTAGTGGACACCCAGTAGCGGGATTGCAGGATCAAATGGTAGATCTACGTATAGTTCTTTAAGGAATCTCCATAATGTTTTTCATAGAGGCTATACTAATTTACATTCCTACCAGCAGTGTGTGAGTGTTCTCTTTTCACCTCATCAATGCCAATATCTATTGTTTTTTTGACTTTTTAATAATGGGATTCTTGCAGGAATAAGGTGGTATCTCATTGTGGTTTTAATTTGCATTTCCGTGATGATTAGTGATTAGAGCATTTTTCATATGTTTCTTGGCCATTTGTGTATCTTTTTTAAGAAATGTCTATTCACATCATTTTCCCACTTTATTTATTTTTATATTTGACAGAGGGTCTCCCTGTGTCACCCAGGCTAGACTGCAGTGACACGATCTCGGCTCACTGCAACCTCTGCCTCAGCCTCTTGAGTAGCTGGGATTACAGGCATGTGCCACCACGCCTGGCTAATTTTTTCGTATCTTTAGTAAAGATGGGATTTCACCATATTGGTCAGCCTAGTCTTGAACCCCGTACCTCAGGTGATCTGCCTGCCATGACCTCCCAAAGTGCTAGGATTGCGGGCATGAGCACTGTACCCGGCCATTTGCCCACTTTTTAATGAATTTTTTTTTTTCTGATTTGAGTTTCTTGTAGTTTCTAAACATTAGTCCTTTGTTGGATATATAGTATGCAAATATTTTCTCCCATTGCTGTGTGTGTTGTCTGTTTACTCAGATGATTTATTTTGCTGTGCAGAAGTTTTTAGTTTAACTAGGTCCCATTTATTTATCTATTTTTGTTTTTATTGCATTTGCTTTTGGGGTCATAGTCATGCATTCTTTGCCTAGGCCAATGTCCAGAAGAGTTTTTCCAAGGTTATCTTCTGGAATTTTTATGGTTTCAGGTCTTAGATTTAAGTTGTTGACTCATTCTGAGTTGGTTTTTGTATAAGCTGAGAGATAGGGATCCAGTTTCATTCTTCTACATGTGGCTAGCCAGTTTTCCCAGCACCATTTATTAAATAGGATGTCCTTTACCCAATATATGTTTTTATATGCTTTACCAAAGATCAGTTGGTTGTAAGTCTTTGGCTTTATTTATGGGTTCTCTATTCTTTTCCACTGTTCTGTGTGCCTACTTTTATAACAGTATCGTGCTGTTTTGGAAACTATAACCTTGTGGTATAATTTGAAGTCTGGTAATCTGATGCCTCTAGATTTGTTGTTTTTGCTTAAGATTGCTTTGGTCATTCAGGCTCTTTTTTAAAATTTCATATTAATTTTAGGATTACTTTTTTTTATTCTGCGAAAAATGATATTGTTATTTTGTTTGGAATTGCATTGACTCTAGATTGCTTTGGGCAGTTTGGTCCTTTTCACAATATTGATTCTTCCAATCCCTGAGCATGGGATGTGTTTTCATTTGGTTTGTGTTATCTGTGATTATTTCAGCAGTGTTTTGTAGTTCTCCTTGTAGAGATATTTCACCTCCTTGGTTAAGTATATTCCTAAGTATTTTATTGTATTTTTGCAGCTGTTGTGGAAGGGATTGAGTTATTGACTTGATTCTTAGCTTGGTTGTTGTTGATGTATAGCAGTGCTACTGATTTGTGTACACTGATTTTATAAACTGAGACTTTAATGAATTTATTTATTAAGTCTAAGAGTCTTTTGGAGGAATATTTAGGATTTTTCTAGGTATATAGTTATCATCTGTGAACAGCGATAGTTTGACTTCCTTTTTCCCAATTTGGATGCCCTTTATTTCTTTCTCTTGCCTGAATGCTCTGGCTAGGACTTCCAGTATTATTATTATTATTATTATTATTATTATTATTATTATTTTTGAGACAGAGTTTCGCTCTGCTGCCCAGGCTGGAGTACAGTAGCACAATTTGGCTCATTGCAACGTCCACCCCCCGGGTTCAAGTGATTCTTGTGCCTCAGCCTCCCGAGTAGCTGGGATTACAGGCATGCACCAACATGCCTGGCTAATTTTTTTTGTATTTTTAGTAGAGACAGAGTTTTACCATGCTGCCCAGGCTAGTCTCGAACTCCTGAGCTTAGGCAATCTGCCTGCCTTGGCCTCCCAAAGTGCTAGGATTACAGGTGTGAGCCACTGTGCCTGGCCCGTTACTATGTTTAATGGAAGTGGTGAAAGTGGGCATCCTTGTCTTGTTCCAGTGTTTAGGGGGGAATGCTTTAAACTTTTCCCCATTCAGTATGATGTTGGTTATGGGTTTGTCATATATAGCTTTATCATTTTGAGATAAGCCCTTTCTATGCCTAGTTTGTTGAGGGTTTTTATCATAAAAGTATGCTGGATCTTATCAAATGCTTTTTTGCAACTATTGAGATGATCATATGGTTTTTGTTCTTAATTCTGTTTATGTGATATATCACCTTTATTGACTTGTATGTGTTAGACCATCCCTGCATCCCTGATATGAAACTCACTTGATCATGGTGTACTCTCTTTTTGATGTGCTGTTGGATTTGTTTAGCTTGTATTTTGCTGAGGATTCTTGCATCTGTATTCATCAGGGACATTGGTCTGTTGTTTTCTTTTTATTAAGTCCTTTCCTGGTTTTGTTATGAGAGTGATACTGGCTTCATAGAATGATTTAGGACGGATTTCCTCTTTCTTAATCTTTTGGAATTGTTTCAGTAGCTGGAGTGTAGTGGCGTGATCTCGGCTCACTGCACCTCTGCCTACTGGGTTCAAGTGATTCTCCTGCCTCAGCCTCCTGAGTAGCTGGGACTACAGATGCATGCCACATGCCTGACTAATTTTTGTATTTATTGTAGAGATGGGGTTTCACCATGTTGGCCACGCTAGTCTTGAATGCCTGACCCCAAGTGACCTGCCCATCTTGGCCTCCCAAAATATTGGAATTACAGGTGTGAGCCACTGTGCCCAGCCCCAATTCTTCTTTGAACGTCTGATAGAATTTAGCTGTGAATTCGTTGCACCCTGGCCTTTGTGTATGTGTGTGGCAGTTTTAAATTTACTGATTGAATCTTGCTGCTTGTTATTGGTCTGTTTAGGGTTTCTGTTTCTTCCTGATTTAATCTAGGAGGGTTGTATGTTTCCAGGAATTCAGCAGTTTCCTTAGTTTTTTCTAGTTTGTGTGCATAGGAATATTCATAGTAGTCACAAATGATGTTTTGTATTTCTGTGGTGTTGGTTATAATGCCTCCAGTTTCATTTCTAATTAAGCTCATTTGAATCTTCTCTCTTTTTTTCTTGGTTAATCTAGCTAATGGTCTATCAGTTTTGTTTATCTTTTCAAAGAACCAGCTTTTTATTTCATTGATCTTTCATATTTGTGTTTCAGTTTCGTTTCCTGCTGCTCTGATCTTGGTTATTTCTTTTCCTCTGCTAGCTTTGCGTTTGGTTTGTTATCGTTTCTGTAGTTCCTTGAGAGGTTGTGAATTTGTGATAGGTTGTCAATGTGTGATCCTTCAAACTTTTTGATGTAGGCATTTAGTGCTATAAACTTTCCTGTTAGCACAGTGTTCCTGAGTTTTGATAACTTGTTACTGTTATCATTCATTTAAAAAAATGTTTGAATTTCTATCTTGATTTTATTGTTAACCCAAAATCACTCAGGAGCAGATTGTTTAATTTCCATGTGTTTATGTCATTTTGAGGGTTCCTTTTGGAGTTGATTTCTAGCTTTATTCCACTGTGGTCTGAGAAGATACTTAATACAATTTGGTGGATTTTTTTTGTTTTTTGAGACAGAGTCTCGCTGTCACCAGGCTGGAGTGCAGTGGCATGATCTTGGCTCACTGCAACCTCCACCTCTCGGGTTCAAGTGATTCTTCTGCCTCAGCCTCCCGAGTAGTTGGGACTACAGGCGTGCACCACCACGCCCAGCTAATTTTTGTATTTTTAGTGGAGAGGGGATTTCACTGTGTTGGCTAGAATGGTCTCAATCTCTTGGCATTGTGATCTGCCTGCCTCGGTCTCCCAAAGTGCTGGGATTACAGGCATGAGCCATTGCGCCGGGCCACAATTTCGATTTTTAAAAAATTTATTGAGACTTGTTTTGTGGCCTATCATATGGTCTATCTTGGAGAATGTTCCATGTGCTGATGAGAGAATGTGTATTCTACAGTTCTTGAGTAGAATGTTCTGTAAATATCTGTTAGGTCCGTTTTTTCTAGAGTGTAGTTTAAGTCCATTATTTATTTGTTGACGTTCTGTCTTCATCTGTCTAGCACTGTCAGTGGAGTATTTAAAGTCCCTCACTAATACTGTGTTGCTATCTCAATTCTTAGATCGAGTAGTAATTGTTTTGTGAATCTGGGAGCTATAGCGTTAGGTACATATAAGTTTAGGATTATAATATATCCTTGCTGGATTGATCCTTTTATCATTATGTAATGACCTTGTTTGTCCTGTTTTAACTGCTGTTGCTGTAAAGTCTGTTTTATCAGATATAAGAATAGCTGTGCTTGCTCGCTTTTGTTTCCATTTGTGTGGAATATCTTTTCCACCCCTTTACTTTGAGTTTATATAAATCCTTACATGTTAGGTGAGTCTCTTAAAGACAGCAGATATTTGGTTCATGATTTTTTTAAATCTATTCTGCCAATCTGTATCTTTAAAGTGAAGCATTTCAACATTAATACTGAGATGTGAGGTGCTGTTGCATTCATCATGTTAATTGTTACCTAGATACTTGGGTTTTTTTCCATTGTGTTATTGTTTTGTAGGCTCTGTTTTATGCTTTCAAGAGGTTCTATTTTGGTACATATCAAGCTTTGGTTTCAAGGTTTAGAAATCCTTTTAGCATTTCTTGTAGGCTTGATCTGGTAGTGACAAATTCTCTTACTATGTAAATGATATTCTTTAAATATTTGTTTTCCAACTGTTTGTTACCCTTATATAGAAGTATAATATGGTTTTTCTGTATATTAACTTTGTATCATTTGACCTTATTGAATCCATTTTTATATATATACATATTTTGGTAGATTTCTTAGGATCTGTTACGTATGCAATCATGTTGTCTATGTTAAGACAGTCTTACTTCTTCCTTTACAGTTTATATGCTTCTTATTTCCTTTTCTTGCTTCATTGCACTGACTGGGACTTCCAGTTCAATGTTAAAAAGAAGTAGTGAGAACTGACATCTTTGCCTTGTTTTTGATCTCAAGGGAAAAGCATCCAGTCTTTCATCATTAAGTATGATGTTAGATGTAGGTTTTTGGTAGATGCCTTTTATCAAGTTGAAGAAGTTCCCTTCTATTCCTAGTTTGTGAGAGTTTTTATCAGTAATGGGATTGAATTTTGTCACATGCTTTTTCTGCATCTATGGAGATTATGTGGTTTTCCTCTTTAATTCAGTTAATATAGTGAATTATATTGATTTTAAAGGAATGCTAGGCTGGGCGCACGGTGGTTCATGCCTGTAATACTAGCACTTTGGGAGGCTAAGGTGGGCGGATTGCCTGAGCTCAGGAGTTCAAGACCAGCCTGGGCAACATGGTACAACGCTATCTCTACTAAAATACAAAAAATTAGCCGGGCTTGGTGGCACATGCCTGCAGCCCCAGCTATTCGGGAGGCTGGGGCACAAGAATTGCTTGAACTGGGGAGGTGGAGGTTGCAGTGAATCAAGATCACGCCACTGAACTCCAGCCTGAGCAACAGAACGAGACTCTGTCTCCAAAAAATAAAAATAAAAAATAAAAGAATGCTAAATCAAACTTGCATTTGATCTTCTAATATTTTTGTTAAGGATTTTTTTGCATCTATGTTTATGAGGGATATTGGTCTATAGTTTTTTTGTAAATCCTTTGTCTGGTTTTTTGAGGTCAGCATCATGTTGACCTCATAAACTGTATATTGACTTGTATTCAATGTCCCTTTGTTTTCCTTCTTTTTTTTTTAAGATACAGCGTCTCATTATATTGCGTAGACTAGCCTCGAACTCCTAGGCTCAAGTGATCCTCCTGTCTCAGCCTCCAGAGTAGCTGGGACTACAGATGTGTACCACCATATACCATGCTCAGCTTCTCTATTTTCTGAAAGAGTTTGTGGAACACTAATGATTTCTCTTTCTTAAATGTTTCATAGACTTCATGAGTAGAGCACAATATGAAGCCTAGAAGATTGTTTGGGGGAAGGGGTTAATTATTAACTATATAACAGATACAGGGGAATCAGAATTTTTTTGTGGCAGTTTTCTCACTATGTATTTCAAGAAATTTTGTCTTTCATCTAAGTTGTAAAATTTATTGACCTAAAAATATTCTCATTTTCTTTCTTTCTTCCTTCCTTTCTTTCTTTTTTTAATGAGACGGAGTCTTGCTCTGTCTCCCAGTCTAGAGTGCGGTGTTGCAATCTTGGCTCACTACAATCTCTGCCTCCGGAGTTCAAGCAGTTCTCCTGCCTCAGCCTCACAAGCATCTGGCATTACAGGCATGCACCACCACACCCAGCTAATTTTATATTTTTAGTAGAGACAGGGTTTCATCATGTTGGTCAGACTGGTCTCAAATCCTGACCTCATGTGATCCACCTGCCTCAGCCTCCTAAAGTGCTGGGATTACAGGCATGAGCCACTGTACCCAGCCTCATTTTCTTTTTAATGTTTGTGAGATTTATGGTGGTATTCCTTCTTTCATTCCTGTTATTGGCAATTGCTTTTTCTGTATTCTTCTTAAAAATAATTTAGCTTCTCCAGGCGCGGTGGCTTGCGCCTGTAATCCCAACACTTTGAGAGGCCAAGGCGAGCAGATCATTTGGGGTCAGGAGTTTGAGACCAGCCTGGCCAACATGGTGAAACCCTATCTCTACTAAAAATGCAAAAATTTGCCAGGCTTGGTGGTGAGTGCCTGTAATTCCAGCTACTTGGCAGGCGGAGACAGGAAAATCGCTTGAACTGGGGAGACGAAGGTTGCAGTGAGCCGAGATTGTGCCACTGCACTATAGCCTGGACAACAGAGTGAGACTCTGCCTCAAAAAAAAAGATTAAATATTTTCACTCTTTATTTCCTTCCTTCTGCCTGTGTTGGGCTTAATTCACTTCGTTTTTTTCTAACATAAGATAGACACTCATTGATTTGGGATTTACTTTTCCAGATATCTTTTAATTATTGATTTCTAATTTAAGTCCCTTATGTTCAAAGAACATACTCTAATTTGAAGCCTTTGAAACATGAGACCTGTTTTATGGCTAGTTATATGGTTTATATTGGCAAATGTTCCATGTGCATTGAATTAAGGAATGTGTATTGTGTGGTGGTTGAGTGGAATGTTCAATAACTGTCAGGTCAGATAGGTGGATAGAGTTGTTCAAAACTCTATGTGTCTTTACTGATTTTTTTTTTTTTTTTGGTCTACTTTTAAAATCCTTTATTGAGAAAAAATGTTGCTTTCCAACTGTAATTGTGGGTTTTTTACACAATTCCCTTTTGTTCTATCAGGTTTTGCTTCATATTTTTTATATTTATGTTATTAGGTGTGTATACATTTAGGATTATAAAGAATTGACCCTTTTAAAGATCATACATGTATTTCTTCATTTCTGATAATTCTCTTTGTTTGCAATGTATTTTACCTGATTGATACAGTCTTTTCAGCTTTCATGTGGTTAGTATTTGTGTGGTAGAACTTTTTCCATCCTTTTATTATTTTTTTAACCCATACAATGTACCTCTTATAAAGAACACATAATTGGGTCTGGCTTTTGAATCCAGTCAGAATCTGCTTTTGAATTAGTGTTTATTCCATTTATACTTAATGTATTATTTATGTAATTGGGTCTAAATCTGTTTTATAGCATTTTTATTAGTCTCATATCCTTTTTTTCCCCTTTCATGCCTTCTTTTGAATTAATCAAGTATTTAAGATTCTATTTTTATGTCATCCATTGCACACACACACACACACACACACACACACACGCTTTAAGTTATTGTTTTGATGATTAGAATTTTCATCCCTATCACAATCTACCCTGAAATAATATATCATTTCATGTATAATATAAGCTCTTTCAACAATATACTTCAATTTATCTTCTCCCAGTCTTCATTCTGTTGCTGTCATATATCTTACTGCTATATATGTTATAAACCTCACAATACATTGGTATTATTTTTGCTTTAAACAGTCAATTGTCCTAAAGAAATTAACAAATTAGATTCCTTTTATTCACTCATATACTGACCATTTCTAATATTCTTCATTTCTTTCTTATATGTCTTATATCTGTCTGGTATTGTTTCCCTTCAGCATGAAGGAATCTTAACATTTTTTTGTAGAGTAGGCTTGCTAGTGACAAATTTTTGCAGCTTTTATCAGAAGGCATCTCTATTTTACCTTTATTTCAAAAGGATATTTTTACTGGATATAGAATTTTAGGTTGACGCTTTCTTTACACCAAAGATGTCATTCCATTGTCTTGTAGCCTGAATTGTTTCTGATGAGAAGTTATAGAATATTCCCCTGCATATGCTGGTTTCTTCTTCCCTTTGGATGCTATAAGATTTTCAGTTTATTTTGGTTTTCAGCAATTTGACTGGGTTGTGGTTAGGTGTGATTGTCTTTGTTGATCCTTCTTGGGGTTTCTTGAGCTTATTTTGTCTGTGGATTGATATTTTTTTCATCAGTTTGGAAGAAGTTTGGCCCATATTTCTTCTCACTCAACCTATCTCCTTTTCTTTTATCACGAGGCTCTGTTCATTTTTTTTTTTATCCTTAGTGTTCCATTCTCTCTGTACTTCAATGTGGATAATTTATAGTAACCAATCTTTAAGTTCACTGAACCCTTCTGTAATGTACAATCTGTTGTGAGCTTACCCAATGACTTTTATTTCAGATAATTTTTACTTTCAGACTTTCCATTTGGACTTTTTAATGGTTTTTCTTTCTCTGAGATTTCCCATCTGTTCACTAATTGTTTCCATATTTTCCTTAAACCATAAAGCATATTTATAATAGCTTTTTAAAAAAGTTTTTATCTGATATTTCTGACATCTTTGTCATCGTTTGGCCTGTTTATATTGATTGACTGACCTCCTGGGTATGGGTCACAGCTTCCTACGTCTTAATGTGTTTAGCCACTTTTTATTCTATGCCACACATTGTGGATGCTACTTTTTTGAGATTCTAGGTTCATCTACTTTGAAACGGTTTTTCTTCCCTCTTTTTGTTGAGCTGTCAGCTGTTACTTCTTGTAACTGTCAGAACACTTGCCTCTGGCTACTATATTCTCTACTCTTCCTTGTTATTTTCTAACCTGCTGTTGGCTAGGAAATCATTTAATCTAGCTTGTTAGGCTTATATGTAAAGTACAAATAAACAGACATTAAGTAGATCCCTGAAGACTCCTGAATCAAATGCATGAACTTCAATGTACAGGTCTTTGCATAACTTAGATATTTAAAGATTCTTACTTATTTTTTGTAATTGGCATTGGATGAGTGAAATATAATTTTTTGTTGAAACTATGACCTGAAGAGAGACAAGAGTTCTCCAAAGGGCTCCTAATTTCTGGCTGAGGTCATCCTAAGTTATTTGTGTATTTTTTGCTCATCTGCTTTTAGCCGTTAGAAGAAATGTTTATTGATAATTGTCATGTCCCAGTAGCCTCTATCAGTGTGATTTTCAGTATTTTATAACCTGTCAAATACTTTCTCTGGGATTTTTACCTTAAGCCTAATGACTGCTTTTTAAAACTTAGTTTGTAAATCCTCATATTAAAAACACTTTTAAAAAGAGAATTGTTTATATAAATCAAATTGCTGAATTGGTGATCAGAGGGAAGCTAAGTAGCTGAAGGAGTTTCTAAGGCACCTTCTTTGAGGTCTGATCTCTTGTCTCTTCATTCAGTAAATTTCAGTGTGAAGTAAATATTGTATTTTATTGTAAAGGCTGTCTTTCATTTCATTTGTCTGATTTGGGATGGGTGAAGGGATTGAATCAAAGTTTTAAGTCTCTTATTTAAGATCCCTCTCCCCCATCCTTATTCTTGGAATGAACTTTTCAGAGGTTAAACCTAAACTTTGCCAAGTAAATGCTGATTTCCTGGGAAGACATTTCAGCACCTTTTCTGTTTTTCAGCACTTGTGCTTTGGACCTAAATCAGCAAACCTTCCTCCTTTCCAACTTTCCCGGAAGCCATTCTCCATGTCTGTCACATACCTTACAGAGCTCTGGAGTAGTCTTGTTTTTTAATTCTAAGAATCAATGAGGAAAAGAAGACTTTAGTTTCTTCCTTTCAGAACTGGACCTTAGAGAACAGCCTATAAAATAGAATCAATTTTGCTGCTTCA
This sequence comes from Aotus nancymaae, assembly GCF_030222135.1. Classification (NCBI taxonomy): domain Eukaryota; kingdom Metazoa; phylum Chordata; class Mammalia; order Primates; family Aotidae; genus Aotus; species Aotus nancymaae. The sequence goes on from NW_026988467.1 coordinate 22,200,682, forward strand.
GAGTATAAGGAAGTCCTTTATAGAGAAAGGTTCATGTTTTGGCAGAATAAATAGCAGCTCAGTCTAGAGACTTCTCTAGCAGTTTCAGATACTGGCATTTTTGTGTATATAATTAGGTGAGGGGTAGAGACCCCACACTAACATGCACTCAGAGGTGGTATTGTATAATAACTTCCCTGTAATCATGCTAGGATATCTGTGCCTGATTATTGATCCTTGAGTAGCTAAAAATGGTGCCAGAGTAGTATCAATCAAGATGGAGCCGAGGGAGACCAACGTTAGACATTTCTGTGATTAGGCACTGGAGTAGATTACAGCATGATAAGGTTCTCTCTTCTCTGAGTAAAGTGCTCTTCAACTTGGCGCTAATAGGAGCAGGATTCAGGTTTGTCAGCTCTGGAACTTGTAGTCGACTTGCCTTTTAGAGAAGGGGGTTTCGGACTCTGTACAGCCTGTAATCTTTCAAATGTAAGAATCCCCAGGGAGTTTGCCTTGAAGGGGAGTCTGGGTTAGATTGGAAGAATGCCTCCTGGACAGATCAGATCAAAAATTCTCAGTGTTCAGGATATTCTTAGAGCCCACATATCCTCTTAAAAGTTTAGCTGATCCAGCAAACAGCCTTGTGGCATACAAGGGATGGGTTCTCATCCTGTTTTATGGCTGAGAGAATGAAGACCCTGAAAAGGGAAGTGACCAACCCCAGGTCCCACCAGTTTAAATTGTGAGGCATTGACATAAACCTCTCCTCACTCCAAGGGTGATGTTCTTTCTGTGACGTCATCTGAAGGCTGGTGGGTGATAACTTAGGGGAAGAGTTTTCACTTTGGGATAGAAGAAAGTACAATCTGTCATAGCCTAGATAGGCATTCAAAAGACGGTTCTTGTGAATCTTTAGACCTTTAGACAGGAGAATCTACCCTGTATTGCAGTCTGGAATTGCCCGGGGGATTTTAGTAAATACTGAAGTCCGAGTTCCTCCAGTTGCATCAGAGATGCAGATTTAATTGGTCTGGGGTGCAGCCTGAGCAGGGGGATTGAAGAAACTTTAGAACGAACCTCTGGCAATTTTGTCTTAGCCTCGGCTTATCGCTTTTCTGGCTGAAGTTCCCTTTGACCCACTTATGGAAGAGATTGGAAATTTTCTGTATTTATTAAGACCTGCACCAAAATTGAGTCAGGAAACAGCTGGAGAAAAGTCTCAGTTAAAACTGAGTTTTCCAGAGTTAAGAGTAGACACTGTTCACATGATCTGGATAAGCTGTGAATTTATTGAAACTTTAAGGGAAATATTGAAAACACCAACCATCAATTGAGTCTCAGTTGCCGTGAGCTGAAGGAAAGACGACGACGCATCTCTGGCTTTAAGGGATCTTATTGTGTAATCTTGCCATGTACCTGAATCACTTCTAACAACATACAGGTGCACGGATGTAGGGAAATATTGCTTGGCTGCATAAATATTTGCCTGTCCCACCTAAATCTTTTTTGAGGAAGCAGCCAGGACATAAACAGCTGAAATGAAAATATTTGCTTGTCCAGAAGTCGATTTCCCCACAGGCCATTGCCCTCCTTCCTGTGGCTGCCTCTGCTGTTCTCATTAGCAGAGCAGCGTTTCCCTGTTGCTGTCTAGGCCTTACAGAGATCCTGAGGGCAACAAAGCCAGTGGTCATCTGTAAAATCCAGTAAGTGATTGATGCTCAGGAAATAGGAGATATTAAAGAAGTGAAAGAGCCTAACCCAGCCCCAGGTGTTCTGCCTCTGCAGCCGTGCTCTGCTATTTCATCTCTGCCATGCCAGGTGCGAGATGTGACTTCACTTGAGAATTGCTGACCCAGGTTGATCAGATCAAATCTATCCAGGCCACCTCTGGCAGAGGCGGCAGAAAGTAAGAATATGCTGTAGATTAGGGTGAGAATCCTCCCAGGGCTTAGTGATGGTCCCTTGGAAAGCTCTGTTTCTATTCAAGAAACCTGTGAATTCTCAACCTTTGCCAACTTGCAATCTTTCTTCAATCTGCCCCAACTATTTCTAGCAAATTCTTTGGTTAATGCAGCATAGAAAACACATCCTATTTGTCCCAGACTTATTTCATTCCAGCTTCAAGGGGTGGACATTGAACCTAAGAGCGTTCATAGAGAGTCAGACTTCAGAGAATAAATTTCCCTCTGTTAAATCATATATGAAACCATACTTGCTCCGAGGCTGCTGGCTGCAGGAAGCAGTGATGAGGATGGAGCTTGGCAGATGGCTGTAGCTGTGGTTTCCTGGAGGCCTGTGTGGGGAGATGATGGTTTGTCTATTGGTTTTCATTTATGTATTGGTCTTAACTCTCATCTTCCTGAGGTACCCAGATGCTATGGTGATAGATTGATTGGAAGTGACTCATTTGTCAGGGTTCCATGGGGGCCGTAGGTTCCCTTCTCGTATGCAGTAGAGTGTAAAATGTTTAATTAGATGCTGAGGCATTTCTGCATGGGTCCATCTCTGCCCATTCTCCCCAGTGGATGCTATTTCTTAGGTTGCAGAGGGACGGGGTTGGGGAGGGGCTTTCCAGCTCTCCATCTTCTCCCTCTACTTATTTTGTCTGGTTGCAATCCTTAGTCCTACCTTCTTTTATTTTTTTAAAATTTATTTATTTATTTTTGAGATTGAGTTTTGCTCTTGTCATCCAGGCTGGAGTGCAGTGGCACAGTCTCGACTCACTGCAACCTCTGCCTCCTGGGTTCAAGCGATTCTCCAGTCTCAGCCTCCCAAGTAGCTGGACTACAGGTATCTGCCATCACACCCAGCTCATTTTTTCGTTTTTTTGTTTTTTTTGTATTTAATAGAGGTGGAGTCTCACTATGTTGACCAGGCTGGTCTCGAACTCCTGACCTCAGATGATCCGCCTGTCTTGGCCTCCAAAAGTGCTGGGGTTATAGGCATGAGCCACCATACCCAGCCTTTTATTTATTTATTTAAAAAAAAAAAAATATATATATATATATATATTTTTTTTTTTTTTTGCCTCAACTTCCCGAGTAGCTGGGATTACAGGTACCTGATACCACGCCCGGCTAATTTTTTTTGTATTTTTAGTAGAAATGGGGTCGCCATGTTGGCCAGGCTGCTCTCGAACTCCTGAGCTCAAGTGATCCGCCTGCCTCAGCCTCCCAAAGTGCTAGGATTACAGGCATGAGCCACCGCGCCTGGCCCTACCTCCTTTCAGCTGCGGTTTTCTACCCCCAACATGATTGTCCTAAAAACTGCCTTCATATGGCTGCTAGAATTTGCAGAACTGATCCATGTTAGAAATCTAGTCAAACAGGTCCAAACCAAACTTCATGAAATAATGTAGTTGAACTGATATGCAGTGAGAGCAATGTTAACTGCTGCTTATCTGTTTTGTTCCACTTCAACTTTTTCAGGGCCTTACTTTGTTCTTACTGTGTGCCAGGCAGTGCCCTACATGCTGAGGATGAAAAGGTCTGATGGGTGCACCATGGTAGCACCATGGAGATGCTAGATAAAGGTATGGGCAAAGGGCTGGGGAGTCACCTGAAGATAGCATGAGCCATGGGCATGGGGGAAAGAATGGCATTTCAGGCAAATGCGAGCAGTTCTGGGAGTAGTGGGTTTGCAAACTAGCAGAAAGCGCCATGTACTGAGTTGTGGGAGGTATTGTACATGTGGATATAGGAGGTGCAGCTTGGAATGGCCAAGGTTGCCACCTGGGACACACGGTGACATAAAGAAGTGGGAGACAGTGAGACAGCCTGGAGTGGGGAGAAGCATTTAATGCTAGGGGTGATAAAAATGAGGTGCTTGTGAAATCTAGGTGGACACATCTAATGGGCTGTTGAAATATGGGTTTGGGACCTGTTGGGGTGATGGTGCCAGAGACGTAGACACAGTTTTTTTATTTTTTTTATTTTTTATTTTTTAGATAGGGTCTGGTTGAAAAATCTGGGTTAAAAAAAAGAAAGAAAAATTTAAAAAAGAGATAGGGTCTCACTCTCTCCCCTAGGCTGGAGTGCAGTGTTATGATCGGGCTCACTGCAACCTCCGTCTCCCATGTTCAAGCAATTCTCCAGCCTCAGCCTCTCTAGTAGCTGGGACTACAGGAGCATGCCACCAACACCCAGCTAATTGTTTTGTATTTTTGTAGAGCTAGGTTTTCGCTATGTCACCCTGGCTGGTCTTAAACTCTTGGGCCCAACGAGATCCTTCTGCCTCGGCCTCCGAAAATGCCGGGATTACAGGCGTGCACCACCACGCCTGGCCGAGAGATGTAGATTTAAAGGTCATTGTTTGATGAGTCATGGCTTGAAGACTTGAGCACAGAGCCATTTGAGGAAAACCTGGATAGAAAGGGAGAGGGCTCATACCCTTTGAGAACACCAGTGTTTTAAAGAACCAGAGGTTGGGGCAGAAGGACCAAGTGCTGCATCCAGCCTCCTTTTCCCTTTACTAGCCGATTCTGCCAAGCCTGCCTGCCTGCTGAGCCTGGTGAGCATGCCTCAGCCACTGGGGGGCTTGCCTGCAGTTTCCCCTTCTCTCTCCTCTCACAGTGTGCTGAGGGCATCTTCACTGGCTGCAGGCTCCTGGGCTTTGTTTCCTTGTTGGCATCAAGGATTGGAAAGCCTATTTTTCCCCCATCTTCTGACGTTGGTCAGAGCTCACCATTCCACCCCTGCTGAGGAGTGCCAGGTGCTCTGAGCTGTCTGCTTTCTGGTTACCCACCCAGAGCGCAAGAGCCCACCTGAGGATTGTCTGTGCCTCTTCTCCTGGGCCGTGCTACAATGAGCTCAGCCTTGTAGCTCATTCCTGATCCCAGCAGAACACTCAGAGCCGTTCCTCCACCACCTTTCTGGAGACAGGATGCATCTCTGTCGTGGCCACACACTGAAGATTCACAGGCTCGCTCCTTCATCAGGGAAGAAGTTTCATCTTCATTGCTGTCGAGGAAAGGAAGACATTGCAGACTGGTGACGATGTATTTTGTCTTTACTCAGTGACCACAAGCACATGGTGGCCAAATAGGTAACACCATGTTCTTCTCAGTTTTTGTCTGGGATCGTCAGCTCCAATGGTAGTCTTCACTTGAAACCAAGCCCGGACCATCGGAGGGAGAGTCATTTGGCAAAGTTCCTGCTGAAACTGTCATCCAAGTGGCATTCTGTCTAAGTGGTATTCTGGCTCCAGACATCCTTCCAGATTTCCCCGATATCTGAGCCCTCACTGCTACCACAGGAGCCGCCCTACTTCCTGGCCCTGCCTGGGTTTGAGCACAGCTCCTCATCTGGACTGCATGTCTAAGGAGGTCTTGAAGCCTCTGATGCCACAGCAGTCCCTGTCTCTGGCACCAAGTCATCTTGGCTTTTACTGTCGTGCCCAAATCTTTTCTTCAGTGGTTTGAGCATCTTGAAGAATGAATGTTAAGGTCTGCTTATCCCGTGGGATAGCAGGTGAGATGGGGCCGGTGCACGTCAATTCCAGTTCACCGTTGTGGAACTGAAAAGTGTGCAGAGACTTTCTTCTCTGTGTTCACTGTGTTTTCAGTAGCCAGTGCTGGGCCGCTTAGCTTCCTCGGAGAGGTGCAGAAAGCTAAGCGGAGTTCCTGTCCCTCCCTGCTGGTCCCTGCAGGGCTTATGCTAGAGGACCCTATGGCCGTCTCACCAGCTACGCCAAAATGCATCTGACTTCTGACTCTGTTCCTGTGAGCGGTGCCACCTCCCTGCTGGACCCAGGCCTGGACACTTGGAGACAGTGCCCTCATTGTCCTGGGCTTTCCAGGCTGCAGAGGGACCGAGGACCTGCATAGACGGCTATGGGAAGTGGTGGCTTTTAAATTGTGGTAAAATATATATAACATAAAAACATATGTTAAGCATTTGAAAATGTACAACTCAGTGGCATTAGGTATAATACAGTCACAGTGTATGTGACCATCACCACTACCTAGTTCCAAACTCCACCCCAAATGGAAAACCCACACCCCACCCAGACCCATTACCCCCAGCTCAGCCCCGCCCCTGGCAGTCACGAATCTGCTTTCTGCCTCTGAATTTTTCTGTTTTAGATACTTTATATAAATGGAACCATAGAATATGAGGTCTTATGACAGTTTCGAGGTTCACTGTGTTGTAGTGTGTGCAAGAGTTTCATTTCTGTGGATGGCTGGATAAAATCCCATTGTTGCGGATAGACCACGTGCTGTTTCTCCATTACATTTGGATTGTTTCCACCTTTGGGCCATGATAAATAGTACTGCTATGGGCATTCGTGTACTTGGTGTTGGGTGGACATGTTTTCAGTTCTTTGGGTTATACACCTGCAAGTGGGATTTCTGGGTCATATGGTGACTCTGTTCAACTTTGTGGGGGACGGTAAGACTGTTTTCTCCAGTGGCTATACCACTTTACACTCTCATTAGCAGTGTATGAGGGAAGGTGGTGACTTTGGAAGCTGAGAGTGCCAGCCCTTTTTTAGCATAAACCAAAATTACCTGAAGTGACCCTCAGTGGAGGGTTGCTGGGACCAGAGGCTTGAGCACAGAGCCATTCGAGGAAAACCTGGATGGAAAGGGAGAGGGCTCAGAGCCTTTGGGGACACTAGTATTTTCAAGAAGAACCAGAGGACCAGTGACATAAGGAGTGAGCAGGGAGGGGACATGGGGCCTAGGCAAGTCAGGTGGCATTCATGAGTGAAGCTGGGCAGGCCAGGGTCTGGTCCTCAAGGGCGGCTGAGCCCTCTCCAGTTGTGGGAGCATGTGGTGGGAAGGCAGGGGACTAGGGTGGTGAAAGGCTGTGTGGGGGGCTTGGGAGGGCTGATCTGGGTGGTGCCTGTGGTGCAAGGTGTTTGACCCTAGGACTGGGATAATGGCAGAGTGTGGGCTCGCCCAGGGAAGACAGGTTACAAGTCCAGAGGAAGAGGTGGGTCCAAGCTCAGCCCACAGATTAGGCTGATATGTGATGGCGCTTGGGGTGTTTCACTGGGCTCCAGTATTGAGGTGCCTTGACTTAACCCCAAGCAATGCCCCTATCCTGAGGCCAAGGCAACTGATTCTTACCTGGTGTTAGGTTCTGAATCAAGCACACATGGTCAGAACTACTCTCGAAAATCTCTCTGGCCAGGACCAGTCCCTTGGAAGCTCAAGAGCCAAGATTTGGCTGCTTTTATTTGCTCCCAGTGGTGGCTTCTCTCTCTTCAGGGCAGAAAAGGCCAAGGTCTGGTTTGGGTGGAGAAGAGCGATGGGGGAGTAGAGATTGAGGTGAGGGGTACAGACAGATGGAATGGGATATGTGTGAGTTGAATGCATGTGGGCTGTGAGTCTCTTGGCTGCCGGCTAACTGGCTTAGGACCTAGGTTAGGTTAGGGACCTGAGAGGACCAGAAAGGCTGACGTTAGAGCCTCTAGGGTGCTGGGCAGGGGCTGCAGGGCTGTCCTCCCACCCCTCACTGGAAAGACCCAGAGCCACCATAAGCCCACAGCAGCCCCAGTCAGCACAAGCAGTGTCGGGTGGGCACCTGTCACTGTGCCCAAGCTCTGGGAGCCTTGCCGGCCCCTGGCAGAGGCTTCCTTTGGGGTATGTGGGCCAAGTCATTGCCACCTTGTAAACAGCATTAGGGTTTAGCAGTGCTACCATCCCATGGTAATGCTTCTACAGTCAGTGCCTCCTGGAAGCATCTGCTGATCAGGGAGCATATTCCCAGTTTACAGATGGAGGTTTAGAAAAAGAGTGGCTTTTTTTTTTTTTTTTTTTTTTGAGATGGAGTGTCACTTTGTCACCCAGGCTGGAGTGCAGTGATGTGATCTCCACTCACTGCAACCTGTGCCTTCCGGGTTCAGGTGATTCTCCTGCCTCAGCCTCCCGAGTAGCTGGGATTACAGGTGCGTGCCACCACACCCGGCTAACTTTTTTTGTATTTTTAGTAGAGATGGGGTTTCACCATGCTGGTCGGGCTGGTCTTGAACTCCTGACCTTGTGATCCACTGACCTTAGCCTCCCAAAGTGCTGGGATTACAGGCGTGAGCCACTGCACCCGGCCAAGAGTGGCTTTAAATTCCATGATTAGGAAGAGACAGAACTGGAACACACATCTGGGACTTCTGGCTCTAGATTCAGCATTCTTTTTGTTGTGTTGCACTTCTTGAAGAAGCTATCTGGTATTGGTGCTAATCTTTTCCTACCCGCTCTTTGTTAGAGCAGATGATGGTCTTGGAGTCATAAGTTGCAAAGAACCTGGAGAAGGGAGGAGGGTGATACCTGCTTCTTATGCAGGGTGCCTTCTCTCTCCTCAGGTTCTGGTCACATATGAGATGGATCTATTTTACCCAGCTCTGTCAAGGCCATCTTGACCCCTGGCTCTGCCCCATCTGTCCCTGCTCTTTACTGGGCAGCATCCTCCCCAAGAGACAAACCCTTACCTAGAGTTGGCAGAAATTTTTGAGTCGAACCTCAATTCTGATAAGGCACAATTAGCATCCTCTGCTGTGGCCTCAGCTTTCAGCAAATGGTAAACTTTACTTGAGGGCATAATTCAATTATGAAAATCTATTTCTCTTATACATTCAAAAAATCTCCTAATGTGCCTTTGTGCACACACAAATTTAGTGACACATCACCAAATGTGTATGTGGTTGCCATGGAAATGTCTCTCTTCTAACGTGGCATTCCAAGAGCAGAGAGAAGGGAAGTTTTCTTTGTAAAGAGAAGCAGAGCAGAACTTGGCTAATTGTCATCACACTAATCCCCAAACTGTCATTCTTCCCTGACTACCTGTCTCCTACTTCCTGTCAGCAGCTGAACAGGGGAAGGCAAATCAGTGTGCAGGACTGGGTCTCTCACATTTTCTTAGGAATTTCACAAGCATCGTTCTTAACCCTTATGCCCAGCACGCACCAGGAAGGACACCAGGTTTTCCTTGATTTGGGTTTGCACCTAGAAGCTTAGAAAGTGTACCTTCCTGGACTGTCTAGCACTTGCCACCCACGAGGACTCAGAAGAACTCCTGGCACCATTTCTCTGTGGCAAGTGCAGGCTGAATAGGGCTTCTGAAGAGGCTTTGTGTTTCCCACCAGAGCTTTTGTCTTTGTGACAAGGGCATGATGTGACAGCATCTAGAGCATGCCAGTACGAAGGCTCTTTTTCAGTGTTGGAAATCCCACGTTTTCTTAATGGTGGTGTGAGTCCACAGTGTGGGACTTAAGTCTGGTTGCATGCCTCTGGTCTTCCCAGCTCAGGCTCAAGTTGATCCTCACCCTCACTCTGTTTTCACTTGTCCTCTGACTTTCTTGACTGAGCCTTTTTGTGGGCAACGAGGTCCTTGGATTTCTGGACTTTACCAGCAATCTCTGAGGGGATCCTTGGTTCATATTAGTAGACCCTTTGATTGGGTCATTGGGCTGCCTTTCCCTAGTTTGGGGGCTGGGTAGCAGTTATTTTTCTTTTTTGGAGATAGTGTCTCACTCTGTTGCCCAGGCTGGAGTACAGTCACACAATCTATTCCCTGCAACCTCTGCCTCCCGGGTTCAAGCAATTCCCCTGCCTCAGCTTCTCAAGTAGCTGGGATGACAGGTGTGCACCACTATGCCAGGCTAATTTTTGTATTTTTAGTTGAGACAGGGTTTCGTCATGTTGGCCAGGCTGGTCTAGAACTCCTGGACTCAAGTGATTCATCTGCCTCAGCTCCTAAAAGTACTGGGATTACAGGTGTGAGCCACCGTGCCTGGCCTGGCCTTGTTTTAATATCGAAACCCTTAGGATGCGCCATCTTGTCCATGGCTGTACTGGCTCTCAAGAAGACCTGTAGCCACTGACCTGACTGAGTTGCCAAAGTGGGGTAGGGGTGGGGGCACAGACCCAGCTTCTGACTCTCAAAGCAGGGGCTATAAATTCTGGACACCCGCCTGTCCACAACTCTGCACCCCTGACTGGGGCCTGTGGGTCTCCACTTACTGTGGGTCAAGCAGCAAGTCATTTCTGCCAAAAGACAATGTCCTTCTTGCTTTTATAAATCAGGTCCTTAACATTGTTTCTTACCCAGTGTTTATTTCACTGGCCCTCAAGGGATTAATCAGGAGGCATCTGGCTCATGGCTAGGCTGTGACCTTATTGAATGTGTGTAAATTTGACCAAGAGCTGAGAGAATCATACCAGCAACTTCGTAGGGGTTCAGAGCCTTTTATTACCAAATCAGTGTCCAGGGTTTGCTCTGCTGAAGCTGCTGCAGGTAGCCTCTGCTCCAGTCTACTTCCGTGTAGCTGTTGCTTCTGAGGTTGTTCTGAGGTTATTTTGGGGCCTGTTTGGGGAGCTTATGACCCCCCCTCACCCCCACAGAGAGAGCAGGGCCAGGCATGTCCTTCTTGACTCTGTGGCCTCTCCATGGCCTAACCAAATCTCCTCTTCAGCGAGGGACAGGGCTTTTAACAATAGTAAACTCTATTTGGGATAATAGAGAACTTAGCTTTGACATAGTATGTTCTCATTCTTTCTGCTGTTTTAGACACTGATAAATCTACCAAACTTGGATATATAAATGGCTGTTAGGAGAGCTGGCTGCCCCCTTTCGCCTTTGGCTTGTGCGAGTGAATATCAATTTAGTCCTTATGGAAGGAGAATGGAGACTTGGTTGTCTCCCTAATCCACACACCCTGTAATTCTCACCTGGAAAATCTAGCTCTCCTATTTCAAATCAGTTTTAATGGCAAAGGCTAAAGGGAGGCGTTATTGCTCTTATCCAGGCTTATTGTTCAACTTTTTAAAAAATTCATTCAGTAAATAAGAGCTCCTCCAAGGATACCTGGAGGGGATTGGCTTAGGAGGAAGGAAGAAGGTAAGTAAATGGAAGCTTGATGGGAGAGATTCCCACCGGGTGGACACTCAGAATGGGGGCCGCTGATCAACTGAGCAGATGTCCTAGAAATCAGCAGATGGTGAGGACTGGGCGGCTGCAGCCGAATTCTAGAGCACCAGTGGGGAATCCTCTGCCACCGTTTCTTCTGTTCCAGAGGGGAAGCAGGCAGACTGGCCCTGGTGGGAGACTTCTGACAGTGACCAGGCTTAGCTGGCCAGAAAGACAAGAGTGCTCTGAGTGAGGGACAGGAGGGGCCTAGTTGGTCCTGGCCTGCGCTGGCCTTGCACTGCTCTTCAGCTCTCTTCCAAGCCTCTCTCAAGCTCACTGCCTCGTTGATGGCGCCTGGGCTGCTCATTGCCCTGCAAGTGGTATGAGTGGGACGGATTCCTGTTCCCATTCTGCCCAGGTTGTGTGTAACAGGCAGGAAGGAAGCGGCAGCCCAGTGCTGTGGACCAAGTCTTCTAAAAGAAGTATCCAGGCCGGGCGCGGTGGCTCACACCTGTAATCCCAGCACTTTGGAAGGCCGAGGTGGGTGGATCACGAGGTCAAGAGATCGAGACCATCCTGGCCAACATGGTGAAACCCTGTCTCTAGTAAAAATACAAAAAAATTAGCTGGGGGTGGTGGCATGCGCCTGTAGTCCCAGCTACTCGGGAGGCTGAGGCAGGAGAATTGCTTGAACCTGGGAGGCGGAGGTTGCAGTGAGCCGAGGTAGCGCCACTGCACTCCAGCCTGGTGCCTGGTGATAGAGTGAGACTCTGTCTCAAAAAAAAAAAAAAAAAAAAGAAAGAAAGAAATAGCCAGCTCTTCCTTTGTTTGAAGGGCCATGACCCAAGGTGAAAATTCTTTTCTTAGAGGCAAATGCTGTCTGCAGAGAGACCAGTGCTGCGCCCCTCTGCCCTCGCACTGAGCAGGTGCTCAGAATGAGCGTGCTTATTCTGTAACCACACACGGGTCCTTCTGGCCTGTTCAAAGGTGTTGTAATCCCCACCTTGGCTGTGGCCTGAGGTTAAATGTCAGAAAGGAAATAAGATGTTCCCCACAGGAAAAATCTGTGCATCTCAGGCTGATTTCAAGTATTTCCTCAGACTGATAGATTGTAAGGTTTAGAAAAGCAACTAAGTCCTACCCCATGTGAGGTGTTAGCAACATGTTCCTGTCACTATAATGGGTGCTTGTGAAGGCGGAGAGAAGACCTCGCTGCCTGCCGGCTGGGGCTGGGCACTGGCCTGAGCAGGGGTTGTAGTAGTTTGGGAGCCCAGTAGGCCTGTCCTGCTGCCCAGCCATGGCCACTCGAAGCCAAGTGTTTGATCTTTCTGATTGCCTCTTCATAGCAGCTCCTGACTGCTAAAGTCTGACCCCAAGACCTCCAGTCACTTCCTGAGAACACGTGTGGACATATTCTCCTGGGGTCTAAGCTGAGGAGCCTCCCCACTGCTGAATGTCAGGCTCCGAAGGCCTATGTAGCTCCTGGAAGAGGCCTCCCTGACCAGAAGTCCAGGAAGCAGGAGGGACTCCTGGGCAAGACAGCTGCTGCCTTCCTGGTTGCTGTTGGGAAACAAATGGCTTCTCCTCTTGGAAGGATCACTTGCTGCCAAGGAGTCTGCTCAGTGCGGCCATGGCGCTCTCCCGGGAAGTGAGACTCTGCAAATGTGTTCTCAAGTTTTGTTCCAGCTGGTGCCAGCCCTTCCCACCTCACAGGCTAGAGGCCCCCAGCACCCAGTCAGGCATGGGGCCGAGTTGCTGGCAGCCCGTTGTGCATGGCTGGTTAGCAAAGGCTGGAGCCTACTGCCCACCTGAAGCTGTGTCATCTTTTCCCCTGCCTTGGTGGGTCTTGGCACTGGCATGAGGTTGCTTCCTCCTGAAGCAGAGTATGGGTGCCCTCCCACCGACATGCAGGAATCCACGGTGGGCCCGGAGCAGAAGTTACTCACCCTCTGCCTCAGTGTCCTTTTCTGAACAATGGGTAACAATGGGAACATCTTCGGGGTTGCAGTGCTCTGCAGGGTGCCTGGCACATTGGAGGTGTTTAATCTATGTTGGATTTATTGTCACCCCTCTGTTTGTTTGAGACGGGATCTTGCTCTGTTGCCCAGGCTAGAATGCAGTGGCGTAATCACAGCTCACTGTAGCCTCGACCTCCCAGGCTCAAGCAATCCTTCTACCTCAGCCTTCAGAGTAGCTGGGACTACAGGCATGCACCACCATTCTTGGCTAACATTTTGGTATTTTTTTGTAGAGATGAGGTCTCGCCATGTCGCCCAGGCTGGTCTTAAACTCCTGGCCTCAGGAGTTCAAGAGATCTGCCCATCTTGACCTCTTAAAGTGCTGGGATTATAGGTATGAGCCACTGCATCCAGGCTGGTTTTTTTTTGGTTTCTGTTGTTTTTTGAAACAAGGTCTCACTGTTGCCCAGGCTGCAGTGCAGTGGCACAATCTAAGCTCACTGCAGTCTTGTCCTCCTGGGCATGTCATATCCATCCTCCCACCTCGGCTTCTCAAGTATCTGGGACTACAGGCACATGCCATCATGCCAGGCTAACTTATTAATTTGTTGTAGAGGTAGGGTTTCACTATGTTGCCCAGGCTGGTCTCAAACTGCTAGACTCAAGCCATCCTTCTGCCTCAGCCACCCAGAGTGCTGGGGTTATAGGTGTGAGCCACTATGCCCGACTATCACTCTTCTGTTGAAACTCCCAACCATTTCCCAATACTGCTGGTCTTTTATAGGTCCCCTTATAGGGAACCATCTTTTTGTGTTGTGCTGTGACTGACTACTTGTGTGCCTCTAAGTCAAATTAGGTGTCTCGTTATCCCACCCTGGAGGAGGACCTCTGGCTGCTCGGGTGGGGAACTCCACGGATTCCCTGATTTTTCTGAACACTCTCAGACCTAGTAGGTATCGGTGTCCCGGGCCGAGGGGCCACATCACAGAGGGCATTGGTCTTAGGAGCCGCATTCCCCAGAACTAGGCTGCTGTGGTTTGGCCTTGGCTCCTCACAAGTCTGGCTTCTGCAGAAAGTTTGCCGAGTGGCTCAGCCCTTCCCTAGAGGGCAGGGGATCAGGCACATTTGGGAGGGCAGAGCAGGGCCAGGTGGGGACGGAGCAGCTCGCTCCAAAACTTCCCATCTATCTTCTCCAGTTCTGAACCTGGCTACTTTTGCTCCCCCAGGGGAGTCAAAGGTCAGTTTCTCGAGATGTTTTTGGCTGCCACACTGGAGATGCTATTGGCATTTAGTAGGTAGGGGCTGGGGAAGCTGATAAGCATCAGACAGCACCCAGGACAGCCCCCGCAGCAAAGAATTATCTGGCCCAAAATGTCAGCAGTGCCGGGATTGGGAAACCCTGACCTGTTCCTGGCTGTGCAGTGAGACAGGTTTGGCAACTCCCAGGGTTATAGAAGCAGCATCACCTAGATGGGTCAGCCTGAGCCCTTCATCCCTCAGCCCAAGAACCTAGTCACTTATCCTTGCTCCTGTGCTGTGTAATTATGGACAAATTCATTCCCCCCACCAGAGTCTTGGCTTTCATTTCTTAGACACAGCAGTCCTTCTAGATGAAGATCTATCAAAGACTTGAAGTCTTATCTAGAGCCTGTGGTCTTAGAGGACCCCAGACTGTTATACTGATCCATGAGGCACCTAATTCCTTCCAAAGGGTAAGGCTTTGTAAAAGGAAAGCAGTTCTGACTTTTATTTTGGGGTGGGGGGACCGTTGAGCTGCTGCTGCTGAGCAAGATCCAGGCTTCTGGTCGAGGAAACTGTCCCACACCAAGTGAGTGCTCACCCCCAAGCCTGCCAGGTCCCAGGACTTAGCTGTTGCCAAAGCAGCTTTTCTCTTCTCCAAATAACTGTCCTTTCTTTATGCTTAGCAGGCTTTTCCTTTCATCTGCATGTGGCTGCACTGGGAAGGCTGCCTTGATGGCAGATGCTGTGGAACGGAATGCAACCTACTCACGTTTGCTGTCCATTTTCTTTTCTTTCCTTTCCTTTTTTTTCTTTTTTTTTGAGACGGAGTCTCGCTCTGTTGACAGGCTGGAGTGCAGTGGTGCCATCTCAACTAACTGCAATCTCCGTCTCCTAGGTTCCAGTGATTCTCCTCCCTCAGCCTCCCGAGTAGCTGGGACTATAGGCATGCGCCACCACTCCCAGCTAATATTTGTATTTTTAGTAAAGACGGGGTTTCACCATTGTGACCAGGATGGTCTCAATCTCCTGACCTTGTGATCTGCCTGCCTCGGCCTCCCAAAGTGCTGGGATTACAGGCGTGAGCCACCGTGCCTGGCCTAGGCTGTAAATTTTCCACGGTTCCAAAGTCCTGTGGCGTTCACTGGAGCACATGCTGTCCTCTGATAATTGAAGTGGCTTAAAAAAACCCAGGTCTTTATTGGTTTGAAATAAACCGTCTTGTGCGCTTGCGTTTTTTAAAGGAAAACTGAGACCATATCTCCAATTGTGAGCTTTAGCTTCCTTCACTCCCAGAGATCATGGACTAAGTAAAGAATTTATTTACCGTGTGATCTTGGACAAGTCCTTTCAACTTCTCCAAGTCTGAGTTTCAAAATGTGGGAATAAAACTTGATCTCCAACTCCCTTGCTGCAGCCTCTCACTCAGCTCCTGGAGTCCATGGGTCTCTGGGAGGGGCTCTGCTGTCCAGCACTGCTCTTGCAGGGTTAAAGTGCCCCTTCCGCAAGGTGAGAGCGAGCTGAAGAAATGAGTCCTTCTCCTTGCCTCTGTAATTACGATTCTCAGTTACTCTCAAAATACCAAATAACTAGTTTAGTTACAGGGAACTGGCTGACACTTGTACTTTAAATCTCTTTTCTTGGCTTCAAGGGAGTGAGCTCAGTTTGACAAGCACAAATGGAAAACTGTTCCTGGGTCCTTTCCTCTGGCCCTTGGGGATAGAAGATGATGGCTGCCCGGGGCAGAGTGTAGCTGGTTAGATGGCAGACTCTTCCTCCCACATCCCTCTCCAACTCCTGGTTTCTCTCCTTGTGTCTCTTACCAGCCTCTGATTAGGGGTCCTGACTTACAAGTCTATTGGATGAAATTCTTCCAAAAAAAAAAAAAAATGCCAGTTTTTCCTCAGGGATATGTTCTGGAGGTTAATAAGAGAGTGCAAAGAAATTTACTTTTGCCCCAAAACCTCTGTTTCTCCTGTTGCAGTTTGATTTAAAGAAGAAGTCTTGACCTTGAGGCTGACAGTGTGGAATAACTCCCCCTGGGCTGTGGGTAGGGGAGAGAGTGTGGGCCCTGGACTCGGGGGTGCTCAGGAGCTGTGAGTGAGGAGGTGGGTGCAGGCCCTGGACTCGGGGCGCTCAGGAGCTGTGAGTGAGGAGGTGGTGCGGGCCCTGGACTCGGGGTGCTCAGGAGCTGTGAGTGAGGAGGTGGGTGCGGGCCCTGGACTCGGGGAGTTCAGGAGCTGCCTCCACTTTTTGGGAGGGCCCCAAATAGTCTAGCAGTCGAAAGCTGATGTGTGTTTTGGGTTGGGATTATCACATCTTTTTTCTGTTTTTTTTTTTTTTGAAATGGAGTATTGCTCTGTCGCCCAGGCTGGAGTGCAGTAGCGTGATCTCGGCTCACCGCAATCTCCGACTCCTGGGCTCAAGCCATTATCCTGCCTCAGCCTCCCAAGTAGCTGAGACTACAGGTGTGCCACCACACCCAGCTAATTTTTGTAGTTTTAGTAGAGATGGAGTTTCACTATGTTGGGCAGCATGGTCCCGAACTCCTGACCTCAAGTGATCTGCCTGCCTCAGCCTCCCAAAGTGCTGGATTATAGGCATGAGTCACTGCACCTGGCCTATCATGTACTTTTAAAGACATCATTTCATAATATGGCTACGGAGACATTTGGCACCTGCCCTGGGGCTGCTGACTTGCCTGCTTTGATAGTGCTTTACCGAAGTGTTTGCTGAAATACTTTCCTCAATGTTACAGGGTTAGCTTCATGTTTGGATAAATAAGCCTGAGCGTTGAATTTCTTCCAGGGTCTCTACCTTCTGCAGCTAATCTTCTGTGTGTCTTTTTGCTATACGTCAGGCTGTGCTTAATTGCAGTGGTTCATTTGAAAGTGCTGTTAGAAGTACAAACGAAAGGAGAAGACACTTGTTGGGTCCTGCTCAAGCTGGCATCTTGCTGTTTTAGGTTTGCTATTCAAGGAGGGGAGAGAGATGGAGAGAGAGAGACCAACCTTGGTTCTTAACTAAGCAGGGAAAAGGTCTCCTGCCTGGGGTCCAGTTGAAAAATGGACCCCAGGCTCTCAGCCTTCTAAGGAGAGCCTGTCACCACCATGCTCACCATTACCCAGGGGACAGTTCTGAGTCCTGAAAACCCTTTTCTAGGAGTAAAGGAACTTCCAGACTGAGCCGACCGCCCTCCCCCATGCCTTTCTCGGTGCCTGTTCCCCAGAGGTTGGGGAGGAGGAAGGGCAGGGGTTATAAGGCCAGACTGGCCAGGGTGCAGCAGGGTAGGGGTGTTGAAGTAGGGGAAAGCCATGAAGCGTAGCCCTGAGGCTTGAAGTGGTGGCGCCTTCCTCCTGCAGCCAGAGGTGCCTACCTTCTAGTGAATCTTCTGCACACAGAAGCAATTTATGCTCTTCATTATTCTTTAGCAAGCAATAATTTCCTACCCATTTGTCACTTTAAGACTAAGGGCTTCACACTCCCTGTGCTGAGAATATAGTAGCTTGTTGTACTTCAGTTCTATTTATGTTCCATTTGGGGGTTTGGGGGCTGCCCTTTGACAAACACACAGAAAGGAGATTGATTCAGCAGGAGCCATAGACAAACAAGATGACAGGCCCTGGGAACTTGGGAACCTCGTGTCATGCCCTGTTACCCATGGGGGCTTTGGCCTCAGTAAGTTATCACCGGCTACCACCGCCTTGCATATATCATCCTCACTAGGATGAAAACACCCATGTAACTCTTAGTGAGTCTCTCGCCCTGCATTGAGGCCCCAGGGAAATGAACTCCAGACTGAGCCTGTGTGTGGATGGAAGAAAGTGGATGGACACACACAGCCTGACCCACCAGCTGGACCGCTGCCCACTGTCAGGGCTCACCCACCTGAGCATTTCCAGCCAAGGCCCTGTGGTGCTTGACACCATCTCCTTGCCAGCTGCCCTGCCCCCTGGCCTTGACCTATCTGAATATGAGACTACCTTTCCTGCTCTCTGGGAGTCTCTGGGAGCCCCTGGTCCCTCAAGGGGTGGCCTAGCAGATGTTAGTAATTCAAACCTGAAACTCAGTGACTGCTGCAGAGGGAGGGCCTTTCCCATAGGCTGTTCACCTTCTCCTTGGTCCCAGGAGACGGTTCTCCTGAGTTCCAGGTGAGCAAGCCTAGGTGTTAAGCAGCCAGCCCAGAGTTACACAGCTTGAAAGTGGCAGCGCCAGGTTGTGAACCTAGAGCCAGGATATGACTCTAGAGTGGAGCCCTTGGTTATCCCAAAGCATAGACCCTGAGGGCTAGCATGAGTGGGAGGGGACTCGAGGCTTCGCGGGGAGTGAAGGTCGGTGGCCCCGGGCTTGGAATGAGCCTCGTAAGGAGACAGGCTGGCTGTTCATCCAAACTTGCTGCTGCTGTTGCTGCTTTTTTTTTTTTTTTTTTTTTTGAAATGAGGTCTGGCTCTATCACCCTGGCTGGAGTGCAGTGGCACCATCTCAGCTCACTGCAACCTTTGTCTCCCAGGCTCAAACCATCCTCCCACCTCAGCCTCCCAAGTAACTGGGACTACAGGCATATGCTAACATGCCTAGCTAATTTTTTTGTTTGTTTGTATTTTATGTAGAGACGGGGGTTTCACCACATTGCCCAGGCTGGTCTTGAACTCATGAGCTCAAGCGATCAGCCCTCCTCGGCCTCCCAAAGTGTTGGGATTACAGGCGTGAGCCACCATGCCCTGCCCCAAACTCATCTCTTAATATTCTGTCTCTTTTGAAGTTCCTCCAAGCTGCTCAGCCGATTGCCACTTACAGATATTTCCCCAGACGCCCCCAGCCTGTGCAGTTATATCAAACTTTACACACACAGAAGCTGAGCGGGGTTGTCCTGCTTGCTTCTGTTGCCTGCAGTCTGCATTTTTCAGTCCTGGCCAGCAGCAGCAGCAGCATCGGCAGCCCTGGCCCTGCCAGACGACCCTGCATCGGGCCTGAACCTGCTGCCCAGAGGGGATGCATTGGGAAGAGCAGGAGGCTGTTGTAGGGCTGAGGAAGGACTGGAGGTGTGATGGTGCCTACTTGCCTCAGATGTTCCCTAATCTAAGCACAGCTGCACCCAGCTGGGACTTGGCTGGGACTTGGGTTGGGGACTGGTTTGTCCTGTGGCTGAGCCAGCATCCTGGGAAGCCTTCAGAGTCAGGGCTGCTTTGTTCTAGGTGGCTCATCTCCAGGGTTGTCTCCCCACACTCCCTGGAGTCAACATAGCTTACAGTCTATTTCTGGAGAAGCCTTGGTTCTGCCCCCAACCCTCACCTCAGACTTGGAAATAACCTCTCACCTGGATGACCTGCAGGGAGCTGCTGGTTTGGTCCTCAGGCTCCAGTTTCTTACATTACGTACTTTCTTACGTAACAACCACAATGCTGGCTGCCTCTTTTTCAGGCTCTTCTCTCCAGGAACTGAGCAGGCCTGGGATGCGGCCAGAACATGACTTTTAGAATCCCTAAACCTGGGGGAGATTATGGAGCCTAAAATATAATTCAAAAGAAATCTTTCTTTTTTCATGATAAAAGTTACATGTTGTACAAACATTGACATAGCTTCTTTCTAGCACTTCTGATTGTGAAGTCCCAGGTGAGTCCATTGAAGCAGAATCTCCTGGACTCTGGCTTTGCCAGTGCCCAAAGCAAGGACTTTGGTCTGCCTGTAGGATGTACTCGGGGACGACTCCCGAGAGCCAGTTGTTAAATTTTCAGAAATGTTGTGTGCTAAGTGTTAATAGTAGCCATTATTTAAAAACAAATTATATAAAATTACAGTTAAATAAATTAAAAATGTGTAGCCAATACTCAAAACTCCATCCCTTCCTAGTTGTTTTATTATATTTTTCATTCTCGGTATGCACCTGTTGCATCTATATATGATGATACGTCGCAGCCCACACCAGATCTATGTTCAGTGACATCGTGTTGGTAGCTCTAAATCAGCCGTCATGGGAATATTTCTGTTTGCCACATAAATTGGCAAACACTGTAAATTAGGGCTTGATTTTTTGTTTTGATAATTATCTAGACTTAGAAAAGTGGTAGAATGTTAATAATGCAGATTAAACTTAAAAGTGTGTGTGTGTTTGTGTGTGTATGTGTGTGTGTGTGTGCGCGTATGTATACATTTTTTTTTTTTTTTTGAGACAGACTCTTACTCTATTCACCCAGGCTGGAGTGCTGTGGTGCAGTCATGGCTCACTGCAGATTCAAACTCCTGGACTCAAGGAATCCTCCCACCTCAGCCTCCCAAGTAGCTGGGACCACAGGTGCTCACAACCATGCCCGGCTAATTTTTTTATTTTTTGTAGAGATGGGGTTTCACCATGTTGCCCAGCCTGGTCTTGAACTTCTGTGCTCAAGCGATCCTCCTACCTCGGCCTCCCAAAGTACTGGGATTACAGGTGTGAGCCACCATGCCTGGCCAAAAGTGTGTGATTGCAAATGACAGTATTCAAAACTTACCATCCAATTTAGCAAAGAAGTGGCTCACATCATTGACAAACACATGAAATTCTGAGTTATTTTTAATTTCTGTTTTATTTGTTAAGGTACATGAAAATATCAACCACTGCCCATGTTGGAGTTGCATGGAGAGGGAGTGTTGGTTGTTAAACCACACACTGCCGGGTGCAGACGTGCCGCGTGACCCAATGTATTTCATCACCTCTATGCCTTTGCTCCTGGCTGTGTCCTTTTACTGTCTTGCCCGAGTCCCCTTTCATTCACTGACTCGTTTATTTAACAAATAAGTATCCAGTGTGGACTAAGTGCCAGGCACCAGGGATACAGCAATGAAAAAGACAGACACAAGATACAAATTCTGTTCTAGTGGAGTTAGAGGAAAATAAATGTGTTAACTTCATGGTATGAAGTTTCAAACTCTTCCCTCTTTTCTTCAGCACACAAATGTCCTTCTCTGTGTCTTGCTCTCCCCTACCGAGGATGAGCTCTGCCTCCATTGTGGCCACATCTTTCACTTCACCTCAAAGGAGATGAGGCTTAGCTTGAGTGCAGGGTCTGAGCAGAGGTGGGTGCATGGCTGGGAGCTTGAGACTAATGCCCGGCTTTGTGGGAGACAGGTGGGAAGCAGGAAGCAGCCACAGTTTCATTAGAGTTCGTGAAAATGGGATGTTTCCTCCCAATGTAATGATTTGTTCATTGTTCTCAGTGCTGTGTGGGGTTGAAGGAGATAGGAGATGAAGCCTTTGCACCTGCAAGGGGTTAACAATTTAATGAAAGACATATCACAGGATAACCTGCTCATTCCCTCATCTATTTGTTTTGCAAACACAAGTCTTGCCCCACGTCAGGTGCTACAAGCTTTATAAACTGTAAAGCCAAATGATCTACGGTCTCTCCCCTTGAGAAATTTTTAAACTGGGGGCAATTTATAATCCAGATTGCTGGCCAGAGAACAGTGGTTGGAATGCTCCGGAAGCCTTTCCTGTCTCTCTGGAGTCATCAGGCCCTTGTAGGTAGTCAGTCTTCTTTCTCTCTGTTGTCTTCTCACTTAGCATTGACCTCAGTTTATAATTCTGCATCTGTGTGTGTGTTTGATTGATGTCTGTCTCTCTCACGAGAATGTCAGCTCCAGGAGGGCAGAAACCCACATCTGTCCTGTTTACAGGGCCTGGCACAAGGAAGTGCTCAGGAAAACCTTGTTGAATACAGGGAAGAGTGAGTGTGGAGGAAGAAGCTGGTGTGAGAGGGCTCAGGGGCGTCCTGGAGAACGGACCTTCATTCTTTGATATCAGGCAAGTGAATCAAAATTCCTCAGCATTTGTCCAGGTGTGGCCACACAGCACCTCCATTGCTTAGCCTTTTCATATTCCTCTATGGAGAGACCTCTAGAACAGAGCACAGCAGTTTGCATTGCAGCTTATATGTTATTCTTAACATTTTCTTGTGTCACAGACTCCTTGCTAACCTGATAAAAAATACAAACCCTCTTCCCCAGAATAATGCTCAGGGCATGCACACATGCACGCACACGCACAGACACAGTTCCATAAAGCCCATCCATAAACTCCAAATCAAGAACTCTGCTTTTAAAGTATGATCCCAGCTGGGCATGGTGGTTCACTCCTGTACTCCCAGCACTTTGGGAGGCTGAGGCAGGATTGCTTGGGCCCAGGAGTTCGAGACCAGCCTGGCCAACACAGTAAGATTGTCTTTATTAAAAAATGTATTTTAAAAAATAAATAAAACCTGTGATCCCCATAGCAGGCACACTTCTTGTTCCTCTATAGCCCCAATATCTAGTGCTGTTCTTGGCATATGGGCTGCACTGTGTGATACAGTAGTCCCCCCTTACCTGCAGGAGATATGTTCCAAGACCCCCAGTGGATGCCTGAAACTGTGCATAATACTTCCTTATATATACTATGTTCTTCCTATACATATATCACTATAAGGTTTACTTTACAAATTAGGCACAGTAAGGAATTAACAAGAATGATAGAACAATTATAACAATCTACTGTAATAAAAATTATGTGAATGTGGTCTCTTGCTCCCAAAATACTTCATTATACTGTTTGCACCTATTTTTGGACCTTGGTTGGCTGTGGGTAACAAACTGTGGAGAGTGAAACTGCAGATATGGCGGGAGGATTACTGTATCGGGGGCATGGTGGGATGAATGGGGAGATGGATATGTAAAAAAGTGTCTGGGTTTGCCACTACCTGCATGGAGCTGAGCTGACAATTCTATTGAAGTCATGAGGGAGAGGGCCACTTGAGCACAGGGTGGTAGCACTCTATTTCACTGCTCTGTGCTGGCCCTACAGCTTCTCCTCATACCCAGGAGGCCCACCAAGTGCATAAGATCATTTTCCAAACAAAAAGAACACGGTGTCTGACACATTGTCTGATAATGGGGCAGAATATTTGAAATTGGGCTTACTTCACAAAACCAAGGGTTATATGAATTTAAAGGAACATGACTTAGTCCTCCCTGAGGCTGATAGGGTTCTTCTTGATGCTCCTTTAAGCCTCCCAGAAAGGAATGACCAGGGACTAGGCTGCATTCCCCATAGAGACGAGGTTATTCTGGGTAGAGGGGCCCAGTATGGCAACCCATCTGCCCTCCACACTCTCTGTGGTCGCCTGTGTTGGAGGACCTGAGCCCTAGTAGCAACCCTATGCTGCTCATTACCACCCCAAAAAGTAGCCAATCCTGGCTTTTAAAATGTTCAGCCCTGCAAGTTCAGTTTTTAAATTATGATTTTACTTTAATCCCTGTTTTTCATACGAGGCATTTGGCAATGTTGATTTTTAGACACCAGAATAGTTCAAAATCATGGAGAAAAAAACCTTACAGTACTAGAATTTGCTTGGAAAACGTTGTCAAGGA
Organism: Aotus nancymaae; assembly: GCF_030222135.1. Classification (NCBI taxonomy): domain Eukaryota; kingdom Metazoa; phylum Chordata; class Mammalia; order Primates; family Aotidae; genus Aotus; species Aotus nancymaae. The sequence continues at coordinate 22,224,086 of NW_026988467.1, forward strand.
AATAGATTTTGCAAAACATTTCTTCCCAGGAGAGTGCTCACTTTCCGTGTATCCCCACATTGAACATTATTCTGCCATACGATAGTGGTAGGCAAAGGTACTGGAGACAAGATAATTTGTCTAGCCAACATCTAATTATGAATTAAAGGCCTGGTTGGCACTTTTACAGCCCAGCAGCCAATGGTAGACAGAGTTCAAGTTGAGTTTACAGTGCATCTGAAATGTTCTCGGACATACAGGCATGACGGAAGATTTCTTGGCCTTGGCTACAGACTGGGGAATAGGATTCTGTAAACTCTGTTAGCAGATAATGGAAGCGTCTGATAGATGGAGCTGAAATTGCAAAGCGTTGTTCGATTAAAAGAAAAGGGGAAGACTCACTGGGCGGGGGCTGCGACTCAAGGTGTTCATATAAGGAGGCACTTATCACACAATTGGGCATGCTGGCGGCCCAGTCTCTAGCCAGTGCTACTTGGAAAATCCATCACTGTTAGACATGCCAACAAATATATATACTGCTCAGTTGAGAGCAGACCTCACAAGTGAGGCTGGTGGCTTTAATTATCACTTGTGAGAACTTAAGAAAAGTGCTGGCCTGGTTAGAGTTACGGCCACCGACTCTGGCAGGTGGTTAATTACAGGCCCCTCCATTCCCACGAAAGTGCATGGCCTATGTAGAAACAGTTTCTGACAAAGAGGGAGAGAGATGGTCATGTCTCTTCATTATTTCCATTTGTGTTAGGATCTATTGTATTTGCAGTAATCTTTAATTATAGAGGCTATTACTATGGAATGGATTATCAATGTTATTCATTTCTGTAATGTTGCCTGGTAACATCCCTTTGTGCCTGAGATGCACGTACACACGTCTCTGTAGTTATGGGCTGTAGAAGTGATACCTTTCTCTCTCTCAGCCATCTTGCCATCACAATATTATAAAAGACTGTTTTAAGAATTGAGAATGCCCGATCTATGGGGTGAAAAATGGACTCGGTGTCATAACAGCCTACATCTTCAAAAAGACTTAATTTTAACCCAAGTAGTTCTTCACGATGCAATATTCCCTGGTAGCAAGACAGAAAAATGCTTCCAAATAGTTAGTTGCATTCTGCTGTCATCTTTGGAAATGCTCTGTCCCATTATAGACCAATCTCTGCTTCGAGACCCATTTTGCACACCCCTGTGGACCACACGAGACATGAGAAGTTGGGAGTCTAGGTTTTTGATGATTTCCAACCTAAGAAATGATCACTGATGGAGAAAATAGGGCATTAGATATTGCAGGTATAGTCTGTTTGCCCCTCTGTGAAGTCGGGTTATCTCCATCATCCTGCTGCTTTTGAAAATGGCCCATTAGTAGAAGAAATGGTGGCAGAGTTATCACCAGAAGTACTCAAAATCATTCTCTTTAAAGATCACACTAGTGGAATTTTCAGGTAATACTTGGCGTTGCTTTTTTTTTTTTTTTAAGCAGGAAAGCAGGTGCTCCAGCCATGGGGAGAGGTCATCTGTTGGGTTTCAGATCTCAAGTTACGGCTGTAACACCACAAAAGTGGTTATCACTTAAAGATAATTACATTCCACATTGTTCATGCTAAACTCTTGAGATGGACTGATTGGCATATTTAAATCTCATCTCTCAGGCATTTGCTAATTATCATAGCCTAGTTGGAAGAAAAACCTCTAATCAAATAGCTGTTTCGAGATGCTTTGCATTTTAAAATTTTGCTGGGTTCATAGGAAGGGAGGAATTATGCCTCTGATTTCTTCTGGCTCTTTCCCTGACCTCAAGAGGGTTTAAACTTTTAATGGTTTAAATAGCCATAGCTAACCACCCAGGAAGCATTTTTGCATTTCAGTTCTCCATCTTTTTGCATCATTTTCATCCCAACTCTATTTCTCAGTGACTTTACATCCAGGAAAAGGGGGCTGTTGAATTCCAGCTAATGAGCCTCATCTTTTTACTCCTCTTAAGTGGTCCCTGCTAGACCTGGAGTCAAATCTGAGAGCTAACGGTAGCATACATCTTTCTAAGGTTCACAAATGGAACACCAAGTCTGTAGTGAAAGGGAGTGGAATTTCTTCCTCTTGCTCAGAAAAAGACAAAAAGAGCGGCTTCTCAGGGCAGCAGTTTGAGTAGAAGCCTCTCTCCTTAGAAAAGGCAGACTTGGTGTTGTTTAATTAACAGCAGCTGGAAAGGACCCCACTCCCCCACAACTGGCAGCTGAACTGACATCGTTTTATGTAATAGATTTTTTCAGCTGCTGTGTTCAGAATTGAGAAGACCTGAAGGTTTCCTCCTTTATGCAGAACATACGGCTGTCTGACAGAAATCTCCGCCAGGCCTTTCTTTTATGGGGAGAATCTGAAAGGGCCTGTCTCTGAAATTTTGAAAGAGTCCCAGTGAGCCACCATTACCCATAGTTGTACCTCAAAAGCAAGTGCAGGGAAGAGGAATTCTGTGGTTTTGAAACAGCTGTCATAGGCCATGGGTTCATTTGTGCCTTGCCTATGGCAGGGTCTGTTTTGCCCATTGGCAGGAGTTGCTATTTCCTGTGGCCCCAGCAGGAAGTCCCAGATCTGGAGGCAGCTTAGGAAAGAGAAAATCCTGGTCCTGTTAGAAGTCAGAGTAGCAGACCTAGAGAAGGTGTATTCAGTTCTTGGGGAGGAGGATGAGAGGATGTGAGGGAGGTGGGAGGAGAGAGCTCAAAATCCCACCATCCAAAGGCCTGCGTGAGCTTTGATTTTGGCCATTTAAACAACTCAGAGAGGCCGGGCGTGGTGGCTCGCACCTGTAATCCCAGCACTTTGGGAGGCTGAGGTGGGCAGATCACTAGAGGTCAGGAGTTTGAGACCAACCTGACCAACAGGGTGAAGCCCTGTCTCTACTAAAAATACAAAAATCGTGGGCTCCTGTAATCCCAGCTACTCGGGATGCTGAGGCAGGAGAATCGCTTGAACCTGTGGGCTGAAAGTTGCAGTGAGCCGAGATGGGGCCACTGCGCTCCAGGCTGGGTGACAGAGTAAGACTATCTCAAAAAACAAAACAATTCAAAGAAAAAGAAGCAGTGAAACTTGAAGATCTGAGTTTTCTCTCTCTCCTAGTCTGTCCCCTTGAGTTCATCATGATTACAGCCTTTTGATTTTCATAGCTAATTGTTCTTCGGCATTCTATTTCAGGGTTTTTTAATCAAATTGCTCTATCTTTTACTCTCTCTTATGTGATTAGGTTATCTTTTATAATACAGCTGCAATAATCCTTTCAAGAACACAGCACTTTGGCTCAGCACTGTCAAAGAAAATATCCTAAGTGTCCCCTGAAATTCATTCTTGTAGGAGTGAGAAACACCACCAACTCCTTATTATGAACCCAGAGGTGCCACCACACATCATCCATCATCACAGACCTAGAAAAATGAAAAAAACCCCATTGAGCTGCCTGATTAATGCAAACTCGAGGAGTGCCTGTAGGGTGGCAGCTACTTGGCTTCCTGGGAAGAATGAGTCCAGGACCTCAGTTATTTTATGTGGCATTTGTAAGGCTAGGCTGGTCTGTTTACTGTTCTGGAATTCTCTCTCCTGGTATGAACTTGTAACCTTATCAGTGGGTTTTGCAAGCTTTTCTAACCAAGAAAAGAAAATACGTACTTTGGAATCTCTTCCAATGGGGGCCTGGAGGAACAAAGAGAAAAGCCAAATGCATTTCTTAGGCTATAAATAGGAAACGAGAGGAGCAGTTTTTTCAGATATTTATTAAGGTCTCAGCTCAGCTGTTACCTGAGAGGCCTTTCTTGGCCACCCCATCCACTCAGTTACCCCCCACCCCCTTGCCTTGCCTGAGTTTCCTTCATAGTGCTTGTCACCATTCAAAATTCTCCTTCTGGCTGCCGTCTGCCTCCTCACACTAGGATGTAGAGAGGCCATGAAGGCAAGGACTTTCCCATCTTGTTGAGTACCATGTGTACTAGAACATGGAGTACATAGTAGATGCTCAGTAAATATTTTCTGAATGGATGTCAGGTAGGGAGAGGTTGAGAAAAGAATGGTTAACAGGCAAAGATTGGAATCAGACAGACCTGAGTTTGAATCCAGGCCTTCTGTTTATTAGCTGTGTGTCCTTGGAATTGTTACTGAACCTCTCTGAACCTCAGTTTTCTTATCTATAAAATGGGCTTAATAATGACTTCTGGGAGTAGCAATGGAAGATTAAATGAGATAAAATATGTGATCACATCTGGCACAAGGGCTCAATAAATACTGGCACCACTGGGCACTCTGACTCATGCTTTTAATCCTAGCACTTTGGGAGGCCGAGGCAGGAGGATCACTTGAGGCCAGGAGTTCAAGACCAGCATGGGGAACATATCGAGACCCTATCTTTACAAAAAAATTTTAAAAATCAGCCAGGTGTGGTGGCACACATCTGTAGTCTCAGCTATTTGGGAGGCTGAGGTGGGAGGATCACTTAAGCCTAGAAGTTGGAGGCTGCAGTGAGTTACTCTGATATCACTGCACTGCAATCTGGACGACAAAGTGAGACTCTATTTCTAAAAATACATAAATGCATACATACAAATAAATACTGGCTTATCTCTAATTCTTAACTGAAATGCTTTTACAGGACAAGAAACAGGGCCCTTTACTGCCCATGAATGTCAGTAGTTCTCAGGCCCCCTTCTTGAGTCCAGGAAAGGAATCTCAGGAAATCTTGCTGATCCTCTTTTGGCTCCAAGAACTACTAGAAAATGTAGTTGGTTCCACATGATTCTAAATGGTTTCCCCAAGCAGTCTATACCCACAGCGGATTTCTCCAGAAATGACAACATTGCCTGGAAAACAAGTTTCCTGCCCTGCTGGAATGTTCTTGTGCTTGGCCCAGGGCCTCCCTGTAAGCCCCAAAGGCTCTGAAACCCATCACCCAAGTCCCCTTGTGGTCACAGAGATGTCACTAAGCAGTCTTTAGACAGTGATTATCAAGACCAAACTTGCAGATTGCAGATAGCATTACCTCCATGAGAAACCAGCACCTGGAGATTCCTGCACTCCATGTGCCCTGCAGGATCTCTCTGCCACTTGCATTGGTATTTTTCTTGTTTTCATTTAAACCTGTTTCTTTCTTTAAAAAAAAAAAATTCTTAAAGTTTGGATAAAAGAACTGGTTCCACCTCTTTTATGTTTCCAAGGCTCCAGGCTCTGCTGGGGCAGCTTTAAAGCAGGTCATCCATTCCTTCTAGCAGACTGAGCCTTCAGGGAGCGGGAATTTGGACATTTCTCATTTTCAAAGAGAAGCAGACATAAGGATGGGCTGCCTGAGCCAGGCACGGGGCAGTGGCCCATCCTCGTTTGATTCTGTGTGTGCCACATGCTGTCCAGAAGTGCTGGGTCAATGTTTTGTTGGTTCATTCATTAGACAGTAGAGCAGCCTGGTGAGATGGAAGAGACAAAGCTTTTTGAATCAGCCAGACCCTTGCTTCAAACACTGGCTCTGCCACCTGCCAACTACAGAGCCCAAATGTTGGTAAAAGGAGAGGCTGATCTTACCTCTGAGGGTGGTTGGGTAGGAGGCAGTTTGCTGTTGTGGTTAAGACTGCAGCTCTGAGTTAACCTCTTGCATCCATTGCCTGGCTCTGCCACTGCTTTTTTTTTGAGATGGGGTCTTATTCTGTCACCCAGGCTGGAGTACAGTGGTGTGATGGTTTGCTGCAACCTCCACCTCCTGGGCTCAAGCATTCCCCCCACCTAAGCCTCCCAAGTAGCTGGGACCACAGGTGCGTGCCATCATACCCAGTTAATTTTTTGTATTTTCAGTAGAGATGGGATTTCACAATGTTGCCCATGCTGGTCTTGAGCTCCTGGGCTCAAGCGATCCACCCATCTCCAGCCTCCCAAAGTGCTGGGATTATAGGCTTGAGCCATCATGCCTCATCGCTGCCACTGGCTGTTTGTTCCATGTCCTTGGGCAAGTTATTTCACCCTCCAGGATTCAACTGTTTCATCTTGTAAAATAGGGATAATAATGGTAACCTACCTCGAGGGGCTGATGTAGGATTAAATGCTTGTGAAGGGCCTAACCCAGTGGGTGGCACACAGTAAGTGCTCAGTGGATGTCTGCTACTGGATAACAGAGGTAGCGCATGAGCCATTGTTAGTACTGATGTGCTATGTTGACTCCCTCTGTATAGCCAAGCTCTGTGCTAGGAGTTGGGGATACAGAGGAGAATAGGTTCCAGCATTCAAGGGCCAAGGATACAGACATGAAATAAATTATTACCCCATAGAGATGTTAGGTGTTGTCACTGACGGATGGCAGGGGGCTGTAGGAGGACAGTGAATTCAGAATGCTGGTGCCTGTGCTCCGAACACCAGAACTCCTCATGTAAGAAGGTGCCGTGGCAGAGCGGAAGATGCACTGGAGATTCGGTGGGTTGGTTTGTTCATTTGGTTATTCATTGGCATGTATGAAGGCCCTTAGGTGGTGTTTAAGTTTTATCTTGCTGCAGTAACAAATCACAAAAACTCAGTGACTTAGAACAAATTCGTTCTCTTACAGCTTAGTAGGTCAGAGGTCTGAAACGGATATTACTGGGCTAAAACGCAGGTGTTGGCCAGGTCAGGCTGCATTCCTTTCTAGAAGTTCTAGGAAAGTGCATTAATTAGGATTCTCTAGAGAAATAGAACCAATAGGAGATGGTAGACACGGGAATTATTAAGGGAATTGGCCCACATGATTATGGAGGCTGGAAAATTCCACAACAGGCCATCTGTAAACTGGAGAAGCAGAGAAGCCAGTAGCATGGCTCAGCCCACACCCAACAGCCTGGGCACCAGGGCAGCCAGCAGTGTAACTCTGAGCTCAAGGCCGAAAACCTCAGAACCTGGGGGGCGGAGGGGCAGCTAGTGCAAGTCCCAGAGTCCAAAGGCCAGAAAACTTGTTGTTCTGATTCCAAGGGCAGAAGAGGAAGGGTGCCCTAGCTCCAGAAGAGAGAGAGAGAATTTGCCTTTCTCTACCTTTTCCATGCAGGCCCCAGGCCCTCAGCTGATGGGATGGTACTATTACACTGGGTGAGGGCAGACCTTCCTAACTCAATCCACTGACTCAAATGTCAGTCTCTTCCAGAAACAACCTCATAGGCATACCCTTTCCAGTACCCTGGAAGGAATACTTTCCCAGCTATCTGGGTATCCCTTAATCCAGTCAGGTTGACATCTACTGAGAACCACCACGGAGAATCCCTTCGAGAGGCCGCTTGCATCTCTGCATTCCTTGGCTCCTGGCCACCTTCCTCCATCTTCAAAGCCAGCAATGGTGGAGTCCCTTTCATATCTCATCACTTTGACACTGACTCTCCTGTCTCTCTGTCTTACTTATAAGCACCCTTCTGATTATACTGGGCCCACCCTGATAATCAGGCTAATCTTCTCTCCCCAAGTCAGCTGATTATCAACTGTAATTCCATCTGAAACCTTAATTCCATCTTACCCTGTAAACCAACATTCACAGGCTCTGAGGATTAGAACCTTTGAGGGCCATTGTTCTTCCTGCCCTAGGCAAGAAGGGCAGTGTGCATTTGAGGTGATGGGCGAAGGCCATGCTGCTGAAGTGTGGTGGGAAAACATCCGAGACGCAGGTAAGGTGTTGGAGGCTCGGTGCCGTGGGGCTGGTGGTTTGGAGGCTTTTACACAGGAATGACATTTAATGGTTTGTCTTTTCAGAGGGTGGCCCTGGTAGCTGTTTGGAGAAAGGATGGGGGTGATGGGGGGGAGGTGGGGGAGGAGAGAGGGCAGCTGGAGACCATTGCTGACAATCAGATGACAGCCAGAGGTGGACGGGGAGGAGGAAAGGAGGTAAATCAGAGATGTCAACGCCAGAAATCCTGCTGGATGCATTTGGGTGCGGAGAGGAGACTTGAGAGGACTTGGTTTCTGGCATGAGCAAGCAGCAGGATGATGGTGCCGTCTCCTGATGCAGGGAAGACGATGAGTGGGAATCCCTGGGCAGGCGGAGCACCTGCGAACACTTAGCGGGAGCGTGCTCTGGGCCAGGTGCTGTGCCGAGGGCCTTGGCGTTGTAACTAATGCTTGCAGCACCCTGGGAGGCGGGCATGGTTACTGCTCCATTCTGTGAGGCAGTGGAGTATTGTAGCCGTGAGCACAGACCACCTGTGTTCATATCCTGGCGCTCCTGCTTACTTGCTGTGATACTTGGGCAAGTACCTCAGTTTCCTCACCTGAGAATGAGATTAACGTTCTATCCTATAAGATTAGTGTGAAGATTAAATGAGTTTATTTGTAAAATACTGATGACGCATGGAAAACACTAGATAAGTATAACAGTATCTTTGTTAAACAGATGAACAAATTGAGGGACAGAGAGGAAGTATCTTGTCCAAGGACACACAGCTGGGTAGAGCCAGGATCTAAAGCTAGGCTCTGAACTGCTATGCCTTACCTCCTCCCCAGGAGCACCTCATGGAGGTGTGGTGAAAACTGCTTGTGCATACAAAAGCTCTTAGCAGCGTGCATGACACGCTCTGTCCCATAAATGTCTGTATGTGGGAGTGCAGTTTCTTTTGCCGTAAAATGGGGGTGACAACCCCTACTCTGCCTCACTCACAGGTGACTGTCAGGCTTAAATGAAAAAGCATTTTGGAAATGGTAGAGACACCTGCACATGGGCAGGTTTTGTTGAACAATTTCCCGTTGGCATTTCACTTGTGGGTGACCTAAGATCTTTTCCACTGTCACTCCTCTTTGTCCCCCCACGCTGTCCTGCCCCCACCTAACACCCAATCAATCTGTGATAGGGTGGTTGGGGACCTGCGTCAATGCAGTGGCTCCCAGGTCTGGTGGCCTTCTCCTGCAGCTGCCCTTGTCTGTCTGTACACTGCACCAAGACCAAAGCCTCGCCGGGAAGGGTCGCATCGGCCCCTGCTGTTGTGGCCTCACAATTGGAGCTGTCCCCTTATTGGGCCTTCGATAAATCTTTATTGAGTCAAGGCATCTGGGCAGTGGGTACTTCTGTCGCAGGCATCCCCCTTAACCCTCTGACATGAGAAGCCCTAGAGGGTACCCCTGCATTGTCGCCATCCTTAGTCATTTACTCAACACATTTTTATGGAAAGTCTCTATGTGCCGGCTACTCTGCTAGGTGCTGGGGAGCATTCATGAGCAGTGGAGCCAACAGAGCCTCATGGAGCCTGCATTCTCGTGGGGGAAAATAGATACTAATTAATCAGTCACACAACTAATGTAAAATTTTGACTTTAATCATCCTCCATAAGGCTGAGGCAGGAGAATCACTTGAACCTGGGAGGTGGAGGTTGCAGTGAGCTGAGATCGTACCACTGCACAGAACGAGACTTGGTTTGAAAAAATAAATAAATAATCCTCCATAATAGGGTGATTCAACCTGAAGGGAAGACCTTTCTTGGAAGTGCTAATCAAGCCTGAGAGCTGAAAGATGAGTGGAATTCACCAGGCAAAAAGAGGAAGGAGGAGTGGTCAGAGGAGCGGGACTATCGTGTGCAAAGGCCCCATGGCAGAGGGAGACATGGTTCTTTGGGGAACAGAGAGAAAGCTAGCGCAGCTGAGGCAGAGATGAGGAGGATAAACTGACTGAAGGTGTGAGTGGGTGACTTCCTGGGGCCTGATGGGCCTCAGGAAGGAGTTTATTTAAGTATCTGTTTGGGATGAAGCAGAGAGATATGAATAAATTTGCACTTCAAATAACCACCCTGGCTACAATGTGGAGAGCAGTGTAGGAAGCCTGGGAAGACCCTCTAGGCCAGTTAGGAGGCAGCCGCAGGAGTCCCATGGAGAGATGGAAGTGGTTTGGATTAGGGTGGTGCTCATGGTGGTGGTACAAACAGAAGTGGATGGAGAGATACTTCTCTTCTAGTGGATATGTTAAGAGGATAGCAATATCCCGTGGCTGCTTTTTATTAAATTTTTTATTTCAATAGTTTTTGGGGTACAGGTAGTTCTTGGTTACATGGATAAGTTCTTTAGTGATTTCTGAGATTTTAGTGCACCCGTCACCTAAGCAGTGTATACTGTACCCAGTGTGTAGTCTTTTACCCCTCAACCCCTGCAATCTTCCCCCAACTCTGAGTCCCCAAGTCCATTATATCATTCTTATGCCTTCACATCCTCACAGCTTAGCTTCCACTTGTAAGTGAGAATATATAATAGTTTTCCATTCCTGAGTTACTTCACATAGAATTATGGCCTTCAGCTCCTTCTGAGTTGCTGCAAAGGACGTTATTTTGTTCCTTTCTATGGCTGAGTAGTATTCCATGGTGTACATGTACCACATTTTCTTTACCCACTCATTGGTCATTGGGCACCTGGGTTGGTTTCACAAATCTTTGCAATTGCAAATTGTGCTGCCATAAACATGCATGTGCATGTGTCTTTCCATGTAGACTTATTTTCATGTGACTTATTTCTGGGGAGTGGTAGATACCCAGTAGTGGAATTGCTGAATCAAATGATAGTTCTACTTTTAGTTCCTTAAGGAATCTTCATACTGTTTTCTATAGTGGTTGTACTAATTTATATTCCCACCAGCAATGTAAAAGTGTTCACTTTTCACCACATCCATGCTATGGCTTCTTTTTATTGAGCACATACTATATACCAGCCATTGTGCTCAACACTTTACCTATGTTATTTACTTTCAGGACTGTTATAAGGATTAAGTATTTCTGTCCCTTTACAGATGAAGCAACTGAGACTCATAGAGGTTAAATCATTTGCTCAAGGCCACAGTAAGGTGGCAGAGCCCTTGGAGCAGCCTCTCAAACTTTATTTATTTATTTATTTGAGACGGAGTTTTTGCTGTTGTTACCCAGACTGGAGTGCAATGGCACGATCTCGGCTCACCGCAACCTCCGCCTCCTGGGTTCAAGCAATTCTCCTGCCTCAGCCTCCCTAGTAGCTAGGACTACAGGCACATGCCACCATGCCCAGCTAATTTTTGTATTTTTAGTAGAGACAGGGTTTCACCTTGTTGACCAGGATGGTCTCGATCTCTTGACCTCGTGATCCACCCGCCTCGGCCTCCCAAAGTGCTGGGATTATAGGCTTGAGCCACTGCACCCGGCCACCTCTCAAACTTTAATGTGCCTTTGAATCACCTGGGGCTCTTGTTGAAATGCTGCTTTTGATTCAGCAAGTGGGAGGGTGGAGCTGAGGTACTCTGTTTCTAACTCGCTCCCTGGTCAGGCCCTGCTGCTGGTCCCTGGATCACTCTGAGCAACAAGGATCTTTCTGCCTCTAGGGCCCACACTTGAGATCCTGATACCTTAGAAACAGCTGCAGACAGAATGCAATTCCTGAAACTGCTCAAACCCGAATCCCCACGGGCAGGATGTGGGTGAGCTGTCTGGACCTCAGGTGGGTGGGAGTCGGATCACATGTTCATTTCCCACATTGGTCTTTCAGTAGCTCAAGTAAACCCAAAACTGAGAGGGTTGGAGGCAGCATCTCCCCTTCTGCTCCCCCGCCCCACCTCCCAGCGCAACCAGACCCCACCTGTGCCCAGCTTCTGAGCCATAGACCTGGCTCTGTGTTTGCAGGAGCCTCGTTGGAATCACCAACCAGGTCATGTTGTGTTGCACCAATAAATGGGAGTGGATCAGAAAATCTAATGTGGATAGTTTTTAGGTACTGTGGGAAGTAGAAAAGTTCCTTTTTAAAGTTTCCTTTCTTGTTAAAGAATAAATGTGCTAATAACTTTTTAAGCCCTATCCTATGTAGCTGTTGACATACCATGTTTACAGGCACGTAGTACATTCTGTGTCCTTGTACTTTAACCAAGATATCTGTGCTGGATGTACTCACAGGCATGTCCCAGCTCGCCATTGCTTTTACCTGTTTAGAAAAGTTTTCTTAGTCAATTGGGTTTTAGTTTAGATTGTGAGGTCTGTCTCCAGCCAACGGAGATCAGACACAGCAGTAAGGACGACCCCAAATGCATAAGGAGTAAATTTGTGTGTTTTCCTTTGCTCATCTTGTGGCAAGATGGCTAGTGAGAGTGCCCTTCCTGCAGTCCAGGATGTAAAAATTGCGTTGCTGAAAGATCCTTTGTCTCCGTGCTGATTTTTCTTTGCGGCACCGAGCATCTATTTCCAACAGGTACCAAGCAGTCAGCTCTTTCCTTGGACTGGGCTGAAAGTGGGAGAGGAAAAAAAATCAACCCAATGTTCTCATTTCTCTATCTACATAATCATTAGATCCCAGGGTCATTAGAGACCAAATCCCTTCCTGCTTGGCCCCTGGAAATGGGGCCAGGTGTCGCTGCTGGGAGACGCCAATACGGCTGCACGTCATGGTGTGAGCACTTGTCTTTAATGACTGAGAAAATCCATTTCCCTCCTTGGCAGCTTTGAATGTAGCAACTGTGGTTCTGGGACACTACCAGAGCCAGCTCTGTATGTATGTGTGTGATTTTTTTTTAAGTGGGGGAGAGAATGTCTCAATATTCAGTGCTCACCCTTCCTTCCAAGTTGTCGCCCCAAAGAACTGTCCAATGCAAACTTAGGAGTTTTCCACTCTGGAAGCAGTCTGCCGGCACCCTCATGTCCTCCCCACCTCAAATACATCCTTTCTCTCTTGATCCCATTGTTCTGGGGTCCTCAGCTGAGTGGGCATCTGTGCCTGAGTGATACAACCGATTCTAGTCTCTTTTCTGCAACTCTTGAGCTCTGAGACAGGTAGAAAGAAAATCTTAAACAAAATAATAATGTTCTGCCTCACACTAGTAAATATTTTTCACTTAAAAATTCCATGTCATTTTGATTTGTTCAGGTAGACAAGAACATCTTTTGTTTGAGGAAAAACTGAAGAGATTTCTTAGGATTCAGCTCCGATGGCTCTGCCTGTGTCTCTTTATCATTGGAGCTTTGTTTTCTGCCTTTGCAAGACTAGGGTGAAGGGAAGGCTTTGTGGTCTATTGTTAGATGCTCTTTGAATCTACAAATCACAGGCTACAGGAAGGGAGTGGGGCTTCCAGAGACCATCTAGAGCAACCCTCTGTCTCTAGCATGGACACACAATGCACACACAGTGACCGCCTGTTGTGTGTTTCTAGAACCCAGTAGGGACAGGGAGACAATTTCTTTTGGTGTGTAGTTCTCACGTTGCTTGATTCCCACTGTCATGTTCTTGTGCCTGTCCTAAATATCTCTTGCTGCAGCTGTGGCCTGTTCCCTAATCAGCTACTGCACCGTCCTGGCCCATGTTCTTAGAGACATGGTTATCTCTGTGATATGAGTGTCTGTGTCCTGGCCTAGGCAAGTCATACGCCTTTCTGAGTCTCATATAAAATGTGGCTTTGAGAGTAGATGATGTCTCTGGTCTTAAAATTCTCTTTGACTCTGGAGTTCTGGATCTGAGCTTCTGTTTGATGTTGTTTCTCTTGCTGGGCGACCTTCTCACTGACTCTCTGCTGTAAAGCCTCCTTTTTTTTTTTTAAAATCAAAACCTAACTTGGTCCTACCTACCCCATGGCTGACCACCCAAGCACTTTCTTTTGACTTAAGGGTAGCACCATACAATTTCTTCTTTTTGTTTTTCATTTTAACAACCTGTATTTTTCACATCACGAAACATTTCTAGATATTCATTGTAGAAAATTCAGAAAATATAGGTTAATGAGAAGAAAAAAATGGAAATCACTAAACTTCTCACTATCAGACATAACCACTGTTAACAATTTGGTGTATTTTCTTTCAGTCTTTTTTTTAAACACTCATACATAGACTAGTAAATTTCGTACTATATAATTTTGTGTTCTGCTTTTCCACCTAATAATATATAATGAGCCTTTTTGCCTATCATGAAACATTTGTAAACATAATTTTTAGTACCTACTTTCTACTTTACATCTCCTACTTTATTTAGCCCTTGCATAATTATTTCCAAATGGGAAAAATATCTATCCTGTCTGAACTCACTGAACTGGCCAAATCAAAAAAGATAAACTATGCAAAGAGCTACACAGATGTAAGTGATGATTGTTCATTATGTTAGTTTTATCTCCCCAAGTGAACTACTTTACTGTATTGTCACAAAATGGTTATATAATTTCCTGTTCACTAAGTTTTACACAGTGGTGGGCAAAACATGCTGTCTGGCTGTAATTTCTTAAAAGGGCATGTAAATATTAATAACTTTAGAAGTTTTTTCTTAGCAATTTCTTAGAAACTCTGGTCTAAGGAAATTATTCAAAATGTTTTGTGCATAGAGATGTTCACTATGGCATTATTTACAATACCCCCAAACTAGAAATCACCAAAATGTCTAATTATATGGGAAGGAGGTGAAGTAAATGTTGCTGAACCTACTTTCTAGGCTATTAATAGCTTTTAAAAATGATGTTTACAAGGCCTTTGTAATAAAATCAGAAACTTTTTTTGTCATAATTACGGGAAGAAATGAAGGTACACTATGAGAGGGAAAAGAGTGGAGAGAAAGACACCAAAATGGGAATGGTGGTTGGAGTTAAAGAATGAGTAATTGTTTTCCTTCTCCGTCTGCTTTTCTTCAGTGAGCTTGTGTGCCTTTGATACATTAAAAGGTAGAGAGACAGAGAGAGACAAGATGAGAGAGACAGACGAGACGAGAGAGGGAGAAGTGAACCTTGTTTTAAAAATTACCTGGAAGGACTTACGCAGAAGAGAGAAGGAAGGGGCACAGAGCTGAGGTCAAGAGAAAGTGGAAGAAGAGGGTATGAGGGCTGAAGTCTGAATTGAGCTGAGACTTGTAGAAAATTCTCAACTGGGTCAGGCGTGGTGGCTCACACTTGTAATCCCAGCACTTTGGGAGGCCGAGGCGGGAGGATCACGAGGTCAGGAGATTGAGACCATCCTGGCTAACACGGTGAAACCTCATCTCTACAAAAATACAAAAAATTAGCTGGGTGTGGTGGCACACGGCTATAGTCCTAGCTACTCCGGAGGCTGAGGCAGGAGAATTGCTTGAACACAGGAGGTAGAGGTTGCAGTGAGCTGAGGTTGTGCCATTGTACTCCAGCCTGGTGACAGAGTGAGACCCCATCTTGAAAAAAGAAAAAAGAAAATTCTCAGAACCACCAAAGTAGCCTCTTAATTTTTTTTGAGTAGGAAGAAAATGGGTACCTCCTTTGAGCATGCTAATATAATTATAAAAGGAGAAACCAAAATAGCTAGTTCCTAATTTGTTCACCAGACTTCTTCCTCCTTTGACCAGCGTTGGGGACAGGCTTGGTGAGACAGACATGAAGACCCATCCAGGCCTTTGAGGAACTGGGGGCTAAGAAGAACTTCAAGGAGACTAACAGTGGCCACATTTGTTGTAATTTATAAAAAGTGAAGGAAAATGGAATTCTGTAATGTATAAATTTGGGTGAAAATGATAGCCTCCAGAACAATTTCTAAATGGGTTTTAAAAAAAAAGAATTTCAGATTTAAAAGTTGCAAAAACCTAACAAAGATCTTACGTTTACCTTCACCCAGATTCCGCGAATGTTAACATTTTACCCTGTTTGCTTTCAGTCTCTTTTTCACTCATTCACTCTATGCATATATAATATGTATTCACACATGTACGTATGATATACATATACACATGTACATACATATTGTTTTCTGACCATTTGAAAGTTCTGAACCATTTGAAAGTTGCAAATGTAATGCCCTCTATCCTTAAATACATCATTGAGTATTTTCAAAAAGAATGACATTTTTTTTCTTTTCTTTTGAGATAGAGTCTACCTCTGGATAGAGGTCTGGGTGACACAGCAAGACCTTTGTCTCAAAAAAAAAAAAAGATATATAGATATATCTCTCGCTATATATATAACTATATCTGTATAAAGAGAGAGAATTCACATACCACAAAATCCAACTTTTAAGGTATAAATTTCAGTCATTTTATTTTATTTTATTTTTGAGACGGAGTCTCGCTCTGTGGTCCAGGCTGGAGTGCAGTGGTGCGATCTCCACTCACTGCAACCTCTGCCTCCTGGGTTCAAGCAATTCTCCTGCCCCAGCCTCCCGAGTAGCTAGAATTACAGGCAACTGCCACCATGCCTGGCTAATTTTTGTATTTTTAGTAGAGACGGTTTCACCATGTTGGCCAGGCTGGTCTCGAACTCCTGACCTCAGGTGATCTGCCCGCCTTGGCCTCCCAAAGTGTTGGGATTACAGGCGTGAGCCACCATGCCCGGCCTCAATCATTTTAATATATTCACAGAATCGTGAATCATCACGACAATCAATTGTAGAAAACTTTTATTATTCTGAAAAAACCCAATGCCATGAACTGTCACTCACCATTTCTCCCTTCCCCTAGTCCGTGGCAGCCACTACTCTCTGCTTGGACAGATTTGCTTATTCTACACATTTCCTGTAAATGGAATCATACTCCAGGTGGCATTTTTGCATCCGGCCTCCTTTGCTAATCATAGTATCTCAAGTTTCATCCATACTGTAGCCTACGTCAGTGCTTCATTCCTTTTTCCGGCTGAATAACATTCCAATGCATGGTATACCACATTCTTTTTTCTTTCTTTCTTTCTTTTTTTTAATGAAAGAAAGAAAGAGAAAGAGAAAGGGTGAGAGAAAAAAGGAGTCTTGCTCTATTGCCCAGGCTGGAATGCAATCTAAAAATAGGTATTAAAAACCTCTTTTATGCCAATAATTGTGCTTAACAGCAGAGACAGGAAGGAATAAGGAAAGAAAATAAGAAACAGCCAACCAATATTTCATTTAAGTCTGTGAAATGCTATGCAAATGTTGAAGAGTGATTTACTTCCAATTATGTAAGTCACTTTCAAAATAGGTGTAATATGATACTGAGAAAAATATATGTTCTGTGGACCTGGGGTGGAGAATTCTATAAATATTCATTAAGTTTACTTATTCCAGGTCTAAGTTTAAATCATAGATGTCCCTGTTAATTTTCTATCTCATCGATCCGTCGAATATTAACAATGTGGTGTCAAAGTCTCCCGCTATTATTGTATGGGAGTCCAGGTCTCTTTATAAGTCATTAAGAACTTGTCTTATGTGTCTGGGTGCTCCTATATTGGGTGCATATGTATTTATAATCATTAACTCCTGTTGTTGCATTGATCCTTTTACCATTATGTAATGTCCTTTGTTTCTTTTAGTCTTTGTTACTATTAAAGTCTATTTTGTCAGAGACGAAAGTTACAACTCCTGTTTTTTTTTTTTTTTTGCTCTCCATTTGATTGGTGAGTCTTCCTCCAATCCTTTATTTTGAGTTTTTGTGTGTCCTTGCTTGTGAGATGGATCTGGATACAGCATACCGTTGGGTTTTGACTTTTTATTCAATTTGCCTGTCTGTGTCTTTGATTGGGGCATTTAATCCATTTAAATTTAGGATTAATATTGATATTTGTGAGTTTAATATTGTCATTTAATGCTATCTGGCTATTTTGCCCATTAGTTGATATATATTCTTCATTATGGAGATACTCTTTACCTTTTGGTAAGTTTTTGGGATGACTGATACTGGTCGTTGCTTTCTGTTTGTAGTACTTCTTTCAGAAGCTCTTGTAAAGCAGGCCTGGTGGTGACGAAATCTCTGAGTGCTTGCTTGTTCGTGAAAAATTTTATTTTTCCTTCATTTATGAAGCTTAGTTTGGCTGGATATGAGATTCTGGGTTGAAAATTCTTTTCTTTGAGGATATCGAATATTGACCCCCACTCAATTCTAGTTTGTAGGGTTTCTGCTGAGAGATCTGCTGTGAGTCTGATAGGCTTCCCTTTATGGGTAACCTGACCTTTCTCTCTAGCTGCCCTTAGAATTTTCTCCTTTATCTCAACCCTGGTGAATCTAACAATTATGTGTCTTGGAGTTGCTCTACTTCAGGAATATCTTTGTGGTGTTCTCTGTATTACCTGGAGTTGAGTATTGTCCTGCCTTACTAGGTTAGGAAAGTTTTCCTGAATAATATCCTGAAGAATATTTTCCAGCTTGGATTCATTCTCTTCATAACATTCAGGTACACCTATCAAATGTAAATTAGGTCTTTTCACATAGTCCCATATTTCTTGGAGACTTTGCTCATTCCTTTTTACTCTTTCTTCTCTAATCTTGTCTTATTTCATTTCCTTAAGTTGGTCTTTGACCTCTGATATCCTTTCTTCTGCTTGATCAATTCGACTGTTGAAACCTGTGCATACTTTGCCGAGTTCTCGTATTGTGTTCTTCAGTTCCATTAATTCACTTATATTCCTCTCTAAATTGTCTATTCTGGTTAGGATTTTGTCAAACCTTTTTTCAAGGTTCTTAGTTTCTTTACGTTGGGCTAGAACATGTTCTTTTAACTCACAGAAGTTTCTTATTATCCACCTTCTGAAGCCTAATTCTGTTAATAGAACACACTCGTTCTCCATCAGGCCTTGTTCCCCTGTTGATGAGGAACTGTGATCCCCTGTAGAGGGAGAGGCATTCTGATTTAGGGTATTCTCAGCCTTTTTATGCTGTTTTCTTCCCATCATTGTAAATTTATCCACCTGTCATCTTTGTAATTACCGACTTTCAAATTAGGTCTCTGAGTGGACGTCAAACTTGTTGATTCCCAGTGCTGGAATCTGAGCAATCCACTGCACTGGCTAAAACAGCGGCATTAAGATTCATGGTGCTTTTCTGCCCAAGAATCTCCGGTCTGGCTTCCCTGTCGAGTCCCTTTTTCAATCAGCTGAATGGGTAACTCTGCCTTCTCGGAGCTCCAAACGTCGACCAGAAGGGGACCCAGTCCCATTTACTCTGTACCGAGAACCGCTGCACCGGGACGCCGGCAAAACTGCCACGCCGGCCACAAGAGTCGTGCTGGCAACCCATGGGGCTCCTCCACTGGGAATCTCCTGGTCCGTGAGCAACAAAAATTCGTCTGAAAGTATGGCGTCCTCTCGTTCTCTGCGCTTTCACTGGGAGCTACAATCCTGAGCTGCTAGTAATCGGCCATCTTGGATCTCTCTCTGGTATACCACATTCTGTTGATCCAGTCAATCAATGGACATTTGGGCTGTTTCCACTTTTTGGTTATTACAGATAGTGACACTATGAACTTCTGTGTCCAAGTTTTTGTGTGGCTGTATGTCATTATCTTTCTGGGGTATGTGTCAGGAGTCCCCAAGACACCACTCCTGGGTTCAGTGATGCACTCGGAAGACTCACAGGACTCGCAGCCCATAGTCCTTGTCATGGCAGTGATTTATTACAGTGAATGTAATAAAGTTACAGAGCAAAATTAGCAAAGGAAACAGTGGCTGGAGACCAGTCCAGAGGAAACCAGGTGCAGGCTTCCAAGAGTTCTCTCCCAGTCAAGATGTGTAAGGTGTTATCTACCAGGGAAGCTCTTTAGAGACTCAGTGCCTGGGGTAGGCACCCCCTTCCTGACAAGTACCAACATTCCAGACTCCAGAAGGAAAGTAGGCTTTTAGCATAAGCCACATACTACAAACAGTCCAGACACAGGAAACCACCTTTATCAGTTAGAGACTGATAGGTTCCTAGACACCAGCTGAGGACCAACCTCACAAACAGGCCTTTCTGTGGACAGATGTCTAAGACCTGTTGCGTTAACTTCTCTGCACAGGTACATATCATTGCTAGGTAATATGGTAACTCCATTTAACTTTTTTTTGCCAAACTCTTTTCCAGAGTGGCCGTGCCATTTTCATCCCGACCTGCTATGTATGAGGGTTCTGATTTCAGCATATCCTGGCCAACGCTTTTCATCATCCGTCTTTTTTAGTGTGGCTGTCCTAGAGGGACTAATAGGTTTTTAAGTTAGTGATTTGCAAGCTTTTAGAATAAAAAATGATGACCCATAGGAGCCAAAATGCCTTCACTAAGAACAGTCATGCCAGTCTAACCCCTTATTTTCCTTTTAAAAAAAGCAATTTATTTTTTCTGTACTAGGGCAGAGTGTTTTTATATTTCAGCCCTGTCTTGCACAATATCTTGGTGTACAAAAATGGAGAATCAGGGGTTGTACTGATCACCTGGCAGATTTCTTACTTGCTGATGAATGCCATCAAAGAAAAAAGAAAATAAAAAAGAACAGAACTGGGTCCAGGAGAGAGACTCCTGAGGCTGTCTTCCCGACTCAGTCCTCAGCTGGCTGTTGATGTTTCTGTTCAAAACCTGGGGGTAGATGCAGATAGCAGTCCCATCAGGTCTGCAGATTACCCAAAGCAGGCAGACACACATGTTGAATAATATCTGGTTCTGGAAAGGTTGGATCTGGAACCAGAGAGATCCTTACAGCATGGAATGATAGGCAGAGTCCAAGGAGATGGAAGTTATTAGGGACAAATGGCAAGTCCACACCTACACAATCTGGCACAGAGGTGACCAGAGCGAGTTTGCACTTCGGTTTCTGCTCATTTCCAAAAGAATAGCCCCCCACAACAAGTAAGTGACAGAGGCGTGGGGCACCTGGAAGAATGCAATGTCGTGTGGGTCTGCAGTTGCAGAGGGCTCAGTAGATGAGTGCAGTTCAAGAGCTGGCTCCCCGTGGCTGAAGGTCTGTTGTGTGGAAGCAGGAAGAACGGTCTCCCCTGTGGCCCATGAGGGAAAACATTTCAATTGATTAAAGAACTTTGTGAAACTCCACAATCGAATGGGCTGCCTGGTAAGGTGGAGAGCAGCCCGTCACTGAGAGTATTCAAAGAGATACTACTATGAACTTCCCTGGGGCAGAAGGAAGCCTGGGTGACCTTTGAGGTCTTGGAACATCCATGATGTCAGGAACTGTCCATCTCTAAAGTCCAGGTATTGCCCACGGCACATATCACCAGTTTCAGAGTGAAAGCATCAGCCTTTCTGTGAGTCACCCTTTCTTGGGCTCCTCACAGTCTTACCTGTCCATCAGAACTCTTGTTCATCTGTCCACGAAGCTTCCCTTGAGACACACGCTTGCCCCCTTCTGAGCACCTGTTGCCCAGCAGCCCCTCCTGTCTGGCTTGTTTGCCTGTTACATGTCTTGCCTGTGAAGCGTGTGGTCCATGTTGAGTCTTCCAGCCGTGTGTTAAGCTCCAGAGCCAATTCAGCAAATACTTAACGAGCACCTTCTGTGTGCCAGTTCCTAGATGCATTATGGGGCATGTAGCAGTGAAGGAAGCGGGGGTTTGACCAAATATTTGCAGGTGTGAAAGCTTGACTGCTGGCCACCGTGGGTCTGCATTAGGAATGTGGGATGGTGTCTGTCTTCGGGCTGCAGAAGTGCCCTTTCAGCTGGGACCTGAAGGAAGATGGGCAGTTGCCAGGGGGCCAAGGGGTAGGGGCTGGGAGTGCATTCCCACCGTGGCTACTGCCCAGATACAGGACAGGACACCTGTTAGGTGCTTGCTTAGGGCGTATGTTAGGAAGAGAGAAGGACCACCTGGCTAGGAGGCTATCCAGTCCATCCCCTGTCCCCTGCTTGCCCAGCACCTACACTGAGCCACCCGTGGCCCAAGCTGGGAGGCATGTGTGCATTTAAGGAACGAAAGCATGAAGAGGCAGCTCTGATTGCCTTGTGAATCCAGTCCCCAGTGATGCTAGGATGTTTTGTGCCTTCATGCCCTCCCTTGGTGTGGATGACTGTGAAAACGGGCCACATTCCAAACCTCATATTCTTGCAGTGACAGCTTCTTTGAGACCACGTAGGTACCTGTGATTCTCGTAATTACTCCCGAACACCCACTTCTCTGTCTCTAGGTAGGGGGAACTTTCAGAGTAGGGTGCAGCCCCCCTTGGAACTCTCCTCCTCCTTTTCTGCTGTCATTTATGCTTTTTAACAGCCTGCTGCTCTACCCAAAGTACCCCCCAGCCACCTGCCCTCTCTCCCTTCACACTGACTTAATAGAGCCCCCAGATAAGAGAGACTGAGGGAGGAGGCCATTCTCTCTCAAGCACTCATGCCTGGCAATTATTTGTTGTTATTGCCAATTCAAGATAAGTAGAAAATAACAGAGGAATGGAACCAGGACTCAAAGCCCGTGCCAAGCGCTTGGCTGTGTTACCATGACGTTTGAATGTGTGTCACATGGGAAGCCACATGTCCGACCAAGCCTAGGGGTGGGTGTCTGCTGCCCTGGGAGTTGAGTGAGCTGGGTTCCAGCCTGGCTGCTGTGCTACCCTGACCACTTCTCATCTCTGGGCCTCAGTTTCATCATCTGTGAAATGGGGCATTGGTGCTAGATTGTTCTGCCATTTCCCAGAGAGTCCAGGCCATGCACCTGTCAGATCTGTCTGCCCTCCTGGTCTGTGTGTTTGGGCTGCAGCAGTGAGAGCAGCTGCTTACTGTCTCAGTGTGCCAGGAAGAGATGTCTTCTAAGCGCAGGCACCTGGAGTGGCTGAGCATGGAGAATGCAGGTGGTGATATCCTAGAAAGGGGTGTGGCAACAGGAAATACAGGCTGGGAGAGAGGCGGGGAAAGCAAATGGATGCAGGACAGTGTCTGTAAGCTAGGTGAGCGATACAAACACTAGAACAGATTAGTGCTTCTCAGATGTGGCCTGTGGACCAGCAGCAGCACGTGGGAACTTGATAGGCAGATTGTTGGACCCCACCCCAGACCTGCTGAATCAGAAACTCAGGGTGGGGCCCAACAATCTGTTTTTTTTTTTTTTTTTTTTTTGTTTGTTTGTTTGTATGTATGTATGTTTTTTTGAGACGGAGTCTTGCTCTTTCGCCAGGCTGGAGTGCAGTGGCACGATCTTGGCTCACTGCAACCTCCGTCTCCCAGATTCAAGTGATTCCCCTGCCTCAGCCTTCTGAGTAGCTGGGACTACAGGTGTGCGCCACCACACCCGGCTAATTTTTTATATTTTGGTAGAGACAGGGTTTCACCATGGCCAGGATGGTCTTGATATCCTAACCTCATGATCTGCCTGCCTCTTGGCTTCCCAAAGTGCTGGGATTACAGGCGTGAGCCACCAAGCCTGGCCGAACAATCTGTTTTAACAAGCCCCCCTGTGATTCTGATGCAAGCTAACATTTGAGAGCTAAGAGACTGGATGGAAGGAGGGGTAGATAGATGAGACTTAGAGAACAAGTATTTTAAAGGTCAAGGAGGAAATAGAACTAGTGTTTGTCAATCACTTGCTGTGTCTGGTCAGAAACTAGGCATTCCCACTACATTCTTTCATTTAAACTCATCAGGGTGGTGGCAAAGCAGGCCTTGTCCCTTGCTAAAGCAGATCTTAGCTGATACAACTGACTTCATGCCAAAGTCACAGAGATAGCACCAGAGGTATGATTAGAACCCAGGCATCTCTGGTCTGGGAGCCTGAGTACTTCCTAGCACACCAGGCTGCCTCCGGATCCACCTGAGCCTCAGTTCTACTGCCGCTGCGGGCCCCTGGCTCCTCCTCTGCTCCACGGGTCACCCCAGAATTCAGCTGGGCTGTGCTCCCTCTGCAGCCTGCCATACCAAGGGAAAAAGGGGCACACCATAAAGGCAAGTGAGGGAGACCTTGGGGGCCAGGGTTGAGGGTGGACTGTCACCTTGCATCTGCTTCAGCCTGAAGGTCTCGGGGCAGCTGGGGAGCAAGGTGCTGGTGTGATGCTCCCAAGGGCTGATGTAGCTGCCTTCCCTAGTAAGAACTCATGCATATATGGGTGACAGTCCACAGGCATCCATTGATGCCTACCTGTGCCAAGCCCTGTGCTGGTTGCTGTGGGAGAAACTGAGACAAGGCAAGTGTTGTTTCTAGCTTCAAGGAGTTTATGGTCCAGAGCCAGAGGAACAAGAAGTAACAGGAGTGAGCTGGGGTGCATGGGACTCTGGGGTAGGTCAAAGGAGTTCAAAGAGACTTGTATGGTGATTTTAGGGGCCAAAACCAAGGCTTTGGGGACAGACCTAAGGCTTTGGAGCCAGAGGGTATGGCTCACTTCCCAACGTTCTCACTGACTCACTGAGTGAGCTTGGGCAAGTTACCTCATGTCTATGACTAGTCTCCTTAGCTATAAAGTGGGGTAACAACGATACCTAGCTCAGGGGGAGTGTTCTATTAGATTATAGCAAGCACTCATTTTCCTTCCCTTCAGAGGATTACTTTAAGCCAGAGCAAAACAGAGAAGGCTTCCTGGAAGAGGTAACTTTTCACTTTGGCACTGAAGGATGTCTAGAATTTAGTGCTTTTTTTGTCTTCTCTAAGAAATCTGTGGGTAGGCCCTAGACATGTGGCATTTTCTGAGAAGAATGACCTTCCCAGCAGCTATAACTGTACAAATAAAATCATGTTGAGAGGAAATCACCTTCTTCAATTTGGAAAATTTGGAAGATGTCTTTTTAGATGTAGTTTAACATCCTGTTGCAAAGGGCAAAGCCAGGCGGCCAGTACACACTGCCAGGAATCGTCACACTGAGATTTCTCTCTATGCTGCTTTTTCTTGCAGATGATGCAGTTTGCCTGGCAGAGCTATAAGCGTTATGCAATGGGGAAAAACGAACTCCGTCCACTAACAAAAGACGGCTACGAGGGTAACATGTTCGGTGAGTTGATTCAAAACACTTTGATATCGGAGAGACCCACTGTCCCCTTGGTGGCTGAGTGGAATTTTACTTTTGGCTTTTCACCTTCTGAGTTGTGGGGGCTCCACAGTTCTCCAGATCTGGGGCCTTCCAAGTCTGTTTCTTCTGGACCGTTCAGGCTTCTGAGTCCTCCTAGATTTGGGGGGAATCCCATATGCTTCTCTCTAGCCTTACAGACTGCTTTGTATGAAATTGTCATTTAGTTTTTAGAGTGAAGAAACTTGGAAATGGGAGTAGGGATAATGAGGGATGGAGATTTGTTTCCATGGAGGTTTGGAGACCTAAAGGACACAGAGGACCAGGTTTAAATCTACTCCTCTGGAGTGTGGCTGTGAAATGGTCTTGGATGTTTTCCTAGATTGCTGGACACATTATCTGATGGGACTGAGTACATGCTTTTTAGAGTCATTGGGGGCCGGACATGGTGGCCTGCACTTGTAGTCCCAGTCATTTGGGAGGATGAGATGGGAGGATCCCTTGAGCCCAGGAGTTCAAGTCCAGCCTGGGCCACATATTGAGACCCCATCTCAAAACGACAATAGCAACAAAAACAAAAGGGTGTAGAGTCATGGGGGTGTGTCTCTCGCAAGCTACTCAGTGGACAATGGAGCAGCCGCCCATCAGGAGCAGTGGCGCGGGTCCTGCTGCTCCTGGCAGCTCACTGTGTTTTATCTGTAGCTCCACTTGCCGGTGTCTTTGTCCTCGCCCAGCCACGGGATTCTCCTAACCCAGAGCCTTGAGAGCCTCGCTCTGTGGCTCAGAGGGACTGCAAGGTGCCTTCTTGTGGGCATGGCCTCCAATTCCAACAGGAATACCCATGCAGGTTGCCAGCCCCCTCGTCTGCAGCCTGGCCTCCATCTCCCCTGAGGGACAGGAGTGGTGTGGGGCTGGAGAGGGGCAGTCCCGAACCTAGATTCCTCACCCCTTATGGATACAGGCTCCTGAAGTCAGGAACCAAAGAACTGAGTCTGAGATGGAAATTCCCAGGAAAATCTTAAAGGCAAATTTGCAACAGATATCCCCCCAGCACCCACATTGTGTGCGGCCCTATCAAAGGTCCATGTTATGGAAAAAGTGGCAGGAATCTGCCCTCCTCCTCTTCACCATCATATCGTCACCTGTCTGATTGTTCAGACATTTCACTCCTCTTGAGGGAAGTGGGGCATGGATTGGGATAGCTTTATGTCTTTATTTTTCTCATTATCTTAGGAGTATATGGGGGAAAAGAAAAGTATCAAAAAAAGTGCAAATCAGGAAAAAAATGTGTTCTGCTATGTAATGCAGCCTCCATGGACATCTTTGCCTATTTCCTCTCAATCTTTTCTTCTTTCTGCTTTTTTTTTCCGTTTATATACCATTTTATGTCTTCTCTGCTGTTGTTTTTTTTTTTGGCTTCATGTTACATCGTGTTTCTCAAAGTCATCTAAATGTTTTCATAAAGAATGTTTTAATGGTTTCTGTGATTGTATTGATATGCCATAATTCATTTAACTATCCCGCTAATGTTGGACAAAGATTGTTTCCAATTTTTTTGCTATTAAAAATAATGCATGAGTCATCTTTGTGTGTAAAATTTTGTCTCAGGATAGATTTTTAGAGATGAATTCCTGAGTCAAATGGGAGGAAGAAAGATATTTCCTTTAACTTCAAATCAAATATCAGTTAAAGAGATGTGTTGATTCCCGTTAGGAACCTGGCTATCTTACCTGCCTAGAACACAGAGTTTCCCCAAATATCCTACATCACCTGGGGAAAGATTGCGGGTGCAGATCCCATCAAAGTTGTTGGAGCTTTTGCTATTAGTGTAAACACGGAAGGACGTTATCAAGAAAGCTTCCTCCTTCTCTTTAAACACAGTTTGCAGATATTCAGGGCATTGGTAGTGGGGTGGGAGGGGCTGTTGATTTCTGAAACTGCACACTGCATGGGCTCCGCTATTGCTCAGACCGTCACGGGAAACACTTCCGGGAGGGATTCCATTTTGTAAAATTCCTCAGGGCCTGGGATTTAAATCTCAACCCCCTGGCCCCTTTCAGTCACCGAGCTTGGAGGCACATGCTTGAGCTGTCTGGAATGGTGGAAAGAACCGGAGTTAGAATCAGATGACCTGGGTGCAAGTCCTCACTCTGTCCTGAGCTGTGTGGCCAAGTCCAAGGCACTTAACCTCTCTGGGCCCCTGTTCGTTCATCATTCATACTGGGACTGCTAGAAGGATATAAATGAGTGTGTGAACAAGCAAAGGGCCATGTCTACATGAGTGATTTATGATTTCTGTTGTAATAAATGAGGTTGGCAGTTGTCCCAGTGAGCCCATGGCAGGCTCTGAGCTCCCTTGGGTTTTCTATCTCAGGAGCAGCCTTGGCAGGCCCCAGGGAGCCCTGTCACCCAGTACCTGTAGCATTCCTGGCATTGAGGCAGAGCCTTCCCTCTGCAGCCAGCAGACAAGCCACAGTGGATGGCTGGCACCTGGGAAAGGGAGATGCACGGGCGGGGACCCGGCGCTGGGTGGGGAGAGCCGGTCTTGATTGACTCCTTCACTCCATATATGGCTTGTTAGGTGCCAGTGCCTGGTGCTGACTGCTGGGGATACGGGGATAAATGGTACAGCGAAAGTTCTACCAGCTCTGCCGAGCGAGACATGCTCTGGCGACCCTTCCTGGAGCCTCTTGGGGGTCTGTCTAGGTGTTCTCAGAGAGAGGGACAAGTGGAGGTGACCACAAGTGCTGACATGGACAGTCCTTTCGGGCTGGAACTTCCAGCAGACCTGGTTTAAATTCAGACTTTACCGCTTCCTGGTTGTGTGACCTTGGACAAGTCATTTCACTCTGAGGCTGAGTTTTTCTGTAAATTGGAGCTAATGATAAACTCAAATCCCAGCCTAGGGTCTGCCTGACAAATAGAACTCGTTAATAGGTGGTAGCTCAGATTACTGTCACCACAAATGGATCTCAGGATACTGAGGCTTATGGGAACACACCCAAAGGATAAGGACTGAGGGGCATTCTCAGAGCCTGAGAGGGGTTCTAGTTGGGGTGAGCCCATGAGGGGCTTTTTGAAGCTACACTGCTCCCAAGCTAGGAGATGAACCGGCCTGAATGAAGCAGCTTGTCACACCACCACTTCTTTTCTGGACGCATTTGCTGGGTTGCACCATTCCTGGACATTTAATGTCCTCCCTGTAGGCTGAGCCCTGCAGACATGGGATGCTGCTGTGCCCATCCTGCTGTGCTGGCCAAGTAGGGTATATAAGGAGACCCTGACCGGCATCCCGCCGCCTGGTGCTCAGCTTGGACACAGGCTGCTGCAGCCTCGTCCCTGGCCTGCAGGCTGGCAGGGCTGCGTGCGGGGAAGGGTAATGAGTTCACACGGCTGCCTCGTTTTGCTGAGATTTACAGGAGCTGCAGCGAGGGCAGTCAGATGCCTGAGCCTGGTCCCCCGCTGTGGCACTTGACCAAAGTGAATCCCCCTCTCAGCAGCACACTTGCCCTTCCTTGAATCTATTCTTACTTTTAAGGACAAGATCTCTGGGTGAGGCATCTCTGAAGCCAGTTTCTGTGTCCTAAACAAGTCAGTGTCAAAGTGGCTTTCTTTTTACCCACATCCGGCTCAGCAGGCCCTGTCAGAAGATGTTCCTCGTTTAAATCCTAGTGACCGCCAGCAGTGAGGATGCAGCCTGTTCCTTGCCTTGTGGCTCAGGTCAAGGCTCATCTCTGCCTCTTTTCCTTTCTTTCTTTTTTTTTTTTTCCCGAGATGGAGTCTTGCTCTGTGGCCCAGGCTGGAGTGCAGTGGTGTGATCTCGGCTCACTGCAACCTTCGCCTCCTGAATTCAAGCAATTCTCCTGCCTCAGCCTCCCGAGTTGCTGAGATTACAGGCACACACCACTATGCCCAGCTAATTTTTGTATTTTTAGTAGAGATGGGATTTCACCATGTTGGTAAGGCTGGTCTCGAACTCGTGACCTCATGATCTGCTCACCTTGGCATCCCAAAGTGCTGAGATTATAGGCGTGAGCCACCGTGTCTGGCTGATCTCTGCCTCCTTCTCCTTCACTGAGAGGTGGCCAGATAGAGCAGTTAGTGTCTGGCCAGGTGGCAGAAAGAACATGGACTTTGAATCCAGACAGGCCTGGGTAGAACCTCTGGGTTACTGCTTAGGGGCTGTGGAGTCAGGCACGGGCCCTGCCTCTAGTCTGTGGTAAGGATTAGAGAGGAGACCTGCAAAGGCTTAGCCCCATGCCAGGCACAGAGCAGGCACTTGATCGGGGGGTGCTGTTATTGCCATTATGTCACAGAGGTGAATTTGTAGCTTGAAAAAGGCATGGTAGAGGCAGGGAAGGAACCAGCTGTAAAGTGGCTCAGTACCCTGAGGCCCAGCATCCTCGCCTATAAAAGGGTGCAGATGTTACACCTGCTGCGAGGCTTTGGGGGAATATTAAATAAGCTAGCTAAAGAATATGGACTCAGCTGGGCACGGTGGCTCATGCTTGTAATCTCAGCACTTTGGGAGGCCAAGGCAGGAGGATCACTTGAGATCAGGAGTTCAAGACGAGCCTGGCCAACATGGTGTGAAACTCCGTCTCTACTAAAAATACAAAAATTAGCTGGGCATGATGGCATGTGCCTGTAATCCCGGCTACTCAGGAGGCTGAGGCAGGAGAATCGCTTGAACCCAGGAGGTGGAGGTTGCAGTGAGTCGATATCATGGCACTACACTCCAGCCTGGGCAACAGAGACTGTCTCAAAACAACAACAGCAACACAACAACAACAAAAGAAAGAACTTGGATTCTGGGGCCAGATGGCTTGCATGTGCACACTGCTTTGCCACCTACTAGCTATGTGACCTGGGGCAAGTTTCTTAACCTCTCTGGGCCTCAGTTTTCCTATCTATAAAGTGGAAACAATAATAGTACCTCCTTCACAAGATTGTTTTGAGAATGAAATGATTCGCACATAGGAAGCATTCATCAAGTGTCAGCTGCAAAGAGGATGCTGCAAGGCCCTTAGAACAGTGTGTGCTGCTCCTATGTTAACTGGGGTGGGCGTCCAAGTCCCCTGGACTCAGGAACCCACATGAGGACTTCAGGGCTTTCCCAGCCCTGATTCCCCCGTTTTTTCCTCCCAGCCCTCAAATGGCCATGGCAGAAATCTTGGGTGGGCAGATCACTGGTAGACTGTGTACCTCTCACACCTTCATTTAAGCAACTTACACTGGAACTTTTAATAGGAGGAGGTGGGGAAGGTTAGGGTTGATGGCCTTGGAATAAATCGGCCTCCTGCCAATGGCCACTGGGGGTCAGCTGGCCAACATTGAAAGTACTTAATGGATATGCATCTTTCTCATAAATCTGTGCAGTTCGGGAGAACTTCATCCTCCCTTGGCAGCAGGGGAAATTGTCAAGGGGCCCAGAGTCCTGGAATGTCACCACTGGAGGGGTTCTTTGATGGTGAGTCCAACACCCTCGTTTACAGTTGAGGAAACCAAGGCTCAGAGAGGGGAAGGGGGCTTGCCTGGTGTGATCCAGAACGTTAACTGGGGGACCAGGATTGTAACTCTGGTGGCGTGAGTCTCAGTGCAGTGCTCTTTATACCACCCACTCTGAGATCAGCTAGATTGTCCAAGGCCATGCTGTCAAAACACAGTCCTGCCCATCATGACCGAGTCACCATCAGCAACTAGAAATCCTCTGAGCTTTAGGAGTGGCAAACTGTCTCTTAGGAGGTGTATGATTTCGGGCCCAAGAGTGCATTCCTTGCACATACATCATGCTGGGCACCATAGCTGTATTCACTGTTTTTTTTAAAAAAAATATGTATTTTTTTAAATTAATTGAGATGGTATCTTGCTATGTTGCCCAGGCTAGTCTTGAACTCCTGTGCTCAAGTGATCCTCCCAAAGTGCTGGGATTGCAGGTGGGAGCCACTGCGTCTAGCCCGTAGCTGTATTCTCTTCATCTACCTCACCGCCCTTATAAAATCTAAATTAGCCATCTTTTTTTTTTTTTTTTGGGAGATGGAGTCTCACTCTGTTGCCCAGGCTGGAGTGCAGTGGCTCGATCTCGGCTCACTGCAACCTCCTCCTCCTGGGTTTAAGTGAAGCAGGAGCAGCGAGAAACAAACATCTTGAACAACGAACTGAGAAAAGAAGTGGCTTTTTATTCAGCGAGGGGCTGCGGGGGCCATAGCCTTATTCACCGAGCTCCCCGAGAAGCAGCTTCTTTCCCCTTTTATAGGCTTACAACATTAAAGGGGAAACTGAGGCGAAACTATGTCATTGTCCATTGGCTGGATGTCGACCTTAAAATCTTTTGGCTTCATTGATTTTTTAATTCAAATGCAGCCTGAGCAGGAACAGGTAGGGGGCTTACAGAGACAAAACAAAGGCAATAAACTGTTAGCCGTCAGAGGTGTTTCCAGGAGGCAGCCTGGGCCGTGGCTGTGCAAACGTGGGAGCGTGACCCAGTGCCGGGCTCCAGCTGGTAGGAATAACATTCATTTGCAGCTCTTTCAAGGCTTACAGATGGCAGAGATGCTGGGAACCGAAAAGGGAGTCATCTTCCCAGCTCTTTGGTATTTTATTTTACTTTTATCTCTTCTCCCTCTTTCCCGTCTAGAGGGGAGGGGGAAGGAAGAGGAGGGAGGAGGTGGACACCGGGAAATGGAAGGAGGTGAGGGGGTCTCCCCTCTCATAAGCAGTTCTCCTGCCTCATACTCCTGAGTAGCTGGGATTATAGTGTGTGCCACCATGCCCAGCTAATTTTTTTGGTATTTTCAGTAGACACAGGGTTTCACCGTGTTAGCCAGGATGGTCTCTATCTCCTGACCTTGTCTCTATCTGCCCGCCTCAGCCCAAAGTGCTAGGATTACAGGTGTGAGCCACCACACCTGGCCTAAATTACCTATCTTATCCCCATTGCACAGATGAGGAGAGTGGGACTTGGCAAATTTGAGGACGTGCAAAGTCTTAATCCCAGTTCCACTGGACTCCCAAAACCCAAGCGGTAAACTATCATGCCGCCATGTCTCCCAGTGACCACCTACAGTGGCTGTCAAGAACACAGTGGGGAAGAGGAGTGGTCTTGGGGTTGGTGTGTTGCCATGTCCTCTATACCACTTCCCCTATGGAAAGCCTGGGAAGGCATGTGATTCATGGCCAGAGTCTGCAGCCTCCCATCTCTAGGCATCAACATTTATTAGACATCAGCTGAGTACTCAGGGATTGAACAGAAGACTCAGACTTCCCTCTTTTCTTCCACCACAGGAACATCTTTTATCCCTGCCTAATAACCTAAAAACATTTACAGTTCACCCTTAAACAACACAGGGGTTACATGTGCCAACCCCCTGCATAGTTGAAAATCTGGTATAACTTTTGACTTCCCAGAAATGTAACTGCTTATTAGCCTACTGTTGACTGGAAGCTTTACCAATAATAAAAACAGTAAGCCGGGTGTGGTGGCTCATGCCTGTAATCCCAGCACTTGGGGAGGCTGAGGAGGGCAGATCACGAGGTCAGGAGTTCAAGAGCAGCCTGGCCAACATGGTGCAAACCCATCTCTACTAAAATTACAAAAAAATTAGCTGGTGTGGTGGCCCTCACCTGTAGTCATAGCTACTCAGGAGGCTGAGGCAGGAGAATCGCTTGCACCCGGGAGGCAGAGGTTGCAGTGAGCTGAAATCATGCCATTGTACTCCAGTCTGGGCAAAAAGAGCAAAACTCTGTCTCAAAAACAAACAAACAAAAAACACAGTTAATACATATTTTGTATGTTCTATGTATTATACTCTGTTACAATAAAATAAGTTAGAGAAAATTAAATGCTATTAAGAAAATCAAGGAAGAGAAAATATATTTACTGTCCATTAACTGGAAGCAGATCATCATAAAGGTCTTCATCCTCATCATTTTCATGCTGAGCAGGCTGAGGAGGAGGAGGAAGTGGGGGTTGGTCTTCTGTCTCAGGAGTGGCAGAGGCAGAAGAAAATTTGCATTGGCTGGGCACAGTGGCTCACACCTGTAATCCCAGCACTTTAGGAGTCTGAGGTGGGTGGATCACCTGAGGTCAGGACTTCAAAACCAACCTGGCCAACATGGTGAAACCCCATCTCTACTGAAAATACAAAAAAATTAGCTGGGCATGGTAGCACACACCTGTAATCGCAGCTACCTGGGAGGCCGAGGCAGGAGAATTGCTTGAACCTGGGCAGTGGAGACTGCAGTGAGCCGAGATCGCCCCACTGCACTCCAGCCTGGGTGACACAGTGAGACACCATCTCAAAAAAAAAAAAAAAGAAAAAAATCTGTGATCAAATTTATAAATCTAAATTTGATCAAGGCCAAATGTACTTGCAAAACATACCATTTGCTGTCAGTATGATGGAGAGTGAGGAGCATGGATTTGAGAACCAGACCAGCCTGAGTTTGAATCCTGGCTCTGCCACTTTATAGCCATGTAACTTTGGGCGAGTTTCTTCTCTGCACCTCATTTTCCCCATCTGTACAATGGAGATAACAACTACTTCACTCAACAGCTTTAAGAATTAAATAAAAAAATGTATTTGATATGTGTAAAACACCTGGTGTATAATACCTGCCCATATGCATTCTTCAAATGTAAGCTGCCGTCATTATGATGTTTGGTAAAAAGTAATAATAGAATAATCATAGTCCAAGGAAAGAAATAGTGCCCGGTGCAGAGTAGGCTTTCGGTACATTTTGTAGAATAAATAAATTGCCTCATGCAGTCTCTGCATGCTCTATTTTCCCTCATGCTCTCTGGCCTGGGTTTGGCTGGGGAAGGGCTAGGCCTTGCTGTGTTCCTCTCATCCCCTGAAGCTGCTTTAACCTCTCATCACAGAGTACATACAGTCAGAATCAGCAGACAGACCCTGTGAAAAGTAGCAGTCCTGCTTAGTCAGCAGATCTGATGTTCAGGCATCTTCTTTGTGCTTGCATGGCCAAAAGCAACGTCTCCCTGCTCTGAGCCAGCCCCAGGATGACCATGAGGAGCCCCAAATTGGATTCCGCCTCTGCCTCGCAAATCCCCAATAGAACTGCCAGCCAAATCCCTGTTTCGAGGGATGATTTATGGCCTTGGGTGAGTTAAGAGGCAAAATGAACACAGCATGATTTTCAGATCACAGGCTGGGAATGTTCAGCCTTGGCAGAGAGAAAAATCATCTTTGCCTTGTAAACGGAGCAAATATGATGTTGAAGAGGGAATAAATCCAGGCCCCAAGATGTCATTTTTACAATTGCTTTTTGGCTTGTGACTTAGTAGTGCCTTCTGCAAAGTGTTCACACTCTCCCGCTCCACATACACAGCAGCCTTGGTGGGTCTTTTTGTGGGGGTGAGAGTTACTCTGCCAGTGTGGCTGCCTTGGGAACTGCAGATGTTGCCAGATAGATCGTTTGTGAAAACCACCTGCTTCCCTAGTGTTCCATAGCTCTCCACATACGTTTGTGGGAGGTAGCAGCTTTGACTTCAGAAATATGCCTGGGTTTAAATCCCATCCCTAGCACTTACCAGCTGAGTGAAACTGGGCAAGTCACTAACTTCTCGGGACTTCAGGCTACTCACCTGTGAAAGAGAGGGTTGGCACACAGTAAACCCTCACCAAACATTAGAATTTTTTCTTCTCTACAGGTGTACACACCCTTCCCAGTGCCTTTCTCTTTTTCCCTTTGGTTGGCTAACAGAGCATTTTGACTTAACTGGCTGAAAATACCATAACTATGTGATAAGTTTTATTTTTTGGAGGCTTTTCCTCTGGAGAAAAAAAATCCATACTTCCTGGAAACTCAGCGTCAGGCTGTGTTACTCACTGAGTCTGGCAGGCTGTGGTGCTCATTCCTGACCTAGGCTTTGAGTTTGTTTTGAGAAAGCTGTCATCAGCTTTGTAAGTGGTGATATTGCAATTCCTTGGATAGAGTGGGTCAGGCTTAAGGGCAGCTAGCAAACCTTCCTGGTAGTCACATGCTTTGAGGGCCCTGAAAGCTCCATCCGGAGGTCAGAGGCTGTCAAAGTCAGAGGAAATGGCTTAGGAGCACTGGTCACTGATACACAGGCCCTTAGCCCAAGGAAGATAAAAGAACCTACTGTTAGACAGATGCTGCGGCCCCATGGTGGCCTCCTTGGGGCCTCGAATGACACGCACACAATTCCTTGGCCACCTTCTGATGACCAGAACATTCCTGGGGCCCACGGAGTGATCATCAGAGCAAAGCATGCCTCGAAATTAGCCTGCTGCAGTGTCGTGCACTCATACCGCTGACCAACATTCACCGCTCCACGCTCTGCCCTTTCTTTCTTCAAAGATTTTTTTTTGCCAAGCAGCTTCTAATTAAGATGCATCTTGGCCATTTTCTTTTTCTTTAAAAGGCTTTCTACCAGCACAGAGCATAATTTATTTCTCTAGAAAATATAGTAGCAAGTTGTTGTTAAAAGAAAACTGGAGGTTAGGAGCCTTGGGTTCGTGTCCCCGCTCTGGCGCCAGCAGCTGCGTGAGCCGGTGTCCTCTGGGCCTCGTCTCTTCATCATTACAAAGGGGTTTGCTTTCTCTCTGCCCAGGGTTCTGTGATTGCTGGTTGGTTACTAGGTTGATTTCTTTCTTTCTTTTTCCTTTTCCTTTTTTTTTTTTCATGTCGAAGTGAGTATTTGGGCTGGTCCTCTTGGAATCTAAAATTTGAGCAACAAGTCTTGTTCCTGTCAGGAGAGAAATGAGTCAGGGTGTCTATTCCCAGAGCAAGTTGCTGGGGATGTAGGAGATGATTCATATTGAAATTGACATTCTCTCCTGGTGGCAGCGTGTTCCACCCACTTTGCGAAGACCTTTCCTTCCTTGGAAACAAGGCTGAGCCTACAGCAACAGCCTCCTTTTCTTCTCACCACATTAATGGCAAGCACTTGCCAAGTTTCCCAGCAAACCCTGTGACAAATAGGTATGTGCATTCCCAGAATCTCAGACTGCTGGGCCACTTGGATCCTTGGTAGCCTGTGGTCCAGTGTCTGAGGACTGGGAGGCAGGTCCTGAGAGG
The DNA here is from genome assembly GCF_030222135.1 of Aotus nancymaae. Taxonomy (NCBI): domain Eukaryota; kingdom Metazoa; phylum Chordata; class Mammalia; order Primates; family Aotidae; genus Aotus; species Aotus nancymaae. The sequence continues at coordinate 22,259,664 of NW_026988467.1, forward strand.
GCCGGGACTACCTGAGGTCGGACAGCCAGGATCAAACCCTGGTCTTCTTTTTTCTTGAGCCTCTACTTTTTTTGTTTTAAAATTACTTTTTAAGAATTGAGGTATAACTTATAACATATGTACATTAAAACGTACAGATCTGAAGTGCAAGTCTAATGGGTTTTACATTTAGATACCTCTGTGTAACTACCATGCAGGTGAAGATTAAAAGCATTTCCATCACCCTAGAAGGTTCTCTTAAGCCCCTCTTAGTCTGTAGCCCCCTAAGAGTTGCTGCTATTCTTTTTTTTCTTCTTTTCTAAAATATAGACAGGGTCTAGCTCTATTGTCCACACTGGAGTACAGTGGTGTGACTGTAGCTGCAACACCTGACTCCTGGGCTCAAGCAGTCCTCCCACCTCAGCCTCTGGGTAGCTAGGGCTACAGGCACAGGACACCACACCTGGCTAATTTTTAAAAATTTTTTGTAGAGATGTCTTGCTATGTTGCCCAGGCTGGTCTCAAACTCCTGGCCTCAAGGGATCCTCCTGCCTCAGCCTCCAAAAGTGTTGGGATTACAGGTGTGAGCCACCACATAGATTCGTTTTGTCTGCTTTAAGATTTTGTATTACACTGCGTGTACTCTTTTATGATTTGCTTTTTTCACTCGTTATTATATCACAAACACTGGTTTGTTTTTCCTGTTTTTTTTCCCATTCTGTTCCTGGAATTTTTCAAGATTTGGTTGCATCATACCAAAAAGAAACGCTGTACTCAATGGCAGTTACTCCTCATTTCTCCTCATCCTCTTTTCCCCCTTCCCCAGCCCTAGGCAACCACTCATCTATTTTCTGTCTCCATATAGATGTGCCTGTTCTGAACACGTCATATAAATGCTGTCATACCGTATCTGGTCTTTTGTGACTGACTTCTTTCACTAAGCATAATGTTTTAGGGTTCATCCACATTGTAGCATGTATCATCAGTACTTCATTCCAGATGTTTCTGGAATTGCCTAGGAATTTTCCTTTGTATGGTTATACCATATTTTATTTGTTCATTCAGCAATGGATAGACGTTTGGATTGTTTCTGCATTTCTTTGCTGTTATGAATAATGCTGACAGGAACATTGATGTAGAAGCTTTTGTGTGGACATAGGTTTTCATTTCTCTTGGGTACATGCCTAGGAGAGGAATTGCTGGTTCTTTTGGTAGCTCTGTATGTAACCTTTTAGGGAACTGCCAGACTGTTCTATAGCGGCTGCATCATTTTAACTTTTCATCAGGGGTGTTTAAGGTTATGAACATTTCTGTGCATGTGTTTTGGTGGAAATGAGCAGTCGTTTATGTTGGAATACACCCGGGATTTGAATTGCTGGGTCATACTGTATTAGTATGTTAAGTTTTAGTTGGAGGCTGCCAGATTTCCAAAGTAGTTAAACCAATTCCTAGTTCTGCCAGCTGTGTGTGAGAATTCTAGTTGCCCCATTATCCTTGCCAGCGCTTGCGATTGTCAGTATGCTTAACTTTAGCCTCCTGCTGAATGCTGCCTCTCTCTTAATCAAACCCCACAGTGTTCAAAGGCCCCCTTCCTGGCCTGTGCTCCCCAGAGCTCCCCTGCACTGCCTGCTAAGTGCTGGTCTAGAGATGGGCCCTGCTCTTCTGCCTTCACTTGGGGTGATTTGGGGCTCCCACACCAGCTGCCTCAAGTGCTTCTTGCAGCAGAAGGAGCAATTGGCAAAGCCTTCTTTCATCTTCTCTTCACCACTCCCTGGTGCCGTGGGGTGGCGTCTGTTTCCCATTCCACTGCAGCTCTGGCATGACAGGTTCAAGCTTCTACTGAAGTAGAACTTCTCCAGTTTGGTACCAGGTTAGGAGTAGTAAGGGGAAAGTGTTGACCGGGGAGTCAGGAGGCCTGGGTTCATCAAATCCTGGTGCCACCACCAACTCACTGGGCAGGGATCACTTTCCTTTCTTAGCCTCAGTTTTCTGTCCTGTGGAATGGGGATGATAATGCCTTCTTACAGGATTGGTGTTGGGATCTCATGAGACCATTCCTTCATGTCGATGATTGGTCGGCGCCTGCAGTGTGCCACACGACAGGCAGCAGGGAGCAAGACAGATGCTCTGTGGCCCTCCCCAGCCAGTGAGGAGACAGACACATGAATCGTGCTTCCAGCGAAGACCGTGCGAGTACTGTGAGGTACAAGCTCACACCAAGGGCTCTTCAACTCATTCTTGGAGAGATGAGCTTCAAAAAAGCTTCTTGGGGCCGGACGCCTGTAATCCCAGTACTGTGGGAGGTGGAGGCGGGCAGATCATGATGTCAGGAGTTTGAGATCAGCCTGGATGACATGGTGAAACCCTGGAAAAATACAAAAATTAGCTGAGTGTGGTGGTGGGTGCCTGTAATCCCAGTTACTTGGGAGGCTGAGGCAGGAGAATCAATTGAACCCTGAAAATGGAGGTTGCAGAGAGCTGAGATTGCACCATTGCACTCCAGCCTGGGAAACAGAGCAAGACTCTGTCTTAGGAGAAAAAAAAAGCTCCTTGGGGAGGCTGGCCTCCATACTGAAACTGGAAGCATGAATGAGGAAGCATGAAAAGCGGGCACAGTGGCTCACACCTGTAATCCCAGCACTTTGGGAGGCCGAGGCAGGCAGATCACCTGAGGTCAGGAGTTCGAGACCAGCCTGACCAACATGGAGACCAACATGGAGAAACCCTGTCTCTACTAAAAATACAAAATTAGCTGGGCGTGGTGGCACATGCCTATAATCCCAGCTACTCTGAAGGCTGAGGCAGGAGAATCGCTTGAGCCCGGGAGATGGAGGTTGCAGTGAGCTGAGACCATGCCATTGCACTCTAGCCTGGGCAATAAGAGCAAAACTCTGTCTCAAAAAAATAAAAAAAAAAGCATAAGAGAGGGATCATGGCACAAAAACACATGGGCAAAGGCCTAGACAGGAGATGTGGCAAGACTTTGGCCTGTGGGGTCTAAAAGATGTTCATTGTGGCTACAGTGGGTGGGGGACATGGTAAGAGACCATCTGTGAGCGGTGATGGCATATAAATGGGGTCATAAATGCAGCTCCCGGTATTTCCTCCCCACTCCAGGTCCCAAGAGCCAGGAGACCTGCCTTCTAATTGCTTTCCAGCCGTCAGTCGACTCTGCCACCCAGATGAGGCCTGATCCCCATCATACAGTGTGGGTGTCTGGCAGATGGTCTCTTGGGTTATTTCTGGGTCCTAAAATAGCAGGTGATTGGGCCACTGTTGGGTGTGTTTCACCCTGGCTGATGACAGCCTGGTGCAGACAGCAGGGTCAGCCCTGGAGACAGAGGTGCTTCATGGGTCACGGTGGCCCTACACTGGCCCCACAGCCAGGGGGGACTGAGCCACACGGCCACTTCTCTGGAAGGTGGGAGCCAGGGCTTCACTTGCTGCTACTTCCCGGGGCCTCTGACGCAGGCAGATCTGTTTCCAGGCTCCACAGACGGCTGTTCTCCCAAGCATAAACGGTCAGCATGAGAACTATGCTGGGATCAATAGGAATTGTTGAAAAATTCTGAAAAGAGAGCCTGGAGGAAGACAAAGAGACCCGGAAGTATGTTGTCAGCACAATTTGGTGCTAATACTCAAGTTTGTTTTTCTTTTCATCAAGTCTGAAAGGCAGTTAGAAATCCACTGCCCTTGTTTTTTTGTTGTTTTTGTTTTTGTTTTTAATGACTGGATGAAGCACAATTGCATTTTCTCCCCCAGTAACTTTGAATTCTGGGAATAGACCATGTGGGGATAACGGCTGCTGTCTGATCCCTCCGATGGCTGTGCAAACGATTAGGACTGGGAGGAGAGGAGCCGCCCTGGCTTCCTGCTTTCCCTCCAGCAAGCAGGGCGCAGCTCCCAGATAATACTCCTCCTGAAATAGCAGTTGCTCAGAAATGCATCTGGAAATTGTTTTGCAACAAGAAACTGACAGTGCATGGGGACGTGGAGAATTTGAGTAATTTCTTCAGTTTCCATTCAATTCTGCCACTTTGTCTTGAGGACTTTCTCCATGCCAGGCTGGGAGAGGGGAGCAGAGTGGTGCAGAAGATGTGAAAATGAGCAGAGGGCTTCTCAGAGAGAAGATACAGGCCATCACCCTGTGCTACCAGACATGATGTTGGCCTAAGGAACACATCTACGAGAAAGTGGGCATCTAAGAAGAGGGGCTTGTCATACTCCTGGGACTCTAAGTGTCTTCATAAAGTTCCCCAAAGTTCACTGCTGGGGAATCACACAGATACCAGCATTTGAATGGAGGCTGGGAGGAGGTGGGCTGGGGTGACAGATTTTGACAGACATCAGTGAATTTCTCTGTGATAGGTGGGGGGACAGCCCAGGCCAAGTGTAGGAGGCCCTCCTGGGCAGTGTTGGTGCTGCAGATGGGGTTGGGGTGGGAGGCGGGGAGTACAGACTTGGAAGAGACCTCTTGGGGCATCCTGCACCAGCCAGGCACCCCCGCTATACAGCTGTCTGCACAGGGCTGACTTCTCCATTAGGCTCAGTGCCTAGGGCCCACAAAAATATTTCATTTTAATTTCTCTTAAAATCCAAGGAGAAAAAGCGAATATAATAATGAAGCCAGCCTGGATTATATCCATCTTTATACTAATTGCAATTGTCAACTATCATTTTTAATATTTTTTTATGGAAGAAGGGGCTGCAAAGGCACCATTGCCGGGGTCCGGGGAGTCATCGTGCAGCCCTGCTTTTGGTCCTTGGCTTCCTCCCCAGTCCAGGGCCCTGAAAGCCTGTGCCTGCGCAGACTCGATGGGAAGGGTCGCTTTGCATTGTTGTCACAAAAGCTGGCAAATAAACCCACTGAGAACTCGGGTTCTAGTGCTGGGCAGGAAGGGCATAGCCATGGGTGCCCACCAGCTAGTGCAGGCCTCTTCCTGTGAGTTTCATGTGTTGCTTACTGTAACTCTGGAGTGGATGTCGTTCTGATGAGGAAACTGAGACTGAGAGGGAGGTGACTTGCCCAGGCCTGCACACCTGTGTTAGATATAGTGAACTCCAAGTTTCTTTTCACAGTATCAGTATGTCAGTATGTTCCACTCTCTTATTCTTTAATTCTCCATTTTAAAGTTTAACTTCCTGGTTCTCTGCACCCCCTTGCCTCTAGTTTCGATAAACAACTTTCCCGCCAGTTCTGATCAGTAGTTCACATCTGTTCACCGGATCCCATGCTCCATCCTGACACATCCCAATCACCTTCTCTGGTCATCTGCTCCATCCTGACTCATCCCGGTCACCTGCTTTGACCTGAGTCATCCCTGGTCACCTGCTCTGCCATAACCATTTTTCCTGCCAAACCACTCACCCCACCACTCTGGCTCATACCCCTGCTGTCTTTAAAATAGCCAATCAGAATTAGCTTAGACTATGCAGTCTAACCCTAGCCAACAGGGGAACGACACAGCATTAGGGGCTGCGTCAGGGGTAAGAACCTCTACTCCCCTATTCAGGTGTGTGCTTGTCATTGCTCTATCTGTGAGACACACCTGTCTATAGAAGTAAATTGCCTTGCTGAGAAAATTAATATTCGAGTGCTACTTCTTTTGTGGCACCGAAAATTTACATATAACACCTGGCAAAGAGGCGTGCAGCAGGTCACAGACAGGCTCCTCTGCCTCCAGCACCCACGTTTCCTGTTTCCACTGCCTCAGGGACTGGGAACTGCCCAGCAGGCAGGCCCTCCCATTCAACTCACCTTGTGCAGCAACACATGGCATCAGCCCAGGTGACACTTTTTGGGGTATCTGGAGATGATAGACAGCAAAACAGGGTCTGTGTGTGTGCATTGATTCAAAGGGCGTGCGATGTGCCTCTGTTGACCCTGTTCACCTTTGTCCCTGGTGTCCCTCTTCCCTGTATTAGGCTTTAAAAGTAAAGCCATGGTCTGGAGTGGTGACTCACGCCTGCAATTCCAGCACTTTGGGAGGCCCAAGTGGGTGGATCACTTGAGGTCAGGAGTTCAAGACTAGTCTGGCCAACATGGAGAGACCTTGACTCTACCAAAAATACAAAAATTAGCTGGACATGGTGGCACGTGCCTGTAATCCCAGCTACTCTGGAGGCTGAGGCAGGAGAATTGCTTGAACCCAAGAGGCAGAGGTTGCGGTGAGCCGAGATCTCGCCACTGCACTCCAGCCTGGGCGACAGAGCAAGATGCTATCTCAAAAATAAGTAAATAAAAGTAAAGCCAAAAATAATTACATTCTCCAAACCGCAGAGGATAAAGTCCCACACACCCTAGAGGAGGCTAATGCATGACAGTCACTAGCCTAAGAGGGTGTCCCTGTGGGGCTGCTTAAAAGGAACTTGAGCACCCAGAGGGACCAGGGCAAACCACCTCTCATTCTTAGCCAGAGCTAACAGCAAAGCTCATGCTGCCACTGGCAGTATGGCATCATCCAAAAGGCCTTGAATTCCCAGGACATGAAACCCACCCAGATCCAGATGTAAATACTAAAGTGGGTCCCAAATCCAGTGGAGAGCCATGCTCCCTGGACAGACAGGAAGCACAACAGAGGCAGCCCAACCCACTGAACTGGGAGGAAGCAAAACCCTGGAGGGAGGATCCCGGGGATTTGAAGCAGTTAAACCAACTGACGAGAAGCACAGGCTTTGGCACCATGGGCCCCGGTTCACCATTTTCTGGCTATGTGACCTTGGGCAAGTGAATTCACCTTTCTGTGCCTCAGTTTCTTCTCCTGGAAAAATAGGAATTATAGTACCTACCTCATAGGATAGTTGTGAAAATCCAATTAGTTAATATATTGTGAAGGGCTTAGAGTAGTACCAATAAATAGCAACTGCTGTCATCATGATTATCATTATCTTTATCATTAATGTTGTCCAAGCTGCCCAGGGAAGCTGGATAGTTGGGTGGTATCCTTGCTGTGCCAGTGACTGCATATGTAATAACGTTGAACAAATCACTTTCCTCATCCTTCCCTGGGACTCAGACTCTCTGTGAAATGAACAGTTTGGATGAATTTGTGCCCTTTACCAGAGGAAAGCATCAGAATTGCCTGCAGGGCTTTTGCAAACATAGACCTCCACATTCCGTCTCCAGAAACTCTGGCTCAGTGGGTCTGGAGCTGGCCCAGGGATCTGCATTAAAAATAGCATCTCCAGGCTGGGCACGGTGGCTCACGCCTGTAATCCCAGCACTTTGGGAGGCCGAGGCGGGTGGATCACGAGGTCAAGAGATCGAGACCATCCTGGTCAACATAGTGAAACCCTGTCTCTACTAAAAATACAAAAAATTAGCTGGGCATGGTGGCGCGTGCCTGTAATCCCAGCTACTCAGGAGGCTGAGGCAGGAGAATTGCCTGAACCCAGGAGGCAGAGGTTGCGGTGAGCTGAGATTGCGCCATTGCACTCCAGCGTGGGTAACAAGAGCGAAACTCCGTCTCAAAAAAAAAAAATAGTATCTCCATTGATGGCTGTAATGCACAACCCAGGTTGGGAGCCACAGTTAACAGAACCAGGTTAGAATTCTGAAGTGATCCGTCCTCTTCCCTCACCCCTGTTAGCTCAGGGGAAGCTCCTGCTCTCTCTGTGGGTGCTGTGTCTGTCGCCTGGGTGGGGGTCCCACTTTACCAGGTGTGGCAGGCTACCAGTTTCCGCAGGGAAGCAGCAGTGGCCTGGAGAACAGACCTGCAGTGTGAGTGGAGCCTGTACATCTAGAAGTTTTCATTCAGCAGATGTTTGGTGAAAGTGGCATCTGCAAATGACAGCAGAACGACTGTGAAAATGAGGTGTCCTCAGGCCACATGATACCTGGGGGCTCATCCTATCCTCAGGTATCACAGGATATTCTCCACAATGTTTCTGAAGTGTGGTTGAAATCAGCCCTGTCTTCCTGCATAGCCACCCAGAGCTTTTGGATGCTTTGGATAGGACAACCCTCCAAGGAACTTTAGGGTCACAAACGGCCCACCTCCCTGGGCATTGTCAGGGTCCCTCTGCCCAGTTCCCAGTTGCCCAAGCTCATCCCATCATCCAGCCCGCCCACAGACACCCCTGTCACATGCGCCTGGCTGCCTGCACCTTCATCCCGGCTCCTGTCTCTGCTCCTCTCCCTGATCAATAGCAACCAGCCAGGAAAGCAGTCCTGCGGTGTTTCAGGCTCACTCCTTTAATCTCTCTCGAGGCTGAGAACAGCCTCTCTCTAGCCATCCAGCCCCTTTATCTTCCTTCCTGCCCCCAATCCTGCTGCTGCCTTTGTGAAGTAAGCTGGACTTGTGTTTCTCTCTTTGGAGAACAGCTCTGCGGTAGAAATGGCTTCCTGAAGGCAGGAACTGCCCTGAGCTGCCCCCAAGCCCGGTGCCACCAGCCTGCAGTACAGATGCCGAGAATGGGCGGCTGACAGAACGAAGCTGTATCCCATCCTTAGACCCGATCCCAGGACAGTAGGACGATGTAGCCCCCAATGTGGTGACAAGAGGGAAGCAGTAGCGACATCTGGGCGCCACTTGGCGGCATGGCATTGGTTGCTCAGCACGCGCTTACTAGAGAATCCGCGATGGCTGTTATGGCTTACATGTTTAGCCACTTCCCTTTGGCACATGTCTAGAAGTGCTGGGTAGGCATCTTGTCAACTTTAACACAGCTGACAAAGTTATGACACCAAGAATGTTTAGACTTTGCAGTTTTCCCTGACCTCCGGCTGATCCTGTTAAAATGTCTCTCCTTCCAGAGAGCTGATTTGTGCCCCGAATTTTCTCATCTCAGCAGGCAGGGTCTCTTCGCCAGGAAAAAGAAATCTGTTGTCATCCGGATACTCTGATTTAGCATTATCTGAGAGGAAGGCATGTTTCCTATCTGGTTTGTTGCTGATTTTCAAGTTGGTTTCTGCAGGATGGAGCCATGGAGAAGATGCAGGAGGACAGCTGGAGACACTTGCGTTTTTAAACTCCTCTCCTTTCAATGCGTGGGATTTTCCCTCTTAAGGCTGCCAGTCTTCATACCTCTTCTCAGTTGGAGAGTGATAAAGTTTGAACAAATCCCTTCATCTGTGTTAGAAGTATCTGAGTGTGAAAATCCTTTTCTACCCTTAAAATTACTCGATCCATTTTTTAATGATCAGTTTAATACCTGCTCATTGTAGCAAAATCAGAAATTACAAATAAGAACCAGAAGGGAAAGTTGCTGAAATTCCTCCACCCTGTATCCCTGAGGATGTGTTCCCATACAGATGAACAGATATAAATCTCTGTTTTGAAAAAAAGGAAGAAAGAGAAGAGAAGATACATATTTCTACATAATACACAGAATCATTTGGTAAATACTGTCTTGTGACCTACAGTTTCACTTACCAGTATTTGGGGATCTTCTGAAGCTGTCAGACTGTAAACACCTGGAGTGTCATAGGTGATGGCTGAGCAGCACTCTGTCATATGGATGGGCTGTTGTTATATCGTCTGTTATATTGTATTTACTGGACATTTAGGTTATTTCTGATTTTTGTCCATTCTAAGCAATGGTGAGATGAATGTCCTAATTTGGTTCACTAATCTTTACACATTTGTCTTAATGTTTTCTGAGGATAAGTTTTTAGAACAGGACTAGCTTTTCAAGCATTTACCATGTGCCACTCTGCTAAGTGCTTTAAATATATTATCAGTCAGGCATGGTGGCTCACGCCTATAATAACAACACTTTGGGAGGCCAAGGCAGGAGGATCATTTGAGGCCAGGAGACCTTGGAAGTCTACGACATAGGGAGACCCTGTCTCTACAAAAATTTAAAAATTAACTGGGTGTGGTGGCACATGCCAGTAGTCCTAGGTATTCAAGAGGCTGAGGTGGGAGAATCATTTGAGCCTAGGAATTTGAGGCTGCAGTGAGCTATGATTGCACCACTGCACTCCAGCCTTGATGACAGAGCAAGACCCTATCTCAAACAATCTATTGAATCTTACACATGATTCTGTACAGAAATATCCACATTTTACAGATAAGGAAACTGAGTCACAGAGAGGTTAGGTACCTTGTTTGGGGTCACACAGCTGGCAAACTGCAGAGCTAGTATTGGAACTCAAGCTCTCTGACCCCAGAAGCTTCTGATGCAAAAGGTTAGGTCTGTTTAGCCTCGCTGCATGGTATAAGGATGCCTGTCCCTGGCTTCCTCTCCTCCAGCTCTCTGTGATTGGCTGGCCTGAGGCCTGGTCTCCTGGAGTCCCCTCACACCCACAATTGCATAACAGAAACAGGGAAGGAAGAATCGGCAGTGTTTGTGCCATGCCTGAAAGATTGTAAAGCATCGTCCCACATGACCCAGATGTGCATCTAGGACCCCTTCCTGGATTCTCAGTCCCTGGGAGGTACCTTATAGGGAACCAGGAAGAGCCAGGAAGATATGGCCACTGGCGATCCACCTTAGGGGAGTTGTGGGTGTGTCGGTCAGGGCTGGGCCAAGTTGTGCTGGGAGAGTCCGTGCTCTCCCTAGACCAGGTTCTTTGCAGAGACTGGACTCTGGCTGGGGGGATTCCTTGCAGGCCATTCTGGGGAGTTAGACATGCGCGGGGCAGCCTGGGAGTCTGAGTTCTTAGCAGAGAGTGTGCTGGGGAAAGAAGGATGCTGAGTGAGACACAGGTGCTAGACAGGGGCTGCGGGTGATTTATTTGGTGAGAATGCCCATAGACTGGGCAAATCTAAGGCCAGGGTCCTGAAGCCAACAACCTGTTTTGCACAGACTCCTCACCTGCAAGCACTAAGACAGGCTTGTGGCCCAGAGGCAAGAGTAGGGCTCTCCTCTCATGACCCTGCTAGGCCTGGCTCTTTGTCAGTGGCTCTGCCCTTGGAGGATAACCAGAGTTCCAGCTGCCTCTGCCATGGAGCTGGGGAACAGGGTGTGGCTGGTTGCAGTACACAGGCAGAATAAGGCATACCGTCTCTAAGCAGCAGGGGCTGTAGGATTTCCACCTTAGTTGCCTTGCAGGGAATGTCTTGGCCCAGCCGAAGAGAAAGAATGGGGAGGGCTTGCCCTCTGCTTGGCCCAGTTATCTCTTCCCGATTTATCCATAGATTGAGCTTGATGATCCAGACTCCTATTCATTCAACTAATCACATGAGTTATTTCTGCAATTTGGGTCTTCAAATAAGTACACTTGGTTGCTGAATATGTGATCAGCCACAGATTTCTTATTCTTTAAAACCCAGGGAGCGGAAATGCCAACATATAAAGCCATCAGCACAAGGCAGAGATTTCCAAAGCACTAAAATCAGGCCATTCAAAGTGCTGGCCCCTGGACTTCCCATCAAGCTGCCACTTGGCCCATCAGTGCTCTGTGTAGAGCCCAGGTAGGGGGGCTTTATCCGTCAAACCCGGGGAGGAAGGCAATCAATACATAATCTTTTCACATTCTTTTTACTTAACAAGAGAATTGGTTTGCCTCTGAAGTAACTTGATCTGGAGGAGAAAATTCATTTGAGGGCTTTTAAAGGGTGCAGACCAACTGGGAAAAGCTACTGCAGGCCTTGAGGTTGGGAAGGTCAGCTTCTGTTCTGCTCTGAGCTTTGCTATAACCTTGAACCACAACTTGCACTCTTCCTCCTTATCATCATCATGATCATCATCATCATCATCATCATGATCACAGTCCTTACCACCAGCTGGATACCTGGTACAATGAAGCAGCCACTGGACAGGACTTAGCATTCATTCATTCATTTGTTCATTGAGCGAGCCACTGTTGAACTGTTACAGAGATCCGAGTAGTGGATTAGGCCCTGGAGATTTCAGAGATAAACTCGACCTGGATTTGCATTTACATTGCTTGTAATGTCACATGGAAGACAGCTGCAAACAGTTAAAATGCAGGTGTGGGAAACAAATATTGAGAGTGGAAAGGAAGGGCCTGTGACCTCTGTTTAGCCACTGTGTGAGGAACAACCTAGGGCAAGGATTGTAGCTTCTGTTCCTATCTGGGGGAGGTTGGCATGGACCCCCAGGATGGACCCTGTCAGGAGTCATCAACTGACTGTAGGAGAGCAGCTGTCTGCTCATTTTGTTCCCAGAAAGGGGTCCCAATCCAGACCCCAAGAGAGGGTTCATTGGACCTCACACAGGAAAGAATTTGGGATGAGTCCATAGAGTAAAGTGAAAGCAGGTTTATTGAGAAAGCAAAGGAATTTTGCTTTCTACTCCATAGACAGAGCAGCAGCATGGGCTGCTTGACTGAATACACTCTTATTTCTTGACCATATGCTAAACAAGGGATGGCTTATTCATGAGTTTTCCAGGGAAGGGGTGGGCAATTCTCTGAACTGAGAGTGTCTCTCCTTTTTAGACCACATAGGTAACGTGACGTCATGCCTGAAGTTGCCACAGCATTTGTAAATGGTCATGGCGCTGGTGGGAGTGTCTTTTAGCATGGTAATATATAATAATTAGTGCGTAATGAGCAATGAGGATGACAAGAGGTCACTTTAATTGTCATCTTGTGTTTGTGGGTTTTGGCTGGCTTCTTTACCACAGGCTGTTTTATCAGCAAGGTCTTTATGACCTGTATCTTGTGCTGACCTCCTATCTCATTTTAGGACTAAGAATGCCAAACCTCCTGGGAATGCAGCCCAGTAGGTCTTGGCCTTATTTTACCCAGTCCCTATTCAAGATGGAGTCGCAGCCAGGAGCAGTGGCTCATGCCTGTAATCCCAGCACTTTGGGAGGCCAAGGCAGGAGGATCACCTGAGGTCAGGAGTTTGAGACCAGCCTGGGCAACATGGTGAAATCGCTGTCTCTACTAAAAATACAAAAATTAGCTGGGCGTGTTGGCACGTGCCTGTAATCCCAGCTACTTGGGAGGCTGAGGTAGGAGAATCACTTGAACCCAGGAGGTGGAAGTTGCAGTGAGCTGAGATCACACCATTGCCCTCCAGCCTGGGCGACAAGAGCAAAACTCTGTCTCAAAAAAAAAAAAAGGTCACTGGCTTGAAAAGTATCTGAGGAAGTGTCTGGCAAATTTCATTCCACTCCAGCTGGGGTCTTGACACTGCATTTTCCTGAGCCCAGCCCCAGGAGCCATGGGAATCCATAGATCAGCAGGAATGAGAAATAGCCAATGCCCACCGCCATGCAGGAGCCTAAGACCTACTAGGCTGAAAGTCACCTCAGGGCACTAAGCTGGGGAGGGTTGGAAGCAGGTGAAAGACCATCAGGGAGAGAGTGGGTTTTCCTGTTTGAGAAGTGAAAGGCGGTGTGATGGCTGTCCTCCATGCCTTGGATTGCCAGTGGCATTTCCTGCTCAGGAAGAAGGGACACTCAGAGACCTGATGCAGAACACGAAGGAGGCAGTGAGACAAATTAAACTGGATGAGCTTAGGAAAGTCCAGCAGAGCCACCTACTTATTTTGCAGTCATAACAACAGCAGCTCCAGGCCCTCAATGCTGCCATGTAGTAGGTACTCAATAAATGTCTGCAGAAGCAATGAAGGAGTCCTGTGAAAAGTAACAGTACTGGATCAAACCAATATTCTGGGAGGCAGACATACAGATATTCCTTGTCCACCCTAACTCTCCAGCTCCAAAGCCCATGCTCTTACCCAGGGCTCGGTGAGCCCTGTTCAGTTGTGTTAATCAGACACAGCTGCGTTGCCTCCCCATTCTCTTGGTTACAGTAAATGTCCTTTCAGTTACAAGGGCCTGAGGTGGTGGGGGTGGGGGAGTGCATGAGGGTTCCAGTTGCTCTACATCCTCACCAGTGCCTGATACTGTCAGTCTTCTTAACGTTAGCCTTTCTAGCATAAGGAAACACTATATATAAATATATATATATATATATATATATATATTTGTGTCTGGTGGGGGCGGGCAGAGTCTTGTTCTATTGCCCAGGCTGGAGTGCAATGGCACAATCTCAGGTCACTGCAACCTCTGCTTCCTGGGTTTAAGCTATTCTCCTGCCTCAGCCTCCTTAGTAGCTGGGATTATAGGTGCCCGCTACCACGTCCAGCTAATTTTTTGTATTTTTAATAGAGACAGCATCTCACTATGTTGGCTGGGCTGGTCTCAAACTCCTGACCTCAGGTGATTGGCCCACCCCGGCCTCCCAAATTTCTAAGATTACAGGCATGAACCACTGTGCCTAGCCAGAAACGCTATATTCTTGTTGAGTCCCTGGAAATTTATTTGTGTACTCATTCCTCGTTTTTGTTCAATCCATACTCTGCTGAGCACTGGAGAAAACAGAGGTGAGTAATCATTGCCTGTTCTCCCACCGGCATGGGTCACACAGCTGGGATGGGAATCCTGCTCTACCACTTCCTAGATTTATTGGCCTGGGGTAAATTAATCTCACTGAGCCTCCATTTCCACATCTGTAAGATGGGGTATGTACCTTGAAGAAGCGTTGTGAAGATGAATTGCAATGTCGTGTGCAAAAGACCTGGCCTGCACAGGCACTCAGTAAATGTTCACTGTGCTTGTTATTATTCATTCATTTTACCTGCTGGCTGACAAATGGTAACAGGCACCAAAGGTTAAAGAAAGCTGTGTCAGACAGAACTTAATAATAATACTAGCTAACATTTATTGAACATGTACTATGTGCCAAGTGCTAGTCTAAGTACCTTTTGTAGGTTACTATTGATATTAAAAATCCTATTGATTTCTGTAATTTTTTACAGAGTGAGGAAAGGCTACTATGGTTTAATTCTCATGGAAACACTTGGTTGTAATTTGTGGGGACCCAGTGGCTTTCTGGAAGCACTGGGTCTAGAACCTCAGAGGTAGCAAGATAGGAAATAATGAGATAGACTTTCCCTTTTCATGGCTGCTCAGTGACCTTCAAGTTCCTGCTGCTGCCCTTTGTTGAGAACATGAAGGCCAATGACTTAATAAAGATGAAAACAATGGATTCTTGAATAAAGGTCAGGGTTGGGTATAGCTGATGAGTGGTGAGTGGTTTCTTACTTGGACTCTTGCATTGGCAGCTGTGATTTTAGGGAAGATCTCTCCCCTCTCCAGGCCTCAGGGTCACCACTTGTTTGAAATGCTGAACTCACTGTATCAGCTAGTGGTTGCTGTGTAACAAACTACCCTGAAACTTAATGGCTTAAACAAAGACCATTACTTCTTGAGTCTGTGGGTCTTAGCTGGGCTCATATGTCCCCTGGGGCTGGTTGGTCTAGGATGGCCTTGGTTTGATGACTTAGCTCTATTCCATGTACACCTGGACTTCTCTTGTGGCAGAGATAGGGTGAGAAAGAACAGATGGAAGTACACAGTCTCTTTTTATTATTATTATTATTATTTTAAAATAGAGATGGGGTTTCTCCATGTTGGCCAGGCTGGTTTTGAACTCCTGACCTCAGGTGATCCACCCACCTCGGCCTCCCAAAGTGCTGGGATTACAGGCGTGAGCCACTGCGCCCGGCCAGCACACAGTCTCTTAAGACCTAGGCTCAGAACTGGCACACAGTCACTTCCTCTGCATCCTGTTGGTCAGAGTAAGTTACTAGGCCAGACTGGACACAAGGATTGAAGAGAGACTCCATCTCTTGATGGGAACAACTGCTAAGTCTCATGGCCAAAGTCACGGCTACAAGGAAGAAGTAGGAAACCAGGAACATGTTTGCATTCTGTCTGTCACACCAGACTCTTTCCCACTCAGACATCTCTAAAATCAAATCACTCAAGGATTGGTCAGTGTGGGAGAACGAAGTTGAATTCTCATCTCCTTAAGCCAAGGCTGAGCATGGCTTTCCTGGTTTGAGATAAATGGACCAGATACCTGGTCCCTGTTGGTGCTGAGCTCAGCTCCATTTCATCAAATGGACAGAACTAAAGGACGTATTTTTATTCAAGCACTTATTCTGCATATATTGAGCACCACTGTGTGCCAGGCCCTGCTCCCTGTGGCCCCACCTCCTCCCCTGTGCATGTGCAGCCCATGCCACTGCTTGTCCTGGTGGGAGGAAGTGATCAGTCTTTCCAAGCTGTGCTATCCTGTGTGTGAAAGAGGATACTTTCTGCATTTTACTAAAAGATTCCTTTCATTGAGATCGTGAGGGAAATTTGAAGATTTGGTCTTTAAGAACAGATGTGTAAACACCTTTCAGGAAGGTTTGTTTAAATGGGGTTTTGTATACTCACAGTGAGTGTGTTAGGGAGCTCCATCCCTGTGCCCAGGCCCTGCTTGACCTGAGGCAGACCACGGAGGAGGCAATAAGACCAGCTAAGCTGGGTGAGTTTAGGAAAGTCCAGCAGGGCCACCTACTTATTTTGCAGTCATAACAGAAGCTCTAGGCCCTCAATGCTGGCATATAGTAGGCGATAAACAGATGTATGCAGAAACAGTGAATGGATCCTGTGGAAAGTAACAGTACTGGATCAAACCAGTGTTCTGCTCTGCTTGGCCGGGGTGTTGGCAGGGGAGCTCTTTTGGCTGGCTCCCCATGTCTGACCTCTAGTTATAGAAGACACTTTTGGGTGTTTTGCCCATATTGACGTGCCCATTAGGCATCTCATTGATTTCGCTTGCCGTAAAGCCCCTGGGGAAGCCCCTGGGTGGGCTGCTCTTGGGGAGGCTCTGGAGGAGAGATGGGCCACTTGTGGAGCTTTCCAGAGCAGCCTAGCCTAGCAGAGGAGGTGAATGATCACATAGGCTCGTGCTGGTAATCTGGGGTGGCTTCCTGGAAGAAGGGGCCTGGGCCTGTTGGAGGGTTCGTAAAGGGGGAGAAAGGTGAGTCATCCTGATGGTTCTAGCATGTTTAGAGGTCTTTGTGAAACTGCTTACCTGTCTTGAGTCCCTTCTCCTTGAGCAGGAAATGCCACCGGCAATCCCAGGCGTGGAGGACAGCCGTCCACACCGCCTTTCACTTCTCAAACAGGAAAACCTGCTCTCTCCCTGATGGTCTTCCACCCACTTCAACCCTCCCCAGCTTAGTGCCCTGGGGTGACTCTCAGACTAGAGGTCTTAGGCTCCTGCATGGCGGTGGGCATTGGCTATGTCTCATCCCTGCTGATGTGGATTCCCACGGCTCCTGGGGCTGGGCTCAGGAAAATGCAGTGTCAAGACCCCAGCTGGAGTGGAATGAAATTTACCAGACACTTCCTCAGATACTTTCCAAGCCAGTGGCCTTTTGATATTGACATGGGATTAAACTCCCCAGCACCTCAGATGCTAAGATAATATATGCAGTTGTCTAATGTTTTATATTTTAGAAATATTTTGATATAAGTCTTTTTGCGTAATCCTTCTAACCTTAACCCTTTGAGGCCAGCCAGAGTTAGGAACTAGTCTTCCCATTTTGCAGATGGGGAAACTGAGGTCATTACAGATGAGGTAAATAATTTGTCTGGGATCACACAGGGCTCCTGCCTGCCTCTCAATCCAGTGCTCTTTCTACTATATGTTGTGTCCTCTCATAAGGAGTCGGGGTGGGGAGCAGAGAGATGGAGGGATGTGTTGGGTGCTTTTGTGTTACCACATTGCACCCTCATCACGATCAGGTGAGATGGCGCCATACCCCCTTTACAGATGAGGAAACAGACGCAGGGAAGCTGAGTGATTTGCCCAACATAATCATAACAAATGGCAAAGCAAAATTCAAACCCAGGTTTTGAATCTCCACAGCAACAGGCAGAGACTTCCTTTCTAGAAACAGAGTTTATTAGGGTCCAGTCTAGTGGGTGAAACAGATGAGCAGGACACAACAGTGCACAATCCAGGCACTGGACATTGAAAGCAGCTCTCTGGAGAATGGAACTGCTTCGCTAGAGGGGTTTAGATGCTGCCGTCTAACCCCAGAGCCACGGAGTTTATATGGGACTGTTAGGCCGGCCCTAAGCCTTCCTGATTTCGTATGAGGTCTGGAAAGAGGCCCATGGATCTGCCTCATCACTGCCCTCTGTTGAGACTGTAGGGTGCACAGACACATAAATCATTATAATGCAGCCTCACAGGTGACCAGAGGGCCACGAAGAAGGCATTCTTGGGGCTCGATTTAACACAGCACCAGAGTTTGGACTTCCTTGGGCCCAGTGGCTGCTCTTTGCTGCCAGGAACCAAGGCTCCAGGTTCCTCATGCACTTGCAAGCGACTGGAGCTTCAGAGGGAGTTAAATCAACCTTCGTGTTTCCTGCAGCCCCTCCTCAAATAGATACCAGCTGGCATTTTTCCTTAAATACCACTCATTTTTAAAAGGGGAAAAAATGTTGGTGGCGTTGAAATAGATCACACTTTAAAATGCAGTGTAGCAGTCAGTTCAAATTATTCTCTTAATAGAGTTCTTCAGAGTGAGGAAGTGACGAGGGAACATAATCACTTCTTTTGTCATATGGACAAAATCTGAGGACTGCGATTCATTTGTCTGCAAATGTATCTCTTCGGTACAAATTGCACCAAGCAATCCATTCCCAGGGTAAATGGTCTTTAATTAAAGTCAGTCAGTTGTCTTGGATAGCTGGGGGAGGACAGCGGTTTGAAGCACAAATTCATACAAATTTTTATCCCTTCAAAAATAAAAAAGACTATTTCTAAGTGACATTGCCTCCTTGATTTGATAATTAGGGAAAAGCTTTGTTTATAAGTAAAACGATTCTGACTCTTATTCATGAATAAAAATGTTTGCAGTAAGGCCTCTGAAAAGCAGTAGAAGAATTTCCGCACCAACCCTGGTAAAAATGCACCCTTAAGCATTGATTTTTGTAGCTGAAGTGCATTATGTGTTTTGCATGAGCTTTTGAAAGCTTAGATAAATGAGGTGGCTCAGAAAGCAGATAAAAAAATGGAAGGAAATTATACTGATCCAAAAGAAGATAAATGTCCACTAATTCTCAGATTAACATTTTAGACTCCTGTGTTTTTATAGGGGAATTTTTGCAATGCTGATAATGTGAGATTGGTTTACAATGTCACATACCAGGTAGAATCAATGAAGCTTTGTTGAGTTCTCAGAGTCAGCTATACTCTAAAGGACGTGGAGTTAATGCCACAAGCTGGTGATACCCTGGCTCCCACCTATATTAAGTGCTAGCACTACACCTAAGATGACATATTTTAAGGGTGACATTGACCCTCAAGGACAACTATGTTATTTTGCACTCTCTAGTTTGCAAGACACGAAAACTCAAGCCCATTTAAGTTCAATTTACTAGATCACTTGATTGTAAGTCACTAGGATTAGACTTCAGGCACAGCTTGATCCAGGTCTCAAATGGAGATGGACACTCTGTTTCTTTCTCTGCCCCCATGGCCTGTGTTCTCTGTCTTCTCAGATTGGTCTTTCTTGATGTGAGCAAGCTGGGATAGCAAGTTTAGTCTGCACCTGCCCAACCTCGTGTCTGGTGCAGAAGAGCTAGTGACACTCTGTTTCAGTTTCAGTCCAAAATTCATGCTGGTGAGCTTTAATTGGGCCCATGGCTCTGTCTATCTCCAACTCATCCTCATGTCCAGAGGGATGAAAGGGCTGACTGGCCAAGGCCTAGGTCACATGATCATCCCATTGCTGGGGTCAAGACAATTCTACCTCAAGCAGAACATGGACTAGGAGTTGAGGAGGGGAGGTGCCCTAGGTGATTCAGGGACCCGTTAACTAGAGAAAGTAGAAGTGTGAGATGTTGATTACCACCAGTGAAGGTCTGTCCTGCAGACCCTGACTCAAAGACAGATGAATAAAGGCACTCTCACACCTTGTTCAGTGATTAAGTGGGCTAGGGATGGTTGTTGGCTGGTTTCAGAAAGGTGACTGCTGCCGATTGACTAAGACCCCCTGTACATCCACACATGTATTCAGTAGATTTCATAATGGACATTCTAAGTCAACATGCTTGTGGATAATTAACACAGTTAAAAGAGTGGTGGTTTTACAAATGATAAAAGCTTTAGGTCCCTGGACCCAGAGTAAACACTATTAATGGGTAATTCCCCTTTGATCTCCCCACAGAGGACCATCCAGCCCAAAGTTTACATGAGTAAACAGAGACAAAGGGATGTGGGATAAACAGACTTAACTGGGGAAGCCTCTTACTGTCTCTGTCTCTTTCCTATGCTAATGTAATTGAACTGGCTGCTTTCAGCCTGTCCCAATAAAACCTTTTGGCCTTCCAAAAGTTTGAGACTAATCTATAACTTTCCCTAATATTTTGCCAGCCACCCCTAGTGAATTCCAACAAAAGTGGATGCTGGGCTGTCTATCACTCTGAATTAGCCTGAGCCTTCTAGAGTTCCTTAGAATCACATAGTGTGTACTCTTATGTCTGGTTCCTTCACTCAGCGTGTTTTTGGGGTTCCTCCGTGGTGTTTTGTGTATCCATAGTTGCTCCTGTGTCTTGCTGAGTAGTACTCCATTGTGTGGATATGCTGTGGTTTATTTTTTCCATTTGCCAGTTGATTTGTTTCCATTTTGAGTCTATTACAAATAATGCTACTTTGAACATTCACAAGCAGTATTTGTATGGATGTATGTGTTCATTTTTCCTAGGTAAATATCCAAGAGTGGAATTGTTGGGTCATATGTTAAATTTATTAACTTTATAAGAATTTGCTGGCTGGGTGCAGTGGCTCACACCTGTAATCCCAGCACTTTGGGAGGCTGAGGTAGATAGATCACTTGAGCCTAGGAGTTTAAGACCACGATCTCCCCTACCTGTGTAAAACTCCTTGCAGTGTGTTCCAGCATATTCGGTGGTAAGTCAGCTTCATCCTCTGGAAGACGTCTCTCCTGGAGGCTTCTGACCGGCTCTGTTCTGGACAGCTGACCCTCTGCCTGCTACACAGCCACTGTCCCTTATTTGTTTTGTTTTTAAATAGTTTTGTTGACACATAATTTACATTACCACAAAAGGTCACCCGTTGTAATGTACTGTTCAGTGGGTTCCAGTATATTTACAGAGTTGTATAAGCGTCATTAGAATGTTTCCATCACCTAAAAAGAAACCTTGTGCCCATCATTTCCCATTTCCACGGCCATCCACAGGCAGCCAGTAATCCTCCCTCAGTCTCTATACATTTGCCTTTTTTGGATATTTTATAAAAGTGGAAGCAACAACCTGTGGTCTTTTGTATCTGGCTCCTTTCGCTGAACATAAGTTTTTAAAGGTTCATCCACGTTATAGCATGCATCAGTATTTCATTTCCTTACGTTGATGAATAATTCATTATAAATCTACCACATCTTATTCATTTATCAGTTGATGGACAGTTGGGTTGTTTCCACTTTTTGGCTACTATGAATAATGCTGCTATGAACATTGTGTACAGACTTTTATATGAACATATGTTTTTATTTCTCTTAGGATCTCTACGTTGAATTTTCTGAAGAACTGCCAAATTGTTTTCTAAAGAGGCTGCACCATTTTACATTCCTATCAGTAATATATGAGGGTTCCAACTTCTCTGTATCTTTTCAACACTTATTGTTTGTTTTTTGAGACAGAGCTTTGCTGTTGTCACCCAGGCTGGAGTGCAATGGCACGATCTCAGCTCATTGCAACCTTCGCCTCCCAGGTTCAAGTGATTCTCCTGCCTCGGCCTCCCAAGTAGCTGGGACTACAGGCATGTGCCACCATGTCTGGCTAATTTTTGTATTTTTAGTAGAGATGGGGCTTCACATGTTGGCCAGGCTGGTCTCGAACTTCTGGCCTCAGGTGATCCAGCTGCCTTGGCCTCCCAAAGTGCTGGGATTATAGGTACGAACCATCGTGCCCAGCCCCAACACTTATTATTGTTTATCTTTTTTTTTTTTTTTTTTGAGACAGAATCTCATTCTGTGCTCTGGCTGGAATGCAGTAGCATTGTTTTAGCTCTCTGTAGCCTCAGCCTCCTGAGTAGCACATACCACCTTGCCTGGTTAGTTATTTTTAAGTTTTTTTATAGAGGCAAAGTTTTGCAATGTTACCCAGGCTGGTCTTGAACTTTTTGCCTCAAGTGATCCTCCTGCCTTGGCCTCCCGAAGTGCTGGGATTATAGGTATCAGTCACTACACCTGACCTACTTTTTTATTATTGCCATTCTAGTGGGTGGAAAGTAATATCTCACAGTCGTTGTTATTTTGTTTTTTTGAGACAGTCTCATTCTGTCGCCCAGGCTGGAGTGCAGTGGCACAATCCTGGCTCACTGCAACATCCGCCTCCTAGGTACAAGTGATTCTCCTGCCTCAGCCTCCCGAGTAGCTGGGATTACAGGCACCCACCACCACACCTGGCTAATTTTTGTATTTTTAGTAGAGATGGGGCTTCACCATGTTGGCCAGGCTTGTCTCAAACTTCTGACCTCAGATGATCTGCCCACCTCGGCCTCCCAAAGTGCTGGGATTACAGGTGTGAGCCGCCATGCCCAGCTGCCCATATTTTAATTGAGTAATTTATTGTTGAGTTATAAAAGTTCTTTATTCATTCTGGATACCAGTTCTCCATGGGATATATGATTTGCAAGTATTCTCTTCCATTCCATAGGTTGTCTTTTCTCTTTCTGGATGGTATAGTTTTCAGCACCAAAATTTTTAGTTTGATGTAGTCCAGTGTATCAATTTTTTTCTTTTGTCACTTGTGCTTTTGACATCTAAGAATCCATTGCCTAACCCAAGGTCCTGAACATAATTCCTGTGTTTTCTTCTAGAAATGTTACAGTTTTAGCTGTTACTTTTAGGTTGTGACTCATTTTGAGTTTATTTTGGGTTGTTGGTGTGAGGTTGGACTCCAGCTTCATTCTGTTACATGTGGATATCCAATTGTTCCTGCGTAATTTTTGGAAAAGACTGTTCTCTTCCCATTGAGTTGTCTTAGCATCCTTGTCAAAAATTAGTTGAGCATGATATCAGGTATTATTTCTGGACTCTCAACTTCATTGATTTATATCTCTTTTTATGCCAGTATCACACTGTCTTGATTATTGTAGCTTTGTAGTTTTTAAAATGTGAAATGTGAGTACTCCACCTTTGTTATTTTTCAAGATTCTTTTAGCTATTCTGGGTCCCTTGTATTTCCATATGAATTTTTTTTTTTACAAGGGTCTTACTATGTTGCCCAAGCTGGTCTCAAACTCCTAGCCTCAAGCAATCCTCCACTCTTAGCCCCCGAGACTGCTGGGATTACAGGTGTAATCTCAGTTTCCATATTATTTTTGGGATCAGCTTGTCAATTTCTGTGAAAAAGCCGTGGGATTCTGATAGGGATTACATTGAATTTATAGATCAGTTTGAGGAATATTGCCATCTTAATAATATTAAGTTTTCCAGTTCATGAATATGAAATGTCTTTCCTTTTATTTAGATCTTCTTTAATTTCCTTCAACAGTATTTTATAGTTTTCAGAGTACAAATTTTGCAATTATTTTGTTAAATTTATACCTAAGTATTTTATTCTTTTTTGATGCTGTTGTAAATGGAATTGTCTTCTTAATTTCCATTTTTGGAATGTTTATTGCTAGTGTATAAAATCACAATTGATGTATCCTACAACCTTGCTGAACTCATTTATTAGTTCTAATGGTGTTTTAGATTCCGTAGGGATTTTATATACAAGATGTGTCATCTGCAAACAGAGATCCTTTTACTTCCTTCTTTCTAATATGGATGGTTTTATTTCTATCTCTTGCCCAATTGCCCTGTTTAGAACCTCCATTACAATGTTAAGCAGAAGTGGACATCCTTGTTTATTCCTGATCCTAGCAGGGAAGCTTTTGGCCTTTCCTCGTAAGTGTGATGTGAGCTGTGAATCTCTCTTGTTTTCCATTCCCCATTTGCTGGTTCCTTTGTCTTTTACTTGGTCAGCACCATCCAGTACCTTTCTGGAAAAGTGTGCGTGGGAGAGGGGTAAAATATTTGAGATTTTTGAAATCTGAAACTCTGTTCTACTCTTATGCTCAATTGATAATTAGGCTGAATAAAGAATTATAAGATGGAAGTCATTTTCCCTCCGAATTTTGAAATTGATCCATTGCTTCTAGCTTCTGACATTCTGGATGAGAAACCGGATGCCATTTTGATATCTTGTCATTTGTATGTGACCTGTCTTTTCCCTGGAAGATTATAGGGCCTACTCTTTGTCCTCAATGTTCTGAAATTTCATGATGCTATACCTCAGTGTATGTCTCTTTTCAGTCACTTGCTGGGAAATTAATGGACCTTCTCAGTCTGGAAATCCATGCCTTCAGTTCTGGGACACCTTGAATGATTTCTTTGATTATTTTCTTCCTCCGATTTTTCTGTTTCTGGAATTCCTACAGTTTGGATGTTAGGCTGCCTGAGCTGGTCCTCCAGTTGCTCTTCTATTTTCTATCTGCCTCTTTAGTTTTGGTTCTACTCTAGGAAATTTCCTCAAATTCATGTTCCAACTCTTTTATTGAGTTTGCTTTTCTGCTGTCAGATGGTGTATTTATTTCCAAGAGCTGCATTTTATTCTGTGAGTGTTCTTTTGTTGGGCATTCTGTTCTTGTCTCATGGACGCACCATTTTCTTTAATCTGTGATGATATTTTGTTTTGAAAGTTTTCTTCTTTCTGCAGTCTCTGTGTCCTGCCAGTTACCTTTCCTGTTAGTGTATATGTCCATCTCTGCTGTTAGGTTTCCCTTAAATGTTTGTGGCTCCTTGGCTGTGTCTTCATGTTAAATGTGGGGCAGAAAAGAAGATGGTTGGGGCTCTGTATGGTGAGTAGGCCCTGCTGACTGATGCCTCCCAGTAGGAAGATCCAACAGGGAACTCAGTATGGGTGTTTGTTCTCTAGCGCTAGTCTGGTTCTGCATAGATGTTTTCATTCTCCTACCTAGTGAATGGACTTCTGATCACAGCCTTCTGAGATCCATGTGGGCAAAAGAAGGGCAAAGGTGGGCAATCTAAAAACCTTCACTTACCCGTCTGCTCCCAGGATGGTACCCTGTGCCTCAGCTAGGCATTCAGAGACCCTCTGTCTTACTCCTTTCTGAGACTTCACCTCTGGTTTTCTGCTGGGATGAGAGGGGGCATTTTCTTGGCACAAGTAGGAAGAGGATCCAGGGATCTTACTGCCTTTAAGCCGACTTGCAACAAACCCTCTTCTATTTCACTTCCAGAGATACCTGGTGTTGCCACCAATCCCAGAGCCTTTGGGGTTTTTCTAGCACAAACCTGAGTGCCTATTTGATTGCATTGTCATGGGTTAGGGTTCTGCTTTCTTGGGTTTGCTGAGTCAGCACTACACATCTCTTTCCCAGCTGCCAAACTTTGTTACTATCGTCTTCTTCCCTGGTTGCTCTATCTTTGTGGGTTGATGCATTTTTTAAAAAATTATCATACCATTGTCTTAGTGGAGTAGAGGCTAGTGCATTCATTCAGGTCATAATCTTTAACCACAGTCTCTGGCTCTTCTAACTGTTGGGTTCCCTGAGCCTCAACACCATCATCTGTAGAATGGGACAAAAGATCCCTTTCCTGATGTCTGCCAGGAGCCTTTGTGAAGATCTGATGAGTTTTTGTGTAAAGATTTACCGTTCAAGCAGCAGGATGTATGACTCTCCATTCTAAGTGGTGCTTGGGCTAAAGGATTAAGGGGTACCTTCCAGAGGCTGGGACTGGAGAAATGGCCAGCCTGAAGGATACTGTATCAGTTACAGACAACCACAGCCCTCACTGGCACGCAGCAGTAAGTGTTTAGGTAACTCAGGAGTCTTCAGAGTTCAGCTGGTCCTGGCGGGGCAGGCCAAACGACTGCATTTTTTTTTGAGTTTTGCTCTTGCCCAGGCTGGAGTGCAGTGGTGCAAGCTCAGCTTACTGCGACCTCCGCCTCCTGGGTTCTAGCAATCCTCCTGCCTCGGCCTCCAGAGTAGCTGGGACTACAGGCACGTGCCACCACACCAGGCTAGTTTTTGTATTTTTAGTAGAGACGGGGTTTCACCATGTTGGCCAGGATGGTCTCAATCTCTTGACCTCATGATCTGCCCTCTTCAACCTCCCAAAGTGCTGGGATTACAGGCGTGAGCCACCGTGCCTTGTTTACGACTACAGATCTTGACTGGGCTCACCCTTGTGCCTGGGGACAGCTGACTGTCAGCTGATCTAAGAGATCCTTGGCTGGGACAACTGAGGCCAACTCAGCTCTGCTCCATGCATCTCTGCGTCTCAGCTCTAGTTTGATTGTGTTCCCATGGTGGCAAAAGGACAAGAAAGCAAGCGGAAACATGCAAGTACTTTTTCAAGCCTCTGCGTCTGTCACATCTGCTCTCATTGGCTGAAGTTGGCCACATGTGGCTGAGCCCAGAGGAAGAGGATGGGGAGAGACATCCCACTCAGTGGCAAAGGACCTGAATGCAGGAAGGGGTAAGGAATGGGGACCATTGGTGCAAACTCTACCATGAGTGCCTAGACATGGCTAAGGAACAGAGCACCCTCAGCCTCTATTATTTTTCTGCAAACCCAGAATATTTTGCCTAAACAAGGAACCTGGGGTTCTGCCACCCTGATTTGCATTCAGTTAAAAGAATCAGTCCTTTACTTGCTACTGGGAAGAAATGCTGCTCATCTCTAAAACAATCAGACATGATCTCTCTGACAGAGCAGTACACTCCCCAGGCCCAGGCTAGGGATGTAGATCACAGGCAGCCGATTAAATCTGCTTAATTATTTGATTCAATCAGAAGTTGGCTTAATTATTTTCTTGCTCTCACCTCTTTTGAATCCATTCTGCAAACTGATTATGTCTTTAACACCAGCCCAGAGATAAGCATTGCAATTGGGAAATGTAATTAGCCAAGGAAAATGAATGTGGGAGCTGCCTTTTGTCAAAGCACCATTAAAACCCAACTCTGGTCAATACCAATGTGGTGTGAAGACAAAAGGCTCCATTTGCTCCTCTTGGGACTGGAGAGGGAAGGCCCAGCAGGCGGTGGGAAAATAGGTATCTTGGGATCTTAGCAAAAGGAAGCTCATTAATCCATTCATTCAGAGGCATTTCCAGGCCAGTTCTGGGATGGGTGCTAGAGATGCAAAGGTGAACTGGCCACATCCCTTGCCCCGAAAGAGTTCTCTTCTTAGAGGAGGGATTCACGCGTAATTATGAGGTCAAAGTGCTATGGGAATAGCACTTTTGCAGAGGAAGGAGCCACTGATTCTGCCTCTGGGAACTTCACAGAGCAGGTGACGTTGAGCTGGGCTTAGAAGAATAAGCTGGAGTTTCCCAGGCAGAGAAGGGCATTCTAGGTAAAGGGCACAGCATGTGCAAGGGCATGGTGGGGTGAGAGTACAGGAGGGCTTATTAGGGACACTAGAGCAAGCCTGCCGAGGGCTTCATGGGCCAGCCTGGCTCCTTCTAGGATAAAGTATGCAGCGTGTCCCTGGGCCATCCCACCTCACTTTTCAGTGCCTCGGGATTCTCCCTCACCTCCCACTTTGCTCTTTAGACAGAGTTATTAAGGATTCTCCCCAGGTGTTTGTTTTAATGGAAGTCCAAGGCGTGTGGCATTTAAAGGAGACTGCACCATCTGAAAGCCAGGGACTGGGTTCTAGGCACCTGAGAACCACAGATGCACACGGTAGAGCTGAAGAATGAGACGGTGCTCAGGGCAGAAGGTCCAGCCTGGGCCGAGGCTCGGCGGTATGGCACACTGAGCTAAGTGTGGCTGTAGCCTGAAATGAAAGGTGGGTAGTGAGCTGCCCAGCTGGGAAGGGGCTGGATCGCAAAGGGCCTTTTATAGGCCATTGCAGACCAGCTCCTTGGCCTTGGCCTCTATGATGGGGGAGACTCTCTTAGCACTACTCTGTAGCCTCTCTCCTGCAAGTCTTCACTTCTTCAAAATGGTCAGTGCTAAGAGCAGTGGTCTCTGGTTTGCTTGGATCGTTGCCCGAGGCAAAAGCTTGTCTGGAATGCAGTGGAGTGGAGAGGTTATCTGACCAGGTGGCTCCTGCACCTGGGGAAAGGGAGGGAGGCCCACCACCACTGCCTCCAGGTCCAAGGCAAGGTGGAGCCACCACACCTGTGCCCACCTGGTTTCTATTCACCTTAACCCTTAGCCATCCTTACAAGGAAGAATTCAGCCAAGGGGACCAGGCACTGACTGAAGCTGCCAGGCCCTGCCTCTCTCTGAGACACACAGCACCGACTACCAGATCCCACCCCATGTGATCCTGTGCACACACTTTGTAATGGGGTGTGGTGACCAGCATGTGTGCGATTTTATACTCTGCTTTTTTGTTTGGAAGCATCTTGAAGCCTCATCGTTTACCTTCCCCAGGTGGGCCCCGTCTTACCTGTGAGGCCGCTGATGTAGAGGGACAGCACAAGTGTGGTAGGCAATCGGGTCGTGGTTCCTGCTTATTTGCTGTGCAGCTTTGGACAAGCTTCTTAGCTTCTCTGTGTCTCGGTTTTGTCATCTAGAAATGGAGATAATATAACCACCTACACTGCAGTGTAGGAGCATTAAGAGTATGCACTACTCTGATGAAGATTAAGAGTATAAAATTCTCAGGCATGGTGGCTCATGTCTGTAATCCCATCACTTTGGGAGGGCCAAGTGGGAGGATCACTTGAGTTCAAGAGTGTGAGACCAACTTGGGCAATACAGTGAGACCTTGTCTCTATTTTTTAAAAAGTTAAATTAGCTAACTGTGGTGGCATGTGTCTGTAGTCCCAGATACTCAAGAGGTTGAGGTGTGAGGATGGCTTGAACCTGGGAAGCTGAGGTTGCAGTGAGCTGAGATCGCACCACTGCATTCCATCTTGGATGACAGAGCAAGACCCTATTTCAAAAAACGAGTAAATTCTCAGTTTAGTTGTTGGCATGAAGGATGTGTTAAACACATAACCATAATGATTATGGAGGCTGCTAGACCCAGCTCAAATGACTGCCTAGCGGACTGGCTGGGTGACCTTAGGCATCAGTCATTTAAATTCCGCGAGCCTCAGTTTCCCCCTCTGTAAACCAGGTTTAACGACACTGTTCAGGGTGGGTATAAGGAACAAACAGACTAATTCCTGCCTGTGGATAGACTTTGGAAATGGATGCTTTGTGTCCTTGTTGTAGTCCAGGGCACTGATGGTGTTTGCTCCATCAGGTGATTTGAGAACTCCTCACAGGTCCCCAGTGAGAGACGGTGAGCGACTGTATGAAGGGATGAGACAGCATGGGAGGTGGAGGAGGTTGGCGTCTGCACCCACCCTGCCCGAGAACAGGATGATGGGCAATTTGTGCAGAACAAAGTGGCCTTTCGCCTGACTCCAGGCTCCAGAGGCTGGGGGTAAGCATTCTCCACCCCTACCCCGAAGCTATGGCAGAAGAACACAGAGCAAAAGGACATGGAATGCCCAGGGTATTCTGTGTGAAAGTTGCTAAGGACAGAGACAGCTCTCACATCCTGTGTTGCTCAGGCCTTCCTACCCTGTCCCTCTGCAGGGTCTCAGCCCCAGTCCTGAGCAGGGAGTGTGGGATACTTAGGAGCAGGGTACAGGCTGAGCTTCAGCCACCCTCACGGGAATCCATCCTGGGCCCCTGGCCCCAGCCAGACAGGTTGGCAGATCGCCCAGCCACATCCAAAGGCATGGTGTGCTCTGAGTACAGAGCCTGGCCGAGGACACCAGAGAGCAGGAGAGCATGAGGGCCGTGCAGACCCATGACAAGGCTTTGATAACACAGTCTACCTGCCATGTCTGAAAAATCAAGGCATGCGTCTTCCTAGCAGGGAATGCAGTTTCCTGTTAATGAGTTGTGAGAGGTTGGAGCAAGTTATCAGAGGGAGGCTGGGCCGACTGCTTCCCAAGGCAGCTGCCAGGAGATGGAAGCCAGGCCCCAGCCTCCTTCCTTCAGAGGGCTCAGCTATTTGGGGAGCATCTCTCAAAGGGTTGAACTAAAACCTGGAGTGAGAGTCCCCAGTCTGGGCCAGGACCTGCTGGTGGATCTTGATCCTCTGCCGGGGGCTTCTCCAGGCCTTAGCTGCTACACTCCCCTGTCTCTGCGGGGACTAGCTAGAGTCCCCTCCCCTCCGCAACCTCAGGCTCTCAGGGGGACCAAAGCCAATAACCCCATGATGAACGGATCCCTGTGGTTTCTCGCTGCTCACAAAGCCCTCACACTTGTCATCTTATTAGGTGCCCACAACAATCTGTGTGAGAGAAACTGAGGCTCGGGGAGAAGTGCCCAAGGTCATACTGCCTGGTGGGTCTGTTTAGGGTAATGCTAGCTGCTGTGACAGATAAACACAGAGACTTCAGTGATTGGAGACAACAGACATTTCTTTCTTGCTCATGTAAAGTCAAATTGATGGTGGGGAGAGCTCTGTTCCCCCTGATGGCTCAGGCATCCAGGGTGATGCAGGCGCCATCATCTTCAGGTTGTAACTCCCTAGGTTGCCTTGGCCTTGTAAGATCCACAAATGGTTTTTATGGGCCAGGCCTCAAAGTAGTGTATGGAGCCTATGCCCACATCGCATTGGTCCTGAGGCCCCACCTAGATGCAGAAGGGCTGGGAACCACAGTTCCTGCCTGGGCGGCTATTTCCCAGCAACGACTCTACCTAAGGAAGGGGAACAGGAGCAGAATCTTTGCCGGCACAGTAGAGGGTATTGCCCTCAAAAACAAAGGCTGGGGACCCCTAGTGAGAATTTGATTACCGAGGAGTCAACAAGTGGCCAGTGTGGTCTGAGACCTGAAAGAAGACTGTGTGGTTCTGACCCCAGAACAATTCTGGATCTCCAAACACCGTGCCAGCCTTCTCTGCAGGCTCCTGCCCCTTCGTTAGCTTCTAATGAACACTGCTGCTCATGGCCCAGCCCTGCAGCACCCCTTTGTGGCTCCTCGTGGCCCTCACCGTAGAGACCAAACCCCTTGTCCTTCCCAGGACGGCTCCAGCTGACTGGCCACATTGCTCCCCTCATCCCCCTTCAAACCTGTGCTCCTCCCTGACCAGCTTCTACCTTGGGGCCTTTGCACATGCCGTGCCCTCTGCCTGGAATGTCCCCCCTGCTACTCTCCACCCTGCGGGTTCCTGCTCTTCCTTCCCGATCCATCACAGGTCCACGAGGCTTCCTCAGCAGAGTTAGCCACTCAGCCAGCATTTGTTGAGAGTTTACTGTGTACCAGACACTGCAGTAAAGGCTTCCCAGTAATTAACTCATTTATCTCCCAAGCCTACAAGGCAGGCATCCCATTTTCTAGATGAGGAACCCAGGTCTGGGAGGAGTGTGAGTGAGGTCACACAGCTGCAGAGTGGCAAAGTCAAATTCCAAACCAGGTTCCTGTGGCTCACAGCCAGGCCTTAACAGCTGCATGAACGTCCACCTATTATTAGCACCTGTCATAAGGCTTCGTAATCATTCATTTACTTGCTATTTTGCTGGGAAATTGCTTCCTGTCTTTCTGGGAAGGCAGCTGCAGCCTCACTAAGGACAGAGGTCAGATCTGATCCATCCTAGAATCTTCCTCACCACTGTCCCCACCACCACCAAGGCCAAGGTCCGGGTGGTGATTTCCTCTTAAATAAATCCCTTACCCTCTGAGAACCAGAAAGAGAAATTCCTCAGATTAGGGTCTGTCATAATCCCCTCCCTGTTTGCCTGTCAGTTTTTGAAAGTTACCCTGAAACCATCTGAAAATGATCTCAGAGGCAGAGACTGGCCTTCTCTACGCATGATTAAGTACGATGGCTTTTTAATGATTTGAGCTGTGCCTTCTGTGGATTGACAAAAATGGATTACCATACATTTCTGAAAACCACACTGCCAAAATCAGATTTTTTTTTTTTTAAGTTTTCTCAGCTATCCTCAAAAGACTTAGCTGAGAACAACAAATACTCTGGGCTTTAATTGTTCAGTCACGTGAAGGTGGTGCCTCCTGAGTTCCGAGAACTGCTCTCGCTGGGAAAGCCTTGAGACACTCCTGGGGTTCGATCTTTAGGAAATTGAACTGTGTGTTTTCTCTGAAGCAGAGAGCTAGCTCCTGGGCCATGGCACGTTTGCTGCATTTGTGAATTGTTTGGGCACCGAGGTCTGAAACAGAGGCAGCTCTTGCCCTGGAAGCATGCTCAGGGCTGTCACAGCTGCATGAGGCCTGGCTTGGCTGTGGGTGGGCGGACAGGGCGAGTGGGGAGGGGTTCTCCCTACATGGGCACTTCCTCCTCCTTTTCACTCTCCTGCCAGACTCTGTGCATGGAGTCCTGCACCCTTCACCTGATCCAAGCCACCCACACCTGTGACACCTTGGACAGATGCAGACTAATTGCTGGCTCAGAGAGGTGAAGTCCCTTGGTTGTGGTCACAGGCTGGTAAGCCACAGAGCCAAGGCACAGGGTTTGACTGGAAGCCTGTCCTTCCCCCAAGATCACTGCTGCCTTTAAAAAATCAAATAAGGGCCAGCTGGGTGGATCATCTGAGGTCAGGAGTTCAAGACCAGCCTGACCAATATGGTGAAACCCCGTCTCTACTAAAATTACCAAAATTAGCCGGGCGTGGTGGCGTGTGCCTGTAGTCCCAGCTATTTGGGAGGCTGAGGCAGGAGAATCACTTGAACCCAGGAGGCAAAGGTTGCAGTGAGCAGAGATCAAGCCACTGCACTCCAACCTGGGTGACAGAGCAAAGCCTTCGTCTCAAAAAAAAAAAAAAAAAATCAAATGAGGCGAAGCCTGGTGGCTCATGTCTGTAATCCCAGCACTTGGGGAGGCCAAGGTGGACAGATCACCTGAGCCCTGGAGTTTGAGACCAGCCTGGGCAATATGGTGAAACCCTGTCTGTACAAAAAAACTAGCCAGGTGTGGTGGCATGCTCCTGTAGTCCCGGCTACTCGGGAGGCTGAGGTGGGAGGATCACCTGAGCCCGGGTACGTCAAGGCTGCAGTTGAGCTGTGATCGTGCCACTGCACTCCAGCTTGGGCAAAGAGTGAGACCCTGTCTCAAAAAATAATAATAATCAAATGAGAGGCAACTCACAGGTATCCCCTGCAGTCCATTTACATTTGAGGAAAACAAACCTCATTGTGCATCCACTGGCACCAGTGGCTTCAGTAATCTATGTTATCTGCATTTCACAGAGAAGGATGTTGAAGCTTATGGGATAAGGTAGCTGACAGAAGTCACACAGCTAGTAATAGGCCAATTATTTTATTCTACGTCTACCTGATTCCAAAGTTTCTGCCCCACTCTATCCTTTGTCGGAATCTGTCTCAGGCCCCTGCCTCCCTCTCTGTTAGGTGGTAAACACAGGTAAGTCTGGCAAGGGGAAGCCTGTGTTGTTTTATGTGTAAAATGTGTGCAGGTATCTTTCCAGTTAAGGGAAGAGGCAGAGTGGCTTCGGTGAGATTCTGGAAGGGGCCTATGGACCAAAGAAAGGAAAGGACCTTGGTCTGTAGGAGGGTGGGCTGGTCCCCTCCTCTTCACTGATGCTGGGAGTCAAGCAGGTGGATTTGTCATGGCCTGATGGAGAGAGGGCCACCTGTCCAGCCTGTGGTCATGTGTGCTCTGGCTCCTGCTCTGTTCTGTCTCAGGGTTAATTTACTACATGTTTACTCCAAGCCTACCATGCACCTGGCATCACGCTAGGCTCTTTGGTGGTTCCAAAGATGCATCTGGCAGGATCCTTCCTTCCAGGGCTCCCATCTGTCAGAGAAAAAGACCAACTCGGACCCTCCTATGAGTGAGCCTCAGCCAGGGGATCAGTCATGGGGTCCAGAATGGTGTAGGTAGGAAGAGCCACCCCTCGAGGGCATCTGGGGAGGCTCCTGCAGAGGGTGCCCAGGCTCCCAGGGAGAGGCGGCAGCTCTCTGCAAGGAAATGCCTGCTGCAGGGGGCCTTGCTCCAGCCCAGAGGTGGGAGATAGGGTCAGGCTGAGCCACAGGCCCTCAGGAGGTAGCCTGGGGTCTCAAAGCCAAGAGTACTTCCCTCGGGCCTTCTTGGACCCTCCAAACTAAGCCCAGTCTCCCAAGTTGTGCAGGAATGGAATGGCACAGCAGGAAGGGCAGAGCCACCAAGGCAGATGGCCGGAGTTGAGTCCTGGCTCCCTGTTCGTCAGCCCTGGGAGGTTTAGATGATTCTCTGAGCCTCAGTTTCCCCATCTGTAAAACGGGCAGGAATTGCACCCTCCTCCTCCAGTGTTGTGAGACTTAAAAGAGATGCCGCCTGTGGGGCGCTCAGCAGCGTGGCGTCGGCATCCACACAGGTTTGCAGCTGCTGCATCCGGCATGATCGCTAGCCCTCAGGACCGTTTGCAAGGTGGAGGTCTCCTTGCTCCCACTGTGGAAGTGAGGAAACTGAGACAGCTAGTAACTGTTAGACCCAAGCTTGGGTTTCCAGGACTCAACCCTTTCTGCTGGCCCACTGCCTGCAGCTCAGCCATCCCAGCAACTACAAAGACCCTCCCCAGGGCTCAGCTCCGTACCAGGCTCTCCTGGCACTGCCTCTGCTATCTCTTAATGTTTTGTGGAGGTGAATGGGGCTTTGATTTCCTTTCTTTTCCCCTTTCCAATAATCATCATTCATCTTATCAGAGCCATGCATCTGTGCCTCTTGGCTGTGGTCCACAGGCCATGTTTGCCATGATCAATGCATAGCTCTGTGTGGCCACAGTGTATATCCAAGACAGCACGGCAACCCTGTGCCCGCAGGCCTGGGAGGCTCTGACACTGTCAAAGGCAGCTGGAGGCATCCCCAGGAGCTGAGGTGAGGCACCTGGCTCACATGCCCCATGGTCTGGTTGAATTCTCCTTGTTCCTGGACTGGTAAACAGCTACCCGCCCCCACAAGTTGGGGAGCATCTCCAGCTGCCTTTCTAGGGTCTCAAAGCACAGACTCAGGTGCTCCTGCCCCCGTCCTCCTCATCCATAAGTGCCTAGAGGACAATTCACCAAACCAAGATAGGTAGCTCTGAAGTCCCATTGGGCCCAGCCACTCATCATACAGCAGCCAGTCAGACCCAGTTCCTAAGCCATCTGGACCCCCTTTCCTGCAGCCCCAGGCTCACTACTTCCCCCTTTCCTGCTGCGCACAATCCTCACCTCGGAATATTCAGTGTGCTGTGCCTTCTGCCCACTGTGCACTGGGCCCCTTTCTTCCTGGGCTTCAGTCAAGCCTGTGCCTGAATGCTGCCCATCTCCTGGCTGTGCCCTCCCACCCCACATCTAAATGCAGCCCCTCCTTAGACACTCTATTTTTCTGCATCACATGCATGTTACACTTAGATGTGTCTCTGTGGGTCTTTCCCCTCACTCTGCTAGGCTCTAGTGCCAGGCACACCCCAAGCACCCAAAAAATATATTTGGGATGAATGAATGAATCTCAAGCAAGTGACTTAATTCCTCTAAGCCTCAATCTTCATCTGTAAAAGAGGGCCAGTGAGTTATTTATTTATTTATTTATGAGAGAGCGTATCTCTCTGTTGCACAGGCTGGAGTGCAGTGGTGCAATCATAGCTCGCCACAACCTCCATCTCCTGGGTTCAAGCGATTCTCTTGCCACCCCCTCCCAAGTAGCTAGGACTACAGGCGTGCACCACCACACTCAGCTAACTTGTATTTTTAGTAGAGATGGGGTTTCACCATGTTGGCCAGGCTGGTCTTGAACTCCTGGCCTCAAGTGATCCATCCACCTCAGCCTCCCAAACTGCTAGGATTACAGGCGTGAACCACCGTGCCTGGCCCAGTGATAGAGTTTTTAAAAGATGGATGTGAAACAAACGGCACAGTGCCAGGCACAAAAGCAAGTGCTCAGTCAGTGCTAACTGCAAGGATTGTTCTTAACTTCTGATAAGGAAGGCTTGGCTGGCATTTAGAATTCCACATTCCACAAGAAACTTTTTTGGGGTGTCTACCCTAGGCCAGGATCTCAGAGCCTCGTGGAGTCGGTGTCTGGCTCCTACCACCTCATACCACAGAGGAATTGCCTCTGGCAGGGGCACTGGCTGTCAAGGAGGCCTCCTCACACAGAGGCAGCGCAGGGAGAGTGTCCAGTCCTTCACTCCTCAGATCCCAAAGACACCTGGACTCTGCGGGGCCTGTGTAGGCTTAATCTAGCCGTGAAGACACTCCCTGCCTGGAATGGACTTGAGAAAAGGATACAAAGTACTTAATAGATGTTGAGAAACAATGCCTTTGATAACAATGTTCAGAGGAGAAAAACCTCAGGCACAGGTGGGAGAATCAGGGATATTTCATGGAGGAAGGAGCATTTTATCTAGAAGTTAAAGTAGACATTGGATTGAGACGTGTGGGGACATTGTGGGTTAGAAGAGGGCATGCCAGGCGGAGGAAACAGCTTATTCAAGGGCTGGAGGCTAGAGAGAGTGGGCCACATGGAATCAGTAGTTTGCTTAGAATGTGGAACACATGAAAAGACTATTAAGACATAGGAGGCCAGTTGTGGTGGCTCACAGCTGTAATCCCAGCACTTTGGGAGACCGAGACAGGTGAATCACTTGAGGCCAGGAGTTTGAGACCAGCCTGGCCAACATGGCGAATCCCCGTCTCTCCTAAAAATACAAAAATTATCCAGGCGTGGTGGCACATGCCTGTAATCCCAGCTACTCGGAAGGCTGAGGCAACAAGAATCACTTGAACCCGGGAGGTGGAGGTTGCAGTGAGCAGAGATCGCACCACTGCACTTCATCCTGGGCGACAGAGCAAGACTGTGTCTCAAAATATAAATGAATGAATAAATAAATAAATAAGACATAGGACTGTAAGAGCATTGTATCAATCAACTATTTCCATAATAGGGTTGTGTTATAACAAAGTATTCCACAATGAGAGGCAGACATCAATGAGTGTTATTTGTGACTGCAGATAGGCTGGAATTTGGTAATTTGGTTTATCTAGGCTGCATCCAGCTAGGTCCAAGTCTGCTCTGCACATATCTCATCCTTCCTGCACCAGTGGCCAGCTGAGACTCGTTCTTCTTGGGGAAGGTGAGGGGCGGGAGCCTAAGAGAGCAAGCCCAGCCATACGAGCATGTTTCAGATCATGTCCACTGATCCCTGTGGCAAGTCTCATGGCCAAACCTAAGATCAAGGGCAGAGTTTAATTCCCCACTCACCATGAAGCCAAAGCAAGTTACATGGAAAAGCCCAAGGTTAATGGGATAGGGATATTTACTCCTCCCAGGGAGGGAGAGGGAGGGAGTGAAGATTCATTGAATTCATTGATTCATCTAATTTCTCCAGGCAAGTAGAGGCCAGAGTATGAAGGGTCTCTGTGTCTGCTGTTAGGAGCTGACTAGAGCAGCAGCTGGACTTTGATGTCTGGTGGGATGAGCAGCAGAGGGCTCTGACTTTTGCTCTTTTCCCCGTTGAGCCAAAAAGAGTACTGCAGTCCTATTGGGTTTTTAAAATGCCTCAGTCCCACCTTCCCCAGGCCTCATGCTTTCTGCTTGCCTGGCACAAAAGCAGTACCTTCTCTGTTAGGCCAAGCATCTGCCAGGTCTCATAGCTTTGCCAAACCTGGGGGTGACTTTCTCTGCTGGAACTGAACCTTGTGATAACAGCCTCATGCATTGAGTACCTACTGTATGCTGAATGTATCATATTCTCTTGCACTGAGTACCTGCTGAGTGCTGGACAGTGCATGGGGATTCTTTTTTTTTTTTTGAGACGGAGTTTTGCTCTTGTTACCCAGGCTGGAGTGCAATGGCGCGATCTCGGCTCACCGCAACCTCCGCCTCCTGGGTTCAGGCAATTCTCCTGCCTCAACCTCCTGAGTAGCTGGGATTACAGGCACGCGCCACCATGCCCAGCTAATTTTTTGTATTTTTAGTAGAGACGGGGTTTCACCATGTTGACCAGGATGGTCTCGATCTCTTGACCTTGTGATCCACCCGCCTCGGCCTCCCAAAGTGCTGGGATTATAGGCGTGAGCCACCGCGCCCGGCCCGCATGGGGATTCTTTATGTGTATTCGTTCAAACTCATCACCACTCTAAAAGGGAGACCTCATTATCCATTTTACTTTGTTTGATTTTTGTTTTTGTGGCAGGGTCTTGTTCTGTTGCCCAGGAGGGAGTGCAGTGGCACCATCACAGCTTGCTGCAGCCTCTACCTCCTGGGCTCAAGCGATCTTCCTACCTCAGCCTCCCAAGTGGCTGAGACCACAAGCACATGCCCTTATGCCTGGCTAATTTTTGCATTTTTTTTTTGTAGAGACAGGGTTTTGCCATGTTGCCCAGCCTGGTCTTGAACTCCTGGGCTCAAGCGATCCACCCACTTAAGCCTCCCAAAATGTTGTAATTACAGGCGTGAGCCACTGTACCCAGCCTCATTATCCCATTTCACTGAGGGTGCAAGAGGTCAAGTCAGTTGCCCAAGCTCACACAGCAAGGTATGGATGAGGCTCAGATCAAAACTGGGTCTGTTTGGCTCCAAAGCCCATGCTCTCTCCCCTATCAAGTCCTCGCAGGAGGCATAAAGGTCACATGGCCTGGAAGGTGGCTTCTGGTCACAGCTCTGCTCTGAGCTGTGTGACTTTGGATATATCGCTCCAGAATTCTGGGCTCCAGTTTTGAGATCAGAGCAGTTCAGAGCTTGCTGTACACAGTCAGAGGAAACACAGGTTTCCAGATCAGATAGCATCCTCAGCTCTTGTTTAAAAACAAACAAACTTTAACATTTTACAAGCACACCCTGTTTTCCAGTGAGGAGCTGTGTCCAGCAGACTGCTTCAGTGAACCATGTCCAGCCATTCGTCACAGGGAACCTCCTCCAGCTGCTGGCTGCAGTAACCATTCTCCAGCCAGCTGTGGCAGCAAAGCATGACATCTGCTTGGGAAGGGTGGAGGAAGCCATTAGTTCCACCAGGGCCCTGATGTCTGCGGCTACCCATTTTGCTTCTCTGGCAGGGATTTCCTTGGAAGCTGGTCACTGCTGTGTGGTATGTCTTCTCCGAGGCCCAGGGCCCTGGTAAAGTATTGGAGACCCCTAGAAAGAGCTATTGGCATTTCCACTTGCCATTCATTCATTCAACAACCACTTATTTCTGCCTTCTTTGTGCCCAGCCTGAGGATGGATGCCAGGGCCACTGGGAAGAGTTAGACCCAGCTGTGGCCCTGGGATTCACTGTACCCTGGGATTCACAGGCACCTACGCAGAGACATAGTGCACACAGTGCTGGGACAAAGCCGTGTGCAGTGGAGCAGGTGGGCATCAATGGAGGGCATGGTCACTTCTCCTTGGCAGCTCAGGAGTGTCTGGGGTAAAGTCTTAATGTATGAGCCAAGGCCAGAAAGATGAGTAGGTGTTTACCAAGCTAATGCAAAGGAAGGCATCCCAGGCAGAGGGACCCATATCAGCAGGCATGCCAGGGAGTCTGAGGAGCTGCCGGTGGTCTGATGTGGGTCGAGCGTCACGTGCAAAGAGAGCAGGACAAGAGCTGAGTCTGGACAGCCTGCCATGGCTAGGGCCACAGGCTCTGCACACTATGCCCAGGAGTTTCAACTTGGAGAACCCAGGCTGGGGTAAGGCTGAGGGCTTTTAAACAGGGCAGTGATATGATTGTTATGTGCTCATCTTTCATGTATCAGCCTCCAGTAAGAACATTCTGTTGGGTTCCAGGAAGAGTTCCTAAAAAATATCATTCCTTCCGGAGGCTTTAGGAAACCTTTGCCTGGAAATATTCAGCCTCAGAGCACAATGCCAGTTGACCCAAGAAATAGCCATCATGGGAAAATCAAGGAAAATAAATTAAAACACAAACACGAAAAACAGACCAGATAGAAATGGAGAGGTCCCAATCGGTAAATGGGTTTTATGCAGCCGGAAGACCTCATCATACTAGATAATATGGTATTAAACAATAAACTTTGGGTAATGGGGATGTCACTTTAATTAATCTTCCTGGAAACCCATGTGGCAAAAACATTCCAGTTGCTATTGCTATGTTGCAAATTACTCCAAAACTTGGGGGCTTAAAACAATTATGTTATTATGTTCACAGATTGAGTGGGTCAGTAATTCAGAAAGGGCATAACGGGGCAGCTTGTCTCTGTGCAGTCATGTAGAGAGCCTCAACTGGGAAGGCTTGAAGGCTGAGGCTGAATCGACAGCTGGGTGCTGGTATTAGCTGGAAGCTTTTTCATTCATGTGTTGCAATTGATGCTGGCTGTTGGCAGGAACCGCAGATGGGACTGTCAGTCAGAAAACCGACACATGGCTCTTCATGTGTTTTCTCCTTGAGAGCTAACTGTCTTGGGCTTCCTCACAATATGGTGGCTGGTTCCAAGATCTAGTGTTCTGAGAGGCAGGAAGTGGAAGCTGCTAGT
The DNA here is from genome assembly GCF_030222135.1 of Aotus nancymaae. Lineage (NCBI taxonomy): Eukaryota > Metazoa > Chordata > Mammalia > Primates > Aotidae > Aotus > Aotus nancymaae. The sequence continues at coordinate 22,299,828 of NW_026988467.1, forward strand.
TTCTTAAGGTCTGGGCCTTAAGGTCAAGCCAGGCACAGTGGCTCACATCTGTAATCCCAGTGCTTTGGGAGACCAAGATGGGAAGATCACTTGAGGCCAGGAGTTCAAGACCAGCCTGGACAACATAGTGAGATCCCCATCTCTACAAAAAAAATTTTAAAAGTTATCCAGGCATAGTGGTGCACTCCCGTAGTCCCTGCTTCTCGGGAGGATGGCTTGAGCCCAGGAGTTCAAGGATACAGTAAGCTATGATCACACCACTGTACTACACCCTGAGTGACAGAGCAAGAGACTCTCTCTCAAAAAAATAAAGAAAATAGCACCTCATCCTTTCTGCTTCATTCCGTTGGTCCAGGTAATCACAATGGTCTGTCCAGGTTCAAGGAGAGCAGCCATGGGAGGTTGGTCAGTGTCTCAAGAAAAGCTTCATTCTTCTTGTGGAATAAGATATACCACAGCAGCTGTCTTTGGAAAAGATAGTCTGCCACACAGCCACGTGGGTTTCCGTGGATGCTGAGAAAAACACGTGTGTTGTTTCCTTACAGAGTAAGAGAAGTCTCTGTTGAGTATCTCATCAAATTAAATGCAGCCATTAGTGTGTGGCTCTGGGGACGTTGTGGTAATAGGCTACGCCTTGGGTGATTTTTTTCTTCTAAATGTTCTTCCTGGAATTTGTATGGCCAGCCTGACCATTTCTGTTTGCTAATATGATATCACATAAAAACGTCATCATCGTTAATATGGCACAGTCAGCAGGGTGGGATACTGACCAGGGAGACAGGCTGGTTCCTGGCTCAGCAGCCCCCGGGAGGAGTTTCTGGGAGCTGGGTGTTCATTTCCTGTGGAGGCTGACATGCTCTTCACAGAAAACTTTGTGTGGGGCGAGGCTTTGGGCACGTCCTCACCCTGGGCAACCTGGTAGGAGGATGTTTGTCTGGTGGTGGCAGCCCCTAAAGTAGACACTTAACCCTGCTCTGGATGTGGTCACCGCAGACACCCATGCCGTGGGCTCATTTTTTTCAGCCTAACCCCTTCCCTTTAGTGCCTCTGAGGGTCAGACTGTAGCCAGGCACTGGGAGGTATGAATGCGCCACAGCTCCCCTTAAAGCCTTCCCCATCTAGTGGGAGGAGGCCTTTCATTACTAAATATGGGCCTCCATGGGCACTGGAAAGTGTTCTGGGCAGTGGAAGGCAGGAGTGGACTGAGTTCTCCTCCGTCGGAGCCAACCCCTTAGGAGAAGACAGAGTGTCTGGGAGAGCAGATTCGTGCCTGATCCCCCTGGTGATGAAGGCTGTGGGGAGCCAGAGAGGGCAGGGACAGTTTCAGCAGAGTGGCCCACAGCTGCCAGGGCCTAGGCCAGGAGCAGGTTCGGAGGCTGAAGGGACAGCCTACAGCCGAAGTAGAGGAGGAGAGGCAGTGAGGGAGCCAGGGCGGATCACAGGGCCCCGGGGTTGGGAAGGACTAAGGCTTTCAACTCTCAGTCAAATGGGAGCCATGGCGGACAGGGGGACCTTCGAGCGGAGGAGTAGCATGATATGACTTGAATTTTTTTAAAAAAATCTCTCTGGCTGCCATGCTGAAGACAGATGGGTGGGGTGGGGGAAGAGGGAAGGGCAAGGGTACATGCCAAGAGGGCAGGGAGGAGGCCAGTGGAGTAAATGCAAGAGAGAGGAGGTGGCTGTGTTAGTTGCACGGAGGAGGTGAGATGTGGGCAGTGTCTGGAAATCTTGCAGAGACAGAGCCAGCAGGATTTGCTGCAGGACTGGATGAGGGGTGCAAGACAGAGTCAAGGGTTGGGGGCCACAGCTCTTGGGAGGAGGACACTGGCATTAATCAAGATGAGGAAGACTGTGGAAGGGACAGGTCTGGAGGAAGGCATGGGCTTGGCTTTCAGACAGTAAAACATGAGATGCCCGAAGGCCTTCGAGTGGAACTGTGCATGCAGAGTTGGATATGTGAGTCTGGGGTTTGGGGACAAGGTCTTGGCAGATACTTAAATCTGGGGGTCATCAACATGTAGATGGATTTTTTTTTTTATTTTTTGAGAGAGAGAGAAAGAGAGTCTCACACTGTCACCTGGGCTGGAATGCAGTGGCGTGATCTCGGCTCACTGCAGCCTCTACTCTCCAGGTTCAAGCAATTCTCCTGCCTCAGACTCCCTAGTAGCTGGGATTGCAGGAACACCCCCACCACACCCAGCTAATTTTTTTCTATTTTTAGTAGAGACAGGGTTTCACTATGTTGGCCAGCCTGGTCTCAAACTTCTGACCTCGTGATCCACCCACCTTGCCCTCCCAAAGTGCTGGGATTATAGGCCTGAGGCAGTGGACGGATTTTTTTTTTTCAGAGGTGGGGTTTCACCATGTTGGCCAGGATGGTCTCAATCTGCTGACTCTCGTGATCCACCCTCCTCAGCCTCCCAAAGTGCTGGGATTACAGGCGTGAGCCACCATGCCCAGCCTCAGCAGATGGATTTTAAGATTTGAAATCACTAAGAGAATAAAGGAGGATGGAGAGGAAGCCCAAAGGCAAAGCCCCAGGGCACCCCAGGGTTTAGAGGTCAGGAGATGGGGAGGAACCGGCACAGGAGACTGGGAAGAAGCGATCTCAGGGCAGAAGGAGAAGCAAGAGGAAGAATGGCAGCCTGATGGCCAAGATCCAGTAAGGAGCCAGGATTCGTGACACTGGGAGACCAGCCTGGCTCCTGCCCTCCCGCCGTCCCACTGTGGGGAAGACACAGATGCAGACTGCAATCCCCACTATTATGAAGTGACAGCAACAGGGAAACGCATGATTCTGTTAGCATGAGATGAGGATGGGGGAGGTGGAGGTGCACAGAATGTGGGACATGGGATGGGGGATTGGGGAAGACCTCTCAGAGAGGAAGGGCTCTAAGCTGGACATCAGAGGAGGGTGAGACCACATGCATGGCTTTGTGGGCAATGAGCCATTGGAGGTGGGCCCTAGATTTCCACAGGAGAAGGCGGGTTGGGGGAAGGCAGTTCCTGGCAGAGTTTGTAGGAGACATGAAAGTAGCGGTGCGTGAGGAGCTGCAGGGAATGGCGAGGGGCACATTTGGGTTGGGGGGTTCTGACCTTTCGGATGCTTGGAGACAAGGCTGGAAGGTCAGTGGGGAGGGGCATGAGAGAGGCAGTGGGGACCTTTGACCTCAAGGGGCTCACAGTCTAGTTAGGGAGGCAAAGCCCCCCAGTACAGGGAGGTAGTGGTGAGCGCCCAAGACAGAGGCCCAAGAAAGTGCTGTGGGCACTCTCGGGGCAAGAAGAGGTTAGCTAGTGGAACCCAGTCAGGCTGCCCCTGGGAGACAGACCTTGAAGAATGTGTTGGTGTTGAGCATGCCAAGATGCACAGAGAAGCTTTCTTGGCAGAGAAGACCACATGCAAAGGTATGGAGGCAGGAACTTGCACCCCTTCCTGCGTGAGTACTGGGGAGTCATTGGAGGTTCCTGAGCTGGGGGACAGACCCAAGTTGGATCTGATTTTAGGGTGAATAAGAGGTAAAGGGAAGGGGGTCTTGGGGGCAAGAGGACCCTTTTGGAGGCAACTACACAACCAGATCAGGTAGTGATGGCCTTGGCAGCAGATACAGGTGGGACCTACGGGGCAGTTTTCCTTTAAGTTTCAAGCTGCAGTCTCACTCCCACATTGCCCTGCAGGGTGAGGGAAAGGGCCAGGAATGCAGCTGCACCCCAAGGCCTCACTAACCCAAGAAGATTTTTGTGGAGGGGCTGCCCAGTGCCAGTGGGGGAAAGAAGGGCCACATGTACTCAGTATCATGCCAGCCCCTGTCCATCAACTTACCCCATTTAACCCTCCCAGGAGCCTTATGAGGTTGGTCCTAGTGTCACCCCATTTTGCAGATGAGGGAAATGAGGCACAAAGAGGTAGACTGGTTTGCCCTAGTACACAGCTAGGGTGTAAGGGACCAGGATTTGAACATGCATCTCCCTGACACCAAAGCCAGCCTCTTAGCTGTGTGTGAGGTTGCCTTGCAAAGGCTTTATTCAGTAGCCAAAGGTCCAAACCCTCCCAAAGGAAAGGACTAAGAGGGTCTTCCCCACCTCATTGCTCTTACCCACTCCCTGGCCAGGCCACTATTTCAAGGTGAACTAAAGGACCCCAGAAATAACATTAAACTGATTTATCAAGCACTTAGTCTGTGCCAAACATAGAGGATGTATTTATCAGGTGTATCTAGGCCAGGTGTGTGTGTGATGTATTTATCCTGGCTCAGGGACCTGCAATGGCTCCCCAGTGCCCTGATCCAGTATTTTACAGATGAGAACTTGGATGCCTAAAGCAGATGCATTGCTGGCCCATAGTGGGATTTGAACGTGGGGCTGCTGAATCCTGGGCCTGTATTATTTCTAAGACACCTCACTGCCTCCTGCACTGGCAGGAAGGGGTGAACCCCATGGGTTCAGAACTGGAACAGGAAAGTGGACCAACATGGAACCTGCCCCAGCCGCAGCCCTAGGGAAGCATCCAAGCTGGCTCTTTGTATATAAACCATGGTCTGTTTACTGAACAAGGAGTGTGTCTTTCCTCCTGGGGAGCTACCCCAGGGTGGTTGCAGGTGTAAATAAGGTTGAATTCAGGATAAGGCCTTCTCTCCTGCCCAGGCTGACCGCTGGGTAACCTCTGGCCTGGAATGAAAGGCCTTCCAGTAAGTGCCTTGCTGGACTGCAGCTCAGCCGTGTGCCAGGTGGGAGCGGGGGTAGGAGGCCAGCCAAGAGAAGGATTCAGGAGCCTGAGAGCAGGGGCAGGAGCTTGCCAACAAATCTCTTAGCAAGCTGCTTTCTCAGCTGGCCGCATAGAGCGTCCCCAGAGATGTGACGGGGCAGAGCTGGTCACGAGGAGCCCTGGCTGCCCTCCCGGCCTGATCTAGAGGAAGGAGGGCACATGGGGTGAAAACACCAGGGACCCCAGGGCAGGATTCAGAAATCAGATACTGCAAGCTGCCTCTCCCCTGGCCTTGAAGGACACACAGCCTGGGCCTCTCTTGAATCTGTAACTCATCAGAGTGGGTGCGGGGTTAGCAATCAGATCTGCAGTTGTTTTCACAGATAACTGAGAGGCCCTGCGATGCTGATGCCGTGGAAAACACATTCCACTTGGCCTGGGGCTGGGCCAGTCCTCCCTTGGTCCAATCTTGAGTGTGTCCCCTCATCTATGACAATGAAGGGGTAGGGGCAGCAGGATCCTCATTCCTCCAGGCCCTTCAGATGTTTGGTTTGAGGTCCCGTGATGTAACAGGAAGGGGCCCGAGCTGCAGAGTCAGGAGCGTGGACACCAGGCCTGCACCCTCTGTGCTAGGCCCCACCTGCCTTGCTCAGTCCGCCTGGGCTCCTGGGTGCCTCCCTGCTTGAGCACCTCGAGATGGTGGATACGGCCCAGGAACTCTGTTCATTCCTGCCACCTACAGGGGAAGCAGCTGGGATGAACCGGCAAAGGATCAAGTCTGCTTTGGCTTTGGGATGTGTTTTCCTACCACTCTTTAAGCGTGGGAGGGACTGACATTCTGGAAATTAACTTCAGCCCAAACTGGGAAGCCATCCCAGGACACAGTGCTGGGTCCCTCCAGGCTTTTCCTCCCTCCTTGGTGAACTTCCCTCTGGTAATAGATTCTTCGACCTCCAGCCCCTCCCAGGATGCAGGGCTGGGTCCCTCCAGCCCTCTGCTCCTCCTTGGCAAACCCTCCCTTCTGGTAATAGATTCTTCGACCTCCAGCCCATCCCAAGGTGCATGGCTGGGTCCATTCAGCCCTCTCCTCCCTCCTTGGTGAGCCCTCCCTTCTGGTGATAGATTTTCGACATCCAGCCTCATCTTCCTCCTAATTTGTCCTTCCTTCTCACCCTCACTTCCATTCTTTTCCAGGCTGTGTCCTTTTTCAGACCTTGCTCAGCCTAGAGAGGTGATTAAGTGTGTGACTTTCAGAAGGATTCTCCACATTCATTCACTAAGTGAGCAGTTAGGAAGAACTCATTAAGGAGATAAGAGGCAACTCTGAATTTGGGAGGTGCCACAAAGCACACGCTGCAGACTCAACAGGCTTCAGAGTTTCCCACTGGGGAAGGTGGAGCCTGTGACTCAATGTTTTCAGCCTCTGCAGGGAGGACACTGAGGCAACAATTACTCTTCCTAGGGTTGCTTTCTGGTCCCTAAGGGAAGCTGCTGCTACCTGCGATGACTCTGTAGTTGTAGGGAGTTGATGGGAGTCAGCCACCTCCTCAGGAAGCCCTCCAGATGGCACCAGCCATGTCTCTTTCTCCCCCCAACTCCTCCTCCACAGTTTTCTGCACTGAGTGCAAAAGGCTCTGGTTGTGCCAGAGGCTGTCTTCCTCATTACTCTCCTGTCTGGGTTATGGGATGGGAAACCATCATTTTGCACTAATCTTAGCCTTTACTCCCGGGACAGGAGCCTGATGCCCAGTGGTCGGAGACAGGCCTCGTAGCTCGTTCATGCACTAGAATGAGTATGGCCACAACTTTTTCATTTATGCATTTGTTTGGTTTCTTTGCCCAAACTTTCCTCTTTTTTTTTTTTTGTAATAGAAATAAGTTTCTGGTTATAAAAAATAACCCATGCACTAAAGAAATTAAAAAGCACCTGTAGACTGGGTGCAGTGGCTCACGCCTGTAATCCAGCACTTTGGGAGGCCGAGGTGGGTGGATTACCTGAGGTCAGGAGTTGGAGACCAGCCTGACCACCATAGTGAAACCCCATCTCTAGTAAAAATACAAAAAATTAGCTGGGCGTGGTGGTGCATGCCTATAATCCCAGCTACTTGGGAGGCTGAGGCAAGAGAATCACTTGAACCTGGGAGGTGGAGGTTGCCGTGAGCCGAGATCAGGCCATTGCACTCCAGCCTGGGTGATAAGAGCGAGACTCAGTCTCAAAATAAAAAATAAAAATAAAAAAATAAAAAGCACCTGTAATCTTAGCACTCAGAGGTAGTCACTGGGCGATTCCAACCAGACTGTACACATACTTTGATGTACAATAAGAATTATACTATGTTTTTGTGCTTCTTTGCAACCTCCTTTAAAAAAAAAAAAAGAAGCAGATCCCATAGATGTCTCCCCAGGTAGATAGGCACAGGTCTACCTCACCTGTTGGATGGCTGCATGGATCCTATTTTATATTTGAGCTGCAGTTAACCTTCATTAGCTACAACTAACCTTGAAGAGACAGAGGATTAGTACAGTTAAGATTTTGGGGTCAGGTGTGGTGGCTCACATCTATAATTCCAGCACTTTGGGAGGCCAAAGTGGGTGGATCACTTGAGGCCAGGAATTCGAGACCAGCCGTAGCCAACATGGTGAAACCCTGTCTCTAAGAAAAATACAAAAATTAGCTGGGTGTGGTGCTATGCATCTGTAATCCCAGCTACTTGGGAGACTGAGTCACAAGAATCGCTTGAACCCAGGAGGTGAAGGTTGCAGTGAGCCGAGATACCGCCGTTACACTCCAGTCTGGGCAACCAAATGAGACTCTGTCTCCAAAATAAAAAGATTTCTGCATGCCAGGCTGGGTGTGCGGGCTCACGTCTATAATCCAGCACCTTGGGAGGCCAAGGCAGGTGGATCACTTGAGGCCAGGAGTTCGAGACCAGCCTGGCAAACATGGCGAAACCCCGTCTCTACGAAAATTAGCTGGGTGTGGTGGTGGGCACCTGTGGTCACAGCTACTGGGGAGGGTGAGGTGGGAGAATCGCTTGAACCTGGGAGGTGGAGGTTGCAGTGAGCTGAGATCGCACCATTGCACTCCAGACTGGCGACAGAGTGAGACCTTGTCTCAGAAAAAAAAAAAAAGATTTTTGTATGTCAAAGCAGAGAAAAGCAGGTGCCTGACTGGCACTGATAGTTGACCCACTGATCAACAGAAGAGTAGACCGAGGTATGGGAAGTGACTCAGCCTGGGCACTCCGTCTCTCTGGCCCCTGTTTGCTGCCCTGAGGAGGAAGCAGCCCATGGAGGTACTCTGGGTCTCGGCCTCACCTTCAGTGGTGGCACTGGAGTCCCCCCAGATGGTACCCAAGGCCATACTTTGTGGCCAAGCCTGTGCTGGCATCAGAGGGGCCCTTGGAATGATGGATTGTCCAGTTGTGGAAAAGAGAAGGATGGCCCTGGGTGACACCCTCAGTGCTCTGTGCCTGCAGGAGGCCTCAGCGGGGCGACGGTCATCGACTCCCTCGACACCCTCTACCTCATGGAGCTGAAGGAGGAGTTCCAGGAGGCCAAGGCCTGGGTAGAAGAGAGCTTCCACCTGAACGTGGTGAGTCAGAGGCCCTCAGGGTGTGGGGGCAAGAAGAGGCCCAACAGCCAACTTCCGTCCGTCATCTCTGAGACCCAGAGATGTTGAGAGTCTCACCCAAGGCTGCACAGCCCAGCAGCCTCGGAGCCAGGGCTGCCCTGCACTCTGTGCTGAGTCCCTCCCTTAAGACAGCCTTGAGGTGGGGACATCCTCCCCAGTCTAGCATCTTCCCTGGGGAGGGGACACAGCCACGACCATCCATCCCCTCCCTGCAAGGTCAGTCATTGCTCATCTGGGGCACATTGCTCCCACCCCGGATGGCCCCCCAGGGCTGAATCTATCACACAAAGCAGCAGCAGCAAGTGGGGAATGGCTTTGTGGCAGGGGAAGTGGCTCATCTGCTCAGAGCTGCTCTAGCCTTCAGCCCACCCTGCACTGGCCTGTTGAGCTGGGTGGGGTGAGCATGGAGTGGGTCCCTTTGCAGGCCTGTGACCAGGCCTGGAACCTCTTGGTCTCCAGCCTTGCAGGCTCACCTGGTCAGAGACCAGGGCCTTGCAGAGGGGATGGTCATGTGTCTGGATGGCACAAAAGCCTTGAACACCAGACCCCACCTTGTTGATCTCAGCCCAGACTAAAGCAAGGCATGCATCCCAGAGGTGAGCTCCCCGAGGAGAGATGCTATTTACATGGGCTTGGGGAGTGAGCAGTAGAGATGGGGGGCAGGGGGAGGGGCCCCATCCAAGTGCATACCAGGCTCCATGCAGCTCCAGGACTGCCAGTTCCTGCTGCAGATGAGTCTGGGGCTGGCTCCTGGAGCTCCTGGTAGCAGTAATGCCCCTGCACCCTTGAGAGAGTTTGCCAGCACAGAGCAGGGTGGAGAGACAGTCTGGGAGAGCCTAGGAATGAAACACTTCAGGGAAGCTTCCCTGGAGACAGAGGCCTCTGGAGTCCTGGCTGCCCTGAAGCTCTTGGAAAAGTCATTTACCCTCCCTGAGCCTTAGATCCCTCAACTCTACAATGAGAATGGTGACCACAGCAACAATATTAATAATGCCTAATTCATAGGCTTATCATGAGGATTAAATACAGTGGAGGATTGTAACCACATTTTATAACACTGTGAAGTCTGATGCTGATGTAAAGTGATGTCACCGTTGTCTTACTAGGATTATTTTGAGGCTTGTTGATACTTCTGGTTGCTTTTGTGAGGCCAAAGAAGCTGAGAATCCTCCCATTAGTCTTCTTTGGGTTGGAGAAAGGCAGAGGAAGGAGAAGGAAGGAGTGTCTGCATAGGCCTGCCTTGTCCCCTGTGTAGACAGTGGCTCTTTGAGATACAGAACGGGCTCAGGTGGGCACCCTCAGTGCCCTAAGAGCTGGGGGACACTCAGGCAGATGGGACAGGTGAGGAGATGTCCCTGGAAGAAAGCGAGGTGGGGTCGCTCGACCTCAAACCTTGACTTTCTCATCTGAAAAATGAGAATGATGACCCTTGCCACACTGACCTCACCGAGCCCTGGGAGGCTGAAAGGGAGCGGTTTTGCAGGTGCTCTGTGGGTGGAAGAGTTCCCCCCGGTTAACAGATGAGCACTGCTGTTCTCAGTAATGAAGACAGTGGTGTGTGAAGCATGCTGAGGGAACCCTCTGGGGCAAAGAGGGTGACACCAGGCATGTCCAGCTGTGGGCAGGCCTCTCCCTGCAGCGCCCCTGTGTCCCGTGTCCACCCTTCATGGGAGGGGTTGGCAGCCCCCTTCTGCAGCTGAAGAAATGGGGCAGGGAAAGGCTGCACATTATTCCTGAGGTGCCAAAGCCAGGTCAGTGGCTCAGGTGGGATCTACCCCAAATCTGGTCCTGGTGTGATGCTCCAGCACCCTTGATTTGCAGTCCCAACTTAGGAAAGAAAATAGAAATGATTAAGGCAAGTGTGGGCATGCCCTGTGCACTCTGAGCTCAGGGCCCGAGAAGCTGCTGCTCGCTGAATACGCAGCTGCCTGACCCCTCCTTAGCCCCAGCCTTTCTGTCTGCCCCTACAGCCTCCTCAGAGAACCAGGGAAGGACCTCGCTGTCTTCCTGCTGAGCCTTGGGGTCTCCCCCAGGAGGAAGTAGCCTGGCCAGAGTGGGATTTGCCTCCCCTCAACCTAAGCTCCAGCCAGCAGCTCTCCAGGCAGGTTCTGGCGCTCCTTGGAGCCCAGCCAGGCATCACTTTGCTGCTGTCGCCTCGGCAAGGGCTAGGGAAGGAAGCCAAGCCCAGCATTTATTTGGAATGCTGGAAACTGCAGGAGCTCTGCCAGGCAGGTGCTCATTCCTCTCCTCTTTTGTTAAAAAAACCACCACCATCTTGCCTGGCCCCCAGAGCTGGGCACAGGTATGGGAGGGATATCGATGGCCAGGGTGAACTGTCTCAAGGGCCTGTGTCTTATGGGTGTCCCCACTGTCCCCCTCCTTTCTGTCCTGCAGAGCGGAGAAGCATCCTTGTTTGAGGTGAACATCCGCTACATCGGGGGACTCCTCTCAGCCTTCTACCTGACAGGAGAAGAGGTGGGTTGGCCCTTCACAACCCCTGGACTGTCCAGGCTGGAAAGGGCTTTGGAGAACTTCCGGTCCTACCCCCACCCATGCCACCCATGGGAAAAGAGACTTAAGGAGGCAGGGATTGGCCTGGAACCACCATGTCTGCCCCAAGGACCTGTTTTCCCCCAGACCATCCCTCCCACCCTGCTTGATCAGTCATTGCTCGTCTTGGGCATATTGGTACCCCCTCCCACCAACGGTCCCCCCAGGGCTGACTCTATCACAAAGCAGCAGCAGCAGCAAAGATGAATGGCTCTTCCTTCACTCTCTGAGCCTTCCATTCTGCTGTACAGGTGAGCCCAGCTGGCTCCCACAGGTGCTTGCACATTCTCTGAGAGCAGCAGCTGGGTCCACACATTATCCACTCGGACCCTACACAGCAGCCAGCAGACACCTGGGTTGGTTTTCACAGGTGATGGTTCTCAGGACTGATAAAGCCAAGACCCCCAGGCCTTGTCCTCCACAGCCACCCCTTGCCCTCCCGTCCTGGGCCAACCACCAGCCAGATACCTGCTCCAGGTATCACGGGGGCAGCAGGTGAGATGGGGTGCCACTGCTGAATGCTGCCAGTGCCAAGCCTGGCCCCTAGGTGAGCTGTGTTGGCTTCCACAAGGAGGGCCGGGAAGTGCACGCCGCAGGGAGGCAGAGCCGGTACGGTCAGGACACCTGGCCCTCACTCCAAACCACCCTAACCTACTCATGGCCTTCTCCCACCCTGGGCCTCGCCTCCTTCCCCAGCATGGATGGTTCTGGTACCCCTTCGCTCAAAGAGCTCTTAGGACATGGGATAGGTAGGAAAGGGTGGTGCCCCAGGGCTGACGACTCCGAAGCCCATATTCTCCCTCCTGAGAGAATTTTGAAAACCACAGAGCTCTATAGAAATAGGAGGCTTCTTCATCCCTCCTCCTGAGCTCCAGTAAAAGCACAACCCAGATAATCTGGTGGCGAGGTTGGCTGAGTCCCCAAAACATCAGTCATTGGTCAGTTCTGTTCCCCATGACTCAGAGGGGCTGCCATGAGGCTGAATGCCCCCCTGCTCTGACCACCCAGAGACAGATAATGATGCCTGCCCTCGGCCACCCCAGAAGCCATGGAAGTGAGGCAGGCCAGCCACAGAATAATCCCTCTTCACCTCCACCGCGGCTGCCTGGAAAGTCATTTCTGCTTCCCTTCATCTGTGAAGGTGGCAGGGGCTGAAGTCAAGGGTTTCGAGGCAACAGGCAGGCGCCTTATCTGTCCAGTCGCTCCAGGCCTCTCCATAGAGCATAATCTCCTCAGCAGAGATTAGCACTTGTACCAATTTGTCCCAGATAATTGTAGATGGAAGCCCTCGGCTTTGAGCCACCTGGAGCCTGAATTTCATTTGAAAACTCCAGGCAGGGAAATGACAGAAAGAGCACAAAAAGCATCTACATTCTTCAGGGCATGTGCCCAGCCTCCCAGCTGGGTCGTGGTCGTGGAGATGGCCTGCAGGAAGGAGGAGGGGAGGACACAGCTCGGGGCTCTCAGGTCGCTTTGGGGGTGAGTAGTTCAGGAAAGAGTTGGTGGCTGGTCAGACACATTGCTTCTCTCTTCCTTCCCTCTCTTCCATCCATCTTTCCTCCCCTCCATCCGTCTTTCCTTCTGTCCTTCCACCCATCTTTTCTTCTGTCCTTCCTTCCATCTGTCTTTCCTTCCATTCTTCCATCCTTCTGTCCATCTTTCCTCCCTTCCTTACCCCCTTTTCATCGGCCTTTCCTTCTATCCATCTTTCCTTCCTTCCTTCCATCCATCTTCTATCCTTCCTTCCTTCCATTCATCTTTTCTTCCTTCCATCTATTTTTCCTTCTGTCTTGTCTTTTCTTGTTTTTCCTTCCCTTCATTCATTTTTCTTTCCATCCTTCCTATTTATCTTTCCTCTGTCTTTCCTTCCTTCCATCTGTCTTTCCTTCCATTTTTCCTTTTATTCATCTTTTCTTCCATCCTCCTTCCATCTCCTTCCATCCAGCTTTTCTTCTGTTCTTTTCTCCTTCCATCCACTTTCCTTCCATTCATCCATCCATCTTTCCTTTCATCCTTTCTTTCTTCCATTCATCATTCCTTCTGTCCCTCTTCCCTGAATATTTCTTTCCTTCCTCCCTTCCTTCTTTGAGGGCATCTGTGGTTCTGAGAACTTGCTTTGCAGACTTAACTTCCTGGACCAGCAACCCAGCTTTCCGGAACCTAGACCAGATAGTAGGGTGTGGACAGGAGCATCTGTGACTTGAGAAACAGCTCAAAAGGCTCAGGGAGAGGCCAACGTGGCCAGAATCCCTGGGCGGGCAGGCAGGCCCCTGCCTCTTTCAGTGCAGCCCCTGCCCTCTGGCCATACCTTCCTGATCTGTCCCCAGAGCACCTCCCTGAGCCAGATGCCACGCTGTGTGCCTCGTGTGCTGTAGGGCTGTTGGGTCCCACAGGGTAGTGGGGTGTCCCTTAGGCTGTGCTGAGGTGCAGAATCCAAGAAATAAAGAGACAGGACACTGAAGAACTGGTGAAGAGCATCTGGACTTGGGGGCCACGCCACCTATGAGCGGAGATCAGCGGGGGCCCCAAATGCCCAGAAGCATCTGTATTTAGGTATAAGCAGGGGGCAGGGTCGTGAGTGAGGTCATCATCTATAGGCTTAGTAATAGGGCATACATAATCACATGGGTCACAGGCGAGGGGGCCACCCCATTATGTCACCTGGGCAGAGGGGTGGGCCGTGCACAGTAGGGGGCCATGTACAGAAAAGGGGTCCACCTCCATTAGGTCACCTAGGCAAGGAGGTAGGCTGTGTGCAACAGGTGTCACGTACAACAATTCTTATCTGGGGGCTGGAGACTTCAAGGGATTTCTAATAGAAGGATTCTGTAAGCCAATGCAATGGGAGCTGGCAGACTTGTGCTCTTAAGATATTTATGGGAGGATGATTTGAGCTAGCACAGAAGCGAGAAAAGACTGACAGGGTGTACAGCCGCTGTGACTGGTCACACCAGAGGGGTTCTTCTCCCTCGGTGATTTCCAGGATCTCAGGCCTGAGGCCTACTTTCCACAGGAACTGGCTGCAAGGTACTCCAACTCCTTTATCAGGAGGAGAGGCTCTTGCTCCAAGCCTGCCATACAGCTTATGCCCTTTCAGACAGGGACGCCACCGCCTGGGTCTTTGGTTCTTGTCCTGGTCTGGCTGTTTTCCCATGTACTGCTTCTGTTCTGTGACTGCTCTAGGCATTCCTCCTGCTACAAACTACTATATGGTTATATGGAAGGATTATATAAATCAGCACTAAATGTCAGTACAGCTCCGACTACAATACCTATATGATTATATAGAAAGATTATATAGAACTAAATATGATTATATATATAAGCTAGATATAGTAAGCAGTAAGTTATATGATTATATAGAAAGATTATATGGGACTAAGTATGATTATATATATAGGCTAGATATAAGTAAGCAGTGAGTTATACTTCAGGTACCAATTGTGCCTGGGGTCTGCACAGTTCTTCCTCAGTGCCCATGGGGGGTATTACCCACAGTGTGTGTTCTCACTGGAGCCTCAGATGGCCCCATCAGGTGCATGTCATCACCGATTTGCAGAAAAGGAAACTGAGACTTAGAAGAAGTAACTGGCTCAGGATTGCAGAGTCTCTGAGGGCTGTGTTGGGCCTTTGTGTTATGGGCCTGAGTCACAGCCTGACCTGGAGTCACTGCTTGTCATCAGGGCTCAGCCACACCAGACTGAGGCCTCTCTCTTACCTTAGCTCACACACAGTGGATGCCTGTTGAGTGGGTCTTTCCATTCTTAAGATTTCCCACGGGCCGGGTGCTGTGGCGCATGCCTGTAATCCCAGCACTTTGGGAGGCCAAGGCGGGTGGGTCACAAGGTCAAGATATTGAGACCATCCTGACTGACATGGTGAAACCCCATCTCTACTAGAAATACAAAAATTAGCTGGGCATGGTGGCATGTGTCTGTAGTCCCAGCTACTCGGGAGACTGAGGCAGGAGAGTCATTTGAACCCAGGAGGTGGAAGTTGCAGTGAGCAGAGATCATACCACTGCACTCCAGCCTGGTGACAGAATGAGACTCCATCTCAAAAAAAAAAAACAAAAAAAAAACTTCCCACAAATGTTTATGGAATGAAGGGTAAAGGAGACCCCATACTTTTCCTAGGCTAAGGCCTTTTTTTGCTTAAGATGAAGCTTCAGGGGAAGACCCCTGCTGGGAAGCCCAGTCCTCCCAAGACTCAGTGCCCATGAGAATAACTCACACAATGATGTTGGCACGGCACTTCACAGTTTATAAAGCACATTCATTTCTATACATCCTCTCATTTGATTTCCACAAAGACCCCTGCAGCAGCTGGGGCATGTGCCACCATTGTGTTGTGCGGATGAGGAAACCAAGGTGCAGTGAGCATGCAGGGCGCACCACGGCCACACTGCTGTGACATGGGAGGATCCGCACCCGGGCACTGCCTCCCAGCCCCGCGCCCTTCCCACCCCACAGAATGTACTTCCTGCTGGTTTCTCTCACCCTTCTTCTGGAACCGTGGCCATTAGGCTGTATCTGTATGTTGGAGAGACAGCTTGGTGTCCTGGAAAAGAGCCCCTTAACAGCTTCACAACCTTGGGCAAGTTGTTCCTCTGAGACTCAGTTTTCTCATCAAAGTGGGTCAGCGCCTTCCCCACAGGCTGTTGCAAGGGCTGAGGTCGGGCACGTGAGACGCCTGGCACTCCTGTCCAAACACACTCACCCAGCATCCTTCCGAGGACAGCTGAGACCTGCGGTGCCAGCCAGCAGCAGGCCTTCAGAGGAGGGGACATGGTTTGCTGGAAGAGAGGAGCATCTAAGAAGTGTTAGCTCAGCGTCCCCAGGGCTGAGGGCAGCCAGACAGCTACCTGGAGGCTCAGCGTCTGGGCTCTGGTTCTGTTAGGTTTGTTTGTCCACCTTGGACAGCCTCCCTGGGGCAAATGAAGATGTAGGAGCCTCAGTGCGACCAAGGGCTTGAGAGCCCTTTGTCATTACTAAGCCTGGCTGTGTACTGGAATCCCCCAGAGAGCAGATCTGTCGTTCTGGGCTTTGGAATCTGAATCCTAGACCAGCTCCCCAAGGGATCTGATGGGGCTGGGCCCTGTGCCCACTTCTGGGCCCCTCTGTCTGGCACTGGACATTGACCCGTCATCACTGCGAGCCCCCAGCACAGCCCCTCCCTCCATTGGGACGAAGACCCCCACCCCAGAGACCTTAAGTCCACCTCCTGGTTTAAAGTGTCCTGAAATTCCCCTCCCACTGCATTCCCTACACAGCTGCCTCAGCAATTTAATTGTTGGGGAGTCAGGGCAGGACTCCAGAAGGCTTTGTTTTGCAAGGACCACAGGAGGTCAGCAAACCGGGGCCCCTTCAAGCTCCAGAAGTGAAAAGTCCCGTGTGTTCCCCACTCTGAGTGTTTTCCTAGGGGCTTGTGTCTCATCTCTTAAAAATAAATAACATTTGTTGTGGGAGTTCTTTTATTATAAAAATCACACAGGAGATAGAGATAAGCCAAAAGAAAATAAAAGTGATCCATAAGCTTAACCCCCTAAAATACCATATTCGTATTTTGTGGTATGTCCTTCCTTTCTTTCATGTCCATACAATCTTTACCAAAGTTGAATTACAATGTTTTGAAATGTATTTCTCTTAACAGATTATAAACCCTTTCTTTGCTGTTAATATTCTTCTACAGCATCATTTTGTTTTATTTTATTTTACTTTTTTGAGACAGAGTCTCACTGTCGCCCAGACTGGAGTGCAGTGTCACGATCTTGGATCACTGCAACCTCTGCTTCCCGGGTTCAAGCAGTTCCCCTACCTCAGCCTCCTGAGTAGCTGGGACTACAGGCACAGGCCACCATGACCAGCTGATTTTTGTATTTTTAGTAGAGACAGGGTTTTGCCATGTTGGCCAGACTGGTCTCGAACTCCTGACCTCAGGTGATCTGCCCGCTTCAGCTCCCAAAGTGTTGGGATCACAGGTGTGAGCCACTCTGCCCAGCCTATACCATCATTTCAGGAGCTGCATGGTATTTTGTTTCATGGAGCTATTATCTAACCACTTTCCTATCATTTGATATTTAGAATACTTCCAGTTTTTTTCAGTATTCTAAACAGTGCTGGAATAAATAAGTCTTTACAACATTCTCGATTATTTGTTTCCTCAGAATAAATTCCCAGGCAGGAAATGGCTGGGTCAGAAGGTCACAGGTCCTTTTCAATTAATCAGGCATCTCGGAAGAACAGTTTGAGGGAGTCAGAGCCTTAGGCTGGGGCCGTGAGACCTGGGACCCCCCTGTAGTTCCCTTGCTGTCTTGTGGGTGATTGAGGAATGAAGGTGGTTCCACTCAACCCCTCCCTTCATTCCCTGTCTGTGAAATGGGCACGGTGGGCAGGATCAGGATGTCAAAGCAAAACAGGTCTGTCCACTGCTCTTACACAGGAGAGGGAAATTGCTGCCCAGGAGGGAGTGGTCTCTGGAACCTGAGGGTGATCTTGGCTCCCAGTCCAGTGCCCTTGACAGTCTGTCTGAATGGCACCACCCACTCCCACACCCTCTGCCTGTGGTATCATATTTCTGGGATGTGGGCAGGCACTGACCTTTGGAGACCAGCCCATCTCTGCCAGGTCTTCATCTGGATTTGGAGGTGCCCCCCACCCCACCTCACTGCTTTCTCCCTCATCTTCCCGGTGGCCACCCTATCTCAAGGATCAGCATCCAGCCTTTGCCACCAGTGTCCTGACACTGTGGTAGATGCTTTGTCACAATTATCTAATTTTCATTTCTCCCAACAACTCTCTAAGAAGGCCAGTATTAGGCCAGGCGCAGTGGCTCACGCCTGTAATCCCAGCACTTTGGGAGGCCAAGACGGGCGGATCACAAGGTCAGGAGATTGAGACCATCCTGACCAGCATGGTAAAACCCCATATCTACTAAAATACAAAAATGTAGCCAGAACTGGTGGTGTGTGCCTGTAGTCTCAGCTACTCAGGAGGCTGAGGAAGGGGAATCGCTTGAACATGGGAGGCAGAGGTTGCAGTGAGCTGAGATTGCACCACTGCACTCCAGCCTGGCAACAGAGCAAGACTATCTCAAAAAAAAAAAAAAAAAAAAAAAAGAAGGCCAATATTATCCTTATTTTATGGACAAAAGCTGAGGCTCAGAAGTACCCTGCTGAAGTCCACGTGGCCAGCAGTTGGAGGGGCCCGGCTGCTGGACTGCAGCACTGCCTCCCACTCTAGGCCTGCAGCCCTGGGGGTTCATTCTGCCTGCAGCAGTTCTGGGGCTGACCGTGCCTCACCCAGCCTGGAGTCGCAAGCCCTTTGACCCCTCCTTTACAGGTGTTCCGAATAAAGGCCATCAGGTTGGGAGAGAAGCTCCTGCCAGCGTTCAACACCCCAACGGGAATCCCAAAGGGCGTGGTGAGCTTCAAAAGGTAGGGTGCCATCTCGTTCCCCACCGGGGCTTTGCTGCAACTATGCCCGCCATTCCTGTGTCTTCTCTGGGTGGGGCTGGTGAGGAGGCTCCAGGGGCAGTGGGCAGACAAGCAGGAGTGGGGGGCCCTTGGGACCACCTCTGTCAAACCCATTCTTTTAGGATGTAGAAACTGAGGCACAGGGAGAGGATCATAGCTGCTGTGGGAGCCACAGTGAGTCGGTGATATGGTGAAAGTGCCAGCGACTTTCCTGGACAGACGTTTGTCACCAAACCTAGGTCTCAGGGTTTAGGTCACAGGCCTGAGTCTCCTGGGGTGGGTGGGGCAGTTCCCCTGTGGACATCCCACAGCACTGTCTTGACTTGAGAGCCCTCCACAAAGGCACCAAACACTCTCCTTCCCCGACTGGGGTTCAGAAGCCGGCAGGCACATCACACCCTTCGCCTCCCCCAGTGAGGCAGTCCCCAAAGCTGCTAGGAGATCTCAGAGCCCCAGTCCTCCCGGACAGGAGCCTCACTCTCAGGGAGCCCTAGCCACGGTCCCTGTGCTGCATAGAGCTACTTAGTAGAAACCACATCCCTGGGCGCCCAGCAGCTCTCTGGGGCCATCCTTGCAGCCCTCCAACAACCCCAACCCTGGGAAGGCTGTGGTTGCCACTGCACCAGACTTCCTGTCCTGAAGTGATTTCTCATCTCGGGCCTCAACCCAACAGAAGCTTCAGCCAGCTGTCCGGGAGAGGAGGCGGGAACCCTAGGCTCTGGTTGGAGGACCTGTAGCTCTGATCACTGTCCTGGGGAGGTTGCACCCTTTATGTCGGCCTCAAGGGCTTCACCACCCTTCTCTGATCTTGCAAAAAGAGGACTTGGCACGCTCAGCATCTTCATCAACTGTCCTCCCTATGGCCGAGAAGAATTCCCAGGGTGCAGTCTCATTGGAATCTCACCATAGGCCAGGGAGGAGGAGTCCTTGGGGGCAGGAGAAATCCTCATCTCGATGCCAGGGTTGACTCCTCAGAGCTGGACTCTTGGATCTCTGCTCAGATTCCTCTTCCGTAAACACTGATCCTAGAGAGAGAGCTGTCACGAAGCCCAGACACAAACACACTGTCCTCTGGCTCCCCCTCCCTGGGTCTGGGGGAGGGCCTTGCTAGGGGCATCCCCTTCCTCTTCTGTGCCCAGCCCTTCCCTGGATCTCTCAGAGCAGGGATCTGATCTGACATGAATCCTGAGATTTCTTATTAAGGAAGCGGTTTGCTTTTAGGCTGTTTGTGTGCTCTCAGTGCCATGTGCACATGTACGTTCATGCGTATTTCCTGGCAATATCCCCCTTCTCGTTCTTGGTAAGAGAGTCTTGCTAAAAATGCCTGCCTCGGAGATTGGCAGGGCTGTATGGGCCCGTGTGCACTGAGTTTGCTCTTCGGAGGGGGCCTCCTGGCAGGAGCTGGGCTACTATTGTTGCACCCGGCAGGGCTCGCTGTGGGCAGCCCCGACAGGAGGGGCGAGAGCATGGGCCCTGCAGGAGAGGAGGTAACCAGCCCTGCCCCACACATCAGGGTGGGAAGGATCCTGAGGGGAGGATGTTCCCAGGTGTGAGCTGCACCTCCTCCCTGGTGTCTGCACAGGCCAGCCTGGGAGACTGAGGCAGGGCCAGCCTGACCCAGGACCTTTAGGGACACTGGACTCTCTGGGAGGGTGACAGAGGCCCGTGCAAGGACCTCTGCAGCCTAGCCATCTCTTTCACTGGTGCTCGCTCACGCACACACAAACACTCTCCTGCCACCCTTACAGAACTTAAAGGCCCAGATACACAAGCCGGTCTTTGTCACAGACGCGCTCGCATCCATACACAGGCACACACATTCACACACGAATATTCGTTTACACGTGCATGCTCCCGCCACATACAAATAGACACGTCTTCACTATTGCTAATGTCTGGTGAGCAGTCACTGTGCGTCAGGCATCATGTGAGCACGTGACATGGATTGTCTTTTCAACTTCACAGCAACCACAGGGACTCTATGTTACCAGTAAAGAAACTGAGGCTCAGAGAGGTTAGGTAACTGAGATCACACAGCAGCAGAGCATACTTAACTAGAATCCAAGTCTGGTCGCTGGGCATGGTGGTTCACTCCTGTAAACCCAGCACTTGGGAAGCTGAGGCAGGTGAATCACAAGATCAGGAGATCAAGACCATCCTGGCCAGCATGGTGAAACCCCATCTCTACTAAAAATACAAAAATTAGCTGGGCATGGTGGCGTACGCCTATAGTCCCAGCTACTCAGGAGGCTGAGGCAGGAGAATTGCTTGAACCCAGGAGGCGGAGGTTGCAGTGAGCCAAGATCGTGCTATTGCACTCCAGCCTGGAGAACAGAGAGACTCTATCTCAAAAAAAAAAAAAGAATCCAGATCTGTCTGCCTCCACAGTTGACGATTACACCATACTCATGAGTGTACCTGCTTAGAAGCTACAGGCAGAGTGGGGAGGGGCCTTGTGGAGCAGCCCCTCCTGCCAGGGGAGAGAACGCAGGCTATGGGCCCACTTGCACTTGAAAGACTGGGAGAGGAGGGCAGAGCTTCCCGCTGGCCCATTGGCTCACAGGGCTGAGCAGAGGACCTCCTGGTCTCTGGGATGCTGCCCAGAGCAGATGCATTTGGTTCACAAAATGCCTAGTATTTGGAACTGGATTCAGTTCTACCACTTCCTGTGTGGCCTCGCCCTCATTCTGTGAAATAAAGGTAATGGTATCTACCTCCAAAGTTTGTTGTAAAGGTAAAATAAGAACCACCAGAACCACCTGACACAGATTAGAAACTTAGTAACAACAACAATTTACATGTGCATAACTACATAATGATAAAAATATCAATACTTACATGCACCATTTATACACAATAACTCTATCAAGTGTGGGTGCTGTCACTTAAGGGATGAGGAAACTGATGTCTAGGGAAGTTAACCCACCTGCCCAAGGTCACCTTGCTGGGACCCAGAGAAGCCAGCGTTGGAAGCTGGGCAGGAGAGGAAAGGCGCCCAGCTACCTGCCCACCTCTGCCCAGGCCAGCTCACTTGTCTGGCAGGGCATCTCCACCACAGGAAGCCCACTCGGGAGGAAGGAAGGAGAGGCCCCTGTCGGGGGAAATGAGAACAAAAGACAGCCGGAGGACCAGTGGCTTTTTCCTACCTTAAACTTCCCTGAGAGTGCAGGAGGAATCAATTATTCAGGAAGCTCTCTGAGACTCACTGAGACCACAAGCTGGAGAGAGAAGTCTCAGCCTTGCAGGAAGATGGACAGAGTTGGAGGGCAGGATGGCAACTGCTTCTTTCTCTCTGGATGAGTGCAGGGCTGTCTTACGGTGGGAGGCTCAGCAGATCTGTTTGAATCCTGTTTCCCTTATCTTCTGACTCTGACCTTGAACACTTCACTTCCTGTGTGAGCCTCAGTTTCCCCCTTTGCATAGGGGTATGAATGATGCTTTACCTTACAGGCTTTCAATGAAGTCATGATGCAAACAGCTTGCCCCAGTCACTGGCACACCATAGCGGCTCAATAAATGGAAGTTGTTTTGTTTATTCAGATCAGGAGCCAAGTTTCCCCTCCTGTGGAACCCATCCCTGCCTGCTGTCCCCTGCCCCAAGCCAGGTAAATAACCAAGAAAGTAGAGACAGGATAAAGCAGGTGGCTGTCTCTATATGTGTTGAGGTCACTATGACCCCATAGACTCAAAAACCAAGTCCTCCATCTGCTCCCAGAAGCGGGGAGGCTGGTAAATGTCCTTACCTTCCCAGAAACCACATCCAGCCCCAAGAGTGGAGTTTAGAGAGAACAGCAGCATTAGGGGAGCCCCAGCCCTACCCCAGGAAAAGCAGTACCCCTCTAGTGGCACACAGTGACCTCCACACCCCCGCACCTGCCTTCCTAAGTCCCGTCCATGGAGATAAAGGGACAGATAGGGGCCAGTTCCTGGGAGGCCAATGCAACCACCAGCAAGGAAGCAGAGGCACCCCCGGCAGAGCCAGCCCCTCAGGCTGCTCCACACTAACTGCACGCTGGAGCCTTTCCAGGTGCAAGGAGGTCAGTCCACCATGCTCTGTCCACCACACCCTTCCTACAGAGACCCTGTGCCCCTGGTTGTCCTAAATGTCCCACAGGAAAGATAATCATGATGCCTATGAGGAAACTGAGACACAGGGAGGGGGAGCAGCTTGCCCAGAACCACCCCCATTCTGTGTCCTCTTTTCCTCTTTATCCCCACAAAAGCCCAGGAAGGAGGAGGCTTGGACCTAGGAGATGGAGGTATCACTTTCGCCATGTCTTATGGATGCACCCAGGGATTAAGTGGTTTGCCCAAGGTCTCCAGCTGAGCACCACTTGAACCTGCACCTTCTGGCTCCAGATGCTAAGGGAGACTTTAAGTGAACACTCTGGAAAGGCAATGTCCTTGTTCCCCATCCTATTATCAGAAGAGAGCAAGCTGCACAGCAATTAGCACAGGCTGTGGCATCAGAGCCAGCTCTGGGTTTCAGCTCTTCGAATTACTGTGTGATCTCAGGCAGGGGACATCACTGTCCTGTGCCTTGTTTACCTCATTTGCAAAAGGGGCAGCTGTGAGGAGTAACCAGGATTCTGCCTCTGCATTCCTTGTCTTTGAAAGTACACAGCTCCAGGTGTGTGGTCACACCAGAGCTGCCTGCCTATCCCATGTAGGTTCCGTGAAATTCCAGTCCGGGGCCATTGCGTGTCCTTGGGCAGCATTGACAGTGTGCTGGGAGAGGGGAAGGGTGAGGCAGGGTCCCTGCTTTTCATCGGTCCTGTTTGCCATAGCACTGTTGATCCTCCACATGCACAGCCATCAATGGTTGTGAGCCATCCAATGCCTTCAGCCAGAGGACAGCAACAGGGTGGTCTGTGGGGTATTTGTGGCCCTGACCACATTATCCACATCATCTGTAAATACAGCGTAACTCTTTACCAGGTCTCGAGTTCCCAAATCTTACAGGGGCTGCTTGATGATGGAAACAAAGAATATTCCAAGTCAGTCAGGCCTGGATTCAAATGGCCTTTGGCGAGTCACTATCTCAGTGTCCTCATCAGGATGTGGGGCCAGGGAGGATTCACTGAAATTGTACAGTGAAAGCTCCTGATTCTGTGCCTGGCGCATAGTAGGTGCTCCCACCGAGCAGCTGCTGTTACTCTCAGCAGAGGAGCCAGCCTGGCCAGCGGGGGCTGACGGGGGCTGCTTCTCTTTTCAGCGGGAGCTGGGGTTGGGCCACGGCCGGCAGCAGCAGCATCCTGGCGGAGTTTGGATCCCTGCACTTGGAATTCTTACACCTCACCGAGCTCTCTGGCAACCAGGTCTTCGCTGAAAAGGCAAGTCTCCCCCCGACTCCCTCCCAAACAGCTCCCGCTCTTCCTCCTGCGGAGCAGAGAGATGAGCGTGCAGCTGCCACAGGGTTTTCAGAGGTGAGTAGGTCCCCCCTCATGGATCAGCAGGAGGGCCGTGGGGAGCCCAGGAGCCCAAGCTACTGCTAAGATAGCAAATAGTAGCTACCTGTACCCCAACGCCAGGTGGCAGGAACAGTGAGTGAGCAGAGTCAATAGGATTCTACAGAGGGAAAGGGAGAGACACGACTGTGCCGGAGAAGATGTGCTCACTGGTCTGTGTCAGCTCAGTGGCAGCCACCCATATGTGAAATCTGGAGAAAGTGCAACGAAATCTAGACACCACCTTGCATTGGCAGGAATTGGCCACCCAGTGCAAAAGTCCCTTTTCCAGAGACATTTAGCTTTTCCATGTGAGACCTGCCTGCCTTCTTCCCTGTGCCTGTTTAGCTCGTGCTGTCAGCAGGCTATCATGGCAATACCCTGCCATGGCAGATGCCCCGATTGTTCATTCCTGCTGTTCAAGCCCACAGTGGGAGCTGAGAGAACCCATCAGCCCTGACAGCTGCCCATACCTGGCCTTGGGCAGTCCCCACTACCTGGAAGTGTTGCTGTAGGTCTCACCTTAAATCCAAAGAAGGGAAGTGCTCACACTGCCCTCAGATGGCACTCAGGCTCCAGCAGCTACCGTCCCTCCCTGAGGGCTACCTGGGGAGATGGAAGGCCCTGCCCATCCTCCAGAGCCCTCCAAGGAGAACTTTGTAGAGATGCCCTACTCCCAAAGCCTTGTCTTCCCCCTACAATGCCTGCTTCTCAGAGCAGTATGGGAGCTGGAAGATGACAGATTCCCACCACTACCCCATGGATCCCAGTATAGGAGAACCTGGGAAATGATTGATAGATTTCTACTGCTACCCCATGGCTCCCAGTGTAGAAGCTGAGAGATGATAGATTCCCACCACTACCCCATGGCTCCTGGGATGGAAGCTGGGAAATGGTAGATTCCCACCACTACCCCATGGCTCCCAGTGTAGAAGTGGAGAGATGATAGATTCTCACCACTACTCCATGGCTCCCGGTATAGGAGAACCTGGGAGATGACTAATAGATTTCTACTGCTACCCCATGGCTCCCAGGATGGAAACTGGGAGATGATAGAGTCCCACCACTACCCCATGGCTCCCAGGATGGAAATTGGGAGATGACAGAGTCCCACCGCTACCCCATGGCTCCCTGATGGAAGCTGGGAGATGATAGATTCCCACCACTACCCCATGGCTCCGGGATGGAAGCTGGGAGATGATAGCTTCCCACCGCTACCCCATGGCTCCCTGATGGAAGCTGGGAGATGATAGCTTCCCACTGCTACCCCATGGCTTCCAGATGGAAGCTGGGAGATGATAGATTCCCACCGCTACCCCATGGCTCCCTGATGGAAGCTGGGAGATGATAGCTTCCCACCGCTACCCCATGGCTCCCTGATGGAAGCTGGGAGATGATAGAGTCCCACCACTACCCCATGGCTCCCAGATGGAAGCTGAGAGATGATAGAGTCCCACTACTACCCCATGGCTCCGGGACGGAAGCTGGGAGATGATAGATTCCCACCGCTACCCCATGGCTCCCAGATGGAAGCTGGGAGATGATAGAGTCCCACCACTACCCCATGGCTCCGGGACGGAAGCTGGGAGATGATAGATTCCCACCGCTACCCCATGGCTCCCGGATGGAAGCTGAGAGATGATAGAGTCCCACCACTACCCCATGGCTCCCAGATGGAAGCTGGGAGATGATAGATTCCCACCGCTACCCCATGGCTCCTGGATAGAAGCTGAGAGATGATAGAGTCCCACCACTACCCCATAGCTGTGAAGAAACAGATTTCTGGGCTTCACTCCAGGAGGAGGCATCTGCATTTTTAATACGCATTCATGTGCTTTTTGATGCATGGTTTGGGACCACTACTTACTCAATGTAGGAGTCCACCTGAGTGTCCTTAGGAAGCTTAAGAAAAGCTGTTCAGCCTCTTCTTGTTTACTTTCTCTGAGAAGGAGCTCACTGCCACCCTTAAAAGGTCCATCCTCCTGGCAGCCCTTCCTTCAAAAGTGCTTTCCTTACGTTGAGAGGGAGTCTGCCTCCCTGAAACTCCCGAAAGCTCGTGGAATTAGTTTAACCTCACTTCCTGGTAGCTCTTATTTTCAGGTGCTTTCCCACCTTCAAGTTCCATCCTCCAACCTCTCTGTTTCCATTGCTTGTAAATTAGACTCCTCTAGGAAGGTTCTGACCAGCTCCGAATGGAGTGGGACAGGGAGCTCACTCCAGTCTCTGGTTATTCTGGAGTAATAGCTACCCCCGCCTGAGCCCCCACTATGTTCTGGGCACATTATAATAGCTCTAATCCTCCCAACAGCCCTATGAGGTGGGTCTTCCTGGTGTCCCCATATTTACAGAGGAGGAAACTAAGACTCAGAAAGGTTAAGTCACTTGCCCTGGGCCTTCCAGCTGGTCAGTGATAAAGCTGTGATTCAAGCCCAGGACTTGCTGGCTCCTTCCACATCAGATTGGTAGAGCAGGCTGCAGGCTTTTGCACTAGAGTCCATCCATCTCTCTCTGTCTCTCTGTACATTTACGTACTCTGGCTATTTTCATCCCCCAGTCATGCCTCCCACAGAGGCAATTATTGGCAGTCAACAAATTAGCCCAAATTCTAGAAGTGCCCACACCCTCTGAGGGAGCTCGTTTAGCCTGCTTCACTGCTCACCACCAGGACAGTCAAGAGTAACTCAGGTACAAGCACATTCCTGTCCCCGTAATGGACTTCATTAACATGAATGGATATGAAATCTGATGTGGCACAGCCAAGTGCTGTCTCCTGGAAAGGAAGGTCTGACTGCAGAAAGGCGGCTCTCAGGCACTCCTGGCGCCGTACACACGTAACTACCAACATGAGACAGTGTGGTCCCAAGGGCCTTTCTCTCCCAAGGGGTCTTGGGCTGGATAGGATGTGCTGAGTAGGATTTAACCACTGTCGGAGAGCAGGCACTGTGGATAAAGCCCTCCTGAATTCCACTTCTCACTTTCATAGCCCCAAAGGTTGCAAATCCAGCCTCTTCCTGCTCCAGCTGGGGCAGCCTCTGCTCCATGGTGACTGCCCTGATCTGTATTGGCCCAGTGCTGCCCTGTGTAGGGCAGGAATATGTATGGTTTGTGTTGTCAGACAGACCTCATTCATGTCCTGGCTCTGCCACTTAAGGACCAGGTGGCCATCAGCAAGTCACCAAACCTCTCTGAGATTCAGGTTTCTTATCTGTTTTACTGAGATAATACCTCGTCCGTGATGAGGGTTGGAGATAATGTGTATAATGGATCTGACTCAAAGGAACCGAAAAAGGTTAACAGTTGTTATTGCTTTTTGTAGTTATTTTCATTAAAACCCTTAAATGCCTATTAGGGCATGGGGTTATTCAGAAGCCCAAGCCTCTCACATGAAATGATTCCAGGGTATCAGATAAAATAACATATTACTAGACTGGGCCATTTGAAACTGCTAATAGTTGACCTTTTTTGATTACCTTATATACTTACTGTTTTTTAAATGGCCAGAATACTTAAGTATTCTGAATACTTAATTAGCAACACTTAGCACTAAACAGTTTTCAAGAATACAATACATTGTTATGAACTACAGTCATCATGTCTTATACAATAGAGCTCTTGAACTTATTCCTCCTGACTGAAATGTTACATCCTTCTATCAGCAGCGCCCCAACCCTTGGTAACCACCATTCTACTCTCTACTTCTATCAGTTTAACTTTATTACATTCCACATATAAGTGAGATAATCAAGTATTTGTCTTTCTGCCTGTTTCACTTAACTAGACAAGTGTCCTCAGGGTTCATACATGATGCAAGTGACAGGCTTTCTTTCTTTTTTAAGGTTGAATTATATTCCATTGTGTATACCACATTTTTCTTTCTTTGTGTGTGTGTGTGTGTGGTTTTTTTGTTTTTAAGAGGCAGGGTCTCACTCTGTTGCCAGGCTAAAGTGCAGTGGCACAATTATAGCTCACTGCAGCCTCAATCTCGCTCTCAAACGATCCTCCCACCTCAGCCTCTTGAGTAGCTAGGACTACAAGAATGTGCCATCACAGCCAGCTAATTTTTGTATATTTTGTAGAGACAGGGTTTTACCATGTTATGCAGGCTGGTCTCAAACCCCAGGGTTCAAGCAGTCTGCCCAACTCAGCCTCCCAAAGTGCTGGGATTACAGGAGTGAACCACCGTGTCCAGCCTATGCTATACCATATTTTGTTTTCTTTCCTTCGTTTTTTTTTTTTGTTTGTTTGAGACAGAGTCCAGGCTGGAGTGCAATGGTGCCATCTCTGCTCACTGCAACCTCTGACTCCCAGGTTCAAGCAGTGCTCTTGCCTCTGCCTCCCAGGTAGCTGAGATTATAGGCCTATTCCACCAGGCCCAGCTAATTTTTGTATTTTTAGTAGAGATGGGGTTTCACTATGTTGCCACGCCTGGTCTCAAACTCCGGGCCTCAAGTGATCCACCTCCCTTGGCCTCCCAAAGTGCTGGGATTACAATGTGAGCCACCATGCCTGGCTATACCACATTTTCTTTATTCATTCATCTGCTGATGGACACTTAGGTTGATTCCACATCTTGGCTATTTGAATAATGCTGCATTGAACACAGTAATGTAGATAATCTCTTCAACATACTGATGTCATTTCCTTTGGATATATACCAAATAGTAGGATTGATGGATTTGACTATTTTTGACATATTAACAAGGCAATTTTACCTAAAGCTAACAAATGAGCTGCTGTCACTTAACCCCATCTTTAAAAGAACTCTCCCTAGGCCAGGCACAATGGCTCATGCCTATAATCCCAGCACTTTGGGAGGCCGAGGCCGGTGGATCACTTGAGGTCAAGAGATCGAGACCGGCCTGGCCAACATGGCAAAACCCCATCTCTACTAAAAATACAAAAA
Source organism: Aotus nancymaae (assembly GCF_030222135.1). Classification (NCBI taxonomy): domain Eukaryota; kingdom Metazoa; phylum Chordata; class Mammalia; order Primates; family Aotidae; genus Aotus; species Aotus nancymaae. The sequence continues at coordinate 22,328,538 of NW_026988467.1, forward strand.
TTAGCTGGGCGTGGTGATGCATACCTGCAGTCTTGGCTACTCAGGAGGTTGAGACAGGAGAATCACTTGAACCCCGGAGGCCAAGGTTGCAGTGAGCTGAGATTGCACCACCGCAGCAGTGAGCTGAGATGCACCACCACACTCCAGCCTGGGTGACTGAGTGAGACTCTGTCTCAAAAGAAAAAAAAAAAAGTCAGGAGTTTAAGACTAGCTTGGCCAACATGGTGAAACCACGTCTTTACTAAAAATACAAAAATTAGCTGGGCATGGTGGCACAGGCCTATAATATCCTCTATTCGGGAGGCTGAGACACGAGCATTGCTTGAACCTGGGAGGCAGAGGTTGCAATGAGCTGCCGAGATCATGCCACTACTCTCCAACCTGAGTGACAGAGCGAGACTCTGTCTCAGAAAAAAAAAAAAAAGACCCCCCTCCCCAAAAGAACCTCTCAAAAAGGATCCCTAAAGCAGCAAGCAGTGAAGACATGTTGAGAGTGGGGTGGGGTAGGAATCGGCCAGACACTCTGGTTCTGGGGTGAGACTGTTCGGGCACCAGGCAGAGCAGTCAATGGAGAGACAATGGATCAGGCCCTGCCACACCCTGCCCGTGGCACCAGGGCAAGGCCATGTCACCACCCCTGTGTTGGAGCCTACAGGCCGTTGGGCAGCTCTCCTTTCCTGCCTCCTTGAAAGGTTTCCTCCCTGCATCAGAACCAGCTGCCTCCCATCTTCAGCAGGCTGGATGCAGTTGGCTTCTTGGGAAACATGAAGACTCACCTGGTGTCCGTTTCTTGGCAGGTCAGGAACATCCGCAAGGTCCTCAGGAACATTGAAAAGCCCTTTGGCCTCTACCCCAACTTCCTCAGCCCAGTGAGTGGGAACTGGGTGCAACGTGAGTACAGCGACACCGCTGCCTCTCCTTTGGCGAGGTCCTGCCCAGGCTTCCTAGGAAGACCCCGCCAGGCCCCCAGGCTGAGAGAGGATGTGTTTATCAGAGCCACACAGCCGGCAAGGCATTGGCTCAGTGCTCCTGGACACCACCTGCCTTCACACACGTCCTGGGGGCTTGCCCGTGGTTGTCTGCTGCTGTTGTGCTGGATGTGATGGCTGCTGTTTACTGAAGCCTGCCCTGCGCACTCCTCACCCTTCCTTCTCCCGCCCTGTCAGTGCCACGGCCTTCCATCTCTTACACTGCTGCGGGAGCCTCCTGCATTATACCCCAGGCTCATGGGAAGGTCCCAGGTGGAGTCGTCCATTATAGAAGTGGCTCCAAGAGAAGCCAGGCATCCTTTCCCAGCCCCTTTGATCAGGTTCCCCACTTCCAACTTTAATTTTTTTTTTTTTGAGATAGAGTCGCTCTGTTGCCCAGGCTGGAGTGCAGTGGCACAGTTGTGGCTCAGTGCAACCTCTGCCTCCCAGGTTCAAGAGATTCTCCTGCCTCAGCCTCCCAAGTAGCTGGGACTACAGGTGTGTGCCACCATGCCTAGCTAATTTTTTGTATTTTTAGTAGAGGCGGGGCTTCACCATGTTGGCCAGGCTGGTCTTGAACTCCTGACCTCAAATGATCCACTCACTTCGGTCTCCCAAAGTGCTGGGGTTATAGGCTTAAGCCACCACTCCCAGCCCCAACTTTAATTAAAAAAAAAAAAAAAAAAAACTATACACCAATGTAGAAGTAAATCACTAATTCACAAATACAGCCGTGACTCGTGCCTGTAATCCAAGTGCTTTGGGAGGCCGAGACAGGCGAATCACAAGGTTGAGAGTTCGAGACCAGCCTAGCCAACATAATGAAACCCTGTCTCTACTAAAAATACAAAAATTAGCCAGGTGTGGTGGCATGTGTCTGTAGTCCCAGCTACTTGAGAGGCTGAGGCAGGAGAATTGCTTGAACCCAGGAGGTGGAGGTTGCAGTGAGCCAAGACTGCACCATTGCACTCCAGCCTAGGAGACAGAGGGAGAATCCGTCTCAAAAAGAAAAAAAAAAAAAAAAACATGAATTCACCTATGCATCTTAGACCTACAAGAATCAGTCCCGGAGTTTTCAGTTGTTCTCTGTTCAGAGACTTGTTTCTTAGCCAGATAATAACCAGTCACCCATGGAACATCATTCACAAGCCACCAGCCCCACCCACTGCAACAGAAATGGGTTTGGGGGTCACTTACGTGTGAGAGTGTGGACAGGTCCTGCAGGCTCCTGGAATGTGTATGCCTGTTGAGAAGCCCAGCTTTGGGAAGCAGAGGCAGGCCCTGGTCACATGGCCATGGTCAGCCAGAATTGGCAGTGACAGGTTCCATGGGGCCTCCCAAGACCTGCCAGAGCACATCCAGTGCTGTGTGCAAACAAGGACCCTTTCCCTTTCCCCTGCCTTCAACCCAACTGTTGTGACATCAGCAAGGGCTCAGAGGCAGAACAGATATGAGTCTAACGACTGCATGGCTTAGCGGGGAATTCACTGTATCTCTTTGAACCTTGGTTTCCTGTCCTGCAAAATGAGAGAAGAGAGTGAGATGCATTCTTTGTATGCCATGGAGGGGCGTAGGAAGAATGGTCAAAGGCTGCAGGAAACACATTTCACTTCCATCCTCCAAAGATGATGCGGGTTGTCCCAAGAGGGCGCAATGCAAGCGGGGCCTAGAGAGGAGGCACTGGGGGCACTGTGGCGAAGCAGCTGAGACCTTTCCCTCCAACCCGAGCCTCCCCCAGAAAACCCCACCCAGCAGTCTCCCCAGTGATCACCTCACCCCAAGTGGCCTCCTGTAAAAATCACTTACAGAAATGCAAATTATTTTTAACCAAAACACACCGCCAAATCCAAGAGTACAGGGCGGGCGGCCGGGGGGAGGTGGGGAATGAAGGCTTGAATTGCAGATTGTGGGCACGGGAAGAGGCAGTTCGATAACAGTTACTGGCTTTAATTGCAAGACCTGACTGGGTAAGGAGATAAACCCCTCTGCTGGGCCGAGCTGCTCCAGGGCAAGGCAGCAGAACCCATGAAAAGGGCTGAGAGGAGTGTGGGCTTCCAGCTAAACAGTTACCTTGGCAAATTATGAGGGAGTCCCTGCTGGGAAGCATAATTTTCTTCTCTGGCTGTGCCAGGGGCTGCAGGTCAAAGTCAGTCACATATGGGAAATTGTTTCCTATTAATAAAATACGAGCCCTCGGCCCGCTAAAGAGCAGAGGGGGTTCTAACGCCCGACTGGCCCAAATGTCTGCCTTCTTCCTCCCCTGGCCTTGGTGCCTGGGGTCATCCCAGGTTTGCTGTGGTTTTTTTGTTGGTTTTTTTTTGGTGCACATGTATTCTTTTATCACATGATAGCATTACCACCTTGCATAAGCTTAAGTACATGCACGTCACTTTCTCTTCTTGAATCTTCAGAACAAGCCTGAAGGCAGGACAGGCAGGGACTGTGTAGCCCATTTGCAACCACAGAAATTGCAGCCTAGAGAGGCGGAGGAGGAATTAGGACTGTGTCTCAGCTACCCAGGCCTCTGCTTTCACCGGCTTCCCACTCCTCCTGGAAACCAAGCTTCCAGGGCAACAGGGGAGCCCCAAGACCATCCTGCTGACTTCACACCCAGGATAAATTCACCAGGCTCCCGATGGCACCCAACGCAGATGAGACTACCCTGAGGCCGACCCGCTGAGAGCTGTGGGAGGGGGGTCACCAGCCCCTTAGTGCGGCGCCTGAGTAACTTGTCCTCCTTGTCCACTGCCTGAATCCCACACTTTCTTCTGTGGGAGGGAAGTGGCAAGTCCAGACCTCCCTGGCAGATACAGGAGCGTGAGCTGCAGCCTGGCAGCTTCCCCAGCATCAGGTCGGCTGATTTCCAGGCTTATGGCTTAGCCTCCTGCTGCCAGGTGTGACGAGCACATTGGTACAGTCAGGAAGCAGCAGAGCCCGACTCTGCTTTGGGGTTCATGGACACCAGCTCATGCACCCTTCATGCACTACAGAGGGGAGACAGGCCCAGAGTGGGCAGGGGTGCGCCCTGAGCTAATGCAGAGCCACATCTTCTCCTATGCCTGTGCTTCTCCCAGCCCCTCTCAGTGTTGGGAAAGACCACACTCATACACACACACACACACACAAAACACACTACATACACACACCATCCACACACACACAACACTACACACACACCACCCACACTCCCTCCCACACACATACACACAACACACTACACACACACCACCCACACTCCCTCCCATACACACAACATACTACACACACACCTACTACCCACACTCCCCAAACACATCCACAGACCCATACCCCTCAGTGCGCACACACACACACCACACACATTCATTTACCACACATACACACCCACACACACACAAACAGTAAAGCAGTGGGACCCTCACATGTGAGATGTCCATGCAAGTGCCCCCGAGAGGCAGCCACATCTCCGCACTCTGGACTCTAATGACCTGGTTCCAAGGAAGCTTCGTCACGCACACAATCCGCCACCTCATCATTGTGTCTCAACTCCTTGGCTTGGCATTCGAGGCCCTTCCCGGCACGGCTCAAGTCTTCCTGCCCAGCATAGCTCAAGCCTCCCTTCCTTTCACCCGCTCAGCACTCCCTGGGCATCCCTGTGCGCCTCGTAGTTACCGGGCACAGAGCAGAAATTGCATGCTGTCCCTACCCACAAACAGCCCACGTGCTAGTGAGGTAGGCAGACCTGTACGCAGGCACTCACCACACACCTAGTGGGCACCCGATGGCCAGGCGAGCCCACCACCCAAGGGGAGCACTGCCGCGAGGGCTTCAAATGGTGCCTGGCCTTGTTTCACTAAATCCCCCCGCCTCCCTGTGAGGAGAGACCCTGAGCAGGCTTGTGAGAACGCCTGAGCCCCTGTGTGGGGAACGAAGTGGGGAGGGCGTGCCACACAGGTGACAGTGCCCGTAGCTGCCGTGCCTGTGACAGGACTGGAGAAGGTCTCTGAGCAGAGGCCTGGAAGCCAGTTTGACTTCCAGCCTCCCCTGGCCCCTCCTCTGCAACAGACCTGCCCCTCCTTGCATGCCGGGCCTGGCTCAGCGCTCCCCTTCTGTGGGGCACCTAGGAAGGAGAGAGGTGCCACGTCTCTCTTCCCTCCACACCAGAGCACGGCCCAGCCCACCCTGGCCCCTTCCAGCTCCTCCCCAAAGCGCGTGCTTCATCTTATACGTTCCAATTTTTGCAGATGCTGGTCGGTTCTGGAACCCTTGCTGGGCCAGGACTTATTTATGGATCAGGGCTGGAGGGGGCCGGAAGGGCAGTGTACCATGTGGCTGGCCTCCTCTCGACCCCGCTTCCTGGGTCCCATCTGCTTTCGCCCTGTCTTTTGGTCCTTTGGGCCTCACACTTGTCTGTCTGTCTCTGCGAGTCTCTGTCTTACTCTCGGGTTGACTGTGTACAGCTGTGGAAGTGAGGCTCTGCCCTTCACCAGCTTGCCGGCCTTGGACAAGCCATTTAGGCTCAGTTGCCGTTCTCCCATCTGGGAAATGGAGTCGATAGCGCCTACCTTGCCTGGTGCCTGGGAAGATGAAGTTATAAATAATACAGTGAGGCTACTGGCCCACAATAAATGGTAGCTGTCGGCATGTTCTCTCTCTCTTTCTGTCCCCCCGCCCACCCTCAATGTTCCCTCTCCCTCTCTTTCTGCCCCCTTCTCCTGCTGAGGAGTTGAAAACACTCTGCCCATTCCCCCCCCACCCCGCCTTTGGTCCACCCCCGTTTTCTTTCTGTCTCTCTGCTTTAAGTGAATCAGAACACAGAGCTGGTTTGTTCTTTCTTAAATCTATCAAATGCCTTTACATTTCCCCATTGTTAATTTTCAAAGCCTGGGAATGAAGTGTTTTCTGTCTTGCTTCTGCGGTGAAGTGTTCCTCGGGCAACCCGTGTTCCTCCTCGGGCAGCCCTGGGTGGAGATAGCTCAGAGTTCCACCACAGCCTGTGAGGCCTCGCTCCTGGGCTGGCCCACCATCAGCAGGCAGAGGCCACCGGGCCAGAGAGGGGGTGTTCCGGCTCAATTTTTCCCTCCCCCACTCCTTAGAACTCCATTTATCCCAATTTGCTAAATTTAAACTCAGTTTTTCCAGAGTGGCTCCTTACTTGAGGGCTTGGCCAGCTAAATGAAGGCTCTTCCTCCTCTTTCCCGTGGCCTTTTATGAAGCTGCCTAGCATTAATTATCACGTTTGTCACTGGGTAATAAAAATCTCTGAACTCCCTGCCACCAGATTATCTTTGTAAAGAAATGCAACTCATTTACGGTTAATAACCAGAGGCCCCGCATCCCCAGCCTGCTAAGGCGAGTGATTTATAGCACCCGCCGGATGAGCCCGTGCACTTTTCCACGGGACAGTCCGTGGTCCAGGTTCAGCAGCTGCTGGCGAGATGCCCGCTTCCCACCCGTTTAGGCACGGGGCCCCTGAGGCCAGGTGGGCGTGCAAGGCACTGCCCTGTGAGAGCCGGCGGTAGATGGAGATAACGTATTGTCCTCTTCCCCTCACAGACCACGTCTCGGTTGGAGGACTCGGGGACAGTTTTTATGAATATTTGATCAAATCCTGGTTGATGTCGGGCAAGACAGATATGGAGGCTAAAAATATGTACTACGAAGCCTTGGAGGTAAGACAAGCACTGCATTATTCACGGGAAGCTGGTCAACAGCCCCCGGCTCTCTCACAGGCCCCTGAGTGCTGGGGGGCTGCGGGGCCAGTTGGGCCGAGGCTTGCTCCCACCCCCTGCAGTTAAGTGGTGAGAAGATTGACAGGACCGTCCCCTCCCAGCCAGGCGTTTTACACCCCTGTGGACCCTCCCGAATGCTCTAAGATTGAGACTGGTTTAGATGCAAAACCCAAGCTCAGGGAGGTAAAGTCATTTGTCCAAGTTCTCATAAGAAGTGACCCTTAGTCTGATTCAGAAACCACCACCTGCTTGCTGTCTGTGCTTCAGATGATGTATCAGAGTGCAGCCAGACTATGGGCTGGCACCTGCAAGGGTGGCTGCCAGAGTGAGACCCTTAGCCGTGTCTTCCTTGCGTGACAGAGGTGACATGAGAAGTATGTCCAAGCTGGAAGAGGCCTCCTTCAGTGGAGCATCCAATTTTGCTCTTTCTATTTATGTGGATGGAAACCAAGGCCCAGAGAGGGGAAGGCCCTTGCCCAAAGCCACACAGCACAGAGCTGGCCGAGCTGGCACCACTGCTGGTCTGTCCGTGGGGTATGGAATGAATGAGGGCTGGAAGGCTGAGGTGAGTCCCTCCAAACAGGAGAGGCCAGGACAGAAGAGGGAGTCAGCTAGTCTGAGCTGCTGGGAAGAGGGCTAGACCAGGACAGAAGAGGGAATCAGCTAGCCTGAGCCACTGGGAAGAGGGTTAGAGAACCCCACTGCTCAACAGACACCTCGGAGCTCAACTAAGGAAAAGGCACTGAGTGGACTCTGGGCCTCAGTTTCCCCATAAAGCAAGTTTAGCAAGTTGGATCTACTCTGCCACCACCTGGGTCTACATTACCTCCTTATGTCCTTTAAACTGGCTTCCCCTCTGCTTTGCACTCTGAATGATCTGTGGGGAAGAAAAGCCAGACGAGCTGGACACACACATCCCTCTCCTCTCTGGCTTCCCTTAGCACCTGTAATAAACCCGACTCCTCTCCTTTACCCACCGGGTCCGCCTTCCCTGGGCCCTGCTGATCACCCTGACTTCATGCCTGCCTCTTTGCCCTGTGCTCTCTGGGCTCTGGGCACCACTCTTCCTGCTCTTCCTCAGATACCCCAGGTGATTCCCACCTCAGGTCCTTTGCACTTGCTACCCCCTCTGCCTGGAATTTCGTTCCAATGTCTGGGTCCCACTCACTAATCAACTCTCAAGTCAAATGCCACTGAAACTACCATTCCCAGCCTATCACATTCCCAGGCTTATTCTCTTCACCTTCATCAGCCTCTAAAATTATCACAGGCACAGATTTGTTTACTTCTTCATTGTCTGTCTTCCCCAAATAGAATGTGAGTTATCTGGGATCAGAGATCTTGTCTGCTCTTAAAACTGCCTGGCACATAGCAGGCACATGGTAACTGTTTTGCAAACAAATGAATGAATGAATGAATGAATGAATGCTGAAAGGATGGATGGAGGGAAGGATGGGTGAGTAGACAGATGAGTGCGTGGATGGGTGGGTGGGTGTGGACAGATGGATGGATGTTTAGATGGTCTCTACCCTCTGATCACAGGAATCTGGCCAGGAATGGTGGTGCTTAAAAGACACACATTGACATGGACTGGTAGAGCTCAGGACCCTTTAAACTGTAGGCTGAGCAATGAGTTTTCCCTGCCCAGCTCCCTGCCACAAGACCTCAGTCATGAAGCAGCTTCTGGGACTCCAGTCCCATCTCAGTCTGAGTCTCAGCCTTGTTCACTCCTGGCTTTGGCTGAGCTCAGACCAGAGCCCGTCAGAGAATTCGTGTGCAGCTGGTGGCGGTGGTGGCCGGAGCCTGCTGCCCAGAGGCCCTTTATGCCTTCCCTTGCAGAGTAAACATGAAGTTAATGAGCAGCCAGACTCCCTGCCCTCAGGGCACACTGTAGTTGAGGCTTCTAGGGAAGAAATGGCCATGAATTATTTAAGGAAACTCCGGAGCACTTGATTTTATAGGGGAGAACTTTGAATAGAAGAGGCTTTGCTGTCTGCATTTGATCTCCCCAGTGAAGAGCTTGGAGTGTCTGTGACCCTGGGTGAAAGCTGGGCCTCTGGCAAGTTTGGGGTTTTGAAGAATGTTCTGGTGGTTCTCAACCTTGTTGGCATGTTAAAATCACCTAGGGAGCTGCAAAGTCCTGATGTCCAGACTGCACCCCTGACTCAGAACCTCTGGGCCCCAGCCGGGGCCACACATAAACCTTGGGATTTCCATGTATAGCCAGGGCTGGGAACCACTGAGCAAAGACCTGCATCCCTGCCTGCACCTTAGCATCACCTGGGGAGCTTTAAAAATCCCATGCCTAGCCTCACCCCAGGCTAATTAAATCCCAATCCAAGCTTTTTAAAAAGTTTCTTCCACAATTCTGTTGTGCAGCGGGGGTCAGAAACCACCAGGTTAGACCAGTGTCCAGCTGGGGTGGGCACGGGAGGGTCAGACAGATCGGACTGGGCACACCCCTGAGTGTCACCGCAGGAGAAAAACAAGAACAGGGAGAGCTTCGGTCACTTGGGGCTTCTCTGGACCAGTGCGTGAAGTACCTCATCGTCTTTAGCCCCCATCTTACAAATGATGAAACTGAGGGGATAGAAAGGCCCAAGGTCCACACAGCAACAAGTGTCAGAGCCAGGACACAAACACGGGTCTGACTCCAGATCCAGTGGGCTGGCCCTCACCTACTGGCGGCCAAATCGCAGAGGGGCCTGGCTTGCCTGAAACCCCTCCTGCGAGTGCTCAGATGGGGGGCTCCTGCAGGCAGCAAAGGAAGGAACAGCCAGCATCAGGTGCTGAGCCAGCCTTCGAATATCCTCTCCTTTAGTCCTCACAACCAGTCCAGGAATTGTTATTCCCATTTTGTAGATGAGCAAAGTGACTCTTTAGAAAACTGAAATGTCGCCAAAGTCATCTAGCTCTTAAATTGCAGAGCTGAGATTCAGACCCAGGCCCCTCACTACTCGGGACTCAGTGCCTACAGGTTACCCCTGCTCCACAAGGAACGGTACAAACATTTTTGTTAATATATTTCAAAAGCAAGCCCCGGCTTGTGCCCCACTTAGCTCCTTGCACTGCCTCTTGCTGCGATGTTAACCTTTACCAGTCGTCTGCCAGCCTGCACTGTCTTGTGTTTTGCTCGGAGTTTGAGAAAGCCTTGTTTTTTATCTTTGCATCTGCGTGTCTCAGTTGTGTCTTCTAAGAGGTACTGGTTTATAATTTCCTCTTGACTGCAGTTGCTTAGCTTGGGGCCAACCCCAAATGGAAATAACCTGAGGGAGACGGTCTGGCAGGTGCAGGTGCCACCTCCGGTGCGTGGCATCCTGAGGTCTCCCTCACATGTCTATGTTCTCTCCCAAAGCGTTGACAACTGATGACTCTGACCCAGGTTTCTGAGCCTTGACACTCCTCCCCTGCATGACATGCTTAGCGATGCCAAGCAGCCTCCGGGGACTTGGCTCTGCCCGGGAGCCAGGCCGGGCCCAGAGCAGACCACCCCCTCCCCCACAGCCCGGCTGCTTTGCAGGTGCCCTCAGCACTCCCCCATGTGGAGCAGGTGAGCTGGCATGTCACATCATGAGCACTTCCCCATCTGCCACTCAATGTGGGTCCTGCAGCCAGCTCACAGCCCTGGGCCCTGACAGGAGAGAAAAAAGGAAAAAACAGACCCAGGAGTGAACGAATGTTTTGTGAGCATCTTCTGTGTGTCCAGCACTGGTTGGAGGCTGCTGGTGGTGTCTTCTGTTGTCACATGGCACTCAGAGTCTGGGAGAGACAGATATGCAACAGAAACATACACCAAGTAGGAATGGCACCATGTAGAAAGGTGATGGGACCATAGGTAACGGGAGTGACAGTCCTGCTTTAAATTGGGGCATCCTCTCCAAGGAAGTGACATTCTGGAGGAGGTGGAGTTAGCAGAGTCAGGGCTGGAGCATCAGCCAAGCCCCGAAGGAGGAAGAAAAATGGAGCCTTCAAGAATGTCACCTTTGCAGAGACATTCCCTGACCTCACTCTGCAAAGTAGGGCACTGCCCCTGTCCCAATTTTTTTTTTTTGAGACAGAGTCTCACTCTTGCCCAGGGCGGAGTGCAGTAGCGCAGTCTCGGCTCACTGCAACCTCTGCCTCCTAGATTCAAATGATTCTCCCACCTCAGCCTCCCAGGTAGCTGGGACTATAGGTACATACTACCATGCCCAGCTAATTTTTATATATTTAGTAGAGATGGGTTTTTGCCATGTTGCCAGGATAGTTTCAAACTACTAGGCTCAAGTGATCCATCTGCTTCAGCCTTCCGAAGTGTTGGGATTACAGGCGTGAACCACTGTGTCCAGCGCCCACCCCCTGCCAATTTTTTAATCTTATCCTCTCACTTTGTTTTATTCAAAATGCTGATCACAAATTGTACCTCTCAGCCAGTTGTGGTGGCTCACGCCTGTAATCCCAGCACTTTGGGAGGCCAAGGCAGGTGGATCATCTGAGGTCAGGAGTTCAAGACCAGCCTGGTCAACACAGTGAAACCCCGTCTCTACTAAAAATACAAAAATTAGCTGGGGGTGGTGATACATGCCTGTAATCCCAGCTACTTGGGAGACTCAGGCATGAGAATGGCTTGAACCTGAGAGGCAGAGTTTGCAGTGAACCAAGACTGTGCCACCACACTCCAACCTGGGAGGGAGAGTGAGACTGTGTCTCAAAACAAAACAAATTGCCCCTCTCATGTATATTTGGTTTTGTTGGAAATTCTCTGCACTAATGGGTGAGCTCCCCGAGGCAGGGTCCAGGCTTCTCTCCAGCACACCTGTAGCCCCAGCACCCAGCACAGCGCTGACACCAAGGAAATTAGTGGCTCAGGAAAGATGAAGCCAGGAGGGTGCATGAGTGAAAGGAGCCAGTGTGTGATGTAGGGGGAGAAGGGAGGGCAGGAGACGGACTGCAGAGGAATCCTAGGAGCCAGTAATTACTGGGGACTCTCTATCTGCTGGAAAATATGCCAAGCCCTGCAGACATGTCTCATTTAATTCTCACAACCCTAAGAGGCAGTTAATGCTCTTCTCCCAAGTTTACACATAAGGAAACTGAGGTACAGAGAGAACATGCAACCTGCCCAGTATCACGCAGCACGGAACTGGTGGAGATGAGATTTGAACCTGACGAGTCTGTGCCCAAGAGCCACGTCCATAGCGTCAGGTCCACCCTCAGGGTCCAGATCATGGAGTCTTGGAGGCCCCTCTAGACTTTCACATAAGAGCACTTGGAAACCACTGAAGGTTCTAAGCAGGCAGGTGATATGATCCAGTTCGTTAATTGCCAAGTTCAGAGACCCCCTGAAGAGTAGATTGGAGGGGTGAGAGTGGAGGCAGAGGCCTGGCAAGGGCCCCAGAGGACCCCAGCCATGGACCAGGTCCCACCAGCCCATGGAGTCTGGCTGGAGGCTGTGTGAGCAGCCTCCTCCCGCCCCCTCTTGTGTCCAGGGCTCCTGGGGCCGACAGCAGTCTGACACTCTCCCACCCCCAACATCCCAGAGTTTACAGCAGCATCACCTCTCTTCCCACCAAAAGGCATGGCCGTCGGGTAGTGGAAGAAGCAGAGCTCTGGACATTGTGGGGTCTTGTTTCTAGGCTGGCGTGGCTGGGTGACCTGGGGCAAGCTGCCCCCGCCCCCGTTTATCTGTGTTGGATGCTACTGCCCAGGTGCCTGGCTTGCTATAGGCATTAAATGAGGAAACGTGACAAAATACCCGTAGAGAGCAGCTCTTCGCTTTCTGCAGGAAACTGATAAGAATAGATGGACATTCTTCCCATAAATATGCACATCCACAAAAAAGTGTTGGGTACAGTTTTAGGGGCCTGGACCCCTGAAATCCATCCACAGGCCCCTGGGCTTCCAGTTAAGATCAGAGGACATAATGGAGGACATATTTTAAAAATAAAAACTTTTAATGTTTTTTAAAACGTAGAAGATTTTAAAGGCTGTGTGAGAGACTTGCCCTGGGGAGCTGCCCTGAGTCTGAGCCTCCTAGCGAGTAGCAGCCCCTCCTGTGGCCCTGGCAGGCGTCTTGGCCAGCAGAGATCATTGGACCTCCTCTGCTTGGGATGGAGGGCTTGGCAGAGCTGCCCTTGCTACTGTCTCCAAAATGTTCATTTTCCGTCCTTTCCCCTCTTCTCTGTGCCCTCCCATGCCCCTTCTCCCTGCCCAATCCCCACCTTGCTCCCAGGCGATAGAGACCTACTTGCTGAATGTCTCTCCCGGGGGGCTGACCTACATTGCTGAGTGGCGAGGGGGGATTCTGGACCACAAGATGGGGCACCTGGCCTGTTTCTCCGGGGGCATGATCGCCCTCGGCGCTGAGGATGCCAAGGAAGAAAAGAGGGCCCACTACCGAGAGCTCGCAGCCCAGATCACCAAGACGTGCCACGAGTCATACGCCCGCTCAGGTAACCCTGCAAGGGGAAGGGGCAGCAGGAAAGACTGAGGCTAGACACCAGGAAAGACCAGCAGCAGTGAGCGAAGGAAGCACATGGCCTTAGGGAAGCTACCCCTTGGAAGTTAGGTGGAATTTGAGAGATGTGCTGTCCAGGCTCCGAGACTGTCCCCTGAATGAATGGAAAACTAGTAGGGGCACGGTAAACGCTTTGCATGTGCCCAGCGCTCTTCCGCCCTTGACACACACCATCACTGAACCTCACCACACAGATGAGGAAACTGAGGCTCAGAGGTGACTTGGCCAAGGTCCCTTGAGGGGGACACAGAGTAAAGGATCCTCCAGCCCCTGAGGGGGGTGACTTCCTGAGCCCAACACGTGTCCCACCCTGAGTCCCTTACCTTCCAATGTGCCTCTGCCTTTTCCCCAGCACCCGCCTTAGAGTGGGTCTCACTGCCTCCTACTGCCACCTGTTTAGTCGGCCTCTTTAACCCATGACCACCGGAAAGCCTGAGAGCTTGGTCCTCCCCACCCACTACTCACTACTGAATTGTCAGATGCTAGAGTCAGAGATCACATGTGAGAGCATGAGCCAGGCTCCTCATTCTACACAGAGAAACGGAGTCAGCCCAGAGAGGGGAGGTGACTTAGCCAAAGTCACGCTGCACGTGAGGAACTGATCTGGGGCTAGAAAGCCTTCTGATGCCTGGTTCCACCCGGCCTGCAAACTGCACCCCTCAGAAAATTCTCTGGCCCCCTTGTGGTCCCAGGAGACACCTGCTGCTCTGAGTATTAATCCCAGTGTTGGTTGGAGGGGTCGACCCAAGATTTGGAGTCAAAATCCCAGGCTCAAGCGCCGCTCTGCCACTACCAGCTGGGCAGCCTCTGTTGGATAGGAATAATGACACAGGTCTCAGAGTGAGGCACAGGGTCCCATGAGAAAGGTCTTTGGCCGCCGCCTTGGCCAGCAGCACTGCCGTTACTTGTGGACAGCTCACCACCATGTGTCTGCACCGCTCCAGTTGAATGGGGTCTCCTGGAGCTGTTTCCAGGAAGTCAGAGATTCGCAATGGGTCTTTAAAACTGATCGTTCGGGCCGGGCACGGTGGCTCACGCCTGTAATCCCGGCACTTTGGGAGGCCGAGGCAGGTGGATCACGAGGTCAAGAGATCAAGACCATCCTGGTCAACATGGTGAAACCCTGTCTCTACTAAAAATACAAAAAATTAGCTGGGCATGGTGGCGTGTGCCTGTAATCCCAGCTACTCAGGAGGCTGAGGCAGGAGAATTGCCTGAACCCAGGAGGCGGAGGTTGCGGTGAGCCGAGATCGCGCCATTGCACTCCAGCCTGGGTAACAAGAGTGAAACTGCGTCTCAAAAAAAAAAAAAACTGGTCGTTCATTCTCTTCAAAGAGCTTGCTCTGCCAGGGCCATAAACAAATAAGAAATCTCAGGAATAATAAAAAGCTCACTACTTGTCTGGGACAATCAGCCCAGACCATAAAAGACAGCCGCTTAATAGAGCATATTGTTCCAGCCGGCCCCTGCCCCCCCACTGACGGCTGCAGCAGCAGCTTCTGCCCTCACCCCACTAGTGACTTGGCAAAACAAGTGTTTTCTGATGGCCAGGAGCCGCTTCACCGTTTGAAAAGATTAGAGAAGCCAGGGTCTAGCTATGTCCTCTTCCCTGAAGCCCGCCATGGAAGAGTAGGAAGTCCTGCAAACCTCTAGCCCCTGCCTCTAGAGGAAAGCAACCCAGGGCCTCTCAGGGTTCTGAACCCTAGTGGGTGGGAAGAGGGCTCACATCAGGAATGGAGCTGGGAACAGGTGACCTGGACAGGAGGGACAGGCTAAGGAGGAGGATCTGGCACTCATACCCTGCATGTTGGGCCTATGAGGGTTAGACCTAGGAGGGAAAGAGCACCGCCCTGTGAGAAGCATCAGACGCATCCAGAGTCAAGTCCCAGCTCAGCCACAACTTGCTGTGTTACCTTGGGCAAATTACTTAGCCTCTCTGATCCTCAGTTTCCACATGTGTGAGAGGGATAGTAGCAATTACCTTAGTAAAGAAACATTTTTTAAGGATTGAAATGGTGTATTAAAGCACCGAGCACAGCCTTTGAAATCATAAATAGTGGCTGCAGAGGTGGTTTTAATTATGGCCATGCAGCCTGGCGCAGTGGCTCACACCTGTAATCCCAGCACTTTGGGAGGCCGAGATGGTGGACCACCTGAGGTCAGGAGTTTGAGACCAGCCTGGCCAACGTGGTGAAACCCCGTCTCTACTAAAAGTAGGAAAATCAGCTGGGAGTGGTGGTGCATGCCTGTAGTCTCAGCTACTGGGGAGGCTGCAGCAGGAGAATCACTTGAACCCAGGAAGTGGAGATTGTGGTGGTGAGCCAAGATCACACCATTGCACTCCAGCCTGGGCAATAAGAGCGAAACTCCATCTCAAACAAATGATGGCCATGCAGACAAGAATGGCAGCAAATTGCCCCAGAACAAAACAGTGACAGTAACAGAACCCAGACTTCCTCGGGCCTTCCTTCCTCAGCTCCCTCTGTGGGAGTAGGTGCATTTCTGGGCAATCTTCCCTTCATCTCCACCTTAGCAGTTCTGAGACTCTACAAGTTTGCCCTGGGAGGTGTTAAAAGTAGACCTCTAAGAAAAAAAGGTCATTGCATATTAGCATATTAAAGGATCTGATAAATCCTGCAGACTGGAGACTCACTTTGTTTAACCCTCTGTTCCCCCCGAAACCCTCTTGGCTGAGGTGTGGCTAACTTCTTGCAGAGCTATTGCCTCAAAGTGCACAGCTGTGGGACCCCGCACAAACCTTTGCCTGCCCAGACTGCCGAGTGGCTCATTCGGACTCAGAGTCCAAAGCTGCTCAGATTTGGAGTCCCCAGGGGTCTTGTTTTGTCCAGCCCAGGCCAAGGGGGAAGCAGTGCATCTGCCTGGTGCAGCCTCACGCAGCAGTCCAGGCAGGGGCACCCCACACCCACACACCCCTAACATCACCCTGGCCATGGGTTTGAGGCAGCTGGGACTGGATCCCAAACAGCAGGAGGTGGGAGGTCTGACCTGGGCCCTCTGCTTGGCTGTTTCCCCAGACACCAAACTCGGGCCCGAGGCCTTCTGGTTTAACTCCGGCAGAGAGGCCGTGGCCACCCAGCTGAGTGAGAGCTACTACATCCTCCGGCCAGAGGTGGTGGAGAGCTACATGTACCTGTGGCGGCAGACCCACGACCACATTTACAGGGAGTGGGGCTGGGAGGTGGTGCTGGTGAGTGGGCCTCAGGGATGGGCGGCTGGGTGCAGGTGCCCCTGAGAATTCATAGATGGCCAGGTGCTTGGTGCCCTGGCTTGGGCACGGAGAGGAAGGCTAAGCCACGTTGACCTCTGGCTGCAGTTCAGTGTACAAAGGGTCAAGGTGCTGGTTACAGAGTCAGGAGTCCCCAGCTGGGCAAAGCCGCCCGGAGACAGGACAGGGCTGACCCATGAAGGGGGTTTTGAGTGCCCATGGCCTTGGGACCAGGCCTCAGCAAACTTAGAGGGCCAGAGGCTAGGCAACTGCCCAGAGCACCACGCCGCCACTGCTGTCCCGATGGACGCTTTCCTGATCCCGAAGCTGGGCAGCTCATTTCAGCCTCCCTCTTCCCACAGGCAGCCCAGCCCCAGGGAGTCCCCACCCTAGTTTCTACTGGTCCTCAAGGCCTACCCTGCCCTTAGCCCCTGGCCTCACACCTAGGTAGAAAGCTCATGGCCGTGTTGGGGGAGGTGTCAGAGGCAGGTATGGGGATTCCAGAAGGTTCCCTGGTGGATGCTGAGCCTTCTCTGCCCCTCTCTCCCCCACTACCCCCCCATGCCCACTCTAAGCATTGCACTCAGATGGGGCCCAGGGCATCCTCAGGTTCACTGGCCTGGTTAAGTCCTCCTGCTTCTCCAGGACCCTTATTCTTGGCCTTCAAAGGCCAAGCGTCTTGTGCTCCTGTGCCCAGTCCATAGACCCCTCAGTGGGTAGAAATTATATTTATCAGCCTACAGGCAACACGGCGAAACCCCATCTGTACCAAAAAATACAAAAATGAGCCAGACATGGTGGCACATGCCTGTAGTCCCAGCTACTTGAGGAGCTGAGGCAAGAGGACTGCTTAAGCCCGGGAGGTTGAGGCTGCAGTGAGCTATGATCGTCCCACTGCCCTCCAGCCTGGGTGGCAAAGCGAGACCTCGTCTCAAAAAAAAAAAAAAATGTGATTGGCCCACGTGCCTCCAGCCAAGGGACCATCTCTCCAGATAATCCCTGGGATACCAAGTCCATCCCCAAATCCCAGCCCATGGCTATTACTAATGGCCTCTCTTCACCTCTGCCTACCTCTATGGGTGAATCTGTGAGACCAGCCTAGTCCCCTGAAACATAAAGAGAAGCTTCCTCTAAGTTCAAACCAGGTGAAGAACTCAGGACAGGCAGCCCTTTGGGCCAGAGCTCTCAGAGGTATGGGTGGAGGGAGTGTGGCCCCTCCAGCCTGGGGACAGGTGGCTGAACCCTGAAAAATAATTTGGCCTTCTGTTCCCACAAATGCCAGGAGTCTCCAGCCAAGGGGTGGGGGTGCTGTCTGTTTTCGAGCTCCAGCCTGGCAGGCATGTACAAGTCTTGAGGGGCCTTTCCCGTCCCAGGTTAAGGCTGTCTTCCTCTTCCTCAGGCCTTGGAGAAATACTGTCGGACAGAAGCCGGTTTCTCCGGGATCCAGGATGTGTACAGTAGCACCCCCAACCACGACAACAAGCAGCAGAGCTTCTTTCTAGCGGAGACACTAAAGTGAGCAGCCTGGGCTTTTCCTAGGGATGGACAGGTGGGAGATCAGGGGTGGGGGTCCGCAGTCCTTCCCCTCCACGGTCAGGTCATGTGCCCAAGATGGGTGGAGGGCTCTGCACCCCAGGGGTGAGCCTTGGGCCAGGCCGCTTTCTCAGAGTGAGACTGGGCCAGACTCCAGGTTCCCTAGGGATGCACCGTGTGATACTGAAGCTTCCTTCAGTTTCTCACCTGTCTCCCCAGGTGCTTCTGTTCTGGGAGCTGCGTCCTCATGTGTGAAATGGGATAGGATTAACGATGATGATGTCAGTACTGGTTGCTGGCGATGACATTCCCTCCTGGGGCCTCTGTCGTGTGGCTGCTGCAGCCCCCTCACTTTCTTGCCACAGAAATTGGCCACCCCACTTCCTCGCTGTTCCCCAAAGCCAGCCCTGTGTGCTTTAACCCTTTAGGGTGGGTCAGAATAATCAGTTCTTCCAGCGGGGAAAAAACTCACCGCCAGGAAGCTGGAGTTCTAGAGTCACAGCCCCCTGTTCATCTTAGTGCCCTAATGTGTACTCTGAATGTAGCGTCTCGGCGGGCAGCAGCGGGCACATAAGAGCCTATTGGACTAGAGCAGCCTCCAGCCCCCTGCAGAGGAGAACCTGGGCCACGCGAGCTCACATACAAGGCCGGGCAGGTGAAGCCGGCTGATGGCAGAGCCAGGGTAAACTAAGTCCTTCCGACCCCAAAGCTCAAGGCTTTTCTCTGCATCCACAGCCTCCTTCCCCAAGACTAGCACCCCGACCCTGCCACCCACGGTTTTGGGGTTTCAGGCTCCTGACCTTGGCCACGAGCCCATCACAAAGGCCGAGACTTGTTCCCGGGCCCACCCTTCTTCCCCAGGCCACTGACAGACTGTGTCTTGCTTCCCTGCCCCGGCCGGGGCACAGGTATCTCTATCTTCTGTTCTCTGAAGATGACTTGCTCTCCCCGGAAGACTGGGTGTTCAACACCGAGGCCCACCCGCTCCCAGTGAACCATTCAGACAGCTCCGGCAGGGCCTGGGGCAGACACTGACTGTCTCCCGCCACCACCCTGGGAACGCTGCAGGGATGCCTTGCCTTTTCAGGATTTGGGACTGTTCTCAAAGGGATTGGGAACGAAGGCCCCATCATGGGCAGACCCCCAGCAGATGTGTCGGACAGGCAACTTCTTTTCCTCTGTGAGGAGACAGGACTTGGAGACGCAGCGATGTCACAGGAGGGCCGTGGCCACACTGGCCCACACATTCCTTTCTACAGAGAATTTCTATGAAGCCACTCACTTGCCATTCCAGGGCCGAAGGGCCGGAGGTTTGCATATCCGCCCCATGCATTTGGTTTGCTTCCTTTTGGTTTCTCGGTTTTTGTTTTTGCTTGATTTTGTCTTTACAGTTTAGTTTTATCACAATTATACATACAGTTTTTAAAATCATGCGCTTTCTAAAATGGTGTCATCCTGATAAACAAAACCCAGTGTTTCAGCACACATGAAATCTTGACCCCATTATCTATATTTTAAATGCTTTTTGCCCAACACTGACCCTACGTTCAACTATGTGTCATTTACCTTATAATTTGAGGAGGGGTTCCCTTTGATTGGGCCTCAGTGTTACAAATCACTAGTGCTATTTTCATTATTATTGTAATGGGAAAATCTGTGAACCAGAATAAAAGAGTTTATTGAATAAGAAATATGATTGGGCTCATCGCACATCAGTGACTCCTACAAAAAGCCATTGCAGTGTTACCGTCAGAAAGAATAATCAACCAGCAGTTGATTTAAGGTATCATTTAGTAAACGATTCCAACTTCTATTACCTCCCCTGAATTGGTCCTGATATATTCAAGAAGCATGAGGCCAGTCCTTCAGACGGATTGTTCATTTATACTCAGGTTGCGACTGGGAAGAGGCCCGGGGAGGAGCTGCAATTTGCCTAAAGTCAGACAGCCCGTAAAAGGCAGAGGTGAGTCTCGCCCCTGCCATCTCCTGGCCACCCCAGTTGAGTGTCCTGCTGCCCCATCATTCAGCAGATGCTTGGTGAGTGCCTGCAATGGACCAGACACTGAGCTAGAGGCCAGGGACACCACTGAGAGTGAGGAAGCCATGAGTCCTCAGTCAAGGGGTCAGGAGCGGAGAGAGCGATGCTAAGGGAAACTGACAAGTAAGTGAAGTGACTGCAGGTTGTAGGAAAGGCTACAAAGGGGACAGACAGACAGCTGAGCGAGTCATAGCAGGACCTACCCTACAGGGTCAGGGAGGGCCTCTCTGGGCTGGTGACCTTTAAGCCAAGACCCAGAAGACAAGAAGGAGCAGAAGAAAGACTATCTGGCACAAGAACGAACCTCCCATAACCCGGCCCCCTTTCCCACCCTCTCCAGTGCCCACCCTGGGAGGAGGCCTGAAACACTGGGGCTGCTGTGCAGAGCAAACAGTTCAGGTCCTCACACTGAAGTGACAGCTCTTCCTCCCATGACAGTTTTTTTTTGTTCTTGTTGTTGAGAACCAGAGTCTCGCTCTGTCGCCCAGGCTGGAGTGCAGTGGCGTGATCTCGGCTCACTCTACCTCCTGGGTTCAAGCAATTCTCCTGCCTCAGCTTCCCCACTAGCAGGGATTACACCTGGCTAATTTTTTGTGTTTTTAGTAGAGATGAGGTTTTGCCATGTTTCCCAGGCTAGTCTTGAACTCCTGATCTCAGGTGATCCTCCCACCTCGGCCTCCCAAAGTGCTGAGATTACAGGCGTGAGCCACCACACCCAACCCTCTCCTGGCACATTTGCAGCTTGTCAACACAGCAGAAGTCACAGGAGAATTTTGAGGCCTTCCCTGGGCTCAGCCGCTTGCTATGTTCGTAAACTTTAGTAGCCCCTGGGCCTGTGGCTGGGTGACCTGGCTTTAAATCCCTGCTGTGTGAACTTTGTTAGGTACCTCCCCTCTCTGGGCTTTTCTTTTCCATCAAGCAGCCAGAGACCCTCAACCCCACAAGGTTGTTGTGAGAAGAATGGGAAGCTGCTGGGACCCTGGGTGCAGGAAGTATCTGCTCCTTGTTCTGGAGACTCAGACATTCCCAGAATCTTTTTTTTTTATTTTTTTTATTTTGAGACAGAGTCTCATTCTGTTGCCAGGCTGGAGTGCAGTGGCATGATCTTGGCTCACTGCAACCTCCGTCTCCCGGGTTCAAGCAATTCTTCTGCCTCAGTCTCCCAAGTAGCTGGGACTACAGGCGTGCACCACCTAATACCCAGCTAATTTTTCTACTTTGAGTAGAGACAGGGTTTCACCATGTTGGCCAGGCTGGTCTCAAACTCCTGACCTCAGGTGATCCATCTGCCTCGGCCTCCCAAAGTGCTGGGATTAAAGGTGTGGGCCACCACGCCTGGCCTCCCGGAATCTAAGCAGAGCTGCTGGGGAGTAGCCCCTGTAGCCCTGCAACAAGTCACCACACTCTTGACAGGCAGCATGAGAGTGTGACTCCTGTGACCCACCTGTGGTCACTTATTAAAAAACAAAAGCGGCCAGGCGCGGTTGCTCACGCCTGTAATCCCAGCACTTTGGGAGGCCGAGGCGGGTGGATCACGAGGTCAAGAGATCGAGACCATCCTGGCCAACATGGTGAAACCCCGTCTCTACCAAAAATACAAAAAATTAGCTGGGCATGGTGGCGCGTGCCTGTAATCCCAGCTACTCAGGAGGCTGAGGCAGGAGAATTGCCTGAACCCAGGAGGCGGAGGTTGCGGTGAGCCGAGATCGCGCCATTGCACTCCAGCCTGGGTAACAAGAGCTAAACTCCGTCTCAAAAAAAAAAAAGCAAATCAGGGAAACTGACTACACAAACATTGTAGAACAATTAGAAAATGAAGAGAAGCAGAAAGAAGACTCGTTCGCCATTCTGCACTCTGGGGTGAATACTGTTATATTTTCTGCTAGTCCTTTTGCTATGAATATATAGAATATATATTTTGCCAGCATGGTATCATACTATGCACACTGTTTTCTTATAATCTGCTTTTGCACTTAACTAGATATTGTGAACCTCTTTCCATGTCAACCAATACACGTTTGTCTCATCGCTGTACCTGCCTGTGGAGTGTTCCGTTGTGTGCCGTATCCTACTTTGCTGATCTAAGCCTGTTGCCAGGCATTTGGCTTTGTGTCCATCTGGGATTTTAGTTACAAATCACAGAAATCAACTCTGTCAACTCAAGCACAGAAAGGGATTTATTGAAATGTGATGGGGTGGATCGTGGAATCTCAGCAAAGAGTAAACAGCCAGACCTCAGAAGGGCTAGAAAGGGCCAGGGATCCTTCAAGAACCAGGGAAGCCTCTCCAGACACCGCCCTCAGGAGGGCTGAAGCCAAATGCTTCTAGATCCTACTGTGGCGCCTTTCCATGTGGCCCGGCCTGGGTCATATGCCTGCCTCTAGGCAAGGGCAGGGCCAAGCATCTTGGCTGGCAGACCCCCCAAGACCCTGTGCAGGTGACGGGCTGTTCCCTAGAGAGAAACAGGAGGTACATCACCAGAATAAGGGATCTGCAGGTGGCACAGGCAAAAACACCAGGACTGTTTACAGCTTTCTTTGATTTCTTCAGTATGATACAGAGAGTGGAAGAGCATACTTAACTATCCTCCTTTTCACTTTTGCCCAATTATGTCCTTAGAATAACTTCTAGAATATCTCTCCATCTTAAAGCCACTCTGCAGTTCCCCAGGCTCCAGACTCCCCCGCCGGCCCGCGCGGCTGTCTCCCTCTCCTCTCCTGTCCTCTGCTGTATTGCTGGGAGGAAATTGTAAAAATGAATATTTTAAAATGTATCCTCCAGGAGGGCCCTTGCAGGTGGAGAAATATCATACTTTTGGCAACTTAACTCCATTCCATGGATAAAAATAAGTAAGACTCAAGATAGGCCAAGAGGAGAGAGGAATTAAGGGATGAGTCATACTCACTGAAGGTAGCAGAGAGCTGCACAAGCCACAGAATCTGAACACCCGAACCTCCCTGAAGCAGCTCTCTCCTTCCCCAGCTGGGGGTCAGTGCACGGCTGCCAGGCTCATTTTAAGCCTCGTCTGCGCCCTCACTGAGGATCGAAGCATCATTTGCACCTGCTTCCCTCATAGATAGGCATGATGCCAGCTCCTTCCCAGAAAGCTTCATCAACACCCAGCTCCTGGCACTGAGGCCTGCATCATGGCCCTGGGAAGGGGGATGAGGGGACCACAGTCCTTTTCTAGGTGCCTCCCTTTAAATGACTGTTTGTCCAGCTAAATGCATTGGGAAGAGGAGCAAAAATGGAAAATCTGATGTAAAGGCAGTATCCAAGATGTGACTCTCAGTTCTGTTCCCTCTGCTTTGGGGAGGTGACCCCACTGTGGTTTGAGAAAGTGCTAGAGATGAACGGGCCAGCCCCCCCAGCGTTTCCCCTGGAGGCCTGTCCTTGGAAGTATGGTCATTGGTCATGTGGCAGGCACAGAGATGCCCAGCCCTCTGTGACTAATGCTTAATTACACCCTACTGGAGGCGGAGGAGCTGATTCTATTTTTTGTATCTGAAAATATCAGTTTGGTTTCCTATATTTGGAGCAGTATTGTGTTCCTGCTCAGCCTGTCTCTGAAGTCAGAGCTTTTCAAACTTGAACATGCACAGGAATCACCTGGGCAGCTTGTTAAAATCCAGGTTCATCTTCAGTGGCTCTGGCATGGAGCCTGAGATTCTGCCCCCCTTTTTCTTCTTTTTCTGAGACAGGGTCTCACTCTGTCACCCAGACTGGAGTGCAGTGGGGCCATCACAGCTCACTGCAACCTCCATCTCCTGGGCTCAAGCAGTCCTCCTACTTAACCTCCTGAATAGCTGAAACTACAGGTGTGTGCCACCACACACAGCTAATTTTATTTATTTATTATTACTTATTTATTTATTTATTTGGAGAGGGAGTCTTGCTCTGTCACCCAGGCTGGAATGCAATGGCGTGATCTCAGCTCACTGCAACCTTTGTCTCCCGGGTTCAAGCAATTCTCCTGCCTCAGCCTCCCAGGTAGCTGGAACTACAAGCATGTGCTGCCTCATCCGGCTAATTTTTGTATTTTTTGTAGAGACAGGGTTTCATCATGTTGGCCGGAATGGTCTTGATCTCCTGACCTTGTGATTCGCCCACCTCAGCCTCCCAAAGTGCTGGGATTACAGGTGTGAGCCACCGCACCCAGCTGCTATTATTATTATTATTACTTGGCTATGTTTCTCAAGTTGGTCTTAGACTCCTGGACTCAAGCAATCCTTCTGCCTCAGTCTCCCAAAGTGCTAGGATTACAGGCATGAGCCACTGTGCCCAGCCAGATTCTGCTTTTCTCTAAGAAGCTCCCAGGAGATGCTGATGCTGCTAGTCCTTGGACCACATTTGGTGGCCACTCCCTTGGTTTCTGCCTTTTATTTGCATCCCTGGAGCTGTAACTGCTCCAGAGTGGAGTAGAGGCGCTTAGGTGTTGGGATGGCATCTATAGAGACCTTGACTGCAGAGGGTCCTCCCTTAAAACAGGTGTGCCTGCCACCTATGTCAACAGCTCTCCCTTCTTCAGGACAGCCAGGGTAAGACACCAGCAGGTGGCTTAGAAAAATGATGTTCAGTAGGGTCACCCCACGTGGATCATTAATACTTAAAATGTGGTGAGTGCAACGGAGGAGCTATTGATTTTTCTTTCTTTTCTTTCTTTCTTTCTTTCTTTCTTTCTTTCTTTCTTTTTCTTTCTTTCTTTCTTTCTTTCGACTGAGTCTCACTCTGTTGCCAGGCTAGAGGCTAGACCTTGGCTCACTGCAACCTCTGCCTCCTGGGTTCAAGTGATTCTCCTGCCTCAGTCTCCCGAGTAGCTGGGACTATAGGCGCGCGCCACCACACCCAGCTTATTTTTGTATTTTTAGTAGAGCTGGAGTTTACCCCATGTTGGCCAGGATGGTCTCGATCTCTTGAGCTCGTGATCCACCCACCTCAGCCTCCCAAAGTGCTGGGATTACAGGCGTGAACCTCCGCACCCGGCCAGTTTCATTTCATTTTAATTAAATTTAGCTATGCATTTGCTGCTGGTTGCTGTTTTGAACAGTGCAGAATTAGAACTTAAATAGCAACGACCCTGCTGATGCCACAAAGACTCTCCATCAACTGCACCACTACGTAAATAATCTTAGCAGAAAATATATTGTTTAGGGACTGGAGGATTCCCATGAACATACCTGGTTATTTTTATACTCATTCCAGCTTCTGTTTTCTGCACAAGCCTCTGGGTTGGGTGTGGTTTTATGTGTTCTTACTGTCTGCAGCAGGGCTGGGTAGGCTGAAGGTCAGAGAGTCAGAGGAGCACAGCAGGAGAGGACAATCACGTGGGCTTCATACAACAGTCTTTGTAACTGCTGAGCCTGTGTTCAGCACTGCCCTGCCCTTTTCCAGGCTGCGTGGCCTTGGGCCAGCCCCTTAGTTAAGCCCCTCTGAGCCTCTGCTTCTCCATCCATGGACAAGGAAAAGTGGTTTCAAGAGTTAATTGAGCTTCCCCACCCCACCCCTTGTAAGAACTCAGTGCATCCTAGCAGTGATTGTTATGGTGTGAACCTCTTTGTAAACGATAAAACCTTGTGTAAATGTGAGGCAAAACGCTGCTGTCAAAAATTCTTCTTTTTAAACAGAATGCTCTGAAACTTGGAGGAAACCGCATCAACCAGGCCCAGGAGACAGACCAAACTCTCCAAGCAATAAATCTGAACGTTTTCTGCTTTTCCCATTGAGCAAGCATTTTGCTATTAGCCCTGAATCTACAGAAATTGGGAAACCGGGATGAAGATTTGTTGACTGTCCAAGGTCTTCCAGGGACCTGTCTGGTGGTGGCGGATGCTCGGGCCGGTTGGGAGCGGGGGTTTTGGGGCTGAGGAAGATGTTGAGAGCTTGCCCAGGAATGTTTGAGGTCCAATTAGTTTTTCCTCTTCACGGAGTACCTGATAAATCCTGTCTACAACTTCGGAAGGGAGGCGGACAGGAAAAGATGGCACCCCCATTTATAGAGGAGGGAACTGAGGCCCTGACAGGCTTGCTCAGCTCAAACAGCTGCTCCCGGCCTCTGGACAGCCTCCGCAGAGGCCACGATGCACTATATACTGTTCCCCACACCCTTCACCCCACCTTGTAAACGGCCCCCAAGGCTAGGGTGATCATCCCACATTTGCTCATGATAGCTTAGTTTTTAACCTGCTGTTCCAATGTAATAATGTAGCCCCTTTGCTCTTAAAGGTGCCCCAACTTGGGCAACACATTATATGGCCCCCTGATCTAAGTGAAAACAATGATAACTAAGGTGTTTTTCCCAGAAGCCTTCAGTGCTCTGGGGAATGGTGAAACTCAGCCTGGAAAAACGTGCAAATATCCCAGAGATTCTTTCCTTGCTGGAAACTCTCCATGTTCTCACACACCTCCGTGTCTTTTTGCATGCTGCTTCCTGCCTAGACTCCACCCCCAAAGTGTGCCTACTAAACTCCTCCTCAGTCCTCCTGGCTGCCCTCAATGTCGCCTCCTCCAGGAAACCTTCCCTGACTCCTCCCTGCCCTTCCTTTGACATTGGCTTAAAAACTCCTTTGACTTGGGCTCCTACACACCTAGGCCAGACCCAGATATGCTTGATTCTCTCCTCCATAGACTGACGGCTCCCCGGGGACAGGACCCTTGTCTTCTCACCTTTGTGTCCTCAGCATGTTATAGACGAAAATAAAGGTCTGTGCTGAAGACTTGGGGGTTAACCATGCACCAAGCCTCCCTCCCAGCTGCAGCTGGCTGAGAGTGGACCCAAGGAACCAGGTGGGAAAAGTGATAAGCAGTTTCGTTGCAGGGCTCTGTGGGCCATCCTGGTCTGGTCCGTGACTGACTGTAGATTCCAGAAAGCAAGGGGGGAAGGGAGGTGAGTTCTTTCCACTTACAGGAAGGTCCCAGAGAGATGGGGTACAAGATGGCTGGTCAGGTGCTCTCTTCTCAGTGCAGTGACCCCTTTCCACTAGCGATTGCAATGAAATTGTCGGGAATCGCCCAGTTTTCCAATCACAAATCCCCCACCATCCCATAGTGTGAAAATGGGCCAAGCCCACTTATTAACCCAAGGGGAAAAGTCCCCAGTCCAGGGACTGAGAGGCAGCATAGAGGAACGGGGGTCACACACATACCCACACTCACACACACATTCACATAAACACACGCACACACACGCTCATTCAGACATGCATACCACACACACATGCCCATTCATACAAACATGTTCACAGAAACATGCACACACACATGCACATTCATACACGTGTTCACATAAACACATGCTCACATGCATTCATACACATTCACATAAACACATGCACACACATGCACATTCACATAAACACATGCACACACATGCACATTCATACACATGTTCACACACATTTACACATACATGTTCACACATACATACACACACGTTCACTTAAACACATTCACATTCACAAACACATTTACACTTACACATGCATATTCAAACACATACACATATTCACACATACACATTCACACATACATGCCAAAACACACACACATTCACACATAACCACACACATGTTAGACACACACATGCATAGCCATACAAACATGCATATACACAAACATGCACACAAGTTCAAACACACATAAACATTCACAAATATGTGTTCACCTAAACACACACTCATTCATACACACATTCACACCTACATACCCACATGCACATTCATACAAATGCATACACATACATGTTCACACACGTATCCACACACACATGCACTTTCATGCAAACACATTCACATGAACACATTCACACACGCACTTTCATACACACATTCACACCTACATATATATTCACACTCATACACATACACACATTCATGCACATATTCGCACATACACAAGCACATTCATACACACATGTTCACACATACAAGCACATTCACACATGCATATTCACACATACACATACACACACATTCACACCTTGACTTTCCTCTCTAAGCCTTTGGATTTCCTGGCCAACCTTGCAGTCATCAGGGGTGAGGGGTGGCTATTTCTCAGGGGCATCGGATGCATATCCAGATGGCCCTGCCCGACTCTGGAGGCCCCTCACCAGCTGGGCATTCACTACTTCCTTGGGAGTTCCCTGGATCCCTAGGGTGGGAAGCTCTGCTTTCACCCACAAAATGATTCCATATCAGGCAATAATTCCATCAGCAGTTCTCAGAGTGTGGAGCCTGCAGCCCCAGCAGCATCTGGGAGCTTATTAGGAATGCAGATTCTCAGGCCCCAAAGAGCTGAATCAGCAGCTCTGGGGCAGCCCAGCAGTTCATGTCTTTGGCAAGCCCTCCAGGTAATTCTGATGCAGTAGCGGTGTGGGTCATCTCCCAAGCTCCCTGCTCCCACAACGAACCCCTCCCTGGGCCTGTTACCCCCACTTATATTTACTCCAGCCTCCCTATCCCCCTGGTGGGTGAGCAGATAATTCTGCAATGAACCAGGTAAGAAAAATAAAACTGTCCCACCTTTGAACAGGAACACCTTCCAATCATGTAATCCTCCACTCAAAAAAATGTTTTAACTTCACGATGAAATCTTCTCTATGAAAACTGAAATCCAAAGAAACATCCAAATTCTTCCATCCTCAGTTTTTATTCCACTCAATCTTGACCAGGAGGGCTCCATAGATGTCAGGACCCCTCCATCGTCAGGCCCTGCAGCCCCAGCCACCTCCTGGGCCAACTTCTACATGCTGGTGTGGTACTTTCACCACCCTCACTGTTGAATTAACCGTAGCCCAAATTTCCAGAGCATCTGCCCTTCCAAAGTCTGACTCAATAGAGATGAGAATCCCAGCAGCTGCCCAAGGTTAGAAAATACTATCACACTTCGTTTCCTCTGGCAGTTATCCTAGCAAAACCATGCTTCCAGAACCCAGATAATCCAGACCCACAATGTCCTCACCATCCATGGACCAGAGCAAGGACAGAGAGTAAACAGGACAGAGAAAGGAGAGGATGTGGGCCTCCACCATCCCCCCTGGGCCGCTTCTCACAGAGAGAGACTTTAGGGATAATTCCATCGTCTTGCACAAGTTACAAAATTTCAACTGTGGCTTTCCCAGGTCTTCGGACCAGCATGGGCCGCCTTATCCAGGAATTGACTCCACATGGAAATCACTGGAGATGGAGAGGTCAGGGATGGCCCCTGGGGAGCTGACATTTGTGACAGTCTATGTGAAGAGCATTCCAGGCAGAAGGAACGGTGAGTGCAAAGGCTCAGAGGCAGGAAGTGTTGTTGCATCGGAGGCACAGAAAGGCAGTGAGCAAGTGGGAGGGGGCTGATCTGAGGGTCAAAGTAAGTTGGCAGAAGGGGCTCCATCCTCAGTGCCTGGTGGGCAGGTATTTATTTGCTATGGTTTGAACAGCCCCTCCAAAACTTATGTTGAAATGCAATTGCCATTGAATGGTATTAAGAAGTGGAGGCCAGGCGCGGCGGCTCATGCGTGTAATCCCAGCACTTTGGGAGGCTGAGGCAGGCGGATCACAAGATCAAGAGATCAAGACCATCCTGGCCAACATGGTGAAACCCCGTCTCTACTAAAAAATACAAAAATTAGCTGGGCGTGGTGGCATGTGCCTGTAGTCCTAGCTATTCGGGAAGCTAAGGCAGGAGAATCGCTTGAACCCAGGAGGCAGAGGTTGCAGTGAGCCGGGATTGTGCCACTGCACTCCAGCCTGGCAACAGAGCAAGACTCTGTCTCAAAAAAAAAAAAACCAAAAAAAAAAAAAAAAAAAAACAGAAGTGGAACCTGGCTTGTTAAGAGGTAATTACACCATAAGGGCTCTGTCCTTGTGAATGCATTAATGTCATCACCAGAGTGGGTTGTTCCAAAAGCCGATTCAACCCTCTCTTGCTTGCTGGCTCTCTGGCACTCTCCTGCCCTTCTGCCTTTGGCCACAAGAGGACGCAGCATGGAGACTCTTGCCAAATGCAGGTCCCCAACCTTGGATTTCCCAGCCTCTAGAAATATGTTTCTTTTCTTTATAAATTACCCAGTCTGTGGTTTTCTGTTATAGTGACATAAAATGGACTAAGACAGAGTTTAATTTTAATCTGAGAGCAGCAAGAAGCTAGGAAGAGTTTAAAGCAGGGCATGAGATGACCCACATTACATTTCTGAAAGTTTCCTCCAACTTCTGAGTGGAGAGACCTAGGAATTCTTTTTCCTCTTACATCTGTCTGAGTGGAAAACCATTCTCAGATTCCTAAGTGGAAGCTTCTGAAGCCT
Organism: Aotus nancymaae; assembly: GCF_030222135.1. NCBI lineage: Eukaryota > Metazoa > Chordata > Mammalia > Primates > Aotidae > Aotus > Aotus nancymaae. Next base: position 22,358,792 of record NW_026988467.1, read on the forward strand.
GTGCCCCAGGAGTGCTTCAAGGCCCGAGTGCCCTCTGCCCTGTGTGCATGGCCTCTCCTCTGCCTTTGTACTCCTTAGGTTTTGAGGAGGCTGGGGGACTTCAAGGGCACCAGAAACCTTTTCTCTGACCCTTCTTCCCTGTAGCCGCAGATCGAGCCTCCAGCCTGCTGCCCACTCTGTTCCCACCACTCCTTTCACGTGGGCTCAGCTGTGCTTTTAAAAAATGGAAGCTGCTTCCTTAGATGGCCCTTCTCTCGCACACATGCAACTGAGGCTGTTTGTGGGGTCTGGGACCTTCTTTTCATTCTTCTTTGAAACCTTCAGGATTTGTGGCAGGTGTGAAGTAAGGGAGTTCTGGGTCTCTGGAAAGCACATACTGCTGAAACATACCATTATCTACCTCCACCCCTCCTCAAGGGGAATTCCAAGCAGGACTCGAGTGTTCTGCACCTGCCCGGGTTCTACCTAAGTCCACCTGGCTGTGGCCCCTTCCGCTGTGGCATTTTCCGTGTGCTTCCTAAAGGGTCCTGACTCCACACGGTTCTCCACCTATGATCACCATGTGGCCTGGACACCTTCCCTGCCGACAGCTCACCTGATCACCAAGGGACCGCCCCCACAGCCTTACTGGTGCCACCAACTATGGGTGTCAGGGTCCTCCTGGGGGTGTCATGGAGCCCGGCTCTGGAGGAACCCCTCTGACCTGCTCTCTGAGATCTTGCCTCTCCCTCTGTGAAATCTCTCTGGGCATCTGGATCCCTAATATCTCCCTATCCTCTTAGCCTATCTTCGGAGCAGTCAGGAGCTATCTGCCTCCTCTTCTCTTTCATCTCTCTGTCCACATGTCCCACCTGTCTCCTGAGAAATCACTCGTTTCCTCTTGCTCAGTCAGCATGTCTGCCTTCACTATGCTGTAATTTTCCAAGGCTCCAGTGTTATAAACCAGTGTTTCGAGGCAGTTTGCTTGAGGCCAGGAGTGCAAGGCTGCAGTGAGCTATGATCGTGCCTAGCCTGGGCAACAGAGTGAGACCCTGTCTCAATAAAATAAAATAATAAAATAAACTAGTGTTTTCCATAGTTCTGGTGTTTAATCCTTCATTGTGCTTTAATTTTCCTTGGCTCCAGTGTTTTTAAACCAGTCCTATTTCTCCTTGAGTTTTTAAGTGAAACTTAAAAAAATTTAAAACAAATATTTTTGATTGAGATATAATGTAGATACAGTAATGTGTAAAATACACTATTTTTTTTTTGAGACAGGGTCTCACTCTGTTGCCCAGGCTGGAGTGCAACGGCACAATCCCAGCTCACTGCAACCTCTGCCTCCCAGGTTCAAGAGATTCCCGTGCTTCAGCCTCCCAAGTAGCTGGGACTACAGGTACACACCACCACGCCAGGATAATTTTTGTATTTTTTGGTAGAAATGGGGTTTCACCATGTCAGACAGGTTGTTCTTGAACTCCTCACCTCAGGTGAGCCATCCACCTCAGCATCCCAAAATGTCGGGATTACAGGGGTGAGCCACTGCACCCAGCCTAAAATGCACTATTCCTAAATGTCCAGCTCAAGGAATGTTGACCTATATACACGCTCATATGATCTCCTCCCCAATCAAGACCAAGAATATCCCAGCACCCAGAAGGCTTGCTTGTGCTGCTTCTAGTCAATACCTGCCATCCCCAGGGCAAAGCCTATATGGCCGTCTTTCACCGTCACCTAATTTCAGGCACAGATATTTCATTCTTTTCATGGTCTTCTGGATTATAAACATTCCACTGAGGATGGGTACAGTGGCTCACACCTGTAATCCCAGCACTTTGGGAGAAGTCAGGAGGTTGGCTTGAGGCCAGGAGTTCAAGGCTGCAGTGAGCTATGACCATGTCGTAGCACTCCAGCCTGGGCAACAGAGTGAGACCTTGTCTCAAATAAAATAATAGGCTGGGCATAGTGGCTCACAACCATAATCCCAGCACTTTGGGAGGCAGAGGTGGGAATATCACTTGAGCCCAGGAGTTCAAGACAAGCCTGGGCAATATGGTGAAACCACTTCTCTACAAAAAAATGCAAAAATTAGCCAGGTATGGTGATGCATGCCTGTAGTCCCAGCTATTTGGGAGGCTGAGGTGGGAGGTTTGCTTGAGCCCAGGAGGCAGAGATAGGAGGATCGCTTGAGCCAGGGAAGCAGAGATTGCAGTGAGCTGAAATTACACCACTGTACTCCAGCCTGGGTGACAGAGTGAGCTCTTGTCTCAAAAAAAAAAAATTAAAAATTAAAAAAAAAAAATTCCTCTGCATTTTCTGTCTGAATTTATATGATACAACTTATAACCACTTACTCACACTTTTCTGCCTGCTCATTAGATAGCCCTCTATTACGCTGTTTGTGGTTAAAACCTTGGAAGTGCACAGCCAAGATCAGAGGTGATGAAATAAAGCCTCTCAGATGCAAGCTGAGCTGAGCCTCTCCCTTGTTCGGGTGACTAGCTCATCCCAGTTTTGGCTTTCCTGCTTTCAGGCCCGGGTATCCCACATCCGCAGAACTGCATCGGTGTCAGTCCTGAGCAGACCAGGATGGCTGACCCCCCAGTGCTGTTCCCTCCTTGGTCCTGGACACGGTTGAAAATACGCAAGACAAGAGGAGCAGAGTTCAGGGCAGCTCATCGGCACCGTCTGCCTGTGCCTGACACTAATGTTGGGAGGTCCCCAGATGGCAAACTCTTTTTTGTGGCTTGCGTATGGAACTAGGCCGTTTTTGTGTTTTCTCCATCTTGGCTGTGCATCAAAATCACTGGGGAGCTGGTGAAAATGTCACTCCTTCCCCCAACCAACTGAGGGGTGGCCCCAAGCACTGGTCTCCTTCAAAGGCCCCAGGTGACTAGCGGGCAGCCAGGCTGGGTAACCAGGGCCTCTGCACCTGATGCTGAGAATAAAGCTGTGCATCTGGCAGAGTCCCGGGACATTTCCTGACCCCAGGAAAGAAATCTCTCTCCCAGCCTGGACAGTATGAGAGCCAAGCCAAGCGTGTCGTGGCCTCTAACATTCATCTATTTTCTGGCTAATCACAGCCCCAGCCCCAAGCCTATAAATCCAGCCAAAGCCACTCAACATTCCAAGGCATGGTGGCATGCGGCCACATAGGCCAAAGGCTTCTCCTCATCTCTCTCTTCAATGATCTCATTGAATCTTGTGGCTTTAAATGTCATTTTTAGGCTAGCAACTCCCAGATTTATAATCCATGCCTCGCTTCCCTACAGCTCATAGCTCCATACTCATACACACACAACTGCCTCCTTGACACCTCTGTGAGGGTGGCTCTCAAGCGTCTTAACCCGGCAGACTGGACAGAGGCTTCCCCCTAGCCTGGGCCCCTCCAGGGTGCCTCCTCTCAGGATGGTGCCACCAGCTACCCGAGCTCAGCCCACTGATGATGCTTGCCTTTCCTCTCACCATCCACCTCTGACCCATCCGCAAATCCTGCCTCTGGCTCCACCACACTCCTGCATCTTGTCAACGCCTGCGCAAGCCCTGCCATCTTATGCCTGGGGGATAGGACTGCTTGAGCTTTCTGTCTCCCTCCTTCCTCTGTCCATCCCCAACGCTATTCTCTACCCAGAAACCAGAAAGTTCTCTGAACAAACATCAAAACCGAACGGCTTTACTGGGATGTCATTTACATGCCATAAAATCCACCCACTTCAAAGATGGACAATTCATCTTTTTTTAGTATATTTACAGAGTTGTGCGAGCATCATTATAACCTAATTTTAGAACATTCTATCACTCCAAATGAAACCCTGTACCCATTAGCAGTCACTCCTCAGCCTCCTCCTCCCCCTCTCCCACAATAGCCCCAGGCAACTGCCAATCTAGTTTCTATCTCTCTGGATCTGTGGATTCTGGACATTTCACTGAATGAATCACACAATCCGTGGTCTTTGTGTTTGGCGTCTTCCACTCAGCATAAGGTTTCTGAGGTTTATTATTGCCAACTCGTAACTACTGAATGGATACATTGCATTGTTTCTCCATTCATGGGTGGAAATTTGGGTTGTTTCTGCATCTGGGCTATCAGAAAAGTCTTTTAAAAAGTCACCAGTCAGGCACAGTGGCTCATGCCTGTAATCCCAGCAATTTGGGAAGCCAAAGTGGGAGGATCACCTGAGGTCAGGAGTTCAAGACCAGCCTGACCAACATGGAGAAACCCCCTCTCTACTGAAAATAACAAAAAATTAGCCAGGCATGTGACCAGGCGTGGTGGCTCACGCCTATAATCCCAGCACTTTGGGAGGCTGAGACAGGCAGATCACAATATCAGGAGATCAAGACCATCCTGGTCAACATGGTGAAAACACGTCTCTACTAAAATATAAAAAATTAGCTGGGCATGGTGGCAGGTGCCTGTAGTCTCAACTATTCAGGAGGCTGAGGAAGGGGACTCACTTGAACCTGGGTGGCAGAGGTTGCAGTGAGCTGAGCACCACGGTCCTCCAGTTGGATGACAGAGCAAGACTCTGTCTCAAAAAAAAAAAAAAAAAAAAAAAAAAATTAGCCAGGCTTGGTGGTGCATGCCTGTAATCCCAGCTACCGGGAAGGTTGAGGCAGGAGAATCGCTTGAACCTGGGAGGCAGAGGTTGCCGTGAGCCAAGATTGCGCTGTGGCACTCCAGTCTGGGCAACAAGAGCAAAACTCCATCAAAAACCAAACAAACAAACAAAAGAAAAACTCCCTCTCAAAACAATAACAACAACAACAACAAGTCACACATTGTCACTGCTGCTTAAAACCTTATAATGGTTTCACATATAGCTACAATGAAGTTTGGCCAAGTGCCGTGGCTCGCACCTGTGGTCCCAGCTATTTGAGAGGCTGAGGTGGGAGGATGGCTTGAGCCCAGGAGTTCAAGGTTGCAGTGAGCTGAGATGGTGCCACTGGGCTCCAGTTTGGGCAACAGAGCGAGACCCTATCTCAATAAATAAATAATTCGAATGAAGTTCGTTGCTGTGGCCTGCAAGATTCCGAGGTCCTGCCCCAGCCCCTGTCACCAAGCTTTTCTCTCCCCACAGCTCACTCTGCCTTCTGTGTCTCTCCTGGACAAGTTCGTTCCCACCCCAGGCCTTTTCACTGGCTCTCCCCTCTGCTCCGTGCCCAGGACACTCCTTCCTCCATTCCTCACATAGCTGGCTGCTTCTTCCCATTCCTGGAGCAGTGGAAATGTCACCTCCCAGCTACGCTGCTCGTGCCTGCTGCGGCACTGTGCCCTGTCTCACTCCTTCACACTTAACCTTTCTCTGAAATTACTTTGTGTGTGTGTCATTTCCTTCCTCCCAGTGGAATATTCAGTCCCCAGAGAGGAAGTACCATGCCGTCTTCCACCCTACTGTGTTCCCAGGGCTGAGAACAGTCCCTGGCACACAGCAGGTATTAGTTTGCTGAGAGGCCCACGTGGTCCAGGCATGCTTGAGCAACTCCTGCAGTGGCACCAGAAGCCTCAGTTTCCCCCAAGTGACCCTTTGTTCTCAAATGCTGGTCCTATTATTGGCTGCCAAGATGTTAGGGTTGGGTTTGGGGAAAATCATCTGCCTCTCTAGGGTCCCAGATGAAGAGGAGAAGCACAAAAAAACCAGAGCCAAATGGCCCTCTCCCTGGCTCACTGTCCCTGGTGAAACTGAAGTGGAAAATCCTAATTCGATTTGATTTCCTGGAGGGCAGCAGTGCCCCCTGGAGGAAGAAGGCCTTTCCCTGGTCTTACCAGAGAGGAAGCCTCCTCTACTAGGAGGCAGGCAGCGGTGTGTGGGTGTGTGGGTGTAGAGAGAAGGGCCATGGTTTGAGGCAGTGACCCCGCCCCTGCTTAATGTGGCTGCAGGCAGGTCAGGCTCTCTCCTCTTCCTGTGGGTGGATGGAGTGGCCTGGTGTGCTTATGCCAACACCCTCTGTGCAGGGAGGTGGGTGTGGAAATCAGAGCTTCTCTGGCCCAGGCAGAAGCTGGTACCCAGTAGGGAGTCTGAAGGGTGCTGCAATGGCTAAATGTATGTCCCTCTCTTCTGACGCCTCCACATGGTCTCAATGGTAAAGTCCAGGCTTGGCACAAGCTGGCCAGAGCTCCAGCCCAACTTTCCTGGCTCCTCCTCCCTCTTCACACTCCCCGCCAGGTCCCTCTGCTTGAATCCACTGGCTATGTTCTCAAGACACTAGGGATACTCCATGGAGTTTCACAGCACCGGGCCTTCGCCTCTGCTCTTCCCACCCTCTGAATGCTCTTCCTGGGTGCTATGCCTGGTGATCTCCCGAAGTCAAGGTCTGCCCAGACCTCTGCTCTGGGAAGCCTATTCTGAACTGTCCTGACAGTCGGGGGCCCCTCGTCTGTGCACACCCCTCTCACAGCACTTACTCCTCGACAGGAGGGTTGCAGTATCCATTGACTCGTTTGGAAGAGCAGAGACTGTTTTGTTTTCTGATGGACACCCCATCCCCAGGACACAGCATAGTGGCCCCTCAGTAAACGTGTTAGAAGGATGAATGAGTGCCCTGCTAACCTCCGAGACCTTCAAGGACGGTGTGTCATTCACTTTGCTGTGGTTCCCATTGGCTGCCAGTTCCCAAATGCCACCCTCGCCCACTGGGAGGCAAAAGCAAGGTGCCAAAGAGATCCTGCAGGGCTGCCCCCCAGAATCGACCACTAGGCCCCCATCTCTCAAGGCCTTGCCCTGCCTGGTCTTGGTTTGTTTGGGACAAGCCCTCCTGGGAAGGGCGCCCTCCAGTGGCAAACCAGCCCCACTCCACTGCCAGTGCCCAGCGCTGACGTCTCCCAGAGCTGGGCCTGAGTGACCTTTTCCCAGAGGCACACTGATCTGAGCTGAGTGTCATAAACCCACCCCGCTGTGTGCCTTCCCGAGCTTCTAGAATCATTCCCCAAGTCCTGCAAGCACATTGCTTCAGCACTGGGCAGCAGAGACCAGTGGGGTATCTGTAATCTTTAAGAAAAAGCAAGTGTAATAAATACAAGTTATCTGGGAAAGAAAACTTCCTTTGTTTATTTTCCAGAAGCCTTAGCTCATCAATCTTCCCCTCCTAACCTGCTTTGTGCTCTGCTAGCTTTGCTTCCAATAGAACGGAATTTGGTTTCTAATAGTATCTGTCGTATGCAGGGTGTCCCCAAACAGTAGCAATAATGAGTTGAACGTGGCACAGTTGGAAGTCTTCAGAAGCCAATGCCAGATGTCAGGCCCTCAGTGGGTCCCTCTAAGGACACTGGGGCCAGAGCACAGGGCAGGGTTTGGGTCGGGCTCACAATTCTGGAAGGTCCCTGGGAGTCATTGATCCAACAGACCCTGAGGAGAGCCCATCACGTGCCTGCCAGGCCCTGCGTGGGCACTGGGAAGGCCCCACCTGGCACTGCCATGGCTGGCTACCAAAGAAGAACAGAACGCGCAGTGGAGGCAGGACCCAACTCAGTCAGCTGGGCCATCCCCAGGGAAGCCTGGGAGGCGGGATGGCAGGAGATTTGGACCCAGGGCCCGCCTCCAAGACCTGCCAGAACTCAGGCTTCTTAATCTGAAAAGCAGGCAAGCAGTCTTTACATCACTAGGCGGCTTGAGAACAGAATGAGAGAATGTGTAAATCATCCGGTCCAAGTTCATCACATGGGCGGAGCTCAGCATCCTTTGCATCCCTCAGGCCTCTGCGGTGTGACGGGTGCCCAGGCGCTGGGGGTGGGTGGGGCTCTGCTAGAGCAGGCACTGCTCGCTTCTGGGCTCAGAGTTCTTGCCTAGAGGCTTCTGCAGCTGCGGCCCTCTCCTGAGAAAATGCAGGCAGAGCCACCCCGGGGCAACTGGTGGCCTTGAAAAAATGGAAGAGAGCCCCAAGGAACCAAGGCTGCTGGGAATTGACAGGCAGGAACATCTGTCCTCAGCCCCACCCATCTCCCTTCCCAGGGCCCGCCTCCAAGCATGCCACGTGGTGTCCTCCGGTAAAGCCAGGGCCTCTGGAAGCCACAGCAGCTGAGGGGCTAGAGCCTCGCCTTCCCCTCACCATAACAGCCCGGTGGGGAGGGTGGGGGGCTCTTTTAACGCCCTGGTGGAGATGAGGAAATTTGGGCCCAGGGAGGTGCAGGTTTCAGAGCTGCCCCGCCTGTGCCTGGAACAAGGTCATTCCCCATAACCCATGCATCTGCACCGGAGGGGAACGGGGGCTGGACTTTCCTTTTTAATTAATTTGTCTTGCTCTAGATGACAGAGGAACGTTTAGAGAACTAGTGGGATAAGGATGGACGGATGGCCCTCAGCAGCGTCTGGCCTCGTGCACGGCTGTCAGCAGAGGTGGACACGAGGCCCCGGTGGCCCCCGACTCCTCTTCTTCAGGAGAGCACGGGGCGTGTGGCTTCTCCCCAGCCTCCGGCCCCAGACCCTTTTTTGTGCCAGTCCCCAGCTTGGAATCGCTCTCTGGGCTCGGCCAGGCAAGTGGGCCGCAGAGGCCTGGCTTAGCTTTGGGAAGCACAGGAAGGGGCGCGGAGAGGCAGGAAGCGGCCTGGGGAGGCCAGGGTGGCCGGGACTGTGGACCCGACAGCGTAGACGCGCTTAGCCCCTTTTGGCGCTCTGGGGCAGCCGACCCCGCCTTGGGCGCGGGACAGGCCCGGAAGCCCGGACCCAACGACCCCCGCCCGGCCGCCCCGCCCCCGGCCCCGCCCCAGCCGCCCCGCCCCCGGCCCGGCTCCTTCGCGTCGGGGGCCGCTGGGAGCCGCCGCCAGCCGCCGCCATGGGCCGGGCCCGGCTGGGCCAGCGCGGGCCGCCCGGCCCCGGCCCCGCCGCGCCGCCTCCCGAGCCGCCGCCCCGCCGCCGCACCCGCACCCTGGCGCTGCTCGGAGCCCTGCTGGCCGCAGCCACCGCCGCCGCCATCGCCGCCGCCATCCGGGTTTGCGCCCGCCACGCCGAGGCCCAAGCGGCCGCGCGTCAGGTCCGGGCCCTAGCCGGCCGGGGCGCGGGGCGCGGGGCGGGGGCGCGGGCGCGGGAGCGGGAACGGAAGGGCCGAGCCTCGAGCGCGGGGGACGCGTGGGCAGGGGCGAGTCGGGAGGGGGCGAGGGGCGGAGGGGAACGAGTGGGAAGGGGGTGCGGGAGCCGGGTTGGGGGGTGCCTGGGGCCGGGCTGATGGGGAGGAGGCGAACGGAGGCCCGTATGGAGCGGGGACAGACTGGAGGGGCCTGTCCAGAGGGGTGACCCGGGCGCAGTGAAGCTGGGACCCGCAGAATCTGAAAGGGGCACTGGGGAGCCCTGGAGCAGTGAGGAGGGGACTCGGGAGAGGACAGAGGGTGCAGGAGGAACAGGGCCAGGCAGAAGGCGGGCTGGGGACAGACTGGGAGGGGCACGCAGAGGGACCAGAGGGACTGGAGGCTCTGGGGCGGTGCAGAGGTTACATTTGCACGGATGGACCCGGAGGCACTGGGAGAACTCAGGAAGATGGTGGCAGGATGGGCTCCATCCGGAAGCAACGGCCTGTTGGGGACCAGGAGACCCCGCCGCCAACTGGTGATCAGACCCGTCTCTCCTCCCAATTAGGAATCAGCGCTGAAGACCTTGGGAACAGATGGCCTTTTTCTCTTTTCCTCCTTGGACACTGATGGGGACATGTACATCAGCCCCGAGGAGTTCAAGCCCATTGCTGAGAAGCTAACAGGTACCAGGAGAGACTGGTGGCTGGGGAGGAGGGCGCCTTGGCCACTGTGTCTTCACTGAGCAGGAGGGGCTGTCTGGAGTAGAGGGAAGCTCCTGGGGTCCCAGAGGCCCTGGACTTCTCCCAGTTCTGACACTTTCTAGCTGGTGGCTTGGTCGAGCTGCTCCAGCAACCCCTGAGCCTGTTTTTCTCAGACTGTGAACAATAATACCAGTTAACATTCTTGGGTCAGGGAGGTGGCTCACGCCTGGAATCCCAACACTTTGGGAGATGGGAGGATTGCTTGTGCCTGGTAGTTCGAGACCAGCCTGGCCAACATGGCAAATCCCCATCCCTACAAAAATACAAAAATTTGCCAGTTGTGCTGGCGTGCACCTGTAGTCCCAGCTATTTGGGGAGCTGAGGTGGGAGGATCACTTGAGGCCACCAGACAGAGGTTGTAGTGAGTCAAGATCACACCACTAGACTCCAGCCTGGGTGACAGAGTGAGACCCTGTCTCAAAACAAAGCAAAACAAAAAACAAACAAAAAAAACATTCCTTGGCAACCTCCATGCCAGACATTTTAAGTACTTCATGTGGGTTCTCTATTTAAACATCACCTGGAAGATGGACACTGCCTTGATCCCCATGTTTGATAGTTTGAGAGACTAAAGCACAGGTAGGCAGTATCCCAAGGCAGAAAGGTGGGGAGCCAGGGCTAGAACTGGGGCCGTCTGGCTCCAGGGTCCTGCACCAGCTCACAGGTCTGAGGAGTAGAGAAAAGAAATGCAAAGTGACAAATATGTAGTGGATTTCCAATAGACAGCAGCTATAACTTTTTTTTTTTTTTTGAGACGGGGTCTTATTGTGTCACCCAGGCTGGAGGGCAGTGGTATAATCACGGCTCACTGCAGCCTCAATTTCCCTGGCTCAATTGATCATCCTGCCTCAGTCTCCTGAGTAACAGGACTACAGGCATGTGCCACCATGCCCAGCTCATTTTTCTATTTTTTGTAGAATGTGGTCTCACTATGTTGCCTAGGCTGGTCTCAAACTCCTGGGCTCAAATGAGCCTCCTACCTTGGCCTCCCAAAGTGCTGAGATTACAGGTGTGAACCACTGCACCCAGCCAGGAGCTGTAACTATTATTACTAAATCTGAAATTCTGCTTAGGTGCTTTCAGATTCCTATTCCCTCCCTCCCTCCCTCCCTCCCTCTCTCTCTCTTCCTTCTTTCCTTCCTTCCTTCCCTCCCTCCCTCCCTCCTGCCTTCCTTCCTTTCTCTTTTTCTGAGACAGAGCCTCGCTCTCAGGCTGGAGTGCAGTAGCATGATCTCGGCTCACTGCAACCTCCGCCTCCCTGGTTCAAGCAATTCTCTTGCCTCAGCCTCCCCAAGAGCTAGAATTACAGGCACCTGCCGGCATGCCCAGCTAATTTTGTATTTTTAGTAGAGATGGAGTTTCACCATGTTAGTTAGGCTGGTCTTGAACTCCTGACCTCAAGTGATCCTCCGGTCTTGGCTTCCCAAAGTGCTGGGATTACAGGTGTGAGCCTCCTCGTCTGGCCTCCTATTCCATTCTTGGTATCATTTTTGCCTAGTTGTAATCAGTGATTATTTATTTTTTGGTTAAAGATGAGGGGCTGAAACGGTCTAATGAATTATAAAATGCTTCTCTCGCTGCCCCCACCACCACCCCAACCTCTGTGTCCATTTTCTTCTGACTTCTTGTGACATTTCTTGAACCTAGGATCTTGGGCACCTACAGCTTGCTTGGTGTACGTCAGTCATTGATGGGAAAGGCAAGAGAGACATGCTGGTTGTTTCGGTGTGTAAGCACCAAAGCCCTGCCACGGGCCTGCTGGTTTTCACGGGTGGATTGGGTAGGTTGGCTCCAGGCTGGCCTGGTGACCTGCAGTCGCTGCTAGAGGAGGAAGGTCAGATGAAAATTGCTGATGAGCTGGAGAGGGTGTGTGTCAGTGTCTCTCGGCGGCAGGCAGTTCTGTCGTGAAAGCAGATGGCAGATAAACGGGTCGTCCCCTTGTGGCCCTGCCTGCACCTCTTATTTCGCATACACTTCTGAGCATCTGCACAGCCACCTCTTTGTCCTTTTTTGTGGCCCGAGTGAGAGTTCTGTCATAATGACGCTTTAGCAAAGCTTGCTGGGCTTGAGGGGCACTTTTAATTTGTTTGCACAGAAATCTTTTTCTCCATCAGAGTAAAAGAATCCCTCTATTACCTCTAAACTGTGAATGTGAAAATGGACCATGTTTGGAGAAATCAAAGGGGGAAAAAAATCAAATCAAGCAGGAAATAGAGCCAACTAGTGCTATTGGTAGAGTTACGCGTGTGTTTAATTTTCTGCCTTATCCCTTAAAATTTTTACAAATGACCTATAATGGGCAAATGTTACTCATAAGTCAGGAAAAAAAAACTTTTTATTAAAAAGCCAAAGGGGCTGTAAAAGGCTGAGTTTTATTATTAAAATTAATAACGTCATTAGCAACTGCATTTGACAAATGAGAAAGTAAAGGCTCAGAGAGGTGAAGTTACTTCCCTAGTTCTACAGCTAGGTGGTGGAGGAATCATTATTATTATTATTTTTATTTATTTATTTATTTTTGAGACAGTCTTGCTCTGTTGCCCAGGTTGGAGTGCTTGGCTCACTACAACCTCCGCCTCTCAGGTTCAAGCAATTCTCCTGTCTCAGACTCCCAAGTAGCTGGGATTACAGGTGTGTGCTGCCACACCCAGCTAATTTTGGTATTTTTAGTAGAGATGGGGTTTCATGTTGGCCAGGCTGTTCTCAAACTCCTAACCTCAGGTGATCCACCCACCTCGGCCTCCCAAAGTGCCAGGATTACAGGCGTGAGCCGCCTTGCCCAGCTGGGAATCATTATTACTAATATTTATCTGTGTTATCAGTAAAAGAATTGAATAAGCAAGGCTGACTAATAACCGTGCCTCTTCCTGTTGCTCCCTTCCTCTGGGGTTTCTAGATTTCATTTTGGAAAGTTTTATTGCATTGACTTACAAATACAGAAATCACAGTGATTCTTCAGGATAGGGATTTGCATCTGGAGCAGCAGGGAGTGCTCGTTAAAAGGGCAGTTTCCAGACTCTCGCCCCTACAGATTCTGATTCAGTAGGTCTCAGGTGGCTGTGAGCATCTGTAGCTTAAAGGCATCCTCGGTGCTTTTGAGGACTTCTGGGTGAGAACTGCTTCTAATGCATCATTCAGCCTGCTAGCCAGTCAGCCAGCAGATGCCAGGCATCATCTCTGTACCATGACCCTGCCCTGAGAGAGCAGACAGAGCAAGACCCCCCACCCAGCTCCATTTTGTTATTGGTGTCTATTCCTCACCCCTTTTGAAACAGGCGTCATTTCTCCCTTAGCGCTTCAAAATGACTCCTTCCACACTGGGAAGGTTACACACCTGCCAGATCTCTGAGCAGGAAGAAATCCAAGAAATCAAGTCCAGCTACTGCCAGTCCAGCCCCTCCTACAGCTGGGGAATGCCCCCCACAACAAAAAAAAAGCAAAGGAAAATGTGTCTCCTTGCTCCCAAACCAGTGCTCTCCCTCTGACACCAAAGACAGCCTGATTCTGTTTCTTGCTTTCATTCATAACTCTGGTTCCCTTGACTGAGTTCCTCTCAGTCTCAGAAGACCCAGAAATGGGTCGTGTTTGGTCATGGGTTTAGAGTAAACAGGCCTGGGTTTCCACCCTGATTCCCCCACCATCTAGCTATGTGACCTGGGGAAGTGGCTTCGCCTTTCTGAGTCTTCTCTTTCTCATTTGTCAAATGGAGTTGGTCATGTTATTATCTGCCTCCTTGGGCTATCCTGAAACTAAACTGTGATACACTGGTTGTTACTTTGGTGATTGTTAACTGTTGACACCCCAGCTACCCCGCACCCCTCACCCCTGCCTGGCTCCATTAATAACCGGCTAGTGTGGATGTCCAGGGAGAGGCGAGCCCTGCAGCACGAGGCCAGTGCCTCTGATGATCTGTGTCTCATAGGGTCAACTCCTGAGGCCAGCTACGAGGAGGAGGAGCTGCCCCCTGACCCTAGTGAGGAGACGCTCACCATAGAAGCCCGATTCCAGCCTCTGCTCCCGGAGACCATGACCAAGAGCAAAGATGGCTTCCTAGGGGTGAGCTGGGGACCCCAGGCAGCGGGGTCATCTGTGCGCATCCACCTCCTGAGGATGAGTTTCTGCTCCTTTCATCTTTCCTCCCTCTGCCCTCTGTGTGCCCACTGGAGCCAGGCCCCGTGCCAGGCCCTGGGGGTCTGCATGGCTGTGATGTTGTCCCTGCTGTCCAGGCGTACAGCCTGCTGGGGGAGCAGGAGAGAGAAGCATTAGCCTCCACCCCAGATGGGGGAATCTGGGATGGCTTCCTAGAGGAAGTGACATCTGGTAGACTGCAGGATGAGGAGGGCTCAGCAGGGTGACTGAGCAAGGTGGGCGGGGTCTCAGAGGAAGCAGCAAGTGCAGCAGAGACCCTGTTAATGCGGCTGCCCCACGTATTATGATTACTTCCCACACGTCCATCTCTTCCCCACAGGCCGTAGCCCGATGCCTGGCACCCGACAGGGCCTCTGTTGAACTCTGATGATCTAGACCTGAGGTTTGGTCCCCAGCAGAGGGCTTTCTGGGGGAGGGCACCTGAGAAGGTGGAGGTAGGAGGTGGACAGATGCTGTCCTTGCCAGCCCCTCCCTCACCCAAGGCCCTTTGGACGGCTCCTGAGCGCATTCTAGGATGAAGCTGCCTCAGCCCCTGCCTGCCCTTCTGCTCGCTCTCCCACTCCCTCCTCCCCTCTCTGGGCTTCCTCTATTCCAACCACACCAGATATGCTTCCTTCCTTCCAAATCCCCAGGCTTTCTTCCAACTGGGAGCCTTCTCACATGCGGTTCCCGCTGCCAGGAACACTGCCTCTCTGTGCCCAGCCCACACCGACCCAGCCCTTTCATCTCAGCCAGCGCCATCAGCACAAACAGAAGCCTGAAGGCAGGAAGTGCCAGGCTGGTCACCGAGGCCAGACGGCTGGTGTGGCTGGGCCCAGGGCATGCAGGACCCACGCAGGGCCTCCTGGTCAGTGGGGCCGGGAGAGAAGTTGCCAGACCCCACCAAGGGCCTTGTGGCCTGACCTTAGCCTTCATTCTCTGGCAGCAGAATAGCAAGCAGATTTTAAATAAGAGCTTCCACATCAGACCTGGGCTTTCCAGGCCGGGGACAGGGCACGGGGGCATGGGGAGAATAGGGAGAAATGGGAGGCAAGACGACCATTTCTGAACGGGAGAGGCAGAGGTGATGGAGGGTTAGGGAAGCCTGTGGGTGCTGGGGAAGGAAGAAAGGGCAGGGCGTGGCTCCTCATGGACACTGGTGGGCAGGAGTTGGATGACTCAGGCTTCTGGCTGGGGACCAGGGGCATGGTGGGCTGCTTGCCCAGATGGGGACTGGAGCGGGGAGAGAATGAGGTCAGTCTGCACATGTCGAAGTTGAGGTCCTGGCAGGTGCTGGGTGTCTGCCGCCCAGCAGCAGCCCCATGGCAGTGCCCAGCTCTAGAGCCTGGTGGCCACGTGGCAGAAAAAACGGGAATGACCATGAGGCTGGCACCTACAGTGGAATTACTACCTGGCGCAGTGCTGGGAAGCCCCCTCTTTTTTTTTTTTTTTTTTTTTTGAGATGGAGTCTTGCTCTGTCGCCAGGCTGGAGTGCAGTGACGCGATTCCAACTTGCTGCAACCTCTGCCTCCCGGGTTCAAGCAATTCTCCTGCCTCAGACTCCCGAGTAACTAGGACTACAGGCATGAGCCACCATGCCCAGCTAATTTTTTTGTATTTTTAGTAGAGACATGTTGGCCAGGATGGTCTCGATCTCTTGACATCATGATTCACCCGCCCCAGCCTTCCAGAGTGCTGGGATTACGGTGTGAGCCACTGCGCCTGGCTGGGAGCCCCTTTCTTAACCTCATTGCTGCGGATGGGAATTCCAAGGAGGAGCTCAGGAAAGGGCAGTGCCCATTTTTGTTCCTGTTCACTTGCCATCTCCCACTGTGAACTCCAAGAAGACAGGGTGCGCGGTGTACCCTGATATAAACTGTGTATATAGTAGGTGCATAAAACATTTTGTTGAATGAACAAATGAATCAACGTGTTCTTCTCAGCCAAGGAGAGACAGCCCAGCAGACAGGCAGAGGTCTAGGCAGTAGTTGAAACTGGGGTCTGCCCTTCCACAGAAGGAGCTGGGGAGCCCGTCTCTGGCTTTGGCAGTGATGGGCTGGTCCGAGTGGATGAGTCCCCCACAGACAGCAAGAACTGGGGTGGGCCAGGAGCAGCACCTCCAGCCCTGGCCCCCAAGCAGAGCTGCACCAAGCCCAGCACCCATCTCTGGCAGGTCCCCTGCAGGGGGTGGCCAGCCCACAAGCAGGACCCAGCAGGGCGGGCTTGGCCTGGCCCCACACAGCCGCTCTGCCTTGAGAACCGCCTGTTCAATCTTCCTCCATGGGAGCTCTCTGCACTGCTTTCCTGCCACCTCCCGCCAGGCCTGAGCTCCTGCTGCCATGGAGGTGGGGACGGGAGAGGGAACCTGCTGCTCCTCGAAGACCAGCCGATGTGTAGACAGCTCTGTGGCCTCCGAGTCTCCTCTCCAGGCCATCAGCCTGTCAGACAGAGGCGAGGCAGGTCACTGATGAGGACCTGGGCTTAGGCACCCCATGGCCTCGCCCTCCACCTCTGTGCCTGGGACCCAGCGCAGCAGCCCGCAGACCCTTCCTGAAGCTGGGCCTCCCCACCCGCACATTGCTGACAGGCCACAGGCAGAGCTGTGACCACAGCCTTTGCCCAGGCTGCCCAGCCAGGGTGGGGCAGGCTGTACTTAGGGCAGGGTGCTTCTGGGGTGTCCCTCCTTCCCCTTCCCTGTGGTCTTGTCCTGCTCTTGACCCTAGAGATTTCACCTGGAACATGATTGCCCACCACCCTCATCGGACTTAGCTCCAAACTGAAACCCTGAGCTGGCCAGTGGGACATTAGTCCCTGGGAGGAGACTTGGAGAGGAGGTGGGGGAGGGAGAGCAGGGCTGCTGGAGGCCCAGGAAGCCTGGGCAGGGAGGGGCACCCAAGGCTGGCCCACGGGCTTATGCAGAGGATGGAGGCAGGACCATGTGAGGCACAGAGCCCTACCACCCCATTCCAACCCTGCCCTTGAGTGAGCTGCTCTGGCCTGGGCTCCCCATCGGTGGTCTGCAGAGGCGCTGGAGAGGGCAGAGGAGCCTCTCTTGGGTGGGGTATTGCCAAGCTTGTTGCTATCACTGGGGCAGGAACCTCCCTGGGGTCCATCTGCTCCCTCTGTGTGGGCTGGCTCTGGGCTTGGGGGAACTTCCACCCACATGGGACAGGAGACCCCAGAATCATGGTTCTCAAATTCCTGGAGCTTCGCTTTCCCCTGCCCCAGGTCTCCCGCCTCACCCTGTCCGGCCTCCGAAACTGGACGACTGCAGCCTCACCGAGGGCAGTGTTTGCCGCCCGCCACTTCCAGCCCTTCCTTCCCCCGCCAGGCCAGGAGCTGGGCAAGCCCTGGTGGATCATCCCCAGTGAGCTGAGCGTCTTCACTGGCTACCTGTCCAACAACCGCTTCTATCCGCCGCCGCCCAAGGGCAAGGAGGTGAGGAGAGCCGGTGCCACCTGGGGCCTCGCCGCCCCAGCCCAGGAATGGTCACCCCTCCATCTGCGCCTGCACCCCAGTGCCAGGTCTGCCCCACCTGTTCTCCCGCCTCCCTCTGGACCTGCCCCTTCCCCACGGGGCCCCTGGGCCTTCGGGTCTGGGCTGACCCCCACCCCAGCGGATCCAGGCCCAGCGGGGCCCAGCAAGCCAGCGCTCGCCTCCCTCCATCCCAGGTCATCATCCACCGGCTCCTGAGCATGTTCCACCCGCGGCCCTTTGTGAAGACCCGCTTTGCCCCTCAGGGGGCTGTGGCCTGCCTGACTGCCATCAGCGACTTCTACTACACCGTGATGTTCCGGTGAGTGGGCCACACGGGAGCTTTGGGGAGGCGTGGACAGTATGGCGCCCAGAGGGGAGGGCCCGGCTCGAGGCCCCCAGCTCCACCTCTCCTCCCCCTGCCATCTCAGGCGAGCAGCTTTGGCTCCCTGAGCCTCAGTTTCCTCATCTGTGGATCTGGGTGCTGATGACTTCCTCATGGGGCATGTGAGGGTTCAGAAAGAAAAGCTGTGGAACTTGCTTGGCACGGGGCTGGCAGCCATGGGTGTGCCATTCACACAGAAGTAGGCAGGACACCCAGTCACACGTGCCCTCTAGAAGCTGTGGGAGCTTGGGGAGGGGGCCCAGGCAGGGCTTCCGGAGGAGGGGCACGTGAGCTGGGCCTCGAAGGACAAGCGGCATTTGGAGGGCCTCGCTGTGGCTCCCCGGCCTGCCCCCCTCCACCCCCACCCTCGGCCTCCTCTGCCTGATGAGTCTGGCCAAGGCTTCCCAGGCTCCTGGGGAGAAGGTGGGCAGCTCTGGCGCAGCAGGTCCCCTCCCCACAGGATCCACGCCGAGTTCCAGCTCAGTGAGCCGCCCGACTTCCCCTTCTGGTTCTCCCCTGCTCAGTTCACTGGCCACATCATCCTCTCCAAAGACGCCACCCATGTCCGCGACTTCCGGCTCTTCGTGCCCAACCACAGGTGGGAGCTTGACCCTGGCCCAGCCTCGGCTCCCTCCTACAGCCGGTCCTGTTCCTCAGCTCCAAGAGCCTAGGGGCTCCTTCTGTCTCTGCCCTTCCTTGGCTCCCCAGAGCCCATCTCCTGGGGCTGATGTGGGAGAAGGCAGCATGAGGCGGGCAAGGGGATGAGCCAGTCGGTCACCTGCCAGCTCTTCCCAGGCACCCCGTGGCCTGGCCCTCCACCTCTGTGCCTGGGACCCAGCGCAGCAGCCCGCAGACCCTTCCTGAAGCTGGGCCTCCCCGCCCACACATTGCTGACAGGCCACAGGCAGAGCTGTGACCACAGCCTGTGCATTCCACCAAGGGGAAGGCCAGCAGCTAGCCAGGAACCTGGCTGTGGGGTGCAGGAAGGCTTCCCAGAAGAAGAAGGTCATCTCAGCAGACACCAGGGGCTCCAGGGATTTCACCAGGCAGAGGAACAGCACATGCAAAGGCCGCAGGCAGGCCCTCCACTGCCGCAGAGCCCTGGAGGGGCTTCTGGGACGGGGCTGCACCAGCCACCCCCTGCCTGCCTCACCTGCTCAGGGCTGGCCACCTGTCAGCAGAGCAGGGGACCCAGGAGGCCCTGGCTTCAAGTTTTTCCAGATTCCTGATAGCAAGTGGCCACCTAGCAGGCCTGAGTGACCACTTTACAGGGACAAGACCTGGGCTGGGAGCCAGGAGGTCTGCAGCTGAGTCTTGGCTGTGGCACCTTTGGGCCGTGTGGCTGTGGGCAAGGCCCTGGCCCTCCGTAGGGTTAGGTGGGAGACTGACTCCTGGCCTGTTTCACCCACGGGGCAGGCGTGAGAGGACAGTTGGATAACATGAGAAGAGAAAGTTGCCTCTAGGAGTAGAGGTGGAATCCCTCCCTCCCCAGAGTGGGCAGGGCAGGGGCTTCCCAGTCAAAGGGAAAAGGAAGAGGAGGGCACAAACTCTCCATCTGCAGGCCTAAGGCTGGGCACACCTGCCTCCAACCCAGGGTTGTTGAGGAGGAGGACTGTGTGGGACAGAAGGAGAGAGGCAGTGACCAGCTCCAGGAACAGCTGCTCCTGGGCACATGTCTGAGGACCAGGTGTCAGGGACTGCTGACGCCCGGGGGGTGCCTAGCTCTGCCCGGCTCTGACGCGGAGGTGGTGGTTTGTCAGTGCTGGGGCTCCCCCGTGTGGCGGATCTGCAGATTGCACTGTCAGATTTCCTGCTGCTTGCCAGAGGCTTGTGCAGGGACCACGGTGCTCATTTTCATTCCTACCCCACCCTGTGATCTGCCGTGAGGTACTGGCCATCTCTCTGCCTTGAAAGGTCCTGGGCAGTACACGGGCCATGGCTGTGCAGGCCCTTGGTGAACTGTGAGGAGCAGGGCCAGCGGATGGTGAAGTGGCTCCAGTGCCTTAGGAAGGGGCAGCCTGGTGGGGAGAAGGCCTGGGCTCTGCAGCCAGAATCCCAGTGGCTCTGAGAGCAGGCGTTCACCTTGAGAAGCCTCAGTGCCCTCATCTGGAAAATGGAGACAGTTGCATGTGTTACATGAGATAAAGTCTGACACAGATAATGGGCTTTGATGATGGTGTCACTCTGCCTTGGCCATCCCCAGGTCTCTGAATGTGGACATGGAGTGGCTTTATGGGGCCAGTGAAAGCAGCAACATGGAGGTGGACATCGGCTACATACCCCAGGTGAGTGCACAGGAGGCTCCCATCCAGGTGGGCTCGGCCGCAGGAGCCTGCCCTTCCTCTGCAATGAGTGGAGCATCTTGGAAGGTCTCTCAGGGACCCCGTGAGGATTCTTGCCCATCTCTGAGCCTTCCCTCAACCACTGACCTCTGGCCCAGATGGAGCTGGAGGCCACGGGCCCCTCAGTGCCCTCCATGATCCTGGATGAGGATGGCAGCGTGATCGACAGCCACCTGCCCTCGGGGGAGCCCCTGCAGTTCATGTTTGAGGAGATCAAGTGGCAGCAGGAGCTGAGCTGGGAGGAGGCTGCCCGCCACCTGGAGGTGGCCATGTACCCTTTCAAGAAGGTGAGGCTGGGCGGGGGTGAAGGCCAGGTCAGGCTGCATGGGCAGAGGCTGGGAGCTGTGGAGCAGCAGCTGGGCACAGGCACTGGCATGTGTGCAGGGCTTGCTGCTGAGGCCCTCTCACTGTTGGCCCAGCGTGTGCCAGTGGGGCCTCCCTGCTGTCATTCAGAACTTGGAGGAAGAGGCCAGGTGCAATGGCTCATGCCTGTAATCCCAAAACTTTGGGAGGCTGAGGCAGGAAAATCACTTGTGGCCAAGAGTTCAAGGCCAGTCTGGGGAACACAGCGAGAGCCCATATCTACAAAAAATCTTTTTAATTACCTGGCATCTATAATACCAAAGCTTTGGGGAGGCTGAGGCAGGAAGACTGCTTGAGCCCAGGAGTTCAAGGCGACAGTGAGCTACGATTGTGCCGCTACACTCCAGCCTGAGCAAGAGAGTGAGACTCCATCTCAAAAAAAAAAAAAAAAGAAAACAATAATAAATAAATAGAACTTGGAGGAGACATCCATCCCCTGACTCAGCAGCACCCCCTTCACACACACATACAGACACACACACTAACATATATACACATACAAACATATACATATACATACAAATGTACATACAGACATGTACACACACAAATAAATATGCCTGCACACACACACATGCACACACTAGACTCACAGTGGGACCCTGGCCACTTTGATGATGGCTTCGCTCTGTCTCCTATGACCCAGGTCTCCTACTTGCCGTTCACTGAGGCCTTCGACCGAGCCAAGGCTGAGAACAAGCTGGTGCACTCAATCCTGCTGTGGGGGGCCCTGGACGACCAGTCCTGCTGAGGTGAGGAGCCCAGCTGGATATAAGGGAAACAGTGGGAAAGTCCATACCTTGTGGGGTACCGGAAGCTCTGAGACAATGGGACTCTCCTGTTGAGTCATGAGGGGCTCAGGGACTGCCCACGGTAAGGGTGTGGGGTGAGGGCCTGAGGTTTCTGTGCTAAGCCCAGAGGGAGCGACCAGATGCTAAAGAAAGGGCCCAGGCAGACTGGGTTCAAACTCAGCCATTGCCAGCCTGGTAACCTTGACCAAGTGACCTCCCCTCCCCGAGCCTCATTTTCTCAGCAGTAAGACAGGGTAACACACTTACCTCTCAGATCTATGGACATGGAGGTGAAAGTGCCACAGACGCTGGGAAGTGTTATACATGTGTAAGAGAGAGAATCGGGCCACAGGCTGGGCTTGCATTCCTTTATTCAGAAAATTCACCAAAGACCTCCTAGATGCAACGTTCTTTGGGTGCCTGGTAGCGGGCACAAAGAGGAATAAAACAGCGCCCTGCCCTCACCCCATCAGCCATCAGTGCAGCAGTGGGCGGGGTGCTGGCATCCCACAGGGAGGAAGTCAGAGAGGGTCCCTGCCCTCAAAGGGGGTGACAGAGTGCAAAGGCAGACACTGAATGAATCATTACAAGCAGGGTGAGTGTTCTACAGGGGACAGTCCAGAGTGGCACCAGAGTGTAGAACTGGGGGTCAGGGAAGGCTTTGTGAAGACATTGCTATTTACACGGAGACTTTGAAGCGTGAGTAGGAGTTTGTCAGGTGACCAGATGCAGTGTGCCAGGTAGAGGAACAGCCTGTGTGAAGGCCCCAGGGTACAGCCTTCATTGGATTTAAGAAGCCGTCACTGTCTGCAAGTCCCCGGGGCCAGGTAGAACCCCTACCCCTCATCTCAGCCCAGGATGCTGGCACGTTATTGATGTAAATTCCAACTACCATTTATTCAGCACCTATTCTGTGTCAGGCTCTTTTAATCTGTCATTTCACCTGGGTGCAGAGACTGTTCTGTAACCCGTGAGGTTTCCCCAAAGCAAGATTGCACCCCAGCAAGATGTGGGAGCACCTCACCCTTCTGTCTTCCAGCTTTTTCCTCTTTCTGAACAGGTTCGGGGCGGACTCTCCGGGAGACCGTCCTGGAAAGTTCGCCCATCCTCACCCTGCTCAACGAGAGCTTCATCAGCACCTGGTCCCTGGTGAAGGAGCTGGAAGAGCTGCAGGTGAGTGGGCAGGCAGGCAGGAGCGGGAGCCTCAGAGCAGTGGAGGGGCCGCGGTATCAGGGGT
Source organism: Aotus nancymaae (assembly GCF_030222135.1). Classification (NCBI taxonomy): domain Eukaryota; kingdom Metazoa; phylum Chordata; class Mammalia; order Primates; family Aotidae; genus Aotus; species Aotus nancymaae. The sequence goes on from NW_026988467.1 coordinate 22,381,253, forward strand.
GTACAACTGTCTCCACAGAGCAACCAGGAGAAACCGGCCCACCAGAAACTGGCTGGCCTGCACCTGGAGAAGTACAGCTTCCCTGTGGAGATGATGGTCTGCCTGCCCAATGGCACCGTGGTAGGCACCCCACCCGGACCCCACGGGGCCCTGGGAGCAACCCGCAGGCGGCATGGATGTGCAGCTTCCTCGGGCTTTGGGTCTGGCTCTGCCACTTCTTGGCTGCAAAGCCTCAAGCTGGTCTCTTACCCAGACTGAGCCTCTGCTGTCCCCATGTAGAAACAGGAACACTGATGCAGGTGGTGCTCATTGCGGACTGCACAGCAAGCACAGTCCCGGAGCAGAGTCAGCGCCCCTCAGAAACGGGCTGGAAGGGAAGGCTCGCCTTGGGGCATGGCAACCAGTCCTGGGACAGAAGGGGAGGGAAGAGCCAGGCCTTGTGACAGAGAAGACCAGGAGAGGGCCCTGAGCCAGGATTCAAGACCCCACCTCTCACTAAGGGCCCTTACCCAGCACTCGGCACATCTCCTCACTGGGGCCTCACAGCAGCTTTGGGAGATGGATGATCATGAATGCCCATTTTACAAACAAGGAAAGGCCCAGAAAGGTTCAGAGACTTGACACATGCTGCAGACAGTGAAGTGCAGCTGGCCTTGAACTTGGGCCTGCCCTTAAGCCTCAGAGCTCCGGCTCTTCTGATCGAAGCGATCCCTTATCCTTTAAGTCCCAAGGCGTGGCTAGTGTGTGACCCAGGCTGTAGGAGGGGGCCAGGGTCTTAGGGGAGCAGGGGCTGGCACAGGAGCAGTGTCCAGTGGGGGCTTGGTGCAGAGGAAAGGGCACCGGGCAGAAGGCGTCTGCTGTCCCAGGCACGGGGTGATGAGATATGGTCAGGAACTGGAGGACGACAGGCTGGCCACTCGTCTGCTGATTCATTCGTTTGTTCATCTACTGGGCACCTACTCTGTGCCAGGCACAAAGATAAAGACATGGCCCTGTGCTAAGGAGCTCACTTTCTGGAGCGAGAGGCCGATGGGGAGGCTGTCAAGTGTGAGGGTACCGTGAGAGAAGTGGATACGGAGTTCAGGATGGATTCTGGGGTCACAGGAACAAGGAGAGAGGTCATTTTGGGGGGTGGGGCAGAGGGCTAGTGGAAGAGGCAATGTTGGAAGGTGTTGGGTTTTCACCTGGTGGGCAAGGCAGGGAGGAGCCCCCTCATCAGAGGGCCCCACATGTGCAGAGTGGGACGTGGGGTCGGTGCTGGCCAGGGCTTACTGCATCACTGCCTGCCTGCCCACCATCTGCCTCAGACAGGGACTGCCAATGCTCGAGAGTCCCTGCTTCTCCCCAGAGAGCAGAAGGCACAGGGAACCTCGGGGCCCCCTTTCCACACTCTCCTCACCCAGCCCTTCTCCCAGGTCCACCACATCAACGCCAACTACTTCTTGGACATCACCTCCATGAAGCCTGAGGAAATCGAGAGCAATCTCTTCAGCTTCTCACCCACCTTTGAAGACCCGTCCACAGCAACCTACATGCAGTTCCTGAAGGAGGGGCTCCGGCGCGGCCTGCCCCTGCTCTAGCCCTAGAGTGCCTGCGGGGCGGATGCGATCTGATGCACAGGCGCCCACTCCCCAGAGCCAGAGTGGTCCTCAGCCCACTGCAAACTGCAGATGCCACCCACGCCCACCCACTCCTAGGCTGCCTTGGGGTACAAGATCCACTGAGCGTGCCCGTCACAGCCTTGGCTCCATGGTAGTGGGTAAACAAGGGGTGCCTGGGCTGCCTGGGCAGAGGAACCTCTAACTCTGACTGTCACCCTCTCCCTACCCACTTGGCTCTGGAAGCTGCTTGGGCCCCCCCAGATCAGGGCCTGGGGGGACTTCCTGGACCTCTCCCAGCCAGCCACACAATCTAGGCCCTTGTGGGGTGAAGAGGAGGAGGGAGGAGCAGGCTAGGAGGACAGGGCCACCATCCTCTCCTTGCTTCCTTCCCCAAGGAAATATCCAGAAGCCCCGGGCAGGAGGAGCCAGGCTGCCAAGGTGGCTCTTCTGTTCATCTAGCCCCTTGGTTCCTGTCCATACCCCAGGCTGCCCTCCTGTGCCTGATGTCCCCAGCTGGGGTCGGTCTCAGTAGGACACAGCCTTCTGGAGCCTCTGGGCAGAACCCTCCATCAGTAGTGGAAACCAGACTGGACCCCCTGCAGCTCCCCCAGCTGTCTGGGGAAGCTTATTGTGAAGAGGCTTCTGCCTTTAGCAATGGGGTTCACGAAGGGGGTTCCTGAGGCCCAGGGCCAAGGCTCCTCCACCGCCCACCCCAGCACAGGGTCTCCATGGGACTGCTGGAGCCAGCGCTCCTGCCATCCCTCCTGCCCCTCAGACCTCGCATCCACGGAAGCCCAGCCAAAGAACAGCCTTCTCCAGAGCCAGCACTGTCCCGGCCACAGGGGTGCCCCAGGCTACCTCTTCTACCGCTGGGGTGCCATGGACTCCCCTTGGCCACTCTTGGGACTTTGGTCCATGTCCTGAGCCACCGACCACGGCCAGTTTCTTTTTTTAATACATGCAGAAAAGTGTTTTTACACAAACGTTCTCATGGTTTGTAGGTATTTTTTTATAACCCCGGTGCTGAGGAGAAAGGAGGGGTACTGGCATCCCCGGCAGCAGCCCCATGATGGCTGGATCTGAAATCCTCGATGGGTCCAGCTTGATGTCTTTGCAGCTGCACCTATGGGAAGAAATAGTCCTCTCTTCCTTCTCTTCAGCTTTTTAAAAACAGTCCTCAGAGGATCCCTGTTCTCTCCGTGCTGTCCCGTCCTCCACGCAGCCCATGGGCGCCCGTGCACTCTTATTCAGGCCTTGACGTCAGGGTGCCCCTTCCCAGGACCCTAATTTCCTCCCTACTCGGGGCTCACTCTTAAACCTGGCAGAGGAAGAAGGAAGCTACACTGCAGCCACTCCCAGGCCTTCTGTTCACCGACTTCCCCCGCTTGCCTTGAGCGTTTCCATTGAGACTTCCCCAGCCAGTTGTCTTCTCAATTTTGTTTTATTTCGTTTTGAGACAGAGTCTTGTTCTGTTGCCCAGGCTGGAGTGCAATGGCACGATCTCAGCTCACTGCAACCTCCGCCTCCTGGGTTCAAGCGATTCTCCTGCCTCAGCCTCCCTAGTAGCTGGGACTACAGGCTCATGCCATCATGCTTGGCTAATTTTTGTATTTTTAGTAGAGACAGGGTTTCACCATATTAGGCTGGTCTTGAACTCCTGACCCCGTGATCCACCCACCTCAGCCTCCCAAAGTGTTGGGATTACAGGCGTGAGCCACCGCGTCCAGCCTTGTTTTCAATTTTGTATCATCCAATCATTGGTAATATTACACATACTTTCTCGCTTAATCCTCACGACAAACCTGTGAGGTGATGCTCATTGTTCCCATCTTGAAACTTGAGTCTCCAGGATGTGAAGTGACTTGCCCAGGGTCACTCAGCCAGGTGGAGTTTTGGGGGTGTTTTTTGGCACTGCACCCTCACCTCCTTACCTGTTTTCCCCGAAGTAGAAAGGAAGGCCTTTCAAACCACAGTATCTCATTCTCCTCTGACCTCCAGACCAGCAGGAGCGTAAGCCAGCCAGCTCAGCCAGGCTCTCTGTGTCGTTGGAGGAAGTGCTCCCATGCCCCATGCCCCTTAATGGGAAGGGATTGCGCCTGATGCTCTCTCCGGGTCTCCCCTATCCTGTCAGGTGTAGGTGGCGGGGGTAGCTCATGCAAGCCTTTCTCCTGCTGTTCCTGGAGAGCCAACTCCACATTCCTGGTCCCATGGAAGGTGCTGATGGCCTGGGCTTTCCGAGGCCTCATCTGATGCCTCTGCAGTTCCTGTCCCCCAGCAGGCCTCTAGGCTCAGGGTGAGAGAAGGCCTAGGCTGCCCTCCTGTCACTCCTTTGCCACTTCCCTCCCCTGTCCCCAACATGCCCTGTAATAAAATCAGAGAAGACTGCCTAGGGTGGTTCTAAGTGCTTTTCCTTTGAGTGGGATGTTGTCAGTTCTGCTCTTTCATGGGGTGGCTCCCTCCTGGGGCCGACTTGAGCTGGAATACTTTCGAGGACTATCTTACTTATCACCAGAGGGCTTGAGTGACTTCCCCACAGTAAGTTTGTGATAGAACAAATGGTAGGACTTACTATTTTGAGAATCTGGTGCTTTCCGTTGAGAAAGATCCTGAAGTTAAACTCATTGTCTTAAAAACAGCCTGAGACAGGCATGAGGTGATTGATTTATTTTTTTGAGGAAGTGAACTTCCAGAAAAACCTGTAAAAGAAGGAGGGAAACAGAAGAGGGAAAGGAAAAATGCTGAGCAGAAACAGTCTCAGCCCTGCCTTGACCTTAACCACAGGGCTTTGGGGCATAAACCACACTGCAGAGTTGAACCAACCTTTTAGACCTTGTATCAGTCATTGGTTTGGGAGATGAAGGCGATTCCCAGTTTAAGGGGCTCCATTCTTCCTGCAAGGGGATCTGAGTGGGGCGCCAAATCAGCATCCACGCCCAGGAAAGAGCTAGCGTGGACTTCCATGATCTGCCATTGCACAGGAGGGGAAGGTAATGATTAAAACACAATGTGCCATCCTGGAAGGAGGGCTGGTCAATCTTCAGCATTTGAAATATGGTGGAGATCAGAATGGATGACCTCTGAGGTCTCTTGCTAGGACCAGTAACATCATTTGCAGAGCACAGTTAGAAAATTAATCATTACAAGAGGACAACAGCAGAGTACTAAACCAAGTACAGAGTTCTGAGCATGGGGCCCGTTTACCCATGAAACCAGCTCTGTCTCTGGCAGAGAGGATAGCAGGCTTTGGGACCAAGAAACTGCAGCGTGGGAGCCAGGCACAGCCTGAGGCTGTGCTGAAGGCAGAGGAGGAAATGTGACCCAGGAACTGAATGCCACAGACCAGGACAGTGAGGGCAGGAGCACAAAGAGGGAGTGGGTTAGTGAGCCTGGAAGGAATGTGGCTCTTCCTACAGCGCCGCTGGGGTCTTAAGCGCGAACGTACCCATCTAATGAGCAAACTCACTGAATATACAGTGTGTGGGGGGGAGGGCGGGGGGAGGCTAAAATAGAAGAAAGCTGCAAAGTGCTGGAGAGCAGGAGTCTGAGGAGAAAGAGGCCCATTCTGCCCATTCTTGCTGGAGAGAGGCTTTGCAGAGGGCCTTGCCTGGGAACGGTGAACTGGGAAGGGGCCCAGGGCTTGAACGCCAAGGTGGGGATTCTGAAGTTTGCCCTAGGGGTAGGAGCAGCATACACCGCATATTTCAGGGGTGGAGCAACACATTCAGCCCTCGGCTTCCAGATGTCAAGTCGGATGGGGGCTAAACGTGGGGGACGCGACGAATCAGGCGCTGGGATCTCCAAAGAACACCAACTCTTCCCGGGGGCACAAACCTCTGCGGGGCGTGGCCTCGAGGGAGGGGCGTGTCCTCCGCGGGATCGGAGAGTGCGGCCGCCAGCGCCCTGCCCACTCAGGGGCCGCGCTCGCCTCGCCCCCGGGCTGGACCCGTCTCCCGAGGGTACGCGGAGGCGCGGCTCGGTGCGCAGCTGCGAAGGATCGCTTCCGGGGGGCGGGTCAGCGGAAGTGAGGGCGGTTGAGGCTGGGTGGCCCACGGTGGAAGGAGGGGCCGTGAGGTGAGAGTCCCGGAGCCGGAGCCTGAGGTAAGAAAGGTTCTAGGGTGGCGCGGAGGCGGGAGCGCGGCCTTCCAGCCCGTTAGTAGTCTACGTGCCAGGTGCTGTGTGGAGCCCGTGTCTCCTGTTCCCGCGCGAGTTCTCGTTGCTGTCCCCCTCACTTGGCCGCTGGGAAACTGAGTCCCTGAAGGGTAGTTGCTCGTCGGAGTCTCACACCAAACGGTGACCGAGCCAGACCTGAGGTTTCTAGTTTCGGCTTCCCTGCTTGACGGGTCGGGCTGCCCCGCCGCTCGTTTTGAGACCCGGCCGCAGCTCAGAGGCTCCCGTGCACTCGGGTTCCGGGCCTGTGGGTCCAAGGGCCTCTGGGCAGGCGGCGAGGACTTGGCCGACCTTGGCCCAGGTCGGGGCAGCTGCCGCGGGGAGCGGGGAGCGGCGCGCCCTGGGCCGGGCCGCGTGGGGAGAGGGTCCGCGCGGGTCTCTGGCCGCTGCCGTGCGCGGCAAAGTTTCATTGAGCACAGAGGCCTCTGTGGGGACGCCCGGGACCAGGAGTGCTGAGCGGGGCCCTGCGCTGGGGGAGCTCCGGCTCTCCTGAGCGGGGCGTCTGTCCTCAGACAGCAACGGCAGCCTCAGGAGGGCTGCGGGGCACAGAGATGGCAAGACCCACCGGTGCTGCCGGCGAACCGGGGGAAGATCTAGCCAGTGACACTTGGGGGCGGGGGTGACATCTGAGTTGGTGTTCCCCTTGATTCGTTTATTTCAGCGCGCACCGCTTGCTGTGTCCTAGGCAGACACCGTGCTGTGCGCGGGGATCACAGTTATCCAGTTCCTCTCGCGAGCACTCCGAGGAACAGGCAGGGTGTTCGGGCCGCATAGGAAAGGACCTGACCCTGTCGTAGGGAAGGGACGTGATGCTTGAGCTGAGCTCTGAGACGATGAAGAATGAGCTCGGCGAAGAGGGGCTGGTATTTGAGGCAGGGCTCAGAGGTGGGGTGTTGGGGGCTGAGCGTCAGTGTGGCTGGAGAGCAAGGGGGAGAGCAGGAGGGCTGGCTGCGAAGTGTGCAGGCCTTGGTGCTCAGTGAGTGTGGTCTAGAGAGGGCAGAGAAAGATGGGTTTGGGCCTGATTGTGGATTTTATCCTGTTGGCTCTAGTAAGCCAGTTTTAAACGGATTAGCCATGTGATTAACAGTGTGTTTGGGAAGGATTCCTGGCTGTGTGTGAGATTTGGGCCCAGCTAGGTCTTTGGAGATAAGGTCGGAGAGGAAAGTGAAAAACACAGAGATGTACTGTTAGTACAGTTTGTGGCCGGCACTGACATTCAGCACAGAGCCTGGCACACAGACGGACTCTAAAAAATTGAACTGAGCCGAGATGGCGCCCACGCAGGAGATGGCAGGACCTGGACGAGGCTTTGGGTGCTTTCCACTGGCATGACCACTGAGTGACCTGAGAGAAGTGCCTTTCCCTCTCCAACTTTCTTTCCCCGTGTATCGTAAAGTGAGTGATACCTCCTTTCCCAAGGGTAGAAGACCCTCCACGGGAGGTCTCCAGAAAGAGCTGCTTTGTCAGTCTGGTCTGTCCCCCGTTCGGAGCTTGTACACGGTTCCCCAGTGACTTCTCATCCGGGCCTCATGACTTGACCCCTACTTTTGTAGCTTTATCGTACTCTGCCCCTCTTCACATATCCTTCACTTCCCTGTGCTGGGCCTGTGCTCTTGCTGTTTTGTCTTCTTTTCCTACTCCCTGGAAACTCGTTACAGAGCACTAGGGCCTGAGCTCTGACCTCATCTGGCTATCTGCCTAGTGATATTTAGCTTTTGCTAGAAGTATGTATTCATGTCCTATCACTCTGCTGGACAGCGAGTTCCTTGAGTATGACTGTGTCTTACTCCTTCCATAGCCCCTATGGTGCCCAGCACAAGGCCTGGCACAAGTGGGTACTGTTGGTGTTTGATGAACAAGCACACTGATTGCATCTGCTCACCATGCAAGGACTGCTGTGAAGAGCAGTCAGGTGTCACCTCACCTGTCTGTGTCATAACAGTTCATTAAGCACTCAAAGACCCCCATTTCACTCATTGACCCTTAAGGTAGCCTCCAGTGGCAGCTTTTCTTGTCCCCTTTTTCCAGATAGAAAAGCCAGCGTTCAGAAAAGTTAAATAATTTGCCTGTAGCTACAAAGCCAGAAGGTGGCTGAGCTAGGATAAACCTTTTTGGCTCTTTTTGTCTGTAGCTCAGGAGACTGAGATTGGCATGAGCTGCTGTTCTCCTGTTCTCTCTGATCTCTCCTCTTGCAAGGAAGGGCCCAGCAGTGCTTTTACATCTCATCTTCCAGAATGAATCCTGGGCTTGGATAAGACCTACAATTTGGCTCTATGAGCTTTGTAGCTACCAAAGGGTTCTATTTACATCTTTAGAAGTTTTTTGCCTCAGGAAACCTTAGATCCTAGGAAGGCTCCTGGGTTTGCCAAGCTCACTAGGCAAATCTTGAACAGAACCTTTAAGAGTCTGGACTTAGAGGTGTAGGGCGAGGGCAGCCTCTTGGGCTGGTTTTCTCCCCTGTGAAACATCAGAGAAACCTTGGTGTTAGTCATGGCTCTGCAGGGCCTGGTTTTGTGGGGCTGGTGTGGTGACCATTGAGTTCCCACTGTGGGGGTTGTTTCACAAGAGGGAAATCTGGTGTTCCTCCAGATGGCCTGATATGAAGGAGTCACGCCTCCTGCCTTCCGGAGCTGCCCTGTGGCTGCCTTGTCCTTCAAGTGCAGGAGCTGGTCCAAATGTCGGGAATGGAAGCCACTGTGGTAAGGGGCATTCCCAGGGCAGGGGTATGGTGGGGAAGGTTGGGTGCTGGGTCTGCTGAAGTACTCTATAAGATTCTGATACTCTCCAGTTGAGTCCTCCTTTCTCCAGAAGCCTGGAATTGGAACAAGGCCACCCCTCCCCTTAAAAACCAGTTATGATTCTGGGGCACTTCAGGAGTCAGTGTATGTCTGCCTTTCTGTACAGAGGGAGGGAAGGAAAGCCTGGATTATCTCTACACCCAGCTACTTCCTCTCCCCTTCACTGGCCCTCCCAACATTGTCTGAGCAGCAGCAGGTATCCCCCTGGGTGACTAGCCAGGGTTAGGCTGGCAGCTGGGGAACCTGCCCTCACTATAGTTAAGAGTTGATTTACCCCTAGAGACTGCCCTGTACCTAGGATAGTGGAATTTGGTCTCCCTGCTAGAGAGGAGAGGACAGGGACAGTAGATGGACTCAGTCTCTGAGGTTGTGGCTGTCTGTCTCTCTTTGCTCCAGACCATCCCAATCTGGCAAAACAAGCCACATGGGGCTGCTCGAAGTGTAGTGAGAAGAATTGGGACCAACCTACCCTTGAAGCCATGTCCCCGGGCATCCTTTGAGGTGAGTATGTTGGAAGGGCAGGAGAGCAGAGGCTCAGAGAGTGCTGCTTCTGTGCCCCAAACCCCTTGGTACTGCCAAAGTAGGTTGTTTCCTGGTCACTTTTCATTTTGTTATGAAATATTTACTAAGTGCTTATAAGATATCCTGGTCACTGTGCCTTCCTGATTGCATACAAACCTGTGACCACAAGGAACCTGGCAGGTCCCCACATGGGACACTGAGTGTTGTGATGCTTGAGTGAACTCTGCTTTTCTTCACCAGCCCTAATGGCTATGTAGCCAGTATTTTTATTTATTATTTTTTGAGATGAGGTCTCGCTATGTTGCCTGGGCTAGGCCTTAAACTTCCTGGGCTCAAGCAGTTCTCCTGCCTCAGCCTCCCTAGTAGCTGGGATTACGGGCACAAGCCATCATGCCCAGCTCCACTATTTTTAGTGTTTCTCTGAGGCCATAATTCCTCAGCCTGCTCTTTCTGGCCAATCTGGGCATCCTTTACCGGGGTACTTCGGTCTTACCTCTGTGTCTAGAGATCCTTTAGCACCCACGCTGCAGCAGAGATTCCTGCCTAGTCTAGGAATGAGCTCCCTTCTGTGGTAGAAAGCTAAGTAGCATTTATTAGTCCCAGCTGGCTCCCTCTAGGAAGTAATGGTTAAGCACCATCTCCAGACTGTATGGTTCAGATGTGTACATTTGGGGAGCTGGGACACAAAAGAAATACTTCTGCTTTCTACCCACGCAGAGGAGATAGAAATATGTGCATAAAAGGATGTGGGGCCAGGTAGAAATAGAAATGAAGGAGCCAAATCTGTATAAAAGATGCTAAACAGTGAAGTCTTTGTAGGAATTGGATCTGGAATTAGAAGAGGTGTCAGGGTTGGTATTAGGGTCAGGAATGGATGTGTGTTGGGGGGTAGGGGGCAGGAAAAGCTGTCCCATTATTCAGATTGCCAGCTATCTGTAATTGCCTAAAGGTCCTGGGCAGGAAGTGTTGTTCCTAGCTGCCTCAGAATCATCAAAAAAAAAAAAAAAAAAAGCAGGGGGAGTGTGGCTGACTCCTTGGAGGCTGCTCCCACACTTGGCTATACCCTCATTAGTTCTTTGGCCAGATGCTGGGCAGAGACAATCAAGGGCACAGGCTCTCATAGAGCAGGAATATATGTGAGTAGTAATAGTAATACTAGCTAACATTTACTGAGCACACTGCTATGTGTCAGGCACTGGCTGAGTACTTTATATGTGTTTACTCATTTAATTGCCAAGAGCAAAGGAGCATTCAGCACTAATCAGGAAAACAAAAGGAGGCTTCCCCTATTTTAGCACTAGTTCCTGGGTCAGTGGAAGTCCTTCTGTGTGTGACCTTGGAGTATCACTTAACTCCTGTGAGTCCCAGGTTTCCTATCTAAATGCAGGAGCTATCAATCCTGGATCCATCTACCATACCAAATAATTTGTGGCAGAAACAGTTGAATTTTACTGGTGTGTAGATATGCATTTATTATTATAGTACCTTAAGTATTATTTAAGGGACTCTTACCATTTTTAAAATTTAAGCATATGAAAATATTAAATTATGAAAAGGAAAAGGACCTATAATTACACAGTAATAATACAATAACTATTAATGTCTTAGTGTAGTCCTCTCTTTTTCTAGATGAATGTTTTTTATTTTCTTGTAATTACAGTCAACATGATTGAATTGTAATTTTTCACTTTACTCAACATCTTTATTCTCTCTTTGGTTGTTGCTCATTTGGGTTGAGGAGCTATTTTAAGAAATCCCATTATGGGTCCTTTTGTCTAATTGTTTCTTTGTATGATCTCAAACTCTTGGTCTCAAGCATTCTGCCTGCCTCAGCCTCCCAAAGTGCTGGGATTACAGGCATGACCCACCATGCCTGACCAGCATCTGGCCTCTATTCAGTGCTTCTGACCAGGCACCTTCTTCTTTCTGTTCCCTCTAGGAAGCATTCCTGACACCCAGTGTTGGATAAGGTACCCCTTCTGTGTGTTGTGCAGTTTTTGATGGGCTTATCATGGCATCAGTAAATGTTGATAAAATTTGCTTCTCCATAGACCCTGCCCAACATCTCTGACCTGTGTTTGAGAGATGTGCCCCCAGTCCCAACCCTGGCCGACATCGCCTGGATTGCTGCAGATGAAGAGGAGACATATGCCCGGGTCAGGTAGTTGAGGCAGTAGCTGGTCTGCTGAGGAATGGGGAACGTCTTAGGAGAGGTGTCAGGCAGCAAGGAGAGAGGAATGACAACTGTGGGCTCAGAGGGGAGCAGAATCTTACTGTGCTACTCTTACAGGATTGGGGGAAGGAATTTTAGGAGCACACTGGCCAGCTGTCTCTAACTGACCTACTTGGTTTTTCCTGGTCCAGGAGTGATACGCGCCCCCTGAGGCACACCTGGAAACCCAGCCCTCTGATTGTCATGCAGCGCAATGCCTCGGTGCCCAACCTGCGTGGGTCCGAGGAGAGGCTTCTGACCCTGAAGAAGCCAGCTCTGCCAGCCCTAAGCCGTACCACTGAGCTGCAGGATGAACTGAGCCACTTGCGCAGCCAGATTGCAAAGATAGTGGCAGCTGATACAGGTAGGAACCCCTGTGCCAGGGCCAGAACATAACAGACTGTTCATTTCCCCTGGCTCTTGGGCAGGATATGGGTAAAGAAAATGGTAGTCCTTGGTTCAGAGGTACTTAGGTTCCAGGCTCTGAGGTTGTACTGACGACTGGCTAGCCTATAGTGCCTCTTAGATGGTTCTACCAGCCATTTTGGGCTGAATGGTTTGGTTAGGAACAAAATCTTCACTTAATTTCCCCCAGGCAGAGTCCTTCCCTTAGCCACAAAAACTGACACCCTTTTCCAAGTGTCTTTAAGATCACATCTTACATAAGCTCACAGTTGCCTTCCTTTTTTTTTTTTTTTTGAGACAGAGTCTTGCTTTGTTGCCAGGAGCCAGGCTGGAGTGCAGTGGCGAGATTTCGGCTCACTACAACCTCCGCCTCCCAGGTTCAAGCAATTCTCCTGCCTCAGCCTCCCGAGTAGCTGGGACTATAGGCGCACACCACCATGCCCAGCTAATTTTTGTATTTTTAGTAGAGACAGTGTTTCACCATGTTGGCTAGGATGGTCTTGATCTCTTGATGTCGTGATCCGCCCACCTCGGCCTTCCAAAGTGCTGGGATTACAGGTGTGAGCCACCGCGCCCTGTTTTTTTTTTTTTTTTTTAATGTCTTGCTGTGTCACCCAGGCTGGAGTGCAGTGGCACAATCTCGGGTCACTGCAACCTTCACCTCCCGGGTTAAAGCGGTTCTCCTATCTCAGCCTCCTGAGTAGCTGGGACTATAGGGGTACACCACCAGGCCTGGCTAATTTTTGTATTTTTAGTAGAGACGGGTTTCACCATGTTGGCCAGGCTGGTCTTGTACTCCTGACCTCAGATGACCCACCCGCCTTGGCCTCTCAGAGTGCTGGGATTACAGGCATGAGCCACCGAGCCCAGCCAGCTTTCCTTCTTTTGGGGACAGGATCTTGGGCCTTGCTGTCACCCAGGCTGGAGTGCAGTGTTGGCTCACCAACCTCTGCCTCCCAGGCTCAAGCAATTCTCGTGCCTCAACCTCCTGAGTAGCTGGAATTACAGGTGTGCACTACCACGCCCGGCCAATTTTTGTATTTTTAGTAGAGATAGGGTTTCACCATATTGGCCAGGCTGGTCTTGAGCCTGGCCTCAAGTAATCCACCCGCCTTGGCCTTCCAAAGTGCTAGGATTATAGGCATGAGCCACTGCATCCAGCCGACTTTTTTTTTTTTTTTGAAACAGAGTCTCATTCTGTCATCCAGGTTGGAGTACAGTGGCGCGATCTTGGCTCACTGCAACCCTCACCTCCTGGGTTCAAGTAATTCTTGTGCCTCAGCCTCCTGAGCAGCTGGGATTACAGGCACACGCCACCACACCCAGCTAATTTTTTGTATTTTTAGTAGAGATAGGGTTTCGTCATTGCCCAGGCTGGTGTCAAACTCCTGAGCTCAGGCCATCCACCCACCTCGGCCTTCCAAAATGCTAGGATTACAAGCATAGCCACCACACCTGGCCTTCCTTTTCAATACAAGAAGTAAACATTCCCCCCACCACCACTGAGACTTACCCTTAAGCACCTATCTTTCCTTTCCTTGTTGTTTCTACCAAGGATCACAAGTGGCTTTACCACTTCAGTTCTCATACTGCTAGTGACAGTGTCCCCAAGGCCCACCCTGCAGAGTGGGGAGTTGCATGATATTATGTTTTGTTATGTTTTCTTATCTCAAATTGGTGGACTTTTTTGGTGGGAGGAGTGTTTCATAAAGTTGGAGATTTCAGCCTTAAAACACAGTGGCGGGCACAGTGCCTCACGCCTGTAATCCCAACACTTTAAAAGGGTGAGGCAGGTGGATCACCTGAGGTCAGGAGTCCGAAACCAGCCTGGCCAACGTGGTGAAACCCTGTCTCTACAAAAAATACAAAAATTAGTCCCAGCTAATTGGGAGGCTGAGGCACAAGACTCACTTGAACCTGAGAGGCGGAGGTTGCAATGAGCTGAGGTTGCACCACTACACTCCAGCCTGGGCAAGAGTGAGACTGTTTCCAAAAAAAATGGGTCCATTATTCAGATAAGCCCTGTAACCCACCCCTCCAGCTACTCAGGAGGCTGAGGCACGAGAACTGCAGTTAAGGCAGAACCACTGGAAATGGATGGGAAGCCTGCCTTGATCAGAGGCATGGACAGCCAACAGGTCAATATGTCCCAAGATGCTCAGGGCTTATCCTCATATTCCTCCCATCCTCATTTTTTCACTCTGCATTGACTCAAAAGTCATAGCTCCAAAACTTACCAGTTGGTAGAACACATGAAAATCATGGTATTCTTTGAAATCTTCATGTATTTAATTTCATTACATGGAAGTTTTATGGAAGAATTGCACTGAAACTTTCCATTTATATTTCTTGGCTACTTCTGTCATATGAGAGACAAGCAGAAGTAACATTTTTTAGAAACATCGTTTAGATAGCAAGATTCAAAGGAGCATAGTCAAAAGCACTAGCCTAGTTAGAGAAAAGGACAAATTCAGGCCTTAGCGCTGTCACTGCTGCTTTGGCCTGTAACAAGGCTACCACTCCACAGCCTATTGTGGAATGGGAGCTTTTAAAAGCCAAGGCCTATAGGGCTGGGTTTTTCTGCCCTCCTGGAACACTGGAAAAGCCCAGTGCTTCTACATCTTTCTGAGCCCCCGAGTCAGCAGCATAGTGGACTGACCCTCCACTGGCTACAGAGATACCATCCTGGCTCTCCCAGAATGTCATGGTGTCAGCCCAGGAAATGAATGTTCAGTAGGCAGGGCTGTGGGGAGAAGATGTTGCTACTGTGTTCTGGCCCCAATGTCCATCCATGCCTATTGTTTTCTCTTTCAGCTTCGGCTTCATTAACGCCAGATTTCTTATCTCCAGGAAGTTCAAATGTCTCTTCTCCCTTACCTTGTTTTGGATCCTCATTCCACTCTACAACTTCCTTTGTCATTAGTGACATCACCGAGGAGACAGAGGTGGAGGTTCCTGAGCTTCCATCAGTCCCCCTGCTTTGTTCTGCCAGCCCTGAATGTTGCAAACCAGAACACAAAGCTACCTGCAGTTCGTCTGAAGAGGATGACTGTGTCTCTTTGTCCAAGGCCAGCAGCTTTGCAGACATGATGGGTATCCTGAAGGACTTTCACCGGATGAAACAGAGCCAAGATCTGTAAGTATCTGATGAGGAGCTCTGGTGATCTGTTTACTCTGAGTTATCCATGGCCAGTGATCTAATGCAACATACTTACATAATAAGTTCTTAGTAGTACCGTATGTTATGTCATTCATAAAGCTTCCTGACTACCTGCTTGCCAGTGTCTTGGGCCTCAGTTTGAGGAAAGAGCAACACTTTACATTTATTGGGTTAGGTCACCCAAACCAAATTATTAGGCTACTAAGGATCTTACAAGAAGGCTCATCTAATCCAACTTCTGTTCTCAGGTGGCTTTACCACTTCATTTCTCATACTGCTAGCGACAATGTCTCCATGCCCCACCCTTCAAAATGATGGGTTGCATGACATTATGTTTTGTTTTCTCATCTCAAATTGGTAGACTTTTTTGGTGGGAGGAGAATTTCATAAAGTTGGAGATTTCTGCTTTAAAATACAGTGGTCCATTATGCAAGCAAATCCTACAAATTCAGTGATTTGAGAGCAAGGCTTTTGAGACTCACCAGGAGTTCCTAAACCTGTCTGTGTATCAGAGTTGCTTAGATTTGTTAAAAATACATCATCTTTAACTTACTAAAGTAAAACCCCAAGGAGTGGAGCTCTAGGTTTTTCCGATGGTGTATGAGGGACTTTGGGGAAAAACTTCATCTGGCAGAGAAGCCCCAGAGAGTCACCCCGTTGCATAGTGTTTCTCCAGTTGTGGATTGTAGTTTCAACTGTGGTTTCAGCAGCTGCACAGGACCACCAGACACCAGAGGAACTTGGTTTGAATGTAGGTTCCTGGGCATTGGAGATCTAGACCTTGATAGCCAGCACCTAGCTTGTGCCGACGTATTTGACTTTTTTTTGAGATGGAGTCTCACTCTGTTGCCCAGCTGGAGTGCAGTGGCATGATCTCGGCTAACTGCAACCTCCACCTCCAGGGTTCAAGCCTCCCGAGTAGCTGGGACTACAGGTGCATGCCACCATGCCTAATTTTTGTATTTTACTAGAGATGGGGTTTCACCATGTTGGCCAGGATGGTCTCAATCTCTTGACTTTGTGATCTGCCCACTTCGGCCTCCCAAAGTGCTGGGATTACCAGTGTGAGCCACTGCACCCAGCCAGCTGTATTTGTTAATGCAAATGAAAAACTGTTTTAGGGACTGGAAGTGAGGTCTCCTGAGTTGATAAAATTCCTGTTAAAGGGAAAGTTACTTGCCTTGGTTCCCTTTTTGTCTCCTAGGACCCATTTTCTTCTGAAAACTAGATCAGGCTAAGTGACTTTCTCATTGCTTCCTGGCAGTTGACCCATTTGGGAAGTCATCCTTAAAATTCCTTCATTGGCCCTAGTCAGGTTGGTCATACTCACCTGTAGCTCTTTGGTCTTCTTCTATATTCCCAAATTCAGTTGCTGCTGCTTTTGGTCTTCTCTGAGCTGTTTTCTTCTGAACACAATGCTTTATAGGTTGACTCTCAAAACTTTCTCTTATTTGCCTTTTGGACCAAATTAGATTCGAGACCTTTATTGCCAGCCCCCTCCTCCCACTTGTGTCCTTGCATCAGGAGTTGGGTCAGTGAATAAGAATGGGAAAGTACTGAAACCAGCAAGGTTCAGAAATGTCACCAAACAAACGCAGTCTTGTTTTTGCTTTGAAAGTTGAATAGTCAGTCTTGGCCCTTATATTTAGCTTAATCACCAAACACCTTCATGAGGATACATGTATATAAGTTCACTAGGATTTCAAGCAACTATTTTCCAGGTATCTAGGACCCTGTTATATAATGTATCAGATAATTTGGACTTCAGTCTGGAGTTGGTTTTGTTCCCAGGAGTTTCTTAAGTGAATGTTTTGCTCTAATTCTGGCTCTTATAAAAACATCATCTCCCCAGAAAGGGAGACAGGGTAGTAGGAAATCCCAAACACACCTTTTCCCCAGAACTATTAAGGGTCAGAATAGCCAAGAGTCATCAGTCAGTCACTTCCCCTGCTGACCCTCTGGGGAAATGCTACTATGAAAACATAGGGCCAGAAGGCAGAAGCAGAAGCTTATTAGCCACCAGAGGCCAACTCTTACAGATTGATGGTCCTTTACTTTGCCCACAGTTTATAGCTATTTCAGGAACTAGTAAAGCATTCTAGTTAAGAGATGAGATCTGGAACCAGCTAGTTTGGTTTTGAACTCTGGATTCACTACTTACTTGCTGAGTGACTAGTGACCTTGGGCAACTTGTATAACCTTCCTATGCTTCAATTTCTGTATCTGTGAAAGGGAATTGTAGCACCTACCGCGTAAGATTGTTGTGAGGATTCAATGAGATAATATATTCAAAGATATATACAGCACTACCCAGGAAAAAGTACTCAAGCTGTTATTGTGCCTCTAGGAACCGCAGTTTATTGAAGGAGGAAGACCCTGCTGTGCTTATCTCTGAGGTCCTACGGAGGAAGTTTGCTCTAAAGGAAGAAGATATCAGTAGAAAAGGAAACTGATATCCCTCAGCTCTGCAAACTCAGTCTCATGCTCCTGGAATACCTTCAATAGCTGCCTTCCTCACTGCAGATGTTTCTGCCTCTCAAGGAGAAATCTTCAACAATCTTGCTGACAAGCTAGAGCTTGGACTGAAAGAGAAGAACTGGATTGTATGTTTCCCAGACTTCAAACCCTAGCAGAAGCTAAGGCCTGTGATTTGACCTGAGACATTTGTTACAGGTAATTGTGCAGAATGAAGTGTCTCAGTTTAAAGGGTAAGAGAGAAGTTGTTTCTGGTTTTTCCTTGCCCCTGTGTGAAAATAGGTCCTAAATGACTGATTTACTTCACTGCATTAGACCCTATAATTGGTCTCACAAGACACTGTGCCCAGCTGTCACTCACTCTCAGCAGCTTCCTTGCAGCAGAGCAGGGCTGAGGGTAAGGGGCTATGTTTGTATACATGTTCACAGGGCATGGAAAATCTTATGCTGCTCCATCATAAACCTACACCAATGCCCAGCAATCACCCTCCTCACTTCCTTGTCTAGATGTAGAGGTCAGGCTGCTGAACCAGCCGATACATGGTCTATTGCTGGGAAGCCTGGGCTGTCTTTTTCCTTAAAGATATTTTATATTACTGAACAACCAAGTCTACCCTCCAGGCCCCTGAGGCCTTATCAGTTCCACTGATTAAAAGCGTTCTTTTCCACGGACTTTAAGCCCAGTAGGAAAGAGAAAGGAGGAGGGGGAAAGAGCATACCATCATCTTTCTTCGAGGCCCTTGACTGCTCCTTTGGGTTGGGCCAAGGTTTGTACCTACCACGCCATGCATGACTCAGATGCCCTCAGGTCCCTTTCTCTATGGTATGTATACTTTGTGTGTTTGGGTTGAAGTACTACCTGACATTAAAGGAAGGATTTGGAGAGATAATACATTTACTGTGTCCATCTTTTGAGTTGTGGTTACCCAGTATCCTTCAGGGATATAGGATTATTGTTAATTTTAAGGTGTATGAACTTAAACAGGCTACTGGCTTCTCCTCTTTCCTGCCCTTCTAGGGGGTTTCTTCCCCCTTTCTGTAGAGATTTTGCCCTACACTCTTTTTTTAGAAACTGGGTCTAGCTCTGTCATGCCTACGCCAGAGTGTAGTGGTGAGATCATTAGCTAACTGCAGCCTTTAAACTCCTGGGCTCAAGCGAGCCCCCCACCTTCTGGTACTACAGGTGTGTGACCACCACACCCAGGACATTTTTAAATTTTTTTGTAGAGATGGAGTCTTCTTGTGTGGCCCAGGATGGTCTCGAACTCCTGGCCTCAAGAAAACCTCCCACCTCAGTCTCCCAGAGCATTGAGATTACAGACGTGAGCCACTGCACTCAGCCCCATACAATCTTAAAAGCAGTTCTTTCAGGAAATGACCTGAGAGATGACATACAAGATAAAATTAGAATTTAACATTTAAATTAGGCCAGGCACAGTGGCTTACACCTCTAATCATAGCTCTTTGGGAGTTCAAGATCAGCCTGGGCAAGAAGACCTCATCTCTACAAAGTAATTTAAAATTTAGCTGGGCATGGTGACATGTGCCTATAGTCCCAGCTACTTGGGAGGCTGAGGTGGGAGAATCACTTGCACCCAAGAGGTTCAAGATGCAGTGAACCGTGTTCATGCCACTACACTCCAGCCTAGGCAACAGAGCGAGACCATGTCTCAAAAAAATAAAAAATTTAAGTTAAAAAAAAAAAAAAGCAGGTCCATCTTATAACCTGCAAATTTGTCCCCTAGAGGTTGTTTAAGCCTCTTAGGTACCACGTTAACAACAAAGGACAATGCCTTGGATAGAAGACAGGTCAAACTAGACACCGGTTCAGATCAGACTCAGGGCAATGACAGCATATACTATTACAACACTGCATTTTCAAAAATAAAATTGGTAATGGTTTAATTACCTTAAGAGCCACTTTGTAAACATTTATTTGGATTCATAGTTTTACAAAGGAGATTCCGTCCTATCTTGTGGGAAAAGGGTAACATAGTCACATATAGATTGTTATATAACCCAGGCTTTTTTTTTTTTTTGAGACAGTTTCTGTCTGTCTCCAGGCTGGAGTGCAATGGCGCAATCTTGGCTCATGGCAACCTCTGCCTCCTGGGTTCAAGCGATTCTCCTGCTTCACCCTCCCTAGTAGCTGGGATTACAGGCATGCACCACCACGCCGAGCTAATTTTTGTATTTTTAATAGAGACGGAGTTTTAACCATATTGGCCAGGATGGTCTCTATCTCCTAACCTCAGCCTCCCAAAGTGCTGGGATTATAGGCGTGATCCACCGCACCTGGCCAACTCAGGCTTAAGAGGGATAAACATAAAGTATGTAACTTTAAAGTGCTGTACAGTTACCACAAAAATAAAATAACAAGAAACTAGCACCATTCTGCCTCTCTTCTCCCCACACCTGGGTTGTGGGGAGATTTGCCTAATCACTCAAAAAAAAAGGGTCAAGAGTAATCATCCCAAGCTTAGGTTGAAGTGGGTAAGATTACAGCCAGAGATTGAAAGCTCACAAATCCATAAGCAGGGTCCCAGTCAGGGATCTAGAAGGGCAAAGAGATGGCTCCGTGCAGGCTAAAAGGTGCTTTCATGGAGGGATAAATACACAATGTGCTGCCTCAGTGTTCATCATAGATTCGTTCAGGGAATTTACCAGCCACTATCTTCCTGAGGGAAAGCCAAGATGCCAATCCCACTGTCTTAACAATGGTACTGCCTGCTTTACTTACACAGAAGATGCTCAGTAATGACAACTTTATCCCATGCCACCTTCCCAACTAAACAAACTCAGTCCTCTCTCCACCCACAACTATAGTTTCCTACATCTGTCATTTCAGGGTACTTTTAGAAACAAAGCTTCATAAAAACATTTAGAATTGGTGCCTGATAACTTGATTACCTTCAGAGTCCTGGGTAAAGAGCAAATCAGGCTTCAGATTTTGAGTTGGCCCATCCTCCTGGCACTGAGCCCAAGGACTGTTAGGAAATGGCCCTAAGTCCCGATT
Organism: Aotus nancymaae; assembly: GCF_030222135.1. Taxonomy (NCBI): domain Eukaryota; kingdom Metazoa; phylum Chordata; class Mammalia; order Primates; family Aotidae; genus Aotus; species Aotus nancymaae. The sequence goes on from NW_026988467.1 coordinate 22,401,609, forward strand.
CCAGTTATTGGTTACATCTTGAAAAGGAGCTCTAGTGTTGTGGGCAATGACCTGCTGGCCTTGAGAATCTTCAGTGAAAAGTTGACTCCAGGAGTCCTTGTCATTCTTTTCATTATCCCAGGAAAACACAGAAATAGGACAAGGGCTTTGTTTCGCTAATTCTGTGTTTTCTCCATTCCAGGATTCCCTGTAGGTTTGAAGGAGGACAGGGGCCTGCCTGTTTTCTTTGGCAGACACTTTCCTTTCCAATTTAGTCTTGCCTAAGGGCTGATAGTATTTGTCCTCAGATAGTTTGGTATGTTTCTCCATACTCTGATAGTTTTTCTTAGATCCATGAAGCCATTCCCTTTTCGTGGCAGAATCCCCTTTTTCTTCCTTTTGGTCCAGCAAACAAGAACTTTCCAAGTCCTTGGTGAAGGATAAAGCCAGTGGGGTATTACTCTCTCCAGCACAGTCTAGAGTATCAGGCTGGAGCAAAGATAGCTCAGTCAAAAATGGGGTATTCATTCTGTGGTGGCCAGAAGTCTGGAGGGACTGAGGAGAAAGTCCAGCTTCCTGGATGTCTGCAGTGGTTGAAGTGGCTAAAGGGGATGCCATGCAATCATGTGCTAAGCCTGGGATCAGATAGTCTAGCTGGGTAGTATTTTTCTTGGACTCTTCGATTTGACTTTCTGTATGAGATGAAACATTCTTCTGGTCACTAACATTTGTCTTTCCTAAAACAGGAATGAACAAATATTATTCTGCAGAAAAACTGCCCTAAGCAGGATTTATTTGGCTTTTTCTGAAATCAATACTAGCTACTACTACTACCTAGTGCAGGAGTGTTAGACTCTTCACATAACTTTATAACTAATCTTCCTGCTTTCAACCTTGCCAGTTTCTCTTTAATGATCTCTGAAACATCAGATCTTAAATTCCCTACTCAAATACATGAATGCTTCCCATCACCTACCTAATAAAGTCAAACATCGCATATAATCAGACCACAGCCTACTTTACCAGCTGAGTTTTCATTTGTGGGTTTAATATAGGGCATATCATTTTGTTTTTGTTTTTTATTTAATGTGGTTTTTACTAAATGGTGATCCTGGCCAAATATACATTCCTAGGTATTATCTTTAAAGAAACATGGTAAACACATACTAGTTTTGTAAGGTCTTAAAGATTACATTAACCATCCAACTCTGAGAAACTTTCTGGTGACAGTGTGAAAAACATGGGTTCTCCAGGAGGCGGAGGTTGCGGTGAGCTGAGATAGCACCATTGCACTCCAGCCTGGGTAACAAGAGCGAAACTCCGTCTCAAAAAAAAAAAAAGAAAAAAGAAAAACATGTGTTCTTCACTTCCCAAGCATTTCATTGGAAAGGGAGTGAAGACACAGTCAGGATGCTAAGTCAATCAGTAGGTAGAATAATAAAACAACTACTAGTGTTTGGCCTGTTCATTTTATCAGGCATAAAGTGGATTCTGTTCTGCCTTAAGATAAAGATGAAGGACACGGAATTCCCAACTTGGCTCAAATTATATCGAGATCTAATTATAAAAACAAAGCAGAATAACTGACTTCCTCTTTCCTTCTCCCATAAGAATTATACTACAGAAACTAGGTTTTGTGAGAATTCTCAACTTTTCGTAAGAATTCAATATAGACTATAAAATACACCAGAATTTGTAAATAGAAAAAGGTTTTCTGTTTTTTTTTTTTTTCAAATCTGCCCTTGTTACATAAAGCAAAAGAGTGTTTACATTTTTGTTTGGAGGAGGAAGAGGGCATTTTGAAGGTTTATGCAAAGCAATCCTGAGAATCACACCTGGGATTAGAGCACTCTTCCTAACACCCTCCAAGTGGCAGGAGCCCTGCTGTTTAAGGCCCAGCCTACTCTTGAGTCAGCTGCTCCCCTGAACAGGGATCTGCAAGCAAAGAACTGCCAAAAGATAAGACACAAACTAACTTTATGTGAGCTTTTCTAAGAAAAGGCATCTTTGAACCTTCATTAATCTGAGAATCTTCACACAAAAATATCAATTATCAATTACCCTTACATAGAGGACCCACTGTGGCCAACCCAAGGTACATACCACCTAACTAATGGCAGGGCAACTCCCCAGTGCACCTCCAACTCCCAAGTACACCTTTCCTCACTGCTGTCAGCAAATACAAATATTTAATATTAAGCTGAGCAAAACAGAACCAGAAAAGTATATTTGTAAAAGCACATATATACTGCTTTTCTTATGTTTTATAACCTCTTCTAATAGGTCAGCTAAGTTTAACACAATACACTGGTTTCACCATTTCTCTTATATGTTCTAACATGGACAAATGAACACACTCCATTTTTTGCTCTGGATAATGAAGTATTCCCATATGGGTCACCATACCTGGCTGCAAGGTGAAGGAGGAAGCAATGCTTCTCTGGCAAATGCCTATAGATGGAGCTCTTCTTTGATTAAAAGAAACCTTATTAGTCTTTCTTTCTCCAGGAAGGAGTGTTAACATTTTGGTGCCTGGTTCGATTAAATGTGTCTGAGAAAAAAAGAGAAAAAGAATAATGAGCCTATTAATATTAAAAGACAGGAGAGATTCAGTACCCACCAGTGACCCTCTAGGAACCACACTAGACCCTTTGTACTCCACTTATATAGCCTATTTGCCAGGTAGTTGGTGCTGGACATCATCTTCCATTTCCTGCCATCCTGACGGTGTTTTTCTCAGGAATCATATATTCCAATGACAGCCCAATCTTTCTGCTTCTCCATGGAAATCAGTCAGGCTGTCTAAACAAACAAGATTTGTTAAAGGGATGGCAGAGATAATGCTCTTTTATATTTAAGGATGATTAATGATTCTACATCAGCAGCAGCTGATGCATTTTCAGTAGTTTTTAAGTAGTCACACAGTGGTGGTTAAGAGCATGGCACAAGAATCAGTCCCAGTTCTGCCACTGCCACTTTGCTGTGTGACCTTCTCCAAGTTGCTTAATCTCTGTCTCATTCTCAAGTGTGAAATGGGGACAATAAGAGTACCTATCCATATGGCAGTTATGAAAATTTAGTAAATTTATTTACATAAAAGGCTTACACAGTTCCTGGCACATAAAAAGCATTCAGTAACAGTTGGCTAATATTAAGAGGAGGAGCAGTGAAACAGCACCAGTCTCACCTCACTTTTAACTCAGCCACTTTTATTCTTTAGAGAGTGGAGCTGGAAGATAAGGCAAGAGAGGTTTCAGAAGTGAGTTGTCAACTAACTGTAAATATAACCTCATCCTTATTTAGTGTTTGCTTTTATTTCCATTTGCTTATTACAGAATACCTGAGAAGTAGGGAGAATAGGATTATATTCAATTCAATTTTGCTGTGTCTGCCAAAGAACAAATAAGATTTGACAATATTCATGCAGCAAGTTAGAGGTAGGCCTGAAACTTGAAGCCAAGTTATTTATTCTAACTCAAAGTTGACTTTTACATTTGGAAACTTAAGTTGTACTTTAAGTGGTTAAAAGAAGAAAGAAATCCTGAAGGTAAAATTCATATTTCAACATGTTGTATTACTGGTACAGAATCTTCTCTTCCACCACATACAACTAGAAAACTGGATCAAAGATATATGAAAAAAATTGATATAAACAGCAGACAATAGGCAGTAAAGAATTGTGACCCTTGAGAAAAGGGAAACAAATAAGGTGAGCCCTATGATCATTCCAGCTTTCTGCCCAGAAGCACTTTGCAGACTATAATGTATCTTTCTTGATGAACTGAGTAGACTGAGATTGGAATTTGTGAAAACTGAGGTGGCTGAGCTTTGCAGTGCAGAGAAAGACCTCCGGAAGGGAGACTTCTGCATGGGAATCCCTTTAGTCCATTACTGAATACTAACCTACATGTGTTAGGTGAAACCCCACAAAGCCAGGCAATGAAACTGTGAACTAAAATTGCAAGCGGAGCAATTCCCAGAGCTCACACAGGCTGGGGGACATTTGTGTTCCCACTGTCCAGATAGGATGACCTTGAATACCAGGGATATTCATTAGAGCTCTAAGGAGAATCATCCTTTAGTAGTAGAGCTAAGCTACTCCTAGAGCAAAAACTATTCCAAACACTTACCTTAAGAAAGCGTAAAAGCAAGCTTTGAAAGTATCAAGCTGACTAGTAACTACCTGCCAAAACAAATTTCAATATTCTTTTTTTTTTTTTTTTTTTTTTGAGACGAAGTCTTGCTCTTGTTGCCCAGGCTGGAGTGCAATGGCACAATCATGGCTCACTGCAATCTCCACCTCCCAGATTCAAGGGATTCTCCTGCCTTGGCCTCCCAAGAAGCTGGGATTACAGGCACCTGCCACCATGCCAGGCTAATTTTTGTATTTTTAGTAGAGATGGGGTTTTACCATGTTGGCCAGGGCTGGTCTTGAACTCCTGACCTCAGGGGATCTGCCTGCCTCGGCCTCCCAAAGTGCTGGGATTACAGGTGTGAGCCACTGTGCCTGGCCAGTATTCTTTAAAGACAACAATATTTAGATACTTAATGTAGCACTTGTAATGTCTAGCATACAATAAAAAATTACTAGATATGTGAAGCAGAAAAATATCTGTAATTGTGGTGGGGGTGAATCTGTTAATAGAAACAGACCCAGAAATGTGATATATAAGAGAATTAGCAGACAAGTTAATAGTTAACTTAAAATAGTTACAATAAATATGCTCAACAATTTGAAGGAAAATATGAACATAATAAGGTGAGAAAATAGAAGATGTAAAAAAAATTCAACAGATGAGCTTAACAACAGATTGGAGACCACAGAAGAAAATAACAGTGAACCTGAAGACAATAGCAACACAAACTATACAAAATGAGGCAAAGAGAAAAAATAACTGAAAAGGAAGAAGCAAAATCTTCATCGGTGAGATATAAAGCATACATATAATTACAGTCTCAAAAAAACAGTGGAGGGGGACAGAAAATACATTTGAAGAAATAAGGGCCAAAACATTTTCCAAATTTGATGAATATTATAAACTGTAACATCCTTTTTCAAAGATAGTCAATACAAGATCTCCCATTTCACATGTTCTTCTTATGTGTCTATGACGCTGTTACCATCAAGTGATAAAATCCTTATTCTCTCACCTTGAACTTGGAAAGTACTTTGTGACTACTTTGACCAATAAAGTATGACAGAAGTAACAAACACTATACATGATTTCCAAAACTAAGTCATTAAAATGCCATGCACTTCTGCCTTGCTCTCTTGAGATCCGCCCACCACATTATGAGGATGCCCAAGCTGGCACATGACTCTCTAAATTTTATAGGATCCACATCCTAGGATATGTAAAATAACACAGTTGGTATACCAACAAATATTTGAGTACGTATATGCTAAGACCAGGAAGACAGTGATGAACAAAATAGACCTTCTGTTCTGGTAAAGTTGACAGCTTAAGAGAAAATAATAGACTAATAAATAGTTATTTAAATTACTACAAGTGTGTTAAGTCCTATAAAGAAGCTTTGCAGAACACTACTGATTATCAGAAAACACTAAGACCTCAATTAGCAAAGCATCTGGGAATAAAGCTTTTTGCCAAGTTGGCAGGATGTTCCTTCTTTAGGTCAGAGTGAGGTCAAAAGTGATACTGTCCCAGTTATAGCTCTCTTAGAAGACCCATGGCTTCAAGGATCTATGTCTGTCTCAGTGGACTGTTATGACTGTGTGAGACAAGGTCATTTGGAACTGAGAAAAACCGCAGGTACAAAGTCCTCCAGCTGATTATTCCTAATTCAAAATAAAGGCAGCTGTTTGTACTTTATACATTATAGGCACACCTTATTTTTTATTTTTTGAGATGGAGTCTTGCTCTGTTGCCCAGGCTACTCAGCTCACTGCAACCTCTGCCTCCAGGGTTCAAATGATTCTCCTGCCTCAGCCTCCCGAGTAGCTGGGATTACAGGCGCTTGCCACCATGCCCAACTAGTTTTTTTATTTTTAGTAGAGACAAGGTTTCACCCTGTTGGTCAGGCTGGTCTCGAACTCCTGACCTTGTGATCTGCCCACCTCGGCCTCCTAAAGTGCTAGGATTACAGGTGTGAGCGACCATGCCTGGTCAGGCATACCTTATTTTCTTGCACCTGGCTTTACTTCACTTTGCAGATTTTTTTTTTTTTTTAAAACAAATTGAAGGTCTGTGGCAACTCTGTGTTAAGCAAGTCTATCAGCGCCATTTTCCAACAGCATGTGCTCACATCATGTCTGTCACTTCATGTCTCTGTGTTACATTTTGGTAATTCTTGCAATATTCCAAACTTTTTCATTATTATTATATCTGTGATCAGTGATCTTTAATGTTACTATTGTTAATTGTTTTGGGGCACCATGAACCATATCTATTTATGATGGCAAATGTAATCAATAAATGTTGTAAATGTTTTGACTGCTCTACTGACTGGCCACTGCCTCAACTCTCTCCCTCTCCGTGGGCCACCCTATTTAATATTGAAATTAGGTCAATTAAGAACTCTATAATGGCCTCTAAGTATTCAAGTGAAAGGAAGAGTCACAGGTCTCTCACTTTAAATCAAAAGCTAGAAATGATAATGCTCAGTAAGAAAGACATGTCCCAAGAGGCCAAAAGCTGAGCCTCTTACACCAAACAGCCAAGTTGTGAATGCAAAGGAAAAGTTCTTGAAGAAAATTAAAAGTGCTACTCCGTGAACACACGAATAAGAAAGCAAAACAGCCTTATTGCTGATACAGAGAAAGTTTGAGTGGTCTGGATAAATGATCAAACGAGCTACAACATTCTGTTAAGTCAAAGCCTAATCCAGAGAGCAAGGCCCTAACTGGAATTCAATTCTATGAAGGCTGAGAGAGGTGAGGAATGCCACAGAAGAAAAGTTTGAAGCTAGCGGAGGTTGGTTCATGAGTTTGAAGGAAAGAAACTGTCTCTGTAATATAAAAGTACAGGTGAAGTAGCTAGTGCTGATGTAGAAGTGCAGCAAGTTATCTAGAAGATCTAGCTAAGATCATTGATGAAGGTGGCTACATGAAACAGTCTTATATAGGAAAAAGATGCCATCTGGGACTTTCATAGCTACAGAGAAGCCAATGCCTGGCTTCAAAGCTTCAAAGGACAGGCTGACTCTCTTGTTAGGGGATAATGCAGCTAGTGATTTAAAGCCAATGTTCACCTAACATTCTGAAAATCCTTAGGCCTTAAGAATTATGCTACATCTACTCTGCCTATGGTCTATAAATGAAACAACAAAGCCTGGATGACAGCATATCTATTTACAGCATGGTTTACTATTTTAAGCCCACTTTTGAGACCTACTGTTAAAAGAAGATTCTTTTCAAAATATTACTGTTCATTGGCTGCGCACAGTGGTTCATGCCTGTAATCCCAGTATTTTGGGAGGCTGAGGCATACAGATTGCTTGAGCCTAGGAGTTTGAGACCAGCCTGGAAAACATGGTGAGACTTTGTCTCTACAAAAACTTCAAAAATTAGGTATGGTGACAGACACCTGTAGTCCCAGATACTTGGGAGGCCAAAGTGGGAGGATATTTTGAGCCCAGGCTGGAGTGTAATGAGCCATGATGGTGCCACAGCATTCCAGCCTGGGTGACAGAGACCGTGTCTCAAAATATATATGTAATCTACTCGTTGACAATGTTCCTAGCCACTCAAGAGCTCTGATGGAGATGTATAAAAAGATTAATGTTTTCATGCCTGCTAACACAGTATTCATTCTGTACCCCCATGGATCAAGGAGTATACATTTCAGCTTCTGGCTGCAGTGGGTCAAGCCTGTAATCCCAGCACTTTGGGAAGCTGAGGCGTGTGGATCACCTGACATCAGGAGTTCAAGACCAGCCTGGACAACATGGCGAAATCCCGTCTCTACTAAAACTACAAAAATTAGCCGAGTGTGGTGGCATGCACCTATAGTCCCAGATCTTGGGAGGCTGAGGCAGGAGAATCGCATGAACCCAGGAGGCAGAGGTTGCAGTGAGCCAAAATGGTACCACTGCACTCTAGCCTGGGCAACAGTGCAAGAGTCCGTCTCAAAAAAAAAAAAAAAGAATAAAAGAAATATATTTCATAAGGCTACAGGTATCAGAGATGATTCCTGGGATGGATCTGGGTAGAGTAAATTGAAAATCTTCTGAAAAGGATTCACCATTCTAGATGTCACTAAGAACATTTGTGATTCTCTGGCCATGGTGGTGCATGCCTTATAGTCCCAGTTACTCAGGAGGACTGAGGCTGGAGGATCACTTGAGCCCAGGAGTTTGAGATCAGCCTGGGCAAAATAATGAGATCCTGTGTGTTTATAAAAAAAAAAAAGAAAAAAAAAGGATTCATGGGAGGAGGTAAAAATAACACCAACAAGAATTTAGAAGAATTTGATTCCAACTCTCACGGATGACTGCAGCATTTAAAAGTTCAGTGAAGGAAATAACTAAATGTGGTGGAAACAGCAAGAGAACTAGAATTAAAAGTGGACCCTGAAGATGTGACTGAATTGATACAATCTCCCAATAAAAAATTGAATGGATGAGAAATTGCTTCTAATAAATGAGCAAAAGAAGTGGTTTCTTTCGATGGAGACTACTCCTGATGAGGATGCTGTGAACATTGTTGAAATGACAACGAATAATTTAGAATATTACATAAACTTAATTGAGAAAGCAGAGGCATGGTTTGAGAAGATTGACTCCAATTTTGAAAGGAGTTTTGTGGGTAAAATGCTATCAAACAGCAACTTATGCTACAGAGAAATCTTTCATGAAAGGAAGAGTCATCAATTCAGCAAATTTCATTGTTTTATTTTAAGAATTGCCACAGCCGCTCTGGCCTTCAGCAACCACCATTCTAATTAATTGGCATCCATCAACATTGAGGCAAGACCCTCCACCAGCAAAAAGATTACAACTCACTGAAGGCTCAGATGATCATTAGCAATTTTTATTTTTATTTTTATTTTTTATTTTTATTATTATTTTTGAGATGGATTTTCGCTCTTGTCACCCAGGCTGGAGTGCAATGGCGCAATCTCAGCTCACCGCAACCTCTGCCTCCTGGGTTCAAGCAATTCTCCTGCCTCAGCCTCCCGAGTAGCTGGGACTACAGGCGTGCACCACCATGCTCAGCTACTTTTTGTATTTTTAGTAGAGACAGGGTTTCATCTTGTTGACCAGGATGGTCTCGATCTCTTGACCTCATGATCCACCCGCCTTGGCCTCCCAAAGTGCTGGGATTATAGGCGTGAGCTACCATGCCCGGCCGATCATTAGCAATTTTTAACAATAAAGTACTTCTAAATAAAGCAATGTACTTTTTTTTAGACATATACTATCGCATATTTAATAGACTACAGTAAACATAACTTTTTAAAATTAAAAGAATTTTAAATAATTGATAAGCTGGGTTTCGTTTTGTTTTTCAAGACAGGGTCTTACTATATTACCAAGGCTGGTCTTGAACTCTTGGGCTCAAACGATCCTCCTGCCTTGGCCTCCCAAAGTGTTGGAATTATAAGCACGAGACACTGCGCCCAGGCACAATTCTTACTGTATAGGAATGTCCCAAGAGAACCTAACTTCAAGGAACATATTCCCTCGAAAAGCAAAGAATCTCTAGTCCTTCGGTATATCACATTCATGGTCCTATCAAGGTTTTTTCTTTTAGAGTGGTGGAAGGAGAAACCAATTCTGCTATTCTTGTTATCACAAGGATCCCCTGTGATATGTTTACATACAGTGATGTTTTTATTGGGTTTGGAGGGCTGCAATTCACCCCAAAAGTATGACTCTTCTTTCTTTCCTTTTTATTTTTTAGAGACGGGGTCTCACTCTGTCACCCAGGTTAGAGTACACTGGCACAACGACAGCTCACTGCAGCTTCAAAACTCCTAGGCTCAAGCAATCCTCCCACCTCAGCTTCCTGAGTAGCTAGGACTACTCAGGAAGTCTAATTTTTAAAAATTATTATTTGTAGAGATGATGTCTTGCTATGTTGCTCAAGCTGGTGTCCAACTCCTGGGCTCAAGCAATCCTCCCACCTCAGCTTTCTAAGTAGCTAGGACTACAGGCATGTGCCACCACACCTGGCTAATTTTTAAAAATTATTATTTGTAGAGATGATGTCTTGCTGTGTTGCTCAAGCTGGTGTCCAACTCTTGGGCTCAAGCAGTCCTCCCACCTGAGCTTCCCAAAGTGCAGGGATTACACACATAAACCACTGCACCCAACCAAGTGTGACCCTTTCTTATGTTCAACAACTCTATTATCAAAAAAGAGCTGGGATCATATACATAACTCCTCTCACTATTAGAAATGTTCTCAGCACTTAAAATTCAATTTAGCTCTTATTTTATCTTTTATTTCTTCTGATAATTTACCTACAAGTTTGTCTTAAAGTTTTTTTTCATGGTTCACTATGACCTTCAGCTCTAGTACATAATTTGATCCAACTTCTTTTTTTCTTTTTGAGACAGAGTCTTGCCCTGTTGCCCAGGCTGGAGTGCAATGGCATGATCTCGGCTCACCGCAACCTCCGCCTCCCAGGTTCAAGCGATTCTCCTGCCTCAGCCTCCCAAGTAGCTGGGATTACAGGCGCCCGCCATCTCGCCCAGCTAATTTTTTGTATCTTTAGTAGAGACAGGGTTTCACCATGTTAGCCAAGATGGTCTCAAACTCCTGACATCATGATCTACCCGCCTCGGCCTCCCAAAGTGCTGGGATTACAGGGGTGAGCCACCGCACCTGGACCCAACTTCCTTTTTTCATAAGGGTAACTCTGGTCTTAAATTTGCATATGAAGTCTCATTTTCCACACACTGACATACATGAAAGTATTATTCCTTTTTGCCATGCTCATTCTTCCTTTATGCTTACCAGGGCCCCCTACTCTTTCTCTTCTCACTTTTAGAGTCACTGAGAGCATCATCACCAAGTCCTTTCTTTTTAGTCTTTCCAGCATTAATTTGATGACATTTAGGATGAAAATCTTTCTAGTCAACACTGTCATGCCTCACTGAGTTAGGGTGAGAGCATGATGCTACCTCATAAGAATGCCCTAAGGAGGATTGTCTAAGAAGTGTTACCAAGAAAAGCTGTCAGGATTCTCATCATATGCATCTCCAACAATTTAAGTTAGCTCTGTTGAATTAGTAACAAAGTATTAATTCAAAGCTTACTTCAAACCTCTCTTAGTTCTTCCAGACCTGCAGAACTAAAAACACACTACCTTAGTTTAAGCTCTCATAAACTCTTGCCTAGCCCTGGACTATGACAATCGTCTCTTAGCTGGTCAGGCCTCCATTCACCACCAATTTCAATTCATCCCCCACATAACTTCTAGATTAATCTTTCTTTTTTTTTTTTTGAGACAGAGTCTCTCTGTCACCCAGGCTGGAGTGCGACAGCGCAACCTCAGCTCACTGCAACCTCCGCCTCCTGAGTTCAAGTAATTCTCCTGCCTCAGCCTCTCGAGTAGGTGGGATTACAGGTGCCTGCCACTACGCCCAGCTAATTTTTTTGTATTTTTAGTAGAGACGGAGTTTCACTGTGTTAGCCAGGATGGTCTCGATCTCCTGACCTCATGATTTGCCCGTCTCGGCCTCCCCAAAGTGCTGGGATTACAGGCGTGAGCCATGGTACCCAGCCTCTAGATTAATCTTAAAGTACAGCTGTCATCACATCATCTTGCTCAAAATCTGTCAATAGTTTCTCTACTACCTGTAGCATAAAGCGTAGACTCACACTGCACACATTGATGATTCCAATTTACCTTTTTCTCTTCTACCAAAACCCCCTGTGCATTCTGTAACAATACTCAACTACATGCCAGTCCCTGTTCTTGGCCTCCACCCTCTTCATTTGTATGCCTCACAGAGAAAAACATTTTTCACATTTTTCTAAAATGCTATGTACTCTTCAGCTTACCAAGCATTCCTGATTCCCCCAGCCATGTGTGGTCTCTTCCTCTTCTGAACTGGTCATTTACCTCTTGGAATCTCAAAACTTACCATCCTACAAAATCCTGGCATCAGCATGTGATTCATATACCTTTTTCCTATCCTGCACAGAACTCAATATAGCTTAATATACATAATAGGTACTTGATTCAATAAATAGGAATGTGGATATGCAGGAAGGATTTCTCATTTTCATTTTATTTATAACTACTCATTATATTTTTAGCACAACAGCAACAGAGCTGTCAGAACAAACTAAGGCTTTTCTAGCTGCGATCCAAGCTAAGATGAGCTCCTGTCACTATAATTGATGTCACATATAAGGTCCAGAACACAGATGGGATGGAAGAAAACACCCATTGAGAACTGTGAAGTTTTCTCTCCCAAAGTAATTTAACAACACAAAATTATTGCAGGAATCTTCTCAAGAACCACCTGTATTGGTTTTTCATCTAAACCTCATTGAAAACAGGGAAAAGAGAAAAGGAAATTTCTCCTATCACAATCCCTAATTGTAGACCTAATATGTCTATATCCACTGGCATTACTAAGTCTCATTAAAGGGTGCTCCCAGGCGGGGTGCAGTGGCTCACACCTGTAATCCCAGCGCTTTGGGAGGCCAAGGCAGGCAGATCACTTGAGGTCAGGAGTTTGAGACTAGCCTTGGCCAACATGGTGAAACCCCGTGTCTACTAAAAATACAAAAAAAAATTAGCCAGTTATGGTGGCAGGTGCCTGTAGTCCCAGCCACTCAGGAGGCTGAGACAGAAGAATCACTTGAACCCAGGAGGTGGAGGCTTCAGTGAGCAGAGATTGTGCCACTGTACTCCAGCCTAGGCAACAGAGCGAGACTCCATCTCAAAAAAAAAAAAAAAAAAAAAAAAAAGGCCAGGTCAGGTGCAGTGGTTCATGCCTATAATCCTAATCCTAGCACTTTGGGAGGCTGAGGTGGGCGGATCACCTGAGGTCAGGAGTTCAAGATCAGCCTGGCCAACATGATAAAACTCCCATCTCTACTAAAATACAAAAATTAGCCAGGCATGATGCCTGTAATGCCAGCTACTTGGGAGGCTGAGATGGGAGAATCGCTTGAACCCAGGAGATGGTGGTTGCAGTGAGCTGAGATCATGCCACTGCACTGTAGCCTGGGTGGCTGAGCGAGACTCTGTCTCAAAAAAAAAAAAGGGGGACTCCCTGTCAATGAGATTTTTTTCACTTTAAGGATATAATGCATGCATGTCAGAGGTCATTGTACATTTACTCTCAGTTGTGCTCTAATAAGGATTACTTATGGAAGATCTGTTTAAACCTTCTCTTTACTTCCATATAGCAGTGGCTGCATGTGGTCCTCTCAATCACAGAGATAACAGTCCTATAAAAGAAAGAAGACCACTGTGCCTTGACTGAAATGCAGTGGAGAAAGAATCCTTACTCTGGAGCAAATCTTGAATCCCCCTGGAAAGTGTTAACTTATTGATTGATTGATTGAGATGGAGTTGCACTGTGTCGCCGAGGCTGGAGTGCAGTGGCACAATCTCAGCTCACTGCAACCTCTGCCTCTCAGGTTCAAGCGACTCTCCAGCCTCAGCCTCCTGAGTAGCTGGGACTATAGGCACATGCTACCACGCCCAGCTAATTTTTTGTATTTTTAGTAGAAACGGGGTTCTTAACTGTGTTAGCCAGGATGGCCTCAATCTCCTGACCTCATGATCCACCTGCCTCGGCCTCCCAAAGTGCTGGGATTACAGGCATGAGCCACCACACCTGGCCCAAAGTATTAACTTTAATAGTATTGTAGTATATGCATACAATCAGCCACTATATACCTATTCTCCCAATTTCCAAATACTATTTCAAGTCACATTTTCTATTTTTATTTTTCTCTATCCTTTACCTACTCAGGTACCAATTTCTGTCTGCTAAATTTAATCATATCTGAAGATGCAAAAGTCCTTTAAAAGACACTGAGAGCTGGTCCAGATAACTGGACCAAAAAGTTTTTGTTGTTGTTGTGGTTTTTTTAGACAAAGTCTCACTCTGTCACCCAGGCTGGAGTGCAGTGGCATGATCCTTGCTCACCACAACCTCTGCTTCCTAGGTTCAAGCAATTCTCCTGTCTCAGCCTCCTGAGTAGCTGGGATTACAGGCATGTGTCATGATGCCTGGCTAATTTTTTTTTTAATATTTTTAGTGGAGATGGGGTTTTACCATGTTAGGCAGGTAACTTGAACTCCTGACCTCAAGTGATCTGCCCACTTCAGCCTCCCAAAGTGCTGGGATTACAGGTCAGCCACCATGCCTGGGCCTTAAAAAAATGTAAGCAGTCCCCTACTAAGCCTATTTAGGTCCTTCTTGAGCGTACCTATACTTTTATATGTGTAATTATAGAGGCCAATAAACCAAAATAAAAATAAACAACTGGCCACATACAGTGGCTGACACCTGTAATCCCAGCATTTTGGGAAGCCGTGGTGGTCACATCACTTGAGCTCAGGAGTTCAAGACCAGCCTGGCAACATGGTGAAACCCTGTCTCTACCAAAAATACAAAAACTCAGCTGGGTATGGTGGCACATGCCTGTGGTCCCAGCTACTTGGGAGGCTGAGGTGAGAGGATCACTTGAGCCTATGAGGCGGAAGTTGCAGTAAGCTGAGATCACGCCACTGCACTCCAGCCTGGATGACAGAGTGAGACCCTGTCTCAAAAATAAAATAACAAAAAATAAACAACTTTCAACTTCTATCATCCTGGAGTAAGCCCTTGTTATTTCTTACCTAAACTTCAGCAGCATCCTCCAAATTCCTCTAGCCTACCTGTCAGGATACTACACACTCTCAAATAACCACTATTGAGTAAATCTTCTTAAGAGATAGCTCCCATGACAACAAATGCCTTCCATCAATTTCTAACAAGATAGCACTAATTTACTCTCCTAAGCTCACCTTCAACTCTAGAGAACAGTCTATACTTTAGCTAAATTGAATTACTCCCTATGTAGTAAAGAATGTTGGCCAGGCATGGTGGCTCACGCCTATAATTCCAACACTTTGGGAGGCTGAGGCGGGCAGATCCCCTAAGGTCAGGAGTTTGAGACCAGCCTGGCCAACATGGTGAAACCCCGTCTCTACTAAAAATATAAAAAATTAGCTGAGCTTGGTGGTGCATGTTAGGCCTCCGAGTCCAGGCCTGGCCATTTTAGCCTTGGTGACCTGCATGTACACCTCTGGAAAGTTCCCAGGAGCCAGAAGGTCTAAAGTAACTACAAGTGATCAGGTGGCCACAGAAAGAAGTAAAACAACTTGTTCCTGCCTCGACTAATTGCTCTGCAAACCTGTACCCATTGTTCCTGTTTAGCTTTGCAAAAATTTCCCCCAGAAACTGGGTTTCTCAAGACCCCCACCCCTGTGACTATGTCATCTACTGCACCTTCCCTTCTGACTGCAACTGACACTCCCCACCCTTATGATCATGTCTGTTTTCCTCTACCCTTATGATCATGCATCCCATGATGGCTTTCCTGTTCCCAAGACAGATAACCATCTTTAGCTAACCATTTGCCCCAACCTATATAATCAATCCCCTCTCCTACACCCTTTGCCTAACTCCTTTCTTGCACTTGGCCCGCTTGCACCCAAGCGTGAAATAAACGGCCTTGTTGCCCACACAAAGCCTGTCTGGTGGTCTCTTTACATGAGCGATACGTGTTGACAATTGGTGCTGAAACCCAGGACAAGGGAACTCCCACAGGAGACCAAACCCCCTGTCCCTACCCCTGGTGCTCCCTCTGTGAAGAGACCTACCCACGACCTAGGCTCATCAGACCAGCCAGCGAACCACTCACCATCCGCAGATCAGATAAGCGGTTTGCCTTAGCTCTTCTTTTGCCTTTCTCACTATCAGCTTCCTTCTCCTTTCAGTTTCATTTTCCTCTCCCTTTCAGCGGAGACAAGGAAGACAGGACTTCCTGTGAGGTTCATGACCGGAAAAAAAATCCTACACAGGTCACAGAACCAAGAAGACAGTCTTCCCTTGGTGACTGATCATCGCAGAGACGTCTGCTTTGATAACTCACTCGCACTCCTTCAGTGACTGATCACTGCGGAAACATCTGCTCTGGTCACTCACTCACACTCATAGGGTGACAGATAATGCAGGGGATGCCCCCTTTGACGGATTCACCCCAGGTTCAGACCAACGTTTAGTGTAGGAAGCCTGCTAAACTGCTTGGTCGCGCATTCACTTTTCTTGTCTCCACTGCTCTTCTTAAACTATGGGCAACCTCCCGCCCTCCATTCTTCTCTCCTGCCTCTTGGCCTGCGTTCTAAAAAAAAAACCTCAAACATCTCCAGCTATCATCTGATCTAAAACCTAATCATCTTATTTTCTTTTGCAATACCGCCTGGCCATAATATAAATCGGACAATGGCTCTAAATGGCCAGAAAACAGCACCTTTGATTTTTCTATCTTGCAGGATCTAGACAACTTTTGTCGTAAAATGGGCAAATGGTCTGAAATCCCCTATGTGCAGGCATTCTTCACACTTTGCTCCCTTCCCAGCCTCTGCTCCCAAAGGGACCCCTCTCAAATTCTCCTTCTTTCTCTTCCACCTGTACCCCATCCCTACTGCCAACGCAGATTCTTCAATCTCAATAGACCCTTCTGACCTTTCCCTTCCCCCTCAAGCTGCCCCTCATCAGGCCGAACCAAACCCTAATCTCCGCTCTGCCCCTCACGTCTGACCAGAGCAGACGTCTCCACAATGATCAGTCACCCTCCCTCTTATACTTCCTCTGTCGCTTCTCCATCCCACACCCGCCCCGGGACACAATTCAGCCTTAAAAGTAGTTCTCTCTCCCTCCCCCGCCCAGCAGTTTCCCCTTCCAGAGGTGGCTGGAGCCGAGGGCATAGTCAGGGTGCATGTTCCTTTTTCTCTGTCCGATCTGTCCCAAACTGGTCAGCGCTTAAAATCTTTCTCATCAGATTCCACTAAATAGATCCAAGAGTTCCAATCTAACTCAGTCCTGCAATTTAACCCTGAATGACTTAAATGTTATTCTAACCTCTATTCTTTCTCCAGGTGAACGAAATAGGGTTTATATTCTGGCTCAATCTTATGCTGACACCCGCAGATGCCATGAGCCAGCCCTCCAAGAGGGCATCAGGGCAGTACCTAGGGAAGAACCCAATTGGCAATACCAGGTGGGCTCATCTGACATTGCCAAGTGAGACTATATGGTCTCTTGCTTGGTTGAGGGACTTAAGCAGGCAGCTTACAAAGCCGTTAATTATGACAAGCTTAAGGAATCAACCCAGGGCGAACATGAAAATCCTGCCCAATGCATGCCCACCTGGCAGAAACTCTAAGACGCTTCACAGCGCTAGACCCAGAGGGGCCACAGGGTCGCCTTATTCTCAATATGCATTTTATTACCCAATCT
Source organism: Aotus nancymaae (assembly GCF_030222135.1). Classification (NCBI taxonomy): domain Eukaryota; kingdom Metazoa; phylum Chordata; class Mammalia; order Primates; family Aotidae; genus Aotus; species Aotus nancymaae. Next base: position 22,419,032 of record NW_026988467.1, read on the forward strand.
ACTCCAGACATTGTCGGGGGCCGGTGAGAACGGCACGTCTGCCGGAGTCTCTTGACCTGCAAGAGGGTCCCAATACCTGGAAGAGAGCGCGCGCGGAAGAAAAGAAAAGACAGAACAGGCTGGAGTCTGGAGGGCTGGCCAGGCAATTCCCAATTTAGCAATGCCTAAAACCAGCAACTTTATTGTACACAGAGTTAGTATATATATCTTTTCCTACCTCATTTACAGGAACATTCTTTGCCCCACCTCATTTACATAAGCTTTCTTAGTCCCATCTCAATCAGAACAGATGCCATTATCTTAATAAAAGGAAGAGAGAGCCATCCGGCTACAAGCTTAGGCAGCGGAAAACACACAATGGGTACAATCAAGTCATGCAGGTGGGTCTCATTATCAGGGTGAGGAAACCTATAGTTAAAATGTTAATGATCTATGCAAGTCATCAGAGAGGTGATAGACCCATTAACTTTGCAAATAGCAGTCACAGGAACAAGCACAGGACCCATCAATAGAGGGTAAACAAAGTCATAAAACTAGCCCAGAGCAGGTACTTCAAGAAACAATGCCTAGTAAAACCACACAGCCTTCACCCAGCCTTTAGGTCAGTGGACCAGAAATAGGCTTCTGCAAACTCAAACTTCTATTAAATCTCTCTTTCACTGATCTCGACTGCCTCCAGGGGGTGGGAAACATGTCCGGGCTCAAGCTCCATTATGGCGGGGACACTGACTGGTCTCGACGCTGAAGCGATCCCCATAAGACATTAGGAAAAAACTTCAAAAACTAGACTCAGGCCCTCAAACCCCGCAATAGGAATTAATCAACCTGGCCTTCAAGGTGTTTAACAATAGGGAGGAGGCACCAAGCGCAGCAACAACCCATTTCAGAGCTGCAATTGCTTACCTGCATGGTAAGGCAAACCCCAGCCACTATTTCAACAACAAGGAACCTCCAGGCACCAAGGCAGGTGCTCCATCAAGCCATCCTCCTCTAGGGCCTTGCTTCAAATGCCAGAAAACTGGCCACTGGGCTAGGGAGTACCCACAGCCTGGGGCTCCATCTTGCCTTAAATGCCAAAAGCTTTGACATTGGGCTAATGAATGCTCACAGCTGAAGCCCCTGTCTAAGCCATGTCCTGTCTGTAGGGGACCCCACTGGAAATTGGACTGTCCGGCTCACATTATAGACACTCCCAAGGCTCCTGGAATTCAAACCCAATATTCTCCAGCCGACTGCTTTCCAGAACTTCTCAGGTTAGCAACTGAAGATTGATGCTGCCCGACTGCTTCGGAAGCCCCCTGAACCATCACGAATGCCAAGCTTTGGGTAACTCTTACCGTGGAGGGTAAGTCCATCCCCTTTTTGGTCGATACAGGGGTTACCCACTCCACATTACCTTCTTTTCAAGGACCTGTTTCCTTAGCCCCTTTAACTGTTGTGGGAATTGATGACCAGGCTTCAAAACCTCTCAAAACCCCTCAACTCTGGTGTCAGCTTGGGCAACACTCCTTTACTCACTCCTTCCTAGTCATCCCCATATGCCCTGTTCCCTTATTAGGGCCAGATATTTTAACCAGTTGCTACCTTGACTATTCCAGGACTACAGCCACATCTCATAGCTGCCCTCTTACCTGACCCAAAGCCTACCACACAGCCTTCTATCACATCTCCTCACCTTAACCCTCAGGTCTGGGACACCTCTACTCTGTCCTTAGCAACCAACCATGCATCTGTCACTATCCCCCCTAAAACCCAATCACCCCTGCCCTGCCCAAAAGTAATACCCCATTCCCCAACAAGCTCTAAAGGGACTACAACCTCTCATCACCTGCCTGTTACAACATGGTCTCCTGAAGCCTGCTAACTCTCCTTACAACTCTCCTATCTTCCCTGTCCAGAAACCAGACAAATCCTACTGGCTAGTTCAAGACCTTAGCCTTATCAAATTGTCCTTCCTATCCATCCTGTAGTGCCAAACCCATATATTCTCCTATCTTCAATTCCTCCCTCCACAACTCATTAGTCTGTACTCGATCTGAAAGATGCCTTTTTTACCATCCCCTTACACCCCTCCTCCCAACCTCTATTTACCTTCACTTGGACTGACCCTGGCACCCACCAGTCACAACAACTCACCTGGACTGTCTTGCCCCAGGGCTTCAGGGACAGCCCACACTACTTCACTCAGGCCCTCGCTCACACTCACAACCTGCTCTCTTTCTGTCCTTCAACTTCCCACCTTATTCAATATGTGGACGACCTCCTCCTGTGCAGCCCCTCTTATGAAACTTCTCAGCAAGATACTCTCCTTCTTCTTCAGCACTTATTCTTAAAGGGGTATCGCATGTCCCCTTCTAAGGCCCAGATTTCTTCTCCGTCTGTCACTTATCTGGGCATCATCATCCAACAAAATACCCGTGCTCTCCCCACCAACTGTATCCAGTTAATCTCCTCAACCCAACTCCCTCTACCAAACAGCAGCTCCTTTCCTTCCTGGGTGTAGTTGGATACTTTCGCCTTTGGATACCAGGTTTTGCCATTTTTACCAAACCCCTATATAAGCTCACCAAGGGAAACTTACCCAAACCCAGAGATCCTAAATCCTTTCCTCATTCTTCTTTTTGCTCTTTAAAAATAGCTCTAGAAACTGCTCCTGCACTGGCTCGCCCCAACTCTTCCCAACTCTTTTCCTTATATACTGCTGAAATTCAGGGTTATGCAGTTCGAGTTCTTACACAAGAGCCAGGTCCACGTCCTGTTGCCTTCCTCTCTAAACAACTTGATCTCACCGTCCTAGGTTGGCCCTCATGCCTGTGTACAGCAGCTGCCTCTGCTCTGCTCCTTCTTGAGGCTTTCAAAATCACAGGCTATGCCTCACTCACTCTGTACAGCTCTCACAACCTTCAAGCTTTAGTATCCTCCTTGCATCTCCCACATCTGTTATCTGCCCTACGTCTTATCCAACTGTATTCACTCTTTATACAAACTCCCACTGTGACTATTGCACATGGCCCCGATTTTAATCCGGCCTCTTATCTAATACCAAACATAAACACAAGCCCCAAACCCCATGACTGTATATCCTTAATTCATATAGCATCCTCCCCCTTTCCATATATTTCTCTCTTTCCCATTTCAGACTCAGATCACACATGGTTTATTGATGGCAGTTCTTCAAAGCTCAGTTAGCACCGGTTATGTGGCTGTATCTCATTCATTTATCATTGAGCCTGCTACACTTCCTCCCTCTACCACTTCTCAGCAAGCTGAACTAATTGCTTTAACCCGTGCTCTTACTCTTGCTAAGGGACTATGTGTAAATATCTATACTGACCCTAAATATGTCTTCCACATCCTACACCACCATGCTGCTATATGGGCAGAAAGAGGCTTTCTCACTACACAGAGATCTTCTATTATCAATGCTCCCTTAATACAGGACCTCCTTCAGGTTGCTGCTCTCCTCCCAGCCAAGGCTGGAGTTGTCCACTGTAAAGGGCACCAAAAAACTTTAGATCCCATTGCCCAAGGAAATGCTTTTGCCAATGAAACAGCTAAAAAGGCAGCAAACCACCAGTATCCCCTCCTAGCAGACAATATTTTTCTTTCTCATCAATTACCCCTATTGTCCTTCTGAATCCTTAACCTATCAGTCACTTCCCACTCAAGGATCTGGTTTTTGGATCAAGGAAAATTCCTTCTTCCTGCCTCATAAGCCCATTCTGTCCTCTCTTCCTTCCATAACCATTTTCATGTGGGATATAAGCCTTTGGCCCATCTCTTAGAACCTCTTGTCTCCTTCCCTTCATGGAAGTCCATACTTAAAACAATTACATGCCAGTGCTCCATCTGCCACTCCATCAACTCCCAGGGATTTTTAAAACCTCCTCCCTTCCCACTCACCAAGCGCTGGGATTAATCCCCACGCAAGATTGGCAGATTGACTTTACTCATATGCCCCATGTCAAGAAATTTAAGTATCTTCTTGTATGAGTAGACCTTTACAGGGTGGGTTAAGGCCTTCCCTACTGGAACAGAAAAGGCCACTGCTGTTATTTCTTGTCTGTTAAGTGATATCATTCCCTTATTCAGCCTGCCTACTTCCATCCAATCTGAAAATGGCCCTGCTTTCATTAGCCACATCACTCAAGCAGTCTCTCAGACCCTTAGCATTCAGTGGAATCTTCACACCCCTTACCACCCTTAGTCATCTGAGAAGTAGAAAAAGCTAATGGCCTCCTAAAAACACATCTTACCAAGCTCACCTTTCAACTAAAGAAAGACTGGGTATCCCTTCTACCTATTGCTCTTCTCTGAATTCATGCCACTCCCCGGGAACCCACAGGATATAGCCCCTTTGAACTCTTATATGGCCGCGCCTTTCTGTTTGGGCCTAACCTTCTCCTAGACACTAGTCCTCTTGAAGACTATCTTCCAGTTCCCCAACAAACTAGACAGGAAATTCGTCAAGCTGCTAACACCACTATTCCTGCCCTGCCAGCCAATTGGGCTACTTCTTCCGTCTCCCTACACCTACACACCTCTTTTAACAGTCACCATCGCTACCCTCCCATAGAGCTTCTCTATTTCTTACATAAGTTTACCAAAACTTCCTCAGACATTTCATACCAACAAGCTGCTATACTTCTCCACAACTATTTACAGCAACTCTCACCTCATATTAACTCCACTCCGCCCATATTAGGACCCCTTACTACACAGGCAACTATTCCCACTCCTGCTCCTCTATGCATTTCCCACCAACAAACCACCGGAATTCCTTTGGGAAATCTTCCAACTTCTAAGTGCTCCTTTACTCTTCATCTCCAAAGCCCTGACACACACGTTAATATGCCTTTAGGAGCATACCCACTTCGCTTCACTGACAAACCCTCTATCACTACTAATAACCTAAAAATATTAACAGTCATTATTGTCTAGGTTGACACCTTCCCTGTCTCTCACTCCATCCTTGGCTACTCTCTCCCTGTTCCTCAGATTCTCCTCTCAGCCCCTCTTCATGCTTACTCATACCTGGCCCTACAAATGTTAGTGACAGACTATTTGTTGATACTACTCATACATTATGAAAATCAAACCACCCCCACCACATAGTTACCTCATCAATCTCCCTTTCAACTCCTAACTGCTGCTGTTCTTGCTGAATCTTTAGGATTTTGGGTATCTGACTCCCCTTTCAAGGATTCCTCCCCTTTCAAGGATCACTCCCACCTTTTCACCCTACATTTTCAATTCTGCCTTCCCCGAGGCCTCCTCTTATGTGGCTCTTCCATTTATATGTGTCTACCCACTAACTGGACAGGAACCTGTGACTTAGTCTTCCTTATTCCTAAAATTCAATTTGCCAATGGTAATGAGCAACTGCCTGTCCCCCTAATAACACCTACTCGACAAAAAAAGAGTAGTCCAGCTAATTCCATTACTCGTGGGAATAAGGCTTGCAGCCTCCACTGTAGGCCTTGGAACTGGCATAGTGGGGGTCAACATCTCTGTCACAACATTCCGCAGTCTGTCTATTGATCTCTCTGCCAGCATTACAGACATATATAATACCTTGTCTGTCCTTCAAACTCAAATCGACTCTTTAGCTGCAAATGTCCTCCAAAACTGTCATGGTCTTGACTGACTCACTGCAGAAAAGGGAGAACTTGGTATATTTCTAAATGAGGAATGCTGTTTTTACCTAAATCAATCTGGCCTAGTTTATGATAATATCAACAAGTTTAAAGACAAGGCCCAAAAATTTGCTAATCAGGAAAGTAACTATGCTGACCCCACCTGGCCATTTTCTAACTGGATGTCATTGCTTTTTCCAATCCTTACTCCCCTAATAGCCATCTTCCTCCTCCTTTTATTCGGACCTTGAATTTTCCGATTAGTCTCTCAATTCCTACAAAACCGTATCCAGGCCATCACTAATCACTCCATTCGGCAAATGCTGCTTTTAACAACCTCACAATATCACCCCCTGTCCCAGGACCTCTCAGCTGCTTAAACCAGATGCCTTGCCAACCCTCCCTGTTCATTTGCCTGTCTTATCTTCAGCCCTCTTTCACAGCCTTCACCCTCCTACTATCAACAGAAACACCAATCCATCGCTCATAGGCTCCAGACAGCGCCCAGCTAAGGTCAAGATGGAGCATGACACCTCTCCAGAACCTGCATATCCCCCTTTCCTTCCAAATCTTCTAGGATCACCCCCACTGTAATAACAGTTTTTTAAAGCCCTGTCCTCAAAAATCTTCCCTACCCCTGAATTAAAAGGCCTCTGGAAAAAAAGTCTACGACATATGGGGTGGCAGCCATCAGACCCTTGCCCATGATGCCCCCAGGCCTATTCTTATGAGGACAAACTACAATACAAGTATACAGGGTCTGTATCCCATATTTGGCAGCCAAATCAACATCCAGGTCACCATAAAGTATGCCAATGGCTACTAGAAGGCTTAGGACACTTTTCCTTTTGCCAGCCTCAGCTCAATTCGGGAGATAAAGACTACTATGCTTATTACCTCTCTTGCATAGGGTCGGCAATCAGAACTATTAAGCTTCTCCACTCAAAACACAATTTACACATATGGGAAAAGGGTGATATAGTAGATTACTGGCTCAACAACAGGCAGTCTCATTCATATGATGAAAAATGGGGACAAAATGCATTGGTACACTAGATGCTGTTCCAACTTTGGCCCAAGGCATTATCACTACCCACCTTAAAGTTATTATGTTTAAAGGCTATTTTTAGGGAGTTCATCCTATTAGGACAATTTCAAGCTCAAAAGTATGCTAACTGGAACCTTGCTAAGTACATGAAGTGGCACTCTAAGCCAAGGACTTAACCACACACTTACTAAACTACAAAAATCACAAACTTTTCTTTTAGGTGTCCACACAGTCCCTTGTCATGCTTGAAGTAGCCATGAGAAACATCTCCCCTACTCCCTTAACTTTTTTCTTTTATACATATATAAAAAGATGGGAATGTTAGGCCTCCAAGTCCAGGCCTGGACATTTTAGCCTTGGTGACCCACATGTACAACGCTGAAGCTGGGTTTCTCAAGATCCCCACCCCTGTAACTATGTCATCTACCGCACCCTCCCTCCTGACTGCAACCAATACTCCACACCCTTATGATCATACCTGTTTTCCTCTACCCTTTGATCATGCATCCCGTGATGCCCTCCTCTTCCCCACTCCCCGAGATAGATAACCATCTTTAGCTAACCATTCGCCCCAACCTATATAATCAATCCCCTCTCCTACACCCTTTGCCTAACTTCTTTCTCAGATTTGGCCTGCTTACACCCAAGCGTGAAATAAATGGCCTTCTTGCCCACATAAAGGTCTCTTTATGTGAGTGACACATGTGACAGTGTGCACCTGTAATCCCAGCAACTTGAGGGGCTGAGGCAGTAGAATCACTTGAACCCAGGAGGCAGAGGTTGCAGTGAACTGAGATCACACCATTGCACTCCAGCCTGGGCAAGAAGAGTGAAACTCCATCTCAAAAAAAAAAAAAGAATCTTACCCAAGGAGAGACAGCTCCTGCGAGATAATCTCTAAATCCTTGGACTGTCCCACTTGATGGGAGTGTTTGGTTTTGTTTTAACCTGGGAGCCTTGGGCCACACCAGATAATCTGTGCTAACAATGTGATTTATGAAGTGGTCTTTAGGCCATGCATTATCAGCATGACCTGAAAACTAAGGTCAGCCAGGAAGTTAAGTCAACCACATGCAAGTGACCAAGCCCTTAAAACAACTCTGTTCATCAAGGCTCAGGTAAGCTTCCATGATTGGCAGTACTCTGTGTATAGTGTTACATATCACTGCTGAGAGCAGTTGATATTGTCTGATTCTTCACTGGGAGAGGACACTGGAAGATTCAGGCTTGGGATTCTCCTAGACTTGGCCCTCTATGCCCCTGCCATTGGCTGATTTTCATTTGTGTCTCCTCACTGTAATAAACTGTAACCATAACAGCATTTAGTGAGTTCTGTGAGTACATATAGCAAATTATGAAACCCAAGAATGGTTTTGGGACCCCCAAACCTGCTGTTGGTGTCAAAAATTATGGTGGTCTTCAAGACTCCTTAACTTTCACGTTTCACAAACATCGCTTGTATTTCCTGCTTCTGTGGCACTATTCATATTGTCCCACTGCACTCTCATTGCTTTCCAAAAAAAACCTGGCCCTTTAAGGTCTAACTCTTCTACAAAGAGCCTTTCTTTTAAAACAGCTTTATTGAAATACAATTCACATACCATAAAATTTGCCCATTTAAGTATACAGTTAAGTTTCAGTATACTTAAGAAGTTGTGTAATTATCACCTAATCTAATTTTAGAACAGTTCTCATTTCCCCCAAAAGAAACCCTCTAGCCTTAGCAGTCATTCCTCATTCCCATCCCACCCCAGGCCCAGGAAATCACTGACTTTCTTTCTACAGATTTGCCTATTCTGGGCCTTTTATGTATCATATAATATCTGGTCTTTTGTGACTGGCTTCTTTCACTGAGCCTAATGTTTGGAGGTCCACCCATGTTGTAGCATGTATCAGTACTTGATTCCTTTATATTGCCAAACAATATTCCATTGTATAGATATACCACTTTGGGTTATTTTGTTTGTTTGAGACAGGGTCTCACTGTCGCCCAGGCTGGAGTGCAGTGGTGCGATCTCAGCTCACGGCAACCTCTACCTCTCGGGTTCAAGCAATTCTCCTGCCTCAATCTCCTGAGTAGTTGGGACTACAGGTGCACGCCCCACTATGCCCGGCTAATTTTTGTATTTTCAGTAGAGACAAGGTTTCACCATGTTAGCTAGGATGGTCTCAATCTCCTGACCTCGTGATCCACCTGCCTCAGCCTCCCAAAGTGCTGGGATTACAGGCGTGAGCCACCGTGCCCAGCCAAGAAGCTGATTCTTAAAAAAAAAAAGACTGACCATAAATGTAAGAGTTTATTCCTGGACTTTACCTTTGGTCTATAATATGTCTGTCTTTATGACAGTATCAAACCATCTTAAGTACTGTAACTATATAGTAATTTTGAAATCAGTACATATGATTCCTCCAACTTTGTTACTCTTCAAGCTTGTTTTGGCTTTTCTGGATCCCTTGGATGTCATGAATTTCTGGATCAGACTGTCAATATCTGCAAAAAGGATAACTTAGATGTTGATAGGGATTGCACTGATTCATTCTGTAGATCAATTGGGAAGTACTCGTCTTAATAATATTAAGTCTTCTGATCAAGGAACATGCAATATCTTTCCATTATTTAGATTTCTAATTTCTTTCAACACGTTTTATAGTTTCCAGTGTATGTCTTGCAATTTTTTGTCAAATTTATGCCTAAGTATTTTATTCTATTGTAAATGAAATTATTTCATTGGTTTCATTTTTGGATAAGATCCTACTATATAGAAGTACAATTGATTTTTGTATCCTGTCACATTGCTGAACTCATTTTTTCTAATTTTTTAAGGGGATTCCTTAGGATTTTCTATATATAAGATCATATTGTCTACAAAAAGAGATAATTTTAACTTCTTCCTTTTCAATCTGAATATCTTTTATTTCTTTTTCTTGCTAAATTTCCCTGGATAAAATCTCTATACAATGGTAAAGAGTGGCAAGATCTTTGTCTTGTTGCTGATCTTAGGGATGGAAACATTCAGTCTTCTTCCATTAAGTATGATATTAACTATGGGTATTCATAGATGCCCTTTACAAGGCTGAGAAAATTCCCTTCTATTCCTAGTTTGTTGAGTATTTTAATCACAAAATGATGTCAGTCAAATGCTTTCTCTGTGTTTACTGAGATGATTATGTAGTTTTTGTCTTTTATGCAATTCGTGTATTAATTGGTTTTTAAATTTAAACCAACCTTGCATTCCTGAGACAAATTACCCTTGGTCATGATGTATAATCCTTTTTATGTGTTGCTAGATTTGGTTTGCTAGTATTTTGTTGTTGAGTATTTTTGTATCTGTATTCATAAAAGATATTGGCCCATAATTTTCTTTTCTTGTGATATCTTGGTCTAGTTTTAGTATCAGAGTAATACTGGCCTCAAAATGAGTTGGAAAGTGTTCTTTTCTATTTTTTTCGGAGAGCCTGAAGGATTGGTATAATTCTTTAAATGGTTTGGTAGAATTCACCAGTGAAACTGTCTGGACCTAGACTTTTCTTTGCAAGAAGATTTTAAATTTCTAATTAAATCTCTTTGTTGTAGGTCTACAGACCAAAGGAATTGAAATGAAAGTCCAGAAGTAAACCTTTACATTTACAGTCAGTTGATTTTTATCTATTTCTTGAGACAAGTTTGGTAGTCTGTGACTTCCTAGGAATTTGTCCATTTCATCTATCTAAATGTGTTCACATTCAATTGTTTATAGTATTCTCTTGTAATTCTTTTTATCTCTTTTTATTTTCTTTTTTGAGATGGAGTCTCACTCTGTCGCCCAGGCTGGACTGCAGTGGCATGATCTCAGCTCACTGCAACCTCTGCCTCCCGGGTTCAAGCAATTCTCCTGCCTAGGCCTCCTGAGTACCTGGGACTACAGGCACGCACCACCATGCCCAACTAATTTAGTTATTTTTGGTAAAGATGGGGTTTTTCGAGCCACCTCACCTGGTCTCTTACTGATTGAGACAGGGCCTCACTTTGTTACCCAGGCTGGAGTACAGTGGCTCAATCACAGCCCACTGCAGCCCCAACCTCCCTGGGTTCAATGATCCTTACACCTCAGCATCCTGAGTAGCTGCAACTACTGGCATGTACCACCACACCAGGCTAATTTTTATAGTTTTTTTGTAGAGACAGGGTTTCCCTGTGTTGCCCAGGCTGATCTTAAACTCCTGGGCTCAAGGGATCCTCCTACCTCAGCCTCCTAAAATGCTGGGATTATAGGTGTGAGCCACTGTGCTCTCTTATTCTTCATCAGTCTAGCTAAAGATATGTTGAGTCTGTTGATCTTTGCAAAGAACCAACTTTTGATCTTGATTTTTTTCTTTACTATTTATTTTCACTCTAAATTGTATTATTTCTTTCCTTCTACTCACTTTGGATTTAGTTTGTGCTTCTTTCTTTTTTTTTTTTTTGAGACGGATTTTCGCTCTTATTACCCAGGCTGGAGTGCAATGGCGCAATCTCGGCTCACCACAACCTCCGCCTCCTGGGTTCAAGCAATTCTCCTGCCTCAGCCTCCCGAGTAGCTGGGATTACAGGCATGCGCCACCATGCCGAGCTAATTTTTGTCTTTTTAGTAGAGATGGGGTTTCACTATGTTGACCAGGATGGTCTCGATCTCTTGACTTCGTGATCCACCCGCCTCAGCCTCCCAAAGTGCTGGGATTATAGGCGTGAGCCACCATGCCCGGCCTCGTGTTTCTTTTTCTAGTTTCTTAAGGTAGAAGATTACGTTGAGTTTTTTTTTTTTTTTTTTTTGAGACAGAATATCACTCTTGTTGCCCAGGCTAGAATACAATGGCACGATCTCGGCCGGGAGCAGTGGCTCAAGCCTGTAATCCCAGCACTTTGGGAGGCCGAGGCGGGTGGATCACGAGGTCAAGAGATCGAGACCATCCTGGTCAACGTGGTGAAACCCCGTCTCTACCAAAAAAAAAAATACAAAAAATTAGCTGGGCATGGTGGTGCGTGCCTGTAATCCCAGCTATTCAGGAGGCTGAGGCATGAGAATTGCCTGAACCCAGGAGGTAGAGGTTGCGGTGAGCCAAGATAGCGCCATTGCACTCCAGCCTGGGTAACAAGAGTGAAACTCTGTCTCAAAAAAAAAAAAAAAAAACAATGGCACAATCTCTGCTCATTGCAACCTCCACCTCATGGGTTCAAGCGATTCTCCTGCCTTAGCCTCCTGAGTAGCTGGGATTACAAGTGCCCACCACCACGCCTGGCTAATTTTAGTATTTTTAGTAGAGACAGGATTTCACCATGTTGGCCAGTCTGGTCTTGAACTCCTGACCTCAGGTGATCCACCCACCTCAGCCTCCCAAAGTGTTAGGATTAGAGGCATAAGCCACTGCGCCTGGCAGAGATTCTTTTTAAGGAAAGCACTTACAGCTATAAATATCCCTCTAAGCATAGTTTTATTTGCATTCCATAAATCTTGGTGCATTGTATTTTTGTTCTGATTTATCTTAAAGTACTTTCTATTATAATTTTCCTTTTGATTTCTTCTTTTACCCTTGGTTATTTAGAAATGTGCTATTTAGTTTCAACCTATTTGTGAATTTTCTACTTTTTCTTCTATTACTGATTTCTACTTTCATTCCATTATGGATGGAGAATATACTTTGTATGATTTCCATCTTTCTAAATTTATTGAGATTTGTTTTGTGACCTAGTATTTGTAGAGAATGTTCCATGTGTCATGGAGAAGACTGTATTCTGCTGTTGTTGCATAGACTGTTCTATAATTTTGTCTGTTAGGTCTGCTTGGTTTATAGTATTGTTCAAGCCCTTTTTCCTTGTTGATATTCACAATTAAAAGAGGGTATTATTGTAAGGCCGGCTGCCTCGCCGGGAGCTTGGACGCACACCACCCCCCTTTTGTCCGAAAGCTCGGACATGCTCGGACATGTTCCCTTCTCCCCTTCTCGCACAGCCTGGCTTTCCCTTAAAGAACCCAGTATGCAAGCAGGGTCTTGTGATTCTAGCCAATAGCAGCCGAGTCTTTCTAGCCAATAGCAGCCGAGTCTTTCTAGCCAATAGCAGCCGAGTAATTCTAACCAATAGCAGCCAAGTCCTGTATGCAAACAAAGGCTTGTAACCTTACCCAATAGTAGTCCTGCTTTCCCACAACCAATTGAGCTCCTTCACTCCCTATAAAACCCCACGTCTGAGAGGAGTCTGTGCGACTTCTCCGGCCCCTCCTGTCGGACCGCAGAACCTCGCCTGGGAGGCTGAATAAATTCCTTCATATTGGATTTTCTTGTGTTAGCCTCAGTTTCTTCTCTTTAAGCTCGGCAAGAACAAACCTTACAATTATAGTCTCCAAATATTATTCACAAAATATTTCTGAACATTAGCTGTATTAGTGTTGTATTGCTGTGTAATAAATTATCACAAAACTTAGACGCTTAAACAATAAACATTTGGCCAGGCGTGGTGACTGACTCCTGTAATCCCAGCACTTTGGGTGGCTGAGGCAGGTGGATCACCTGAGGTCAAGAGTTCGAGACAAGCATGGCTAACATGGTGAAATCCCGTCTCTATTAAAAATACCAAAATTAGCCGGGCATGGTGGCGGATGCCTGTAATCCCAGCTACTCAGGAGGCTGAGGCAGGAGACTCATTTGAGCCTGGCAGGCAGAGGTTGCAGTAAGTCAAGAACGTGCCATTGTACTTCAGCCTGGATGACAGAGTACCACTCCATCTCAAAAAACAAACAAAAACAAAACAAAACAATAAACACAATAAACACTCATCTCACACAGATTCTCAGGTTGGTTAGCTTGGTGGTTCTGGCTCAGGGTCTCTCATAAGGTTGCATTCATGATGTTGGCTCAGGCTACAATCATCTGAAGCCATAACTGGGGCTGAAGGATCCACTTCCAAGATGGCTCACTATCATGGCTGTTAGCAGGCCTCATGTAGCAATATGGAAGCTAGCTTTTCCCAGAGTGAGTAATCAAAAGAGGTCATAATGCCATTTATGGCCCAATCTGAAAAAAATTACACACCATCGGTTCCCGCAAGTCTATTCATTAGAAGCAAGTTAAGGCCAGGCGCAGTGGCTCACGCCTGTGATCCCAGCACTTTGGGAACCCAAGGCAAGTGGATCACCTGAGGTTAGGAGTTCAAGACCAGCCTGGCCAACATGGTGAATCCCTGTCTCTATTAAAAATACAAAACTTAGCTGGGCATGGTGGTGCACGCCTGTAATCCTAGCTACTCGGAAGGCTGAGGCAGGAGAATTGCTTGAATCTGGGAAGCGGAGATTGCAGTGAGCCAAGATTGTGCAACTGCACTCCAGTCTGGGCAACAGAGCAAGCTCCATCTCAAAAAAGAGAAAACAAAACAAAACAAAAAAACAGCAAGTTAGCAAGTTACCAAGTCCAATCCAAACATAAGGGCAGGAAAATGAAGCTCCACCTCTTGAAGGAAAGTGTGTGGACATATTTTAAAACCATCACGGTCCACCTTCTGGCCCCAAATTACTTACATTCTTCCCATATGCAAAATATACTTCCTCCCTCCCAAAACTCTATAATATAAAGTCTCATCTCTTTACAGCATTAGCTCAATATCAAGGATACTAGCATCTAAAACAGGTACATGTGAAGTCCAAAGTGTAGTTTAAGTACAGTTCCTTTAGATCTGTAGGCCTGTGAACTAAAGACAAATTATCTTCCCTCATACATCTAACATACAATTTGGAACAGGCATAACTGTTACAGACATTTTGTTCATAAAGGGGGAAATATAAGAGGTACAAGTGGGTCATCAGTCAATGGCAATTCTGAAATCCAGCCAGGCATTTATTATCTCACAACTTCTGTGCATGAAGAATCTGGGTTAAGCCTAGATGGCTGGGTCTGTCTCACAGTCTAGTGAGGCTGCATTCAAGGTATCAACCAGAGGTGTAGTATCCATTTTCCAGATGACTCCCTCACGCACACAACTGTTGGCAAAAGGCCTCAGCTCCTCACTGTGTGAAACTCTCCACAGAGCTGCTTGAGTGTCCTTGCAACATGACAGCTGGCTTCTCCCAAAGAGACATTGAAGTTATAGCTGCAATGTCATTTATGACCCAGACTCAGTTTTTTGTTTGTTTGTTTGTTTTTGAGATGGGAGTCTCACTGTCACCCAGTCTGGAGTGAAGTGGCATAACCTTGGCTCACTGCAACCTCCACCCTCCGACTTCAAGCAATTCTCCTGCCTCACCCTCCTGAGTAGCCAGGGATTATAGGCACCCACCACCCAAGCCTGGCTAATTTTTGTGTTTTTAGTAGAAACCATGTTGGCCAGGCTTAGACTCAGATTCTAACACTAACCTACCACATTCTATTCATTGGAGTCAAGAAATACTGCCTATGCTCAAAGAAAGAGGAATTAAGTTCTATCTTTTAAAGGGAAAAGTACTGAATTTGTAGACATATATTAAAATTCTCACACTTCTTCACCCATGATAAACATTTTTTATTTTTTGTAGAGTTGGGCTCTCACTATGTTGCCCAGGCTGGTCCCAAATTCCTGGCCTCAAGTGATCCTCCTGTCTCAGCTTCCCAAAGTGCTGAGATTATAGGCATGAGCCATGGTCCTGTTTAATTTTTTTTAAACAAATATATATTATTTTCATAATATAAAACAAAATGAGAGCTGGGTGTGGTGGCTCATGCCTGTAATCTCAGCACTTTGGGAGGTCGAGGCTGGCAGATCACCTGAGGTCAGGAGTTCAAGACCAGCCTGATGAACATGGCGAAACCCCATTTCTACTAAAAATACAAAAAATTAGCCAGGCGTGGTGGCGCATGCCTATAATCCCAGCTACTTGGGAGATTGAGGCAGGAGAATCGCTTGAATTCAGGAGGCAAAGGTTGCAGTAAGCCAAGATCGTGCCACTGTACTCCAGCCTGGCGATAGAGCAAGACTCCCTCTTAAAAAAAAAAAAAAAAGCAAATCTAGTATACATACAAGACCAAAGTAATGAGGCCAAATGGGTAGTTCAAATTAGGAGAGACGCAAACTCGCTCCAAACACAGACCACCATTGTCTGCTGGCCAGACGACAGACTACTCATTCTCTCATAAATAGCAGACAATTCTGTTTAGAGATCAAGTGGGAAGAGGCATGTTTCCAAAAACACAGCCGCTAGTTACTGCCCATCTATCCCTGACATTAAATCTCAAAGGACTGTGTGCCTATTTGATAGCCACTCTAGGAAGAGGCACCTTGTGAAAGGGAATCTTTAGTACTCTTCTCTGGGTTGGAAATAAGAGCAGTAGATAACAGTCAGGAACCAAAGTTTTTAACAAGTATCTTTGGGAATCAAGTAACAAGGAGAAATGGTGTTAGTGAGTATGGTCATAAGGTCCAGGCCTCCAGAAGTCAGAGTAAGATAAGGGCCTAGAGACCCTGGAAGATTCCATACCTGCCATGCACTACATCAACAGGACAAATGTTTTCACCGTAACACTGCCAGGGAAAACGTATGATTTGGGGGTATAAGAATTATAGACAGGCCAGGCGTGGTGGCTCATGCCTGTAATCCTAGCACTTTGGGAGTCTGAGGCGGGTGGATCACCTGAGGCCAGGAGTTCGAGACCAGCTTGGCCAACATGGTGAAATCCTGTCTCTACTAAAAATACAAAAATTAGCCAGTTGTGGTGACACATGCCCATAATCCCAGCTACTCGGGAGGCTAAAGCAGAGAATCACTTGAACTTGGGAGGTGGAGGCTGCAGTAACCTGAGATCATACCATTGCACTCCAGCTTGGGTGACAGAGCAAGACTCCATCTCAAAAAACAAAACAAAACAAAACAACACAGAATCATAGACAGACAAATATTGGCTCTCCTCTTCCTTGTGGGATATTCCCTTTCTCTCTCTCCTGAACTTTTTCTAGTTCTATTTCTGTCATCTTTCTAAATTAAACTGGAGGCCAGGTGTGGTGGCTCACACTTGTAATCCCAGCACTTTGGGAGCCACACTGGGCAGATCACTTGAGCTCAGGAGTTCAAGACCAGCCTGGGTAACACAGTGAAACCCCGTCTCTACAAAAAAATGAGCTGGGCATTGTGGCACTATGCCTGTAGTCCCAGCTACTCAGGAGGCTAAGACAGGAGGATCACCTCAACTGCCCAGGGGTGTTGAGGCTGCAGTTAGTCATGATTACGTCACTGCACTCCAGCCTGGGTGACAGAGTGAGACCCTGTCTCAAAAATTAATTAATAAATCCAAGTGGTATACAAGTTTCCCACCCATCCCATGTCATTCAAGAATGTATTCTGGCTGGACGCGGTGGCTCACGCTTGTAATCCCAGCACATTGGGAGGCAGAGGTGGGTGGATCACAAGGTCAGGAGTTCGAGACCAGCCTGGCCAACATGGTGAAACCCCATCTCTACTAAAAACATAAAAATTAGCTGGGTGTGGTGGCAGGTGACTCTAATCTCAACTACTCAGGAGGCTGAGGCAAGAGAATCACTTGAACCCGGGAGGCAGAGGTTGCAGTAAGCCAAGATCATACCATTGCACTCCAGCCTGGGTGACAGAGCAATACTCCATCTCCAAAAAAAAAAAAATAGTATTCTAAGCGGGGTACAAACAGCTTATTCCTAATTCAAGGAGTAATAAATAGCCATTGCACATTTTGATTTTTTTTTTTTTTTTTTGAGACAAAGTCTTGCTTTGTCACCCAGGCTGAAGTGCAGTGACATGATCTCAGCTTACTGCAACCTCTGCCTCCCGGGTTCAAGCGATTCTTCTGCCTCAGCCTCCCGAGTAGCTGGGACTACAGGCGCCCACCACCATGCCCAGCTAATTTTTGTATTTTTAGTAGAGACAGGGTTTCACCATATTGGCCAGGCTGGTCTCAAACACCTGACCTCGTGATCCACCCGCCTTGGTCTTCCAAAGTGCTGGGATTACAGTGAGCCACTGTACCTAGCCTGATCATTTTTAAAAAAATAATCAAATTTTTCATCTATAAAACCAGGATAATGACAAAATCTACTTTATTGAATTTTGGTGAGTACCTGCCATTGATAAGGTGTATAAAGTCCCAGCAAAGTGCCTGACACTTAGAAAGTACTCAATAAAGATTGGGTATTATTATTATTTATATACCTCTTTTCTTCCCTATAAGACTGTGAGCAACTTGAGAGCAAGAATCCTGCCCCTGGTGTCTGTTTTGAGCCTGTTTTCTGTGTGTAAAATGGATATCCTTACACTATCTACCACATAGAATTGTACCAAACAAGGTAACATATCTAAAATATTTAGCACCAGCATAAAATGCTCAATAAACAGGAACGATTATTATCTCACACTTCTGTTTCTTCATAATGACTGAAGAGCATCCCGCCTAGGTGACAGACCTGACTGTGACTGCCAGCTCCTCCTAGTTGGGCAGGTCTAGGTTACTCAACCTGTTTCCTCATTCCCAGCAAGAATGAGGATACATATAACCCACACTCAGTATCTAATGCAGTATCCGGCACCCAGTGATTGCTCAATAGATAGGAGGCCAGCTCCCCTTCCCATAGCTTCTACTTTTCCCCTCAAAGTTACCGGTTCTGGGCAGGTAGATGGCCTGCAACCTGGCAAATTGGGTGCAAACAGACCCTGGGGTGAGAATTTCCCAAATTTGCATTCGCATCCATCCCCCAATCCTCCAGCCTCTACTAGGACGTCATGCAGAGACTCTGGGCTCCTAGGGAGCCTGCTCAGTTAAACTGCTCAGAGCGAACTTTCCCTCCGCCTCTCCCACACCTGAACCTCGCCGCCCGGCCACGCACCGCTCCTCCCCGCCCCTCCACAGCACGCGCTTCCTTCCGCCCCCACCCCTCCCTGTAAGGTTAGCCGAGAAAAAGAAGAGACCCAAAGTCAGGCAAGCAAGTTCAGTTAACCCCATAACAAGCAAACGAGGGGTTTATATGGGGTGAGAGGGGCAGGAGGGAGTTTCAGGACTAAGATAATCTATCAGCTTGTAACAGGCACAGTGATATCACAAGGTAACAGACTTGCAATACCTTATCCTGTGACTTTTGTGGCGGCAGTATTTTTTTAAAAAAAACAGGAATTTACAAGTATGGATAAAAAACACTTGTTTTCCCCGTCCTCCCCCGAGCTGCCCAGATGGCTGTAATCAGGCTTTGCTTAATTGTAGCACCCTAGATCGGCGTTCAGGAATGCAGCTGCAGAGCAATCAGTGAGGGGATTCAGCTGGCGCGGAGGGGGTTTTCCGAGGCAGCTCGTCTCTAACATTCCCCAAACCCCATTTTTCAACCTTCTTCAGACCCCAATCCCTCTCGCCTGTGAATCCCCAACACTGTTCCCTTCTCTGTCCCTGACTTCGCCTCCATCACCTCCAAGTGTCCCCCAGACTCCTCCCGTCTTACGCCTCCAGGCCCTGCCGGTCCCCCGACGCCCTCTCATCCCCTAGAGTCCCACCTGCACTCTCCGCCTCTTCAACGCCGCCGCGTCCAGCCAGACGCCGCAGGCCTCTTCTTCGGGGCCTGTCCGCCTCATGGTCGCTGAGGAGAGTAAACCAGCAGGACTCCGGCGCGGGCTCCCGACGCCTCAGGGAACAACAGAACCGCATCCACCAACGTTCGGATCTCGCGCCAACGCTGGGGGCGGGACTACGCCGCTGCCGCCCCGGGGGCTAGCCCCGCCCCGGCAAGGTCCCGCCCCCTTCTCTTTGCCCCGCCCACCGCTGACTTTTGCCGCGGGTCCTAGAGTGCGTGCTGTGCCTTTCCCTGCGCCAAGGAGTGCGTGTTCTTTTTGATCTGCTCATTCAAGACCGGATTCCGGAAGTTGCTGTGTAAACGGTTCTCCACAGCCTCAGAAATGTGCATTTTCTTTTTGCTGCATTGAAAATTTCTTACAGTAAATATAATAACTACCCCGGGTTTAGGACTTTGCTCTTGTCATCCCTGAATCTT
Source organism: Aotus nancymaae (assembly GCF_030222135.1). NCBI lineage: Eukaryota > Metazoa > Chordata > Mammalia > Primates > Aotidae > Aotus > Aotus nancymaae. Next base: position 22,438,689 of record NW_026988467.1, read on the forward strand.
CGCGATCACCCCAAGAAGGAAGCTGCGGAGCGGAGATCAGGCCCGCCGACCCCACACCGGGGGTCCTCGACCTAAATGGTTCCCGACACTCGAGGGTACGAACTACTTCGGTAATTTTTTTTTAAATGTAAGCGTAACTACGAGGACACATGGAAGAGGATTTCGAAGAAGTTAAATTTGGGGTCAAGAGGCTTTCAGTCCTGCTTTCACCGTTTGCTGTGCCAGATTTTAAAGAGGGATCAAATGAGGTTTGTGAAAGTACTTTGTGAATTTAGAAAACCCCTTGGAAATGCAAAAATGCTGGCACCCCACCCGTCCTTCCGTTCCTAACCGCAATCTCCATAGATGAAATATGTGCATATTATATGTAATTTTTACATATTGTATATTTTAATATATCAAAAACATTTTTAGTTTTTTTTGAAAGGGTCAGAAGCTCAGCCACCTCCTGCCCAGTCTACCGCAGATCGGCCAGGAGCCTGAGCCATCTCTGCAGCCAGAGCCTGTCTTCATGGTGGACAGAGCCCTCTCGCTCTGTCACCCAGGCTGGAGTAACAGTGGCAGTCTCAGCTCACTGCAACCTCAGCCTCCTAGGCTCACAAGATCCTCCCACTGCAGCCTCCCAAGTAGCTAGGACTACAGGTGTGTGCAACCACGCCCAGCTAGTTTTTGTATTTTTAGTAGAAATGGGTTTTTGCCATGTTGGTCAGGCTGGTTTCAAACTCCTGCCGTCAAGTGATTCACCTGCCTCAGACTCCCAAAGTGCTGGGATTACAGGTGTAAGCCACCACACCCAGCCTATATCAAAATATTTATTTATATACACATATTTTACATGTGTGTATCTCATAAGGTCCTTAAGATATTTTAGCAGTGAAATGATATTTCTAATTAATGTGGGTTTTCTTCTTATCTTCCTAATTTTCCTCCATTGTATATACATTGCTGTGTACGATGGAAAAAGCAATATTAGAATCTTAACATAAAATACTCCTTTGGAGTGTATGCGAGGGGCCTCAATATGTGTGATGGAGTGTGCACACCCTTGCCCCATCCACTAAAAAACAAACAAACAAACCCTCCTTAATTGAAGGAAAAAAAAAAAAAAAGAAAATCTTTCTCAGATTATTAAGTGGGATTACATATATTTTAAACACATTAACTACTTCTAAAACTTTAGTAATAAAACTGCCCCCTACTCTCTTGCCAAACAAATTTCGTATATATAGATATGGTATCTAAGGCCCCAATCCCATCCCCCAGCAAAGATAAACAAGAACTGCTCCCTCCACCCTGTGTCCACTCCCAGGGGCCCCAGTTTCCTCTGGAAAACCTCCTCTAGTAGTGTGAGCCGGGACCCCTCCCTGAAACAGGAGACAAAAAACAAAGAGGCAGCTACTGTCACAGTCACTTTATTGCATCTAGGCCATAATCCAGACCACCTTTTCCTTCCACACTTCTTGATCTCTGCACAAGTTTCCCTCTGCCTGGAATGCCCTCCTGTTCTCCATCTGCAAACTCCTATTCACACTCCCCAACCTAAGATGCTGAGGTCTGGTTATTCCTTCCTCAGCGCTTCCCTTGACAGTTCATTCTGATATCAAAGCCTTTGTCTGCCGGGCGCAGTGGCTCATGCCTGTAATCCCAGCACTTTGAGAGGCCTAGGCAGGCAGATCACCTGAGGTCAGGAGTCTGAGACCAGCCTGACCAACATGGAGAAAGCCCATCTCTACTAAAAATACAAAAAATTAGCTGGGCGTGGTGACACAAGCCTGTAATCCCAGCTACTCAGGAGACTCAGGCAGGAGAATCACTTGAACCTAGGAGGTGGAAATTCTGTGAGCTGAGATCGCACCACTGCACTCCAGCCTGTGCAACAAGAGAGAAACTCCATCTCAAAAAAAAAAAAAGCCTTTGTCATCTTGCATTGATCCACAGGGTCCAGCAGTCACCTGCCTCTGAGCAGAGGCCCAGGAAACACCGAATGGGTAAATGAATTCTTAAAAACGAAACTAGGAGAGAAGCTGGGAGAGAAGCTGGGAACAGGCTGTGTAGGACACAGAAGCCAGAGCTAGAAGATCTGGGACTCACTGTCTGGGATGGTGACTGAGGAGTATAAGCACTGGAGGGACCCATTTGTATCTGGCACAATCTACTACCTTGGGGTCTCTCTGCAGCTCCAACACCTGTAGCTGGGCTTCAAGGGGCAGTAAGATCCTGCATCTATTTTGGGCCTGCCCCGTCTGCATCCAGCAATGAAATCTGAATAGAGAGGTGGGTTGCCAAGGTCTCCCCTGCCTCAGCTCAAATCTGACTCTGGCCTAAGTTTTACCTCCTACCCAGACAATCTAGAAGCCCCAATCCTCACTAAGTAATCCCAGTGAGTGGCAGTGGAGGGGCAAGCTGGAGTGGCCCACACTTTTAACTCTTTCCTTCTCCCAGGACAAGGAGCTGGGCAGGCCCAGGAGTGGACCCCAGCAGCTCCCAGCCAATCCCTAAATCCAAGAATTGGTCAGTGACGCCCTTGGCAGTTGAGTCGTGCGTAGAGTCACCATGGGCCAGACACAAACAACTTTACCAGGATTTGTTTCCACCTGGAGCCAAGCGCAGACCCCTGTCCCCCAACTCTACCTCCCTCCCTACCAGATGCCACCCCCCTTCACTTGGTCTTCTGATCAAGTTTGCGCTGTACCAGCTGGCTCAGGAGGAACGCAGTGAGGACGCTGCTGCCCACCGTGAGCAGGAAGAGGCCAGAGAAGTTGTGAGGCCAGTGCGTGTGCAGAGGCTCATAGATGGGCCGTCGGGCCTGATAGTCCAGTGCCACAGCCTCCAGCTGAGCCAACGTGCATAGCACTAAGAAGATATGGAAAAGTTGGTGGCCCTGCCCAAAGACATGGCAGCTGCCGGGAAACCAGCGCTCGGGCATGAAGGTAGAGAAGAAAGCAGCAGCCAGCAGAAAGAAGACCACCTGGCACTTGTGGTAGAGAAGAGCTGGGTCATCCGTAGCAGGGTCGGAGGACACCAAGATACGATGCATCACAGGACTGATGTCCAGTGCGTAGGCCAGGACTGAGGGCACCTCCTGGCACATGCGGCCCAGCAGGCCTGGTTTCTGGATGTACTTGTTATAGCAGGAGCCAATGCAGGAAAGCCAGGCGAGAAAGGCAGCCATGGGCAGAAAAACGGCCTGCACCTGGGCATGCCAGGCGGGCTCAATAGCATAGTAGAAGTGTGCCAAGGCACTGCCAAACTGGTACACCGCCACCCCCACATAGTCCAGGAAGAAGAAGCTGTAATGCCAGAACTCGGACTTGGCCTGCAGGAGGTGAGCCAAGGCACTGAAGGAGAGGTAGGTGAAAGAGGCGAGGACAATGATGAAGAGGGGCAGGGCGTGTGGGTCTCCCCAGAAGTCCACGGACCCCACAAAGAGGGCCAGCCGCAACAGCAGCACCAGGGCCGCCAGCAGGTGGGTCCAGACGTTCACAGCCTCATTGTGCTGCTGGAACAGCGTGCGGAAGTAGAAGCGCCAGGTCCGATGCAGCGGCCGGTAACCCACGTAGATGTACGGCTTCCAGAAGAGTGGTGGCACTTCGGCCTGGTTCACCGTGAAGACAGGTTCTGGCTGCAGAGATGGCTGAGGCTCCTGGATGACCTGCCGCAGACTGGGCAGGAGGTGGCTGAGCTTCTGGGCCATGGCCATGGCCATGGCTGTGGGCCTGGGCAGGGAGCTGGGAGAGAGGCCAGAGCAAAGTGAGGGGCCTGGTGTCCTCACCCCCACCAGCAGCAGCTGGGGACTCTGATGCCCAGATCTTACTCCCTCCTCCCTGACACCCTTATCCTTACACTGGGTTTAAGAACAGAAGACTCATCCTATGGAATTCCTCATCTCTGACCTCATGAGAGCAAGGATCCCTGACGTATCCCAGGTACCTAGAACTGTGTCTGACACATAGTAGGTGCTCAAGAAATGTTTGAGGAATGTATTAAATAATTAATAAGGCTCCCTGCCTCGTTAATTTTCTTTTCGGTCCAGGCTATACCCAGCAACACTAACTGTTTTCTCTCCTAAAGAACAGATCTGGCCATGTGAAACACAGGGGAAGGGTCAGGCTCTTTAAGCCCCTGTGTTCATGCCACCATTAGTGTTCATCTGATGGCAAGAATGACCTTGCTAACAGACCCACTGCCTATCTAGCTCCTCGAGAGTGGCTACTGACCCTCCATTACCCTGCATGACCTAAATGACCCTCCATTTAGATCATTTGCCCCTACTGACCCTCTATTATCTGGCATGACCTGGTCCCTGCTACCTTCTCCAGTCTTGTTTCGAAACCACAGCGCACTTCAAATCCAGTCCCAGCCCCACCAACCCCTGGACTGCTCTTTCACTTGTCTGTAGCTTTGCACAAGCCGTTCCCTCTGCCTGAGACATTTTCCTCATCTTCCTACCACAGCAAACCCCTATTCATCCCTCAAAAGCTCATTTCTTGGCTACGCATGAGGCCTCACTCCTGTAATCCCAGAGCTTTGATAGGCCAAAGAAGGAGGATTGCTTGAGGCCAGGAGTTCAAGACCAGCCTGGGTAACATAGTGAGCTACTATCTCTATAAAAAAGTTAGCCAGGTGTGGTGTCATGTGTCTGCAGTCCTAGCTGTTGGGGAGGCTGAGGCAGGAGGATCACTTGAGCCCAGGAATTCGACGTACAGTGAGCTATGATCACACTACTGCACTCAAGCCTGATCTCAAGGGAGATCCTGTCTCTTAAAAAAACAAACAGGCCGGGCGTGGTGGCTCACGCCTGTAATCCAAGCACTTTGGAGGCCAAGGCAGGCGGATCACCTGAGGTCGGGAGTTCAAGACCAGCTTGACCAACATGGTGAAACCCTGTCTTAAAAAATAAAAAATAAAAATAAATAAATAAATAAAAACATATTTCTTCTATGATGCTTTCCCTGGCCTCCTGAACCTCCTATGATGACCCCTCCACTTGAGTGCCTATCAGACCATCATTTGATGGTCTGATTACAACACTTCTCAGGATGTTCATGTGAGCTCATCAAGGGTCGGCAGTTTGTCTCATTATTTAGTGAATCCCTGGTGCTTAGCAAGTAGCTGGCACTCAATGTTTGCTGAATGAAAGAACAACATGACACCATTCTAATAACACTTCGTACCCTTCCAGGCCCAACTCAAAAGACCACTTTTTTCCTGAAAGTCCCCAGTTTAACAACTGATGAACCACACCCCCACTCTCAAAGTCCCCTCTCCAGCCCCTTCCCCAACTGCCCGTGATTGCTAATTCCAAATAAATCTAATAGAACCCCTGACCCTGGCATTCAAGGCCTACGTAACCTGCTCCTACTACCCTTATTCCCCACCTAACCCCGATGTCACATTCTGTGCCACCTTCCTATCCCCGCACTGAATTCCTTTAAGGCCAGTACAAGCTGCCACCTCCGGGGCCTCCTTACTGCTCCCTCAACCCCACTTTCCCCTGACCTATAATGAGTTACACCATTTAACTTTGATTCATTCATTTAGCAAACACTTACTAAGCCCTTCTTTGCCTCAGATCCTGTGCTAGACGGGACAAGGAAAAGAGTGGAAGATTTGATCCCTGCCCTCAGGAATGTCATGATCTGGCAGAAGATATAGCAACAAAAACAAATCACAGCAAATGCTCACACAGCACCTGCTAGAAGCTTCCCAACATCCCTGAGAGGCAGACAATCATTATTCCCATTTTCCAGATAAGGAAACTGAGGCACAGAGAAGTTAAGAAGTTAAGTGTCTTGCCCACCTACCTACCCACGAAGTAGCAGATGGCAGAGGCATGCTCTAAACTCAAGTCTGTTTTTTCGTTTTTCCATTTTTGAGGTGGAGTTTTGCTCTCATCACCCAGGCTGGAGTGCAATGGCACAATCTCAGCTCACTGTAACCTCCACCTCCTGGATTCAAGCAATTCTCTTGTCTCTTCCTCCCGAGTAGCTGGGATTACAGGCGCCTGCTACCACACCCAGCTAATTTTTGTATTTTTAGTACAGATGGGGTTTCACTACATTGACCAGGCTGGTCTCAAACTCCTGACTTCAGGTGATCCACACGCCTCAGCTTCCCAAAGTGCTGGGATTACAGGCTTGTTTTGTTTTTAGATGGGGTCTTATTCTGTCCCCCAGGCTGGAGTACAGTGGTATAATCACAGCTCACTGCAGCCTTGACCTCGTGGGCTCAAGCAATCTTCCTATCAGCCTCCCAAGTGGCTGGAGCTACAGGTACATGTTACCATGCCCAGCCGATTTTTAAAATTTGTTTTTACTTTATTGTAGAGTCAGGGTCTCACTTTGCTGCCCAGGCTGGTCTTGAACTCCTGGCCTCAAGCAATCCTCCCACTCGGCCTCCCAAAGTGCTGGGATTACAGGTGTGAGCCACTGTGCTCTTAACCACTACTGTCAACTGTACTTTGCAACACAAGGTGGCAAGGGCTATTTATCATTTCATAATTATATGCTGTTTTACCTGGCATCAATTACATAATTCAGGCTTACCATCATTCATTGAGTCATTCATTAACTCAAATATTTATTGAAAACTTGCCAGACAATCTCTCCCTGCCTGCCAAATAAATTCCCTCCAGGCTTATTTATTGGACTCAGTGTTCAGGTGTTTTATTTGTTGGACTCATTTGTTCATCAGATATCTATCGTGACTACCTTTGCACCAGTCACCAGACAAGGAAAAGAGATTCAGGCAGGGTAAAGCATTCATGTTCTCTGCTACCAGCGGCACTGTGATCACCCCTGAGACCACTCAAATAAGTCACACACAGTCCAAGTAAATGCATGGTGCTTGCTATGCAAGGGTAGCATCAATATGACCCCATCCCCCAAGACCACATCTCCTGAGTCTGATTTGCATCCCTAAGCTCCTCGTGCATTAGGATTCTGGCATCAGCCCTGCTCCCCAGCCTTTCCTAGTCCAGTGGAGAGTCGTGACACCTCCGCATAGAGGCTGCTACTTAGGACAACAGAGGTGTGCAGGATGCTTCTATTCCCCAGCAAGCCTGGCACAGGGCAGATTTAGGAAGCAGACAGTGCTGCTACACTAATTCATGGGGCCACTTCCATCCAGAACACAAGGAACCCCTGGCCAGCCTTGCTGGTTGGGGAGCCAGTACTGGATTTCTCCATCTCCCCAAGAGACTGGGCTTCAACCTCAACAATCTGGCCCCTACTCTTGTCCACAATTTTGTCTTCCCAACTCAGAACCCTGGAGGGCCAAAAAAGACCTCTGGAAGCACCTTGTGGGGCTCTCCTGTTTTACACTTAGGAAAGCAGAGCCCAGACACTGGAAGGCCTTCCCCAAGAGTCCTCCCACCAGCAAAGTTTCTATTCCACTATGGCGGCAAAGACCAGGGAATGAAGACGATGGATGTGCCCTGTGGACACCTAGCTCCTGGGTCCTCGTGATCTGATAAGTCTAGTCCTGTGCTCCATATCCCACTTTTGGAACTTCCCAAGGTATAACAGCACATTAAAGACTCTAAAAAGGGGCCAGGCGTGGTGGCTCATGCCTGTAATCCCAGCACTTTGGGAGGCCGACGCAGGTGGATCACGAGGTCAAGAGATCAAGACCATCCTGGTCAACATGGTGAAACCCCGTCTCTACTAAAAATACAAAAAATTAGCTGGGCATGGTGGCACCTGCCTGTAATCCCAGCTACTCAGGAGGCTGAGGCAGGAGAATTGCCTGAACCCAGGAGGCGGAGGTTGCGGTGAGCCGAGATCGCGCCATTGCATTCCAGCCTGGGTAACAAGAGCGAAACTCCGTCTCAAAAAAAAAAGACTCTAAAAAGGGCTGGATATGATGGCTCATGCCTGTAATCCCAGCACTTTGGGAGGCTGAGGTGGGCAGATAACCTGAGACCAGGAGTTCAAGACCAGCTTGGGCAACATGGTGAAACCCCGTCTCTACGAAAAAATACAAAAATTAGCCAGGCGTGGCGATGTGCACCTGTAGTCCCAGCTACTTGGGAAGCTGAGGCAGGAGGGACCCTTGAGCCTGGGACATGGAGGCTGCCAGGAGCCAAGACTGCACCACTGTACTCCAGCCTGGGTGACAGAGAGAGACCGTGTCTCAAAAAAAGCTCTAAGAAGTCCTGTAGCAAAGAAGTCAGCTTAGCTTCATTGAATCAACATTTGCCAAGCTTATATGACCATGGATTCCTTCCCTAGTAATAATTATATTATAAAGCCAGTTGAGGCCAGGTGCGGTGGCTCACACCTGTAATCCCAGCACTTTGGGAGGCCAAGGTGAGCAGATCACGAGGTCAAGAGATCGAGACCATCCTGGCCAACATGGTGAAACCCTGTCTCTACTAAAACTATAAAAATTAGCTGGGCGTGGTTACACTCGCCTGTATTCCCAACTACTCGGGAGGCTGAGGCAGGAGAATCGCTTGAACCCAGGAGGCGGAGGTTGCAGTTAGCCGAGATCGTGCCACTGCACTCAGCCTAACAGAGTTAGACTCCGTCTCAAAAAAAAAAAAAAAGCCTGTTGAAATGTAGTAATCATTTACTATATGCCCACTCTTTAAAGTCCTGTTGCAATTAACCCTCATAACTTGCCTGTGAGGTAAGTATTATTCTGCCCATTTTGTTGTGGATAGTAAAATTCAGAGAAGTTAAAAGCTCCGAGCTGGGTGTAGTGGCTCACACCTGTAATCCCAGCATACTGGGAGGCCAAGGTGGGCAGATCACCTGAGGTCAGGAGTTTGAGACCAGCCTGGCCAACAAGGTGAAACCCTGTGTTTACTAAAAATACAAAAATTAGTCAGGCATGGTGGTGCATGCTTCTGATCCTAGCTACTCAGGAGGCTGAGGCAGGAGAATTGATTGAGCCCGGAGAGCTGAGATTGCAGTGAGCTGAGATCACACCACCGCACTCCAGCCTGGGTGACAGAGTGAGACTCTGTCTCACAAAAAAAAAAAAAAAAAAAAAATCTCCACCAAAAAAAAAAAAAAAAAAAATCTCCTTACCCAAGGTTGGAGGGTGGGGAGGAAGCAGATGGGGAGTGAGGGAGGTGGAGCCAGGACTGAGTTGCAGATGCTTGCAGACACTCTGCTGCTGCCCTGCTCCAGGCACTCTTGACTACACCCCACAGAACAACTTTGCAAAATCCTGGTCTAAAGCAGGCAACCAGGCCCTTTCTTGCAAATTACTTTCTTAGGCTTCTAGCAATTCAGTCTCCCTCAGTTGCTGGCTACCTGCTGGCTCCTGATCTTCTCCCAGGGAGGCCCACACAGCTACCTCCTCAGGTGAGTGACAGCACTTGCTTCCACCTCCTTTCCACAGACATAATGGGCCCTAAGGACAGAACCCAGAGGCAACATTCTAGGATGAGAGAGGCCCCGCCTCCCTATTTTCTTTAGACAGCAGCTAAAGGCCTCACTCCATCTAAATAGATCTATTTTCAGAATTAGTTTCCACCACCTGACTCCATGGAAAGGAACTCTGATCCAGGGGAAACGAAAAAGCAGGGGCAAGGGGCAAGCCTGAGCCAGAGGGATGAGGATGGGTATCCAGAGGTCACCATTACGGCATCCTCTGAGTGATCGGCCTCTGAGTTGTGTGCCCACCAGGCTGCTGGGCCATGTCTATTCAGGCAGCCCAGCCCAGCCCACCTCCATGGGCCTCCTCCAAGTCTGGCAAATTGCACTGGGTACCTGGGAGTTTTCTCAAGCCTGGGGGCTGGTAACCTCTACTGTGGGACTGGGCAAATTCACCAGATGCCAAACACTGGATGGCACTTCCACAGATGAGGGGCACTGGGGCGGGGCTTCTGGGGACTGGGGGTGTCTTGTGTGATGTCACCAGAGGGTGGGGCTCAAGACAACCTCCCATCCCTCTCCTCCCCCACTTCACCACTCCCATAGTGGTGAAATCCATGCTAAACTGTGTGCCTTCCTAGCCAGGCCTCCACTGCAGAAAGCAGCTCACCATTCACCTCTGGGTGACATATAGGGAGGGAAACTGAGGGCCAGCTGAAAAGTTTGACTTACCTAAGATCACACAGCAAGGCAAAGGCAAAGCCAGGTGACTAGGGTCTGGATGTCAGGGAAACTTCGGTTTGATGGATGTCAGGCAAACTTCGGTGGTTTCTGTCTACTTCTCAGTGGGAATCAGAATGGAAGGAGGTTAGGAATAAAGGAAAAAGCAGACACTATAAAAGCACACAGAGGAGATGGACTTCAGATTCAGACAAACCAGGTTTGACTCCTGATTCCACAATATGCTAGCTGTGTGACCTTAGATAAGTGACTCACCACCTCTGATCCTTAGCTCCCTCATGAGAATTACAATATTATCTACCTCATAGATTGCTGCAAAGATTAAGTTTATTCGAACAAAGTTTTATATTCATTTAGGGACTCAACAAATGATCACAATTATTATGAATACTAATAGTAGTAGTCTTTGCAATATCCCCAGCCTGAGAGATTTGCTTGGAGTTTTCTTAAAAACTGTCCTCTCTTAGCCCTCAATAGCTAGTTCCATTGGATTTGGGGTCCTCAGGAAGTTCACTGTGTTCTTAAACATTTACCTTATCCCTGGGGGTGTAGACCAGTGAAATTTGGCTAGAGTGTGGACTTCTGAGGACACTGACCTTACTTAATCATTAAACTGTTCTCAGCAAAGACCATTCAGAGTAACTGTTCTGAATTCACAGAGCCCTTGGCCGGGCATGGTGGCTCACGTCTGTAATCCAAGCACTTTGGAGGCCAAAGCAGATGGATCACCTGAGGTCGGGAGTTCAAGACCAGCCTGACCAACATGGTGAAACCCCGTCTTTAAAAAAAAAAAAGAAAAAGCCGGGCGCGGTGGCTCACGCCTGTAATCCCAGCACTTTGGGAGGCCGAGGCGGGTGGATCACGAGGTCAAGAGATCGAGACCATCCTGGTCAACATGGTGAAACCCCGTCTCTACTAAAAATACAAAAAATTAGCTGGGCATGGTGGCGCGTGCCTGTAATCCCAGCTACTCGGGAGGCTGAGGCAGGAGAATTGCCTGAACCCAGGAGGCGGAGGTTGCGGTGAGCCGAGATCGTGCTATTGCATTCCAGCCTGGGTAACGAGTGAAACTCCATCTCAAAAAAAAAAAAATTCACAGAGCCCTGAAAATCGGTGCTTACTCACAGGCCCAAGAGATGTGGCTGAGAAGTAACAGGCCCAGGGGAAGGGGCCTCAACTCCAGCAGCCCAGCAGCCCCATTGGAGAGCGGGAGGGCACAAGAGGGTGAGCCAAATTGCCGGTAATCCAAAAGGCATGCGGCATAGCCTGGGTATGTCTTGTAGTAGGTTTGGGAGGCATCTGGGTTGGCAGAACCTCAGAAGTGAAATCTCCAGGGTTCCAGTGGGAGTGCTCTGTCAGCCTGAGCCACTCCTTCCTCCCTTCCCCTCCCCTCCCTTCTACTTCCCCACCTCTCCCAATTCACATTCCTCAACTCAAGGTCAGCCCTCCTCACCTCCCTCCTCAACTGGAGGCTTGCAAGCCCTAGCCTGCTCTCCAAGGATACACATTGTCAAAGGCTCCCATAACACCCCTGGGGCAAACAGACCAGGCTGTGGGGAGGTGGCGGAAAATGGGCTATGAAGAGGGAGAGCCCTGGGTTACCCCCATCTCACAGATTTCACTCAGTGTTTACTATATGCCAGCCTCAATGCCATCCAGGCATTCTGTGCGCTGGGGCACCCAGAAAATGAAGCAGACAGGCTCCCTGCCCCGATGGGCTCACCCATACAAATGCCCATGGGGCCTAGGAAGATCCAGCCTGGAGGGAAGCCAGCCAGGTGGTGACTCTAGAGAATTGGAGAAGGCTGCTGCCCTGCGGGTGGGCATCCTCCACTAATCTCCGACAGACTGTTTCAAGAGAAGCCAAAAGTCTCATTTTTATGTGAGTATGAAATTTTGGTTCTGGAATTCACCTGCTGTGTGACTTTTCAAGAGTCCCTCAACCTCTCTGATCTTGTTTCCTCATTAGAATGAGAGGATTAAAATAGCTGCCTCTTGGGCTCTTGTGGAAGCAAAACAAAGCCACAGATGCCAGGTGTTGGCTCTGGCACAGTGCTAGGTCTGCTATTTCTGTGGGATTCTCGTCCTGACTCAGCCGCTCAATCCCTGTGTAACCTTTGACAAGTCCCTTCCCCTCTTGGCCCTGTTTCTCCAAATGTGGAAGGAGAGACTAAATTCACCAGTGACTTGCAAGGGCCCTCAAGCCCTGGGACAGTCCAAGAATATTTACTTTGGGGCTCTGATGTGCCAGGCGCTGGAGCTTCCTCGGTTGACAGAGCCCTTTAAACCACTGCCCTCATAGAAAAGTCTAGGGAATTCATACCCAATGGTAATACCTCAGGATTTTTTTTTTTTTTTTGAGACAGGGTCATGCTCTGTCGCCCAGGCTGGAGTGCAGAGGTACAAACACAGCTCACTTCAGCCTCGACCTCCAGGCTCCAGTGATCCTTTTGCTTCAGCCTCTTGAGTAGTTGGGATCACACGTGCACAACACCATGCCTAAGTTTTTTTAATTATGTGTAGAGACAAGGTCTTGCTACATTGCCCAGGCTGGTCTTGAACTCCTGGTCTCAAGTGATCCTCCCACCTCGGCCTCCCAAAGTGTTGGGATTAGAGGCGTGAGCCACGGTGCCCAACCAACACCTTAATATATTAATACCCTACCCTCCTGGAGCTTATAGCTCAGCTAAATAACACCTATTATAAGCATTATTTGGTTACAACTCTACCTCCTCTTTTGCCTCCTTCTTGGCATGCAAAACATTGTTGCCTTTCTGTGCCCTGATTGTTCCAGCACATTCTCTTAAAGACAACTTTTTCTCAACATGGAAGGCAAGGTCTAACCCCATTAGACACAAATAATAAGGCCAGACCAATGTTAATACTGGGGCTGTCAGAGGAAAACTCTCTTGAAGAGTCTTTAGTGAAGATGACCCAATATGGCACCTGAAATATCATTAATGAGATTAGGTGATTCCATTCATAATATATAGTGGCTGGCTATTTACCAAGAACTTTCACACACATTTCACCTCTCCCTCACAACCCTCTGGATCCACAGCCAACCTGGTGGCCCAGCCCCAGAGGCAGGAGGGCAGAGCACATCTATCTGACTCCAAAACCAGTGCTGTTGCCCTTTGTCTACCATGGGCAACTCCCAGGCACCCAGTGTCGACCACAGATTATACAGGCAAAGTTTTCATCCCTGGCTGGCTCCCAGTCTCTTAGCAACTGGGTCACCTCCCTCACTGCAAGCTAACTCCCCTACTTGGTCCAATGTGTTTAAAGAAAAAGTCTCTACATGTCTTCCAAAACTGAACAGAAACTGTTTTTGTTTTTTTTTTTGTAATTTGGCTCTTTGGGCCTCCATGTAGTTGTACTGGAAAATGTGATCAGAATGAAGTAAATAATTCTTTTTTTTCTTGAGATAAGGTCTCACTCTGTCACCAGGCTGGAGTGCAATGCAGCGATCACTGCAGCCTCAACTGCCCAGACTCAAGTGATCCTCCTGCCTCAGCCTCCTGCGTAGCCCTGACCACAGGCACATAATACCACGCCTGGCTAATTTTTTAAAATTTTGTGTAGAGATGGGGTCTCACCATGTTGCCCAGGCTGGTCTTGAATTTCTGGGCTCAAGCAATCCTCCTGCCTTGGCCTCTCAAAGTGCTGGGGTCATAGGCATGAGCCACTGTGCCTGTGCCTAGCCTAATTCTTAATTCTTTTTTTTTTTTGAGACAGGGTCTGTGCTCTGTCCCCCAGGCTGGAATACAGTGGCACCATCTTAGCTCACTGCAGCCTTGAACTCTGGGCTTAAACCATCCTCTCACCGTAGCCTCCCAAAGCGCTGGGATTACAAGTGTGAGGTACCACGCCTGGCCTGAAAAAAAAACAAAACTTTTTTTTTTAAAGACAGAGTCTCACTCTGTCACCAGGCTGGAGTGCAGTGGTGCAACCTCGGCTCACTGCAACCTCCGACTCCCTGGTTCAAGTGATTCTTCTGCCTCAGCCTCCTGAGTAGCTGGGATTACAGGCACATGCCACCATGCCCAGCTAATTTTTGTATTTTTAGTAGAGACGGGGTTTCACCATGTTGGCCAGGATAGTCTCGATCTCCTGACCCCATATGATCCACCTGTCTCGGCCTCGCAAAGTGCTGGGATTTTCGCCTGGCCGAGAAAACAATTCTTAAAGAAATTCTTCTGTGGAGCTCAGACTCACAACAGCTCTGAGGACGGGGAGTCTCTCAGGCCCAGAGAGGTTGGGTGAGCTAGCTACAGTCACCCAGCACAAGGCACAGAAAAAGGACCTGAGTTCACTGCTGACAAGCAAGGAACTCTGGGCAGAGAAACTAAGGCTGGAGAGGGGCAGCCTCTCAACAAGGGGACCCAGAGGTGGCACAGGCTTCATGACCAGATGCTGGGTCCCTCTCTCTGATAGGAGCTCAGACATGGGGTCCTGGGTGATCCACCAGGAGCAGCCAGGCTCAGAATCCATCAAACTGTTCAGACTCGAGGCCTTGGCTTGACCTAGCCCCCACAGGCCTCCTCCAGGGGCTGCCACAGGGAAATGTCTGGAGTCTTCAGAGCCGACCCCTTCCGTCACTGTGTGTGGGGAACCCCCAGGCTCTCCTGACACCAGGGGAGGCTTCCCCCTCCCCCAAGGTATCTAGGCTGCTGGAGCCCTTGGAGCAAGCGCCCCTCTTGACCCCCAGCAGTGCTATTCCAGTGTTCTCGGGTCCCTAAGTGGGACTCACTCACATCAGCTGGTTCTGGTCACCCACACCCCTCCCCGGTCTCACTTAGTTTCCTCTTCCAGAAAGCAGTGAGCTCCCTGACTGTCCTCCTCCAGAAAGGCAGCGGCCTTGCCCAGGCCAGACGCCCCCGCCCACTCCCTGGCCTCCATCCTTCACTTTGCCCCAGCAGTGCTCCCCTCTCCTGCTCACTGGACAAACAGGCTCTCAGGCCCCCCCATCCGAATCCTCCCCAGCCGTGCTCCTGCTGCTCCTCCTGCTCCTCCCATCCTTCCCAAGACGCCCCCTTCCAGCGAGCTCCTCCTTCCTGCGTCTTCAGCCTGCTGCTTGCCCGGGTGCTCCCTTCCGGCTCTACGTCCTGCCAGTCCTCCCAGGGTCCCCACGTCCGCCCCTGTGCCGCGAAGCCCTGCCCTTTCCACGCCCAGCCTCACAGCCCGCCGCGCCCCGTGGGGAGCACCCCAGTCTGCGGCCATCCCTGCCTCCCTGTCTCAGCAGCCCCATACCTGAGCCGAAGCCGAGCTGGTAGGGCCGCGGCGGCCTGGGTGGCGGAGCCGGCAAATAAAGGGGCGGCCAGGCAGTGGCCCCGCCCCGACCGGGGGAGGGCCGGCGACCTCGGGCGCTCTGGGAGCTCCGGGCGCAGCCGCCTACCCCGGCCCGGGGAACGCCGAGCGCCCCGCCCCCCGCCCGCCGGGCCCACGTGTTGCAGGCGCGTGAGAGGGTCCGCCGTGCAGAGGCGGCGTCTCGGGACTTCCTGTGGCGTCGCACAGATGGGGAGACCAAGGCCCGGGAGTGGACTCCCGGGGCTCCTCGGCGCGGGGCTGCGGCCGCCCTTCTCGCACTTCGGGACGACGGGAAGCGCAGGCTCCGGCTTCTGGGCCCGGTTGACCGGGGTGGGTGGGGACAGCGGCCGCAGGAGAGGGGATGAGTTTCCCAACTAGAGCCCGGCAGGCCCCTACGCTCACTCAGCCCACCCCGGCCACCCCTCCCGAGCCCACTCTGCTCGAGATACGCCCCAGCGTTCGCACCTTCATTTATCTCCTTGGGGAGCTCCACCTCCACCTCAGGCACCCCTGGCATCCTCAAGTTCCCACCCGAAACCCGCCCCTCGGGCAGCTTGCCCTGCTCTGCTCAGCCAAGTGCACCCTGCCTGGACCTGTATTCGAACACCCACTCTCTACCCTCTGGTGCCACACCTTCCCAGCCCTGCGAGCACCTAGAGGGTGAGGAATCCCAGGCGCTCCGTAAATACTGGCTCAACAGTGCCACAGATTGTCCCTCTGGTATGCAAAGACCTGGAACAGGCTGAGTGAGGAGACCCCCACTACCACGGCTCTTGGGAGCACACAGCCTGCCGGATGGGAGGCCAAGAGGAGACAGCCTAGAAGGAGACGCTGCTCTGACCTTAGGGAGTTCTGAGACCACTGGGAGAGGTAGTTGTGTCTAAGCACCATGCCAAGATCTCAGTCCTAACTCACCATGGGACCTTGGGACAGTCTCCTTGTTCTCTCTGGGCCTCAGGTTTATTATCTGCAAAATAGAGATAATACCACCAACCTGTCAGCACTGTTAGAAGAATGAAATAAAACAATGGGCATGAAGGATCTTTGTCCACTGTAAAGTCTTAGAGGAACATACATTTCTCTATTACATTTGAAATTTATATAGTCAGGCCAGGCAAGGTGGCCCATGCCTGTAATCCCAGAACTTTGAGAGGCCAAGATGGGAGGATTGCTTGAGCCCAGGAGTTCCAGGTTACAGAGAGCTATGATTGTAGCACTGCACTCCAGCCTGGGCGACAGAGTGAGACTCTGTTGAAAGAAAAGAAAGGAAAAAGAAAAGAAAAGAAAAGAAAGAAGGAAGGAGGGAAGGGAAGGAAGAAAGAAAAGAAAAGGAAGGAAGAAAGGGAGGAAGGAAAAAGGAAAGGGAAGGAAGGAAAGTGAAAGAAGGAAGGGAGGGAAAGAAGGAAGGAAGGAAAAAGGAAGGGAAGGAAAAGAGGGAAGGAGAGAAAGAGAGAAAGAAAAGGAAGGAAGGAAGGAAACTTATGTAATTGTAATGTAATATAGCATGAAACTGGTCTCTCCTTCAACAGGTTCAGACAAACCCGTAAGAATTACTTAAATCTGATGAGGCATGGTGGCTAACACCTGTAATCCCAGCACTTTGCGAGGCTGAGGCTGGTAGATCACGAGGTCAAGAGATCGAGACCATCCTGGCCAACATGGTGAAATCCGGTTTCTACTAAAAATACAAAAATTAGCTGGGCATGGTAACATGTGCCTGTAGTCCCAGCTACTCAGGAGACTGAAGCAGAAGAATCGCTTGAACTCTGTCCAGAGACAGAGGTTGCAGTGAGCTGAGGTCGTACCACTGCACTCCAGCCTGGCAACAGAGCAAGACAATGCCTTTAAAAAAAAAAAAAAAAAGAATTAGTTAAATCTGTTACCTGCATGAATGCATAAATAGGAAAAATAGCATAGAAAATTTTCATTTAAAACTGATAGAGAACAGGCAATGAAAACAAGTAAGGACATTATGGAGAAGATATTCTGCATAATAGAATATATTCTGTTATCATGAATAGAAATTAAAAACTTGGAAGGTGACTTGGATTCAGCTTTCATTTTTGGAACACCTGCTCCATTCTGGGCTCTTGTCAAAAGCTACAGTTTGTTAAGCTCTTGCCACGTGCCAAGCAGTGCACTAAACGGTGCATTGACTACCTCCTTTGATCCAGATAACCCTATGAAGCACACGCTATAATTAACCCATTTTACAAATTGGGAAACTGAGGCTCAGAGAGGTGACAAGAGATTTTCTGTTATCTCATTTAACCTCATGCATTCCTTTGAGGTGACTGTGACAATTCTCTGGGGGCTCAGAAAGTAATACACCAAAGTCCCCAAACTGAGGGCCTAAGTTCAAAAGTAGTGAGTTATCTCAATTTGATTATTCAGTTACAGATGAAACTCCTTGTTCGACTCTTTACCCCTTCTTACTGCTGCACTTGATGGATGGAAGAAAAGAAAGAAGAAAAGGAAGGAAGGAAGGGAGGGAGGGAGGGGAAGGAAAAAGAAGACAAGAAAAGGAATAAAAGCAAACTCCTGTAATCCTAGAGGCCAAGGCAGTTTGATCACTTGAGGCCAGGAGTTCAAGATCAGCTTGGCCAATATGGTGAAACCCCGTTTCTACTAAAAATACAAAAATTAGCCAGGCATGGTGGCGCACACCTGTAATTCAAGCTACTCAGTAGGCTGAGGCAGGAGAATGCTTGAACCTGGGAGGTGGAGGTTGGAGTGAGCCGAAATAGCGCCACTGCACTGCAGCCTGAGCGAGAAATCGAGACTCTGTCACAAAAAAAAAAAAAAAAAAAAAAACAGATTCAAAAGCAGTCTCTCTCCCGCCCTCCTGTCTGTAGCCCCTAAGCCATAGAAACTAGAATATTTCTTCCCCAATGCAGGTCATAGAAACTAGAACCCTTTTCCCCCAAAGCCAGGCATAACAACTGAAAATATTGCTCTTGGGCCACATAGTGGCTCACGCCTGTAATCCCAACACTTTGGGAGGCTGAGGCGGGTGGATCATGAGGTCTGAAGTTCAAGACTAGCCTGGCCAAGATGATGAAACCCCATCTCTACTAAAAATACAAAAAATTAGCCAGGTATGGTGGCAGGCGCCTGTAGTCCCAGCTACTCGGGAGACCGAGGCAGGCAAATTGCTTAAACCCTGGGTGGCAAATGTCGCAGTGAGCCAAGATTGTGCCACTGCACTCCAGCCTGGGCAATAGAGTCAGACT
Organism: Aotus nancymaae; assembly: GCF_030222135.1. Classification (NCBI taxonomy): domain Eukaryota; kingdom Metazoa; phylum Chordata; class Mammalia; order Primates; family Aotidae; genus Aotus; species Aotus nancymaae. The sequence continues at coordinate 22,457,299 of NW_026988467.1, forward strand.
CTGTCTCAAAAAAATAAAAATAAAAAAATTTTTCTCTCATTTTCCTGCCTCCCATCCTACCCCCCACCATCCTTTTGTGTAACAGGTGGCCATAAAGAAATTAAGACCCTTGGCCAGGTGCGGTGGCTCATGCTTGTAATCCCAGCACTTTGGGAGGCCAAGGCGGGTGGATCACAAGGTCAGGAGTTCAAGACCAGCCTGGCCAACACAGTAAAACCTAATCTCTACCAAATATACAAAAATTAGCTGGGTGTGGTGGTGGGCACCTGTAATCCCAGCTACTCAGGAGAATCGCTTGAAACCGGGAGGCAGAGGTTGCAGTGAGACGAGATTGCGTCGCTGCACTTCAACCTGGGTGACAGAGCAAGACTCCATCTAAAAAAAAAAAAGGGAAAAGAAAAAAAAGAAATTAAGACCTTTATTTCTTAATAAGGGTCCTGCCCCATACCCAGGAGGGAAGAATGCTGCACAGACAGGCTGAGAAGAATCTGGACAGACAGGCCTTGCTGAGCTTCCGCACTCTGTCTCTTATTAGCATTAGAACATGCCCTTTTCATCCAGTCATATTTCGCCACAGCTGCCCATACTCCATGAAACCTAAGCATAAAAACGGACAGTTTCCCTCATGTCTTTGGGTCCTCATTCTGAAGGCTCTGTGCCACATAAAACTATAATGAAATAAATTTGTTATGCTTCTCTCTTGTTAACTTGTCTTTGTTATAGGAGGGTTAGCCATGACCCTTATGATAGAGAGGAAAGAGATTACTCTTTTTGCCCCTACAATCCCCATTTTATGGATAGAAAAACTGAGGCCCAGAAAGGAGGAATTTCGTGCTCCAGGTCACACAGCTCCAGAGAAGTGGATCTTCTTGGAAGTGGATCTGGAGGTGTGCTTTGAGAGCTGAATGACAAAATAGTAAAAGTAAAGACAGGGAACAGTTATGGCCGGATGCAAAGCCCCTTGTATGTGCTGTAGGTCCCTGAGGCTGTTCTGCCAATATGTTCGTCTGTGGATGAGGAAACAGGCCTGGGAGAATGCTACTTGGCCAAGGCCACCCAGCTGGCTAGTGGTGGACCTGGATCCAAGCCTGCTTTTATCTGCTCCACAGTGCTGATATCAAGCAGGGAAGCTGCAGGCAGGGATACTTCTTTCTCTGTCCTGCTCTGCTCAACTCCTTTCCCCACCCTGGGTGCCTCCCCACCCTGCCCTCCCCAGCCCAGTCTGGGCAGTCTGACAGCATTCTGGCCACCTGGGTAAGGCTGATGATGCTTGGCTCCAGGAGCTCAGACCCCTATAACCATGTGAGTTCTGAACCCTGGAAGGGAGCCTACTGGGTAGCCTGTGCATCATCTGGCTGCTCTCCCAGCTACCAGGCTCAGCCCCAAGTAGATCAAGGTCTCTGGCGAGACTGGATTCCTGGGCAGACCTAAGTCCAGTACCTGAAAGGGCTCAAAAGGCTCTGAGCTGGGAGAGCATCAGTAAGGGTTTCAGCAGACCTAAAGTAAGAGAAAAAATAAATGTGTGGGGCCTGAGCTGTCCCCAACACCTTCTTTTCTTTTCCCCTAAAACAAGGCCACCATTCACTGGAGGCAGCAAAGCCGTGAAGCACATGGGTGTATTCTGCTCGGGTTCACACTTGAGCTCTACTGTGTACCAGGTCTTTGTGACCTAGGTAAGCTTTGTAACACCACTCGACATTGGTCTCCTCAACTCAAAAGCAGGGTCAAGATATCCACTGCAGAGAGCTGGCAGGAGTAGTGAATGAAATGATACAAGGAAAGGGCTTACAGTGCTTGGCATACAGTAACTGCTCAAGAAATGCCAAGTATTACTCTATTTCAATTCTTTACTCCACAGCAGGAGTACAGGACATCAGGAGCATGATGCAGGGGGAGCACCAGGCAATGGGAGCACAGGGCAGTGGGAGCACGAGGCAGTGGGAGCACGAGGCAGCGGGAGCACAGTCCAGCAGGAGCATGGTGTAGCTGGAGCACAGGATGATGGGAGCACAGGGCAGTGGAGCATGGTGCAGTGGGAGCACGGTGGAGCAGGACTGATTTCCAAGACAGATTCTCTTCTTTATGGTCTCCTGGGATGAGTCTCACAGAATGAGGAGGAGTTCACCAAGCCTTGAGGAGAGGAAAGGACTTTTCAGGGAAAGGGAACAGCGTGTCCAGGGTGCAGAGGTGTGAGAGGAGAGGTAAGCTTAGGGAATGAGCCATCATCATGCTCTGGGGCTGGTGCACAGGGGACCTGGTGGTGGTAGATGACACTAGGAAAGCAGGGGTAGAAAGTTGAGTGGGAGGGGGTTGTTTCCCTCTCACTTCAAGCACAGGGCAGGGACTTCCAGGAGACAGAGAGGTGCTGGGTGTGCCCTGGGACCCTGTGATCTGGTGTCTGACTTTTTCCTCAGAACCCCAAAGAGAAAGGACTGGCTGAAGCCCCCTGATGCAGTGGAGTAGAGGGCTGCAGCAGGAGAGCACACACAGGATGCCACAGGAGAGAGCTCTCCTGGGGCGGCCTTGGATCCAGATCCCAGGAAGGTCTCCTTCGGAGTATAAGGCCTCAGCAGGAAGAAGCTGGAGGCATCTGGGATGTCCTGGGATTGAGGAAGTCATCATGAGCACCTGGCTCGTGGAGACCCATCCACTTTCCACAGGGGTGCAGCTGGGAGACCCCATAGCAACGACCCGCAGGGGTGCAGGCATACGAGTGTGCCAGGTCACATCTTCTCCGTCTAGCTCAAGTCAGCCTCTGCAGTGGGGACAGTGCCATGCATGCTGACCCTAACCCCACCCCACTTGCCCACCTGGCATTCCTCCACTTTCTGCCTCAGGGCTCCCTCTGAAGCTGGGAGGGACTAGCTTGGAGGCAGACTAGAGGCGCAGGCAGCTGACACCATGGAATGCGGGAGCAGTTGAGAAAACCCCGGATTCTAGTTCACAAGAAGACAACTCGCTCTGTCTGCCCATTGGGTTTCCTGGAATTAGGGATCCATTACCTAAAGCAGCAATCTCCTTCCTGTCTCACTAGACCTCCAGGGATCACCTCCCATACAAACTCTGGCACCTAAGTCTCTGTCCCAGGCTTTGTGCAGGAAGCCAGACCAGGACTTTCATGAAAGTGCCCCTCCCATCCCTCAAACGAGAAAGAGCATCAGCTGTTTGTTTGTTTGTGACAGAGTCTCACTTTGTGGCCCAGGCTGGAGTGCAGTGGTGCAGTCTTGGCTCACTGCAACTTCTGCCCCTCTGGGTTCAAGTGATTCTACCACCTCAGCCTCCCAAGTAACTGGGATTACAGTCACACGCCACTATGCCTGGTTAATTTTTTGTACTTTTAGTAGAGATAGGGTTTCACCATGTTGGCCAGGTTGGTCTCAAAATCCTGATCTCAGGTGATCTACCTGCCTCAGCCTCCCAAAGTGCTAGGATTACAGGCATGAGCCACCGCACCTGGCTGAGTGTCAGCTTTAAACCCCTGCCAAGCCCGGAAAGCATCAACGCTCGTTCAAGACAGTACCCAGGAGTCAGACCCTTCCTGACTCTGGAACCTCTCCCTTCTCTCTCCTGCATCAGCCCTGGAGGTGCCAGAACCACAGTGGGCAGCTAGGGAGGAGATGAAAGGGCAAAGGCAGAAAGAGAGGAGAGGCCAACCATGGCCTCCTTTCCTATCCAGCCTCCAAGATGTCAACACCTGCCCACCGCGTGAGCTTTGCACTTGGTGTTCCTTCTGCCTGGAACTCATTTGGCCTCATCAGGACTGGCTGCATATCCTGTACACAATGAAAATGTACATACAAATTAAGATCTTCAAGATAGGGACAGAAGAGCTGACACCCAGCATAGGGCCCTCCTAAGTGCAGGGCCCTGTGCCTGGCTCAGGTCACACAACTCCAAACAGCAGGAGGCCTGGCCTCCTCACTTCCCTCAAGTCTATTGAAATGTCACCTTAATTACCCGGGTGTGGCAGTGCATGCCTGAAATGGAGGACTTGAGGCGAGAGGATTGCTTAAGCCCAGGAGTTCAAGGCTGCAGTGAGCTATGATTGCACCACTGTGCTCCAGCCTGGGTGACAAAGCCAGATGCTGTCTCTAAGAAAAATAATAAATAAATAAATAAACAAACAAACAAGCAAATGTCACCTATCACAGAGGCTTCCTCTGAATACCTATATAAACTAGCACTGGCCAGGTGTGGTAGCTCACTCCTGTAATCCAAGCACTTTGGGAGGCAGAGGCAGAAGGATCACTTTAGCCCAGGAGTTCGAGACCAGCCTGGGTAACACAGATCCTCATCTCTGCAAAAATTAAAAAACAAACAAACAAAAACTTTCTAGCCACTCAGGAGGCTGAGGCAGGAGGATCACTTGAGCCCAAGAGGTCAAGGCTGCAGTAAGCTATGATTTTGCCACTGAACTCCAGCCTGGGCAACAGAACAAGATCTTGTCTCTACAAAAATAACAGTAATACAAATAAAAATTAAGAAATAAACTAACTCTGACTTCCCCCACTCACCCTCCAATTACCCCCTAATAACTCTTCCCAGTCTCATCTCCCTTCAGAGTACCCAGGACCCCTTGCTGTACTGTCTCATTTTTCCCACCAGAATGTAAGCCCCCCAAGGTCATCTGTTGTGCCTGGTCACTGCTGTATCTCAGAACTAGAACAGTTTCTGACACACAGTAGGTGCTCAATAGAGATGGATGGATGGAAGGAAGGAAGGAAGAGAGGGAGGGAGGGAGGGAAGTAAAGGTGGGAAAAAAGGGAAAGAGAGGGAGGGAGAAATGGAAGGGGTTGGGGGAAGGCAGAAGGGAGGGAAGGAAAGAAGCTGTCCTCCTACCTGGGGCAGGCCTGGGCTGGGAGAGAGGAAATCTTTGACTGAATAGTCTGAAGTTTTGACTATCTTTGCTCTTCTAAATTATTAAAATCAAATTGTTTCATAACTTAAGGTGATTGGAAACTTTTTTTTTTTTTTTTTGAGACGGAGTTTCGCTCTTGTTACCCAGGCTGGAGTGCAATGGCGCGATCTCGGCTCACTGCAACCTCCGCCTCCTGGGTTCAGGCAATTCTCCTGCCTCAGCCTCCTGAGTAGCTGGGATTACAGGCACGTGCCACCATGCCCGGCTAATTTTTTGTACTTTTAGTAGAGACAGGGTTTCACCATGTTGACCAGGATGGTCTCGATCTCTTGACCTCGTGATCCACCCGCCTCAGTCTCCCAAAGTGCTGGGATTACAGGCGTGAGCCACCGCACCCAGCCAGAGAAACCTTTTTTTTTTTTTTAATCTGAGAGTATCAGCTCATGGGAACTGCTCATATTTCACCCAAGGCACCAGAAGCACCAGCCCAGGAAAGTCACAGACAATGGGGGCAAAAGACAAAACTGTTTTTTTGGGTACACCATGAGTCCTGCCTCGTTCAGTATGCTGGCTCCACAGGTATGGGTGCAACTCCACCTTTATTATACAAGTCGCAGCACACCGTCCACTGTCCACTGTGTTTGCTACCTTTCTTTCCTACCTAACATTCTTGGAGCTCATTCTCTGTATGTACATAGATGCTTCCTCATTCCTGTTTTTTTGTTTTGAGACAGAGTCTCGCTCTGTCCCCCAGGCTGGAGTGCAGTGGCACAATCATAGCTCACTACAGCTTGGGCTCCCAAGCTCAAGCCATCCTCCTGCCTCAGCCTCCTGAGTAGCTGGGACTACTCACATGCCGCTATGCCCAGCTAATTTTTTAAAAATATTTTTTGTAGACATGAGGTCTCACTACATGGCCCAGGCTAGTCTTGAACTCCTGAGCTCAAGTGATCCTCCTGCCTTGGCCCCAAAGTGCTGGGATTACAGGCGTGAGCCACCCCAAAGTTCTGGGATTACAGGCGTAAGCCACTGGGCCCTGTCCCTCATTCCTATTTATGGCTGAATGGTTTCTACTGTGTGTATGGATCCTAATATACTTAACCAATCTCCTATTTATGGACATTTAAATTATTTCCAGTCTTTGCTCATAAACAATGCTGCAGTGAACAACCTTTTACCTACGTCATTGTGTGCAAGGATATTTGTAAGATAAAGTCCTAGCAGCAGAATTATTGCATCAAAGGGGATTTTGATAGTGATCATCAAACTCCCCCAAGCAATATACAAAAATGCCTGTATCCCTCACCAACTGAGTATGGTATCAGACCTTTCAATCTCTGCCAATCTGCTAGGTAAAAATGGAATCTCAGTTTCTTTTTAGTTCCCATTTCTCCTATTATGAGTGGGGCTGAAAATCCATTAAAATACATTTAAAAGAGAAGCAATTCACCCACAATCCCCCTCCAGCTGGCTTTAATTTCCTCATTCTCTTAGGTTTACTGCTCATATTCAAGCATTTTTCATTTTAATCAGAAAAGGCATAGTTTCCATCAGCAAAGACAGAGAAGTTAATGTTCTGCTCTTTCATTTGATTCCTTTTTCCAGCAAACATTTGCCCACCTACTAGTCAGGATGAGCTAGGTTATGATGCAGTAACAAACCACACCAATAGCTCAGTGACTCCTGTCAGGCTGTATTTCTTGTTTACACTGCATGTCCCTTGGCTGTGTCTCTCTCCATGTCACCTGGCTCCAGGGCCCAGACTGGAGCCACCTCTGCAGAGGTTAAAAGAGTATAAGCTTTGTGCTGGTGCAGCTATTAAAGTTTCCACTCAGGAGTGACATATATCATATTCATTCCCATTTCATTTAGATACAGCAAGTCGTATGGCCACAACTAACTTTAAGACCTGGGAGAGTGGCCCGGTGTCGTGGCTCTCGCCTGTAATCCCAGCGTTTTGGGAGCTGAGGTGAGCAGATCACCTGAGGTCAGGAGTTCGAGACCAGTCTGGCCGAAGTGATGAAACCCCATCTCTACTAAAAATACAAAAAATTAGCTGGGCGTGGTGGCTCATGCCTATAATCCCAGCTACCTGAGAGGCTGAGGCAGGAGCATCACTTGAACCAGGGAGGCAGAGGCTGCAGTGAGCCGAGATCACACTACGGCACTCCAGCCTGGGCAACAAAGTGAGACTCCATTTCCTTTTTTTTTTTTTTGAGACAAAGTTTCGCTCTTGTTGCCCAAGCCAGAATGCAATGGCGTGATCTCGGCTCACTGCAACCTTTACCTCCCCGGTTCAAGCGATTCTCCTGCTTCATCCTCCTGAGTAGCTGGGATTACAGGCATGTGCCACCATGTTTGGCTCATTTTTTGTATTTATGTAGAAATGGGGTTTCACCATGTTAGCCTGGTCTCAAACTCCTGACTTCGGATGATCTGCCTGCCTCCGCCTCCCAAAGTGCTGGGATTACAGTGCTGGCCACCATGCCCAGCCAGACTCCATCTCAAAAAAAAAAAAAAAAAAAAAAAAAGGTTGGGGAATTAGGGAAATGCAACAGGAAAAGAAGCAAATATTTGGTGGCCAGTACCAGTGGCTAGCATATTGAGCATTAAGTCTGTGCCAGGTTCTCTGCTTAGTCCTATGAAGACAGCGATGAATTAGATGGGGTCCCTACCTTTAACATTTGCTCTGATCAGGGGGATCTTTCTGCAGGAAGCACAGAACAGTCACTTTTTTTTTTTTTTTTTTTTTTTTGAGACGGAGTTATGCTCGTTACCCAGGCTGGAGTGCAATGGCGCGATCTCGGCTCACCGCAACCTCCGCCTCCTGGGTTCAGGCAATTCTCCTGCCTCAGCCTCCTGAGTAGCTGGGATTACAGGCACGCGCCACCATGCCCAGCTAATTTTTTGTATTAGTAGACATGGGGTTTCACCATGTTGACCAGGATGGTCTCGATCTCCTGACCTTGTGATCCACCCGCCTCGGCCTCCCAAAGTGCTGGGATTACAGGCTTGAGCCACTGTGCCCGGCCCTAGAACAGTCACTTTTAATGGCTCCAGATATCCCATCAATATAACGGGCCATAATTTGCTTAATAATTTCCCAAATATTGTATATACTGGATAATTTTACTTTTTCTTTTTCTCTTTCTTTCAATAATAAAACAACATTGCACGCCATCACATCAAAAAGAAGTAAACACTGAGGACTAAATTTAACAAAAGTAGTGCACGGCTTGCACAATGAAATCTACAAAATGTATCATAGATTTGGGTGTTCTGCTCGATCCCAAGCAAACTCCCAGCAGATTGTGTTTTACAGAAATTAACAAGCTGATCCTAAAATGTACATGAAAATGCAAAGTACCCTAAATAACTAAAGAAATTCTATTCCTTAAAAAGTTAAACAGAGTTACCATATGACCCAGCATTTTCACTTCTAGGAATCTACCCCAGATATCTGAAAACATATATCCACACAAAGACTGAACACAAATGTCCAGTGCAGCATTTTTCATAATGGCCCACAAGGCAAACAACCCACACGTCCATCAACTTATGAATGAAGAAATAAAATGTGGTATATATGTCTAGTATTGTTTGGTTATAAAAGGAATGAAGTATTGATACATACTACATCATGGGTCAACCTCAGAAATATTATACTCAGTGAAAAGATTCAGATGCGAAAAAAACACATAAGATTTCATTCATAGAGTATGTCCAGAAAAGGCAAGTCTATAAGACACAGAGTAGATTAGTGGTTGCCCCAAGATGGTGGAAGTAGGGGTGGGAATGGCATGAGGGAATCTCTATGGGATGACTGAAGATTCTAAAATCAGATTGTGGGCCAGGCATGGTGGTGGCTCACATCTATATTCCCAACACTTTGGAAGGTTGAGGCCGGTGGATCACCTGATGTCAGGAGTTCAAGACCAGCCTGGCCAACATGGTGAAACCCCATCTCTATTAAAAGTATAAAAAATTAGCTGGGTGTGGTGGCAGGCACCTGTAATCCCAGCTACTCTGGGAGGCTGAGACAGGAGAATTGCTTGAACCCGGGAGACAGAGGTTGCAGTGAGCCGAGACCATGCCATTGCACTCCAGCTGGAGCGACAAGAGCAAAACTCCATCACAATAAATAAATGAATAAATAAATAAATAAATAAAATTAGATTGTGGTAATGGTTGCACAACTCTGTAAATTTACTAAAAGTCATTGCAATATACACTTTTAAAAGAGGTGAACTTTATGGTATGTAAGTTTGTGCTCTAAAGAAGCTGTTTAAAAAAGAACATGGGAGGCAGAGGCAAGAGGATTGTTTAAGCCAGGAGTTGGAGACCAGCCTGGGCAAGATGGTGAGACACAGTCTCTACAAAAAAATATTAGTCGTGCATGGTATTATGTGCCTTTAGTCCCAGCTGCTGAGGCTGAGGTGGGAGGTTCACTTGAGCCCAGGAATTCAAGACAGCGTGAGTTTATAGTCGCACCACTACACTCCAGCCCGGGCAACAAAGCGAGACCCCTCTCTCTAACAAATAAGTAAATAAATAAAGATAACATAGCATCTCATTACCAGGAAATGAAAAAAATAATAATATAAAATTTAACATGGCAATTGACATCATCAAACTACAAATTTTAAAACGTTTATTTCCTCACTATACAAAAAAGATCATTCTTTGGACTTCACTGCCTGACTTCCTGAAGCTGCCCAGAGTTTGTTACAGGCTTTGGGCTCAGGATATGTTCAATTTTCCTGCTTGGAACTGAGAGGAGAACTTAGGTCTTCTTACAGACTGCCAAACTCCGGCAGGGCTCTTTTAGAACAGTCATTTCACAGCTAGAGAAACCAAGGCCCAGAGAAATAAAGGGCCTTGCCAAGGACACAGGCATTTGGCAGCAGTTTCACCAGCACCCAGCACACATGGGAGCCAGTTCTTGAACGCAGCCTCTTGATTTTTTTGCCAGAGCCCCTTGAACTCCTCTGGACACTCCTGTCCCCGGCTTGAGATGCTACTATAGCTTTTCTTGCTCAGGTGAGAAATAAAATGTGATCCTAAAATCCCTTTGGTATCTACAAGACTCTCCTCTTGTAGATACCAAAAATTCCCATCCTGTTTGCTATTAAAACATTCATCTTCTATGCAGCCTGAAGCTTCACCTGCTTTGCTCTGAAGTAACTGGGGCGAGAGGAAGGTTGTGAAGTCTATAATGCTTGCATTCCAGTTTCATGATTTCCCCACCATGCTGGTTCCCCAGTGCTGGTGCCATGAAGGAGGAAGAGTCAGAGATCTTTGCAGAGAAGGACTTCTTCCAGTGTGGTTGTAGTTGGTATTGCTGCCTCTGGGTACTGAAGGTGCCCAAATGTTGATTCTGTCTTCATGGGATGCTTCTCTGGCTTCCCAGGAAAACTCCCACCAGGGACCTTGCCCTGCATTCCCCAGGCAGGGTGGTGGCATTCTCTGGCTGATCCCTGTGACCCCTGCCCATAGACTTTTACCACCTTCTCCATTCACCTGCCCTGGGACGAAACCCCCTTGTGTAGGGTCCTTTTCAGAAGGCTCACAATTGCCTTCCTTCCTAATGTCCCACTTGCCATGCCCAAAAACAGTTTTCTACCATCAAGGTAAGAGCGGTCTGCTCCCAGAGCGACTGGTCTGTAAGCTGCTGGGCCCTCTACATAGCCAGTGTCTCTGTCCTTATAACAAACAGCAAGGTAGGCATTTTCATTCCTGCTACCTCCTCTTCACAGATGAGTAAACTGAGGCTCAGACACAGCAAGCAGAATTGGCTGGTATTCGAATCCAAGTCTGCCTGACCCTAAAGCCTTTTTCTATCTCCCACATCAAGGATCCTCTTGGCCAGACTCTTCATCAATCTCAAGGTCTTGCCATCATCAACAGCAAATATTTTTTTATTTATTTTGAGACAGAGTCTCATTCTGTTGCCAGGGCTGGAGTGCAGTGGTGCGATCTTGGCTCACTGTAACCTCTGCCTCCCGGGTTCAAGCAGTTCTCCTGCCTCAGCCTCCAGAGTAACTGGGACTACAGATGTGTACTACCACACCCAGCTAATTTTTGTATTTTTAGTAGAGATGAGGTTTCACCATGTTGGCCAAGATGTTCTCGATCTCCTGACCTTGTGATCCAACTGCCTCGGCCTCCCAAAGTGATGGGATTACAGGCATGAGCCACCATGCCCAGCCCCCAACAGCAAATATTTATTAAGTACCTAGTGATTGTGAGATAGGTCACATGAGGTAATCAAGGCAGACTGGAGGCCCAGAGCTAGGCAAAGGTCAGGAACAGAGCGGAGACAAGATTGCTCAGCAGAAATTTGTAGTGGGACCCAGGCCCGTGAGTCCAGGAAGAAAAAAAAAATCACCAGGTCATCTGCAACCCAGGGTCCAAGGGACAGGAGGTGAATGGGCACTTCATCAAGGCTAAAACAGTGGTTCTCAAACTTTGCTGAAAATGGAATCATCCAGGGATCTTTAAAAAACACTGACACCTGGCCCCCGCCCCCAGACATTCTGATCTTGTTGGTATGGGAAGCAACCTAGGCATCTGGATTTTTAAATGTGTAGGAAAGCTCAGGCAGGAACAGGGTGTGGGGAGGAGGTCTGATAGGAGGAGGTGGTGATGACCTGGCCTCCGGAAGCCTGAGGCTCTAGGGCAGGGAGGTCAGGGTACTGGGCTGGTGCAAAGTACCCTGATATGATTTGGGTAAGGATGGGAAACGGGCAAAAGGTACAAGAAGGGAGATATGAATTGGAGGACAGTGGGAGGGAGTGCCCAGGCAGGACTCCTTAGTGGGAGATAAGCCCGCCCACAGTCCAGCCATGCGCACATGCTGCCATCTCACCTCTCCATCCTCCATGTGCTGCTCTCTTTGTCTGGAACACCCCCACTGCTTTTATTTACCTGCTCAATTCCTGCTTCTCATCTGGGACTCAGCTCAGGTGTCAACTCTCCCAGGCAGCCCTCCTTGACTGGCTCCCACCACACTGGTCTGACTTGGACGCCCTTTCCCGTACTTCTGTTGATCCCTCCGATTATCCTACCAGACCCATGACACTGTGACACCTGTTACTTGACTGTCTCCCTCCAGGGGTGTGTGTCTTGTTCTGTGACTTGTCTATATTCCCAGCACTCAGCACAGAGAAAGCTTCTTTTTTTTTGTTGTTGTTTTTTTTTGAGACGGAGTTTCGCTCTTGTTACCCAGGCTGGAGTGCAATGGCACGATCTCGGCTCACCGCAACCTCCGCCTCCTGGGTTCAAGCAATTCTCCTGCCTCAGCCTCCTGAGTAGCTGGGATTACAGGCGTGCGCCACCATGCCCAGCTAATTTTTTTGTATTTTTAGTAGAGACGGGGTTTCACCATGTTGACCAGTATGGTCTCGATCTCTTGACCTCGTGATCCACCCGCCTCAGCCTCCCAAAGTGCTGGGATTATAGGCATGAGGAGAAAGCTTCTTAAAAAGTGGGATTGAGGAGCGCAGTAGCTCACGCCTGTAATCTCAGCACTTTGGGAGGCCGAGGCAGGCAGATCACCTGAGGTCAGGAGTTAGAGACCAGCCTGACCAACATGGAGAAACCCCTAAAAATACAAAATTAGCCAGGCGTGGTGGCACATGCCTGTAATCCCAGCTACTTGAGAGGCTTATGCAGGATAATTGCTTAAACCCAGGAGGTGGAGGTTGCGCTGAGCTGAGATCGCGCCATTGCACTCCAGCCTGGACAATAAGGGCAAAACTCCATTTCAGAAAAGAAAGAAAGAAAGAAAAAAAGGTAGGATGGAGAAATGAAGGGTGCCAGGCCTTCATCTTCATTCAGGTGCCTAGACCACAGGAATGAACAAGACACTTTGTCCCTGTCCAAAGCAAGCAGAAAGGGGAAATCAGGAAATGGTTTCAATGACATGACAAAAATGGGTACAAGAATAGGGGCCAAGAGGTTGCCTAGGAGCCTACAGCATTCACCCATAGTTATGATAAGTTTACCCCTCCATCCCGAAGCTTTCCTCCATGGGTTAACAGGCAAACCGGTGATGGAGAAACAAAGTGGGAAATGGAGTACAAGGGCTACCTGGCATCTTAGATAGCTATATGAACATGCAGCTTACAAATAAGAGGAATACATAGGTGGGGAGCTGTCTGGACACCTGGGTGAAGTTTTAATATGGTATAATAATATCCCCTATAGGTGAGGCGTGGATGCTCACGCCTGTAATCCCAGCACTTCAGGAGGCCAAGGCGGGTGGATCACGAGGTCAGGAATTCGAGACCAGCCTGGCCAACATGGTGAAACCCCATCTCTACTAAAAATACAAAAAATCATCCAGGCGTGGTGGTGGGCACCTGTAATCCCAGCTACTTGGGAGGCTGAGGCAGGAGAATCACTTGAACCTGGGAGGCGGAGGTTGCAGTGAGCTGAGATCACGCCATTGCACTCCAGCCCAGACAACAATGTGAGACTTTGTCTCAAAAAATAAAAATAAAATAAAAATAATGTCCTTTATATCAGAGGTATGGAAGAAAAGGAAGAAAATGGGGGAAATGAGAATGTAGCATCTTTGTGAGGGATTTTGAAAATATCTAGACAATAAAGATTTGTTGTTGTTTTTTTTTAAAGAGGTTGCCTGGGGATGGAAGGGGGTCAGTGAAGTTCTGGAGTCAGAAAGCCCTGGGTTTAAATCTAGCACAACCACTGGTTAGCTGTGTGACTAGGACTGCTTTCTTAACCTTCCTGTAACATGGGGATAATAATAACACCTCCCTCAGAGGAAGAACACAGCACAGTGCTTGGCTCATAGAAAACACTGGAGAAATATGTTGACCATTTTGATTTGCTAAGATCATGAGTGGGTGAGGAGGGTGGTGGGAATAGACGTGTCACACGTGACCACTATCACCTGTTCATACCTCAAACCCCACCACCCTTGGGATTGAAGGAAATGCAGTTGCCCAGAAGTCCGGGCTAGCTTCCTGATCATAGCAGAAGGCAAATTCCTCAAGGGCAGGGATCTTTGCTTTATTTGCTGCTAAATTCTCGGCACCTAGGATACTGCCTGGTGCATAGTAGGTCCCAAGTAAATATTTCTTGAATTTATAAATGACTGAAATCTGGTTTGGCTAGCTCGGTGTATAGGGGTAACCCCCCTCTCCTTCTCTAGACCCAGGTCCCTCCTCCAAAAATCTTGAACTCAACATAATTCCATTAGCTATAACTTCATTCAGCAGCAAGCAATGAAAAGCCACAATGGGCCAGGTGTGATGGCTCAAAAACAGTAGCTTAAACAAGTAAAATGATTAACTGGTATATCAGCTCAATGATATTGTAGGACCCAGGATCTATCCATCTCCCTGTCCCAGCCATCATGTGACTTTTACCCTCAGGATAACAAGATAGCTGCTGTACTTCTAGGTATCACATCTCTGTTCCAGGAAAAGGAAGGATGGGACAAGAGCAAAAGGTACAAGAAGGAGCCAGACAGGTGAGTACTTAACAACAACAACAACAACACAATACTTTTCAGGTTCTGTTACAAGGGAGGAGAGACTCAGTCCTGGGAGAGCAGCCAGCAAGGTCTGCCATGATGGCTAAATGAAACCATTGTTCCTCTCCTCATTGTTCCCCCTACACCTACTCTTTCTCTAGGCTTCTTCGTTTGAGTAGATGATACCTCCCTTCACTCAGCTCCCCAAGTGAAAAGCCCAGGAGGCATCCCTCACTCCATGCCCATATCCAGTCCATCAGCTCCTGTTAGCTTCACCAGGACCTAGATCCTGAATCTGACCATGACCCTCCACCTCACTGTCTAAGCCACTCTCATCTCTCCCTTCTGCACTCCGGCTCTCCTTACCATTCATTCTCCTCCTGGTGGTTGAAGAATTCTTTTCATACCTAATCTGATCACATCACTCTCCCCATAAAGCCCTTAGAAGCTTTGCATCATGCAGACTATAACCAAACACTCACCCTGGCCCCAGGCTGCACAGCTGGACCCTGAGCACCTCCTTGCATGGGGGTCCCCCTTGCCCACCTCATCCTCTGGCCTTGGCATTAGCAGTTCCCTTTGCCAGGAACACACTGCCCCTGCCCACAGGCATTGTCTGTTATGTCACACTTTTCATCTTCACAGCACTCATCCTAATCCCTTTTATAGTCTGTCTCCTCTTCCAGGATGTCAACAAGGGAAGAGACCTTGTCTGCCTTGTTCACTGATGTATCCTCAGGCCTTAACACTGCCTGGCAAGTAGGAGGACTGGATGTGTATTTAGTCAATGAACAAATGAAAGGACAGGCTTGTTTTGGGTGGTCTCTTAGGGAACCTTCTAGCTCTTGGAGATCTAAAGAGAAAGGAGAGGAAGGAGATTGGGTTAGGGAAGGCAATACATGATAGGGAAGGCAATACATGAGGTAGTCAGAAACTGGAACCAACATCCCAACCTTCTTCCCTGATTACCCAGGAGATCCTGCCAGGTGAGCATTTCTGGGGGCCAAGTCAGAGACCATTCGATAAAAACTGGAAGGAAGAAGTGAGCACAGGCACCGCCATACTGATTCCCATGAATTCAGGCCAGAATGGGACAGAGCTATCTGGAAAATAGCATTGAGAGAGCAGCCTGCTGGGTCTGCCTCTAATTAGCAATGGATAAGTAACCTAACCCTCTCTGAACCTCAGTTTCCTCATCTATAAAATGGGATAAAAAGAAGAGTATTTACTTCACAAGGTTGTTTTAAGGATTCGGTAAGGGCTGGGCATGGTGGCTCATGCTTGCAATCCAAGCACTTTGAGAGGCCGAGGTGGCTGGATCACCTGAGGTCAGGAGTTCGAGACCAACCTGACCAACATGGTGAAGCCCCGTCTCTACTAAAATACAAAAATTAGCCAGGCATGGTGGCAGGCACCTGTAATCCTAGCTACTCAGGAGCCTGAGGCAGGAGAATCACTTGAACCCAGGAGGTAGAGGTTGCAGTGAACCAAGATCATGCCACTGCACTCCAGCCTGGGCAACAAAAGCAAAACTCCGTCCCCCCACAAAAAAGGAATTCAATAAGATGTGTTATATAAAATGTCTACACAATGCACAGCAAATCATAAGAGCTCAAACAACTTCAGTCATGTAAAAGAAAGAAAAGAGAGACAGGAGGGAGTAAGAAATGATGGAGCCAGGTAACACAGAAGCAGATGTCCCAGTCCCCTGGGGGCAGCCCACTCAGATGTGCTGGGAGTTTGGACCTCCTAGAAAAGACACAGAAATGCAAGGCATCTGGACTTTAGCTTCCCTTTCTCAAAATAGACTTTTGAGCTCTGGTCCAACCCCTTCAATTTTACAAATGTTCTGCATCTTGGAAAGAAAGGCCAAAGACCCAGAGAGTATGCAGAGGCAAGTAGAGAGAGAAGGCCAGTGGGGACAGGGCTGCTGAGGTGGGTGGGTGCAGCGGGCTGTGAGCCTCCTGCTCTCACTCTGGAGGAGAGGGTCTGCCTTCCTCTGCCCCCACCACCCACAATGAGGGGAAATGGCAGGCTGGGAAGACCCATGAAGCTGGCAGGAGGAACACTGGCAGGGAGGGGCCCGTGTTTCATTAAACTCAGCACTGGGCTCAATACTCATGCAGCCTTCGAGGGAATCTCTGCAGTTTACAGATGAGGGTGTGGGTGCCCACGGCCCCTGTAGAGCTCTTGGAGCCAGAACCAGAATGCCATTCTGTGTTACTCTAAAAATCTGTGCCCCTTCGTATGCTCACTAAAGTCTGAGAAAAATTTTAAAATTAAAATTAAAAATAAATTAGGCTGGGTACTGTGACTCACGCCTGTAATCCCAGCACTTTGGGAGGCCGAGGAGGGAGAATCACCTGAGGCCAGGAGTTCGCGATCAGCCTGGCCAACATGGCAAAGCCTTGTCTCTACTAAAAACACAAAAATTAGCTGGGCATGGTGGTGGGGTGCCTGCAATCCCAGCTACTCAGGAGGCTGAGGCAGGAGAGGTTGCCTGCAATCCCAGCTACTCAAGAGGCTGAGGCAGCAGAGCCGAGATGGTGCTACTGCATTCTAGCCTGAGTGACAGAGCAAGATTCCATCTCAAACAAATAAATAAAATAAAATAAAATAAAATCTCTGCCCTGCTTCTGCCTAGGAACTAAAAGGCCTGTGTTTGAGACCATTACTAACTGATTGCAACCTTGAATCAGTCCTTTCTCTCTGGCCCCAGATTCCTTCTTTAAACAAGAAGGGTAGATCTCACTACGGTGGAGCCGCTGATGGTCCTTCCAGCTGGAGCTCAGATTCCTGGGATTCTAAACAACCGCCCCCCTACACTGAGTCAGAAGGAAAGCCTGCTGGGCCTCTAAATAGAACGCCCCCGGGCCTCTCATCCAGGCTTCCTGTCCCAGGCACACAGGACAGCAATGCCCCAGGCTGTGCAGTGCCTGGCTAGCCTCCCTTCAAGGGTGGTGTCTGTCTGCCCAGTTTTCTAGCCTGGGAGGGAGCCTGGCCTCAGCCCACACCATTCTCTGGGGCCTAACTCTACTCCGTGATTTGGGGGAAAAAAAAAAGCCAAGCACTGGACTCAAGTGCCTCAATTAGGGGCCCACCAAGTCTTCCCCACAGGTTACCATTTAGGCCAGTGCTTCTCAAAATCAATTTTTAAAAAAAGTTTAATCTGCTGCTAACTTATACTTCAGTAAAATTGTAAAAGTATATGCTGAACCAATGGCAAACGCGAAGCCGAGAGCCACCGCGATCGCAGGCGGAGGCGGAGGAGGTGTCGCCCAGACACCTGCCCAGGACGCTGCGGGCTCCCATCCTCCACCGCCCCGGGCCCAGGCCGCCCCCATTCGCGCGGTGCCCGGGCCCGAGAAGAGCGCACAGGCCACTCTTCACAATGAGCAAACTGTATATCGGAAACCTCAGCGAGAACGCCGCCCCCTCGGACCTAGAAAGTATCTTCAAGGATGCCAAGATCCCGGTGTCGGGACCCTTCCTGGTGAAGACGGGCTACGCGTTCGTGGACTGCCCAGACGAGAGCTGGGCCCTCAAGGCCATCGAGGCGCTTTCAGGTAAAATAGAACTGCACGGGAAACCCATAGAAGTTGAGCACTCGGTCCCAAAAGGCAAAGGATTCGGAAACTTCAGATACGAAATATCCCGCCTCACTTACAGTGGGAGGTGTTGGATAGTTTACTAGTCCAGTATGGAGTGGTGGAGAGCTGTGAGCAAGTGAACACTGACTCGGAAACTGCAGTTGTAAATGTAACCTATTCCAGTAAGGACCAAGCTAGACAAGCACTAGACAAACTGAATGGATTTCAGTTAGAGAATTTCACCTTGAAAGTAGCCTATATCCCTGATGAAATGGCCGCCCAGCAAAACCCCTTGCAGCAGCCCCGAGGTCGCCGGGGGCTTGGGCAGAGGGGCTCCTCAAGGCAGGGGTCTCCAGGATCCATGTCCAAGCAGAAACCATGTGATTTGCCTCTGCGCCTGCTGGTTCCCACTCAGTTTGTTGGAGCCATCATAGGAAAAGAAGGTGCCACCATTCGGAACATTACCAAACAGACTCAGTCTAAAATCGATGTCCACCGTAAAGAGAATGCAGGGGCTGCTGAGAAGTCGATTACTATCCTCTCTACCCCTGAAGGCACCTCTGCGGCGTGTAAGTCTATTCTGGAGATTATGCATAAGGAAGCCCAAGATATAAAATTCACAGAAGAGATCCCCTTGAAGATTTTAGCTCATAACAACTTTGTTGGTCGTCTTACTGGTAAAGAAGGAAGAAACCTTAAAAAAATTGAGCAAGACACAGACACTAAAATCACGATATCTCCATTGCAGGAACTGACGCTGTATAATCCAGAACGCACCATTACAGTTAAAGGCAATGTTGAGACATGTGCCAAAGCTGAGGAAGAGATCATGAAGAAAATCAGGGAGTCTTACGAAAATGATATTGCTTCTATGAATCTTCAAGCACATTTAATTCCTGGATTAAATCTGAATGCCTTGAATCTGTTCCCACCCACTTCAGGGATGCCACCTCCCACCTCAGGTCCCCCTTCAGCCGTGACTCCTCCCTACCCACAGTTTGAGCAATCAGAAACGGAGACTGTTCATCTGTTTATCCCAGCCCTATCAGTTGGTGCTATCATCCGCAAGCAGGGCCAGCACATAAAGCAGCTTTCTCACTTTGCTGGAGCTTCAATTAAGATTGCTTTAGCAGAAGCACCAGATGCTAAAGTGAGGATGGTGATTATCACTGGACCACCAGAGGCTCAGCTCAAGGCTCAGGGAAGAATTTATGGAAAAATTAAAGAAGAAAACTTTGTTAGTCCTAAAGAAGAGGTGAAACTTGAAGCCCACATCAGAGTGCCATCCTTTGCTGCTGGCAGAGTTATTGGAAAAGGAGGCAAAACGGTGAATGAACTTCAGAATTTGTCAAGTGCAGAAGTTGTTGTCCCTCATGACCAGACACCTGATGAGAATGACCAAGTGGTTGTCAAAATAACTGGTCACTTCTACGCTTGCCAGGTTGCCCAGAGAAAAATTCAGGAAATTCTGACTCAGGTAAAGCAGCACCAACAACAGAAGGCTCTGCCAAGTGGACCACCTCAGTCAAGACGGAAGTAAAGGCTCAGGAAACAGCCTACCACAGAGGCAGATGCCAAACCAAAGACAGATTGCTTTGGGCGCTGACCCCTTATCCAGAATCACATGTACAAGCTTTTACCTAGCCAGTTGTTTCTGAGGACCAGGCAACTTTTGAACTCCTGTCTCTGTGAGAATGTATACTTTATGCTCTCTGAAATATATGACACCCAGCTTTAAAACAAACAGACAAAAAAGGGGAGGGGGAGAGAGGGAAAGAGAAGAGCTCTGCACTTCCCTTTGTTTGTAGTCTCACAGTATAGCAAATATTCTAATTCTTCTTAATATTCCCCCATAATGCCAGAAATTGGCTTAATGATGCTTTCCCTAAATTCATCAAATAAATAGGTTGCTCCTAAATCCAATTGTTAAAATTGGATCAGAATAATTATCACAGGAACTTAAATGTTAAGCCATTAGCGTAGAAAACTGTTCTGAGTCTTATTTTTACCTAACACTAACATGAGTAGCCTAAGGGAAGTGCCAAATGGTGTTGGCAGGGGTATCAAACGTGCATTTTTACTCAACTACCTCAGGTATTCAGTAATACAATGAAAAGCAAAATTCTTCCATTTTTTTGAAAATTTTATATACTTTATAACGATAGAGGTCCAACCGTATTTAAAAAAATAAATGTAACAGCAATCAG
Source organism: Aotus nancymaae (assembly GCF_030222135.1). Classification (NCBI taxonomy): domain Eukaryota; kingdom Metazoa; phylum Chordata; class Mammalia; order Primates; family Aotidae; genus Aotus; species Aotus nancymaae. The sequence goes on from NW_026988467.1 coordinate 22,477,456, forward strand.
CTAACAAGCAAATTAAGAATTTTACTTCTGGCTGGTGACAGTAAAGCTGGAAAATTAATTTCAGGGTTTTTTGAGGCTTTTGACACAGTTATTGTTAAAAAAATCAAATGTTCAAAGATATGGAGCAGTGCCTAATATCTGATATGGAGAGCAGCACTACCATTTATTCTTTCATTTATAGTTCAGAAAGTTTTTGATGACTAACAGAACAAAGTGGTGGCAGGAGGTTTTGGAACAGCTGGTTTAAACGACTTCAGGAGACCAGTTTTTTGTTTAGCTACATGATTGAATGCATAATAAATGCTTTGTGCTTTTGACTATCAATACCTAGAGAAAGTACATCAATGAAGAGATGTAGGACTTTAAACTGATTGGCAAAAAGCAAGCTTTAGCTTGTCTTACAGGATGCTTAGTTTGCCAGTACACTTCAGACCAATGGGACAGTGATAGATGGTGTGACATTGTTTAAAGGCAACAAAAGGCTACATCTCCATGTGGCCAGCACTGTCATGAGCCTCATGAAGCTATTTTGAAGATTTTTAAGCAATGATAAATTCAAAAAAAAGTTAGACTCCACCTAAAGTAGTACATAAAGTATAGCTGGATTTCTGTATACTCTGCAATCAGTTCTTTGAAAGAAAAAAAAGTCAAAGGGTAGAGAATACAAGAAAAGTTTTGGGGATATAATTTGAATGACTGTAAAAACATGACCTTTGATAGCGAACTCATTGGCTCACTCCTTAACTTGACAGCGAAGCTCAGTATGTACAATTGTGTTGGGTGTGGGTGGTCTCCAAGGCCATGCTGCTCTGAATTGACTTTGTGTTTCGTTTGTAAGATGATCACAGTCATGTTACACTGACCTGAAGAGTATATATATATATATTTCCCTTTAAAAAAATCACTCTGCCTCATTCTTATTTCAAGTTGAATTTCTATACAGACTAGATAAGTTTTTCTGATGATCAGCGTATCAATTAGACATTTTGAAAATGACTTAAAATGTTTTCCTTAATGTTCCCAGAAAACAAGTTTCTTTTGTAGTTTTAACCCAAAAAGTGCCCTTTTGTCACTGGATTCACCTAGCATTCATAATTTTTTTTTCATACAATGAATTAAAATTGCTAAAATCATGGACTGGCTTCCTGGTTGGATTTCAGATAAGATGTGTTTAAGGCCAGAGCTTTTCTCAGTATTTGATTCTTTCCCCCAATATTTGATTTTTTAAAAATATACACATAGGAGCTGCATTTATATCTGCTGGTTTAAAATCTGTCATATTTCACTTCTAGCCTTCTAGTATGGCAAATCATATTTTACTTTTAAGCATTTGTAATTTCGAGTATCTGATACTAGCTAAGAAATAATTAATTATATAATTGAGTTTTGTACTCACCATATATGGATCATTCCTCATGTATAATGTGCCCCAAATGCAGCTTCGCCTTCCAGATACCTTGATGCAGAATAAAGTTTTTCATCATTTAGATGCCAAAAAAAAAAAAAAAAGTATATGCTACATAATACTAGTGGTTACACAGTATTGTGAAAGCACTTACTGCTACTAAATTGTACACTTAAAAATGGCTAAAATAGGCTGGGCACAGTGGCTTACACCTGTAATCCTTGCACTTTGGGAGGCCAAGGTGGGTGGATCACCTGAGGTCGGGAGTTCAAGACCAGCCTGACCAACAGAGAAACCCCGTCTCTACTAAAAATACAAAATTAGCCAGGCATGGTGACTCATGCTTGTAATCCCAGCTACTTGGGAGGTGGAGGCAGTAGAATTGCTTGAACCTGGGAGGTGGAGGTTGCAGTGAGCCAAGATTACACCATTGCACTCCAGCCTGGGCAACAAGAGCAGAACTCTGTCTCAAAAAAAAAAAAAAAAAAAAATGCTAAAATAGTACATTTATGTTATCTATATTTTACCACAATAATTTAAATAGAAGAGAAGAAATGGAAAATCAGGCAAAATTCTAGCCTTAGCTTCATTTTAATAGCATTCGACAAGACCTTGTAAAATTGTTATAAAAGTTTCTAAATACTTACTTTCAATTGTTATACTTATCTCGCTGCGGACCAGTAAAAGTTTGTGTACTGGCAGCAATCGAACTGCTAGTACACTTTGATAGCGCCGATTCGAGCTGCTAAGAGGGACTCTGGCTTTGCAGGGCCTCTCAGGAGACCTTCCAAGGCCACAAGTTTCCTGTACCGTGACTCCCTCCCACAGGCACTTCTGAACACCAAGCCAGTTACCCTCAAGCAGCCCAGGCCAGGTGAGACCTGTCATGTCAGGGTCACTACCTGAGACGTTGATCACCACCTGTGGAGGTCTGTCCTGCAGACCCTGACTCAATGATGGATGAATAAAATGCACTCACACACACCAGAATACAGTGAATCTGAGTGGGCTAGGGATGGTCATTGTAAGGTCTGTTCTCGCCGAGTTTAAAGAGAAGAAACTGAGGCCAGCACAAAAATAATCCAATGCAAGGGAATTTATTCAGGCTCCTGGGTGAGGTTCTGCAGTCCAACAGGAGGGGCCAGAGAAGTCGCACGGACTCCCCTCAGGAATGGGGTTTTATAGGGAGTGGAGGCGTTTGATTGGCTGTGCCCAAGGTGAGACAAAATGGTGGGGAGTGGGGCCCAGATGGAACAAAATGGCAGGGAGTGGGGCCCAGATAGGACAAAATGGTAGGCAGGGAGTGGGGCCCAGATAGGACAAAATGGTAAGCAGGAAGACAAAATGGCAGGCACAGAGTGGGGCCTGGATAGGACAAAATGGTAGGTAGGGAGTGAGGCCCGGATGGGACAAAATGCTATCAGGTAGGTCCTGATGGGGCTTTTTTTCCTGGGCTCCCAGTGGAGGGGCAGGAGGAGGTGTGTCCAAGCTCCCCGCAAGGGAAGGAGGCCTGTCCGAGCTCCCTGCGAGGGTAGGGGGCGGGTCCGAGCTCCCCGCGAGGGAGGGGGGCGTGTCCGAGGTCCCCGCGAGGGAGGGGGGTGTGTCCGAGCTCTCCTTGCAGTCATCAGCTGCTCTCACAGGGCAATTGCAGCTAACTGACCAGATTCCCTGTCCTCCTCACATTTATTCAGTATAGATTTAATAATAGAAGTTATAAGTCAACACACTTGTGGATAACTAACATGGTTAAAAGAGTCGTTTTATAAATGATAAAAGGTCTTGATTCTGGGGCCCAGAAAAAACACCATTAATAGGAAATTCACCTTTGACCTCCCCTGAGTGGGCCATTCAGCACAAAGTTTACATGAGTAAATAGAGTAGGGACAAAGGAATGTGAGGTTTTTATTATTTTAATCTTCACCCTATGACTTAAAGTTCTAACGTAATGAACTGGCTGCCTTCAGTTCATTCCATTAAAACCTGGGTGCAGCTTTCCAAAAGGTTTGAGACTATAATCTTCTAACTTTCCCTAATACTTCCCTAGTATTTTGCCAGCTACCCCAAGTAAATCCCAGCAGCCAGACACACTGGTCTGATGTATGGCTGATGCCTCCTTATGCCCCAATCTGTCCCTGAGGGCCTTCTTGATGTGCACTGTTATTCTTTATTTTTTTTTTTTTTGAGACACATTCTTGCTCTTATTGTCCAGGATGTAGTGCAATGGCATGATCTCAGCTCACTGCAATCTCTGCCTCCTGGGTTCAAGTGATTCTCCCGCCTCAGCCTCCCAAGTAGCTGAGATTACAGACAGGCACCCACCAGCATGCCCAGCAAATTTTTGTGTTTTTAGTAGAGACAGGTTTCAGCATATTGGCCAGGCTGGTCTCAAACTCCTGACCTCAGGTGATCTGCCCACCTCAACCTCCCTAAGTGCTAGGATGACAGGTGTGAGCCACTGTGCCCGGCCAATGTGCACTGTTATTAAAGTGTCCCTGTCAGTGGCCAGGAGAATGGTGGTGCCCCGATAACCACAGGGAGTCATGGGGTGGGACGTGGGGTAGGGTGGCCTGTGTTGGGGAGGTAAAGGGTAGAGAGGTGCCTTCTTTGCTTCTACTCCCTAAACCAAACTTGGCCCAAGCATTATCTCCTACAGAAAGTCATCCTGAGCCTGCATCCTGAGGAGCCCCTGTGTCCCACAGCAGAGCACAGGTCTCCCTGTATTTGTACTGAATGGGTGACATGGTAAATTAGGAAGTGGTACCTGCTCCTGGGAAGATGAGGGGATGTAATGTGTGCCTTGGTTCTAGGGTATGAGTGGATTTCAGGCCCCGCAGCTCCTCAGCAAGATCCCCTGTGCAGGGTACAGTCTGCACCCTGTGAGCAGGGGCTGTGATGGGTGCAGCTGCAGGCCCATCTCTGCCTGGCTATGAGGGACTGGAGAGATGGCACTGGTGTTTAGGATGTTGCATCCTGAGTAGAGAGGTCTCTGCCTAGATGAGCAAGAGAAAACATTGTTGGCTTAAAAAAAAATCTAGGCCAGACATGGTGGCTCATGCCTGTAATCCCAGCACTCTGGGAGGCTGAGGCTGGTGGATTGCTTGAGCTCAGGAGTTCAAGACCAGCCTGGGCAACATGGTGAAACCTCAGCTCTACAAAAAATACAAAAATTAGCTGGCCATGGTGGTACACACCTGTAGTCCAAGCTACTCTGGAAACTGAGGTGGGAGGATTGCTTGAGCCAAGGAGGTTGAGGCTGCAGTGAACTGTCTTCACTGCACTCCAGCCTGGGTGACATAGAGACCCTGTCTGAAAAAATAAACTCTAGACACTGGGGCTCCAATTTTATTTACTTTTTTTATTTTTTATTTTTTAAAGATGGGGTTTCACCATATTGGTCAGGCTAGTCTCGAACTCCTGACCTCAGGTGATCCGCCTGCCTCAGCCTCCCAAAGTGCTGGGATTACAGGTGTGAGCCACCGCACCTGGCTATTTACTTTAAAAAAAAAAAAAAAAAAAAAATTATTTTTTTAGAGACAGAGTCTCACTATGTCTCTAAATAAATAAGGCTGGTCTGCAGCTCCTGGGCTCAAGTGATCCTCCTGCCTTGGCTTCCCAAAGTTCTGGGATTATAGGTGTGAGCCACCACACCCAGCCACAGGCTGGCTCCAGTTTTAGAAATTCTACCTCCAAAGGTCTGATGAGGGTCCCGAGTCTCATATTTTGAAAAAGTACCATGTGATCCTGATACCCCACTGGTGTCTGGCCCATAGAGGTGCCAGTGAGTGTTTGGTGATTGGGTTTAAAGGTACAGCACATCTCTGGAAGAAAACACAGGTGGCAGCTAGGTGACCTGGTGTAGGGGATCGGTCAGAGTGGCGAGGAAAAACTATAGGGAAAGGATGCAAACCTTCTGAAAGGTTGGAAGGTTTTGCAGAGCCCTGGGGGAGAATAGCTGAAGGCAGCTGTTCTATAACCACGAGGCAGAGGGCAAGGAGTGTAGGGGAATTTATCTTAAACAGGCTCACTTTTATTGACCAGGAACCTTTGATCATCCCGTGTGTGTGCAATGTTCCCTAAAAGGGGATCAGTAAATGTTAATTACCTGCAGGTTGTGTTTTGCTCCAGGTCTCCGGCATTGTGCCTGCACTGAATAAAAAGCAAGTAGCTCCAGCTTCTTGGGGCTGTTTTCTGGCCACTAGAGCCAGGCAGTCCTGTAGCTGCTCTTATGCTGCATACCTGTCTCTGAGTACTCATTTCATCCGTCGGCCAGGGTCTGCGGGACAGATCCGGCAACCTGGGAGAGAGGGATATTCACTTTTATTATACGTCCTTTTGTATTGATTGGACTTTTAATCTAAAAAAAGGTTTGTCTGACTTGGAGTGATGGAGTTGCTGCTCTCTGTCAGGGACTGCAAACGCTGGGCCTCCAGCAGGGGCAGAGCGGATCCAGCGAAAGACAGAAGTGGGTGGGCCCGAGCAGGACGGAGAGCTGCAGAGCACAAGTACCGCCTCGAGGGGGCAGCAGCTGCCCGGAGTCCGCTGAAGGCAGCTGGGTGGGGATTGCGAGCCCAGGGTTGCCACATCTACTGGCTTTTTTCAAGATAAGCCTGAAATCAGATTTTCACATGGAATTGTCAGCTAATTCAACAATTTAAAACACGGCATGGGCCGAACACAACATGGCTATGGTTCAATGTTGGCTGCAGGCCACCAGTTTGTGTGTTCGGATCCAGGAGGATTCCATTAAGGATTGTGCACCTCAGAGCCATCTACAAAGCTATGGCAGAGCCATCATTTGTTTCTAGAAAATCGGGTTGACTCCACATGGGGTCCGCAAAGGATGAGGACAAAGCTAGTGCCCCGGGATGGACCAGGGGAGTCACCCACCCCCTCATCATTTAATCCAACTTGCATTTATTAACCTCCCATCATGAGCCAAGAGATCCAGTGGTGAATGTGACAGGCGGAGTCCCTGCTCTTCAAGACCCTATGTTCTAGCTGGGGGGACACTTGAATTAATGAGTAACATTTGTGACACATGAGTTGCAGTACAGCATGGGGGTTAAAAGTCTGGGTTTCAGTCCTGACTCCACTGCTTGCTAGTTATCATTTTAGGCAAATCCCCTAATCTAGGTCCAGTTGCCTCACTTCTCACATGTGGCATGGCCATGATAACCTCATAGGGTTGTTGTGGGGATTCATTGAAACAATGCAAATCATAATTAGCTGCTGCTATTAAGTAGAGAGCTGTGAGAGCAGGGAAATGGGGAGCCTAGGCTTAGCATGGGGACCCCCCATCCCAGTGAATACTGGGGCTTTTTGCCAGCAAGGGGAGCAGGAGGCCACAGGGGTTGGAAGCTCCAGGCCCAGCAGAGGCTCAGTCCTCTTCTGCTGAGATGGCTACAATGAGGCAGCTGGCTCGTTTCCTGTCTGTTCTTCCTATGGATCCAATTTCAGCAGCCTAGTTGCCTCAGTAGGATTTGGTGCCCAAGGACTGGGAAGGTACTACTCTGCTCTTGGCCATGATGGAAGAAGGCCAGTCCTTTCCAGCCATGAACCAGAGTCCCTCCATGAAGCTGTTGCATTTTAGAGCTCATCAAACCCTACAACTAAGTTTTAAAAATCTAAGTGCATGTACAAAACAAGCTAGAAACCCTTTCCTATGCCCTTAAGTACAGATAGCAGCTTCTGTTGGCAGAGGTCTAAGCCACAGGGACATTTTGGACCTTCATTTCACCTGGGCAAAAAAGGAGGAGGCAAATGTCAAGAGACTTGGCTCATCAGCAATGTGTCTGGGGCCTTGGAGTTCAGTTCTGTGTGTATCATCTCTCTCTGATCTCAGGGGGTCCGCAATCCAATCCTGTAGAAAATCAGTCTTGGATTTGGAAGGAAACTTCTAGGGCATCTAGTCCAACCTCCACCCAAAAGGGGGAGCTTTTCTATAAGAAACTTGGCCTTGCTGGGCACGATGGCTCATGCCTGTAATCCCAGCACTTTGGGAGGCTGAGGTAGGTGGATCACGAGGTCGAGTTTGAAACCAGCATGGCCAACATGGTGAAACTCCATCTCCACTAATAATACAAAAATTAGCTGGGCGTAGTGGTGCATGCCTGTAACGCCAGCTACTTGGGAGGCTGACACAGGAGAATCGCTTAAACCCAGGAGGCAGAGGTTGCAGTGAGCCAAGATTGTGCCACTGCACTCCAGCCTGAACAACAGAGCAAGGCTGTCTCAAAAGAAAAAAAAAAAAAATTTGGCCTTCATCTTCTGTATTCCTAAATGAACCAGATTTAACAGTGATTCAAACAACTGAATTAGCAGTAAGGTAGCCAAACTGTCACCTGGGTGCATATGTTTACTGGAAGAGCAAAAACATCACTGGAAATCAGAATTCTCCACTGGGAGAATGATACAGCTCCTTTTATAAAGGAGCACCTTTATAAAAGTGCTGAGGGTGGTGGATGAAACCTCACTCCAAGGCATGCAAGGATAACCAGAGGCCCTGACTTTTTAAGGTGGGACCAGCTGGTAGTGCTTTCATTTGCTTGCTGAGTCTGGTGAGCAGGTCTGAGGCAGAGGGGAATTGTTCTAGGGAACGCTGAGATGCCAAAGCAGCCACTCTCTCTGTGCAGGGCCTACAGCAGGACTGCCTGGGTAAGCTTCTCTTACTAGCTTAGGATGTTGGGCACATTACATTACCTTCCTAAGCCTGTTCATACTCTGTATGGTGGAGACAGTAGTGGCACCACCGTTTTTCTAAGTGGAGTGGTTTTTTTCTCCTCCAGCTTCCCATGTTTAGCAACACATGTCCTAGTTCCTCTGTGCGGCATCAGTCACATGGATCACTCCAGAGCCCAGTAGCCCCTCCCACCTCATCCCTGTGCCGCCTCAACAGCCACCATAACTGTGGGCAGCTATGTCTGTATGGCAGCCACTCTCCAGTCAATGCACCCTGCCTGAACTTTCTCTTCCTTAAAGTGGCTTTGTTACTGACCACTGCAGTCCCTACGTTCGAAAGCCTTCAAAGAGCCTCCACTGTTTAGAATAAAGAAATGGGGAGGTGGCCTGCCTGGAGAGCCTGCCACAAGCCATTAACTATGGCAGGTTCTCTGTGCATGTCACAATCACAGGCTTACCAAGTGTTCAACAATGAAGTGCTTTATTGGGGTCTGGCTTGGAAGGTTCATCTGACTTCCTAAAGGACAAGCTCAAGTCCTTTCTCCTCTCAAAGTTTCCCAGACCACAAAGCCCTCTGTGGTCACTCCTTTCACCAAAGCACTAGAGCACCCTGATGAGTACAAGTATGTGGTCGAGACACCCTCAGGTAAGCAAGAGTTCCAACAGCTCTCCTCCTCATGTGGACATGTGATGTGCTGGCCCCATCCCATTTTTTCTCCATCCCTAGCACATAGTGCAGTGTGGAGCACATTCTAGGTGCTTGTCAAATGTTGATTTAAGGGCCTCCTTCACATTCTTCAAACCTCTTTCCATGAGGCCAGTCAACCATAAGGCTCAAGTACAAAAACCTCAGGAAGGGACAAGCCTCATTTTCCATTCAAGATACAAGGAATGGAGTCTGCTCCATTCAAGATACAAGGAATGGAGTCTGCTCCTTGGTGACAGCCCTGACTGCTTGTCAAACCACTCTGGCCTTATGAGGCCAACATATTGGAAGTGCTCCCGGGAGAGGGTGCCTCCACTGGGACAGATACAGACTCCTGTGATGGCAAAGAGAACACCAGGCCTGGGAAAGCATGCCAAGAGACACTCCCCAGAAGCTTGTAGGTACCACTGCTCCTCCTCTTCATTCCAAGCCAAACGCAAAGAATGTTGGAGTGGAAGTTACTTAACTGATCTCCCCTAACTGTCTCATTTTATCCAGGAGAAAATGGGGGCACAGGACTAAGTGCTTCTCCAAAGGTCAAGGTGAAATAGAAAAGCCAGAGCTTCTATTTCTGTGTTAAGATGTATCCCCTTCAGTTTCCTGTGACTTAAGCTAATAATACAAACATCACAAGGGAGGGGCTCAGGATCGCCCTCTGATAGAAGTCAGGGCCACCATGGGATTGGTGGTAACTGACGGGGCATCCTTTTAGGCCTATGTTGATTCTTCCATTGCTTTCTCCTGAGGTCAGTTTCACTCTCTAAATGTCCTAGATGAACAAAAGCTTACTGCCACTGGTAGGACACCTCATATCATTATGCCAAGTTTCTACCCTCAGGCCCTCTTTATATTCCCATCTACTCAGAACTGATATTTTAAAGATCGCAGGGAACCTACAATGTGCCAGAGATGGGAGCCAAGATGAACAGTGCTGCACCACTGCACACAAGCCTCATCCTGTCTTCTTGGTTTAGATACTGCTCAGAACCTATCGTTGTAGTCAACTACACATGCACTTCTTTCTATTTGCCCTACATGGCCATAACTCTTTAAAGCAAGCTTTGTTCAGAATTCCTCTGATAGATCATTTAAGTAAATTTAGAAGTCAATTCAAGGAATACAAAAACTGCATAATCATTTCCAACTCAAGAATGTAAACTTAGATCACTCACTAGTCTCTGGTTGAAAACATTAATCATGATTTATATGGAGTGCTAAATACATATGTTCTAAGCGTGCCCTCTCGCTGCAAACTCATTTAATCCTAACAACAATCTCAGGAGGTAAGTTGAGGTAGGATGTTATTGTTCTCTTAAGTTTGGTAAAACCCCAATCAAGATACAGCCCAGGCTGCAGAGGCACATGCAATAACACGTGGACCCTACCGCAGTATTAGCAGTCATCTTTTCCTGTTAAGTGCTTGGCTTCCAAGAGTTTTTATACAGACATTTAAGAGGCACAAAATATTTATAATTAGGCTATTTCCCAAATGGCATAGGAAAGCTGCCAAAGGCTTTCCCTGAATTGACAGGCAATGGACTGACAATCGAGACTATTAGAGCCTCTGGATACAAGATGACGTATCTGCCAACCTTAACCACCCAACTCAAATGCTACTTTAAAATAATGTAGCTTCCCTTTAATCATTTCACAGGAGTAACTACAGCAGCACAGAAAATTTTATTAATATTCTGATTCTCGCATCACAGCTGTTAGGGCAGGAAAGGATGAGGATACACACCACCTGTATCGTAGAGCAAGCAAACCACCAATTAGGATCTTGAGATTCTCTCTAAACTGTTCTCTAGAAACATGCTTGTGCCTTTAATCTGCCTTTTAAAAGGGACACAGAACAGAAAATGCTTGTTTGCAAATAAACATCTGAAAGAATATAGTAACAGCTGACCTGGGCTGCGGCATCCAAACAAAGCGGTCATTGTGGAAGGAGACAATGCAAACCACACTGGGGCAAGAAACTGAGGGCAGAGAACGTGCGGTCATTTGTGCGTTGGGTATTTCCACCAGCTCCAAGGCCCCGCTGGAACAAGTATCAACCAGGAGGGTCTCTACAGCTTGGTAATTTATTAACCTAACTCAAAAAAAGTCACTGCCACCAACAGCACTGTGCAGTTTTATTAACCATTCAAGTCCAGTAGCATCTGGTAAGATTGGGACAGAATTGGGATTGAAAAGTGAACAGATATTCAGCATCTAACAGTTCAAAAGAAGCCACTACATACTCTTTTCACAAATATGTTTTCACAGAGCCAATACAGTACTAGCCATTAACCCAGTACACCAAGTGTACTGAAGTAGAAAAGATGCAACAAGAAAAATAGCTACATTAGAAAGACCAACACTTTAGAAAAAAACACTTTCAGTTTCTCCCCTTTAGCCCCTAAAACAACATCTTACAGTCTGGATCTACCTATACAGTCCTACATTAGCTCCTAAAATATTTGTCAGGAGGGAAAAAATAAAATGACACTGGCCAGTACAGTCTTTGGATATTTAGGAAGGGGATGGGGAGAAAGTCAGTTCTCAGAGCAAATTAGTCAGCTTCAGTCTCGTCAGCAGGATCTTTGGATTCTTTGTTCTTCCGCACTTCTTCAATGTGCTTATCCTGTAAAGGAACGGTAAGGTGCCATCAGTCAAAAAAAAAGAAAAAAAAAAAGCCTGTCACGTCACGACCCCCAACCCCCACCCCCCACCTCAAAGAGGCCCAACACAACCTTGGTGCATATATTACAGCCTGTGGGAACCACAAAATTTGAGTTCTGGGACATCATCTAATCTCCTGGGTCCCTTGTAGAATTTAACAACCAAGCCGCCTACTGGTCTTTCAAGGACTGTGCAATTATGCTGGGAATTACTGAATATTCCATCTTAAAATACACCTTTCATTTAACATGCTGTGTCCCAAAATGGATAACAAAAAGACACCAAACACCTTTTATCAAGGCACTTAGTTCAAGCCAACTCATTGGAGCATCAAACTCTAAGCTCTTAACCCTTTTACAGGGCAAGAAACCAACCTTCTCTCGCAAACGCTCCAGTTTGGCAGCCATTTGTGCCTCTCGGTTCTCTTTGTTAGCTTCCATTTTGTGGGTCAGTTTCTCTTCTGCCATTTTACTGAAGTTGTTGTTCTCTTCTATTGCCTTCTGAAGCACTTCTTTCTCATGCTCTCGTTTCTCAGCAAGCTGCTTCAAGACCTCAGCTTCATGGGACTGGAAAAAAAAGTTTAACAGGCTAGGCACTCTAAAACGTATTCAGGCTGGGTACAGTGGCTCATGCCTGTAATTGCAGCACTTTGGGAGGCTGAGGTAGGTGGATCATTTGAGGTCAGGAGTTTGAGACCAGCCTGGCCAAACATGGTGAAACCCCACCTCTACTAAAAATATAAAAATTAGCTGGGCATGGTGGCAGGCACCTGTAGTCCCAGCTACTTGGGAGGTTGAGGCAGGAGAACTGCTTCAACCAGGAGGTGGAGGTTGCAGTGAGCCAAGACTGCACCACTGCACTCCAGCCTGGGTGACACAGCGAGACTCTATCTCAAAAAATAAAATGTATTCAGCATTAGTTAAAATTACAATACAAATTATTTACTAAGGGGACTGAAAGGCAGAAAATAAGGTCCCTTTAAATAATACTGAAGTTAGGACCTGAATTATCCCTATCATAAAATACTATGAAAACGCTTTTTTCTTCTAGTATTTGTATTTACTTTGGAAAACTGCTCCTATTTGTTCAGAAATCTCTTACCCAATTAGTTCTTAAGAAAATCTTTATTAAGATTTACTGCTTAATGGTATCTGGATGACGTGAGGAATATGCACTTGGGAGTGGCACTTTGTAAAGAATTTGACTATTTAAGGGCCAGGCGCTGTGGCTCAGGCCTGTAATCCCAGCACTTTGGGAGGCCGAGGCGGGTGGATAACTTGAGGTCAGGAGTTTGAGACCAGCCTGACCAACATGGTGAAACCCCATCTCAAAAAAAAAAAAAAAAAAAAAAAAAAAAAAATTGACTATTTAACTTCAAAAGCTACCCAAAGAAAACCAGCTCATTGTAAAAATTCTAACCATAACTGACAAAAAAAAAAAGATAGAAAATTTAAGACTAAGCCTCCACATTACTATTTAAGACAGAGGATTTGTTTCAAGGAAAAGCCTTATTAGCTTTTGTCTCAGGAAACTGCATTCATTACCAGACTATACCTTGGTATGCCACCTTCAAGAGAACAGCGTTTTCTCACAACATTCAGATGTGTTTGGAACCAATGACTTGCAGGATAACCACAGAGCATCTGCCACTGGTTCTATTGATTCTCTTCCGCCAAACCCTAGTCATGATGGGAGTTTCACTATATTTAGCCAGTTACTATGTAAAGCACAGGCCAATGACTACAGGGCCAGGGTTATTGTCTAAAAAACTTTCCATTGTCCAACCTTTGGTTATATTGCTTCTTCCTACTCCATGAACTCAGACTATTACATAGAAGCACAGAAGACAACTCCTTAGTGTAAACACTGCTGCTCTTCGGGCAGGCGGGTGTGTGTGTATGTACTACAAATCACACTATGCTGGTTTGGGGCAGGTTATTACCTAACCTTTTGTGCCTTACTTGCCCCAGCTTTAAAATCAATCCAATCGGGGTTGTTGGGAAAGGGAGTTACATGAAAACTTATGTACAGTTCTTAAAGAGTAAAATAATGTTGAATGGAAAGAAGAAATACGCCAAAATGGTAATACTGGTTACTTCTGGAAGTGGGAAAATGAATACTTTTAATTTCCATTTATAAATTTCTGTATTTTCTAAATGTTCTACAACTAGCATATTAATATTTGTTGATTCTTCTGATTCGCCTTTAAAGATAGTACTTTATAATAGAATTGCTTAGATAAAAGCTACCATGATACCAGTTGAGCAACACAATCACACTAGCAATTTTAAAAGTTTTTATTGTACAGCTCTCAAAAAACAAAGCCAAAGTGCCAAAGAATCATCTGCCAATAAATCTTTTCAAAGAGGAAGCATGAAAGAAGCATGAGCTTCAGTTTAAGACAGACCAGGGCTTGAATTCTGACCCCAACACTTACTAGTTGTTTGACTTCAGAAAAATGATTTAACATTCCTGAAACTGTTTCTAATTTCCATTATCTGGGTCAACACCAACTCTGTAGGGCCAATGTATTAAAGGAGAAAAATATAAGCAAAGGAGCTGGCATGTAACAGGAATTCAATAAATGATGGCTGGTATTTCCTTCCAATAACTGGCATATGTAATAATCACAGTACAGCTACAGTTCTGTTTTCTTCCTGTTATAGAAATAAAATTGATCTGCCCATTACATAAACTAATACCCTGCTTTCTGTGAATTGCTGTGTTTACCTTGCGTCTTTCTTCTGCAGCTTCTAATTTCTTCTGAATTTCCTCCAGGGAAAGATCCTTCTTTTTTGGAGGGGAAAGGGGGAATTCCGGAACAGATTCCTTTGACCGAGGGCTGAGAATCAGCTCAAAAGCCTGGCCTGAGGCACGCTTCTCCAATTCTTTCACCTGGATATCTAGAATTGATTATATTTATAATTCAGAAAACTAGGATTCTCCTATTCTAATACACTGTTCTATAATTTCCTAAAAACCAAATCAATTTTCAGCAGCCTGTGATTCTTGGTTTTAAAAAAAGAACAAAAAAAAAATCAATTTAATGTATAGAACTAAGGCTACTGAGGAAAATTGTGGGGATTTTTCCCCCTTTTTATTTCTATCAGCCTACTGACACTACAGGAAGATGTGTTTGCAGGAAAGATATTATTATCTAAATACCATTTCCCGGGGCCAGGTACCATGGCTCATGCCTGTAATCCCAGCACTCTGGGAGGCTAACATGGGAAGATCTTTTGAGCCCCAGAGTTTGAGACCAGTCTGGGCAACAAAGGGAGAGCCCATCTCTTAAAAAAAAAAAAAAAAAAAAATTAATTAGCTGGGTGTGGTGGCCCATGCCTATAGTCCCAGATGCTATGGAGCCTGAGGTCGGAGAATTGCTTGAGCCCACTTGAGCTCCAGAGGTCAAGGCTGCAGTGAGCTATAATTGAGCCACTGCACTCCAGCCTGGACAAGAGAGTGAGACTTGTCTCAAAATAAATAAACAAATAAATAAAAACCATCTCCCAGAAAACAAAGCTCAAGATTTTTGGATTAATAAATACTGTTTTGAGACATCAATATCTGACAATCGCTTTCATAAACAAAAGACTTGTGCAAACTCCACAATTTTGCTTCAGACCAAGCCAAACTGTCTAATAATGAAACAATTATGAAGTCTTGGCACATTCAAGTGATAATCATTTTTTAAATTCTTCTCCTATTCATAAAATAGGTTTTTGATAAGACCAAAACATAATTGCCAAATCAAAGGCGTAAGACCTGAGCCATCTCAATCTAAAATCATAAGCCCATCACAGTTTCAGCTTTTCCAAATAAATTACCTACCAGAAGAAGCCATGGTGAATAGAAGACAAGCGAGCTGCACAATCAACAGGGATAAGGAAAGTCCTGAAAATGATTTGCAAAAACATGCAATCACTTTCTTTGCCTTTCTATATGCCATCAACATAAAAGAGATTTCAAATCACATCTATATACGTCGTCAGAAAAATCACTATGTGGAATAAAGACGTCATTAACCACGAAAAAAATTATCAAAATCTACAAAATAAACATACTGGGAAATATGACCTGAATATGATATTAGTGGCAGAAAATCAACTTAACTGAGCTTGCCCGTTCATAAAACTCTTGGATTTTTAAAATCAAAAGAAGTCACAAGGCTTAAGGATTTTTCTCCCCATAAACTCTTTAAAATTTCCCCAAAACTGTAATAAGATATTCCAGATTCAACTCAACAGTGCCCCCGGAGCCATCTTAATACTGCCTACAACTCATTGTGCAAATGAAATACCCACCCCTGCTTTGTCTGTGTCTGACGTGGTGGATAACAAAACGCCCAAGCTAATATTAACCAATAATGTTGAATTCCTATTGTCCCTCAGGTTTACGCTTCTTTGCCTAACAGCAAGCAAAATGATTATGAACCTCTAGGTTTTAAGTCACAATATTTGGTGCTGTTATGTCATGAAAAATGCTGTATCTCTTGTTGATCTTTTTAAGATTGTGATTTTTGTAGACTCTAGCTAGTACGAAAAACGTAGGACGACAGGTTCCCAAAAGCTAGAAATTAAAATCAGAAACAGCGACAAGATTAAGGCAAAGCAGAGCCTTAGATGCAGCACCGGACCCAGGATGGGCGTGGCCCTGGTCCAGGCGAGGAAAAGCGGACCGGTCGCCCCCGGCCAATCAGAGCACGCCCTACACTCCGGCCCCTGGCCCCGCCCCCTTCCTCCCCGCGCCTTTTCGAATCTCCCCGAACCCTGAACACCCCAGAGCCCGCGCGCGTGGGAAGGGGAGGGGTGGGCGGGGCTAACGGTCCAATCCGGGTAACCCCGCCCCTGCCCGACTACCCCGGCACGGATGCCCCCCCAACTCCCGCCAAAAACACCTCCAAGCCGCCGCCGCCACCTTGAGGTGCGGCAGGCCACGGGAATGGGCCCCAGGGTGTCCCCGTGGTGAACTCGCCACCGCCTCCCGCCGTCCCCAACTCCAACCTGCCGTCACCCAAGCTGTCCGCGCGTCCGGCCGCGAAGACAGAAGAGCCCCCGCCGGGCCCGGGAACGCTACCCCTCAGTCACCAGCTGCGGTCGCCAGGGGACGGTCGCGGCCCTGGCCGCCTGCAGTTTGGCTCTAAAGTCGCTAGTCCCCAGGGCCGCCGCCCCGTCCCTACAGACAATGGGGACCCCGGCGGGGCCCGCAGGGGAGGGAGGGAGGCAAACAAGGGCCCACGCCCCCTATTGTCTTCTCGACGGCACCCCGGAGCAGACGCCGGGAGCTCGCCCAGCCCCCTGCCCACGAACAGCCGCGCCCCCAGACAGCGGGGACAAAGGCGAGGCTCCGCCCGAGCCACACACAAAGCGGAGCGACCCCCGCCCACCAGCCCCTCCGTGGCCCGCAGCCCCGCCCGCCGCCCTGCAGCAGGGGGTCGCTGCCACTGCCGGCCCCTCCCGCCGACCGCGTCCCTCTCGCCGGCCGCAGCCTCCTCCCGAGCCCCACACCCACCTGCTCAGTCCGAGCCGCCTGACCACACTCTGAGCACCAACAGACCCGGGCGCGCACAAAAGCGCCAAACAGCGGCACGTGACCTTCCCGCGGGGCTCCGCATTGGCCGAGAGCGGCGGCACGTGCCATCCCCGCCCCCACAGCTCTCTTGGAGCCCCGCCCCCTGGGACCCCGAAGCACGTCGGGAAGTGTAGTCTCGGTCGTCAGGGTAGAAGGACAATGCTGGGGGTTGCGGGGCGCCTAGGGAGCATCCCCAGGTGTGAGCCTGGGGCTGGGGGATGGTCTCGCTGTGGAGGAGGGAGTGGCAGTGGACCCCATACTGGGTCTGAACCAGCTCTCCCATCTCCAGAACAAGGGCGTGGCTGAGCGGGGTAAGTGGGGGGTCCTTCCCTATCTTTCAGACGTTGGCTGCCTGGACTCCGCCTCGTGGAGCCACGTGCCCGCCTCACCCCAAGGGCAGCACTCGGACAGAGCAGTGCCCCTTCTAGTGCCCCACCCACGTGGGTGCCTAAGAGGCACGAGCCCCTGTGACAGCACAATGCCACTCTACACCCTGCAGGGCCCCCTGCCTCCAGAGCCCCACACCGACACCGGCATGTCACCCGTATTGTGACATCATCGTAATTTCTACCCCATTCAGCCCACAGGTCGCGGGCGTGGCCCTTCCCTCAGTGTGTGCGTTCCTGCCAGCATCCTCAGGTTCCCAAGCCGGTGGCCAGGGACCTGTGCGAGAAAGCGTGAGGCGCTGGAATTTGATCGTTTTTGGTGTAACAAAGCCACTCAGCTTAAATGCAGACTCCATCTGTTCTGCCAAGCCTTTGGATGATAGGGGAGGAAGAGCAATAGCCGTTCTAGACTACACAGATTGCAGTCAAGTGTTGCTTTTGTTCTTAGAGCACGTGCTCCCCAGAGCAGCCCTGGGCTCTTTTTAAAAATCAAAAAAGGAGCCACAAGGTCACTGTTCCCCCTGACCTGGATAGCTCAGAACCTTAGCAAAGACACAAAGGAAATTGGTCAAACCGTGGCTTAGAATAACTGACCCTTTCTCCCACAAGAAGAGGAAAAAAATAAATGAAATGTACATGATCTCCGCCGCCTCCTATTCTCTCACCAAGACCAGGTGCTTGGGTGGTGGTCAGTACATCAAGGCACCTGCTTTGAGATCCCGACTAAGCAGAAGAGACATCTTTATTTTATTAATGGGCTGCATCTCCCCAAATCAAGAAATAAATGTGACCAACCTCCCTGAAACAACTGTCCTAATTTAGAAAGACTTGCATGCCTAGTTAGTCACTAGGGATGTGCCAGAGATAAAATACAACTAATAGGTGCCAGAGACAATGAAAACTGGATCATACAAGCAGCAGACACACTACACAAAGCAAACAATTAGCAATGCGCTGTTGCCTGAAATATGCTTGTTGCGGCATTTTTTCCAACAATCGCCCTTGTGTGGGGCAGGTCTCCCTGCTCAAGCCAATCTAAGTGGTTTTCACTTAGCCTGTGAGCAGGACCAGGGATAATTCAGATTCTGAGCCTTGAAAGGCTTCTCCTTCTCGGACCAAACTTAGCTTCAAAATGGCTAGGTGATTCCATCTGTCATTTTTCTGAACAAAATCTCAGAAATCATTAGAAAAGTTGGAGAGGGACAGGGAAGAGACCCTGCGGGAAAGCAACAGATAGGCAGGCAACACAAATGAGCAAGGAACCCAAGCCCAAGAGGTCCTTACCCACTGAACAGGCTTTTTATCTTGAAGTCTTTGTATTTGATCTGGAGGTTCACAGAGGAAGGTTCCACTCATTTAATGCATTTTTTTAAATATGAGAAATTGCCACACAAAAATCTCACATTCCTATTAATGTTGTGACAGAAAAAAGAAATACATCTTTCAAAACACTGATTATTTTAAAGCACTTATGCTGTTCCCCCCCACCTTTTCTTTCTCCCTAGAGCAGATGTCTATTTCCATGGAAACCATAGCAAGGAACTCATGTCGATTTTTAATCTTTTTTAGCAATGCCACTTGGCTTCTGGGTTTGTTGGGAGATACCTGGTCCTGCCAGTCTGTGACAATGACCTGAGCTCTTCACAGCTGCTTGAGGACTAAGAGGGCTGGGATAAGGTTTTCCCTAGAATGAGCCTGTGAATAAAAAGATGCTTTTGAGGTGAGATGATTCTTGTCATTTTATTATTATTACTATTATTTGATTTTAAAACAAATTGAGACAGGGTCCTACTGTGTTGCCCAGGTTGGCTTCAAACTTCTGGGCTCAAGTGATCCTCTTGTCTCAGCCTCCCAAAGTGCTGGGATTACAGGCATGAGCCAATGCACCCGGTCTGATCCCTGTTCTTTAGGGTGGGGCTGCCTTCCCGAGAGCCAGATCACAGCTCATTATTGTCAGCTTTTGTGGGTGTCCTATATGGGCCATGGAACAGGAAGGGCTTTCAACTGTAAGGAGAAACAACAGCTTTGCCACTTCACCTTGAAGAGGGGCAGAATCTCCCTTCTCAAAAGCTTCCTGAACAAACTTCAAGATCCACTCTCTTCTGAAGTGGCAACAAGGAGTTAATGTTCACATCTTGAAACTGTCTTTCTTTGCCCATGGGAATTATTTTTGCCTCTGCTCAGATGGTTTGGTTGGATTGTTATGGAGCTGGCTGTGACTATGGATGCACACAACGAAGTGGAGATATGGCAGTCATCCAGCTTATTTGATCTGTGTAGACAGCTAAAGGAGAGCACTTCAGTCTTCAAAGCCCAGAAGGAATGTCTATACTGATCAAATGGCCAGCCTGGCTGTTGTCAGATCTCCTCTCCTGCCAGAGAGCCCAGCAGCCTTTGTTCATTGTTGGGCTTGAGGCTGTGGGGTTTGTCTCCCACATGGCGCCTCACAGTTCCACGGCTGCTTGCGAGGCCTGTCCTTGGCCAAAGGGTGTCGTGGGAGAGGTTTGCTTGTTGTCCCCAGTCTCTCTGTTCCCTTTGTCCCCTAATCCTCAAGCACTGTGCTCTAACACTTCCTTCTCTGTTCAAAACCTGTCAGTCTGCCATTTTACACGTCCATCTCCCTCACTAGACCATTAGGTCCTAGAGGGCAGGGTGCTGTCTTTTTTTTGGTATCTCTAGTGCAGTACCCAGCCTCGGGCCTGGCCCAGCATGGTGGCACCTGGATGTTTGCAGAGAACTTTGGGAAAGAACAGCCTCTCTCATCCTTCCGTGATCTTCTGTCTCTTCTGTGATATTAGACACCTGCACTCTATGAGAGTGGTGAGGATTAAATGAAATAATGTAAATGAAAACACGTAGCACAATGCCTGGCATATTTAAAGTGTTGAGCACTTGTTTGGTATCATTGCTGGAGATGTTTCCCGATTGCTATAGATTATTGAATGAATGTTAAATTCAATTCATTTAACACTTTAAATAGGTAACACATTCACATGGTTTAAAAATAAAGTATAAGGGTTGGGTGCGGTGGCTCACGACTGTAATCCCGGCACTTTGGGAGGCCGAGGCAGGTGGATCATAAGGTCAGGAGTTCAAGACCAGGCTGGCCAAGACAGTGGACTCCGTCTCTACTAAAAATACAAAAATTAGCCGGGCATGATGGCAGGCACCTATAATCCCAGCTACTTGGGAGGCTGAAGCAGAGAATTGCTTGAACCCGGAAGGCTGAGGTTGCAGTAAGCTGAGATTGGGCCATTGCATTCCAGACTGGGCAACAGAGTGCTACTCCTGTCTTAAAAAAAAAAAATTAATAAATAAAGAAAGAAAGTATAAGAAGTCCTCCTCCCTTCTCTATCCCTATCTTCCAAATTCTCTATCAACCACACCCCCACCATAATCTCTGTTAACCAGTTTCCTGTGTATCCAGGAGTTTCTTCATGTGTACACAAACAAACTTGTAGGTATACATTAATATCCCCCTCCTTTTATACAAATGATAGCCTCCTATAACTGTCTTTGCTTACCAGTTTTCACTTAACGATACATGTCAGGTTCTGGGTGTGGTAGCTCACACCTGTAATCCCAGCACTTTGGGAGGCCGGGCAGAAGGATCGCCTGAGGCCAGTAGTTTGAGACCAGCCCGTGCTACACAGCAAGAACTTGTCTCTACAAATAAATTTAAAAATACAAATAAATAAATAAAATTAGCTGGGCATGGTGGCATAGGCCTGCAGTCCTAGCTAAAGTGGGGAACCACCTGCAGTGAGCCATGATCACCCCACAATACTCCAGCCTGGATGACAGAGTGAGACCCTGTCTCTTTTTTTTTACAGAGAGTCTCATTCTGTCATCCAGGCTGGAGTGCAGCAGCACAATCTTAACTCACTATAGCATCCGCCACCTAGGTTCAAGCTATTCTCCTGCCTCAGCCTCCTGAGTAATTGGAATTACAGACACATGCTACCACGCCTGGCTAACGTTTTGTATTTTTAGTAGAGATGGGGTTTCACCATGTTGGCCAGGCTGACTTTGAACTCCTGACCCCAAATGATCTAACTGCCTTGACCTCCCAAAGTGCTGGGACTACAGATGTGAGCCACCACACCTGGCCAGAGACCCTTTCTCTCTCTCTCTCTTTTTTTTTTTTTGAGACAGAGTCTCTCACTGTTGCCCAGGCTGGAGTGCAGTGGCGCAATCTTGGCTCACTGCAACCTCTGCCTCCTGGGTTTAAGTGATTCTCCTGCCTCAGCCTCCTTAGTAGCTGGGATTACAGATGCCTGCCACCACGCCTGGCTAATTTTTTGCATTTTTAGTAGAAATGAGGTTTCACTATGTTGGTCAGGCTGGTCTTGAACTCCTGACCTTGTGATCCACCCGCCTCAGCCTCCCAAAGTGCCAGAATTATAGGCATGAGCCACCCCCTCCAGCCGAGACCCTGTCTCTTAAACAAACAAACAAAAACCATGTCAGGGATGTTTTCCCTGTTTATACACCAGGCATTTCTTTGATCTGGTGTCCATGGTATGAATATTCCAAGATGCAGTTAACCATGGCTCTATCCATGGCTCTTAGGTTACTTCCAATTATTTGGAATAGCTCACCATGCTGTAATGAATGACCTAGTTCATATGGCATTTCCCATGGGTGTGAGTATATCTGCAAAACATATTCCTAGAAATGGTATTTCAGGGCTAAAAGGCAAGCACATTTGTAATTTGGATAGCGCCAAATTGCCTTCCACGTTGTACAAATTCAACACTCACCATGTGGCACTTTAATTCATTATCTCAACTCATTCAAAAATGATTTGAAAGGCTTTGTCCCTAGAAATTTCAGGCATTAGAGAAAAGGAGGGGGAGGAACAGAAATCCTAAGAAAGACATGGCTGTCAATTCTCTCTATATTAATAACTCCTACAAATATTTGACAAGAAACAGGCTGATCTCAGAACAGCTCGGTGCCTGCACTGGGGCACCTGTCTCAGTCTTGTGACTCACGTGACTGCAGTGAGATTGGAAGTGCACTGTGAGATTGGAAGCTTTCTGAAGGTAGGGTCTTTCTCACTGCTGTATCTCACTCCCCTCCCAATGATGCCTGACAGTGCCTGGCATAGAACTTATTTAATTAACTCTAAGATGCATTTTCTCCCCACATTTTTTTTTTTTTTTTTGAGACGGAGTTTCGCTCTTGTTACCCAGGCTGGAGTGCAATGGCGCGATCTCGGCTCACCGCAACCTCCGCCTCCTGGGTTCAAGCAATTCTCCTGCCTCGGCCTCCTGAGTAGCTGGGATTACAGGCATGCGCCACCATGCCCAGCTAATTTTTTGTATTTTTAGTAGAGATGGGGTTTCACCATGTTGACCAGGATGGTCTCGATCTCTTGACCTCGTGATCCACCCGCCTCGGCCTCCCAAAGTGCTGGGATTACAGGCGTGAGGCACCGCGCCCGGCCCTCCCCACATTTTTTGATCTTTGAAATCAGTTGGTCCGCTTAGTCAATAAATAGCATGTCATAATTATTGACACCATTTATCTTTTTTGTTGTTGTTCTTTGCTGTTTTGAGACAGGTTCTCACTCTGACACCCTGGTTGGAGTGCAGTGGTGCGAACATGGCTCACTGAAGCTTCAACCTCTCAGGCTCAAGTGATCCTCCTGCCTCAGCCTTCTGAGTAACTGGGACTACAGGTACATGTCACCAGGACTGGCTGATTTTTAAATTTTTTTTAGAGATGAGGTCTCATCATGTTGCCCAGGCTGGTCTTGAGATCCTGGTTTTAAGTGATCTTCCTGCCTTGGCCTCCCAAGGTGTTGGGGTTATAGGCATGAGCCAGTCCAGGTGCACCTGGCCTAGACTGGAATTTTTTTTTTTTAAGAGAGAGTCTTGCTTTGTTGCCCAGGCTGGAGTTCTGTGGTGCGATCTCAGCTCACTGCAACCTTCACTTCCTGAGTTCAAGCAATTCTCCTGCCTCAGCCTCCTGAGTAGCTGGAATTACAGGCACCCGCCACTATGCCCGGCTGATTTTTGTATTTTTAGTAGAGATGGCTTTTCACCATGTTGGCCAGGCTTGAAATCCTGACCTCGTGATCCGTCCGCCTTGGCCTCCCAAAGTGTTGGGATCACAGGAGTGAGCCACCTCCCTGGCCTAGACTGGAATCTTTTAAATGTTAATAGCTTGCATAGAATGCTTACCATACTGCAGGCACTGGTCTAAACACTCCATATGTGCTAACTCAACTCTCCTGACAAACTTTTTTTTTTTTTTGAGACAGAATCTTCCTCTGTTGCCCAGGCTGGAGTGCAGCGGCTCAATCTCGGCTTGCTGCAAAATCTGCCTCCTGGGTTCAAGCAATTCTCCTGCCTCAGCCTCCCAAGTAGCTGGGACTACGAGGGCCTGCCACCACACTGTAAGGCCGGTGCCTCCTTGGGAGCCGAATGGACACGCCCTTCTCTCTCCGCGCCTAAAAACTACGTCATCATTCTGAGCGCATTGCTCAGCATTTGCCCTCTCCACGCGGGCTCCCCCTTGCCCATTTCCGCATTCCAATCTCAGCCCTGCACCCGCCAGAAATTTTGAAAAGGCCCGCTAAGAACCTGCCCTATGGTAGCTCCCCCGTACGTCCTCGACCAGCCCCTCGTCCGTGCTCACTCCCTTCATACCCAGTGGAAATGCCCCCGCTTTGTTCACCTCGCCCGTCCCCAGTCTTTTAATACCCAATAGAACTACCTTGTCTTTGTTTCCCCCGTAGTCAATCAGCTACCTCTATTCCCTATAAAACCCCGCGCCCCAGGAAGAGAAGCGCGACTTCTTTGGCCCCTTTCCAGGACCATAGAACCTTGCCCGGGAGCTGAATAAATTGGCTTTTAATTTCCTCACTCTGGTCTCTGTTTCCTCCTTGAATTCGATGAGAAGTCTAACACACACCCAGCTCATTTTTTGTATTTTTTTTTTTTTTTTTTTTGAGACGGAGTTTCGCTCTTGTTACCCAGGCTGGAGTGCAATGGCGCGATCTTGGCTCACCGCAACCTCCGCCTCCTGGGTTCAAGCAATTCTCCTGCCTCAGCCTCCTGAGTAGCTGGGATTACAGGCACGCGCCACCATGCTCAGCTAATTTTTTGTATTTTTAGTAGAGGTGGGGTTTCACCATGTTGACCAGGATGGTCTCGATCTCTTGACCTCGTGATCCACCCGCCTCGGCCTCCCAAAGTGCTGGGATTACAGGCGTGAGCCACTGCGCCCGGCCTCATTTTTTGTATTTTTGGTAGAGATGGGGTTTCACCATATTGGCCAGGTTGGTCTCGAACTCTTGATCTCATGATCCACCATCCGTGGCCTCCCAAAGTACTGGTATTACAGGCGTGAGCTACTGTGCCTGGCCTCCTGACAATCTTATGAGATATTGTTAGCCTAATTGTAAAGATGAAGCAATGAAGGTGACCAACTGTCCTGGTTTGCCAGGGACTGAAGGGTTTTTCCAGGATTTGAGACTGGAACAGGAAAAGTTCCAGGCAAGCTCAGAGGATTTGGTCATTCTAAATAAAGAAACTGATTAGGAATGCCCTTTTTCTTGAAAGAAATAATAATAATAATAGAATAAAGGAAACTGAGGCATGGAGAGCAGTACCTTTCGTAGACATATCTAATGGGGTCCTTGTCCTAGGCCCTACTCTTTAGAGGGCTGCACTCTAACCCTCCTCCAGCTGTGTCCCTCCTCACAGTTCCCTGGGGCCAAATAGATGTGCCCACCTGGAGCCTGTGCACCCCTTCTAGACCACCCTCCCAATCCCCAGGACTCCAGAATTCCCTGCCAAAATGGCCTAAGTCCACTTTCAGCATCTATGCCAGCCCCTTCCCTGGTTCTATCCTCCCAAAGGCAAACTTTCTGCCAGTGAGTGCACCCCCTGTACCCAGAGCTGGCTATTTGCAAGGGGTGTGAACAGCCTGAGCATGTGGGCTGGGGGGGAATGAGAAGAGAAGGGAGCTGGCTCTGCCACATTCCCACATGGAGCTCCAGGGAATCCACGAATTCTCAACTGAAAACCTGGCTTTCTAGGTTGTTATGGAGGTATATTTGTCAAGGTAGGAGGATAGAACATATATTTAAAAAAAATAGTTTGTTAGCTTGATTTATAACTCTTAAATACTTAGCCATACGGTATGTGGGCTTCCCTTCTATACTCCTGCCCTGGGTCTGGCAAACGTTAGTGCAGGTTTGCAGCAAGATTAGATCACTCGTTCAACTAGGCCACACAGAAGTGGCAGAGCTTTTGTAGTCTGGCTCTGACTCTGTGCTTTCAGCTATTACTCTAAACCGTTTTATCAGGCTACCCCTATCATTTTATGAATAGGGGAGAAAAGACCAGAGAACTCTAGACATTTGCCCAAGGTCATGTGGCTAGTTCGTGTCATGTCAGAGGGAATTTGAATCCTGTCCTTTACATGATGCAGCAGGTACTGCTCAGTTACTATTTGTATCAGTGTGGGCACGTGACTTCCCCTTTTGGGGCCTATGTTCCATCATCTGTGAAATGGGAAAAATGCCCCTACCTCATAGAGCTGTCAGGACTAAATGAAATATATGTAAAGTTCCTAGCATTGTGTCTATACACAATAAACCCTCAATAAGTGACAGCTAAGGTATTTGCTATCAAGCACAGCTCTGATCATGCCATTTTCTGCTTGAAAACAGTTGATAAATTCAACTTTGGGATACATGACATGAGAAAATAAAAAATTTCTGAAACCTAAAAAAAAAAAAAGACTCCCTTCCTTGGCTTAGAGTCCAAGGATTCTTGGCAAGGCAGCTAAGACTCTCCATGAAGTCACTGTACTCTACCTCCAGGTCAGTCTTCCTCAAGGACCTCCCCCTCCTTTTCCCTGAGATTCTTTGATTCTTGATGCATTTGAAAACCTCTCTTCTCAAAGGGGGTTGGTTATAGAGGAGCACAACTAAGATGAATGGAAGAGCTCTGTGATCCTTGGACTTAGCCAACAATAGGATGGACCGGGACCGGGACCTCTTCATAAGTGAGATTCTTGCTATGAGACATGTGCAGGCAAAGTCAAACATCAGAAATGTTGAATCAGGATTCTTAGATTAGACGAGAGGTGGACTAAATGGCCTCTCTTCCTGCTTTAAGGTCCTTTTTTAATGAGATGGGGAAAGGCTGATGATATTGTGCTAAATAGAACAAACAAATCCTACCCAATTGCACAATGTGAGTTCGACTAGGAACAAAATATAATGAAGAAAATGCACCAAAATATTAGTCCTGGAAGGAAAATAATGATGGAGTTTGCTTTGCTTCTTTATACTATTCTGGATTTTCCAAACTTCTTAAAATGAACATGTATTACTTTTATTAATGACAAAAATTATATTTAAAAAATAGAAGAGAGTTTTGTCCTCCTTACCCATCTTATGTCCTGTGTCGCTCCTCCCAGTCCCCCATCAAATTTCAGCTTTATTGGACTACTGCCAGCTTCCTGAAAGGTTACATGCCTATATGTCCCATTGTTTTGTTGATACCAACTGTCTTAATTCAGGCTGCTGTAACAGAACAATATCGACTGGGTGGCTTAACCAACAACCACTTATCTCTCACAGTCCTGGGCACTGGAAGGCTGGGAAGTTCAAGTTCAAGGCACCGGCAGATCTGATATCTGGTGAGGGCTCTTTTCCTGGTTTGCAGATAGCCATCTAATTGTATCCTCACATGGCTGAGTCCACAGAGAGATTCCAGTTCTCCTTTTTTTTTTTTGAGATGGAGTCTTGTTCTGTTGCTCAGGCTGGAGTACAGTGGTGTGATCTCGGCTCACTGCAACCTCCACCTCCCGGGTTCAAGCAATTCTCCCCCCTCAGCCTCCTAAGTAGCTGGGATTACAGGCGGGTACCACCTCGCCTCACCCAGCTAATTTTTGTATTTTTAGTAGAGATGGGGTTTCACCGTGTTGGCCAGGCTGGTCTCAAACTCCTGACCTCAGGTGATCCGCCCGCCTCAGCCTCCAAAAGTGCTGGGATTAGAGGAATGAGCTACCACGCCTGGTGTCTCCTCTTTTTATACAGGCACTAATCCCATTCATGAAGGATCTAGCCTCATGACCTAACTACCTCCCAAAGGCTCTACCTCCAAATACCATTATAGTGGGGCATAGGCTTCAACATATGAATGTGAGAGAGACACAACATTCAGTCTATAGCACCAGCCCTCATAAGGCCTTGAGTTCCTTGACTTCTGCCTATACTGAAATTCTCCCCACCTTCAAGGTCTTGACTAACCTCTCTGCCCCTCACCACCGTGCTGCTGTTGCAGCTATCCATATACACGTCTGTCCCTCTCAGTAGTGAGTAAAGTCCTTCAGGGCAGGATGCTATGTGATTCTGTCTGCCATGCCTACAATACCACAAACAGACACTCTGTAAGTGTTGAGTCATTCGGCTAATGTCTTTTTGGCCACCAAACAACACTTAGGGCTTGGGGTCAGATGGCAAATCTGAGTGTATATTCTGCAGTCTAGTCCCTTGCAAATTCAAAAAGGACCATTCCAGTGACATTTCTTTCTTTCTTTTTTTCAAATGTATTTTATTTGTTTTTAAACTTCAATTTTGAAATCTACCATTTTAGATTTCCAGAGAGTTGCAAAGATGGTACACAGAGTTCCCATATACCCTTCAGCCAGCTTCATTTGACGTTAACATCTTACATAATCGAGGTACATTTACCCAAACTAACAGATTGACATTAGTACAATGCTGTTAACTGAATGGCTGACTTTAATTGGATTCCCCATTTTTCCACTGGAGTCCCTTTTTGTGTTCCAGGATCTAATCCAGGATACCACCTTGCACGTAGTATCTTATCACCTTAGCCAGTGGTATTTATTTATTTATTTTTGAGACAGAGTTTCACTCTTGTTGCCCACACTAGAGTGCAATGGTGCAGTCTCAGCTCACCACAACCTCTGCCTTCTGGGTTCAAGCTATTCTTCTGCCTCAGCCTCCTGAGTAGCTCGGATTACAGGCATGTGCCACCACGCCTGGCTAATTTTGTCTTTTTGGTAGAGATGGGCTTTCTTCGTGTTTGTCATGCTGGTCTTGAACTCCCAACCTCAGGTGATCCATCCACCTCGGCCTCCCAAAGTGCTGGGATTATAGGCTTGAGCCACTGGGCCCGGCCAGCCAGTGATATTTATTGTAATGAGGAGGCTGGGGTTGGGCTCTTGCCCTCTGCTGGGCTTCTGGGGCTTCTGATGGGTAGAGTGATGCTTCCTCCTACATGAGACTAAAATGATTTTTATTTTAGATCTAGTCTGTTTCTTGAATGGGCTCTCGTGGGCCTAGAAACAGGGGAGAATTACTCGTTTAATTCACTAAATTTCTGGACCATTCTGTAGCCCAATTTTCAAGGGCTTGGTTTGGAGCTTGCTCCCAGTTACTTAAAAAGCTTCCAAGCAGTTGGTATCTATCAGCAATCTTAGCAATTCAGTGAGAACCGAGGTTACAGCTGTCACAGGAAGTTGAAACAAAGGCTGCTGATATCACACCCATTCTGAGACGGGTGAAAGTTTACACGTTGTGGAAGTCGAGCTGGGAAGTTGAGAGTGGCTGGGGTGTCAGGTGGCAGAGGGTGGGATACTGTGCAAGAGAAAATACAGGAGGGGAAGAAAAGCAGATGTGTCGTTCATTGGAACTTTGTTGATTTTTTTTTTTAAATTGAGTTAGAGTCTCGCCCTGTTTCCAGGCTGGAGTACAGTGGTGCAATCTAGGTTCTCTGCAACCTCCACCTCCCGGGTTCAAGCGATTTTTCTGCCTTAGTCACACGAGTTGCTGGGATTACAGGCACATGCCACCATACCTGGCTCATTTTTTCTATTTTTGGTAGAGACAGGGTTTCACCATGTTGACTAGGCTGGTCTCAAACTCCTGAGCTTAAGTGATTTGCCTGCCTCAGCCTCCCAAAGTGCTGGGATTACAGGCGTGAACCACCTCACCTGGCTTGGAACTCCATAGATTTATAGACCTTGGGGGCTTATTGCTGTTAGATACCAAGACCTCTTTCAGCTAAACCCTTGCATGAATGAGAAAGCAGTATTGCCCCAAGGTGGGAACAGGCCCGGGTCACTCTACTGAATTACTAGGCAGCCTCCTAATTGGTCCTCAATCTGCCCCTCCCTTGTGGGCACTCACTAACCCAAATCCCTGCAGAGAGGTCAGAAGAGGCGGCCCAGAGAGGACGGAGAAGGCAGCACACTGGAGAGTGCAGGCCCCACCCGAGCAGGAGGAGGAGCATGTTCTGCTGATATTTTTTATAAATAGTAATAATAATTTCTGGCTGAGTGTAGTAGCTCATGCCTCTAATCCCAACACTTTGAGAGGCCAAGACGGGCAGATTACTTGAGCCCAGGAGTTTGAGATCAGCCTGGCCAACATGGCAAAACCCCGTCTCTACTAAAAATACAAAAATTAGCTGGTCATGGTGGCACACACCTGTAGTCCCAGCTACTCAGGAGGCTGAGGCAGGAGAATTGCTTGAATATGGGAGGTGGAGGTTGCAGTGAGCCGAGATCACTCCACTCTATTCTCTGTCTTAAAAACAAAACAAAACAAAATTCCTACTTTTATTTCAGGAGGTACATGTGCAGGTATCTCAAATGGGCATATTGTGTGATGTTGAGGTTTAGGGTATGCATGATCCCATCCCCCAGATGGTGAGCGTAGTACCCAACAGCTAGTTTTTCAAATCTGTTTTCTTCATTACCATAGAATAGTGCCTGACAAATAGTAGGCTCTCAATACATATTTAGTATATGAACTGAGTGCATTAGGGGCTCAGAGCACAGTGGTTAAGAGTGTGGGCTCTGAAGTCAGGGTCTCTGAATTCAAATCCTGATTCTGCCTCTTACCTTGAGCAGAGTTTTTAGGATGAGTACCAGAAAACTCAGCCCAGAGAAGAATTTGTTGCTTTTCATGCAGATTGTCCATTCATTCAACAGAAGGTTACTGATGAACCATGAGGTGTCAGGTCTTGTACTAAGCCTTGGGAGTACAGGAAGAAAGAAGGCATGTCCCTGGCGTCAAGAGCTCACAGTAAGTAGACAGTCAGCTAAGAGCACTGAAGGGGGACAGGGGAGCAGAGGCTAACCCAGGCAGGGGAGGAGAAACAGGGAAAGACTCCTAGGGGAATGGGCAGCTGAGCTGATAAGGCCTGAAGGAAGCTTGCAGGTAAAGAGGAAGGGGGAGAGGCTGCCAGGAAGAGGAAATAGCACAGCCAAATGCCCAGAAGACAGCCAGCCTAGAGCAGTAGGTGAACTGCAAATGGTTTGCGCTGTCCCTCCAGCAGGTTTCAAGTTGAGGGATGGTAAACCTGGATTTGAGACAGGGGAGGTGATCTGAGGCAGCAGCACCAAGGCCCTTCCTTGTGAGGTAGGAGGCAGAACTCTACACTGAACCAGATTGAAGACTGACTGACATGCCCACCAGTGCCATGAGACTTTACCCAGTCCCAGGACAGTTTACCCATTCCCTTGAAACAACCTGGAAGCTACCACCTTTTTTCTAGAAATTTCTGAATAACCGGCTGAGCGTGGTGGCTCACGCCTGTAATCCCAGCACTTTGGGAGGCTAAGGCAGTTGGATCACAAGGTCAGGAGTTCAAGACCAGCCTGGCCAGCATTGTGAAACTGCATCTCTACTAAAAATACAAAAATTAGCTAGGCATGATGGCACATGCCTGTAATCACAGCTACTAAGGCTAAGGCAGGAGAATTGCTTAAATCTGGGAGGCAGAGGTTGCAGTGAGCCGAGATAATGCCACAGCACTCCAGCCAGATCGAGGCTGTGTCTCAAAAAAAAAAAAAAGAAAAGAAAAGAAAAGAAAAAAGAAATTTCTGAATAATCTGCCTCTTTATTTGCATGTAAATAAAGTGGGTATAAATGAAAGCGCAGACCTCTCCCTGAGCTGCTAGACTCCACTTTCTGCTCAGTGGGAACAGTCGCAGAGCTATAACACTGCTGCCTCAGTAAAGCTGTTTTCTTCTATCACTAGGTCACCCTTGAATTCTTACCTGGTGTAAGCCAAGAACTTTCCACGATGGAGCACCAATTTTGAGGCTCCCCTGCCCTGCAAAACTCGTAAGCCCTTTGGGGTAGAGTGGGGAGCTAGGACTTTAAGGATGACCATCTAGAATCACAATGTTGCAGGTTCTTTGAGCTGAGGGACTTGATGGGTCACACAGTCAGTCTTGAATCCCTTCCCTGCACATTGAAAAACTAAAAACCAAAAAAGTACAAAGAAGAAAATAACAATTAATCATATTTCCCATCACCTGGAATTAACCACTGTTTACATTCTGACATATTTGTCTCCAGTATTTTGAGAATATGCCGCTTAAAATTCCTTAAGTAATATATGATGTATTGTCATTTTTTTTTTTTTTCTTGAGATGGAGTCTCGCTCTGTTGCCCAGGCTGGAGTGCAGTGGGGCCATCTCCTGCCTCAGCCTCCGGAGTGGCTGGGACTACAGGCGTGCGCCACCATGCCCAGCTAATTGTTTGTATTTTTAGTAGAGATGAGGTTTCGCTACCTTGGCCAGGATAGTCTCGATCTCCTGACCTTGTGGTCCGCCCGCCTTGGCCTCCCAAAGTACTGGGATTACAGGCATGAGCCACCACGCCCAGCTAGCGGCTGTCATTTTTAAAAATAAAATTGGAATATTACAAAGAAAGCTGAACTTTCCTCTCACTTTCACTTGCTATCCCAACTCCCCACCCCTCTCCAGAGACAGCCACTTGTATGAATTAGGAGTGAACTGAAAAGAATTGAACTGAAAAGAATTTTTCAATTAAAAAAAAAATGCTTTTATGTATGTTTGAGTATAACCGCAGAAAATCCACAGTTCTGCTTAACATGTTACAAAAATTGTATTATATTGTATGCATTATTCTGCAACTTTCTGCTTTTACTTAATATATTTTGAGGTCTATCCATTTCTCTGCATATAAAGATCTGGCAGTGACCCATTGTGTAGATAGAGCCCATTGTATTCATTCATTCTCTATTGACAGCCCTTAAACTCCTTTCAGTGGTTAGTTATTGGATATGGTCCCACAAGGGACAGCCTTCCTGAGTACATGTGCAAGTATTTTTCTAGGGTAGAGACCAAGACAGGATTATCTGGCACAAGTCATGAATATTTTCAGTTTAAAGACAAATCCAGAGAATACATTTCCTCATAACCTAACTAGTACTTGCCATGGTCTAATTTTATTCCTTCCTTGCATTTTTATAGCTGAAAAGACGGAGGCCTGAGGCTGGGTCATAGAGCAGGTTAGGTTCAGGGTCAACACTAGACCCCACATCGCTTGGGGAAAGAAAAGGCCACGGTGTGAGGGAAGTTGGCGGGGAAGGAATGGCTAAAATTAAGCATGGTGATTACCCTACCGGCAGTGGAGATTATCCACCCGCCACGGAAATGACTGCGAATCCTCCCAGAAAATGGCTTCGCTGCGCTCCACGGATCTGCTCTCCCATCCCACCTGCGGCTTGCACAGCGACACACAAGCGTTGTGATTGGCTCTTACTCGGCGGAGACAGGGGTGGAGACCGAAATGGCGTCTCTAGCAGCTGATTTTTCAGGGCAGCAGCTCTGTGCTAGGAGCAGGGGAGGCCGGGGCTCACTGGCGATGCGGAGGAGCCCACGAGGGCCATCCCGCATCCGGGCAGAGGTGCAAGCCCGACCGCAGCCCTCACACGTGCTGCGACGTCCCCTCCAGTCCGCTCGCGGGGCACTCGGAACGCGTGGGGTCTCCGGCTGGCCGGGAGCCGGGGCTGCGGGAAACCGCACGAGGTCGCGTTCGCTAGTGGCGGAGAAGCCTGGGTCCCCCAGGCGCACGGGGCCGCGCCCACCCAGCCCGCGGGGAGGTGCCCACCCGGTGGCGCCGGCGGCCAGTGCCTGCCATTAGCTTCAGGAAGAACTGGGATTGAGTAAGAAACGAGTAGGGATGGAATCACTTGGCACTCCGGGTCTCGGAGCAGGCTGGGGACGCCCGCGGCAGGAACCTGGTCCTCCACTCGGGGTGCGGACCAGAGTCTGCACGGGCTTCCTCGAAGTGGATTCCGTGACCTGGGGGAAGGCCCGGCCCCAGCTCCCAGCTCCCAGCTCCCAGCTCCCAGCTCCCAGCTCCCAGCTCCCAGCTCCCAGCTCCCAGCTCCCAGCTCCCAGCCCCCAGCCCCGGTTAAAGGGCCAGTCTTGGTCTGGATGTTTCTCCCCAGGAGCTGGTGGCAGATTTCCATTTTCCTCTCCAAGGCAGGAAAGACCAGCGAGAGAATTCGAGGGAAAGAACAAAGCCGCCGGCACCGCCCAGCCCACTTTTTGGAGCCTGGGGGGCTCCCTTTCTCTGACCGCTGGGATGACTCGGAGGACTGGCACTTTTTCCCTCGCCAACATTTCTTCCCAGCGACCACCTTTTGAGCCCTCGCTGTGTGCCAAGAACCTCAATGAGTGTCATATCTCACTTCCTCCCCACGACAATTGTAAGACATGACAGGCTTGGAGAGGAGAAGTCATTTGCCAAGGTCGAGCGTATACAGTGGAGAAAACGAGGGTTAGGAAATTCAGATCCTGGGTTTTTAATATTTTTTTTTATTAGGAAGGGTCTAAAACCTAAATATTTGGAAACCTTTGTTAACATTTCACAGATCCTTTTGAAATAATAACTATCGAGAACAAAACCTGCAGACATCTCCATACTGGTTTTTTTTTTTTTTTAACATGTCAGCCTGGCAGGTCTGTGGGAGGAGGGAGTAGCAGCGCGCGAGTGAGAGTGTAAACAGGTAACGAAGCTTTTATGGAGAGCAGTCGTGCCATTTCTACCGAGAGCTTTAAAAACTGTGCGTATCCTCTACTCAGGAAATGGCCACCCTCTGTGGAGATAGCAATAGTTATCTACATGTAAAATCCCTGGGACTCAGCAATTTCATTTACGGAAATCCATTGTAGAGATGGGTGTGTCTGCACATGTACAAAATGGCATACACATGTAAGAACGTTCATGACTGCACTGTTTCAGTAGCGAAGGATGAAAAACAACCGAAAAATGCATCAATAGAGTTGATTAATCTTGCACTTCTGTTTAAAGGAATTCTATCCCTATTTTAAGAAAACGAGGCAGTTCTCTAACGTAGAGCAATCAAGAAATATTAAGCAAAAAGAAGAAAATGCAAAAGTATCTGATGTGCTACTGTTTCTATTTGAAAAAATGAATATAT
The DNA here is from genome assembly GCF_030222135.1 of Aotus nancymaae. Classification (NCBI taxonomy): domain Eukaryota; kingdom Metazoa; phylum Chordata; class Mammalia; order Primates; family Aotidae; genus Aotus; species Aotus nancymaae. The sequence goes on from NW_026988467.1 coordinate 22,512,130, forward strand.
ATTTAAATATATATCCCCCATAAGAAATGTACACATGAAGAAAACAGGCAATCATATTGCCTTTTTTTTTTTTTTTGAGATGGAGTTTTGCTGTTGTCACCCAGCTGGAGTGCAATTGTCTCCACGATCTTGGCTCATGGTTCACTGCAACCTCCACCTCCCGAGTTCAAGCGATTCTCCTGTCTCAGCCTCCTAGTAGCTGGGATAACTGGCGCCCGTCACCACGCCCAGCTAATTTTTGTATTTTTAGTCGAGAGGGTTTCACCCGTTGGGCAGGCTGGTCTCAAACTGCTGACTTCAGGTGATCCAACTGTCTTGGCCTCCCAAGTGCTGGAATTACTGGCATGAGCCACCACGCCCAGCTAATTTTTGTATTTTTAGTAGAGATGGGGTTTCACCATCTTGGCCAGGCTGATCTCAAACTCCTGACCTCGGCCTCCCAAAGTACTGGGATTACAGACATGAGCCACCACACCCGGCCTACATTGCCTTTAAAAAGGAAAACCTTACTATCACACTAGCCTTTAAGTGAGGAAGGAAGGAAGGGAGGGAGGGAGGGAGGGAGGGAGGGAGGAAGGAAGGTCCACTGCTAAATGACCAAGTAGGACAAATATTCTTGTTGTGTAACCTTTGGTACCTTTGGAATTGTGTGCCATGTGTACATAACAACAGTTCAAAATTCAACTTAAAAAAACAAATTCCCTGCCTCTAGACCCAGTACTTCTCCTTTTTGGAATCTAGCTTAAGGAAATTACTGGATTTCAGACAAAGATTTATGCAAAAAGATATTCACTGAAGTGTTATCATACAGGAAAAAGATGTATACAATTTAAAAGCCTAACAACAGAAAAACAGATAAGAAAATTATGGTATATACATGTACCACCTACCATGAAATCATAAAAAGAATGTTTATCATAAGATTTATTGACATGGGAAAATGCCTATAACATTAAGTAATGAAATCCTAGATAGAAAATTGTGTGTGCAAGCTGCGCATGGTGGCTGGAGGATCACTTGGGGCCAGGAGTTTGAGACCAGCCTGGGTGACATAGGGAGACCCAGTCTGACCCCTGTAACAATAGCAGGCATAAAGAATAATGGAAGAAAACGTACCAAAAAGTAAACAATTGTGCTTGCTGGATGGAGACACTGTAAGTGATTTTTCCTCCCTCTGTAGCTTTCTATAGTTTTCAATTTTTTTTTTTTTTTTGTAATGGGCATCTATGGCTAAGACAATTTTTTTAACTTAAAAATAAATTCCCGGGACCGGGCAAGTGGCTCATGCCTATAATCCTAGCACTTCGGGAGGCCGAGGTGGGTGGACTGCCTGAGGTCAGGAGTTGGAGACCAGCCTGGCCAGCATGGTGAAACCCTGTCTCTACTGAAAAACTAAAAAATTAAGCAGGCATGGTGGCAGGCATCTGTAATCCCAGCTACTCAGGAAGCTGAGGCAAGAGAATTGCTTGAACCCAGGAGGTGGAGGTTTCAGTGAGCTGAGATTGTGCCATTGCATTCCAGCCTCGGCAACAGAGTGAGACTCCATCTCAATCAATCAATCAATAAATCCCCACAGTACTTAGGAAAATTAAAGATAATTTTCCTTATTAATTAAAAATGGGATTTCACCATGTTGTCCAGACTGGTGTATAGCTCTTTATGCAGGGTTTATTTCTAGAAGTAGAACTGATGGGTTAATGTCAACCTATCAATGAAACGCCATCTCTACAAAAAATACAAAAATTAGCAGGACGTGGTGGCGCGTGCCTATAGTCCCAGTTATTTGAGGGGCTGAGGCAGGAGATCGCTTGAGCCCAGGAGGTTGAGGCTGCAGTGAGCTGAGATTGCGCCACTGCACTCCAGCCTGGGTGACAGAGCCAAACTCTGTCTCAAAAAAAAAAAAAAAAAAAAGGCTGTACAAATGTTCAAAGTGTTATTATTAACAAAATATTGTAAATAACTTGTGTCTGTTAGAGGAGGTTACTTGAATAAGTTACAGACCATCCAAAATGTAGAATATGAAGCAGCAGTTAGACATAATGGGGTAGGTCTATTACTGTGGAAAAATCTAAGAATTATTATTATGGTAGGAAAAGCAATTTGCAGAACCATATGGATGTTATGATTGCACTTAATGCTAAAGAAAGAAAACCTGAAAGTGTGCATTTGTGTTTGCACATAAATGTATGGAGGACATTAAACTGTTAACAATAGTTGTCCAGGCTGGGTGCAGTGACTCATTCCTGTAATCCCAGCACTTTGGGAGTCTGAGGTGGGTGGATCACTTGAGCCAGGAGTTCAAGATCAGCCTGGGTAACATGAGGAAAACCCCGTCTCTTAAAAAAAAAAACATATAAAAATTAGCTGGGCATGCCTGTAGTCCCAGCTACTCGGGAGGCTGAGGTGGGAGACTCACTTGAACCCAAGAGGTCAAGGCTGCAGTGAGTCATGATAGCGCCACTGCCCTCCAGCCTGGGTGACGCGGGGAGACCCTGTCTCAAAAACAAACAAACAAACAAACAAACAAACAAACAAAATAGCTGTCTGGTGAAGGGAATAGACTAAAAGGAGACTTCTACTATTTGCTCTATGTTTATCTGTAGTGTTTGCATCTTTTGTAGAAATGTGTTCATATCATCTGTGTAATTTTAAAGTAATAGTAATATACGGTTGGCAAGTAATAGTAATATACTGGTTGGCAAGAATAGAGTAAGATCTGAAAATATACACAAAAAAATTATCAGTGGTTTCCACCAGGGAAGAGGGATTGGGGCTTGGGGTGATGGGTAATTTTCTCCATTTCCTTTATATTCCTTGGCATTGACTTTTTTCTTTCATAATGCCCACACATAAACTACGTTCATAATTAAAACAGCAACATCAAAAGCCCAGGCTGGTTGGTAGCAGTCTCTGCTTTTCTCCAGTCCTCTCCTGTCTCTCCACACTAGCTCTCTGTTCTCTTATGTAAGGATACTACTCACATCCAAAGCCCAGAAACTCAAAGCCCTAGATAATACCAGCTTCGTTTCTCCTTTTACCAAAGAGGATGAAACTGAGATGCTGAGACACAACCTCCGGGCTGCGAAAGTGGACTCAGGTGACCTGGATCCTAGGCCCCTCCTCTCCCACCTTCAATTTCCAGAGATAACCCCTAGGAGGGGGAGTGCCAAGGGCTGTTTCCACCAGGCTAGGGAGGTCAGGACTTGAAGGATGGCCAGCCAGGCAGCATGGCTGTGAAGCCACAAATTAATGTTATCAATGTAGCATCAAATGAGGGAACAATAAACCCCATCATTTGCTGAGTTCCCTCTGGGCTCCACTTCAAGCGCCCTTCCTAGACAATGGCTGGTCACAGACCCACGCAGATGCTGCCAGGTTTTCCAGAGAGACAGCGACAGAGCACTGGGCCAAATTGGCCTCCGGTGGCCAACACACTGGGATTCACCTCTAATGACTTATCCCCTCAAGGAGGCATCTTGGAAACCCTCCCAGGGCCCAGGAACGCAGCGTGCTGGAAGATCTTTGGCTCTGAAGCTGATCAGGAGGCAACTGTGGTGTAGTAGAGGTGGGGCACTGGCTTGGAAGCAGGAAACCGGGGTTTCAGGATCCAGTACTGCCACCGTCTTGTTTTGTGACCCTGGCAACTCACCAGATCCTGTGAGTCTGAGAGTCAGGGGACCAGGGGGATAGGGGGCAGACAGGGACCTCAGTATCTGGGGGAGAAAGAGTGGTGTCAAGCCCCCTCCCCCATCATGGCTCTCTGAATCCTAGATGTCGGTGAAGCTGCTGTTTCCTCTTCCCCAGCAGCTGCTGCCTGCCTGTCTCCATGGCAACCAGGCCAAAAGACTAATTTGCCAGGGTCCAGGCTCTGGAACTCCTACCTTGTAGCTGGGTTTTCAACTTGTCTTTCCGGAAGTCAGGCCTTTGCCACTCCCTAGAGCCTCTGACTGCATCCCCTAGCCATTGCATGGGAGTAGCAGGTCCTGGGCCAGCCAGAAAGAACACTCCATTTATCCCTTAGAAACCTCATCCACTTGCGAAGAGAACAAACAGTCTCATACCCAGCGCTTTGTCATCACTGGTGATTTGTGTTTCAAAGACCGCTGTCCCTCCTGTAACCACTCTGGGCTGCTAAGTAGGGATTTGTGAGAGCAGATGGCTTAGGGAACCGGTCATATGCAACGAAGTCTCCGATCTTACCCCCTTTCCATTTCCTTAGGCTTCTCCCTGCTCTCCGCTGGCCTATGGCTGGGTCCAGAAGTCCTGCTGTGGCTTGTCTGGTTCTAACCAGACTAAAACAAAAAATCTTAGCTGAGTGCAGAGGCACATGCATGTAGACCCAGCGACTTGGGAAGCTGAGTTGGGAGGATCGCGTGAGCCCAGGAGTTCGCGGCTGTCATGCATCACGATTGTACCTGTGAATAGCCACTGCACTCCAGCCTAGGCAACACAGGCTTAAAAAAAATCACGAAAATCACCTTTCTTTTCTTTTTCTCTTTTTTTTTTTTGAGATGGAGTCTTGCTCTGTTGCTCAGGCTGGAGTTCAGTGGCATAATCTTGGCTTGTTGCAACCTCCGCCTCCCAGGTTCAGGTGATCCTCCTGCCTCAGCCCCACTAGTAGCTGGGATTATAGGCATGTGCTACCATGCCTGGCTAACTATTGTATATTTTTAGTAGAGATGGGGTTTCAAAATGTTGGCCAGGCTGTTATTGAACTCCTGACCTCAGGTGATTCACCTGCCTTGGCCTCCCAAAGTGCTGGAATTACAGGCATGAGCCACTGCACCCGGCTGAAAATCACCTTTCTTAGAAGCTCATCGAGGGTCTGGCAGGCAGAGTCTCACAGATTTCCCCCGTGGACCTGGTGTAATTTGTCTAACTGTATTGGCTTTGCCCAGGGCCACTGCAAATTGAACAGCTATCTTTTTCTTTTCTTTCTTTCTTTTTTTTTTTGAGACAGAATCGTGCTCTGTTGCCCAGGCTGGAGTGCAGTGGCATGATCTTGGCTCACTGCAGCCTCTGCCTCCGGGATTCCAGTGATTCTCCTGCCTCAGCCTCCTGGGTGGCTGCGATTACAGACACACACCATCACACCTGGCTAATTTTTGTATTTTCAGTAGAGACAGGGTTTCACCATGTTGACCAGGCTGGTCTTAAACTCCTGACCTCAGGTGATCCGCCCTAGGCCTCCCAAAGTGCTGGGATTATAGGTGTGAGCCACCGCACCTGGCCACAGCTATCTTTTTCTATGCGTGCTCTCATAACCCCGTTATAACCTTCTGGAGGACAGGGATTATGTGGCCTGTCCATTCTCAGGACATAGCCCACTGCCTTGTACACAGTACACGGGTTCATGAACATGTCAGTAGCACAGGAAGCACATTTATGTGCCAACCAAAAGGTCTGACTGGAGTTAGGAGACCTGTTCCAGGCCTGGCCCTGCCGTGAACTTGCCGTACAGGTTTGAGCAAGTCTACTGCCTTTTCTGGGGCTTCTACCACTCTGTGAAGTGAGTAAATTGGACTGTGATCTCTAAAGGGTTCTCCTCAGCTCCAACTGTTTCTCCAAGAGAGACACCTACAAAGCTCTCTATAGGAGGAACCAAGTCAAGATCCGGAGTTCTCTTCATATAAGGTTGTAGTGCATTATGGTTAAAACTAGTCCTGGTTGGACCTGGGACAGCGGCCTGGTATATGCTGGACCCAATGGAAACCAACTCCTGCCATGGTGGCTAGGCCGGAGCCCTGCCTGATGTGGAGAGTTACACCAGTCAGTAGCAAACCAATGCAACTAGACCCTACTGCTCTCAGGAACCACCAACAACCAGTACCACGTGCTCACAGAGAAGGTGCGACCTGGAACTCAGGTCATAACCTGGACAGCACTGCACTGAGTTGGAAGCCTAAGGTCCCAGCACACGTCCAGCTGGTAGCCGAGATCATTTCCTAAAAATCTGGCTTCACGTGGGGCCTCACAGCAAAGCTCCGTAGCTGAGTTCGTTTACATGGGTTTCTTCCTTGCAGCCCAGAGAGGCAAACCAGTACACATAGATGTACATGCCTAAACATGTCCCAAAAAGAACTCCAGGGTGACCAGCAGCCTCTGTTCCCACAATAAGAAATAGCCATCATGGCAGGGCACAGTGGCTTATGCTATAAACCCAGCACTTTGGGAGGCCAAGGCGGGTGGATTACCTGAGGTCAGGAGTTCAAGACCAGCCTGGCCAACATGGTGAAACCTCATCTCTACTAAAAATACAAAAATTAGCCGGGCATGATGGCAGGTGTCTGTAGTCCCAGCTGCTTGGAAGGCGGAGGCAGGAGAATCACTTGAACCTGGGAGGCAGAGGTTGCAGTGAGCTGAGACCGCACCACTGTACTCCGTTCTGGGCAGCAGAGCGAGACTCTGTCTCAAAAAAAAAAAAAAAAAGAAATAGCCATCAGACTTCCTTCAAGTAACCATGCCCCAGCTATGCTAAATGACTCACATGCTCTTCAAGGCCTTTGTGCGTGATGTTTCCTCTGCCCTTTCCCTCCTCCCTCCCCCTTCCATCAGGCCCCTACTCATCCTCCCCCTGGGGGTCTTTTCTGGCTCCAACTGTTGCTCACTGCCACCCAACCTCACATTCCACAGCATCTGTGGATACCTAAGTGAAGGGCTCCCTGACCATGGTCATCTCTTTAAAAGGCCTCACATCAGCTGGGTGCAGTGGCTTATACCTGCAATCCTAGCACTTTGGGAGGCCAAGGTAGGAAGATTCCCTGAGGCCAGGAGTTCAGGACAAGCCTGGGCAACATAGTGAGACCCTGGTTCTATAAGATGTTTAAAAATTAGCTGGATGCAGTGGTACGGGCCTGCAGTCTTGGCTACTTAGAGGCTGAGGTGGAAGGATTGCTTAAGCTCTGAACCTAGGAGTTTAAGACCAATCTGGGCAACATAAGGAGACCCCATCTCCACAAAAAATTAAAAATAAAAAAATAGCCAAGCGTAGTGGTAAGCACCCATGGTCCCAGCTGCTCAGGAGGGTGAGGTGGGAGGATCACTTAAGCCCAGAAGGTCAAGGCTGCAGTGAGTTATGATTGTGCCACTGCAATCCGGCCTGGGCAATAGAGGGAGACCTTGTCTCAAAACAAAATAAAACAAAAATAAAAGGCCTCCCATCTATGTGTCATAATTATTTGTTTGAATCTGTCTCTCTTCCTTTTGAATTCCTCAAAGTCTGGAGGTTTTCTTGCATCCCCAGTACCTAACACAGAGTCTAGCGCAGGGAAAGTATTCAACCAACATTTTTCTAGCATTGCTTGAATTAATGAAAGAAATGAAAGAAGCAACTTGAGGGCCACCGGCTCTCATTTCTGTATGAAGATGTTCGGAATCATGCCTTGGGTTTGTATTGTACTTTCAACATTCTCAAACTGTTTCTGACGTTGCTTGTTTCATTTGATTCTCATCATGCCCAGAAAGTAGGCAGGGAAGGGAACATGACTCTATAGCTGACAAGGACCCCAGACACAAAGAGGTACAGTGACCTGCTCAAGGTCGCAGGAGAGATGGCAGCCTTTGGTGGAGCATTCCTACCTCTTTATCTGAGGCTGGGGCTCATTCCACCCCCTCCATTGCTGATATGGTTTGCTTGTATCCTCACCCAAATCTCATCTTGAATTGTAGTTTCCGTAATTCTCGCATGTTTTGGGAGGGACTGGGTAGGAGGTAATTGAATCATGGGGGGCAGTTCTCCCATACTATTTTCATGGTAGTGAATAAGTCTCACAAGATCTAATAGTTTTATAAGGGGAGACCCTTTCACTTGGTTCTCATTTTCTCTCTTGTTCTCCACCATGTAAGATGTGTCTTTCACCTTCCACCATGATTGGGAGGCCTCCCCAGCCACATGGAACTGTGAGTCCCTTGAACCTTTTACTTTATCAATTACCCAGTCTTGGGTATGTCTTTATCAGCAGCTTGAGAATGGACTAATATGACTGCCTTCTTGATGTTCCTGTAAACCTCCTGTATAAAAGTTGCATCGGGAAAAGGAAAGAAGCTTTGTCTCCAAGGATCCTTTGACCCACTTGGGGAAACCTCTCCTTCTTAGCAAAAATCCAGATCCACAGCCCCAAGGAAGGAAGGAAGCATCTATAACAGTGGATGCACGGGTCTCAGAGCCAGCAAACTGAGCTCTGGCCTTGAGATGTCTACTTTTCTGAGCCTCAGTTTCCTGAGATGTGACAAGTGCCTGCTTCACAAGGCTGAAAGGACTTTATGTCCTGTAAAGTATCATACGCATGTGAGGGGAAAGACAAAAATGACATGTCACACACAAAGCAAGGTATCCGATCCAGGCTAGGATGTGCCCTAGATGGAGCTCAGTGTGCAGAGATCACTAGCACAGCCACAGGGCAGCTGCCGTCTGTCACACTCTTTCGCCGCCCTATTTCCAGCTAAGGAAGAGCAGAGTAGACAGTTTCACTTCCGCCTAAACCTGCAAGAAGGCATTTTCCTAAATTCTTTGACTTCATAAAGATAATCTGGGTGGGGTGCAATGGCTCACACCTGTAATCTCAGCACTTTGGGAGACCAAGGTGGTGGATCACAAGGTCAGGAGTTTGAGACCAGCCTGGCCAACATGGTGAAACCTCATCTCTGCTAAAAATACAAAAATTAGCGGAACATAGTGGTGGGCACCTGAAATCTTAGCTATTCGGGAGGCTGAGGCAGAATTGCTTGGACGCAGAAGGTGGAGGTCGGTTGCAGTGAGCTGAGATCATGCCACTGCTCTCCACCCTGGGCAACAGAGCAAAACTCTGTCTCGGGGAAAAAAAAAATGATCTGCTTACTGGTAGCTTATAGATCCACCAGGCTCTGACCAGCCTCCCCACATTACCCTGTGGCCGTTTTGCTACTTAGTTTCCCCTCTGTGGGATGGGTAGGGCGTATCACACATAGCACCGACTATGATCTTTATCGGGGTAGGGAGTAGAGGCAGGGGTTAGCATGTGCAGGGCCTGAGGGACAATTACTTGTCTGAAGACCCCAGAAAAAGTAACACTCCCCTCTTCAGTTACTCTTCATCAAATCTTGTAGGCTTTGAGGAGGACAGAATGAAATCACTGACTGCGTGACAATTTACACCCTCTCTCTGGAAATGGCCAGTTGCTGTACCATAATTATTTTTTATTATGTTCCCATTATTTCAGGTCATGAGTTCAGTCTCTGTTCTTTTTTTTCTTTTTGGAGACAGAGTCTAATTTTTGTATTTTTTAGTAGAGATGGGTTTTTACCATGTTGGCCAGGATGGTCCCGATCTCCTGACCTCGTGATCCTCCTGCCATCGCCTCCTAAAGTGCTGGGATTACAGGCATGAGCCACCGTGGCCAGCCCAGTCTCTGTTCTTACACAGTTAACTTCATCCAGAGGTGGGGAAATCTATTCCAAAACTGTAGACAAACAGCACCACTCCTTCTAGCCAGCACCACTCCCAAAGTGCTATCCACAAGCCAATGAACTCGAAGGCGAGGAATCTACCTTACTCATATAACTATTTCCTGTAATTGGCATAATGCTGGCATATTGTAGACATTTAATAATTAGAGCTACTGTGTATTGCATAGTGTGCTAAGTATGTTTTATAAATCATCTTTTTTTTTTTTTTTTGAGATGGAGTCTCGCTCTGTTGCCCAGGCTGGAGTGCAGTGGCAAGATCTTGGCTCACTGCAACCTCCACTTCCTGGGTTCAAGTGGTTCTCCTGCATCAGCCTGCCGAGTAGCTGGGATTACAGGCGCGTGCCACCATATCTGGCTATTTTTTTGTATTTTTAATAGAGACAGGGTTTCACCACGTTAGCCAGGATGGTCTCAATCTCCTGACCTCATGATCTGCCTGCCTTGGCCTCCCAAAGTGCTGGGATTACAGGCGTGAGCCACTGCACCCAGCCTACATACCATCTTGTTTAATCCTTACAATAATGCTGCTGAGTGGAAATACTATTATTATTCTTATTTTACAGATGAGGAAACTAAGACTCAGAAAGGCAAAGTAACTTGTCTAGGGTAACACGGCTAACAAGTAGCAGAATCAGAACTAGACTGACTAGTTTCAGAATCAGAACTAGACTAGTTTCAGAACTAGACTAGTTTCAGAATCTCTTTTCTTGCCATTTCTTGTAGTTGGCTCAATGCCATCCACTTCCACTGCTGGAAACCAAAAATTCTTTGCTTTGGCTGGGTGCAGTGGCTCATGCCTGTAATCCCAACATCCTGGTCAACATGGTGGAACTCTGTCTCTACTAAAAATACAAAAATTAACCAGGTGTGGTGGTGGGCACCTGTAATCCCAGCTACTTGGGAGGCTGAGGCAGGAGAATTGCTTGAACTCGGGAGGTAGAGGTTGCAGTGAGCTGAGATTGCACCACTGCATTCCAGCCTGGGTGACAGAGTGAGACTTCATCTCAAAAAAAAAAAAAAAACCTTTGCTTCACAGTGCCATTTCTGAATGGCTCCAGCTGAGAGGCAGAGGCCAGCTCTGATTCTCTATCCTGTATTCCTGACCCTGTCTGAGGCTGTTACCCTTTCTTTATTCCCGGTTAACCTCAGTTATTCTCCAGTTTTCCCAACAGCAGAATAGAGCATTTATTTTTTTCCCCTGGTGCCTTTCCTTACACTTGATATCTGCAACGGTGGTGGCAAGGATTTCTTATTATGTACACGGGGGCTAACTGAAAAGGAAAAATTCATATTGATGAAAATAATGAAGCAGTTGAGGGACACCTCAGGCTCCAGCCTGTCCTCAGGGGAGCCTCACATCCTAATCTGGACTGTGCCACTGGCTCCCTCCCCAGCGGGGCTCATTTGACTGTCTGTAAAATGATGATAATAATGTTGACCTTTCTCATGGGAAGGAGAAGGAGAGGAGACACGTGGGAGGAGTTAAGGCTTTGGACAGGAGAAGATTAAAGATGAAAAGCATGAGTTTCAGGCTGGTTTCTGAGCGTGGCATCATTCCTTTCAGGAGTCGAGTCTCTTAATTCATGTTTATGAGGCTGCTTTTTGGAGTTCCTTGAATCCCCTGTTTTGCTAATTTTCCACTTCCTATAATAAGAGTCAAAGAAGGGGAGACTGAAGTCCAGAGGGTGCTGAGATTCAAGCCTTTCCCAGTAGACATGAGAGACCCAAAGGCTCACAAAGCCTCCCCACCCCTCACCAAGCAACGAAGAGTGGGGAAAACAAAAGCAGGAATTGTGGTGACAGCCTGAAAGGTGGCTTCTGCTAGCTCGTGGGTAGGAGAATGCCCTGTTGGAAGACAAACAGGTCATAGGGAGGGAGGCTCTCTGGGAGCTCAGGAGGGGTCTTTTGTCACCTGACTATATCCCTCCAGGTCCAGGGAGAAACTGCTAAAGCAAACACTCTCAACCGAGGACGTGTGGGCTTGGCGAAGATAAAAATGGTATTTAGCAGAAGAGAGAAAAATGTATTCAATTCGCAGTTCAGTTATGATTTAGATGCAGCCGTGGGCAGCATAGCAATGAGCTTCTTATTTTAAGCAAGTGGCAGAGAGATGAAAATAGATCAAGTGTGTTGAATCAAGCCAGGTTTTTGCAATCAGTGAACTAGATTTAAGACCACACCTTCATCAAACTATGTGAGGAGTCTTTCTTAAATATGAAAACCCTCTGTTTTCAGAGAGGGGTGTTCACACTGTTGCAGAGTGAATTTCATCTAAATCATCGCTAGAGAAGTTCAGATTTCACATTGGGGCTGGACTCAGGAAGGGAAGGAGAGCTCCAGTCCCTCCCATTGGGCCTCTGGATCCAAGTAAGACCCTCCAAGAACATGGGAACCCTGGACTGGATGGGCCCTCATGATTATCTAGCAAAAGCTATGACAGTGGTTCCCATTTATATATTTGACACTAATGTGTGTGTGTGTGTGTGTGTGTGTATAATTTCATTCAAACCTTATAATACCTTTTTTTTTTTTAAGACAGAGTCTTGCTCTGTTGCCCAAGCTGGAGTGCAATGGCATGATCTCGGCTCACTGAAACCTCTGCCTCCCGGGTTCAAGCAATTCTCCTGCCTCAGCCTCCCAAGTAGCTGTGATTACAGGCACCCACCATCATGCCCAGCTAATTTTTGTATTTTTGTAGAGACGGGATTTCACCATGTTGGTCAGGCTGGTCTTGAACTCCTGACGTTAGGTGATCTGTCCGCCTCGGCCTCCCAAAGTGTTGGGGTTACAGGCGTGAGCCACCGCGCCTGGCCTCAGGGTTTTCTTTACTAAACCACAGAGGCCTTTGCTCAGTTGTCACTTCTCAGTGAGGATTCCCTGACTACCTCATTTCACCCTGTGATGCCCCATCCCTGGCACTCCTTATGCCCCACTACTGTTTTATTTATCTTAAAAGCATCCGAAGGCTGGGGGCAGTGGCTCACACCTGCAATCTCAGCACTTTGGGAGGCCAAGGCAGGCAGATTGCTTGAGCTGAGGAGTTCAAGACCAGTCTGGGTAATATGGCGAGACCCCATCTCTATAAAAAAATAAACAAAAAAATTAGCCAGGCGTGGTGGCATGCACCTTTAGGCCCAGCTACTCCAGAAGCTGAGGTGGGAGGATTGCTTGAGCCCTGGAGGTCAAGGCTGCAGGGAGCCATGTTTGCCCCACTGCACTCCAGCTTAGGTGACAGAGGGAGACCCTGTCACACAAAAAATAAAAACAAAAAAGGCATCAGACCTACTGGATTTACTTTTTTACTCTCTCTTTCACGCATCAAATGCTAGAACTTGCATGTTTTCTTTTCTTTCTCTTCTCTTCTCTTTTCCTTTCTTTCTCTTTTTTTTGATGGAGTCTTGCACTGTCACCAGGGCTGGAGTGTAGTGGTGGGATCTCAGCTCACTGCAACCTCCACCTCCTAGGTTCAAGTGATTCTCCTGCCTCAGCCTCCCAGATAGCTGGAATTATAGGCAGCTGCCACCACGCCCGGCCAATTTTAAAAATATATAGTAGAGACGGGGTTTCACTATGTTGGCCAGGCTGGTCTTGAACTCCTGACCTCATGATCTGCCCCCCTCTTGGCTTCCCAAAGTGCTGGGATTACAGGCATGAGCCACTGTGCCCAGGTAAACTGCGGATTCTCTAAGGGATCATTGTGTTGCTTTTTGTCAAAGGCTGCATGCATACCTGTCAGCTTTACAACAGAAAATCAGGAGAGAGGTTCTTCATCATTCAATCATTCACTGAATATTCATTTATTTGTTTATTGTCTGTTTTCATCCCCTAGAAGCCAGGCTCCATGAGGGTAAATATTTTTTACTGGTATCCCTGGTACCTAGAAGAATGTCTGGAAAATTAATGAATATTCAGTGAATAAGTGAATGTTGAATAAGCTCTCGCCTGATTTTCTGTTGAAAAGCTGATGGAAATGCATGCTGCTTTGGATAAAAAGAAACACAATGCTCTTTCAGAAAACCTGCAGGTTCTAGACTCTGATACAGCGAGAGAGAGAGTGAACAGGCAGCAGACCTGCTTTTTGGGGGAAAGGGCATTTACAGGTGAAGACGGCATCCAAGCTGCCAAAGTCAGTGAGATGCAGACACGAGGTGCCAGTTCACTGGTTAGTCTGAGTGCATACAAAGACCTGAGAGCAAGAAGAGAAGCGAGTAACTAGAGATGCTGGCACAGGCAGCGGAGTTTAGCCTCTGGGAAGCAGCAACAAAGCCGTTCCACAGCTCCATTTGGCATGGATTGTGTGCTTGCCACCAATAATTTTTTTTCTTCACCTAGGAAAATAAAAGGGAAATAAGACTCCCCTTAGTACAAACATCGACTATACCAGAGAACAGATTTCCAAGTCACTTTATTTATTCATTTATTTTGAGGCAGGGTCTCACTCCATTGCCCAGGCTGGAGTACAGTGGCATGATCACAGCACACTACAGCCTCGACCTCCCAGGTTCTAGCAATCCTCCCACCTCAGCCTCCCAAGTAGCTGGGACTAGAGGCATGGCACCACGCCTGGCTAATTTTTTTGATTTTTTGTAGAGACAGGGTTTTGCCCTGTTGCCCAGGCTTGTCTCAAACTCTTGAGCTCAAGTGATCCTCCTGTCTCAGTCTTTTTTTTTTTTTGAGACAGAGTCTTGCTTTGTCACCTAGGCTGGCGTACAGTGGCGTGATCTCTGCTGGAGTACAGTGGCATGATCACTGCAACCTCCACCTCCTGGGGTCAAGTGATTCTCCTGCCTCAGCATCCGAAGGAGCTGAGAATACAGGCATGCGTCACCACACCCAGCTAATTTTTGTATTTTTAGTAGAGACAGGGTTTCACCATATTGGCCAGGCTGGTCTGGAACTCCTGCCCTCATGATCCACCCACCTTGGCCTCCCAAAGTTCTAAAATTACAGGCATGAGCCACTGTGCGTAGCCTGCCTCAGCCTCTTTAAAGTTCTGGGATTATAAACATGAGCCACTGTGCCAGGCTCAAAGCCACTTTAAAGCAGTATTCTTTAACTTGTCCAAAATGGTAAATTGGGGCAAGATTCTTGACCTCAGTGGGAATTAAATGAGGTAATTGATGCATGCAAAGCCCCCCTCAGTATAATGCCTGGAACGTGGGGCCCACACAATGTTCACTAGTAAATTGAGACTCTTTTCTTTTCTATTTTTTTTTTTTTTTTGAGATGGAGTCTCACTCTGTTGCCCAGGCTGGAGTGCAGTGGCATGATCTCAGCTCACTGCAACCTCCACCTCCCGGGTTCAAGCAATTCTCCTGCCTCAGTCTCCTGAGTAGCTGGGATTACAGGCACGTGCCATCATACCTTGCTAATTTTTGTATTTTTGGTAGAGACAGGATTTCACCATGTTGGTCAGGCTGATTTCAAACTTCTGACCTCGTGATCCACCCGCCTTGGACTCCCGAAGTGCTGAGATTACAGGCATGAGCCACTGCGCCCAGCCTGACTCTTTTCTGAAAATACAGTAAACACTATGAACTGTCTTTCCAGAAAATACACATTTGATCGTACATTCAAAATTTTACATATAGTATCAGAGGAAAAGAGCTCTGCAGAGGTCTGTTGAACTAGGGGTTAAGAATAAGTCCCGGGCTGGGCACGGTGGCTCCCCACTGTAATCCCAGCACTTGGGGAGGTCAAGGTGTGGTGTGGATCACTTGAGGTCAGGAGTTCAAGACCAGACTGGCCAACCTGGAGAGACTCCCGTCTCTACAAAAACAAGAAAATTAGCCAGGTGTGGTGGCACATGCCTGTAATCCCAGCTACTTGGGAGGCTGAAGCAGGAGAATCACTCAAACCTGGGAGGTGGAAGTTTCAGTAAGCCAAGATTGTGCCACTGCACTCCAGCCTGGGGCAACAGAGGGAGACTCCATCTCAAAAAAAGAAGAACAAGTGCCATGAGACAGATCAACTTCCAGGCCAACAAGATTGATCTGTAACTCACTGAAACATCTTCACACACTTAAAGGAACAATGCACTCCAGAACAGGGGTTAGCAAACCTTGGAAGCCCAGAAATAGTGTCACAGAGGCAAGTTTAGGCTATCCCCATTCAAACACTGCTAAGGAGGGGCACCCTGCCTGAGAACCCATGTGCCTGTCTCTGGTGGCAGTGGATAAAGTCCTGCTTTATGGAGATGTGCACAGCAGGGCTTACCCTGGTGTCTTTACCACTGGGATCATGTCACTTAATTTCCCTTGCTTCACATCGCAAGTCAATCTTCCAATTAGAATGTGGCTTTGCCCGTGAAGGGCTGTAGGGAGAGGAAGCTCAGGCTATAGGCAGTGGTCCTGGATCCTCTGCTTACATTTCTCATTGTAAATTAGTTGGCCGGCACTTTGTGGAAAGCTCTGTGAGTGTGGCCAAGCCCTCTTCCTCAGCAGGCATGCATATTGGTTTTCTATGCCTGCAAAGCTCTTTGGGTGATGACAGGAAACCTAACGTGCTGAGATTGAGAGCTCTTACTTCTTTTTTTTTTTTTTTTTTTTAAAGAGGGAGAGAGAATGGGAGTATTGCTTTCTTGCCCAGGCTAGAATGCAATTTAGTAATGGGTATTGAAAAGCTCTTTTATACTGATAATTATACTTAATGATGTAGTCAGGAAGGAATAAGGGAAGAAGATAACAAACAAACAGCCAACCAATATTTAATTTAAACCTATGAAATGCTATGCGATTACTGAGGAGTGATTTACTTCCAATTATATAGTCACCTTTGGAATAGGTGTGAGGTGGTAATGTATGTTTTGTGTATTTGAAGTGGAGAGTTCTATAAATGTTTATTAAGTTTACTTGTTCCGGGTCTGAGTTCAAGTTCTGAATATCCTTGTTAATTTTCTATCTCGTTGATCTATAGAATCGTTAGCTCTTCTTGTTACATTGATCCTTTTGCCATTATGTAATGTCATTCCTCGCCTCTTTTGATCTTTGTTGCTTTAAAGTCTACTTTATCAGAGGCGAGAATTGCATCTCCTGTTTTTTGTTTATTAGTTTATTTTTACTCTCTGTTTGATTGGTAAATCTTCCTCCTTCTCTCTGAGTCTTTGTGTATTGTTGCATGTAAGATGGGCCCGGACGCAGCATACCGATGGGTTTTGGCTTTTTATCCAATTAAAATATATATAGGTTTAATACCAGCGTTTGATGCTAGCTGGCTGTTTTGCCCATTAGTTGATGTAAATTTTTTATTGTGTTAAAATTCTTTGCTTTTTGATATATTTTTGGAAAGGCTGATATTGGTTGTTCCTTTATATGTATAGTGCTTCTTTCAGAAGCTCTTGTAAAGCAGGCCTGGTGGTGGTGAACTCTCTAAGTACTTGTTTGTTCGCAAAAGATTTAATTTTTCCTTCGCTCATAAAGTTTAGTTTGGCTGGATAGGAAATTCTGGGTTGAAAGTTCTTTTCTTTAAGGATGTTAAATATTGGTCCCCACTCTTTTCTGGCTTGTAGGGTTTCTGCTGAGAGATCTGCTGTAAATCTGATAGGTTTCCCTTTATGGGTAACCTGACCTTTCTCTCTGGCTGCCCTTAGTATTTTCTCCTTCATTTCAACCCTAATAAATCTGGCAATTATGTGCCTTGGGGTTGGTCTTCTTGAAGAATATCTTTGTGCGGTTCTCTGTATTACCTGGAGTTGAATATTACCCTGCCTTGCCAGGTTGGGAAAATTTTCTTGAATGATATCCTGAAGAGTATTTTCCAACTTGGATTCATTCTCTTCATCACATTCAGGTACACCTATCAAACGTAAATTAGGTCTTTTCACATAGTCCCATATTTCCTGGAGACTTTGCTCATTCCTTTTCATCCTTTTTTCTGCATTCTTGTCTTCTCGTTTCATTTCACTGAGCTGGTCCTCGACTTCTGATATCCTTCCTTCTACTTGATCAATTCGACTGTTTAAACTTGTGCATGCTTCGCGAAGTTCTCGTGTTGTTTTTCAGCTCCATCAATTCACTTATATTCTTCTCTAAATTGTCCATTCTCGTTAACAGTTCATCAAACCTTTTTTCAAGGTTCTTAGTTTCTTTGCATTGGGTTAGAACAAGTTCTTTTAATTCACAGAAGTTTCTTATCACCCACGTTTTGAAACCTGCTTCTGTTATTGGAACACACGTGTAATCTATTAAGCCTTGTTCCGTTACTGATGAGGAATTGCAATCCCCTGTAGAGGGAGAGGCATTCTGATTTTGAGTATCCTCTACCTTTTTACGCTGGTTTCTTCCCTTCATTATATATTTGTCCGTCTGTCGTCTTTATAATTACCGGCTTTCTAACTGGGTCTCTGACGTCCAACTTGTTGATTCCCTGCGCCGAGATCTGAGCAATCCACTGAGCCGGCCAAAACAGTGGTGTTAAGATTGATGGTGCTTTTCTGCCCGGGAATCTCCGGACTCTGCACCAAGAACTGGCGTGCTAAGGCACCAGCAAAACCATCACGCCGGCCACAAGAGTCGCCCTGGCGACCCGTGGGGCTCCTCCACTGGGAATCTCCTGGTCCGTGAGCAACAAATATTTGTCTGAAAGTGTGGCGTCCTCTCGTTCTTTGCGCTTTCACTGGGAGGTACGTGCCCGAGCTGCTAATCATCAGCCATCTTGGATCTCTCTCTCGAGAGCTCTTACTTCTTATTGAATTTTCTTATGAGAAATTTCTCTCATAGGAATCTACCCAAAGGAAAAACTAGACGTTCAGAAGTACACATGTACTTACAAAAGATGTCCAGTGTAGTGGTTTTTAAGCACTTACTATTATTTGAGACAGGGTCTCGCTCTGTCACCCAGGCTGGAGTGCAGTGGCATGATCTCAGCTCACTGCAACCTCCGCCTCCTGGGTTCAAACGATTCTCTTGCCTCAGCCTCCTGAGTAGTTGGGATTACAGGTGTGCTCTACCATGCCTCGCTAATTTTTGTATTTTTAGTAGAGACAGGGTTTCACCATGTTGGCCAGGCTGGTCTTGAGCTCCTGACCCCAAGGGATCTGCCTGTCTCGGCCTCCCAAAGTGCTGGGATTACAAGCATGAGCCACCATGCCAGGCCTATTATTATTTTTGAGACAGGGTCTCACTTTGTTGTCCAGGCCAGAGTTCAGTGGCATGATTACAGCTCACTGCTGCCTCAACCTCCTGGGCTCAAGCACTCATCCATTCAGCCCCCTGAGTAGATGGGACCTGGCTGGGACCACAGGCACATGCCACCATGCCCAGCTAATTTTTAAATTTTTTGTAGAGATGGGGTCTTACTGTGTTGCCCAGGCTGGTCTCGAACTCCTGGGCTTAAGCAATCCTCCTGCCTTGGTATCCCAAAGTGCTGAATTTATAAGTATGAGCCACAGCACATGGCCAACACTTTTTATTTTGAATTAATTTGTAGATTTATGTGCAGTTGTAAGAAATAATATTGGGAGATCCCATATACCCTTCACCCAGTTTTCCCCAAATGTAACATCTTGCATAATAACAATCAGAGAATTGACATTCATATAATCCACCCACCTTTTTCAGATTTCACCACTGTAGAAGTACACATTTGTATGTGTGTGTGTGTGTTTAGTTCAACCAAATTTTATCACATGTAGATTTGTGGAACCACCCCACCATAGTCATGACACAGAACAGTTCCATTACAAAGAATAATGTTAAATTTTACAGGAAAAAAAAAAATAACCTTAGCATCCAACATTGGGAAGTTGATTACATAAATTATGCTACAGTTATAGAGTAAGATATTTAGTCATATAAATGGTGAATATATCAACATTAAAAAAGTTTATAGGCTGGGTGCGGTGGCTCATGCCTGTAATCCCAGCACTTTGGGAGGCCGAGGCAGGTGGAGCAGAAGGTCAAGAGATTGAGACCATCCTGGCCAACATGGTGAAACCCCGTCTCTACTAAATATACAAAAATTAGTCAGGTGTCGGGGCATGCGCCTGTAATTCCAGCTACCTGGGAGGCTGAGGCAGGAGAATTGCTTGAACCCAGGGGGTGGAGGCTGTAGTGAGCCGAGATTGCACCACTGCACTCCAGCCTGGGCAACAGAGCAAGAGTCAGTCTCAAAAAAAAAAAAGAAGAAGAAGAAGAAGAGGAAGAAAGACAAGAGCTCATTTACTCTCTGCTGTATGAAGACATAGGAAGAAGGCAGTCATCTGCAAGCCAGGGAGGGCAACTCACCAGAACCTCATCAGCTGGCACCTTGATTATGATCTTCCCAGTCTCCAGAACTGGGAGAAGTAAAAGTCCATTGTTTAAGCCACCCCTTCTACGGCATTATGTTATGGCAGCCCAAACAGACTAAGACAGCCTGTTCCCCAAAGAGCAAGGAAATAGGGAGTGTGAATGTAAGCAGAAGTAGGGGAAAGCCCACGATAAATCAAAACAAAACCAACAAAAACCAAATAAAAGTATCCACTCAAGAAAGTGCTAAGTGACAGCACCCGGGGGAGGTAATCTCCTTGTTTACATGAAGGGTCCAGGGATCCAGGGGCTGTGGCCTAGCTCTCTTCCCAGCCACCCAAAACAGCTTCGAGGTCGTCTTATAGGAAACAGGCAGTCAGGTCACCCTTGCCACTTCCAGCCTCACTTTCCAGATCTGCAATGCAGAAGGGAAAGGAAGCGGTGTGAAGAGTGAGACAAAGGCTGGGTGGAGCATTCCTCCATCTAACAGCTGCTCAGGCAGCCACCCATGGGAGAAAATAAGGCAGAATCTGGGCCTGTAATCTGCCTGCCTGTGCCAGGGACCCCTCTGCCAGGAGACTGTGCCCTATCTGATAAGAGTAGTGGCCTAGGAATCAGCTATTTGAATCTTAGTCCACCTATGCCTCCAAGAAGCGTAGTTTGGCAAACCCAATTTGATAAAAGGAACATTTTGATATGGGAAACATTTTGTTAGAATTGAGTCAAAATATAAAATCACTGTTTTTTAAAAAAAATTACCAGGCAAGTTGTGAAAGACATACCCAATGCTTACTTTCTCTGATGTTCACCCTACCCGAGTTTCATTCCACTGTTGACCGTGACTCCATTCTTAGTTTAAACCATACCTCCGATATCCTCTCAAGTGCAAATCATTCCTGATTTCCAGAGGTGACAGCTGGCATTGGGTGGGGCTCAGAGGGGAAGGGAAAATGTCTGCTTTGCATATACCACTTGATGATTAAAAAAACGTTAACAACTTAATAATTTGGCTTTTAGGGTAAATGTCCTTCTGAATAGCGTTCTGTCAATGCATTCATAATTGAATGGTTTCTTTAAAATCTGCTAAAAGTGCCGGGCGCAGTGGCTCATGCCTGTAATCCCAGCACTTTGGGAGGCTGAGGAGGGTGGATCACCTGAGGTCGGGAGTTTGAGACCAGCCTGACCAACATGGAGAAACCCTGTCACTATTAAAAATACAAAATTAGGGTGTGGTGGTGGCACATGCCTGTAATCCCAGCTACTCAGGAGGCCGAGGCAGGAGGATTGATTGAACCCAGGAGATGGAGGTTGCAGTAAGCCGAGATCATGCTATTGCACTCCAGCCTGGGCAACAACAGCAAAAAACTCTGTCAAAAAAAAAAAAAAATCTGCTAAAGGTATTCCAAGTGCTTTCTAAACAAAGTGAGAGATCTTAGGGAAGGATCCCAGTTAAAAAAGAAAAAAAAGAAAAAAAGAGGTCCCAGAAGGGAAAGAAAAAAGCAACTTCATCCCAGAAGAAATACTCTAGAGTTTTTATGAGGCTTTGGGCAGTCTGTCTGCCTGGAATTCTGCCCTTTGGGGTACTTCTGCCATCCCACGTGGTTGTGGTAAACAGTCACAGCACCATGCCTGCCTTGGCTGTAAGAGGTAGGCCATGGCACAGGCATCTCAGTATCTCTCTCCTGTCCACATGATCCTACAAGCAGACTGACCCCACAAGCAGTTTGGGGCTGTGTTAGTCTGTTTTCTTTTGCTACAACTGAATACCTGAGACTGGGTAATTTATAAGTGTTGGGAAGTCCAACGTTTAGCGGCTGTATCCGGTGAGGACCTTCTTGCTAGTGGGGACCCTCTGCAGAGTCCCAAGGTGTTGTAGGGTATCATATGGTGAGGGGGCTCACTAGAAATGGCCACACTGGCTTTTATAACTGACCCACTTTTGTGATAACCAACCCACTCCCTCAATAATCCGTTAATCCATTAGTCCATGAGTGGGTTAATCCATTCATGAGAGCAGAGCCCTTATGACCCAATCACCTCCTAAAGGTTCCACATGTCAGTACTGCTGCATAGGGGGCAGTTTCCAACACATGAACTTTTGGGAGACACATTCAAACCAGAGCATGGCCTCCTTCCATGGGGTCTAATAATACGGTCCCTGGGAGAGAATGTCTCTCGGTCTTCCTCTGGGACCGTGGACTGCAGGATGTTGGGAGCCTGGAGCTGCTGGTGGCCATCTTGTCACCGTGTTGACAATCAGCAAGCCCACTTCAAACTTCCTAAGGCAATACATTCCCTTTTAACTTAACTTGGATCAAGTCTGTTTTCTGGCAGTCACAACTAACAGACCCCAAACATTGTTTTCACACGTATGGGGATCCCAAGACTGCTTAAAGGGAAGTATGGTTATTGACAGCCCCTGCCCACTTACCCAGAGTCCACAGTCAGACATCCACTCAGGAGAGAGATCCTATGTGTAAAGAAAAACTCTCTCACTTCAGGGAAAACCTGTACCAGCTATCCTTTTCTACTAATCAACCAAATCCTCTATTTCTAAAAGTCTCTCGATGAAAAAGAGATGCACATCTAGGCACCCATATTGGTGAAGTATCTGACCCAAAGTTTCCAGAAATAAAGGACTGAGATACAGACTGTATATCAGATCTTTAACCAACAGAACTGCATGCTGGAAGACAAAGGAGTGAGGTCTTCAATATTCTGAGGGGAAAAAAATGAATTTGTACCTAGAATTCTCTACTCAGCCAAATTAGCATGTACAAGCCACATTGATGGAATTGAATTGGCCAGGGAGATGTGTTCCTCAAGAAGTCTTCTATGTTAAGTGGGAACCAGGGTGCACAATGAAGCCTGATAGGTGATGCACAGAAGAGAAGTGAAACTAACAAATCTGAGGAATAGATCCAACTGCTTCCGGCAGGAGGGAGAGGATGCTGAAGGAGTTCGCATAGGCGTGCAGGGAAGGTTCATTAGAGGAGAGTCAGCAGCAATGCTGGAACAGAGGGGAAGAACAGACTTGGTGGACAGAAGAGGTGAGAGGGTATTTAAGAGACTGCAGGCAGGGCATGGAGGCTCACACCTGTAATCTCAGCACTTGTGGAGGCTGAGGCTGGAGGATTGCTTGAGGCCAGGATTTCCAGGCCGGCCTGGGCAGCATAGCCAGACCCTATCTCTAACAAACAAAACCAAAAAAAAACGCTGGATGTGGTGGTGCATGCCTATAGTCTTAGCTACTCGAGAGGCTGAGGTGGGAGGATCACTTGAGCCCAGAAGTTCAAGGCTTCAGTGAGCTCTGATTGCACCACTGCACTCCAGCCTGGGTGACAGAGCAAGACCCTGTCCCTAAAAAAAAGAAAATAAATAAAAAATAAGCCAGGTGTGGTGGCTCATGCCTGTAATCCCAGCACTTTGGGAGGCTGAGGCAGGATCACTTGAGCCCAGGAGTTCGAGATCAGTCTGAGCAACATGGCAAAATCCTGTCTCTACTAAATAAATAAATAAATAAAAATAAATTCGACTGGGTGTGAGCAACATGGCAAAATCCTGTCTCTACTAAATAAATAAATAAAAATAAATTTGGCCGGGTGTGGTGGCATGCCCCTATAGTTCCAGCTACTCAGGGGGCTAAGATGAGAAGATCACTTGAGCCCAAGAGGCTGAGGCTGCAGTGAGCTGTGATCTTGCCAGTGCACTGCAGCCTGGGTGACAGAGTGAGACCCTGTTTCAAACAGAGAGAGAAAGAGAGAGACACTATGGCCTATTCCAGAGCTCAAAAGCAGGAGGGAATCCGCAAGCACTGGGAGAAGATGGGTGTGCATGGCAGAAAAGAATGTAAACTCACGCCTGTAATCCCAGCACTTTGGGAGGTTGAGGCAGGCAAATCACGAGGTCAGGAGTTCAAGACCAGCCTGGCCAACATGGTGAAAGACCGTTTCTACTGAAAATACAAAAAAATTAGCTGGGCATGGTGGTGGGCACCTGTAATCCCAGCTACTCAGGAGACTGAGGGAGGAGAATCACTTGAACCTGGGAGGCGGAGGTTGCAGGGAGCCAAGACCATGCCATTGCACTCCAGCCTGGGCAATAGAACAAGACTCTGTCTCAAAAAAAAAAAAAAAGTACAAGCTAGAGGATAATCAGAAAAAAATAGGCTGCTGAAGTGAAACTGACTCATGCCTCAGTATTTTCAATCCTAAAATCAGGATACTGGTAGTGCCTACCTCAGAAAACTGTTAGTATAATTACGTGAAATAATATATCTAAGATACTTAGCTTAATGCTGGGAACAAGTAAAATTCAATAAGTATCAACTCTTATTAAATAAGTTGTCCCAGATCACATAGCTAGTAAGTGGGTAACTAGGATTTGAATAGAATAACTTTTTTGACTCCAAAACCCAGCTGGCCTCTTTACAACTGTGCTCTAGTGAGTAATAGCTATCGTTTACTGAGCACAGCGCTCCACGCTCTACAACGGTTATCTCATTTAATGCTTATCACCTCCCTGAGCTGAGCATGACTATCTTACACAACAGGAAATCCAGCATTGTTTTGCTCCCTTGCCCAGGTTCACCTCCCCGGCTCCAGTGCCCTCTTCCCAACAGCACAGTGGAGTCAGGAGGTTTGGGTCCCAGCCCACATCTGCCACAGATCAATCTGCATCACCGAGTCTCAGTTTCCTCATTTTTTAAATAACAGGGACTGGAACAGAGAATGATCTCTGGGGGTCCTTTTTTTTTTTTGCAATGGAGTCTCATTCTGTTGTCCAGGCTGTAGTGTACTGGCATGATCTAGACTCACTGCGACGTCTGCCTCCCGAGTTCAAGTGATTCTCCTGCCTCAGCCTCCTGAGTAGCTGGGATTACAGGTGTGCATCACCACACTTGGCTAATTTTTATATTTTTAGTAGAAAGATGGGGTTTCGCCATGTTGGGCAGACTGCTCTCGAGCTCCTGACCTCAAGTGATCCACCTGTGTTGGCCTTCCAAAGTTCTGGGATTACAGGCATAAACCACTATGCCCAGCCAATCTCTAAATTCCCTTTAAGCTCTAATGTTCTAGGAGGGTGTATTCATTGAAATCAGACAATGCTCCAGGTAGGAGAGAGGGATCCTGAGTCAGACTGGATCCCTATCCCCATCTGACTGCACAACATCCAACAACAGAGATCCAGAGGCGCCGAGGGTGGAGTCCAGGTCTCTAAAGTGTTAGTCATCGTCTGCTCCCCCTCCCCAGGGACCAGCAGGGATGTGATCCAATTATACTGAATTGATGAGGGACCTCCAGGGTGATGAAAGGGAGAGGAGATATCAGAGGACACAGTGGGAGATCTAAATCATTCAGCCTGGTGAAGAGAAGCCAGGAAGGACCTGCCTTCAAGTCTCCAGTGAGTGTGGTGACTGGCAGGGTGATAACAAGAGGCCAAAGCTCAGGGTACTGGGCCCTGGTTTCTAGGCCTGGCTCTGTCACTAAAAGCAGTATGATCTTTGTTTGACAAGTTATTTCTCACATGAGCACTTGCCCGGAAGGAGGAAGGAGGAGGAAGAAGGAGGAAGAAGAAAGAAAGAAAGGAAGAAGAAGGAGGAGGAGGAGGAGGAGGAGGAGGAGGAGGAAGAAAAGACAAGTTATTTTACTTCTCCAGTCTTGGTTTCCACATCTAAAAAATCAGGGAAGGCTGGACGCAGTGGCTAACGTTTGTAATCCCAGCTCTTTGGGAGGCGGAGGTGGGCAGATCACTTGAGGTAAGGAGTTCAAGACCAGCCTGGCCAACATGGTGAAACACTGTCTTTACTAAATATATATAAATTAGCCAGGCATGGTGGCAGGCACCTGTAATTCCAGCTCCTTGGGAGGCTGAGGTAGGAGAATCACTTGAACCCGGGAGGTAGAGGTTGCAGTGAGCTGAGATAGTGTCACTGCACTCCAGCCTGGGCAACAGAGTGAGACTCCATCTCAAAAAAAAAAATTTTTTTTTAACCCACCAATTTATATAAAGACGTGTAATATTATAGCTAAAAACTAGAAATGGGAAGAACTGCTCAGTGGACTGGGAAGTTGATGCAACAGAATCTTGAAATGCTATTTGGAAAGTGGAATAACTGACATTTACTAAGCACTAACGACATGTCAGGCACTTGGCAGAGAGGTCTTTACATGCAAAATCTCATTTAATAACCTCAAGGGTCTTCTGAGGTAGGTATTATCACCATTCTTCCTTTTTTTGAGATGGAGTCTTGCTCTGTTGCCCAGGCTGGAGTGCAGTGGTGAGATCTCAGCTCACTGCAACCTCCACCTCCTGAGTTCAAGCGATTCTCCTGTCTCAGCCTCCTGAGTAGTTGGGACTACAGGTGCGTGCCACTACACTTGTCTAATTTTTCTATTTTCAGTAGAGACTGGGTTTCTCCATGTTGGCCAGCCTGGTCTAACTCCTGGCCTCAGGTGATCTGCCGCCTTGGCCTCCCAAAATGCTGGGATTACAGGCATGAGCCATTGTGCCTGGCTACAACTATTTTTTTCAGATGAGTTCACTGAGGCCATGAGAAGTTAAGTCATCTAACTAGTTTATACTAATGATGAAATCAGGACTCAAATTCAAAGGTCCATCTGACTCCAGAGGTTTGTGCCACAAACCTTTACTTATACACTACTGTTGCAGACTGTTGAATGTAAGAACTGTAAGAAATAGAGAAGTAGGCCAGGCATGGTGGTTCATACCTATAACCCCAGCACTTTGGGAGGCTGAGACGGGAGGATTGCCTGAGCCCAGGAGTTCAAGACCAGCCTGGGCAACATGGCAACATGGCAAGACCCTGTCTTAAAAACACACACACACACACACACACAAAATTAGCGGGGTATAGTGTCATGTGCCTATAGTCCCAGCTACTAGGGAGGCAGAGACAGAAGGATTGATTAGGCCCATGATCTTGAGGCTGCAGTGAGCTGAGACTGTGTACCACTACACTGCACTCCGGCCTGGGCAATATAGCAAGACCCTGTCTCAAAAAAAAAAAAAAAAAAAGGAAATAGAGAAATGCATATACGTAACAGTATTAAGTGGGAAATAAACCTCAAGAGTGATTGTGGGTCAAGTGCGGTGGCTCATACCACCAGCGGTTTGGGAGGCTGAGGGAGGCAAATCACTTGAGGCCACAAGTTCGAGACCAGCCTGGCCAACATGGTAAAACCCTGTCTCTACCAAAAATATAAAAATTAGCCGGGCGTGGTGGTGGGTGCCTTAATTCCAGCTACTCAGGAGGCTGAGGCAGGTGAATCACTTGAACCTAGGAGCCAGAGGTTGGAGTGAACTGAGATCGTGCCACTGCACTCCAGCCTGGGTGACAGAGTGAGGTCCTGCCTCAAAAAAAAAAAAAAAAAAAGAGTGCTTGTGATAACATAAGAATGTTGATGTCAACATTAGATTTGGAAATTTTGTAAGTAATAGGCAGTTTAGAATGCTGGGAACTTTTGGGGTCACTACAACTCAGATATTTATGCTTAACCTTTTTTTTTTTTTTTAATTTATAAGCTAACCTTTTTTTTTTTTTTTTTTTTTTTTCTGAAACAAAGTTTCCCTCTTGTTGCCCAGGCTGGACTGCACTGCAATGGCGCGATCTCGGCTCACTGCAACCTCCGCTGCCCCGGATTCTAGCGATTCTCCTGCCTCAGCCTCCTGAGTAGCTGGGATTACAGGCATGCACCACCATGCCCAACTAACTTTGTATTTTTAGTAGAGATGGGGTTTTACCACGTTGGTCAGGCTGGTCTCAAACTCCTGACCTCAGGTGATCCTCCCGCCTCAGCCTCCCAAAGTGATGGGATTACAGACATGAGCCACTGTGCCTGACCCTATGCTTAACTTTTTGGTAGTAGAGACGATAATATCTCAGTGAGCACAGATGATAGGGCCTTTCTAGTCCTAATACGGAACTTTCTAGATAAGCAGACAAGGAATAGTTGTCCTTCTTCACCACTGGAAAGATTGGAAATCTGACCACACAGCTCCTGCCTCAAGCTTTTCAGTCACTTTGTATTGCCTTCAGCATCAGTTCTCAACCTTGACTGTAGACTGGAATCACTTGAGAAACTTTTAAAATAGCTGATGTCTGAGTTTATTCCCAGAAATTCTTATTTAATTGCTATGGCTGTAGCTTTGGCATGGGGAGTTCTGAAATCTCCTCAGGAGATTCCCATGTTTAGCAACATTTGAAAACCACTGGCCTAGAGGATAAAGCCACAACTCCTTCACTTGGCATTGAAAGCCCCTTCTGATTTCTTAGTTTGCTCTCCTATAGGTTTTATTCTCCAATCCAGTTACAATGTCCTGAACATGTGGCGCCTTGCTTTTTACATGCCTTTACCTTATTTCCTCTCCCTAGAATGCCTTTCTTCCCCCTCCATCCATCTGGAAAGCTCCATTCATCTTCAATACTATGACAAGCCAGCCTCCAAGATGGCCACAGTCATCCTTACCTCCTGGTTTTCATGTTCCTGTACATGATTTTCATGTTCCTGTATAGTCCTCTACTGCACTGAATAGGGCTGGTTTGTCTAATAAAATATTGTAGAAATGATGATGGAGTGTGACTTCTGAGGATGGGCTATAAAAGAAACTGTAGCTTCCATCTTACTCTCTCTTGGATCTTCTGCTTTGGGAGAAGCTATCTGCCAAGTCTTGAGCATCAGTCCTGTGGAAAGCACTAAATGGTAAGGAACTGAGGCCTACCGCCAACAGCCACGTGAGTGCACCATCTTGGAAATGGATCCTCCAGCCCCACTCAAGCCTTCAGATGATAATAATCCCAGCTGATGTCTTGGCTGCAGCCTCACAAGAGACCTTCAGCCAGAACCACCAAACTATGCCACTCCAGAATTCCTGAGCCATAGAAAATGTGAGATGTTTGTTGTTCTAAGTTGTTAAAAGTTTGGAATAATTTCTTTCTTTCTTTTTTTTTTAAGAGAAAGAAAAAGGGGGAGAGAGAACAGGATTCTTGCTCTATTGCCCGGGCTAGAATGCAATCTAAAAATAGGTATGAAATCCTCTTTTATGCTGATAATTGTGCTTAACAATGGAGACAGGAAGGAATAAGGGAAGAAAATAACAAACAAGTAGCCAACCAATATTTCATTTAAGTCTGTGAAATGCTATGCAAATGCTGAAGAGTGATTTACTTCCAATTGTGTAGTCACTTTCAAAGTAGGTGTAATATGATACTGAGAAAAATGTATGTTCTGTGGACCTAGGGTGGAGAATTCTATAAATATTCACTAAGTTTACTTATTCCAGGTCTAAGTTTAAATCATAGATGTCCCTATTAATTTTCTATGTCATTGATCCGTTGAATATTAACAATGTGGTGTCAAAATCTCCCGCTATTATTGTGCGCTTTATAAGTCATTAAGAACTTGTCTTATGTATCTGGGTGCTCCTGTATTGGGTGCATATATATTTATAATCATTAACTCCTGTTGTTGCATTTATCCTTTTACCATTATGTAATGTCCTTCTTTCTTTTAGTCTCTGTTACTATTAAAGTCTATTTTGTGAGAGATGAAAGTTACAGCTCCTGTTTTTCTTTTTTTTTTCCTCTCCATTTAATTGCTGAATCTTCCTCCATCCTTTTGTTTTGAGTCTTTGCATGTCGTTGCTTGTGAAATAGATCTGGATATAGCGTACCGATGGGTTTTGACTTTTTATTCAATTTACCTGTCTGTGTCTTTGATTGGGGCATTTAATCCATTTAAATTGAGAATTAATATTAATATTTGTGAGTTCAATATTGTCATTTAATGCTAGCTGGCTATTTTGTCCATTAGTTGATGTAGATTCTTCATTATAGAGATACTCTTTACGTTTTGGTAAGTTTTTGGGATGACTGATACTGGTTGTTCCTTTCTGTTTGTAGTGCTTCTTTCAGAAGCTCTTGTAAAGCAGGCCTGGTGGTGATGAAATCTCTGAGTGCTTGCTTGTTCACGAAAAATTTTATTTTTCCTTCACTTATGAAGCTTAGTTTGGCGGGATATGAGATTCTGGGTTGAAAATTCTTTTCTTTTGAGGATATTGAATATTGACCCCCACTCTCTTCTAGTTTGTAGGGTTTCTGGTGAGAGGTCTGCTGTGAGTCTGATACGCTTCCCTTTATGGATAACGTGACCTTTCTCTCTAGTTGCCCTTAGAATTTTCTCCTTTATTTCAACCCTAGTGAATCTAGCGATTATGTGTCTTGGAGTTGCTCTACTTGAGGAATATCTTTGTGGTGTTCTCTCGATTAGCTGGAATTGAGTATTGTCCTGCCTTACTAGATTAGGAAAGTTTTCCTGAATAATATCCTGAAGAATATTTTCCAGCTTGGATTCATTCTCTTTATGACATTCAGATATGCCTATCAATCGTAAATTAGGTCTTTTCACATAGTCTCATATTTCTTGGAGACTTTGCTCATTCCTTTTTACTCTTTCTTCTCTAATCTTGTCTTCTTGTTTCATTTCATTAAGTTGGTCTTCGACCTCTGATATCCTTTCTTCTGCTTGATCAATTTGACTGTTAAAACCTGTGCATACTTCACAAAGTTCTCGTATTGTGTTCTTCAGTTCCATTAATTCACTTATATTCCTAAGTTGTCTATTCTCGTTAGCATTTCATCAAACCTTTTTTCAAGGTTCTAAGTTTCTTTACAATGGGCTAGAACATGTTCTTTTAGCTCACTGAAGTTCCTTATTATTCACTTTCTGAAGCCTAAATCTGTTAATGGAATGAACATGTTCTCCATCAGGCCTTGTTCTCTTGTTGATGAGGAACTGTGATCCCCTGTAGAAGGAGAGGCATTCTGATCTTGGGTATTCTTAGCCTTTTTACACTTGTTTCTTTCCATCATTGTGAGTTCATCCACCTGTTGTCTCTGTAATTGCCTGCTTTCAAATTAGGTCTCTGAGTGGATGTCCAACTTGTTGATTCCCAGCGCTGAAATCTGAGCAATCCACCATGCCGGCTAAAACAGCGGCATTAAGATTTGTGGTGCTTTTCTGCCTGGGAATCTCCGGTCTGGCTTCCCTCTTGAGTCCCTTCTTCAATCAGGTAAATGGGCGACTCTGCCTTCCCGGAGCTCCAAATGTCAACCAAAAGGGGACCGAGTCCCGTTTACTCTGCACCAAGAACCGCTGTGCCAGGGTGCCGGCAAAACCACCACGCCGGCCACAAGAGTTGCCCTGGCGACCCGTGGGGCTCCTCCGCTGGGAATCTTCTGATCTGTGGGTAAGAAAAATTCGTCTGAAAGTGTGGTGTCCTCTCATTCTGTGCACCTTCTCTGGGAGCTACAATCCCGAGCTGCTAGTGATCAGCTATCTTGGATCTCTCTGGAATAATTTCTTATGCAGTAATACATAGCGAATAAACAAACCACACTCAAGTATGGGACATTCTGTGAAGCCTTAGCCTTCTCCCTTGCTGAGTTGAACTGACCACCCTGTGCCACTTCTGAGCCATATATATCCCCTATTATAGCACTCGTCACATGAGCCCTAATGTTGACCTGCCCTTCTTGCCCTAAGGTTCAATTCCACGAGGACAGGGCTGGCCATAGTGCAGGCATCAGTAAGTGCTTGTTGAATACAGGAACATGCATGAGAACTGCCATCTGAGTCATTTCTCATAGGCCTTCTGGCCCAGTCTTCTTCTTATACAAAAACTTCAAAAGCTACGTGTGGTGGCACACACCTGTAGTCCCAGCTACTTGGGTGGCTGAGGCAGGAGGATCACTTGAGCACAGGAGTTTGAGGCTGCAGTAAGCTATGACTGTACTCTTGCACTCCAGCCTGGGCAACAGAATGAGACCCCATCTCTTTTTTTTTTTTTGAGAGGCAGTCTCGCTCTGCTGCCCAGGCTGAAGAGCAATGGCATGGTCTTAGCTCACTGCAACCTCTGCCTTCTGGGTTCAAGTGATTCTCCTGCCTCAGCCTCCCAAGTAGCTGGGATTACAGGCACCCATCACCAAGCCTGGCTAATTTTTGTATTTTTAGTAGAGATGGGGGTTTCACCAAGTTGACCAGGCTGGTCTCAAATTCCTGACCTCGTGATCTGCCCGCCTTGGCCTCCCAAAATGCTAGGATTACAGGCATGAGCTACCATGCCCGGCCTGAGACCCTATCTCTTAAAAAAAAAAAAAAAGACCCAAAACTCCATGGTACAGTTACCAGAAATCATGGCTGTCTTGGTGAAAGGGTGGGTCCTGAGGATTTTCTTAATAATCCAACAAAATTGGCCAGGTGGTGGCTCAAGTCTGTAATCCTAGCAGTTTGGGAGGCTGAGGTGGGTGGGCGGATCACGAGGTCAGGAGGTTGAGACCATCCTGGCTAACACAGTGAAACCCCATCTCTATTAAAAATACAAAAAATTAGCCAAGCGTGCTGATGGGCGCCTGTAATCCCAGCTACTAGGGAGGCTGAGGCAGGAGAAACGCTTGAATCCGGGAGGCAGAGGTTGCAGTGAGCCGAGATTGCACCACTGCACTCCAGTCTGGGTGACAGAGCAAGACTCTGTGTCAAAATAATAATAATAATAATAATCAACAAAATCCTGGCATCCACCGATGTATCTAGAACATTAGACTACAAGTCAGAAGATCCGGTTTTTAATTCAAGTCTGCCAACTACCTGCTGAACTTTTTTGAGCTCTGGTTTCCTCATGGACCAAATAACGTAAGGCCTCTTCCAATTCTAAAATTTAATAATTCTGTATTTTCAGCTAGCAATTGCTCTTATTTCATAAAAGAATAGACTAATAGGCTTATACCATAGCAAGGATTCTCAAACTTCACTGCATATCAGGAAGTAATATTCCTCAAACTTACACACACATACACACTTGGGTCCTCCCTCCAGACCTTCTGAATCAGCATCTCTGGATTCAGAAGGCCAAGACGGGCAGATCACTTGAGGCCAGGAGTTTGAGACTAGCCTGGCCAACATGGTGAAATCCTATCTCTACTAAAAATACAAGAATTAGCTGGGCATGGTGGCGGGTGCCTGTAGTTCCAGCTACTTGGGAGGCTGAGGCAGGAGAATTGCTTGAACTCGGGAGGTGGAGTTTGCAGTGAGCCGAGATCATGCCACTATACTCCAGCCTGGGCGACAAAGCGAGACTCTGTCTCAAAACAAAACAAAACAAAACAAAAAACCAAAAAAACCCCACTGACTTTGGAGCCCAACGATTTAGGTTCAAATCCTGGTTCTAGCACTTACATGCTGGGTGACTTGGTTGGGCTAGCAAATCTTTCTGAATCTCACTTTCCTGATCTACAGAATGAGGCTAACATGCACTACCTTGCTGGAATGTTGCTAGGATTAAATGATGCAATGTATGTAAAACACTTAGCAGAATATCTGGCCAGAATAAGTGTTCATTAAGTAGTAGCACATTAGGACAGAACCAAAATATAGCACTTTTTATAATTAACAGCAACATAAATGTATCCAGTGCTTTGACATCTTACATTGAGCCCATCCCTAATCCCACCCAAAAAATTCTGAGATGGGAAAGTATATGCCAGTGACCCTATTTTGCAGAAGAAGAAACAAAGGCTCAGAAAGATTCACTGGCTCCAGATCAAACAAAAGAAAAATGTCAGAGTCTGGATTCAAACCTGGGTGTGATTCCATGAAGATGAATAATTATATATACACACTTGGCAGGCTGAGCATGTCGGGGCCATCTGGCTTAACAGGCTGAAGAGGACTGTATTTCTGAGCAGCTTCTTTTTTTAGATGAAAGCAAGATGGGAAAATTAAGCTGGCAAACTGCTTTCCTTCATTTTCAACAGTGGTGTGATTTGTGCTCAGTTCTGCCCTCCTTCTAACTCCCAAATGCTACTTGTCCATGCGACTTATAAGTTTGCTCCAGCTGTCTTGGCTGTGCTGCTGCTGGCTCTGCCCTGGCCCCACAGCTGGAACTGGGAAAACCAAAAGAAAAGGAAGCAGAGACAGCTGGAGGTGTCAGAGGGCTAGGTGAGCTCCAGCTGTTCCCAAGTTTGGCTGGGCAATGAGAGCTGATGAGGGGCCGGGGCCAGGGGTCCCTGTCCCCCATGTCAATCAACAGGAGGATGCTCTTTCCTGTCCAACAGATGGGCCCTGCTCCTGGAATAATGTGATAAAGGGCAATACTAAATATGGCACAGACTGGATTTCTCCTGGGGAACAGGAGGCCAAGAGATCAAATGTTAGTCTAATTTAATCAAGAAGGCTTTCATGGAAGAGGTGGGATTAGAACTGAGCCTAAAGCATTAGCAAGATTTGGATTGCAGAAAGGAGGTGGGGAAGCCCTGCAGGCAAGAAAAACCTCAGGAGAGCTGGACACAGTGGCTCAGGCCTGTAATCCCAGCACTTTGGGAGGCCAAGGTGGGCAGATCACTTGAGGTCAAGAGTTTGAGACAAGCCTGGCCAACATGGTGAATCTCCATCTCTACTAAAAATACAAAACTTAGCCAGGTGTGGTGGTGCATGCCTGTAATCTCAGCTACTTGGGAGGTTGAGCAGGACCATTGCTTGAACTTGGAAGGTGGAGGTTGCAGTAGGCCAAGATCATGCCATTGTACTCCAGCATGAGCGACAGAGCAAGACTCCATTTCAAAAAAAGAAAAGAAAAAAGAAAAAAAAGGAAAGGGGAGTCCTGGAAATTCGTGACAACTCAATGACAGAGACGCGAAATGCCAGAACTGACAGGGCCTTAAGAGACTGGATAATTCAATAACCACCAACCCATGTCCCAATTTACAGATAAGAAAGCTAAAGTTGAGAGAGGAAAACTACACACACACACACACACACACACACACACACACACACACACACGCACACTCGTCACAGAGGGTGCAGGTGACAGAGGCAAGAACCCAGGGCTCCAGACAAGCAGTTTGGTCCTCTTACCATCAGATCATCTTGTCAGGCTGGTATTTTCATGCAAAAGTGGCATTTCAGGTAGATCTGGCAGCAGAATGCAGCAGGGAAAGAGAGAGTACAGTCCAGAAGACTGTGAAACGAGCCCAGGGGTGAGCTGAGAGGACAGCAGGCTCAAACAAGATGGAAAGGATGGGCTGTGTGGGAGAACTACCAAGAGTGAAGAAACAGGAGGACTTGGCAGGAAATCATGAGGGAGGGAGCTGTGCAGAGCCAGTTCACCAGCCATCTGCAGGCCTGGGTGTTTCTCCTGAGGAGGTCACAAGGCATTCTGACCTCCTCACCTGGTGTCAAAGGCAGCAGACAAAAATTCAAACAACTAGCCTCTGCTACAAAGCCCCTGTTCCCAGCTCCTCCCTTTGGCCAAAGTCTCCACAGATCTCTGCTTCTCCTTTTTGACATTTTAGGATCTTCAGTTTGCAGCTGATGCGTAGATGTATATGTTTGGATGATCTGGTGTGAAATTAAAACTCAAACAGAACCTAAGAGTGTGTACTCTTCCAGGTGGAAAAGAAAGCAAGGCTAGAACTAGGGTGGAGACTTTGATTTTTCATGTGAGGAACAGGGATAGCAGAACAAAAAGAATGGGAAACTGCCTCTCCACCTGGCTCCATCCGGACATGAAGACCCAATGGTAGTAGGTGGGTGGCAGTTAGGAGGGTCCACTTGAGGAAGGTAACCATGAGACTATAGAAGCTGGAATAAAAATTTAGACCAATGTTCAGGCATGGTGGCTCATGCCTATAATTCTAGCACTTTGGGAGGCTGTGGCTGTGGCAGAAGGATCACTAATCTCAAAAGTTCCAGACCAGATTGGGGAACATAAAGAGACTCCATGTTTACAAAAAAAAAATTGTTTTTAATTAGCCAAGCATGGTGGTGCATGCCTGTAATCACAGATACTTGGGAAACTGAGGTAGGAGGATAACTTGAGTCTGGGAATTCAAGGTTGCAGTGAGCTATGAATGCACTATGGCACTCCAGCCTGGGTGACAGACCAAAAAAGAAAGCAAGAAAAAGAAAGCAAGAAAGCAAGGAAGGAAGGGAGAGAAAAAGAAAAAAGAAAAAAAGAACTTAGACCAAGATCATTGGGGCCATTTAGTGCAAGGGCCCATTATTCCTAACCTTACAGCTATGTAAGGAGGCCCAAATGAAACAAGAGTGTTAATAGCTAATGTTTATTAAGCCCTTAATATAGCCACCATGCTAAGTGCTTCACATGTATTATTTCATTTAATTATCACAACCAGGCCGGGCATGGTGGCTCATGCCTGTAATCCCAGCACTTTGGGAGGCCGAGGTGGGCAGATCATGAGGTCAGGAGTTCGAGACTAGCCTGGCCAACATGGTGAACCCCTGTCTCTACTAAAGATAGAAAAAATTAGCCAGGCAGGGTGGCATGTGCCTGTAATTCCAGCTACTCAGGAGGCTGAGGCAGGAGAATCACTTGAAACAGGGAGGTGGAGGTTGCAGTGAGCCGAGATCACGCCATTGCGCTCCAGCCTGGGCGACAGGTCCAGACTCTGTCTCAAAAAAAAAAAGAAAAAAATTATCACAGCTGCATTATGAGTTAAATACTATTAGAATTCCCATTTTACAAATAAGAACATTAAAGGTCATAAAAGTGAATGGATTAGCATAAAGTCACAGGGCTAATAGTGGAGCTGTCTGATTTCAGAGTGTGTTCTTAGTTCCTGAACTGCTCATATCTGTAATCCCAGCACTTTGGGAGGCTGAGGCAGGAGGATCACTGGAGCCCAGGAGCTCAAGACCAACCCTGGCAACATGGGCAGACCACTGTCTCTACAAAAAATAAACAAAAAATTAGCCACGTGTGGTGGTACACACCTGTAGTCCCAGCTACTTGAGAGGCCTAGGTGGGAGGATGGCTTAAGTCTGGGAGGTTGAGGCTACAGTGAGCAGTGATCATTCCACTGTACTCCAGTCTGAGCAACAGAGTGAGACTGTCTCAAAAAGAAACAAACAAAAACCCCATCAACCAAGTACCTGACCCACAGTTTCTGGTGAAGCTGTTTTCTCCCCGATCCATTTCTCAAGAGTGTTGAGGATATCACTGAACTCAACACAGGTCATATAGAAGTTGCTGAAGATTTTGATATTTTTTACTTAATTGATTATGAGATTAATACATTCCCTATATTCTGAGAGTTTGAAGAAACGGGAGAAACTGCAAAGCCAAGTATGTATATTAGGGATGATAGTACAATAATTAAGAGATCAGATTTTATAGCCTGGCATGGTGGCGTGTGCCTGTGGTCCCAGCTACTTAGGAGGCTGAGGCTGGCAGATGGATGGGATGTTAGGAATGGCCACATGACATGCTTTGGCTTATGACACGTGAACAGAAATAATGAGAGTCACTCCCAGGCAGAAACTCTCAGAGCTAGCAGGTGATTCATCAGGCTTTCTTCCTGCTCCACTATGGTGAACAGCAACACTTCCAGATGATGGTAGCTCTACCAGCCTGGATCCTAGAGTGAGGATTAAAAATCATGCAGAGCGGAGCCTGCAGCTGACCAAAGAGGACAAGTGGCATGGTCAAGAAACAAATTTTGTTGCTTTTGGGGTTGCCTGTTACCACTATACAACTTAGTCTATCCTGACTGGAACATCCTAAAAGGTTGAATGAAGTCAGCTCACTTTGTTTAAAAAGTGTGTGTTACCTTTTTGGTAGATTACCATTCAAAATAATCAATATTATATTTTGCTGCCTCTAGGATAATTTTCAATTATATGGAAAATTCACCCACTTTAGTGTTTGCTGGGTAAACGAGGGATTACCAGAACATGAATCAAATGAAGGAAAGGATCTAGTTTCTGAACCACTCCCTTCACAAGGGAGGCTCCAGGTCTCTTGTTCACGGTTTTGTAAAATATGCCTGCATTACTTATGGAGCTAAGGTAGAAGCTGGGTCTCACATGCTACTACTGCCAGAACTGGCCTCTCAGCATTTCCGGAACCAGCATAAGGGTGGCGTATACTCGGGATTGGTCTACGGCTGGTTCTGCAAGTGCCGAGGGGCTCTGGTGCCCATGTGGTAGTTGAAAGGCCCCATTATATATCTGTCTGTGCTCTCATAGAAGGAAATCTATAGGCCGGGTGTGGTGGCTCACGCCTGTAATCCCAGCACTTTGGGAGGCCAAGGCGGGTGGATCACCTGAGGTCAGGAGTTCACCACCAGCCTGACCAATATGGTGAAACCCTGATTCTACTAAAAAAATACAAAAATTAGCCGGGCATGGTGGTGTGCACCTGTAGTCCCAGCTATTCAGGAGGCTGAGACAGGAGAATTGCTTGAAATTGGGAGGTGGAGGTTGCAGTAAACCAAGATCATGCCACTGCACTCCAGCCTGGGCGACAGCGTGAGACTGCATCTCAAAAAAAAGAAAAAAAAAAAAAAAAAAAAAGAAGGAAATCTATGATGTGTTCTTGAGTAAAAGAGCAAGCCAACAACTTCTTGGGAATATATAGTCTTTTTAAGCATACATGGCACATTTACAACACTGATCTCACACTAGGCCAACAACCAAGTTTCAACACATTTTGAAGGATGGAAACCATATGGGTCATTTTCTCTGACCACAAAGTAATTAAGCTAGAAAAGAAAAACGGTAACTAGAAAAATCTCATGTTTGGAAGGTAGAAAATACACTTTTAAGTAACTCATGGGTTACAAATCCTCTCACTTAATCCTTCTAACTATTCATAATGCAGACCCTCATTTTAGAAACGCAGGAGCTGAGATACCATTTGCTTAAATTTACCCAGTTAGTGGTGGAGCCAGGACTCAAGACCAGGCTCCATAACTCTAGAGCCCAGGGCTTTAATGATAGCCTTCTTACAATATGTCTCATGGGAATTCACAGATCCTCCCCCACAGCCTCAACAATCGGCTGTTTCACCTCTTAGAAAGGCCAGCCGTTGAGAGGTGGAGACATAGGCCCAGCTTGCTCCTGTGGCTCTGACCATGGGCCATTGTGTAGAGATGCATTTCCTTTTTGCTCTTGCCTACTTGGACTGAGGCACGAAGTCTTGAGTAGTGGAGAGGGGAGTTTCAGTTTGATGCCCCCAAACAGCTTTGAACTGGATCCCTAAGACAACTTCCTTCCTTTTAAAGTTTTTTCCCACATGGGTCCAAGTGGTAAGTGAACACAGAAGAAAGACAGAAGGAAGCCAATTCCAGATGGCTCTCCATCTTGCTCTAATGCAGATTAAACAGAAAATTCCAACATAACATTAAGCAAACATGAGTATTAATATCATTCACATTATAAATGGAACAGAATGGAAATTCAGTCTGTATCTGACTCAAATTTGGGGCAAGGGCCTCAGAGTCAGAAAACAGACAATAAAAGCATCCTGATTCTGAGCGAGTTGGAGGTTCATAACATTTGAGGTAAGAAACACAACTAAGGCATTCCTAGGCCTCTCTGGGAATGGCCTTCTGAGTTTTTAAATTTTATGTAACTCTTTCTCTCTCACTCTCTCTCTTTCTTTTTAAGATGGAGTCTTGCTCTGTCACCTAGGCTGGAGTGCAGTGGCATGATCTTGACTCACTGCAATTTCTGCCTCCTGGGTTCAAGCGATTCTCCTGCTTCAGCCTCTTGAGTAGCTAGGACTACAGGCATGTGCCACCACGCCTGGCTAATTTTTTGTATGTTTAGTAGAGATGGGGTTTGCCATGTTGGCCAGGCTGGTCTTGAACTCCTGGCCTTAAGTGATCCAGCTGCCTTAGCCTCCCAACGTGCTGGGAGTACAGGAGTGAGCCACCACGCCCAGCCTTCAGTTTATTTTTAAGATGGGGTCTTGCTCCACTGCCCGGGCTGTAGCTGAGTTTTAACTGACCAAAGTACTTCCCTGTTGTGGCAAGGGCCTGTGCAAATGGCCATTTAACACTGTTGTTCTGTCATCTTCCCCATCTCAACCTGCTTGTGTTGTTTCCTATCAAGGTACATTTTTAGCAAAACGCCCAAAGACATCCAGAGCTTCTGAGGTACCTCTTTGTACCTCAGTTTCTCTCCCTGTGCTGTGAGAGTCATGCTGTCTGCCCCTCTGTGGGCTCACAAATACAACTTACTACTGTAAGCAAAAGTAGTACTATGTTTCATGCAATGAGAAGACTTGGAAATAAATAGAAAGTGTGATCACAGCCCATACCCTAGAAATTTACCTAAAGTGCTCAGACTTCACCAAGTGGCCCTGGGGAAGGAGAAGGCTAAGAGGTAGGAAGAGATAGTGTTGGGTTGGGCTAGAGTTCCTGTCAGTAGGAATTTTCACTCCATCCTTTGGCTTCATCTCTTCCACTGAAGCAGAACCGGCCATGGGTGAGGGAATGAGCTCGCTGGGCTAAGTCTTTACATCCAGGCCTCACAGTGCTCAGCTCGGGGCTTGGGTTTCCCCAAGTCCTACTCTACTGCTTATTCCCCACTCCATCAGGACTAAGGCCCCAGAAAGTCTGTTGGTCAATCAGTAAGTGATCCCAGTCCCAAAGTGATTTTAAGATCAAGTCTAAGATCAAAGTACCCAGTTATCCAAGTAGCAGTGTGATTACACCTTTCAAGCTGTGAAAAGGGTCATGTTGACCACTTCCTGATAGGAGCTCATGGGTGCCCCTGGGTAGCTCCCAAATGGAAACTTGGTTCAAGTGACCTTTACAAATGGCCAGTTGTGCCTACAGGCTGGACAGATGGTGGGGGGCCCCAGGGGTGAGTGACGGTCCGATGCCTTCAATAAGGTTGTTCCATTGATCATAGTCTTCTTTCAGGTCTGAATTGGGAAAAAAACAAGAAGGTTAGGCAAATCATTGTGAGGTTTGGTCAAAGAGACGCTGTCAAGGATTGAGGGGGTCATCCTAGAGACAGGAGCGCCTGGGATACCAAAAGGACTGGTTATGGTGGGGTTGTATGGTGGTGGTGGTAATGATAACTATAACTTTTTCAGTGCCTTTATAAATAACTTATGTAATCCATAAAAATTCAATAACAATAACAGAGGGTAACATTTATTGATGGAGAATTCATTCTAGGGGTTGTACTAACTAAATGCTTTACATTCATGATTTCATTTAATTTTCACCATATTCCTATGAGCTAAGGATTACTACTAGTCTTATTATATATTTCAGGAAACTGAGGCTCAGGGAAGCTACCTGATTTGCCTAAGTTCATTACAGCTGTTAAATGGTAGAGACAGAATTCAAACCCAGGTCAGGAAGTCAGAGAAGGCTGGGCATGGTGGCTTATGCCTGTAACCCTTGTGCTTTGGGAGTCTGAGGCAGGAGGATCACTTGAGGCTAGGAGTTCCTAGACCAGCCTGGGCCACATAGCAAGACCTCAACTCTATTAAAAAATAAAGAAATTAGCTAGGTATGGTTGTGTGTGCCTGAAGTTCTAGTTACTCAGTAGGCCAAGATGGGAGGATTGCTTGAGGCAAGGAGTTGGAGGCAGCAGTGAGGTGTAATAATTCCACTGCACTCCATCCTGGGCAACAGTGAGACCCTTTTTCAAAAAAAAAAAAAGGCAGAGAAAATCAAAAGTCTAGTTCCAGGATCAAGGAGGTTACTAGGCAAAAAGCAGTCTCTGACAGCCCAGTCTGTGGATGCAAATCCAGGGCCACTTCAGTGAAGGGCAAGAGCAACAGGACAGCAACATCATGGAGCAGCATAACCCCGGGAATGACTCGAGAGGGGGCTCCGAGCTCACAGCTGGTAGGGCTAACTACATGGCAAGAACAGGCACAAAGAGTCCAAGCCCTTGGGCTGAGGAAACAGGGGAGGCTGAGCAGGTGTCCTTCCTCAAAACAAACAGACTCTGAGGCAGAAGGCAGGGACCACTCTCATGCATTTTTGGATCCCCAGTGCCCTGCTAGGAACCTGGCACAGAATAGGCCCTTGGCATATCAGTGCTACGTAGTCATTAATTCAAAAAACAATGAGCACACCCACTATGTGCCACACTCTGTTCTTGGAGCTAAAAATATATCCACAAACAAAAGAGATGGCAACTGCTGTTCTCACAGACCTCATCGTCTAGTGGGCAAGAGACAAACAATACACATAGTATATTACACAGGATGTAAAAAGGGAAGAGGTACCCGCCGAGAGAAGCACTGGTGGTGGCTGGAGGTTGGGTTCGTGAAGGGAGGAAGGAAGGGCCCAATGTTTTAAAAAGAGTGGTCAGGGTGGGCCTCACTAAGGTGAGATTTGAGGCAAGGCTTGAAGGAAGTAGGAGTATACCACGAGACTACCTGGGAGGAATGTTCCAGGCAGAGGGAGCAGCAGTGCAAAGTCTCTGAAGCAGCAGCATTCCTGGAGCGTTTGAGACTCACATGGTGAGAGTGAAGTGACCAAGGGAAGAACAGCAGGGGAGGATGCCAGGAGGGACTGGAGGCCACGTTCCATAGACCTGGCAGGATAGTGGAGTCTGGGTTTGATTCTTGGAGATACTGGGAACCACTGGAGAATTCGGAGTAGAAGAGTGAGAAGGTCTCACTAAATTCCTTAAAGCCTCACTGTGTCTGCTCTACGAAGAAAGGACTCTTCAGTGCTTGCTTTGGCAGCACATACACTAAAACCGGAACAATACAGAGAAGAGCATGGCCCTTACACAAGGATGACATGCAAATTCCTTAAGCATTCCATATTTTTAAAGAGAAATATATAAATA
Organism: Aotus nancymaae; assembly: GCF_030222135.1. NCBI lineage: Eukaryota > Metazoa > Chordata > Mammalia > Primates > Aotidae > Aotus > Aotus nancymaae. The sequence goes on from NW_026988467.1 coordinate 22,554,449, forward strand.
AATACCATGATTTGAGGAAGCCAAAATAATAATTAAATAAAGAAATAAGGCTGGGCACAGTGGCTAACACTTGTAATCCAAGCACTTTGGGAGGCCGAGGTGGGTGGATCATGAGGTCAGGAGTTCGAGACCAGCCTGACCAACATGTAGAAACTCCATCTCTACTAAAAATACAAAATTAGCTGGGTGTGGTGGTGCGTGCCTACAATCCCAGCTACTCAAGAGGCTGAGGCAGGAGAATCGCTTGAACTTGGGAGGCAGAGGTTGCAGTGAGCCGAGATGGCGCCACTGCACTCCAGCCTGGATGACAGAGCGAGATTCCATCTCAAAAAATAAATAAATAAATACATACACACATAAAAAAATAAAATGACTCTTCAGTAAAGTTTCAGGACACAAAATTGGTATACAAAAATCAGTGGTGGTGATTTTTCTGGGTGCACTGGCTCATACTTGTAACCCCAGCACTTTGGGAGGCTAAGGCAGGAGGATCGCCTGAGCCCAGGAGTTTGAGACCAGCCCAGGCAATAAAGTTAGATAAAGAAACAAACAAAAATATCAGTGGCATTTCTATACACCAATAACAAGCTGAGAACCCAATCATGAACTCAATCCTATTTATAATGGCTACCAAAAAAAAAATCTCAAAACAAAACCTAGGAATACATTTAACCAAGGAAGTAAAAGATCTCTACAAAGAGAGCTACAAAATACTGATGAAAGAAATTGCAGATGACACAAACAAATGGAAAAAACATCCCACACTCATGGAATGGAAGAATCAATGTTTTAAAAATGACCATAATGCTCAAAGCAATTTACCGTTTCAATGGAATTCCTACCAAACTACCAACGTCATTTTTTACAGAATTAGAAAAAAAGTCCTCAAATTCATATGGAACCAAAAAAGAGTATGAATAGTCAAAGCAATCCTAAGCAAAAAGAACAAAGCAGGAGGCATCACATTACCCAACTTCAAATTATATTACAAGGTTATAATAACCAAAACAGCATGGTACTGGTATAAACACAGAAAAATAGATCAATGAAACAGAATAGAGAACCAAGAAATAAAGTCCACATACCTACAACCAACTGATCTTTGTCAAAATCAACAAAAATATATACATGGGGAAAAGATGCCCTATTCAATAAACGGTGTTGGAAAAATCGAACAGCCATATGAAGAAGAATGAAACAGGACCCATATCTCTTAGCATATGTAAAAATTAACTCAAGATGGATTAAAGATTAAACATAAGACTTGAAACTAGGGCCGGCCATGGTGGCTTACACCTGTAATCCAAGCACTTTGGAGGCCAAGGCAGGCGGATCACCTGAGGTTGGGGGTTCAAGACCAGCCTGACCAACATGGTGAAATCCCGTCTTAAAAAAAAAAAAAGACTTGAAACTATAAAAATCCTAGAAGAAAACCTAAGAAAAACTCTTCTGGACATTGGCTTAGGCAAAGAAATTGTCCTTAAAAACAAATGCAACAACAACAAAAAATAGACAAATGAGACTCAAAAACTAAAAAGCTTCTGCACCACAAAAGAAACAATCAACAGAGTAAACAGACAACCTACAGAATGGAAGAAAATATTTCCAAACCATATATCCAACAAAGGGCTAATATCCAGAATCTATAAGGAAAGGCTGGGCACAGTGGCTCACGCCTGTATTCCCAGCAATTTGGGAGGCCGAGGGTGGTGAATCACTTGAGGTCAGGAGTTCGAGACCAGTCTGGCTAACATGGTGAAACCCTGTCTCTACTAAAAATACAAAAAATTAGCTGGATGTGGTGGCACGCGCCTGTAATTCCAGCTACTCAGGAGGCTGAGGTAGGAAAATTGCTGAACCTGGGGGGTGGAGGTCACAGTGAGTTGAGATCATACCACTTCATTCCAGCCTGGGCGATAGAGCAAGACTCCATCTCAGCAACAACAAAAAAATAATAATCTACAAGGAACTCAAACAACTCAAGAAGGAAAAAATACATTATCCCATTAAAAAGTAGGCATTCTGCAGAAACTGGACTCAAAAAAAGAAAAAAGTGGACAAAGGACATGAACAGATATTTTTTCGAAAGGAGACATACAAGTGTCCCACAAATATATATATAAAAAAGCTCAACTTCACTAATCATCAGAGAAATGCAAATTAAAACCACAATGAGATAGTATCTTATACTAGTCAGAATGGCCATTATTAAAAAGTCCAGAAACAATAAATGTTGGCGAGGGTGCGGAGAAAAGGGAACACTTATGCACTGTTGGTAGAAATGTAAATTAGTAAAACCTCCATGGAAAATGGTATGGAGATCCCTCAAAGAACTAAAATAGAACTACCATTTGATCCAGCAATCCCACTACTGGGTATCTACCCAAAGGGAAACAAATCATTACACAAAAAGACACCTGCACTCATGTGTTTATCACAGCACTAGTTACATAGCAAAGATAGGAATCAACCTAAGTGCCCATCAACAGAAGATCTGATAGAGAAAATCTGGTGTGTAGATATACCATGGGATACTACTCAGTTATAAACAAAGAATGAAATCACGTTTTACAGAATCGCAGGCCATTATCCTAGGTGAAATAAGTCAGAAACAGAAAGTCAGATACTGAATGTTGTCACTTATAAGTGGGAGCTAAACAATGGGTACACGAGGACATACAGGGTGGAAAAACAAGACACTAGAGACTCCAAAAGGTGGGAGGGTAGGAAAGGGGTGAGGGCTGAAAAATTACCTACTGAGTACAATGTTCACTATTCGGGTGATGGGTACACTAAAAGCTGATTTCACCATGTGCAATATATCCATGTAAGAAAATTGCACTTCTACCCTCTAAATCTATACAAAGAGAAAAAAGAACAACAAGACTGTGAGGGGGAGGGACTGGCAAGGGTGACAGTGAGGAGACCAGTTAGGAAACTACTGCACTAATTTGGATGAGACATGATTTGGACAGGATGGTGCTGTGGGGTGGTGACAAGTGATTTGATACCATGTGTAGTTTGAAGGTAGAGCTAATAGGATTGTGTGAGGGACTGGATGGGAGGCACTAGAGAAGAGACAAGGTTGAAGACTTTGACCTGAGTAACTAGAAGGATGGAACTATGATTAACTCATAAGGGAAAGAGTGCAGATGAAGTTGGTTTTGTTTGTTGCATCTATTAGATGACCAAGTAGAGATGTGGAGCAGTGACAGAGAAGTCGCCAGCAAGGAGGTGACACGTAAAGCCATGAGAAGAGGTCCAGACACTGGGCTCTGCAAGCAGCAAAGTAGATGGAAGAGGACCAAACATGGAGATAGGAGAAAGTCCACAGTGCGGATCTCAGAAGTGAAGATGGGAGTTTCCCAGAGAAGGGGCCCATCAACTCCATCAGAAGCTGCAGAGACTTCCAGAAGATGGGAAATGAGAACTATTGAAGTTAGCATTGTGAAGGTCACCAGGGACCCTGACAATAGCAGTTCTGATGAAGTACTGTGATGCAAAAGCCTGGAGTGGGTTAAGAAGGAATGAGAAGAGAGAAATTAGAAAAATCGAGGGCAGACATTCTTTTGAGTTTTGTTGTGATGGGGAACAGGAGATGGGTGGCAACTGCAGGGGATATTGAAGTCAAGAGAAAATTTCTTTCTTCTACGAGAAACTTCAGCATTGAACCAGTAGAGAGGGAAAAATTGATGATCTAAAGTAAAGAGGGGCTGGGTGCGGTGGCTCACGCCTGTAATCCCAGCACTTTGGGTGGCCGAGGTAGGCAGATGACTTGAGGTCAAGAGTTTGAGTCCAGCCTGGCCAACATGGCAGCCACTGCATTCCAGCCTGGGTGACAGAGCAAGACTGTCTCAAAAATAAATACATATATACATAAAATAAAAAGGGAAAAAATCACTGGCACAGTCATGTTGAGCAGGCAAAAGAGGATGGAATCTCATGTTGGGGGTTGGCCTTAATTAGGCAATTGAGGCAGGAACTCTAGAAACCTCAGGGAAAGCTGATTCTACATAGGAAGGTGGGGAGAAGTGGTATTGGGAGTCTGAGGAAAGCTGGTTGCTTCCATTTTCTCAGAGAAGTGGGAGGCAAAGTTAGCCGAGAGACAGGATAAAGGAAGAGGTGTGAGAGGTTTGAGGAGAAAGAAGATGTGAAATAGTCTTCCAGGAGAGTGGGAGAGGAGAGGAGGTGGAGCCAGGAGCTGCATGTAGTTAATATGAAGGAAGCACCAGTCTTCATAGATCATATCCCCAGAGCAGCCAAACAAGGGCTCTCAGAAGTATTTTTTTCCAGAGTGAGAGGTTCAGCTGAGCCACTTACAGCCTGTTTTAGTTTCCCATGTGACAATGTACTGTGTGGCTACTAAAAGCTTTTCTCTCTTTGTAAAGCTAATTAGCCCGAGCCCAGACCCTTGGCCCTGTTCTTTTCTTTTGAGACAGGGTCTTGCTGTGTTACCCAGGGTGGAGTGCAACGGCTCACTGCAGCTTCAACCTCCTGGGCTCAAGCAATCCTCCTGCCTCAGCCTCCCAGAGTGCTGGGATTACAGATATGAGCCACTCTGCCTGGCCGACTTTTTCAAACTGTCTTATCTCTCTCTCTTTTTTGAGAAGGAGTTTCACTCTTGTTGCCCAGGCAGAAGTGCAATGGCGCAATCTCAGTTCACCGAAACCTCCACCTCTGGGGTTCAAGCAATTTTCCTGCCTCAGCCTCCCAAGAAGCAGGGATTACGGGCATGCACCACCATGCCCGGCTAATTTTATATTTTTACTAGAAACGGGGTTTCTCCATGTTGGTGAGGGTGGTCTCAAACTCCTGACCTCAGGTGATCCATCCTCCTCCCAAAGTGCTGGGATTACAAGCATGAGCCACCGCACCTGGCCCAGACTGTCTTATCTCTTATCACCTGGATTACTTACTGCAAGAGCCTCCTACCAGAGCTCCCTGCCTCTCACCTTGCCCCATCCTATACAATGCACCAGACTGTGAGCACAAGTCTAATCATGACAGTTACCTGCTCAGAACCCAACAGGGGCTCTTGATGGCCTGTGGAATAAAATTCAAACTCACTTCAGCAAATCCATGGACTTCTACATCTGGCTTCTGCCCACTTCTCTATCTTTGTCTTTTCACAATTCACTCTCCTGAGCTCCAGATACACTAAATACAGTTTCCCAATCCCAACCAGGCCCGCTCAAGCATTTGTGCCTCTGTCCAAAAGACCCTCGCCCTTTCCTGCCTGTGAACCCTCTGCTAAGATTAAAGGCAAGCACTGTGTAGTTCAGGAAGCCTCCATTCCTAGCTGTTCTTCCTCTCCTTCAAAGTTAGGTGACTGTCTTCTATGTGGACAGTCTAAAGACCAAATGCCGGCCGGGTGTGGTGGCTCACATCTGTAATTCCAGCACCCTGGGAGGCTGAGGCAGGCAGATCACCTAAGGTCAGGAGTTCAAGACCAGCCTGGTCGACAAAGAGAAACCCATCTCTACTAAAAATACAAAATGCAAGATTAGCTGGGCATGGTGGCACATGCCTATAATCCCAGCTACTCGGGAGACTGAGGCAGGAGAATCGCTTGATCCCAGGAGGCAGAGGTTGCGGTGTACTGAGATCACGCCACTGCACTCCAGCCTGGGCAACAAGAGCGAAACTCTGTCTCAAAAAAAAAAAGACTGAACGCCTACTGTGCTACTGTGGCCATGGAAATACCAGAGTCACCACCATCACAGTGCAGTGGCTAAGGGCATGGGCCTTGGAACTGGACAGCCTAGGATGCATATTGGCTTTGCCACTTAATAACCAGATAACCTTGAACAAATTACTTAAATTTCCTATGCTTCAGTATCCTCCTCTGTAAAATGCGGTTAATAATAAAAGTATCTACTGGAAAGGGCTGTCTCTAGAATTATACACGATAAAGTGAGAGCAGAAGGCCTGGCATAAATTAAGTCCTCAACAATCTTCCTTCAGTCTAAGTCTCTCCTGCCTCCCATTTCCTTATCTGCTGGTCTCTAACAATGAGTATCTTAGCTCAACAGGTATTGCTTTTAAAGGGAGCCCAATTGTGCCATGGTAGGCTTCCTATCATCTTTAATCTTAAGCTTTTACAATGACATGGGGCCTATGAGGAAACAGGGAAAGGGGGCTGAGGGAGGACCAGGCAGTCAGGCACCATTAAAGTCTTGAAACATGGGTTCATTCCCTGCTTACCAGGTGATAAGAATGATGCCCTAAGGTCTCTTATTGACCCTAAGGTCTCCAGACGCAGGCTGGAATCATGGCTTATGATGTGCAAGATGAAATGATCAGGCAGAAATAGAAAAATGAAAATTTACTTCTGGGCCGGGCGTGGTAGCTCATGCCTGTAATCCCAGCACTTTGGGAGACCGAGGAGGACAGATCACCTGAGGTCAGGAGTTCGAGACCAGCCTGACCAACATGGAGAAAATTCATCTCTACTAAAAATACAAAATTAACCGGGCTTGGTGGTGCATTTCTACAATCCCAGCTACTCAGGAGGCTGAAGCAGGAGAATCACTTGAACTCAGGAGGAGGAAGTTGCTGTGAGCCTAGATCGCACCACTGCATTCCAGCCTGGGCAACAAGAGTGAAACTCTGTTGCCAAAAAAAAAAAAAAAAAAAAAAGAAAATTTACTTTCAAAACATTAATAAATGCATAAGACAGGTGTGTTTAAAATGCAGACTCAATCCAGGCTAAGTTTGTTGTGCACTTGTGAGAAATGTGTTCCTCTGCATTGATTGATTTAAAAGAAAAAAAAAAAAAAGAGAGAAATTGTGAATTTACTCAGGTTATCCAACTAAAAGGCTAGTGTCCAGAGCACACAGGTGGCCAGGTGTGATGGCTCACGCCTGTAATCCCAGCACTTTGGGAGGTGGAGACAGGTGGATCGCCTGAGGTCAGGAGTTTGAGACCAGCCTGGCTAACATGGCAAAACCCCATCTCTACTAAAAATACAAAAAAAGTAGCTGGGCGTGGTGGCGCATGCCTGTAGTCCCAGCTACTTAGGAGACTGTGGAAGGAGAACTGCCAGAGAATTGCTTGAACCCAGGAGGTTGAGGTTGCAGTAAGCTGAGATCACACCACTGCACTCCAGCCTGAGTGACAGAGTGAGACTCTGTCTCAAAAACAAAACAAAAAAACAGAGCACAGAGGTGACTGTCTAGCTGTCCCAAGCACTGGTCAGACCACACCTAACACATTATAGTCAAGTCAGGGCACCACAGTTTATTTATTTTATTTTTTGGAGACAGGGTATCATTCTGTTGCCCAGGCATGAGTGCAATGGCATGATCTTGGCTCACTGCAGTCTTGACCTCCTGGGCTCAAGTGATCCTTCCACCCCAGTCTCCCAAGTAGCTGGGACTATAGGCACATGCCCTTGTACCTGGCTAATTTTATTTTTTTTTGTGGAGATGGGGTCTCACTATGTTGCCCAGGCTGGTCTCAAACCCCTGGCCTCAAGCGATACTCCCGTCTTAGACTCCCAAACTCGCTGGGATTCCAGATGTGAGCTACCACGCCTGGCCAGGGCACCACACTTTAGAAGGGGTACCAAAAAACAGTGACTCCAAAGGAACAGATAACAAAAAGTAACACGGGGAACTTAATGGGGACAGGTGGAGTTACCACAAACATTTAGCTTAATAAACAGAAAACTCAGAGAGGACCAGCATAGTTTACTTCAAATATCTAGGGAACTGCCAGGTGCTGTCTGAGGCTTCTCTGGGTAGCTCTTGAGAGGTTAACCTGGGCAAATAGAGGGGGGTTACAAAGTAGGAGATCTTGCTCTTAATTAGAATTAAGTCAAACCTTCAAAATTCAGGCAAGCCTGGCTCCTTTCTCACGGAAACTGCCCTGCACACAGCACCTGCTGAGGGATCAGAAAGGGACATCTGATGCAGAGAGCTCAGGGCCCAGCTGGGCCAGGGCTACAATGTTCTGGTGGGCAAAGAGGAGCTGATACAATCAAATTGCCTCTCTTGGGAATCTGTTCTAAGAAATCAAAAAAATATGGCAGTGAGCAGTGGGAGCTGAAGATGAAAGGATGCCACAAACCTAGAGGGAACAGACTCTGAGTGGTTCAAGCCGAGTGAAGTTATGAGGAAGCAGAAACTGAATAAACAGCTGCTATCAGTGAGAATAAAACCACAGAGCAGAAAGAAAAAAAAATGTATAATGGAACAAAGAAAATGAGATATCATGAGAAGATGACACAGAGAGACGAAGCCATGAGACAGTTCTCCAAGCCACCCTGATTTCTGTAACCGCATTTCCCACCCAGTCCAGGTGCACACTCATAAACAAACTCCTCTTTTTTTTCTCAAGTTAAGTTTGTGAACCTTTAGTCACTGTAAACAATAAAGTTTAATAAGAGGATGCCTCCTCTGGGTGGAAGCTGGACCAGGGACCTCTGGAGGCCTTGCCCTTTAGCTGCTCTGTGACTGATGACATTAGTCATAGTCCATCATGCTTTGTTTCTTTAAAACACTTCCATAAATTTAGCCTGTTATCCTCATAAACTCCCCTAAAATGCAGATAAGGTGGGTAATAATGAGTTTGGGTAAGGAGAGAGGTGAATACTCCATTTACAGTCAGGAGACAAGGTTCAGAGAGGTTAAATGACTAGGCCAAGGTCATTCTGCAAGTAAGACAGTTAGGGTCTCCCAACTTTCAGTTTAGTGTTTTTTCTTATTTATTTGTTTAATTATGTATTTATTTAGATAGGGTCTTGCTCTGTTGCTCTGGCTGGAGTTCAGTGGTACAATCACGGCTCACTGCAGCCTCGACTTCCTGGGCTTAACCGATCCTCCCACTGCAGCCACCACATCTGGCTAATTTTTTATTTTTTATTTTTTTTGGTAGAGATGGAGTCTTATGTTGTTCAGGCTGGTCTTGAACTCCTGGCCTCAAGCCATCCTCCCATCTCAACCCCCCAAAGTGCTGGGATTACAGGCATGAGCCACTGTACCCAGCCTTGTTTTTCTCTATAATTCTATGGAAGTCTCTCCTTCACTCAGGTTTTTCATTTACCATAAATCTCCTTCCCAGATCCCAGATATGTCAGAGATTTCACTGTGCTGCAGGGAAATCTAAGGGATCCCACAGCTGCCCCAAGAACTCCAGTTTTCTCCTTACCAAGGTGCTTCTGCAGGAAGGCCAACATGGCCCGCACCATAACCTCCTGCCCTTCATAGGGGTCCAGACTCCCACGGGTTTGAGTGGAGAAGAATTTACCAATCAAGTTGCCAGTTATAAAAGCAAAGTCAGTTTGACTCCGATGAACAGAACCACTAGGGGAAAAGAAAAATAACTGGTAGGGATCTGGAGGCTAAGGCATATGTGTTAAGCACCTACTATGTGCAAGGTGTTTTTCATCCATTATCACACTTCATTTTCACAGCAACCTTTTAAGGGAAGTATTTTCCCCCTTGACAGAATCCAAGGAGAGAAACGATCTGCTTAGGATCAGGTCACACAAGTAGTTGGGGATGGAGTTAGGACTTGAAGCCAGATGTGCCTGGCTTCAAAGGTAGCTCAGCCCCTAACTACAACGTCTGACAGTGCAGGGAAAAGGTTGAGCTAGGTGGAGCAGGGACAGGATCAAGGAGGTGGGGTCTGTGGCATGTGGCATTTCTGTTACTACAATCTATTAGTTATGGCTTTTGCCCAGTAAATTTCAAACATTCACAAAACAAATTAAGACCTTCTTTAGAACTGTACCACAGAGTGAAGAGGGAAAAGGAATTACTTGCCTTTATTTAAATAATCAGAAAAGTAAGAGTGAGTGCTTTGTAAGAGGGGGTTTCTGGGTTAGAACTTCAGTCCTTTGACACTAAATACATTTGGTGAAATCCTCACTGGGTTAATTTTGGGCTAAATTATTCATAATTAAATTTACCAGTCAATTCAGTGAGAGAAAGCGAATTTAAATGCTAAAGTATTTGTCTGATATCACAGAAAGACTAACTTTAAAAAATGCATTAGTTAAGGCACACAAAAAGGTACATACATATAACATATGCGATACTTGAGTATCCAGTACTCAGTATGAATAAGTGACACATTGCCAGGAGTTAAGTCCCCTGTGTGTATCCCTTCCCAACTGGCCTCACCTCCCTTCCCTCCTGGTCACAGTTATCTTGAATCTGACCTGGGGAAGCATTCAGGGAGTGTCTACTGCCATGAAACCAAACTGAAGGAGGAGGGGTGGCAAGGCAGCTGGGACCAAGATGAACAAGGGAAGAAGCCACTGGCCATGCTGCTGACCCCAGTGCTCAAGGGCTCTGGATTTGGCATTTCAACTACCCAAGTGACTCCAAAGGTCCATGGCATGTAGTCACTTGTCATTTGCCAAAACAGGAACCGGATCCCGGAAGCCTGTGTGCTGCTGGGCTCGACTGCAGGGTAGGAGCAGTCCGTGAGATCTCAGCCCGACATCTGCAGCTCAATATCACCTCCCACATGTGGAACATTTCTTAAAGTCACTAGAAATGATTTTTTCCCTGTGAAAAATGGCTCCCAAAAGAAAACCAACTGATAGTGCTGATGATAAAAGTGAAGAAAATATGGCTTCTCTTGACCAGAATATAGACAGTTTATAGAAGACAACATGTTACAGTGACCTGTGATTTAAGTATTCATGAAGGTTTCTAAAATGTGTCTGGTGAATATCAAAGGTCTACCTATTCACATTCTTCAAAAGACCCAATAAAAGTCCCAAATGAGGCTAGCAATCTCTGGAACTCACCCAGACCCACGCCACTTCCTTTCCAACACACAATCCCATAATGCCCCTTTTCAGAAAGCACTAGGTAAATCCTGTCATAAAGTCAGATAAACTATGGAAGAAATCACTGTAGATGGAGCTTAGTAGAGAAGAGAGGCAGACAGAAAATTCTGAAAAAATTTAGACTTTGAAATTCAGGAAGTATTCAGGTATTCTACTAATGGGTAGAAAGTTCTAGGTAATCCAGAAGTTAAGGGTGCCATAGCAAGTGGTGAATGGCGAGGGCACTGGGATCATGACCTTGTGGTTTACTCACAGAACGGTTATGATCCTAGATTGTTCATGCTGGGCACATATCTTCTTCATCAAATTGACACTCTCCATTGTCTGGAATTTCTCAGCATTGATAAAGAACACAGGGCCTCGCGCCTTGGGGTAAAAGTCACGTTCAAGAGGAAACATCCAAGCATCCAGAGCCACCGCACACCTGGAATAGGACCAGACATCTGGAATTGCCACGCGGAATCTGAGGCAAGAATAGTTAGGGTGGTGGGGGGAAGGGTGGAGTTCCTTCCTTTGTTGGGTAAAGGCTCAGAAAGCCAGGAAGGGGGTACCAGGGCCCACAGCCTTCAGTTAGGCTCTTATATAGGAATCACTTTTACTTTTCACCCAAGATCCTTCTAGATTTCAAACTCCCTGAAGGCAAGGATCAGATCTCCTTCATCTCCTGGATCTACTCTCAGGTGACTGACCTGAGTTCCACAGAATGGCACTTCACTCATTTAATTATTCATTCAACATTCATTGAGTGTCTACTATGTGCTTTGGATACAGACATAAGTGAGGGTTCCTGCTCTCAAGGAGCTCCCAGTCCAGCAGGGAAGACAGAACGGACAAGGTGACAAAACAATATAGCTTAGTGCCCTGATTGCACAAGGTGCTCTGTGAGGTTAGGAAAAGACTCCTTGGTGCCAACAGTAAAACCATGTCACCAAGGGCAATATTATGGCCTTAAGATTTAGCCATTTCCCTCCTCGGACCCCTAAAATGCTCCTCCATTCCTCTCCATCTCAATAAAGGACAATCGTCTTCCACTCACATAATAGATACACAAATGAAAAACCTTGGGCTGATCACGGTGGCTCATCCCTATAATCCCAGCACTTGGGGAGGCTGAAGCAGGAGGATCACTTGAGCCCAGGAGTTCAAGACCAGTCTGGGCAACATAGTTAGACACTATCTCTAACAAAAAAAAAAAAATTTTTTTTAAATTAACAGGGCGTGGTAGCATGTACCTGTAGTTCCAGCTATTTGAAAGGTTGAGGCAGGAGGATCACTTGAGCCCAGGAGGTTGAGGCTGCAGTGAGCTGATTGCACCACTGCACTCCAGCATGGGCAACAGAGTAAGACCTCTGTTGTTCTTTTCTTTTGCTTTTTTCTTTTTCTTTTCTTTTCTTTTCTTTTTTTTTTAATCTCAAAAGGTATCAAGACGTCTGTTGTTTCAAAGGGAAAAAAATAAAAAGAAAAACTTGCATTTCCTCTCTTTCCTTCACCTCCCATATGACCAAGTCTTGAAAACTCCAAGTCACTTGGCGTTTTATCCTGACTCCAATCACTTCTCTCCATCCCACTATCTCAATTCTGATGTAAATTCGTCATCATCTCTCACCTTGACTCTGAAACAGGCTCTCTCTAATGAGCCTCTAGGCTTTCGGTCTTGTCCTGCTACAGTCCATTCTTCACGCAGTAGCCAGAAGGATCTTTTAAAATGTAAGACTGATTTTTCTCTGTTGAAAATTTTTAACAGTTTCCATCATACTTAGAATAAAATCTATACCTCCTTACCCTGGCCAAATGACCCTGTGCTCTGGTCCCTACTTCTCTCTCTGATCACAGCTTAAACTGCCTCCCTCTCACTCCCTATGCTCCTCCCACCCTAACACAATAAGCTTCTTTCCACCGCAGGGCCTTTGCATTAGCTATTCCTGCTGGCTAGAAAGATCTTCCTCTAGATCTTCATACGGCTGACTTCTTTGCCTTTCCAGTCTTGGTTTCACTTTCTCAGAGACATATCAGCCTGTTTTCCTTTCTGTTTTTTTTTTTTTGAGATAGGGTCTAGCTCTATTGCCCAGGCTGAAGTGGTGCAATCGTAGCTCACTGTAACCTCGAACTCCTGGGCTCAAGTGATCCACCTGCCTCATCCTTCAAAGTAGCTGGAACTACAGGCATGCACTATCACATTTGGCTAAGTTTTTTGGTTTTGTTTTTTAATTTTTTTGTAGAGACAGCGTCTTGTGATTTTTCCCAGGCTTATCTCAAACTCCTGGTTCAAGCAATCCTCCTCCCTTAGCCTCCAAAGAACTGAGATTACAGTAGTGAGCCAACATGCTCAGCCTTATTTTTCTTCATTGCACTTGGTCATGGGGATTTTATTATCTGTTGGCTTTTTCACTCGTCTGTCTCCTCCCACAATAACATAATTCCATGAAATCAGAGATCTTGTTTTCTTGTTTACCACTGAATCCTCAGTCCCTAAACAGTGCCAAGAACATAGTACTTGTGTAACAAACACTTGCTGAGTGAATAAATGGTGTATGGAGCTAAGCACAGCAACACTACCAGGAAACTCACCGAAACTGGGTCTCCTTCGCCAAAGCCAGAATAGCTGTGGCCCCTCCAAATGAATGTCCCATCACAGCCACACGGCTCAGGTCAATGTTGCCCTGAGGAAAGCGGAGAACTTAGCCAAGTCATAAACTCAGGACTGCTCTTTAGCAACTCATCAGGAGCAAGAGGAAGAAATAGTGAGGCGATGAGGCCAAAGGCACAATACAGCGAGTGAGCCCACCAACATCACACTATCAAGAATCTCTTGCCTATGGAAGGGGCACCAGTCAAGCAGTCCTTGGACTGAACAGATTTGTGTAGGCAGGAATTGTGAAAACTGTACTTTTCATGTTTACTTTTGTAATCTCACTACTTAACAATAGCGGATCAGGGTAGACATTCAAATATCTATGAATAGGCCAGGCCCAGTGGCTCATGCCTGTAATCCCAACACTCTGGGAGGCTGAGGCAGGTGGACTGCTTGAACTTAGGAATCTGAGACCAGCCAGGGCTCAAACATGACAAAACCTTGTCTCTACAAAAAAAATACAAAAATTAGCTGTATGTCGTGGTGTGCACGTATGGTCCTAGCTACTGAGGAGGCTGAGGTGAGAGGATTGCTTGAGCCCAGGAGGTCGAGGCTGCAGTGAGTAATGATTGCACCACTGCATTCCAGCCTGGGTGACAGAGCGAGACCCTGTCTCAAAAAAAAAAAAAAAAAACTATGAAGAAATACTGACCGATTGGTCTATGAGCATGCTAACAATAAGAGCTGTCTCCATCCTCTAGAATCCCTGCCTTATACACTGGTCCGAGGTCCATGACACATGGACTGAGCTGAGGGTGGAATGGGGATGCTCCTGCTGCCTGTCCATTGTGCTCTGGAGCAAAGACTGCTTGTGCAGAAACCAGTGCAGGTTCTACTTCCTCTTTGGATATCTGTTGTGATTTTTATCCAAAGCCAAGGGAAAGAGTGAGTCTGTGCACTCTAACATGCTCCGCATGTATCTATTTCTGGTTGTAATCAGAAGCCTTCAGGGTATGGTTATATAAAAAGCCATTGCAGCTGCCTGCTAAGGGGCTTAGGAGGCCTCTCCAGGCTCTGCGGCCCAGCCTCTGCTCTGAACTTCTGCTCTGCTCTCCCCACTGTCTATTCAAGGCTTTGTACCTAAATCTTCCCCCTTCACTCAGTACTCTCAGATCAACAACTTGGTTGGATGGCCTCGTCGGCATTTAAAAAAAAAACAGGTAAATATATTCATATATCTCTAAAATCAGAGGTATACAAAAAGTCTCCTACCTACTCCGTTTTTTTTCCACATGATTGCCCACCACCTACCTCCAAACAGGTAGCAGTTTTTCATGTGTCCCTGAAGAGATTGCTTATATTCATAAGTCAACATGAATATATACTTTCCCTCTTTTCATACACATGGCACTGTCTCTTTTTGTACATAACAACATTAGTACATAAAGGGCTTCCTCAACCTTGTTCACAGCTGCATTTGACTTGGCCATGGTATAGACAGCTAGCTGATCACCAAATCTTTTCCTCTTCTTCCTGGTCTCACAGCTAAACTATTTCCCAGCAGTTAGATAAGAACTTGTGACTGTTCTAACCAACAGAATGTGAGCAAAAGTGGTATCTCTATTTCCACGCCTGGTCCATAAACTGTCTCATACAAACCTCTATGCCCTTTCCCATTCTGTTGGCTTAATGCAAACAACAAATTTGGGATTCACAAATTTTGTGAGGTTAGAGACATAAAAGAGATTATAAAAGAAGTTTGGATCCCTGAGTTGCCTCTTATATAGGAGCACCCATATTAAACTTCATGTAGTAGAGAAATGCATTTCTACTGTGTTAAGCCACTGAAATATGGGGTTTACACATTAGCAATTACCATTCGCCAAGCAAATACATCCACTGTCCCATAATTAAAACAGTTCCCTCATTGGTGAGTGTTTAGGTTACTATCAAACTTTTGCTATAACAAACAACACTGGAATGAATAACACTGTCCATCTATCATGCTGCATGTGTGCAGGTATTTATTTGTAGGATAAATTCCCCAAACTGGAAATTACTGGGTCAAAGAAACATATGCATCTGTACTGTTGATACCAATTGCCAAATGCCCTCCATGGGACGATTTGTATTCTCACCAGCAATGTAAAGAATATCTACTTCCCCACAACTTTGTTAACAGAGTAATCAGTGTTTAGATCTTACTCAATTTGATAGATGAAAAAGTATTTAGCTTTTTTTAATGCTGTATTTCCCCTAAAAGGCTGCCCTCTTAACTAATCTAACTGGACTATAGCCTGGCACTTCCCAATGCCTTTTTTTATTTTGAGATATAGTCTCCCTTTGTCACCCAGGCTGGAATGCAGCAGCACAATCTTGGCTCACTGCAACCTCTGCCTCCTAGGCTCAAGCTCAAGCGATTCTCCTGCTTCAGCTTCTGAGTAGCTGAACTATAGGCGCATGTCATTACGCCCAGCTAAATTTTGTATTTTTAGTAGAGATGGGTTTTGCCATGTTGGCCAGGCTGGTATCAAACTCCTGGGCTCAAGCGATCCACCCCACTCAGCCTCCCAAAATGCTGAAATTACAGGCATGAGCCTGGCTTCCCAGTGCCTTTCTCAGGCTCACTCACAGGCATGCAGGGCTAGACCTCAGTGCCCGGGGCCCCTCCGACTCTCACTTTACCAACACTGTAGCTGGTAAAGCACTCTAGATTCCAGGGTCTGCCTTACCTATTGGGCATGCAGGCAGATGCTTCTCCTGGAGAATATTACCAAAGCCTTTAAAATATACATTCTGAAGAGGCTTTGGGGCACACAGCACAGTCTGTGGAATCAAAATGCCCCAATTTCATGTGTGACTCTACCACTTAGTTAGCTGGGTAATCCTGGGTACTTAGTCTTTTTGATCCTTGGTTTCTTTCTTTCTTTTTTTTTTTTTAAATAAACGGGGTTTCACCATGTTGGTCAGGCTGGTCTTGAACTCCCGACCTCAGGTGATCTACCCGCCTTAGCCTCCAAAGTGCTTGGATTATAGGCATGAGCCACTGCGCCTGGCCAATCCTTGGTTTCTTTCTTTGTAAAGAGATAAGAATGCTTACTGCATAAGTTTGTGGGAGGAACTCTTAAAATAGCAAGTCTTGGCTGGGTGCAGTGGTGGCTCACGCTTGTAATCCCAGCACTTTGAGAGGTGTTCGAGACCAGCCTGACCAACATGGAGAAACCCTGTCTCTACTAAAAATACAAAATTAGCTGGGTGTGGTGGTGCATGCTTGTAATCCCAGCTACTTGGGAGGCTGAGGCAGGAGAACTACTTGCACCGGGGAGGTGGAGGCTGCAGTGAGCTGAGATCATGCCATTGCTCTCCAGCCTGGGCAACAAGAGTGAAACTTGGTCTCAAAAAAAAAAAAAAAAAAAAAGAAGTCTCATAAAGCAGTAATTGTAAATATACATGTATGTATTATATATGTATTATACACACACACACACCATTCTTATTAATACAATACAATATGGCATAGCTATTAAAAATCATGCAGTTGGGTGCAGTGGCTCATACCTGTAATCCCAACACTTTGTGAGGCCAAGGCGGGTGGATTGTCCGAGCCCAGGAGTTTGAGACCAGCCTGGGCAACATGGTGAAACCCCATCTCTACAAAATACAAAAAATTAGCTGGCATGGTTGCACACACCTAGAGTCCCAGCCACTTGGGAGGCTGTGGTGGCTACAGTGAGTGGTGATCGCACCACTGTATTCCAGCCTGGCTGACAGAGTGAGGCCCTGTCTCAAAAAATAAACAAAAATAAATAATAAAAGTCATGCTATACAGAAGGATTGCTTAAGTCTAAGAGTTTGAGTCTAGCCTGGGCAGACAGCAAGACCCTGTCTCTAAAAATTTTTTTTTAAAATCTTACCATAGAAAAATATTAATTGGGTGGGCGTGGTGGCTCATGCCTGTAATTCCAGCACTTTGGGAGGCCGAGGCGGGTGGACCACGAGGTCAAGGGACCGAGACCATCCTGGCCAACTTGGTGAGATCCCGTCTCTACTAAAAATGCAAAAAATTAGCTGGGCGTGGTGATGCGCACCTATAGTCCTAGCTACTCGGGAGGCTAAGGGGCAAGAATCACTTAAACCTGGGAGGCAGAGGTTGCAGTGAGCTCAGATCATGCCACTGCACTCCAGCCTGGCAACAGAGTGAGACTCCATCTCAAAAAAAAAGAAAAATATTAATTGGCATAAGAAGATACTCATACTGTTTTGCTAAATGAAAATAAGGGCACAAAACAGCTTGTATTAAATGATAACATAATTGTTTAAAAAAATGCACACATTAATACATTTAAAAATAATTGGAAGGACAAATATAAAAATATGAAAAAGGTTGTTTCATTTTTCTTCATGCTTTCGTGTGATTTCTTGGTTCTCTGAATACAGCCTGAATGACTTCTGAAATTATGGAGAAAAAAGATTGGGTGGGGGTGGGGCATGAAGAATGTACCTTCATAAGCACCAAATTCCATGTCCAGGATGGTTTCATACCCTCCTGGGAGGGTTGGTGGGATTCCCTCAAAGGGAGGACTGAGCCTGCAGTGGACACCGGTTGTTTGCTGCTTAGTAGCCTGAACCCTCTCCCTGCTATCCACCTGGTCCTGTGGCGGTCAATCACCTGACCCAGAAGTGGGACTGTAACTTAGGCAGGCCAATCTGAATACCCTCTCCCTCTGACGCAGGGACTGGCGCAGAGGGGCATGAGACCCACAGAGTGTCACAGCTTTCCCAGATTAGTGGAAGTTAAGACAGTCTCTTTTCTTTTTAAACCTGGAGCTGTAAATTGATACACAGGCTTCAACTGCTAGCAATCATCTTTCTTGCCTAAAGGACAGAGTCTGGTGAGAAACCCACATATACACAGAGAAACTGAGGCAGGAGAGAGGAGAGAAGAGTGCCAAGGCTTTGATGATAATGTCTGAGACACTGGGTCTAACTACACTGGCCTCAAGTTGGCCTTTGATCTTCTTGGTAGTTATATGAGCCAATCAATTCTCTTTTGGTTTATACTACTTAGTTAGGTTTCTGTTACTTATAACCAAGAAAGCCCTGAATACTGGGCTCTAGGTCAATTGCTTCCATACCTTCAAAGTCATCAGATCCAAGCCACCAGGCAAGATGTTAAAGACAGCCTGCCCAGCAGTGACCTCTTGCAGGATCTTCAACACCCGTAAACACTCGCTTACCCGCTGATGCACCTGCAACAGAGACAGTCCCAGTGGGAACTGGAACACTCCACAACCGTCCAGCGAAAATCTCACTCATATACAGAACCAAGGAAGAATGTACAAGAGTTTGCCCACCCATGCCTCAGCAAGTACCTTGGGTGCCACGTCCTGAGAAAGGCTCAGCTACCTTGCAGCTCACATAAGCACTGCCTAACAACATAACATACTCAGCCCTGTTGTTCCAACTCCACCTAACTATAGGGCTATCAGAAGGATCCAATGAGATGATGTATATGAAAGCATTTTAAAACCAAAAGGAATTAAGAGCGCTGTTATTAGCAATCCAGTACTGGATTCCACTTGTCCATTCACATCACACATCTATTGTTTTTGTCTCACAAGCACTTACCCACCTTCCTTCTTCTGTTAACCCTGCCCTTTGAGGATGCCCTTCCCACTCCCATTCTAACAATCCATTTCTGATGGGAAGGTCTCATTTTGTTACTTCTCCCCAGGCCTGGAATCCCTCTCCAGGATTTTTCAAACTGCAGTTTTGCACCAAGGTAGGGGACTGAGGGAGCAACTCAAACACAGCCCTGTTCTCATAGATGACATGAACACACACAAACTCAGAGCTGTCAAGAGCTGTGTTTCTGACGGGGTGCTGTGGCTCACACCTGTAACCCCAGCATTTTGGGAGGCCACAGTGAGAGGACTGCTTGAGCTCAGGAGTCTGAGACCAGCCTGTGCAACATAGCAAGACCCCATCTCTACTAAAAATAAAATTGTGTGGTGGTGTATGCCTGTAGTCCCAGCTACTCAGGAGGCTGAGGTGGGAGAATCACTTGAGCCTAGGAGGTTGAGGTTGCTGTGAGCCATGTTGGTGCCACTGCATTCTAGCCTGGGTGACAGAGTGAGACTCTGTCTCAAAAAAATAAAAACAAAAAAAAGTAGCCAGGCATAGTGGTGCATGCCTGTAGTCTCAGCTACTCGGGACGCTGAGGTAGGAAGATCTTGTGAGCCCAGGAGATTGAGACTGCAGTGAGCTGTGATCATGCCACTGTACTCCAGCAGCTTGGGTGACAGAGCCAGACTTGTCTCAGGAAAAAAAAAAAAAAAAAAAAACCCTATGGTTCTAACCTTAGAAAGTAAGCCAGTTTGAAGATGAGACCCACCAACCTAGAGAGAGACAGAAATGAGATGAAGAACAAACCCTGATGGCATTTGAATCTGGTTCCAATTGTTCTGCTCTTCCTATAGTCTACCTATATGAGCTATCAACTTCCTTTTTTGCCTAAGTAAGTCTAAGTTAGGTTTCTGTTACAGCAGTTGCAGGAGTCCTGATTAATATCCTACGTATTTCCATTG
Source organism: Aotus nancymaae (assembly GCF_030222135.1). Lineage (NCBI taxonomy): Eukaryota > Metazoa > Chordata > Mammalia > Primates > Aotidae > Aotus > Aotus nancymaae. The sequence goes on from NW_026988467.1 coordinate 22,574,413, forward strand.
ATGTGGCAAACTCAGACCCACTATGACTGAGATTTCAAGAGAGGGTTAACTAAAAGTCTTGCTATCAACTATAGTAGACAGAGGACAGGCTCACTAACTCTCCCTCCCCAACTGGCACAAACTTACCTGGGGATTCCGAATATGAAATTCCTTCTCCCCTTCCTCAACTCGACGGAAAGGGATCCATTCCTCCTCCAGCGATTCATTGGTGGGCTGGTTCTCTTCTGGGGCCTGCTTGCAGAAATAGGTGGTTGCTGCTGACTGGTCCCTGAAATACACACATCATCAGAGAGAAACCAGAAAACATTCTTGAGCTTATTTTCCCCTTTACCAACTCCTCCCTTTCATTCAAGAGGCTCTATATATCACCCTTTGGCTAGTAGGGAAGGAAATCTGGGACATAAATAGGAAAGTGGAAAAAATATAGATTTTAGAGACAGAATTGGGTTTGAATTTCAACTCGGTGTGTCACTTTTGGGAAATTATTTAACATCTTTGAACCTTGGTTTTCTCTTCTTTAAAAGGTGTATAATCCTGGCTTGCATGGTTGTCAAGAGGATTAGAAATAGTACATTGACAGGGGACTAGTCTATATCTTAGCTCACTGTAGGCACCCAATCCATGGCGGCTCATCCCTCACCTGTGCTCTGGCACAGCAACCACAAAGCCACGTGAGGCCAGCTCCATGCAGAAGGCTGAATACAAAGTCCTGGAAGTTCAAAAAGGAACAAGGAAATGGGATCAAAAGAACAGCCCAGCCTTCACCCTCATTCCAACCATGCTCTGCTAGCAGCCATCTTGTGGAACTACCATATCAACCTTAACTGTCTACCTCTGGCTTCCTTTCACTTGGGAAAGAAATAAACATTACTATATTGAAGTCACTATTATTTGGGGGTTTTCTGTTAAATACAACTTGTCCAATTTCTAACCAATACAGGGAGGTCAGGTTCTTAGTTCCTTTTCACCTTCTCCCACTTTTCCAGGGAAGGCAGTGAACTGGACTTTAGAGCCAGAGAGATTTCTGATCCCTTCCCAGTTCAAACTGTGTAACTCTGGGCAAGTCTGCCTTCCAGAGTCTATTTGCCCAGCTGAAAAATGGGCATCCGCCTGTCCACCTCATAAGGCTATGTGGGAACCAAATGAGACGATGGCACACTGAGGATGGTTAGGTATTTAACTGCACATATTTCTCCCTAGGATAGGAAACCATAGGGCCATGACCCATGGGAAGGATTTCAGAGCCTGAATTAACCACAGATGCAATGAGGGTAAACAATGTCCCTTATCCTCCCTTCCTTTTGCCTTGGAATTTCACTCTGGTTAATGAAGAATATTTATAACTGACTCACCCAAGTCTAATGAAGTGTGAAGTCTCAATACAGACTCTTAGACCAAAAGGACCACCTCCAAAGTCACGTGCTCAACTGCTCTCTCCATAAATACCTGTTGGCCTAGGAGAAAAATGTTTCTTTGCTTCTTTTCCCTGCTAGACTATAATCTTCCTAAAGGCAGGAACTCTTTCTTCTTCACTACTGAATGTCCAGCCCTGGCACACAGCAGGTACTCAATTTATTGAACAAGAAGCAGCATCAGGCCAGGTGCAGTGGCTCACGCCTATAATCCCAGCACTTTGGGAGGCCGAGGTGGGTGGATCACCTGAGGTTGGGAGTTCGAGACCAGCCTGACCAACATGGAGAAACCCTGTCTGTACTAAAAATACAAAAGTAGCAGGGTGTGGTGGCGCATGCCACCCAGCTACTCAGGAGGCTGAGGCAGGAGAATAGCCTGAACTCAGGAGGTAGAGGTTGCAGTGAGCTGAGATCACCCCATTGCACTCCAGCTTGGGCATCAAGAGGGAAACTCCGTCTCAAAAAAAAAAAAAAAAAAAAGTAGAAAACAGCATCAAAAACCATCTAACTGCCTTTCTAACCTTATCTCCATGTTTACTCTCCACTTCCTGCTGTGGGCTACAGTTACGGGAGTCTATGTTCCTGCTCCTCTAGCAGATGTGACTTCCTTGATTTGTTAATCTTGGTATGTCCCACCTTCCTCTCATGCCAAGGGGCTGGCACAGAACAGGTGCTCCACAGATGTCTGCTGAATGAATGAGAACCTAGCGCACACACAGCCCTTGTTTTCATTCAATAAATACTTATTGGTAAACAACGACTTTCCAGGCACTGTCCTAGGTACTGGAGCAATAGAAGACAGTTGTGGTCTCTGCCTTCAAGAGCTTACAATCCAGTGAAGAAGACAGGCATTAAAGAATAATTACACTAGTAATTTATTTATTACAATTATGTTAAATGCTGAGAAGTATAGATTGCCTTATGAAAGCACATTCTAGAAAAATTAATATAATAGGTTAATTGTCAGGATGGGTGTCCCTAGGACAATGACATCCAAACTAAGATCTTGAAGGTAATCTGAAATTAGGAGGAAAAGAGGAAGAGGGGGAAGAGGAAGAGAAAAGCAGAATGGTGAATAGTCCAGGCAAAAAGACCAATTTGTCTGGAGAGCTACGGTGGGGCAAATAGCAAGGAATGAGCCTGGAAACTTTGTCTTGAACCTGAATCAAGGTAAGACCATGAGAAGAACTGAATTAAGTTCAAAGACCTATTAAAAACTTTAAGTAAGAAGAGACATTCATTCATTCATTCAACAAATACTTATTGAGTTCCTGTTATATGCTGGGTACTGCTTCAGGTGCTGGAATGACAAGATCATATTTCGTTTTAAAACAGATCTCTCTGGCTACAGTGTGGACAATGGTTCGGGGGCTGGGAGGCAAAAACAGATGTCTTTGGGATGTGCAACATTCTGGGACATAAACTAGAAATACATGTTGATGGACGAACAGAGAGAACATTCACAAGCTTAAATAGGAACACATGTACTACTGTTATTTATATAACACACCAAGGTGCAGAAATCAGAATTCATGGAAGAATTCTAAATGAATAATGAAATTTAGGCCAAAGTTTCCCAAGTCTGGTAAAGAGATCTTACAGTTCACCTCACCATATCCCTCCATGTAGAGAACATGAGAGGAGAACCAACATGGGTGTGCACCTAGTAGGTGTCAATTGAACGGAATCCTCACAAACCGCCCTGTGGGAGCGGCATTCGTTTTTGACAGATGATGGAATCTAAGTTCAGAGAATTAAACAACCTTCCCAGGCTCACACATAGCACAAGGGATATGGCTGAGATTTGCAGGTTAGGCTGCTGGCTCCACAAGTGCAGGGAGCAAGTCTATCTTATTTGCTACTATGCCAGTGCCACATGCAGAATGGACCCTCATGTTGAATAAATGACTCTTGGTGGGGCACGATGGCTCACACCTATAATCTTAGCACTTTTACACCTATAATCTTAGCACTTTTGGGAGGCTGAGGCGGGAGGATGGCTTGAGCTCAGGAATTTGAGATCAGTGTGGGCAACACACTGAGACCTCATCTCTGCAAAAAAATAGCCAGGCGTGGTGGTGGTACATGCCAGCTACTTGGTGGCTGAGGCAGGAGGATCGATTGAGACCAGAAGGTTGAGGCTGCAGTGAGCTGTGATCACACCACTGCACTCCAGCCTGAGCAACAGAGCAAAACCCTGTCGAAAAAAATTAAATTAAAATAAATAAATAAATGACACGCTGATCACAAAGCTCATGCTCCTTCTAGCATTTCTGGGCTGTTACACAGGAAGAAAGCTGAAAGTGTACATTTACATAAATGCTGGATCATGAGAAGTAAAGCATACGAAGGCTGCTGAAAGGCTCCACAAAGTTAAAAGGACTTGAAAAAAGCCTTCTGGAGAAGGTGAACCCAATGCTACCGGAGGAAGCAGATGGGAGATAAGAGAGCTAGCAGATGGAAATGTCTGTTTTTTGCCCTTTGAGAATAAGCTAAGATTCAGCAGCTGTCACCAGGCAAGGAGTATGGCAAGGTCCAGAGGAAAGAAGCTCTTACCTGAAGGCTCCTAGGCCGTGGGAGAAGATGATCAAGGGGTATCCAGAGTCCTTTGTCTTAAAGGGGCCATTCCAGTTAACAGGCAGGCGACAAGATCCTAGCAGAGACATGGGCTATAGAATCTCTGGCTGCCCCAAAGCTGTTATCCCAAGGGCAGCCTGAGTATAGGTATGAGTGGGGACATGTGTTTCTCCCTTCTGGAGAACCACTATGGGCCCCTGAACAACTCAGGGCAGTCGATCACCTATTTTTTTCTCCCTTTCTTACCTATGAAGATTGAGTACAATAGAAAATGGGAAGCTAGGCCGGGCACGGTGGCTCACACCTGTATTCCCAGCACTTTGGGAGGCTAAGGTGGATCACGAGGTGTATCACAAATGGGTGGATCACGAGGTCAGGAGTTTGAGACCAGCCTAGCGAACATGGTGAAACCCCAACTCTACTAAAAATACAAAAATTAGCTGGGCGTGGTGGCAGACGCCTGTAATCCCAGCTACTCGGGAGGCTGAGGTAGAACTGCTTAAACCCGGGAGGTAGAGGTTGCAGTGAGCCGAGATCGTGCCATTGCACTCCAGCCTGGGTGACAAGAGCAAGACTCTGTCTCCAAGAAAAAAAAAATGGAAAGCTAAGTCCAAAGGGGCAGTACTGAACAACTCTGGGGTAAATTGCTGAGTTGCCAAGGCAATGGGTGGAATTCCTAGGTGTGAGGCCTTTGGGGGAAGTAGAGGACTCAATGTTACCCTACTCAGAAGAGGGGTGACTGGAGGGAAAACTGCAGGAGACTGTATGCTCCTTGATAGTTAAGAACTTTTCTTTGATACACACAATAGCTGGCACAGAGTAGGAATTAAAACATGCTGAATAAATGAGCAATCAGTACCATTTATGGAACACATTCTATGTCCCAAGCACTGCACTAAAGGCTTTACATATACATCCTGTACTACAAACCTGCAAAGGCAGGTATTCAGACAGGTTTAGTAACTTGCCCAAAACCCATGACTAGTAAATTATAAACTCTGGATTTGAATCCAGGAAAGCCCAAAACCCATGGCTAGTAAATTATAAACTCTGGATTTGAATCCAGGAAAGTCTAACTCAATCACCAAAGCTCTTACATATGTAATTCTCTCCCAACTCCCCACACCGCATTGGCTAATGGATACGCCTACAAAAGGCTGGACGCTGCAAGCTGTAAGGTATTGTGTCCACCTGGGGATCTCCCAGGAACATAACCAAACAACTGGGAAAGCATGCGGAGGTCAGGCCAGCCCTTACCCACCGCCAGGTTGAATAGCAAGCCGCCCCAGCGCTTATTAAACTTCAGGTACTCAGCCAGGCCAGTGCAGTACTCGTAGCGGGGAATCCACAGAGGCTGCTCCATGGTCTCCTCCGTGTCTTGGCAGGGGTAGAAGAGTCGAAAGAAGCTTCCCTGTAGGAAAGAAAACAGCAGCTGCTCAGAGCAAGGAGCCCAGGCTAGATTTCTTAACAGACACACTCAGCAGGTGTTTGGGGCACCAGCAAAACAAGGAAACTTGAGGTTCAATTAGCATACCTGAATTTTACATTCAGAAATCCGGAAAGAAGCAATTTGATTTTTAGCATACATATAAAGCTTATGTTATTTCAAATAGACAACTGTATTTTGAATTACATTGTGGGAGGGGGCACCAAAAATATTTGAGTGCTTGGGACAATTAAGATTTAAATCTGGCCCTAAGCCTAGGCCTGGAGGAGCCCCAGGAGTTAAAGATTAGTCCTCCAACTGAGCATAGGCCTGGAGGAGCCCCAGGAGTTAGAGATTAGTCCTCAAACTGAGCCTAGGCCTGGAGGAGCCCCAGGAGTTAGAGATTAGTCCTCAAACTGAGCCTAGGCCTGAAGGAGCCCCAGGAGTTAGAGATTAGTCCTTGTGCTGAACAGGGTGGCACTGGTAGCTCATCCAGGCCACTGCTAGGATGGCCCTTGGGAAGCAACAGCACACTCATTTTACACGGGAGTAGGTGAGGGGTTACTAGGAAGTGTGTGCCTCTCAAGGGAGACAGGAAGTCCAAGGGCTAGCAGAGAAAGACATAGGAACTGAGCCAGGCACAGTGGCTCACGCCTGTAATCCCAGCACTTTGGGAAGCCGAGGTAGGAGGGTCGCTTGAGGTCAGGAGTTAGACATCAGCCTGGGCAACATAGCAAGACCCTGTCTCTACTATATATACATAAGTATATATGTTGTTATATATCATATATATGTTAGTTAATTAAAAAGTCCTAGGACCTGATAGAGGACAAGTCCAGAAGTCAAAGATGGAGGAGAAAACAGATCAAGGCAGGAGAGAGAAAAGGAAGTTGTCCTCCTACCCAGGTCAGGGATCCAAGGCCAAAGGCACATGCCCATGGCTCTTCCTCTCATACACTCAGATTATGATAAGATCAAAACTTCCAAGATCAGGCATCTGCCCTTAAGAAAGGTGAGAGGATTTGTGAGCTGTCTTTGAAGCTAGAGCCACTCCCCCTTTCCTCCTAGATGGAAAATGAACCCATTATCTCTATTGGGATATTTCTAATGTTTGGAAAGGGGAAGAAAAAGCTCAGAGAACACAGACCTGGAGGCTTAATAACCAAATCCAGACCCACTCTAACTCAGTTTTCCCCCCATAGGAGTGCAGAATGAGACTTGTAATCAGTAAGTCACAGTGCCAGCCGAAGCAGTGCAGACAGAAGGAAGGGAGCTGGGGACACTTACCTGGAGATTCTGACCCTCCATCACATCCCCACAGCCTACGAGATGGGGTCCTGTGACAGGCGGAAAGTCCACAGACTGGTTGACCCCCATTTCATCACCGGGTGAATCAAATGACTTGGCGGAGCTAAACTTGCTGGCTGGATGGGGGAACGCAGAACAGCCTCTTGCTGGTTTCCTCTCGGCTTCCTGTTGCTGATAAGTGTCATCTGCCACCCTGTCCACCCTTCCTTAGCACCCCATCCCCCCTGCCAGTCACTCATTAAATCTTGCACCTTCTACTTTGCTACATTGCCTTTTCCAAGGTTAGGGGGTTTTTATTTATTTTGCTGGGATGAGGAGATGGCTGTGAAGAGGGCAGAGAGCCATCCATACTCCTCCCAGCCCATTAACAAATGTTTATCCAGCAGCTACTATGTGCGCAGCATAGCAGCAATGCTGCAGACACTGTCACACTTGCTCTCCTGAGGCTAAGAGTAACCATAAAGATCCATTATTTACAGTCAGCACTGTACTGACCTCTTTATAGACACTATATATATTACATCATTTCATTCTCTTAACAACTCTCTGAGGTAGATAATTTTTTTTTTTTTTTTTTTTGAGATGGAGTCTCACTCTGTCGCCGGGCTGGAGTGCAGTGGCACGATCTCAGCTCACTGTAACCTTGGCCTCTCGGGTTCAAGTGATTCTCCTGCCTCAGCCTCCCAAGTAGCTGGGATTACAGGCACATGACACCATGCCTGGCTAATTTTTTTTTTTTTTTTTTGTATTTTTAGTAGAGATGGGGTTTCACCAAGTTGGCCAGGATGGTCTCAATCTCCTGACCTTGTGATCTGCCCACCTCAGCCTCCTGAAGTGCTGGGATTATAGGCGTGAGTCACCATACTTGGCTTGAGGTAAATACTATTAAGACACTGTTTTGGCTGGGTGGGGTGGCTCAGGCCTGTATTTTGGGAGGCCAAGGCAGGCGGATCACCTGATGTCAGGAGTTCAAGACAGTTCAAGACAGGCCAACGTGGCAAAACCCTGTCTCTACTAAAAATACAAAAATTAGCCGGGCGCAGTGGTGGGCGCCTATAGTCCTAAGCTACTTGGGAGGCTAAGGCAGGAGAATCACTTGAACCTGGGAGGCGGAGGTTGCAGTGCACTGCACTCCAGCCTGGGTGACAAGACCATGTCTTACAAAAAAAAAGGAAGAAAGAAAAAAAAAGACACTGTTTTACAGATGAGAAAACTAAGGCATAGAGAGGTTCAATAACTTTCCCAAGTTACCTGGTGGCAAACCCAGTTCTGCCTAATCCAGAAATTGAGTTCTTAACCATTACTGGTCCTGCTCAGGGGGAGAGTCAGTTATACATATGCAAAGTCAATGACCTAAGCTTTTTCTTAAAACTTTTATTTTTTGAGAGACAGGGTTCGGCTATGTTGTCTAGGCTGGTGTCAAACTCCTGGGTTCACACAATCCTGCCTCAGCCTCCCAGGTAACTGAGATTACAGTAAGAGCCACCACACCCAGCTTTAAACTATTGAATATAGGATGGCACTTGTGCTGGGCCTTTAAAGATGAGGAAATTGAGAGGCAGAGGGGGAAGAAAGCACTTATAGAAAAAACCTCAGAGGAAAAAAAGCAGAGATATGGAAAAGTATGATGTGGGCAGTAGATCAAATAGAAGCTTTCAGCGTGACAACTGTGCATGCTCCTGACTAGAAAACATTCCTACGGCTCAGCTGCTTCCTAAATTGGGGCCAGTGCTCCCCTATCTCTCTTCAATTTCATCATCTCCAGCACCACCATCATCATCACACTTATTGTGTGCCAGGAACTATGTTTAGTGCTTTTCATATATTATTTAATTTAATTCTTACAACAGTCCTCTGAGACATGTATTATTATCTCATTTTACAGACAAGGAAACAGATGCTTGACAAAGGCAATTTACCCAAGAACACAGGCAAGCAGAGCCAGAATTCGATCATGGGCAATGTGGCTGTAACGTGAGAATGTCAAACTTTCCAGTATCCCTTGCCTTGTGATTTAGGTGGAGCTGACCCCTCCTCAACCTCCAGGTTTGAGCCTTCATTAACTGGAGTCAATCAGTCCTTATTCTCTGGTCAGTATTTGGATGAAGAGTGGGCATATAGCATTAGGTTGGTCCATTAGGAGTAAAGCCTGGGACTTTGGTTTGATGGTTGAAGGGAGAAAGGTTCTTCCTTGTTTTAAACTAGTGCGATGTGCAGATGTCATCTGTCAAGTGGCTTTGAACCACTGCAGCCATTTTTGCTACCTTGAGGGTGAAGATACCCATAGTGGATGACAAAACTGGGAGAATCACAGAGAAACAGAGTCTCATTTGTGAAGACATTAAGAATCCACAGATTAGACCATACTTGAAACCTAACCTACTCCTAGACTTTCTAGTTACATGAGTCGATGAATCTAGTTACAAAGAAGTCCCCTTTCTTGTTTAAACCAACTGAAGTTAGATTTCTATTGGTTGCAACCAAAAGCATCCAAATGCATACACTGAGTCTGGGGTCCACATGTTAATGACTAAATTATTCTGCTTTCTTTAAGATGCTCTGGGAGAGATTTGGGAGTTCCAGTCAAAGCGTGTCTGAATAAGAAGAGACCTAAGAGAGCATTTCTGTCAATCCTCCCCACAATTGTCTTCCCCTTCTCCCAGTACATACACCTGCTTTACCAGGGAGGACACCAAAGTCTAGAGAGATTAAGTGAGCTGCTCAGAGTCACAAGCAGAACAATTATTACAACACACAGTATCCTGGTTGTCAGCTGCCACCGTCTGGTCTCAATAATCCTAACATCATTCTACTTAACTTTGAAAGACAATAAATTATTTTCTTTCTATTACAGATGTCTTTATTTTGTTTCTCTTTAGCAAATTTAAAAAACAAACCCAATTCTTTTGAAAAAGAAGCTAAGCTCCTGATGTCAGTGGGCTGTTCAGCCAGAGTGAAGGGGGATGAGCTCTGCTTAGCCTCAGACCCTCACCTTCCCCATCACTTGTTGTTAAGGTATACACACGGAAGACCTACTGCTGGGGCCACAAGACACATGTCACTCACATGACAACGAAGCAGCTGCAAGTTCAACTGTCATAAAAGAGAGGCAGATAAAAGACCACAGGAGTTCTGAGAAGAAACAGTGCTCCCTTAGCTTGGAAGTAGAGAGCAGGGGAAGATGGGAAAGGCTCTCTCAAGCAGGAGAGAGTGAGCAAAGGTACAGTAAGAAGGAAGCTTGTGTAAGAAACAGGCAAGGTGAGAAAAGAAAGTTGTGACCAGATCTGGGGACTAGCAGCCCCTCAAGGGCTAAGCGAAAAAGCTGGAATCTATTCTGGAAATGAGGTCATGTCCATGAGAGACAGTCTGAAAGAACCACATTGGAGGCACAGCATCTTTGGTGCCTAGTTTTTGGGTTTTTTTTGTTTGTCTGTCTGTTTTTTAGACAGGGCCTCACTCCATCTTCCAGGTGGGAGTGCAGTGGCTCACTGTGACCTCACCCTTCCAGCTCAAGTGATCCTCCCACCTCAGCCTCCTGGGTGGCTGGGACTACAAGTGCTTGCCACCATGCCCAGCTAATTTTTGTATCTTTTGTAGAGACAGAGTTTCATCATATTGTCCAGGCTGGTCTCAAACTCTTGGGCTCAAGTGATCCTCCTGCCTTAGCCTCCCAAAGTGCTTGGGATTACAGGAGTGAGCCACCATCCTGGCCCTGCCTAGCTTTCTTATCTTACACAAGTAATCTGATCTCTCTAAGCCTGATTCTCCATCTGTACAATGGGAACACTAACCATCCTCATAGGGTTGCTATGGAAATAAAATGAAATAATGCATTCAAAGCAGCTGGTGTGGTACCTGACTCTTAGGAAGAAGCCAAGAAACGTGTTGATGAGTGAAAAGTAGAAACACTAGGATTTGGCCACTGAGTCAATCTGGGGAGTCAAGAGCCAAAAAGTCGGGTTTTAAGATTGGGGAACCACGACACTAGTCCTTAAGTCATAAAAGAGATTTTTGTCTCATCCTGCGTAGAGAACGGGTACTTAAGAATCAGGATAAGGGGACCTGGAAATGGCCAAACAGAGGAGAACAGAACTCTCTGGTGCTCCTGGAAAGTTTCTGGGAGGATCATCAACTAAATTGTTTGGAAATAAAAACTAGAGAAGCTAATTGGCCAGAGTGAAGCTAACATGAAAATGAATCTTTGTTTCCTAGGCTCACATTGACTGATGTCCAAATAGGATGGAGAGATGGAAAAATCCAATCTGACTTGCAAATTTTGCCAAAGAGACATTCACACAAAGCATCTAGAGTCGTTTCTAATAAAAGTGATGGAATTTTCCAAGGAAATCAGTCTGTCTCGACCTTCTTTTGCTCATTTTGTCTAAATGGTTCATGACGGTACCTGTCCAGAAGCCTCTCCATCCAGCAAGGCCCAGTGATATATCTGGTCCTCTAAGAAGCTTTCCCCTTCCAGCCTTTCCTCCTCTCATCTCTGATCACTATCCACATCCATTATCTGGTAACCAATCTCAGGTTACCTTAGGGCAGCTCTTGGATTAACACCTATTCTAGTGACTTGCCTGCAACAGTGGTCCATGTAGAATCTAGATCTTAGGTTCCTGAACCTATCATCACAATCACCTAAGAAGCTTTTCAAAAATGTGTATTCTGGGGCCCCTATTTCCAGGGGTCAATTCATTTGTAAAAGCATCCCAGGTGTTTCTAATCAGCAAAGTTTGAGAACCTCTGGTCTAGACTTTGATTAGGAGTGTCTCTGGATGAATTTTTATTTTATTCAGACACGTGTACATGCAGCAGACATTTACTGAGTGTATACTCTGTTCCAACTACGGATACACTGAGTCATTTTCACAACTACGATTTCACTGGGTATTATCTCCATGGCCACCCAGAAGCATGTTCCTATCACTAGACTTAATGCAGTGCCCTGCATACAGCTGGTCTCAGTAATTAATTTACCCAACAAATACTATTTAATTTTTGGCACACTTATGCTTTACCTCTTCAGATCCACTACAGGGGTAAAGGCTGGGTTTTATAGGTCGGGCGTGGTGGCTCACACCTGTAATCCCAGCACTTTGGGAGGCTGAGGTAGGTAGATCATGAGGTCAGGAGTTCAAGACCAGCCTGGCCAACATGGTAAAACCCCATCTCTACTAAAAATACAAAAATTAGCTAGGCATGGTGGCAGGTGCCTGTAGTCCCAGCTACTCCGGAGGCTGAGGCAGGAGAATTGCTTGAACCTGGGAGGCAGAAGTTGCAGTGAGCTGAACCAAGTCTATGCCATTGCACTCCAGCGTGGGTGACAGAGTGAGACTCCCTTAAAAAAAAGAAAAAAAAAAACCAAAAACCCTCAGTTTTATACTTTTTTGTAGGCCAAACCATCTATCTGCATACTTTCCCCACAGAGTTGGGATTCAATAAATGTTCCTTCATTTGGCTTTGATTTAAACCCATCTCAAGCCTTCTTTAATCTTTGTGTTTTTGATCTAAAAATAAGGCTATATGGTATAATGGGTGAGAAAAGGTTTTGATGACTCTGAATCCTACCCCTGCCACTTATTAGCTGTGTGATCTTGAACAAGTTTCTCAAACTCTAAACCTCTGATAATTTATTCTCACAACAGAAATAATAACTACAGCCAGGCACAGTGGCTCACACCTATAATCCCAGCACTTTGGGAGGCCAAGTGGGAAGGATTGCTTGAGCCCAGGAGTTCAAGACCAGCCCAGGCAACATGGCAAAATTCTGTCTCTACAAAAAATTAAAAAACAAAAAATTAGCTGGGTGTGGTAGTTTGCAACTGTATTCCCAGTTACTCAAGAAGCTGAGGTAGGAGGATTGCTGGAGCTTGGGAGCCAGAGGCCGCAATGAGCCAAGATTGTGCCACTGCACTTCAGCCCAGTTGACAAAGCGAGGCCCTGTCTCAAAAAGAAATAGTAACTATTCACGAGATTGTTGATGAGGATTAAATAATGCATGTAAAGCCCTCGATGTACAGAAGGTACTATATAACCATAGGAGGCAGCTATTATTTTAACTACATGGCCGCTCTAAGTTCTTTATATGTAAAATGGATACTTCATAAGTGAAAATATTGCCTAGGGCCTGGGGCATTTTGAGTGCTTATAAAATGTTAGGAACTAATTAACAATGCTATGTCTCTCTTCCCTAGCCAAGGTCTCTCATTTTTCCTGGATTAAGCTCTTTGGCAAAACGGATTCTTTCCCACCAGTCTTTTCAGGCCTGAGACAGCCCTATCGAAGCCAGTGTCTACTGAACAGGTCCAGAAGAGCCCAGAGGGAATGGATGGGGCTTAGGTTGCAGCTGTCCTCTCCTGCTGGGGTCCTGTTTCTGGTGAGGAGAGGACTGCTGCTCTGCCAGCTGTGTGGCCCTTTCATCACTGGATATTTTAGGATACAGTCCAAGATACACACTTCTCTGGTGCTTCCTTTCAAAGCTCTCTGGAGACTAAAAGCTCACTGGCCTGACCTTTGGTCTCTGGAAGAAGTGAGGAAATATCATCCAGCTCTTAGACAATGAAGACACCAAGCGCTCAAGGGATGGGTTTGAGCAACAAGGTGGCAGAGCTAGAAAAGAGCCATGGTAAGAGTGTTCTAGAGCATTAACAATTGTGATAAAAATAATCTCTGTCTCTCATGAGGGTCTTAGAGTTTACAAGACATCTATACACATACTAACTTGTTGGCTCCACAACACTCCTCACCCTGAGACTGACGTAGCAGCAGTCATACTCCGTTTTAGAGAGGAAGAAACTGAGTCCGGAGTTGTATGATTTGCCCAAGGTCACAGAGGGTGAAAGGCAGAGCTGGCCTAGAAGCGGGTCTGCTGACTTCCAGTCCAGGGTATCGCGGATTGGGAAGAAGGAATGGAGACTCTCCTTCCACCGGCGTGAAAAACAGAAGATTGAGAGTAAGAGCAAAGTACACAAAAGGTGGAGGAGCATAAAGAAGCCGGGGTTCGGGGGATGAAGCTGCAGGTTCAGGGTGGAGCCGAGAAATCAGGGTAGGGCTGTGGGGTCCAAGGTAGGGCTGCGGGGGCTGGGTCCTGGGATGGGAGCTCAGGGGGAATTCCAGGGGCGCCGGCCATGAAAGCGCAAGGCAACCGTGGGAGGGTCAAGGGAGTGCGTGGCTACAAGTGTCTGAATAGAAAACGGAAAGGACGGCCTTCCCTTACCGGTTCTTCCCGGAGTCGGGAAAAGCTGGGTAGAGAGGGCGAAAAAAAAAAAAAGAAAGAAAGAAAGAAAACGGAAAGGACAAAGATTAATGTGCAATTCCTCCGACTGAGACTCCGAGGCCCCAAACCGGGACAGACAGGAAAGTCTGTAGGGAGCTCAATTGACATATAGAGGCTTTCTCCAACCAAACTTACCCAGTTGAGCTGATCCCTCAGAAGCAGCCCCAGACGTTTGACTCGACGGAAACGAGAAACCGCCCAGGAGCCCGTGGCCCTTTGGTCGTTGTAGTTTCCAGGGCTCAACATGGACGCTTAGAAGCACGTCCCGTTCCTCACTCTGGAACGACAACTCTCGGTGTGCAGAAAGTGAGATTGCGCATTACAACATAGGACTACAACTCCCAGAGATCTACGCGAACCACCCCGCCTCCGCGTCACCGTAGTCGTGCGAAACAGCCTAAGGCCCGGGATGCGGTGCGATTCCTCCCCCTGGTGGCCTGAAGAGGAGCCGCCGCTATTTCTGCTCTGGAGCGGAGGGGTTTTTTGCAATCCCGTGTGTAACCCTCCGCCTCAGGCTCCTCAAATAGTCCTCAGGCGTGCCTAGAAATGGCCCCCGCTTCGCTTTATTGTCAGGGAGATAGGAGGAGATCGGAGTTTGTTTTGTGTCTTCTGCACACTTTGCTTCCTGTAAGAATAACAGACTGTTCGTTCAATTAAGGGGACATTCCCTCCCAGCCTAGACCCGTTGACACCTGTGATTTTCCATTGTCCTCAAAAGACTCCCTGGCCGAGAAAGGGGAGGAACCCGAGCGATCTGCTGGGCTGCATCCACCCCGACATCACTGCCTTATGCTGGCTCTTAGCGACGCGATACCCACTAGCCTCCACAGAAGGACACGATACCCACTAGCCTCCACAGAATCACAGCCTAGCAGAGAATTCAGACAAATGCATAATGACAGCACAGAGCTGTGATCTCATGGGGAGACACAGCCAGCGTGGGAGCCTGCGCCCAGGCTTGGGGGAAAAGGGCGATGTCCGCAGGGCTCCTTAGAGGGAGCGATGTTAACTTTGAGACCAGAAGGAAAGAACGTAGCCAGGAGTACAGAGACTGTGAAGAACGTTTCAGAGTATGGCAATCTGTCCAGTGTTGGCTGCAGCAGAGTGTGAGGGATCGAAGGAGATATTATTTGGGGGAAGGGGTGGGGGGTAGGCAGAGCCCATCCCTCAGGAGTCCTGGATTAAGTAAACTTCCACAGGAAATTTGGATCGTTCCGGCAGCTCAAAAACGTTCGATGGCTCTCTACTACCTATGAAATGAAGTCCCAACTGCTTAGCCTGACATTCAAGATCTTCCTTACCCAACCTGCACGCCCCCACGCCCCCATCCCCCACCCCCCTCCTCTAGGAGCTTTGTTCACAACGCCAAAATTTCCGCTTGGGAGTTGACTCACACTGCCTTGGGCTATCTCCTGGATTAGAGGTTTTAACTCTTGACACATTGTGAGCTCTTTGAGGTCAGGTACTGAGTCTGCAGTCGCCCCCCTCCACCCACTCTTGCAGCCCACATTCCCTCGAATCACCAGGGTCCAGGGTCCCTGCTTTAGGCTCTCTTCTCCTGCCGACACACTTGTCACCTCATCCTTCCAGGAGCCAAGATAAAGTCATCCGGAGAGAGTGTTGGCAGCGCTGCACTGTGGTGATTAAGCCCCGGCTCTCATTAAATCTGTGGCTGATGGCGGTGACCACAGAACCTGAAAAGCTTAGTACAGATCAGAGAGCGGCTCCCTTTGGCCCATTAATCCGTGCTGTGCAGCTGGCCAGAACTCTCATGACAAGCCGGAGGTCCTGGTCATGAGAGGGACAGCTGAAGGTCACTTCAGTCTCCTACTCCCAGACCAGGCTATGCTGTAGCCATTTGCTGGCCAGCTGAGTTTAAAACTCCCCAGGGACGGGCATGCCACCACCTCCTTTACCTCCTTTGTCCCTGTTAAGCAGATATTCCTTGGGCACAATCAAACTCTTCCCTGTTGCAAAATAAAACAGTTGAGTTTAACCACACTTCCTTCCAAGCCAGTCTTTTCTGGGATAAACAACCCAAATGCTTTTACCTTTTTAAGCAAATGGTTGATTTTCCAGCATTTTCATCATAGATCTCATCCTCCAACAGCCTGAAGTTCCCTTCAAGTCCGCTGTCAGCTACTGTCCCAAGTCTGGCCTTTCCTTTGTTGCTAAATTGCTTCAAGTTGGTATTTGGGTGACCAGCTTTGGATTTTCTATTCTCCCACTACCTGCTGAAGTTTGGTGGACAAAACTTTTTCTGTGGTGGTGGGGAGGGCAGTCTTGCTCTGTGGTCCAGTCTGGAGTGCAGTGGCAGGATCTCTGCTCACTGCAGCCTCTGCCTCCTGGGTTCAAGCAATTTTCCTAATTCAGCCTCCCTTATAGCAGGGATTACAGGCACATTGCCACGCCTGACTAATTTTTATATTTTTAATAGAGATGGGTTTTCACCATGTTGGCCAGGCTGATCTTGAACTCCTGACCTCAAGTGATCTGCCCACCTTGCCCTTCCAAAGTGCTGGGATTACTGGTGTGAGCCCGCACGCCCCACCAGTGGACAAAACTTTCAAAATAAAGGTATAATAGGTATACAATAAAATATGTAATGTGCACTAATCTTTTTTTTGTTTTGTTTTGAGATGGAGTCTCACTCTATTGCCCAGGCTGGAATGCAGTGGCGCAGTCTCAGCTCATTGCAATCTCTGCTGCCTGAGTTCAAGTGATTCTCCTGCCTCAGCCTCCCGAGTAGCTGTGATTACAGGTGCCTGCCACTGCACCCAGCTAATTTTTGTATTTTTAGTAGAGACAGGGTTTCACCATCTTGGCCTGGCTGGTCTTGAACTCCTGACCTCATGATCCATCCTCCTCGGCCTCCCAAAGTATTACAGGCGTGAGCCACCAGGCCTGGCCGTAATGTGCACTAATCTTAAGTATACAGCTTAACTTCTTAGAAACATTTGCTGTAACTACCATTTACTTCAAAATGTAGAACGTTTCCAATATCCTGAAAGGTTGGCTTCTCAGTTTATAATCCATCAATCCCACCCATTTTCCAGAAGGAACAACTACTTTTCCTTGTCTTATCATCAACTAGTTTTGAGAAGCAGTATTTTTTAACTTTGACAATATTTCATGCTCAACGATAGGTGATAATTGTGTCGACGGCATTCCAGTCAAAAACCACCAGAAACGCACCTGTAATTAAACAAGTTGTATTAGTTACTCATTGCAACAAGGGAGAATGCAGGCAATGGGGAAATGGTACAGGGGGGTATCTCAGCAGGAGGGTGGAAGAAAGAACTTACAGAATCTGGGCTTTTGTTAGATAATTTGGGAGAGTTTAAGGGAGCAGGGCTTGGCTTTAGATTGGATGCTGTCAAGAGCAGGGGTAATTCTATGACTGGGGTCTTGATAAAATGTACCTAGAAGGAGGGGAGGCTAGACCCAGGCTAAAGCTGTCATAGGTAAGAAGCAGCAGTCTCATTTTGGCAGCGATAGGGGGATCGTTGGTCTTTTTCGTGGTTTGGACAATATGTATTTTTTGTTTGTGTTCAGACATGATTACGAGTGGTCCTGTTTGTGTTTTGATTATCACAGTCACAGAGTGGCCTTGTCTGCTGTTGATGTTCTATGAAGTTGTTTATGTCCAACAGGCCAAGACCAAGGCCTGGCTGTGTCAGACTGGCCCCTGGACTTCAGGGGCTGCCTTCCTCTTTCTTACATCCCAGCATATGGTGATGTCTCTTCTGGGCTGCATGCTGGGCATATAGAAATGATTTATCTTTAAAAAAAAAAAAAAAAGAAAGAAAGAAAAAGAAAGAAATGATTTGTCTTGGTTGGGTATGGTGGCTTATGCCTGTAATCCTAGCACTTTGGGAGGCCAAGGCGAGTGGATCAAGAGGTCAAGAGATCGAGACCATCCTGGCCAACATGGTGAAACCCCGTCTCTACTAAAAATACAAAAAAATTAGCTAGGCATGGTAGCATGTGCCTGTAATCCCAGCTACTCAGGAGGCTGAGTCAGGAAAATTGCTTGAACCAGGGAGTCAGAGGTTGCAATGAGCCAAGATTGCGCCACAGCACTCCAGTCTGGCAACAGAGGGAGACTGTCTCAAAAACAAACAAACCAAAAAAAATAAAAAAAAAATAGCTGGGCATGGTAGTGCGTGCCTGTAGTCCTAGCTACTACAAGGCTGAAGTGGGAGGATGATTTGAACCTAGAAGTCTGAGGCTGCAATGAGCTATGATTGCGACACTGCATTGCAGCCTGGGTGACAGAGCGAGACCTTGTCTCTAAAACAAAAACAAAAAGAAAACCTCAAACAAATACATAACCGAGATAATTATATACTATGTTAAAATGCTCCACAGGAAATAGGATGCTGCTTTGATGGAGAATGAAGGGAGTGAGCTACTCTCAATAGAGTGGGAGGGAAGGATTCTCTGAGGAACTGGCATCTGAGCTGAGCCTAAGCATACCTACCATTTATCGATTATCCCCTACGTGTCAGCCATGTCATTAGGTAACTTTCAAATACTTTACATTTAATATTCCTGTGAAGTATCCCATATCCTTTCCATTTTCCAGACGAGAGAACAGAGGCTCAAAGAGGTAACAGCAGACAGTGTTGACACCTGCCTCATAGCCTCCACCCCTTCTCTGAGTCCCTTGCCAGTGTGCTGGTTTTCAGCATACTCAGGGCCCCACCACACAAGAGCCTACTTCTCTTGGCTTCCTTGCCTGAGAGCTTTCTTAGGTATCTATGAACCAGGAGGAACAGGTGTGTTACGCACCTCAGAGGCAACCTTCAACCATCAAGAGAGTTGGTGCCTAAATGCCCAACTTCCCCATCTTCAGATAAGATAGTCTTTCTCCTTTTTCTTTCTTTCTTTCTTGCTTGCTTTCTCTTTCTCTCTCCTTTCTTTCTTTTTCTCTTTCTCTTTTTCTGTCTTTCTTTCTTCCTTTCTCTCTTCTTTCTTTCCTTCCTTCTTTCTCCTTTCCTTCCTTTCCCCTTCCTTCTATCCTTTCTTCCTTCCTTCCTTCCCTCCCTCCCTTTTCTCTTTCTCTCTTTATGTCTCTCTTTTCTTCCTTCCTTTCTTTCTCTTTCTTTCTTTCCTCTCTTTTTTCTCCTTCCTTCCTTCTTTCCTTCCCTTCCCTTCCTTCCTTTCTCCCTTCCCTTCCTCCCTTTCCTTCCTTCCTTTCTTTCTTTCCTTCCTTCCTTTTTTCACCTTCTTTCCTCTCTTTTTTCTCCTTCCTTTCTTCCTTCCTCCGTCCCTCCTTCCCTCTCTCCTTCTCTCCCTCTTTCTTTCTCTCTCTCTTTCTTTCTTTTCTTTTCTTTTTTCTTTTTTTTTTTTGAGACAGAATCTCACACTGTTGCCCAGGCTGTAGTGCAGTGGCGTGATCTTGGCTCACTGCCACCTCCTGGGTTCAAGCAATTCTCCTGCCTCAGCCTCCCAAGTAGCTGGGACTACAGGCATGCGCCACCATGCCCTGCTAATTTTTTTGTATTTTTAGCCAGGATGGTCTCGATCTCCTGACCTCATGATCTGCCCGTCTCAGCCTCCAAAGTGCTGGGATTACAGGTGTGAGCCACCGTGCCTGGCCTATTCTTTTTTTTTTCTTTAAATTAAGAGACAGGATCTGGCTCTGTCACCCAGGCTGGAGTGCAGTGGCACAAATAGAGCTCACTGCAGCCTCCCAGCACTAGGCTAAATGAAATGAACTGAAATGTGCAGCCAGGTCTGCCTGGTTCACATTCCACAGTCCTCACTGCTGCACCCCGTGACGGGGAGCCTGAAATGGAGCCCAAGCCTTTTACTTATTTTATATATATATATATATATGTATATATATGTTTTTTCTTTCCAACTTTTAAGTTTAAGGGGTACATGTGGCGCCTAAGCTTTTTAGTCTGGCTCAAGGCCCTTTGCATCCTGACCCTAGCTGGTCTTTTTTGTCTCACCTCCCATCTCCTCATTCTTGGTCACCCCTTGCTCCAGGGACAGCAAACTGCATGGGAACATAGCATTCTCCAACCTTGCCATGCCCTGTCACCCCTGCATACCTTTACAAGTGCTGTCTTCTCTGCCAAAATACGTGTTGAATCTGTATGGTCCAGCTAATGCCCACCCTGACCCCACTCCACCTAAAGAATGCCAAATGCCAGCATCCAACCTTGGGAAGGAACATGTTTGTGCCAAGTGCTTGGCACACCTGAGCTCATTCAGTTGGCACAATGATTCTGAGAGGTCAGTAGCTCCACCCCCAGTTTGCAGGTCGGGAAACCAAGGTATGCAGAGGCCAGGTGACTTACCCAAGGTCTTATAGTTAATGGCTGGCCAAACCAGGCTTGAACTCAGATTTCCCTGTTCTGCTACCATACCTTGATGCCTGGCTGTTGGGAAGGGACGGGAACTGGGTTCTTGAGGCTGCTGTCATATTCCCTGTATGCCAAGCCTAAGTGTAGAGATGGGGGACATCCCCCAAGGCAGCTGCCAGAGCCCTAGCTGAGAGAAGCAGGGGCTATGGAACCCAGAAGGAGGCCAGGCTGAGGGGGCTTCCCACAAGGAAAGGAGCTGGACTTCCTGCTCACTCCCACCTGAGATGGGGAAGCATTATCCTTTCTGCTTTCTGGCTCTTTCCAGGTCTTTGGGAGTTTACTTGGCCTCAACAATGTCCTGCTTCCCAGAATCTCTCATCAAAATGATTCTTGGAAACTGGGCCAGTTTGGGGATATCTAGAGGCCAAGGCAGGGCTGAATTCCTGCTCTTAATGTTCTCCTCCTGGCTTCCAGCCTTGTTATTATCAAGCCTATCAGATGCCTGGTAAAGGCTTGCCGGCCTGCAGAACATGAGCTGATGTGATGAGCACCAAGTTCTCAGTAGTTTTGGAGAAATTGGATGGGGTTGGAATGGGAGAGGGGGTGGAAACCTTGCCAGCAATATAGTGCCAATCCCTGATTAAAATTTCTAGGAAGACTGCCTAGCCTGACACAGCACTGGTTTTGGGCACAGGGGCAGGGCATAGAGGTTGGCAGTAGATGGGGCATAGCACGTGAAGTAGAGTAGGGTGTTCTGGGGTCCCCAGGGCACTGTTTTCCTTTCATGATCAGATCCCACTGTAGGCAGCAATGCCAGCTGGGAGCCTGAGAAAGTTATACAAACATGGCAGGTAAAGTGGGGTCAGGGGACCCGGGTGGGGGCAGGAAGGGAGAGTGGCAGTGGGCGAGGCTGGAGGGGAGGGAGGTATAGAGAGACCTCTGCTGTGGTAACTGTGAACCCTGGCCAGTGATGAAGTAACCATTGTGCAGTCTGAGTTCTGGGAACCAGGTGATGGAGTGTGTTCCAAGAATGGACTGAGGGCCAGGTGCAGTGGCTCATGCCTGTAATCCCAGCACTTTGGGAGGCCAAGGCAGGCAGATCACCTGAGATCAGGAGTTGGAGACCAGCCTGGCCGACATGCTGAAACCCCGTCTCTACTAAAAACACAAGAAAAGTAGCTGAGCATGTTGGTGCCTGCCTGTAATTCCAGCTACTCGGGAGGCTGAGGCAGGAAAATCGCTGGAACCCAGGAGGCAGAGGTTGCAGTGAGCCGAGATTGTACCACTGCACTCTAACCTGGCGACACAGTGACACTCTGTCTCAAAAAGAAAAAAAAAATGGCCTGAGGCCAGGCAAAATAAAATAAAATCCCTCTGGGATTGTTTGCAGCCTCCACAACAGAAGTTGCAGTCCTTACAGAAGCCCTTCAAGATCTGGATCGATTTCCCTCAGCCAGGCAGATTCATGCCTGCTTTGCATCCAATGTGACCAGCCAGTCCCTAGACACGTGTGTGCTCAGCCACCTCCGTGCATTTCACACCCAATATGAGCAGCAGGTCCCTAGACACGCGTGCGCTCAGCCACCTCCGTGCGTTTCACACCCAACGTGAGCAGCAGGTCCCTAGACACGCGTGCGCTCAGCCACCTTCATGCATTTGTTTGTGCTGCACTTCTCCCATCTGCTTCCTGTCTAGTCCTTCAAACCCAGTAGAGATGTCACTTTCTCTGGGACGTTCTCCTTGGCTGCTTGCTCTCTGCTCCCAGGTGCTTCTCTGACACTTGTTGGCATCCCCAGGACAGCACACATAACCCTGCAGTGAAGTGACCTGGTGCAGGTCTGCCTCCGCATGTGACTGTGGGCTCCCGGAGGGTGAGGGTAACTTATTCATTTTTGTGGACCTCGCACAGCACCTGGCATGGTGGGTATTAGTTAAAAGAATGAGGGGCAAGCCCAGGTAACATGGCGAGACCACGTCTCTACAAATTTGTTTTTGATTCTCCTGCCTCAGCCTCTTGAGTAGCTGGGATTACAGGCGTGTACCACCATACCACAGCTGGCTGATTTTTGTGTTTTTAGTGGAGACAGGATTTCATCATGTTGGCCAGGCTGGTCTCAAACTCCTGACCTCAAGTGATCCACCTGCCTCAGCCTCCCAAGCACTGGGCTTACAGGTGTGAGCCACCGTGCCCAGCTCTACAAAACTGGAAAAAAAAAATTAGCCAGGTGCAGTGGTGTGCACCTGTATTCCCACTACTCGGGAAGTTGAGGTGGGAGGATCGCTTGAGTCCAGGAGGCAGAAGCCGCAGTGAGCCTTGATTGCTCCATTACATGCTAGCCTTGGTGACAGAGTAAAAGTCTGTCTCAAAAACAACAACAACAAAAAAAATGAGGGGCTGAGTAAGAGGCATGAGTGACTTCAGGGTTCAACCAAGTTAGTTTAAATTGGGCTAAGACAATAGGGAGCAAGAGGGACAAACTGGACAGTGAATGACTTGTGTGAAGGAATCCAAACTTAATGAAAGAAAATCAGGGAGAAGGTGGCAGCCCATGCCTCTAATCCCAGCTACTCAGGAGGTTGAGGCCGGAGGATCGCTTTAGGGAGGTCGAGGATGTAGTGAGCAATGATCACACCTTATGAATAGCTATGGTACTCCCAGCCTGGGCAACTGAGCGAGACCTAGCCTCTACATTAAAAAATAATGTTGGCTGGGTGTGGTGGCTCACACCTGTAATCCCAGCACTTTTGGAGTCCAAGGGGGTGGATCACCTGAGGTCAGGAGTTCAAGACCAGCCTCGCCAACATGGTGAAACCCCATCTCGACTAAAAATATAAAATCAGCTGAGCGTGGTGGTGCATTCCTGTAATCCCAGCTACTTGAGAGGCTGAGGCAGGAGAATCGCTTGAACCCAGGAGGTGGAGGTTTCTGTGAGCCAAAATCGTGCCACTGCACTTCAGCCTGGGCAACAAGAGTGAAACTCTGTCTCCAGATAAAAAAATAAATAACTCATCAGGCTCCTGCCCGCACAGGTCTACAGTCAAGATATTACTTTTTTAAAAAAAGAGGAAGAAAACTGGTGGGTGAAACATAGGCTCTGATAAAACAACAATATGCTAGTATTTATTGTGCCCTTACTCTGTGTGAAGAAATACAGCTCCGTGGTTCCAAGCGTGGACTCCGGGTCTGAGGCTGCTGGGTTTGAGTTCTGGCTTTCCTGGTTGTTAGCTGTAAAACTTCGGTCATGTCATTTAACCTCTCTGTGCCTCAGTTTCCTTATCTGCAAAATAGAAAGAGTCACAATATCTACCCTAGAGGATTGTTGTGAGGATTCAAGGAGTGAATAGTAAATAGAAAGCACATAAAATAGTGTCTGGGCCATGGAAAATTTCCAGGAAGTGTTGGCTGTTACTGTTCCTTGATGGTGAGTGTTCCTGGCTGAGAACGCCTGGCTGAGAAGGTGACCGTAAACTGAGCCCTGGACATAGAAAAGAAGCCATCCCTGCTGAGTTCTGGACAAAGATGTTCTAGGCAGAGGGAATAGCAAAGGAAGGCCCTCAAGGCTTTGCTGGGTGTGAGAGCAGGAAGAAAGCAGTGGGGCTGGAGCCCGGGGCAAGGGAGGGCAGAAGCCAGGGCTTGGAGGGCAGGGAGAGGCCAGAGCTCAGCGGGGCTTCTAGGCCATCGAAAGAAGTCTGGATTTTATTCTAAGTATGATGGAAGCCATGAGGGACTGGCTTACTATTGTTTAGATATGGTGAAACCAATAGATCAGGAGATGACCACCACTGAAAAGAAGTTCGTTAGGCCGGGCGTGGTAGCTCATGCTTGTAATCCCAGTCCTTTGGGAGGCCAAGGTAGGTGGATCACCTGAGGTCAGGAGTTCAAGACCGGACTGGCCAATGTGGTGGAACCCCATCTCTCTTTTTTTTTTCTTTAAGAAAAAAAAAAAGAAGTTTGTTATACTCACAGAAGTTTGTTATACTCTCTTGGGAGAGGAGGGGACATGCTGTGCCGTGGGAGACACAGGGGGTCTGTCAGGTGGCAGAGGGGAAAAGGTGGGCAAGAACCTTTAGTGTGGTTTGGATCCCAAGGATGGGTTCTTGGGCTGTCAATGCAATAGAAATTGACATGAGGCCAAAAGAGTTTAACCAGACAAGGCTTCACTGGAGCTTGTGCCTGGGCATAAGGGAGGCAGCACAAGACAGTGAGAGAATTCCCTGGCTGACTCTGAAAAGAGCTGGCTGGGAGTTTATATTAGGAAAAGCATGGGAATTGATAGTGGGTAGGTTATGCAGTCTGGGCCAGGCAAAGCACGTGAGGTGGGCTCTGCAGGTCCTCACATCTGGTTGGCTGGTTTTCTTGAGTAATGAGCCACCTGGTGGTGGTCTGGCCAGCAGCAACAAGCCTGTAAATCAGTTCTTCTACAACCATTGGATCTCCTAAAGCCAGTTCCTGGATTCCTTGAAGTAAAAGGCATGGTTACACATTATGAGTGCCCAGAACAATACAGAATGGTGATTTTCTTTGTTTGGCTAAACCTTCGGGGTTAGCCGGTGTGGTGTCAGCAAGATGTGTAGTGGGTTTTATGAATCAATGTGAATGTGTGAAAGAATGCTCCAGTGGGGGCAAGCCGAAGCCAAACCCCATTCCCGCTCTATCTAGTTTCAGGAAAGGAACAGGCAAGGCAGTAAGCAGGCTTAGCATTTTCTAGTTTGAATACAATGGTTGGGTGACCCTAGACCAGTGATTTCTTTCTTTCTTTCTTTTTTTTTTTTTTTTTTGAGAAATCACTCATCTAGGGTCACCCAACCAATGTGGAGGAAACCCCGTACTTGAACCATGGTCTATCTGGCATCAGATCTGCTGGATTTTTTTTTTTAACTTTCCCTTATGGAAGAAAAAGCAGTGGATTTGTTCAGTACCTACTATGTACGGGATGCTATGTTGAACACTTTATGTTTACATCTAACCCTGGAGGTGTCATTTCCTTAAATTGCTGTAATAAGCCATTAGCAACAGAAGAGTGAGATAGTCACTTAAGCCCAGGAGTTCAAGACCAACCTGGGCAACATAGTGAAACCCATCTCTTTAAAAAAAAAAAAAAACTAGCCTGGCATGGTGGCACGTGCCTGTGGTCCCAGCTACTTAGGAGGCTGAGGTGGGAGGATCACTTGAGCCTGGGAAGTTGAGGCCGCAGTGAGCTGTGACTGTACCACTGCACTCCAGCCTGGGAGACAGAGCAAGACTCTGTCTCAAAAAGAAGAAAAAAAAAAAAGGAAGAATGGTGATAATACCTACCTCAGAAGACCCTTGAGGATACTAAATGAGATTTTTGCATGTAAAGACCTCTCTCTCTGCCAAGTGCCTGACATGTCATTAGTGCTTAGTAAATGTTAGTTATTCCACTTTCCAAATAGCATTTCAAGATTCGGTTGCATCAACTCCATGCTCCCAAGTCCACTGAGCAATTCTTCCCATTCCTAGTTTTTAGCTATAATATTACACATGCCTTTATATAAATTGGTGAGTTTTAAAAAACTTCCCTTTTATTTTTTTTGAGATGGAGTCTCACTCTTGTCACCTAGGCTGGAGTGCAGTGGCTCAATCCTGGCTCACTGCAACCTCCACCTCACGGGTTCAAGTGATTCTCCTGCCTCAGCCTCCCAAGTAGCTGGGATTACAGGCGCCCACCACCACACCTGGCTAAAATTTTTTTTTTTGGTCTTTTTAGTACAGACTGGGTTTCACCATGTTGCCCAGGCTGGTCTCGAACTCCTGACCTCAGGTGATCCATCTGCCTCAGCCTCCCAAAGTTCTGGGATTACAGGCGTGAGCCACCGGGCCCAGCCTAGACAAGTGATTTCATTGCCCTGCATCTCCTTTCCCCAATCTGAAAGCAGAGATAAGAGGGCCTTGATCTTCTAGTAGTTGTGAAAGTTAAGTGAGGCAAAGTACGTAAGGGTCCCAGCCCTTGCAGGGGCTCCATCGATTATACCAGTAATTATCACATATTCAAGAATGGCAGGCTGGGGGCATGCTCCCAAGATGGGGCTAAGACTCAGAGAGAAATGGGACAAAGCCCCCTTCATCTCCTCCTTGGTGCCCACCTCTGGGCCTGCTTCGCTCCAGGCCTGATCCCTGCCCTCAGCTCCCAAACTCTGCTGGGCGTCTTCTCAAAAAGCCCACAGAAAGCTGTGTTCACAAGAGGCATCCCTGGGAAAGGAGAAAAGGAGAAACAAATCTTTCTGCCTGGGCTTTGGAAAGTAGACTGTTAATTACCTGGGGATCGAAGCAGGCTCCCAGTTAGGTAAACATTTGCTAAGCTGGCTCTATGCATTAACCCCTTGGTACCCAGAGCTGAGGTGTTCGGAGGTGGGCTGTTCTAGATAGGTCCAGAAACTAACTTGAGGGAGGCTGGGCATGGCTTCTGTAGCCTTCAAAGGGGTCCAATTCAGGTGAGATGTTCAGGAGGATGGCACAGAATGACTTTGGGATGAGGGTTTGAAATTTATTTCCCTTGGTGTGTCCCCAGACCCCTACCCCAGGAATATGGGATGTTCCCCAGACCCCTATCCCAGGAATGTGGGATGTTCCCCAGACCCGGAATACAGGAATACAGCCCCCAGGAATACAGCCCCCAAAGGAGTGGCCAGGACTAAAAGCTCAACCTGCAGCATGAGGTATGAACAAGGTCCTGTAGGTGAGGCGATGGACCAGAGATGACTGTTACCTTAATCCCCTCTGGCTTTCTCTGGATAACAGAAACTCACTCTAGAGGAAGCAGAGACCCACCTCCCAGAGGGAGAGACTGGGTGGTGTTTAGGGTGGCTGGTAGATGGTAGATGCACCTGACAGCAATAACTGAAGAAATGAGCATTGCCACGTGAAGGATGCTGGGGAGGGTGCTAAGTGAGGATGCTATATCTTTTTAGTAGAGACGGGGTTTCACCATGCTGGCCAGGCTGGTCTCGAACTTGGGACCTCAGGTGATTCACCCACCTCGGCCTCCCAAAGTGCTGGGATTACAGGCATGAGCTACCACGCCCGGCCGAGGGTGCAATATAAGCTGCATGCTTTTTGCAAGCAGTTGTGGTTCTCCCGTCCAGCTTGCCACCACTGGACCACCCTGTATGTAAGTCTCCTCAAATAAATCCTACGTCTCATTTTCTGGCTTCAGTTCTCTTCTTTAGCCTCTTGAAGCTGGTGCCATCCCAACTGAAGTCCATGCGGGTCTGGGGCAACATCAAGTAGAGTTAGACTTGGTCTTAGGTAAGGTGGCATGAGGGGAAAGGAGAGGTAAGGCAAGGGAGACTCGGGTTGAATATAATGATCACTTGTGTATCTACCTGTACAGTTTGCCAAGCACTTTCCCACCTCTTACCTCATCCAACGAGCCCCTCAGTAAGCCTGTGAGGAGAGAATTAGTCCCCTGTGATGCAGTGGCTCAAATCCAGGCTGTTACTGAATGGCTGTGTGGCCTTGGGGCAATCACTTCACCTCTCTGACCCTCATCTGTAAAACTGGGGGAATAGCCATCTGCCCTGGCAGTTTTGCTGTGAGGCTTAAATGAAATTCTGGATTTAAAGAGCTCAGTAGCGCCTGGCACATGTTCAACCTGTCCCTTGAATTCCCTATTTTACAGAAGAGGAAAATGAGGCTCGGTGAGCTCCAAAATTATAATCCTCTAAATGTAAAAAAAAAAAAAATCATACAAATACACAGTGAGCACATCTCTGTTAATTTCACTCATTCACGAGGCAGCTCTCAGGATGACAGAGCTGGTTCAGAAAACTCATTGATGGGAGTGGAGGAAGCACAGGGAATGCTGGAACGAGATTGCCAGTTAGATCTCAAACTGGGAAATGCCCTACAGTTCATGAACTATAACCTTTAGGGGTGATCCCTACCGATCAGAAGTCATCTGTATCACTGTTGGACAAAAATTGTTTGTAGCTTATCTGTTTTCTACACATTAGCACCTTAGTTCTCAGAACTATTAAATGTTTGGGCCCCAGTACATAGGGAATAAAAAGTCAAACAAGTCCTGGCACAGTGGTTCATGCCGGTAATCCCAACATTTTGAGAGGGTGAGGCAGGAGAATGTCTTGAGCCCAGGAGTTAGAGACTAGCCTGGGCAACAGAGAGAGAACTCATCTCTACTAAAAATTTAAAAAAAAAAAAAAAAAGCCAGGGGTGGTGGTGCATGCCTGTAGTCCTGGCTACTTAGGAGGTTGAGGTAGGAGAATCACTTGAGCCTGGGAGGTCAAGGCTGCAGTGAGCCATGATTATGCCACTGCACTCCAGCCTGGGCAACAGAGCGAGACCCTGTCTTAAAAAAAAAAGGCAAACAAAGTTACTCCCCTTTAGGGAGTCCCACAACACTTGAGAGCTTGTTATGCAATGCCCCAGTGGGAGGATTAAGGCCACACAGGCTCCTCATTGCTTCACTTCTAAGTTTTACAAAATTTTCCTTAACAAAGTCATGTTGACAGGATGGGAAATGGAAGGAGTGACCTACCGACCTGTGTCAGGGTTACTTCTGAGCAAGAATTTCTGATCTTTTTGCTCTGAAAAGCCAAGTTCTGCTACCATTTTAGGCTAATGATAAGAAAATGAAAGCCTGAGGCTGGGCGTGGTGGCTTACACTGTAATCCCAGCACTTTGAGAGGCTGAGGCGGGTGGATCACCTGAGGTCAGGAGTTCGAGACCAGCCTGGCCAACATGGGAAAACCCTATCTCTACTAAAAACAGAAAAATTAGAAATTAGCCACGAGTGGTGGTGGGTACCTGTAATCCCAGCTACTCAGGAGGCTAGGGTGGGAGAATTGTTTGAACCCGGGAGACAGAGGTTGCAGTGAGCGGAGATCGCACCACTGCACCACAGCCTGGGTGACAGAGTGAGACTCTGTCTCAAAAAAAAAAAAAAAAAAAGAAGGCTGGGCTCAATGGCTCATGCCTGTAATCCCAGCACTTTGGGAGGCTGAGGCTGGCAGATCACTGAGGTCAGGAGTTCGAGACCAGCCTGGCCAACATGGAGATCCCCGTCTCTACTAAAAATACAAAAATTAGTCAAGCGTGGTGATAGGTGCCTGTAATCCCAGGTACTCAGGAGGCTGAGGCAGAGAATTGCTTGAAGGCGGAGGCTGTAGTCAGCTGAGATCGTGCCACTGCACTCCAGCCTGGGTGACAGAGCAAGACTCTATCTCAAAAAAAAGAAAAAAAGAAAAGAAAAGCCCGAGGCCAGGTGTGGTGGCTCATGTCTGTAGTCCCAGTGTGTTAAGAGGCCGAGGTGAGAGGATCACTTGAGCCCAGGAGTTTGAGGCTACCGTGAGCTGTGGTTGCACCTCTGCACTCCAGCCTGGGTGACAGAGTAAGACTCTGTTTCTAAAACAAATTTTAAAATAAAAAATAAATTTAAAAAATACTTAAAAAAGAAAATGAAGGCCCAGAGAAAGGGTGTGACTTGTCCAAGGTCACATAGCCATGCCTAGAAGAGGCACAGAGGCTGGAACCTGCTTCCCCATCCCCCATCCCTAGGTCCGCCAGATGGCTTCCCTGACCCTGTACCCTGTGGGGTTCAGGAACTGCTCTGCATCCAGTGTGTGTGTCGGAGGGGGCATCTACCGGGGCAGACACTCATCTGGAGTTGATTGATATTGCAGAGTTTGGGATTCACCGTGGCTTGTGGTTATCTCTGCGCTCAGGCAAGAGAGAACTGCGACCCCCAAGCCTCCGGAAACCTCCAGCCTCCACACTTGCTAATTCTGCAGTGAGACACTCAGGCAGCCCAGAGCTGGAGAAACAAACAGCCATAGACAAGAAGCAGCAGATGGGTTTCCACGGTGATCGTTTCCTGGAGTCCAAGTATCTTCTTTCTTCCTGAATGGAGGTGGAGGTGCAGCAAGAGGAACAGGGAGGGGGAAGCCCAAGTCTTGGTCCTGATCCAGCCAGATGGATACCTCGGCGCCCCTTGGGCGAGTCTCACCTCCCTGGGTCTGAGGAGGGACAGAAGGGTGCCATTTGTTAGAGGCCTGCTCCACACCAGGCATGGTGTGCTGAATGTTATACACTCACTATCTCATTTATTTAATCTCCTTCCCAGCAAGCCTTTAAAGAAGGAGCTATTACTAGCATCCCCATCTTACTGCTAGGAAACAGAAGCAGAGAGAGGTGAAATAACTTGCACAGGAACACCCGGCTTGTTAAAGAGCTCAGGTGCTCTTAACCACAGGACTCTACTGCTGGGTCCCTTCCTCTGGGGACCAGGGCCATTCCTTCTGAAGATTTCAGGCCCAGCCTGAAGCAGGAGGGAGGGAAGGAAGGCCAAGCAGGGTGCAGAGAGGAAACACTTCAGGTGAAACATGGTATTTTTAGGCCCCATTTTCTGCCTGGGTGTTCTGGCCAATATGACACCTGGTGCTTCAGGCAGGAGGCACCCCCATGCCCAGGCAGCACCCAGGCAGCTGTGACACCACCACAGCTATGACACACACTGCAGTGCTCAGAGCTCTCAAATTCACACAAAGGCCTACTTCAATCTTGTCTTGTAAGAAACAAGTCTTCTGCCTCCTCCAGGAAGCCGCCTACCTTGCACCAGAAGCTAGGCCCTCTCCTCGGTGCTGTCTTCTCCTTCCTGCTCTGGCTCATTCCCATCCCCTGGTTTGTTTGCTTCTGTCCCACTGACCAGAGCCCAGGTATAGGATGGAGGCTCCTGGTGGCTTCACTGAGCACTGAAAAGCCCGATGGAGGCCCCTGACAAATCCCTGATCTTAGTCCTGCCTGCCAGGATGCCCCTGCCTTCTCTTCCTCCATCCGAGCCCCAGGGCAACCCTGTGAATTGCAGTCCAGACAAGGCCAGGTTTCAGCTGGCCTGAGAGCCTCCTCCACCGGGATGAAGGTAGGAGAAGGCTTCTGTGTGTGCACAAATATGGGCATGGGCAGGAGCCAGCCAGGGTGCTCAGGGCTGGGATGGGGGATGCACAGAGCTATTAATAGAACGGGATTAGGTATTTCCCCAAACCCCAAACCAGTTGGCCTTGGCCTCCTAGCCATCTCAACTTTGTCCATCCATCCATTCCTTCACTCATTCAACAAATATTTGTTGAATGCATATATATATATATATATATATATATATATATATATATGTCTTTTAAAAAAACAATAAAGACAGCCTTGCTATGTTGCCTAGGCTGATCTCAAACTCCTGGGCTTAAGACATCCTCCCGCCTGAGCCTCCTGAGTAGCTGGGATTATAGGTGCGTGCCACCTTGCCTGGCTTATTTATTTATATTTGCTTTACATTTTTAACAGATGGTGTCTTCCTCTTGTGCCTGGGCTAGAATACAGTGGCACCATCATAGCCCACTGCAGCCTAAAATTCCTGGAATCAAGCAATCCTCCTACCTCACCCACCCGAGTAGCTGGGATTACAGGCATACACCATCACACCCAACTAATTTTTGTATTTTTAGTAGAGATAGGGTCTTGCTTTGTTGGGCAGACTGGTCTTGAACTCCTGGCCTCAAGTGATCTGCCCACCTCAGCCTCCCAAAGTGCTGGGATCACAGATGTGAGCCATCGCACCAGGCCACAAACGCCAGCTTTTTGATGAGGCCTCCTGTAATTCCGTTTAACATTGCAACTCATCCCATCTCTCCAGAGGTTATTGCCAAATAGCATGAGATATTTATTCATTCTCTTCTTGCCTTTTTCCCCTCCCTGGAAGGTAAGTTCCCAGGAGGGCAAGATTTTTTCTGCTTTGCTCACTGTCCTTAACACCTGCCTGGCCTCACAGTAGGGGTTCATTAAATAGCTGTTGAATGAATGAGAGACTTGTGGGGTGACAGACCCATCAAAAAGCTGTCCTTGCCTCCAGTCCTGCCATTTCCTGTCTGTCTCCACACAGAAAGCCACAGTGATTTTTCTAAAAACCACATTGCTCTCTTTCAGGTCTTAGGGTAGGTATCACTTCCTCGGAAGCCTTCTCTGGCTCCCTGGGATAGGGAGCCCTTCTTTGTACTCTCAGTGTCCCCTCCCCTCATTCTGGAATTGCCTGCAATTGCCTAGTTCTGTAATTGTCTTCTCCAGGATAGCAAGCTCATCTGTCTCCCTCCCTGTTGGGAGCTGGAATGGTGCAGTGGTTATAGGAGTGCACTCCCTGGGTTCAAATCTTGGCTAAGCCATGAGAATTTAGGTAAATTACTTAAGCTCCCTGGGCCTCAGTTTTCTCATCTGTAAAATGTGGATCATCAACTTCTCTCTCCTAGGGCTGGGGCAAGGATGAAACGAGCTGATACAAACGAGAGATGCTTGGCACATGGTAAGTGCAATACAAGTGTCAGCTATGATTACTCTTACTCAGCGTCGTGTCCCCTGGCCTAGCTCAGAACCTGGCCCATATTCAACACTCCTGTTTGTTAGATGAGTGAATGACTGTATATGGGGATAGAGGGATGAAGGAGTGACATGAGGACCTAGAAGGGGGCTCTAACTCAGCCTGAGGAACACTGGAGAAGCTTCCTTCTCCAATGGGGAGGGAGCTTTCAGCTGACTCCTGCAGGATGAGGAGTTGGCTGGGCATGGTGAGGTGGGGGCTCGCGAAGTGGAAGCAGCCAGTGGCCTGTGTGGGGGCCTCTCAGCGTTGGAGAACTGAGGTATGCAGGAGCCACAGTTCATCACTGAGTGACTTAGCCGTTAGTGCTGAGAGGCCAGTTTCCCCTTTGTGGACCATTTTTAGGACAGTCTCAGACTGGCCGCTCACTGAGGGCAACACGTTCCATGGTGGCTTCTTCATCTGATCAGCAGCCCTCCAAGATGAAAGGGAGGCAAGCAGGGGAAAGGAGGCCACCCTTTGTTGAGGGACCCCAGGGGACAGGCCTGGGTCAACCTGGCAACCCATTCCTGGCTGAGATTATGCCCATCCCAGAGATAAGGGGACGGAGGCCCCACACCCCTGAGGCAGTCAGGGGAAGAGGCAGAGCCCACTCAAGTCTGCGACTCCCCATGCCTCCCGTTACGAGCCCAGGGCTCCTCATGGCCAGAGTGTGTCTCCCCTGTCACCCCAGTGATTCCTCAGTGGATGGCATCACCCACTCCTGACTCCCCTCATAGGGCACTGACCAGGGAAATCCCTCCATGGGGCCTGGATTCACAGAGAGTCAAGTACAGAGAGAACTTTCCATATAGACTGGAGCCAAAGGCTGGGAGTTGCAGGAGATTGGGGGTGGGGCTGCTGAAGGAAGCGAGACCAATCCTGGGGACAGTTGGGGGCACCTTACCCAATTCCTCCACCTCCACCCCTTAAGTCCTCACTCGTCTCATCTGCTGACCTTCTCATCTGCCGATCGTAGAGTCCCCATACTCAGGCTCTGACCTCCACTGACTCTGATAGCCCACAGCGGGTGCAGGGTCTAGTTTTTACTCCAGCCACAGGGTCCACGGCTGGGGTGACCAACGATCAGGAGCTCAGGGTTCAAATCCCACTCTGCCACTTCTTAGCTGGGTCACCTTAGGAAGAGTCCATCCCTTCTCCGAGCTTTTCTCATCTATAAAAAATGACAGGTAGACCTCTGCCTTGGAGGGTGGCTAGAGGACTGAGACAGAGGCTGTGATAGCTCATGGCCAGCTGTGAGTTGCGGTACTTGCTGGCTGGATTAGCAGTTGAGGAAACTGGTTTGGAAGGGGTTAAATGGAGTCCCTGCCTCCCAGCCAGGAGCGAATCGGGGCTGGTAGGGGAGGAGCCAGGCTGCTTCTAAGGAAAGAGGTCTAGACCAGCCAGATGCCGACTGGAGAGGGCCGGGAAGAGATACCCCAGGGTTTGCGGGGCTTGGCACAACAGCCCTGGCCTCTGCACTGTGATAGCTCCAAGCCAGACAGTGCAAGGCAGCTGCTGGGCTGCGGGGAAGAGGGGCTACACTTCCTGAGCTGGGGCAGCGACAGAGTGGATGAGGACCAGGACCCCGCGCCAGCCTGGCCCTCCAAAGCGGGGGCACCAGATGCACCCAGGCTGTGACCTCAGCTGACTCCGATGAGCCACATGGGACGCAGGGTCTAATTTCAGCTCCAGCCACATGCCCACAGCCCGGGAGTGTCTGCCAGCGGGCACAGGGGCAGCCAGGGCTGCTCAGGAGAGGGGAGGAGTGGGAAGACCAGCCCTGCTCCCTCCAGCCTGTCCCTGGCCAAGCCACCCCCTGTGGGAGCCCTGACTCGTCCCCATGGCCTGGCAGACAGCCCTCCTCTCAGTTGAGGGTAAGGTCAAGGGGTGCAGCCAGGAGGGCAGAGGGACACGGCCCTGCATTCTGGACAGGGGTTGCGTCAGCCAGAGCAGTGCGCAGGGGCAGTGGTCCCTACTGGGAGGGCAAAGGGTGGCTTGGTTGTCCAAGGGCCAAGGAGGCAGAGTTCTGAGAGCAGGGGGGCCAGGCCAGCAAGCTGGGTCCTACCTGGCCTCCTCCTGCCTGGCCTGTGACTCACTGTCTGACCTTACACAGGTGGCCTGGTCTCCATGGGCCTCAGTCTTCTTATCTGTACGATGAAAGTGCAGGACTAGCAGGCCGGTCCCAGCTCCCGTCTCCCCCAACAGGCCCTGCTCTTCCTGCTTGCTTGCTGGCAGAGGCCTCCCAGCTTCCCCAGCCCCGGCTGTGGGTGGCCACATGCAGTCGTGGAGAAGAAAGTCCCTCTGGCTGGCACTGTCAGCCTCTTGGCTCCTGCTCGTCCTGCTGGGAGGCTTCTCCCTTCTCCGCTTGGCATTGCCTCCCAGACCTCTGCCCCGGGCTCCCCAAGGCTGGCCTCGCTGGCTGGACGCAGACCTCCTGCAGAGCTTCTCCCAGCCTGGAGAGCTCCCAGAAGACGCCGCTCAGCCTCCTCGAGTCCCCCATGGTGGCAGCTGCAACTGGGGATCCTGCTTTGACACCTCGAAGTGCAGGGGTGATGGCCTCAAGGTATTCGTGTACCCAGCGGCTGGACCAATCTCTGAGACCCATCGCAAGATCCTGGCTTCCATTGAGGGCTCTCGCTTCCATACATTCAGCCCTGCTGGGGCCTGCCTCCTCCTCCTTCTCAGCCTGGATGCCCAGACTGGAGAGTGCAGCTCAATGCCTCTGCAATGGAACAGGGGCAGGAACCATCTGGTCCTTCGTCTCCACCCAGCCCCCTGCCCCAGGACCTTCCAGCTGGGACAGGCTATGGTGGCCGAGGCCAGCCCCACAGTGGACTCCTTCCGGGCCGGCTTTGATGTGGCCCTCCCTTTTCTCCCTGAAGCCCACCCATTGCGAGGTGGGGCTCCTGGCCAGCTGCGGCAACACAGCCCCCAGCCCAGGATAGCCCTGCTAGCCCTGGAAGAGGAGAGGGGTGGGTGGCGCACAGCAGGCACCAACTCCTCTGCCTGCTCGTGGGATGGGCGCTGTGAGCAAGACCCTGGACCTGGGCAGTAAGTGAACCTTTCGCCTTGGGGGCTGGATGGGAGGGGGCTGGGATAGACACAAGCCCAGAGGTGAGGGTAGAATGTAGGACTGAGATGGGAGAACCAGGTAGTCCTGGCAGACTTAGGCCTCAGCTGCAGCAGGAGGGAGCCAGGTTAGATGGCAGAGAGCACTTCCATTAAGATGGGGACTTTTTGCAAAGGGGTATCTAAGGTAGGTTTTGGAGTTCTTCCCTGGGGATCTTTAAAAAACATAGAACACAACTCACTCCTATTTACTTCCTCTCCCTTATTCCAAACCTCCTACCCTAATATTTTTTTTCCACATACATATGTATAGTGGTTACTCTGTGCTAAGCACTTATATAAATCATTATTATAATAAAATATACCAGTTGTTAGCATTTAAGTGTTTGTGTACCAGACACTAAAGCTCAGACAGGTTACGTAATTTTTCTGAGGCCACCCAGCCGGAAGGAGCTAGTGTTTTGATCCAGAATTGCCTGTCTCCAAAGCCTTCAGTATGAGAATTCTGAGTTTTAAGCAAACGTTTATGATCACTCATCAAATGTCTCAGAGGGGCCTCACAGTCACAGGTGGAAGCTGCTCCTGTTTCTAATTTTGGGGATTAACCTCTCAAGGAAACAGCCTTTGGTTATAGCAAATATGACGTAGGTCAGATCTAAGGAAGAACTTTCTGCCAGTGAGAGGGACTTGATATATATATAAAGGGCTGGAGGCCTGTGGGAGCTGGTGAGCTTGTGCAGAAACTGTTTTCCACCTGGGCTAGTTGGGGTGATGCGCCTCAGGTGATAAAGATTGTCCTCTAAGCACTCTAACTCCTCTGTGTCCCCAGCAGGCCAGCAGTCTCCAAAGACTGGCTGGGCAGGCAAGAATGGAAGTCCTTCTGAGGTTGCCCAGGGCCCCGGTGGCAGAGGGTTCCCTCTGTATCCACCCCATGCAGGGGCAGACCTGAGTCAGGAACTGTCACTCTGGTATCCTCCCACAGGTCTCTCTCCCTGTTCTCTGCTCGAACAACATCAGTCATTCTGAGCTCCGCTCCCTCCCAGGGATTCTTGCCTCTGCTTGGGGATGTATCTCAGTCAAAAGGCTCTTGTGGGAATGAAATCTTTCCACTTTCTGAAGGTAGAAGGAGGCCTCCAGGGAGCCCTCACAATCAGGAGTAGAAAAGGACTTGTCCTGGTCAGCACCAGGGTCCTTCTGCCAGGACCCATCCCTAGTGGTCTCCAAGGAGGAAGCCTGAAAAGTCAGGGATCTCGCCCAAGCCCTTGCAGCTCGAGCTCAGGCAGAAGCTCGCTTTGGGCGACAAGGCTCTTGTGCCTCACTTTTCTGTTGAGGCACCCAGGTATTCTTAAAGGAAGTTCTTCTTTTGGCTGACTTTAGTTACCATTAAGCACAGTTCATTATTGGTGAACCTGAAAGCAATTTCAGTCTGAACTTCTTTGAGAAACTGAAAGTTAGGGAGCTGCACAAAGCAGGTGGGTGCTCATTAAATGTTTACTAATGGATCTGAAATTGACGAGAGCTGGCTATGGTCTTCTAATTAGTGTGGCTGACCCTCTGAGTAGCATTTTTGATAAGTTTTATTTCCCAGGGGCAAAGCTTGGTAGCCTTGTCCTCTGACCCTCAAGGAGTTTTGTCTTTGTCCTCGGCCTCCCTGCAGGTGACGGGACTTGTCATCTCTTGAGTAGCTTGAACCTCACTTTCTCCAAAGTGCCAGGCAGCTGCCCGGGCCAGACAGTATAGGGACAGAGTGAGAGAGATAGCCTGAATAAACAAGTGCTGGCCAGAGAAAGAGGCCATTCACAGTTCCTGCCACTGCCCCACATTCCCTCAGCCGGGCCAGAGTTGGGAGGGGAGGAGGCTACGTCTGAGGAGTGCCTGCCTTGGGCCAGGTGCTGTGCCAGGCACTTTACCTAAGTCACTGCTGATCCTCTCATGCCCCCTTCAAGGGAGGTATTATTATCTCCATGTCAGGGAACGGAAAACTGAGGCTCAGAGAGGTGGAGTAGCCCAGGGTGACAAGGTCCCCCGTTCTCCAAGGGCCTCTCACTTTTCTAATCACGCGCTTGGAAGCAGTGGAGTTGGGATTCAACCCTATACTTTTGGCTCCAAAGTCCATGTTTTTCCACCTTGGTTGAACAGTCTCTTGTTGCTTTGGAATAAATCTCCACCCATTCAAATTGTTATTTATTCATTTTTATGAATAGGTAATTCATTCACATGTTACAAAATTCCAAAGGCACAAAGGGGCATAGAGTGAAAAGCCTCCCTTCTACCCCTCTCCCCGGCCACCCAGTTTTTCTGCCTGGAGCCAAACACCACTTCCAGTGTCTTTTCTGAGAAACTGAGTGTGTACAAGCAATATGTATATTCTCCCCCATATTTTAACATACATTTGATGCATGTTTTAAAGTCCCCTAGCCTGTATCCATTGGGAACAAGGGGCGCAGTCAGTACCTAGGGCCCATGATACTTTTATAGGCCCATGAAAATATTTTCATTTTTTGAAAATCAGGGCTGGGTGCAGTGGCTCTTGCCTGTGATCCCAGAACTTTGGGAGGCTGAGGCGGGTGAATTGCTTGATCTTAGCAACATGGCGACACCCTGTCTCTACAAAAATTACAAGATTAGCTGGGTGTGGTGGTACATGCCTGTAGTCCCAGCTACTTGGGAGGCTGAGGTGGGAGGATTGCTTGAGCCCAGGGGGTCAAGGCTGCAGTGAGCTGAGATCACGCCACTTCACTCCAACCTGGGCAGCAGAGTGAGACCCTGTCTCAAAAAATTAAAAAAAAAAAAAAAAAAAAAAAAGGCAGAATTAAACTTTCAGGTAGAAGAAAAAAAAATCTTTTTTTTTTTTTGAGACAAAGTCTTGCTCTTGTTGCCCACTCAAAGTCTGTGCTGGACTTGAGTGGTACAATCTTGGCTCACTGCAACCTCCACCTCCTAGGTTCAAGCAATTCTCCTGCCTCAGCCTCCCAAGTAGCTGAGATTACAGGTGCCCACCACCATGCCTAGCTAATTTTTGTAAAGACAGGGTTTCACCATTTTGGTCAGGCTGGTCTTGAACTCTTGACTTCAAATGATCTGCCTGCCTCAGCCTCCCAAAGTTCTGAGATTACAGGCGTGAGCCACCGCACCTGGCAGAAAATGTTTTAATATATAATACTGTTTGTTTTTATACCAACACAGTTATGAACTATATTCTTTTTCTATGGCAGGAGGGACTGTGAAGGCCAAAGTGCCTAGGCCACATGGAAGTCACAACGTGGCCCTTCCTCTGGCCAGGCCCCAGTAGAGCGCTGAGGCATGGGTACAGCCACGCTGACCACCCTTGGGCACTGAGGCCCTGAGTGTATGGTATACTTTATGTGGCCACAGAATCCTAAGACTTCATCAGTGGTCACCATACAGATGCATGAACTCCCTCTGTAACACACTCCCCGTTCCCCGCCACAGGTGCTCATGCAGCCTCTACTTATTTGCCTTTACTGATGGGGAACTCACCACCTCCAAAGACCACTCACTGGCTGCACTCTCAGCCTGCTCCATCACTAGAATTTCTGCTGAAATTGACCTCTCGGATACCTGGTCTCTTGGTCCCAGATGTATTTCCTAGTGTCACACTGAGCATTCAGGCAGCACCCACTGAGTGTCCATTCTCCACCAGGCACCCTGCTAGGCCCTGGGGATGCTGAGATGGGGGAGGTACAGCCCCATCCTCAAGGAGCTCAGACTTGTAGGAGAGATAGGCAAGTCAACTGTTCGACACACATTGTTAAGCAAAGAGTGGTTGCACAGGCTGCCTGCCTGGCTCCTCTACTTCAGAGCTGTGTGACCTCTTTGGGCCTCAGTTTTCTCATCTGTAAAATGAGATA
Organism: Aotus nancymaae; assembly: GCF_030222135.1. Taxonomy (NCBI): domain Eukaryota; kingdom Metazoa; phylum Chordata; class Mammalia; order Primates; family Aotidae; genus Aotus; species Aotus nancymaae. The sequence goes on from NW_026988467.1 coordinate 22,614,050, forward strand.
ATAACAGTGCATACCCCCCATGTCATAGAGGTGCTGTGAGAATGAACTGCGGTAATACATACAAAGCACTTAGAACTGTGCCTGAAGCAAAGTACATACTCAATGTAGGTTAGCTTGATCATTACCACTGCAGTCCACTGGGAGGTGGGAGCAGAGACAGCCATCTCTGGAGAGATTAAGGAGGGGTTCCTAGAGGAGGTGATGTTTCAGCTTAGACATTAAGACAGCATAGGAGAAAGCCAGGTTCAGTGGCTCATGTCTGTAATCCCAATACTTTGGAAGACTGAGACAAGAGGATCACTTGAGGCCAGGAGTTTGAGACAGCCTGGGCAACAGAGCTATAGTAATAATAAGAATATTAATAATAGCCAGACAATGGTAGCACAGCCTGTAGTCCCAGCTACTCCAGAGGCTGAGGCAGGAGAACAGTTTGATCCTGGGAAGTCGAGGCTGCAGTGAGCTGTGATGACACCACTGCACTCCAGCCTGGGTGACAGAGCAAGAGCTTGTTTCAAAGAAAAAGATGAGTAGGAGGACTTCCTCAGGCTGACAAGGCAGGGAGGGGCCCTCCAATGTGAGGGAGAAGGGATCTTAAAGGCACAGAGGATCCAGGGAGGTTAAGGCTCAGTGGTGCAGTTTATTCAGCCTTAACCTAGAGGTTTTCAGTTCCTTAGAGGTTGACTTGGGGGTGAAGGGGGCTGTACCTGGTTGGCCTCTGCTGTGGCTTTTAATGAGGTGAAGGGTGTCCTGACGCTAAGTTGTGGCTTCTTCCAGGGAGGGCCTGGTGGACACTTAAGCATGGCGGGAGGAGTAAGAAGGCTGGGGTCCCTGGGAGACCACTAAGCAGCAGCTCTGGGGTGGTTCAGATAACTCAGGGTCAGGAGCTGGCACATCTCTGTTCTAGTCCCAGGTCCACCCCAACCCTATCTGTGACCCTGAGCCAGTTCTTGTGTCTCTCTGGGCCTCACTTTCCCCATCTATTCAGTGGGGCATAGGCCTGAGGCTGCCTAAGTATCCCAGTTCTGCCTCTTGGAGGTTCAGGCTCACAGCCAAACAGGCTGTAACTAAGGAGGGTCCTAGGACCCTCTGGGACCTACTCATGAGTCCACACTGAGCAGGCCTGTGTCCTGGTCTCTCCCTTTATCCCTCCCCCAGCTGGTTTCACAGGCGATGGTCCCCTTCGGGTGGCTCTGAGGAGGCTGGGACTCCTGCCCTCCCCAACAGGCACACACAGCCTGGGTGTGGCCCTGGGCCAGGGCTGGGGGCTGAGTGGGAGGAACAGAGGTGGCCTGTCCGCTAGGCCAGGGGCCTCTGGGCAGCAGCTTCCTGTGTGGTTCCAGGCTGGGGGCCCAGCCCACCTCAGGACAGAGGAGCCTTTCATAGGCCTGGCTCTCAGTGTGGTGGGGAGGGCTGGGCTCGGAGGCTGCGAAGGTGAGTGGTGCCGAAAGTCTACATGTGGCAGAGTCAGGTTGGACAGATGTGCATGTCTAAGTCAGGCAGGGCCTCGGAAACATCAGGGCCTGCTTCCTCCCATTTTACTGATGAGGAAATTGAGGCTAGAGAAGGCAAGGGAAGTGTCTAACTAAGACCACCGAGGGCAGAGGCAGAGCTGGGACACAGGGCTCCTGACTCCTGGTCTAACCGCAGATGCACGGCCAGTGTGAGGCTTGTGTTTGTGTTAGTGTGTCAGTGTGCCGCTGTGCATATGCTTAAGTAGGTTTGCATATTTGGGAGTGTGAGTGTGGGGTGCTCCCACTGAGGGATCCTGGTGGGGCGAAGGGCACTGTCCAGGCTCACGTGCGCAGGGACCTCCCTGTGTACCTCTTTAGGACTCAGCGCTGGGAGATGCTGCCCAATGCCACCTTCTGCCTCATCTCTGGCCACCGTCCCCAGGCTGCCTCGCGCTTCCTCCAAGCCTTGCAGGTACAACTCCGATTTGAATGTCACCAGTCCTCTGTCCCTCAGCACTCATGAGCTGGCAGGTCTTCTGGGTCCAGGCCAATGAGAAGGGGCAGTGAGCTGCCTGCTCCTTTACTCCTGGCCTCAGGTGTGCCTTTGTCCCCATTCACTGCACCCTCTGCAGAACAACCGTAACCTCCCCTCTCAGAAAAACCCCATTTTCCTGTCCTCTTTGCCACCTGCCCCCAAGGGCAACTGGGAACTGGGGGCGTGGGGTGAGTATGTGCAGGGTGGGGCTGGGCTTCCTGTGACCTCCCCGCCCCCTAGGCTGGCTGCATCCCGGTGCTTCTCAGCCCCCGCTGGGAGCTGCCCTTCTCCGAGGTCATCGACTGGACCAAGGCGGCCATCGTAGCTGATGAGAGGCTCCTGCTTCAGGTAACTCAGAGCCCTGCCCACAGGGTGGGAACTGGACCCAGGAAAGGGGAGGGACCCAGAACCCTGGATCTAGGCTGGCCTCAGTCCTCGTTCCTATCCTCCTTCTATGGACACTGATGAATTTCTCCTAGCACCAATTCTCCCCACTCGGGCTCCGATAGGAACTGATGGAGCTAGAGATTCCTAAGGGTTCTGAGAGCAAGTTCTGATCCTCTTCTAGCCTCAGTTTTCCCATGTCTACAATAGGATGAGCTAGACCAGACAATCCCCATGGGCCCAGCTCCAATGGCCTGTGACTGCTTAGATATCAATTTAGGGGAAGGCAACAAAAAACTTCAAACTCAGAGCGCCTCCATAGGGTCTGGGCTGGGAAAGCAAAACACATGGCAACTTTTCCGTCTGATGAAACTAATTTTGTCCAGTTCTGAAATATATATGTATGACCTGCCTTGAATCCCCTGAGAATGGTAGAGGTGGTGAGTAGTAGCTACCATTTATTTACTGAGCCTCTACAATGTACTAAGCAATTAATGAGCAAACACTGGGAGAGGTTAAATAGCTTGACCACAGTCACATGGTTACCAAGTGTTATTCAAACCCAACTCTGTGTGACCCCTGAACACTTTTTTTTTTTTTTTTTTGAGATAGGGTCTTGCTCTGTTGCCCAGGCTGGAGTGCAGTGGCATGAATATGGCTCACTGCAGCCTCAACCTCCTGGGCTCAAAATTGCTCTATTACCTGCCACTTTTCTCTCTCTCTGCCCCAGGTCCTGGCTGCCCTCCAGGAGATGTCCCCTGCAAAGGTCCTCGCCCTCCGTCAGCAGACTCAGTTTCTGTGGGATGCCTACTTCTCCTCTGTGGAGAAGGTCATCCATACCACTTTGGAGGTGAGGGGGCTCACCTGATGAGGGTCCTGGCCCTTGACTCCTGCTTCATCCCTGTCACCTCTCCATACTCCTCTGTCCCAGTGTTTAGGGATTGCCCCATCTTGAAGATGGTCCTGGGATGAATCTGAGACTTGGTTGTGAGATTTGGGGCAAGTTTCTCCTCCAGTCTTGGCCTCAGTTTCCCCATCTGTAGAGAAGACGGCTGTGGCCAATAGATTTCAAAGCATGTGCCAATGCCACTTGACTGCTGATGACTGCCTGGGGTGCTATGTTGGGAGAGATTCTGAGTCCCAAAAGAATGTCATGACCCATTAGTGACATCTGTCACGGGCAAGGAAGGAAGGGGAAGCAGTGACCCTACCACCATCTGCCACCTCTGGAGCAACATCATGGAGCGCACCCTATGCTAGACTTCAGCTTCTGACCCCAGGGGTCTGGCGATGCAGCTGCCACCTTCCGCAGAGCCTGGAAGGGGAGGTGTGGCCATGGTCACACAGATCCCTCACTCTGCTCAGCTCCTCTCTCATTCAGGTTATTCAGGACCGGATCTTTGGAACATCAGCTCACCCCTCGCTGCTGTGGAACAGCCCCCCAGGGGCACTCCTGGCCCTGTCTACTTTTTCCACGAGCCCCCAGGACTTCCCCTTCTACTACCTGCAACAGGGTATGCCCTGGGGATGGGACAACCTGAAGTCCCCTCATCTCTACCCAGGGCTGCCCCAGCCTCATCCGGAGAGCCCCACCAAGACCCTCCTTGGCCCCTGGGACTCCCTACTCAGGTCATTCTTCATGGGGTTCTGTTCCCTCCCACCCTAATAGCCTGTGTCTCATTCCCCCAGGCTCCCGCCCTGAGGGCAGATTCAGCGCCCTGATCTGGGTGGGGGCCTCTGACCAGCCCCCCCTGAAGCTCATCCAGGCGGTGGCAGGCTCTCAGCACTGTGCCCAGGTCTGCTCCCTTCCCAGCTGGAGTCCTGGGATCCAGGGTGGGGGCAAGGGACAGGGCAAGGCCCTGATGACTTCTAGACCCCAAGGATGACCACTCATTTTGCGGGGAGGCATGGGAAAGATTTCTGAGTGTTCTTGCTGCCTTCTTCTGTAAGTCCCAAGATTCTGTTGCCTTTTCCCCACAGAAATTGATGAAGCCACATGAAAAGCAGGTGTCTCTTTGGGAGGCTGGAGAAGGAAACATTCATTGCTTTACTCAGCAGTCATTTTCTGAGCACTAGGCCCTGGGCTCAATGCTGAGCAGAGAAAAAGCAGGGAAGCATTCTGCCCAGAGATTCAGACTGAGTTAGCATTTTCTGGCACACAGACTGTCAAATCTTACTTCTAGAGAAGCCACATAGACTCACTAGAGTCCTTGCAGAGGAAGTGAAGCAGTTAGCTCAGCCAGGGTGCACACAGAAGGGCTCCAAACAGGCCATCTGAGCTGGGCTGGGAGTGATAAAAGAGGCTGAGGAAGAGAATGAAACCTTAGAGAAAAGATGGGGATGGAGCATCTTGAATTCTAAAGTCACAGTCACCACCTTCATGTCACCAGAATTCCTGCCTCCTACAAGCCCAGAGACAAGGACAGGGCAGTGGTAAAAGGACCTTGAAGCCAACTAAGCCCTTCTCCCATGTGCACTTTATAAAGCTGACTTCTCAAACTTCTTCCACCTTGAGAAAGATCACTCCTGCCCCCCCACCCCCCGCAACTCGCCTTCTGCCCCAGATCCCAGACTTCAGGAACAACCTCCTGTCCTCTAGATCTTAGTTCTCTGGAGCAATGAGAGGCCACTCCCATCCAGGTGGACGGAAACAGCAGTGCCCTTGACAGTCATTGATGGGCGCAGGAAGGTGAGGGATGAGGGGAGGCATGAACTGGGTGGGCCCATGCTGGGAGCTGGGGGAGGGCACCCATGGGGTGTCTTATGAATACTTGGGCCTGAGCTGCAGTTGGGCCTGAAGAATGGCACAGTAGGTTTCAGCCGCAGGGCTAACTAATAGTAATGATTCTCTTCCCTCCCTGGTCCCTGTGAATTGTGCTTCCAAAGCACTGGGCTTATGTGATGGGGGAAGACAGAGGAGTGCGTTAATATCTCAGACGAGAAACGGAGGAGAAACGCGGGATCTTGAGAAAACATGGACAAAGGGCAGCACGTTGGGCCAGGAAGGGCTGGCTTCTGGGAACCGTGGTTGGTTGGAACCATGCCTGCCGCATGGTTGTGGGCAAGTCCCTTCATCTCTCTAGATCTGTTTCTTTCAAATGAGAGATGTTTGACAATTCCTCCCACAGTTGATATGACAATATGACAATGGATTAATCCCAAGATGTCAAAACTGGAAGGGTCCATAGAGACTAACTGCCCCATTTTACCAAATGGGAAACTGAAATCCAAAGAGGTCAGATGAGTTGCCCAGGTCCCAGAATGAGCTCTGCACAGGCTTGCTGCATTCGCAACCCAGGTGTCTACCCTGCGAGCTCTACACAGGCTTGCTGTATTCGCAACCCAGGTGTCTACACTGCGAGCTCTACACAGGCTTGCTGTATTCGCAACCCAGGTGTCTACACTGCGAGCTCTGCACAGGCTTGCTGTATTCGCAACCCAGGTGTCTACACTGCGAGCTCTACACAGGCTTGCCCTATTCACGGCCCAAGTGTCTACACTGTGCCTGAAGGGCTTCTACTTATTGGATGGGGGTGGAGGGAGGTTCCAATGGCTGAGTTCGCCTCCCTTCTCCTCCTGCAGGTTAGTGATCGCTTCTTCCCATACAGCACCATCAGAACTGATGCCATCCTCAGCCTCGATGCCCACAGCAGTCTTTCCACAAGTGAGGTGAAGGCTGGGCCCAAGAGAAGCCCAGTGTGGGTAGACATAGAGCCAGAGGACCCTGGCAGTCCCTCAAGTTCCCAGAGTTGGGGAGACCCCAGATCCTGAGGTCCAGCCTCTTGCATTTGAAGCCACCCCAGCAAGCCAGGCACGCGCCAGGCACGAATTTCCATGAACTCATTTGAGAATGTTGTTTTTGTGCCCCCTGGAAGCTTTCATGCCACACTTCCAGCCAATTCCAAGTCATGGCTCCCGTCTCCTCTCCCCTGAGTCCTGTCCTGGCCCTCAGCCAGGCTGGCCCTGCCTCCATTTCTCTGGATGTCCTAGGTATTTAGGAGGTCCTTCCTCCCAACTTACTTGAGTCCCTCTCCAGGTGGACTTTGCCTTTGTGGTGTGGCAGAGCTTCCCAGAGCGGATGGTGGGCTTCCTGACGTCGAGCCATTTCTGGGACGAGGCCCACGGTGGCTGGGGTTACACCGCTGAGAGGACAAATGAATTTTCCATGGTTCTCACCATGGCTGCCTTCTACCATAGGTACAGACCCTCACCCCGCAAAGGGATCAGAGGATCAGAGACCCCCCTACCCCGAACCAGGAGCAGGGTGGCTCAGGTTGAACCCCAGGGATCCAGGTTCAAGGCCCAGATCTGCCACTTCCTAGTTGTGGGATCCTGGGCAAATCTCCTCACTTCTTTAGAGTTGTTTCCTCATCTGTAAAATGGGATGGACTCATCTCCCAGGGCTGGTGTGATCATTAAATGAAGTCCGTGGCACACAGAGGTTCCACAAATGGTAACAGTTGTTATTTTAAGTAAAGCCATGGAGTGAATAAGGGCAGTGTGTGGGTTTTCTGGTGGTGAGATGACAAGAGAATAGTCCTGATGCTTTATAAATGTGGATGTGATGGGTTGGGGACCATCCCAGACCTTCCAGAAGCTGCCTGAAGTGCTCCGGTCTTGGGGTAGGGACTGAATTCTGCAGGACCTCTTTAGAGGGGTTCCTTAAACATGTTTAAATCAAATATGCATAACCTGGAACCTCTTGCAGAGTACCCAGGAACTCTGCAGGGAATTCTCAGTAGAGTGAAGAATAATCGAATGTCTGCGAGGTGAGGTTGGCCTGTCTGAGGGCCGTGTGAAGTGAGGCTCACCCAGAGCAGCATCAGCCTGGTTCATCCACAACTGGTCTTTGGCCATGTTTGATGACTTTGAAACCAGCTGATCCCAGCCCACCTAATTCTGAGCCCAAGGATGGGGGCCCCAAGAACTCAGAGCCCAAGGATGGGGGCCCCAAGAACTCAGAGCCCAAGGATGGGGGCCCCAAGGAGCTGTGGGGGAGAGGGCAGGGAACACACCACTGGCTGCAGATGAGCCCCGGGCACAGCACAGTGGAGAGCTGTTTATGCCAGGGATGGGAACTCTCGGAGGCAGCCAGGGCTCAAAGGCTTGGGGATGGAAGGGAGCGGTGAAGTCAGAGGGGAGGAGAATGGGGCCTGGGGATGAATTTTTCTGCAATCTCTCCCTGTCCTTTCCCCTTGTCCAGGTATTACCACACTCTCTTCACCCACTCCCTGCCCAAGGCTCTGAGGACCCTGGCAGATGAGGCACCCACCTGTGTGGACGTCCTGATGAATTTCCTAGTAGCGGCAGTCACCAAGCTGCCCCCTATCAAGGTGCCTTATGGCAAGCAGCGCCAGGAGGCTGCTCCACTGGTGAGGACTGAGGGGGACTGATCGGAACTGGCGGGGATGTTGGGGAGGATTCCCTCTCACTGTCTAATTCTAGTTTCTCTTGCTGCACGGGCGTGGGGAGTTCGAAAAGGCAGAGAAGGCCATTAACGCATTGCTTCTGTCCCTGTTAGGTGCCTGGGGGCCCGGAGCCCGGGCCAAAGCTGCAGGCCCCAGACCCCAACTGCATCAACCAGATAGCGGCAGCGTTCGGCCAGATGCCCTTGCGGTCCTCTCATCTGCGTCTGGACCCGGTGCTCTTTAAGGACCCGGTGTCCGTGCAGCGCAAAAAGTACCGCAGCCTGGAGAAGCCCTAGGGGGCGACTCGCAGAGACCCCAGCGGAGGTCCCAGCCCTGCTCCCAGAGGGCGCGGCACCTGCCTGCGGGCTCCGCCCAGGGACACCGGAGAACCAATCATGGCAGCCAGCGGGCCCACACGTCGGACTCCAGTTGGCCAATTACAGCAGGGGGCGTGGCCTTACCTTCTCCCGCCAGCCCTCGGTGGCGGAGCCTCTACTGAGGCCGAGCACCTTTCCTGGAGCACCGCTCTCTGCTTCTTCACCCAGCTAACTTCTGCTTGTCTTTCAGAGCATCGCCTCCTCCAGGGACTTATCTCGCCCTCCTCCCCGACCCCGATGGGTTGGGTCTCCTTTGCGCTTTCGCAGCCCAGTGTTTGCCCCGGTCCCGCCCGGTCAGGTCCCAGGACTGGCTTGCGGGCCCCGTGGGGCGGGCCGTGTCGTGTCCTTTTCTTTCTGACCTGGCACGTGTGCCGCAAATATTTGACGAATGGATGGATGGCAGACAGTAACTGCGTGCCTACCCCTATGCGGGTGGCGGCGGGACAGTGTGAGCGGACAGACAACTCCTCCCATCCAGGGTTCCTAGTCCCGGGAAGGCAGCTACCCAAAGACGCCTGCGTTGCCAGGCTCAATCCTTGAGCCTCAGCCAAGGAGCAGAAGGGTGCGGGTAAACGAGGAGTGGGGTGAGGAAAGCGGGATGTGAACAAGTGGTCGTCCCCCGCCCGGCGCGCGCCCGCGCTCAACCTGGGCCATCTGCCCTGCGCTACCAACGCCGACCACTAGAGGTCAGCGCCGCGCCGCACTCCCCACCTGCAGGGCAGAGGGCTGCCGGGGACGTGGAGGGTGAGCGCTGCGGGCATCTGGGGGTCTGAAATCTGGGGAGAGGAATCTGAACAACAGCCCCATCTCTTTGGCCTGAACACTTGGAACTCAGTAAGAAGGGACTGTTTCTAGGTGGGTTGGGCGCGAGTGGGGACTGTCCCGAGCAGGGACTATAGTTGAGGATGGAATTGGGGCGGGGATACTAGGTCCTCCCCGGTTCACCCACCTGGAACTGGAATTATCACTTCCGAAATAAAGTGCGTGTCCTTGACCCCTCACGCTCCAGGCTATAAATACCCTTACAGCAGCTGCTGGAGGGAGGGGCTCAGGGCTTAGGGCTTGCCTGGGAGCAGGGTCGACTCCAGAGGGTGAGGGTGGCGGGTCCAGCACAGGTCCACGGTGTCAGATGTTTTCCTGCTTTGATGGCCTTGCAGCTCTGGAAACTCCTGTGACTGGCTCACTGGCAGGAACATGCTGTCCCCTTAGGCCTCTCCAAGGCCTTCCACCCCCACCCCCCAGCTGGACGTAGGGCCCCTGGATGACTCAGGTCCTCCCTGGAGCCAATCACAGCTGAGTGGCAGAGTGGGTTACCCTTGGGAGGCGTGGTGCTGTGAGATGCTTGAGCTACAGGGGGGACTGGAAATGAAAGCGGTGGGGGAGAGGCAGTCTGGGCCGGAGTCAAGAGCTGAGGGTGGGTGGGAAAGCATACAGCTGCAGCCCAGGCAGCCTTCCCAGGGTAGGGAGGGCACTGGGTGCCAGGTCCAGCCAGGGAAAAGAGGCACCTTTCCAATCACAGCTGTGACACCCAGGACATGGAACTGCCTTGGCATGGCCTTGCCAGTGGATCAGGCACTGCTGGTCCCAAGGGTTCATATTTTATCAACATGCAGCCCAGACCAGGCCCCCAGCCCCTGCTGTAAAGGAAGATCTAGGGGAATAAGTTAGAAATCCCAGACCTGCCCACACTGGCTGAGTACTTCAGGAAAACGAATCAACCTCTGAGCCTCAGTTTTTTCATCTATAAGAATGTGGGATAGTAATGATGGTCTCTCTCTCTTTTTTGTGTGTGTGTGTCACCCGGGCTGGAGTGCAGTGGTGCTATCTCGGCTCACTGCAACCTCCACCTCCCGGGTTCAAGTGATTCTCCTGCCTCAGCCTCCCGAGTAGCTGGGATTACAGGCACATACCACCACGCTTGGCTAATTTTTGTATTTTCAGTACAAATGAGGTTTTGCCATGTTGGCCAGGCTTGTCTTGAACTCCTGGCCTCAAGTCATCTGCCTGCCTCGGCCCTCCCAAAGTGCTGGGATTACAGGTGTGAGCCACCAAGCCCAGCCAATGACTGTCTCTTGAGAGGGATGTAAGGACTTGGCACAGAACAAAGCCCAGGATCAAGTTTCTGGGGGCCTGCCATGACTTGGGCAGGGCGGGGGATGGTCAGAGGGTTGAGTCCCTTGAGATTGTGGTGGAATGGAGCGGCCGCCGGCAATCCCCACCCCTCTCCACACAGACCTGGAGGGGCTGAAGGACCCACCGACCTAGGACACAGGCTATCAGGATGACAGTGCTGGGAAGGCACAAAGAGGTCGTTTCACAGATGGAAAGACAGAGATTTAAAGTGGGAGGCAAGTGACCAAACCCACCTCCTCCCACCTTGGGCCAAAACAGAGTCAAGACAAACTCGCTGCCCCTGGAGAGGCTGGGAAGCCCGCCTGGCTCCTCAGTAAGGCAGCCTCAGGCCACAGAGTTCACTGCCTCCAGGGTGATGAAAGTAACCATACAACAACCACGGGTCCTTGGCCAACTGGCTTTTGTTCTCAACCCTGTGAGGGAGGCATTAACCAAGAAGGTGGAGCCAGGCCAACTCGCCCAAGGCACTTGCTTACAATGGCAGAGACAGACCCTGTGACACAGGACTCCCTGATAACTGAGTAAGTTGTCTTGATGAGTTGGGGACAGGTCTCCCCTCTTGCATCTTGTAAACACAAGCCACCCCTAAGTTGGGAATCTTCACACACAAGCCCCGGGAAGCCGTGGTCTTCCTCCTAGCTGGCCTCTGGGCCGAGGGCAGCCCCCGCTTCTCTCCTTCTCCCTCCTCCACGCCCAGGCTCCGACTGAGTCAGGCCAGGTAGGCAGCAGAGCTGGCCCAGCTGTATCTTTCTGGAGGCTTGGAATCCCCGGGGACACTCTCAGGGCAACAGAAGTGCCAGAGGGCTTGCAGGCTGTTAATGCAGAACCCAAGAAATCTCTGTACGCCCCCTCGCCGCACCATCTGTGCCAAGGTTCTTTTTTGTATTGGCACAGCTGAGGGAATAAGGAAAGAGGAAACCAGTCCCTTACTTAGGAAGAAGCCTCTCCTCTCCAGGAAAGGGGACATTTGGCTCATAGCTGAGGTGACTAAGGCACAGACAAGCCTCAGGTGCCTCCTGGCTCCCTGCCTCAGGGGGCTGGAATAAGAGTGCGGGGTTCTCACCCCGTGACCTCCTTAAACCCTATTGCTAAAGGCAGAGGAAAGGGCTCAGAGTCATAAAGACAAAGGCCAGCCAAGCTGAAATGGGGGACAATGCAGGCCGTAGGGGTGCACTGGGGCCAGCCTCCCCCTGGACGTCCCGTGGCTCACTGCCTTTGTCCCTGTGAGTGGTAGAGCGACATCTGCTGAGGATTAGGCTCAAACACAGCCTTTCCAGACCTAGCCCAGGGGCTGGAGGAGCAGGGTCATACTAGCTGTATACCCGCTGAGTCCCCACCCTGGCGCTGGCTATAGTCAGATGGGGGAGGCAGGGAAGAGCTCCATTCCTGAAGTGGGGCAAGGCTCTACAGTGAACATGAAGCAGAGGTCAGGAGGGGGGCCCGGTTTATACCACAGCTGGGGTAGACAAAGTCCTGGCTGGGCCTGGGGGACACTCAGTCCAGCCACCTGCAGGTCCTGTCCATGCCCCAGTTGGCACCTGGCCAGGCAGTCAGTCCGAGGGGCCCTGGCATGCCTGACAGTCCTTCATGTCCTCCGAGTAGTCCTCGATCTGGATGGTCACGGTGTGGAAGTGGAACTTCCCCTGGAGGCGGCTGCTGGCTGTCTTCAGCACAGCCTGGGCATCTGTATTCTGAGCTGGGGGCCAAGAGGACACAGCGGGGGAGGTACCAGAAAGCTATTTACTACTCCTGGCTCTTTGGAACCATCAGGAGCCAGAGTCTCATACCCCATCCCCAGCAGAACAGGATGGGGGACCATGAACATGGAGAAACCCCCAGATTCCACTCCTCTGCCAGGTACCCTCCCAGCCCAGACCTGGCTGATGCCTGAAAGAGCTGATAAAGCATTGGTCTTAGGGCCAGGAATCTGCCACCTACTGCCATATACTAGCTGCAAAAGCCTGGGGCCGGGCGTGGTGGCTCATGCCTACATGTAATCCCAGCAATTTGGGAGGCTGAGGCGGGCAGATCACCTGAGGTTGGGAGTTCGAGAGCAGCCTGACCAACATGGAGAAACCCTGTCTCTACTAAAAATGCAAAAAAAATTAGCGGGGGGTGGGGGTGGTAGGGGGTGGGGGTGGGGGTGGTGGTGGTGGCGCACACCTGTAAGCCCAGCTACTCAGGAGGCTGAGCCAGGAGAATCACTTGAACCCGGGAGGTGGAGGTTACAGTGAGCCAAGATCTCGCTACTGCACTCTAGCCTGGGCAGCAAGAGCAAAACTCCATCTCAAAAAAACAAAAGGGTTGGGGGCCTGGGCAAGTACTTTACCACCCAACCCCAGCCTCAGTTTCTTCATGGATAAATGAGATTGTGATGATCAGATGGAATAATGCGTATCAAGTACTCAGCATGAGGCTGGGCCTAATGCATGGACACTGTGAGCATCTGGGGTCACCTGGACCCGCTGGGGATGGCACCACACCTTTGGCTGCCTGCCTCCCACCCCACCCTGAGTGTCCCAAGCACTCACCAATGGCGATGTGGACAGACAGAACAGGCTGGGCCACGGTTAGGGCCCAGATATGCAGGCTGTGCAGGGCTTCCACCCCTTCCACCGACAGCAGCAGATCCCGCACAGCTGTGAAATCCATGCCCTTGGGGGTTCCTGAGGACGACAAGGACAGGGGCTAAAGGAAACTGCCCTCCCACACCTGCCCATTGGTGCAAGGCTGGCTCCTGCTCCTCAGGCGTCATCCCCTCAAAGAAGACCTCCTTGGTCAGCAGGTCTGAGGCTGCCTTCACCTCCCATGCTCTCCACCCTATCACTCTGTTGCATTTCCTCTCCACCCTTAACACTGTCTGAAATTATTTGTGAATTTACTTATTGTTAGTCTCCCCCTCTAAAAATGGACACTCCCTGAGGGCAGGACAGTCTCCTTTGTTTACCACAGTATCCTTGGTGCCTAGAACAGTGCCTACTCCATAGTAGGTGCTCAATAAACAAATATATATATATATATATATATATATATATATATATATTTTTTTTTTTTTGAGATGGAGTCTTGCTCTGTCGCCCAGGATGGAGTGCAATGGCATGATCTCAGCTCACTGCAACCTTCCCATCCCAGGTTCAAGCAATTCTCCTGCCTCAGCCTCCTGAGTAGCTGGACTATAGGTGTGTGCTGACATGCCTGGCTAATTTTTGTATTTTTAGTAGAGATAGGGTTTCACTGTGTTAGCCAGGCTAGTCTCTAACTCCTGACCTCAGATGATCTGCCCGCCTCAGCCTCCCAAAGTGCTGGGATTACAGATGTGAGCCACTGCACCCATCCAATCAATATATTTGTTAATGGAAAGAAGGAAAGAACAGATCCTGAGAATCCTTAGAGCCATCCGGGGCACAATCATCATCTTTATCATTATTGCTTTTTTCTGAGTCCATCATATTCTTGGAGAAAAAGCTCTGACCTGCAGCCAGATAATCCTGCTAAGCCCAGGTCAGCATCCTACTCAATTTCAGACTGACCTTGACCACACAGAGGCCTATGACCCTGGCCCAAGACCCCAGGCCTAGAGCATAAGAAAACCAAGGTACAGGACCAGGTGTGATGGCTCACACCTGTAATCCAGCACTTTGGGAGTCTGAAGTGAGACAATTGCTTGAGCCAAAAAGTTCATTACTTGAGCCTGGGAGGTCAAAGCTGCAGTGAGCTGTGGTGTCGACAATGCACTGTAGCTTGGATGACAGAGCAAGACCCTGTTTCAAAAAAAAAAAGAAAGGCTGGGCACGCTTGCTCGTGCCTGTAATCCCAGCACCTTGGGAGGCCGAGGCAGGTGGATCATCTGAGGTCACGAGTTCGAGACCAGCCCGGTTTCGAGAAACCCCGTTTCTACTAAAATATACAAACATTAGCTGGGCAAGGTGGCAGATGCCTGTAATCCCAGCTACTCCGGAGGCTGAGGCAGGAGAATCACTTGAACTTGGGAGGCAGAAGTTGCAGTGAGCCGAGATTGCACCATTGCACTCCAGCCTGGACAACAAGAATGAAACTCCATTTTCAAAAAAAATAAATAATAAAAGGTAATTCAGGGCAGACCAGATCATTCTCCACTTCTGACAGTTCTCCGACCTCACAAAGTACAGCATGTCCTCCCAGGGTATGGCGTTGTTTGGCCCCTGAGATGTAGGAAACGCCTGAACTGCAGTGGATTCAGTAGCTTTGTCCAAGACTGACTGTCCTTTTCTGAGCCTCAGTCTGCCCCTCTGTACAATGGGATGCATAATCCTCACCCCCTCTGTCTTCCTGAGAGAAGGCAGCCAGAGACTCGGGAAGTGTATTGGGGAGGGCTGGAGAGCTCCAGACGCTACAGATGTCACCCCAGAAGCCACCTGACAAGGCAGAGGAGGAGGCACCCTTGGGCTAGGGGGAAGGGAAGGCTCGGGCTGGGGATGGTTCCAGAAACTGCCACACCTAAAAGCCCAGGCTCGATGTCAAGATCAGCCCTGGGCCCCAGGAGGCTGTCCAGCCTATGTGGGGGCTCCAGATCATGGCTCCCCACCTAGGTGCTGGGATGCCCCTGACACACACATACCCCATTTGAGCTGATTACAGCTTGACAGTCAAGAGCAAAAAGGGAGCTGCAAAGCCCAGGTTACCTTCCATCAACACCACGATCACATCTCTCAGGATGGTCAAGGTTGTCCCCAGAACCAAGATGGAGAAGAGGAAGGTGCAGATGGGGTCTACATACTTGTATTCTGGCTGCAGGAAGAAAGGAAGGCATCTAACACCTCTGCTTCCCTTCTCCCCTCCCACCCAGCACTGTTGGGGAGAGGGGCTCTCTCTGGTGGGTGGGCATGAGCCTCGCTTTGGCCCTGCCTCCCAGTTTTCAACTCTTTATTTCACATCTGCAAGAGCAGAAAGGACAGACCACAGTTCAGAACGAGGCAGTCCCTACCCACCCCTCCTTCTCAAGAAGCTGAGACATGGACAGAGCAAAAAGGAATCTTAGACACCATGTGATCCACCATCCATCCCCATTTGACAGATGGGGAAATGAGGCTTCATTAGGGCAAGGAACTCACCCAACATCACACAGCTAGCAAGGAGGAGAGCCAAGCTTCAGAGCAATGCCAATGCTTGGCTCTTTCCACTATAGCTCCTTGCCTCTATGTGATGGGCACTGCCCAGGGTTTGATGACACACAGTTGTGGGTTTGAATTTGGTTCTATGCCTTACCAGCTGTGTGACACTGTGCAAGTCAGTGCACCTTTCTGAGCTACAGAAAACACTACCACCTACTCTTTAGGTTGTTGTGAGGATCAGAAGTGCCGACACTTGGTAGCTATCGGATAAATGTTCCCTTCCTCACCCTTTTCCCCAGAACTGGGAGGGAGCTAGAATCTGAAAAGGGGCCCCTGCAGAGAGGATACCCAGGTGGTCTACACTCCTCTGCCACCCCCACCGCCCTGTGTCCCCAGCTCCGACCTTGAAGTATAAAATATAGGCTGCTACTAGGATGCCCACACTCTGCAGAAAGTCCCCGATCACATGGATGAAGGCAGCTCGGACGCTGGGGTTCTCTTGCTGCTGGCTGGTGTTGTGGCTGTGCCCGTGGCCAGACTGGTGAAGGGTCAACCCCATTCTATGGAAGTGGAGACAAAGCCAAGGGCTCACTGAGGTTGCGGATGGAGGTCACCTATTAGGGCTAGCCAACTTGCAGGGCAAAAATCTCAAGCCCCCATACCCTGTGATCTCTTTGGCCATGTGAGAAGTCCAACCCACATGGCCTTGGTTCAGAGAGCCATGGGAGATAGGGTTCAGCTCCAAGGCCGAGCTGAGTCTGGGCACAACAATGCCACAATGCCAAATCTCAGAGCAGGAGGGCATTACAGAGGTCACTGTAAGTTCACTCCATCATGTCACAGATGGGGAAACTGAGGCTCTGAGCAAAGGAGATAAAGAGCCCAAAAGAGACCCATGCTCAGTACACCATTGTCTCTAACTGAGACCAACTTCAGACTTGGGTTCTGCCCCTAGGGACATCCACTCCTGCAACAACTAGCCTCTTCCCGCCCCACTTCAGGTATGAAGCCACCCAGATTAGTCCCTGCTATGTATCAGGGAGTGGGTAGGGTTGATGCGGACTCAGATTTACAGCTCCCAGTGTTCTTGGCCTAGGCGTAAGATAGGACCCAGGTGTTCCAGGTGCCAGAGCTCAGACCATTAGGGAAGCCCTGTCCCTGTGCCCTATGCTGGAAAGTGGTACGGTCTCCTTCCACAAAGCAGACACAGGTATGGGTGTGAGACCACAGGCTGGTCTCGGGGCCCCACTCACATGACGTTCACAGCCACAGCGCAGCCCGACGTGATCAGCATGGTCCCCCCGTTAATCTCATAGTTCCCAGAGATCAGCCGCTCCACAGCCAGGTACACCAGTACCCCGGTCACCACCCAGATGGACAGCACAGAGAGCAGGGCTCCCAGGATCTCTGAGGAAGAACCCAACCCCAATACTCACCTCGGCATGGGCCCTGAGGCTAAAGAGGTTTCCCTCTTCCTTCAGGATCCTCCCCACCCACCCCCAACACAAAGTCAAGGCCTGGGTCCCACTGGGCTTTGCTGAAGGTATGGCTGGCATGGCTGCTCCTTACCCCACCACTCATATATTTGGGAATGTCAGAGCTAGAAGGAACTAATAAGTCATCATCTGGGTCCACCTTTTTTATTGTGCATGTAAAGAAGCTGGCTTATTAAAATATATGCCTTTTGTCCAGCTAGTAAACTGAGGCTTCTGGGTAAGAGAGGCTGGGCCATCTCCCACAAAGAGGAAGATGACGATGCAGCCCCAAGGGAACAGAAGAGAGGTTAAAACCTATACCTTCCAGCAGGCTTTGCCGGCCTTCCCCTCCCCCGCCCCAGAGCTGATCCACAGATTTATGTGCAGTGTTAATGCCATTGTCATTTGTTCTTGAAGCTTGGCTACTGCACTTCTATTTTTTTTTGAGACGGAGGCTCGCTCTGTGGCCCAGGCTGGAGTGCAGTGGCATGATCTCGGCTCACTGCAGCCTCCATCTCCCGGGTTTAAGCGATTCTCCTTCGTCAGCCTCCTGAGTAGCTGAGACTACAGGCGTGTGCTACTACACCCAGTTAATTTTTGTATTTTTAGTAGAGATGGGGTTTCACCATGTTGGCCAGGATGGTCTCGATCTCTTGACCTTGTGATCTGACTGTCTTGGCCTCCCAAAGTGCTGGGATTACAGGCGTGAGCCCCTGTGCCCATCCCACTACTGCACTTCTTAGGACAGTGAACTTTGCTTCCCTGCAGACTGAGAGCTTCTGGATGACTGAAACCAGGGCTCCCCATAAGACTGGAATTTCCCAGAGGACAGAGGCCATGGCTGATATCCTCTTCCCCCATCCCCCATCCAGATTACCCTCCTGGCCTCACCTGGAGGAGGAATGGGGGATCCACCCATTATAGCTACCTAAGAACCCCTGTTCTAACTCTCACCCTCTCTCTCAACCCCATCTCCAGCCAAACCGCAATCCTCACCAGCTCTCTGCCAGCCAAAGTTCATGGTCTTGGTGGCTGGCCGGGAGGACATCCAGAGGGAGAAGAGGCTGATGAGCATGCTGGCAAAGTCAGTGAGCAGGTGCGCTGCATCGGTCATGACAGCCAAGCTGTGTGCCAGGTACCCACCTGCAGGGGCAGGGCCAGAGGGTGGAGGGTCCTTATCAGCTCCCCAGAGAGCTGGCTCCCCAGGCTGTGTGTGCGGCAGGGAGACCACAGGCTCTGGAAAAAACCATGCTGAGTTCAAGATCTCTCCACCCATGAGCTGTACAACCGTGAGCAAGCAACCTACTCTCTCTGAGCCTCAACTTCCACTCCCTGTGAAATGGGCCACCAACATCTTAGAGGGTGGATGTGCACATCAAGTTCACATAGGGACTGGAAAGCAGAGTAGGTACTCAGTAAATGCTCTTTCCTTCTAGGAATTCAGGCCTTCCCTTAGCTACTAGCTGTGCGTGATCTTTGCAAGTTACTTAACTGAACATGCCTTGGTTTCACGGTCTGTAAAATAAGAAAATAACCTCACCCATGTGATAACACAGGTTGTTGTTAGCCCTGCATCAGATAATGTGTATACAAAGGCTTAGCATGGTGAGTGTTCAGTAAGTGGGGCTATTAGTGTCAGTATTGCTGGGAATATCCAGTCTATCCATGCATCTACTTCATTTAATTAGCCCAAAAGTACTTACCTATGACTTCTCCAATCATGAACACCAGGCAGATGGCAGAGGCTACATAGAGTTGGCGCCGGGCCTGCCCCTTCTTGGGGTCACAGTCACTGCTAGGACCCTTCTCAGCATGGCAGTAATGATTGCTCTCCACAGCCAGCTCAATGGCCTGCAAGTCCAGACCAGGTCGGGGCAGAGGGATCCAGCCAGCCCCCTCCTGCCACAGAGACCCAGTGTATGGCCTGGCCGGAGAGGAAGAGAGGGGGCATGCTCAGCTCTGAGACGGGGCAAGGAGGGCGGACTCTGGTCCCATTTCTCTGTGAGGCCTGTGTCCACTGGGAAAAATAGCTAAGGACGCTCCAAGTCGACAAACACTGAGGAGTGACCAGAGGTGAGAAGCCTGTGTTCAGACGGGGATGCTAAGGGAATGGGAGTCTTGGGGTCCTGGTCCCGGGGTGTTCCCTCCTCCTCAATCCCTTCAGAGGCCAGAGGAGGCGAAGACCCTGGGAACCGGCCAAGTGGGGTGCAGTCCAGTGGAGCACGGGGAAGGAACAGAGCGCAGGCTCTGGGAGAAGAGCAGGTCCCCCTCCAGCACACTTGGGACACAGGGCCTCCCCGGGGCGGGACTGCCTGGGGCAAAGTGCTGGGCGGGGCGGGATTCCAGGCAGGAGAACCGCCACTCACCCGCCCCCAGGCCACCCCCCCGCCCCGGGCAGGGGTCAGGATCTGTGCTGAGCCCCAGGGGACCTTGGGCCACAGCCCTCACCTCACCCCACCCTTCCTGCGTGGCCCCAGCTTAAGCCGCCGCCAAAACGAACCACTGCTTGGATGGCAAGCGCGGAGGTGCGTCGGCTGCCGCCCAAGTTCCCGCCCGTCCCCAGGCTCTCGCCGTACCGGACTGCGGGCCTGGCGTCCAACAGGTGCTGCTTCTCCGTGTCTTCCATGCTGCCCCGCGCCGGGTCCCGGCAGCGCTGCGGCCGCCCGCCGAGTGCGCCCTGGAAGTTGCGCGCGGGACTCCGGGTGGCGCTCACCCGCGAGCTGCGCTTACTCCGACCCGGCCCCTGCGGTCCCCCGGCTGCCGTTGCGGCTGCTGCTCCGGCTCTGGCTCCGCGCGCCTAGCGCCCCCACGTCTCAGGTCCGCCGCTGAGCCTCGCGGCCGCCGACTTTATCTGGGCCTCGCCACCCCGTGTGAAGCGGCCCGCGGCGCGTCGTGTGCAAAAGCCCCCGGGGAAGGGGCGGGGTGGCCGGCTGCAAAGGGCGCCGGACTGTGGCCCCGCGCACCCGTGCCTGCACCCTTGGGGCACGCGGAGCCCACCTGCCGGTCGCGAGAAGATTGCCAGCCTTCGCCCGGCGCGGCGCCCGGTGTTGCTGAGGACGGGGTGACGGCTGCGCTCCCACTCCCGCGCGGGGTGGGCCGCGTCCCCACCGAAAGGTTCTCGACCTTGATATGTGGAAACCTCTTTGGTGGTCCCAATGGCAGGACTGTGGCTCCTTGCCTCGGAAGAGGGTCTCCAGAGGCTACTGGGGCCGCGTCTGCCCCCCTCCGATTGGCGGCTGCCCTGGGCTTGATCATGATCCCCTCTCAGGCCAGAGACTACCGAGGTCGCCTTGCGTTCCCGCCCTCCTGCTAGGAGGGTCCTAGGGTGGTCTGTGCCGCCCTCAGGCTGGGGCCAGTGTCTCTCCCTAGCACCAGCTGGGACTGATCAACCCATCCTAGCCACTGAAGCAGCGCCAGCTCCTCTCCTGTGCGCTCTGATTAGAATCAGGAGTGACCGGCTTTATCTCCATCTGCACAGAGAATAGTGTCAACGGCAGTCTCCATCAAGGCAGAGCCCACCACCTCCACGGCCACCACCCCTTCTCCCTTCCTCCCCCAGCGGCTGACCAGCAAGCCTGGGAAATGCAGGCAGAAGGTGCCACCGTGTTGGTACCGCTGGGAGAAGCCCTGTCCCTCCTGGCCAGCTTGGTGCCCCACCCACTTGAAGCAGCCTCCTTACCCTGGTGTTCTTGGAGATTGGGGGGCCTGTGGCCCCCACGCTGGCCTCTGACAGGTGACCTCTGTGTAGAAACAAGCTGCAGGAGACCTCCCTGTCTAGTCAGTTCGTCATCCCCAGCACCCTTGGTCTCTAGGACCATAGGCTTGGTGGGTGTGGGCTTTCACAGAGACAAGAGTCAGAGGCGCAGGCCTCTTGGCCACACCACTGGGGACAGGAAGAGGGTCTTTCAGTCTCTCCTCTTGTAGGAAAAAGGATGCCAGAAGTGAGGGTGTGACATTCGCCTGCTCTGCTTGGGTCCTCGCTGAGTGCCTCTGTCTTCTCAGGACTCTGGTTTTCTTCTGGAAAACCTCAGACTTCCTGGTTTTCTTCAGGTCTCCTCTGAGCACCAGCAGGCTCAGCATTATCTGGAGGTGTTACAATTCTGGTTACAGATCCTGCATCAGACCAACCGAACCAGAATCTCTGGGTGTGAAGCCTGCGTATTTCCAAGATTCAGTAGGTCTGGGGCAGGGCCTGGGAATTTGTATTTTTAAAATTCTCTGGTGCTATTGTAGCATTATTTTTCATTTTTATGTATAGCAGTTATGATTTTTCTTTCTTTCTTTTTTTTTTTTTTTGAGACGGAGTTTCGCTCTTGTTACACAGGCTGGAGTGCAATGGCACGATCTCGGCTCACCGCAACCTCTGCCTACTGGGTTCAAGCAATTCTCCTGCCTCAGCCTCCCGAGTAGCTGGGACTACAGGCATGCGCTACCATGCCCAGCTATTTTTTTTTTTTTTGTATTTTTAGTAGAGACAGAGTTTCACCATGTCGACCAGGATGGTCTCGATCTCTTGATCTCATGATCCACCTGCCTTGGACTCCCAAAGTGCTGGGATTATAGGTGTGAGCCACCGTGCCCAGCCAGTGGTTATGATTTTTTTAAGACAAAGTTTCACTTCTGTCACCCAGGCTGGAGTGCAATGGTGTGATCTTGGCTCACTGCAACCTCCGCCTCCTGGGTTCAAGTGATTCTCCTGCCTCAGCTTCCTGAGTAGCTGGGATTACAGATGCCTGCCACCACGCCCAGCTAATTTTTGTATTTTTAGTACAGACAGGGTTTCACCATGTTGGCCAGGATGGTCTTGATTTCTTGACCTCGTGATCCGCCTGCCTCAGCCTCCCAAAGTTCTGGGATTACAGGCATGAGCCACCGTGCCCGGCCATTGTCTCCCCTAATATAAAGGAAAAGGGAGAGAAAGAGGGGGAGACTACCTGATCTGAAGGTGGTGAGAGAGCTATTCAGCATGCTAAGCACAAGCTGCTGGGCTGGTCTGGTCTGATGTGTTGAGGTTTCAGGTGGGTCTCTTCCCAGAGCAGGAGCAGGGACGGGCTGGTGTCCCCAAAGGAGTACCCCTGTCCTGGGTTTCCGGCACCAAATGTTAAATGCATGCTCTGAATGAAGAGACCCCCAAACAGGCTTTGTGTGAGCAATATGGCTGCTTATTCACTGGCGGGCTGAGGCCGAAAAGGGTGTCAGTGGAGGGCGGTGGGATAGGAGTTGGTTTTATAGGTTTGGGGTTGGCAGTGGAAAATTACAGAAGTTACAATTGGCTTTTTTTTTT
The DNA here is from genome assembly GCF_030222135.1 of Aotus nancymaae. Lineage (NCBI taxonomy): Eukaryota > Metazoa > Chordata > Mammalia > Primates > Aotidae > Aotus > Aotus nancymaae. Next base: position 22,636,187 of record NW_026988467.1, read on the forward strand.
TTTTTTTTTTTTGAGATGGAGTTTTGCTCTTGTTGCCCAGGCTGGAGTGCAATGGCATGATCTCAGCTCACTGCAACCTCCAGTTCCTGGGTTCAAGCGATTCTCCTACCTCAGCCTCCCAAGTAGCTGGGATTACAGGCATGTGCCACGACACCTGGCCAGATTTGTATTTTTAGTAGAAATGGGGTTTCTCCATGTTTGTTAGGCTGGTCTTGAACTCCCGACCTCAGGTGATCTGCCTGCCTCAGCCTCCCAAAGTGCTGGGATTACAGGTATGAGCCACCTAACCACCTACAGGTGGTTTTTTGCAAGCTGGGAGTGGGTAGTAGGTTTGCAGGCTGGAAGGGGGTTGTAGGGTGTGGAGTCACGAGGTTGGCCAAGCTTGGTTACAAAATCCAATGGCCTTGTCAATTGAGGCCAGAATAAGAAACAATAGAGAATGTCTCAGAGTTAAGTAGGTGCCACAGGGGTTGATCATTTCTTCCTCTTTCTGTGATCTTACAGCCATTTCATGTTTTCTCAGAGATGTACATGCAGTTCATGGGGGTCACCATGCCATCCACGGCACGGTCAGACCTTACACAATTAACAAGTATTTTCCTGGAATTTAAGCTTTAACTGATTACCTGAAGTCTCAACTGCTCTCTCTTCTCCCCAGTAAGTGAACAGATATGGGGCTGAAATGCTTGTTGTTTACAAAATCAGTAGTCTGGAGAAGTAACGGAACATGCACACATTATAATACTGATTTTTGTGATTTCAAGGTGATGAAAGCCTCTGTCTTTTCGGTCTCAGATTCCTCCTTCTGGCCTCAAATTCCTTCAGTTTTCTATGGGAGGATACTTTGGGAAATCAAACCATAAAGAAAAACAAGTATGTGATTGTCAAAAAAAAAAAAAATTGACAGCTTCTCTTTCTGCTAGAGGGGCACATGGAGGGCTTCTGAGGCCTGACAGTGTTCTTTTTTTTTTTTTGACCTGAGTGATAGTAACATAGGGTTTCATTTTACAATAGTTTATTAAACTCTACGAGTAGTTTCATGCACTTGTATGGGTGTATGTGTGTATTACACCATGTTTTAAAAATTAAAACAAAATGCTTCAGAACTTGAGAAAGGACTGGAAATGAGAGCAAAATCTGATTCCTTGAAATTCAAAGTTAGGAACTGAGTTAGCCTTAGAAAAACTCCCAGAAGTGAAAATGGGCAGAGGTTGTGAGGGTTTTCGAGCACTGTCCTAAAGCGAGTTCCACATCACTGTAGTTCTGGAGGATGTCAGATGCATAGGTTCGGAAGTTCAGTCCACACACACAAAATGAGAGGCGTAGGGTCAGGCAGCATTCCAAGAACCATGAACCTGATGGTCTAAAGTTAATTCACTTTCTTTACAACGGGACTACTCAGACCCCTTAACTTGCTGCTGTGATCTGAATGTCTAATGGGGGAACAGGCTCTGTGGTGCTCCTCAAAGTTACAAGTCCTTGGCTTATCAGCCCCAGTGAATGCACTGTCTTGGATTTGCTCTGCCTCATCTCTCTCCAGGCCCCTGGCTTCTGGCTCATGGAGATCCTGGATGCTACTGGGCCACGGTCACGACTTCATGCCCTAGTGCCGGTGGCTGACTTGGCCTTGCCTGGAATAAGTCTGGGCACCAGCCTGGCCTCCATTGTGTTCACTGAGGTGGAGACAGCAGTAGCTCCCCAGCCCTTGTCCAACCCAACTGGACCGTGGAGGCCCTGGCACCTCCCACCACTTCTAGACGCAACTGCAGTACCACCCTGTGTGGCAGGTGACCTTGCTCCCCCTGCAGCTGCGCCACCCGAAGTCAAGGCGGGATGAACAGCATGGGAAGCGGGAGACAGGAAGGAGCCAGCAGACACATTTCTTTCTTTTCTTCTCTCAGATAAAGGGCTTTGAATCACTTTCTGTTCTTTATGGCCTGCTGGAAACATCTCACATGACTGAGCAACCAGCCCCGTCTTTGGTGAAGCTGTGGCCTGCTCAGCCATGCAACACGTTGTACCTGCTCCCCTCTGTGCCTGCTTCGCTTCCATTTTGCTCCCCTCTGTTGGCCTCAGGAGTGTACCTGGTAGGTTCTCAGAAAACAATACCCAGAAAGGAAGGCCCCAGAAACAAATGTTCCTCTCTGACCTTCTCCTGCCCTCCTGTCTCTGACCCCTTATTTTTCCCCAAGGTTAGCCATAAAAACTACAATCCCTTTTCCTCAAAGCCTGCCATAAAACCTAAAAATATTACTCCACGCCGCCGGAGAGGTGGCTCACGCCTGTAATCCCAGGGCTTTGGGAGGCCGAGGCGGGTGGATCACGAGGTCAAGAGATCAAGACCATCCTGGCCAATATGGTGAAACCCATCTCTACTAAAAATACAAAAATTAGCAGGGCGTAGTGGCGCATGCCTGTAGTCCCAGCTACTCAGGAAGCTGAGGCAGGAGAATCGCTTGAACCTGGGGGGATGGAGATTGCAGTGAACTGAGATTGCACCACTGCACTCCAGCCTGGTAACAGAGTGAGACTCCATCTCAGAAAAAAAAAAAAAACACATACAAATTGTTCAATTTCCCCCTTCCTTTCTGTGTAAAACTGGCCATAGGAAATCATTTGACCTTTGACCTTTGTCTGATTGTAGGTCAGAAGACTCCCATCCAGAGAGAGTCCTGCCCCATATGAGGAAAGAAGGAATGCTGCAAGGAGACAGGCCCAGAAAAATCTCTTATATATCTTTTTTCTTTTCTTTTTTCCCCTTTTTTACAAAAGCTGTGGTTTGGAGCCGAGAAGAATCTCGACAGACAAGCCCTGCTGGCTTCCCACTCCGTCTATCAGCATTAGATCAGGACCCTCTGTCCAGTCGTATTTCTACACAGCCGTCCATACTTTGTTGAACCTAAGCCTAAAAATGACAGTTTCTCCTGTATCTTTGGGTCTTCATTCTGAAGACTTCTGTGTCTCATAAAACCACAGTCAAATACATGTGTGTATTTGTGTGCCTTTTCTCCTATTAACCTGCCTCTTTGGCCAGGTGCGGTGGCTCAGGCCTGTAATCCTAGCACTTTGGGAGGCCGAGGTGGGTGGATCACCTGAGGTCAGGAGTTCAAGACCAGCCTGGCCAACATGGTAAAACCCCATCTTTTTTTTTTTGAGGTGGAGTTTCGCTGTTGTTGCCCAGGCTGGAGTGCAGGGAGATGATCTTGGCTCACTGCAACCTCCGCCTCCTGGGTTCAAGCAATTCTCATGCGTCAGCCTCCCAAGTAGCTGGGATTACAGGCATGCACCATCATGCCCAGCTTATTTTGTATTTTTAGTAGAGACAGGGTTTTACCATGTTGGTCAGGCTGGTCTTGAACTCCTGACCTCAGATGATCCACCTGCCTCAGCTTCCCCAAGTGCTGGGATTACAGGCATGAACCACTGTGCCCAGCCTTAACGATTTTTGGTGAACCTTCAGTAGGCACAGGGGAAGTTTTCCCTGGGGCCCTATAAATGCAACTACAGCATTTAAACTTTGCCTCAGGCTCTGTCTTCTGGAGAACCAGAGCATTGAACCTGTTCTTGGAGGACCAGCTCAGGGCTGGCTTTCCATGGAGTGCATATTGGGAAATGGTGGTGTAAAGAACTCCTTTGGTGGGACCTAAGCCTAGCCCTGCTGTCACCTCCTACCGGGGCTCCTGTTCATTTACAGCCAACCCTCATCTCCAAGAAAAAAGGCCGAATGAAACCCTGGCTCCTTTGAATAACAGGAAGAGAGCATTGTCCATTTATTAAAACAACATATAACACAAACTCAGTTACCACCCCATATGTCTGGGATAGGCACTGAAATAGAGCACGTTGTCCCTGTGGTGCTACCCAGTCCTCCCACCCAGGAAAGGAAGTGGGCAGCTGTATCCACCTGGCTTCCTTCCCCTCTTTCTGACAATTGCAGGTCACCCAACGACCAGGCATTATACAAAAGTTCCTTTACAAAAAGCACCAAGTTGACATACATATACAAGTATATACAAAAATCACATTTTAAAAATGTACAAAATATTCCATTTTGCACCAATGTAGAAAAGTGTCCTGTGTGATTGTTTCAAGCACATTTCTAATTCTGGTTCAGGGGCTGCTGGATGCAGCAGTGAGGGTCCTACCCTAGTCCCTCCTCTCTGAGCGGAGAGAAGACATTACCTCCCCATTGCCTCTCCAGGGGCCCAGACCCTGCACCTGTCACCAAGGCCACTGGGCCCCGCCCCACCCTCCCCAGTCTCTCTGCATCTTGCGGGGCGTCTCACTCATCCAGCTCCTTACTGGCGTCCTAAAATAAAGAAAAAGACACAGAGGCACTTGGTGAGACAGGGACTCAGGAGGATCCAAGGCTTACCAAGCTACCGTTTATTCAAACAGGAATTTGAATAAAACATCAAACTTCAATTCTGTCTGGTCGCTTCCTTTTAAAACCAAAATAGAATTTAGCTGCCCAAACATTATGGATTGTACATCAGTACAAAACTCCAAAAGACTACTCTGTATTTTTCAACTGGATTGGAATTTAGTTGCAGTACCTATGGTTTGAAAAATAACTTTTGCAAGCATGTGCTAATTAGCAAATGTCTTTCCTATGCACCAGCTACCGTGCTAAATGATTATCTTTTTTTTTTTTTTGAGACGGAGTTTCGCTCGTTACCCAGGCTGGAGTGCAATGGCACGATCTCGGCTCACCGCAACCTCCACCTCCTGGGTTCAGGCAATTCTCCTGCCTCAGCCTCCTGAGTAGCTGGGATTACAGGCATGCGCCACTGTGCCCAGCTAATTTTTTGTATTTTTAATGGAGACGGGGTTTCACCATGTTGACCGGGATGGTCTCAATCTCTTGACCTCGTGATCCACCCGCCTCGGCCTCCCAAAGTGCTGGGATTACAGGCATGAGCCACCATGCCCAGCCCTAAAGGATTATCTTATTTACTCCCCACTATAACCTTTTGACGTCAGTACTGTTATGTCCCCATGCACGGATGAGTAGCCCAAGACTCAGAGAAACTGTGAACTGTTGCGATTCAGAACCCAGCCTCAATCAAACTCTGCCAGGCTGGTGAACTCAGATGCCTACAGGGGGCCAGCAGATAACATGAATGAATGAAGTAAGCAGGCTTGACAGTGGTGGGCTGGGCAAACTGGCAAGGGCATGTCTCATTTGTTTTCTTTGTTTGAGACGGAGTTTTGCTCTTTCACCCAGGCTGGAGTGGCTGGAGTGAAATGGCATGAACTCGGCTCACTGCAACCTCTGCCTCCCTGGAGTTCAAGTGATTCTCCTGCCTCAGCCTCGCTGGGATTATAGGCCCTCCAACACGCCTGGCTAATTTTTGTGTTTTTAGTAGAGATGGGATTTCCCCATGTTGGCCAGGCTGGTGTCAAACTCCTGACCTCAGGTGATCCACCCGCCTCAGCCTCCTAAAGTACTAGGATTACAAGTGTGAGCCACTGCATCTGGCTGGTATGTACCCTTTAAAGGGGTGAGTCACTGCCCAGAGCCAGCGTTCTGGGGCTACAGGAAGTTCAAGTCCAGCATTGCTTGCTTTTTCTAAACTTTCACAAGTAGATGAAAATGCAGATTCTTAGTTGAAATTTCCTTTTTCTTAACCCTTAAAAAAAGGCTAGGTGTGGTGGCTCACACCTGTAATCCCAGCACTTTGGGAGGCCGAGGCAGGTGGATCACGAGGTCAGGAGATTGAGACCATCCTGGCTAACATAGTGAAACGCCGTCTCTACTAAAAATACAAAAAAATTAATTGGGCGTGGCTGCACACACATGTAATCCCAGCTACTTGGGAGGCTGAGGCAGGAGAATTGCTTGAACCTGGGCAGTAGAGGTTGCAGTGTGCCAAGATCATACCACTGCACTCAAGCCTGGGTGACAGAGTGAGACTCCATCTCAAACAAACATACAAACAAACGAACAAACCCTAATTAAAAAAATGTTAGCAATTAATCTTTTTTTAAGAGACAGTGTAGTGTCCTTCTCTGTTGCCCAGGCTGGAGGGCAGTGGCGCAATCATCAGCCTCGACCTTCTGGGCTTAAGTGATCCTCCAGCCTCAGCCTCCCAAGTAGCTAGGACTACAAGTATGTACCCACCACATCTGGCTAATTAAAAATTTTTTTTTTATATTCACCTGGGTGCAGGTGGGCTAATGCAGAAAAGGGCGTCAGCCCAAAGTTTTTTTTTGTAAAGATGAGGTCTTAATGTGTTGACCAGGCTGGTCCCAAACTCCTGGCCTCAAGTGATCCTCCTGCCTTAGCCTCCCAAAGTGCTGGGGTTATAGGCATGTGTCACCACACCCAGCCAGCAAGTAATTTTTTTTATTGAGACATAATCTCACTCTATCACCCAAGCTGGAGTGCAGTGGCACGATCTCAGCTCATTGCAACCTCCACCTCCTGGGTTCAAGGGATTCTCCTGACTCAGCCTCCTGAGTAGCTGCTACTACAGGTGCCCACCAGCAAATCCAAATAATTTTTTGTATTTTTAGTAGAAATGGGGTTTTACCATGTTGGCCAGGCTGGCCTTGGCCTCCCAAAGTGATGGAATTACAGGCGTGAGCCACTGTTCCTGGCCAGCAAGTAATATATATTTTTTAAATTTAAACACCGTGCTCGCCAAACGAAACACCTCAATGGGCCCGGCCTACCTCATGAGCCCCCGTCTCTTCCTTCTGCTGTGCTGTATTGCTTTCCAGCTAAGAAGATCATTTAGATGTGAAATGGGAGCATTTTACTATGAATAGTTTGGGGTTTTTTCCTCTCTAAGGGTAAGGAGAACAGGACATTACCTTCAATAGGTTTCAAGCACGTGCTGGGGGACAGGGCTCAGTATCATTCCCAATGTCTAACACAGCACTTTGCACATAGTAGGTATCTTGTGTTGTGGAATGAGTGAAGGAATGAAGCAATGGAGGTAGATGAATTTCTTACCTTCTTCCTTCCCTTCTGTGGACTCTTCCTCTTCCTGATCTTCTTCAATGAACTCCTCCTCTTCCTCATCTGTCACAAAGAACACTTGTGTTAGGAGGGGCCTGGTTTCTTGAGGAGCTACTTGAAGAGGAACCCGGCAGGAGAGAGCACTGTCTAAACACCTTCCCATGCCCAGTGGAGGTCAAATGGCCACACAGAGACGGCAGTGGCCTGGGAAGTTATGGGCTTGCCAGACCCACACTGCACAGAGGCCCTGCTCCTGCAATCCCTTGCACTCTGTCCCAGGGAGCCGGGCTCAAGACATTTCCTTGCGCTAGCAACAGCAGCTTCTATCACCTGCTCTGCCTGTGACCAGAGAGAGGACTCTGAGGAGGCACGCTCTCTGCTTCTGCGCATTTCTCAGGTAGGCAGAGAAAAACACCTCCTCCATTCTCAGGGATCAGAGTCCTTGTCCTGAGGAAGCGGCTCAGCCTATGAGATCTGCTTGTTCAGCACCCCCTGTCCTGTTTTCCTCCTTCCTTGGCCTGCAGAGGGGTGGACAGGCTGGGGGAGCACTTCTGGAGCCACCTCTGTTCCCTAAAGCTGAGCACCAGAGGGACAGTGACTGCTCTGCAACTCATGTCCCCATTTTTTCATCCTGAGATGTCACCGGCAAGCTTTAACAGCAAACATCTCCCTTCTCCACTTCTCCCCCGAGCCACCTCCTTAATCATTTGGGGCCCTGAAGGGGCCACCACAGAGGCAGGACATTTGTCAAGAGTATCTCCAGGCTGGGATTGGTTGCTCTTGCCTGTAATCTCAGCACTTTGGGAGGCAGAGGCGGGCAGATCACCTGAGGTCAGGAGTTTGAGACCAGTCTGGCCAACATGGCGAAACCCTGTCTCTACTAAAAATACAAAAAATTAGCTGGACATCTTGGCATGTGCCTGTAATCCCAGCTACTTGGGAGGCTGAGGCAGGAGGATCACTTAAAACCAGGAGGCGGAGGTTGCAGTGAGAGGAGATCATGCCATTGCACTCCAGCCTGGGTGACAAGAATGAAACACTGTCTCAAAAAAATAAAAATAAAAGAAAAGGGTATCTCCAAAATGACAACCAAACTTCTAGCCAAGTGACTAGGATCAGAGCATAACCCAGGGAGTTTTGTTGTTTAATCATTATCACAATGACTACTCCTAATAGCACTTTCTGAGTACTTACTATGTGCCAAGTAGTATGCTAAGTGTTAAATCTGCACCGTCTTATAAAATCCTCACTAGACTTTTGCAAGCCAAATGGCTCTCAGTAGAATCTGCATGGGTTACTTCCTAGCTGTGTGGCCTTGAACAAGTGGCTTACCCTCTCTGAGATTTAAGTTCCCTTAGCTATGAAATAGAGATGATAACAGAACCTATTCCATAAAGGTGTGTTAAATGATAAAACTTAGGTTAAGAGCTTAGTGCCTAGGACATACAGAATGTTCAGTAACTGGTAACTGTTGGTACTCTCCTCATTTTACTTGTGGGGAAACTGAGGCTCGGGGAGATTATGAAGGCCAGTGCAGGACTTCACAATGTTATGTTCATACCATATGACCCAGTCTTGAATATCTTAGCTTAGGGAAGCTGACAGTGGAGTAGCTCATCTACAGTGGATGTCCTCACGTCCCTTGGTATCTCTGCTTTGGGATGTATTTTGTCCTTACCTATGAACGAGGTATATCTGAGGCTGTGAAAACAGGCTTAGCACCAGATACCAAGAGTTTGCAGGAGAGCGACACACGAGGTGCCGAGAAGCTCTTCTCTTTCTCATGCCAGCCCATTTACACTTCTTCCTTATGCCTGCACCCTCGCCCTGTCCCCCAACCTCAGCTGGTCATTGGAGCACCACCTCTCAGACCAACACAATGGTCAGCAATGTGGGATCTGCCTTCTCTTTCTCTGTTGCCTTTGAGCTGTGTTTCCCCTTGAGCTGTGTGACCTTCAGCAAATTAACATATTTGTTTCCATTCAGTTTCTTCATTTCCCTTGTTATTTTCACCCTTATTATTGTTATGGTTGCATTGTTACAATTATTTTATTTTATTATTATTTTTGAGACTGAGTCTCACTCTATCACCAGGCTGGAGTGCAGTGGCACGATCTCAGCTCACTGAAACCTCTGCCTCCCTGGTTCAAGAGACTCTCCTGCCTTAGCCTCCTGAGCAGCTGGGATTACAGGCATGAGCCACCATGCCTAGCTAATTTTTTTTTTTTGAGACAGAGTTTCCCTCTTGTCGCCCAGGCTGGATTCCAAAGGCGCCATCTTGGCTCACTGCGACCTCCACCTCCCAGGTTCAAGCAATTCTCCTGCCTCAGCCTCCCGAGTAGCTGGGATTACAGGTGCCTGCCACCAAGCCCAGCTAATTTTTTTTGTATTTTTAGTAGAGATGGGGTTTCATCAGGTTAGCCAAGCTGGTCTCAAACTCCAGACTTCAGATGATCCACCCACCTTGGCCTCCCAAAGTGCTGGGATTACAGGCGTGAGCCACCGCACCCAGCCTCCTGCTAATTTTGTTTGTATTTTTCATAGAGACAGGGTTTTGCCATGTTGGTTAGGATGGTCTCGATTCTCTTGACCTCGTGATCCGCCTGCCTCAGCCTCCCAAAGTGCTGGGATTACAGGCGTGAGCCACTGCCTGGCCCACATTGTTACAATTATTATAGGCACTCTATGGGAGAGTAATTATAAACAGAAATGAGGATGTAATGTTGATAAATTAAGGTGCCTGAGTATCATAGGTTATAGCATTAAGAAGCTGAAGCTAAGATTACCTTTAGGTAATAGCTAGTACATCTCCAGTACTCTATAGGACTTTCCTGCATCGATATCTGATTTTTTTGCAACAGCACCATGAGTTGGTCATTATTAGAGGGCTCGTTTCTAACCTGATTTTTAAAATTAGAAAATAAAACTCAGGCAGAAGGGGCCTGCCAAAGGTCACACAGATAATAAACACATGGCAGAACCGGGATTTAAACTCAGGACTGTCTGATTCCAGAGGCCACATTATTTCTACTGCCCCAAGAGGCCTCCCTGCCATGGATCCATATGTAATTTATGGAGCAGAAATTCTGCACCAGGCCACTGTGCTAGGCTCTGGGCTCATCTAGAAGTTGGCTATATGATTTTTTTTTTTTTTTGAGATGGAGTCTGGCTCTGTTGCCCAGGCTAGAGTGCAGTGGCACGATCTTGGCTCACTGCAACCCCTACCTCCTGGATTCAAGTGATTCTCCTGCCTCAGTTTCCTGAATAGCTGGAATTACAGGCACGTGCCACCACATCTGGCTAATTTTTGTATTTTTAGTAGAGATGAGGTTTCACCATGTTGGCCAGGCTGGTCTCAAACTCTTGACCTCAAGTGATCCACCTGCCTTGGCCTCCCAAAGTGCTGGGATTACAGGCGTGAGCCACCACAGCCAGGCAGAAGTTGGCTATATGAATTTGACTGATATCTGGGGATGTTTATTAGTGTATCTGCCTCCACATGGGGTTCAGTGGAAGAGATGCTGGTTTCCAGGGATCAGGAAGGCAAATAGACAAGTGTCACCACCACCTCCTTTACCTGTCCCAAAGTCGATGGCTCTCAGGGCGTCTGCTATGTACTCTAAATCCAAAGTAAAGCAGTCCATGTTCTCAAAGCCCTGCTCTGTCTTCCCCAGCTGGCAGCCCTTGGAAGCTTCCACAATGCTGTTGGGGAGACAGAGAGAGAGGCTGGGTGAGATCTCTGGGACTCAGTGCAGGGAGGAGAGGGCACATGCCTTGCCCTCGCCCAGGCCTTCCACCCAGAGGCTCCCCTGGAGGGATGGAGTATTTCCTCTCAAATCTCAAGCACAATGAGTGGTCCAAAAAGTCAGGGATGCAGAAGGTCAGGGAAGCCAGCCTGGAGTGAGACCCTCCAGCAGACCTAATGCTCAGGACAAGACTTCCTGGACAGACGCCCTGCTGGGAACTGGGGGCTTAGATCATAGCCTCTGGGGAGATACTGACCTTTTGATGAGTTGCTTGGCAGTCTGCAGGGGGAGAGAGAACAAAGGGTTAGGAACACAGAAGCAGTAACTCCAGGAAATCAGCAAAACCAGTGACTGGGTGTTGTAGTTGGACATTTGGTGCTATTCCCTAGCCAAGTTGTGACCTGCTCCCCACCACAAACTGAGCAGAATTTGGAACTTTTCTCTCTGTCCATGGTCTGCACAGGTCTTGGTCATCACCCTAGGACCCTCCCATTGTCTTGGCAGGAAGCTTAGACTCTGGGGGTATCAATCCAAACACTCTGAAACCCTGAACTCCCCAATCCCAACCACCTTTTCATACCTAATGTCCAGCACAAAGCCTGGCTCACAGTAGAAGCTTAGAAAATGTTTATTGAACTGAACTGTGAAGACTTTTCTTTTTCTTTTTTTAAAGACGGGGTTTCACCATATTGGTCAGGCTGGTCTCGAACTCCAAACCTCAGGTGATCCACCCACCTCGGCCTCCCAAAGTGCTGGGATTACAGGTGTGAGCCACCGTGCCCGGCCTGAACTGTGAAGTCATAACTGAGACTTTTCTGTCCTCCCCAACAAGCTCTTTGAGGGCAGGGCTGTGTCTGGTTTGTCTCCTTGTCTTCTACTCAGTGCCTGGCCTACAGTAGGGGCTCAATTAATAGTCTGTAGATGGGACACTATTTTGCAGCTTACAAAGTCATTTCATAAACATCCTCTGATCATTCTAAAATTAGTAAGAGGAAGGTAGGGCGTGTTACATGCCCATTTGACAGATGAGAAAACTGAGGCTCACAGAGGTTTAAATGACTTTTCCAAGGGCCCATGGGTTGTCAGTAGGGAAGCCTAACTGGAACCTTAGAGCTGTAGAGTTGAACTGACCCCACCCAGACCCTTCTAGTCCTGCTCACCAAGAGGAAGGTGGCTCCCCCAGGCTCGTCCAGGGACTGGATGGCAGTCTCCACCAGCTTCGTGGACTTGTCGAGCTGCTCCTGGTACTGCTGGATGAGGGCCTCAATGAAGCTGAGCTTTTCTTCCTGCTCCTGAGTGATCCGCTGCAGCAACTCACTTTTCTTCTCATCCAGGATGGCGTACAGTGTGTCAAACTTCTGGCTCAGCTCTTCCTTTACCTGGTGACTGTTCTCCTGAAGACAGAAGACTTGCAGTCACATTCTGTAGGGTCCTTACTCCCTGCCCCCTACACTCCCTTCCTGGGACAGTAGCAAGCAATTTTGAAAGCTAGAAGAGATCTCATTACATACATCCCCACATTACAGAAGATGAAACAAAGGCTTAACAAGAAGAAAACACTCAACTGGCCTCACAGCTACTTAGTACACCAGTGATATTTGGAGGCTGATGCCTTGAAAAACAGCTAGCCCCTTCTTCCAAAATAGGCTCTAGGGTCATATGACATAACATGCTCTTCCTTGTTCCTGCACCCTCCCCCTGTCCCCCAACCTCAACAGGTTACTGGAGCGTCACCTCTCAGACCAATGCAACAGTCAGCAATGTGGGATCTGCCCTCTCTTTATCTGCTGCCTCTATTTTTTTTTTTTGAGATGGAGTCTTGCTCTGTCACCCAGGCTGAGTGCAGTGGCACAATCTCAGCTCACTGAAACCTCCACCTCCCAGGTTGAACCGATTCTCCCACCTCAGCCTCCCGAGTAGCTGGGATTACAGGTGCATGCCACCACAGCCAGCTAATTTTTTGTATTTTTCGTAAAGACGGGGTTTCACTGTGTTAGCCAGGATGGTCTCAATCTCCTGACCTCAATTGCACCTGCCTTGGCCTCCCAAAGTGCTGGGATTACAGGTGTGAGCCACCCCCCTGCCCGGCTTTCTGTTGCCTTCTTGCTGTGTTTCCCTTCTAGCTGTGTGACCTTCAGCAAATTAACATATTTGCTTCCATTCAGTTTCCTGGGCCTCCCGTATGTCCCAGGTCACACTCTCTCCTCCCTTTTAGGACCAAGACTGGATTCGGGAAGCTCTGCATCATTTGTTCTTAAGAGAGGTGGAAAAACAGCTCCTTTCCTAGCACACCTCTCAACGGAAGCTCCCTTCTCTCTGTCACAGATGTTACATCTTAGTTCTTTTCTGTAAAGTGGGTGTGACAATAGCATCTCATCAGACTGGGAGCCTCTCGTGGGTGATCGTAATGTTCCCCTCCTTCCTACCCTTCACCTGACTCTTCATCCACTAGCAATTACCATGACCCCTTTCCTTCATCTCATCTCCAGGTCCCTACCCCAAGTGAACATGGAAAATCGTGGAAGCTTTTTTCAGGGATAGAAAAGTTCCTTTCTACCCTCAATTGTCTCACTACTCAAAGTGTGGTCCATAGACCCAGCAGTTTGGACAAATCCTGGGAACTGGCTAGAAATGCAACTGTTATGCTTCATTCCAAACTGACTCAATGAGAACCTGAATTTCAGCAGGATCCCAGGGTGATTTTCTTGCACTTTAAAGTTTGGGAAGTGTTGGTCTATAGCACACTGAAGAACTGTGCTCTGAAAGTGATTTGTGTTGAACAAATACTGAGAATGATTGGTGGGACACTCCCTGAGGTCAGGGACCACGTCTGTCTCGTTCATTCCTCCATCCTCCCATCTCGGGTGGGGTCAGACACACAGCTGTGCTTAAGAAGCATTTGCTGAGAGAGTGGATGATGGATTAGTTTCTCCCCTGCCATCCCTGCTTGGCCGCCCCAGGATCCAGGCCTCAACCTTTAGCCACAACCCATGGGTGAGCCTTCCCCAGAGACCAGCCTGCGCTGGAACTCCCAGGCAGGGCTATTTTGTCCCCTCACCTTGGTCACTCGACAGGACTCCTCCAGCTGAGTGATGATGGTCTGCACGCGGTCGTTCCCCGCCACCAACATGGAGATACAGTTATTCAGCTCAGTCTAGATGGAGGTGTGGGGGTCAGGAGAGGAGAGTTACAAATAGCCTCAGGGCCTACCCACTGGGGCAAGGCAGCAACATGGCTCCCTTCCTCCCCTCTCTGCTAGAAAGAGCCTCCAGTAGGGATCTGGCCCCTCTTTCGGGTACAGCTCAGCTCCAGAGCAGAGGATGTTAGAAAGATACTGCATCCCTTATTTTACAGATGAGGCCAAGAGCAGGCAAGTGAGCTACCCAAAATACACAGCAAGGAACTGGCAGAGGAGGGGCTTGTTACCAAGAAAGAAGGGACAAAGAAAAGAAACAGAGTTGGAGACTTCTAGGATAGAGAGACCAAGGGAAGAGTGGGAAGTGGGGAAAAGAGAGCATGGAAAAGAGGGGGCTGTGGCTTACTGCACGGACAGGACGGTGGGTCCCCACAGGCCCAGGGGCCCAGGAAGAGGGCGCTAAGCTGCCTCCTGCTGCAGGGAAAGATGAAGTCTGGGAGAAGAGGTGAGAGGCATGGGAAGAGTATCTGGGGGGTGGAGAAGCCGTGGCCCGAGAGGACCCCGGTGGCCTGGCCAGGGCATCTGACCGCTCCCTTGTGGCCACACCCAGGTGCTCTTGAGTGGCTCTAAGTATAACCATGAGCTCAGCTGCCTCCCCCAGGAAGGCCGGGGCTGCTGTCCCTGTGGCCTGGGAAGTCCCTCCAGAGGGACTATTCCTAAAAGGCCAGATCAGCAGATCTACAGGGATCAAATCTGCCTCCTGAATCATCAGACAATGCCCAGCAGGCCCAGGCTGGGGGTAAAAGTGGCTGGAGCCAGTACCTTTTGTCCCTGGAAGACACTCTGCAGTGGGGCCACCTCGCAGGCCTTGTGGACCCCAAACACCTTGCACATGGAGCAGGTGGGCACCTCACACGTGAGACAGTAGATGTTGATTTTCTCATCTTCGTGCTCCTTGCACATGGGGTGACTGCCCTTCTGCAGCGGCCGACTGCAATGGAGAACAGTCTCAAGTCATGGGGGTCCCTGTCTTCTCCCCAGCTGTGCTGCACCAGTCACAGCAACTGGGGAGGCTGAGGCAGGAGGATTGCTCAGCCCAGGAGTTCAAGGCTGCAGTGTGTCTGTGAATTGCCAGATTTATGCCCTGGGCTCTCAGTGTTTGGCTGCCCTAAAATCTTTTCATCCTCTGGGGACCAAGGACTTGGGAAGCCAATGACACCAAATCTGTCCCCACATCCTAAGATGGAGTTAGCCTGAGGCTCTGCCAGTGCAAAGGACACAGAAAGGGCCACAGAATTCCAGAGAATCAGACCTGGAGACGTTTTAGAGAAAAGGAAACTGGGCTCCAGAAAAAGTGAATTGACTTGTCCAAGGTCATGGAGCAAGTAAGGGCAGAGCAGGCTGGAGTTCAGTTGCTCTAATTATAGTCACCATAGCTTTGGTTACTGCAGGCTGGGCTCTGAGCTAAGAAATTTATACTGATGGCCTCATTTAATTCTATATTTAATCCACTAGACTGTAACCTCCATCAAGGCAGGGAAACTTGCCTGTTTTCTTCACCCCCTGAGCCTACACTGTACAGTGCCTGCATAGAGGAGGTGGTAATTAAACAAAGGTAGAAAGAATAAATAGTAAGTCCAGGTGTGGTGGCTCACACCTGTAATCCCAGCACTTTGGGAGCCCAAGGTGGATGGATCACCCGAGGTCAGGAGTTCTAGACCAGCCTGACAAATATGATGAAACCCCGTCTCTACTAAAAATACAAAAATTAGCCGGGTGTGGTGGCATGCACCTGTAGTCCCAGCTACTTGGGAGGCTGAGGCAGGAGAATCATTTGATCTGGGGAGGCAGAGGTTGCAGCAAACCGAGATTGTGCCATTGCCTTCCAGCCTGGGCAACAAGAGCGAAACTCCATCTCAAAAAAAAAAAAAAAAGAAGAAGAAGAAGAAATCAATAACTAGCATAGGAGTCAGTTCACCATCTCGAATTTCTTAAGACTCTCCATGGCCGGGCATGGTGGCTCATGCCTGTAATCCCAGCACTTTCTCACCTCATCCTTTCCCACCCTCCCAAAGTGCTGGGATTACAGGCGTAAGCCACTGCACCCAGCCTTTTTTTTTCTTTTTGAGACAGGGTCTTACCATATTGTCCAGGCTGGAGTGCAGCAGCGATTCACAGACACACTGCAGCTTTGAACTCCTAGGCTGAGCAATCCTCCTGCCTCAGCCTCCCCAGTAGCTGCAACTGGTGCATAGCACCATACCTGGTGTAGATTCGATTCTTTGAGTCTTCCTTCCCCAGCTAGACCATACACTCATTGAGAGCCAACAGCACCTCTGATTCCCAGCCCCTAACAGAACAGGCATCTTGCAAATGTTAAATGGTGACTGTCCCCAGCAGTGTCAGTGCCTCCAAACAGCCTTACGTGACTGATCACACCCTGGGCTTTATTGTCCTCTCAAGTTCTTAAAGAAGCACCTTTCCAGGCTTGTCTTTTTTTTTTTTTTTTTTTTTTTTGAGACTGAGTTTCGCTCTTGTTACCCAGGCTGGAGTGCAATGGTGCGATCTCGGCTCACCGCAACCTCCGCCTCCTGGGTTCAGGCAATTCTCCTGCCTCAGCCTCCTGAGTAGCTGAGATTACAGGCACGCGCCACCGTGCCCAGCTAATTTTTTTGTATTTTTAGTAGAGACGGGGTTTCACCATGTTGACCAGGATAGTCTCGATCTCTTGACCTCGTGATCCACCCGCCTTGGCCTCCCAAAGTGCTGGGATTACAGGCGTGAGCCACCGCGCCCGGCCCCAGGCTTGTCTTTTTGCATCTTTTACCCCAGAGTCCCTCTACTGGCAGGGGTCTCCCTTTGCCACCTGCCTCCATCCCCTGATGAAGGGATGGCAGGGAGTGCAGAGGTGAGGCAAGAGCCTGAGGGTCTGGCTCCTGTTCCCACAGCCCTCCCGGATCCCCACCCTCCCAAGTTCAGACTTTGGCATCAGGGTTCATATCCAGATTGTTCTTCCACATTCATTTTTGTGATTTTGGACAAGTGATTTCACCTCTGTTCCCTGAGTTTCCTCCCAGAACTACAGCAATCATGGTAGAAGTTGTCTGTAGTGAATGTGGAGTGCCTGGCACAGAGTGGACCCTCAGTAGAAAGCAGCTGTCATTGTCATTCGACTATGCAGAAAGGCCTCAGAGGTTCACATACAACATTCTCTTCATAGGTTGGCACTGGGAAGGCTAAGATTGGTGCAGAATTGACTTTAGTATTCCTGTAATGATCAACAATATGTTTGCATTTTGTAGTGTTGAGCTGTAGCAAAATGAGAGGCAATCTAGCACAGCAGTTAAGAATATTCAAGTGGGTGGCATTGGGGAAATTTAAAAAAAAAGAAAAAGAAAAAGAAAAAGGCTCCTGTAATCCCAGCACTTTGGGAGGCTGAGGTGGGTGGATCACCTGAGGTCAGAAGTTCAATACCAGCCTGACCAACATGGTGAAACCCTGTCTCTACTAAAAATACAAAAATTAGCTGGGTGTGGTGACGCACATCTGTAATCCCAGCACTTTGGGAGGCTGAGGTAGGTGGATCACCTGAGGTGAGGAATTTGAGACCATCCTGGCCAACATGGTGAAACCTGTCTCTACTAAAAATACAAAAATTAGCTGGGCATGTTGGCGCGGGCCTGTAGTCCCAGCTACTTGGGAGACTGAGACAGGAGAATCGCTTGAACATGGGAGGTGGAGGTTGCAGTGAGCCAAGATCACACCACTGCCCTCTAACCTGGGCGACAAAGCAAGACTCTGCCTCAAAAAAAAAAAAAAGAATATTCTCACACCCTCTCTCTCTTAGCTCTACCACTTGCTAGCTGTGTGGCCTTGGACAAATCTCTGATCGTCTCTGAGCTACCATTTCCTCATGGTAAAATGGAGTTGGGAACGCCTTCCAGGGTTACTATGAGAGATAGATGAGGAAAATGCCTGAAAGTCCTTAGTACAGTGCCTGCACATAGTAGGTACCCAAGACATAGTTGATATATTAACATTTTTCCATTAATGTCTTATTTGACAGCCACAATAACAGATCTTACTGCCTGTTTCTATTTGCAGACAGAGGAAATGAAGCTCCAGAGGCTTACCCAAGAACGTACAGTACATTAGTCACAGAGGCTGACTTGCAAGCACAGTTCCCCAGGCCAGGGTTTTTTCACCTGAGACCTGGTCTGTCACCTTCCCCTGGACTGGGCACTGCCTGCAGGCAGATGCTTGGTGAAGGTTTTGGACCATAAAGGCTGTGAAGTCAGCACTCCTGGAGTCTTACCAGCATGTCCTGATTTGTAAAGATCTTCCCTGTAGCTGTGTCTCTCCCCAGTTTGTTCGTCTGTTTGCTTAAGGCATAGTCTCACTCTGTCACCCAGGCCGGAGTGCAGTAGCACGATCATGGCTCTGCAGCCTTGACCTCTGTGGCTCAACAATTCTCTCTAGTAGCTGGGACTACAGGCATGCCCCACCACACTCAGCTAGTTTTAAATTTTTGTAGAAACAGGATCTCATTATGTTGCTCTGACTGGTCTTGAACTCCTGGCCTCAAACCATCATCCCACCTTGGCCTCCCAGAGTGTTGGGATTATGGGCGTGAGCCACCACACCTGGCCCTCTCTCCCCAGTTTGAGGCCAACAAGGTATAACCTCCACCTCTCACACAGTTTGCCTGTGAATGAGCTGCTATTTTATTACAGGGAGACTCAGAGCTAGATTGACTGGGTCGACTCCTGGCTCTTTCACTTCCCAGCTGGGAAACCTTAGCTAATTGACTTCACCTTTTTAGCCTCAGTTTCCTCATCTGTGAAATGAGGATAATAAAGTCATGCCTGATCCACAGAATGATTTGGAGGAGCTAAGATGAAGCATTCCCAGTGCCTGGAGCTCTTCCTCCTGGCACACGGGAGAGTAGTCATTGCTATCCTTATGGACAACCTGGCTGTTTCTCACTGGGCGCTTTCTCTGCTGACCAGAGCCACCAGCTGGCCCCTTTCTCTCCCTCTCACATCTCATCTGTCCGAGTCTCTGTCTCAGTCTCTCCTGGAAGGGCAGCCTAATGTCTGGGTCCCTTCCCATCCACTGAGTGATCTGAGAGCCGGGTTGGGGTGTATGGGTCTCCAATCCTGTCTCTGAACTGGCTTGTGTAGCTAGTCCAGCTAGGGGCCTGGATCCTGAGCAGATGAAGGAGGGGGAAGGAGCTTGAGGGAGCTGGGCACAGCATGGCTGGGAAGGAGGATGGACCCCCAGCAGGCGTGAGAACCGACCTGGAGCACTCCTGTTTGTAGATGTCGATGATGTTCTCCACCAGCAAGTTCCTTTGCAGGCCGTACACTCCATGGCGATCCATGATCACCTCATGGCGGCAGGTGGGGCAGCGGAAACGGCCTCCAGACATGGACACTGAGCTGCCCCGGCTGGTCCAGTAGGGATTTGATGCCTGCAGGTGGCAAAGGTCAAGGTGAGGTCTGGGCTCCCTCCTCAGCCCTTCCCTTTTCTAATCTCCTCTTACCCTTTCCTCTGCCTATCTCAACCACTCCGGTCAAACCTGAGGACCTGGAGCTCGGCAGGCTGCAGTGAGAACCAGTCCTCACACATGGAGCACCTGAGAAGCAGCTAAGCAATTATCAGGATGGGGAGGCAGCAGACCTGGGTTAAAGTCACATTTATTCTCTGAGTGATTTTGGGCAAGCAACCTTATCTCTCTAAACCTCAGTTTGCCCACTTATGAAATGGGTATTACAATTACAGCAAGCTCCTAGGGCTGCTACTTTAAAGATAAAATCGTGAAAATTTACACGTTTTGTAAAGTGCCCCTGGGGAACCGCGCATCCTGCCTCCTAGCCAGGACACCTGCCCCCTTCCTTTCTCGGGGAGTTAAAGCCCCTTCTGCTCCCACATTGTAGGGAACAGCCTCGAAAGGAAAGAAGCCTCTACTGCCCACTACCTCCTTGACACCCTCCTCCCAAAGCTCTGGGCCTCTTGCCACCAGGAGCTGGCTCTAGCCCCAAGGGTCTGGTTTCTCTCTCCTGTCCCCTGCCTCCCCGGCTTATCACTTGAGGCATTTGACTCTTGATTGAAGAGTCAACAGCAGTGCTCAGGGTAGGGGTGGAGGCTCTATGGGCAGGGTGGGGAGGGGAAACATGCGTCATGGAGAAGGACTGCGACGGCCAGAGTTGCCTCCCAGCCCCTCTCAGCCCTGTCCAGAGGCCTCTGTAGGGGTTCACTTCCAAGGGGAAAGAGCCTGTCCTGCTTGGAAGGCTAAGCGTGAAGAAGGGTTTCATCACAGGGAAGCTGAGCGTCACCTGGGGCCCCCAGATGAGGCTGCCCCTGGCACTGACCTGGAAGATGTCGTTGGCACACTTCCGGCACAGGTTGTGCTGGCACGGCAAGATGACCACTGGCTTGGTAAACATCTCGAGGCAGATAGGGCAGATCAGCTGCTTCTCCAAGTTCTCCATGGGGTTCCCATCCTGGATCAGGCTCGACTTATAATCCATTCTGTGGGTCGGAGTGAGAGCTGCACCTAGCTGCCTCCTCTACTGACTTCGCTCTAAGTAGACCTGGGTGGGGGTCTTGTCTTTGTCAGGAAACACTGTGTAGGATCCTGTTGGCTTCCTTCTCCTGGTGCCCGAATTCTGTCTTAGTCTGAGGCCCCTCTGATATTTATAGCTGGATCTTGGTCACATGAGCCCCAGGAGCAGACCAGCTGAGCATTCCGATGCCAAGCGGCTGGTGGGGCTTGAGTTTCCTCCAGGCCTGAAAGACTGGCCCTCTCAAATCACATGCAAGGATGAGCAATCACTGTTCTGCTGGGACGGGGGTCATAAACAAGAACAGCTTGTTCAGAGGCAGGCTTAGGGGAAGACTGGGTACCCAGAGCTTCCTCCAGAAATTGGTCTCCCCCTGGCACCAGGCTAGTGGGTCAGGGATGGGACCCAGCAAGTGAGCCACTGGGATTCAAGGGGTTAATAGCCAATGCCCCCTCATTGACCTAAATCAGTTCCATCCCCTCCTCTGGAGTCCTGGGCAGCTCCTAGATGGAGGGGTCAGGCAGCCCCTCTCTCTGTATCCCTCTGCGTCAGATCTCAGCACAGCATTCTGCTGGAGACGGTAGCAACCTCCCCTAGCCAGCCCATCCTGCATCCCTCAGCCACTTATTTCACTTAGTGCTGAAAGGGCTCCCTTGAAACGCAGTCCAGGCCCCTTGTCTTATAGATTTTGAAATGGGACTAGAGAAGAAAAGGATTATATTCAAAGTCAGTTAGAAAGTAAGTGGCAGCCGGGCGTGGTGGCTCACACCTGTGTCACTGCACTCCAGCCTGGGTGATAAAAGCGAGACTCTGTCTCAAAAAAGAAAAAAAAGAAAAAGTAAGTGGCAAAGCCAGGAATATTATTCATTCATCAGACATTTTTCTGAGTACTAGTGTATATCAGGCAACCAATATGCATTACAGGGTGACAGATGGATGAGTGATCGGTTTCACTGCCCTGAGAAACTCACACCCCAGGAAGGGAGATAGAAAGGAAAAACCCTCATATGGTGCCACAAAGCCCTGCCTGGACACTTAGAAGTTAGCCAGAGGGGGCCGGGTACAGTGGCTAACCCTTGTAATCCTAGCACTTTGGGAGGCTGAGGCAGATGGATCACCTGAGGTCAGGAGTTTGAGACTAGCCAACATGGTGAAACCCCATCTCTACCAAAAAAATATAAAAATTAGCTAGGCATGGTGGTACATGCCAGTAATCCCAGCTACTTGGGAGGCTGAGGCAGAAGAGTTGCCTGAACTGGGGAGGCTGAGGTTGCAGTGAGCTGAGATCACCCCACTGCACTTCAGCCTGGGTGACAGAGCAAGATTTTGTCTCAAAAAAAAAAAAAAAAAAAAAAAAAAAAGTTAGCCAGAAGCTTTCCTCAGTTCTCTGCACACATTTTAACTTTTCTCCATGTTTTTAGGATATCTTCCATGTTGGCATGTCTCGAAAATGGGAAAAGATGGCTGGGGCAGACCTGTGTTACTTAAATGATTACAAGCTTGCTTTGCTTTTTACACACTGAGATTTGTACCACGGATCAAATACTGAATTAAGAAAACTCCAAACTATGGTGCAGTAAAATAAAAGCAGAGATCAAGTGGTAACAGGAGGGCTGTAGTGAAGACCATCTGAGAGCGCTTTAAACTGCGGAATGCTGCAGCGTGGTTGCAGGGCAGGAAAGCTGCTTTGGTCCCACATCTCTTCCCAACGTAGAGTCTGTGTGAGGGTCTCGTAAAGAGGGCTTGTGCAAGAACTCTGGGAAGGAATGTGACCTTTGCTCACAAGACTCGGGAGGGTCTTTGCGGATGAGAGCTTGCGTGGCAGGAAGGCCTTCCAGGGCAGGTATCACCAGAATGCCACAGCCTCTGCCTAGGTTCTCAAAATATGGAGTAATTTTGATTGCTCTGTGTTTGCAATGCTCGGGAAATAAAAACCCCCTGATGCATTGTGTGTGGTCAGACCTTATGGCACCTTATCCACTGTGCTTCTTTTGCAGATGTACCTGGATAGACAATGGGTGGTAAAAAACTCAGTGTCTTTAGTTAGTATTTCTTAAAAGAACCACATTTGCTATTGAATGCTGCAAACACATGCTCTTCTCCTGGCCATCTTCATTCTCAACTCCCCTCCCCACAGCCCACAAGATCAACAAGATAATGCACCCAATGAAAAGCACGTGGAGCCCAGAGCTTAACACGAATGTGGATCACCCCATGCGAGAGTGCATTGGACCCCTGGACCCATGCTGTGAACTTCTGCTCTTATCTCTGTCTTATTTCTTTTCTCACTCCCTCGTCACTACCAGGACACAGGGCACCCAGGGCACCCTTGTACAGGGATGGACTGATACCCAACATCTGGCACCCAACGTGGGGCTCGAACCCACAACCCTGAGATTAAGAGTCTCATGCTCTACTGACTGAGCTACCTGCCAAGGTAGAGCAGTTCCAGTGGCTGTTTTTTGTTTTTTTCAAGATGGAGTTTCACTCTGTTGCCCAGACTGTAATGCAGCAGCACGATCTCAGTTCACTGCAACCTCCACCTCCCAGGTTGAAGCAAGTCTCCTGCCTCAGCCTCCTGAGTAGGTGGGACTACAGGCGTGTGACACCATGCGTGGCTAATTTTTGTTTTTTTAATAGAGACAGGTTTTCACCATGTTAGCCAGCCTGGTCTCAAACTCCTGACCTCAGGCAATCTGCCTGCCTTGGCCTCCCAAAGTGCTGGGATTACAGGTGTGAGCCACCATGCCCAGCCTCCTGTGGCTGTTTTTAAGATGGCATCTCATGCAAGGGCTGTGGGGTCATCTGGTCCAAGGTGCTGGGGCAGTGTCATCAGGCCCCAAGATGAACCTAGGCAGCCATGGAATACTCAGGAGGAGTCGAGGAATGATGGAAACCATGAGACAAGACATAGGACAGAGAAGCAAACCTTGGAAGAGAGGAAATGGGAGGAGAAGAAGAGGAACGAGTTAGAGAAAAAGGAGGAGGCCTTAAAAACAAAGGGCTAGAGGATTTCAAGGAGAGAGTTGTCCACCCAAAATGCTGCTGAGCACTTAGGTTTTGCTGAGCACTTCCCTGTGCTGTGCATTGTGCTAAATGCTTTGTATGCATTATTTCATTTCACCATCTCAACAGCCAATAACAAAAGACCCGTAATATCCCCATTCCACAAGTGAGGAAACTCAGGCACTCAGGTAAAATAACTCGTATAAATTCACACGGCTAGCTCAAGGTGGCTCTAGGACATGAACCCCGATATGCTTGACTCAGGAACCCAAGCACCTCACATAGAGCCTGCTGAACTGTGTTTGGGTCAAGTCAACACTGTCAGGTCAGCCAAGGTTTGAAAGAGGATGAGGACTGAAAAGAGGCCACCTCTTCTTCCTTGCTCATAGGACCTCAGTTTAGTTCAGGCATTGGGCAGCAGCATGCGCCAGGAAGATGAACCTCTCCACTGCCACCGGAGGTGAGTCACACAAGGTTTAAGCCTATCATAATCCCATTCTCTTTGGCCTAAAGATGCAGTTATGGCCAATGAAACCCAAGGACATGTCTGTTGGCTAAAGATAAAGGATTTCCTCCATGATAAAAGTTAATGTGCAAGAAGAAAGCTTCATCCTTACCTTTGAATGGGGTTGTGAGAGGGTAGAGCAGCTATCTTGCAACCACAAAGGGACAAGGCTGAGGATGACCACATCACCCTGAGGATGGCATAGAGGAACCATAGAAGGCACCTGGGTTAGAGATGACATCATTGTGTTGCCAATTTATCCAACCCCAGAACTGCCCATCTCTTGACTACGTAAGATGTGTGATAACAAATGTCATTATAGTGTAATCATTGTTACTTGAAGCAATAAGCACCTCATGAACATGCGTGATTCCAGATCCCATATGCTGATGATTCTCAACTCTAATTCTAGTTCAGACTTCTCTCTCCCCTGAGCTAAAGATTTGTTGGAGATTTCTACAGAGATGTTCTAATAGTTTCTCAGATTCATCACACTCCAGCCAGAATACAGCATCTTCCCCGACACCTAGCTCTTCCTTCCATTTTTCTTGTCTCACGTGTCAGTGAACAGCACTAGCATCCACCCATTTGCACCAACCAGGAAGCTGAGAGTCATTTTAGGGTTCCCTCTTCTTCCCATCACATGCCTCGTTAATCTTTGTGTCAGCCATGGTCCATCTTTGTATCTCACGTGCCATATTACCATCATCTGCTTGTGAGTCTGACTCTCCCTCTGGACTTTGAAGACACTGAGGGCAAAGACGGCCTCTATTCATCTCTCTACCCCCAATGCCTGGCACATAGTAGGCACTCGACAAATGTTTTTTCGCTGGGCATGGTAGCTCACACCTATAATCCCAGCACTTTGGGAGACCAAGGCAGAAAACCTTGAGCCCAGGAGTTAGTTTGAGATCAGCCTGGGCAACATAGTGAGATCCCATCTCTACAAAAAATAAAAAATTAGCCGGGCATAGTGTTGCCCATCTGTAGTCCCAACTACTCAGGAGGCTGAGGTGGGAGGATTGCTTGAACCTGGGAGGTTGAGGCTGCAGCAAGCTGTGATCACACCACTGCACTCCAGCATGGGTGACAGAGTGAGACCCTGTCTCAAAAAAAAAAGTTTCTTAAATGAGTGGACAAGTGAATGAGTGATTAAATAAAGGAGCAGCTGCATCACTGTCAGACTTGGAGGAGGTCCAGATACTTGAACAAGTTTTGGGTTTTTTTGTTTTTGTTTTTGGCTGAGATGGTGCAGCCAATGGAAAAAAAGTGCTGAATTGGGGATGATGGAGTAAATTCTAAAGTCTTGGGAAGGAGAATGCTCCAACCTTTGAGTTGGAAGGATAGAAAGAGAGGAATGGATGGAGGTGTTGGGTGGTGGAGAGAAGGGTGCTCATATTTGATTACCTTGATCAAGAGAGCATTGAGGTCAACTCCTGAGGCTAAGGCATCAGGAAGCATGAGTGAATGGTGGAAAAGATTTAAACTGGCCACTGTGGAACACGCGAGGAAGTGCCCTGGAGAGAGATGGTAGGATCGTCTGGGAGCAGAAGAGCCTCGCTGATGTTTTCCAGCACCGATGTGTCATCTGCGAGGAGCCATTCACATGGCCCTGTTGACTTTCTCCAGTCGCACTTGGCAGTCCTGGGGCAGATGCCAAGCAAATGGACAGTGGGATTGACTCCAGCCGGGGCGCTGGCAAGGCCAGTGCTGCTGAAAGTCAGGGGGTGAGGAAGGGAAATTCCCACGTGGGCTGTGCTGGGCATCAAAACATGTCATTTAATCCTCACCACAGTCCTACAGGGGAGGTTTTATGATCTTCGGGTTTTTTCCCAGGAGGAAATGAGGCTCAGAGAGTTAATTGGCCTGGCCGGAGTCGCACAGCCACAAGTGGCAGAGCCGAGCTGGGGTTCACATCCACGGTAACCTGATTCCTCAACCTGTGCTCCCCTCACTGGAGCATTTACTGAGCGCTTATGATCTGCAGGCGTTGTGCTAAGTCCTTTCCATCCATCCTCCTGTTCAGTCCTCCAAATAACTTGGTACAGCAGGGATCATAACTTTCTCTGTTTTGCGGTGAGCTCCAGAGGCTCAGTGAAGTCACACAGCCAAGGTCCCCCAGCAGTGAGTGGCAGAGCCAGCATCAGAATCAGGAAGTTATAAACCAGCATCATTACAGTTATGAGAACATACTCTAAGACTACAGTACTGTCAGATGAAGAGACCATTATGGAACACCAGTGGTGTGTCTGGACCCAGAGCTCTTAACCGCTATATTTACTGCTTCCTTATTTATTTTTATTCCTTATGAATTAAAGTTTCAAACACACAGAACTAGAAAGAACAGTATAATTAGCTCATGTAATCAAACCCAGCTTAACTCATTCAACATTGCCCCAATATTCCAACACACTTCTTTTTTCTTTTTTTTTGAGACAGTTTCACTTTTGTTGCCCAGTCTGGAGTGTAATGGTGTGGTCTCGGCTCACTGCAGCCTCTGCCTCCTGAGTTCAAGCGATTCTCCTGCCTCAGCCTCCCAGGTAGCTGAGATTACAGGCATCCGCCACCATGCCCGGCTAATTTTTGTATTGTTAGTAGAGACGAGGTTTCACCATGTTGGCCAGGCTGGTCTCGAACTCCTGACCTCAAGTGATCAGCCTGCCATGGCCTCCCAAAGTACTGGAATTACAGGTATGAACCACCGTGCCCGGCCCACACCTCTTTTTTCTAAAATTTTTTTTTTTTTGAGACATAATCTCATTCTGTCGTCTAGGCTGGAGTGTAGTGGCGTGATGTTGGCTCATTGCAACCTCTGCCTCCTAGGTTCAAGAGATTCTCCTGCCTCAGCCTCCTGAGTAGCTGGGATTACAGCTACTGACTACCACGCCCAGCTAATTTTTTTTTTTTTTTTTACTTTTCGTAGAGACGGAGTTTCTTTTTTTTTTTTTTTTTTTTTTTTTTTTCTGAAGACCTGGGATCAATAGAAAGGAAATGTTTAGGTAAGATAAAGGGTTGTGGAGAGCAAGTTTTATTGTGCAGAGGAAGTTCTCAGATAGCAGACTTCAGAGGGAGTAGGTTATAAAATATTTCTTATCGGACTTAAAAGGGTGCCTGGCTCTTTGTTGATTATCTCCTGAGTCTGGAAAGAAAAAGAAAAAAATGGGTGAAAGGGGATTCTGTATAGAATGTAGGTTTTCCCCAAAAGAAACAACCTTGTGGGGCAATTTCAAGATATGGCAGAGAAATGTATTTGGGGCTAAAATATTTTTTTTTTTTTTTTAGAGAAAGAGAGAGAGAGAATAGGAAGGAGAAAAAAGGAAGAGAAAGAGAGAGAGAGAATGGGGAGGAGGGAGAAGGAAAAGAAAGAGGGAGAGAGAATGGGAGTATTGCTTTCTTGCCCAGGTTAGAATGCAATTTAGTAATGGGTATTGAAAACCTCTTTTATACTGATAATTATACTTAATGATGTAATCAGGAAGGAGTAAGGGAAGAAGATAACAAACAAACAGCCAACCAATATTTAATTTAAACCTATGAAATGCTATGCGATTACTGAGGAGTGATTTACTTCCAATTATATAGTCACCTTTGGAATAGGTGTGAGGTGGTAATGTATGTTTTGTGTATTTGAAGTGGAGAGTACTATAAATATTTATTAAGTTTACTTGTTCCGGGTCTGAGTTCAAGTTCTGAATATCCTTGTTAATTTTCTATCTCGTTGATCTATAGAATCGTTAGCTCTTCTTGTTGCATTGATCCTTTTGCCATTATGTAATGTCATTCCTCGCCTCTTTTGATCTTTGTTGCTTTAAAGTCTACTTTATCAGAGGTGAGAATTGCATCTGCTGCTTTTTGTTTATTAGTTTATTTTTACTCTCTGTTCAATTGGTAAATCTTCCTCCTTCTCTCTGAGTCTTTGTGTATTGTTTCATGTAAGATGGGCCCGGATGCAGCATACCGATGGGTTTTGGCTTTTTATCCAATTAAAATATATGTAAGTTTAATACCAGCATTTGATGCTAGCTGGCTGTTTTGCCCATTAGTTGATGTGAATTTTTTATTGTGTTAAAGTTCTTTGCTTTTTGATATATTTTTGGAAAGGCTGATATTGGTTGTTCCTTTATATGTATAGTGCTTCTTTCAGAAGCTCTTGTAAAGCAGGCCTGGTGGTGGTGAACTCTCTAAGTACTTGTTTGTTCGCAAAAGATTTAATTTTTCCTTCGCACATAAAGCTTAGTTTGGCTGGATAGGAAATTCTGGGTTGAAAGTTCTTTTCTTTAAGGATGTTAAATATTGGTCCCCACTCTTTTCTGGCTTGTAGGGTTTCTGCTGAGAGATCTGCTGTAAGTCTGATAGGTTTCCCTTTATGGGTAACCTGAACTTTCTCTCTAGCTGCCCTTAGTATTTTCTCCTTCATTTCAACCCTAATAAATCTGGCAATTATGTGCCTTGGGGTTGGTCTTCTTGAAGAATATCTTTGTGGTGTTCTCTGTATTACCTGGAGTTGAATATTACCCTGCCTTGCCAGGTTGGGAAAATTTTCCTGAATGATATCCTGAAGAGTATTTTCCAACTTGGATTCATTCTCTTCATCACATTCAGGTACACCTATCAAACGTAAATTAGGTCTTTTCACATAGTCCCATATTTCCTGGAGACTTTGCTCATTCCTTTTCATCCTTTTTTCTGCATTTTTGTCTTCTCGTTTCATTTCACTGAGCTGGTCCTCGACTTCTGATATCCTTCCTTCCGCTTGATCAATTCGACTGTTTAAACTTGTGCATGCTTCGCGAAGTTCTCGTGTTGTGTTTTTCAGCTCCATCAATTCACTTATATTCTTCTCTAAATTGTCCATTCTCATTAACATTTCGTTAAACCTTTTTTCAAGGTTCTTAGTTTCTTTGCATTGGGTTAGAATAAGTTCTTTTAATTCACAGAAGTTTCTTATCACCCACGTTTGGAAACCTGCTTCTGTTATTGGAATACCGGTGTAATCTATTAAGCCTTGTTCCGTTACTGATGAGGAATTGCAATCCCCTGTAGAGGGAGAGGCATTCTGATTTTGAGTATTCTCTACCTTTTTACGCTGGTTTCTTCCCTTCATTATATATTTGTCCGTCTGTCGTCTTTATAATTACCGACTTTCTAACTGGGTCTCTGACGTCCAACTTGTTGATTCCCTGCGCCGAAATCTGAGCAATCCACTGAGCCGGCCAAAACAGTGGTGTTAAGATTGATGGTGCTTTTCTGCCCGGGAATATCCGGACTCTGCACCAAGAACTGGTGTGCTAAGGCACCAGCAAAACCGCCACGCCGGCCACAAGAGTCACCCTGGCGACCCGTGGAGCTCCTCCACTGGGAATCTCGTGGTCCGTGAGCAACTAATATTCGTCTGAAAGTGTGGCGTCCTCTCGTTCTTTGCGCTTTCACTGGGAGGTACGTGCCCGAGCTGCTAATCATCAGCCATCTTGGATCTCTCCGAGACGGAGTTTCATCATGTTGGCCAGGCTGGTCTTGAACTCTTGACCTCAGGTGATCCACCCACCTCAGCCTCCCAAAGTTCTGGGATTACAGGAGTGAACCACCATCCCCAGCCTTTTCTAAAATATTTTAAAGCAAATGTTAGATATCAAGTCATTTCACCCATAAATACTCAAATATGCATTTCTAACTAATAAGGATTTTTGTTACATAATCACCAAGCCGTTACGTTAACAAACAAAAATTAAGTTTTGTTTTTTTTTGAGACAGAGTCTCGCTCTATCACCAGGCTGGAGTGCAGTGGCGCGATCCCGGCTCACTGCAACTTCCGTTTTCCGGTTTCAAGCAATTCTTCTGCCTCAGCCTCCCGAGTAGCTGGGACTACAGGCACGCACCACCATGCCCGGCTAATTTTTGTTTGTACTTTTAGTAGAGATGGGATTTCACCATGTTGGCCAGGATGGTCTCAATCTCTTGACCTCGTGATCCGCCCGCCTCAGCCTCCCAAAGTGCTGGGATTACAGGCGTGAGCCACCGCACCCAGCATTTTTTATTTATTTTTTTTATTTTTATTTTTTTTTTAGATAGAGCGACAGAGCAAGACTCCATCTCCAAAAAAAAAGTCAAGAGTCTTGCTCTTTGTCACCAAGGCTGAAGTGCAGTGGCGTGATCTCAGCTCACTGCACCCTCTGCCTCCCGGATTCAAGCAATTCTCATGCCTCAGCCTCCCAAGTAGATGAGATTACAGCTGCCCATCACCACGCCTGGCTAATTTGTTGTGTATTTAGTAGAGGTGGGGTTTCATCATGTGGCCAGGCTGGTCTCAAACTCCTGACCTCAGGTGATCCACCTGCCTCAGCCTCCCAAAGTGCTGGGATTACAGGCATGAGCAATCATACCCAGCATGTTTTTTTTGTTTTTTTAATTGTCACTAGAAAGGGGACTTTTCAGAGATATGAGATTTTTTGATGCCTCTTGGTTCAGAGGAGAAAACCCTGGCCTAGGGCCTGGACACCTGGGCTCCATCTCTATCTCTGTTGGAGACCTGAAATGTGACACCCAGCAAACCACACCCACATTCAGTTTCTTCATTTGCCAAATGGAGCAACCACAGGAGATGATCCTGGATGGTCCTTCCACATCCCCAGTGGCTGAGTTTCAGAGGAGTGCTCCGGTGATGACACAGGCCCAAGGGGTGGTGATGCTGGAGACGAAACCACCGTCCATCTCCCCTTTCATGTCCACATAGTTCAGGCTTGTTGAAATGCTTCTCTGGTACATGATGCAGCAGATCATTTTTTCCATGGGTGTGTGCCTGTTCTCCCTGATTTCCTCCCTAGGAGCGTGGGGTCTGCCCTGCCTTGCTCTGGATGTCCCCACAAGCCTCTGCTTGGAGCACCCTCAGGAAGTGGAGTGGGCGTGGCACAGGGACTGTTGTTCTCTTATGGTTTAAAATCCCTATCACACGCTTTGATGTCATCTCCATTGAAGAATCATCCCAAATCACAGGATCAAACCAATGGGTCATTTGATCCAGTGGCTAAAGCCAGAACAGTTGGCAGAGGAAGGTCCATGGGGTCTGGGACATGAAGCAGTGCCCTCAGTGCCAGGGCAAAGTCCACTGGGCCTGGCCTACATGCCACAGAAGGGGAGCAGAGTGTCCCAGGACCTACTCACTCATAGCCTAGGCTGGGAGTCACCCAGGCCTCCTCCCACTCTCCCCAGGTCCAGGCAATGCTACCTAATCTCTGTGACTCAGTTTTCTCATCTGTAAAATGGGCATGATAGTGGTATCAATGTCATGAATTAACAAATGAATTAATAACTATTTATTATGTGGTATTATGTGGCATAATGTGGACAGCTATACGGGCTCTGGGGAGTGGGTGGTCTTTAGAGAAAGGGACTGCCCCAGGGCACATGGAAGCAAGTAGGGTCAGGAGGGAGCTCTGCATTGATGATCCTGAAATGACGTGTGGAAAGTGCTTTATAAACTGTGCGACATATAAACTGTGAAATGCAATAAATCCTTACTATAAAACCCTAAGAGTGCAGAGCAACAAAGAGGCTGCCCTGTGACGAATGGATCTGAGTGCAAGTTTAGACTTCTCCACACAGCAGTTCTCCACTGCTGGGCAGGTCATGTGACCGGTGTGTGTCAGTTTCCTCATCTATCAAACGAGAAATGGGTAAAGTAATGGTGTCAGTGGGCATTTCTAGTCCTGAGAGTCAAGGATTCCTGGTGACTGTCCTCCTCCAGCATTCTACCCCTTGCTGTAAACTGATGGCACAAGAGTGGGAGTCCATTTGCACGTGCACATAGCGCACATCTGACACATGGCAGACACTCAACAAACGTTAACATTATCACAGTTGGGAATAACATGGGTTAGCATTTACTGAACAGTTACTATGTGTAACCCCATGGGTTGCCTACCATCTGTTGTTGCATAACAGTTTATCCCACAATGTAGCAGCGTAACACAATAATAAACATTTATTATCTCATACAGTTCCTATGGGTCAGGATCCAAGAGCAGCTAAGTTGGGTGATTCTGGATCTGGTCTCTAAGGAGGTTGCAGTCAAGATGTCGGCTGGGCTGGACATGGTAGCTCATCACTGTAATCCCAACACTTTGGGAGACCGAGGCAGGAGGACTACTTGATCCAGGAGTTTGAGAACAGCCTGGGCAACAAAGGGAGACCTCATCTCTACAAAAAGTTTTTAAAAATTAGCCGGGCAGGCCGGGCGCAGTGGCTCACGCCTGTAATCCCAGCACTTTGGGAGGCCGAGGTGGGTGGATCATGAGGTCAGGAGATCCAGACCATCCTGGTCAACATGGTGAAACCCCGTCTCTACTAAAAATACAAAAAAATTAGCTGGGCATGGTGGCATGTGCCTGTAATCCCAGCTACTCAGGAGGCTGAGGCAGGAGAATTGCCTGAACCCAGGAGGCAGAGGTTGTGGTGAGCCGAGATCACGCCATTGCACTCTAGCCTGGGTAACAAGAGCGAAACTCCGTCTCAAGAAAAAAAAAAAAAAAATTAGCCGGGCATGGTGATGTGTGACTGTAGTCCTAGCTACTCAGGAGGCCAAGGTAGGAGGATCACTTGAGCCCATGAGATCAAGACTGAAGTGAGCTGTGGTAGTGCCACTGTACAACACACTGTGGGCAACACAGTGAGACTCTGTCTCAAAACAAAATATATTGGCTGGGGCTGCAGTTGAGTTTATCAGAATGCTTGACTGGAGCTGGAGGATCCGCTACCAAGATGGCACACTCATGGTTGGCAAGTTGATGGGGGGCCTCAGTTCCTCAGTACACATACCGCTCCATAGGCCTGCTTGAGCATCCTTACAACATGGCACTGGCTTCCCCCAGGACCAGTGATCCAAAAGAGCAAGACAAAAGTGGTAATATGTTTTATGACCTAGCCCCAGAAGTCACATACTATCATTTCCACTATTCTACTGGACACACAGACCAACCCTGATACAGGGTGGGAGGCAACCGCACAAGGACCTGATTACCAGGAGGCAAGAATTATTGAACTCTATACCTTGGAGGCTATCCCAGTCTGTTCTAAGTGTTTTATAAGTATTAATTCATGACATTGATACCACTATCATCCCCATTTTACAGATGAGAAAACTGAGTCACAGAGAGATTTAGGTAACTTGATTTAGGTTACACTTCTAGGAAATGGACTGGGGTGTTGTCATGAACTGAATGCTTGTGTTTCCCCAAAATTCACATATGGAACCCTAACCCCAAATGTGAAGATATTTGGAGATGGGGCCCCTGGGAGGTAATTAGGGTTAGATGAGTTCATGAAAGTAGGTCCAATGGGATCTGTGCCCTTATAAGAAAAGACACAAGGCTGGGCAGTGGGGTGTGGCGGCTCTATAATCAAAGTGTAATTCCAGCACTTTGGGAGGTCAAAGCAGAAGGATCACTTGAGCCCAGGAGTTCAAGACCAGCCTGGACAACAGAATGAGACCTCGTCTCTCCCCAAAAAAAGAAAAAAGTGGATGTATTGGCACACACCTACTTGGGAGGCTGAGGCTGGAGAATTGCTTGAGCCCAGGGGTTGGAGGCTGCTGCCGTGAGCTATGATCATGCCACTGCTGTCCAGCCTGGGCCACAGAGAGAGACTCCATCTTTTAAAGAAAGAAGAAGAGACACAAGAAAACTTGCTCTCCCTTCCTGTCTCTCTGTTTCTTTTGCTGTCTCTGTGTCTCTCTGAAACCGCCTTTGCAAAAATTATAACTGAGGAAACTGACAATAAAGATTTCAGATCTAACCAACTCCAGTCTTGCTTCTAAACTTTAAGCTGTCCTTGTTCATTCCTGGGCTTAAGCCACACTAACCTAGGGAAGGAATTTAATTAGACTCTGAAATGAAATTGATAATAGCCCTTTCCCGAAAAGACCCCCATATTGTCTTGGGGCCAATCGGCTTTTGTAGGACTGACAGATTAGCTACAAGATTGGAAATTACGGACTGGTCATGCAGTCTCAGGCTTCAAGAGTCTGAACCTCCCCAAATTGCTCCTGGGGATAACATCACAATTGTAAAACCTAAGATTGGTGCTTCAGATAATTTTGCAGATCCTGCACTTGATGGATTAGCTGACACCACCCAGACCAGTAATCTGACTCAACCAGTTCTGCAGTCCCACCCAGGAACAGAAGACAGCAAGAAAACTTGACTTCAACCCTCTCTATGACTCCATCTCCAACCTGACTATTCAGCAGTCCTTACTTCCTGAACCCCTAGCCACCAAATTATCTTTAAAAACTCCAATTCCAATAATAAAACTGCAATCTCCCACACAGCCAACTATGCATGAATTATTCTTTCTCCACTGCAATTCCCCTGTCTTGATAAATTGGCTCTGTCTAGGCAGCAGGCAAGGTGAACCTGTTGGGCAGTTACATCTCTCTCCCTTTCTCTGTGCATACACACCACGGTAAGACCATGTGAGCACAGAGCAAGATGATAGCTGCATACAAGCCAAGAGAAGAGAACTCAGAATGAAATCACCTTGATCTTGAACTTTCCAGCCTCTGGAACTGTGAGAAGTAAAATTCTGTTGTTTAAGCCACCCAATCTGTGGAATTTTATCATGGCAATCTGAGCAGACTTATCAGGCATTGCACTTAGAGGGTTCAGGATTTGAATTCAGAGCGGTGGAATGTTTAGCCCTTGTTCTTAACCTTTCTCTCTTTCTCCGGGACTAACACAGGTCCTGGGGCCCCCTGATTCCTGCCTGGCCCCTTGGCTGAGTGAGAGGCTTTCTTCACTGACAGTGAGGCCCGAGGTGCCACTGGGAAGACTTGGAACCAGGATTGGGGGAAGCATCTGGGGCAAACTCCAAGTCCAAGGGTTCAGTGCTGACCCAGATCTTCCTCTACTTATACCTCTGAGACAGTCTTGGGGCTCAGCCGTTCACCCCCCCCCCCCCCGCCGGCCTGCCACTCCCCACCCCCGCAGCTTGAACCTAGGGTTTGCCACACATACCCTCAGGGACTATCCAGATGATAAACAGTGAGCAAGAGGAAAACAAACTATATTTAAACCGGCAGTTGCTTCACAAACAAAGCTGATGGGGGGAAAACATTAAAACATGAAAAGACCAAGGGTCAAAGTTCATAATATGTTAACATTTTAAGAATAAGCAATGGATATAAAAAGGCAATTCACAAAAGAATATCAATGTCCCCAAAAACAAAAAATGTGCTTATCCTCACTAATTTAAAAACATCACATTATAGGCCGGGCGCGGTGGCTCAAGCCTGTAATCCCAGCACTTTGGGAGGCCGAGGCGGGTGGATCACGAGGTCAAGAGATCGAGACCATCCTGGTCAACATGGTGAAACCCCGTCTCTACTAATACAAAAAATTAGCTGGGCACGGTGGCGCGTGCCTGTAATCCCAGCTACTCAGGAGGCTGAGGCAGGAGAATTGCCTGAACCCAGGAGGCGGAGATTGCGGTGAGCCGAGATCGCGCCATTGCGCTCCAGCCTGGGTATCAAGAGTGAAACTCTGTCTCAAAAAAAAAAAAAAAAAAAAAAAAAAACATCACATTAAAACCACAATAGAATCTGATTTTCTTCAATCAATAGACAAAAATATTAAAGATTAATAATATCTAAGCTTGGTGAGGGTGTAGGGACATGGGCACTGCCACTACTCTTGACCCTGAGGGAGCAGGAGGGTGCAATTTGACAAAGAAAAATGTGAAATATGCGTACTGTGACTCAGCAATTATATTCTGAGGACTCTATCTTATCAAAAATCCAGAAAGATAACAGAAAGTTATAATTAGATAAGCAGATACAGATATGCAGATATATAGATCTATTTACACACCAGAACATTTTTGCAACTTTGTTTGCAATAGCAAAACCTTGGAAACAGCCCAAATCTCCATCAATGGGACAAATAAATAAATTGCCATGTGGTCACATAGTGGAATACTATACAGAATGAGAATAAGCAAATCTTGCCACACGTAACAACATGGAGGAAGCTCATAAATAAAATGTCAAGCAAAGGAGAACATCCTGTATAATTCTGTTTAAACTTTGAGAAAGGCAAAACCAATCTGAGCTGTCAGCATTCCAGGTGGTGGTTATCCTTGAGAAGGCCAGAAGGAAGCATGGGGCCCCTTCGAGTGCTGGCGATGGCCTGTTTCTTGGCCTGGGTGTGGGTGATGCAGGTATACTCACTCTGTGAAAATGCCTTGAATTGTACACTTAGGAACTGAGTGCTTTTCTTTTTTTGTTTTTCTGAGACAGAGTTTCGCTCCTGTCGCCCAGGCTGGAATGCAGTGGTACGATCTCGGCTCACTGCAACTTCCACCTCCCAGATTCAAGCGATTCTCCCGCCTCAGCCTCCCGAGTAGCTGGGACTACAGGCTAATTTTTGTATTTCTTGGTAGAGCCGAGGTTTCGCCACGTTGGCCAGGCTGGTCTCGAACACCCTGGCCTCAAGTGATCTGCCCACCTCAGCCTCCCAAAGTGCTGGGATTGGAATTGTGTACTTTTCTGAATGTATGTTATACTTGAAGAAAAAGCTTACTAAACAAAAGACAAAAAAACACAAAAGCATACCCAGTTAAGCATTCCAAACGTCCATGCAGAAAAATACTTATATATATACATAAACATTCCTCCAATTAAAAAAAATGGACGTTGAACTTTCCATATTGAATATCAATATCAAAAGATGTCAGCAATATATTGTTAGGCACAAACAGTAAAACACGTGCCTATTAAATGTAATCTGATCCTATTCTATTAAAAAATATTATACATGGGTATGTCAATGAACATATGTATCAAATATGTGGTAGAGGCATGGAAAATGGTTGGAAAGAAATCCCTAAACTGTTAAAAACTAGGAGCCCAGGCTCCTTAACGAGGCCCTCTAAAGGCTCTTTAACAAGCCCATTTAACGAGGCCCAGCAGGAAATTTGAGCTACAGCTGAGCAGAACTGGGCCCTCACCTCTGTCAGAGCTGGGCCCTGGCACGGCCCTGGGTAGGCCAGGGGCTACTTAGGATCAGAGTTTCTGGAAGCACCGTGCAAGGTGAGCCCTGGGGGCCCTGCAACAGCCAGGTCAAGGCCTGCGGGAATGGGTGTAAAGGACCCCGAGGTCCTGAGGATGAAGACAAGAGAACTAGCCCTGGCCTCATGGGCCCCAGTGGTGTTGGGGGAAGTGCAGGGAAGACAGCCCTATCTGGACACCCCAATTTATCATCACAATCCTCAGGACACCAAGGTCATATCGTTAGTAGGTGGAACAGCCAGGCCTTGATCCCAAATCTGTCTGAGTCTCAAGTTATAACAGGCTCTGCGCTGGGCTGGGGAGGGTGTGGTGAAGACAGCAGAGAGGAGCAGGGTGCCCTGTACAAAGACCTGGAACCCCACAGCAGGAATCACAGAAGTGGCTTTGGCCCAGTGCCTGCAGCTATGCTGCTCTCTGGGGTCAGAGCTCAACAACTAAATCTGGCCCCAAGGGCCCCTCTGTTAACTCAGCACTGACACCTCTGGCTCCAGCTTCCAGCAGCCTGGAGGCTGGCCCCATCCAAAATAGATCCCAGGAGCCACAGCCAGGTCTGTCTACTGTGCCTCTGTACACAGCCACCCCCAATCCCCTGCTCACTCTCCACCCCACTCTCCCCTGCCCCCTTCACCCACCCCGCCGCTGTGTTCTGAGTCACTCAGGACATGATGACTACTAAAAAGATGGAAAGAGTAGGGGCAGAGGAGCAGGGGTGGCTGGAACAGCCTGGGCCCCAGGTTCAAGTCCCCAGAGTTTGAGCCAGATGTGGCCTGGCTGATTGCCCTAAGCAACTTAGAACAAATGAATTTAGCAGGTGTGGGACAGCAGTCAGCAGTTGGGAGCCTACTGTGTACCAGGTTTATTCAGTCTGTACAACTGTTGGTATTAGTGTCTCCATTTTACAGATAAAGAAACTGAGGCTCCGAGGGGAAGTAACTTGTCCAAGGTCACCTATAGCTTGGACCACTGAACCAAGGAAAATGTAGAGTTTGAGCAGAGTCCTGCTACTTACTAGGAGGAAAGCCGCGTGGTTTGGGCAAGTTACTTTACCTTTGTGAGTCTCAGTTTCCTCATCTATAAAGATGATATTAAATTAATATTTAACTTATAAAATTGTGAGGATTCAAAAAGGTAATGTGAATCCTAGTACAGTGGCACACACCTGTAATTCCAGCTTCTCAGGAGACTGAAGCAGGAGGATTGCCTGAGCCCAGGAGTTCAAGGCTATAGTGAGCTGTCGTTGCACCACTGCACTCCAGCCTGGGCAATAGAACAAAATCCTAGCTCTTAAAAAAAAAAAAAAAGAAAAAAAAAAAAGAAAAGGTAGCATTAAAACTCTTAGCATGGTATCTGGTATATAAAAGGTCCTTAGAAGCTGGGCGTGGTGGCTCACGCCTGTAATCCCAGCACTTTGGGAGGCCGAGGCGGGTGGATCACGAGGTCAAGAGATCGAGACCATCCTGGTCAACATGGTGAAACCCCATCTCTACTAAAAATACAAAAAATTAGCTGGGCATGGTGGCGCGTGCCTGTAATCCCAGCTACTCAGGAGGCTGAGGCAGGAGAATTGCCTGAACCCAGGAGGCGGAGGTTGCAGTGAGCCAAGATCGCGCCATTGCACTCCAGCCTGGGTAACAAGAGCCAAACTCCGTCTCAAAAAAAAAAAAAAAGGTCCTTAGAAAATGTTTTTTTATTATTATTATTTTGAAATAGGGTCTCTCTCTCTCTCTCTCTCTCTTTCTCTCTCTCTCTCTCTCTCTTTCTCTCTGTTGTCCAGGCTGGAGTGTAGTGGTCCAATCATAGATCACTGCAGCCTCAACTTCGCAGGCTCAAGTGATCCTCCTGCCTCAGCCTCCAAGTAGCTGCGACTACAGGCATGTGCCACCACACCCAGGTAATTTTTTTTGTTTTTTGGAGAGACAGGGTCTTGCTGTACAGCCAGACTGGTCTCAAACTCTTGGCCTCAAGCAATCCTCCCACCTTGGCCTCCCAAAGTCTTGGCAAATGTTATTATGATTCATTTAATTATCTGATCAATGAGAGAGTTTATTCCCTCAGAGCAGTGGGGTTAGGAAATGTTTTTAACCTTCCTAGATCAATCCAGGATGTCTTCCTGAAAGAAGCAGCATTTCCATTCCATTTTAACCCGAGACCATGAATTCCCTAGGTATATAAGGTTGTGACGGGGTAAGCATGGGGAGTATTTGGTAGAAGGGGGCGCAACTTGGATAGGAAGAATTGCCTCAGTCTGGGTGTGGGGGGTCAGGCCAGGTCTAAACACAGGCAGGACTCCAGACCTTGTTCTCGGAGAATGTCCCAACATCCTGCTTGGGCACCTTGCATGATAAACAGGTTGTCACCCTCCGAACCCCAAGTGAACCTGATAAATCCTGGCAAAGCTGAGGCGAGGAGAAAAGGCCCATCTATAAATACTCAATGACTCAGGCTCAGTGTCGTGTTGAAAGAGCCGCTTGTGTTTATGGCTCGGTTGCTTTGAAAGGCAGTCCAGCTCTAGGAAGAAGGTCCAGGTGTCCTGAAGTCTCAACCCTCCCAGTTTTCTCTGCTGGGGCAGGTTTGGGACCTGGGGCCAGACCCACCATACCTTGGCTTAGTGTCCAGTCGTTTATGAGACTGAACAAACCTCTCACTTCTCTGAGCTTCCAGCCATGCAGGAAATGAAACATGTTGACTCTCCCTACTTTAGCCAGGTGGGCTGTGAGGCAGGATGGCCTAGTGATTGGGCACTCAGATTTTTGGTCCCAGATAAATGTAGGTTCAAGTCCCAGTTTCATCCCTTAACTAGCTATGTGGCTTTAAGCCAGTCAATTCATTTTTCTGAGCCTCAGTTTCCTGAACTATAAAATGGAGACAATAATGGAACTTCCTTTACAGAGTTGTCATGAGGATGAAAGAAGGGAGCATATATCAGGTGCTTAGCACAGTAACTGACAGGTAATAAACACTCAGTTAATGATCATTTATGATTGCAAATTAAGCTAACTGTTTAAAATATTTTGAAAAGGGATATTGGAGATCTTGATTCCCCTAGAGAGATATTTATGGAGTCAGTGATTACCCAGTAATTTCAACCACCTCTCTGCTTCCCAAATAGAAAGAGCCAAGCTACAAAGAAAACAAGACAGTTCCCCAAGATTGGTAGGGAAAGGGCAAGGCACTGTCATTCACCAAATACCTACTGTGTACCAGCTGCTGTCACCTCCACCATCATCTCACTTACTCTCCAGCCACCAGCAAGGTACAACTCCCGTATACAGACCAGTAAACCGAGACCCTGTGAAATGAACTGAATGGCAGAACTGGGATTTGACCCCGGGTCTGAGTACCTTTGAAGTGCTTGTGTGTGGTCCTATCACACTCAGATACTTGGCTGCCTCCCTGATCTAGGAAGGTGCCCAAGGAAGAGACAGAAGTGAGAGAATGAGAAAGGAAGGCTCAAGGTGCTCAGTAACAGGCAAGGGGGAGTGTAGAGGTTTAGAAGGAGGATGGGAGGTGGGGGCTGTTTGGGAAGAACACATGACTTTGAGGTGACTGCTCTGTGGGTCAACCAGCGGGCAGATGGAGAAGTACAGCTGAACTCAGAAGAAAGATCAGATTGGGGGCAGGGTGCAGTGGCTCACACCTGTTATCTCAGCAGGAGGATCATTTGAGTTCAGGAGTTTGAGACCAGCCTCAGCAACATGGCGAAAACTGTCTCTACAAAAAATGCAAAAATTAGCCGGGCATGGTGGTGCACACCTGTGGTCCCAGCCACTTTGCAGGGGCTGAGGTGAGAGGATTGCTTGAGCCCAGGGTGGGGGGTTGCAGCAGTGATTTGAGATCACGCCACTGTACTCCAGCCTGGGCAACAGAGTGAGACCCTGTCTCCAAAAGAAAGACAGAGAGAGAGAGAGAGAAACTGGGATGGGGTTGGGGGAAAAGAATCCTTTGCTCAAGGCTGTCTGAAATGACTTCTAAACTTACAACCCCTCAGGACCCTCTTCCGCATGGCTCTGAATGCCGTCCCTGCAGCATCCTCCCTGCAGGCCTTTGCACATGCTGTGTGATCTGCCTAGAACAGTCTTTTCCTCCTCAGCTGCCATGTCACCTCTTCAAAGAAGCCTTCTTTAACCACTCTTTAAATAGGCCGTCCCATTACTCCTGGACTCAACACCTGCTTGGTTCTTTCTCAATGTTTATCGCCATCTATATTATTTATTTATTTATTTATTTATTTATTTATTCTAGATGCTCTGAATCAGCAACAATCTATATTTTACTCAATTTCTTTGTCAGTTGTTTGTCCCCACCCTCCACCCAAGACAGCATCTGTTCCATGAGTGCAGGGATTGGATGAGCTTGTTCAATGCTATCTACAGCTCCTGGAATAGCACCTGGCATACAATGCAGCTTAGTATATTTATGGAATGAATGAAGGATCCAGTCCCATCTGTCTCCTAATACCCTGTCTCCGACTGTCTGCTCCATTGGAACTGATTTCCCACTATTTCTCCATCGAACCCTCCTCATTCGCCCCTTCTGTGGGCCCCTACTTGGAATACCCTCTCTCCTCTGCCCATTCAAACCCTGCCCAGGGCTGAGCTCCCCTGGGAAGCCCACTCACCCCCAGATCAAGTGAAGTGAGTAGTCTTTACGAATGTACATGGTGACCCTGCTCCAAGCACCACTGCTTACCTTGAGCAAGTCACATCAACTCTCTGGACCCTATTTTCCCCAGTTAATTCTATCCTTGGGATTATATCTAAAAGAAATCATTCAAAACCTGAGAAAAGCCAGAAATGGCCAAAGATATACCCTGAAGTATTATTTAAAATAGAAAAAGCTTTTAAAACAACAAAAATGTTAAATGTTAATAACAATAAAAAGCTACTGTTTAATGAGTGCTTAGATGGGTCTGGCAGTGAGCAGCTGTGGTTCAGAGCTGTGGTTAAGCACACAGGCCCCAGACCCACAGCCCCGCCACTTACTGTATAATCTTTTTGTTTGTTTGTTTGCATCAGAGTCTCCTTCTGTTACCCAGGCTGGAGTGCAATGGTGCGATCTCAGTTCACTGCAACCTCCGCCTCCCAGATTCAAACGATTCTCCTGCCTCAACCTCCTGAGTAGCTGGGATTATAGGGCTGTGCCACCACACCCAGCTAATTTGGTATTTTTAGTAGAGACAGGGTTTCACCATGTTGGCCAGGCTGGTATCGAACGCCTGACCTCAAGTGATCCACCCAAAGTTCTGGGATTACAGGCATGAGCCACCACACCTGGCCCTGATCTTTTTTTTTTTTTTAATTGCTCTGTCACCCAGGCTTGAGTGAAGTGGCATAATCTCAATTCATGGCAACTTCTGCCTCCTAGGCTCAAGCAATCTTCCCACCTTAGCCTCCTGGGTAGCTGGAAGTATAGGCATCCACCACTGCACCCAGCTAGTTTGTGTAGATGGGGTTTTGCCATATTGCCTAGGCTGTTCTTGAACTCCTGGCCTCAAATGATCCTCCTGCCTTGGCCTCTCAAGGTACTGGGATTAATGAGCCACTGCACCTGGTTGTACTGTATCTTGAGCCAATGATTTAACTTCTTTGAGGTTCAGTTTCCTCATCTATAAAATGGGAATGATTGTTTCCTTCCTTATAGGGCTTTTGCTGTTGTTATTGTTGTTGTTAAGTAAACCTTTCACTGACTGTAATTCAAATACCAAAAAGTACGCGACTAAGTGTGTAGCTGAATAAATTTTCACAAAATAAGCATTGTTGTGTAACCAACAAAAAAATGTGATGTTGACGATTACATGAGACAAC
Source organism: Aotus nancymaae (assembly GCF_030222135.1). Classification (NCBI taxonomy): domain Eukaryota; kingdom Metazoa; phylum Chordata; class Mammalia; order Primates; family Aotidae; genus Aotus; species Aotus nancymaae. Next base: position 22,678,974 of record NW_026988467.1, read on the forward strand.
ACCTGGGAAATACTTTGAGCAATGCCTGGCACAGAGAACATGCTAGAATGGGCTGCTCCTGTTTCATGGGCATTGTGCTAAGCACTCTCTTTACGTGTGTTATTTTTATTTAATTTTGTTTTCTTTTTATTTACCTCTCAATAACCCTATGAGGTAGGCACTAATATTACCCTCATTTCAAATAAAGAAACTGAGATTCAGAGAAGTTAAATATACTGCCCAACATCACAAAGTTAGTAAATGACGGAGGCGAGAGAAGAACCCATGTCTTTTGCCAAAACCTTTTTCCAAAACTCCTTGATATACTGAATCCCCAAGACATCTATTGCAGCATCAGCTAATAAGCTATTTTTAAAAAGGATATTCAATGACAAGCTAGGTAAACTGTGGTCTGCTGAATTCTCTCTCTCTCTCTCTTTTTTTTTTTTTATTTTGAGATGGAGTCTCACTCTGTCGCCCAGGCTGGAGTGCAGTGGCATGATCTTGGCTCCCTGCAGCCTCTGCCTCCTGGGTTCAAGTGATTCTCCTGCCTCAGCCTCCCAAGTAGCTGGGATTACAGGTGCCCACCACTACATCGGCTAATTTTTGTATCTTCAGTAGAAACGGGGTTTCACCATGTTGCCCAGGCTGGTCTCAAACTCCTGACCTCAGGTGATTGGCCCGACTTGGCCTGCCAAAGTGCTGGGATACAGGGGTGAACCACCATGCCCAGCCAGTCTGCTGAATTCTAGAGTTGATAAAATAAATATCTGTTGAGCACCTACTACATGCCAGGCACTGTTCTAGGCACTGGAGATACAGAAAAAGCAAGAGAAAAAAGTTCCCTTTTCTTCCCAGGGAGTTTATTTTCTGGCAGGAGAAGACAGATTTTTTTAAATAAAGATAGTTTCTTTTTTGTTTTGTTCTGCTTTTTATTTTTATTTTTATTTTTTAAAGAAAGATAATTTCTGACATAATAAATCCTATCAAGAAAATAAACCAGGCCGGGTATGGTGGCTCATGCCTATAATCCTAGCATGTCAGGGGGCCAAGGTTGGGAGGATTGCCTGAGCTCAGGAGATTGAGAACAGCCTGGGCAACATGGCAAAATCTTGTCTCTAAGAAAAATACAAAAAATTAGCTGGGTGTAGTGGCGTGTGCCTGTAGTCCCAGCTACTTGGGAGGCTGATTCATGGTTGAGGAGAATCGCTTGAACCCAGGAGGAAGAGGTTGCAGTGAACCGGATCATGCCACTGCACTTCAGTCTGGGTAACAGAGTGACATTCTAGTCTGGGTGACAGACTCTGTCTCAAAAAAAAAAAAAAGAAAAAGAAAATAAACCAGAATCAGCTGGGAGCAATGGCTCATGCCTGCAATCCTAGCACTTTAAGAGGCCGAGGTGGGAGGATCACTTGGGCCCAGGAGTTACAGACCAGCCGGACAACTTAGAGACACACTGGCTCTACAAAAAATTTAAAAATTAGCTGGGCATGGTAGCACACACTTGTAGTCCCAGCTGCTCAGGAGGCTGAGGCAGGAGGAGTTCAGGGATTTGATCACACTAGTTGGTATTTACTCAAAAGAGCTGAAAGCTTAATGTTGACATAAAAACCTACACATGAATGTTTATAGCAACTTTATTCATACTTGCCAAAACTTGGAAGCAACCAAGGTGTCCTTCAGCAGGTGAATGGATACATAAACTGTGGTACATCCAGACAATGGATTAGTATACAGCACTAAAAAGAAAGAAACGAACTAATAAGTGATGAAAAGACACAGAGGAACCTTAAATGCATATCATTAAGTGAAAGAAGACCATCTGAAGAGGCTGACATACTGTATGATTCCAACTATATGACATTCTGGTAAAGGTAAAACTATGAAGACAATAAAACAATTAAAAAATTAGGGCCGGGCGCGGTGGCTCACGCCTATAATCCCAGCACTTTGGGAGGCCGAGGCAGGTGAATAACTTGAGCTCAGGAGTTCAAGACCAGTCTGGCCAACATGTGAAACCCCATCTCTACTAGCAAATACAAAAATTAGGCAGGCATGGTGGTGCACACCTGTAATCCTAGCTACTCAGCAGGCTGCAACCTCTGCCTCCCAGGTTCAAGCAACTTTCTTGCCTCAGCTTTCCGAGTAGCTGGGATTATAGGCACTCGGCACCATGCCCGGCTAATTTTTGTATTTTTAGTAGAGACAGGGTTCCAGCATCTTGGCCAGGCTGGTCTTAAACTCCTGACCTCATGATCCACCCGCCTCAGCCTCCTAAAGTGCTGGGATTACAGGCATGAGCGAACACGCCTGACTAAGAATATTACTTTTTAAAAATCAATTAAAGGCTGGGTGCCGTGGCTCACGCCTGTAATCCTAGCACTTTGGGAGGCCAAGGTGGGTGGATCACTTGAGGTTAGGAGTTCAAGACCAGCCTGGCCATGATGGTAAAACCCCATCTTTATTTTTTAAAGAAAAAATTGTTTTAAAAAATCAATTAAAAATATTTTTTTCTTTGTTTTAAGAAAACAAAGAAACATTGTCTGGTATAATTTGTTAGCTCAGGTGAAGGAATAAAAAATTCCTGGAAAATCTTTGTTCCTTAAAATCTGCCACAGCTCCCCTGGGGAAGGATAAAATGAGAAGTGTGTGTAAAAATGAGGGGTGGGGCTACCAGCATCCACTACTTACCAGACACTTGCTGTACGCTAATCCCTGTGCTTTAAGGAATTATTTCATTTGTCCTTTCAAAAGTCAAATGAAAATGTTTCTATTAACGTAAACCAAGAAGAGTGTCTAAGACAGGTCTCAATCAATTTAGAGGTTTATTTTGCCAAGATTGAGGACACACTCTTGTAAAAGACACAAGCTAGGTTGCTCACGCCTAGAATCCCAGCACTTTGGGAGGCTGAGGCAGGAGGATTGCTTGAACCCAGGAGTTTCAGACCAGCCTGAGAAACATAGTGAGACCCTGTCTCTCTTTTTTTTAATTAAAAATTACATTAACTTTCTTTCTTTCTTTTTTTTTTTTTTATAAAAAATGTTTTTTAACAAACACACGGTTTCACCATGTTGGTCAGGCTGGTCTCGAACTCCTGACCTCAAGTGATCCACCTGCCTCGGCCTCCCAAGTGTTGGGATTACAGGTGTGAGCCACCACAGCCAGCCATGACCCTGTCTCTTTTTTAAAAAAAAAAGAGAGAGAGAAACAAGCCACAGTAGCATCTGTGGCCAGCAGTATTTCCAAGAGTGTTTTGAAGGCTTCAGTGTTGAAAAGGGGAAAAGTGAGCTAGAGAGAAAGGAAGAAAGAAAAATAAAAGGGAGGGTACAAAAAATGAGACAAGTGGTTACGTTGTTTTGAGGCTTGCTGAACCCTCACTGAATCCACATGTTGCATGTAAAAAGGAGGGGATAGAGGAACAGTCTGTATTCTGGCCGGGTGCGGGTATGGTGGCTCATGCCTGTAATTCTAGCACTTTGGGAGGCCAAGATGGGTGGATCGCCTAAGATCAGGGGTTCCAGACCAGCCTGGCAAACATGGTGAAACCCCGTCTCTACAAAAAATACAAAAATTAGCCAGATGTGTTGGTGCATGCCTGTAATCCCAGCGGCTCAGGAGGCTGAAGCAGGAGAATCGCTTGAACCCGGGAGGTGGAGGTTGCAGCAAGCCAAGATCGTGCCACTGCACTCCAGCCTGGGTGACAGAGTGAGACTTCATCTCAAAAAAAAAAAAAAAAAGAAGGCCGGGTGCGGTGGCTTACGCCTGTAATCCTAGCACTTTGGGAGGCCGAGGTGGGTGGATCACCTGAGGTCAGGAGTTCAAGACCAGCCTGGCCATCATGGTGAAACCCCATCTTTATTTTAAAAAAAAAAAAGAAAGAAAAAGAAAAATTATGTTTTCCTCTCATGCTCAATGTGCTCAGTAAATCTACACTTTACATAAAGTAAAGTAAACATACAGCAGAGGGAGAAGTCAAATCTGCATCCTCTAGGGTGGGCGGTGGGACTATTTCTAGTCTCCTTTTGTCCCATACCTGAGAGGATAATCTGCTCATTTACACTGCCAGGATGAGGGAGGCCACCTGGGGAGATATCTGTTTAAGAAGAGAGAAAAGGCAATTGTTTGTGTGTGACTCGGTTTCCAAGCTTAACTTTCCCTTTTGACAAAGTTAGTTGAGTGTCCCGAGATTCAAACTTAATTTTTTTTTTTTTGAGACAGAGTTTCACTTTTGTTGCCAAGGCTGGAGTGCAATGGCATAATCTCAGCTCACTGCAACCTCCTTGTCCCAGGTGCAAGCGATTCTCCTGCCTCAGCCTCCCAAGTAGCTGGGATTACAGGTGCCCGCCACCATGCCCAGCTAATTTTTTGTAGAGGCAAGGTTTCACCATGTTGGCCAAGCTGGTTTTGAACTCCTGACCTCGGGTAATCTGCTCTCCTCCGCCTCCCAAAGTGCTGGGATTATAAGCGTGAGTCACCGCGCCCACCTGCAAACTTATTATTATTATTATTCCCAGTTAACCGCTGAGGAAACTGAGGCTGAACGATGTAGATTTTCCGGATCACTCTGCCTGAATGCAGACATTGTGTCTAAACCCCTAAGGCAGGTGGAGGTCTTTTAATCCTCCTTCCAGCTTTGAGAATCCACTGTTCCATGCCTGGATTTGTTCCTTCTGGGGGGCACTGCTCTCTTGGGCATTGGATCCCTGGAAGGACAGTGCTGTGCCCACAGGGGACTGAGGAGACGACAGCCTGGCTGGCGTTTGACTTTCTGCAGGAATTTCACACCTTCCCAGACCTTAGAGTGCAGGTGGAGGGTGTCTGGCAGAGAAGGCGCCAAGTACTTCCTGCTGGGAAAGACAGCTCCCATGGCGAGCGAGGCCAACGGCTCCTTCTCCTGCCCTGGCCACCTGTTCCCCAGCCCTCCCCTCCCCACCTCTCCACCTCGGAATGCTAGATGCAAAACTGGTGGGCTGGCTGGGTATTAATAACTCGACTCTGACGGACTCTGACGTCTATGCTGATAAGAAAGGCGTTTCCTACTGGCAGCCAAGGCATTCGCGTGCCTTCTCAGCCATTCTCCAACCCCTCAGTGCCCCTGAAGAGAATGAGGGTGGCAGGATAGTAATAGTAACCATAGCTACCCTGTTTTGAGTGCTGTACCGTGCCAGGCCTCCGTGCCAAATGCGTCAACCCACATTGTTGCGTTCAGTCCTCCAGCCAGCCCTTCAGGTACTTTTAGTATCTCCATTTCATATATGAAAAAACTGAGTCTTGCAAGAGGTCAAGTAACTTGCCCCAGGCCACACAGCAAGTGAGCTGCAGAGAGAAATCCAAATCCTCTCTTCCAGCAGCGCCAAACCCTCATCTTCTCCCCTCTTGTGGGTGGTGAGAGCCGGAGGGAGGTACGCCGCTCTGGCTGGCTGGTACGCAAGGGAAGCTCTGTGCCAGGTTTCTTCAACTTCCAGGAGCAGAGTTGACTAGGATGGGGCAGAGAGGGAGGGGGCGAGCTTCCAGGAAGCCACATTTCTGGTGGATGAACAGCAGGACCAGGGCTGCTGGCCCAGGCCTCGTGATGACCCCAGGGGGCAGGGGCAGGGCGAGCTGGGAGAGGGGCCATCCCCAGGCTTCTAGAATGAGGAATCGGGTAACAGGATCATCTGTTGCTGCCCAGGGAAGGCAAGGTTCTGCTTGGAGAAGGCAGGACCTTTCCGCCTCTGCTCTCCTCTTCTCCTCTGCTCCCTGGTTCTCCATCCCTCGCTCCTCCCTTCACTCCTTTCAGGTGCTTGACATTTGGAGTCTCGAAGGAAATTGGGACAATCACAGGGAGAGGACAGCAGCGCAGCCCATTTGTCCAGAGCCTCTCTGTCACAGAGCCCTCAAAGTTAGGCTTTTGACCTTGGCTTCTGAGTGGCAGTGAGGCATAATAGCTAAGCCTGAAGGCTCTGGAGCCAGACTGCTGCTGGGCCACCCTCCCAGGGCTGCCACTTTTTTTTTTTTGAGACGGAGTCTTGCTCTGTCGCCTAGGCTAGAGTGCAGTGGTGAGATCTTGGCTCACTGCAACCTCTGCTTCCCGGGTTCAAGCAATTCTCCTGCCTCAGCTTCCTGAGTAGCTGGGATGACAGGCACCTGCCACTGCACCCAGCTAAGTTTTGTATTTTTAGTAGAGATGAGGTTTCACCATCTTGGCTAGGCTGGTCTCAAACTCGTGATCCACCCACCTCGGCCTCCCAAAGTGCTAGGATTACAGGCATGAGCCACCGTGTCGGGCCACAGGGCTGCAACTAAATGCTGCCTAACCTTGGGCAGGTTCCCTAACCTCTCTGTGCCTCAGTTTCTCTGTCTGTAAAATAGGGATAAAACTTCATAGGGTTTTTGCAAAAATGCAATGAGTTGATAAATGCAGACATTTCTCTAAGTGTGAAGCCTGGCACAGAATAAGCATCCTTTCAGTGTTAGCTGCTGTTTCCAAATGAAGTTACATACAGAATCATGGATAGAATGGAAAGAAGACATTCATCAGAGAAATTTTAAAAGACAGTCTCCTGTAACCACACCACTCAGCACAACCACTAACATCATTCACTCTATTTCCTTTAGATTTTTTGCTGTTTATCATTTTTATAACATTGTAACCATCATACGCTTAAAAGTTGTAAAACTATGCCTGGGCATGGTGGCTTACGCCTGTAATTCAGCACTTTGGGAGGCCGAGGTGGGCAGATTACTTGAGACCAGGAGTTTGAGACCAGTCTGGGGCTAACATGACAAAACTCCCCTCCTCTTTCTACAGAACCCCCTCTACAAAAGTTGGCCAGGTGTGTTGGTACACGCCTGTAATCCCAGCTACTCTGGAGGCTGAGGCAGAAGAATGGGTTGAACCCAGGAGGCAGAGGTTGCAGTAAGCCGAGATTGTGCCACTGCACTCTAGTCTGGGTGACAGAGCGAGACTCTGTCTCAAAAAAAAAAAAAGCCTGGGCGCAGTGGCTCACACTTGTAATTCCAGCACTTTGGGAGGCCGAGGCGGGCAGATGACTTGAGGCCAAGAATTCAAGACCAGCAGCCTGGCCAACATGGTGAAACTCTATCTCTAAAAAAAAAAAAAGAGTTATGTAACTTTGGGACTTTTTTCCTTTTTTTTCTTTTTTTTTCTTTTTTTTGAGACAGAGTCTCGCTCTGTCACCAGGCTGGAGTGCAATGGTGCGATCTTGGCTCACTGCAACCTCCACCTCCCAGGTTCAAGTGATTCTTCTGCCTCAACCTCCCAAGTAGCTGAGACTACAGGCGCATGCCACTACACTCAGCTAATTTTTGTATTTTTAGTAGAGACGAGATTTCACCATGTTGGGCAGGATGGTCTTGATCTCTTGACCTTGGCCTCTCAATCTGCCTTCCTTGGCCTCCCAAAGTGCTGGGATTACAGGCGTGAGCCACTGCGCCCAGCCGGGACTCTTTTTCATTTAACATTTTATCCTGAGCATTTTCTATAATAATTCAATAGGTTTTTGTCAAGAGTGCACACATATAAAATATGAAGTTCAATGTTCATGTGTGTAGTTACCCACTTAACCACCACACATCTCAAGATACAGAACATTTCCAATGCTCCAGAAGATTCCTTCACCTTCCCAGTCAATAACTACCTTTCTTCCCCTCATGTAACCTTCTGGCTTCTATCAACAGGGATAGTTTCACCTGTTTAAGAACAAGATCCACTCTTTTGAGAATGTCCACTTTTTAATGGCTGCAGAACATTCTAGCCTATGGATGTATCAGACACATGTTTTGCCTTCAGTTTCTCACTGTTATCAATAATGCTACACTGGGCCAGTCACGATGGCTCACACTTGTAATCCCAGCACTTTGGGAGTCCAAGACAGGTGGATCACCTGAGGTCGGGAGTTCAAGACCAGCCTGGCTAACATGATGAAACCTGGTCTCTACTAAAAATACAAAAAAAAATTAGCTGGGCATGGTGGCACGTGCCAGTAATTCTAGCTACTCGGGAGGCTGAGGCAGGAGAATTGCTTGACCCAGGAGGCGGGGGTTGCAGTGAGCTGAGATTGCACCACTGCACTGCAGCCTGGGCGACAGAGTGGGACTCCGTCTCAATAATAATAATAATACAATAATAATAATAATAATAATAATGCTACATTGGGTGTCCTCTTCCTGCCTGGTGTTGGTGGCTTGTTGTCAGAGGCTTGTGTCAGGACTGCTGATAGGAAGATGTCTTCAGGAAATGGTAAAATTGGGCACCCTGCCCCCAGTTTCAAAGCCACAGCCGTTATGCCAAATGGTCAGTTTAAAGATATCAGCCTGTCTGACTACAAAGGAAAACATGTTGTGTTCTTCTTTCACCCTCTTGACTTCACCTTTGTGTGCCCCATGGAGATCACTGCTTTCAGTGACAGGGCAGAAGAATTTCAGAAACTCAACTGCCAAGTGATTGGTGCTTCTGTGGATTCTCACTTCTGTCACCTGGCATGGATCAACACACCTAAGAAACAAGGAAGATGGGGACCCATGGACGTTCCTTTGGTATCAGACCCAAACTGCACCATTGCTCAGGATTACGGGTTTTGTTGTTTTTTTTTTTGAGACAGAGTCTCACTTTGTCGCGCAGGCTGGAGTGCAGTGGCACAATCTCAGCTCACTGCAACCTCTGCCTCCCAGGTTCAAGTGATCCTCCTGCCTCAGCCTCCTGAGTAGCTGGGATTACAGGCACCCGCCATTATGCCCGGCTAATTTTTATATTTTTAGTAGAGACGGGGTTTCACCATGTTGGTCAGGCTGGTCTTGAACTCCTGACCTCAGGTGATCCACCTGTCTCAGCCTCCCAAAGTGCTGGGATTACAGGTGTGAGCCACCACACCCGGCTGATTATGAGGTCTTAAAGGCTGATGAAGGCATCTCATTCAGGGTCCTTTTTATCATTGATGATAAGGGTATTCTTCTGCAGATCACTGTAAATGGCTTCCCCGTTGGCTGCTCTGTGGGTGAGACTTTGAGACTAGTTCAGGCCTTGTAGTTCACTGACAAACATGGGGAAGTGTGCCCAACTGGCTAAAAACCTGGCAGTGATACCATCAAGCCTGATGTCCAAAAGAGCAAAGAATATTTCTCCAAGCAGAAGCGAGTGCTGGGCTGTTTTAGCGCCAGTAGTGGGCAGCCATGAGAACAAAACCTCTTTTTTTTTTTTAATGGAGTCTAGCTCTGAGGCCCAGGCTAGAGTGCAGTGGCTTGATCTCAGCTCACTGCAATCTCCACCTTCTGGGTTCAAACGATTCTCCTGCCTCAGCCTCCTGAGTAGCTGGGATTACAGGTACCTTCCACCATGCCTGGCTAATTTTTGTATGTTTAGTAGAGATGGAGTTTCACCATGTTAGTCAGGCTGGTCTCGAACTCCTGACCTCATGATCTGCCCTCCTTGGCATCCCAAAGTGCTGGGATTACAGGCGTGAGCCACCACATCCATCTGTATTATTTTTTCCATGAGTAAAACACAAGACTTCAGATTCAGCCAAATTGTGGTGTGTTTTAAGGCAGGACTTTCCTTCAGAGGGTGGAGAGACCAGCCTTTCTTCCTTCGGTAGGGATGGCCTGAGTTATGTGTGGGCAGGCCACTGATTTGTATGATGTATCAGTGGAGGACATCAACCCACTGATCTTTTGTAGTTTGTATTAAACTTGAACTGAGGAAAAAAAAATGCTACATTGAATGTCACATTTTAAATCATTTTCTTAGGCTACAGACTCTCAGCAAGAGGACTGATTATTGAAAGCGTTCTTGGTAAATACTGACAGATTGCTTTCCTGAAAGAGTGTGTGGCACCAGAGTGAATGATGTGCCAGTTAACTGGAGGAGCAAGCTGTGGATGCATAGCACCACTACGGCGTCCAGCTGAGCTCAACTGTCTACCTCCCTATCCCTGTCTGAACTTGAATACTCAGAATATAATACAGTGGTCCAGAAGGGTGTCTCCATGAGAAGTCTGGACGGCATGAGAACGACCCAAAAGACTCTCTTGGAGAAACTGCCATAATAGGGAGTTTGGGCCTTAACTTTACAACGTCAAAACTCTTTTTGTGGTACACTAAGAGGAGATTCACCCTTGGGTTTACAAATAACCAAGCAACAGAGTCTGACTCAATCATAAAGCAGGTAACAATCTGTGAGTTTACAAAGATAAACTTGTCAGTCAAGTATGCAAGAATGTGTGTATATCAAAAGACTGGTGTGTCCTCCCTTTGTTAGAAAGCCACAGGGGAAGCCAAATGATCATCAGAAAGTTCCTTGGTGTCTCAGAGAGGGCACCCTTATCTTCAGTTTAACAGACCCCTCTGAGCCTACGAGGAGCTATGAGTTTTCCTTAAGTCCAGCAGTTACTTGGCTATTCCTCCTTCCCACCCGAAACTTCCAAACACCAGATCCTGTGCAATCTCCCACCTGCTCTTAAATCTACTTCTTCCCATCGCCTCCATTACAGCCTGATCCAGACCACTATCCTCTCTTGCCTGAACCTTTGCAACTCATCTCTTCTCGTCCTCTTGCCCACTCTTGATCCAGTCTCCACCTGCCAGTTCCCATGTTTTTGTTTTTTGAGACTGAGTCTCATTCTATTGCCCAGGCTGGAGTGCAGTGGCGCAATCTCGGCTCACTGCAATCTCCGCCTCCTGGGTTCAAGTGATTCTCATGCCTCAGCCTCCTGAGTAGCTAGGATTACAGGCATGTGCCACCAAGCCAGGTTAATTTTTGTATTTTTAGTAGAGACGAAGTTTCACCATGTTGGCCAGGTTGGTCTCAAACTTCTGACTTCCAATGATCTGCCTGCCTCAGCCTCCTAAAATGCTGGGATTACAGGTGTGAGCCACTTCACCCGGCCTTGAATGATCTTTTAAACTGGACATATGATTGTGTTTAGTCTCTACCCAGTTGAATGTGGTGGCTCACGACTATAATCCCAACACTTTGGGAGGCCACGGCAGGAGGATATCTTGAGCCCAGGAGTTCAAGAGCAGCCTGGGCAACATAGTAAGACTGTCTCCACAATAAATAAATAAATAAATAATTAGCTGGGTATGGTGGCATGCACCTGTGGTCTCAGCTACTTGGGAGGCTGAGATGGGAGGATCGCTTGAGCCCAGGAGGTCAAGGCTGCGGTGAACTGTGATCATGTCACTGCACTACACCCTGGGCAAAGAGCAAGACCCTGCCTCAGAAAAATAAAAATAAAACAAATAAAATCTCTACTTAAAACACTTTGGTGACTGACAGATTAATGGATGTACAAAATAAAATATATACACAAAACAGAATATTGCTCAGCCTTAAAGAAGAATGAAATTTTGACACATACTACAACATGAGTGAAACTTGAAGACCACGTGCTAAGTGAAATAAGCCAGACACAAAAAAACAAATGCTGAATGATTCCATTCATATGACATTCCTAGAACAGTCAAATCATAGAGACAGAAAGTAGAGGCCGGGCGCAGGTGCTCACGCCTGTAATCCCAGCACTTTGGGAGGCTGAGGCGGGCAGATCACTTGAGGTCAGGATTTCGAGACCAGCCTGGCCAACATGGTGAGACCCTGTCTCTACTAAAAATACAAAAATTAGCCAGACATGGTGGCACATGCCTGTAGTCCCAGCTACTTGGAAGGCTGAGGCTGGAGGATTGCTTGACCAGGAAGTGGAGGTTGCAGTGAGCCGAGATCGCACCACTGCACTCCAGCCTGGGCCACAGAGTAAGATTCTGTCTCAAATTAAAAAAAAAAAAAAAAAGGTTCTGGATGGTGGTGATGGTTGCACAACAGTATGAATGTACTTAATGCCGTTGAACTATACAGTTAAAATGATTAATTCAGCAAATTTTATATTATCTCTATTTTACCACAATTAAAAAAAAAAAAGACCCTTGCTGACCTGTCGCTTTTATCCCCAAAGCCATAACACGGTCTACAAGACCCTACAGGATCTCACCCCTGCCTTGTGTAGGGGTTTTAAGGCCAAACCTCACACAACTTCTTCCCTCTCCAGTTGGGATCTGGACCTATTAGGAAATCCAAATGGTAATCAAGGCAATAGAGAAATAAAAATCTGGGCCTTATTACTGATAAAGTTGGGCTTTGGAAACAAAAGCTTAAAGCCGCAGTGGAGCTTCCTAGTGTCTTCCTCTCCCCATTGTCTCTCCCCAGCTCTTGATTGAAACTTCCAGCTGAGGCCTGCATAGAGCAGCTGGCACAGGCTGTCCTGCCTGCCGAGCATGTGCCTCCCCCTGCTGCTCACTTAGCTCATTTCTGCTTCTTGGTCATTTCTTAGCATAAGTGTCACATGTGGCTGGGCACGGTGGCTCACACCTGTAATCCCAGCACTTCAAGAGGCCAAGGCGGGTGGATCACTTGAGGCCAGGAGTTCAAGACCAGCCTGGCCAACGTGGCGAAACCCTGTCTCTGCCAAAAATACAAAAACGTAGCCAGGTGGTGTGTGCCTGTAGTCCCAAGCTGCCTGTGAGGTTGAGACAGGAGAATCACTTGACTGGGGAGGCAGAGGTTACAGTGAGCCCGAGATCGCGCCACTGCTCTCCAGCCTGAGCAATAGAGTGAGACCGTGTCCCCCACAAAAAGGTATCACATGCTCAGAGGCCTTCCATGGCCCATACTACCTCTTCCCTGCCTCCTAGTAAGTCTCATGGCCCCTAGAGCTTCTCCTGCATAGCACTTTCCAGAACTGCATTTATGTGTCTCTTTCCATGATCACTGTGGATGTAAATAAGAAGGCAAGTTTCATGAGAGCAGGCACTGTGCTATGGTCTCCATGTGTCCCCCTAAAATTCATATGTTAAAACTGAATTGCTAGTGTGATAGTATGAAGAGGCAGGGCTTTTAGCATGCGATTAAGTCACGAGGGTGGAGCCATCATGGGTAGGATTAGCAACCTTATAAAAGGGGTGCAAGGGAGCTAGTCATCCCTTTTTGCCCTTTCAGTTCTGCCTTGTAAGGATGTAGCACCAAGCCACCATCTTGGAAGCAGAGAGAGCAGCTCTGAACAGACATGGAATCTGCTGACACCTTGATCTTGGTCTTCCCAGCCTGCAGGACTGGGAGAAGTAAATTTCTATCGCTTATAAAGTACTCAGTCTGAGGTATTTTGTTATAGCAGCATGAACAGACTAAGACGCACTATGTATGCTGCATGTTTTCTTCATGGCCACATCCCCAGTGCCTAGCACGGTGTCTGCCACTTAGGCTCCTATATACATTGTAGAATATTCTACTCACTAGCACTCCTCTCCAGGAGAGTTCTGTATACTGTTGAAAGACAAATGTGGATAAGGGTTGGGGCTGGGAGGTCAGGGGCCAGCCTAAGTAACATTCGGAGCTACACGGATTAGTGGGCCTTGGGGGTTCTACAGGTTTGTCCAGGGTCCAAGAGGTCAGGACCATGGAGAGACTAAGTGCGGTTATCTGTGCCTCCTTCCCAGCCCCTGCTCTAAATAACCAGAGAGCAAATATTTGAAGAATGTCAGCTTAAAGGAGTGTCTTGCTTTCACCCTCAAATCGCAATGTTTTTATTTTTTTAATTGACAAATAAAAATTCTATATATTTACATGTGTATAACATGATGCTTTGAAATATGAATGTGTTGTGGAATGGCTGAATTTAAGTCCCAGTGTAAATGCTACTTGCTCTCTTTTTTTTTTGAGTTGGAGACTCACTTTGTCACCCAGGCTGGAGTGCAGTGGCACGATCTCAGCTCACCACAGCCTCCGTCTCCCGGGTTCCAGCGATTCTCCTGCCTCAGCCTCCCAAGTAGCTGGGATTACAGGCATAAGCACGCCTAGCTCATTTTTGTATTTTTAGTAGAGATGGGGTTTCAACATGTTGGTGAGGCTGGTCTCAAACTGTTGACCTCATAATCCACCCACCTCGGCCTTCCAAAGTGCTGGGATTACAGGCACTGCACCCAACCGCTACCTCCTCTCAAAAGCTTTCCTGCCCTCCTTTCCCCTTCACAGAAGCACAGTTTGGATTTCCTCCCCTGGGCTATGTAACCTCATCTGGCACTGTTAGAATTGTACTGTCTGCATATTTATATGTCTGTCCCGCCTCCCAGAGGAAGTCCATGAGGGCAGGGACCTTGTCTTTCTGTTCACTGCTTTTTCTCAGCAATCAGCACAATTTCCTGCATGTGGTAGATATTCATCAAACAGCTGTTGACTTAATGAACAAAGTGCCACCATGTGCCAGGCACCAGTTGACTCCTGAGGAGGAATATATGTCAAGACATTTGTCAGCCACACACTAGCCTCTGAATTTAAGCCTGCCAGTAAGCCCCATCCTTCAGGACACAGAGCTTGGTCAAGGAGGGGCCCACAACCCTAGCCTCTAGCCAATCAGGGCCAACAAGACTTAATTTCAGGAATGTTGTTTGAGGAGTAGAGAAGTGGACTTTCTCATTCCTGCAGGATGGGAACTCATGAGGCTGAATTCCCACTGGTGACCCCCGGGCTCACGAGGGAAACCAGCGTTAAGACGAAGGCAGCACCATGGGAGGCAGAACTGAGGAAACTGAGTCTTTAGTGACACGTGAGCTGCTGAATCAAACTTCCTTCCCGAAGCTAGCCCTTTCATCTCCATTTCTCCTAGGTACATGTACTGATCATTCCTTTAAGTGACTTTGAGTTGAGTTTCTACTCTTGCAACATGAAGCACCCAGAAGAGGCCAGAGAGTCAGAGGAAGCCCAAGCTTTAACACCTCAGGACCTGCTGGGGAGTTGGGTGAATCCTAATTTTGAGACACGTTCAACCTCACCATCCAGCATGGTTTTCAGATGGTGGCGTCCCCAGCAGCTCTTGGACACAGGGGCCGGAGATGTGAACCTGGGTCTTAACCATCAGCTGCACCAGCTGTTCTCATTCCTCACCAAGAAGACAACTAGGACCCATCAAAAACAAAAACGGCTAAAGTTATACCTGCCACAGGACCTTTGTGGGCCCCTGCATCACTTGTCTGGGGGGACTGGATCAGAAATAAACATTTTGTTCTTCTTGTTACAAGCAGAGTGGAGGTATAGAAGGATCCTTAGAGATGAGCTGGTCAGATCCTCTCATTTTGCAGTTAGGGAGACTGAGTGTTAAAACATGCGTGCTGAATGATACCCCCCTCCCCACCCCCCAGCTGAAACAGGCTTTGTGTGAGCAACATGGCTGTTTATTCACCTGGGTGCAGGTGGGCTGACGCCGAAAAGGGCATCAGTGAAGGGCGGTGGGATAGGAGTTTGTTTTGTAGGTTTGGGGTGGGCCGTGGAAAGTTACAGAAGTTAACTTGCGGTTTTTTGCAAGCTGGGAAGGGGTTGTAGGGTGTGGAGTCATGAGGTTGGCCAAGCTCCGTTACAAAGTCCAATGGCCTTGTCAATTGAGGCAGGAATAAGAAACAATGGAAGAATGTCTCAGAGTTAAGTAGACACCTCAGGGGTTGCTCATTTATTCGTCTTTCTAGGATCTTACAGCCATTTCAGGTATTCTAACTCCAGAAGGCCCTCCGGAGGTGTACGCGCAGTTCATGGGGGTAGCCATGCCATCCACGACTCGGTCAGACCTTACACTGACGCCCACAGCAGGGAGGAATCTTTCTTGCTCAACATCACACAGCATGTTAGTGCCAAAGCTGATACTCTCCCTAAAGGAGTTTCTCCCACAGCCTCCCCCTGCAGAAATAAGGCTGGGGTTCCCCAAGCTTGGGAAGGAGAAGGGAGGGGACACTGACGAGGATTCTCCCTGCTATGGCAGTTAGTAGCTGCTCCACAAACATTCACTGACAGTCCTAGCCAGTCGCCCTTAATGACCTCATTATGCTATTTTGATAACATCTTGTGGTTGGCTCAGCGGGTACTAGGTCTCTAACAAAGCATCAGTGACACCTCTTAGAATTTCTACAGAGGAGAAGTCAGGGTCAGCAATCTGGTGGGAAGGAAGACTCCAAGATGTGCCTTGGGGACGGAGTGTATGTGGGAACACTGTAATTTTCACTCAACTTCACTGTGAATCTAAAACTTCTCTAAAAATAAAGTATTTTAACACACACATAGCTGGCTGTGGTGGCGCATACCTGTAATCCCAGCACTTTGGGAGGCTGAGGCAGGTAGATCACTTGAAGCCAGGGGATTGAGACCAGCCTGGCCAACATGGTGAAGCCCCATTTCTACTAAAAATACAAAAATGAGCCAGTCATGGTGGCATGCACCTGTAATTCCAGCTACTTTGAGGGGCTGAGCTGGGAGAATCACTTGAACCTAAAAGGCGGAGGTTGCAGTAAGCCAACGTCATGCCATTGCATTTCAGCCTAGGGGACAGAGTGAGACTCCATCTCAAACACACACACACACACACACACACACACACACACACACACAGTAGTCAGACCCAAATTCAAGTGCCAGTGTGACTTTGGACAAGTTCTTTCACCTCTTAGAACCTCTGTTTCCTCAGTTGTAAAAGGAGGGACAATAACAGTACATGCCTTACAGGGTCACAGTGCAGATGAGATGAGATCACTGTATAAACAGTACTTTGCACAGTGTCTGGCACAGAAGACAGTATAAATGAAGCAGGAGCGGCCACAAGAAACAGACCTCTCAGACACCGAACTAGGAAGGAAGAGGTGATTTATTCAGCCAGGAGCAAGACGGCATAGCTGCCTAATAGCCAAGCTCGAGCTCACAGAGAAAGTCCCTGCCCTTTTAAAGGCTTACAACTCTAGAATTTACACGTGAAAGGGTCTTGGGCCATGGAGTAGGCATGGGGTATAGTGACTTAGGTGGGGGTTTGAACTTGTTTAAGTAAAAACAATGCCTTCCGGAAAAATTCCTTCACATGCCTTCGATCTATAGGAGGGCAATTAAGGTGGCTGGGTCTGCCAGCCTTTACTTCTCCTATTGAAATGCAGTGTGGAAGTCAAGCGGGGGACGGTCTTAGATGCTAAAGGGTGATTAAGGATCTCCTCCCTCATAAATATTACCTATTAATTATTTATATTAGTGATTTATAATTATTTATAGTTTATAGGTGAAATTGCTCTATGATAATCTGTCTCCTGTGGACCCATTCTAATTAGGGACAGCCCATTTGCCTCTTCCCATGTAACCTCTGTTCAGATAGGAAAAGTAAGGTTCAGATTCATATTGATTTACGGGGCTGGGGACCTGGAGTCCAGACTCCAGGAGTCTTGGCTCCACCAGTGACTTATTAGGAACTTAAGTTACTGAGTCCCTTTGAGTCTCAGATCCTCCAGATGTAAAAGGCTATGCTCGTATTCTCCACTTCGTAGGGTTCTTGTGAGATAAAGGACTTGGCTCTTGACAGGTCTGGGAATTCACACCTGCTTTAGTGAAGCTGGGTCATCAGCACTAATGGAACCTGCCACTAGGGGGCAGGCTTGCTATGTACAAATTCCCATCTGTCCAAAATACACATTTGCTTTTTTGAGCATGATTGTCTAACTTTTGATTATGGAAAGATTCAAACATATACAAAAGCAGAATGGTATGATAAGCCTCATGTACCCAGCACTAAGTTTCAACAACTATCAACACTTTGCCAATCTTCCTCTCTCTTTTTGCTGTTTGCTGTGCTGCTAGTGGAGTATTTTAAAGTATATTCCAGACCTCATTTCATTTCATTCATAATGCATGTGTGCTGCTACAATTGAAAAATACTTATTTTCAGCCAGACGTGGTGGTTCACGTCTGTAATCCCAGCACATTGGGAGACCAAGGTGGGTGGATCACCTGAGGTTGGGAGTTCGAGACCAGCCGGATCAACATAAAGAAACCCCGTCTCTGCTAAAAATACAAAATTAGCCAGGCGTAGTGGTGCATACCTGTAATCCCAGCTACTCGGGTGGCTGAGGCAAAAGAATCACTTAAACTCACGAGATGGAGGTTGTGGTGAGCCAAGATTGCTCCATTGCACTCCAGCCTGGGCAACAAGAGCAAAACTCCGTCTCAAAAAAAGAAAAAAGAAAAGAAAAGAAAAGAGAAAGACTTATTTTCATAAGCACTGTCACTTAACAAAAAAGAACAATAACTCCTTAATTTGACCTAAGTTCATATTTAAATTTCTTTTTTGGGGGACAGGGTCTCACTCTGTCTCTACCCCAGGCTGGAGTACAGTGGCACAATCTCCGCTCACTGCAACCTCTGCTTCCTGGGTTCAAGTGATTCTCTTGCCTCAGCCTCCTGAGTAGATGGGACTACAGGCGCGCACCACAATGCCTGGCGAATTTTTGCATTTTTTTGGTAGAGACTGTGTTGTTCACTGTGTTGGCCTGGCTGGTCTTGAACTCCTGGCTTCACGTGATCTGCTCGCCTTGGCCTCCCAAAATGCTGAGATTTCAGGCATGAGCCACCATGCCCAGCCTGTATTTAAATTTCTCAAGATGTCTTTTGACAGTTGACTCATTTGAATCACGATCCAAATGAGGTCACTGCTTTTGGTAAGTCTATTTAACATTCTTCTACTTTCCAGTTTTACTTCTATATCATGAATCTATTGGAGAATCCAGGACACTTGTCCCGTAGAACGCTCCACATTTGGAGTTTGATTATGGTCTTTGTCCATCCCTCATATTTCTGGTAAACTGGTAGTTAGATTTTGGCTTGACAAGGTTTACGTCGGTCCTTTTTTTTTTTTTCCTTCCTTCCTTCCTTCCTTTCCTTCCCTTCCTCCCTCCCTCCCTTTCTTCCTTCCTTCCTTCCTTCTCTCTCTCTCTCTTTCTCTTTCATTCTTTTTCTGTCACCCAGGCTGGAGTGCAGTGGTGAGATCTCGGCTCACTGCAACCTCTACCTCCCAGGTTCAAGTGATTCTCCCACCTCAACCTCCCTAGTAGCTGAGACTACAGGTGCATGTCACTACGCCCGCCTAATTTTTTTTTTTTTCAGTAGAGATGGGGTTTCACCACATTGGCTGGGTAGGTCTTGAACTCCTGACATTAGGTGATCTGCCCGAGTGAGACACCACGCAGGGCCGGTGGCCTAATGCACAGATTTAGTCTCTACATACCATTTTCCAGTTTTTCTCCCCCCTCAAGACAGAGCCTTGTTCTGTCACCCAGGCTGAAGAGCCGTGGCACAATCTCAGCTCACTACAACCTCTGCCTCCTGGGTTCAAGCGATTCTCCTACCTCAGCCTCTGGAGTAGCTGGGACTACAGGTGCCCACCACCATACCTGGCTAATATTTGTATTTTTGGTAGATGGAGTTTCATCACGTTGGCCAGGCTGGCCTGGAACTCCTGACCTCAGGTGATTTGCTTACCTCGGCCTCCCAAAGTGCTGGGATTACAGACATGAGCCACCATGCCAGGCCGAAAATACGTTTTTTTTTTTTTTTAAAGACGGGGTTTCACCATGTTGGTCAGGCTGGTCTTGAACTCCCGACCTCAGGTGATCCGCCCACCTTGGCCTCCAAAGTGCTTGGATTACAGGCGCCCGGCCCTACGTTTTTAAAGAGAAAAAAATACATACTGCTAATTCAGATCTAAGTTTATCCTAGGCTTCTTTTACACTTGTAACACTTTCTCATACACTGAAAAATCTTGGTTCCTAAAGCTACTGACCTAATTACTGATTTGTTTTTTCTTATAATATCATAGTTTCAAAATAGCAATATCAATATTACTACTAGCCATAAGACTAATTATTATTTTGAGACATAGTTTTGCTCTTGTCGCCCAGGCTGGAGTGCAATGGCGCCATCTTGGATCACTGCAACCTCTATCTCCCGGATTCAAGTGATTCTCCTGTCTCAGCCTCCACAGTAGCTGGGATTACAGGCATGTGCCATTATGCCCAGTTACTTTTTTTGTATTTTTAGTAGAGATGGGGTTTCTCCATTTTGGTCAGGCTGGTCTTGAACTCCCAACCTCAGGTGATCTGCCCACCTCGGTCTCTCAAAGTGCCGGGATTACAGGTGTAAACCACCACGCCCGGCCAAGACTAATTAATACAATTGTATTTCTATGGAGTTTTATTTCTCCTTAGACTATCTCCCATTAGAAAGGTACAATCAAGGATGGGCATGGTGGCTCATGACTGTAATCTCAACACCCTGAGAGACAAAGGAGGGAGAATCACTTGAGTCCAGGAATTTAAGAGCAGCCTGGGCAACATAGTGAGACCCCCATCTCTACAAAAACTTTAATTAGCTACACCTATAGTCTGAGTTCCTCAGGAGGTTGAGGTGAGAGGATCCCTTGAGCCCAGGAGTTGGAGGTTAATGAACTATGATCACCACTGCACTCCAGCCTGGGTGACAGAACAAGAACTCATGTCTTTAAAAAAAAAAAATCCAAATACTTAAAAAGCCATTTGAAATTATTTTCTCTGTGTGGTTACACCACCAATCTGATATTACAGATGGTTCACTTGTTTCCATTTGTTTTTAATTTTTATGGAATGCTTTATTCTTTTTTTTTTTTTTTTTTTTGAGAGTAAGTCTCACTCTGTCGCCTATGCCAGAGTGCAGTGGCACAATCTTGGCTCACTGCAACCTCCACCTCCCAAGTTCAAGCAATTCTTCTGCCTCAGTCTCCTGAGTAGCTGGGATTATAGGTGTGTGCCACCACACTCGGCTAATTTTTTTGTTTGTATTTTTTATTTTTGTTAAAAACATACCCAATTCCTGCAGATTTTGTTTGTATTTTTAATAAAGATGAGGTTTCATTATGTTGGTCAGGCTGGTCTCGAACTCCTGACCTCATGATCCACCCACTTCGGCCTCCCAAAGTGCTGGGATTACAGGCATGAGCCACTGTGTTCAGCTGCTTATATAGAATGGGAATGGGAAGTACTATTTTAGAAACTTGTTTCCAAGTTTCTAAAATAGTACTATATAATAAGATACATTCATAGACATCTCATTCCCATTCCTATGCCCTCCAGCCCACATAGGCAACTATTTTTTAGAAGTTTGGGATTTATTCTTCCATTGTTTACCTTTTAAATATAAGTACTTAATGTATATTTATCTCTCCATTACTCACATGGAGTAGCATACTATAAACCCTGTATGCACTTTGCTGATTTCACTTAATAATAAACATAGAGATCACTTGATATCACTATATATAAGAAATCTCCCACTTTTTTTTTTTTTTTTTGAGACAGAGTCTTGCTCTGTCACCCAAGCTGGAGTGCAGAGGTGTGACCTTGGCTCACTGCAACCTCTATCTCCCAGGTTCAAGAGATTCTCCTGCCTCAGCCTCCCAAGTAGCTGGGACTATAGGCGCATATCACCACGCCCACCTAATTTTTATATTTTTAGTAGAGATGGGGTTTCACCATGTTGGTCAGGCTGGTCTCAAACTCCCGACCTCAAGTGAGCTGCCCACCTCAGCCTTCCAGAGTGCTGGGATTACCGGTGTAAGCTACCACGCCTGGCCTCTTCCACATACCTTTTCACGGCTGTATGGTACTTCAGCCTGTGTATGTACTGTAATTTATTCAATCAGTTCTTTATTATTAGACATGCAAGCAGTCTCCAATCTTTTGCTATTCATTAAAGCAATAATGAATAGCCTTGTACATACAGGTTTGTTGTTGTGTGTGTGTGTTTGCCAGTATATTACTAGAATAGATTCCTTGAAATCTAGTATTTGATCTAGGGTTACTGGATCAAATAATATGGCTATATATTGCCAAATTTCTTTGTTAACAGTTATATCACTTTGCCTTCCCACCAGCAATGTATGAGAACGCAGGTGTATTTTGATATCATATCAGATTGAGGAGGCTGCAGAGATGAATCACAGACAAGATTCTTATCCCCAGGAATTCTCAGTCTTTTAGGAGGCCTACGGCAACAACAACAAAAAATGACATAATATACTAAGCAGGAGGCAGATTCACCCTGAAGCTAATGAATCCTAAGCTTCGGAGTCCTTTGCTTGTAAGGACCCTTTCCAGTGTTCCAGGTATGTGTTCACAGGGCCATTGTATAATCTTTTCCCTAAGGACACCTCAAATTATTTAAGCTTCAGGCCCTACAAGACCTAAACTCACCTCACGGACTTTACAGCGAGCCTAAATTGAGGACGAGGGTGGATTTCAAATCTCATCTGCAGCTAACTTGAGAGCAAGAGTTCCTATGATATTCAATGACACACAAAGAAAACACAAAGGCTACTTTGAGAGAGAGGTCCCTCCCAATTTGGATCAATAACCCACACAGGTAGCTAGCTGTGTACACAGAGCCTTCTATATTTTACCTCTACTTTTGAGGGCGGGAAATAAGTCTTGGCCTGTCACCAGTGTTTCCAGCAAACAGCTGGAAGACCTGACACTTGGATGGCACTCAGGACAAAAATCTGAACAGATTACAGAACCGCTGTGGGTTTTTCTAAGGGGACGGAGTATTACACCAGGGGAGTGGGTATTCAAGGTAGACACACCCCAAAAAAGACACTTCAGTAAAAAGAGGCAGAGGTGTTTCCTCATCTGCAAAAATAGGATAATAAAACCTCCCCTTGTGGGGTTTGGTTAGGGTTAAACAAGATCATTTATATATGTAAAGACAACCCAGTCTCAGACTGTCGGGAGAAACGGCATAAATGGACAACAGAAAATAAAATGAGTCGATCTTTGAGCACAGCGATAGGGATTCTTTGTACATCGTGTCTTATAGAGTGAGCGCTAGGAGGAGGAACCATCACCTTGCTGACAAGTAATCGGTACAAAATCAATCGAGGAAGAAGGAATGGACGTTTCTGGCGGATGCTTACTGATCTAACAACTGGATGACTGAGGGGTCCGGGCCTGAGTGACCCCGGGCTGGCTGTGGGGCCGACAGCGTGCGGGATGTGACTGACAAGAGTGTGACACCCGGGCGACTGCGGCAGCGGCGGGGCCCTCATTGACCGTCCTGCCCCGAAAGGGCCCGGAGCGCGGTGGATCCGGGCTCGGACCGAGGCCTCTCCCGCGCGCCGACTGCAGACCGACCCTTCACCAGGAGCCTAGGGGGGACGCAGCGGTCACTGCAGCCAGGTGCGGGCGCCACCGTCCCCTCCCTCCCAGTGCCGGTCAGGGGGCCCTGGCTCCCTGCTGCCACCGCCGGGGAACAATGAGGCGCCGGCTTCTTTAAGGGAGATACCACCGAGCCGGCGGGGCAGGGGACGGCGTCTTCCCAGATGATCGCAACCAGCCCCGCGCCGCGGCCGCCGTCTCGGCAACTGCATCGCCCGCAAACATGGCTCAGTGACTCGGACAAAAGCTGCAGCCTCCCCTCCGGCGGGGCGGACGCCAGGCCTTCTTGCTCGGGCCGCGCCTCCACGCGGGCCCGCCAAAGCAGCACCGCGCCCCACAGGCACCCAAGGCCCGCGCAGAAGAAGATGCAAGGGCCGTTCCACCCCAGCGAGCCCCGCACCCCAGCCCGCAGCTCGGTAGGTTGGAAGGGGGGTGGCGAGGGGGAGGGGAGGCCACGGCGGTGCGCACGCAGCCCCAGGCCAGAACCTGCCGCTGCGAACCATACCCGGGGCCGCAGGCCCTGCGCGCCTGCTGCGGCTGGAGGGTGGCCGAGCCCCCGCGTGGCATGGCCTCGCGGTTCCCGGGCCTGGCCACCCCTGCGGGGAGCAGCACCAGTGGTGCGCTCCGGAACGCGCACACCTCCGACTCCAGGCTCTGCAAATCCTCGGGAGAGGGAGGTGGCGAGCGGAGGGCCGGCCACGCGCCTGATCGGTGGCGCGGAACTTCCCGGCTCGCGCTACGGAAAGCCGAGGGGGGCGGGACCGCCAGCGTAAGGGGGTGTGTCCGCGCGCACCACGGGGGCGCGCGCCGGCCGCTGACTGGAGGCGGCGGCTGCAGCGGAGGCGCGAGCTGCCCGATAATGGCGGCCTGCAGAGCCCGTGAGAGGGAGAAGCGGCAGCGTCTACCCTGAGGTAAATCTGGCTCTTCGGCGTGGCGGAGAGGCCCTGCTGCAGTGCCAACGGCCCTGCATGTGCCTCCCTCCCCGGGAGGCCTGTCACAGACCTGTCAGTGGAGCCATCCTGGGGAAGGCCCCGCGTCCCTCAGGCCACCGGCCCTAGCTGCGGCCTCCTCTCACACCCGGGCCACCTCCCCAAGCCCCGGCCCTCAGCCCCCGGCCCCGAGGAGTTGAGGCAGCTGCAGGGCTGGCTCTTCTGGGCGAAGGAGCTCGGGAGGCTCCCCTCCGGGCTTCATCTGAGCGCGGCCAAGGAGGGGGAGGGCCTGACACTTGGCCAATGAGCGCGGCCTGAGCCGCCGCGTCGGGCAACACCTCTGGCCTGGACTGGCCCTTCACGGGCGCCGGCAGGTGTCTGGCCTGGCCGGCCCGCGTCCCCGCGCCGAGTTAGAGCGGCGAGAGCGAGGTCCCGCCACTTGCCGTCGAAAGTCACTTAGGTTCGCGCCGGATGCATCATTAGATCCGGGATCTCACGGGTTTCATAAACACCCCTCTCCTCCCTATTCGGGAAGGTGCTCCTCCCCATGGGGACTGTACCCGGCTGGAGAGGACATGGGACTGCTTCAAAGACACGAACCACCTTGAGTGGATGTGACTGGCGATCGCCGCAGAGCAGGAAAGCTCGTCTGTTGTGTAGTCGGGGCAGAGGATTCTGTGGCAGGAAATCAGACACTAGGAAATTGGGTAGCGATTTGAAGGGTGGGTGTCCGGTTAGAGGAAGTGGGACTGAAAGCAGTCTCAGAAGTCATTTCTTGATTAAATCTATCCTATGGACTAACGCAGCGGATCCCAACTTCTCAGGCTCTAGGGTCAGTAGCTTTTTGCATCCCCAGCTGAACAGAATAAATATTGTACAATCTCAGGTTACTTTTCTTGCCCGTGGTAACAATCTACAGATGAGAATTCGTTTGTGAAGTTCGTTGGAATCTAGAATTTTCTTTGGGGAGTGAGGAAGCACGCTTTAGACTTTCTCCATTCAACACATGAGCATTTCTGTATAGGGCCTTTGCTCTCGCCTTTAAACCATTCACTAAGCTGAATTCCCAAGAACTCTGTTAGAGAGCCCCTTTATATGCAGGATCTTTTTCTTTTTTAGAGACGGGATTTCACCATGTTGACCAGGATGGTCTCATCTCTTGACCTAGTGATCCGCCCGCCTCGGCCTCCCAAAGTGCTGGGATTACAGGCGTGAGCCACCGCGTCCAGCCCACAGGATCTTTTTTGCTGGCAAAAATGACCTAGAACTATTGTTTACTCCAGCTCTCTTCTGATTAGTAAAAAGGAAACATAAGTAAAAAATTTAAAATAGCTATTGTTAAATGACTACAAAAAAGGTAACTGTATTCTAAGTAGCTTACTTTATTTTTAAAGAAAAGTTTCTTCTCCATAAAGTTTATTTTCATTTATTTTGTAAGAAATAAGGAGATGACATAAGAAACAAAATTAAAATATGAATAAGAGTTTGGCCACTTACTTTTACGTAATGAAAACAAACATTTTCAGTTCTATAAATGTTCTGATTCACTTTCAGGCCTTAAGCATAAGCCAGGTGTTTGTATTTCTAACTGTGAGGGGGTTTTGTTTTTGCTGTTTTATGACCATTATGTCTGTGTCAGCCTGAAGGAGAAGCTGGAATTTTGCTTGCTTGCTTGTTTTTTCCTGATCAGTAGATAAGAATGCTGAATTTTGGGAATGTATTTTTAACAATGACATTTTCAAGCAGTTCATACAAGAGACAGTATACTGTAGTGCTTAAAATTGTGGTTGTCTGAGGCATATGGCCTGATTTAAAATCCCTGTTCCACCAGTTACTAGCTATTGACCTTAGGCATTTCCTTTAACCTCTCCATTACATAGTTTCATCTATAAAAAGACCATAATAGTATCTACCTCATAAGATTATTATGAGGATTAACCGAATTTAACATTCTAAAGAGCTTAAAACAGTTCCTGATACATAGTAAATACTACCTGCTAGCTTTATTGTTACTATTCTTAAAATTAGATTTTTCCCTAGATATAGCAAATATCCCTCATGCACTGCAGACAGTGAAACAGATGACAAGCAAATCATACATAAAAGGAAATACAAGCCAGTAGGTATACATAATTTCAACAGAGCACTTTGTTGATTTTTCCAGAAACCTCGACCTTGAAGATGGTGAGTAGCCAGCCAAAGTACGATCTAATACGGGAGGTAGGCCGAGGTAGTTACGGTGTTGTGTATGAAGCAGTCATCAGAAAGACCTCTGCACGGGTGGCAGTGAAGAAAATTCGATGTCACGCACCTGAAAATGTTGAACTAGCCCTTCGTGAGTTCTGGGCACTAAGCAGTATCAAGAGCCAACATCCAAATGTGATTCACTTGGAGGAATGCATCCTACAAAAGGATGGGATGGTGCAAAAGATGTCCCACGGCTCTAATTCTTCCCTTTATTTACAGGTATGTGTTGTTGATTGGGAAATAGAAATGATTTAAACATGGCATTGGTCAGCAAGAAGAGGAATTACAGGGTCAGACGAACATTTCCCTTTAAATGCAGGTGTTTTGTAGTTAGAAGTAGATAAGTGTCTGCCAAGAGTTGAGTAGATGTTTGCTTTAAAACAAGGTTTTATTTAAACCTGTGATGCACATACCTAAAAATAACATAAGCCACCTGTTATGCAATGGTACTTGCCAGTCTGCATGGGAATGGGGCAAGATAGGAGCTAGCGAAGTGCTTGAGACTACAGTCTAATAACTTCATTTCTTTGAAATAAATAATTCTGGACTTGACAGAAGAAAAGGAAAAACTCCACAACCAATAGCAACACCCTTAGGTAATTGGGCGTCTCTTTTATAAATCACTGGTTTGAATGTCAGCCTTTGCTGTTTTAGAGGGATATTTGGTTTCTACACTATGCAATTCCAGTTAATTTTCATGAAGTACGTGGTTTAACACCTGAATGTTATTAACAGTGCTAATAGCTAACATTTGAATTCCCACTCAGTTCCATGCTCTGTATTGAGTGCTTTAAAACAGTTGCTCAAAACAATCCTATGAGGAAAGGACTATTATTATCTTCACTACAAATGAAGAAACTGAGGCTTAGTATAGATAATGAATTTATCCAAAGTTACATACCTAGTAAGTGGTAGAATTGGGAGCTGGAGCTAAGACTGACAGCTAAAGCTTATGCTCTTTTAACTTCCAAATTACTCTTCTATAAACCTGGGTAAATGGAAAAGCTTTTCTATTTTTCTTTTGTTGGCTTCTGCCAGAAATTTAAATCTCTAGTAGCTCTATACTCAAAGAATAAAAAAAGAATAAAAAAGATATTAAGACATAGCTTGTTAAAGGCTAGGGCAAAATTTCTGTTTTTTTTTTTTTTTTTTTTAATAGAGACGAGGTTTCACCGTGTTGCTCAGGCTGGTCTTGAACTCCTGAGCTCAGGCAATCCACCCGCCTCGGCCTCCCAAAGTGCTGGGATTACAGGCATGAGCCACCGTGCCTGGCCGCAACATTTCTTAAAGCTAGTCATTCTTGGAAAAGAAAACAACTTTGAGTGTGTCTAAATTCAGAATTTACCATCAGACTTTTACCATTTAAAAGTCTGCTTTTGGGCGGGGCACTATGGGCTCATTACGCCTGTAATCCCAGCACTTTGGGAGGCTGAGGCAGGTGGATTACCTGAGGTCAAGTGTTTGAGACCTGCCTGGCCAACATGGCAAAACCCTGTCTCTACTAAAAAAATACAAAAATTAGCTTGGCATGGTAATGTGCAACTGTAATCCTAACTACTCAGAAGGCTGAGGCAGGAGAATCTCTTAAACCCAGGAGGCAGAGGTTGCAGCGGGCCGAGATTGCACCTTTGCACTCCAGCCTGGGGGACAGAGCGAGACTCTGTCTCAAAAAAAAAAAAAGGCTCTTTTGGCCAGGTGCAGTGGCTTACGCAACACTTTAGATGGCAGAGACAGGAGGCAGGAGTATCACTTGAACCCAGGAATTCAAGACCAGCCTGGATAATATAGTGAAACCCCATCTGTACAAAAAAAAAAATTAGGCATGGTGGCATGCACCTTATAGTCCCACCTACTTGAGAGGCTGAGGTGGAAGGATCGCTTGAATCCAGGAGGCAGAGGTTGCAGTGAGCTGACGTTGTGCCACTGCACTGCAGCCTGGGTGACAGAGCAAGATTCTGTCTCTAACAAAACCTCTGTTTTTAAAACAAGGAAAGCTTTTGGAGTAGGAACAACAAAACAAATACATGAATGTATATATTAAGAAACTTGCAAGTTTTTTTGTATGATGAGCAGATATTAGTCTTGAGAACTTAATTTATATTGCAGTTTAGCACTCTGTGCCCTGAAGTCATTATTATTATTATTTTTTGAGATGGAGTCTTGCTCTGTCGCTCAGGCTAGAGTGTGGTGGCGTGATCTCAGCTCACTGCAACCTCCACCTCCCAGTGATTTTCCTGGCTCAGCCTTCTGAGTAGTTGGGACTAAGGCGCCTGCCACCACACCCAGCTAATTTTTGTATGTTTAGTAGAGATGGGGTATCACCATGTTGGCTAGGCTGGTCTCAAACTCCAGACCTCAAGTGATCCATCCACCTCGGCTTCCCAAAGTGCTGGGATTACAGGCGTGAGCCAGTGCACCCGGCCAATGCTCCGAAGTTTTCTGTTTTATGGCAGTAAAAATATCTATTTATATCATTTTATTGTTCGTTTTTCTACAAGTGCTTATTATGTAAGTTGAATTGATAGAAAATATTGGAAACATTCTTACTCTATTCCCTCTTAAAAGTGGATAGAGGCCGGGCACGGTGGCTCACATCTGTAATCCTAGCACTTTGGGAGGCCGAGGCAGGCAGATTACCTGAGCTCAGGAGTCCGAGACCAGCCTTGGCAACATGGTGAAACCCCATCTCTACTGAAATACAAAAAATTAGCCAGGCATGACGGCATGTTCCTCTATTCCCAGCTACTCAGGAAGCTGAGGCAGGAGAATTTCTTGAACGTGGGAGGCAGGGATTGCAGTGAGGCAAGATCACGCCACTGCACTCTAGCCTGGGTGACAGAATGAGACTCCATCTCCAAAACAAAACAAAAACAAACCAAAAAGGGGGATAGAAAGCCCGACATGGTGGCTCACACCTGTAATTCCAGTACTTTGGGAGGCTGAAGACAGCGAATCACTTGAGCTCAGGAGTTCAAGACCAGCCTGGGCAAAATGGCAAAACCCAATCTCTACAAAAAAGTACAAAAAGTTAGCCAGGTGTGGTGGCGCATGCCTCTGGTCCCAGCTGTTTGGGAGGCTGAGGTGGGAGGATCCTTGAGCCCAGGAGGCAGAGGTTGCAGGATGCCTAGAGTGGGCCACTGCACTTCAGCCTGGGCGACAGAGCCAGACCCTGTCTCAAAAAAAAAAAAAAAAAGTGGATAGAACCTTGCTGAACTTTACATTTAGTTTTAGAGACTAGGATGCATGATCTCTTTTGAAGTAGAAAAGCAAAGATATTTAAACAAGATTTATTAGCTGAGCATGGTGGCATGCACCTGTAGTTCTAGCTGCTCAGGAGGCTGAGGCAGGAGGATTGCTAGAGTCCAGTTCAAGACTGCAGTAAGCCGTGACTGGACCACTGTACTCCAGCCCAGATCATGGAGTGGGACCCTGTCTCAAAAATAAATAAACAAACAAACATATTATTTAGTGCTGAGTCCAGATCCAGCAGTTGTTATAGTAGCTAGGCATTAGCTCATAAAGTTTTTTGTTTTTGTTTTGTTTTGTTTTGTTTTGTTTTGTTTTTTTGAGACAGATTCTTGCTGTGTCGCCAGGCGCTAGGGTGGAGTGCAGTGGCATGATCTCAACTCGCTGCAACTTCTGCCTCCTGGGTTCAAGAAATGCTCCTGCCTCAGCCTCCCAAGTAGATGGGACTACAGGTGCACACCACCACACCCAGCTAATTTTTGTATTTTTTAGTAGATGACCTGGTGATCTGCCCACCTCGGCCTCCCAAAGTGCTGGGATTACAGGCGTGAGCCACTGCGCCCGGCCTCATAAAGTTTTAAGATGTAAGGGCCTACCAGACTTGATACACTGATTTTTTTTCAATTTATTTTTATTTTTTTTACTTTTTTTTTCTTTTTTTTAAAAAAAGATGGGGTTTCACCATGTTGGTCAGGCTGGTCTTGAATTCCCAACCTCAGGTGATCCGCCCGCTTTGGCCCCCAAAGTGCTTGGATTACAGGCGTGAGCCACCACGCCCAGCCAATTTTTTTTTTTTTATATAAACATGGGGTTTCACCATGATGACCAGGCTGGTCTTGAACTCCTGACCTCAGATGATCCACCCACCTCGGCCTTCCAAAGTGCTAGGATTACTTTGGTAGCTGAGGCGTGAGCCACTGTGCCCGGCTTATAGTGATTTTTACTATCTAAAGCACCTTTTTGTTAGTAAATCTCTTTCATCTTTTAAAGCCTGATAGACTTGTGTTTCACTTGTGATACTTTTTGCTAGCTGAATGACCTTGGGTAAATAACCCAACTCTTCCTAGCATCTGTTTCTTCATATTTAAGATAAGGGGTAATAATATCTACTTTGTATAGGAGTTGTCAGAATTAGAGATGTTGCAGAAGCAATACTTGGTACATGCGAGTACTCAGTAATTGGTATCTCTCTTAAAATTGTCTTTTCTATGGATTTGTTTAGTTGTCCAGACATTCATCAACACATTTAGCAAGTGCGTTCTCTAAATTTACATCTAGTAAAGACATCCAGTATTTACATTTAGTAAAGACAAATCTATAGTATGACTACAGAGTCCCTATGCATAGTATTCTCCATACAGATTTTAATTTTTCTCCATGTTTTTCCAGATGTCTACTTCCTTGTTCTTGGTTGGAAGCATTAAATCAGTTCCTGATAGCCAAAAGCCTCACCTAGAAGAAAATGTAAAACAAATAACAGAGGTTGCAATCTCACACATAGGAACCTAGTGGCCAGTCTGTATATTTGTGGTAAATGTCATGAATGAGAAGTACAGGATGCACATAACAGAGAAACCTACATAATCCTATGGTTCAAGAGTTACGAATTGTTGGGTGGGTGCAGTGGCTTACACCTGTAATTCCAGCACTTTGGGAGAGTGAGGCAGGTGAATCACTTGAGCTCAGAAGTTCATGATTAGCCTGGGCAATGTGGTGAAACCTTATCTCTATAAAAAATTTAAAAAATTAACCAGGCAGGCTGGGCTTGGTGGCTTACGCCTATAGTCCCAGCACTTTGGGAGGTCAAGGCAGGCAGAACATGAGGTCAGGAGTTCAAGACCAGTCTGGCCAACATAGTGAAACCCTGTGTCTACCAAAAATAGAAAAATTAGCTAGGTGAGATGGCAGGTGCCTGTAGTCCCAGCTACTCAGGAGGCTGAGGCAGGAGAATCACTTGAACCCAGGAGGCAGAGATTGTAGTGAGCTGAGATTGCACCACTGCACTCGAGCCTGGACAACAGAGCGAGACTCCATCTCAAAAAAAAAAAATTTTTTTTTTGGGCATGGTGGTGCACACCTGTAGTCTCAGCTACTCAGGAGGCTGAGGCAGGAGGATCACTTGAGCCTGGGAGGTTGAGGCTGCAGTGAGCCATGATTGTGTTACTGCACTCCAGCCTCAGTGATAGAGCAATACCTTGTCACACACACACTATATATATATATATATTTATAGTGTGAAGAGGAGTTAGCTAGATAAGTGAGAAAAATTTCCTAGGCAGAAAAAAACTGTACATACAAAGGTCTTGAAGCAAAAGGCATGAAGGGTTTAAAAATTGAAAGAAGGTAGTGAGATAGTGAGAGTTGTTTTAGGTGAGGCTAGGAGGGTCAGCAGGAGTCAGAGCACTCAAGATCTCATAACCTATGTTAAAGAGCTTAGATTATATCCTAAGGGAACAGGGAAGCCATTGAAGGGCTTTAGGTAAGGGAAACCAATGGCTAACATCTTCTGCGTATTAAAATAAGCAGATTGGACGCTGCATTTCCATAGCTCTCAACCAGAGGCCCTGTGGCCTGTTTTCATATGGTCTGAATGGCCTGTTTTCATATGGTTTCGATGCTAAAAATAGTTCTTATATTTTTTAAGACTTGCAGGGGAAGCAAAAAGTCAAGGAAGAAGTATATGGTATTTATGTGGCTGTCAGGCCTAAAGTATTTACTATCTGGCCTTACTCTAAACCATTCTACTGTAAACCATTCTTTGAATGCTGGGACTCTGCATTGCTGAAAGCTATTTAGGAAGTTTGCTTTTGAGAGTAAAGCCAGGACCGGGCGCAGTGGCTCATGCCTGAAATCCCAGCACTTTGGGAGGCTGAGGCGAGTGGATCACCTGAGGTCAGGAGTTTGAGACCAGCTTGGCCAACATGGCGAAACCCTGTCTCTACTAAAAAATACAAAAATTAGCCGGGCATGGTGGCACATGCTTGTAATCCCAGCTACAGGGGTGCTGAGGCAGGAGGATGGCTTGAATCTGGGAGGCAGAGGTTGCAGTGGGCTGAGATCCTGCCACTGCACTTCAGCCGGGGCAGCAGAGTGAGACTCCAGCTCAAA
This sequence comes from Aotus nancymaae, assembly GCF_030222135.1. NCBI lineage: Eukaryota > Metazoa > Chordata > Mammalia > Primates > Aotidae > Aotus > Aotus nancymaae. Next base: position 22,711,506 of record NW_026988467.1, read on the forward strand.
AAAAAGTGAGTAAAGACATCAGTGCACCTGGTAAATAATTATGTGATCTGTACCTGTTCTTTCATTTTCTGTCTCACTGGCATGCAATAAGGAAAACTCATACAAAAGAGGTGTCTGCAGATCATTGCAATTACTGTTGTCTGCCATGTGGAGAGATGGCGTGAAGGGATGTTCTTTGCTTCTGCTTGCCCAAATGCTAGAGGAATTTAAATGTGAAATTAGCAATTCATTCACTCTTCAGGAGCTCTTTGGCCTTTTCTGTTTAACTCATAGGTCTGAAAAGGACATCATATAACAAATACTTTTAAAAGACTGTATATGGTATTTTAGAGTGATAGTTCATGTCCAGTGAAGTAATACCATTGAATTTCAAGTAAAGAAGTGTTATAATTAGATAATAATAACAAATAAAACTGTGATTTAGTCTAGGTTTTCAGCTTGTATTAAAGAAGAAATATATGAATTCAGAGTTGATTTTTTATATCAAAATGCATATTTGAAAACAAAACAAAAATGAAAAATTTTTAAAAATTCGTATTTGATTTTTATAAATTGGTTTTTAAAAGCCATCCAGTGAAAGAGATAGCCAACATATTTGCATTCTGCTTATAGAAGTTTATGAAGTAACAGTGTCAGTCTTTATTTTATTAGTGACTACAGAAACAGTTATTTCTGCAACAACTAGTTGTTCCTTGAACATTTTTCTCTCGATTTCACAGGTTATGTTGATAGTGTATGTGCAATGAGTAAGAAGTATGTTTCAGGCAATTTCACTGAATAGAGTTTCCTAATTGAGGTTTATACCCCAGCTGGCAATTTCCTAGGTCTGTCTGCTGAAACTTTGGTCTTTTCATGAAGCTGTAAGCTAGGTGGGTAGAGTTCAGCTCCATTGCAGCATGGAGAAAATGTGTGGCTGCTTGGCTGAACACTTTTCAAAATAAAACTATTTTAAAATTTTTACCTCTTGCCTTAGAGCTTTGGTGTATATTCATCAGGGACAAAATGACAGTTTGAAGCATTTTTTTAGTTTTAAATAAAATGCGTATATGAAAGCATGATTAGGCTGGGCATGGTAGCTCATGCCTGTAATCCCAGCGCTTTGGGAGGCCGAGGTGGGCAGATCGCTTAAGGTCAGGAGTTCAAGACCAGCTTGGCCAACATCGTGAAACCCCATCTCTACTAAAAATACGAAAATTAGCCAGGCGTGGTTGTAGGCGCCTGTAATCCCAACTACTCGGGAGGCTGAGGCAGGAGAATCACTTGAACCTGGGAGGGAAAGGTTGCAGTGAGCCGAGATTGTGTCACTGCACTCCAGCCTGGGTGATGAAAGAAATCACTGATTAAATATTCATATAGAGTTTCCACTTAAAGGTGGAGACTGACTTAACCTTTGAATTATTTTCCTATAACTGAATTATATAACCTATGCAGATGATTGTAATCTTTTTTTTCCTTCTTGTAGCTTGTAGAAACTTCATTAAAAGGAGAAATTGCCTTTGATCCCAGAAGCGCCTATTATTTGTGGTTTGTGATGGATTTTTGTGACGGAGGAGATATGAATGAGTATCTGTTGTCCAGGAAACCCAATCGTAAAACTAACACCAGCTTCATGCTTCAGCTGAGCAGTGCCCTGGCTTTCTTGCATAAAAACCAGATCATCCATCGTGATCTTAAGCCTGATAACATCCTGATTTCTCAAACCAGGTTGGATACCAGTGACTTGGAACCTACACTCAAAGTGGCTGATTTTGGTCTAAGTAAAGTTTGTTCAGCCTCTGGGCAGAACCCAGAAGAACCTGTCAGTGTAAACAAGTGTTTCCTTTCCACAGCATGTGGAACAGATTTTTACATGGCCCCTGAAGTTTGGGAAGGACATTACACAGCAAAAGCTGACATCTTTGCTCTGGGGATTATCATCTGGGCAATGCTGGAAAGGATCACATTCATAGACACAGAGACAAAGAAAGAACTCTTGGGGAGTTATGTGAAACAAGGAACTGAGATTGTGCCTGTTGGGGAGGCACTTCTGGAAAATCCCAAAATGGAACTTCTCATTCCTGTGAAGAAAAAGTCCATGAATGGGCGAATGAAACAACTGATTAAGGAAATGCTGGCTGCAAACCCTCAGGATCGTCCAGATGCTTTTGAACTAGAACTCAGATTAGTACAAATTGCATTTAAAGATAGCAGCTGGGAAACGTGACACATATTATTTGCAAATATCATGGATGATATGCTGCTTCTGTATAACAGTGATACAACATTATGTGGCTGAAAAAGAATATAAAAAGCTAGACTCCACCTTCTAAGGGTTTAGATTTTGTGGGATTTTTTTTTCCTCATTTTTCTTAAATCCAAGTTGGCCATTTTATTAGTATGTTTCAAATGTGTATTACCAATGTGGGTGTAAATTTTTAAAAAATGATTATTGGTAGAAGTTTGGCAGGAAAATTCTCTAAGAGCCAAGAAGAGAAGAGAGTCCAGTTTTCTGGAAATATGTCTCTTAAGTATTTTAGACATTCCTTGTCAGTATTAGGAATTTCCATGGGAGAAGAGGTTTGCATGCTGGTAATGCAACCTTTGAAACTTTGTAAAGGAAACATATATGTATATATTTATGTATATGTAAGTATGTGAATGTGCGCATTTTGCATTCCATATGAAAAAAAATGCCACGTCTGTTTAAATTATTTGATGTAGGTTTGGGTTTTTGAGATTTGCTGGTGAAAGCAGTGATGAAAAATAAACAAACCTTCTCTCATCTTCCTGCTCTTCCCCTCCCTCTAATGAAATCATATTAATTTTTTTTTTTGTAATATACAGCTTTTTTTTTTTAAAGGCATCATTTTGGAGGGTCTAAAATTGTCTGGTAAAACATAAATGAAATTAAGTGATCCAAAGCTGCTGAAGTATGTTTGAGCTCTCCAGTGCCCTATAGCTGCAAGAGTTGAATTAGTCGTGCAGTCATATGGTAGCAAGTTGGCAAGGACGTTGGTGATTCAGTCTGACCTTCTTTAGGTAACTGAGCATTTATTTAACCAACTAAACCACTGCATTGGGATGTTTGCACTTGAACTTCTACAGTCTGATATAAATCCGAATACAGGATTGTTTTGTTTCTGAAAACTTTGCTATGTATGAACTGTAATACTTGATATATTTTTGGTTTCAAGACTTTGTCTAAGCCTCATTATACTGAAGTTGAAGAAACCAAATGAGCTCTACCCTCACATTGCCTGCCCTGATATGGTCACTTGTTGAGTCACTGGAGTTCCTTTCATTCTGGCACTGATGCTGTTTTCTCTTGTCTGATTTGAGACAGTAATGGTAGTAATATGGTTGTTGTAAATGTTGATCACCTTTACCTAAAGTGGGAGAAGATACATATACAGTATGGCAAATGGATAAAATATTGTGGCATCAACTACTTTTCAAGTAGAAAAGTTATCCATTTTATACAATCACTGATATAGTCTATGTCAAAAACCAACAGACCATTATTCCTCTTGAAGTTAGTTTAATTTTAACTTTGTATGGTTGTCTACAACTTGTTTTCCTGTAAATGCAGATAGTTGAAATCTAAAGGAAAGAATGCTTTCCTAAAACAGATCATTAGCCTTTAAGGTTAAATAAACTTTACATTGTATCTAAGTTAATCTTTATAAAGCACTAGAATTTTTGGTCAAATGTCAGACAAAATAGTATTAGAATATTGAAATTATTGATAGCTTGCATAATCTCAGCTTTTTTGAACTTCCACAACTTTTGGAATATTGCTGTTATGATTTTTTCCCTGTTTAAAATGTGTTCAGAGGAAATAGTAAAACATCATACAAAAAATTGCAGTACATAAAATTTCAGTGTTACTTGATCTGGAAGTCTAAAATTTGGACTAAAAGGTTTTATGAAATAAAGCCTCTTAAAATGAAAATTCATACTTTTAACATCACTTTCAAGCTAACAAGTATAAGAATTCTTTTGGAAATTAGAGGTGGAAACGCACTGGACCCTCATGATTATTGACCCTCTGAATCACCAGATTAGTTTAATTTAACAGATATGTCCAAGGAAGTTGAGCTAATAGGGAGTAAGAAAAGGCATCATGATAACCTCTAGTCAGTAACATGGCACTTCAGCAGAGATTCATAGATGATGGTATGCCCATGCTTCATTTGATTTTCAAATATCTATGTGCTTGCAGCCACAGTTTCCTAAGCACATAGTTTTTGGTCCTGCCTCATTTAAAATTGTTAATGATTATCATTTATTTGGAAAGATTTTACCTGTGAAGTAAAATTCTTTGATTGGGGGTAAGGGTATGAGGTGATCAGGAAGTTTCTTCTGGAATTTTCTCAAGTTCTTGTATTCTAAAATAGCCAAGCAAAATGATAGTAAATTCTTTGTCTTTGTTCTTTCAGTCAGAGGTATTTATTAAGTACCTACTGTGTGCTCAGCACTAAAGGTTGGTTGATAAAATGACAATTAAAAAATGGCATTTAGCCAAAGGCCTTTTCCAGCCAGGAGTAAGAAAAGATGATTAGTGATATTTGGAGATAACTGGATATTTGCTAGAGGAAAAATGAAAGCAAAACTTTGTGCACAGTGCCTTGCCCATAATAGGTACTCAATAAGCACTTATTCCTCATAGAGTCTCTTGCCATGGTTTATAGTGTTTTTTGAAATCTGTCTTAACTGAAAAAAGACCAAATATTTCAAATAAGCTTATAGGCAGCTGTGGCCAGTTAAAATATGGGGTTGTACAGTTAGTTCCTAGAATGTTATTTTGCACTAGTTGTCACTTAGAAAGATGGGGTTCCTGTAGATTTTTTGGTGCTAAGGGATACTTTGTCATTATGATGAAGTAAGTGTTAAGTGTCAGATAAATAGCACACAGAATAGTTCTTTCTGCTGGTCTGTTTTTTCTCTTTGTTGTTGTTGTTTTTAATTGTAAATTGTTATCAATCAAACTATTGTAGCAGCTACAAAATAATTCACCAGCATGACAAAATGGTCAAAAAATAAGTCATCAGCACTTCAGAAATAAAAGCAACTTTTGAAATTTTCTGTTAAAATTGTCAAATATATTTTATGAAGAATTTATAAAAGGGGAAAATGATTGTAATTTATTGTTCATGACTTTTTTTTTAATAAAGTGAGTTTCAACAAAAAAAAAAAACCCCGAAAATTCTATGTTGCTGCTTTAGTGTTTCTGTGAGTAGTTCTGTAGTACTTTACTTCATGAGCATAAAATAGAGGGTATAAAATCTGAAACAATGTATTTTTCAGACTTACCTATTAAATGAGCCTTTCTGAAGTAGAAGTGATTGCCAAGGAAAAGATGATTGAATTAGAGGATCAGCATTTCAAGTTCTCTAAAATTTTAATGCTGTCTTACTGTATTTGCTTTGCATACAAGAAGAACTCGTATTGCTGGAGATGAGTTTTTTTTTTTTTTTTTTTTGAGACGGAGTTTCACTCTTGTTACCCAGGAAGTAGCTGGGACTACAGGCCTGCGCCACTGCGCCCAGCTAATTTTTTTGTATTTTTAGTAGAGACAGGGTTTCACCGTGTTGACCAGTATGGTCTTGATCTCTTGACCTCGTGATCCACCTGCCTCGGCCTCCCAAAGTGCTGGGATTATAGGCGTGAGCCACCGCGCCCGGCCGAAATTTTTTATTCATTTATTCTATTTCATTAAGCTGAGGATGCAGCTCAGACTCAGCATAATATAAAATACATGAAAGGGCCGGGCGTGTTGGCTCATGCCTGTAATCCCAGCACTTTGGGAGGCCGAGTCGGGTGGATCACAAGGTCGGGAGTTCGAGACCAGCCTGGCCAAGATGTTGAAATCCCGTCTCTACTAAAAATACAAAAATTAGCTGGGCGCAGTGGCACATGCCTGTAATCCCAGCTACTCAGGAGGCTGAGGCAGGAGAATCACTTGAACCTGGGAGGCAGAGGATGCAGGGAGCCGAGATCGCACCATTGCACTCCAGCCTGGGTGACAGAGTAAGACTCCGTCTCAAAAAAAAAAAAAAAATACATGAAAGGATGCAGTTTTTCAATCTATTATATGAGACCATGGTTTAATTTTTTATTAAAAAGTCATACCTACTTTTTTATGTCTATCATTTATGCCTGAAGATACATACAGTCTAGCATTTAGTGGTCTGGTGGAACAGCAGAGGGGAAAAAGGACAAAAAACAACTCTACATGTGACCTAGTGAAAGTAGGCATCAAGAATTATGGCTTCAAAAATAAAACCAAAAAAATAGAAAAAAATGGAAAAAAAATTGTGGCTTCTGATTCTTCTACCTTCCCCTGGTATAACCTTTATAGACAGGCAAATTTTGCTTTCTAGAAATTGTTCTTAATTGAAGCTTTAAATACTTGTATTTAGTGGCATTTTTGTAATCTTTTGCAGTTTACAAAGCACCTTCGCATGGTTTTTACATATCGTTTTCACTGAGTTTTACTTAAAATAGGGGCTGATTTCTTGATTAAATTAACAGTAATAATACCAGTTACTGAGAATAATGACAAAGGTTTTACACTAGGACAGGGTTTTAGTGCCTAATCTCTGACTCCAGATGGAGTTTTCTCTGACAAGAAGCTTAATCTTTCTCACTGAAGTAATGAACCTTGGTTGTTTTGGTCTTTTCTTTAAATTCAAATATTGCTCTCTTTGCCAGCCAATCATAGACATCCTCTAAAGTGCAGTGTAATGACAGACGGTTGGTTTGTGGTTAGATAATAACTCCCATTTGAGAAAACTTAACAATGCTGCCACACCTCTTGAAGGCAAAGTGCGTCTTTTAGAGGCAGTACTTTCCCATTCGCAATCATTTGTCATTGGTTAGAAGGAAATTGTGGGGAAAAAAAAGGCCTGGGCTTTTGCCTTTACTCTTATTTCCTGTTCAGCCCAGTATTTCAAGCTCAGCTTGTTCTGAGCAGAAGTTGGGCAACTTGATATTACCAAAGTCATCCTGGTCTAGCAGAAAGAAGCCCAGGCTGTGGTGTAGCAGATGTTGAATACTAGCTCCCTATCAGCAGTACAAATATATTCCTGAGAAGATGTAGGGCCTTCATCAGATTCTCCAAGGCACCACATCTCAGGAATATATTTATCTATAATTTCAGGGGATTTATGTACCTCAGAAGCCACACGGACCCCAAGTTAAGGGACCCCAAGTACCTCTGTGCCAAAGCTCCTCAATCAAAAGCAGGCCATAGGTGAGGAGGCTTTTAGGAAACCTATGTGGTTTCATTTCTTGATCTGGGTGCTGGTTAGACGTGTTCACTTTGTGAAAATTCATCAAGCAGCTGGGCATGGTAGCTCATGCCTGTAAGCCCAGCACTTTGGGAGACTTGAGGTGGGTGGATAACCTGAGGTCAGGAGTTCGTGACCAGCCTGGACAACATGGTGAAACCCTGTCTCTCTTTTTAAAAAATACAAAAATTAGCTGGGCGTGGTGGCATGCGCCTGTAATCCCAGCTACTTGGGAGGCTGAGGCAGGAGAATCGCTTGAACTCGAGAGGAGGAGTTTGCAGTGACCTGAGACCATGCCATTGCACTGCAGCTTGGGCAACAAGAGCAAAACTCCGTCTCAAAAAAAAAAAAAAGAAAAAGAAAAAGAAAATTCATCAAGCTGCACTTAAAATGGTTACATTTTTCTCTAGGTATGTTAACATTTTAAGAAAAATTTTATTTTTAAAAAATGTGCATTGGGGCTACTGGTGACAGCTATTGTCAGGCAGAAGGAAAGGACACAGACTCTGAAAACAGACTGTTTACCTTTCTGTTACAAGCTGTGTGAGTTTCATGAGTTCCCTATCCCCTCAATTTCAGTTTCCCACATGTTTAAGCAGAGACAGTACCTGACTCAGAGCGCTGTGAAGATAAAAGGAGCCAATGCATGTAGAAATGTGCGGCATACTCAGGAAATGTCAGTGCTTCCTGTTCACCCAGGAGGACTCATAGGAAATGACTCTGAGCTGCCTTTACTGCTAATTTTACTGCTGATAAGGAGCAGGTTGATTGGTTTAATTTAGCTTACATTTTTACCAGAATTATCAGGGAAATACATTTGGTTACGATAAAGTCCTGCTTGTCTCTTTTCCCTGCAGCCCTATTTAAGAACATGATAGTTCAATAAAATCCCCTCAGCCCAGTTTTCTTTCCTCTATTTGCCGATAACATGATTGATTGTAATTCAGGATGTTTACCGTCTCTTTCACATAGACTACCACTCGTGGAAATTAGGAGAGTAGTAATAAGTATCAAATACTAGAATGACATGCCATTTCCCCTGGCTTTAGGTAAAAGGCAGGGAGAGTTTACTGATGTGATCTGAGAAGCAACAGTAGACGCACGGCTGCAAGGGGGGCGTGCAGCAGGGCAGCAATGGCTAGAACTTGGAAGCTGGAATTACAATAGACTCAGTGGTTCTCAACTTTGGCTGCATGTTAGAATTTTAACCTGAGGAGGGTAAAAGCAAACAAAAATGCTGATGACTTCTTCTTCTGGCCATTATGGAGTAACAGACTTCCATTCCTGCAGTAAACAACTAAAATGCCAGACGTTGGGAAACTAGCGGTGCAGGACAGTGATCCTGGGAGAAAAGGATCAAATGGGGTGAGCCTTGTGGTTGCCCCAACTTGGAGGGGATCTTTAGGCTGCTGTACAGGGATTAAGTACCTAAATAGGGTTCAACAGTCTCCCTGAGTTGGGGAGACAGAGTTCAGGGTTCAAGGAGCACAAGGCAGGTAGGATTCATGGGGCAGAGTATGAGAGACAGAAGAGAGAGAGGAGAGAGAGAGAGAGAGATGGTAACAAAAATTCCAGACCTTGTTTATTTATCTTTTTCTTTTCTTTTTTTTTGTTTTGTTTTTTATTTGTCGGTGATAGTTCCAGACCTTTGCAGGAAGTTTTCCTCAAGGTATCAGCTGAGGCGGGGTAATCCCAGCACTTTAAGAGGCCAAACCACTTGAGCCCTGGAGTTGGAAACCAGGCTGGGCAACATGGCGAAACCCCATCTCTACAAAAAAATACAATTAGCCAGGTGTGGTGGTGTATGCCTATAGTCCCAGCTACTCGGGAGGCTGAGGTGGGAGAATCACCCAGGAAAGTCAAGACTGCAGTAAGCTGGGATCACTCAAAGAAAATACACACGCGTGCGTGCGCGCACATACACACACACACACACACACACACACACAGTATCAGCTGAGTGCTAATCAGTGATGCTATGAAGAAATTATCGGACCTGAATGCAGGAAGGATCACCTGAAAGGATTAGGCAGAACAATTCTGGAGCTGACACAGGGTCAAGAATAATTGGTATTTCCACCAGCCAGAGCAGAAAGACCTTCTAATACACAGAGCGTCACAGAAGAGTATCTCAGCAGTGAGGCCAGCACTTAACAGCTATTCTGGACCTGCCTAGCAAAGCTTAAAAGTAAGTCTTGAAAGGTACAGCAAATTAGATCTATATTGGCTTTTCTTTGTGATTCTAGAATGGGACAATGCCTTATTCTATAAAATACAGTGAATGTTCCGATAAGCCGAGCAGAAGAGTTTGATTTTACAGATGGAAAAGGGCTGACAAAAGCAGAAACAGAGAACAAAAAATAGTGTTTCAGTTACTTTCCTTATAGGGTTAAAACAGACACAGGCATCGTGGGTTGCTGCACCCTGCCAGGGGTTCCAAAGACGCGGACCAGAGCCCCCAGGGGACACGGCCTGAGTCCCTGCCCATCAGATCATCTGGAACTTCTGTCCAGAGAGAAGACAGCGACTGAAAATTCTCTCAGTCAAGGTCCAAACCTAAAAGAATCCAAACCTAAAAGAATCACACCCACCAGGACCATGACCAGTTATTAATGAAATTGTTTCTGTGTTTGGGCACATAACTATATTCCTTTATTAAAAAATCATTTATTTTAAACATTATGATTTTTTATTCTTTATATGCTCAGTCCCATGATAGACCAGGGAACTTGTAAGCTCTGAATCCATGAGGTCAGAATCTGACATCCTAAATATCTATTTAGAATGAATTTAAACAAACCAAACTCTGCCATGAAACTCAGAAAGACAAGCAATTTAATAAAACCAGTCTCAAATAAATAGATTAAAATTTAAAAATTAAAAAACAACAAAAAACAGAGGAAACTTCATTTTCATGCCAGCTCAGGTAAACTGGGCCCCTTTTGATTGGTTGCTGTGAATCTCCTGTTTTGTTTTTTTTTTTAAAGTAGGGTTGGGGTGGATTGGCCTGTTTCAGAGTTCAGTTTAATTATGTGGCACCTAGTATGAGTGACTCCATTCTGATTTGGCCTGGTCTGCTAGTGCCTAGTGTAGGAGGCTAGTCCAAAACAATGGTCTTCTATACATTTTATTTAACAAAATGCATTTTTTTCTAAATAACAGAATGTGCTAGAACAAAGCTCAAAAATACTTAAGAGTCAAAAAATTCCACTTCTCAATAATATAAAATTCAAAATGTCTGCCAGCCAATTAAAAATATTAGAAAAGGGCCAGGGCCAGGTCCAGTGGCTTATGCTTGTGATCTCAGCACTTCGGGAGGCCAATGCAAGAGGATTGCTTGAGCCCAGAAGTTCAAGACTAGCCTTGGCAACATAGTGAGACTCATCTCTAGTGGAAAAAAAAAAGAATTAGCTGGGGGTTCTGGTGTGGTGGCACGTGCCTGTAGTCCCAGCTATTCAGGAGGCTGAGACGGGAGGAGCACTTGAGCCCAGGAGTTGGAGGTTGCGTGAGCCGAGATCACACCACTGCACTCCAGTGTGGATGACAAAGCAAAACCCCAACTCAAAAAAAAAAAAAAATTAGGACTTCCCATTTCTGGTTTAGCCAAAAGGAGCTTAGAAGTCACCACTCCATCCTAACAACAATTAAAAAGCTGAACAAATGGAAATATCAACAACTCTTCTTAGACATGTCAGAGTAGTGAGGTCACAGGGTGAACTGCTGCCCCCATAATTTGAGAGTGTGGAAACGGTGCAGGAGTAGGAAAACCTAAACTGTAATTGATGAATTGCTCAGTGTGGACAACTCTGAGAGTTAAGAAGTCCAGGGGACCCAGTCATAGGGGCCCCACACACTATTACCTCCAGGAGCGCTGCCAGGTCCTCACAGGTGCTCATTCTTCTGCTAACGGGAGGGGAAAAGGAACAATTTTGAAATCTGCCTAAACATTCTGTTCTTCACAAGGACAGCCCTCAGGAGCAACTATTTTACCAGAGCCTGATCTGTTGTGGTTTTATCAGCAGAGCCTAACCTGTGTGAGGGAAGGGAAACACCCAATCCCAGTCCCCTCTAGCCGTCCTGATCCACCTAAGGGAACTCCACCAAGACAAGCACTGGTGAAGTTCACAGTCCAAGGGCACAGGCTCCCCTATGAAAAGCCCAAGACCTAATCATAGGATGGTAGAACACTCCCCACCCCCACGCGGTACTACATTACTAAAGGTCTATTTATGGCAGTTCCTTTTACCCAGTACATTACATCCACCATTCACAAAAAAGTACAAGGCATACTAAAAAGCAAAAATCACAATTTGAAGAAACTGAACAATCACCAGAATCAGAATCAGATGTGGCAAGAATCCTGGAACTATCAGGACAGGAATTTTTAAAAATTATTATTAACATGCTAAGGACTTCAATGGAAAAAGTAGACAATGTGCACAAACAGAGGGATGATGTAAGCAGAGAGATGGAAATTCTAAGGACCAAAAAGAAACGGTAGAGATCAAAACCTCTGTAACAGACATGAAGATTGCTTTTGATGGGCTCATTAGTACACTGGACATGGCTGAGGAAAGAATCTCTGAGCTTGAACTTATGACAAGACAAACTTCCAAAACTGAAAAGCAAAGAGAAAAAGTCCAAAAAAAAATTTTAAAGAACAGAATATCAAATAATTGTTGGCCAACTATAAAAGGTATAACCTAAATGCAATGGGACTATTACAGGGAGAAAAAAGAGAGAAAGGAACAGAAGGAATAGTTGAGGTAATAATGACTGAGAATCTTCCCTAATTATTTTTTTTTGAGACAGGGTTTTGTTCTGTCACCCAGACTGGAGTGCAATGGTGCAATCTTGGCTCACTGCAGCCTCCACTTCCTAGACTCAAACTATCCTCCCACCTCAGCTTCCCAAGTAGCTGGGACTACAGGCACCTGTTAATTTGTATTTTTTTGTAGAGACGGGTTTTGCCATGTTGTCCAGGCTAGTCTCAAACTCCTGAGCTCAAGCGATCTGCCTGCCTTGGCCTCCCAAAGTGCTAGAATTACAGGTGTGAGCCACCATGCCCAGCCGAACTTCCCCAAATTAATGTCAGACACCAAACCACAGACCCAGGAAACTCAGAGAACACCAAGAAGGATAAATGCCAAAAAACCCACAAAATAACACCTAGACATATTCAAACTGTACCTAGACATATTCAAACTTCAGGAAATCAGAAATAAAGAAAAAATCTTAAGACAAGTCAGAAAAAAACACCTTATCTATAGAGAGGTAAACATAAGAATTACACTCAACTTCTCAGAAACCATGCAAGCAAGAAGCAAGTGTAGTAAAATGTGCAATGTTGAGAGAAAAAACCCACTACCCTAGAATCTACCCTGTGAAATTGTCATTCAAAAGTGATGTAAAGGTCAGGCACAGTGGCTCACACCTATAATCCCAGCACTTCAGGAGGCCTAAGTGGAGACTCACTGGTCAGCCTGGACAACATAGTGAGACCCCCATCTCTACAAAATAAAAAAAATTAAAAAATTATACCTGGGTGTGGTGGTGAGGTAGAATATGAACTCGACTCCAGAGGTGGGGGTTGGACACCAGACCAAAGTGAGGTCTAGCTAACACAGGTCCCTGGATGGAAGCAACTTTCCATAAGACATGCCCATGTGTGCTATGTCAGTTTACTGTTGTTATGGCAACACTGGAAGTTACCACCCCTTTCCATGGCAATGACCTGATGACTCAGAAGTTACCATGCTCATCCTAGACATTTCTGCATAAACTCTACCTTAATTTGCATATAATTAAAAGTGGGTAAAAATATGAGTGAATATATTCTGAGCTGCTCTTCTGGACACTGCCCTGCCCTATAGGAGCAGTACCTCTGCTGCTGCTGTACAATGCAACTTCAGTAAAACTTGCTGTTTACGACCATTGGCTCCCATTGAATTATTTCCTAGGCGAAGCCAAGAACCCTCCTGGGCTAAGCTCCAATTCTGGGGCATGCCTGTCCTGCATCAGTGGTGCACACCTATAGTCCCATCTACTCAGGAGGCCAAGGTGGGAGCCTGGAGGCTGGAGCCCTGGAAGTCAAGGCTACAGTAAGCCATGATCACACCACTGCACTCCAACCTGGGTGACAGAGTGATACCCTGTCTCAAAAAAAAGTGATGGAGGGCCAGGTGCAGTGGCATGTGCCTGTAGCCCCAGCTACTCAGGAGGCTGAGGTGGGAGAATCATTTGAGCCCAGAAGTTAAGGCTAGCCTGGGCAACATAGTCAGACTCTTTCTCTTAAAAAAGAAAGAAAGAAAGAAAGAAAGAAAAAAAGACCAGGTGCAGTGGCTCACATCTGTAATCCCAGCACTTTGGGAGACTGAGGCGGGTGGATCATGAGATCAGGAGTTCGAGACCAGCCTGGCCAATATGGTGAAACCCCATCTCTACTAAAAATACAAAAATTAGCTGGCATGGTGGTATGTGCCTGTAATCCCAGCTACTGGGGAGGCTGAGGCAGGAGAATCGCTTGAACCTGGGAGACAGAGATTGCAGTGAGCAGAGATCGTGCCATTGTACTCCAGCCTGAGTGACAGAGCAAGACTCCATCTCAAAAAAAAAAAAAAAAGAAAGAAAGGAAAAAAACACAAAGGGAGAAAAACTGTGGAAGACAAAAACAGAAATAAAAAACAAGGGTGAGACATAGAAAATAGTAACAAATATGACAGATATTAGTCAAACTTCATCAGTAATCACTTTAAACATCAATGGTTTTGGCCAGGCATGATGGCTCATGCCTGTAATCCCAGCACTTTCAGATGCTGAGGTGGGTAGATCACTTGAGGCCAGGAGGATCAGCCTGGTCAATATGGTGATACTCTGTCTCTATTAAAAATACAAAAATTAGCTGGGCATGGTGGCATACGCCTGTAATCCTGGCTACTCGGAAGACTGAGGCAGAAAAATTGCTTGAACCCTGCAGGCAGAGTCTGCAGTGAGCCAAGATTGTACTACTGCACTCCAGCCTACGTGACAGAGTGGAACTCTGTCTCAAAAATAAATAAATAAATAAGAGCAGGCAGCCAGGTGTGGTGGTTTGCACCTGTAATCCCAGCTACTTGGGAGGCTGAGGCAGGAGGATCACTTGATCCCAAGAGTTAGAGCACAAGTAGATGAACCCACTATTGTAATTGGAGACTTTAACACCTCTCTATCAGCCATGGACAGATCCAGCCGGCAGAAAATCGATAAGGACATAGTTGAACTCACCAACACTTCAATCATCTGGATATGATTGACTTCTATAGACTTCTTCATCCAACAACAGGGGGTTACACACGCTTCTTAGCTCACATGGAACATTCACCAAGATTAACCACATTCTGGGTTATGAAACACAGTTCTACACATTTAAAAGAATAGAAATCACACAATGTGTGCAAATTCAGACCACAATGGAATTAAACTAGAAACATGAACAGAATAGTACCTGGAAAATCTCCCAAATACTTGGAGATTAAATAACACACTTTTAAATAACACAGAAGTCAAAAAAGAAACCTCAAAAGAATTTTAAAAATATTTTGAACTAAATAAAAATGAAATATAATTTATCAAAGTTTGAGGGATGCAGTGAAAGCAGTATTTAGAGGGAAATTTGTGGTATTGTTAGAAAGAATAAAAATTAATATATATATTTTTTTGAAACAGTTTCACTCTTGTTACCCTGGCTGGAGTGCAATGGCGCGATCTCGGCTCACCGCAACCTCCGCCTCCTGGGTTCAAGCAATTCTCCTGCCTCGGCCTCCCGAGTAGCTGGGACTACAGGCACGCGCCACTGTGCCCAGCTAAGTTTTGTATTTTTAGTAGAGACGGGGTTTCACCATGTTGACCAGGATGATCTCGATCTCATGACCTCGTGATCCACCCGCCTCAGCCTCCCAAAGTGCTGGGATTACAGGCGTGAGCCACCGCGCCCGGCCAAAATTAATATTTTTATTCTTTAAAATCAATAGTCTAATCTTCCACTTTAGTAAACTAGAAAAGAAGAGCAAATTAAATACAAAGTAAGCCAAAGAAAAATAATAAAAATTAAAGCAATTAGAGCAGAAATTAGTGAAACTGAAATCAGAAAATCAATGAAACCAAGAGCTAGTACTGAAAAGATCAATAAAATCAACAAACCTCTAACCTGGCTAAGAAAAAAAGAAGGTGACTCACGCCTGTAATCCCAGCAGTTTGGGAGGCTGAAACAGATGGATCACTTGAGCCTAGGAGTTTGAGACCAACCTGGGTAACATGGTGAAACACCATCATTACCAAAACAAAAAATAAATTTAACCAGACGTGGTGGCGTGCACCTGTAGTCCCAGCTGCTAGGGAGGCTGAGGTGGGAGAATCACTTGAATGCAAGAGGCAGAGGTTTCAGTTAGTGGAGATCACACCGCTGCACTCCAGCCTGAGCAACAGAGTGAGACCCTGAAAAATAAAAAGAAGGAGGGAAGGAAGGAGGGAGGGAGGAAGGAAGGGAGGGAAGAGAAAAGAAGACACAAATTTCTAATATCAGAAATAAAAGAGGGAACATCACGACAGACTCCATGGACATCAAAAGGAGAATAAAAGAACGTTATGAACAACTCTATCCCCACAAATTTGATAACCTAGATAAAAGAGGCCACCAATTCCTTGAAAGATATTATCTTCCAAAATCCATACAAGAAGAAACACAATCTGAATAGGCCTATATTTATTAAAGACATTGAATCAATAAATAGTAACCTTCAAAACAGAATTCACCATCTCAAATAGTTTCACCAGTGAATTCTACCAAATGTTTAAGGAATAAATTATACTAATTCTCTGCAAACTCTTCCAAAATATTGAAGCAGAGGAAATACTTCTTAACTTATTCTATAAGGCCAGCATTACCTTAATACCACTCCCTCATGAACCTAGATGCAAAAATCCTCAACAAAATATTAACAAATTGAATCCAACAAATGCATAAAAAAGAATTATATGCCATGACCAAGTGGGATTTAGCCCAGGTATGAAGGCTGGTTAATCATTAGAATTGAGCTAGAGAAGAGAAATCACAGTATCATATCAATAGATACAGAAAAATCATTTGACAAAATCCTATACCTATACATGATTTTTTTTTTTTTTTTTTGAGACGGAGTTTCACTCTTGTTACCCAGGCTGGAGTGCAATGGCGCGATCTCGGCTCACCGCAACCTCCGCCTCCCGGGTTCAGGCAATTCTCCTGCCTCAGCCTCCTGAGTAGCTGGGATTACAGGCACGCGCCACCGTGCCCAGCTAATTTTTTGTATTTTTAGTAGAGACGGGGGTTTCACCATGTTGACCAGGATGGTCTTGATCTCTTGACCTGGTGATCCACCTGCCTCGGCCTCCCAAAGTGCTGGGATTACAGGTGTGAGCCACCGCGCCCGGCCTATTCATGATTTTTAAAAAAGCTCTCAGGCCGGGCGCGGTGGCTCACGGATGTAATCCCAGCACTTTGGGAGGCCGAGGCGGGCGGATCACGGGATCACGAGGTCAATAGATCGAGACCATCCTGGTCAACATGGTGAAACCTCGTCTCTACTAAAAATACAAAAAATTAGCTGGGCACGGTGGCGCGTGCCTGTAATCCCAGCTACTCAGGAGGCTGAGGCAGGAGAATTGCCTGAACCCGGGAGGCGGAGGTTGCGGTGAGCCGAGATCGCGCCATTGCACTCCAGCCTGGGTAACAAGAGTGAAACTCCGTCTCAAAAAAAAAGCTCTCAGAAAACTAGGAATAGAGGGCAACCTCCTTAACTTGATAAAGGACATCTACCACAAAAACCTACAGCCAACACCATACCGAGTAGTGAGAAACTTGAAGCTTTCCCACTAAGTTCAGGAAAGAGATAAGGATGTCCCCTCTCACCACTGCTTTTTAGCATCATACTAGAAGTCCTAGGTAGTAAAATAAAACAAGAAAATGAAATAAAAACATACAGATTTGGAAGAAAGAAATAAAACTGTCTTTGTTTACAGATGACATGATTGTCTATGTAGAAAATCCAAAAGAATCATCAGCAACAAGAAAAACTCCTAGAACTAATCAGCAATTATACCAATGTTGCACGATACAAAATTAATATACAAAAGTCTATCACTTTCGTATTTATCAGCAATAAGCAAGTAGAATTTGAAATTAAAGATGCATTACTATTTATATTAAGTTGTACAAATTAAGTGTACAACTTACATTAATTTAATGTAAATTGTTTCTCCAAAAAAGCCACTTAGGTATAAATCTAACAAAATATATACAAGACTTATATGAAGAAAACTACAAACCTCTGATGAAAACTATCAAGAAGTTAGCCAGGCATGGTGGTTCACACCTGTAATCCTAGCACTTTGGGAGGCCAAGGCGGGCGAATCACTTGAGGTCAGGAGTTTGAGATTGGGCTGGCCAACATAGTGAAACTCCATCTCTACCAAAAAATACAAAAAAGTCCGGGTGCGGTGGCTCACACCTGTAATTCCAACACTTTGGGAGGCCAAGGCTTGAGGATCATGAGGTCAGGAGTTCAAGACCAGCCTAACCAACATGGTGAAATCCCTGTCTCTTCTAAAAATACAAAAATTAGCCAGGTGTGGTGGTGCATGCCTGTAATCCCAGCTACTCGGGAGGCGGAGGCAGGAGAATTTTGCAGAGGCAAAAGACCCAGAATAACCAACTCAAAATCGAACAAAGAAGAATGAAGTCAGAGTAGTGACACTACCCAACCTCAAGACTTACTATCAGCCTACAGTAATCAAGACAATGTGGTATTTGTTAAAGAATAGACAAATAGATCTGTGGAACAAAAGAGAGCCTAGAAGTAGACCTATATAATACCGTCAACTGAACTTTGACTAAGGTAAGAAAAGCAATACGGTGGAGCAAAGACAGTCTTTTCAACAAATGGTGGTGGAATAACTGGACAGCTACATTAAAAAAAAAAGAATCTAGACAGAGACCTTACATATTTTCCAAAAATTAACTCAAAATGGATCATAGGCCTAAATGTAAAATGCAAAACATTTAAAAAAAACTTAAGAGAAAATCTGGGCCAGGAGCAGTGGTTCACGCATATAAAATCCCAGCACTCTGGGAGGCTGAGGCAGGTGGATGACCTAAGGTCAGGAGTTTGAGACCAGCCTGGCCAACATGGCAAAACCTCATCTCTACTAAAAATACAAAAATTAGCAGGGCATGATAGTGCACGTCTATAGTCCCAGCTACTTGTGAGGCTGAGGCAGGAGAATCACTTGAACCTGGGAGGCGGCGGTGTCAGTGAGCAGAGATCATGCCGCTGCACTCCAGCCTGGGCAACAGAGCAAAACTCCACCTCAAAAAGACAACAATAAAACAACAACAAAAAAAAAAAAAAAAAAAAAAGGAGAGAAAATCTGGATGATCTTGTACGGCAATGGCTTTTTAGTATAACATCAAAGGCACAATCTATGAAAGAAAGAATTCATGAGCTGGACTTCATTAAAATTAAAATCATGCTCTGCAAAAGCCAATGACAAGAGAATAAAAAGATAAGCCATATACTGGGAGAAAATGTTTGCAACCAACATATCTGATAAAGGAGTATTATCTAACATGCACAAAGAACTCTTTTTTTTTTTAATTGTTTTTTAGGTTTTGGGGTACATGTGAAGAACATGCAAGATTTATGCATAGGTACACACATGGCAGTGTGATTTGCTGCCTTCCTCCCCATCACCTATATCTGGCATTTCTCCCCATGCTATCTCTCCCCAACTCCCCACCTCCACTGTCCCTCCCCTATTTCCCCCCGACAGACTCCAGTGTGTGATGCTCCCCTTCCTGTGTCCATGTGTTCTCATTGTTCATTTTTTTTTTTTTTGAGATGGCGTATCACTGTTGTTGCCCAGGATGGAGTGCAGTGGCACAATCTCGGCTCACCACAACCTCTGCCTCCTGGGTTCAAGCGATTCTCCTGCCTCAGCCTCCTGAGTAGCTGGGATTACAAGCATGAGCCACCATGCCCAGATAATTTTTATATTTTTAGTAGAGATGGAGTTTCTCCATGTTGGCCAGGCCGGTCTTGAACTCCTGACCTCAGGTGATCTGCCTGCCTTGGCCTCTCGAAGTGCTGGGATTACAGGCATGAGTCATTGCATCTGGCCACAAAGAACTCTTAAAACTCAAAAATAAGAAAGCAAACAATGCAATTAAAAAATGAACCAAATACCTTAACAGACATCACCAAAGAAGATATACAGAGGGAAAGTAAGCATATGAAAAGAGGCCCAACATAGTCATCAGGGAATTGCAAATAAAACAATGAAATACCACTACATTCCTATTAGAATGGCCAAATCCAGAACACTGACAACACCAAATGCTGACAAGGCTGTGGAACAGCAGGAACTCTCATTTATTGCTGGTGAGAATGCAAAATGGTACAGTCACTTGGAAGACAGTTTGGCAGTTTCTTACAAAACTAAACATACTCTTACCATATTAGCCAGCAGTCACACTCCCTGGCATTTGTTCAATAGTTGAAAACTTATCTTCACACAAAAGCCTGCACATTAATGTTTGTTGCAGCCTTATTCATAAAAGCCAAAACTTGGAAGTAACCAAGATGTCCTTCACAGGTGAATGGATAAATAAGCCGTGGTACATCTGGACAATGGAACATTACTCAGTGCTAAAAAGAAATGAGCTATCAAGCCATGGAAAGACATGGAGGAACTTTACATGCATATTATTAAGTGAAAGAAGACTGGCTGGGCGTGGTGGCTCACTCCTATAATCCAAGCACTTTGGAGGCCAAGGCGAGTGGATTACCTGAGGTCGGGAGTTCAAGACCAGCCTGACCAACATGGTGAAACCTCGTCTATTAAAAAAAAGAAAGAAAGAAAGAAGACTATCTGAAAAGGCTACAAACTGTATAATTTCAACTATATGGCATTCTGACAAAGGTAAAACTACGGAGACGGTAAAAAGATTAGTGGTTGCTAGTGGGTAGGAAAGAAGGAGGGATGAGCAGAGCACAGAGCACTTTTAGGGCAGTGAAACTATTCTATATGATAGAACAGTGGCAGATTTATGTCATGATACAGTTATCCAAACTCATAGAAATTACAAAGCTAGGCCAGGCGCAGTGCCACTCTTCTGTCATCCCAGCACTTTGGGAGACTGAAGCAGGCGGATCACTTGAGGCCAGGAGTTTGAGACCAGTCTGGCCGACATAGAGAAATCCTGACGCCACTAAAAATACAAAATATTAGCTGGGCGTGGTGGCCCATGCCTGTAATTCCAGCTACTCCAGAGACTGAGGCATGAGAATCACTTGAACCCAGGAGGTGGAGGTTGTTGTGAGCCAAGATCGCACCACTGCGTTCCAGCCTTGGTGACAGAGGGAGATCCAGTCTCAAAAAAAAAAAAAAAAAAAATTACAAAGCCAAGAGTGAACATGTAAACCATGGATATTGGGTGAA
Source organism: Aotus nancymaae (assembly GCF_030222135.1). Classification (NCBI taxonomy): domain Eukaryota; kingdom Metazoa; phylum Chordata; class Mammalia; order Primates; family Aotidae; genus Aotus; species Aotus nancymaae. The sequence continues at coordinate 22,732,289 of NW_026988467.1, forward strand.
AACGATGTGTCAACGTTGTTTCACTGATTGTGATAAATGTACCACACTAGTGCAGGATGCCGGTGAGGCTGTGCGTTTGTGGAAACAGCAGGTATGTAGGAACTCTCTATTATTTCCACTCAATTTTGCTGTGAACCTGAAGATGCACTAAAAATAAAGTTTATTAATTTTTAAAAAAGTATTAGTCAAGCAAAAAAGCAGGAAAATACAACCAATGATGAGGAGAAGAACGAAGAGAAACAGACCCCAGAAATAACACAGATGCTACAATAATATACAAGGATTATTAAAACAGGTATTATAAATATACTTGATGTATAGATTTGAAGGTAGAAGAAAGCTTGGGCATGGTAAAGAGAGATATGGAAGGGGTGTGTGTGTGTGTGTGTGTGTGTGTGTGTGCGTGTGTGTGTGTGTGCATGCTCGCATGTATACAAAAATGTTGTGTGTATACACACACATCTGCAAAATGAACTTTGAGAGATAAAGAGTATAATTACTGACATAAAAAATACACAGATTAGGCCAGGCGTGGTGGCTCACACCCGTAATCCTAGAACTTTGGGAGGTCAATTCGGGCAGATCGCTTGAGGCCAGAAGTTCAAGACCAGCCTGGCCAACATGGTAAAACACTGTTTCTACTAAAAATAAAAAAATTAGCCATGCATGGTGGCACACACCTGTAATCCCAGCTACTCAGGAGGCTGAGGCAAGAGAATCATTTGAACCTGGGATGTGAAGTGAGCCAAGATCATGCCACTCCACTGGGCAACAGAGCAAGACTCTGTCTCAAAAAAAAAAAAGAGGGCCAGGCTTGGTGGCTCATGCCTGTAATCCCAGCACTTTGGGAGGCCGAGGCGGGTGGATCACAAGGTTAGTTCAAAACCAGACTGATCAACATGGTGAAACCCTGTCTCTACTAAAAACACAAAAATTAGCCCGGCATGGTGGCACGTGCCTGTAATCCCAGCTACTCAGGAGGCAGAGGCAGAATTGCTTGAACCCGGGAGGCGGAGATTGCAGTGAGCCAAGATCGCGCCACTGCACTCCAGCCTGGCGCCTGGTGACAGAGTGAGACTCTGTCTCAAAAAAAAAAAACAAAAAAAACAAAAAAACTCTGGACACTGTTGGCAGTACTCTTTGAGGATTATCATACTTCAATGCCAGGAGCGTAACATGTCTTTGAGGATGACAGAAGCTCCACATTCAAAACCTTCCCAGGCTATGCCCTCTGTGTTTCTTCCTTTGGCTGGTTCTAATTTGTATCCTTTTGCTATAAAAAATAATTATAATCATAAGTATAGTACTTTTCTAAGTTCTGTGAGTCATTCTAGCAAATTATTGAATCTGAGGGTGGTCATAGGAATCCCTGAATTATATAGCCCCCTTATCTGAAGCAAGGTGGCCCCAGGGACCCCTAAACTTGCAACTGGAGTCTGAAGTGAGGGCAGTCTTACGGGGACTCTTCCCTCAGACTGCAGTTCGTCAGTTTGCTGAAACTCCCTTATAACTATTCAACAATAAAAAGGAGCCAACCAGCAATAAATGTATCTATGTGGATGAATATTTAATGGTAAGTCAGATGGGCACAGAGATGCTTCTGGAAGGAACGCTGCGATGCTATGCAGGGAGAGCCCCAGGTCCAGTTCAAAACTGTATTGGTTGGTGATGGCGGTACTGGAAAAACGACCTTCATGAAACGTCATTTGACTGGTGAATCTGAGAAGTATGTAGCCACCTTGGGTGTTGAGGTTCATCCCCTAGTGTTCCACACCAACAGAAATTCAGTAGACTGAGAGATGGCTGTTATATCCAAGCCCCGTGCACCATCAGAATGTTTGATGTAACATAGAGAGTAACGTACAAGAACGTGCCTAACTGGCATAGAGATCTGGTGCGAGTGTGTGAAAACATCGCCGTTGTGTTGTGTGGCAACAAAGTGGAGGAAAGTGAAGGCAAAATCCATTGTCTTCCACTGAAGGAAGAATCTTCAGTACTATGACATTTCTGCCAAAAGTAACCACAACTTTGAAAAGTCCTTCCTCTGGCTTGCTAGGAAGCTCATTGGAGACCCTAACTTGGAATCTGTTGCCATGCCTGCTCTTGCCCAACCAGAGGTTGTCAAAGACCTAGCTTTGGCAGCGCAGTATGAGTATGACTCAGAGGTTGCTCAGACAACTGTTGTCCCGGATGAGGATGATGACCTGTGAGAATGAATCTGGAGCCCAGCATCATAGGTCTAGTTTTGTTGTTTTTTTTTTTGAATAGATGAAAGAAGTCTAGTTTTACAGGCAGCTGTCCTGTGATGTCAGCAGTGCAGCACATGTGCCACCTCACTATTACCTAGCTAAGCAGAACATGTGCTTCATCTGTGGGATGCTGAAGGAGATGAGTGGGCTTCGGAGTGAATGCGGCAGTTTAAAATATGCCTTCAGTGTTCGGCCCTCCACATTTAGCTGTTTTGGAACACAGCTGATTCCTTGAATTTCACATATGAGGCTGCTACAGTCACATCACAATATTCAGTGGTGAAATCTTGTTTGTTACTGTCATTCCCATTTCATTTAGAATCAGAATAAAGTTGTATTTTAAATATCCAAAAAAATTAATGATACTGTAAAATAAGCTAGGGCTTACCCCCGAAAAAGGTATATATTATATAGTTACATTAATATAAAATTCTAGAACTAATATGACAGAAAGCACATCAGTGGTTGCCTGGACATGGAGTGGCATGGGATGGATTATAAAAAGGCACGGGGTACATTTTTGGAAATGTGGGCATGTTAATCAGTTTCACATATATATCAGAATTCACCAACTGTATATCTAAATATGTGTATTTTATTTTATATCAATTATACCTTAATACTCCTTATATTTAAAAAAAATTAATGCCCAGGTTCCATCTCCTATTAATTAAATGATAATTTCAGTAAGCGGGCCATTGCATGGTTTTCATTTTTGTTTTTTGAGACGGGGTCTCACTCTGTTGCCCAGGCTGTAGTGCAATGGTGTGATCTCAGCTCACTGCAACCTCTGTCTCCCAGGTTCAAGTGATTCTCTGGCCTCAGCCTCCCAAGTAGCTGGGACTACAGGCAAATGCCACCATATCTGGCTAATTTTTTTATTTTTAGTAGAGACAGGGTTTCACTAGGTTGCCCAAACTGATCTCAAACTCTTGACCTCAGGTGATCCACCTGCCTTAGCCTCCCAAAGTGCTGGGATTACAGGCATGAGTCACCACTCCCAGCCAGCATTGTTGTTGTTTTTTTTTTTGAGATGGAGTCTCACTCTGTTGCCCAGGCTGGAGTGCAATGGCATGATTTTGGCTCACTGCAACCTCTGCCTCCCAGGTTCAAGCAATTCTCTGCCTCAGCCTCCTGAGTAGCTGGGATTACAGGAGCCCACCACCACACCTGGCTAATTTTTCATATTTTTAGTAGAGACAGGGTTCCACCATGTTGGCTAGGCTGGTCTCAAACTCCTGACCTTGTGATCCTCCCACCCTGGCCTCCCAAAGTGCTGGGATACCAGGCATGAGCCACCACTCCCAGACGCTGATATTTTTTAAATATTAGTGATTCTAATGTGAAAACAGGGTAAAACATTGCAATTGAAACAACATTAGTCAGACTGTGGGATTAGGTAGAAAAGGTCAAAGGGCAATATCTTTGGAATTTGCTTACCTCCTACCAAGCAGCAGCAAAAGGCCCATTTCAGCCCCCAAATCCAAACTCAGAGCCCTGTCTTCATCCTCAGATGCTTCAGATGCCTTCTATCTCATGCTAGTACTTAGCTGTGTTTCTGAGAAACAGAAAGAAGAGGCTGACAGGGTTTGGCTATGTCCCCACCCAATCTCATCTTGAATTCCCACATGTTGTGGGAGAGACCCGGTAGTAGGTAATTGAATCATGGGGGCAGGTCTTTCTCCTGCTGTTCTCCTGATAGCAAATAAGTCTCATGAGATCTGACAGTTCTAAAAAGGAGAGTTTCCTTGCACAAGCTCTCTTCTCCTGCCTGCCACCACATGAGATGTGCCTTTCACCTCCCACCATGATTGTGAGGCCCCCCAGCCACATGGAACTGTAAGTCCAATAAATCTCTTTCTTTTGTAAGAGTCTGGTATGTTTTGCCGAGTCTCCGGTATGTCTTTATCAGCAGCCTGAAAACAGACTAATATAGAGGCAATGCATCCAATCACTCTCAAGTATTTTACTCTAGGGCAGGACTTTGTTTTGTTTTCTTGTTGTTTTTTAGAGACAGGGTTTTTTTCTGTCACCCAGGCTGGAGTTCACTGCTGCGATCATAGCTCACTGCATCCTCAAACCCCTGGGCTTAAGTGATCCTCCTGCTTCAGCTTCCTTAATAGCTAGTACTGTAGGTGCCTGCCACCATGCCCAGCTGCTTTCAAAAAATTTTCTCTGTAGAGATAGGGTCTTGTTATGTTATCCAGGCTGGTCTGGAACTCCTGGCCTCAAATTGATCCTCCCACTTTGGCCTCTCAAAGTACTGGTATTACAAGCATAAGGCAGGACTTTTTTTTTTTCAGACAGTCTCCTTGTCACTCAGGCTGGAGTACAGTGGCATGATCTTGGCCCACTACAACCTCCGCCCCCTGGGTTCAAGCATTTCACACCTGCCTCAGCCTCCCAAGTAGCTGGGACTACAGGTGTGCACCACCACACCAGGCTAATTTTATTTTATTTTTTGAGATAGAGTCTCACTCTGTCGAAGGGGTGGAGTGTAGTGGAACAATCTCAGCTCACTGCAACCTCCGCCTCCTGGGTTCAAGAGATTCTCCTGCCTCAGCCTCCTGAGTAGCTGGGACTACAGGCACATGCCACCACATCCAGATAATTTTTGTATTTTTAGTAGAGATAGGTTTCACCATGCTGGCCAAGATGGTCTCCATCTTTTGACCTCGTGATCTGCCTGCCTCAGCCTTCCAAAGTGCTGGGATTACAGGTGTGAGCCACCGCGCCTGGCCAATTTTTGTATTTTTTGGTAGAAACAGGGTTTCATCATATTGGCCGGGCTGATCTCAAATTCCTGACCTCAGATGATCTGCCTGCGTCAGCCTCCCAAAGCGCTGTGATTACAGGCATGAGTCGCCACACCCAGCCTACTAGATTCTTAAAGAGGTCTAAAAGACTAAGAACCACCATTCCAGGAGCCAGAGGAACCATGCATGAGCAGTCTGGGCCTAGAGTGAATGGGGTGAGTACTGAGAGGAAAAGAATGGACAATAAAGGGATCAGAGAGCAAAGTCACGGACTGGCCCAACGCAGGCTGGAATGGACTGGTTGTCCCCTGGGAGAAGCAACCACTCTGGTCCAGGCCTACATGCCAGAACACAAAGCCCTGTGTCTTCCAGAGCTCTCATCCTTCTCCAGCTGGCTCAAGAACTCGCTAGTCTGCTCCAGAGTCTTGACTTGGGCCCCGCTTCTCCCAGTTTTGTGGGCAGGATTTCCTGAAGCTAATGAGAGACCTGATGTGCCCTTAACTGCTCTGCTCTAATTATATCAATGCTAGCAGATGGGGGAGAGTATTTGGTTCTTCTAATCTTTCCTAAAGGAGTATCAGTGCCTGTGGGTTACAGTGGACTGTGAAGAGCAACGTATTGTTTGGTGTCAAATTTCATGTTTATCTAAGGCCTGCCTTTCAGCCTAGGCCCAGTCCTTAGAGGTGAAACTTCCTGACCTCAGGATTTCCTTTAAGAACATAGGACTGGGCTGGTCGCAGTGGCTCACGCCTGTAATCCCAACACTGTGGGAGGCCAGGCGGGCGGATCACCTAAAATCAGGAGTTTGAGACCAGCCTGGCCAACATGGTGAAATTCCGTCTCTACCAAAAATGCAAAAAGTAGCCAGGTGTGGTGGCACACGCCTGTAATCCCAGCTACTCAGGAGGCTAAGGCAGGAGAATCACTTGAACCTGGGAGGCAGAGGTTGCAGTGAGCTGAGATTGTGTCACTGCACTCCAGCCTGGGCAACGAGAGCAACACACTGTCTCAAAAAAAAAAAAGGTCCAATAGATTGGTGTCTTTGGCTTGGCCTTCATAATAATCACTGTCAGCACTAACCAGGTATAATTCCTAAGTGCACTTCCACCTCTAAAATTCAGTGATTCCACCCATTCATGAAAAATTACTAGTGAAAAGATTATGAGAGCCAGCCACAAAGGAATGTTACACAGCCCCTGCCCTCAGCTCAGGAAACAAAACACACAAGTTACAATTAGAAGGAAAATGAAAGGCTAACATATATGTATTGTTATAAATTTGCCCTAAGACACCAAGGTTTAAGAAACATCACATTTCTTGGGCTGGGTGTGGTGGCTCATGCCTGTAATCCCAGCACTTTGGGAGGCCGAGGCAGGTGCATCACCTGAGGTTGGGAGTTCAAGACCATCCTGGCCAACATGGTGAAACCCTGTCTCTACTAAAAATACAAAATTAGCCAGGTGTGGTGGTGCGCACCTGTAATCCCAGCTACTTAGGAGGCTGAGGGAGGAGAATCACTTGAACCTGGGAGGCAGAGGTTGCAGTGAGCCGAGATCGCGCCAGTGCACTTCAGCCTGGAGAACAAGAGCGAAACTGTCTCAAAACAAAAAAGAAACATCACATTTCTTTATCCTTCTGAAACAGCCATTCCTTAGGGGGCTCTTAATCCTCTCTAGAATCATCCATAAGACTTGGAGAAGGGCCTCTGGTCTTCCATCTGTCCACTGAGATGCTTATTGACCAAGTCCTCATGAGCCTGTATTTCCTGTGCATGGAGCCCTCTTCATGCCCTACACTCACTAGGACTTTGATTCTATTCCATCTCATCAGAAGTCTTGCTGTCAGGAGTCACTGCTTGATCTTAGCTCTTACAGAATCAGCCACACGTCTATTTGCTCTAGTCTCAGGAAATACCACCTTTGTCGGGGTAGGAGGGGTGGATCACTCCCCTGTCTTTTAGCACTGAGCTATTTCATTGCCCTTAAGACTTGAAAAATGAAACATTTGTCTCTCCACCAGGACAAGTGAAGCTTCCAGTACATAAAGTCCCAGTGGGATCTTGAAATGGCAAAAGGAAAATTGCCTCTCAAAAAAATAAGCCCTGCTATGTGCCAGGCACTTGGTTAGCTTTTTGGTTTTTGTTTGTTTGTTTCGAGACAGGGTCTCCCTGTGTTGCCAAGGATGGACTACTCCCACCTCAGTCTCCTGAGTAACTGAGACTACTACTGTACCTGGCTACTCTACTAGATACAGGTTATGCTCTGTCACCTATGCTGGAGTGCAGTGGCGCAATCACGGCTCACTGCAGCCTTGACCTCCCAGGCTCAAGCGATCCTCCCACCTCAGCCTCCCAAGTAGCTGGGACTACTGGTTTGCACCACCATACCCAGCTGATTTTTTTATTTGTAGAGACAATGTCTTGCTATGTTGCCCAGGCTGGTCTCAAACTCTTGGACTCAAGCGATCCTCCCACTTCAGCCTCCCAAATTGCTAGGATTACAGGCATGAGCCACTGTGTCCAGCCTTTAGATACCGTTAAAAATGATTTTGTGGCCGGGCATAGTGGCTTACACCTGTAATCCCAGCACTTTGGGAGGCCGAGGCGGGCAGATCACCTTAGGTCGGGAGTTCGAGACCAGTCTGATCAACATGGAGAAACCCCATGTCTACTAAAAAAAATGCAAAATTAGTTGGGCGTGGTGGCACATGCCTGTAATCCCAGCTACTCTGGAGGCTGAGCAGAAGAATCACTTGAACCTGGGAGGTGGAGGTTGCGGTGAGCTGAGATAGTGCCATTGCACTCCAGCCTGGGCAACGTGAGTGAAACTCTGTCTCAAAAAAAAAGAATTGTATTTGTAAGAATTCTCTCCCAGTTTACACATGAGATCTAAGAAACTAATAATGATGCACAATATAGGAGAGAACGTAACAACAGAGAGAATTGTACCAAGCAAGTGCTTTGTGCCAGGGACTACTTTGAGTGCCTTACATCCATCAACTCACATAATCCCTCACAACCCTGCAAGGTAAGTGCCATTCTTCACCATTTTACAGGTAAAGAAACAGAGGCACAGAGAGGTTAGATAACTTGCCAAGGTCCGCAGAAAGTTTTAGAGCCAGGATCTGAACCCAGGGAGCCTTGGCCTTGGAGCTCATGATCTTAATCATCACAGACACAAGCACAGAATTAAGGAGAGAACATGGAGATGCCTAGCTGGAAAACTGCTGGAAATGTGTGTTAGGAAAAAAAGGTTGGATGAATAAAGAGTCTTCAAGCAGAAGAGGCTGGGTGCAGTGGCTCATACTTATAATCCCAGCACTTTGGGACGCCAAGGCAGGCAGATCATCTGAGGTTAGCAGTTCAGCCTTGCCAACATGGTGAAACCCAATCTCTACTAAAAATACAAAATTAGCCAGGCAAACCACACCTGGCTAACTTTTCTTGTATTTTTAGTAGAGACGGAGTTTCACCATTGTTGTTCAGGCTGGTCTCAAACTCCTGACCTCAAGTGATCCACCAACCTCGGCCTCCCAAAGTGCTAGGATTACAGGCATGAGCCACCACGCCCCGCCTTGTGTTCAGATTCTTAATGTGGCGGTGGGGGGGGGGGGCGGTGTCCCTGTCCTCCAAGGGCTAAGAGACTTGGAGTATGAACACCAATGGCTGAAGGCTCTGTTGAACCATTTAGCTTTCCCCTTAAAACTCGGAGCCTATGTTTCTTCATCTGTAAAATAGGGATAATAATATCTACCTTGATGGGTTAGCAAACATTAAATTATACGTTGTCATTATAAATCATAATATGCACAAGCCATACTGTATGAAACTCAAGATGTGCAGACTATAAAATGTCACAAAACAAACTTGAGTTATGATGATGAAATCTGTGTTTTAATATTTTCCCAGTAATATGGTGAATTAGATACCTGAGTGATCCTCCTGATGATAAAAAACTAAGTTATTATATAAAGTTTTTAATTATTTGTTATCATGTTGCTGAGCTGCATGAAAGTAAGGAATAAGCCCCAGAAAGAAGTGAAACCAGGAACTGTGCAGAAAGGAAAATAAATCCCAACATCGTCTTTAACCCTCAGGATGCCGCCAAACCCCAGGGACCTTAACATCCTCCTTTCATGTCTGCTTAGGATACATGGAGGACAGGAGATAAATCCCAAGGCCTCTCCAAAATGGAAACTCTAATAGGAGAGCCCAGAGGGTTATAACTATAGTGCAGGAGCTAAGGTAAAATAAATCGGCCGGGCATGATGGCTCACACCTGTAATCCCCACACTTTGGGAGGCTGAGGCAGGCAGATTGCTTGAGCTCACAAGTTAGAGACCAGCCTGGGCAACGTGGTGAAACCCCTTCTCTACAAAAAAATATAAAAAATTAGCTGGGCATGATGGTGTGTGCCCATCGGGACGCTGAGGTGGCAGGATGGCTTGAGCTCAGGAGGCAGAGGTTGCAGTGAGCTAAGATGGCACCACTACACTCCAGCCTGGGTGATAGAGCCAGACCCTGTCTCAAAAAAACATAAAGAAATAAAGAAATAAACCAACCAACCAACTATACACTCAGAAGGGAGAGGCAATAAAATCTTCCTATGTCAACTCCGGTCCTGAAAAGAGAAGAAAATAAAATAACTTTTAAGAATTCATAACTTTTGGCCGGGTGAGGTGGCTCATCCCTATAAACTCAGCACTTTGGGAGGCCAAGGAGGGTGGATCACCTGCAGTCAGGAGTTTGAGACCAGCCTGGCCGGCATGGTAAAACCCATCTCTACCACAAATACAAAAAGTAGAAGTGATGGTGCAGATCTGTAGTCCCAGCTACTCGGGAGGCTGAGACAGGAGAATCACTTCAACCTGGGAGGCGGAGGTTGCAGTGAACCGAGCTTGCACCACTGCACTCCAGCCTGGGTGACAGAGCAAGACTCCGTCTCAAAAAAAAAAAAAAAAATCATAACTTTCTAAAAAACAAAGAGTTCAAAACTTTCTTTCTTTTTGAGATGGAGTCTCACTGTTTTGCCACGCTAAAGTGCAGTGGCACTATCTCAGCTCACTGCAACCTCTGCCTCCCCAGTTCAAGCAATTCTCCTGCCTGAGCCTCTCAAGTAGCTGGGACTACAGGCACCCACCACCATGCCCAGCTAATTTTTTTGTATTTTTAGTAGAGACAGGGTTTCACCATGTTGGCCAGGATGGTCTCGATTTCTTGACCTCGTGATCCGCCTGCCTCGGCCTCCCAAAGTGCTGAGATTACAGGCATGAGCCACTGCACCTGGCCAAGAGGTTACAATTTTCAAGCCAGCTCTCTCATGAAATCACAAGTCAAATCTCGTTGCTATGTAATCCTAAAATCCTCTGATAATTTAAAATTTAAAGTGATGTGAGTTGGTAGTACCAACACATTATTGATAGAAATCAATGCAAATTGTCTCTGAAGAAACTCAACTTCCACACAAGTCTAAAATAATTCCCACAGATTTCCAGACAGCATGAGCAGCTAGTGACAAAAAATAGCTGAACACACAAGGTAATAAGGCATCATGCAGGAAAGAACAAGCAGGACTGGAGGCAGTGGAAACAGACCTTTAAAGGTATTGGAATTACCAGACAGAATAAAAGATAATCTTGCTTAATATGTTTAAGGAAATAGGCCAGTCACGTGGCTCACACCCGTAATCCTAGCACCTGGGAGGCTGAGGCGGGAAGATCATTGGAGCTCAGAAGTTTGAGATCAGCCTGGGCAACATGACAAAACCCTGTCTCTACAACCAATACAAAAATTAGCCAGGCGTCATGGCACGCACCTGTAGTAGTCTCAGCTACTTGGGGGGCTGAGGCAGGAGGATACTTTGGGCCCAGGAGGTTGAGGCTGCAGTGAGCCAAGATCACACCACTGCACTGCAGCCTACGTGACAAAGTGAGACTCTGTTTCATGAAAAAGAGAGAGAGAAATAAAAAAAAGAAAGAAGCTTGATACCAAGTAAATTTCCAAAAAAAAAAAAAAAAAATACGATTTCTGAAAATAAAAAAATTATGCTAATTTAAATGGAAAACTCAGTAAACAGACTCATCATTAGGTTAGAATTTTTGAGATAACCATTAAAAAAACCGACTGAGAAAAATAAATTAATTAATTTTAAAAAAAGAAAAAGTCAAAAAAACAAAAACAAAAACAGACCAAGAAAAGGCCGGGCACGGTGGCTCACACCTGTAATTCCGGCACTTTGGGAGACCGAGGCAGGTAGTTCGGTCAGGTAGACAAGGTCAGGAGTTCAAGACCAGCTTGACCAAGATGGTGAAACCCCGTCTCTACTAAAAAAAATACAAAAATTAGCCAAGTGGGGTGGCAGGTGCCTGTAATCCCAGCTACTCGAAAGGCTGAGGCAGGGAATTGCTTGAACACAGGAGGCAGAGGTTGCAGTAATCTGAGATAGCACCACTGCACTCCAGACTGGGTGACAGAGGGAGACTCCATCTCAAAAAAAAAAAGTGTTTTTTTAAAGAGAGGGAAAGTACAGCAAATATAATGCACATTACAAGATGAGTGAAATAAAAATATAGCAATGCATACAAGTAGGCTAAATTTTCCAAAGATAAAGGATGTCAGACTAAATAAAAGAATAAAATCCGCTATTAATATGTTCTGTTTACAAAAGACAAATCTAAAACATCAGAACATAGATTGGCAAAGTTTAGAAAAATACTTGGCAAAAAAAAAAAAAGAGGATGAAATAGCTATATTGAAGTTAAAAGCATCACTAGAGACAGTTTCTACCTAATGATAAAAATTCTATTCATCAGAGACAGAGATAATATTTCTTTTTTTTTTTTTCTTGAGACGGAGTTTCGTTCTTGTTACCCAGGCTGGAGTGCAATGGCGCGATCTCGGCTTACTGCAACCTCTGCCTCCTGGGTTCAGGCAATTCTCCTGCCTCAGCCAGCTAATTTTTTTTTTTTTTTTGGTATTAGTAGAGACGGGGTTTCACCGTGTTGACCAGGATGGTCTCGATCTTTTGACCTCGTGATCCACCCACCTCGGCCTCCCAAAGTGCTGGGATTACAGGCTTGAGCCACCGCGCCCGGCCCGAGATAATATTTCTAAACTGGCACACATCTAATAACACTGCCTGTCAACATTTCACTGTCTTAATTACTGTAGAATTAAATAAGTGAACCCTTAACATCGTCCTTGGCACATAGCAAGTGCTTAATAAATGTCAGTGGGTGATAACAGCAGCAGGAACATACTCCGTGACTTTGGTGAAGCCACTTGACTTCTATGAGCCTTAGTTATCTCTTCTGAAAAGTTATTTTTTCAAGTTACTTTGCAAATCAGATGAGAATAATATATGTGAAGATTTTTTTTTATTTTAATTAATTAATTAATTAATTAATTAATTTTAGACGGGGTTTCACCATGTTGGCCAGGATGGTCTCAATCTCTTTACCGCATGATCCACTTGCCTCAGCTTCCCAAAGTGCTGGGATTACAGGTGTGAGCCACCACACCTGGCAGTGAAGATATTTCATACACTGTAGAGAACAGTATAAACCCAGAGATCACTGCTCTTACCAGTTAACTGGTATTACAAAGCAGCAGCAGTGGCAAGGTAAGCAACCATCTGAGCGGTCCTCAGGTGGAACAGCAGCCCCAAGGGTGTCTGAGGAGTGCAGAGCCAGGCTAGGCAGCACAGCCCGTGCTACTGGAGCTCAGGAAGAGCCTGTGGGCCAAGTGGTACCAGGACAGCTTCTTGGAGGGTGAAGCCCGCCCTCTGGTGGATGACCCTTGCTCAAACTCAATCAGACGAGCTTTCCGGTTGTCCTCTGGGAAACCATCTGAGTCTTACATCACCCCAATCCCATGATCTTGCTTCCTGTAGATCTTCTAGGGTAGGGCAGGATAACTTTGGAAACAAAATTATTGTTACCTATGCCTCCTGGTGCCAAGCTCACCTAAACTCAAAGTCCTTCTGTTAGGGTCCGTCTTTAAATGCTAAGCAATTTACCATAGGTCCCTACAGGGCACCATGAACCAAGGCTTGGACTCGGCTCCCATCTCCTGGTGACCTATCCTTTTTTAGATCACTAGGGATGGCAAGCCTGGTCTTTCTAGCTCAACCGACCTGGGTCAAAGGTCTGGAGGGACAATCATCTGAGTGTCCTGCATTAAACTAGAATGGCCTGACCTTTACACCCCACCTCCTTCAGTAGCCAGATACAGGCTGCCCCAGGAAGGGTGGGACCTTGGGTGAGGGGGCTCTCAGCCACTGAGACAGACCCTGAAGGAGGTGACAGTGGCAGATCATCTGCTAACTACACTCCCTACTAATGGGCAGCAATGGACACCATCGACAACTGTTGTCTACAAGAACCCACCCATACGAATTGAAGGTGCATCCCCTTAGGAATTCCTCTGGAATTTAGCAGAGGAATGCCAGTGGGACAAACTACAGCCCCCACCACGGCAGTCGGTCCTGGGGCTGTGAGTGATAGTCCTCATCTCCCTCCTCCTCTATTCATTCTAGACTCTCCTCACCCTCAGCTGTCACTTCTGCTGGCCTCAGTGGCTCACATGATGGTGGGATCCAGACCTTCATCCCCAAGGAGCCTGAGCCCCTGGTCATCACGCCCTTCTCAGGCCAGAGTTGCATGACCTGTCCATTTGCAGTTACAGTGAAACAAAGGAACACCAAGAAGCACCCAAGCAGATCACTTGGGATCCACAAGGATTCCTCCTTGCCCCATTATGTAACAGTTTTATTCCTATTTATACTTAGGGTCAAACACCTGTACCAAGACAAGGGTGCCAAGACCCCTCTTCTTTTTTGTTTTTTAGACATAGCCTCCCTCTGTTGCCCAAGCTGGAGTGTAAAGGTGTGATCTCAGCTGACTGCAACGTCCTCCCAGATTCTCATGTCTCAGCCTCCCATGTAGCTGAGACCACAGGTGCACACCACTACACCTGGCTAATTTTTGCATTTTTAGTAGAGATGGGGTTTCACCATGTTTGGCCAGTCTAGTGTCAAACTCCTGAACTCAGGTGATCTGCCTGCCTCAGCCTCCCAAAATGCTGGGATTATAAGCATGAGCCACCGTGCCCAGAGACCCTTCTTGATGGCGCGTCCTGGACACAAGCAGCTCAGAACACCCAGGAGGTAGACATTGCTTATAATTTAATGTAGATCTGTTTCTTTTTCTTTTTTTTTTTTTTTGAAATGTGTCTCGCTATCTTGGCCAGGTTGGTCTTCAACTCCTGGCCTTAAGTGATCCTCGCACCTTGGCCTGCCAAAGTGCTGGGGTTACAGGTATGAGCCACCATGCCCAGCCCTTTAATACAGATCTTTTTGGCAAAAGTGTGCACCTTTGTAAGACCGGCACCTCTAACCCTGCAGAGCTCAGAGTTGCAGGGCTAGCAAATACAAAGTCTCCCTCTGGGTCACTGGAGTAATGGTAAGTGGGATCACTCTTCCTTCCACCCCTCGGTTCCTGTATTCCTTTTTCTTCTCTATAGGGACCCAACGCCATGTAAAGGTCTTTCTTCAGGTTGGGCATGGTGGCTCATGCCTGTGGGACTGAGGTGAAAGGATCACTTGAGCCCAGAAGCTTGAGACCAGACTGGACAATGTAGCAAGACCCCATCTCTGGTTTAAGAAAATAAAAAAGAAAACAAAAAGATAAAGGTCTTTTTTCAGCCAATGCTTTGGAGTGAGGATTGCCCAACAGTGTCCCATGTTGTATCAAAAGGCCAGACCTTGGTACTCTCATCTCCCTCAATCACCAGAGGTGGGCTGCCGTGGGAAGAGTGTGACCTTGGGGAAGGTGGCTCTCAGAGCTGAGGCAGACCCTGAGGGAAGTGACAGCCATAGGCAGTCAGCTGCCTGCACTCCCTGCTGATGGGCACCTTAGAGGTGCGTCATGAGTAAAGGACCCAGTTTATCCCTGCCCCCAGCCCCACTTTTTTCCTTAAGCTTGTTCTCCTCATGGTCCCAGGATGACCAGAATAGTCTTAGGAGTCACATCTAGATAGAGCACCTAGAGCAAGGCAGGGGCCATTTCTTCCTCATCTTCTTAAGAGCAAAGAAATCTTTCGTAGGTTCCTGCATCAGACTTTCCTTCATGTGTCACTGGCCAGCAAAGGAAACTATATGGTTTTGGAAGGATCTGGGGTCCTTCTAATCCCCAGTACCCACCCTCTCGAGAGACCCTCCTAGCCCCGTCCCAGTCTCTTCAGGAACTGTATAAAACTCATTCATGAAGCAGATTTATTGAGCACCCACTATACACCAGGCACTGTTCCAGGGACTTGTTTATCAATGAATAAAACAAAGATCTTGCCCTCATTGAACTTAGAGGAGACATGTATGAGTGTAAATAAGTAAATTATTATTATTATTATTACGGCAGAGTCTCATTCTGCTGCCCAGGCTGGAGTGCAGTGGTGCAATCTCAGCTCACAGCAGCCTCCACCTCCCAAGTTTAAGTAAATCTCCTGCCTCAGCCTCCTAAGTAGCTGATACTACAGGTGCACACCACCACACCCAGCTAATTTTTGTATTTATAGTAGAGACAGGGTTTTACTGTGTTGGCCAGGGTAGTCTCAAACAGCTGACCTTAGGTGATCCGCCTGCCTCGGCCTCCCAAAGTGCTGGAATTACAGGCGCGAGCCACTGCGCCTGGCTGAGTAAATTATTTAATATGATAGAATATGATAAGTTACAAAAGAAAGAGAGAGAAGCAAAGAAAAAATGGAGCAGGGTCAAAGGACTGGGAATGCCACTGCAAGACACTGAGGGAATTGAAAGTAGTTAGCAAAAATCTTGTTCAGGTGAGACTTGAGAAAAGTCTAGAGGGGAAGGAGTCAGCAAAGTGCGTAACTGAAGGAAAAGCATTCCTGGCAGAGGCCAAAGGCCCCCAGGCAGAGCATGGTTGGTGTGTTTGAGGAACAGGCAAGGAGGACACGTGCGTCTGGACAGGGAGGACAGCAGGCCAGGAGGGCAGGGAGCTCACAGGGCCCAGCCACAGGAAGCCTGCAGGCTGCTAAGGATTTGACTTTACTCCGAGTGAAATGGGGAACATTTTCAGAGTTCTGAGCAGAGAAGTGACATGACTGATATATTTTTAAAGAATTGATCTAGACTGGTATTGAGAATAGACTCTTTCGGGGATGAGGTTAGAAGGAGGGAGACGTATTAGAGACTATCACAGCCGGGTGCGGTGGCTCATGCCTATAATCCCAGCACTTTGGGAGGCTGAAGCAGGCAGATCACTTGAGGTCAGGAGTTCGATACCAGCCTGGCCAACATGGTGAAACTCCACATCTACTAAAAATACAAAAATTAGTTGGGCTTGGTGGCAGGCGCCTATAGTCCCAGCTACTTGGGAGGCTGCATGAGAATCACTTTAACCGGGAGGTGGAGGTTGCAGTGAGCCGAAATTGCGCCACTGCACTCCAGCCCAAGTGACAGAGCAAGACTCCACCTCGACAAATAAAAATAAAAAAATAGAGACTACTACAGTCCCAGGCAAGAGGGGACGGTGGCAGGGACCAGGGCAGAAGGAGTGGAGCTGGAAAGAGTGCTCCAAATGTGGATGGATTTCAAAGGTAAAGCCAGCAGATGCTGATGTATCAGATGTGGAATGAAACAGAGACAGGTCAAAGGTTAGCCAAAAGATTAGCCCTGGCCTGAGCAATTGGGCAGGTGCTGAGTTAGGGAAGTCTCGAATGAGATGAGGAAGGCAACGGCAGAGCAAGTTAGTGAAAGAGCGAGGCATTGCCGTAGTTCTGGACATGGGAATCTTGGGTTCCCAGATATAAGCATTACTTTAAGGCCAACATCTAGTACTTCCTAAATGGTCTGGATTTCCCTTCCTTCTACCCGGGAGAAGTTTTACAGTATGTACATGTGGCAGTGCTGCGAGGTCCTTCTTTAAGGGACCTGGCCTCCTGTTCAATCAGAGCTTCAGGTCTGTGGACTGGCTGAGATCTGGAAATCAGCTGAAAGGCTGAGATGCTCCCTCATGACAACTCAAGTTAGGCCTCTGGCCATGATATGGAGGCGTTTCTGTTTTATAACTCAGTAATATTTAACACACTCCTCATCCACTTCATTCCTAGGGACACTCTGGTCAAAGATTCCTGCAAGTCACAGGGATCTGGTTATCACTGCATCCCACTGCATGTTACAGTGAAGGCCCCTCCACTCTGGCAGTTCAGCTTTGCCACTTGGCCTCTGCCCCTCTGGGACCCTAGCACCCGCAATGAGATCAGAGAGCCCATTTCAGTGGTGGCCCCTTCCAATATGCCCAACAACGGAGGACATCCACCATAAAATTTATCAAAGATGGGCCGGGCGCGGTGGCTCACGCCTGTAATCCCAGCACTTTGGGAGGCCAAGGCCAGTGGATAACTAGTTCAGGACCACCCTGGCCAAGATGGTGAAACCCTGTCTCTACTAAAAGTACAAAAATTAGTCAGGCGTGGTGGCACATGCCTGTAGTCCCAGCTACTCAGGAGGCTGAGGCAGAGAATCACTTGAACCTGGGAGGTGGAGGTTGCAGTGAGCCGAGATCGTGCCACTGCACTTCAGCCTGGGGGACAGAGTGAGACTCTGTCTCCAAAAAAAAAAAAATAAAAATTATCAAGGATGCAGATGTTACTCTCACTGATGCTCTGTCAACTTCTAGGGGAAGAACGTACCCTCTGGGCCCTTTCAGGTCATGCACTCAGAGGGATCGGGCATACATGCTCGCCCTTCCTTCCTTCCTTCCTTCCTTCTTTCCTTCCTTCCTTCCTTTCTTCTTTCTCTCTCTTTCTTTTTCTTTCTCTCTCTTTCCTTCTTCTGTTTCTTTTTCTTTCTCTCTTTCTTTCCTTCCTTTCTTTCCTTCTTTCTCCTTTCTCCTTCCTTCCTTTCTCTCTGTCTCTTTCTTTCTTTCTTTTTTCTTTTCTCTTGATGGAGTGTTGCTCTGTCACCCAGTCTGGAGTGCAGTGGTGTGATCTCAGCTCACTGCAAACTCTGCCACCCAAGTTCAAGTGATTCTCCTGCCTCAGCTTCCTAAGTTGCTGGGACTACAGGTGTGCACCACCATGCTTGACTAATTTTTGTATTTTTAGTAGAGATACGGTTCTGCCATGTTGGTCAGCCTGGTCTTGAGCTCCTGACCTCAGGTGATCAGTCCACCTTGGCCTCCCAAAGAGCTGGGATTACAGGCATGAGCCACTGTGCCTGGCTCATGCACTTTCATATAAGTTTTCTTCACTGTTCTTGTCTTTTGAGACCTCAGGAATGTGGCCAGGTGTCTCAACTCCACTGATCTAGGTCATGTTGAGTACTAATTTCAGTTGACCAAACAAGCAAACTATTAGAGCTGCTTTCAGCTGCAAGAGGTAACCATTAAATCTAGAATCTCTAATAAGAGCATTCATACCAATAAATTCAGACTGATCCAGTGTTCTCTTCTTTCCTCCATGACTCTAGCCCAGATCTACTAAACGAGGGTCTCTGAGAATGAGAGCCTGGCATCAGTCTTGTTGTCAAGCTCCCCACGTAAATTTTTTTTCTCTCTCTTTTTTTAATTGTAGAGACAGGGTCTCACTGTATTGCCCAGGCTGGTCTCAAACTCCCAGGCTCAAGCAACCCTCCTGCCTTGGCCTCCCAAAGTGCTGGGATTACAGACATGAGCCAACACACCCAGCCCCCACATACATTTTTATGTAGCCAACTGGAATCCGCCCAAGGAATGGCATTTGGGAACCCTGGGTCTAAATCTAATCCACTTACCTCCTTTCAACAGATCAGAATCAGAGGCTCAAGAAAGTGACTTGCTCTAGACAAAGAGTGAGTTAATGGCAAAGTCAGGACCAGAACTTTGGTCCCCTGACTTCTTAGGGGAATGTCTACTGCACTTCCAGACAGCTTTAAACAAACCTGGAAGTATTTGGTCAGCATACCTTCCAAATTACTGTGTAGATGGGTTGGGTGGTGGGCAAACTGAGGCTGCACAGGTTCAACGTTACAGCCATCATGAAAAAGGTCATCCTACTTTAGGAGAGAATGATGTGTTCCTTCAGGTTTATTTCAGTTGTAAGAAACTGAAAAATCAACCTAACAGGGTTAAGCCTGGGGATTGCCTTCCTTGGGTATAACGGGGTAATTCCCCAGGGTTGGATATGTTCAATGTGACACAACACCTCCCTGACCATAGCTCAGTGCCTCCCTTAGAACTGGATAGAGGGGCTCCTGCCCTTTAAAGGACCCCATAAGCCAGGTGTGGTGGTGATGTGCCTGTAGTCCCAGCTACTCACAAAAAGCTGAAGCTTGAGCCCAAGAGTTCAAGGTTGCAATGAGCTATCATCATGCCACTGCACTCCAGCCTGGGCAATAATGAGATCCTGTATCTGAAAATAAGTAAATAGGCCAGTGTCTCATGCCTGTAATCTCAGTACTTTGGGAGACTGAGACAAGCGGATCACCTGAGGTCAGGAGTTCGAGTCCAGCCTGGCCAACATGGCAAAACCCCGTCTCTAGGAAAAATACAAAAATTAGCTGTGTGTGGCGTTGCACACCTGTGGTCTCAGCTACTTGGGAGGCTAAGGCAAGAGGACCGCTCAAGCTAGGGAGGTCAAGGCTGCAGTGAGCCGTGATCACACCATTGTACTCCAGCTTGGGCAACAGAGCAAGACTCTGCCTCAAAATAAAAAAGAAAAAGAAAAAAAAAGTTTAATGGCATCTTCCTTCCTATTCTTTCCCTCCACCCTCCTCCGTGAGTCCTGGGCGGTGGGTGCAGGGCCTGGCTCTGCCCAGAGGCCACACCCCTCAGAGGGAGAGCAGGCACTGGGGCCAGGCTATTGTTGTGGCTGAGATTCTTTCCGAAACGGAAAGCCTGGAATTAGAGGATGGCTGCTCTAATCTCTGTGGGGGGCTCCTCCTGTGGCCTTGGGGCCTGGCAGACACCCCTGAACTCTCCCAACTATTCTCCTTTCATGAAACCCCAGTCCCTTCCCTGAGCTCCCATCTTTTTGCTAAGTCCCTCGAGCCCCTTCTCTGTCTGAGCCTCCCATATCCTCACAAACCCCATCCCTTCTCTGCACCCCATCTTCCCTCGCAAGCCCTCCCGCCCTCTCTCCCGCTCCTCCCTCTCTCACTCTCCGAGACCCTTCCCTGGCCTCTTGCCCTCACTGAGACCTGGCGCCTGCAGTGCTCTCGGCCCCACGCTGTCTCATCTCCCCCACTGCTAACCCAATCAAAAATCCCTTTCCAGCCGGGCTCAGATACCCGTCCTCTTTGAAACTTCCCACCCCACCCATGGCAGAAGAGACCACCACCCCCTCTGCTGTGTTCATCTTGGGTGCAGCAGCACTGGTCTCTCGCCAACCGTGGGGGCACTTCCTGCCTCTGCCACCACCTGAGAGAGCAAAACCACGTTGGATCCACTGACCCCATGGCACAGTGCAGTGTTCCTGGTGATTTGTGGCCGGCAGCTGTGAGCAAGACTGGGAATAGGAAGAGAGATGTAGCCCAGAGGTGCAGGAAGGCATTGGTGAAGGGCAAAAACTGCAGTCAGATTCGTCTACCATTTCCGGAGCACCTTGCGGTTGCAGTCCCCACTTCCCTGCCTCTCCAAACCACACGGAGCTGGGTCTCACCATTCTCACCTTCTGACACAGAAGGAAACTTAGAGAGATTAAGTTCTTGCTCGAGGCCACACAGCCAGGGAGAGGTAGACTAGGGTTGGAATCAAAGGCAGGGCTGAGGTGTGGGGGCTGTAGCCAGCTAGTGAAGGGGGTGACACACGTCTCCTCTGTGACAATGTGGGTGTGGGGTGTGAGACTGGACCTGAAAGCCTCCCTGACTCGGCTGGTTATTCCCGACACTGACCAGAGCTGCTCCCCCTCCCACCACCGTCTCCTGGAAGGAGACCTTCTGACTCAGGCTAGTTCCGATCTGATCTCCATTCTCAAGGCGATCTGGGAATGAGCTGGGAAGTAGGAAGGAAACACCCTCAGACTCGCCTCCCCCTTGCCTGAGTCCTGGCTCTAGGGCTGGAAAGAGCCACTTTAAGGCAGTCCCTGGGGACCCACAACCAGAAACAGGGACAGTCCGGTTCACAGAGAGGGTGGCTGGAAGTTGAGGCCAGGCAGATGCAGCCCACCTCATCCTCTCATCCACCCCCCTGCCTCTCCTCTGCTGACTCTTTCAGAGCCCCTTTACCCAGAAAGCCAATCCAATTCGACCTCTCCTCCCTGACCCTGCTCTGCCCGTTCGGTAGAAGGTCTGTCTGTGCCTGTCTCCCAGGATTCTGTCCATCGGCATCCGGGGCAGAGGTCTGTTGCCCTCACATGGGGAGCTCCTGAGAGCAAGGCTGTTAGCCCTCCCCCATCCCATGCCAGAGATCCCCGAGGGCAGAGCTGTGCCACTCCTGTCTCACTGGGGGCTCCCAGAGCTGGAGCTGTCTCCCCTCCCTGACCAAACCCTCCTGGGCACTTCTAACTGAGGGCTCTGGCGTGGAGGACCAAGTCACCCCATCAGATCAGAGCTGCCCCAGGGCGTCACCTGCATTGTACCCGGATTCCCTCTTTCTGTACTCCAGCATCTGTCGTTGATCCTGCTGGTCCCACCACCCAACCTGGATGCTCCTTTAAGACCAGAGGGATGGGGGTTGCAGAGTCAGACACAACAGCCCCATCCTCCCCCCTCAGCTGCTGCGGTGGTGGGCCAGGTTTCCTGCCATTGACAGTATCCCAGCTGGGCCCTGCCCACCTCCCCTGCTTAACCCCTTCCTGACCAGATCTCAGGGCCAAGCTGGCACCACCAGCCTTCATCTATAAAGTTAGGAGAATGAAAGTGCCATTTTTTTTTTTTTTTTAGACAGTCTCACCTTGTTGCCCAGGCTGGAGTTCAGTGGTGTGATCTTGGTTCACTGCAACCTCCACCTCCCAGATTCAAGTGATTCTCCTGCCTCAGCCTCCCGAATAGCTGAGATTACAGGCATGTGCCACCACATCCAGCTAATTTTTGCATTTTTAGTAGAGATGGGGTTTCGCCATGTTGGCCAGGCTGGTCTTGAACTCCTGGCCTTAAGTGATAGGCCCGCCTCCACCTCCCAAAGTGCTGGGATTACAGGCGTGAGCCACCATGCCTGGCCCAAAAATGCCATTTCATTGGGTTGTTTTGAGGATTAAATATGTTAATCCTTATGTGAAGTACTTAGAACAGCCCCTAACATATATTAATCTCTCAATAAAATTATTGACTGGGGTCAGTGACTCAGGCCTGTAATCCTAGCACTTTGGAAACCCAAGGAGGGAGGCCTAAAAATACAAAAATTAGCTGGGCATGGTGGCATGCGCCTGTAGTCCCAGCTACTCAGGAGGCTGAGGCAGAAGAATCACTTGAACCTGGGAAGTGGAGGTTGCAGTGAGCCGAGTGAGATCGCACCACTGCACTCCAGCCTGAGCAACAGAGCGAGGCTTTAGCTATTACTCCTAATTCAGTGAGCTTCGAGAAGTTATTTCTCCTCTCTGAGTCTCAGTCTCTTCAGCCATAAATGGGAAAAATAATAAAACCTTCCCCAAAGATTGTCATGGGTAGTATGACAGTGTAGCTGATGGCATTTTGAAAGGTGGTGTAGCAACACAATATGGAACTATCACCAACAAAGTCCCCAAAACAAAATCCCCCCTTTAGGTAATAAAAACCTCTTACCAGGAGATGGGCCTTGGCTTTTCAGACCCATTACTGACTTGACAGGCAGAGGGTGCAGTTGGAAGCATGGATTTGAAGCTGGGCTTTGGGCATCTCTCTCCTGCCTCAGTTCCTGTTTCCTTACTCATTAAGTGGGAGGTCATTCCTGCTGGACTTCTGCCTAGGGTCCTTGGGTAGGGGTCAAAGGAGATCAGAGAGCAAAGATGAGAACGTGCTCTGCAAACATGGAGAGGGCTAGAAACGAGGAGGAGGAACGTGGGAAGGTGTCCAGCCAAGGGGGCAAGGATCCTTTGGCAGGGGCACTGGTCTTTGAACTCTGAGCTAGAGTTTAGTTTGTCTGCTAGGGAGAGGGGAGGAGCTCTCCTAAGAGGTAGGGTTTCACCTTGAGACATAAGGTGTCAGAGAAGAAACTCCAACGGAAGAAGCTCTAAGGGGCTTCAAGTGTGGGCAGAGAAGGAAGGGGGGCCGAACGACCTGGGCTTGGCCCTGGAATCAGCCCCACATCTGCCTTCCCAGCCAATCCTATCTGCCATGAGAGGACCTTGGGCAGAGACAGCTCCAGTGGGCTCCAGGGTCACCTTCATGCCAAGACTTGCCAGCACAGGCTCACCTGCACATCTGCAGCACCAATGCCCCCAGCCTTAGGCTGCAGATTCCTGGCCTCACCCCTAGGGAATGTAGGCTTGACACCACCCAGCATCCAGACCAGGACAGGTCTCAGCCTGCCACAGAGGGCAAAAAGCAAGTCGACTAGAACCTTCTTCTGCCTTCCCATTCAAACTGTCAGAGCATCTGCCACAGCCCTGGGAGGGGGCTGACCCCACATACAAAGCACTCCCACCCCAGGCCTTTGGAGGAAGCCTGGGGATCAGGAGGCCTTGTTTAGAGTCCTGGCTCTGCCCACGCTCACAGTACCTCCCCAGCCAACCGGGCAGGGACTGTTTGACCATCTGTAAAATAAAGGGAGCTGGACCTGGTTCACAGGTCCTCATAGTACAGAGACTGTGATCAGGAAGGAGTTAATGAGGCCAGGCTCTTCGTCAGGAAGGCAAGGGTTAATTTGGGGGGCGGGGGGTGGAGGCTCTCTCTGCTTTTCCTGTGGAGAGTGAGGTTTGGCTGCCACCAAAGTTACTTCTAGTCCCTGCTGTCCACTCCTGCCCTCAGTCTGGACCTGCCCAAGGACCCCTGCAATTAGGCCTCCCACGCAGAGGTGAGTGCACCCTGAGCCCAGGGCTGGGGTGAGAAGGAACCCAGGAACCTGAGGGCAAGGAGATTGGTACTGAACTAGTGAGCCTAAAAGATGGCCCAGAGCCAAAGCCTTGGGCAGAGTTGGGAACACAATGGCCCACGCCCAGAGCCAAAGCCTTGGGCAGAGTTGGGAACACAAACTTCAGGACTGTGAGACGGCGAGCAAGGGAACGGAGAGACCGAGGCCGCCTGCCAGGCTTCTAGGGTGGGATGTCTGAGGTCCGGCCTCCAGGCTAGCCCGGAAGGCAGGGAAGAGGCTGTGGATGACAGACTATTTTGGTCCTTGTGATTAAGGACTTTTTATAGTCTCGCTGCTCAGGGCTGGGGAGAAGAGGAGAGGACAGAGGGCACCCACGGGGTCAGACAAGCGGTGCCTTCCTGGGACCTTGGAATCCGACCCACTGCCCAGGAGAATCCCTGAGAGACAGGGAGGGGACACTGCCAGGCTCTCCTTGGTTCCCAGGCCTCAACTACCCTTTGGCAGACTGAATGATGGGCATGGGGGTGGGCTGGGCCTGGCAGGGTCTCTGCCCCAAGGCCTCTCGCAGACCCCCTCCCTGCTTCCCTGGCGAGTTCTGTTCCTTTGTTGTCCCCAGATCCAAAGTCCCTCAGCCTCCCGGACTTAGGGGGAGTAGGGGGAGATAGGGGTGGGGTCGGGTGTGCAGGGCCATGCGGGTGGCCCATTCTGTTACTGCCAAGAGAACTGTCAGCTCTTGATTTACAACCCCTCCTCGCCCCTTTCCCAGGGAGAAGGGAGGTGGAGAAGGGTCAGGAGGTCTCAGGATAAAAAGGGGACAAGGACCCTGAGGGCAGAATTCTGGGAGGAGTGCAAGTTATTAGGAAGAATTAGTGGAAGGAACTTTTTAGTGAGGCGAGGGGCCCATTTCTAACGGAAGTTGCTTGGTTTTATAGCAGCAGAAATACACGCAAAATATCAGTGAGAAGGTTTTTGTTTTTTCCTTTTTTTTTTTTTTTTTTTTGAGACAAAGTCTCGCCCCATCACCCAGGCTGTAGTGCAGTGCTGCTATCTTGGCTCACTGCAGCCTCCGCCTCTCAGGTTCCAGCGATTCTCCTGCCTCAGCCTCCCAAGTAGCTGGGATTACAGGTGAGCGCCACCACACCTGGCTAATTTTTGTATTTTTAGGAGAGACAGGGTTTCGCCATGTTGGTCAGGCTGGTCTGGAACTCCTGATCTAAGGTGATCCACCCGCCTCGGCCTCCCAAAGTGCTGGGATTACAGGTGTGAACCATTGTGCCAGGCCTTAGTAAGAAGTTCTGATAGGCAAGTGAGAGATCCAATCTGAACTGCAAGGCAAGAAACCTGTGTTCCAGTCCTGGCCCCTAACTCTCAACAGGACCCGAACAAGCCCCTCCTTCTCTCTAGGCCAGTTTCCTCCTCATGAAATGGAAATGCAAAGGTTAAACAAGGTGATGTTTACAGTTTGGCATTCTGAGATCCCCTTGGCAAGGGCAGAGTAGCTGGCAGTAGCTGATAGGGCCTGGGGACCACCTCCCTCTCCTGCCCGGATAGCCCTGCTGGGCCTGGGAAGGGCAGTTGGCTGCAATTACTGGAGGCTCCTACCCTGTGGTTATATCCCTGACCTCGGTGTTTGGGGGCGGGAAGGGTGGGCCCTGCTGGAGCCAGCCTGTGGCTGGGAGCCTCCTTGTCTTGTGCTCAAAGCTGCTGGGTTAGGAAGAGGTATTTTTTCCGGTTGAAGCCACTTTCAGGAATTGGGCCGGGACCAGCCATTTCCTTTTCCAAGTGTCCTGCTTGCTGAGGCCTGCCTGCATGGCCCTGTGGCCAGACTGGGGCACCTTCAAAGGGGCATATATTTCTGAGTGGCAAGAGAGATCCCCACTCAATATCTCTGAAGGACGGAGAAAGGGATGGCCTGAGCCTCTGCTCCCTGGACATGGGACCGGCTAACCTGGATGGGAGAGGGGTGGCTGACTGATCCCATACTGAGGAATGCCAGCAGAAGAGGAGCAGGGACAGTTCCTGCCCTTCCCCTGACCATTCCTCTCTCCCTGCAGGTCTGTGAGAGCCCAAGCCAATTGCTCTTGGCCCCGTGGCTGGCTACTTATGAGGCACTGTCCTACCCAGCTCTGCTAAGATGCTCCTGGCCCCTCCCTCCACTCTCTCCAGAGGAAGGACCGCCAGCGCCGTGGAGAGGCTGGAAGCCGACAAAGCCAAGTATGTCAAGACGTACCAGGTGATAGCTAGGCGACAGGAGCCAGCCCTGCGTGGGAGTCCCGGGCCGCTCACGCCGCACCCCTGCAACGAGCTGGGGCCCCCTGCATCGCCCAGGACGCCCAGGCCGGCCCGCCGCGGAAGCAGCAGGCGGCTGCCAAGGCCTGACTCCCTCATCTTTTACCGCCAGAAGCGGGACTGCAAAGCTTCGGTGAACAAAGAGAACGCCAAGGGCCAGGGGCTGGTGCGGCGTCTCTTTCTGGGCGTCCCGCGGGACACTGCCCCGAGCAGCCCGGCCTCCACAGAGCGACCTGCGGCTTCAGGGGCTTGGGCCGCGCCCCAGGATGCCCCGGAAGCGACGGGAAAGCGGGAGCTGTGCCCGACGTGCTCGCTGCCCATGTCTGAGAAGGAGCGCTTCTTCAACTACTGCGGCCTGGAGCGCGCGCTGGTGGAGGTTCTGGGCGCAGAGCGCTTTTCCCCGCAGAGCTGGGGCGCCGACGCCAGCCCGCAGGCCGGAACTTCGCCGCCGCCCGGCTCCGGGGACGCCAGCGACTGGACGTCCAGCGACAGGGGCGTGGACAGCCCGGACGGCGCGGGCGGCGGCGGCGGTGGCGGCTCGGAGGCAGCGGGCTCGGCGCGGGACGGGCGCCCCCCGGTGTCGGTGGTGGAGCGCAACGCGCGCGTCATCCAGTGGCTGTACGGCTGCCAGCGCGCCCGCGGACCGCCGCGCGAGTCCGAGGTGTGACCGCCGCGGCTCCAGAGCCGGCTCCGGGGGAGTGCGGAGCGCGGGGCTGGCCCCGGGCACGGACGGGGACACCCCGCTTCTGACTCGCTGGGTGCCTTTGCGCAAGCTCTTCCCTCTGGAACTCAGTTTCGCGTCTGAACCTTGGGGAGATGGGACAAGTTGCTGGCGAAGGCCCTTCCCTGAGCCCGCGGCGAAGGGGGAGGGAGGTGCCTCGTGGCCCCTGTGGAGGCCAGGTCTGGGGAGTCAGGACTCGGGTGGGAGTGAGCAAACCTGCTGAATACAGTTAAAATGTTATTTAAATGAGGAGCTGAGGAAGCAGGCAAACCGGTTTTCGTGGTTAACCGCACGGGTTTTGGAGTGTGGGTTCCCGACTGACTGTGTGACCCTGGGCAAGCACTTGACCTCTGAAGCAGCGGGGCCCTTTGGTTATTAAGGAGGGAGGAGTAGGGGATACAAGTATTTCAAAATAGTTGTAACGCACATGGCAAAGTGCCCAGCATATAGAAAGTGCTCAATAAACAATGACTGCTGTGACTTCTACTGAATTAGTTCTAACACTGTTGTGATTTCCACTGGCCTCCAGGTCGATCCAAACTAGAGCTGGGAGCTGGGAATAGCGCGTTTCGGGAGCCTGAGGGGGCGTCTGCGCCAGAAATCTGGGGTCCACCAGATCCTAAAAGGCCCCATTCCAGGAGTTTTGCTGCCCGGGTTGTGGTCACTGGATATGAAGGGCTGAGATGTGGAGGATCCAACTTTTCGAACACGAAAAGAAGGGAAGCTTTTCTGCCAGCCCGCAGGCTCCTGCCACTGCCTCCCTTTCCCGCAAGGACACACAAGGTCGCCTATTTATCACAGGTTCGCACCTCTGAGTCTTCTTCGTTCATACACCTCCTTCCTTTTCTTGGATTGCTGTTCCTTTTCTCTCCACTCTTCCTTCTCGAAGATAACATATATTCTCCAGGAAGCCTTCCTGAATGCCCCAGTCAGCCTCACCTGCTCTGAGCTCCCAAGTACAGCCCTACTTTTGTGCCTCAATTTGTCACCTTTTGTGGGACTTGCTGGTAGCCCGGGTTCTCTAGTTAGTCGCTGACGTTTGCCTAGTACAGGGACGGCGCACATAGTAGGGCCACAGACACAGTTTGTTGAATTAAATGAGGCTGGAGAGGGCGGTGGAAGCAGTCCTCTGGAGCTCCCCAGCTTACTGGAAAGTTGTACCTTAAATTAAAAACCCATCCTGATATGCGGGCTGTCTTTGGTCATTTTCCCCTGTATGTTTGGTGAGGCGAGGACCCCTCCAGCTGGACCCCGCCCGAGGTCGCCTCCCCAAAAGCAGCCTTTCTTGATGTCCGGACAAAAGCACGCAGTCACACAGGCTGTCAGGCCAGGGATTTTATCAGGGATGGGAGCAGCGGGCACTGGGTTCGGCCAGCTCGCTAGTCGCCCTTGGGCGTGGCCTTCACCCTCATCTCGGCCAGTTTGTGGGTGAGGAAGCCCCACTTGAAGCCGGTCACCGGCTCGGCCTCCTGCGACTCGGGGCGCTCGACGGCCTCGTCTCCGGGTTCGGGGTCAGGCTCTGGGGTAGGCTCCGCGCCGCGCAGCATGGACGCAGCTGCCGCCTGCTGCTGCTGCCACCTGCTGGCGAACGCGTCCCAGAAGCCCGGGCCGCGCACCTCCGCCGCCGCCGCCTGCGAGGGGGGTCGCGCCGCCAGAGGGCTGCGAAAGAGGGTCGCGGTCAGGGGAGCGGCCGAGCTGTCCCGAGGAGAACATCAGAGAGGAGGCGGGGCCGAGGGTCGAGTTTAGTGGGGCCGGGGGAGCCCAGGCGGACTCAGGAGCTCTGATGAGGCGCGGGGTCAGGTGACTAGAGGGGGACCAGGTTGAAGGGCGGGTCAGAGCCTGGAGACAAAAGGAAGGCTCAGAGGCCCCGGAAAGGGGGCTGGGGTGGGACAGGGTCAGGGGATTAGGCGAGGGGTGTGGAGGGAGGGGACAGTCATCGGGATCCCTGGGGAAAGAATGCGGTCAGGGGTTCAGGCGAGGCTCGAGGAGGGACGCTGGAGGCGCGCGTAGGTCTAGGAAGCTGGAAGGATCCCTGGGAGATCAGGTGGAAGCGGGAGGGGCTGTTTAAATCTCACCCGAGGATGCCTTAGGGAAAAGAGGCAGGGCACGGACAGGGTACGCTCCTGGGATTGAGGGAAAGGGGGACTAGGGACACAGTAGAAAGGTGGAGCGACAGGAAGGCCTAAGTGAGAGGCTTAGGGGAAAGCAAGGGGACTCAAGA
This sequence comes from Aotus nancymaae, assembly GCF_030222135.1. Lineage (NCBI taxonomy): Eukaryota > Metazoa > Chordata > Mammalia > Primates > Aotidae > Aotus > Aotus nancymaae. The sequence continues at coordinate 22,761,464 of NW_026988467.1, forward strand.
GAGGTGGGGAGATGTGGGGGGAGGACAGTCAAGGAGAGGTGATGACGCTTGAAGCTGAAGCCTCGAGTCCAGGAAGTTCCTTAGGGAACTGGGGATGGGTATGTGGAGGGAGGAGAACGGAAACCTGGAGGCGGGAGAGATGGGATAGGTCATGGGGACCCTAGGAGAAAAGAACAGGGTCAAGGGTGAGAGGGGGATGTGACCAGGATGGAGGAAAAGGCAGAAATGTAGAGTGTGCCAGAGATAGAGCCAGGAGGGAGACTGAGGTCCCAGGTCCTACTCCCTAATCCCCGGCATCAAAGACCTTCTAAGACAGTGGTTCCCAAAGTAGGTGCTGCAGGGTCGGGGCGGGGAGCCTGCTGAAAACAGCTAGATCCCCAGGGCCCTGCCACACCTGCTGAATCGGAGTCTCTGAAGGAGGTCCAGGAATATGTTTGTCACATGCTTCCTTGGAGAGTAAGGGTTTAGACAGCATTTGGGAACCTTTGATCTGGATCACCTTCTCTTGCAGACACCTAAAGCTATTTTCCATTCTCGGATTTTAGAGAGATGGCCCCTCCCAAGTGGATGGGTTGAGAGAGCCCATAAATACCTTCTAGCACCTCAATCCCAACAGCTGGTCAATTCCTCCTGAGATTTACCCTAATCTCCCAGATATGCTGATTTGGCCTGTTTCCTGCTGAGAGAAACAGAAACAGCCTGGGGCTGCCCCTTCTCAGCCCTCTGTGGTTAGAAAGACAAACTGACGAGAAGGAAAGGACCAGGCAGAGGGGGACCGCAGGCCCCTTCCAGAACCACCCCCAAACACACACGCACATACTGGTCAGCGCAAGGCTCCGGTGGCAGCAGCTTATCCTCATCTTCTTTGTTAAACAGAGACGACATTGTCAGCCAGCCTTTCACCCCGACCCCCTGAACCTGGGAAGCGGGGTGGGAGTCAGGAAAGGGGCCCAGCACAACCTTCCAGGACTCCAGAGAAGCCTCTACCAGGCTGCCTAGGGTTGGCATGGAAGGAGAGAGAAGACTCACCCGGCGGGCCAGCTGTGACATGGGATTGAAGGTCTCCTCCATTGGTTCTGCCATCTCAGATTCCACTAATGCTGGGTTCTCCCTCTGGGACACAAGACCCCCACACAGCATGAGAGAGACCACAGAGGAGTGTGATCTCCCTCCCTCACTGCTATCCTAGTACACACAGACTAGGTACTCCAAACCTCACAGAACTAAACACACCTATACACCCCACAGCTCCGCAAGAGCACACAGGAATTCATACAGGTATACCTGTAGAGTAAATCCCTGTAGACACCATATTTTTTCTTTTTCTTCTTCTTTTTTTTTTTTTGTGAGACAGAGTCTTGCTCTGTTACTCAGGCCAGAGTGCTGTGGAGTGCAGTAGCACGATCTCGGCTCACTGCAACCTCTGCCTCCTGGGTTCAAGAGTTTCTCCTGCCTCAGCCTCCTGAGTATCTGGGACTACAGGCACCCCTCACCATGCCTGGCTAATTTTTGTATTTTAAGTAGAGATGGGGTTTCACCATGTTGGCCAGGCTGGTCTCGAATTCCTGGCTTCAAGTGATCTGCCCACCTTGACCTCCCAAAGTGCTGGGATTACAGGTGTGCGCCACCACAGCCGGGCTGCAGACACCCTTGAGCACACATACCTGCCCACCACAGACACACTCATACACACCCAAAAGCACATGAACATGGAAATGCACTCTGATGTAGACACACACCTGTACATGAGCATGCCTGTATATAGACGTGTGTGTTTCAGGTACCTATACAAGGACACACACAGTTATACCATTTATACCTGTGCACTTATACAACCACAGACAGCTGCACAGAGGCCCATCCGCAATACACAAAACCTCTCCACCCAAATACAGATACCAAAACACACACACCATACAAACATAACACCTGCAAATGTCTACACAGAGGCATGCAGGCATAGACTGCTGCCCAAAATGTTCACACCTGCACATACACCTTCACTGGGGATTCCACCCAGACACTGATCACACCACTTACCCACAGACACTTCTGCACAAGCCCAGCCTTGGTCACCAACCTCTCCAGACATTCAGGAATTCAAATCATTCCCTACCCCTCTGGACTAATTCCTGCCACTGCCACATTTTGTGATTGTGTGACTGCCACTTATCACAGCCTCAGACATAAGACTGTCCCTGGTTTCAGAAGCTTTTCTGCTGCTGTTGTTGTTTTGAGACAAGGTCTCACCTGTCGCACAGGCTGTAGTGCAGTGGAGCCTCAACCTCCCTGGGCTCAAGCGATCCAACCATCTCAGCCACCTGAGTAGCTGGGACTACAGGTGTGTGCCACAATGACTATCTAATTTTTTTTTTTTGTAGAAAGAGGGTTTCACTATGTCACCCATGCTGGTCTTGAAATCCTGGGCTCAAGTGATCCTCCTGCCTCAGCCTCCTGAGTAGATAGGATTATAGGCACCCACCACCACACCCATCTAATTTTTGTATTTTTAGTAGAGGCGGGGTTTCGCCATGTTAGCCAGGCTGCTCTTAAACTCCTGATCTCAGGTGATCTACCTGCCTTGGCCTCCCAAAGTGCTAGGATTGCAGGCATGAGCCACTGCACCCAGCCTGGTTTTTTTTTTTTTGAGACGGAGTTTCGCTCTGTCACCCAGGCTGGAGTGCCGTGGCACAATCTGGGCTCACTGCAACATCTGCCTCCCAGGTTCAAGTGATTCTCCCAAGTAGCTGGGATTACAGGTGCATGCCGCCACACCCAGCTATGTTTTTTTGTATTTTAGTAGAGACCGGGTTTCGACATGTTGCCCAGACTGGTCTTGAACTCCTGAGCTCAGGCAATACACCCGACTTTGCCTCCCAAAGTGCTAGGATTACAGGCATGAGCCACCGTGCCCGGCCTGGCCTGTTTGTTTTTTAATGTCAGAACAAAGCATGGTCTCAGTATGGCTTTGATCTGATGCTGCTACAGTGGCCTTTCTAGTACAGGCGCCACTCCCCGACTTCTAGTAACAGGGGACTCACTACATCACTCCCACTTCTGCTCCCATTAGAAAGCTGTGTCCAGCTAAGTGTGTTCGTGTGCCTACTGCCCACTTGTCCTAGAAGAATCTCTTCCGTGTGGCAGCCTCAAGATCTTTGGAGACAGCAACCACTCCTCCCATGGTCCCCAGGTCTTTTCTTCTTCCTCAGTTTTCCTGAATGTCCTGGCTTTCTGATGCTGCACCATGCTCTTTACCATCCCTGAATGTGCCGTCTGCACAAATGTGCCCCCCCCCCACCTCCAAGCCTATTCTGTGCCCCACTTTATACCACTCATTCCTGCTGCCCCTCTGCACATGCTCCACCCAGCATGCATGGATGACACCCACCTCATCTGCCAGGTCTTCCTCAGATTCCCCACTCAGGGTCTGTAACACTTTGGACTTGTAGGTTTTCCAGAAGGCCTGGTTCATGACTGCAGGGGGAAGAGGCCTGGGATCCAGGCACAGGAAGGTGGTGGCTCAATGGATACCAGTGAGTCTGGCTCCAGGAACTTGGTGAGGCCGAGAGCCTGTCCGAGGGATCTGGTGACTTCATTAAAGATGCACCAGCCTCCCCAGCTGGCACAGTGCCCAGGTAATGAACCTGATCCAAAGGAGTCGGGCAGCGGGGGATGGAACAGGCTTCCACCATCTTACCCCCTTGTCTTGACCCATATTGGCCAAGAATAATGTCTCTAGACAGGCCTTCTCTATCTCTCTGTCTCTAGGGAGGCCTTCTTTGTGGGCCTAGAAGTATTTGAGGTTGTCCAGCTCTTAGCACATCTCCAGGAAAATCTTCCATTCACAAAATCCTGAGGGATGGGACCCACACTGGAGCCCTGGTGACTATGGCCATACCAGTTGTGTCCTCAGCAGGGCTCCACCCTGCGTTCCTACTCAGCCTCAATGAGCTGGAGTGGAAGGTCCCCAGGCCCCCAGTGGGCACCTTGGGCTTACATTTCACTTCTTTGTCTGGGCTGGAAACTGATTCCTCTCCCCAGGGATGCACGTGCCTGTCTCCTTGTTTCCTGGCAACAGATTCCAAAGAGCTGGAGTCCCTGAATTATTGCTAAGCTCCTCTGGCCCCTTCCAGCTGAGTTGGCTCTGACCAGCCTGGGAGGCACCAGGCTCCTATGAACAGGGAAAGGCCCTCTAGGCCTCTGCCCACTCTGAGTATGTGACACCTGGGCCTTTGCTGCCAGCCCACCTCTGGGAGCCCAGGGCTTAGAAAAAGGAGGCAAAGATGGAGAGGTCTTTCTATGAGTACTTGTTAGAAGAACTGAGCCCTCTGGAGTCTGGATGCCTGAGTACTGCAGTCTCTGGGAAGGAATACCCTTCACAGAGTTGGCTGAGGGCAGAGGGAGGATGGAGACTCAAGAGATAACTGGGGACCAGGGAGAAGTGGTGAAGGCTTTTTCAGGGACTGGAGATATCTCGGGAAGCCCTGTTAGGGTTGGGATTCCAAACTCATTCACTCTCAGTCACATATTGATTTATTCACGACACAGACATTTATCAGTGCTTTCCAGAGATAAAGCATCCCACCCCCACCGCAGAGTCCAAGGTCTGGGAACCAGGAAGGGATGACAGGGATAGAGGTTGGCACTGAGACTTGTTGGGCCAGGCCAGGGAGAGCAAGGCAGAGAGACGGCCCCGAAACCCCCAGACGCAAGCACCACCCGCGCCTCCCCAGCGAGGGCCCGCGTGACCATGCCCTTCAGTGGGCGTACTTTTGGGGCCCCGTCCTGAGTTCGGTCACTGACGTCGACGGCCGCCTGGGGGCGCTCGAGCCGCTGGCCGAGCGAGTGACGTCATCTGTCAGAGGCGGTCCGGCGGAGCCTCCCTCGCGCCCCGGCGTCCCGGAAGCGCCCACACGTGTACTCCGTGCTCTGCTCCTGGCCCCTTTGCCGGGCTGTTTCTGGCCATGGGTCGCTCCCGCCGGACAGGCGCGCACCGAGCGCACTCCCTAGCCCGGCAGATGAAAGCGAAGCGGCGGCGGCCGGACTTGGATGAGATTCATCGCGAGCTGCGGCAGCAGGGACCCGCACGGCCCCAGCCCGACCCAGACGCCGAGCCGGACCCCGACCTGCCAGGGGGCGGCCTGCACCGCTGTCTGGCCTGCGCGTGAGTACCGGCCGAGCCCGGCCTAGGGCGGAGGAGGGTCCGAGGTACCGGCCGGGTAATGTGAAGTTCGAGCCCCGGGCGGCGCGGAGTCTTCTCTCTTGGGACCTGTGGTTCCTCCCGCCTCCCGTTCCTCAGACTCAGATCCTGGTGTCAGGGACAAGCTAGGGCTAGGGAGATAGGTGTACTTGGTAGACATCACCTCCTCACTGCCCTTCTCACTTCCCTCCCTACAGGAGATACTTCATCGATTCCGCCAACCTGAAGACCCACTTCCGATCCAAAGACCACAAGAAAAGGTATGAAGGAGTGAGGAGAGGATTGATGGATGGGTGCTCGGCAGATAGGGCTCGCACCTGGTCAGCTCCCAACTCCTATTCTTCTTTCTGCCAGGCTGAAGCAGCTGAGCGTCGAACCCTACAGTCAGGAAGAGGCGGAGAGGGCAGCGGGTATGGGATCCTATGTGTCCCCCAGGCGGCTGGCAGTGCCCACAGAAGTGTCCACCGAGGTCCCTGAGATGGACACTTCTATCTGACATGGCCTGAGGATGCAGGGCAAAGGAGTTGCTCATGGACAGTGACGCAAGGACTAGGCTGGGAGGGGGTGTGCCAGCCCCTTTTGGCCCTAGGTTTGCGAAGCGGACGGCCTCTTTTGGGTGCCCTGCCCCCAATAAAGGAACTGGATAAAGAGAGCTTGCCTCCACTTCTCTAACTTCCAGGCCCCGTCCCAAACACCTGTCCTGGAATGGTTTCTTTACTACTTTCTGTGCACCAGGCCTAGGGTGTCTACCCTCCACTTGGTCTATCTTTGGAGCCTACATCCCTGCCTTCCCTCTGAGGTCCTAGCAACTGGACTGGAACACCCAGATGGAGCCCTGATACAGTGTAGGGTGGCAGGAGTGGGATCAGATTACTCTGTCCTGCTTCCGACATAGAATGATCCCCAGAAAAGAAGCAGTCTTCTGAGATTGCCGCCCCCTCCCGAGTCACCTACCTCCAGCATCCAGGTGAGAGTCTCTCTTCTTTGTTATGGGTTCCGTGGCAGCTGCCGCTGCCTCACCATCTTCCAGACCGCATAGCAGGAGCCACCCAGCCCGAGGACAGCTAGCACCGTAGCCACAATCCCAGCCAGCGGACTCCGGGGCTCTGCCTTCAGCTCACCAGCTATCTGCATCTGGAGGCGCACAGCCTGAGGGATCAGTTGAGACTTCCAGGAAGGTGGGGAGTGGGAAGGGGATGAGTAGGTGCAGCTAGGGGAAGGAGACATGGATGCCAGTGCTGCCCCAGGGAGATTCCACCCCAATCCCTTTCGCTTCACTGCCCATCTGGGCCTCTGCTGCTCAGGCGGCAGGGAACGTGACAGCTTGGCTGTTGGGGGTGTCAACCCAGCTATGGTAGGGGGAAGAAGGGGTCAGTCATGCCAAAAGCCATTGATCAGGGGTACTTACCTGTAGCACCCGGAAGTAACCAGGGGTCAGGCGTCGAAATCGCATGGTGATCGGCACTGGTCTCCCTGGCGGCCTGTAGGGTGGGAGCGGATGTGAAGACCAGCGGTCTCCATGATACCAAGAAGTGGAAACTAGGGTAGAGGGGTCTCTGACCTTCTATATGCGCAAGACCCAAGCCCTCGGAGGATGCTCACCCGCGCCTTCTGCCCAGGTCTGCCTGGGGGCGGGGCAACTGGACCTTTAAATCTGGTCCCTTCCCCCACTGCCTACCATCCTGCCAGCCTTAGGAGCAGCTGTCAAAAGAGATCAGCATCAGGCCTGAGCAGCACCTCCCCCACTCACCCAGGAGGCCGGTCCGGGTAGGCAGGAGAAGCCTTGGCTGGCAGTGCTCAGAAGTCCCAGGCCTGGACCAGGTACTGGGCAGACCTCCCTCAGCCCTGGTCCAGGCACCATCCCTGCCGCAGATGATTGGATACCACCAACCAGCATTATCAAAGGAGGGGGAGGGTGCCTTCATTAGCTCCTCACCATAGTATGCCTTTTCCACTTGATTTCTGTGAGATCAACCACATCTACCTCGAGGGAGGGCACATTTAACCCATTTCTTCAAGACAGTTTCTGCAGGGACTTCCCTGCCCTCAGCTTGGGAACAATAATAAAAGCATATCTGCATATACCAATTAAGAAAGTTGTCCATGCCACGTTAAAAATAGTAGTCATTGCTCTAAGCACTTTACTTGTATTATTTAATTTGGTATTGATTATCCCTTAAATGAAAAAGTATGGCGGGGCAGCACTTTGGGAGGCTGAGGCAGGCAGATTGCCTGAGCCCAGGAGTTTGAGACCAGCCTGGGCAACATGTGAAATCTCATCTCTACCAAAAAAAAAAAAAACCAACAAAACAGAAACAAAAATTAGCCAGGCATGGTGGTGCATGCCTGTAGTCCCAGCTGCTTGGGAGGCTGAGGTAGGAGGATTGCTTGAGCCCAGGAGACAGAGGCTGCAATGAGCTGAGGTCTCGCCATTGCACTCCAGCCTGGGTGACAGAGCCAGACCCTGTCTCAAAAAAAAAAAAAAAAAAGAAAAAGAAAAAGTACAGTTTACAGAATAGTATGTACTATTTGCAGATACAGAAAATAAAAGAATATCCCAAATTTAGCGAAGACCCCCATTGGGGAACATGATAGAGACACTGTGGAAAGGGCACATCCTCCTTTCATTTAATCTATCACCTTTGAAATGTATACAGCAAATGCCTAGATCTTTATATTCATAAAGCCTTTAAAATAGGCCAGGCATAGTGACTCACATCTGTTATCTCAGCACTTTGGGAGGCTGAGGCAGTCAGATCACTTGAGGTCAGGAGTTCCAGACCAGCCTGGCCAACACAGCAAAACTGTCTCTACTAAATATACAAAAATTAACCAGGTGTGGTGGCACGCACTTGTAATCCTAGCTACTCGGGAGACTAAGGCATGAGAATCACTTGAACCTGGGAGGCAAAGGTTGCAGTAAGCCAAGACTGCGCCACTGCACTCCAGCCTGGGCAGCAGAGCAAGACTGTCAAGAAACAAAACCCTTTCAAATAGAAGCTGCCACAGGCAGGTGGGTGGATCACTTGAGGTCAGGAGTTCAAAACCAGCCTGGCCAACATGGTGAAACCTGTCTCTACTAAAAATACAAAATTAGCCAGGTGTGGTGGTGCACACCTGTAATCCCAGCTACTCGGGAGGCTGAGACAGGAAAATCACTTGAACCCAGGAGGTGGAGGTTGCAGTGAGTTGAGATTGCGTCATTGCATTCCAGCCTGAGCAACAAGAGCAAAACTCCATCTCGAAAACATTAAATAAATAACTAAATAAAATAGAAGCTGCCATTTATTGTGTCCCTAACTGCCTAGCCCTGGCAGGTGCTGGGAGCATAGAGTAAAGGTGCCGTGGCTCAGGGAGGAAAGGGGCTGGTTCTCACCTCTGGTGCCAGCTCAGGAAAGGAATTTGATGAAATCAAGATCTGTCTACTGAACACTGTGATAAAGGCTCTCTTAGAATTTATTGGACTTCCCCGGAGTGCCACAGGGAGGCTGCTATATGAAGAGGCAAAAATATTAGAAGAGGATGCAGCTCAGAGTGTTCAGGGGTCACAGACTCGAAGCAAAGGACAAAGCTGGAGATGGGAGGGGCATTTTGCAAATTTGAAGCCAACTGGCTCACAAAATGAAAGAGGCTGTTAACACCAAGTGTGAAGGGATGGCATCACCAGATCTGGCCAAGTTCAGAGAAGCTGGAGCTCTTAATTTGCATGTGAAATTATTAAATGATGACAACACACATATACTGCATGGGCCAACCATGGGTGAAATTCAGACTTTGGGTCTCTGGGTTACAGGTAATGTGACAGGCTTTGAAGGCTGGGATGCTGCAGAAATTCTGAAGTAGGTGACACAGTCAGCTCCTCCCCACAGAATTAAAGCAATAATAACTCATATCAACTCCATGATACAGATTTCAAAGTACTTAACATCATCACAGATCTAAGGTCTAGGTATCTCCTTATGAAGAGGAAGAAACAGATTCAGAGAGGTGAAGTTGGGCCAAGTCACATAGCAATTGAGTGAAACTGATTTTATCTGATTATAAAGCCCTGGGAGTCCCCTGATCTGAGATGACAGTGATGAAAATGAACATTTAGTATGTGTCAGACATTTTTCTAAGATGAAAGCTCTTACTCTGGGGTTCAGAATTCAGGGGATCTGCCGGGCGCAGTGGCTCACGCCTGTAATTCTAGCACTTTGGGAGGCTGAGGCAGGTGGATCACCTGAGGTCGAGAGTTTGAGACCAGCCTGACTAACGTGGTGAAACGTCATCTCTACTACAAATACAAAAATTAGCTGGGCATAGTGGTGGGCACCTGTAATCCCAGCTACTGGGGAGGCGGAGAATCACTTGAACCTGGGAGGCAGAGGTTGCAGTGAGTCATGATCGTGCCATTGCATTCCAGCCTGAGTGACAGAGTAAAACTCCGTCTCAAAAACAAAACAGAATTCAGGGGATCCATAAACTTGGATGGGAAAAAAAATTATATTTTTATTTTCGCTAACCTCTATCCAAAATTTATGATTTCATTCTACATGGATTGAAGTAGTAGCAGTATTTTTGGCTTAGTCACCAATAGAAATCACAGGTATTTTCATATCAAATTGCAAATATCTCAAAATATTTATGCTCGTAATGATTTCTAAATCACAGTTGTTGTTAAACCACCGCTAAATTGTATGTGAGCACCTTCTGTTTCAGATGCTCCTGTGATGTAGCTGCCATTAACTGGGCACCTCCGGGCCTAGCAGTGGTTCAGTGACCAAAGGGTAAATCTGCCTGTTTTCGATAGGGCTTCTTCACTCTTCTGCATTCCCTGTCTTTAGTTGTTTGCTGATCAATATGTAAGAGGAGGTGAGTCAAAAATCACCCCACAGTTGGTTGACAACACACTATGGTCATTAAAAAAGGAAAATTTAACTTTTGGCCAGTCTTGTTAATGTTAATAAACATATCATAATATCATAGATTTGTGATTTTATTTTTTTGAGGTCGGGGGGTCCTGCTATGTTGCCCAGGGTGGCTTTGAACCCCTGGGCTCAAGTGATACTCCCCACCTCAACCTCTCGAGTAGCTGGGACATCAATTGGGTGCCAGTGCTCCACACCTCCAAATTTGTTTTTTTTTTGAGACGGAGTTTCGCTCTTTTTACCCAGGCTGGAGTGCAATGGCGTGATCTCGGCTCACCGCAACCTCTGCCTCCTGGGTTCAGGCAATTCTCCTGCCTCAGCCTCCGGAGTAGCTGGGATTACAGGCATGCGCCACCATGCCCAGCTAATTTTTTGTATTTTTATTAGAGACGGGGTTTCACCATGTTGACCAGGATGGTCTCGATCTCTTGACCTCATGATCCACCCACCTCGGCCTCCCAAAGTGCTGGGATTACAGGCTTGAGCCACCGTGCCCGGCCCAAATTTGTTTTTAAATATAGTTTTGATAATTGTTCTCATTACAATCCTAAGCATTTTGTTTTGTGCCTTTATATATTTATTTATGATACAGAGTTGTGCTCTGTTTCCCAAGCTGGAACGCAGTGGCACAATCTTCGCTCACTACAACCTCCACCTCCAGGTTCAAGTGATTCTCCTGCCTCAGCCTCCCGAGTAGCTGGGATTACAGGCGCATGCCACAATATCTAGCAAAGTTTTTGTATTTTTAGTAGAGACGGGGTTTCACCATCTTGGCCAGGCTGGTCTTGAACTCCTGACCTCAAGTGATCCACCTGCCTCAGCTTCCCAAAGTGCTGGGATTACAGGCATGAGCCACAACGCCTGGCCTGTTTTATGCTTTTATAAGCAGCTATTCTGAGAAAGCATTCATGAGCCTCACCAGATGCCAGAGTCCATAATGCAAAATAAAAGGGAGGCCAAACAGCCCAGTTCTAAAAGTTTTCGAGCTATCACTCAAATGCTGTGCATAGCTGCCCTTTGAAGTAGGGTCTGTTTTATCTGTTTTACAGACCTAGAAACTGAGGCACAGAAGTGAGGGTCAGCCCCAGTTCACACAGCTAACAAGAGCTGGCCTATGCACCCAGGGACCTGGCCCCTCACCTCTGTGCTTTGCTACTGAGCTTACCGCTCCTCTTGTGGCTTTTTCTTGAGGAGCCCAAGGGTCTGGGCCCTACCCCAAGATCTGAGGCCAGTGGCGCTGCCTCCTAGCTGGGGGCGAGATGACAGAGCCCTACGATGCCTGAAGGGCGAGGAAGGAGGCAGATGGGCGTGGGCCAATGGCTGTTGCTGCGCCTCACCTGGCCGTCTCTGTGGGCTCAGGTATGCAGTAAGCTCCGCCCAGGACCCAGCCCAGCCCCTCCCCAGGCCTGGGCTCTGGGAGCGGAAATTCCGGCGCCAGCAGGGCAGAACGGGAGCTGATTCGAGCTGGCGGAGCGGAGCTGGGCCATGGAACCCGTAGAGACCTGGACCCCCGGAAAGGTGGCAGCTTGGCTGAGAGGTGGGTGGGGCTGGGGTGGAGCTGGGCTCGAAGGGGACTAGGTGTAGTGTCCCTCAGAAGAGGGAGGAGGAGAGGAAAAGAAAAAAAAGCCTTCGGACTGGGCGCGGTGGCTCACACCTGTAATCACAGCACTTTGGGAGGCCCAGGTGGGTGGGTCATCTGAGGTCAGGAGTTCAAGACTAGCCTGGTCAACATGGGGAAACCTTGTCTCTACTAAAAATACAAAAATTTTTAGTAGAGCTGGGCATGGTGGTAGGTGCCTGTAATCCTAGCTACTCAGGAGGCTGAGGCAGGAGAATCGCTTGAACCCGGGAGGTGGAGGTTGCAGTGAGCCGAGATCACACCACTGCACTCCAGCCTAGGTGACAGAGTGAGACTTTGTCTCAAATGAAAAAAAAAAAAACCTGTGGATTCTATCAGTCTGTCAGTCAGCAAGTATTTACAGAGTGCCTACCAAATTCAGGTACTATGCTGGGCAGAGAGACAGACAAGATGACCCCAGGGGGCCCAGTGACCCAGAAGGGAGTCCCTCATCATTGCAGCAGCCCAGGGTGGTGATGGGGAGGCGGTGTCATGAAAACAGGAGGGAGGCCTGGCAGGCCCACGCCCACTGCATCTCCTTCATCTTCCCTGGCCCCAGGACCCAATGGGCTCTTGTTAAATCCATTTCATAGAGTCAGAAACTGACACACAGGGCCAGGAAGTGATTTGCTCTGTCTCTGGTGTCGTTTGTCCCCTCTCCACACCCTGAGCTCCTAGTGACAGAAGCAGAAGCCCTGGGCCAGACTGAAGAGATTGACACAGCCCCACCCTGGGGCTCCTATCCAAGGGGCAAGGTGCTGTCCAGGCTTAGCGAGCCCAGACAGATGGGAAACAACACACCCCACCGACAGACTCAGAGAAGGGAGGGCCTCTTGACGTGGTGCAGTTGGGGACAGGCAGTCAGGACACCCTTCCCAGAGTGGGGAGCTGGAGCCCACTGGAGGCAGGCTCAGGAGGATGAGCCTGGGTAAGGGCAGAGATTAAGGGCTGGGGTCAGACTCCCAGGCTGGATTCCAGGTTCACCTCCGCCACTTACCAGATCTGTGAGCATAGATCTGTTTTTCTGTCCATCAAATGGAAAAGGCAACTCTGATCTCATGAAGTAAAAATGAGACAATCATGGCAAGGCTCATTTGTAGCTCAACAGCCAGGTCTATTGGGAGGGCAGCAGCCCAATACAGTCACCGTGCAGGAAGGAAGTGGCTCAGGGGCCCATAGCCAAGGAGTGACAGGTTCATGAACTCCCAGTCCAGTGCTCTTAAGGTGACACAGGGAACACACACACCCGCCCCAGTGAAGGAGTCTGGCTCAGGAGGGGAAGAATTCCTTTGAAGAGTGAGCAAGCTACTTAACCTCTGCTCTGTGTCAATTTTCCCATCTGTAAACAGGATAATGATATTCTTTACCTCCTAGAAATGTGAGAATCGAATGTGTTAATGTATGTAAAGCTCTTATAGCTTTAGTTAGCACATAGTAAGTCCTCAATAGACACTTTTCTTATTTTTGAGTGTCTACCTTGTCCAGGCACAGGCTGGGGGATCCCCCAAATCCTGGGGGAGTGGGAACAAGAGGAGAGCCCCCCAAACCCAGCCTGGGAAGTTATGGAAGGCTTCCTGGAGGAAGTTAGGTGAAAAAGGAAGTGAAGGAGCTAGAAGAGCAGGAGAAATAGCACTAGTAAGGACCCTGGGGTAAAAGGGTGTTCCAGGAGCTGCAAGGAGTTAGTTCTGTGCATCTGAAGTGTTGAGTTTGAGGGGCTCTTCAGGAGATGATGCTGGAAAGGGAGGTGGCAGCCTGATCATACAGGGCCTGTAGGTCATGGTAAAGTCTGGCGGTAATAATATGGCTATTATTGACTGTCTCCCATGAACCAGACAATGGCCAGGGGCTTGGCATATGTCATATCATTTAATAAACACATGATTAGGTAGGTACTTTTATTATCCCCATGTTACAGGTGAGGAATGCTATTTCTTGCTCAAGTGTTTGCACTCAGGTCTCAGTGACTCCATAGCATCTTGTTCTTATCCCCTATATATCATTAGTTCTCAAACTTAAGGGAGTATCAGAATCACCTGCAGGATTCATTAAACTACAAACTGTGGGCTGGGCATGGTGGCGCACACCTGTAATTCCAGCACTTTGAGAGACTGAGGCAGTCAGATTGCTTGAACCCAGGAGTTCGAGACTAGCCTGGCCAACATGGTGAAACCCTATCTCTGCAAAAAATACAAAAATTAGCTGGGTGTGGTGGTGTGTGCCTGTAGTCCCAGCTACTTGGGAGGCTGAGGTGGGAGGATGGATTGAGCCTAGGAGGTCAAGGCTATAGTGAGCTGTGATTACATCTCAAGCCCCTGTCTCAAAAAAAAAAAAAAAAAAATACAAACTGCTGGGCCCCAACCTCAGAGTTTCTGATTCAGCAGGTGTGGGGTGAGGCCTGAGAATTTGGATTTCTAACAAGTTCTCCAGTGAGGCTGCTGCTGCTGGCCTGGGGACCACCTTTTGAGAGCCCATGCCCTATACTCTCCTGCTTCTCAACTCAGTGGCCTCATCTGTCAAATGGGCAGAGCAGCCTGGGTGTCAGGATTGTCATTAGGGTTAGACTTGAGGGAAAAGGGCTTTGCAGGCGTGAAGAACCAGCCCAAAATGTCCTGATGCCTCTGCTTTCCCTGAGCTGACCCCTGCTCTCCCTCCAGGTCTTGACGACTCCCTGCAGGACTATCCCTTTGAGGACTGGCAGCTGCCTGGCAAGAACCTGCTCCAGCTCTGCCCCCGTAGCCTCAAGGCTCTGGCTGTGCGGTCTCTGGGACACCAGGAGCTCATCCTAGGCGGGGTGGAACAGCTCCAGGCCCTGGCGAGTGAATGCTGGTTGCACTGGCTGCAGCTTCCACCAACCTGGGAGTGCTGATGGGGGGCTGGCTCCTGCCAGGGGAGGTGACTTGCCCTCTCTCTGGCACAGAGCTCCAGGCTACAGACAGAGAACCTGCAGAGCCTGACAGAGGGGCTGCTGGGGACAACCCACGACTTCCAGAGTGTAGTCCAAGGCCGCCTGGGGGACTGTGCCGAGACCCCGGTTGATGTCCTCTGTGCAGCTGTGGAGCTCGTGCATGAAGCCAACGCCCTCCTCTTCTGGCTCCACAGGTACCCAGGTTTGGGTGACGACCGAGGGACTCTTGTCATCCATGGCCTCCTCCAGGGTGTGGGAGAGAAAAACAGAGCTTGGCTCTTGTTCAGATATGGTGAGCCGGGCGCGGTGGCTCACGCCTGTAATCCCAGCACTTTGGGAGGCCAAAGCGGGCAGATCACTTGAGATCAGGAGTTTGAGACCAGCCTGGCCAACATGGTAAAACCCTGTCTCTACCAAAAATATAACAAATTAGCCAGGTGTGGTGGCGCACACCTGTAATCCCAGCTACTCGGGAAGCTGAGGCAGGAGAATTGCTCGAACCTTGGAGGCAGAGGTTGCAGTGAACAGAGATTGTGCCACTGCACTCCAGCCTGGGCGACAAAGTGAGACTCCATCTCAAAAAAAAAATAATAATAATAATATATATATATATGGTGGAGCAGGACAAAGGGATTAGTCCGCCTATGCAGAGCCACTGGGATGCCTGGGTTCCCACCCTACCCTCCAGCTTGTAATAATCAGTCTCATCAACAACTGCTGAATGGAGCCTCCCCAACCCTGTCCACTGGCTGCTGCTTGTCCTACAGACCCCACCTCAAATGTAACCTCCTCGGGGAAGCTTACCCTGTTGTACACTCTCAGAGCTATACTATTAATAATAATAACATTATAAACTCATTATCCAATGTTTCATGATACTCATCACAGCTGAAGTTAAATTGATATTGATGTATGAGGTCTTTAGTATCTGTTTCCACAGTGCCTAGAACAGGACTTGGCATGTGGTAGGCACAGGACAAATAAGTCGTGTGCTAAGCTCTTTATGTGTCTCAATCATCTCCTTTACTCTAAAACAAAACCCATCAGAGCAGGTATTATCCCCAAGTCTCAGGTGAGTAATTGGCTCTGAGTGGTTAACCAGTCCCTTAACCACTGTGCCATCCTTCCCCTGCCAGCTACCTCTTCTCCCACTTAAATGACTTCTCGGCCTGCCATGAGATCCGGGACTTGCTGGAGGAGCTGAGCCAGGTCTTGCATGAGGTAGGAAAACCAAGGGCCAGGCTTGGCCCATGCCCTAGAGACCAAGCTGGGCTAGAGCTTTTTATAACCTGTGAATCAGCCCAGGATCGGGTATGAGCATTGGGACGAGCGAGACAGGAAGAGAGGAGGCCCTGCTACTGGGTATGGGGCAATGGGGCCTGGGGTCTCCTAGCTGGCAGGGGAATTTTGACACTCAGGATAGGGTGGGAGGGGAGGGCATGTGTGGTGACTGCTGGGGGCCTGGTATCAGGGACTTGTGCCCTTGGGGTTGAAATGCTAAGGCCCTGTGTTTCTGGACAGGGGGCCAGTGTAGGGAAGGCAGGAAGGGACTGCAGGGACTCCTATCCTGCCCACAGGAGAAGGCAGTCCCCTTATGGCCCTTGCTCAGGGGAGGCCCCTGCTCTCTCATTCTCCTTCCAGAATGGTCCAGTGGCCGAGAAGGAGGGCACAGTCCTGAGGATCGTGAGTCTGTGGGGTGTGAAGGGAGTGGGGGTGGGACGATTGGGCTCAGACTAGATAGCCCGCTCTCCTCCCCCAGTGCAGCCACGTGGCCGGGATCTGCCACAACATCCTGGTCTGCTGCCCCAAGGAGCTGCTGGAGCAGAGGGCCGTGCTCGAGCAGGTGCAGCTGGACAGTCCGTTGGTGAGCCCTGCCTCTCACCTCTCACTTCTGACCCCTTGGCAGCCTTGTCTGGGCCCTGAAATATGGTCCAGGATACCACAGAACCTTGTGCTGCCATGGCTAGAAAGACATTTTTGTACAGATGCTAAAATGGAGGCCCAGAGGACTTGGCCATCGTCTCCTGTTGCTCTGCACCTCCCCAGTCCTGAGGGGCCACATGTGTGTGGTCTTAGGTAGCATGTTCCAGCCTTGGGATGGAGACGGGGCAGGGACTCCAGGGCACTTAGGAGAAAGGGAGAGAATATGACCTTTCCCTATTTAGCCTTTGACCAGAGAGAATATGACCTTTCCCTATTTAGCCTTTGACCAGTTGGGAAGACCGGAGCCCTATCCCTGCCCTTCCCTGCTAGTCCCTTTAGGAATGTTGCTGAGAAGTTGGTACCTCAGAAACCAGTGTCCTCAGATTCCCTCTGGCTCTTAGCAGAGGAGAAGGCAGAGGCCCAGGGGAGTAGCAAGTCCAAAGTCACACAGCAAGTCTGGGCAGGGCCAGCTTGGGGTCAGCTCTTGCCACAGTTCCACCCACCGTAGAGTCCTGGTGTTCGGTGGGGGTCCTGCCTGCTGGCCCTCTTGTCCCCCAACCCCCAGTGACTGCAGCCTCTGCCTCTGCAGGGTCTGGAAATTCGCACCACCAGCAATTGCCAGCACTTTGTGTCCCAGGTGGACACCCAGGTGAGAGTCCCACACCCTTCTCAGCCACCCACCCCGAGGCCCCTCACCTACCAGCCAGGCCAGCCTCAGGCCCCATTCCCCACGCCAGGTTCCCACCGACTCCCGACTTCAGATCCAGCCTGGAGACGAGGTTGTCCAGATCAACGAACAGGTGGTGGTGCGTGAGGAGAGGGACGTGGTGGGAGGTGAAGGGGGCACCAAGTGGGACCCAAGGCTGGTGGGTGGGGGAGGCAACCAAGGGTTCTGTCCCGGGGTGACAAGGGTTGTGGGAGCTGCCTTCCAGGAGATGAGCCAGCTTAGGCTGGTGAGAGCATCCTCTGCAGAGCCCCGGTGATGGGGCCCGTGGATGCTCCCAGGAGGCTGCATGAGGGAGGCAGAAGTGGGAGGCTGAGAGAGAGCCCCCAGCATGAGAGTGGGAGTTGGTGGTTGCTTCACAGCCTCCTGCCCAGCTTGATGCCAGCCAGTGTCTCTGTCCCCAGGTGGGATGGCCCCATGAGAACATGGTGAGGGAGCTGCTTCGGGAGCCAGCTGGACTCAGCTTAGTGCTGAGGAAGATCCCGATGCCGGAGACCCCCCCACAGGTACCTGCCCCACCACCCCCCAGCTGCCTTCAAACCCCCCAGTAGGTACCTTTCCCCGCCACCCCCACACCTGCCTTCAGACCCTCCCACAGGCATCTTCCCCCGCCACCCCCACACCTGCCTTCAGACCCCCTCACAGGCATCTCTCCCCGCCACCCCCCACACCTGCCTTCAGACCCCCTCACAGGCATCTCCCCCCACCACCCCACACCTGCCTTCAGACCCCCTCACAGGCATCTCCCCCTGCCACCCCCACACCTGCCTTCAGACCCCCTCACAGGCATCTTCCCCCGCCACCCCACACCTGCCTTCAGACCCTCTCACAGGCATCTCCCCCCGCCACCCCACACCTGCCTTCAGACCCCCTCACAGGCATCTCCCCCCGCCACCCCACACCTGCCTTCAGACCCCCTCACAGGTATCTTCCCCCGCCACTCCCCAGGTGCCTTTAGACCTCCCCACAGGTACCTCCCCCCGCTGTTCCCGTCACCTGCTTTCAGACCCCTGTCCCCATCACTCTGTTCCTGGTTGTTCCCCAGACGCCCCCACAGGCCCTGGACTCCCCGAGCCAGAGGAGCCCATCGCTGTCTCCACCCCCACTGTCTCCCAGGTAACAGGCTCTGCCCAGGTGTCTTGGTTGGGGGATCATGGGCTCCTCTCATTCCCCTTGCCCTCCCCAGGGCCCCATCTGAAGATGTCTTTGCCTTTGACCTGTCTTCAAACCCCAGCCCCGGACCCAGCCCTGTCTGGACAGGTAGTCTCAAAGCCCCATGGACGCCCTGAACATGGCATCTGGGCGCCCAGTTCTGACCCCAAGCCTGGGACTGGGCTCATGGACTTTTTCCTCTCTCTCCTTCCTCTTTGACAGACTCTGCCTCCCTTGATCCTGAGCCCCTGCCCATCCCCCCAGAACCCCCAGCCCTATTCCCAGCAGGGGTAGCAGAGACTCCAGGACTCCCTGAATCTCCTAACAAGGTAAGCTCAGGGGCTCAGCAAGGAGGCGGGTGGGTCTGGACCTAGATCCTTCTCTCACCCTTCTGATGTCCTTTCAGAGTCCTGTTGCTGGTCGGAAGAAATCAAAAGGTATGAGGTGCACTGGACTGGGTGGGGGTCCCCTGTCTGAGGAGCTGTTAGAAATCTTTACATGCTGGGCAAGATCACCCCCTATCCTTCCCACACAACCTCTCCTAGAAACACTCTGTTTCTGGGGTCAGAAAGAGCTGTGTTCCCAGTCTGGGCCTCTCACTAGCTCTGTGACTTTGAGCAAAAAGGTTAGCCTCTAGTCTTCAGTTTGCTCATCTCTTAAATAGGAAAGGTCATCCCACCTCAGGGATAACACATGTAGCGTTCTGAGCAGATCGTGGGTTCAGACATCTCACAAGGGGATGTTCATGGAGGGCCAGGGAGCAGGTTTGGTGGGGGCGCCTTGCCAGCCCCTCACTGCCCAGCTTGTGCTGTGCTGCTACAGGCCTGGCGACCCAGCTGAGCCGCCGGCGCGTGTCATGCCGTGAGCTGGGCCGGCCGGACTGTGATGGCTGGCTCCTGTTGCGAAAGGCACCTGGTGGCTTCATGGGCCCACGCTGGCGCCGCTGCTGGTTTGTGCTCAAGGGACACACGCTCTACTGGTACCCGCCAGCCCCAGGTAAGACCCCGTACATACAAACGGGTAAGCAAGTGAGTCACCTCCAGGCCTCGATTCCCATCTCTATTCTATCATTCACTCTTACTCCTGGTCCCAAGCTCTGATGTTCCCATCTGTAAAATGGGGCTCTCTTCAGAGAGAAATGAGTTACTATATGCATAAAAGCAGTTTGGAAAAGGTATCACAGAACATATAGGGAAAAAATCTTTTTTTTTTTTTTTTTTTTTTTTGAGGCAGAGTCTTGCTGTCACCCAGGCTGGAGTGCAGTGGCACCATCTTGGCTCACTGCAACCTCTGCCTCCCAGGTTCAAGCGATTCTCCTGCCTTAGCTGCCCCCACCCCTTGCAAGTAGCTGGGATTAAAGGTACCTGCCTCCACTCCTAGCTAATTTCTGTATTTTCAGTAGAGTCAGAGTTTCACTGTGTTGGCCAGTTGGTCTTGAACTCCTGACCTCAGGAAAATCTTTTTTTCCTAAGAGATAGGATCTTGCTATGCCCAGGCTTGTCTCAGACTCCTGGGCTCAAGCATTCTTCTTACTTCAGCCCCTCAAAGTGCTGGGATTACAGGCATGAGCCCCTCCATGCCTGGCTGAAAAATCACTTTTATTCTGCCCACTTCTCCTTCCCCTTCTGATATTCTGTCCATCCCAGTGATGGGCCATTCATTCACTCATTTATTCATTCAGCATTCAGGTGCCTACTGTACACCCAGCTCTAGACTGGGCACTATGGACACTCAGAAGAGTTGGGTAGTTTCTGCTTTTCCAGAACCTAGATGCCAGTAGGGGAGAGGGATGAACACACACTCAAGGACAATGTAGGGACCGTGCACTAAGATAAAGGGAAAACCCAAGGGACGTGTGGGAGCACAGCAGAGGTGTCCAGTCCATCCTAAGGAGTCCAGACGCCCCTCGACAATGCAGTACCTGGGGGTTAGTCGCTTGGGAAGGAGAAAGAAGACCAGGAAGGGAAAGCTCAGGGGTGTGAAGCAGTTCAATTTGTGTCTACTGAAGGAACAAATGCCTGAGCAGTCTCTTCTTGTTTTGTTTTTTGATTTTTATTTTCGAGACAAGAGTCCTGCTCTGTCACCCAGGTTAAAGGGCAGTGGCATGATCTCAGCTCACTGCAGCCTCAGCCTCCCGGGTTCAAGTGATCCTCCTGCCTCAGCCTCCTGAGTAGCTGGGACTACAGGCATATGCCACCATGCCTGGCTGTTTTTAAATCTTTGTAGAGATGGGCTTGTTTCCCAGGCTGGCCTCAAACTCCTAGGCCTCCCAGTGTGCTGGGATTACAGGCGTGAGCCACCATGCCCAGCCTTCAGGCCCCTCTTTTTTTGGCTATTCTTCTGATCTCTTTGGCTCCCCTTTCCTGGCTTAGAGGCATCCTTTGGCCACACCTCCTGCTCCCACCCCAGATTCCAGCCCTGAGCTCCAGAAACAGAGAAACTTGTTAGCAAACCCAGGAGATGCCTTCCCCCCTCCACAACCCTCAGGAGCCCGAGGGGTAACTAGGAGCTGACTGGGCCTTGAGGTTATTGGGCTTCCAACCTGACCCTCATGCTGTGATCCCCCCAGGATGAGAAGGCTGAGGGCCTCATCAATGTCTCCAACTATAGCCTGGAAAGTGGACATGATCAGAAGAAGAAATAGTTAAGTCTTGGGGTATGATGGGCTGGGGGATGGAGACAGAAAGGGAGAGGAAGGGTGATGGGGTGGCAGTGGGAGGTATGGCAGGTGGCTGGGGCACCCAGAATCCAGTCTTTCTGGGCTCTGGGTGGGCACACCCAGGCTGAGTAAGGCTCCTCCACTCCCTGGCAGTGTGTTTCAGCTCACCCATGATGTGTACAAACCCTTCATCTTTGCTGCTGATAC
Source organism: Aotus nancymaae (assembly GCF_030222135.1). Lineage (NCBI taxonomy): Eukaryota > Metazoa > Chordata > Mammalia > Primates > Aotidae > Aotus > Aotus nancymaae. The sequence continues at coordinate 22,782,762 of NW_026988467.1, forward strand.
GCTGATGGATCTGAGCATGTGAGTACCACCTCCCTTAGCTCCTCCTCTCATATAACCCCCAACCTCTGTGAGCTTGGGAGCCTGGGCTCAGGAGCCTGGAGATGCAAATCCCAGCTCTCTGAGAGTGTTTGATCAAGGTTCTCTCTCTCTCTCTCTCTCTCTCTCTCTCTCTCTCTATCTTTTTGAGACAGACTCTCGCTGTGTCGCCCAGGCTGGAGTGCAGTGGTGCAATCTCGGCTCACTGCAAGTTCCGCCTTCTAGGTTCAAGTGATTCTCTTGCCTCAGCCTCTCAAGTAGCTGGGACTACAAGCACCGGCCACCATGCCTAGCTAATTTGTTTATTTTTAGTAGAGACAGGGTTTCACTATGTTGGCCAGCCTGGTCTTGAACTCCTGACATTGTGATCCGCCTCCCAAAGTGCTGGAATTATAGGCATGAGCCACCATGCCCAGCGTCTCTCTCTTTTTTTAATTAAAAAGTTTTGGGGGAGATGGGATTTACTGTGTTACCCAGGCTGGTCTCAAATACCTGGCCTCAAGCAATCCTCCTGCCTCAGCTTCCCAAAGTGCTGGAGTAACAGATGCTAGCCACCGCACATAGCCGGTACTCACTTCTCTTCCCTGTTTCATCATCTATAAAATGGGTACATAAGAGTTCACTCCTCTCAGAGTTGCTCCAAGGATCATTAGATGATGATGTGGGTAAAAAGCCCCCAGCATACAGGAGGGCCCCAGTGGATGGAAACCCCCTGAGACCCGCTTGCTCTCCCTAGGTGGGTACGTCATCTCATTACCTGCATCTCCAAGTACCAGTCTCCAGGCCGGGCCCCCCCACCCCGAGAGGAAGGTGGGTGTCTCACAGGGTTGAGTGGGAGGAACCCTCACCTGAACCTCTGTTTTTCCTGAGATGGGGGCTGGGAACTCAAATGCCCTAGGCCACTCTCTGGCCTCCCTAAACCCTGTGGGTTCCCTAACTGCTCCTCCTCACCCCAGACTGCTACAGTGAGACGGAAGCAGAAGACCCAGACGATGAGGCTGGGTCCCGCTCAGCCTCGGTGAGTAGGGGGCCGCCTGGGGTAGGAGGTGGGGGTAAATAGCAGAGTGTGGAGTTCAGATGGAGACCCTCTGTGCTTTCCACCCTGCCTGCAGCCCAGCCCTGCTCAAGCTGGGAGTCCCCTCCATGGAGACACGTCACCTGCAGCCACCCCCACACAACGCAGCCCACGGACCTCCTTTGGCTCTCTGACAGGTGCTGGACTGGAGTTGGGAGCTGGGCTGGGGGCTAGGGGAGCAAATCCTCATCCTGCTCCTCCTTCCCACAGACAGCAGTGAAGAGGCACTGGAAGGAATAGTACGGGGGCTGAGGCAGGGTGGCGTGTCCCCCCTGGGCCAGCCATACCTGACTCTGGATCAGTGTCGGAGCTCTTTCATGCGGCGCAACCGAGACCCCCAGCTCAATGAGCGAGTGCACCGTGTGCGGGCGCTACAGAGCACACTCAAGGTTAGCTGGGGGCTCTGGGCACGGCAAGGGACTAGGCTCTGGGCTTCAGGCTTTGGTTTGCAGCTCTCACCTCCACCCTGGGCACCAGACTCCAGACTCGTATCTGGGCTCTGGGCTTAGCAGTTGACAATGGGCTCAGCTGTGGACTGGGCCAGGTTCTAGGTTCCAAGTGGGGATTTGGGTCTCACCTAGGCTCCTCGCACCATGCTGGCCAGGTGCTAGCTTCCAGGCACTAGACTCCAGAGTGAAGTTGGGGCTCGGGCTCTGCCTACTTCCTGGGGTGATCGTGGTCCCTCAGCCCCTCCTCTCCACATAGGCAAAGCTGCAGGAGCTGCAGGTCCTGGAGGAAGTGCTGGGTGACCCTGAGCTGACTGGGGAGAAGTTCCGCCGGTGGAAGGAACAGAACCAGGAGCTGTACTCAGAGGGCCTGGGGGCTTGGGGAGTGGCGCAGGCTGAAGGCAGCTCCTACGTCTTGACCTCTGACTCCAGAGAACAGTCCTTCCAGTCTCTGCCCTCTGACCCTGAAGATTCAGCACTCCCATCTCTGCCCCCTGACCCCAGAGAACAACCTCCAACCTCCTGACCTCTGACCCTGGCCAGCACCCTAGCTCCTGACCTTTGACCTGACGGCCACCTCAACCCTAGCCTCTGACGTGTCCAGAACAGAGCATCCCTGGATTTTCAGGGTGGGAAGTAGTACTGCTAGTCATGGTCCCACCCCGAGCTGACCCCCTCTGCCTCGGCCTCCATCATTCCCACTCCTGTCCCCCCGGAACTGGGTAAAGTGAAGTGAGCTTTGTGCCACCCTCTCCTCCCTTGCCAAAGAAGAAACTCTTCCACCTCATCCTCCCATCTCTGGGGGCACAGCCCTGCCCCCCCTCCCCAGTTCCTTGGCAATTCTCCCCCAAACCAGGTCTGCACAGGTGTTCTTTATTTTACATAAGGGACACTTTCCAACCAAATAAAGTCAATTTTTCTAAAAATGAGTCTATACGTATCTTTACTTTTGTATTAGAATTGGAAATCTGCCCCCCGGAGGGGACCGGAGTCAGTGCTCTTGGCCAGAGGATAGGTGGCTGACCCTTTGTGCAACCTGTTGGCCTGGGCTGCCCCTGAGCTCCAAGCCTGCCAGGGTGGTGGGTGGATGGCCCATGGCTAATGAGGGCTCTGACTCATGTCTACCTCTCCCCAGCTCTTAGAAAGCTAATGGTGATCTCCTACCCCTTTTCAAGGGGGCACAAAATGAGAAACTCACTTTGCAGATGGGGAAACACACCTTGCACAGAAAAGTGGTGGGGACAGCCCTGGAGACTGGGCGGGTAGAATGAGGCAGCTGGTGGGAGGGGTGCAGGTTGAGGTCTGCCCTGAGAAGGCCCTGGGGAAAACATTTATTTCCTCCACTCCTCATTGCAGCCTCACCTCCAGCTCCTGGATCCAAGGTGGGGACACGTCCCTGTGACTCTATCCAGGCTGCACAGGAGGTCTAACCTGCTCCCATCAGCCTCTGACATCCACCCCCAGCCCAGCATCCCCAGACTTCTGTGGGATGTGGAGGAGGGCCAGTGGGAAGAGCTTCTCTCCAGGTTGGAATTCCTTAGTAGAATGCAGAAAGCTGGAGGTCACAGAGGCCTCTGTGATATCACCACGACGGGGAGTGAGACCACTTGGAAAGAAGATTCTTTGAAGAGAAGGAAGAAACTAAACAACCATGACATACAATGAAAAGGCCCAGAGGAAGCAGTGGAACACCCATCCTGTCCTCTCCAGGTGGAGCAGGGCTCAGGAGAACCATATGGAGTCTGAAGAGGCAGTAGCTGCACTGAGGGCCCGCCGCTCTGTCCTGCAGAGCACCATCCACCAGTCCTACGGTCAGCCAGAGGAGCAGGTGCTCATCAACCGCCAGGACATCATGAACGAAGTGGTAAGGATAGCTCTTGCCCCGCAGTGGCCTCCTGCCGCTGTGCTCATGGGCAGCAGGCCCTCATGGTAACTCCGCCCCCTCTACTCTCTAAACGCTCCCAGAGGACCCTCCCCAGCAGTGATCCCTGAGTGACCGCCCATGGTATGTTAGTAACTCCCTGGCAGTGCCCCCTGTAGGAACCCTTATATAATGATTGTCTTCACTGTCAGAGAGCCCCAAAAGATTCTCTGGCAATGACTTCCACAAAGATCCCCTAACAGTAATCCACTTTTAGTGGCCATTTAGATAGTGACCTCTACACTGATGTCTCCACTCCATGGTCCACTCTCAGATGACTTCCCCTGAGTAGAGTGGGCCCCAGGGACCCCCATTCTCTAAGAGCAAATCTCCAGGCAGAGGCTCCCTATGGTGACACCTGCCTGAAGGAAGGTCCTGCCCTCTCCCAGGATGCCTGGGACGTGCAGGAGTTCATCACTCGCATGTACATCAAGCAGCTGCTTCGACACCCTACCTTCCAACTGCTGCTGGCCATGCTGCTGGTGATCAACGCCATCACCATCACTCTCCGTACCAACTCCTACCTGGACCAGGTCGGGGATGCCATCGTGGCCTCTACCCCACTAACCCTAATGGGGGCTACCCTCTCCCGGCCTCAGTCTCCTCAACTGTCTATGATAGTTGAATTGGATGCTCTTCAAGGGTCTGTCAGCTCTGACCTTCTAGCAATCTGGAGATCAACGAAGACTTCATGGTGGAAGGGCTCTGCAGTCTGGCTTTGATGAATGCATTGGATTTGTAGAGGAAGGGCAGGAGAAGAAGGGTGTGAGCAGAGGGCGGCAAATGGATACTTTGTGGAGAAGGGGTATTCAATTCTAACCAGCAGTCACTAAGGGAGAATCACTCAGTGCCAGGCAGGCACTGACTGTGCAGAGTGCCAGGTCCCAGGGATAGCAGGCACAACTGGGTCCTGTCTCAGACACACAGAAACTCTCACTACAAGTGCCTAAGTAGCACCCAGAGTACATGGAGGCTCAAAGAAGGCACTCAAACCTAATCTGGGGAGTCAGAGCCAGCTTCCTGGAGAAACTGACACTAGAACTGAGAGTAAAAAAGTAGTAGGATGTAGGCCAGGTGCGGTGCCTCATGCCTGTAATCCCAGCACTTTGGGAGACTAAGGTGGGTGGATCACAAGGTCAGGAGATCGAGACCATCCTGGCCAACATGGTGAAACCCTGTTTCTCCTAAAAATACAAAAGAATTAGCCGGGCATGGTGGCGGACTCCTGTAGTCCTATCTACTCGGGAGGCTGAGGAGGTGGAGATTGCAGTGAGCCGAGATTGCGCCACTGCACTACAGCCTGGGCAACAATGCAAGACTCCGTCTCAAAAGAAAAAAGAAGAAATAGGATGTGATCTTTGTCACTACAACAGAGTAAAAGAAAACAAGAACATGTAGGAGTTGGCCAGGCAAAGAGAGGTGGGAGAGAGAGAGTGTTTTGGGCAGAAGAAACAGCATGTGAGAGACTTCTCTGTGTCCAACTTGAAGTTCAGTATAATTTATCTTTGACGTTTTAATTTCTTTTTTTTTTTTTTTAGAGGCAGGGTCTCTGTCACCCAGGCTGGGGTGCAGTGGCGCCATCTTGGTTCAATGCAGCCTTAAACTCCTGGACTCAAGTGATCCTCCTGCCTCAGCTTCCCAAGTAGCTGGGACTACAGGCACAAGCTACCATGTTTGGCTAATTTAAACATTTCTTTTTGAGCCGGGCACAGTGGCTCACACCTGTAATCCCAAAATTTTGGGAGGCCAAAGCAGGTAGATCACTTGACATCAGGAGTTCAAGACCAGCCTGGCCAACATGGAGAAACCCCATCTCTCTAAAAATAAAAAAATTAGCCTGGTGTGGTGTTGGACATCTATAATCTCAGCTAATCAGGAGACTGAGGCAGGAGATTCGCTTGAACTGAGAAGGTGGAGGTTTCAGTGAGCTGAGATTGCACCACTGCACTTCAGCCTGAGTGACAGACTAGGTGACGGGAGCGAGACTGTGTGTCCAAAAAAAATTTTTTTTTTTTAGAGACAGGGTCTCACTCCCCCATGTTGCCCAGGCTGGTCTGGAACTCCTGGGCTCAAGCAATCCTCCAGCCTTGGCTTCCAAAGTGCTGGGATTATAGGTGTGAGCCATCACACTGGGCTGAAGACTACTTAGAATGCTTTTTTGAATAATGGTGTTGATGTCCTATTGTCTCCAGTGGCCACCAGGGTGGAACTGAGAGGATAAACAAGGGAAACGAAGCTCTTCCTCATCGTAGGCAGAATTCCCTTTGGGAATTTGGAATAGTTGAGGAACCCATAAACTTTAACCTGTCATCTGAGTTTAAGCAGCTCAGCTCAGCCTGGCATTGGCCGATGGATGGGAGTGGTGGCAAGGTATGGGTAGCAGGAGGCCCCCGCAACCCCGTTATGTGACAGTGGGCCCTGAGGCACTGAGTCCGTTGCACATTGGGGTAAAGAAAGGGAGGACACTTTGGGAGGCTGAGGCGGGTGGGTCACTAGAGGTCAGGAGTTTGAGACCAGCCTGACCAACATGGTGAAACCCCATCTCTACTAAAAATACAAAATTAGCCAGGCATGGTGGCGTACACCAGTAATCCCAGCTACTTGGAAGCCTGACGCAGGAGAATCACTTGAACCTGGGAGGTAGAGTTTGCAGTGAGCCAAGATCTCACAAAAAAAGAAAGAAAGTGAGGAGACACAGTGACTCGGGTGATTGCTAGGTGGAGTTGGGCACTGTGGGGGCTGTTAGGGGGTTTGCAGCCATGTGAAGCTGAAGGAGAAAGTTCGAGGTTGGGAGAATGTGAGTTAGGCTCTGGACAGACCCGTCATCCATCTACCAATTCATCCATCCAGGGTGCATGTCCTGGACCCATGAGTGGCAGGATACCCAGGAGTTTGGTCAGACCTGACCTGGAGCATTTGGAGAGCTAGAGCAGCAGGAGAGGTTAGGACAGATGGAGCTTGCTGTCCTCCATTCTCAGGGGCCAGGCCTTTTCCTCCCAATCCTGGACCCTGTTCTGCTTCTCCTACCTCCCTCTCCAAAATATACCTACTCTAGAGGTTAGGGACAAAGGTCTATAGTCAGACAATAATCTTTTTTTTTTTTTTTTGATACGTACTCTCTCTCTGTCATCCAGGCTGGAGTGCAGTGGTGTGATCTCGGCTCACTGAAACCTCAGCATCCTGGGTTCAAGCGAGTCTCCTGCCTCAGCCTCCCGAATAGCTGGGACTACAGGCGCCTGTCACCACGCCTGGCTAACTTTTTTTTTTTTTGTATTTCCAGTTAAGACGGGGTTTCACCATATTGGCCAGGCTGGTCTTGAACTCCTGACCTTGTGACCTACCCACCTTGGTCTCCAAAGTGCTGGGATTACGAGTGTGAGCCACCTTGCCCAGCCCAGATAACAATCTTTATCGACTAGCTGTGCACACACAGGCACCACTCTGATTCCACTTCTGTAAGATGGGAATGAAACCTGCTTTGCAGGACAACAGTGATGGTAACATGAAGTGATGAGTGAATGGCCCTAGCACAGTGCCTGGCATGCACATGCAAAGTGTGCTTTAAAGGAAGTGACAAGGATGCTGAGGACCAAGAGCAGCAATGATATGGGCCTTCCCTCCCCCAAAGACATCGTCTCCCTGCTGGCTTGCCCAGGCCCTTCTCCATTGACCTCTCTGCCCCTCTTTTCTCTCTGTCTTCTATGTAGAAACATTATGAGCTGTTCTCTACCATAGATGACATTGTGCTAACCATTCTTATCTGTGAGATTCTCCTCGGCTGGCTCAATGACTTCTGGATTTTCTGGAAGGTGAGATCCCGAGCCCTTTGCCTCTACTCCTTCATGGGGACTGCACACCACCCAGTCCGCCCCTATAATCCTGGCCCTCCAAACTGAGTGTGTGTGTGTGTGTACACGTGCACGTGGAGAGAGAGAGTGTGTGTTAGTTCTGAGATGTGTACAATGTGGCAGAAAGTAACTAGAACTAGAAGTGCAGCCTCCCTGGGCTCCAATTCCAATCCCTACTCCAGCCTTCCCCAGCTCTGTAGTCTTGGATAAACCTGACTTCCTCATCTGAGAAATGGGACTGAGAGCATCTACCTTAATTTACAGAGGTCAGCAGGGATCAGCACACTTTTTCTGTAATTGGCCAGATAATAGAGATTTTAAGCCTCATGGCTGTACAGTCTCTGTTGCAATGACTCACCTCTGCCGTGGCAGCACAAAAGCAACCACAGACCACACATAAATGAAATAGGCATGGCTGTGTCCGTGGACACCCAAATTGGAATTTCATGTAACTTTCACATGTTACAAAATCTGATTTTCCCTATTCACTTGCTTTACCCCTACTTACAGACTCATTCAGATGTCTTCTCTTCCAGGAAGTCTTCTTGTCTTCCCCAGGCTAGGTTAGGTGCTGCTTTGTGTCTCCATGATGCTATGCACTATTTTTTTTTTTTTTTTTTTTTTTGCATGGAGTTAAAATTTGCTGTTTATCCATCTCCCTCGAAATAGTCTGTGAGCCCAACAGGGCAGGCATCCTATATTCTCAGAAACTGGATTTGGGTATAGCACACAACAGGAGCTGTATACTGAATGGATATACGGGTGCATCTGTAGACAGGCAGACTTGTATCTCCTTGTGTGGAGAAGGTACACACTCCGAGTGTGAGAGGCCAGGAGGACTTGTGCTTATTGGGCTTCCCAGTACATTTAAGAACTTTTTTATCATTAAATATAGTTTTCTTGCTGGGTGTAGTGGCTCATGCCTGTAATCCTAGCACTTTGGAAGGCTGAGGTGAGAGGATCATTTGAAACCAGGAGTTTGAGACAGCCTGGCCAACATGGTGAAACTTCATCTCTACTAAAAATACGAAAACTAGCTGGGCATGGTGGTGCACACCTGTAATCCCAGCTACTTAGAGGCTGAGGCATAGTATCTCTTGAACCGGGGAGGCGGAGGTTGCAGTAAGCTGAGATTGTGCCACTGCACTCCAGCCTGGGCAACAGAGCAGGACTCTGTTACAAAAAACAGTTTTCTTTTTGAATCTTTAACACAGATGCTGGTCAAAACCATATTGAAAGGTACCCACAGAATTCTTGCTTCTCTCTTGCCCCCTCATCCCCTTTCTCCCACCCCTATACTTTCTAGGTAATGTTTTTATATTTATAGTCTCTTTTTTATTGTATTTGTCCATTTAGTGTTGCTATAAAGGAATACCTGAGGTTGAATGACTTATAAAGAAAAGAGTTGTATTTGGCTCCCAGTTCAGCAGGCTGCATGAGAAGCACGGTGCCAACATCTGCTTCCAGTGAGGGCTTCAGGCTGCTTCCACTCATGGCAGAAGGTGAAGCATGTGCAGATCACATGGTAAAAGAGGAAGCAAGAGAGAGCATGAAGGGGAGGTGCCAGGCTCTTTTTAACAAGCAGCTCTTGAGGGAACTCACTCATTGCCATCAGGATGGAACCAAGCCATTCATGAGGGATCCACCCCCATGACCCAACCACCTCCCATTAGGTCCCATCTCTTTTTTTTTTTTTTAAAGATGGGGTTTCACCATGTTGGTCAGGCTGGTCTTGAACTCCCCACCTCAGGTGATCCGCCCGCCTTGGCCTCCAAAGTGCTTGGATTACAGGCCTGAGCCACCATGCCCGGCCGGGTCCCATCTCTAACACTGAACATCAAATTACAACATGAGATTTGGAGGGGACAAACATTCAAACTATGGCATCCTCCCAGTATTGATTTTTACAATAGTCAGCAAATATGTATATACTCTCAATCTTCTCTTTCCTAACAGTAACATACTATAAACATTATTCTGCACTTTACTTTTGTCACTGAATGGATCCTGACAATCTTTCTGTATCAATACACAGAGATTTCTCATTTTTCTTTCTTTCTTTTTTTTTTTTTTTTTTTTGGTAGAGATGAGGCCTTGCTATGTTGTTCAGGATGGTCTCAAACTCTTGGCCTCAAGCGATCCTCTCCCACCAGCCTCTCAAAGCCCCGGGATCACAGGCATGGGTCACCGTACCTGGCCTTATTTTTCTTTTTATAGCTACATAGTATTCCATTGAATTTAATGTAATTTAATGTGCCATAGTTTATGCAGTCAGTCTCTTCTGATCATTGGACATGTTGGTTTTCTTTTCCTTTCTTTCTTTCTTTTCTTTTTTTTTTAAGACAGGGTCTCATCCCTGTTGCCCAGGCTGGAATGCAATAGCACCCATCTCGGCTCACTGCAGCCTCAGCTTCCTGAGCTCAAATGATCCTCCCACCTCACCCCTCCAAGTAACTGGGACTACAGGCACATGCCACCACCCCCAGCTAATTTTTATATTTTTTGTAAAGACAGAGTTTTGCCATGTTGCCCAGGCTAGTCTGGAATTCCTGAGCTCAAGCAATCCTTCTGTCTCAGCCTCCCAAAGTGCTGGAATTACAGGCTTGCACCACTGTACCTGGCATGTTGGTTATTCTCAACCTTATACAGATATCATTTTTACCTTGACCAGAGTATCTGTGGATCAGATTTCTAGAAGTGGGATCACTGTTGAGATTTTTCATACCTGTGAGTTTCCTCCTCCTCCCCACCTCACTCCTGTGTAAGTGCTTCATTGGGCAAAGGGCTTGCAAAGTGTGTCTGTCTCCCTTTCTTGGGCTGTGAGAGCTATTTCTTCTCAGAACTGGCTACTGAAGCAGTGTTCCTTGATGTTTTTACTAGGATTCATTTTCATTTTGTTATTAATTGTAGTGTATGTCACACAAAGGCAGGAGCAGCCAACTATTTTCGGGTTACCTAACTGCAGGGCAAGGCTGTTTTGAGCATGCTTTAGTCAAGGCGGCACTCAGCTTAGGGACTAGCTGTGTATCTGTGAGGGTGTTCGCTGTGTGTCTGAGACTGCATTTGGTTTTTGACACATGTATGGGACAGTGAGAACATGTGTGTTTTGTGGTATGTTTGGGGGGTGGCAGGGTAACAGCAGTGGATGGCAGCTGACTGGTCCTGCTCTGAGAGGGACACTGAGCCACCATCCTTGGGATGTGGGGAGGGAAGACCTAGGATGCCCCCATGGGCTGGGCCTGACAGACCGCACTGGGGCTGGCCTACCCCTCAGGACGGATGGAATATCCTCAACTTCATTATTGTTTTTGAATTACTGTTGGGATTCTTCTTCAATGAAATCAATATCCCCTCCATCAACTACACTCTCAGGTGAGCTGGGAGCTCTGAAGAAATGAGGGGGACCTATCTGGAACCCAGAAATGAGATGGGGGGATAATGACCAGCTGGAGATCAGCTCTGCCTCTCTAGGCAGCTGGTGGGGGGTGGGAGGAGGGAGGGTGCTGGGAAGGGCGTAGGGGCACCCCTGAGAGGTTCTACCACAGGGCACTTCGTCTGGTGCATGTGTGCATGGCGGTGGAGCCCCTGGCCCGGATCATCCGTGTCATCCTGCAGTCTGTGCCTGACTTGGCCAATATCATGGTCCTCATCCTCTTCTTTATGCTGGTCAGTGCCTGCCCCTGCCCCCAGCTGTTTCCCTTCCCCAAACAGGGCCCTTGGGTCATTGCGAATAGAGGGGTGTCTGGAGGAGCAGAGAAACCTGTGGGCCTGAATCCCTGTGACTTCCTTGGCAGTGTTCATTTGCATGACATTTGCGTGTCCTATTTCCAGGCCCTTGGGTGAAGTTGGGGTGGGGCTCTGTTCTCTCTGGCAGGTTTTTTCCGTGTTTGGGGTAACCCTCTTTGGTGCATTTGTGCCCAAGCACTTCCAGAACATGCAGGTGGCGCTGTTCACCCTCTTCATCTGCATCACCCAAGACGGCTGGGTGGACATCTACAGTGACTTCCAGTGAGTGCCGGTGGGACTTCTAGCCTCATCCCGGCTATGGGGCAGGGAAACCAGCAGGGTGTGAGGGCTCTCCCTGAGAGTGGGAGCTCCAGGGATTGGGATGAGGATGGTCCCATGGAAGCAGGGGTTCCCAGGTCTTTAAACAGAGGAAAATACCCGGGCTTGTGGTACCTGATGCCCTGTCCCCCTTGAATCTCCATACATTCAGAGTCCCATTCCGACCCTGTTATGGGGACTTCTCCCATCATGCTAACCAGCTGGGTAGCTGGCTTTGGACAGGGAAGTGGGTCTGTAGTTATGCCTCAGGTTACAGAGCCACCTCCCAGCTCACCAAACTGCCTGAACTCCTGGGAACATCAGGTCTCATTTCAATCATTCTTAAACCCACTGCCCACATTCATTTTTGTGTTCTGTTCTTTACCTCTTTTCCATTAAGTCAACACCCTATTTCTTTCCAGTTCACTCCAGAAAGTGGGACCCCTTAACTGATTTCTTTTTACCTCCTACATGTGAGTATAGAAGCCCAGTAGATAAAGGGCCTCTATAGTTATTCTCCCTTATGACATAGGTAGTGGATAAAAATCAGACTGGCTGGGCGTGATGGCTCATGCCTGTAATCCCAGCACTTTGGGAGACCAAGGCAGGTGGATCACCTGAGGTCAGGAGTTCGAGACCAGCCTGGCCAACATGGCGAAACCCCGTCTCTACTAAAAATACAAAAAATTAGCTGGGCATGGTGGCAGGTGCCTGTAATCCCAGCTACTCAGGAGGCTGAGGCAGAAGAATTGCTTGAACCTGGGAGGCAGAGGTTGCAGTGAGCTAAGATCACGCCACTGCACTCCAGCCTAGGCAACAGAGTGAGACTCCATCTCAAAAAAAAAAAAAGGAAAAAGAAAGAAAAGAAAAAAAAAAGATTGTAGCTAATAGATTAAACTTAATGTACGCATTAATGTGCACATCCCCACCTTGCAGCGTTGGTTAGAGAATCAGCCACAGTCTGTCAGCACAGCAGATGCTTAGGAGAGTGCAGCTATTGAGACAGGAGTAGGGAATGAGAGCTGCACAACAGCAGTGACACAGGCAGAAGTCCTAGTAGGCCTTGGGATGATTTTCCCATTTCATAGATAAGGAAACTCAGGCTCGAAGGGCCAGGGAAGTGATGGGGCCCCTGCCTGCCATCTGCAGGACAGAGAAGAGGGAGTATGCAATGGAGATTGGGGGTGCCATCTACTTTACCATCTTCATCACCATCGGTGCCTTCATTGGCATCAACCTGTTCGTCGTCGTGGTGACCACCAACCTGGAGCAAATGATGAAGGCAGAAGAGCAGGGACAACAGCATCGAATACTCTTCAGTGAGGTGCATGGGATGGGGAGAGCAGAAGGGAGGAAGAGGAGTGTGTGAGAGCAGACTTGAGCACATGTGCATGTATGTGTGTGCTCGCATAATCAAGGGCCTGGAGAAAGTCAATTTGGAGACTTGGAGGCAGCAGCCCCCCCATCTTGAGTACCCACACACCAACTGGAGCTTCTAAAAGGTGTGGATTTTCTAGATGTTAGATTTCTACGGCAACTCAAAACTGAGCAGCTGGGTGACCTTGGGGCATTTACCCAATCTAAGCCTCAATTTTGTTCTTCTGTAAAATGGGAATAATAATAGTACTTAACTCATAGGGTTCTTTTATGAGGGTTATATGGGTAAATGAATAGTGCTTGGTGCATGGTAAGCACTAGATTAATGTTAGCTATCGTATTATTCATTCAGGGGCAGCACTTCCATAGGGTTGGGGAAAGGAGGGGAGTAATTCTAAAAGAACAGAGAGCTGAAGCCCTGGGCTTGAGAGTAGGCAGGACTTTATAAGTTTCTGCGTAGGGTTTATCAGGGTTGAAATCCGGGGCAGGACTAAGTTTTGAAAAGGGGTGAGAATTTTTAAAGAGGTGGGGAAAGGGCATGTGCATTTAAAGTTGGGTCCCCCAGCAAGGTAGGGAGGCTAAGATTGGTGAGAGTGAAATGAGGGCCTTCGAACCCCGGGATCCTAAGAGACTCATCCTCCTGTAGCCAAGCAGGAAACGGGTGTGGGGGACATACCTGCCTGAGCTGTCCCAACCCCTCTCCATGCCCCGCTTCCCAGACAGGCGCAGAGGAAGAGGACGACGAGAACCAGCAGCTGCCAGTGGTGCACTGTGTGATGGCCCGCTCAGAGAAATCTGGTCTCCCCCAGGAACCCCTTGTGGGGGGCCCCCTGTCGAATCTCAGTGAAAACACATGCGACAACTTTTGCTTGGTGCTTGAGGCAATACAGGAGAACCTGACGCAGTACAAGGAGATCCGAGATGAGCTCAACACGTAGGGGAGGGTACTGGGGGTGCCCTCAAGTCATGTGAGTCAGAGCTGGGCGAAGCATCAGAATCTTCTGGCTTCACGCCCTCACCATTTTATAAAGCAGACCCTGGGCTCAAGAGAGGTCCTCCAGCTTATTGGTGGAAGAGCTGGAATCCAGACTCTGGGTTCCTCCCATCTCACACAAGGGCACAGCTCGGCCTGGGTCTCTGTCAGGGCTGCGTGAGAGAGTGAAGCGTGGGTGACTCCAGGGAAGAGGTGGGAGGGCTGCTTCCCTCCCCTGCAGCCTTTTAAAAGGCAGTCACTGCTCCACCCCCAGGATCATGGAGGAAGTGCGCGCAATCCGCTTCAACCAGGAGCAAGAGGCAGAGGTGTTGCAGGGACGCAAGACGAGCAGGTCGTTGGAGACTATATCATCCAAGGACCTCCGCCAGAAGTCTCACCAGCAAGACTTGCTCAGTGCGCTCATTGATATGGAAAAGGTGTGCCTTCCCTTTCCTACCCAATCGGTACTCGCCCTGATACTCTGCCCAGCCCAGCGCAGACCAGCCTCTGGACCATTTGTCAAAGTTTCTGTCTATTCCAAAATCTGGTCTGCCTGTTTTTTTTTTTTTTTTTTTTTTGAGACGGAGTCTCACTCTGTCGCCCAGGCTGGAGTGCAGTGGCGTGATCTCGGCTCACTTGCAACCTCTGCCGCCCGGGTTCAAGTAATTCTCCTGCCTCGGCCTCCCAAGTAGCTGGGATTACAGGCACCTGCCACCATGCCTGGCTAATTTTTGCATTTTAAGTAGAGATGGAGTTTCACCATTTGGCCAGGTTGGTCTTGAACTCCTGACCTTGTAATCTACCTGGCTCGGCCTCCCCCAATGTCCCAATGTGCTGGTGTTACAGGCGTGAGTCACTGCACCCAGCAATCCGCCTCTTAAATTTCCACCCACCCCGCTGTCATTGCCCATTTGGTTAGGTTCTGCACTTTCCTTCTAGGAGAGGCTTCACCCTTCCAGCTAGTTTCTGCTCTAGCACCTTCAAACCTACCCTTTCTTAGTGTGTGTGGCATCAGCCAGCTCAGTGCCTGACTAGTGACAGATACTTAGGCCCACTGTGGGTACAGAACCCCAGGATCTATCTAAAGTACATAAAAGCAGCTGCCTCCTGAGCGCCTGGCACACACCCATGTTACTTAGTTTCTTTTTCTGCCCCCACCATCATCTGCCCAGGATACACCCTGGGCTCCCAAATTCAGAGTGGGTACTAGGTAGGCTCAAGTTAGACCTATGAAGAACTTCCCTGGGAGGCCTGGCTGAGGCAGCTGGTGAGACTGGAGAAGGTGAGTAAGGGAGCCTACAATATCAGGGTAGGGAGATTGACAAGACCTCTTGGTTTGCAGATTCACGACTCGAGCTCACATATACTCCTTAAAACACGCAAGAACAGCCACTGAGAGGCCAGGATGGGAGCCAAGGGGCCTGCACACACACACTCTCAGCTGCTGCGTCTTCCCGTGCCCTTAGTGTGGCTTGGCACAGCCTGGCCAGAGGCCATCCTCTCCCTTACACCTGGGCAGAGGCCAGGGACTGTGAAGGTGGCAGCATCCACAGGGCTTGTGCCTGTGAGCCCTAGGTCCAGAGAAGCCAGGACAGAGAAGGATGCTGGATGATGAGAGTGGGAACCCTAGCAGCAAGGATGAGCACAGAACGGGGTGCTGGCCAATGCAGCCAGGATTTGACCTAAGGATGGGCAGCCCTGGCCCCTGCTCTCACCCAGAGCTGGTGGGGGGCCTCAGTGGGCCCCAGCACCAAGAAGAGAAAGGCAAGGCTGGTGGGGCCAGACATCTGTGTATTGACAATAAAGTTTTATGTTGTAATCAATGTCTCTGACTGGTGGATTTCCAACCCCTTGGGGCAATTGCCTGGGTCTGATAGGGAAGACAGATCTTGCCCCTCAAAATCCTGTTTGTCTGGTGGTAGAGTCACAGACTGCCCTCAAGAACTTCCAGTCTAATGGGAGGGAGAATTGAACCCCTAAAAATTTCTGACTTAATGGTGGAGCTATAACCCTTGCCCACAGGGTCCTAAGCGTTGTGGAGCAAAGTCTGGTCCTTATGGGAGGGAGCCCCTGTCTGCTGAAGGAGATGGTCTTACCTGCTCTCTCCTGTCTGAAGATGGAGACTGGTCCTCGCTCTGGGGAGCCCTTGTCTGATGGGATCACCAATGACCAAGTCACACAAGTATAGGCAGCTCCATCCCAGGGCAATGGAGAGTGGCTCCTGGAAGCTTCCTGGAGGAAGTATGGCTCCTGGCAGCTTCCTGGAGGAAAGGAGGATTTTGTGGGTCAGGTGAGTGAAGTCTGGTGGGGGACTTAGGAGCTGTGAAGCCTATTTGAGACCTTCATACTCAGGGCCATTGAGAACCTCAGCAGGTTCTGGAGCTATGCAATCAGGAGAGAGTCTGAGAAAACTGTGGCAGTTATGGGCAATAGAAAGAGCTACCTTGAAGGACAGGAAACCTGGGTTCTGGTCCTTCAGTGAATCACTTGGCCTTGTTTTCCCCATCTGTGCAATGGGGAGAGGGTGATATTGATCTTCACCTCTAAAATCAAAATAATCCCCTCTTAGCCCAGGAATTGGAAGACCGATAGGATCAGCTATGTCCCTGGGATGAGGGTTCCCTAGTGTTGGGTGTGGGGGGATAGCCTAGAAGGTCTGGACATCTGCCCTGCTGTTCAGTGAAGCCTGACAATTAGGAGCTGTGGGGATATTCACCAGTTGAAATGGCAGTCCCTAGAGGTCCACTGATTGCAGCTGATGGGAAACCCCACCCTCCATCCTCCTCCCATCAGCATTGGTTCCAGCCCTGAAAAGCCCACTGGGGTCTGTTGGGAAGGAACCTGGGCATCTGGGGATGGGTGGTGCACTCAGCAAGCAGATGAGAGGCAGCACCAGAGCCTGCAGTGCCTTCCTGTCTTGGAACCGTTAATCTATTCCCCTGTTCAAACCAGGACTTCTTCCCAGCACCCTCCAGGACCATCACCAGCATAGACATGGGCAGCCAGTGGCTTTTGCTGTTGCCATTGCTACCTATCGGGGATGGCATCCTCCAACTGCTTGGTGAGTATCTACACACCTTTTCAACCCATCCTTCTCTGGGGGTTCTTTTAGCCCCTCTTCTTTCTGGCCAGAGAGGGAAGAAGGTGGCAGATCAGATGGTGTCTTCAGGAGGAGCTAATAGTTTGAGCATTGCTATCCTTTACCCCCAGTTGTCTGAAAGGCTTGGAACATCAATGAGCTTAGAGGCAGGAGCATGGCAGGATGACCTCCATGGAGCTCCTGGCCTTGACCATCTGTCTCTTCCAGGATGCTATTTTGTCTGTCTACTCCCTTCATCTTGTCTGTCATCTCTTCTGTCTCTGCCTTTGTCTTTCCCATCCAGGTCCACCTAATAGCCTGGAGTTTCAGCAGGCTAGTTCCCTCCCAAGCTGGCCTGGAACTAAGGGCCCAGGAAGTCATACTCCCTTCCCCTGCCCTACTCTAGCAAAGAGCAACTACCACTCCCCACATCTTCCTGAACCTGAGTTAGGAGTGCAGCCCTGGATTCTGAGCTCCTAGGATGGTATGAGGACAGATATTGGGAGGTAGCTGGAAATTGTGTGTCTCATCATCCCTACAAGTCCATAACTCTTACCAGGGACAGGAGCATCCCTGGCAAACTTTCCAGGAAGCAGACACCAATTTTGATGAGAGGAGCAACAGGGATAATTGTTCCCAACAGCAGGTCTACTCATTGAGTACCTGCTAGGTGCTAAGCACAGTGCCGAGTGCTTCACACGCACTGTTTCATCCTCACGACCATCTGTGAAGTGGGTACAATTGTCATCCCTGTTTCACAGTTGAGGAAACTGAGGCTCAAAGACATGAAGTGATTTCTATGTCCCCCATGTCCCTAGATCACACTTCTCAAGGGAGCTTCTGTGGGCAGGAAACCTCAATATCATAAAGATGTCAATCCTCATCAAATCTATAATTGCAGGGCACCTCCAATCACAATTCCAGCAGGTTGTTTGTAGAAATTGTTAAACTGATCCTAACATATATAAGGAAGAACAAAAGACCAAGGATAGTCAAGATAATTTTGAAGTACAAGATGGGAGACCCACCCTACCAAATATTGAGACTTACTGTAAAGTAACAGTAAGATAATGTGGTGTCGGTTGGGGGAAGGATGGACTTTTCCATAAGGGGCCAGGGATAACTGATTAACCACATGGAAAAAACATAAAGTCAGATTAAATGGAAACATCTCTCCCTGCAAATAAAAACTTGAGACCCCTACAGCAAGACATGTAAGTTAGTTCAAACTGGATCTTTGTTGCAAGTGAACCCCACAGACGACTAGAGTTTAGAATGCTCTTCCACATTGAACCAAGCCCCTCACTGTGCTGAGAGAAACATAAAGGCCCAGAGAGAGGTGAGACCTTCCCACGTCACCCAGCAAGTCAGTAATAGAGCCAGGTCTGGTCCCCCTACCCTTTCCAAGCACCCTTGCCAGTTCCCCTGCCCTTTTGCAATCCCTTAGCTCTGCACAGGGCTGGAAGAAAGTGGGTGTGGGACTGGGCACAGTGGCTCATGCCTACAATCTCAGCACTTTTAGAGGCAAAGGCAGGGGGATTGCTTGAGGCCAGGAGTTTGAGACCCGCTTGGGTAACATAGTGAGACTTCATCTCTACAAAGAATTTTTAAAAAGGCCAGGCACAGTGGCTCATGCCTGTAATCCCAGCACTTTGGGAGGCCAAGGTGGGCGGATCATGAGGTGAAGAGACCGAGACTATCCTGGCCGACATGGTGAAACCTCGTCTCTACTAAAAACACAAAAATTAACTGGGCATGGTGGCACGCACCTGTGGTCCCAGCTGCTCGGGAGGCTGAGGCAGGAGAATTGCTTGAACCCAGGAGGTGAAGGTTGCAGTGAGCTGAGATCACCCATGGCACTTCCAGCCTGGTGACAGAGCTAGACTCCACCTCAAAAATAAATAAATAAGTAAAGAGAAAAAATATTAGTTGAGTGTGGTGATGTGCACCCGTAGTCCCAGCTACTCAGGAGGCTGAGGCAGAAGGATCGCTTGAGCCCAGAAGTTCGAGGCTGCAGTGAGCCATGATTGCACCAGTGCACTCCAGCCTGGGCAACTCAGACCCTGTCTCTAAAAAAAAAGTGGAAGTATGGATGGTACCAGAAAGGATCTGTCCCCACAGTGTTGGGGACAAAGGTTGGTGCATCTTCAGAAATAGGTGATGGGAAGGACAAAGAATGAGCCTGCCACTTCGGTTGGGTCACTTCCAATTTTCTTTTCTTTCTTTCTTTCTTTTTTTTTTTGAGATGGAGTTTTGCTCTTGTTGCCCAGGCTGGAGTGCAATGGCATGATCTAGGCTCACTGCAACCTCTGCCTCCTGGGTTCAAGCAATTCTCCAACCTCAGCCTCCCAAGTAGTTGGGATAACAGGCATGTGCCACCACCCCTGGCTAATTTGTGTTTTTTGTAGAGACGGTGTTTCACCATGTTGGTCAGGCTGGTCTCGAACTCCTAATGTCAGGTGATCTGCCCACTTTGACCTCCCAAAGTGTTGGGATTACAGGTGTGAGCCACCATGCCTGGCCAGCCTCCAATTTTCTGAATTAGCCTTTTGAAAACTGCCAAGAGGCTGGGCATGGTGGCTCATACCCATACTCCCAGCACTTTGGGAGGCTGAGGCAGGCAGATCATTTGAGGCTAGGAGTTCGAGACCAGCCTGGCCAAAATGGTGACACCCTGTCTCTACTAAAAATACAAAAATTAGCCCAGCATGGTGGAACACACCTGTTGTCACAGCTCTTGGGAGGCTGAGGCAGCATGTAGAGGTTGCAGTGAGCCAAGATGACACCACTGCATTCCAGCCTGGGTGACAGTGAGACTGTCGCAAAAAAATAAAAAAGAAAAAAGAAAGAAAAGAAAAAAGAAAACCGCCAAGAATGCAAAAACAGCGTATCAGGTGGTGGGCCTATTTCTGCCCATTACCAGGGGAAATAAGAAGGTTTCCAAGGGATTCAACTCAACATACTTGATTTGGGCCTTTCTCTCTAGAGAGAGCAGCTGGCTCAGGCTTAGGAATGAAGCTATGTTTTCGTATGGCAGTACAGTGTGGTAGGGAAGGCATTGGGTTCTGGTGTCTGGTAGACTTGGTTTCAAATGCAATGGCATCACTTCCTGGCTATGTGACCATGGACAGATGTCTTCACCAGTCTGAGCCTCAGGGGCTCAAGAGATCCTACCACCTCAGCCTTCTGAGTAAATGGGACTATAGGCACATGCCACCATGCCTGGCTAATTCTTAAGTTTTTTAAGAAAGGGAATTTTAGGCCGGGCGCGGTGGCTCACGCCTGTAATCCCAGCACTTTGGGAGGCCGAGGCGGGTGGATCACGAGCTCAAGAGATCGAGACCATCCTGGTCAACATGGTGAAACCCTGTCTCTACTAAAAATACAAAAAATTAGCTGGGCGTGGTGGCGCGTGCCTGTAATCCCAGCTACTCAGGAGGCTGAGGCAGGAGAATTGCCTGAACCCAGGAGGCGGAGGTTGCGGTGAGCCGAGATCGCACCATTGCACTCCAGCCTGGGTAACAAGAGCGAAACTCCGTCTCAAAAAAAAAGAAAGGGAATTTTAAGAAAGGGAATCTCCCCATGTTGCCTAGCCTGGCCTTGAACTCCTGGATGCAAGTGATCTCCCACCTTGGGCTCCCAAAGTTAATTTTACTTTGAAATTATTAACTTTTTTTATTTTTTGAGACGGAGTCTCGCTCTGTCGCCAGGCTGGAGTGCAGTGGCGCAATCTCGGCTCACTGCAACCTCCGCCTCCCAGGTTCCAGTGATTCTTCTGCCTCAGTCTCCTGAGTAGCTGGGATTACAGGTGCCTGCCACCACGGCCGGCTAATTTTTGTATTTTCAGTAGAGATGAGGTTTCACCATGTTAGCCAGGATCTCTATCTCTTGACCTTGTGATCTGCCTGCCTCGGCCTCCCAAAGTACTGGGATTACAAGCCTAAGCCACCATGCCTGGCCTAAATTACTAACTTTTAAGCAGTTCATCCAAACTTCAGTAGAAAGTATGGAGAGAGCAGATGCAAAAAGAAGGGAAGGTTAAGTATTAGCTTTTCATTCATCACTCAAATAGTACTGGTATTTGGCATGTACCAGTTTGGATAACTTGTGTTGCAAGTAGCAGAAAGCCAACTCTAACTGGCTTGAGTGAAATACATAAATCTTCTTTAAAAACTGAAAACATAAGCCTAGCCAACATAGGGACACCCTGTCTCTACCAAAAATAAAAAAATTAGCCAGTGTGACGGCACGCACCTGTAGTCCCAACTATTTGGGAGACAGGTAGGAGTATCACTTGAGACTAGGACTTCCAGCCTGCGGTGAGCCAAGAGTGTGCCACTGCACTTCGGCCTGGGCAACAGAGACCCTTACTCAAAAAAAAGGAAAACGTGAGACCAGGCACAGTGTCTCATGCCTGTAATACCAGCACTTCGGGAGGCCAAGGTGGGTAGATTGCTTGAGTCCAGGAATTTGAGACCAGTCTGAGCAACATGGCGAAAACCCATCTCTACAAAAAAATAGATAAATCAGCCAGGTGTGGTGATGTGCTTGTAGTTGCAGCTACTCAGGAGGCTGAGATGGGAGGATCACTTGAGCCCAGGAGGTGGAGGTTGCAATGAGCTGAGATTGAACCATTGCACTCCAGGCCTGGGCGACAGAGTGAGAACCCATCTCCAAAAAAAAAAAGAAAGAAAGAAAGAAAGAAAACATGAAACAAAATAAAACGACTTTTGTTGGCTCATGAAACTGGCAAGTCTGGGAGGAAGACCTGCAGGCTTGAAGACTCTCCCTCCAGGCTCTCAAGCACCCGCTCCTTCCCTCAGGGCTCTCCTCAATGAGTTTAGGCTTTTCCAGACTGAAAGAGTCATTGACTCCAAGCAGTTTAGTTTCCTCAAAAAAAAAAAACTACAAGGCCTGGCTTCCAGATAGGAATAGCAGAAAAATCACAGAGAACAAAACAAATTAATACCTCAAAAAAATAATCTTAGGCTGGGCGAGGTGGCTCACGCCTGTAATCCCAGCACTTTGGGAGGCCGAGCCTTCCTGACCTCGATCATGAGGTCAAGAGATCAAGACCATCCTGGCCAACATGGTGAAACCCCATCCCTACTAAAAATACAAAAATTAGCTGGACGTGGTGGTGGGCGCCTGTAGTCCCAGCTACTCAGGAGGCTGAGGCAGGAGAATCGCTTGAACTCGGGAGGTGGAGGTTGCAGTGAGCCAAAATCGTGCAACTGCATTCCAGCCTGGCAACAGAGTGAGACTCCATCTCAAAAAATAAAAAATCTTGCCAGACAACTAACAGAAACCAATTGGGCTAATGAAAAACAGTGTCTCACAGAGGCCAAGGGCAGGCTCCAGCCAGGTTCTCCAAGGACTGGAACTGGAACTGGGAATGTAGCAGGAACCAGGGGACCACTTCTCTCTTCTCTCAGTCTTGCTCCTCCCATTCCACACCTGCACCCACTCTGTCACTCTCACCTCCCAGCCCACATGACAGAAGATGACCACCTCACCTCTCAAACTTTATGCTGCCTCTTTTGAGGCCCAGTTCCTAATTCCTGAGAAAGAGATTTTAAGTGGATCAGCTAAGGCCAGGGGCCAGAGTCTACAGGGCAACAAATATGACTGTGAGGAAGAGTCCTTGTTTATTTGTTTGTTTGTTTGTCTGATTTTTGAGACAGAGCCTTGCTTTGTTGCCCATGCTGGAGTGCAGTAACAAAATCTCGGTTCGCTGCAACCTCCGCCTCTGGGTTCAAGTGATTCTCCAGCCTCAGCCTCTGGAGTAGCTGGGACTACAGGTGTGCACCACCTCACCTGGCTAAGTTTTGTATTTTTAGTAGAGATGGGGTTTCACCACGTTGGCCAGGCTGGTCTCAAACTCCTGATCTCAGGTGATCCACCTACCTCAGCCTCTCAAAGTGCTGATATTACAGGCGTGAGCCACCCCACCTGGCCAAAAGTCCTTATTTAAGGAAGTGTTTGCAAATTGGGCTAATATCCCAACAATGTCTCCTTCCCCAACAGTAGAACTTGAATTTCCTCCCATGGCATCATTCCAGGAAGCCTCAGGAGGCCCCTGCCCTGTGTCCTCCTGCAGAACTGTCTAGGGTGTTGGTGAGCCTACACTGCCGGCCACAGAAAATCAAGGTGGTCCTGAGCAGCTGCTTCCTGCAGACTCGCCACTGGATGCTGACGAAAGATGCCTTCTCAGGATGCTCCAGCATCAGCAAGAAAGAACAGGGTCTTCAGGTCCAGGTCTTTCTGTTAGAGAAGGAGGGTACTTGTGGACTTTGCCTCTCTGTAAGTAAGCTGGGAGAGGCCACCTGATGGTGGGAGGGGCCGGGAAAGGAGTGATTGGCCACCAGTCATGACTTTATTTCCATCTGACTAAGAAATTCTCTGGAATGGAGTCAAACCCCAGCCATCAGACCAGTCTTTTTGAGGAAAGAGACTGGGTTGTCCCCCTTCAGACTGGGAATACCCTTGTGGGTGATCCCATGTTTGATGGATTGAGTTATTGACTTCCAAACTGTTGTCAGTCACAGAACCCTCTAAAATAATAACAACCCCAGCCACAACCAATATTTATTAATTTCTTACCATGTGCCATGTGTCGTGATCAAATATTTTTTTTTTCTGAGATGGAGTTTCGCTCTTGTTGCCCAGACTGGGGTGCAATGGCGCCATCTCAGCTCACCATGACCTCCACCTCCTGGGTTCAAGAAATTCTCCTGCCTCAGCCTCCCAAGTAGCTGGGACTATAGGCGCGTGCCACTATGCCCAGCTAATTTTTGTATTTTTAGTAGAGATGGGGTTTCACTATGTTGGCCAGGTTGGTTTCTAACTCCCAACCTCATGATCTGCCTACTTCAGCCTCCCAAAGTGCTGGGATTACAGGCGTGAGCCACCGTGCCCAGCCTTTGTCAAATACTTTTCTACAGGCTTTATCTCACTAAATCATCACGGTAATCCTGTGAGGTTCCCATTTTACAGATAGTAGTCTAAGGCTCAGTTGAGGGATTTTCCCAAATCGCACAGCTAGCTATTACAGAGTGGTTTGTGCTTCTAACTGCTCAGTGATACTGCCACCTCCTTTCTTTGGGAGGGGTCTTACATAAAAGTCAAATAGAAACATAAATACTTAGAAGTAGAGCAGTTCTGACTGAACAGGGGAAGAGTGCCCTGCAGGGTCATTTTCCCCCAACACATAAACTGGCTTTCACATCCCTTCAAGGAGGCATCCCTTCATGGTGGCACATGCCTATAATCCCAGCTCGGGAGGCTGAGGCAGGAGAAGTGCTTGAACCCAGGAGGCAGAGGTTGCGGTGAGCCGAGATCATGCCATTGCCCTCCAGCTTGGGCAACAAGAGCAAAACTCCGACTCGAAACAACAACAAAACAAACAAAACAAAAAAACCAAGCAGAGTTTGTCCTGAAGAGATGGTTTAGGCCAGGCGTGGTGGCTCACGCCTGTAATCCCAGCACTTTGGGAGGCCGAGGCAGGCAGATCACGAGGCTGGGAGTTCGTGACCAGCTTGGCCAACATAGTGAAACCCTGTCTCTACTGAAAATACAAAAATTAGCTGAGTTTGGTAGCGCACACCTGTAGTCCCAGCTACTCAGGAGGCTGAGGTAGGAGAATCACTTGAACTCGGGAAGCAGAGGTTGCAGTGATCCGAGACCACATCACTGCACTCCAGCCTGGCAACAGAGCAAGACTCCATCTCAAAAAAAAAAAAAAGGTTTAGTTCCTTCCAATTGTCTGCCATTGTCTCTAGTTCTGCCACACAGGGATTCGTGGGATCTCTTGCTTGGGTTATGGAACAGAATAGATAGTTTCAATATGGAATGGCTAAGTGCATGGCTAGGCTCTTAGAACTCTCTCAGTGTTCTTTTTTTTTTTTTGAGACAGTCTTGCACTGTCACCAAGGCTAGAGTGCAATGGCGGGATCTCAGCTCACTGCAACCTCTGCCTCCTGGGTTCAAGCAATTCTCCTGCCTCAGCCTCCCAAATAGCTGGGATTACAGGCACCCGCCACCATGACTGGCTAATTCCTATGTTGGCTAGGCTGGTCTCAAACTCCTGGCCTCGTGATCCGCCCGCCTTGGCCTCCCAAAGTGCTAGGATTATAGGCGTGAGCCACCTTGCCTGGCCCACTGTTATTTAAATAAACAACTTATGGTTTGGGAATCGCTTGAACCTGGGAGGCGGAGGTTGCAGTGAGCCGAGATTGTGCCACTGCACTCCAGCCTGGGCGACAGAGCGAGACTGTCTCAAAATAAAATTAAATTAAAATTAAAAAATAAACAACTTGCAGCAAATGAGGGTAGGAGAAGGCATTTCCTCTGGAGATCTGAGAATAATGGCAGCCTTCTTGTTCTTTCTAAACCAACAACAGTCGTACCCTGTACTCTCTGGAGGTGCAGCTTCTGCAGGTTCCCTCTGGCTTCATCAGTAATGACTCCACAATGCTCAGCTTCAGCTATGTGTACCCCCTGGTGGTGAATGTCAGCCAGACCCACCCCTACCAGGTTGCCTCCTTCCTGTAAGGTCTGCCTTGTCTGCTTCCTCTCTGGCTCAGCCCTGGGAGCCTACTGAGTTCTCTACCTCTCTACCTCTAATCCAGGCAAAGTCAGCACCCTCAGGACATTGTTCCCCTATGCTCACACAGAGGCACCTCTTAGATGGAAATTCAAAGCATTAGTGAAAGAAAAGAGATGCTTCAGGCTGGGCTTGGTGGTGTGTGCTTGTAGTCCCAGGTACTTGGGAGGCTGAGGTGGGAGGATCGCTTGAGTCTGGGAGGTCAAGGCTGTAGTGAGACACAATCATGCCACTGCCATCCCACCTAGGCAACAGAGTGAGACCCTCTCTCAATTAAAAAAAAAAAAAAAAGATGCTTCTATGAAGGAATACATATGAGTTATTTATGTAAATTCCTGTGGATGGCTTCAAGGGTCCTAGGTCTGGGGATCTATGAGGTGGCACCTCACTTTTTAGGCAGACGAGGAAGAAGGTAAGCAGGTTTGCTCCTCCTGCCCTTTATTCTCTATGATTACCAGTGCTCAGTGACTTTGGGGAGGCAAAAGGTGTGGGTGAGTGTCTCTCCCTCTGGGGTTTCATGATGAGAGTTTCACTCCTGTCCCTCTTCAGATATAGCACTATCTGTGTTCCAGGCACTGGGGACACCATCATTATCTTGTGCATCTCCACAGACCCTCAGCTCTCAACTCCGCTTGAGAACAGAACAGTTCCTCTTGGCATGCCCCTCTACGTGGTCCTCAAGGCCACAAGCAGTGATTCAGACCGATTTGCCCTGGTGATCAATGAGGTCTTTGCCAGTACCAACATCTGCAGGGCAGGTACCGTTAAAGCCACCTACCACTTTGTGAACAAGAGGTAAGGGTCAGTCAGGCCTGGTGACCTCCTGTGAGTGCCAGACCAGCTGTTGGATTTGGCTTGTGCTGGGTGCTTTTATACCCTTGAGCACAGATCCTGTCACTCTTCTTGGTATCCCTGGCATGCAACCACTGGAAGAAAGTAAGTGCTGGGTGAATGTTTCTTGAATAATACTATCATTCCCATTTTGAAGATAAGTAAATTAAGGCTCAGAGATCAAAGCCTGCCCAAGATCTTGCAGCCCACAAATAACATGCATTTATTTTATTCTTTGCTCAAACAAGTACTGAGGGCTTACAATGATAAAAGTAAAAATCAAAGACACAACATTTCAGAGTGCTATATATATGTTATATATTGGACATTCATTATATTTAGTAGCTAATAATATCTAATACTGACATAGCATTGACTCTATGCCAGGCAGTTTGAATCACTTAATTCATTTAAGCCTCACAACAGACTCTACAAGATAGTTATATTTTCATTCAGTTTCATTATAGAGAAACTGAGGCTCCGTTCACACAGTTAATAAGTTGCAGATCTTGCTAAGTGTTGGGAACACACCAACCGTAAATCCAAGTTCTTCAACATTTTTGGCAAGAAGTTGGGTCTCCAGACTTCTAGGTCATATTTTATTAACAAGGCTTCACAGAGCACAGGAAATCATTTGTTACCCTATTTATTACTCCAAACAACCCTATGAAGTATTTCCCCCACTTTACAGCTGAGAGAATAAGAGAGGACTCTGAGTTTAGGCGACTTCACCCAGGACACACCATCGGTCTCCAGAGTCCAGGCTCTGAAACACACCATGCCAAACCTGTCCTCGCCTGTTATTCCTCCTTTGTCAGGAGGAAATAGAACCCATGATTAAGGGTGTGGGCGGGCACTGGGGCCAGGCTGCTCCCTGCAGAACATTGGGCAACCCTCTTTGAACCTCAGTTTGAGCCTCAGTTTCTTCATCTTTAAAAAGCGAGTGGCGGGGGGCAAAAGTATTGCCTTCTTCACAGGATCGGTGAGGATGAAACGCAGCAATTCATGTAAAGTTGTCAGCATGAGACCAGCCTCTGCACCTATACAAGCAAACATAAAAAGGGCGCAACGGTGCTCGTCCATCGGCACCGCAGGCCCGTGACGCTGCCCTCTCCCCACAGCTGCCCCGTCAGCAACCGGCTGCTCCACGACCTGCGGGCCAATGGGGCCTCTCTGGAGGTGACGTTGGCCTTCAGCCTGATCCGCTTCTCGACCAGCGATACACTCTACCTGCACGGCCGAGTGACCTTGTGTGACACGCGGGCGAGACGCCAGTGCCAACCAGTAAGCGGGCAGTCCCAGGGCCTCCTGCGCAGCCGCCGCAGTCTCGCCTGCAAGGCAGTTCCCGCGGGGCAGGCCGGGTAGCCGGACTCCCAGCAGTGCCGTCGTCACAGAAGCGAGGCTGAGGCGGGGCCTGGGGGACGGCAGTGCTGGGGACTGTCCGGCAGTGCCAGTCCTTCCGGGGGCGGGGCTTGTTGAAGACGGGGCGGGATTTTGAAGACCTAGGTCTTGTGGATTGGTGAATTCACTTGGGGGCGGGGAGGGAGGTGGGGCTACCTGGGGTCTTGGGCAAAGTCCCCGCCTGGCCGGCCTTGCTACCCTTGTGCTGGTGTCGCCCACAGACCTGGAGTCAGAAGAACTCGCCTGGGAGGGTTCGCTCCCGAACGCGGCAGGGCCTGGAGCGCGGCGGCAGCTGGATAGTATTTGGGCCCATCCGAATAAGCGGTAACTGGATCATTTCTGGGGCCTCCCTGACTCCTCTTCCAGAGCCTCCTACCGACCTGCTCTGAGACTCCGACCCGTCACCAAGTCCCCTCCTTCCTTCATGCCCTCCACTCTTCCCTAAATGCAAGTCTCCTCCCCGAGCCCATTTCCTCCTCGGCTTTCCCTCTGCTCTCGTCACCGAGTCCTGGTTTTACTCATGAAACTTCGAGTCTGAGCCTTCTCCTGCCTGTCTTCTTCCATTCTCACCTTTCCTGTCACATCAGATCACTCTTTCTCCCAGGCTGTCCCTCGCGCCAACCTTTCTCTTGGTAAATCTTCCTTACTGATCTAGAAACAGTCTCTCCCCTCTTTCTATTCCATAACGGTCCTTCAAAACTCCAACCCTCTCGGGAAAGCCCGTCTTCTACTAAGTCCATTCTTAGAAGAGGCAGAAGGTCCATCATCACACTCTTCTGAATCACAGTTTCAAAGAGACCAGGCCCTTTGCCCAATCTTGATAAAATGATGGGAGAATGCTAGCCTTGTCCTGCCAGGATGGCCACCTTAAGTTCACTCTTTCTATGTGGTTTCAGAGTCCAGTGCCTCCAGCAGCAGAAGCTGGGCAGGTTGGTACAAAGAGATTGTTGTGATGAAGTTCTCATGGTTGCACCAGGGTCTGAGGGTGCACACTTGGTCCTGGCAGGTGGGGGTTTTGGATGTTGTTTCTGCTCAACTCTATCTGACCTGAGAGAAGTCAGTTAACCTCTACTTATTTATTTATTTATTTATTTGGAGACAGAGCCTCACTCTGTTGCCCAGGCTGGAGTGCAGTGGCACAATCTCGGCTCACTGCAACCTCCGCCTCCGGGATTCAAGCCATTCTCCTGCCTCAGCCTCCTGAGTAGCTGGGATAACAGGCATGGGCCACCATGCCCAGCTAATTTTTGTACTTTTAGTAGAGGCAGGGTTTCACCATGTCGGCCAGGCTGATCTTGAACTCCGGACCTCAGACAATCCACCTGCCTCAGCCTCCTAAAGTATTGGGATTACAGGCGTGAGCCATCGTGCCCAGCAGTTAACCTCTTTGAATCTCAGCTTCTTGGGTCTCAGCAGTACGTGGCACTTGTCATTGTAGGGCTGGTGGTTTATCCTTCATCAGAATCTGAGACTATTCCGAAATGATTGGAAAATTCAAGATACAGGGACAAGCAGGTAGGAGGTGAAAATTCAAGATACAGGCCATGCAGTGGCTCACACTTGTAGTCCCAGGATTTTGGAAGGCTGAAGTGGGAGGATTGGTTGGGGCCAGGAGTTTGACACCAGCCCGGACAACACAGCAAGACCCTGTGTCTATAAAAAAGTTAAAAAAATTACCTGGGCATCATGGCACGTGCTTGTAATCCTAGCTACTTGAGAGGCTGAGGCAGGAGGATCACTTGAGTCCAGGAGTTTGAGGGTGCAGTGAGCTATGATGGCACCACTGAACTGCTGCCTAGGAGACAGAGTGAGACCCTGTCGAAAGAAAGAAAGAGAAAGAAAGAAAGAAAATTAAATTCAGAATTCTCAAAAAAGAAAGAAAAGAAAAGGAAAGAAAGAAAGAAAACTGCTGCCTAGGAGACAGAGTGAGACCCTGTTGAAAGAAAGAAAGAGAAAGGAAGGAAAGAAAATTAAATTCAGAATTCTCAAAAAAGAAAGAAAAGGAAAGAAAGATAGATGAAAGAAAGAAAGAAAGAAAAAATTAAATTCAGAATTCAAGATACAGAGCCAGACAGGTAACAAGGACAAGTGAAGACGGCAGAACAGGGTTCACACTGAACACAGAGAGAGTGCCTCTCTTCCCCATCCTTCCCACCCCCAATTTAACTTGCAAACAGTCAGTCCTGAGAAAGCTTGTTGAATGAATGGATTTCTAAATAATTCCCTAAAGGGGAATACCTAAATCTAAAAAGTTTTCCCTGCTCTCAATGCCACGTAATTCTGTTTTACAATTATTTCTTTCTTTCCTGCAGGAGCCTGGATGGCCATCTTTCTTCTGACGGTGATAGGCTGGATGCTGGGATAGAAGCCTGACACCTCCTCCAACCCTAGTCCTTGGCCTCTAGTTTACTTGCTTGAGGCAAAGATGGAGTGGAGGAAGATTTAGGGAAAGCAAGTAGTCCCTCTTATTGTTAGGGACCAGAGATGTTGGGCGTCCAGGTGAAACCAACATCTGGTAAGGAGTGTGGCTGCTCAGCCTTAGGCTATGCTTCCTCATCCCACCTTCTCTTCCCATCTCTGGAACTCTTCTAGAGGGAGATTGAGTTACTCAACATGATATGGGGAGGTGCAGAGGGTATGCCTAAGAAACAGCAGGGAATTCTTCTTTGTTTGATTCCTTTCTGTATAATCCAGATTTCATAATGAGGGGATTGAGGATGGCAGGGAGAAGTCACTTTATTCTGTATTTCTCCGTATGTAAAATGAAAGAGTTTGAACTAATGATTTCTGCTTCAACATGGGGACTCTATGACTCTCATTCCAGGGAAAGTTCCTCGGCCTTGGCAGCTGGCCTTAAGTCTCCTTTCTTTTTTTCTGCAAAATGGGCACGAACTATTCAATTTTAGAATGAGGATAAATGTATACACACACTATTATCCAAGCCTCCTTCTCCTGCCCCTTCATTATTTCTGACCTCATTAGCTCCCCCTTCCTAGTAGAGGGTGAATATGGCAGCAGTGTTTGTGTGAATATCATTCCTTTATTCCAAAACAGGTAGGAATCTGTTATGTACCTGTTAACTGTATTAGGTCTGGGGGATTCAACAGTACACAAGACACAGTCTTTGACCTTATAGAGAGGACAGTTGAGTTTGGGGAGTAGGTAGTGAGGACCAGGAAGCAAGACAGGCTTTATAAGTTGGCAGAGGTGGGACCTACCTATAAGGTAGAATTTCACAAAAACACAGGAAGACTCTGTGCCTTCTTTTGTTGTTTTGTTTTTGAAATACACTTTTTTAAATTGATGTCCATGATTATTTTAGAAGTTAATTTCCTGGAGGAAAACATCAGTACAAGCAACACAATAAAAGTTAACTTTGGCCGGGCACAGTGGCTCACACCTGTAATCTCAACACTTTGGAAAGCCAAGGCGTGCCACATAACTTGAGTCCAAGAGTTTGAGACCAGTCTGGGCAACACAGGAAGACCCCCTTCTCTACAAAAAAATCTAAAACTTAGCCAGGCTTGATGGTGTGTGCCTGTAGTTCCAGCTACTCAGGAGGCTGAAGTGGAAGAATCACCTGAGCCCAGGAGGTCAAGGCTGCAGTGAGCTGTGTTCCTGCCACTGTACTCCAGCCTGAGTGATAGTAAGACCTTGTCTAAAAAAAAAAAAAAAAAAAAGTTAGGGCCTGTAATCCCAGCACTTTGGGAGGCTGAGGCGGGTGGATCACAAGGTCAAGAGATCGAGACCATCCTGGTCAACATGGTGAAACCCCGTCTCTACTAAAAATACAAAAAATTAGCTGGGCATGGTGGCACGTGCCTGTAATCCCAGCTACTCAGGAGGCTGAGGCAGGAGAATTGCCTGAACCCGGGAGGCGGAGGTTGCAGTGAGCCGAGATCGTGACATTGCACTCCAGCCTGGGTAACAAGAGTGAAACTCCTTCTCAAAAAAAAAAAAAAAAAAAAAAAGCTAAATTTAATTTAAATTTAATAGTCTTAATATTTCATTTGCAGGAACATTTTGTTGTCTTTAATGTTTTAACAGCTCCTGAAAAAAATTATGTCAAATGGTCAATCCATATTATTTTTTCATGCACATCAAAGTCACACATTTATTAAATCATCATACAATTAATTAGATTTCATTGTGAATTCATATTGATTTTATAGGTCTGTAGTAGACTGTTTAAACAGCCCTGCTGTCTAAGGCATTATCCCTTGCCATTATTTAAAATATGTCCTGGCCGGGCACGGTGGCTCATGCCTGTAATTTCAGCATTTTGGGAGGCTGAGGTGGGTAGATCACCTGAGGTTAGGAGTTTAAGACCAGCCTAGCCAAAATAGTGAAATGCTGTTTCTACTAAAAATACAATAATTAGCTGGGCATGGTTGTGGATGCCTGTAATCCCAGCTACTTGGGAGGCTGAGGCAGGAGAATCACTTGGACCCAGGAAGCAGAGGTTTGCAGTGAGCAGAGATCATGCCATTGCACTGCAGCCTGGGCGACAGAGCGAAACTCTGTCTCAAAAATAAATAAATACATAAATAAATAATAAATAATATATCCTGAGAGAAGAAGGGAAGTAGAAAAAAAAATATATATATATATCTCTTGAAGGATAAGGACAAAATATTGACTATGCTCTGCTTAAGTATCTCAAAAAGAAAATAGAATGAAATAAAATTAAGTAAACAGGGAAGCTATTGAATTTAAATTAGTTGACCATGTTAAGGAAGCCTCAGTGCAGTGTAACAATAGATGCTTATAAAATAATCCACCAGACAACACAATGCATATGAAAGTGCTAACTCTAATTATATGATTGTAACTAAGTTGCAATTCATTTTTTATTAAACTGAGGTGGGTCACATCTGGCCTAATCCTGTCCTTTTTCAGTCACTAAGTCATAGTGTCCCGTGATATGAATCCACTATAACAAAAGAAAGAAAGAAAAAAGAAAAAAAAGTCATAGTGTACTTGATATATTTTATTAAAATATTCAGTGATACGTTTTGGCTGTGTCCCTACCCAAATCTCATCTTGTCATTCCCATCATCTCCACACGTCATGGGAGGGACCTGATGGGAGGTAATTTAATCATGGGGGCGGTTGCCCTCATGCTGCTCTCATGATAGTGAGTTCTCACGAAATCTGATGGTTTTATATGGGGCTTTTCCCCTTTTTGCTGGGCATTTCTCCTTGCTGCCACCATGTGAAAAAGGATGTGTTTGCTTCCCCTTCTGCCATGATTGTAAGTTTCCTGAGGCCTCCCCAGCCCTGTGGAACTGTGAGTCAATTAAACCTCTTTCCCTTATAAATTACCTAGTGTCAGGGATGTCTTACTCAGTGAACATTAGTCTGCTCTCACGCTGAGAATAGATTAATACATCCAGCAAGTTTTTTAAAAACAATAAAGTGGCCAGGTGCAGTGGCTCACGCCTGTAATGCCAGCACTTTGGGAGGCTGAGGCAGGCAGATCACAAGGTCAGGAGTTTGAAACCAGCCTGGCCGATATGGTGAAACCCTGTCTCTACTAAAAATACAAAAATTAGCAGGGCATGGTGGTGTGCACCTGTAGTCCTGGCTATTTGGGAGGCTGAGGCAGGAGAATCGCTTGAACCCGGGAGGCAGAAGTTGCAGTGAGCCGAGATTATGCCACTGCACCCCAGCCTAGGCGACAGAGTGAGACTCCATCTCAAAAAAAAAAAAAAAGAAAT
Source organism: Aotus nancymaae (assembly GCF_030222135.1). Lineage (NCBI taxonomy): Eukaryota > Metazoa > Chordata > Mammalia > Primates > Aotidae > Aotus > Aotus nancymaae. The sequence continues at coordinate 22,816,118 of NW_026988467.1, forward strand.
GGAAGCCTTTCAACTTTTTCTGACTAATACTTCCTCTTTTTTTTTTGAGATGGAGTCTCGCTCTGTCGCCCAGGCTGTAGTGCAGTGATCTTGGCTCATTGCAGCTTCCCCTCCTGGGTTCAAGTGATTCTCCTGCCTCAGCCTCCCCAGTAGCTGGGATTACAGTGCACACCACCACACCTGGCTAATTTTTGTATTTTTTGTAGAGACAGGGTTTTATCATGTTGGCCACAGGCTAGTCTTAACTCCTGACCTTAAGAGATCCACCTGCCTCGGCCTCCCAAAGTGCTAGGATTACAGGCAGGAACCACTGTGCCTGGCCAGGACTAACACTTTCTAGCTTCTAAAAGCCTTTAACAGAAGCTTCTCGTCCTAATTTCATATCATACTCAAATTCATTTTCATTATCCATTAAATCTGCTATCTTCTGTCTCCTATGTTCTTACCTTAAAATACTAAAAGAGAGCCGGCGCGGTGGCTCATGCCTGTAATCCCAGCACTTTGGGAGGCTGAGGCAGGCAGATCATAAGATCAGGAGTTCGAGACCAGTCTGGCCAATATGGTGAAACCCCATCTCTACTAAAAATATAAAAATTAGCTGGGTGTGGTGGCAGACGCCTATAGTTCCAGCTGCTCAGGAGGCTGAGGCAGGAGAAACCCTTGAACCCTGGAGGCGGAGGTTACAGCGAGCCGAGATCGCGCCACTGCACTCCAGACTGGGCAATAGAGCGAAACTCCATCTCAAACAAACAAACAAAAACGGCTAAAAGAGCGGGTAGAGGATACAACCTTGGAGCACATCCCTAGGGTCTTTCTGTAGTGACTTTTATTCAGTAAGGCGCTCTCTTTGGCACTTAAAGCTAAGAAATCATACAACTTTTTTTTTTCCCTCCACACAACTTTTTAATGTCTCTCTCTCCCAAGTCAGGTTTCTAGATACCCAAAATTTCACTATCCAAGATTCATTCCTTTGGCTGGTGGTTCTGTTCTCCTTTGAAACAATTTTCCAGTCTGACTCTTCAAGCGCATATTAATGCAAATGGACTTAACGGTTCCTCTTGCTGGGGACCAACTTTGGGGAGGGAGGCGGGACTGATCCTTTACCTTTCAACCTGAACCCTGGTCCCAGGCTGACCACTGCCTCCAACCCAGACCAAGCCCTGACCCTGACTAGTCAGTGACCCAGGCCACACGCTAACTCCCGGTCACAACCTGAACCCCTGCTTCGGGTGGGAGAACTGATAGATGGGCGTTGGAATGGAAGGAGGATGCGGACGGTTGAGTTGATTCTCGGGTCCTCGGGCCGCCAGCTTCCCAACCTGCACAGGCCCAGCAGGCCCCTCCAGGTCTAGGTGGTGCGCAGGGCTCCACCTATAGGCAAAACGGGGCAAGCGGCAGAGAAGGAGACAAGTGGAGGCGGGGTCATGCGCAGAAAGATCCGTCCGGCTCTCAGACTAGGGTAGTGTGCAGGGGAGGGACACCGGCGTGGCTCGACTGCCGATTGGTCAGAGTCGGCCAGAAAGGGGCGGGAAGCCGGCGCGGCTCGACTCCCGATTGACCAGAGGCGGGCAGAACTGGGTGGGGCCGGACGACGCGCGCTCTGTGGCGCGCGACCTGGCGGGCGTGCAACGGCCGTTAGAGGAGCTGAGGGAGGGAACCGCCGCCCACCGCAGACGTGGTGATTACAGTCAGTGTTCCCGAGTGAGGGATTTCGCCGTCCGCTTTCAGGCCCGCGTAAGTTTTCCTCCCTCGGGAGCTCCGGTCCTTGTGGCCGACCTGACCTCTCCTCCCATAGCCCCGGCGAAGCCTCAGACGCTCTCCAACTGCCTCCGTGAGGAGCTGGCGAGAGCGAAGCGCATGCGCCTCCGCTCCGAAGCGAGTGCCCCTGCACACGCCCTCTCGCGTCCGAGTCTCACTTCTCCCGCTGCCTTGCTTTGCCCTCCGTGGTTCACCCCAGGGCAGTCGCTTTACCTGAGTGACAGGCCCTGTGCCGGTACCCAGGGACACAACGGGCGGCGCGTTCCTTGCCCTCGTGGAGCGGCGCGTTCCTTGCCCTCGTGGAGCGCACAGCCCTGGGAGGGGAGTCGCCGTTAAGTGGGGTAATCCCTTGGCGTGCAGTGAGGGTAGGGTGGAGAAATCTTACAAAGAGCACAAAACAGAAGGTGCGGATCTAGTCAGAGAGGTCAGGGAGCCCTCCCCGAGGAGGTGAAGTTTGAGCTGAGATTGGAAGGATGTGTAGAGAATTAAGGTTTGGGGACGGAGAGCACTTGCGGGGTGGGGGGGAAACTTACCCCAGTACTTCTCAGCCGGGGCGATTTTGCTTTCCTGGGGACATGGGTCGTTGTCTGGAAACATTTTTGATAGTCACAGCTCCAGGGCTTGCTACTGGCATCTAGTGCGAAGAAGCCAGGGATGCTGCTACACAGCCTACCGTGTACAGGACACCCGCGACAACAAAGAAAAATCCCCCAAAATGTCAGTAGGACGGAAGGTGAGGAAACCTCCTTTAGCAAGAAGGAGCTGGTGCTTTGATTGAACTGCAAGTTTAGTGTGTTCAGGTTTGTTTGTTCAACGGTGTATTCAGCGCTTACGTCAGTCAATGAGAGGGATCGGAACCACGTTTGTCCTTTACCACCAGTATATTCCCAACACGTGACTCAGAGCCAGGCGCATAGTAGGCATGCAGTCAGTTTCGGCTGATGAATTGAACACTGGGATAAGTAGGAGGGAGTGGTGATACAAGGATGATGAAGCTAGCCAGGCCTCATTTACTTGCCCTCAGACCTTGTGTGCTTTATAATGGTCTGGTAGTTTTGCATGTCTCACTTTTCTTTGTAGAGGCAACTTCTTGTCAAGAATTTGGCTTCTCTTTGACAAGGTTTACTGAATGATCAAGGCGGTGAAATAGTGTGATGGTGTGAGGTTCTTCACGTGTCCGTGTCAGCTGTCTGTGTATTCCTTCAAATCCTCTCTTGTCTTGATGTGGTTCTCTTAACAGCTGCCAAGCATGATGTTCCAGACTTAGATTGTAATTCTTACAGGGGAGAAATACGGCAGTCAGAATCTAATTCTTGGGTAGCAACTTGGGGAAATAAAGCCTAGGTGATGACCAAGGATGAAGTGAAGAAATTATATGAGCTGTTGCTGCTCATATAATTGAGGCTTGCAACTCTAGCTGTCTGAGGCAGAAACTCCCAACTTGTGGTGCCATGCTTGATCTCTTTTTTTGTGTTTTGTCACTTGTAGAATGCTGACTAGACTCCTGTAGCATTAGAGTACAGTCCTGGCTTTGAAGCCTCTTCCTAGCTGTGTGACCTTCACTACTCTAAACCTTTATTTTCTTATCTATAAAATGAGGGTAATAGTGACTGCTTCATAGGATTGATGCGAGCATTAAATATGACACATGATACTTAAAAAGTGTTAAGCACAGTGTTTGTTAAGTAGTAAGTGCAGAATGCATGTTAAATTTGTTGAATGAGTATTTCTGTAGTTTAAAGGGCTTTGAAGATAGAAACCAACCCTATTGGATGCTTTTTCTTTTTCCCCGGTCTGCCTCTATTCACTGCCTTTCTAAGCTTTATAATTGGTTGTGTTACTTCTTGTACATTATTTCTCTCATTTTTATCCCAGGAAATTTCTGTCTCCTTCAGTTGTCCCAAAAATTTCCACCAGTAGCTCACCTAATTCTGAACTTAGTTGGAAAAAGTCACGAATAATTTATTCTGTATTGTTTTACTCCTTATGGAGTTTCTTTTTTGAGATATTTGTTGTCAATGAAGGTCGGACTCTAAAATATTTGAAGAGATTTATTCTGAGCCAAATATGAGTAACCAGTGGCCCCTGACACAGCCCTCAGGTGATCCTGATAATATGTGCCGTGGTTTTAAACATTTTAGGGAGACATGAGACATCAATCATATACATGTAAGATTTACATTGATCTGGAAGGGCAAGACAATTCTTAGAGGGTGGGGGCTTCCAGGTGGTAGGGAGATTTCCAAATTTTCTGATTGGCAGTTAGTTGAAAGAGTTATTATCAGAAAGGAATGTCTGGGTTAAGGGATTGTGGAGACCAAGGGTTTTTTTTTTTTTTTTTGAGACGAAGTTTCGCTCTTGTTACCCAGGCTAGAGTGCAATGGTGCGATCTCGGCTTACCGCAACCTCCGCCTCCTGGGTTCAGGCAATTCTCCTGCCTCAGCCTCCTGAGTAGCTGGGATTACAGGCACACGCCACCATGCCCAGCTAATTTTTTGTTTTTTTGGTAGAGACGGGGTTTCACCATGTTGACCAAGATGGTCTCGATTTCTTGACCTCGTGATCCACCCGCCTCGGCCTCCCAAAGTGCTGGGATTACAGGCGTCAGCCACCGCGCCCGGCCCGAGACCAAGGTTTTATCAAGCAGATGAAACCTCCAAATAGCAGACTTTAGAGAGAATAGATTGTAAATGTTTCTTATCAGGCATCTGTGTTAATGTTAATGCTTTTCCTGAATTCCAAAAGGGAGGAAGGTATAATAAGGTGCATAGGACTCCACCACAATCATGACCTTAACAGGTTTTTCAGGTTAACTTTGGAATGCCCTTGGCCAAGGGGCGGGGTCCATTCAGATGGTTGGGGTGACTTAGAATTTTATTTTTGGCTTATATCACGTATCATAAAATTTAATTTTATATGTGTACAATTCAGAGGTTTTTAATATATTGGCAAGGTTGTGCAGTCAGTCATCACTATCTAATCCCAGAACATTTTGATCACCCTGAAAAGAAACGCTGGTATCCATTAGCAGTCACTCCCTGTTCTCCTGCCCTCCCTCTTCTCAGTACCTTGCAATCACTAATCTGTGTCTCTGTGGATTTGCCTATTCTGACATTTCATATACATAGGATCAAGCCCTTTGTTTGGCTTCTTTGACTTTGCATAATGTCTTCAGAGTTCATCCATGTCGTCGCATGTGTTGCTACTTCATTCCTTTTTTTTTTTGAGACAGATTCTTGCTCTGTTGCCAGACTGGAGTGCAGTGGCGCAATCTCAGCTCATTGCAGTCTCTGCCTCCTGTGTTCAAGCAATTCTCCTGCCTCAGCCTCCTGAGTAGCTGGGATTACAGGTGCACACCACCACACTGAGCTAATTTTTGTAGCTAATTTTTGTATTTTTGGTAGAGACAGGGTTTCACCATGTTGGCCAAGATGGTCTTGATCTCCTGACCTTGTGATCCACCTGCCTTGGCCTCCCAAAGTGCTGGGATTACAGGCGTGAGCCACTGGCCTCCTTTTATTGCTGAATAATATTCTGTTATTTGGATATACCACATTTTATGTATCCATTCATTAGTTGATGGACATTTGTGTTGTTTCCACTTTTTGACTATTGTAAATAATGCTGCTATGAACATTCTTATTGAAGCTTTTGTGAAACATGTTTTCATTTCTCTTGGGTATATACCTCAAGAGTGGAATTGCTGAGTTGTAGCGTAACTGGGAGTTCTCCTTCTGTCAACCTATTTTCAATTTGTTTGAATTTGGAAATGTCTTAGAATCCAGTGGGCCTAGGCTGGGCATGGTGGGTCACGCCTGTAATCTCAGTACTTTGGGAGGATGAGGCAGGTAGATCACGAGGTCAGGAGTTTGAGACCAGTCTGGCCAACATGGTGAAACCACATCTCTACCAAAAATACAAAAAAATTAGCTGATGTAGTGGTGTGCGCCTGTAATCCCAGCTACTTGGGAGGCTGAGGCAAGAGAATTGCTGAACCCAGAAGGCAGAAGTTGCAGTGAGCCGAGATCAGGCTACTGTACTCTAGCCTGGGTGTCAGAGCAAGACTCTGTAAAAAAAAAAAAAAAAAAAAAAAAAAAGAATCTGGTGGACCTACCATTTTGTTAACTTTTAAAGAAAGGAGTGAAGAAAAGTATTTTGATATTGACAGGAAAGGAAATCACTAGTAAGGAGGTAATTAATCCTTCTATGTCATCATTTAACTCACTGAATCATACTTGCTATAAACTGAAGCTTTTATTACTGAACAAAGCTTCCCTCACCCGGTATGTGAAGAACTGGGATTCTAGAGGCTGATAACCCTTTCTGTTGTAAATACAGTGAATTAATAAGGGTTTGGGTTGTTGTTACTAAGAGAATACTATAGAGGTCACTAAAGTACATTAGAGAAATAGTACCATATAGTCTTCCTTTCCCGCCAGAGTTGATTTTCACCTCTAAGAATGGTGTTCTGTGAATTGTCCCAAACTCTTTTGGGGCTCCTATAAATTTAGAGTTTCTAAATTGATACTTCTTGATCTTCCATGGACTGTACAGTGCCACTTTTTTTGATGTAAACTGCTAAGTAATAGCACTTAGTTTGTGTCAGACACTATTGTAAGTTAATTACAAATGAATTAACATGAATTAGGTTGTGTCGTTATCCTCATTTTTATATGAAGAAACTGAGGAACAGAGATACTAAGAAATTTGCCCAAGGTTACATGGCCAGTAAATTGGTGACTAAAAGTTTAGTGTGCTCAAGTGTATTTGTTTAGACTTCAGATCCACTTCTGCTGAATTCTCAGCACCTGTAAATATAAATGTTTTAAATAGTGAGAACATGGGACGAGAACTTAATGTTCCTAGCTCAGGATTGGGGTTCTATTTATGATCAAGAGTTCTTTCTATCTTTATGCATTACACGACTAATTTTAATTACTGGAAGAATTGAGAAATCTGTTTTATGTTAATCATAATTGAGGCTATAATACTTCACTGTTGGTTTAGTTTTTTAGTTCTTTATCCACCTCATCCTGTCATCATGTCCCCATGGCTAATACGATTCATAGTAAAGTTTGTTAATTAAAAGTAGTATTTTTAAATTTTGTGAAAATCAGAGAGGTTCTAGGACCATTTGGTATTGGTCATCTCTGTTTGGTTCTAGGTTTTCTGGTACTGGATTTAGGAAGAGAAGTAGGGTAGAATATTGGGAGTTACTTTGTCTTTAAAAATATCCTTAGAAGTAAAACACATAAAAACATATTACTCCTAAATATCCTTAGGAATAAAACATGTAGAATACTTGAATATTCTTTTTTATTTTTTTGAGTTGGAGTCTTGCTCCATTGCCCAGGCCAGGGTACAGTGGCTTGATCTTGGCTCACTGCAACCTCCGCCTCCTGGGTTCAAGCAATCCTCCTGCCTTAGCCTCCCCGGTAGCTGGGACTACAGACATGCGCCATCACACCTGGCTTAACTTTTGTATTTTTAGTAGAGACGGGGTTTCACCATGTTGGCCAGGCTGGTCTCAAACTCCTGACCTCAGGTGATCTGCCCACCTTAGCCTTCCAAAGTGCTGGGGTTACAGATGTGAGCCACCACGCCTGGCCAAATATTTGAATATTCTATATGAATATTGAATATTCAGTTGAATGGGAACCGAGTTATAGGGAATTAAAGATACTGCACAGAACTGACTGGTTATTCCTTCATTCTACAGGTGGCTCATATAACTGTGATGGCCACGCAGGAGAAATATCCAACTGAGGGGATCTCTCACGTTACTTCACCGAGTGAGTAGTCAAATGTTTTGGGTTAAATTCTGACCTTTGTTCTGTTTTTTCATATTCTTTAAGGTAAATGTTGAACAAGCAAGCATTCACTGAAATACTGGTGCTAAAACCACTAAAATAACATGGGGCTTCATCGAATATAAAAACCGGTCTCTCTGAGGGGACAATTATTTATCTCTTGTCTTACATGGCTTTCAACAGGATCACATGATTGGGAGAGGAGGACACATAAAGGATGGGAACAGAATGACTTTGGAACATAGTTCCATTTGAAATCAGAAAAACACAGCATAAATTACTGTGTTCTATGTTGTCTTTGTCCTCTGGGTAGGTCAGTCATCTGCTAACCCACAAAGATTGGAATTCTTCTTTGATGCCAACAGATTCTGTTGCATTGTTACTAGAAACTCAGGAATTTATCTTTAGAATGGATTCACGAGATTTTGAAACTTCAGTAGATATATTAAATATATATATCTTAAGTATCCATGGGGGATTGGTTCCAAGACCACCTGCAGATACCAAAATCCACAGTTACTTAAGTCCCTGATGTAAAATTTTGTGGTATTTGCATGTAACATATACATATCCTACTATTTACCTTAAATCATCTCTAGATTACTTATAATACCCAATGCAATGTAAATGTTATGTAAATAGTTATACCATGTTATTTAGGGAATAAGAAGAAAAATAAGTCTATACACATTCAGTAAGATGCCATTAAAAAAAAAAATTTGCCCGTTCCACACACATACTCTCTCTCTCTCATGGAAGTTTTCTCTCTTCTTCTCCTTTTTTTTCTCTCTCTACGTAAATAAAATAACTCTTCTGCAAAAAAAAAATTTGGTTGAATTCACACACGGAGAAACCATGGGTATGGCTGAGTGCTGTGGCTCAGGCTTGTAATCTCAGCACTTTTGGAGTCCAAGGCGGGTGGATCACCTCAGGTCAGGAGTTCAAGATCAGCCTGACCAACATGGTAAAACCCCATGTCTACTAAAAATACAAAAATTAGCTGTGTGCAGTGGTGCATATCTGTATTCCCAGCTACTTGGGGGGCTGAGGCAGGAGAATCACTTGAACCCAGGAAGCAGAGGTTGAGGTGAGCCAAGATGATGCCACTGCACTCCAGCCTGGGCCACAGAGTGAGACTCTTGTCCCAAAAAAAAAAAAAAGGAAAAATAAAAAAAGAAACCATGGATATGGAGAGCTGATCTGACTGTATATTAAACACGTAAATATACGTATACACTGTACAGACACATTAAGTAGATAATATATATTTCAAATAAGAAGTAGTATTTTAGAAAAATGACTTACTGAATTCTGGGGTATTGGTATAAGAACAGGGCACATTTAATTCAACTTAGGGTATGTTTTATTTAGCTTAAAAATTTCACAGTTCTTTACTCATTATAGATATTTGGTAAATGTTTGGTGTATTCTCTTAGGCATGCTGCCTTGGATATTGTAGGCACAATTAGAAGCATTGGTTGAATCAATTCGAGATTCATTCAGCAAATATTTTTAAAATATCTGCTATGTGCCGTACATTCTCTTAGGTTTGTACAGTTTCTTTTTTGTTTGTTTTCTTTTGTGTTTTATATTTTTGGCAGGAAAATTGTGTTTATTCAAAAAAAAATCTGGGCTATGAACATGCTTCATAGTTTGAAGAACTCCAAGCCAAATAAAAAGACCAATATTAAAAGCAGCATAACTGGTTATTTTCTTAAAAATACATAAAAAGAATCAAATGCAACAGTGTAGGAAGACAATCACCCCTGTGTCAGAAGTCACAACATCTTCCAAATAAAGAATATGACCCATCTGACATATTAAAGGACATGCCATGTCAAAATAAAATAAAGAGTCAACCCTTGCCTTTGACTATTATATTGTATTATAAAAGCACTTTATAGCTCCATCCCATCTTTAAGTATAAGTTACTGGTATGTGGGCTAATGATTATCTGGAGGCATTTCTCTATTCAGATCCATGATCCAAGTGCTCTCTGAATATTACAAGGTGACAATAAGTGGGAAATGCAGGAGGAAGAGGAAAGAGAGGGGACTAAGGTTCTCCAGTTTAAGGTTTTGTCGCAGTGAGGGGATGAGGAAGTAGGAAGGTATTTTTGTTGTCTTTTTATCTTTATACTGTGTTAAGTAATGCTTACAACATAAATTCAGCAGGCTTTTCCTGAGCTGTAACTCAGAAGTTTCCTTCCTGCAAAAATGTATTTACAAATGTGTTTATTATTACACAGCAATCTCACAATAACTAGTAACGATTAAAAGGGCACACTCCTAGTATATTTGTTTGCAGTGGGTTTGTACAGTTTCTATAACAATTATGTATATAATGCAAGTTTTTGGAACATAGCCTTTCCTAACAAAGCTCATTGCCTTTCTGATGGTTTTTTTTTTTCTCCCTTCAGTAGTATCTCATTCAGATTAATAATGGTCTTAATAATTGATAAGGATGCTACTGATAGGACTTGCACTGTAACACAAAAAATTTCAGCTTTTTTTTTTTTTTTGAGACAATCTCCCTCTGTGACCCAGGCTAGAGTATGGTGGCACCATCTCAGCTCACTGCAACCTCTACCTCCTGGGTTTAAGTGGTTCATGCCTCAGCCTCCCAGGGAGGCTGGGATTACAGGTGCGCACCACCATACCCAGCTAATTTTTTATATTTTTAGTGGAGATAGGGTTTTGCTGTGTGCTCAGGCTGGTCTCAAACTCCTGAGCTCAGGTAATCTGCCCACCTCGCCTTCCCAAAGCGTTAGGATTATGGGCATGAGCCACTGTGCCGGGCCAATTTCAACACTTAAACTTGAATTTTGAAATAAGCATAAACCTCAATATATATACCAAAATATGTTTTTAACAAATTACTCTTTGGAATTAGGGTATGGAGTAGGTGGATAGAAAAATGGTAGTGATGAAGAATGGAAGATTAGTAGTAGTAACAGGGAGTGGTTTCCAGTGGAAGTCAGGAAGATGGTAATAGTAGCCCTCAACATTCCTTTTTTGTTTTTGTTTTTGTTTTTTGAGACAGGCGCCAGGCTGGAGTGCAGTGGTGCGATCTCGGCTCACTGCAACCTTCGCCTCCTGGGTTCAAGCAATTTTCCTGCCTCAACCTCCCTTGTAGCTGGGACTACAGGCGCGCACCACCACGCCCAGCTAATTTGTGTATTTTTTTTAAGTAGAGACGGGATTTCACCATGTTGGCCAGGATAATCTCTATTTCTTGACCTCGTGATCCAGCCTCGGCCTCCCAAAGTGATGGGATTACAGGCATGAGCCACCGCGCCCAGCCAGTCTTAACTGTTTCAAAAGTCCTGGCAAATTTTACGCTAGAGAGAGAGGGCTGTGTAGACTCACCACTCACCAGGAGGTCAGATTTCTTTGCTTTGGGCTAGAATTACACCAACTTAGTATAGTAGCATTGGCTAATCTCATGATGTTCAGAAACTCTGTTGCCTGTGTCTTCTATTAACAATTACAGATTATTGATTGTATAAAGATTAGGCAAATTCTTTCAAATCAAATAGTCACTGTGATCCAAAGAATAGAAGAAGTCTTTGGGGAAAGTTAGGTTGCCTTCAATAGAAAGCAGAAGTAATAACAAAAAAGGAGCAAAAGCAGAATAAAATAGTTTAAAAAAATGGGAGAAACACTAAACTTGGAAGAAAGGAATAAAGTAATTTATGTCCAGATATCATTTGCCTCCCACTAGATGAGAGTCTATAGAATCGTATTTTCTGATATCATCTCTCACTGACTTTAAGTTAAATGGAGGATAAGTAGCTGCCATAGTTTTTTTTTGCTTGTTTGATTACATGGATCACCAGATACACCTTAGGAAAATTATAGTGTTTTCTGTTTTTTGTTTTTGAGATGAAGTTTTGCTCTTGTTGCCCAGGCTGGAGTGCAGTGGTGTAATATTTTAGCTCACTGCAACCTCCGCCTCCTGGGTTCAAGCAATTCTCCTGCCTCAGCCTCCACAGTAGCTGGGATTACAGGCATGTGCCACCACACCTGATTAATTTTGTATTTTTAGTAGAGACAGGGTTTCTCCGTGTTGGTCAGGCTGGTCTCAAACTCAGGTGATCTGCCCGACCTCAGGTGATCTGCCCACTCAATGTCCCAAAGTGCTGAGATTATAGGCATGAGCCACCGCACCCAGCCAATTATTGTGGTTTTTAAAAAATAATTTAAATTTTAAGTCTTTCCTAGAATGTTAGTGAATCAAGTATTTATTGAACACTTCCTACCTACCTCCCACCAAACAGAATATTTTAAGTCAAATAAATCTCATCAGTCTTTTTGTCTTAACCTGCTCAGCAGTTTTGGTGATTTCTTCACATTGCTCTCGAGATAAAGCCCTAAACTCTAAAAATTAACTTTCAAAACTTACTTTGATCTCAATAGGATTTACCTATTGAGGGTACCCTGGTTCAGTGAAGCAGTTATTTTCAACTGGGGACTGGACTGCTTGTTGCCCTAGGAATCATTTGGAACTATGTGGTTATTTTCTGGTTTCACAATAAAGGTGGGCTTGGTTGAGGGTTGCTGCTGGCATTCAGTAAGTGGGAACCAGGGATGCTAATTGTCATCCTTAGAATGCCAAAAGCACCACTGAGAAACTGTAAGAGGAAAGAATGGAGGTTTTGGAATCAGAAAGAACTGGGTTCAAATATTAGCCCTCCCTTGTATAAAATTGGGGTGGTAATACTTTTCAGTAAATAGGTAGGCAAGATTATGTTTGTAAGGTGCTGGGGCTTACAGGTTTCAATAAATGGCCACTGCTATTAAATACGATTCTTGGCCGGGTGTGGTGGTCACCCCTGTAATCCCAGCACTTTGGGAGGCTGAGGCGGGCAGATCACAAGGTCAGGAGTTCGAGACCGCCTGGCCAATATGGCAAAACCCCATCTCTACTAAAAATACAAAAAAAATTAGCCAGGTGTGGCGACGCATGCCTGTAGTCCCAGCTACTCGGGAGGCTGAGGCAGAAGTATCGCTTGAACCCAGGAGGCGGAGGTTGTAGTGAGCCGAGATCACGCCATTGCTCTCCAGCCTGGGCAACAAGAGCAAAACTCCGTCTCGAAAAACAAAAAAGAGCCGGGCACGGTGTTTCACTCCTGTAATCCCCCCACTTTGGGAGGCCGAGGTGGGTGGATCATGAGATCAAGAGATCGAGACCATCCTGGTCAACATGGTGAAACCCCGTCTCTACTAAAAATATAAAAAATTAGCTGGGCATGGTGGCGCATGCCTGTAATCCCAGCTACTCAGGAGGCTGAGGCAGGAGAATTGCCTGAATCCAGGAGGCGGAGGTTGCGGTCAGCCGAGATCACGCCATTGCACTCCAGCCTGGGTAACGAGCGAAACTCTGTCTCAAAAAAAAAAAAAAAAAAAATTAGCCAGCTCAGGCTGGGTGCCATGGCTCATGCCTGTAATCCCAGCACTTTTGGGAGGCCAGTGTGAGTGGATCACGAGGTCAGGAGTTCTCAAGACCAGCCTGGCCAAGATAGTGAAACCCCATCTCTACTAAAAATACAAAAAATTAGCCAGGTGTGGTGGTGGACACCTGTAATCCCAGCTACTCGGGAGGCTGAGACAGAGAATTGCTTGAACCCAGGAGGCAGAGGTTGCAGTGAGCCAAGTTTGTGCCACTGCACTCCAGCCTGGGCAACAGAATGAGACTCTGTCTCAGAAAAAAAAGAGAGAGAGAATTAACTAGCTTAGAATAGCTGAAATAGGCACAGGAGAGAGAAAAGGGTGGGTTGCTGCTATTCTCTCGTAGGTTTAGGTGATTTTTTTAAAAAAAGATCTGATGGGGTTACATCAACTGGTTCACAGTAAAGGTGGGAAATGCCACTTGTTTCAGGTTCCAGTGTGATTCAGAAGGGCAATTCCCTGGGAACTGAATGGCAGACCCCAGTTATCTCTGAGCCCTTTCGGAGCCGCTTCAGCCGCTGTTCAAGCGTAGCCGACAGTGGGGACACAGCCATTGGTACATCATGTTCAGATATTGCAGAGGGTAAGTTTGTATTAATGATTTGATTACCAATAAGTATTGTCCTTTTCAGGTTGCATTTTGAGTATATTGGCATTTCCAGATTCTGCTATTTCCAGAATGTTCATAAGATCAGTCCTTTTCAGTCAAGGAGTCTTTCATTCTTCTTACCCCATGCTTCTCACATCTGGTCCCTTCATCTAAATTTCTATTTTTTATCTTATCTAAAACAACTTTTTTTGGGGAGAGGACAGGGTCTCACTCTGTCACCCAAGTTGGAGTGCACTGGCCTGATCATGGCTCACTGCAGCCTCCCAGGCTGAGGTGATCCTCCCACCTCAGCCTCTCAGGTAGCTGGGACTACAGGTATGCACTACCATGCCTGGGTAATTTTTTTGTGTTTTTATAGAGATGGGGTTTTGCCATGTTGCTCAGGCTGGTCTGGACTCCTGGACTCGATAGAACCACCTGCCTCGGCCTTGCAAAGTGTTGAGATTACAGGCGTGAGCCCCTTTGAAACAACTTTCTGATAGGTTAATTGGCCTCAAGTCTTTCCTTCTGCTGCCAGATTATTTTTGCTGAAAGCCTAATTTCAGAGTTTTCCTTTCCTGTAAATCTTCAATGACGCCTATTGCTTGGGCAATAAAGCTCAGAGGCTTCAGTTCTTCTGTGATCTGTCCCTATCCTACCCACTCAAACATATTTTCTGCTGTCACCAGGTCTGAACTTACAGGCCTGTTTTTTTGTTTTGTGTTTTTTGTTTTTATTTATTTATTACTTTTTTGAGATGGATGTTGCTCTGTCACCCCGGCTGGATGAAGCGTAGTAGTGCCATCATGCTCACTGCAGCCTTAAACTCCTGGATTCCTGAGTAGCAGGGACTACCAGCATGAGCCGTCACGACACCCAGCTGATTTTTTTCTTCATTTTTTTGTAGAATTGAGGTCTTGCTATATTGCCCAGGCTGGTCTCAAACTCCTGGCCTAAAACAATCTTATTGCCTCAGCCTCCCAAAGTGCTGAAATTACAGGCAAGAACCACCATACCCAGCTGGTTTTTGGTTTCTGATACCGGGGCTCTTTTTTTCCTTCTTTAATCTGGGCCCATGTGTGTGATGCCTCCCTCCTCTTGCCTTTCCTAGCTATGCTGATCTTACTATTCAAGATCCAGCAAATGTCCCACAGGCTTTTCCCATCCCTTGCACTCATTAGTCATATCATTCTCTTTGCATTCTTGTACCTTTATTATATCTGCCACTTGTTTTGCACTTAAGTAACAACTGCCAGGCAGTACTTTATAAGGGTATTTTGTTTTTCCACTTAGATTGGTGAGTTCTAGAAGGCAGAGGACCTAATGATAATAATTACTGTTGATTATATGCTTTGTGATAGATACTGTAAATATTTTCTGTATTATTTCACTAAAGCCCTTAAGAACCCTATGAAATGTCTTATTATTCCCATTTTACAGATGAGAAGGCCGAATTTAAAAGTGTTTGAATGAGTTGCTTAAAGTCACAAAACTAGTCATTTTCATCATCATATGTTGTAATTTTAAAACATTTACTCCACAGCCACTAGGATGGATATACTCCAAAAGATAGTAAATCTCAGCTACTTGGGAGGCTGAGGCAGGAGGATCACTTAGCCCAGGAGTTTGAGACTAGCCTGGGCAACATAGTGAGACCCCGTCTCAAAAAAAAAAGATAGTAAGTATTGGTTCAATCACCTTGTTACACAGGTTGTGTGTTGACTCTATTTTTAATTCCTTTAGGAAAATACAAATTTATTTCCTTTCTGTGCATTATTTTTAAATTGTACCAGCCTTTTTGGTGAGAATGTAGAGAAATGTTCTATGCATTGCTAGTAGGAATGTAAAATGTTGCAGCTGCTTTGGAAAACAGTTTGGCAATTCCTCAAAAGGTCAAACATAGAGTTATTCATGACCCAGTAGTTCTACTCTTAGACATATACCCAGGATAAATGAACACGTAAGTTTTTTTGTTTGTTTGTTTGCTTTGAGACAGAGTCTTACTCTGTCACCCAGGCTGGAGTGCAATGGCGCAATCTTGGCTCACTGCAGCCTCCACCTCCTGGGTTCAAATGATTCGTTACCACACCCGGCTAATTTTTGTATTTTTAGTAAAGACGGGGTTTCACTGTGTTGGCCAGGCTGGTCTGGAACTCCTGACCTCCAGTGATCCGCCCACCTTGGCCTCCCAAAGTGCTGGGATTACAGGCATGGGCCACTGCACCTGGCCTCTAATCTTAACTCATATATTTTGTTCATGAATCTGTCTTAGAGTCTAGTTGACAAGAATCCCTATAACTGGTATACAATATAGTTCATTATTGCATCTTTAAACTGAATACCCATGCTTTTGATTCCACCCTTCACTAAGGTGTTTTACTTTGGAAGATTCTCGAGGGACAGAGTAGAGGTAGGTATTGAGAGTTCAGAATGCTTTCACCTCTTTACAAAAGACTGAAATAGTCACTGGCGTAATTTAGACTACTGAATCTCTTCAGGTGTAGACTGAAGTGACTGAGATTTAGTAATAGCTGGATCTACCTTTTGCCTTACCCTGGCTAAAAATTAGTTGTTTTTTAGGGCGGGGAGGGAGCAGAAAATGTGGTTAAGCAGAGGAGAGATTTAGAACTATATTCTTAAAATGGCAAAACCCCAATGTTTTTGGGAAGTGGAGCCTTCTGTAAATTAAAATCACATATCCCATTTTTTGTTGTTGTTAAGAAAATTTTTGTGGTTTTATTGTATCATGAGGCATTGAAACATGTGAACAAATCAATGTCTGGGCGGTGAGGCAGCTGCTTTCTCCTTCACGTCCTTGGGTTACTAGAGCAACTTGTCAGTAGATTAAGAAAAAAAAAGGATAACATTTTGCATTACTTAAGTCTTTCCAAGGCATGCGCTGGTACAACACAAACTTCTCCCATCAGATGCAACTAGTCTAGTGTCCAAACATCATGCACAATACCTCAGCGGCAGCAGCACACTGCACGCACTCCTGCTGCAACCCTGCTCATTTGTGCATATTTGGAGCATCTGGAGGAGTGGGAATAGTATTGGGAAGAGGAGGGAGGAGGAAACAGCATGAATGCCTGGCTGAGAGGAGGTCAGCTGAAGTTGTGCAGGGTGAGCCTGAACATGTCATTGGTGCAAACCCAAGCATCATTGATGTTCTTTAATAGAAACATCTGGTGGAACCCTATAATGGGGTCTTCATCCGCCTTAAGCTGGCCCACAGCCATGCTGATGATGCAGCTATCTGGCGTTGGGGGATGGTCCTGCACTGTGATGCTGTGCTGGATTTTCTGGAGCGGAATGCTAGACAGCTTCTCCACAATGGCAACTTTCCCCTGGAACTGTTGTCCTTCCCACGTAAGGCATGACACGTCAATGTAAATTGCGCCTAGTTGGATTCTATCATTATCCAATAACTGGTAATAATGTTTAAAGAAGCTGGATCCAGTCTGCTCCCAAATTGGCTTGTCTCCCATTCTGGAGTGTCACCCAGCCTCACAGAGACCCGAGGGGCTGGCACGATGGCGGCGGTGGCAGCAACCCAGCGTGGTCTGTGACTGACTGTCCCTTCCGCCCTATACACTATATTTTTTAAAGAGATGGGCCTCACTGTGTTGCCTACACTGGAGTGCAATGACTGTTCACAGGTACCATCATAGTGTACTATAGTTATGAACTCATGGGCTCAAGTGATCCTCCTGAATTAGACTACTGAATAGCTGGGCCTATAGAGGTGCAACACCTGCCTGGCTCCCATACACTAAATTTTAAATGCCTTTGAAAATTGTAGAAGGTAGAGGTCCTTTTGAAAATGAGCATTGCTATTTTGTTTCAAAATGTTCTAAAACACAAACCAGACTTAACGGTATAACTCAGGAGTCCCCAGCTTCTGGCCGGTGGACCAGTACCAGTCCATGGCGTATTAGGAACCAGGCCACACAGCTGGAGGTAAGCAGCAGGCGAGCAAGCATTACCACCTGAGTTTGTGCCTTCTGTCAGATCAGTGGTGGCATTAGATTCTCATAGGAGCAGGAACCCTATTGTGAACTGTGCATGTGAGAGATTTAGGTTGCTCAGTCCTTATGAGAATCTAATACCTGATCTGAGGTGGAACAATTTCTGAAACCATCCCCCTGACCATTGTCCGTGGAAAGATTGTGTTCCAGAAAACCAGTCCCTGGTACCAAAAAGGTTAGGGACCACTGGTGTAACTTGATATTTTATAGCACGGTTAGTCTGAATCAGGCAGTTTTCTTGACATAAACAGATAAACCCAATAGATAAGTTAAAAATGTGGACAAATACTTCACCTTAATTTCCTAATATGCATGGTCCATTTATCATCTATAAAAAATTAGAAAAGCCATATTCTTCTGGGTCAGTTGGTACTTTTCTTCTTGGCTTTGGTTTTGGCATTATTTTGGGGTTATCTTGGTCTATTTTCTGTTACTTATAAGAGAATACCTGATACAGTGTAACACATACAGAAAAGATGTTTATTTTGCCCACAGTTCTGGAGACTGGGAAGTCCAAAGTCATAGTGGCAGCATCTGGCAAAGGCTTTTGTACTGCATCATAGTTGATGGTAGAAAAGCAGAGATCACAAGAGTGAGCCAAACTTGCTTTTTAAAAAATATTTATTTATTTTCTTTTGAGACAGTCTTATTCTATCACCCAGGGGCTGGAATACAGTAGTGCGATCTTGGCTCACTGCAGCTTCTGCCTCCCAAGTTCAAGTGATTCTTCTGCCTCAGCCTCCTGAGTAGCTGGGATTACAGGCACCCACCATTATGCCCAGCTAATTTTCATATTTTTAGTAGAAGTGGGGTTTCACTATGTTAGCCAGCCAGGCTGGTCTTGAACTCCTGACCTCAAATGATCCACCTGCCTCAGCCTCCCAAAGTACTGAGATTGCAGGTGTAAGCCACTTCGCCCAACCCAAATTTGCTTTTATAACAGCCCACTCCTTTGAGAACTAACTTACTTTTGCTAATCTATATGAGGCTTCTACTCTTTTTTTTTCACAAGGAGAACACCAAACATACTTTATTAGCACAAAAAAGCAGCCATAACAAGGCACAGCAAGCAGAAACATACATTAACAGTCAAAGGGTTAGTGTTGCATATAAATATAGCTTTTCTTTTTTGTAGCCTTGGCAATAACCATGGGGATGTAAAATAACATTCTGTAGCAGCAGGTAAGGAAACTATGGAGCACTCACCAGTGGTACAGAGCACAAAAACAGAAAGACACAAGAATGGATTTGGCTACTTTAGTGCAAAATGTCTAGGATAGAACTGTAAATTCAGTCCAGTTACTGAGAAGCAAACACTAGAACTTGATTTAACTTCCAAAAGAGCTGACTCAAGTAGTAGTACATATTATTCTAAGTGACAAAAAGGTGCTAAGTAAAGTTATTTACAGATATAATGGTTGTACAGTACCTTTTAACTCTGCAATTTAGCTTTCAGATTTTCCATTAAGAATTAACTGCACTGAAATTCCTATAAATTATACTTAAGCAATTCAGCTATGAGAGTTTACAAAAAAGAGATAAATACTGCCATCCAAATTATTAATTACAGTTCAACAATAATCTCAACATCAGCAACCATTGTAGTTACTATCATCTGATTTGTTTGGGCATCTTCTAATCTCATGTACTTCATGGTTCACAAAATCATCCTGGGCATAGGAAAAGATCCACCTTTTATGAAACAATTAGACTGCACATCAACTTAAAAAAAAATCACACACAAGACTACATTGCAGCAGCTATTCCAAATGCCTGTTTTAAGTTAAAGCACTCACTTAAAAAATTAATACCTAGGGCCTTTCAATAAAATTCTACTGCTAGCTTTGTAAGTCTGAAATTTTAAGAATGACTATTTAGAAAATCTGGTTTACTTAACAGTACCTTTTGCAGAAGAGAAGAGGTGTCTGATTATAAACTATATCAACACTGAAGTCAACTGCACTATGCCCTTGTGGCCAGAAAATTGCATTTTTTTCTAAAAGGAAGGCAGTCTTTTATTTTTTATTTTTTGGACTTCCAAAGCTTGATTTATAGTAACTACAAACATCACTACTTTTGGAAGTTTATAGAAAAACTCTTAGAAAAAATAATTTCAAACATTAGTCACACTGTTGAAATACTCATCCAATATTAATAATTTGTTCTTTAGTAAGAAATAGAATTCTTCATAACAAATGCCCTAGAATTGCCTCACTCAAATACTACAGCCATTAAAAACCAAACTTAGCGAAATCGGCAAAATGTTTTTGTAGTCTTACTGAACACCTGTAGCGCTATCCTCTGTTGTTCCAATAGGCACCATGTTTATCTGAATAAGTAACAGCAGGTCGCATCTGACAGATACTAACACTAAGCTTACATACTTTATGAAAAGCCTAACACTGCTACGTGTGCTTGCTGTAAGTCTACTGTCTGATGCACATGAAAGTGGACCTAGTTAACACCCTTTGGGGACAGGAGAGTTTACTTTGCCTTGACTGGTTCTCGTTCTAACCAGCAAACTCTGACTCTTTGTTTATAATGATATTCTTTTAAAAAATCTGTAACATTAAGGGTAGAGGGAGCCCATCAATGCCATCATACGTAGTGCACCTGCAGATTACTGCACGGCAGATATACTGCAGGCTAAAAGGAAAAGTCCTATTTAGTAAGCAATGGTTCAAAAAACATGCATGAACTTGGATCTTTATAATGTTCTAAAAGTCCTGTTACAGTGGAGGAGTGAAATACACACGGGTCATGGGCATCAAAACTAAAGTTGTGATTCCACTGCTCAATTCGGGCATGCAGGGATCTGTTGTGACGTCGGAAGCTCACAGAGAAGAGGTAGTCCTCTTGCGCAGAGTCCCTGAGCAAAAACGTGCCTTCAGGTTTCCCTTCAAGAAGGGCTTCTGCTTCATAACAGTCCATCACTCCCCAGTAACAGGGATTCCCTGTAATTTGAAGCAAATCAGGCACAAGGCAGTGTATGTAATCAATCTGTGTGTGGACTTTCCAAGCTCCCTGTCTGCTAACATGGGTATGGCTGTCTCCAGATACCTGATGCTGCTTCTGCCTCTGTGACTGCAAACATAGGGTGGTTGCATCCTCTTCTGAGTCACAATTAGCTTGTGGAATTGCAGAACTGTCTCCACTTATTTCAGTCATTCCAGGAGCTAACTTTGGTCCCAGTTTATATAATGGATTAACCTGTTCAGTAGCTTCAAATGTATGTATTTGTGCATTGGGAGGGGGATCAACCCCTTCTTCAATACTAAGCCACCTTCTCTCTCTAAGCCTATCTTCTTCATCTTCTGTAGAAACTAAAGATGGATCAAATGTATCAAAAAATGTTGAATGTGGGCTCACAGGAGCTGTATGCTGTTTAATCAAATGCCATTTTTGAGCTAAATCTGAACCAGCATGAAAAGGGCATTTCTCAAGCATTAATTCAGAAAGATGGATTTTTCTTTTATTGGAAAAGAGAGGCTTTGACTGCTTGCTTTAAGTTCTCATGGGTTAACACAAGCCCACAGTATCCTGCAACTGCTGTCTCAGAGAATGACTTCCTACAATTCTGCTGGAAACACTGTCCATGTCGTGTACAGAACTTACGCCATAGCGCCTCTCTCTCCTTTGAAGTCCACTTCGAGTTCTACCAAACTTTTTATCAGTATCTAATGAACTCTGGGTCTTTGTAGAACAGGAATGTTTTTTCTTCCCACCCTACAGAGCATGTCGAGAGTAGGAATCTCTTTGTGTAAGTCTTGTTCCTGGGGTAACACAAGAATCATTATCCTTTTCAATGCTTATTTCAACAATTTGAGGGATTTCAGTGGCACAGTTTTGATTTCTCCCTGAAGAATTCTTTGAAGGGCTTAATCCCAGTTCTAAGGCAATATTTTCTCTTAAGGGACTGCTTTGTTGCTGAGGAGTTGAGTCTCCTATGCTGATGTTTTTCTCTTTGACAGACAAACATCTGTTGGAGTTCACGTCCACATTTTCATTGTGGCTTACTTCCTCATGACTAAAGAGATTCTGACACCTGTATTTGAAGTTATTCCACATTTTTCCCACTTTATCTATTGATTATAAAATCGTTCGGGACGCGCGGGGCGGCCTCATCCAGGGCACCTGCAGCCAGACAGGATGGGCCAGGACGGCGCAGTCACCGACAGGGCGAGTCCGCCCGCCCTCAGGTGCGTCTCATCCCCTCCGACTGAAGGCTTCTACTCTTATGACCCATTCACCTCTTAAGAGGCCCCCACCTCTTAATACTCTTACATTGGCAATTAAGTTTCCAACACATGAACTTTTGGGGGACAGACATAGTCAAACCGTAGCAGGGGTTGTGGACTCAAAACTGAATTTGGTGAATCTAGAGGGAGAGTGGTGCTGTAGAGGGAGAACAGAAAGAGGTGTTGCTAAGTTCATGGTAGCAACCCCTCATGTGCTACAACCTAACAGCCTTCTGTTTTGTAATTGCACTATGGGAGCAGCGACAAATGGAGAACTGATACTATGGTGCTGTTATGGAGGATTTAAAATGTATTGCTTATGGTCAAGCACAGTGGCTCATGGCTGTAATCCCAGCACTTTGGGAGGCCGAGGCAGGTGGATCACTTGAGGTTAGGAGTCCAAGACAGCCTGGCCAACATGGTGAAACCCCATTGGTGAAAAATACAAAAATTAGCTGGGCACGGTGGGAAGCTCCTGTAATTCCAGCTACTCGGGAGGCTGAGGCAGAAGAGTTGCTTGAACCTGGGAGGCAGAGGTTGCAGTAAGCCGAGATCACACCACTGCACTCCAGCCTGGACGACAGAGTAAGTGAGACTCTGTCTGAAAAAAGAAAAAAAAAATGTGCTGGGCTCAGTGGTTCACGCTTGTAATCCCAGCACTTTGGGAGGCTGAGGTGGGTAGATCATCTGAGGTCGAGAGTTCAAGACCAGCCTAACCAACATGGAGAAACCCTGTCTCTACTAAAAATACAAAATTAGCTGGGCATGGTGGCACATGCCTATAATCTCAGCTACTCGGGAAGCTGAGGCAGGAGAATCGCTTGAACCCAGAAGGTAAGTTGCAGTGAGCTGAGATCGCGCCATTGCACTCCAGCCTGGGCAAGAAGAGTGAAACTCTGTCTCAAAAAAGAAAAAAGAAAAAAATGTATTGCTTACTAGGCTTGGAAGTCTTCATCACTACCAGTCTGCCTTAACTTTGTTTACTATTCCTATATTTAAGTCGTGAGACATTAGAAACTGTGTCCTTTAACTGAGAGATTTATTTCTTGGTCCTGAGAGACTAATGCATGTTATCAGAACTTATTTGGTTATTTGTTTTGTTGTGTATGTGTCTGTGTGTGTTTTTAGTGTGGTCTTTTATATATCCCCAAGATCACCTTGAGTCTCACTCATTTATTTATATTTATAATATATTCCTATTATTTAATAGGAAATTAAATAATATGCATATATTATAAGGCTTGCACATCTGTTTTTAAAGTATTTATTCCTCCTAACTGAAATGTTTTACCCTTTGATCAACATCTCTCCATTCCCCCTGCTCCCCAGCTTCTAGTAACCACAATTATTCTCTCCATTTCTATGTGTTGAGGGGTGTGTGTGTATGTGTGTGTGTGTGTGTGTTTTGAGGGTTTTTTTAGCTTCCACATATAAGAACATGCAATATTTGTCATTTTGTGCCTAACTATTAAGTAAGAACATGCAATATTTGTCATTTTGTGCCTAGCTTATTACTCTTTTTTTTTTTTGAGACGGAGTTTTCGCTCTTGTTACCCAGGCTGGAGTACAATGGTGCGATCTCGGCTCACCGCAACCTCCTCCTTCTGGGTTCAGGCAATTCTCCTGCCTCAGCCTCCTGAGTAGCTGGGATTACAGGCACGTACCACCGTGCCCAGCTAATTTTTTGTATGTTTAGTAGAGACGGGGTTTCACCATGTTGACCAGGATGGTCTCGATCTCTTGACCTCGTGATCCACCCGCCTCGGCCTCCCAAAGTGAGCTTATTACTCTTAACTGCTCTCTGCCTTAACTCATGTTGTTGCGAATGACATAATTTACATCTTTTATAAGGCTGGTATTCCATTGTGTATATAGACTGCATTTTCTTTATCTGTCAGTTGATTCTGTAACTTGGCTATTGTGAATAATTACTCAGTAAACATGAGATTGTAGATATCTCTTTGACATACTAATTTCACATCCTTTGGATATATACCCAAAAGTGGATTGCTGGATCTTATGGTACCTACATTTTGATCCTTTGAGGGACCTACATACGCCATTGTTTTCCACAGTGGCTGTATTTGCATTCCCACCAACAGTATACTCAGTTCCCTTTTCTCTACATCCTCTCCAAACTTGTTATCTTTCATTTTTTTGATAATAGACATTCTGACAGGTGTGAGGTGACTGGCCCATATTTTTAAAGAGTTGCTTAAGGCCAGGCATGGTGGCTCACACCTGTAATCCTACCACTTTGGGTGGATTGCTTGAGTCCGGGAGTTCGAGACCAGTCGGGGCAACATGGTGAAGCTCCATCGCTACTAAAAGTACAAAAACTGAGGTGGGAAGATCATCTGAGCCTGGGGAGGTCGAGGCTGCAGTGAACTGTGGTCATACCATTGTGCTCCAGCCTGGGTGACAGAGTGAGACCCCATCCCAAAAAAAAAAAAAAAAAGTTGTTTAATGAGAAGATAGTAACTGATCTATACTCACATAATTCTGGGAACCGTTATGGTATCTGTTGTTGTTATCTGAGTGTGCTCTGTGTTGGTGGGGAAAAAAGAAAGAGAAACAAGTTGGTAGTCACTCTTGTCCATGGAAGATATGCTTGATTTGGGAAGGAGTACTGAACATAGTTGAAAAGAGAAGAAATTGGTGTTCCTTGTCTCCTTATTCAGTTTTCTGCCTACTGAAAGCAATAAGTATGTTACCTTACATTCCTTCCTTATTGTTTGCTTGCAGTAGTCCCCCTCAGAGTAGTACTTGAAAGTTGGAAATAGGTAAAAATGTGAACCTTCTGCAATAGAGCTAATCAAACAGTTGTCTCCCAAGGCCAGGCAAGAGCCAAAGGAAACATGAATTTAGTCTGAAGGAAAAGTTAAAAAACAAAAAACCCTGGTTGGATACACACAAGGAGGCAAGTGAAAAGGCAAAATATAAAATAGAAGATTTCAGTGTGTACCCAATTGATAGTGCTCACTGTGCTAGAGTGAAACCTGAGAGTTACTAAGAATAGCTTCACATATCCAGGCAGTCAGGTCTAGGGTATGGGAGAGAGAGCAGAATCCTGCCTCAGATGCCATACTTTCTGTCCTGCATACTGAGCAAGACTCTCTAGTTTGCTTTGTTCTTCAGATAGTTGGACTCGTTGCTCATCTTCCTGGGGAAGCTTTTGGAGGTCGAAGGTTCTGGCAACTCTTGGAAAGGATATTTTTATTAGATTGGAATATAACTGAGAGTTGTCCAGCTTCCAGATGAGTAGGACCTAACTCATTTTCCTTAAGTAAGTAATTTTTTTTAAGTTCAGTTTTCAGCTTTGTCTGTTGACTGACACGATTTTTTAAAATTCTAGTACAAAGGACTAAGTTGAAAGAGAAGCCATTATTGCCTTTTGTTGGTTTACTTTGTGAATGGCATTTGAGATCCTGGAACATGCATCTCCCAGTTTGGTTGCTGTGTCTTTCTGCCTTATACTTTTGATGACAGTGCTCTCTCTGCTTGGTCTCAGGACAGAGAGCTTCTGGCATAGCATTCAAACTCCAGAAAGCTTGCTGCTTCAATTTTGACTTAAGGAAGACTATTCTCTCCACAGATTTTTGCAGCTCAAGTGGCAGCCCTTCTTTCCAGCCCATCAAAAGCCACGTAACCATTCCAACAGCCCATGTGATGCCTTCTACTTTAGGGACCTCTCCTGCCAAGCCAAATTCTACACCTGTTGGACCCTCTTCCTCCAAACTCCCTTTGTCAGGATTGGCTGAAAGTGTGGGAATGACAAGAAATGGAGACCTTGGTGCAATGAAACGTTCTCCAGGCCTATCTAGAGATCTCATGTATCTCTCTGGTCCTACTGGAGAAAATGGAATTGAGCAGTCCTGGTTTCCAGCAGTGGGCCATGAAAGACAAGAAGACATGAGAAAGTTTGATATTCCTAGCATGGAATCTACCCTCAATCAGTCGGCAATGATGGAGACACTCTATTCAGATCCTCACCACCGAGTCCACTTCCACAACCCAAGAACCAACGCAAGTAAGGAGTTGTATAAAGTATTACCTGAGGCCAAGAAGGCACCGGGCAGCGGGGCAGTATTTGAGCGGAATGGACCACATCCTAATAGCAGTGGGGTCCTCCCTTTGGGACTCCAGCCTGCTCCCGGGCTCTCCAAGCCTCTGCCCTCTCAGGTGTGGCAGCCGAGTCCTGACACTTGGCATCCCCGAGAGCAATCTTGTGAACTCAGCACTTGTCGGCAGCAGCTGGAATTGATCCGTTTACAGATGGAGCAAATGCAGGTAGAGGTCCTTCTTTCCTTGGATTTTGTAGGTTCTGTACAGTTCTTAGAATTTTATAGCTTTTGTCCTATGAGTTTTGGCTTTAAAGAAAATAGCTGTAAAAAGAAGGAAGATGTTTGTAGACAGGAAATGTAGGCTTGTGACCTGTTGGTCATTGAATCTGTTTGGTGGTCAATTTAAGCACCAGATAGGGTCTCCAAAATAGCAGAAGGTTACAGGGAAAACCTAAAAAGGTATTTGTACCAGTCACTAGGCTAAGTACTTTCATATACAGAATTTTACTTAATCTTCATAATATACCAAGGAGGTAAATGTAGAAACTTATCAGGTTCTTAGACTATGTAATCTGTCCAGGATCACAGAGCTGGTAATTGGTAAAGCTAGGGTTTAAAAACCATCTTTGAGGTTGGGCGCAGTGGGTTATGCCTGTAATCCCAGCACTTTGGGTGGCCAAGGTGGGTGGATCACGAGGTGAGGAGTTCGAGACCAGTCTGGCCAACATAGCGAAACTCCATCTCTACTAAAAATAAAATAATTAGCTGGGTGTGGTGGCACTTGCCTGTAGTCCCAGCTACTTGGGAGGCTGAGGCGGGAGAATGGCTTGAACCCGGGAGGCAGAGGTTGCAGTGAGCCAAGACCACACCATTGCACTCCAGCCTGGGTGACAGTGAGACTCCATCTCAAGAAAAAAAAGTTAATAAATAAATAAAAATAAATAAATAAAAACCATCTTTGAACCCCTGTGTGTGTGTTTGTTTGAGACTGAGTCTCCCTCTGTTGCCCAGACTGGAGTGTAGTGGCACAATCTCAGCTCACTGCAACCTCCACCTCCCGGGGTCAAGCAATTCTTTTGCCTCAGCCTCCTGAGTAGCTGGGACTATGGGAGCATGCCACCATGCCCAGGTCATTTTTGTATTTTTAGTAGGGATGGGGTTTCACCATGCTGGTCAGTGGTTCAAGACCAGCCTGGCCAAGATGGTAAAACCCCGCCTCTACTAAAAATACAAAAATTAGCTGGGCATGGTGGTGGTTGCCTGTAATCCCTGCTACTGGGGAGGCTGAGGCAGGGAATTGCTTGAACCCAGGAGGCGGAGGTTGCAGTGAGCCGAGATCATGCCACTGCACTCCAACCTGGGTGACAGAGTGAGACTCTGTCTAGAAAAAAAAAAAAAAAAAATCCTTGTGCTGCTGAAGAGTGGGAAGGAAGTAGACATATTCTCCTTCCTTGGTTGGTGAGGACATCCTAGCTCCTGGTTTGCCTCTGTTGCTAGATAATAAAAGATAACTGACCTTTTATTAGAAACTAGAGCCTTTTTGAACAGGGAGTGTTCAGTTGGCAGAAACCTTCCTGGCAGGTTCTTTCCAGTCATGCCTCAGAGCTAAAATTATTTCATAAACATTGGGCCTTATCAGGCTGAGCCAAGCTGGGCCTTGACTACAGACCCAGCTGGTTACTGCTCAGGTGTTTTCAGGCGTGTATGGGTCAAGATCAAGCCCCTCTGGGCCTACTGAAAGTGGCACTTGCCTTTCAGCTTCAGAATGGAGCCATCTGCCACCATCCTGCTGCTTTTGCTCCTTCATTGCCCATCTTAGAGCCAGCACAGTGGATCAGCATCTTGAACAGTAATGAACACCTTCTGAAGGAAAAAGAGCTTCTCATTGACAAGTAAGAGGGCAAGGGGTACCACAGGGCCAGACTACTCACCTAGGCCCCATTGAAGACACCTAATGGAGTCTTCCCAAGGACAAAGCATTCCTTCTCTGTGTAGGCCCATGTCTTGCCTCATGGTAGAGGTAGGTTGATAAGCAGCCTAGTCGTACATCTAATGTGATAGGCCAGTTAGGTATTTCTTCGGGGACTCTAGGGAGTGCCTAAAGGGGGTAGCCAGTTCATTGCAGCTGATATTTTCCTCATTTCCCTTCAGTTACCTTTCTCCTTCCTTCAGAAAGTACTGATATCCAGAATCTAAGATCTTGCTTACATAATAGGGATTGTACTTAGTAGGGGCTTATATTGTGAGGGGTTAGCATTAGGACCCTGACCTGATTCTTCTGTCTTGTGCAGGCAGAGGAAACACATCTCTCAGCTGGAGCAGAAAGTGCGAGAGAGTGAACTGCAAGTCCGCAGTGCCCTCTTGGGCCGCCCTGCCCCCTTTGGTGATGTCTGCTTGCTAAGGCTACAGGTAAGTATTGGCAATCAGGATGACATTC
The DNA here is from genome assembly GCF_030222135.1 of Aotus nancymaae. Lineage (NCBI taxonomy): Eukaryota > Metazoa > Chordata > Mammalia > Primates > Aotidae > Aotus > Aotus nancymaae. The sequence goes on from NW_026988467.1 coordinate 22,844,492, forward strand.
TGTTTGTCATAACTCAGTGTCTTTCCTGTGCTTGGCACACTTAGGTATCCAGGAGATACAAAAGAGATCAGTCCCTGCCCTGAAAGAGTAAACATACTAATTATAACGCACCCTTTATCATGCCATTGTGGGTAGAGAAAAGGCTAAGAACCATGTGAAAGTCTAGATGCCTAGGTGTCAAGACATACTTGGGAAAAAAGTAGATAGTAAGGTCCTAGATTTGAACGATGTTATGAGAAGTCTTAATCTGCTAGCCCTGGCCAAAAGAAGAGAGAGGCAAAGGTAATGAGGGATTTGGAGCCATTCTCTCTTTTTTTTGTTTCCTTCTGCTCTGTTGCCCAAGCTGGGGTACAGTGGCACAATCTCAGCTCACCTCTGCTTCCCAGGTTCAAGCGATTCTACTGCCTCAGCCTCCCGAGTAGCTAGGATTATAGGTGCCTGCCACCGCACCCAGCTAATTTTTGTATTTTTGGTAGAGGCAGGATTTTACCATATTGGCCAGGCTGGTCTCGAACTCCTGACCTCTGGTGATCTACCCTCCTCAGCCTCCCAAAGTGCTGGGATTACAGGCGTGAGCCACCGCGCCCAGCCTGCCATTCTCATTTTTATCCTCCATATCTAGGAGCAGCTGAAAAAAATCATAATTCTCACTGAGATCAATGGTTATGGGGGTTGAGAGCTTGAAAAGAAGCTTACTTTGTTGACCAAGCTTCTGTAATTTGGGCATTTGAATGTTGGGTATTTGATAGGTTATAGCACTGGCTTTGCTACCTAATTAAGGCATTATCCTGTCTCGGAATCAGAATGTTAAGAGTGGGAAGTGCCTTACATGAAATCTAGTTAATTCTTTGAATTTACTGATGAAAGAATTGAAGCCCGAGAAAGAGGAAGACCTTGCCTAAGATTATATAGAGAATGAGTGGAGAGAAGCCAGGCTTTGAGCCCAGGTCTTCTGGTGTCTTGTCCTGGGTTCCTTCCAGTATACAATGGCTTAGGTATTGCTTTAAGGCAGTGGTTCTCAAATGTGAGTGTGCATCAGAATACCTGGGGGGCTTGTTAAAACACAGATTATTGGGACCCATCCCTACAATTTCTGATTTGGTGGGCCTAGGAGTTAGGCTTAAGAATTGCATTGCTAACAAATTTCAGCATCAGGTAATGCTGATGCCGTTAACCTTAAGACCCAGTTGAGAAGCACTTCTTGAAGAAATTCTTGGAGAAAAATGATATTTGACCATGAAGTATGCTGGGAATAAGTAAAGTACATGAGACTATAAGGGTAAAGAACAGTTACATATTGAGAATTTTTCTGGCAGGAATTGCAGCGAGAAAACACTTTCTTACGTGCTCAGTTTGCACAGAAGACAGAAGCCTTGAGCAAAGACAAGATTGAGCTTGAAAAGAAACTCTCTGCTTCTGAAGTTGAAGTCCAGCTCATCAGAGAGTCGCTCAAAGTGGCATTGCAGAAGCATTCTGAGGAAGTGAAGAAACAGGAAGAAAGGGTGAGCTGAGTAGCTGATAGCTCTAATTCACAAAGGAGTTGGCAGTCAGCTGTCTACTCTAAAGCCTAAGCTGTTTCTGGGCCTCATTCCTGGAACTAAGAAGAGACAACTGGGTAAGATCCTCCACTGGCTTCTCACACAGAATCAGTGAGGATCTCCTATTTGCTAGATATGCAATTCTCCCTCCCCACTTTTTGCTTCATCTCCACAAAACCACAATAGTCAGGGAAAGTTGTATGATCCCTCACTGTCCCAGGTTGTGCTATGCAATGTGCCACCAGCTGGTCTGGGTAGAAAACCAACCTGAGCACTCATACCAGATGGCACTGTTGCAAGATGTTTAAATACCTGTGGTATATTTACATCATTCAGTCTGGTTTCTCATCCTACCTAAAAAGTAGAGAAAAATTCCATGTGCACAGCTAGTTTGGATGTTTATTTTTGTCAGTACTCTTAGAATTGCCTTAGGTTTAAAATTCTTCAGTTTTATTGGTACCTCCCAATTCACGGCTTGCTCTAAAGCATGTATTTTTGGAGGACCAGTTTAGTAATGTTTAGCTCTGGACCACTTGTATCAAAACAACTAGAGCAGTATTTCTCAAACTTGAGTGTTTCAAAATCACTTGGGGATCTTGTTAAAAATGTTTATCAGGCCAGGCATGGTGGCTCACACCTGTAATCCCAGCACTTTGGGAGGCGAGGCAGATGAATCATGAGGTCAGGCATTTGAGACCAGTCTGGCTAACATAGTGAAACCCATCTCTACTAAAAATACAAAGAATTAGCCAGGTGTGGTGGTGTGTGCCTATAATCCCACCTACTTAGAAGGCTGAGGCAGGAAAATTGCGTGAACTCGGGAGGTGGAGGTTGCAGTGAGCCAAGATTGCACCATTGCACTCCCCCCTGGTAACAGTGCGAGACTAAGTCTCAAAAAAAAAAAAATGTAGATCAGATTCAGAGGGGGCCTGAGATCCTGGATTTCTTTCTTTCTTTTTTTTTTTTTGTGACAGAGTCCTGCTCTGGCGACGTCTCCCAAGTAGTTGGGATTATAGGCACTTGCCACCACACCTGGCTAATTTTTGTAATTTTAGTAGAGATGAGGTTTCCCCACGTTGGCCAGGTTAGTCTTGAACTCCTGACCTCAGGTGATCCACTCACCTCAGCCTCCTAAATTTCTGGGATTACAGATGTGACCCACTGCACCCAGCTGGATCCTGCATTTCTAACAAGCTCTCAGGTGATGCTGATGTTGTTGGTACAGGAAGAACTTAAGAGGATTTGTTAAAAAAGAAAATTTCAAGTTGAGTTAGGCTGGGTGTGGTGGCTTATGCCTGTAATCCCAGCGTTTTGGGAGTCTGAGGCCAGTGGATCACCTGAGGTCGGGAGTTCAAGACCAGCCTGACCAACATGGAGAAACCCTGTCTCTAGTAAAAATACAAAATTAGCTGGGTGTAGTGGCGTATGCCTGTAATCCCAGCTACTCAGGAGGCTGAGGTAGGAGAATTGCTTGAACCTGGGAGGTGGAGGTTGCAGTGAGCAATAAGAGTGAAACCTTGTCTCAAAAAAAAGAAAAGTCAGTGAGTTAAAAGAAAATTAAAATAATTTATATATCTAAGTTAAGTAATTAAATACTAATAGATAGATAATAAAATTAATAGTTGTAAAAACAAATGAAAAAATTAAAAAAAAATTTTATTGGCTCATACATATAACCCCGGCACTTTGGGAGACGGTGGCAGGAGGGTTGCTTGAGCTCAGGAGTTTAAGACAAGCTTGGGCAACATAGTGAGACCGCTTCTCTTAAAAAAAACAAAAAACAAAAAAAAACAAGGCAACATTTTTTTCCCCCTAAAATCAAGTTTATTACTGAAAGCAAAAGTTGCCCATATAATACATTGGTTTTCAATTTTATTTTTGAATGTTTATACAGTCTGAATGACTAGTTTATAATCCCAGGTGGTATTGTAAGTTTTGCTCTTCAAAATGATGTTACTGGCCGGACACGGTGGCTCATTCCTGTAATCCCAGCATATTGGGAGGCCAAGGCAGGTGAATGACTTGAGTTCAGGAGTTCAAGACCAGCCTGCCCAACATGGTGAAACCCTGTCTCTACTTAAAAAAAAAAATACAAAAATTAGCTGGGTATGGTGGTGGGCACCTGTAATCCCAGCTACTTGGGAGGCTGGGGCAGGAGAGTCACTTGAACCCAGGAGGTAGATGTTGCAGTGAGCTGAAATTGCACCACTGCACTCCAGTCTGGGCAACAAAGTAAGATTCTTTTCTCAAAAAAAATAAATAAATAAAGGGTGTTACTATTGTAAGGGGAAAAGTCTTCGCTGACAAAGAAATGACACTAATGAAAACAAAAGCAAGAATGATCCACTGGTACCACAGATTGCAGAGAAGCTTGTCAGTGAGCAGTTCCCCACCTCTCGCAGCAAAGGCGGGGAGCATGAGCTAAAAGTATGTTAGAAAAATCAAACAGCACCTGCAACACACTCTTAAGTAAAAACCAAGCTTGTAAACTATTACTTCTCATCCATGCTGCTCAAATGTGAAGGAATTAAATATAAGGCTAAAATATAGTGAATCTCACTTCAACTTCCACCTCCCTGGCTCGAGTGATTCTTGTAACTTAGCTGGGATTATAGGTGTATGCCACCACACTGGGCTAAAGTTTGTACTTTTAGTAGAGGTGGGGTTTCACCTTGTTGGCCAGACTAGTCTTGAACTCTTGGCCTCAGGTGACCTTGGCCTCCCAAAGTGCTGGAGTTACAGACATGAGCCACTGCCTGGCCCTCACTGCTGCTTCTTTGTGGAATATAGTTTTTCTTCAAGTGAGACTATGACTATCTCTTCCCATTCTTTTAGTTCCTGGAGTGTTTTACAATATTCCATCTAATCATATCTACATCTCTAGACAAGTGCTGTATCATGCTTTCAACAGTTGTGGTTGGTGTATAAAAATTCACCAAGAAATACCCACCTCTGCTGTACCATTGACTGTGGGTGGAGATCTTATAAGAAAGTGCTTGTTTGCCCAGGTTTTCCAAGTCCCTCACTATTACTCCTCTGTTCATCAGGGTTTCTGTCATACATTTCAAAGCAGCAGTAGTCTCTGGCTGCGGCATGGCTGTCAAGATTAAAGCCAGCTTGTAGCCAGGATTCCCAGAGGCTTCCTGGGTGACTTGGAGCTGGGCCAGTTCCTGGGAAGTGAAGGGGCAGGATAGCAGGGACCTGGAAGTGGCTGGGTTGGATGGCTCCCAGGTGTTGAAAGCTACAAAATTTTTTTAAAAATTTGCAGTGAGTTGAGATTGAACCACTGCATTCCAGTCTGGGTGGCAGAATGAGTGAGATTCTGTCTCAAAAAAAAAAAAATAATAATAATGTTACTTTTGTAAAGGGAAAAGCCTCCTATTCAGGAGGCTGAAGTGGGAGAATCACTGGAGCCCAAAAGGTCAAGGCTACAGTAAGCCATGATCTCACAGTTACACTCCAGCCTGGGTGACAGCAAGACCTTGTCTCAAAAATAAATAAATAATTAGTTCTGTGCCCCAGCACAACCCCACAATAGTATCTATCCTGAGCTCTTTTCTTTCCCCTGATAATGTATAATTGACCTTGGAACAGTACATTTAAACTGCACAGTTCCATTCGTGTGTGTATTTTTTTTTCAACCAAATTCAGATCAAAAATCAAGTATTCAAGAGATGCAAAACCAAAGTATATGGAGGGCTGACATATATGCAGTTTCTACTGGACCAGCAGTGGGACTCAAGTTTGAGCAGATTAGGATATACAAAGGTAGTCCTAGAACCAGTGCCCTGTGTATGCCAAGGGACAGCTGTATTTCTGAATAGTATGCTTTTCCTGCAGTTTTTTTTCTTTGATGAATTTTAATCGTCTGTTTTTGTTTCATGGATACAGTATCTCTGACAATATTGATTGTAGTTATTTTGGATGTTTACATCTGTTTATAGTATTTCTTGTTTTCTTAAGGTCCTTTTTTTCTGTTTTGGTGACTCATGTTAGAGGCTTGGTTATCATTGAATGGATGGGCATTCATATTTAAGAAGAAAGCAGGCCAGGTTCAGTGACTCACACCTGTAACCCCAGCACTTTGGGAAGCCAAAGTGGGCAGAAGAACACCTGAAGTCAGGAGTTTGAGACCAGCCTGGCCAACATAGTGAAACCCCGTCTCTACTAAAAATATTAAAAAATCAGCTGGGCATGGTGGCAGGCACCTGTAATCCCAGCTACTTGGGAGGCTGAGGTAGGAGAATTGCTTGGACCTGGGAGGCGGAGCTTGCAGTGAGCTGAGATTGCACCACTGCACTCCAGCCTTGGGAGCAAGAGCGAGACTCTCTCTCAAAAAAAAAAAAAAGGCATTTCAAAGCTTAAAAGCTGGATGAAAGCTCTGGGTTCATGGTGGTTACCTGTTGGACTTCACTATAGGATCAGACTTAGACTATCCCTTTCACTTGGGAATCCTCAAATGTCAATATCTGGATGTCTTCTCTCACTCTCTAGAGAAGAATCTTCAACCTGCTGCCTGATGGAGAGGCTGGAGGCAGGAATACTTTTAGCCTTTGGATTCTCGGTGCTGAGAAGGCGATTGGGCTTAAAGTCCCCACAGTTCTATACATAGTGTTTTTTTGTTTTTTGTTGTTGTTGTTGTTGTTGAGACAGAGTCTCGCTGGAGACTCTGGAATGGCTGGAGTACAGTGGCACTGCAGCCTCCGCCTCCCAGGTTCAAGCAATTCTCTTGCCTCAGCCTCCTGAGTAACTGGGATTACAGGTGCCCACCACCCACAACACCTGGCTAATTTTTGTATTTTTAGTAGAGATGGGATTTCACTGTGTTAGCAAGGCTGGTCTCGAACTCCTGACCTCAGGTGATCCGCCACCTCGACCTCCCATAGTGCTTGGATTAGGGGGTTGAGCCACTGCACCCGGCCTAATTTTTGTATCTTTTGTAGTGATGGAGTTTTGCCATGTTGGCCAGGCTGGTCTCGAACTTCTGGCCTCAAGTAATCTACCCATCTCAGCTTCCCAAAGTGCTGGGATTACAGGTGTGAGCCACCATGCCTGGCCATGTACATAGATTTTTACTTATACTTGTTTTCAACCCAATACATCACCCTCTCTGCTATGACTAGTATTCTTGCTTCTGGAATCTCTTATTGATTTCTCCAGCGAATAGTCTCCTGATAGGGAAACTAGGGAAGCCCAGGCTGATATCTAACTAACTTGTATATAGATTTCTGGGGAATTCCCTATTTTTCAGATCTGTGGTTGATACTTGCCTCCATAGTGAGCTGGTACTTAAGTTCAGAGGCTCTTGGGAGTTGGGAGGAGCAGATTTTCTTCCATGTTGTCTGTAAACACTGCAGATTGCAACTTTTCTGCCCCAAGCTATTTATCTCCCCTGTTCACTTTTATTTTTTGGTTAAAGCCTTTTTTTTCCTTTTTCTTTTTTTGAGATGAGTCTCGCTCTGTCACCCAGGCTGGAGTGCAGTGGTGCAATCTTGGCTCACTGCATCCTCCACCTTCTGAGTTCAAGCGATTCTCCTGCCTCAGCCTCCCAAGTAGCTGGGACTACAGGCGCATGCCACCATGACCAGCTAATTTTTGTGTTTTTAGTAGAGACGGGGTTTCACTATATTGGCAGGCTGGTGGTCTCAAACTCCTGACCTTGCGATCCACCTGCCTCGGCTTCCCAAAGTGCTGGGATTACTGGTGTGAGCTACCGTGCCCGGCCGCATTAAAGTCTTTTATAGGCTGGGCATGGTGGCTCACTCCTGTTAATCCCGGCACTTTGGGAGGCCAAGGCAGGAGGATTGCTTGAGCCTAGTTAAAGAATAGCCTGGGCAACATGGCAAGACTCCATTTCCATAAAAGAAATTTTAAGCCAGGCGTGGTGGCTCATGCCTGTAATCCCAGCACTTTGGGAGGCCAAGCTGGGTGGATCACCTGAGGTCAGGATTTCAAGACCAGCCTGGCCAATGTAGCAATACCCCATCTCTACTAATAATACAAAAAATTAGCTGGGCATGGTGGCAGACGCCTGTAATCTCAGCAACTCAGGAGGCTGAGGCAGGAGAATCACTTGAGTCTGGGGCAGAGGTTGCAGTGAGCTGAGATCATGCCACTGCACACCAGCCTGGGCAACAAGAACAAAACTCTGTCTCAAAAAAAATTTTTTTTAATTAGCTGGGCATGGTGGCATACTCCTGTAGTCTCAGCTACTCAGGAGGCTGAGGTGGGAGGATCACTTGAGCCCAGGAGGTCAAGGCAGCAGTGGGCTGTGTCACTGCACTCCAGCATGGGTGACAGAGCAAGACCCTGTCTCAAAAAAAAAAAAATCTTTCCTAAACTTTTGTTTCCTCCCCTGTTGTTTCTCAGTTAATTTTTTATTTTCTTTCTGTCATTTTAAAGATGTTTTTGGAAGGGAGAAGAGATAAACATTTATGGTCAGTTTATCATTTTCCATAAATCAGGTGATTCTGATACATATTGAAGTGTGAAAATCACTGGTTCAGAGATTTAAGAGTACAGATTGGACCTAGGATAAAGCTTTTCGCTGATTTTCAGGGACCTTTCTTAGTTCTGTTATATCTTTGGATTAAATGAGGCCTGTGCCGCCTCTTTGACATTTAGTAGATCTGTATCACTTTTTCTGTTTTCTCTTGCTTCCCTCAGCTTCCTTGTTCATAAGCAAACAAAATAAAACAAAACACCATAATGATGAAGAAAAAGCCTCTGTTCAAATCTTTATTGAATACCTGCTCTGTGCCAGGCATTGTACCATGTGTTTAGGATATAATAATTAGCAAACACACATAGCTCTTCTGCTCAAGTTTCATTAGTCTTTCCAGTTGATTGCATGGCTTTATATCATGTATGGTATTTAGGGAATAATATGTTATCTTTCTCACCAGAACAGACCAGACTGGTTATATGTCTATTGGAAAGTTATATACTTCTGCAGTCCAATACAGATGCAGACCAACTGGAGTTAGTGTCAGACCCCACAGATTTAAGGGCACAGTTCTCAACAAAACTGTGTTTACTTCAGATGCCAACTGCAAATTCTGGGGTCTTCATGCCACCCATATTTCTGACCAACTGGCTGCAGATCTGTAGGCTTCTATGACCCCTTCAGGTTTAATAATTCCCAGAACTACTCACAGAACTCAGGAAAGTGCTATCGTTATGGTTACAGTTTTATTATAAGGGATACAATTCAGAGCCGGAAGTAGTGGCTCATGCCTATAATCCCAGCACTTCAGGACGCCAAGGTGGGTGGATCACCTGAGGTCAGGAGTTTGAGACCAGCCTGGCCAACATGGTGAAATCCCGTCTCTACTAAAAATAAAAAATTTAGCTGGGTATGGTGGTGGGTGCCTGTAATCCCAGCTACTAGGGAAGTTGAGGCAAGAGAATCACTTGAACCTGGGAGGTGTAGGTTGCAGTGAGCCAAGATCGTGCCATTGCACTCCAGCCTAGGCAACAAGGGTGAAATAGAGTCAAATAGAACTTTATCAGCTACTCATAAGCCCCTCTGTATCTTATGTTCTCATTTAAAACAAGGTGGGGTCAGGATACAAGAATACAATTCAGGACCAGCCAAATGTAAAGAGACATAGGGTGAGGTCCAGGAGCATCCTGAGAGCAGAGCTTCCATGCCCTTTTCTTGTGGAAGAAGGGCATGTAAACACAGCACATTTGTGTGTTCACTCACCAGGAAGCTCCAGTGAGCTTCCATGTCCGGAGTTTTTAGTTGGAGTTTCATTTATATAGGCATGATTGAACTCCATCATTCATCCCTGTCCCTTCCTCATAGTAGATTAGTTAGGCTCAAAGCAGTTGGTTTTTCTGGTGATCTGCATCCATTCTGATTCATAGTATTGGCATAAATTTATTCATGGTGGGTTCTGGCCCACTCCTGTCCAGTTCAGGAAATTCCAAGGGCTTAGAGGTTACCTCCCAGGAACCAGGTATAGAGATCAGACAGATTCTGTATTATACAGCAGAAATGCTGCCAGTTTTAAAAAACTGCCCTAGAAGGCTTTCTCTGTCCTTGATTAGAAAGTGCGTTCTTTAGTTTTATACCCAAAGCCTAAATGGCAAAATTTGTTTAGCTTCCTGCCTTCATTGCAGTAGACCAACATTCATTCACAGCCTCAAGGGTTGCTTCAAAAAAAAGTTGACGTGGCCGGGTGTGGTGGTTCATGCCTGTAATCTCAGCACTTTGGGAGGCCGAGTTGGGTGGATGGCTTGAGGCCAGGAGTTGGAGACCAGCCTGAAAACATGGCAAAACCCCATCTCTACAAAAGATAGAAAAATTAGCCTGCTGTGGTAGCATGTGCCAGTAGTCCCAGCTACTCCAGGGACTAAGGTAGGAGGATCACTTGAGCCTGGGAGACAGAGGCTGCAGTGAGCTGAGATCACACCACTGCACTCCATCAGGGTTCTAGAGGAGTGAATGGTGAAGACAGACTTTTGACATTTCTTTCCCTAGGTCAAAGGTCGTGATAAACATATCAATAATTTGAAAAAGAAATGTCAGAAGGAATCGGAGCAGAACCGGGAGAAGCAGCAGCGTATTGAGACCTTGGAGCGCTACCTGGCTGACTTGCCCACACTGGAAGACCATCAGAAGCAGAGCCAACAGGTAGCAGCAATGTCTTGGCATGCCTAGGGTATCAGGGAGTGGCCAGGCAGGGGAACTTTTTCATCATCTGCTGTATACAGTTATCCTGTGACTTCCTAAGAGAAGAATCTCAAAGTAATCATGTCCAGATTCACATTTGTCAGATTTGCAACTGGAATGCAAATTTTTTAAGGTACCTAGAGAGAGTCTTCCTTGGCTTATTTGACCTAAACATGGGATCCTATCTCCCAGCTTAAGGACTGTGAGTTGAAGAGCACAGAGCTACAGGAGAAAGTGACTGAGCTGGAGAGTTTGCTGGAGGAGACCCAGGCAATCTGCAGAGAGAAGGAGATTCAACTGGAAAGCCTGAGGCAGAGAGAAGCAGAATTCTCCTCCACTAGACATAGGTAAATAACTCTGTGGGATTGAGGGAAGGAATGGAGAGTTAGTTTTTGGTCATAGCCACCCTGCTCACATACCTCTGTGGCTTTGGGTGATTTGGGAAAATCATTTTACTTCTCTGAACTTTGTTTCCTTTGGACTGTGAATAATAAGAAAGCTGCTTATAGGAAGCTGCTTTTATGGGAAAGGAATATGTCTTTGGCATGGAGTAGGGATGCAGTGGGGGCTTATCTTCACAGCCTTTTTAAGGATCTAATCCAGTGCCTGACACGTACTTCTTAGTATATATGTATTGAATACATGAAAGGACTTTATAAACTGGGAAATGAGGTATCTGTATACTTTTAAAAGTGGGTCCTGGTGATAAGAACTGAGAGTTACCCACATTTTGAGCCATGTAGGCTAAAGGCTACCAGGAGCATCTGTTTCTCCTCAGCCCTAGAGATTGTTCTCCATTGCCATGACAGGTTCTGAGAACAAAACAAGATGCCATAATGTGCTCTCAGGGTGTCTTGGGAGCCTCCTCCATATTAATAGCAGTTTCTGAAAATAATGGTTTAGTTCAGCAGCCTCTTGGACCAAATCCAGTTTCTAATGGGATGGATTGGATTTCTCATCCCATATTTAGCCACAGTGTCCCTGTTGATTATCTCAGCAGATGGGCTTTGCTGTAAGTAATTGTAAGGACCCACTGGAGGAAACCACTGGTTGGAGTCAGAAGTGGGGTTAGGGAACAAAGTTGGCTTTGCCCCAGACTATGTGTGCCAAGAAAACAGGGGCTTTTTTATTTTCCAAACTTCCTACAATGTACATGTATAACTTATAACGTAAATACATGGGATAAATATTTATTTTTTGAATATCAAAACAAAGCATGCAAGAGCCTTGGGCGGGTAGAGAATTGGTGTCACACTGTATAGATTCTGGCCCCTAGGGAAGAGAACTAACATATACTGAGCAGCTTTTGTGTGGCATTCCTTATATTACAACAGACCTAAGTATTATCCCCAGCTACAGCTTGGAGGGGACTAAGTGTCTTGCCTCAAAATGTGCAATAAATAACAGAACCCAGAGTCAAAGCCACTTGTCTCTAACTTCAGAGTTCTTGAAAAGGCCACTGTCTTTCAGCCTGCAAGATAAGCAGTCTGTGGAGCAGACCAGTGGAGAAGGTCCAGAAGTGGAAATAGAGTCTTGGCAGAAGCAATGTGATTCGCTTCAAAAGGTGACTGAGGGTGTCCAGGCTGTAATGGGGGATAGGCTGGGAGGAAAGAGAAGATTGTGTATTGGGAGGGAGACATGAATTCTTGGCCTTGAGCTACCTAGGATTTGTTACCAAGAGGTTTCCTTTCTTTTCTGAGAAGTCATTCTGCATAGTAATTTATATTTAGATAGTCATCCTTATAAGAGGCAAACTTTACTCATTTAGAATACAGCAAAAGAGGAGGGGTAATATGCCTCTAAATATCCAGACTAGATGACCCAAAATGGTGCAGTAAAGTTTTGTGTACTTTACTCATGGCTCAGGCCCATACACAAACCCTCAAATTGAACAGAGTTCTAACCAGTGAGATGGCCTTGTTTCTTAATCCAGCAAAGACAAGGGAGCCAAGGGCCGGCTGGTGAAACTGATTGCAGGTTAGTGAAAAAAGAATACCCAGAAATGATGCAAGTAATACTTGCAGTCTTTAAAAGACAAGAAACCAGGCCTGTTTAGGGTCCCTCCTTGGATAATCATTATAACCAGAGATGTAAATAACAACAAGCATCATAGCCCTGGAAATGGCAAGCTTCATTAAACTGAATTTTTAGCCATGTTCTTGTACCAAAAAACGAGTTTGCACTGGCTGTATATAAAGTTGATACGGTCATTAGAATGAGAGTCCCCTTTCCACCAGTAGTGGTCATGGGTCCACACTACATTCCTGTATAAACCTTTGTGATTGGAGCACAGTACTGTGAAGCTAGTTACCACAATTGAGAGTCTGATTTATATTTCTGTAGGTAGAGTTCACTAATCACTGTTAATGGGCTAATAGCCAGACCACATGTCCTAGTATAGCCCCCTTGCCCTCTGACCTCACCATCAGCCTTGTGCTTGCAGCCTTCCTTGATAACTTTGCCTTTCAGATTGTGGAGAAGCAGCAGCAGAACATGGATCAGTTGCGCTTACAAGTACAGGTGAGCAGGAGTCCTTGGGACATGGTGGGTAGAACTTAATGATGGAATCTCTAGAATTTAGCCAACATTTATTTTGTTCTCTGCCATGCAAGTTGCTCAGTGTTAGGGATACAAGAAGAATGAGACCCAGTCAGTGCTTTTGAGCCTTGCTGAGAGGACACAAATACAGTAGGGAGTTTCAGCACATTACTGTGAGAGCAGTGCCCACAGTATCCTGGTGGGAGGCAGGAAGGTAAAAGATTTCTGGAGATCCTGAACCTAGAAGGATGAGGAGTTAGCCAGGCAAAGAAGAGGAGCTGGATAGGATGTACTGGATTCCAGATAGGAGGAACAGCATGAGTGGGAACATGGAGACATGAAACAGCATAGTTTGAACGTGGTGCTGCAAGCAGTTTGATACTGCTGAAGTATTCACTTTAAGTTGGTAAGTGGAGACCTGGGCATTCCAGGCAATGAGAGGGCTTTATCTATCAATTAAGTTAGCTTTTATTCTTTAGGTAGGTGGTGGGCATCTATTACAGCATTTTAAAAAATTTATTTTATTTTTCTTTTGAGACAGAGTTTCACTCTTGTTGCCCAGGCTGGAGTGCAATGGCACGATCTTGGCTCACTGCAACCTCCGCCTCCCGGGTTCAAGTGATTCTTCTGCCCAGCCTCCCGAGTAGCTGAGATTACAGGCACCTTCCACCACATCTGGCTAATTTTTGAATTTTTCATAGAGACAGGGTTGCACCACGTTGGGCAGGCTGGTCTCAAACTCCTGACCTCAGGTGTTCCACCTGCCTTGGCCTCCCAAAGTGCTGGGATTACAGGCGTGAGCCACTGTGCCCAGCCTTAATTGGGATGTGATGTGGTCAGGTTTGCAACTTAGGCCATGTGGAAGATTGGCATCCTGGAGAGAGGAAAGGTCCAGGGGACTATTGGAGAAATTCTAGTGAGAGATGATGAGGGAACCTGGCATAAGGCAGCATAGCAGCAGGGAGATGTGAGGGGACAGATTGAAGTGACTTTAGGAGGTAACATCAAGCGGAATCAGTGACTGACAGGATGTAGGGGTTGAAGAAAAGGGAAGAATCAAAGATGACTCCAGGTTTCTATTTTGGGCCAGAGTGGGAGTGTCTTTAACTGGGTTCTCCAAGAAATCCTGGGTAAGCAGGTTCACTCAGCTTCTCTTTGGACTCGAAAAGTTTTCACACCAAAACATCTGAAATGCATTCATTTTGAGGGAATAAATAGAGGCTGCAATCTTGCCTTTGCCATTATGTGTATTGGGCTATGTCTAGTTCACCTCTTTCAAGTCCTGTAAGGAGGTAGTCAAGCCTGGTGAGCATTTTAATATGTACCCATTTAAAATTCCAGGTTTTTAGTAGAGTTTTTAATGGATCTCATAGTAGGTTTCCTAGAACCCTGGGGTTTCATAAAGTTTGGAAAAGCCCAACATTTTATATGGCACATTTACCTATGATAAGACTACATAGGCAAATTTAAATATCAGGTGAATTTGTTGGAATTAGATAGATTGATCATGGTCACTTTGGATATTTCATGATCATGAGGTGTTTTTCTTGGCAGTTACATTTTTTTTTAATACAAAATGAGAAATATCAAAAATTTTTGACAATTCATTGAAATCAATTTCAAAATTTGAGGAAAAATTCAATGAATAGAATGAGAGGCTGAAGTTTAAAAGCTTAAATATTTCCCTTCCCCTGACCACTCCTACACACACAAACACAAATACACTTAAACACAACTCACAAGATTAGGTACCTGTGAGTATGTTCTCCTACTGCTTTCCATGTCTCTGAACAGCATTTAATACACAGTATTATCAAGAGTACTTGACTGTTAACTCCTAAAAGACAGGAACTGTTTGGTGTTCTATTCAGTGTCCTCAGAGGCTGTCATAGTAAGTGCTTAGTAAATATTGAACTCAGCTGAATAACACATTCCCTGCCCTCAAGAAAGTTATGTTCGAGCGGCGGGAAGGATCATATGCATAGCCAACTAGAATATTAAGCAGATGTTGGATATCCACCATAAGCCATGATGGATATGAGTGGCAAGGTAGGATTAGGATTAATTGGATCTGATTTGCAGATTGAAGAAAGCTCAAGTGGGCTTGGAGGTTTCCCGGAGGTAAAAGAGCAGAAGAGCAGATTGAGCAAAGAAGAAGTGAGCAGAGGCATTGACGCTGCAGCCTTCAGGGATGAGGGCCAATCATTCATTGTGGCTGGTGTAGAGGCTGGCAGTGTGGAGGATGGAAAGAGATATGGCTAGAAAAGTAGGTATGCCCTGCTAAGAAGCCGACCTCTATTTGGTAATGTGGTCAAGGGCTATAGGAGGGTTTTAATGGGAGGTCACAAATCAGGACTATTCTAAAATAATCTCTTAGCAGCAGTATGTAGGTAGAGTGAGTCTTCACTATATAGTCCAAGCCAGCGGTGTTACTGTCTGAACCAGACTTGTTACCCCTACTGTGTTCCCTCAACATCTTGCTGTGTGATTCAGAACCTAGAGCAGGAAGTCGCTCAAGAAGAAGGAACAAGCCAGGCCCTGAGAGAGGAGGCCCAGCGAAGGGATGCAGCCCTGCAGCAGCTGCACACAGCTGTGAAGGAGGTGAGCAGCAGTAGTCGGGCCTCTTGGTTCTGCCTCCAGATACCCAATTTGTTCGTATGCCCTTCCCATCTCTACCCCCATGAGAACCCCAGTGTTTGAAAGGGAGAGGTCCCTACTGAGCTTTGTGGATAGAGGAAAGGTGCATTGGATCATCCTTTATATTGCAGACCCTAAGCTTGTTGTAGCATGTCCATAATTACCCAGTAATACTTTCTGATGTGGAAAATCATTCTGTCTGCTTGAAGCCCTTGGTTTCTGAGTGGAGAGTTCAAGAAAGACTGAGGATTTGGTGGCCTTCATGCACTAAACAGAGCTGTCAGCAGGGGGCAACCAAGTTCACTGACTGGCCTAGTTCCTAGGAAGGAACCTCCTTGAGCAAGAATTGTCACATGGCCCAGTATGGGTAGAGGGCCTGGGACTGAAGGAGGGACTCTATTCAGACTCTAAAAATACAATCAAGGTAGGAAGGGAAGTAAAGTAGATTAAGCTGTCAGGAAGAGAGAGAAACAGGCAGACATACATGAATAGCTGGTCTTTGTAATAAAGTCTGACTCCACTCAGGTGAGAGGTTGAAAAGGCAGGACTCGTTCCAGTACTGGATCCTCCATGTCCCAGCTTCTCCAGCCCCCCACTCAGTGGCTACTAGTTGTCGTATTGTCTGTCTTACCCTCTTTATTCCTTTGACACACTGTGATCAGGCTGGCTGGTGGCCACTTTTGTCAGGGTGGCAGGGAGAGATTGAAACCAGTGTCTCCTCAGATTTCACGGTTCACATTAAGCCTTCTCTAATAGCCTGGCTAACAGAGTTGGCTGAGGGACTGGCTTGAGATAGAGTTCCTAGGGGTGGGAGCATCTTCTCTGGTTCTTGAACAGAAACTTGGATGCTGATGACTCAGAACCAGCTGAGGGTTGGCCTCCTCTCCAGTGCCTAACCTACCCACAAGAGGAACCAGGCCTGATATTGATGGTGGGAGAAGTGCTAAGCCTGTTGGCAGGGATAGGTTGGGGAAGGGGGACACTGCCTGTGACTCACCCATCCTCTCCACACCCACACACACTCATGCACAGATACTCTTCCTCTCCCTGGGCCTGAGTTAATGTGCTTACCCATCTATCTGCTCAGCTTTCAGTGCAAAACCAGGACTTGATAGAGAAGAATCTGACGCTCCAGGAGCACTTGCGCCAGGCCCAACCAGGGTCTCCACCTTCACCAGACATGGCCCAGCTGGCACTTGAGCTACACCAGGAGTTGGCCAGTTGCCTTCAAGATCTGCAGGCTGTCTGTAGCATTGTGACCCAGAGGGCCCAGGGCCACGACCCCAATCTCTCCCTGCTCCTGGGCATTCACTGTGAGTCCTCAAACCAGTCTGGGGGCCCAGAACAAAGGAGCCTTCTTTCTCTTCTCTCCCTTGTCCCCCTTTCCCATATTCTTAAAATAATATGTGGACAGAGTAATCTGGACATTTATTTGTTTCACAAAGTAGATGTTCATAAATCTGTTTTTGGAAACAAGCTGTGGGGTACTTGCATGCAGGACAAACTAAAAGTGGGCCTTTAGCAACAAATTCCCAGCTCACTATCCACAGATTTTTTTTTTTAAGTTCATGTCCCAAGACTGTGGGTTCAAAATACTGCCTATCCATATTGCCCCCTCCACATGAAAGTGTCTCACAACTGACTTGCTAACATTCTCTTGAAATGCTCTTCTCTCCAGCAACACAGCACCCAGAAACTCAGCTAGATTTGCAGAAGCCAGATGTGATCAAGAAGAAACTAGAAGAGGTTCAGCAGCTGCATCGTGACATTGAGGACTTAAGGACCACCATGTCAGACAGATATGCCCAGGACATGGGAGAAAACTGTGTCACACAGTGAGGAATTCTGGGGGATTCCCCCAGGGAGGATCTGGGCTGCTGAGAGCCTAGTCCAGCAGGTTTCTGCCCTGACATTCTCTTGTCTGCTATTCCGAGAGAGAAGTGTCAGAGGGGAGGGGAGAGCCTGCATCTGGGGGCCAAGGGCTGATCAGGGAACTGTGTCCTACCCCACACTGGCATGTTGGATTATGTTTGTCCTGTTAATTCACTCTCGAGGGTGAGTTACTAATTAACTTTTGGCAGGTACAACAGATAAGTCTTCACAAACTGTTCCCAGCCCTAGGCTGACATCAGAGATGAACAAGCTGTCCACATTTCTTCTCCATCTAATGGGTAGATACATGTTCATTCCCACTTTATACCTTGGTCCTGCTGATTAGAGAGCTCATCAGAGGGGCCTGGAAAGGCTGAGTGGGTACCAGTAACAATGGCCATTTAAGAATTCTCAGGCTCCCTGTGCCAGCCTTCCTGGGAACTGAGCTGCTTTCTGGGTTTTCTGATGCCTGGTCTCACTGCTTCTTCCTCAGGGCTCTTGTTCTCCCAGAAGCCTCAGGGTAATGTGTTGGTTAGCACATAACTACTAGGATTGGGGACCTAGGGATTACAGCTGGGACTCTTTAATCTGCCTACCTTGCCATTTAACAAGAGATACCACTCTCCAGCTGCCTCGTGTCCCTAGGGCCCTGGCCATGTGTTTAGCACAGCCCCTTTCTCCTTTGTTCTCAGGCCTTCCAGGTAGCCCCCTTCCTGGACTTAAGAGTACATACTCTTCTCTGTGCTTCTAGCCTTGGGCAGAATTCTAACCCAGAGACCAAAGGGCAACTGTCAAGCTGCTTACTCCCTCACCCAGGGCTATACCCTGTGCCCAGCCCTCTAATTTGTGCCTCTCTTGTGTTGGGGGCAGTGGGGGTCAGTCCTTTCCCTTTCCTGCTCTGGCCTCCTTGAAACTTCAGAGTACCCAGTACAAGTCAGCTTTAAAGTACAGCTTTCAGTGTTTTCTGGGTTGTTTCTCTGGGGCTTTAGGGAGGGCCCTTTGCCCTCTGGTTTTTCTTGCCTCCTGGTTTAGGGAGCATCTCACACTTGTTAGTATCTGGTTGTTGGGCCAGCCATGCCTCCTCTAGATCTGGAGCCGGGCCAGGCAGGGGCCATGTGTGGGCCAGAGTCAGCCACAAGATTTTTGCTAAGCTTTGGGCTGTTGGCAGCATCCTGGACCTCACGCCTGGGCCTGAATGAGGCTCTTTCTTAAGTGTTTTTACAAGTTTGTGTTTTATTTATGGAGTGACTTATCCCTTCCATTCAGAGCAGCCCCACCCAGCCATCCCTTCAGCCTCTGGGCTCCTGCCTCTTAAAGGCAGAGCCGCCTGGTTGGTCTCCACCCTGTGCATTGGGAGCCCAGCCACCATGCTCACGGGTATTTTTCTTCATAAAGTTTCTAACCAGTTATTTATATGAATCTTTGTTATGTCAACTTGTTTATATTGCCTATTTTGATTATAAAATAAAATATCTTAACAGACCCCTCAGTTTTCCATAGCCTTCCATCAACACCACCACCATGCTATTCTACCCCTCACTTTGGCTTGTTAGAGCCAAAGTCTGGATGTTCAGCCAGGTTCCCCAGGCAGCAGCAAGGAGGAACCTTTGGCAGGTCCAGCCTCATGTCCATATCTCTGCCACATCCGCTCCTCTGTCGTTCTATAGGAGCAAATCTCTTCCCACTCACTTTCTGTTGGGCAAACCTGCCCTGAGTCATAGCAGAAGTTTGTCACTGGAAAGTTTCAGCGGTCCTTGCAGGAAGTCAGCAGCCTCTGGAAGTCGCTTTACCGAAGCTGAGTTGTCTTTGGGCTGTTACCTGCCTGAGCCCTGGACCAGGGAGACATCTGAAAAGCATTACGTTGAATGCCACACAGATAGCTAGGTCTCCAAAATTGGGCTGGTTGCTGGAGTCTGCTCCCTCAATCCCTGAATTCTTGCGGTAGTAGTAGTGGTTTTGGAATGCCATCTGCAGCATGGAGCTGGGGTTGAGCTTGGACCACCCAAGACCAGAGGTGGATCTTAAGGGTCAGCTTGAGCCCAGGCTCTCCAGAGTCCTGACACCACCCTCTACTGCCACACTTTCCAGCTGTCAGCCTTGGTCTCCACCTGGTTCCTTGAGGGTGTGGCCTCAGCGTCCTGCCACCACCCTTCCTTGTGTAAACCCCACCTGAGTGGAGAGGAACTTGGGGGAAAATCTCTAAGCACAGGCTCCTGCTGTCCTGTGGTTCCTATCCCCCAGGGTTAGTCGGGGTGGGGGCGGGGGGCGGGTTCCCTTGGAGCAAGGTTCCTTAGTTTGGGAACTTGGGTTTGAAAGCAGCTCAAGCCTTCCAAAGCCCCAAGCTGCGCTGTACTATTAAGGCACCTCCTCCTGGAGACGGCGGCTCTCGGGGTTGGGGAGTTGGATGCACCAAACCTGTGTGAGGCTGGAGAGGAGGCCCCTGCCAGACCCTCTCCCGGGCCTGTCCTGCCATTCAGCCTCTCTCTAGTCTCACACTGAGCTCCAGATCAGGGAAGGGTCGAAGACGACGAGCAGAGGAGCCGCAGAAGGGGCGGCCCTGCGTGGGACGGGTCCGTCTGCGCGTCTGCTCACCAGGGGGAAGGGAGGGGGCCTTCGGCGCGCGGGGCGGTGTCGCGCAGGCCCCGCCCCGCCTGCCCGCGCCACCCATTGGTCCCGAGCGCGAAGACTTGCGGGCGGAGCAGGAAGGAAACCGCTCCCGAGCGCGGCGGCGGCGTAGTCTACCGGCAGTGCAGCTGCCGCTACCGCCGCCCTCTGCTCACCGGCCTGTCCGCATACCCCCAGTATGAGCGGCCTGCGCGTCTACAGCACGTCGGTCACCGGCTCCCGCGAAGTAAGTGTGCGCTTGGACTGGCGCTGGGGAAGAACGCGGGGCTGTGTCCTGGTGTTTCGGACTCTAGCGCCCCGGACCCGCCCCCAGGATAGGGGCGGGGGGCTGGTTGTGGGGCGTCGGCGAGGCGCTGGGCATGGTCTCCCGAATCCAGTCCCGAGGCCCCATCCTGAGCGTCTTCGTCAGGCATCCAGCGTCCTTTGCAGCCGCAGCATGAACTGCCCGCGCCCATCCCCCATCACCCCCACACCCATTCTCTGCACTCCCACTACCTGACCCTGACCACAACCGCACCTGCTCTTCCGGGGCCTGGGGATCCTACCCTGCCCTCCCCATCCTGAGCCTAATCCCACTTCCCTTTACTCTGACCCCCTCCCCGTGGTTGATGATCCCTCTCTTCATCTGCACTACCTCAAGCCTGACTCACCCAACTCCTAGAGGCCAGAACCCACCCCTTGTGTGGAGGGGGATGGAGGGACAAAAGCTCCCGGTCACAGCCTCTCACCCTGACCAGAGTTCCCCCCATTAACCCTCCAGCCCATCCACTAACCCCTGCCCACCCTCTGTCCCCCAGATCAAGTCCCAGCAGAGCGAAGTGACCCGGATCCTGGATGGGAAGCGCATCCAATACCAGCTAGTAGACATCTCCCAGGACAACGCCCTGAGGGATGAGATGCGAGCCTTGGCGGGCAACCCCAAGGCCACCCCACCCCAGATTGTCAACGGGGACCAGTACTGTGGGGTATGGGCTGGGGGCTGGGGGGTGGGGGGAGTGTTGGAGGAGGACTCTGGCCAGGGTCAGATCTGCCACGAAGCACTCGGGCCTCCTGCATTCAGGTGACCACCCCTTGCCTCCCCTTCCCCAGGACTATGAGCTCTTCGTGGAGGCCGTGGAACAAAACACACTGCAGGAGTTCCTGAAGCTGGCCTGAATCAAGCCTGCCCACAGTTCCCCTGCTGGACGCCATCACCACACTCCCCCCAGCCTTCACCTGGCCATGAAGGACCTTGTGACCAACTCCTGTCATTCCTAACCTGATCTTAGAGTCCCTCCCCCAACCCAGGCCACTTATCCTCCCTTCTAAATGTAGTCCCCCCTTCTCCATTCAAAGGCAACATTCCTTACCCACTAGTCTCAGAAATTGTCTTAAGCAACAGCCCCAAATGCTGGCTGTCCCCAGCCAAGCCTTGGGACCACCATCCTGCCTGGCACTGGCTGATGGGCACCTCTGTTGGTTCCATCAGCCAGAGCTCTGCCAAAGGCCCCGCAATCCCTCTCCAAGGAGGCCCCTAGAGACAATTAAATGTCCTGTTCCATTGGCACTGTATCTGTTTGGTTGTGGCCTGGGCCTCCTGGGTCCCTGCCCTGGGTAAGGTTGGTAGTTGTGACTGTGCTGAGGCTGTGCTCTGTGGGAAGGTTGGTAGAGCTGTCCTCATGGGACTGTCACCTCCATGTTAGTGCATGTTTGGATATGTCTGGCACACACATACCTGTATGGACCAGTGGTTTCTAGAGATGTCTGGGACACCCTCCAGTTCACATGCATGTGATGGTGTCCATATCACACTGTGCCTTGTGTGTACTGCACATTTGCATGCCTGTCAGTGAGTGTGGCCATCCCATGCGCCTGCCTGTGTTGGAGCAGAATGGCTAAGTATGAGTCTGTCGTGGGAGGTGGGTACCCATAGTGGCAAAATGGCTTTGTGCAGTGTTGAAGTGTCCCCACGAGTTGAAGAGTGGGTCTGTGCCTTTCTGTGCACAGGTATCTGCTGGCTGCACACGTTCACAGTGAGGCTCTGCTGCCCCAGCTGGGGCCAGCTCCTTCCCTCCACTGCATCCCTCCCTTCACAGGATCCACTTAGCCCTTCTTGGGAGAAAGAGGAACCTAGAAGACAAAGACCCAGCAGCCAAGCCCGCCAGCTGGGGCTCGAGTTACCAAGGGGCGGGTCGGCACCGCCCCCTCCCTGGCCCAGCTGGTCCCAGGCCTTTCCTACATGCCTGGCACGTTGGCCCACCCCTGAGAGCCTGGCGGAGCAGCGGGTTGAGGGGGCGGTGCTTTATTGGGGGCTGGGGCCAGGACTGGGGCCGAGCTCGGGACAGGGACCAGAACTGAAGTTCAGGTTGGACTTCGGGTCTCGGCGTGACCGCAGCAGCAGTGCTGCTTTGGGCACGAGGCCTGCAGCCTGCAGCGTGAGTGCATCGTCCTGGTAGAGGGTGGGCGGGAATGTGCTGAAGATCTCAAAGGCAGAGGCATCCATGGCCCTGGGGACCAGGCACAGCAGATCAGGCTGGGCAGTGGGGCCAGAGCCCCTCTGTGGCCCCGGCCCTGCCCTGCCCCCACCTGGCCTGTGATAGCAGGGCTCGCACGTCCCCAATGGTGTTGTCAGGCTGCATCATCAGTAGGAAGACCTGTTCCCCATTTTCAGACTTGATGCGCAGCATGGAGAGCGGGGGTGCCGGCGTGTTGGGCGACTCCTGGCTCCTGCACAGCCCAGAGGCCATCAGCGCTTCCAGTGACCCAACGCCCCCAGGCCCTCACCTCCCCGTCCTGCCCTCACCTCTCTCGTTCAGCGGCCAAGGTGGGCGTCTCCACCACTATCTCCTGGATCCGGGCAGGCAATGGGCAGCAGTTCTAGAAGTTATCAACGGAGGTGGAACAGAGCCTTAGGCCCCATTTGAGTCATCCCCCCAATCCTTAGAGGGACACATCCTTAACCAGGGACAGATGAGACCAATGAGCAAAGTGGGAGGGGGTGTTCTGTATGAGCCAAGGCCAGAGGAGAGGTAATGGAAGGAAGGGGAAGGAGGTTCTGTCTAATGGAGACAGATGATGACCAGGCTGGAAGCCTGTCACAGCCTGGGGTCAGGGAAGGCTTTCCCTGGAAAATGACAACTGAGCTGTGACTGAAGGATGAGTGCTAGTTCTTTGGAATGGGTGCAGGGATATTCCAGACAGCATCAACGAAGATCCTGGGGTCAGGGGAAGCTTCCTAGAGGAGGTGATACATTTGGGCAACTGCCAGCAGTATGTGTGGCTGAAGCTGGGGATCAACTGGACTGAAAGGAAAAAGCTGGTGTGAGGAAGGGCCTGGCAATGTAGGATAGGCCTTGAGTGCCAGCATAAGGAACCTGGCTTTATACCAAGAACCACTGGAAGATTTCAACAGGAAAGGTAGCCTGGAGGATGGTCAGCAGGGGCAGGAGTGGTGGTGGGAGGCAGCTGTCTGGGAGAGACACCCTAGACCCTAGACTGGGGTGGTGGGTGCTGCTAATAGGGAGAAAATATGCATCTGGGAGAAGTTCTGGGGGTGACAGACCAGACAGGACTTAGCAATGTGTGGGTAAGGGAGGCAGAGGAGGCCTGAGAAACAGGTTTGGTGCCTTTCAAAGGTGGACACCTAGAAGGAGAAGCAGGATAGGGAGTGAGGAGACAGAATGATGAGGGCCAGGTAGAGTCTGAGGGGCCTGTAGGGCCACCACGAAGGGAGTACCCAGTACTGAGCTGGATATTTTGGCTTAGACCTTGATGGGGTGGCCTGGGCATTGGGCTCGCCCTGGCCTCTGACTTTAGCCCTCTTACAACCAACCCAGCTGCTTCCTGGGGCCCAGCCATTGCCCTCACCAGCCTCACAGTTTCCAGGAGACAGTGGAGCAACAGCTCTGAGGGACTCATCAGGGGCCTCAAGCTTACGTCTCCAGATAGGACGCTGCTCTGGCAGCTGGACCAGGGCTGGTGATAAAGTTCCCCTAAGAGGGCTGGGGGAGTCAGGGTTGGCCTCACCTGCAAGGTATCCCTGATGGGGCCCCGGATGTCAATCACCTCGCCTTGCCGGATCACACACTTGGGAAGCCTGTTCAGAAATTTCTCAGCAGTCATCCTGGAGCCTGCAGGGGGGCATTGGGAACCGAGGCCCAGGAAGGACTGTGAGTGGTGCTGGAGCCCGCCTGGAGCTTGTTCTTCAGTTCCCCAAGCCCTGGCTCAGCCTGGAGGCCAAACTCACCTGGGTGCCTCTCCACCCTGTCCAAGGCCTTGCGCATCCGCTGCTGGCCCACCACATGGCCCTCACCTGGGAAGGGATCCAGCCCATCCTCCAGGTAGACCTGATTGCGCAAGTCACTCACCTGGCAAGAAAGAAGGGCGACAGCAGCGGGCCCAGCTCTTCAGCCCGTGGCCCCACTTTCATCGCTATTTGCCCAAACACACACCAGGGTATGGTCTAATGCAAACCCCATTTTAAAGATGAGGAAACCCAGGCCTCAGGAGAGCCATAGTTCATTCTAATGTCACTTCCCTGGGCCCTGCTGCTCCTACAAGCACCTCATCCACACTAGCTGAATCTGCAGTACTGACACCCTCCTCAGAGACCCCCATCTCAGGAGCCTACCAGGAAAACAGAGTGTGAGGGGGTCAGGAGAGGACGAAGCCCCTGCTTTTGTCCAGTCTGCAGCACAAACCCCATCATCGTACATGGCGCCTCACTTGCCTCATCAGGGGATAGCTACGAGGCCCCCATGGTGGCACAGATGCCTTCAACGCCCCCAGTCATGACTCATGCTGTTTCCTGAGCCCTGGTGGCAACATGCTCCCTCCCTGACATGCCCTCGCTGCAGCACTAACCCACCACCCTCTGGAACACATAGCCTCATGGGCTCCAGTGGTGGCACCTACCCACAGGCCAGCTCTACCTTGTCCTTGAGTCCCAACATCTGTCCCCTCTGCTTTGCATTTGTGGCTCACAGCCCTGCCTCCCACCCTATCCAGATAGCTTCAGGAGGCTTGGGGGAAGCCGGGCCACTTCTGCAGGGACTGAAGCTTGTCAAGGTGTCCTGAATGCTGGGGAGGACTAGGAGGCAGTGGCCCCACAGCCAAGGCTATCTCCACGGTGCCAGCAGAGGGCGCTGCTTGCTGCTCAGCCTCTCCACTCCCTTCCCAGCTGGGCTTTTGGCTCATCCTCCTGGAAGGCATCAGACTGGGGTCCCCCAGGGGGCGCAGTGGCTTCCCCTCAGAATGGGAGTTGCTGCGTGAGGCTGTGTATCCCCACTCCATCCAAAGTCTCCAAAGGTATGGTTTGAGGATCAGCTCACCTTAAAGGGGACCCCATTGGGGTACAGTTGCTGGAGCTCTGAGGGAAAGAAGCCATCCAGTATGTCTCGGAGGCAGCGCTGTAAGGGGAGAGGAAAAGTGAAGGGGTGGCCTGGGGCTTGCACCCACCCTGCCCTACCACTGGTCTGGATACCAGTCCCTAGATCTGGGGTCACCCAGTGCTGCACCCTCGGGGAACACTGAGTCCCAGGACTTGGGGAGGGGCCTCTGCAGGTCATGTGTTGGCCTGGGTGCCCTGTGGAGGGCAGGCTGGGCCTGGAGGGAGCTGGCTCCATCATCCCCAACTAACAGTGGAGAGCAGGGGCACTAGCACACTGCCCCCTACACCACTCCTACCTGTGTGGAGGGATCGTAGAAGGGCTGGAAGGGCCCGTCGAACATCATGATGCCATCCCGGTAGAGCTTCAGCGGGATAGGCTCCAGGGTACGAAGCCGCGCCCCACCAGGCACTGGTGTCACCTGGGTGTCACCGTCTACCACCAGCTCACTAAGATCCTTCAGGCTGGCCAGCAGCCTGTCAAAGTCCACCTCAGGGGGCGCCAGAGAGTCCCCTGGCAAAGAGGACAGACAGACACCTATGAGCTGCCTCTTGGCTGCCGTGTCCCAGCAGCCCTGGCCTCTGTGGCTCCCTCCCAAGCTTGGCAGTGGTCTTAGTGTCTCCTTAAGTAACTGCCTGGGGAAAAGGAAGGACAACTAACACTAGATAATAACAGCAGCTGTCTTTTATTGAGCACTTATTTTGTGCTAGGGGTTTACTATCCATATCTTATCCCCACTTCTTACAAACCTATCTGTAGAGGCTATAATCACTTCCATTTTTCAGATGAGGAAATGGAGGGTTAGAGAAAGTTACATGGCTTGTGAGGGACACAGCAGTAGGCAGCAAAAGCAGGACCCGATCTCAGATCTGTGTCAGGCACCGGGTTGGCAGCTGAAAAGCACAGGGCAGAGCTCCCAGCTCTAGATCAAGGTCTTCCGGGTTCAAATCCCAGCTCCTCCACTTCTACCTGTGTGACCTTAGACCAGTCATTTAATGCTTGTGCTGCAGCATTCTCTTCTAGAATAGGATGACAGTAGTATCTGCCCCCTAGGATAGCTGTAAGGCCCCAGGATGACCATGTAAGGGCCAGCTTGGAACATGGACCCTGTCCCTGTTTGCTACTGTGTCCAACTCCACCTTGTACATGTGGTCCTTAGGCCAACCCTGAGGCTATAAGGCAGGGGTTATTTATCTCCATTTTACACATGAGGAAACAGGCCCACAGAGATAAAAAAACGACTCTTCCCAAGCCACGTGGTAAATGAAAGGAGGAACTGGGAAGGGAGCCAGGGCTGACTCTCAAGTCTGTTTTCCCACCCATCTGCACCATCAGGAGAGGGAGGTCAGAAGAGGGACAGATGGCTCTTAGGGAGGATGTAGGGACAGTTGCTGGACAGAACAGATATGGGACAGACCTTAGGTTGTGCAACTATTTCTGGGTCACAGACCCCTTTAAGAAGCTGACAAAGATCTGGCCTCCTCTTCTGAAAAATGTGTGGCACATACAGCTGTGCACTGACTTTGGGGGAAAAGATGCAGTGGTGGGGACAGCCGTGGCGGGTAACAGAGCAGAAAGGTGGAGGGCAGGTGGATGCCGGCTGGGGACAGACCAGGGGCCTGTTGTGTCATCTTTGATGGGACCTGACCCCCAAGTAAATCAACCGTTCAGGTGAACGCTACCACACACCAGTAACTTTCGGGGCCTCGGAGAGGCTGTTTTTCAACAGGACAGGCAGGCTGCTGCGGCAGGATGTGGGTCAGGGCTCTGGGGACCGAATTCCCTTCCCCTCAGCAGTGCAGTGGCGGTACCAGGGAGGTGCAGATGTGTTTCCTGTTGCCTTTGCAGCGGGTGAAACGGTAGGCCCCAGCTGGCCTTCTCCTTCCCCTATACTTCCTACTGTTGAAGGGGCTAATCCCTGCCCCCACCTCCTCTTGGGGTTCCCCCATAGTCCCTGAGATTCCCAGGAAAAACTCACCTGACAGAATGATATCAAGACATTATTTTAACAACTAACTACTTTAAAACCAAACTGGCAAACCTGAAAACAGTAGCAGAACGGATCATCTCATACAACGCCAGCCTCAACCCTCTTTTTTTTCCTTTTCTTTTTGAGAGAGGATCTCCCTCTGTCACCCAGGCTGGAGTGCACCAGCATGATCATGACTCACTGCAACCTTGACCTCCTGGGCTCAACTGATCCTCCCACCTCAGCCTCTCAAGTATCTGGGACCACAGGCAGGCGTCACCACACCCTGCTAATTAAAAAAAATTTTTTTTTTGTTTTGTAGACAGGGTCTTGCTGTTGCCAGGGCTCCCTCCTCTTTATAGATGGGGAAAGTGAGGCCTAGAAAGGTCAGATGACATGGCCTGATTAGACCAGACAGAGCCAGGAAGAGCACCAAATATGCCAACTCCTAATCCAGTGCTCCTGCCGCCTCCCAGGGCCAGGGCTTTTTCAGGCTGATGGACATGGGTCATCGACATGGGATGGGGTCAGAACAGGGAGGATGCAAAGAAACGATGAAAGGGAAGAGAGAAGCTCGCCAAGAAAATGGCCCTGGCTTAAAGAAGTAAAAGTGGGTGGGTTCAGCAGGTGTTGGATGTGATCGAGTAGAGATGAGACTGGGGCCAGGAAGAACCACAGCTCTGGGCAAACCAGCACTGAAAGAATGAGACAGGAAGAGCTACCACAGCAGGACCGTGGGAAGCCAGTCAGCCGCCACCACCCCACAAGGGTTCAACAGAGGCCTGACCCGTGGATGGAGAGAGGTGCAGTCAGGGTGGCGGGGGCGTCACACAGGGTGAGGAAGGTCAGAGGGCAAGCCCCAGGCCTGGCCTGAGCTAGCAGCAGAACTCCAATGGGGAGGCATTTCCTCTTTCAGCCACAGCTGTCCTTTCTGCACAATGGGGAGAGAGTAAGAATCCTGTGCTGCCTGCAAGCTCCAGCTCGTGAACCTGTCTCAATGACGACCCTGTGCCAAGCACCGGAAGGCAGGCACCACTGTTCCCGTTTTACAGATGAGGAAACTGGGCCTTGCGAGGTGTCACGCCCCAGATCATGCAGCCTGCAGGGCCCAAGTGACTCAGCCTCAGTGGTCAGTGATCGCATAGTCTGCCTCTCAATATTGGTTCTTGGGAGGCTGCTTACTCGGGTCCCTTTTCCAGGGAGGGTGGCAATGCTGGGAGATCACCTCTGAGGCCTCATCCAACTTTGAGAGCCCACGAGCGTATTAAAATGAGGAGCAGGGAGGTCAAGTCTAAGCTCTTTGGCCCAACTCCCAAGACCCTTACATAGCACCTGGCCTCCCCAGCCTCCCCTCAACATGCCCCTCCCCTTGCTCTCTGCTGGGCACTGCAGGGCACTTCCAAGCTCTGTGACCTTGGGCCTCTATAGGCCTCAGCTTCCTCTTCTGTACAATGAAGATGATAAAAGCTCCCACACTTCACAGGGCTGCTGTGAGGCTCAGAAGAAGTGCTTGGCAGATGGCGACTGTTGTCCCTAGCACCACCCACTCAACGTTGGCGCAAGCTGCTCCCACTCACCCCCACCTCCTCCTGAAGCCTTGCTAGGAGCATCCCCGCCCCCCGCCCACCTTGAGGCTGCATGCCTGGAGCCCTTGGGCCGGCTCCCTTGGCCCTTGTCACAGGCCACTGCTATCTGCTTGCTTGTTTGCCTTTCAGCCATGCTGGGTACCCCTTGATCTTGAGAGCGTCGAGCCCTGGGCCTGGCCCAGGAGCTCCCATGCTCTTCTAGGCCCTGCCAGTCATGCCCAGAGTCCTGCCATCCTTAGGCTCAGACTCAAGTGAAGACAAAAGGGCAGCAGTGACAGCGGCACCTGTAAGTGTCACTGGGGGGCTGTGGAGCCCAGAAGTGGGCCAAACCCTACCATCTCAGTGGAGAGCTGGCAGCCCCTCACTGCACGAGTGCCGTGGCGCCCCAGCAGCTCATGTGGTGCCGCCCTCCCTGTGCCTGCCCGACCCTCAGGCAGACAGTTGCAACAGGAAGTGGAACCACTGTTACCACACACCTGCAAGCCGGCCCCACTCTAGGCACTTTACTGCAGTCACTCTGCTCCTCAGAGGGGCCAGTGCAGGAAAGGAGGCCCTGCAGGGCTGGTCACTGCCAGAGCACTCAGCTAGCCTGTGGCGTGGCAGGATCTGAACTCAGGCCTGCTGGGTCCCACCTGCAGCTCTCTCTGGCCCCTGACATTGAGCTACGCACCACCCTGTCCCCACCTCATCCTGTGCAGACGATTGTCACAGCGTGCTCTGATCATCCAAGCCTGGGTGCATGGGCATCACAGCCAATCACATGCAGTGACACATGCCCTTGCCCATGTGCGAAGCACTGGGACAGGCATGACAACAGCTAGGTGACAGTGGCTGTCACAGTTCATTGCCACATCCATTCAGTGGCCCTAGGAGCCCTTCAGCACGACTGAGGAGGAAAGGAACTCAGAGGGGGTCAGCAAGCTGCCAATCTGGGGTCTGACCCGACCTGAACCCCGCCTCAGCCAGAGCCTTTAGCCCTTTCCTTCAAGGAGAGCCCGCTCCACAAAGCCACAGCAGCAGCACAGTCCACATAGTGCAGGCTGGTTTGCAGCCAGGGGAGAGAGAAGGGGGCGAGGCACTCTGTGGGGACAGAGCAGGAGCAAAGGCTGGAAGTGGAAGTGCAGGTGGGGAGGAGATGGGCCAGGCAGCTGTGGCTGGGGGGATTGAAGGCCCAGTGGCAAGTCACACAGGCTGCGGAGTCAGGGGGTCTCCAACCCAGACTCAGGAGTGTGGGGCTTGGGAGGAAGGAGGGAGGCATTCAAGGTGCTAGCAAGGAGAGGTGGAGCCACGGAGGGAGGCAGGGACTGACTGGGGTAGGGGAAGTGGGGACCTCAGAGGGGGATGGGAGGGTCAGGATTCTCAGGGGAACAGGAAGCAGGGAGTGAGGAGCTCAGAAAGCGCCAGGGGAGGGAAGTGAGAACCTCAGAGCTGACCAGAGCTCTCAGCCCCGAGGCCCAACATCTGGCCCAAGTGGTGTGTGACCAGAGCAGGACTGTCCCTTTCATGTCTCCGAGGACCCTGAAGCATCTGGCACAGCATCATCCTCTGTGAAGCTGGCAGAGAGAGCGGGAGAGTGAGCAATCCAGCCTGAGGCCAAGCCCCTGCACGGCTTCCCCACTGCTGGGCCCCTTCACGCCCCCACCGGCCCTCCTCCCTAAGGCAAGAGTCCCAGACTCCAGAATGTTTGAATCATCCCCCCTGGCTCACACTCCACGAGCCTCCACCCCAGTGCCTGTGGGACCCTCTCCAACAGAGGGAGAGCAGAGCACAAGCATCAGGCCAGCGGGCTGTGAGCCTGAGGGCCCTGGGCAGGAGCAGGCTGGCACCTGGGGAGAGAGGAATGGGGACACAGGGGAGAAAGAAAGCCCAGGAACAAAAGCTGATAGTGATGAAAAACATGTCATTCATCTGGCAGGAAAAGCTGAATCAAGGCCCCTCCCAAGGTGAAAAAATCAAAAAACAAAAGGAAGAGAAGGCATGGGGGGGCCATGTGGCCGGGGCCTCCAGTGGAGTGGCGGTGTTTTTCACAAGTGACTTTGACTTTAGGCACTCAGAGAACAGCCAACCAATCAGGGCAGAGTAGGCTCTACAAAAAATAAAATCAGCTGCCTTTGGTGGCACGTGCCTGCAGTCCCAGCTACTCAGAAAGCTTCAGTAGGAGGATTGCTTGAGCCCAGGAGTTTGAGGCTGCAGTGAGCCATGATTGTGCCACTGCACTCAGCCTAGGCAAAAGTGAGACCCTGCCTTAAAAAAAAAAAAAAAAAAAAAAAAACAGAAAAAAGAAAATTCTTTGAAAGCTGCAAATGGCCAGGCACGGTGGCTCACATCTGTAATCCCACCACTTTGGGAGGCCGAGGAAGGCAGATTAGAAGGTCAGGAGTTCGAGACCATTCTGGCCAACATAGCAACACTCTGTCTCTACTAAAAATACAAAAATTAGCCAGGTGTGGCAGGCGCCTGTAATCCCAGCTACTTGGGAGGCTGAGGCAGGAGGATTGCTTGAACCCAGGAGGTGGAGGTTGCAGTGAGCCAAGATCGCGCCACTACACTCCAGTCTGGGCAACAAGAAAAAAACAAAAGCTGCAAATGGCGCACAAATGGGAAGTGATGTTTTTAGAACAAGCGGTGAGGGTGCTGCACCCTGAGATTTGGGGGGCTCTGGCCACAGCGCGGGCCTAAACAGGAGGCAGGATTC
The DNA here is from genome assembly GCF_030222135.1 of Aotus nancymaae. Lineage (NCBI taxonomy): Eukaryota > Metazoa > Chordata > Mammalia > Primates > Aotidae > Aotus > Aotus nancymaae. Next base: position 22,875,998 of record NW_026988467.1, read on the forward strand.
TCCTGTTTGGAGTCTGGGATTTTACCTAGCAGGAAACGGGAAACCAAGAAGGTGTCATCATCTTCCAAATGGGCCCCTTGGGAGCTGTGCTCCTGTTCCCGGGGGACCACCCCTGCCCTCTGACTTTGGAAACAAGGGCTCCTGTTTGTCAGGCCGATGGCTGCAAGTCCAGAGCCAAGCGTTCTGCGTTGAACTCATTTGCTCCTGTAACTCCCAGGGAAGGAGAACACTCCTGTTTTGTTGATGAAGTGAGGCCCAGAGAAAGGAGGTGACCTGCCCTAGTCACACCAGAGGTGGCATCGAGATGAGGGCCCAGGTGTGCCTTACTCTAGTGCCTGGAGAAGCATCTTTTGGATGACAATCTCCATTCTTTGAAGAGAATGGGCCTGGTTTTCAGAAATGGCCAGTTCTATGGACCCAAATCCATAGGAGGGGACTGTGGGAGGAAAATCCCTCTATATATTAGCGGCCAAGTTAAAAACAAGACATGGTGGGAGCCCACAGAAGTAGGTGGATTCCAATGGCCATAAGCGAACCTGGAGAGGGAGGCCATGCCTGGGAATTTGGAAACAGTTTCTAGAACAGAAGGATTGCTTTTTTTTTTTTTTTTTTTCCAAATTGAGACGGAGTTTCACTCTTGCCCCCCAAGCTGGAGTGCAGTGGTGCAGTCTCGGCCCACTGCAACCTCCACTTCCCAGCTTGAAGCAATTCTCCTGCCTTAGCCTCTTGAGTAGATGGGATTACAGGCATGTGCCACCACACACGGCTAATTTTTGTATTTTTAGTAGAGACAGGGTTTTGCCACGTTAGCCAGGCTGGTCTTGAACTCCTAACCTTAGGTGATCCACCCACCTCGGCCTCCCAAAGTGCTGGGATTCAGGCGTGAGCCACTGCACCCAGCCAGAAGGATTGCTTGTTAAAGGCAACAGCTTCTAGATGGGTGACGTTTGGTAGATTACGCAACCTGAGGCAAAGGAGGTCTTGCTACCTCTTGTATATCTGGGTCTCTGACAGATGAGCAAGAGAAAGCAGAGGCGGGACTGGGGAGAAATGGGCCAGCAGGTTAAGTGCTCAGTGATGGAGGCTGAGGCCGCCCCTGCACTGTGCCAGGGGCAAAGTGTGGGCTCTCCGGGGCGTCTCGGGTGGGGGGCTAGGGCATGAATGAGATGGGCCTCTGGGGAGCTGCTGGCCAACAGCAAGCTGTTGGAGAATTCCTTTTGAAGAGGGCCTGGGGGATGCCCTACTCTACCTGGCTTCCAGAACTTCCTGGCCGTCATCCAGTCCCTCTCGCCATCCTCTGAGACTGTCTTGCTCTCTGAGTCCTCCTGATCCATGGGCTCACCCACCCACTGCAGGCCATAGTCGCTGAGGAACCTCTGTGGGAAAGAAGGGGAAGATTCCGGGGCACTGTCAGCTCAGCCCCTTCCCAGGGAAAGGCGGTGTCAGCCCAGAGCCCAGCCTCAATCCCCAGGCGACAGGGCCCCCAAGCTGATCCGACAAAGGGATGAGTGGGGGGATCTTGCCACTTCCTGGATGTGACCTTGGAAAGCCACTTCAGCCCCTAGAGCCTCCGACTCCTCCTCTATAAAATGGAGATGACAGCGCCTGCCACACAAGCTTATGAGGAGGACTCAGTAAGATCACCCACGTCAGCGCCCGGCCCACGCGATGGCTCGGTAAAGTCAGCCTGCTTGTTGCAGGAGCCATGTGGCCTGGCGCAAGTGTGAGGAGGAGGCAGGGCTGAGGGATGTGACCCATGTGCCAGCCTCCCTAGGGCTTGGCCGCACGTCCCCTCTGCCACAGGAAACATCTGAACTGTCTTAACGTCCACACCCCTCTTCTCTTCTCAAGCCACAGGAACCTGGCTCCATTGCCACGCCGCTCTGAAACTGCTCAATGTGCAGCCACTGCCAGCCTTCCCGCCGCCAAGCACACAGGCACGTGTCTGTTTTATCTCTATCTGCTAGTTTTCCTCCCATCTCCTGGGCTGTTCCTTTCCAATTTCCTTCGCCGTTTCCCCTTCCCATCCAACACCAACTGGTGAGAGCCCAGCTCCATCCACACATTCTCCCAAATACATATGGACAGAACCCAAATCTGTGTATATGCAGATCTCACCTGAGCTCCAGACTCACATGTCCAACTGTCTCCACTCAGATGTCTAATCACCGTGGCTCCCACCCCCTTTCAAACCTCCCTCGCTGCAGGTTTTCCTGTCTCCAGAAATGACACCCCATCCACCTGGGAATCCTCTGTGGCCCATTCCTCCACAATGACCTGCAAGGCCTGCGATGTCCCCTCCAATGCAGCCTGGAACCCATCCGCTGGGCTCCATCTGCCGCCACCGCCCTAGTTCAGGCCACCATCACCTTTCTCCTGGACAATCCAGGGGCCACGCCTGCCTCCCTCTGTCCTCTCCTTACCCACACACCCCGACAGAGCAGGGTGGTCTTTTTGTCATGCCACTTCTCAAACTAAAGCCCTTCAAAGGCTTCCCATTGTTTCAGGACAGGATCCAGCTGGCACCACAGGTGGCTCCAAGGTGATTCGGCCCCTACGGCCTCTTTTCTCTTCCCATTCTCCTTTCTCTACACAGCCACCGACCACGAGCCAAAGTTATGTGGTGGGAGGTGGCGCCTTTCCTCTCTAAGGCCTGGATCCTCTTCCCCCATCCCCTCCTCACTCACCAGACATGTCACCCCCACAGTTGGTCCCCCAGTATGCCTCTATGGGTGTCATCCATTTATTTTTTGAGACGGAGTTTCACCCTTGTTGCCCAGGCTGGGGTGCAATGGTGCAATCTCCACTCACCACAACCTCTGCCTCCCGGGTTCAAGTGGTTCTCCTGCCTCAGCCTCCCAATAGCTGGGATTACAGGCATGTGCTACTATGCCCAGCTAATTTTGTATTTTTTAGTAGAGATGGGTTTTCTCCATGTTGATCAGGCTGGTCTCGAATTCCTGACTTCAGGTGATCTGCCCGCCTCAGTCTCCCAAAGGGCTGCGATTCCAGGCGTGAGCCACCATGCCCGGTGGTGTCACTCATTTAATCATGTCACAGACTTTCTATACTTGTGTACCTGTGTGCTCATTTGTCCCTCTTCCCCCAGGCTGGCAGCCTCACGTAGGCAGGGACCATGTCTGTCTTGTTCATGCTCTGCCCCAGGCCCACCCCAGGCAGATCCTCCAGATGAGGCTGTTAAATGAATGAAGTGATAACTGGGTGGCTGAGATGCACACAAGGGCAGTCATGCCCCCTGCCCTGAGGCTCTGGCACAGCCCTCATCCCGTGGCCACTGCTCAGGGACAGCCCCAGGTAAAAACAGCCTGGAGCAGGAAGGGCTCTCAGCTGCACCTGGAGGTTTGCTGCCAAGGTCTTAAATTAGATCAGGGCTTTGGAAACCAGCTCTGCATGGAGAAGGAGAGGCTGAATCCCAGGAAGAACTTCCGGCAGGGCCCATGGAGGGGTGGGGGACACAGAGGACGTATGCATGCCTGGGACCCTTCCCTGTGCCTAGTGTCCCTCTAGTTCCCTTGCTGTTTGAATGGCTGTGTGAGTGGGGGAAAGACAGGTGACTGGGTTAACTGAGTGCCCAGTGAGCAGAAGTCACAGCCAGAGGCAGCAAATGGCTTAACCAATTCAGTGCTGGGTCCTGGCTGCACAGCAATAAACAGGAGGAAATTGCTCCCTCCTTCGTGGAGTTCAGAGTCCCACAGGGAAGTGAGATGAGAAACGGAGGAAGCACAGGACGGAGAACCTGCTGAGGAGGCCCCAGGAGAATGACTGAGGACACTGGAACTGGCCAGGGGGAGGTGGGGGAACATTTCAGCAGAGGGAACGGCATGGCCCAAGGCCCTGAGTTGAGAAAGAGCTCCATGTGGTCACAGACTGGGACGAAGGGCCTCATGGCTGGAGGGCAGAGTTGTTCAGATGAGATGAAGAGGCACGCAGGGGCCGGCCTGCAGGGGCCATGGTGAGGACTATGCAATTCAGTCCAGTGGGAGCCATGAGGTCTGCTAAGCAGGGGAGGGGCATTTCAGAGTGTTGGTCAGGCCCCAAAGCAGGGGTGTGCCCCAGCCCTGGACACTTCCCTGGCTCTTTAAATTCTGGGCTGGTCCTGGGTAAGAAAATGCAGGGCAGGGCCCTGGGTGGGATGGGACGAAGAGGGGCCTAGAGAGGTGGGCTCGGACCTAGTTCCTGAAGGGTGCGCTGCACAGAGCTGGGGACTGCTGGCCGCCCGCATCCCCGGGGCCCACCGCGCTCACCTCCATCTCCCCGACCTGCCGTTGCAGCTGCACGCACATCGCCTCCAGTTCCTCCTGCCGCTGCAGGGTCACCTTGGCTTCAGGGAAAGACAGGGATGGGCTTCAGTTGCCCCAGCAAGACACTGCCAGGTCAGCTCTGCCCTGAGGGTCACCTGAAGAAACTGTTCTAAGGATCCCCCCAACTGCCTCTTGGTCCCCCGACCTCCCCCCTGACCCTGTGGTGGGTGCCTTGATGGGCTCTAGGAGGCTGCCACCCCTCAGAGCTTCTTGTCCTCCACACTTCAAATAGGACTCAGACCCACACAGGAGGGCACAGAGTGACTTCAGCACTGTCCTGGATATGTCACAGCCCCTCTGTGGGCTCAGCTGTCCACACCCCACCCAGCAGTCAGCTTGATGCTCTTGATGCCAGAAGCCATTGTCCAAGATTCCAGGAACCCCAGGCCCAGGGGAGGTGCCTCACCCGGGACGCAGACCAGCCCCACAAGAGCCTCCTACCTGGGTGCTGCTGGAGGGTCTGCACTAGGTCCTCCAGGGCCACTATTTTCTGATCCTGTAGCATAAGACACAGGGTGCGCACAGGGCCTGTGGTTTCCAGAGCCTTGCCCAGAAGGGAAGCTCCAGAACTTTCCCTATATTGGACACTAGGGAGCAGTCAGCCCCTGCCACCCTTTGGCACAGCCACTGCTCCTGGACCTCAGATAACCCTCGAGGTTCCTCTGAGTGGGGAGAGGCACAGCCCACACCTGAGGACCCCAGCATCTAGGGGTGCCGCGCTCTGCTCAGAAGTCTGCTGCTCCACCCAATCCAGGGTCTACTGGGCCCTGCTCAGCTGAGGCGAAGACCCCGCCCCCAGCCTCTCGGCTCAGATCACAGGGACCAAGATCAGGCCCAGGCCACACCTGGTCCTCAAACTGGGCAGGTCAGTGGGGGAGATGATCCTAGAACCACCCGCCCTAGTCCAACTCCTGGCCTCCCCAGCCCAGCCCCTCTGCCTCTCAGACCAGCCCTTGGCCCTCTCCCACCTGGGGCCCCACCTTGGACAGTATCTCATCAGTCTGGGCCTTCACCTGCTGCTCCAAGTCCCACAACTTCCTCGTCATGGAGGCCATCAGCTCCGAGTCATGGAATCCAGGGACTGCCAAGCAGACAAGGTCTTTAGAGCCCAGGCCTAGAGCTGAGGTCAAGTTGTGGGGGTGGAGGGAGGAGGACAGAGGCTGCAGGAATGGAAATTAAAGAACTGACAGCAGCTCCCACTGGCATCTTAGGAACTGTTCTAAACACTTCATTTAGATCAGCCCCATGTAAGCCGTGAAATACACCCATGAGGTAAGTGAACTGTTTTAGGAAACTGAGGCATACATAGAGGGATCGAGTAATTTGTCCGACATATACAAGGAAGTGGTGTAACACATGGGCCACATCACCCTGAAGCATTGCCAAAAATTTCACCATCAGTCTAATCAAACCTCCAAATCTAGTGTCCAGTCGGTAGGCAAACGGGCAGATAGAGGAGTGAGGCAAACACCCCATGGGCAAACCGCCAGATAAAGCCAGAATTCGGGGCACTGCAGAAAACAGTAGCCAGGACTCTTCAAAATGTCCATGTCACTTTTAATTTTTGTTTTTTTATTTTTAAGAGATGGAGTCTTGGCCGGGTGCAGTGGCTCATGCCTGGAATCCCAGCACTTTAGGAGGCCAAGGCAGGTGAATCATGAGGTCAAAAGATCGAGACTATCCTGGATAACATGGTGAAACCTCATCTCTACTAAAACTACAAAAATTATCTGGGCGTGGTGGTGCATGCCTGTAGTCCCAGCTACCCAAAAGACTGAGGCAGAGGAATCGCATGAACCTGGAAGGCAGAGGTTGCAGTGAGCCAAGACTCCAGCCTGGTGACAGAGCAAGACTCAGTCTCAAAAAAAAAAAAAAAAAAAAAAAGATGGAGTCTTGCTCTGTTGCCCAGGCTGGAGTACAGTGGCATGACCACAGCTCACTGCAGCCTTGAACTCCTGGGCTTGAAGAATCCTCCCACCACAGCCTCCCAAGCATGCTGGGACTACCACTGCACATCATTATGCCTGACCAATTATTTAAAATTATTTTTTGTAGGGACAGGGTCTTGCGTTGTTGTCCAGGCTGGTCTCAAACTCCTGGTTTTAAGTGATCCTCTTGCCTTGGCCTCCCAAAGTGCTGGGATTGCAGGTCTGAGCCACTTCACTCAGCCTTGTCTCTTTTTTGAGACAGGGTCTTGTTCTGTTGCTCAGGCTGGAGTGCAGTGGTGCAATCACAGCCCACTGCAGCCTTGACCTCCTGGGCTCAAGTAATCCTCCCACATCAGCTCCCAAGTAGCTGAGATACAGGCACGTGCCACCACACTCAGGAACAAAATCAGTTGTTGAATCTAGATGGAGAATGTATGGTATTCACTATATTATTATTTCAACTTTCCTGTATGCTGAAAATTTTTTCAAAATAAAAAGTTTTACATCTGTGTAGTATGGGAAATAATTTTTTTTTTTTTAAGTATAAGAATGGCACAGGCCTGGTGGCTCATGCCTGTAATCCCAGCACTTTGGGAGGCCAAGACAGGTGGATCATTTGAGGCCAGGAGTCCGAAACCAACCTGGCCAACATGCCACAACCCTGTCTCTACTAAAAGTACAAAAATCAGCCAGCATGGTGGCACATGCCTGTAATCCCAGCTACTCAAGAATCGCTTGAACCCAGGAGGTGGAGGTTTCAGGTTCCAGTGAGCGAAGATCGCACCACTGCACTCCAGCCTGGGTGACAGAGTGAGACTCTGTGTCAAAAAAAAAAAAAAAAAAAAGTATGAGAATGAAGAAAAGAGAAACATACAGGAAGAAGCAGGCCTTTTCTTTCTCTTCCCCCGGACACCGCCCTTTCTATGTATGAAGCAGGAACTGCAGACATCATTGTGCAACCACACGAGGCTGACATGTCAAGGCAGGTTCAATGGAAAGATGGAGAAACCTGAGCCCCGATGATGTCTTTGAGTCACTGAATTAACACCCCTGGAGCTGCCTCTTTAGGACCTCTCTGCATGTGGGATAACAAAACTTCCTAATGTTCCTGTTGGGTGAGGAAGGGTTTTCTTTGACTTATAGTTAAATGCATCTTAATTGACACAGAAACATTTGGGAACTGTCTGCACATGGGGTACAGGTGAGCTCACTGGGGCACAGTGGACACAGAGGAGAACCCAGGCCAGAGGAATATCACATTGAAAAGCTGAGTGCCCAGGTGCGGTAGCTCCCTCCTGCAATCCCAGCACTTTGGGAGGCCGAGGCGGGCAGATCACCTGAGGCCAGGAGTTCGAGGCCAGCCTGGGCAACATAGTGTAACCCCATCTCTACTAAAAATACAAAAATTAGCCAGGCATGGTGGTGTGTGCCTGTAGTCCCAGCTACTCAGGAGGCTGAAGTGGGAGGACTGCTTGAGCCTGGCAGGTGGAGGCTGCAGTTAGTAGTGATTTGTGCCACTGCACTCCAGCCTTGGCACCAGAGCAAGACGGTCTCCAAAAAAAAAAAGCTGTACAGGAAAGAAGGAGCTGGTGATGACAGCTAAGAGGCAGAGCCTAGGAGCAGCAGGCAATGGGAGGGCAGCAGCTTAGTGCCTAAGAGCTTGGTGGGGGTCCTGAGAAGGAAGGAGCAGCGGACAGTGTAGGATGCTGCTGGCAGACAAGTGAAATAGAACAGACCAGTCTTCATATTACCTTGGTAGGGAGAGATACTGGCTGGGAGTGGGAGAGGAGGGGATGACAGGGGAAAGCAGGGAGAGGACACCTGTAGCTCTTTTAAAGAGAGAACCTGGTTGCCGTGGTTACTACTGAATGTGACCCGGCTGGGTGTGGTGGTTCATGCCTGTAATCCCAGCACTTTGGGAGGCTGAGGCAGGAGGACTCTTTGTGCCTAGGAGGCTGAGGTTGCAGTGAACCATGATCACATCACTGCACTCCAGCCTGGACAACAGAGCAAAACCCTGTCTCAAAAACATAAAATTAAAAAATTGGGCTGGACGCGGTGGCTCACGCCTGTAATCCTAGCACTTTGGGAGGCCAAGGTGGGTGGATCACGAGGTCAAGAGATCGAGACCATCCTGGTCAACATGGTGAAATCCCGTCTCTACTAAAAATACAAAAATTAGCTGGGCGTGGTGGCGTGTGCCTGTAGTCCCAGCTACTCAGGAGGCTGAGGCAGGAGAATTGCTTGAACCCAGGAGGCGGAGGTTGCAGTGAGCAGAGATTGCGTCATTGCACTCCAGCCTGGGTAACAAGAGCGAAACTCCATCCCAAAAAAAACAAAAACAAAAAAAGAAAGTGACCCCAGCCAGGGTGTATGAGATCCTGGCTTTGTGATTAAATGGCTGCCGGACCTTAGGCCAGGCTCCTCCTGTCTCTTTTTCCGCCTCAATTCCCCCCACTGGTAAAATGGAGGGACATGGTGGAGGATTGGCAGGCCCTTCCCTAGGGCTGGCCTCCTGATCGGCAGCCACCCCTCTGAGCACTCCGTGTGACAAACACTGGCTAGGGGCTTTCCACCAAGGAGCGTCTCATCAAATCCTTCCAACACGCTGCCCTCAGTGTTCCCAAGCCCACCTCACAGAGGAGGCAACAGAGACAAAGAGAAGGGAAGTTGCTTGCCCAAGACCACGGCTAGAAAGCTTGTGGAAAGTGCTAACCTCAGCCCCCGCAACCCCAGATGCCACCCAGCACTCAGCGCAGCTCATTCCTGCCTGCCCACATCTCCCCTTTTCTCAGACCTGCTAAATCCCCGCTCTGGGAAGCCACTCTGATTAGCCCGATCCCACTTGAGGCGCCCCCATGAGCTCAGCATTGCCACAGCCCTCTGCCGACGGTGTAGACCATGCTAAGCAGGCTAGCTAGGTGACTTTGGGCCTTGCCAGAGCCCTGCAGAAGCAGGAAACTGAGCTCTACCCTCAGGCCCTTCATCCCTCTCCGACCCTGAATCCTCAGCCCACTGATATCATACCTGGTAACTACAGTCACAGCCTGGCCTGGGGCTGGGCCAGGTCTCCTGAGCTAAGGGTGGGGCTTGTGTGGCTTTATGCCAAGCCACGTCCTGGCCATGATCAGCCAGGAGTGGGAGAAGGTGCCTCAGACCCAACAGGCGAGAGGAAGGGCCATGCCTCCCGCTGCCTTGCCCTTTCTCTGAGGTGCCCTCCTGCTGCCGGGACCCAGACCCCTTCAGGCCTCTGCTCTCACCTTGCCGACTCACAGAAGCACCTATGCTGCCATAGCAGGAAGGGATTGAGATCTTTTCTTCTGAGCCATGCCCATCACTCAACATGTCCACCTCATCTTCTGCAGACAGGGATGCCTAGGTCACTGCTCTGGGCCGAGGCCTAGAGGAAACTCAGGCCCTGGGCCCTGGCCAGTGCGAAGCAGCCTATGTACTGCACCCCGGGGAGTATAAGGAGAGCAAGGCTGCGGAGCAAGGATCCAACCAGAATGGGCCTGTTCTTGGAGTTCTTCCAGCCCAGCTCCCAGGGGACCTGCATTGCCAATGCCAATGCCATGGTGGGGTGTTGGGGGGCGGGGATCCGAAGGCCTGAGCTACAGGAGTCAGACTGGCAATGTGTGGATTGCCTCCCGGGATTAAAGGCTGTCACGCTGGAGGAGGCTGGAGGGGGAAAGGGGGCTGGGTAATCTCTTGGCCCTCGCATGGTTTCTAGGCACACACTAGCCAGCCCTACAGTGGGTCAAGGGTTTCAAATGTTAGTGGCAATATCTGTGCCAAGGGTGTGGGGTCTCCTAATCTGAGAGCTTCCAGGAGGGAAGCCCAGCCCTCAGGGAGAAGAGCACAGGAGCTGCAGATAACACGGTGGAGGCTGCTGCTCCAACTGACAAGGGCCTTCGTCATGCACTTTCTCTCATCAGCCCAAACTGTAGGAGGTGCAGGCACATGAGAGGCGAAGAGGGCATGAGGGCAGGGCACGCTCACCATCTCCGTAGATGCGGATTCCTCGCCTCCTGGGAACCCAGGCAGGAAGAAGAAAGAAATATAAGTTAGGACCCCGGGAATGATACCAGGGATAGCGCTCTGGGCACCAGACTTCAGCCAAAGCTCAAAGAGATGGAAGCAGGCCTCTGCCTCCTGAGGACTTCCAGCCCCAAATCCCAGCCCCAGCCTGGGGTGAGCCAGAAGACAGGCTTCGAGGTGTCTGACTCTGCCCGATGGAGGAGGATGGGGAAGGGGTGAAGAGCAGAGTATTAGGTGGGAAGACTACAAGGCTTGCAGAGCCCATGAGCTCAGCCCCAGCTCTGCTGTGCAAAGGCTAAGGCCTGTCGCTTAACCTCTCTCAATCTCCTAGGCCTCAGAATGACTCAAAGTGGTATTCCGAAGAGCAAGAAGGAAGAGAGAGGTAAAAAATGTTTTGAAAACATGAAAGTGCTAGACAGATGTAAAAGATTCCCTTTAGTGAGAACCTTACACAGGGCCTGGCCCAGGATAGGTCCATAGACCATCTGTGTTTGCAGAGTTAATCAATGAACAGGGAACAAACAGATGGGATGCTAAGCCACTCCTACAGGCCCCATACCTTACTAAAAGCACAATCTAGTTTATGCTGAGATCCAAAGTTGGGCGGCCCAGAAGAAGATGTAAAGAAAAAGACAGTGGTCAGGGAAGGCTATGTGACCCTTCTTTGTATTCCCCAAGACACTAGGAGTCATTGTCCTCTGGCCATGTGAGGATGGAAGAGGACACAGCGGCGGGGACGGAAAGACCCCCAAGGCTGGCTCCTTACCCAGGATTCACAGGTTCCGAGGGCAGGGGCACTTTCCGGGTCTTGCTAAGGGAGGTCAAAGGTGAGCTCATAGTTCCACTTCTAGAATCCAGCTGTCAGGAACTCCCTAGAGGAATGCAGGAAGTCAGCCCTTGGGGACAGGAGACAGACTCAGGGCTCCAGGCCCAGGGGGTAGCCTGAAGTTTCCTCTTCCCTGGCTCCTCTTCCTAATGGGAAGCACTGTGTAGGCAGAAGTACCCTTTGCCTCTTCCACTGCCCCGACAGAGGTTTCCGGAAGTTTCTGTTATCTGCCTGCTCCTCTGGGAATACGGCTCTCCACTCTGACCCGAGAGACCTTTGGCCTGGTGGTGCTTGGGAAAGGACAGTGAGGATGGGATGGGATGGGATGCAGAAATGAGTCAGAAGCCTGGGACTTCCTCAAACTTACAGCCTGGGAACACTACTACCCAGGAGGCTGTCCATCCATCAGCGAGCTGGGTTGCACAAAGCCCAAGTGTCTCCTCCCTCCCACCAGAAACCAGGTGCCACTCCCAACATCTCAGAGCCAGAGAGGGCAACCCACAGGCAGGATTCAATCAAGACACAGTCCGTGTGACACCAAGATTAAGACGCCAGGTTCTGCCACTCACTGGAGCAACCCATCTTCAGTTTCTTTTAGTGTAAAATAGGCGTAGTAATAGTACGCACACAGGCAGGGTTCTGAGCAGATTCAGAGAGAACAGAGAACGTCCAGCCCAGCACCAAGCTCAAAGGAAGCACTGAAAAATGTGAGCTGGGGCTGCTCTGAGTTTTTGCTGTTGCTGGCACATAGAAGGCACTCATAAATGTTAGTTTCCTTTCCTTCTCTCTTCCTTCTAGAAAGAGTGCACCTGAGGGACATCATTGACGGCTACTACTCTATTCAGTAAATGAAGCAGATTAAGTCACTAATATCTAGAACCAAAGGACCTCTACTAGGGAAGTTTTGGAGATGGAGTCTCACTGTGCTGCCCAGGCTCATCTCCCATCTTGCCACCTCCCACACTTGAGCCACCTGAACTGCTAGCAATGCCTCAAATGCACGTGTGTCCCCACTGCCTCAACCCCCGACTCCTACCTGCACCCTTCCCTTGGCCAGCTAACTCTTTTTTTCCCCCTTCAGTTTGTTTTTCACTTATATTTTAGCTTTTTATTTGAAAATTATTATAGATTCACAGGAAATTAGGCAAGATCTCTGTATCCTTCACCCAGCTCTCCTCAATAGTTACATTTTATATAACTACAGTACAATATCAAAATCAGGAACTGACATTTTTTAGATGAGATTCGGCACGTTCAGGGTGGTATGGCCGTAGACACTGACATTTTTTATACAGTTTGTATGTATAGGTCTTTGCTGTTTGATCGCATGGGAAGATTAAATCACATAGGTCAAGTCACACAGGTAACTACCACTGCAATCAAGATACAGAACTATTCTAGACCCACCAAGATCTCCCTTGTGGCCCTCTTTATAGTCATACCCATCCTGCACCCCTCCCCCAGCCCTAACCACTGGCAACCAGAACGCTATTTGCCATCTCCATAATTTTCTTACATCAAAATAGTTATATAAAAGGAATTATACAGTATACAAACTTTTTTATTTGAGATATAATTCACATATTTCACCCTCTTATGGTGTAAATTTAAGTTTTTAGTATATTCACACAGCTGTACTACTAACACCACAATTTTATTTTTTATTTTTATTTATTTATTTATTTATTTATTTTGCACTCACTGGTTTTCTTTATATCAGTCTTTTTCCCTCCTATGGATCAGGGTTAAAAAAAAAAAAGTGTAACTAATAGACTACTTTTTAGTTATATTGGAGTTAAACTCAAAGATAATTTTGTTAGCGGGGGCATTATTTAACTAAGAAAGTTAAATACAGTTTTAAGCATCAGAAATAAAAGGAGGCCCTTCCAGACTTTTCTTTTTCCCTCTGGTCTTTGTCATTTTCTTGAAAACGACAATCCATATAAATTAACCACCCACCTAATGGAAAATACAGCATCTGAAAAAAAAAAAGATTCTCTTTTGTTCCGGTAAACTTATTGCCCTCTCTTATGTTTTTCTTTTTTCTTTTTTCTTTCTTTCTTTTTTTTTTTTGGAAGAAAGAAAGAAAGAAAAAAAAGAATGAAGAAGAGGAATAAAAAGGAAGAGAAAGAGAGAGAGAGAATGGGAGTATTGCTTTCTTGCCCAGGCTAGAATGCATTTTAGAAATGGGTATTGAAAAACTCTTTTATACCAATAATTATACTTAATGATGTAGACAGGAAGGAATAAAGGAAGAAAATAACAAACAAGGAGCCAACCAATATTTCATTTAAACCTATGAAATGCTATGCGATTACTGAGGAGTGATTTACTTCCAATTATGTAGTCACTTTTGGAATAGGTGTGAGGTGGTAATGTATGTTTTGTGTATTTGAAGTGGAGAGTTCTATAAATGTTTATTAAGTTTACTTGTTCCGGGTCTGAGTTCAAGTCCTGGATGTCCTTGTTAATTTTCTGTCTCATTGATCTATAGAATCGTTAGCTCTTCTTGTTACATTGATCCTTTTGCCATTATGTAATGTCCTTCTTTGCCTCTTTTAATCTTTGTTGCTTTAAAGTCTACTTTATCAGAGGTGAGAATTGCATCTCCTGCTTTTTGTTTGTTTATTTCTACTCTCTGTTTGGTTGGTAAATCTTCCTCCTTCTCTTTGTTTTCAGTCTTTGTGTATCGTTGCATGTGAGATGGGTCTGGATGCAGCATACCGATGGGTTTTGGCTTTTTATCCAATTAGAATATATATAAGTTTAATACTGGCATTTGATGCTAGCTGGCTGTTTTGCCCATTAGTCGGTGTAAATTTTTCACTCTGTTAATGCTCTTTGCTTTTTGATATGTTTTTGGAAAGGCCGATATTGGTTGTTCCTTTATATGTATAGTGCTTCTTTCAGAAGCTCTTGCAAAGCAGGCCTGGTGGTGGTGAACTCTCTAAGTACCTGTTTGTTAGCAAAAGATTTAATTTTTCCTTCACTTATAAAGCTTAGTTTGGCTGGATATGAAATTCTGGGTTGAAAGTTCTTCTCTTTAAGGATGTTAAATATTGGTCCCCACTCTTTTCTGGCTTGTAGGGTTTCTGCTGAGATCTGCTGTAAGTCTGATAGGTTTCCCTTTATGGGTAACCTGACCTTTCTCTCTGGCTGCCCGTAGTATTTTCTCCTTCATTTCAACCCTAATAAATCTGGTGATTATGTGCCTTGGGGTTGGTCTTCTTGAAGAATATCTTTGTGGTGTTCTCTGTATTACCTGGAGTTGAATATTACCCTGCCTTGCTAGGTTGGGAAAGTTTTCCTGAATGATATCCTGAAGAGTATTTTCCAACTTGGATTCATTCTCTTCATCACATTCAGGTACACCTATCAAACGTAAATTAGCTCTTTTCACATAGTCCCATATTTCCTGGAGACTTTGTTCATTCCTTTTTATCCTTTTTTCTCCAATCTTGTCTTCTCGTTTCATTTCACTGAGCTGGTCCTCGACTTCTGATATCCTTTCTTCTGCTTGATCAATTCGACTGTTTAAACTTGTGCATACTTCACGAAGTTCTTGTGTTGTGTTTTTCAGCTCCATCAATTCACTTATATTCCTCTCTAAATTGTCCATTCTCGGTAACATTTCGTCAAATCTTTTTTCAAGGTTCTTAGTTTCTTTGCATTGGGTTAGAACAAGTTCTTTTAATTCACAGAAGTTTCTCATCACCCACCTTTTGAAACCTGCTTCTGTTATTGGAACACACTCGTTCTCCATTAAGCCTTGTTCCGTTACTGATGAGGAATTGCGATCCCCTGTAGAGGGAAAGGCATTCTGATTTTGAGTATTCTCTGCCTTTTTAGGCTGGTTTCTTCCCTTCATTATATATTTATCCCTCTGTCGTCTTTGTAATTACCGACTTTCTAACTAGGTCTCTGAGCGGACGTCCAACTTGTTGATTCCCAGCGCCGAAATCTGAGCAATCCACTGCGCCGGCCAAAACAGCGGTGTTAAGATTAATGGTGCTTTTCTGCCCGGGAATCTCCGGACTCTGCACCAAGAACTGCCATGCTAAGGCGCCAGCAAAACCGCCACGCTGGCCACAAGAGTTGCACTGGCGACCCGTGGGGCTCCTCTGCTGGGAATCTTTTGGTCCGTGAGCAACAAATATTCATCTGAAAGTGTGGCGTGCTCTCATTCTCTGCGCTTGCACTAGGAGCTATGAGCCCGAGCTGCTAGTGATCAGCCATCTTGGATCTCTCCCCTCACCACAATTTTAGAACGTTTTCATCAGCCTGAAAAGACCCTGTACCCTTTAGCAGTCACCTCCCACTTACCCTATAGCCCTCACCCTCTTTCCCAGCCAACCTTAGGCAACCGCAAATCTACTTTCTGTTCTACAGACTTGCCCATTCTGCACATTTCATATAAATGGAATATATACTGCAATATACTAAAAACGATTGAAATTTACACTGTAAAGGAGTGAAGTATATAGTAGGTGAATTGTATCTCAATAAAGCTGCCATAGGGGGAAAAAAATTTCCTAAACCAAACCCAACATCTTTCCTCAAACTCACTTTCTCCCACTTCTCCCTTCTTGATGGTACCCCGTCACCCAACCAGAACATTTTTCTCTCCTTCCTTCCCTCTTACACCATTTTCCCTTTTACACCACATCCTGCAGACTAAACTCTCTCACACACAGCTGTCCCTTTCCATGCCCACTGTTGGCCATCCTAGTGGGACTCTTACTGCCCATTCTAGGGGCTGTCACATGGCCCCCAACTGACTTTCCTACTTCCAGTGTCACTGCAGTCCAATCAGACACTGTCTCCAGGTTAATATTCTCCCAGATTACAGGGGACACTGCGGGCAAAGGCTGCATTTCCCCACCCGTTTGGGGGGACTCCTGAGGGCAGGGGTGTATCTCTTCCTCCTTCAGAATGGGGAGCCGTGAGGACAGAGTTGTCTACCTCTTTCACTTTGGGGTTTCCAAGGGCAGGACTATGGCTTCCCCTCAGGCCGAAAACTCCTTGAGGTAGGTTTGTCACCCACATCAGACCTGGCTCTAAGAGCAAAGCTGTGTACCATGCCTCCACATCTTTGGGACCGAACTCAGTGCTGTGCTTGACTTACAACATCCTTCTTCACACCTCCTCGGCCTGTCCGTCACCCCCAGGGCCCAGCGCTCTGGCGGGGACACAGTCCGACCTGCTGCCAGCAGTCACTCCCTAACGCCCCCAAGGCCAAGCCCAGGGAGCGACGTCTACCACAACCTAACCCAGCCCTGGCAGCCGTGTCGCCTCCTCCCGCCTCCAAGTGTAGTCATGGTAAGCAGGGTCCCGAATCTCTCCTGTGGGAGCCGCGGAGCTCGCGGGCCCTCGTGGCTCTCGGGGATCGGGCTCCAGCCTGCGTGGGAACTCCAGAAGCAGAAAAGTCTTGGGCCAGACTCACCACGCAGAGCCGCTAGCGGTCCAGCGATGCCGCCATCTTGTTGTCACGCGGTTTCCTAGGCGACCAGGACCCGTGCACTTCTCATTGGCTAGTTTGAGGGAGGCCTGAGAAACCAGAAGACCGCAGAGGTAGAGACAGTCGTCTGTGCTCGGATTCTATTGGCCCACAGAGTCGGCATTCTTCGTGGGATACCACGAATCCCAGAATGCACCGCTCTGAGCGGGCTCCAACTCCAGGGAAATTGGGGGACGCGGGGCGGGGTTGTTGGTTCCTACCCACAGGTGCGGGCGGAAGGAACCTGGGATTAGGTTAATGAAACTGCTGGAAGCCTCTGGACCTGAATGTGTGATCCCGGCAGTGCTGCTATTTTGCTAAATTGATCTTGGGTGGAATTCTCCCTCTTAGCCTGTTTCCCCATATGGTCAGTATTACAGTACTTCGCTTTGAGGATGGATTGCAATGATGCAAGTACTTAATAAATGTTTTTTGTTGTTGCTTTTTTTTTTTTTTTGAAGGAAGGAAGGAGGGAACTAATAAATGTTTCTTAAATCTGAGTTTCTGTGATAATTCCTTGACCAGATTTTGCCTCCAGATTTGCACAAATTCTAGTTCTTTTTTTTAAGAATTGGGTAAGACAATTTCCCCTCCCTGAGCCTCATCTGTAAAATTGTGTTGGCTTAGACTTAGTCACCACAGCAGCTAAGGGCAGTTAAGAGCACTAACTTTGGAATTAGGAGTCCTGGCTCCTGACTGTGTGTTCTTGGACGCTTTATACACCTTAGTTTTTATACCTGTAAAATAGTGGTAATACCCACCCCCACTGGGTTGCTATAAGGATTAAATAAGATAATGCAAAGTACATGATTTTAAAGGGGAAAGCCGAAACAAAAACACCTGTACACAGCACTTTTTCAAAAACGTTTCCTGCTGTTAATCATCATCATCTCTCCACCCTTTCAGCTGTGATGGTCTCGGAGTTTATGATTTCTAATCTCAGGCACTCACTTCCTTGTGCCCGTGTTCAAAAGCCCCTTTCTCTGCACAACGCAGAGTGCCTTTTTTTTTTTTAAGTAATTTACTTTCCGTTTGACTTTTTAACCTACCACACATTCAGGGAAGGGCAAGCTCTGCTCACTGCAACCTCTGCCTCCCTGGCTCAAGCCATCCTCCCACCGCAGCCGCCAGTGTAGCTGGGACTACAAGCGCGAGCAACCACGCCCTGCTAGTTTTTATATTTTTTGGTAGAGATGGGGTTTCGCCATGTTGCCCAGGCTGATCTTGAACTCCTGAGCTCAAGCGATCCGACCATCTCTGCCTCCCAAAGTGGATGGCATTCTTTATATGCAAATTGGAAGCTAAAGAGAGCTACCACTACTGAGTGCCTTCTAAGTACTAGATGGCAACATTATGAAATTTACAGATGAGAAAACTGAAGCTCAGGGTACTACAGTGGCTTGCATAAGATTATAAAGCAGAAATGGATTCAAACCCAGAACAGTCTGCCTCAAGAATCCATGCTCAGGTCGGGTGCGGTGACTCACGCCTGTAATACCAGCACTTTGGGAGGCCAAGGTGGACGGATCACAAGGTCAGGAGTTCAAGACCAGCCTGGCCAACACAGTGAAACCCTGTCTCTACCAAAAATACAAAAATTAGGTGGGCGTGGTGGTGGGCACCTGTAATCCCACTACTCTGAAGGCTGAGGCAGGAGAATCACTTGAACCTAGGAGGTGGAGGTTGCAGTGAGCCAAGATCGCGCCACTGCATGCCAGCCTAGGCGAAAGAACGACTCTGTCTTAAAAAAAAAAAAAAGAGTCCATGCTCTTCCTAGAAACTTTCACTCTGGTAAACCAGGCAGGCATAGATAAGCCAAGGATGCAGGTGGTACAGACCTACTGCCAAGGGAGGAGTCTAGGCGGAAAGTGTGACTGGAAAGTGGAGGTGAAGGACCTCTTGTTGCCGAGCTGCTCCCAGAAAGTTTTCTGAGGTTTTAGGTCTATGAAGATGAGAAAGTCTGAGATCACACTGGGGCCAAGTGTTTTTTGGGGTTGGAGCTGTAGTCAGGGAGAGTAGCAATTTCATACTGTACCTTGCTCATGAAGGTAAGCAAGCGTGGGAGGCAGGAGCTCTGGCCTCATGAGCCCTGCTGTGGTCTGCCCGCTGCTTCCTGCCTCAGCAAGAACCAGATCATGAGTGGCATTTACCCAGGGACCAGGATTTACCCCATCCCTTCCTCCCACCCAGGGCCTGGCTCAAGATTCCAGAGCAGGAGGACACTCAGCAAACATCTAGTTCCTGGGAGGGAAATGGGGGCCCTCTAACCTGGCAGGCCAGTTGTTTGATTTTTTTTTTTTTTTTTTTTTGAGATGGAGTCTCACTCTGTCTCCAGGCTGGAGTGCAGTGGCGCAATCTCGGCTGGCTGCAACATCCGCCTCCCAGGTTCAAGCAATTCTCCAGCCTCAGCCTTCCAAGTAGCTGATACTACAGGCTAGTGCCACCACGCCCAGCTAATTTTTTTGTGTTTTGAGTAGAGACAGGGTTTCTCTATGTTGGCCAGGATAGTCTCGATCTCTTGACTTTGTGATCTGCCCGCCTTGGCCTCCCAAAGTGCTGAAATTACAGGCGTGAGCCACTGTGCCCAGCCCCAAGTTGTTTGATTTATTAAAAGATAATATTTATTGGGGAAGTAAGAGCTTTATTGTAAAAATATAAACTTTCACTGGAGAAACATGGAAAATAATAGCCACCATTTGTTGAGGATACATTGTACTGCCGTCCAGCATAACTTAACAACTCTATGAGGCTGGGCTCTGTCGCTTAATAGCTGGCTGTTCCTGCCCGAGATACGTCACTTACCAGAGTCTCAGTGTCCATACCTGTAAAGTAGAGACACTAATAGAATCTACCTCCTAGGATTATTGTACAAATTGAATTTCCCACAATGTGGCACTGGCCCCAGCATTAGTGGGGACAATAGCTGAAAAAAAAAATATATATATATATATATATATATATAATTTTTAAAATACCTATAATGTTGTTGCATTATTGCTTCTGAAAAGGTGTTTTTCTTTTCTTTCTTTGCTCATTTATTTATTTTTAGAGACAGGCTCTCTCTATATTGCCCAGGCTAGATTTGAACTCCTGAGCCTCCTGGCCTCCTCTTGGCCTCCCGAGTAGCTGAGACTGTACCCTCTTGCCACCATGCCTGGCTCAAAAAAAGAGGAGTTTTTGGTTTGGTGCAGTGGCTCAAGCCTGTAATCCCAACACTTTGTGAGGCCCAGGTGGGTGGATCACCTGAAGTCAGAAGCTTGAGACCAGCCTGGCCTATATGGTAAAACCCTGTCTCTACCTAAAAACACAAAAATTAGGTCAGGTGTGGTGTCTCATGCCTGTAATCCCAGCACTTTGGGAGGCTGAGGCAGGTGGATCACCTGAGATCAGGAGTTCAAGACCAGCCTAGCCAACATGGCGAAACCCCATCTCTACTAAACATATAAAAATCAGCCGGGTGTGGTGGTACGCGCCTATAATCCCAGCTACTTGGGAGGCTAAGGCAAGAGAATTGCTTGAAGCTGGGAGTCGGAGGTCGCGCCACAGCACTCCAGCCTGGGAGACAAGAGTGACACTCCATCTCAAAAAAAAATTACAAAAATTAGCAGGGCATGGTGGCAGGCACCTGTAACCCCCAGCTACTTGGGAGGCTAAGGCAGGAAAATTGCTTGAACCCAGGAGGTGGAGGTTTCAGTGAGCCAAGATTGCACCACTGCACTCCAGCCTGGGCAACAGAGCCAGACTCTGTCTCAAAAAAAAAAAAAAAAAAAAAAAGGTGTTTTTCAAAAACAAAATTATAAAAAGAAAACAAGAGTCTAAGCTCATCTGATTTTTTTTTTTTTTTTACCTTTATTTATCTTCCCACATCTTAGAAGGTCTGGAAATCTCTGAGGTCTCCAGGCTGATAGAAGACTTGAGTGTTGCGAAGGCCTTGGAGACCCATCCATCCACTTCCAAGCTGTAAGGATTCCCTCTGGACTCCTGAGATGGTGTCGCCCAGCCTATTCTTGATCGCATGCAGTGGTGGCTATTCACTGTCTGATTATGGTGCCTGGGAGGAGGGTGGTCCTGAACAAGGCTCTTTCTGGACCTGTTTCCCACCTGCAGGGTGAGGAAGTCGTCCCCAGCTCTGGGGCTAGGTGGCTCTGGAAGTCTCTATTCTTGAGAGTGGACAGAGTCTACTTTGCTTTTAGGTCATTTTCTTTTTTTTTTGAAACGGAGTCTCACTCTGTCACCCAGGCTGGAGTGCAATGGCACGATCTTGGCTCACTGCAACCTCCGCCTCCCAGGTTCAAGCGATTCTCCTGCCTCAGCCTCCTGAGTAGCTGGGATTACAGGCACATGCCACCGCGCCCAGCTAATTTTTGTATTTTTAGTAGAGACGAGGTTTCAACATCTTGGCCAGGCTGGTCTCAAACTCCTGACCTTGTGATCCACCCGCCTCAGGCTCCCAAAGTGCTGGGATTACAGGCATGAGCCACCGCGCCTGGTGAGGTCATTTTCTGAAAGATTCTTATCAGTTATGACCCCTCTGGGGTTAAAGAGTTTATTGAGTTCTACCAGCTTAGGAAGTAAAAGGTAAATAATAAAGGAGAAAGAGTTCCTCCAAGTCTCTTTAGCAGAATAAAAATCTAGCTCACTCTCCCACCTTCCCTCTTCTCCACCCACATCACCACCACCTTAGATGAAAACCTCATCATCTACAGCTTAGCCTGGTATTTGGAGCCGTCCTATTCTGGGTCCTGCCTTTCTCATGTTCTGGAAACCGTCACGTTCTTCCCTACGTTCTGGCCTCTCCTTCCAATGAGAACATCCTCTCTTGCCTCTTCCATTTGGGAAAATTCCCATTCGATCCTTCAACCAGTTCAAATGTCCCCTCTCCCATGAAATCATTGCTGGTTCATCCCCACTCACTCACAAGCAGAATCACACTCTATCCTCCACTCTCTGAAAGCCCTGCTGCCATTATAGCATTCTTTTATTGTTGTTGTTGTTGTTGTTTGAGACAGAGTCTTGTTCTGTTGCCCAGGCTGGAGCGCAGTGGCAGGATTTTGGCTCACTGCAATCACTGCTTCCGGGTTCAAGCAATTCTCGTGCCTCAGCCTCCCGAGTAGCTGGGATTATAGGTGTGCACCACTACGCTTGGCTAATTTTCGTATTTTTAGTAGAGATGCGGTTTCACCATGTTGGCCAGGCTGGTCTCGAACACCTGACCTCAGGTGATCTGCCCACCTCTGCCGCCCAAAGTGCTGGGATTACAGGCTTGAGTCACCACACCTGGCCCATTATAGCATTACTTACTCAGTTTTGTGATTTTAGTATGGGTCTCCCTGCTGGACTATAAATTCCTCAGAGGAAAGGACCCTCACTCATTCATCTTGCCTGACACACAGTAGATGTCAATAAATTAATCAAAAGAGTCAATTAGGCTGGACGCAGTGGCTGTAATCTCAGCACTTTGGGATGCCGGGGGGGGGGGGCGCGAATCACAAGGTCGGGAGTTCAAGACCAGCCTGGTCAACATGGTGAAACCCTGTTTCTGGCCAGGTGCAGTGGCTCAAGCCTGTAATCCCAGCACTTTGGGAGACTAAGGTGGGTGGATCACAGGGTCTGAAGTTTGAGACCAGCCTGGCCAACATGGTGAAACCCCATCTCTACTAAAAATACAAAAATTAGCTGGGTGCAGTGGTGGGCACTTATCAGCTACTCAGGAGGCGGAGGCAGGAGAATCACTTGAACCCGGGAGATGGAGGCTGCAGTGAGCTGAAACCACAGCACTGCACCCTAGCCTGGGCAACAGAGCAAGACCCCATCTCAAAAACAAACAGACAAACAAAGAAATGCTGTCTCTACTAAAAATATAAAAATTAGCCAGGTGTGGTGGCAGGCCCCTGTAATCCCAGCAACTCGGGAGGCTGGGGCAGGAGAATTGCTTGAACCCAGGAAGCAGAGGTTGCAGTGAGCCAAGATCGTGCCATTGCACTCCAGCCTGGGTGACAGGAGTGAAATTCTGTCTTTAAAAAAAAAAAAAAAATTAAGTGAAAGTTGCCAGGAAAGATTTAAGAAAAATTAAAATAAAATAATAAAAGAAAAAAAAAGAGTGAATGAGCGAAACTCTGAATGAATAGGTGGGTGAATGGAGAGGTGAATGAATGGGTGGATGAAGACTCACCTTCGATGCTCTGTGATGCTACTGAATCCCAGCCTTGTCTCAGTGGGGATGAAAAATTCAGGGCAGATCACACTGTGATGTGTGCCACAACTCTCTTCCCCTTCCTCTCTCCCTGCTGTATTCCATTCTATCATTGATCAAGTACATATGGAGAACCTGCCCTATGTGAGACTGTGCTAGACCCCGGGGACAGTCATCCAAAGACACTGTGGAACTGGGGTGGGATGGTGATCTGAGGTGCTTTGCATGCGTGGACTCCTCTTGTTCTACAGGCCTCAGCACACGCATTTGTTCTGAGTGGTCTTTCCTGACCACTGACCTGGAATATATCCTCCCCACACTTCACTTCTTCTTCTTCTTCTCACATTACCTGCTTGATTTCCTCATGCCATTTGTGAAAATCTAAATTACCATTGTTTTTATTAGTCATCCCCACTCAAATATCAGCTCCATAATAGCACGGAGTGTGTCTTTATGTTCACTGCTGTATTCCCAGTGCCTAGTTCAGTACCTGGCACACAGCAGGCACTTAATAAACACATTCTGCTCTCATAATATTTTCTTATGATCTTCACTAATTTTCTCTTCAGTTGTTCTTTTCTATAATGTCTAGTTCTCTCTCTTTTTTTTTTTTTTTTTTTTTTCCTGAGATGGAGTTTCGCTCTTGTTGCCCAGGCTGGAGTGCAATGGCTCAATCTCAGCTCACTGCAACCACCATCTCCCGGGTTCAAGTTATTCTCCTGCCTCAGCCTCCCGAGTAGCTGGGATTACAGGCATGGGCCACCACGCCTGGCTAATTTTGTATTTTTAGTAGAGATAAGGTTTCACCATGTTACCCGGGCTGGTCTGGAACTCCTGACCTCAGGTAATCCACCTGCCTCAGCCTCCCAAAGTGCTGGGATTACAGGCATGAGCCACCGCGCCCGGCCTAACTTCTAGTTCTTAATTGTCCACTTAATTGACACTTGTCCAGTGTCAATCTTGTCCTGCTGCTCAGAAGGCAGAAGAGGAAAATGTCTTTCAGTATAGTAAGCACAGTTATCTGAAAATTTAATTGATTATTACATTGTCTGGATCTCTTATATAACTTTCTATTATCTGTTTCTTCTTTTTGGTCATGTTGTCTTCAATTTCTTTGAGGGTTGGGCTGTTGTTTCCTGTTTATTCTCACTCCCCATGGTCCAACCCAAAACCTAGTGGGGGGAGTCTTTCAGGGCTCCCCTTTCTTAGGGGATCTAGAACTATAGTTTTTCTCCCATCCATTTGTAGGCATATGAATATGAGAAAGTTCGGCTCAGTTTCTCAGCTGTCCCCTCTGGAAGTGGCAAATACTTTTAGGAGAAGAGCAGTTCAAAGGGCTTGCTTCTCTCAGCCCCGTATTTCTTTTCTGTATTGATAACCGTTCAGTACTGACTCTACCGTTGCCCCATAATAAATATGTACTGACGAATAAATGCAGGACCACTAGCTCGAAGGCAGGAATAGATACAGATGCATTAAATGCAGTCATTCTTCCGGCAGTCCCTGACACCTACTCTGTGCCATATTCTGTGCTGTGCTGAGTAAGAGAAGTGACAAAACCTAGTCCCAACCCACAAGGGACAGACCACATTCTTGGTAGACACAATATTTAGAACAGAGGTCAACAGAAAGGGCCCTTCTAACGTTTAGGAACAACTCCTCTCTTTGAGTTTCCTAGGGCAAGTGAAAACTTTTCCTGGGGAAGGGGCTTCTGAGCTAAATCTTGAAGAATAAAGAAAAGTTTGCAGTTTGGACAACATAGCAAGACTCCATCCCCCACCACCCCAAAAATTAGCTGGGCGTGGTGGCATGCACCTGTAGTCCCAGCTACTCAGGAGGATGAGGCGGGAGGATTGCTTGAGCCCAGGAGTTCAAGGCTACAGTGAGCTATGATTGCACCACTGTACTCTAGCCTGGGTGACAAGGGCAAGAACCTGTCTCGAGGGAAAAAAGAAAAAGAGTTTGCCAGGTAAAATAACTGGAGAAGGGCTTTCCTTACAGAGGAAATATATGGACTGTAAAAGACACTCCTCAGAGCGTCAGGAGGTGAAAATGAAGCTTCTGAGTTTTGCAAGAAAATGTTTACAAATATGAGTCTGGCATTTAGTATCCTCACATGCATCTCCAGCAGGGAAAACTATAACAGACTGTCTGGCTACCTCTTTGTAAGAGGGTAGAAGATTGCACAGTGTGATGGAGCTAATTTTCAGCAGACTAATCTCAGACTTCAACATGGGTATCCTGTCTCCTGGACCAGTGCCCTCTGGCACCAGCCACGTCCCTGGCTCACATGAACCCCAGAATCACCCACCCCCACCAACCCTAGAATCAGCAGCACATCAAAGGCAGCTGAGAACTTGAGTCAAGGGTGAGGAGAGACCTCTGGGTGAAGGAGCAGGGATGGGGGCAGGGAATGGTGGGTGGCTGGGGACTCCCCCCTCTTCTCTCCCTCCCTGCCCGCCCCCTCACTTCCTGGCTTTCTCTTATCAGTTTTGACTCAGTTCTTCTCTCTCTCTCTTTTTTTATTTGAGAAGGAGTTTCGCTCTTGTTACCCAGGCTGGAGTGCAATGGCGCGGGCTCACCGCAACCTCTGCCTCCTGGGTTCAGGCAATTCTCCTGCCTCAGCCTCCTGAATAGCTGGGATTACAGGCACGCGCCACCATGCCCAGCTAATTTTTTGTATTTTTAGTAGAGACAGGGTTTCACCGTGTTGACCAGGATGGTCTCGATCTCTTGACCTCGTGATCCACCCGCCTCGGCCTCCCAAAGTGCTGGGATTACAGTACAGGCGTGAGTCACAGCGCCTGGCCTCTTTTTTTTTTTTTGAGATGGAGTTTTGTTCTTGCCGTCCAGGCTGGAGTGCAGTGGTGTGATCTCAGCTCACTGCAACCTCTTTCTCCTGAGTTCAAGCAATTCTCCTGCTTCAACCTCCCAAGTAGCTGGGATTACAGGTGTCTGACACCATGTCCAGCTAATTTTTGTATTTTTAATAGAGACGGGGTTTCACCATGTTGGCCAGGCTGGTCGTGAACTCTTGACTTCAGGTGATCCACCCGCCTCGGCCACCCAAAGTGCTGGGATTACAGTACAGGCGTGAGTCACAGCGCCTGGCCTCTTTTTTTTTTTTTGAGATGGAGTTTTGTTCTTGCCGTCCAGGCTGGAGTGCAGTGGTGTGATCTCAGCTCACTGCAACCTCTTTCTCCTGAGTTCAAGCAATTCTCCTGCTTCAACCTCCCAAGTAGCTGGGATTACAGGTGTCTGACACCATGTCCAGCTAATTTTTGTATTTTTAATAGAGACGGGGTTTCACCATGTTGGCCAGGCTGGTCGTGAACTCTTGACTTCAGGTGATCCACCCGCCTCGGCCACCCAAAGTGCTGGTACTACACTCGTGAGCCACCGCCTGGCCCTCTCAATTTTTTTTTTTTGAGACAAGGTCTTGCTCTGTCTCCCAGGCTGGAGTACAGTGGCACAATCATTGCTTATTGCAGCCTGGACCTCCCAGGCACAAGCAATCCTCCTGTCTCAGCCCCGCAAGTAGCTGAGACTATAGGTTTGTGCTACAATGCCCGGCTAATTTTTCTTTCTTTTTTTTTTTTAGAGATGGGGCCTCCCTACGTTGTCCCGGTGGTCTCAAACTCCTGTGCTCAAGTGATGTGCCCGCCTCAGCCTCCCAAAGTGCTGGGATTGCAGGCGTAGCCCCCATGCCCGGTCTCAGTTTTTTTCTTTGGACCTGGCCTTAGCCAGGTCTTCCCCGGGCTTGCAACACATGGCCCAAAACAATAGAAGAGAAGTGAGGGGAGTTTTCCCCTTACTACGTAGCATGTCAATGAGGCCTAACGTAGACTAAGGAAGGGAGAGTTCGAAGACAGAGTGGGCTTCAATAGGGCTGCAGTTACCAACTCCTGGGGCCTGGGGGGAGTTGGTATAGGGTAGGGGATGGGAATGGAGGGAACCAAGACTTAATGGGTGAATTCTAGGGCAGCCCCAGAGGTTTCATACAAGGCTGTGGCTTCAGACAGACCTGGATTCAAGGTCAAATGAGACTAGCTTCACCATTTACGACCTTAGCAAGTCACTTAACATCTAAGCCTCAGTGTTTTCACTGGTCAAATGGGGATAAATGGAGGGCACTACAGAGGGAATCAAGTGAGAGGATACATAAAGCATGGAGCACTGTCCAGGCAGCTTTGGGTTCCTCTCACCCCCTCACTCTTTACTGGGCCCTCACATCCACTCCCTCACCCCAGTCCCCTTCCCCTGCAGTTTAGTCACCTGCTTGTCCCCTC
The DNA here is from genome assembly GCF_030222135.1 of Aotus nancymaae. Taxonomy (NCBI): domain Eukaryota; kingdom Metazoa; phylum Chordata; class Mammalia; order Primates; family Aotidae; genus Aotus; species Aotus nancymaae. Next base: position 22,903,091 of record NW_026988467.1, read on the forward strand.
CCTAGCTCCACTCCCACTCATCCTCAGTTGATAAAAGCAATCAATCCATCTGCCTGCGACTTTCTCTACCCAAATCACAAAACCAGAGCAGCCAAAACTAGGTCTTGGCTGGTCGAGGTGGTTCATGCCTGTAATTCCAGCACTTTGGGAGGCCAAGGTGTGTGGATCACTTGAGGTCAGGCATTGGAGACTAGCCTGACCAACATGGCAAAACCCTGTCTCTACTAAAAATACAAAAATTAGCCAGGTGTGGTGGCATGCACCTGTAGTCCCAGCTACTTGGGAGGCTGAGGCAGGATAATTGCTTGAACCCAGGAGTGGAGGTTGTAACAAGCTGAGATCGTGCCACTGCACTCCAGCCTGGGACAGAGTGAAACTCTATCTCAAAAAAAAAAAATAAAATAAAATAAAAGCACACAAACAAAACACTAAGTCTTAAGAAACTTCAGAAATAATCTATTTCAGTCTTCCCAATTCTTGAAATGAGGAACTGAGGACTAGAGAAAGCCCAACTAAAAGGTGGGCTTCCTGGTTCCTAACCCCCAGCACTTTTCACAGAACTCTACCATCCCTTCTACAATCTAAATATTCCCCAAGCCTTCATTCAGAACCTGCAGCCCATCTACAACCTTCCCTTGAAACCCAACTCTATCCCAACCTTTCTCCTTCAGCTCCTATCCCCTACCCCAATCTTCTCTAAACAACAAACTCATTTATGGAATTTTGCTATGTGCTGGCTTTTTAAAAATGGGTTATTATTACATGTAATCCAGCAGTTCTTTTGTTAAAGGGTCAGAGAGGTAGAGTTTCTGGCCCAGGGTTTCAGAGTTGGTCAGTGATTAAACCAGAATTCAGCCTGCAGGATGCATGACTCCAAGCCTCGGGCCCCACTTACTCCCACCGATGCCTCTGGGTTGACCTCTCTCCTATCTCACAGTATCTGGCCCGCTCCCTCAGCCAGGGCCTTAGAACCTAGGGCCTGGTATCATCCACCCCTAGATCTGCAGAAAGGAAGCCACGCCCCTCCTCCAACTTGTAGGACCTCCTTCCTCTCCCTACCCCACCCCGCCTCCCCTGCCTCCTGGTTCAAAAGCAGCTAAGCCAAAAGAAGCCTCCAGAGAGCCCTGAGATCACCTCAAAAGCTGCTACAAAGACAGCCACCAAGATCCTTCAAAAATGAAGCACTTCCTCTTCTTTCTCCTCACCATCAGCCTCCTGGTTATGGTACAGGTAAGAGGAACCCCCGGCAAACTCCCCAAAGTTGCTTGGCATGGAGGGGGAGCATACAGGATGTGAGCTGGCAGAGCCCCAGCCTTCTCTCCTGGGAGCACAGCAGATGGACTCCAGCAGGAAAATCAGGGACACAGGGGGCCTGACCACCCAGCCTTTCAGCTCTTCCGACTGGGGCTGGACTGCTTGAGGGCTGCCCTGATAGAAACCTGTATCCACAGCTGGGGAGCACTTACAGGGTGCCAGGTGCTTTGGGGCACCCAAGGGGTGCTGTGGAATAATAGGGAACTAAGAGACTTGGGAAGACAACCCTCAGTGAGGAAGGCATCGGCCCACAGGGAGTCTGGGGAGATGGTCCTTTGGGGAGAGGCCAGGAGATGTCCAAGGGGAGGCTGCTCTGATTCTGGAGGTGACAGGGGACACTCCAACCCCCATTCCCATGCCAGAGAGAAGCCTGGATGTTCGGGAATGCAAAGAAGACAGAACTCTCCCACTTCAGAAACAACTGGAGTCTCAAAAGCAACTGCTATTCCAGGAGGCAGCTTTGGTAGAATCCCAGGTGCCCAGAGGGGAGTCAGTACAGGAGACAGGAGCCATCAAGTTCTTGATCAAGAACAGCTTGATCACCATCAAGACCAGCTTAATCTCCATCAAGAACAGCTCTAGTTGAAGCTCCATCAAGCATTAAGGACAGCTTGATTACCATCTGGGCATTCTCTCACCCCACACCCCGCCACCCACACTTTGCCAAGTGCTTTCTCACTCGGCCCCAGCTCATGTGACCTTCACAACTGGGATGAACTTCTCCCCGCTCAGAAGAGGAAAGAGGCTCAGGGAAGCTAAGCCCTTTGCCAGGCTAGGAAGGTCAAGGGCTAGGGCCCCCCCGTCTCCCTCTATGCCAGAGGGGCTGGTGGCTGGGGAGAGGTGAAAAGAAAGGTTCTGTGGCCGGGCATGATGGCTCATGTCTGTAATCCCAGCACTTCGGGAGGCTGAGGTGGCCGGATCACCTGAGGTCAGGAGTTCGAGACCAGCCTGGCCAACATGACGAAACCCCATCTTTACTAAAAATACAAAAATTGGCTGGGTGTAATGATGGGTGCCTATAATCACAGCTACTCAGGAGGCTGAGGCAGAATTGCTTGAACTGGGGGTGGAGGTTGCAGTGAGCCAAGATCACATCACTTCACTCCAGACTGGGCAAAAGAGTGAAATTCCATCTCAAAAAAAAAAAAAAAAAGCCAGATGCGGTGGCTTACACCTGTAATTCCAGCACTTTGGGAGGCTGAGGCAGGAAGATCACCTGAGGTCAAGCAGTTCAAGACCATCCAGCCTGATCAATGTGATGAAACCCCATCTCTACTAAAAATACAAAGATTAGCTGGGCATGGTGACACATGCCTATAATCCCAGCTACTTGGGAGGCTGAGGTGGGAGAATCACTTGAGCCCAGGAGGTGGAGGTTGCAGTGAGCCGAGATCGAGCCACTGCACTCCAGCCAGGGCAACAAGAGAGAAACTCCATCCCCCAAAAAAATAATAATAAGGTTCTGTGAAAGGGGCTGGGCAAGGGCAGTGACCACCTGTCCCTGCCTGTGTCAAAGCAGGAAGCAGCCAAACATCTGACAGGACCTTGTAGAAGAAAGAACTGAGGACCATTTTATGGACGTGGGTGGATGAAGGGCAGGAGGGTAGAAGGGGGAGTGCATCTTTAAACAACAAACAGGAGATTCAAAAGTCCCTTGAGGGCCAGGCGCGGTGACTCACACCTGTAATCCCAGCACTTTGGGAGTCTGAGGCGGGTGGATCACGAGGTCAGGAATTCGAGACCAGCCAGACCAAAATGGTGAAACCTTGTCTCTATTAAAAATACAAAAATTAGCTGGGCGTAGTGGTGCGTGCTTGTAGTTCCAGCTACTCAGGAGGCAGAGGCAGGAGAATCGCTTGAACCCAGGAGGCGGAGGTTGCAGTGAGCCAAGATCATGCCACTGCACTCCAGCCTGGGTGACAAAGCGAGACTTCATCTGAAAAAAAAAAAAAAAAAAAAAAAAATTAGCCAGGTATGGTGGGTAATCCCAGCTACTCAGGAGTCTGAGGCAGAAGGATCTCTTGAACCAGGGAGGCGGAGGATACAGTTAGCTGAGATCTCACCACTGTGATCCAGCCTGGGTGACAGCAAGACTCCACCTCAAAAAAAAAAAAAAAAAAAAAAAATCCCCTGAGCTTATCCCACTTCTCCTCCTGCAGATACAAACTGGAGTGTTGGGAAACACCACCACCAGCCAAAACAGCAGCCCTGCCCCGTCATCAGCCAGCAACATAAGTGGAGGCGGTTTCCTTTTCTTCGTGGCCAGCACCCTCATCCACCTCTTCTGTTTCAGTTGAGGTGACACATCTCGGCCTTAGCCCTGTGACCCCTGAAACAGCTGCCATCAGCACATGCGAGAGAATCCCCTTTCAACCTTGGGAGGGACTGATGCCAGACATCACCAGGTTGTGGAAATTGACAGGCAATGCCATGGGGGCAACGGCCAAAATGGGGGGGTACTAATGTAGGGGCCAAGTACCACCCAGCTGGAGATCAATAAAGTTACCCTTGTACTTGCAGTGGGGTCCTACGTGTGGTTACTGGACATCCCTATGCCCCAAGAGCCAGTTGTGGGGCAGTACCAGAGAGCTTCCCATGCCCCCATCAGAAGGGAAGTTGGTACCAGGGAGCAGCCCCCAGCTTCCCTACCTAAATTCCAACGCTGAGGGGCCCTCCCCTTAGAAGCACGTCACAGGAACAAGGCCCGGAATCTGGCATCCTCACCAACCCCTGCAGTTGCATTTGTTTCACCCATCCCTGGGTGTTTGAGAATGATGGTTCCAGAGATGCCACCACCCCGGACATCCCAGGCTCAGAGAGCCCCTACTCAACTACCTAGGTATCTTCAGAATGACAGACCCAGGGAGATCCCCAGTCCCAGGGACACCCCTCAACATGGTCTTTAGATCCCCGGCAAAGCAGCTCCACAGGCATCTGGGGCTGGAGAATGATGATGGGTGGCTGTTTACCTCCCATGCTGGCCCAGTGGCTAGGAAGGCAGGAAGGGCAAGCAGCTGCTCTGACCGCTCCTACCTCCTGGGTTTGGGGCGTCGGAAGTGGGTGCTGCAGAGGTGGATGCTGCAGAAATGGAAGGGAGCCCCAGGGTAGCCCCCAAGGTCCCCTCCCACCTCAGCTTCTTTGAGGACATCCAGGGACAGAGGGAGCTCCTCCTCTTCTAAGCCTTTCCCTCTCTGAGCCAGGTTAGAGACCCAGACACCCTGTCCTGGCTTTTCTAAGACCAGAGTTGGGGTGAGTACAGCAGAGCCCTGGGGGCACAGCCCTTCAGGGTGTGGCTCACACTCATCTCCCATGCCTGGCCCACTGCGCCCCCATCACACCAACCTCCAGGTTTTCACCCCCAGACTTGTATGCAGTTGCATTTGTTTCACCCATGGATGTGAAGGGTAAGGTGGGATGTCTCACCCAAGAATACGCCTAGAATATTCTTCCTCTGCCTCCTGGAGCCTGGCCAACTCCTTCCTATCCTGACATCTCAGCTGCGGGTCCCTCCTCCAGGCAGCCTGCCCTGCACGCCTGATGGGGTGACGTTCCTGCTGTGTGAGTCCCTCCACTTCTTTTCTCCCTTCTCATGGATACATCACCCTACCTGTCATGATCCTCAATGGGACTGTGACCGAGAGGCTGTTTGTGTCTGTGCCCACACAGCCCAGGGCCACGCCCGGCTCAGAACCAGCTCTAGCAACACATCATTTGGGTGGCTGCGCAAGACCACTCCCCAGTTCGTCTGGACCCAGGGCGCCCTCTGATGGCAGAGGGAGGCCTAACATCTGAAACCCAAAGCTGGAGCCTGGAGGGAAGAAGCCAGCCTGAGTGTCAGGGAAGCAGGCTGGTGAACAAATCCCCACCCCACCCCAAAATATCAAGGTGCACAGAGACGAGGATACCTAGCAACATATTAGAAAATAGCTTATGTTACAACAAAAACCCTATAAAAACATTCATCCCAGCAAAAGCCTCCAGGGCTGGAGGATGAGGGGGAAAGGTTCAAAGCACATGGATGGTCCAGATCTGGGATGCCCTGTTCTTGTCCGGCTCCCATAGCACCACGTGGTCCCGGTCGTAGCCCCGGCCTCCTGGGGGTGGGATAGGGATTAAAAGATAGGGAGATGGTCAGAGAGAGCTGGGGCTCCACGGCTCAGCCCCCTCAGGAGTCCTCTTCCCCACACATCCCACCTTACCCTTCACATCCAGGATCTGGCCTTCGAACATCTGGCTGCAGATGTGGCCCGATTCACTGATGCTCCATGTCTGGCGTGGTAGGCGGCTCTCAGCCCACAGCACCACCTTGGAGCCTGGGCTAGGGGGTCCAATCACCTGCAGGCTCATAGTGGGGGCCATCTGAGGCCCCGGGAGGTCATCAGGCATTGTTCCTCCCACAGGGACACCACCATACCCAAGAAACCCTTGACACATCTGCTCCGAATCCTGGCTCTTAGGAACTGTGGCCCTGGGCAAGCCTCTTAATCCTCCTCAGTTTCCTTGGGGATGGGAATCCCCAAATGCTGGCTTTTGTGAGGGTTCAATGTGAGAAAACATAAAAGGGCTAGAAAAATATTAACTCCTCCAGGAATCCTTCCACAATTGGTTTATAGCATCCAGAGCATAGGTTTATAGCATCAGACAAATCTCTACACATTTACTGGCTGTGTGACTTTCAGCAAATTACCTAATCTCTCTGTGCTCTGATTTCCTCACCTGTAAAATGGGGAGTATTAAAAGACCTGCCCCATGATACTCTAGACTAAGGATGACAGGAGGCATTTGTGTGAAGAACTCAATGCAGAGCCTGGCACGTGATCAGCAATCTCTCTCATTCTAGGTAAAAGACAAAACTTCTCAATGGCTTACAAAGACCTACAGTCCCCATGACCTTTCTGGCCTCATCTCCTGCTACCTCCCCCTCACTCAACTCACTCTAGCCACCCAGCTAGCCTTGCTAGCCCAGAAAATCCCAGGCATGTTTCCTCCTCAGGGCCTTTGCACTGGCTGTTCCCTCTGCCTGGAACACTCTTTCCTCAGATATCTGCACCGCTACCTCCCTCGAATGTCACTTTCTCAGGAAAGCCTCCCATCCATATCACATCTGATACTTCCTATTTTCCTTTTTTTGGTGGGGGGAGATGGAGTCTCACTCTGTCGACCAGGCTGGAGTACACTGGCATGATCTCAGCTCACTGCAACCTCCACCTCCAGGGTTCAAGCAATTCTCCTGCCTCAGCCTCCTGCATAGCTAGGATTACAGGTGTGTCCTGGCTATTTTTTGTATTTTTAATAGAGACGGGATTTCACCATGTTGGTCAGGCTGGTCTCGAACTCCTGATCTTGTAATCCATCCACCTTGGCCTCCCAAAGTGCTGGGATTACAGGTGTGAGCCATCACGCCCAGCCTCTCCTTTTTTTTTTGAGACAGGGTCTCCCTTTGTTGCTCAGGCTGGTGTGAAGTGGTGTGAGCTTACTGCAGCCTCAATCTCCTGGGCTCAAGCAGTCCTCCCACCTCAGCCTCCTGAGTAGCTGGGACTACAGGTGCATGCCACCATGTCAGGCTAGTTTTTAAATTTTTTGTAGAGATGGCGTCTCACTATGCTGCCCAGGCTCGTCTTGAACTCCTGAGTTCAAGAGATCCTCCTGCCTCACTCAACCTCGAAAAGTGCTGGGATTACAGGTGTGAGTTGCCGCGCCTCGCCTATTCTCCTTTCATGATTTATCTTCCTCTACTGAAGTTTCATCATCTAAGACACAAAGATATTCTGCTCATTTAAGTTATTTCTGTCTATCTCTCCCCCTTAGGATATAAGCTTCAGGAGGGCAGGCATCTTTTCTGTCTATCACTGCTGTAACCCCAGCATCTAGAACAGAGCCTGGCACATAGTAGGTGCTCAAGAAATGTGTGTGGGGTAAATCTACCTTTTTGCTTATTTTAATTATTTTTAGAGACCAGATCTTATGCTGTCACCAAGGCTGGAGTGCAATGGTGCAACCCTGGCTCACTGCAGCCTTGAACTCCTGGTCTCAAGCCTCCTACCTCAGCCTCGTGAGTACCTGGGACTACAAGCATGCACCACCATGCCCAGTTAATTTTTTGTTTGTTTGTGTTTGTGTGTGTGTGTGTGTGTGTTTTGGAGACGGAGTTTTGCTTTTGTTGCCCAGGCTGGAGTGCAATGGCGCAATCTCGGCTCACTGTAACCTCCACCTTCCAGGTACAAACAATTCTCCTGCCTCAGCCTCCTGAGTAGTTGGGATTACAGGCATGCACCACCATGACTGGCTACTTTTGTATTTTTAGTAGAGACAGGGTTTCTCCATGTTGGTCAGGCTGGTCTTGAACTCCCAACCTCAGGTGATCCGCCCACCTTGGCCTCCCAAAGTGCTGAGATTACAGGCATGAGCCACCACACCCAGCTTGTTTATATTTTGTGGAGACAAGGTCTCACCATGTTGAGGCTGGCCTCAAACTCCTGTCCTCAAGCAATCCTTCTGCCTCAGCCTTCCAAAGTGTTGGGATTATAGGCATGAGCCACCATGCCTGGCCAAATCTACCATTATTAATAGGACTCAAGTTCTGTCATCGGTATCAGAACTGGGAAGTCCCTTAGAAGCACCCAGTTCATTGCTCCTGTTTTACAGACTGAGGCCCAGAGAAGAGCATGACTTGCCCAGGGGTACAGAGTCTGAATTCTCCCCCTCCCCAAGGTCCTGGCTTCTGTGTACATCCCTCTGTGTTGCTGATTGTGCTGGGACTCCCCAAAGTGGACCTGTGAATGCCTAGGGCCAGGGTGTCCCTGTCCCAGCCCCTATATCAGTACCTGATTCTTCAGCAGCCCATCCTCATAGTACCAGATGCAGCTGCCTCCAGCTCGGGGGTCGGAGACCACCACACGGCCTGCCTTCATGTCCTCCACGTGATCTGGCACTGCCAGGAATCCCCCCAGTGCTGCATTCCAGAGTCGAAAATAAACCCGGCGCTGGTGGCAGAAAAAGGCTGAGAGTCAGGGGTGCCTGGATGGGATAACCTGAGCCTCGATACCCTCACTCTCCAGTATCAAGCTCCCAAGCCCTCCTTCCTGTCCCCAAACTTTCCTTGACTCTGTAAGTCACCCGTTCTTAACACACACATACAGAGAGCACATGCATCTCTCTCTCACACACACACACACACAGTTCCATGGTTGTAGAGATACACACAGATGTGTGCAAAAGGACAAACTGACAGATACATCTCTGGTCCACATGGTGGCACAGAAGTTCACAGAAGACACAAACATATGGATATATGCAGCCATCTAACTCACATGTCCTAACCAAAGATCCTTGCAGTCTACTTCATACCAGGCACTTCTGTTTGCTACAAGAATGGATGTGTGTGGGAATACAGATGTGCACACACACCTGTGTTGAAGAGCGTTCCTGATGGGGTGGACACTGGACTCTCAGACATTAGACATGGCTCTGCCATAAATTGGCTGTTCTTAGATGGTGGCGACAGTAATAACAGTAATAACAATAATCACAGCTAACATTTTTTGAGAGCTGACTCACTCAAGCACTGTTCTAAGGGTTTTTTATCTTCAGTCCTCAAAACGGACCCATGACACATGTTATCCTCATTTTAAAGATGAGGAAATGAAGGTCTAAGGAGGCACAGTACTTGCCCAAGATTGCAGAGCAAATCCGTGTCCACTTCTCTGGGCCTTTATTTCCCCATCTGTAAAATGTGAGGGGCGGAGATAATCTCCAAGGTCTCTCCCAGCAATGATGTTATGAGTGAATACAGAGACTACACAGATATCCATATACAAAGATAAACACACTGTCAGTGGTGTCACAAGTACAAGTATGCGCAGTCATAAATGCACTCCTGGCCAGGTGCAGAGGCTCACGCCTGTAATCCCAGCACTTTAGGAGGCCAAGGGGAGTGGATCACCTGAGGTCAGGAGTTTGAGACAAGCTTGGCCAACATGGCAAAACCCATTTCTACCAAAAATACAAAAAAATTAGCTGGGCGTGGTGGTGCATGCTTGTAATCCCAGCTACTCAGGAGGCTGAGGCAGGAGAATCGCTTGAACCCGGGAGATGAAGGTTGGAGTGAGCCAAGATCGCACCACTGCACTACAGCCTGGGTGACAGAGCGGGATTCAGTCTCAAAAATAAAATAAACAAATAAATGCACTCCCACAGATACACACACACACACATACACACAGACACACACACACACACGTCATCACCAGAGCACACAGATGCATGGACACAACATGATGGGCACAGAAATACCCCCAAATGGGAACATGCATGTGCACACACATACACACAGAGTCTATGGCCTTCCCACATATATGCACATGTGCACTAACGATATTGATGTTCAGACATGCAGGCACGGACATACAGAACACACATGCAGGCAGTGCTTCCCCAAGAGAGGTATGCTTACTACCTGTGCGTGGTCCATGAGATCATTTTCAGTCTTATGTGGATAAACTTTTTTTTGTTTTGAGACAGGGTCTTGCTCTGTCACCGAACATGGAGTGCCAGTGGAGCGATCATGGCTCACTGCAGCCTCAAACTCCCGGGCTCAGGTGATCCTACCACCTCAGTCTCCCAAGTAGCTGGGACTATAGCACAGGCCATAACATCTAGCTCACTTCTTTTGTATTTTTTGTAGAGATGGGGTCTTACCATGTTGCCCAGGCTGGGGTCTTGAACTCCTAGGCTCAAGCAACCCTCCCTCCTTGGCCTCCCAAAGTGATGAAATTACAGGTGTGAGCCACTGCACCCAGCCTATAAACTTTTTTTTGAAAAATTAATGGTAATGTATTTATTACATCTATTAAGAAAAAAATCATATATACACATCAAACTCATGACTTTATCGATATTACTCCTTAAGAAAAGGATAAAGTAAAAAAAAAAAATGAATTTTTAAATTTTTCCTCTTCTGGGGATGTTGTCTAGAGGCATCAGAATGTTCTAGCATTTGACATATTGTCATAGACTTTCCTACAATACAGACTCTAACAAAACTAGGCTGTCCTGAGCTCCCGGCAATATAATTTTTTTTTTTTAGATGGACCTTCTCTCTTGTTGCCCAAGTTAGGGTGCAATGGCATGATCTTGAGTCACCACAACCTCTGCCTCCCGAGTTCAAGCCATTCTCCTGCCTCAGCCTCCTGAGTAGCTGGGATTACAGGCATGTGCCACCATGCCCGGCTAATTTTGTATTTTTAGTAGAGATAGGGTTTCTCCATGTTGGTCAGGCTGGTCTTGAACTCCCGACCTCAGGTGATCCACCCACCCCGCCTCAGCCTCCCAAAGTGCTGAGATTACAGGTGTGAGCCACCATGCCCGGCCTAGAATTGTTGACCTTTATACCAACAAAGTTGGGAAAGCACCAAAATCTGCATGTGGTATGTGCCCAAGCCAAATTCAAGAGGTTCGTGTTGTGAGGTCTAACGTTCTAATGAGATTGTCCAAAACAGAAAACATGTCAGGAGGGCCTATGGTGGTTCCATGTGCACTAAATGTATTTGTGACAGGATCAAGCCAGCTTTCCTTATCCAGGAGCTGAAAATCATTATGAAAGTGTTGAAGGTAGAAGCACAAGAGTCAGAAAGCTAAATAAAAAATGGGCTGGGGCTGGGCACGGTGGCTCACACCTGTAATTCCAACACTTTGGGAGGCCAAGGCAGGTGGGTCACGTGAGGTCAGGAGTTCAAGAGCAGCCTGGCCAACATGGTGAAACCCCATTTCTACTAAAAACACAAAAATTAGTCGAGCACAGTGGTTCACACCTGTAATCCCAGCACTCTGGGAGGCCGAGGCAGGCAGATCATGAGGTCAGGAGTTTGAGACTAGCCTGGCCAACTTGGTGAAACACTGTCTCTACTGAAAATACAAAAAATCAGCCAGGCGTGGTGGCATGCACCTGTAATCTCAGCTGGTCAGGAGGCTGAGGCAGGAGAATTGCTTGAACCAGGGAGGCAGATGTTGCAGTGAGCCAAAAGCACGCCATTGCACTCCAGCCCAGGTGACAATGCAAGACTTTGGCTAAAAAAAAAAAAAAAAAAAAGCCGGGCTTGGTGGCTCACACCTGTAATCCCAGCACTTTGGGAGGCAGAGGCAGGCGGATCACCATGTCAGGAGTTTAAGACCAGCCTGGCCAACATGGTGAAACCCCATCTCTACTAAAAACACAAAAAATAGCTGGGCATGGTGGTGTATACCTGTAATCCCAGCTACTCAGGAAGCTGAGGCAGGAGACTCACTTGAAATCGGGAGGCAGAGGTTGCAGTAAGCTGAGATCATGCCAGTACACTCCAGTCTGGGAGACAGAGACTCCGTCTCAAAAAAAAAAAAAAAATAGCTGGATGTGGTGGCACATGCTTGTAATCCCAGCTACCTGGGAGGCTGATGTAGGAGAATCGCTTGAACCTGGGAGGCATCTCAAAAAAAAATAAGCTTGAGAGATAGAAATTAATTAAAAGCCTTTTAAAAAGAGAGTTAATCTAGAGAAAAATATTAAGTAGACAATGGCTCAGAAGGAATGACGACGTGGCAAAAATTGTGATAAAAGTACATAAATTCTGTGTTTGGGAAGCACACAGCCAGACACTGATCCAGACAGGCCTGCCCAGACACGCTCAGCCCCGGACACGCTCAGCTCCAGCCACGCTACCCACCTGCTTGATGGGGTAGAGCGAACCCACCCTCTGGGTGCCGCTGTAGGTCAGCCAGTTGGTGATCTCACAGCTTCCCACCAGCCACTGGCGACCCCGGAAGTCACTGTGTTCACACAGCACCCAACTGGGCCCAGCAGGTGTCAGGGACACAGAGAACACAGACACACAAACAGACAGGTGGAGGAGGAGACACAGACGTTAGAATGTTCTCTACCTCCTCTTCTCTCATGCAGGGATTCCTCCACCTGGAATAGGGTTCCCATGGGGGAGAGGGAGGCTGGGAAGTAGATTTGGGGTTTGCAGGGTAAGGTAGGATCCTGAAAAGCCCACCAAGCTGGATCCAAGCCCTGAGAGCCAGTGACACTTCTCAGTTTGTAATTCTCCCTCCTTCCTGGCTTGGAGGGAGTGGGGCAGAAGTAGGGAGGGGGAAGAGGCCAGAGACACCCGGGATCTCCATCTTGCCATAACTCATCCCCACCAGCAGCCCCACACCCGTGCCTCCCCTCAGCACTCACACGCCTCCCTTGATCCGCACGGACAGCACGTGGTTGTTGAAGCCCTCGGCTTGCAGGCTCCGCACCTCCCTGCTGAGCTCGATCTCCTTCCCCTCAAAGCACTCAAGTCCATACAGGAAAATGGAAGGCTCTGAAAAGTGCTGTGACCCGGGGGAAGGAGGACGGTGAGGCCATGAGAGCCCAAGTCCCAGACATAGCCCCACAGTCCCAGACACCCTGACTTCCAGGTCTGTACATCAGGCCTTCTTCCCTCCTGAGCTCAGTCCTGCAGGGCCACTGACTCCTGGAAGCTGCCAGTGGAGTGCTCCTGATTCTCAGGAGCAGCAAGCTCCAGGCTGGGCCCCTAGTTTCCCCCTCAAACCACCTCTCCAATAAATGGCACTTCTGAGAATTAACCTGGCACTCTGAGCCAGGCTGGAAACCTGGGGCTTATTCTAGATTTTTTTTTCTTTTTTTTTGAGATAGGGTCTTTCTCTGTTGCCCAGGCTGGAATGCAGTGGTGCGATCACGGCTCACTGTAGCCTTGACTTCCTGGGCTCAACTGATCCTCCCACCTCAGTCTCCTGAGTAGCTGGGACTACAGGCACATGCCACCATGCCCAGCTAATTTTTTGTAGAGACAGGGTCTCTCACCATATTGCCAGGCAGTCTCAAACTCCTAGGCTCAAGTGATCCTCCTGGCTTAGCCTCCCAAAGTGCTGAAATGTATTTATTTAATTTTTTTGAGATGGAGTCTCACTCTGTCACCCAGGCTGGAGTGCAGCGGTGCGATCTCGGCTCACTGTAACCTCCGCTTTCCAAGTTCAAGCAATTCTCCTGCTTCAGCCTCCTGAGTAGCTGGAATTACAGGCACGTGCCACCACGCCCGGCTAATTTTTGTATTTTTAGGAGAGACGGGGTTTCACCATGTTGGCCAGGTTGGTCTCGAACCCCTGACCTCATGATCCACCCTCCTAGGCCTCCCAAAGTGCTGAGATTATGGGTATGAGCCACCACACCTGGCTTCCTCTTTTCATGATAAGAATAACAACAATAACAACACTGACAATAATGGCAGCTCTAACTCATCAGGGTTTACTATGGGCCATATTACACTAAGTGCTTTATCTGATCTCATTATAACTCTTCAATTACCCTTTAAGGTAGAAGCTATTATTATCCCCACTTAATAGGTAGGAAACAGGCTGGAGAGGGTAAATTGCTTGCGCAGGGCCCAAAAACTGGGCTTCAGCACCAGGTTTATCTGTCTTCAGAGCCCAGCGTGTCATTGCAAGGGACTTGGACCCCAGAACCAGCTGCCTGGGGGAGAGCCTGGCTTTGCCTGTTACCAACTATATAACCTGGAGGCTGTGCCTCAGTTTCCACATATGGAAAAGGGAGATAATAATGGTAACACTCCTCTCAGGATTGTAGAGAAGATTAAAAGGCCTTAGTATACACGGCAAGCCTTTTTTTTTTTTTTGAGATGGAGTCTTCCTCTGTCACCCAGGCTGAAGTACAGCAGCGCTGTCTCAGCTCACTGCAACCTCTCCCTCCTGGGTTCAAATGAATCTCCTGTCTCAGCCTCCAAAGTAGCTGGAATTACAGACACATGCCACCATGCCCAGCTAATTTTTGTATTTTTAGTAGGGACAGGATTTTACCCCATTGGCCAGGATGGTCTCCAACTCCTCACCTCAGGTGAGATCTGCCCATCAAGGCCTCTCAAAGTGCTGGGATTACAGACATGTGCTACCACACCTGGCTAAATTTCTTATTTTTAGTAGAGATGGGTTTCACCATGTTGGCTAGGCTGGTCTCGAACTCTGCTTACCTAAGGTGTTTCTGCCCACCTCAGCCTCTCAAAGTGCTGGGATTACAGGAAGGAGCCACCATGTCTGGTTGGTGGGAAACCTTTTAAATACCACCTGGCATATGCTATGCACTCAGTAAGTATCAGCTCTTCTGACTGGGTACTGTCCCCACTGGCCACACAGTCAGTCACCAAGTCCTACAGATGCTAGCCCCTTATTGTGGCCCCCGTCATTTCTATCCGTCTCTTCCTAGGTGGAGCACATCACAATTCTGGGTCACTGTAGCAGCAACTCCACCGCCTTGCCCCTTCCCATCAGTCTGCAGCAGGCAAGGCCATCTTTCTAGCTGATGCTGTCACTACTCCCTGCGTGGAACATCACCTTGGCAGCACTGGCCCCTGCCCCAGGCCAGCCCTGAGTGTTGGTCCCTCCATCCCCGCACCACTTCTGTATCTGGATGCACCACTCTGAATGTAATCTTTATGTCTATGACCATCCTTACAGGCAGGGCTGCGTCCGATTTCTTTCCGTGTCCCCAGGTCCTGTCTCAGTGGGTGTTCAATGAAGAGCTAGGGAACTAAACTGGCTTTACAGCCCCAGAGTCAAGGGGCCTGGGGCGGTTCTAAAAAGACTGGCATCAACCCCTGCACCAGCACACAGGTTCTGTGTCCAGAACTCCCCCAGCAGCAACTTCTGTTTCCAGGGTTGCCTGGAACTGATCATGGAAACTCACCAGGGATACCTTCTGGAGAGAGCCCAGGACCGTGGAGGCTAGGCAGCCCATGGCCGTGAGAGTGGGGAACTCGCCCTCAGAGAGAATATGCTGGTCACCCTCAAAGTTCTTCTCATCAAACAGGATCCAGCTAGGGAAGGGGAAGAAATGGAGGGCATCTGAGCCTACCTGTCCCTGGCCTGCCCAGGTTCCCGAGACACAGAAGAGGGAATTCAGACTTGATCGTGATCCCCTGTCCCAGGGGAGGTCAAGGATGAACAAGCACTATGACAGCAGGGAATGAGGTCAGACTTAAGAAAAGACTGAATGAAATCATCCTGCCCCTATGGAGGGGAATTTGGCAATATTAAGCAAAACTCCATGGGTAATTACTCAGCAATCTCATATCAAGGAATCCATCCCAAGGACACCCTTTGAAAACATGAAATAACACATGCAGGAGGCTACTCATTATGGCACTTCTGCAATAGCAAAGAGGGGAAGCAGCCCAAATGTCCATCAACAGGGGATTGCCTGAATAAGAAGTGGAGTATAATGCAGCAGTTAAGAGGAATGAAAAGAAGCTCTTAACAGGATATAAAGTGATCTCTGAAGAGTTAAATAAAAAAAGCAGGTGCGTAACAGTGTTTATAGCATACTTCCTTTAAAAAATTGAGATATAATTCACATGCCACAAAATTCATACTTTTAAAGTGTACAATTTAGTGTTTTTTTTATTATATTAACCTGGGTATAGTATGCTTCCTTTTGTGTAAGAAAATGGAGAAGGGAAACAAAATACAAATATTTGGTTTCTATAGCTAAATGGAAATTTATGAGTGTATATTTGCTTACATCTTAACAACAACAAAAGCCGGTGGATGAATACACCAAACACTAAAAAACATGATTTTTTATAGGGGGCGAGAGGGGAAAAGGTGGCAGGGACAGAGATGAAAGCTATTGGTTTTGGAACTGTTACAGGCTGAATGTCTGTGTCCCTCCAAAATCACATGCTAAAGCCCTAACTCTCAATGTAATGGTCTTCAGAGGTGGAGCCTTTAGGAGAGAATTCGGTTTAGAGGAGGTCATGAGGGTGAGACTCCATGATGGGATTAGTGTCCTTAAAAGAAGAGGAAGAGACGGGAGCTCACACTCTCTCTCTTCACTACATGAGAACACAGTGAGAAGTTGGCCTTCTGCAAGCCAGGAGGAAAGCTCTCACTGGGGAAGTGAAGTGGCCAGCACCTTGATCTTGGACTTCCTAGTCTCCAGAACTGTGAGAGAATAAATTTCTCTTATTTAAACAACACAGACTTTGGTATTTTGTGATAGCAGCCTTAGCTAAGGCAGGAACCACATAAATATTTCATGTAATAATTATTATGATGATTTTAGAGATAAGATCTCACTCTGTTGCCCAGGCTACAGTGGTGTGATCATACCTCACTGCAGCCTCCAACTCCTAGGCTCAAGCAATCCTCTCTTCTCAGCCTCCTGAGTAGGTAGTACTATAGGTGCATGACACCACACCCACCTAATTTAAATTTTTTTTGTGAAGACAGGCAATAGCTGGTTCAAAGACCAGGTGGGTCTTGAACTCCTGGGCTCCTGCCTCAACCTCGCAAAGTGCTGGGATTACAGGCATGAGCTGCCCAGCTTCATGGTAATTATTCATAGGAAAGCAGAATTAGGGCTAGGTGCAGTAACTCACACCTGTAATCCAGCACTTTGGGAGAACACAGAAAGGGAGAATTACTTGAGCCCAGAAGTTTGAGACCAACATAAGTAACAAGGTGAGACCCCCATCTCTACAAAAAAGTTAAAACATTAGCCGAGCATGGTGGCATGCACCTACGGTCCGAGCTCCTTAGGAGGCTGAAGCAGGAGAATCCCTTGAGCCCAGGAGGTCAAGACTGCAGTGAGCTGTGTTCACACCACTGCACTCCAGTCTGAATGAGAAAATGAGACTCTATCTCAAACAAAAACAAAAGCAAATCCAGAAATAGATAAAAATGAAAAGTATTCCTAAAAATTGAAAATAAATTAAATTAAATAAATGAAGCTAATTGTATATTAGGTTGGTGACACAACCACACACACAAAAGTATTATTTCAAATGTCTTTAAAACACAGTATTTTGAACTATACATAATTAATAGGATGTAGGTGAATATCCTGAGGACAAAAAGAACCACAAGAGGTCAGGTGTGGTCGCTCACGCCTACAATCCCAGGACTTTGGGAGGCCGAGGTGGATGGATCACAGGGTTAGGAGTTTGAGACCCACCTGACCAATATGGTGAAACCTCATCTCTACTAAAAACTATAAAAATTAGCTGGGCATGGTGGCATGTGCCTGTAATCCCAGCTACTCAGGAGGCTGAGGCAGGAGAATCCCTTGAACCTGGGAGGTGGAGGTTGCAGTGAGCCGAGACTGTGCTGCTGCACTCCAGCCTGGGACAACAACAGTGCAAGACTCCATCTCAAAAAAAAAAAAAAAAAAAAAAGAACCACAGGAAACTCCCAACAGCATTCAGTGGTTTTTAACTATTAGTCATGATATTAGCATTATAACTTTGAAACACCTAGCATGCAGATTTTGGTCTCTAAATATCATCTGCCATTAAAAGGAACCAGGGTTCCTCGGGAAACAGCCAATTCTAGGTTTGGAGGAAAAAAAAATGTACAAAATGATCCTGGAGCATCTTATTATACCAAGAAAGTTATTAAAACTATTGGGGTCGGCCGGGCATGGTGGCTTATGCCCGTAATCCTAGCACTTTGGAAGGCCGAGCTGGCAGAGAGCTTGAGCCCAGGAGTTTAAGATCCGCCTGGCCAACATGACAAAACCTGGCTCAAGGACCTTATTTGGATGCTGAGCAAAACAAGCTAATTTCACAAAGGCATTTTTGAGACAAAGGGAGAAATCTGAACATGAACTGGGAATTGGGTAATATGAACAAATTGTTATTAATGTCATTATATGTGATAATGACTTGTGGCTAGGGGGAAAAGTTCTTTCATATTAGAGACACACGTTGAAGTGTTTACTCATGAAATTTTATGTTGGGTCAGGGATTTGAAATACTCCACTGGAAAAAAAAATACTCCACTGAAAATTTAAAAAAGCAGACGGATAGAGGAAACAAGATACATCTTTATATTATACAATCTACAGTTTTACATTTTCCATTAAAACCTTATTTTATTTTGTTTGTTTTGAAATTGAAAGGCGCAAGACAGAATAGCTCATTCCAAGGTAGCCAAAGGAAGGAAATTATTTGAAAGACCCTCCGCCTGCAGCCCAGCCTCTGCCCCCTGTTCCCTCACCCCTCCACCCCTCCACGTCCTCACCTGCCGCCGTGGACCCGGCAGGACTGAGGTCGGAAGGACGCGGGCAGAGTGGCCTGGTCATCTTCGAAGGAGAAGTGGTCGCCCAGAAAGTCGGGGAGGGAGAAAAGCTGAATCTAGAGACAGAGAGGCGAGAAAGGAGGGCGATGGAGTGGGGCCGAGAACAGTGGGAGGGGAGAGGTTGAAATGAGGGGAGAGGCGTGCGCTCAGCGGCTCCCTGCAGAATCCCCGCCTTACCTTTGAGACGAAGTGCAGATCGTGCTCCCCGACCTGAAAGGTGGGACCGAATCGAGACTCAGGGAGGGTGCCGGGGCCTAGCCTCGGCTTCTCTAGGTTTCTGTACTGCCCACCCCGCGGCCGCGCGCTCGGCCCCGCCCCCAAGGCCCCGCCCAGGCAGGCCCTCCAGCCCCGCCCCCTCTCCGAACTCCAGGCCCCGCCCCCTGAGGCCCCGCCCCCGCGGCTGGCACGCACCTGTAGGACCGGCTGCAGCGAGGCGAGGGCGCTGTTACCTGCGCCCCAGTCCTCGCAGTTACGATACACGCCCTTCTCCAGCACGTACTGTTCCCCGGAGAAGCCCACCTCCTGGTAGGCCACCCACCTGCAGGAAGAGTGGGGCGCGGGTCAGCAGGCACGGAGCCGGCCCCTCTCCTGGAACCGCCCCCGGCCCGCCCCGCTCCCGGAGCCCGGGTCACTTACACACCGCTGAGCACGTGGATGGCCTGTGTGCTGGGGCCGTGTTGCACCAGCTCCACGTCCGGCAATGCCTTGCTCACCTCTACGCTGTGCCCCTCAAAGTCCATGGCCTCAAATAGCACGATGGCCGGGTCCCCGAAGTCCTGGGCCCCAGGGACAGTCAGTTTTCTCCTGCCCACAAACCGAAGACCCTCAGAGTGCCCAGACCCCAGGGTCACAGCCCACCCGGGGAATTAGGGGTGAGGCTGTCAGTACGGCCTGGAGAAAAGCTGCAGGAGGGAGAGCGGCTAGACCTCAGGGAACACTTCCAGGGAAAACACGGAGAGGGGTTAAAAATTCTTCCGTCCACAGATTGTACTAGGGGAGGTCTGGCTGTGGCCAGAGGCAGAGGAATGAGCCAATTGCCTTTGCTTACCGTGCGGATGACCCGGAGGGAGGTCAGCAACTCGTCATAGCCTCCCCAGTGTGACCAGTCAGGGTATTCCCCCTCCTCCAGCAGATACTGGTGACCCCGGAAGCCCTCCTTCTCGTAGCCTACCCAGCTGGGAAAAGCAGGAAGATGGACAGGCAGGTTCAGTAATAGGAGGCCCATGGATGGGTGAGACAACTGTCCCCACCCCCCAGGCAGCCCAGTTCACTCCCCACTCCCAAGAGTAAAGGTTAGTGAAGGTGATTAAATATAAAGAAGGGTCCTGAATTCTCACCAGCCCCCAAGAACTCTCAGGGACCCCACAGAGGCCAGGTGGGGGCTCTGGCTGTCCTCTGGCTGCTGAAGGTTGTAGATGTCTCGGCTCACCTCCCAGCTGCAGCCCTGAAAGCCTGGGGCCTCATACACCACAGCCTGGGGGTAAGGGGGTGTCAGGATGGTGGGGAGTCATCTGGACCCAAACACACCCAGCCAGCCCAAGAATGCTCTGTCCACATCAGCCCAAGGTGGCACACCCCAGCCCTCCCACCTCCTCACTGAGCACTCCCCTTACCCAATTCCTGTCTCTACTCTGACCTCTGATCTTCTTACACATCAAAAGCCAGCTCCCAGTGAGCCCATCAGGTACCATCCCCCCAGATCCAGCTTTTGGCCTCCAGTACCCTCCTCTCTGGATTTCCTGTCCAGGCTACGATGACCACACACCTGTACCCCACCACCAAAGGCCCTCTTTGACTCTGAAACCTGGACTCTTACCCTGGGCTCCCCCGGCTTCTCCACGCTTGGGCAGCCCTGCAGAGGAGACAGAACTGAGACACCAGCCCAGAGATGGGAAAGACAGATGGGGCTGGGGATCTAGGATTTTCCTGATCCTGAGAACCCCAACCCCATGTCTTCCCTCTTCCCCCACCTCTTAGGTTAATCTTCCCACTCCCATTCCCAATGGAAGCTCCCAGGAAGCAATCTCCCAAGGGGTGCTATTTTACACTTCATCCCCCTCCCTTCCCACAGACTGCAGGACCATGCTACTTGGGACCAGGGGCAGAGCCTAGACCTCCTGGCCTGTCTGTGTGCCCTGTTCTTTACCAATGTCATGGGCTTCAGGGAACCCACGCTGGGGTCTGATGTGCCCCAGGCCTCCGATGTGGGGTACTCTCCAGGTTCCAGGATGTAGGGAGTGTCTTCAAAGAATGGTTTGGGGTATAGTAGCCACCTGGGGGAAGGCAGAGAGGCTGCTGTACCCCAGACTCCAAGGGACACAGAGTGGTGGCTGGGAGGGAAGGTTTAGAGGAGAAAAGGAGTTTTTCAGGGGACGCTCTCATTAATCCGCTATAATCTCTTGCAGTAGCCACACTGGTCTCCCTTCCTCTGGCCTAGCCTTCTCTCATTTCACACAGCAGCTACAGCATTTTTCTCTAGCATGCATGGAAAACTGCTTTAACAACCCCAGTAGTTCCCTGTTAGCCTCACAATAAAGCCCAGCTATGCAAAGAGGCTCTGCAATCTGGCCTTTTCCTTCCCTCTGGACTTCAATTCTCCCCACTTGTTGCTTACACTGACTAAATTGAAAATTTGAAGCTTAACTCTCTCCTCTCTGGGCCTTTGCATGTGCTATTCCCTCTGCCAGATATACTCTTTTCCTTATTCATTCAATTAATAAATCTGCCCTGTGCCAGACTCTGCTACAGGCATCAGGGATACAGCAGTGAACAAACATACAAAATCTCTGCCCTCGTGGAGCTTAGATTCCTGGCCAACTAATCCTGGCCATAGTGTCTCCTCCTCCAGGAAGGCTTCTCTGACATCCACACTCTGCCTCTCGTGGTGTGGTGTTTTTCTGTGCTCCCTCACCCCAAAAATCTGAATTGCTATAGTCTGCTTACTTGCCTGTCCCCACCAGTGGACTGAGCACTCCTGAAGGCAGAAACTGTCCTGTCACCTCTGTGTCCCCAGCACCCAGCACAGTGAATGTCAAATGAGGGGATTCTAGAATAGACCAGACTCACAGTCCTGCAGAGACAGTGGCAGATGCCACCTGCAGGGGCTTCTCCAGGCCGTGGGAGTTATTCAAGGCCTCTGTTAGCTTCACTTGCTCCCCCTTGAGGCCCTCCTCAGAGAAGAGGCTGATCTCCGGGGCGCTGTAGTCCTGTGGAAGGAGGGGGAAATGAAGAACATATAAACAGCCCCCCTTGGACGCCACCCTGCTTCCCCAAGTCCATTTAGCCAGGGCTCCAGATGGCTCTGGGAAAACCTTTGTGGCTATTCCCCCAGAAACCAGGAATGTGACTAGGGTGGTCTTTGCAGCCAGCCAAGCCTGAGACCAAAGCCCGTGCTGGTCCCTTGCTGGACCTTTGGGACCTGGGACCAAAGTTCCCGAGAGAACCTGCAAAGTGCCAGGCCCATAGCCTTGCCTCTGGGTAGCCTGACTTCCAACCTGGTGGGAGGATGGGCAAAATGGATGGCCACTTCCTGAGTTCCAACTTTGACCCCTCCTTTAGGTAGATTCCGGCCTCTGTCCAGACTGGCTTTGCCTGCACCTCATCCTAGGAAGCAGCAGATCCTCTTTGTATCCTGAGTGTTTCTTCCCCACCAGGACCATTTTCATTCACTTACTTATTCATCAAATATGTACGAAGCATCTACTGCACACAAGGCACTGTGCTAAGGTCATGTCCTACCCCATATCATTTAGTCCTTCCAGTGGGCGTTATTCATCCAGTCACAGACAAGGAAAGTGAGGCTCAGCGAAGTTAAGCAACACGCCCAAGCTCACACAGCTTGCAAGTAGCAGAGCAGTATAGTTTTTGTTCACTGTTGCAACCCAGCACCTCCCATGTACTTGGCATATAACAGGTGCCCAATCAATGCTGAATGACTCAAATGAATCCAGAAACATCTGACTTCAAAGACTTTGCTTTCTCTTGTAGTTGTTACCTCCCACATGAAGATGAATTTATTGTCAGAAGTTCACAATTAATTGTCCACAAACATTTGTGTGTTTTTGGAGAGGCTTTGTTTTGTTTTTGAGACGAAGTTTCACTCTTTTTTTGCCCAGGTTGGAGTGCAGTGGCGTGATCTCGGCTCACTGAAACCTCCACCTCCCAGGTTCAAGCAATTTTCCTGCCTCTGCCTCCCGAGCTGGGATTACAGGCACACACCACCACACCTGGCTATTTTTTGTATTTTTTTTTAGTAGAGACGGGGTTTCATCATGTTGACCAGGCTGGTCTCAAACTCCCGACCTCAGATAATCCACCCACCTAGGCTTTCCAAAGTGCTGAGATTCCAGGCATCAGCCACCGCGCCCAGCCTCCGGAGAAGCTTTGAAAACTCCTATCACCTCCTCCTGGGCCACTGCCCTAGTTAAGGCTACTGAGCTCTCGTCATCTCCTACCAGGAAGATTGCAACAGTTCTGGACTCAGTTATTCATTTTTTCATTAAAAACAAAAATCAAACAAACAAAAAGAACCAAAATGTCGGATAGACACTGCTTTTACAGTCATTGCTCTTCCTTCTGGGTCACCCTAGTAGTCAGGATGGTTTTGTCAAGCTTAATTTCGGCAGTTTATTACTGTGCTGTAAAAACAATGTTGTTGTTTTCACTTTACAAACATGAAATTATAATTTTTTGTTTTTTGAGACGGAGTTTCACTCTTGCCATCCAGGCTGGAGTGCAATAGTGCAATCTTGGCTCACTGCAACCTCCACCTCCTGGGTTCAAGTGATTTTCCAGTCTTAGCCTCCCAAGTAGCTGGGGTTACAGATGCCCACCACCACGCCTGGCTAATTTTTGTATTTTTAGTAGAGATGGGGTTTTGCCACGTTGGCCAGGCTGGTCTCGAACTCCTGACCTCAGGTGATCTCCCCCACCTCGGCCTCCCAAAGTGTTGGGATTACAGGCGTGAGCCACTGAGCCTGGCCTTTGAAATTATAATGTTAACTTTTCAAACCACACAGCCCTCCCTCAAAAATCAGAGGTGCCCCTTGGCTGGAAATCACAGCCCTTCCTGGTCTCCCTGCCTCCAGGATCCCTAGTCTTTTCTCCACCTAGCAGCCAGTGGGCTCCTTATAAATCACCAGTCTGGTTATATGGTGTCCCTGCTCCCAACCCAATCCTCATAGCCTAGCTTGAATGTAAGTCCTGAAGGGCAGAGAGCAGATCTCCCCCCACTGCCCATTGCCTGGCCCCAGTGCCTGACACATAGGAGACACGAGTGAGCATCTGTGAGCAAATGAATGAGCAAACATGCCTGGCACCTTGGGTCTGACTGCGGGCCTGTGAGCTGGCCCCTGGGAGGCAGGCAACCCCCACATCCACTCCTACCTCATCTCTGCTGCTCTCACCTCTTCCTGCTTTAGCATCCATTCAAATGTCCTCAGGCTGCTTTCCCAAGCTGAGGTTGGCCTCTGCCTGGGCCCTGACTCCTCAAGCCAGGCTGCCCACTCCCCAGAATCTCTTTCTTCCCCAGTCACCTCCACAGTCAGGAATCTACAGGCCAGTCCATATTAAGCCCCTCTGCCCGCTACACTATAAGTTCTCTCCCAGGGATTTCTTTTGAGACGGAGTCTCACTCTGTCGCTCAGGCTGGAATGCAATGGTGCAATCTAGCTCACTGCAACCTCCGCCTCCTGGGTTCAAGTAATTTTCCTGCCTCAGCCTCCCAAGAAGCTGCGATTACAGGCGCATGCTATCACACCCAGCTAATTGCTTTTTATTTTTAGTAGAGATGGGATTTCACCATGTTGGCCAGACTAGTCTCAAACTCCCGATCTCAGGTGATCCACCTGCCTTGGCTTCCCAAAGTGCTAGGATTACTGATGTGAGCCACGATACCCGGTCTCAGGGATTTCAACTCTAGGCACTCAAGGCTGTCTCCCACCTCCAACTCACTCACCCAGATAACCCTCCTTAGGGAGCCGATGCCTTGGGGACTCCACTTTGTCCCTGGGGCTCTGAGTTCCATGTCTCCTTCAGGCAGGACCAGCTTCCGACCCAGGAACTCTGGCTCTTCATACAGCACCCAGCTGTGGGCACAGAGATTATAGAGTCATGGATGGGGAGGAGGATGTGCCCAGGGCCACTGGGTAGCTGATAGGGTTTCTGCCAGTCTGGCCTGATCACTTCTCACTCCCCTTTTCCCCCGCTCCACCCCCAAATTCACAGTCAGGTGCCCTGCTGGGCACTCTCCACTCACCAGCCTCGAACTACCCTTATGGAGGCTACGGGGGCCCAGCCTGAGGCATCAGCAATGTCTCCCCAGACCTCCCTGCCACTGCCTTGGCAGCCAGACTCCGAGAAGAAGATCACCTGAGAAAGCACAGAAGGGACCTCAGGCCCCGACCCCAACCCCTGCCTCCTGCTGCCCCCACCCAATTGCCTCCACAACCCTACCTTTCCAGGCCTGGTGTTCAGCTTGCCCTGGGTCTTTAAGGCTGGGCTCTGAAACGGAGGGGAGTGATGAAGAAGAGCTATGAGATCACCTCTCTTCTGCCTCCCCACAACCTTCCATTCCAAGGATCCCACATCCTCCCTATTGACCTCCACCCGCAAGGAGCTGGCGCATAGAGGATGCCATACTTTCTCCCAACCCCCAGGGGCCTCATCACCCTGTCCCAGGAGCTTGGTGCCCATTACCCCTATTCCTCAGCTCCCAGGATCTTGGAGCCCCCAAGCCCTTTGGAATCCACAGTACAAACCGCCCACAGTACAGATAGGGAGATTGAGGCCCAGAGAGACGTGGCTTGCACAGGTCAACTGAATGAAACTTCAGACAGAAGCCTCTGCCCTCAGACTCTGACTCCCAGCACCACTCTCTTCACAGCACCCAAGCCCTGACCCGGGTGAGGCCAAGCGCCTCTCTTGCCCACCCAAGGCCTCACTCACCCACCCCTCCGGGGGCAGGGCACAGGCAAGCTTCTCCCGTGGGGACGGTCTTTCACTGCAGAGCAGGGGCAACTGTCCTGGCACCTTCCTGAGTCCCGGTGCCCCATGAGGGCGCAGAGCAGATAGTTTTGTGCCCAGCGGCTCCAGGATGGAGGTTTCCTTAGTGGAAGGCACCAGACTGCCGAAGAGAAGGCTGCCTCCGAGACGGGAAGTGGGCCTGCTTCCTCCCTGCAATTCCAACCCCAGCTCTGAGTGGGAGCTCTTGGTTCCCTCAACATGCTTCTTCATCATCTCCAGAGGAGAGCAGGAGACCTGGGTGGGCCTGGCAGGGTGGAGGTCCCAGGAGGGGCTGGGCCCAGCTTTCTCTTGCCTGAGCTGGAGCTTCTCGTCGTCACTCAGATAGGGGTTTTCTGGTTCCTCCTCCTCCGCCTCCTCCTCCTCCTCTACCAGTGAAGGTACCTCCTGGGGGCTGGGGCCCAGCACCCATGGCCCTGGCTGGTCCTCCTCAATGGCAGGTAGTGTGGCATACATGGCCAGGTAGGAGGAGCGGGGGGCTCTCGGCAGCCGGTGAGTGCGGAGGATCTCAGGGGGCTCCATGCTCCGCAGGGTATCCAGGAAAATCTCCAGATCAGCAGTCAGGGCCACCTCATCCTCCTCCCTCGATGTCTCTGGGCACATCTTGCCCTCGGTGGTGTCAGAGACAAGCTGGGCCTCCGTGCTGGCCTCTGCTTCTATTGGCGCTGGGACAGGGGTGCCTCTTGGGCTGGGGGACACCTTGTCCACTGAGGAAGATGGGGCAGGGGGAACAGCAGGGTCCTGCACAATGTCTTTCTGAGTGAGAGATGAGATGGGGCTCCCTTCAGAGTCCTGGACCTCCTTATCCTGTTTGGAGAGTGGGGTGGCAGGAGCAGTTGCACCTTGAATAGTCTCTTCCTTGGTGAGGGGAGTGGCAAGGCTGCCTGCAATACCCTGGACAGCCTCTTTTTGGATGCTAGGGCTGTCTTCTGGGCCTTGGACAACCTCAGTTGACTTGGGAGACAAGGCAGCAGGAGCACCTGGGTCCGCCTTCCGGGTGGGGGATGAGGCAGCAGGAGCACCGGGGTCCTGCACAACCTCTTTACAGGTGGGGGATGAGGCAGCAGGAGCACCAGGGTCCTTCACTGCCTCTTTCCGGCTGGGGGACGAGGCAGCAGGAGCATCTGGGTCCCCCTTCCGGGTGGGGGATGAGGCAGCAGGAGCACCGGGGTCCTGCACAACCTCTTTACAGGTGGGAGATGAGGCAGCAGGAGCACCAGGGTCCTTCACTGCCTCTTTCCGGCTGGGGGACGAGGCAGCAGGAGCATCTGGGTCCCCCTTCCGGGTGGGGGATGAGGCAGCAGGAGCACCGGGGTCCTTCACTTCCTCTTTCCGACTGGGGGAAGAGGCAGCTGGAGCACCAGGGCCCCACACCACCTCCTTCTGGGTAAAGGGGAAGACAGGAACATTATCAGAGTCCTGAATAAACTTATTCCTTGGGGACGATGGAGCAGAAAGACCTCCTGGGCTGGGGACAGCCTTCCTTCCTGTAGAGGATGGAGCAAGGGGTTGTCCAGGGACTGTCACATGCTCGCTCCTCACCATGGGCAGGACAGTGGCAGCAGGGAGGTCCACGAGCCCTTCCCTTTTTATAGGGGGCAGAACATGGGGACTGAGCTGGGACCTGGGGTGAGTGGGCACCACAGGCTGCTCTGCGGGGTGAGCTAGGCCCGGAGAGGGGACATGGGTCTGGAGTCTGGGAAAGGAGGGGACTGATGCTTGACCCTGAGAAGTCTGGAGAGGAAGCTCAGTGGAGCTGGGGGCTCCCAGCACCCGCGGGGGCTCACAGGCCCTGGCATCTGGGACTCTGCCCTGGTCTTGGTCTGGACAGGCAGCAGGGACATCCTGATTCTTGGGCAGGTGAGCACCAGCTGGGATGCCTGAAGGAGCCAGGGCAGAGCTGTCTTTAAGCTCTGCTGTCCCAGTCTCAGGCAGCTGCCTCCAGGCTGCCCCCACTGTGGCACCCAGACCTGGGCTCCTTGGCATGCCAGCCGTGGGCCTGGGCAGGTGGCTGGCAGGGGGGCTGTGCTCAGCAGGCACAAGTCTACTTAGCAGTTTCACAGCCTGGTTGTGCCTGGGTGAGCCTGGCGGGGAGCCCAGCACCACTGGCTGCACCATGCGGGTGACCTGACGGCCTCGTGGCAGGGCCTCGCCTGAGGACACTGGCTTCACAGTCACAGTGCTGCTCACCCGCCGGTCCACATGGCCTCCCACCACCGTGGTGGTCCGTACAGTGCGCGTCACACGGTGTTCCTCGAGGCTCCGGGAGCTCCCACAGGTGAGACCCACGCTTGGGTGGGGACTTGGCTCTCGGGGCCCAGGCAGAGGAACCAAAAGCTCAGTCCTGGCCATAGCTCCCACACGCGGGGACTCAGTCCTGGGAGCTTGGGGGCTGCCATCAGTCTGATCCACAGCTTCCTTTAGCCTCCCCTCAGGCCTTTTCTCCTTGGGAGGTGGTATGTACTTCTTGGAAAAGATGGGCCCGTGGCTCTGGAAGTTCTTGGAGTCAGCTGCATCCCAAGGGCCCTGGTAATTCACAGTCTCTGCTTCCTGTGTAGCAAAGCCATTGACTTCCTCTCCACGGTGGCTGAACTCCTTCTGGGAGGCTTCTGTCTGGGCGCCTGACACGAGGGACACCTTGTGAAAATGGTGTTTGATCTCTTCCTGGGCAGGGGGCCGCTGCCGCCATGTCAATGTGGCACTTACCACTCGGGCCTTGGCCCGGGCCGTGGGCCCACCTGCCTCCTCCATGTGGGGCCCTGGTAACCCGTCTGGAGGTGTCCTTGTCCCACTATGGTCTAGCTCCCTGCAGAGGAAGAAGAGAGATGAGGGTCAGAGTGTGGGGAGAGTAGCTTCTCAAAATGCAGAATAACCACCCCTACCCCAGTCAGGCCAGGTAACTTCAGACAAGTCGCTTGGCCTTCTGGGTCACTGCTTTCTCATCTGTGAAATGGGCATGGTAGTCTCAGCTCTGATTTGGTTCATCAGAGCCCCTCATCCATCCCTCTCCCTGACTCCCAGGAGTTCTCCTAGGACAGGGTCCTTCAAAGGTGACACTGAGGCCTGAACCCGGAAGGAGAGAAAAGAAAGAAGGCAGAAGGGAAGATGCAGCTGACCCACAGGTCTATAAGGAGGTTGGGACTCTGCCCATGGAGCCCTAGGTCTAATCCCCCGGGAGCCAAAAACTAGAAAGGTGAAAACTGGGCAAGCATTGTTCTAACTCTGTTCAGGAAAGATGGGCTTTGGCCTCAAGCAGAGCTGGGTTCCTTGTTGCTCACTAGCTGGCCATTTCTCCCCTTTAAGCAGCAGGGTCCTCAGCCACTGGAGTCTTGCAAGAGTCCAGTAAGAGAAACAATGAAACCTCACCCTTCCTTCTTTTTTTTTTTTTTTTTTTTTGAGATGGGATCTCACTCTGTTATCCAGGCTGGAGTGCAGTGGCATGATCATAGCTCACTGCAGCCTTGAACTCCTGGGCTGAAGTGATCCTCCTGCCTCAGCCTCCCAAGTAGCTGAGATTACAAGCACACGACACCACACCGAGCAAGTTTTTATTTTTTATTTTTATTAGAGATGAGACCTTACTATGTTGCCCAGGCTGGTCTTGAACTCCTGAGTTGAAGTGATCCTCCCACCTTGGCCTCCCAAAATGTTGGGATTACAGGTGTAAGCCACTACTGTGTGTAGCCTAAATTTTTATACTTTTATTTTATTTTGTTTTTTCACCCCCTACCTGTCCCCTCTATTTTATTTTATTTTATTTTATTTTATTTTATTTTATTTTATTTTATTTTATTTTATTTTATTTTATGAGACTGGGTCTTGCTCTGTTGCCAAAGCTGGAGTGCAGTAGCATAATCTGCTCACTGCAGCCTTGAACTCCTGAGCTCAAATGATCCTTCTGCCTTAACTCCCCAAGTAGTTGGGACTACAGGCACATGCCACCACACTCAAAATACTTGCTTTATAACCTAAAATGCTGGCTCATAAACTTTCTGCTGTCACCTTGGAGATTTGTGACCAAATGTTAGCAAGTGTGCACACGTGTGTACTGGCATGAGCACATGGCGATGATCTCCAGAGCATAGGGGCAGGTCTGTGTGCAGGTGTAGGTCAAAATGGAGCCTCTCAGAGCAGTTGTAGTAGCTCACACCTGTAATCCCAGCACTTTGGGAGGCAGAGGAGGGAGGATCGCTTAAGGCCAGCAGTTCTAGACTAGCCTAGGTGACATAACAAGACTCTACAAGTCTCTACAAAATATTAAAAGAATTAGCCGGCATGGTGGTGTGTGCCTGTAGCCCTAGCTACTCTGGAGGCTGAGGCAGGAGGATCACTTGAGCCCAGGCTGCAATTAACTATGATCATGTCACTGCACTCCAACCTGAGTGACAGAGAGACCCTGTCTCTAAAAAAAAGTTATTATTTTTTTGAGATGGAGTCTTGCTCTGTCGCCCAGGCTGGAGTGCAGTGGCACGATCGTAGCTCACTGCAGCCTCAAGCTCCTGGGCTCAAGTGATTCTCCTGCCTCAGCCCCCCGAGCAGCTGGGATTACAGGCATGTGCCACCATGCACGGCTAATTTTTGTATTTTTAGTAGAGACAGAGTTTCACCATGTTGCCCAGGCTGGTCTCAAACTCCTGACCTCAAGTGATCTGCCTGCCTTGGCCTCCCAAAATGCTGGGATTACAGGCGTGAGCCACCATGCCCAGCCTAAAAAAAGTTTTTTTGTTTGTTTTTGTTTTTTTGTTTTGTTTTGTTATAGAGATGGGGTCTTGCTATGTTGCCCAGGCTGGAGTGCAGTGGCTATTCACAGGCGGGATCCCACTACTGATCAGCGCAGGAGTTTTGACCTGCTCCATTTCCAACCTGGGCCAGTTCACCCCTCCTTAGGCAACCTGGTGGTTCCCTGCTCCCAGGAGGTCACCATACTGATGCTGAACTTAGTGCGGACACCTGATTGGCATAGCGCACTACAGCCCAGAACTCCTGGACTCAAGTGATCCTCCAGCCTCAGCCTCCCGAGTAGCTGGGACTATGGGCACAGGCCACCATGCCCAATGAAAATTTTTAATAAAAAAAATAAGGCCAGGTACGGCGACTCACACCTGTAATCCCAGCACTTTGGCAGTATGAGGCAGGCCAATCACCTGAAGTCAAGAGTTCGAGACCAGTCTGGGCAACATGGTGAAACCCAGTCTCTACTAAAAATAAAAATATTAGCTAGGCATGGTGGCAGGCACCTATAATTCCAGCTACTTGGGAGGCTGAGGCAGGAGAATCACTTGAACCCGGGAGGTGGAGGTTGCAATGAGCTGAGATTGCGCTATTGCACTCTATCCTGGGTGACAGAGGGAGACTCCATCTCAAAAAAAAAAAAAAAAAGGAAATAAATGGAGCCCCTTGGCTCCTTTAAAGCACTTTGGACTTTACAATACACTCTTCCCTGGATTCTGTCCTCTGTGATTATTTCCCTACTGAAGACTAAGAAACCAAGGGTCAGAGAAGAGGAGTGACTGGCCCAGGATGACGCAGCTATGAGTTTGTCAAACGGGGGTTTAAATTCCCATCTTCTGAATCCATATCCGGGCATCCTCCCACCTACCCCTAGGCCAAGGCTCTAGGGCATGTCCAGCTGCTCCTGTGCTCATCCTCAGCAGAGCACATCTCACCCTCCATCCTGAAGGCGTGGGGCCTGGGTCTTGTTTCTTTTCTGACTCTTCCTTGATCTCTCTGGGTCTCCATAGCCTCCCTTACTAAATGTAGGGTAATAATAACACTCGCGAAGACCTCTAAGCTTCTGCTATGGCTTGAATATCTGTCCCCTCCAAAACTCATATTGAAACTTAATCCCCAATGTGGCAATATTGAGAGGTGGGGCCTCTAAGCAGTGATTGGTTTATGAGGGATCTGCCATCATGAATGGATTAATATGAATGGATTAATGGATTAATGGGTGATCATGGGAGTAGGACTAGTGGCTTTTTTTCTTCTTTTTTTGAGACAGGGTTTTGCTCTGTTGCCCAGGCTACAGTGCAATGGCACTATCTTAGCTTACCACAACCTCTGCCTCCTGGGCCCAAACAATCCTCCCACCTCAGCCTCCTGAGTAGCTGGGACTACTGGCATGCACCACCATGCTCTGGCTAATTTTTTATTTTTTGTAGACATGGGGTTTCCCTATGTTGCCCAGGCTGGTCTCAAACTCCTGAGCCCAAGATATCCACCCGCCTCAGCTTCCCACAGTGCTGGGATTACAGGTGTGAGCCACAAAGACAGACCAGTGGCTTTATAGGAAGAGGAAGGGGGACCTGAGTTAGCACCTCAGCCTCCCTGCCATGGATGCCTTGAGCCCCCTCAGGACTCTGCAGAGAATCCCCAACAATGTCCTCACCAGATGTACCCCCTTGATCTTGAGCTTCAGGTTCAGGTATTCCATTATAAGCAACAGAAAATGGAATAAGCACCAGGCGCAGTGGATCACACCTATAATCCCAGCACTTTGGGAGGTTGAGGCGGGCAGATCACCTGAGGTCAGGAGTTTGAGACCAGCCTTACCAACATGGAGAAACCCCGTCTCTACTAAAAATACAAAAAACATTAGCCAGGCGTGGTGCCACAGGCCTGTAATTCCAGGTACTCAGGAGGCTGAGGCAGGAGAATTGCTTGAACCTGGGAGGCAGAGGTTGCAGTGAGCCAAGATCACGCCATTGCATGCCAGCCTGGGCAACAAGAGTGAAACTCCATCTCAAAAAATAAAATAAAGTAAATAAATACAACAACAACAACAACAACGGCCATTTAGGGAGGGCTTATTCTGCCAAACACCCTGCTAAGTGCTTCACATTCATTGTCCCTTTGAAGCCTCAGAAGGATTCCATGAGCTTGAGACCTCATAAAGAATAAAGTATTAATTAATTAGATCTTACATTCCCATTTTAAAGATGATATTATTTTTAATGCTCAGAGAGGTTAAGAAACTTATCCAAAGTCACAGAGTAGCCGAATCAAAACTTGAACCCGAACCCTAAAGGCTTACCCACCATACCAACTCCCTAATATATGTATCCTATAAACTGAGCCTCTGGTTTGGGGATTTACATTTACAGGGAGCCACATCAGCCCTGGAGGTGCTCTGCACCCCCACTCCCTGACTTCCGGGCCACACTGACCAGGGCAATCCTATTCTCAGACCCCACAAATCCCAGAGAGGTCAGCCTGTTCGGCCCCAGTCTTTGGGCCTTCTCTATGAGGTACCCCCCAGAGACCCCACTCTGGGCAGGAAACGGACCCACTGTTCCCACTCCCTTCCCCCATCTCGCATTGTCCTCCTTCCTGTGAAGCTCGTGGAATTCAGGACTTTGACCCTTCCCTGTGGCCCCAGCAGTGACTCAGGTTTTATGAGGGGTAGAGATTAAAAGAGACCGAGGCCCCGGGAAGTCTGACCTGACTCCAAGACCACTGGTGGCTATGACAGTGTCAGGGACAGGGTCTAAGGAGGCATAGAAGGTGGAGGGCTTAGATAGTCCTTTCCCCAGGCCAGGGCTTCCTGAGAGCAAGACACAGCCAGACGCCATAGGCTCTGGACTTTAGCGTCTCACTGAGGCCCCAACCTACTTCCCTAGCGTCTCACTGAGGCCCCAACCTACTTCCCTGTCCCCATTAGGGAGCTCCCTTTTCCTCATGGAGCCCCTGTCCTCCTCACTGGGACTCCCTGCATATGAAGTTTGACGCCCTCTCTGACCCAGCCCCTCCAAAGCCTCTGTCCACCTGCCTCCCACTCTCCGACCTTCCTTGTCCCTGATGATGCTGATAGTAAGTGGCAAAGCCTGAGCTCTCATTCATTCATTCATTCATTTGATTTCTCACTCATTCAGTGCTAATTGTGTTGAGAGAATGTGTTATACCTTGGCTAGACCCAACCAGAGTCAACTTTCTCACAAAGGGTGGCATATTAAGAAACCAGGGGCCAAGGAATTAGACATAAAAACAGGGACATTTGGAAGGCACCATAGGCATCAGCAAAGTGACAGGAGAGCTATGTTAAAGGAAGCAGCTGATCTTCAGATCAGATATTGTCAATGACCTCCTACCAATCAGAATTTAACATCTTTCTCAACCAGCCCAACCCCTGGACAACACCCCTGATAGTTAGTCATTCCACAAGCATGTGGTCATTGGCTTCTGCCTGCATACCTCCAGGGACAGGGAGGTCACTACTTGACAGTTCACCTGCCCCATCGCTGAACAGTCATGACTGCTAGAATGTCCTTCAGACTCTGCTGGAATGTGCCTGCCTATAGACGCTCCCTTTTGTCCTTGCTCTGAAGACATACCCCAGTGCAGTGACCCAGGATGCCTTTCCTGGGCCAGCAGAAGGGCCCATTCCCAGAGCCCTTTCTTTTGCAGGGCCCCAGACCAGAAGTAGATTTGTTGGCAGCGTGACCTGTGACCTCCAAACAAGGTGTGTGGAGCTGGGAAGGGAGGGGCTGAGGAGGGGGCGGGGGGAGTGTGGGAAAGAGCCTTGTCTAACCCAACAAGTCCTGGATTCTCCCCACTTACCTGTGAGTCACCCCCAAACTAGGCCAAACCAGTCCATAGGCCCACATGCAGGCAAACACATGCTGTGTCACACAGACGCAGGCACAGACACACAGATACCAACACAGACCCACAGTCACCGAGGCACAAAGATACCCCTAGACACCTACAAAAACATACACAACCAGAGACACACACACACACATACATTCACCCAAGAAATACAAACACACACAGGCAATCAGAGCCACAACAGACACACAAATCACATACACACAGACAGAAACACACAGACACAATGACACACATATGCACACATTCAAAATACACACATAGTCACTTCACAGCCACAGGCTCTCTTCCCCTTGAAATTTACCTGTCCCTGAACATGGGCACACATGCTTGGATGCACATGTATCTTACATATTCCCCCTTGCAGTCCCAGCTATGTCCCACCTCTTCCCAACTCTCATATTTGCCAATTTTGGCTCAGAAAACCTTCTCCCAGGAAGGGGACGTAGAAGGATGATGTTTCTAGAAGTCACCTGCTTTCTGCTTTAAGTGAGCCCTAGCCTCCCACCTGAGTCTGTCATTATCCACCTGGATTCAAAAGAGCCAGGTAGTGGCAGATAGAAACCACATACCCCCAGCTAACCCCACTTCTCTTTCCTGTCCTCCTCTCCGTGGTAGCCTCCTCCACCTGCTTCCCTCTCTCTCTAGCTCTTCTCCCCCAGCCCCTGACTGCTGGGGCATACAAGCAGGTTTCAGAACCAGCCTGGGTCCTCCATCTCCTTCTTCCTTGGCACGGAACCAGTCACACTGACCCCCGCCCAGAGGCCCCAGCATCCCTGATTCTGCCTCTGCTACTACAACACTGCCCAGTCCACCGCCATGGGAGCCCAGAAAACCCTGGAGCCCACATGGCAACCTCACCTAACCCTCCATTCTCTGCACAGGCTCGAAGAGGCTTCTTCCAGGCAGGATGGAGCGGTGGTTAGAGCACAGGCACTGGAATTATAGAAACCTAAGTTCAGATTCTGGCCCCTTCACTTTCTAGTTGACTTTGAGCAAGGGACTTAACTTTTCAGAGCCTCTTAGAGGGGGTGGGATTAGTCTCTACTTCATGGGGTGGTTGAGAAGATTAAATAAAATTATGCTTAGAAAACAAATTGCAAAATGACAGCCACCCCATCATGTTAAGAGCTCTTCAAAACCCTGCCCCAGGCTCGTTTGCTCTTCAGGGTCATCCCAGGGAGGTTCCACGTTTATCCCTCCTCCGTGAGCTTTGGGGTACACATCCTTCCACCTCTGAGCCCCCCAGGCAGATTTAGGAGAGTCATTTCAACACAAATAAAACAAAGCTTGGGAAACCTGACGCCTGCTCCTTTGGCTTCCAGCACAGAGCCAGGTGGAGTAATTATTACTGTCACTGAAACATAATTAATAAGCATCCCTGCAATTTTGGCAGCCCCACTCTCTGGAGTTCAAAGCATATTCCTGTAATCACTTCCTCCTTCCTCACTTCTAGCTACCAAATCCACTTAACAACTCAAGGCCCAGAGAAGTTAAGCAACTTGCCCCGGGACACCCAGCACCTAGGCTGGGTGCCTATTCCCAGGCTGGGTCTGTGACCTCCTGAACAGAACTGGGGAATGGTGTGTGCTGTGGAGAAGGTGACCCCCCTTCCTGCCCATTCTCTCCCTGACAGGCTTTCCCTTTCCTCAGATGGACAGTGGGGGTGGGCAGCAGTGGGTTCCAGGAGGTAGCCTGTGGACAAAGGGAGGGAGAAGAAGGCAGGGAGGGGAGGCAGAGTTGGCTCAGGGTCCTGAATGAATGGGCCTGGAGCTGGAGAGGCCCAGGAAAAGGCAAAGTCTCAAGATAGGGCGGCCAGGCTGGTGTCCCCTCCCATCTCCCCACAGAGACCCACCTCTACTTACAGTCTGTGTGGGGACCCAGGTGTCCAGCCAGCCTGGAGCTCCTGCCGCTGGGCCATGCTCCCCTGATGCGATTGGGCTCTCAGCTGGGGTTCCTGGGGCTGGGCCGTCCAGCACCCCGTGATGGGGCGGGGCCCATGAGGAGGCTCCCACCAGCCCTCGGATTCCTCAGAGCCGCAGGGGTGTGGAGCTGGTTGGGCCGGTTCTTCGCCCTCCTCCCCAGGTACTTGCCTGTACCCCAGCAGGGTGACAGTGATGTAGTAGCGGGTCCTCCTGGAGGAGGGACATGTGTGTAGGGTCTGGGCAGGCTCTGGCAAGGCAGTCCCTGGGGTGTCAGGCTTGCCCTTTGTTCCCTCTGCCCTGGGGAAGGATGCAGGGTGGGGCAACAGGGGTGCGTCTTCCAGGTTGCTGGGTAACTCAGGCCTCAGAGGGACCTCTGGGGCTGTGGGTGGGGACTGCTGACAGGTACAGCCTGAGGGTCCCTGATCCCCATGTCCAGGAGCAGACCCTGGGGATGGGGGATGCCTGGTACCAGCAGGCTCTTCTGAGGCCACATCCAAGGCCAGGTTCTCAGGCCCCATGAAGGCATGGCTGGCCAGGTCGAAGGAGCTGCCCACCGCTGGCCTCTGTAGGCGCCCCAGGGACTGAGCGGGACCCCCTGAGATGCGTTGTCGCTTCCAAATCCAGAAATCGCCATGGCCACCTACATGGATATCCCATTCTGAGCAGCTCTGGGCTTGGGCCTGGGGGGAAACAGAGGCAGACATTGAGAGAGGCAGAGAGTGACAGCTCCCCCTACCTCCAGGCACCCCTGGTACCCGGCACCTTCCCTGTCACAGGGAAGCTCAACAGGGCTCTGACACCAAGGTAAGCTGCCCCAGGGTGGCTGCTAAGGCCACCAGAGCCAGACAAAGGGACAGAACTCTGGGAAGGCCCCTCAGCATTTAACTTGCCCCTTCCCATTCCACACAAGAGGAAAGCGTGGCCCAAAGAGGATGGCGACATGACTAAGCTTCCACTGCACGGCGGTGAGGGCTCCACACTGCCTCCCAGGTGACAAGGCACACAGAGCCCAGCCGGCCATGCCTCCCAAAAGGTGGGGATCCCAGCTTCCTCGCAGTCTTGAGGTGCTTCCCCAGGCTGCAGCCACCCCAGGGCTGAGGGCAGAGTAGGCAGGCCTGCCTCAAGTGCCCATGGCCTCCGCCCACTCCAGGCTACCAGAGACTGCAGCCGCCTCTCTCGTACCCTCCCAGCGTTAAACAGCACACCTGGGAGGATGTACCTGGGACATAGGGGAGCCAGGGAAGAGGGTTTCCTTGAAATGGGACAATACCTGACCTCTTCTGCTCTCTTTCCCTGGGATCCAGCCTGGCTGTGGGGATAAGGGGAAAGGGCTCAGCACCCCAGACCCAGACACTGCCCCCTAAACCACCCATTTTAAAAGATGGGCTGTGTTCTTGGCAGCAGAGGAGGTCAAAATTCCTCCCAGCAGGGGTCCTTGATGCTAAATGCCTTAATTTACTCATCTGTGAAACAGATGCAGCCTCTCATTCCCCAGGGGCTGACCTCTTCAGGAGACAAGAGGTCAGTGATGAACCTGGAGGCTTGGATCCAGGCAACCTTTGCTTGAATCCCAGCCCTGCTACTTCCTGCAGTACCGTTTGCATCTCAGTTTCCTCATGTGGAAAATGGGTGTGATAATAACAGTACCTGCCTCCTGGGAGTATGGTACCGATGGTACAAGATAGTCCACGTAGACTGCCCAACACATAAGTAGGCAATTAAACACTGGCAATTACTCATGGTATTCAAGACCCAAGATAGACACACAGCTGCTTAAGCCACCTCCAGAAGAGGCTGCCCTCGCTCCTCCCAGGGCAGAACACTCTCTCGCTGTTCAGTTCAGGGCTCAGGTCCCCACTGCAGATGAGTAAACTGTGGCAGGAGGTTAAGCCTCTCCCCTGAGGGGCCATGCCAGGACATGGGGAAAAGGGACCAAAGATGGAAGGCAGTCAGGCCAAAGAAGAGGATGGAGAGAAACGGGGCCCCTCTGCCCCCACATCCCTCCCCAGACAATCCCAGCTTTAGGAAGTCACATTTCCTTAAAGTCCAGGCCCCATCCATGTGGGATGTTCCATATCGATTTTATTTCCCACAACAGCCTTGAGAGTGGGGCATTATTGTCCCCGTTTTGCAGAAGGGAACACTGAGGCTTCAAGTAGGGGAGCAATCTGCCAGAGTCACATGGTGGATCAGTGGCAGAGGGAGGCCTGGAGCTCCAGTTGTCTGACTTGTTGATCCAGGTTCTCACAGCCTGCTCAGCCCTCCCAGAGCTCCTGCCCTCCCCACTCCCTTTCGGATTTTCTCCTACCTTGAGGCTGACATTGCTGGTGGTACCCTGGGCTAGGTCAGAGCAGCTCCGGCTACCCCGAGGCCTGGGAAGGAAACACAGGGGGAAGAGAATGAAGTAGCTGCCTCCTGTCCCAACACCATCAGCCCCAGCCTTGACCCAGAGTCCTCTCCCCCAACCTTTTCTCAGGGCCCACAGCCCAGCAGGATGAATTCCTAAAACATTTTGGGGAAGATCTATGTGGCAGCCTCCTCTCTGCTCCCTCTCCCAGCTGTCCACTTTACCCCCAGAGGCAAAGAAAGAGACAGGAATGGGCTTGGATGCAAAATGGGGACTGGGCCTATATTGGGGCTTGAATACAGGGAAAGACAGTGCCCAATAATGCAAAAGTTGGCCATTTGCTGAGGCCCTCCTGTGTGCCAGGCTTGGCACTAGGCATCGTGCCTACATGATCTCCCCTAAGCCTCACAGTAATCCTAGAAGGTGAATATTAGTGCCCCCTGTTTTTTAGATATGGAAAGTGAGGCCCAGAGAGGTGAAATGACTTGCTTAGACTCTACTGCAAAGGTTGGCTGGACACCACGGCACGAATGGGGGCCAGGCGGGAAAGCGCCTTGGCTCCTCCTCTGCACACTCTGTACCCTCAGCAATCAGCAGGGATCAGAGGCCCCTGCCTTGGCACCAGGGTCCCATTCCCAGGGCTGGTGAGAATGGAGTGCAAGTGCAGCATGGCCAAGAATCATCACGCTGGCTCTGCTGGGAGCCTGAGCAACCCCTCCCAACTCTCCCCACCCCTGACTCATTTGCACCTCTAAGTCCAGAGAGGGAGGGGCAGTGCCATCTGGGCCTATAGGGCAGGTTTCTGCCAGACAGGGTAAAGGGGGAGGGCGTGTCTTCCAGGCGGGGGCGGGCAGGGCACTGGCAGGGTGCGGACACCCCAGGGCACCCAGGCTTCCAGGCTTAGGGTGGCTGGGCCCTCCTCTCCTCTCTCTTTAGGGTGAGAGAGCAGTACAAACCCCTGCCCTCATTTTGCCCCCACCACACCCCCACCCCTCCTGGCTGAAGACAGCTGTGCCATGATAAGATCAGAACAAATTGCCAGGTAACTGGGCAGACACATAAACACCCGTGCGTGAGAGCACACCCCATGCTCTTCACGGATATAGGGCCAGTGAGCTACAGGGCTCCCTTGGATTCTCAATACTGCTTTCCTCACCTTTCGACTTGACCTTCCACAGGATGTTTTTCCTTCTGTTTAAAACATTCTAAAGTTTTAAAAGAGCACAAGGAGCCTCGCCTGGTGGCTCACGCCTTTAATCTCAGCACTTTGGGAGGCCGATGCAGGCGGATCAGGAGGTCAAGAGTTCAAGACCAGCCTGGCCAACATGGTGAAACCCCACCTCTACTAAAAATACAAAAAATCAGCTGGGCGTGGTGACGTGTGCTTGTAGTCCCAGCTACTCGGGAGGCTAAGGCAGGAAAATTGTTTGATCTAGGAGGTGGAGGTTGCAGTGAGCTGAGATCGTGCCACTGCACTTCAGCCTGGGTGGCATGTGAGACTCCATCTCAAAAAAAAAAAGTTAAAAAATAAAAAATAAAAGAGCCAGGTGCAGTGGCTCACATCTGTAATCCTAGCACTTTGGGAGGCAGAAGGTAGATAGCTTAAGCCCAGGAGTTTGAGACCAACCTGGGGAACTTGGTGAAACCCTGTCTCTACAAAAAATCAGCCGAGTATGGTGGCATGTGCCTGTAGTCCCAGCTACTCAGAAGGCTGAGGTGGGAGGATCACCTGAGCCTGGGGAGGCTGAGGCTGCAGTGAGATG
Organism: Aotus nancymaae; assembly: GCF_030222135.1. NCBI lineage: Eukaryota > Metazoa > Chordata > Mammalia > Primates > Aotidae > Aotus > Aotus nancymaae. Next base: position 22,943,197 of record NW_026988467.1, read on the forward strand.
TGATAGTGCCACTGCACCCTGGCGTGGGCAACAGAGCAAGACCCCATCTCAAAAAACGAATAACTAAATAAATAAAAAATATAAGAGCACAGGGAACGTTTCACATTCACATCCAAAATTGTGGTACACTGGTACATATATTTTTATGCTTCAAGATACTCATACACACTTATTTGATCAGCCACAACAGTCTAACACACACACACACACACACACACCCCTCAGACATCAGCTACCAGAGCACAGGCTTGAAGAGGTGAAGCAATCTGCTCAGGGTCATATAACCAGTGGCATCTACAGCTAGGAGCTGCCCCCCGCCGACCCCACTTCCTGCTGAGGGTAACAGAGCTTCAGAAATGTGGGCTCTGGAGTCAGACTGCTGAAGCTTGTGTCCTGATTCCACCACATCCCAGCTGTGTGACTTTGGGCAGGTGATGTCACCTCTCTGAACCTTCATTTCCGTATCTGAATCACGCATAATACCTGCTTCATAGGGCTGCTGTGAGGATTACGTGAGATAATCCAGGTGAAGCTATGAAGCATGTGGCAAATAAAGGCTTATTGTTATTACTATCTAGAGCTATCTCCAGGGGTGGGGACAACAGGGGAAAATCTCTCCGCGGCATCCAAGGGCAAATGCAGTACAGTCTCAGACGGAACCTGTCAGGCTCATGACAAAGGGATATGAAGACATCAGCTGTGATGTGAGAATCAAAGTCCACAGGTGAGGGAGGAACTACTGCTTTTGCCTTTAAACTGTCTCTGCCGTCTGCAGGCTGCCTGCCTGACTTGGGAAATTGTCCACGTAAGTTGTAAAGTTTTAAAAGAGCACAGAGACCATTCCACATTCACATCCAAAATCGTAGTACATTAGCACATATATTTTTATGCTTCGAGAGATACACATACATGCGTATTTGATCACTACGCTCACACACGCGCACACACACGTCCTAGGACCCGAGGGCGCCCACCCAGCACCCGGCCTTTCTCCATCTCCCCTCACCTATCCCGGGATATGGCCTCCGAGGTCTCCTTGCCGCTGTGCTCCCTCCGGACCCCTAGCCCGGCCAAGAGGCCGACCAGGCAGGCCCTCGGGCCTCCGCACCGCTCAGCCATGGCGAGTGAAAGACCCGGGGCTCGGGCCGTAGGGGTACCTGACCGCCGGGGCTACCCGCATCCGCTGCATTTGCGGAGAAACGCCTCCTCCGGCCCGGCCCCCTGAGCAAACAGCGGCCCCACCCGCAGCCCATGCGGGCGGTGACCCGATCCAGATGCTGCCCATGCCCTGGGGCACTCTCCAGGATCCCCCGAACCTCATTGTTCTCCCCCGACCTCGGACCGCAGACCCAAGACCTCTGGCAAGAGCCCACACCCCCACCCCGGGAGCCCCTGTTCTCCGCCGGGTCCGCGCTACATCTTCAAGCTTCTGGAGGCGCCAGGGCCCCTTGCAGCCCCCGGTGAGCTAGCCCGGGAGCAAGACCTGCATGAAGCCGGGCAGGGAAAGTGGCCTGGAGCGAACAGAGGCCGGGAGGCGCGGCTGAGCGAGGGGGCTCCAGGAGGAGCCGGAGGGCTGGACGCGGGTGGCGAGTCCGGGGGCAGGTCCGGAATGGGCGTGGTCTGCCCGACTGGGCGGAGCCTAACGCGAGTGGTTGGTGTCTCGCGCGGGGCCCAAGGTGTGACGAGGGTGGGCTTGGAACCCGGACCTTAGCTACAGGTGGGGCCGAAGTCCACTCTGCTGCCATCGTTCTGCCGCAGTCAGTGGGGTTCGCTCCTTCCTGTGGGAAGCACCTACGGCCGAGAGCGGGAATCCCGTCACCACTGCGGTGGGGAAGCCGCTCAAAAACCCACGGGGTGCGGACGGCGCCACCTCCCGGAAGTCGGCCGGAGAACCCCACTCTGTCCGCAAATCGCTTAATAACAGCTATTGTCGACTGTGATCCTAACCCGGGCCTCCTGCCTCCCAGGCAGTACCCTTTTCCGCCTAGCGCTGCCTCTCAGACTCAAGTGGGGATGGGGAGAACCTTGCACATTTCAGAGGATCCTCCAGGCCTGCAGGGAGAAGGGCCATCAGGCGGGTCTCAGCTCCCCAGGGTCTCTGCCAGTTCTTTTCTGCCTGTAGCCCTAATCTGGCTGCAACCTCCACGCCTTCCCTGAGCCTGGCACCCTGTTAGCCTAGAGTGTTGTGGTAACTGGCCCCCGTTCACAGAGGACATCATGCTTCTGGGTCGTGAGTTGACGCTGATATCTTGAGTCTCCTTCCTCGATACCCCTGCAATGAGAGGCACCCCACAACGACCATGCAGGGAGTACCGGCTGAGGGGCATGTGGCAACATAGGAATGGTGAGACCCAGGTGGTGGGGGCAGCAGGACCCTCTCAGGTGTTGGGAACAGCACAATGTGCCCATGCTGGGCAGCACGGTCAGCACCCTACAGCCCACTGGAAGGTTGGCTGGCTGTCAGTGAGTAGACAAGGAGGGCCTTGTCCTAGATGGGGCGTGGAACCCAAGCCCAGCGGAGGCAGATGGCTGCAGGCACCCACCGCATGCACAGGCAGCACAGGCTCTTCCCAGCTGAGTCCCCTGACCTGCTCCCAGGTGAAGTGTGAAGTCTGGCAAATATACGGTGGCTTTCCCCCACTGCCCCACCCCCACCCAACTGTTGAAGCTCAGGAAGTCTCAATGCTTTAAAGAAGAAACGTTTTTATTTGTTCTGCCCCTGCCCTCTCCCCAGGGGAGTCCTGGCACTGCTCAGGGGGCTCACTGCTCTTGCTTTCCCCTGAGATGTCAAGGACACCTTGACCTCCTCTCTGTCACAGCCCATGTGTTTCTCTGATGCCACTGCCATAAGATCTAGTGCCCCCTGGCGGCACTGGGCCAGGCGGGCCGGAGGGGCCAGGGGCAGCTGAGTGTGCACCAGGCCACAGGGCTGTGGGGCATGCAGCCGATTGTGCAGCTTCAGGTGGATGTGCTGAGTGAAGCGACTCTGGCAGACCCTGCACTGGAAGGGCCGGGCCCCCGAGTGCAGGCGCAGGTGGGTCTTGAGGTTGCTGGAGCTGCTGAAGCGCTTGCAGCACACCTGACGGGAACGGGCACTGGCATCAGCTTTGTCTTCTGGGCTGGCTCAGGTCTTCTACTCCCTCTCCGCATCTTGGAAATACCCATAACCCACCTCTCTTTCCCTCCAGGCCTGGAAGCTTTTCCAGTGATTTCTCCCTGGGACCCACAGTATCTAGTACATTAGAACCAGGCTGACTTGGGTTAGTGTCCTTCTTTTACTCCATGTGTGACCTTGTAAAAGTAACTATTCCTCTCAGCCCTTCTCTCCTCATTGGTAACGTTGGTAATTAATACCTAGATTCATTGATATAGTGGACTGAATGAGATGATCACATAGAACTCTTAAGTGTGAAGCTGCAGCTTCAGTGGATGTAATTAACATTTACTGGGGGCTGCCACATGCCTGCAGTTGGTTTCACCTAGTCTTCCCCATGACCCTGGGGAAGCATGACTAAGTACTAGCACAACTCCTATATCACAGTAAGAAAGCAGAGGCTCAGAGGAGTGAAGCCACTAGCCAAAGGTCACACAGAAAGTTGGAAGGAGAGCTAGGATTTGAACACAGGTGGCCTGACTCTGCAGCCCAGACTCCATCATGACACCACTTTCATTTCTGCCCCTGTAAAATGAGAAAGAACCCCTACCCTTTTGACTTCCCAAGGGATGTGGCCAGCTCACGGAAGGTGAAGGCTAACATCGATTTAATGGTTTTTCTACTTGGATACCCTGGGTACACTATAGCATTAACTCCTCCAACAACTCTGGGAGGTAGATAATGGGTATCCACTCTCCATGACTCCCAACTTCTTCTTCTTCTTTTTTTTTTTTTGAGACAGAGTCTCACTCTGTCACCCAGGCTGGAGTGCAGTGGAGCCATCTCGGCTCACTGCAACCTCTATTTCCCGGATTCAGGCAATTCTCCTGCCTCAGCCTCCCGAGTAGCTGGGACTACAGGCACGTACCACCATGCCCGGCTAATTTTTTTGTATTTTTAGTAGAGACAGGGTTTCACGGTGTTAGCCAGGATGATCTCAATCTCCTGACCTTGTGATCCACCCGCCTTGGCCTCCCAAAGTGCTGGGATTACAGGCGTGAGCCACCACGTCCGGCCGACCCCCAACTTCATTATTCTCTCCCCAAAGACATACATCTCGATTCCCTCCTTCAGGCCCTTGGAGTGACCTTCAGTATTACCCATTCCAGGCTGAGGGATCATTTTTAGTTTTCACCGCCCCCCTTCCCATCTCCACTTGGTTAGGAGGACTGGGGAATGGAGGTTGCAGGTGCCATCCTCCCAAGGGCCTAAAACTCTTCACCAGCCGATAGGAGTACAGGGCAGGGGGAGGAGGATCTCACCGGGCACTTGTGGGGCCGCTCTCCAGTGTGTACCAGGTGGTGCTTCTGCAGGTGGGCGAGCTGGGTGAAGCTCTTCTGGCACAAGGCACACTGGAATGGGCGCTCCCCGCTGTGCACACGCAGGTGGACCTGAGTCAGACGTAGGAGAAATGCTGCCAAGTGCCCAGCACCCCCAGCAGGGCCTGAGGTCCTCTCTGAAACTCTGCCCACTTCCCTGCAGGACCCCTTATTGGCATCCAGGCCTCTCAATCCCTCTCCCTCCCTGTCATCTCCCTCAGGGCCCATCATCCCCAGGATACTTCCACTCTTTCTGCTGCCCTGTAGGGGAGATGGCAGTGGTCAGAAGGCCAGGTAAAAGGTACCCCAGGTGTATTGTGGAGCACGGCTATTCAAAATGTGGTCCACAGACCAGCAGCACTGGTATCACACTTTGGGAGCATGTTAGAAATGCAGGTTCTCAGGCCCGGCCCCAGACCTGCTGAATAAAAAACTCTGGGAGGGCTAGGCACACGCTCATGGCTGTAATCCCAGCACTTTGGGAAGCTGAGGAGGGAGGATCACTGGAGCCCAAGAGTTCAATACCAGCCCGAGAAACACAGTGGGACCCCTTCTGTACAAAAAATTTAAAAATTAACCTGGTGTGGTGGTGTATGCCTGTGGTCCCAGCTACTGGGGAGGATGAGGTGGGAGAATCCCTTAACCCCAGGAGTTTGAGACCAGCGTGGGCGACAGAATGAGACCCCATATGAAAAAATAAATAAAAATAAAAAATAACCCTGGGACTGGGAGCTGCTCTGGAGGTTGAGGTGGGAGGATCGCAAAAACTCTAGGAATCTGCATCTTTACTAGCTCTCCAGGTGGTCTAAGGCTTATGGAAGTTTAAGAACTCCTGCCCTGCAGGATCCAGTAGGGCTTTTCCCTGTAACCACAAAGTGCCCTCAACTTCAGCGCCGGCCAGCGAGTGTACAACTTCCGGCCTTTGCTAACGCACTGAGATGCTCCCCTGGGCGCCCCCTGCTGGGCGATGCGTATGATGAGGCCAATCGCATCGGCGGTCGCGCGGATTTGTGGGAATCCCATTTGAAAAAGGTTGGCCATCGGACTGTGGTCTAGACTCACCAAAATCCACCTGTTCCCTCATCTGACTGCCCAAAAAAATAAATAAGAAGCTTAAGTGGGAGTCCAGAAAGGATGGTTGTCCAGGAAAGGGCTTTCTTTGCCCAGAGCAAATGTCGAGAGACTAAACCTAACACTACCATTAAATCGGGGTAATCTTAGGCAAACGCTGCCACTTAAAAGCCTCAATCTCCCCATTTTTTTTTTTAAGACGGAGTCTTGCTCTGTCGCCCAGGCTGGAGTAAGTGGAGTGATCTCGGCTCACTACAACCTCTGCCTCTCAGGTTCAAGCGATTCTCCTGCCTCAGCCTCCTGAGTAGCTGGGACCACAGGTGCACACCACCGTGCCCAGCTAATTTTTGTAATTTTAGTAGAAACGGGGTTTCACCATGTTGACCAGGCTGGTCTCGAATTCCTGACCTCGTGATCCACCCGCCTCAGCCTCCTAAAGTGCTGGGATTACAGGCGTGAGCCACCATGCCAGCCAGTCACCCCATTTTAATCTAAATGAGATGATGTCATAGGCAGTCCTCTAAGGTGGCGAGGACTTTGGTGGCCATCTTATCCTATGTCTCCACCCAAGTGAACCATCCCAGGCCACTAGGCCCTAGAGGCTACCCAGGAATGCCTTCTAGCTTTGAGGTCCTTGCTTCTAGAATCAGATTGGGGTGCACGGGTGACCCTGAAGGATATTAAAGGGAGCAGCAGCGCCCAGGAGGCAGATACCTTGAGATTGGAGAGCTGCCCAAAGCTCTTGCCACATACATTGCACTCATACAGGATTTTGCCATTCTCCTTTTTCAGCGGGTAAGGCAGGGCTGCGGTGCCTGTCCGGGAACTCACAGAGAACTGCCTTGCTGGAGATGCCATGCCACCATGCTTCAGGCCTGAGGAGTCGGTTGGGGCAGCTCCAGTGCCTTGATTTCGGGCCTGGGAAAGTAGGGCTTGGCCAGAGGCTTGGAAGGCCCCTGGGTAGAAAAGCAGGGTCTCCCACCCAGCGCTGTGGTGCCCAGCCTCATTGACCATCATCATCAAGCTAGGCATAGCCATGGTGGGGTAGGAGGTGTCTTGGGGCAGCATGAGGAGGTGGGGACATCGGTCAGAAGGTAGGGCTCCATAGTTGAACAGGTGGGGTGGAGGCAGGAGAAGTGGGTATCCAGCGTAGACGGTATGGAGGCAGAATGGGAGGTCCTTGGAGATGGAGGTGTCAGGGGGGCAGGGGCAGAAAGCCAAGGGTCTGGGGCTCTTTCTATTCTGCATTGGTGGTGGGGAAGAGCTGTTATGAGGCAAGAAGGCTTGGCAGGGGGCCCCCTCGCCAGCTCTTTCTGGCTGTTTTCCCATCTTGTCCTTATTCCATGGGTGCTTGATTGTGAGTTTCTTGTCATAGGTGGAGCTGGTATGCAGCCCTGGTGACTGGTGCTCTAAGCAGGGAAAGGAACGTGGTCAGAGCCCCACAGTCTGGGATGAAGTTCTGTCCCCCATCAAACGCCCCCATCAAACCTGCCCAGCTCGGGGCTGAGAAAGACCTCCAGCCTGCGAGCCTGCTAGCATTTCTGTAGTGCTGAACAATTTCAGGGGGAGAAAACAGGTCAAGGTCCCTATTAGACACCCAGGTTGAGAAATCAGGTGGGCAGATAGATAAATTAGGTTGGAGTTTAAAGGAAAGGTCTGATTAGCCGGGCAAAGTGTCGGGCACCTGTAATCCCAGCTTTTCGGGAGGCTGAGGCAGGAGAATCACTTGAACCCAGGAGGCAGAAGTTGCAATGAGCCAAGATCTGGCATTGCACTCCAGCCTGGGCAACAGAGCAAGACTCTGTCTCAAAAATAAAATTAAAAAAAGGAGAAGTCTGAGCTGGAGACATAAATCTGGGTGCTCTGGGCACAGATAAGATCACACAAGGGTGAGGCTAGATATGCTGTGTCCAAAATGGCAGCCACTGCACATGTGACTGGATTTACATTAATTAAAATGATTATAATAAAAAATGGGCCAGGCACAGTGGCTTATGCCTGTAACCCCAGCACTTTGGGAGGCCAAGGCGGGTGGATCATGAGGTCAGGAGATTGAGAACATCCTGACCAACATGGTGAAACCTTGTCTCTACTAAAAATACAAAAATTAGCTGAGTGTGGTGGTGCGTGCCTGTAATCCCAGCTACTTGGGAGGCTGAGGCACCAGAATTGCTTGAACTCAGGAGGTGGAGGTTGCTGTGAGCCAAGATCATGCCACTGACTCCAGCCTGGCAACAGAGCGAGACTCCGTCTCAAAAAAAAAAAAATTCTAATAAAAAATGATGTTCATCAGTTGTACCAGTCACATTTGCAGTGCTCAGCAGGTAGATATTGGACAGCACCGGTATAGAATGTTCCCATTATTGCAGGGAGTTCTGCCAAACAGTGGTATTCTAGATAGATAAAGAGTACTAAAATGAAAAACCTATTGAAAAGTAAACTGTCAGTCAGGTGCAGTGGCTCATGCATGTAATCACAGTGCTTTGGGAGACTGAGGCAGGAGGATTGCTTAAGCCCAGGAATTTGAGACCAGCCTGGGCAACAAAGCAAGACCCCATCTCTACCAAAATAAGAAAATTAGCCGGGTGTTTGTGGCACGTGTCTATAGTAGTCCCAACTACTCAGGAGGCTGAGGAGACAGAAACACTTGAGCCCAGAAGTTGGAGGCTGCAGTGAGGTGTGATTGTGTCATTGCACTCCAGCCCATCTCAAAAAAAAAAAAAAAAAAGCAAGTTATCTTCTGTTTGGATCCTTATTTATTTACTCAATCAACCTCACTGAGCTGTTTCACTCTGTGCTCTGTGCTGGAGTCCTAGAAATAAAGGACACAGCAGAAGAGTCCTTGCCCTCCAGGAGGTCATCATCGCACAGGGAAATGGTGTGTTACAACAAAGCTAGAACACAGGTATAGCTGAGATCCCGCTTTTGTGGATGAAGAAACCAGACCTCAGTGTTGTGCCCAGGTCCACAGAAACAGAAAGGGCAGAACCAGGACTCCAACCCCAATTCCCTGACTCCAAGCTCAGTGCTCTTCTAAGATGCCTAGAGGACTGGGCATGGTGGCTCACATCTATAATCCCAGCACTTTGGGTGGCTGAGGTGGGTGAATCACCATCCCAACCCCCATGACCTTGGCTATGCCTACACCACCTCCCACACACATGCCTGAGAAGCCAGTGCTCAGCTCCCCTGGCTCAGGTACCACCACTTGAAAGCCCCCTGCACCCTCAGGCCAGGACTCCAAGGCCAAAATACGGAAGCAAAGTGTGCCTAAGGCTCTGTCTTCATCAGGGACACTGATTTCTCTCCACCACCCATCCCCACACCTAGCAGTGCCTCCCACCTCCAGCCTCTGCCAGGTGCAGGTGCAGCCCTGTGCCCTGGACTTACTCATGCTCAAGGCGTCCTCTTGGAGGCCCTGCAGGGCTGTGCTCAGGGGCGCTGGCTGTGGGGTGCACAGGTTCAGGTCCAGATCCTGTAGGCAGGCCAGCAGGGCAGACCTGCCTGGTGTCAGCAGCAAGGGACACAGCCAGCTAGCACAGGATGGGCCATGAGCATCCACTGTGTCTGGAAGTGGTCTGCAGGCTGAGAAGACCTGGAGGGCAGGGGCAAGGGGCTTGGGGGCTGGTGACTGGGATTCCATGGGTCCCTTAGATGGCTCCCACCCCTATTTTGGTTTCCAAAGGGAAGAATAAGCTAAAACAGCCACCATACTCCATTATCTGTTACTCAAATGGCGTCTCCTTCCCTTATCCAAAGTTCTCTTCCCTCAGGATTTTCCCACTCACTGCAAGATTGCCCTCCTCCTGTCCCCAGGGGCCTCTCTAGCCCTGTGCTCCCTCCCTGCCCGACCCCATATACCACTGACCACCCTTGTCCCCAGTGTATCTCAGACCATCACTGTCATTTGAATGCACCAAGGTGAACCCAAAGAAAATCCCCATCGAAGACTATAAACTCCACAAAATGGCCCTGAGCCCCTGCTTACTAAGGTCCAAGGCCATGGTCATAGCAGCCAAGCCTGTTGCATGAGGCTTATTCTCATTCCCCACAGGAGAGTCTGGGCCACCTGAGGCATGGGGAGAGGGTCTCTGGCTCCTCAAGAGAACATCCCTATGATGTGCCTGAGGCAGGGAGTGCTCAGGACTGGGGAGGAGGTCTAGGTCCCTTCAGACATTCCCCTTCTTCCTCCTAATGTCATCTCCTACCATAAGCAGACTACCCACAAAGGTAAGGCTGGGATTCTACCTTACCTGGTCACCTTGGAAGAGCTGGAAGTCCAGGCTGGGGGACAGGGAGCCCCCTGTACCTCCCAGGGCCTTGGGCTTGTGGCAACAACCCAATTGTGCAGCTGTTTCTTCCTTCATGTCCCCATTACCTGCTGGGAAGACAGGTGAGTTACAGGTAAGCTGTGAAGGTCTTCCAAATAAGAGTCTGAGTTCCAGGACTGGCTGTCCCATTAATGTGCTGTGTGACCACAAGCTATTCACTTCCCTTCCTGGCCTCAGTTTCCCTATCTGCAAAATGGGAAGATTGGACTAGTTGATGTGTAAGGATTCTCTGTGTTGACATTGAGAAGCCAGTGATGCTCTCCTGATAGGTGTGGGAAGATTAAATAGATATCAGGTGCGGTGGCTCAAGCCTGTAATCCCAGCACTTTGGGATACTGAGGTGGGAGGATCTTTTGAGGCCAGGAGTTCCCGACCAGGTTGGGCAACATAGTGAGACTCCCATCTCTACAAAATAAAAAAATATGGCAGGCATGGTGGCTCACGCCTATAATCCCAGAACTTTGGGAGTCCGAGGTGGTTGGGTCACCTGAGGTCAGGAGACCAGCCCAGGCAACATGGTGAAACCCTGTCTCTACTAAAAATACAAAATTAAGCCGGGCTCGGTGGCTCACGCCTGTAAGCCCAGCACTTTGGGAGGCTGAGGCAGGCAGATCAAGAGGTCAAGAGATCGAGACCATCCTGGCCAACATGGTGAAACCCCATCTCTACTAAAAATACAAAAATTAGCCAGGTATGGTGGCACGCACCTGTGGTCCCAGCTACTCAGGAGGCTGAGGCGGAAGAATCGCTTGAACCCAGGAGGTGGAGGTTGCAGTGAGCGGAGATTGCGCCACTATACTCCAGCCTGGCGACAGAGCAAGACTCTGTCTCAAAAAAAAAAAAAAAAAATTAGCTGGGCGTGGTAGTGCATGCCTGTAATCTCAGCTACCCAGGAGGCCAATGCACAGGAATGGCTTGAACCCGGGGGGTGGAGGTTGCAGTGAGCCAATATCGTGCCACTGCACTCCAGCCTGGGCAACAGAGTGAGATTCCATCTCAAAAAAAAAAAAAAAAAAAAAAGGGAGGCCCAGGCGGGTGGATCACCTGAGGACAGGAGTTTGAGACCAGCCTGGCCAACATAGTGAAACCCTGTCTCTACTAAAAATACAAAAATTAGCTGAGCATGGTGGCTCATGCCTGTAGTCCCAGCTACTCAGCAGGCTGAGGCACAAGAATCGCTTGAACCTGGGAGGTAGACGTTGCAGTGAGCCAAGATCTCACCACTGCACTCCAGCCTGGCGACAGAGTAAGACTCGGTCTCAAAAATAAATAAATAAGCTGGTCCGAAGGTAGTGAGTCATCTCAATTGACTGTTCACAGTCAGTTACAGATCGAACTCCTTGTTCTACTATTTCCCCTCTTCTCACTACTGCACTTGACTAATCTTTAAAAAAAATTTTAAGTAAAAAAAATTAAATGCAAAAAATAAATAAGCTGAGTATAGTAGCCTGTGCCTGTGGTCCCAGCTACTCAGGAGGCTGAGGCAGGAAGATTGCTTGAGCCTGGAAGGTTGTGGCTGCAGTAAACTGAGATCACACCACTACACTCTAGCCTGGGTGATGACAGAACAAAACCCCGTCTCAATCAATCAATCAACCAATCAATGGAGGTTAGCCAATCAGAGGTGAGGAGCAGAGCTGTCTTGAGAGAAGAAAAGAAGGTCTGCATGGAGGTTACTTCCACGTGAGTGCAGAGATCTGAGGGAACATTCCAGATTCTTCAGGACTACAGAGAAGCCACCCACTCTGTGTTGAGAAGGGTCCCTGACTCTACCAACCAGAGGCCCCCCCACCACGGGGAACATTGCAACCTCGCTCACCCGGATGGCTCTTCTGGACAGCTGAGGACACCAATGTCCTGTCACCCAGGCTGGCCAGCTCAGCACTCTCACCTGGGATAAAGCCTGAGTGAGTGGACCAAGGCCCCGGATGCCCGACTGGCCCAACAGAAAGACATGAGTGCCCAGCAGTCTGCTCACGCAGCACCAGGCTTCTCTGCCATCTTCCACGTGAGGCCATGCAGCACAGGGATCACCTCAACCCAGCGAATGCCCTAACACCCCTTCCCCGTCCCCCCAGGGATCATCCTTTGAACCCCAAATGCCCCTCAGACCCTAAAACCCTCACTCCAGTGTCTCAGCCCTCCAAAATCCCTTCTCCTTGCCCTCTTTCCTCACTCCTCCCGATGCTGCTTCAGGTCTCAAAGCAAATACCGTGGCCCCCAAGGGGCCGCTGGCTGTGGGGCTCTCCACTGGCGCTGCAGCAGTGCTCCTGGCTGGGAAGGAAGGAGGTGGGCAGCCAGGCAACAGCTGCCTGTGGCTGAGGCCCCGGTGGGAGTGAGAGATGGCAGGAAGGTGTTACATTTGAAGTTGCCACAGATAGGAAGTGGGGGCAGGCAGGCCTGGGGGCCCTGCAAGGCCTGGCAAGGAGGCACTATCGACTCAGCTTTGCCTACCTGTGGCAACTCCGGAGGACAACCTTCTGGTGTGGATTGCAATGAACTGGGGCTACTGGAATTTCAGGATGTGTATGTGAGGGGGTGGGAGGCTGTTATTTCTGTTCTCTAAGAACCCAGATGGCTGGGCAGGAGGACAGAGTAGGGTTCAAAGGTTGGACAGAGGGGGGCTTCTGTGGAGGGGAGACAAGCTGAGATGGAGACAGTCATTGAAGATGACAGAGAGACAGTGATGGTGACAGGTAGGGACAGGAACAGGCAGAGACAAGAACAGGCAATGTAGAAGGATATGGAATGAGACAGAGAACAGAGTAGGCCCCTGATCTCACAGAGATACAGCAAACACGTTTTCCTCCTCCTGGTCCCATCTCAGATCTCCTGACCCTGGAAAGTTCTATCTTCTAATCTAGAGGCCCCAAAAGGCAAAAGATAAATTCAAGGGCATGGCCAGGTGCAGTGGCTCACACCTGTAATCCCAGCAATTCAGGACACCAAGGCAGCCACATCTCTTGAGCCCAGGAGTTTGAGACCAGCCTGGGCAACAAAGCAAGACCTCATCTCTATGAAAACTACAAAATGTAGCTGGGCATGGCGACTTGCACCTATGGTCCCAGCTACTCAGGAGGCTGAGGCAGGGGGATCACTTGAGCCCAGGAATCTAAGGGTACAGTGAACTACTATAGCACCACTGCACTCTAGCCTGGGTGACAGAGAAAGACCCTGTCTCTTCAAAAAAAAAAAAAAAAAAAAAAAAAGGCCGGCGAGGTGGCTCACGCCTGTAATCACAGCACTTTGGGAGGCTGAGGCAGGTACATCACTTGAGGTCAGGAGTTCAAGACCAGCCTGGCCAACATGGTGAAACCCCATCTCTACAAAAATTAGCCAGGTGTGGTGGCATGTGCCTGTATTCCCAGCTACTCAGGAGACTGAGGCAGTAGAATTGCTTGAACCCAGGAGGCAGGGGTTGCAGTGAGCTGAGATGGCTCTGCTGCACTCCAGCCTGCACAACAGAATGAGACTCTGTCTCAAAAAAACCAAAAAAGCCAGGTGTAGTGGCTCATGCCTGTAATCCCAGCACTTTGGGAGACCGAGGTGGGCAGATCCCCTGAAGTTGGGAGTTCAAGACCAGGCTGACAAACATGGAGAAACCCTGTCTCTACTAAAAATACAAAATTAGCCAGGTGTGGTGGCACATGCCTGTAATCCCAGCTACTCCAGAGGCTGAGGGAGTAGAATTGCTTCAAGCTGGGAGGCAGAGGTTGCAGTGAGCTGAGATTGCGCCATTGCACTCCAGCTTGGGCAACGAGAGCTAAACTCTGTCTCAAAAAAAAAAAAAAGCCACTGAGATGGCAGATCTGTGGAGACCCCTCTCTATAGCAAAGGCTGTGGTGCCACATCCGGCTTCCAGGGCAGTGGAGGAAAGAAGGGGGGTTCAGGGGAGGCTGCAGAGTCTGTGCAGGGCTGGTCAGGGGTGTGATATTTGGCCATGGTCCTGTCTACTTCCAGCCTCCCTTGATCTGGTTCAAGCCTCACTCTCCAGCCTTCTCAGACCTTCTGTGAGCTTTTCTAACATCTTTTAAATCAATTCATTCTGCTTAAATCCTTCTAAAATGGTTTCTGTAGCTTACAACCGAGAATTCTACATTATACATGCCCAGAATAGAAGATAAAGTAATAAGGTTGCGGCTGGAATTGTCCAAGGATCAGAGTAAATAGCTGCCTTTAAAAACAGCTTTCTTGCTGTGTCTGGTACTGTGCTAGGGGCTTCATAAGCTTTATCTCATTTAGTCTTCACAATAAGCCTGTGTGGTGGATTTTATTATTAGCAACTCACCCAGAGTCACACAGCAAGTAGCCAAGAGCTCTTTAGTGGCACAGCTCAGACTCTGCCATCTCTTGCCGTGTCAGCTTCCCCCACTATGACAGCCACCCCTTCATTTCTGCCTCTCTTGCTTGGTCTTCTGACATGCTGTTCTCAGTTCTTGTCCTCCATCCTCAGTGGCCCCTCAGCATCATTCAGCTTAATGGAGGGGCTTGGTTCACCAAAACTCCACCCCCCAAAAGCGAGAGACTTCCCAGACCCCCAGGTCACAAGCCTGCCAGCCCTACAGTCTTGCTGGGAACCACAGGGAAGTGAGGAGCACTGAGTGAAGATTCCTCCCCTCCAAGGCACATCCCCACACACCATTGGCTTCCATCTGCCAGCTCCACCCACTTCTGATACCACACTCTGCTCACAACTCTCAGAACACTTTGCACGACCTCTTGGTAAAAATAAATAAATAAAAAAGGAAATGACCTTGGAGATTTACAGGTCTCCAATCCTGAAAGTTCCCTGGCTTGGCCAGGAAATGTCCCAGCAGGTGGGCTGAGGACAGACTCCCTCAGGTTCCACGTGGAGCAGCCTCTACCTGCCAAGCCCTTCCTTACTCCCATCTCCCAGATCCTCTGTCTGTGATGTCACAGGCCTAACTGTGATGTCACCTTGTTCTACATCCCCTGGGGAGGTAGCATAAAGGGAGGACCATGGTCTTCTGACTGGGGAATCAGAGCAGATGTCTTGACCCAGACCAGAGACCCAGGCCAAGGAAAGTCTGTGGCCATAGGAGTGGGCTTGGGAAGTGTGGATAGAGGGGAAGTAGGGAGCTGAATCCAGGTGCAGAGGCGGGGAATGTTTAGGAGGCCTCTGAAGGGGAAGTGCTCCACAGTAGGGGACAAAAGCTGGAGGGGCTGGGTCCTCGGGCTCCTGGTGCTCACTGTACACTTTCTTCTCCCTTTCATTAGTTGCAAAGTAATACATACATACTACTGGTAAATATTTCAAACAACAGAAAATGTAATAACAAAAATGGAAGCGCTGCCTCCTTCTCAATTTCCCAGTGGTCAATGTGAACTGTTTAGTGTTTACCCTGCCAGACATTTTCCTTTTTTTTTGAGACAAAGTCTCTCCCCTGTCGCCTAGGATGGAGTGCAATGGCAGGATCTCGGCTCACTGCAACCTCTGCCTCCCCAGGTTCAAACAATTCTCCTGCCTCAGTCTCCCAAGTAGCTGGGATTACAGGAGCCCACCACCATGCCCAGCTAATTTTTGCATTTTTAGTAGAGACGGGGTTTCACTATGTTGGTCAGGTTGATCTTGAACTCCTGACCTCATGATCCTCCCACCCGTTCAAGCTGGGACTACAAGCATGCCATGCCCAGCTAATTTTTTTTGTATTTTTAATAGAGATGAGGTTTCACCACTTTGGCCAGGCTGGTCTCGAACTCCTGACCTCAAGTGATCCACCCACCTCAGCCTCCCAAAGTGCTGGAATTACAGGCATGAGCCACTGCACCCAGCTGACATTTTTCTACCAACAAACAGGTAAATTAATTTTTTTTAATTGTGGGGTGTTTTTGTTTTGTTTTGTTTTGAGATGAAGTCTTGCTCTGTCACTCAGGCTGGAGTGCAGTGGCATGATCTCAGCTCACTGCAACCTCCACCTTTCCAGTTCGAGTGATTCTCCTGCCTCAGCCTCCTGAGTAGCTGGATTACAATTGCACACCACCACACCTGGCTAATTTTTGTATTTTTAGTAGAAACGAGGTTTCACCATGTTGGTCAGGCTGGTCTCAAACTCCTGACCTTGTGATCCACCCACTTCAGCCTTCCAAAGTGCTGAGATTACAGGCATGAGCCACCTTGCCTGACCCATGGTTTTTTGGTTTTGTTTTTGTTTTTTAGAAATGAAGGGATTTATTGAAAATGAAAGTACATTCCACAGTGTGGGAGCGGGCCTGAGCACAGGAGCTCAAAGGTCCTGTTACAGAATTTTTGAGAGTTTATATACCCTCTACTTTGGTGCCCTATGCAAATAAAGATGATGAAGTAAAGTTACAAAGTCATTTATTCGGGGTATGCCCTGTGGAGAAGATATTTCCTGTCATAGCTGATGTGTGAATCGGCCTTATGTTTCCTGCCCCACCTCCCTCCTAAGAGATGTGATCTCCACAAATCTTTATGGGATGCAGAGGGACTGATAGCCTTTTTTCTGCAACTGCTTCATGCCAGCTTGGGGCATAGTCCGTACCTATTGGGGATCACGGAACTCTCACCCTGTTCTCTCTAGTGGAGCCAGGGTAGCTTCTTAATGGCCAGGGGTGGTTTCTTCACCAGGAACTGGCTGGAGCCTTTGTTGCATGACCATCTGAAGCTCGATGGTCTCCTTTTGCTGGCATGCCAGGTTTCTGGGTTCTCTCTCCCTGAGCAACCCTAGGGACCCTGCTTGACTCTTCCTCTGGGCTGGCTTACCAAAATATGTCACTGGTGGAGGGTGTCCAGGTTCTTGGCATCTTGAACAAAGAATTGGACAAAAAGCACAAAGAAAGGAAGGAAGGAAGGGATTTCTTGAAAATGGAAGTACACTCCACAATGTGGGAGTGGCCTGAGCATAGGAGCTCAAAGGCTAAGTTGTGTTTTTTGTTTGTTTTGAGATGGAGTTTTGCTCTTGTTACCCAAGCTGGAGTGCAATAGCACGATCCCTGCTTACTACAACCTCTGCTTCCCAGGTTCAAGTGATTCTCCTGCCTCAGCCTCCTGAGTAGCTGGAATTATAGGCGCCTACCACCATGCCCGGCTAATTTTTGTATTTTTAGTAGAGATGGGGTTTCACTGTGTTGGCCAGTCTAGTCTTGAACTAGCCTGACTTCAGCCTCCCAAAAGGCTGAGGATCCATCTGCCTCAGCCTCCCAAAGTGCTGAGATTACAGGCGTGAGCCACCGCACCTGGTCTGTGTTTTTATACAAACATGGGAAAATATTGATACACATTGCTCTTCCTGGGTTTTATTTTGTTTTTTTCTTTTTTTTTTTTAAGACAGAGTCTCACCCTCTCCCAGGCTAGAATGCAGTAGCGCGATCTTGGCTCACTGCAACCTCTGCCTCCTGAGTTCAAACAATTCTCCTGTTCAAGCTGGGACTACAGGCATGCCATGCCCAGCTAATTTTTTTGTATTTTTAATAGAGACGGGGTTTCACCAAGTTGGCCAGGCTGGTCTCGAACTCCTGACCTCAAGTGATCCACCCACCTCAGCCTCCCAAAGTGCTGGGATTAGAGGCATGAACCACTGTACCAGACTCTTCTGGGTTTTCTAACAATCCATTGTGGGCATCATTTCATGCTGTGAACATACCTATCTGCCTCCTGCTTTTTCCTGACTATATAATGTTCCATTGTAGAGTTGTGCTGAATATGTAGCATTCCCCTATTGGTGGACATAAGGGTGGGCTCCAATTTTCCCCTTTTCCACACAAGGTTGGAAAAGACCTCCAGACAGAGTCAACATGCAGAGTAATTAAGAATATGCGTTCTGCTGGATTTAATCCCAACTGGGTAACCTTATGGCAAATCATTTAACCTCTCTGCGCTTCTTTCCACATCTGTCAAATGGAGGATATAATAGCACTTGCCTCATAGAATTCTTTCCAGGGTTCCTCAGGATAATCCATGTAAAGCCCTTAAGATGGTTCCTGGCCCAAAGCAAGCACATGACAAATGTGGGTGACTATTGATATTGTACATGACACTTTACCTAGTTAGGAAAGTGTCTGTAGGTCAGCTTCCTAAAAGTATTAAAATTGTGATGGTTATTCCTGACCTACTTTGGAAGATTGGAATTTGGGCAGCACAATTGAAGAGATTAACTACATTCAGTTTTCTTTCTTTATTTCATTAACCCTTCCCTGGTTGGGGATCACTGCTCTCATTCAATGCAGTCTTTCCCTACCCCATCGACACACCACAATAATGATAGGTCTTGGCATATGAGCCCTCACCATGTGCCAGGAACCATGCAAAGCACTTTCACACGCTTTGTCTCACCGGATCAGCAGAGTGACTCTGAGAGATGGATACCATTATTCCCATTTTAGAGGCAAGAAAACTGATACTCAGATAAGGAAAATGACTCACTCGAGATCATATGACCTGGCTCACACCTATAATCCCAGCACTTTGGGAAGCCAAGGCGGGTGGATCACTTGAGGTCAGGAGTTGAAGACCAGTATGGTCAACATGGTGAAACCCATCTCTACTAAAAATACAAAAATTAGCCGGGCGTGGTGGTGGGTGCCTGTAATCCCAGCTTCTCAGGAGGCTGAGGCAGGGGAATCGCTTGAACCCAGGAAGTGGAAGTTGCAGTGAGCCAAGATCATGCCATTGCACTCCAGCCTGGGCGGCAAGAGCAAAACTCCATCTCAAAAAAAAAAAAGAAAAAATCACATGACCCGAAACTGGAATGCATAGAAACAGAGTAGAAAGGTCTTTACCAGGGGCAGGCCTGGGGTGTAGGGAAATGGGAGATGGAGGGCAAAGGGTATGAAGTTGCAGTTACTTAGGATGAATAAGTCTAAACATGCGACACACAGCATGAGGATTATAGTTATTAATATTATATACTGGACATTCGCTAAAAGAGTACTTTTAGGTACTTTTACCACAAACACACCGCGCGCGCCCACACACACACACATACATACACACACACACATACATACACACACACAAAAGGTAACTGGAGGTAATGGACGTGTTAAATTGCTTGACTGTAGTAATTACTTTACTGTGCATATGTGTATCAAAACATCAAGTTGTAGCTCTTCAGTATATACAATTTTAAAAGAACCACATAACCCAAATTGAGATTGCAAGTCCCAGAGGGAAAAGAGAGCTTAGGAAAGACTTGCCAGGCCTTCGAAGAGGTGAAAGGGTCACAAATATGTTTTAGTAGAAGGGGATCCCAGAAAAATCAAGATAAACAGAGGCTATCTTGAAATGAGCTGCAGAATTAACATCTGGTACCTTGCAAGAACGTTTTTTTCTCTCTCTCTCTCTTTCTTTCTTATTTGTTTTTTGGTAGAGACAGGGTCTGGCTATGCTGATCAGGCTGGTCCCAAACTCCTGTCCTCAAGCAATATTCCCATCTCAACTTTCCAAAGTAATTCACATATTTATTGATTACAAGCTACGTGTCAGGCATTGGACTGTTTTCTGGGAAAACAGCCCATAGAAATATGACCCAGACCTTGAAATTACAGTCCAGCTATCAGGAAGCTTGTTGGATGTTGTGAAATGGAAAGCAATGTACATCAGAGAGTATTATTAGGAGGTAGGGGCTGGGGGAGCAAAGCAGAGCTGGGGGTGGGGTTGGTTGACTCACGCAGTAAGAAAGGGAGGCAATGGAACCACAGCCAGAGGCCCCACTTCCTCCCTGAAAACCTCAAAAACTTCAACCCATATCCATTGCCACCTCCAACCTTGAGGCCAGCCAGCTGATTTCCCAGTCAGCACAGCACATTGGTCCAGGAGCTCTGTCACATGGACACTTTTGAGGGGCACCAGGTAAGGACTCCATGTCAGGAAGGGAGCTGGGAGATCATGGCATATAAGTTAAGCCGCTGTGTGGGGTGTGCCTCCACTGGCAGAGCTGAGGGTGGGGCTGATGGTGCTCTTGCCTGGCTCTGCTCTGTGGTTGACACCTCCCTCCCTCTGCCTGACACCCACTTGCTTATCTCCCCGGACAGCCCAGTTATCAGTCTGTCAGATGCATTTGAGTTGGTCCTTGGCTTCACACCCCAAGGTGGGGAAGAGATCGTGAGTTAAGGCATGCCTGCTCTCATATTTGCAGAAGGGACCTACAGACACTCTTGCATCTTCCCCTGCACCCATCTGTGATCCTCCAATCCTTCTGTGGGCAAAAATTGCAGATGTGTCTTCAAATGATATCTGAGGTCATCGCATTCATCCTCTCATCTCAACCATTCCAAGAGAATATGAGACAAGAAGCGGTCACTTTGCTTGGATTCAAATCCACCACAGCTAGTGTACTCTGACCCACTACGTGAAACTCCCTACCATGTACATGGATGTCCTTTCCAGCCTGGTGTGGAACAAGGCAAAATTAAAGTCCACCTATATGTCCACCATTGGAGGGAAGCTACATATTACGTACATCCATGCATCAGAATACTATGTGGCCAGGAAAAAGCAGGAGGTGAATTTACTCAATGACTCTTACATGCCAAATCTCTTTATGATCATCTTATTTAATTTTCCCCAAAATTCTCCAAGGTGGCCAGGCATGATGGCTCACACTTGTAATCCCAACACTTTGGGAGGCCAAGGTGGGAGGATAGCTTGAGCCCAGGAGTTTAAGACCAGCCTGGGCAACATAGCAAAATCCCTTCTCTACAAAAAATTAAAAAAATAGCCAAGCGCGATGACGTGTGCCTGTAGTTCCAGTTACCTGAGAGGCTTGAGCCCTAGAGGTCAAGACTGCCGTGAGCCATGATTGTGCCACTGCACTTCAGCCTGGGCAACAAAGTGAGAACTTGTCTCAAAAAAAAAAAAAAAAAAAAAGACTCTCCAAGGTAAGAATATTGTTTTTTTTTTGAGACAGAGTTTCCCTCTTGTTGCCCAGGCTGGAGTACAATGGCATGATCTCGGGTCATAGCAACCTCCACCTCCTTGGTTCAAGCAATTCTCCTGCCTCAGTCTCCCGAGTAGCTGGGATTACAGGCATGCACCATCACACCCGGCTAATTTTGTATTTTTAGTAGAGACAGGGTTTCTTCATGTTGGTCAGGCTGGTATCGAACTCCTGACCTCAGGCAATCCGCCCACCTTGGCCTCCCAAAGTGCTGGGATTACAGGCATGAGCCACTGCGCCTGGCCTAGGTAAGAATTTTTAATGTCTTTGCTTTATGGATGAGCAGATAAGTTTCATCAAGGGTATACGAGGTAGTATCAACTCAAATGCCTACGGTGACCATGTAGTTAACATAAAGTGACCCAAGAATAAGTACGATACAGTTTTTCATGACCCTCGGTCTTGGTTTCAAGGATCCAACAGGGAAGGGTGGGGACTGAGGCAAACCAGAGAGCACAGGCCATTCTTAAAGACCTATCACTGTAAAGCTGGTTGCCTCACCAGGAGCTCGGACACACACACACCCCCTTTGTCTGAAAGCTCGGACATGCTCAGGCATGTTCCCTTCTCCTTTTCTTGCACAGCCTGGCTTTCCCTTAAAGAACCCAGTATGAAAGCAGGGTCTTGTGATTTTAGCCAATAGTAGCCGAGTCTTTCTAGCCAATAGCAGCCAAGTCTTTCTAGCCAATAGCAGCTGAGTAATTCTAACCAATAGCAGCCAAGTCCTGTATGCAAACAAAGCCTTGTAACCTTACCCAATAGTAGTCCTGCTCTCCCACAACCAATCGAGCTCCTTCACTCCCTATAAAACCCCAAGTCTGACAGGAGTCCGTGTGACTTCTCCGGCCCCTCCTGTCGGACCACAAAACCTCGCCCAGGAGCCTGAATAAATTCCTTCGTATTGGATCTTCTTGTGTTGGCCTCAGTTTCTTCTTTTTAAACTCGGCAAGAACCCAAGAACAAACCTTACAAATGACGCTGGAAACCCAGGAGGAGTTGTAAGACCCCTCCTGGGGGAAACTGACTCCTCCACACAAAGCCAGACTGGGGAGCTGCCATTTCACCACAAGGTAAGACTTCTGTTGCCCACCACCCCACCCACTGTTCTCGGGGAGTCCCTGTCTGAAACCACTGCAGCGTCAGGGATTCCTGTTGGGGGTCCAGGACTCGAGTCTAGGACTCTGGCTGCCTGCCATGGGTCCGGGACTCTGGCTTCCTGCCATTGAGTCTGGGACTCCGGCTTAGGACTTGAGTGTAAGAGGAGACGTCCCTGCACTCTTGTCCTCTCCCCGTGAGGGGTTTTTTAGGGTCAGGAATTTGAGGGAGACATCCCCATTTTCCTGAACCCTCACCAGTGACTGAGGTGTGGGTACTCAGAAACCCCGTTTGAGCAGCCCTGCCTCAGGGCAGAGCCAAACCCCCCAGCTTGTGCCAAAATCTTTATTTTGAACTAGCCCATTGGCATAAAAGGCTCCCGTTAAGTAAGAAACTGTATTTTCAGTTTCTTTTTCTGTTTCTCCCTCTTTTTTTTTTCTTTTCTTCTCTCTCTCTCTCCCTCTCTTATATGTGGTGCTGTCTTTATTGTGGCCTCTAATTTTGCCATGTGGCAGATAGCCCTAGCCCTTTCTTTTTTTGTTCCTGATTATAATCATTGTAAATGTGCAGGCTTTCTGGTATTTTTGTTCCCACCCCACCCTCTGTTCCTCTTGCACCACTGCTCAGGTGCTCCTAGCCAAAGAAACCTCCTCTACGCCTTTAGCCCCTCTACCCTCCTCCTCTTCCTTTTCCGACCCCGACGTGCCTGAGGAACTCTCCTTTCCACTGGCCTGACCCAATAATCCTCCACCCTATGACAGACCTCAACCCCCCTCAGCTCCTCCACCTCCTTATTACAACCTGGCCTCTCCTGTTAGTGCTCACACCTGCTCGCACTGTGCTCCTAACAACGCCTCCTAGCAGGCATGCAAAGTGCAGCCCAGAAGGTAGTTAATTATGATAAGCTGAGGGAAATAACTCGGGGCCCTACTGAAAACCCTGCCGCCTTTCTCGACCGACTAATGCTATGATCCTCCATACCCAGCTGGATCTGGCCTCTTTAGTGGGGGCTACAGTTCTAGCCAGCCACTTCATCTCCCAGTCAGCGGCTGATATAAGGAGGAAACTTAAAAAAGCTGAGGGCCCCCAAACTCCCATACAGGACCTGGTAAACATAGCATTTAAAGTTTTTAACAGCCGAGAGGATAAGGCTGAGGCCACCTGACAGGCCTACTTACGGCAGAAGGTAGGTCTCCAAACCCGAGCTCTTGTAGCAGCCCTGAGGCCGGCAGCCCCCCGAACATCTGATGGGGGAGGTCCATTGAAACTCTTCCAAAAGGCTCCAAGGGCCCAGCCCAGGCCCTGTTTCAGATGTGGTCAAGAGGGACACTGGGCCCGGCAGTGCCCCTGTCCTCGTCCACCTCCTGGACCTTGCCCAAACTGCAAACAGACTGGACACTGGAAGGTTGATTGCCCGTCTCGGACCATAGGCCCACTTCCCACACCTTTATGTGAGGAGCAGGCCGGTCCACAGGAAGCAATCCCTTTGCCTGAATTTCTCAGCCTTCTGGACAACTGATGCAGCCCAGACTCGAGGACCCCCATCACCCTTGCTGAGCCCACGGTAACACTGCAGGTAGCGGCACCCTCTCTAGCAGCAGCCAGACTTGGGAGCAGTGCCCTAGGGTACAGTGTCACTTCAGCTGCCCAAATGGAAGATAAGCTCCGTGTGGCCATTGAAGCATCAGCTGCCTCTCTGGCCTCCCTCCAGCGACAAATCACGTTACTAGCCCAAGTAATTCTCCAAAACCGATGGGCCCTTGACCTATTAATGGTGGAAAAAGGAGGTTCCTACAAGCTCGTATGTGAGAAATTGGATGAGTGACAATCAAATGCTGCTTCATCCCTTTGTCTGATTCATGGTTGAGGCACCAGCTGACTGACCTGTCCCCCTTACTTCGCCCCTATTCAGTGGGAAGTAGAAAGAGTGGCGCCCTCTATCATCAAAAGGTCGGAATGTAAGGCCGGTTGCCTCACCAGGAGCTTGGATGCACACCCACTGCCCGCACCCCTCCCCACCCTTTGTCCAAAAGCTCGGACATGCTCGGGCTTGTTCCCTTCTCCCTCAGCCTGGCTTTCCCTTAAAGAACCCAGTATGCAAGCGGGGTCTTGTGATTCTAGCCAATAGCAGCCAAGTCTTTCTAGCCAATAGCAGCTGAGTCTTTCTAGCCAATAGCAGCCGAGTAATTCTAACTAATAGCAGCCAAGCCCTGTATGCAAACAAAGCCTTGTAACCTTACCCAATAGTAGTCCTGCTCTCCCACAACCAATCGAGCTCCTTCACTCCCTATTAAACCCCACGTCTGAGAGGAGTCCATGTGACTTCTCCGGCCCCTCCTGTCGGACTGCAAAACCTCGCCCAGGAGCCTGAATAAATTCCTTCATATTGGATCTTCTTGTGTTGGCCTCAGTTTCTTCTTAAACTCGGCAAGAACCCAAGAACAAACCTTACAGTCACTACCCAGAATAATCGGGGAACAGTGTTGCCAGAGTTCCAGCTTTTCCAGAGAATCTGAAAATCAAGAGTTGTATGTGAATCTCCATATTTTTAAAAAGAATGGTTCCAATGTCTTTTTTTTTTTTTTTTGGTAGAATTTTCCTCTTGTTGCCAGGCTGGAGTGCAATGGCGCGATCTCTGCTCACCGCAACCTTCGCCTCCCGAGTTCAAGCAATTCTCCTGCCTCAGCTTCCCGAGTATCTGGGATTTCAGGCATGTGCCACCACGCCCAGCTAATTTTTTTGTATTTTTAGTAGAGATGGGGTTTTACTGTGTTGGTCAGGCTGGTTTTGAATTCCCTACCTCAGGTGATCCACCTGCCTCGGCCTCCCAAATTGCTGGGATTACAGGCGTGAGCCACCGCACCTGGCATTTTTTTTTTTTTTTTTTTTTTTTTTTTTTTGAGACAGCGTCTTGCTCTGTCACTCAGGCTGGAGTGCAGTGGTGCGATCTTGGCTCACTGGAACCTCTGCCTCCCAGATTCAAACAATTCTCCTGCCTTAGTCTACCAAGTAGCTAGGACTACAGGTGCATGCCACCACACCCAGCTAATTTTTGTATTTTTGGTAGAGATGGTGTTTCTCCATGTTGGTCAGGCTGGTCTTGAACTCCTGACCTCAGGTGATCCACCTGCCTTGGCCTTCCAAAGAGCTGGGATTACAGGTGTGAGACACTGCACCTGGCCCTCCAATGTCTTAAAATGATGTGTATGCCAATCAGAATAGATCTGTGTGTCAGATTCAGCAGCCTCTGCCCAAGATCCCAGAGCCCAAGCCCTTTCCACATTTCTAGCTGTCTCCAAAAGCTATGACCTCCACTGTTTTTACTAAACACTTAAATAGTTAATGTCGAATTGTCACAAACTCTTCCAAAAAACAGGAGAGAACATTTCCCAACTCATCCTATGAGGCCGATGTTACCTTGCTATCAAAAACCAATGACAGGCTTGCTGCAGTGGCTCACACCTGTAATCCAAGCACGATGGGAGGCCAAGGCAGGAAGATCACTTGAGATCAGGAGCTTGAGACCAGCCTGGGCAACATGTTGAAATCCCATCTCTACAAAAAAATTTAAAAATTAAACAAAAAAAGATCATAAGAAAACTACAGACTGATATCTCTTGTGAGTGCAAATACAAAAATCTACAAAATATGAGCATGTGGTCAGGCATGATGGCTCATGCCTGTAATTCCAGCACTTTGGGAGGCTGAGGCAGGAAGATTACTAAAGCTCAGGCATTTGAGACCAGCCTGGACAACATGGCAAAACCTCTTCTCTACAAAAAAATACAAAAATTAGCTGGGTTGTAGTGGTGTGCATCTGTACTCCCAGCTACTTGAGAGGTTGAGATGGGAGGATTGCTTGGGCACGGGAGGTCAAGGCTGTGGTGAGCTGTGGTTGGTCTTGGCCAACAAAGCAAGAACCTATCTCAAAAAAAAAAAAAGTTGCATCAGTTTCTTTTACCATATACAAAACTAACTCAAAATGCATGGTAGATATAAATGTAAGAGCTAAAACTCCAAAACTCTTAGGAGAAAATATGGAAGCAAACCTTTCTGACCTTGGGTTAGACAAAGCCTTCTTAGATACAACACCAAAAGCACAAACAACAAAGATAAAGTAAGAAAATTGGATTCCACCAAAATTAAAAACCTCTGTGCTTCATAAGATTCCATCAAAGGAAGTGTAGGATAGCTGTATTTTTTTTTTTAAATAAAAATAACAGAAAATAGGCCAGGCCCAATGGCTCACTGAGTGAGACTTTGTCTCAAAAATAAATAAAAATTAAAAATGAAATAAAGGAAAATAACAGGTGTTGGTGGTGGCTGGGCACAGTGGCTCATGCCTGTATTCCCAGCACTTTGGGAGGCCAAGGCAGCCGGATCACGAGGTCAGGATTTCGAGACCAGCCTGGCCAACACGGTGAAACCACATCTCTACTAAACATACAAAAAAATAGTTGGGCGTGGTGGCCTGGGCCTGTAATTCCAGCTACTTGGAGGCTGAGGCAGGAGAATCGCTTGAACCCAGAAGGCAGAGATTGCAGTTAGCCAAGATCGAGCCACTGCACTCCAGCCTAGGCAACGATGCAAGACTCCGTTTTGAAAAAAAACAAAAGCGAAAACAAGCGTTGTGCCCAGCGCGGTGGCGCGTGCCTGTAGTCCCAGCTACTCGGGAGGCTGAGGTGGGAGGATTGCTTGAGCCCAGGAGTTCTGGGCTGTAGTATGCTATGCTGATTGGGTGTCCACACGAAGTTTGGCATCAATATGGTGACCTCCTGGGATTGGGGGACCAGCAGGTTGCCTAAGGAGGGGTGAAGCGGCCCAGGTCGGAAACGGAGCAGGTCAAAACTCCCGTGCTGATCAGTAGTGGGATCGCGCCTGTGAATAGCCACTGCACTTCAGCCTGGGCAACATAGCGAGACCCCCCGTGTCTAAAACAACAACAATGTATGGTGGAAATGCGAAATGGTCCAGGTGCTATGGCAAAACAGTTTGGTGATTCCTCAAAGGTAAAGAATTAGCATATTCCACTTCTAGCATATACCCAAAATTGCAAACAGGTACTTAAATAAGCACGTATGCATTCATGTTCACAGCAACATTTTTTGAAATAGCCCAAAAGGTAGAAACAGCCCACATGTCCATTAACAGATGAATGGATAAATTGTACTGCAAACATACAATGGAATATTCATCCATAAACAGGAATAAAGTCTTGATATACACTGTAACATGGAGAAACTCCAAAACATTATCCTAAAGCAAATACACTAAACACAAAAGGTCACAATTATGATTTTTTTTTTTTTTTTTTTTGAGACAGAGTCTTATTCTGTCACCCAGGCTGGAGTGCAGTGGCTCCATCTTGGCTCACTGCAACCTCCACTTCCTGGGTTCAAGCGATTCTTGGGCTTCAGCCTCCTGAGTAGCTGGGACTACAGGCATGCACCACTATGCCCGGTTAATTTTTTTTTTTTTTGAGAAGGAGTTTTTACTCTTGTTGCCCAGGCCAGAGTGCAATGGTGCAATCTCGGCTCGCTGCAACCTCTGCTTCCTGGGTTCAAGCGATTCTCCTGCCTCAGCTCCCAAGTAGCTGGGATCACAGGCACACACCACCATACCTGGCTAATTTTTTTTGTATTTAATAGAGACTGGGTTTCATCCTTGTTGGTTGGGATGGTCTTGAACTTCTGACCTCAAGTGATTGAATGGCCTCGGCCTCCCAAAGTGCTGGAATTATAGGCGTGAGCCACTGAGCCCAAGCAATTTTTGTATTTTTAGAACAGAGTTTAACCATGTTCACCAGGCTGGTCTCGAACTCCTGGCCTCGAACAATCCGCCTGTCTTGGCCTCCCAAAGTGCTGGGATTACAGGTGTGAGCCACCACACCCAGTCAACACAATTGTATGATTCTATTTATTTAAAACGTCCAACATAGTGATGGCAAATTGGTCAGTGCCAGTGGCTGGGTGTAGGGATGGGGGAGCAGGGGAATGGAAACTGCTTAATGGGTAAGGGATTTCACTTTGGAGGGATGGAAGTGTTTGGAATTAGATAGAGGTGCTGGTTTCACAACATTGTGAATGTACAAAATGCCATGAAGTGTTCACTTTAAAATGGTTAATTTTGGGCTGGGTGCAGTGGCTCACACCTGTAATCCCAGCACTTTGGAAGGCCAAGGCAGGCGGATCACAAGGTCAGGAGTTTGAGACCAGTCTGGCCAATATGGTGAAACCTCGTCTCTACTAAAAATACAAAAATTAGCCAGTCATGGTGGTGGGCACCTGTAGTCCCAGCTACTCAGGAGGCTGAGGCAGGAGAATCACTTGAACCCGGGAGGCAGAGGTTGCAATGAGTCAAGATCGTGCCACTGCACTCCAGCCTGGGTGACCAGAGTGAGGCTCTGTCTAAAAAAAAAAAAAAAAAAAAAAGTTAATTTGGTTTTTTGAGATGGGGTCTCACTTTGTCGCCCAGGCTGGAGTGCAGTGGCACAATCATGGCTGCCTGCAGCCTCAACCTCCTGGGCTCAAGCAATTCTCCCACCTCAGCTCCTGAGTACCTGGAACTGTAGGCATGCACCTCTACACCCGGGTAATTATTTTATTTTTAGTAGAGACAAGGTCTTGCTATGTTACCCAGGCTGGTCTTAAACTCCTGAGCTCAAGCAATCCTCATGCTTCAGTCTCCCAAACTGCTGAGATTGCAGGCATGAGCCACCTTGCCCAGCTCTAAAATGATTGTTTTCAAGTTATGTTAATTTCACCTAAATAAATTCTTTTTGAAAAAGAATGTGAAAAGACAACCCACAGAATGAGATAAAATATTTTCAAATTATATCTGATAAGAAACTTGTATTCAGAATATAAAAATAACTCTTGCAACTCAATAATAAAAGACAAATTACCAAATTTTTATATGGGCAAAGGATCGGAACAGACATTTCTCTGAAGAAGATACACAATTGGCCACTAAGTACATAAGAAGATGCTCACCATAATTAGCCATCAGGAAAACGCAAGTGGAAACCACAATGAGATACCATTTCACACCTACTGGGTTGATATACTTACACAAAACAAACCAAAACAGAAAAAAACATAAATGTTAGCGAGATTGCAGAGAAACTGGAACGCTTATACACTGCTGATAGAAACATAAAATCATACAGTCACTGTGGAAAACAGATGGGCAACTCCTCAAAAAAACTAAATAGAGGCCGAGTGCTTGTAATCCCAGCACTTCAGAAGGTCAAGGCAAGAGGATTGCTTAAAGTCAGAAGTTTGAAACCCACCTGGGCAACAAAGTGAGACTTCATCGCTACAAAAAAATTTTTAAATTAGCAGAGTGTGGTGGCACATTAGCCCCACGTACTCAGGAGACAGAAGTGAGAGGCTCAGTTAAGCCCCAGGAGTTTGAGGATTCAGTGAGCTATGATTGCGCCACTGCACTCTGGCCTGGGAGACAGAACAATACCCTGTCTCTGGGGGAAAAAGTTAAACAGCTGGGAGCCATGGCTCATGCCTGTTCCAAGGCAAGAGGATCATTGCTCCCACAAGTCTAAGACAAGCCTAGGTAACATAGTGAGACCCTGTCTTTACAAACAATTTTTTTTATATAGAATCTCACACTGTCACCCAGGCTGGAGTGCAGTGGTTCGATCTCTGCTCACTGTAAACTCCACCTCTGGGTTCAAGCAATTCTCCTGCCTCAGCCTCCTGAGTAACTTGGATTACAGGTGCCTGCCACCATGCCTGGCTAATTTTTTGTATTTTTAGTAGAGACGGGGTTTCACTATGTTGGCCAGGCTGGTCTTGAACTCCTGACCTCATGGTCTGCCTGCCTTGGCCTCCCAAAGTACTGGGATTACAGGCGTGAGTCACTGCACCCAGTAACAAACAAATTTTAAAATTAGCCGAATGTGGCAGCACACAACTATAGTCCCAGCTACTTGGGAGGCTGAGGTGGGAGGATGGCTGAAGCCCGGGAGGTTGAGGCTGCAGTGAGCTATGATTATGTCAGTACACTCCAGCCTGGGCAACAGAATGAGACCCTGTCTCAAAAAAAAAAGTACTGATACATGTTACAGTGTGAATGAACAGTGAAAACCATTATGTTAAGTGAAAGAAGCCAGACACAAAGACAACATATTATATAGTTCTATTTACATGAAATGTTCTGAATAGGAAAACCCATAGAGACAGAAGGTGGATTAGTGGTTGCCAGAGGGTGTGGGCTCTGCGGGAAAATGGAGACTCTGCATTTAGCATGATGATGTTCTAAAATTAATTGTGGTGATAGTTGCACAATTCTGTGACTAGACTAAAATCTATTGAATTATGCACTTTAAATAAATGAATTGTATAATATGTGTATTATATCTTAATAAAGCTGTTAAAGAAAGCTAGAGAGAGAAAGAGGGAAATAGAGGAATATCCTGCTCTCCTGACACTGGATGCCTTCCTAGAATTTCCCATAAATGCCTCCTGATGGAATGGGAGCTCTAAGAAATGGGGGACCAGCTGAAGTTTCCATCAAAACCTGTATGTCAGCATTCCCCACACCAAAAGCAGGCCCTGGGCCAGGTAATTCGATGGAAAAGCACAGGCTCTGCAGAGGCAGAAATGGTGGTTTGGCACTCAACATTCCTTCCTCCCTCCTAGCATGCCTTCCTGGATCGCACAAATAGAAAGTGAAATACTACATTTCCCAGACTCCCTTGCAGCTAGGGCTCAGGACGTGAATGTGGATCTGCTAATCTGGATACATTTGGGTGACATTTAGAAGGTGGAAGAAAAGAGGTTAAAGGCTTTGGATCAAAGCCATTTCTGCAGGAGTGTCAGCAGAGGCTTAGGGTCAAGGTTTGAAGCAAACTTTTTCTTTTTTTTTTCTTTCTTTCTTTTTTTTTTTTTTGAGACGGAGTCTTGCTCTGTTGCCCAGGCTGGAGTGCAGTGGCACAATCTTGGCTCACTGCAACCTCCACCTCCCAAGTTTAGGCAATTATCCTGCCTCAGCCTCCCGAGTAGCTGGTAGTACAGGCACCTTCCACCATGCCCAGCTAATCTTTGTATTTTTAGTAGAAACGGGGTTTTGTCATGTGGCCAGGCTGGTCTTAAACTCCTGACTGCAGGTGATCCGCCTGCCACAGCCTCCCAGAGGCACTCCAGCCTGGGCAACAGAGCGAGATCCTGTCTCAAAAACACAAAAACAAAACAAAACAACTTTAATGGAGCATAATAGATATACAAAAAACTGCTCATATTTAATGCTTACAACTTGATGAATATGGACATAAGCATATACTTGCAAAACCATCACTACAGTCAAGGCAACAAACATTTTCATCACCTCCAAAGGTTTCTTCATGCTGTTGTTGTTATTGTTGTTGTTTTGTGGTAAGAACATATAACATAAGATCTATCCTCCTATCAAAAAAAAATTGTTTTTGAGACAGAATCTCACTTTGTTTCCCAGGCTGGAGGGCAGTGGCACAATCACGGCTCACTGCAGCCTTGACCTCTTGGGCTCAAGTGATCCTCTTACCTCAGCCTCCCTAGCAGCTGGGACTACAGGTGTGTGTCACCATGCCCAGTGATTTTTTTTTCTTTTTTGAGATGGAGTTTCACTGTTGTCACACAGGCAACATCAGTAAGTTCTAGAGTTCTGCTGTACATGGTGTTTATAATGAACAATACTGTATTTTACATTTAAAAATTTTTTTAGATCCCAACACTTTGGGAGGCCAAGGCAGGCAGATTGCTGGACAACATGGCAAAACCCTGTCTCTACAAAAATACAAAAAAATGGCTAGGTTTGGTGATTCATGCCTGTAATCTCAGCACTTTGGGAGACCGAGGCAGGTCAGTCACCTGAGGTCAGAAGTTCAAGACCACTGCACCCAGCCCAGACCTTCTTAAAGAAGCACGTAGTCTAGCAGGGAGTGCCATCAGGCAGCATGAATCCACCCTCTCCTGTACATCAGCCAGCTTCAGAGAGCTCCAAGGACACCCTCCCAAGGCCCCAGGGTTTTCTTTTTATCTTTTTATCTTTTTTTTTTTTTTGAGACAGGGTCTCACTATGTTACCCAGGCTGGAGTGCAGTGGCTATTCACAGGTGTGATCCCACTACTGATCAGCACGGGAGTTTTGACCTGCTCTGTTTCCGATCTGGGCTCCTTAGGCCACCTGGTGGTCCCCTGCTCCCAGGAGGTCATCATATTGATGCCAACCTTAGTGCGAACACCCGTTCGGATAGTGCACTACAGCCCAGAACTCCTGGACTCAAGCGATCCTCCCACCTCAGCCTCCCAAGTAGCTGGGACTACAGGCACGTGCCACCGCACCCAGCAAGGCTCCAGGGTTTTCATACCCTTGGAGAGGATCCCCAATCCCCACCTCACCAATGACCTCAACATTACGATTCACTGGGCAACTTCCTCCCTCTAAAAGCCTCTAAGACCCCAATTCAGCAAGCTATCCTACCGCTGAGGGTCCCTAGCCCTCAGTACAGAGACACCTCCTCAGGTGCACCGTCTATCCTACTCTATGTCACGATGACAGTGGGAAGGGTATGAGGCCTGGATGACTTCTAAGCCCCATCAGCCACAGCCTACCTTGGGCAAGTTATTGCGCCTCTATAAACCTCTTTCTGCACCTGTGAAATAGGGTTGCTAATACCCACCTTGTTGGAAAGTTCATCCACATAATGGATTTACTCAGGGCCTGATTGCTACTCAACAGATGGTCATTTCTGCCTCCTGTCCCCTCTCCTGCTATTTCCTTCCAGATTATAGCATCTTTCAGGGCAGAAAAAGAACCTGAGCATTTCCTTCTTTTTTTTTTTTTTAAGAGATGGGTCTTGCTATGTTGTCCAGGCTGGAGTGCAGTGGCTATTCACAGGCACTATCCCACTACAGATCAGCACAGGAGTTTTGACCTGCTCCGTTTCCATCCTTGGCTGGTTCACCCCTCATTAGGCAACCTGGTGGTCCCCAACTCCCAGGAGGTTACCATATTGATGCTGAACTTAGTGCAGATACCCAATCAGCATAGCGCACTACAGCCCAGATCTCCTGGGCTCAAGCGATCCTCCCACCTCAGCCTCCCAAATAGCTGGGACTACAAGTATGCGCCACCGCGCCCGGCGAACCTGAGCATTTCTTTACCCCCATCCACACCCCCGACACAGTCTCACATACGTGGGTGCTGTCTGACAAAACATGTTCAATGAATGAGTCAACAACTGGGAGCCCACTGCTGAAATCACTCACTCCATTCATTTCATCAATTTGTATGTTGAACAGATGTGTCCTAAGTCTCAAACAGGTGCCAGGCCCCATGCTGGGGGCAAAAGATATAAAGGAGAGGGAAAAAGGGTCGCTGTCCCCAAGGGGCCCCTAAGCTGTGATGAAAGAGACAAGTCAGTCAGGCATTGCAGTCCTGTGCCATGACTGGACCATGGGGGCCCAAAGACAGGGTATCTTATGGGGGAAGAAGGGTAAAAGTGTCAACGAAGGCTTCCTGGAAATGGGGGTGTCTGTTCTGACAGAATGGCATCTCTGCCTACATTAGGATGGAAGTTCCACGAGGGCAGAGATTTTGATTCTTTTGTTCTCTGCTGTATCCCAGCATCTCAAAGAGTACTGGCACACAGTGGGTGCTGAATGTATGTAGGACGAATGAATGGAACCGGCAAAGAAGAAGAAGAGCTGGGCTGGGCGCGGTGGCTCACTCCTGTAATCCCGGCACTTTGAGGCCGAGGCAGGTGGATCATGAGGTCAGGAATTCAAGACCAGCCTGGCCAACATGGTGAAACCTGGTCTCTACTAAAAATACAAAAATTAGCCAGGCATGGTGGCAGGCGCCTGTAATCCCAGCTACTCTGGAGGCAGGAGAATCGCTTGAACCTGGAAGACGGAGGTTTCAGTGAGCTGAAGTTGTGCCACTGCACTCCAACCTGGGCAACAGAGCAAGACTCTGGCTCAAATATATAAATAATTA
Source organism: Aotus nancymaae (assembly GCF_030222135.1). Taxonomy (NCBI): domain Eukaryota; kingdom Metazoa; phylum Chordata; class Mammalia; order Primates; family Aotidae; genus Aotus; species Aotus nancymaae. The sequence continues at coordinate 22,977,082 of NW_026988467.1, forward strand.
AATAACCAAGGCCCCAAAGTCAACCAGACTCAGTTTGATGCCCATCTCTGCCACTCTAGCTTGCACCTTGAGCAAATGGCATAACCTGCCTTAGCTTCAGTTTTCTTATCAAAATAGGAATAGCAAGAGCATCGAGGTTTTAGGGTTGTCTTGAGGGTGGTAACAGGCTGTGCAGAGTAAGGGCCAGATGAATGGGAGCTGTTAGGAGACTCCTGGGAGGTTCTGCAATGGTTCTGTGGGCTTCCAAATGTGGTACCAGTGGGATGCCACCAGCTGCCTCCACAGGAAGCTCAGGTCCTCTGAGAAGCAAATGCCAGGAGGGGATTAGATGTGAGAGAAGTTTCTCAGGGGAAATGGGAATGGAAATGTGAGCGAAAATGGGCAGGGAGCTGGAGGAACCTGGGAGTGCTGGCAGCCCACGGTGCAAGTGAGACTCCCATGGAGGAGAGTGGGAAGGAACAAAGGTTGAGAAGGAAAAGACTTAGACTATGGTGCAATTCTAAGAAGGTTTCAGCAGAACCATGGGAAAGTCTTGAATCCAAAGTGGCCTTGGTGTCTCTGCTGTGCTCAGTCACAGCCTGGGAGCAACTGTGGGAAGTGTGGCTTTGGAGAGAATGTGGCGATGGATTTCAGCCATTACAGCTGGGGCATGCACATTAAAGACAATGGCTATGTGAAGGCAAGAGCAACTATAATTTTTTGGTTTTTTTAAGACAGAGTCTCACCCTGTTGCCCAGGCTGTACTGCAATGGCACGACCTTGGCTCACTGCAACCTCTGCCTCCCAGGTTCAAGCGATTCTTCTGCCTCAGCCTCCCGAGCAGCTGGGATCACAGGTATGTGCCACCACACCCAGCTAATTTTTTTTTTTTTGTATTCTTAGTAGAGATGAGGTTTCACCATGTTGGTTAAGCTGGTCTCAAACTCCTAATCTCGTGATTCGCCAGCCTCGGCCTCCCAAAGTACTGGGATTACACACGTAGGCCACCGTGCCCAGCCTATAGTTTTTATTATACATATAGTTTTCTTTTTTCTTTCTTTCTTTCTCTTTTTTTGCTTTTGAGATGGAGTCTCACTCATTGCCCAGACTGGAGTGCAATGACATGATCTTGGCTCACTGTAACATCCACCTCCCGGGTTCAAGAGATTCTCCACCTCAGCCTCCCAAGTAGTTGGGATTACAGGTGCCACCAGCCCTGGCTAATTTTTGTATTTTTAGTAGCTTCAGCTCCCTACCCATTTTCCCATGTTGACCAGGCTGCTCCAAAACACCTGACCTTAGGTGATCCGTCCACCTCAGTTTCCCAATGTGCTGGGATCACAGGTGTGACCCACTGCGCCTGATCTACATATAATTTTCTAATACAGTTTAAAAGAAAAAAATACCACTTGCCTTGATTGTGTTTTCAGACTTCATGAAGTCTCCAGAAACATTTTGGAAAATCCTGGATTCCTGGCTAAGGTATTATTGGGATTGTGGAAAGAGGACACCGGACAGAGCTGGGAGATCTGGATTCTAGCCTCGTTCTGTCACTAATTTGCTCTAGAAGTGTCTTCAAGTCACTTCCTTAGTTTCTATATCTTAAAATTCATGCAAGGAAGAGGGGCACCTGCTGTTCAATGTCCCCTCAGAGACTGACTCCTGGGCAGAGGATCCTATGGCCCTGGGGCTGCTTTTGTAACACCAGAGCCTCCTGGGCCTGCACCCCTACCTTGTGCCCACGTGGGTTTGCCAAGCAGGGACCTTGTTCCCCGCCACCCTCTGCTCCTGGCTTTTCCTGAGCAGAGGGGGGCTCAACCTCTAGTCTTGCGGTTTCCCTCGAGCTAGCTGTCCCCGCAGCTGTTGGTGTCAGTGAGAGACAGGCTTTGAGAGGATGGTAGGCAAGGGGAAGGTGTTAACTTCCAAAATAACCTCTGAGGGGAGACTGGTGGCCACTTTGAAGCAGACTCTCACCACCACCACCCTGTTTCCAGGAAACTCCCAAAGCCTGAGGGAAGCAGGGCCTTTGAAGAAACATAAGGACAAGAAGGACAAGCTCAGGGTCTGAAGGGCCAGCCAGGTTTGGAGGGGGATCTGGGAGCAGAATGAAGAGAAGGGGGCAGGGTTAGTGGTTCTTTGTTTTGTCTTTGTTTTTCAGACAGGGTCTTACTCTGTCTCCCAGGTTGGAGTACAGTGATACAATCACAGCATACTGCAACCTCAACCTCCCAGGCTCAAGCAAACCTCCCAGCTCAGCCTCCTGAGTAGCTGGTGCTGCAGGTGCGTACCACCACTCCCAGCCAAGGTTAGTACTGAGAAGGTCAGAAGATCAGATTCTCAGAAAGCAGGTTCTGTGTCTTCTTCATCTGACCAGGGGTTCCCCGATGATTGAGTCCTGGTCTCACCTTGAGATGAGGAGGCACCCATAGGGTGTGCTCTGTGCCTTCTATTAATAATAGATTGGCCAGGCACGGTGGCTCACTCCTGTAATCCCAGCACTTTGGAAGGCTGAGGCAGGTGAATCACTTAAGATTAAGAGTTTGGGCCGGGCGCGGTGGCTCACGCCTGTAATCCCAGCACTTTGGGAGGCCGAGGCGGGTGGATCACGAGGTCAAGAAATTGAGACTATCCTAGCCAAAATGGTGAAACCCTGTCTCTACTAAAAATACAAAAATTAGCTGGGCATGGTGGTAAGCACCTGTAATCCCAGCTACTCAGGAGGCTGAGGCAGGAGAATCACTTGAACCCAGGAGGCAGAGGCTGTAGTGAGCCGAGATCGTGCCACTGCAACTAGCCTGGCGACAGAGCAAGACTCCATCTCAAAAATAAATGAATAAATAAATAGAAAAAATTAACTGGGCATGGTGGTGCATGCTTGCAGTCTCAGCTACCCAGGAGGCTGAAGTGGGAGGATCGCTTGAGCCCGGGGCCAGAGGTTGCAGTGAGCCGAGATTGTGCCACTGTACTCCAGCCTAGGTGACAGAGCAAGACCCTGTCTCAAAAAAAAAAAAAAATCTCATTTGCACACATCATTTAACTCCTTCCAAGGAGAAGCCCTGAAGCTTAAGCTAAGTCTACCTCTGTTCCACTCATTTCTGGAAGACAAGTTTGAGTTTGATTACTCTGGAAAGGCCTCAGGTCTGCTGGCTCTCTGTCCTCGCCTTCTCTTTAAAAAAAAAAAAAAACGATTACTTGGGAAGTGGGGGCCCTGGCTCTGCGTGTGTGTGTGTGTGTGTGCATGTCTGCATGTGTGCATTCTGCAATTTAAAGGGTTAAACCTCTGACCAAAGCTGAATCCAGCCATGTAGAGGCTTCTCTGTTCATCTCTCTAAAGGGGCCCTGATCTTTTCTGCTTCAGGGTCTTTATAAATTGTGCCCTCTGCCTGAAACACACCCTTAACACGTACATAAACATACACACACCCCCCCTTCACCTCTTTTCCATGTTTTCTTTGGTCAAGATTTAGGTATCTGTATGTCTCTGTTTCAAAGTCAGTTTCTGAGGAAAGCTTTTTTCTGACCTCCTTTCCCTTAAATTAAATCACTGTAACTGTTCGTTCGCTGTAATCCTGCCCTGCTCGTGCCACAAGGCTGGGAACCTCATTTGTCTGTGTGTCTATCTTGTTCATGCCTGTATTTTTCCAGTCTGCGTCATGGTATCTGTTACATAATGGCACTCAAACAACATTTCAATGAATGAATGAATGAATGAACAAAGAAACTTACTGATGGTGGATGAGAAAAAGGGTCATATGGGGTAAGGGTGTCCCCTGCTGGATATTGAGAGTACCAGGGACTGAGGACATCCTCTCTGAGCTGGGAAGAATGACTTCGGGTGGTAAATTTCCTCCCTGAGGGGCAGCGTTGGGGAACCCCACCTTATGCCCAGACTCCTAATGTGTGCTGCTTCTTACCTCTATCAGCCCTTCCAGCCTTCAGAGCATCCATCCCCACCCGCAATGGCCTGACTCCTATACCCATCCTCCCCCACACTGCAGACCACGTCAGCTAAGCTGTGGAGCTGCACAGCGACCAACCGCTCCTCCATCCTCTCCACAATGAATATCCACCCCCTCTTGGAACTTTTGCTTTGAATAAGAATAGGCCCAGAGTACTCCATCGATCCTCTTTCCCCCTCCTCCCAAATCAATCAATCAGTAGTGATTGGCTGGGGCACTGGGGTGGAAGTGGACAAGGAATGGTGGGTGAAGAGCACAGAAAGTTGGTGGGGTGGGGGTGGGGTAGGTGAGTGTCTTTCTGAAACAGGGTCCTGCTAAAAGTATGGTAAACAGTAGATTTCTCTGGAGGGGAATAATTGGTGAGAAGACACCTAGAATGAGGTATTTAGAAAGGTGAATGAGGAATTCCTGACTACTGTCTTTTTTTTTTTTTTTTTTTGAGACAAAGTGTCCCTCCTGTTGCCCAGGCTGGAGTGCAATGTCTCGATCTTGGCTCACTGTAACCTCCGCCTCCTGGGTTCAAGCGATTCTCCTGCCTCAGCCTCCCAAGTAGCTGGCATTATAGGTGCCGCCACCACACCTGACTAATTTTTTGTATTTTTAGTAGAGATAGGGTTTCATCATGTTGGCGAGGCTGGTTTCTTGAACTCCTGACTTCTGGTAATCCACCCACCTCGGCTTCCCAAAGTGCTGGGATTACAGGAGTGAACCAGCACACCCGGCCTCTGACTACTGTCTTGACTGACAAAGGGGTGAAATATCTCCAGTTTATATAAAGTGTAAGCACAATGGGAGGAGAGGGGGTTCATAGAAGATTGGACTAAGAGGAACATGGTGAGGAGCACGGGGATTCCATGAGAAGGGTCAGGGCTCAATGCTAAGGACATGGAGGGAGCAGAGAGGGCAGGAGGAAGCCTCCTTGGCCAAAGGTAAAAAGGGGTAGCGGGTGGGGGGGTCAATGAGAGATAGAGGTTACTCCTCCAGTGAGGATGGGAAGAACCAGACCACACCTGTGACTCTCCATAAGGTTCCCATCCCTGGCCCCTCCCCCAGCCATGCCCCAAAGTAGGGCTGGGGAAGAGTGACAGTTACTTAATGACCCTGAGTCCTGCTAGCTCTTCTGGGCAGCTATGGTCACTGGGAGGCTAAAGGGGACTGAAGCCAAAGTCCAAGTTATTGATCTCTGGCCCCAAAGGTCAGCTTCAGGGGCAGAGGGAGTGGTGTTGCCATGGTGGGAGCCTCGAGGGACTCTACAACAGAGGGGCTATGCTGCAGCCCAGTTTTCATGTGTGTATCCTTGGCACCCCATGATCCTACACACACACACACACACACACCACACACACATCCATACACACACACACACCCCACACACATCCATACACACATACACACACACACATATCCATACACACATACACACACACACACCACACACATCCATACACACATACACACACACACCACACACATCCATACACACATACACACACACACATATCCATACACACATACACACACACACCACACACATACATACACACATACACACACATATCCATACACACATACACACACACACACATATATCCATACACACACCCCTCCATCCTGTCCTGCTTGAAATTTCTGCCTGGTGGGATGTCTCAGGACAGACGGCTGGGTGTCTAGCCTTTTGGGTGTCTAGGGAGTATAAAAGGAGAGCCTTGGATGGAATTATTTATTTACTCCTACCTCCATCCCTAAGACAAAGCCCTGGGAGTTCATGAACTTATTGGTGAATCCCATGAAAAAAGCACCAATCTGCTCATCAGGAAGAAAGGATGGCCACAATTTTGCTGTGTGGCCTCGGCAAAGCATTTAACTTCTACAAGTCTTAGTTCCCTTATCCATAAAATAAAGGGATTGAATCAGATGAGCTCTAAGTTCCCTTCTGGATAAGCTATCTAAGATTCCAAGGAATTTGTAAGGACAGGGCTGACAGTAGGGGTTAGGAGTAGGAACTAGGTTAAGTTCAGGAGATTGTGAAAATTTCTTGATCAGGCATGGTGGCTCACACCTGTAATTGCAGGACTTTGGGAGGCTGAGGTGGGCAGATCATCTGAGGTAGGGAGTTGGAGACCACCCTGGCCAACGTGGAGAAACCCCATCTCTACTAAAAATACAAAATTCACCGAGCATAGTGGCACATGCCTGTAATCCCAGCTACTTGGGAGGCTGAGGCAGGAGAATCGCTTGAACCCAGGAGGTAGAGGTTGCAGTGAGCCAAGATCACACCATTGCACACTAGCCTGGACAACAAGAGTGAAACTCCATCTCAAAAAAAAAAGAAAAGAAAGAAATTCTTGGACTTGGAAATAAAATCTGCATTCTAATTTTGGCCATTATTAGCTGTGGAAACTTGGGCAAGTCATGCATTTATTCATTCAACAAATTTTTTTTGTTTTGAGATAGAGTCTCGCACTGTCACCTAGGCTGGAGTGCAATGGTGTGATCTTGGCTCACTGCAACCTCCGCCTCCTGGGTTCAAGTGATTCTTTTGCCTCTGCCTCCCACGTAGCTGAGATTATAGGCGCTCACCACGATGCCCAGCTAAGTTTTTGTATTTTTAGTAGAGACGGGGTTTCACCATGTTGGCCAAGATGGTCTGGAACTCCTGACCTCATGATTCACCCACCTTGGCCTCCCAAAAGCTGGGATTATAGGCATGAGCCACCATGCCCAGCCTCAACAAATATTTCATAAGCAATTATATTATGCCAAGCTTTGTGCTGTGTACTGACACAGTGAACAAAACAGACATACTCTCTGGCTTATAGGGTTTACATTCTAGTGGTCAGTGGGAGAGAAAGACAAATAAGCAAATATATATAATACAGTGGGACAAATGCTCTGTCGTAGATGTGTTGAGTACTATAAAAAATGGGAAAAGGGGCTGGCGCAGGGGCTCAGGCCTGTAATCCCAGTACATTGGGAGGCAGGAGGATTGGTTGAGGCCAGTAGTTCAAGGCCAACCCGGGAAACATAAGGAGATTTCATCTTTATAAAAACATTTCTTTAATTAAAAAAAAAAAAAGAAAGAAAATGGCCCTGGGCGCAGTGGCTCATACCTGTAATTACAGCACTTTGGGAGGCTAAGGTGGGCAGATCACGAGGTCAATAATTTGAGACTAGCCTGGCCAACATGGTGAAACCCTGTCTCTACTAAGAACACAAAAATTAGCAAGGCATAGTGGGGCATGCCTGTAATCCCATCTACTTGGGAGGCTGAGGTAGGAGAATTGCTTGAACCCAGGAGGTAGAGGTTGCGGTGAGCTGAGCTCATGCTACTGTACTCCAGCCTGGACAACAGAGCAAGACTGTTTAAAAAAAAAAGCAAAAGAAGAAAGAAAGAAAGAGAGAAAGAGAGGAGAGAAAGGAAGAAAGGAAGGAAGGAAGGAAGGAAGGAAGGAAGGTAGGAAGGAAAAGGAAAGGAAAGAAAGAAAAGAAGGAAGGAAGGAAAGAAGAGAAATGAGGTGGCTGGGCACAGTGGCTCACACCCGTAATCCCAGCACTTTGAGAGACTGAGGCATGCAGATCACCTGAGGTCAGGAATTCAAGACCAGCCTGGCCAACATGGTGAAGCCCCATCTTTACTAAAAATACAAAAATTAGCCGGGTGGTAGTGGCACGCACCTCTAATCTCAGCTTCTCAGGAGGCTGAGACAGAAGAATGGCTTGAGCCTGGGAGGCAGAGGTTCTGGTGAGCCAATATCACGTCACTGCACTCCAGTCTGGACAACAGAGTGATACCCTGTCTCAAAAAAAAATTAGTAATAATAAAAAAGAAAATGAGGCCTGGTGCAGCAGCTCACGCCTATAATCCCAGCACTTTGGGAGGTCGAGGCAGGCAAATCACTTGAGGCCAGGAGTTCGAGACCTCATCTCTATTAAAAATACAAAAATTAGCCAGGCGTGGTGGCACATGCCTATAATCTCAGCTACTCAGAAGGCTGAGGTGGGAAGATTGCTTGAACCCATGAGGTAGAGGCTGCAGTGAGCTGTGACCATGCCACTGCCCTCCATCCCTGAAGACAGAGCAAGACTCCTTCTCAAAAATAAAAATTTAAAAAAAGAGAGAGAATGAATAGTGATCAGCAAAGTGAAAGTAAGTGAAATGGTGCTTCAGGCAGAGGGGTAATTATGGAGAAAACTTAGGGAGAAAGAGAGTCAAGTTATTGGAGGCCCTAGAGTGTGCATTGTGACAGAAGTGAGAAGGGGAAGGACAAGGATACAAACTTGGCATTAAGGCTGGTACTGGGAGCAGAGACCTGCCTCATCTGCAAAAATTCGGTAACTACGTGGCCACCTTATCTCTCTCTTTTTCTGGCAGCCTTGTTTTCCAGGGTCTAGTGATATAATGAACGGGAAAATACTCTGTGGTCTGAAAAAGCACTGTACAAAGTAGTACATAGACTCTAGAAAATAGCTGAGGAACACCAGGCGGGTTGGCTCATGCCTGTAACCAGCACTTTGGGAAGCCGAGGCAGGCAGATCATCTGAGGTCAGGAGTTCAAGACCCTAACATGGTGAAACCCCATCTCTCCTAAAAATACAAAATTAAGCCAGGAGTGGTGGCTCACGCCTGTAATCCCAGCACTTTGGGAGGCCGAGGTGGGCAGATCACCTGAGGTCGGGATTTTGAGACCAGCCTGACCAACGTGGAGAAACCCCACCTCTACTAAAAATACAAAATTAGCTGGGTGTGGTGGCACACCCCTGTAATCCCAGCTACTTGGGAGACTGAGGCAGGAGAATTGCTTGAACCCAGGAGGCAGAGGTTGCAGTGAGCTGAGATCACACCATTGCACTCCAGAACAAGAGTGAAACTCTGTCTCAAAAAAAAAAAAATTAACTGGGCGTGGTGGTGCATGACTGTAATCCCAGCTACTCGGGAAGTTGAGGCAACAGAATCACTTGAACCCAGGAGGCAGAGGTTGCAGTGAGCAGAGATCGCGCCATTGCACTCCGGCCTGGGCAACAGAGCTTAACCCTGTCTCAAAAAGAAAAGAAAAGAGCTGTGGATCGCTGAGGATCAAGTTGGGTAAATCTGGCTTTCGGCTAACTTCCAGAAAAACGGTGGAAAATTAAACGAAATTGAGACATTGAGCCTCTAAAGACTTAGGTCACAAAACTAGAGAAGGTTAGGACTGGAGTTTGAACAGAAAGCATGACCCCAGAGTCTTTGCAAAAGAGGAAGGGGATTTGTTCTATGGACCTCAGTGGATAGAAGCTACAGAGATTAGGTTGAATTCAACGGAAGAAAGATCTTTTTATTTATTTATTTATTTTTGAGGTGGAGTCTCGCTTTGTTGCTCAGGCTGGAGTGTAGTGGCATGATCTCCACTCACTGCAACCTTTGCCTTCTGCGTTCAAGCAATTCTCCTGTCTCAGCCTCTCCAGTAGCTGGGATTACAGGCATGAACCACTATGCCCAGCTATGTGTGTGTGTGTGTGTGTGTGTGTGTGTGTGTGTGTGTGTGTGTATTTTTAGTAGAGATGGGGTTTCGCCATGTTGGCCAGGCTGGTCTATAATTCCTGACCTCAGGTGATCCACCCGCCTTGTCCTCTCAGAGTGCTGGGATTACAGGTGTGAGCCACTGCACCTGGCCAGAAGAAAGAACTTTCTAACAATCCCAACTATCTGTGGATGGGCAAGGCATTCACAGCAGTAAGTTCCCTGTTGCTGGAAGTTTGCAAGCTGATCTGGACAATGGTCGATGTCAAGCTTGGAGTATGAGAGAGGGTCAGCGGACCTGCAAGGTCTATTTGACTTTGAGGGTCTTGGAATCAAGGATCTTGAAATGTCCATTTCCTTTGTTCCATTCTCTCTCCTTTAATAGAACAGGAGTGGAGGCTCTTTTCAGACCCTCACGATGCTGCTTACATTCAGGAGAGGCTGGAAGAGAAAAAGGACAGCTCCATGCATCTGTCTTTCTGTCATTCTTCCTCCACCATGGCCGAACCACAGGGACCCAGTGGTAAGGAGAGGGAAGGGACCCCTCCATTTGGAAGCCTTGAGTCCAGTATGGCTTATACAGTTTGGTGTCATCTCAGATGCTATTGCTGAAATGCAGTGTACCCTAGTGGTTAGGATCATGGACTGCAGCATGTGACTGACCTGGATGGGTCACTTCCTGTCAGTTATCTTGAGCAAATTAAATTGTTTAATCTCTGAGCCTTTGTTTTCTCACTTTGAAAATGGAGACAATAATTCCCACATCAGGAAGTTTTGCAGGGGGATTACATGAGCTAAGGTAGGGTCTAGGTACAATGTCTGTCACATAGTAGCCACTCATACATTTTAGCTGTTAACATGCTGAAAACATTTACATTAGCCTACAGTTGGGCAAAATCATCTAACACAGAGCCCATTTTATAACAAAGTGTTGACTATCTCATGTAACTTATTGAATACTGGACTGAAAGTGAAAAACAGAATGATTGTATGGGTACTCAAAATACAGTGTCTACTGAATATGTATCATTTTGGCTCCATCATAAAGTCAAAAAATGGTAAATTAAACCATCATAAGTCAGTGACTATCTGTATTTTATTGTTGTCACTTGCTGGGGAAATTTGAAGAAGTTATTTAAACACTCTGAACTTCAGTTTTCTCTTCTGTTAAATGGGGAGAATAACACCTCACTCATAAGGTAATTGGAGGGAGCTGTGTCCAGCACACAGCAGAAGTTAACAGATGCTATTTTCCATGTTATTTATTTTTTGAGACAGTCTCACTTTGTCACCCAGGCTGGAGTGCCGTGGCGCCATCTTGGGTCACTGCAACCTCCACCCCTCCAGGCTCAAACGATCCTCTCACCTCAGCCTCCTGAGTAGCTGGGACTATAGGCATTCGCCACCACATCGGGCAAATTTTTTAATTTTTTGTAGAGACAAGGTTTCACCATCTTGCCCAGGCTGGTCTTAAACTCCTGGGCTCAAGTGATCTGCCTGCCTGGGCCTCCCAAAGTGCTGGGATTACAGACGTGAGCCACCGCACCTGGCCCACAGATGTTATTTTCTTTTCTTTTTTTTTGAGACGGAGTTTCGCTCTTGTTACCCAGGCTGGAGTGCAATGGCGCGATCTCGGCTTACCGCAACCCCTGCCTCCTGGGTTCAGGCAATTCTCCTGCTTCAGCCTCCTGAGTAGCTGGGATTACAGGCACACACCACCGTGCCCAGCTAATTTTTTTGTATTTTTAGTAGAGACAGGGTTTCACCATGTTGACCAGGATGGTCTCGATCTCTTGACCTCGTGATCCACCCGCCTTGGCCTCCCAAAGTGCTGGGATTACAGGCGTGAGCCACCGCGCCTGGCCCGTTATTTTCAATCCTTACTCTAAAAGAAGAAAAAATGGGAGTCGGGGTACTTCAACACCTTTTGTCCTATTCTCCATCTGTAAATGTCACAAATGCAGTGAGCACCAAGAGAGCTTAGAGATCATAAATTCGTGCTTCCATTTGACAGATGGGAAACTGACTCCCGAAGAGGAAGATTTGCTCAAGGCCCCCACAGTGAGTCAGTGACAAAGCTGGGATTGGAAACCAGAACTTTCTTATCACAGCATTCTATCTCTATTTTACTGACAAAATATTAAATGATTATATCATTGAAGATTGAATGAATGGAGTAGAGGTCTCTATATATGTTCCCAGGGACGTGGAGGATTTGCTGATGTGGGAACCAAACTTTGCAGCAGTTGTTCCTCAAACAAGCTACTCACTATATCACTACTCACTACATCCTCGACCTCCCGGATTCAGGTGACCCTCCCACTTAGCCTCCTGAGTAGCCAGGACTACAAGCACATGCCACCATGCCCAGCTAATTTTCGTATACGGAATTTTGCCATGTTGCCCAGGTGGATCTGAAACTCGTGAGCTCAAGTGATCCACCTGCCTCAGCCTCCTAAATTGGTAGGATTACAGGTGTGAGCCATCATGCCCGGCCACAGACTGTTCTTTCAAGCCTCCCTACTTTCATTTCAACTGTTCCTTTACTCTGGAATGCCCTGCCCACTCTGACTTTCAAAATTGTATACAAGGGCTAACCCAATGCCACCTCCTCTATGAAGCCTCCCACAACATATCCCATGTGTTAGCTTTTATTGTTTCCGCAATACATTATATCCCAGCCACAATCTGATACATTTATCTAGTTATGTATCTGTCTTCTCCACCAGTTTTCTCCCCAGACAGGGGAGAGATGTGAATTATTAAATTTTTTATTTTGTTATGGATTATTATTTTATACAGACAGGGTCTCCCTATGTTGCCCAGGCTGGTCTCGAACTCCTGGGCTCAAGGGATCCTCCTGCCTTAGCCTCCCAAAGTGCTAGAATTACAGGCGTGAGCCACCATGCCCCACCAGTAATGTGAATTTGAACCTACATTCTCTGATTGAAAGGAGTATACAAGGAGTCCAGAAACCTAGCTCTTGTTCTTTACTAGCTATGGGAATTTGAACAAGTTACTTGGATTTTAGATCTTGTTTTTATGTTTACAAAGTGGAATGGATGAAAGACAAGGTCTGAAAACACTAACTCCTTTCTCTCTCTCTCTCTCTCTCTCTTTTTTTAAGAGACAAGGACTCACTCTGTTGCCCAGGCTAGAATGTATCACACCTCATTGTAACCTCCAACTCCTGGCCTCAAGCGATCCTCCCACTCCCATTTTGGCCCCCCAAGTGCTATGATTACAGGCATGAGCCACCCACCCAGCCTACCTAAGCCTCTTCTTTTTTTTTTTTTTTTTTTTTTGAGATGGAGTTTCGTTCTTGTTGCCCAGGCTGGAATGCAATGGCGCGATCTCAGCTCACCAAAACCTCCGCCTCCTGGGTTCAAACGATTCTCCTGCCTCAGCTTCCTGAGTAACTGGGATTACAGGCACGTCTCACTGTGCCCCGCTAATTTTGTATTTTTAGTAGAGATGGGTTTTCTCCATGTTAGTCAGGCTGGTCTCAAACCCCCGAGCTCAGGTGATCTGCCCACTTCGGCCTCCCAAAGTGCTGGGATTACAGGCAGGAGCCACTGCGCCCAGCCACCTAAACCTCTTCTAATGGAAGTGTAGATCATTGACTCTGAATACTCATTCTAGAGTCAGCCTACCAGACTTTGAATCCTGTCACTTACTCTGTGACCTTGAGTAAGCTACTTAACCCCTCTGTGCCTCACCTTTACCTATAAAATGAGAATAGAAAACCATGCCTGTCTCATAAGAGTTGTGAGGATTTGAGCAAATAATTCATATATAAAGCACTTAGCACAGTACCTGGTGCACATGGTGAGCCTTGGAAAAGAGTAAGCTATCATTATTTTTTATTATTTTTGTTCTATTAACTCTGTGTTCACAGCTCAGAATCTAGAAAGGATATCTCCAACTGTAATGTCCCCAAAGCAAGGTGAGAGTCTGTCTTCATTCTAGAAGGGTTCTACAGAGCAGAGTGATAAACAGCAGGGGTCTGAAACCATCCAAAAGTAGGGGCAAAACAATAACATGCTCAGACATGTGGGGTCCAGGAAGTTGCGCTCCTATTCACCCTTTCCTGGGCAGTTACCTGAACATGTGCTTCTCAAGTGTGAAAAAAATAAAGATGTTGGCATGAGATCCAGAAAACACTGTCTCCAACCTGGAAAGTACTGAGAAGGAAGCCTTAAGGTGACTCCTGAGAAGCAGGCCAGGAGAACATCCAAAATGGAGGGGGGTCTGGGAAAAAGGACTTAATGGAAAAGGTAATATGATGGAGGCTTTGTGAAAACAACTGAGGGAGGCCAGGTACAGTGACTCACACCTGTAAGCCCAGTGCTTTGGGAGGCTGAGGCAGGCAGACCACCTGAGGTCAGGAGTTTGAGACCAGTCTGGCCAACATTGTGAAACCTTGTCTCTACTAAAAATACAAAAATTCGCTTGTTCTCTAATCTTGCCTTTAAATTAAAAAAAAAAAAAATTTGCTAGGCATGGTGGTGGGTGCCTGTAATCCTAGCTACTCGAGAGGCTGAGGCAGGCAGAATTGCTTGGACCCAGGAGGCAGAGGGTACAGTGAGCTGAGATTGCATCATTGCACTCCAGCCTGGGTAACAAGAGCAAAAACTCCAAACAAAAAAAAAAAAAAGAAGAAAACAACTAAGGATATTATTTTAATGACAAACAAGACAGTAAAGGGAGAAAGGTAGTTAGAGAGTCCAGGGAAAATAGAAAGTGGTGGGAGAAAGGAAATTTTCCTGCAGTCCCAGCTACTCGGGAGGTCAAGCAGGGCTTCGAGGCCAGCGTGGAAACATAGCCAGACCCCATCCTCAAAAACAAAAGAAATAAAGAAAGAAAATTTTCACCTAGTATACTATTTGGCAATGAAATGAGCATTTCCATAATCATGACGGTGTAAACATTGGTTATCAATTTAGTTGAAAGTGAGTATTTAACTACATTGGGAGGAAGGGGATAGGGATCATGGACCCTGTAAGAGAGGGTATATGTCATATATGTCATATACCATAACAGGAAATCAATAGATAATATCTGAAACTGATAAATCAAGGAACAGACAGACATACATATTATTTAGAGGTATAGAAATGTCCTCCAGAAGAAATGGCTAAAAGAGTGGTTGCTTCACAAGAGTGGAGGGGGTGGAGAGACCAGAGGACTGTTTTTATTATAATTATTTCAATATTAATTGAACTGCATGCATTAATTACTTTACAGTATTTTTTTCATTTTTAATTGTTGTGGGTATGTAGTTGGTATCCATATTTGTGAGGAACTACAGTATTTCTTAAAAAGTAAAGAAGAAGAATATTGGAGTGAGCTCTACCTGGGATCCACCCCTTGTGTTCCATAAGTTGAGACAAGTCACTTAACTTCAGTAAGTCTCAGTTTCCTCTCCAGTAAAATGGGGACCATATTAGGATGTTTGAGGACTGAAAGAGACAATACACACAAAGCACTTGATGCATGCCTGGTGTATAATCAGCACTCACTAAACAGTAGCTGCAGAATCAGGGGAGAGTCAGTTAAAGGCCCAGACCAAAGTAGCATTGGGAAATGAAAGCATTTGGATATACCTGCCTCCCACCTCGATGGCACATGACAACCATTGGATACAAACAAATGGTCACCAGGTGAATGACAGTTGTGTGGGTTGTGACCCACAAACCAGACTAGGGGATTGCTGGAAGGATCAGCAGTCATGAGGAAATCATAGTTGTGTATCATGAGTTCCACTGCAAGAGGACACCTGGAGAGTTACAGTTCTTGGACAGTGAGCTATAGCAGGATCATCATTTTCTCTTCCTGCCTATGCCTTGTGGGGGATGTGTCAAAAGAAAAAGATTTGGAGGCTGTCAGGGTGAGGGTCGGAGGTCAGCTGGGGTCAGGAAGTCTATTTCACTGAGGTCACTCTCGTCTCCTTTCAATCTAATGAAGCCATTATTAGTGAAAGCAAGTGCCTGGCATCCTGCTCTGTGAAGCAGGGCCAGCATGGGGAGCACTCTGAAAGAAGGGTGGGACTCCCTTAGCTTGTTCTCCTGCCACTACCAACTCAATAGGCCGGAGAGGCAAGAGGCGTATGATCCTGCTCAATGCAGGAATCCCTAGTCCCTGAGTGGGTTGAGGATGACAGCATGGGGCAAAAACAGATTGTTTCTCCATATTATAGAAATGGGGGATCTCTCTCTCACTCTCAAACACACACACACTCTGACACTTACAGAAATCATATCATCTAAAAATGTCAATGTCAGAACTGGAAGAAGAAACATTTGTCTAATAGCAAATCCCACTCTCATTTTACCCTGAAAGGAGACAACTGGGTGCTTGTTTTTTTTTTTTTTTAGATGGAGTCTTGCTCTGTCACCTAGGACGGAGTGCAGGGGTGCAATCTTGACTCACTGCAACCTCCACCTCTCAGGTTCAAGCAGTTCTTCTGCCTCAGCTTCCCAAGTACCTGAAATTACAGGCACGTGCCACCACTCCCAGCTAATTGTTTTGTATTTTTAGTAGAGACAGGTTTTCACCATATTGGCCAGGCTGGTTTCAAACTCCTGACCTCAAGTGATTTGCCTGTCTTGGACTACAGGCATGAGCTACCATGCTAAGCTTTTTTTTTTTTGAGATGGAGTCTTGCTCTGTCACTAGGCTGGAGTGCAATGGCGTGATCTCAGCTCACTGCAACCTCTGCCTCCTCGGTTCAAGCGATCCTCCTGCCCCAGCCTCCCAAGTAGCTGGGACTACAGGCACATGCCACCATGCCCAGCTGATTTTTGTATTTTTAGTAGAGACAGGGTCTCACCATGTTGGCCAAGATGGTCTCTATCTCCTGACCTCATGATCTGTCCGCCTCCGACTTCCAAAATGCTAAGATTACCGGTGTGAGCCACTGTACCCAGCCAACTGGGTGCCTTTCTTGAGATCACAGAGCAAATTAGCAGGCTAGGACCGGGTGTGGTGGCTCAAGCCTGTTATCTCAGCACTTTGGGAGACCAAGGCAGAAGGATTGCTTGAGCCCAGGAGTTCAAGATCAGCTTGGACATCATAGCAAGAACTTTCTACAAAGTTTTTTATTTTTTTAAATTTAGCTGGGCATGGTGGTGCACACCTGTAGCCCCAGCTACTCAGGAAGCTGAGGCAGGAAGGATTGCTTGAGACTGGCAGGTCAAGGCTGCAGCAAGCATGATTTTGAAACTGCACTCCAACTCAGACAACAGAGCAATGTCTCAAAAACAAAAACAAAAAAAATCAGGCTGTAACACAAACAAAAATCAGGCTGGGGCCAGGCACAGTGGCTCACGCCTGTAATCCCAGCACTTTGGAAGGCTGGGGTTGGGGGAGGGTCACCTGAGGTCGGGAGTTCAAGACCAGCCTGACCAATATGGAGAAACCCCATCTCTACTAAAAATACAAAAAATTAACTTGGCGTGGTGGTACATGCCTGTAATCCCAGTTACTCAGGAGGCTGAGGCAGGAGAATCGCTTGAATCCAAGAGGCAGAGGCTGCAGTGAGCCGAGATCAAGCCATTGCACTCTAGCTTAGGATATAAGATAGAAACAACTCCATCTCAAAAAACAAAAAAGTGCCTGTATTCCTGATAAATGTTTATTATTATCTAGAAGAATGCCCATTCTACAAAAGCAGGACGTTTTGTTTGTATTGCTCTTTGATGTATTCTCAACAATTAGAACAATGTCTGCCACAGAAAAGTGCTCAAAAAATATTTGTAAATTGTTATTATTACTAAGACCTCTTGCAACTCTTTTATGAAGTTATGAACCTGCACAAAAGGAAATTAGCAAAATGCCTTAAGGAAAGGGATGTTCTTTGTGTTGATACTAGACACCCATGTCTTCTCTAAAGAGTACATTTACCCTCCTTTTACCTAGGTATTATTACTCTCAGAAACCAGTACACAAGAAATCTACAATGCTTAGCTCTTTCAGTCTTGTCTTCCTTACTAGACTATAACTTCTTGGAAGGCAGGGAATGTTTTTTCTTTCCTTTTTTTATTTTTGTAAATCCTCAAACTATTTAGTGTGTGCTACTTACCTGGGTCCTCACTACTTGTGAACTAGCACAATGCCTGGATCATAGGTACCTAATAAGTTCCACTGAGATGGGGACTCAAGAAGAAGATTTGGTCAAGAGTCCCCACTACCCACATGAGAAAACCCATTGAGGAAGAGGAATCAATTATGTTGGGAGCCATGCATCCCTTCCAAAATCATCCTCTGCCTCCACCTAAGCAACTTAATGAGGCCTTGAACCTTTTCTGAGTTGTTCTGGGAACAGACTTAAAAGAGGCAGCCTAGGAGAATAAGTATATTTTACTCATGTATATTATTTATATTAAAGCCTATTCAGGAAACTGTTTTTAGGGGACTTATGAGGTCCAGGCACCATGCTAGGTACTGGGAAAGATGCTGGGGAAGATGCAGAAATAAAACACGTGAATGGTGCCAGTCCTCAGGGAGCAAATGATCCTGTACGTTCTAGATCATAGAGACAAGCATGTGTGCAATAGCTATAATAATAGTAACAGTTTACATCATTAAGAACTAACTACAGGTCAGCCGGGCATGGCAGCTCATGCCTATAATTGCAGCACTTTGGGAGGCCGAGGCAGGCAGATCACAAGGTCAGGAGTTTGAGACCAGCCTGGTCAATATGGTGAAACCCCATCTCTACTAAAAATACAAAAATTGGCCAGGCATGATGGTGCATGCCTGTAATCCCAGCTACTCAGGAGGCTGAAGCAGAAGAATCACCTGGGAGACAGAGGTTGCAGTGAGCTAAGATCGCGCCATTGCACTCCAGCCTGGGTAAACAGAGCGAGACTCCGTCTCAAAAAAAAAAAAAAAAAAAAGAACTAACTACATGTCAGGCACTGTTTCAAAAGCTTTACCTACATGATCTAACTTCATTTTCACATATCTCTGAGAGCTCAGTATTCTCATTACCCCCATTGGAGAGAGGAAGAAATGGAGGCATATAGAGGTTAAGGAAGAGTTGTAAATAGTAGAGCTGACATTCATACATGGGTAATCTTACTCTAACACCTTATACTCATAAAAAGTGGTAATAATTAAGAAAATAAGGCTGGGGCAGTAGCTCATGCCTGTAAAAAAAATCCCAGCACTTTGGGAGGCCAAGGTGGATGGATCACCGGAGGCCAGGAGTTTGATACCAACCTGGCCAACATGGTGAAAACCCCATCTCTACTAAAAATACAAAAATTAGCCGGGGGGCATGGTGGGCACCTGTAATCACAGCTACTCGGGAGGCTGAGGCAGGAGAATTGCTTCAACCCGGGAGGCAGAGATTACAGTGAGCTGAGATCATGCCACTGCACTCCAGCCTGGGCAGTAGAGTGAGACTCTGTCTCTAAAAATAATAATAATAATAAATAAATAATAAATTAAAAACAGATTAGGTTTTCTTTTACTCTGGTCTTCTTTGACTCAAAAAATATTATCTCTTCTTTCCTAACCTTTTACAGCCATATGAGGAAGTAGATTTACCCATTTTTTCTGAAGAGGAGTTTGAGATACTGCACCACTCTCACAAAATCATATACTACTGGGAATGCCTCTCTTTCTCGCTCTTTGAGACAAGGCCTGGGTGAGTCTGTGACCCAGGCTAGAGTGCAATGGCACTATCTAATCATTGCAACCTCAGCTTCCTGGGCTCAAGCGATCCTCCCACCTCAGCCTCCCAAGTAGCTGGCATGTGACACCACATTCGGTTAATTTTTGTATTTTTTGTAGAGGTGGGTTTCAATATGTTGCCCAGGCTGGTCTCAAACTCCTGGGCTCAAGCGATCCTCCTACCTTGGCCTCCCAAAATGCTGGGATTACAGGTGTAAGCCACTGCTTTAGCATTCGAAAATGCCATCTCTTTGACTTTCAAAAAAACTCTTTTAGGCAGGGCGCGGTGACTCACACCTACAATCCCCGCACTTTGGGAGGCCGAGGTGGCCGGATCACTTGAGGTCAGGAGTTTAAGGCCAGCCAAGATTTAACCCCATCTCTACTAAAAATACAAAAATTAGCCAGGTGTGGTAGCACGTGCCTGTAATACCAGCTACTTGGGGGCTGAGGCAGAAGAATTTCTTGAACCTGGGAGGCGGACGTTGCCGTGAGCGGAGATCACACCACTGCAGTCCATCCAGCCCAGGCAACAGAGCAAGACACTGTCTCAAAAAAAAAAAAATCTGAAATGTGTCATTGTTACCAGGGAGGGAAGAGGCATTGAGGAAAATCAGGTTTTCTGGGAAAGACTTGGAGATGGGAACTCAAGAAGGTATTCTCAAAACTGTGAGCTGGGAACCAAGACAGAGTGACTCAATTCAGCACCGTGGACAGAGCTCCGGAGTCTTCAGGACCCTGGACAGAGAAGCAGGCCGCACATTCCCGGGTGACCAAAATCCCATCACCAGAGAACCCACCAAGCGAAGCCAGAGTTCAACTCCCCTTTCCCTCCCTTTTTTTCAGCCAGATCTCAGCCACCTGCTCCTGAATCTTAGGAACAGAGGTACAGGGAGCGAATCTATTTTAAGGGCACTACTAACAGCGGGAGACAACGCCTTTGGCTGATGTACTAGGAGAACTCTTGAAAAATCTAAATTAGAGTCCTCAGTTGGGAGTGGGGCACTGCTAATAATATTTGTTAACGATATATATTTTTTAGGCTGAGTAGCAAAGGGCCACAGTTGTCCTTTTTGTCCCCCGAAGTCCCACCTCCCATTCCTTACGCTCAAGTTTTCGTTTCTTGGAAAGCACTCCGTAGGAGAGAAAGGGAAGTAATTTCTTGCAGTCACTTGCTTTCCTCCTCATCTTCTCCCTCCCTACCCCCACTTATCCGGTCTCTCTGAAATACATGTGCCCACGCCCGCGCGTGCACACACACACACACACACAGAGACAGCGTGAGAAGCCTAAGAAGTTCTGCACACTCAGTGAGAGAAGACTGAATGAAGAGCAAGCGGATGCCCCCGAAAGCAGGCTCTGTCCCTTTAAAAGGGTTGTAGTGGTGGGGGAGGGGAACTGGCCGGAGCTGGCATTGTCCAGTTTGAACTGAGCACCGGAAGTGAAGGGGCAGGGCCAGGGCCGTGCACTGAGCCCCGGGCCATTGTCCATCTCCGACCAGGGCAGTAGCCACCCCCACTAGCCAGCCCTCATTATTTCCTAGAAGGGGAGGCCACCTCTTTAAATGAGGAGACCTCCCCCAGTCCAGTTCTTCCACCAACCCCACTATGGGGACGGGAGCGAATTTTAGGGTGGGACTCTGAAACAAGGAGGGCCTGGGAATCTAAGAGTGTGAGGAGTACAGAGGAGGTACCTCTACCCACCTACCCACCCCGTCCCTCTTCCAGCAGGGGATGGGGATGGGGTGGAGGTAGGATGAGGAGGCAGCTTGTGGAGAAACAGCTTCAAGACTCTTTGGGTTCCTCCTGCTCTCCAGGGAGCTAACCTGGGGCTAACTTTAGACACACAGGTTTGGAGGGAGGAAAGAAGGAATAATCCTTTATAAAGAATCAATTAAGAGCACTTTCTCTTTTCCAACTGGGGGAGGCCCAGAAAAACTCTGAGTCGGAAACTCCGGGAGGCACACATTCAGATGCAGTCAGAGGCAGACAGACTTTGGGAGGCAGAGCCTTGGTCAGGACAGATCAGTCATGTGTGTCCCTAGTCTCTCCCCTGCTCCCCCATCCCGGGCTTCCTAGCGTCCAGAACTCCAGGTCTATCTAAGCACACGGGGATGGGGGGTGAGAGCGGGTCAGCGCCAAGCAGCCGGGTCAGCTCAGAGGCCTGAGGGGGAAGAGAGGGGGAGGGGCGCTCAAGGGCTGGGGGAGGGGGAGGGCCCATCCATTTCTCCCTTGACAGGTGGTTTGTGTTTCTGATTGGCCAGCGCCGCCAGGCTCACACCTCCCTCCCCCAACTCTCTGGAATGTATAATTATCTGCGCGGGGGGTGGGGGTGGTGCGTGAGTGTGTGTGGGAGCAGTCACGTGGTTTTAAAACTACCCCCCAACCAGGTCCCCCACCTGTATCTGCTTTGGGGACCCCTATTGAGTCCTAAGTGCAGGATCCCAAATTCCAGGGTACTCAAGACTTCTAGGACAGACAGCCCCATCTCCAGATGTGTGTGTGGGGAGGGGGTGTCAAACCTCAAGGTTCTGAGAAGGGACACCCCAGAGGTGTCAGAGACCCGAGCGGTGGGGGAGGGCCAGAGCAGGAGCCGGAGGGAAAGGGAGGGGAGAGGAGAGAGAGGGGAGGGGAGGGGGCTGCCCGCGGGGGGTTGGGTCATTGTCTTTTAGAATTTGGGAGCCTTTGAAAAGCCGTGGGCCCTCCCACCGCTATTGTGCCGGGGAAGATGTAGCAGCCTCTTCTCCGAACCACCCCTTTGCCTTCGGACTTCTCTGGGGCCAGCAGCCGCCCGACCAGGGGCCCGGGGCCACGGGCTCAGCCGACTACCATGGGCTCCGTGTCCAACCAACAGTTTGCAGGTTCGAGCTCGGGACTTAGCGGGGACACCTTAGGATGCAGGGGCGGCCAGGAGCCACGTAGAAGGGAGGTGGGAAAGCGACCCCTAGGCTGCTCAAAGGACCCCAAGACGGTGCAGCCTCCTGCTTCATGGGGCCATCTCTGGAGGAAGGAACCTTGGTGTCCCAGTGGCGTGCGCGCCAGACTACGTGGGTGGATGGAGAAGAAAGGCCTGTCCCGCCGTGAGTCGCCGGGAAACGCGTTATGGGAAGAGGAGCAAAACTTTCGGGGCACCACTGTCCCGGTGTACGCTAGGGGAGCGCGGGAGGCGACAGGGACAGGTTTCTTCTCTTCCGTTGCTTGGTAGCTTCCCCCTCCTGGCTGTCCACTTGTGGGGCTGGACAGTCGGGTCTCCCTGCCCGGGGCCCGAGACGGCCCTCCGATTCCGTGCCCCCTAGCTGAGTGCCCGGACCTCCCTATCTCCAGGTGGCTGCGCCAAGGCGGCAGAAGAGGCGCCCGAGGAGGCGCCGGAAGACGCGGCCCGGGCGGCGGACGAGCCTCAGCTGCTGCACGGTGCAGGCATCTGTAAGTGGTTCAACGTGCGCATGGGGTTCGGCTTCCTGTCCATGACCGCCCGCGCCGGGGTCGCGCTCGACCCCCCAGTAGACGTCTTTGTGCACCAGGTGAGACTGATTCCGGTAACTTTGCCCGGGGAAGGGCATCTAGGCGCTCATGTCCATGGGTGGGCGCCGGGTTTGCTGTTGATTTGAGGGCCATCAGGAGCCCTCGTTATACGTCCCTGTCTTTGCCTGGGCACCCCAATTCTGAGTCCCTGTTAACTATCTCGGGGGAAGTAGTGGGAGGCAGCACCAATTATCAGCACCCCCGCCCCCTTCCGGGAACCCCTCCGGCTTACCACGTGTCTATTACCTCTTTCCCCTGGGAAGGGGCAGGGGGCAGGGAGGTGACCCCATGTGGCAGAAACTAAGGTTGTATTGTGCTTGCCGGTGGGGGGAGGGCGAGCAGGCCGGCCAGGGAAGCACACGCCGGGCCTGAGCCGGGCGCCCAGCGCCTCCAACGTCTGAATGAAGCTCAGAGGGCGGGAGAGAGTTAGGGCAACTGGCTACTGGACCCAAGGGGGCGTAAAGCCGAGAAGTCAGCCTCGCCCCTTTTAATGCAGACCTCACCCGGCTGGTCACTAAAAACTGGGTTTTGCAGATCCCTGAAGGATCCATTTGGGGGATTGAAAGCTCAGGACTGGGGTCTTTGCTGTCCAGTTCCCATGAGGAAGGAAAACCCAAGGTCTTCCTTATGTTCCTGGGCCAGGCTGGGAGGGAAGTGGGTAGGTCGCAACCCCAAGTTCTCAGTTAAAGCAGGGCAGCGCGGTAGGGGGTGAAATTCAGTGTCGCAGGGCAGGGGGTGGAGGGAGGCTGGCCTCTGGACCTATTCTCCGCTTGGCATTTATGGCCCCAGACAGCCATTGATTGCTGTCTTAACATTCCTGGCCTCAAACAAGGAGCCAGAGACTTCAGGTCTCCCTCCTCCCAGGCTTCCCCTTACTGAATATCTTAGAGGCATTCCGGTGGTCCTAAGGCACCAGCTACCCATAAAGACCATGGGAAGGAAGTTGCTTGCTGCCTGTGGGCCTTCCATCTTTGGAGGTTTGGGGCTGGATCTGGAAAGAAATTGCTAATCCCAGATCCTGTAGGTTGACACCCAGGCCGGGCAGGGAGGGGTTACTTCAGGGAGGTTGGCTTTAGGAGGTGTGGGGGAGGGGAAAGGAGGATGTGGGGATTAAGGGTTGGAGCCTGAGGGATGGCATTCTAGGGGGGAGGGGTGGGGAAGGAAGATGCTGGGTGGACCGGTTGGAGGCAGCAGGGAAGTCTTTGAGCTTAGCCTTCAGCGAGGAGCAAACAAGGGAGATGGAGGATGCAGGGAGATGGGGAGCCACCACTTGCTCTTGAGGCCATGGGGCCAGTGGGCTACTCAAACATCTGCCAAGAGGA
Organism: Aotus nancymaae; assembly: GCF_030222135.1. Lineage (NCBI taxonomy): Eukaryota > Metazoa > Chordata > Mammalia > Primates > Aotidae > Aotus > Aotus nancymaae. The sequence continues at coordinate 23,001,041 of NW_026988467.1, forward strand.
CCTGCAGCAGGATACTTAGCTGCCTCCTTGCAGCACCCTGATCCCCCCAACCCCCCATTAGACAGCAAGTTTCCCACTGGTGGCTTTTCTCCCTTCCCTGTCTAATTTACATATGTGAATGATAACCCACAGGAAGTAATTGTGGGAGAAAGAAGGGAATTGGCCTCTTTAGATCTATTAAATCACTTTATTACAGGAACCAGCTTTGAATGGCCCTCCTCAGCAGGGTAGCAAGCTTCCCCCACTCTCCCATTTATCTGATCACAAAGAGATTAAAATCTTTCCTGGTCTGGGAATTGGACAGCTCCCCCAACTTTGAGAGGCTGGAATAAAAGAGTCAGATCCAATGTTTTCTCATCTCCCATCCAAAGCCTGCCAGATAGGGAGGGGCTGAGGGGAATGTATCCCCTCATCTTCTGGGGCTCCTTGGTGATATACATACCCCAAGGAAGGTTTTTTTGTTTTTGTTTTTGTTTTCTGAGCAAATGGGGACTTGGGCCTCAGCAGGCTTCACCTTAGGATCTAAAGCAATTGGGAAACTGTTGGGTGGCATAGAGCAGGCGTTGAGTCTACAATATGCTGGGTCAGGTGTACTGACTGGCTTGGAAATACTCTGGATTTTAGGGTCTTGGAGCATCCAGGAACCCACAGTTGAGTATATTATCAAGAGGGAGCTGAGCTGGGAGAGAATTAAGAATTTGTAACCCCCAGCTCTTCCCGTTCTACTCATAAAGCACGATGATGGGTGGAAATTCCCTGAGCCTTTACCTGGTAGCTCTGATAATGGTGGCATGCAGGGGAGGCTTGGTTCCGTGGTCCTCCAACTCCACCTTAGAGGTAAGTTAGACTAGTGATTTTAGTCTTTGCACTCTAGAAATTAGAGATGACTCTGTGGAAATCTAAAGGCAAAGAAGTTTAGTAAACACGGGATAAATTGTTAACTGGGGGAGAAAAGTGTTCCCAAAGCAAACAGTAAGAAATCTTTAACAAAACTTCCCATTCTTTGGCTATTGGGGTTGGGCACCCTGGGGTTGGGGTGGGCTGGTGAGAAGGTAATTGTCCTAAGATAGCATCTACCAGAGGGAGGGGGTCAGGGAGCCCCTTTGCAAGTAAAGAGGAAGGGGGAAAGGCAATTTAAAAACATTTCCTTTCCAAAGTTGAGATTATTAGAATCCCAACACCCTGTTAACTAACACTCTTATGCTCTCTCCCAATTGGATATAATCCTGTAATATCCTCAAGTGTAGATGAAGGGGATAAAAAGCCCACCCCCTAGCCAAAAACAAACAAAACAACAACAAAACATAAAGCAAAGAGATTTCTCTAACAACTCTTTTCCTTAGGTATACATTTTTAGATCTAGAAATCTGCCTGTCTCTAGAGTTAGTGAAATAGATAGCAAGCCCTTCAATTAGGGTTTCTTGACCTCAGCACTACTGACATGTTTTGAGCAGGATAATTTGCTCTGGGGAGTCTGCCCTGTGCATTATGGGATGTACAGCAGTATTCCTGGCCTCTACCCGCTAGAGGCCAGTTGCATCTCAGTTGTGACAACCGAAAACATCTCCATACATTGTCAAATGTCCTCCTGGGAGTCAAAATCTCATCCCTGCTTGAGAAGCACAGTTATACAGGAGCTGGAGCAAGAAAGCTAAACTGTCAACTATTTTCGTGAGATTCATCAAGGATTCAAAAATCTTCATTTTGGGCCATTTCAAGAGTTTTGGCTTAAGTCCTGTTTCCTGTGGCTCAATTTTCAAACTCTCCAGACCTGTAGAAATTTGGAAATAGGAAAAATTCCGTGCTTTCCCATTGCTCCTCGGGACCCAGATATATTTAAATTGGCTTTCAAGCTAAAATGCTGCATTAGAAGACTTGGAGTTAAAAGAAAAGCCCAAATTTGACCAAGGGACCAAGTTGGGTAAGGAGAAAACAATACCTAGACAAACTGCTGAAACTGCCCTGAAGCCATGTGGCCTGCTTTTTCTGAAAACCATGAGTGAAGAGGTAGGAAGAGCAACCTTATTCAGAGTCGTGGTTAGGACTGCTGGGTTTGGTGGTGGGGTTGTGGGGGTGGATGGCGGAATAGACGGGATCTCCTCCTGATTTGTGACACTGCACCTCTCTGATTACTCAATGCATGTCTAGTTATTGATATACTGGTCTTATACCCCTCTCTATGTAACCCATAAACTCTTTGCAGGGAAGAACTTAGCTGCCTGGTTAATTTTCTAGTATGCACTTGGTGGGCTGAAGGAATGCATTAAAAAAGGGGCATCTTGAGGAACCTGGTGAATTAGAAATACACTTAGCAGTCTGGGGTCCATGTCGGCAGAGGTCGTTGTCCAGAGAAAAAAACTAGAGAGATAGAGGGGTGTTAACTGTAGCTGCGTGCTTCCTGGACTGGCTAGAATATGGCCTGGACACAACATAGCACTATGAAAGTTAGTGAAGTGAATGTCGGTAGATCACAACTCTGAGCTCAGAAAGGATCCTCTTGTTTTTGTTGATAGATTGGAAGCCACAGATTTAGTGGCCATCCATGAGTTATTTCTGTCTTAATAGGAAAAAGCAGCTTAAAAATAAACTGACTTGATTTTTCAGAAAGTTGGTAGAGAGGTAGGAAGGTTAATGAAGACATTGTGGAATCTTCTGGGGTCCTCCTCTTTCCGAGACATGCTTCTAGACAATGTCTTAAGTAAAGGCCATGCTGCCATCCTGAACAAAGCTTCAAATATGGAAAGTTTCTACCCCGTGGTTGTTGACACTGCTGCTTGCCTTATACGTGGTTTTCAGTGACATTCACCAAGGCCATTTAGTTTCTTGAACATTTCTAATCAAACAATCATACTCTACTGTAATTCTTCTTTTTTGGATTAACTGCCCTAAGTAAAATTACTCCTCCTGTCTTCCTGCAGGCACGAATAGCAACCTCTGGCCATAAACACAGAGTCAGTCTGGGACGTCAGGAGTTGGGGGAGAATACATAGTTGATACAGACTTATTTAACATGATTTCAGCTTGGAGTTATTTAATTTAGACATGAAACTAAAATCCAGGGTGAGTACTTGGCTTTTCTAAGCAGTAGAATACAAGAACTGAGTTTCTGGCCTAGAACTCTAGGAACCCTTCATTCTTATCCTTGATCAAGCAGGTGGTTGGGTGGGGGCAGACTGGGACGAGGAGGACAAGATGACTGTCCTAAAGAGCTGTGGAGATAAATCTGCCTGAACACTTGGGTTCACAACTCAATCCCTCCTGGTCTAGGCTCCATCTGGCTTGCCTTTGGGCAGACAGGCTGAGCAGCGCCATCTGGTGGAGAACTCCACGCAGGTGCTAGAGGGCCTGGCTGTGGCTGAGCAGAGATGAGAAGGATTGGCTGCCTGCAGCCTTCAGTTCCAGACACCCCTTTCACAACCCTCCTTGACACACACACCATCCAATCAATAACTGCTCTGGGAGAACCGGTTGGTTTCCTAACCCTTACCAAATCTTACCTCCAGGAATGGTGTTAAGATAGAGCTGTGACATCACAGGACTGAGTCATTAAAATTACTTTCATCGGCTGCTTTTTAAAACGTGGCAACTAAAAAGTTTTCTTTCCTTTTTTTTTTTTTCAGATGGAGTTTCACTTTTGTTGCCCAGGCTGGAGTGCAATGGTGCGATCTCAGCTCACCACAACCTCTGCCTCCCGGGTTCAAGTGATTCTCCTCCCTCAGCCTCCCAAGTAGCTGGGATTACAGGCATGCACCACCACGCCCAGCTAATTTTGTATTTTTAGTAGAGATGGGGTTTCTCCAAGTTGGTCAGGCTGGTCTGGAACTCCCGACCTCGGGTGATCCGCCACCTCTGCCTCCCAAAGTGCTGGGATTACAGGCGTGAGCCACCACACCTGGCTGAAAGTTTTCAATTACATATGTGACTTGTATCATATTGGATTGCATTGGCGAGTTAGGCTAGCTGCACTCAGCTCAGCTCTTGCCTCTTATGGCGACTTTAACCAAGGTGCTTATTAACCCCTCTGCCTCCATGTCCTCAAGCTGTAACATGAGGGTCTTCATAACACCCTACTGCACAGGTTTGATACGAAGGTTAAATGAGTTACAACATGTATAGTGGTTAGAACACCACTTAGCCCACAGTAAGCATCAATTAGTAACAGTTATTTTGGATAGTACTTGGACTGTTCTACAAATGTCTGTGCAAGCTAGGAACTTAGAACTGAGGTAGAGACCTGCGTTATGTAATCTTGAACTAGAATGGTCTTGGAAGAAGAGCTGGAATGGCCTCTCGCAGAAGAGCCAAGAACCCCAGCTTTAATCCACACAACTGTAGCAAGTACCCTGAAATTCTGACTCTGTTGCCACTTATGTAGAAAGAGGGACACTTAGGTTCCTGTGTGGGTTTTTTTCTGTTTCTTTTTGTTGTTGTTGTTCATACTTTTTTCTTCTTTTGTAATGATTTTTTTTTAACTCTACATTTCCTAAGTGACCCCTTAGGCTTATTCTGTCTCTAAACTTGTAAAGGCAAAATTGAAGCTGGGATGAGGTACTTGGTGTGGGTTGGATAGGGCAGGGCAGGCAGTTATTGAGATATTAAGAAGGGATCAGAAGGACTAAGTACTTTTAACTGGAGAGATTCCTTCCCTGCCATCAAAAAAAGAAAAAGAAATGCTTTCTGTTGTCTGATGCCACATTCACCAACACAGTAGGCCCATGTAGGCTGCCCAGTCCTAACTTGAAGAAATTGGCAAAGGATGGTGTGAGTTGTGCCTCCTCTCCCCCTCCCCTTTAAAATGATTTATCTGAATCAATAATTCAGGATTGGACTGAAGGGACCCAAAGGGAGGGGTTCCTGTTTGGTTCTATCCATGAAGTGGGTGGTGAGCAACCCAGAGAAGGGAAGATGACCACTGATGGTGACTTTGGCAAGACTGCCTGGGGAAGGAAGGAGTTTCTATATCTAGTCTCTCACTGTGACCATAACCCCAACAAGGAGAGGAAGGAAGAAACTGTTGAATGTAGGGAGGAGGGAGAGGGGGATGCAAGAGGGATCTGCGCCTTGGAACTCCAGGAATCTGACCACCAGAACCAGCCAGTGTCAACTCTTTGTTTCCTGGGGCTGGGCTCTATAGGGGGAGCTCAGGCCATGCCCCTCCCCCTAAGGTCTTTTCTTTTCGGAGGGGATGGGGAGAGGGGCGGGGCCCTGCTTTGTGTGTGGTTGGGGGTGGAGTGGGGGTGGTACAAGAATTTCAGGCCCTTTTCAGATGCAGGCCCTGGGAGGCTGGCTCTGTGGGGCTGCACGCTGATTACCTATCTGATAAGAGAGGAATTCAAACTATGTGTTTAGAACGGGGCGGGAGAGGGGGGCAGGGAGCCAACCCTGGAGACCACCAGTTTAAATCTTGGTGCCTGCAGGGGTGGGGGGTTTACTCTGTAAAAGTCTTAAAACGGACCTCAGATCCTCCAGTGATGGAGTGAGTGACCTGAGAGGACTAGTCAGTTTCTTGTTGCATGTCCCATTTATATTATCCTCTTCTTCTCAAAATAAGCCTATGAGGTGTCCATAGAGGAGGGTGTTACTCTTCAGTAAACTGGGGCTCAGAGAGGGGATATTCTTCTGAGTTTCCACAGCTAGTTAGGATAAAACCAGATGCTCAGCACTTAGTTCTCTCTGTTAACCGGCCCCATCCCATCTGAAGAGGTTGATAATTGCTACTCCCTGAGGATTTATGTGTGGCAGGCGAAGTGCTAACTACTTTCCATGCATAAAACCTCATAGCACTACCATAAAATTAGTATTTACTCCATTTTATAGATGATTAAAGAAAGGAGGGAACAGGCTCTCAGACTCAATCAACCCTTGTTTTTAACCACTTACCTGCTGAATTACAGCTAGAACTAGGAGCCTCCCAGCCTAAAGCTGAAATTGCCTGGGTCAAGAAGTCTCTTGGTCTGGCTTTTCTAGGACCTCCCGACTCACTCACTAATTGCATCTCTTGTCCCACCCAGTTCAATAAGAAATAAGTCAAATTTAACTTAAATTTACATTTTTTGAGATGGAGTGTTGCTTTGTCACCCAGTCAGTAGTGCAGTGGCTCAATCTCAGCTTGCTACAGCCTCTGCCTTCCGGATTCAACCGATCCTTCTACCTCAGCCTCCCAGACAGCTAGAACCACAGGCACACACTACCAGTCTGAGCTAATTTTTGTATATTTTGTAGAGACAGGGTTTCGCCATGTTGCCCAGGCTGGTCTCCCAACTCCTGAGCTCAAGCTCAGGATCCATCCGCCTCATCCACCCAAATGGCTGGGATTACAGCTGTAAGCCACCATGCCTGACCTTACAAATCTCACTTTAAACTGTGCAACAGCGAGAAAGAAAGGCCCTTTTGCCTTTGCAGTGTTTTCATTTCCTGCTTTAATGTTCTGCCCCTTTCCCCACATTAAGTTGGAGATGGGTGGTCATGACATCCCTGGATGTTCCTGTGGGCATAAAACAAGTGCAAAGATCCCGTATCTTTGGAATATTTCTGTAGTGGGACAGCTACAAATACTAATACATGGAGTATTTACCGAACACTTGCTATTTCCACACCTGTATAATCTTCGCTAGAACCTGTTAGGTTGATAGTACTGTTTTCCCATTCTCTGAAGCATCTGATGCCCAGAGGTGAGTGACTGACCGAGGTCACACAGCCAGTGATTGACAGAACCAGCATTACATGAGCCAGGATGTGTCTGGCTCCAGAGCCTATGGTCTTAACCAATTACCTAAAATGGAAATTCATCTTTTGCAATACTGTCTTTTTTTTTTTTTCTTTTGAGACAGAGTCTCTTGTCCCCAGTCTAGAGTGCAGTGGTGCAATCTAGGTGCACTGCAGCCTTGACCTGAACTTTTTTTTTAACCTGTAGCTGAGACTACAAGTGCACACCACCACCACACCTGGCTAATTTTGTGATGCTGTAGAGATGGGGGAGGGATGTCTCACTGTGTTGCTTAGGCTGGTCTCAAACTCCTGGGCTCCAGTGATCCTCCAGCCTTAGCCTCCCAAAGTGCTGGGATTACAGGCATGAACCACCACTCCCAGCCTGCAATATCATCTTAATACAAAAAATTATCCAGGCATGGCAGCTCACACCTGTAATCTCAAACTTTGGGAGGCTAAGGCAGGCAGATCATGAGGTCAGGAGCTCAAGAGCAGCCTGTCCAATATGGTGAAACCTCATCTCTACTAAAAATACAAAAATTAGCTGGGCGTGGTGGCAGGCACCTGTAATCCTAGCTACTGGCAAGGCTGAAGCAGAAGAATTGTTCGATCCCGGGAGGTGGAGGTTGCAGTGAGGCAAGATGGCACCACTGCACTCCAGCCTGGGTCACAGAGTGAGACCCTGTCTCAAAATGACAAACAACAACAAAACACGAAAAATGTAAGTGATTGAGTAATCTGTGGTTCCCATCTTGCTGAAGAGCATGTTTTATCTCAGTTCCAATTTGGAATACTCCCCGCTAAGCCACCAGCATAAAATACTAACGCTACTTCCCTTGAGCCAGGACTAGGTAAGCGCACAGTGATCCCTTTTGCTCCTCCATTTTCTGTGATGACAACTCTTTGTTGACATATTTGACACACTGTTGTTTTACTATAATAGATGAAGCTGTAATAAAGTCTATTCTGGGGTCTGAAATGCTGTCACCTCCACTAAGGTCAAGTTGGTGGTGCAGTAAGTGACATGATAGAATGAGCTCTGAACTTTAAATCAGGAAATCTGGGTTCATCTCACCCTGGCTTTGCTGCAGAACTAGCTGTATGAATAGCTTCTTTTTTTCTTTTTCTTGGTGGCTGCTGGCTGTTTGCTAACTGCTTTATAAGTATCAGTGTTCTTAAATTTCGATATAAACATACAGTATTCTAATGGGATTATTCCATACATATTGTTCTAGCTCTTTTCTTCTTTAACAATATTATTTGGTTGTGTTTGTCAGCTGAATGAGTAAAAATCTGCCTCTTGGTTCATTAACTCATTCAAAATGTGCTAGGCATGATTTCAGGTACCAAAATGTGGCTGTCAACAAACCAAAGACTTTACATTGTTTTTAATGGCTGCATGGTATTCATTATTATGAATGTACCATATTTATTCAACCATTTCCCTTCAAATAAACTGGTAGATTATTTCCATTTTTTTGTTTGTATGTTTGTTTGAGACAGAGTCTTGCACTGTCACCAGGCTGGAGTGCAGTGGCGCAATCTCAGCTTACTGCAACCTCTGTCTCACGGGTTCAAGTGATTCTCCTGCCTCAGCCTCCTAAGTAGCTGGGATTATAGGTGTGCACCACCACGCCCAGCTAATTTTTGTATTTTTAGTAGAAACAGTGTTTCACCATGTTGGCTAGGATGGTCTTGATCCCTTGACCTCGTGATCTGCCCACCTCAGCCTCCCAAAATGCTAGGATTATAGGCATGAGCCACCGCACTGGCCTATTTCCTTTTTTTGAGTCTCATTCTGTCACCAGGCTGTGGGGTGCAGTGGTGCGATCCTGGCTCACTGCAACCTCCTCCTGGGTTAAAGCGATTCTCCTGCCTCAGCCTCCCGAGTAGCTGGGATTCCAGGTGTGCGCCAACTTGCCCAGCTAATTTAAGACTTCCTTCTTATATCTGCTTATGTTGTGTAGTTCTTTTTTCTTACTGATTTATGGTATGTTTTTATAGTTTTATTAGTCTGATTATCCATCTTAAATTTTTGTATTATTCTGAACAGTGAGGTGTTTAAATCCTCTGAAATGTATTTTGCATATGTATCATACAAAGTGTATAGGAATCTGGCTTCCTTTCCAAATGGATTTAATTTTTATAGCAGCATTTATTGAATTATTTTCCTTACCTATTGATTTCTCCATATATTCTCAGATCTTTCCCTGTGATTTTCCATTTTAATCCCCTGATCCATCTGCTTGGGTTATACTGTCTTTCAGTAACATTATTTTGATATAATTTCAAACTTCAAAAAGGCTGCAAGAACAATACCCAACACTCCCACATAACCTTTACCCAGATTCTTAACATTTTGTTCCATTTGCTTTGTCACTCTCTGTCTTGGTACAGATAGTTTTATTCTTTTTTTTATTTTAACCATAAGGTGGAGACAGTAAGCACTTTTATTTCTTTTTTTTTTTTTTTTTTTTTTTTTTTTTGAGACGGAGTTTCGCTCTTGTTACCCAGGCTGGAGTGCAATGGCGCGATCTCGGCTCACCGCAACCTCCGCCTCCTAGGTTCAGGCAATTCTCCTGCCTCAGCCTCCTGAGTAGTTGGGATTACAGGCACGCGCCACCGTGCCCAGCTAATTTTTTGTATTTTTAGTAGAGACGGGGTTTCACCATGTTGACCGGGATGGTCTCGATCTCTTGACCTCGTGATCCACCCGCCTCGGCCTCCCAAAGTGCTGGGATTACAGGCGTGAGCCACCGCGCCCAGCCAGCACTTTTATTTCTAAATATTTCAGTGTGTATTTCCTAAGAATGGGAATATTGATCCTTTTTTTGTTTTTGAGACAGGGTCTCACTCTGTCACCCAGCCTGGAGCACAGTTGTGTGATCTCTACTCACTGTAACCTCTGCCTCCTGGGCTCAAGGGATCCTCCCACCTCAGCATCCCCAGTAGCTGTGACTACAGGTATGCGACACCATGCCTGGCTAATTTTTGTATTATTTTTGCCGAGACAGGTTTTTGCCATGTTGCCCAAGCTGGTCTCGAACTCCTGGGCTCAAGCAATCCACCCACCTCGGCCTCCCAAAGGGCTGGGGATTATACACGTGAGCCACTGTGCCTGGCTGGGAATGTTAATCTTACATAATTTCAGTACAGTAATCATAATCAGGAAATTAAACACTGATACATTTATCTATATACTGTATGCAAATTTTGTCAATTGTCTTATTTTTTTTCCTGTTTCAAGATCTAATCTGGAATCTTGGATTGCATTGAACTGTTCAGTTCTTCAGGCTGTCTTTTTATAACCTTGACATTTTTGAAATCCTGTTTTATAGGAATGTCCCTCGGTTTGGGTTTGTCTGATGTTCCCTCAAGGTTAGATTCAGGATGTGCATTTTTAAAGTCATATGTCCTTAGTGAGGAGATACATGTGTCCCACTGTAGGCAAAGCTAAACTCAAAGAAATTGACTAGGGTATTATCTGCCAGTTTTCTCTACTGTAAACTTGCTGTTTTTCCCTTTATAGTTGCTAATCTGCTAATTATATCCAATTTAAAGTAAACTGTAATATTTTGTATTCTTGGCACTTTATATTTTTCCCATAGCCTTTAGAATCACTGAATCGTCCAATCCAAGATGGTGGTATATTTTTTATTTTTTTCTTTAATATAATCTGAGCTTTTTCCTCATGTAGGCTTTTTACCTTGTTAAATATATTCTGAGGGTTTTGATGTTTTTGTTTGTTTCTGAGACAGGGTCTCACTCTGTCACCCAGGCTGGAGTGCAGTGACATAATCTTGGCTCACTACAACTTCTGGCCCCTGGGCTCAAGCGATGTTCCCACCTCCGCTAGGATTACAGGGGTGAGCCACGGTGCCTGCCCTCTCCACTCTCTTGTTGTTGGAGACAGAGGCTCGCTCTGTCACCCAGGCAGTGCTATAAGTATTCTACTTATTTGGTCTTTTGATGATGGTATAAATACTAAGGGAGGCATTATGTGAAAAATAAATGTTTCAGTGCTTTATAGCATGACACTTTATTTTTATTTTATTTATTTTGAGATGAAGTCTCACTGTGTCGCCCAGGCTGGAAGTGCAAAGGTGCCATCACAGTTCACGGCTCACTGCAACCTCTATAGCATGACACTTTAAATTTGGTAATTTTATATTTGTTGATTTCTTATAAATGCTTATATTTAGAAATTTTTCTGTTTTTTGAAACAGTCTCGCTCTGTCACCCAGGCTGGAGTGCAATAGTGTGATTTCGGTTCACTGCAACATCCACTTCCCGGGTTCAAGCAATTCTCCTGCCTCAGCTTCCCAAGTAGCTGGGATTACAGGTGCCTGCCATCATGCCCGGCTAATTTTTTGTATTTTTAATAGAGATGGAGTTTCACCATGTTGGCCAGGCTGGTCTCGAACTCCTGACTTCAGGTGATCCACTTGCCTCCACCTCCCAAAGTGCTGGGAATACAGGCATGAGCCCCCTGTTCTGTTTTATTAAGAACTTTAAATCTGAATAGCTACAAAGTGGCATCTGCTTATATAATTATGATTTTTGTTAATGTACTAGTAGACATCTGTAGTTCTTAATCATGGTGACTCTTTGAGTCAGTTTCCTTACCAGTAAAATAGGAGTACCATCACATTTAATCTTCCTACCCTACAGGAATAAGTGTGTTCCTTGTCTTTTGGTGTAATAATGGAAACTAATGTTAAAATTTTCTGCGTTTCCCTTCATCAGAGTAAGCTGCACATGGAGGGTTTCCGGAGCTTGAAGGAGGGTGAGGCCGTGGAGTTCACCTTTAAGAAGTCAGCCAAGGGTCTGGAATCCATCCGTGTCACTGGACCTGGTGGGGTGTTCTGTATTGGGAGTGAGAGGCGGCCAAAGGGGAAGAACATGCAGAAGCGCAGATCAAAAGGAGACAGGTATGGATTGGAAGGCAGCTTATATAATTTGCTAGGGACATCCCCTATCTCCCAATCCTGCCATTTTTTGGGTCTCATTGCCAGAGATGAAGGGAAGCCTGTGGCTCCTGGCAGCATTTAGGTGACTGAGTCTCTGCAATAGGTGTAAGCAAGGGCAGCACGTGAGGATGGCACTGGGGGTAACTTAGTGCTTCCACTTGGGACAATTAACTTTGCTCTAGCCTCAATTTTTTTTTTTTGTTTTGAGATGGAGTCTCACACTGTTGCCCAGGCTGGAGTGCAGTGGCCTGATCTCAGCTCACTGCAACCTCCACCTCCCAGGTTCAAGCAATTCTCTGCCTCGGCCTCCCGAGTAGCTGGGATTACAGGCACCCGCCACCAATGCCTGGCTAATTTTTGTATTTTTAGTAAAGACGGGGTTTTATCATCTTGGCCAGGCTGGTCTTGAACTTCTGACCTCATGATCCACTTGCCTCAGCCTCCCAAAGTGGTGGGATTACAGGCATAAGCCACTGTGCCCAGCCCTAGCCTTAATTGTTAAGTGAAGGCAGTGATACTAACCTCATAGGATGGTTTTAAAATTAATGGAGACCATGGATTTGCAAATGATGGGACAAGATAGCATTAGCTATATCTGTTGTTTTTTTTTTTTTTTTTTTTTTTTTTTTTTTGAGACGGAGTTTCGCTCTTGTTACCCAGGCTGGAGTGCAATGGCGCGATCTCGGCTCACCGCAACCTCCGCCTCCTGGGTTCAGGCAATTCTCCTGCCTCAGCCTCCTGAGTAGCTGGGATTACAGGCACATGCCACCATGCCCAGCTAATTTTTTGTATTAGTAGAGACGGGGTTTCACCATGTTGACCAGGATGGTCTCGATCTCTTGACCTCGTGATCCACCCGCCTCGGCCTCCCAAAGTGCTGGGATTACAGGCTTGAGCCACCGCGCCCGGCCTATCTGTTGTTTTTTTATAAAGTCTGCAAATAGCTGTTTCCTTAATCTTGCTTGGCCTTAAAACACCTTAGCTCTGAATAGATACTATAATTTGGCTTCTTTAATTTCTCCTATATTAAGGGTATGGAAGAATCTCTCCTATCTCCCAAGTTTCAGTTCCCAGTTCGTGTCAGTAACTTCTAATTTCTGGTACTTTCAAGTTGACATGAATCTGAAGAGTTCACCTAGACAATGAGATGTGGAAAGGACTTAAAGCTCATTTAGTAATAGTCCTCCTTTTGTAAGTGGGAAGTTTGGTCGCTGGGAAGGGAAGTAAGTGACAAACCTGTACCACAGCCCAGGTGTCCTCATTCATGGGAGGCATCTGGCCTCTTCTTGCTCCTTTCTCTCAGTTACCGTCTTGCTTTGTACTAGGTGCTACAACTGTGGAGGTCTAGACCATCATGCCAAGGAATGCAAGCTGCCACCCCAGCCCAAGAAGTGCCACTTCTGCCAGAGCATCAGCCATATGGTAGCCTCATGTCCACTGAAGGCCCAGCAGGCCCCTAGCGCACAGGGAAAGCCAACATACTTTCGGGAGGAAGAAGAAGAAATTCACAGCCCCGCCCTGCTCCCGGAGGCCCAGAATTGAGCCCCAATGGGTGGGGGCTATTCTTTTGCTATCAGGAAGTTTTGAGGAGCAGGCAGAGTGGAGAAAGTGGGAATAGGGTGCATTGGGGCTAGTTGGCACTGCCATATATCTCAGGCTGGGGTTCACACCATCACCCTTTCTTCCCTCTAGGTCGGGGGAAAGGGTGAGTCAAAGGAACTCCATCCATGCTCTGTCCAAATGCAAGTGAGGGTTCTGGGGGCGACCAGGAGGAGGGAATCACCCTACAACCTGCACGCTTTATCTGAGGCTCCATCCCCAGAATTTCCAGCTTTTGAAAGTGGCCTGGATAGGGAAGTTGTTTTCCTTTTAAAGAAGGATGTATAATAATAATTCCCATGCCAGAGTGAAATGATTAAGTATAAGACCAGATTCATGGAGCCAAGCCACTACATTCTGTGGAAGGGAATCTCTCAGGAATAAGGCAGTTTTTTTTTTTTTCCACATCTTATATCCTCATACCCACTTTTGGGATAGGGTGCTGGCAACTGTCCCAAGCAATGGGTAGTGATTATGGCAAAAAGGGTGTTTGGGGGAACAGCTGCAGACCTGCTGCTCCTACACTCACCCCACCCCATTCTGGGTCAATGTGATTTTATTTATTTGCTCCCTTGGATACTGCACCTTGGGTCCCACTTTCTCCAGGATGCCAACTGCACTAGCTGTGTGCGAATGACGTATCTTGTGCATTTTAACTTTTTTTTCCTTAATATAAATATTCTGGTTTTGTATTTTTGTATATTTTAATCTAAGGCCCTCATTTCCTGCACTGTGTTCTCAGGTACATGAGCAATCTCAGGGATAAGTCGGCAGCAGCTCCAGGTCTGCACAGCAGGAATACTTTTTGTTGTTTTTGCCCCCATGGAGAGCAACCATTTGGAGTGCACAGCCTATTGAACTACCTCATTTTTGCCAATGAGAGCTGGCTTTTCTGCCATAGTGTCCTCTTGAAACCCCCTCTGCCTTGAAAATGTTTTATGGGAGACTAGGTTTTAACTGGGTTGCCCCATGACTTGATTGCCTCCTACTGGAAGATTGGAAATTAGTCTAAACAGGAAATGGTGGTGCAGAGAGGCTAGGAGAGGCTGGGCCAGGCGAAAGGCCCAGAGAGGAAGCCAAGATTAGGTGAGGGTTGTCTAATCCTAGGGCACAGGACGTGCTTTACATCCCAGATCCATTCTTCACCAGATTAGACGAGGCCTACCATGCACAACAGGGTATGTGTGTTCATAAAACCGGAGTCGGTAAGGATAAGTTTTAAGACCAGTACCCCTGTGCTTAATCCTGTGCTGTCAAGGGATGACTATATGAAGTAAGGTCTAAAATCCTTAACCTGTCAAAAAATTCTTGGGTTCCAGGAAGACACACGAGCAGGGCTTTGTGGTGCCTGGGGCCCGTGTCCTGCCCTGCTGCAGTAGTGATTACTAGTGTCATGGTAGCTAAAGGAGAAAAGGGGGTTTCGTTTACATGCTGTGAGATCACCGCAAACCTACCTCACTGTGTTGAAACGGGACAAATGCAATAGAACACATTGGGTGGTGTGTGTCTGATCCTGGGTTCTTGTCTCCCCTAAATGCTGCCCCCCTCTAGTTATTGTATTTGTCTGGGCTTTGTAGGACTTCACTAATTTGGTGATTGCTAGGTGGCCTAGTTTGTGTAAATATAATGTATTGGTCTTTCTCCGTGTTCTTTGGGGTTTTGTTTACAAACTTCTTTTTGTATTGAGAGAAAAATAGCCAAAGCATCTTTGACAGAAGGTTCTGCACCAGGCAAAAAGATCTGAAACATTAGTTTGGGGGGCCCTCTTCTTAAAGTGGGGATCTTGAACCATCCTTTCTTTTGTATTCCTCTTTACCTATCAGACCAGATCTTCTGTCCTAAAAAAGTGTCTTCCACCCTGCCCTCTTTTCTGTTCACCCCCAAAAGAAAACCTACACACCCACACTCATACACATTTAATGCTTGGAGTGTCTCCACCACTTTTAAACAAGGTATGCAAAAATCCGGAAGAAGCTAGAAACCCTCCATTCCTTGTTCCAGCCTCCTGAATCAAGACCAATACATTTGTTTTGGTGAGCCACCATGTCCGGCCGACCATTTCTTGATGTATTCATGACAAACACTTAAGACACTGCTGTAGGCCAGGCGTGGTGCCTCACGCCTGTAATCCCAGTACTTTGGGCAGCCGAGGTGGGTGGATCACGAGATCAGGAGTTCAAGACCATCCTGGCCAACACGGTGAAACCCCATCTCGACTAAAATACAAAAAATTAGCCGGGCATGGTGGTGTGTGCCTGTAATCCCAGCTACTCAGGAGGCAGAGGCAGGGGAATCACTTGAAACTGGGAGGTAGAGATTGCAGTAAGTTGAGATCGCGGCACTGCACTCCAGCCTGGGTGACAGAGCAAGACTCCGTCTCAAAAGAAAGAAAAAAAAAAGACACTGCTGTATTTTAGGTGGATCAAACCTACTTAATTTTTAATCCTAAAGTAGAGAGATGCAATCGGGGGCCTTCCATATAGAAAGTGGGGTCAGGAGGCCAAGAAAGGGAATATGAATGTATATCCAAGTCACTCAGGAACTTTTATGCAGGTGCTAGAAACTTATGTCAAAGTGGCCACAAGATTGTTTAATAGGAGACGAACGAATGTAACTCCATGTTTACTGCTAGAAACCAAAGCTTTGTGTAAAATCTTGAATTTATAGGAGGGAGGGTAGGAAAGCCTGTACCTGTCTGTTCTTTTCCTGATCCCTTTCCCTCATTCCTAAACTGCAGGAGATTGAGCCCCTTTGGGCTTTGGTGACCCCATCACTGGGGTGTGTTTATTTGATGGTTGATTTTGCTGTACTGGGTATTTCCTTTCCCATTTTCTAATCATTTATTAACACATGCTGACTTCCCTTCCCTTCTCCTTGCCCTGGGAAAATACAATGAATAAATAAAGACTTATTGGTACTCAAACTGTCATTCCCTTGTCAGATGTTTTTTGCCTTTCCCATGATTCCCACTTCCTTGGATTGAGACTCAGAAGTCACAGAGGAACCATTAAGTTTTTCTGTTCAGCCACTTTGTTAGGAATGAACCTTGAAAGTTCAGTCCTCTTAGCACCTCATTACAGTGGATTTTTTGTTTCTAGTTAAGGCCTCTTGTCCTTTCCTTGGAAGCTTCCACATTCAAGAGGGGATTAGGGGCTTGGCATGCATAAGAATGGGGTTGCCTGTGCCACTGGCTGGGATGAAAGGATGGGGCCATGGCTTGGGGCATGAGACCCTAATAATACTTTGTCCCCTACTACTCAAAGCCTTTTACAAATCTTAATTAATTAACCCCTTGCAGCACCCCAAGGAGAGAAATGTGTTGTGGAACTGGGGAAATTGAGGCCAGAGGAGATACACTGACTAGCTATAAATGCAACATTTTCTTCGAGCCAAAGTTTGTTAGCTTTTTGATGAACATCGAATTTTTTATATATATATATATCACAAGTCATCAAGCAAGAACACTGAATTTTAAACACTTATTCCCACTAAGGGAAGGAGGATTTTAAAAAGAAAAAAAAACTTGATAGGAGGTAAATCAAGTATATTAACAAAGTACAGGGAAACCAGTTTAAATCCTCAGTCCTGACATCAGAGCGAGGGTAAGAAAGTTTCATACATCCATTCCAGGGACTCTGTGGCTCCTTAATTGCATCAAAAGTCAAAGCTAACAAGAGAATCTCATGAAGCAGCAAACTACTAGTGGGCTTTGTTAAATTGTCTTGCTGCAAAATGAAGTAACTTGGGCTGAAATTTACTCCCCAGGTTGCAAAGCCGGGCATGGTGGTGTGTGGAAGAATGGAAGAGCTCAATACTATTAATTTCTACTCATCTTTAGGGCTTTCTCTGATCATGTTGCTGTGTTAAAATAGCCCCTTTCATTAGAAAGAGTGGAAGACATCAATTAGACATTGCCAGTAAAACGTCTCTTCCTTGCCTCATTTCTTTAATAATGTAAGGTGAAATGCGACAAAAGGTTTTTATGACAATTGTGAATTTCTATTCCACTCAAAACATTCAGATGGAAGTTGTATTATGGGGTTTGCAAGAAATATTGGTTGTATCAAAATCTGTTAAGAATTTTTTCCTCCTTTTTCAGTTTTGAGAAAACTGAACCAATTTCTTTTGTGAGCCTAAAATTCTTGCAACCCTTTTCTCGTAAAGGTTCAGTACAGAGCTAATGCCCTTAGCTTTTCTGCCAGGGTTAATTTATGTTATTTTCGTTTATGTGCTGCCAAAGCGAGTACCTTTCTGTTATTTTAAAAGTCATTCTTACGGCAGAGCTCCTTCTGGCCTTACCCCTTCTCTTGAGTTCTTTGGGATGGGTCTTGGGAATCCACAAATCCTAAAATACGCGTGCCTCAAAATAGATTCATATTCTGCGCGTCTGTAAGACTGGCTGCGGTTGGGAACTTCTTCCCAGAGGATTAAATCCACTAAATAAAGCACGAAACGTTAACAAAATAATTTTCAAGAGTATGTACTAGTGCTCTAATGAAGGCCGGTTCTGCGGCATTCCAAGGTAAGGACGCTGCCTTGCTCCGTTTCTGAGCAGTCCTAAGCTGCCTTCGAAGGCCGAGAAACGCCTCGATTCTTGCCCCCGACACATTTCCCTGGCGCGTTTTCCAGACGCCAAATCTGAGTCTACCGACCCCTCCGCTGACCACGCTGTGCTCAACTCCGCCTTCCCCAGCCTGTCCCCTAGCACGTGGCCTGGAGCCCGGCCTCCCGCTCCGCTGAGTCACAGGAGCCTGGCTCTCACCCACATCCCCTTCCACGTCCCGCGGGACTGAGAACTGCAGACCCAAAACGCTCGCTACGCCCTCCCCTCCAAGCCAGCAAGCACAGGCGCAGGGCAGGGCCCCACCCCTTGAGTGACGGAGGGGGCGTGCCCCAGCGCCCAAAGATGACGTGTTCTTCTGGCGCCACGTCGTGAGGAAGTGCCGGCCCACTTAAGCAGTGAGGACGCGCCTAGCGGAGCGAATCAGGTGCGGGTGAACTGAAGGGGTGAACGAGAGGAGGAGAGGGTGACTGGGCGCGGGGCAGCTGCGGGAGAAGCAAAAGGACGACAGAGGGAATAATCAGGAGACCACTGAGGCGTGAAGTAGCAGGGGTGCGATAACTGAAGGGGTTAGTAACTGGGAGCGCAGAGTGGGAAACAGCTTGGGGGAAGATGGAGAAGGAAGAAATGGGGAATGATCAAGATGTGGTCACCATGATATGGCAGGAAACCGACTTAGATGTTCAGAAGAAGTCAGTGCAGATACTGAGGAACTGGGAATGGGAACAAGTCCGCAAAGCCAGGAGAACCGAGCAAAGGTTTTTGCCCTCCAGAGGTCTCATTGGCTTATAAAACTCTGAGTGGTAAAAGATTAGAGGCTTAGACCAGTGCCTTTGGATTCTAATGCTGACTGCTCTCCACAGTCCAGCTGATTCCCCAGAAGTCAATTATAGCTCTTTACAAACCTTGGTGTCTTATTTTCTTTCTTGTTTATCCAAGATTACCTGGCTGGTGTTTGGTTGTTCTGGGGTGATCTTCTGACTGGAAAAGAACTATGTCATGGATCAAGGAAGGAGAGCTGTCACTCTGGGAGCGGTTCTGTGCCAACATCATAAAGGTGAGCAATGGCCCAGAGCACCAGTTGGCCTTCTGGTCTTATATCAAAACCTGTTATTAAGGTTGAGCGATTCATGATGTTAAGTGGAATTTAGCAAGGAAACCAAAGAGTCTTAGAATGGTAACTTCCAGGTCTATATTTCTGGTAGACTTTTGTCCTAACTCTGACATTTTCAGGAAGCCCAGGCCTCTCAATATCATTGGGCAGCCTATACTGCTAAATTTTTCTTGTAGAGAACTGAAATTTGTTTCCCTGGAACTTGGATCAATTGTTCCTTGTACTTTCCTCTGAATTTAAATAGGTTAATCTTTGATTTATTCTTAGATCTGGCAGCAGAGCAATGGCTAAGAGTGGGCCTGGTTGCTTATGCCTGTAATCCCAGAAATTTAGGAGGCCAAAGTGGGCAGATTGTTTGAGCTCAGGAATCGAGACCACTCTGGGTAACATGGCAAAACCCCGATTCTACAAATAATACAAAAATTAGCCGGGCTTGGTGGCATGCACCTGTAGTCCCAGCTACTTGGAAGGTTGAAGTGGGAGAATTTCTTGAGCTCAGGTCAAAGCTGCAGTGAGTCATGATTGCATCACCGCACTTCAGCCTGGGTGGCAGAATGAGACCCTGTCTCAAAAAAAAAAAGTTTGGGCTCTAGAGTCAGACATGAATGAAAGTCCTGTAAGTCCTGTTCTTTTTTTTATTTTGAGACAGTCTTGCTCTGTCACCCAGGTTGGAGTGCAATGTGCAATCTTGGCTCACTGCAACCTTCACCTCTCAGGTTCAAGCAATTCTCTTGCCTTAGCCACCCAAGTAGCTGGAGTTACAAGTGTGTGCTACCACACATGGCTAATTTTTATATTTTTAGTAGGGTTGGGGTTTCACCTTGTTGGCCAGGCTGGTCTTGAACTCCTGACCTCAGGTGATCTACCTATCTCAGCCTCCCAAAGTGCTGGGATTACAGGCCTGAGCCACTGCGCCTGGCTTGAAAGACCTGTTCTATCATTTAGTAACCATGTGAATTTAACAATTGTAGAATTGTTATGAGAATTAAATGAGACATTAATATAAAGCACTTAGCAAAATGTCTAACAGTTCTTAATTATTAGTAGGGTTGTCTTTCAGCCATTTGAAGACTATGATCTCCCCTTTTCCCCAAATCTTCCCTCAGCTTTTTCTCTAGGAATCACAGCAATATTATATCTGCCTAAGACAGGTTTGAGATTGGGGCCAGTCAGCTTGGTTTTGTTTTTCAGCCACAGGCTGTCAAGCAGCAGGTAGTAATGAATTTATGAGTCAGTAACCTTTATACAAGCCCCACACATGCTCACACACAAATGCCAAGTGATCTCAAGCAGTTCAGGAAATGGGAAGTATCTCCTTGGGGAACCACTGCAGTGGTATGTTTGGAAGAACAGGCTGCATAACTTGAATGGATTTTGGGGGACAGAAAGGCTGTTTGTGGGAGACAAAAGTAGAAAATGAAGAAGTATTGAGGAAGCAGTCAGGGAAGAACCCACCCAGGTAAGGAAAAAAAATAGGCCAAGGAGTCCATTTTTGCTACGGTAGACAACTCACAGCTGCTCCAAGCCAAATAAGGGTTTTGTTTTTTGCTTTTTTTTTTTTTTGAGATGGAGTCTCACTTTGTCGCCCAGGCTGTAGTGCAGTGGCATGATCTTGGCTCACTGCAACCTTCGCCTCCCAGGTTCAAGCAGTTCTCCTGCCTCAGCCTCCTGAGTAGCTGGGACTATAGGTGCATGGCACCACACCCGGCTAATTTTTGTACTTTTAGTAGAGACACGGTTTCACCGTATTGGTCAGGCTGGTCTTGAACTCCTGATCTCATGATCCACCTGCCTCGGCCTCCCAAAGTGCTGGAATTACAGGCCTGAGCCCCTGCACCCGGCCAAGTTTTGTTTGTTTTGTTTTTTTTTAGATGGAGTCTTACTCTGTTGCGCAGGCTGGAGTGCAGTGGTGTGATCCTGGCTCACTGCAACCTCTGCCTCCTGGGTTCAAGTGATTCTCCCACCTCAGACTCCCCAAGTAGCTGGGATTATAGGTGTGTGCCACCACGCCAGACTAATTTTTTTTTTTTTTTTTTTTGTATTCTTAGTAGAGTCAGGGTTTCACCATGTTGGCCAGGCTTGTCTCAAACTCCTGGCCTCAAGTGATCTGCCCACCTCAGCCTCCCAAAGTGCTGGGATTACAGGCATGAGCCACCATGCCTGGCTCCAAATAAGTTTTGTTTGGCTCAGAAAAAGTCTTCTGTTTGTATCAAAAAACAAAATTTTTATAAAAATCCTGATGTTTGGTTTTCTTGCAAAATCAGCAGATCCAACAATATTGGGCCCCAGGTCCTGTGTGTCAGTAGTTGGCTAGAGATCAGGAATGAGTGTCTCTTTTTTTGAGACAGAGTTTCTCTCTGTCACCCAGGCTGGAGTGCAGTGGCGTGATCTCAGCTCACTGCAACCTCTGCCTCCTGGATTTAAGCCATTCTCCTGCCTCAGCCTCCTGAGTAGCTGGGATTACAGGCTCCCACCACCACTCCCGGCTAATTTGTGTGTGTGTGTGTGTGTGTTTTGTTTTGTTTTGTTTTGAGATGGAGTCTTGCTCTGTCGCCCAGGCTGGAGTGCAGTGGCCTGATCTCAGCTCACCACAACCTCTGCCTTCCAGGTTCAAGCAGTTCTCCTGCCTCAGCTTCCCAAGTAGTTGGGATTACAGGAACCCGCCACCATGCCTGTCTAATTTTTATATTTTTAGTGGAGATAGGGTTTTACCATCTTGGCCAGGCTGGTGTCAAAGTCCTGACCTCGTGATCTGCCCTCCTTGGCCTCCCTAAGTGCTGAGATTACAGGCGTGAGCCACCGTACATGGCCCTAATTTTCATATTTTTAGTAGAGACAGGGCTTCAACATGTTAGCCAGGCTGGTCCTGAACTCCTGACCTCAAGTGATCTGCCCGCCTTGTCCTCCCAAAGTGCTGGGATTACAGGGATGAGCCACTGCACCCAGCCCTATGAGTGCCTTTTTTTCTGTAGAAGGCACCATCTTCATTTGACTATATCCATTAGTATTTTTCCTGGCCAGGCATGATGGCTCACAGCTGTAATCCCAGCAGTTTGGGAGGCCAAGTCGAGCGGATCTCTTGAGGCCAGGAGTTCAAGAACAGCCTGACCAACATGGTGAGACCCCTGTCTCTACAAAAAATAAAAAAATTAGCTGGGTGTGGTAGTACATTCCTGTAGTCCCAACCAACTACTTGGGAGATTGAAGTGGGAGGATCTTTCTCATTCCAAAAGGTGGAGGTTGCAAATGAGCCAAGATCATGCCACCACACTTCATCCAGCTTGGGTAACAGAGTAAGACCCTGTCTCAAGGAGAAAGAAAAAAAATCATTTTCCCTTTGCTCTCTAGTTGCAGACTAATTAAACCAAGCCTGTAGTTAAGAGCATATGTTTAACTCTGGAAGCAGATCGACATCAGTTTGAATCCCCATTTGCCTCTTCTTAACTATGTGATTAATGCAAGTCACTAGAACTCTCTGAGCCTGTTTTTCCACCTGTAAAATGAAGATAATACTATTTGCTTTATAGACCTATATGATAAGATGAAGTATAAGAAGCCCAGCATAGTATTTGGCATGTAGTAAGTGCTCAGTAAACATGTAAATAAAAATAAATAGGCCAGCTGTGGTGGCTCATGCCTGTAATCCCAGCACTATGGGAGACTGATAAAGAGGATTGCTTGAGCCCAGGAGTTCGAGACTTGGGCAACATAGGGAGATCCCATCTCTCTCTTTTTTTTTTTTTTTTTTTTTTTTTTAAGACAGAATCTCCCTCCATCACCAAGGCTGGAGAGGCTGGAGTGCAGTGGTGCAATCTTGGCTCACTGCACCCTCTGCCTCCAGGGTTCAATCGATTCTCCTCCCTCAGCCTCCTAAGTAGCTGGGACTACAGGCACACACCACCATGCCTGGCTAATTTTGTAATTTTAGTAGAGACGGGGTTTCACCATGTTGGCCAGGATGGTCTCGATATCCTGACCTCATGATCCACCCGCCTTGGCCTCCCAAAGTGCTGGGATTACAGGCCTGAGCCACCATGCCCAGCTGACCCCATCTCTTAAAAAAGAAAAAAGGCTAGGTAGGTGTAGTGGCCTGTGCTGGTAGTCCTGGCTACTCAGCAGGAGGCAGAGGTGGGAGGCTCACTTGAGCCTGGGAGGCCAAGGCTATAGTCTGGGTGACTGAGTGCTGCCTCAAAATAAATAGATAAATAAGTAACTAAGTAAGTAAGTAAGTAAACTTTAATATCTTTTTACTGAGCTCAAAGCACAAAGTACCCAATTCCCTTCGTCGGGGCTTTCATCACATAGCCCAAACCTGTCACCTTGGGATGTAGTGTCTTCCTTTATCCCTGAAGAATGTGAGACCTGTTCATCATTTGTCTTCATATTCCACAGGCAGGCCCAATGCCAAAACACATTGCATTCATAATGGATGGGAACCGTCGCTATGCCAAGAAGTGCCAGGTGGAGCGGCAGGAAGGCCACTCACAGGGCTTCAACAAGCTAGCTGAGGTGGGTGTGTATGGCAGAGCCCAAAATGAACAGTCTGTGGAGAGATGGATTATAGCTAGAAAACCAGGCCCTGAGTTTGCTGTGGTTGAAGAGCGTTTTTTTATATCTGTCTCTGTGTTTTATTGTTTTCTTGCTAGCTATACATCTCATCTTGACGTTGGCCAGACATGGTTGTTCATGCCTGTAATCTAGGCACTTTGGGAGGCCAAGGCAGGAGGATTTCTTGAGCCCAGGGGTTAGGACCAGCCTGGGCAACATAGTCAGACCCTGTCTCTACAAAAAATTTAAAAACTAATCAGACTTGATGGTGCACACCTGTACCCCCAGCTACTCAGGAGGCTGAGGTGGGAGGACTACCTGAGCCCAGGGAGCTTGAGGCTGCAGTGAACAGAGATTGTGCCACTGCACTCCAGCCTGGGTGACAGAGTGACACCGTCTCAAGAAAAAAAAATGACATTAACAAAGAAGTAATCATCCAGTGAATTACCATAAAATACTGGAAATAAGAACAAAATTGCCTCTTCTTACTATTTTAATAAATCAATAGTTTATATTCTGTGCCTCATCCAATCCTTATTTTATGTTCTACATGACTTAACATTGATAAAATTGCATCTATAGCTTCAGTAACCTTATTTTTACTTATCATTTTGGTTTGGTTGTGTTTTTTTTGTTTGGTTGTTTTTTTTTTTTTTTTTTTTTTTTTGAGGCAGTCTTGCTCCATCACCCAGGCCGGAGTATAGTGGCATGATCTCTGCTCACTGCAACCTCTGCCTCCCGGGTTCAAGCGATTCTCTGCCTCAGCCTCCTGAGTAGCTGAGATTGCAGGTGCCCACCACCACATCCGACTAATTTTCTTGTATATTTAGTAGACATGGGGTTTCACCATGTTGGCCAGGCTGGTCTCGAACTCCTGATCTCAGATGATCCACCACTGCAGGCTCCCAAAGTGCTGGGATTACAGGCAGGAGCCACTGCATCAGGCCAACATTTGGGGAAGTATTTTTTTTTTCTTTTGAAGTGGAATTTCACACTTGTTGCCCAGGCTGGGGTGTAATGGTTGCCATCTCGGCTCACCTCAACCTTCACCTCCCGGGTTCAAGTAGTTCTCCTGCCTCAGCCTCCCGAGTAGCTGGGATTACAGGGATGCCCCACCACACCCAGCTAATTTTGTATTTTTAGTAGAGAGGAGGTTTCTCCATGTTGGTCAGGCTGGTCTTGAACTGCCAACCTCAGGTGATCCGCGTGCCTCTGCCTCCCAAAGTGCTAGGATTGCAGGCGTGAGCCTCCTCACCTGGCCTGGAGAAGTCTTTTTCAAAATGTATATATAAGCTTTCTAACTGTATGTTTCAATGACTATAGAACATTTTATCAGGAGGATCTGATATAATTTAACTGCTCCACTATTACTTGACATTACAATAAGCATTATAAATAGTACTGTTTCAGCCTGGGGCAACATGGTGAGATCCTGTTTCTAAAAAAAACAAAAAAAGTTAGCCAAGCCTGGTGGTGCATGCCTATGGTCCCAGCTACTTTTTTTTTTTTTTTTTTTTTTTTGAGATGGAGTTTCGCTCTTGTTACCCAGGCTGGAGTGCAGTGGCGCGATTTCGGCTCACTGCAACCTCTGCCTCCTGGATTCAAGCAATTCTCCTGCCTCAGCCTCCCGAGTAGCTGGGACTACAGGCACACACCACCATGCTTGGCTAATTTTTTATATGTTTAGTAGAGACGGGGTTTCACCATGTTGACCAGGATGGTCTCGATCTCTTGACTTGTGATCCACCTGCCTCGGCCTCCCAAAGTGCTGGGATTATAGGCATGAGCCACCGCGCCCAGCCGGTCCCAGCTACTTACTGAGGTGGAAGGGTCACTTGAGCCCTGGAGGTTGAGGCTATAGTGAACTGTGTTCATGTCACTGCACTCCAACCTGGTGACAGAGCAAGACCCTGTCTATTTAAAAAAAAAAAAAGTACTCTTTTTGGATAAATTCTTAGAAGTGACATTTCTGGACGATCATTGGGTGACTACTCATTCTGCTTTGCCAAAGCTGAGGGATTTCTTAGGACTCAGGCCTTTTAGTGCTATAACTGGGGAAAGTGCCAGGCAAACCAGTTCATCACTCTACACTGAGGTCATGAACATTTTATGGTATAATGCATATTATAAATTAGAAAACATTAAGTTTAACAAAAGAATGGAATATGACAATCTTGGTGAAACTTTTAAGAAGACTGGGAATGTGGTCTGTAGTTCACAGGTCCCAGTGTCCTAGCACAGAGACACAGCTTGATGCCAGGCCAGTGATTATGTTTTTCCTTTAGTGAGTGGCAGTGGGGTTCTCACCAGCACCTTATAGAAGTCTTTACATTTGTTGACTCTGGCTTCTCTTTTGTAACTGAGAGGAGTTTTGCATAATGCTTAGGAGCTTAAGCTCTGGAGTCACTTAGAACTCATTGGCAGTCCTGCCCTGCCGCCGTCTGGCTTTGTGAACTGCAGCGAGTTATGTAGCTTTCCTTTGCCTCAGTTTCTACATCTATAAAATGGGGTTGGCAGTCTCTCTCTGAGTAGATTATTTGAAGGTAAATAAGAGGGCACGATGAAAAACATGTAGCACAGTCCCTGACATAAAGGAAGTGCTCAAAATATTGAAATTTGTTATTAGCAACTATATTGACTGATGTCAGTGGTGGATTCCAACCCAGATGGGCCATCCACGGTAGCTGCCTTGAAAGATCTTTAGGGCCTGAGGCTACTCAAGTGTCAGGTTCTCACTGGTAATTTTCCTAAGATGACAGTAGAGTTGTTTGCTTGTATGTTTGTTAAGAGGTTATAGCTGTTCAGCTTTGTTTCTTCTGTTCTGTTCGAATGTCTTGAATGTCTTCTGTTGTCTGCGTTTAACCTCCAGCTTCCCATCTCTCAACACAGTTCTCCACCTTTAGTGGTACAGGATTAGAGCAGCCCCAGAGGACTCCGTTTAAGTCTGGGTTTCATTTCTTTTTCTTTGTTCGTTTTGTTTTTGTTTTTGTTTTTTACTTGAGACAAAGTCTCATTTTGTTGCCCAGGATGGAGTGCAATGATGCAGTCTTGGCTCACTACAACCTCCGCCTTCCAGGTTCACATAATTCTCCTGCCTCAGCCTCCCGAGTAGCTGGGATTACAGGCATGCCCCACTGCACCCGGCAGTATTTTTAGTAGAGATGGGGTTTCACCATGTTGGCCAGGCTGCTCTTGAACTCCCAACCTCAGGTAGTCTGCCCGCCTCGGCCTCTCAAAATGCTAGGATTACACACATGACCTACCACAGCCAGCCAGTTTTATTTCTTCTTGAGTTGTAATTTCTTTTTTTTTTTTTTTTTTGAGATGGAGTCTTGCTCTGTAGCCCAGGCTGGAGTGCAGTGGCGCAATCTCGGCTCACTGCAATCTCCGCCTCCTGGGTCCCGGTTCAAGCAATTCTCCTACCTTAGCCTCCCAAGTAGCTAGGATTACAGGCATGAGCCACCATGCCCAGCTAATTTTTGTTTTTTTTTTTAGTAGCAATAGGGTTTCACCATGTTGGCCGGTCTGGTCTTGAACTCCTGACCTCGTGATCCTCCCGCCTCGGCCTCCCAAAGTTCTGGGATTATAGGCATGAGCTACTGCACCCAGCCAAAATGCACAGATTTTAAGTTTTGACAATTGCATTCATTTATCCAACCCACACCCCTATCAAGATATAGGACATTTCCAGCCAGGTACAGTGGTTCACACCTGTAATCCCAGCACTTTGGGAGGCTGAGGCAGACAGATCACCTGAGGTCAGGAGTTTGAGACCAGCATGGTGAAACCCTGTCTCTACTAAAAATACAAAAAGTTAGCCAAGTGTGATGGCACATGCCTATAGTTCCAGGTACTCCGGAGGCTGAGACAGGAGAATCACTTGAACCCGGGAGGCTGAGGTTGCGGTGAGCCCAGATTGTGCCACTGCACTCCAGCCTAGGTGACAAAGCGAGACTCCAGCTCAAAAAAAATACACACACGTGCGCACACGCACACACACATATGTATATATACATACACACACACACACACACACACACACACACACACACACACATGTATATGTAGGATATTTCCGTCTCTCCAAAAGGTGCCCCTTCTCAATCAACTTCTGTTCCACCTCCTCCTTTTCCTCTCTAGGCAACTACCATTCTGATTTCTGTAACTATAAATTGGTTTTTTCCTGTTCTTGAACTCCACATAATAGAATCAGACAGTTGAGTTGAGGATTTTTGACATATTCTTCAACTCTGAGCCTGTTTTATCATCTGTAAAGTAAGCATGAAAACAATAGTGTCATTTTAAAGTGGTTGTTCAAAGAATCAAATGAAATTATGTGAAAACCCTTTGCAGACTTAAATGCTACACAGCTGTCCAATTGTTGCTTTTATTCTTTTAACTCATCAGCCTCTCAATCTACCAGAATAATGAAGTTATGCTGTGAGTAATAACACCTTGTGTTTGTATATTGTTCGTTAGCCACCTTGTAAGGGATGGATTGTGATCCCATGTTACAGGTAAGGAGACTTAAACCCAGAGAGATTAAATGATTTGATTACAGTCACATAGCAAGTGCATGATGGAGTCAGGGACTAGAACCTAGTTCTTTACCCTCTCAGTGCAGAGTTCTTTCTTGTAATGCACAATGCTGTCAACATTCACTAAGATCACATTTTTCAGTTTCTTCAGTGGTGATTTTCTGCTAATTTGATTCGCTAATTCTGACATAAACATTGGTGTTATCCTAGCTTTACCTAGCTTTGGGGAGGAGAAAAGTCTGTCTCCCTTCTCCAACTCTGAGTCAGAACCAAAAAGTATCTCTTATTTCCCTTCCAATCTTCCTTGTATCCTAGCTCCTTGCCTTCTCCCCTCTCAGACTCTGCGGTGGTGTTTGAACCTGGGCATCCTAGAGGTGACGGTCTACGCATTCAGCATTGAGAACTTCAAACGATCCAAGAGTGAGGTAGATGGGCTTATGGATCTGGCCCGGCAGAAGTTCAGCCGCTTGATGGAAGAACAGTAAGATGCTATCATAAGGGAGAGCATGTTTTTCCACCATCCCCAGCCTTATCCTAACCCTTGAAAGTCTTATCTGAGGCTTACTTAATGGACTCCCAACTCTTTCTAATGTTAATTAGATATCTTGGGTGGCAAATATCAGAAACACAAGGTAGTCTTTGTTTCTTCCTTTTATTTTTAAAATAAAAAAGGGGGCATTTATTTGGGGATATCGAGGTGTGTCACATGATTCAAGAACAAGTACGGCTGACCTCAAGCCAAACTGAAACCAGGAATTAAAATCCACTAGGTAGAACCTCTGTATACATTTACTTCTAACTCTCTCTGTAGACCAGCTTTCTCTGCTTCAAAAGAGCAGTCCAGAATCAACAAAATCCCTTAATTGGGATCCCTAAATTCTGTCAGATTTCTACCCCAGAGCCAATAAACTATGACCAAGGGAGTAGAGTGAAAGAAAACATTGAGGAAGTCATTTTCTGCTGCACAGTGATACCTAAAAGGCTACTGTACTCCCCCTGCATAGACTCTTGGGAGGGACAGGATGATGCATAAGAGGCATTTATGGGAAAGTGTCAGTACCATTCTTAGCTGTAAGTTTAGACTTAACTTAGGGAATAAAGCTAGAGAGGGGCAAAGAGGAAATTCAGTGGAGACTGCTTGCTTCAAAGTATGGAACCCTTACCAGCCAGAATTGCCCCAGAAGTCTTAGTAACAACTGTTGTGTGGCCATCTCCTACCTATACCAGGAAGATGAGAGAACACTGAGCCTAGAACTCTAGTGAAAGTGAGCCTAGAAGAGTGGGTTGTAGGGAGGGTAGCCAGGCTTCTTTTTGTCTGTGTTAGGATGGTGAGACTCTGGGCTACAGACATTGCTCCCTGGTCCCCAGCAGAGCCTGTGTGTTTCAGAGTTTACACCTAAGGACCTGGGGATGGAGGCGTGGGGGCACATCCCACATGTTCAGATTCCTCTATACTGCCCACTAAGGACTTTGTAAAGTCCTTCATATATGCCAGGGCTTGAGCCTAAAATATATTCTCACTCATCCTATAGTCACGTTTTCCCATGACAAAGATATTAGCCCATTTTTAGAGAGAATGAAAGTAAAAACCAAAGAAGTTAAGGCATATGTCCTGAGTCACACAGCTGTCAGACAGGCAGAGCCAAGGTACACACCTGGATCTTTCTGACTCCAGAGCTGAGCTATTGTCTACTACGCTGTGCTCTGAGAGACAGGCCATCTTAAATTCCTGCAAGATCAAAATGCATGGCAGTAGAGATGCTAATGAGATTGCTCTGATCAGCCAGTAGTAGAGAAAATGGTCTTCGTTTATCATGAAGTCCTGGCCAAAGCAAGAAGAAACCTCAGGTGCTTTTCCATTAATATGTCACAGAACAACGGTCTGAGGAGGTGTAGAAAGAACCTAGTGGGAGTGGGGTAGAGGGTGCTGAGTTACATTTACCTATTTTATGTATTGGGCTTCTATGTAGAATTTGATTTGAAGAAAGCTTCTTTGGCTAAAAGAAAAGTGGGAAACCACTGGCCTGATTCTGTTTCATCAGTTGGGAAACTAAACCCTAGTAAAGAGAAGAGATTGAGCAGGGTGGCTCACGCTTGTAATCCCAGCACTTTGGGAGGCCAAGGAGGGCGGATTGCTTGAGTTCAGGAATTTGCTTGAGTCCAACATGGCCAGCATGGTGAAACCCCATCTCTACAAAAAAAATACAAAAAAGTTAACTGGATATGGTGTCACATGCCTGTAGTCCCAGCTACACGGGAGGCTGATGTGAGAGGATCACTTGAGCCTGGGGAGGTTGAGACTGCAATGAGCTGTGATTGAACCACTGTACAACAGAGTGAATCCTGGACAACAGAGTGAGACCCTGTCTCAGAAAAAATAAATTAGTTAAAATAAAAAAAAGTAAGTTAAAATTTTAAAAGAGGAAAGACAAGGACTTACACATGGTCACACATCAAGCTAGTGGGAGAGCTATGCCACAAGCTAGCTGGAGCTGAATCAAGGTCTTCTAGTATACTTCCTTCTATTAAGCTCCCATTTTCCAAACATGAAGCATTCAGTTTCTGCATAGCATTTCCAGGTGAGAGAAGCTGGTTGAATTCATTCTTACTGTATGCAGAGTTTGGGAGTTATTGCATGGAAGCAATATAATGTCATAATTAAGAAGACAAGCTCTGGAGGCTGACTCTCTAGGTGCAAATCCTGGTTCTCCATTCATCAGCTGTCTGAACATATTAACCTCCCTGTGCCTCAGTTTCCTCATCTGTAAAAGGAGAATAATAATGGTATGTATCTCAGAGGTTAGTGTAAGGATGGAATGTGTTGGTACATATAAAGCACTTAGACCGGTATCTGGCATTTAGTAAACATAGAATATTAGCTGTCACCATTATCATACTTCACTAGAACATAACAAAAGTAACCAGTAATACAGCTCCTTTCCTTGAGGATTTTATTCACTTCTCAAATGGGACAAACTTCAAAGATACATAAAACGCAGCTTCCCAACAAGGACACGTGAGGTCATGTGATGCATAGGCAAGAGTTTGGGTTCTTGCTGGACATGGTGGCTGACACCTGTAATCCTAGCACTTTGGGAGGCTCAGGCAGGAGGATCACTTGAGGCCAGGAGTTTGAGACCACCTTGGGCAACATAGTGAAACCTAATGTTTACAAAAAATATAAAAAGTAACTGGGCATGGTGGTGCATGCCTTTAGTCCCAGCTACTTGGAAGGCTGAGGCAGGAGGATTACTTGAGCCCAAGATTTGTAAGTTACATTGAACCATGAGTATACCACTGCACTCCAGCCTGAGTGAGAGTGAGACCCTGTCTCCAAAAAAGGAAAAAAAAAACAACAGTTTGGGGCTGGGTGCACTGGCTCTTGCCTGTAGTCTCAGAACTTTGGGAAGCTGAGGCAGGCAGATCACTTGAGGTCAAGAGTTCAAGACCAGAACATGGTGAAAATCTGTCTCTACTAAAAATATGAAAATTAGCCAGGCGTGGTAGTGGGCACCTGTAATCCCAGCTACTTAGGAGGCTGAGGTGGGAAGATCACTTGAACTTGGGAGGCAGAGGTTGCAGTGAGCTGAAATCATACCAGTGGACTCTAGCCTGGGGGACAGAGCAAGACTCCAAAAAAAAAAAAGTTTGGGTTCTCAAATCAGACAGGCTGGGTTTCAATCCTGCCAGAGCACTTGATGGTTATATGACCTTGGGCAGTCCCTAGCTGACTGTCCTGTCTGAGCCTCAGCACTGAAGTAAGCTTCTTTGAGAGTTGTTAAGGGAATGCAGTGAAATAATACATGTAGAACAGTGTCTGATACACAGGAAAGCACTCAAAAAACTGGTGATGAGTTATTACCTAAGCAGCTTGCTCACTGCAGCTCAGCAGGGGCTCTATCCCAACACTGCCTCTTTTCCCTAATCAGGGAGAAACTGCAGAAGCACGGGGTGTGTATCCGGGTCCTGGGTGATCTGCACTTGTTACCCTTGGATCTCCAAGAGCTGATTGCACAAGCTGTACAGGCCACAAAGAACTATAACAAGTAAGTTCTCAGATTTTCCTCTAGGGACCTGTTTCAATCTTTAACTCCCTGCTGGCTTTAGAGAGAGATCCTGGGCCTTCCTTGGTCTGCATTGGTGCACGGGGAAATGAGAGAGTAGGTTGAACAGCTTAGAAACTTTCCCCTTCCGTCTGCAGGGCACACCAGACATGATTCTGGAATACCATGTTATATGTGTATATACTGACAAATACACATAGTTTCTCTTTCTTTTCTGTGCCCATCCCCCACCGAATAAATATGTTTGTTTTTGCTTGACAGGGGATAGGGTCAGAATACAGCAGTTCTCATCCCTGTCGTCTGAAGACACCCTTCAAAAAATTCTTTTTCTGTTCCACTCCTTTAACCTATGGATAGGATGACCGTGGGAGGTCATATAGATGCACAGGGGAAATAGAGTTCAATAATCCAAACTCCATGATGTGAGGCTTTGAAATATAACATGTGTTTTGGCAGTGGACTTGTTTTACATCAAATCCCCTTCCTATTTTCCTTTGTTTGTGCCAGTATCACAGTGGAGTCTTCCTCTGAAAGCCAGTGTACAGTAGAAGGGAAGAGGGTTAGGAGGGCAATAGGAGCCATTTAGTGGCTGGGCACGGTGGCTCACACCTATAATCCTAGCACTTTGGGAGACCGAGGCCTGTGGATTACCCGAGGTCAGGAGTTAGAGACCAGCCTGGCCAACATGGCAAAACCCTGTCTCTACTAAACATACAAAAATTAGCCAGGTGTGGTGGTGTGCGCCTGTAATGCCAGCTACTTGGGAGGCTGAGGCAGGAGAATCGCTTGAACCCAGGAGGCGGAGATTGCAGTGACCTGGGATCATACCATTGCACTTCAGCCTGGTGACAAGAGCAAAAGTCTGTCTCAAAAAAAAAAAGGAGCCATTTAGTATTTGTCTTATTATAAAATTAGTAACATGTTTATTCCAAGAAAACTTGGAAACCACAAAAAACTCATAATTTCACCTTTAAGAGGTATCCACGGTTAACATTCAGTGTGTATTTGTTTTGCTAGGGAAAGGCTGAAAGTGCTGTCTATAATCAGTGACTTTAGTCATCAGTCCCTGTCCCCCTTTGATAAATTATTCTCTTCTTACCCCCTCAGGTGTTTCCTCAATGTCTGTTTTGCATACACATCTCGTCATGAGATCAGCAATGCCGTGAGAGAGATGGCCTGGGGCGTGGAGCAAGGCCTGTTGGATCCCAGGTATACTGAGTTGTTTTGCATAGTAACTGATAAGGAAAACCGGCCTGGCCAGCATGGCAGCTCACACCTGTAATTCCAGCACACTGGGAGGCTAAGGTGGGCAGACTACTTCAGGCAGGCCAGGAGATCAAGACCAGCCTGGCCAACATGATGAAACCCCATCTCTTAAAAAAACAGGCTGTACCAAACCATAAAACCCCTCTTTGCCATGTACTTGGCCAGAGGTCTGATTAGGGGAGCATGTGGAAAGATTTAGGGGGATCTCCCAAATTTAGAGATTAGGATTGGCTTATTACAACCTGCTTCAAACAAGAGTTCACTACACACCAAGAAACCCCAGAGAAAGAGCAAAGCAGGTGACAAAGCCATGTTATTATTCCTTTACAAATTCTACCCTCCTGACCCTTTGGTAGTATTTTTTCGAGAATGACTTTTCATGAATGCAGTTTGTTGGGGCTAGAGTTATTTAGGTCTCTCATGTTATAGTTTCACACAAGATTCAGGTGTTTTTCTTTTTTCTTTTTTTTTGAGACGGGGTCTCTCTCTGTCGCCCAGGCTGGAGTGCAATGGTGCAATCTCAGCTCACTGCAACCTCCTTCTCCCAGGTTCAAGAGATTCTCCTGCCTCAACCTCCCTAATAGCTGAGATTACAGGCGCCTGCCACCATGCCCGACTAATTTTTGTATTTTTAGTAGAAATGGGGTTTCACTGTTAGCCAGGCTGGTCTCAAACTCCTGACCTCAGGTGATCTACCCACCTCAACCTCCCAAAATGCCAGAATACAGGCATAAGCCACCGCGCCCAGCCCAAATAGAAAATTATTAATTGTTGTCAACATAGTAGAATCCTAATTATTAGAGCTGGAGGGACTATAGAAGCCATTTAAATATTTGGTCCCTCTCATGTTATTATTCATGTAACTTAGTAATATTTGTAAACCAATAGCAATAGTAAAATAATGGTAGCAAAAAAAAATAACCCAGGAGATGTGTTATGCTCTGTATTTCATTAAGTCATTAACCTTATATCTGAGAGATTGAAGGCTATTGTCCATTTTGTAGATGAGAAAACTGAGCTCAGCATTGAAGTGACTTGCCCAAGGTCACTCTACTAGTAAGTGCCAGAGCTGGGACTCATATCCAAACCTGTTTGATTTTAGAGTTCTTATCCTTTACCTCTATTATGTGGGATCTTCGGAACCAGGAATTTTTCTGGTTCCCTTCCCAATTCGATTGTCCTAGGAAACTAGGATCTCTCAGTTCACTGCAACCTCCGCATCCTGGGCTCAAGCAATTCTTCTGCCTCAGCCTCCTGAGTAGCTGGGATTACAGGCACGTGCTACCATGCCTGGCTAATTTAGTGGCATGAGCCACCGTGCCTGGCCACTTGGTTAATTTTTTTTTTTTGAGACTCAATCTGTTACCCAGGCTGGAGTGCAATGGGGTGATCTCAGCACACTGCAACTTCTGCCTCCCAGATTCAAGTGATTCTTGTGCCTCAGTCTCCTGAGTAGCTGGGATTACAGGCTTGCACCACCATGCTGGGCTAATTTTTGTACGTTTAGTAGAGATGAGGTTTCACCATGTTTCCCAGGCTGGTCTTGAACTCCTGACCTCAAGTGATACACCTGCTTCAGCCTTCCAAAGTGCTGGGATTACAGGTATGAGCCACTGCACCTGGCCTCTTAATTCAAATATTTTTTAAGTGTGAGAACTATAGGTAGGCACATTGCTGTACACAGAAGATAAAAATACATATTTCCTGCCTTGTGGAGCTCTGGTAAAGGAAACAAATGTTAATCAAGATTATACAAGTTAGCATAAAATTATAATGATGACAATTGCTATAAAGGCAGTGGTGCATGGTACAAAAATGATTTTTCTTTATGTATTTTCTTTTTGTTTTTTGTTTTGTTTTGAGACAGTGCCCCACTCTGTCATCCAGGCTGCAGTGCAGTGGTGTGATCTCTGCTTACTGTAACCACCACCTCTCAGGTTCAAGTGATTCTCCTGCCTCAGCCTCCCTAGTAGCTGGGATTACAGGGAGCCACCACCACGCCTAGCTAAATTTTGTATTTTTTAGTTGAGATGCAATTTCACCATCTTGGCCAGGCTGGTCTCAAACTCCTGACCTCAAATGACCCACCCACCTCGGCCTCCCATAGTGCTGGGATTATAGGCATGAGCCATCTCACCCGACCCTTGTGTTTGCTTTTTTACCCTACTTGCAAGCTAAACAAGAATTTATAAAAAGAAGAATGGACCTGGTAGGGAAGCCTCCCCGAGAAAATGGTAAGTGACCTAAGGAGGAAGAATAAGCAATAACCAGGGAAAGAGGCAGGAGAGTGAGGAGCTACTTAGTTGCTGAACGGCTGTTGGAACAATTTAAGTAGAGAATACCAGGAAGGCAGCTTGGATTCTGGTGGTGGTGTTAGAATGGTGCTGGTAGTGGTGCTGATGTAGTAGACTACATGAAGAGTTTTGAAGTAGTGGCCAGGCACAGTGGCTCATGCCTGTAATCCCAGCACTTTGGGAGGCTGAGGCTGGCAGATCATCTGAGGTCAGGAGTTTGAGACCAGCCTGGCCAACATGGTGAAACCCTGTCTCTACTAAAAATACAAATATCAGCCACCTTTGGTGGCACACGCCTGTAATCTCAGCTACTTGGGAAGCTGAGGCAGGAGAATTGCTTGAATCCAGGAGGTGGAGGTTGCAGTGAGCCAAGTATTTCAGCCTGGACGACAGAGTAAGACTTCATCTCAAAAGAAAAAGGGTTATGAAGTAGCTAAAATAAATAGGTTTTAATGGACTGACTCTGGGGAAAGAATGTCTCCAGAGTGTCTCCAGGGTTTTAGACTTGTATTACAGTGGATAGTGGTGCCCTTCACCGTGCCAGGTAACCCCGAGAATCAGTTTAAGGAAAGGGGTCAGGAGTTTGGTTTTGAATATCCTGTACGTGTTGAACAGAGATGTCAGGTCAACAGTTTAGAGAGGAGTTGGTATGGAGATGCCAGTGTGGAAGCCATCTGTGTGTAAGACAACTGGAGCGAAGAGGGCATGAGAAAGCTAAGGAGAGTCTGTCTATTTATCTATTTAGAGACAGGGTCTCATGCTATCTCTTGGGCTGGAGTGCAGTGGGGCAATCGAACTCACTGCAGCCTGGAACTCCTGGACTCAAAGGAGCCTCTCAAGTAGCCAGTACTACAGGCGTGCACCATCTCACTCAGCTAACTTTTTATATTTATTTTTTGTTAAAACAGGGTCTTTGTTGCCCAGGCTGATCTTGAACTCCTGGTCTCAAGTGGTCTTCCTGCCCTGGCCTCCCAAAGTGCTGAGATTACAGGTGTGAGCCACTCTGCCCTGCCTACTCAGGAGAGTCTAGAGTGAGAAGAGACAGTCTAGGATGGCATTCTGAGGATTTCTACCCTTTACTGGCTGGGTATAGGAGAATAAGCTTTAAAGGCAAAACAAAACAAAACAAAACAAAAAAGCAGAAAGAAAACCAGGGCAGCCAGCATTACATAAGCCAAGAAAAAGAGGGAGTTTTTTGTTTGTTTGTTTGTTTTTTAATAGAGATGGGGTTTCTCCATGTTGGTCAGGCTGGTCTCGAACTCCCGACCTCAGGTGATCCGCCCACCTCAGCCTCCCAAAGTGCTGGGATTTCAGGCATGAGCCACCACGCCTGGCCAAAAAGAGGGAGTTTGTTGGTGCAGGTTGGTAACGGGTAGGGCACCCATGGAAGCAATGGTGTGAAATGCTGTAGAGAGGTCAGTTAAGATGTAGAGTGAAAATTAGCTGTTGGGAAAACAATTAAGAGACTGGTTAAGCTGGCAGAGGTAGGGAGCAGGCAAGAGGATGAGATAGAAAAGGGATATAGAAATAGAAGCGTGTTTTCGATAATTTTTAAATTCTTAGTTTGGAGGTAGTTTCATAGTTCATTATATTTTTGTGCTTTATAATGAATATGTTTCAAATGTTCTTCTATGTATGAAATAAATAATAAGGGATAAGTATTGACGCTAGAATGAAAGAAAGCCATTTGACAAGCAGATCTAATATGGATTATGCCTAGGACTCTGATCTTGACTCCTAGTCCAGCATGCTCTGCCCTCATATCACATTGCAGTAATCCAGCAAGTTTTTCCATATCCTTGTCTGTCCTGCATGGTTTAGTAACTTGCCTCTATGGGGTTAGTTACGCAGACAGGGTGTGGGCTGGGCAGTATCTCCAGGGTCAAGAGGCTGACGTCTCAATCTACCAACTCCTTAAGCTTGGTGTGCTCAGACTGGGCTAATGAGGGCCTGAGGCAATACACTTTATATTACTCAGAGTTAGACAAACCCACATTTATAACAAAGTCAGTGTATTAATTGCAATTAGGTTATATGCTTCTAATAGCTGGAATTTTCTTGATTTCTCACTATGACCATCCAACTCCTCATTTTTTTCTTCCAGGTTATATATGTGTGTGTGCGTATGTATATATTTTTGTTTTGTTTCGTTTTCCTGAGATGAAGTCTTGCTCTGTTGCCCTGGGTGAAGTGCAGTGGTGCACTCTTAAGCTCACTGCAACCTCTGCCTTATAGGGTCAAGTGATACTCATGCCTCAGCCTCCTGAGTAGCTGGGATTACAGGCACACACCACCACACCTGGCTTATTTGTATATATTTAGTAGTGATGGGGTTTTGCCATGTTGGCCAGGCTGATCTTAGCCTCCCAAAGTGCTGGAATTACAGGTGTGAGCCATAGTGCCTGGCCTGTTTTGTTTTGTTTTGGAGACAGGGTTTTACTCTATCACTGAGGCTGAAGCGCAGTGGTGTGCACATGGCTCACTGCAGCCTAGGGCTCAAGAGATCCTTCCACCTCAGCTTCCTGAGTACGTGGGACCACAGGTGCCTGCTACCACATCTGGCTAATTTTTTTTTTTTTTTTTTTTTTTGAGACGGAGTTTCGGTCTTGTTACCCAGGCTGGAGTGCAATGGCGCGATCTCGGCTCACCGCAACCTCCTCCTCCTGGGTTCAGGCAATTCTCCTGCCTCAGCCTCCCGAGTAGCTGGGACTACAGGCACGCACCACCATGCTCGGCTAATTTTTTCTATGTTTAGTAGAGACGGGGTTTCACCATGTTGACCAGGATGGTCTCGATCTCTTGACCTTGTGATCCACCCGCCTCAGCCTCCCAAAGTGCTGGGCTTATAGGCGTGAACCACCGTGCCCAGCCCTGGCTAATTTTTTAACTTTTTTGTAGAGATAGGGTTTTGCCATGCTGCCCAGGCTGGTCTCAAACTTCTGGGCTCAAGTGATCCTCCTGCCTTGGCCTCCCAAAGTGCTGGGATTACAGAGCCACTGCACCTGACCCAGGTATATATGTATATTTTTAGCAATTAAAGTAATAGATTGTTTTGTGAGTTTGGAAATTATAGAAGAAGGAACTAGATTAAGACCAAAGGATAGATAATAAATTCTGTTCCACTGCATTACCTTGAATGGGCTACTTGACTCCCCGTAGGCCTCTTGTCTTTCTTTTTTTTTTTTTGAGATGCAGTTTCGCTCTTGTTACCCAGGCTGGAGTGCAATGGCGCGATCTTGGCTCACCGCAACCTCCGCCTCCTGGGTTCAAGCAATTCTCCTGCCTCAGCCTCCTGAGTAGCTGGGATTACAGGCACGCGCCACCATGCCCAGCTAATTTTTTATATTTTTAGTAGAGACGGGGTTTCACCATGTTGACCAGGATGGTCTCGATCTCTTGACCTCGTGATCCACCCGCCTCGGCCTCTCAAAGTGCTAGGATTATAGGCATGAGCCACCACGCCCGGCCAGACTCTTGTCTTTCTTATAAAACAATAGCGTTAATAATAGTAATTGCAAACACTTACTGAGCATTTACTTTGTTCCAAGCATTAAGCTTTCCACATACATTTAATCCTTAGGCCTTATCCTATAAGGCGGATACTGTTTTTATGCCTATTCTAAAGATGAGGATACTGGCTGGGCGCGATGGCTCAGGCCAGTAATCCCAGCACTTTGGGAGGCTAAAGTGGGTAGATCACAAGGTCAGGAGTTAAAGACCAGCCTGACAAACATGATGAAACCCCATCTCTACTAAAAATACAAAAATTAGCCAGGTGTGGTGGCGCACACCTGTAATCCCAGCTACCTGAGAGGCTGAGGCAGGAGAATTGCCTGAACCCAGGAGGCAGAGGTTGCAGTGAGCTGAGATCACACTGCTGCACTCCAGCCTGGGTGACAGAGTGAGACTCTGTCTCATAAATAAATATGAGAATACTGAGACACGAAGAGGAAAAGTAACCTGTGCAAGTTCACATAGTTGGCAAACCTTGGGGCCAAGATTTCAACCTGGCTTCAGAGCCTCTGTTCTCATTCACTGTAGTATGCTGACTTTCCTTGTAGGAAGGTTGAAATGAACAATAAGGCAGTAAAAAAGAAAAAAATAGCTGGGCATGGTGGTTTATGCCTGTAATCCCAGGACTTTGGGAAGCTGAGGCGGGAAAATCACTTGAGCCCTGGAGTATGAGACCAGCCCTGGCAACATGACAAGACCCTGTCTCTATAAAAATAAAACAGTTAGCTGGGTGTGCTGGCACACACTTGTAGCTACTTGGGAGGCTGAGTGAGGATTACTTGCGCCCAGCAAGTCGAGGCTGCCATGAGCTGTGATTGCACCATTGCCCTCTAGCCTGGACAACAGAGTGAAACCCTGTCTCAAACACACACACACACACACACACACACATACACACACACTTCTGACATAAATATTTATAACACATGAAATCACATTATGAATAATTTACACTCTGAATCATGCTTTTTTTCATTCAGTGTTATGAGTGCTTTTCCACCACCCATGTTTTTAATAATTCTTTATATCACTATTTATAATGGCTATATAATATTTCTTGAATTAAATTATTTAATCAGTCTTCTGTTTGTCAGGTATCTAGGCAGTTTCTAATATTTCATTGTTACAAATAATGCCACAATTAAATCTTTGACTTGTCTGCAGTTTGGACTGTTTCCTCAGGATCTGAGTTTGAAAGTGCTCATTTCACCTTATTCTTGCCAAGATTATCAAGACTTTTTTAAAGTAAACTGTTCTGACCAGGTGGAGTGGCTCCTACCTGTAATCCCAGCACTTTGGGTGGCCAAGGTGGATTGGATTGGATTGCTTGAGCTCGTGAGTTCAAGACCAGCCTGGGCAAAATGGTGAAACCCCATCTCTAAAAGTACAAAAATTGGCTGGGTGTGATGGCATGCGCCTATAGTCCCAGCTACTTGGGAGGCTAAGGTGGAAGGATGGCTTGAGTCAAGGAGGCTAAGATTACAGTGAACCAAGATCACATCACTGCACTCCAGCCTGGATAACAGCCATATCTTGTTTCAAAAAACAAAACAAACAAACCTATTCTCATAGGTAAAAACTGATATTTTACTGTTATTTAATGTAAGTCATTTCTGAAAAATCTTCATGTAGAGAGCTTTAACTCACATTCCATTTACTGATGGATTTTTGTTGCCCAAAGTCTACAGATGTTCCATTTTGATTTTGTCGGTTTCATCTTTCCACCCTAGAGTTACCTCTTCTTTTTTTTTTTTTTTTTTGAGACAGGGTCCCGCTGTATTACCCAGGCTGGAATGCACTGGCATGATCTCAGCTTTTTCCATAAGAACTCTGCCAACTGTCTAAAGTAGGTAGGACAAACTCTTTGCAGATAAATTGGAAACTCAGAGAGACTGAGTCTTTGAAGTCACACTGCAAGTTGGTGGGACTGAAAATAATTTTTTTTTTTTTGAGATGAAGTCTCACTCTGTCACCAGGCTGGAGTGCAGTGGTGCAATCTCAGCTCACTGCAATCTCCACCTCCCAGGTTCTAGCGATTCTCCTGCCTCAGCCTCCCAAGTAGCTGAGACTACAGGCGCACACCACCACACCTGGCTAATTTTTGTATTTTTAGTAGAGACAGGGTTTTACCACATTAGCCAGGATGGTCTCAATCTCCTGACCTTGTGATCCGCCTATGTTTGCCTCCCAAAGTACTGGGATTACGGGCGTGAGCCACCGTGCCCGGCAGTCTCTTTCTTACTTCTTAGCCAAGCCACTGTTAGTAGTATGATGTGTCTTTTTAGACTTTGTTCTTTGTTTATGTATACTTATATGCACATGTGAATGTTTGAATGTGTATGTGTGTGTGTGTTTTATACTATATGTTTTCTGAAATTTGCCTCTTTCATTTAACATTAGATTATGAACATCTTTCCAAATCAGTGCATTTAGATTTATCTTTATTTTTAGAATGCAGTTGCATGGTATTTCATCAAATCCTGGGTCATAGGATGTATGTATTTAAAAAAAAAAAAACAAGATATTTCAAGCAAAAGACAACAGATATTCTTGTGGGTACATCTGGTTTTAGGCCTGAGGCTAAATGACTTTCAGCAAATTATTCATCTTTGATTCAGTTTCCTTATCTATAAAACAAAGACAGAAGTACCTTATGTATCAGAACATGTGGGAAAAGGCAAAAAATAAAGAGAAAAGAAAGAATTTTGTATTGTATGATCTAAAAAAAGTGTAAAACCTTATATAGTTGTGAAAATTCATTCATTAATTTAGTAAACATTTGTTGAGGGCCTTCTGTGTACCATGTAGTATTGGCTAGTGTATTTGATGGTATTGTATAGACTGGGAACCCTTATGTATGGAAGTTCACCAGGAAAATACTATAGAAAGAGAATACTACAGGATGTGTGCCTCTCTTTGTCTCCTCTTGCTCACCTTAGTGATATCTCTGAGTCTCTGCTTGATAAGTGCCTCTATACCAACCGCTCTCCTCATCCTGACATCTTGATACGGACTTCTGGAGAGGTGCGACTGAGTGACTTCTTGCTATGGCAGGTAGGTCATTTCCAGGTACTATTATGTTTGTGTCATGGGGAAAACCAGTCTATCCACATAATGGATTAGAGTGGTCCATCCCCACTCCCAGATAGACTGGGGCCAGAGTACTTTGGGGGAAAGCTAAAATCTGGAGAAGAATCTCTAGGCTGTGTCTGATAACATTTGCTGTCCATTCCTCATCTGTCGCTGGCTTTGCAGCTTTGCAAATCCAACTGTAGTGAAAACTTCATTGTGCTCCTATTCAAGGAATGGGACTTCTGTCTTGCATCCCTGAGCATAAGCTCTTGCCTTGGTAACCTGCCAGGGACCCTAGCCCCTCGGGGTTAGAAGCTTGCCTTGCAGTTACTAGTCCCTCTCCTTCAGGATAAAGGGCCACACCTATGCAAGCATGGTCCATGAGGATGCAAACACTCAAGTCTCCATTCCCTGTTAACTTGGTCCCTGGATAGCACATAACTAGGGAAAGCCCTTGTTTCTAGGAGAGGCTGGAGGGAGAGACCCCATTTGGAAGCAGCTCACATGATAAAGCTCCAGAAATTTTAATGGACCACAATCTTAAAAGTGAGCTAACACCGGGCATGCTGGCTCATGCCTATAGTCCCAGCACTTTGGGAAGCTGAGGCAGGCGGATCACTTGAGGCCAGCAGTTCGAGACCAATCCAGCCAACATGATGAACCATTGTCTCTACTAAAAATACAAAAATTAGCTCAGCATGGTGGCGGGTGCCTGTAGTCCCAGCTACTCAGGTGGCTGAGGTGGGAGAATCACTTGAACCCAGGAGGTGGAAGTTGCAGTGAGCCAAGATCATGCCACTGCACTCTAGCCTGGGTGACAGAGCGAGACTCTGTCTCAAAAAAAAACAAAAACAAAAAGAAATAAGAAATAAGTACAATGTGCACCTATTGGTTCTGTGGCCCACTGTGCTGCTCAGATCACATTTGGGAAATTTACTGATGGGCTGAGTTTTAAGAGATTATAGAGTCAGTTACTCTGTACAAATTAGTTACATTGACAAACTAGAGGACTTATTGGAAGAGGTCAAACTAGAAAGCAAGGAATCTCATGTCTTACAAAAAATAAGGAAAGGATAGTGGTCTGGAAAAGGGAAACAAGTGACAATGTATTCTCTTGGAAAAAAATGTTGAGTTCCTTCTTTATGCTGGAAATATAGCAGTGACCAAGTCAGAAATGATCCCTACTATCTTGAAACTTATAGTTTCTTAGCAAAGACAAACTCTCTGAACAAGTCGTTACAACCTTAGGAACTGATAATAGGCAGCTCACATAGCCCTGAAATATCTGAAAGAATGTCACTTTGAAAAAGAAACAAACTGGTTCCAGAGAAGATACCTGGGACCTTGGTAGAAGTTGTAGAGAAGGAGACATTGGTTTACCATAACAAGCCAAAGAGGCTATCTGACAACTAGTTATTCCTCCATGAGGTACTGAATTCCTCACCACTACAGATATCAAGCAGTGGCTGTCAAGAGTGTTCCAAAAGAGATTCTTCATCAGTGATTATTACTAAAGTATACCTGTCTCTCTACTATACATATGTTAGCTCATTTAAACTCAGTAGTACACTGAAAGTTAGGTATTCCTATCATCCAGTTTTATATTTGAGGAATCTCAGGCCCAGGTGAAATTACCCCTGCTCAAATAAATGGTAAATGGTTGGAGCCAAAATTCAAAGCCAGGCATTCTGGCTCCAGAACCCATACTCTCAACCACTGTACCCTACTGCTGCTGCTTAAAAATAACAATGGCAGCTACCATTTGCTCATTGCTGACCTTTATCAGACGGTATGTTTCCCACATGCCCTCTAAGGGCCAAGAGCCAATAACATAATCCAGATGTTATTTCATGGTCCTAAAATTGTCTCTTAGAAAAATCCTGGTGGAAATGTTGATCTGGTCTCACCACAGGCAGGTGATCTGGCTGCCTCAAGTGACTCCCCCTTCTATTAGTGAGTGAATCAGGGCCAGCAGCAGCTGCAGCTTCAGCTCAGGATGCCTGTACCA
This sequence comes from Aotus nancymaae, assembly GCF_030222135.1. Lineage (NCBI taxonomy): Eukaryota > Metazoa > Chordata > Mammalia > Primates > Aotidae > Aotus > Aotus nancymaae. The sequence continues at coordinate 23,045,296 of NW_026988467.1, forward strand.
TCTCATCTCTGGGCGTCTAGGTCCTGCTCAGCTTGCTTTTTCCTTGGAGGACTGACAAGTGATGCAGCCCAGCAACATGTTACTAAATCATACTCTTCCTTCTCTGCCTTTCCCAGACCTCTCACTCCTGCCTGGTGTTCCAACCTGTTCTATGGCCAGAATACACATTTTGGAACCTCTTCGAGGCCATCCTGCAGTTCCAGATGAACCATAGCGTGCTTCAGGTAAGAGTTCAGGGCTGCCCAGACTGAATGGGATGGAAGAAAAGATTAGCATTGATTGATGACCACCTTACTATATACCAGACACTTCCTAATAAGATGACGATCATGATGATAGTAGCTATCACCTACTGACTATCTACTACTTGCCAGGCACTGTGAACATTTTACATGCTACATCTCAATGTTCCCAAGACCCAATGAGGGAACCCTTTTTAGCCCTTCCCTTATGTAAGTAAGCAAATAGAAGATAAACGATTTAGTTAAGGACATGTAATCGTTAAAAGGTAGGAAGAGGATTTAAGCTACAAGTCTTATCTTTTAAAGACTCAGGAAAAGGCTTCTCAGAGAAATTGGCCATTATTCTTTTAAAGTATTAGTCTAATAAAAGATTGTAGCAGTATTAAGGGATTAAGAACTAAATAGCATTGTCTTTCCATTGTGTAAAACTATGTTGTGTCAATACTTGAAGTTCAACTTTCAATGTTTATCACCAAATCTAACAGGTTTTATTAGCAGGTAGCATCACCTGTATATAATTAGGTCTCTTCATAATAATGGCGGTGTGGGTTGGTGGTAGCTAACATATTGAGGATCTGCTAGGGCACTTTGGTGATTTCATGTAAGTTTTCTTATTTAACTTAACAACCCAGCAGGTTTGATACCCTCATTTTTCACATATGGAAACAGCGGGGCAGAGAGACTTAAGTAACTGTCCCAAGAACCTGAATCTTATTTTATTTACTTTTTTGAGATGGAGTTTTGCTCTTCTCGCCCAGGCCCAAGTGCAGTAGCATGGTCTCAGCTCACTGCAACCTCCACCTCCTGGGTTTGAGCTTTTCATCTGTCTCAGCCTCCCAACTAGCTGGAATTACAGGTGTGCGCCACCATGCCTGGCTAATTTTTCTATTTTTAGTAGAGACAGGGTTTTGCCATGTTGGCCAGGATGGTCTCAACTCCTGACCTCAGGTGATCCACCCACTTTGGCCTCTCAAAGTGCTGGGATTACAGGCGTGAACCACCACACCTGGCCTAAGGAACCTGACTTTTAAAAGCAAAGCTGGTGCTGCTTCTTGAGTCTGGAAAGCTAATAACAGGAGGAAATAATGATATGAGTCAGGGATTCTTAATCTCCTTGGTATTAGGGTCCCTTTGGAGAATCTAATGAAAGCCACAGACCATCTCCCTAGAAAAATTGCAGATCACTCAAATACGGAATTTTGCATAGAATTGCAAACTTACCATGGAAACACATAGAATACTTTTTTTTTTTGAGACTGAGTTTCACTCTTGTTGTCCAGGCCAGAGTGCAATGGCGCCATCTTGGCTCACCGCAACCTCCGCCTCCTGGTTTCAAGCGATTTTCCTGCCTCAGCCTCCCGAGTAGCTGGGATTACAGGCATGCGCCATCACACCCAGCTAATTTTGTATTTTTAGTAGAGATGGAGTTTCTCCATGTCGGTCAGGCTGGTCTCAAACTCCCTACCTCAGGTGATCCACCCGCCTCAGCCTCCCAAAGTGCTGGGATTGCAGGTGTGAGCCACCGCACCTGGACACACATAGAATACTTTAGAGGATTTCACATAATCCGTGAAATCTGTCCCTGAATCCCAAGTCCTGAACTCCTGGTGTAAGTCAATCAAATCACAAAGATTTGATAATGTATTTCATTACTTAGTCTTAGAATATGAGGAAATTGAAAGACATTTAGAATTAGTGAAAAGAAAAACAGCAAAGGCACAATTACCCACTGTCAGTGGGGAATAAATACCAGATTTTTCCATATGACCAAAGCCCCCTCAAAAACTAAAACTTTACCCTTTTTTGACGGAAAAGTTTCTAAAATGTATCTTGTACATAATTCATTTACATCTACTTCATACTAGGCACTTGCTAATAATGATGATGATTAGGATAATCACATTCTGTTTTTTTTTTTTTTTTAGAGGCAGGGTCTCACTCTGTTGCCCAGGCTGGAGTGTAGTTGTGCAACCTTGGCTTACTGCAGCCTTGACCTCCCAGCCTCGAGTGATCTTCCCACCTCAGCCTTCCGAGTAGCTGGGACTATGGGTGCACACTACCATGCCTGGCTAATTTTTGTATTTTTTGTAGAGATAAGGTCTCACTATGTTGCCTAGGCTGGTCTTGAACTCCTAGGCTCAAGCAATCCTCCTGCTTTGGCCTCCCCAAGTGCTGGGATTCTAGACATGAGCCATCATGCCTAGCCATCATATTTTAATGATTACGATAATAGTAATTATTATCTTTAAACATTTTAGTGTACAACAATATCCTTGAGGGGTAGGAATGTTTGCTCTAAGTTAGATGGTCTCAAAATACCCGGGTTTGGGATTTCCTGTATATTTTTCTGTGTCTTCCCTCTTTCATTTTTTACTGCTGTCAACAGTTAATTTTGACAGTATCTCTCCTCTTCCTTCGTATTTACTGTTTTAAATCGGCTGTAGACAAGAAAACCAGTTAGTTAAGCTTGTTGGAATCATGTATATAAAATGACAGTGAACTGGCTCTGCGTGAAGACCAGAGGAGCATGGTGCATGAGTTTTTGTGTTTTTATCTCTAATTTGGCTGCTCAGAAGTCTTTTATAGTAATTTCATGTTTTTCAGATACTTTGCACATGGTTGTCAGAGGAGTTAACTCAAGTTTCATTCATTCCATAAGTATTTATTGAATAGTTTGAATCAGGCACTGTATTAGGCACAGGAGAGTCAACAGTTAGCCAGTGAGACAAGATCTCTACCTTTGCGGAACTTGTATTCTTGAGGAGACAGAAATAAGAAAGTAAACAAATATATAAGTTTCGATTATAATAAGGCAATGAAGAATACAGAGTGATGTGCTAGAAAGTAATGAAGAGAATGCAAAGAGACTGAGGTTTAAGTTTGGGTCTTAGAAGAACAAAAAAGAGGTCAGTGTGCCAAGGAAGAAGGGCATGAAATGAGGCTAGAGTCAGACCTTGGCTCATACAGAGCCTTGTAGGTCATGGTAACAAAGCTGAAGGTCTTTAATCAGGGGATGACAAGATCTGAGTTGCATTTTGTAAAACTCATTCAGAATTTTCAAGGGGCTGGCGTCAAAGCCAAGAGACAGAACTCCTGTAGTAGTCCAGGTGAGAGAGGATGTACCTCGAGGTAGGGTGGTGGCAGTAAGGAAGAGGAGGAGTTAAGCCGAGATAAAAACAAACATTAAAACAGAAACAAGTGAAACTAACTATATCAAGGTGATAACATAACCTCCCAGGAAAGGAATTAATTCAACTTATCTGAATACAGTTCTCTGCTGTTCATCTCTAGTGGAATCTCTTCTCAGGATAATACAAACTGCAACACAAACTTAAACATTACTTAAGAGGTTTGTTAGTCTGGGTGCAGTGGCTCACACCTGTAATCCCAGTACTTTGGGAGGCCAAGGTGGGTAAATCACCTGAGGTCAGGAGTTCGAGACCAGCCTGACCAACATGGTGAAACCCCATCTCTAAAAAAGTACAACATAATTAGCTGGGTGTGGTGGTGGTCTATAATCCCAGCTACTTGGGAGGCTGAGGCAGAAGAATTGCTTGAACCCAGGAGGCGGAGGTTGCAGTGAGCCGAGATCGTGTCATGGCACTCCAGTCTGGGCAAGAGTGAAACTCCATCTCAAAAAAAAAAAAAAAAAAGAGGTTTGTAGTTAGTGGGAATGTTGATAGTGTAATTGTGAAACTCTTGTTTCTTGTAGAATAAAACAAATAAGTACAAATAAATGTTATTAAGAACCAAGACATATAGGTGGCCTTAGCAATTGGGTGTATGTTTCTGCTGTTTTCTGGAATGGGGTGAAGGCGTTTGAGGTCAATATTAAGTGTTCCATTTGTACCTATGAATCATATCCGCAAACTTCTTTTTTTTTTGAGACAGAGTCTCGCTGTATGGCTGTAGTGCAGTGGCGTGATCTTGGCTCACTGCAACCTCTATCTCCTAGGTTCAAGTGATTCTCCTGCCTCAGCCTCCCATGGCGCTGGGACTACAGGCACATGCCACCACACCCAGCTAATTTTTATATTTTTAGTAGAGACAGGGTTTTGCCATGTTGGCCAGGCTGGTCTTGAACTCCTGGCCTCAGGTAATCCTTCCACCTCCTAAAGTGCTAGGATTACAGGCATGACCCAGTACACCCGGCCTATATTTGCAACCTTATTGAGCTCTTATCATATGTCAGGCATCCTTTCATTAAATTATATGAACTGCTTTAAGGCAAATTCTATTATTATTGCCTCCATTTTTAAAGCAAGGAAATCAAAGTTATAATAGAGATATTGATTATTTTGAAGCCTTCTCCAGCAGGAGCCCCTGGAGGTCCTGGCCAGGCTTTCTCTACCCTGGAGCCTTCAAAGCTCTGTTTCTAGAAATTGTATCACCTTAGCAGATGCACTAAGGGGAGAATCCAGACTAAAAGCATCCTCACCAGTCTGTTCTCAGACCAGAGAGGTCTTTCCAGGCTTTTCTCACGTCTTCCTTTTATAGACCCTGTATCATGGCCAACCTGGACTCTTCACAGTTCCTTGTTCCATGCCCTTCAGTTTCCTGCCTCTATGTCTGTGCTCTTGCCCCATCACCCAAATTACCATTATCAAAATTTGAGCTCCTCTGTCTCTAGGCCCTGCCCAATATGTCCCTGTTCTTTTCGGGAAGCCAGGGCAGGGGGCTTCTGGACCTAGAGTAGCTTAGTGGGAGGAAGGCAGCTGGTGGATCCTAAGGGAAGCAGGGACTTGGCTACAAGTTGTTAGGAGCCAGTCCTTGGTATCTGAATGGACCATGACCATCTGCAGGTGGTCACCTAGCCAGTCTTAGAAGCTGGCAAAGGGAGATCTTGACTATGATGCAGTAGGACTTGTCAGCCAGGAGGCAGGGACAAATAGGCAATCAGGCCAGGGAAGGGGTGTGTGGCAGTGCAGAGCAGCTGATCCTCAATCACAAGTGGGATGGATAGTAGGTCCATGAGAGGTCATTGATGGAGATGAGTAAAAAGTGTTTTTCCACCTCATCTCCAAGGATGACATTAGTGAGGGAAAAGACCAATATTCCCATGAAGCTTCTTACAGTACATTTGTCACAATTTAAACAGGCTGGATCAAATATTATATTTCTTGTGCTCTTCAGGTCGTCACTGTCTTCTCCTCAGGATAAGTTAAAAGCTTGACTTATTTCTTTCTTTATTTCTGTGGAAATGGGATCTCACCATGATGCCGAGGCTGGTCTCGAGCAGCTGGGCTCAAGCAATCCTCCCACCTTAGCCTAAAAGCTTGAGTTACTGTCTCAGACATTCATGACTGAATCTTGGCTCTGCCTACATAGCTATGTGACTGTACAGTTACTTAACCCCTCAAAGTATCATTTTCCTCACCTGTAAAATGAGAGAAGTAGCAATTACAGTAATATCTACCTTGCAGGTTTGTGATAGGGGTTCAGTAAGCTAACACATGTCAAGTGCTGACTGCAGTGCCTGGAACAGAGTTCATTTCCTGAGAATGGTGGCTAATATTGTTCCCCACATGTGTGTCTCTGGGCCTTTCATCAGACTCCTGTCTCTGGAAAAGCACCCTGCGCATCCTGTCCCTAGTACAACTCCCCAGGCAAGGAGACTCTAAGGGTGCTTCAGAACATGTTTCTGGTAGCTGTCTGCCTGAGGGCAGCCCTCAGAAGTGCATTCCTCATGCTGCTGACCTGGACTGGCTGGTTGCAGCCTGGGGAAGAACTTTTCATTGGCTAATAAATGTTTTGAAGGCAAGGACCTGCAGCCTCTCTCCAGGCGCCAGCAGAGTGGTAGAGGACTTTTGGAATTAAGTACTGGAGGGACTTTGCATCTTGTTCTCTGATTCTACCAAGGAGAGAATAACAGCAGAGAGGCATAATGCCCAGGAAGAATTTATATTCATAGGTTAGAACCACATTTCTCAAAGTGAGCTTCTTGGAGCCCTGGCACCAAGATTGGATAAGGTCTGTACAAAAAGTCTCTAAGAAAGCCAGGCATGGTGGCTCATGCCTGTAATCCCAACACTTTGGGAGGCTGAGGTGGGTGGATCACCTGATGTCAGGAGTTCAAGACCAACCTGGCCAACATGGTGAAACCCCCATCTCTACTAAAAATACAAAAATTAGCCGGGGGTGGTGGCACGTGCCTGTAATCCCAGCTACTTGGGAGGTTGAGGCAGGAGAATTGCTTGAACCTGAGAGGTGGAGGTTGCAGTGAGCCAAGGTCGTGCCATTGCACTCCAGCCTGGGTGACAGAGTGAGACAACCATCCCCCTGCAAAAAAAGGTCTCTAAGGAAAGAGTTAATGCCCTCAACACTTACCCCTGATTGGTCATTATACAAGGAGAGTAAACAAATGGTCAAGGAGATAAAAGTTGACCTCTGGGACTTCTGTTAGCTTAGATTTCCCAAGGGTAAGTACTTGAGAAGAACTGAAAACACCTCTGAGATTGAAAAGGTAGATTCAGACCATGTGGAGGCTGGATAGACAGGTATCCAAATACAGGTCACCAGCTTTTCCACCCCTAGAAAGTACAGCTTAACAAGACACACGTCACATTGTCCTCTCAGGAAGTTACCTTAGTGGAAAAGCCAAGGGAACTTCAGTCATCTCAGCCTCGCTGTAATTTTCTGTAAAATGACAAGCAGGTACCCTCCCAACTCTGCCATCCTGAAAATGAACTGCTACTTCTTGGGCAGACAGGGGCCAGGCTCTGCCTGAGCTACAGCCCCCATTGCTGGCACTCACTCTGACCCCATGTGGAAGAAGCCTGCGCCTCATGAAGTGCCTTTAGCTAGCTCCGTGTCTAGCTCCGTATTTCCTCCCTCTGTTACTGAGTGTCCCCCATCCTTTCTGTCCTGCTAGAACTTAGCCTGCTTAGCCCAGTCCACAGGTGGTGGTGACAGAACAGCTCTCAGTTAATAGCCAAGTAGTAGGCTGGAAATTCATTATCTCACTTTTCCTCAAACAACCCAGTGAGGTGGGTACTCTTGTCCCTGTTTTGCAGAGTAAGAAATAGCCTTAGAGAGGTGAGGGGGGGCCTTAGGAACTTCTCAAACCCCAGTGCTCCAGGTGGACTTACTCTGGCCTCAACAGGCTCTTCGGTTTCCTCCATTTTTGTCCATTACTCCCACTGCTGGAATATCCTCCCCACCCCCGATACACCTCACCTGTTTGAATCCTCCTCATTGGTTAAAGAGCCAGCTCAAATTCTGTCTGTTTATGAAGGTCACTGCTCCATGACCTTCAGCCACACTTGCTTTCTCCTCTGAGCTTCCATGACCCTTACCACATTCTATTTTGTATCATGGTGCTCTGTGTGCATGGCTTTATGATCAGCTTGTAAGCACCTGGATTGCTGGGACTGTGTCCTGCACATCTCCATATCCTGAAAAATTCCTGTATGTAGCACCCAGGGAGCCTCCTGACCAAGGCCAGGAAGAGGCCCTTCTAGCAAGATGGAGAGCTTTAGCAGCAACTGCTCAAGCCCGAAGTCTTCATAGCTCCACATGTAATTCATTATAATAGCAGAAGAGAAGTACCCACGAATGCCTGGGATTATTCAAGAGTGGAGCAGGGGAAATAGTCCAGAATTCTCATTTGTCATCCTTATTCGTGCAGTAAACCTTTATTGCTAAGAGACAGCAAATCACTTCCCTGCTCCATGTCTGTCTCCAGCAGAAAGTACCTCCCTCACAGCTTCATTGTGAGGGTCAAGTGAAGCAACAGATGAAGTGCTTGTGCACATGTAAGATATTCTTTAAATCATGAAGACAGAGCAGTCAAGGTGCTTACGGGCTGATTAGGACAAAAACATGTATACAGGTTTACCGAAATACAAGGTAGAACGTGGGAAGGGTCATCAGAGCATAGGATACCATAGGTAAATGGAGTTCCTCACACATGGAATAGGTTTGGCAGGAGGAGCTCTGATGCAAAGGCTTTGCAGGTCAGGTAGACTGGCAGGAACAGAGAGGATCAGTGAGGCATAGGAAAGCCTTGATTCTGCTCCAAAAGGATTTTCCCCTCTCCTGTGTCAGGAGTATCCTCACTGCTCTCATGTGGTCAGTAAGTTGAGTGTTTCACATGTATAGGGCACCCCAAGTACTAGAAAGGAAGAAGCCCCATCCCTGCTCTCTAGCACTTGGGGTGATAAGTGCTGCCAGGGAGTATGATCACCACCTGGTGTCAGAGCTGGTTCCAAGAGGCCTGGAGGCTCTCAAACCTCCAAGGGCTTATTTTCTAACAGAAAGTGGACTATGGACACTAACACTTATTCTACTATGCAGAATGCAATAAGTGGCTTTAGAGAGTTGAACCTGTTTCTCAGAATGTTCTTAGGAGGACTGGAAGGATCAGGCTGATCTTCATACAGGAGGCAAGTCTGGAGCTCTGAAAAATAGCCTAGGGAGTTGGGAGGATGGTACCCTCAGAGGAAAACCTGGGGAGATCAAAGGAAGTGACCCAATGGATATGCCCCAGACAAGAATAGGACCTTTCTTGCAGCAGAGAACAGACAATAACAACTTGTAAAATTGCTGTTTCTGTCTAAGAGCCTGCTAATATGCTAGAGAGGATTTTGCATATATTATCTCTAATCCTTAAAACCACTCTTTAAGGTAGGCACAACCCCCACTTTACAGATGAAGAAATGAGGTTAGGACAGGATTTGCCCAAAGCCACAAAGCCAGTTGATGGAGAAATCAGAAGTCAGACCCACGTTTGCCTGGTTCTCTTCCAAGTGCATGAGAAAAACTTTAAGAAATACAGATGCTTCCACACAAAGCAAACCAAGATGGACCCAGAATTGCCACTGCCCTGCCTGTACAACATGAGCACCACCCACTGGATACCTACTCCCAAGCCTTTTCAAATCTGGTACTTTCCACTGTTCCAGGCCACTTGACCCACCTGGTGCCCCACCCCCTACCTCCTCCATCCCAGTTCCACCCACACCTAAAAATGATCTCCCCACCCAATCCCCACTTTTCTCTAGCAGAAGGCCCGAGACATGTATGCAGAGGAGCGGAAGAGGCAGCAGCTGGAGAGGGACCAGGCTACAGTGACAGAGCAGCTGCTGCAAGAGGGCCTCCAAGCCAGTGGGGACGCCCAGCTCCGAAGGACACGCTTGCACAAACTCTCGGCCAGACGGGAAGAGCGAGTCCAAGGCTTCCTGCAGGCCTTGGAACTCAAGCGAGCTGACTGGCTGGCACGTCTGGGCACTGCATCAGCCTGAGTGAGGCTGGCCATCTGCCACTCTGCCCTGCCCTCTGCCTCCAGGGCCCCACTCCCCTTCCTTTTCTTGGTGAAAGGCACCTCCTTTCCTGATAATGAATTGTGTTCCCTTTGCTTGGCTGGGGAGCCCCCCAGGCCAGGTCTGCTGGCCATAGATACCTTTGGGCTGCCTGGGACAGTGGCTCCTGGGCAAGATTGAGGGTAGAAGTCTCCCACAAGTACACTAAACCCAGCTCTGGTCACCAATAGGGCTTGGAGAGCAAAGGGCCACAACTCAGCTGCCTGTCTCCTAGATGCACTTTATTTTTCCACCAGCACATCCTTCAACACAGAATTTCAGGGAAGAGTTCTCCTCAAAACCCTAGCTCTTTACCCATCCATTTTTAGCCTTCCACCCAACTTCCACAAAAGATTTGGCTCTACCTTGGATCTGCTAGTAAATAACTAATAGGAAGCCAGTTATTTGGGTAAGGAAAAAAGGGGCGGGAGAGACAGAAAGAAAATTTGCCCATCTGCTGCTCCTCCCCCTTGGCTCTCCACCTGGGATTTGCTATTGAATCTCTACCCCCTCCCACCACGAAGTGCTGGTTGCTCACTGAAAGACTGAGCGCCCCCAATGGTGTGCGGAAGCCAGGCGGGTGATTACAATCCAATTACCTATTGTCGACTCAGCCCACACAAGCTTTTCTCCTCCTCTTGCAGGGCATGGGGCCAGGCTCCACTCCCAAGTGAGACTGGCCCCCTCCATGGTACAGGGTAACAGAAGGGCCTGTAGGCCCTGGTGAATCAAATCCAGCACAGGCCTTCTCCCCTGTAACACAACAGGACTGAGCAGAACCAAGCACTTCTAGCTGACTCTGCTCCCCACCCTCACCATCTCAAACTCTGATTCCCACTTCAGTCTTCAAGGTTTCTCTCAGCTTTTTGACCTGGCTGCCTAAGTAGGCCCTGAGATTATTTATTCTTGGTATGACAAAGCTTGTTCTAGGTCCTCTTTGCTTGTGAGGGTCCAAGCTGTGTCCTTTCCCTTACCTCCCTCTGCCAGGCCTTGCTGCAGAGCCGCTGAGAGGATTAGTGCCTTTGAAGAGCTGTCTGCCCGAGCAACTCTGTTTCAGGTGCCCAGACTGACAAGTACCAGCCAGCAACACCAACCAAATGCTACTGTGTTTAGTAAAGTCCGTTTTACCTTTTTTTTTTTTTTTTTTTTTTTTGAGATGGAGTCTCACCCTGTCCTGGCTGGTCTCGAACTCCTGACCTCAGGTGATCCACCGGCCTCAGCCTCCCAAAGTGCTGGGATTACAGGCTTGAGCCACTGTGCCAGGCTTCCCATTTTACTTTCTGCAAGCTGTTTCCCTAGCAGCTCCCTCTAGGGGAGAGGTGGAATCTTGCAAGCAGTAGTACGAGCATACACCAAACCCCTAACTTTCCTATACCCCAGCCCCCCTCTTCCCTTTTCTGTACCGGGATACCTGGCGGCAAGAAAACCCTTTGGTTATTGTCCATGCTCCCATAATCAAGCATAAATGCCAGACACTGCGATTGAGAAGCCAATCAATGCACCCTCTGGCAAGCCCCCGTCCACACCTGGCACTCCCCACTACCAATCCCTGGCACAAGGTTCCTGGAAAGCAGGTGCTGTACATTTTCCATCTTTACAATGGGGCTGTTGACAGCCATAATTAGGGAGGCATGAATTATGCGGCTATAATGCAGAGCCCTACAATTAAGGCGGGAATGAGGGGCTGGAGGCAGCAAACGGAATCTGCCCTATGAGTGTGGCTGTTGAGTCCTGTCTCCTGGGTCTGACTTTCCGTAATATGATTGGGGTACAGTAGAGGTGATTAATGGGGCTGGCATCTCTCTTTGGCCTGAGGTTCTCTATTCTGGGAAAGGTACACAGGGTGGAGGAGGGAGAAGCTGCCCCAGGAGGTGATGTAGGGGTGGAAAGAAGAGGCAAACAGGTCGTCGTAGCCCAGAAACAAGAGCTGCAAAATAGTTGAACTCGTGGTTGCTTTGAACAGGTATGATTTGTATAAGGCAGGTTCAACCCTTGCCTCAAGAAATCAGATGGGACCAATTTAAGTGTTCTTCCACCTGTGAACCAAGCCCCCATTTGAGGACATCTATCGTATTCTTGTGTTCTGGGTCTCAAATAGAATTTTTAAAGATTCTTAGATGTAAAACTTGTTTGCTAACTGCAACGGAAGAACACCTTGTTTTGCTGCTGCAATTGCCTACCCTCCCTCAGGTGCGCCTCGCTAGCTCCCAAGACCCCGGCTTTGGACTACGGGGCACTGGAAAAGCCCTTTTGCCATCACACCACCTGTTCCTCTACTTGTTTCCTAATCCCCGGGCGCTTTCCTCCATCCTCCTTTTCCTCGCGCAAGTGAAAGGCAGCCAGCTTGACAGTGTAGAAGGAGGGATTTCGCCAGCTGCGACTGCAGTGCCCAGGCTTGGTGGCCGCATCGGGTGGGGACAGCTGGGCTAGATGTCTCCGAGATGGGTAGAGTGTAGGGGGAGGGGAGTGCCGGTAGACCTCGACGGCCGCTCTCCACCATTCTGTGGCGGAGTCTGGAGGTTTGAGAATACAGGGACCTTAAGGGAACCACCCGACAGGCGTTAGGGGGTGGGGGCTTCGATAGCATTTGGGGAGGCGGCTGCGCAACGGGTGCTGAAAGGACAGCTCCTACCTGCCCCACAGCACCCAAAAGGCACCTCCGCATGGAAAGTCTCCCCCTGAAACCCCTAGCCCACCTCGAGTGGACGCTTTTTCAGGTGAGATGCACGAAAGGCTTTCCCGAAGTGGCAGCTCGGAAGGATGCACGTCCGGCTGCGCCAAGCTGGCTTCCCCGCCTTTTTTCCACTTCGGCATCACCCTAGGCCCTGGGAAGTGCAGCCTGTGCCTCCAGCCGCGCGCTTCCTCCTGTCTCCAGTGAAGCAAGGCAGTGCAGCCAGGCCTCGCAAACCCCTCTTGTAGGGCCCCCAGCGGGAGCAGGAAGGAAAGCCGCTGAAATGTGTCCTGAGTGTCGCACAGCTTGGAGAAGTGGGTTGCTGGGTTGCATAAGGTGGAAGGAACTTGCTAGTTTGCAAAAGCCAGCTCTTGGCGGGAGCCGGAACCCAGAGCCCGCTGACTTGCGCACCCCTCCTCATTTACTGCCTTCGATGCGCGCCTCCCCGACTGCGCCCCCTACCCCCTCGGCGCGCCGCCGTCTCGCGCGCACTCCCCCCTACCCCCCTCCTCACTCCCTCCAGAGGAGGTGAGTTTAAACCCCGCCCACGTGACCCCAGCTGGGCCAATGAACGGCGGCGGGAGGTGAAATCCGGTTCTAACCGGTCCGGGGCTCCCAGCGCTATAAAAACTTTATAAACCCCCCGGAGCCCGAGCAGTGTGAAGAAGAGGCGAGAACGACCCCCGGACCGACCAAAGCCCACGCGCTGCTGCATCCCGCGCCCAGCGCCTACGTCCCGCCGCCGTCGCCACCATGCCCAAGAGAAAGGTACGTGGCGCGAGGGCCCCAGACGCCGGGCCGCCACTGCCACCGCCGCCGCCACCGCCTCCCTGGCGCAGGGCGCGAGAATCGGCGCCAGGCAGGAGCCAGCGCTGCTGCCCCGCGCGGGGGCTCGAGACGGTGCCGGGCTGTTCGGGGCTAACCCTGAGCAGCAGCTCGGCTGCCCGCGGGCGCCAGAGGCCATATTGGAGGAGCGGCGGCCGCGGCGGGAGGAGCCATGTTGGCGGCTGTTTATCCCGCTCCCCTCGGGCTCGGCGCCCCCGCCCGTGCCCCCTCCCCCATCGCCAGGGCCCTTTCCCTCCCCTCCCTGCGGGCGGGCAATTCAAACCCGAAAGGGCGGGAAGGCGGCGCTCGGGGTTGGCGGGCGGGGGAACGCGCTGCCGCCAAAAAACTGCCGCCGTGAGGGGGCGGGGTCTCTCCCCTCGGGGTGGGGCTTGTGCTGTGTGGCCCCGCCCCCTAGCCCACGTTCCCGGCGCACGAGACGCGCGTTGCCGCCGCCCACGAGTTCCCCGGGCTGCGCGCGCCACCCTCTCCCGCCCTCGACGGCTGCCATGGCAACGGCGCTGGGCTCCGCCTCCGGAGGGGGTTTGTTTGCGCCATCTGCAGCTGTTGCTTCTGCCTGGCGCGGTGGTGCGGGTTCGGCTGCTCTTCCCGGCCGCGTTCCGGCTCAGCCCTCGCTTCCCGGGGTCGGCTTCCGCGCGCTCTTCGGTCTTAGAACGAACGTAGGCTCACTCGTTTGTTTATGTCCCAGAAAAGTTGTGTGGACGATTGCTTTAATTTTCTTTGTTAGGACTCTGAAGTTTAGGAAATAACTAAGAACCACCTCAAAAGTTGCAGTTTTTTGTTCTTGTTTCTTATAGGCTGAAGGGGATGCTAAAGGAGATAAAGCCAAGGTGAAGGACGAAGTAAGTCATTCTCTCTTTAAGGGTCAAAGCCTTGAGTAGCAGAGGCCACTGGACTCGGTGATTAACCGTGACCTGTGTCCTGAATTTACACTCCTATAATGCAGAGCAAATTGATACCAAAACTTCAAAGCGGTTTACCTGTCCTATTTCTAACTTTCTCGTTGTCTTTAATAGCCACAGAGAAGATCCGCGAGGTTGTCTGCTGTAAGTGTATGCTTTGAATTTTCGTATTTGTCCCTGAAACTAAATATCAAAAAAAAAAAAAAAAAAAATTTGCTTCCCATGAATTATGGTTAGTTCCTGGTTTTGAATGATCGCCTCTTCTTGGGACTCTTGCCCCTTTGGGGTTTGCTGGTTCTGAAATTCTGATGGCTGTTGCCAAAGTGGGACATTTGAGTGGGCTTCTGGAGATTCAACATTCTAAAAGAAAGCCAGCCACAAAAACTTGAGGAGGAGGAGGAGAAACTTCTCTACCCTTGGTACTTTGGTTGTACCCTTGGTACTTTTGGTTGGTTGGTCGTGGGTGGTTTTTTCGGTCCATTGTACTGATGTTTACTTTTTCCTCTCTTCCTGTCAAAAAAAGAAACCTGCTCCTCCAAAGCCAGAGCCCAAGCCTAAAAAGGCCCCTGCAAAGGTAAGTGCTAACATTGGAATTGATCACTTTCACAGAATGAGGACTGTCCTTAGTGCCTTAACTTAATTAGCATAATGGTGCCTCCATTAATGGAGGTTATAAACTGTCAGTAGCTTACCTCATCCTAGGGATTCATAACATTGGTTTCCTGATCAAGAACTCTGTCATTAGTTTGTAGGAAAATCTGCATTTAAATATTAAATATTCTAGGGTTTAAACTGATTTATTCGGTTACTTACACTTAGGAAATTTTAAGTACTAAAGATTATTGCAAGTTACAGATAATTTAACCTAGTTTTGATCAGTTGTTCTTGTCAACAGGTGAGGGTTTGTGTGTGTTTTATCTTCAGTAAACAATCCTACCTTGTGCAGAACTTTGCAGACCATATCCTGGTAATAGGAAATGGAGAGAAACAGTTCTATTTTTTCCGCCTTTTTCAGAAGGGAGAGAAGGTACCCAAAGGGAAAAAGGGAAAAGCTGATGCTGGCAAGGAAGGGAATAACCCTGCAGAAAATGGAGATGCCAAAACAGACCAGGTACAACTGCTGTTTCACTCTGTTGGATCTGCTCATTCAGTTAGTTGCTGATTTCAAAGACTTAATTACCCTTTTATTTCATCACTCCAAATGTACTGTTTGGTCCAGAGTCTGCTTGTGGCTTTCCTGTTAACTTAAATCCTGGATTCTTGCAGTCTCTACTGTCAGCCAAAGGGCACTATATTTAATACTATGTAGGGTTTTCAAGCTAGGAGTAACCTCGGGTCTCTAATTCTGGTATTCCTCCTTCCCCAGTTTTACAGTAAGACCCAGAGAAGAGGTGGCCTAGCAAAGTTATTTAGTAAGTCATTCTCGGAAGAAGTACTCAGTCTCAGTACCTGAATCCTGAACTTTGGCCTGGGAGCAAAATGATGCTGTAGGTGGAATGTAAACAAAGATAGTTTCAAAATCTACACATTGCGCTAATTTGTCTGTTTTCTTTTAGGCACAGAAAGCCGAAGGTGCTGGAGATGCCAAGTGAAGTGTGTGCATTTTTGATAACTGTGTACTTCTGGTGACTGTACAGTTTGAAATACTATTTTTTATCAAGTTTTATAAAAATGCAGAATTTTGTTTTACTTTTTTTTTTTTTTTTAAGCTATGTTGTTAGCACACAGAACACTTCATTGTTGTTTTGGGGGAAGGGGCATATGTCACTAATAGAATGTCTCCAAAGCTAGATTGATGTGGGGAAATGCCTTTCCCTTCTAGTTTTGAGAGACTTCCTCTTGGCTACCAGGAGGAGGGATTCCCTGACTTTGACACACATGGCCACCTTGGCACACAAAAGCCTTGTGGTATGGAAAAACAAATTCGTTTTTATGTCCTCTTCTCCCTTTCCGTCTTTCAGCATAGACTTAACTCCCTTAAGCCCAGACATCTGTTGGGACCTGACCCCTAGTCATTTGTTACCAGTGTGTCAGGCAATCTGGACTTGCCAGTGATGCCACTGAGATGGCACCTGTCAAAAGAACAGTGATTCCATTTCTAGATTGTGGATCTTCAGATAAATTCTGCCATTTTCATTTCACTTCCTGAAAGTCAGGGTCGGCTCGTGAAAAGTTGTTAAACAACATGCTAAATGTGAAATGTCAACCCTCACTCTAAACTTTTCCCTGTTCAGAGCATCAGATGAAGACTTCATTGGGTTTTATAGTGGCTTTCTGATTTTTGGTAGTCCATCAAAGAAGGGAGTTTGAAAGTTGTTGTATACTGTTAATGATTGTCTGCCCATGTCCTGCCTGAAATACCATGATTGTTTATGGAAAGTATCTTTAATAAAGCTGGATACAGTTTGGCTTGGAATGCTGCCTCTTGATCTTTTCCCACAAGTGGGGTAACCTGGTTTATCCAAGTTTCTTGGAAGAGTGTGTTCTGCTTTGAGGTATTTCGTATACATCTAATGATCTTGCACTAATTTATAGTCAGTTTCTAAAACACACAGTGCTAGGTGGAGTTACGGAGGATTCCAGGAGTATCCTTCCTACTAGTGGTGAAAGGCTGAGAAAAGGGAAGTGATTTCTGTACTTTGTTTTGCAGCATTCCCTGCAGTGTTTGTTTTTTGCATAACTCTGAATACGTGAAGTGTATTAAATGCAGATTTTTGGTAGATCTAAGGTTTTGGCTTGGTAGTTGACAGCAAGGAGCCTCTTATTTCCATCTGCGTCTGCAATCTATAAAATTAGCAGATTAATAGAGTCATGTCAGAGTGCCCCTGTGTCACACAATTGACCATTTGTAAGGCAGATCACACTGCTCCTAAGTAGACCTGCAAAGACATGATGGGGTCTTTTCTGATTCCTTTAGTTTGGAATTGCTGCAGAGAACCCCCTTTCTCTTAAGTGAAATGGCAAGAAGTTATTTGTTAGAACGTGGAACTTGAATTTGCTTTTACAGACCTTGTGGCCTTATTGTTGGACAGGAATAAAGTAAGTTGGAGACCACAGTTGCCATGTCCATCCCCTTAGTCAAAAAAGTGTAGTTAAACTCTTGATGAGGTTTTTTGTGTATTATCTCTCAAGTATTGAGGTGTTTGTATAATATAAGTATCACTCATGGATGAGGAAGCAGGCACAGATGAAGAAATTTATTTAAGGTTATATGTACATCTGATGAGCAGCAGAGTCAGGATTCCAGCCCTCAACTAGACAAGTCACCTCTGACAGACATTCAAGATAAAGTAACATTTGTCCATTTAGGCATTTACCAGCCATTTACTTTCATTATTACTGAAGTCATTCTAGATTGTAGGTGAGTAATTTTTATTCTAGAAGTGGTGTCCTCTTCCAGAGGAAACTCACAGATGTATTAGAGTGGTCAGGGGGTAGTGTAGGCTGGTATTTGAGCAGAGGTTGTAGTATTTGATAAAGTTATATAGCTGGGGTTCTTTGTCAGTGATAAGTCTGCCAAGCCCTGGGCTACGCTAGCAGCTCTGCCTGATGCTCTTTAATCTTTGGGTCAGTCTTGTGAGATACAGGTGTAGTCCCATTTTGTAGTTGAGAGGTTCAGATGTGAAGCAACTGGCTGAGGTTAAACTTGATAGTCTGGCCCTCTTCTTGTTTCTAAATAATTAGGATGAGTAGGGTAAGCTTGAACTTTTTGAGTTTTTTTCTTTTTTTTCCTTCCTGGAAAATACTGATTTAACTAGCTCTGGACCATGAAAGTAGCTGGGTCTAAAACCAAACCAGACATCAAATTGTGGTAAGGACCATTCTCCCATAGTAGCATGCTCAGTGCCAGCCCTGTCTCCAGGCCCGTTCTTAATGATCTCGG
This sequence comes from Aotus nancymaae, assembly GCF_030222135.1. NCBI lineage: Eukaryota > Metazoa > Chordata > Mammalia > Primates > Aotidae > Aotus > Aotus nancymaae. The sequence goes on from NW_026988467.1 coordinate 23,063,136, forward strand.
GAAAAGTCACCAGTAACCTGCATATGATGCTTTGGGCTCTAAGTAAAAGAACAGTAAAATGGCACAAACTAGAGGATTCATCTCCTGATTCAGTCCCGAGGGTCGGGCAGTTGTGAAGACCCAGATGGGTCTTCCCATCTTTCTGCTCTGCTACCCTCGGTGTGTTCTCCAACCACTTTACCTTCAAGTCAGTTGCTGTAGGCATCATAACTTACCATACCAATGGCAAGAGGCCAGAGGCTTACTGTTTTTTTTTCCCTAAGAATAATGAGGGAGCCACAGTGGCTCAGGCCACTTGTCCTGGCACATGAGGAGATGTGGCTACACGTTCCAGGCCTGCCTGGGCAACATAGAAACATCTCATCTATTGAAATATATATATATATATATATATATATATTTTTTTTTTTTTTTTTTTTTGGCCGGGTGCAGTGTCTCACGCCTGTAATCTCAACACTTTAGGAGGCTGAGGCGGGCGGATCACCTGAGATCAGGAGTTCGAGACCAGCCTGTCCAACATGGTGAAACCCTGTCTGTTCTAAAAATATAAAAAATTAGCCGGGCATGGTGGTGGGCACCTGTAATCCCAGCTACTCAGGAGGCTGAGGCAGGAGAATCCCTTGAACCTGGGAGGCGGAGGTTGCAGTGAGCTGAGATTGCGCCAATGCACTCCAGCCTGGGTGACAAGCAAAACTCCATCTCAAAAAAATAAATATTTTCTCCCACAAGCCCACAGTAGCCTGTGTTTCACTGGGCAGATCTGGATTGCCTGTCCACTCCTAAACCAATCATTACAAGAGGAATTAAACCACAGAATCTGCTTAGACCAGTCAGGATTGTTGGAATTAAACAGAAGAGGGATGATGATAGAAGAGGAAAATGGCTGTTCTGTGGACAGCCTGCTGCATGGACTCTTCAGGCATTGCCTCATTCACTGCAGCAGTTAACTGCTGAGAATCACCCCGCCCCCTTTTTAAATTGAGAAATAATCATATACCATTAAGTCACCATTTTATTATTATTTTAGGAGATGGAGTCTTGCTGTGTTGCCCAGGCTGGTATTCAACTCCTAGGCATGAAACAATCCTACCCTGGCTTCCCAAAGTGCTGGCACTGCACTCCCAGCCAAAATTCACCATTTTAAAGCATATACTACAGTGGTTTTAGTACATTCACAGTATTTTGCAACTCACTACTGTCTAATTCTGGATTTTTTTTTTTTTTTTTGAGATGGGGGTCTCACTATGTTGTCACCCAGGCTAGATTGCAGTGGTATGACCTCAGTTCATTGTTCACTGCAGCGTCTACCTCCTAGGCTCAAGCAGTCGTCCCACCTCAGCCTCCCAAATAGCTAGGACCACAGGCACACACCATACCTGGCTAATTTTTTTGTGTTTTTGGTAGAGACAGGGTTTCATCGTGTTGCCCAGGCTGGTCTCAAACTCTTGACCTCAAGTGATCTGCCTGCCTTGGCCTCCCAAAGTGCTGGGATTATACGATGAGCCACCCTGCCTAGCCTCTGAATATTTTCATCACCCCAAAAAAGCTCCATGCCCATTAGCAGTTAACTCTCCATTTCCTCCTCCCAACATCCCTAGATAATCACTAATTACTTGCTGTCTCTGTAGAACTTTTCTGGATATTTCATCTAAATGGAGTGAAACAATCTGGTTTTTCATGACTGGCTTCTTTCACTTGGCATGTCTTCAAGGTTCATCCACATCATATGTATTTGATAACTTGTATTGCCAAATAACATTCCATTGTATGGATATATCACATTGGGTAAATCACATCTTATTTACCTATCAGTTGATATACATTTGGGTGATTGCTACTTTGGGGCTATTGTGAATAATGCTGCTACGGATATCATATAGAAGTTTTTGTAGACACGTTTCTAGTTCATTTGGGCATTTGCGTAGGAATGGAATGGCTGGGTCATATGGTAACTCGTGCTTTTTTCTCTTTAAAAAATTGTTTTTTTTTTAGATAGACTTTCATTCTTGTTACCTAGGCTGGAGTGCAGTGGCACAATCTCAGCTCACTGCAACCTCCCTCTCCTGGGTTCAAGCGATTCTCCTGCCTCAATCTCCTAAGTAGCTGGGATTACATGCACCCACCACCACACCCGGCTAATTTTTTGTATTTTCAGTAGAGACGGAGTTTCACCATGTTGGCCAGCTGGTCTCGAATTCCTGACTTCAGGTGATCCACCCGCCTTGGCCCCCCAAATTGTGGAGATTACAAGCATGAGCCACTGTGCCCGGCCTGATTTATTTACTTTCTTTTAAGAGACAGGTTTGCAGGCCAGGTACTGTGGCTCACACCTGTAATCCCAGCACTTTGGGAGGCCAAGGTGAGAGTATCACTTGAGGTCAGGAGTTTGAGACCAGCCTGGCCAACATGGTGAAACCTCATCTCTACAAAAATACAGAAATTAGCCAGGTATGGTGGTATGTGCCTGCCTGCAGTCACACACTGCAAAGGCAATAGTGAGCTATGATTGGCCACTGTACTTAGGCCTGGCCAACACAGCAATCCTGTCTCTCTTTAAATTTAATTTTTGACACAGAGTCTTGCTCTGTCACCAAGGTTGAAGTGCAGTGGTGTGATCTTGTCTCACTGCAGCCTGTGTCTCCTGGGTTCAAGCAATTCTCCTGCCTTAGCTTCCCAAGTGGTTGGGACTACAGACGTGTGCCACCATGCCTGGATAATTTTTGTATTTTTAGTAGAGATGGGGTTTCACCATATTGGCCAGGCTGGTCTCAAACTCCTGACCTCGTGATCTGCCTGCCTCAACCTCCCAAAGTTTATTACTGGCATGATCCACCGCGCTTGGCCCTCTTTTTTTTGAGACAGAGTCTTGCTCTGTTGCCCAGGCTGGAGTGTAATGATGCGATCTTGGCACACTGCAACCTCTGCCTCCAGGGTTCAAGCAATTATCCTGCCTCAGCCTCCCAAGTAGCTGGGATTACACACACCCGCCATCACGCCCAGCTAAGTTTTGTATTTTTGTAGAGACAGGGTTTCACCATGTTGGCCACCAGGCTGGTCTTGAACTCCTAACCTCAGGGGATCTGCCCACCTCAGCCTCCCAAAGTGCTGGGATTACAGGTGTGAGCCACTGTGCCCGGCCTGTGTGTATCTTTTTAAAGAAGTGTCTATTCATATCCTTTGCCCAACTTCTAATTAGGGTGTGGGTGTGGGTTTGTGTTTAACATTCTCCTCAGAAAAGTATTGTTTCTGGGTTGAGTTGTTAGAGCTCTCTTTCCTCTTTTTTTCTTTTCTTTCTTTTTTTTTTTTTTTTTCTTTTTGAGACAGAGTCTCATTCTGTCACCCAGGCTGGAGTGCAGTGGCACGATCTTGGCTCACTGCAACCTCTGCCTCCTGAGTTCAAGCAGTTCCTCCTGCCTCAGCCTCCTTAGTAGCTGGGACTACAGGTGCCCGCCACCATGCCTGGCTAATTTTTTTGTATTTTTAGTAGAGATAGGTTTTTGCCATGTTGGCCAGGTTGGCTTCGAACTCCTGACCTCAGGTTATCTGCCTGCCTTGGCCTCCAAAAATGCTGGGATTACAGGCGTAAGCTACCTTTTCTTTATTTTGAGACAGGGTCTCGCTGTGTCCCACAAGCTAGAGTACAGTGGCAACATCTTGGCTCACTGCAACCTCTGTCTCCCAGGCTCAAGAGATTCTTGTGCCTCAGCCTCCCAAGTAGCTGGGATTATAGGCATGCACCACCACGCCTGGCTAATTTTTGTTCTTTAGTAGAAATGGGGTTTTGCAACGTTGGCCAGGCTGATCTCGAACACCTGACCTCAGGTGATCCGTCCACCTCAGCCGATCCGTCCACCTCAGCCTCCTAAAGTAGGATTGCAGGTGTGAGCCACAGCGCCTAGCCTCAGAGTTATATATATATGTGTTTTGTTTTTGATTTTTGAGACGGGCTTATGGTGTCTCCCAGGCTGCAGTGCAGTTGTGCAAACACAGTTCACTGCAGTATTGATCTGGGATCAAATGATTTCCCCTTGTAGCCAGGACTACAGGCACGCACCACCACACCCAACTAGTTTTTTTGTTTTGGGGGTGCTTTTCTGAGGCAGAATCTCAACTCCGTCACCTAGGCTGGAGTACAGTGGTGTGATCTTGGTTCACTGCAAACTCCGTCTCCCGGTTCAAAGTGTTTCTTATGCTCAGTCTCCTGAGCAGCACAGCTGGGATTACAGGCGTGCACCACCATGCCCAACTAATTTTTTCTTTTTTAAGACTGAGTCTTCCTCTATCACCCAGGCTGGAGTACAGTGGCACGATCTCAGCTTACTGCAACCTCTGCCTCCCAGGTTCAGGCAATTCTCCTGCCTCAGCCTCCTGAATAGCTGGGGTTACAGGTGACTACCACCATGCCCTGCTAATTTTTTTTTTTTTTAAGACAGAATCTTGCTCTGTCACCAGGCTGGAGTGCAATGGTGCGATCTCAGCTCACTGAAATCTCCTCCTTCTGTGTTCACAGGATTCTCCTGTCTCAGCTTCCCAAGTAGCTGGGACCACAGGAGGGTGCCACCACACCCAGCTAATTTTTATGTTTTTAGTAGAGACAGGGTTTTACGATGTTAGCCAGGATGGTCTCGATCTCTTGACCTCGTGATCTGCCTGCCTCAGCCTCCCAAAGTGCTGGGATTAAAGGCATGAGCCACCGTGCCCAGCCAGGCCCAGCTAATTTTTGTGTTTTTAGTAGAGACAGGGTTTCACCCTGTTGGCCAGGCTGGTGTTGAACTTCTGACTGTAGGTGATCTGCCTGCCTCGGCCTCGAAAAGTGCTGGGATTATACGCTTGAGCCACTGAGCCCGGCCTTTTTTTTGTTTGTTTTCTTTGAGATGGAATTTTGCTCTATCACCCAGGCTGCAGTGCAGTGGCTTGATCTCAGCTCACCCCAGCCTCTGCCTCCTGGGTTCAAGCAAGTCTCCTGCCTCAGCCCCTGAGTAGCTGGGATTACAGATGTCTACCACCACACCCAGATAAGGTTTGTTTTTTTTTTTTAATTTTTAATTTTTAAATTTTTTTTAATAGAGGGGGTTTCTCCATGTTGGCCAGCCTGGTTGGTCTCAAACTCCTGACCTCAAGTGATCCGCCTGCCTCGGCCTCCCAAAATGCTGGGATTACAGGTGTGAGCCACCATGCCTGGCCTAATTTTTGTAGTTTTTAGTAGAGATGGAGTTCATTATGTTGACCAGGCTGGTCTTGAACTCCTGACTTCAGGTGATCCACCCACCTCAACCTCCCAAAGTGCTGGGATTATAGGCATGAGCCACCGCGCCTGGTCTAATTTTTGTATTTTTAGTAGAGACAGGATTTCTCCATGTTGGCCAGGCTGGTCTCAAATTCCTGGCCTCAAGTGATCTACCTGCCTCGGCCTCCCAACGTGTTGAGGATTACTGGCATGAGCCACCACACTGAGCCTGAGTTCTTTATATATTTTCCATATTAGATCTTTATAAAATCCATAATCTTCTCATTCTGTGTGTTGTCTTCTTTTTTTACTTTTTGTTTTGTTTTTGGAGATAGGGTCTCACTCTGTCATTCAGCTTTGGTGTCTGAGCTCAGGTGATCCTCCCACTTCAGCCTCCTGAATAGCTGGGACTACAGACATGTCATGACATTCAGCTAATTTTTTAATTTTTTTTGTAGAGATGAAGTCTAACCATGTTGCCTAGGCTGGTCTTGAACTCAAGCGATCCTCCTGCCTCAGCCTTCTTAAGTCCTGAGATTATAGGAGTAGCCACTACACCTGGCCCTCCTCCACTTTCTTAATACCATCCTTTGACAAACCAAGTTTTTAATTTTGATGAAGTCCTGTTTACTTATTTTTGGTTACTTGTGCTTTTAGTGTTATATCTAAGAAACCATTGCCTACTCCACAGTCATGAAGATTTACACCTGTGTGCTCCACAAGTTTTACATAGTTTTAGCTCTTCATTTTAGGTCTTTGATGTATTTTGAGTTAATTTTTGTATAGTGTGTGAGGTAGGAGTCCAAGCATTTCCTTTTTTTTTTTTTTTTTTTTTTTTTTGAGATGGAGTTTCGCTCTTGTTACCCAGGCTGGAGTGCAATGGCACGATCTCGGCTCACCGCAACCTCCACCTCCTGGGTTCAGGCAATTCTCCTGCCTCAGCCTCCTGAATAGCTTGGATTATAGGCACACACCACCATGCCCAGCTAATTTTTTGTATTTTTAGTAGAGACGGGGTTTCACCATGTTGACCAGGATGGTCTCGATCTCTTGACCTCGTGATCCACCCGCCTCGGCCTCCCAAAGTGCTGGGATTACAGGCGTGAGCCACCGCGCCCAGCCTGCATTTCCTCTTTTTAAAAACTTTTCTAATGAGAACACATGGACACAGGGAGGGGAATATCACACACGGGGGCTTGTCAGGGGTTGGGAGGCCTGGCTAGAGGAGGGATAGCATTAGGAGAAATACCTAATGTAGATGACGGGTTGATGGGTGCAGCGAACCACCATGGCACATGTATACCTATGTAACAAACCTGCACGTTCTGCACATGTATCCCAGGACTTAAAGCATAATAAAAACTTTTCTGATGCCGGGCACGGTGGCTCACGCCTGTAATCCCATCACTTTGGGAGGCCGAGGCGGGCGGATCACAAGGTCAAGAGATCAAGGCCAGCCTGGCCAACATGGTGAAACCCCATCTCTACTAAAAAATAAAAAAAAAAATACAAAAATTAGCTGGGCGTGGTGGCGCGCCCCTGTAGTCCTAGCTATTCAGGAGGCTAAGGCAGGAGAATTGCTTGAACCCAGGAGGCAGAGGTTGCTGTGAGCCAAGATCACGCCACTGCACTCCAGCCTGGCGCCTGACAACAGAGCAAGACTCTGTCTCAAAAAAAAAAAAAAAAAACTTTTCTGGACCTCTTTCTGGGCCACAACTGCTAGTTTATTTATTTTTATTTATTTGCAGTGGAGTCTTGCACTGTCACCAGGCTGGGGTGCAGTGTCACAATCTCAGCTCACTGCAACCTCTGCCTCCTGGGTTCAAGTGGTTCCCCCACCTCAGGCTCCCGAGTAGCTGGGACTACAGGTGTGCACCACCATGACCGGCTAATTTTTTGTATTTTAGTAGAAATGCGATTTCACCATGTTGGCCAGGATGGTCTTGATCTGACCTCATGATCTGCCCACCTCGGCCTCCCAAAGTGCTGGGATTATAGGCGTGAGCGACCACGCCCAGCCAGAACTTCTCGGCTTACCCCAACCTCTGCCTCTTGGGTTCATGCAAGTCTCCTGCCTCAGCCTCCTGAACTGAATAGCTGGGATCACTTACAGGTGTCCGCCACCACGCCCGGCTAATGTTTCTATTTTTTTTTTATTCTTTTTTTAATAGAGACACCATTCCTCCAGCCCCTTTGCAATCCACTCCTATTCAGTTTCTCCTCATGATGTTATCAAGTGACCCAATACCCCCACCCCCACATCTCTCTTGAGGTCAGTATTTCCATCACCCTTCTGTGTAGTCCAATCCAGGTGTACCATAGGCACCCCAAACTCAACATGACCAAAACCCAACTCTCCTTGCTCTTCACAAATGCACCTCCTCTACCTCAATCTGGTAAAAGTATTACAGGAAAGAGGTCCCAATCCAGACCCCAAGAGAGGGTTCTTGGATCTTAAGGAAGAAAGAATTCAAGGTGAGTCCCCAATGCAAAGCAAAAGCAAGTTTATTAAAAAAGTAAAGGAGGCTGCATGCAGTGGCTCACACCTGTAATCCCAACACTTTGGGAGGCTGAGGTGGGTGGATCATTTGAGATCAGGAGTTTGAGACTAGCCCGACCAATATGGTGAAACCCCATCTCTATTAAAAATATAAAAGTTAGCTAGGTGTGGTGGTGTGTGCCTGTAGTCCCAGCTACTCAGAAGACTGAGACAGGAAAATTGCTTGAACCTGGTGGCAGAGGTTGCAGTAAGCTGAGATGACACCACTACACTCCAGTTCTGGGCTAGAACTTCTGGTTTTTAAATTTTTATTTATTTATGTTTTTGAGATGGAGTCTTGATCTGTTGCCAAGCTGGAGTGCATTGTCACAATCTTGGCTCACTGCAACCTCTGCCTCCCAGGTTCAAGAGAGTCCCCTGCCTCAGGCTCCTGAGTAGCTGGGACTACAGGTGCTCCAACTCTGTCTCAAAAATGAATAAAAGAATGAAAAAATGGTTACTCCATAGAGCAGCCCCATGGGCTTCTGGTTGCCCATTTTTTTGGTTATTTTTTGATGATATGCTAAACAAGGGATGGATTATTCCTCCCCTTTTTAGATCTTATAGGATAACTTCTTGACATTGACATGGCATTTGTAAACTGTCATGGCACTGGTGGTAAAGACGACCAGAGGTCACTCTCATTGTCATCTTGGTTTTGGTGGGATTTAGCCGGCTTCTTTACTGCAACCTGTTTTATCAGCAAGGTCTTTATGACACAGCTGTATCTTATGCAGTCCTTCTATCTCATTCTGTAACTTAGAATGACTTAAACATCTGAGAATGAAGCCCAGCAGGTCTCAGCCTCATTTTACCTAGCTCCTATTTAAGATGGAGTTGCTCTAGTTCACATGCCCCTAACAAAAGCACTACCACCCATTCCATCCCTCAAGCTAGACACCTGAAAGTTATCCCAGATTCATCTCTCACTCCCCATCATTGCATATTTCCAGTGAGTGTGTTAAGTCATGGTTTCACCATGCTGGCCTCGAAATCCTGACCTTGTGATCCGGATGCCTGCCTTGGCCTCCCAAAATGCTGGGATTATAGGTGTGAGCTACCATGTCCGGCCAAATTTTAAAATTTCTAATTGTCCAAGTATCTTCTTTTAAAAATGCATTTGTGCCTGGCGCGGTGGCTCAAGCCTGTAATCCCAGCACTTTGGGAGGCCGAGGCGGGTGGATCACGAGGTCAAGAGATCGAGACCATCCTGGTCAACATGGTGAAACCCCGTCTCTACTAAAAATACAAAAAATTAGCTGGGTATGGTGGCACGTGCCTGTAATCCCAGCTACTCAGGAGGCTGAGGCAGGAGAATTGCCTGAACCCGGGAGGCGGAGGTTGCGGTGAGCCGAGATCGCGCCATTGCACTCCAGCCTGGGTGACAAAGAGAGACTCTGTCTCAAAAAAAAAAAAAAAATCCAATCCGGGTCCATACATTGCATTTGGTTGGCAAATCTCTTAAATCTCTTTGAGCCTGTAACTTCTGTCTCTATCTCTATTCCTCATACTCTGGGTTTTACTGATTCTTTTTTTTTTTTTTTTTCCTTTTTGAGACGGAATTTCGCTCTTGTTGCCCAGGCTGGAGTGCAATGGCGCGATCTCAGCTCACCACAACCTCCGCCTGCCAGGTTCAAGTGATTCTCCTGCGTCAGCCTCCCGAGTAGCTGGGATTACAGGCGTGCGCCACCATGCTCAGCTAATGATTATATCTCTATATGTCATTTCTAACAGTTTTCGCTATTGTTTGTATTTCCTGTTAATTAAGAATGGATCTAGAGGTGTGATTGGATTCAGATTTTGTGGCAAGAAAACCTCACAGGAAATGTGTTTTCATGATGTGTGGTTGGCTTTCCTTTTGTACGTTACAGCCATTAAAAATATCTGCCTTCGTTAATTCATCAAGGGTTGTAAAATGGTGATGTTCTAATTATTCTTTATTTATATGGTACCTGAAATACCTTATGAAGAGAAATGTTCACTCATCCGTTGCTTGTTTTAACCCAGAGTTAAAGTTCATATTGGAAAAAGAAGATAAATATCCAGATATTCTCTCTTTGCGTTTTTCAAAATAATAAGTTGGTTTAGTAGTATCCTCCTTAGATGACTAGTAAGTTGTTGTTTAGTATTTTTGTATCATGATCACTAAATTGAGCATATTTCATGTTTCAGTTCACTGCAATTATAAACTTACTGATGCTCAAATTGTCCTTATTTTTGGCCAGTGGGATCTCACTAAGTTGGCTCCTGAGTCCTTTCAATACAACCTTAGTAGTATTTGACAACTTCCTTGCTATCTAATATGATAGAAGTTCCAGACTTATATTGTACATTTCTTGCTTCAAACCTGGAATCAGTAATTTCTTTTTTTTTTTTTTTTTTTTTGAGACGGAGTTTCACTCTTGTTACCCAGGCTGGAGTGCAATGGCGTGATCTCGGCTCACCGCAACCTCCGCCTCCTGGGTTCAGGCAATTCTCCTGCCTCAGCCTCCTGAGTAGCTGGGATTACAGGCACGTGCCACCATGCCCAGCTAATTTTTTGTATTTTTAGTAGAGACGGGGTTTCACCATGTTGACCAGGATGGTCTCGATCTCTTGACCTCGTGATCCACCCGCCTCAGCCTCCCAAAGTGCTGGGATTACAGGCGTGAGCCACCGCGCCCGGCCTGGAATCAGCAATTTCTAGGAAAAAAAACAAACCCTGGTTCCTTTTAGTAGTGATTGGCACTACAAGACCAGAATCTAACTTCTAGAATGCCCATTGCCACCGTGTTGGTATTGTTTCTAGATATTTTTGGCGGACAGAGCATAAGGCACATGTTATGTTTTGTTTTTTTGAGACGGAGTTTCACTCTTGTTGCCTAGGCTGGAGTGCAGTAGCGTGATCTCCGCTCACCACAACGTCCGTCTCCTGGGTTCAAGTGATTCTCCTGCCTGAGCTTCCTTAGTAGCTGGGATTACAGGCATGTGCCACCACTCCTGGCTAATTTTGTATTTTAAGTAGAGACAGGGTTTCTCCATGTTGGTCAGGCTGACCTTCCAAAGAGCTGAGATTACAGGCATGAGTGACAGCGCCCAGCCAAGGCACATGTTTTAAGATAAAATAAATCTTCAGCTCTACAGATACTTTCAATTCAAATCAAGACTTAAGAGTTTATCTCACATCTGTATACCTTTTTTCAACACTCTGAGAATGTTTTCAGTGATACCCTGAATTATAAATTTAGAGTATCATAGTTACTCAGTTCTATTATCCCATATTACACAAGAGTATTAGAATAACAAAAGACATGCCAGGACTGGCACGGTGGCTCATGCCTGTAATCCCAGCACATTGGGAGGCCAAGGCAGGCAGATCACCTGAGGTAAGGAGTTCGAGACTAGCCTGGCCAACATGGTGAAATCCCATCTCTACTAAAAATAAAAAAAGAATTAGCTGGGCATGGTGGCACATGCCTATAATCCCAGCTACTCAGGAGGCTCAGCTAGGAGAATTGCTTGAACCCGGGAGGCAGAGGTTGCAGTGAGCTGAGATTGCACCACTGCACTCCAGCCTGGGCGACAGGGTGAGACTCCATCTCAAAAAAAAAAAAAAAAAAAGAATTTATTTTAAATTTAATTATATAAAATAGTTGTAGTTCCAACTCTAATCTACAAAACAAGATATATTCAAGGCAGTCCAGTTTCTCTTCCTGTGCCCTCCACTTTATTCCCTCCCCTTCCCATTTAGTGGCCATTTTGACTTGTGATTTTCTTTCCATTTTAAAAAATATAAGCAGGTAAATACATATTTCCTCTTATTTGAAGATAGCATACTGTACATTTTCTCTACTTTGGTTATTCACTTAAAATATTTTATTTGTTTACTTATTTTTTGAGACAGGGTCTCTCTCAGTCACCCAGTCTGAATTGCAGTGGCGCAATCTCAGTGTACCTCAACCTCTGCCTCCCAGGCTCAAGGGATCCTCCCACCTCAGCCTCCCAAGTAGCTGAGATTACAAGCATGTGCCACCACACCCAGCTAATTTTGTATTTTTAATAGAGACAGGGTTTCTCTATGTTGGTCAGGCAGGTCTCAAACTCCCGACCTTAGGCGATCCATCCGCCTTGGCCTCCCAAAGTGCTGGGATTACAGGCATGACCCACTGCGCCCAGCCTCCATTAGGTAATTTCTCCTCTCTCACTACCCTCCCACCTTTCCAAGTCTAGTATCAGCATTTTAATCCTTTCCTCAGCCACCTCTTTCCCAAGGGCCAAGGGTAACACCAGGATGAGACACAACCTAATCCACACCACCATTATCTCTTGGAGACCAGTGCATCAGCATACCTGTGAATTCTTGGGCCTTGCTTCAGACTCACAGAGTCAGAATCCCAGGAGATGGGGCCTAGGACTGTGGCTTTAAAAACTGTTTAGGGCCGGTCACAGTGGCTCACACCTATAATCCCAGCACTTTGGGAGGCCGATGCCGGTGGATCACAAGGTCAGAAGTTCAAGACCAGCCAGTTCAAGACCAGCCAGGCCAACATGGTAAAACCCCGTCTCTACTAAAAATACAAAATTAAGACAGGCATGGTGGCACATGCCTGTAATCCCAGCTACTTGGGAGGCTGAGGCAGGAGAATTGCTTAAACCTGGGAGGCAGAGGTTGCAAGGAGCTGAGATTGTGCCACTGCACTCCAGCCTGGGCAAGAGAGTGAGACTCTATCTCAGAAACCAAACCAAACCCAAAAAACAAACTGTTTAGGTGGCTGGGCATGATGGCTCACACCTGTAATCCCAGCAACTTTGGGAGGCCAAAGGGGGATCACTTGAGCTCAGGAGCTCGAGACCAGCCTGGGCAACATAGTGGGACTTTTTTTTTTTTTTTTTTTTTTGAGACAGAGCCTTGCTCTGTTGCCCAGGCTGGAGTGCAGTGGCATTATTTCAGCTCACCATAACCTCTGCCTCCCAGGTTCAAGCAATTCTCTGCCTCAGTCTCCTGAGTAGCTGGGATTACAGGCTCCCACCACCACACCCAGCTAATTTTTGTATTTTTAATAGAGACGGGGTTTCACCATCTTGGCCAGCCAACTTCAGAGCTCCCACCCTCCAGATACTCAGTGAAGCGGAATGCCTTTATTTTTATCAGGTACCATAGTCCCCCCAATCCGCTGTTTGACTTTCCGTGGTTTTAGTTGCCCAAGGTCTGAATATTTTAACTGGAAAATTCCAGAAATAATAATTTTAAATTAAGTGCCATTCTGAGTAGCACGATGAAATCTTGCACCGTCTCTCTCCCTCTTGCCTAAGACACGAATCATTCCTTTGCTCATCATGTCCATGCTGTCTGTGCTCCCTGCCCACTGGTCACTTCAGAGCCATTTTGGTTATCAGGTCACCAGTTGAGGTACTGCAGTGCTTGTGTTCAGGTAGCCCTTATTTTACTTAATAATGGCCTCAAAGCACAGGAGGAGTGATACTTGTAATGTGGATATGCCAAAGAGAAGCTGCAAAGTGCTTTCTTTAAGTGAAAAGATGAGAGTTCTCTACTTCAAGGGAAAAAAAAATCAGGCCTGGCATAGTGGCTCACATCTATCATCTCAGCACTTTGGGAGGCTGAGATGAGCAGATCACCTGAAGTCAGGAGTTCAAGACCAGCCTGGCCAACATGGTGAATCCCCATCTCTACTAAAAAAAAAAAAAAATACAAAAATTAGCCTGGCATGGGGACCTGTGCCTGTAGTTCCAGCTACTCAGGAGGCTGAGGCAGGAGAATAGCTTTAACCTTTAACCTGGGAGGCAGAGGTTGCAGTGAGCTGAGATCATGCCACTGCACTCCAACCAGGGCAACAGTTGAGCAAGACTCTGTCTCCAAAAAAAAAAAAAAAAAAATTATACACTGAAGTTGCTACTAAGATTACAGTAAGAAGGAATTTTTTTTTTTTTTTTGAGACATAGTCTCCCTCTGTGTCCCAGGCTGGAGTACAGTGGCACGATCTTGGCTCACTGTAGCCTCTGCCTCCTGGGTTCAAGCAATTCTCGAGCCTCAGCCTCCCAAGTAGCAGGGATTACAGGTATGTGCCACCATGCTCAGCTAATTTTTGTATTTTTAGTAGAGACTGGTTTCACCATGTTGGCCAGGCTGGTCTCGAACTACTGACCTCAAGCAATCCACCCACCTCGGCCTTCCAAAGTGCTGGGATTACAGGTGTGAGTCACTGCGCCCAGCCAAGAATGAATCTTCTCTCCATGAAATTGTGAAGAAGGAAAAAGAAATTTGTGCTAGTTTTGCTGTCACACTTCAAACTGCAAAAGTTACAGACACAATATGTGACAAGTGCTTAGTTGGAAATGGCATTAAATTTGCAGGTGGAAGATATGAACAGAAACATTTTCTGAGTGACAGTAATCAGGTTCAGTACTTCCCTTGGTTTTAGGCATCCACTGGGGGTCTTGGAATATGCAGCTGAAAATAGTTCTCACTGACCACAACAGAAACATTCCCTTTATTTCCCGTAAAAATGCAGGCAGTGAGAATTAGCTCTGTGACTTTGGGGAAATTATTTTACTTTTTCTCATTTCTTTAAAAGCTTTGTTATTCTTCTGAGCTGGAAGTAGAACTGAACAGGAGGGACTTAGTCTTAAATTGCCCTCTTAGAAGTCTCCGTCAGGCCAGGTACTGTGGCTCGCTCTTGTGATCCCAGCACTTTGGGAGGCCAAGGCAGGAGGATCACTTGTGCTCAGGAGTTCGAGACCCACCTGCCAACATAGCAAAACCCCATCTCTACAAAAATAGAAATAAATTACCCTGTCATAGTGATGCACACCCATAGTCCCAGCTACTTGGGAGGCTGAGGCAGGAGGATCATTTGAACTCGGGAGATTGAGGCTGTGGTGAACTATGATCATGTCACTGCACTCTAGCCTGGGCAACAGAGCAAGATCCTGTCTCAGAAAGAAAAAAAAAAAGTCTGGGTCAGACACCTGGGAGATGATGACTTTTAAAACCAGAAAGAGCCCCCAAAGAAGACTTGCCACTCTCTCATAATGCAAACAGAAAATACCTAAAATACATTCCTTCTGAGCCCTCACTATATGCCTGGCTCTCTCTCAAATGCTTTATCTCATTTAATTCTGATAATAACTGAAGTAACATCATTGTCCCCATTTTTTTTTTTTTTTTTTTTTTTCTGAGACAGAGTCTTGCTCTGTTGCCCAGACTGGAGTACAGGGGCACAATCTTGGCTCACTGCAACCTCCACCTCCCAGGTTCAAGCTATTCTCCTGCCTCAGCCTCCTGAGCAGCTGGGATTACAGGCACCCACCACCATGCCTGGCTAATATTTGTATTTTTAGTAGAGACAGGGTTTCTCCATGTTGGACAGGCGGGTCTCAAACTCCTGACCTCAGGTGATCTGCCCGCCTTGGCCTCCCAAAGTGCTGGGATTATAGGTGTGAGCCACCTCGCCCAGCTCATTGTCCCCACTTTACAGATGGGAGAATCAAGGCACCAGGAGAGTTAAGTAACTTGCCCAGAGTCATGTAATTGGCAACTAAATCTGACTTGAATTTGAGTGGTGTGAGCTTGAAGGCTGCACCAGAAACTTACATTCTACTGAGTCCCCAGCAGCATACCCTTGGCCATAATGATGGCAGAGTGGAGTGTAGGGTCCACACCTGCCTCCCACACTGGTTTCCATGACTTCAAGGATGTAACCCATGTGCCTCTGCCCGTAAAGCTGCTGCTGCTGCCACCCCACCACCCAGCATGTTCTACCTCTGAACCTTTGAAAGGGCCACTACCCTGGAACAGAGTTTCCAGTAACTCTTCCTTCCTGCTCCTACCAGGCACAGCACTGACCCTGGGGACCCCTCATTTCTGCCCCACCCCATGTTTAACGGAAAAACCTTCATCCCCTCCCACCACCGTCTCCAGAACTTAGCTAAGCAAAGACTAATTCTTGAAATATTTGTATTTTTACCAAGATCACTTTGTGCTAAGTATAGGACATGCATTATCTCACTTAACCCTCACAGTATTTCACTGAAACTCAGAAAGGTTAACTGACTTGCTCACAATAAGCTGCCCAAACAGCACTGTGCCATGAGAAGGCAGTGCCTTCAATACTGTGGGCACTATGATGATTCCCGCAGCTCTAGTGCTTCCTTAGGGCTTTCCTATTCCCACTACAGCCCCAAAATCCAACCCAGATATACCCAAGGCCTCTAGCAGGCCCCATTCCAAAGCAAGAGCTCTTCAGGCATGGTAGCCAAGACCCCCCTCAGCCCCTGGGCCCTGAAGCAGCCCTTTTGGCTATTCTGAGGTTGGAGCAAAATGGTGGGGCCCTGTCAGGGCCTGTGCCAGGGAGGGCCAGCCCTGAGGCCAGGCATTTCCCCAGAGCTCAGCAGCAATTGAGGAGCAAGCAGTGGCTGCCAGGCAGCAGTGAGTTGATGTTAACTTCTCCTTCTTACTCCCCTCACCTACCCATATCTTCTAGATTTCCCACAGTTGCCATATATTCCTTAGGGAATGGGGAGTGTTTTCTTTTCCTTCTAAATATAAAAGCAGGCCAGGCACAGTGGCTCATGCTTATAAACCCAGCACTTTGGGAGGCTGAGGCAGGAGGATCGCTTGAGTGCAGGAGTTTGCCCACTCCTGGGCAACATAGTGAAACTGAGTCATTACAAAAAAAAATTAGCTGGGTGTGGTGGCGCACACCTAGGAGGCTGAGGCAGAAAGACTGCTTGAGCCTGGCAAGTTGAGGCTGCACTGAGGCATGATTGTGCTATTGCACTCCAGCTTAGGCAACACAGCAAGATCCAGTCTAAATACTACCTACAGCTGGGCACGGTGGCTCACACCTATAATCCCAGCACTTTGGGAGGCTGAGGCAGGCGGATCACCTGAGGTCAGGAGTTCCAGACCAGCCTGACCAACATGGAGAAACCCTGTCTCTAGTAAAAATACAAAATTAGCCAGGCATGGTGGCACATGCCTGTAATCCCAGCTACTTGGGAGGCTGAGGCAGGAGAACTGCTTGAACCCAAGAGGCGAAGGAGGTTGCAGTGAGCCGAGATGGCACCATTGCACTCCAGCCTGGGCAACAAGAGCAAAACTCCCTCTCAAAAAAAAAAAAAAAAAAAAAAAAAACCTACCTACTTACCTACCTACCTGCCTACCTACCTACATACATACATCATTCACGCATACATACACACGAGCATTACCTGATCACATTAAAAATATTTTTTTGACCAGGCATGGTGGCTCACGCCTGTAATCCCAGCACTTTGGGAGGCCAAGCTCGGTGGATCATGAGGTCAGGAGTTCAAGACCAGCCTGACCAACATGGTGAAACCCCATCTCTACTAAAAATACAAACATTAGCCCAGGCATGGTGGTGCGCGCCTGTGGTCCCAGCTACTCCGGAGACTGAGGCAGGAGAATCACTTGAACCCAGGAGGTGGAGGTTGCAGTGAGCTCAGATCACACCACTGCACTCCAGCCTGGGTGACAGAGCAAAACTCCGTCTCAAAAAAAAAAAATTTTTTTTTTTTATTTGAGGCAGAGTCTCACTCTGTCGCCAGGTGCCATGCTGGAGTGCAGTGGCACAATCTTGGCTCACTGCAACCTCCGCCTCCTGGGTTCAAGCAATTCTCCTGCCTCAGCCTCCCAAGTAGCTGGGACTACAGGTGCATGCCACCACACCCAGCTAATTTTTTTATTTTTAGTAGAGACAGGGTTTCACCACGTTGGTCAGGATGGTCTCGATCTCTTGATCTCGTGATCCGCCCGCCTCGGCCTCCCAAAGTGCTGGGATTACAGGCTTGAGCCACTGTGCCCGGCCAAAAAAATTGTTTCTTAAATACAATTCAAGTAATACAGACATACAGGGAGCAAGAGTGAAAATCTTCTTCACCTCTCCAAGCCCACTCCTCTCAGAGGCAGACACCACCATTCTGGTATGGGCCCTTCCAGGCTTTTTTTCTATTTACAAGCACAGAGGCAGTCTAGAGGTCCTCCAAGACCCCTTTGCCTCTCGGAATGTGACTGAGATTGGCTCAAACCTCCATCTCAATGAACCATGGGAAATCCAAAGTCGCCTCCATATTTATTTCAGTCCCAAGAAAGGCAAGGCATGGGTGGGGGTCTGTGTCGTGCCTCATCACCTCCAGACCTTTGGTTCTGCTCTTTCCTCCCTTCTCTCTGACCCAGATGAGAAGCTCAGCCCCTTTCCGGATTCTACCTGAAAACGTGCTCACTGAGTATTGGTGAGTCAAGTAGACTTTGCAGGATTTTTTTTTGTGTTTTTTTTTTTTGAGACAGAGTCTTGCACTATCGCCAGGCTGGAGTGCAGTGGCGCAATCTCAGCTCACTGCTACCTCCACCTGTCCTGTTCAAGCGATTCTCCTGCCTCAGCCTCCCAAGTAGCTGGGATTACAGGTGCCCACCACCAAGTCCAGCTAATTTTTGTATTTTTAGTAGAGACGGGGTTTCACTATGTTGGCCAGGCTGGTCTTGAACCCCTGACCTCGTGATCTACCTGCCTTGGCCTCCCAAAGTACTAGGATTACATGCGTGGGCCACCGCACCCAGCCTGACTTCACAGGATTTTGGGGTACCTTGAAGTGTTCACATTGTACACAGCAATTTTTTTAGTAAAAGACAAGGTCTTGGCCGGGTGCAATGGCTCACACCTGTAATCCTAGCACTTTGGGAGGCCGAGGCGGGCAGATAACGAGGTCAAGAGATCGAGACCAACCTGGCCAACATGGTGAAACCCCGTCCCTATTTAAATATACATATGTGTATATATATATATATATATATATATATATATATATATATATAAAATTAACAACAACAACAAAAAAAGGCAAAGTCTTGCTCTGTTATCCAGGGTGGTTTGGAAATCTTGGGCTCATGTGATCCTCTCGATAGCTGGGACTACAGGCGTGTGCCACTGTGCTCAGCTAAACAACTTTAAGTGTCAACTTTGGGATACCTTCAAAGTCCTTCTGGCCATCTCTGTCACTGAGAGGTGCTCCCTGGCCACCTTGTCCCTTCTCTCCTCCTGGCCTTTTTCCACTCTTCATCACCTTGTCCTTCCTGACTGAGGAAATCCAAATTCTTTTCCCTCCTTTGCCCAAGCAATTCAGTTCCCCAGCTCCTCTATCAGGCTCCTCCTGGGGCTAATACAAAGGCTTTCTGCTGACCTGGGCCCACCTCCTTAGCAAGCATTTGTGGTTGCACATTTCATCTTTTTTTGCTGCTTTTGTGAATTGGGGATTGAGGGTCTCACAAGGCAAGGAGGCTTCTGCTTACATGTGGACAGAGGTTTTATGCACAAGTGAAATCATATTTTACAGTCCTCAGTGACTGTTGTACCACTTAAGACACAGACATCTTTCCATATCAACAGTAACAACAGCTGAACTTTTTATTGAGAACTTCTGCAGGGCATTTTACATTTGTGTTATCCCAGTTGGGTAGCCACTAACTACATGCAGCTACTAAAGCCCTTGAAATGCGGTTAGTACTAATGAGGAAATAAATTCTTAATTTTATTTTATTTATTTATTGTTTTGAGACAGGGTCTTGCTTTGTCATCAAGGTTGAAGTGCAGTGGCATGATCACAGCTTACTGCAGCCTCTACCTCCCAGGCTCAAGTGTCTGCTTGCCTCAGCCCCCCAAGAAACTGAGACTACAGGAGCATGCCACCACACCTGGCTCTAAATTCTTAATTTTTATTTAATTTTAATTTAAATGTAAAATCAAAAATTTCTGTTTTTGTTTTTGTCTTTTTTTTTTTGAGACACAGCCTCACTCTGTTGACCAGGCTAAAGTGCAGTGGTGTGATCGTGGTTCACTGCAACCTTCTGCTCCAGTGTTCAACTGATTCTCCTGCCTCAGCCTCCCAAGTAACTGGGACTAAAGGCACGCACCACCATATCTGGCTAATTTTTGTATTTTTTAGTAGAGATGGGGTTTTACTATATTGGACAGGCTGGTCTCGAACTCCTGACCTTATGCCGCCTTGGCCTCCCAAAGTGTTGCGATTACAGGCGTGAGCCACTGTGCTCAGCCAAAAAATATCTATTAAACACAACTATAGGCAGGGCGTGGTGGCTCACACCTGTAATCCCAGCCCTTTGGGAAACTGAGGTGGATAGATCAACTGAGGTCAAGAGTTCGAGACCAGCCTGGCTAACATGGTAAAATCCCATCTCTACTAAAAAAAAAACAAAAATTAGCTGGGTGTGGTGGTGAGTGCCTGTAGTCCCAAGTCTGAGGTCATAAGCAGGGCCACAGGTGGGACAATGAGGGACAGATGCTGGGGGTGGGGCTTGGCTGGAAAGCACTGAAGAGACCATAAATAGGGGGCGGGAGAGGGCTGGTTTGTCACAGCAGCAGTGCCTGGTCACAGTGGCCCAACAGGCTGAAGGAGCCATGTGGGATGGGACTGAGGCTTGGAGAGGAGGCTGCATGAAAGGTGCAGCGCACGGTAAGGCCAGACACCAAAGAGAAGCACAGCAGGAGCCCCTGTGAGCCAGGTCCTTTGCTAACAAACCTCTAACAGGCATTTGGTCAGCCAGCCAGTCACTCAATAAATATGGACTGGGTGTCTACGAGGCACCAATCTCAAGTCAACAACCTCAGAAGAGCTAACAACCTAAGAGGGTTTTTCCCACACATTTTACAGCTGAATAACATGGGGATCAGGAAAGTGAAGTGACTTAGCCAAGGTAAATTAGTAAGGTAGTGGAGATCTGAATGTACCTGAAGCCACCTGGTTCCAGGACCCTTACCACCTGGGCCTGCCTTTGTGCTCCGACTCCCCCTCTCTGGCCATCCCAAGTCTACTGGAGATTGGGGTGGAGGTTGGGGTCTATAACTAGCTCCTAAGCTGCAGTTGCAGGCAGGCTCTGGCCCAGCACGGGAGATGCGAGGAGAGGGGTGACCCTCATTCCTGAATTTCTGGTTTGCTTTTTTGTTTTGAGACAGTATGATTCTGTTGCCCAGGCTGGAGTGCAGTGGTGTGATCTCAGCTCACTGCAACCTCTGCCTCCCAGGTTCAAGCAGTTCTCCTGCCTCAGCCTCCCAAGTAGCTGGGATTACAGGCGCCCACCACTACGCTCAGCTAATTTTTTGTATTTTTAGTAGAGGCAGGGTTTTACCATGTTGGCCAGGCTGGTTTTTGTAGTTTTAGTAGAGACAGGGTTTCGCCACGTTGGCCAGGCTGGTCTTGAACTCCTGACCTCAGGTGATCTGCCTGCCTTGGCCTCCCAAAGTACTGGGATTACAGGCATGAGCCACCAGGCCTGGCTGTTTTTTGTTTGTTTGTTTGTTTTGAGACAGAGTCTCTGTCGCCCAGGCTGGAGTGCAGTGTCACAATCTTGGCTCACTGCAACCTCCATCTCCCTGGTTCAAGCAATTCTCTTGCCTCAGCCTCCCCAGTAGCTGGGATTAGAGGCATGTGCCACCGTGCCCGGCTAATCTTTGTATTTTTAGTAGAGACGGGGTTTCACCATATTGGCCAGGCTGGTCTCAAACTCCTGACCTTAAATGATCTGTCCGCCTTGCCCTCCCAAAGTTCTGGGATTACAGGCATGAGACGCCACGGCTGGCCTCATTCCTGGGTTTCTAAGGGAGTTAAGTGCATATCTTAGATCTGGAAGAAGAGCATTGTGGATCTCCTGGTGAAGGAAATGTTCCCAACCTGCCTACAGAGGGTTGGACAGCATGCTAGAGGCACAGTGGGAAGAGCCTAGGCTCAGATTCTAATTCTGGCTCTGTCCCTGACTGTGTGACCTTGGGCAAGTTACCTCTCCTGAGGCCTGGCTTCCTCATCTATTAAATGAAGATTGTAGGAAATTATATTTCCTCTTGTCTTCAATCACAGGCCAGAGCAAAGAAGACCCTCTACTCCCTCGTGCCCACCACTGACCAGTCAGAGAAACGGTGGCCCCTGATGGAGGAGAGGCTTCCGGAAGGGAAGCAAGAGCACTCAGAGCCTCTGCCCCTTGTGCCCGGACTATGCCCTCTCCCCCCCGAGTTGTGACCATGCCACCTCTGTGGTCTCCCCCCAGCCTCTTCCCTGTCCTACCATTTTTGCAAGATGACACTTTCATTTAGTTCACTCAACAACTATTTATTGAGCCCTCTTCTGTGTGCCGTGTCAAGTCCTAGGTGCTGGGGACACAGACAAGCAAAGCAGGCAGGTTCTTCGCTCGTGAAGCCTACACTCCATGGGGAAGTCTGACATTCAGCACAGAACCCCACTGATGGCTGCACAACTGCAGACTGAGGTAAGAGCTCTGCAGAAAATGAACAGGTGTAAGAATTTGACTGTGGCCTCCTGAGGCCAGGACAGGCGTGTGGAGTGGCTAGGGTGAAGGAGTGGGGCCAGGGAAAGGGAATGTGAGGCAGAGGGAAGTGCTTGAGTGAGGAGGCCAGAGTCGGGGGTGTAGTGGGAGACAGGCCAGAAAGTGGAGGGGCCCGATGATACAGGAAAGGATCTGCTGTCACCTGGTCATTCCCCTGCTTCCACACCACCTGTGGCTCCCTTTGGCTGCATAGTCACAGCCCTCAGAAGATCCGGTCATCCTAGACTCCTCTTCCTCACCTACCATGCCCATTCCACAAGCATTTTATACAATGTCTGTGGTGGCCAGGGACCGTGTTAAGCTCTGGGTATGGGAACATCAGGGAACAAAATGGACATGGTGCCTGTCCTCCTGGAGGTCACAGTCTCTCTGAACCCTAAATGGCTCCTTCTAGCTTTATAGCCATGAACTTTCCAATTGATCCCTCCCTCACCTTGATCTCAGTGGCTTCCTCACTGTCTCCCACACTCCCTGCTTGTTCCTGGACAATCTCTTCTCTGCACAGCAGCAAGATGCATATTTTATTTATTTATTTATTTTTTTGAGTCAGGGTCTGGCTCTGTCGCCCAGATGTGAGTGCAGTAAGACACATATTTAAAGACACAAATCTGCATTTCTCAAGTCTGAGTCATCCTGCCCGTTCTCATCTTAGCACCCTATTTGTTTCCTTTATAGCTCTCACAGTCTGTAATTATTAATCAGTGTATTGGTTTAGGCAAGAATAGAGGCTCTGCAAATTATGGTAGGTTGAACATACACATTCAATTTCACTCCCTCCCAAAACCTTGCGGGAACTACAGTAAAGACATTCTGTTTAAGGCATCAACCCACTAACATGGGGAGAATGAGGAAGGAGACCAGAGGGCAGCATTTGGAAGCTGGGAAGCAGATGGTCAGGTGGTCACCACACAGCAAACCCACGAAAACTGTACTCTAAACTGGATGTGGGGAAGAGAAGAACCCACCTAGTCCAGATCACAGACTCCCCCAAAGGCTCAGGCACCTGTTTATGAGGGTGAGGAGGAATAAAATAAGGAAGAGTTAGACGCTGCTGTTTAAGCGTGAAAATTGTTAGGTCCCTGGGTGGCTTCCCTAATCCTGGCAGAACACTGGAGGTTTATTCTCTGAGAGGAGAAAACAGGATCACTGGACTGAGAGATCATGAGGGCAGGGGTATCCTCCCCAAATCAGGTGATGAAGTGAACACACACACTGTGAATGCTGAGACCCCACGCCAATGCTATTTCCCAAATTGGCTCCCAGAAAGCCAGCCACCATGGCTTTGCTCCCTAGGCAGGAGAGCAGGAAAAGTTTTGTCTAAAGGAAATCTGACCAGGCCAAGAGGAAAGACCTACCGTTAACGTCATCAGAGATATAAGAGAAGATATTCCATCTATGATGTAAGAGGAGGATGTTATTTTGTTTATTTATTCTTTGGAGACAGAGTCTTGCTCTGTTGCCCAGGCTAGAGTGCAATGGCACCATCTCGGCTCACTGCAACCGCCACCTCCCGGGTTCAAGTGATTCTCCTGCCTCATCCTCCCAAGTAGCTGGGATTACAGGCACATGCCAACATGCCCAGCTAATTTTTGTATTTTTTTAGTAGAGACGGGGTTTCACCACGTTGGTCAGGCTGGTCTCGAAATACTGACCTCAGGTGATCTGCCCGCTTCAGCCTCCCAAAGTGCTGGGATTATAGGCGTGAGCCACCACATGCTGCTGAAAAGGATGTTATTTTAGAAATAAACAGTTGGCTGGGCGTGGTGGCTCACACCACGTTCGAAACCAGTCTGAGCAACATGGTGAAAAATACAAAAATTGTCTCTACGAAAAATACAAAAATTAGCCCGGCACTATCGTATGCACCTGTATCTCAGCTACTCAGAAAGCTGAGGCAGAAAGGCCAATCGAGCCTGGGAGGTCCAGGCTTCAGTGAGCCAAGATGGTGCCACTGCACTCTGACCTGGGCAACAGAGCAAGACCCTGTTTCAATAAAAAATATTAACGGCTGGGCGCAGTGGCTCACGCCTGTAATCCCAGCACTTTCAGAGGCCAAGGCAGGCAGATCACAAGGTCAAGGGATCAAGACCATCCTAGCCAACATGGTGAAACCCCATCTATACTAAAAAATACAAAAATTAGCTGGGCATGGTGGTGCACGCCTGTAGTCCCAGCTACACGGGAAGCTGAGACAGGAGAATCGCTTGAACCCGGGAGGCGGAGGTTGCAGTCAGCTGGGATCATGCCACTGCACTCCAGCCTGGCCACACAGCAAGACTCCATCTCAAATAATAATAATATTTTTAAAAAATTGGTCCTTGCTGGGCGTGGTGGCTCAAGCCTATATCCCAGCACTTTCAGAGGCTGAGGTGGGCGGATCACCTGAGGTCAGGAGCTCGAGACCAGCCTGACCAACATGGTGAAACCCCGTCTCTAGTAAAAATAAAAATTAGCCAGGCATGGTGGCTCGTGCCTATAGTCCCAGCTACTTGGGAGGTTGAGGCCGGAGAACTCGGGGAGGTGGAGGTTGCAGTGAGCCAAGATCATGCCATTGCACTCCAGCCTGGGCAACAGAGAGAAATGCCGTCTCAGGAAAAAAAAAGTCTTTTAAAAAAAAATTTGAAGAAAATTCCCAGAACTGAAGGACATGCATTTCCATGTTGAAAGGTACCTGCAAGTGCTCAGTGTGACGGATGAATATAGTTCCTTAGCAAGGCCACCATCATGAGATGTCAGGGTATACCCTGGGGACTGAGAGAGCATCCTACCGCTTCCAAAGTAGAAAAGAAATTCCACACTAAGCACCAGGAGGCAGAATGCCTTTGGACTTCTCTATAATAACACTAAAGGAACATAATCTCCAGCCAGAACTTTCCATCACACTTCCTATGTGCCAGGCACTGTTCTAAGGCTTTTTCATATATTCTCTATCCAGCCAAATTATTAGGCGTGAGGACAGAATGAGTAAGTCTGCAGATATTCACAGTCTCAAAACTGTCACCTCCCACACCCTCTTTCCAAGAAACTACTGGAGTAGGTGCTCCACCAAAAGAATGGAGCAAAAT
The DNA here is from genome assembly GCF_030222135.1 of Aotus nancymaae. Taxonomy (NCBI): domain Eukaryota; kingdom Metazoa; phylum Chordata; class Mammalia; order Primates; family Aotidae; genus Aotus; species Aotus nancymaae. The sequence goes on from NW_026988467.1 coordinate 23,088,338, forward strand.
CAAGAGGGAGGAAAAGAAATCCAACAAGAATAGAGGTGAGGGGAACCCTGAGGTGATGATGAAGGAGAGCCCAGGGCCAGAGGTGGACTCACTGTGAAGCCCCGGAAGCCTCATCAGGTTCCTGCACTTCCACAGGCCCCTGGGATGAGTGCATGAGTACTGGGGTTGTAGTGGGTCCTAGGTTGGCAGAAGCCAGGCTGCAGGCCAGACTGCCTGAGACCTCAGAAGAGAGGTTCCTGAGCTGCCAAGGGACCTGAAAAGCCAGGAATTTATTTTATCAAAATAAATAAAATATACCTAATTTTTTCTTTTCCTTTTTTTTAAGGACCAGACACACTGGCTCACACTTGTAATCCCCGCACTATGAGAGGCCAAGGCATGAGGATGCTTGAGCTCAGGAGTTTGAAGCCAGCCTGGCCAACATGGTGAAACCCTATCTTTACTAAAAATGCAAAAAACAGCCGGGCGCGGTGGCTCACGCCTGTAATCCTAGCACTTTGGGAGGCTGAGGCAGGTGGATCACGAGGTCAAGAGATCAAGACCATCGTGGTCAACATGGTGAAACCCTGTCTCTACTAAAAATACAAAAAAAAATTAGCTGGGCATGGTGGCGTGTGCCTGTAATCCCAGCTACTCAGGAGGCTGAGGCAGAATTGCCTGAAACCAGGAGGCAGAGGTTGCGGTGAGCCGAGATCGCACCATTGCACTCCAGCCTGGGTAACAAGAGCGAAACTCCATCTCAAAAAAAAATTAAAAAGAAATGCAAAAAACTAGCTGGGCGTGGTAGTGCATACCTGTGATCCCAGCTACTCAGGAGGCTAAGATGGGAGGACTACTTGAGCCCAGGAGTTTGAGGCTGCAGTGAGCAGAGATCCCACCACTGAGATGCTGTCTCAAAAAAAAAAGGCCGGCAGTGGCTCACACCTGTAATCGCACTTTGTGAGGCTGAGGCAGGCGGTTCACTTGAGGCCTGGAGTTAAGAGAACAGCCTGGCCAACATGCTGAAACCTCATCTCTACTAAACATACAAAAGATTAGCCAGGCGTGGTGGTGCACACCTATAATGCCAGCTACTTCGGAGGCTGAGGCATGAGAATCCTTTGAACCATGGAGGTGGAGGTTGCTGTGAGCCAAGATCCTGTCACTGCACTCCAGCCTAGGTGACAGAGCCAGACTGTCTCACACACACACACAAAAACAAAGACTCAAAATGTAAAAACTTTTTTCTAAGAGACAAGGCCTCACTCTTTCACCCAGGCTGGAGTGTAGTGGTGCAAACACTGCTCAATACAGCCTTGACCTCCTGAGCACAAGCAATCCTCTTGCCTCAACTTCCCCCACACCCAGCTAATTTTGGATTGAGTGATTGATGGTAAAAAGGGGAGCTTGTTGGCTAGGCACAGTGGCTCACGCCTGTAATCCCAGCACTTTGGGAGGCCGAGGTGGGCAGATCATGAGGTCAGGAGTTGAAGACCAGCCTGGCCAACATAGTGAAGCCCCGTCTCTACTAAAAATACAAAAAATTAGCCCGGCGTGGTGGTAGTCACCTGTAATCCCAACTGCTCGGGAGGCTGAGGCAGAATCACTTGAAAGCAGGAGGTGGAGGTTGCAGTGAGACTCCACCTTAAAAAATAAATAAATACATAAAAAAGAAAGAAAGGGGGGCTTTGTAATCCCAGAACTTTGAGAGGCTGAGGCAGGCAGATCACAAGGTCAGGAGTTTCAGACCAGACTAGCCAACATAGCGAAACCCTGTCTCTACAAAAATTAGCCAGGTGAGGTGGCAGGTGCCTATAGTCCCAGCTACTCAGGAGGCTGAGGCAGGAGAATCCTATGAACCCAGGAGGTGCAGATTGCAGTAAGCAGAGATCGCGCCACTGCACTCCAGCCTGGACAACAGAACAAGACTCTGTCTAAAAAAAAAAAAAAACATAAAAGTCATAGAATATTGATGTGGTAGTCATGGAGATAAGCCTCCCAGCCACCCCGTTCGAGTAAGGACCTTCTGCCCAGCTGCAGGGAATTTGGAAAGCTGTCAGCTCCAGAGTTGGCCTCAGATACAGATACCCACCTCAGCCAAGACATCCTTCCCCAGGGCAGCCCCCATCAGGTGACTGAGCCAGTCAGCGGTATAAAGGCCTGGCCATTCCAGCCAGGCTTGGCATACTCTGATGGGCAAAACTCACTCCAAAGCTCCCTGCCAGATTGGCCTAGGCTTTGCCAGGCCTCCTCTGTAGTTTGACTTCTGCTCTAACCTGCTTCTGCCCACTTCCTTTCACAGGTGTTGATCCCTACAAACCTCTCCCTCTCCATACCTTCCAGAGAGACCAACCTGAGATACCTGATTTGTCTGACCATCTTCCATCTTTTTTTATACTGACTATGCTAGGCACTTATGGAGTGTTTTATATTCATGATGTTACTGAATTCTTACCATAATCCTCTAAGGGTAGGCACTATTATTCTCATCTAACAGATGAGGAAATTGAGATTCAGAGAGGTTGACTAACCTGTCCGAAGTCACACAGTTAGCTAAGGATTGAATCTCTTTTTTATTTTTTTCCGAGACACAGTCTTGCTCTCTATCACCTAGGCTGGAGTGCAGTGGCGTGATCTCGGCTCGCTGCAACCTCCACTTCCAGGGTTCAAGCGATTCTCCTGCCTCAGCCTCCTGAGTAGCTGGGACTATAGGCGCATGCCTCCAAGCCTAGCTAATTATTTTTATTTTAGTAGAGATTAGGTTTCGCCGTGTTGCCCAGGCTTGTCTTCGAACTTCTGAGCTAAGTCAGTCCGCTCGCCTCGGCCTCCAAAAGTGCTAGGATTACAGGTGTGAGCCACCATGCCTAGCCCTGAACATCTTGAGAAGACATTTAGATAGCTAGTGGGGAGTGAAATACACTTAGCAAGTGACAAAACAGGACAATTATGAGCTGCAGGGAAAACAAAAAGTTGCAGAGGAAAGGAATCATAGCACCGCAGAATAATGTAAACAATGAAAATTGAACAAAAAATTATGTTGGCAGTTTAGAGAGATAGGGATCATGTGTATGGCTGGTGACAGGAAGAGTTAAAACTATCTTCCTCCAGCCTGGGCAACAAAAGTGAGACACCATCTCTACAAAAAAACAGAAAAAAGTATTAGCCTGGCAAAGTGGTGCACATCTGTTGTCTCAGCTTCTCAGGAGGCTGAGCTGAGAGGATCACTTGAACCAGGACGGTCGAGGCTGTAGTGAGCCATGGATGGCACCACTGCACTTCAGCCCGGTAAACAGAGTGAGACCCTGTCTCAAAAAAAAACCCAAAAAATAAAACTCTTTTCCAGCTGGGCGAGGTGGCTCATGCCTATAATCCCAGAACTTTGGGAGCCTGAGGCGGGCAGATCACAAGGTTAGAAGATCAAGACCATCCTGGTTAATATGGTGAAACCCCGTTTCTACTAAAAATACAAAAATTAGCTGGATGTGGTGGTACATCCTGTAATCCCAGCTACTTGGGAGGCTGAGGCAGGAGAATTGCTTGAACCTGAGAGGCAGAGGTTGCAGTGAGCCAAGATCACACCATTGCACTCCAGCCTGGGCAACAGAGCAAGACTGTCTCAAAAAAAAAAAAAAAAAAGAAATTCAATCTATTGCTAGCTGTGTGACTTTGGACAGGTTAATCAACCTCTCTAAATCTCAATTTCCTCATCTGTTAGATGAGAATAATAGTGTCTACCCTTAGAAGATAATGTTGAGAATTCAGTAACATCATGAATATAAAACACTCCGTAAGTGCCTAGCATAGTCAGCCCTCCTTACAGTTACCTGTTGTCTTCAATAACCACAAATATGAGAGGGACTTCCCTACTTATTCACCTTTGTATCCTTGCCTCCTCCAGTGGTGCTGCCTCATACAGTTAGGTGCTTAGAACAGCTGGCTGGGAGGCTGGACGTGGTGGCTCACACCTGTAATCCCAGCACTTTGAGAGGCCAAGGCGGGTGAATCGCTTGAGGCCAGGAGTTCAAGACCAGCTGGTCAACATGGCAAAAACCCATCTCTACTAAAAATACAAAAATTAGGCGGGTGTGGTGGCTAGTGCCTGTAGTCCCAGCTACTTGGGAGGTTGAGGCAGGAGAATTGCTTGAACCTGGGAGGTGGAGGCTGCAGTAAGCCGAGATCATGCTGTGCACTCTAGCCTGGATGAGAGTGAGACTCTGTCCACCCCCTCCCCCCAAAAAAAATAAAAGAAAAGCTGGCTGGGGCTGGGTATGGGGTCTCATGCCTGTAACCCCAGAACTTTGGAAGGCCAAGATGGGAGAATTGCTTGAGGCCAGAGTTTGAGACCAGCCTGGTCAACAGAGCGAGAACTTATCTCTATTTTTTAAAAAAACAACACAACAAAAAAAGCTGGTTGGTAGTAGGGAGGCCTGGCTGCTTTTGGGAAGGATAATCCTCGTTGACACCAGGTGATTCAGTGAGCAGGGTGGAGGCAGATGCTGGGTGTCCAAACCCCGGCCCCACAGCAGCCAGAGGAAGATACCAGCCCGTGCACCTGTCGCCATGGCAACCTCAATCCCACTCCTGGACCCTAGCTCGGAAGTGGGCAGGGTCCCGAAAGCCGATCGCTCAGAGGCTCACCAGTGCCGGTCCCATGGGGGTTGCCGCCGTCAGCCCCGAGGAACCTCCCGGCGCCAAGCAGGCGCTGCCCCCTTCGGCCACACGGTGGCAGCTCAGAGCCGAGCTGCGCGCCCCCACCTGGGAGGCAGCGCCCGCGGGATGGGCCTCCCCCACCCAGCTCCTCAGCCTCCACCAGGACAGGGTCGGACATCCAGGCCGAGAGGGCCGCTGGGGCTGAACTGCCGTCCCCAAGGCGTCCCTCCACTCCTCCAGCAGGGTTCCGCATCCGCCACCCTCCGGCGGACCCCAACCCCTGCTCTCGTGACTCTCCCGCCACCCTCGACGAACTCTCCTGGGGCCGCCCCGCCCTGCCGCAGGTCCCGCGCTGCGCACCTGGAGGGCACCAGGCCAGCCACCAGCTAGAGCCTGCCCCTGCTCAGGCTCGGCTCAACCCGGGACCGCCCCTGCTCCGAGCCCAGGCTGAGTGTCCCGTCCCGCTCCCAAGTGCGCCGGCTCGCGAGGAAAGGAGGCGGGAGTGGGCTCCAGCAGTGTGGCCCTTGCTCTCCCGGCCCGGGGCCCTCTCCACCACGAGGGAAGAAAGAGGCCTCTGTCTCCACCTCCTTCCCTAAGCGGTGCCACCTGCCCTCCGACCGCGGGTCCCTAGCCCTCCGACCCTAGCCCTCCGACCGCGGGTCCCTAGGATTGCGCTTAGGGGTCGCTTTGCAGGCCCAGAGAAGCGGGGAGAGCACGCGCGCGCACGTGTCAGGGCGGGGCGTCACCGGGGGCGGGGCCTTTGAGGGCGGGGTCGGCGGGCTCGGGTTTCCGCGGGGCGCGCGCGGGGTGACGGGAGCCGGTACTACGCGGAAATGGGGGTGGAGGCCGCGGGGCGCGGAGGGGTGTCCCCGGTACCCGCGAGTGGCCTGAGGGAGCACAAAGCCAACGGTCTGGGCGCTGGATGGGCGGCCTTGGCTTTGGGTCCCAAATACTGAGCACAACCGGCCCGAGGGGAGGGGGGGAAGAGACAGGAACTCCGCCCATTTTCCGGACCAGGTTCTTGAAACCAGCCCGGAAATCCTCGGACTCAATTTGGGGGCCAGATCAGGAGGCGATGGATTTTCTAGAGACTGTCTGATGCAGCCCCAGTGTGTCATCGCACTCATTCCCCACATTCCAGGAGCGGTCCAGGCCTGTCCTTCAAGGATTTGGGGACTCCGCGACTCCCTCTCTCCACATCTGCAGGGTGGACCGCACTCTGAAAACCCGGCAGGGCGATGGGGGTCCCTCAGAGCCCCTCCTTCATCTTCAGTTTCAACAGGATGGAGCATTGGAGAAACCTTGTGACCGCAAGCCACATGGAGAAAGAGCTCCAGGTCGGAGAGCCTGGACCTGAGGGCAACTCCGCTGGCTACTTTCTCGTGCAGTCTTTGCAAGTGAGGACGGGGTAGTGGCCAGGAGGGCACTTTGAGGGCTGAAGAGCTCAAACTGCACAGAGATAGGACCGAGGTGCAGAGTCCTTGGGGCCCTTTTTTTCCCTGCCGTGCCTTCTTCTTCCATCCGGCCTGGAAATAACCGGAAATTCTTCCTGCCTGTTTTTCCCCTCAAAAAGTTTTTTTGTTTTGTTTGTTTGTTTTTTAATGTAAGTGGCCAGGCACAGCTGTAATCCCAGCATTTTGGGAGGCCGAGGTGGGTGGATCGCTTGAGGCCAGGAGTTCGAGACCAGCCTGGGCAACATAGCAAGACCCCGTCTCTGCCAAAAATACAAAAAATTAGCCGGGCATGGAGACGCACGCCTGTAATTCCAGCTGTTGGGGAGGCTGAGGTAGGAGAATCGCTTGAATCTGGGAGGCAGAGGTTGCAGTGAGCCACCAAGATCGAGATCGGGCCACTGCACTGCAGCCTGGCGACAGAGCGAGACTCTCTCAAAAAAAAAAAAAAAAAAGTAAAAGTAATTTATGCTTTTTTTTTTTTTTTTTTTTTTTTTTTTGAGGCAGAGTCTCTCTCTGTTGCCTGGCTGGAATGCAGTGGTGCCATATCGGCTTACTGCAACCTCCACCTCCTGGATTTAAGTGATTCTTCTGCCTCAGCCTCCTGAGTAGCTGGGACTACAGGTGCGCGCCACCATGCCCAGCTAATTTTTGTATTTTTTTAGTAGAAACCGGGTTTCACCATGTTGGCCAGGGTGGTCTCAAACCCCTGACCTCGTGATATGCCTGCCTCAACCTCCCAAAGTGTTGGGATTACAGGCATGAGCCACCGTGCCCTGCGCATCTTATTTTTAAAAATATAAATGTTACAAAAATATAGATTTAAAAAATGAAAAACCCTTAGTTTCACTGCTATCTCTGATGAGTATCCTTCCTACCTTTTTGTGTTTATTTAAATACTTGAGAGCTTTTATATATATGTGTACATATATATATATATATATATATAAAGGGATCATACTACACATATTGTTTTTCTTTTCTTTTTTTTCTTTTTTCAGTGACATTCCTCTAGACACATACTGTTTTTCACCCATACACATATTATTTTGCAGCTTGCTATTTTCACTCAATGTATACTGTAGAGTTTTTTTGTGTGTGCCATTTTAATAAATATTCCTCATGATTTGTAAAGGGTTCAGAATATTCCAGAAACTGGATACCGTGGAATTCATTTAATCCTCTACTGATAAACATTTAGTTTATGCCTAGTTTAATCTCTAGGGTGTTTTTATTTTAAATTACAAATATGTGTTTATTGTAAAAAAATTTTAAAATATTGATAAAGTCAAAAGAATGTTGATAAAGGCAAAATGAAGCCCACTAGATTCCTACCAGCTAGAGATAACTATTATTTTGTAAGCTGTGCTTAATGCAACGCTTAGTATATGCCAGATACCATACTAAGTAAGTCATGGATCAGAAATCTGAGGTTTAGAGAAACCTCAAGGGAAGCTCAAGGTTGGGCAAGGCTTGCCCAAGGTCACACAGCTAGAAAGGGGTGGAGCCAGGACCTGGGCCCGATTTTATCTGATTCCAAAGCTCTACTGGCCTCTTACTGTTAACATTCTGGTGAATTTCCTTACAATCTTTTTTTTTCTATGCAACAGGACAAAAAATATTCACATGGTTTTTCCTGCTCCCCAGAGCAGGAAAAATTCTAAGTAGTAATTCTAAGGAGTCTTTGTGAAGAGAGCAGAGGGAGAGGGATAGACCTAAGCAAAAAATGGAGTGACCCCGGGGGGATTTCCTCCCTGTCCCACCCCAGGAAAACTGCTACTGAGAGGGTCTGGGTGGTCAGGAAACTGGAAAAGAGAGAAAGGAGAGGTTTGGAAGATACTCTGATAGCTTGGAACTCTGAGGATGATTTAGGATTTTGAAAGGATATCTCAGGCAGGCTTCGTGGCTCATGCCTATAATCCCAACACTTTGGGAGCCCGAGGTAGAAGGATTGCTTGAGGCCAGGGGTCTGAGTCCAGGAGTCTGAGTCCAGTCTGGGCAACATTGCAAGACCCTGTCTTTACAAGAAACAAACAAAATTTGCCAGGTGCTGGCATGCACCTGTAGTCCCAGCTACTCTGGAGACTGGGATGGGAGGATCACTTGAGCCCAGGAAATTGAGGCTGCAGTGAGCAGCTGCCACTCTATCCTGGGTGACAGAAACCCTGTCTCTAAGACATGAATGAATGAATGGACATCTTGTTGTGAGATGTCTTGTGTAACCCCTTTGCAATGTCCTCCAGAGAACTTTGGTAAAGGCTTTTGCTTTTTTTCAGTGCTTTTTGGAGTTGAATTGAGTGTGTGTGGGTGTATGTGTATGTGCACAAGAGGGAGAAAAGGACTGGTATCATACATTTCGTATATTTTTCCTTTTGTGAGAATAGAATAGCCTCCCTGCCCTTGCTCATTCTGTACTCTCTACCCTGAGTGCCCTGCCTTTGAATGCCTGCCTTTGAACTCTGCTCTGAATGCCCTGGCCTGTAAGGGCCACCTTTCTCCACCTCTTTTCCCTCCTTCTGTTGCCACCAGCTCTTTTCCAGTCCCTCATTATAGCCAAATAAGAACAGGTGACTGGCCTTTCTACTGGTGAGCCAGTAGACCGTACTGAGTGGGAATTTTGCTACCACCAGAATCCTTTTTTATTTATTAATTTTTTTTTTTTTTTGAGACAGAGTTTTTCTCTTGTTGCCCAGGCTGGAGTGCAATGGCACGATATTGGCTCACTGCAACGTCCACCTCCCAGGTTCAAGTGATTCTCCTGCCTCAGCCTCCCGAGTAGCTAGAATTACAGGCATGTGCCACCATGCTCCGCTAATTTTATATTTTTATTTTATTTTTTTTTTTGAGACGGAGTTTCGTTCTTGTTACCCAGGCTGGAGTGCAATGGCGCGATCTCAGCTCACCACAACCTCCACCTCCTGGGTTCAGGCAATTCTTCTGCCTCAGCCTCCTGAGTAGCTGGGATTACAGACACGCGCCACCATGCCCAGCTAATTTTTTGTAATTTTAGTAGAGACGGGGTTTCACCATGTTGACCAGGATGGTCTCGATCTCTTGACCTCGTGATCCACCTGCCTCGGCCTCCCAAAGTGCTGGGATTACAGGCGTGAGCCACCGTGCCCGGCCCCAATTTTATATTTTTAGTAGAGACAGGGTTTCTCCATGTTGGTCAGGCTGGTCTTGAACTCCCGACCTCAGGTGATCCACCCACCTTGGCCTCCCAAAGTGCTGGGATTGTAGGTGATAACCACCGCACCCAGCCCCAGAATCTTTTTGATTACAAGAAACTGCTGGTTTGTTGGTTTTATAATCTCTTGGCTAGCATGATTCTTGTTTCCCTCTTTGTTTTTGGTTGGTAAGAAGCTCAGAACTTTTCTGTATCTTTGTTATTTTCTTTTTGTCCCAATTTTCTTCTTTCTTGAGATGGAGTCTCCCTCTGTCACCCAGGCTAGAGTGCAGTGGTGCAATCTGGGCTCACTGCAACCTCTGCCTCCCAGGTTCAAGCAATTCTCCTGCCTCAGCCTTCCGAGTAGATGGGATTACAGGCACATGCTGCCATGCCTGGCTAATTTTTATATTTTTAGTAGAAATGGGGTTTCACCATGTTGGATAGGCTGGTCTCGAACTCCTGACTTCATGATCCACCTGCCTTGGCCTCCCAAAGTGCTGGGATTACAGACATGAGCCACCATGCTGGTTTTTTGTTTTTTGTTTTTTTAACAGAGGAGTCTTGCTATATTGCCCAAGCTAGACTCAGATTCCTGGGCTCAAGCAGTACTCCCAACTCAACCTCCCAAGCAGCTGAGACTATAGACACACACCTGGCTTGGCATAATAAAAATACTTTTTAAGGCTAAAAGTAAAGAATAAGCTCAATGCAGTGGTGCATGCCAAGAGTATGATTATAGCCTAGGCAACATAGCAAGACACCGTCTCTCAAGAAATAAAAATAACCCTTTTTGTTATGGAAATTTTCAAGCATACATAAAAGTAGAGAAAATATAATAAATTACGATGTATCTATCACACACCTTCAATAATTAACATTTTGCCAATCTCATTTCATCTACTTCCCCACTTTTTCCTGTCTCTGAACCAAATACAAGACATCATATCAATTCACCTAAATTATTTCATTATCAATCTCAGATAAGATTTTTTTCTCAGGAGGCTGAGGCAGGAGAATTGCTTGAACCCGGGAGACGAAAGTTGCAATGAGCTGAGATTGTGCCACTACACTCCAGCCTGGGTAACAGAGTGAGACTCAGTCTCAAAAAAAAAAAAAAAAAAGATTTTTTTTTTTTTTTAAAGATAGGGTTTCACCGTGATGGCCAAGCTGGTCTTGAACTCCTGACCTCAGGTGATCCACCCACCTTGGCCTCCCAAAAAAAGATTTTTCAAACATAATTCCAATGCTGCTGTCACATCTAATTGACAAAATGTATGCAAATTCTCTAAAATTATTTAATACCTAGTCCGTGATCAAATTTCTTTAATAACTGGTTTGTTCCAGGCTGGGCATGGTGACTCACGCCTGTAATCCCAGTACTTCAGGAGGCCGAGTCAGGTGGATCACTTGAGGTTGGGAGTTCGAGACCAGCCTGACCATCATGGAGAAACCCTGTCTCTACTAAAAATGCAAAATTAGCCGAGCATGGTGGCACATGCCTGTAATCCTAGCTACTCGGGAGGCTGAGGCAGGAGAATCGCATGAACCCGGGAGGCAGAGGTTGCTGTGGGCTGAGATGGTGCCATTGCATTCCAGCCTGGGCAACAAGAGCAAAACCCTGTCTCAAAAAACAAAAATAGCTAGTTCGCTTCAATCAGGATTCAACCAGATCCACACATGTCACTTGGTTGATGTATCTCTTAAGTAACTTTTGATCAGTTCCACTTTTCTTTCCATGTTTTTTTTTTTTTTTTTTTTTTTGAGACGGAGTTTCGCTCTCGTTACCCAGGCTGGAGTGCAATGGCGCGATCTCGGCTCACCGCAACCTCCGCCTCCTGGGTTCAGGCAATTCTCCTGCCTCAGCCTCCTGAGTAGCTGGGATTACAGGCACGCGCCACCATGCTCAGCTAATTTTTTTGTATTAGTAGAGACGGGGTTTCACAATGTTGACCAGGATGGTCTCGATCTCTTGACCTCGTGATCCACCCGCCTCGGCCTCCCAAAGTGCTGGGATTACAGGCTTGAGCCACCGCGCCCGGCTTCTTTCCATGTTTTAATGCTATTAATTTGTAGAAGAAACCAGACTATTTGTCCTGTTAAAGTTCCTAAATCCCAGAAGATTTGGCTGATTGCTTTCCAGTAGTGTATTTTTTTCCAATTTTCTAATTTTCTCATTATTTTTGCATTTATTAGTTCAGTATGAAGAACTTTTTGAGAACTTTTTTTGAGACAGAGCACAATCTCTGTCTTGCAATCTTGGCTTACTGCAACCTCTGCCTCCCAGGTTCAAGCAATTCTCCTGTCTCAGCTTCCCGAGGAGCTGGGATTACAGGTACCTGCTACTATGCCTGGCTAATTTTTTGTATGTTTAGTAGAGACGTGGTTTCGCCACGTTGGCCAGGCTAATCTCAAAATCCTGACCTCAGGTGATCTACCTGCCTTGGCTTCCCAAAGTACTGGGATTACAGGCATGAGCCACCGCGCCCGGCCTCGAGCAGTTCTTATGCCTCAGCCTACCAAATAGCTAGGACTACAGGCACCCACCACCACACCTGGTTAATTTTTGTATTTTTAGTAGAGATTAGATTTCACCATGTTGTCCAGGCTGGCCTTGAACTCCTGACCTCATGATCTACTTGCCTCGGGCTCCCAAAATGCTGAGATTATAGGTGTGAGCCACTACACCTGACTGCTGAGTGTTTCAAGAATACCTTATTGGTGACGGTGCTGCGTACTTATTATTACATCACATCTGGAGACACATATATCTAGTTGACATTTTTACTGATTAATTAGTAGGTTTAATGCCCTCTTCAGTATAAAACTTCCCATCAACCTTTCACCTATTGGTTTTACTATCCACTAATGATTTAATTTATTAGTTATTGCAAAATAATTTTCTTTTTCTTTTTCTTTTTTTTTTTTGAGATAGGGTTTTGCTCTGTCACCCAGGCTGGAGTACAGTGGCATGATCACCACTCACTGCAACCTCAACTGGCTGGGCTCAAGCAATCCTCTCACCTCAGCCTTCCCAGTAGCTAGGATCACAGGTGCAAGGCACCAGTCCCAGCTAATTTTATTTTTTGGTTTTTTTTTGTGTGGAGATGAGGTCCCTCTATGTTGCCCAGGCTAGTCTTGAACACGTGGGCTCAAGTGATCCTCCCGTTTTGGCCTCCCAAAGTGCTGGGACTCCAAGAATGAGCCACCGTGCCCCACCAATATTTTGTTTTTAACAGATTGAAGGTTTGTGGCAACCCCGCGTTGAGCAACTACAGGCGCAATTTTCTCTACAGCATGTGTTCATATCATGTCTGTGTCATATTTTGGTAATTCTCACAATATTTCAAATTTCTTCGTTATTATGGTGTCTGTGACGGTGATCTGTGATCAGTGAGCTTTGATGTTACTATTGTGATTGTTCTTGGGTGCCACAAACTGTGCCCATATAAGATGGCAAACTTAAAACATGGTTTGTGTTTTCTGACTATTCCACCCACCGGTGCCCTTCCCTCATCTCTCTCCCTCCCCTCTGGCCTTCCCTGAGATAAAACAATATTTAAATTAGGCCAATAAAAACCCTACGGTAGCCTCTAAGTGTTCAAGTGAAAGGAAGAGTCAAATGTCTCTTATTTTTACTCAAAAGCTAGAAATAATTTTAGTGAGGAAGGCCAAAAGCTAGGCCTCTTGTGTCAGTTAGCAAAGTTGTGAATGCAAAAGAAAAGTTATTATTTTTTTTTTTTTTGAGATGGAATCTCACTCTTGCTCCCCAGGCTGGAGTGCAGTGGCGCGATCTCGGCGCACTGCAACCTTCGCCTCCCAGGTTCAAGCGATTCTCCTGCGTCAGCCTCCCGAGTAGCTGGGATTACAGGCATGCGCCACCATGCCTGGCTAATTTTGTATTTTTAGTAGAGACGGGGCTTCTCCATCTTGGTCAGGATGGTCTCGAACTCCTGATCTCAGGTGATCCGCCCATCTCGGCCTCCCAAAGTGCTGGGATTACAGGCGTGAGCCACCGCGCCTGACAGAAAAGTTCTTAAAGGAAATTAAAAATGCTACTACAGTGAACAGAAGAATAAGAATATGGTACAGCTGGGCACCGTGGCTCACACTTGTAATCCCAGCTCTTTGGGAGGCCAAGGCGGGTGGATCACTTGAGTCCAGGAGTTGGAGGTCAGCTTCGACAACATAGTGAGACCCTGCCTCTACAAAAATAAGAAGTGGCCGGGAGCTGTGGCTCATGCCTCTAATCCCAGCATTTTGAGAGGCTGACACAGGCAAATCATGAGGTCAGGTGTTCAAGACCAGCCTGACCAATATGGTAAAACCCTGTCTCTACTGAAAATACAAAAATTAACTGGGCGTGATGGCATTCACCTGTATTCCCAGCTACTCCGGAGGCTGAGGCAGGAGAATCATTGAACCAGGAGGCAGAGGTTGCAGTGAGCCGAGATCTCACCACTACACTTCAGCCTGGGTGACAGAACGAGACTCCATCTCAAAAATAAAAATAAAAAACAAAAATAAAAAGTTGCCAGGACCGGGTGCAGTGGTTTACGCCTGTAATCCCAGCACTTTGGGAGGCCAGGGCAGGTGGATCTCTTGAGGTCAGGAGTTCAAGACCAGCCTAACATGGTGAAACTCCGTCTCTACTAAAAATACAAAAAAAATAGCTGAGTGTGGTGGCGAATGCTTATAATCCCAGCTACTTGGGAAGCTGAGGTAGGAGAATCATTTGAACCCGAGAGGCGGAGGTTGCAGTGAACCTAGATGATGTCATTGCCCTCCAGCCTGGGTGACAAGATCGAAAATTTGTCTCAAAAAAAAAAAAAAAAAGGATGGGTGTGGTGGCTCACACATGTAATCCCAGCACTTTGGGAGGCAGAGGCAGGCAGATCACCTGAGGTCGGGAGTTCAAGACCAGCCTGACCAACATGGTGAAACCCTGTCTCTACTAAAAATACAAAAATTAGCCGGGCATAGTGGTGGGCACCTGTAATCCCAGCTACTCGGGAGGCTGAGGCAAGAGAATCGCTTGAACCTGGGAGGCGAAGGTTGCAGTGCGCCGAGATTGCCCATTGCACTGGAGCCTGGGTGACAGAGTGACACTCCATCTTAAAAAAAAATACAAGGTGAAGCAGCAAGTGCTGATGGAGAAGTGGTTCAGCAATAATCCAGAAGATCTAGCTACGATCATTGAGGAAGCTGGCCACACTCAACAACATACATTCTTTCCTTTTATTTTTTTTGGAGACGTAGTCTCACTCTGTCACCCAGGCTGGAGTGCAGTGGTGAGATCTTGGCTCACTGCAAACTCTGGCTCCCAAGTTCAAACGATTCTCCTGCCTCAGCCTCCCATGTCACTGGAATTACAGGCATGCGCCAGCAGCCCTGGCTAATTTTTGTATTTTTAGTAGAGACGGGGTTTCACCATGTTGGCCAGGCTGGTCTTGAACTCCTGACCTCAAGCGATCTGCCCACCTCAGCCTCCCAAAGTGGTAGGATTACAGGTGTGAGCCACCACACCCAGTCAACATATTTTCAGTGTAGGTGAAACAGCCTTCAGTCTGGGCATGGTGGTTCATGCCTGTAATCCTGGCACTTTGGAAGGCCGAGGCGGGTGGATCGCTTGAGACCAGGAGTTGAAGACCAGCCTAGCAACATGGTGAAACCCTGTCTCTACTAAAAATACAAAAATTAGCTGGGTGTGGTGGCAGGTGCTTGTAATCCTAACTACTGGGAAGGGTGAGGGAGGAGAATCCTTTGAACGCAACAGGCAGAGGTTGTAGCGAGCCGAGATCGCGCCATTGCACTCCAGCTTAGGTGACAAGAGCGAGACTACGTCTCAATTAAAAAAAAAGAAAGAAAAAGGAAAAAAGAAACAACCTTCTATAGGAAGAAGATGCCATCTAGGACTTTCATAGCTAGATTGAAGTCAATACCTGGCTTTAAAGCTTCAAAGGACAGGCTGGCTCTCTTGTTAGGGGCTAATGCAGCTGGAAACTTGAATTAGAAGCCAGCGCTCATTGACCATTCTGGAAATCCCAGGGACTTTAAAACTTATACTGAATCTACTCTTGGTGTTTTCTATAAACGTAACAACAAAGCCTGGCTGACAACACATCTGTTTACAGCATGGTTTATGGAATAGTTTAGGACCACTGTTGAGACTACTTCTTAGAAAAAAAGATTTCTTTTTTTTTTTTTTGAGACGGAGTTTTGCTCTCGTTACCCAGGCTGAAGTGCAATGGCGCAATCTCGGCTCACCGCAACCTCCGCCTCCTGGGTTCAGGCAATTCTCCTGCCTCAGTCTCCTGAGTAGCTGGGATTACAGGCACTCGCCGCCATGCCCAGCTAATTTTTTGTATTTTTAGTAGAGACGGGGTTTCATCATGTTGACCAGGATGGTCTCGATCTCTTGACCTTGTGATCCACCCGCCTCGGCCTTCCAAAGCGCTGGGATTACAGGCATGAGCCACCGCGCCCGGTAATGATAAAATTTTAACGGGCACTCCAGCCTGGGCAACACAGAGACTGTCTCAAAAACAAATTTTTTTTTTTTTAATTAACAGATAGAGAGTTGCTTCTTACGAATAGGCAAAGAAAGTAGTTTCTTGGGCCAGGCACAGTGGTTCATGCCTATAATCCCAGCACTTTAGGAGGCTGAGGTGTGCGGATCACGAGGTCAGGCATTCAAGACCCAGCCAGGCCAACATAGTGAACCCTGTCTCTACTAAAACCACAAAAAAAAGTTAGCCGGGCGTGGTGGTGGGCACCTGTAATCCCAGCTACCCGGGAGGCTGAGGCAGGAGAATCGCTTGAACCTGGGAGGCAGAGGCTGCAATGAGCTGAGATCGAGCCACTGCACTCCAGCCCAGGTGACAGTGCAAGACTCCATCTCAAAAAAAAAGAAAGAGAAAAAGAAAGTGGTTTCTTGAGAAGAAATCTAATTCTGGTTAGAATGCTGTAAATGTTGTTGTTGTTTTCCATTGGAATCATTTTTAATATTTATTTATTTATTTATTTATTTATTTTTGAGACAGAGTTTCACTCTTCTTACCCAGGCTGGAGTGCAATGGCGCGATCTCGGCTCACCGCAACCTCCGCCTCCTGGGTTCAAGCAATTCTCCTGCCTCAGCCTCCCCAGTAGCTGGGACTACAGGCGTGCGCCACCATGCCCAGCTAATTTTTGTATTTTTAGTAGAGATGGGGTTTCACCATGTTGACCAGAATGGTCTCGATCTCTTGACCTTGTGATCCACCCACCTCGGCCTCCCAAAGTGCTGGGATTATAGGCGTGAGCCACCGCGCCCGGCCCCATTTTTAATATTTAAATACAAAAAGTGAGCACTGACTTCTGGTTTTTTAAACCCATACACACAGGTCTAACAGCCAAAATGTGCAGAGATCAGCCCCTGCTCCATCTTCCACAGTCCCCATTCTGTGGCTGAAGCTGCAGCCAGCCTCCTCTTATGCATAGGGATTCATAGTGGCCACTTTACACTACAAGTGTAATGCATTTTGTCTGTTTCACATTGTGTGCATTTCCCTCCCCAACAGCTCCATTCTTAAAAAAAAAAAAAAAGAAAGGCCAGGCGCGGTGGTTCACGAAGCCTGTAATTCCAGCACTTTGGGAGGCCAAGGCAGGCGGAGCTACTAAAAAATGCAAAAATTAGCTGGTGTAGTGTCTCATGCCTGTATTTTCAGCTACTCAGGAGGCTGAGGCAGGAGAATTGCCTGAACCCAGGAGGCGGAGGTTGCAGTGAGCCGAGATCGCGCCATTGCACTGCAGCCTGGGTAACAAGAGCGAAACTCCGTCTCAAAAAAAAAAAAAAATCCAAGCCGGGCGTGGTGGCTCACGCCTGTAATCCCAGCACTTTGGGAGGCCGAGGCGGGTGGATCACAAGGTCAAAAGATCGAGACCATCCTGGTCAACATGATGAAACCCCGTCTCTACTAAAAATACAAAAAATTAGCTGGGCATGGTGGCGAGTGCCTGTAATCCCAGCTACTCAGGAGGCTGAGGCAGGAGAATTGCCTGAACCCAGGAGGCGGAGGTTGCGGTGAGCCGAGATTGCGCCATTGCACTCCAGCCTGGGTAACAAGAGCGAAACTCCGTCTCAAAAAAAAAAAAAAAAATCCAAATAATCAGCAGTTCAAACACTATTGAATTTCAAATTTCTCCCACTGAGACAGCTCAAAGAGCAGTAACAATCTAGATCTTTCCAGGAAGTGAAGGTAGAGCCCCTGGCATTCCTCCTGAGAGTGCCGTGTTAGGCCCTAGAAGTATTAGCTCCATTTGCGACTTCTCAGTCTCAAAGACAACGGGAAGAACTAGGATCATAAAGGAAGTGGTCCCAGTTCCCAAGGCTGCCCTGGAAAACCTGTACATTTTTTGAGCTACAAAGAGGGAGAGATCAAAAGTGGCTCCCGCCGCGGAACATACCCTCTCCAGAAACATCTCTGTCAGGCCCCATAGTCTCTCCAACAGGGTCTCATCTAGCTCCTCAGGAGGCGGAGGTTGTGGGGAGCTGAGATCACACCATTGCACTCCAGCCTGGGTAACAAAAGCGAAACTCCGTCTCAAAAATAATAATAATAATAATAAATAAAAATAAAAATAAAAAAATAGAAAAAGTCTGTTTCCTCATCTGGAAATGGAACTAACAATCCCTGCCCATGCCTTAGCCCTGTGAGGGCTTCATGAAGCAGTGGGTGAGAAGGGTGTTTCTAAAGAGGGGGCACCACCCAGGTGGCAGGTACACAGATGGCAGGCCTTGACAACAAAGGTGATTATGTTCCTCTGAGGTCACAAGCTGTTCCTGGATCCAGGATCTGGGAGAGGGGAAGGGGATCTGGTGGGTGCTAGACTTTGCAAATCAATGAGTGAGGCTTTTTTCCTTCCAGAAAAAGGCTAGATCCTCTTGGCCAGGAGGCAGGGGACTGATTACCATCATCTGAGCTGTTCTGCTGCTGTATCAGAGCCTGGCTGGATAGAGAAGTTATCTTCCAGGGGAAGGTGGCCAAGAAGCAGGGTACAAAGAAACACTGAAACCAGCTGGCTCTTGTCCTGGGAAGCACCCGGAAAAAAGCTCACCTGCTTGTTTAATTGTCTTCCCCAAAGAAAACGTAACTTTTTTTTTCTTTTTCTTTTTTTTTTTTTTTGAGACAGGGCCTCATTCTGTCTCCCAGACTGGAGTACAGTGCCATAGTCATTGCTCAGTGCAGCTTCAACATCCCAGGCTCAAGCTCTCCTCCCGTCTCAGCCTCCTGAATAGTTGGGACTACAGGCATATGCCACCAGGCATTTTTGTATTTTTTGTAGAGATGAGGGTCTCACTATGTCGCCCAGGCTGGTCTCGAACTCCTGGGCTCAAGGAATCTACCTGCCTCAATCTCCCAAATTGCAGAAATTACAGGCATGAGCCACTGTGTTAGCCAGAGAATGTAACTTTCTAGAGTAGGGGTCAACAAACTTCTTTTTCTAAAGAGCCAGCTAGTAAATATTTTAGGCTTTTCAGGCCATATGGTCTCTGTTGCAACTACTCAACTCTGCTGTTGTAGTGAGAAAGCAGCCATAGACGATACGTAAATGGAGCGTGGCTGTGTTCCAATAAAACTTTATTTATGGATACTACAATCTGAATTTCATATGACTTTCACATGTCATGAAATATTCTTTTGATTTTTAAAATGATTTGAAAATCTAAAAACCATTCTTAGCCTGCAAGCATACAAACATAGTAGGCCAGATTTGTCGTGTGGGCCACAGTTCGTGGGCCTCTATCCTAGAGGGCAGAGACTCTGTCTTCTCCTCTGCTGTATTCCCAGTGCCTAGAACAGTGCCTGGCATGCAACTGGTGCCCCGTAACTATTTGTAGGTGACCAGCTGCTCCCTCTTCTGCCCCTTTTAACTCCAATTCCATCCCCAACTCTTCCTGCTACTGTGTCACCTCTGCTGTCACCTCCTATCCTCTCTAATGACAGCAGCCAAAGTTGGCCTCATCCCCAGGCTCCAGGTCAGTGGCACTGCTCTGTGGAGGCGCTCACTGCCCAATTCTCTGCCTTGCTCTCTCTGACCCTCTGCAGTCCTGGACCATCCCACCTGCATGCTTCTGTTCCTCCTCTTCCTCTCTGACTGCTCCTTCTTTTTGTTTGCAATGGAGTCTCACTCTGTGGCCCAGGCTGGAGTGCGGGAGCATGATCTCGGCTCACTGCAATCTCCACCTGCTGGGTTCAAGCAATTCTCCTGCTCAGCCTTCCAAGTAGCTGGGACTAAAGGCATGAACCACCATGCCCAGCTAATTTTTGTATTTTTAGTAGAGATGGGGTTTCACCATGTTGGCCAGGCCTGACCACTCCCGCTTTGGCTTCATTCTCTACCGGCCCCTGATCACAGTCTGGGGAGTTCCTCCAGGCTGAGGCCTCATGTCTTCACTGCACACAAGTGCAGCACCCACTCAGTGAACTCCAGGCCCCAGTCTCTGGCTGTCCCCCTTCTTTGCGGGAGAAGAATTTGGAGGCAAGGAAGGAAGTCTGATTGTCACCTGTCATTTCTATGGAGCACCTATTGTGTGCCAGGCACTGCACAGGTATTTTATTGCCTGATCTCACTTAATACTCATAACCACCTCTAGTTTTCCAAGGCACAAACTGAAGTTCAGAGGGGATAACCGAAATACTGAGAGTCACACAGCTAGGAGGTAGCCGGACTGGGATTAGAGCCCAGGTTGGTGTGGCTCCATTCACAAGTATATTTTGAGGGCCTACAATATGTCAGATGTATCCAGAGAAATAGCAGTAAACAAAATAGACAAGTCCTGCCTCATGGAGCTTTGTTCTAGTGGGAGAAACAAACAGGCTACTAGTTAAAGAAAGACATCCATCCAGCCAGGCACAGTGGCTCACACCTGTAATCCCAGCACTTTGGGAGGCTGAGGTGGGTGGATCACGAGGTCAAGAGATCAAGACCATCCTGGCCAACATGGTGAAACCCCGTCTCTACTAAAAAATACAAAAATTATCTGGGCGTGGTAGAGCGCGCTGTTAGTCCCAGTTCCTTGGGAGGTTGAAGCAGGAGAATTGCTTGAACCAGGAGGTGGAGGTTGCAGTGAGCTGAGATTGCGCTATTGCACTCCAGCCTGGCACCTGGCGACAAAACAAGACTCTGTCTCAAAAAAAAAAGAAAAAGAAAAGAAAGCCATCCAGCCGCAGTTTTTATTCTTTTCTCAGATTTAAATCCCTTGGTTACTCTAGGTGGCAATAAAGAAAGTTTCCAAGGACCAGAAGTCAGGCTTTGGTCTCTGCCTCCCGGGTTCAAGCGATTCTCCTGCCTCAGCCACCTGAGTAGCTGGGACTACAAGGTCATGCCACCATGCCCAGCTATTTTTTATTTTTTTGTAAAGATGGGGTCAAATATACAACAGGATTGTTAGTAGAGAAGCATGCCATGAAAAATAAAAAGATAACATAGGTTATAGCACTGATGGGGAGCAGTTTTTGTTTTTTTGTTTTTTTTTGAGACAGTCTCACTGTGTCACCCTGGCTGAAGTACAGTGGCACAATCTTAGCTCACTGCAACCTCCGCCTCTTGGGTTCAAGTAATTCTCTTGCTTCAGCCTCCCAAGAAGCTGGGACTACAGGCACACACGCCACCATGCCCAGCTGATTTTTGTATTTTTAGTAGAGACGGGTTTCACCATGTTAGCCAGGCTGGTCTCAAACTGAACTGATCCATCCACCTGCCTCAGCCTCCCAAAGTTCTAGGATTACAGGCGTGAGCCCCCATGCCTGGACAAGTAGAGCTATTTTAGATAAGAAAAGAGAAGGCCAGGTGCGGTGGCTCATGCCTGTAGTCCCAGCACTTGGGGAGGCCGAGGTGGGTGGATCATGAGGTCAAGAGATTGAGACCATCCTGGCCAACATGGTGAAACTCTGTCTCTACTAAAAATACAAAAATTAGCTGGGCGTGGTGGCATGCACCTGTAATCCCAGCTACTCAGGAGGCTGAGGCAGGTGAATCGCTTGAACCCAAAAGGTAGAGGTTGCAGTGAGCCGAGATTGGGCCACTGTACTCCTGTCTGGCGACAGAGTGAGACTCTTCCATCTCAATAATAATAATAATAATAATAAGTGTTGGCTTACAATACATGCTCAGGAAGAGGGTCTGGTGTGTAATATACAGCTATAAATAAGCCAGGTGTGGTGGCTCACACCAGTAATTCCAGCATTTTGGGAGGCAGGTGGATCACTTGAGGCCAGGAGTTTAAGACCAGCCTGGGCAAGATAGTGAGACCATATCTTTACAAAAACAAAACATATAAAAAGTTAGCTGGGCATGGTGGCACACACCTGAAGTGCCAGCTACTTGTAGAAGGTGGGAGGATCGCTTGAGCCCAAGAGTTCAAGGCTGCAGTGAGCTATGATCTCACTGTAGCCTGGGCAACAGAGTGAGACCTAAAAAAATATATATATGTGTGTGTGTGTGTGTGTGTGTGTGTGTGTGTGTGTATGTATATGTATGTATGTATCCGTAAATAATTTATTGAATTAAAATGAATCTTGTCCTCACTATATACCTGAAAGATTGAGATTATAATTCCCATTTTACAGATGGAGAAATTGAGGTTTAGAGCCATAAAATGAGTTTCCCAATGTTAAGGAGGTAGCAGAGCTGGAATTCAAACCCAGATTTCTTGGGTTCCAACATCCTTTCCACTCGAAATTCAGTTCAACGGCTGAGGTTGAACTGAATTTCGAGTGGAAAGGACTTTGGGAAAGCCATGGAAAAGGGGGCGCATGTGGATCAGGAGAAATCCTTATCCTTAACTTGGATTTTTTAAGCCCTAGTCTGTTCTCAACCTCTTACGTGACCTTGGGTAAGTCACTTCATCTTTCTGAGCCTGTTTCATGATTTGTAAACTAGGTGGTGATAATCACTCAAGGAAATCACATGGCTCGCAGGAAGCTTTTGATAAACATTCCTTCCCATCCCCCTGCCTTAGAACAGCTCTGCAAATAACTGACCAGTCTTCCTGCCTGCGAAACCAGGAAGCTGGAGGGACACTCCAGCAAGCTCGCGCCTCACACCTGACTACATCTCACCACACCTGGACCCCTAAGGCTCTTTAGGTGGAGGCTAAATCTCTCCTGGGGAACCAGTCTCCCTGGCCTTTCACTCCAAGTCCCACCAAGCCTTGGTTTATCCTGGGAGCCTGATCCCTCCTCAGAGAGTCGCAAACCCAAACCAGTCCAGAGCTGGGGCTGCAGGTGACTCCAGGGAGACCTGGCCTGAAAGGACCCCCATCAAGTGATAGGGCAGAGTACAGATTGCAAAAACGCATATTAAGAAATCACTCTTGGCCAGGCGCGGTGGCTTACGCCTGTAATCACAGCACTTTGGGAGGCCGAGGCAGGAGGATTGCTTGAGCCCAGGAGAACACAGCGAAACTTCGTGTCTCTCTCTCTCACTGTATACATACATACATATATGTAATATTTATATATGTATATATAATAACATTTATGTATATTTATATATGGATATATATTTATATATGTACGTATATTACATATATATATATGTAATCAATCGATCAAACAGTCAATCACTCTGTGGTGGCGCTGTGGGTTCTGATGGTGGTAACAGAACTGCTGGAGCCTGTCTGGGCCTGGGGCACAGTGTTAGCTTCGGTGTAGGGTAGAAATTAGTAGAGGACAGGGGATTTCCAGGGCTTGGTGAGGTGAGGGCCTGAGGGGGGCGGATCCCAGGCTCCTTCCAAGCCTCAGCCTAGATCGGGCCCAGGAACCCAGTGAGAGTGTGTGTGCTGGGGGCGGGGATAGGGGGCTTCCCTCCGGTTGGAAGAAAGAACATCTGGGCTGGGATTCCAAATGAGCTGAGCGGGGAAGAACGGTGGCCGCAGCCTGGTGTGCGCAGGGGTATACCGCTGGGAGGGAGGAGCCAGCAGGGCCTCTCGGGCGGAGCCGAGCGCGGGTCGGGGGCTCGCGGCGGGGGCGGGGCCGGCGCTAGGGGCGGGGGTCCGCGCTGGGAATGCCGCGCCGCGGGGGCTGGGGTGGGGCTTCTCCGGCCCCGCCCCCGCGCAGGTAGCCAATGGGCGCGGCGGCGCCTGGTGACGGAGGGAGCCGAAGTGCTAGTGCCGCGGCGGCGGCGGCGGCGGCGGCGGACGGCCCAGCCGGAGCTAGAGGGGCTCGGGGGGCGCGGCGGTTCGGGTTCCAGAGCCAGGGATCCCAGGACCCGGGAGGCGGCGCAGCCGGGGCCGCCGGAGGAGCGCGGGCGGCCCGGCGGCGGCGCGATGCCGCTCGCCCAGCTCAAGGAACCCTGGCCGCTCATGGAGCTGGTGCCGCTGGACCCGGAGGTGAGTGAGCGGGGCGGGGGACGGGCGCCCGCGGCCGGCTAGCCCGGATCCTCACAGGGGCGGGGCGGCCCGAAGCGCGGCTGCAGCCTGGCGGGCGCCCGCGAGGGCGCGAGTGCCCTCCGATCTCTTGCCCACTGTCCGGCTCCACCCCCCTATGCCCTGGGTGTGCGTGTGCCAGGGACAGTTCCGCCAAGCGCCGAGTACCTCCCCGCCATAGCCAGGAGAGGGGATCCTATGGGGCGCTGAGATCTGGCTCACTTCACCCCATACCTAGGACCCGTCCCAGCATCTGTCCGGAGCTGTCGGAGCTTCCTCCATTAGTGCAGACCTGGAAATCTTCAGTGCCAGATGTCTGGGTTTCTACCATAGACAGGGGTCATGGGACCCCCCACTTCTCCCGGGGACCTCCCTCAAGAGATCCCTGCTTCTCGCTTCACCGCTGCTGAGCCTAGAAGGATTGCCCCTCTTGACCACTGGTGGTTGTGGAATGTGGGATGGCACCACCCTTCTGGGGCTGGAACTCCTGGTTTTCTTTGCCCTGAGGCCAGGGCCAGAGGACACCTGTGTCCCCTACCCCGGGCTGTGGAGAAGAGAGTGGGAAAGAGCCCTTAGACCTTGTGAAGATGATTCCTGGCAGGGCGTGAGGGGACCTTGGTGTCTGTCTCCCTTCTTATGCCCCTTCCGGTAGGAAGGGCTGGGCCTTTGGGGAGTTTGGCTTCTGCCAGCCCAGACTCCCCAGACAACCCAGTTCCTTCTCTCCCAGAAGCAGCTCCTGTCCTCCCTTGAGGGCTCTGTGGCTCCAGTCGCTAAGTGTGCAGAAAGCCAGCTCTTCCTGTGCCTTTTGACCCCAGAGTCAAGGTCAAGCCCTGAACTAGCTCTTGGAAAACTTCCTCCTTAACCTCTTGCTGGGAAGGCAGCAGGTGATATTCTCCTTCCCAGGTGGTTGTTGGGGGTATGCAGGGAGGGAATGGAGACCTCATTTGAGCCCAGGAGCTGAGATGACTTTCTCCCAGCTCGGGCCTGGAGCTCCTCCCTCAGTCCCCTCCTCTGCCTTCTCTTACCTAGGGCAGCCACCACATGTCCTGCCTCAGGACCACAGGCTAAGATCAGAGTGAGCACCCAGGGTCCCCAGCCCCCAGGGTGTGCTGCCCCTTTAAAGGGATGGCCGACACTGGCTATCAGAGGGTGGGCGCGGCAGGATTAGGTAACCAACCTGAAGGCGCAATTTGGAGTAAATTGCTCTGGGATTCCTGCCATGGGGATTTTACAGGCACTGCTAGGCTGCTCAGAGGTTCTCTCGCTGACTCACCCTCTGAGGTGAGGAACACTGCCCTCTGCAGCCCCTGTATTGCCACCCCCTACTAGGACTTGGGCACCAGGGCCTGGGGGTGGTGCTTAGAGGTGGATTCCTTTGCCCAGGCAAGCCCCTGGGACCAGTCCTCCAAAGGGGAAGGTAGGGCTGGGAGAGGCTGGGGAGAGACTTTATGCTGATAGGGAGGGTGGACACCCAGAAGCTCAATCCGCAGTCCAGGGCACCACTTCCTGCTTCTCCTTAGGGAATCCTGGAGCAGGGGCCAGCTTCACCAGGGGGCCAGGTTTAACTGGAAAACTCATCTCAGTTTTGAGTTCTGTAACACCTGAGCTCTGGGAGAGGCGAAGACCAGCAGACTTCCTGGGATTGGTGGGGCAGGGAGATGCGATTTCCTCAGGAGCTTTGCCCCAGAAACGCTGTGTGATCCTCAGTCAGTCCTCAGCCTGTCTGGGCCTCTGCTTCTCCAGTGGCAAGTGCTAGGTTCTAGCCGCCACTTCCTGGGCCTGACAGGGTGCAGAGTGCTGAGTACTGTGGTCTGGTCCCCTCTCCCGCAATCCTGGAGGTGCCAGGTGACTGGGTGTGATTGTTTGGGTAACAGGAGCCACAGGGCAGCCACGGTGCAGGTTGGGCTGCTCTCACTGGAGAACAGGGCCTCGCTGTTTTTAGTCCAGGTGACAGGTAAGTGATACAGCCGCCTGACCTGCAGGTATAGGCACCACTGTTGCTGGCAGCTCCTAGCCAGGAAGGAGGCAGGTGAGGGGCTGGTGGGGGGCTTTTCGCAGAGACCTAGCATCTGGACTGCCCTGCCCTCCCATCATGCTGCTGAAAATGGGCTGCTGGGAGGCAGGGCCTGGCCTAGGTGCAGCCTTGGTGGAGTAATCTATGGGAAGTGTGTGTGAGGATTCTGCCTGGTCCTTCCTTGGCCCTGTTGAAGGCAGTGGCCTTGTCCCCAGGCCCAGTTTTGCCACATACAGAGCTTTACTCTGTGCTATCCATTCTGTTTCACGAATGTCACCTCACTTTAATTCTCACAACAGCTTCTCAAGGTAGGGATTATTACCCCTGTTTTCAGATGGGACAACTGAACTCAGGCATATGTGTTAATGTCAGAGCCAGGATTGGAACCAAGATCTCTCTCTGTCTTCCACCAAGTGGGAGAGAGGCTCAGAGATGGGGAAGGATTGGAGCCACCCAAGCCCAGGTGGAAGGTGCTCCAAGAGAGGCTCCGGATGTTGGCAGACTCGTCTTATCCTGCAGGGCCCTTGTCCAGTCTTTGCCGAAGGCTGGCAGTGCCAGCTGGCCCTGGCACCTGGCCCCCAGCCTCCAGCAGTGAGCAGAGCTGCCAATGCTGGGCTCAGAACCCAGCTCCTGGGGCTGCTTCCTGCCTGTGGGGCACGTGCTGTCCTTCTCCATCTGCTGCCCAGCTTCTCCAGATGCTGCCCTGGGCCCCTCTTTCCAAGACAGAGCTGCTTGGGTGGGAAGGAAGGATGCTGGCTGGAACCCATTTCCGACATCTAGGAAGTGGGGGCAGTGGTCTGTGGCCCTGGGCATCTGTCCTATGAGCAGTGCTCTCTGAGGAAAAGGGAGGAGAGTGGGTCTCTATCCTCTAAGATGGCCAAAGGACTCCTAAGACAAGGTCCTTCATTCAGTACTCTGCAAAGTCAGCATCATTGTCCCCATTCAGTCATTTATTTAGCACCTATGTGATAAGTACTATTTCAAACAACAAGGTGCAGATGTCAGCAAGACACACCTGCCCTCGTGATACAGATGAGGAAACTGAGACTTTATTTATTTATTTATTTATTTTTTGAGATGGAGTCTTGCTCTGTCACCAGGCTGGAGTGTAGTGGCGTGATCTTGGCTCACTGCAACGTCCATCTCCTGGGTGCAAATGATTCTACTGCCTCAGCCTCCTGAGTAGCGGGGACTACAGGTGCACGCCACCATGCCCAGCTAATTTTTGTATTTTTAGTAGAGACGGGGTTTCACCATGTTGGCCAGGATGGTCTCAATCTCTTGACCTCATGATTCGCCCACCTCGGCCTCCCAAAATGCTGGGATTACAGGTGTGAGCCACCGTGCCTGGCCGAAACTGAGACTTTAAAAAGTGATATGAGGCCAGGTATGGTGGCTCATGCCTGTAATCCTAGCCCTTTGGGGGGCTGAGGAGGGTGGATCACCTGAGGTCCAGAGTTCAAGACCACCTGGGCCAATATGGTGAAACCCCATCTCTACTAAAAATACAAAATTAGCTAGGCGTGGTGGTGCATGCCTATAATCCCAGCTACTTGGGAGGCCAAGGCAGGAGAATTGCTTGAACCCAGGTCGGGGGGTGGGGATGGAGGTTGCAGTGATCCTAGATGGCACCACTTCACTCCAGCCTGAGCAAAAGATTGAAACTCTGTCTCAAAAAATAAATAAATAAAAATAAAAAGTGATATGACAGACCCAAGGGCAGAATAAGTGGCTGGCAGAGCTAGGATTAGTGACTGTATCTTTCTCGCTGCACAGCTGTGTTCTTTCCACCATCCTATGCAGCAGTCGGGCCAGAGGGGCAGATGACCCAGGACCCAGGCTCTGAGCAGAAAGCCCGCACCCCCCAACCCTCCTACCCCTTACCAGTCTGTTCTCCAGGGCTGCCTGTTTCTCTGCTCTCACAGGTATGGAGTTCTATAAAGATGATACTCAAGCCAGAGATTCAGGGAATGGAGGCAGCCAGACTGCCCGAGGGGTCCCCTAAATCATCCAGGTCACTGCCTAAGAACCCACACCTCTGGGTACACCAACCCCTTCTCCCCTCCCTCAGTAGGCTTGCAGCCATATGACTTTGGGTTATGGTCACATGTCTGCCACCTGCCTACTGAGGGACCTCCGGTGAGTCCCTTAACTCTCTGAGCCTCATCTGAAAAATAGGAGTAATAGAACGTGCTCTGACCTCCTTGCTCTGTTTGCTGGGTTGAACTTTCGTTGGGTAAACCACATGCCAGAATCTGGCTGGGTGCCAAGGAGTTGATGATGGACAAACCATGGCTCCTTCCCGAGTTAACCTGCAGTGTGCTTGGTGCCATGGGGGTAGAGAGGAGGGAGGAAGGAACTTGAGGCTCTGTGGACAGGGGTGACATTTGAATTCAGTCCTGATAAAAGACCAGGACTTTACCAAAGTGACAAGTCAGGAAAGCCTTTCTTGGTAGAGGGAACCCCCATACGAATGCTGGGGATATGAAATAGACTGTTCTCAGGGTCTCTGGTTGTTCAGTTTAGCTCAAAAATAGGGCCCGATGATAACAATGGCTATTGTTTTTAGGCCAGTTACATGCCAAGTGTATATATTTATAGGCATTATTTCATTTGCTTCTTGCAACCACCAGCGAGGTACGTTACTTTGATCCTCATTTCACAGACGAGGAAACTGAAGCCCCAAGAAATGAACTAATCTTCTAGGGATCATGCAGGTGGTAGAAGCCAGAATTTGAACCCACAAGATCAGGTTGCAAAACCTACATTGCTAGTTATTGTGCTGAGCAGTTGAAGATGATGACCTTGAATTTTATGCTAAGGAGCTAGGACTTTATTCTACAGGCAATGGGGCCATGGAAGGGCTTGGGGCCTGGTATATACAAGATTCTCAGCAAATGTTGACTGAGTTGAGTGCAGTAGTTGCACTTGATTTTAGGAATGATGAGGGTTTGGAGTGGGGAAGGCTGAGGGGCAGGGAGCTGGTGGGTTGGCTGTTATGATCACCTGCAGGAATTATGTCAAGAGTCTAGGTGAAGTGGAGCTCAGTCTGTAAAAGCATCCCTACCCCAGCCCAGTCCCTGGGCCCTGACCAACCCATCCCTTCTCCCCAGGCTGCTGAGAGATGACAGTGTGCGTATGGATTTGTGTCTGGAGGGGCCTGTAGAACATTTGGCCCCTGTGGAGAGATTAGGGGCATTAAAGGGGCTCAGGGGGCAGGATGTCCTGGGAGTGGCAATGGGGAGCTAGCTGCTCCAGGGGCAGGGAGATTATGTAATGGGTAGAGCACAGCTGTGCCTGCTGCTGCCAAGCAGGGCTGCAGCTGCCCCATGGACCCAGCTCCTGGCTCCAAAGTCCAGACCTGATCTAGAGTGGGCCTTCCTAGCTGTTGGGAACCTCCCGTCGGCCTCACCACACTCTCCCTGTTTCAGGAGGGGTGGGGCAATTTCTTTCAGCTTCCAAATGCCCAGATAGGGTAGGTGACTCACCTCACATCACACAGGAAACAGAGGGGCTGGGTTTGATACGCCCCAGGGTATTTAATAACCACCTGAGAGTAAAGTCTGGAAGCTGGAAAAGGCGAGACTGCCCAGAGTGGGGTTCTGGGCTGTTTTTCAGCTGACATTTTTTGAGCACCTCTGGATTTGGGACCAGATTTCAAATCCCCACTCACCAGCTGTGTGACCATAGGCATCATCACACAACTGGTGAGTGGGGATCCCCTCAGAGCCTCAGTTTCCTCCTCTGCCACATGGGGCTAGGGCCTACTTCCCAGGGCTGTTGTGAGGATTAAATGGTGCCACAGGTGTGAGGCACTGAGCCCAGTGCCTGCCATGTGGCAAAGGCTCGGAAGAGAGCAGCTGTTAGCACCAAGCCCTCATCTCTGCCCTCCCGTGACTCTCCGTTTATTAGGAAAGGCAGGCCTGTGTGTAAATAGTCCCTGCAGTGTGACAAGTGGTACAATGAAGGCTAAAGTAATGGAGGCAGCAGTCATTCTGCATGTCCAGGTTAGGGAAGGGGGCCCAGAGTAGGGCAAGACAAGGGTAGCCACCATCTCTGGGCTGCACACTTCCTAGGCTCTGTCTCTTTCTACCCTTGCAGCAACTCTGGGAAGTCAGTGTAACTACCCCCATGTTACAGATGGGGAAACTGAGTCCTCTCACAGTTTTTCCTCTCTTTTTACCCTTGCAGCAACTCTGGGAAGTCAGTGTAACTACCCCCATGTTACAGATGGGGAAACTGAGTCCTCTCACAGTTGACTAGTTTGCACAAGGTTTGTATCTGGCAGAACTGGAAGCCACATATGACCGTTCCCTTCTCCCTGGGAGGAGGTGACATTTGAACTAAGTCTTCAAAGACAAAGTGTTTGCCAGGAAGACAGCATGAGGGACAGAATGCTGGCCCCTGAGAATGTTCTGCCTGAGTCAGGAGGGGCCGTTGCCAGAATACTTGGTCCCTACGCCCTCACTGTGAAAGTGGAGGTGGAGGGGACCCACCCAGGACTCCTGCCCCTCAGCCATGGCTTCCATGGCTATTGGGAGCAACTAAGTGTGGGGGTACCCCACAGAGTCTATCTTTCTCCCAAGCGTGTTGAGTTCTGACGGTGTTCCCCTAATCTCCTTTCTCTTTTCCAGAATGGACAGACCTCAGGGGAAGAAGCTGGACTTCAGCTCTCCAAGGTGAGGACCAGGGCCAGTACCCTGGCGAGGGGCTGTGGAGGGTCCTGTTTGCATGGCTTTGGAGGAAGTTGAGGGCCCCAGCCTCTAGCCCCTTTGCCCAGCTCAGCCGTCCTTCTCAGGGCCTACCAAATCCTTGTGGCAACCCTGGGCATAGAAATCACTTGTTCCGGCTGGGCATAGTGGCTCATGCCTGTAATCCCAGCACTTTGGGAGGCCGAGGCAGGCGGATCACGAGGTCAGGAATTTGAGAACAACCTGGCCAATATAGTGAAACCCCGTCTCTAGTCTCTACTAAAAATACAAAAAAAAAAATTAGCCAGGTGTGGTGACAGGCACCTGTAGTCCCAGCTACTTGGGAGGCTCAAACAGGAGAATCGCTTGAACCCAGAAGGCGGAGGTTTCAGTGAATGGAGATCGCACCATTGCACTCCAGCCTGAGTGACAGAAAAAAAAAAGAAAGAAATCACTTATTTCAACCTTCCTATTTTATAGGTGAGACGACTGTGGCCCACAAAGCGTCAGGAGCAGAATCCAGACCAGGGCTCTGGTTCCCTATCACCCAGACCAGGACGCCCCTGTGGTTTATTTATTCACAGAATTTGGGCTGGCTCTAAGGAGCAATGGGAGGGGCTGAGGCCAGCTGTGCTGCTCCTTTTGGTAGAGCTGTACTTGCCAGGTGCCTGGAAGTGAGCATCTGGGCATGTGAGCTGGAAAGGGGGTGCTGGTGGGCTCTCAAGACTCACCAGGCCCATTGTCTGGCATGTGGCACTCATGCCACTTCTTAGAGCTTCCACTTCCCAGTCTGAGGCTCATTCCCTCACTCCTGCTATCTCTGCTTCCCCGGGCCCCTTCCTGCAGCCACTTAGCCCCTGTTCCTGACTTTGTGTGCTGCCAAAAGCACCAGGGACTAGGTGACAGCAGTGTGACCTTGAGGAGGTTCCTTGTACCCTCTGGGCCTTGGCTTTCTCATCTCTATATTGGAAAAGACCACATCCCCTTCACAGAGTGGCTGTGGGGTCACAGGAGATGCTGACTCTGGAGAGCTTTGGAAGCTGCCGAGGCAGGGACAGAGCATGGACTTTGGTGTTAGAGCAAATCTGGGTTCCAGTCCTGGCTCCATTCCCACCACTTAACCAGAAGCTCTTCTCTCTTCTGAGTCTCAGGTTCCTGAGCTGTAAGTTGGGGAAATAGTGCCTGTCTCACAGGAGCAATATGAAGGATGATGAGCCTGGCACACAGCGGCTTCCGCACCAGCACCGTGAATGCTGAGTATCGCTCAGCTCAGCTCTCTGTCAGCGGCTCCACCTTCCAGGCCTGGGTTGGCTTGAGCACCAGACCTGCCATAAGCTTGACCTTTGGGATGGATTCAGAATTAGTCCTGATGTTTACCTTGGCTCAGCTTCCTAAGATGAGGTGACTGAGCTGGGTAGGGTAGGGCAAGTGAGAGAAGTAGGCTCCCACCCACTTCTCTGTGGGTTACTGTGGCAACCTTGGACCAGCAGAGGCCAGTAAATAGTGCGGACTGGGCCCTTTGATTTATCTCAGCCCGTGTCTGGAGAATCTCCTCCCACAAAGGAGCTACCTCTTGTTGCCTAGTAACAAAATGAAGAAGCTGTAGGTTCCGAGTGAAGAAACAGGGTGTTCAGATCTCGGGGCTGAGGTTCTGGGGGTTGCAGAGGACCTTCAGCATTTAGGGACCTGTGCTGAGTACAGCTTCTCACCTCAAGAACTAGAGGGGCTGATTGGGAAATGGCAGGAATTTCCCAGGCAGGTAACCTTTTGCTTCCAAGCCTATGAGTCTTGCTATAGAGCAGAAGATCCTGGGGTGAGAAGGGAAACAGGGCTGGAGATGGATGGGACAGGGAATCTCGAATGCCACTTAAGAAAGAGAAGGAACTTAACCTATGCCTGGCATCATACCGGGGGCTTTCCGTTTAGTTGTCACTACATCCTCGGAGGTAGATTGTTACTATTCCCATTTTACAGATGAGAAAGTTGAGGTTGGACATCACATAGCTGGTGGGCAATAAAGTCAAGTCTTGTTTGGCTTCAGGGTCATTTCTCAGTCCAGAGAGTCCTGAGTGCTGAAGAGGAGGAACATTGGCTTTCTGTGATCCCAGGGGGTACCAGTCCTGGGCACCTGCTCATCCGTCTGTCGCCCCAGCTGCCAGTGTCCCTAATGCCCACTTCTGGGCTTAATACACCAGGGGGCGCTCAATGTGTGGTCTGGACCTCATCACTTTGTGCAGTGGAATGAGCTGCAATGGGCCACGTTATCCTTAATCAGACATTCGGTGCACCCTGTTGTACACGGGAGGGCCTAAAATGAAGTCAGCATCCCCCACTCTCCAGGAACTCCCAATCTTTGGGCAGAGGGTGGAGACAGGAAAGCCATGTGGTAGGTGCTATGATGGGGCAAGAGCACAGCTGTGGGCACACAGAAACTCTGCTCTGTGCCACGCCCTGTGTTGGGCAGAGACATATACCACCACCTTCCAGGTGCCCATATTTCTCTCTAGCATGACGAGATGAGCATGTTCCCGGGAAACCCAGCTTATGGCATCTGAGTTCAGGACTGAGTGTGAACCAGAGACGTGGTCATTGCTGTGCATGGCAGAGGAAGAAGAGTTGGGGTAGGCTCTAGGGCACAGGCCACGTTCCCTGTAGAGCTGGCATTTGGCTGGGCCTCGAAAGGCAGGATTTGGGCAGCTAGAGAAAAAATTGGGCCTTCCAGGTGGAAAAGGGGCAGGGAAGGAAGTCAGGGATTCTGAGTTCAGAATCCTGCGCGTGTTTTTTGTTTGCCTTGTAACCTTGGGTAAGTCACTTGCCCTGCTGAGACTCGGGTTCTTTCCTGAAAAATTAAAGGAGAATAACACCTACTTCTCAGGGCCACCTGGAAAAGAGAATGTGGTGTATATAAATTAAAGTATCTAACAAGGCTTGTGGCACAATATTGCTGTTTAATGCTTGCTTATTTTATTCATTTCAGGCAGAAAGCAGGATTTGGGATTTGGGATTTGGGATTTGGGTTTTAGGAGCAATAGTGTGGACAGCCATCCAGGATCCAGACAACTCTCTGGATCCCCTCAGCACCTAGGTGCATCTGGTACCCTCAGGCACACCAGAGCTCCGTTTGCCCTCCCTCCCTTCCTGGGAGTGGACTGGGCATTCCAGGCCCCCTCCCCCAGCTATCTCCGGAGCTGGACCCCTTTGCAGCGCCTGCAGGTCTATTTTGAGAGCTGAGCATCTCCCCTCCCCTCCTCTCTTCCTGTTTATGAAACCCTGATCCCTCCCGGATCCCTCATGCTCCCCTGGCCAGAGCTTAGGCAGGATGTGACTGTGGACTTCAGGGAGCCTCGGGCAGCCTCAGGTGTTGGGAGGAACTTCCCTTGGCCTGGCCAGAGAAGGCTAGCCACCCTCCTAGTACCTGGGGCCCTGTGGCTGGGCTCTGTCCCTTCAGCCTGTCCAGGGGAGACCCCACAGCAGTAAGACTATCTAAGTAAACCTGGGAGAAGTTCTGTTTCCAACATCCCCTTGTCTCTGTGGCCATTTTGCTTCTAGAAACAATCTGAGAGTGAAGCATATTGTTCTAACGTTCATTTTACAGAGGAGGAAACTGAGGTTCAGACAGGGAAAGAGATTTGCCCTGCGCACTCAGCTAGTGAGTGGCCAGTTCTTCTGACTTCCCACCCTACCCTCCTGGCCTTAAGCCCCTTGCTCACACAGGTCTTTCTCTACATGGAGTGTCTTTTTTCCTCCTTTCTGCCTGGCCAACACCTGTTCATCCTCAGGACCCAGGTGGGCTGCCCCTCTCTGGAAGGTCTTTCCTGACCTCACCCACTGGCAGATAGTCACCACCTCTGAGCACCCACAACACCTCAATTATGGATGTCTCAGGACAGTTGCGGATTTTTGGGTTGGTTTTGTTTTGAGACAGGGCTTCCCTCTTGCCCAGGCTGGACTGCAGTAGCGCAACCACAGCTCACTGTAGCCTTGACCTCCTAGGCTCAAGTGATCCTCCTGCCTTAGCTACCAGAGTAGCTGGGACTACAGGCGCACGCCACCATGCCCAGGAGTTCAGCACCAGCCTGGGCAACACAGGGAGACCCAGCCTCTACAAAAATTTTTTTAAAAATTAGCGAGGTGTAGTGGTGCACACTTGTCCTCCCAGCTTACTCCAGAGGCTGAGGTGGGAGGATCACTTGAGCCCAAGAGGCTGCAGTGAACCATGATTGCACCACTGCAGTCCAGCCTGGGTGACAGAGAGAGATTGTCTTAAAAAAAAAAAAAAAAAAAAGCCAGGCACAGTGGCTCACGCCTATAATCCCAGCACTTTGGGAGGCAAGGTGGGTGGATCACCTGAGCTCGGGAGTTCAAGACCACCCTGGGCAACATGGTGAAACCTTGTCTCTGCTAAAATACAGAAAAATTAGCCAGGTGTTGTGGAGTGCACCTGTAGTCTCAGCTACTCTGGAGGCTGAGGCACAAGAATCACTTAAGCCCGGGATGTAGAGGTTACAGCAGTAAGCTGAGATCGCGCCACTGTACTCCAGCCTGGGTGACAAGAGTAAAACTCCCTCTCAAAAAAAAAAAAAAAAAACAAAGGCTGTGTGCAGTAACTGCTCGATCAGTAGGAGGCACACTTACTAGCATCTCTCCATGTCAGTTCTGACCTAGTGTGGGAGGCCAGCTCCCCCTCAAGGCTGCCAGGGAGCTGTGGACCCCTCCTTGCCTGCCTGGAGGCATGCTGGGAGATGCATTGAGGACATCTTTCCTACCTGAGGGAGGGCCCTGCAAATGCTGCCAGCTGGGGAAGGGGCTGTTGGTGTCCGTTAGGGCCAGGATTAGCAGGTGGGCTTGGCTACAGCTGGCAGGGTGGGGACCCTGGAGACCAGGGATCAGGCTGGGGGGCTCTGAGCTTCTCTTCCAGCTGCCCTGTAGGAGGAAGTAAATAAAGAGGAAGTGCCTATGGGGGGGATGGGGCAGGGACCAAGGGATGTGGGCTGGTGGCTGTCCTCCCCCCTCCCGCCACCAGAGGCCTCATGGCCCACATAGCCTTCAGCAAAGGCAGTTCTGAGACTGTTTCCTTCCTGTTGCCCCTTCTGGTACCCTGCTGGCCTCAGAGGCTACTGTGCACCGGGCCCCTGGTGTATCTCCGCCTGTGACTGGAGAATCTCCTTCCACAAAGTAGCCACCTCTCTACCTTCTTTCTTTGCATCTGAGGGACCAGGGGTTGGTAGGGACGGTGAGCTTTGGGGCTCTGAGGGCTGCCCCAGCCTCCAAACTCGTCAGAGGAAGCTGGAGCGCAATGAGAGGCTTGGCCTGAGGGAGGCGTCTTTCACAATCTCCCAGCAGCATCCACCCTCAAAGACTGCAAGGACAGGGAAGGGGAAGTCTGTGGGGGCATGGGGGTGTGTATTTCTGCATAGGGTTGTCTGTGGACAGGGTTTCCGATCATCAGCTTGAGTGTGTGTTTGTGTGTGTGTCAGTTCCTGTGCCGTACTGGTGTGAGTGATGAAGTGAGGCCACATGGAAAGGGGCTGGGCATGGTCAACCCCTGCCTCATAGCTGCCTCCTGTTCCTCTCAGACCTCTGAGAGGTTCTTGGTCGGGCTTTCTGCCCACCTCACCCGTCCTGGGGCTTAGTACTGGCAGCCTTCTTCAGGGCAGCTGAGCAGGGCAGGACCGGGTACATTGGTGCCTGCTTTTTCAGCTGCCATTCTGGGCGGGCCTAGCTGGGGAAGGATGCTATAGGGGATATAGTATCTAAGCTCTGGGCTGGACAGTCAGACAGGAGCCTTTGCTGACTTTTGCCCCACGTTCTCTCAGGCCCCCCTCTCCCCAACGTGGATGTTTGCGGGTGCTGAGATGCTCACTGTGTCACTGCCTTATCACCTTGTGACTTCTGTCTCTGCTCTTGTCTCTCCTCCTTAGAGTCAGAGGACATAGGGAGGAGCATGCCCCCGGGCCTGCCCTGGGCTCGTGGGCTTGGGGTCTGCAGTGTCCTCTCCTCTACAGAGGACACTGACCCGTCTTCTGTCCCTCCTCCCTGCAGAGGGAAGTGAGAAGGAGGGGGGCCAGGGACCCTGCCTTCTGGGCCAGGAAGGCTAAAAAAAAGCAGAAGTAAGAGGAGTAACGGGGCCCTCTGGCCACTGGCTTGAGCCCCACCATGCAGGCCCCGGCAGATTTCCCCAGGGTTGAGAGAGACTTGGTTCCCTGTCCCAGAAAGGTGAGCAGAAGAGTGGCCTGTCTCCAGCAGTGTCTGTCACTGTGACTCTGGGCAAGGAATGGGTTTGGGGGCGGCTCTGTCCCCTGGGGTTTCTGGGTGGTTTCCTGCCTCTGTCCCCAGGGAGTGCTCTCAGTCAGAGGCAGGCAGATGAGGCGGGGCTCAGGTTTCAGGGTGGGGTGTGCAGGTATTGCTGTGTGGCCTTGGCCCCTCTCAGTCCCTCTCTGAGCCAGGCTGTCTGCCTGTCTCACCAGGAGGTTACACTCAGGGGTCTGATTTGACTGCAGCTTTCTGGTTTTTTTGTGGGGTTGTTCCACCCACTCCTTCATCTGAGAGGGTTAGGTATCTTCCCCTGAGATAAGATTGTGTCTCCGAGGGCCAGGACCTACTGTGGGAGGTCCCAGATGGACCCTAGTGCTGAAGGAGGAGGGGGTTTGGGCAGACGTGATGGCAGGATGTGGCTCTGGGTGACTTACCTGCCCACCCTTTCCTGGCACTTGACGCCTGCTGACCCCATGCCGGGCAGAAGCAGGGGAGGTGCTTGGGTCCAAGCTGGCTCTGCCACTGTTTGCTTTGAGCCTCAGTGAGTCACTGTCTTCTGGGCCTCAGTTTCCTGTTCCTGGAATGAGGATAACGGTTTTTAGGATATGATCAGAGTTAAAGATACCAGATTGCACTCAGGAGATAGTCCTCTCAGCCACTATCTGGACCCCCTCAGGTCCTGGCATAGGAGGAAAATCCTAGGGAAACGGACGACCTCAGAGGTGGGTCTCCAAGAAATATCAGACTGTTCTCTTGAGTTTGTACACCCCAAAGTACACCCACCCCAAGTACAGCAGCAAGAACCCACAGTTCCACGCTTAACCCCTTCCTGGGGATCCCAGCCCTGCTGCCTGCCTGTGTGTCTGCCGGGTGTCAGACCTATCTGTCCTAGGTGTCTGCCAGTCTACTTGGGCCTCACTGACTCTGGCTGTTTCTCTTTGCTGCCTACCTGTGTCTGTTGGGTTCCAATCTCTGTCTCCACTTGATAAGTACCTGCCTTCACCTGTTGGGCACATGTCACATGTTAGGTGCCTGTTGTTCATGTCCCCTTCTGTCTCTGCCTGTTGGGTTTATGTCTTCATCTGTCTCTGCCTATTGGATACATGTCCCCTCTGTCTCTGCCTGTTGGGTTTATGTCCCCTTCTGTCATTGCCTGTTGGGTTTATGTCCCCTTCTGTCTTTGCCTGTTGGGTACATGTCCCCGTCTGTCTCTGCCTGTTGGGTACATGTCCCCTTCTGTCATTGCCTGTTGGGTACATGTCCCCTTCTGTCATTGCCTGTTGGGTACATGTCCCCTTCTGTCATTGCCTGTTGGGTACATGTCCCCGTCTGTCTCTGCTTGTTGGGTTTATGTCCCCTTCTGTCTTTGCCTGTTGGGTTTATGTCCCCTTCTGTCTTTGCCTGTTGGGTACATGTCCCCGTCTGTCTCTGCCTGTTGGGTACATGTCCCCTTCTGTCATTTCCTGTTGGGTACATGTCCCCGTCTGTCTCTGCCTGTTGGGTACATGTCCCCTTCTGTCATTGCCTGTTGGGTACATGTCCCCGTCTGTCTCTGCCTGTTGGGTTTATGTCCCCTTCTGTCATTGCCTGTTGGGTACATGTCCCCTTCTGTCATTGCCTGTTGGGTTCATGTCCCCATCTGTCTCTGCCTGTTGGGTTTATGTCACCATCTGTCTCTGCCTGTTGGGTACATATCCCTTTCTGTTTCTGCCTGTTGGGTACCTGTCCCCGTCTGTCTCTGGCTGTGGGGTACATGTCCCTTTCTGTCTCTGCCTGCTGGGTTTGTGTCCCTATCTGCCTACACACATTGGGGATGAGCTTCTGTCCACCTCTGTCTGTTAGATATGAGTCCCTTCCTGCTGCTTCTTGTTGGGTACGTGTCTCCATCTGTTTTCTATTGGATATGAATTTCTCCTGCCTCTGCCTGTTGGATAGGTATCCTTATCCATCCCTGCCTGTTGGGTATGTGTTCTCTCCTGCCCCTGACTATTAGATGCCATTCTTATCTGTTTCCACCTCTTGGGTGCCTGCTTCTGCCTGTTGGGTGTCTCTCTTCGTCTGCCTCCACATATCAGGCACCTGTCTTTGCCTGTTGGGTACCTGTCTGCTGTTGGGTACCTGTCTGCTCAGCAGCTGCATTGGCAAGGGGCTTTCCCTTTGCGGGCCGCTGCAAAGGGAGGATGGGGGAATGGCCAGAGGGCAGCCCTCAGGCACTGGGGAGAGGGGAGAGAGGAAGGGAACGTGGTGAGGGTGTAGGCCTGGAGCTGGGAAACCACAGACCCTGAGTGATTGGCTGCCCTGGGCCGGGCCCAGCCCCCGCCCTTACCCTGCACATCCGCCTTGGTCCCGGCCACCTCCGCGGCAGCCCCGGACGCTGCCTGCTCCTGCCATGGTGCCGTGGCCCTGCTGGGCGGATGGAGCAGGATCCCAAGCCGCCCCGTCTGCGGCTCTGGGCCCTGCTCCCCTGGCTGCCCAGGAAGCACCGGCCCAGGATCAGCCAGACCTCTCTGCCTGTCCCTGGCCCTGGCTCTGGCTCCCAGCAGGACTTGGTGAGTGTGCCCGGATGTCTGGTCCTGGCCTGGCTTTGTCCCTCACAGCAGGTGCCTGGGAAGCTAGCTTAGTACAAGTTGGCTTTGGTCTGTCCTGGACCTGCCAGGGGTGACTGGACCCTGCCCAGACTTGCTTCCTGGGGAGGTGAGGAGGCACTTGAGGGCTTCAAGGCAATACCAGCAGATTGGAGGGAGGGTAGAGTCCTGGAACGGTGAGGCTGTGGCAAGGCGCTTCTAGTAGGTTTGTAGGAGGGAATTTTGGGAAGATGAGCCACGGAGTCTCCGGCCTTAACTCTGACCTGCCCCAGGCCGGCACTGACCGAGTCGATTGGGGAGTTTGGGTGACTCTTGGGTCTTTGTGCACCTCAGCCCTGTCATTACTGACCAGAGGGATCCCTCATCCTATCCTAACCAGGAACGAAGGCCCAGCTCTACCTCCCCATATGAGAACAAACCTACTTCCTATTGTGGCAAAACTAAAACAGCAGTGGGAGGGAAGCCCCACGGGCAGACCTGGGACAGGTCTCTGGGTCTCAGCCAGAGTCAGGTTGGCTGAGCCTGGCCATGCCTGGGCATCCCTTTGGGCCTAACCAGGCCAGAGCATCAGGAGCAATAGGAGCGGTGCCTCTTCTGGTTTGACCTCGCCAACCTTTGAGGCCCTTTTGAAATTGATGTCCCTGGAGGCTAGCCCTTCAGGGAAGTCGTCTGTTGGGCCTTTAGGTCCCGTCTGCAGCAGTCTGGTGGGAAGGGACTTGGGCAGGGGGGGACATGCCTCCTGCTGCCCAGATGGGGCCCACTGTGCCCACCAGCTCTATCCCTCCATCAGGATGAGGGCGTCCTCAAGGAGATCTCCATCACGCACCACGTCAAGGCTGGCTCTGAGAAGGCTGATCCATCCCATTTCGAGCTCCTCAAGGTTCTGGGCCAGGGATCCTTTGGCAAAGTGAGTCATGAGCCCATGGCTATGAAAGCAACATTGGTCATGTTGGAGGTGGGGGTCAAGGGTCACCTAGGGGCCCAAAGGATCAGAGGTCACCTTGGTACCCAGGGAGAGCAAAAAGGTCAGTTTGGGGCTCAGAGAAGATACAGGTCATTGGCCAGGCGCGGTGGCTCATGCCTGTAATCCCAGCACTTTGGGAGACTGAGAATGGGTGAATCACGAGGTCAGGAGATCAAGACCATCCTGGCCAACATGGTAAAAGCCTGTCTCTACTAAAATACAAAAAATTAGCTGGGTATGGTGGTGGGCACCTGTAGTCCCAGCTACTTGGGAGGCTAAGGCAGGGGAATTGCTTGAACCCAGGAGGTGGAGGTTGCAGTGAGCCAAGATTGCGCCACTGCACTCCAGCCTGGTGACAGAGCAAGATTCTGTCTTAAAAAAGTGAAGAAGAAAAAAAAAAGGCTAGATGTGGTGGCTCACGCCTGTAATCGCAGCACTTTGGGAAGCTGAGGCAGGCAGATCACCTGAGGTCAGCAGTTCAAGACCAGCCTGACCAACATGGAGAAACCCCGTCTCTACTAAATATGCAAAATTAGCTGGGCGTGGTGGCGCATGCCTGTAATCCCAGCTACTTGGGAGGCTGAGGCAGGAGAATCGCTTGAACCTGGGAGGTGGAGGTTGTGGTGAGCTGAGACCACGCCATTGCACTCCAGCCTGGGCAACAAGAGCGAAACTCCATCTCAAAAAAAAAAAAAAAAAAGGTCAGCCTGGGCTCAGCCCTCTCCCATCTCCCATCTTATTCCCTGCTTCCTGTTCTGCCTTCTCAGGTCTTCCTGGTGCGGAAAGTCACCCGGCCTGACAGTGGGCACCTGTATGCCATGAAGGTGCTGAAGAAGGCGACACTGAAAGGTGAGTAGGGATACCTCCCTGTGCAGAACCCAGGCTGGGCTGAGGGAGGCAGCCCACACTTCAGGGACCTTGGGTCTGGCAAGGAAGACAGCTCTGTCTTCAGAGCACCTAGTTCAAAAGCGGAGAAACAGGCCTATGTCTCAGCCATCCCTCCCTACCCAATCCCCTTCCCCTAAGCCAAGTGCCAATGACTGTGGCTGTGAAGGTCTGGAAGGTAGTAATAGCGTAAATGCATGGCCAGGTGTGGTGGCTCATGCCTGTAATCCCAGCACTTTGGGTGGCTGAGGCAGGGGGATCACGAGGTCAGGAGTTTGAGACCAGCCTGGCCAAGACGGTGAAACCCCATCTCTACTAAAAATACAAAAATTAGCCAGGCATGATGGCATGTGCCTGTAATCCCAGCTTCTCAGGAGGCTGAGGCAGGAGAATCACTTGAATCTGGGAGGCAGAGATTGCAGTGAGCTGAAATCTCACCACTGCACTCCAGCCTGGGCGACAGACTGAGACTCTGTCTGAAAAAAAAAAAAAAATGGGGTAAATGCAATGTGTTTTTCAGGGGAGGGACCCTCAGATACCAAGCTGGTCAGGCAGAGGCGTTCTGACTGTTGGCAGGGTTGCTTCACGATGCTAGAAGAGTCTGAGGGAGACCTCTGTGGCCTCTAACTCATGGGCCTGAGAGAAGGGCGTGAGTAAAGAGGCAGGGAACCCAGGGAGGCAGCTGGGCAAGGCAAGAGAGGGTGAGTCCAAGCAGGACCACAGTGCTAGATAGCAGAGAGGTTCAGAAGGGAGCCCAAGCCAAGGTCAGAGTTCTGGGGACTCACAAAGGGTGTGAGGATGGTCGGTAGTGGGCTTTGGGTTGGACACTGGCCACCTGGCCTGGGAGCCAGTGTGACCAACGACCCGGTGGAGTCAGAGCCAACTGCCCTTCCTCGACCATCTGCCAAGTCTCCTTTTAATAAAAGTCAAGGCCAGGTACAGTGGCTTACACCTGTAATCCCAGCACTTTGGGAAGCCAAGGTGGGCAGATCATGAGGTCAGGAGACTGAGACCATACTGGCCAACATGGTGAAACCCCGTCTCTACTAAAATAGAAAAAAATTAGCCAGGCATGGTGGTGCATGCCTGTAATCCCAGCTACTTGGGAGGCTGAGGCTGGGGACTCGCTTGAACCTGGGAGGTGGAGGTTGCAGTGAGCTGAGATTACGCCACTGCACTCCAGCCTGGCAACAGAGACTCCGTCTCAAAAAAAAAAAAAAAAAAAAAAAAGCTGGACATGGTGGCATGCACCTGTAATCCCAGTCAGAGCCAAGTCCTAGCTGGGGAGGTAGTGGGGGCAGTAGGAGGTGTCAGCTTTTTTTTGTTTTTTTGTTTTTGTTTTTTGATACAGAGTCTCACTCTGTCACCAGGCGCCAGGCTGGAGTACAGTGGCACAACCTCGGCTTACTGCAACCTCCACCTCCCTGGTTCAAGCAATTCTCCTGCCTCAGCCTCCCAAGTAGCTGGGACTACAGGCGCGCACCACCACGCCCAGCTAATTTTTTTGTATTTTTAGTAGAGACAGGGTTTCACCATGTTGGCCAGGATGGTCTCGATCTCTTGACCTCGTGATCCGCCCGCCTCGGCCTCCCAAAGTGCTGGGATTACAGGCGTGAGCCACAGCGCCCGGCGAGGTGTCAGCTTTAAGGGTGTTATGGCTGGCTTTGGTATCCTAAGGCCAGCCTGGTGGGGGTGGGAGTCATCCCGCAGGAGGTATGGTGGGAGCTTCAGAGGGAGGAGAAAGATGAAAAGCCTGGGTCCCTGCTGTGAAGGGCTCACAGGCTGGGCAGGGGAGGCTAAGCCCTGACGGTGCGGTGCAGCCAGTGCTGTGACTGGTATGCAAGGATATCGACAGGCTGAGGAGCTAGGAGTGGTGGGGAAGCCTCGCAGAGGGTGGGCTCAGAGGCCAAGTGGACACCTAAGGAGCAGTAAGCCTCAAAGGATGAGTGGACTTCTCCAGACCAAAAATGGTCAAGGAAGGGGAGCCTGGGAAGGAGAAGCTTTTGCCTGAGCTGAAGTGTAGAGGTGGTTTGAAAATGTAAGGTAGGCTGGGCATGGTGGCTCACACCTGTAATCCTAGCACTCTGGGAGGCTGAGGTGGGTGGATCACTTGAGGTCAGGAGTTTGAGACCAGACTGGCAAACATGACAAAACCCTGTCTCTACTAAAATACAAAAATTAGCTGGGTATGCTGGGGCACGCCTATAGTCCCAGCTACTCAGGAGGCTGAGGCACAAGAATCGCTTGAACCTGGGAGGTGGAGGTTGCAGTGGGCTGAGATCGTGCCACCGCACTTCGGCATGGGTGACAGCAAGATTCCATCTCAAAAAAAAAAAAAAAAAGAAAGAAAATGTAAGGTGACTAAAATAGCGAACTCTGGTGTGGTCCTTGTCATATCTAGTGAGGAAAATACAAAAAATAGAGGAAGGGGCCTCTGCAGTGAAAAGTGCTGTGAGGGAGCCAGCTCCTGCAGCTCTGGTGCTCACACGGAAGGTGTGTTGGAAGGCAGCTGCAGCTTCTACTTGTAGCAAGGCCCAAGGATTGTGTCTGGTACAAGACTCTGGAAAGACGTGCAGGAGGAGCACATTGGCCAG
The DNA here is from genome assembly GCF_030222135.1 of Aotus nancymaae. Lineage (NCBI taxonomy): Eukaryota > Metazoa > Chordata > Mammalia > Primates > Aotidae > Aotus > Aotus nancymaae. The sequence continues at coordinate 23,131,983 of NW_026988467.1, forward strand.
GTCTCCTAAGATAAGCAGCTGTGGGCATCAATTCTGGATTGGCAGTGACTAATGAATAGAATTCATACTAGATGGGTGGACTAGTGGAATCTTTGGGACTATGAGGCTCTGGAGGAAACTGCTAATCCAGTACATGGAACAAAACAAGAGTTTTGTACTGTGAGTTGCTCAGAAATTCTGTCTGGTCTTAGTAAGCACTCCCTAGCCTCCCACATCTCTTTTTAATAAAAGTCAAGGCCAGGGCAGTAGTTCATGACTGTAATCCCAGCACTTTGGGAGGACAAGGTGGGCAGATAATTTGAGGTCAGGAGTTCAAGACCAGCCTGGCCAACATGGTGAAACCCTGTCTCTACTACAAATACAAATATTAGCCAGTGTGGTGGTTCGCGCCTGTAGTCCCAGATATTCTGGAGGCTGAGGCACAAGAATCGCTTGAACCCAGGAGGCAGAGGTTGCAGTGAGCCAAGATTGTGCCACTGTACTCCAGCCTGGGTGACAGTGAGACCTTGTTTCAAAAAAAAAAAAGTCAGAGGGCACATGAGAAGTCTCAGTCAAAGGATAATCAACGTATCATCATTGTGGTAAACTTGAAATACAGTGCCCAAAATGAACCTAGGCAGCCAAGTCTAAAAGCCTGTTCCCCCTGCCCCAAGATGGAGTCTTGCTCTATCGCCCAGGCTGGAGTGCAGTGGTGCGATCTCGGCTCACTGCAACCTCCGCCCTCCAGGTTCAAGCGATTCTCCTGCCTCAGCCACCTGAGTAGCTGGGATTATAGGCACACGCTACCACACCTGGCTAATTTTTGTATTTTTAATAGGGAGAAGGTTTCACCGTATTGGCCAGGCTGGTCTCAAACTCCTGACCTCAAGTGATCCACCCACCTCAGCCTCCCAAAGTGCTGGGATTACAGGCATGAGTCAATGCGCCCAGCCCAAAAGCGTGTTCTAATCAGACTAGTGAAATCAGTAAAACATGATGCTTGGTGGGCTTCAATAAATTTAGAAGGCAACTGAAAAAGAGAAAAGTGCCCCAAAGGAGAAGCATAAACAGTGTAAGAAACCAGAAGACCCTAACTCAGCTTGGGAAATTAAGGAGTGCTTCCTGGAGGAGGTGAGGCCTGATCTGAGTCAAAGAACCTGCTGAGAGTCAGAACTGCCCAACAACTTTTTTTTTTTTGAGACGAAGTCTCACTGTCACCAAGGCTGGAGTGCAGTAGCACAACCTCAGCTCACTGCAACCTCCACCTCCCGGGTCCAAGCGATTCTCCTGCCTCAGCCTCCCCAGTAGCTAGGACTACAGGCACGTACCACCACACCTGTCTCTAATTTTTTATTTTTAGTAGAGACATGGTTTCACAATGTTGACCAGGCTGGTCTTGAACTCCTGACTTCATGTGATCCGCCCACCTCAGCCTCTCAAAGTTCAGATTACAGGCATGAGCCACCTTGCCTGACCACACAACTTTTATTCTTTAAAAAAAAAAAAACGGATATGAAGGGTGCCCACCCAGACCCAAACCTATGCATGGTTCAGGATTTTAGGCCCAGGGAATCTGCCTCTCTAGCTCCCCAGGTAGCTGTTCTTACCAGCCCCCAGACTAGAATTTGGGAATTTTTATGCCACATGGAGAGCGGGGCTGGTGAAGACATGCCAGGAGGAGGTGTAGAGGCAAAGTCTGAGGATCTGGAAAAACAGGGCACCCAGGGGAGCAGGTTGCTCAGACTGGCTGATTAACAGCCCTTGATGGGGAGTGGTAGGAGAAAGGACCAGAGTAATGGGCCAGGTGCCAAGGCCCCAACTGTGGGCACTGCTGTGAGTGATGGGGGCAAGGAGCCTTCCTGGCTCCTGGGAAGGAAGGAAGAAACCTGAGGATTGAGTGTCCCCAAAGCCCTGAGTGAAGACGCCTTAGGAGCTCAGATGTGGAGGAACAAGTGGAAAAGAGAGCCCTTAGCAGGGGCTTGGGAGTGGCTGTGTTGAGTGTCTAGCCTCCTGGTGACTTCCTTTCTCGTCTATCTAGTACGTGACCGCGTTCGGACCAAGATGGAGAGAGACATCCTGGCTGATGTAAACCACCCATTTGTGGTGAAGCTGCACTATGGTAAAGCTGCAGGCCCTACCTAGCTCCCACCTCACCCATCCTTCACCCTTGCCTGTGGGTCTGTACACTGTCCCACCGCCTGCCTGGCAGGCCAAGGGAGCCGGGGCTGGAGGAGCAGGTCACAAGGTCCCACTGACTCTACCATTGCCTTTTTCCCTCTCCCCAGCCTTCCAGACCGAGGGCAAGCTCTATCTCATTCTGGACTTCTTGCGTGGTGGGGACCTCTTCACACGGCTCTCAAAAGAGGTGAGCTGACATCTACTGCCAAAGAGCCCCGGGATAGAGCTGGGGAATGACAAGGCCCATCCAGGGCCCTGTACAGAATGTGTCCAATATGGCCTGAACCTGGAACCACCCAGGCCTGCCTAGCAGCCCCTGGCCCAGAAAATACACTCACCCTGGGATGGAGGCCATACGCTGGCAGGGCCTCTGAGAGTTTCTCCCAACAAAACTCCGGGGAACTAAGGGTTCCTCTCACCTAAGCACCTGCATTCTTCCAGGGCTGCTCTGGACAGAGCTGTGAAGATTTAGGAGAAGCCCAAAGTCACCCAGAGAGCCAGAGACTTTAGCAGTCATGTCCCACATGTCATCCAAAAGGATTTTGAACCAATAGAAAAGGATTTGAGCTAGAAAATGAGACCATTCATACAATTCAGACTTTAAAGAGAACCCAACTTTTAACAAATTTTTTAAATTGTTATTTTAATGTGTGAATAGGTAATCTATTTATATGATTCAAAAGAAAAATATGAAGAAGTCTTCCTCCCACCCCAGGCCCCTCTATCCTCATCCATGGGTAAACATTTTTATTGGTTTCTTTTTTTTTTTTTTTTTTAATAGACGGGGTTTCTCCATGTTGGTCAGGCTGGTCTTGAACTCCTGACCTCAGGTGATCCACCCGCCTTGGCCTCCCAAAGTGCTGGGATTACAGGCGTGAGCCACCGTGCTGAACCTTTTATTGGTTTCTTGTTTAACCTTCCCATGTTTCTTTTGCAAACAAATCCGATATATGTTCTGAATTCCTACCCCCACTTTCTTATGTAAAAAGTACTATTCTGTATACACTGTTCTATACCTTGCTTTTTTTCAAGATAGTATATCTTGGAGCTCACTCCATATCAGGACATGGAGAAACTCCATTATGCGGGGGAGACAGCTTATTCCAGCCTTTCCAGCCCTTTTTGTTTCTGAACAATGCCACAGTGAGTGACTTGCATCTTAGTCATTTCATACTTCAAATCCTCTGTATGACAAGAAGGCTAAATGGCCTGGGTCCTCCCAGGGTGGCCCTTCAGGACCAGGAAGCTGCTGACTGCCCAGTGCCCCAGCTCCTAAGGAAGAGGAGGTCTCTGCTAAAGCCCCCTCCTGTCTGTTGCAGGTGATGTTCACGGAAGAGGATGTGAAGTTTTACCTGGCCGAGCTGGCTCTGGGCCTGGACCACCTGCACAGCCTGGGTATCATTTACAGAGACCTCAAGCCTGAGAAGTGAGTGAAGCATCCAGCCCCACCCAGCCTCCCCAGGGGAGGCCTCTTCTAGAACAGGGCCATCCTGAGGTGGGTGGGCATGGCTTTCTCCAGGAACGTCCCCCTCTCTTGGGTAATCTGAGGAATGGGTGAGTGGGGTGGGTGGTAGCGGCAGCTGCCCAGTCACTAATGCTACCATTACCAAGGGCCAGGTACATTCCGAGCAGGTATGTTCCCCACCTTTTTTGCTAATCTAATGTGACATCTGAGATGCTACTACCTTTAAAGGTCTTTCCTTGATATAGCCCTCTAGAATTTTCCCTAATAACTAACTACCCTTGGCCAGGTGCGGTGGCTCATGCCTGTAATCCCAGCATTTTAGGAGGCCGAGGCGGGCAGATCAGCTTAGGTCAGGAGTTTGAGACCAGCCTGACCAACATGGAGAAACCCTAAAAATATAAAATTAGCCAGGCATGGTGATAATACTATAGCCATATAATAAAAATAGCCAGACGTGCCTATAATCCCAGCTACACGGGAGGCTGAGGCAGGAGAATCGCTTGAACCTGGGAGGTGGAGGTTGTAGTGAGCTGAGATCGTGCCATTGCACTCCAGCCTGGGCAACAAGAGTGAAACTCTGTCTCAAAAAAAAAAAAAGTGTATATATATATGTATCTACCGTTAAATGATAACTAAGGAGCCAGGGGCAGGTGGTGAGTTGGAATAAGATCTGGCTTTAGTGTTAGGCAGCCCTGTATTCAAATCCTGTCTCCACCTACTAGTTAGACCTACTAGCTCAATGACTGTAGAGCTACTTAACTGCCCTGAGCCTTAGTTTCCTCATTCGCAAAATGGAGCCCTAACAGTACCTACCTCACACAGTTGTTTCAAGAATTAGCAAAAACGATAGGCAACATACCCGCGTGACACTGCCATCACCCTGCAACACCCACCCGGTCATCAGCGAGAACTGGGCGGAGCACCTCCTCTGGGCTGAGCCCAGCTCCCACAGCCCTGTGGTGACACCACCACCCACTCGGTGGCCACAGCTGAGGGGCCCTGACCCCCATTCCTCTATTACAGCATCCTTCTGGATGAGGAGGGCCACATCAAACTCACTGGTGAGTGGAGGGCGCCTGCCCTCTTGGGCCCCAGGGGAGGGCAGAACAAGGTCCTGATAGGTCTCGGCTGAGTGCTGGGGGCTCATTCTTCCCGAGAGGCTGTGCCAGTTACTTGGAAGTGGTCAGAAACCCAGGCCTCAGACTTGGAACACCCTCGGTTGGAATCTTAGCCCCTCATTGTGTAACGCTGGGGAAGTCACCTGACCTCTCAGGGCCTTAGCTTCCTCCTGAGTGTCATGGGGGTTATGCCTTCCAGCCTCTGGGCACAGGGGTAGGGTGTGCAATGGGTGGCAGCAAGGAAGGCAGGGATCCTGAGATGTGTCCTCCTGCCCTCCTTGCTGTAGACTTTGGCCTGAGCAAGGAGGCCATTGACCACGAGAAGAAGGCCTACTCCTTCTGCGGGACAGTGGAGTACATGGCCCCTGAGGTCGTCAACCGCCAGGGCCACTCCCACAGTGCGGATTGGTGGTCCTATGGGGTATTGATGGTGAGTGCCCAGACAGGGATAAAGGATCCCACCCAAGCCTCTGGCCTCAGTCTCCCCGTCTGTACAGTGAGGGGGTTGATCATCTCTAGGGCTCTCCCGGTCTCCTCTCACAGCCATGCTGGCCTCACCCTACACACAGCTGCAGTTTTCTTCCTTGGAAGGATCCCAGGCTTGACCCCATTTGGGACACGCCTAAGTCAGTTCTGGGCTTCTCTCCAGCCTCATGCCCCCACTGCTGTACCTACCTGGTGGTCTGGTATTCAAGGCAAGAGGGACAGACATAATTCTTGCTCCAGGTGGCCTTGGATGACCCTGGGACTAGGGCAGAGGGGCCTAGATGGGAGGAGGTGGGAGGTGTGGGGGAGTCAGGGATCAGCGCCTGAATAGACTTTTGTCCTCTGCAGTTTGAGATGCTGACGGGCTCCCTGCCCTTCCAGGGGAAGGACCGGAAGGAGACCATGACATTGATTCTGAAGTAAGCCCCAGCCCTGCCCTAATAACAATGGACTCTCCCGGGCCAGGCGCGGTGGCTCATGCCTATAATCCCAGCACTTTGGGAGGCCGAGGCGGGTGGATCACGAGGTTAAGAGATCGAGACTATCCTGGCCAACATGGTGAAACCCCGTCTCTACTAAAAATACAAAAATTAGCTGGGCATGGTGGCGAGTGCCTGTAATCCCAGCTACTCAGGAGGCTGAGGCAGGAGAATTGCCTGAACCCAGGAGGTGGAGGTTGCGGTGAGCCGAGATTGCGCCATTGCACTCCAGCCTGGGTAACGAGTGAAACTCCATCTCAAAAAAAAAACAATGAACTCTCCCAAGCCCCAGGCCCCAGGCCCAGTGGGGGTCAGAATATTACCCTGTCCCTGCCTCAGATTCCCTCACTAATGAGACACTCCTCTGGATTAAACATTACACCTTCCAGGCCGGGCGCGGTGGCTCACGCCTGTAATCCCAGCACTTTGGGAGGCTGAGGTGGGCGGATCACAAGTTTAGGGGTTCAAGACCAGCCTGGCCAACATGGTGAAACCCCATCTCTACTAAAAATACAAAAATTAGCTGGGCATTACAGGTGGCACATGCCTGTAATCCCAGCTACTCATGAGGCTGAGGCAGGAGAATTGCTTGAACTGGGACCCGGGAGGTGGAGGTTGCAGTGAGCCAAGATTGCGCCGCTTGTACTCCAGCCTGGGCTACAGAGTGAGACTCCATCTCCAAAAACAAAAAACAAAAAAGATTATAACTTCCAGAGCCCCTCTTTCCTCCATGGGGGCCTGTGGGTGGGCTCCCTGAATTCTGTGGGAAGTAAATTAGTGGATGGCTTGTCTAGACTGAGCTGGGAACTGGGCCTGGACAGGGCTGGGGGAAGATGGGGCCTCTGGGGCGGGGCTCAGCCCTGATGAGTCCCGGGGGCTGTTTCAGGGCGAAGTTAGGCATGCCCCAGTTTCTGAGCACTGAAGCCCAGAGCCTCCTGCGGGCCCTGTTCAAGCGGAATCCTGCCAACCGGCTCGGTAAGTAGTCCCAGCTCAGGGGAGGGGATGTGGCGGTGGGGAGCTGGGTACAGCTGCAGCCTAGGCCATGGGGCCACATCTGGGCTGAAAGGGGCCGTTGTCCTTTGTGTGGGCAGACAATGCCGCAGGCCACCCTGCCTTCTGGCTCCATGTGTGGTGTTGTGGAGCGGGGGGTTGACCTGTGTGTAGGGGGAAGGCAGGAACTGAGTCATCCCTACTCTCTCTGGGGACAAGGACAGAGGCCCCCACACAGCTTCTCCGCCAAGGCTGCTGGCACAAGAGGAAGAGCATTAGCTCAGGAGTCAGAAGGCACAGGTCCCAATCCCGCCTCTGTGTCAGGTCCCCACTGCCTGGCACGAAGCAGTCCCTCCATAAATATTTGTTAAACAAATGAGGCCATTTATGAACTAAGTGACCCCAGGCAGGTGACTTCACCTCTCTGCGCCCCAGGTTCCTCGTCTCAAGGGGAGATGATGATCCCAAGCTTGCTTCAGGGCTCTGTTGATTACATGAGGTTGCGTGAGCATGCCTGGCGTGTAGTAGGTGTTCAGTATGTGTTGGCTTCCCTGGCTCCTGGGTTCATCTGGTTCGTGACCAGCTATATAAGGTCCAGTCCAGGCCCCTGGGGTCGAATGGAGTGATAGCCTGTCCCATGGTTGAAAAGGTCAATGGGATAAGACGAACAGAGATGGGGCCTGTGTTGGAATGAGGTGGGGCTCTCTGTAGGTCTCAGAACAAGCTCAGCTTCTGTCCTGACGGTGTGGCCTTGGAGAAGTTGCCTAAACCTCTGGGCCTTCCTTCTCCCATTAGTACATTGGGGCTTCTTCATCAGAAGCTCCAGAAAGTTGAAGATGCTGAGTGGGTGCCAGGCCTTAGGGTGATGGCTGGGCAGATTCGAGCAGGGTTAGCCCATTTTCCCCTCTGCTCCAGCAGCTGGTTCCAGAGCTCTGGGAGGCTGCTTGGTGGGCAGGGTGGTGTCTGGGAGTTGCACCATCCAGGGACAGACCCTTCATTTGGGCTCTTTCAGGCTCCGGCCCTGATGGGGCAGAGGAAATCAAGCGGCATGTCTTCTACTCCACCATTGACTGGAATGTGAGTGTGTCCACCCACACCAAGGCTCTGGCCAGGCCACCAGCCATCTTGGCCACAGGAAGGGAGGTGGGAGGGGAGCCTCTGCCAGTGAGGGCCCCAGACGCAGGAGCAGAGGGTACCAGTATCCCCTTAAAGACAAGGCTGGCCTCCTGAGGGCAAGTAATCATGCCCTTGTCTGCTGGGCAACATGGCCTATGTTCCAGGCCCAGCACCTCCTCCTGCCTGGGACTCCCGGTGGGCTGTTGGGGATGCTGTGGTGACCAGAGTGCCCACCCCACTGTGCAGAAGCTGTACCGTCGTGAGATCAAACCACCTTTCAAGCCAGCAGTGGCTCAGCCTGATGACACCTTCTACTTTGACACTGAGTTCACGTCCCGCACACCCAAGGGTGCGTCCCTTAATTGTTTTGTCTATCTTGAGCTGGTACAAGAGGGAAGCTGGGAGTCGGTGGCAGCTTGAGGGACAGAGATAGTCAGGGACAGTGACGGGCGGAGGTGTGTGGGCGGGCAGGCGGGTGAGTTTCTGGCTCCGTGGGACTCTGACTTTGTCCTTGTCTCACTCTGCCTGACTCTCTCACTCTGGGGCTCTGTGGATCTCTTTGTGTCTGGTGAGAGAGTGGGAGTTGGGGGGTGTGGGTGGTGAAGGCCACAGTAGAAAAGTCAGGACCTCTGCCCCGGGTACCTTCCAGCCCACGGGGAAGACCAAACGCACAGGCTTACCATCACGTCAGGGATAAAGAATCTGACTCAGCCACACTGTGTGGTGAAAACAGTCTGGCTGAGCAGAGGTGACAGTGCCCATAGGTCAGGGACAGGCATGGGAATCAGCTTCGGCTGCTCTGACTGCTGGGCCTCAGTGTACTTATCTGGAACAAGGGCACAGCCATAAACCCATGCATTCCCTGGGGTTGCTGCAAGACGCCCGTGAGGGAGCTTCTGGGAAGGAGCCTGGCAAATCGTAACTTTCTGGCCAGATATTGCCAGTGGGTGGTGGGTAGAGTGTTAGTTTTGGGAGGCCTCCTATTAGGGCATGTTTTAGGAGAGGGGGTGCTTTTCTCACTGCAGCTTGCACACCTCTGATGACAGGGAGCTCAGCACTTCACATAGTCCACTGGGCAGTGTGACAGGTGCAGCTTCATGGGGGTCAGGGGCCGGAGGAGCATCAGCCAAGTCTTCTCAAAGGAGGAGCATGTGAGCTGTCTTGAAGGATAGGCAAGGAGCGGATTAGTTAAAGGGAACAGTGCGTGCAAGGGCTCAGAGACCCCTTTAAGGATCTGGGAAGTCCAACGTGGCTCAGCTGTGGCGTGGAGAGAGAGATGAGGATCACAAGGCTCTCAACTGCCAGACTCAGGAGCTGGGCTTACTCCCAAAAGCAGAGGGGAACCTTTGAAAGGTGCAGGTAGCGGGGCAGGTTTGTGCTTGGAACCTTCCCTCCAGCTGCTGTGCAGAGGTAGACCTGAAGGGGCTGACATAAGACAGGGAAGCTGGGGAGGAATATCCAGGAAAGGGTGAACTGTCAGCCGGTGGAGGTGGGGGTCTTTTATGTTCCTCATGGGTCAGGACTGGACTGGTCTAAACACATATGAGCAGTTAGGCTAATGCCTGGGATGGACGGGCCCCTTGCAGGCTCCCACCATGGCCAGCTACTGAGGCAGGTCTGGAGGCCCTGTGCTCCCCCTTTGCTGGGCTGGCTCAGGGTGGAGGGTACCTCCTCAGGCTCGCATTCCCCTCCCGTCCCTACAGATTCCCCAGGCATCCCGCCTAGCGCTGGGGCCCATCAGCTGTTCCGGGGCTTCAGCTTCGTGGCCACTGGCCTGATGGAGGATGACGGCAAGCCTCGCGCCCCACAGGCACCCCTGCACTCAGTGGTACAGGTGAGGGGGGTAGGGGCTGCTGATCCATTCTCCTTTTCTAGCTCCACAGCAGAATGGCTGAGAATACAGGCTCTGAGTTACACAGAACCAGGTTCATACCCTCATGCCACTGTGGGACCCGTAGGGCATCCAACATAAAACAGGGACAGTAAGGCCCACCTCACATGGTGGCCCTGATAATTGGATAATGATATGGGTATACATTTCCCAGCACAAGGCCAGGGTCTGGGTATATGCCAGGGGGTTCCCAGGGTGGTGGTGCAGAGTGACCGTCATGTCTCTGGCAGGAGGGTAGCAGAGGACTTGTGTCCCTTCACACTTGTTCCCTGTTTGTACATTTTCACTGCTTCATGAAAGTTTTGGGTTGAGAGGCAAGGATATAGACTCCAGAGCTCATTGCGTGGGTTCCAGATTCACAAGATAATGGACTTTGGGTTTTTTTGTTTTTTTAAGAGACACAGTCTTGCTCTGTTGCCCAGGCTGGAGTGCAGTGGCACAAACTCAGCTCACTGCAACCTCCACCTCAGCTTCAAGTGATTCTCCTGCCTCAGCCTCCTGAGTAGCTGGGACTACAGATGTACGCCACCACACCCAGCTAATTTTGTTTTTTGGTGTTTTTAGTACAGACAAGGTTTCACCATGTTGGCTAGGCTGGTGTCAAACTCTAGACCTCAAGTGATCCGCCCACCTCAGCCTTTCAAAGTGCTGAGATTACAGACATGAGCATCTGGCTAGATAATGGATTTTGGATGAGACACTTCCCTTCCTGGTGCCTCAGTTTCCTCATCTGTAAATGGGGAAAATGATAGAAGCTTCCTCCATAGAGTTGTTATGAGGATTATTAGAGTTAATACATGTAAAGTTAAGGTGGGCTGGGCATGGTGGCTCATACCTGTAATCCCAGCACTTTGGGAGGCCAAGGTCGGTGGATTGCTTGAGGACAGGAGTTTAAACAGACCAGTCTGGTCAACATTGTGAAACCTATCTCTACTAAAAATACAAAAATCAGCCGGGCATGTTGGCGCATGCTTATAGTGTCATCTACTTGGGAGGCTGAGACACGAGAATCGCTTGAACCCAGGAGACAGAGGTTGCAGTGAGCCAAGAATGCACCATGGTACTCCAGCCTGGGTGACAGAGCAAGACTCTGTCTCAAAAAATAAATAAATAAAATTTAAAAATAAAGTTAAAGTGACTATGTCATTTATTTTCCAAACTAGGACATCTTTCTTTATCCAGGACAAATACTAAATCAGACTGGATGCAAGGACCGCAGGCCCAAACCAGGGCTGTCCACAGGGCGTGCAGTCACCTGATGAAAGTGCTTAGAATAGTGCCGGGCACACAGCACACACTAAGCACCATTGAGCATTGCTATGGCTAATGTCCCAGAACCTCGAGATGAGCTGTGACACCCAGAAAAGGGGGGCAACTCACTCAAAGCCATAGTAGCAGAGCTGGAACTCAGCTCAGGGCTCCTACATCCCTCCCAGGCCTGCTCAGGCTTTTCAGAACTAAAGACCTCTCCATGTGTGTTGTGACCCTCTTGCCCCCTCCCTACACTGCCCTCTGACCACAGGCTGCAGTCCAGGCAGGCTGGGAGCCAGCGAGTATGCCCATCATATAGAATAGAAAACCAGCCAGGCATGGTGGCTTCAGCCTGTAATCCCAGAAGCTTGGGAGGCAGAGGCGGGCGGATCATGAGGTCAGGAAATCAAGACCATCGACCATCCTGGCCATGGTGAAACCCCATCTCTACTAAAATAAAAAAATTAGCCGGGTATGGTGGTGCACGCCTGTAGTCCCAGCTACTCAGGAGGCTGAGGCAGGGGAATCTCCTGAATCCAGGAGTCAGAGGTTGCAGTGAGCCAAGATTGCGCCACTGCACTCCAGCCTGGCGAAGGAACAAGACTCCATCTCAAAAAAATAAAAGAAAACTGAGGCCCAGAGAGGGGTAGGCTCTCACCTGCGGTCACATTGCCAGCACTACATCCCAAGCCTCCTGGCTCTTTCCTGGTGCCATCTCTACTGAGCCAAGACCTTGGGTGCTGGGGGATGACCCCTAGCACTCTGGAGCCAGGGGTCAGCCACAATTTTTGGTCTCCTACAGCAACTCCATGGGAAGAACGTGGTTTTTAGTGACGGCTACGTGGTAAAGGAGACAATCGGTGTGGGCTCCTACTCTGTGTGCAAGCGCTGTGTCCACAAGGCCACCAACATGGAGTATGCTGTCAAGGTGGGCCTCCTGAACATGTCTCGGCCAAGGCTGCCGGGCTGGGGGCAGGTCCCCATCTGGCGGGGAGGGGTGGTTCCTGAGCTCTGCAGATGGACGAAAGGTGTGTGGCTGAGACCTCCAGGCCTGCTCCGTAGGAGGGGAGGACCCTGGAGCCTGTCACCCTGACACTGCCATGTGCATGCCCCTTTCTTCAGGTCATTGACAAGAGCAAGCGGGATCCTTCAGAAGAGATTGAGATTCTTCTGCGGTACGGCCAGCACCCCAACATCATCACTCTGAAAGATGTGAGTGGGGTCCTTGAGACTGGGGTGGGGACCAGGAACTCAACTCTCCAGGATTTGTCTCAGGTTTTCCGTTCCTCTGACTTCTTAGCCTCCTTCCAGTGCTCATGCGAAGGTGAAGGAGGACCCTTGGTCTCTGCAGTCTGGCCATACCCCAAGGGCCCTCCTTCAGACTCAAGCATTTTCTGAAGACCTTCTTGCCTATCAGGGGACCAGTGTCAGCATCCTCTTTTCAGGGAGGGCAGGGCCACTGAAGTGCACAACGGAACACATGCCTAAGGCTCATGTCATTCTTCCCTGCTCTGGGACGCTGCTGACTAGGGCGCCCAGGCCTGACACTGGGGAGAAGAGCCTGATGGTGAGGTCTTTGGCAGGTGTACGATGATGGCAAACACGTGTACCTGGTGACAGAGCTGATGCGGGGAGGGGAGCTGCTGGACAAGATCCTGCGGCAGAAGTTCTTCTCGGAGCGGGAGGCCAGCTTCGTCCTGCACACCATCGGCAAAACTGTGGAGTATCTGCACTCACAGGGGGTGAGTCTGGATTCGGGGAGGTGGTAGGGGAATGCCAAGGGTTATACCATCAGCAGAGCACATGAACCACATGCTGGCCCAGGAATGGCAGCCTCCAGCCAGCTAAACTGAGGGGACACTAGGGCTGTGTGGGTGGATGCGTGCAAAGGAGGGAGGGAGAGATGTGGCCAAATTGTGAAAGGGAAGGTATGGAAAGTTATTCAGTATCTACTGTGTGCCAGGCACCATGGAAAGGTTTGGCGTAACATGAAGTTTCCAGGCCAGGCACAGTGGCTGACACCTGTGATCCCAGCACCTTGGGAGGCCAAGGCAGGCGGATCACTTGAGGTCAGGAGTTCGAGACCAGGCTGGCCAACATGGTAAAAGCCCGTCTCTACTAAAATACAAAAAAATTAGCTGAGTGTGGTAGCTGGTGCCTGTAATCCCAGCTACTTGGAAGGCTAAGGCAGGAGAATGGCTTGAACCTGGGAGGTGGATGTTGCAGTGAGCCAAGATCATGCCATTGCACTCCAGTGTGGGCAACAGAGCAAAACTCTGTCTAAAAAATAAATAAATAAATAAGAAAATTTCCTTACATTATCTCAATTGATTTTCACAACAGCTCTGAGATAGATGCTGTTATTGGCCCCACTTCATAGGTAAGAAGACTGGAGCTCAGAGATGAAAGGTCATTTGCTCTAGGTCTCATAGCCAGGGAAGAATGGAAGGATTTCAAAGTGAAGAATTTAGGTGGGAAGTGCCTTTTGAGTTAGGAAGCGCCAGGTTCACTGTGGGGGAGCTGCAAGGCTACAGGGAGGTGAATTTGACTATGGGTTCAGTTGCTAAGGCAGAGGAAATGGATGCTGGAGGGAATTCTGCTGGAAATGTAGCAGGGACTGCAGAAGAGGTGTAGGTCCAAATGGCAGAGTTCAGCCTTCATTACTGCACAAGGCAGGTGAGCACTAGATGACAGTGAGGTAGGAAAGTTCATTACAGTGTATTCAAGCCCAAAACAGTAGCATTAGTTTCTCTCTGTATGAGGTGTTTTAGGGTGCTCTTGATCAGACAGCGTGGGGGTTAAGAATGCAGGCTCCAGAGTCCACTTGGCTGAGTCCAGGTCTTGGTGTATGAGGTTGTCACTTGTTTTCACATAGTACCCAGTCCATAGACACAGTTCCCCTACTGTCTTTTTTTTTTTTTCAGATGGAGTTTTGCTCTTCTTGCCCAGGCCAGAGTGCGATGGTATGATCTTGGCTCACTGAAACCTCCGCCTCCTGGGTTCAAGCGATTCTCCTGCCACAGCCTCCCGAGTAGCTGGGATTACAGGCATGTGCCACCTCGCCCAGCTAATTTTGTATTTTTAGTAGAGACAGGGTTTTTCCATGTTGGTCAGGCTGGTCTCAAACTCCCGACCTCAGGTGATCCACCTGCCTTGGCCTCCCAAAGTGCTGGGATTACAGGTGTGAGTCACTGTGCCCAGCTTTTTTTATTTTTTAATATTTAATGCCAGGCAGAGAATGATTTTTTTCTTTCTTTTTTGAGATGGAGTCTCACTCTTGCTGCCCAAGTTGGAGTGCAGTGACATGATCTCTGCTCACTGCAACCTCTGCCTCCTGGATTCAGGTGATTCTCCTGCCTCAGCCTCCTGAGTAGCTGGATTACAGGCACCCACCACCATACCTGACAAATTTTTTTGTATTTTTAGTAGAGACAGGGTTTTCACCATGTTGGCCAGGCTGGTCTCAAACTCCTGACCTCAGGTGATCTGCCCTCCTCGGCCTTCCAAAGTGTTGGGATTCCAGGCGTGAGTCACCACATCCATCCGCTGTTGTGCTTTCAAAAATGTCTTTTTTGACTGGTTTATTGAAATTACAATATCTGCAAGGTCCACACATTTCATTCAGTGGATAAGTCTCTCTCTCTTTTTTGAGACAGGGTCTCACTCTGTTGCCCAGGCAGGAGTGCAATGACACAATCGCGGTTCACTGCAGCCTCGACCTTGGGCTCAAGTGATCCTCCCACTTCAGCCTCCCAAATGGTGGGACCACAAGCATGCACCACCACACAAAATACAAAAAAAAAAAAAAATTCAAAAAATTTTGTATTTTTTGTAGAGATAGGGTTTTGCCATGTTGCCCAGGCTTGTCTTGAACTCCTGAGCTCAAGTGATCACCCACCTCAGCCTCCCACAGTGCTAGGATTACAGGTGTAAGCCATTTTACCCAGCCTCTTTAAAAAAAAAAAAGAAAAGGCTGGGCGTGGTGGCTCACGCCTGTAATCCCAGCACTTTGGGAGGCCGAGGTGGGAGGATCACGAGGTCAAGAGATCGAGACCATCCTGGCCAACATGGTGAAACCCCGTCACTACTAAAAAATACAAAAATTAGCTGGGTGTGGTGGCACGCACCTGTAGTCCCAGCTACTTGGGAGGCTGAGGCAGAAGAATTGCTTGAACCCAGGAGGCGGAGATTGTAGTAAGCTGAGATTGTGCCACTGCACTCCAGCCTGGCGCCTGGCGACAGAGCAAGACTCTGTCTCAAAAAAAAAAAAAAACCTGGAGGAAAATTCACATACAGTAGATTTCAAGGGTCCATTTGGATGAGTTTTGTTAAATTTGTACACCCATGTCACCTCCAGAGTTAGACCTCCCTTTTCTCTGCCACCGACTGATTGAATATCAGTTCTGTGGAATGTCTCACATTCTGAATTTGTCTGTTGGCTGCATCTTGGCATCATTTACGTTATTTCTCCATTGCCTATATTTTCTGTAAACTGCAAGTTGCTCTAACATAATTATTGGCTTTTTGCCAAGGTGGGCAGATTCCTTGAGGCCAAGAGTTCAAGACCAGTCTGGCCAATATGGTGAAACCCCATCTCTACCAAAAATACAAAAATTAACTGGGCATGGTGGCGTGTGCCTGTAATCTCAGCTACTCTGATGGGTGAGGCACAAGAATCACTTGAATCTGGGAGGCAGAGGTTGCAGTGACCTGAAATCACACCAATGCACTCCAGCCTGGATGACAGAGCAAAACCCTGTCTCAAATAAAAAATAAAAATAAAAAAGAAGGCCGAGATCATCCCCTGTATGGAGGTACACTTACTTCACAGTGCATCACAACCACAAGCCCACAGTATCATGCTGCCTCCCTTTAGTCATGGCAGGTGGTAACTGTCTGATCTCCTTATTGTAAAGATCCTTATCGAGGCCAGGTGTGGTGGCTCACGCCTGTGATCCCAGCACTTGGGAGGCTGAGGCAGGCAGATTACGAGGTCAGGAGTTCAAGACCAGCCTGGCCAAGATGGTGAAACCCTGTCTCTACTAAAAATGCAAAAATCAGCTGGGCGTGGTGGCGCATGCTGTAATCCCAGCTACTCAGGAGGCTGAGGCCAGAGAATCACTTGAACCCTGGAGGCGGAGGTTGCAGTGAGCCAAGACCATGCCATTACACTCCAGCCTGGGCAACAGAGCGAGACTCCATCTCAAAAAAAAAAAAAAGATCCTCATCTGATGGTTTCATCCTTTCAGAATCTTGCCTGAGTTGAGTATTTCATTAGGATTGTGAAAGTGGCAACGCCTGATTATGTCTAATTTTTTAGGAGAAATTCTGTGAAAAAGAACTTTACCTCTTAACCAAAGCTCCAATTTGGTTACCCCCAGGGCATCATGTTTGAAGTGGCTTTGGTTTTTGAAATCCCAGTGTAATAGACTAATATTTAACATGTCAGGTCAGAGAGTAAATGTGTTTCCTTTTTCTGTTTTGTTCTTAAGTGAGTACTCATTAAACTTAAGAAGGTTTAGAAGACAGGCAAGCCAGTGTACCTGTGGGTCACCTGAAGCTCAGAGCAAGGAGGAACTTGGTGAAGAGGCACTTCCAGAGGCAGTGAGCCCTTTCCACTAGGGATGTGCAAAGCTCCAAGTATAGATAACCACTTGGTGAGGATGTTGTTGGAGGAAGTTGTCTCCTTCCCAAAGCTAGAAATGTATGCATCTTCAGAGTTTCTGGCTCTTTGCTAATACCGGAGCAGATGATGAGGAATGGGAAGCTCTTGTTGAGATATTTGGAGGGGTTACTCTGGGTTGGTTTGTCAGCAGCAGTAGCTGCGGTCTGTAAACTGGGAATCCCACAGGAGCTGAGGGATGGGAAGGGGATGACCAGGGAGCAGGGTCCATTCGGACCCCTATTTGTTTTAATATTGTCTTTGTATTGAAGCATTGCATAAACACTGAGAAGTACACAAATCATAATGGACAAGTCAACAAATTTTCAAAAAGTAAATATACCTGTGTAACCAGTACTCAGATCAATAAACAAAGCACTTTCAGTTCTCCTAGAGCACACCCACCTGAGGATAACCAGCCTAAGCTAAATTCTAATAGGTTCATTTTGCCCATTTTTTAATTTCTTTTTTCTTTTTTCTTTTTTTTTTTTTTGAGATGGGGTTTTGCTCTTCTTGACCAGGCTGGAGTGCAGTGGCGCTGGTCTCACCTCACTGCAACCTCCGCCTCCCAGGTTCAAACAATTCTCCTATCTCAGCCTCCCAAGTATTATAGGCACCCGCCACCACACCCAGCTAATTTTTTGCATTTTTAGTAGAGACAAGATTTCACCATGTTGGCCAGGCTGGACTCAAACTCCTGACCCCAAGTGATCCACCCACCTCAGCCTTCCAAAGTGCTGGGATCACAGGCGTGAGCCACCGTGCCCGGCCCCATATTTGAATTTCATAAAAACATTCTCTTTTGTATCTGGCTTCTGCCAGTCAGTGTTGTCTTTGACATCCATCTACGTTGTTTTGTGGCTGCTATTCATTCATTTTCATTGCTGTGTAAAACTCTACAGACCACGATTAATTGTCCATTCTGTTAATAGACACCGGATGGTTACCAGATTTTTGACGATTACAAATAATGCTGCTGTGACATTCTATCTTTTGGTGAACATCTGTACATTTTAATGTTGGTTGTATACCTAGCAGTGGAATTGCTGGGTCAGAGTGTTTGTGTGTTCATCTTTAGCAGATATTGCCAAACAGTTTTCCAGAGTGGTTTTACTAATTTAGACTCCCAACAGAAGTGTGTGAGAGGTCCGGTACTTGCCAACAGTTGGTATTTTTAATCTCTTCAATCATTGCTATTCTGGCGGGTGTGTAGTCGTATCTCATTGTAGTTTTAATTTGCATTTTTCTGGTGATTAATGAAGTTGAGCACTTCTTCATATGTGTACTGCCATTTGGACAGCCTCTTTTATGAATGCCTCTTTCAAGTCTTGTCCAGTTTTAAAAATTGGGTTGTCTGTCCTTTTCATCTTATGGTGCAGGAGTGAGAGGGCTTCTCTCTTTAACCAGATGATTCACTTAGAACAACTTCACTTCTTTTTTGGCCAGTCACAGGTGCCTAAATGCTGCTGCCACTGCTGCTAATGGCACTGATGCTACATGCCACTTTCCACAGGCCAGGCGGGGTTCTGTGCACTTTACATATTAACTCTTTTTTTTTGAGACGGTGTCTCACTCTGTCACCCAGTCTGGAGTACAGTGCCATGATCATGGCTCCCTGCAGCCTTGACTTCCCAGGCTCAAATGCTCCTCCCTCCTCAACAACCCCCACCCTGCAGAGATAGGACTACAGCCATGCCACCACACCTGGCTAATTGTTAAATTTTTTTTTTGTAGAGACAGGGTCTCACCCTGTTGCCTTAAACTCCTGCGCTCAAGCAATTCTCTCACCTCGGCTTCCCAAACTGCTGAGATTACAGGTGTGAGCCACTGCACCCAGCCCAGAGCCTGCGCTCCTTTTTTCTGAGATAGAGTCTCACTCTGTTGCCCAGGCTGGAGTGCAATGGTGTGATCTTGGCTCACTGCAACCTCCGCCTAACGGGTTCAAGAGATTCTCCTGCCTCAGCCTCCCAAGTAGCTGGGATTACAGGTGCCTGCCACCATGCCCGGCTGATTTTTTGTATTTTGTAGTAGAGACGGGGTTTCACCATGTTGGCCAGGCTGGTCATGAACTCCTGACCTCAGGTGATCTACCCATCTCAGCCTCCCAGAGTGCTGGGATTACAGGCGTGAGCCACTGTGCCTGGCTGAGCCTGTGCTCTGAACGCATGCATGTGGTCCAGTACTGCTTTGGACAGCCACCTCTGGTCTCTAGTTTTTAAGTGCTTCTTCACAAGCAGTCACTGTATCTTAACATCCAGCATGATAGAGGGGTTCAGTCCCAGGCAGTTCTGGGGTTACTGTGACATCTGTCATCTCCCAAGCCCTGTGCTAAATATTCCTGTTCTCCTTGTAAGCCTAGGGTTGAATACTGTTATCAGCCCTATTTTACAAGTGAGGAAACTGGGGGCTAGAGAGGTTAATTGGCATGCCCAAGACCACACAGCTAGGAGTGGATAGTAAAGCTGGGCTTCACACCCTGGCCTGCCCGACTCCTTCCTGTGACAGGAATCCTAACTCTTCTGGAGGTCACGGCCTATTGCCTCAGTGCCTGCATTCGGCTTACACATATATTTTGTTTGGCCTGCAAGATAAGGGGTGTGTTTTTGTTGTTTTTGTTTGTTTGTTTGTTTTGAGATGGAGTCTTGCTCTGTCACCCAGGCAGGAGTGCAGCGGCAGGATCTCAGCTCACTGCAACCTCCGCCTCCTGGGTTCAAGCCATTTTCCTGCCTCAGCCTCCCCAGTAGCTGGGATTACAGGCATGCACCATCACACCCAGCTAATTTTTGTATTTTTAGTAGAGATGGAGTTTCACCATGTTGGCCAGGCTGGTCTCAAACTCCTGACCTTGTGATCTGCCCACCTCAGCCTCCCAAAGTGCTGGGATTACAGGTGTGAGCCACTGCACCTGGCCGCTGATAAGGGGTGTTTTTTGATTTGAGGTATAGTTTTGTAAGGTTTGGTAATTTGGCTGCTTTTTAGAAAACTGGGTCTGAGTTGCTACATAGCGACTGTCAGCTGGAGCCAGGTAGCTGCTGCCCTCTTTGGATGGATTGGAGTTTCCCACTCTGCCTGGCTTCACTCATTACTTGCCCAGCCCATTGTGATTTTCCATGCAGTGAGATATGAGACTCTATTTTTCCTCCTCCTACACACACACCTGAGGGTCAGGTATCAGAATCACCTGTGGGGCTTTTTCAAGCTGTGCTTCCCCTCCCCCACTCACCATCCCTACTATTCTGATTCTGGGCAGTGGTGAGACAGTTTCCTGTAGGAGTTTGTTGTTTCTCTATGTTGTAGTAGGATAGGAAAAAAGATCAACAACTTCTATATCCCCGTGTCCCAGAAGTGTCATGTGTGCTATGCTAAACTGGAAAGACCATGGAATTAAGTTCAGAACTGGGTCCTGGTCTTGCCTCTGCCTCTGACTTACATGCAAGTCAATTGTCCTCTCAGGCCAGGCGCAGTGGCTCACACCTGTGATCCCAGCACTTTGGGAGGCCAAGGTGGGCAGATCACTGGAGGCCAGAGTTTGAAACCAGCCTAGCCAACATGGTGAAACCCTGTCTCTATAATACAAAAATTAGCCAGGCGTGGTGGCTCACGCCTGTAATTCCAGCTACTTGGGAAGCTGAGACATGAAAATTGCTTGAACCCGGGACGGAGGTTGCAGTGAACCGAGACTGTGCCACTGGCAAGAGTTCGTCTCAAAAGAAAAAAGAAAATTGTCCTCTCAGAGCCTTGGTTTTCTCTTCTGTAAAACGGAGCTAATAATCCCTGTCCACCTGCAGAGGTATGGTGGGTGGCTCCAGTGAGATCATGACTGGGAACGTTCTTTGTAAACTGGGAGTTCTCTTGTTTTTTTTTGTTTTTTTTTTAAAGGCCAGCAGCCTATCGAACTGAAAGCCTCAGGAGCTGACAGCTTTCCAGGCTGAAGGCCGGAGTTCCCTTGTACAGGGTAGTTGG
Source organism: Aotus nancymaae (assembly GCF_030222135.1). Lineage (NCBI taxonomy): Eukaryota > Metazoa > Chordata > Mammalia > Primates > Aotidae > Aotus > Aotus nancymaae. The sequence continues at coordinate 23,152,561 of NW_026988467.1, forward strand.
TGTCCTCAGCCAAGCTGAGCATTCCTGACCTCTAGGAAGCTTGGCTGGGCCCTCTGTGGGGAAAAGTCCACATTCCTGGGGACCTGGCCCTATGCTGTGGGCTATATGATTGTGTTTGCAGGAGAGAGCCCAAGGGACCTTCTCTGAGACTTGGATACAGTTCGTTGCTGGGGCCACCCTAATAGTGTGGCCCTTTCGCCCTTAACTACCTGGTACTCCTCTCCCTGTGGAGGTGGACTGTGCTGGGCCATGTCTACCCTCTTCACAGGCTCCACGGGCACTGCTGGAGGGCTTGGGGATCAACTGAGACTGTGAAAGGACTGTCTGAATAAAACCACCTAACTGTGGCCAGGGGCAGTAGCTCATGCCTATAATTCCAGCACTTTGGAAGGCTGAGGTGGGTGGATAACTTGAGGTCAGGAGTATGAGACCAGCCTGGCTAGCATGGTGAAAACCCCATCTCTACTAAAAATACAAAAAAAAAAAAAAAATTATCCAGGCATGGTAGTGCACGCATGTAATCCCTCAGGAGGCTGAGGCAGGAGACTCACTTGAACCCAGGAGTTGGAGGTTGCAGTGAGCCAAGATTGTGCCACTGCACTCCATCCTGGCAAGTCAGAGCAAGACGCCGTCTCAAAAAAAAGAAAAAACGAAAAAACAAACTGACCTGCAAAACTCTACTAATCTAACCTGCAAGGTGTCTCTGTGTTTCAGAGGTGTGATTTGTTCATCCATTGCACAAAGTTCACTTAGCATTTGCTCTGTGCTAGGCCCTGCAATGGGTATGGGCATTCCACAGACGTAGGGTTATGGTTGTTACCAAAGGAGCCCCTGGGCTCTGATCCCTGAGCTCTGGGCACTTGAGGGGATGCAGTAGACAATGAAGCTGAAACAGATGACGGCTGTGCCTCCCATGTTAGGCTAGGGACTTTGGTTGGGGCTTTGTCTTGCAGGTAGGGAGCCTTTGACGGATTTTTGACAATGCCCAGGGAGGTTCCATTAGCTCAGGGGAGAAGGAACAGGAAGATGAGGACATGAGGAGTTTAGTGTGGGATGTGTTGAGTCTGAGGCTCTGTGGAACATCCCGTGGTTGCCATGTGGTAGGCAGCTGGATTTATGAGCCAAGACTCAAGAAAGTTCTGGACTAGGGTTAGAGATCTGAGAGGTATTGGTAATTGATAGTTAGAGGATTGACTATGAATAGAACTGTACAGGCCAGGCACAGTGACTCACACCTATAATCCCAGCATTTTGGGAGGCCCAGACAGGAGGATCACTTGAGCCCAGGAGTTCAAGACCAGCCTGGGCAACATAGCGAGACCCTGTCTTTACAAAAAAATGTTTTAAAAATTAGTTAGGTGTGGTGACACACACCTCTAGTCCCAGCTACTTGGGAGGTTGAGGTGGGAGGATCACTTGAGCCAGAGGTTGTGGGTGCAGTGAGCCATGATCATGCTACTGTACTGCAGCCTGGGCAACAGAGAACCTGTCTCAAAAAAAAAACCTTACAGAGTGTGAGAAGGATAAGAATGAAATGTGGAGTAGTTCAGCCCCCTCAAGTTAGAGATGAGCAAGCAGGGCCCAGAGGAAAGCGTTTGCTTATGGCCTCAGCAGCAAGTGTCATTCATTCATTCATTCAACAGGTGTTTATTACATCCTGCCATGTACTAGGAGCTAGTTTAAGTGCTGGGATACAGCAGTGAGCAAAACACTCATGGAGCTTACATTCCAGTGGGCAGTCTCCGAAAACAAATTGAATATTATGTTAAGTGGTGGCAAATGCTACAGATAAAAGTAAAGCAGTGTATTCATAGATTCTGAAGATTAGGAAAATAGGGCTGGGTTTGGTGGCTTATGCCTGTAATCCCAACACTTTGGGAGGCCAAGGCAGGTGGATCACTTGAGGTCAGGAGTTTGGAACCAGACTGGCCAACATGGTGAAACCCTGTCTCTTTTTTTTTTTTTTTAAATCATCTAGCCCAAAATGTCAAAATGTCAGAAACCCTGTCTGTACTAAAAATACAAAAAATTATCCAGGCATCATGGGGGGTGCCTGTAATCCCAGCTATTCTGGAGGCTGAGATTTACTTGATCCTGGGAGGCAGAGGCTGCAGAAAGCTGAGATCTTGCCCCTGCACTCCAGCCTTGGCGACAGAGGGAGGCTTGTCTCAAAAATATAAAAAGAATGACACTTTTTAGATTTTGACCTAAGTAACAGGAAGGATGGAGTTGCCACAAGGTAAGATTATGTGATGAGTAGTTTTAGGGGAGAATTGGGAATTCCTGTGGACACCTATACAGAGTTCAAGTGGGCAGTGGCAGCAGCAGTAAGTCCCTCATTTCAGCCCTTTCCCCTTCTCGGATTCCAGGTCTGTGCTCCCATCTCTCCACGCCCTGTCTGTGTAACTTTCTCATCCCTGGCAGCTGACCTGGGCCACTAGCCACCTCCCCACACTGAGAACTGACCCCAGCCCCCTGCCCTTAGGTTGTGCACAGGGACCTGAAGCCCAGCAACATCCTGTACGTGGACGAGTCCGGGAATCCTGAGTGCCTGCGCATCTGCGACTTTGGTTTTGCCAAACAGCTGCGGGCTGAGAATGGGCTGCTCATGACACCTTGCTACACAGCCAACTTTGTGGCGCCCGAGGTGAGTGGCCCAGCCTCCTCAGCTATAAGACGGGGGAACCGGAGGCCTTGTGCCCCCTCCCAGAGGCCCCACATTGGCCAGGGCTCCAGTCTCTGTGACCTTGGCCCAGCTGGCAAGGGAAGATCTAGCCTGTGGCTGGGACCCTTGTCCTGCCCTTGAGAGCAGTAGCAGGAGCATCTGTGGCAACTTTCTACTGCCCCCAGGCTGACCACCTGCCCTGCCCTGTTGCCAGGTGCTGAAGCGCCAGGGCTACGATGAAGGTTGTGACATCTGGAGCCTGGGCATTCTGCTCTACACCATGCTGGCGGGGTGAGTGCCCCTTGGCCTGGACCCTTCCCCACTCCTGCAGCCCTAGCATTTGGGCTGGGTGGTGCTTGTCTGATAGGAAAGGCTCAGCCAGCCCTGCCTCAGGATGGTCTGGAAACAGAGACATGGTCCTGCCTCTGGGAGCTCTGCCTTGGGAGCACCCCTTCTGTGGGGAGACACAGTCTCCCACCACAGCCCCAGCCCCAGGATGGAGGCCAGAGTCTGTACCCAGACCGTGCGGGCTTTTCCACAGATACACTCCATTTGCCAACGGGCCCAGTGACACACCAGAGGAAATCCTAACCCGGATCGGCAGTGGGAAGTTTACCCTCAGTGGGGGAAACTGGAACACAGTTTCAGAGTCAGCCAAGGTGAGTCTGTAAGGCCTGCATGGCCTCATTTGGAGGAGGGAGGCAGGGTCCCATCCCAGGGCTTTTCAGCTGTTCGTGAACAGCATCATTTCTCCAAGTAGCTATTCCACAAATCCCTGTTGCTGTATTTCTCCAAGTGGAAGATTCCCAGGCAGACCACCCCCACATCCCCCGTACCGTGTTAGGGTAACTTGGTGATCATTCACTGGCCCTTCTCATTCTGGGCCCTGTAGGGCACAGAGGGCTGCATAACCACAGTCCCGGCCTCCGGCCTTGTGGAAACAGTGTAGTAAGGGATACAGCTTGGCACACAAGGAACAGCAGTGCCTGGCGGCCCAGATAGGTGGACCATCTTGGCCAGGGGTGTGGACCATGGAGACACAGAGCAGAGTAACTGGCCATACTAAGCAAAGCCTCCTCCAAGGAGGTGGCATGTGAGCTTCCAGTATTAACAACAGTTTTGGTTATTGGGAATCTGTATTCCAGACAGAGTTGAGCCCTCTATGTGCAGCATCAACTTGTGAGGCAGGTGTGGTTATTCCTGTTTCTCAGCAGGGAAACTGAGGCTCAGAGAGTTGAAGCAACTTGCCCAGGGCACTCAATTGATGAGTACAAAAGGCAAGTTTTGAACCTGAGTCTGTCAAAGCCCAAACCTGAGGATTTTCCTACCTTCCCATATGGCTTTTTGGAGGTAAAGGAGAAATGGAAGGGTGTTCCAGGACGAAGGGTCTAGAGCAGCAAAGGCCCAGAGACAGGAACCTTGGCTGTGTGCGGGAGCCCTGAGCAGAGTGGAGAATGGACCACAGGGGCTGCTGCAAGGGTTCAGGCGGGAGCTAGCAGGAGATGGTTGCCTTCCTGTGCCCCATCAGGGGCCTGCTCCCCTGCAGCCCTCCCACCATCCCCTTGCCCACTGTGTCCCCAGGACCTCGTGTCCAAGATGCTACACGTAGATCCCCACCAGCGCCTCACAGCCAAGCAGGTTCTGCAGCATCCGTGGGTCACCCAGAAAGACAAGCTTCCCCAAAGCCAGCTGTCCCACCAAGACCTGCAGCTTGTGAAGGTATGGCCACCCTTGGGCTGCTGGGCATCTGGGAGGTCAGCCCAAGGTGGCATGATCAGGGACTTGTGGCAGAGCCAGGAAATGCCATGAGGTGAAACATAGGAGAGGAAGATACAGCCCTGCCGTAAGGGAGCCTGTCTAACTGCCACAGTGTCACGGTATACTCACAGCCCCCAGTCCTCTGGAAGACACAGCTGCTGACCTTTGAACCCTCCCATCTGATCGGGGAGGCAGGACTCATGACCATAAAGGACCACTGAGGCTAGATTAACAGTGGGCTATGGGACCAGGAGCGGTAGCTCACACCTATAATCCCAGCACTTTGGGAGGCCAAGGTAGGCGGATCACTTGAAGTCAGGAGTTCGAGACCAGCCTGGTCAACATGGTGAAACCCAGTCTCTACTAAAAATACAAAAATTAGCTGGGCATGGTGGTGGACACCTGTAATCCCAGCTACTTGGGAGGCAGAGGGAGGAGAATTGCTTGAACCTGAGAGGCGGAGGTTGCAGTGAGCCAAGATCGTGCCATAGTGCCCAGCTTGGCAACAGAGCCGAGACTCCATCTCAAAAAAAAAAAAAAAAGAAAAGAAAAATAGTGGGCTGTGGAACACTGAGAGGGGCTGGCCTACCCTTGGGGCATGCATCCCCTCCCCCCTGCATCTCCCGCCATTGTGAACTGACCCCCTCCCCCGCCCCACCCCATTCTCTCTCAGGGAGCCATGGCAGCCACGTACTCCGCACTCAACAGCTCCAAGCCCACCCCCCAGCTGAAGCCCATCGAGTCATCCATCCTGGCTCAGCGGCGAGTGAGAAAGTTGCCGTCCACCACCCTGTGAGGCACCAAGGCATTCAGGCCACAGGGCAGTGCTAGCTTGACAGAGGCAGCATGCTTCCCAGAGGGAGCAGGCTGGAGTCACAGGGCCAGAGGGAGCTGGAACCCGAGGGGCCGGGGAAGCTGCCAGCCCAGACCACCCATAGTGAGGGTGTGAGAAGTGCCTTCTCCTTCCCCAGGATGGACTCTTCTCGGCTCAGGCTCTGCTGGTAGAAAGTGATTCACTGTACAAACTTTTTTTTAATGGAAAAAATTGCATCAACCACCATGGATTTTTACAAGATCCATTTGCCTTTCTGGGAGCAGAAACAGCCAGTGCAGCCCCAGGAGGGGAACTGAGTCACACTGGGGTTCTCTGAGACTCCTTAAAGCAGTTTTGGGATCCCACCCTGGGGACCCTCACGACTGGCCATCTATAGCCATCTGCACACACCTCCAAGGCAGTCCAGTGTCACCTCTCTCAGAGCCTCTGGCTGTTTAGCAGAACTCATTCGATCCCCAATCAGCTCCTTTTCCGTTCTGTTCTGCTGGGGGTTCTAGAACTACTTCCTGCTACAGGAGGGGACTCACGCCCTGCTGGCTTCCAGCTTCAGGCACCAGCATCCACCTCGGCCCTGCCAGTGGACCCCCTGCGGTCACGCTGGGCAGCCCCAGAGAGAGGATGTGGAAAGCACTTTTTGGCTGACTTCTTTCGGGGTTGGCAAGGGGACAGAGTTCACAGGAGGCCAGTGGGCGGGCCATGAGGGGCGGGGCTTTTTTCATTTCTTCCTCAGCTGGTTACTCAGGGTTCATCTGTCCATGGCCTTTCTAATAAACTTTTGAGTTGAAGCCTGCTCTCCTCCACTCTTCATCCCTGAATTTACCCTCTCTCTGCTATCAGATGTCGAGGACATTGGCAGTGACAGAAAGTGGGCCAGGGCCAATTAGCCCAGCTGCTTGGAACCAGGTCATCTGGGGAGTGTGTGGGAATCCCGCTGGCCCTGCCCACGCGTTCCTGCCAGGGGATTCCATTATGGTATTGATAACAGTATTATTAACCACAGGTGACCAAGTGCCAGGCACTGTGCCTGGGCTCACATGACTATCTCGTTTAATCTTATCCCTGTGAGGTAGATGCTCTGTTATCCCTGTATAGATGAGGAAACAGGCTCAAATTGGGGAATGGCATTTGCTCATGCAGTATTTTCTGAGCACCCATTCTGGCCCTGTTCTGGCTGCTGATGAATCAGGTAAAGAACAAGCTCATTGTTTCTATGGGTCTTACCTCCCAGTAGGGGAGATGGACACTTAACAAGCCAAGGTCAGCTACTGATAAGACACGTGCAGAATTAAACTGGGGTAAGAGCTTGGGTGGTCAGGGAAGGCCTTTCTGGGAAGGTAACCCAGAAGCTGAGATCTGAATGGTGAGAAGGGGTCAGCCAAGACCAGGAGGCAGAGGGCAGTCAGGACAAAGGCCGTGAGGGGGAAACAGGCTGGGTGAGCTTGGGGATGAGAGGTTGATGTAGCTGTGACCCCAGAGCCAGGCGTTTGCCCAAGATGCGGCTGGAAAGGAAGCAGAGGCCAGTTGTGCTAGGCATTGTAGGCCAGGATTAGACGTCCATTTAATTCTAAGTGAGGTGCAAGCTCCTAAAAGAGTTTAATTAATCCCAGCACTTTGGGAGGCCAAGGCGGGCAGATCACTTGAGGTCAGGAGTTCAAGACCAGCCTGGCCAACATGGTGAAATTCTGTCTCTACTAAAAATACAAAAATTAGCCGGGCGCGGTGGCTCAAGCCTGTAATCCCAGCACTTTGGGAGGCCGAGGCGGGTGGATCACGAGGTCAAGAGATCGAGACCATCCTGGTCAACATTGTGAAACCCCGTCTCTACTAATACAAAAAAATTAGCTGGGCATGGTGGCGCGTGCCTGTAATCCCAGCTACTCAGGAAGCTGAGGCAGGAGAATTGCCTGAACCCAGGAGGCGGAGGTTGCGGTGAGCCGAGATCGCGCCATTGCACTCCAGCCTGGGTAACGAGAGCGAAACTCCGTCTCCAAAAAAAAAAAAAAAAATACAAAAATTAGCTGGGTGTGGTGGCGCACACCTGTAGTCCCAGCAACTCACAAGGCTGAGGCATGAGAATTCCTTGAACCTGGGAGGCAGAGGTTGCCTCTGAGTGGTGATCATGCCACTGCACTTCAGCCTAGGTGACAGAACAAGACTATCTCAAAAAATAAGATTTCTCTGACTGCTCTGTAGAGAATTTGGGCGGGGAGGGGAGGCAGGAGGGAAGCAGGATGACCAGGTTGGTGGCTACTATAGCAACACAGGCAAGAGATGTGGCTTGGACTAGGGTGATGGAGTGGGGGTCATCTCTACTCCATGGAGTGGACGGGGTCAGGATATGCTTTGGAGGTAAAGTAGATAGCACTTGCTGGCAGTTTGCATGCAGAGGATAAGTGAAACAGGAGATTCAAAGACATCTTCTAGATTTTAGGGGAATGAGTTTTGGGGGAAGCATTGGAGAGGAGTAGGTTTGAGGAAAGAGCTACTTTGGAAACTCTGTGGAAGGTAACTTTTAAATATCCAAATGGAGATGTTAAATAAGAGTTGTAATTAGAAATTGGAGTTCTAGACTGGGCGTGGTGGCTCATGCCTGTAATCCCAACAGTTTGGGAGGCTGAGGTGGGCAGATCACCTGAGGTTGGGAGTTCAAGACCAGCCTGACCAACATAGAGAAACATCATCTCTACTAAAAATACAAAATTAGCCGGGCATGGTGATGCGTGCCTTAATCCCAGCTACTCAAGAGGCTGAGGCAGGAGAATCGCTTGAACCCGGGAGGCAGAGGTTGCGGTGAGCCGAGATCACACCATTGCATTCCAGCCCAGGCAACAAGAGCGAAACTCCATCTCAAAAAAAGAAAAAAAATAATAAGTTGGAGAGATCTGGACTGGAAATATAAATTTGGGAGTCATTAGCCTGGAGAAAGTTTGCAAAGCCAAGAGACTGGGCTTCTCAGAGTGTGGTCCACAGACCAGCAGTAGCAGCATCATCTGGGAGCTGGGTAGAAGTGCCAAGTCTCATCCCTGCCTCCAAACCTGATTAATAGGAATCTATGTTATAACAAGATCTACATGTGATTTCTGTGCATATTAAAGTTTGAGAAGTGCTATGCCAGGGACTGAGTGAAGACGAGGTGGGGGGATCCCTGTGCTAAGCCCTAGAACACCAGCAAGGAAGACTTGGGGATGACAGCCAGAGGAACCCCCAGTCTGGCAACATTCCAAGCCTTATGAACAGACCTTGGCTTCCAATACTTCTCAGCCTCCCCACTTTACAGATGAGAAAGCCAGGGCCTTAGACGTGAATAAGTCCTGTTATGATGGAAGGAGATTCTGATAACAGCAGCTCAGTTTTGGAGCTGGTCTAAGTGTGCAGATTCTAAACCTGGCAGCCTCCCTACAGGAGCAAGGAGGGTGGTGTTGGGGCCCCATGGGCTCAGAAACCCTCCTGTGTACCCAGTGACACTTAATGTGGTACTTAGCTCTCACCCACGTCCTGTGTGTTTCACTTCTTGGAGACTTGGTTTCCCCATCTGTGGAACCAACATTTCCTGTCACACCCATCTCCCAGGGTTGTCCCCCCGGACCCTATCACCCAGCTGGCATCCTGAGCACACTGCCTCCTTCCCCCTACTTCCCACAGCCAATCTGCATCCCAGCACCATCAATTCTGTTTCCTAACTATCTGGGGGATCCATCCCCTCCTCTCCAGCCTCCCTGCCCTTCTCTCTCTCTCTCTCTGTTTTTTTTTTGAAGTGGAATTTCTTTTTGCCCAGGCTAGGATGCAATGGCACCATCTTGGCTCACCGCAACCTCTGCCTCCCGGATTCAAGTGATTCTCCTGCCTCAGCCTCCCGAGTAGCTGGGATTACAGGCACGCGCCACCACGCCTGGCTAACTTTGTATTTTTAATAGAGATGGGGTTTCACAGTATTGGTCAGGCTGGTCTTGAACTCCCGACCTCAGGTGATCTGCCCACCTCAGTCTCCCAAAGTGCTGGGATTACAGGCGTGAGCCACTGTTCCCGGCCGCCTTTCTCATATTTTGTTCTTTCAGTAGCTTACTAAATCTCTCCAGACTTTTGGGTCCCAACATCCTCCATTTAGAAACACAAATCTGACCCAGCATCTGCTCTGAAGTGACTCCTCACTGTCTACATGATAGAGCTGAGGCATCCTCGCTTGAATTCAGTGTCCTGTGTGATCTGGCCCCCACCAAAACCCCAGTGTCAGCTCTGTAACTTGTCCCTCAACTGCTCACGAGACCTGAACCTGCCGTGCTCCTGCCTCCACTGGATTCTGCTACTACATGTGCCTTGCTAATTTCTCATCCTTCAGGAAAACTCAAATGACACCTCCAGGGAGCCAACTAGGACACCCCAAACTGTTTGGTGACCTTCTTTGGAGATCCCCAGATCCCCTTTCGTGCTCCATTTCTGTGTACACCACACTGTTTTGGAAACAGCTGATAATGTGTCTTCTCCCCACTGGTCTGTGAACCTGAGGGTGTGGGCAGTGCTTTGTTCATGCCGTATCCTGTGCACCTGGCACACAGTTTTTTGGTCCTCAGCTAGTGTTTGTTGAATGGGTGAGTGAACGAGAATGTAGGAGCAGACTTGATGGTTCTAGGGGAAGCGTAGAGCTGAAGCCTGGAAAGACATCTGAGGAGGAAGGGAAGCTGGTGCTCTGAGATACTGAGCAGTTAGTGTCTTGCCTCAGGCACCAGAGGGAAGATTCAAGAACCAGGAAATGCTGGGCGAGGTTCACACCTGTAATCCCAGAACTTTGGAAGGCTGAGGCGTGGGGATCATGAAGTCAGGAGTTTGAGACCAGCCTGACCAATATGGTGAAACCCCATCTCTACTAAAAATACAAAAATTAGCTGGGTGTAGTGGCACACACCTGTAATCCTAGCTACTCAGGAGGCTGAGGCAGGAGAATCTCTTGAACCTCGGAGGTGGAGGTTGCAGTGAGTCGAGATCTCACCACTCACTGCACTCCAGCCTTGGCAACAGAGCCAGACTCTGTCTCAAAAATTAAAATAAAATAAAATGGCCAGGACTGGTGGCTCACACCTGTAATCCAAGCACTTTGGAGGCCAAGGCAGGCGGATCACCTGAGGTCAGAAGTTCAAGACCAGCCTGACCAACATGGTGAAACCCCATCTTTAAAAAAAAATAAAAATAGAAAAACAGAAAAATAAAATTTCCTGCTGAGCAGTCGAGGAAAAAAATAAATAAAATAAAATAAAATAAAAGAATCAGGAAATGATAGTGGATGGGTGGGTGGGGCAGGAGTCCATAGGTTTCTCAGCAGCTAAACCCCAAAACCCAAGTACTTCACCTCTCTGGGCTTCAGTTTCCCCACTTGCTAAATGGGGTTAATTTCTGGCCACCTCACAGCATCACCTGAAGATCAAATGGGTGTGTGAATATGAATGTGTTCAGGAAGGTAAAAAGCTTTGCAGTTAAGCTTATTATAGTTTTCACAAGGTCTGGACAGCCCCCCAAGAACTCACCGAACTCCAGAAACGCAGTTCCCAGCTACCAGCACCTCCAATAGGAACTTTCCTCTCTGAGTGCTGACTGCCTGGACAAAACCCACTAATAGGTTGGGCATGGTGGATCATGCCTATAATCCCAGCACTTTGGGAGGCCAAAGCAGGAGGATCGTTTGAGGCCAGGAGTTTGTCAACGTAGTAAGACCCAAGACGCTGTTTCTTTTTTTTAAATTATTATTAATATAGATAAATTTAAACGTTTCATGCATCTCTAATCATCATGTTCTATCTGCCCTCCAAAGGAGGAACAGGTAAGGATTATCCCACCAGATGATAAGATCCTGTTTCTAGTTAAAGAAAACTAAAAGTAAAAAAGCTTTTGGCCGGGAGCGGTGGCTCACACCTGTAATCCCAGCACTTTGGGAGGCCAAGGCGGGCGGATCACGAGGTTAGGAGATGGAGGCCAACATGGCGAAATCTCGTCTCTACTAAAATACAAAAAATTAGCCAGGTATGGTGGTGCATGTCTGTAGTCCTAGCTATTTGGGAGGCTGAGGCAAAGGAATTGCTTGAACCCGGGAGGTGGAGGTTGCAATGAGCCAAGATCATGCCACTGCACTCCAGCCTGGAGACAAAGGGAGACTCTGTCTCAAAAAAAAAAAAAAAAGTTGAAAAGCTTTTAAACCCACTAATGGTAATGTACATTCAGGCAACTTGAATCTATGCTCCCAGGAAATAAATATTTTAAATAAGAAAAAATACCACTAATAGCAATAACTCAGCTTGGGAAAACAAATGATCAATCCTCGTGTACCCAGGTTCCAGAGTCACTCTTCCTTTTTTTGAGAGTCTCACTCTGTCACCCAAGCTTGCTGCAACCTCTGCTTCACGGGTTCAGGTGATCCTCCCACCTCAGCCTAACAAGCTGGGACTACAGGTGTGCACCACCATACCCAGCTAATTTATTTTATTTTGTAGAAATAAGGTCTCGCTATATTGCCCCAGCTAGCCACTCTGCCCTTTAATGCCCAGATAAGAAGCCCTGACATTCAGCCTGCAGAATGTCCCCTCCCATAAAATAGTGGCTCCCATCTATTCAGCAAATGCTCATGCAGGAGTGCTGGGCACCAGGTGATTTCCTTGCTTTATTTCATTTCATCCTCATTATAAGGGAGATGTGATCATTTCATATACATGAAAATTGAGGATTGGAAATCAAAGACTTGCCCGAGGACCCAGCTAATAGGCAGAGCAGGACTCAAATCGAGATCACTGTGTTTCTGAAACTCACACTTCACCGGTGTGCTGTCCAGCCTCTCTGCTTCTGAAAACGCCCAAGACTTACTCACATGTTCCACGGCTCTGTCTGGGGACCACTCTTCCCCTCAGCCAGCCAGGGGGTCATAAAGTTCCCATAACATTGGGGTCTGGTCTCAATTAGAGGACATAGTTGTTGGAAAGTTCTATTTCCCAGCTGGCAAGCTGTAGAAAACAAGATGGGGAATTTGGGGAGTTTCCTACAGACATTCTCAGAAGGTAGAGAGTTCCCATCACCTGGGCTGCACACGCAGAGAATTAATGATGTGTTGAGGTCTTAGAGGAGATTCCTCTTCCCATAGGGGACTGTTTAGATGATCTCACATGTCTCCTTTGGGTCAGAGACTCAGATTCTCAGTTGCTGGGGCAGACATCAAAATCCCTGAGCATTTTTTGCATTTTACCCACTTATGTATCACGTTTTCCATGATTATTTCAGAAACAGGCCCTCACAGAGAAAAGGCTGGTTTCCTACATATGTTAAATAAGTCAACCAGTTAGCACCTCGGTTAACACATAGATTTCATTCACTCACTTGCCCTGTAATGAAAGGCCACCAAAGAACACACCAATCCATGATTGGTCATTTGTTTAATGGCCATGGTAGGCACAATGTCTTGAGTTCCTTCTTTAACCAGGCAGAGTATACACATCATCCCTAATACTCAAAGCAAGCTAATGAGGGAGCTATTACAATGCCAGGCTGAAGTGCAGTGGCACTATCTTGGCTCACTGCAACCTCCAGCTCCTGGGTTCAGGCGATTCTCCTACCTCAGCCTCCTGAGTAGCTAAGACTACAGGCATGCACCACCACACCAGGCTAATTTTTGTATTTTCGGTAGAGATAGGGTTTCACCATATCGACCAAGCTACTCTTGAACTCCTGACCTCGTGCTCCGCCCACCTCGGCCCGAAAGTGCTGGGATTACAGGCGTGAGCCACTGTGCCCGGCCTCCATTTTATGACAAGGAAACTGAGACTAAGGGAGGACACTTGCCCACAGTCCCCAAGTAAGGAAGTGGCTCAGCCAGGTTTTGAACCCAGGCCTATCTGGCTCTAAGCTCATCTGTGTCCTACTATTCAACCAACCCTGGTGCACAGGCTCAATTTCTTCCCACCGTGACTCATAAAATCTCACAGTCAGAAAGGCTCTAAAGGCCTCCGCCCACAATAGGAATCTCCCATAGATGGTTTCCACTTTCTGTTCAAACACCACCGGTGATGGAGAATCCACCACATCACAAGGCAGGCCCCCACACAGTTGGAAAGTTCCTCCACTTTGAACTGAGGTCTTCTGAGTAGCTTCCACTTCTTGTAGGGGTTCCCACTAACTCCTGGGGACCCAAGGGAGAAATGACTCAACAGTAGCAGGGGAGAGATCTAAATGAGCACCCCACCCCCAGTGGAGGCAGCTGCAGGTGGCAGGCAAAGGAGTGGTACTAAGGCTATGCCAAGGAGAGGGAAAGACCCAGAGAAGTAATCAGGAGGCCCTCATGGGCCATCATCCCCCAGGGCCCTTGCAGTAGCCCCCACCTTTTCCCTTCCACCTCAACTCCTACCCAACTCATCTGTGAAGGCAGCAGTGGGTAATGGGAACAGGCGGAGCTAGAGAGACCTTCGATCACTCCCCAGCCCTAATGCTGACCTGCTGTGTGACCTTGGGCAAGTCGCTTCACTGTTCTGACATTTCAACTGTCAAACAGAGCAATAGTGAGCATTAAAGGGGAGGGTGTTGGCCGGATAAGGTGGCTGATGCCTGTAATCCCAGCACTTCGGGAGGCCAAGGCTGGCAGATCGTTTGAGGCCAGGAGTTCAAGACCAGCCTGGCCAACATGGCAAAACCCCGTCTCTACTAAAAATTCACATACAAAAAAAAAAATTAGCTAGGCATGGTGGCAATTGCCTGTAGTCCCAGACACTTGGGAGGCTGAGACACAAGAATTGCTTGAACTTGAGAGGCAGAGGCTGCAGTAAGCTGAGATCGCACCACTGCACTCCAACCTGGGTGACGGAGCAAGACTCTGCCTCAAAATAAAAAATTAAAAAATTAAAAATAAAAGGAAGAGCATGTGAAATGTGTACAGAGCTGCTCAGTTATAAGCAAACAGCACTAGGACGCAGGAAGCAGGCTAGAGTAGTGTGGTTAAGTGCAGACCTGGAGTTAGGCTGTCCTGGTTTTATTATTTAACATTTTTCTTTTTATTTTTGTTTTGTTTTGTTTTGCTGAGACGGAGTTTCACTCTCGTTGCCCAGGCTGGAGTGCAGTGGGCGCGATCTCGGCTCACCACAACCTCTGCCTCCCAGGTTCAAGCAATTCTCCTGCCTCAGTCTCCCAAGTAGCTGGGATTACAGGCATGAGCCACCACACCCAGCTAATTTTTTTGTATTTTTAGTAGACACAAGGTTTCTTCCTGTTGATCAGGCTGGTCTCGAACTCCTGACCTCAGGTGATCTGCCCGCCTTGGCCTCCCAAAGTGCTGAGATTACAGGCATGAGCCACCACACCCGGCCAACTTTTTTCTTCAAAGACAAACAGCCCTGGCTTACAATCCAACTTTGACCACTTGCTTGTGGACCTTGGGAAAGCCATTTAATCTCTCTACCTTGATTTACTCATATATTATTCATTTATTTACCTTTTAGAGACAGGGTCTTACTCTGTCTTGTCACCCAGGCTGGAGTGCAGTGGTATGAACATGGATCACTGTAACCTCGACCTCCCAGACTCAGGCGATCCTCCTGCTTCAGCCTCCTGAGTAGCTGAGGCCACAGGCATGGGGCAACATGCCTGGTTTATTTTATTTTATTTTTCATAGAGATGGGTTCTTGCCCCATGTTGCCTGGACTGGTCTTGAACTCCTAGGCTCAAGTGAGTCTCCTGCCTCAGCCTCCCAAAGTGCTGTGATTACAGGTCTGAGCCAATGAGCTTGACTTTCCCGCTGTTTTAAGTAGAAGGAATCACATCCAGAACCTGGACAGGTCAGCTCATTTAAGCATCCTTACCCCATGAAAAGAGGGACCCCTTTCATGATGACCTTTTCTCTCTTCCCAGAACCTCTCTCTGAGTTATAACTCATGTTTATGACTCAGTCTGAGACTTCTTTTTATAATTTCCTCTGTTTCTCTTCCCTTCTTCAGCCCCACCCCACCCCCACCCCCTGCTGTGGGCTGAGTTGAGAAATCAAGGGGTGGATGAGGCATGTCTGAGCTGGGCATGAGGCCTGCACTTAGGATGGGCCTGGGGTCACTCATCTGTTGCAGAATCTTCTTACCAGACCCGGACTTGGGCAAAGCCATTCCTGCAGTCATTAGGGAGATTTTCAGCTACTGGGTGCTTTGTGGGCTTCTGTGAATGGGGGTTGGAATCAGGAGGCACAAATGAGGTCAAATCTCAGCAGCAGCCATCACTAACTGTGTGATCTTGGGCAAGTCACTTAACCTAAGTCTTATTTCCCTCATCTGCAGACCATCATCAGAGAGTTATGAAGGAGATAAAAAGAAATAATGAGAATAAAGGCTCTGGCAGAAATCAGACACAGAACAAATGGTGGCTGAATTGCAAGAATGCTTGATAGAACCTTCAGGCCTAAGTGAGATGCTCCAGAGCCAAGGGATGTTAATTCAGGGTCCATGGTATCCCAGGCATGAGGATATATGGAAAATGACCTGTAAATGTATATCTTCCTGGGAGGAGAGGGTATGGGATTTTCATCAGATTCTCAAAGGGATTCAAGATCTCCTAAATGTTAAGAAACATTTCCTCCAGGGGAGCAGATAACTAACACTTTTACTTTTCAAGCATATAGAATAGCAGTCCTGCCCCAGCACTGTGCAGTAGTTCATTCAGTAGACTATGTTCCAGGCTGGGCATGGTGGCTCACACCTATAACCCCAACACTTTGGGAGGCCGAGGTGGGTGGATTGCTTGAGCCCAGGAGTTTGAGACCAGCCTGGGCAACATGGTGAAACCCCCTCCATACCAAAAATACAAAAAAATTAGCCGGGCATGATGGCATGTGCCTGTGGTCCCAGTTATTTGGGAAGCTGAGGTAGGAGGATCCCTGGAGCTAGGGAAGTCGAGGCTGTAGTGAGCCATGATTGCACCACGGCACTCCAGCCTGGGCAACAGAGAGAGACTAGACATCAAAAAACATTAAATTAAAAAAACACAAAAATAAAAAACTTATGTCCCAGACACAGATGATACTAAAATAAGAGCAATTGGCTCCTTGCCTTTCTGGAGCGCTGAACTTCAGAGAGGTTAAATGAGGTCACACAGTACTGAAGGAAGCCTGATGCTGGAATTGGACCTTCAAATCTCTAACTGCAAAGTTGAGCACGTTGTGTCTTGATAGAGGAGCCCTCCCAAGGGTCAAGTTCCTTCTGGTTGGCTGAGACCAACAAGATCAGCATGGGAATAAGGCCTGGGAATGGTCATTGGTTGGGGTCACAATGAGGGCCTCTGCCAGGAAGATGAGTTTGCACTGCCAGCTCACCTCCTGGGGGTTCTGATGAGCTGCCTGCAGATTAACTGACTGGTGGTGTTAATCACCCATGATTCAGGGAGAAGGGGTTATCTTGCTAACTGCAGGCTCACAGACCATGAGGGAACTCCACGTGTGTATTTATATCAACAATACTGAGGTTTAATTTACATACAATAAAATGTATAGATTTTAAATGTACAATTGAATGAGTTTGGACAAACTCATACACCTATGACCACACCACTCTCAAGGTATAGAACATTTTCATTATGCAGAGAATTCCTTGTGTCCCCTCTCAATTCCTTCATTGCCAGAGGCAATCACTGTTCTGATTTTTGTCACCATAAGTTAGTGTTGCCTGTTCTAGAACACAATAAAAATGGAGTCATTCAGTGTATACTCTTTTTGTGTCTGACTTTTTCCATTCAACATAACATCCATGAAGATTCATCCATCTTGTTGTATGTCAGTAGCTCATTCTCTTTAGTTGCTGAAGGGGTATTCTATTGAATGAAAATGCCACAGCAGGCCGTGCACAGTGGCTCACACCTGTAATCCCAGCACTTTGGGAGGCCAAGCCCAGTGGATCATAAGGTCAGGAGATCAAGTCCATCCTGGCTAACATGGTGAAACCCTCCCTCTAATAAAAATACAAAAAAATTAGCCAGGCATGGTGGCACACACCTGTAGTCCCAGCTACTCAGGAGGCCGAGGCAGGAGAATCACTTGAACCCGGGAGGCAGAGGTTACAGTAAGCTGAGATCACACCACTGCACTCTAGCCTGGATGACAGAGTGAGACTCCGTCTCAAAAAAAAAAGAAAAAGAAAATGTCAAAGCTTAATCCATTCATCTGTTGACGGACATTCTTTTTCCCCCCCAGTTTTTGGCTAATGTAAACATTTATGTACAAGTCTTTGTGTGGACACAAGTTTATATTTCTCTTTGGTAAATAAAAGTGGTATTGTTGTGTCACAGGATAGGTGAATGTTTAATTATATAAAAAGTTACTAGGCTGGGTGCAGTGGCTCATGCCTATAATCCCAGCACTTTGGGAGGCTGAGGTAGATGGATTGCTTGAGCTCAGGAGTCGAGACCAGCTTTGGCAACATGGTGAAACCCCATTTCTACAAACAACAACAACAAGCCACAAATAAAAATACAAAAATTACCGAGTGTAGTGACGAACCTGTAGTCCCGTAGTCCTTACTACTCAGGAGGCTGAGGTAGGAGAATTGCTTGAGCCAGGAGGTTGAGGCTGCAGTGACCCATGATCACACAACTGCACTCCAGCCTGGCTAACAGAGTGAGACCTTGTCTCAAAAAGAAAAAAAATTACTAAATTGTTTTCCAAAACAGTTGTGCCATTTAACACTCCCACCAGGAATGTATGACAGTTCCTGTTGCTTCATATCCTTGCCAACCTTTGGTACTATTAATCTTTTTTTTTCTTTTTGAGATGGAGTTTTTCAATCTTGTTGCCCAGGCTGGAGCGCAGTGGTGCAATCTCAGCTCACTGGAATCTCTGCCTCTCAGATTCAAGCAATTCTCCTGCCTCAGCCTCCTGAGTATCTGGGATTACAGATGCACACCACCACACCCTGCTAACTTTTTTGTATTTTCAGTAAAGACAGAGTTTCACCATGTTGGCCAGGCTGGTTTCCAACTTCTGACCTCAGGTGATCCACCTGCCTCGGCCTCCCAAAGTGCTAGGATTACAGGTGTGAGCCACCACGCCTGGCCAACTTACTTAGTTTTAATAGCCATTTTTAGAATCCTTAGAATTTTCTAGAAATACATTTTTTATTTTATTTTTTTTTAGTCTTGCTCTGTTCCCCAGGCTGCAGTGCTGGAGTGCAGTGAAGCAGTCTTAGCTTATTGCAACTGCTACCTCCCGCATTCAAACAATTCTCCTGCCTCAGCGTCCCCAGTAGCTGAGACTATAGGCTAATGCCACCATACCCAGCTAATTTTTGTAATTTTAGTAGCAACAAGGTTTCACCATATTGGTCAGGCTGGTCTCAAACTCCTGACCTCAGGTGATCCACTGCCTTGGCCTCCCAAAGTGCTGGGATTACAGGCATGAGCCACCATGCCTGGCCAAGATATTCTTGTTCTTTGCAAAAAAATGTAGTTTTACCTATTCCTTTCAAATCTATATGCCTCTTATTTCTTTTGCTAGCCTTATTGCACTGGCTAGAATTGCTAGTACAATATTAAACAAAACATCCTTGCCTTCCTGATATTAGGAGGAACACATTCAGTCTTTCATCATTAAGTATAACGTTATCTGTAGTATTCTAAATGCTCTCTATTAGGCTAAAGAAGTTTCTGGGCAGAGAGAGATCCAAGATAGCTGATCACTAGCAGCTCGGGATTGTAGCTCCCAGAGAAAGCACACAGAACGAGAGGACGCCACACTTTCAGACGAATTTTTGTTACCCACAGACTGGAAGATTCCCAGTGGAGGAGCCCCATGGGTCGCCAGGGTGACTCTTGTGGCCGGCGTGGCGGTTTTGCCAGCACCTAGGTGTGGCGGTTCTTGGTGCAGAGTAAATGGGACTCGGTCCCCTTTTGGTCAACATTTGGAGCTCCAGGAAGGCAGAGTCACCCATTTACCTGATTGAAGAAGGGACTCAAGCGGGAAGCCAGACGGGAGATTCCCGGGCAGAAAAGCACCACGAATCTTAACGCCGCTGTTTTGGCCGGTGCAGTGGGTTGCTCAGATTTCGGAGCTGGGAATCAACAAGTTGGCCGTCCACTCAGAGACCTAATTTGAAAGTAGGCAATTACAGAGACGACAGGTGGATGAACTCACAATGATGGGAAGAAACCAGCGTAAAAAGGCTGAGAATACTCAAGATCAGAATGCCTCTCCTTCTACAGGGGATCACAGTTACTCATCAACAAGAGAACAAGGCCTGATGGAGAACGAGTGCATTCCATTAACAGATTTAGGCTTCAGAAAGTGGATAATAAGGATCTTTAGTGAGCTAAAAGAACATGTTCTAGCCCAATGTAAAGAAACTAAGAACCTTGAAAAAAAGTTTGACGAAATGCTTAGAGAGGAATATAAGTGAATTAATGGAACTGAAGAACACAATACGAGAACTTCACGAAGTATGCACAGGTTTTAACAGTCGAATTGATCAAGCAGAAGAAAGGATATCAGAGGTTGAAGCCCTACAAACTAGAAGAGAGTGGGGATCAATATTCAATATCCTCAAAGAAAAGAATTTTCAACCCAGAATCTCATATCCCGCCAAACTAAGCTTCATAAGTGAAGGAAAAATAAAATTTTTCGTGAACAAGCAAGCACTCAGAGATTTCATCACCACCAGGCCTGCTTTACAAGAGCTTCTGAAAGAAGCACTACCAACAGAAAGGAACAACCAGTATCAGTCATCCCCAAAACTTACCAAAACATAGAGTATCTCTATAATGAAGAATCTACATCAACTAATGGGCAAAATAGCCAGCTAGCATTAAATGACGATATTGAACTCACAAATATTAATATTAATTCTAAATTTAAATGGATTAAATGCCCCAATCAAAGACACAGACAGGTAAATTGAATAAAAAGTCAAAACCCATCGGTAGGCTGTATCCAGATCTATTTCACAAGCAACGACATACAAAGACTCAAAACAAAGGGATGGAGGAAGATTCACCAATTAAATGGAGAGCAAAAAAAAAAAAAAAACAAACAAACAGGAGTTGTAACTTTCGTCTCTCACAAAATAGACTTTAATAGTAACAAAGACTAAAAGAAACAAAGAAGGACATTACATAATGGTAAAAGGATCAATGCAACAACAGGAGTTGATGATTATAAATATATATGCACCCAATACAGGAGCACCCAGATACATAAGACAAGTTCTTAATGACTTATAAAGAGACCTGGACTCCCACACAATAATAGTGGGAGATTTTGACACCACCTTGTTAATATTCGAAGGATCAACGACATAGAAAATTAATAGGCACATCTATGATTTGAACTTAGACCTGGAATAAGTAAACAGTGAATATTTATAGAATTCTCCACCCCAGGTCCACAGAACATACATTTTTCTCAGTATCATATTACACCTATTTTGAAAGTGACTACATAATTGGAAGCAAATCACTCTTCAGCATTTGCATAGCATTTCACAGACTTAAATGAAATATTGGTTGGCTGTTTGTTATTTTCTTCCCTTATTCCTTCCTGTCTCCGTTGTTAAGCACAATTATCGGCATAAAAGAGGTTTTTAATACCTATTTTTAGATTGCATTTCAGCCCGGGCAATAGAGCAAGACTCCTGTTCTCTCTCCCCATTTTTCTTTCTCTTTCTTTCTCTCATTAAAAAAAAAAAAAAAATGAAGACGTTTCCTTCTCTTCCTACTTTGCTCACAATTTTTATCATAAATAAACGGTGAATTTTCTCAAATGCTTTTTTCTGTACTTAAGATGATCATAAGTTTTGTTTTGTTTTTTAGTTGGTTAATGAGGTGAATTACATAGATAGATTTAAAATGTTAAACCATCATTTAATTCCTGAGATATACAGCTATTCAGGTTATTTCTTCTCTTCTTCCTTTTTTTTTTTTTTAAACAAGGTCTCATTCTGTCCCCAAGGCTGGAGTGCAGTGGCACAATAATTGTTTCCTGCAGCTTCAACCTCCTAGGCTCAAGTAGTCCTCCTACCTCAGCCTCAAAAAGCACTGAGATTACAGGGTGAGCCACCTGGTATGCAACATGTTTTATTTATTTATTTATTTATTTATTTATTTGGAGACAGAGCCTCGCTTTATCCCCTAGGCTGGAGTGCAGTGGTGTGATCTCGGCTCACTGCAACCTCTGCCTCCTGGATTCAAGCAATTCTTATGCCTCAGCCTGGGATTATAGGCACCTGCCAGCATGCCTGGCTAATTGTGTATTTTTAGTAGAGACAGGATTTTGCCATGTTGGCCAGCCTGGTCTCAAACTCTTGACCTCAGGTGATCTACCTGCCTAAACCTCCAAAAGTGCTGGGATTACAGGTGTGAGCCTGCAACATGTTTTAGAAAACTAAAATTAGCTGGGCGTGGTGGCTCACACCTGTAATCCCAGCACTTTGGGAGGCTAAGGCAGGTGGAATGCTTTAGCCCAGGAGTTTGAGACTAGCCTGGACAACATGGCAAAACACTATCTCTACAAAAAATTATAAAGTTAACTGGGGCTGGGCGCTGTGGCTCACGCCTGTAATCCTAGCACTCTGGGAGGCCGAGGTGGGTGGATCACCTGAGGTCAGGAGTTCAAGACCAGCCTGGCCATCGTGGTGAAACCCCATCTTAAAAAAAGAAAAAGAAAATAATAAAAAGTTAACTGGGCATGGTGGCATATAGCTGTAGTCCCAGCTACTTGGGAAGCTGAGTTGGGAGGATTGCTTGAGTCTGGGAGGTTGAGGCTGCAGTGAGCCAAGGTCCCACCACTGCAATCCAGCCTCGGCAGCACAGCAAGATCCTGTTTCAAAGAAAAAAAAGAAAGAACAATAAAATTTACTTAGTAGGGCTGGGTATGGTGGCTCATGCCTGTAATCCCAACACTTTGGAAAGCTGAGGCGGGCAGATCACACATGGCCAGGAGTTCAAAACCAGCCTGGCCAACATAGCAAAACCCTGTCTCTACTAAAAATACAAAAATTAGCTGGGCGTAGTAGTGCGTGCCTGTAATCCCAGCTACTCCAGTGGCTGAGGCAGGAGCACTGTTTGAACCTGGGAGGTGCAAGTTGCAGAGAGCTGAGATCACACCACTGCACTCCAGCTAGGACTACAGCGTGAGACTCTGTCTTAAAAAAAAGAAAGAAAAGAAATAAATTTATTTATTACACCATATACTGCAATGATGGCATCTGCTCATTTGTCATTCAACGAACATTTCTTGAGCACTCACCTGGCATGTAATTTTTTGGAGGAAAAAATGATGACTTTGGTTTGCTATTTGTCAAAGGCACTCTGTTTCTTCCTCGCATTTACCATATGCTAAGCAGTTTACTAGAAGCTTTAAATGCTTTGACTCATTTAATCATCAAAACAACCTAGCTAAGTAGTTATTATTTCCTTTTATACATGAGTAAAGTGGAAGATCAGGTAACTTAAATCGAATGGAATCAACTTAAATCAAAAAACTTAAATCCCTTAATCAATAGTTTACATTTATTGAGTGCTAATCAGGTGCCAAGCACTGTAATAAATGCTTTATAAGTATTATTGCCTCTATTTACTTATGGAGTGAAGGCTTTGATTATACTCATTTTACTAATGAGTATGAGGTTAAATTACCTACTACCCAAGGTCATTCTTTTAGAAAGTGGTAGAGCTGGTATCAGCACTGTACTTCTCATTAGAAAACCTCTGTTCACATCTTGTTTTTACAGTGTGATCTTGTGATCTTACAGCCACTGAACAGCTCTGAGCTTTAGTTTCGTTTGTTTTTTAGCTTTAAGTTTTTTAATGAGTAAAACGGGGACGATATCACCTCAAAAGATTGTTTTAAAGGCCTGAAAGGAATTCCTATACCTGTAAACACTGCACATGTATTATCCAAACAAACATTGGTCACCAATTATGTGAAAAGCATATACTAGGTATTAGAAGGTGCATTAAAAATGATTTATTATTCTTACGTGGTTTATATAGATTAGATATAAATATTAATAAAGACCACAGATAAAAAGAAATCCCCTTCCATGACTAAACTGGGCTCTCCTAAATTGGGCTCTGAAATCAGACAGATGGAGGTTTGAAACCTCAGCTTCACCACCCACTGGCTGTTTAACTTTGAGCAAATTACCCAAACTTTCTGAACCATGCCTTTTTTTCTTTCTATCCTCCTTCTCCTCCTCCTCCTTCTCAGCCTCCACCTCCTCCTCTTCCTCCTTTTTCTTCTTCTTCTTTTTTCTTTTTTTTTTTGGAAACAGGGTCTCACTCTGTCACCCAGGCTGGAATGCAGTAGTGCAGTCTGAGTTCACTGCAACCTCCACCTCCCAGGCTCAAGCGATTCTCTCACCTCAGCCTCGCAAGTAGCTAAGACTACAGGCACGCACCACCATACCTGGTTAATTTTTGTATTTTTTGTGTAAATGGGGTTTCATCATGTTGCCCAGACTGGTCTCGAACTCCTGGGCTCAAGTAGTCCATCTGCCTTGCTTCCCAAAGCGCTGGGATTACAGGCATGAGCCACCGCACCTGGCCCTGGTTTTTTTTCTCTTTATCATCCTACTTTGAAGAGGTATAGTGGAACTGAGTAAATTAAGCAAGGTGCCTAGCTCCATGTTTGGCACAAAGCAGATGTTCAATCAGTGGTAATTATTTTATGTATTAAGTGCTGTGAGCAAGGTACCATCTACTTGTGCTCCCCGATCTACTTCCCCTTCTTCCGGGGCATGCTAGACTATATTTACA
Organism: Aotus nancymaae; assembly: GCF_030222135.1. Lineage (NCBI taxonomy): Eukaryota > Metazoa > Chordata > Mammalia > Primates > Aotidae > Aotus > Aotus nancymaae. Next base: position 23,176,554 of record NW_026988467.1, read on the forward strand.
TGCTCCCTTGCTCTTAGGTGTGACCACGCAGATGAACTCTAGCCAATGGGATGGAGCAGGTGTGATTTGTCCAAAAATCCTCCCAAGCTCACCTCCTTATGCTCTTTCTTTGTTTTTGAGACCGAGTTTTGGATCTTGTTGCTCAGGCTGGAGTGCAGCGGCGCAATCTCAGTTCACTGCAAACTCCGCCTCCCAGGTTCAAGCGATTCTCCTCCCTTAGCCCCCGAGTAGCTGGGATTACAGGCATGCGCCACCAGGCCCGGCTAATTTTGTTTTTTTAGTAGAGATAGGGTTTCACCATGTTGGTCAGGGTGGTCTCAAACTCCTGATCTCAGGTGATCCGCCTGCCTCGGCCTCCCAAAGTGCTGGGATTACAGGCGTGAGGCACCGCATCCAGCTCCTTGTGCTCTTTCTTCTTCCTCTTTTGACAAGTATGACCATTTGGGAGTCATGTAGGCAGAGCCATGAAGTAGAAGGAGTCTGGGTTGTTGAATCACACTATTCAGAAGGTCACTCATCAATCAGGGACACCTGTTTTGGACTTCATATTAGCAAGAAATAAACTCATTTTCTGGGTTTGTTTGATACAGCAGCAAGTACTCTCCTAAGAGATCAATGAAAAGCCTATTCTTATTTTTGGCAATCCATAGCCTTCCAGCCTCCCAGGACTTGTCTGTGTACCCAAGAAACCCACACAGAGGGCCCATTTCATTCTCTACACTCTGACTAAGTAGACAAAGGTTATCAAATGATAGAAGAGAAAATGGCTTAACTCTTCATTCCATATGTTAGTAGTAGGACCCCTGAGGACCATATGATCTCGATTTAAAAAATTAAGGCTCCGGCTGGGCGTGATGGCTCATGCCTCTAATCCCAGCACTTTGGGAGGCCGAGGCAGTCAGACCACCTGAGGTCAGGAGTTTGAGACCAGCCTGACCAACATGGAGAAACCCTGTCCACTAAAAATACAAAATTAGCCGGGCATAGTGGCGCATGACTATCCCAGCTACTTGGGAGGCTGAGGCAGGAGAATCTTTTTTTTTTTTGAGACAGAGTCTCCCTCTGTCACCAGGCTGGAGTGCAGTGGCGCATTCTCGGCTGACTGCAACCTCCGACTCCCTGGTTTAAGTGATTCTCCTGCCTCAGCCTCTGGAGTAGCTTGGATTACAGGCACACGCCACCACACCCAGCTAATCTTTTTGTACTTTTAGTAGAGACCATGTTGGCCGGGATGGTCTCGATCTCCTGACCTCAGGTGATCTGCCCGCCTCAGCCTCCCAAAGTTCTGAGATTACAGGCGTGAGCCACCGTGCCTGGCCAGGAGAATCTCTTGAACCCAGGAGGCGGAGGTTGTGGTGAGCCCAGATCGTGCCACTGCGCTCCAGCCTGGGCAACAAGAACAAAACTCCATCTCAAAAAAAAAAAATGAGGGCTCCACTGATTAAAAAGAAATAAGGCTCCAATTTTGGGGTTGGCAGACTTCCAGAGGAAACAACTCTGAATGTCATGGTGGGGTGCCTCCCATATCATACTCCTATGAAGTCCACCTGCTCCCTTATAACAACCCTCTTTCTCACAAACCTCCCTATGAGTGTCCTTCCAGGTTTCCCATCAAGTCCCACCTCCTCCAGAAAACTGTTTTTGATTACTGCAATTGCATCTTCCTGTCTCCTTTTATTTGTGTTGCTTGCAACACTGCTTTGACTATTGCTTTTCCATCTTTTTTCTTACTCTTTGTTTTACTCAACTCTTTGAGTTACTTTTTTTTTGAGATGGTGGAGTCTCACTCTGTCACCCAGGCTGGAGTGCAGTGGTGTGATCTTGGCTAACTGCAACCTCCACTTCCTGGGTTCAAGCAATTCTCCTGCCTCAGCCTCCCAAGTAGCTGGGATTACAGGCATGCACCACCACATCCAGATAATTTTTGTATTTTTAGTAGAGACGAGGTCTCGCCATATTGGCCAGACTGGTCTCGAATTCCTGACCTCAAGTGATCCATCTGCCTCGGCCTCCCAAAGTGCTGGGGTTATAGGCGTGAACCACCACACCAAGTCTTTCTTACTTTTTTTTTTTTTTTTTTTGAGATAGGGTCTCACTTTGTCACCCAGGCTGGAGTGCAGTGGTGCAAACAAGGCTCACTGCAGCCATGGCCTCCCAGGCCCATGATCCTCCCACCTTTGCCTCCTGTGTAGCTGGGACTACAGGCAAGCATCACCATGCTCGGCTAATTTTTCTATTTTTTGTACAGACAAGGTTTCACTATGTTGCCCAGGCTAGTCTCAAACTCCTGAGCTCAAGCAACTCTTGGCTTCCCAAAGCGTTGGAATTACAGGCATGAACTACCTTGACCAGCTGTTACTTATCTCAGCCACCACACCCACCTGATTGTCTAGTTATTGAGTTGATGAATTCTTTACATATTCCAGATATAGATCCCTTGTCAAAACTATGTATTACAAATATTTTTCCCAGTCTGGAGCTTGCCTTTTTCTTTTTTTTTTTTTTTTGAGACAGGGTCTCGCTCTGTCGTCTAGGCTGGAGTGCAGTGATGTGATCTCGGCTCACTGCAACCTCCGCCTCAGCCTCCCGAGTAGCCGGGAGTGTCCGCCACCACATCCAGTTAATTTTTTTGTATTTTTAGTTGAGACAGGGTTTCATCATCTCTGATCTTGAACTCCTGACCTTGTGATCCACCCTCTTCGGCCTCCCAGTACTGGGATTACAGGCATGAGCCACCGCGCCCAGCCTGCCTTTTCACTTTTTTTTTTTTTTTGAGACGGAGTTTCACTCTTGTTGCCCAAGCTGGAGTGCAATGGCACCATCTCGGCTCACAGCAACCTCTGCCTCCCGAGTTCAAGCAATTCTCTTTCCTCAGCCTCCCGAGTAGCTGGGATTACAGGCATGTGCCACTACACCCAGCTAATTTTGTATTTTTATTAGAGACGGAGTTTCTCCTTGTTGGTCAGGGTGGTCTTGAACTCCCAACCTTAGGTGATCCACCCGCCTTGGCCTCTCAAAGTGCCGGGATTACAGGCCTGAGCCACTGCGCCTGGCCAACTTTTCACTTTTTTAATGGTGTCTATAGAAGAGCATAATATTAGCCAGGCACGGTGGCTCACACCTATAATCCCAGCACTTTGGGAGGCCAAGTCTCGTGGATCACGAGGTCAAGAAATTGAGACCATCCTGGCCAACAGGGTGAAACCCCGTCTCTACTATAAATACAAAAATTGGCTGGGTGGTGGTGGCACGTGTCTGTAGTCCCAGCTACTCCAGAGGCTGAGGCAGGAGAATCACTTGAACCCGGGAGGCAGAGGTTGCAGTGAGCCGGAGGTTACAGTGAGTCGAGATCGCACCACTGCACTCCAGCCTGGTAACATAGCAAGACTCCATCTCAAAAAAAAAAAAAAAGAAGAAGAAGAAGAATAGAATATTTAATGTCAATAAAGTCCAATTTATCATGTTTTTGTCTTAAGGTTAATTTAATTTTCTTTTTTGTTCTAAGAAAGCTGGTGGGGCATGATGTCTCACGCCTGTAATCCCAGCACTTTGGGAGGCTGAGGCAGGTGGATCACGAGGTCAGGAGATGGAGATCATTCTGGGAAACACAGTGAGACCCTGTCTCTACTAAAAATACAAGAAAAATAAGGCTGGGCATGGTGGCACGTGCCTTTAGTCCCAGCTACTTGGTAGGCTGAGGCAGGAGAACTGCTTGAACCTGGGAGGCAGAGGTGCCGAGATCATGCCACTGTACTCCAGCCTGGGCAACAGAGTAAGACTCTGTCTCAAAAAAAAAAAAAGAAAAGAAAAGAAAAAGAAAGCTTTTTCTACCCAAAGGTGTCAAAGATTTTTCTCTTGTTTTCTTGCAAAAGTTTTAGCTTTTATGATTAGTTCTATGATCCATTTCAATTTAATTTTGTTGGTATCATATACTATATGAGTATGATAGAAGAGTTAAAAAAAAGAGAAGAGTTGAAAATTGTTTTTTCCTTATGGATATGTAATTGTTTCTGCATCATTAGAAAAGACTATCCTTTCTTAACACCTTTGTTGAAAATCAACTTACTATATGTGAGTCTGTTCCTGAACTCTCTATTCTGTTATGTTGACCTATAGATCTTTCTAATAGCATAGTTTTGATTACCATAGCCTTATAGTGCTTACAACTAAGTCTTAAAACTGGGTAGCTTAAGTCCTCCTCTCTCACATCTTTTTTTTGTAGGGGGTAGAGATGGGATCTCCCTACATTACTCAGGTTGGTCTTGAACTTCTAGGCTCAAGCAATTCTCTCGCCTTGGCCTCCCAAAGTGCTGAGATTACAGGCATGAGCTATCATGCCCGTGCCCCCTGCTTTTTTTTAAAGAGACAGGGTCTCACTATGTTATCCAGGCCGGAGTGCAGTGGCTATTCACAGGCACAGTTTTACTACTGATCAGCACAGGAGTTTTAACCTGCTCAGTTTCCAACCTGGGCTAATTCACCACTCCTTAGTAAACCTGGTGGTCTCCCAGCTCCCAGGAGGTCACCATATGGATGCAAAACTTAGTGTGAACAGACACCTGATGGACATAGTGCGCTATGACCCAGAACTCTTGGACTCAAGCCATCCTCCTGCCTCAGTGTCCCACATAGCTGGGATAACAGGGTGCGTCACTGCACCCAGTTCGTTTATTTTTTAAATTTTCTCTCTCCCCCTTGATTTTGTGCAGCTTCATTATGATAAGATTCTTCTCTTTTTTTTTTTTTTTTTGAGACAGAGTTTTGCTCTTTCGCCAGGCACCAGGCTGGAGTGCAGTGGCTCGATCTTGGCTCACTGCAACCTCTACCTCCCGGGTTCAAGCAAGTCTCCTGCCTCAGCCTCCCGAGTAGCTGGGACTACAGGCGCGTGCCACCACACCCAGCTAATTTTTGTATTTTTTAGTAGAGATGGAGTTTCACCATGTTAGGCAGGATGGTCTCGATTTCTTGACCTCGTGATCCACCAGCCTCAGCCTCCCAAAGTGCTGGGATTACAGGCATGAGCCACCGCGCCCGGCCTGAGACAGAGTTTTGCTCTCCTCTCCCAGGCTGGAGTGCAATGACGCGCTCTTGGCTCACTGCAATCTCTGCCCCCTGGATTCAAGCGATTCTCCTGGCTCAACCTCCCGGCTCAACCTACCGAGTAGCTGGGATTACAAGGATGTGCCACCACAGCCAGCTAATTTTTTTGTATTTTTAATAAAGGAGGAGTTTCACCATATTGGCCAGGTTGGTCTCAAACTCCTGACCTCAAGTGATCCAAAGTGCTGGGATTACAGGTGTGAGCCACTGCGCCCAGCTTTTCTTTTCTTTTCTTTTCTTTTTTTTAAATAAGGATAGTCAAGTGGAGCAGTGGGAATAGGGAAGAAACAAAGAAATCTGTAACTGGTTGTGATCGATTGCAAACACCACTGCACTTGGACCAGCTATCTTCTTTTCAAATATCAACCTAGGAGCAGAATAATTGGCACGGAAACTATTGTCAAAATTAATTTGACTACATAGTGGCTGATTGCTCTCCAGAATGGCTGCACTAATCTATACTCCCACCAGGGTCCCTCTATACCTCGTTTTGGCTAACACTTAGCATTACCCAGCTTTCTAATTTTTGCCAATCTAATGGTATAATAATATGATATATCCATGTTGTTTCTTTAAGCAGCTTTATTGAACTGACATACAATAAACTGCAAAGGGTACAATCTGATGAGTTTTGACATTTGCATACACCTGTGAAAACTATCTTTACAATGAAGATTATGATCATATCCATCACCCCCAAAAGCTTCCTCAAGCTCCTTTGATTGTTCTTGGGCTTTTCTGTTTTTTGTATTTTTATTGAGACTGAGTCTAGCTCAGTCGCTCAGGCTAGAGTGCAGTGGTGCTGCCTCAGCTTACCACAACCTCTGCCTCCCAGGCTTATGTGAGTCTACTGCCTCCGCCTTTTGAGTAGCTGGGATTACAGGCACCTGTCACCATGCCGGGCTAATTTTTGTATTTTTAGTAGAGATGGGGTTTCACCATGTTGGCCAGGCTGGTCTCAAACCCCTGACCTCAAGTGATCCCCTCACCTCAGCCTCCCAAAGTGCTGGGATTACAGGCATGAACCATTGCACCCAGGCCCTCTTCCCCCTTTGAGTCTGAGCTTTTCCATCTGCAAAGTGCATCTTAGTTGTGAGGATGTATGGTGTTAGCTTACCTTGGGCCCTAGCACACAGAAAGCACTGGGGAAATGGAGTTTATATTACTGCAAACATACATCTGGGTAGTTAAGTATACAAGCCCTAAAGCCAGACTGCCTGAGTTCAAACCTTATTCACTTCCTTACAAGTTATTCAAAGTCTCTGTGAACCAACTTCTCTATCTGTAAAATGGTAATGATTATATGGTACCTGCCTCAAAGGGCTGTTAGGATTAAAAGAGTTAATAACTGTAAAAAGATTTTTCTTCTTTTTCATAAGTAATTGAATGATTTTTGCCATATTTTTTGATATTTTGAAAGTATTCATTAGCACCTTCTCTGACATGTAGGAATTTGGAACTCCCACTTGGGAGCCTCTGAATTAAGGGTGGTTTCTCGATGGTCTCCTTGCAGATTTGGTACTGTAAGCTCTGTGTTCTGATTAAAGCAGTACTGGCAATTCTTGGAGTCACCACAAGAGGGAACAGAAATTTACTCTTGTGGCTTGTGAGGATGATTCAATTATATTTCTGATCTACCCACTTGGAAATAACAGTTTGATATCTGAGCAGCCAGCCCCTTTGTATGCTACATGTGGGACTTACGCAAGTGACTCAGTGTTAGTGTTTTGACGATCCTGAGTCTCTGCGGTTGAGCACTATAACACACATACAAACCAAAGGACTTTCATCCTTTGGGGTATAACCTGTTTACAAGTAGCAGAAGTACTAAAATAATAATAATGGCAACATTTATTAAGTGAACACGTGTTACGTGCTATTCTGTTTCTCATTAATCTATCCTATTATGGTAGGTATTCTTTTTTTTTGAGACGGAGTCTTGTCTTGCTCTGTCACCAGAGCTCTGTCGACACTGCTCTGGAGTGCAGTGGCACAATCTTGGCTCACTGCAACCTCCACCTCCTAGGTTCAAGCGATTCTCCTGCCTCAGCCTCCTGAGTAGCTGGGATTACAGGCACGCACCACCACGCCCAGCTAATTTTTTTGTATTTTTTGGTAGACACAGGGTTTCACCATGTTGGCCAGGATGGTCTCCATCTCTTGACCTTGTGATCTGCCCATCTCAGCCTCCCAAAGTGCTGGGATTACAGGCATGAGCCATCGCGCCCAGCTATGGTAGGTATTCTTATTATCTTATTTCCCTACTTTAAAGGTAAAAATACTGGGGTCTAGGCCCGGCACAGTGGCTCACACCTGTAATCCCAGCACTTTGGGAGGCCAAGGTGGGCATATCACGAGGTCAAGAGATTGAGACCATCCTGGCCAACATAGTGAAACCCCGTCTCTACTAAAGATACAAAAATTAGCTGGGCATGGTGGCGTGTGCCTGTAGTCCCAGCTACTCAGGAGGCTGGGGTAGGAGAATTGCTTGAACTCGGGAGGTGGAGGTTGCAGTGAGTCGAGATAGTGCCACTGCACTCCAGCCTAGCACCTGGCGATGGAGCAAGACTCTGTCTCCAAAAAAAATATTGGGGTCTAGAGGTGAGAAAACTTGCCAAAGATCAATGGTCATTAGAATGATTTATAGTTAATGAAAGATAATTTCATAGGAGAAAAAAGAGACTATTTTAATGAAGGTCTTTTTTTTTTTTTACACAGTCTTGCTCTCAAAAAACAAGTCTTGCTCTCATAAATATATGTACTTTACTCTTAGAGAGTTTGTGTAAATAAATAGCTTTTGCAAAAGCACCTGACAAGTTCTGACATATAGTAGGAAGTAAGGAGACACTTAGTTGGATGCCTGGGGAACCTTGGAAGCAGAGCCTGAGACAGGATTGCTCAGTAAGAGATGTTTATTTGTTTGTTTGTTTGGAGACAGTCTCTCCATTACCCAGACTGGAATGCAGTAGCATGATCACGACTCTGCAGCCAGCCTTGACGCCCAGGTCAATTGATCCTCCTGCTTCAGCCTCCCAAGTAGCTGGGACTATAGGCATGTGCCACCACACCCAGCTAATTTTCTTAATTTTTGTGGAGATGAAATCTCACTGTGTTGCCCAAGCAGGTCTTAAACTTCTGGGCTCAAGTGATCCTCACCTTGGCCTCTCAAAGTGCTGGGATTACAGGCATAAGCCACTGTGCCCAGCCTTTTCTTTTTTTTGTGTGGGGAGGGGAGGAGACAGAGTCTTAAGGAAATGCTCCAAGGAGAAGTCAGTAGGGCATAGGAGAAGTTGTCCTGGGAAGGGAAAAAGCAAAAAGCCAAGCAAAGGTGAGATTTCAGGCAGTCCTAGAGAGAGTAGTTTAATCCCTAAAGGAATTTAATACCTGAGGGAGCTCAGGAGTATAAATTCCACCCAGAGGCAAGAATGCCGGTCTTTCAGACTCCCGCATCTAATCAGTCATTTGCTAGAGACCAGGAAATAGAGAAAAATCAAAACCATTCTAGTAACTTGAGGACCTTCCTCTTTTTTTTTTTTTTTTTTTTTGAGATGGAGTTTTGCTCTTGTTACCCAGGCTGGAGTGCAATGGTGCGATCTCGGCTCACCGCAACCTCCGCCTCCTGGGTTCAGGCAATTCTCCTGCCTCAGCCTCCTGAGTAGCTGGGATTACAGGCACGCGCCACCATGCCCAGCTAATTTTTTGTATTTTTAGTAGAGATGGGGTTTCACCATGTTGACCAGGATGATCTCGATCTCTTGACCTCGTGACCCACCCGCCTCAGCCTCCCAAAGTGCTGGGATTACAGGCGTGAGCCACCGCGCCTGGCAGGACCTTCCTCTTTTGAAGTGTCTCAGGAACTGGTCATTGGAAGCAAAAACAAACAGAAGCCAAGGAAGGGTCAGGAGGAACTGGTAGGAGATCTGAGAGGATCTGGGCAGAGCAACAGTATACAGACAGGATCATGGTTTTCTCCTCTCGGAAAAACTGGGCTCAGATTCTTGCTTTGCCACTTACCAGCTGTCTGCTGTTTCCCTTTCTTCATCCATAAAATGGTCACAGTAATTAATACCTGCCCTTACTTCCTCACATGATCAAAAAAGATCAAATGGAACAATGCAGTGAAAACTCTTTGGAAGTTAAAATGCTAGGCTGGACGTTGTGGCTCATGCCTGTAATCCCAGTACTTTGGGAGGCCAAGGTGGGTGAATTGCTTGATCCCAGGGGTTCCAGACCAGCCTGGGCAACATGGCAAAACCCCATCTTTACTAAAAATACAAAAATTAGCCAGGCGTAGTGGTGGGTGCCTGTAGTCCTAGCTACTCAGGAGGCTGAGGTGGGAGAATTATCTGAGCCCAAGAGGTCAAGGCTGTAGTGAGCTATGATTGTGCCACTGCACTCCAGCCTGGGTGACAGAGTGAGACCCTGACTCAAAAATAAGTAAATTAATTAAATTTAAACAAACAAACCAGAAAAAAATTTAAAATGCTGGATAAATTCGACATGATTTGTTCCACAAACGTTTACTAAGCACCTACTATAAACCAAGCACAGTTCTTGGTGCTGAGATGCACAACCTAGGAAATTCATAAGCTATTAAGGAGCTTTTATTCTAGTGAGGGAGACAGATAAGGAAATAGAAAATTACATAACCTTGGGATAAGTGATGTCATTAAAATATGTTGGGGCAGGGGAGCCAGTGGCACAAAAGAGGATATGACCAGTTCTGCCAAGGAGCAAAGAATCAGGAGAGGTTTCCAGAGGAGGTGACATCTAGCTACCCAAAAGATGGACATGGGTTTGTCAGGTATATATGGCCAGAAAGGACTTACTGGCAGGGATACAGCACAAGCAAAATCAAAGAGGTATAAAATAGCCTGATAAATCAGGAACTTAAATTTAACCCAGAGGCCTTCAATGCCAGGACTAGGATCTTGAACTTAATCCTGTAAGAAAGTGAGAGCCACTGAATGATTCTGAGCTGGGGAATGGCTTGACCAATTTTGCATTGGAAAATGATTACTCTGACTGGCAGTGTGAACAATGCCCTGGAGGAAGGAAGACCAGATCGGAGACAATTAGAGTGGGTAGACAATGAAAAGCCCAGGGAAGCACTCATAATGACTTAGATTACTGAGTGGAGAATGAGCCTTTTAACAGGATTATAAATCTTATTATTTTGCGAAGAGTGAGGGAAAATTAAAGTTTTCATATTTTCCCTATTAATCCCGAGGAAGAAACCAGGGATATGGGTAAGACTGGGGAGAACCAGCCAGGCACGGTGGCTAATGCCTGTAATCCCAGTACTTTGGGAGGCTGAGGTGGGTGGACTACCTGAGGTTAGGAGTTCGAGGTCAGCCTGGCCAACATGTGAAAACCCCATCTCTACTAATCATACAAAAAAATCAGCCGGGCATGGTGGCACATGCCTGTAGCTACTCAGGAGGCTGAGGCAGGAGAATCGCTTGAACCTGGGGCAGAGCTTGTAGTGAGCTGAGATCGCACCACTGCACTGCAGCCTGGATAACAGTGAGATTCTGTCTCAAACAAAACAAAACAAACAAACAAAGATTGGGGAGAACCCGCAGATAAAATAAAATATTAATAATAAATCAGGGCAGGGAGCTGTGGCTCATGCCTGTAATCTCAGCACTTTGGGAGGCTGAGGTGGGCAGATCACCTGAGGTAGGGAGTTCAAGACCAGCCTGGCCAACATGGTGAAATCCCATCTCTACTAAAAATACAAAAATTAGCCTGGTATGGTGGCACACACCTGTAATCCCAGATACTTGGGAGGCTGAGGCAGGAGAATTGCTTGAACCCAGGAGGCGGAGATTGCAGTGAGCCAAGATGGAGCCATTGCACTAGAGCCTGGGCAATAGAGTGAGTCTCAAAATAATAAATAAATAAATAAATCAGGTCATGCACAGTGGTTCATGCCTGTAATCCCAGCACTTTGGGAGGCTGAAGCAGAAGGATTACTTGAGCCCAGGAGATTGAGACCAGCCTGCGCAACACAGGGAGACACTATCTCTACAAAAATTATAAAAAGTGGCCGGGTGCTGTGGCTCACACCTGTAATCCTAGCACTTTGGGAGGCCGAGGTGGGTGGATCACCTGAGGTCAGGAGTTCAAGTTCAAGACCAGCCTGGCCATCATGGTGAAACCCCATCTTAAAAAAAAAAAAAAAAGTAAAAAAAAAAATTATAAAAAGTAGCTGAGCGTAGTGGTGTAGACCTAGCTACTTGGGAGGCTGAGGTCAGAGGATCACTTGAGTCTGGGAGGTCGAGGCTGCAGTGAGCCATGATCGCACCACTGCACTCCAGCTTGGGCAACAGAGTAAACCCTGTCTCAAAAAAATTTTTTTAATAAAAATAAAAATTAGCTGGGTGTGGTAGTGCATATCTGTGGTCCCAGCTACTTGGGAGGCTGAGGTGGGAGGATCACTTGACTTTAGGAGTTCAAGGCTGCAGTGAGCCATGATCGTGTCACTGTACTCCAGCTTGGGCAACAGAGAGAACCCTATCTCAAAAAAATTAAATAAATACAAAGTGAGGGCGGATGCGGTGGCTCACACCTGTAATCCCAGCACTTTAGGAGGTCTCACTGGGCGGATCACTTGATATCAAGAGTTTGAGACCAGCCTGGCCAACATAGTGAAACCCCATAAAAATACAAAAATTAGCGCGTAGTGGTGGCACAAGTCTATAAATCCCAGCTACTCAGGAGGCTGAGGCAGGAGAATTGCCTGAACCCAGGAGGCAGAGGTTGCGGTGAGCCAAGATCGCGTCATTGCATTCCAGCCTGGGTAACAAGAGCAAAACTCCGTCTAAGAGACAAATTCAGTGAACACTGGAAAACCTGATAGACAAATTCTAAAAGAGGTGTAACACTGAAAATTTTAATTATACCAATACCCATAATCAACTGATGGACATCTAGGAGCTAAGCTTTCCAGCATTTTGCCTCCTCTGTCCGGTTCTCTGCTGTTGTTTCTCTTCTGAACAGCAGATGGCAGGATAATCCCACAACAGGTGGTCATGATTTAATTTAGTCGCAAGGAGAAGAAAATTGTTTCTTTTCCCACATGTATTTCTTTCCCAAGATAAACAGCACACAGGGCATCTGCCTCTTTACTGGAAGTAAGATATGTAAGAAGGTAGCTTTTCAGCAAGGAATATTAAGGTAGCTAACATAAATTCTGAGCCTTAGGTTATTACACTGTGCAAAAACAAGTTTCTCAGAAAGGAGCAAATGGAGGTTGAAAGCCAACTGTTAAAATTCCACATATTCTAGGTTTCCTCAGTTAATAATCATAAAAAGTTTATGGCCAGAAAGTCACAGAGGCCCTTCTGTTGTAATTGTTAGGTTTTGAGTCAGTGGGAACACCCTTCTCACCCAGGAGATTTTAAAAGCCAATCCCACCCCCTCCCCACAATCCTTTCCTCTAACACTCATTTCCCATCCCCTCACAAAATTGCCAGGGTAATTGACTCTTAGATGAGATGAGTTTGACTTTCTACCCTGATTTTGTAACAGAAGTTCTTTTGGTGAGGTTCTTTGTTTGAAAATGCACAATAAAAATGGCTTTAGAATGACTTCAGAGGACTCTTTCTTTTTCTGGTGCCAATAACAGATTCCAAAGCAGCTATTATTCGAGGTGGGTGATAGGATCCCTTGAGACTGTTTAAGTATCGGTTTTCAAAGTGCTTAGGAACCTGAAATGTCCCGTATGGTATATTTGCAGGTGCATAATTGGCCAAGTGCTCCAGGGGTTATAAAGATTGCCTTCCTGTAGTTGGAATAGACAGATTTAGCCTCTTACTGAAATTGAAGGCTGCAATGTCGATAACAAATCTGATTCTAACTCTCCTGTGTCACTTCAGCCCAAAGGTGCCTTTGTCTCCCAGGAGAAAGAGGTTAGAGGTAAGTGAATGGCCCTTAACCAGAGCCATGTAGAAAACATTGCTAAGGAAGACTTCTGTCCTGAGAGTGGAGGTTTAGGGCTGTTGTGTGTGAAGCAAATTTGCTTTGTTCACAGCCAATCTGACTGAATGCAAGTATTGCTGAGGTGACTGGAGCTGAGGAGCAGCAAACTGCTTTAAAAGCAGCTTTCAGTGGGAAACTTTAGGCATACAATGACTTTTGTTAAACATAATTCTCCAACCTTGCTGTTTTATTGCACTCACCAAAATAAATCTGTATAAACTTAAAAGGCTGCCTTGAAGTCAGTAGGAAAATGGATATTGTCTCTCCCGGAAGTGTTTGAATGGTAGTACATATTCCTAGCTACATCCAGATAAGAATACAACTCCGCCTGTAGAAAGCTTTCCTGGAACGGAATATCACCAAGAGTATTCACTTTGGGGCTTGATGGTTCCAGCTTGTCTTACTAAAACTACTAAACAAATAGTTTGCCTGCTCTTTCACTCTTCCATTTGTAGTTAATACTTATGTGTATTTAGTGGCGTTCTGAACTCCTTTTATTTCTCAAGGCCCCTGGCATTTGATGATACCTGTGCAGCAGGAGCTTTCAGCATACCAAGCACAGGGTGGTGTTTAGTGGAGAAGGGGCCAGGAGAGAGGAAAAAATCCTAGGCTTTCCCCTAAGTTACTTAACTTGGGAAACCAGTGGGCCCTTTTAAGATTAAATGTTTCTTTAAAATACTAGGATCTTCAGTTATGAAGATATGGGTGAAACTGCTTCCCCCAGACAAACCTGAGGTGGGGCACGTAGGTGTCACATTCAAATCAAAAAGGTGCCTCTCAACAGGAAAGATTTAATCAGCTCTCCTTCCCAGGATCGGCTGCCAGGTTTGAACATTTATTTGTCTGTGTTCCAGGCAGGAGACACTGCTAATTATGGGAGCAATTCCCATGACTACAGAGAACTGTCTGAGCTAGGGAGTCAAAGCTCTGATCAAGAGGGCACTGAGAGGAAAAAAGCCCCCAACATTCTCAGAGGAAATTCTGGAGTTGACAAGATACATGCCTTCTCTGCAGAAATGCCTCCTATATCTGGCATTGAAGATCTAGCAACATCCTTCCCTTCACCTTCCTAACTAATGTATTAAGAATCCCTTTGAAAATAGAATTTTCAAAGCAGTTTATTTCATTCAAACACTACCTGATAAGTTTGTTTTAGAAAAAACAAAAACAAAAACAAAATGAAGACTTTACTAAGAGTGATTCTTACAAATGATGGTACCTGAAAAGAGGCAAACAAATCAGGGAGGCCAAAATGGCACAAGCATTTGGAACCTGTTGCCTCATCCTTGGCAGAGACACCACTGGATCCTTTCTGCTCTATGTAAAGTAAGCTGTGGCAAAGTTTACTTTTCTTGTGGCACAAAATCTAGACTCACAGTGAGCTTCTTCAACATTAGCTTCAATTTGTATTCTGCCTCTCTTCTTTGTCCATTATTCAAGGCACCTGCTCCCTGTCCCTCCCCCACTCCTCCAGCTGTCTGTCTGTCTCATTTGTGTCAATTAGGAATTCAATACTGCTTGATTTAATTGAATGACTTTCCCTGTACAGAATCCCAACTACAGACAGGGCATCAACCATCACTCCCATTGCCCAGAATAAAAACTCTAAAAAGTCAAAGGCATGCAAGGATGCGTTAGAAAAGAGCAAGAGATCCTTGCTAGCTTTGCCAGTGAGCCCAAGAAAGATGGCAAGACTGGGTTTCCTGACACCCAGTTATGTATTTGGTGGCCTATCAAGAGGCAGCACTGCATCCAAGATCATTCAAGTCTACTCCATTTAGTAAAGATTTTCAAAGAGGATCTTAAGGCTTAGAAACCAAGAACCAACCGGAAGAAATAAACTTTTTATACCACTTCCTAGTTTACAACGTGCTTTCCCATCCTCGGAAGAATAACTTTGTCTTTCTGTTAATTCAGTCATTGAATACATAGGTCCTGTTCTTTAGTCAACTGCCTCTATCCACCTACTATGTACCAGGCAGTGTTATTGGAGCTGAAAACAGTGTTCTAAGAACCGAAAATAAAGTTCTTATTCTCATGGAACTTACATTCCTACGGGAAGGATCAAAATAATAAATAAGTAAACCTACAGTGTATTAAATGGTAATGAGGGTATTGAGAATCATAAAGCAGTGTTAAGGGAGACAGAAATTATACTTTGGGCAAGTTTTTTAGTTTATAAAGGGTAGACAGAAAGAACTTGGTGAAGAGGTGATTTTGAGCTGAGACATGAGAGAGAACAAGCCATACACATATGAGGGAGAAGCATGCCAGGCAGAAGATACAGCAAATGCACAGGTCCTGACACAGGAGTTTCCTTGTTGAAGGAGACCAGTGTAGCTAAATAGAATAAGCCAAGGGAAAGATGTAAGAGAGGTCGGGAAAGTGGTAGTGGAGGGGACAGACTTGTAAGACCTTGTAAATCACTGTAGGGTCTTTTGTTTTGTTTTGTTTTAGACAGACTCTTGCTCTGTCACTCAGGCTAGAGTGCAGTGGCACAATCTCGGCTCACTGCAAGCTCCATCTCCCGGGGTCAAGCAATTCTCCTGCCTCAGCCTCCTGAGTAGCTGGGATCACAGGCATGCACCGCCACTCCCAGCTAACTTTTGTATTTTTAGTTGAGACAGGGTTTTACCATGTTGGTCAGGCTAATCTTGAACTCCTGGGCTCAAGTCATCCTCCCGCCTTGGCCTCCCAAAATATTGAGATTACAGGTGTGAGTCACAGTGCCTGACCTCTCTGTTTTTTTTTATTCTGAGTGAGGTAGAAGCCACTGGAGGATTTTTAATAGGGGAAAGACATGATACGACATAAATTTTTTTTTTTTTACAACAGGGTCATTCAGGCTGGAGTATAGTGGTACAGTCATAGCTCACTGCAGCCTTAAACTCCTGGGCTCAAGTGATCCTCCTGCCTCAGCCTCCTAAGTAGCTAGGACTACAGGTATGAACCACCACGCCCAACTAATATTTACATTTTTTTGGAGAGACCGGGTTTCACTATGTTGCCTAGACTGGCCTCAAACCCCTGGCCTCAAGCAATCCTCCTGCCTTGGCCTCCCAAAACACTGGGGTTACAGGCACAGGCCACCACACTCAGCCTTTAAAAAAAATTATGGGTACATATAGTTGTAAATGTGATTTATGTTTTAAAAGGATTATTATGGCTGCTATGTAGAAAACAGAACGTAGGGGTGTAAGAGCTGAAGCAGGGAGACCAGTTAGGAGGCAACTGTGGGAATCAAAGCAAGAAATAACGGTGGCTTGGCTCAGGGTGATAGCAGTGCAAGTGGTGACAAGCAGTCATATTTTGGAGGTATAGGTCCCAGGATCTGCTGATGGATATGATGAGGAATATATAAGAAATAGAGAGGAGTCAAGAATATTGTGAAGCTTTTGGCCCAAGCAACAATTAGATAATCTAGCGGAAAGAACAGAGTCCTTGAATTGGAGGCTATGAGACTAAATCTCAATTCCATGGTTTCTGGATTGTGTAATCCTGGGCAAGTCACTGAACCTCTCTGAGCATCAGTTTCTTCATCAGTAAGAAACTTGTTGAAATACTGTGGCTCTAGGATTTTCTCAATTCTCTCTTTGTTAACTTATCATTCTCTAGTAGCTTACCACTGTATTTAGAATAAAATACAAACTCCTTTGAGGTCCAAGAAAGCCTTGTATGGACTGGCCTCACCTACTTCTCCAACCTGTCCACCACATTGATCTTCTGTTTGTGTTCAGCTGGTAAGTAATAGAACCTGGTAACTTTCTTTTCTTTTTCTTTTCTTTCCTTCCTTCCTTCCTCTTTCTTTTTTTTTCAGGGTCTTGCTCTGTCATTAAGGCTGAAGTGCAGAAGTGAGATCAGAGATCATGTCACAGGTCACTGCAGCCTTGACCTCCCACCCTCAAGCAATCCTCCCACCTCAGCCTCTTGAATTACTGGGACTATAGGCAGGCACATGCTACCACACTTGGCTAATTTTTTTTTTTTTTTTAATTGTAGGCTGGGCACAGTGGTTCACGCCTGTAATCCTAGCACTTCTGGAGGCTGAGGAAGGCAAATCACTTAAGGCAAGGAGTTTGAAGCCAGCCTGGACAACATGGTGAAACCCCATGTCTACTAAACATACAAAATATTATCTGGGTGTGGTGGCGTGCACCCATAGTTCCAGCTACTCTGTAGGAGACTCACTTGAACCCAAGAGGTGGAGGTTGCAGTGAGCTGAGATTGCGCCATAGCAGCCCAGTCTGAGTGACAGAGGGAGACTATATATATACACATACACACACACACACACACACACACACACACACACACACATATTTTTTTAACATATAAAGAGACTGGGGAGTCTCCTTATGTTGCCCAGTTGAATTCCTGGGCTCAAGCAATCCTCCCAACTTGGCTGTCGAAAGTGCTGGGATTATAGGCATGAGCCACCGAACCCAGCCAGAATTTGATAACCTTCTATTTTAAGAACTATCACTGGCTAGGCACAGTGGCTCACACCTGTAATCCCAGCACTTTGGGAGGCTGAGATGGGTGGATCACCAGAGGTCAAGAGTTCGAGATCAGTCTGGCCAACATGGTGAAACCCCATCTCTACTAAAAATACAAAAATTAGCAAGCGGACACACCTGTAATCCCAGCTACTCAGGAGGCTGAGGCAGGAGAATCATTTGAACCCAGAAGATGGAGGTTGCAGCAAGCCGTGATCACGCCACTGCACTCTAGCCTAGATAAAAAAAAAAAAAAAACTATCACATACTCTCTTCTCTCTGCCTGGAATGGCCCTCACCCTGGTGCCTTCTCATCTTGCAAGAAATTTTACTTCCTCAGAGTGGCCTTTCCTGACCATCAATCTTGAAGTAGCTTCCTTCCATTATTCTCTCTTTCAGGATTTGTTCTTTTTATTTAGAAAAGTTCATCACAATTTATAATTCTGTTTACCTGTTTATTGTCTGTTTCTTCCTTTAGACTGTAAGTTCCATGAAAGAAGGGAACACCATGTGTATATCCAATAAGGCTCTTATTGGTATTCTTTTGCTGGTTTTTTTTTTTCTAAACTCCCAAGCTGGAGTATAGTGTTGTGATCACAGCTCACTGCAGCCTCAACCTCCTGGGCTCAAGCAATCCTCCTATCTCAGCCTCCTAAGTAGCCGGAACTACAGGCGCATACCACACCTGGCTATTTTTTTTTTTAACTTTTATTTAGGTTCAGGGGTACATGTGCAGGTTTGCTATACAAGTAAATTCATGTCACAGAGGTTTGTTGTACATTGTTTTATCACCCCAGTACTAAGCCTAGTACCCAACAGTTATTTTTTCTGCTCCTCTCTCTCCTCCCACCCTCCACTCTTAGGTAGGCCCCAGTGTCCATTGTTCCCTCTTTGTGTCCATGTGTTCTCATCATTTAGCTCCCACTTATGAGGGAGAATGTGCTGCATTAGTTTTCTGTTCCTGTGTTAGTTTGCTAAGGATAATGGCCTCCAGCTCCATCCATAGGACATAATCTCATTCTTTATTATGGCTGTGTAGTATTCCATGGTGAATATGCACCACATTTTCTTTATCTAGTCTACCATTGATGGGCATTTAGTTGATTCCATGTGTTTGCTATTGTGAAGAGTGCTGCAATGAACATAGGTGTGCATGTGTCCAAAGGTGGAACAATTTATATTCTTTTGGGTATATACCAAGTAATGGGACAAATGGTAGTTCTGTTTTTAGCTCTTTGAGGAACTGCCACACTGCTTTCCACAATGGTTGAATGGTTGAACTAATTCGCACTCCCACCAACAGTGTATACGCATTCCCTTTTCTGTGTAGCCTCACCAGCATCTGTTATATTTTGACTTAAAAAAAATTTTTTTTTGAGATGGGAGTCTCACTCTGTTAAGCAGGCTGGAATGCAGTGGCATGATCTTGGCTCACTGCAACCTCTGCCTCCTGGGTTGAAGCAATTCTCCTGCCTCAGTCTCCTGAGTAGTTGGGACTACAGGAGTGTACCACAATTCCTGGATAATTTTTTTTTTTTTTTTTTTTTTTTGCATTTTAGGTTTTGGGGTACATGTAAAGAACATGCAATATTGTTGCATAGGTACACACATGGCAGTGTGATTTGCTGACCTGGCTAATTTTTAATTTTGTATTTTGTAGAGACAGGGTCTATGTTTTCCAGGCTGGTCTTGAACTTCTGGGTTCAAGTGATTGTCCTGCCTGAGCCTCCCAAAGTGCTGGGATTAGAGAAATGAGCCACAGTGCCTGGTCTGGTATTTTTTTACTTAAAAAAAACCCCACAAAACTAATTTTCTCTGCATTTACTCAATTCAGTATTATATGTCACTGCTGAGCAGAAATACTTCTCCCAAATCAGAAAAGCCCTGAATCTTCTTCTTTTGTGTACACTATATTGGGTTTAATGTATATGTACAATACTAACAAGAATTTGTTCTATTTTTTGTACTCACTTTTCCAGGCTATACTTATCTTTAGTCAGGTGACAAAAGAATAGGGTCTAACTTTCAGATCATCTAAGTATCCTCAGTCTTACCCATCCAAAGTTCTTGTATAGGCAAAAGGAGTGGGGAGGGCATTCCAAGAAAGGAAACAGGGTCATCAAAGGCATGCAACATGTTGTGTGGGGGATAACTAAGAAACACACACACGGTTTTCGGTGTTTGCAGTATAGGTGGCAAAGGTCAGGTTGGCTAGAGAACATCTAATGAGTTATAAATGTTTCCTCCTCTATTTTCTGAAAGAATTTGTGTAAGATTGGTCTTAGTTTACCAGTAAAATCATCTGGGCCTACAGCTTGCTTTAGGGAAGATTCTTGATACCAAATTCAATTTCTTTAACAGATATAGGACAATTCTGATTTTCTGTTTCATCTTGTGTCAGTTTTAGTAAGTTGTGTCAGATAAGAAAGGTCGTCAATGCTAGACTGGATCTTATTTTCCTGAAATGAACTATACTTTGGAGCCATTAAATGTGTTTATGGGCTGGGTGTGGTGGCTTATGCCTGTAACCCCAGCACTTTGAGAGGCTGAGGTGGGCCAATCAGGAGGTCAGGAGTTCAAGACCAACCTGGCCAACATGGTGAAACCGCATCTCTACTAAAAATACAAAAATTAGCCAGACGTGGTGGAGGGCGTTTGTAGCCCCAGCTTCTCTGGAGGCTGAGGTAGGAGAATCACTTGAACCTGGGAGACAGAGGTTGTAGAGAGCTGAGATCACACCACTGCACTCCAGCCTGGGTGATAGAGCGAGACACCATAAAAGAAAAGAGAAAAGAGAAGAGAAGAGAAGAGAAGAGAAGAGAAGAGGAAAGGAAAGAAACGTGTTTATGAAGAATGTTCAATAAGGATTCTGGGCTGGGCACGGTGGTTCATACCTGTAATCCCAGCACTTTGGAGGATCGAGGCAGGAGGATTACTGGAGCCCAGGAGCTTAAGGCTGCAGTGAACTAGGATCATATCACTACACTTGCACTCCAGCCTGTGCAACAGAGTGAGACACTGTCTCTAAGGAAAAAAAAAAAGAGAGAGAAGGATTTGGGAAAGAGGTCAGGAAAAAGGAAAAACAAGAGAGACAGAAGTGAGAGAACCAAGATAGTAGACTTTTATAGAAATGTGAGGAATAAGTAACAAGAGTGCAATAATTAAAAAAAGAACCAAATTTAAGAACTACAACCAGTTCTTTATCTATATCCCCTTTTGCCTCTAATTCAGGCATTCATAAATGAAACATTGTACTGCTTCTCAGCATCTACTCTGCCCAAGGTGGAAAGCATTCCTTGTACCAGAGCCCAGTGGTAGAAAGGGATAATATTTCTGTTGTGAGTTAGACTTCCAGCCTTTAAGACCTATGCCTTAGAAACTGGTGCCACCTGTCTGTCATTTTGGTTTTAAGTTTAATTTTACAACTAGCTTTTCCAATACACTGTTGATATTTCTTTTCTTTTTTTTTTTTATATGACAGATGTGGTTTCACAGGGCATCTAGAGGTTGCTTAAAATGGGTAAGTAAATACTGTGGTGTAGTTGTTTTCCTAATTTGGCAACTGAAAAGGTAACTATGATAGAAGAGACATGGGATTTAAAGTCAAAAGACCTGAGTTTTAACACTTGGCTGAATCACCTTTTTCAGCTGTGTGGCCTGAGGCAAAACAATCCCTCTGAGACATAGCATTCTTGTGTATAAACTGAGCATAAGACTAGTTGTGTGTATTTCACATTGCCATTCTGAGAACCAAATTAGAGAAACTTTCCATTAAAAAAAAAAAATAGCTGAGGCAGGGCAGGGTGGCTCATGCCTGTAATTCCAGCACTTTAGGAGGCTGAGGCAGGTGGATCATGAGGTCAGGAGTTTGAGACCAGCCTGACCAACATGGTGAAACCCCTTTCTACTAAAAATACAAAAATCATCTGAACCTAGTGGTGCGTGTCTGTAATCCTAGCTACTCACGAGGCTGAGGCAGAAGAATCAGTTGATACAGGGAGGCGGAGGTTGCAGTGAGCCGAGATTGCACCACTGCACTCCAGCCTGGGCGACAGAGCGAGTCTCCATCTCAAAATAATAATAATAATAATAATAATAATAATAATAAACCAAATAGCTGGAGATGGTGAGTCAAGCCTGTAATCCCAGCACTTTGGGAGGCCGAGGTGGGCGGATCACCTGAGGTCGGGAGTTCGAGACCAGCCTGACCAACGTGGAGAAACCCTGTCTCTACTAAAAATATGAAAAATTAGCCTTGTGTGGTGGTGCATGCCTATAATGCCAGCTGCTTGGGAGGCTGAGGCAGGAGAATCGGTTGAATCCAGGAGGCGGAGGTTTCAGTGAGCTGAGATTGCGCCGTTGCACTCTAGCCTGGGCAACAAGAGTGAACCTCCGTCCCAAAAAAAAAAAAAAAAAAAATCCAATGTCTAATTTTTCTTGTGACTGTTTTTTTAGTTGAAGTAATTAACAGAAATGAGACTCTTTCATGTGAAAATCACAATGAATTTTTTTTTTTTTTCGCTCCTGGGTAGACTCTATTCCTCAAAATTACTGTGGTAGTACTACTTGGCTTTCAGAAAAAAATAAAATTGGTTGGGCACGGTAACTTACTCCTGTAATCCCAGCACTTTGGGAGGCTAAAGCAGGTGGATCGCCTGAGCTCAGGGGTTTGAGACCACCCTGGGCAACCTGGTGAAACCCCGTCTCTACTAAAATACAAAAAATTAGCTGGGTATGGTGGCACGTGCCTATAGTCCCAGCTACTCGGGAGGTTGAGGCATGAGAATAGCTTAAACCCTGGAGGTGGAGGTTGTAGTGAGCCAAGACTGCGCCACTGCACTTCAGCTCAGGCTACAGAATGAGACTCTATCTCAACGAAAAGAAAAAAAGAAAATTTATTATTATTATTTTTTGTATTTTTAGTAGAGTCAAGTTTTCACTACGCTGGCCAGGCTGGTCTTGACCTCCTGACCTCAGGTGGTCTGCCCACTTTGACCTCCCAAAGTGCTGGGATTACCAGCGTAGTAAACCACTGCGCCTGGCCAAAATTTACTTTTTGATACGATATTTTCAACTAAGATTTATGGGACTTTATATTTTTGATGACTGAGTAGCTTTCAAAGGGGAAATTATTATGCATTTAGTGATGGTGCTAGAATTAGATTCAGATTAACAAATTATAAGTCTTAACCTAGGATCTGAGAGCTCTTAAACCAGTTAGGAATTTTGTTTTCCCAGATATGTGCATGGCTTCTTGGCTTCCTCACCCTCTTCAAGTCTTTACTATAGTGTCACCTTCTCAGTGAGATCTTCCCTGCCCATTCAGTTTAAAATTTAAACCCTCCCCCAACAGTCATTTCCATTCTCTGCTTATTTCTCCTCCACAGCACTTATCATTTAACATATATCATTATTTTGTTTATATATATATATATATATATATATATCTCATCACCCCTTCACCACCTCTCCCATAATGTAACCTCCATGAATTTTGTTCATAGTTTTATCTCTAGCATATAGGACAATACTTGAAACATAATAGGCACTCAATATTTGCTGAACAAATATAAAGAACACTCATGAGTTTTCTCTTTGAATATAATAGCATAAGAATATTGAAAATCCATGATATGGCGTTTCAGCAAAACAGTGATGGGACTTTGCAACCCAGATGTTTCATCTAACAATACCCATAGTAGACCAGCATGTCCACATGTAAACTGAAAGGGTCCTATTTGCTCAGCTCTCAGAATAATGGAAACTGTTTTAGTCACTGTTCATTTTACTTAGAATTGTAAACTATAGGAAGAAGCAGAGTGGTGTCCAGGGGATCATCTTGTAAGAGAATGCTCTACCAAATCTCGGGCTCTGGGCAGTCTGCCTAACAAGTAAGGTTGGGGGTCATTAAGATAATCCTCTCTTCTCACTTCCAGAGGATTCCCTTTAAAAACACAAGTACCCCAGGAGGGGAATCACAGCTTAACCCTTCATCATTTAACACTTGAGCTGGATTTAGAATATGAGGTGAGGAGTAGACAGGAAGATTCATTTTACTAATTTTGTAATGCCTGGGGCAGAATTTGACTAGCTTTTTCCCACATCAAAGTCTCCTTCCCCCTAAATATTACTCCACAAACAAATGCTATAGACTGCAACTGATTGAGAATAGGAAACTGTTTTTAATCAGCTACAATTCTATCAACCTGTTCTACTCTGCAATTGTAATTACCAAGCCATTACAGACCTAGAGGAGATTCTGCTTCCAAACATACCAAACCCATGCCACAGAGAGTAAACCAGATTATCTGCCTTTCAATTTGTGCCCTAAATTGTAGATTTGGTTGTAGAGTGCCTATCCATGAGGTCACATGTAATATAAATAAGTAGATACTTTTATGTAGTCTACACCCAAATGTTTCTACTCAAGTTGAGTGTCTTCTATGGCAAGTGCTATGAGCAGTGATTCCCCAACTCCTATCAGGGTATTAGTTAGGTACCTGAGTGCATGCAAAAAATACTGATTCCTACTCTGGTTTCTCTTCAGATCATATAAATCTTTTGCATTTTACTAAAGATTTCTGTGGAGAGGAACAGTTATGAGTCTTTTTCCAATTTTGTGAGAACTTGTTTCTCAAGAGGCTAAAAAAAAAAATACAGATTCCTTAACCCATCTTAGTTCTAACAAAACAAAATCTCTGGGAGGATACAACCTGATCATCTATTTTTTAAACAAGCACCCAGTGATTATCATGAATGGCCAGCGAGGAATCCCTGTGAGGGATACCCAAGAAACACCTGACTCTAGGTACTTTATATATTTCATTTGGAAAGTTAGACCTGAGATATGAAATAACTAAACATGATTTTCACCAGAGTGGTCAACAATTTGATATATTACATAATGCTATTGATGTGAAGACAGGAAGGGAGAAATTAGTGGTGGGGAAGACTCAGTGGAGGAAATAAGATAGGATTTGAATAAAGGAGAGAAAAGCATGTGGAGGAAAATCAGAGGGAAATGAACAAAGGTTCAGAGGCAGGAACATAGGGGCATGTTCTTAGAACACTGTGTTTGGCCAAATTAGAATATACACTTTAATGAAGAGTTAGAAATAGTGACTGATAAGTAGGTTTGGGACAGAATATACAAGGTCTTGGAAGTCAGGCAAAAATCTTTAACGTGACTGAAATGGGAAAACGGGAAGTAAAATCAAAACACCAACTGAGTAAATTACATTCTGAGTGGCAGAAAGGGCATGGGTTTTGGTACACACTTGAGTTAAGCCAGCCAGGCACGGTGGCTCGCACCTGTAATCCCAGCACTTTGGGAGGCTGAGGCAGGCAGATCACCTGAGGTTAGGAGTTCGAGACCAATCTGGCCAACATAGTGAAGCTCCATCTCTACTAAAAATACAAAAATTACCTGGGCATAGTGGTACTCGCCTGTAGTCCCAGCTACCTGGGAAGCTGAGGCAGGAGAATCGCTTAAACCCTGGAGGTGGAGGTTGCAGTGAGCTGAGATTGTGCCACTGCACTCCAGCCTGGGCAACAGAGCAAGGCCCTGTCTCTACCAAAAAAAAAAAAAAAAAAAAATTAAGCCTACCCCTTTTTCCTCTTAATTGAGGTACTCTCCAGTAAGGGAAAACTTATCAGAGGGAGGATACCTGTTGTCTGTCTTCTGGGCCAAGTCTCAAGTACAAACCTCTTCAATCTCTGATACAAATTCCCTTTGCCTCTTCCTATTGAAATCAGTGGAAAAGTTTCCAGGGAAGCTGAAAGCTGCTTCACAACTTAAAGCAATACTTACTTCAAATGTTAGAAACCCATCTGGGTCTGCTTGTAACCCTAAAGTAGTTTTCTAAATCTTAAACATTTATTGGCCTGGAAATTCCCCATAGCTCACAAAGCATTTACCTACACTGAATATGAAGGTTTTGCTTCCAATTCTCCTGATATAATAATTTGTGGGGCTGGGCACAGTACCTCGCCCTGTAATCCCAGCACTTTGGGGGACAAAGGTGGTTGGATCACTTGAGGCTGCATCTTTGAGACCAGCTTGGGCAATAGAGCAAGATCCTGTACCTCCCCACCCCTACCCCCCAAAAAAAGGGTGGGCACAGTGGCTTACGCCTATAATCTCAGCACTTTGGGAGGCCAAGGCAGGAGGATCACTTGAGGCCACGAGTTCAAGACCAGCCTAGAAAACATAAGGAGACTCCCCCATCTCTACAAATAATTTTAAAATTAGCCTGGCATTGTGGTGTGCACCTGTGGTTCTACTCAAGGAGCTGAGGTGGGAGGATCGTCTGAGTCTGGGGGATTGAAGCTGCAGTGAGTTGTGACTCCAGCCTGGGAAACATAGACCCTGTCTCTAACAAAAAAGAAAAAAAGAAAAAGAAGGCCAGACATGGTGGTTTATGCCTGTAATCCCATCACTTTGGGAGGCCGAGGCGGGTGAATCACTTGAGGTCAGGAGTTCGAGATCAGGCTGGCCAACATGGTGAAACCCCATCTCTACTAAAAATACAAAAATTATCCGGATGTGGTGGCTGGGGCTTGTAATCTCAGCTACTCGGGAGGCTGAGGCAGGAGAATCTCTTGAACCCAGGAGGTGGAGGTTGCAGTGAGCTGAGATCGCATCATTGCACTCCAGCCTGGGCGACAGTGAAGACTCTATCTCAAAAAAAATAAAATAAAATAAGAAGAAATTGTGAACTATGATCCTACAGAAAAACATTTTGAAGATAGAAGGGCACAGGAGGTATGGTATGTACCTAAGTAGTTAGGCTTTTTCCGTTTTTCTTCTGTTTCTTTGCTTACTCAACAAAAAGTTTCAGAAGTCAATGCTTAAGCCAGAAAGCCAAGCTTCTGGGTGATTGAGGATTTACTGGTTTCAAATTAAACAGAAAACTAAATTAGCAAATTAAACGTTGGATGTATTTTCCTAGGCCCTTCATCTAGCTGCTGCAGGACCAGTAACCAATGAAAGATGACTTCTAGCTGCCCTAGAGAGGGGGCAGGGTTCAGAATCAGGTTCTGCTAGCTACCAAGTGTCAGACATGTTAATTTCAAATTACTTTTGTACAGCTTGGTGTCAAAATGATTAAAGCATGAAGAAAAAAACAGAACCAAAGGAGAAAGAAGGGAAATCATTTACCTTGCATTTGGAGCAAGGACACTTGCAATTCCATTTCAGCTGGCTTTATCCCACAAGTTATAGAAATTCTAAGCTTTAGTTAGGCCTTTTGATGATCTCCTAAGATACGAGGGTTGTGTGGTGGTCATGGCTCTCCGTTTCCTTTGTATAATGTCACTATCTCTAAATGGCAGAGTCTATATCATAAACACTAATATGGTCACATTTTCTTCCCCTTACCCCCCAGTAAAACTTTATTCTGATAACATTGGGCTCTGTATGTCAGGAACTGTACTAAGTATACTTTACATTTAAAATATCAAATAATCCTTGCAACATGCTATGCATTATTATTATTCCCATCTATAGGTGACAAAGCTGAGGCTTGGAGAGGTAAATCACTTGCTCTAGTCACTTAGCAGAGGCAGAGGTGGGATTCTAGTCTCAGATGTGTCTGGCTACAGAGCCTTACTGCTTCCTCTCAATTTTCCCTTTTAGATTTGAGGAACCAAGAATTTGAGTAAGTCTGATTGTTAAGACAACTTCATTGTTTCTTTTAACAGCCATGGGTGTCTTCTTTTTGTCTAAAGATGCTGCTGAGGTCAGCCTTATTTTCCATAAAATAGTAGTTTTTATAGAACCAGTTTCCCAGGGTGAACAGGTAAGCTCACTGGTTAGCTTGTTTTTGTCTCCGAGTACCCAGCTTTTCCAGTTGGTTTCATGGGCTTCACGACACTTTTTGCTCAAGATGAGTCATCTCGTCTGATTTTTGTATGTGAAGTATAAGGCTGAGCTCAGTCGCTACTGCTTTTCAACCATCAATGCAAAGCTGCACTGCTTGAGTTCTCTCAGTCTGCCAGATTTGATTATTTTCCTTCCCCTTCCTAAAGCCACTCACTTCTCATTATCTTATTATATATTTTTTTCTTTTTGAGAGAGAGAGAGAGACTCACTCTGTTGCCCAGGCTGGAGTATGGTGGCACAATCTTGGCTCACTGAAACCTCCACCTCCTGGGTTCAAGCAATTCTTGGTCACTTCACATTACCTTTTTTTTTTTGAGACACAGTCTCACTCTGTCCCCAAAGTTGGAGTGCAGTAGTACAATCTCAGCTCACTGCAAACCCTGGTTGAAGTGATTCTCCTGCCTCAGCCTCTGTAGTAGCTGAGACTACAGGCGTGTGCTACCATGCCCGGCTAATTTTTTAATTTTTAGTAGAGACAGGGTTTCACTATGTTGGCTAGGCTAGTCTCGAACTCCTGACCTCACGATTTGTCCGCCTTGGCCTCCCAAAGTGCTCGGATTACAGGCATGAACCACTGTGCCTGGTCACAATTCAATTTTTAAGATTCTAGTGATGTAGAAGTCACAATATGGCTCCCTGGACACTACTAAGTCAGTTTTAGGTGCACAAGAATATCCCAAGGATGCTGAGTGATACCAAAGCCACCATTCAGAATAATATTGATAATGTCAGAGAAGTGATCTATAAACACAAGATAAAATAATTGCCCATTGATAAATTTATATATATAATTTTTTTTTTTTTTTTGAGACACAGACTTGTTCTGTCGCCAGGCTGGAGTGCAGTGGTACGATCTTGGCTCACTGCAACCTCCTCCTCCCGGGTTCAGACGATTCTCCTGCCTCAGCCTCTGAGTAGCTGGGACTACAGGTGGGTACCACCATGCCCAGCTAATCTTTGTATTTTTAGTAGAGACAGGGTTTCACCATGTTGGCCAGAATGGTCTCAATCTCTTGACCTCGTGATCAGCCGGCCTCAGCCCCCAAAGTGCTAGGATTAAAGGTGTGAGCCACTACGTCCGGCTAAATTTAGAAATATTGAACCTTAGAACTTCAAGAATGTTATCAGCTGACTTTTGGAGAGTGCTAAGTGCTTTTCAACAACCTAATGAGGTAGTTACATTATTTTCCCTCTCTTTCCAGTGTCCAGGTGAACCACAGAGTAAGGATGAAAGGACCAGGCATGGTGGCACCCTGCCTGCAATCCCAGCACTTTGAGAGGCTAAGGCAGGTGGATCACGAGGTCAGGAGTTCAAGACCAGCCTGGCCAAGATGGTGAAATCTCATCTCTACTAAAAATACAAAATTAGCCAGGCTGAGGCAGAGAATTGTTTGAACCCAGGAAGTGGAGGTTGCTATAAGCTGAGACTGCACCACTGCACTCCAGCAGCCTGGGTGACACAGCAAGACTCCATCTCAAAAAAAAAAAAAAAAGAATATGGATGAAAGGCACCTTAAACATTATATAGGACAGCGACAAGGCATGCTTTGAATGCCTCCATTGAGTGTTGTGCAGCTTACTACATTCTAAGGCAGCCTATTTCATATTTACATTACTTCTTCCATATTCTGAGCTAAAAGTTTCTGAAGTTCCTGTCTTTCAGTTCTGGAGCCTTGGGGCCGCCCCAGACAGGTCTAATTCCTTTGTACTTAATAGTCCATCAGGTGTTTCAAGATGGTCTTTGATCACTCATGAATTCTTAACTCTTCTTCAAAAGCCAGAGTTTATGAAGTTCTCGCACCATCTCAGTTGGTTGTTCTATTACATCCTTCTAAAAGAGAATATGTTGCTTACATGTGGTCTAATACAGAATAAAGTGAGGCTCTTTCCATGTTCCAGATGCTATATTTCTATCAACCCAGGCTACAATTTGAATTTCTTTTTTTTTTCTTTTGGCCTCATCTTCTAATACCATCACTTATTCGAAGAAAACCACCAACCTGACTCCCCACCACCTTCCCTTGCCATGCACTTGATTTTCATGTTTATGCTCCTTTTCTAGTTGTCATAACACACCCACACGTCTCTTCTGCATGACCTTGATCCTCATTCTTTGCAGTGTGAGGTACTGATCTCTCCATGTGCACCTATGTTACACTTATTTTCGCTCAGCTTCCTTCCATCACCTTCTCTCATCCCACTTCACCTCCTGGTTTCTACCTTTCCAACATCAGAGAATCCAAGTCAGAAAAACTGTCTTGCTTCTTTATAATGTAAGGTAGGCGTGTTCTGAAACGTTTTTGTCTTTTTTGAGACAGTCTCACTCTGTCACCCAGGCAGAAGTGTAGTGGCACCATCTCGGCTCACTGCAACCTCTGCCTCCCAGACTCAAGCAATTCTCATGCCTCAGCCTTCCAAGTAGTGGGACTACAGGTACATGTCACCAAACCTGGCTAATTTTTTTATTCTTAGTAGAGATGGGGTTCCACGATGTTGGCCAGGCTGGTCTTGAACTCCGGGCTTCAAGGGACCCACGAGCCTCAGCCTCCCAAAGTGCCAGGATTACAGGCATGAGCCACTGTGCCCAGCTAGAAACATTATTAACCAGTGAGGCTGGATCTGTTTGTCCTGGTTAGCACTTATAATGCATACGCTTATAGTCTGAGGCTGGCTTCCAAGAGAGTAATCTGATTTGCGAATGCTTTTCCTAAGTAGATCTCCACATATTTCACTTTACTGGAGTTCCAGAGGAAAAAATATGGCCCAGGACTTAGTCACGTAGGAGATATCCTGAATGCAAAAGGTGGTAAATTAATGATGACTCTTCACTCTATGGACATTTAAACTTATAAACAGCTGGGGTGATGTGGAAACATAATGGAAACAGCCTGGGTTCAAATCCTAGCTCTGTTGCTTCCAGGCTATGTGTTCTTGGGCCAGTTTACTTCTCTGTGTCTCTATGTCCTTATCTGTAAAATAGTGGCAACAATTGTACTCACTTCTTAGCCCTGTTTAGGCTAATTAAAATAATTTTTAATTTTTTTTTTGAGACAGAGTCTCCCTTTGTCACCCAGGCTGAATGTAGTGGCACCAACCTGGCTCACTGTAGCTTCAACCTCTCAGGCTCAAGCAATTCTCCTGCCTCAAACTCCTGAGTAAGCTGGGACCACAGGCACCCACCTCCACACCTGAGTAACTTTTTATTTATTATTATTTTTTTGAGACAGAGTTTTGCTCATTTCCCTGGATGGAGTGCAGTGGTGCTATCTCAGTTTACTGCAACCTCCGCCTCCTGGATTCAAGTGATTCTTCTGCCTCAGCCTCCTGAGTAGCTAGGATTACAGGCCACTGCCACCATCACACCCGGCTAATTTTTTGTATTTTTAGTAGAGACAGTGTTTCACTATGTTGGCCAGGCTGGTCTTGAACTCCTAACCTCAGGTGGTCCACCCACCTCAGCCTCCCAAAGTGCTGGGATTACAGACATGAGCCACCGTGCCCGGCCACCTTTTTATTTTTAATAGAGACAAGGTCTCACTGTGTTGCCCAGGCTATCAACTCCTGGGCTCAAGCGATTTGAGGAGTTAATTCTTATAAAGGGCTTAGAACAAACAGTGCCTGGCTCACAGGTATTATTATTTCTGCATGTTTGTAATATAACTTAAAGGTAGAACAGAAAAATTATTTCTTCCAGGCAGTTGGGTTCGTTTTTTTTTTTTTTTTTTGAGACGGAGTTTTGTTCTTGTTGCCCAGGCTGGAGTGACTGCAACCTCCACCTCCCGGGTTCAAGAGATTCTCCTGCATCAGCCTCCGGAGTAGCTGGAATTACAGGCATGCACCATCATGCCCGGCTAATTTTGTATTTTTATTAGAGACGGGGTTTCTCCATGTTGGTCAGGCTGGTCTTCGAACTCCCGACCTCAGGTGATCCGCCCGCCTCTACCTCCCAAAGTGCTGGGATTACAGGCACAAGCCACCTCGCCCAGATGCACTTGGGTTTTCTGCCTGCATCTTCACAAGCCTGGATTCTTGAAGCCTTGGTACAGAGGTTTTGGCTTTATAAGGAAGCAGACATTCAGAAAGAGGCTCAAGATGAATGCCCCTCAATCTGGAGCTGGTGAGGAGCACGGTAGAACTGTTATTTACAAGGGAGAGTAAAGGCCAGAAGAATCATAATCTATCAGGAGATGAGATCCAGCATGTCTTCCTTTCCTTCCTATTGCAAAAAAAAAAAAAAAAAAAAAAAAAAAATCTTTCTGACAAAAATGAGTAATTGTGGCTCCTAGCTGATCTAACAGAAGAATTCAGTGGTCTACGTGGCCAATATTTTTGTGCTTTTTAAATCTCTGGATTCAAAAAAAAAACAAAACAAAACATGAAAACATGACCTGCTTCCAATCCCCGCGCCCCCACCCCCCCCACCCCGCCAAATAAAACCCCATTTTTTCAGTTTTGGTAATATAGCAGTTTAGTACAGAATTCTACAAAATGTCATGGGTTCCACAGAAACTTGTTTGGTTATACTGTATGGTCTACAATGTAGTCGCTACACTAACACTGAAGAAATTAGTTTAGGTTGTGTCAAATCGTGTTAAAACACATTAAATAAATGCAAAGAGCCCAGAACAAAGAAAGTGATTAAGCTGGTTTAACTGCATTCAGCCCACTATGCTGAATCCCCTTAGGGGGCTCAAGTTAAACAACAAATTTGGTTTCTTGGCCTAAATCTTTTTCGTCAAAGAAATTTTCCTGTGATTCTGATGTTTGTTTTCATCTTCTTCATTTTTCAGTCCCAAGGGAAGTTGGCGTGAAAAGAACCTGATCGGAGTTGCATTTGAGGAAGAGATGGACTAGAGAACACAATAGAGGGCGGCGGGTTATAGGGTTCCTTGGACGAACTGAGGCATGGGAGACATGTGATTGCTCAGCCCCAGAAAAAGGCCAGCTAGTGACACCCGGGATGAGAATTTTATCCGGCAGTGAATCAAATAAGGCTGCAAGAGAGATAATAAGGTGTAATTATAGCAGTGCTGTTAGTGCCTGTTTATGGGGTCTGGCAGCAATTTGGTTGATCACCCCTCATTTTGAGAAATTTGTAATTTGGCAGTAAGAATTCTTGCCTTCAAATTTGGCACAAACCCTCACAGTTTAATATTGCAAAATCTGGGAAATGTTGAAATGTGGCTGCTATTCTAATTGAACTTTTTCAGGCTCTTTCGAATTCGTGTTTTTCCTGTTGGATTCAGAAACAAACGCCTCTCTTGAAAAGTTCATGAGGTTTTAAAAAATCACCAACTCAAGCAAGCTTCCAAGCGAATGTACTGCTGTAAAAAACTCTCGTGACTTAAATCTTGGTGTACAGAAGGGGGGGAAAGCTGTCATTCGAAAATCCCTAGTTCCTTCTCTAGGTAGCCCTTTAAAAATTCTCCACAATCAATTTCATTTGACTCAGAGCAGAGCAACACCACGGTTTTACCAACTGACCGCTTCCCCCGAGATTACTCCCCGTTGTTTTAAAAGTAGACGGAGGGTCACTAGGCGAGTGAAATATGGCTCACGCAGGCTGGGACAAGTTGGCCCAACGGGCCTCTCTAAAGTAACTGGAAGTTTTTTGACAGGACCGCTCAGTTCTTGTGCCTCTCCGCTCTGGTTCCCACGGCCCCAGCGGCTGCTGCGCCCCCGACGCCCCTCTCGGAGCCCGGCAGGGGCGTAGAGCACTGTGGGCGGCAGGGGGCAGCAGCGGGAACCCGTTGTTCTAGAGGCGGGGGATGGGGCGGGAAGCCGCCCCCCTCCGTTTCCGCGCCCCACTCCCTCCCCTCCCCCGCTTGCGCCCTCCCTCCCCTCCGTGGAGAGAAGGGCGGGGGCGCGGAGCCCTCCCCCGGGACAGGGGGCGTGTGCGTCCCCTCCGCCACCCTCCCCCCGGTCCGGCTCTCCAGGCTCCCCGAGGCGGGAGTTTCCAGGAAGAGCTCAGAGAGCGACCGCACCACCGAGCGCACGGAGACATCAAGTAGTCCCTCAGAGCGACCTTGTTAGAGGGGAATTCTAGCTGCGAGGGGCTGTCGGACTTGGACTCCGAAGAGATAAGGGGTGGCGGCCCTGCCAGAAAGATCTCAGAGAGTGAGGTCTGAGCGCCCACTTCCATT
Source organism: Aotus nancymaae (assembly GCF_030222135.1). Taxonomy (NCBI): domain Eukaryota; kingdom Metazoa; phylum Chordata; class Mammalia; order Primates; family Aotidae; genus Aotus; species Aotus nancymaae. Next base: position 23,210,162 of record NW_026988467.1, read on the forward strand.
TCTGGAGAAGGATGTGTGGGGGAGGCGGAACGAGTTCCGGCGGAGGGTTCGGGCGCGCCCGGTGGAGTGAAGCGCCGCGCGGTCGAAGAGCTCTCAGAGTTGAGGTGGGCGGGAAAACCCGGAGCGGACTCGCTCCGACACGCCCAGGACCTCCTGCCCCATTCTTCGTGGGGGAGGGGAACGAAAAAAGCAAAAGAGAGCAACGTGTTCCCTTCCCCGGCTTCCTAAATCCCTACCGAGGAGGCAGGAGTCCGCCCGCCACCTCAAGGGACGCCCTGCGGGCCTCTCGGATCCCGGGCAGGGCGGGGAGGCCTGCGCGGCTGCCGTCCCAGCGTCCGCACCGTCGGCGCTCAGCGCGCGGTCAGAAGCCCGGGTCTGCGAGCTAGAGATGCTGGGCGTGCGCATGCGTGCGGTGGGCGCGCGCTTCCCGCCCCTTTCCTGAGCGCATTCGCCTCCCCCGCCCCCGCACCCTACGTTCCTCAGCCGCTACCTCAGAGCCTTCCCCGCATCCAGCTCTCGTTTCGTGAGAGGCGGCCCGTCTTGCCCATCCACTGACTAACCCCTTCACCCCAGTTTCGCCCCGCCTTTCCTGAGCTTCGATACAAACTCCGCAGCTAGAGCTCAGCTTTCACATTCCCGCCTCCGCCCTCAGTCTCCCCTCCCAACCCTGAAGCACTTCCTGCAAACTGCCTTGTGCTCGCTTGTCTCGGCGCCGCCGCCTCCTTGCACTCACTTGATATCTGCTCTCACGTTAGTGGGACCGCGGGTTAGGATCCTGTATTCCTGCCTTAGAGAGCAGCCGCCTGCCCCATTTTACAGATGGGGAGATTAAGGTCCACGGTTCTGACGGGCTGACCCCTAAAGGCTCGAGTTCCCGAAATCCGGCACCGTCACCGCCGCTGGAAGGATAAATCCTCGACTTTCTCTAAGCAACCTTGGAAAGCCAGCGCCTAAGCCTTTCCGCGTGGGACCCTCAAGCTTTCTGACCAAATCACACCAGCCCAGTTAGCAAAAGCCATAGAAATCATTTACCCCTAATCAGCTGTGTACAGATGACCGTTAGAAGGGCCAGTGAGAGGTTTTAGCTGACACACGAGGTTTTACACGTGAGACAGGTTATTTGTTAAACGTAAAGTCGTTTTTAAACAAGATGCGTAATGCTTTCGCTTAGATTTTGTAATTATTCTCTGTCCCGCTTAACACTTACTAAGGTTTTGGAAATATGAAATGTGACCCCTCCAAAAACCAAAGTACCATTTTAAAAGATACCTTTTCCTTTTTGATTAATATCGTTGGTTTCATGATCCTGAATCTCGCCAAACTCCAAATTCAATTATTCTCTGGGCTTCAGCTCTGATTAAAGTTACTTCAAGACCATGAGAGGCCTGCAAGAGAGATGATGGATGCTATAGAGAATCTTGAAACATTGCCTCTAAACCTTTTGTGTACCAGAAACTAAAAAGCTAGAACCAGGAATTCAAGGAAACAGGACATGTGTGTCGTTTTATGTACATTTAAAGATTATTTCAGGTTTAAATGTTTTGATGTTTTCATTCCAAACATTGTAAATATGGATCTGCGTAAGTGACTGGTTTTTTTAATAGCGAGTGGGGTCTCACTGTTTTGCCCAGGCTGGTCTGAGACTCTGTCTCGAACTCCTGGGCTCAAGCGCTCCACCCGCCTTGGCCTCCCAATGTGTTGGGATTACAGACGTGGGCCACTGAATCCCGCCATGACAGTTTTTTAATTATGATTTTTCGCTATTGCAAGTATTCCTAAATGATTTATTGGGATGATGCCTTTTAAGCATAAAGATGATCTGAAGAACCAGTCTAGATTTGTTACAAGACAGTTCGTGTTGAGTAGATTGAGAGTACTGGATTCTAACATTTTCTGAATATGGTTCAGTAAATGAACGTATTTTTTGTGCATAGCACTATGTTAGGTCTTCTGTGGGATTTAAAATTGGACAAAATAGGCCAAATCTTAATAAGCAACCTGGCTACTTCTCTACGAAGTTCACATAAATATATATATATATATATATATATATATATATATATATATATATGTATTTTTAAAAAATAATTTTTTTAAAAAAAAGCAGTCTCAAGTCACTAAAAAATAAGAAACAAACAAAAGATTTAAAAAATAAAAAGTAGGGCCGGACGCGTTGGCTCACGCCTGTAATCTCAGCACTTTGGGAGGCCGAGGCGGGAGAATCACGAGGTCAGGAGTTCGAGACCAGCCTGACCAACATGGTGAAACCCAGTCTCTACTAAAAATACAAAAACTAGCTAGGCATGGTGGCACACGCCTGTAATCCCAGCTACTCAGGAGGCTGAGGCAGGAGAATCGCTTGAACCCGGGTGGAGGCGGTTGCGGTTATCCGATATCATGCCACTGAACTCCAGCCTGGGCAACAGAGCGAGACTGTTTCAATAAATAAATTAATTAATTAATAGTAATCAGTCTATTGGTAGAGATAAAACTTCACCACAGGCTCAAATCGGTAAAAATTCATTGTTTTTTTCTAGAGTATTTCATTATTTTTTTTTTCTTATTTTATTATTTTTTTTGAGATGGAGTCTCCCTCTGTTGCCCGGGCTGGAGTGCAGTGGTGTGGTCTCAGCTCACTGCAACCTCCACCTCCGGGCTGAAGCAATTCTCCTGCCTCAGCTTCCCAAGTAGCTGGGATTACAGGTGTGCACCACCATGCCTGGCTAACTTTTGTATTTTTAGTAGAGACGGATTTTCACCATGTTGGTCAGGCTGGTCTCGAACTCATGACCTCCAGGTGATTGGCCCATCTTGACCTCCCAAAGTGCTGGGATTACAGGCGTGAGCCACTGTGCCCAACCTTAGTATTTTATTATTATTTTATCAATTAAGTTGTATATTAATTGAAGGTTTCCAAAATGCTTTTTTCTCTACTTAAGTGCTGCTCTCAGGTTCTGAATGTGTAGATCAAGACATGGGAGCAGTAAATAACTAATAATTGTCTAAATAGAAAGAAACAGGAGTAGGCAGTGATACAATAGGAATTTGAAGAATGATGACACAGTCCAATATTAAAAAATAAGATTGTAGGAATGAATGGCACAAAAGAGAAATGTAAGTGTAAGGGTGGCCAGCTCTCCAAACTTTTTTAATTTTTTCTTTTTTAGGGACAGGATCTCTCTTTGATGCTCAGGCTGGAGAACAACGGCACAATCATAACTCATGCTCAGCTAATTTTAAAATTTTTTTGGTAGAGGTTATGGGGAGCTTTGCCATGCTGCCCAGGCTGATCTCCAACCCCTGGCCTCAAGCAATCCTCCTGCCTCGGTCTTCCAAAGTGCTGGGATCACAGGCATGAGCCACCATGCCCAGCTCAGATTCAAAATATTGAAGAAAGATGGTAAAGCCTTAGGAATTATGTACTGTTTATCTTTACATGTGTGTTCAGATACATAGCTTTTAATTCAAGAAGGATGAAATTGTCTTGCATTTAAGCACTTCCCTACATACATAGATTTGATGAGGAGTTTAAAGGAAGACCAGTAGTAGAGAAGTAAAGTCCAGTTTACACTAAATTTTAAACTTCTTAAAGTAGGACGTGGGGAGAACCCTTTAATTTAGGTTAGACGGGCCCAAAAGTTTTTTTTTTTTTTTTTTTTTTTTTTTTGAGACAGAGTTTAGCTCTTGTTGCCCAGGCTGGAGTGCAATGGTGCCATCTCCGCTCACTGCGACCTCCACCTCCCAGTTTCAAGCAATTCTCCTGTATTAACTGGGATTATAGGCACCTGCCACCATGCCCAGCTAATTTTTTGTATTTTCAGTACAGATGGGTTTCACCATGTTGGCCAGGCTCGTCTCAAACTCCTGACCTCAGGTGATCCACCTGCCTCAGCCTCCCTGTGTGCTGGGATTACAAGTGTGAGCCACCGCACCCGGCCGACCCCAAACTCTTATCCATCCACCCCTCAAAGAAAACCACTTTACAGGCCAGGCACAGTGATTCATGCCTGTAATCCTACTTTGGGAGGCCAAGGTAGGAGGGTCACTTAAGCCTAGGAGTTTGAGATATGCTTGGGTGACATAGCAAGACCCTGTCTCTACAAAAAATGAAAAATAAAATCAGCTGGGTATGGTGGTGCTCGCCTATAGTCCTAGCTAATTGGAAGGCTGAGGCATGAGAATTGCTTGCACTCAGGAGTTGGAAGCTGCAGTGAACTATGATCACACCACTGCCTTCCACCCTGGGCAACAGCATGAGACCCTGTCTCTATAAAAATTAAATAAACAGCCGGGGGCAATGGCTCATGCCTGTAATCCCAGCACTTTGGGAGGCCAAGGTAAGTGGATCACCTGAGATCAGGAGTTCAAGACCAGCCTGGTCAACACAGTGAAACCTGTCTCTACTAAAATACAAAATTAGTTGGATATGGTGGCAGGTATAATCCCAGCTACTTGGGAGGCTGAGGCAGGAGAATCTGGGAGGCGGAGGTTATAGTGAGCTGAGATTGCACCACTGCAGTCCAGCCTGGGTGACAGAGCAAGACTCCGTCTCCAAAAAACAAAAAAAGAAAGTGTTACATTTGAACTATATTTTTCAAATTTACCTTTCTGATGTGACCTTATAAGCTTTAGTTTCTTTCGGATTCTTTAAAATATTTCTGCCAAGCTCCTGTCTCTGCTCCAGAGTTCACTGCAACCTCAACCTCATTGTTACATCTTGGTCTGCAAACCAATGTCTCTTACAGGGTTGGTGCTATAAGATAATGTAGCTAGGTTTTCAATCCTGTTTTATTTCTCATATTTAAATTCAGAGCTTAAATTGGAAGAACCCTAAGAACATTGTCGTTCTTAAGTAAAATGAAAAAATTACATGTGAAAATGTGTTACCTCTTATTAAATCTAAGGTTAATTTTTAGGACTGTATTGATATTCATAACCTACAACCATGCCCCATGGACATTAGAGTCAAAATGCTGTGGTTTATGTTTTACTGAACTGGAGAACAGTGGCACTATTTAATTTCTTGAGGGAAAATCACATTGTAGACCAACACCTATAGAAAAATTGATAGCAATTGTCAGCTTTATCATAATGGAATTCAAACATTTCCTTTATCATCAGCCTCTAGGTGAATAATAATATAAATGTAGGGAAAGAGCAAGCTTTTCCTTGCAATAGGATGACAACTAATAAATATAGATAGAATGATGGGGTAAGAAACTTATTTGTCGCTGGTAAAACTAGCGGGTGACAGTTTGATAAGGAGAGGGATGTTTTCATAGGAAAGTATCTGTCCGTAAGTTATTTAATAGTTACAAAGGGTAAATAGTGGAGAAACCTCATTACCACTGCTTTAACCAAGTAATGAAAGTTAACATCACTGATATTAGGACAAACTGACTTCCATGTGCCTCCTAATAATAAGCACTGAGGACACAACATTGCTTCAATGGTAATCCTGCCCAAAATGCACAAGCTGAATCTAATCATGAGAAAATCTCAGACCAGCCCAAATTGAGGGCCATTTTGTAAAATAACTGACCTGTACAAATGTCAAGGTCAGAAAACAGAAAAGACTGAGGAACTAGTACAGATTAAGGTAGCCAAAGGAGACAGGACAGCTAAAGGCAATATGTGATCTTGGATTTGATTCTAGACTAGGAAAAAAATAGCCTTAAAACATTTTTTTTTTTTTAAGATGGGGTTTCACCATGTTGGTCAGGCTGGTCTTGGGCTCCCGACCTCAGGTGATCCCCCCACCTTGGCCTCCAAAGTGCTTGGATTGATTACAGGCGTGAGCCACCATGCCCGGCCCTTTTTTTTTTTAAATTGCATTTTAGGTTTTGGGGTACATGTGAAGAACATGCAAGATTGTTGCATAGGTACACACATGGCAGTGTGATTTGCTGCCTTCCTCCCCATCACCTATATCTGGCATTTCTCCCCATGCTATCTCTCCCTAGCTGCCCACCCCCCACTGTCCCTCCCCTATTTCCCTCCGACAGACCCCAGTGTGTGATGCTCCCCTCCCTGTGTCCATGTGTTCTCATTGTTCAACACCCGCCTATTTTTTTTTTTTTTGAGACGGAGTCTCGCACTGTCACCCAGTCTGTAGTGCAGTGGTGCAACCTCAGCTCACTGCAATCTCCACCTCCTGGGTTCAAGCAATTCTCCTGCCTCAGCCTCCCAAGTAGCTGGGACTACAGGCGTGCGTCACCACGCCCAGCTAATTTTTTTGTATTTTTAGTAGAGACGGGGTTTCACCATGTTGGCTAAGATGGTCTCGATCTCCTGACCTTGTGATCCACTTGCCTCAGCCTCCCAAAGTGCTGGGATTACAGGCATGAGCCACCATGCCCAGCCCTAGCCTTAAATCATATTTTTAGGGCTCATGCCTATAACCCCAGCACTTTGGGAGGCTGAAGCAGGAAGATCTCTCAAGGCCAGGAACTGGAGACCAGCCTAGGCAATACAATGAGACCTAGTCTCTACAAAAAATTTTATAAATTAGCCTAATGTGTTGGCATGTGCCTGTAGTCCTAGCTACTTGGGAGGCAAGAGGATTGCTTGAGCCCAGGAGTTTGAAGTTACAGTGAACTGTGATTAAGCCATTGCATGCCAGCTGGGCAACAGAACAACACTCTGTCTCTATCAAGATAATGATAATATTTTTAGGACAACTAACAAAATTTAATATGGACTATGAATTAGTTAACAGTATTGCATCAATGTTAAATGTCCTGATTTTTATATCTATACTGTGGTAACATAAGACAATGAACTTGTTCTTAAGAAATACACTCAGGGGTAATGAATCTCAAATATATCTCAAATGTTTCAGGAAAAAAATGTCCATATATTTATAACTATGTATGTAAAGAGAGAATAATAAAGCAAATGGAGTAAAATGTAAATAATTTATGACTTTGAATAAAGGATTTCTAGTTTCTTATGCTGTTCTTGAAATTTTTCTGTAAGTTTGAAATTATATTGTTTTAGATCATTTGTTCCACACCTTCATTTTGAAGAGGTGAAAATTCAGATTTTTTTTTTTTGAGACGGAGTCTTACTCTTTCGCCAGGCTGGAGTGCAGTTTCACGATCTCGGCTCACTGCAACCTCCAGCTCCCAGATTCAAGCGATTCCCTGCCTCAGCCTCCTGAGTAGCTGGGACTACAGGTGTGTGCCACCACACCTGGCTAATTTTTTGTATTTTAGCAGAGACAGGATTTCACCATGGCCAGGATGGTCTCGATATCCTGACCTCATGATCCGCCCACCTCGGCCTCTGCAAAGTACTGGGATTACAGGCCCGAGCCACCACGCTCGGCCTAAAATTCAGATTTTGAAAAATGAAGATTTGCTGAAGGTCACACCATAATTTAGTGACAAAGTTAGGGCCAGAACCCAGATCTCCAGAAGTCAGCCCTCCTTTTACAACACCAACTGAATCCTTTGTTAGGATGGCAAAGGTTGAGTCATCCCTTTTTACTTCTCTTTTTTAGTTTTTTAGTTCCTTAGAGCTAGTTCCTTTTACTAGGGAACCAGAGTAACGTAACTAAATGCTTCTTTCAGTTCCTTCATGGTTAGGCAAGGATCAGTTTGAAGTTTTTGAGCTGTGCAGTTTGGAATATCCCTTTCCTTTTGTAGGCTCAATGTCTCTCTTCTTGCCAAGCTTTTCCTGCATATGGTTTGTTTCTTTTATAGGGTATTATTTGTATTGCCTTTCCCATAGAATAGTGTATTACTGTGTAAACTTCTTTCTGTAGGGCACTGCATTTCAAGGTCTCATAAATATTATCTACTGTAAAGATAATTGTCTGCTTGTGGTGGCTCACGTCTGTAATCCCAGTACTTCAGAAGGCCAAGGCAGGCAGATCACTTGAGGTCTGGCGTACAAGACCAGCCTGGTCAACATGGTGAAACTCCATCTCTACTAAAATTACAAAAAATAGCTGGATGTGGTGGCGCGCACCTGTAGTCCCAGCTACCTGGGAGGCTGAGGCAGGAGAATTGCTTGAACCCGGGAGGCGGAGGTTGCAGTGAGCCGAGATCGTGCCACTGCACTCCAGCCTGGGCAACAGAGAGTGACTCCGTCTCAAAAAATAAATAAAATAAAAAGATAATTGCATGGTTTTCATTTCTGTGATTCTATGACTCAGTTTCCTTAATTGGTAGAAAACTAAGGCATAATATACTGGAAAAAGAAGGGGAATAGCATCTCAGAATTCTATTCTTTTTTTAAACTTTTATTTTAGGCTTGGGGATACATGTAAATGTCAGTTACATAGGTAAACTCATGTCATGGGGATTTGTTGTACAGATTACTTCATCACCCAGGATGAAACCAGTACCTAATAGTTATCTTTTCTGCTTAAACCCAGTACCCAATACTTATCTTTCCTGCTCCTCTCCCTCCTCCCACCCTCCACCCTCAAATAGACCCCAGTATCTCTTGTTTCCTTCTCTGTGTTCTTAAGTTCTCATTATTTAGCTCCCACTTATAGTGAGAATATGTGGTGTCTGGTATTCTGTTCCTGCATTAGTTTGCTGAGGATAATAGCCTCCACTTCCATCCATGTTCCCGAAAAAGACATGATCGTGGTTTTTTGTTTTTTGTTTTGAGACAGGGTCTCACTCTGTCACCCGGGCTGGAGAGCAGTGGCACAATCTTGGCTCACTGCAACCTCTGCCTCCTGGGTTCAAGCAATTCTCCTGCCTCGGCCTCCCAAGTATCTGGCACTACAGGCGTGAACCACCACGCTGGCTTATATTTGTATTTGTAGTAGAGACGGGATTTCACCATGTTGGCCAAGCTGGTCTTGAACTCCTGACCTCAGGTGATCCACCTGCCTCAACCTCCCAAAGTGCTGGGATTACAGGCGTGAGCCACCACGCACAGCAATGGTGATCTTTTTATGGCTGCATCAAAATTATTTTCTTAAAGGGTTTAATCTAATCACAATAATAGAACTTAATAGTTTTTGGTGGTTAACTGAGTAATATCAGCTTTGTCAAAAATTAAGAAATCAAATCTATCATATTCCACATAATTCAGCTGATTGCTAATTGTCATCAGTGTGAGCACTCCTTGTCTCCAAATGAGATAATGTAAAATATTAAATTGAAACATATGAAATTGTCATTTCATAGCAATCAAATATCAACAATTTCATATGATTCAACCTAATAGCAGTAATCATATTATGAGGTAGTGGCATATTTTCTCTTCTCTTACTTCATTGGTAGAAGCACTTAAAGATGGCTGAAAAGTTATTTGCTTATGATTCTTCAACTTCTCAGTTTTCTTTTCCTACCTTGGCTGTTCTTCTATACTGACAATCTCTGTGAAATTCTTACTAGGCTTCAGATTCCTCTAAACTTCCATCTTGGCTTATATTAGCTTTCACCACCTGGGAGCCTTCTAGGGATTCACAGAAAGAGAGAGATGGAATATCAGAGATAATTTGTTCAATCTTCTTATATGGCCAATGAGGAAACAGAGGCTTACAGAGTTTTAATAACCTGCATAGCATCACAAAGCTGATATTTCATGGTATGGCAAGAATGCACTTTTCTGACTTCCAGTACAGTGGTCTTTCCATCTCAGCACCCACATTATTTTTCTTTTCTTTTTTTTTTTTTTTTTGAGAGGGAGTCTTGCTGTGTCCCCCAGGCTGGAGTGCAGTGGCGCAACCTTGGCTCACTGTAACCTCCGCCTCCCGGGTTCAAGCGATTCTCCTGCTTCAGCCTCCCAAGTAGCTGGGATTACAGGTGTCCACTACCGAACCCAGCTAATTTTTGTATTTTCAGTAGAGTTGGGGTTTTACCATCTTGGCCAGGCTGGTCTTGACCTCCTGACCTCATGATCCACCTGCCTCGGCCTCCCGAAGTGCTGAGATTACAGGCATGAGCCACCTTGCCCAGCCTCTCAACATCCACATTCTATGTGGACCTTAGATTTTCTTTCTTTCTATCTGTCTATCTATCTGTCTATCTATCTTCTACCTACCTATCTATCATCTATCTATAATGCAGTCTCACTCTGTTGCCTTGGCTAGAGTGTAGCAGTGTGATCATGGCTCACTGCAGCCTAACCTGCTGGGCTCAGGTGATCCTCCCAACTCAGCCTCCCAGGTAGCTGGGACCACAGGTGTGCACCACCATGCCCAACTCATTTTTTTTTTCTTTGAGGCAGGTGCTTGCTCCATCACCCAGGTGGGAGTGCAGTGGCATGATCATGGCTCACTGCAGCCTCGACCTCCTGGGCTCAAGCAATCCTTCCACCTCATTTTTTTATTTTTCTGTAGTCAGGGTCTCACTATATTGCCCAGGCTGGTATTGAACCCCTGGGCTCAATCAATCCACCCACCTCAGCATCCCAAAGTGCTAGGATTAAAGACCTGAGCCACTGAGCCTGGCCTGGACCTTAGATTTTCCTACAGCCTAATTATATGGACTTGTATCTGTCAATCTCTCTGTCTCTCTTTTTCCTTTCCTTATCTTTTTCTTATTATTATTATTTTTTTAAGACAGAGTTTTGCTCTTGTTGCCCAAACTGGAGTGCAATAGTGCTATCTTGGCCCACCTCCACCTCCTGGGTTCAAAAGATTCTCTCCTGCCTCAGCCTCCCCAGAGTAGCTGGGATTATAGGCATGCACCACCATGCCTGGCTGATTTTTGTATTTTTAGTAGAGACGGGGTTTCTCCACGTTGGTCAGGCTGGTCTCGAATTCCCTACCTCAGGTGATCTGCCCACCTCGGCCTTCCAAAGTGCTGGGATTACGGGCGTGAAGCACCTCGCCTGGCTTTTCTTAGCTCTTATTTATTTATTTATTTATTTATTTTGAGACAATCTTGCCTTGTCACCCAGGTTGGGTGATTTCAGCTCACTGCAACCTTCACCTTCCGGGTTCAAGCGATTCTCCTGCGTCAGCCTCCTGAGTAGGTGGTATTTCAGGCACATGCCACCACACCCGGCTAATTTTGTTGTTGTTGTTGTATTTATAGTAGAGATAGGGTTTCACCATGTTGGCCAGGTGGGTCTCAAATTCCTGACCTCAAGTGATCTGCCCGCCTCAGCCTCCTAAAGTGCTGGGATTACAGGTGTGAGCCACCACAACCGGCCTAGCTCTTAATCCTTGTCAGTCACCTGGATCTTCCTTATTTCCTCAGTCTTGCCTTTTTCCCATTTAAGAGCAGCCACCACTTCTGCATTCTATCTTTCTCTTTTTATCTTTGCCATTGGTGAAAAGTGAAGAAATAATTATATTCCCTGATTTTTACTTCCTGGGGTAGGTGATATGATGGAGAAGTAGCTGGGACCCTCTCTGTGGAGAATCTAAAAACAGATATTTCCAGCAAAAAAAAAAAAAAGAGAGAGAGAGAGAGAGAAGTAGCTGGGATAATTATATATTTAAAATAACCAAAGACACCATTGTATATTTGTATATTTATTGTGCATGATTTTATACTTTCAGAATATTTTGAAAATAATTTAAGAAAATATAGTAGTTGATAATGTCTGTCTCTACTATGAAAATTCCCGTAGCCTAATGGAAACAATGGAAAGGAATCAATTATTACTATTATTATTATTAGAGATAGCGTCTCCTTATGTTGCCCAGGGTGGTCTTGACCACCTGTTCTCAAAGTAATTATTCTGCCTCAGCCTCTTGGGTAGCTGAGTCTACCTTGCCAGCCAGGCTATTTTTTTTTTTTTTTGGCAGAGTCTTATTCTGTCACCCAGGCTAGAGTGCAGCGGCACGATCTCAGCTCACTGCAACCTCAGCCTCCTGAGTAGCTGGGATTACAGGTGCCCACCACCATGCCCAGCTAATTTTTGTATTTTTAGTAGAGATGGGATTTCACCATATTGGTCAGACTGGTTTTAAACTCCTGACCTCAGGTGATCCCCCATCTCGGCCTCCCAAAGTGCTGTGATTACAGGCATGAGCCACCGTGCCTGGCCTCAGGCTATTATTTTTCAATGAATGAGTGATCTTTTATTAAGCCGGAAAGAGTGAAGTCTTGAATTACCTTTGACTCTGCTGAAGATATACCATATCTTTGTTCCTAAAATAACGACTTGTTTATTTGAAAAGACCTTTGTGAACCATATTAGGAGAACAGAGTAAAATATCAATGAAAAAAATTTAGTTTAGGAGGCTGAGGGAGGAGGAATGCTTGAGTCCAAGAGTTTGAGACCAGTCTGAGCAATGTAGTGAGACCCCCCTGCTCTACAAAAACATTTTTTGAATTAGCCAGGCATGGTGGTGCATGCCTGTAGTCCTAGCTACTCCAGAGGCTGTGATGGAGGATTGCTTGAGTGCAGGAGTTCAAGGCTGCAGGGAGCTATGACCACCACTACTGTACTCCAGCCTGGACAACAGAACAAGACCCTGTCTCTTATTATTATTATTGTTATTTTGAGATGGAGTCTCACACTCTGTCGCCCAGGTTGGAGTGCAGTGGCACAATCTTCGCTCACTGCAACCCTGCCTCCTGAGTTCAAGAGATTCTCCTACCTGAGCCTCCTGAGTAGCTGGGACTACTGGCGTGTGCACCACGCCTGGCTAATTTTTTTGTATTTTTAGTAGAGACGGGGTTTCACTGTGTTAGCCAGGATGGTCTCAATCTCCTGACCTCGTGATCTGCCCACCTCGGCCTCCCAAAGTGTTGGGATTACAGGCATAAGCCACTGTGCCCGACCAACAGAGCAAGACCCTGTCTCTTAAAAAATTTTTTAGCATGAAGGAAGTGAAAAATTTTTGGGTGATAAACAAATATTTGGGTTCTATGAATATATTAACAATTTTTAAAGGAGAAGGGTAGGTCAATTGCTTTCTTATAGTTCAGTAGGCCAAGTGCGGTGGCTCATGCCTGTAATCCTAAAACTTTGGGAGACTAAGGCAGGCAGATCACCTGAGGTCAGGAGCTTGAGAACAGCCTGACCAACATGGAGAAACCCCATCTCTACTAAAAATGCAAAATTAGCCGGGCATGGTGGTGCATGCTTGTAATCCCAGCTACTCAAGGAGCTGAGGCAGGAGAATCACTTGAACCCAGGAGGCAGAGATTGCGGTGAGTTGAGGTCATGCTATTGCACTCCAACCTGGGCAACCAGAGTGAAACACCGTCTCGAAACAACAACAACAACAAAAAACGGCCGGGCAAGGTGGCTCACGCCTGTAATCCGAGCACTTTGGGAGGCCAAGACAAGTGGATCATGAGGTCAGGAGGTCAAGACCAGCCAAAACCCACAACACCCAAGACGGCAATGAAAGTGGCCTCTGGTCGTCCTCACTCTTCATTATACACTAATTCTAATGCATTAGCATGCTAAAAGACACTCCCACTAATGCCATGCCAGTTTACAAATGCAATGGCAACATTCTGAAGTTACCCTATATAGGGGTAACTTCAGAAAAGAGGAGGGACCCTCCATTTTGTGAAAACTCTGCCCCTTTCCCAGAAAACTCATGAATAAACCATCCCTTGTTTAGCATATGATCAAGAAATAAGTGTTACATATAAGTATACTCAATCGAGCAGCCCATACCACTGCTTTGCCTATGGAGTAGCCATTCTTCTGTTTCTTTACTTCTCTAATAAATGTACTTTCACTTGATGGACTTATCACAAATTCTCTCTTGCTCCAGGTTCAAGAACCCTCTTTTAGGGTCTGGATTGGGACCCCTTTCCAGTAACATCTTCCTGAAAAACCACAAAGGGACTATATTGAGGAGACCCTGACCCAAAGGAAATAGACTACAGCACCAATTGGCTGACTTTGGGTAAGTGGTGGGGTACCTTTCACCTGGATAAAGGATAGGATTGGGTTAGAGGCCCAATTTAGGAGAATTAGAGTCCCTCCTAAAACAGAGAGGGTTAAAGGCTCCTCTTTTTTCTTTTTTTTTTTTTGAAATGGAGTCTTGCTCTGTCACCCAGGCTGGAGTACAGTGGTGCAATCTCAATTCACTGCAACCTCTGCCTCACAGGTTCAAGCAATTCTCCTGCCTCAGCCTCCTGAGTAGCTGGGATTACAGCGCCCACCACTACACCCAACTAATTTTTGTATTTTTAGTAGAGATGGGGGTTTCACCATGTAGGCCAGGCTGGTCTTGAACTACTGACCTCGTGATCCGCCTGCCTCGCCTCCCAAAGTGCTGGGATTATAGGTATGAGCTACTGCACCTGGCCAGGCCCCTAAGAGAAGACAAGGACACTTGACTAAACTTCGGTTCAAGGCCCAATTTAAGAAAGTTAGAGTCCTTCCTAAGATTTATGGGGTTAGGCTGTGTGCAGTGGCTCACACCTGTAATCCCAGCACTTTGGGAGGCTGAGGCAGGAGAATCATTTAAGCTCGAGTTTGAGACCAGCCTGGGCAACATAGTGAGACCCCGTCTCAATTTATTAAAAACAAAACAAAAAATATTTATGGGGTTAGATGCCTCCCTCAGTAAAGTCCCCCTTAGTTAAAAATGGATTTGGCACTATGGAATGTTAGCCACCATTCTCTTTGGGTTAATCTGCCTTGCATCTTTGCTGATGGCTGTGGGCGATAGGATTAGGCAAGTATAGAATCACGGGATATGGGGAGTTTTTTCCTCTCCAAAGGGAGAAATTTGAGAGTTGATGTGATGGGACTGCAGGAAAAAGATCCCTTCCTGACTCACAAGCAGCCACCTGAGCTTTTGATCCAGTGTCACTGCAATGCGTGGGTCTTTCTCTGGGCTCCCTGAGCTCCTCGCCTTCCTCACCCCACTGCAGGCAATGCTTCTTTTTCTCTCTATCTCCTTTCCCTTTCCTATCTTTTCTGTACTCAGAGCAACTTTCTGCTCTTCCTTTTTGCCCAGAGACCACATGTTGAAATTATTTGTTGATCATTCCACCCCATACTGAGTGGATCAAAGATGACAGGGCCCAACCAGAGACAAGTTTGAGCCTTGTCAGTTAAATATTGGCCACTAAGGGGAATGGCTAATGTCTGTTTTATGACAGTATTTGCTCTGTGTGGAATGGGAAATGTTAATTTGGTTCCCTCATCAGCTAGTTGGGTGGCATCTTGCAAAATTGAGAGGTTTTTGCCTATGGGTCATGAAATGGAAAATGATGATTTTCTTTTATTTCGTGTGTGTGTGTGTGTGTGTGTGTGTGTGTGTATCACAGAGTCTCACTCTGTTGCTTAGATTGGAGTGCAATGGTGTAATCTCTGCTCACCACAACCTCTGCCTCTCAGGTTCAAGCGATTCTCCTGCCTCAGCCCCCTGAGTAGCTGGGATTACAGGCACATGCTACTATGCCAGGCTAATTTTCGTATTTTTAGTAGAGACAGGGTTTCACCATATTGGCCAGGCTGGTCTGGAACTCCTGACCTCAAGATCCGCTCACCTAAGCCTTTCAAAGCGCTGGGATTATAGGCATGAGCCACCACAACCAGCGATGATTTTCCTTTGTATTATAGTTAGGGCCCCAGGACTATGGTGCAACAAGCAGGGTTGCTAGGGCCACTCAGGAAATGGGAACCGGGTCAGGTGCGGTGGTTCATGCTTTTAATCCCAGCACTTTGGGAGGCCAAGGCAGGCAGATCACCCGAAGTTAAGGTCAGGAATTTGAGACCAGCCTGGCCAACATGGTGAAACCCCATCTCTACAAAGTACAAAAATTAGACAAGTGTGGTGGTTTGCACCTGTAATCCCAGCTATTTGGGAGGCTGAGGCAGGAGAATTGCTTGAACCTGGGAGGTGGAGGTTGCAATGAGCTGAGACTGCACTCCAGCCTGGGTGACAGAGCAAAACTCTGTCTCAAAAAAAAAAAAAAAAAGGAAAAGGGAACCTCAGAAACCTGGCATGCTGGCAAAAGGGTAAGAGTTTCTTACCAATCAGACTTCCAGCCTTTCTGTGCACAAACTGTTGTGGGAACAGTAGAAATCATTGTCTTATCTGCAAATTTTGATTAATGAGAAAAAGGATTCATGAGGCTAGTCTTAAACTGTAGCAAATCTGGTGTACTTTGTGCTATGAATTTGTTTTTCTGTATTGTTCTGTCATAAATAAAGAGTACCTTAGGATAGAACATGGACTTAAGGACCTCATAAGCCTGTTATTCAAGCCAGCCCAGAAAATTGGTCAGTTACAAACTTTATTGGCAGTCCCTGAAACAAAAACTGGATAGAATTTCCCTCTTGTTTTATGTCCTTAGGAGCTTGACCTTGTAACCATGTGATGGTACTTTCTCTTGGTTTCTACCATCCAGAAGACAGGAATTTTGGAGTTGATGTCATAGTTAGCTCTTAAAATTATCTTGAGCAGTTAAAAGCCTTTGCAAGCTCAAAATTGACTGCTCTAGCTTCCTTCTGGAAAGAGCAATGGAAACTGCCTCATGCCGTAGCTTAGTAGCTGAGGTTTTGTCTTTTTACAGTGGCAACCTGGGTTCAATTTTCAGTCTACAGAATTAATACTTTCTGGTTGATATTTGTGTGACCTTTGCCACTTGTTGATTTCCTTCCTCTCCATGTACAACTTCTGACTTCCCATCTTGAATTTTTTCTTCTCTGAGAACCTGGGAGGTTACCTTTGGTAAAGTTCAAAAGCCAGAAATACAGGCTGTTGGCCTAGCTAGAGTCTGGTAATAAGAGATTTGGTTAAAAGTCAGCTTGATTAAAAGCAGATATCCAAGCTATGCATGTATTAAAAGGTCTTTATTTTTTTTTCTCTTCTTAGATCTTATTTTTCTGAAGAAAAAGCTCTTTTATTCTCAGTCAACTGAATTGTTTTTAAAGTATACTCTTTTAAACAAAATTTCTTTCTACCTGGTTTCTCCAAAATTTGAAAACTGTTTGTGAGTATTCTTACTCATGGCGATATAGTTATTTAAGTTACATAAGTGCAATGACAATCTGTCTTCTTTTGTAATGGAACACAACTGGAGATAATGGTTTTTTTATCAAAGCTTTGACTGGAATGGCATACTTTCAGATACAAACAGACTCTTTTAAGGAATTGAAGTTGACTTATAGAGCCAATAAAAACCCCCTGAGGGCTGGTTGTGGTGGCTCATGCCTATAATCCTAACACTTCGGGAAGCTGAGGTGGTTGGATCACCTGAAGTCAGGAGTTCAAAACCAGGCCAGCCAACATTGTGAAACCCCGCCTCTACTAAAAATACAAAAATTAACCGTGTGTGGTGATGCTGCCTGTAATCCCAGCTACTAAGGAGGCTGAGCCAGGAGATTCGCTTGAACCCAGGCCACGGAGGTTGCAGTGAGCCAAGATGGCATCACTGCACTCCAGCCTGGGTGACAGAGTGAAACTCTGTCTCCAAAAAAACAAAAAACCCTTGGGGAAAATGTTCTCATACCTTGTCTACGCAGTCCCTATACAGGGTTCCTGACCTATGGTAAGTAAAAAATGTCACTTTCTGGCCAGGTGCAGTGACTCACACCTGTAATCCAGCACTTGGGGAGGCTGAGATGTGTGGATCACCTGAGGTCAGGAGTTCAAGACCAGTCTGACCAACACGGAGAAACCCTGTCTCTACTAAAAATACAAAAATTAGCTGGACATGGTGGCACATGCCTGTAATCCCAGCACTTTGGGAGGCTGTGCCATTGCAGTCCAGCCTGGGCAATAGAGTGAGACTCCGTCTCAAAAAAGTATGTAACTTTTTTTTTTTGAGATGGAGCCTTCCTCTGTTGCCCAGGCTGGAGTGCAATGGCATGATCTCAGCTCACTGCAACCTCTGCCTCCTGGGTTCAAGCAATTCTCCTGCCTTAGCCTCCTGAGTAAGCTGGGACTACAGGCACCTGCCACCACACCCGGCTAATTTTTGTATTTTTAGTAGAGTTGGGGTTTCACCATATTGGCCAGGCTGGTCTCAAACCCCTGACCTTGTGATCTGTCCGCCTCAGCCTCCTAAAATGCTAGGATTACAGGCGTGAGCCACCATGCCAGGCCAGAATGTCTGACAGGTGTAGGAACCTCAAGTTATCTTGGGACCCCCAAGACTCATGTAGGTATCTGATGGCACAAACCCATGACTGGGCTTAAGGCTTTAAAAAGTCTTATCTCACCAGGCACTCCTGTAATCCCGGCACTTTGGGAGGCTGAGATGGGAGGATCGCCTGAAGTTGGGAGTTTGAGACCAGCCTGACCAACATGGAGAAACCCCGTCTCTACTAAAAATACAAAATTAGCTGGGCATGGTGGTGCATGCTGTAACTCCAGCTACTCAGGAGGCTGAGGCAGGAGAATCACTTGAACGCGGGAGGCAGATGTTGCAGTGAGCCAAGATGGCGCCATTGCACTCCAGCCTGAGCAACAAGAGCGAAACTCTGTCTCAAAAAGAAAAGAGTCTTATCTGAGATTTCTTATGGAACAAAGTTCCATCAAAGCCAATTTAAAAATGAGCCTATATGGCAAATTATTATTCTTGCTGTGCTTTATGCAAATAATCAGGCCACGTATAATAAGACTAAAGCTGATTTTGCAAATAAATTAGTCCTATCATGATTTGTTTTTAATAAAAATGAGGACTGGAGAGAGAAAAAATATGCTTTAAGAACTATGGTACACCTATTACTAGAGTCTAGTCTCATCAGTGTTTTTGAGGGTTTTTTTCCTACAATTTAGACCAACCCTGCTTATTCCTGCAAATCAACCAGTGATCTCTGAATGCAGCTCAGAAGGAACAAGAGGGATGGATAGTATAAAAATCTGGATCGGTGGGCTGGGCACAGTGGCTCACGCCTGTAATCCCAGCACTTTGGGAGGCAGAGGCAGACGAATCACCAGGTCAAGAGATCAAGACCATCCTGGCCAACATGGTGAAACCTTGTCTCTACTAAAAATACAAAAATTAGCTGGGCGTTGTGGCATGCGCTTGTAGTCCCAGCTACTCGGGAGGCTGAGGCAGGAGAATCACTTGGACCCAGGAGGCAGAGGTTGCAGTGAGCCAAGATTAGGCCACTGCACTCCAGCCTGGCAACAGAGCAAGACTCCGTCTCAAAAAAAAAAAAAAAAAAAAAATCTGGATAAGTGTTCTAATTCTGGGCATGTATTGGGATCAGCTAGTGATTCTGTATCAGCTTGGTTCCAACAATTGCCCAGTTAACGAAAAGCCTTCTTATTTAGTTTACTTGGGATAATTTAACTTATTTTTCTTTACTGTTGAGGAATATATTGCTGTTGTACCCTTTTTTGTAGGAACGCAGGATAAGCTTACTCAACATTTTCTTTCTTCTTTTTTTTCCTCTGACCTCTCCTCCTCCTCATTGTTTTCTTAAATTGAATCCTTATTAATCTTCCACATATCACCTTTTGTCGAAATTCATAGTTATGAATGGTCCTTACTATACTAATGCTTCCTGACTGAGCTCTTCTCTACCCTGAATACAAGACACTCTAGTAGTTAGGCAGGAATATCATTGTCCCTGTTTAGCCTGAAGAAGTTACAGAAGATGGATTTTTGTCCCTCTAAAACCCTCAGGATTAAGAGTCCCCTTGTAAAAGGGAGGGGAGAAATATATCAGAGGCGTTTCAACCAGAGTGACTTTATCTTGAATAGGGACTGGGTAAAATAAGGCTGAGACCTACTGGGCTGCATTCCCAGGAGGTTAGGCATTCTTAAGTCATCGGATGAGATAGGAGGTCGGCACAAAGATACAGGTCACAAAGAGCTTGCTGATAAAATAGGATGTGGTAAAGAGGCCAGCCAAGCCGGGCGCGGTGGCTCACGCCTGTAATCCCAGCACTTTGGGAGGCCGAGGCGGGTGGATCATGAGGTCAAGAGGTCGAGACCATCCTGGTCAACATGGTGAAACCCCATCTCTACTAAAAAATACAAAAAATAAGCTGCGCATGGTGGTGCATGCCTGTAATCCCAGCTACTCAGGAGGCTGAGGCAGGAGAATTGCCTGAACCCAGGAGGCGGAGGTTGCAGTGAGCCGAGATCGCGCCATTGCACTCCAGCCTGGGTAACAAGAGCGAAACTCCATCTCAAAAAAAAAAAAAAAAAAAAAAAAAGGCCAGCCAAAACCCACAAAAACCAAGATGGTGGCCAGGCTCAGTGGCTCATGCCTGTAATCCTAGCAGTCTGGGAGGCCGAAGCAGGCGGATTGCTTGAGCCCAGGAGTTTGAGACCAGCTTGGGCAACATGGCAAAACCCATCTCTACAAAAAGTTCAAAAAAAATTAGCCAAGACTAGTGGCATCTGCTTATAAGTTCCAGCTACTCGAAAGGCTGAGGTGAGAGGATCATCTGAGGTTGAGGCTGCAGTGAGCTGTTACTGTGCCACTGCACTCCAGTCTTGGTGACAGAGTGAGACGCTGTCTCAAACAAAAAAACTCCAAAAACCCCCAGAAACCAAGATGGTAATGAAAGTGATTTCTGGTTGTTCTCACTGCTCATTATATGCTAATTATAATGCATTCTCATGCTAAAAGACACTCCCACCAGTGTGATGACAGTTTACAAATGCCAAGGCAACATTCAGAAGTTACCCTACATGATCTAAAAAGGAGAGAGACCCTCTGTTTCAGGGAAATCTGTACCCCTTTCTTGAAAAACTCATGAATAATCCACCCCTTGTTTAGCACATAGTCAATAAATAAAATCAAGAAATAACCTTTTTTTTTTTTTTTTTTGAGACAGAGTCTCGCTCGTCGCTCAGGCTGAAGTGCAGTGGCACTATCTCGGCTCACTGCAACCTCGGCCTCCTGGGTTCATGCAATTCTCCTGCCTCAGCCTCCCGAGTAGCTGGGACTACAGGTGTGTGCCACCATGCCCGGCTAATTTTTGTATTTTTAGTGGAGACGGGTTTCACCATGTTGGTCAGGCTGGTCTCGAACTCCTGACCTCAAGTGATCCATCCACCTCAGCCTCCTAAAGGGCTGGGATTACAGGTGTGAACCACCACGCCCGGCCAGAAATAATCTTAAACTCAGTCAAGCAGTCCATGCTGCTTGTCTGCCTATGTAGTAGCCATTCTTTTATTCCTTTACTTTCTTAATAAACCTGCTTTCACTTTACTCTATAGACTCACTTCAAATTCTTTCTTTCGAGAGTTCCAAAAACCCTCTCTCGGGGCCTGGATCAGGACCCCTTTCCGGTAACAGTTTGGATAAGTACTGATTGATAGATGTAAGAAGTCAAGGGAGGCTTTACTTCTTTCATTTTATTATTATTTTTATTTTTAATTTAATTTAATTTTTTTTTTTTTTAGACAGAGTTTTACTCTGTCGCACAAGCTGGAGTGCAATGGTGTGATCTCAGCTCGCTGCAACTTCTGTCTCCCGGGTTCAAGCAATTCTCCCTCAGAATCCCGATAGCTGGGATTACAGGCATGTACCATCACGCCCAGCTCATTTTTTTTTTTTTTTTTTTTTTTCTCTGAGACGGAGTTTCACTCTTGTTACCCAGGCTGGAGTGCAATGGCGCGATCTCGGCTCCCTGCAACCTCCGCCTCCTGGGTTCAGGCAATTCTCCTGCCTCAGCCTCCTGAGTAGCTAGGATTACAGGCATGTACCACCATGCCCAGCTAATTTTTTGTATTTTTAGTAGAGATGGGGTTTCACCATGTTGACCAGGATGGTCTCGATTTCTTGACCTCGTGATCCACCCGCCTCGGCCTCCCAAAGTGCTGGGATTACAGGCGTGAGCCACCACGCCTGGCCCTAATTTTTTTTTTTTTTTTTTTTTTTTTTTTTTTTTTTTTTGAGACGGAGTTTCGCTCTTGTTACCCAGGCTGGAGTGCAATGGCGCGATCTCGACTCACCGCAACCTCCGCCTCCTGGGTTCAGGCAATTCTCCTGCCTCAGCAGTGAATTAGTAGCTGGGATTACAGGCATGCGCCATCGTGCCCAGCTAATTTTTTGTATTAGTAGAGACGGAGTTTCACCATGTTGACCAGGATGGTCATCGTGCCCAGCTAATTTTTTGTATTAGTAGAGACGGAGTTTCACCATGTTGACCAGGATGGTCTCGATCTCTTGACCTCGAGATCCACCCGCCTCGGCCTCCCAAAGTGCTGGGATTACAAGCTTGAGCCACCGCGCCCAGCTATTTTTTTATTTTTAATGGAGACATGGTCTTACCATGTTGGCCAGGGTGGTCTTAAACTCCCTTCCTCAGATGATCCACCTACCCCAGCCTCCCAAAATGCTGGAATCACAGACGTGTGTGAGCCATCATGCCCAGCCTAAGAAAGACCTCTTTATCTGGAGTAAATGGACCTACCATCATTAATTGTAAATGGGTTTTAGAAACTCAATGATTTTGTCTTGAGGAAGTAACAACCCTTTATTCTCTAATTTTATCACCTACAAACTTGTGGAGTTCTCTCCAGCTATCAATTGTTCTTGTTAGATAGCTGAGCTGAAAAGATGTAGTATTTCAGGGTACTTCATAGTACATGGTGATGCTGAGATGTGACAAATGCATTACCAAGTCCCTTATCAAATATAAAGGAATCAGTGGCTCATTACTCAAGACTATTTTTGCAGATGTTCCCTATAAATACAGTGGGCAATACGTTTTTTAAATGTTCACTTTAGCTTACTTTATGAATAGTTATCTTTTATTTGTTGAATTTGCTGTAGGACTCCAGAAAAAGAGCCTAACTGATAAACTTTAAAGAATGATTCACTGTTGATGACTACCCTTTTGGATTTCTTCTTGACTGAAGAGCTTAGCTGATGAACTTGACTTAGTCAAGAAACTGCCTAGAATGCACAACTGGATATGGAAAACAATTGTATATATTTTTTTTGAGCCAGAGTCTTGCTATGTTGCCCAGGCTGATCTAGAATTCTTGGGCTCAAGCAAACCTCCCACCTCAGCCTCCCAAGTAGCTGAGATTATAGGTATCCTGTTTTTGGTTTTGTTTTTCTGAGACAGGGTCTCACTCTGTCACTCAGGTTGGAGTGAAGTAGTGCTATCTCATCTTACTGCAACCTCCGCTTGCTGGGCTTAAGCAATTCTCCAGTCTCAGACTCATTAGTAGGTGGGACTATAGGTGCAAGTCACCAACACCTAGCTAATTTTTCTATTTTTTTAGAGACAAGGTTTTATCATGTTGCCCAGGCTGGTCTCCAACTCATGAGCTCAAGTGATCCACTCATCTCAGCTTCACAAAGTGCTGGGATTACAGATGTGAGCCACCGTGCCTGGCTTAATAAATATTTTTAACAACAACAACGACAAAACTGACCTAGATCCATTCTACTTGTTTAGGATTTACCAATCTGTTAAATTGTTTCGAATGCCTTCATCTTCATAAAAGTTCTCAATAAGTTGGCCAGAATGAACTTGTTCTTCTCTTCTAGCCGTCTGTTAACATTCTAAGTACCAGTGTTTCCTGAGCCAACCATATTCCTTGAAATAATGCTAGGTGTTCAGGGTGAAGTAAATTTAGTAAACACTGTATATTGCATCCCTCTCTTGGATATATTCATCATTCATATTAGTATAATAAAGGCTCTCAGAGGTCTACAGTAAAAAAAAATCTGCCTAATTTTGTTTAGCTTATTGAACTTAGTAAATACTTTTCTTTCTTTCTCTCTTTCTTTCCTCTTTCCTTCCATCCTTCCTTCCTTCTTTCTTTCTTTCTTTTTCTTATTTATTTATTTATTTATTTAAATAAAGACGGGGTTTCACCATGTTGGTCAGGCTAGCCTTGAACTCCCGACCTCAGGTGATCCACCCGCCTTGGCCTCCAAAGTGCTTGGATTACAGGCGTGAGCCACCACACCCGGCCTCTTTCTTTTTCTTGAGATGGAATCTGGCTCTGGCACCCAGGCTGAAGTGCAGTGGTGCTCTCTTGGCTCACTGCAACATCTGCCTCCTGGGTACAAGCGATTCTCCTGCCTCAGCCTCCTGAGTAGCTGGGATTACAGGCACCCACCACCACACCTGGCTAGTTTTTTTGTATTTTTAGTAGAGACAGGTTTTCACCATGTTGGCCAGGCTGGTTTCAAACTCCTGACCTCAGATGATCCACTTGCCTCAGCAAGTGCTAGGATTACAGGGGTGAGCCACCGTGCCAGCATGAATCCTTTCACGACTCCCAGAGGCAGAATCCAATGTGTCTACTACTGGATTCACATAGCTCAGAGTTACATTATAAAATGCCATAAAAATAATGGTTTCTAATCAGGCATGGTGGCTGATTTCATACCTGAAATCCCAGCACTTTAGGAGGCCAAGGTGGGAGAGTCTCTTGAGCCCAGGAGTTTGAGACCAACCTGGGCAACCTTGTCCCTATGAAAAAGAAAAAAAAGTACATATACATAAATTTAAAAATTAGCAGAGCGTAGTGGCATGTACCTGTAGCCCCAACTACTGGGGAAGCTGAGGTGGGAGGATTGCTTGAGCCCATGAGGTTGAGACTACAGTGAGCCACAATCACGCCACTGCACTCTAGCCTGTGCGACAGAGCGAGACTGTCTAAAAAAAAATTAGTTTTTATTAATATTGTGGTGTAATATTTTGATTGCAAGCAACAGAAAAATATCTTGAGCTATCTTAAACAATTAAGGGAATTTAGTGATCAGCCAAAAATTCAGGCAAGCTTTGTCCTCAGTGTTAAGGCTCAATGATGTTACCAACGACCTGGCTTCTTTCCATTTTTCCTTCTGAAATAGTTGATATTCCTAAATTTGTTCTTTTTTTTTTTTTTTTTTTTTTTTTGAGATGGAGTCTTGCTCTGTCCCACAGGCTGGAGTGCAATGGCACAATCTCAGCTCACTGCAATATCTGCCTCCCAGGTTCAAGTGATTCTCCTGCCTCGGCCTCCCAAGTAGCTGGTATTACAGGTGCCCACCACTGGCGCCCGCCTAATTTTTGTATTTTTAGTAGAGACGGGGTTTCGCCATGTTGGCCAGGCTGGTTTCGAACTCCTGACCTCAGGTGATCCACCTGCCTTGGCCTCCCAAAGTGCTGGGATTACAGGTGTGAGCCACTGTGCCTGGCACCTAAATTTGTTTTTTTGTGATGTTAGTATGATTACCGCAGCTTCTAGGAGAGCTATCTGTGTTTCCTTTACCTCTAATAGGAAGAGAATCTCTCTCAAGGAAGCTCCTTCAGAGTAACAAGAAAGTATCTTTCCAGAAGCCCCAACAAAGGTCTTTTTATATCCCACTGACCTGAATGAAGGTCACCTGTTCATCATGATCTCGTCAGTGTCTGCGGGGATAACCATGTGCTGGGCTTAAGCCAAATTACCCCTGGATGTAAGAGTGGAGTCAGCTTCCTTATGTGGTTACACGTAAGAGAATATGGATCCTCTTTCTCAGAGGAAAGAGAAAGACTGCTGGGCAGTCAAAATCAACAAAAATCTACTACATGATGCTGACCACATTCAACTACTTCTGTACTAATTAATGTCTTGATAAATTAATTAATACATGATTAGTACACTGATGAAAATTTCTGTATAAATTAACGTTTACACAAAAAGTTGTACATGAATGTTCATGGCATCAATATTTTTTGTGTGTCCATTTTTTAACTGAAAGACTTTGTTTTATTATAATAACAGTCTGGGATTGATGGGAAGGTATAGATGTCGTGGACAACTATGGTTGGCATCGTTAGCCCATCTGCTTGTCATGAATGTATCAAAGGTGCCTCTACTCTGCATCATGGTTTTCCCAATGCCACCCATCAGCTCCTGATCCAGTATCATCCCAATCTCAGCTCACCGCAACCTCCACCTCCCAGGTTCAAGTGATTCTCCTGCCTTAGCCTCCCAAGTTGCTGAGATTAAAGGCATGTGCCACCACGCCCTGCTAATTTTGTATTTTTAGTAGACGGAGTTTCTCCTTGTTGGTCAGGCTGGTCTCGAACTCCTGACATCAGGTGATCTGCCCACCTCAGCTTCCCAAAGTGCTGGGATTACAGGTGTGAGCCACTGCCCCCAGCCCCAGCCCTCTTTCTTAAATTAGCAATGCATATGAATGCAGACCAGCATCTTTGCAACTAAAAACCAAAAGTATATTTGAAAATTACTCTTCAGTTGGTTTATTTTGTGATTTGTCATTTGCACAGACACCATTTGGTCACATATCATTACAGAATTGAATTGGTTAGTCTATGTTTTCCTCATTTCCACAGTATTTATTTTACTGATTTACTTGTGAAAAATTGCTTTCACTCCATTTTCAACTTTGAAAGCAAAGAGTTCAACTAGGGCTTTGAATTAATTTTGTCTGATTACTGCTTGCTTATAATACTTACATTATTATTATTTTTTAAAACGGAGTTTCACTCTTGTTGCCCAGGCTGGAGTGCAATAGCGCAATCTCAGCTCACGGCAACCTCTGCCTCCTGGGTTCAATCGATTCTCCTGTCTTAGCCTCCCAAGTAGCTGGGACTATAGGGATGTACCACCACAACCAGCTAATTTTGTATTTTTAGTAGAGATGGGGTTTCCCCATGTTGGTCAGGCTGGTCACAAACTCCCGACCTCAGGTGATCCACCCGCCTCAGCCTCCCAAAGTGCTGGGATTACCGGCGTGAGCCACTAAGCCTGGCCAATCTTTACATTATCTTAAAAACACTATTAACTGCTGGGCGAGGTTACTCACACCTGTAATCCCAGCACTTTGGGAGGCCGAGGTGGGCAGATCATGAGGTCAGGAGTTTAAGGCCAGCCTGACCAACATGGGGAAACCCTGTTTCTACTAAAAATACAAAAATTAGCCAGGTGTGGTGGTGTGTGGCTGTAATCCCAGCTACTCCAGAGACTGAGGCAGTAGAATTGCTTGAACCTGGGAAGTGCAGGTCGCAGTGAGCCAAGATCGTGCCACTGCACTCCAGCCTCGAGGTGACAGAGCGAGATTCCATCTCAAAAAAGAAAAAAAAAAGGATTAAAGGAAAACCACTTTTTGGGTTCCCCAGTGGGAAAAAAATAAAATAAAATAAGAAAAAACACTATTACTTTGGTTTTTTGTTTTTTCTTTTTTTTTGAGATGGAATTTTGCTCTTGTTCCCCAGGCTGGAGTGCAATGATGTGATCTTGGCTCACTGCAACCTCTGCCTCCTGGTTTCAAATGATTCTTCTGCCTCAGCCTCCTGAGCAGTTGGGATTACGGGCACTCGTCACCACACCCGACTAATATTTTTGTATTTTTAGTAAAGACTGGGTTACACAATATTTGTTTGTGTGCAAATACAGTATTTATTCACAGTATTTATTTTTCACAGATTTACTTGTGAAAAATTGCTTTCACTTCATTTGAAAAATTCATTTCACTTCATTAGTAGAGATGGGGTTTCACCATGTTGGTCAGGCTGGTCTCGAACTCCTGACCTCGTGATTTGCCTGCCTCAGCCTCCCCAAGTGCTGGGATTACAGGCATAAGCCACCATGTCTGGTCTCCTCTTTCATTCTTTTTCCAAACTTTTTATTAATGTACTTATTTTACCAATTTGAATTATATATAAAAATGGAAAGACTAATATGACCGTGCCATATATGCTTTACCTAAATTTAACAATTGTTAACATTTACCTAAGTAAAATATTAATGTTAACAATTGCTGAATTTAGGCAAAGCATATATGTGTGTGTACGTACATAGTAAACAGGGTAAAATATATGTATATTTAAAGCACACACGTATGGGTTGGGCACAGTGTCTCAAGCCTGTAATCTCAGCACTTTGAAAGGCTGAGATGGGTGGATCACTGGAGATCAGGAGTTTAAGGTCAGCTTACCCAACATGGTGAAACCCTGTCTCTACTAAAAACACAAAAAATTAGCTGGGTGTGGTGGCTGGCGCCGGTAATCCCAGCTATTTGGGAGGCTGAGGCAAGAGAATCGATTAACCCCAGAGGCAAAGGTTGCAGTGAGCTGAGATTGCGCCACTTCACTCCACCCTGGGCGACAGAAGGAGACTCTAAGAAAAAAACAAAACAACAACAACAAAAAAAAAACCACACAATACATATAAAGCTTTTCTTCTTTTTTGAGATGGAGTTTCAGTCTTGTTGCCCAGGCTGGAGTACAATGGTGCAATCTTGGCTCACTGCAACCTCCGCCTCCCAGGTTCAAGTGATTCTCCTGCCTCAGCCTCCTGAGTAGCTGAGATTACAGGCGCCCACAACCAAGCCTGGCTAATTTTTGTATTTTTAGTAGAGATGGGGTTTCACCATGTTGACCAGGCTGGTCAGCTTGAACTCCTGACCTGATGTGATCTGCCCGCCTCTGCCTCCCAAACTGCTGGGATTACAGAAGTGAACCACTGCACCCGGCCTCAGAGGTCATTTCTATAGTTTGTTACAAATATTGGGTTGGAGCAGGTGAGTTTCTTGAACACAATACACTGAAAATGCCCACGTAGACCTTGGGAAATTATACTAAAGTCACACGGGTTGTCGCTAATGTTTCTGGGAGATAAGGGCAGCAACTAGTGAAAAAGAAGCCTTTCCAAGGATTAAAGAAATGGTTTAAATTAGTACTTACGCAACAATGGAAGTTTCTCACTATTGCTAAATAAGCATATTTTAGGAAAAAAGTAAATCCACTTTGTGATTTATTCTTTGAGTAAAACCCTTTTATTCTTTTTCTTTTGTTTCTCCTTTAATTTTAGGTTACTGATGCTTCTCTAGAGACAGTGGATATATTCACATTAGAGTGGAAGCAACTAGACAGCAGCCAGCACCAGCCATGCCTGGGCCAGGACCTGTGCCATGGCGTTGCTCTCAGATGCTGCTGATATTACTGATGTTTTTAGGGGTATACTGGAGAGGCGTTCCCTGCCTCTGCCCAGGGAGAAACTTCCTGGATTCCTGCCTCAGCCAAGCACTCTGATCCGTATGTATCCAGGTTCCGGGAGTTGCAGAAATGCCACCAGGATCTGAAGAGCACATTGCAATACAAGGAGAGCTGGGAGGACTCAGACCCTGACCTCGTCCCAAAGCGAAAAACCAATCCTGCCAAAGTGAATGCATTTTCTGTCTCCGAAGGCAAACTTGAGACCCCTAGCTTCAGGGTGGCTTCTGCCTGACTTCCAGAGCTCCAGCCAGTGCCTTGTCTGAAACCTCCATGTCCGGGACCCTCAGGCAGAGAAGGATCTGCCAGATTCTGCTTGGGGCTGGGCTCTGGGAGCCCTCAAATTTTACACCCCAGAAAACAAATAAAACAGTCTAAATATGTCACACACACAAAATTAAAAGAGCTGAAGCAACCACTCGATGGCAATTTTTTCTTGTATCTTTCCAGCTTTGTACAATTGGTCACACTTCATCTCTTTTGGTTCCCCCTAAAGAGCTGCCACCACTATTGGCTTTCTCTCTGTTTTTCTTCCTAGTCTCCACTTTTTTGGGAGTATGATTAAACAGATGCATTCTGTTTCCCTTATTCTGATGAAACGTATCACTGATGGCCTATCTGGCCACACTGCCCTCTTAATCTTTCTCAAAGGTGGCTCCTTGGTAATCACAACAATTTGCCATCTCTCCCTTGGAGTGCAACTGTTAGAACTGGTTGAAGGGGTCCCAAAGGAATACTCTGAATTTGTTAGCAATTGCTTTGATTCCTTATTAAACTTGATGTATGTTCAAGGTCTCTGATTTTCATATAAATTATAGAACTATGTAGATAAAAAGTTGTGTGTTTCTTTGGCAGCACTTAACCAGTAGTGTGATCAATAAATGTTCTTTAGGCTGGGCGCAGTAGCTCACGCCTGTAATTCCAGAACTTTGGGAGACTGAGTCGGGTGGATCACTTGAGGTCAGGAGTTCAAGACCAGTCTGGCCAACATAGTGAAACCCCTCCCTACAAAAAAATACAAAAATTAGCAGGTCATGGTGGTGGGTGTCTGTAAAACAAGGTATTGGGGAGGCTGAGGCAGGAGAATTGCTTGAACCCAGGAGGCAGAGTCTGCAGTGAGCGGAAATCACACTACTGCACTTCATCCTGGGCAATAGAGCAAGACTCTGTCTCAAAAATCATAATAATAATAAGCTTTGTGCACCAGCAGTATCGCAGCCAATGAGGTTTATCCGAGGTGCAATTATTTCTAGTTGAAAACTTTTCCCAATATCCCGCCATGATGACTTGAAATATAGTTGGCATTGGCAATTTTTTGCAGTCTCTACGTGGACTGAATCATAAAATAATAATAATAATAGCCAGGCACTCTGGCTCAGACCTGTAATCCCAGCTCTTAGGGAGGCAGAGGCAGGAGGATAGCTTAAGCCCAGGAGTTCGAGACCTGCCTGGGCAATACAGTGAGACCCCGTTCCCCACAAAAAGGAAAGAAACAAACAAACAAAAAAAAGTAAGCATAATAATAAATATTATTTGTATGGAAGAAAATATAAGTTAGAAGGGAAGGCCGGGCACGGTGGCTCACACCTGTTATCCCAGCTCTTTGGGACACTAAGGCAGGTAGATCACCTGAGATCAGGAGTTCAAGACCAGCCAGGCCAACATGGTAAAACCTGGTCTCTACTAAATACACAAATTTAGCTGGGCATGGTGGTGCATGCCTGTAGTCCCAACTACTCAAGAAGCTGAGGCAGGTGAATCTCTTGAGCCTGGGAGATGGAAGTTGCAGTGAGCTGAGATCACAATTACTGCGCTTCAGCCTGGGTGACAGAGCAAGATTCTGTCTTAAAAAAAAAAAAAAAAAAAAAAAGTTAAGAAGGGATGAAAATGTGGGAAGAAAAAAATAGAAATTTGTTGGGATGGAGAAGGAGATGGGAAGAGTGTGCCTCAGCCTCCCAAGTAGCTGGGGTTACAGGCATGCACCATCATGCCTGGCTTATTTTGTATTTTTAGTAGAGATGGAGTTTCTCCATGTTAGTCAGGCTGGTCTTGAACTCCCGACCTCAGGTGATTTGCCCGCTTCGGCCTCCCAAAGTGCTGGGATTACAGGCGTGAGCCACCATGCCCAGCCCTGTTTGTTTGTTTTTGAGATGAAATTGCAATACTTGAGCTAAGTCTTCAAAAAGGAATAAGAGTTTACCTGGTGAACAGGATGGGAAGAAATTCTGACTGAGAGGTAGCCTATGAAAAAGCACTGGAATATGATGTAGGAGAGTATATTTGGAGAAGAGAATGTAATGTGGTGTATTAGGGATGCCAGTCATTTCTCCTATCTGCTTCTTAGCAACCTGCCCTTCCCAAAGCCAATACGTAATGGATACCCTACACATGGAATGCCCTGTACACTTGGCCACAAGATCAGAAATGGGGCCTTGACTAGATAGAGCTAGTGAGATTTTTTTTTTTTTTTTGAGGCAAAGTTTCACTGTGTTGCCTAGGCTGGAATGCAGTGGTGCAATCACTGCAACCTCCACCTCTCAGGTTTAAGTGATCCTCCTGCCTCACCTCCGAGTAGCTGAGACTACAGGCATGTGCCACCATGCCCAGCTAATCTTTTGTATTTTTAGTACAGACAGGGTTTCACCATATTCGCTAGGATGGTCTCGATCTCCTGACCTCGTGATCCGCCCACTTTGGCCAAGATTTTTATCTTTCAGGAATAAACTGTATAGACTTTCATTATTGTTAATGGCATACATGTAATTTCAGTCAGTCCTCCTACTGAATACAGCTAATCAAGCTGGATGAAAAACAAAATACATCCTCTAAAAGTATATCAGAACTAACAAAATAGTGAGGAATTAACTGGACCAAGATTTTGGATTGGTAAGGAATTTGGAGTGAGGAGCCTAGCACTCATGATGCTTTGTCTGAGGCATTTGCTGATGCAGAACAAGTAATTAGAAAGCAAGATGTATTTTTGGCAGCCTTAAGAGCCCATGGGGACAAAAGTTGGAGTCTAGGACTAATAAAGGGTGGCAACTCTTCTATATCACCCTTGGATTTGGCCTAGGACTTTAAAATCCTGCCTTGTAGGTATAAGGGAGCACAAGTAAAGTAACTCTCATATACACTGCAGACTGACTTCAAATCATCTAAGGGGTCCAGAAAAATCTCGAAGCCTGAACTTATATTAGGTTTGCCCCTAATTGCTAGTGGCAAGAGTAACACCAAAATCCACTTTGAAGGAAAAATAACATCATCCTAGGCCTCAAATTGTTTCTGTAATTTTCTTTCCCTCCCTTCAACCCTCCCTCTCCTCCTTCCTTCCTTCCTTCCTTCCCTTCTTTCTTTTTTGTTTGTTTTTGAGACATAGTCATTCAGGCTGGAGCACAGTGACACAATCTCAGCTTACCGCAATCTTTGCCTTCTGAGTTCAAATGATTCTCCTGCCTCAGCCTCCCAAGTATCTGGGATTACAGGCATGTGCACCACACCCGGCTAGTTTTTGTATTTTGAGTAGAGTTGGAGTGTCACTATGTTGGTCAGGATGGTCTCTAACTCCTGGCCTCAAGTGATCCGCCCACCTTGGCCTCCCAAAGTGCTGAGATTACAGAAGCAAGCCACTGAGGCTGGTCTATAATTTTCTTTCAAAAACAATGTTTAGTACAAGGATGACCAGGTTTCTAGGAACAAGGATCAAAATAGCTTAAAAAAAAAAAAAAGACAACCAGGCACACAAGGAGACAAGATACCAGTAATAAGCAGGAGAAATAACAGATAATAGAAACAGACCTACAGGGATTCTATATTTTGCAATGACTAGATACAGACTATAAACAACTCTGTGTACTACGTTCAAGATCAAAACCAAACTTAAAAGATTTGGCAGAGAACTGGAAGTATAAAAACTGAAATTAAAAAGGAATATATTGGCCAGGCACTGTGCTTATGCCTGTAATCCCAGCACTTTGGGAGGCTGAGCAGGCGGATTATCTGGGGTCAGGAGTTCAAGACAAGCCTGGCCAACATGGAGAAACCCCACCTCTACTAAAAATACAAAAAATTAGCCGGGCGTAGTGGCAGGTACCTGTAATCCTAGCTACTTGGAAGGCTGAGACAGGAGAATTGCTTGAACCTGGGAGGAAGAGGTTTCAGTAAGCCAAGATCACACCATTGCACTTCAGCCTGGGGAACAAGAGTGAAACTCCCTCTCAAAAAATAAAAATAGGGCTGGGCGCGGTGGCTCACGCCTGTAATCCCAGCACTTTGGGAGGCCGAGGCAGGTGGATCACGAGGTCAAGAGATCGAGACCATCCTGGTCAACATGGTGAAACCCCGTCTCTACTAAAAATACAAAAAATTAGCTGGGCATGGTGGCGCGTGCCTGTAATCCCAGCTACTCGGGAGGCTGAGGCAGGAGAATTGCCTGAACCCAGGAGGCGGAGGTTGCGGTGAGCCGAGATCGCACCATTGCACTCCAGCCTGGGTAACAAGAGCGAAACTCCGTCTCAAAAAAATAAAAAATAAAAAATAAAAAAATAATAAAAAATAAAAATAAAAAGCAATATATTAATAGTAGATTTATAAGTGAACAAAATAGAAACTCTAGCTTGAGACAGTAGTGAGCACTAAAATCTGTAAAGATCAAAGAGAATCAGCCATCTGGAATTGTTGGTCCATCTACAAGTTCAGGAAGAAATACAAAAAGAGACAGATTAAAATGCATGTGACCCCAGAGAGAGAAAGATGGAGAGAGAGTAGGTACTTCGCTGTTTTCCAGTACAACCTCTTCCCACTACAAAGGATGCCACAAAAAACTAGGCACAGTGACTCACACCTGTAATCCCAGTACTTTGGGAGGCTGAGGCAGTAGGGATTGCTTGAGGCCAGCAGTGAGACCAGCCTAGGCAACAGAGCAAGACCCTGTCTCAAAAAAAAAAAAAAAAAAAGGACTACAGTGAGCTATGATGGTGCCACTGCCTTCCAGCTTGGGCAACAGAATGAGACCCTGTCTCAGAAAAGAAAAAAAAATGCCACAATAAATATATTTGTATGCATATTCTTATGTTTGATGTTTTAAATATTTTTTGCCTACCCTTCCTCCCTTGATGTTTTTAATCTATAGAAAATATTCCCCAAAGTGAAATTGCTGCATTAAAATTATGTGTTACATTTTTTAAGATATTGCCACAATACTTTCCAGAAGGAGATAGCAATTTTTATTTCCCCCAGCAATGTGTGAGAATTCTCATCTCCCCACATTTTTTTCTAGTACTGAATGATTTGATCACCCAAATAATTTAAAATGGTATCTTTAAGTCTGTTCTGCATAAAGACAGACGTGACCAATGGAATAGAATAGAGAGTCCAAAAATAAGCTCTCAAATATATGATTAAATTATTTTCAACAAGAGCATCAAGATTATTTAATGGAGCTGGGCACAGTGGCTTGTGCCTATAATCTCAGCACTTTGGGAAGCTGAGCCTAGGCGTTCAAGACCAAACATGATGAGACCTCATCTCTAGAAAAAAATACAAAAATTAGCTGGGCATGGTGGCACATGCCCTGTGGTCTCAGCTATTCAAGAGGCTGAGATGGGAGAATCTCTTGAGCCTGGGAGGTCGAGGCTGCGGTGAGCCATAATTATGCCACTACACTCCAGCCTGGGCAACAGAGGGAGACCCTTGTCTCAAAAAAAAAAAAAAAAAAATCATTTAATGGGGGAAAGAACAGTCTTTTAAACAAATGGTATTGGGAAAATTGGATATCCATATGCAAAATACTTTACATTGAATACAAAATTAACTCAAAATGGATCAAAGATCTAGTGTCATAGTTAAAATTAGAAAATTCTCAGAAGAAAACATAGGAGAAAAGCTTCGTGACATTGGATTTGGCAATGATTTCTTGAATATGACGCCAAGAGCAGACAACAAAAGAAAAAATAGATAAATTGAGGATTGGGGCATGGGGCTCATGCCTATAATCTCAGTGCTTTGGAAGGCCAAGGCAAAAGGATCACTGAGGCCAGAAGTTTGAGACCACTTCGACAAAATAGCCAGATCCCATCTCTGAGCGTGCCTGCAGTTCTCACTACTCAAGAGGCTGAGGAGGGAAGATCGCTTGTATGCAGGAGTTCAAGGTTACTATTAGCTATGATTGCACCACTGTACCACCTAGACAACAGAATGAGATCCTGTCTATAAATAAATTTTTAAAAAGAAAAATAAAAAAAACGTAAATTTGATTATACTAAAATTTAAAACGTGTGTGCATCAAAGAACACTTGTCAACAGAGTGAAAAGGCAACCCACAGAATGGGAGAAAATATTTATATATACTATATCTGATAAAATTGATATTCAGAATGCATGATGAACTCCTACAACTCACTGACTGAAAAAGAAACCCAACGGAAAAAAAATAGATGAAGGATTTGAATAGATATTTCTCCAAAGAAGCTATACAGATGGTCAGTAAGATGCATCAATGATGCTCAACATCAGTAAATGTTAGAGAAATGCAAATCAAAACCACAATGCGATATCACTTCACCTCCACTAGAACAGCTCTAATCAAAAAAACAGGTAATAATAAGTATCAGTAAGGCCAGGCACGGTGGCTCACACCTATAATCCTAGCACTTTGGGAGGCCGAGGCGGGTGGATCAAGAGATCTAGATCAAGAGATCGAGACCATCCTGGTCAACATGGTGAAACCCCATCTCTACTAAAAATACAAAAATTAGCCGGGCATAGTGGCGCACGCCCATAGTCCCAGCTACTCAGGAGGCTGAGGCAGAATTGCTTGAACCCAGGAGGCAGAGGTTGCAGTGAGCTGAGATCGTGCCACTGCACTCCAGCCTGGGCCACAGAGTGAGACTACATCTCAAAAAAAAAAAAAAAGAAGAAGAAGAAGTGAATGAATTTAAGCTATATTTTAAAAGTAAAACTGAATGAACTTGCTGATGATCTGATATAGGTATCAAAGAAGCATTGAAGGATCTGTACTTGAGCAATTTAGAATATTCAGAAGACTGAGATAGATAGAGATTCCGGGAAGAAAAATCAAAAGTTCTGTTTTAGGTATATTAAGTAGTTTGAGATGCCTACTAGATATGTCAGTGATTTATCGTGTACATATTTAATATATGAGACTAGGAGCTCAAGGAAGAGAGGTAAGGCTGGATTATAAATTAGGTAGTCAATGGCAGATAGATGGTATTTAAAGTATGGGGCTGGATGGAATCACCTAGGGCAAACTATGGATAGGGCAGAAAAGAGCAAAAGGCAGAGCGAATGTTTAGAAGTTTGGTCAAGGAAGAGGAGGATCCAACCAAGATGACTGAGGGTGGCCAAGGAGGCAAGAAGAACACCAGAAGAACAGTGTCCTAGAAGGAGGGAAGGAAACTATTTTGGCTGAGCACAGTGGCTCATGCCTGTAATCCCGCACTTTGGGAGGCTGAGGAGGGAGGATCACTTGAACTCAGGAGTTAGAGACCAGTCTAGGCAAAATGGCAAAACCCCATCTCTACAAAATAATAACAATAATAATAATAATAAATAGCCTGGGATGGTGGCATGCGCCTGTAGTCCCAACTACTCGGGAGGCTGAGGTGGGAGAATTGGTTGACCCAGGAGCTTGAGGTTGCAGTGAATTGCACCAGTGCATTTCAGCCTGGGCAACAGAGTGAGATCTTGTCACTAAAAGAAAAAAAAAAGAAATTATTTCAAAGAATACTATTTTTGTTTTGTTATTTATTTATTTAGACACAGAGTCTCACTCTGTTGTCCAAGTTGGAGTGCAGTGGCACGATCACAGTTCACTGGAACCTCAATCTCTGGGGCTCAAGCAATCCTTCCGCCCCAGCCTCCCAAGTAGCTGGGACTACAGCTGCACACCACCATGACTGGTTAATTGTTAATTTTTTTATAGAGACAGGGTTTCACCATGTTGCCCATGTTGGCTACAAAAAAAAAAACATGCTGGTCTCCAGTTCCTGGACTCAAGTGATCTGCCTGCCTTGCCTCCCAAACTGTTGGAATTACAGGCGTGAGTCACTGCGCCCAGCCAAAAACAAGTTTTTGAAAGGATAAGATTACATGGTACAATTTTTTTTTTGAGAACGAGTTTTGCTCTTGTTGTCCAGCTGGAGTGCAATGGTGGGACCTCGGCTCACTGCAACCTCCACCTCCCAGGTTCAAGAGATTCTCCTGCCTCAGCCTCCCCAGTAATGGGGATTACAGGCGCCTGCCACCACGCCCAGCTAATTTTTGTATTTTTAGTAGAGACAGGGTTTCACCATGTCGGCCAGGCTGGTCTCAAACTCCTGACCTCAGGTGATCCGCCCCCCTCAGCCTCGCAAAGTTCTGGGATTAAAGGCATGAGTCACCGCGCCCAGAAAAGGTACAAACTTTTAAACATCCCAAAGGGCATGCAATGAAAAGTCTCACTGCCACACCTTTCCCCCAGCTACACTGTTTTTCTCCCTAAATTCAATATTTCTAGGCTCTTATGAATTCTTCTGGTAATATTCTCTGAATATACAAGCAAGAGAGAGAGAGAGAGAGAGTGTGTGTGTGTGTGTGTGTGTGTGTGTATTCTACCTTCCTTCTTTCTAAACAAACGCTCAATTTGCAACTCACTGTACACGCTGTTTCTGTCCCTTGCTTTTCTACTTATCAATCTATCTTGGAGATTGTTTCATATATTTATATAGAAAGGTCTTTCACTTTCTTTTTTTTGAAGTTTTTTCTTTTTTCTTTTCTGCTTCGCTGCTTCTCTGAATTGCTTTATTTATGGCTCCGCTGTGTTGTTACACCCTAACTTATTTATTCAATCCCTTAGTGACTCCTATTGATGAATATTTAGGTTGTTTCCAATCTTTTGTTATTACAAGCAAAGCTGCAATGAATAATTTTTTACGTAGAGTATTTCATATGTGCGCAATGTATTTGTAGGATAAAATTACCTAGAAGAATTGCTGAGTCAAAGGGTAAGTGCGTTTGTGACTGATAGATAACGGTGCCAAAATGCTTCTATGGGGCCAAGTGCGGTGGCTCATACCTGTAATCCCAGCCCTTGGAAGGCCAAAGCGGGTGGATCACCTGAAGTCAAGAGTTTGAGAATAGCCTGGCCAAAATGGTGAAACTCTGTCTCTACAAAAAAATACAAAAATTAGCCAGGCATGATGGCATGCACCTGTAGTGCCCGTTACTAGGAAGCCTGAGGCGGGAGAATCTCATAAACCTGGAAGATGAGTAGGTAGTTTGGTAGATTTGGTAGTGAAAGGATGACAAAGTTCCTATCTGCTTGCCTATGTTTTCCTGATGACGTAAAAGGCAAATTCGTTAGCCGAGAGAGCAGAGCAAGAAAAAGCTGTTAAGGTTTGAGGAGAGATGGAGATTTAGAAGGTTTAGAGACCATTCTAACTTCATTTTTCCCCCTTGAAACAAAAGATAATTTATTTAACATTTTTATCAGTACAATGATTCAATCTGATGGAATGACTCTGTTTCCCTTTGAAAACTTCTTTATCCTTGGGGAAGGGTTCATATAGTTATATTTTTCTTTTCTTTTTGAAATGGCGTCTCACTCTGTCGCCCAGGCTGGAGTGCAATGGCCTGATCTTCGCTCACTGCAACCTCTAACCCCCAGGGTTCAAGCGATTCTTGTGCTTCAGCCTCCCAAGTAGCTGGGATTAATGGCGGCCGCCACCATGCCTCGCTAATTTTTGTAATTTTATTAGAGACAGGGTTTTACCATGTTAGCCAGGCTGGTCTCAAACTCCTGGCCTCTAGTGATCTGCCCGCCTCGGCCTCCCGAAGTGCTAGGATTACAGGTGTGAACCACCACGCTGAGCCGTCATATAGTTATATTTTTCTGGTAGTATAAATGACTTGGCCTCAATGTGCTATACCTGGGCTCCTAGTAGGATAAGTTTGTTTTCAAGAAGTGTTTGGGTTCACTCTTTTTTTTCCCCTCTTTTTTGAGATGGAGTCTTGCTCTGTCACTCAGGCTGAAGTGCAATGGCGCCATCTCGGCTAACTACAACCTCTGCCTCCCAGGGTTCAAGTGATTCTTGTGCCTCAGCCTCCCAAGTAGCTGGGATTACAGGCACCCACCACCATGCCCAGCTAAATGTTTTGTATTTTTAGTAGAGACAGGGTTTCACCATGTTGGTCAGCCTGGTTTCGATCTCCTGACCTCAAGTGATCCACCGGCCTAAGCCTCCCAAAATGCTAGGATTACAGGCATGAGCCACCGTGCCCGGCCTGGGTTCACTCTTTGGATGACAATTGAAAGCCTCTCCATAAATGATACATTTTCTACACTTACCACACAGATGCTAAAAGCTCAACAACTTGAGTCCGAGTTACCTGCCTTCTCTTCGTGCACTTGGCATTTATATGTCCCTAAAGAGAGAATTTGATTGGATTGATTTGCCATTGCCGATATTGAGTGCTGCTTTTGAACACCTAACTACTGCTAATGCCTCAGTGGCAGTAGGTAACTTGCATGTAGTGGCCTTTGACTTACATTTAAGCTACTGGTCAATCAGCTGTGATAGCAGGGTTTGTTTCATTCAAATCAGTTTGTATGAGTCATAGCACTTGAGCAAGAACAGTATTTCACTTTACCTAGAAGGGGCCATGTACATGGCAAGCCCAGATGGCTGCATGGACTCCATTCAGCTATTCCAGTAAATTGTTCATATCCTTTGTCTCAGTAATTCTACATCTGAGAATCTAACCTAAGGAAGTAATCTTTAGGAGACAGTATAGTAGAGTGGTTAAGAACATACATGTTTGAGCCAGGCATGCACCCCCTCAAAAAAAAGAACATACATGCTTTACAGTCAGACACATTTAGAACTGAATCCCAAATGGAAATGTAGAATTAAGTATCTTCTAGAGTTTTATTTCTCTGCTCCTCAAGTCATTGCTATGCAATGTTTTTGTTTTGTTTCTAAATATATATATTTTTTAATTTATTTTTGAGACAGTCTCCTCTGTCGCCCCGGCTGAAGCTCAGTGGTGCGATCTCAACTCACTGCAACTTCTACCTCCTGGGTTCAAGCAATTCTCCTGCCTCAGCCTCCTGAGTAGCTGGGATTACAGGCATGTGCCACCATGCCTGGCTAATTTTTTTCTATTTTTAATAGAGATGGAGTTTCACCATGTTGCCCAGGCTAGTCTCAAACTCCTAAGCTCAGACAATCTACCCGCCTCAGCCTCCCAAAGCGCAAGGATTACAGGCATGAGCCACCACGCCCAACTTAAATATATTTTTAATGTTTAATTTTTATGGCTATGTAGTAGATGTACATATTTATGGGGTAAATGAGATGCTTCGATACAGGCAAACAATGTGTAAGGATCACATCACAGTAAATGGGGTGTCTGTCACCTCAAGCACTCATCATTTCTTTGTGTTATGCACATTCCAATTGTATTCCCACAGCCCTTTTTAAAAATTTTTTTATTGTACTTTAGGTTCTGGGGTACATGTGCAGATCATGCAGGACTGTTGCATAGGTACACACATGGCAAGGTGGTTTGCTGCCTCCATTCCCCCATCAACTATATCTGGCATTTCTCCCCATGTTATCCCTCCCCAACTCCCCACCCCCTGCTGTCTCTCCCCTAACCCCCCACAACAGACCCCAGTGTGTGCTACTCCCCTCCCTATGTCCATGTGTTCTCATTGTTCAACACTTGCCTGTGAGTGAAAATATGTGGTGTTTGATTTTCTGTTCTTGTGTCAGTTTGCTGAGAATGATGCTTTCCAGAAACATGAACTCGTTGTTTTTTATGGCTGCATAGTATTCCATGGTGTATATGTGCCACATTTTCTTTGTCTAATCTATCATTGTGGGCATTTGGGTTGGTTTCAGGTCTTTGCTATTGTAAACAGTGCCCCAATGAACATATGTGTGCATGTGTCTTTATAATAGAATGATTTATAATCCTTTAGGTATATACCCAGTAATGGGATTGCTGGGTCAAATGCAATGTCTATTTCTAGATCCTTGAGGAACCCCCATACTGTCTTCCACGATAGTTGAACTAATTTATACTCCCACCAACAGTGTAAAAGTGTTCCTATTTCTCCACATGCTCTCCAGCATCTGTTGTCTCCAGATTTTTTAATGATCGCCATTCTAACTGGCCTGAGATGATATCTCAATGTGGTTTTGATTTGCATTTCTCTGATGACCAGTGATGATGAACATTTTTTCACGTTTGTTGGCCTCATATATGTCTTCTTTTGAAAAGTGTCTGTTCACATACTTTGCCCACTTTTGAATGGGTTTTTTTTGTTTTTTTTTTTTGAGACAGAGTCTCATTCTGTCACTAGGCTGGAGTGCAATGGCGTGATCTTGCCTCTGTGCAATCTTTGCCTCTGGGTTCAAGCAATTCTCTTGCCTCAGCCTCCTGAATAGCTGGGATTACAGGCATGAGCCACCACACTCAGCTGATTTTGTAGTTTTAGTAGAGACAGGGTTTCTCCATGTTGGTCAGGCTGGTCTCAAACTCCCAACCTCAGGCGATTCGCCCACCTTGGCCTCCCAAAGTGCTGGGATTACAGGCATGAGCCACTGCGCCTAGCCTACAGTTTTCTTTTTAAGAGACAGGCTCTTGCTCTGTCACCCAGGCTGGTCTTGAATTCCTGGCCTCAAGTGATTCTCTCACCTCAGCCTCCTGAATAATTAGGATTACAGGTGAGAGCCACCATACCTGGTTAATGTGTACAATGTAATAATTTTAATATAGTCACAGAGTTGCGCAACCATCACCACATTTTTTTTTTGAGATGGAGTTTTGCTCTTGTTGCCCAGACTGAAGTGTAATGGCATGATCTCAGCTCACTGCAACCTCTACCTCCTGAGTTCAAGTGATTCTCCTGCCTCAGCCTCCCAAGTAGCTGGAATTACAGGCATGCGCCACCATGCCCAAGTAATTTTTTTGTATTTTCGGTAGAGGCGGGGTTTCTTCATGTTGGTCAGGCTGGTCTCGAACTCCCAACCTCAGGTGATCTGCCTGCCTCGGCCTCCCAAAGTGCTGGGATTACAGGCGTGAGCCACTGCACCTGGCCCATCACCATGTTTTAGAATATTTTCATCATCTCCAAAAGAAACACCCTGCCCATTAGTCACTCCCCATCCTGTAGAACCAAATTCACTTTGTCTCTATGGATTTGCCTATTCTGGATTTTTCATATAGAGGAATCTTATAGTATGTGGTCTTTTGTGACTAAATTTTTTCATTTAGCATAATGTTTCCAGGTTCATCCATGTTATAGCATATACCAGTACTTGATTCCTTTTTTTTTCCCTTTTTTCCTTGAGACAGGGTCTCACTCTGTTGCCCATGCTGGATAAAGTACAGTGGCACAATCATGGCTCACAGAAGCCTCTACCTTCCTGGGCTCTAGCAGTTTTCCTACCTCAGCCTCCTGAGTAGCTGGGACTACAGGCCCACAGCACCACACCCAACTAATATATGTATATACCACCATGCCCAGTCTACTTTCAATTATCCATTTGATAGTTGATGAACATTTAGACTGTTTATAAATAACACTGCTGTGAACATTTATGTACAACTTTTTGCACACACATTTTTCTGTGGATACCTGTTTCTATTTTTGTGGAAATACCTCGAAGTGGAATTGTTGTGTCATAGTGTAACTCTGCTTTTAACTTTTTGGGGTATTGTCAAGCTGTTTTCCAAAATGCTACACCATATTACATTATTACCAACAATGTATAAGGGTTCCAAATTCTCCACGTCTTCACCAACATGTCTTTTGTGATTGTTCATGAGGTTCCTTTGTTTTGTTCTGTTTTTTTTTTTAGACCGGCTGGAGTGCAGTGGTGTAATCACAGCTCACTGTAGCCTAGACCTTCCTGACTGAAAGACCCTCCCACCTCAACCTCTTGAGTAGCTGGGACCACAGGTGTGCACCACCACACCTGACTTTTTAAAATATTATTTTTGTAGAGATGGGGTCTCCCTATGTTGCCCAGGTTGGTCTCCAACTCCTGAGCTCAAGTGATCCTCCCACTTCAGCCTCCCAAAGTACTGGGATTACAATGTGAGCCACCATGCCCAGCCAACACTTTTTATTAAAGGTTGAACATCCTGGCCGGGCTAGGTGGCTCATGCCTGTAATCCCAGCACTTTGGGAGGCCAAGGCGGGCAGATCACAAGATCAGGAGTTCAAAACCAGCCTGACCAACATGGTGAAACCCCATCTCTAGTAAAAATACAAAAATTAGCTGGATGTGATGCACACTTATAATCCCAGCTACTCAGGAGGCTGAGGCAGGAGTAATGGCTTGAACCCGGGGGGTGGAGGTTGCAGTGAGCAGAGATCATGCCACTGCACTCCAACCTGGGTGACAGAGCTAGAGCTAGAGCTAGAGACTCCATCTCCAACAAAAAAAAGGTTGAGCATCCCTAATCCAAAAATCTGAAGTACTCCAAAATGTGAAACTTGTTGAGCACTGACATGACACCACAAGTGGAAAATTTCATACCTAACCTAATGTGATGGCCATAGTCAAAAGGCAGGTACATAACATACAGCATCCCCAAGGGAAAAATAAAATTACCTTCAGGCTATGTGTATAAGGTATATATGAAACGTAAGTGAATTTCATGTTTAAAAATTCCAAAATCTGCTGGGCACAGTGGCTCGTGCCTATAATCCCAGCACTTTGGGAGGCCGAGGCAGGTGGATCACCTGAGGTGAGGAGTTTGAGACCAGCCTGACCAACATGGAGAAACCCTGTCTCTACTAAAAATAAAAAATAAAAAATTAGCCAGGTGTGGTGGCATGTGTCCCAGCTACTCAAGAGACTGAGGCAGGAGAATTGATTGAACCTGGGAGGCAGAGGTTGCAGTGAGCTAAGATTGTGCCACTGCACTCTAGCCTGGGTGCCAGAGTGAGATTCTGTCTTAAAAAAAAAAAAAGTC
Source organism: Aotus nancymaae (assembly GCF_030222135.1). Lineage (NCBI taxonomy): Eukaryota > Metazoa > Chordata > Mammalia > Primates > Aotidae > Aotus > Aotus nancymaae. The sequence continues at coordinate 23,253,921 of NW_026988467.1, forward strand.
AAAGCTGAAACATTTCTGGTCTCAAGCATTTCCAATAGGAAGTTCTCAACATGTTTCTGTCTTCTTCTTTTTTCTTTTTTTTTTTAAGACAGGGTCTTACTCTATCACCCAGGCTGGAGTGCACTCTTATCACTCTTGGCCTGTAAAGCCTAAAGCCTAAAATATTTACTATCTGCTCTTTTTAAAAGATACACATGTATGTTTACACACATGTATGTTTATCCACACACATGTTTATGCACACACATACGGTCGTGCTCTGTCACCCAGGCTGGGGTTCAGTGGCGCAATCTTGGCTCACTACAACCTCTGCTTACCAGGTTCAAGTGATTCTCCTGCCTCAGCCTCCCGAATTGCTGGTATTACAGGTACCCGCCACCACATCTGGCTAATTTTTGTATTTTTAGTAGAGACATGGTTTCGCTATGTTAGCCAGGTTGGTCTCGAACTCCTGACGTCAGGTGATCCACCTGCCTGGCCGCCTGAAGTGCTGGGATTACAGGCGTGAGCCATCATGACTGGCCACTAGCTGCTTCTCTTTTCTTTGAGACCGCATTTGCTCTGTTGCCCAGGCTGGAGCACAGTGGTGCGATCTTGGCTCACTGCAACCTCCGCCTCCTGGATTCAAGTGATTCTCCTGCCTCAACCTTCCTAGTAGCTGGGATTACAGGTGCACACCACCACAGCAGGGTAATTTTTGTATTTTTTGTAGAGATGGGGTTTCACCAGGTCGATCTTGAACTCCTGACCTCAGGTGATCTGCCTACCTCAGTCTCCCAAAGTGCTGGGATTACATATCTGCTTCTTTATAGACAATATTTGCTGACCCCAGGTTTAGAGGAGTTAGAAATTGTTTCCTAAAAGGGTGATATTTAAGATGAGACATGGGGACGCCATAGGAGCACTTCTGAAAGAGGTGCAGCATGAGAAAAGGTATAAAGGGATATGTTAGTAGCATCCTGGAGAGGAGTCATTTATTCAAGCTAAAACTACTCTAGGTTAACCCCACTCTCCATCACTGCAGTTTACAACTACAGAAACTGAAGCAACAAGACACTGACAGGAAAACACAAGACACAGCAACAACATGGTACCAGGGCTCATCACCCACATCTCCACTCCCCTCCTCACACAAAACCCCAAAGCAAATCTTTGCTTTTTGAATTGTTACTTTTTATAACATTTTAGTTAACTGAGTTTTGACCACAGTTGAGTTTTGGCTCCAACTTTGATGGGGTGGAGGGCCTGAAGAAAGGATGAGCTGGCCGGGCACCCAGGCTCAAGCCTGTAATCCCAGCACTTTGGGAGGCAGAGGCGGGTGGATCACCTGAGGTTAGGAGATTGAGACCAGCCTGACCAGCATGAAGAAACCCCCATCTCTACTAAAAATACAAAATTAGCCGGACATGGTGACACATGCCTGTATTTCCAGCTACTCGGGAGGCTGAGGCAGGAGAATCGCTTGAATCCAGGAGGCAGAGGTTGCAGTGAGCCAAGATCGGGTCACTGCACTCCAGCCTGGAGAACAAGAGCAAAACTCCATCTCAAAAACAAAACAAAACAAAACAAAACATGAGCTGTTTCACATCTTCAAGTTTAAAAGGTAGTAGGTGCACAGAAGAAACAAAGTAACAGACAGAACTGAAAATCTGAGTATCTAAAAGAAGTGGGAAAAAAGTTACAAAAAACATGCAAGGGTAGAGTTGGACAGAGAATCATGGAATAGTATGTAGCTAAATAGAAGCTATTTGGGCAGTAGCTCTAGAGATACTCATATAACTAATCAGAGGATAAAACTATCCTAAAGTGGAACTAGCAAATGGAAGAAAAAATGCAGGCTGGGCACAGTGGCTCACTCCTGTAATCTCAGCACTTTGGGAGGCCAAGGCAGGTGGATCACTTGAGGTCAGAAGTTCAAGACCAACTTGGCCAACATGGTGAAATCCCATCTCTACTGAAAATACAAAAATTAGCTGGGCATGGTGGCACATGCCTGTAATCTCAGCTACTTGGGAGGCTGAGGCAGGAGAATCGCTTGAACCCAGGAGGCAGAGGTTGCAGTGAGCTGGAACTGCGCCACCACACTCCAGACTAAGAGACATAGTGAGAGACTGTCTTAAAAAGAAAGAAAGAAAGAAAGAAAGAAAAAATACAAATGAACTGAGGCAAACCAGAATTGGTATTTATCATGATTAAAGGGGAAAAGGAAGAAAAACCAAAGAATTAAAGACTTCAAAAAACCGCTGTAAACATCGAAGAACTCAGAAAAGTGCAATTCTCACTGTGATTTATTCCTTAGGGGGCTATGCCACTGACTGACAGAAATCTTCTGATTCAAATCATGTCCTGCATCTTCACAGAAGACCCTTCTACCCTTCAAGCCAGATAGACCCATCTACATATCTTCCAATCACAGGTGTTTGAGGAAATTGCCTGTGACTTATTGAACTGCTGCTGCTTCTTTTTTTTTTTTTTAAAGATGGGGTTTCACCATGATGGCCAAGCTGGTCTTGAACTCCTGACCTCAGGTGATTCACTCACCTTGGCCTCCCAAAGTGCTAGGATTACAGGCGTGAGCCACTGCACCCGGCCTGAACTGCTTCTATACTTGTTCTTAATGAAGCCTCAACTCTATATTCCATCAACCCAATGCCTGCCCTTTTACTTTGGATAGAGTGTTCGTATAGCTGATGGCCCAGTATTTGGCCATTTGGCTTGCATCAAGTGATCTGTTTTTATGAAACCCACCCCGGCCTTTAAACCATTTTGCCTTGGGCCTTAGCTTGACTAGTCCAAGTCACTCCTATCCCCTCCCTCAAGGGGGAGATTCTAGCAGATGGGAAGAGCCACTTCCACTTTATCTTCTACTAATTGCTGATTACACACACAGCTGGTTGGCTACATTTATTACCACTAGGTCAGTGATTATGTTGACCACAATTACCAGAATACATGCTCAATACCCTCTTCTATTCTCTTAACAATAGTATAATGAAGACAACTTGACTTAATGATAAGAATGTAGACTTTGGGTGTGTGTGGGGGTCTTGGGGGAGGGATAGAGTTAGGAGAAATACCTAATGTAAATGACTGGTTGATGGGTGCAGCAAACCACCATGGCACATGTATACCTATGTAACAAACCTGCACGTTCTACACATGTACCCCAGAAATTAAAGTATATATATAGGATGTAGACTTTGAGGCCTGGCATGGTGGCTCACACCTGTAATCCCAGCACTTTGGGAGGTTAAGGTGGGTGGATCACTTTAGGTCAGGAGTTGGAGACTAGCCTGGCCAACATGGTGAAACTCCGTCTCTACTAAAATACTAAAATTTGCCAGGCATGGTGGCATATGCCTATGATGCCAGCTATTTGGGAGGCTGAGGTGGGAGAATTGCTTGAGTCCGAGAAATAGAGGTTGCAGTGAGCTGAGATCATGCCACTGTACTGCAGCCTGGGCAACAGAGAGAGACCACATCTCAAAAAAAGAATGTCGATTTGAGAGTAGCTCTCTAGGTCTGGGTCCTAGAGGGTGGGAGGTAAGCAGAGATGGGGAGACAGACATCGCAAGACCTTCCATCCTCCTTGTTCATCCAGGGGCAGCCAGATCCCCTATTCCTCCTTTACCTCAACATGCAGGCATTTGCAGGGTCCCTTGTCCACTCCTGTCTGGCTGCCACCACTCCAGAGCAACCTGGACTAGTTGCACCTGAGACTAAGCTTTGACCATGCAATTGAAGTGTTATCTCTAAGAAAGGGGAACGCAACAGCATGAAAGGAGCCCAAGTTCCTGTTTGACAGGTTGACAGAAAAGTCTGAGACTTCTCCTTTCCAGGCTGTTTTGTGAGAAATAGACTTCTGCTTCTACTTAAAAAATAAAAATCCAGATTTTGTATTCAGAGTTGGATTCGAATCTCAACTCTTCCATTTAATACTCCTGTGACTCTGGTTCAGTTACTTCATGTTTATTAGTCTATGTTTTCTACAGATCTAAAGTAAGGTTGTTACACACTCTACGGCACTATTCTAAGTATGACAGAAATTTATAGGCTTAGTGCAGTGACTCATGCCTATAATCCCAGCACTTTGGGAGACTGAGATGGGAGGATTGCTTGAGTCCAGAAGCTCAAGATCAGCCTGGGAAATATAGTGAGATCCCATCTCTACAAAAACAAAACAAAACAAAACAAAAAAACCTCAAAAAATTAGCCAACTGTAATGGCCCATTCCTGGAATCCCAGCTACCCTGGAGGCTGAGGCGGGAGAATTTCTTGGGCACAGGAGGTGGAGACTGTAGTGAGCTATGATTGAGCCACTGCACTCCAGCCTGGGTGACAAAGCAAGACTCTGTCAAAAAAAAAAAAAAAAAAAGAATGAAGAAAAGGAGAGAAGGAAGGAAGACAAGAAAGGAAAATGAAAAAAATTAAAGCTGGCATGGAATGTGTACTTTCTATTTTATTTTAGATGGAGTCTCACTCTTGTCACCTAGGCTGGAGTTCAGTGTTGTGATCTCGGCTCACTACAACCTCTGCCTCTCAGATTCAAGAGATTCTCCTGTCCCAGCCTCCCAAGTAACTGGATTACAGGTGCCCACCACCACGTCCAGCTAATTTAAAAATATTTTTAGTAGAGATGAGTTCTCACCATGTTGGCAAAGCTGGTTTCAAACTCTTGACTTCAGGTGATCCACCTGCCTTGGCCTTTCAAAGTGCTAGGGTTACAGGAGTGAGCCACCGCACCTGGCCAGACACTCAATTTTAAATAATGTTACATTTTAGAAATTGGGTACACTGGTTTTGGGGGTTTGTTTGTTTGAGACAGGGTCTCTCTGACGCCCAGGCAGAAGTGCAGTGACAAGATCTTGGCTCACTGCAACCTCTGACTCCTGGGCTCAAGCAGTTCTCCCACTGGCTGCCACCACGCTGGGCTAATTTTTTTTTTTTTTTTAAGAGGGAGTCCCACTCTGTTGCCCAGGCTGGAGTGCAGCAGCGCAATCTCAGCTCACTGCAACCTCCACCTCTCCGGTCCCAGTTCAAGTAAGTCTCCTGCCTCAGCCTCCCAAGTAACTGGGATTACAGGCACGCATCACCCTGCCCAGCTAAATTTTTTTTTGTATTTTTAGTAGAGACAGGGTTTCACTATATTGACCAGGCTGGTCTTAAACTCCCAACCTCAAGATCTGCCCACCTCAGCCTCCCAAAGTTCTGGGATTACAAGTGTGAGCCACCGCGCCCGACTGACGCTGGGCTAATTTTTTAACTTCCTTTTTTTGTTTGTTTGTTTTTTTTAAAGATGAGGTCTCACTATATTGCCCAGGCAGACTCTTCCTAAACTCCCTGGCTCAAGTGATCCTCCCACCTCACCCTTCAAAGTGCTGGGATTACAGGCGTGAGCCACCACACTCGGCCAGGTACGTTGGTTGTAAACGTTACGTTAGTTTTAACTTAAAGCTGCAATAACTTAAAACTACAAATTGAGCCTTTTTCATATCAGAAAAACAAACAAAAACCCACTGTGTTTGGAGGGCTCCCTGTAATCTATAAGAAGATCTTTAAATCTTACCAGGTTTCTAATTTTTTAGTTTTTTTTTTTTTCTTTTTGAGACGGAGTTTCAATCTTGTTGCACAGTCTGGGGTGCAATGGCGCAATCTCGGCTCACTGCAACAACCTCTGCCTCCCGGATTCAAGTGATTCTCCTGCCTCAGCCTCCCAAGTAGTTGGGTAAATTACAGGCGCCCACCACCATGCCCGGCTAATTTTTGTGTTTTTAGTAGAGACAAGGTTTCACTATGTTGGCCAGGCTGGTCTCTAACTCCTGACCTCGTGATCCGTCTGCCTCGGCCTCCCAAAGTGCTGGGATTACAGGTGTGAGCCACCACATGGCCCCTTTTCCTGGTTTTAAATGATCCTCTCACCTCGGTCTCCCAAAGCGCTGGAATTACAGGCTTGAGCCACCCTGCCCAGCTATTTAGATTCAGGATTTCTTTATGTCATATTGAAAGGACTAGTGGTCTGAAATCAGAAATTAGGAGGAACTAAATAGAATAGAAACAAAGGAGAACTTTTTTTGAGATAGAGTCACTCTGTCGCCCAGGCTAGAGTGCAGTGGCAGGATCTGAGCTCACTGCAACCTGCGCCTCCCAGTCTCAAGCAATTCTCATGCATCAGCCTCCCAAGTAGCTGAGACTACAGGTGCCCACTACCACACCCACTATGCCCAATTTATTTTTCTATTTTTGTTGAGATGAGATTTCGCCATGTTGCCCAGGCTGGTCTGAAACTCCTAGGGTCGAGGTATCCACCCCGCTCGGCCTCCCAAAGTGCTGGGATTACAGACGTGAGCCACCGTGCCCAGCCAATCAAAGCAGAAGGTTTGATGGAAAAAGTTATGGCCGGGCGCGGTGGCTCACGCCTGTAATCCCAGCACTTTGGGAGGCCAAGGGGGGCGAATCACAAGGTCAAGAGATCGAGACCATCCTGGCCAACATGGTGAAAACCCGTCTCTACTAAAAATACAAAAAAATTAGCTGGGCGTGGTGGTGCGCGCCTGTAGTCCCAGCTACTCGAGAGGCTGAGGCAGGAGAATTGCTTGAACCCGGGAGGTGGAGGTTGCGGTGAGCCAAGGTCATGCCACTGCACTCCAGCCTGGCGCCTGGTGACGGAGTGAGACTCTGTCTCAAAAAAAAAAAAAAAAAAAAAAAAAAAAAAAAAGTTATATCTAGCTGAATTGTAGCAGCAAAAAAGTACTATGTTGTCCAGGCACAGTGGCTCACGCCTGTAATCCCAGCACTTTGGGAGGCCGAGGCGGGCGGATCACTTGAGGCCGGGAGTTGGAGACCAGTGTGGGCAACATAGCCAAACCTCGTCTCTACAAAAAATAGAAAAAATTAGCTGGGTGTGGTGGCTTTCGCTTGTGGTCCCAGCTACTCTGGAGGTTGAGGCAGGAGAATCACTTGTGCCTGGGAGGCAGAGGTTGCCTCGAGTTAAGATCTGCCATTCCACTTCAGCCTGGGTGACAGAAATGAAACCCTGTCTCAAAAAAGACAACAATAACAAAAAGAAAAGTACTATGTTAACATTTTCTATAGAAAGCAATTTATCCAACAATCTAGGGGAATTGAGAATACTAGAGCAATTTAAAAAGACTATTGAACCGCTTGAAAAGCTAATACTATTCACTTTTTTTTTTTTAGACGAGTAGGCAAGTAACTTTATTCACAAACTGCTCAAAAACACAGGCTGCAGAGAACAATACTATTCACTTCTAGGAAAGTGTCAGATTCAAAGCCTATTTGCTCTTACTTTACACACAATACGAATAAATTTTGTTACCTAGTTTCCTAGGACACAGATTAGGAAGAGAATTACTAAAGCCAGGCACCCAGGAAGTAGCAAGAAGTAAGATCTAATAGCTTAACAAAGGAAGGGATAAAACAGAAAGAAAATTACTGGAAGGACAGAAAAGAACTCAAAATCACACTAGCCTTGGATCATTTTGGGTAGGGCAAAAAGCATAGCATATTTTAGTATTTCTCAGAGATCCATTACTTTGGAGTTTCATTCTGAATTGTAATAATGACCAAGAAAATAAGAAGAGTTTAAATTATATTTGCTATACATTTTAAGAAGGCAGGGATCTATTTTATTTAAAATAATGTTTCATTAAAGGCATATTTTAAAACATTTTGTACTGAAAGGGATTAGTTTTAATTATTTAGAAAATGAATTCAGGCTTTTCATATTATCCAAAGGTGTGAGATAAAAGAAGCTTTACTAAATTATAATAGCAAAGTCAGAGTAAATACACACCTGTTTACATTGACAGGTCTTCTAAATGTGTCTTTAGATCTGGTTGGTTGCTTTGACCCCCAAGCAAGAGAGAATAAATAATGGATTTCTCTACAAGCTGATTAACAGTAAAAGTTTAACAAGCTCCCATTGATATGCCCAGCTCCATGGAAGACAAAATGAATAGAAAATAGGAAAGGCATGTAATAGTTTGTTCTGAGTTCTCAAGGATTAAGGAATGATCATACAAACCAACCCACAATGTAATGTTTATACTGTTAAATAATACAAAACTATATAAATTAACAAAGATTATCTATGAAAACAATTCTATGGCTCATGCTTATATATATATATGGCATTGCTTAGAAATTGTTTAGAACTATAGCACATACAGCATTGCTTAGAACTATAGTATACATATATGCTATAGTTTAAGAGTTTAAGACTTTAGTAAGGTCATGAAATCCATTAATGGTATGGTTATTACTTTGGGATACTTCTGTGACTTTCAGGGAGTTATTCAAGGGTCAAAGTAAGATGAAGACAGAAGATTCTGCAAGGCTATCAGCCAGGACCACTTGAGTCCATCTGCTTTTCTTCTGATTATTTATTTATTTTTACTTTTTTTGAGACTGAGTCTCACTCTATTGCCCAGGTTCATGCAGTGGCACAATCTCGGGTCACTGCAACCTTCACCTCCCAGATTCAAGCGATTCTCCTGCCTTAGCCTCCTCAGTAGCTGAGATTACAAGCACCCACCACCACAGCCAGCTATTATTTGTATTTTTAATAGAGAAGGGTTTTCACCATGTTGGCCAGGCTGACAAACTCCTGACCTCAAGTGATCTGCCTGCCTTGGCCTTCCTAGCTCGGATTACATACAGGTGTGAGCAACTGCATGCAGCCCATCTACTTTTCTTCTTTGTTGTCTAAGACAGCAAGGTCTGGCCAGGCGTGGTGGCTCACGCTTACAATCCCAGCAGTTTGGGAGGCCAAGGTGGGCAGATCACCTGAGGTCAGGAGTTCGAGACCAGCCTGACCAACATAGTGAAACTCCATCTCTACAAAAAATACAAAAATTAACTGAGTGTGGTGGTGCGCGCCTGCAATCCCAGCTACTTGGGAGGCTGAGGCAGGTGAATCGCTTGAACCCAGGAGGCAGAGGTTGCAGGGAGCCGAGATAGGGCCATTGCACTCCAGCTTGGGCAACAAAAGTGAAACTCCATCTCAAAAAAAACCCAAAAAACCAGCAAGGTCTTTCTTGCCTGTTTTACTTAGGGGTAGCAGGACTCATCAAGACACACTGAGGGACTCAGCCAAGCACACCACAGGTCTCAGGGCTGCAGTCTACTGTTACATTGCCCTGCCTAGAAGCTAAACCCCAGGGGAGCTGGAATCTCGTCTGTCTTATGTACAGTACAAGGCTAGCATGTGGTGGTATTCAAACATTTCTTGAATAAATATGATAGAGTGGCAATGAAAGTCTGAGGTAGATAAGTACCTGGAGCCTTAATTTGGAAAGCTTTTCCCAGGATAAGAGCATGGTCTGGAGGGAGATATATGGGCTACTCAGGGAGTTCAGAGTAGTGCACGATAATCTGTAATGGAACTATGTGCCCCAGAATGAATTTAGACAAGGTCCCAAATTCAGGCGTGAACATTTAGGGAAAGTGTTTTCATTGGTATGCTAGTTTTTCTTTTGGACTGATAATGTAAGTATGTTTCTTACAAATTTGGCTTTGGGTAGCTTCATTTATTCAGGAAGAACATCCTTATTTTTTTGGAGAACAGAAAACCTTTTCCTTGTTTTGCTGTTCAGTAAGGCAGCATGTTTAGACTGATTCTTTTTTATAGAAGTAACTTAAGCGGCCAGGCGCAGTGGCTCATGCCTGTAATACCAGCACTTTGAGAAGCTAAGGTGGGCAGATCATGAGGTTAAGAGATCAAGACTATCCTGGAGAATGCGGTGAAACCCCGTCTCTATCAAAAATACAAAACTTAGCTGAGTGTGGTGGCATGCGCCTGTAGTCCCAGCTACTCGGGAGGCTGAGGCAGGAGAATAACTTGAACCCAGGACGCGGAGGTTGCAGTGAGCCAAGATCATGCCACTGTACTCCAGCCTGGTGACAGAGTGAGACTCCGTCTCAAAAAAAAAAAAAAAAAAAAAAAAAAAGAAGTAACTTAAGCATAACCAAATGTCTAAGTATACAATTGTACACCCTCAAAGTGACAAGAGAAAACAATCCAGGTAGAAATGAACATTGAGAGATGTGCGGGTTCCCTATTCTGTGAGGAGTAACAGGGAAATGAAAGTGAACTGAGGAGAGGAAGAGAAGTGGAAGTTAAAGAAACAGCCAAGAGAATCAGGAAGAGAGGCTTGAAATCATGCTCCTCTTAGCCCCAAGTGCACTTGCTTCTTTCTCTGCCTCTTGGTTGTTTGTAGGTACCAGGCATGAGTTCCCACACAGCACACCCTCGACCTCTCCTGGTCACACTCTGTCATGAGTCACAACCTGGATTGTGAACACAGCAAAGAGCAGGGTTCTCAGGGAGGAAGACAGTGCCTGATCCAGTGTCCACTACTTCAAGAAATGGGCATAAGGTGGCAGCACTGGTAGCACCTGCAGGTGTCTTGGAGAGGAAGCTTGGCCAAGGGCCAGCTGCACTTGAACTGCTAAATCCCAGGGAGAAGATAAAAAAAAAAGAACTCTGCTCAAGTACTCCTTGTTAGGGTAGTCAGTAATAGGAGGAGAAAGGCTTCTCGTGGGGGAGTGACGGTACTCAGGAGCTCCACTGGGAGGAGTGGGTGAGAGGGTCACACTGCTGTCTGGCACCCACTCATCTGTTGGAAGAATACTACCACTTACGAGAAAGGACTGAGACAGGGGAACAACATGGATGAACCTTGAAACTAGTATGCTAAGTGAAAGAAGCCAGTCACAAAAGATTGCATATCATATGATTCCATTTGTAAAAAATGTCCAAAATATGCAAATCTGTAGAGACAGAAAGTAGATTTTTTTTTTTTTTTGAGATGGAATCTGGAATCTTACTCTGTCACCCACGCTGGAGTGCAGTGATGTGATCTCTGCTCACTGCAACTTCTACCTCCTGGGTCCATCACGTGATCCTCCTGCCTCAGCCTCCTAAGTAATAGAGATTATAGGCACCTGCCACCACACCTGGCTAATTTTTGTATTTTCAGTAGAGATGAGGTTTCACTATGTTGGCCAGGCTCGTCTCAAGCTCCTGACTTCAAGTGATCTGCCCACCTCAGCCTCCTGAAGTACTGGGATTACGGGTGTGAGCCATCACCTATGGTGGACAGAAAGTAGATTAATGGTTGCCTAGGGCTTGAGGCTGGGGAGAATGGGGAGAGGAGGCTAAAGAGTATGGAGTTTCTTTTCAGGGTGATGAGATGTTCTAAAATTGATTGTGGTGATGGTTGCATAACTCTGAATATGCTGAAACCATTGAGTTGTACAATTTAATCGGTGAATTGTAATTATATTTCAAAGCTGTCGTAAAAAAATGGCTGATGTTAAAAATCAGACAGGAAAGGTTATAATGTGAGTGCATTCTTACGGTCTTTCCCCTCCCTGGTCCTGTGTATGTGGATGGCCACAATAGGGGTAAGAGGCATCCCTCTTCCTGGAACCACCCCTCTATTTTTTTTTTCGAGACAAGGTCTCGCTCTACTGCTCTATTATTCTAGGCTCACTGCAGCTTTGATCTAGAATCAAGCGATCTCCCACCTTAGCCTCCCCAGTAACTGGGAGGAAACCACCCATCCTTAAGACAGTGTCTCTCAAACTTTATTTTATTTTAGAGACTAGGTTTCTAAATAACTACTGGCCAGAGTAGTCTTAAACTACTGGCCTCAAGCAATCCTCCTGCCTTGACCTCCCAAAGCTCCAGGATTACAAGCATAAGCCATCACACCCGGCCTTCGTTTCAAACTTTAATCTGCATAAAAATCACCTGAGATATTGTCAAAATGTAGATTCTGTTTCAGGAGGTCGGAAGAGGGGCCTGAGATTGTGCATTTCTAAGATGCTCCAAGGTGATGTTTGAACTGCTAATCCTAAAATCACACTCGGAAATTAGAAGCTCTAAGAGACCCAAATAAATTATATTCTTTGGCCAGGCGTGATGGCTCATGCCTGTAATCTCAGCACTTTGGGAGGCCGAGACGGGCGGATCACCTGAGGTCAGGCATTCGAGACCAGCCTGACCAACATGGAGAAACCCGTCTCTACTAAAAATACAAAATTAGCCAGGCATGGTGGCATATGCCTCTAATCCCAGCTACTCAGGAGACTGAGGCAGGAGAATCGCTTGAACTCAGGAGGCAGAAATTGCAGCGAGCCACGATCACTCCATTGCACTACAGACTGGGCAACAAGAGTGAAACTCCATCTCAAAAAAAAAAAGAAATTATATTATTTGATTGGGATCAGTACACATACATACATACATACACACACACACACACACACACACACACATGCTTCTACTAACAGTTAATATTGGTACCTTGAAAAAAGTACATTTCTAACATTATGGGATTTATTGTACATTTTTTATTGAAAACCTCAGAATTCCGAATTTGTTTTATTTTATTTATTTATTTTTATTTTTTAATTTTTTGAGATAGAGTCTCACTCTGTCGCCCAGTCTGGAGTACAATGGCACACTCTCGGCTCACTGCAACCTCCACCTCCTGGGTTCAAGCAATTCTCCTGCCTCAGCCTCCCAAGTATGCTACAACGCCTGGCTAATTTTTGTACTTTTAAGTACAGACAGAGTTTCACCATGTCGATCAGGCTAGTCTCAAACCCCTGACCTCATGATCTGCCCGCCTCAGGCTCTCAAAGTGCTGGGATTACAGGCATGAGCCACCATGCCCAGCAGAATTCAGAATTTATAAGAGAGCTGATACCTAGGAATACAGTAGCAAAAAAAAAAAAAAAGAGAGAGCTAAGTTTCAATCCTAACTCCATAATTTACCAGTATTGTAACCTTGAATTATATAATCTACCTGAATCTCAGTTCCTTTGCTTATATAGGAAATAATAATGCCGATCTTATTGGATTGTTGTGAATATTAGAGACTATGTAGCACTCACATGATAGTTACTTGTGAGATAGCTTCCATTATTATTATTATTTGAGACAGGGTCCTGCTCTGTCACCCAGGCTGGAGTGCAGTGGTGTAATCATAACTCACTCTAATCTCAAACTCCTGGGCTCACGTAATTCTGCCTCAGCCTCCCCAGTAGCTGGTTCTGCAGGCATGAACCACCATGCTGGGTGAATTTTTTGATTGTGGAGATTAAGTCTGGGATGCTTCCCAGGCTGGTTTCAAACTCTTGGCCTCAAGCAATTCTTCCTTCTGCCTTCAAATTGCTGGGATTATAGGCATGGGCCACCATGCCTAGCCCAAGATAGCTTCTATCACTGTGGCAAAATTTGTGTGAGATGAAGGATCTACCCCACTTTTCACATTTATATTGTTCCATATTTTCTTTTAAATCTAAATCTCTCAAATCTTGAAATTTTGGTTGTGTGAGAGATGCTTCTGTAAGATATTTTTTCTTCATTCATTTGAAAACATCACTGCTGTTTAGATCGCTAGTAATATCCATATGAAATATAATTTTTTTTCTTTTGTTAAGATGGCATCTCACTCTGTCACCCAGGCTGGATTGCAATGGCAGGATCTCAGCTCACTGCAACTTCCGCCTCCCAGGTTCAAGCCATTCTCCTGCCTCAGCCTCCCGAGTAGCTGGGATTACAGGGGCCCACCACCATGCCCAACTAATTTTTGTATTTTTAGTAGAGATTGAGTTTCACTATGTTGGCCAGGCTGGTCTTGAACTCCTGACCGCAGGTCATCTGCCTGCCTTGGCCCCACAAAGTGCTGGGGTTACAGGATGAGCCACCATATCCAGCCTGTATCACTTTATCTAAGAACCAATCCAAATAAAAGAAAGCACACATCTGTTAGGGTGCAGCCTGTATCACTTTATCTAAGAACCAATCCAAATAAAAGAAAGCACACATCTGTTAGGGTGCAGTGGCTCATGCCTGTAATCCCAACACATTGGGAGAGTGAGGCAAGATCACTTGAGGTCAGGAGCTCAAGACCAGCTTGGGCAACATGGCAAAACCCTGTCTCTATAAAAAATACAAAAATTAGTCAGGCATGGTGATGTGTGCCTGTAGTTTCAGCTGTTCTGGAGGCTGAGGTGGTAGGAGTGCTTTAGCCCAGGATGTTGATGCTACTGTGAGCCAATATGATGCCACTGCGCTCCAGCTTGGGCAACAGAGTGAGACCCTATCTCAAAAAAAGGAGGGTGGGGGCAGAGTGGTGATTCACGCCTGTAATTTCAGTACTTTGGGATGCCAAGGAAGATGGATCACCTGAGGTCAGGTGTTCAAGACCAGCTGCCAACATGAAGAAACCCCATCTCTACTAAAAATGTAAAAATTAGCTGGGTGTGGTGGTGCATGCCTGTAATCCCAGCTTCTCCGGAGGCTGAGGCAGGAGAATAGCTTGAACCTGAGAGGCAGAGGTTACAGTGAGCTGAGATCACGCCACTGCACTCCAGCCTGGGCAACAGAGTGAGACTCTGTCTAAAAAGTAAAAGTATAAATAAATAAAGTGGGCCGGGCACAGTGGCTCACGCCTGTAATCCAAGCACTTTGGGAGGCTGAGGCGGGTGGATCACGAGGTCAAGAGATCGAGACCATCCTGGTCAACATGGTGAAACTCCGTCTCTAAAAATGCAAAAAATTAGCTGGGCACGGTGGCGCGCGCCTGTAATCCCAGCTACTCAGGAGGCTGAGGCAGGAGAATTGCCTGAACCCAGGAGGCGGAGGTTGCAGTGAGCCGAGATCGCGCCATTGCACTTCAGCCTGGGTAACAAGATTGAAACTTCATCTCAAAAAAAATAAAAAATAAAAAATAAATAAATAAATAAAATGATTCAAAGTAAAAGTTTAGACCAGGCACAGTGGCTCATATCTGTAATCCCAGCACTTTGTAAGGTCAAGGTGGGCAGATTACTTGAGATCAGGAGTTTGAGACCAGCCTGGCCAACATGGTGAAACCCTGTCTCTACTAAAAATACAAAAATTAGCCGGGCATGGTGGTGCGTGCCTGCAGTCCCAGCTACTCGGGAGGCTGAGGCAGGAGAATCACTTGAACCCAGGAGATGGAGGTTGCAGTGAGCCAAGATCCCCCCACTGCATTCCAGCCTGGGCAACAGAGTGAGACCCTGTCTCAAAAAGCAACAACAACAAAATGTAAAAGTTTAGAATATTCAATAAGGGTCCAGTTGCAGTGGCTCACACCTGTAAGCCCCACACTTTGGGAGGCCAAGGTCGGAGGATTGCTTGAGCTCAGGAGTTTGAGACCAGCCTGGGTAACATAGTGAGACCCTGTCTCTACAAAAAAACAAACAAAAAAAGTAGCCCAGTGTGGTGATGTGCTCCTGTAGTCCCAGCTACTCAGGACACTGAGGTTGGAGGATCACTGGAACCCAGGAGGTTGAGGTTGCAGTGAGACACGATCTCGCCACCGCTCTCCAGTCCCTGCACTTCAGCCTAGGTGACAAAATAATGGGATCCTGTCAGAAAGAAGGAAAGAAGGAAGAAAGAAAGAAAGAAAGAAAAAGAAAGGAAAGAAAGAAAGAGAAAAGAAGAAAGAAAGAAAAGAAAGAAAGAGAAAGGAAGGGAGGCAGAGAGGAAGGGAGGGAAATTTAAAAAGGAATTTCGGTCTCTCTGATTTTTAAGTGTAAAGCTGAAATAATTCAACAAAAGTGATTTTTATTTTTGTTACAAATTCTTTCACAGTTACTTCATTGTGGTTTATGGCCTCTGTTGTTTTCCTTTTCCTTTACAGGTACACTAGGCAAGTTCTCCTAATGCCTGGCCCTCAGGGAAGCTTGTAGGGTGAGGCAATTTGGAAAACCCTGTTTTGGAACTGAGTTGCTCCTCAATAGCTCCCCATGGAAGAAGGATTCCTAGTACTGCACCGCTGCAAATGACTTGACATCACTGGCACACAGCTTGGGCTGGAGTGAGGACTGGGGCTTCCTTCTTGAGGCTCTCTGACCCGGGAGGTTCACAGACTAGAGCACCAGGTGATCACCCAGGCACCTGGTCCTCCCATGTGATTCTTGGACTGGTCTCCTCTGAGTGTTGCAGAGACAGACCCAAGAGGCTGCCGAACTTACTTGCTTTCATTTTGTTTTTATATTCTTTCAACTTTTAGGCTGACTTTTTTTTTTTTTGAGACACAGTCTCGCTCTGTCACTTAGGCTGGAGTGAAGTGGTGTGATGGTGGCTCATGCAACCTCCACCTCCCAGGTTCAAGTGATTCTCCTGCCTCAGCTTCCTGAATAGCTGGGATTACAGGCCTGCGCCACCATGCCCAACTAATTTTTTTGTATTTTTAGTAGAGATGGGGTTTCACCATGTTGGCTGGGCTGGTCTCGAACTCCTGACCTCAAGTGATCCATCTGCCTCAGCCTCCCAAAGTGCTGGGATTACAGGCATGACCCACTGTGCCCGGCCTAAGCTGACTTTATCTCCTAGTCTAGGGAAGAAAATGTGACATGTACTGTCACAGGCGAGTTTCTGGCACACCATGTTACTGAAATGTACTTCTTCCTTTAAAAAAATTTTTTTTGAGACGGGTCTCACTCTGTTGCCCAGAGTGAAGTACAGTGGCACAATCTCAGTTCACTGCAACCTCCACCTCTTGGGCTCAAGTGATCCTCCTGTCTCAGCCTCCCAAGTAGCTGGGACTACAGATGCATGCTACCATGCCCAGCTAATTTTTGTATCTTCAGGAGATTCAGGGTTTCACCATGTTGCCCAGGCTGGCCTCAAACTCGGGGACTCAAGTGATCTGCCTACGTCAGCTTCCCTAAGTGCTGTGATTAAAGGCATGAGCCACCATGCCCGACTTTGCTTCTTCCTTTTAAAATAATTTTTCAAATATACTTTTATAAATTTGACCCCTAGCCCACAGCTTTCTATTACTGTGTACCCAGCATTACCTATGTGAATGCCTAAGCAGTATAGAAACTTAAGAATTTGTTTTCTTCTCTTTTCTAAATTATAGAAGAGTCTAATGCTGTCAACTGGTAAATGTTTAGAGTTTAAAGTAAACATCACAAAGTTAACAAATACTTTTACAAATACTATAACAGACATCTGGGTTTGGGGCCAGGCATGGTGGCTCACACCTGTAATCCCAGCACTTTGGGAAACTGAGGAGGGCAGATCGCTTGAGCCCAGGAGTTCAAGGCCAGTCAGGGCAACATGGCAAAAAACCATCTCCACCAAAACTACAAAAATTAGCCGGGTGTGGTGGTGTATACCTGTAGTCCCAGCTATTAGAAGCCTGAAGTGGGAGGATCTCTTGAGCCCAGGAGGTAGAGCCTTCAGTGAGCTGAGATCATGCCACTGCACTCCAGCGTAGGTGACAGAGTGAGACCCCATGTCAATTAAAAACAAAAAACAAGCAAAAAACAAAAACAAAAAAACGGCCAGGCACAGTGGCTCATCTCCACTAAAAATACAAAAATTAGCCGGGCATGGTGGCAGGTACCTGTAATCCCAGCTACTCGGGAGGCTGAGGCAGGAGAATCGCTTGAACCCGAGAGGCAGAGGTTGTAGTGAGCTGAGATCGTGCCACTGCACTCCAGCCTGGGCGACAGAGCGAGGCTCCATCTGAGGCTCCATCTCAAAAAAAAAAAAAAAAAAAAAAGCCAGGTGCAGTGACTCATGCCTATAATCCCAGCACTTCGGGAGGCTGAAGTAGGCAGATCACCTGAGCTCGGGAGTTCGAGACCAGCCTGACCAACATGGTGAAATCCCATCTCTACTAAAAAATACAAAAGTAGCTGGGCTTGGTGGCACATGCCTGTAATCCCAGCTACTGCGAAGGCTGAGGCAGGAGAATTGCTTGAACCCAGGAGGCGAAGGTTGTGATGAGCCAAGATCGTGCCACTGCTCTCTAGCCTGGGCAATAAGAGCAAAAACTCTGTCAAAAAAAAGTTTGGAGGTTTGTTTATAAAAATCTTTTTTAAATAGAGAATTCTTTTGAACATTTACTTTCAAATTTGAAAAATAAGACAAAGAGGTCTACATAGGCAATGCAGCTTTGAATATTTAAGATTTCTTCAGGTAACTGTTCTGCCTTGTGTCACTGCTAGCTGAGACACTCAAAAAGGCTGAACTGAAGGAACAAACTACCTGAAAGGGACAGCCACACTTTCATGGAGTGAGGAAGTGCTGGCTGCCAGTCTGGGACTTCCCAGGTCACTAATTTTGAAACCCACCAAACACTGATCTAAAGATCAAATTCTAGTCTTTCGGTAGCAAGGATCAAAAGATTGAAAGACTGTATTCTGTTTCCTCATCTAGCACCAGGATTCTGTTGGGGAGTTCCAATGAAATGGACTCTAAGTGGAGCTTGCTCTTTTCTTTCTCATCTATCCAGTTAAGGAAATTATTTGATTTGGTGCATCTTAGTCATTCGTTTTGGTGGACAGATGTTTCTTTTGTTACAAAGACCAAGCACCATTCTAAACCCAGAGTCAGCTGCATTGGTAGAACAATATCTCATGATTCCACATAACTGCCTTAGGAGCACTGGATTTCAAACCATGCAGGAATCCCTGGCATGAGCACTGTTATGTATGGGAGCCTGAGTTTGAGAGCATACGGTGTGGTATAAATTGTACATTGTGGACATTTTTGCGCTATTTAGTTCCAGTATAATCACCCAGTGTGAGAGCCTAAGTGACCCTGAGACAAAAGAAAAAAAGGAAAAAGGCTGGGCGCAGTGGCTCATGCCTGCCTGTAATCCCAGCACTTTGGGAGACCAAGGCAGGCAGATCATCTGAGGTCTAGAGTTCAAGAGCAGACTGGCCAACATGGTGAAAACCCATCTCTACTAAAAATACAAAAATTAGCTGGGCATGGTGGTGGCTGCCTGTAATCCCAGCTACTCGAGAGGTTGAGGCAGGAGAATCACTTGAAATCAGAAGCCAGAGGTTGCAGTGAGCTGAGATCGGTGCGACAGTGCGACCAGACCAGGCGGCAGTGCGAGACTACATCTCAAAAAAAGAAAGAAAAAAAAAAAAAAGAGAGAAGAGAGAGGAGGAAAGGGAAGAGCAGAAGAGGAGGAGAAGTTACTTTAATTCTCTTATCCTCTATGGGAAAAAAATAACAAATGTGTAAACCTGAGTATCAGAAGAGTAATAATGTTGATATTGATACCTTTGATAACTATGCCATTGATTTCAAAATATTCAAAATACAAAAGGAAAATCATTATTTTCCTTGTACTCATCAAAATCTCTTTAAGGTCTCATAAAATGGGAGTTGCCATGTTGTCAGTTTTTCCTTGTTTTTCTTTTCTCTTTGTTCATGAGCTTTCTTGGAAAATGAGGGGGGTTTTTTTGGTTGTTGTTGTGTTTTTTTTTTTCAGACTGAATCTTGCTCTGTCATCCTGGCTGGAGTGCAGTGGTGCGACTTCACCTCGCTGCAACCTCTGACTCCCAGGTTGAAGTGATTCTCATACCTCAGCCTCCCAAGTAGCTGGGATTACAGGTGCCTGCCACCAAGTCAAGCTAATTTTTGTGTTTTTAGTAAAGACAGGGCTTCATGGGAAAAGAAATCTCAGTTGAACAGCAAAAAAAGAAAAAAAAAAAAGACAGGGCTTCACCATGTTGGCCAGGCTAATCCTGAATTCCTGATATCAAGTGATCAGCCCGCCTTAGCCTCCCAAAGTGCTGGGAATACAGGTGTGAGCCTGTTTTTTGTTTTGTTTTGTTTTTTTAAAGAAGATATCTCCATGTGTTGCCCAGGCTGGAGTGTGGTGGCTATTCACAGGCACAATTATAGAAAACTGTAGCCTTGGATTCCTGGCCCCAAGCAATACTCCCACCTCAGCTCCTGAGTAGCCACTGTAAGTGACAAAATGAGGGATCTTGATCTGAGTGCCAGGAACTTATAAACAAATATTGAATGCAATAGGCTTGTACTATTTTGGAGGTATATTTTTCCTTTTAAGTAGACATCATCTTATAATGTACTTTATGGGAGGTATAAGGGTAGTGTATACTCAATGTTGTATATAATAGCCGAGTAATTATAAGAGGATCTCCCATTTACAGTAAACTGAATGAAAGGATTGGCATCCCAAACCAAAAAGTGGAAAATGCCAAACTGGTTTCAAAATATCACAGTGAGGTGATGGCTATTCAACTGGCAGAGACCCTCTGCTCTGATGTTTCTAAGCAGACATAGTCCATATGACTGGATTTTGTGAGTCTACTTGAAATCTTGGTTATTATAGTTTATAAATGGATACAGCCATTTGGAAACCTACCTTAAAATGAAAATCTAGACATTTGTCTCAAAAGTAGAGTTAGCTTTCAACCTATAGGCTCCTTGCTTTTAATATTGAGTAGGGCATAAGCCTTTAACTTTCCTTTCCTCTTCTCCTACCCACAATCACTTCCAAGAATACCTCTGTAGAGTTTTCATCTGTCTTTGTAGTACTCCATTCCTGAAAATTCCTTCTCCATGTTTTTGCTATTTCATTTACTTTGGAAAATGGCAGTGTGGAATATGTTTGGTATAACCTTACCTTAATCCTGGCCAGCATCTCTGATCCCCCCGACCAGAAAAAGTATATATATATAATATATGTTATATATATATAATATATGTTATATATATACATATAAAATGTACGTGCATGTGTGTGTGTGTCTTTTCCAGGGTTAAAAATACAGAAGTAGGCCGAGCACAGTGGCTCATGCCTTTAATCCCAGCACTTTGGAAGGCCAGGTGGATCACCTGAGGTTGGGAGTTTGAGACTAACCTGATCAACATGGAGAAACCCCGTCTCTACTAAAAATACAAAATTAACCGGGCATCGTGGTGGGCTCTTGTAATCCCAGCTACCCGGGGGCTGAGGCAGGAGAATTGCTTGAACTCGGGAGGCAGAGGTTGTGGTGAGCCAAGATCGTGCCATTGCACTCCAGCCTGAGCAAAAAGAGCAAAACTCCATTTAAAAAAAAAAAAAAAAAAACCCAGAAGTAAAAACCTTAAACAAAATAGAAAACAAACCTCCTTTATTATCCAGGTTCCCTGCATATTTTTAGTTGTTTAGAAAATGTTTCTCCTGTTGTTCCTGTTAAATATTTCTCATATTTTGGCATCACACACAAAAATATGTTGCCAGAGGTTTGTGTGTATGTGTGTGCATATGTGTGGTAGAGGTGAGGGGGAGACGTGAGCCAATACCACGGTGTGCAATGGTGAAGAACCTACTAAATTAATAAATCTTCACATTAGCAGATCACTGAGACTGTGAATCACTCACAGGCAGTCAAAAGGTGATGTCAGTGAACGGTGATGGCACAGCATGATTGCTCCTGTTTGATACTGCATTTAGGTCCAGCACTACTGCTATTGCAGGGTTCTCCTATGAATTTTATTATGGAATTTCAGAAATTTCTACTGCTGCCTGGGTACAGTGGCTCATGCCTGTAATCCCAGCACTTTGGGAGGCCGAGTTGGGAGGATCACTTGAGCCCAGGAATTCAGACCAGCCTGGGCAACATGGCGAAATCCTGTCTCTATGAAAAAATTTTTAAAAATTTGCTGGGCATGGTGGTGTATGCCTGTAGTCCCAGCTGCTAAAGAGGCTTAGCAGGAAAACCACCTGAGTCCAGGGAGGTCAAGGCTGCAGTAAGCCATGGTTGCGCCACTGCACTCCAGCCTGGGCAGCAGAGTGAGACACTGTCTCCATAAATAAATAAATAGACAAATAAAATAAAATTCTACTGTCAAATAGTAGCTAAATGTAATTTTTCCCCCCAAAACGCAGTCTTGCTCTGGGGTGCAGTGGCACAATCTTGGCTTACTGCAACCTCTGCCTCCCAGGTTCATGGAATTCTCCTGCCTCAGCCTCCCAAGTAGCTGGAACTATAGGTGCCTGCCACCACACCTGGCTAATTTTTGTATTTTTAATAGAGACGCTGCTTCACCATGTTGACTAAGCTAGTCTCGAACTCCTGACCTCAGGTGATCTGCCCACCTTGGCCTCTCAAAGTGCTGGGATTACAGGTGTGAGCCACAGTGCCCAGTGCTAAATGCAATTTTTATAGCATTAATAAGTATTCCAGGAGGTAGTTAAATCAAGGAACAAGGTACTTAATAAAGTTTTAAAATATGGCTTTGGAATGGTTATTATTACCAATAGTCATACTGTTAATTTCTAGTTGAAAGAATAACAGGCTCACGAAAATTTCTAAGCCTTAGGAGAAGACCAATTTTGGTGGAAATTGGGTCAGAAGAACATGTGCAACTCAAGGATTGCTTAAGATAAACAGATGCATAGGGTAAAGCTGCTTTATCATGAAAGGTGAGTAGGGTAGAGTCTGTGTGGTATTGGTCTACAGCTCTTGGTTAAGCTTATAAAATGGTTTTTTTTTTTTTTTTTTTTTGAGACGGAGTTTCGCTCTTGTTACCCAGGCTGGAGTGCAATGGCGCGATCTCGGCTCACCGCAACCTCCACCTCCTGGGTTCAGGCATTTCTCCTGCCTCAGCCTCCTGAGTAGCTGGGATTACAGGCACGCACCACCATGCCCAGCTAATTTTTTGTATTTTTAGTAGAGACGGGGTTTCACCATGTTGACCAGGATGGTCTCGATCTCTTGACCTCGTGATCCACCCGCCTCGGCCTCCCAAAGTGCTGGGATTACAGGCGTGAGCCACCGCGCCCGGCCCGCTTATAAAATGGTTTTTGTTGACCCTCTCTACAATTAGTGACAAATTGTACTAATAATGATGGACTCCTAAAAACCCTCAGTAGCCAACCAGCTTGCAAACTTCCTTCACCTTGAAATTTTTCCTAGAGAGTATTTTCTTTCTGAAGGCTATGTGGTACCTCCACTCTCCTACGATTCCATCTTGGAAACACTGGCTACTACTTCGTAAAGAACTGGATGGTAGGTGTGGTGGAGTCAACTGGAATCCCTCTTTTCTAAACACTTTGGACTTCCAACTTTATCTGGGCCAAAGGGGCCACAAACTCTGGTTTTCTGTTCGACAGAGTATCAATATTTTTAAGTAGCTGTGAGCAATTAGGAGAAAAATACTTAAATGAGCTTTTCGGTTTTGTTCTGAAGTAGAAAGGAACTAGTAAAAATGTGTAATCTGCATCCTGCTCTTGGTGTCTGGGGCAAAAATAGTGTCTAGTGTTGCATAGCACTGTGTGCTCTTGGTGTAGTTTGTGAATGAGTTCTTTTAATGAATATACATTGTGGCAGAGAGGTGTGTGTATCTCTGTGCTGTTTTTATTTATTTTTATTTTTGGAGACAGAGTCTTACTCTGCCAACCAGGCTGGAGTGCAGTGGCGCAATCTCAACTCTCTGCAACCTCTGCCTCCAAGTTCAAGTGATTTTCTCCTCTCTCAGCCTCCTTAGTAGCTGGGATTACAGGCACCTGCCACCATGCCCAGTTAATTTTTATTTTTTAGTAGAGATGGGGTTTCAGTGTGTTGGCCAGGCTGATCTTGAACTACTGAGCTCAAGTGATCTGCCCACCTCGGCCTCCCGTGCTGTTTTGTGTTGTTGTTGTTGTTGTTGTTTGAGACGGAGTTTCGCTCTTGTTACCCAGGCTGGAGTGCTATGGCGCGATCTCGGCTCACCGCAACCTCCGCCTCCTGGGTTCAGGCAATTCTCCCGCCTCAGCCTCCTGAGTAGCTGGGATTACAGGCACACACCACCGTGCCCAGCTAATTTTTTGTATTTTTAGTAGAGACGGGGTTTCACCATGTTGACCAGGATGGTCTCGATCTCTTGACCTCGTGATACACCCGCCTCGGCCTCCCAAAGTGCTGGGATTACAATGTTGTTGTTGTTTTTGAGATGGAGTTTCACTCTTGTTGCTCAGGCTGGAGTGCAATGGCGTGGTCTTGGCTCATCACAACACAACCTCCGCCTCCCAGGACCAAGCTGCCTCAGCCTCCTGAGTAGTGGGATTACAGACATGTGCCAGCACGCCTGGTTAATTTTTGTATTTTTAGTAGAGACGGGGTTTCTCTGTGTTGGTCAGGCTGGTCTCGAACTCCCAACCTTAGGTGATTTGCCCACCTTAGCCTCCCAAAGTGCTGGGATTATAGGCATGAGCTACTGCCCAGCCTCGTGCTGTTTTTAAATGACTTGTTGGATAGGCTTGATGAACTGTGCTGGATTATTTCCTCCGCTGTCTCCTGTTTTCTCCCTCCCAGAACAAGACTGGAAGAGCAACAGCACACTTCTATATAGGTCTCCAGTAGTCTCTTTGGAGGGGTAGGCCAATAAGAACCAACCTGCTGGTCCATACCCCCAAACCCTCTGGTGACTACTGAATCCAGTTTCAATATTGTTAAATTTCAGGGAAGAAAGTGATAATGTGGAAAAGTGCCAAAACTCAGTCTAATTTTTCCTGGCAGCTTTCCCTTGGTGTCATTTGTAAGTTCTGCATTTCACTGGAGTGAGTGCCACACTGCTACTGTGACTATAATAGTCACTCCCATGCCCGACTTTTTTGTTTGGTCCATTTTATCTTTGGGAATAGGCATTTTCTGTGGGGATAGGTGGGTTTAAACCCTATTAAAGCTGGTCAGAATGTTTTTCATTAGGGGCCACTCAATTCCTGTCTTATATCTAATAGATTTCTTTGGATTTTCTTTGATTCTTATACAAAAACAACCCAGTAACATCATGCTGGCGGATTCTCTTGAGGTGGCTGTGTTGCAGAGAACAGACAGCACATTTGCTTTTTTAGCGACCTATCCTATTTCATAGGACTGCATGCCTGCCTCCCTCCATTTTGTCTGTGCTTACACTGTTTTTCCTTCTCTTTCCAACACTTTGACAGAACTTGTGTTGGAACAAAAGACTCCATTCCAGATCCATTCCAGAGTTGCTGTGAGAAACTTACCCACTGACTCTTTTTCCTAACTCAGTAAAATGGCAGTGTAAGAAAGCTTTATGCAGGCAAGGGCTGAAAGAAATCTCCACCTAGAATAGAGTGTTTGATTTTTCCTTCTGATTTTCTTGTCAACTCTCAAAAACTTCCCTTATAATCATTTTATATGTGTGAAATTTTCCTAGGTTGGTTTTAAAGAAGAAACAAAACAAAAGCAGCTACATTGGTTTAATATGGGAAGTCAAAGATAACAGACTTTTCCTGTTCCTGGGCAATAGCCTTCTGTGTTAAGATTGGTGACCTTACCTTTCCTTGGTAATATTATTGGTGCTTAGCCTTCCAGATCTAAAAACAGCTTAGTGTAATAAGTACCAAGTACAAAATTGTTAAGTTTCTCTTTTGATTGACTATGAAGTGGCTATCAAGCTTCTTTAAGTAGGTTTTTCATACAGTATTTTTTGTATCAGTTGGTGAATACAAATCTTCAATGAAATCAGCAGAAATAAGAAATCCAAATTTCTGATCTGTCCAGTGGTTTTATAAAACCCCAGTCCTGTTTTTTGTTTTTGTTTTGTTTTGTTTTAACATTATTACTGGTAGTTTTACTCAGTCTTTTCCACAAAAATAAGCTCACTGGTCAACAAGCTCACCAGTGAGACTGGTGAGTGAGGCTGTACTTAGGAAAATATGAAAGCCTTGGTGCCTTTTCCTCATATTAGACTGGCCCGGGGTGTTATGTTTTGTTTGAAACCTGCCATAAGCCAGACCAGCCTGGTCTTTTACTTATTTTATTTTTTATTTTAGTTTTGGGGGATGTGGTGGTGAGGGTAATTCTTATTTTATATTGGGACAAAATAAGCTGGTTGACTTATGCCTGAGGCCCTTTTTTTTCACGGCTGCTTTGGGGAAAAAAAAGTCTCATTCAGAAATTAACGTTTCTCAAAATGTGTTCCTTATTATTCTGAAATATAAATGCCCCCAAATTGCTTAAGAGTTTGAGATGAGTGGGGAAAGGATCTAAGAAAAGCATTTATTGTGTGCCCAGCAAATCTGAGGCCTCCTGGTTTGCCCCTTTGGGATTCTAGGTCCTTGGCAGGCACAGTTTTACCGCGAAGAGCTATTGAATGCCATTCGAGTTCAATCCATTTTTCTCAGTCTAAATCCAGTTCGTATTTTACAGCTCCCGTCTGCGAGCCGGTAACTTAATGAATTGCCTTGACTCTTGCTTCAATCCACTTTCCTCGCTTAATATGCAGCCCAAAGTTTTGCAGCTCGCTGTCAGATGGTAGTGCTAGACTTTCACACGGATCCCAAAGCCTCCGCTGGGGCTGTTTCTTAACACGGAGTTACAAACTTTAAGAAACAGACAGCTCCAGACGGAAATCCACGCCAGGCTTTGAACTCTGCTTCTGGCTTCCGTCAACTGACACAGTTGCCCTTTTGCTCAAACTCGCAGCTCCAGTTCGCACTCGAGAGAGCTCTGCTGGGTGTCTGCTGCTGTGCCACGGCGGGAACGTGTGGGGGCAACAACCTGGCACTCCAACGATTCTCCACGCCTTTAGTTAGAAACCTAAGAAAACCCTCACTAGGGTCCCTGGGCTTCAAACGATTTCTCCCACAAGGATTGGGTGGAGGAAGGAGCCGAGCCTGATCTTCTGCTTGTTTGTTGAGTTTTGTATTTCAGACATTTAGGGGAAACAAGTTGCGAGAGAGGAAGGGCTGTCTTCCCTGCAAACGTTTCCCTCTCCTAGCAAACCTTCCAGGCCTCAGTTCCACATTTTGCAGTTGACTGTGTGGATTTTAATAGGTTGTTCCCTTATCCTCGGGCCCAATCCATGCACACTGTGCAGCCGAATAAAATGGGAGCACATCCTCTGCCATTTTCAGCCGGTTTGTCCTGGCAGCCCTCCCCCACTTCCTTGGCTGCTCTGCCGCTGGAGTTAATGCGCCCAGAAACTCCGCCTGATCCTCCAGGCCGTAGCTCCAGTCCGCGTTTGCTAAGTGCCGTACAGTCGGGGACAGCGATAAGAACTCTCCTGTGAGGGAGAGCTAGCAAGACTTTAGTCCGGTTTCCATGTCAACGATTCAGTCCATATTTGCCATCAGGCTGTTGGCCGTGGCGCTTTCGCCAGGGTAGCGCTGTCCTAGTCCTAGTTCTCCAATCTGCGCCGGGATTCCTGAGCTGCCTGGGTGTGGGGTTAAAAGGCAGGAGCCGTGGGGGAAACAACTCCACTGAAGGGAGAACCCCCAGCCCCCAGCCGGGGTCTTGCTGCTCGGGCCAGCCACGTGCCCAGCTCCTCCCTCCCTCCCCCCCTTTCCCGTTGCCACTGCCCCTAGGGAGAGCTCATGGGCCAGTTTCTAAAAAAGTTCCCTCAGCCCAACAATCCCTGGGATTGTGGTGTGGGGCTCTAAAGGTAGAAGTGGAAGAGAACCCTAGTGAATTAAAAAAAAAAAAAAAAAAAAAAGTAGAGAAATCCCACATTATCGCCTCCAACCCAGGTGAATAGATTTTTGTGCACTTTACCTTATTGCTAGAGAAAAATGGTGACTGTTTTCAAAACAGCGTGTCCACGTGTAGGGAAAGATTTTTGGCGCTTTCCATATTTCACAGCCATGGAAGAAAGGGGATGAGGGCTTTCTTTGGAGACAAATCCATTCTAGCTTCCAGTTTTTCACTGGGCTCCAGGTTTCCCATTACACCCCAGCTCTGAGGAAAATGGCAGGATAATTGCATGTAAAAAATTCCTCATTTGTGTGCAGGACTCAGGACTGTTTGCCAGCTCAGAGGCAGTTGATTAAATAGCCAAGCTCTACGAGGCAGCCTATAATTTCGTTTCTAGGACCTAATGCACTAGGGAGAGTTGTTGCCCCTGAGGACTGTGAGTGAAAAGAGGGCACTGGCCCATACCAGTCAGTCGGCTCTCCTTGGTAGGCTGGTTTGGTTCTTGGCTAGAGGCCGGGGGAGGGGAAGAGAATAAAGCTATGGGATTTTTTTTTTTTTTAATCTCACCACTCTTTGATTAACAGGAAGGTTTTGACTTTTTGGTGTAGGATGCACTGTTTCTTGCGGGGAGAAATGACTTCAGGCTTTGGAATTATTCGTAGTGACCAGGGACATGGCCAGCACTCCAGGGTCCTGCATAATCTGTTCTAAGGTAATGGTTCTGTGGCAGTGAAGTCTCCTTTTACAAATCTGAGGGAGAAAAGAGATCCTGGTGTCTAGGAACACAGGCCTGGGCCTTTCCCAATGCAGACTTGGATCTGGTGTGGAACTGGAATCCCCTCTAGCTTTCGTAGCCTGTCAAGTCAGAACATTCCAAGTCAGCCTGAGGAAGAAAAGGCTGCTGCTGGGATTTGGTGGGGACTGTAGATCAGGACAACACTGGAGCTTTCTGTGTATGCCTTGATCTGTTCAGATAAACCTGGCCTTATACCCAACTCCAGCTCAGTAGGGGTCTCTTAGAATGTAATGGTAAACTTTAAACAATCTTTACACTGCAGGATAGAAAACAAATCTGAGAAGCATCCATTTTCTAAGTGACTCGTTGGACTGTGCCTGTTCTTTAAGGAGAAAATGGTTTCCATTTTGTGCATCTCTCTTCTGGTAATTGTTTGAACACTCAGGTTCCTGCAGTCTCTGGAGCCTCTTCTGTGGGTTTTCAGTCTTAGAAGTTACTGTCTTTGGAGACTAGGGCTACTGGTCATTGTGGGCTAAATTATCTTAAGAGAGTGAGAACAGGGTTTGGGTTCTCCTGCTGGATGACTGTTTTGTGCCCCTAAAACAGCTTCAGCGGCCTCCATTTTAAGTCAGAGGTGAGATGATCAGTTTTGACTTCAAATCCATTTTTATATTCTGGTATCATTGTTGAATGTGCTCACAATTTTTTTTTTCTTTAAGGCAAGTAGACCGAAGGCAGCTTTGGTGACTCCACTTCTTTGAAAGTCACCCTCCTCCACCCTCTGACTTTAAGTGACAGGGAGTTCCCTCCCCTCTCTGTCTTTCAATTCTGTGAAATGGGGATAATCCGGACCTCATGCCCCCAGAGCCTTGGGAGGACCGGCTAACGAGGGCAGGCGAGTGGGAAACGAATCATCCAAACAATGATCAGTCAGTCATTCCTTTGGGCTTGCAAAAGGGGTAAAAAGCAGGGCTCACTCAGCTGGGTCTTTAGCGGGGTCCGTAGAAGGCTTTGAAGAGGAAAAGTGCTGTAGAGGTGCTAAGCAGCCCCAACGGACCGGGCCGGCTGCCAGGGGGTCAGGCCTGGGCCGAGGCGGCCGCGGTCTCGGGCTCTGGCCAATTTTGCAGCCGTGGGTAAAGTTCACGCTGCCCGCTCCCCTCGGTACGGCCGGTAGGGGACAGATCAGGATAGGGACGCCGGGAGGGAGGCGGCGCAGGCTCCAGAGAGGCGCGGGCTCCGGGCCGGGTTTTCTCCGAAGCCTTCGGCGGCGGCGCTGCCTAGCGAAAGCGGCTGAGGGACTGCCGCCGCCGCGGCTCGTTCTCTCCCCTCCTCCTTTGTGAGGGGAAGGGAGCGAGTCCGTTCCACGGTCTGCGCCCGCTCCGCTCTCCACTCCGGGTTTGCCAGGCGGCCGCGACGGCGCTGGGTAAAATGGCAGTGCTGAGCCTCGTGTCGGAGTGAGGGGGACTCGGAGGAGAGTGGGGCGCTCTAGCCGCTCAGTCCGGCCGACCGCTTGCTCGCTTGCCCGCTGCCGCGCAGCAGCCTCGGCCCGAGCCGCGACTGGAGAGGGGAGGCTGGGCGCCCGGCCCGGCCCGCGTTCCGACTCTGGCTCTCGGCGCCCCGGCTGCTGCCGCGCGCCCTCCAGCCCGCCCGTCCCGGGTCCCCCTCCCCCCGCTCCCTCCCTGCGTCCCTCCCCGCCCCCTCCCCCTCGCCTCCCTCCCTCCCTCCCTCCTCCTTTCTCCGGCAGCAGAAAGCGGAGAGTCACAGCGGGGCCAGGCCCTGGGGAGCGGAGCCTCCACCGCCCCCCTCATTCCCAGGCAAGGGCTTGGGGGGAATGAGCCGGGAGAGCCGGGTCCCGAGCCTACAGAGCCGGGAGCAGCTGAGCCGCCGGCGCCTCGGCCGCCGCTGCCTCCTCCTCCTCCGCCGCCGCCAGCCCGGAGCCTGAGCCGGCGGGGCGGGGGGGAGAGGAGCGAGCGCGGCGCAGCAGCGGAGCCCCGCGAGGCCCGCCCGGGCGGGTGGGGAGGGCAGCCCGGGGGACTCGGCCCCGGGGCGGGGTGGGAGGGGGGGAGAAGACGAAGACAGGGCCGGGTCTCTCCGCGGACGAGACAGCGGGGATCATGGCCGCGCAGGTCGCCCCCGCCGCCGCCAGCAGCCTGGGCAACCCGCCGCCGCCGCCGCCGCCGCCCTCGGAGCTGAAGAAAGCCGACCAGCAGCAGCGGGAGGAGGCGGGGGGCGAGGCGGCGGCGGCAGCGGCCGAGCGCGGGGAAATGAAGGCAGCCGCCGGGCAGGAAAGCGAGGGTCCCGCCGTGGGGCCGCCGCAGCCGCTGGGAAAGGAGCTGCAGGACGGGGCCGAGAGCAATGGGGGTGGCGGCGGCGGCGGAGCCGGCAGCGGCGGCGGGCCCGGCGCGGAGCCGGACCTGAAGAACTCGAACGGGAACGCGGGCCCTAGGCCCGCCCTGAACAATAACCTCACGGAGCCGCCCGGCGGCGGCGGTGGCGGCAGCAGCGATGGGGTGGGGGCGCCTCCTCACTCAGCCGCGGCCGCCTTGCCGCCCCCAGCCTACGGCTTCGGGCAACCCTACGGCCGGAGCCCGTCTGCCGTCGCCGCCGCCGCGGCCGCCGTCTTCCACCAACAACATGGCGGACAACAAAGCCCTGGCCTGGCAGCGCTGCAGAGCGGCGGCGGCGGGGGCCTGGAGCCCTACGCGGGGCCCCAGCAGAACTCGCACGACCACGGCTTCCCCAACCACCAGTACAACTCCTACTACCCCAACCGCAGCGCCTACCCCCCGCCCGCCCCGGCCTACGCGCTGAGCTCCCCGAGAGGTGGCACTCCGGGCTCCGGCGCGGCGGCGGCAGCTGCCG
This sequence comes from Aotus nancymaae, assembly GCF_030222135.1. Lineage (NCBI taxonomy): Eukaryota > Metazoa > Chordata > Mammalia > Primates > Aotidae > Aotus > Aotus nancymaae. The sequence continues at coordinate 23,284,771 of NW_026988467.1, forward strand.
GCTCCAAGCCGCCTCCCTCCTCCAGCGCCTCCGCCTCCTCGTCGTCTTCGTCCTTCGCTCAGCAGCGCTTCGGGGCCATGGGGGGAGGCGGCCCCTCCGCGGCCGGCGGGGGCACCCCTCAGCCCACCGCCACCCCCACCCTCAACCAACTGCTCACGTCGCCCAGCTCGGCCCGGGGCTACCAGGGCTACCCCGGGGGCGACTACGGCGGCGGGCCCCAGGACGGGGGCGCTGGCAAGGGCCCGGCGGACATGGCCTCGCAGTGCTGGGGGGCTGCGGCGGCGGCAGCGGCGGCAGCGGCAGCCGCTTCGGGAGGGGCCCAACAAAGGAGCCACCACGCGCCCATGAGCCCCGGGAGCAGTGGCGGCGGGGGGCAGCCGCTCGCCCGGACCCCTCAGGTACACAGCTGAGTGGGGAGGGGGCTGGGGCGAACGTGGTCCTGGGGGTGGGTGGCGGCTGCGGTGAGCGGGCCACAGCCTTGGGCTCCCCTCAGTCCCGGGCCCCCACTGCTGGGGAGCTGCCATTGTCTGGCTCTTCTCTCTTAAAATGGCTGCCTGTCTGCCTTCCTCTCCTTCCCTACTTTAGCCTTTGTGTCGGGCTTTCCCAGAAATGTCTGCTTCTCTTTTTCCTTTCCCCTGGTCCCTTTGAACTCCAGGGGTCGTCATGGGGATGCGGGGCAGAGTGTGTGGGGAAGGGCCTGGCCGGGGGTGAGGGGGTGCTGGGGGCTCAGGTTAGAAGTGTAGGCAGTGGTAGGAGCCCAGGAGTTGAGTGAACGTTTTTCTTTGCTCACCTGCCGCTCCTGTCCGCCTCCCGGCCTTCCTCTGGGCCGCCCCCCGCATCTGTGCTTTCAAGGAGGGCCCCTAGAGCTCGGGGGGACCTCGAGGGAGGGCAGGGGACTGCTTGGGAGCTGCTAGAGGCCGGCTGCGGTTCACCTAGGGCAGCCCGGGCCATCTCTTGTCTTAGGCTCCGCCGGCCCAGTGGCCTGGGCTTCTCCCTGGAAGTGCTGGTAAACAGCTGAGTGATTGGAGTAGTAAGTGCAGATTGCTTTGGTTTGGGATTTGAATTATGGAGGTAAAATCCTTCTGTCAAAGCCAGGAGACAGTTGGTCTTAGGTTGACATCCTATCTGTGATCTGATTGGCTCCCCATCTCCTGCTCTTGGCCATTTATAATTGCCTCTGATGTAATGGTACAACAATCCTGATGAGCTCATAAACTTTTACACTCTGCTTTTCTGCCAGTGATAACCCAAACCATCGCTGTCACTATCTGCCTTTTATTCCAGAGCTGAAATTGGCTGTGACCTTGAGGAGGGAGGTTTAAGTAGCAATACTGTATCAGCAGGAGCGGAGTCTCAGACAGCCTGCCCTTGTTACATTGTGCCCGAAACAAAAGAGGAGGCAATGGCATTTTGCATGTACCTTGCATTTATTTTGCTTGTTATGTTTTATGCAGCCTGAAATGGATTCTGTGTTGTCAGAACAGTAGCTGAGTTTTTTCTCTACAATGGGTTTGCTGTTTGTTTTGGTTTTGTGACTTTCCTGATGGTATAAATGACTTCTTTGATGGCTCTGAAGATGCATTTGTCTTGAGTAATTTTGACACTGTTTGCTTTGCAGAATTGAAATGATTTTACTGGGCTTTTTATTGAGTGGCAAATGTGGGATCTTTATGGGGGGGAGAAAACAGTTTTTTGTTTTTTGTGTGTATGTGGTTTTTTGTTTTGTTTTGTTTTGTTTTGTTTTTTAGAATAGAGCTTTCTGAGGAATTTCATATTAGGTTCAAGTCTTCCGTTTTAAGGAAGGCTAGCCTCATTCTTTGTTTACATGTTGATTCTTGTTAACACTTTCTTTTGTTAATTGAACTTTGGGATAGTGGTTTAATTTAAAGGGAAGCTGGTGTCTTTCTTGATCTTGAGGGACTTTCTCCTAAAGGCTTGGTTTGGTGAAATTGTGTTTTCCTGGAATAATAAAAAATATAGTTTTCTGTTTTGTCATCAATCATTTTAGAGCTTTGAAATAGAGATTGGCAGTTTATTCCTTTGCATTTTAATGTATGTTCCACTTTTCTTTTTGTCTTCCAAGATATAAGATACGACCTAGAATGACACTTGATTTGCTTAGAAATTGCAACTTCTAGGTACCTTTTTATACTATTCTATCTTGTTTTATTTTATTGTTTTTCTGCCATCTTCATCATGCTCTGTCAGCAGTGCTTTTGGTCAGGGATATTGAGTATTCTATAGAATCGTATGTTTTCAAAGAAGGGAAAAGCTCTATCTCCTCCAGAATCCCTCGAACTTTTGTGCTGGGAGGAGATTTTATTCACTTATTAGCTGTATTCCCAGCCCATTCTAGAACTACTTTCCTACTCTAACATTGAGCTGGGGATTTTGAAATTAGCTCTGTTTGATGGTGGACTTGGAGCTCTTTGCCTTGATTCTACATCTTCCGTGATGTTCTGCATCTGGGCAAGAAATAGGGAAATGTTACATTGTTTTTCTAGTGTTTTGAGGAAAAGTTTTGTCTTAAAAGACAGCATCCTCTAGTCTCTGGGTCATCCTATGGTCTGTACCTCTTTCCCCACATACCCCGTTTTCTCTGGTTTTGGCTGAAAATTTTGCCTTTCTTCAAAACTATTAGAATAAGTCAATTTAGGGTAAGTCAAGGTTCATTTAAAAGCAAAATCGATTTGAATTCTACTGGCTTGGGAATATTTAGTCAAACTTTTTAAAGAAAAAGCTAACCCTTTTGGTATGATTTCTGTTTTTCCGTCATTAAATTATGGAACGCTTTCTGTGTAGATGATAAGAAAATAGATACAGTCCCTGTTTAGAAGCCTGTCTGTGCTGCCTTTGGATGAATTTTCTGATCTCTTTTATTATCAGTAGACCCACACAACATAGATTCCTATTTAACTTCAGTTCAGTTGCCTCCTCACAGAGACCCAGGGAATGTACTGATGAGCATTCACTTGTGTAAGAGACAGTGCAACTTCCAGTTGTGTGGACTGCTTCAGGGTGTGTGGTAGTAGTCTAGGTGAGGGTTGTAGGTTCAGACTTTGTTCTGAATTCCTCTTTGCCACTTGAGGATAAAACTCTTTTCAGACCATGATGTTCTAAATATTCTTAAATTAAAAAGGCTTGCTCTGCCCCCATCTTTCCCTGGCCCAGTCTTAGATTCAGAATATTTTGCAGAGACTGCACGTGATGGCTCACACCTGTAATCCCAGCACTTTGGGAGGCTGAGGCAGGCGGATCACAAGGTCAGGAGATCGAGACCATCCTGGCTAACACGGTGAAACCTTGTCTTTACTAAAAACACAAAAAATTAGTTCGGCATGGTGGTTTGCTCATGTAGTCCCAGCTACTCAGGAGGCTGAGGCAGGAGAATCACTGGAACCTGGGAGGCTGAGGTTGCTGGGAGGCTGAGGTTGCCGTGAGCTGAGATCGTGCCACTGCACTCCAGCCTGGGCAACAGAGCAAGACTCCGTCTCAAAAAAAAAAAAAAAAAAGCTTGGCAGAGACTTAATTAATACAGCTAAAGTTGTTAACGTTTTCATTTGACTCTGCCCTTAATGAAATAAAGATTAGGTATGTGTGTGTATTGTGGTTATGTCTTTATCACAGGAGCTGGGAAGATCCCAGCAGACAAACTTTTCCTTTATCCCTTTTCATAAGTAGTGTATCTCAAGGAGTTGAATTCCAGTACTGATGAAATAGTTTTAGGTGACCTACACAAATGAACTTGATTTAAGGCTTTTTATTGGGACACTTTTTAGCAGTATAATACTTAGAGAGTAGTACCAGTTTACCAAGGTAAAAAAATGAAATACAGTAAATAGTCCAGGATGAAGTTGGATTTGATTGTAGAAGTTTGGTTGTTAGTTTCTGCTGTGGAAATATCAAATGATATTTCTGACTCCTGGGAAACAGATACAGGAATCCTGGATTTATTATGGGAATGCCTACTGGCAGAAATTCTAGGCTGGCTGAAATACAGGACTCTTGGAGCTCTCTCAAGTAGGAGGGACCAGGAAAACCACACTGAGATGGCACTTTAGTTGTGGGGGTTTCATGTTTCTCTACTGTTCATGAGAGAACTGGGGTGATGCAGATTGAGATGGTGGTGTGAGAACCAAGAAAGCAGCCAGGACCAAGTTTGGCTTCTTGTGTATTGGGCCCTGTGAGGACTTTTTAGGTCTCTTTCTTTGTGTGTGACATGGGTAACCATGACAAGCAGCACCTGCTGAAACAGGATGTCTTGGATTGCATTAAACATTCATATGTTGGATTGACTCCTGTAGGGTGTAATGTCTACAGTAGGCCTTTTGCAAAGAGGTTAGTGAACTTTTTTAAAATGTGGGAATAAGCTAACAAAGTAATGGGGAGGGCCCTTTCCTATTCCCACCCCTCAAAAGGTTGTATTGATTGGCTTCAACTCTCAAAATTCTAGAAGTAACTGAAGCTTGTAAATATGGTAAAAATGTGGTATTCAAATGTATTGGCACCGAGTTGTTCTTTTCTGCCAGTGAGCCTTTAGATTGGTCATTATCATTACTGATGCACCCTTGAGTTGTGTGTTGCATTAATGGTAAAGAGGACAGGACTAACACCGGAGGAGGAAGGAGGAGGCTTAGGTTCCACATACAGCTCCAGATTAAGCTGTGTGACACTGGGCAGGTCATTTACTTTCTCTATTTTTCATCAGTCTGCATGACCTTCTTACTCTCTGATGCTACACATTTGTGCTTCCATAGCTGGCTTGTTATGAGGGCAGCTTTCTGTACATATAGCAGGGATCTTGAGACCATCTTTCTTCCACTGGCCTGAAGGAACTCAAAGCTGTTTTCTCCTGAGTATTCACAGGAACAAGCTTTCAACAGTTGGGTGCCATGGTGGTCTGTGGACCTTTACAGAAAAAGCTCTACCAGACTGTTGCCTTGAAACTGTTAATCTGTTTGTCATTAGTCATTCCACCTGGCTGGTGGTTTTAAAACAGTAAATAGTCATTGGAAAGTTAGGCAGACTTCATTAAAGCAAGACTTGAAAAATAGTTGCTTCAGGATCCCCAAGAGGCTTTTGCACTTGGGGTTGGGGTGAGGAGTGGATATTCATAAGTTCAGTGTTAATATTCTACTTCTTTTGGGGAGGGATAGGGAGAGAGGGAGCATTAAGCTCTCCAGACTCCTGGTGTTTGGGCAGGTCTAGGTCTGGTTTGGGCAGTTGGTCGTAATCTGAGTGCCTGGACTTGCCCTGTAAGTTTTGCTGAGAGAGAAGCAAAAGTTCCTTGAGACTGGAAGAGGAAAAGCTGTGTTTCAGGGTCAATTTCATAGGTGCATTTATTGTTTCTTATACCTATGGTTTTGAAAACTACATGGTGTATTTGCACATGGTCCTGGAACTGCTATTCTTTCTCTTCTCCAGCACACCTGAATTTCTATTCTTTCTCTTCCTGGCTTAGTAGTTTAGAAGTGTAATTTAGGCATATTAGAGGAAGGCAACTTCCCTTTATAAAGGAGGGGAAAAGGTAGAGGGAATGGTGTTTGATAATTCTCTGCTTGATACAGCATCTTCTTCATCTCTGAAGGAACCAAATGTTTCAGAGCTTTGTGTAAATACTTGCTGAGCTGTCAATATGTACCCAGGAGGTTTCTGTAGTAAGATGTAAACGGTTCTATAGAATGTTTGACAGGCAAATTAATAAACAGTTTTCAAGCAAAGGTAATGCTAGCCTCCTCGTGTGGTAGAGTAAAATAACATTGAGGAAAAAGATTAGGGGATAGAAAAAGGGTAGTGCTGGGGGAGGGCAGTGAGTGTGGAGGTAAGAAGTGATCTAAAAAAAAAAAAATTGAAATGGAAAGATGCTGTCCTGGCAGTGCAACCTCTGTGGCCCTGGCTCCATACTAAGTTCAGGGCATGTGGTATTCTGTTAAACGTCAATTGCAGTTTCATAGTGAAAATAGAAGTTTGGAAAGATGATCCTAAGTGTTAATAGTAAGGTAAGTATTGCCCCAAAAGCTTGGCTTATGAGACTTTGAGGTTTAAAGGATAGCTTGGTGAGATTTTTTTTTTTTTTTTTTTGGCTTGGGTTTGTATTTCTGGATTATTAGAAAGGAGAAAAAAGATACTGCAGTTTGGGTGTCATCTTCATCCTCGGTCTTGCTATTGTATTTGGGATTATAAGCCTACTACCCAAGGGCCTGGGTTTATTTAAACAGTTATTACTGGACTTCTGTGCATCACTTATGCTAAAGTTAATATACCTCTACCCCCTGTTTCTGGGTCAGTACAAAGTCCAAATGTTTGGGGACTCACTAAATCTTATTTGAAGAATTATGTGAGTAGATACAGTCTTTGTTTTTGAAATTACCATTTTAGGATTAAAAACATATCTGGGTTTCTTCAGTGACACATTCTTTTTATGGAAGAAGAAGAATAATCTATGAATATTTTAGCTGTCTGCCTGTGATACTCTGCTTGGTATCCTTGTGTGATGACCAGATTTGCCTTCTCAAAATCTCTTTTTAAACTTGACTCTGAGACGGAGTCTTGCTCTGTCGGCAAGCTGGAGTGCAGTGGTGCAATCTAGGCTCACTGCAACCTCCGCCTCCCAGGTTCAAGGGATTCTTCCACCTCAGCCTCCGGAGTAGCTGGGACTACATGCACATTCCACCATGCCCGGCTAAGTTTTGTATTTTTAGTAGAGACAGGGTTTCATCATGTGGGCCAGGATGGTCTCGATCTCTTGACCTCATGATCCACCTGCCTCGGCCTCCCAAAGTGCTGGGATTACAGGTGTGAGCCACTGCACCTGGCACAGTTTTCTTTATAAGAAGTGTTTTTTCAGACCAGAATCCTGGAAGTGCCCTTTTGACTTAGCTGTTATATAGTAGCAGGGAATATGAATGTAATTATGGCTCTGACCATGATTTTTAGGTTCAGCTAACTTACTACCAAAGGCTATCAGCTTGTTTTAAAACAAAACACAAAAACTTGGATTGACACTGATAGCTTGCTTAATATTGCATAGTCCTTTCCCAGTATGTTGGTAGTGAGAGTATTAGAACTTCAGACATAGTGCTAAGAGCATTGTTTCAAAGTCAGAGAGATCTGGAAATTCCAATGGGGGTGGGAAATAGCCCTGTGTAATCATACCAGTTAGGTACTAGGAAGAGATTTAGAAGGTAGAAGCAATATCTCCTTCAGAGGAATTTAGTTTTCTTGGGAAAGCATGCTTATGTACACGTATCTGGAAAACTTGCAAGCAAGGTTTTATAAATGCATAAAGACCACACTAAATATGTGAGCTGCAGGAATTAGAGAAAAAGGTTTAATCAGTTTGGCAGGGTTAACCTGGGACAGCTTTTCAGAGGCTTTTTTTGTGAGGCTTAATGTTCAAGAAAGTTAAAATACTAATATGCCTTTTTTTTTGAGAGAGAGTTTTGCTCTTATTGTCCAGGCTAGAGTGCAGTGGCGCCATCTCAGCTCACTGCAACCTCTGCCTTCCATGTTCAAGAGATTCTCCTGCCTCAGCCTCCCAAGTAGCTGGGATTATAGGTGCCCACCACCATGCCCAGCTAATTTAATTTTTGTATTTTTAGTAGGGACAGGGTTTTGCCATGTTGGGCAGGCTGGTCTGGAACTCCTGACCTTGTGATCTGCCCGCCTTGGTCTCCCAAAGTTCTGGGAATGCAGGTGTAAGCCACTGCATCTGGCCTAATTTCCCTTTTCATAATGCCACTCTCTTAAGTTCCATGGACTTAATAGAATCCACATTGCACATCCATCTCCAGACTGGTAGTTGTCTCAGTGTTCCAGTGACTTTGAGAATTTGGACTCCCTGAAAAAGAGTGGTTCCAGGGTCTTAGTGGTTCCTGTGGTTAGGTAGAGCCTTTGGTACAGACTGCTAAGTTCTTGGCTAGTTTAGGGGCACTTTTCTAGTAAATGTGAGTTTGGAAGGTCACGTCACCTTCAGACTTGTGTGCCCTGGACAGCTCTGTAGTAATGGTGGTTCAACTTTGTTGGTAAGTCTGTACTTTTTCTATCTTGGCAGAGTTAGTGGACCTTTCTTAAAACAAGAGCCATGAAGTTATCTACTGGGACTCCTAGGCTATTATTTCTGAAGAACTGGGAGCTATGCTCAAGCCAAGTTGCTTGTGTTAGACTTTATGTTGAGGTTGATGGGTTAGGTAAGCCTGCACATACGCTGTTTGCCCATCTACTCATAGAAATGGCCTTTAATACTGGTTTTGGCCAGGCGTGGTAGTTCATACCTGTAATCCCAGCACTTTGGGAGGCTGAGGTGGGAGGATCGCTGGATCCCAGGACCAGCCCAGGCTATTAACTTGGGGACGCCTGTCTGTACAAGACACAAAAATTGCTGGATGTGGTGGTATGCACCTGTAGCCCCAGCTTACTCAGAAGGCTGAGGCTGGAGGATCACTTGAGCCCAGGAGGTTGAGGCTGTAGTGAGCCATGATTGTGCCAGTGCACTCCAGCCTGGGCAATGCAGCGAAGACCCTGTCTCAAAAAAAAAAAAAAGTATTGTTTTTTTTATTAGATTACTATGGCCAAGCGGCTTACAAATGCATAGCCCTTGTGGAGCCTCTGGAATATAGTGATTTTGGTTTCTCCTAACCTGCTGGTCCATGTATGGTTGGGCCTTGGCCCTGCACTTGTCAAGGACCATCAGTGGATGCTTAATTGCTGAAGATGCATGGATTGTTCAGTGCCAGGCCACCATAATGCTTCTACCTGGAGAAGGATGGGTTACACTGCTCCACTACAGAAGTACTGGGGTGTGGTTTTTTTTGTTTTTTGTTTTTTGTTTTTTTTCAGAAGGAGTCTCGCTCTTATTGCCCAGGCTGGAGAGCAATGGCATGATCTCGGCTCGCTGCAACCTCTGCCTACTGGGTTCAAGTGATTCTCATGCCTCAGCCTTCCCAAGTAGCTAGTAGTTAGGATTATAGGCATGTGCTGCCATGTCTGGCTAATTTTGTATTTTTAGTAGAGACAGAGTTTTTCCATGTTGGTCAGGGTGGTCTTGAACCTCCTACCTCAGGTGATCTGCCTGCCTCAGCCTCCCAAAGTGCTGGGATTACAGGCATGAACCACTGCACCTGGCCTTTTTTTTTTTTTTTTTTTTTTGAGACTCCTCACTCTGTCACCCAGGCTAAAGTACAATGGTACCATCTCGGCTCACTGCAACCTCCACCTCCCAGGTTCAGGTGATTCTCCTGCCTCAGCCTCCTAAGTAGCGGGATTACAGGATCCCACCACCATGCCCAGCTAATTTTTGTATTTTTAGTAGAGATAGGGTTTCACCATGTTGGCCAGGCTGGTCTTGAACTCCTGACCTCAGGTGATCACACACCTCGGCCTTGCAAAGTGCTGAGATTATAGGCATGAGCCACCATGTCTGGCCTTTTTTAAAGAAAAAAAAATAGTCTATGACCTGTTGAAAGCGCTGAAGTCTTTTAAACACTCTAGTTTAGAAATATTGCTTCCAGCTTCTTTTTTGCCTTGCCATTTTGGCATTTTGCAAAAGTGCGTTTTCAGTTACTCAGAATTGGGCACCATAGCTCATCTGCTATGGATAACGGGTATATAGGGGCTTGAGATGAACTTTTTGATCAATCCCAGGTTTTAGAGAAATCCAAGTTAGGGTGTATATTGACTTAACAGCCTTGAGTATTCTTTCTGAAATTGCCCCTCCTCTCCATTTAAATGGATGAAATTAGTTTTTTACTGAACGTGAAGGGACATCTGAATGAACTTCCACTTGTTTTTGTTAGTCACTTGTGCATAGCTGGAATACTGTCTTGGGACAGGTTGAGTCTTTATTTCTCAGTGGATTCTATATTTTCTAAGGGTGGACTGGAATGGGAAGAAGTCTAATGCCAAGAATGCATTCCAACATGCTGCAGAGTAGGAAATTTGATCCGTAAAATGTTGAATTAGTGTTGGTTATGGTACATACTAGAAATCACCCAGTAATCCAGGACAGATTTTTGTCACCCTCCAGGAAGTTACGTTGATATTAAATACTAAGGGGCTTTGGGTACTGAGCTAAGTGCTCTGCAGGCCCAGAGCATTGCTTGAATTGCTACCCATATGAAGAGGAAATGTGCCATGTGCCTTTTTTTTCTCTCTCTTTTGCATTTGAGCTTCCTTATGGCTTTGTTGCTTTTATGTTCCCAAGTCTGCAAAGTTAGATATTAGACTTCCTCCTCCCTTGGCACTGGCACATTCATGATTTTCCATGGCTCAACACCAGCAGCCAAGATTCTTGTATGCTTTTCTCTCTTAAACTTGTTCGTTTTCAGCTTGCTTGTTTATAGGCTTCTCTGTTAAAAGGAATCCTTCTTTCCCCTTAAGATCTAGCACCAGGGGAGTTTGGGAGTTGGTGTGATATCAGTCATTTAAAAGCTCACTTGCTGTGTGCTTGGTGTTTTAATTTTGCGTTATGTTTCCTTGAGGTCACAACGTGCTTGTCTGCTTTTTGGGCTTGGGTGAGTTTGGGCCCAGCTGTTTACTCTCAACTGCCGTGTACTTTGACTTTAAGAAGAGTGTGAGTTCAGCCACGTGGTAGAGGATTAAAGGCTACATAGCACTGGGTGCTTCCTTTGGAGGAAACAGATATATCTTTGGGCTCTTGTTGCCCAGTGATTTCTCATGTCTGGGGTAGACATTATTGCTTTCTATTGTCCTTAGAGAACAGGGCAGAAATGCTGGGAATTAGTTTATTACTGTGTCTTCTCTGGCAAATATGTATGTCTTTTTCTCTTGCCCTTTGGACAACATTCTGTTCTGGTTCTAAGGTGTTGGAGTTTACAGGTTGATCTAACATTATCTGAAACTCTTGGTAATTTAGGTTTGGATAACCTTTTAGTCTCCAGATTTCTTTTTTTTTTCCTTTTTTTTTTTAAATTTTTTTTAAGATGGGGTTTCACCATGTAGGTCAGGCTGGTCTTGAACTCCTGACCTCAGGTGATTACCCGCCCTGGCCTCCAAAGTGCTTGGATTACAGGCATGAGCCACTATGCCCGGCCTCCTTTTGTTTTCTTAGCTAAGTTGAACACTATTCCAAGGAGGTAGTCTCCAGATTTCTAACATTTTGCTTGTTAAGGAATTTAAGCTGCTTAGAAATACCATATTACAAAGCCTTTGGGGAATAATTCTGTAGGTAGTTTATCTGTACCTGGGTCACAGATCCTCACCAGGATCCTGACTTTCTTTTTTTTTTTTTTGAGACGAGTCTCACTCTGTCGCCTGGGCTGGAGTGCAGTGGCACTATTTCAGCTCACTGCAACCTCCACCTCCTACATTCAAGAGATCCTCCGGCCTCAGCCTTCCGAGTAGGTGCCCATCACTGTGCCTAGCTAATTTTTGTATTTATAGTAGAGACAGGGTTTCTCTTGGCCAGGCTGGTCTCAAACTCCTGACCTTGTGATCCACCCACCTCAGCCTCCCAAAGTGCTGAGATTACAGGTGTGAGCCACCGCATCTGGCCTAATTTTTGTATGTTCAGTAGAGATGGGGTTTCACCATGTTGGCCAGGCTGGTCTTGAACTCCTGACATCAGGTAATCTGCCCACTTTGGCCTCCCCAAGTGCTGGGGAGGCACCTGGCAAGGATCCTGACTTTCAAATGATGGTCACCATGTATTTGAGCACTTCTTATGTGCTAAGCACTATGCTTGGTCATTTTGAGGAATTTCCTAATTTAATCTTCAAAACTGTATGGGAGGTGGGTTCTATTATTAATCTTCCTACTTTACGAATGAGGAAATAGAGTAAGACAAGAAATTTGACCTAGTTAAATAGTTGGTAAAACGTAGAGTTGGGTTTCTCTGACAAGGTAGACAAGGTTTGTCTGACTCTTCAAAGATATTATACTCTAAAATACTGATTTTGCTTCTCCAAAATAAATTACTTTGGCACCAAGATTGCTTAGGACATTATTTTTGCAATAGCCTAGAGCTCTTTTTTTGTTTTTGAGATGGAGTCTTGCTCCGTTGGCCAAGCTGGAGTGCAATGGCATGGTCTTGGCTCACTGCAATCTCCGCATCCCAGGTTCAAGTGATTCTCCTGCCTCAGCCTCCCAAGTTGCTGGGATTACAGGTGCCCACCACCATGCCCTGCTAATTTTTGTATTTTTAGTAGAGATGGGGTTTCACCATGCTGGCCAGGCCGGTCTCGAACTCCTGACCTCGTGATCCACCTGCATTGGCCTCCCAAAGTGCTGGGATTACAGGTGTGAGCTACCGTGACTGCCAAAGCGCCTCGCCAGCCTGGAACTCTTAAATGGGGTGAAAGACTGAGAAGCCTTTAGTTACAATTTGACATTGTGCCTAGAGCTCTCTCCTGTGAGTCCCTTCCATCCCTTTGATTTAAGGTTTTATTGTTTTGGATTTCTGATGAATGGCCATGGCACTTGGTTTATAGCTACCTTGTGATTCCAGTGGTGAGAACTGGCAGCATTTGGTCCTTGGGTCCACTCCTTCTCAAGGGATCTTTGGGGTTGGGAGTAAGATTGAGGGTCTAAGATAGAGTCCTTCCCTTTGATCTGAGTGAAAATGACTTGAATTAGAAAAATATGTGCAGAGTGATAATACTTTTCCAGAAACATGGAGCACTTGCTGAAGAGACAGGGATTATTGTCTTAATTTGCCACTTGGGGGAAATGAACACACAAAGTTTAGTGCCACGTACGAAGTTTCATAGCAGAGTCATCTCTAAAACCTTGGTTTAAAGTTTCCTTAGGGCAGTATGACTTTAGGCACGTCACTGAACTTCTCTGAATCTATATTCTCAACTATATAATGAGGAAAAATATCTACCTCGAAGCTGTAATAAATATTAGATATGTGAAAGTACTATTCGTTTATCAAATACAATACTAACATGACTCCTGATTGGTCAATCCCACAACTCTCTCTCCTACTCTGCAACAGTCCTTTTCAGAAGCAAGCCTCCAGGATAGTTGACAACACTACTCCCCTCTCCTTCCTGTCCATCCGCCAATGTACCTCATATTTTCCTCCCTTGCACCCAGCACCCCTGGAATGCTACCACCCTGCTCCAGGCAGGAGGCCATAGGAAGATTGCAGTGCTACCATGGAAGTTCTCGACAGCTCCCTGCCCCAAAAACAGGACCCCAGGTCCCCACTGGGCCCTGCTTCTCATTTCAGGGGAGATAGAATTGAGCGGTTAAAGCCAGTATTGGTTTTTACCAAATTCAAATTAGCTACATCTGAGTTATTGTAATGCTGTTTTGTTTCATTTTGTTTTTTTGAGAGGGAGTCTTGCTCTATTGCCCAGGCTGGAGTGCAGTGGTGCGATCGTGGCTCACTGCAGCCTCTGCCTCCTGGGTTCCAGCAATTCTCCTGCCTCAGCCTCCTGAGTAGCTGGGATTACAGGTGCATGCCACCACACCTGGCTAGTTTTTGTATTTTCAGTAGAGACAGGGTTTCTTCATGTTGGCCAGCCTGGTCTCAAACTCCTGAACTCAGGTGATCCGCCTGCCTCGGCCTCCCAAAGTGCTGGGATTATAGGTGTGAGCCACCGCGCCCAGCCTGTAATGCTCTTTTTTTTTTTTTAATTAAAATTTGTTTTGAGGCAGGGTCTTGCTGTGTTTCCCAGGCTGGAGTGCAGCAGCTATCCACAGGCACAATCACAGCCCATTCTCAAACTCCTGGCCTCAAGCAATCTTCTTTCCTCAGCCTCCCAAGTAGCTGGGCTGCAAGCACGTGTCACTGACCAGCTATCAGTGCTTTAAAACACACTCACACAGCCAGGCGTGGTGGCTCATGCCTGTAATCCCAGCACTTTGGGAGGCCAAGGCAGGTGGATCACAAGGTCAGGAGTTCGAGACCAGCCTGGCCAACATGGTAACCCCGCGTTGGCCAGGCTGGTCTCTAACTCGTGACCTCAAGCCATTCGCCCACCTTAGCCTCCCAAAGTGTTGGGATTACAGATGTGAGCTAGCGCCCCTGGTTCTTGATCTTATAAGGGCACTATGCCCATCATGGGGGCACACCCTCATGACTTAATCTAACCCTAATTACCTCCCAAAGGCCCAACCTCCTGTTAATAATACCGTAACATTGGAGGTTAGTGCTTCAACATACTAATTTCGGGGATACATAAATGTTCAGCCTGTAACGGGAGAAGAAAGAAAATACTTTTGAGATGGAGTTTTACTATGCAGTGATGCATAATTCTAGTCACAAAATATATCTGCTTGTTTATTAGGACTTGGGGGCTCCCTGCCTTTCATTTCTCCTTCTCTTAGTTCTTTGACAACATGGCATAAAGATAATATGGACCTGCGGTCCTGGGATTTTAATGAAGGTGGAGAAGGTATTTTAAGATCTCGACTGGCAGGGCACGGTGGCTCATGCCTGTAATCCCAGCACTTTGGGATGCTGAGTTGGGCAGATTTCTTGAGCCCAGGAGTTCAAGACCAGCCTGAGTAACATGGCAAAACCCTGTCTCTACAAAAACAAAAAAAATTAGCCAGGCATGATGGCATGAGACTGTAGTCCCAGCTACTTTAGGGGCTGAGAGGGGAGGATCACTTGAGCCAGGAAGGTTGAGGCTGCAGTGAGCCATGATGGCACCACTGCACTCTATCTACCCTAGGTGACGCAGCAAGACCCTGTCTCAAAAAAAAAACAAAAAACAAATCTTGACTATGGTGGTCTCCAAATACGACCTATACAGTACACTTTCCCAAGAAAGTGATTCTTGAAAATGCCACTTAAAGCCAGGCGTGGTGGCTCACACCTGTAATCCCAGCACTTTGGGAGGCCAAGGCGGGCAGATCACTTGAGGTTGGGAGTTTGAGGCCAGCCTGACCAATATGGAGAAACCACATCTCAATTTAAAAAAAAATAAAAAAGAAAATGCCTCTTAAAGGTCAGTGTTGTAGCACTAATTAAATGCCATAATGTCCCTTCTGCCTGTGATGGCTGTCTGATCTGAGAACAGGGCCTTGGGTGATTTGGTAGTCTCTCAGTAGGCCTTTACTGACCTCTCTCTCTTCCTCACCCCCTACTGCTTAGTGGCCAGTCTGAGTTTTGCTGTGAATTTCTTACCTGTGTCTCTTCTTGTGAAGTTTTAGTAAATAAACCCTCTAAGTAGGCCGGGAGCAGTGGTTCACACTTGTAATCCCTGTACTTTGTGAGGCTGAGATGAGAAGATTGCTTGAGCCCAGTAGTTCAAGACCAGCCTTCGCAACATAGTGAAACCTTGTCTCTACTAAAAAATTTTTAAGGCCGGGCACAGTGGCTCACGCGTGTAATCCCAGCACTTTGGGAGGCCAAGGCGGGTGGATCACGAGGTCAGGAGTTTGAGACGACCCTCGTCAACATAATGAAACCCCGTCTCTACTAAAGATACAAAAAATTAGCTGGGTTATCTGGGTGTGGTGGTGCACGCCTATAATCTCAGCTACTCTGGAGGCTGAGGCAGGAGAATTGCTTGAACTCGGGAGGCAGAGGTTGCAGTGAACCAAGATCGTACCATTGTACTCCAGCCTGGGCAACAGGGTGAGACTCCATCTCAAAAAAAAAAAAAAAAAAAAGTGTGTGTGTGTGTGTGTGTGTGTGTGTGTGTGTGTGTATTTTTTAATTAGCTGGGCCTGGTGGCATGCGCCTGTAGTCCCAGCTACTTGGGAGGCTGAGGCAGGAGGATCACTTGAGCCCAGAAGTTAATTGGAGGCTGCAGTGAGCCCTGATTGTGCTATTGGACTATAGCCTGGGTAAGAGAGTGAGACCCTGTCTCAAAATTTTTTTTTTTAATAAACTCTCTAGATTCCTGAACAAGCCACCTCATCTCTGGAGTGAATGAGGCCTCTCTGAGGGGTGAACATTTGAGCCAAGACCTGTCCCCAGTTGTATGACTTAATGAATAATGATTGTGCTTGGCACAGAAGTGGTCGGGTGATAAACATTAACAGTTCAAAGACTAAGGGAAGAGCCAGTATTCTAATTCATTTGGACTTTCTGAACACCTTACATAGTTTGTTTGTCCTTCCCATTAAAAACAAGTTTTCTGCTACCAGGCCTCTTTTTCCTCCTGCCTGAGAAGCATAGCTGTGATCACTGTGACCCAGCTGCAATGAAGGCAGTAGTTTCCAGGAGGAAATAACAGTTTGATCTGTGATTTCATATTTGTATGTATAGATCAGTACTTTAGTAGGGAGTGAGTGTGTGTGTGTGTGTGTTTTAAACTCACTTTATCACTTATTTTCTCTGTTCTTGGCTTTTTCTTTTTTTGTTTCTGTTTTTTTTAATTTTCTCCTTTGATGTCTAATTCTGTGTTAGTAGAATGCAGAGCACATGGAAACTCCAGTAACTTAACCACACCAGAGCTGGTAAAATGTCTGAAAAAAAAACTGGAGATGCAACGTATACCACTTTCAGACCAACATCATTTCGGTGAAGATTCTTAGTATCTGCTTTCCTCTCTTGGACAGGCCTGGCTAACTAGGAAATGTCTATGTCTGATTAACTAATAAGGCCTAACTAGGCCTGGCTAACAGGAAGTGTTTATTCTGATTAATAAGTTCCTAAATGGTCTCTACCTCTTCTCATTTCCCACTTTATTGCCTTTGGTCCGGAGACAGATTCCTTAATCTGTTTTTGGGGTTCTGTTGGCCCAGGACAGATTTGTAACATTGTTTTTCTTTCCAGTTTTTGATTTCAGTCCTCTGCTTTCCCAGTGCCACTTTGAATTGGCTTCTTTAAAACTCCAACATAAAACCTCAAGTGACCAATATGTGGTCTCATTATGGTATTTTGGGTTAAAATAAAATGAAATGGAGATAGCTGGGCTCATCCAGCCAAACACATTTACCAAAGGGAAATTTCAGGCCAAAATAGACTGCGAAGTGGGTAGGGAAAAAGAGGGTTAAATGTTGGCTAGTTTAGAATGCCAAGTATCCATCCCAACTTGGTTATACTAGCCAGAGACAGCAAAGAAGAGAGACAGTAAGCTTCTGAAAAGACAACTGGTAACTGGTCTGGCCCTGTATACTCCTGGGATCATGAAGCCAGGGTGTCCTGTACGTACTGCATAGACAATGGTGTAGATGATGTTGGTATATGCCAACATATTTTGGAACGTTGAAAAGAACTAGAAAATTTGTAGTATTCTGGTTTTCCATCCCGGGAATTGCTGACCTTAAAACTTGAAGATTTAAATGATCTAAAATCTTTTTTTTTTTTTTTTTTTTTTTTTGAGACAGAGTCTCGCTTTGTCACCAGGCACCAGGCTGGAGTGCAGTGGTGCGATCTCGGCTCACTGCAACCTCTGCCTCCTGGGTTCAAGCAATTCTCCTGCCTCAGCCTTCTGGGTAGCTGGGACTACAGGTGCATGCCACCACACCCAGCTAATTTTTTTGGTATTTTTAGTAGAGGCGGGGTTTCACCATGTTGGCCAGGATGGTCTCGATCTCTTGACCTCGTGATCTGCCCACCTTGGCCTCCCAAAGTACTGGGATTACAGGCTTGAGCCACTTCACCCGGCCTATAATTTTTTTTTTTTTTTTTTTGAGACTGAGTCTCCTTTTGTTTCCCAGGCTAGAGTGCAGGAGGTCTATCTCCCAGGCTGGAGTGCAGGGACTTGATCTCGGCTCACTGCAACCTATGCCTCCCGAGTTCAAGCAGTTCTCCTGCCTCAGCCTCCCGAGTAGTTGGGACTACAGGCACGCACCACCATACCTGGCTAATTTTTGTATTTTTAGTAGGGGTTTCACTATGTTGGCCAGGCTGGTCTTGAACTCCTGACTTCGTGATCTGCCCGCCTTGGCCTCCCACAATGCTGGGATGACAGGCGTGAACCACCGTGCCCAGCCCCATCTATAATCTTAAAAAGGTTGACTATGCCCTAGCCTGTTCTGTAACTTGTTTAATTGTGCCTGATATATAGTTCAGAGTGGACTTAGGGGGACCTAATGAAAGACTAGTATTTTGGGGAAGTAGTCCAAGGCAGCCCTAGGAATTAATGAAATAAACACAGTGGCATTGCTGTTGCTTCTTGGTGTTTTAATGAAAATACAGTTCTTGGGCTTGGTATGGTGGCTCACGCTTGTAATCCCAGCACTTTGGGAGGCCGAGGTGGGTGGATTGCCTGAGCTCAGGAGTTCAAGATCACCCATGCAACACGGTAAAACCCTGTCTCCAATAAAAATACAAAAAATTATCCAGGCGTGGTGGTGTGCGCCTGTAGTCCCAGCTACTCAGGAGGCTGAGGCAGGAAAACTGCTTGAACCCGGGAGGCGGAGCTTGCAGTGAGCTGAGATCATGTCATTGCACTCCAGCCTGGGCAACAGAGCGAAATTCTGTCTCAAAGGAAAAAAAAAAAAAAAGACAATTCAGTATGTGATTGGATTGATGTAGAAGCATGATTACAAACAGAATCCCAGACTGCATGTAAATTAAGTTCTTACAGCTCAGAGATAGGTCATAGATATCTTTTTTAGTATAGAAGGAAAGTCTTTGGCAGGATATAGAACTATGTATTAGAGAAATTTAGGATCTTTTTTGTATAACTGAAAGACCAGCTCAAGTTTGCAGTTGTAGATAAAAATGGGAGAAATAGAAAAAAAAAAAATGAGGCTCTGAAGTTTTGTGGCTAGGGGCAGTTTTTATCTTTATTTACTTTGTTTTCAGCACTTAACCTACAAATCATTTTAACGTGGAAGAGGGAGGAATATTTTAGAAACTAGAAGAGCTAGATGCATTTAGAAAAAAAGTTGGAATGTACGCTCCTGGGTGAAGCTCTGTAAGGTTACTCTTGCCCCTCCATAAATTCCTTAAGTGTACCATATCACTTAATGGTAATAATGATAAGTAGGGCAGAAAACATCAAAAGGACAGTCAGGCTCAGTTGGGCATGTGGTCCATCCATACCAAGGTCCTTTTCCTAGTAGAAGCACCAGAGGATGGTCTGTGGGAAGAAGTACCTTTTTCTGGTTTCAACCTGTATCACCTCACGTGGGGAACAATTTTTTAATTTTTGAGCATATACTGGGATGCAGTGTACCAATGTGTCTTTGGGTACCATCAAGATTTCCTAGACTTTGATCATATTTTCCATTTCTCCAGAATTTTTAGGATAAGAACTTTCTAAAGTTCACTTAATTGACCAGTCCTGTGGTTGAATTGCTGTTTAATTTAAAGCATAAACTATGCTGGGGATAGTGGCACACGCCTGTAATCCCAGCTACCTCAGAGGCTGACGCAGGAAGATCAGATGGCCTGGAGTTCCAGGCCAGCCTGGGCAATGTAGGGAGACCCCTGTCTTAACAAAAAAAACCCCGTCAAATAGTTGGGTCTTGCCAATGTAAGCAGTCATATGGCAGAATCTTTTTTGAAATACCTGTGTCTGCCACATGCTGGTTGCTTACATTAATGCAACAAACACTTACTGAGCTTCTACAGTGAATCAGGTAGTATGTTATGACATAGGATTCATAATTCCTGCCTCCATGGAGTACTTTCTAGTGGGGGGAGAAAATATGTAAGCAGATAAGCACAAATAACTATGTAGTTACAATTGTAATAAATGCATTGGAGAGAAACACAACTATTTTTTAAAATGGATTTTTATTTATGCTCACCTTGTCTAGTAGGTGGCTTTGTACTCTTGAGCTCTTAGGATGGGTGCTAATCAGTTCTGAGTCCCTTTCCCTCTAGGGTCAAGTTTTTTTTTTTTTTTTTTTTTTTTTTTTTTTTTTTGAGATTCAGTCTTGCACTGTTGCCCAGGCTGGAGTGCAGTGGTGCGGTCTCTGTTCACTGCAACCGCTGCCTCACAGGTTCAAGCCATTCTCCTGCCTCAGCCTCCTGAGTAGCTGAGATTGCAGACACCCACCATCATACCTGGCTAATTTTTGTATTTTTAGTAGAGAGGGGGTTTTGTCGTGTTGGCCAGGCTGGTCTCGAACTCCTGGCCTCAGGTGATCCGCCTGCCTTGCCCTCCCCAAGTGCTGGCATTACAGGGTAAGCTACCTTGCCTGGCTAGCAAGGCTCTTCTTTTTGTGGTGCTGTACTGCAGGACATTGGTATCTTGCTCCACAGGTAATAAATGCCAGTAGCACTATAGAGTTGCTGTGACAACCAAAAAAGGCACTTTCATACATTTATTTCCAAACACTTCTCAGTGGTTGGTATTGCCCTGGTTGAATACTACTGGCTGTACTGTCAGGATTCTTGGAAGGAGCTTTGAACAAAATCCTCTGGGAGAACAGACTGAAAGTAGGTGGTGCTTGAGACTTGGACTGGCCAACCCTTTTGGTGTCTGACTTGTGTGTTCATGTTTTTTAAGTAGGTATTTTGAAACTGCTCTCAACCCCATTTTGCCATTTCTCCTATTGAGGGTAAAGAGAGAGAATTAATGTCCATTGTGTGTGTGCTTTGTGAACTGGCACTGTAACAAGCATTTCACATACTTATCATTTGAACTGTTTCATATCTTTGTTAAACAGTTTTTAATCCCTGTTTACAGATAGTTCTGGTGCCAAGAGGTGAAGTGACTTGCTCAAAATGGTGTGAAACTCTATACGTTTTTTTCTTTTTAAAAAAGTACAACTTTAATTTATTTGATTGTCAGTTAACCTCTAGTTGACGACTTTGGGCTTCTGGTCTTAAGTGAAGCGTATGGGACAGACCTTAATTGTTCTACAAATTTCTAAGCTCTACTGCCAGAAATTTAGCACTTCTGTAGGATGATGATAGCTAACATTCTGGGTGCCAGAGGATGCAGCAATGAAACACACACAGACATATAGATTAAACAAGATAAATAAGTGAACTATGTAGTATGCTAGTGATACATGCTTGGGAGAAAAAGTTAATCAGGGACCAAGTATAGGAGTGTGCAGGATGAAAATCTTAGATGAGTTCACCAGGGAAGGCCACATTGAAGTGATGTTTGACATAAAAGTGAGCTATACTAATATCTGGGTGAAGAAAGTATTCCAGGTGGAGGGATCTGAATACAAAGGCTCTGAGGCTAGAGAATGCCCAGCTGATTTGAGGAACAGTTTTTTTGTTCTTTATTACTTTATTTGACGCTGAAGTGTCTTACTACTATCTGTTCTGTTGATGAGGAAACTGAGAGATGAAAGTTGAAGGCACTGAAGAGGCAGAGCTCTTAAGCTACTCCCTAGAACTGGCCACATACAGTAGTCCTCCTTTATCTGTTTGGGGATGTCTTCCAACACCCCCACTGGATGCCCGAAACTGCAGATAGTACCAGACCCTATATGTACAAATGCTCCTTGGTATCCGTGGGGGGCTGGTTCCAGGATCCCCTGAGGATACTGAAATCTGTGGAATATATAAAATCGCATGGTTTTTGCATATATACTATTAATACGTACATCCTCCTGTATATGTTAAATCATCTCTAGATTACTTATACCTTATACAATGTAAATGTTATGTAAATAGTTGTTATATTGTTTAGGGAATAATGACAAGCAAAAAAGTGTACACATTTGGCATAGGCACAAACATCGTAGGCCTAATTATGTTTGTGTTCTTTTTTTTTTTTTTTTGAGATGGAGTTTTGCTCTTGTTGCCTAGGCTGGAGTGCAATGGTGCAGTCTCCGTTCACTGCAACCTCTGCTCCTGGGTTCAAGCGATTCTCCTGTCTCAGCCTCCTGAGTAGCTGGGATTACAGGCATGTGCCACCACATTCAACTAATTTTTGTATTTTTAGTAGAGACGGGGTTTCATTAAATTGGTCAGGCTGGTCACGAACTCCTGACCTCAGGTGATCTGCCCGCCTCAGCCTCCCAAAGTGCTGGGATTATAGGCGTGAGCCACCGCGCCCAGCCTAACTACATTTTTTATCTGAAACTGGCTGAATCCATGAATGCAGAACCCATGGATACAAAGGTTTGACTATACTATATTTTTTCCTATACATGCCTACCTATGATAAAGTTTAATTTATTAATTAGGCACAGTAAGAGATTAACAATAATGATAAAATACAACAATTATGTGATTATGGTCTCTCTCTTTCAAAATATCTTATTGTATGTAATGTTTTCAGATTGTGCTTGACCGTGGGTAGCTTAAACCTTAGAAAGCGAAATCAAGGATAATGGGGGCACTCCTGTAGATCCAAAGCATTTCAGTTCAGCATTAATGGGGATAGGGATTGCCAGGCCTCTAGAGTTTCACTTTCTCTTCTACAGTCCCCTTTCCTTTCCTACTTTTGGGCATAGGGGAGCATTTGTTTGTTTTTTACACATAACTCTATCTCGGCCTACCTGAAATTTATATTCTAGTCAAGGATACAGATAGCAAACAAGATAAATAAGTAAAGCATTAGTATGTTAGTGATACTTGCTCAGATGAACAAGAAAATCTGAGACTGAGTATAGGAATTTGGGAAAACTTGATTTTGACTGAAAATGTTTCTCATTTGGGAATCTGAGGTACATATCTGGTTTTTCTCTACTGGGCAGGCACTACCCTCTCCAGACCATTGTTTGGCTAAGGAAAATGAATGTACATCTGAATTCTAGAGACACACTGTGCTGGAGATGGATTGGCACAATAACAAGCATTTCACATACTTTTCATTTGAACTGTCTTATATTTTTGTTAATCAGTTTTTAATCCCTGTTTTACAGATGGTTCTGGTGCCAAAGGATGACGTGACTTGCTCAAATGGTGTGAAACTCTATACTTCTTTTTTTCTTTTTAAAAAGGTACAACCTTCCAGCTTGGTCAACATGGCAAAATCCCATCTTCACCAAAAACACAAAAATTAGCTGGGCATGGTGGCGCAGGCCTGTAATCCCAGCTACTAGGGTGACTGAGGCAGGAAAATCACTTGATCTTGGGAGGTGGAGGTTGCAGTGAGCTGAGATCGCCCCACTGCACTCTAGCCTGGGTGACAGAGTGAGACTCTGTCTCAAAAAAATAAAAAATACAACCTTAATTTGATTGTCAGTTAACCTTTGGCCGTGTAACCCAAATGCCCCCAGACTGAACATAAGAATCTCTTGAGATTAAAAATACTGATTCCTGGCCAGGCACAGTGGCTTATGCCTGTATTCCCAGCACTTTGGGAGGTTGAGGTTGGCAGATCGCTTGAGCTCAGGAGTTCAAGAACAGCCTGGGAACATAATGAAACCCCGTCTCTACAAAAGCTGGGTATGATGGTGTGTGCTTATAGTCCCAGGTACTCAGGAGGCTGAGATGGGAGGATCATCTGAGCCCAGGACAGGAGGTTGAGGCTGCCATGAGCCGTGATTGCACCCCTGCACTCCAGCCTGGGTGACAGAGTGAGACACCCTGTCTCCAAAAAAAAAAAGGGATTCCTGACCGGGCCCCCATCCCAGAACTGCTAATTGAGAATCCAAAGAGTAGAATTGGATTGAGTAGCTGAGGAGGTTGAGGTGCAACCTGGTTGATTGTCTTGACCACTACCTCATGAAGTTGGTTTGAGAACTGGGATTGGACCCCAGATGTACTACCTCTCAGTTTAGTACTCTTTGCACCTGGTTATATACTGCTTCCTTTGAGATAAAAAGTTGTAAAGAAGGGGATGTTTAATTTTGTTAGATCTTGTTTCATAGTTTTCTTGGAGTCTTAATATTGTTTTTTATAACCCTGGGTTTTTTTGTTTGTTTGTTTGTTAGTTTTTGGAGATTGGAGTCTCGCTCTGTCACCCAGGCTGGAATGCAGTGGCCAATCTTGGCTCATTGTGACCGCTGCCTCCTGGGTGCAAACGATTTGTCTGCCTCAGCCTTCCTAGTAGCTGGTACTACAGGCACACGCCACCATGCCCGGATAATTTTTGTATTTTTAGTAGAGATGAGGTTTCACCATGTTGGCCAGGCTGGTCTTGAACTCCTGACATCGTGATCTGCCTGCCTCCCAACGTGCTGGGATTACAGGCGTGAGCCACCACACCCGGCCTAACCCTGGATTTTAAGCATACCTGAAGGGATTTTTTTTCCAGAGAAGTTACTTGGTTTCCTTAGTGGCTTTTGTAATTTGTTTGAAATAGGGAGAAATTGGTTAGTTAAGTTTGGTCATAGAAAAAAGTGATCTTCCTCATTTTAGGAAAAGTGTTTTCTCTGGAAATGATAGCCACCTGTTCTGGAAAACGTGGCTAATGAAAGTGCTTTGGATGAAGAGAGAACGACTTAACATTGGTTGGAATTTATTAGTTTGATACTCTATCTGCTTTATTTGAAGGGCTCTTTCTGGTGCCAAAGAAATGAAGTATCAGTCACCTGGTTTTTCTGGCATGCCTCTTTTTGTTAAGACAGCTGTGAGGTGGTATTATTGTGTTTGGTTCTCATAATCTGATTGAGTTTTGCTAGATGATTCAATGACATTTCCCCTTTTGGTCTCCCTTTCCTAACCTTAGTGAGTTTTCTCTTCTGGTCTGGAAGGATAGAGATGGTAGCCTATATATCTCTAAGCCTGAAGAGAATGAGGCCTTTGGTCTTGTTTTGCATCACTTTCAAGATGTTCTTGGTTTGACATCTGGTTGCAAGCCCCTTCCTGGAGGTTTGATCAGGCTGGTGCTTTAGGGGATATCATCGGAATGGGCTAAGTCTGCAAAGGGGAATGTGTCCTGATCTTCTAGAATGGTTTCTGTAAGCAGAATGGGGTAGATAGAACTTTTCACTGATTTCGTGGTGGTTTTTTGTTTCTGAGACAGAGTCTCACTCTGTCACCCAGGCTGGAGTGCACTGGCAAGATCTTGGCTCACTACAACCTCACCTCCCAGGTTCAAGCGATTCTCCTGCCTCAGCCTCCCGAGTAGCTGGGATTATAGGCATGTGCCACCACGCCGGGCTAACTTTTGTATTTTTAGTAGAGATGGGGTTTGGTCATGTTGGCCAGCCTGGTCTCAAACTCCTGACCTCAGGCAGTCTGCCTCCCAAAGTGTTGGGATTACAGGTCTGAGTCACTGAATCTGGCCAATTTTTATCCCATTTGGAAAACTGTTTTTTAGGGTGGTAGTTGCAAATAGTTGTTGGTGATTCCTCTCTCACCAAAGGCAGATAGTTTGTTTAGAACTTGAATGAACTAAAATGAAGAAATTGTGAAGTAGAAAACTGAGGTATGTTTCCTAGGTTATGAATGAAAAGAATCATCAGCTCGGCCTAAGGAAATCTTTTTTTTTTTTTTTTTTTTTTTGAGACAGAGTCTCCCTCTGTCAGCAGGCTGGAGTGCGGTGGTGCAATCTCGGCTCACTGCAACCTCTGCCTCCTGGGTTCAGGAGATTATCCTGCCTCAGCCTCCCGAGTACCTGGGGCTACAGGCGTGCACCACCATGCCAGGCTAATTTTTGTATTTTTAGTAGAGATGGGGTTTCACCATGTTGGTCAGGATGGTCTTGATCTCTTGACCTTGTGATCTGCCTGCCTCAGCCTCCCAAAGTTCTGGGATTACAGGTGTGAGCCACTGTGCCTGGTGGCTTCAGAAAATCTTTAGTGTTGTCTCTGTTGAAGCCAAATGAGAAGTTAGAAATCTCTTATTGTCCTAGGTCATATCAACAGTTATGTTTCCCCACTATTTAAGATAAGATAAAGGTAGTCTCTTTATTTTAGGAGGCAGGGTCTAGGGGTAGAACTAAGACCAGCAGGTTTCTGGACAATTTCTCCTCAGTTGGGGACTAGGGGGTCCTTGACTAGTATTCAAAGAAGGCTTGAATTACTAGGTGATAGAGAAAAGAGGATAAGGGGCATTAGATACAGATGTCTTTGGCTGGGGAGAGAAGGGACAATGAGAATGATTTATGCTGGTCATTTGTATACCAGGGTACATAGAGTGATTTTTTTTCTAGTAGAAGCCTAGTCTGTCCTAAGATACTACTCCTAAGATCTAAGTGAGCCACATGGAGCTGGGAAGCTCAAAACTGTTGGTTGGGAGAGGCCTTAATTTTTATACTTGTCCCTGCCTGGAATGCTCCCTCACAGAGGAGGGTCCCATACTGGAACTGGATCAACAGCTGCCGCCTGTCCCTGGAATCACAGGAAGCGGAGGCCAGGGTGCCTTTGTATAGGAGCTCTGAAGCCAGACAATAGTTTGTGCTGGCGGGGCCATGTGGCAAGTCATGTGACCTGGGGCTGTTTTCTGCCGGGGTCCTTACCCATCTGTTCTCTCGGCTCTTTCTGGGTTATCAGGCGCCAGTCCAAGTCCTCCCAGGCAGCCAGCTTCATGGCCAGAGATTACGAGCACTAACCTTCCTGGCAGGGGCGGTGTGGCTTCGAGTTTATGCAGATTAGCCATGTGTTTCTCACTTCAAGGCGTTCCACAGGAAAAGCCTTTTCCTGTGTTTGGCTCTCAGTGGGCGGTTCCCAGCTTACTGTACTGGGACTCAGCAAGCAGCAGGCATGCACGAGAGGGATCACAGTACACTGGCCCCCCTCTCCATTCCACCTCCAATGCTACGTCACCACAACACAACCACTCGCGCTCTCATACTGTTGGTGTCATTCATTCGGTGCCAAGATTGCTTTAAAAAATTCCCTTGGCCCCAGTTCAAACAGGAGTACAGCTGGGATGTGTTAGATTTTAGGCAGTCTGCCCTCAATTTGAGATGAGTTATAAATAGCAGTGCCGACTTCCTTAACTACCGCTCTCTGAGGTAAAATGCAGGTTAATTACTGTGGGAATCAATTAGGGGGGTTCTTTTGGTTAAAGAGCCAGGGATGCATTTTTTTTAATTGTTATTATTAAAAGTCGTATAACAGATCTAGCCAGAAATAAATTGAAAGCACAAGGAGTAAGAAATAATATTTAAATGTCCAAAAGCCAAGGTTATGGTTCTAGGTTTACACTGGCCCCAAATAGCATTTAGGATGACAAAATGAGTGGTGGTCAAGACTTCTCCTCTCTGATGGACACCTTTTTGGCAGCCCCTGACCCATCCCTCTCTGTTCTTATTCTTGATAGCCCTTGGCACTGTTGAGTACTAAATTTAGTTCCTTAGGGTTGCTGCCTGGTTACTACTTTCTATATCCTTGGATTGGAACTGGAGCTTTCCTTAGTTGGACTTTTATTTAAATAAAAGAAGTTTCTCTTTCCCAGTGCCATTGCCACGTGGTGTGGTACATTTTTGTGAATGGTTTATCTCTACTTAGAAGTTCTGAGTTCTTGGCTCTGTCTTCTCTGCACTTGTCTCAGTCATGGTCAGATGGAGAATTTGCAGCTATTTTAATCTGTGAGTTTCACAAAGCTGGTTACTTTGGGTATAAGACATTTAGCCTGGGTCCACCTTAAAGTCTAGTCTGTTATTTCAGCGGTTTCTGAGGGTCATTTTGGTTTTCCTTGATTCAGTAAGAAGTTGTAAGAGTTTCCAGTAGCTGACTAGTCTGGAGGGTCTTGTAATTCTATTTGCTTGGAGCAAGGGAACTCCCGATGCAAGGGGTTTGTCTGCTAGCTGTTTGTTCTGAATATATTCAGAAGGACAAACCTACTAGAAGTCCTTGCCTTTGATGCCCCTAAACTGCATCTTTTGATACATTTCATTTGGCAGGCAGTTTATAACATGGCCGGTGATCTGGAAGGAGATAAGTGGTGGATGGAGATGAGGAGTTTTCTTATGACTCTTTCCCCCTTTATTTTTGTTTTTTATGAATGCAGGAGAGTATGTAGCAGGGGGCCCGACTCTGCTGATGAAGGGGCAGCATTTTCCTCTCAATTATGTGTCTCTGTGGCAGAGCCTTTGCTTTTGAAGTGTAATCACAGTAATCTACTCCTGTGGTTTCCCATTGAAAGGATTTCCTCTGTCTTTCCCGGAGTGGAATCTCTGGCTTTTTGCAGCTAGGGTTTGGTGTTTCCATCTCTTGCCTTGTGCCTGCAGACTGCTGATACTGGGTTTTGTATCTTGCATGTAGGGATTTTCTGTCCTGAAATTGCTACTTTCCAATAAAACTGATTAGTGAAGATTTAAGGCTTCTTCTCTGTTACAAGAGATTAGGAGACGGCATTTCATCTATAACTGCAAATCACAAATCTTTCACGATCATTTTAAATATAGTAAGTGTGAGTTAGGTCCCCATGTACCTCCCCTTCTGATCCGAGCAGGATGTCTAACTTTGACAGGAGACCTGAGTAATCTGATTGTTTGAACTGAATATATACTTAGCTTGCCAAACAGGCTGCATATTCTGTTGATCATAAGCCTTTTGTGATGGGAGGGAGTCAGAAATCTGATGACCAGAAAAAGGAAGCATCTTCATTTTATTTTTAGAATAAAAATTTCTTTGATGTACATTTATTTTTATCTACAAAGATTCTTAAAGTCAAGGTGGGACCTTCTTTGAACCCTTCATAGCCCTTGTGTAAGTAGCTATACTTGATTGGGAGTGCAGGCCTCCGTGTGAGAGAGGAAAAGGTGACTTGTCCTTAGCCTTTTGTTTTCAAGCAGTGTATATGGGGATGCCCCTGCAGTTTTGAAATTCTCCCTGGTATAAACTTTTTTTTTTTTTTTTTTTTTGAGACACAATCCTGCTCTGTTGCCCAGGCTAGAATGCAGTGATGTAATCTCCACTAGCTGCAGCTTCTGCCTCTCGGGTTTAAGCGATTTGCTGCTGACTAGCTGGGATCAACAGGTGTGCGCCACCACACTCAGCTTGTATTTTAGTTAGAGACGGGGTTTCACCATGTTGGCTAAGCTGGTCCAGAACTCCTGACTTCAAGTGATCCACTTGCCTCAGCCTTCCAAAGTGCTGGGATTACAGGCATGAGCCACCGTGCCCAGCCTTTTTTTTTTTTTTTTTCTTCATTTCTCTCTCTCTTTTCCTCCCCCCCCCAAGACAGTCTTGCTCTGCTGCACAGACTGGAGTGCAGTGGCATGATCTTGGCTCACTTCAGCCTCCGCCTCCCAAGTTCAAGTGATTCTTACACCTCAGCCTTGGAGTAGCTGGGACTACAGGCATGCACCATCACACCCAGTTAATTTTTGTTTTGTGTTTTTGTTTTGAGATGGAGTTTCACTCTTGTTGTCCAGGCTGGAGAACAGTGGGGCAATCTCAGCTCACTGCAACCTCCACCTCATGGGTTCAAGTGATTCTCCTGCGTCAGCCTCTCCAGTAGCTGGGATTACAGGGCACCTGCTACAGCGCCTGGCTAATTTTTTGTATTTTTAGTAGATGCAGGTTTCACCATCTTGGCTAGGCTAGTCTGGAACTCCTGACCTCGTGATCCACCCGACTCGGCCTCCCAAAGTGCTGGGATTAAAGGCGTACAGGCACGAGCCACCATGCCCTGGCCCCCAGCCAGATTATCCTTAAAGTGTACTTGTTCTCCCTTGAATATTCCCATCCTTATATCTCTTTCACTTCAGTCCAAAAAAAATTTTTTTCTTTAA
Source organism: Aotus nancymaae (assembly GCF_030222135.1). Classification (NCBI taxonomy): domain Eukaryota; kingdom Metazoa; phylum Chordata; class Mammalia; order Primates; family Aotidae; genus Aotus; species Aotus nancymaae. The sequence continues at coordinate 23,314,137 of NW_026988467.1, forward strand.
CCTTCAAAGTCATAACCTGTGTTAGGGTTAGATTTAGGGTATGACCCTGGCCTTATGGCTAGATAGTTTGATTTGGGCTTTGTCCTCATAGTGTCTCCTACCCACTTCTTGGAATAGGACAGCATCGCACATTGAACAGTCACTGAGCCCAAGCTCTGTGCTTAGGTATTTGGGAGAGCTTTGAAGATAAAACACCTGATCTCTGGCTTCCCAGAACTTAGTCTTGAGAAATGCAATCAGTTAGTTGGAATGGTTAGCTGCAACTAAGTGTTAACTATTAGGATGCTAACTGAATTTACAATAGAGCATTTAGAAATGTGGGAGATCAAAGTGTGCTGAAGATACAGGAAGTGGCTTCATTTTAAAAGGTCAAGTTTCTGTTACTAGAAGCCACTGTGGATGGGAGGGCAGGGCAGGATGCCACTGCATAAAGCTGGGCATGTATACAGTATGTGGGGAATCTTGGAGTAAGACTGAAAAAATGTGGAAAACTGGACCACATTGTAGAGGGCTTTAGAGCCAGGTAGAAGCACTGTTTATCATTACTAATAATTGCCACCATTTATTGGACATTTAAATAACAGGCACTGTGTGAAGTGTGTTACGTGCATTTAAATAACTGATATGTTCAAGGTAGGATGGTGAGAGAGGTAGGATTTGTACCTAAGTCTGTCAAATTACTACACTCTATGCTCTTTCTACGTAATAAAACTGTACAGGATTTAGTAGTTAGGAAGTTTGGAACTATTATTGAGCAGGGAGTGGTGGAAGTGATTTGGGAACAGCATTGTCCTAGAACTACCATAAGCCACTAGCCACATATAGTTAGGAGAATTTAAATTAATTAAATGTAAATAAAAATAATTCATTTTCTTAATCATATTTCAAGTGTTTAGTAGTTATCCATCACAGAAAATGTTATTGGCCAGTGCTTCTCTAGATCACTGGTTCTTAACTAATAGTATACACCAGACTCGTCCAAGGATCTTAAGGAGGTTGGAGAAGAGCACAAGCCCTTTCAGACCCAGTAAATTAGAATCTCTAGGGAGAGGCCTAGCCATTTATGGAGCTTCACAGAAAATTCTAATCTGCAGCCCTAGTTAATAGCTGCTGCTCTAAAAGCTCTATAGTAACCATGGTAATGACTGCCCCTCATGTGGGGAGATCTAGACTGACAGAGATACCCAGAGCAGGCTGGTCTCTTTGTTCAACAAACATAGTCTCTCCAGTTGGAGGCCACATGGACAGCAGCTGCAGTCTGGGATGAGATGAGGACCTCGGTGTGATACATGGCATAATATGGCCATGTAAGCCCCCAGGCTCTTTACAGGAGAGAATGGTGATGTTTTGGCTCCATTGCCAGGTGTACTAGGGAGGACCATATGCTATTAATTGTTGTTAAATTCAAACTTCTAAGTAATCTTAAAATCTATGTAGCTCTAAAATTATGATTGGGAACTTACTGGAGCTTCTGATATAGATGTAAGACTTGGGCAAAAATTGTTGAGTTAGGATTGTTGGAAACAGTGATAATATTGACATGTAGTAGTGATTTGGGACAGTTTCACTATGATTTTGTACAGTTTAGAAACATGGGGCAGAAGTATTCCCATCATTGCTTACCAGTTTAGCTGAGATTTCAGCTATAGTCTAAGAGATAACTCTGCTTCTCTTTTTTCCTTTTGATATTCAGAACAGCCCCTGTGGTTTATTGTCTTATTCATTTACCTTCATGAAAGCTCTACTGCTACTATAAAACACTTAATAGCATTTTAAAAAATAAAAAAAACCCATACAGAGAACCAGTTGTTTAGCTTCCCCTTCCTTTATTTTGGAGGTTTTGTTGTTGTCTTAAGGTCTTACACATCTTAAATTATAGAATAGCTTATCATTGAATAATAGAACTGGGAGGAACCCTAAGGATAACCTAGACCAGTCCTGGGAGGTGGGTTCCAGCAGTCTGTTTTAACAAGCCTTTCAGGTGATTTTGATGCATGCTGAAATCAATGAACCACTAAACTTCATTTGACAGTTATTGATAGGCCTAGAGTATCAGTATCTACTTTACCCCCAATGTAAGATCCAGTTTTTGTTTTTTTTTCTGAGATGGCGTTTTGCACTTGTTGCCCAGGCTGGAGTGCAATGGTGTGATCTCGGCTCACTGCAAACTCTGCCTACCAAGTTCAAGCGATTCTCCTGCCTCAGCTTTCCCAGTAGCTGGGATTACAGGCACATGCCACCATGCCTGGCTAATTTTTGCATTTTTAATTTTTTAATTTTTTTAAATTTTAGATGGAGTCTCACTCTGTCACCCAAGCTGTAATGCAGTGGCATGATCTCGGCTCACTGCAACCTCTGCCTCCTGGGTTCAAGCAATTCTGCTTCAGCCTGCCAAGTAGCTGGGACTACAGGCATGCCTCACCATGCTCGGCTAGTTTTGTATTTTTATTAGAGACAGGGTTTCACTGTGTTAGCCAGGACGGTCTCGATCTCCAGACCTCGTGATATGCCCGCCTCAGCCTCCCAAAGTGCTGGGATTACAGGCATGAGCCACCACGCCGGGCAAATTTTTGCATTTTTAGTAGAGATGGAGTTTCTCCATGTTGGTCAGGCTGGTCTTGAACTCCCAACCTCAAGTGATCCAGCCGCCTCGGCCTCTGAAAGAGCTGGGATTACAGGAAGATCCTGTTTTAAAGTTTTATGTCAGACCCATGCTACGGTTCATCTTGTGTGTATGTAAAAGGTGCTTAGAGAAACTCTCCCCCCACCACTACCACCAGTAGATATAGGTAGATATTTCTGGCAGGGGAAAGTGTGCTCTGGAGTGCCAGTAGGATAAAGGCATATCAAAAAGTGAATGAGCTGTTTGAACCTGTTGCTCCACAAAGATCTGGAAAGAAAGCTGTTTGTATCAAATACCTGTGAATTGAACTTTAAGCTTTCATTATTGGTGTTAGCTATACCTCTCTTCTTGTTTTTTTTAACTTCCATGACAGCCTACCATTGAATCTTCTTGTCTCTCAAAGAGACAAAAGTTCTGTCCTCCTCATATGTTTAAACTCTTCAATATTAAAGGAAATGAGCTTTTCAGTTGATACTCACAAGGCTCTTAATTCAGAGTTACCGTTCTCTCAACTACTGTCACTTAGCTTCTTTGCTTATTTGGAAGAATGCATAAATTTAACTGTGCCATAGTGCAAACAAGCTATAGATGTGTAAGGAAAGTTTCCATTATTGGAAGAATAGAAACATCTAGATGTTTGTGTATTTATTTGAATTCCCAGTCATAATATTGAAACATCAGTTTTGGTGTTTAACAAGGTGATGGCAGTGCATAGCATCACCGTTTTCTACCAACTGAAAGGCCTTTGTTTGCACCTGGCCTGTCCCTTGGATCTCAAGCGGTAACCACAGTTACAAAGTAGTTTTTAGCTTGCAAGGTGTTTTCACAAATAGGTGATATTTTCATTTTTCAAATGACAAAATCAGGGTTCTGAGGCAGGTCAGTTGACTTAAAGGTTACTAGGTCGGTCTCATTGCTCTTTCAAAGTAACTGGATTTCTTTGTAGCATACAGACTCAAAAAACCTGCATACTTGGATTGTATATTCAGTGGCCAGAGGCTGTCAAAGCTCAGGTTAATGAAATGCTCTTTATTTTGTAGCCATCCAGTCCAATGGATCAGATGGGCAAGATGAGACCTCAGCCATATGGCGGGACTAACCCATACTCGCAGCAACAGGGACCTCCGTCAGGACCGCAGCAAGGACATGGGTACCCAGGGCAGCCATATGGGTCCCAGACCCCGCAGCGGTACCCGATGACCATGCAGGGCCGGGCGCAGAGTGCCATGGGCGGCCTCTCTTATACACAGCAGGTAGATGGTGATTTTGATTACCTTGACCCTTGTTGCTGTCCAAAATCTAGTCTATGAGCTATAGAATCAAGAGTATATCCTTGGCTTCCAAGCCTCTTGATAGGAACGTAGTCCATTTGGCTCAGTTAATTACAGTGTGCTACTAACAAAGCCAAAGCTGTGGGTACCATCCCATGTGTGCTCCAAGGAAAACTACCCCCTGGTCACAGGTACATACCTCTTTTTCTCTTGACCTGACTGGCCAGCTTATACCTAGTGAGTGGTGATCTCTGAATGAGGTGGTATGAAAGGCAGTGGCTGAACACCTAGGCACTTCTACTACTAAGAAAACCATTCATACCATGTGCCCTGTGGATGGAAGAGGCCCTTTATGTTTCTGAAGGCCTTCAGCATATCTGCCATCTGGTTCAAAATGAATGTTACTGGGAGTAGAAGAAAAGGGGAAGATTGAACAGAAAAGATGTTAACTTCGTTGTTACAAATGTTAAGATTTCCCCTTATCCATCTCCTTTTGTCGGGCCATTCACATCATTATCTCTTTATTGTCATTCTTTGTGTTGACAAAGTTTTCTGCCATGTATATTTGAATGTTACTCATACTGAAAATAGTGAGGGAGAGAATATAAAATCAAATTTTACTTCTAAGACTTTATGCCCTTTAATATAGAAAATTGTCTCTTCTTTTAATAGAGGAGAGATGAGGTAATATTTTGTTTGTTTGTTTGTTTTTTTGCCTGCTTACTAAATATATCCCCAGTGCCTAAAATAGTGCCTGGTACAAGTAATTGAGTAGGCTCTCAAATATTTTTTTGAATGAAGACTAAATGAAAGAGAGAACCAAAGTAGCTTAGTGATTTATACAGTCTGAATTACTAAACCTTAGGTTTTCAGCTGGCTGAACCAGGCTGCTATTGACTATTCATTGTGGTTAGGTTACAGATTCCTAACACTTATAAAAACAGTCTAGGCTGTGATAAAAAGAGTAGGCTCATTTGTAGAAACAGCTGCTCTTAAACTCATGTTAGTTGCCCAGATGGTAAATAGTGTAAATTTTCAGTGGATGAATGTGTAGTCCACTTGTAAACAAACCACCTAAAAACCAAGCTTGGCCATCTTCCTTGGCTCAGTTTAGGCAGGGACGAGAGAAAAACCCTGGGCCTCCTCTAAGTATGGGGCCTGGCATGCTTACTTTCTATACTCATCCTCAGCGTGTAGTTTCTGACAAAACACTTCATATTTCCTCATTCAGGAGAGTCAGTACTAAAAGTATTTTTTCCTTTCCTGCAGATTCCTCCTTATGGACAACAAGGCCCCAGTGGGTATGGTCAACAGGGCCAGACTCCATATTACAACCAGCAAAGTCCTCACCCTCAGCAGCAGCAGCCACCCTACTCCCAGCAACCACCATCCCAGACCCCTCATGGCCAACCTTCATATCAGCAGCAGCCGCAGTCTCAGCCACCGCAGCTCCAGCCCTCTCAACCTCCATACTCCCAGCAGCCATCCCAGCCTCCACATCAGCAGTCCCCGACTCCATACCCCTCCCAGCAGTCCACAACACAGCAGCACCCCCAGAGCCAGCCCCCCTACTCACAGCCACAGGCTCAGTCTCCCTACCAGCAGCAGCAACCTCAGCAGCCAGCACCCTCGTCGCTCTCCCAGCAGGCTGCATATCCTCAGCCCCAGTCTCAGCAGTCCCAGCAAACTGCCTATTCCCAGCAGCGCTTCCCTCCACCACAGGTAAGATATCCCTGCCTCCTGCCCTTCCCCGTGTGTGACCATGAGAACTTTGCCATACAAAATGGTTCTCTAACTTGCACTTAAAGATCAATTAAACTCTGAGTAAACATGCTAACTGGATTGATTGAATTAATAAAGGCATAACCTCCTTAACTACATAAGACCTATAGCTCTTCTTAATGATGAAGAAATAGGGCAGTGGAAAGTTTCATAGATGGATAAGAAATTAAAGATAATGAGACTGGTTTTTTTGTTGTTTTTTTGTTCTTTTTTGATAAATCAGTATCAGAACTTGAGCATCCAAGTGAGTTGTCTTTTTTCAAAACAGTCACTTTGAGAGACAGTATTGTGCATTCACTCCAGTTGCCATTCCATTCTGCTATCACTCAAAATACTTGGATCCCTTCATTTGCAGTTGCCACCAGAACTGGTATCACATTCTTTTTAGCATATTCTCAGTGGTGGCAAATCTTATTTTTTGAGGGTGGATTTGATTTGGGGAAATAGCAAAAATTCATTTGGAGTTATGTCTGGTGAACAAGACATAAGTAATAGAGCCTAAAATAGCATTCAGGGCTTTATTCTTTATAGAACCCAAAGAAGAAAAATTACTGAGTGATGACAGATCCACTAAAAAGTTTATGTATTGGTGGCATTGTTGGAATAAATATCTCAAGGTGATGTCTTTGAAGGAAGGAGTACTCATTTTAATGCAGAGGTTCTAGCATGATTTTTGTGGTTTCATTGGTCTCATTCCTTGATAGATTTAACTTGAAGTTGGCCAGACATTAGCATTTAACCCCGAGAAACAGCCCTCTGTAGGTAACAATAAATAGGTGACAGTTCTGTCAGAAAGAGTCCACTATTGATAATCTTTAGAGCCATGGCTTGGATTTTTCTGGCCTTCAGATACTATTGCTTGCAGTTGGGCTTTCTCTCACACTCATGAGAAATAGTCCAATAACCCTTTCACAATGAAGAAGTTTGCCTGGTTTATCAATACCAGGCCATCACAGCTTTTGTTTTTCTTGTTGTAGGAGCTATCTCAAGATTCATTTGGGTCTCAGGCATCCTCAGCCCCCTCAATGACCTCCAGTAAGGGAGGGCAAGAAGATATGAACCTGAGCCTTCAGTCAAGACCCTCCAGCTTGCCTGTGAGTATTTCTGCACCTTCTGAAAGGTGATGGGGCAGAGAGGAAACCAAAACAAACTAGTTTCTGGTTGGAAGTTTTGGTAATTTTGGTCTAAATGAATAAGTTGTTTCTTGAATTCAGGAAACTTAAAGGTTGACTTGTAGATGTCTAGTCTGTCTACCTGCCCAGGGAATAGGCTTGTGTTCTGTTTAGTTTGTTTTTTTAAATCTTGGGCTTTTATACATGGACCCACATGAGGGGCAGAGAAGATGGAGATATTAGAAGCACTGTCTGCTCTCTATCAAAGTTGAGAAAAGTATCAGTTTCTTGACTTTACTCTTAAGACCTTAATTTTTAGGTTTTTGGCTTAATGTTTTAGCCACGAGGTAGGATCCTGGGGCAATTCAGCATGCATTGTCACATTGAGCATGGCTGGAGTAAAAGCAGTTTTTCTGATGGTGGTTTTTGTGTGAATAGGTGTTTTTTGTTTTCTAAGTATAGTACTTGGTGCCCAGGTGCTTAATTATGGAATTAGGTACTTATTTATGGAGTGGACTGACCATATCCTGAGAAAGGCAGTATAGTCTAGTGATTAAGAGCTCCTGGCTCTAGATGCTGCCACTAACTGTTTCATGGGGATGGGGGTGAACATTAAATAGGTTAATAGAGAGCACACACGAGTACTGGCACATTGTAGGCACTCTATAAATGTCAGTCTTTGTATTCATCGCCACAGAGGGCATTGGGACTGCGCTTCACATGTGAAAGGCAGTTAACACCGACTAGGTGGTTCTAGGAACCTTTACTGTTAGTCTTAGCTCTGTGGGCAAGTTACTCAGCCTCTGAAAGTTAATTTGCTGGGCACAGAAATAAAATAGGATACTCTGAAATCTAGTCATCTAGTAAGATGGTGGATAGCAAACTCACCATGACAAATCCTGCTTCAGTTAGGAAATGGAAATTCAGCCACATACCCAGATAAGAATCTTTTACAATTTCGACTCTACCTGGATTTAAAGCCTGTGTCTTCATTTATTCTGACCTGGGAGAAATGGTTTCAGGATCTCTTAAGAAGTAGGCAGAAGGCAGGAACTCTTTCATCATGAAGCCTCCCAATGGATTCCCCTGAATGTCTCTGAGACACCTCAGTAGGGCAAGGTCTGCAGAGTCCGTTAGTATCTGTTTAGGCTTCTGAGGCCAAAATGAAGAGCCACTTTCAGATAGGACGTCTGAGACTGTTGACTTTCTCAACTGAGGAATTGCGGGGAAGGAAGTGCCTTAATAAAGTGATCACTCTTTGTTCCCTTCTCATTAGTGTCTGTTGCAATCCTTTTCTGCATCCTGAACTTCATTGGAATGTGCTTTTTAACCTGATTCAGTCAGAATGTGTAACCACTCCCTCATCATCTGTGGTCTGTGGCTAAATCTGGGTGAGGTGCTATTGTGTCAAGAACCCAAATCGGTGGATTTCTGTCAGTGCTGTAAGTTGCTTCGTTCCAAAAAGTTATTGCTTGCTTCTGGTGACCTTTTGATAGATCTGTATTTGGTTTTTTTTTTTTTGTTTTTTTTTTTGGTCCCAAGAAGGCTTGTATCCAGAGATGCTGCATGTTTTATAAGGGTTGGGAATCTTAAGAACTTCTGATCTGACCCACTGAAGTGAAGGTGAAGGTGTTGGCAGCCTTTTAGGCCCAGAGGAGGGTTGTTCCTGGGAAGCCTATTGCAAGGAACATTCCCAGGTTCGGGCTTCTTCTAAAGATTCATCCAAATGGGTCATTTGCTCAGTGGTAGAAGCTCCATGTGGGAGGTAAGCTGGCTGGGTTATTGGCGTCTTGTTTTTTGAATTGGTTTTTATCCCTCTCCTACTTGGACAGGAATCAAAAAGTGGTTATTCTTTGAAATTTTGGTTTGATGCCAGATTTCCCTACCCAGGCTAGGAAACAGCTTTATCTAAAGAAATCAGAAGTTGGATTCCCTACTAGAGCCCTCTCCTTTCTTAACCAGTTGCGTTAAAGGATCCCTAGGTTTGCCAGTGCATCCCTTCACTAAAAAAAATGTTTATGAGTTACCTGTTGGCACCAGAGCAGATTCCAGGCTGGCTGGAGAGCAGCCCCTCATATTTCACATTGTCCTCCTTATTCACGTTACCTCCCTGGCCCTAAAGGCATTATGATTGTGACCCTTGAATATTACAAAAATTAAATTTTGAGGAGTCTGTGCTCAGCTATTGATGCCAAGCCATTTAGTTGCTGTTATCCTGATCATGTTATCCCTATATTTAAACCTCTCTATTATTTTTTATTAATCTTAGAATAAAATCCAGAATCTCTTCACTCTTGTCACCCAGACTGGAGTGCAGTGGCACAGTCTCGGCTCATTGCAACCTCCGCCTCCTGGGTTCAAGTGATTCTCCTGCCTCAGCCTCCTGAGTAACTGGGATTACAGATGCCTGCCACCACACCAAGTTAATTTTTGTATTTTTAGTAGAGATGGTGTTTTACCATGTTGGCCAGGTTGGTCTTGAACTCATGACCTCAGGTGATATACCTGCCTTGGCCTCCCAAAGTGCTAGAATTATAGGCGTGAGTCACTGCACGTGGCCTAAAGTCCAGAATCTCTAATGTTAGGCACCAGAAACACAGATTGCTATTCCCTCCCAGCTCCCATCCCTTGTGTTTTTCTCATTCAGTAAGTCTGGAGTAGGGCCCTAGAATGTGCATTTCTAACAAGTTCCTCTGTGTTTCTGTTGATGCTAGACCAGGGATGGCACTTTGAAAACCTCTACTTTGTCCTTTTTCTTTGCCTTGCTCTTGGCTTTCTTTCATTTTCATTTTCTCTAAGGCACACCATATGCTTTTTTTTTTTTTTTTTGCTTTCACATCTTTGCATACACCCTTCCCTTTACCTCATACTTTTCCCCTTAACTCCTCCTATTCATCTTTCAGACTATATCTTAAAGATTATTTCTTCAGAAAACTGCCTAATCAAGCTTCAAGATGAAGCTTAAGGACTTCTATTATGACTTCATTGACTAAAGGCAGTTTTTATCTTAACCTTAAAAAAAAGACCAGGTGCAGTGACTCACGCCTGTAATCCCAGCACTTTGGAAGGCCGAGGCAGGCAGATCACCTGAGGTTGGGAGTTTGAGACTAGCCTCACCAATGTGGAGAAACCCCCGTCTCTACTAAAAATATAAAATTAGGGCTGGGCACAGTGGCTCACATCTGTAATCCCAGCACTTTGGGAGGCTGAGGCGGGTGGATTGCCTGAGGTCAGGAGTTCAAGACCATCCTGACCAACATGGAGAAACCCCTTCTCTACTAAAAATACAAAATGAGCCAGGCATGGTGGCACATGCCTGTAATCCCAGCTACTTGAGAGGCTGAGGCAGGAGAATTGCCTTGAACCCAGAAGGTGGAGGTTGCAGTGAGCTGAGATCGCGCCATTGCACTCCAGCCTGGTGACAGAGTGAGACTCCAGTCTCAAAAAAAAAAAAAAAATTAGCGGGGCCTTGTGGCACATGCTGGTAATCCCAGCTGTTCAGGAGGCTGGGGCAGGAGAATCACTTGAACCTGTGAGGTGGAGGCTGCAGTGAGCCAAGATCACACCATTGCACTCCAGCCTGGGCAACAAGAGTGAAATTCCATCTCAAAAAAACAAACAAACCCTGCAAAATACATAAAGATTACAAAAAGTATAAAGAACAATTAAGTACCTGAGTACCCATCTGTAGAAGTCAGGCTTTGCTAACACAGGCAAAACTTTATATAGCCTTCTTGGATCCCTTATCCCTCTTGTTACCCAGAGAAGCACTATCCTGTATTTGACAGAGCAGTTTGCTGATCTCCTCAACCTTTGCTTACTTTTTTGAGACAGGATCTCTGTGAACCAGGCTGGAGTATGGTGATTCAGTCTTGGCTCACTGCAGCCTCCATCTTCCCAGGTTCAAGTGATCCTCCCACCTCAGCCTCCCGAGTATCTGAGACAACAGGCATGAGCCACCATGCCCAGCTAATTTTGAGATTTTTAGTAGAGATAGGGTTTCACCATGTTGCCCAGGCTGGTCTTGAACTCCTGAGCTCAAACAATTTGCCCACCTTGGCCTCCCAAAATGGTGGGATTACAGTGTGCACCACCTCACCTGGACTGACTTTACTTACTTAAATGGCAAGCTCCTGGAAGGCAGGCACTGTATTACTGACCTCTGTGCCCCTAGTACCTATCATGTGATATCCAAGACCAGTGGTTCTCTCCTGTGGCTGCATGTTAGAATTACCTGGGGGAGTATATTATCTTTAAAAATTAATGCTCAGGGCTAGGTGTGGTGGTTCATGCCTGTAATCCCACCACTTTGGGAGGCCAAGGCGGGCAGATAATCTGAGGTTGGGAGTTTGAGACCAGCCTGACCAACATGGAGAAACCCCATCTCTACTAAAAATACAAAAAAATTAGCCAAGAGTAGTAGCGCGTACCTGTAATCAAAGCTACTCAGGAAGCTGAGGCAAGAGAATTGCTTGAACCCAGGAGGCGGAGGTTGCAGTGAGCTGAGATCCCACCTTGCACTCCAGCCTGGGCAACAAGAGCAAAACTCTATCTCAAAAAAAAAAAAAAAATTAATGCCCAGGGTTCACAGATTTCTGATTTGTTTGATGTGGGGTTGGGCACTGGTATGCTTAGCAGCTGTCCCAGGTGAATCCTGATTTGCAAGTAGAGATCTACTATTCCAGACTGTGTCAGATTCCTTTGCTATAGTAAACTCTTTTTTTTTTTTTTGAGACGGAGTCTCGCTGTGTTGCTCAGGATGGAGTGCAGTGGTATGATCTTGGCTCACTGCAACCTCCGCCTCCTGGGTTCAAGTGATTCTTCTGCCTCAGCCTCTTGATTAGCTGGGATTATAGGTGCCCGCCACCACGCCTGGCTAATTTTTGTATTTTTAGCAGAGACGAGGTTTCACCGTGTTGGTTAGGCTGGTCTCAAACTCCTGACCTCAGGTGATTCACCCACCTTGGCCTCCCAAAGTGCTGGGACTACAGGCATGAGCCACTGCACTAAGAGCCTATAGTAAACTCTTAGCACCCATACTCCTTGTCAGCCTTTATCTCAAAGTATAACTTAAAATACGTATTTAATGCAAGCTCAGTGAGATCTGACTTGCTGTCTTGTTGCCATAGCACCTGGCATCTAGTTGCTTATTGCCATAGTGCCTGGCATATAGTGGGCTCCAGCTCATTGAACAGATGAACCTGAGCAGCGTTTGTTACAGTGCGCAATCAGGAAGTATGCATCTGACAAGAACAGCTTGACTATATTACCAGATTGTTGTTTCCACTGCTAGGGCAAAGCAGGTATCCCAGACTGTCATAGGGAGACCCAAACTCCATTTTAGAGGCTAAGTTAATTTATTTGTGCCTACTGACAATGGCCTTAAGAAGAAGTGAGGTTAGGGTTTGTCATCTATCTTGTAAATTGTCTACCACTTCACCTTATATTAAGAAGGTTGACAGATGTGGTGACTCATGCCTGTAATCCCAACACTTTGGTAGACCAAGGCGGGAGGATCTCTTGAGCCTAGGAGTTTGTGACCAGCCTGGGCAACATAGTGAAACCTTGTCTTTACAAAAACAAAAAAACTGCCAGTTGTGGTGGAGCATGCCTGTAGTCACAGCTACTTGGGAGGCTGAGGTGGGAGAATCACCTGAGCCCGGAAATTTGAGGCTACAGTGAACTGTGGTTGCCACTGCACCACAGCTCCTGGCTTCCGCCACCACTCCTGGCTAAGTTTTGTATTTTTAGTAGAGATGGGGTTTCACCATGCTGGCCAGGCTGGTTTCAAACTCCTGACCTCAAGTGATCCACTCACTTCAGCCTCCCAAAGTGCTGGGATACAGACATGAGCCACCGTGCCCGGCTTGTCTAGCTTTTCTTACTGAGACACATTTATAAATTTACATTTTGGTCTTGAAAGTATACCTAGGATGGAGTAATGGAAAATGGATACAGGATTGAAAGTCATGATGTGAAAAGGTTTTGGCTAGTGCTTCACAAACTTTAGCATGTGTTAAGAATCACCTGAATTACTGCCTCTACCTCAGAAATTCTGATTGAATCAAGTCGGTGTGGGCTGGGACCTAAGAATTTACATTTGTAATAAACTCTCAAGTGGTACAGTTCCGAAGACCACAATTGGAATGACACTGAGGTAGGTAGTAGCCTTTTGAAAAGGGAAGGAAAAAAATTACTAGACTAGGGAGCCATAGTGGTAACTAGAATAATAGTGGTGATTTACACTATAGTTTGACTCTTGATGACTTGGAAGGCATACTGTGGGTTGAGAATGGTAGAAAGAAAAGAGACTTGAAAGAAACTAGACTCCTGTAGCTGTGGCCTCAGTGCAGTTTATTCCTGGGTAGGGGAGCCCTTGCTCTGCCAATACCACCCTGGGAGCTATTCTGCTCTGTGGTGCTCATCACTGGATCTCTTCCTTTAGTGGTGGGGCCGCACTTAGTTGGTCACTAAATCTTAGTCTACCACAGAAATGGCTTTTGCTTTTGAATCTGGTTTCCCTCTCTTTTTCCACAGCCATTTGTGTTTTCAGATCCTTGTTATCTCTCACCTTGTGTCTTGCCACAAACTTCTGACTGTTCTGTTTCTTTTGTTCCCCTTTTCCTTCCAAGTCTGTCTTCAACATAATCACCAGAGTGATTATCTGTAAAAAAAAAAAAAAAAAAACCTGGCCAAGTTACATTAATGCTTTAAAACCTGGCTACCTGTTGTCTTTAGATTTAAGTCCAAGTGTGACATATAAGTAAGTTCCTTTGGGATCTGGAGGATGAGGAGAGATGTAGGTAAGTTTCCTGTCCCTGGAGTAAAACCTGGCATACTTTTTGCTATGGGTGTTACGTAGAAGACAAATAGACATTTGACAAGGTTTGAACTTGTGTGACTCCTGAGGTCATTTGAACTGAATGATGCTGAATATGATACAGTTGCTATCCTGAAGGCTTCTCCGTTTCATTAGTAAAACAGATATAAAACAGAAGACCGCGTGCCTGTATGTTATAATGAGTGCTGTCAGAGTTTGATGAAGTCACTGATCATTTATGTCTGAATAGTTGAAGGAAGAAGTCATGTTAGAAGTTCATTCAGTATGAGGTAGATGCGGATGTATTTAAGTGGTTACAAAGGGAAAGTCCAGCTTGAGCAGAGGCCATGCAGGGGTGGGGATGAGGTGCAGTATAGATATACTTGGGGACTGGTCTGCTTCCTGGGGTGGGAAGTAACAGGAAGGAAAGCTAGATCACAGGGACCCTGCTGAGCTTAAGCCATTTAGATCTGATCTTACGGGCTGGCAGATAGGTAACTGGGGCAATAATGTGATAAAATTAATGTTTTATAAAAATGAGCCATTATTGTATAGTATGCTTTGTAAAGGGGAGCGTCTTAAAGCAATGGAATAAGTTAAACTGTAGACTAATTCTGGCAACAGGTATGGAGTTCTGCTCCTTCTGTCTTATTTGCATTGCCACCTAGTCTCACATGTGAAACATGGAGGAAAGAATATAGGACTGAGAATATAAGTGGGTTCTATTGGGTGGAATATTTAAAGGTTTTGATTGACTACTGGGCAGCGGTAATCTCATTTTTGAGGAGAAGCTAAACTCCGTGTTTATTTTGTGGGATATTATATAGAAAGATGTCTGAAAACAAACGTCCAGTTTCTAGTTGGAGATAGGAGACTGAAACTTGGGTAAGAGCTGAGTCTGGATAGGAGTTTGAAAGATGTCTGTGTGGTAGTTAATAGTTAAACCATGGAATGAAGCAGGCCTCCTGAACTGTGGAGTTCAGAGATAAAAAGCCAGATGGAGCTCTGGACGATGCCAGAGGCCATCAGGTAGAAGCAACCAACAGAGAGTTGGAGAGATCAGAGAAGGACCAGGATTGTGTAATATTTCTGGAAGCCAAAGGAGGAGAGAAGATGTCAAATTTATATTTCAAGGAAAATAGGCAGTTGGATTTGTCATAAAGAATTTTATTGGGATCTTTTTTAGATAAGGAAAAGGCCTGGTTTCTGAGGGCTTGAGAAAAGGAAATGAACAATGGAAAGGGAAAGAGCACTCTTGAAAGGCACTAAGAAAAAGGAGAGTCTGGCTGAATCAGCCCAATTCCTCCGCTTCATCTCAAAGACCCGCATGTGTGTAAGGCAGATAGAAGAGGGAAAGGTGAAGATGCTGGCAGAATATTAGGAGGGAATAAACAGACACATCTTTCTGGAGTTGTGAGAAAAAGGAATCAAAGGCGTCCACTGGATTAATTTCTAAGGGACACTATACCCTTGGCTGAAAAAAAGGTAATCTTAAAGGCTGTTGTTGAAGATCTGGATAATACTCATTTCCTCTGGTTAGGTAGGAGTGGATGTTATTGATACTCAGAGGGAGGTGGAGAACAGAATTAGGATTTATAATGTCTATCAAATTATCTCTTGAGTTTCTGAGCCGTTCTTCAGATTTCATTTAAAATCTTTTTTTTTTTTTTTTTTTTTTTTGAGACGGAGTCTCGCTCTTGTTACCCAGGCTGGAGTGCAATGGCGCGATCTCGGCTCACCGCAACCTCCGCCTCCTGGGTTCAGGCAATTCTCCTGCCTCAGCCTCCTGAGTAGCTGGGATTACAGGCACGCGCCACCGTGCCCAGCTAATTTTTTTTTGTATTAGTAGAGACGGGGTTTCACAATGTTGACCAGGATGGTCTCGATCTCTCGACCTCGTGATCCACCCGCCTCGGCCTCCCAAAGTGCTGGGATTACAGTCATTTAAAATCTTAGTAGCTATTACCATTCATATCTTTACTTCTGTAATGCTCTCAGACTCAGATCTTGAATTACATTGGTCTAGAAAGAGGAAATGGGAGGGAGCTGTGCTGTCCCTGTAGAATCCAAATTTTAGAGGGCAGGATTAAGGGTAGGCAAGGAGCTACAGTCAACATCAGTTCTGAAAAGATAGGACTTGAAATGTACAGAACACCCAACTCCTGCTTTACATATGAAAAACCAAGGGTCAGAATCAAGATTTGAATCTAGCTCTGATATTTCAAGTGAAATATTTCTTCCAGCATCCCACCCAATAGTGCGAAGACATGGGCAGTCTGATCCTCTCTTCATTTTTAGGCAAAAGACTAAACTCTTTGCCATTTAACATTTACTAAACTTGTCCTAAAAGAAGGAATGTCAGTGGATTTCCATTTTACTTCTATTTTCCCAGACATCCCTGTGATGGAGGCACAGATGAGTTGTGTGGAAAGGGCTAGCGGTAGGAGAGATTGCCAAACCTATAGGACCTGCTTGGAGGAACTGGCCAACTAGGGAATCACCTCAAACAGTGAACTGTTGACTAGAGTTTGGTTATTTGGTTCCTGTGTTGGATGAGAGCAGGCCCTGTTCTGTGTCTTTTTCTTAGAATATACTGTCCTGGTCAGTGCTAACTTTTATCAGTTAGATCTTTGCAACTCTGTGTGGTCCATTGTCTAGCAGCACCAACATCACCTGGGAGCTTGCTAGAAATGTTGATTTTCAGGCCTCATCCCAGATCTATTGGATCTAACTCTGTTAACAAGATCTCTGAGTGATTTGTATGTCTAATGGTTTAGAAGCACAGAAATCCTGAGAGCTGAGAGTAAAATTCTCAAATGAAGTATCAAGCTGGGGACTTGGGAACATCATAAATTTTATTGACTGTATCCAGTAAGATTTAAGTAATCTCTGAGTATGGGACACCACCACCAGTTTCGAGCATGTTTTGGGGATCCTGGCTCCCTATGCCTTACTCAGTTCAGAACCTGTAGTAGAGCCATCCACAGTTCCCAGCATACCTCTGCAACCTCATCTCTAGCCACTCATTTGTACCTTCAGCTCCTCACAATTCCTGGTCCTCTTAAGATGTACATCTGTTTCTCTTTCTGTCATGCCCAGCAAACTTCCACTTTGGCTTCAAAACCTAGCTGAAATACCTTCTCTGGGACTTCTTCCCATTTTCATATTGGCATAGCGTTATGCTGGTACCTCTGCTTGAACCTTATCTGACATCTGTCATGTGCCCAGCACAGGCAGATATTCATAAACCTTTGTGGAATACCCCCTAGATTCTCACTACCTAGCTGAGCTTCGGGAGCTAATGTTTTGTTGTTTAGGTTTATTGAGAGGAGTGACGAATCCTCTCAATAAATGCTTTAAAAATTAGAACGTTTGGCTGGGCACAGTGGCTCACACCTGTAATCCCAGCACTTTGGGAGGCCAAGGCAGGTGGATCACCCGAGGTCAGGAGTTTGAGACCAGCCTGGCCAACATGGTGAAACCTGTTTCTACTGAAAATACAAAAATTAGCGTGGCATGGTGGTGGGCGCCTGTAGTCCCAGCTACTGGGGAGGCTGAGGCAAGAGAATAGCTTGAACCCGGGAGGCAGAGGTTGCAGTGAGCCAAGATTGTGCCACTGCACTATAGCCTGGGCGACGAGAGTGAGGCTCCGTCTTGAAAAAAAAAAAATTAGAATGTTTGAAGGATTTTAATCTCACACAGTTTCTGTTCCCTTTGTTCATTTCATGATAGAAGGAGACAGGGCCCATAGTCCTTACTTAAGTTTTTGATGGTTTATTTTCAAAGGTATAACAGAAATGTCACTGGCAATTTTGGTAACCAGGGAATCAGGGTCTTTCTGAGGTTGGTGACCTGTTTTCTTTATAGCTGACCATGTATCTGTGCCTGCTCCCCTTGAATTATAGCCCAGGTGCTCTCTCAAAGTCTCGAAAAGGAAATCCCCACCCGCTTTGTCATATCTGCCCAGACTGCTAAGAGCAGTGTGTACCCTGTGCATGTAGCCATCCCTTCTCTAGAACGCTGGTTCTCTGGCTGGACTGGCCAATCCACTTCATCTTAGTCACACTGCTTCAGCCCTGATACTGCCTGGTGCCTGCTTGAGCCTGTGCTGCTTGCAGCAGATTACTGCATGCTTGTTCCTGGGCCCATTTCCTGTTTCTATTCTAGTCGCTGGAGGTTCAGCTCTGCTTCCTGCCTGTGTGTCTCACACAGATTCCTCTTGCTGGAACCTTTTGTTTCTTTGGAACAGCCTCAGTCTTTGAAAACCAACTGAGCCTTACCTCTAGTATGATAGCCCCGGAGTCAGTCAGTCCTACAGAGGACTGGCCGGAAGTACCTTCTCCCCATTAAGCACACCATTTGAATTTTACATTGTTTTTCAGTTTGTCCTCAGCCCTGCTGTAGGAAGCTAAGTTGGGCCAAACTTGTCCTCACTCATTAGTACACAGGGGCATCAGGACTGGTATGTCCTGATTCTTTTATACCTGGAACTTATAAACGTATTTCCTACTACTGAGGAAAACTCTTAGTATCCCACTTAGTAACCTCTCTGGCCCAAACTTCCCTGAAGCCCAGATGATACTTATTTTGAGTTGGGCAGGTAATGCCATCCTCAGCAGAATAACAGGCTGCAGAGAACATAGGGATGGAAAAGAAAGCATGTGCTGACTCAACCCTCCATCCTGTATGAGCAATTCAAACCTTCCTCCCACCTGCTCAGAGCTTAGGGTGAGAGAGAAACAGTGAGGTTGTAAAAAGGGAAGAAGTGAAGGAAGTTGTCCTGGACAAATGTATTTAAAGGCCTAAGGCTCCCCCACCTTGCCCATTTCCTTCAAAAAATATTCTTTGTGAATAAATATTTGTTCTCTTTTCCTTTACACTACTCTTTTGGGATCATTTGATAGTACTGAGTCAGAGGACGTCTGTACTGAACCCTAGGGCTAGCTATATTTAATAGAGAGATAGGTTTAATACAGGGAATTTGGGCTTACAGAATCACTAGAAGGAGTGAGGGAGCTTGCTCTAGGCTTGGCCTCGAGAACCTAGACCCAGATTTTACCTAGATCTGACCTACTAGGGGAACTTCTGCCTCAGAGCTACTATTGGATTGATTGTTCTTAAATCATACCCCTGAAGCTGTGATCCAGGATCAGTAAGCTGGTATCAAGAAGCAGTAGCTGCTGCTGCTGCCAGAACCAGCAACCAGTTAAGTGGCCGATGGAACCAAAATGCTCCTGCAGAAACAAGTAAAGGAGATGAAATATGGTCTCTGCTTACTTCGATCTAATCTCATGAGTCAGCTTCTCATTAGCAGAAGCTGAAATGTATCCAAAACCAAGGGATTCTTGGAAATTTCATTTTTAAGCTCTTTAACCTCTACAGTTAGAGAAAGAGTAGAATGGAGGCAGCATGAACCAGCCCAACAGAATATTTACAGTACTGACACCCCCATTCCCATCTCCCTTCACACCCTCCCCAACTTTACATATGAGGAACCTAAGGCCCAGAAAGGGCAAGGGGCTTGTCCAAGGTCATTCAGTAAATGAGAACATTGGATTCTCTGACTTCTAGTCCAGTGCTTCTACTGTTGCTTTTACTGTTACTAAAACTTTTCTTGCACAAGACCAGCAAAAAGATCCTGTAAGAAAAGGAAAAGGCTGGGCATGGCAGCTCATGCCTGTAATCTCAACACTTTAGGAGGCCGAGGCTGGTCGATCACGAAGTCAGGAGATCCAGACCATCTTGGCCAATATGGTGAAACCCCGTCTCTACCAAAAATACAAAAATTAGCCGGGCGTGATGGTGCATGCCTGTAAATCCCAGCTACTCGGAAGGCTGAGGCAGGAGAATCGTTTGAACCAGGGAGTTAGAGGTTGCAGTGAGCCAAGATCGCTCCACTGCACTCCAGCCTGGAGACAGAGAGAGACTCTGTGTCAAAAAAAAAAAAAAAAAAGAAAGAAAAAGAAAAGGAAAAATGCCATATTCAGAAGATGGACTTTGCTTTCCGTATTCTCTTTGGAGAAAGAGTAGGAGGTATGAACAGATATTGAGATTTCAAGGCAAACCTAATGATACTACAGCTTCTGTATTTAGTTCTGTTCTCCAGAAGGATATAAGAAGCACTTACTCGGCCAAGTGGGTAGATCACAAGGTCAGGAGTTTGAGACCATCCTGGCCAACATTGTGAAACCCCATCTCTACTAAAAAAAAAAAAAAAAAAAAAAATACAAAAAAATAGCTGGGCGTGGTGGCAGGCGCCTTTAATCCCAGCTACTTGGGAGGCTAAGCCAGGAGAATCGTTTGAACCTGGGAGGCTGAGGTTGCAGTGAGCCGAGATCACGCCATTGCACTCCAGCCTGTGCAACCTGGCAAGACTCTCAAAACAAACAAACAAACAAAAAAACAACAAAGAAGTATTTACTCTGAAAGGAAGAATTCTCAAAAACTAGAATGTCCTGATATTCCTTAGTCAGCATGGATGAACTCAGTTGCCATAATGACAGTGGCTCACCTTTACCCATTCCCCACTTGCCTTTTCTTTTCCTCTTGGTGTTTTTCTGTCTAAAAAAAGATCAATAAAAGTCAGCACACCAGCCCCTAGATGTTTGGTTTCATGTCTGTCCTTAGGGGGACTTGGGCCTTTCAATCAAGAAGTAAGCCAAGTCCACCTGGAAATATTATCATTGTAGAAATCACTAGGGTCCTTTAAGCCAGCGGTGAGAATCTGTTTCTTCAAACTTGTCCCAGAGGGGAAGACCTGTAGGTGTGGAGCTTTGTTAACATACCTGATAAATCAAGTATAGAATTAGCTCTGTTTTTTTTTTTGCTCGTGTTTCTAAGACATTTGGTGTTCTACTAGAAAGCTGTAGTGAGCCGGGCACGGTGGCTCATGCCTGTAATCCCAGCACTTTGGGAGGCCAAGGCCGGTGGATCACGAGGTCAAGAGATTGAGACCATCCTGGTCAACATGGTGAAACCCCGTCTCTACTAAAAATACAAAAAAAATTAGCTAGGCATGGTGGCGCATAATCCCAGCTACTCAGGAGGCTGAGGCAGGAGATTTGCCTGAACCCAGGAGGTGGAGGTTGCGGTGAGCCGAGATCGCGCCATTGCACTCCAGCCTGGGTAACAAGAGTGAAACTCCGTCTCAAAAAAAAAAAAAAAAAAAAAAAAGAGCTGCGGTGAAATTGAAGCAGAGTTTACCTCCAAGCTGCTAGCTTCCTTCCCGTTTGACCTTTCCCAAAGAAGCTAAGAAGCAATGCCTTGTTGAAGGTGGTAACAAGAGGTTGAAGGCTCAATCCTGAGAGTCAGTGAACTTGTCCCTTAAGGCCGGCTTTGATGTGGGAAGAATATTGAATATTGCTTACTGAGATGGGGTTGGGTAAAAGTAATTTTTCCTGACATTTTGGGGAAGGTAAGAGAGAAACCAAGTTTAGATTAAAAGGGATCAGTGGCCAGGTATGGTGGCTTACACCTGTAATCCCAGCAGTGTGGGAGGCTGAGGCAAGAGTTGGAGACCAGCCTGGGCAGCATAGCAAGATTCCCATCTCTACAAAAAAAAAAAAAAAAAAAAAAAGTTGGCCATGCCTGTAGTCCTAGCTACCTGAGAAGCTGAGGCAGGAGGATCACTTGAGCCCAGGAGTTTGAGACTGCAGTGAGGTATGGTTGCACCACTGCACTCTATATAGCCTGGGTGACAGAGCAAGACCCTCTCTCAAACAAACAAATAAAATAGGTAAATATTCAGCAGAACCATTATCAAGAATATTTGGGTTTTTATCCCCTCTTCTAGAACTTGACTATAGCTCCCCTGTATTCAGAGTTGTTCTTTTTGGGGTTGTATTCTGGTTTAAGATTCTATCCATTTCTCACACTCAGATCTGTTTGTTCCACCCTCCCCCTAAATATTTGGATTTTATGTAGACCAATAGGCTAAGGTAGGGAAGACCACTGACAGGTATAAATTTAGGAGTTTACAAAACCAAGGAGGCCATCCAGCCCCCTAGTTCTGAGCAATGTTCAGCGCAGTGCCAACTTTGCCTTCTCCAGTTGTCCTTGCTTGCTTTCTGGTTGCTATAATTCTGAGGGGCAGCCAGGCTTGCTGTAGAGAGGAAAGCCAGATGATGTGGAAGCCTAAGGTAACCCCCGCTCCTTGTTACACTTCTCATACCCAGAACTATGCTTGCTTTCTGTGTTCCTTTCCTCTTACTCCCCTTTCCTGCCCTCTTTACTCAAGTTCTAAGATTATAGCTGATGATCTTCATAATAGAACAGACTTTGTTTGGTTGACCTTCCTAACAGGGAATGCTTGGCTTTGAGAAAGTAGGGGGTTCCTAAATTCTTTGCCTTCTCTAGCTTTACAATGCTCTTATTTCCTGCTGGGATTAGAACAGCCCTATTCCATAAATATGCACTGCTCTTGGCTGCTGTAACTCTGGCCCAGCTCTGACCCAGATTCATTTTTTTTTCCCAGATATGAGTCTATTAACTAGTGACCCTCAAAACACTTCATACATTTTTGGCCAAAAAGTGGTTATTGACTGGGTAAGACAGTGAGAAGCCTTTGGGGGGCAGGGTGACCAGTCAGGCAGGTAACATGGTATTATACAGGCCTGATGGGGACTGTGACAAACCGAAAAGCAGGGTTTCAAACAGTTAGTAGCCTATGGGAGTTCCAGAATCATCATCATTATCTTCTTTTTATTTATTTATTTTTTGAAGACGTTAGATGCCTGGATTTTTATGTAAAATCTCCCTGTTTTTAGATGTGTCTATATGAGGGTGTTAGAATTGAAAAATTCTCTGGGGGCCTGTGGACTGTCCCATGTAGCTTTGGCTCTCTCTTGCATTTCCCTTTGAGCTGCTGCCTAGAGTTTCTCTGGGGGTGGGGAGACAGCTATGAGGAGCACCTTCTCATCTATCCTTTGCCAATTCTCATTGTGTTTGGTGTTTGTTTTATTGGTTTGTAGGGGGGAGCAACAGGGGAAATGTTGAGCAGAAGCACTCCATGTGATTAAACCTCTGGCTGAGCAGATCTGTGGGAGTAGAATATCGACCCCTGGAAAATCAATGGCTGCTGCAGTGACCCAGCTGCTGTTTGCAGGGGCTCCCACCACAGGAATGCAAGCAGCCCAGCAGTCTTACTTCTCCCCTACTTTATACCTCAGCCATGCCCTCAGCCTCCACCCAAAGGGTCAGGCCTGCCTCAAGAGATTTTGCAGAGGTGGGTTAGAACAGCACGTTCTTGTATTTTCACAGTTAGATTGAAATTTCTCCAGTGACAGAGCCTTCAACAGCCTTCTTTCCAGACATTCCTTTCCTGCACTGCTGCAGTTCTAGCAACAGCTCTTACCAAGATGCCAAACCCCATTGGGGTTGTACTTCTGAGTTTTTTGAGACAGTTTCACTCTTGTTGCCCAGACTGGAGTGCAATGGCGTGATCTTGGCTCACTGCAACCTCCGACTCCTGGGTTCAAGCAATTCTCCTGCCTCAGCCTCCCAAGTAGCTGGGATTACAGGCATGCCCCACCACACCCCACTAATTTTTTGTATCTTTAGTAGAGATGGAGTTTCTCCATGTTGGTTAGGCTGGTCTGGAACTCCCAGCCTCAGGTGATCTGCCCACTTCAGCCTCCCAAAGTGCTGGGATTACAGGCATGAGCCACTGTGCCCGGCGTACTTCTGAGTTTAAAACAGGAGAATCGGCTCTCTTGATACCAGCACCCAAGAGCCCCTCCCTTATTGTGAAGGTCTAGAATTCAGGTACTGGGGTATAGCATGGGGGAATGGAGATTAAAGGAAAAAAAGAGGACTGATAGAGATTGGGTCTAAAGAGGATGCTTTTGAGTAGATAATTCATTGAGCAACGTTATCAAGCATCTTGTCTTTTGTGTGTCTGGCATCTTTCTGGTCACTAATAGCCTGATCCTGCTCTGGTCCCGCAGGCTAGTGGAGAAAAAGGGCAGATAGAGCACAATGCCATCAGTCCTGTAACACTGCATCTAGAGGAGCCTCAAAGGAACTCTGGGCCCTGCCTATATGATGAGAGTAGGGAACTAGCACTGTGACTTGGTTTAAAGTAGATGGTTTAAAAGAGTGGCTAGCAGATCTCTGCTTGGAGCCTGGAGGCTTCTTGAATCCTCACTGTCTCCACAAAGCTATTTTCATCTTGGAATTTCCCAAGACTAAAAAATTTTAGCCTGTAGTTACTGTACCTATAATGCATCTGCAGGCATTTATTCTCCTACCCAATTCTACTCTGATGGCTGGGAAATCAGCCAGCCTGATGCGTGTTAAAGGAGAGCTCAGTTGCCGTATTGTCGGAGCCCTTCTATGGCCAGAGGATTGAAGCTTGCTTGGCTTTTAAAGCCTCTAGAAAGGAGTCTTCCCATCTTGTAGCTTGGGTAGTGGGGCCCCTAAACAAAACCCAAATGTACTGCAGTTTGGAAGGGTAGTTCCAGTGCTGGGTGAGGAGGAAAGTGTGAGGATTTGAAATGGCCTAAGAGGTGGCCATCTAGAGGCCAGGAATATCTTGATTTTTTTTTTTTCTCTCTCTCTGAGCCATGCCCTTGTGATTGATAAAAGGATTAGAACACATTCAGTTTGAAAACTCAGCAGAGACCAGGCTCCTACCTTCATGGGACTTAACTTGTGCTTGTTTTTCCCTACATTCAAAGCTACCCTCCACATAGCCCTCTGTCCACTTAAACATTAAGTACCCTACAGAAAACCCAGGGGTGAGAAGAAGTACTGTACCCTTTAATTTAGCATAGAAAAAGTAGGTTTAACTTGAAGATTTATTAGTGAAAGGGCTGATTTGAAATAAATGCTGAAAGTTATAGCAAGAGTGATTAGGAAAGGGAAACGCAGCATAGATTTGTAGAGTTTGGTCTACGGCCATATCACCCTGAATGCGCCCGATCTTGTCTGATCTCGGAAGCTAAGCAGGGTCGGGTCCAAGGCCTTAGTACTTGGATGGGAGATTTGTAGAGTTTGATTATCTAGTATCAGTCTTTCCTTCTATAAAGGAGTTAAGTGAAGCCTCATGAGGTTAGCCAGTTGAGTCAAGTAGCTAATCACTCAGCATGTCTGGTGATACAGGTTGTTGCCTTACGTCTGTTGGAGCATGGAGCCCAGCCTTTGATAGTGTCAAGCTTCTATTAATACCTTATGGAAAGAGTGCAAAGTAATAATGGATTTGAACCTCAGTTCTGTTTAATAGCTGTCTGTCCTTGGACAAGTCACTTCTGAACCTGCTGCTGCTTTGTCAAAATGGGGGTAATAACTGTATCAGAAGATTGTGAAAATTAAATGTGAGACAACCACTCACCTTATGATTGAATATGTGATAGTCACATATTCATGTAAATTCTGCTCCCTTTCAAAAGGAAGATATAAAGGAACTTTATTAACTTTTTCCAGCATCCTTTGGATTTGAAGATTTGGTCTCCATATCAATCTTTATGAATCCTGATGCATGTATAGAGGGTTTCCTCTTGGAGGTGGGCCCCTGAAAAGCATTCTGGAGATAAGAACAGTCTAACCCTTCTCTGCTGTGCCTTCCCCATCAGGTGGCCAAAAGGTACCAGGAAGAATGAATTATTATCTTCAGAACAATAGCCTATTGTAGAAAAGGAGAAGAGGGAGTTTGGTGGAGGATTTTGTCCTTTGTGCTGGTTTCTAGGATACAAACCAAGTTTTTGGAAACTTGATGGGGGCAAGTAGGAAACTGATTTTTCTGAGCCTTTCCTGGAGTAGCTTCTGCTGTTCCAAACCATGGGTGTTGTCCATGTAGGTGATAGTGCTTGGTCCTACACTAAAAGGATAGTGTCAACCTCTGCATCTTTTGTTCTCCTTCCTTACTACCTGCTTAATTAACTCCTGACTTGAAAGTACCACCAGGAGTGAAAGGCAGCTTATTTTGTGTGTTGATTCATTCTTGGCATTTCAGCTAGTACCAGCAAGCCTGCTTTCTAGGCATAGATGGCAGTTAATCTGTTGGACTGAGACCACTCCAAGGAATAACAGCACAGCAGTTCTGTAACTCTTAGAGTCTCTTCTGGTCTGGTGTGGGTCAGATTTCTCTTTCTTACATTTATAGCAAAGACTAAGAAGAAAAAAAGAAGAGGTAGCCTCTTCTCCCCTGCTCCCTCAACAAATTGTTGCTTAAGGAAGATTTTATGAAAAGCCAGGTCTCCCAAAAACCTCTTTGCCTTAAGTAATTAATTTTGTCTCAGTTTTTCTTCCTTAGTGTTTAAGGCTGTTGCCTCCTTTCCTACCTTTTCCTTTTCTTCATGGGTTATGTTTCCCGGTCTCTTCTGTGTTCTTCAGGATTTCCTCCCATTCTTCAGCATGAGAGCAGCCTAGGGGAGAGGATAGGGAACTGGCAAATTACTAGTGTAGATTTGGTCATTATGGAATTTTTTCATTCACATATTGTCATTCAAATGGGGACAGCTGAGCTGCAAGGTTCCCAGTGTACACATTTATTACAAGCATGTGTAGGATTTACCTGGTTCTCATGATGGGTGGTTTACCTACCAGTATCAGCACAATTCAGCAAAAGCTTTTCCTGACTAAATGCATACAAGAACTCCACCTGGGGTTCCTCAAGGATTTAGCCAGATTTTTGGGAAAACCCTAAATC
This sequence comes from Aotus nancymaae, assembly GCF_030222135.1. Taxonomy (NCBI): domain Eukaryota; kingdom Metazoa; phylum Chordata; class Mammalia; order Primates; family Aotidae; genus Aotus; species Aotus nancymaae. The sequence goes on from NW_026988467.1 coordinate 23,340,391, forward strand.
TGAGCATTGCCATGAGCCTATTCTTTATACTTACCTGTTGCCATTTAACCTGCTTGGCAAAATGGACTGATGTCATCCTTATGTGGCTCTATTGGGAGATAATTAAACCTCCCTCCTCTAACCCTGATCTGGTATCTTCCTGCTTGAAAATATTCTTCATTAGGCAGTCAGTTCATGTTAGAACTTGCAGTTCTTCCTGTGAAAGTACAAGCACCCCTACCGCCCCTACCCACAAAATGAGGTATGGACTGTGTGATTTCAGGCATGGTTTTGTTGTGGTGTGAAGAGAAGGTGTTAGCTGCTGAGTTCTGTTTGTCAGCAGAGCCTGACAAACTCATGCTGGCACTCACTAGGGCTGGGCAACCAATCACAGCTGGAACAGTTACCGTCATGGAGTCCCTATGGGCTTCCTCTATCAGGTCACATCCCAAAATAACATTGGGCAGTATTTCAAGTGAAGAAATGAAGGCTTTCAGGGCTGTAGCCAGCCTGGAGTGTGAGATTCTGTGTGAAATAGTTGGATCTGCTCCAGCGCTTTTGATCTGCATGGTAGATGAGCAATAAAATGCACAAAACACGTTGGAAACACGTGAGGAAATTCTCCTGGCCCTGCTGCTTCCTTGGAACTGGCAGGGCACTGAGTGGGCTGATCCTCACCTCCCATCTCTCAGCAGGATTATACTTGGAGGAGAACAAATCCAGGAAAAGAAATCTTCCCATTAAAGGGGCATTGCTGCAGTTCTTTTAGCAGTCCTTCCAGAAGATGCTTGTTAGGTGAGCTCTTCTGGGAGAATTGAGAACCTGAGATGCCAAGGGCAGCCCCCACCAGCAAGAATAGGGCTTGGATTGATTGAATTTTTATTAATGATAATTAATTTTTATTAATAATTAGTGTTGTTGAAAACAACTGTTAGAAACATTGAGGTCTGACTCAATAATCAGACGTCTAGTTTTTTGTGGAATAAAAGACCTGAAAAACTGGCTTTTTTTGTAGAGTAGAAAGCAGAGGTGTGTCCTGTGTAATAAAAGGACGGGGAGTTCAGAGCAATATTTGTTCATGTAGATAGAGGGGCGGGACATCTTTTGGAGACTTCTGCCCTTACCACTCCCTCCTATTTCCCAATAAAAATATTTACTATGACTAGCCACTGGGACTGGTGGGCATGTCTTAAAACCTATAATGCTGGTATGTTGTTATATCTCTCATATGGTTTGACCCTGACCATATGGTGCTGGGGGGTTTCATGCATATGCCCCAGGGATGTCACAAACTTAGATTTGTCCAGCCCTCCCTGATTCTGTATGTGAGAAAACTGAAGCCTGGCTTGTTGCCAGTTTGCCCAAGGTCACAACTGATAAGTACCAAAAGCTGGGCCTTGGTCTCCTAACTTGGAGGTGTATCCTTTCTCCTTAGTTCATATAATGTCAGAACATAATGGAGAGAGAGAGCCAGCGTGGCCTATGGGGTTCAGCAGGCTGGGATTTAAAATCTGGCTTCCACCACTTGCCAGATGACGTAAGCATGTAACCCAATCTCTTTAGGCATCAGCTTCCTTATCTTCAAATTGGTAATGTGGCCAGGTACAGTGGCTCACGCCTGTGATCCCAGCACTTTGGGAGGCCAAAGTGTGGGAGGATTACCTGAGCTCAGGAGTTTGAGACCAGCCTGGGCAACATGGTGAAAACCTTTTCACACCACTACAAAAATACAAAAAATTACCCAAGTGTCTGTAGTTGCAGCTACTCAGGAGACTGAGGTGGGATGATGGCTTGAACCTAGGAGGCAGAGGTTGCAGTAAGCCAGGATCATGCCACTGTACTCCAGCCTGGGTAACAGCCAGACACTGTCTCAAAAAAACCCAAACCAAAAATAAAATGGTAATGATAGTAGTTTCTATAACCAAGAATTGTAGAAAATTGGGTAACTTTGCAAAGTGCCTGGCATATAGTAGATGCTCAAATGGTAGCTATTGTTAATCGTAAATGATTTGCCCCTTTCTATGCTAACATTTTGGCTCTTAAAATTATTTGAAACCAGCTATCCCATGCTGACCAGTTGCCGTCTAATGAAAATGACAGTTTGGGAGATTGGCCTCAAGCCAACCAAATCAGAGAGATAAGAAGATTAATGCTCTTCCTTCCCCAGTATTTTTCTGTGCCCAGGAATCCCAGCCAGGTGGGGCTACTGTTGACAGTGGTTTATTTAGCACTTTTTCTCCGAGAAGCTTAGGGCATTTTACCAAAAGTGACAGCTCTCCTGAGGAACGGGAATCCACCTCTTTGCCAGCCACAGATGCCTTTAGAGTTCTGAGATCCCAGCCCCAAGAGCTGCAAAGGTTTTCTTTAGGCTTCTGGGATCCCTCAGGTGGACCAGGGGCATTCTCCTTGTGGATCTGTGGTGAGCCTGGTTTAACTGAAGTATGGCTGAAGGGACCTCCTCAGTTCTTGCCCTGAACTGATAGCAGTGGCTGGTGGGTTTTGGTTTTTTGTTGTTTGTTTTTTGTTTTTTTCCTTAGCTCTTCAGTACCTGTCTAAAGCTACACACGATGGCCAGGGTGGTGGCTCATGCCTGTAATCCCAGAACATTGGGAGGCTGAGAAGAGCAGATTGCTTGAGCCCAGGAGTTCAAGACAAGCCTGGGCAACATGGCAAGGGCCCCATTTCTACAATAAAAGTTTAAAAATTAGCTGGGGACCAGGTGTGGTGGTGGCTCATGCCTGTAATCCCAGCACTTTGGGAGGCCAGGGTGGGTGGATCGCCTGAGGTCAAGAGTTGAAGACCAGGCTGGACAACATAGTGAAACCCCATCTCTACTAAAAAGAAAAAAATTAACTGCATGTGGTGGCATGCTCCTGTAATCCCAGCTACTCAGGAGGCTGAGGCAGGAGAATCACTTGAACCTGGGAGGTAGAGGTTGCAGTGAGCTGAGATCATGCCGTTGCACTCCAGCCTGGGCAACAGAGTGAGACCCTGTCTCTCTCTCTCTCTTTTTCTCTCTTTCTCTCTCTCTCGCTCTCTCTCTCTTTTTTTTTAAGATGGGGTTTCACCATGATGGCCAGGCTGGTCTTGAACTTCTGACCTCAGGTGATCCACCCACCTCGGTCTCCCAAAGTGCTAGGATTACAGGCATGAGCCACAGCGCCTGGCCACCCTGTCTCTTAAAAAACAAACAAAAATAACCCACAAAGATACACACCAAATTGAACAGTGGTTTCTCTATTGAGGGCAACGGAAAGACAGCCTTTGGGGGCTTTGGCTTCACCTATAATATCTGAAATGTTTTTATCATGAGAATGTTTGTGTTTTACTTGTATAAGACAAAAATGATCAAGACAAAACTTTTTCTTTTTCTTTTTCATTTTTTTTTTTTTTTCTGAGACGGAGTCTCATTCTGTCACCCATGCTGGAATGCAGTGATGCCTCTTGGCTCACTACAACCTCTGTCTCTCTGTTTCAAGGAATTCTCCCTGCCTCAGCCTCCTGAGTAGCTGGGATTATAGGTGCCCACCACCACACCTGGCTAATTTTTTTTTTTTTAAGACCAAGTCTTGCTCTGTCACCCAGGCTGGAGTACAGTGGCATGATCTCTGCTCACTGCAGCCGCTACCTCCCAGGTTCACGTGATTCTCCTGCCTCAGCCTCCTGAGTAGCTGGAATTACAGGTGTGTGTCACCACGCCCAGCTGATTTTTGTATTTTTACTAGAGACGTGGGGTTTCACCATATTGGTCAGACTGTTCTTTAACTCCTGACCTTGTGATCCACCTGCCTTGACCTCCCAAAGTGCTGAGATTATAGGCGTGAGCCACTGCACCCAGCCTAACTTTTGTATTTTTACTAGAGACGAAGTTTCACCATGTTGACCAGGCTGGTCTCTCGGCTTAGCCTCCCAGAGTTCTGGGATTATAGGCGTGAGCCACCGTGCCTGGCCTAAAACATTTAATTTTTTTTTTCTTTTGAGACAGAGGCCCTCACTGTCGCCGGGGCTGGAGTGCAGTGGCACGATCTCAGCTCACTGCAACCTCTGCCTCCTGGGTTCAAGTGATTCTCCTGCTTCAGCCTCCTGAGTAGCTGGGATTACATGCACCTGCCACCATGCTCAGCTAAATGTTTGTATTTCTAGTAGAGACGGGGCTTCACTACCTTGGCCAGGCTGGCCTCTAACTCCTGACCTCATGATCCGCCCACCTCGGCCTCCTAAAGTTCTGGGTTTACAGGCATGAACCACCACGCCTGACCAACATTTAATTTTTCAAAGTGATTTGAACTGAACCAAGTTTTCGTCTGATGGATGGATCCTTGTTTCCTATTCTGTTCTGAAATACACTTCTTTTTCCTATAAGCAGGAAAGTTCTTATTACCAGAAGCTGGTAGTTTGATAAGGAATGAAGACTGTGAAGGACTGGGTAAAGAAATCTCCTGGTCCCTAAAACACAGCCTTGAGTTGTGGGTTTTGCTATAGACTGTAGGGTCTAACAAGTGCTTTTTGAGGCCCTTTCTACTTACAGTGGCCCTTGTCATCTTGCTGCCTCTTTTAGTTTGTTCTTGGCTCAGAGGCCAGGATGTCCCTGGTATAACTTAGCCCTTAAAATAGGGATAGGGCTGGGCATAGTGGCTCATGCCTTAAAGAAACACACCTGGGCCATGTGCAGTGGCTCACGCCTGTAGTCCCAGCAGTTTGGGAAACCAGTGTGGGAGGATTGCCTGAGCCCAAGAGTTTGAGACCACCCTGGGCAACATGGCAAAACCCCTTCTCAACACACACACACCCCCACACCCCTGGGCAACATGACAAAACCCCTTCTCTATACACACACACACACACACACACACACACACACTTACCCTGGGCAACATGGCAAAACCCCTTCTCTATTCACACACACACACCCCTGCTCACCATGGGCAAGATGGCAAAAACCCCTTCTACACACACACATGCACGCACACGCCCCTCCAGATGTGGCTCAGAAGGCTGAGATAAGAGGATCATTTGAGCTGGGCAGGTTGAGGCTGCAGGGAGCAGGCATCATGCCAGTGTACTCCAGCCTGGGTAACAGAGTGAGACCCTGTCTCAGAAAAAAAAAAAAAAGAAAAGAAAACCAGGGATGGAATCTCTCTCTTGGGATTAACCTGAAGCTCTTTATAGCTCCAAATACTTTAGTCCTTCTAGAAAGAGAAGATGTCCTTTGCTATTACCTTGTGGTTGGCCTCTTGAAATCATTCTGTGCTGGAACGAATCCTCATTGCATTTTTAAAGTATGCTGTGGCATACCTGGCCTGTTTATTACCAATAAGAAAGCTAGCATTTTCTGACTTCTCAGCTAGCATAGAGAGCTAGACACAGGCACAAATGCGCATCTACCTACCTGCCTTCAGTGCAAACTTTGTCTCCAAGAGCTCAGCAGAAATGCTCCCAGCCTAGTGAAGTAGCCAAGTGGTTTGTGGAAGGTCCACCCAGCTTGGATTACTAAAAGAAGAGCCTAAAAGATTGTCCTCTGACCTTCAGCATTACTATCAGATCTTAGAGTCAAAGTCACTTTCAGCCGATCTTTCCAAGATGAGCTTGTTTGTGTGAGCAGGAATAGACTCAAATCAAACTAACTTGGATCTGAACTCATTGAGATGTGTGGTGTTTGGGGTTTTTGTTTGTTTGTTTGTTTGTTTGTTTATTGTTGTTGTTTTTAGATGGAGTTTTGCTTGTTACCCAGACTGGAGTGCAGTGATGCAATCTCGGCTCACTACAACCTCCTCATCCCAGGCTTAAGTGTTCCTACCACCTCAGCCTCCCAAGTAGCTGGGACTACAGCTGCGCACCACCAAACCTGGCTAAATTTTTTTTTTTTTTTTTTTTTTTTTTTTTTTGTATTTTTAGTGGAGACAGGGTTTCACCATGTTGCCCAGACTGGTCTCAAACTCCTGGGCTCAAGCAATCTGCCCACCTCAGCCTCCCAAAAGGCTGGGACTAGAGGCATGAGCCATTGCACGTGGCCCATATGTGTTTCTTTAAGATAACTCTTTTCTTTACCATTTAAGTATCAGGGTTTTCATCATTTCTTCGATTACAGTTAGTTCCCAGCCTGAAGTAATGTTGCTAGAGAATGAACATGGGACAGGGGATGGAGTTAGGATACATTTTCTGGGGTGAATACTTTTCATATTGAGCTCCTGTTTGCTAATACTGGAGTTTGTTGACCTAGAATGAATTCTTTATTGATTAATTTAAGACAAAGCCTACAAATAAATACCACTATTTTATGTTTTCTCACTGAAAAACATAAAAGCTGGGAAAAAACAGAATTTGTTCAACTGGCAAACATTTGTTGATTACTGTTATAGACCAGGTGTTAGGAGTATAGTCCCAGACCTTCTTGGCAGTTAAGAAATTGTATTTCTCATCCAGTGTATCTCTTTCCTACCTCCTACCCCTTATGTTACAAAGTATAGTGACTTGGAGTGAGTCCTTGGCAAATGGAGGCTATGATAACCTATAATAATCATCATCATCATTGTAATATGTAATAGAAGGAAAGGGGATCTATAAATGTTTCCCAAACTTGTTAACATTCTCTTGTAGCTCCTGGTACCATCCTGGCAGTATTTTGTGAAGTTCTTCTATTAGAAAAGAACTGAAGCCACTGAATTAGTTGCTTCCTTGTGACTGTAGAAGTTAGGACTGGTAAAGAAGATGGTGTTAGATCTGCTTCTGAGAGGATAGAACAGGAGTTAGCAAATACAGATAGGTTTTTATAAATAAAGTTTTATTGGAACACAGTCACACCATTGTTCACATATTGTCTGACTACTATTGCATGATAGTTTCAGAGTTGAGTGGTTTTGAAGGAGGCTTTATGGCCAGGTTTTTATAAATAAAGTTTTATTGGAACACAGTCACACCATTGCTCACATATTGTCTGACTACTATTGCATGATAGTTTCAGAGTTGAGTGGTTTTGAAGGAGGCTTTATGGCCCACAAAGGTCTAATATATATTCTGCCCGATCCTTAACAGAGTTTGTCATATGTCAGTTATGGTATCATGACTAAATAACGTGTGTGATTATGTTTGCTCTTGGTTATTTAAGGAAAACACTAAGCAAGTAGTAGGATTATTGAAAGTAGAATCTTTCTGCCTAATATTACTAATCCACGTTCTTATATGTATGTTCTAGGATCTATCTGGTTCAATAGATGACCTCCCCATGGGGACAGAAGGAGCTCTGAGTCCTGGAGTGAGCACATCAGGGATTTCCAGCAGCCAAGGAGAGCAGAGTAATCCAGCTCAGTCTCCTTTCTCTCCTCATACCTCCCCTCACCTGCCTGGCATCCGAGGCCCCTCCCCATCCCCTGTTGGCTCTCCCGCCAGTGTTGCTCAGTCTCGCTCAGGACCACTCTCGCCTGCTGCAGTGCCAGGTACCCTCAAGTGCTGGGCTTTAGGGAGAGGGAAAGGTGACTGGCCCCAGTAATATTAAGGAGCCCTAGTCTTCCACTGGCAGAGAGAGCATCTCTGGCTCATGCCTGCATAGTTTCCCCCTTAGCATTTGGAGAAGGGAGATCCGAACCTGTTGGCTGGATCTCTTTGTTGTGATACTGGGAGATACTTGGCCTCTCCATGAGCCATTTCTAGCTCTGAATTGACTTCCTAGCTAGAATTCCCAGGCTTAGCCATGATATACTTACGTTGTTCTTTGTCTGGAGCAGGCAACCAGATGCCACCTCGGCCACCCAGTGGCCAGTCAGACAGCATCATGCATCCTTCCATGAACCAATCAAGCATTGCCCAAGATCGAGGTGAGAGCCTGGGAGTTGGGGAGGGGCGGGGAGCTAGGGCAGACACTTGAGTGCCCTATGCAGTAGCTTTTGGAGAGCTGTTTGACCATGAAGCTTAGGGGACAATTCCTGCAGCAAATTGTTTTTATATTCTTTAAAAGTTAATGTAATAATTATACTTATTTATGGGGTACATAATGATGTTTCAATAGAAATAGTGATCAGATCAGGGTAATTAGCAGATATATACTCTCAAACATTTATCACTTCTGTCTGTTGAGACCCAGCAGCAAATTGTGAAGTTAGAGTGGGCTTGGCCATGTTAGTATTGTCTCCATTTCTCAGTGCTTGTGTGTGTTTTGATGGTTGCCCCCTTACATTTTGCCTCATTTGGTCAGCAATTGCTGAAGACTGAGCGTTCAGTCTTCACTCATTTAATCATTCATTTTGGTTTTTGTCATAGCTCTTTGTCTTATCAAACCTCCATTTAGTAGAAACAGTTGGCATCCATGGTTAATGGCTTATGTCACTCTGAAGGTGCCTAAAAGGACACACCACTATATAGAAAATCAGATAGACTTCCCTGCAAGTAGTTGCTAAAGAAAATGTGGATAGTAAAGTCCCAGGATAAGGAGGGAGAGCATTTGTTCGCATTGTATAAAGCTAATAACTTCATGGATACTACCCACGAATAGGTTATATGCAGAGGAACCCCCAGATGCCGCAGTACAGTTCCCCCCAGCCTGGCTCAGCCTTATCTCCGCGTCAGCCTTCTGGTGGACAGATACACACAGGCATGGGCTCCTACCAGCAGAACTCCATGGGGAGCTATGGTCCCCAGGGGGGTCAGTATGGCCCACAAGGTCAGTATACTACCCAGTTAGGAATAGATAGTGGTGAGAGGAGGAAACAGTTCCTTGTCTGATATGTTGCCATCTAGCTTGTAACCCTGTAAGAGAAGGGCTTGTCTTTTGCCTTAAATCCACCCAGCCCAGGCCCTGAAGTAGGGCAGTGCAGAATTCCATTTGTCTCCACTTACTCTGTCACCACGCGAAAGTCTTTTAATTTCATTGAGCACAGACAACTAATAGATGATAGCTATTGCTTATTACTTTTTTTTTTTAAGTGAGTAAGTCATAATGGAATAGATCTTTGCTCAAAATTGCAGCCCTAGGCAGATCAAAAGTTGAGTATCTTACACAGAGCATGGAGATAGAAAGGAAGTTATCTTCTTCTGGAAGTTGAAGTGCCTGTGTGGTAGCAAAGCCAGGCTTGCTCTGTGCTGACTTTAAGATGGAGGGGATAACTAATACCTTCTTTTACATGCTTTTAGCATCCCCCCCTTTTTCTCATGGAGATGAAGACTACCATAAAGTTGGTCTCTTTCCTAACCTAATTATTGAATGACAGTGTTTGGTGTTTTAGAGTTGAGAGATATTAGAGAGTTGCTAGTGAGTCACTAACCAGTTCTCTGTCTTCTCTTCCTCACCTCTCAGGTGGCTACCCCAGGCAGCCAAACTATAATGCCTTGCCCAATGCCAACTACCCCAGTGCAGGCATGGCTGGAGGCATAAACCCTATGGGTGCCGGAGGTCAGATGCATGGACAGCCTGGCATCCCACCTTACGGCACACTCCCTCCAGGGAGGATGAGTCATGCCTCCATGGGCAACCGGCCTTATGGCCCTAACATGGCCAATATGCCACCTCAGGTTGGGTCAGGGATGTGTCCCCCACCAGGGGGCATGAATCGGAAAACCCAAGAAACTGTTGCCATGCATGTTGCTGCCAACTCTATCCAAAACAGGTAAGGCCTGGGAAGTGGAGAGGGTATCAGTGCAAGAAAATGTATTGTAGGGCCACTGAGGTTACTGAGATGCTTCTGGACCTAAACCAGAGGGGAAACATGAGTGTGTGTATATGAAGTGTTAATTCTTACATAGCTTAGACTGGTATGAAATTTCACAGCACCAAACATCATATGTAAAGAGCTTTTAAAAGAGGTTTTTGGCTGGGTGCGATGGCTCATGCCTGTTATCCCAGCACTTTGGGAGGCAGAGGTGGACAGATCATTAAGTCAGGGGTTCGAGGCCAGCCTGACCAACGTGACGAAACCCTTGTCTCTACTAAAAATACAAAAATTAGTTGGGTGTGGTAGTGCGCTCCTATAATCGCCACTACTCAGGAGGCTGAGGCAGGAGAATTGCTTGAACCCAGGAGGCAGAGGTTGCAGTGAGCTGAGATTGCGCCACTGCACTCCAGCCTGGGCAACAAAGTGAGACTCTGTCTCAAAAAAAAAAAACAAAAAAAAAAACAGGTTTTTGTGGGGTATTTTGTTTTTTGGGGGGGACTTTTGAGATGGTGCCTTGTTCTGTTGCCCAGGCTGAATTGCAGTGGCATGACCACAGCTCATTACAGCCTCGACTTCCAGTCTCAAGTGATCCTCCCACCTCAGCCTTCTGAATAGTTAGGACTACAGGCACACCCCACCACACCTGGCTAGTGTTTTTTTTTTTTTTTAATTTATTTTATTATTATTATTATTATTATTATTATTATTATTATTTTGAGATGGAGTTTTGCTCTTGTTGCCCAGGCTGGAGTACAATGGAGAAATCTTGGCTCACTGCAACCTCTGCCTCTTGGGTTCAAGTGATTCTCCTGCCTCAGCCTTCCGAGTAGCTGGGATTACACCACCATGCCCGGCTAATTTTGTATTTTTAGTAGTGATAGGGTTTCTCCATGTTGGTCAGGCTGGTCTTGAACTCCTACCTCCAGTGAGCTGCCTGCCTTGGTCTCCCAAAGTGCTGGGATTATGAGCATGAGCTACCATGCATGGCCTTTTTTTTTTTTTTTTTTTTTTTTTTCAAATAGAGATGGGGGTCTCACTATATTGCCAGGGCTAAAGACAACTTATTTTGATTTGTAAAATAAGTGTTCAGAGTAGTTGGTTTAACTTCTATCAGTGGGTTTTTAATGATACTTATGTCTTGGATCTCTGGTGTTGTAAATAGCGGATGGTAAGCTTGTGGTTTACCATTTCTCCTACTCTTTTGTATGGTCCTACATGTTGACTGTGGTGCTAGAGTGCAGAAGGCTAATGTGATTAGGTTTAATGACTTCTTTAGACACTAAATCTTATTGAATTGTTGATGAACCAAGGTAGAATAGGGTGATTGACTATAAAGAGTTAGATTTGGTAGAACTTCAGAATAATGGAAGTGCAAAGTTTGCATTAGGCCCATCAAGAAATAATGCAAAGCCACCTCTGGGTGCTATGCTGAGGGTTCTGGTCTGATTGGGATTTGGCATGACAAAAAGTGGTACAGTTCGGCATTTCATCTATGCCTTTTGCCATAGAGAGGACCCATAAATGAAAATACATTTGGAGGTGGCTTTGAGGAAGGCAGTACTTATAAGACACAGCAAGGTTCTGTTCTTCAAAGAACTGTACCCTTTAAAATTGAGCTATTGTGGCCAGACGCAGTGGCTGACACCTGTAATCCCAGCACTTGGGAGGCCAAGGCAGGTGGATCACCTGAGGTCAGGAGTTTGAGACCAGCCTGTCCAACATGGTGAAACCTCGTCTCTACTAAAAATACAAAAAAAAAATGCCAAGTGTGGTGGCAGGCACCTGTAATCCCAGCTACTTGGGAAGCTGAGGCAGGAGAATCACTTGAACCCAGGAGGCGGAGGTTACAGTGAGCCAAGATCACGCCACTGCCCTCCAGCCTAGGTGACAGAGTAAGACTCTGTCTCAGAAGAAAAAAAAATAGAGCTATTGTTTGCTATCTAGAGCTTGAACTCTCTTGGTATCTTTCGTGGGAGGTAGAAGATAAGAAAATCTAGGTGTTAGCTGGACATAGTGGTGCATGCCTAATAGTGCTAGGCACTCAGGAGGCTGAGGAAGGCAGATCATTTGAGCTCAGAAGTTTAAAGCTGCAGTAAGCTATGATCACACCACTACACTCCAGCCTGGGTGCCAGAGGAATACCCTGTTTCAAGAAAACAAATTAATTAAAGAAAAATAGTATCTGGATATTGCGAAGTTCTAGTTTTTGGGACCTATGAATGTTTTCCTTTTAATTATAACTGGATGACCACACAGCGCTATTTGGCTCAAGTTCAAATCTAAAAGCTCATAGTCTAACCTTTGTCTCTCTCACTTTCCATCTTCCTTAGGCCACCAGGCTACCCCAATATGAATCAAGGGGGCATGATGGCAACTGGACCTCCTTATGGACAAGGGATTAATAGTATGGCTGGCATGATCAACCCTCAGGGACCCCCATATTCCATGGGTGGAACCATGGCCAACAATTCTGCAGGTAAGTCCTCATCATTCTCACTAGAGATTTCTTTAAGAGTCACATCACAGCTAAACTTACTGGACTTGATTTTTTTTTTCTCTTTTACAGGGATGGCAGCCAGCCCAGAGATGATGGGCCTTGGGGATGTCAAGTTAACTCCAGCCACCAAAATGAACAACAAGGCAGACGGGACACCCAAGACGGAATCCAAATCCAAGGTAGCAATTTTTGTCTTGGCTCCTTTCAACTTTGTGTGTCCTGTCTTTTTCAGTGTTAGGAAGGAAAAGGAAAAAAAAAAAGAGTGACAAAATCCCAGCTTTTTATGACACCGGAGTAGATAGTCTCTGAAAAAGCTGCTGTTGCCTCTTCTTATCATGAAGGGTCTCAGAATAATAGTTTAGTGATTTGGGTCTGGGTTGCTCTAAGGGATCCTGGTGAATAACATAATATTCTCACAGCTGTTTGTTATGGAGGAAATGCCAGACCCTGCAGCATCAAACTCTCTGTACTGTTTGGCTGGTATCCTCTGTGAAACCGTGCCTCCTGTACTCAAGCACTGATATATAGGACGTGCCATGGGCAACTAGTTGCTCTTCTCTTCCTGAACCTTAGCAGCAGGAATGGTAGCCTGTTTTCTGTAAAGAAGGAGATAAGGCAGATGAGGCTTGAGTCCTCAGCTTCCCTTAGGTTGCTCCTGGGCGTGATGTTAGGCTGTGTGGTAGCCATGGGTCCTACTCAGCATTTAGTTCATTTGAAACATTTCTGTCCTTTGCCATACCTTACTTTCCCTATCTATGTAAGTAGGGAAAATAAAAATTATAGCTGCTACCTCCTGTGAATCTTATCCTCTGGCTCCCAGCCCTTTTGACCATCTTCCTGTCTTGGACAGGATGATATCCAAAGCCCTTCAACCAGGTGGGAAACCCTTTGCTTCCTTTCTTTAAAAGAGGCAAAGAGTTTCTTTTCGTTTTAGTCCATCCCATTGCCTCAATATCATGTTGTGAGTTTTTTTATTTCTCTGAAACACAGTACTTAAGTATATTCAGGCTCCTGGGTAGTAGTGTGGGAGTAGTAGCGGCTTTGATGTCAGCTGGACAAGGATTTGATACTCACCCTGCCACTTAAAAGCTATGAGATCTTAGGCTTTGCCTCCTGGTGCCTGCTTCCTTATCTTTAAAAATTGGGATAATTTTATAATACTTATAATATAATTTATATATAATTTACAATACCTAATATATAAAGGCATCTAGCACAGCACCCAGTACATAACATATATTCAGTGTTAGCTTCCTTCCTTTATAGGAAAAAAAAAACCTAGTTCCCTTTTGGCCCTTCAACCTTATGAAGGCAAGGCAGGTGTTAGTGACCACCCCAGAGTAAGAAGCTTTAACACTGCTCCAGTCAAGAGACTTCTGAGACCCTTAGCATAGGCTTTGAATCTGACCCATTCCTATGAATTTTGACCTGAACCTTCCAGAAATCCAGTTCTTCTACTACAACCAATGAGAAGATCACCAAGTTGTATGAGCTGGGTGGTGAGCCTGAGAGGAAGATGTGGGTGGACCGTTATCTGGCCTTCACTGAGGAGAAGGCCATGGGCATGACAAATCTGCCTGCTGTGGGTAGGAAACCTCTGGACCTCTATCGCCTCTATGTGTCTGTGAAGGAGATTGGTGGATTGACTCAGGTGAGTGGGTGCCTAACACTTGACTGCCCCTGTGGTTTCCACAAACCCCTTTCTAGGTACTCACTGGCTTCGTGTGGTACCATGCATCCCACAGGGACATCATCCTCTCCTGCTCTCTGAGTCGAATATTGATAGACCAGGGAGCACAAGTTTCCCAGAAGATAAGGCAGGAAGCAGAGACCTCCCTGGTAGTGTGAGGCTTTGGCAGTAAGTTTAACCTGTATCTAGGGTCCCACTAAGTTGCAAAGCTAGGGAAAGTCTGTGGACATTCCAATTCCATGGGAGACAATTTGGCATAGTAGCAAAGACAAGATTTGGGGAGATGGACCTCGTTTTGAATCCCTTCTTAGCCACTTACAACATATATGACCCTAATCAAGATGTGTAACCACTCTGAACCTTAATTTCCTTATTTGTAAAATATAAACAGTATATAAACCACTAGACTATCACAAGTTAGAAATAATGAACAAGGCTTTCAGCAAGGTTTCTGCCACATAAATCGGCCTGCAAGATGGTATAGAGGCAGCCAGAGGAGTTGTAGATCTTCTCATTACTGGAAGCTTCCCAGTGGAAATAGGATTTCAGGAGCTGCTTGGTAGAAATAGTTTATTATAGAGGAAGAAGTATTAGGAAATTAATGTGTTTAGTTATTCTGTATGGAAGACTTAAGTGAATACTTGAATTGTACACCAACCAGAGCTTGCGCCTACTCTGTTACCTTACAGTTTTGTAGACTCAGCCCAGGAGGCAAACAGGTGAAGCAGCATAGACAGACAGCAGACTATGCCTTGTGGACTTCCCTCCTGTGCATGTTCTGTAGTCAGCAGACCAGAAGCCTGCTGTTGGATCAGTTTGTGGCTGAGCTCAGGGAGGCGTGGCAGGGAGGGACTTATTCCAAACCTTCTAAATCAGAAGAGGAAAACAGCTGTCACCAGCAGAAAAGAAAGTGATTGGAATGAAGCCAGCCAACAGTCAGTTATGAATTCCTTCTCCCTTCAGGCTTTATTCCCCTCCCCCACAAAGGAAAACAAAACAAAACAAGACACGTGCGTACTGCCACATAACTGGCATGAGAAGCAAAGCCACAGAAGGCTTCTGAGGTGACTCCATGTATATTCTTGCCATTCTTCCTGATACTTAGATCTCATAGTCAAGCCTTCCCTGCCTATAGGGAAAGGGAGCATTGAGTTAGGTTTCACTCACTTCTGATTGGGTGGGCTTCAGGGTTCACTGAACCTAGGATGAGATGCAGAGAGAATCCTAATGCCTGAGCCTGTCTTCCAAATTGCATAAGGATGCAAACCTTTAAAATGCCATGATTATAATCAAACTTTTATAAAGACAGTGATAAATCAGTGGCGAAAGAGTGCTATTTATAAGTTAGTTTGTGAAGACTCCCAGAAAGCAAAAATGAATCTTCAGCTTATCTAAAGGATTAGTAGGGTTTAGGTGGAAGGAGTGGCCAATCCAGTAGACTGGCCTAGATGATGTAGAGATGGGAGTCTGGATATTTCCCACCAAGGCCATCTCCTACCATGAAGACTTAGCTCAGGTGTTACCCACTCTAGAAAGTATTTCTGGTCACCTCTGCCCCATCTAGGTTGTCCCCCTCTGTGGCTCTTTAAACTCCTCTCTGGTATCATGGGTACCATATCAGCAGACATTTTAACCTACTGAACTTCCTTTGTGTATAGGGACTGGAAAATCCTTGTTCCCAGGCCTTGGGACAGGCTTACCATATGGTAAATGAATAAGCATAAGAATACATGAAGAATAAGACCTGTCCAGCTAGAGCAGAAAGACTAATTGTAGGGAGCATCTGGGAAATGGGCTTGGTCAATGTGCCCTGAAGCTGAGAGAAGAAGGCAGAATTGTAGGTTGGCTGCTGGGGAGGTGCAAAAGTCATAAGGCGGCCCTGGGCCAGGTGCAGTGGCTCACATCTGTAATCCCAGCACTTTGGGAGGCCGAGATGGTTGGATCACCTGAGGTCAGGAGTTTAAGACCAGCCTGGCCAACATGGCAAAACCCTGTCTCTACTAAAAATACAAAAATTAGTGGGGCATGGTGAACCAGGCACCTATAGTCCCACTACTTGGGATGCTGAGGCAGGAGGATCACTTGAACGCAGGAGGCAGAGGTTGCAGTGAGCCAAAATGCCACCACTACACTCCAGCCTGGATGACAAAGTGAGACTCTAAATAAATAAGGCCCTGAACATCTGGACAATTAGGACAGTGACTGATGAGGTAAAGGACCTGTGGTTGTTTGTCACTGAGATATGTAGGGGAGCAGTGGCACAAGAATGTCAAATTTTCAGGGAGCGCCATGCCAAGAAAAAAAATCAGATGTGTAAATCCCCAGTTTGATAAAGCAAGTCAAGCAGGGTAGTCATTGATACTATCGCCAGTCTCCATTTTATAAAATGTTAGTTTTTATTAGTATATTTAAAATAGGATTTAAGGCCAGGTGCAGTGGCTCAAGCCTGTAATCCCAGCACTTTGAGAGTCTGAGGAGGATAGATCACTTGAGGCCAGAAGTTCAAGACCAGCCTGGCCAACATGGTGAAACCCTGTCTCTACTAAAAATAGAAAAATTAGCCAGGTGTGGTGGTGCACTCCTATAATCCCAGCTACTTGGGAGGCTGAGGTAAGAGTATCGCTTGAGCCTGGGAGGCAGAGATTGCAGCAAGCCGAGCTCATGCCACTGCATTCCAGCCTAGGCGACAGAGCGAGATTTATTTTTTCTGTCTCGGAAAAAATAAGATTTAAATATGCAGATAATTTGTACACCATTTTTCAGCAGTGTACTAAAAAACTGGATTCTGAATTCTGTTCCATTAGTTATGTGAAATTTGCCCTGTTTTGAATAAGCACAGTCTGATAGTTGCAGTAGAACATCCTGAGGGTAAAACGAAGCCAGCTGCAGATTTAACACTTGTTGTGAACTATCCACCAAGCAAGTTTAACTTTTGCAATTACCTAAGAACTGATTCTATAAAGATGAATTACCTTGCAGCCTGATAGGGCTTGTGGCTTATGGGCAGGAAAACCAGGCGGGAGATATACCCCGACTCTTCTGGTTTGGTTATACAGGTCAACAAGAACAAAAAATGGCGGGAACTTGCAACCAACCTCAATGTGGGCACATCAAGCAGTGCTGCCAGCTCCTTGAAAAAGCAGTATATCCAGTGTCTCTATGCCTTTGAGTGCAAGATTGAACGGGGAGAAGATCCTCCCCCAGACATCTTTGCAGCTGCTGATTCCAAGAAGTCCCAGCCCAAGATCCAACCTCCCTCTCCTGGTAAGGATGGGGTCAGCAGCCCCACCAAGGCTGAGAGGGCCTATTGCACCTGCCTCCAGCAGGATATGCCAAGGATCTATGCTCTGCCTTGCCCTACCACAGAGCTTAACAGGTTGGCTGACTAGAGAGAGGGCAGTGGAAACTCCCCTGGGAGGTACTCTTCAGTGGCCCTTAAATTTTAATTTTTGTTGTGCACCTGGCAACTTGCCAAATGTTTGTAAACTGGTGAATGGTAGGGGCACAAGAGGAGTGGGGAAACTGACAAATGGCAGCAAAGCAGGGCCATCTGGAAGCTTTGACCCATTGATGTCAGCACCTTAGAATGCAGCTCAGGCTAGAGCCCTGAATTCCCCAGGGAGCTGAGATAGTAATGAATGAGGAGGGAGTGGGGAAGGGATATGAATGGAACTCTCTGATGGGAGTGCCTCTGCCTACCCTCCATTCTGAGAGGAGGCTGAGACCTAGGGCGAGCCTGGGGAGGGAAGAAGGCCAGGGTGCCTGGAAGGTGGGTGTAAACACATGTGCCCTGGTGTTGACCTCTGAGGGTGTAATGAGTGCCTGAGATGACTCATCAGCTGGGGAGGCCTCAGCAGTGGGATATCTACTGCCGGGAATGGTAACTATTGGAAACATGAATTACTAGTAGTTTTGTGCTCATCAGCTTAGAAGAACATATGAACTTGAGGGATGACACTATGCTGAATGCTTTAGGAGCTCCTAGGCTCCTAAAATGCATCCCAGATTTGGGATCCCACCCTACCCAGGATTTGGGAGGTTCTGACTGCAGCTCATGTGCCAGCATTACAGGGTTTAATAGGTTAGACAAGGTCCTTGGAGAAGTGAAGAGAAATAGCCAGGGAAGCTGGCAGTGACTCAAGGAATCACCATCATGGTGATGTCATAGCCACATCACTTCTTTTCTCTACATGTAAAACAAAAAGAGCTACAAACCCCTCAAATTCCCCCTTTATGACCTGGCATTGCAGATCCTCTGATAAGAATGGCGATCACGCTTGAAAGGCCTTAGAAAGAACTTTCCCAAGAGATTCTGGGTCATTCATGTGTTTTTATGAGAGTTAAACACTTCCACGCCAAGCAAACTGCTCAACTTGCTTCTCTGTCCACAGCGGGATCAGGATCTATGCAGGGACCCCAGACTCCTCAGTCAACCAGCAGTTCCATGGCAGAAGGAGGAGACTTAAAGCCACCAACTCCAGCATCCACACCACACAGTCAGATCCCCCCCTTGCCAGGCATGAGGTAAGGCCCAAGAGCAGGGGCGGATGGTTGGGGGGATGGGTGGAGATAAGTGCATAGGAACTCCTTTGCAGCCCAAGGGTGGTCCCTGCCTCTGCCTTCTCAGCCAGTGACTCCCGTGTGTCCTGTGTTAAATTGAAGGAATTGGTCTATCTGGGGTTTAATTGGTTTTCCTCACTCTGGAGCAGGAGCAATTCTGTTGGGATCCAGGATGCCTTTAATGATGGAAGTGACTCCACATTCCAGAAGCGGAATTCCATGACTCCAAACCCTGGGTATCAGCCCAGTATGAATACCTCTGACATGATGGGGCGCATGTCCTATGAGCCAAATAAGGATCCTTATGGCAGCATGAGGAAAGGTGACTGATCTGATTGCTATTGAACTTGTGCTCTTAAAGACAGGGCCAGTGAAATGGGGGAAAATCTTGAGTGATTCAGGGTTCTTGTGGAGCCATCCTCTGAGATAATGCATTTCCTGTCCTAACTACCCCTCTTCATCCCTACCTCCTTTGTCTCTTCCCGGGCCTCACCTTGACATCCCTTAAAAAGTACATGCTTTTTGCTGGTTGGGGCATCTTTAGATCTCTGTTTTGAACTTGTCTGGAAAACAGTGAGATCAAACCTGAACTCTGAAGAGGGCCTGGGTCTTTGGATTAGGCAAAGTGTAGATTACTAGTCTTGCCAACTTGCCAGTTTGTTCACTGCCTGCCTTTCTACACTCAGCTCCAGGGAGTGATCCCTTCATGTCCTCAGGGCAGGGCCCCAACGGCGGGATGGGTGACCCCTACAGCCGTGCTGCCGGCCCTGGGCTTGGAAATGTGGCAATGGGACCACGACAGCACTATCCCTATGGAGGTCCTTATGACAGAGTGAGGTAAGCATGGGCCCAGCTCCTGTCCACCCCCCAGCACCCAGAGCTATAGTGGGCTCAGTCTGCTTCTCCAATTTTCTTTAGGACGGAGCCTGGAATAGGGCCTGAGGGAAACATGGGCACTGGGGCCCCACAACCGAATCTCATGCCTTCCAACCCAGACTCGGGGATGTATTCTCCTAGCCGCTACCCCCCGCAGCAGCAGCAGCAGCAGCAACGGTGAGTAAAGCCTGCTCTCAGTGCTGCTGTGGCTCAGGCTTTGCCACTGCCCACCCTGATCCTGTGTTTCTTTGCCTCCTGTAGACATGATTCCTATGGCAATCAGTTCTCCACCCAAGGCACCCCTTCTGGCAGTCCCTTCCCCAGCCAGCAGACCACAATGTATCCACAGCAGCAGCAGGTGAGGAGGGTAGCTGGGAATGGACTGGCATGCAGATTCCCCTTGAAAGTTAGTTACTAAACTAATGTGTTAAAGTCTAAGAAGCTCACTTTAGATATTTTG
Organism: Aotus nancymaae; assembly: GCF_030222135.1. Classification (NCBI taxonomy): domain Eukaryota; kingdom Metazoa; phylum Chordata; class Mammalia; order Primates; family Aotidae; genus Aotus; species Aotus nancymaae. Next base: position 23,360,094 of record NW_026988467.1, read on the forward strand.
GCATTCTTCTCTCATCTCACTGGCCAGTCGTGGCCGAAGAGCCAAGTCCTCTATCTCTTCTGTTTGGAGCTGGAAAGGGCTAGAAATAGACCTTATTTTGATTTTTAGGTTTTGTCTATTTTTCTACTTAGAGCAAGGGAGGGGAAGAAAGAGTGATGGTTGCTTTTGGAAACAACTTAAAAAGACAGTTTGTTAAGGTGATTCCCTTGTTTCCTTGGAGTCTGTGTCCACCATTCATTTGGTTGTAGCCGTCTTGGCATCTGTGGGCTTTATGTCTCTGAGTGCAGAGTATTAACTCCTCTGCTTGTCTCTGCCTTAGAATTACAAGCGGCCAATGGATGGCACATATGGCCCTCCTGCTAAGCGGCATGAAGGGGAGATGTACAGCGTGCCATACAGCACTGGGCAGGGGCAGCCTCAGCAGCAGCAGTTGCCCCCAGCCCAGCCCCAGCCTGCCAGCCAGCAACAAGCTGCCCAGCCTTCCCCTCAGCAAGATGTATACAACCAGTATGGCAATGCCTATCCTGCCACTGCCACCGCTGCTACTGAGCGCCGACCAGCAGGCGGCCCCCAGAACCAATTTCCATTCCAGTTTGGCCGAGACCGTGTCTCTGCACCCCCTGGCACCAGTGCCCAGCAAAACATGCCACCACAAATGATGGGCGGCCCCATACAGGCATCAGCTGAGGTTGCTCAGCAAGGCACCATGTGGCAGGGGCGTAATGACATGACCTATAATTATGCCAACAGGCAGAGCACGGGCTCTGCCCCCCAGGGCCCCGCCTATCATGGCGTGAACCGAACAGATGAAATGCTGCACACAGATCAGAGGGCCAATCACGAAGGCCCGTGGCCTTCCCATGGCACACGCCAGCCCCCGTATGGTCCCTCTGCTCCCGTGCCCCCCATGACAAGGCCCCCTCCATCTAACTACCAGCCCCCACCAAGCATGCAGAATCACATTCCTCAGGTATCAAGCCCTGCTCCCCTGCCCCGGCCAATGGAGAACCGTACCTCTCCTAGCAAGTCTCCATTCCTGCACTCTGGGATGAAAATGCAGAAGGCAGGTCCCCCAGTGCCTGCCTCGCACATAGCACCTGCCCCTGTGCAGCCCCCCATGATCCGGCGGGATATCACCTTCCCACCTGGCTCTGTAGAAGCCACACAGCCTGTGTTGAAGCAGAGGAGGCGGCTCACAATGAAAGACATTGGTAAGGAGACCTCCCTGATTGGGTTGCCTAATCTGCCCCTTTTTGTCTTGTCCATTGTTCCCTCCACCTTAATATTCTGGATGAGGTTGAATCTGGTCCATTGTTGACTAAAATAGAACCAAAGAACTTTGGAAAAGGAAGAAGTAAGCTAACTAAAGGTTTTCCTTCAAAACATTGCCATACAATGACATCCTAGACAGATAGCTTAGAAGCCACGAGGGGCTGGTGTGTGTCATCTCCCAGACAGGAACTGCCTTCCACTTTGTGTTAATCTTCAGAGTAGCCTGACTGATGGGGCAGCCCTGGGGGTGCCTTCAGCTAACCTGGGCTTGGTGGATGGACGACATGGAGGTTTATTTCAGGAACCCCGGAGGCATGGCGGGTAATGATGTCCCTCAAGTCTGGTCTCCTGGCTGAGAGCACATGGGCATTAGATACCATTAACATCTTGCTATATGATGACAACAGCATCATGACCTTCAACCTCAGTCAAGTGAGTACCAGTGCCTGGGGAAGATTGAGAGGGTTTGGGTTCTTAGTGTAGACAATGGGAATGTCTCATCCTTAGCCACCTTGATATTTCTCTCTTGTAGATATCTTCCATGCCAGTACTTTGCTTCCTTTGCTTCTGGGCACAGGCCCAGGATCTTGAGAATAATGATAGTTTGTTTTAGGTATCATTATGTTGATGTTTAACACAGGATTGACTTCAAAGGGAATTTGGGAGATACTTTGTGGTATTAGTAAGAAAGCAGATTCTATTGATGCCAGTGGGGACACCATATTTTCTAGAAGAATCTGGTGGGTTTTTTTTTTTTTTTTTTTTTTTTTTAATAGAGATGAGGTATCACTATGTTGCCCAGGCTCATGAACTCCTGAGTTGAAGTGATCTTCCCAAAGTGCTAGGATTACAGGCATGAGCCACCAGGCCCGGCCTGAATCTGTGGTCTTTTTATCAGTGAGCAGAGCATGTTTTTTCCATTTTTCCCTTCTTCTTGAATAGAAGGGATCTTTAGAATAGTTGGGGGATTTGGTTGTTTAGCAATGTCTTTCGAAGCTGATTCTTCAGACCCACCCTCCATAGGATGTGCACACCAGCATAGGTGCTGGGAAGAGTTTGTGCTGCATCATTTTACTCTCTTTTGATCGTCTTCAGTACCTACCAACCTGTATATCAAGGAGCTGACTTATTAATAGTTACCAATTATTGTGCTCTTAATTTTGTGCCACGTCCTTAATATTTTATTTCATATCATCCTAGCAACAGCCCTCAGAGACAGGAGATGTGGCCATTTAGAGATGAGTAAATAGGCTCAGAGTCTTATCCTTGTTGAGGTTCACATAGCTATCAGTAGAATCTATCTGATTCCTAAGCCTGATTTTATTTCCATTGTATAATATTGCTTACCATGAGAAAGGAAAGGAAAAATTTTGTAAGAGCAATTTCCATATGCCAGGTATTTGATATCTCCCATTTACACCTCAGAGCAACCCTGTAAAGTCGAGGAATTTTTATCATTTTATACAGCTAGTTCCTGGAAAAGTCAGAATTTAAACCTAGATCAAATTTGTTGTTGTTGTTTTGTTGTTGTTGTTGTTGTTAAGAGATAGGGTCTCGCTCTGGCACCTAGGCTGGAGTGTAGTAGTGCCCTCATGGCTCACTGCAGCCTCAAACTCCTGGCTCAAGCAATACTCTTGCCACAGCCTCCTGAGTAGCTCGGACTACAGGCAAATGCCACCATATCCTGCAGTTTATTTATTTATTTAGAGACAGGGTCTCACTCCATTACTCAAGCTAGAGTGCAGTGGCGCAATCACAGCTCACTGCAGTCTCAACCTCCTAGGCTCAGGTGATCTGAGATCCTCCCACCTCAGCTTCCCAAGTAGCTGGGACTACAGGTCCCAGACATGCTCGGCTAATTTTTTCTTTTCTTTTTTTTTCTTTTTTTAAAAAAACCAGTGTTGGGATACTGGTTGGGCGCAGTGGCTCACAGCTGTAATCCCAGCACTTTGGGAGGCCAGTGCAGGAGGATCATTTGAGGTCAGGAGTTCAAGACCAGCTTGGCCAACATGGCAAAACCCCATCTCTATAAAAATACAAAAACTAGGCCAGGCGTGGTGTCTCACCCACTAGGATTACAAAATTCCAGTAATCCTAGAACTTTGGGAGGCCGAGGTGGGTGGATTATTTGAGGTCAGGAGTTCAAGACCAGCCTGGCCAACATGGTGAAACTCCATCTCTACTAAAAATACAAAAATTATCTGGGCCTGGTGGCATGCACCTGTAATCCCAGCAACTTGGGAGGCAGAGGCAGAATTGCTTGAACCCATGAGTGAGCTGAGATCATGCCACTCCAGCCTGGGCAACAGAGCTGGGGTCTGCCTCAAATTATATATACACACACACACACACACGCACAAAAATTAACCCAATGTGGTGGCAGCCGCCTGTAATCCCAGCTACTCTGGAGGCTGAGGCAGGAGAATCACTTGAACCCAGGAGGCAGAGGCTGCAGCCAGCTGAGATCACACCACTGTACTCCAACCTGGATGACGGAGCGATACTTCGTCTCAAAAAAAAAAAATGTTGGGATTACAGGTGTGAGCCACTGCTTCCAGCCCCTAGATCTAATTTGAAAGCCTTATTTTTTTTCCATCTGCTTACTGTTCAGCCAAAGATTGTGACTGGAGGAGGAGTGTTTTCTTCTAGAGGTAAATAAATGGCCTACATATTGTCCAAGGTAGAATTTGGGTCTCTGTAGCACCAGCTTGGACCAGTGTTTGGAGAGCTGAAGCCTCATCCCACTCCTTATGCTGCAAGATCCATGGAGTTCCAGCCCCCTGGACTATTGGGGAGCTTAGAGAAGAGAGCTATGAACATCTGCCCACATTGCATTCTCTTCTCTTAGCTTGAGTTGGGTCATCCCACCATGCCTAAGCTTGGGCTCCACTTAACAATGAGATGGAGAGAGTGTCCTAAAAGAGCCAATGGCAATGACCACCAGGTTGGAAACTGGCCTGGTGTAGAAAAGCAGAAGATTGGTTGGGGAAAGAGGAGGCTAAGAGATGATTGGCACTGGTAGGTGAGGTGCAAAGCTGTTTGCTAGTGTTCTTGGAGATAGGCTTATGGGAGGGTAGATTGGGCAGAAGGAAGAACTTTGTGTTGGGCATAGAAGAGGTTAAGATGAACAATTTGCCCTGTGGAGAACCTTTGGGAAAAGAGCAACTCTGCCTCTCCCAAGTGATATAGAAGACTTGGAGAGGTCTCTCAAGTCAAAGATTCTGTTCTTAAGCCACTTTTCTCCCTAATTTATTTCCTGTTCTTTTTCTTTTTAGCTCCCAGGGTTGCTAGAGCTCCTTGTAGAATATTTCCGACGATGCCTGATTGAGATCTTTGGCATTTTAAAGGAGTATGAGGTGGGTGACCCAGGACAGAGAACGCTACTGGATCCTGGGAGATTCAGCAAGGTGTCTAGTCCAGCTCCCATGGAGGGTGGGGAAGAAGAAGAAGAACTTCTAGGTCCTAAACTAGAAGAGGAAGAAGAAGAGGAAGTAGCTGAAAATGATGAGGAGATAGCCTTTTCAGGCAAGGACAAGCCAGCTTCAGAGAATAGTGAGGAGAAGCTGGTCAGTAAGTTTGACAAGCTTCCAGTAAAGATCGTACAGAAGAATGACCCATTTGTGGTGGACTGCTCAGATAAGCTTGGGCGCGTGCAGGAGTTTGACAGTGGCCTGCTGCACTGGCGGATTGGTGGTGGGGATACCACTGAGCATATCCAGACCCACTTTGAGAGCAAGACGGAGCTGATGCCTTCCCGGCCTCATGCACCCTGCCCACCAGCTCCCCGGAAGCATGTGACAACAGCAGAGGGTACGCCAGGGACAACAGACCAGGAGGGGCCCCCGCCTGATGGACCTCCAGAAAAACGGATCACAGCCACTATGGATGACATGTTGTCTACCCGGTCTAGCACCTTGACTGAGGATGGAGCTAAGAGTTCAGAGGCCATCAAGGAGAGCAGCAAGTTTCCATTTGGCATTAGCCCAGCCCAGAGCCACCGGAACATCAAGATCCTAGAGGATGAACCCCACAGTAAGGATGAGACCCCACTGTGTACCCTTCTGGACTGGCAGGATTCTCTTGCCAAGCGCTGCGTCTGTGTCTCCAATACCATTCGAAGCCTGTCATTTGTGCCAGGCAATGACTTTGAGATGTCCAAACACCCAGGGCTGCTGCTTATCCTGGGCAAGCTGATTTTGCTGCACCACAAGCACCCAGAACGGAAGCAGGCACCACTAACTTATGAGAAGGAGGAGGAACAGGACCAAGGGGTGAGCTGCAACAAAGTGGAGTGGTGGTGGGACTGCTTGGAGATGCTCCGGGAAAACACCTTGGTTACACTCGCCAACATCTCGGGGCAGTTGGACCTATCCCCATACCCCGAGAGCATTTGCCTGCCTGTCCTGGACGGACTCCTACACTGGGCAGTTTGCCCTTCAGCTGAAGCCCAGGACCCCTTCTCCACCTTGGGCCCCAACGCCGTCCTTTCCCCGCAGAGACTGGTCTTGGAAACCCTCAGCAAACTCAGCATCCAGGACAACAATGTGGACCTGATTCTGGCCACACCTCCCTTCAGCCGCCTGGAGAAGTTGTATAGCACTATGGTGCGCTTCCTCAGTGACCGAAAGAACCCGGTGTGCCGGGAGATGGCTGTGGTACTGCTGGCCAACCTGGCTCAGGGGGACAGCCTGGCAGCCCGTGCCATTGCAGTGCAGAAGGGCAGTATCGGCAACCTCCTGGGCTTCCTAGAGGACAGCCTTGCCGCCACACAGTTCCAGCAGAGCCAGGCCAGCCTCCTCCACATGCAGAACCCACCCTTTGAGCCAACTAGTGTGGACATGATGCGGCGGGCTGCCCGTGCGCTGCTTGCCCTGGCCAAGGTGGATGAGAACCACTCAGAGTTTACTCTGTACGAATCACGGCTGTTGGACATCTCGGTATCACCGTTGATGAACTCACTGGTTTCACAAGTCATTTGTGATGTACTGTTTTTGATTGGCCAGTCATGACAGCCGTGGGACACCTCCCCCCCCCGTGTGTGTGTGCGTGTGTGGAGAACTTAGAAACTGACTGTTGCCCTTTATTTATGCAAAACCACCTCAGAATCCAGTTTACCCTGTGCTGTCCAGCTTCTCCCTTGGGAAAAAGTCTCTCCTGTTTCTCTTTCCTCCTTCCACCTCCCCCTCTCCACCACCTCACGCCTTTCTGTTCCTTGTCCTCACCTTACTCCCCTCAGGACCCCACCCCATCCTCTTTGAAAAGACAAAGCTCTGCCTACATAGAAGACTTTTTTATTTTAACCAAAGTTACTGTTGTTTACAGTGAGTTTGGGGAAAAAAAATAAAAATGGCTTTCCCAGTCCTTGCATCAACGGGACGCCACATTTCATAACTGTTTTTAATGGTAAAAAAAAAAAAAAAGGAAAAAAATACAAAAAAAAACTGAAGGACAAAAAAGGTGACTGCTGAACTGTGTGTGGTTTAATGTTGTACATTCACAATCTTGCAGGAGCCAAGAAGTTCGCAGTTGTGAACAGACCCTGTTCACTGGAGAGGCCTGTGCAGTAGAGTGTAGACCCTTTCATGTACTGTACTGTACACCTGATACTGTAAACATACTGTAATAATAATGTCTCACATGGAAACAGAAAACGCTGGGTCAGCAGCAAGCTGTAGTTTTTAAAAATGTTTTTAGTTAAACGTTGAGGAGAAAAAAAAAAGGCTTTTCCCCCAAAGTATCATGTGTGAACCTACAACACCCTGACCTCTTTCTCTCCTCCTTGATTGTATGAATAACCCTGAGATCACCTCTTAGAACTGGTTTTAACCTTTAGCTGCAGCGGCTGCGCTGCCACGAGTGTATATATATGACGTTGTACATTGCACATACCCTTGGATCCCCACAGTTTGGTCCTCCTCCCAGCTACCCCTTTATAGTATGACGAGTTAACAAGTTGGTGACCTGCACAAAGCGAGACACAGCTATTTAATCTCTTGCCAGACGTCGCCCCTCTTGGCGCGATTCTGTACAGGTCTCTGTAAAAAGTCCTTGCTGTCTCAGCAGCCAATCAACTTATAGTTTATTTTTTTCTGGGTTTTTGTTTTGTTTTGTTTTCTTTCTAATCGAGGTGTGAAAAAGTTCTAGGTTCAGTTGAAGTTCTGATGAAGAAACACAATTGAGATTTTTTCAGTGATAAAATCTGCATATTTGTATTTCAACAATGTAGCTAAAACTTGATGTAAATTCCTCCTTTTTTTCCTTTTTTGGCTTAATGAATATCATTTATTCAGTATGAAATCTTTATACTATATGTTCCACGTGTTAAGAATAAATGTACATTAAATCTTGGTAAGACTTTTGTGAAGCTTTTTATTGTTTTCAAACTAAAGCTTGACCTTTTTTGGGGGTATGGGGTAGTCCTGTTTTTGCAAACCACCCTTAATGTGAGATCTCTACTAAATAGTGGCATCCTGGACCCTGTCATTTATTTACCATATTCCAAAATAAGACACAAGGCAACCTCCAACTTAATGACTTATATTATCTCTGGACTGGCTCTTTTCCCTGACTCCAGACTACAGCATTCAGCTACCTTCTTGTCATCCCTGCTTGAGAGTTTACTTTGAACATGCCAAAGCTAAAATGTCCTGTCTTCCCCCACTTGAAACCTGCTCCCATAGTTTTTTTTCTTTTTTTTTTCCTTTTAGTAAATGGCAACTCCATTCTTCTGTCACTTGACCAAATAAATTATTGACTTCTTTTCACTTCACATTTAATCTGTTAGCTCTCTTCATAAAATAACCCTCAATCCCACACTACTACTACTATAGTTCAAGACACTGTCATATCTTGAATTCTTGAAATACCTCCAAATTGGCCTCCCTGCTTCTGCTTTGCCTGGGTGAATCTATTCTCAACAGAGCAACCAAAAGGACCCCCATAAAAGGTAAGTCAGATACACCTTCAGTGCTTCTCTTTCTGAGTAAGTAAAAATCCAGACTCATAGTGGCCTGCAAGGCCCTAAGTTATCTAGCTTCTCTATCTCACCAAATAACTGCATGGCTCAAGGCTTAACTCCAGGTCTTGGTTCAAATATATGAGTAAGGCTTTTCCTGGTCACCTTAGAATAGCGATCTTTTCTCCCCACCTGCATTACCCTTACCTGACTTATTTTTCCTGTGGCACTTGTTACCATCTGACCTATTGTATATGTTGTACTTACCTGTCACCTTCCACTGAAATGTAAGCTCTGTGAGGGTAGTGGGAGGAGTGTTTTGTTCACTGCTGCATCCCTGTGCCAACACAGCCTGGCACATGGCATCTATTTAGTAGTTGCATGATACTGTTGATGTTGGCTAGATGCAGTTGCTTTTATGAAGCTAATGTCACAATATATAGTTTCTCGGTTCATCCCCTTCCTTAGGGAAACAATAAGCCCCAAGTTCAAGTTTCTCAGGAGAAATCAGAAGTGGTAAAAAAAAAAAAATGCTATTATTGTGGACACTTACAAGTGAAACTTGAAACAAGAAACAACAGTTTTCTTATATTCTGGACATAGCATATCACAATCCTACAATCCTATGCCTGTGAAGTCAGTATCTGGCTCCCATTTTACAGTTAAGAAAGGCTATGAAAAGTGAAAGGCTTTTTAAGTTCATACACCAAGCAAGTTCCACCTAACTCCAAAGATCATGCTTTTTTTATTTTATTTTATTTTTTGAGAGAGAGTCGTGCTCTGTCGCCCAGGCTGGAGTTTAGTGGCGCAATCTTGGCTTACTGCAACCTCTGCCTCCTGGGTTCAAGTGATTCGCCTGACTCAGCCTCCCATGTAGCTGGGATTACAGGTGCGCACCTCCATGCCCAGCTAATTTTTTGTATTTCTAGTAGAAACGGGGTTTATGCCATGCTGGCCAGGCTGGTTTCGAACTCCTGACCTTGTGATCTGCCTGCCTTGACCTTCCAAAGTGCTGGACAGGCATAAGCCACCGCACCTGGCACTTTTCTTAATATACCACACCAACTTCTTTCTGGATAAGAACACAACCAGGAGTAATGGATCTAGGTGTGGAGTCAGCAAGCAAGATTCGTTTTTACTGTCTAGCACGAGGTAAAATTGTCCTAAGAATTTCAACCAAGTGTTCATTAAACTAACTGGCTATTAATATTCGGGTCAGGAACAGGATTGAATAATTAGTATTTCTCAACTGAGAGAGGAAAACCTTTGTCAGCCAAGATGCCTTCCTAGGACTCCTCTAGAAAAAAGTGGGAAGCAAAAAAAAAAAAAAAAGAAAAAAGAAAAAAGTGGGAAGCTTTTCATATCTACAGTTTTGGTAAGCAATATTGCTAATGGTTGTTTTTGTTCTGGGCCTTCAGCTCCGTTTTCTAGTCTAGAAAGTGCATTTCTGGGCTGTGTGTGGAGTATTACCTAGGAGTTTGGTTTCCCGGGTTCCTTTCATCTGCTCTCTTGCAATGCAGGGAGAGCCTAGCCTGGTCTCCAGTTTCTGACTGGAGTTACCATGGCCAAGAGAACTGCTGGCCACTGAGCTGTGAGTAATTTGCTTTTGAGAAGTAAATAGAACCTAACCAGCAGAGAACCCAGGGGTGTGGCCAGTAGTTCTTTTCCCAGGCTCCTCCCTCCTCACCCCCCAAATGACCTTAACCTTCTTTCATAGCTGGACAGCAGCCAAGTCCAGCCTAAACAATACTCTCAACCTCATTGGCTCTTTTGCCTTACAGCCACTGCCACCCCCAAGTGGCTAAGGCCTTCCCACTAGGCCTGTCAGTGGGGTCAAGGTTTTCTAACTACTGAAAGGCTAAACACTGAAGGAAGGGTGAAAAATACCTAGTGTCCATGGGATTTAAATGATGAGTGTGTGGCTCCTGAAGTTGGAGGTAGGGCAGAGTCTTTGTCCTTGGGTGGATAGGCATCTTCAAGTGATCGGACAGAGGCCAAAAAGGTTGCTTTTGGTAAATGTCTGAGACCTGACTAGTGTCACCCCAGGTGTCAGGATGTATGTAAATGTCACCTAGCATCCTTGGAAACTGCCAATGAATGCCCTTTTATCTACAGCAAAAAGAAGTAGCATAAAGTTCTGGTAAGGCACACCTGCCTGTCATCAGAGGCCAGTATGGTCACTTTTGCTTCACAATGGCATGGTGTCAGAGCCAACACCCCAGATTGGGATCAGCTATTCCAATACCATAGGACTGAGCCATGGAAAGTTTAGCATCTTGAAACTGAACTGCTGAGAGTACGTACACTGGGCTAGTCCTCTGCCCACCCCGGGGCCAAGGCCACCTCCAGAAGCAGAGGCAGGAGCAAGGCAAGGCAGCTACAGAGGGAAATGAATTGTCAATTGCTCCAGGGAAGTGAGTGTTCTGTGAGAACTACCTAACTTCCTTCTCTGCACCTTCAGTGGGAAAATCACTCACTCTTTTTTGTTCAGTGAGTTACAGGCCCATCTTTATTGAACATTGTATGCCAAGCACTATAAATCCTATGTGAGGTAGATATCTCCACCAGGCAAGGATTGTTTCGGTCTTGCTTAGTGTTGCATCCTCATCCCATCACATAGTAGGCATTCTTGTACTGTTGAACAAATCAAACAGATAAGATAGGAATTTGATGGTGGAAAGAGTAGGTCAGAGCTATTAAGACTTGGTGTGCCCATCTTAGCGTAGCCTGTAAAGACTTTTAGACATAGGGGAAAAAAGGAAGAGAGGGAAAGAGGTAAATCTGTGAAAGATTAAAATAGTGTGGAGTGGGAGAACCAGCCTCGGAGGCTGAGACCTGAATTCAAGTCCCATCACTACCACTAGCTATGTGACTTCTTTTTTTTTTTTTTTTTTTTTTTTTTTTGAGACAGAGTTTCGCTCTTGTTACCCAGGCTGGAGTGCAATGGCTCGATCTCGGCTCACCGCAACCTTCGCCTCTTGGGTTCAAGCAATTCTCCTGCCTCAGCCTCCCGAGTAGCTGGGACTACAGGCGTGCGCCACCATGCCCAGCTAATTTTTGTATTTTTAGTAGAGATGGGGTTTCACCATTTGACCAAGATGGTCTCGATCTCTTGACCTTGTGATCCACCCGCCTCGGCCTCCCAAAGTGCTGGGATTACAGGCGTGAGCCACAGTGCCCGGCCTTGCTATATGACTTCTTGCCAATCACTTCCCCTTTGTGGTCCTTAGCTCCCTCATCCATAAAATATAGGTATAGGATTAAAGAAATTGATTTATTGACCAGATCTTTATTGAAGACACACAGTGTGCAAGGCACTGTTCTAACACTGGGAATACATTGGTGAACAAAGCCCCTGCTCCTCCATTACACTCAGAAGCTTACATTCCAGAAGAGTGAAACAGACACTGAAACAAGCAAAATTCATAGACAGGACAAGCATATGGTATTAAGTGCTACAAAGAAAATAGAGAATGGGTGTGGTGTCTCACATCTGTAATCCCAGCACTCTGGGAGGCCAAAGTAGGTGGATCATTTGAACCCAGGAATTCCAGACTAGCCTGCGCAATATGGTGAGACCTCATTTTTTGTTTTGTGTGTATTTTTTTTTTTTTTTTTTTTGAAACAGAGTCTCGCTCTGTCGCCCAGGCTGGAGTGCAATGGTGTGATCTCAGCTCATTGCAACCTCCACTTCCTGGGTTCAAGCAATTCTCCCTGCCTCAGCCTCCCGAGTAGCTGGGATTTCAGGTGCCTGCCACCATGCCCAGCTAATTTTTGTATTTTTTAGTAGAGATGGGGTTTTGCCATGTTGGCCAGGCTGGTCTTGAACTCCTGACCTCAGATGATCCACCCGCCTCAGCCTCCCAAAGTGCTGGGATTACAGGCGTGAGCCACGGTACCCGGCCAAGACCTCATTTAAAAAAAAAAAAACAGACTGATGAGATATAGTACAGGGAAAGCCTCTCTGAGGAGGTGACATCACTCCTGAGACCCAAACATAATGGGCTAGCCAAAAGGTGGTCTGGTGGTAGAGGGCTTCAAGCAGGGAGAATAGCAAGAGCAGAGCTAGGCAAGTTCAAAGAACAGAAATGATGTAACCCTCTTAAATTCTAAGCTTCTAGAATAGTAATGCATCACTTGCATTGTTCAGGTTAGGGATTTGTATGTGATACTGTTTCTTGGTGATGTGGCATATACGTGTTTCTTAATGGAAGTGGCTGGGAAGTGTGGAGTCTTTCTGGAGCCCTGGGATATAGCTCTGTCTCACTTGCTTTCCACAGTTCTGGTAGCTCAGCTGGCTCCCTGGGTAGATGCAGGCTCCATCTTAGCTGCAGACTCTACAAGCACACTGAGAAGCTGCCTCCTTCACTACTCACAGCCTGGGAGCTCCAAAATCCCCTCCTATCCCATCTAGCCTTCTTCCAATCTGAAACCAGAGAGTCAGGGCTTTGAGAGCACAAGATTCAGCTTCCTTGTTTTCCTGTCAGAGCAGAAGCCAGAAAATGAAACAGGAAACAGAGCGGAAGAGGAGGGGGTTGGGTAGCAGAGAAGGAAAGAAGAAATTGCTGGAAAGTACAGCTGAAAATCTGGATAAAGTTCTACCTCTACAGGGTGACAGCTTAGCTTTTAAAAAACATTCTGACTTGTCTCGAGAGACCCCTGGCATTTTTACAAATAGATTTTTGAGATAATTTGGTGTGGACAGAGGGAACTCTGAGAATGCATGTCTTTTTCCCCTTGTGAATTTACAGAGCAAGGACAATTCACTTCTCAGTTTTGTCTGTGCAAAGAGAGTGCTGCTTGGAGCCTTATGGTGGACTTCTAGAGATTCAAGTCACAGCCTTGGGCCCTAGTCACAAGTGTGCCCCCAGGCTTTGCCATGTCACTCACTGGCCTCTGGAGCTGAGAACAAGTGAGTGGCACTGAAAAACCTGGGGGAAGGGCCATGAAACTCCATTTTTTCCCCCTTCTCCAACACACAACGACTAAATGTGATTTGTAGTTTCTCCACCTTGCACACAAGAAATATCTGAAGGCGATTTAGGTCTCAGGGACTGAAATGAGTTTTATAAAGAGTCAAGAGGTAAGAGTCCCAGCCCTTACAGACTGATGTGGGCTGGTCTTCCCCTGGAGAGGTAGCAATCATCTCTTTGTTCCCACCCACATGAGTAGCTGTTGCAGAAGATAAACCCCTCCCAGAGCCAGGCTGTGGCCAGAGGCTAACCCGGACCCCTGGCTTCGTTTAGAGGGCAGATAACTGAAACCACAAGAAGGCTTTGGAATCCTGAGAAACAAGAAATCCACCAACGGAGAAGGATTTATCATCTGTTTCCTTTAAGGAGGGTGCAAAGTTGTTCTAACAGATTCCGTTACAAGGGTACCAACTGGCCGCTCCCCACCATAGACGGTTTTGTTGAGTTCGCCTCTTTTTTTTTCTTCTTTTTTGGCCCCACTTCGTATGAGAGAAACTGCTTGAGTGAGGGAGGTGAAAGGAGTCCTGGAGGGTGTTCTCTGAGGTTTTCCTCACCATCCTCATTAGCCACCTGGGGAGAGGCAGAGGACTGAAGTAGGACAGAAGGTCTCTGGTAGCTAGAGGAGGGGAAAATCAGGGGGATCCCCCACTTTCTTCACACCCAGGACGCAGGGTGCCGCTGCCGGCCACAGAAACCCCAAGAATGCTTTTCTTTAGCTATTCAGAGGACATCTATTGTGTGCCAGGCCCTGTGCTGAGCTGTTGTTGCCTGACAGCATGAAGAGCGCGGCTCCGGCTTCTGTGAAGAGGCTGCGGGTCAGCCCCCAACTACTAGAGCCTCAGCCCCCACAGAGAACTCAGTGAATGTTAGCAGGAAGGAACTGGGGCAAGACCACTAACTCAGCAGCCTTGGCTCACTATTTGAAGGCGCGGTGGCGGGGGGCATTGAAGGAGAGTGAAGTGCGAGAGAACTCTTCAGGTGTCACCAAGGTGGGAAGGTGCTATGCGGCGAGGCGCCGAGCGGTGTCCCCCGCCCCGCTCGCCCAGAGTCAACATGGCCGGCGCGGAGGGAGGCGGCGCTGCTCCAAGTCCGGGCAGGAGCGGGGCGGGGACGCCGTCGGCGGAGCCAGCGCGCAGGCGTGGGCCGCGTGTGTCCCGGATGGAGGAGCTGAGGTTCGGTCCCCGCTGGAAAGGTCGGGACGGGCAGGCGCTGAGGACCCGTCGCTAGCTTGGGATCCCTGGAGTTCTGGCGGGAGGGAAGCTGTCAGATGGAGGCCGGCAGAAATGAGACAGAGGCCCAGAGAAGCGGGGAGCCCCGCCCCTCCGCCATCGCAGCCTCGGGCGCCGCCTCTTCCTTTCCAGCCTCCCGCCCTCGCCTGCTTCCGGCCCTGTAGCCTGGTGGGGCTCCGCAGGCTCCCTCGGGAGTGGTCCCTGGGCCGTGGGCCCATCTTGGGTGAGAGTCGATGATTAGTCCCCAGAAGGGACTGTGTCCAAAAGGAGCCGGCCAGAAACGGGCTGCGGACACGGCTGGGCTGACAGAAGGCGGCACACGAGGCCTTTGGCTCTAAGGACCCTGGGTTAGAGCGACTTCTCTAGCCCACGCAGTGGGTGTTGGTCTTAGAGAGTCCAGAGTTGCAGTTCAGCAGGATGTCCCAAATTCTCAGATAGGGCCCAGCTACCCAAAGCATACCCAGCAAAGGCAGGCTCTGGTATGGAAGTACTGGGCTAGGCGTTTGTGTAACCTGGGTCATAATCCTGGCTCTGAAAGGAGGCGGGCTGGTACCGTCAGGTTTAAGAAGCAAAAAACATGACAGCCTCTTTTAAGTATCCCTGCGTGCGTCACTTGACCCCAGTGAGCCTCAGTGTCCATATCCATAAAATGGCGATGGTAATTATACTGGCCTCATAGTGTCTGATGAGATCTCTGGGGCCTATTTGTCTCACGGGAAAATGTTTAAAGAGTGAAACTAGTTGATCTGTGTCCTGCCAGTTAAGAGTCTGTGATTTGGCAAAGGGGTTGTTGGGAAGTGAGGTTAGCAATTAGCTGAGAGGGAGAATTGACTGGCTTTGTTTTTACTTGGTTTACCTGTAAGCAAAGTGTGGGCTACACATCTGTAGTCTCTGAGGCTAGAGTCTGACTCCAAGAGAGGAAAGGAAGAATGCAAACATGATCAAGTGTCAGGTGGGTTAAGTGCTTTTCTGTTCCCGACTTATCTTCTGCGTGCCAGTGTGAAGCCAAGAAAGGGGAAAAAAAGTGAATTCACCCGTAGGATAGGGAAGGAGTAGCCGTGTGAGGTTGGGTGTGCCTATTTACGTGATTTCTCTCGATTCAGCGAGTCATATGTTGGAAACGTTGGGTAGATTCACGAACGACCGTTGCTCTCTGGGGCTTTCAGAAACTTGTCTTTGAACTGAATTTTCTTGAGCCAACCGGTGTGGAATTGGGGGCCCCTCCCTTCCTCCAGGCCTCCTTGCGATGGAGTAAGCAGCAGGCGCCCCCTTGTGCCGGGGAAAGAGTACTGTTGCCATTGGCCAACGGCTCCCTTTCTGGGGAAATTTTATTTTCCTGTGGCTTCTGTCACTTTGTCGTCTTGCTCTTGACATGAAATATGATGGGAAGAATACGTGGGTCAGTGATTTCATATCTAGAGTCAGTGAACTGCTGATGCTGTATCCAGTCCCTACCTCTTCGATTCATTCAGAACACAAGTTTAAGATGCCTGTTTGTGTTCTAGGCCCTGGGATATAGTTGTGATATAAAGCCCCTGCCCTTAGGAACTTAAGCAATAGCAATAAAGGAAATAGGGAAGAATGTAGTGAGAGCATAGTACACTGGCTAGTGAGGATCAGAGAATTCCAGAAACAAGTGATAACTACAAGTTTGGTTGGTATTTGCCAGATAAGAGAAGAAAAAGAGTCTTCCAGCCCTCCTTAAATTTTTCAGTTCAAATATTTTTTTTTTCTATTAGGCATAGTTCTTCACTCCAAATCGATGAGCTGCCTCTGATGCTTTTGCTTCCCTTTTGGATTTCTCAGGTTGGTGTTTGAAAGTTCTTAAGGAGCCATTATGACTTCTTTTAGCCTAAAGAATTGTAAAAGATGCCTTAAAGTGCGTTCCTTGCCTCTGAGTGGCTTTGCAGTTGTTTATACATTGGTACTATCCCAACAAAGAGATGGGAAATAACAGTTTTCTTCATCCCTGGTAGTCTACTCTGTTTCAGCAGTGTGAGCTGGCTGAGGTCCTGCTGAGTGGTGGTTTTCTTTTCCTTTCCCACTTAACAGACCAGCTGAACACACATCAGAGAGCTAAGCTAGAGTGTGTAGTCATTATGGTCTTCCAGTATGGTTTTATGCCCCACTTTGGGGACTCTGGTTTGGGACCTAGTT
The DNA here is from genome assembly GCF_030222135.1 of Aotus nancymaae. NCBI lineage: Eukaryota > Metazoa > Chordata > Mammalia > Primates > Aotidae > Aotus > Aotus nancymaae. The sequence goes on from NW_026988467.1 coordinate 23,376,680, forward strand.
TATTATTCTGGGCAAGAGGAAAAGGGCACACACCAAATAATAGTAACACAACATAGATTTGAGCAGAACTTCACACTTTGGTCTGTTTCACCATCATGACAATTTTGTGAGATAGACAAAAAAAAAAGTTTGCTCCCATTTTTTATATAAAGAACTGAGGCTCAGAGAGACTTAATAACTTGTAAGCGACGGAGTCAGGACTTGAACCCAGATCTTTTGTTCCTGCAGAGGTGCATTCAATAGGCTTTAAAAGATTTTCTGTGACCTTAGCTTTCCAGCTACCTGCTTATCTGTGTGGAACTTTTCCAATGAGACTTCGGTGCTTCAAAGTGACACCTGCGAAACCCATTTACTGTCAAGATGCTTTCCCCTGATCTGGGAAGTTAGGTGACTGGTTAAGTTTGTCATAGTAATTCTGAGAGGGGAGGTCCCAATGAAGAATGCTTTCAAGAATTTGCTTTCACCTGATGTGTGACATTTTCCTCCTTTGGGGTTTAGAAGCCTGAGGGAGCTCAATCCTGGTAGCAACACCCCTGAATTCCTGGTGGTGAGAGGATGTGGCCCCAGGATCCATCCCGGAAGGAGGTGCTGAGGTTTGCAGTCAGCTGCCGTATCCTGACTCTCATACTCCAGGTCAGTCTCCCATCCTTTGTCCTGAATGTGCCATTGCTACATGACTGGAATAGGCGGTAAGAAGAGTCCCCATCTCCTTTCCACCTCCCAGGTGTGTCCCTCCATGTGGTTGGAACCATAGGGGCATAGACTTTAGAGCTGAAAAGTGGTCAGGAATCTTAGAAACACGGTCTGTTAATCTTCTGTTTTACACATGAAGTAGCAGAGGCCCAGAAAAGTTAAGTGACATCCCTAAAGCCACATAGGAAGATAGAGAAGGGCTGGAGTTTGACCCGTGTTTCCTAACTCCTGAGCTAGTAGTGGTCTCTCCAACAGACTGTGATGTTCTGTAACCAGAGATACTTGTATGGTATGATAGCTCAAAGTATTGCTCTGTGTCCCCTTACCAGGAGACTGAGCATTGTGTCAGTAAGTTGAGTGCGAGAGATGTGGCAATGTACAAGTCCTGACACCATCTGGATATATAATGATCCCTCCTGTTCCCCCGAGTGCCTCCCTTTCCTGCCTCACCCACACACAACTCTCAGTGCACTTGCCCTTTTGCAGCTCCCTTTCTCCTCCGAGGCTTGATACATATTTTAATAAAATGTCACGTATATATGAATTATTTGCTGCCTAGCACAGTACCTGATGCTTAGCTCAGTTTATTCATAAATGAATGAATGTTGTTGAATATATGTCAACACTTAGGGGTGTTAGATTCACATAGTTATGTGTGCCTTTTATCCCAGTACCATTCTCTCTGAGGCTTATAGCTGGTTCCTTTGTGGAAACCTTTTCTCCCTCCTCCCCCACTATATAAGGTGTAGCAGCCTCTGCTAGGTTTTGAGATTAGTTAAACGTGTCCACCTGCAGGCTAGGGCTGTTTATCTATGACTGTCACTCCTGTCCTGTTTGTTTTTACTGTTTGAAGTGGCCTGATAAGGAAACTGACCAAAAAGTGAAAAAGCCTTAAAAATGGGGCTATGCTTTTGTTGCCAGGCTAGGGAGACTTACTCAGTGATGTTTCTCAACCAGCATCAGCTGGCTTCCTGGCAGAACCAAAGGAGCAGTGCTGCAAGTCAGCATCCAGGATAAGGAACCAGGACAGCTGGGTTCTAAATCAGGTGGTAATTTTGGAAATAGTATTATTTCCTCTAGGCAGTTCATTCAACCACCAAAAATGTTTAAAGTACCTATAGTAATAATCTAGTAATAGTAATAATTTAATAGGCAAAAAGACTTTTCTTTTTTCTTTTTCTTTTTTTTTTTTTTTTTGGAGATGGAGTCTCAGCCTCCCAGGTTCAAATGATTCTCCCGCCTCAGCCTCCCGAGTAGCTGGGATTACAAGCACCCACCAGTACGCCCAGCTAGTTTTTGTATTTTTAGTAAAGACAGGGTTTCACCATGTTGTCCAGGCTGTTCTCAAACTCCTGACATCGTGATCCACCCGCCTCGGCCTGCAAAATGCTGGGATTACAGGCATGAACCACTGTGCCCGGCCAGCAAAAAGACATTTAATAGTAAATGCTATTTTATCATCATCCTCCCACTTCCAGCTTTAATGTTCAAGCCATCAGATTATATCCCTAAATTACCCTTTGTTGTTGCTGTCATCTCTGTCAATGACAGCTAATCCTTGATGGTTTTAGCTCCTGGTTCAATGTCACTCTTCCCAGTACTACTTCTGTTGATTTCCTAGTGGTTTCATTATTGTTTATTTATTTATGAGACGGAGTTTTGCTCTTGTCACCCAGGCTGGAGTACAGTGATGTGATCTCGGCTCACTGCAACCTCCACCTCCTGGGTTCAAGCGATTCTCCTGCCTCAACCTCCCAAGTAGCTGGGCTTACAGGCACCTACTACCATGCCCAGCTAATTTTTTGTATTTTTTTTTTTTTTTTGAGATGGAGTTTCACTCTTGTTACCCAGGCTGGAGTGCAATGGTGCGATCTCGGCTCACCGCAACCTCCGCCTTCTGGGTTCAGGCAATTCTCCTGCCTCAGCCTCCTAAGTAGCTGGGATTACAGGCACGCGCCACCATGCCCAGCTAATTTTTTGTATTTTTAGTAGAGACGGGGTTTCACCATGTTGACCAGGATGGTCTCAATCTCTTGACCTCGTGATCCACCGGCCTTGGCCTCCCAAAGTGCTAGGATTACAGGCGTGAGCCACCGTGCCCAGCCCAATTTTTTGTATTTTTAGTAGAGACGCCATGTTGGGCAGGCTTGTCTTGAACTCCTGACCTCAGGTGACCCACCCACCTTGGCCTCCCAAAGTGCTGGGATTACAGGCGTGAGCCACAGCACCCGGCTAGTTTCATTATTAATGAAGATGATGTGTGCGTGTCCTGAAAGAGGCTATCCCTTGAGAGTGAGTACTGGGGAAAGCATGTTAGAGATTTGAGGAAAGAGAAAAACATGTAACATTTACCAGCTTGTTTTCCTGAATGACGACTTAGAAAAATAGAGGGCATTAGAAGAGACCTTCCATATGCACCCACCACATTCTTCAGCCTACCTATGTCTGCACCTTTGTGCTTTCAGTACTGAAGGTTGGATCAACTATCTGTCCTCTTCTCTATGGCTGGCTCCTCTTCCTTGGTGGCAGATTCCATCCCTTTTGCCTACCCAGCAATTCTCCCCTCTCTCCTGCATACCCTTTCCCTGGGTTATTTCCACTAACATACAAACCCTTATCTCCCACCTTGAAAAAAAGTTTTCTCTTAACCTCACATTTTTGTTCACCTACTACCCCATTTGTCTGCTTCCCCTTACTCCTCAAAGTTTCTCTTCCCAGTCTAGGCAGGCTTCTCTCTCTTCTGATCCATTGAAATAGCCCTGGTCAAAGTCACCAGTGACCTTCACCTTGCTAAATCCAGTCATCAGTTTTCAGTCCTCATGTTACTTGACCTACCAGCAGCATTTACAGAGTTGATCACTCCTTTTCTTCCCTTGGTTCTAATGCTCTCTTGGGTTCTCTGCCACCTCACCGACTATTCCTTTTTTCTTCATTACTGGATTTTCATCCTCTTCCTAGCCTTCATATATTAACATGTCCAGGGTTCAGTCCTCAGATCTCTTCTTTTGTTTAAATAGGGTCTCATTCTGTCACCCAGGCTGGAGTACAGTGGCACAATCACAGCTCACTGCAGCCTCAACCTCCTGGGCTTAACCAATCCTCTTACCTCAGCCCCCTAAGTAGCTGGCACTATAGGCATGTGCCACCACACCCGGCTAATTTTTATTTTTTAATTTCTAGTAGAGACAAGGTCTCACTACATTGCCCAAACTGATCTCCAGCTCTTAGACTCAAGTGATCCTCCCACCTGAGCCTCCCAAAGTGCTGGGATTACAGGTGTGAGCCACTGTGCCTAGCCTTTTTTTTTTTTTTTTAGTTTTTGTAGAAACAAGGTCTTGCTATGTTGCCCAGGCTGGTCATGAACTCCTGGGCTCAAGTAATCCTCCCATCTCAGCCTGCCAAAGTGAGGATTACAGGCATGAGCCTGGTCTTCTTCTTCATTTTATTAAATGACAATTCTTTTCTTCTAGTTGCTCAACCCAAATTCTGGTTTTTCTTTACTCCACAGGCCCTCTTCAATGCCATCATCCCAGATCACCATGCAGAAGCCTTCTCTCCTCCTCGCCTGGCCCCCTCAGGCTTTGTGGACCAACTTGTGGAAGGTCTTCTGGGTGGCCTGTCTCGCTGGGATGCTGAACACTTCCTGTTCATTGCCGAGCATGGCTACCTGTATGAGCACAACTTTGCCTTCTTTCCTGGTTTCCCCTTGGCTCTGCTGGTGGGGACTGAACTGCTGAGACCCTTACGGGGGTTACTGAGTCTACGCAGTTGCCTGCTGATTTCAGCAGCATCACTCAATTTCTTGTTCTTCCTGTTGGCTGCAGTTGCTCTTCATGACCTGGGTTGTCTGGTTTTGCACTGTCCCCGCCAGGCCTTTTACGCAGCTCTGCTCTTCTGTCTCAGCCCTGCCAATGTCTTCCTGGCAGCTGGTTACTCAGAAGCTTTGTTTGCCCTCCTGACATTCAGCGCCATGGGGCAGCTGGAGAGGGGCCGAGTCTGGACTAGTGGACTCCTCTTTGCCATTGCTACTGGGGTACGCTCCAACGGGCTGGTCAATGTTGGCTTCCTCATGCATTCTCAGTGCCAAGGCTTTTTCTCTTCTCTTACGATGCTGAATCCCCTGAGACAGCTCCTTAAGCTGATGGCCTCTCTGTTTCTGTCGGTGTTCACACTTGGCCTTCCCTTTGCCCTCTTTCAGTATTATGCCTACACTCAATTCTGTCTGCCAGGCTCAGCCCGCCCCATTCCTGAGCCCTTGGTACAGTTAGCTGTAGACAAGGACTACCGGATTGCAGAGGGAAATGAACCGCCTTGGTGCTTCTGGGATGTTCCACTAATGTACAGCTATATCCAGGATGTCTACTGGAATGTTGGCTTTTTGAAATACTATGAGCTCAGGCAGGTGCCCAATTTTTTACTGGCTACACCAGTGGCTATACTGGTTGCCTGGGCAACTTGGACATATGTGACCACCCACCCGTGGCTCTGCCTTACACTTGGGCTGCAAAGGAGCAAGAACAATAAGACCCTAAAGAAGCCCAATCTTGGATTCCTCAGTCCTCAGGTGTTTGTGTACCTGGTCCATGCTGCAGTGCTGCTGCTGTTTGGAGGTCTGTGCATGCATGTTCAGGTGAGGTGGATTCCTGACTGGGATAAGGATGTGAATACAGGCAAAACCCCTTGGCCGAGGACAGGGAAGTTAGCTAACATCTCCCATTTGAGTGATCCATACTGAATTTATTCATTCAACAACTTTTTTTATTTTTTTGAGATGGAGTCTTGCTTTATTGTCCAGGCTAGCCTACAGTGGCATACACTGCAGTCTCTGCCTCCTGGGTGCAAGCGATTCTTCTACCTCAGCCTCCTGAGTAGCTGGGATTACAGGCATTCACCACCACGCCTGGCTAACATTTCATATTTTTAGCAGAGACAGGGTTTCACCATCTTGGCCAGTCTAGTCTTCTGACCTCATGATCCACCCACCTCAGCCTCCCGAAGTGCTGTGATTACAGATGTGAACCACTGTGCCTGGCCCATTCAACAACTATTTAGGAATGTTCTTTGTGCCAGACTCCAGGTCAGACCTCTAAGGAGAAACATGAATAAAACAAAATTACTGCCACTAGGGGTTTAATGGTATAAATAGGAGGACAGACATTTAACAGATAAAATTATAGTACAGTGGTATAGAAAGGGGAGTGCTGTTTTGAGATTTATTTTACTTTATTTCTATTTTTTTGAGACAGAGTCTCCCTCTGTTGCCCAGGCTGGAGTGCAGTGGCACGATCTCAGCTCACTGCAACCTTTGCCTCCTGGGTTCAAGCGATTCTCCTGCTTCAGCCTCCCAAGTAGCTGTGATTACAGGCACCTGCCACCACTGCCCAACTAATTTGTGTATTTTTAGTAGAGGCAGGGTTTCACCATGTTGGCCTGGCTGTTCTCGAACTCCTGAACTCAAGTGATCTGCCCGCCTCAGCCTCCCAAAGTGCTGGGAATTAAGATGTAAGCCACCACGCTCAGGCTGAGATTTTTTTAAAAAAAAGCTCAGATAAAGTATTATGGAGGCAAAGAAGAAGTATATAATTCACTGGAGTAGTTGAGAAAAGCATCATATTTCAGCTGGGTCCTGAAGAATGAGATTTTCCATATAAGAAGCAGAGGAGGAACACTCTAGGTAAAAGGAAGGGCATATGCGAAAACATGAGGGTTGTGAAAGGATTGGACTGAGATACAGGAATAAGCACAGAGGATATCTCTGGGATGTTTCCTGAAGAATGAGATTTTCCATATAAGAAGCAGAGGAGGAACACTCTAGGTAAAAGGAAGGGCATATGCGAAAACATGAGGGTTGTGAAAGGATTGGACTGAGATACAGGAATAAGCACAGAGGATATCTCTGGGATTTTTCCCTAATATGCAGTTATATCCATATTGGCTTCTTGACTGTTGGCTTCTGCAGGTACTCAACTCAGGCAGGTGCTCAGTTTCCAGAGGAGATATCATATCTAAGGTCTTGGGTGGTGGTGGTGGTGATAGAAAGGGATGGGAAAGGTTTGATCTTGTATCTTATTTTCTGTTCTTGCTGTGGCCCCACCCTGGGATGTCTTTTTTCCCCATGCTGACCTCTCCTTAGCAGTTTCTTCCTCTTGGAGTCGCACATCGGCTGTTTCTGAAGTTCTCCAAGCTGTATGGATAAGAGACACAGAGGAAATAGGAAGTTGCTTTCTATGTTTTTAGCTGGATTAAATCATAGAACGAGTGCCAGCAAAGCTTAAGGTTTCCAGGTTAGCTGAGGGAGGCCATTTGTAAACTTGTTTCTGAACTCCTATAGTAGAGAGAATGTTCAAGCAATGGGTCTCCTGCCCGTTTCCCTTTGCTTTGCCATCCTGTGGGATAAGGGAACCACCTCAGGTTCCCAAGCCCCAAATCAATAGCACAGAGTTTGGAGTCCATGCCCTGGGCTAAAATTAGACTCCATAGTTTCTAGTACTGATTGGCCCATTATTGTAATAGTAATTAGTCTGTAACTATGTTTATTTGTAACATGGAAGATGTCTGTCTGCTGTTCCATGCATCTTTCTAAGACAGATCCTAAGTTCTGTTCAATTTATTTTCCAGAGTAATACATTTCTAGTCATGGGACCGTGGTTCACCCAGCAGTAGAGAAGTCCCCAGGCTGGTCCAATTTGAGTCAGTGACATTTCAGTAAATTTCTGGATGTTCCCCTCTTACAATTTCTAGGTTCTCACCAGATTTTTGGGCTCCTCCACTCCTATTGTGTACTGGTTTCCAGCTCACTTGCTTCAGGATCAAGAGCCACTGTTGAGGTCCTTAAAGACTGTGCCTTCGAAGCCTCTTACAGAGGACTCCCCACCAGGACAAAAGGTCCCTAGAAATCCTATCATGGGACTTTTGTATCACTGGAAAATCTGTTCTCCAGTCACACGATACATTCTAGGCTACTTCCTGACTTACTGGCTCCTGGGACTACTCCTTCATTGCAACTTCCTGCCTTGGACATGACCGGGACTCTCCAGGGACAGGCTGAAAGCCGACTTAACCCAGGGGTCTGAAAGTAAAACCACACATTGGAACTGCCTGTGCTGCCTTGGGATCATTGCTGTGTCCATTATAATCTCTCTCTTTGAAAACTGGTTAGGAATGGAAGTGTCAGCTGCTAGAGAGCCCCTTCTGGTCCTGGCTAGGGCAAATTTTAGAGTAACAATATTCCCTGTAACTGAAGATTGTCTTATTCCAAGTCTAAAGTACACCTGGATCTGTCTAGTCAATCAACATAGCAGAGACAGTCTTAAACCTACCACTGACCTGCGTGTAATTTAAATGTCAATTATTGAAGTGTAAATTTCATCAAAGGCATTAACTGACAGGCTGCTAACAGTCCACACAAGATGGTACAGGCCTGAACAGTGTAGTGGCAGTAGTGAAGTGGGACCATTTTTTCCAACTGGGACATTGTTTCTGATGAATTTTTTTTATGATTTGTGCATTTATTTTTATTTATATGAAAAAAATCTTGCCGGGCGCGGTGGCTCAAGCCTGTAATCCCAGCACTTTGGGAGGCCGAGGCGGGTGGATCATGAGGTCAAGAGATCGAGACCATCCTGGTCAACATGGTGAAACCCCGTCTCTACTAAAAATACAAAAAATTAGCTGGGCATGGTGGTGCGTGCCTGTAATCCCAGCTACTCAGGAGGCTGAGGCAGGAGAATTGCCTGAACCCAGGAGGCGGAGGTTGCGGTGAGCCAAGATCGCGCCATTGCACTCACTCCAGCCTGGGTAAAAAAGCGAAACTCCGTCTCAAAAAAAAAAAATCTTACAAAGATATGCAAATTAAACTTCTTTCAGTTATATGTGCAATGAATTGCCTTTTTAAAAATAATACACGGTGGGCACAATGTCTCACACTGTAGTCCCAGTACTCTATGAGGCTGAAGTGGGCAGATCACTTGAGGCCAGGAGTTTGAGACCAGCCTGGTGAAACCCTATCTCTACTAAAAATACAAAAATTAGGGCACGGTGGTGCACACCTGTAATCCCAGCTACTTGTGAGGCTGAGGCATGAGAATTGCTTAAACCTGTGAGGCAGAGGTTGCAGTGAGCTGAGATCACGCCACTGCACTCCAGCCCAGGCAACAGAGTAAGACTGTCTCAAAAAAAGTAAAAAATAAAAACAATACAAATATTTTCATGCTGTTTCCTTTTTGTGGTAAAAAGTAAAATAATTTTTTTTCTTAAAATGTTTTTTTTAAGCTGACAGTTTTCTGAAAAAGTAAAATACTTTTTAAAAATTAAAATAGGCCGGGCGCGGTGGCTCACGCCTGTAATCCTAGCACTTTGGGAGGCCGAGGTGGGTGGATCACCAGAGGTCAGGAATTCAAGACCAGCCTGGCCATCAGGGTGAAACCCCATCTTAAAAAAAAAATAAATAAATAAAAATAAAATAAAATAATACAAATCAGTTGAAGGCAAAAGGGTAAGAAGGAGGTATCAGGAACCCTGGATTCTAGTCCTCTCAGTAAAACCCTATTTACCAGCCATGTGACTTGGGAGAGTTTTCAGAACCTTAGTTACCTCCTCTGAAAATTGCGTGAAATTATGATATTCTTCAGGGGGTGGTGGTGAACCATACAGTCTCTTGTAAGTCCCTTTCTGCTCTAAGATCTTAAGAACTGCCTTAAATAACAGAATCCCCCCAGTCTAAACCCTTATGTAGAGGCTTAAACGTGTGATTTTAGGAGAAAATACCTAGTTCTCCTGTCTTCAGCACTTAGAATAAACTCCTCCTCCACCCCCGGAGTGCAACTCTGGGGAGGAACTTAGGTGGTCTTTCCTTTGAATGGGGGAAAGCAGTGATATCTGGCAGATAAGGTGCCTGTCGTGCCGTTCTCAGGTGCCTGCTTGCTTGATCGGTAGACATGGGTTAGAGGAGCCAACACAGCGGCAGGAATTGGTAAATTGTACGTAAGTCCAAGGTGGAATGAAATAGTATCTGCCCTGCTTCCTGGCCCCTGTTTGATCATGAGCCTATCACTATAATTGTAGTAAGATCATTGACCCCTGCTGAGCTACTTTTGCCCATTCCTTAAGCCAGGTAAGAGTTTGGCTCTGTAACATTCATCAACTCTTTTATTTCCCACTTAAACCAAAAAAGTCCAGTAAGTAGAAACTCTTCAAAACAGATGGGTAATCATAAGCAGCTTCTGGAGAGACTCAAGAATTGGAATTTTGACACACTCCCTCTGACCGTGACAGAAAGCTAAACTTGCCAGCTGAAGGGAAGCTCCTGGCTGAGCCCCAATACCCTCTGTTGGAGCTTCTGGTCAGCCTGGCCAATAAGCATTTCCCATCCATCGCTGCAGCACTAGCACAGCTGAGAGAATTTGGTCCAGAGTCAAATGCTTCTGAAAATGTACACACCGATCGGGGCAGCCCTCTGTCTTCTGCCAAGACACCGAGTGCCCTTCTTGGCAAAAGATGATCACCCCTGCCCTAATGTCCCTCCAGTTGGCAGAAACTGTTTCCTTTCTTCTTGCCAACAGCTGCAAATCCAGAGACTTCCACCCTGTGTGCAGGAAGTGTTGGGGTCCTGTTTCGGCTCTCTGTTGCTGAGGTAGGAGCACTGGGTTCTTTGCTCTCCTCTTTGCCTCCTTTTGGGGAATAATCAGGACTGATTATTCATCTACTGGAAGAGGTGACTCAGACCCCATAAGGTAGGTGTGATGTCACTGTTCTGGCAGTTTCAGCTTAACTAGAGCTCATCATACCCAGAAACCTGTAACAGGAGCCCAACTAGGTGGACGCACCTGGCGTGAGCTGGACAAAGTTTTCTTTCTGACCTTGCAGGGATTTAGTTGTTCTTTAAGGATCTACGGAATGGGCTGATTTTATGACCAGCAGCTGTCTTTTTACCATCCTATTAACAGTCTCTTTAATAGTCTGCGAGAGGGACTTGAAGGGCCCAAGACAGGAAGTTTCCTGTTTACCCTGAGGTCTAACAATGCCACAGCTAGGTGGGGTGTCTACAATTTCAGAGAAGAGTCATTTCCTTCTGAGACCCTGCTAAAACAGAAACCAGACGCCTAGAAGTACCTAGAAGTAGATGCTTTTTTTTGTTCTTTAATGCAGGTGGGAGGAGAGAGAGTGTTTGACATGCCTTTACCAGTCCTCCTGGAAAAATGTCACTTTTCTGAACAGACCCTCTCACTGTCATCTAAAAATGTAATACGTGCAGGCTCAAGGGATTTGAAACTGATTGATTCTTTCAGTAATTGTTTATTAATACCGATTTTAGGGGAATAAAGATGACTCAACTATGCCTCCTGTCCTCAAATAACTGTCTAACAAAGTTGCTAGCAGACACAGAAAAATTAATCAAGGCAGAAAACAATAAATTCTGGGGAGTGAAAGGACTCTTCTTGCTCTATATCTCATTACTTGAATCTTTTTTTTTTTTTTTTGAGACAGAGCCTTGCTCTGTCACCCAGGCAGGAGTGCAGTGGTACAAGCTCGGCTCACTGTAACCTCTGCCTCCCGGGTTCAAGTGATTCTCCTGCCTCAGCTTCCCAAGTAGCTGGGATTACAGGAGCCCGTCACCATGCCCAGGTAATTTTTGTATTTTTTAGTAGAGGCAGTGTTTCACCATGTTGGCCAGGCTGGTCTCAAACTCCTGACCTCGTGATCCACCCATCTCGGCCTCCCAAAGTGTTAGGATTACAGGCGTGAGCCACTACGCCCAGCCCTACTTGAACTCTTTATGATTAGAATGAATTCAAGTTTTATTTGTGCACTTAGAAAAAGGTAAGTGAAGCACAGAGCATTTACTCTGTAAGTTGACACAAGATGGAGATCCCTTCCAGCTTGGGATGCCTGAAAAGACTTTATGGAGAAATGGTAGTTGAGCTAGACTTTGAAGGATGGGTAGGATTTGAAAGTTAAGGGTATAAAAAGAAAAAAAAAAGTGCTTCTTTTTGGAAGCACTTTTTGGAAGCTTCTTTTTGGTAATGGAGGAATAAAAAAGAAAAAGTTAAAGGTAGAGAATGAATATAGAAGGCAGGAAATGGAACAGGTTGGGACAGGGAGAGCTCAGTGTGAGTGGAGCTGAGGTCTTAATCTAGGCTTTGAAATCAGCCCCAAGCCCAGCTCTACTGTGTACTAGCTGTGTAAACTTGAGCCAGATACTGACTCTCTAAGCCTCAGTTTACTCATCTGTAAAATGTAGATAATAATATCTAGCTCATAGATAAAAGAATAATAACATCCCATAGGGTAGTGGTGGGAACTAAATGTTACCATATGAAAAGTGTTGAGAACAGTGCTAACAAAGGAATAACTGCATTTTGGACATGTTGGGTTTACGATGGCAGCAGCACATTTATGTGCCAGGAAATGTGGGACTGGAGACCAGGAGAGTGGTCAGGGGGTCGTCCACACAGACGTGGTAATTACAGCAGCCATGCTATTGGATGGGATTGTCAAAAAGTGGAGAGAGAGAAGAGAGAGGCTCTAAGAGTGTGGGCAAGTGGCTCAACCTCTCTAAACCTGTTTTCTCATCTACAATGGGGTGATAGCATCTACCACATGGGCCGTCATGAAGATAAAACACTTAGTACAATGCCTGGCATATGGCAGGAACTTCATGAATGGTAGCTATTTTTTTTATCATTATTATAATTAAAGGACCAGAAACAAATTCTATCATTGGAGAAAAAGAGAGTTTCAAGGCCAGGCACGGTGGCTCATGCCTATAATCCTAGCACTTTGGGAGGCTGAGGTGGGTGGATCGCTTGAGCCCAGGAGTTTGAGACCAGCCTGGGCAACATGGTGAAACCCCATCTCTACAAAAAATACGAAAATTAGCTGGGTATCCGGTGTGCGCCTATAGTCCCAGCTACTTGGGAGACTGAGATGGGAGGATCACCTGATCCCAGGAGGTCAAGGCCGCAGTGAGCCATGATCACACCACTGCACTCCAACCTGGGTGACAGAGTGAGACCCTGTCTCAAAAAAAAAAAAGTTGCAAGAAGAAAGAAATAGTTAGCAGGGTCATATGCTGTTAAGGTTAAGAAAAGGATAAGAATAGCTATTGAATTTAGGGATTAGGGATACTAGCCAAGGTAGGTTAACTGTGATACCAAACAACCGCCAAAACTCAGTGGCTGTTCCTTTCTTTTTCATTCATAGTCTAGTGCAGGCTTAGGAAGGGAGGTCTGTTCTGCCCAATTATTGGGGACCCGGTCTTGTCCATTTTGTGACTTCGTCCTCCTCTCGCTCCACAGAATTCTCTACTCCTGGAAAAGTTTTAAAGAGCCAGCCTGGAAGAGTCAACACATCATTCCATTCCAGTAGCTAGAACTTAGTCACATGGCCATGTCTAAACGCAAAGGAGGTGGGAAGTAGGGTTCCTAGATAAAATACAGCATGCCCAGTTACATTTGAATTTCAGGTAAACAAGTTATTTTTCAATATAATTACATTCCAAATATTTCATGGGACATAATTCTAAGAATTTCTTCTTTGCTTAATTGAAACTCAAATGTAACTGGCATCCTGTATTTTTTTTATTTGCTATATCTGGTAGCCCTACTGGGAAGTGAAGTCTGGCTGTGAGTTCAAGAAGAGAACACAGATAATTGTATGTTACAGTCTGCCTTTCTGAGCCAAATACTTGTTTCTTCTCACAGAATACACTTACTCCTGCCCAAGGGAAATAGCCCCAAATCCCATCTAGTCACTGTATTCAGCTCAGAATCTCTCAGTCAGCTTCAGTATGGTTCCTTATGGTGATCTGTGAACTGAAGAAGCAAGTTATCTGCACTTCTCAAACACACCCAGTATATACTGGTAGGGCAAGAAAAGGATAACCTTAATACAAACTCCCGTTCAGAAGAGGAAAGCATAGAAGAAGTGCCATAGTCACTGGTCCAAAGCAGTTTTGAACTCCCACTGCTGAGGCACGTCAAAGCCCCCTTCCCCGGACTGCAGGAAGTTCTTGGATTAGAACTTTTTTTTTTGTTTTTTGAAGACAGGGTCCACTCTGTTGCCCAGGCTGGAAGGCACCCCAGGCTGGAAGGAGGTGGTGTGATCATAGCTCACTGTAATCTCAAACTTCTGAGCTCAAGGGATTCTCCCACCTCAGCCCCTCCTGAGTAGCTGGGACTACAGGCATGTTCCACTACACCTGGCTAATTTTTGCTATATTTTGTAGAGATAACTTGCTATATTGCCCAGGCTGGTCTTCAATTCCTGGCCTCAAGCTATCCTTTTGCCTTGGTCTCCCAAAGTGCTGGGATTATGTACATGAGCCACTACACCCAGCCTGGACCTTGTTTTTGTTACTGGATAGATTTTTTTTTTTTTTTTTTGAGATGGAGTCTCAGGCTGTAGTGCAGTGGCGTGATACCAGCTCACTGCAACCTCCGACCCCCTGGTTCAAGCAATTCTCCTGCCTCAGCCTCCAAAGTAGCTGAGATTACAGGCACATGCAACCAAACCCAGCTAATTTTTTTATTTTTAGTAGAGATGGGGTTTCATCATGTTGGCCAGAATGGTCTGGTCTCCTGACCTCATGATCCGTCTACTTCAGCCTCCCAAAGTGCTGGGATTACTGGTGTGAGCCACCGCACCCGGCCTGGGATGGACTCTTTTGTCCGTTGTTCTCCATGGCTCCTGGATGTGACTTTCTAGGAAGTTCTTCCTTGCCTTTTTAAAATTTTATTTTAAAGAGACAGGGTCTCACTCTGTTTTCCAGGCTGGAGTGCAGTGACAGGATCATAGCTCACTGCAGCCTCAAAATCCTAGACACAAGTGATCCACCTACCTTATCCTCCCAAGTAGCCCCAACTACTACAGGCACACATTGCTATGCCTGGCTTCTTCCTTGTTGATTACCCTTCACGGCCACATCTGAAGTTGGCTTTGGGGAGTATGACCTTCTCCTTGGAGAATGCTCAGCTTTCACCAAGGCACTTCCTACTGGTGAAAACAAGGGAGCCTAAAGTTATTTTAGGTCTCAACTAATCAGACTGTGTACATATGTATGTGCACTAAAATATATCTAACAATAGTTACCATCTTAACTGTTTTTAAGTGTTAGTTCTGTAGCATTAAGTACATTCACAGTTATTCAACCAACACCACTATCTATCTACATAATTTTTTTTTTGAGACGGAGTCCCACTCACCCAATCTTGGCTCACTGCAACCTCCACCTCCTGGGTTTAAGCGATTCTCCTGCCTCAGCCTCTCAAGTAACTGGGACTACACGTGCCTGCCACCACACCCAGCTAATTTTTGTATTTTGAGTAGAGATGGGGTTTCGCCATGTTGGGCAGGCTGGTCTTGAACTCCTGACCTCAAGTGATCCACCTGCCTTGGCCTCCCAAAGTGCTGGGATAACAGGCGTGAGCCACCACGCCTGGCCCAGAACTTTTTTGTCTTCCCAAACTGAAACTGTACCCATTAAACAATAACTTTACATTCCCCCTGCTCACTAACCCGTGGCAACCACCGTTCTACTTTCTGTCTCTATAAAATTGACTACTCTTGGTACCTTACATAAGTGGCATCATAAAATATTTGTCCTTTTGCGTCTGGCTTATTTCAATTAGCATAATGTCTTCAGGGTTCATCTATATTGTAGCTTGCCTCAGAATTTCTTTTTAAGGCTGAATATATTCCATTGTACTACATCTTGTTTATCCATTCATCTGTCAGTGGTCACTTGGATAGCTTCCACCTCATGGCTATTATGAATAAATGCTGTTATGAACATTTTATATAACAGATATAAAAATTCTGTTCAAGTTCCTGCTTTCAGTTCTTTTGTTTATATAGCCAGAAGTAGAATTGATGGATTATATGGTAGTTCCATGTTTTGCTTTTTTGAAGAATGGCCATATCGTTTCCTTTTCTTTTTCTTTTCTTTTTTATTTTTTTTTAAAGATGGACTGACACTCTGTCACCCAGGCTGGAGTGCAGTGGCATGATCTTGGCTCACTGCAACCTCCACCTCCCGGGTTCAAGCAATTCTCCTGCCTCAGGCTCCCAAGTAGCTGGAACTACAGGCACACGCCACCGCACCTGGCTAATTTTTGTAGTTTCAGTAGAGACGGGGTTTTACCATATTGGCCAGGCTAGTCTCAAGCTCCTGACCTCAGGTGATCCACCTGTCTCAACCTCCCAAAGTGCTGGGATTACAAGCATGAGCCACTGCGCCCAGTGGCCATATTGTTTTCTATAGCAGTTGCAGCATTTTACATTCCCACCAGCAATGCAAAAGGGTTCCAATTTCTGTATATCCTTGCCAACATTTATTTTCTGTTTTGTTTTTTGTTTTTTAATACTAGCCACCTTGGTGAGTATAAAGTGGTATTTTGATTTAAATTGTCCTGATGACTAGTGGTATTGAGTATCATATCATATGCTTATTGGCTACTTGTATGTCTTTGGAGAATATCTATTTATATAATCTTACCTGTTTTGGGGGGTTATTTTGTTGTTGGGGGTTATTTTGTTGTTGGTGGTAAGTTGTTGGAGTTCTTTATATATTTTAGATACTAATCCCTTATCTGGTATATGATTTGCAAATATTTTCTCCCATTCCGTGGGTTGCCTTTTCACTCTGTTGATAGTGTTCTTTGATGCCCAAAATGTTTAGTTTTGCTAAAGTTCAACTTGTCTACTTTTGTTGCCTGTACTTTTGGTGTCGTATCCAAGAAATCTGTGCCAAATCTGATGTCATGAAGTTTTCTCCTTATGTTTTCTTCTAAGAGTTTTATAGGTTTTTTTTGTTTTGTTTTGTTTTGTTTTTTTTTGAGACAGGGTCTGTTATACAAGCTGGAGTGCGGTGGTGCGATCACAACTCACTGCAGCCTCAACCTCCCAGGTTCAAGCAATCCTTCTACCTTAGTCCCCCATGTAGCTGGAACTACAGGCACACACCACCACCATGTCTGGCCATGAAGACTCTTAACCTGATATTTGCCTTAGAAAGATTGCATCTTTAGGCCAGGCACAGTGGCTCATGCCTGTAATCCCAGCATTTTGGGAGGCCGATGCAGGTTGATCACTTGAGTCCAGGAATTTGAGACCAGCTTGGGCCACATGGCAAAACCACATTTCTACTAAAAACACAAAAATTAGCCAGGCATGGTGCACATGCCTGTAATCCCAGTTACTTGGGAGGCTGAGGCATGAGAATAGCTTGAACCCAGGAGGCAGAGGTTGCAGTGAACTTAGATCATGCCACTGTACTCCAGCCTGGGCAACAGAGCCAGACAATATGTGTGTGTGTGTGTGTTGTTTTTTTTTTTTTTTTAAAGAGACAGGGTTTCACTATGTTGCCCAGGTTGGTCTCAAACTCCTGGGCTCAAGTAATCATCCTGCCTCAGCTTCCTAAAGTGCTGGAATTACAGGCATGAGTCACCTCACCCGGCCCTAAAACCTTTTCTATCTTACTTTTTACTATTTGTTGTCCAGAAAAAAAAAAAAAAAAAAAAAAAAGGATTGCATCTTTAAATTCATGTTGTTTAAGACCTTTTCTTTTTTATTTATTTATTTTCGAGCCAGGGTCTCACTCTGTTGCCCAGGCTGGAGTGCAGTGGTACAATCATGGCTCACTGCAGCCTCCACCTCCCTGGGCTCAGGTGATCCTCTTGCTTCAGCCCCCTAAGTAGCTGGGAGTATAGGCTCCAAAATACCTGGCTAATTTTAATTTTTTTGTAGAGGCAGGGTTTCACTATGTTGCCCAAGCTGGTCTCAAACTCCCGGGCTCAAGTAATCATCCTGCTTTGGCTTCCTAAAATGCTAGGATTACAGGTATAAGCCACTGTGCCTGGCTCTAAAACCTTTTCTATCTTATTATTATTATTATTATTTGAGACAAAACCTTGCTTTGTTGCTAGGCGCCAGGCTGGAGTGCAGTGGCGTGATCTCAGCTCACTGCAACCTCCACCTCCTGGGTTCAAGCAATTCTCCTGCCTCAGCCTCCCAAGTAGCTGGGACTACAGGTGCATGCCACCACGTCCAGCTAATTTTTGTATTTTAGTGGAGACGGGGTTTCACCATGTTGGCCAGGATGGTCTCAATCTCTTGACCTTCTGATCTGCCTGCCTTGGCCTCCCAAAGTGCTGGGATTACAGGTGTGAGCCACTGTGCCCGGCGTTTTTTTTTTTTTTGTTTTGTTTTTTTTAAACAGAGTCTCGCTCTCTTGCCAGGCTGGAGTGCAGTGGCATGATTCCAGGTCACTGCAAACTCCGCCTCCCGGGTTCAAGCAATTCTCCTGCTTCAGCTTCCCAAGTAGTTGGGACTACAGGCGAATGCCACCACACCCAGCTAATTTGTATATTTTTTAGTAGAGACAGGGTTTCACCATGTTGGCCAGGATGGTCTTGATCTCCTGACCTTGTGATCCACCTGCCTCGGTCTCCCAAAGTGCTGGGATTACAGGCGTGAGCCACTGCACCCAGCTTTTATCATACTTTTTACTATTTGTTGTCCAGAAGCAGTCAGCTTTTCCAGCCCTGAAAGACCCATGATCTTTGTTCTTTCTCTATTTTCTATTTCTGTTGAAAACCATCATATTCTCACCTAAATTCACTTCTTTCTTGGAATACTTTATAAATACAACAGTGCTAGTTATTAAGTTACTTTCTCTCAGCTCCAAAGTCACCCACATATTCTCTACAGTGAGATACTGGAACTGGGACTTTGAAAATCACATTTTTGCTTCGACAGGCTCTGTGTTTGGCTCTCCTAATAAGGGCCACCAGAGGGAGATAGTGAGGCCAGAGGAAGAAAAAGATACTTTTTTTTTTTTTTTTTTTGATACAGAGTTTCGCTCTCATCGCCCAGGCTGGAATGCAGTGGTACACGATCTCGCCTTTACAGTTCAAGCAAGTCTCCTGCCTCAGCCTCCCAAGTACCTGGGACTACAGGCGCCTGCCACCACACCCGGCTAATTTTTGTATTTTTGTTAGAGACGGGGTTACTGCCATGTTGGCAAGGCTGGTCTCGAACTCCTGACCTCAGGTGATCTGCCTGCCTCGGCCTCCCAAAGTGCTGGGATTATAGGTGTGAGCCACCACGCCCACCCAGGACTCTTCTTTTTGCTTTCTATTCCTGTAAGGGTCACTCTAGCAACACTCTTTCACCCAGGCAGCAGCAGGTCCTTCCTGTAGCAGCTGCTGAATCCACTTTGTAGTTTTTTCCAGCAATTGCCAAATCAGTTCCATTGTGTTCCACTCAGAGACACCAGCACCAGCTAGGTAGTGTCCCGTCCTCAGAGGTCTGAGTTCTTCAAGCTCAGAGACTGGATAGAGCATGAGATTGAGAGGCCTGAGCTTCAGCTATGCAGAGGCCCTCCTCTAAGTGTTTAATTCTGAGTCATTCCAAACCCTTGCCTTTGTACTCTTAGCCCTAGGAGTTATAAATGCTTCTTGCTGTCTGTTGCTGCCTCCGAGATATCTTAGAGTTTTCTTTTTACCTTTACGGTTATCTAGTTAACAATTTTATACCTAGTTAACTATTCTAACCATTCTTTTTGTGTTTGTTTTTGTTTTTTTAATTTAATACATTAACTTTATTTTTAGAAATCTATATTATTTTTATCTTCCAACATATTGAAACTTCCTATTCATCCTTTTGTGCACCATAGGCTGATTTCTGCTATTCCTCCTCAGCTGAAACCCATCTCCCCAAAGTCACCAATGACATACTCAACATGAGCTTTATGTGGTTCGAGTTCAGTCTAGATATTTAAAGAGTTAATCCCTCTTTCTGTCTTGGATTTTTCCGCTGTTTTAACTTCCATAGTGCTGCTCTGTGCATAGGTCTGTGCTATCTCTTTTGCCTCTATCTCTCTTGTTCCTTGATACGCTTAGTTTGTTTAATTTCCCTTTAAATATTGGCGCTCCCTTCTTCTCACTCTGCATACTCTTCTTATGAGGTTTTATCTAAATCTTTTTTTTTCCCTTTTTTTAATTGCATTTTAGGTTTTGGGGTACATGTGAAGAACATTCAAGATTGTTGCATAGGTGCACACATGGCAGTGTGATTTGCTGCCTTCCTCTCCTTCACCTATATCTGGCATTTCTCCCCATGCTATCTCTCCCCAACTCCCCATCCCCCACTGTCCCTCCCATATTTCCCCCCAACAGACCCCAGTGTGTGATGCTCCTCTCCCTGTGTCCGTGTGTTCCCATTGTTCAACACCCGCCTATGAGTGAGAACATGTGGTGTTTGATTTTCTGTTCTTGTGTCAGTTTGCTGAGAATGATGGTTTCCAGGTTCATCCATGTCCCTACAAAGGACACAAACTCATCGTTTTTGATGGCTGCATAATATTCCATGGTGTATATGTGCCACATTTTCCCTGTCCAGTCTATCATTGATGGACATTTGGGTTGGTTCCAGGTCTTTGCTATTGTAAACTGTGCTGCAATGAACATTCGTGTGCATGTGTCCTTATAGTAGAATGATTTATAATCCTTTGGATATATACCCAGTAATGGGATTGCTGGGTCAAATGGAATTTCTATTTCTAGGTCCTTGAGGAATTGCCACACTGTCTTCCACAATGGTGGCACTAATTTACACTCCCACCACAGTGTAAAAGTGTTCCTATTTCTCCACATCCTCTCCAGCATCTGCTGTCTCCAGATTTTTTTAATGATCGCCATTCTAACTGGCGTGAGATGGTATCTCAATGTAGTTTTGATTTGCATTTCTCTAATGACCAGTGATGATGAACATTTTTTCATGTTTCATATGAAAATTTTTCATATTTTCATAAGACATTTTCTCATGTATGTCTTCTTTTGTAAAGTGTCTGTTCATGTCCTTCGCCCACTTTTGAATGGGCTTGTTTGTTTTTTTCTTGTAAATATGTTTTAGTTCTTTGTAAATTCTGGATATCAGCCCTTTGTCAGATGGGTAGACTGCAACATTTTTTTTCCCATTCTGTTGGTTGCCGATTCACTCTAATGACTGTTTCTTTTGCCGTGCAGAAGCTGTGGAGTTTGATTAGGTCCCATTTGTCTATTTTGGCTTTTGTTGCCAATGCTTTTGGTGTTTTGGTCATGAAGTCCTTGCCTACGCCTATGTCCTGAATGGTATTGCCTAGATTTTCTTCTAGGGTGTTTTTTTTTTTTTTTTTTTTTTTGAGACGGAGTTTCGCTCTTGTTACCCAGGTTGGAGTGCAATGGTGCGATCTCGGCTTACCACAACCTCCGCCTCCTGGGTTCAGGCAATTCTCCTGCCTCAGCCTCCTGAGTAGCTGGGATTACAGGCACGCGCCATGATGCCCAGCTAATTTTTTGTATTTTTAGTAGAGACGGGGTTTCACCATGTTGACCAGGATGGTCTCGATCTCTTGACCTCGGGAGAGATCCACCCGCCTTGGCCTCCCAAAGTGCTGGGATTATAGGCATGAGCCACCGCGCCTGGCTTCTTCTAGGGTTTTTATGGTGTTAGGTCTTATGTTTAAGTCTTTAATCCATCTGGAGTTAATTTTAGTGTAAGGTGTCAGGAAGGGGTCCAGTTTCTGCTTTCTGCACATGGCTAGCCAGTTTTCCCAACACCATTTATTAAACAGGGAATCCTTTCCCCATTGCTTGTTTTTGTCAAGTTTGTCAAAGATCAGATGGTTGTAGATATGTTGTGTTGCCTCCAAGGCCTCTGTTCTGTTCCATTGGTCAATATCTCTGTTTTGGTACCAGTACCATGCTGTTTTGATTACTGTAGCCTTGTAGTGTAGTTTGAAGTCCGGTAGTGTGATGCCTCCCGCTTTGTTCTTTTTGCTTAGAATTGACTTGGCTATGCGGGCTCTCTTTTGGTTCCATATGAAGTTTAAGGTGGTTTTTTCCAGTTCTGTGAAGAAGGTCATTGGTAGCTTGATGGGGATGGCATTGAATCTGTAAATTACTTTGGGCAGTATGGCCATTTTCACGATATTGATTCTTCCTAACCATGAACATGGAATATTTCTCCATCTGTTTGTGTCCTCTCTTATTTCGTTGAGCAGTGGTTTGTAGTTCTCCTTGAAGAGGTCCTTTACATTCCTTGTTAGTTGTATTCCTAGGTATTTTACTCTCTTTGTAGCAATTGTGAATGGCAGTTTGTTCTTGATTTGGCTCTCTTTAAGTCTGTTATTGGTGTATAGGAATGCTTGTGATTTTTGCACATTGATTTTGTATCCTGAGACTTTGCTGAAGTGGCTTATCAGTTTCAGGAGATTTTGGGCTGAGACGACGGGGTCTTCTAGATATACAATCATGTCGTCTGCAAATAGAGACAATTTGACTTCCTCCTTCCCTATTTGAATACCTTTTATTTCTTTTCCTTGCCTGATTGCTCTGGCTTGTTTTTGAGACGGAGTCTCACTCTGTCGCCAGACTGATGTGCAGTGGCGTGATCTCAGCTCACTGCAACCTCTGCCTCTCAGGTTCAAGTGATTCTCCTGCCTCAGCCTCTCAAGTAGCAGGGACTACAGCCATGTGCCACCATACCCAGCTAATTTTTGTATTTTTAGTAGAGATGGGATTTCACCATGTTGGCCAGGATGGTCTCAATCTCTTGACCTCATGATCCGCCTGCCTCGTTCGACCTCCCAAAATGCTGGGATTACAAGCATGAGACACCACGCCCAGCCACCATTCTTTATATTAAATTCTCTCTGTCAGTGAGTGATGTGGTTTCTGTCTCATCAACTGGACACTGACTGATACAGAAACTGGTACTAGGAGTGGCCCCAGGAAAAAGACCCTAAAAGGTGGAATTAGGAAATCAGCTTGGCTGTGTCATTGGGTTTGAATGTGCTGACCTCTTTAGCAATGAGAATGTGATGCTACCGATCCATAGCATGCTGTGGCATCATAATTAATGAAATCATCGCCTGTGGTTATTTGTGATGAAGTGCCAACCAAAGTAAGTGTCTTGGGGGCCCAAGTGGTGGTTGCACTAACTGTTTTGGCAGTGATAATGACTAGAGACTATGATATGGGACCGATTCTTTCAGTTGCGTCATAGGCCTTGCAGGGGAAAAAAAAATGGCCAGCTCAGGTTTTAAACTCTCAGCTCAAGTCATGGTCAGAGAACTGTAGGGCTTCTCTGATAGCTATAAAAGAATCCCTTATTTCCTGTAGCCACCAAACTGATTTGCTACAAATAAAACATAAAAGATCGTGCATGTTGCAGAATTCCATCAGCTGAATTCAGTTTAACTAAGTCTTTCCTGTGATTCGGAAGGAGTAGGATCCTGAAACTTGGAATGAGGACATCTTATTTGATTCAGACAAATGTGAAAATCTAGATTTCCCTTACTCTCTGAGCTTCTCTTGCTAGTAGAAGCATCTTGTTGACTTGCGTCTCTGGAGACCAGGCTTCCCTTGCTTGAAAATCTTGTAGGGCAAAATATGTACTTTGCAAAGACATGCCATTCTCCCCAAGATCCACCCAAGCCACCTTTGTCACCACCAGACCCACAACTAGGATACAATCTCAGCATTCTCCAAGGAAGCGAATACAAAATCTGACTCAGAAGGAAATAACTTATACATTACAATGATTTCAAGATTTATAGACAGAAATCTGGGAAGTACATGTGGGAGTGGATTCTTAAAAATGTTAGACCTATCAGGATGAAATATAACATAGGTCTGAGCCAAATTTATTGATGTATATGCACTTGTCAGAGATTCTGAATTTAAAATGTTACCTCATACAGCTACAAGTGGCTCTAATGGCTCACTTGGTTGGTTGACTGAAAATCTGACTTAGTGGTACCTCTGATATTTTATTTTGTTTTGTTTGAGACAGGGTCTTGCTCTGATGCTCAGGCTGGAGTGCAGTCGCACAATTTCAGCTCACTGCAGCCTTGACTTCCCAGGCTCAAGCAAGCCTCCTGCCTCATCCTTCTGAGTAGTTGGGTCTACAGGTGTGTGCCACCACACCCAGCTAATTTTTTTTTGTTTTTAGATGAGTTTCACTCTTGTCATCCAGGCTGGAGTGCAATGGCACAATCTCAGCTCACTACAATCTCTGCCTCCCAGGTTCAAGCAATTCTCCTGCCTCAGTCTCCCAAGTAGCTGGGAATACAGGCATGTGCCACCATGCCTGGCTAATTTTTGTATTATTAGTAGAGACAGGGTTTCACCATTTGGCCAGGCTGGTCTCGAATTCCTAACCTCAGGTGATCCACCTGCCTCGGTTCAAGACCAGCTTGGCCAATATGGTGAAATCCTGTCTCTACTAATAATACAAAAATTAGCTGGGCATGGTGGATCATTAGCTGGGCATGGTGGCTCATTAGCTGGGCATGGTGGCTTATGCCTATAATCCCTGAGGCTGAGGCAGGTGGATTGCCTGAGCTCAGAGTTCATGATCAGCCTGGGCAACATGGCAAAACTCTGTCTCTACTGAAAATACAAAAAATTGGCCAGGCGCAGTGGATCACTCCTGTAATCCCAGCACTTTGGGAGGCCAAGGTGGGTGGATCACTTTAGGTCAGGAGTTCATGACCAGCCTGGCCAACATGGTGAAACCCTGTCTCTATTAAAATACAAAAATTAGCTGGGTGTGGTGGCGGAGGCCCCGTCTCTACTAAAAATACAAAAATTAGGCTGGGCGCAGTGGCTCATGCTTGTAATCCCAGCACTTTGGGAGGCCAAGGCGGGTGGATCACCTGAGATCAGGAGTTGGAGACCAGCCTGACCAACATGGAGAAACCTCGTCTCTACTAAAAATACAAAAAATTAGCTGGATATGGTGGCACATGCCTGTAATCCCAGCTACTCGAGAGGCTGAGGCAGGAGAATTGCTTGAACCTGGGAGGCAGAGGTTGCAGTGAGCCGAGATTGGGCCATTGCACTCCAGCCTAAGCAACAAGAGTGAAACTCTGTCTCAAAAGAAACAAAAACAAAAATTAGCTGGGTGTGGTGGCAGAGGCCTGTAACCCAGCTGCTTGGGAGGCTGAGGCAGGAGAATTGCTTGAACCCAGGAGGCAGAGGTTGCAGCGAGCCAAGATTGTGCCATTGCACTCCAGCCTAGGCAACAGAATGAGACTCATCTCAAAAAAAAAAAAAAAAAAAAAGCCTGGGTGAGGTGGCTCATGCCTGTAATCCCAGCACTGTGGGAGGCCAAGTCGGGCAGATTACAAGGTCAGGAGTTCAAGACCAGCCTGGCCAATATGGTGAAACCTTGTCTCTACTAATAATATAAAAATTATCCAGGCATGGTGACGCATGCCTGTAGTCCCAGCTACTCAAGAGGCTGAGGCAGGAGAATCCCTTGAACCTGGGAGGCAGAGGTTGTGGTGAGCCGAGGTTGCACCACTGCACTCCAGTCTGGGTGACAGAGTGAGACTCTGTCTCAAAAAAGAAAAAAAATAGGCCGGGTGCGGTGGCTCAAGCCTGTAATCCCAGCACTTTGGGAGGCCGAGGCGGGTGGATCACGAGGTCAAGAGATCGAGACCATCCTGGTCAACATGGTGAAACCCCGTCTCTACTAATACAAAAAATTAGCTGGGCATGGTGGCGCGTGCCTGTAATCGCAGCTACTCAGGAGGCTGAGGCAGGAGAATTGCCTGAACCCAGGGGGCGGAGGTTGCGGTGAGCCGAGATCGCGCCATTGCACTCCAGCCTGGGTAACAAGAGCGAAACTCCGTCTCAAAAAAAAAAAAAAAAAAAAAAAAAGAAAAAGAAAAAAAATTAGTCGAGCATGGTGGTGTGTGCCTGTAGTCTCAGCTATTTGGGAGGCTGAAGCAGGAGAATCACTTGAACCTGGGAGGCAGAAGTTTCAGTGAGCCGAGATCCGCCATTGCACTCCAGCCTCAGTGATCCCAGTTGGAGAGAAATGCAGAAACTCTCTTTTTTATTTGTTTTTAGAAACAGAGTGAGACTGTATTTCTTTGTTTTGGGGGAGTGGGTGAGACTATACTTGTACAAAAGATAGTTGCGCCTTGTTAGGTGGAAGACTAGAGTTGCCTTGTTGTATGGAGGTTAAAAAATGTAGAGGCAGGCTAGGCACGGCGGCTCACGTCTGTAGTCCCAGCACTTCGGGAGGCCGAGGTGGGCAGATGACGAGGTCAGAAGTCCGACACCAGCCTTGCCAATATGGTGAAACCCCATCTCTACTAAAAATACAAAATTAGCCAGGTATGGTGGCAGGCGCCTGTATTCCCAGCTGCTTGGGAGGCAGAGGCAGGAGAATCGTGTGAGGCCTGGGAGGTGGAGGTTGCAGTGAGCTGAGATGGTGCCATTGCACTCCAGCCTGGGGGACAGAGCAAGACTCTGTCTCAAAAAAAAAGTAGAGGCAAGTGCATGTGGATGCTGAGGAGCCAAAGAAGCGAACGGTGCCGGATATTATTATCTCAGCTCCAAACCAGCCTGTCTATACTCAGCTTTGAGTTACTGAGGCCGGGGCTCTGCAAGACAGCTTCTACTTTACCAGCTAGAGCTCTATGTTTGGCTCTGCCAATAGGGGGCACTAGAGGGAGACTGCAGAGCTGGAAAGGAAGAAGAGATCTGCTCCTTCCTATTACTTTCAGTTCCTATGAGAGTGAGCCTAACAGTGTTCTTTCACCTTGAGAGAAGTAGTTCTTTCTTGCAGTAGAGCCGGATTTAGTTTGCAATTTCCAATTGCAGAACCAAGTTTATAATGCCTCACCTCAAAGACACCAGCACTGCTGAATGCGGTGGCATGCACCTATAGAACCAGCCACTCAGGAAGCAGAGGGGAAAGGATAGCTGGAGCCCAGGTAGTGCGCTAAGGTCAGGCCTATAAATAGCCACTGCCCTCTAGCCTGGGCAACATAGCAAGACCCCATCTCTAAAAAAAAAATCATCCAGTTGGCACTCTTCCTCAGAGGTCAGAGTTTTAGTTTCTGCTCTAAGCTTCTAATTTGTAATAATTCCAACCTTTTTTTTTTTTTTTTTTTTTTGAGACAGAGTCTTACTCTGTCAGCCAGGCTGGAGTGCAGTGGTGCAGTCTCGGGTCACTGGAACCTCCGCCCTCCAAGTTCAAGCACTTATCCTGCCTCAGCCTCCTGAGTAGCTGGGATTACAGGCACCTCCCACCGTGCCTGACTAATTTTTGTATTTTTAGTAGAGACGGGGTTTCACCATTTTGGCCAGGCCGGTCTTGAACTCCTGACCTCGTGATCCACCCACCTTGGCCTCCCAAAGTACTGGGATTACAGGCGTGAGCCACCTCACCCAGCCCCAACCTATTTTCTTTGTTCCCTCAGCCAAGGAGTTCATAGCTGCTTCCTGCTGTTACTGCCTCTGTGATACTGTAACCTTTCAGTTATCCTGGGCTCAAGTGGTGATCTTCCCACCTCAACCTCCTGAATAGCTGAGACTACAGATGCACACCACCAGGCCTGGATACTTTTTAAACTTTTTGTAGAGACATAGTATCGCTATGTTGTCCATGTTAGTCTCAAACTCCTGGATTCAAGCAATACTCCCACCTCAACCTTCCAAAGTGGTGGGATTACAGGCATGAGCCACCACACCTAGCCGTAACTTTTTATATAGATTGACAAGTATTTATATACAATTTTATTTTGCTTAAGGAACTCAGTTCAAATAATTCTTTTTTTTCAGACAGGGTCTCACTCTGTCACCGAGGCTAGAGTGCAGTGGTGTAATCATGGCTCACTGCAGCGTCTACCTCCCAGGCTCAAGCCATCCTCCCGCCTCAGCCTCTTGAGTAACTGGGACCACAGGCATACTCCACCATGTTCAGCTAAATTTTTTTTGTATTTTTTTAAATAGATAGTGGGTTTTGACATGTTGTCCAGGCTGCAAATAATTTTTTTTTTGAGATGGATTATTGCTCTGTTGCCCAGGCTGGAGTGCAGTGGCACAACCTTGGCTCACCACAACCTCCACCTCTTGAGTTCAAGTGATTCTCCTGCGGCAGCCTCCTGAGTAGCTGGAACCACAGGCACCTGCCACCATGCCCAGCTAATTTATGTATTTTTAGTAGAGACGGGGTTTCACTATGTTGGCCAGGCTGGTCTCAAACTCCTGACCTTGTGATCCACCTGCCTCAGCTTCCTAAAGTGCTGGGATTACAGGCATGAGCCACTGTGCCCAGCCAATTCTTTATATTAAATTATTATTATTATTATTATTATTATTATTATTATTATTTTGAGATGAAGTCTCACTCTGTTGCCTGGGCTGGGAGTGCAGTGGCATGATCTCAGATCTCTGCAACCTCTGCCTCCCAGGTTCAAGCAATTCTCCTGCCTCAGCCTCCCAAGTAGCTTGGATTATAGGTACCCACCACTATGCCTAGCTAAGTTTTTGTATTTTTAGTAGAGACGGGGTTTCACCATGTTGGCTAGGATGGTCTCGAACTCCTGACCTCATGATTCGCCCACCTCAGCCTCCCAAAGTTCTGGGATTACAGGTGTGACTCACTGCACCCGACCATATTAAATTATTTCTGTTCAAACAACTGGGATGGTTTCTGTCTCCTGACTAGAGTCTGGCTGATACAGACCCCAGTACTGGCCAATCATATCTTATTCTGACTCTTTCCAACTCCTTCCTTTATAGTTGCAGGGTGAGGGGCATAGCATCTACCTTCCACACTATTGAAGGTGACAATTTCACCAAATATTTTGCTACAGCATAACAGAGATCTCCAGCCATCCAGCCTGCTTTATCTAATCCAATATATGGCACTGAATTAATGATCAAGCAGCAATCCACTGCCTGGCCATTAATTCAGTGCCATATATTTTTGTTTTTATTATATCAACATCCCATTCCTGATACTACTGTCTGTATTGATAAGGATCAGTTAATTGCTGTAGTAAATTACCTCTCAAACTCATTGGCTTATACAACATAACTGTATTTCTTGCTCAATTCAGTGTTTAATATAAGTTAGTCATAGTAGAGGAGAGTTCTGCTCTGCACAATTATGCAGGGACCCAAGTTCCTTCTATCTTGTGGCTCCACCCTCTTCTAGGTTCTTCAGAATCTCCTCTACTCTGATAGCAGATAGGAAGGAAGGAGAGCAAGGATCAACACCTGGGAGTTTTATGGGCCATCCTAGGAGTAGTACCTGTCACTTCCACTAGCTAGAATTCAGTCACATGGCCACATCTGTCTGTTAAAGAGGCTGGGAACTGTAGGTATTGGTGAGAACAAGATGTTTATACTACATTAAATGGCTAATTAGTGACATTTAAGATAAGTTTTAGGGGAGTGATGTAGACAGGGGCCAAATTGGAAGAAGTTAGGAAATCATAAGGGACAAGGGGTTTTGCCATGATGCCCAGGCTGATCTCGAACTCCTGAGCTCAAGCCATCCACCTGCCTCAGCCTCCCAAAGTGCTGGAATTACAGGAGTGAGCCACCGTGCACAGCCTTTTTTTTTTTTTTTTTTTTTTTAAACAGGGTCTCACTCTGTCACCCAAGCTGGAGTGTAGTGGCACAATCATGGCTCATGGTAGCCTTGACTTCCTGGACTCAGGCGATCCTCCCACCTCAGCCTTCCAAGTAGCTGGAACTACAGGTGCATGCCACCACATCCAGCTAATTTTTAATTATTTTTGTAGAGATGGGGTCTTGCTACGTTGCTGAGGCTGGTCTTGAACTCCTGGGTTCAAGGAATCCTCCCACCTTGGCCTCCCAAAATGCTGGCATTATAGATGTGAGCACTATGCCCAGCCTTGTTTTTTAATTAATAAAGAATTGAGTGGCTGGATGCGGTGGCTCATGCCTGTTGTCTCAGCACTTTGGGAGGCTGAGGCGAGCAGATCACCTGAGGTCAGAAGTTCGAGACCAGTCTGCCTAACATGGTGAAACCCTGTCCTAAAAAAAAAAAGAAAAAGAATTGAGCATGTATTTGCAGTATCAATGAACAGGAAGAGTTAGGACATGAGTTTGGAGTTTTATCAGACTTAAATAAATAAACCCTAAATAAAATGGAGTTCTATCAGCCTTACTTAAAAAGAAAAAAGGACATGAGTGGAGGGTTGGACATGGGCTTGGGCAGAAGGAGGCCTACATCTTCTAAGATGAGAAGAAAGGATAGATGCCAATCGAGAGAAATTATGAGATAAAGAGGAGGTAAACTGAAAATCAGGTAGGATTGCTTTGGTTTCTATAAAGTGAGGAGAAAAAAGAAAAGGTTTCAGGATGTGAGAGGACCTAGTTAAGGTGGGACAGCAGGAATCTGTACTGGAACCAGTATGTCTAGTTTTGTGACTTTGTTCCACAGCCAAGGAGCAAAAGGGGAGGAAGGTCACCATGTGGTTCGCTCAAGGTGGGGCTCATCGGTTTGAGAGCCTGTGGCACCAAAGACAGCTGAGCAGCCTTTGGCATGTCTATCAATTATGCAGGGTCACTGTTGCTGGCTTCCTACTCCTCCCCATTGTATATTGTTACTTCCTTTCCTACTTTCTCCTGTCCTAGTCTCCAGTTCTCTTTTTCCTTACACTTCTCCTTAGGTTTTACAGTAACCCCAGTGAGACAGACACACCCTAAGCTTACCCCCAATGATTCCTGCCTCCTGGTATTTATGCCTTGTATGATTCCCTTTTCTTGAGTGCAGATGGGTCCTGTGCCTTGCTTTTAACCACAGGAGATGGCAATGATGATGGGATGATACCTGTCACATATATAATAAGCTATATAAAACTCTGTCTTCATAGTCTGGAGCTAGAGACCCTCATTGTCAGCTTCATGAAGTTAAGTGACCATGTAGGAGAAGCCTGCATGGCAAGGAAATGTGATAATCTCCAGGAACTGCAGGTGGCTTCTGGAACCTGAGGGAGGCCTCCAGCAAACAGCCAGCAAAAATCCCAGGCCCTCCTCAGTTATACAGTTGCAAGGAAATTAATTCTGCCAACAACCCAAATGGGCTTGCAAGTGGATTCTTCCCCAGGTGAGAATGCAGCCTGGCTGATACCTTGATCACTGATCAAGTTATGAGAATCATACCAGGCCGCGTTGTCATCAAGACTGATCCAGATGAGAATGCAGCCTTGTGAGACTCTAAGCAGAGGACCCAGCTAAGCTGTTCCTGGGCTCCTGACCTGGAACCTGT
This sequence comes from Aotus nancymaae, assembly GCF_030222135.1. Lineage (NCBI taxonomy): Eukaryota > Metazoa > Chordata > Mammalia > Primates > Aotidae > Aotus > Aotus nancymaae. The sequence continues at coordinate 23,407,460 of NW_026988467.1, forward strand.
TGGATAATATTTGTCTGTTTTGTTTTGAGACGGAGTCTAACTCTATTGCCAGGCTGGAGTATGGTGGCGCAATCTGGGCTCACTGCAACTGCCACCTCTTGGGCTCAGGTGATTCTCCTGCCTCAGCCTCCTGAGTAGCTGGGATTACAGGCACGCGCCACCACGCCCAGCTAATTTTTGTATTTTTTGTAGAGCCGGGTTTCACCATGTTGGCCAGGATGGTATCGATCTCTTGATTTCGTGATCCGCCCACTTCAGTCTCCCAAAATGATGGGACTACTGGCGTGAGCCACTGCGCCCGGCCGATAATGTTTGTTTAAAGCCTTAAATTTGTGGTAACTTGTTACACAAAAGTAGAAAACGAATACACCCAGAATTTCTGGAAAAACACTGGGGCCCTCAGGCATGACCCCTATTATTACGTGCTACCTAAGAAACTCGGCCTGGGCCGAGGATACAGAACTTGGTGAACGAGGCCAGAGGGTGTGCCACACACCCCCAGTGGGCACTCTGGACTGCAAGGTAGAAGAGGCCCTGGATTTCAAAGCAAATCGTGTGCCCCTTCCAACCCCCCCACCCCCGCCTGCCTGCCTCTGCAAATGCCTGTCAGTTCGGCCCTCAGAGGTGGGCGAAGGCTGGCCCTGGAATTACAGACTGCCAGAGGTAGATCACGAAGTCCACCACCTGAATCTCGGCGCTTGGCACAGTGCGAGGTACACAGTGGACGCCCAAGAAACGGCTTGCTTGCAGAACAGAAAGAGCCCTTGAGTGCGCATCTGCTGGCCCCCTTTGTGCCGAAGGGAAAAGGGAGACTGGAAGCGCCAGGGACCTGCGGGGCCCCGCCGCGGGTCAGGGCCGGCCTCCGGCCGAGCGCCATCCCGGGCCCTGGCGGAGGGGGCGCTGCGGCGGGAGGCCACGGCGGGCGGTGGCGGCGGGCCGGGGGCGGAGCGGCGGAGGGGCCTCCCCAGTGAGCGAGTGAGCGAGCGAGCGAGCGAGCGAGCGCCGCGCGCGCCGCCGCTGCCACCTCCGCTGCTCGGCCAGGTCCCGGAGCGGCGCGGCCGGCCCGCAGGGCGCGGAGCCGAGGCCCGCGGCCGGCCGCATGAAGGACTGCGAGTACCAGCAGATCAGCCCCGGGGCCGCCCCGCAGCCTGCCTCCCCGGGGGCGCGCCGCCCCGGCCCCGCCGCGCCCCCGACCCCCGACCCCGGGCCCGCGCCGCCCGCCGCCCCCGCCCCGCCGCGCTGGAGCGGCAGCGGCAGCGGCAGCGGGAGCGGGAGCCTCGGCCGCCGCCCGCGGCGCAAGTGGGAGGTGTTCCCGGGCCGCAACCGTTTCTACTGCGGCGGCCGCCTCATGCTGGCCGGCCACGGCGGCGTCTTCGCGCTCACGCTGCTGCTCATCCTCACCACCACCGGCCTCTTCTTCGTCTTCGAGTAAGTTCCGCCGCCGCGGCGCCCCCTCCCCGCCCCCTGCCGCGCACCCTGCCGTGCACCCCACCTTCCCAGTCCCTACTGGACACTCCGTGCCCTCCCCTGCGCCTCCCTGGCCCTCATCCTCCCCGCCCCTTTGGGGATCCTCCTCGGGCCTCTTGTCTGCCCCTCTGGCCCCTGCGCACCCCCATCCCCGCCAGACGCCTCATCTTCCCTGGTCCATTTGGGTACCCCATCTGCGCTGGTGCCCTCCACCTTCCTAGCAGCTCCATCCTCCCTGGCCCCACCCTGGCACCTGTCTGCCTGCCACTGCCAGGAACACCACCCTCCATGGCCCCTATCCTCGCTGCCCTCTCATAACCTGCACCTGGGCTCCTTGGACAGAACCCTTTTGCTCACCCATCCCGGACCATCTCTTGCCAGCCCCCCAAGTTCTTTCTGACCCTTGTATCCCTCCCTGAGCAGTTCTAGATTTCGTGTGTCCTTTGGCTGTGCACACCCACCATAAACATCCTAGTCATCCTCGCTGCCCTCTCCGGGTCCCTCCAGGGTCCCCTCCTTTTCTCTACTCCCAGACACCACCCCCTGCTTCTGCTTCCCCTCAGCCATGCACACCCCAGGCCCCAAGGCATCTTTTCTCAAAATCTTTGGGCCTGTCAGGCCCCCTTTCCTTCTCCAGCACCTTCCTTAGGTTCTCCAGAGCTTCCTGCCTTCCCTCAGCCCCCACCTGCCTCCCCACTGCTGGCTCCCAGGCCCTGGGACCCCCCCCCCCCCGACCACCTGGCTTTCTTTCCCTGCTTAACATTCTGGAACATCCCTCTGGCCTGTTCCACATCAGGAACAGCTGCAGGGCCTTGTTTTTCAGGAAAAAGTTTTGAGTGCTTTCACCTGACAGGTCATATTTGCCCCCCTTAGGTTTTTGACCTCTTCGTATCCCCCACTGACCAGGATTGGCCCACACAGAATCTCCATTTTGTGGATGGAGGATCACATATTTGTATCGGAAGTTTTCCACCCACCTCTGAGCCACCTGCACTGTGATTCCTTGCACACACACTCACAGGGCCACACACCCACCCTGTGCTTTAGGAGTCTCGCTGTCCCCTCTCAACTCCCTATCCTTTGTGGCCATCCCTCTTAATTATACAATGTAGTTAAGAACTCTAACAGACCTGGTTCAAATCCCAGCTCCAACACCCGTAATTGCATGATCTCAGGGCAGTCACTACCCCCTCAGAGACCCAGTTTCCTCATCAGTAAAATGGGATTTATAATAGTACCCACCCCGTAAGGTTGTCCTGAGGGTGGCATGAGGTCACACATGCAAGCTTTTAGCCCAGTAACAAGCACTCAACGTTGGCTGCCGTTAGTACTTGTATTGTCTTTATCAAAAAACACTTCCCAAGGCATATGGCCATGGTAATGCTGTCATAGAGACACCAGCCCCAGGTACCCTTTCTAGCTGCCAGCTCATGTATCTGCAACCTTGGGTTTCCCCTTGAAGCAAGGTGAAGACTTCCTATAAATTAGCTTCTCCTTTCACCCTTTACCACACACTGCCCTTTTTTTCTGAGTAGGGTGGATAAAAAGTTCAGGGATGATTTACAAGCAGAAGCTCTGGGCTGAGTTTCGGATCCACTTCCCTGGGCCAGCCACGTGAGTGCTTTGGAAGTGCCTTTTCCAGTATCCCCTTGGCTGCCCTCTGGGTTCCCACACTCAGGGCTGCAGCCAAGGCAGGAGGAAGCAGTACTTGCTGTGGTTGACCCTCATGACCCTGCAGTGTGCTATCTGACCTAACTTCTGAACTGGAAGCAGGACCTTCTTTGGGCTGGCTGAGTATCTTCACTGGTGACTAGTGGGGGAGAAGCAAGGACTTCTGGGTTTAGGAAGAGCTTGTGAACCATGTTGTAGTTTGTCCCTGCTTGTCCTCATTGGGGGTTGGTAGATTTGGCAGAAGGGTTTGGGTTTGGGTCAAGAGCTCTCCTGGGTCTGGACTGGATGCTTCCCATTGCTCTGGGAAAGGGTAAGGTGCTCTCTAAGCCTTTCCTGCTGTGAATGGGTTTGCTTCTTTGTTTGGCTTGGTGGATTGTTGCACAGGCCTCTAGCAGGGCTCCCAATTTCTGCCTCATTTCTTGCCCCCACACAGCAGCCAGAGCACTCTTTTGATTCTAAGTCAGGCCTGAATCCTCCCTGGCCCCTGCTCACTCTGTCTCCGTCTTCCCTCCAGGCATGTCATCCTCCATGTACACTCGTACCTCTGGGCCAGTGCTTGGAATCCCCTTCCTACGGGTGGCCTCATGGCTCACTCTCTCACATTAGGCCTCCCGGGTTCATCTGCACAGCATAGCAAACCACTCCCCTCCAGCACCTCTTCTCTCCGCTCATTTATCATTCTCTGAAGCACTTGCCACCACCTGGCATATTACATTATAGTTGTTTGTTAGTTTCTTGCTTGTCTTTGTCCATGAGAGCAGGACATTCTCCTCTGTTGCATCCTTAGTGCCTAAACCAGCACCTGGTGTGCAGTAGATGCTCAATACAGTCAATACTTATTGAATGAATGAATTGACAGTATATTTGCTGGGAGCCTGGAAACCCTAGTTGTGTCATTGGCTGGCTGGATGACCTGGAACCTAGCTATGGGCCTGGGAGAGCTCTGGGCTTCTGGAAAATTAGGAGGGTAGAAGCTGGTGGTTCCTGCAGGCTCTACGAGTCTTAGATTTCAAGTCTCTGTTCCTCCACACAAGTATGGTCTCATATGAACTGGATTCATTGCCATGTGGTTGACACTGAGGGCTCACTGGTTCTGTTTGAGGGTCAGACGCAGAGACCATTGAGATACATGGAGCAGAGCATGGCCTACTGGGAGCCCTTGGCCTTGGCAGTCTGCTCCTCAGGGGAAGGGCTTCTCTGGAGGCCGGAGCATCTGATGATTGAGATTTCAGAAGCAGCATGCAAGTGTCCACTGGTGTGTGCCTACCATGCCACTCCCGGAAGCTTGGCTGGTCTCAGACCTCTCAGGGCCCTGTCATCTCCTTACCCCATCAGGTGCTACTCTGGTTCTGGGGTGGTGGCTAATAGCATGAGCCTCAAAGTCAGACCTGGCTTGGGGCCCTCTTTAGCACTCCTGAGCCACATGACCTTGGGCAGATTACTTAAGCTCTCTGAGCTGTAGTTTCCTCATCTGTAAAGTGAGGAGTATAACTTCACAGGGTCTCAGTGAGGTTTGTTTTTTTTTTTGAGATGGAGATTTATTCTTGTTGCCCAGGCTGGAGTGCAATGGCACGATCTTGGATCACTGCAGCCTCCACCTCTGGCTTCAAGTGATTCTCCTGCCTCAGCCTCCCAAGTAGCTGGGATTACAGGTGCCCGCCACCACGCCCTGCTAATTTTTTGTGTTTGTAGTGGAGACGGGGTTTCACCATGTTGGCCAGGCTGGTTTTGAACTCCTGACCTCAGGTTATCCACCCGCTTCAGCCTCCCAAAGTGCAGGGATTACAGGCCTGAGCCACTGCACCTGGCCCAGTAAGGATTTTATAAGAAAGTGCACAGGAACTGCTTAGCCTGGTACCTAGCCCATAGTAACTATCTGTACTTTGTATATTACTAATAGTAATTTATTAATTAGGGCAGTGTCTGGCACATACTTAGCCTTCAAAAGATAGTAGCTATTTTTCTTTTTTTTTTTTTTTTTTTGTGGAGAACAGGGTCTCGCTATATTGCCCAGGCAGGTCTCGAACTCCTGGGCTCAAGCTATCCTCTCGCCTCTGCCTCCCTAATAGCTGGGATTACAGGCGTGAGCCACAGCACCCGGCGATAGTAGCTATTTTTCTGTCCCCTGGCAGCAGGGAAAACCATTCATTCATTCAACAATTATTTACCGGGTACTTCCTTAGTGCCAGGTGCTGTGCAGCTGGGAATATAAAGCTGAACAAGAGAACATAGTCTATACCCACAGAGAAGCTTTTTTTTTTTTTTTTTTGAGATGGAGTCTTGCTCTGTCACCAGGCTGGAGTGCAGTGGTGCAATCTCGGCTCACTGCCACCTCCGACTCCAGGGTTCAAGTGATTTTCCTGCCTCAGCTTCCCGAGTAGCTGGGATTACAGGCATGCACCACCACGCCCAGCTAATTTTTGTATTTTTAGTAGAGATGGGGTTTCATTATGTTGGCCAGGGTGGTCTCCATTGCCTGACCTTGTGATCTGCCTACCTAGGCCTCCCAAAGTGCTGGGATTACAGGCTTGAGCCATCACACCCAGCCTACTTTTTTTTTTTTTGAGACGGAGTTTCACTCTTGTCGCCCAGGCTGGAGTATGATGGCGTGTAGTCAGCTCACTGCAGCCTCTGCCTCCCAGGTTCAAGCGATTCCCCTGTCTTAGCCTCCCGAGTAGCGGAGATTGCAGGTGCATCCCACCGTGCCTGGCTAACTTTTGTATTTTTATTAGAGACGGGGTTTCATCATATTGGTCAGGCTGGTCTCAAACTCCTGACCTCAAGTGATCCGCCTGCCTCGGCCTCCCAAAGTGCTGAGATTACAGGCGTGAGCCACCGCACCTGGCTGAGCTTATGTTTTACTGGGGGAAAAACAGCTATCATACAGACAAGTAGCTGAAATCTATACTAAATGTTATGCAGGAAAGAAAGCATTGAGGAAGTTCGCTGTGTACAGAGTTGTCAAGGAAGGTCCTTCTGAGGAGGAAAGAGGAATCTGAGAAAATGAACAGCAAGTGCAAAGGCCCTGAGGTAGGAGAGAGCCAGGCTTCTTCTAGGAACTGTCATGAGGCCATTCTGATGGGAGGAGCAGGAGCGAGAGGAGAGTTTTGCAGAATGAGACTGAATCAGTAGGGTCCAGATCATGCCTGGCCTAGAAGGCCATGGTAGGGAGTTTGGATTTTATTCAAAGTATAATGGGAAGCAATTGGGAGGTTTTAAGCAGTGAAATGACATGATCTGATTGACATTTCCAAAAGATGGCTCTGGCTTCTGGGTGGATAGTGAGGTGGCAACAGAGTAGATTGGCCACAGAGAGAGAGCCCTGATAGCTTCACTATCATGAGGCCATTCTCCCACCAGTGTCCAGGACTTCTAGAATGTCTTAGCTGTAAGATGGAGGAGAGGACTTGAGGAGGGCTGTGGAACCCTGTGGTAGGCAGCTTGCCTGGAGGACAGAAGCGTGACCATTCAGCCGGCACAGGCTATTCCCTGAGGCAGCCAGGCTCAGGAGGTCTGACAGCACTGCCTTGGGGATGCCTCCCTCCCTTGGGTCACAGTTGACAGTGGCTGGACCATGCAGTTCCCCCAGCCCTCCACTCATGCTTCAGATTGGAGTTTAAGATTATCTCCTTCAGGTTGCCTTTCCTGACTGTTGCACTGTGTTCCCCTCCCCCACTAGAGCACATATCACTCTGTGTGGCAATTACCTGTTTACATGTCTATTTTCCCCACTAGACCATAAGCCACAGCGGGGAGGGACTCTTGTCTTATTCACCACCATTATTCCTGCTGCATTGAAGGTGTTGCCTCCTGGCACAAAGAAAACCTCAGTAAATGTTTGTGGAGTGAGTGAGTGAATGAATGACTGAGTGACACTGCAAAATGGTTTGACTTAGGTGACAGTCCACTTCACCAGCATCTGCCTGAAGCTCTGTGTATAAAGGGATTCTCTGAGTACAGAGGTTAGGAGTGCTGGGATCTATTGAACACATCTGCCATGTGCTCAGGAGAAAAGTATAACACAAGGATCAATTAGTAATGTCTGTTCCAGGTACTTGTGGGGAAGTGACTGCACTCACTCAGAGCGAGGCTGTGTTCAAGACTGTGGTGGTGTTTGCTGGAATGACAGCGCCTGCCAGGTGCTATAGCCCTGTGCTGCAGGAAGCCCTTGGGGTGTCTGCTGATCTCTCTCCATCTCTCGTTCCAGCTGTCCCTACCTGGCCCGCAAGCTGACCCTTGCCATCCCCATCATCGCTGCCATCCTCTTCTTCTTTGTCATGAGCTGCCTGCTGCAGACAAGCTTCACCGACCCTGGGATCCTGCCCCGGGCCACTGTGTGTGAAGCAGCCGCCCTGGAGAAACAGATCGGTGAGGTTTCTACTCCCAGCCGAAGCTGGATCTCCATAGCTCCACATTCCCTGACTTGGGAGGAGGCCCGGTTTTCTCTTCCAAAACTATAGTGGGAACTGGGGATGTAGTCGTGAGCAAGGCAGGCTGGAACTGACACCGGCATAGAGGGAGACAGATGATCAACAAGTGAGCAAATAAGTAAGCCAGAAATGCTGGCCAGCAAAGGCCCCTGTGGCAGCCAGCGTGGAGCTCAGTGCGCTTCCTGGGGGCCAGGCACTGTTTTAGGCTCTTTATATGCATGATCTTATTTACTCCCCCAGGAATCCTATGAGGTAGGTACTGTTGTTACTTTCCTTTTACTGATTAATTAAATCAAGGCAAAAGAAGTTGAAGTAAATGGTCCAAGACCACACGTTAAGTAGAAGAGCTGGGATGAGACCTCCCTCCAGAGCCCCTGTTCTTAAACATTCATAGACACTTATTCATTCCCTCATCAAATATTTCCTGAGCCCCTACTATGTGCCAGGCACTTTTCTAGATACGGTATAGCAGTGAACAAAACTGACAATAATCCCTGCCCTCGTGGAGCTTGATAGTTGAGGAGGAGGAAAGAGGCAATAAACAAATAATTAAATATCTAGGATGTCAGACAGAGAAGAAAGGAGGGAGGACGAGGGTGTTTGATTTTACATAAGGTGGCCAGGGAATGGCTTGTGAAGGAGGTGACATCTGAGCAAAGAAGCACCGGCCTGAACAGATGAGGGCTCGAGCGTGGGGTTTTCTAGGGAAGAGCACAGTAGGTGTCGGGAAGTGGGCTGGTTTAGATAAGGTGGTCATGGGAGCTCTCCAGGAGGAGGGGGCACTGAAGATAGAAATATGGGGACCTGCGAAGTGTAAGGCCTAAGCCCAGAGTGGCAAACAGCCTGAGTGCGTGTGAGGAACGGCGATGGCTGGAAAGACTCTGTGCTCCCAGGCAGCCCGGGTGGCCCTTGATTCCTTTCAGACTGCTGTGTGGGTTCCGGGGTGGCGGGGCACTGGGGCCGGCTCCCTAATCTCAGCTTGCTGCACCCCAACTCCTTCCTGCTGAGAAGTGACGTGGCTACTTGCACACCTCGGGGGTTTCCGGTCCGTGGTTAGCTCCTTCCTTTAACAGGGTGGTGTTCACGTAGACTTTTAAACACCCAACTGGCCCTGAAGACATCTAGTGGCTTGTAAATGTCAGAGCCCTGCTGCATCTATCGCTGGAAATCATTTCACTAATTCTCTGTGCAGCAGGGAGTGGGGAGGGCAAGCAGCTGGAAAGGATGCTCTCTGGGGCTCTGTCTGTTCTTTGTCTCATTCTTCTGCCCGGGCCCATCCTCAGCCACGCCTGAAAGCGCCACCTCCTCTCGCCTACGTCCAGCTTCCTTCCCTCAACTCCGGGTCCCTGGCTACTCCTTCAGGATCCCACAGTCTGACCTGGGCTAGCCCACCTGGCAGCTGGGGAGGCTTGACTGTACCCCGTTCTTCCTCCCCTTCAGGTCAGGGCTAATCGTGAGACAGGATTATTGTCCAGCTCAGCTGTACCCAGAGGTCTGGCTGCCTGGAATCCCTGGCCTCCTGTGAGCTGTGTGGATCACAGTGACAGTAGTAATCCCCCTCGTGGGGAGAGCTTGGCCGTGTGCTGAGTGCCTTCTGTCAGTTATCCCCACAAATCTTCACGACAGCCCAGGGAGGGTGACCCTATTAACCAGTTGTACTGATGGAGAAACTGAAGCAGGTGATCGCGGGACCAGGGATAAAGGTACAGAGAGAATGTGTACCTTTGACTCCCAAACCCCTTGCTTACTCTTCGGAGATGGCAGCAGGGACACATCTTCATCCTCTGTCTCCACTCATTTCCTGTGCTCTGGGAAGCCTTCCTGACTCATTGGGCCAGACCTTCCATGGCACATTCCCAGAGCACCTTCTCCTTCCTTCTCTGTCTCTGTGCTGCAGTGGTGCTCATTACAAAATTGTCCTTACTGCTGGCCTGTGAGGGCACGGAATGCGTGTCTTGTTCACCTCGTTGCCATGTAGAAGGCTCAGTGATGCTGGCTAAATGAGTAAATGAATGACGGAAGAATGGATGAGCTTTTGTGAAGACCCTCCTTGCTCTGTCAGGGTGACAGGTTAGGAAACAGTTGGGACTTCTCCCAGTTAGGGATTACAAGTTTGTTCATTTGTGTGTTAATTCTATCTGCTGACTCCTGACAGCAGAGTGAAGGTGGGTGGAGGCCAAAAATGAATCTGATAGGAGCTTCCTCTCCTCATGGGTTCCAGATGAGTTGACCCCAGGTGGGAGGCCTGACTACCCACTGCCAGTGAGATCAGGTTTTAGAAGAGTGTCAGAGGAGTCAGGAGCATCTTCTGCCTGGGGGACTGGAGAAGCTTCCTGGAGAAGTGATGCTTGAGCCAAGCCTTTAAGTTTGGGTGGAATTCCAGCACAGGAGTGGTGTGGAGGCAGCCCTTCAGGCAGACGAGGCTGAGGCAAGAGAGGGACAGCAGAGGGAACGGGAAGGATGGCAGCAGGCCACTGAGCAGGCCATGTTGGCTGGAATATGAGGAGCACTTCAGATAGGGATATTAGGTATATTCCAGTTGGAAGGATGGAGTGGAATCAGTCTTGTAGGGTGCTGAATGTCAGGGCCTAAGACTTTTCTTTGGGAACAGTTGCCAAGCATAAAAGTGGCATTTGGGGGGCCTTTGAATTCTCAAACTTGAAGAGAAGCCAAATTTTGGGGTATGGCCAGAAATTTCTAACTAACTGAAGTAAAACATTTCCCAGGGCTGGGCACGGCGGCTCACACCTGTAATCCCAGCACTTTGGGAGGCTGAGGCAAGTGGATCATGAGGTCAGGAGATCCAGACCATCCTGGCCAACATCGTGAAAAATTAAAATTAGTCAAGGCAGGAGACTCACTTGAACCCAGGAGGCAGAGGTTGCAGTGAGCCAAGATTACACCACTGCACTTCAGTCTGGTGACAGAGTGAGACTCTGTCTCAAAACTAAAACTAAAACAAAAAACATATTTCTCTAAAATGATCACGACTAAGATTACTGAACCTTTTCCAGAAGGTTGGGAGCTGTCTCAGAGGCAGGTGATGCTGTTCATGTGAACATGAACTGATTACCTGTTCCTAGGCTCATGTAGGCAGTGTGGGCTTCTCCCTTTGGCTCCCCAGCCCAGCAACTCTAGCCCAACAAGTCTGGCCCAGGGCTCCTGCCCTGTGGGGACAGTCTGAGGCAGAGTGACCAATTCCTCCCAGTTTAAATAAAGGGTGTGTGTGTGTGTGTGTGTGTGTGTGTGTATGTATACACTTTATATATATGTTTATATATATATGGTTTTTTAAAAACAGAGTCTCGCTCTGTCACCCACACCGGAGTGCAGTGGCGCGATCTCAGCTTACTGCAACCTCCACCTCCTGGGTTAAAACGACTCTCCTGCCTCAGCCTCCCGAGTAGCTGCGATTATATGCACACGCCACCACATCTGGCTAATTTTTGTATTTTTAGTAGAGACGGGGTTTCACCATGTTTATCAGGCTGGTCTTGAACTTCTGACCTCAGGTGATCCTCCCACCTCATCCTCCCAAAGTGCTGGGATTACAGGCATGGGCCACCACACCCGGCCCCTCTTCCGTCTTCTTGAAAACTCACTGATGAGATTGAGGCAAGCTGCATCCCACCCTCCCGCTCCTCTCTTCCCGGTCCCCGGCGCCCCCAGCCACACTGTGCACTGGATGCCTCGGTGCGTTTGCTTGTGCTTGTGCTGTCCCGCCTGCCCTGGTGAGCCAGAATACTCATTCTTTCTTTCTTTCTTTCTTTCTTTTTTTTTTTTTCGAGATGGAGTCTCCCTCTCTCTCCCAGGCTGGAGTGCAGTGGCATGATCTCAACTCATTGCAACCTCTACCTCCTGAGTTCAAGCAGTTCTCCTGCCTCAGCCTCCTGAGTAGCTGGGACTACAGGTGTATGCCACCACACCCGGCTAATTTTTATATTTTTAGTAGAAATGGGGTTTCAGGCTGGTCTTGAACTCCTGACCTCATGATCCGCCCATCTCAGCCTCCCAAAGTGCTGGGATTACAGGCCTGAGCCACTGTGCCCGGCCAGTGCTCATTCTTTCTGATCCAGCTTTGCTGCCACTTCTTTTGTTGCTTGCTTGCTTTTTAAATTATATTTTGTAGAAACAGGTTCTTGCTATGTTGCCTGAGCTGGTCTCGAACTCCTGGACTCAAGCAGTCCTCTGGCCTCAGCCTTCCAAAGTGTTGGGATTACAGGCATGAGCCACTGCACTTGGGCTGTTGCTTTTTTGAATGCTGCCTCCTGCCTCCACCCCACATATATCCCTTTGTGTTCTTGAGGCATTGAATATAGACACCAATAATGTCATTTATTGAATAGCTATGTAGGTCAGATCTTGATATTATGTCATTTCTGATTTGTATAAAATTTTACAAGGTTGATGTCATCATTACCCATTTTAGAGGTGAGGAAACTGAGGCTCAGAGATTAGGCAGCTTCTTAAGGTCACAGGCTAACAAGTGGCTATGCCAGGGTTCAAAATAAGATCAGGCCAGCCCGGAGTCACCACACAGAGGCACTGCCTTGTAGGAGGACTCTAATTATCCACTTCTGTCTGACTCTGCCGTCAGGCAGTCCCTTCCTGTATCCACAGGCCTGGTACTAAGGCTGGTTGTGGTAAAGGCTCCATGAACCCCAGAGGTGGGCAGAAGTGGTCTGGGAGGATTATGGTGATCCAGCACTCGAGGCCTGGACCCTGTGGCTGACCTTGAGCTGGCTTTAGAGGTGGGAAGACTGCAGTCCTACAGCTGTTTCCTCTTCAGGTGACATCAGTGGAAGGGCGGAGGGAAATCAGGGCCTTCTCAGCAGCCCGCGGCCAGCCCTGAGGAACTTCTGCAGCCCCAAACTTTCAGATTTTGATCACAAAATGCCTGCCTGCTCCTCTCCGAGAGCTGTCTTAGGGTGGGGAAATTCCTTTGCTCTCACAGCCATTCAGTGATGAGGAGCCTTGCCTTTGCTCTCATTTTCACATCCTCAGAGCTTTCGTTTCTGCCTGGAAGGCAGCAGGAGGGCCTTGCTAACATGAGGGCACCTTATTACTTGGGGAAGAACCTGACTTAGCAGAAACAGCCCTGGAGTAGATCTTAGATTCCCTGAGCGCTGGGATAGCATCACTTATCATCACTCCCTTCTTTCTTATTTCTACAACAGATATTTTTTGAACATCCACAGAATGCCAGGTAGGCACAGGGTGAAGAAAACCAGTATCTTTTACTCATCTCTATGAACTTGCCCCTTACCTTCCCTACCACCCCCAGGCCTTGTACAATACCTTGCACATAGTAGGGGCTCATGTGTGAAAGAGTGAACAAATGAGTGTCCTGGAGGGGTCCTAGTTTCAGCCCCACCTTCTGTTATTGGAGTGAACTTGGTTTCCCATCTGTAACTCACAGGCATGGATCCCCTTGCCCAGCCCAGAGCTGTCTCTGTGACTGACTGAGACCGGGAATGTCAGTACACTTTGAAAGTCACTTTTCTCTATTGAAACTGAAGAGAGTTGTGTCTTTTGGTCAGGAATGGAGAGTAGACTTGCTCCAGGCACTAACAAGCTGTCATCAGCAGTGGCTTCTGGGAGGAGCAGGTTGAGGAAGATTCTGAGGCTGAGTCTGGGGCGGTGATTGGTCAGCACTGTCTGGTCTGAGAATCAGCAGTGGGAGAGACGCTTGTCTTCCCCTGTGCAGGGCGCAGCCCCTGCAGAGTCTCCTTTGTCCCTACTCTGGTGACTTTGATTTAGCACAAGGCGGAACTCTTGCTCCAGCATGACACCTGGCTCCTGGCAGCCTCAGGAAGCCAGGGTACAGAGCTTCATCTGCTCTTCTGCAGAGTGCTGGAGAAAATGAAGCCTGACTGCTGGAGGCCAGAACATGCTTAGCTGTTCCCTCCCTGTTCTGGGTAGAGGCTTGGGTTCCCTCTGCCCTGAGGAAGACCTGTGGGATTCCACTGAGGATTCCAATAACTGCTCTCAGTGCTGGAGAGGGTCTGTGGCTGTCCCTTCAGTCAGATGGGCTGTGTTCTGAAGCTTTCTTCATAAATCCGTTGCTTGTTTGGAGTTCAGTGTTTTGTGGAAACAACAGTCATAATAAATGGTTGATATTTATTAAGCCCTTGTCAATTGCTAGCCACTTTGCTAAAGCCACTTGGTGAATTCTCCCCTAATTCTTCCAATAGCCCTCTGAGGTGAACTCAACGATGTTCCATTTTATTTATTTTATTTTATTTTTTTGAGACAGAGTATCGCTCTGTCACCCAGGCTGGAGTGTAGTGGCGTGATCTTAGCTCACTGCAACCTCTGCCTCCCAGGTTCAAGTGATTCTCCTGCCTCAGCTTCTCGAGTAGCAAGAATTACAGGCATGTGCCACCACGCCCAGCTGGTTTTTGTATTTTTAGCAGAGACCTGGTTTCACCATGTTGGCCAGGCTGGTCTCGAACCCCTGACCTCAGGTGATCCGCCCACCTCGGCCTTTCAAAGTGGTGGGATTATAGGCATGAGCCATCACATCCAGCCTATTTAATTTTTAAATTTTTCTTAGAGACACAGCCTCGCTCTATCACCGAGGCTGGAATGCAGTGGCACAGTTACAGCCCACTGCAACCTTGAACTCCTAAACTCGAATCTTCCTGCCTTAGCCTCCCAAGTAGCTAGAATTACAGGTTCATGCCACATCCAGCTAATTTTTTGGTGGGGAGAGGCAGAGTTTTGCTCTTGTCACCCAGGCTGGAATGCAATGGCATGATCTCGGCTCACTGGAACCTACACCTTCTGGGTTCAAGTGATTTTCCTGCCTCAGCCTCCCAAGTAGCTGGGATTACAGGTACACACCACCACGGCTGGCTAATTTTTGTATTTTTAGTAGAAATGGGGTTTCAGCATGTTGGCCAGGCTGGTCTCAAACTCCGACCTCAGTCAGGTGATCCACCCACCTTGGCGTGAGCCACTGCGCCCTGCCAACATCCAGCTAATTTTTAAAAAATATTATTTTTATAGAGATGGGATCTCACACTGTGTTGCCCAGGCTGGTCTGAAACTCCTGGCCTCAAGCAATCCTGTTTCAGCCTCCCAACATGCTGGGATTACAGGTGTGAGCCACTGTGCTTGGCCTTCCATTTTATTTATTTAGCAGATAAAGGCACAGAGCAGTTGTGCCTTTCAAGTCACAGAGAAGTGACTTGACCCACCTTACTCAGTTAATAAGTGATTGGGCTGATATTTATGCCTACATGTCTATCTGGCTCCAAAGCCTCTGTCCAAGTCAGGAAGGCAACAGAGAGCAGGGAGCCAAGAGCTGGGCCTCTGGGGCCTGTGGGACAGGATTAGGGGCTTGGTTTGGAGGAGCATCATCAGCTTTGGAGAGAGCTGCTGGGGGTTCTGTATCTTGGAGTGTCATGGCATGAACACTTGGTCAGGAGCAATGCCAGTGGCTCCTGGGAGTCTAGCATTGTGCTCAGGGCTGTGGAAGCATCTCATTCAGCCCTCACAATCCTATGAGGGTGTGACTTAACCCATCTTCATTTTACAGATAAAGAAACTGAGGTGGCCAGGCACGGTGGCTCACGCCTGCAATCCCAGCACTTTGGGAGGCTGAGGTGGGCAGATCACTTGAGGTCAGGGGTTCAGGTCCAGCTTGCCAACATGGTGAAACCCTATCTCTACTAAAAATACAAAAATTAGCTGGTGTGGCAGTGCACACCTGTAGTCCCAACTACTTGGGAGGCTGAGGCATGAGAATCGCTTGAACCTGGGAGACAGAGGTTGCAGTGAGCGAAGATCATGCCACTGCACTCCAGCCTGGGTGACAGAACAAGACTCTGTCTCAAAAAATGAATAAAGAAGCTGGGCGTGGTGGCTCACGCCTATAATCCAAGCACTTTGGAGGCCAAGGCGGGCAGATCACCTGAGGTCAGGAGTTCAAGACCAGCTTGACCAACATGGTGAAACCCCGTCTTAAAAAAAAAAAAAAAAGAATAAAGAAAAAAAACTGAGATTCAGAGAGGTGAAGGAACTCCCTTAAGTAGCAAGTAGGCAGAATTCCAACCAGGATTTAAACCCAGTGTCCTAACTCCAGAGCCCATGCCTTGCTGCCCCTCATGAAAACAGCTGCTAGTGGCTGAGCATGGTGGCTCATGATCACACCTGTGAATAGCTATTGCACTGCAGGGTGGAGAACAAAGCAAGACCCTGTCTATAAAAAAAATTCTTAAATGATTTTTTTTTTTTTTTTATTTTGTCCAGGTACAGCAGCTCATGCCTGTAATTCCAACACTTTGGAAGGCTGAGGCGGGCGGATCACTTGAGGTCAGGAGTTTGAGATCAGCCTGGCCAACATGCTGAAACCCCTTCTCTACTAAAATACAAAAACTAGCCAGGCATGGTAGTGCACACCTGTAATCCCAGCTACTCAGGAGGCTGAGGCAGAGAATTGCTTGAACCCGGGAGGCAGAGATTGTAGTGAGCTGAGATCTTGCCACTGCACTCCAGCCTAGGCGACAGAGTGAGACTCCATGTCAAAAAAAAGAGAGACAGGGTCCCTCTTTATCACCCAGGCAAGTCTCAAACTCTTGGCTTCAAGCAATCTTCCTTTCTCAGACTCCCAAAGTGCTGGGATTACAGGCATGAGCCACCATGCTTGGCCCTGTGAGCCAGTAATAATATCTCACACTTCCTAAGCATTTGCTCTGTGCCATTTCACATATATGGATTCATTTAATCCTCACAACAACCCTATGAAGGTGGGTTACTATTGTTCCTATTTCACTGATTAGGGAAACTGAGGCACAAAGCACTTATATGATTTTTTAGCAAGTGGCATCATCAGGAGAAACCCAGCTGGGAAGAAGTGGAGCTAGGGTTCGTTAACTATTCTACCTGTTTACATATGAGAAAACTGAGGCTCAGAGAAGTTCATTTTAGTTCAGCTTTACATACAACCAGTCAATGACAAAACCAGGTTTCAGAGTGTGGCCATTGGCCTCTAAATCCCCCACCCTTTCTCATGCTGCCCATTTTAGGGAAGAAATGCTCAGATGCTTAGTTCCATTTTAAACATGCTGTAGTCAAGGTGGTGATGAAACAGCTTAACAAAGGTTTACTTGGTAGTTGAAAATGTAACACTGGAGTGTGTTTGCCTCACTGATATATGCCAATTGCCTAGAATCGTGCTTGGCACATTGGTAGGCACTCAGTAAATAATCATTGGAGGCGAGTGGCCAAACTGGAGACATTATCTGGTGAATCAATGCAATGAAAGCAATAGCAGGGTGCATGGTGGAGGGCTGGAGTTACAGGCTGCCCCAGGAGACTCTCAGACTTTCTTCTGGAAGGAGCCACTGTTCAGGTCCTCTGTGCCCTGGAGTACCAAGATGCTTAATGGGTAGAGTTTTGAGCTTTGCATATTACACACCTGGGTTAGAGTCCTGCTCTGCCCATATACCAGGGCAGGACCTAAATAAGTTACTTAAATCTTTATTTTCTTTCTTTCTTTCTTTCTTTTTTTTGAGATGGAGTTTAGCTCTTGTTGTCCAGGCTGGAGTGCAGTGGCACGACCTCAGCTCACCGCAACCTCTGCCTCCCAGGTTCAAGCGATTCTTCTGCCTCAGCCTCCCAAGTAGCTGGGATTACAGGCATGTGCAACCATATACCCTGCTAATTTTGTAATTTTAGTAGAGACGGGGTTTCTCCATGTTGGTCAGACTGGTCTCAGGTGATCTGCCTGCCTCAGCCTTCCTAAGTGCTGGGATTACAGGTGATCTGCCCACCTTGGCCTTCCTAAGTGCTGGAGTGCTGGGGTTACAGACGTGAGCCACAATGCCCAGCGTTTTTTTTTTTTTTCAAGACAGAGTTTCGCTCTTGTCACCCAGGCTGGAGTGCAGTGGCAACTATCTCGGCTCATTGAAACCTCCACCTCCTGGGTTCAAGCAATTCTCCTGCCTCAGCCTCCCAAGTAGCTGGGATTACAGGCACCCTCTGCCATACCCAGCTAATTTTTGTAATTTTAATAGAGACAGGGCTTTATGGCCAGGCTGGTCTCTAACTCCTGACCTCAGGTAATCCACCCACCTTGGCCTCCCAAAGTGCTGGGATTACAGGCATGAGCCACCACATCCGGCCTCTTTTTTCCTCTCTCTTATTTTTTATGGAAGTATGATGGGCTTACCAAAAGTATACAAGTTGTGGATCTGTGCGGTGGCTCATGCCTGTAATACCAGCATTTTGGGAGGCCGAGGTGGGCAGATGACTTCAGGTCAGGAGTTCGAGACCAGCCTGGCCAATGTGGTAAAACCCCATCTCTACCAAAAATACAAAAATTAGCTGGGTGTAGTGGTACATGCCTGTAATCCCAGCTACTTGGGAGGCTGAAGCAGGAGAATTGCTTGAACCTGGGGGGCAGAAGTTGCAGTGAGCCAAGATCATGCCACTGCACTCCAGCCTGGGCTACGGAGCAAGACTCCATCTCAAAAAAAAGGTACAGAAGTTGGCCTAATCCCAGCACTTTGGGAGGCCAAGGTGGGCAGATCACCTGAGGTCGGGAGTTCAAGACCAGCCTGACCAACATGGAGAAACCCCATCTCTACTAAAAAAAAAATACAAAATTAACCGAGTGTGGTGGCACATTCCTGTAATCCAGCTACTTGGGAGGCTGAGGCAGGAGAATAGCTTGAACCCAGGAGGTGGAGGTTTTGGTGAGCCAAGATGGTGCCGTTGCACTCCAGACTGGGCAACAAAAGTGAAACTCCATCTCAAAGAAAAAAAAAAAAAGGCCGGGTGTGGTGGCTCATGCCTGTAATCCCAGCACTTTGGGAGGCTGAGGCAGGTGGATCACGAGGTCAAGAGATTGAGACCATCCTGGCCAACATGGTGAAACCCCATCTCTACTAAAAAATACAAAAATTAGCTGGGCGTGGTGGCTCGTGCCTGTAGTCCCAGCTACTCAGGAGGCTGAGGCAGGAGAATTGCTTGAACCCAGGAGGTGGAGGTTGCAGTGAGCCAAATCTGTGTCACTGCACTCCAGCCTGGCGCCTGGTGACAGAGCGAGACTCTGTCTCAAAAAAAAAAAAAAATCATGCCCCCTTCCAATCACAATCCTAATTTCTAACACCATGGATTGCTTTTGCCTATTTTTGGACATTTTGTGTTGTAGGTATGGTTTCCTTACTTTGCACAATGTTTTTTTGTTTTGTTTGTTTTGAGACGGAGTCTCGCTCTGTCGCCCAGACTGAAGTGCAATGGCACAATCTGGACTCACTGCAGCCTCCACCTCCTACATTCAAGCGATTCTCCTGCCTCAGCCTCCTGGGTTGCTCGGATTACAGGTATGGGCCATCATGCCTGGCTAATTTTTGTATTTTTAGTAGAGATGGGGTTTCACCATGTTGGCCAGGCTGTTCTTGAACTCTTGACCTCAAGTGATCTGCCCCACCTTGGCCTCCCAAAGTCCTGGGACTACAGGCATAAGCCACTATGCCTGGCCAGACAATCTTTATGAGAGTCATTCATATTATTGTGTGTAGTTAACAATAGTTCGATTCTCACTGCTATGTAGAATTCCACTGTGTAAATATACTAACTTTTTTTTTTGAGACGGAGTTTTGCTCTTGTTGCCCAGGGTAGAGTGCAATGGCGTGATCTCAGTTCACTGAGATTCATGCAATTCAGGCAATTGCTTGGGTTCAAGCAATTCTCCTGCCCCAGCCTCCTGAGTAGTTGGATTACAGGCATGTGCCACCACTCCCGACTTATTTTGTATTTATAGTAGAGACAAGTTGGTCAGACTGGTCTCAAGCTCCCGACCTTAGGTGATCCACCCGCCTCAGCTTCCCAAAGTGCTGGGATTACAGGCATGAGCCACTGCACCCAGCCGTGAATTTTTTAAAAAATCCATTCTCCCCAGAACTGGAAGTATAATAAAAAAATTAAAAAAAATACGTGTTCAGACTGTATGCAGTTCCATGGCAAAAAAATAAAAATAAAAAAATTAAATCCACTCTATTATTGGGACATTTGGGTAGTTCCAGAATTTGGCTATTATGAGAATTCTTGCTGTGAACATCCTTGTACACGTGTTTCAGTGCACATTATCTCGTGCACGTTGCTCTTGGGTAGATGCCTGAGAGCGGGTTTTCTGGGCATGCATATGTTCAGCTTGGGTCGCTATTGCCAAACAGTTGTCCAAAGTGGTCATACGAGATTTCTAGTTGCTCTACTTTTTTGCCAACACTTGGAATGTTTTATTTTTTTCATTTAGCCATTCTAGTACATGTGTCATAGTAGCATATTGTGGTTTTAATTTGCATTTCCTGGCTGACTAATATAAACACCTTTTCATGTGTTTATTGGCTTTTTGGACAGGCCCTTTTATGAGATGCCTACTTGGGTCTTTTGTCCCATATTTGTATTGAGTTGTCTGACTTTCCTACTGACTTACAGGATTTCTTTACATGTTTTTTTTTTTTTTTTTTTTTTTTTTTTTTTTTTTTTTTTTACGTGGAGTCTTGCTCTGTCGCCCAGGCTGGAATGCAGTGCCGTGATCTTGTCTCACTGCAACCTCTGCCTCCCTGGTTCCAGCGACTCTCCTGTCTCAGTCTCCTGAGTAGAGATTACAGGCATGCGCTACCGCACCTGGCTAATTTTTGTATTTTTAGTGGAGATGGGATTTCACCATGTTGGCCAGGCTGGTCTTGAACCCCTGACCTCAGGTGATCCACCTGTCTCAGCCTCCCAAAGTGCTGGGATTACAGATGTGAGCCACTGAGCCCAGTCCTTTACATATTCTTGATACAAATCCTCTGTCTTTGCTTACAAAATGTTTACAAGTTGTAACATACTGTGATTATCCCCTCCTCCTCTACAGGTTACTTTTTCTTTTTCTTTCTTTCTTTTTTTTTTTTGTTTTGAGACAGTCTCTCTCTGTCACCCAGGCTGGAATGCAGTGGCATGATCTCAGCTCACTGTAACCTCCACCTCCTGGGTTCAAGTGATTCTCATGCCTCAGCCTCTTGAGTAGCTGGGATTGCAGGCGCCTGCCACCATGCCCAGCTAATTTTTGTATTTTTATTAGAGGCAGGGTTTTACCATGTTGGCCAGGCTTGTTTCGAACTCCTGACCTCAGGTGATCCACCTGCCTTGGCCTCCCAAATTACTGGGATTACAGGCTTGAGCCACTGCCCCTGGGCTCATTCTTTTTTTTTTAATCATCCAGCCTACAATGTCAAACTCTTCATTGCTTTCTTTTCTTTCTTTTTTTTTTAATGAGATCGAGTTTCAATCTTGTTGCCTAGGCTGGAGTACAATGTTGGGATCACGGTTCACTACAAACTCTGCCTCCTGAGTTCAAGTGATTCTCCTGCCTCAGCCTCCCGAATAGCTGGGATTACAGTCATGCACCACCATGCCCAGCTAACTTTGTGTATTTAGTAAAGATGGGGTTTCTCCATGTTGGTCAGGCTGGGCTCGAACTCCCGACCTCAGGTGATCTGCTCTTCTTATCCTCCCAAAGTGCTGGGATTACAGGTGTGAGCCACTGCACCTGGCCTAATGACTATCTTTAAATGAAAAAAAAGAAATTAATTTCGATATAACGCAGTTTATCAAATTGCTCTTTTATTATTAGGCTCTTTGTGTCTTTTGTTTGTTTGAGACAGAGTCTTCTTCTGTTGCAAAAGCTAGAGTGCAGTGGCACAGTCATAGCTCACTGCAGCCCCAAACTCCTGGGCTCAAGCAATCCTCCTGCCTCAGCCTACTGAATAGCTGGGACCAGAGGCATGAGCCACCATGCCCAGCCATCTCCATATGAATTTTGGATTGAGTTTGTCAGTTTTCACAAAAACAACCTACTGGATTTAGGGGGAATAAATCCTTTCATAATATCGAGTCTTCCAATCCATGAATATGCTATATCTCTGTATTTTTTTCCTCTTAAATTTCTTATTATGAAAATTTCAAACATACAGAAAAGCAGGAAGGATTATAGTACAATTAATTCCTGTACATACACCATCTAGATTGAATAGTTGTTGATAGTATGATATTATATATATACATATACACACACATATATATGCAAAATAAGACACACTATGTGTGTATATGTATATATTATATATATTAATATACACACACATATACACACCTATACACACCTATACACCCACACACATATATATACACACACATATTTTTTGTTCTTAAACTATTTCATAGTAAATTATAGATATCATGGATACTTTACCCATAAATATTCCAACATGTATCTTAAAAATCTAAGGATAGTCTCCTACATAATCACAATTCCATTATCATACCTAAGAAAATTAATTGTTGTCACCACTGGAAATGGCTCCTGACCCCACAGCAGCCTGCAGTGGTGGTTTTATCCTCTCCCTGCTCTCCAGAGGCTGTGCAGTTCTGATGGGCAACAGTTTTGTTTGTTTTAGTGAGAGGGTCTCACATTGGAGTGCAGTGGACCAATCCTGGCTCGTTGCAGCCTGGAACTCCTGAGCCCAATGATCCTCCCACCTCAGCCTCCTTAGTAGCTGGGACTATAGGCACACACCACCACACCCAGCTAATTTTTTTTTTTTTTTTTTTTAATAGAGATGGGGTCTTGCTATTTGCCCAGGCTAGTCTCAAACTCCTGGGCTCAAGCAATCCTCATCCTCCGGTCTTGGCCTCCCAAGGTGCTGGGATTATAGGCATGAGCCACTGTATTCAGCCTGTTTCCTAATTTTTGATCTATAGTCAGATTTCCACAGTTGCCTCCAGATGTCTTTTGTTGCTGTGTTTTATTTTGTTTTTCAAAATAAGAGGTATTGCATTTGTTTATGTCTCTTAAATCTCTAAGTCTCTTTTAATTTAGAATCATCTCCTCTGTCTCTCTTTTTTTTTTTTCTTTTTATTTTTTAAGACGAGGTTTCACCATGTTGGTCAGGCTGGTCTTGAACTCCCGACCTCAGGTCATCCGCCCGCCTTGGCCTCCAAAGTGCTTGGATTACAGACGTGAGCCACCACGCCCAGCCTTTTTTTTTTTTTTTAAAGACATGGTCTGGCTTTGTTGCCCAGGCTGGAGTGCAGTGGCATGATCTTGACTCACTGCAGCCTTGACCCCTTGGGCTGAAGTGATCTTCCCACCTCAGCCTCCGAAAGTGCTGGGATTACAGGCTGAGCTGCTGCACCCAACCTCCTCTCTCTTTTCATAAATGACATTGACTTTTGTTAGAGATCAGGCCAGCAGTCTTGCAGATGTCTCATGTTCTAGATCTGACTTTTTCCTCATTGTGTTACTTACTTTGTTCCTCCGTCTCCTGAACCTCCTGTAAACTGGGACCTAGGTCCAGGATTGATGAGCTGCAGATAAAACTCACTGGCCGGGTGTGGTGCCTCACTCCTATTATCCTGGCACTTTGAGAGGCTGAGGCAGGTGGATCACCTGAGGTCAGGAGTTCAAGACTAGCCTAGCCAAAATGGTGAAACCCTGTCTCTACTAAAAATACAAAAATTAGCTGGGTGTGGTGGCACACACCTGTAATCCCAGCTACTCAAGAGGCTAAGGCAAGAGAATCACTTGAACCTGGGAGGTGGAGGTTTCAATGAGCTGAGATTGTGCCATTGTACTCCAGCCTGGGCAACAGAGTGAGACATCTGTCTTAAAAAAAAAAAAAAAAGCTCATAAGCCTTCTGGGAGTCTCCTTCTCTGATAGCCCTTCTTAGAGTGGGTAAGGCTGGCAGGTGTATGAACAAGTGTGTAGTTTTAGCACAGTGCCTGGTACAGAGGCAGTCTCAGCACATGGTGGCTGCTTCTAATATTTGTCCCTGCCTTAGGCCAGACATTTTATTTCAGTGTTTGTTCCTGGGAACCTGTTACCCTGAGGCTTCTCCTGGACTGGCCAGGCAGCCGTAGTTTTCCCCTGCTGGGGATCCGGGCCCTGGCCTGCCTTTGGCATTCCCCATCTTTCTCTCCTCCTGCCCTCAGACAACACAGGCAGTTCTACATACCGGCCGCCCCCTCGGACCCGGGAGGTGATCATCAACGGGCAGATGGTGAAGCTGAAGTACTGCTTCACCTGCAAGATGTTCCGGCCACCGCGGACCTCACACTGCAGTGTTTGCGACAACTGTGTGGGTGAGTAGGAGGCAGCAGGGAGGGGCGCGGGGATTCCTAAGAGAGACTGAGTCCTGGGTATGGGAGTGGTCACGCATGGGGATGGGGTAGGCAGTGTCTGAAATACCCAAGGCTGGGCAGGAGGTCTGGTTCTCCCAGATTTGCCCTGACTGAGGAGGGCCCAGGGGAGGGGCCCTCAGTGTAACCAGGGGTGTTTTGGCTTCAGCTCAGGATTAGTGAATTCCTTCCCCCAGCTCTGAAGTGTTGGGTAGACAGAGAGGCCTTGAACCTTTCTCCCAAGCTTCAGCCTGGTCCTCAGGAGGTCCAAGCTCCCAGGAAACAGACAGGAACAATAACATTACAGATGTGTTTGGGCCAGAAAGAATGATTTACTGTCCAGTGGCCGAGGCCCAGCTGTCCTGAGAGACTTTGATCTGATTCCCAGTGTTGGGAGGGTCAAGCATCTGGGAACAGAGCTGGTGAGGTGCAGAGGATGTCACCACTGGAAATGGCTCCTGACCCCACAGCTGCCTGCAGTGGTGGTTTTATCCTCTCCCTGCTCTCCAGAGGCTGTGCAGTTCTGATGGGCACCATGGGTGGTCCCCTGGGAGGGTGTCGTAAGGGAAATACTGCATGAGAGGGCCCAGGTGAGCTGAACCACAGTGACTGTGCACAGTTCCCAGGGCAGTGAGCTCATCATGCCAGCTCAGTACTCCCTGAGCAAGAGAACAGCAGGGAACACCCCATGACGGCATGCAGCGAAGGGGGTGATTCAGTTGGCATCATTCATCCCTGAGGAGCTACCCCGCCCATCCCTTGCAAAAGGCGCTAGCCTTGGCATGAGGCCTGCAATGGGCTTGTGACCCACATTGCCACAAGGACTTTCTCTACCAGTCAGGGTGTGCCTCCACCCGCAGGGACAGTCTGCAGGTGAGCTCAGCCCTTTGACCTGGCCTGATGTGCTGGCTGTCTGTGAACTACATTGCAGCCCAGCCCCTCCCTGGGCCACTAGTCCTAGAGCAGGGGACAGGGGTCGTTGGCTGTTAGCATGTGGCTGGGATGGCAGGCCAGGTGACACTTTTGTGAGTCTTTGTGCCGGCAATGCTCTGGATCCTGGG
Source organism: Aotus nancymaae (assembly GCF_030222135.1). Taxonomy (NCBI): domain Eukaryota; kingdom Metazoa; phylum Chordata; class Mammalia; order Primates; family Aotidae; genus Aotus; species Aotus nancymaae. Next base: position 23,432,263 of record NW_026988467.1, read on the forward strand.
GAGTCAGCAAGGTGTGAGGCCAGCACAGCCCCCTCGCCTATGGAGCTTACAGTCAAGTAGGGCTGATTGGCCAATCTGGTAATTATAAATAAGCATAGAAACACATGTGGACAAAGTGCTACAAAAGAGAAGTAATGGGGCAGATAACAGGGGCTCCCTACCTAGTCTGGGATTGGAAGAGACTTTCTTAAGGAGTGGCTTTGCAGCTGAGACATGAAGCAGGAGTTACAGGTAACCAGGTAAAGAGATAGGAGAGAGTGTGTCAGGCAGTGGGAACCAGAAGCAGGTGTGTCCGAGGCCTGGGAGCCAGCTGGCTGCGAGAGTGAAAGGGTAGGAAAGCCCAGCCAACCATGGGTGAGGCCGCCGAATGCCCCACACTAACCCGTTGCCCCTTGCCCTCGTCCAGAACGATTTGACCATCACTGCCCCTGGGTAGGCAACTGTGTGGGGAGACGGAACTATCGATTCTTCTACGCGTTTATTCTCTCCCTCTCGTTCCTGACGGCCTTCATCTTTGCCTGCGTGGTCACCCACCTGACGTTGCGTGAGTTGCGGGTGAGGGCAGCGGGGAGTGGGAGGGGCCAGCGAGCAAGCTCAAGGGTCAGCAAGCTTCAGTGGTCACTGTTCCTCTGATCTGGTCCTCTCCTGTTTCTTCCTCCCAGGCTCTCAGGGAAGCAACTTCCTCTCCACTCTGAAGGAGACACCAGCAAGATATCCTTTGTCAGCTAGAGGACACGCCAGTGGAAACTGAGGTCCCTTCACTGGGTGGATCCCATGCCTCATCCTCTAATCAGAGGGGAACAGGATACAGCTCACATTTGTCCTCTAGAACCCAATGTACCAGCCCTCTGTTGCTACCCAGGCAAAAGCTGATCCTAAATGGGGCATTGTGGGGCTGGAGAGGGATCCCCATCTTCAGGGGCTTGGAAGAGAATGTGTCTCTTAAGATGCCAAGCTCCCTGGACCGTGTCATGCCTGAGGCTCTTTGTGATTAGAACCCTCAGTTTTCTCTGCGGTCCATCACCCTGACCTTGTCTGGCTCTTGAGTGGGGTGCTGACCCTTCATGGGCCCCAGGAGGTAATCCTGCTAGAAAGTGGGGACTTGGCCACAGGAAGGTTCCAGAACTTCTCAGCTCTCTGGGGAAACAGCTCCATGGAAGGATGGGTGAGGCAGGCCAGGCGTGGCTGGGAGGCTCCCCGCCCTCCACCTGTGTGGGTCCTTAACTGCCCCCACCGTGCTGGAGTTGGTGATCTGCTTCTTCTCCATCTGGTCCATTCTGGGCCTCTCAGGGTTTCACACGTACCTCGTCGCCTCCAACCTGACTACTAATGAAGATGTGAGTAAACCTGGAGCCACCCCTCATTCTCGGGCAGCGCCCTCAGGAGGAGGCAGGGCTGAGGGAGCCCGGGCAGCTGAGTGCAGTCCTGACTCACGGACTGCTGGGGAAAATGTCTGTTAAGCAGCCACACACCTCCCAGTCCTCTCAGCTGGGCCCTGCTGGGTCCGATGCAGGCTTCTGAGACCTCTGCCTGCTTCAGTCTCTGGATTCAGGCTCCCGAGGCCCCGGGTTGCTTTTCTCCACAGCCCGTAGGAGGCAGTACTCACACCACAACATGCATGTTTGGCTGGCACATGACCACTTAAAAAATTCTTTCCGTTCCTGTCATCTCTTTGGGTCCTTTTGTCAAGCCTGAGGCAGAAAGAACAGGGATGCTTTTTTCCCATTTGATGACTGAGAGACATGTCCCATGTCTGGGAGGTCACACAGCTGGGAGGGGTCAGAGCCAAGGTTGGTGCCCAGTCACAGGTACGCTCTCCCTCTTCCACACTGCCTCTGGCAGCAGCAAAGCTGTGACTGTTCTGTGGGTGTCACTGGCCTGTCTTGGCTGCCCCTCTCAATATGCACGCCTGGGAGAGACAGGGTACAGGCCAGTGGGGTTCCCTTGGCCCTCCCTACCTGCCACCCTGCAGACTGCCACCGACAAGCATTGTTTGATGTGCCCAGCCCTGGCCAGACCTGACCTCCCCTTCTCATTCTCCAAACACTAAAAAAACAAATGAGAGCATCTGTGTCAGGGCCCACTATCTGGTACTTATCAGCAGCCCATCATCCAACAGAAAATACATTCCCTGACCTCATCCTCTCATTCAGGGAAACATAACTTAACACACATGGCAGGGCATTGTGTGCTAGGTGATGGTGAGAGCAGAAATGACATCAACCAGCATCTCCCGCAGTAACTTCTTGGGTGCCAGTTCTGCAGCACATTACCAGAGGTTAAAGAGAAAGGAGTGTGTGGCCAAATAGGTGTAGAAAACTCTGGGTTAAAGTCAAGCAGTAATTCTTCATTGCTAAACTCCCCAGTGCCTTCAATAGCTGGCTTCACAGAGCTAGAGAATCTGGCAGGAATGAATCTAATGTCCCAGCAATGGCATCTGAGAATTAGTATTATTTTCCCTATTTTCCACATGAGGACTCAGGCTCAGAGAAGTGGTGATCTGTCCAGGTTATGCAGCCAGTGAGTAGCAGGGCCGGGGCTCAAGGCAGGTCAGCCCTCACCTTGCGCCCCTGCACTATCCTCCTTCAGAAGCGGCTGCCCAGAGAAGGGAGGAGTCATCCAGAACGTTTCCTCTGGATGCTTCTCGCGGGCTCTGCTCTGTCATCTCCTCTTTGGAGCCTCCTAATCTCTGCCAGGGGTTCCCCCACATCCTCATTGAACAGCCCATATGAAAGACATGTCCCCTTCTCTAACCAGAATTGGTTTCAAAATTGGCCAGCTGTCCCCAGCCTCTAGACCTCCCTCCTAGAAAAGTGAAGCAAAAGGAGGTACTTGACCCAGGCCTCCTTCCTGCTTGCAGATCAAAGGCTCGTGGTCCAGCAAGAGGGGCGGTGAGGCCTCTGTCAACCCCTACAGCCATAAAAGTATTATCACCAACTGCTGCGCTGTGCTCTGTGGCCCCCTACCTCCCAGGTAAGAGAGTGGGACACAGAAGAGGGGTCACAGGGCCAGGCCTGGCCAGTGGGGGGTGGCCCTTGAGCCCACACCTCTCAAAGTGTTCCTGGATATCAGCCGACCTCCCCCCACACCCCAGATGCCCTCCGTCCACCACCCCCTGCTGAATGCATGAGGGCATTTGTCACATGAAGGAATTCCATGGAGAATTGTTATTAATCACCTGCTCAGTGTAGAAAAAATTAAGTACAAAATGTAAAACAGAAGAGCATTGGATAGGACATGTAATCCTGCTCCCTGGAGTTTAACCACCATGACTGCTTCGGCCACGCTTGAGTAACATTGCCCTTCCCGTTGCCCATTGCCTGACTGGGTGGTGACTCCATCCTTTCCTGGCAGTAGGAACCCTGGGGACTCAGCCCTGCTGGATGCTCCCTGTTCATCCTGACACCAGGGGGCACCAGAGCTCCAGAATGGGGATTAAATTGCTGTGGGCACTGCCAGGACAAGTCATCCCCACACAGTCATGTCCCCCCACCCCACCCAGTGTCCTTGTCACCCAGCCTGCCTAGAAGGGAAAGGAACATAGGAATCTCATAGCCACCAAATACCTATTCATCCTTGCTTTCTCCCTCACCTGCAGCCTGGCTTCTTGGCAGCCAAACAGACAGGTGGGCCAGTTGGAATTAATAGTGAATAAATTCTGTGGCCAAAAGCCAGGTGGCCAGAGGGCAGAGAGAGGCCTGCCAGAGGTAAGGGTCTTGGGCCTCCAGATGGGGAGCAGCTCTTTTTTCCTCAGCCTTTCTCAGCCTGGGCCTTTGCTTGGCTGAGAGATAGACTCTGCCGTCCAGCCGCTGGCCTGGAGCCTCGGTGTTGGGCAGGGCCCTCACGTGTCCCCCTTGTGTTTTGGAAGCCTGATTGACCGGAGGGGATTTGTGCAGTCCGACACCGTGTTGCCCTCACCCAGCAGAAGCGATGAGCCAGCCTGCAGAGCCAAGCCTGACGCCAGCATGGTAGGAGGCCACCCCTGACCGCAGCTCAGTACTTGCCACCTGCTGGCCTGTCTGCCCCTCCGCACTCAGCTGCCGGGACCCTCCCTGTTCCATCCAAGGGAAGCAGAACTGCCAAAGACTCAAGTCTTTTCATATTTATTTCCCACCCCGCGTGGCTTTCCCCGAACTGTTCCGTGGCTGTGCCCTCTGCTCCCCAAACCCAGGTTCCCACAGCCTTGGGCCCTAGGTCCCCCAAGCTGATCAGTGCCAGAAGAGGCCAAAGCCTCTGGAGGCCACCCAGGGAACCACACCAAGTCCTTGCCTGTGCCAGGCGAGCCCTGTGTGAGTGAGGCTGTGAACTGAGCGTGAGGCTTCCCAGGTGGGAGAACTGCTTGGGCCTTGCTTAGTCAGGGTCCTCAGGGTGAAGCGGGACTGATGAGTGGTCAGCTCTGGACAGTGGGCTGTGGAGAGGAAGCCTCCGTGCGTTGCTTGGTCTGTGGGCTCCTCCCTTCTCTTGGTGATGATACTTGTTCTTTCTTCTGCGGGAGTTTTTGGTGATTCTGGGGTTTTTTTCCCCCCCTTTTTTTATGGAGTTGGCCAATAGGATAGAGCTGGGGTTCCAGTAGAGAAGACAGGGTTGGTGGTGGGTGGGGGCAGTCTGTATCAGATGAAGGTGAATGGGCCAGCCAGGCACCCTCAGCCTCAGCTCCTGTGCAGTTCCTGGTCAGCACCATGGAAGTGGGAGCCTGATCCTTCCCCTGCCCTCGAAGAGCCCTTTAAGGGATCCCAGCCTGCCCCCCCACCTCTCACCCAAGCCAGGTCGGGGGATGGCTGGGTTATGCTCATGCTGGCAATACTTGAAACGGGTTTATTAATGCTGGGTATTTTGTACAATTTTATAGACCTCTTTTCTACATAGTCTTTTTTAAATGGAAGAAGAAAAAGCCACATTACTGTCTGTGTAGTGCCACGTGAAGGGTTATCAGAAGGCTAGTTGGTTTTAATAAGTTTATTCCAAGAGACCTTCTGGCTGGAATGAGTGAGAGCGTGTGTGCATGTGTGTGTGTGTTCATGTGTGCCCTGTATGAATGTGGCTGGCTCCCACATCCCCTGGGCTGCCCCCTGCCCCATCCCCTTTGAATGTCAGAAGCAGCTTGAGCCAGGAGGACGGGGGCACATGAGAGAACCCTGGGCTCCCACTGGGGCTCAGCCCAGCCTCCTATCTTTCCTTCCTCTTTGGACTTCAGACAGCCAGTGTCTGGAGACTCTGCCATTCTACCCCCAGCCCTGCCTCCCAGCCCCCAGGTGAGGCTTCCAGCTGGGACCTGCCCAGACTGGCTGAGCCTGGGCGTGGTGGGTGGAGTGATGGCTCTCCGGAGTGGCTGCCATTCTACATCCCCTCCTCTGAGCTCTGAGTATGGGACTCAGTGCCAGGGGCTGGAAGACAAGGTGTTTCTGCCAAGCGGGGACCTCCAATCAGAGAGAAGGAAGGAGGGTACAGGGTGAGCCAGGAGGAAGTGAAGTTTGGCCTAAGTCTGGGCCAGAAACTCAGAGGATGTTTCTCCTCCACTGGGAGCTGTAATTTCTTATCAAAATAGATATTGTCCCACTATCCCCCTCCTTGGCCCTTCAAGTGGGCTGAAGCTCTTGGAAAATGACATAGAAAGTCCCCAGATCTTGCCCTTCTCACTCCAGAGGCTAGTGGTCACAGACAGCTGGGAATGGCAGCCACAGAGGGTCCCCTCTGGGAGAAACAGCTTCGCCCCAGCCTCAGGGCGCTGGGCCATCACTGCAGTGGCCCTGGGAGGTGAGGAAGAAGTGGCTAGAGGAGGGGCTCCTACGTGCTTTTTATTTAAGCCAGTGTTCTCTGTTCTTGCTTGTAATAAAACTTCCGTTTATAAGAGTTGATTTGCTTTGGTTGGTTTTTGTTTGCTTTTCCTTTGCTGAGGCCCCAGCTGACAGCCCTCTGTTCTTTCAGACAAATTTGGATCTTTCCTGGGGAGACAGTGAGAAGGCAGGCAGCCCAGTGATGTGGCTGCATTTTCCCTCACCTGGCTGGAGCTCTGTCCACTGGAGGCAGAGCAGAGAGGGCTGTGGCTGAGCCCCCATGATCACGTGAAAAGAGGCCATCCTGTTCCCTCTTCCTCCCCTCCACTTTCCCCTGCCTCAGGGGCTTGGAGACTCCCAAATTCTTCTTCCCTACTGCCTTTCCGCTCTGATCCCCAGTGAGTGCTTAGCTAAGAAAACACTGGAGATGGTAGATTCCAGTGTGAGAGCCGGAGCTTCCCTGGCACCACCTCCCACCTGGGCAGCAGGGCCCAGCCAGACAACTCATAACACTGGCCCACCTCTCTGGTATCTCCCTCAGGAGGACACCTGTCAGGATTTTGCCATCTCCTGCACAGCCTGAGGGAGCTAACAGGCCTCTTTGCAGAGGGTTAGCTGGTAAGACTGTTTCTCCCCTGTCGGCCAGCACTGCCCGCTCCCCTCACACACCATCTCATCCTCATTGCATGCCTCGCCAACCCCATGGAGCCCATCCATCTGTCTGGTGTGTGGTGTGGTGTGTGTGCTGGCGCTGGTAGGGTCCCAGGGATCTCCCCTGAGCAGAAGGATTGGGATGTGGGGCAAGGCTAAGAGCCCAGCCCCGTTGTGGACTAAGGAAGTAGCTTTGCGCAGAGCAGACCTCCACCTGGAAGAGGAGATGGAGGGTGGCGAACCTGCCTGGAGGTGCTTGGTCTGGGCTGCTGGGTCCTGGTGTGCAGGGGCCCCCATCACTAACACTCCTGTGTCCTGGCTTTCTGTCCCGCTGCGCTTTCTCTCACCTGCCCGTTTTCTCTCCTGCTTCGTTGGCTGCTGCCCAAGCCTTGGCCCTTCTCTGGGGGAGAGGCAGGTGCTGTGGTAGCACCTGTCCCCACCACCAGGGCCCTTTCAGGCCACCTCCCTCCTCCTAATCCCGCTAACCCTCTCTCTTCTCCTTCTTTGCTGTCCTGCCGGGGATCTCCAGTGTGTGCGGGGGCTTAAGGACCTCCTGAGGACCGCTGCTCTCTGCCTCTCCAGGAGTGGCCTGGGGGGAGCCAGGCATCCGGCACCTCCACCTGCCTAACCTGTGGCCGGTCTGCCACCATCTGTGCCTACAGGGTCTGCCCCCCTGCCTGCCCGGCGTGTGTGCTCTCTAGGGCCCCCCATAGGGGACAGGGGCTGGCCTCTTTGCCCCACCCTCACTCCATGCCAGCCAGAGTGTAGAAAGCCATAATGCAGCCATCAGCACAATAATGTGACTCTATGCTGAGACGCTCCCTCTCTCCACTGACTTTACCTTCCCTGGATTTGTGAGGTGTCAAGACTCTAGGAATCTTGCCTTACAGCCTGCCCCTCCATCCCCCTAGATCAGACTAGCCATAGTCAAGCCCAGCAGGTTTCCTCTGGAGCCAGCTGGGGTGTTGATGGTGGATGACGCTGCTGAACGAGTTTGGTGACTGTTCTAAGCACAACTGGCTCGACACTGTTCCCACGGCCTGTCCACCTCCCCCACAACCCTCCACCGGAGTAGGTAGGATGCAGGGAGAGTGCTTGCATCCTTTGCTGTAGGCACTGAGGGCTGAGCTAGCTGTGCACAGCCCCATGCTCTTCAAGGGAACTAAAGAAAGAAAACAGCTGGCCAAGGAAAATCAGCTGAGCCCCGGGCTGCGGGCTGCTTGTCTGCTCTCCTGTACCTTTTTTTAACCAAAATAAAGATTCCCCTCTTCTTGCCATACCCTTGGCTGTCTGGTGCCACCTTTACTTTGGGGCCCGGGGATGGGACCTGCAGCAGGCGTGCGAAACATCTGGCTTCCCCTCACTCCCAGCTTTGTTCCAGCTGGCCAGTGCTGCTCTAGAGATTTAAAAGCACAATGAAGGCAGAAAGGACACAGGAAAAGTGGCTGACATCCTTTTCGCTCTGCCCCTCCAGAACTTCTGGTCTCAATTCCAGAGACCGCCCAGGCCTGGCTGACCTCTGGATTCTGAAAGGTCCCAGCCCAGGCTGAGACAGAGGGTTTAACTCGTTTGGGACTGCCATAGCCATGAACCGAACCAGCCCAGGGTACCAATCTCATGAACCTTCACTCTCCCCAGCTGCTGCCTCACATCAAGACACACACATGTGCATACACTGTACTATGGGCTAAAAAATAGTTACCACTCCCATTCAGCAAGGACTTGCTGAGCCCCAAGTCCATTTTCTCGTCTGAACCTTTGAAGAAGATGATGTCAGCCTTTTTACAGATGAAGGAACTGAGACTCAGGGAAGAAACAGGAGCTGCCCGAGGTCACCTAGCTGGCAAAGCAGCAAATCCAGGGTCGGAACCTGATCTCTGCCCCGAGCTCTCACCCGTCTGCACTACCCAAGAAATGAATATAGCGGTGGGAGGATGAGATCTTGGATAAACCCTAAAATTAGAGAATGTCATAGCCAGTAGAGGGCTTAGAGTTGATCTGGGCCAGCCTCCTTGTTTTACTGATGGGGAAATTGAAGCCCAGAGGCAGGAAGGGACCTGCCCAAGGCCTTATAACAGAGTTGGGATGCAGTCCCACACCTGACCTCATTCCATTCTCTCTCCATAAATTCCACACTGTCTCCTAGACTGGACGGGTTTAGGAGATGTGGGATACTCTGAACAGCAGTGCCTTGAGGAGAAAAAGACTCAGAACCACTGAATCACTCAAAAGTAATGTAGGCTACTCTGGGGACACTGCCTGTGGGGTCACCCTGCTCCACAAGGAGCAACTTAAAAAATAAAAATCATTTAATATCCCTTTCCAAAGGTAACTAGTAGAGTGAGCTCTTGGCTAGGTAACTGGACTCTTGTTCACAACTCTCCAGTGGAAAAAGGTGCTAGTGCTTCCTCTGGCCACCTGTTTAATTTGATCTTTCCAAGATGGAAACGTTTCTTAGGAAGTTCTTTCTAGAGTCTACCTGGAGTCCCTCCCACTGCTATCAGGGCCCTGTCTTCTGTCCCCAGTGGCGGTAGATAGCAAGTGCTTGCTGCCTTCTTCATCACAACTGCTCAAAGCCTATTGCCAGCTAAGAAGGATTGGTTGACAATAGGAAATCTCAGATCTGAGATGCTCTGCTGACCCATTCTGGTAGGATGGATGCTCGCTCTTCAGGAGGGTGAGGAAGTAGCAGGCGGGATGAGGAAAGCCCCTTTGGGCTGCAGCCCCAGCTCCTGTCCTGCTGACTCAGACAACTGACTGTGGAGCTCTGTGCCCTGCCAGGGCCTGCTGCCTCCTGCCTGTCTGAGCTCCTGAACTTGGGAAATGGAGGCCCGGAGGCAAAGGGAGGTACCTGAGACAGGAACTGAGTCAGGATCAACAGGCCAGAGCGGGCAGGAGGTGTCAGGCAGCCTGGCTCCCAGATGCACCCCTGAGCTCCAGCAGGGGAGGAGTAGGAATGATGGGGCTTCCTTGCCCTTGCTCATGGCTATGCTGGGGGCGTGAACCACTACCAGGTCCCCTGGCTTAAGTGGCAGGAAGCAAATGCTCCCTCCCTGGATTCCGAAGCGCCAAAGTTTCTGGACCTGCCAGGCCCTGCCTTCCACGTTCCCAGTGTTCTGGGATTTCCAGCTTTTCCCCAGGACTTGGGGAAGCCCTGGCTGGATGACTAGCACAAAGGAAGGCCCCTGAGGTTCCAGGGCCTGCTAAGGTCACAGGAATGTCCCAGATCAAGCTTGTCCAATCCACAGCCCATAGGCTGCATGCGGCTTTGAATGCAGCCCAACACAAATTAGTAAACTTTTTTAAAACATGAGATTTTTTTTTTGCAATATATACATTTTTTTTTTTTTTTGAGACAGAGTTTCGCTCTCGTTACCCAGGCTGGAGCGCAATGGCACGATCTCGGCTCACCGCAACCTCCGCCTCCTGGGTTCAGGCAATTCTCCTGCCTCAGCCTCCTGAGTAGCTGGGATTACAGGCGCACGCCACCATGCCCAGCTAATTTTTTGTATTTTTAGTAGAGACAGGGTTTCACCATGTTGACCAGGATGGTCTCGATCTCTTGACCTCGTGATCCACCCGCCTCAGCCTCCCAAAGTGCTGGGATTACAGGCGTGAGCCACCGCGCCCGGCCAATATATACATTTTTTTTAGCTCATCAGCTATACACAGTGTTAGTGTATTTTATGTGTGGCCCAAGACAATTTTTCCGATGTGGCCCAGGGAAGCCAAAAGATTGGACACCGCTGTTCTAGATGGTGAGGAAGGAGGCAGTGCTGAGCACATCTGACCATCCATCTGGAGAAAGAAGGCTATAGGCAAACTGCCTCCCCTCCTCTGTAGACACCCAGCTGGGAAGGTCTGGCCTTTGGCTAAGTCCTGGCTTAGGGTACTTCCTCATTTCACAGAACCTAGCTCTGTGTTAGTGCTTTGTGAGTACATGTTTATCATAATAAAGTTGACAAGATTTTTTCACATGATTATAATCGTTGCCATCTGGCCAGGCGCGGTGGCTCATATCTGTAATTCCAGCACTTTGGGAGGCTGAGTCGGGTGGATCACTTGAACTCAGGAGTTCGAGACCAGTCTGGGCAACATGGTGAAACCCTGTGTCTGCTTAAAAAAAAAAAAAATACAAAATTAGCTGGGTGTGGTGCACACCTATAATCCCAGCTACTCGGGAGGCTGAGGCAGGAAAATTGCTTCAACTCGGGAGGTGGAGGTTGCAGTGACCCAAGATCGTGCCACTGCTCTCCAGTCTGGGTGACAAGAGTGAAACTCTGTATCAAAAAAAAAAAAAAAAAAAAAAAGTTGCCATCCATTCTACTGTGCTTTCCATTAACTTGTGTAATTCTCACAAGTCCCATTTTATACATCCAGGAACTGAGGCTCACAGAGCTTAAATCATTTGACCAAGGCCACAAACAGCTAAGAATACATTTAGGTAGTCTGATTCCATAGATACTAGGCTATTCTGTATCTCATAGAAAAATAATACATATTCACTATTTATAAATTGGAGAGAATAAGAAAATCAAAAGGGCCAGGTGTAGTGACTCACACCTGTAATCCCAGCACTTTGGGAAGCCAAGGAGGGAAGATTGCTCTAACCCAGGAGTTTGAGACTGGCCTGGGCAACATGGTGAGACCCTGTCTCTACAAAAAGTACAGAAGTTAGCTGGGCATGGTGGTGAGCACCTGTAGTCCCAGGTACTTAGGAGGCTGAGGCAGGAGGATCACCTGAGCCCATGGAGGTTGAGACTGCAGTGAGCTATGATCATACAAAAAAAAAAAAAAGAAAGAGAAGAAAAGAAAATAGAAAAGAAAGAAAATCAAAGGGAAGCAAAATCACCGTCTCACTACCTAAGGATTCCCTCTATAAGTTGGTATTTTAGTTAGTTCCCATCGTTTTCTGCGTCAGTTCTCCGATTTCAGCAAAATCTTTGGGATGTCAAACCTAAAATCCCCTTTACTTCCTTAGAAACCCTGTGGCATTAGCCCAGACATGTCCCTACTCCTCCTTGTGGCAAAGAGAAGGATCTCATCTTTGGTCCTCAGAGTTCTGGCCTAAGCCTCCCTCCAGGAGGGAACATGAGTGTTCAGGCACTCAGGGTACCTGGGGGAGACACAGGCCTGTGAAATTATCCTGGCTCAACTATTAGGCTGGCAGAATCCCAGCGAACGGAGCCCTACCCCTGGGCCCTATCTAAGCTTTGGCTAGGGGTGGGGCAGATAAGCAGGAATCCATCCCTGTAGGCTCAATGCCAACACCCTTAAGTGAAACTCATGATGAAACTTGAGGCCAGGGCCCCAGCAAGCAGGGAAAGAAGGTTGGCAACAGAGGTCTCCATCTCTGAGAACTCTGCCAGCGGTCAGAGGTGGGGCTATGGTCAAAAGGAAGGGACAGGATGGACACAGAGGCTCATGCCCATAATCTCAGCACTTTGGGAGGCTGAGGCAGGAGGATCGCTTGAACCCAGGAGTTCAAGACCTGCCTGGGCAATGTAGTGAGATCCTGTCTCTATTAAAAAAAAAAAAAAAAAGCCCAGGTGCAGTGGCTCATGCCTGTAAGCCCAGCACTTTGGGAGGCTGAGGCAGGCAGATTGCCTGAGGTCAGAAGTTCGTGACCAGTCTGGCCAACCTGGCGGAACCCTGTCTTTACTAAAAATACAAAAAATTGGCTGGGCATGGTGGTGTGTGCCTGTAATCCCAGCTCCTCAGGAGGCTAGGGCAGAAGAATTGCTTGAACTGGGAGGGGTGGAGGTTGCAGGGAGCCAAGATTTTGCCACTGCACTTCAGCCTGGGCGACAGAGCGAGACTCCATCTCAAAAAAAAAAAAAAAAGAAGGAACAGGGAAACTTCTGAGACAGGCTAGGGGAGGCATCACGTAGCTGGGATTGCTGCCCCATAAAACAGAACGATATGTGTCACTGCCACCTACCTTCCTCAGTCCTCTCTCTCCCCAGGTTGCTAGCGTCCCCCCTGGGGGATCAAACTGGACTGCTTCCCGGCCTCAAACAAGAGGGCAGTCTGAGTCAGGCAGGAAAGTGGGACAGCTGAGGAGCTGGACCCCACCCTCTGTGAGCCCCGCTGGTACCTGATGGCATATGGCTTGGAGAGGGCAGGTGACCTGGCATGGAGGGCCAGAGGGTAAGTCCTCAAACAAGTGGCAACAGGCCACCAACTTGAAAGGGAAAATTGTGTAGTGATGGGAAATGTGTCCAACAAACCTACTGGGTGACTAATTACAAAGGCTGGGCTGGAGCGTCAGAGGCTGCTTGTTAAACACTTTATTAAGTGGCACTCCGAAAGCTGTCACCTGTGCATTCTGGGAGCTCAGAGGGGACATTGAGGGGAGTGAAGCCTGGGGGATGGAACGGTCTTCAGGTAGACTGAGGAAGCAGCCTGGATCTCATTTCCAAACACAGCCTGGAGCTCATAGGTCAGAGGCCTCATGGGAGAAAAGCTAAAGGAGGTAGGGTGCGGAAAAGAATTTCAGGGAATTGGTGGCAATGTGACTTTGAGCAAATCTCACCCCTCTCTGAAACTTAGTGTACCCATCTCTATGGTCCTGTGTATGTCACAGAGACATGGTGGGGATTAAAAGTTGATCATGAATATGAAAGTGCTTGAGAAATTGTATAGCCCTACCTATACATGAATTATTCTCCCCTGAACCAAGGTGGGGAAGTTACCTGGCTGGATTAGGAACCCCATCCTCCTGAAGCTTTATGAGCTCTGTCGAGGCTGAAGCAGCCAGGGGCTAAAGCTGTTCTTAGCCCCTGGAAGGGCACTGTGAAGGAGGATCTGATTTGAGAAGCCAGGCAGCTTCCTCATGTGGGCAGCCATGTAATGCCAGCCCTGAACAAGAGGGGGCAGCATGAAGCCCAGAAAGGCACCTGTGCAGGTGGGGCCCACGCCCAGATTTCTCCTGCTGACTGTCCTGATGACTCACTCCCACATCCCAGCCCTTTTACCTTTCATGCAGAGCCGGAAAGGGTGTGGGGAGGAGAGGAGAGGGAGGCAGGTCTTGGGCTCTGGTCCTGCCCCCTGCTCCTCCCCACCCTTCTCAGGGCCTGGCCACCCAGCCAAAAGGCAGGCCGAGAGCAGGAGAGGCACAGAGTTCGGCATTGGTCCCAGGCAGCAGTTACCCGCCGCCCTCCTGTCTGTCCCCAGAGCCATGGAGAGAGCCAGTCTGATCCAGAAGGCCAAGCTGGCAGAGCAGGCCGAACGCTATGAGGACATGGCAGCCTTCATGAAGGGCGCCGTGGAGAAGGGCGAGGAGCTCTCCTGCGAAGAGCGAAACCTGCTCTCTGTGGCCTACAAGAACGTGGTGGGCGGCCAGAGGGCTGCCTGGAGGGTCCTGTCCAGCATTGAGCAGAAAAGCAATGAGGAGGCCTCGGAGGAGAAGGGCCCCGAGGTACGTGAGTACCGGGAGAAGGTGGAGACTGAGCTCCGGGGCGTGTGCGACACTGTGCTGGGCCTGCTGGACAGACACCTCATCCAGGAGTCTGGGGACGCGGAGAGCCGGGTCTTCTACCTGAAGATGAAGGGCGACTACTACCGCTACCTGGCCGAGGTGGCCACCGGTGACGACAAGAAGCGCATCATTGACTCGGCCCGGTCAGCCTACCAGGAGGCCATGGACATCAGCAAGAAGGAGATGCCGCCCACCAACCCCATCCGCCTGGGCCTGGCCCTGAACTTTTCTGTCTTCCACTATGAGATCGCCAACAGCCCTGAGGAGGCCATCTCACTGGCCAAGACCACCTTCGACGAGGCCATGGCTGATCTGCACACCCTCAGCGAGGACTCCTACAAAGACAGCACCCTCATCATGCAGCTGCTGCGAGATAACCTGACGCTGTGGACGGCCGACAACGCCGGGGAAGAGGGGGGCGAGGCGGCCCAGGAGCCCCAGAGCTGAGTGTTGCCCGCCACCAGCCGGCCCTGCCCTGCCCCCTCCAGTACCCCACCCTGCCAAGAGGACTAGTATGGGGTGAGAGGCCCCACCCTTCTCCCCCAGGCGCTGTTCTTGCTCCAAAAGGCTCCATGGAGAGGGACTGGCAGAGCCGAGGCCACCTGGGGCTGGGTATCCCACTCTTCTCGCAGCTGTTGAGCGCACCTAATCACTGGTCATGCCCCACCCCTGCTCTCTGCACCCGCTTCCTGCCGACCCCACGACCAGGCTACTTCTCCCCGATCTTGCCTCCCTCCTGCCCCTGCTGCCTCTGATCTTAGGAATTGAGGAGTGTCTCGCCTTGTGCCTGAGAACTGCACAGTGGCAGGGGCTAGAGATATGTGTGTGTGTGTGTGTGTGTGTGTGCGCGCGCGCGCGCGCGCCAGTGCAAGATCGAGATTGAGGGAAAGCATGTCGGCTGGGTGTGATCATGTTTCCTCTCAATAAAGTTCCCCTGTAACACTCCTCCTGTCTCTTCCAGTTCTTGGCGATGGGATGGGAGTGGGACTGGAATCTGATTTAGAGACCCTGACCTCCCTGGGTGCTCAGTGACCCGCACGCAAGACTTTGAGTCCAGGTGAGGCCGGGGTCCGGCTCTGTCCTTCAGGGAGGCCACAAACTGGACAGGCCCGGAAGGGGCGGGTGAACCCACAGGAGGCGCCGAGGCTCCTCTGCCGGGCTGAGGGGAGGTGAGTGGGAGCCGTGAAGAGGGAGGCTGACGAGCTCAGGTGGGGCGGGGCAGGAAACAGTGAAGTCACCCGCGTGAGATCTAAGGACAGCGCCGCAGTAGCGAGCGGCACTGAGCACCCGATTTGCAAGCAGGTCACAGTCTCATCAAGGGCTCCGATCTCAGCGGAGGGGAATACCATCTGAGTGAGGCAGAGGTATAGCGCCGCCATAAAAGCCCACATCTCAGGAGAGAGTCACGTCCCACAGAGTTCGGAGATGCAGACAAAATGAAACCGACTGGCGGGGAGGAAGGACGAGCTGGGTGAGAAGGGCTGCGGGGAGCGCTGCCTGCCGAGCCTGCCGCCTCCGCTCTCTGCAATCAGCAACACGCCAGAACCTGCGGCCGCCTTGCTCTGTCCCGCCTTCACAGCCCGGGACTGGAGGCGGGGCCCGGTACCGATGCCGCCCAATCACAGGAGTCAGCTGCCTCAGGGTACCGCCCCGGGGGCCTGACTGGCCAATGGAGAAGTGAGCGGCGGAACGCTCGCGGCGAGTCTTTCCGCGGCCCGCCAGGCCTAGCTGACTCCTCGACTAGCTGAACTGTCTGAGCAGCGCCCCAGCAGCCCGCTGAGCGCCTAGGGGCGGCGCTTTCCCGGTTTCACTTAGGCAAGTTACCACCCGTCCGGCCCGAGAGCTGGACTCCCTCTAGAGCAGCGGGATGGGGCAGGATCGGAAAACGCAGTGCCCGCCCGTTGAGTCAGCTCACCCGGCTGGGCCTGGGCGGGGCCGGCGGGGGGGGTCTGCTGGAAAAAGGACGTCAAGGTATCCTCATCACACTCCGGAGTCCAGACAGCCCTGGACCGGTCGCCGAGAGGTTTGGCTGGCTGTGCGACCTTGGAAAAGCCATTATATCTCTCTGGGCCTCAGTTTCCCTCTTGTATCGTAAGGGGATTGGACTTCGCTAACCCAAGAGTGAACATTTGGGGTTCTGGATTCAAACCGCCCGGGTTTGCCTCCCAGCCTGCCTTGGCCAAGACTCTTAACTTTGCTTACCTTTGTGCCCTCATTTATAAACAGGGGGACTGTTTAGTTGCTGTAAAGTAACCCATAGGACAGGCTCAACAAATGAACAAATGTTAGCTTTTTTTTTTTTTTTTTTTGAGACGCAGTCTCCCTCAGTTGCCCAGGTTGGAATTCAAGTGATTTTCCTGCCTTAGCTTCCCGAGTAGCTGGGATTACAGGTGCCGGCCACCACACCCAGCTAATATTTTGTTTTGTTTTGTTTTTTGAGACGGAGTTTCACTCTTGTTACCCAGGCTGGAGTGCAATGGCGCGATCTCGGCTCACCGCAACCTCCACCTCCTGGTTTCAGGCAATTCTCTTGCCTCAGCCTCCTATTTTTGTATTTTTAATAGAGACAGGGTTTCACCATATTTGTCAGGCTGGTCTTGAACTCCTGACTTCAGATGATCTGCCGGCCTAGACCTCCCAAAGTGCTGGATTACAAGAGTGAGCTACCTTGCCTGGCTTTTTTTTTTTTTTTTTTTTTTTTTTTTTGAGACAGGGTCTGGCTCTGTTGCCCAGGAATGACAGTGGCACAATCTCAGCTCACAGCAACCTCAAGCTAGGAGCCTGCCACCACACCCAGCTAATTTTTTATTTTATTTTTAGTAGAGACGAGGTTTCACCATGTTGGGCATGCTGGTCTCAAACTCCTGGGCTCAAGTGATCCCCCTGCCTCGCCTCCCAGAGTGCTAGAGTTACAGGCTTGAGCCACTGCACCCAGCCTCAAATGTCAGCTATTAAAGAATTCTTCCAGCATCAATAAGTCTAGGATTTGGCCAGCATTTTATGCGCAAAGTAGAATTATAAGGTGGGCCCAGTCCTGAGGGGCTGGAGTGCAGTGGTGCGATTTCAGCTCACTGCAACCTCCTCCTCCTGGGTTCAAGCAATTCTCCTGCCTCAGCCTCTAGAGTAGCCGGGATTACAGGTGCCTGCCACCACACCCAGCTGTTTTTGTATTTTTAGTAGAGACAAGATTTCACCATATTGGCCAGGCTGGTTTTGAACTCCTGACCTCAGGTGATCCACCCACCTCGGCCTCCCAAAGTGCTGGGATTACAGGAGTGAGCCTCCTGTTACAGGAATGTGTACTGCCAAAGCTGACCTGCACACCTGCTGAGCCCCCGGAGAATGCTGGCCTTACATCAGGTGGTCACTCCTCCACCTGGCAAGATGGAGGGAGCTGAGTCCAGCCTCATCAGGTTCCCCAGCGTCCAAGCTTGGGACTCAGAATGAAAGGGCTTTGTCAGAACTGCTTCTACAAGGGAAGCTGGCAGGACCACTCTGATGCCTTCTGGGTCCCCTGTTTTCTCCCTTCCTTTCCTAGAGGTGTGTCAGGTTTCAAGGCTCCAAACCAGAGACTCTAGGCAGGGCAAGTAACTCTACTCAGCTCTGGAGGTGACCTGATTTCTCTCACCAGACAGGTCTGGTGACTCTCTATTAATGGGCTAGGTCCTGGGAAAGGAACTTCTTTCTTTTCTCTCAGCCTCTGACTTTAGCCTGTTAGTTCTGGACCACTCATGGTTGCCCCTTATGGGGAGAAGTGAGCTGCCCTAAGGTAGTGCGTTGGTGTTGAAGGATTTTAAACCAGATGCTGATTTAGATCCCTAAATTAGACATTTACTAGGGCTAAATGTGAAAATGTGAGCTGGTTTAGGCACCAGCTTCTTTTTTTTTTTTTTTAGAGACAGGGTCTCACTTTGTCACCCAGGCTGGAGTGCAGTGCCATGATCTCGGCTTACTGCAGCCTTGACCTCCCAGATTCAAGCTATCCTCCCACCTCAGCCCCTCAAGTAGCTGGCACTGCAGGTGTGCACCACCACGCCTGGCTAATTTTTATATTTTTTGTAGAGACGGAATTTCACCATGTTGCCCAGGTGGATCTTGAACTCCTCAGCTCAAACAATCCACCCACCTCAGCCTCCCAAACTGCTGAGATTACAGGCATGAGCCACCGTGTCCAGGCTCTTTTCCTTTTTAATGTTTAGTTTTTATAGGTACATAATAGTTGAACACAGTAGGTACATAGGTACCACAAAGATCTCAAACCTTTTTGTCCATTACTTTTTTTTTTTTTTTTTAATCTCTTGGTGAGCATTTCTTGCCATCTTTTCCTGGCCTAGATTTGATATTTGAAAAATTTCAAGGCCAGATGCAGTGGCTCACACCTGTAATCCTAGCACTTTGGAGGGTGAGGCAGGCAGATCACTTGAGGCCAGGAGTTTGAGACCAGCCTGGCCAACATGGCAAAACCCCATTGCTACTAAAAATACAAAAATTAGCTGGGCATGGTGGCAGGCGCCTGTAACCCTAGCTACTCTGGAGGCTGAGGCAGAATTGCTTGAACCTGGGAGGCAGAGGTTGCAGTGAGCCAAGATTGTGCCACTGCCACTCCAGCCTGGATGACAGAGTGAGACTCTGTCTCAAAAAAAAAAAAAAAAAAAAAAAAAAGGCACCAGGTGAGGTAACTCACGCCTGTAATCCCAGCACTTTGGGAGGCTGAGGCGAGTGGATCACCTGAGGTCGGGAGTTAGAGACCAGCCTGCCCAAGATGGAGAAACCTGTCTCTACTAAAAATACAAAATTAGCTGGATGTGTTGGCACATGCCTGTAATCCCAGCTACTCAGGAGGCTGAGGTAGGAGAATCACTTGAACCTGGGAGGCGGAGATTGCTGTGAGCTGAGATTGCACCATTGCATTCTAGCTTGGGCAACGAGAGCAAAACTCTGTGTCAAAAAAAAAAAAAAAAAAAAAAAAAGGCTGGGCAAGGTGGCTCACGTCTGTAATCCCAGCATTTGGGAAGCTGAGGTGGGTGGATCACCTGAGGTCGGGAGTTTGAGACCAGCCTGCCCAAGATGGAGAAACCTGTCTCTACTAAAAATACAAAATTAGCTGGATGTCTTGGCACATGCCTGTAATCCCAGCTACTCAGGAGGCTGAGGCAGGAGAATCACTTGAACCTGGGAGACGGAGATTGCTGTGAGCTGAGATTGCACCATTGCATTCTAGCTTGGGCAACGAGAGCAAAACTCTGTGTCAAAAAAAAAAAAAAAAAAATGCTGGGCAAGGTGGCTCACGTCTGTAATCCCAGCATTTGGGAGGCTGAGGCAGCAGGTGGATCACCTGAGGTCAGGAGTTCAAGACCATCCTGGCCAACATGGTGAAACCTTGTCTCTACTAAAAGTACAAAAAATAGCTAGGTGTGGTAGTGGGCACCTGTAATCCCAGCTACTCGGGAGGCTGAGGCAGGAGAACAACTTGAACCTGGGAGGCGGAGGTTGCAGTGAGCCATGATCCCGCCACTGCACTCCAGCCTAGGCAACGGAGTGAGATGGTGTCTCAAAAAAAAAAAAAAAAAAAAAAAAAAAAAAAATTTCAGTCCCACTGCTAATGGGTACAGAGTTTCTTTTGGGGTAATGAAATGTTCTAGATTTAAATAGATATTGCACAACTTTGTGAATATACTAAAAAGACTGAATTTTACACTTTAAAAGTGTGAACTTAAAAAAAAAAGGGCTGGGCGTGGTGGCTCACGCCTGTAATCCCAGCACTTTGGGAGGCCGAGGCAGACGGATTACCTGAGGTCAGGAGTTCGAGACCAGTCTGATCAACATGGTGAAATTCTGTCTTGGGCCGGGCGCAGTGACTCACGCCTGTAATCCCAGCACTTTGGGAGGCCGAGGCGGGTGGATCACGAGGTCAAGAGTTCGAGACCATCCTGGTCAACATGGTGAAACCCCGTCTCTACTAAAAATACAAAAAATTAGCTGGGCATGGTGGCGTGTGCCTGCAATTCCAGCTACTCAGGAAGCTGAGGCAGGAGAATTGCCTGAACCCAGGAGGCAGAGGTTGCGGTGAGCTGAGATCGCGCCATTGCACTCCAGCCTGGGTAACAAGAGCAAAACTCCGTCTCAAAAAAAAAAAGAAAAGGGCTGGGCGCGGTGGCTCACGCCTATAATCCCAGCACTTTGGGAGGCCGAGGCGGGTGGATCACGAGGTCAAGAGATCAAGACCATCCTGGTCAACATGGTGAAACCCCGTCTCTACTAAAAAAAATACAAAAATTAGCTGGGCATGGTGGCGCATGCCTGTAGTCCCAGCTACTCAGGAGGCTGAGGCAGGAGAATTGCTTGAACCCAGCGGGCAGAGGTTGTGGTGAGCCGAGATCGCACCATTTGCACTCCAGCCTGGGTAACAAGAGCGAAACTCCATCTCAAAAAAAGAAAAAAAAAAAAGAAATTCTGTCTTTATTTATTTATTTTTTTAAAAGGGTGAACTTTATGGTACATGAATTATATCTTAATTTAAAAATCTGTCCAAGAAGAAAAAGCAGGTAAGAATGCTAAGTTCCACTGGAAATTTCTTGGTCACCTCCCCTTCCCATTGCCCCTCCACTTGATCATGTTCTTTTAACCTTTTCCAAATTTCTTTCTTTTTTTTTTTTTTTGAGATGGAGTCTCGCTCTGTTTCCCAGGCTGGAGTGCAGTGGCACGATCTACGCTCACTGCAACCTCTGCCTCCCGGGTTCAAGCGATTCTGTGTCTCAGCCTCCCAAATAGCTGGGATTATAGGCGCCCTACACCACCCTCAGCGAATTTTATTTTTATTTTTTGTATTTTTAGTAGAGATGGGGGTTTCACCATGTTGGCAAGGCTGCTCTTGAACTCCTGACCTCAAGTGATTTGCCTGCCTTGGCCTCCCAAAGTGCTGGGATTACAGGCATGAGCCACTGTGCCTGGACCCTTTTCCAAATTTCAAAACTGTCTCCAGGGCACAACTAGGCTAGCCGCTCCCTTTAACACATGAACAGAGCTTTGGATATGCTGTTTTATAAACCCTTTCCATGTATGTAGGTACGTTTTTTCAGTTCTGATTTCATCTCTACTTGATCCTAGCTCTGGGTTTGCAGCTATCCTGGATTTAATTCTCATCTCCTCAGAGAACTCCTGGAGGACGGTACCTTTGTCCCATTATTCCTTCTTTCTTCCCACAGTTACTCCCGCAGGGTTTTGTATACTGGAAAGTGCTCAAAACTTGGAGATAGATATATATATATACACACCACACACACACACAATTAGAATAGAAAAAATAATTAAATCATTAAATTGTACAAATTACAAATCTGTTCCAAAATATACTTACATTAAATAAAATACGCATTTCAATAAGATATCTACAGTGAATGACTATGCATTCTGGGAAGCTTCACAACATCTAGGCAGGGCCAACATTCGTGAAGGAAGCTAAGAGATTTTGCATCCAATCACAGCTTGCAGCGGGTATCTTATTGGAATCTTCGAGTTACACTGAACACATCATTAGCATCCCTTGTGCAGAAAACCAATTTTGTTTGGGAAAAGGGAAAGCAAGTTCTGGCCTCAATTTTGAGTTCATTACAACTTTTTAAGAATTTTACCAATAGCCTATACAGTACAAGTTCAAAAATGTAAACATGTTAAGGTAAGCAGACAACTCTTCAGAAGCCCAAACACATTTTCTTGCTGTATTTTTGTTGAATTCTCCAACCACAATGAGCAGTCATGAAGATGGTCTTCTTCAGGGCAACATGGTCACAGGACTGCGGCAATCCAGAGGACTGAGAGGGAGCGTGAGGACAGGAGAGGGGGCTACCTCTTGCTGTTTCACGTTAGAGATAAACTGTAACACAGTCCATGGGCCTGCAATCGTCCCCTTTTATCGTCTGGCGTAAGGCTTGATGTAGTCGTCCACTTTATTCCGGAAGTCCTCCTTGTCCCGCAGATGATGTTCTGCAGCTTCAATATTCAGTGGATCATCAAAATTCAAAAGATCAGTAAACAGAAAGTTTAATCCCCAAACAACATCCTTTAATGTTCTTGTGGGAGCGCAGCCAGTGCCGTCAATCGAATGTTCTCTCAGTAAACTCAGACATATTTCCCCTCTCTCTGTGATGTTGGGGTGCCAGATCTTGGTCAGGCATTTCACTTTGGGAGGCACCATGTTGTACGCATCAGGAACTTCAGTTTCAAACTGAAATTTTCCACCCTGGTAGTAACCCTCTTCTGGGGTTACAGTTAGCTGAAAACAATGAAGCTTGTTTGGATCAGGAAAATGCACTTTACATGTACAAGGTAAATTAGCTTCAAGTTCTGCAACCTCTTTTTTTTTTTCTTTTTTTTTTTTTTGAGACGGAGTCTCGCTCTTGTTACCCAGTCTGGAGTGCAATGGCGTGATCTCGGCTCACCGCAACCTCCGCCTCCTGGGTTCAAGCAATTCTCCTGCCTCAGCCTCCTGAGTAGCTGGGATTACAGGCATGCGCCACCATGCCTAGCTAATTTTTTTGTATTTTTAGTAGAGACGGGGTTTCACCATGTTGACCAGGATGGTCTCGATCTCTTGACCTCGTGATCCACCCGCCTCGGCCTCCCAAAGTGCTGGGATTACAGGCGTGAGCCACCGCGCCCGGCAACCTCTTTAACAAGCAATTTGTCTCTCACAGAAACCTTCCGAGTGGAGTCGGACGCTGTGGCTGCCGTCCGGGACCCTTTGAGACCATCGTCACGTTTCAGTTTGCTGCTAGCGTTAGCATTACTGCTGCCTTTACCCTGGGCTCCCCGAGACAGGCGAGGCGGCCCGGCGCCCAACACTACGCCCGGCAGGGGAGGCTGCTGCGAGACGCGGCCCCTCACAGCGGCACCGGCTCCCGGCGGCGGGACCAGAAGTGGCGGGGCGGGGACTCGGCCGCTCTCGCCCGCGGCTCAACTTGGATGTATTTTTTATTTTTATATTTGAGACAGGGTCTCACTCTGTTACCCAGGCTGGAGTGCAGTGGCATGATCACAGCTCACTGGAGCCTCGAACTGTGCTCAAGCAATCCCCTCGCCTCAGTCTCCTGAGTAGCTGGGACTATAGATGTGTGCCACTGTGTCTGGCTAATTTTTAAAAACTTTTTTGTAGAGCCAGGGTCTCGCTATATTGTCCAAATTGGTCTACCCTCAGCCTTCTAAAGTGTTGGGATTACAGGTGTGAGCCACTGCACCTGGCCAGAACTTGGGTTCAAAGCTACCTTTTCAAATGTCTGGTAACCAGGTTTAGTTCCAGATCGTTATGGAAATGGAAATACAGCTGGTCCTGGGATGAAGAAGGACTGTCCAGAGATTGGGCAGACACAGATGCAAGTGACCTTAGCCCTATCTTTTCTCTTCTTTTCCTTTTTTTGAGACGGAGTTTTGCTCTTGTTGCCCAGGCTGGAGTGCAATGGTGCAATCTCTGCACCAATCACTGCAACCTCTGCCTCCCTGGTTCAAGCAATTCTCCTGCCTCAGCTTCCCGAGTAGCTGGGATTACAGGCATATACCACCATGCCTGGCTAATTTTGTATTTTTAGTAGAGACGGTGTTTTTCCATGTTGGTCAGGCTGGTCTTGAATTCTTGACCTCAGGTGATCAAAGGTGGGTGAATCACCTGAGGTCAAGAGTTCAAGACCAGCCTGACCAAAGTGCTGGGACTACAGGCGTGAGCCACTGTGCCCAGCCAGCCCTATCTTTTCTATATTGCCAGATTACCCCTCAGTGCTGGCAAATATCTTCTCCTCGCAAGATTTTGAGTGGTATGGAGAAAATGTGCAACCTAAAATTATCTAGTACAGCTATCTACTCTTCCCTCTGTTATGTATAGTTACTTCAGAAGGCCAAATCCAAATGCCTCTGTAGAATCCACAGGAGTAGGTGATGGAGGCCAAGACTACTTTCTCAGAACCAGCCAGGAACCCCAGTAAAGCCAAGGCCACTGTGGCTCCTTCCAGAAAAGCAAGGTACTCTTCCTTGCCTCCATCTCTCTCTCTCTCTCTCTCTCACACGCGTGCGCGCACGCGCGCACACACACACACACACAATATCCAGATGTCCAGAGGCTTGCATCAAGGCTAGCTCTTCTGTTGCTCCTTCCAGAAAAGCAAGGTACATTCCCCTGCCTCCATTTTATACACACACACACACACACACACACACACACACACACACAGCATCCAGATGTCCAGAGGCTTGCATCAAGGCTTGCTCTTCTGACCAACAGTGTCCCATTTCTGCTTCTTCCTAGAGAACAGACTACAGTATCAGCAGAGGCAAGCATGACAAGTGTGTGCCGGATACTTTCATACCTTAATCCTCACAGCAACGTATGTTATTACCTTTGTTTTACAAATGAAAAGACTGAAGCTCAGAGCAGCCAAATAACCTAATAACTAAGGTTATATAACAACTCGTGCTGGGAGTGGAACACGGTCTGACTCTAAGCCCCATGATTTTTTTTTGAGACAGAGTCGCTCTGTCACTGAGGCTGGAGTACAGTGTCGAGATCTTGGCTCGCTGCAACCTCCACCTCCCAGCAGGTTCAAGTGATCAAGTGATTCTCTTGTCTCAGCCTCCCAAGTACCTGGGATTACAGGCTTACGCCACCATGCCCGGCTAATTTTTGTGTGAGACATATATATATATATATATATATTTTTTTTTTTTTTGGTAGATATGGGGTTTTACCATCTTAGTCAGGCTGGTCTCGAACTCCTGACCTTAGGTGATCCAGCCACCTTGGCCTCCCAAAGTGCTGGGATTACAGGTGTAAGCCACTGTGCCCCACCAGTCTCATGATTTTTAAACTATAATAGTTGTTTTCAAACCACGTTCAGAAGGTTTCCCAGAAGCTGCCATGGGGCCGGAGCCAAGGGGTCAAAGTTTCCTGTTTCCATATACCTTGCCTAAAACAGCCACACATATGTCAGTTTTGTGTATGTTTTACAAGTTAAAAAATATTACGTTTGGCCAGGTGTAGTGGCTCACACCTGTAAATCCCAGCACTGGGGAGGCCAAGGCTGGTGGATCACCTGAGGTCAATCGGTTTGAGACCAGTCTGGCCAGCATGGTGAAACTCCATCTTTACTAAAAAATACCAAAAATGGCAGCCAGGTGCAGTGGCTCACGCCTGTAATCCCAGCACTTTGGGAGGCCTAGGCGGGCAGATCACCTGAGGTCGGGAGTTCAAAACCAGCCTGACCAACATGGAGAAACCCTGTCTCTACTAAAAATACAAAATTAGCCAGTTGTGGTGGTGCATGCCTGTAATCCCAGCTACTCAGGAGGCTGAGGCAGGAGAATCCCTTGAACCTGGGAGGCAAAGCGTTGTGGTGAGCTGAGATCGCGCCATTGCACTCCAGCCTAGGCAACAAGAGTGAAACTCTGTCTCAAAAAAGTGGTGGTGGGTGCCTATAATCCCAGCTACTCGGGAGGCTGAGACAGGAGAACTGCTTGAACCTGAGAGGTGGAGGTTGCAGTGAGCTGAGATTGCACCACTGCAGTCCAGCCTGGGTAACAGAGCAAGACTCTGTCTCCAAAAAATAAATAAAATTAAAATTAAAAGAAAGCCTTCTTCTTACTCTCCTCTCACTCTAACTCCACCCTAGTTCTGGCAGAAAGGAATTATCTTAAGAAAAGACAATTTCCAGGCTCACTCACCAAGTTTAGGTTTTCTTTATCTGATTCCACTCTTAGTTCCTTTAAATTCTTCACCCTGTTCACAGGGTCCACCCCATCCCTGCTATGTGGGGAGTGGAAAAGGCAGGTTTCTGCAAGGAAGGTTCTCCTCCCCTCAGAACCCCCCTAGACCCACCTACCCTCTGAGTCAGGAGCCAGGAATGTCTGTGGGGGCAGCAGTCAGGTATGTCAACCTGGGGGTGTCAGAGGCTGATTCATCTCTTATTTCCACCCAATCTTCTCTTTACAGCTCTCTGGGAAATTTAATCCTTTGTCTAGAAATAAAAGAGTGAAATCCAGGACTGAAAAGCATCAAGTCTTCAAATCGATGGCTAGGTACAGCATTGAATACATATTATGGTATTCAGTAAATATTTGTTGAAAGAAAAAAGGCAGGGAGACATTTTCTTCCTTTTCTCCTCTAGAGTAAAGCTAATCTGAGATTTTCTTGTCTGACTGTAGAGGAATGACTTTTAGCTAAAAAAAATTTTATGTAACCACATGAGGTGGCTCACACCTATAATCCCAGCACTTTGGGAGGCTGAGGCAAGCAGATTGCTGGAGCCCAGGAATTTGAGACCAGCCTGGGTAACATAGCGAGACCCCACCTCTATTAAAAAGAAAAAAGAAAAAAAAAAAAGGCTGGGCATGGTGGTTTACACCTGTAATTCCAGCACTTTGGGAGGCCGAGGAGGGCAGATCAGGAAGTCAGGAGATCGAGACCATCCTGGCGAACATAGTGAAACCCCATCTCTACAAAAAATAAAAAAATTAGCCAGGCATGGTGAGGGGTGCCTGTAGTCCCAGATACTCAGGAGGCTGAGGTGGGAAATGGCTTGAGCTCAGAAGGTGAAGGTTTCAGTGAGCCTGGGTGAGAGTGTGAGATCCTATCTCAAAAAAAAAAAAAAAAAAAAGGATTTCATGTTTATTTGGCATAGCTGTGATGGCTGTGAAGGGGCCTCTCATGTTCCTCTTCCACAACTGCTTCAGAGTTTTAGAATGAGAAGAAAAAAAAAAAAAGACCCTTGCTGTGTATTCTCATCCAAAGCATTTTACACCAATACTGTCTTTTTCCACCTCAATTGGCTTCTAAATCCCCATCCCATCCCGTCATGGCCCCTGTCTTAGCTCACCTGGGCTTCTGGGGCTGCCTGGATTTAGATCCCTACCTGGAAAAGGTCACAGTGGGCTTGAAATGAGGCACATGGCTTTCCCCGTCTTTGGCAGGCCTGATGCGATGGAGGTATGTGCTGCATGCATCTCCTTCTAAATGGGACAAGAAAAGAGAGTGAACAGCCCAGATCAGGCTGGGTAAGTAAAGGCTCAAAAGCCAGAGACAAGAGAAGGTGGGCGGGGACTAGTGTTTTACTAGAGAATTTCCCAGCTGGGCGCGGTGGCTCACGCCTGTAATCCCAGCACGTTGGGAGGCCGAGGTGGGCAGATCCGAGGTCAAGAGATCAAGGCCATCCTGGCCAACATGGTGAAACCCCGTCTCTACTAAAAATACAAAAATTGTGCGCTGTTTTCCACGTGTGAAAGCCCCGGACTCCGGAGCCGCACAATCCAGGGCTCATGAAGCCAGGTTTCAGTCCCCATGGGGGTGGCTTTGGCGGCCGAGGGGGCTTTGGTGCCCGTGGAGGCCGAGGGGGCTGTGGGGGGGGGGGAGGAGGAGGAGGAGGGAGGAGGAGTGAGGAGGAGGAAGAGGAGGATGCTGCTGCTACCATTCTGGTGGCAACCGGGATTGTGGTCGGGGAGGAAAAAAAGGAAACGAGTCAATTGGAAGTAAAACAACACTCCTCAGCAAATGCAAAATAAATGAAATCAGCAAATGCAAAATAAATGAAATTATAAAAATAAAAATAAAAAGGAAACCAGTCGGGGAAGAACGTGATGGTAGAGCCGTGTCGGCATGAGGGTGTCTTCATTTGTTGAGGAAAGGAAGATGCACTGCTCACGAAGAACCTGGTCCCTGGGGAATCAGTTTATGGAGAGAAGAGAGTCTCGATTCCGGAAGGAGATGACAAAGTCGAGTACAGAGCCTGGAACCCCTTCCGCTCCAACCTGGCAGCAGCAATCCTGGGTGGTGTGGACCAGATCCACATCAAACCGGGGGCCAAGGTGCTCTACCTCTGGGTTGCCTCAGGCACCACTGTCTCCCACGTCTCTGACATCGTCGGTCCGGATAGTCTAGTCTCTATGCAGTTGAGTTCTCCCACCGCTCTGGCCATGACCTCATTAACTTGGCCAAGGAGAGGACCAACATTATTCCTGTGATTGAGGATGATTGGCACCCGCACAAATACCGCATGCTCATCGCAATGGTGGATGTGATCTTTGCCGATGTGGCCCAGCCAGACCAGACCCGGATTGTGGCCCTGAATGCCCACACCTTCCTGTGTAATGGAGGACACTTCGTGATTTCCATTAAGGCCAACTGCACTGACTCCACAGCCTCAGCCGAGGCCATGTTTGCCTCCGAAGTGAAAAAGGTGCAACAGGAGAATATGAAGCCACTGGAGCAGTTGACCCTCGAGCCATATGAAAGAGACCACGCCGTGGTCGTGGGAATGTACAGGCCACCCCCACAAGGTGAAGAACTGAAGTTCAGAGCTGTCTGGATTGCGAGAGATGTGTGATACTGTTGCATGTGTGTTTTTCTATTAAAAGACTCATCCGTCAAAAACAAAACAAAACAAAACAAAAAAATTAGCCAGGCATGGTGGCACACGCCTGTGGTCCCAGCTACTTGGGAGGCTGAGGCAGAAGAATCGCTTGAACCTAGGAGGTAGAGGTTGCAGTGAGCCGAGACTGCGCCAGAAAGTCTCCTGGAAACAGAGCAAGACTCCGTCTCAAAAAAAGAAAAAAAAATTCCCTTCAGGATTCTGGGATAATTGGGCCTCTTCACTACTTTCAAAATTGGTGTGGGCCTTAATAGTGCTTGGGTGGGTCTGAAGTCACTCCCCTCCCCCCTAGGGATTCTTGAGAAAGGGACAGAGAATTCTTCAAATCCGCCTTCCCTTTCTCTTTCCCGCAGCTCCTAATGGGACCATACTTCCTATATTCTCAGCCACCAGCAGGTGAGTGTTTTGCTAATCCAGGCAGACTGGATGTGCTTCAGCTCTGTGGGCTTTAGGGACTCACCCTCACTCCTAAGCCTCTGTCAGGCTGGAAACCTTTCCAAATTACCTGTGGTCCCTGCTAAGTTCTCTCAATTCTAATCGTTGAGGTCCCCAGTTCAGAGCCAAGAAATGCATATAACCTAGTGTCAGTGGTTAGTAGGGATGACCAGGAAGGTCCTTTCTAAGGCACTCAGAGGGGGTTTCCTCCCTCCAGAAGTTGTATAGAATTGTCAAGAAAAAAAAAATTGTCAAGTAAGGTCTGGAGATGAGAAGAATGATTTCAGTGAGATGTAAAGTGGAACCTTTTTTGGAACGCATTTTGGCCACACGAATCCAGAACCTGGAACGTGTCAGTTATTTCACTTCTAGGACTATCTCCTAAGTTAAATTCAGAGACTCAGACAATGATTTGGGTACGAGGATGTTAATCACCACACTATTTAGAAAAGTGCAAATTGGTGACGACTTGTAGGCTAGTAGTAGGCTAACCATGGGAGTATGGATAGGTAAACAATGTTATAGCCAAAACCACAGACTATTACCATGCTAACATTAAAAAGGTTATTTACTTTTCCTGCCTGTCAAAATTAAAAAAAAAAAAAAAGAGGAATAATAATAATTTTAAAAAAAGGTTATTTACTTGATTGAGACAGGGTCTCACTCTGTTGCCCAGGCTAGAGTGCAGTGGTACAATCATAGCTTACTGAAGCCTCCAACTCCTGGCTTGAGCAATCCTTCTACTTCAGCCTCCCAATGTGCTGAAATTATAGGAATTCTATTTATTACATGGATGGTATAAACTGAAAAGGGCAGGATATGATACAATTATAAAATATCTCACTTATATAAATGCAATATCCACCCCTAGGTATACAAAAATAAGACTGAAAGAATATACAAAATATCTCCAGGTGTCTACAGAAATGAGAAAAAAATACACAAAATATACATTTGAATATAAATTTTATTTTTCTTTTCTTTTCTTTTATTTATTTATTTTTTTTTTGAGACGGAGTTTTGCTCTTGTTACCCAGGCTGGAATGCAATGGCACGATCTTGGCTCACCGCAACCTCCGCCTCCTGGGTTCAGGCAATTCTCCTGCCTCAGCCTCCTGAGTAGCTGGGATTACAGGCACGCGTCACCATGCGCAGCTAATTTTTTGTATTTTTAGTAGAGACGGGGTTTCACCATGTTGACCAGGATGGTCTCGATCTCTTGACCTCATGATCCACCCGCCTCAGCCTCCCAAAGTGCTGGGATTACAGGCGTGAGCCACCACGCCCGGCCCTTATTTTTCTTTTAAACAGATGATTGCATATAAGTTTCTGTTATGGAATTCTGGGTGACTCATTTTCTCATTTTTTTTTTTTAAATTTGAGACAGACTTTCACTCTTGTTGCCCAGGCTGGAGTGCAATGGCACAATCTCGGCTCACTGAAACCTCCACTTCCTGGTTCAAGTGATTCTCCTGCCTCAGCCTCCTGAGTAGCCAAAATTACAGGTGTGTGCCACCATGCTCTGCTAACTTTTTTGTATTTTTAGTAGAGACGGGTTTTTGCCATGTTGGCCAAGCTTGTCTTGAACCCCTGACCTCAGGTGATCTGCCCACCTTGGCCACCCAAAATCCTGAGATTATAGGCATGAGTGACAGTGCCTGGCCTTCTTTCATTTTCTAAGTTTTTTACTTTCCTATATTTATTAGGAAATTAAAAAACAGGCCGGGTGCAGTGGCTCACGCCTGTAATCCCAACACTTTCAGAGGCCGAGGCGGGTGGATCACGAGGTCAAGAGATCGAGACCATCCTGGCCAACATGGTGAAACCCCGTCTCTACTAAAAATACAAAAAATTAGCCAGATGTGGTGGCACATGACTGTAATCCCAGCTATCTAGAAGGCTGAGACAGGAGAATTGCTTGAACCCAGGAGGCGGAGGTTGCGGTGAGCCGACAATGTGCCATTGCACTACGGCCTAGGCAACAAGAGTGAAACTCCATCTCAAAAAAAAAAAAAAAAATCAAGGATGACCGCCACATGCCAGCCATACTGGAGGATGGTCTTTCTTCTACCTTAGACATTTCACACCCCACAGGCCTCAGTGGGAGCCCAGACATCTTCCTTTCTGCATTGTGCTGTCTCTTCTCCATCCCCTCAGGATATGCAGAGAACAGAAAATCATTTTGCTGCCAGTGGAAGGTAGAAAGAAGCTACATTTATTAGGGAAGAAAATACACTTGGTGTCAAACCATGGCCTGAAAATAAAGGCTTTGGATTATTTCCACCATCTCTACTCCATGGCTGCAGAAAATAAAGCTGAAGGTGTTTGTGTATGAGGCCATAAAGTTGTAAAGGATGCCTTCAGCATCTGGCTTGTTTTGGTGATATCTGGGGCCTCTGTGATGGGCAAGCATCAAAACCCATGACCATAGCCGTTGGTACTGTTTTCAAAAGCATAGCACCCACCCTCACGCCCTGATGAAGGATTTGTCCAGTAGCCTGGGCGTCAGGATTCCTGGGTTCCAGGACCCACAGGTGATTCACAGCTAGCCCCAGGCTGTGCCTCCTGGCCTCAGTTTCCCTGGCATGCTCTACTAGTACTTCCTACCTACTCTGTAGGGTGTTAATAGGGGTGAGGTGCTTTGAACTTCTCAGATGAAAGAGGCTGGGAAGTAGCACCCAGTTATTAGCCCCTATACAGCCAGGCGTGGGAGTTGAGGTTGCTTTCATACTGTTCCAGCCACAGTGGCCTCCTCATAGTCCTTCATTTGTCTGCCTTTGGCTCTGGCTGCCAAAAGCAGAAAGCAAAGCACAGTCAGTCCTATTTCAATGCTGTTTCAGAACAGATGTCTGTAAAATCAATGTGCCAGCTGCCCAAACCACCAGTGAACTATCTATGATTCAGTAGTACTTTATAGGTGCCTAGTTTCTTTCTCCTGATTGGTTGTAAAACCTGTGGGACAAGGGCCGTGACTTTTCACCAATAAGTATACCAAAGGAGGGACACTCACAATTTAGTCAGCAAATGGGTTATGAGAGAGCCAGGCTGACCAAAGTCCAAACTCATCTTTCTGCTTTCTCACTGTAGGGTGGGTAATGGCTTAATTTTCCCCATCTTGTCCATCTCTAATGAGGATTGTGTATGTGGAAGCACTCCAAAAAACCAACCACTTCGTATGTGTTAAAAAGTCCAGGCTGGGCCAGGCGCGGTGGCTCACGCCTGTAATCCCAGCACTTTGGGAGGCCGAGGCAGGTGGATCACGAGCTCAAGAGATCAAGACCATCCTGGTCAACATGGTGAAACCCCGTCTCTACTAAAAATACAAAAAATTAGCTGGGCATAGTGGCGCATGCCTGTAATCCCAGCTACTCAGGAGGCTGAGGCAGGAGAATTGCCTGAACTCAGGAGGCGGAGGTTGCAGTGAGCCGAGATCACGCCATTGCACTCCAGCCTGGGTAACAAACTCCGTCTCAAAAAAAAAAAAAAAAAGTCCAGGCTGGACGCAGTGGCTCATGCCTATAATCCCAGCACTTTGGGAAGCCGAGGCAGGCGGATCACCTGTGGTTGGGAATTCAAGACCAGCCTGACCAACATGGAGAAACCCCAACTCTACTAAAAATACAAAATTAGCAGGGCGTGGTGGCGCATGCCTGTAATCCCAGCTACTTGGAAGATTGAGGCAGGAGAATCACTTGAAGCTAGGAGGCGGAGGGTACAGTGAGTCAAGATCATGCCATTGTACTCCAGCCTGGGAAAGAAGAGTGAAACTCCATCTCAAAAAAAGAAAAGTCCAGCTGGGGTAGTGGCTCACGCCTGTAATCCCAGCACTTCAGGAGGCCGAGGCAGGTAGATCATGAGGTCAAGAGATGGAGACCATCCTGGCCAACATGGTGAAACCTTGTCTCTACTAAAAATACAAAAATTAGCTGGGTGTGGTGGCGGGCACCTATAATCCCAGCTACTTGGGAGGCTGAGGCAGAAGAATTGCTTGAACCTGGGAGGCAGAGGTTGTGGTGAGCCAAGATTGTGCTGTTGCACTCCAGCCTGGGCAACAGAGTGAGACTCCATCTCAAAAAAAAAAAAAAAAGTCCAAATGCAGGCTGGGCGCAGTAGCTTATGCCTGTAATCCCAGCACTTTGGAAAGCCGAGGCTGGCAGATCATGACGTCAGGAGATCAAGACCATCCCGGCTAACATGGTGAAACCCTATCTCTACTAAAAGTACGAAAAATTAGACAGGTGTGGTGGCACGCACCTGTAGTCCCAGCTACTCAGGAGGCTGAAGCAGGAGAATCGCTTGAACCCTGGAGAAGGAGGTTGCAGTGAGCCAAGACTGTGCCACTGCACTCTGGCCTGGATGACAGACACTGTCTCAAAAACAAAAAACTTCAAATGTATGCAAATAAGACTTGTGTAACAGTCTTGCCCAGGCCATCAGTCCTGCTCCTTCTGCCACCAAATGACAACTGCAAAAAATAAGGCTAGGGTGCCACCTACTGGTTGAAAAATATATAAACAATCCAGCCACTTGCAAGAAGAGCAAAGAAAACTTCAAGCCCTCTTAATTTCTGCCACACTTCCATAGCAACTGCCAAATTATATAATTAATATTTTTCTTTACAGAACTTATTTTTTTGAGACAGAGTCTTGCTCTGTTGCCCAGGCTGAAGTATAGTGGCACAATTTGGCTCACTGCAACCTCCACCTCCCAGATTCAAGCAATTCTCCTGACTCAGCCTCCCTAGTAGCTGGGATTCTAGGCGTGCACCACTACGTCCAGCTAATTTTGCATTTTTAGTAGAGGTGGGGATTTCACTATGTTGGCCAGGCTGGTTTTGATCTCCTGACTTCAGGTGAGCTACCTACCGGGTTCAAGAGATTCTCCTGTCTCAGCCTCCCAAGTAGCTAGTACTGCACCCAGCTAATTTTTGTATTTTCTGATAGAGATGGGGTTTCGCCATGTTGGTCAGGCTGGTCTCGAACTCCTGGCCTCAAGTAATCTGCCTGCCTTGGCCTCCCAAAGTGTGAGTCAATGCACCCAGCCTTGTATTTAATTTTTATAAACTTTTAGCCACTACTGTAAATGGAAAACTAGTTAACACTTGCCAAAAGTAGAATAAACCCCTAAAACAAATACAATGAATATAAAACATTAATAAAGGTCTAGCTGGGAAGTGTTGTCTGTGAAAGCTGAAACTTGAGACTCTGATAAAACTGAAGATTTGGGGACCCGGTGGCTTGCACCTGTAGTCCCAGCTACTCAGGAGGCTGAGGTGGGAGGATCACTTGAGCCCAGGAGTTTGAGTTCGGCCTGGGCCATATAGCGAGACCCCATCTTTTAAAAAACAAACCTCAAAACCAAAACCTGAAGATCAATAAAAACACATGACTGGAGGCTGAATGTGAATCCTCTAGTATGATGAATCCTATGCTTTGGGGAAATACTGATTATTCCAAGGGAAGGTAACATTCCCTCATTCTTTCCCAAACCCCTGGGCCTGGGGGATTCAAGGAAAGTTTGGAATTCACAAAAAGTAGAAGACTCTTGTATTATAGCACATTCCATCACAGCCTGAGTTGGACCAGTGCTCAACTTTCTGGTGGCAGGGCCCAGAGCTCACGGACACCACGGACAGCAAGGTGGGTGTTCTGCTTGGTGCCATGTCTGGCTTTTGGCCAGAAGTCCTTTGCAGAGCTGAGTGTCCCCTTGCCAACCCGCCAGCTCTGGCTGGGAGGACTTGCTCTTGGGTCTGCAGCTTGTACTTTCTGCAGCCAGGAGCTTCCACCTTCCCAGCGCTGGGTTATGCATCCTGCTCTCCAGGGTCCACCTTGTTGCTATAGCTGCATGGCTTCCTGCTCCACTGACTGGTCCGAGGGTGCCAGGTACTTCTCCTGGATGCCCAGTGTGCTGAGGAAGGGTGTGTCAAGGCTGATAGCATAGGCAGAGGATGGGGAGCTGGTCTGGGCAGGATCTGACCTCCGCTAATGCCTACCCTCCAACCACGTCCATCCCTCTCTTCCATATAATTATAGGGATTGGGTATGAGAAGCCTCCAGAAACATCCAGACTCAAATGCTCCGCTATCTGCCTCTTCCACACACTGCTGAGGATCAAAGGACTGGAGAGTGCTAACCTTCCAATGCTGCGTTATGGCACATGCTCTGGATCCAGACCTGGGGGTTCAAATCTTGACGATGTCTGGGTCAGGGGTTTGACCAGGAGACGGGGGTTGGCCATGGCTAGGTTGGCTATGTTAGGAAACCACGGCTGTTCTAAATGACTCCAAAGTCAGAAATTTAGATTATACACCAGCAAAACCAAGGTTTGAACAGTTCTTCCAACCCATCCCGGGAGAAGGACCTTGGGCCTGTCACTCTCAGAGCCCCTGTTGCCTGGCCTTGAGTGATCCTCCTTTGGGACCCACCTTTGCCTCCCAAAGTGTTGGAATTACAGGCATGAAGTCATTACACTTGGCCCATGCCATCTTATTTGCAACCCTTGAAACCTGTGACAACTTTGAATCCCTATGCCTTTGCGTATAGTTCTCTTTAACCTGAATTCCCTTTCCTTCTTCATTAGACTGGCTAACCCTCATTTTAAAAGGATGCAACTCACGTGCCACGCCTCCATGAAGCTTTTCTTTTCTTTTTTTTGAGACAGAGAGTCTTGCTCTGTTGCCCAGGCTGTAGTGCAGCAGCACAATCTCAGTTCATGGCATCCTCCGTGCCCAGGTTCAAGCAATTCCCCTGCCTCAGGCTCCTAAATAGCTGGGACTACAGGTGCACGCCACCACACCCAGCTAATTTTTTTGTATTTTAGTAGAGATAGGGTTTCACCATGTTGGCCAGGATGGTCTCGATCTCTTGACCTCATGATCCACCCGCTGCAGCCTCCCAAAGTGCTGGGATTACAGGCGTGAGCCACTGTGCCCGGCCTCCATGAAGCTTTTCTTACCCACCTACCCTTCAGCAGAGCTGACCACCCCCTTCTTTGTATCAGTCCCTACTCTTTTACAGAGAGCAGCTGAACCTTAAGGGGGTCGGGCAGAATCTAAAACCAGCACAAATGTATATGGTTAAAAATATGCTTGAAAATTCCTCAAATTATTTGTTAAATGAAGCATGCATGGTTTTGTGAATAGAATCCTGTATATAGATATATAAATACTATATAAACATTAAAGTAATGTACAGATGCTCCTTGACTTAAGATGGATTTACATTTTGATAAACTCATCATAAATCAAAAATATCTTAAGTCGAAAATGCATTTAATATACCTAACCTACCACACATCATAGCTTAGTCTCACCTGTCTTAAACATGCTTAGAACACTTATATTAGCCTGCAGTTGGGCAAAATCATCTAACACAAAGCCTATTTTATAATAAAGTATTGAGTATCTCATGTAATTTATTCAAAACTGTACTAAAAGTGAAAGAATGGTTAATAGGTACCCAAAGTGTGATTTCTACTCAAGAATATAGCTTTCACAACATCATAAAGTTGAAACATCGTAAGTTAGGAACCATCTGTATGGTGTACAAAATATTACAACACTATTTAAATTGCTCCTCCCAGCCTAGGCTGCATGGTGAAATCCCATCTCTACAAAAATTAGCTGGCCGTGGTGGAACACGTCTGTAGTCCTAGCTATTTAGGAGGGTAAGGTGGGAGGATCACTTGAGCCCAGGGAGGTCGAGGCTGCAGTGAGCTGTGATTGCGCCATTGCACTCTAGCCTGGCCAACAGAGTGAGACTCTGTCTCAAAAAATAAACGGCCGGCCGGGCACAGTGGCTCAGGCCTGTAATCCCAGCATTTTGGGAGGCCAAGGCGGGAGGGTCACTAAGTCAGGAGATCAAGACCATCTTGGCCAACATGGTGAAACCCCATCTCTTACAATTAGCTGGGCATGGTGGTGTATGCCTATAGTCCCAGCTACTTGGGAGGCTGAGGCAGGAGAATCGCTTGAACCCGGTAGGTGGAGATTGCAGTAAGCCAAGATTTTGCCAGTAAATATAAATTTCCCCTCCCAGCTGGGCACGATGGCTCACGTCTGTAATCCCAGCACTTTGGGAGGCTGAGGTGGGAGGATAACGAGCCCAGGAGTTCAAGGTCACAGTAAGCTATGATTGCATCACTGCACTCCAGCCTGGGCAAAGAAGCAAGACCCTGCCTCTAGAAAATAAATATAAAAATTGCAGACTGGGCGTGGTGGCTCATGCCTGTAATCCCAGCACTTTGGGAGAACGAGGCAGGTAGATCACCTGAGATAAGAGTTGGACAACATGGGTAAACCCTGTCTACTAAAAATACCAAAAATTAGCCGGGTGTGGTGGTGGGTGCCTATAATCCTAGCTACTCGGGAGGCTAAGGCAGGAGAATTGCTTGAACCTGGGAGGTAGAGGTTGCAATGAGCTGAGATTGCACCACTGCAATCCATCCTGGGCGACACGAATGAGACTCGTCTCAAAAAAAAAAAAAAATTGCTCCTCCCCTCTTTTGCTGATCGCATGCAGTCCAACTGGCCCACATTAACTGCAGGTGTGAGGCAGCTCCTTCATGCCTTCATCAGGGACTGCACACTCTACCGTCATCATTTATAACTCGTTCCTCCAACCCCTACCCCGTGAGCTTTGTTTCCTACATATGACTTGACATAGATCAGTAAGTGTTGGCTGGGATTATTTTCCTCTACACCAAAGACTCTGTGTCCCTCTTGTCTCTAGCATCCTGTGTAAATGCTGAATCTGTGAGAGCATCAGCCTAGAGGGCCTGGACTTTCCTATCCTGCTTCACGCGCAGCCTCTGTGACCTGATGGACACCTACCCATGACCTTGGCTCCAGCCTCACTAACCCGGCTCCAAAGTCTAGCTGCTTCTTGGACAGCTCTGGATGTCCCATGGACCCCCGAACACAGCACATCTGCCAGCTCCCGTCCCTTTCATCCATGTGACAAACCTCCTCCTTTCTCCTTTTCTTGCCTCAGTGATTAGTACATCCACCTGCCCACTGTCTAAGCCAGAGACCTGGGAAGCTAAATTCTGCTCCAGCTCCATCTATCCCATTTAGTCACTGACTCTTACAGTCTATCTCCTTAGTATTTTTCCAATCCACACCTGTCTATTCTCATTACACGTCTTTCAACCCTTCTCACCTAGCAAAACTGTAAAACTCTTCTGCCCCCACTCACATCCCTTCAAGGCATTTTCCACAATTGCAAGAGCTTTTCTAAAACGTACATCTGATCATGTCACATCATGTTCAATAATACTGGCTGAATACTGGCTCCCAATGCTCACTAATGGACTGAAGTCCATATTCCTTAGTAGGGGACTCAGGCCCGTCCCTCGGCAGCCCTGCCTGCACCCCTGCAACGTCCTTTCCTATTCACATACAACATACCAGGCAACTGGACCTCCTGCATCTCTCTCAAATAACCAATCACCTTTCATTTCTGGGCCTCTGTATTTGTTGCTCCTATTGATCAATATCCTCCCTTGTCCTCAGTACAACCAACTCTGAAGGCAAGGGACCACCTTTGCACATGAAAGACAGTCATCAGGAAGCCCAATCGATCAATATGAAATCAGTCATCCACAGGCACGCATGGTGGCTCACACCTGTAATCCCAGCACTCTGGGAGGCAGAGGTGGGTGGATCACCTAAGGTCAGGAGTTTGAGACCAGGCTGGCCAACATAGTGAAACCTCATCTCTACTAAAAATACAAAAATTAGCTCGGCATGGTGGCACATGCCTATAATCCCAGCTACTCAAGAGGCTGAGGCAGGAGAACTGCTTAAACCTGGGAGGCGGAGGTTACAGTGAGCTGAGATTGCACCATTGCACTCCAGCCTGGGGAACAAGAGCGAAACTCCCTCTCAGAAAAAAAAAAGAAAAATAAGAAAAATAAAAAAGAAACCAGTCATCCACAGGGATGATGACTGCACCTCTGTGGCCATTCCTGAGCCCCATGTCTCACCCTCTCCGCTACAGCCAGGAAGGTGGCAAGGATACGAAGAGAAATGGAAGTCAGCTCCCACTGCAGCAGACATCATGGCCTCCAGGCTTCGCTGCTCTTGGGCTCCAAAACAGTATCCATTGGCTTTATCCACAGCCTGCAGGACTCGCTGGATGCTCTCCTTGTCCTGAGCAGGAAGGAGAGAAACAGTTCTGTGAGTGAAACAGACGTGTGTAAAACTGCTTGCAATCTCTAAATATCCCTTCCTCCATCTTGCCTCTGTACATGTAGCTTCCTTGGCCTGGAGTAGTTCTACATGTTCCCAGAGGCCGGATAAACCCCATCTTTCCTGACCACCACTCACGCAGATTAGAACACATAGGCCCCTCTATGCACACCCATAGTCCCCTGGGTTTATACCTATGGCACAGGGTAACCCTACCACGTAGTAAATGCCTATTAACTCACCTGCCTCCTCTACCTGACTAAGCACCCCTTAGGACCAGGGAATGTTGCAGTATTCCCCGTGCCTGGCATACTACTTCTCTTAAGTAGACATTCAGTAAATATGTATGCTTTAAATCTATAACTGGGCTGCGTGTGGTAGCTCATGCCTGTAATCCTAGCACTTTGGGAGGCCAAGGCAGGTGGATTACTTGAGGTCAGGATTTCAAGACCAGCCTGGCCAACATGGTGAAACCCCATCTCTACTAAAAACACAAAAATTAGCCGGGTGTGGTAGCACGTGCCTGTAGTCCCAGCTACTTGGGAGGCTGAGGCAGAAGAATCGTTTGAACTCAGGAGGCGGAGGTTGCAGTGAGTTGAGATTGCACCACTGCACTCCAGACTGGGTGACAGAGTCTCTGTCTCAAAAAAAAACCCAAAAATTAGCTGGGCATTGTGGCAGACGCCTGTAATCCCAGCTACTTGGGAGGCTAAGGCAGGAGAATCGCTTGAACCTGGGAGGTGAAGTCTGTAGTGAGCCAGGATGGCACCATTGCACTCCAGCCTGGGTGAGAGTGGGACTCTGTCACACACACACACACACACACACACACACAAATCTTTTCCTCATCCACATACAGTGATAAGAACAGTCTATACATAACATGGTGAAAAGGACAGAGCAAAATTATGTATGTGTAGTCCTTAGCACAGTGCCCAGCACAGAAAGCCATAAATAGGTAACTGTTATGATTAATATTATAGAGTTCACCTCCTCATATCAGAAAAGTGTGGCATTAGAAAGGGAAGAGACAAGTTAGCTCAAGTCCACCCACTGCAGAAAGGAATCTAACATGCACCTGGATCTCCCAGGTTATTGCTGCAGGGTGGGTGAAGGTGAGAGTCACAGCGGTTGGGTACCATTTTGCAAAGTCAATAG
This sequence comes from Aotus nancymaae, assembly GCF_030222135.1. Taxonomy (NCBI): domain Eukaryota; kingdom Metazoa; phylum Chordata; class Mammalia; order Primates; family Aotidae; genus Aotus; species Aotus nancymaae. The sequence continues at coordinate 23,472,352 of NW_026988467.1, forward strand.
GCAGCTGCCCAGTTGAATGGGCTTAAGAGACTTGTCCCTGGTCCTGGTCAAGTTTCTTTCTGATGACTTTCTAAACTCACCCATTTTCACATTGCGGAGGGAACATGTGAAGAGAGGATCCAGCAACACAGAATAGACAGGGCAAAAGTTTGTCCACTCTCTTTACTGGAATTCTGCCCCTATAACAGCCCCTGGTCCTAAAACTAAGGCTACTTGGTGACAGTCTGACTCAGGGCAAAGACCACTGTTTAAGCCTCAAAGCTTCCTGTGCCCTTGGCTTGGTGAATCCCAGGCACTGTCAGATTCCTGTCTTAGCCTCCAGTACCTGGATGTTCAGAGGGATAAAGGAGACCAGGCTATAGTCTTCGATGAGCTGCACGAGCTTCTCATTGAGCTGGCGGTAGTGACAGAAGAAAGGGTCAGAAGCCAGGTGGTCAAGAAGGTAGGAGAGATCCAGAACCTCTGTGTAGTAGTCCAGGTTGAAGGCTAAAGAGAGAAACCAGTGTTCAGGAACAACTAGTATCAGGATAAAGACCTGAAGACAAGGTTCATTTTTCTTCTTTTTCTTTGTCTTCATGCACTCAAATATTTGTTGACAGAGTAAAACGAAGTTACTAAGAAAAAAGGCATTTGGTTTTACCTGCTGGCTCTGCTATTTTACAGCTATATGGGCAGGTACCCACTTCATAGGACTGTTGTGAAGATTAAATGCCATACATGCCAGTGTCTGGTACAGAGAAGTGCTTGATCAAAACTTGCAAATAGGCTGGGTGCAGTGGCTCACACCTGTAATCCCAGCATTTTGAGAGGCCAAGGCAGGTGGATCACCTGACGTCAGGAGTTCAAGACCAGCCTGGCCAACATGGTGAAACCCCATCTCTACTAAAAATATAAAAATTAGCCAGGCATGGTGGTGGGAGCCTGTAATCCCAGCTACTTAGGAGGCTGAGGCAGGAGAATCGCTTGAGCCTGAGAGGCGGAGGTTGCAGTGAGCCAAGATCACGCCATTGCACTCCAGCCCAGGCGACAGTACAAGACACCATCTCAAAATTAAAATAAAACAAAATAAAATATAAAAAATAAAATAAAATATAAAATAAAATAAATAAAAATAAGGACTACATGATGTTGAGGTCTCTGATTCAGTTTTATAAATCTTTTCCCACTAAAAGAAGTAAGGTGGAGCTCCCTCTAGTGGCCTGTTTCTGCTCAGAAAACTTAAGTATCTGGGCTCCTTGGCAGGTCTATCCTAAAGTGAGCTGAGGACTCTGTATCACTCAATGTCCAGACTAGAAGCTAGCTGGCCTCCCTGGACAAGGTCCTGACACCTCCCTTTCCCAACAACCTCCCCGCTGCTCATGTGCTGGTCCTTTTATCTGTCTTCTCTTGGTTCCTTTGTGGCTAAAGATGCTATTTAGAGAATGATGTCCCCAGTTCAGGAGAGTACTAATTTGTCAAGAAAAAAATGCTGGCCACTGGGACTCTAGCCAATTCTCCTGCCTCGTACCAGCCTGCTTCTACCTCAGTCTTCCCTATTTTGTCCCTGGCCTCCCACCCCTTCTCTGTCTCTCTGCCAGGTGAGAATATAGCCTCCTTCTGTGAGGACAGAAGGCGGCTGTCTAGGAGCCAGGAAGCAGGCTCTCACCAGACACCAGATCTGCTTGTGTCTTGATCTTGGACTTACCAGCCTCCAGAACTGTGAGAAATAAATATTTATTGGTTAGGCCATCTGGTCTATGGTATTTTTTGTGACAGCAGTACAAACTAACTAAGACAAGGTCTTTACCCCTACTGGTGCCTCTGCATAGAACAGTCCTCCCTTGGCTGGCTCCTTCTCACCATTCCAGTCTCAGCCCAGATGCCAATGCCTCAGAGCAGTAGTGAGAAACTGAGGTCCAAACAGATGAACTGATTTACTCAGATCACATGGTAATTCAGTGGCAGAGCCAGAATTTAAACTCATGCCTGTTTTACTTCAAAGCTCACTCACCTCACTCCCAAATAGTCACTGTCATATCACTTTAGTTCCTTTGTAACACCTAACACCATCTGTAGCTCTCTCTTCTCCAAAATCTACAACAGATCTAGCAGAGTGGCACAAAATAAATGGGCAAGAGTCCGAACCTGCCTGTGGTTACAATCACCAGATCATGCAAGGCACCAGAGGCAGCTACCTTCAGCTGAGATGTCTGCTTCATTCTAGCCCAGCTGCTGCCCTGCTCTTTGCCTGGAGCAGGATCTCTTACCCAGCTTCCCATAATGCTCAATGAGGTCCATCTTGGAAAGGAGGTTGACATGGGGCAGCTCCACGTGCAGCATGGTGGCTAGGGAGGTACACAATACTGAAATGAACTTGGCAGGGTCTGTGCAGTAGTGAGAATCCACGAGGTGGACAGCAGTCAGCTGGGAGGGAAGAGACAGGGTGAGAGTGGCCCGGAGAAGCAGGGATCAGCAGTCCCTCATCAAAATGAGACCTTGAGGAAAAGTCTAAGCTTTTCCTATTAGTCTCCTCCTGCCTCTGTTTCATTCTAATAACCACCCTGGTTTCCTTCTCCCAGAAAATAGGAAGCTTTTTTTTCCATACAAGATGTCTTGCACTGAGCCTCCCAGTGGGCAAGATGTTTAAATCCCACGGTATCTGATTCCACTCTTTCATTTACTTCTGCTCACAAACTTAAAACAATCTCCACGCCACTATCTACATTAACCCCTTCCATACTTCAAAAATCGCCAAGTTGGCTGCTAACACATCCATTTTACACGTGAGGAAACTGAGGTTCAGAGTGATGAACAGACTTACCTAGACCACACAGCGAGTCAGTAGTAGAGCCAGATTTTGGACTCAAGCCTGTTTTACTCCAAAGCAACTCAACCCCTCCCTCCCTGTGTGACATAGGGGCGTGGCATCTTTCCTCCCTGTCCCAGTTCCTCCATCTGCAAAATGGCCCTCCCCGCCCTGAGACGCACCCTGAGATCCCACTGAGCCATTTGGGAGAAGATGCTGCGTAGGGCGCCGTGATGCGTGCATAGCTCCACCTGGCCTGGGCAGTCGAAGAGGAAGTAGTGGCCGCGGAGGGGGTCGAGCTTGGCACGCAGCCAGTCTAGGTTGGCTTCCAGGTACTCCATGCAGTAGAGCAGGCCGCCGTTGGGCCCCAGCCGCAGCGCGTCCATCACGTCGCCCAGCCCCACCAGCTCGCCCACGTCCACGGCGCACTCGTACGGCAGCCCCTCGTTGGCCGGGTCCAGGTTCACCACGGCCACGCGCCGGCCCAGCGCGCGCAGGAACTCACTCATGCCCAGGCAGTACGTGGTCTTCCCCGAGCCCGGAGGGCCGATCACCGCTTGCCCAAAGGCCGTGGTCGGAGCGGCCCCTGCCATGGGCGGCCCGCGCGCGGTCCGGAGCAGGTCAGCTCAGAGGGAAAACGGGGCGGGCAGCCGCGCAGGAGACCAGACTGAGGGCGAGGGACCCAGGACATATGCCTCCTTCGCGGCCAACTTCACTGGCCTCAGACGGAACAGCTGGGACCGCGTCGCCCAAGGGGAACTCACAGGCTGGTACTAACTAGACCAACTCGACTTCCGGACGGCGTCGGAAACGGCGGGCCAAGGAGAGGAAGTCCCGCCCTCATGGTGGAGACGTAGCTCGACGCCGAGGGGCGTGGCGGCGCAACCGCATTTCTCTGATGGGGAATGGGTCGAGTGTGGGGTCTTCGAGGGAGAAATCTCTCTCGGCATTTCCCTGACCTTCCTTGAGACTCGAATTAGAAGAGAAAGGGAGATCCAGTAGTAAACGTCTTTATTCTTTCATGAACTCGCACACCCGGGCCACCCCCCGCGGACTCTCCGCTGCAGTTCCACCCGGTGAGGGTAGAGGCAGTGTAGGGCCCGCCCAAGGCCGGCTCTTCCAAGCACCACAAATCCTCTCCTCGCGCAGGTCCCTTTCCCCTTCTTTCTGGCCTTCGTGGTGACACTTTCAGAGTCACCAAAGAAGGCTGTCTGATAGCCTCACTTAAAAGTTTTCAAGGTTTGCAGGAGGCAAAGGGCAAGCCCAGAGACTAAGGTAGAGACCAAAGACAAGTGGTCATTACCCCTATCCGATGGGAGGGGAGAGGGCTTTTTGTAAAAATGCCCCTGAGGTAGAGAACTGGCAGGCAGGCTCAGAGCAAAGCACCCTGAACCAGCCACGAAGACTGCTGTTCCCAGACTCCTTTCTGCTTCAGCGGTAGATAAGGCCGAGGCGGAGGGTTCTCATCACGTAGCTATGAGTGATTCTGACCCAACAAAGCCCCCAACCCCGTCAATCAGGCAATGAGGGGCTGTCTGAAGCACAACTGTCTCAAGCACTGGAACCCCTCACAAAGGCCATGTCTCTCCGAAACTTCATGCTAGTGGGTGGCTGGCGGCGGAGCAGTGACTCTGTCTGGTCCTGGGGCAGAGGCTCATCATAGATGGTGGAGATGAGTCCCAAGCCATTTCCACGGGGCCTCTTCAGTTGCCCAAATGGCTGTAGCTTCTCTCCGTGGTACCTGGATAAAAACAGGCTCTCAATGAGAAGGCTGCTCTCAAACTCCAGCAAAGGGGTTGGGAAAGGATGGGAAAATAGCTACTACATATCTGGTTTGTCCAAAGACAGAGGCTTTAAATCTGGTTCTTTGCTCTCCAGCTCTCTTATCTATCCAGTGACAGTCAGTGCCAGCAAGAAGGGGCCTCAGATAAAATTTTCTTTCTGTCACTACAGACTTCCTAGCAACCATCAAGTCCAAACTCCTCCAACAAAAGGTATGAATGATCTTGTTAAGCCTTAAAGCCTTTTTCTTTCTTTTAATTTGTTTTAGCAGGGTTTCTCCATGTTGGTCAGGCTGGTCTCGAACTCCCGACCTCTGCTGATCTGCCTGCCTCGGCCTCCCAAAGTGCTGGGATTACAAGCGTGAGCCACCGCGCCCAGCCAGGTCTAAGGTTTTTTTTTTTTGATGCTTTGTATTTTATTTCCCCTCTGTCCTCCCATCCCACCCCCTTGGTGATGGTTGTACCCATTTGAGCATTTCTGAGCACATGACCATAAGTAAATATTGAGAGAGGAGCGGAATTCTTGTCTAAAGAGTAACAGAAGGGGATTAGCTGCAAGGAGAGCGTAACTGTTATGTAGGAACAGAAGCTTGCGTGGTGGCTCACTACTGTAATCTCAGCACTTTGGGAGGCAGAGTTGGGCAGATCACCTGAGCTTGGGAGTTCGAAACCAGCCTGACCAACATGGTGAAACCTTGTCTCTACTAAAAAGAAAAAAATTAGCCAGGCATGGTGGCTGTGCCTATAATCCCAGCTACTCAGGAGGCTGAGGCAGAAGAATTGCTTGAACCCAGGAGGCGGAGGTTGGAGTGAGCCGAGACTGCACCACTGCACTCCAGTCTAGACAACAGAGCGAGACTCTGTCTCAAAAAAAAAAAGTGTCAGATCTACTTTTAAATTTTATTTATTTATTTATTTTTTGAAATAATAGTACCTAGCACCCATGCCAAAACCAGTGGGAAGAGGGAAACCAGGGCATAGCTGAAAGGCTTGGGCCCCCAGGGAAGTCCCTCGGCCACACTTACCCCAATCCACGCTTGCATCTGGGGTGCTGGCCATCACCATCCAGGGCCTCAGGTACCCCTGAGCACCTGCTGCCCAGGCCCTGGCCCTCGGCCCAGCCCTGCTGCTCCATCACCTTCCGCCCAATGCCCTGCCGAGTGAAGGGACAAGACTCAAGAAATGGGGCTCCTGCTGAGAGCAGGGGGAATACGGATGGGAGAAGGAATGAAAGTAGAGAAGGAAAATAGTGGGGTCCATGGGGTGGGCACAGTGCTCACTCACCTTGGTGTGGCGCTCAAAGGTGCCCATCTGGCGTTGGATCACAGAGCCATCTTCCTGCCCATCTCGGAGTCTCTGTTCCAGACGCATTTGGACAGAGTCTCGGGCATCCTTGTCTCCACCATCTGAGGAACCAGAGATGTTTATGGAAGTGTCCCTCTCAGAAGGAGGGGGAAGAATCAGTTTTCTAGGACCCCCTGATAAGATTGACTTATTCATTTTAATGGTGTGTTATCTCTCTCATTTAACTGGGAGCTCCCCAAAAGTAGGAACCATGGCTCTCCCCAGTTATACAGATGAGAAGATTGTGGTGCAGAAAAGTAACAGAGCCAACGAATGACAGAGAGGATTAGAACCCAGGTCTTCTTCCCTCCCCCACTTGGCTATTTCCCCTACCCAGGTCATTTTCTCTTCTAAAATCTCAACCCTTACTAGAGCCTGAGCTCCTGACCATGCCACCCTACTGGGACATGACCATCAGACCCAGAGCTCCTGAGGGCTATCTGTCCCTCCTCCTCCTCCAAGAAAGGAAGAAGGCTCTGTCCAAAACTAGCACTTAATGTACATAACCAAAGATGTTTTAAGAGGGGCCCTCTCAGTGGGAATGGTCCCTTGTTTCAGCCTTTGCTAGCTCTGGCAAAGTGTCACTGCAAGGCCAGGACAACCCATTTCACCTCCCAGTGTTGCCACTCCTTGCCCAGTACCTCTGTCATAGTACACACTCATGTCCACATCCCAGTCATCGGCTGTCTGTTCATCAAAATCTGCAGGGATATAAAAGCATCCAACAGAGTGCATTAAGGACTCTCAGTTCTATTCAGAGTTAAACCTAGACTTAGACACAAACTTGGGGCATTTGTTTGTTTTAGAGAAGGTCTCCCTCTGTCACCCAGGCTGGAGTAAAGTGGTGTGATCATAGCTCACTGCAGCCTTGAACTCCTGGGCTCAAGTGATCTTCCTGCCTCAGTCTCTTGAGTAGTTGGGACTGTAAGCATAAGCCACTGCACCCAGCTTGTTTGTATTTTAAAATCCTTCCTCTGGGAGGGTTATTCAGAATTGGAGGGGGGCACATTTTCTCTCCATCTCACTGATTCCCCCTCTTCAAAAGGATAATTGGTCTCTCATATACAATAAAGGTCAGACTGTTCCCTAGCCTTTTGTTTGGGCTCACCACTAGGGAATCTACCTTATGGAACAGAGAACCCCAAGAGAAGGCAGCAGGGGTCACCCCTGCCTTTGCCCAGGTACCAGCATTACCTCCTCCTTCCTCCTGCCAGAACTGGGCATCGGTATAGAACACCAGGCCAGAGCCACCCTTCTCCCACTTTAGCTCAATCTCCTCCTCAAAGAGCTGCTCAGTGGTCCGCTCCTGCCCGGTCACGTCCTCATGCAGTGCTTCATGGCGTTCCCATTCCTCACCCCGGTCATCATCCTAAAAGGCAGGGAGAGGTGATCTGCCTGAGCTTCTTGACCTCATGCCCAGAGGGAGGGAAGCTGAGGGCACAGGAGGCAAGTGTGGCTGGCCTTAGCTCCAGTCCTTCAAATTTCTCCAACAGCAGCACCTATTTGGCTGTTCACCAGCACGTCTCCATCTTCTGATAATTCTCAACATAGTTTGCTCCAGTCTTCACAAGCCCAACTCACCTCTGTGCTTTTGGCCATGTCTTTCCCCTGCCTGAAATACCCACCTTCCTCTCCCACACCGTTTTCTTCTCCACTTGGTTAAATCCTCCTTGTCCCTCGAGTCCTATAGCCTACATGAAGGCCCCGGCGCGTAGGCCCACAGCTCTCTCACCTGTCTCTGAACTCTCAGTACTAATCAATACACACTGTTTAGGCCTTTTTATGTGACATCACAAAGAATGGACAAGAACGCTTACTGTCTCCGGTGTGTCAGGCCCTTCCCATAGCTGAGCTCCGTTAATCAATCACACAACCCTGTGAGATAAGTACCATTATTCTCATTCTACAGATGACGAAACCTGGGTTCAGAGGAGTAAAAAGTTATTTGTCCAAAAGAGGACACTGAGGGAACAGCAGAGCTAGCAATGCAAACCTGGGTGGCCACATTGTGCAGTGTCTTCAGATGCTGGTTCTTTCTCTTCGGGGAGATTTTAGGCTCTTTGAGAGCAGGAAATGCGTCTTAGAATGCCTTTGGAATCCTACACTAGCCCTTGACTTGACTGGACTTGTGGAATGATAGAATGACTCCTGGCTTGAAACCCTGCAGGCCCTCTGGCGCTGAAGAAAAGTCAGAATGTGAAGTCAGGAGTTCGAGACCAGCCTGGCCAACATGGTGAAACCCTGCCTCTACTAAAAATACAAAAATTAAATTAGCTGGGCATGGTGGCGCGTGCCTGTAATCCCAGCTACTCAGGAGGTTGAGGCAGGAGAATTGCCTGAACCCAGGAGGCGGAGGTTGCAGTGAGCCGAGATCGCGCCATTGCACTCCAGCCTGGGTAACAAGAGCGAAACTCCGTCTCAAAAAAAAGAAAAAATACAAAAATTAGCCAGGTGTGGTGGTATATGCCTGTAATCCCAGCTACTAGGGAGGCTGAGGCAGGAAAATTGCTTAAACTTGGGAGGCGGAGGTTGCAGTGAGCCGAGATCGCACCATTGCACTCCAGCCTGGGCGATAGAGCAAAACTCCATCTCAAAAAGAAAAGAAAAGAAAAGAAAAAATGAATAAAAAGGAATCTTCCTTATATCCCTTCCAAGGGAATGAAAAATAAGACCCATCTACAAATCTTCTGGTAAAAGCTCTGGACCATCTCCATAAAGAAATATAGATACACACATGCAAATGCAGTTTTACATTCCTTGTGAGAGAGTTCTCAGACTCCTTGGAACCCTCCTGAGGACCTCAGGTTAAGAACTCTTGTAATAGACAATTGAAGAGTGGTATTATTAATGCCTTTGGCCTCTTTCAGTTGCCAGCAAGGACAGGGTAGCACACTGTACTCACATCATCTGAGTGAGACTCTTCTTCCTCTTCCTTCCTCGCTTCTTCCTCAGGTTCTTCACAGGGGCTAGCTGGTATATCTGCCAGGCAGGTTCCCTGGGGTATTTCCTCGCCCTCTGCTGTATACACAAACTCTTCATGCTCCACAGTCTCTGAGTCCTCATACTCAAAAGGCACATTGCCGTAGCGCCGGGAGGAACCTGTCTTGGGGAACTGGAGCTGCAGCTGGGTGATGATCCGAGGGGGTAGACGGCAGGCCCGGATTAACTCCAGAAAGACCCGCAGGGGAGTCCCCACATTCCCATTGGGCATCAGCACTGGTGGGTTCAGCTCTGGCAGTTGCTTCAGGTCAGCCAGGGTGAAGGCTTCATTCTCAGCCTTCCGACTCTGCATTTCCTTCCGGGTCTTGAAGGGAAAGGAGCCCAAACCTTGGGAAAGAGGGAGAAGAATGGATCTTGAAACCCAGAAGCCTCCAGCAACACTTGAGCCAGAAATCGGCCAATGTTTAAAGCTGTTAGCCTTTCCCTACTAAGCAGACTTAGACAAAATAAAAATAAATAAATCCAGGCTGGCACAGTGGCTCACATTTGTAATCCCAGCACTTTGGGAAGCCGAGGCACAAAGATTGCTTGAGCTGAGGAGTTCGAGACCAGCCTAGGGAACATGGAGAGACCCTTATCTCTCCAAAAAATAAAAAATTGGCACCCTGTGATCCCAGCTCTTTGGGAGCTGAGGCAGGAGGATTGGTTGAGCCTGGGAGGTGAGGCTGGAGTGAGTTGAGATTGCACCACTGCACTCTATCTTGGGCAACAGAGTTTTCTGTCTCAAACATAAATAAATAATAAAATAAATCCATTAGCCTAGTGCTGTTCCTCCCTTTCAAATTTCGCCAGGTCTCTTCTTCTCTTACCAAGCAGATCTACAGAACTACCTAGTAGCTTCATGTCAATTCTCATCACCTTGGCTGGGCATACAAGTTTCTTCCAGCTCTGGCTCCTGATGACCCTTTTTTTTTTTTGAGATAGATTCTCACTCTGTCACCTAGACTGGAGTGTGCAGTGGTGCAATCTCAGCTCACTGCAACTTCCGCCTCCCAGGTTCAAGTGATTCTCGTGCTTCAGCCTCCCAAGTAGCTGGGATTACAGGCATGTGTCACCATGCCCAGCTCAGTTTTGTATTTCTAGTAGAGACAGGGTTATGCTATGTTGTCCAGGCTGGTCTTGGCCTCAAGCAATCCAACCGTGACTAATTACCTTTTGATTCTCAACTGTCACCAACTCCCACCTCCTGTATGTCTTCATACAATGTGATCCAGGCACTCCAAATAATGTTTTCTCTTTTTCCTTCTAATTTTTTTCTATTCTTACTTTTTTATTTTTCGAGACAGGGTCTTGTTCTGTCACCCTGGTTGGAGTACAGGGCGTGATCTTGACTCACTGCCACCTCCACCTCCACCTCCTGGGCTCAAGCGATTCCCCCCACCTCAATCTCCCAAGTAGCTGGGACTACAGGCACACGCCACCACAACTGGCTAATTTTTTGTATTTTTGGTAGAGATGGGGTTTCACCATGTTGTCCAGGCTGGTCTTGAACTTCTGAGCTCAAGAGATCCGCCTACCTGGGCCTCCCAAAGTGCTAAGATTACAGGCAGGAGCCAACGCACTCAGCCCACACTGAACAATTTAGTATGCCCTGAAAGTTTAATGGGCTTTCAAAGCTGTGTCTTTGAAAATGCCATTTACCTTGAAACCCAGAAACGCCATTCTCTTCTATTAACTATTTATTTTTCAAGACCCAGATGGAAAGCCACATTTCATGATCTATCTAGGAAGTTAGTTTTGTAATAACCTAACCTGGGTTAGCCTAACTGACTCCATCTTAGCTGCAAACCTGACAAGCTCTCTGGAGCCTCTCCCTCCCAGGGCATTACTGGGTCGTGCCGCTGCACTCATTAAAAGTGGTTCACACTGTTCACAGTACCTGTAACCATTGTAACCGCATCCTGCTTGGCAAGTCTATCTGCCATTGTGAATATCTTCCTTGGTGATTGATTGTATGGGAAGTTCGCCCTGCTACCCCACTTAGTGATTGTATGGAAATACCCTTAGCAACCAACAATCCTGGGAACCTCCTGCCCCCTGGTTACCAGCCTCCTCCTACTAACTTGCTTGTTCTGCTTCTGTAAAATTCTGCTTCAGCTAGGCTGCCCCCTCCTCTACCTAAATCAAGGTATAAAGGGAAATCAAGCCAAGAGATTTTGAGCGTTAGCTGACTCTTGGTTGCCGGCTGAATAAAGGGCTCATAATTTGAACTCGGAGTGTGGCGTTTCCTTCTAACTCTCTCGGTTATTACAGTTTCTCCCTTCTTTGTCATCTCACAGCACTTGGTGATAAACAGTATAGGCTCTGGAACAGAATGCCTAGGTTTGTTGTAGCTCTGACACTAGTTCTGTAACCTCAGGAAAGTCATATAACTTCTGGATCCCTCAGTTTCTTCACCTATAAAATGGAAGTAACAATAGCTCCTATCTTATAGGAATGTTGTGAGGGGTCAATAAGAAAACAAAAGGCTTAGAACAGTGCCTACTAAATACACAGACAGTGCTGTAGGGGAATGCTAACAATTAGAATGACATCTGTGTGGCAATTACCTTTTTCCAAATCTCTTCCTTTGTGGATTCTGAGCACACACTAAGTCCAACTGTTCTCTGCAAATCCAGCTAGTCACACTAAGTGTAGCAATATAAGCATTTGTTGAATGTGTGAACTGGGAGGGCTCTGTACTGTCGTGTTTCCCCATCAAAGTCATTTCCCACGAAAGTGGGAGCTGTCCAGAGAAAAGAGATTGTCTCTTCATTCGCATCTTACTGAAAGGACTGGGTAGGAAGCACAAAGAGAGAGCAGGAGAGAAAGACAGTAAGAAGGTTAGAGACTGGATTTCCTTTTTTCCTTCTGTGTTAGTGCGAAATCAACCCCTTGCATAAGGGACCTAACAAAAGGAAGGCTCTTCCGAATAAGCCTCTCTGGTTTTTTTTTCTCCCTGCATTGAATTAACTCCCTGCAAGTTGAGCCGGAAGCTCTGTCTAAAATATGACCTAAACTCCTGGAGTCGTAACCAGAGGCCTGACTTATCCTCACCACTCCTCTGAAAAGTGGCCTCTGTTCCAGGCCTGTAGGCTCAGTCTATTAACTTTCTCACTCTTACCTGATGCCTCTGTAGGTAGCCGAAGTCTGCGGATGAGACAGCGACCCGGCAGCCAAGTCCCGTGAGAATCCAGCCACCGGCGGCCCGAGTACATGCGAAGAAACCTCTGAGCTTGAGCTAATCCCCGTACTGAGATGACGCAGCAGCAGGTGCGGGTCTGGACTGGAGTAGAGTCTCGAGTGGAGATACGCCGGGCATCAGTGGCCGAAGTCTGGGAGAGAAGCTGGCCCTCAGCGGCTGGGCAGGTAGGAGTTAGGGCAGAGTCAGGAGCGGCCTGCTGAGGGGCCCGCTCAGGTCGATGCCGGTAGTGGAAACAGAGGAAGCCACCGCCGCGCTCTTCTCGGAACTGGCTAAAGTAGCTCCGTAAATGGGCCGAGCGCAACACGGAGGGGATACCGCTCACTACCAGGTAAACTGTCGTCTCCTCCTCCGCTTCGCCGGGCAGCGCCATCTTGGATTGTCACATGATCTGCTGGAAGCAAGTCTCGCGAGAACAATGCGAGCAACGCTCCAGCGTCTGCGTTGCGAGATTGTGAAAATTGTAACTAGTCCTTTGGGTAATAGATCCTGGAGCTGGAAGATCCGAAGTCGTACGTGTTCCTTTCCCACAGAGGGAAGCCGGGGATGATGGAAAAACTCACCTGGAAAATGGGGTTATAGAGTTCTTTCATAAAGCGCTCATGAAGACCAAATAAGAAGCCTGCGGGAGTGGTCGTTTTTGTGATACTTAGTTGTGGATCTTGCACACCTAATCTCAGCCTTCCTCAGTTCTGAACATTTTAGTTGTTCTTCCATTTATGTTTCCAAAACGTGTTGATGAAATCCCACAAATCGGTAAGGAAAAGATAACCCAGTAGAAAAATGGGCCACAGATACTTCACAAGAGAGGAAACACGCAGGTCTAATTTACAATGAAAGTGCTATAGTTGCTAAAGGTTTACGTTAAAGAAAAGATGCGCAACTCAGTAATAAAGGAAATGCAGCGAGACCCACTTTACATCCACCACGTTGCAAACTTTAAAACCCTCGAGTTAGCCGGGCACAGTGGTACGCCTGTAATCCCAGAAATTTGGGAGGCTGAGGTGGGCGGATCACCTGAGGTCGGGAGTTCGAGACCAGCCTGACCAATATGGAGAAACCCTGTCTCTACTAAAAATACAAAAAACAACAACAACAACAAAAAAAAAAAACAGCTGGGCGTGGTGGTGCACACTTGTAATCCCAGCTACTCGGGAGGCCGAGGCAGGAGAATCGCTTGAACCCGGGAGGCAGAGGTTGCGGTGAGCCGAGATCGTGCCATTGCACTCTAGTCTGGGCAAAAAGAGCGAAACTCCATCTCAAATAAATAAATAAATAAATAGCCGGGCGTGGTGGCTCACGCCTGTAATCCAAGCACTTTGGAGGCCAAGGCAGGCAGATCACCTGAGGTTGGGAGTTCAAGACCAGCCTGATCAACATGGTGAAACCCCGTCTTAAAATAAATAAATAAGTAAAAATAATAAATAAATAAATAAATAAAATCTCTCCTTACCAAGTCTGGATTTGCTTTTTATTTCACAGTATATATGAATATTCATAGCTACAGTCTTTGGAAGAGCAAAAAACTGGCATTTTGTACTAATAATCTCAGGCAAAGCTAGTCAGAAAACACAGAATTGCTTCATTTATGCAAAGTTCCAAAAATGCGAACTAAAAAATATTCCTAGGACTACGTAAATAAATATGCTTTAAAATCAGAAGGAAAAGCAAATAAATGATTAACATAAAATTCAGGGTAGTTGTTACCTTTGGAAGAAAATGATAGCTTTAGAAAGGGACTTTAAAGTTGATGGTAATAATGACCTATGAAACAATAATACAGTTCATTCTACTGTTACTCTTTATACGTTACACACAGATAGGACAATTATGTCTAGGTTTAAACCCACACACCATCTGGATTTTATTTATTTTTTATTTTGTTACATACTTGTTATTGGCCAGGCTGATCTCGAACTCCTGGCCTCAAGTGATCCACCTGCCTCCTTATTACAGACACATTTTTTAGAGATACTGTGTCACTGTGTCACCCAGGCTGAAGTCCAATGTCACAATCATTGCTAACTGCAGCCTTGAACTCCTGGCGTCAAGCCATCCCCCTACCTCAGCCTCCCCAGTAGCTGGGATAACAGACTTGGAACACTGCGCCTGGCTCACCCCTGACTTACAAGTACAGTATTTAAAAGCATGAGCCCTGAAGACAGACCATCTAAGCTCAAATCCTGACTTTGCTACTTATTAACTGTATAACCTCCAGCACTTTACTTAACCTCTCTGTACCTCTGTTCTTCAGGAGAATGAGAGATAACCTCCAACCCACCTTAGCTCTCTTTTTTTTTTTTTTTTTTTTGAGACGAAGTCTCGCTCTGTCACCCAGGCTGGAGTACAGTGGCACGATCTCGGCTCACTGCAACCTCTACCTCTTGAATTCAAGTGATTCTTCTGCCTCAGCCTCTCAAGTAGTTGGGACTACAGTTGCGTGCCACCACACCTGGCTAATTTTTGTATTTTTAGTAGAGACAGGGTTTCACCTTATTGGCCAGGCTGGTGTCAAACTCCTGACCTCATGATCTGCCCACCTCAACCTCCCAAAGTTCTAGGATTACAGGTGTGAGCCACCATGCCTGGCCCCCCTTAGCTCTTATGTGGATTGTTCCGCTGGATATAGAAACTAAGTTGACACATGGCAAATTAACAAAAGAAAAGCATTCATTTTTTTTTTTTTTTGAGACGGAGTCTTGCTGTCACCAGGCTGTAGCACAGTGGCACAATCTCGGCTCACTGCAACCTCTACCTCCTGGGTTCAAGCGATTCTTCTGCCTTAGCCTCCTGGGTAACTGGGACTACAGGCGCCCACCACCACGCCCAGCTAATTTTTAGTAGAGACGGGGTTTCACCATGTTGGCCAGGATGGTCTTGATCTCTTGACCTTGTGATCCGCTCGCCTCAGCCTCCCAAAGTGCTGGGATTACAGGCGCAAGCCACTGCGCCCGGCCACATTATTTTTATATAATTTTTTTTTTTTGAGACAGAGTCTTGCTCTGTCACCCAGACAGAGCTCAGCTTAACTGCAAACTCTGCCTCCTGGATTCAAGTGATTCTCCTGCCTTAGCCTCCCGAGTAGCTGGGATTATGGGTGTGTGCCACCATGCCCAGCTGATTTTTGTATTTTTAGTAGAGACAGGGTTTCACCATGTTGGCCAGGTTGGACTTAAACTCCTGACCTTGGGTGATCTGCCCACCTCGGCTTCCCAAAATGCTGGGATTACAGGCATGAGCCACTGTGCCTGGCCTATTATTCTATAATATTTTAACATTATATAATATTTTATTAGTGCCGGGCGCGGTGGCTCATGCCTATAATCCCAGCACTTTGGGAGGCCGAGGCGGGTGGATCACGAGGTCAAGAGATCGAGACCATCCTAGTCAACGTGGTGAAACCCCGTCTCTACTAAAAATACAAAAAATTAGCTGGGCATGGTGGTGCGTGCCTGTAATCCCAGCTACTCAGGAGGCTGAGGCAGGAGAATTGCCTGAACCCAGGAGGCGGAGGTTGCAGTGAGCCAAGATCGTGCCATTGCACTCCAGCCTGGGTAACAAGAGCGAAACTCCGTCTCAAAATATATATATATATATATATATATATATATATTTTATTAGTTTTATATGTACATGGGGATCTTCACAAGAGAGTGAAGTCTGAAAAAGTGGTCAAAACAAGATGCTTTTTTTCTTTTGAGATGGAGTCTTGCTCTGTCACCGAGGTTGGAGTTCAATGGCATGACCTTGGCTTGCTGCAACCTCCGCCTCCCGGGTTTAAGTGATTCTACTGCCTCAGCTTCCTGAGTAGCTGGGATTATGGGCACCTGCCAACAAGCCTGGCTTATCTTTGCATTTTTAGTAGAGACGGGGTTTCACCATGCTGGCCAGGCTCATCTTGAACTCCCGCCTTGGCCTCCCAAAGTGCTGAGATTACAGGCATAAGCCACCATGCCCAGCCATGAGATGCTTTTATGCTTTTTAAACACTAATAAATTGAGAAGTGACAGGATAAGGGACATCTGGTAGGGGCAGTAAGTTTCTAGGTGAGTGATGAGGAGATATTTGAGGTGGAAGTGTAAAACTAGTGGAAAATAAGAAAGTATGTTTATTCAGGTCCATTGCAGTCCCCAGTTCCCAGTCTCTGGTAATGAGGGCTACTTTTTTGCCCTGGTACAGGGAGGGCATCCCTCACAGAGGAATCCTGATGGTTTGCTGCATGCAGGAAGAGGCAGATCAGCTCGCCCTTTCTGAAACTACAATTTTTCCAGTGTTTTCAACTCACAATGATCAAGATACCAGATTGGCACATTGGCATGTCCTTCACTCCTTGAGTTTCTTTGTCTATAAATGGATGGAGGCTGGGCACAGTGGCTCATGCCTGTAATCCCAGCACTTTGGGAGGCTGAAGCAGGCAGATCACTTGAGGTTGGGACTTTGAGACCAGCCTGGCCAACATAGTGAAACCCTGTCTCTACTAAAAAATGCAAACAAAAACAAAAACAAAAACAAAAACGTGGGTGTGGTGGCACATACCTGTAATCCCAGCTACTCAGAGGCTGAGGCATGAGAACCACTTGAATCCAGGAGGTGGAGAAGCTGAGACAACGCCACTGCACTCCACTCTGGGGAACAGAGTGAGACTCTATCTCAAAAAGAAAGATAAAGTGGATGGAGATAATGATGGTACTTCCAGCGCAGAGTTGTGAGGAATGAAATATATATTTAGAGCATAAACCATGAAATATGTTTAGAGTACAGCTCTCAATAAATGTTATGTGGTTATAGTTTACTAGCTACCCAAAGTGAGCAGCCACAGCCTGGGGTTTCCTCTGGCCATACCCTGCCAGGAAAAAGAAGGCTCCCTTTTTTCTTTTTTTAACCTCTGAACTTTTTATTGGTCTCCTGCTCCCCAAAGGGTCCCCTGCTTCTGCTGGCTTAATGTCTCAGAACTTTGGTGTCGTTGGTCTCACACACTGCTTTGCCATCCACTATCTGGCAGGTGCTGGTCTTTTGCATGGTTTGCATGGAGTTGCTGCTGTCCAGGGATCACCAAGATTGAAGTTCTCACCATCTTCCAGCAGGTGGCAGTAGGTGGTGACCTCCGCTTCCAGCTTGACCTTGATGTTCAGCAGGGCCTCATACTCCTGGGTCTGGTGCTGTCCTTCTGCCCGGGTCTGTGCCAGCTCTGACTCCAGGTGCAGCAAGATCCTGTTGAGCTGCTCCATCTTCAGGGCATAGCGGGTCTTGACCTCACTCAGGCTGTTCTCCAAGCTGGCCTTCAGATTTCTCATGGAGTACAGGTCAGTCTCCAAGGACTGGACTGTACGTCTCAACTCCGTGAGCATCATCTCAGCAGCTCCAACCTCAGCAGACTGCATGGTGACCACTGTGGTGCTCTCCTCAATCTGCTGAGATCAGTGCTTGTCTAGATCCTCTCGGTTCTTCTGAGCCAGCTCGTCATATTGGGCCCAGAGTCTGCTATGATCTTGGTGAGGTCCTGAGATTGGGGGCATCTACCTCCACGGTCAACGCAGAGCTGCAGTCTGGGCTTGTAGGCCTTTTACTTCCTTTTCGTGGTTCTTCTTCATGAAGAGCAGCTCCTCCTTGAGAGCCTCGATCTCTGTCTCCATCTGCAGCCATGTGACATTGCTGTCATCAGTGACCTTGTGGAGCCCATGGATGTTGCTTTCCACAGGCTGGCACATAACCAGCTCTGTCTCATACTTGACTCTAAAGTCATCAGCAGCAAGATGGGCATTATTGATCTACAGAACGATGCAAGCATTTGTGAAGATCTGAGACTTCAGGTCCTCGACGGTCTTGAAGTAATGGCTCCAGTCTCTGACCTGGGGTCCCTTCTTCTCCAGGTGCTCCCAGATTTTGCTCTCCAGCTTCTGGTTCTTGGTATCCAGGCTCCTCACTGTGTCCAGGTAGGAGGCCAGGCAGTTGTTCAGGCTTTGCATGGTCTCTTTCTTGTTGCAGATGCCTCCCCTTCCTGCCAGACCCCCGGCCATCCTCCTGGTCAGGCCCATGGACTGAAGCTGGTGGAGCAGGACACAGAGATATGGGAACCAGAGCCACTGGCACCTGCATAGACGCTGGCTGCGCTGCTGATCAGCTTGGTGCTGTAGCTGGGTGCCTGGATGGAGCCCAGGGACCGGTAGTTGGTGGAGAAGGTGGAGCAAGTGGTGAAGCTCATGCTGGCCGAGGAAGAATGCGAGAGGACAGGATTCAGGCTTTGCCGACTGGAGGTCTTCTTCTTCTTTTTTTTTTTTTTTGAGACGGAGTTTCGCTCTTGTTACCCAGGCTGGAGTGCAATGGCGCGATCTCGGCTCACTGCAACCTCCGTCTCCTGGGTTCAGGCAATTCTTCTGCCTCAGTCTCCTGAATAGCTGGGATTACAGGCACGCACCAACATGCTCAGCTAATTTTTTGTATTTTTAGTAGAGACGGGGTTTCACCATGTTGACCGGGATGGTCTCGATCTCTTGACCTTGTGATCCACCCGCCTCCTCGGCCTCCCAAAGTGCTGGGATTATAGGTGTGAGCCACCACGCCCGGCCTGGAGGTCTTCTTTTTTTAACTCTGACTCCCCTGAGACCTTAGCATTGTCACCTCCATCAGTTTCCTAGGGATTTCCTTTCTCTGCTCTCTTGTTCTGTGAGGTGCTTCCTGTTATCTCTCCAGGCCCATTTCCTGCTACCCTGGGCCCCACACATCACTTGCAGTTAGCTAAGCACCCCTTGCTCTCTGACATCTCTGTGCCTTTGCATATATCTGTTTGTAATGCCCATCCTTTGGTTTGCCTAGCAAAACCCTATTCATTCTCTTTAGCTCAAACCAGTCACCACTTGGGTGAAGCATTTTTCCCACCTTCAGGCAGATTTAATCTCTCCTGTTGCCTATTGTATATCCCCCATCACAGTTCAGATCACTCTGTGTTACAATTACTTATGTTATCTTCCTCTGCCACAGAGGAGATGTTTCATGACAGTAGGAAATGTATCTTATTTATTCTGTGCCCCCTGCCTCAACATCTAGCATAGGGGTTGGTATAAGTGGAGGTTGAGAGTTGTTGAGTGACAGAATGAATAGATGGATAGTGGGTGTTGGCTTTTTGCTGGCATCACAGGTTCTAGGATATTTGAACGCCCCAAGGACAGGGTGGGGTTATTGCAGGGCACAGCATGCGTCAGCTGTCTGACTACTTAATAGGCAGTCAACGATTTGGCTAATGAAGACAGAGATAATAATGGCAATAAAATGGTACTTTAGGCTGACCCAGAGCGACAGCCACTCTCCTGCTTTCCAGTGAGTCATCCTGGCTGGGCCTGAGGTCAGGGATCATGGCTGAGAGGTAGATGGTCAGTAGACAGTGGCTGAGCTGACTCCAGACTGCCTGATCTTGGCCATGACTCACTCCAGCTTATGCTGCTGGCAAGAACCCTCCAGAATCACACAGGTTTGAGTTCAAGTCTCAGCACAGGCCAGGCGCGGTGGTTCATGCTTGTAATCCCAGCACTTTGGGAGGCTGAGGAAGGTGGATCACCTGAGGTCAGGAGTTCAAGACCAGCCTGGCCAACATGGTGAAACCCCATCTCCACTAAAAATACAAAAATTAGTCAAGTGTGGTGGTGGGCTCCTGTAATCCCAGCTACTTGGGAGGCTGAGGCAGGAGAATCTCTTGAACCCAGGAGGCAGAGATTGTAGTGAACCGAGATTGTACCATTGTGCTCCAGGCTGGGCAACAAGAGTGAAACTCTGTCTAGAAAAAAAAAAAAAAAAAATCTCAGCACAGACGGTGATCAGCCCAGACCTTAAGTTACATAGTTACATACTCTGTCTGAGCCTGTTTCCTCCTCTTCCCTCACTGGCAATGACACAGATCCCAACCCAGGATGCTGATCATGGAGACATACTTCCCCACTTTTGGAAAGCTTGTAGTCTCGTAGAGAGAGCACAATTGCCCTTACCACATTGTACCATAATTATCTCTTTAGTTTTTTTTTCTTCTTGAGAAGGAATCTCGAACTGTTCCCTGGGCTGGAGTGAAATGGCATGATTTCGGCTCACTGCAATCTCTTCCTCCCAGGTTCAAGCAATTTTCCTGCCTCAGCCTCCCAAGTAGCTGGGATTACAGGTGCATGCCACCACGCCTGGCTAATTGTATTTTTAGTAGAGACAAGGTTTCCCCATGTTGGCCAGGCTGGTCTCGAACTCCTGACCTCGTGATCTGCCTGCCTCGGCTTCCCAAAGTGCTGGGATTACAGGTGTGAGCCACTATGCCTGGCCTCTTTAGTTTTGCCATATTGGTTTTTATGTTCCTTGCCCAAGGCAACGAAGTAGGGCACAGGGGAATGACTCAAGAAATGCAGACAAGAAACAGAAGTGTAGCTCCCCAACCATGTGGACTGGTAGGGAAGAAATCTGAAAAGGATCAAGGTAGATATTTTTCTTGTTTGTTTATTTTGTTTTGAGACAGTGTCTTGCTCTGTTGCCCAGGCTGGATGGAGTACAGTGACACTACCATGCTCACTGCAGCCTCCAACCCCCGGTTCAAGTGATCCTCCCACGGCAGTCTCTTGAATGGCTGGGACTACAGGCATGAGCCACCATACCTAGCTAATTTTATTTTATTTTATTTATTAATTATTTATTTGAGACAGAGTCTCACTCTGTCACCCAGGCTGGAGTGCAGTGGTGCAATCTCAGCTCACTGCAACCTCTGCCGCCCAAGTTCAAGTGATTTTCCTGCCTCAGCCCCCAAGTAGCTGGGATTACAGGTGCCTGCCACTGAGCCTGGCTAATTTTTGTAAGTTTAGTAGAGACAGGGTTTCACCATCTTAGCCAGGCTGGTCTTGAACTCCTGACCTCGTGATCTGCCTGCATTGGCCTCCCAAGATGCTGGGATTACAGGTGTGAGCCACCACGCCCAGCCTTATTTATTATTATTATTTTTGAGATGGAGTCTTGCTCTGTGGCCCAGGCTGGAATGTAGTGACAGGATCTTAGCTCACTGCAACCTCTCCCTCCCGGGTTCAAGCGATTCTCCTGGCTCAGACTCACAAGTAGTTGGGATTACAGGCGAGTACCGCCACACCCAGCTAATTTTTGTATTTTTAGTGGGGGTTTCACCATTGTTGGCCAGGTTGGTCTCAAACTCCTGACCTCAAGTGATCCACCCACCTTGGCCTCCCAAAGTGGTGGGATTACAGGAATGAGCCACCGCGCCCAGGCCCTAGCTAGTTTTATCATTTTTTGTAGAAACAGGAGTCTCACTACATTGCTCAGGCTGATCTTGAACTCCTGGGCTCAAGCAATCCTACCACCTCAGCCTCCTAAAGTACTGGAATTACAGGCATGAACACCAGTGGTGCCTGTCAAGGTAGAGTTAATAAGGGAAGCTATTTGGATGATGGAAAAAATTAAATAAGTTGAGGAAAAAAGGCTGGTGTGAGGTATGGAGAGGAATGCTTCCTAATGGTTGTTCAGGACTGGAGAAGGGGAAGGGTAAGAGGTGGGAAGACCCAACCTGAGGATTCAGAGAGGTGTGGCAGTTGACTAATAGAGTCAGAAACTGGAAGGGCATAAAAGATGTAGAATGGGCCAAGCCTGGTGGCTCACGCCTGTAATCCCGGCGCTTTGGGAGACTGAGGCAGGAGGATCACCTGAGGTTGGGAGTTCGAGACCAGGCTGACCAACATGGAGAAACCGTCTCTACTAAAAATACAAAATTAGCAGGGTGTGGTGGCGTATGCCTGTGATCCCAGCTACTCAGGAGGCCGAGGCAGGAGAATTGCTTGAATTCGGGAGGTGGAGGTTGCAGTGAGCCACTGCACTCCAGCCTGGGCAACAAGAGTGAAACTCTGTCTCAAAAAAAAAAAAATTTCTTAACACATCTTACAAAAAAAAGAAAAAAAGCCAGACACAGTGGCTGACACCTGTAATCCCAGCACTTTGGAAGGCTGAGGTGGGCGAATCACAAGGTCAGGAGTTTGAGACTAGCCTGACCAACATGGTGAAACCCCATCTCTACTAAAAATACAAAATTAACTGGGCATGGTGGCATGTGCCTGTAATCCCAGCTGCTTGGGAGGCTGAGGCAGGAGAATCACTTGAACCCGGGAGGCGGAGGTTGCAATGAACCAAGATCGCACCACTGCACTTCGGCCTGGGCGACAGAGAGAGACTTTGTCTCAGAAAAAAAAAAATATATATATCTATATATATATCCATATATATATATATATCTATATATATATCCATAGATAGATAGATAGATAGATAGATAGATAGATAGATAGAATGGCCCTAATGCCCTGAATCTTCTAGATTTGGGTCCTATGCAGGAAACAGGGCTTCTGCTCTTGAAAAAGTGGCTTCACAGCCGGGCGCGGTGGCTCACGCCTATAATCCCAGCACTTTGGGAGGCCAAGGCAGGTGGATCACGAGGTCAAAAGATCGAGACCATCCTGGTCAACAAGGTGAAACCCTGTCTCTACTAAAAATACAAAAATTAGCTGGGCATGGTGGCGCGTGCCTGTAGTCCCAGCTACTCGGGAGGCTGAGGCGGGAGAATTGCTTGAACCTAGAAGGCGGAGGTTGCAGTGAACCAAGATTGCGCCATTGCACTCCAGTCTGGGTAACAAGAGCGAAACTCCGTCTAAAAAAAAAAAAAAAGAAAAAGAAAAAGTGGCTTCATGCATCTATAAGGTTATAAGGGGTGGTGTGTGCCAGAGGGATGGGGAGGGCAGGTCAGAGAGAGGCCCGGGGGCCTGAGTTCTGAGTTTGGGGCATCTGGTGGGAGGTGGAGGGATGCAGGGCTTGTTCTGGGCCCTGAAGGATATCTTTATTGGGGATTGATTAAGTCCTGGCTGGGGAGAGTTGTCGAGCTGAGAGGAGGATGGACATTGAAGTCACCATGGGGAAAGGGGATGATTGGTTAGTTGGGTCTCAAATGCCAGGCAGAGCAGTGTGGCCTGGGCTCACAGGCTCCGAGTGGATCCTGAAGATGTGCAGACACAGGTCTGCCTACATGGCGGGGAACACTTTTCCCTTTACTGTGACACAGGGAAAATGAACACAGTCTGGCCTGAGGGTGTCTCCACACTGTGTGACCCACCCTCAGGTGCAGGGGTGTGTGCCTCTACTGTGTGAATGTGTCAGGGTCTGTAGTACATTGCTGAGTGACTGTATCTGGGCAGTGCTTTTCTGGGCTGTGAGTGGGTGGATGGAAAGTCTGTTTTATGGGTCTGTGTATGTGTGCCTGAGTTGTACATCTTAGTGTGTGTGGGGGCGGGGGTCCGAGTTGTGTGGTTTGTATTTGTGTGGGATCTCAGCTGTGTTTTTGTCGCTATCTGGTGTCTGACTTGTGAATGAGAGGCTGGGTAAGGGACAGGGTTCCCCTTGCTGCTGGCACTGGGTCACCATAATGGGTACAAGGCCAGTCAGCTGTAGTCCTAACCTGGGGGACTTAGAGAAAGGCCTGAATGATGACTCCTAGACTGTTATCCCCAAGTGAATGGCCTCTTCTTGAGCAATAATTAACTTGGCCCCTGTGAGAAGAATCCAAACTGTTGTGGTGAAGGGGGTGGGACTGGTCAGGGCAGGACTTACTGCCGGTGAAAGGAGGAGGCCGGAAAATCCTATAGGCATGTGTGTTGTTATCACTCCTTCCTGCCCACCCTTTAGGTCACTCACCCTGACCTGAGACTGGGTCAAAATATTTAACAAACACTGAGACACAGACATTGACCAATCAGAACAGATACAAGTCATACTCTGAATGGAGCAGTCAGGGAGGTCATGGCTATGCCAAGAGTTGCCTCTCTAGGCCAGGTGTGACAGCTCACGCCTGTAA
Source organism: Aotus nancymaae (assembly GCF_030222135.1). NCBI lineage: Eukaryota > Metazoa > Chordata > Mammalia > Primates > Aotidae > Aotus > Aotus nancymaae. The sequence goes on from NW_026988467.1 coordinate 23,496,306, forward strand.
TCCCAGCACTTTGGGAGGCCAAGGCAGGCGGATCACAAGGTCAGGAGATCGAGACCATCCTGGCTAACACGGTGAAACCCCATCTCTACTAAAAATACAAAAAATTAGCCAGGCGTGATGGAGTGCACCTGTAGTCCCAGCTACTCCGGAGGCTGGGATAGGGAAATTGCTTGAACCAAGTGGGTGGAGGTTGCAGCCACTGCACTCTAGCCTGGGTGACAGAGCGAGACTCAGTCTTAAAAAAAAAAAAAAGAGTTGCCTCTCTAGTTGCTAGACAGTGGGAATGTCTGGGAGGAGGATCCCAGAGAGGCTGGGGCAGAGGGGAAGGGAAGGAGGAAACTTGGGAGGCCTCAGGGCAGTGGCTATGACCCAAGTGTCTTGGAAGTGTTTCAGACTTTAACAATTGATGTAGCCATGCCCTGGTGGTCCAGCTAAACCTTGGTCTGCCTTGGCCTTCTAGCAGTTGCTGGGCCAGCCCTGGTGCCCTTGTCCATTCATGTTGGGAGAATAATGGACCACCTTCTTTTGTCATCTGCAGGAATGCGGGAAGTGAATGATCTCAAACTGCAAAAATTGCAGTGACCTTGTCTGTTTCAGTTTGGGAATGGGCTGCTTCCTGATTGGCTGTGATTAGGCTTTCACTGTGGTGAGAGAGAGCCTGAAGTGGGTGGGAGCCAGGGGAGGGGTTAGTGAAGGGTTTGGGAACAGAAGAGTAACCTTCTTCTCCTGAGGATAAAGGCAAGGAGGTGATGGGATTGTGAACTGATACTGTTCCCTGGACTCAGATCCAGATGCCAAATAAATCTCATCCCCAGAAACGAAATTACCATACCACCCTGAAAGATTAGCACCAGCACCCCTGTGGATTTTTTCCCTTGGGCTACCTCTGATAGGGGCAGGGTGGGCCCTGGAGTGAGACAGTCCCTTCCGTATGCACAAACGACAGTATCAGGCTGCAAGTATTTCATACCTTTTATTACAAAAATCAATAACTTAATTCAGTTCTGTATAAAGTTGGTAGGACTTCTGGTCCAATGAGCAGCCTAAGCTTTCATTCCCATCCCAAGAAAGGACAGGAGTCTCGGCCCAGAAGCTGTGGGGACCACCAAGAGCCTGCCAGGCAGCTGGAGCACTGTGTCCAAACGAAGAAGTCCAATGTGGGGCGTGGCTGGCTGTCTATACAGCCTTGCCCCCTCCAGGAGCACTGGGTCACCTCTGGGGATGGCCAGGCTGAATCAGCACTACCAGCCTCTGCCCTCCTGATCTCTGCCTGGGCTGGAGCAGGTCACCTCAGCAAAAGCATGTCCCCAAGAAGGCCAGCGATGTCAACATCTCCAATGATAGGGCGAAAGAAGAGGTCCCCAAGCAGGCTGGTTGGAATGGATTTGAGGGTGGAGGTCATGAGGAGGACACGGGCCAGGCGGCCTTGGGCTGCTGGGCACCAGGGCTCCAGGACATCACACAGCGCCCAGTGAGCCTCCTGCTGCAGGTGCTCAATGTGGGAGGAGGCATGGAGGCCTGGCAAATCTGTGGGCAGAGAGGGAGAAGAGGACTGGTGAGTACCCTATTCCCAGCCACCAAAGGACGAGACTGACCCCAGATCTGAGCCATCAGAGACACCCCTCTGCCTCCTTTGCTCGGCCTTTGAGGTCTGCTGTGTGAATGTGTCAGGATCTGCAGTACATTGCTGAGTGACTGTATCTAGACAGTGCTTTTCTGGGCTGTGAGTGGGTGGATAGTCTTTTAATTTTTATCATTTTATTTTTTATTTTATATATATATTTTATAGAGAGAATCATTATCATTTCTTTCTCTAAGTATTCATTATCATTTCTTTTCTTTTCTTTTTTTTTTTTTTTTGAGACGGAGTTTTGCTCTTGTTACCCAGGCTGGAGTGCAATGGCGCGATCTCGGCTCACCGCAACCTCCGTCTCCTGGGTTCAGGCAATTCTCCTGCCTCAGCCTCCTGAGTAGCTGGGATTACAGGCACGCGCCACTATGCCCAGCTAATTTTTTTTTGTATTAGTAAAGACAGGATTTCACCATGTTGACCAGGATGGTCTCGATCTCTTGACCTCGTGATCCACCTGCCACGGCCTCCCAAAGTGCTGGGATTACAGGCTTGAGTCACCGCTCCCGGCCTCCTTATCATTTCTTTCTCTATTTATTTCTCTCAGACTTCTCTAAGATAGAGTCTGTTTTATGGGTCTGTGTACATGTGCCTGAGTTGTACATCTCAGTGTGTGTGGAGGCGGGGGTCCGAGTTGTGTGGTTTGTATTTGCGTGGGGTCTTAGCTGTGTTTTTGTCTCTATCTGATGTCTGACTTGTGAGTGAGAGACTGGGTAAGGGACAGAGTTCCCCTTGCTGCCGGCACTGGGCCACCATAATGGGTACAAGGCCAATCAGCTATAGTTCTAACCTGGGGGGTTTAGAGAAAGGCCTGAATGATGACTCCTAGACTATTATCCCCAAATGAATGGCCTCTTCTTGAGCAATAATTAACTTGGCCCCTGTGAGAAGAATCCAAACTGTGGTGGTGAAAGGGGTGGGGCTGGTCTGGTCAGGGCAGGACTTACTGCCTCCTGTGGAGGAGGTAATTTATTTATTTTCATTTTATTCATCCATTCATTTATGAAGAGGCAGTGTGGAGTAATGGTTAAGAATCAGGCTTCTGGCTGGGCGTGGTGGCTCACGCCTGTAATCCCAGCACTTTGGGAGACCGAGGCGGACAAATCACTTGAGGTGGGGAGTTTGAGACCAGCCTGATCAACATAGAGAAACCCTGTCTCTACTAAAAATACAAAATTAGGCCGGGTGCGGTGGCTCACGTCTGTAATCCCAGCACTTTGGGAGGCCGAGGCAGAAGAATTGCTTGAACCAGGAGAGGTTGCAGTGAGCTGAGATCCAGCCATTGCACTCCAGCCTGGGCAACAAGAGTGAAACTCCATCTCAGAAAAAAAAAAAAAAAGAATCAGGCTTCCTGGGTGTGAATCCCAGCACCATCGCTTATTAGCTGGGTGACCTTGGGCAAGTTATTTAATCTCTGGGCTTCAGTTTTTTTATCTGTAAAATGGGGATGATAATAATATTAATAGTACCTGTCTCCTAAGCTTTTTTTTTTTTTGAGACGGAGTTTCGCTCTTGTTACCCAGGCTGGAGTGCAATGGTGCGATCTCGGCTCACCGCAACCTCCGCCTCCTGGGTTCAGGCAATTCTCCTGCCTCAGCCTCCTGAGTAGCTGGGATTACAGGCACGCGCCACCATGCCCAGCTAATTTTTTGTATTTTTAGTAGAGACGGGGTTTCACCATGTTAACCAGGATGGTCTCATTCTCTTGAGCTCGTGATCTACCCGCCTCGGCCTCCCAAAGTGCTGTCCTAAGCTTTTATGAGGTTTGAATGAACTAAGATATGTAAAACCCTTAGAATAGGGCCTAACATATGGTAAGTGTGACATGAATATTTGCTACTATTATTACAATTAATTACTACAATTTATGCATGCCATGAGGGACTCCTGGGGGACTCTCATCTCAGATACTCTCCAGATAACAAAGAGCCCTGTCTCCATCTGCCGCTCTCCTGGCTGAATTCCTAAAGATTCTCTTCCTGTCTTTCCACGCCCCTCAGTTCTCTCTTCTATGTGATCTCTCTGAACCCACAGAGGAGTTTTAGCTCTAGAGCCTTGCCCTGCAGCCTTCCTTTGAAGATGTGACTGAGACACAGTTTGCTCACTCCACTTACCCCGCGCCTTCTCTAAAGGTTGGAGCAAGGGTTGATCACGGTGGCTCACGCCTGTAATCCCAGCACTTTGGGAGGCTAAGGCGGGCAGGTCACGAGGTCAGGAGTTCGAGACCAGCCTGGCCAACATAGTGAAACCCCGTCTCTACTAAAAATACAAAAATTAGCCGGGCATGTTGGTGCATACCTATAGTCCCAGCTCCTCGGGAGGCAGAGGCAGAAGAATCACTTGAACCTGGGAGGTGGAGGTTGTGGTGAGCTGAGATTGGGCCACTGCACTTCAGCCTGAGCAACAGAGTGAGACTCTGTCTCAAAAAATGGTTAGAGCAAGTTTCTCAGGCAGAGTGGCAAGGGCCAGTCTCTGGAGTGACTAGACCTGAGTCACCATCCTGGTCTGTCCCTACCTAGCTGTGTAACCTTCAGCTAGTCACTTAGCTTTTCTGTGCCTCTTCTGTGAGATGGCTATTTGATGAAAATGAGGACCCAGCCAGGTAGACTGGCTCACACCTGTAATCCTAACACTTTGGGAGGCTGAGGCGGGTAGATCACCTGAGGGGTCAGGAGTTCAAGACCAGCTTGAGCAAAGTGTTGAAATCCCATCTCTACTAAAAAATACAAAAATTAGCCAGGCATGGTGGTGGACTCCTGCAAATCCCAGCTACTCAGGAGGCTGAGGCAGGAAGAATTGCTTGAACCCAGGAGGCAGAGGTTGCAGTGAGCCAAGATCACGCCACTGCACTCCAGCCTGGGCAACAGAGTGAAACTCTGTCTCAGAAAAAGAAAGAAGGAAGGAAGGAAGGAAAGAAGGAAGGAAGGAAGGAAAGAAGGAAGGAAGGAAAGAAGGAAGAAAAAGAGGACCCAAAGAGATAACAAATATCAAATCCTTAGAAGTTACTTCCCTGGCTGGCGCCTGCTTCAGCCTTGGTCTCCCACCCCAGGAATGCCTGGGAGCTCACCAGGGTTGAAGAGGATGGTCCCTTTCAGGCAGGCATATTCCTTGGGGCTCAGCTCCAGGCTCCAGAAGGACTCCAGACAGCATTGAAGCCACTGCACCGCAGCCAGGGAGGGCTGGGGTCTGTCCGGCAGCTGGCCACTGCCTCCACTGCTGCTGGGCTTCTCCAGCAGAATCTTCTTAAGTATACTGGGCACTGGGGCCTCAGCCACCTCAAAGGTCACAGCATCTTGGGCCAACCCAAGCAGAAAGAGGGGGCCCCAGCCACCCTGCAGCAGCTGCTGCTTGTCCTGGGGAGGCAGCTGGCAGAAGGATGGCAGGTTCCTGAGGAAGGCCACTGTCTTGGCCAGAACATCCAAGGCCTCCCGGCAGGTGCGATAAGGCGCACATAGCTGGACAGGCCGGTGCTGCCTACACAGGCAGCTACTACGGGGCTGAGGGACAGCCCTGAGGCTGGAGCTCAGAAGTGCATAGAGAATAGCCGGGCGGCTTGCAGCTCCCTGGCATGGGCAGGCTCCAGGTTGGCTGGTGCTCATGGTTGGGGATCTGCTCTTACTTCCAGCTCTCTGATCCTCTGTTCTGTGCTGTGGGTGCTATTTATATTCCCAGTGAGTGGAAGGGGAGGAATGGCCTGACAACCTTGACTCCAGAAGTCATGTTCATTGAAAAAAAACACACAGACACTGCCCCTGGCAGGACTGGTGGGGAAGTGGTGGGGGAGGGGGGATTGGGAACCCCACGTGGCGCTGATATCATTTCAGTCAATGAAGTGGCTGGTGCAGGGCACAGGGCCACCTGCCGCTCACTCAGCTGCCGCTTATCGGATGACTCAAGTGGATAAACAAGGTCATTAACCCAGGCTGTACCAGGGCACCAAGGCCCCAGGTGCACAATCAGCAGGTGTCCCCATTGGTGGCCGCTCCTGTGTGCACAAAAGACCAGGGCTTTCACTAAGCCAGGAAGCCAGCCCCAGAGCTGGGTGAGCCTTGAATGCAAGGCCCAACCTGGAAGTCCCTTATCACTAGCTTGTTTGCCTAACCTTGGGGCCCTGCTTCTGTTGTCGGCCAGGAGCAGGCTGCAGGGAAGGGAGCCAGGACCCTGGGGAGCTGGGAGGACTTTGCCCACTTTCCAGTCTAGGAGGCCCCCTTCCTCTGATTCCAGTTCTGGGCCCCTTGCAGGAATAAGTTCTTTCAGAACCCCTATCCCCAACCTGATTCCTACCATTCCTTTTTTTTTTGAGACGGAGTTTTGGTCTCGTTGCCCAGGCTGGAGTGCAATGGTGCGATCTCGGCTCACCGCAACCTCCACCTCCTGGGTTCAAGCGATTCTCCTGCCTCAGCCTCTTGAGTAGCTGGGACTACAGGCATGCACCACCTTGCCTGGCTGACCTTTTGTATTTTTAGTAGAGACGGGGTTTCTCCATGTTGGTCAGGCTGGTCTCGAACTTCCGACCTCAGGTGATCCACCCACTTCGGCCTCCCAAAGTGCTGGGATTACAGGCGTGAGCCACTGTGTTCGGCCTGATTCCTACCACTCCTGAAAGGGCAGGTCTGCTGAGAAGAACTTACAGAATTATAATAAAAGATGGTAGCTGGCTGGGCATGGTGGCTCATGCCTGTAATCCCAGCACTTTGGGAGGCTGAGGTGGGCAGATCACCTGAGGTCAGGAGTTTGAGACCAGCCTGACCAACATGGCAAGACCCCGTCTTTACTAATAATACAAAAATTAGCCAGGCATGGAGGCTCGTGCCTATAGTCCCAGCTACTCCAGAGGCTAAGGCAAAAGAATCATTCAAACCTGGGAGGCGAAGGCTGCAGTGAACTGAGATCATGACACTGCACTCCAGCCTGGATGACAGAGCAAGACCCTGTCTCAAAAAAAAAAAAAAAAGAAAGAAATATATATATATATATGGTTGCCATTCACTGAGCACCTATTATGTGTCAAGCCCTTCCCTCTCTAATATTGGGAGCTTCCCCCTAAGGCTAGATTCTTACTTTGTGAGACTAAAAGAGTTTAAGTGACTTGCCCAAGGTCATGCCACCAGGAAGAGACAAAACCCAGATCTTGCCTGACTCCAAAGTCCTTGTTTGTTCCCCTGGACCCACTGGCCCAATTGCACAGCCAGAGCCTGAGATTCCCAGAGCTGGTGGCTAGCTGCCCCCACCTCGCTGCTGCCTGCTTTGCAGATGTTGCCCACTTGCGATCTGGACGGAAATGTTGCTCTGCTGCCACATGGCTCCTCTGTCCCTGGCATCTTTCTCAGAAGGTGGAGCACAAGGGATGAGAGAGGGTGGAGAGGCCCTCGGTTGTGTCATGTTCCTGGACCTTGGCCAGTTCCAGCGTGGCAAGCCTTCTGCTGCCATGCTGTCGGGAAGCCTGGTGTGCTGGATGGGGAGAGAGAGGCTCTGGCATTACCACTAAAAGATACCAGCCCTGGCATCTGCTCCAGGATCCATCACTTTTCGGTTGTGTGATTTGAGCTGATCCTCGAACCTCTGAGCTGCAGGAGCCTCACTGGGACAATAATGCCTGCCTGTAGGGCTGCCGTGGGACAAAATGAGGTCCTGGTTGTTAAATTCCAAGTAGTTTCTGACATACGGTAGGAGGATTTTTCTGTCCCTTTCCTGTTTGGAGCTGAGCACCGGTGGACAAACAGGCATACCTCTTTCATTTAATTATTAGTTTTAATCCTTAAATTTATTTTATTTTTTTTGAGACAGAGTCTCGCTCTGTCACCCAGGCTGGAGTGCAGTCGTGTGATCTTGGCTCACTGCAATCTTCACTCACTGCAATCTCTGCCTCCCAGGTTCAAGCGATTCTCCTACCTCAGCTTCCCAAGCAGTTGGGACTATAGGCGTGCACCACCATGCCCAGCTAATTTTATTTGTAGTTTTTTTTTTTTTTTTTTTTTTGGACGGAGTTTCGCTCTTGTTACCCAGGCTGGAGTGCAATGGCGCGATCTCGGCTCACCGCAACCTCTGCCTCCTGGGTTCAGGCAATTCTCCTGCCTCAGCCTCCTGAGTAGCTGGGATTACAGGTACGCGCCACCATGCCCAGCTAATTTTTTGTATTAGTAGAGACGAGGTTTCACCGTGTTGACCAGGATGGTCTTGATCTCTTGACCTCGTGATCCACCCGCCTTGGCCTCCCAAAGTGCTGGGATTACAGGCTTGAGCCACCGCGCCCGGCCTTTTTTTTGTAGTTTTAATAGAGACGGGGCTTCACTGTATTGGCCAGGCTGATTTCAAACTCCTGATCTTGTGATCCACCTGCCTCAGCCTCCCAAAGTGCTGGGATTATATGCATGAGCCACTGCGGCTGGCCAATTTTTATATTTTTTAGTAGAGACAGGGTTTCACCACGTTGGCCAGGCTGGTCTCGAACTCTTGACCTCAGGTAATCCACCCGCCCCATCCTCCCAAAGTGATAGGATTACAGTCATGAACCACTGCGCCAGGCCAATCCTTACATTTATAAACTTCCTTTCATGTCTTTTAATCTCACTGAATCCTCACAGTGTCCCCTTGAAGCAGACTCTGGAGTCAGACTAGCTGGGTCCAAATCCTGCTTCTTCACTTAGCTGAGTGACCTTGGGAAAATCACTTTATCTTTCTGTGCCTCAGTTTCCTCATTTTTAAAATGGTAACAAGCATGTCTAGAGGTGGATATTGGTTTTATCGGGCCTGAAGGTTACGATTTGGAGGACCCTCTTTGAGAAAATAATACATGGCTGGGTGAGGTGGCTCACGCCTGTAATCCCAGCACTTTGGGAAGTTGAGGTGAGAGGATCGCTTGAGGCTTCGGGAGTTCAAGATCAGCCTGGGCAACACAGTGAGACCTCATCTCTACCAAAAAACATTAGCCAGTGTGGTGGGGCATATCTGTAGTCTCAGTCACTTGAGAGGCTGAGGCAAGAGGATGGGAAACATGGTGAAACCCATCTCTACAAAAAATACAAAAATGAGCCGGGCGTGGTAGTGCACATCTATAGTTCCAGCTACTTGGGAGGCTGAGGTGAGAGGATCAGTTGAATCAGGACTTCAAGGCTGCCGTGAGTTACAACTGTGCCACTGCCCTCCAGCCTGGGTGACACAGCAAGACAGTCTAAAAAAACAAAAACAAAACAAAAGCTCCACACACATAAAACCTGCCCCCAAACCCTGAATTTTTTTTTTTTTTTGAGATGGACTCTCACTCTGTCACCAGGCTGGAGAACAATCTTGGCTTACTGCAACCTCCGTCTCCTGGATTGAAGTGATTCTCCTGCCTCAGTCTCCCAAGTAGCTGAGATTACAGGCATGTGCCACCATGCCAAGTTAATTTTTGTATTTTTTTTAGTAGAGACGAGGTTTCACCACGTTGGCTAGGATGGTTTTTATTTGCTGACCTTGTGATCTACCTGCCTTGGCCTCTCAAAGTGCTGGGATTACAGGCGTGAGCCACTGCGTCCAGCCCCAAACCCTAAATATTTATATTTATTTGATCAATGTGGTCAGTGAGAACCCTTTCAAACTGGGGTCCATATCATTTTGACCTGCTTCCATAATTTGTGGAACACTTTTGCTTTCTGATATAACAAGATATCAACTTTTCCAGCCCCTGGAATCAACCAGTACTCCAAAGAGCTCTGATTCAATCTTTTAGTGAAAAATAGTATTTAGAAAGCACGAAGTAGGCACTAGAATCATACTAAAAAACCAAGAACAGGCCGGGCGCAGTGGCTCACGCCTGTAATCCTAGCACTTTGGGAGGCTGAGGCTGGTGGATCACTTGAGGTCAGGAGTTCGAAACCAGCCTGGCCAACATGGTGAAACCTCATCTTAAAAACAAAACAAAACAAAGAAACAAACAAAAAACCAAGAACTGAGACCGGGCAGGTGGTTCACATCTCTAATCCCAGCACTTTCGGGGCCACAACGGGTGAATTGCTTGAGCCCAGGAGCTCAAGACCAGCTTGGGAAACATGGTGAAACCCATCTCTACAAAAAGTATAAAAATGAGCCAGGCGTGGTAGTGTGCATCTATAGTTCCAGCTACTTGGGAGGCTGAGGTGAGAGGATCAGTTGAATCAAGGAGGGCAAGGTTGCAGTGAGGTATGATCATGCCACTGTACTCTAGCCTGGGCAACAGAGTGAGACCCTGACTAAAAATAAAGAAATAAATAAAAATCGGGCCGGGGATGGTGGCTCACACCTATAATCGCCAGCATTTTGGGAGGCGAAGGCGGGCAGATCACCTGAGGTCAGAAGTTTGAGACCAGCCTTGCCAACATAGTGAAACCCCATCTCTACTAAAAGTACAAAAATTAGCTGAGCATGGTGGCATGCACCTGTAGTCTCAGCTACTAGGGAGGCTGAGGTGGGAGGATAGGTTGAACCTGGGAGGCAGAGGTTACAGTAAGCTGAGATCATGCCACTGCACTCCAGCCTGGGCAACAGAGTGAGACCCTATCTCAAAATAATAATAATAATAATAATAATAATAGAAGCTGGGTGTGGTGCCTCATGCCTATAATCCCAGCACTTTGGGAGGCCGAGGCAAGCGGATCACCTAAGGTCAAAAGTTCGAGACCAGCTTGGCCAACATGGTAAAACTCTATCTCTACTAAAAATACAAAAATCAGTCGGGAGTGGTGATGCACGCCTGTAGTCCCAGCTACTCAGGAGGCTGAGGCAGGAGAATTGCTTGAACGTGGGAGGCGGAGGTTTTAGTGAGCAGAGGTAATACCACTGCACTCCAACCTGAGCAACAGAGACTTTGTCTCAATAATAAATAAATAAATAATTATGTAGCAGTGCAGAAATGTCAAATGAAAAAGAATAAATAAATAATACCATCTGGGCACGGTGGCTAACGCCTGTAATCCCAGCACTTTGGGAAGCGGAAGCAGGCAGATCACTTGAGGCCAGGGGTTTGAGACCAGCCTGGTCAACGTGGCAAAAACGTCTCTAGTAAAAATACAAAAATTAGCGGGGTGTGGTAGTGTGCATCTGTAATCCCAGCTATTCAGGAGGCTGAGGCAGGAGAATCACTTGAACTTGGCAGGCAGAAGTTGCAGTGAGCCAAGATCCCACCACTGCACTCCAGCCTAGGCGACAAGAGTGAGACCCCACCACAAAAGAAAAAAAAGAAGAAACCAGAACTGTTCATTGTCAGAGGGTGCCACCACTCCCAGTCCCTCCTAGAGCTAAGGAATGTGTACACACCCACACACATTTACAATTATATTTATTTCTATAATTACACATACCAAACAACATGAATTCACTTCCAATCTCATATCACAGGGTTCATTCTAATTTTTGCCCTTTATGTATTTTTACCTCCCGTCTTTTTTTTTTTCCTTTTCTTCTTTTCTTTTTTTTTTAAAGATGGGGTTTCGCCATGTTGGCCAGGCTGGTCTTGAACTCCTGACCTCAGGTGATCCACCCACCTCAGCCTCCCAAAGTGCTAGGATTACAGGAGTGAGCCACTGTGCCTGGCTACCTCCCGTCTTTTTTTGAGACTAAGTTTCACTCTTGTTGCTTAGGCTTGAGTGCAATAGCGGGATCTCGGCTTACCGCAACCTCTGCCTCCTGGGTTCAAGCAATTCTCCTGCCTTAGCCTCCCGAGTAGCTGGGATTACAGGCATATGCCACCACATCCAGCTAATTTTTTGTATTTTTAGTAGAGAAAAGGTTTTTCCACGTTGGTCAGGCTGGTCTCAAACTCCCGACCTCAGGTGATCTGCCCACCTCAGCCTCCCAAAGCTAGGATTACAGGCGTGAGCCAACACACCAGGCTACCTCCCATCTTTCACACTGAGAAATCTGGTGTCCATTATTCTTGATTTACCTACTTTCTTTCTTTCTTTCTTTTTTTGAGACAGGGTCATGCTCTGTCTCTAAGGCTGGAGTGCACTGTTGTGATCTTGACTCACTGCAACCTCTGCCTCTGTGTCCCAGTGGTTCTTTTTTTGTTGTTGAGATGAAGTCTCACTCTGTTGCCCAGGCTGGAATGCTCATTGCAACCTCAGCTTTCTGGGTTTAAGTGCTTCTCCTGCCTCAGCCTCCTGAATAGCTGGGACTATAGGCACGCACCACCACACCTGACTAATTTTTTGTATGTTTTAGTAGAGATGGGGATTTCACCATGTTGGTCAGGCTGGTCTCAAACTCCTGACCTCAGGTGATCCACCTGCCTCAGCCTCCCAAAGTGATAGGATTACAGTCATGAGCCACTGCACCTGGCCTAAGTGATTCTTCTGCCTCAGCCTCCTGAGTAGCTGGTATTACAGGCGCACACCACCATGCCTGACTAATTTTTGTGTTTTTAGTAGAGACAGGGTTTGGCCATGTTGGCCAGGCTGGTCTTGAACTCTGGGCCTCAAGTGATCCATTTGCCTTGGCTTCCCAAAGTGCTGGGATTATAGGCATGAGACACCATGCCCGGCTACTTTTTTTATTTTTTTGAGACAGAGTCTCGCTCTGTCACCCAGGCTGGAGTGCAGTGGCTTGATCTCGGCTCACTGCAACCTCCACCTTCTGGATTCAAGCAATTTTCTGCCTCAACCTCCTGAGTAGCTGGGGTTACAGGTGCACGCCACCATACCTGGCTGATTTTTGTATTTTTTGTAGAGATGGTGTTTCGCCATGTTGGTCAGGCTGGTTGTGAACTCCTGACCTCAAGTGATTCACCTGCCTCGGCCTCCCAAAGTGTTGGCTTTACAAGCATGAGCACCATGCCCAGACTTTTTCGGTTTTCTTTTTTGAGACAGGGTCTGGCTTTGTCACCGAGGCTGGAGTGCAGTGGCGTGATCACAGCTCACTGCAGCCTTGACCTCCCAGGCTGAAGTGATTCTCCCACCTCAGCCTCCTGAGTAGCTGAGTTTACAGGTTCCTACTTCCATGTCCGCTAATTTTTAAATTGTTTGTAGAGATAGAGTTTTGCCATGTTGCCCAGGCTGGTCTGGAACTCCTGGCCTCAAGTGATCCTCTCGCATAGGCCTTCCAAAGTGCTGGATTACAGGCATGAGCCATCGTGCCTGGCCTGGCTTGATCAAATATGTAAAGGGCTGAGCACAGTAGTGGCTCACACCTGTAATCCCAACACTTTGAGAGCCCAAGGTGGGAGGATCACGTGAGGCCAGGAGTTTGAGATCATCCTGGGCAGCACGGTGAAACTTCATCTCTACTGAAAATCTAAAAATTAGCCAGGACCTAGCATTTTGGGAGGCAGAGGTGGGTGGATCACCTGAGGTCAGGAGTTGGAGACCAACCTGGCCAATATGTTGAAACCCTGTCTCTACTAAAAATACAAAAAAAAAAAATTTAGCTGAGCGTGGTGGTGGGCGCCTGTAATCCCAGCTGCTTGAGAGGCCTAGGTAGGAGAAGTGCTTGAACCCAGGAGGTGGAAGTTGCAGTGAGCCAAGATTGTGCACTCCAGCCTGGGCAACAAGAATGAAATTCTGTCTCGGCTGGACGCAGTGGCTCATGCCTGTAATCCCAGCACTTAGGGAGGTCAAGCCAGGTGGATCACAAGGTCAGGAGTTCCAGACCAGCCTCTCCAAGGTGGTGAAACTCCATCTCTACTAAAAAAAATAGAAAAATTAGCTGGGCGTGGTGACATGAGTCTGTAATCCCAGCTACTAGGAAGGCTGAGTCAGAGGAATCTCTTGAACCCGGGAGGCAGAGGTTGCAGTGAGCTGAGATCGTGCAACTGCATTCCAGCCCAGGTGACAGAGCATGACTTCATCTCAATAAAAAAAAAAAAAAAGAAAAGAAACTTCGTCTCAAAAAAAAAAAAAAAAATTAGCCAGGCATCGTGGCTTGCACCTGTAGTCCCAGCTACTTGGGAGGCTGAGGTTAGAGGATCGCTTGAGCCTGGGAGGAGGAGACCGCAGTAACTGGAGATCATGCCACTGCATTCCTGCCTGGGTAACAGAGCAAGGTCCTGTCTCAAAAAAAAAAAAAAAAAGTTATGATTGGCCAGGCGAAGTGGTTCACGCCTGTAATCCCAGCACTTTGGGAGGCTGAGGTGGTTGGATCACCTAAGGTCAGAAGTTCGAGACCAGCCTGGCCAGCATGGTGAAACCCCCATCTCTACTAAAAATACAACAATTAGCTGGTTGTAATGGTGGGAGCCTGTAATCCCAGTCACTCAAGAGGCTGAGGTAGGAGAATCACGTAAAACCCAGGAGGCAGAGGTTGAAGTGAGCTGAGATCACACCACTGCACTCTTGCCTGGGCAATACAGTGAGACTCCATCTCAAAAAAAAAAAAAAGGTTATGATCAAGCATCTGTTTTGTTTTTTTTTTTTCTTTTTTTTTGAGATGGAGTCTCACTCTGTTGCCCAGGCTGGAGTGCAACTGTGCAATGTTGGCTCACTGCAACGTCCGCCTCCAGGATTCAAGCAATTCTCCTGCCTCAGTCTCCCGAGTAGCTGGGATTACAGGCGTATTCCACCACCCCTGGCTAATTTTTGTATTTTTTTTTTTTTATCTCCATCCAAGTCTGCTTGCTAGGGAATAATTTTTGTATTTTTAGTAGAGACGGGGTTTCACCATGTTGGTCAGGCTGGTCTCAAACTCCCGACCTTGTGATCCATCTGCCTCAGCCTCCCAAAGTGCTGGGATTACAGGCATGGGCCACCACACCCGGCTCAACCATCTGTTTGTAACCAATCTCCCATTTCCACCAGCACTTCCTTGACTGTGAGATGTCCTCTTTACCCCACTTGGGCTCTGACATCTTATGCCAAGCTGCCCCCTCCTGCCCAGGGATGCCGTCTTCTCCGGACTAGGCCTCTGTCACCCCATGCCAGGCTGCTGCTCTATGGATGGCCTCTTCACTCTGCTGGGGCTCTGACACCTGCTCTGGCCACCGACGCTCCCTCTGCTTCTGGCACAGACAAGCTCTACACTAATAATTTTAGGAATGGAAATTTCAGAAAGCAAAGGGAAGAGAAAGAGGTAGAGCTGCTAATGATTTTTTTTTTTTTTTTTTTTGAGACAGAGCCTTGCTCTGTTGCTCAGGCTGGAGTGCAGTGGCACTATCTCGGCTCACTGCAACCTCCACCTCCTGGGTTCAAGCGATTCTCCTGCCTTAGCCTCTTGAGTAACTGGGATTACAGGTGCCCACTACCACCCCTGGCTAGTTTTTGTATTTTTAGTAGAGATGAGGTTTCCCTATGTTGGTCAGACTGGTCTCAAACTTCTGACCTCAGGTGATCTGCCTGCCTCAGTCTCCCAAAGTGCCAGGATTACAAACGTGAGCCACCACACCTGGCTTAATTTTTTTTTTTTTTTTTTAAACAGAATCTCACTTTGTCGCCCTAGGCTGGAATGCAGTGGTGCGAACTCAGCTCAGTGCAACCTCTGCCTCCGGAGTTCAAGCAATTCTCCTGCCTCAGTCTCCTGAGTAGCTGGGATTACAGGTGTGTGCCACCACACCCAATTAATTTTTGTATTTTTAGTAGAGACAGGGTTTCACCATGTTGGCCAGGCTGGTCTGGAACTCCTGCCTCAAGTGATCCACCCACCTTGGCCTCCCAAAGTGCTGGGATTACAGGCATGAGCCACTGAGCCCGGTTTAATTGTTTAAAATAAATTTCTACAGTGGGAAGAGAGAGATGATTCTCTTTCCTCTTGCATAATTGATTAAAAGGTTTTTTTAAATTTTCTTTTTCTTTCTTTTTTTTTTGTCTGTCTACTGAATTGTACATTTTTCTTTTTTTTTTTTTAAAGGAAGAAAGAAAGAAAGAAAGAAAAAAGAATGAAGAAGAGGAAGAAAAAGGAAGAGAAAGAGAGAGAGAGAATGGGAGCATTGCTTTCTTGCCCAGGCTAGAATGCAGTTTAGTAATGGGTATTGAAAACCTCTTTTATACCAATAATTATACTTAATGATGTAGACAGGAAGGAATAAGGGAAGAAAATAACAAACAAGCAGCCAACCAATATTTCATTTAAACCTATGAAATGCTATGCGATTACTGAGGAGTGATTTACTTCCAATTATGTAGTCACTTTTGGAATAGGTGTGAGGTGGTAATGTCTGTTTTGTGTATTTAAAGTGGAGAGTTCTATAAATGTTTATTAAGTTTACTTGTTCCGGGTCTGAGTTCAAGTCCTGGATGTCCTTGTTAATTTTCTATCTCGTTGATCTATAAATTGTTAGCTCTTCTTGTTACATTGATCCTTGCCATTATGTAATGTCCTTCTTTGCCTCTTTTGATCTTTGTTGCTTTAAAGTCTATTTTATCAGAGGCGAAAATTGCATCTCCTACTTTTTATTTATTTGTTTATTTTTACTCTCTGTTTGGTTGGTAAATCTTCCTCCATCCCTTTGTTTTGAGTCTTTGTGTATCGTTGCATGTGAGATGGATCGGGATGCAGCATACTGATGGGTTTTGGCTTTTTGTCCAATTTGAATATATATGAGTTTAATACTGCCATTTGATGCTAGCTGGCTGTTTTGCCCATTAGTTGGTGTAAATTTTTCATTGTGTTGATGCTTTTTGCTTTTTGATATATTTTTGGAAAGGCTGATATTGGTTGTTCCTTTATATGTATAGTGCTTCTTTCAGAAGCTCTTGTAAAGCAGGCCTGGTGGTGGTGAAATCTCTAAGTACTTGCTTGTTCGCAAAAGATTTACTTTTTCCTTCGCTTGTAAAGCTTAGTTTGGCTGGATATGAAATTCTGGGTTGAAAGTTCTTTTCTTTAAGGATGTTAAATATTGGTCCCCACTCTTTTCTGGCTTGTAGGGTTTCTGCTGAGAGATCTGCTGTAAGTCTGATAGGCTTCCCTTTGTGGGTAACCTGACTTTTCTCTCTGGCTGCCCTTAGTATTTTCTCCTTCATTTCAACCCTAATAAACCTGGTGGTTATGTGCCTTGGGGTTGGTCTTCTTGAAGAATATCTTTGTGGTGTTCTCTGTATTACCTGGAGTTGAATATTACCCTGCCTTGCTAGGTTGGGAAAGTTTTCCTGAATGATATCCTGAAGAGTATTTTCCAACTTGTATTCATTCTCTTCGTCACATTCAGGTACACCTATCAAACGTAAATTTTCACATAGTCCCATATTTCCTGGAGACTTTGCTCATTCCTTTTTATCCTTTTTTCTGCAATCTTGTCTTCTCGTTTCATTTCACTGAGCTGGTCCTCGACTTCTGATATCCTTTCTTCTGCTTGATCAATTCGACTGTTTAAACTTGTGCATACTTCACGAAGTTCTTGTGTTGTGTTTTTCAGCTCCGTCAATTCACTTATATTCCTCTCTAAATTGTCCATTCGCATTAGCATTTCGTCGAACCTTTTGTCAAGGTTCTTAGTTTCTTTGCACTGGGTTAGAACAAGTTCTTTTAATTCACAGAAGTTTCTTATCACCCACCTTTTGAAACCTGCTTCTGATAATGGAACACACTCGTTCTCCATTAAGCCTTGTTCCGTTGCTGATGAGGAACTGCGATCCCCTGTAGAGGGAGAGGCATTCTGATTTTGAGTATTCTCTGTCTTTTTAGGCTGGTTTCTTCCCTTCATTATATATTTATCCCTCTGTCGTCTTTGTAATTACCGACTTTC
The DNA here is from genome assembly GCF_030222135.1 of Aotus nancymaae. NCBI lineage: Eukaryota > Metazoa > Chordata > Mammalia > Primates > Aotidae > Aotus > Aotus nancymaae. The sequence continues at coordinate 23,513,561 of NW_026988467.1, forward strand.
TAACTAGGTCTCTGAGTGGACGTCCAACTTGTTGATTCCCAGCGCCGAAATCTCAGCAATCCACTGCGCTGGCCAAAACAGTGGTGTTAAGATTGATGGTGCTTTTCTGCTCGGGAATCTCCGGACTCTGCACCAAGAACTGCCGCGCTGAGGCACCAGCAAAACTGCCCGCGCTGGCCACAAGAGTCGCCCTGGTGACCCGTGGGGCTCCTCCGCTGGGAATCTCTTGGTCGGTGAGCAACAAATATTCGTCTGAAAGTGTGGCGTCCTCTCGTTCTCTGTGCTTTCACTGGGAGCTACGATCCTGAGCTGCTAGTGATCAGCCATCTTCGAGTAAAAGTTTTTTTTTTTTTTTTTGAGACGCAGTTTCGCTCATTACCCAGGCTGTAGTGCAATGGTGCGATCTCGGCTCACTGCAACCTCCGCCTCCTGGGTTCAGGCAATTCTCCTGCCTCAGCCTTCTGAGTAGCTGGGATTACAGGCACGCACCACTGTGCCCAGCTAATTTTTTGTATTTTTAGTAGAGACGGGGTTTCACCATGTTGACCAGGATGGTCTCGATCTCTTGACCTCGTGATCCACCCGCCTCGGCCTCCCAAAGTGCTGGGATTACAGGCTTGAGCCACCGCGCCCGGCCGAGTAAAAGTTTTTTTTTATTCTTCATAGTCAGATACATAAAACATACCATTTCACATACAGATGTAGTCACTACTTTGGTACTGCTTTTAGGTTTTGTATTTGTCCATTTTCACACTGCTATAAAAAACTACCTGGGACTGGGTAATTTATGAAGAGGTTTCATTGACTCACAGTTCCACAGGCTTAACAGGAAGAATGACTGGGAGGACTCAGAAAACTTACAATCATGGCAAAAGGCAAAGAGAAGCAAGGCAAAGAGAAGCAAGCACATCTTACTATGGCAGAGCAGGATAATGAGAAAGAAATCGAGAGAGCAAGCTGGGCGCGGTGGCTCATGCCTGTAATCTCAGCACCTTGGGAGGCCGAGGCGGGTGGATCACGAGGTCAAGAGATCGAGATCATCCTGGTCAACATGGTGAAACCCCGTCTCTACTAAAAATACAAAAAAAATTAGCTGGGCATGGTGGCATGTGCCTGTAATCCCAGCTACTCAGGAGGCTGAGGCAGGAGAATTGCCTGAACCCAGGAGGCAGAGGTTGCGGTGAGCCGAGATCGTGCCATTGCACTCCAGCCTGGGTAACAAGAGCAAAACTCTGTTTCAAAAAAAAAAAAAAGAAAAGAAAAGAAATCGAGAGAGCAGAGAGAAGTGTCACAGGCTTTTATGTTTTTTCAGACAGTCTTGTTCTTGTCACCCAGGCTGGAGTGCAATGGCGTGATCTCTGCTCATTGCAACCTCTGCCTCCCAGGTTCAAGCAATTCTCCTGCCCCAGCCTCCCAAGTAGCTGGGATCACAGGTGCCTGCCACCACGCCTGGCTCATTTTTTAAAATTTTTGGTAGAGACAGGGTTTCGCCATGTTGGCTAGGCTGGTTTCAAACTTCTGACTTCTGGTTATCCACCCACCTTGGCCTCCCAAAGTACTGGGATTACAGGCATGAGCCACTGTGCCCAGTTGGAGTGCCACATACTTTTAAACCATCAGATCTCATGAGAAGTCATTCACTATCATGAGAACATATGAGGGAAATCTGCCCCATCATTCATTCACCTCTCACCAGGTTCCTCCCCCAACATTAGGAATTACAATTCAACATGAGGTTTGGGTGGGGCCACAGAGCCAGACACTACCACCAGGTTTGTAGCAGGAATTTTGATAAATTTACTTTGTGTAATTCCTATCAAAAAAAGAAAAGTATGCTGAGAACATCTATAATTATATATGCTCTATATTCTTTATAGGAGATAACTTCCTTTTTGAGTTGATGTCCATATGAAAAGCAAATCTGTGCAAAATAATTTCATCACAGTTATACATGTGATGACCAACATGGAGAAACCCCGTCTCTACTAAAAATACAAAAATTAGCTGGGCATGGTGGCGAGTGCCTGTAATCCCAGCTACTCAGGAGGCTGAGGCGGGAGAATCGCTTGAACCCGGGAGGCGGAGGTTGCAGTGAGCCAAGATGGCGCCACTGCACTCCAGTCTGGGTGACAGAGCAAAACTCCATCTCAAAAAAATAAATTTTTTTTCCTTTTGCAAGTTAAAAGAAAAAAATACTTATCTGACGCTATGAAGACATTGCTGGGGTCACTCCCAGTACCTAGGATGGGCCCATGCAAGTGCAAGGCCCTTCCTTAGCTTCACAGAAAATCTGCCTCTGCTAGTGCCCTTCCTAGTTGGTATTTGTGAGGCTCAAATAATGTGTGTATGAGGACACAAAATGCTTGGCACACAACAAGTGCTCCATACAGCATGGCACTTGCCATTTCGATTGTTGTTGCTATCATCATTTTCTGGAAGAGGAAGTTGAGGAAGAAGAGACCCAGAGAAGAGAGGAGAGCCCTCTGCTGGGCTGGAAGCTAGATCCCTGGGTTCTTTTTGTTTTCCTATCCCAATAAATCACTGTCAGGTCCCTGGGTTTTAAGTCTTGAGTTTTTTTGCACTGTGGAGAACTGTGGTTTCTGAGCCCTGTGTGTGGCCTGAAGGCCAGGGTGTCAGTTCTGGAGTCCCTGGAGGGTGAGGAAAGGTTTTGTCTGGGATGTCTACAGCTCAGAGAGAGGTGGAAAGCCTCTGAGAGGGAGACAGTCCATCAGCTGCCCTCAGCCCAGGCCCTGCCCTCAGTCTGAAGCGGGAGACACAGCCCTGCCCAAAAGAACCCTCAGTCTGAAGCGGGAGACACAGCCCTGCCCAAAAGAACCCTCAGTCTGAAGCGGGAGACACAGCCCTGCCCAAAAGAACCCTCAGTCTGAGGGAGAAGACACAGGTCAATCCCAGGAGCCTCTAAGCTAAAGGGCAAAGTCTCTAGTTTAAACTGGGGAACACACAATTCCAACTATAACAGAAACCTAAAGGAAAAAAGGAAAGAAGAAGGAGTCAGCTGTGTCAAATGCACCTGAGAAGTTGAGTAAGATAACAGTGGTTCATTGGTTTTGGCAATACGTAGCACTGTAACCATAACAGACTCTTTAAAGAACAGACTAGAATAGGCTGGGCTCGGTGGCTCACACCTGTAATCCTAGCACTTTGGGAGGCCAAGGCAGGTGGATCATATAAGGCATTTGAAACCAGCCTGGCTAACAGGGTAAAACTTCCTTTACTAAAAATACAAAAAATTAGCTGTGGGTGATGGTGGGTGCCTGTAATCCCAGCTACTCAGGAGACTGAGAGTCACTTGAACCCTGGAGGCAGAGGTTGCAGTGAACCAAGATGGTGCCACTGCAATCTAACCTGGGCAACAGAGTGAGACTCTGCCTCACTAAAAAAAAAAAAAAAAAAAAAAAAAAAACTGGAATAAATTGTAGAGAGATGGAAGGTGAGGGAGTAGAGAAACAAGCAAACAAGTTTGTTGTAAATGAGAGCTAAAAATTGGGGAGGTACCAGCAGAAGAAAGTGGGTCATGGAATAATAATTTAAAAATAGGGCTGGGCATGGTGGCTCACACCTGTAATTCCAGCACTTTGAGAGGCTGAGACAGGAGGAGGAGGGCTTGAGAGCAGGAGTTTGAGACTTAGCCTCGGCAACATAGAGTCCATCTCTACCAAAAAAAAAAAAAAAAAAAAAGCAGGGCATGGTGGTGTGCAACTGTAGTCCCAGATACTCGGGAGGCTGAAGTGGGGAGGATGGTTTGAGTCCAGGAGTTCAAGGCTGCAGTGAGCCATGATGGTGCCACTGCACTCCTGCTTGGGCAAGAAAGCAAGATCCCATCTCTAAAAACAAACAAAAAGACATTAAAGCATGTTTGTGTATTTAAGGGAATGATCCAGAAGGAAGATATTTGTGATGCAGAAGCTTTAAAAAAAAAAAAGGGACAATTACAGTGCTAGAGTTCCTGAGAAGACTAAGATGATGACATTCACTGCACAAGTGGAGGGATTAGCTTGGATGGCTGGGTCCTGTCCCAGCATTAACAGAAGTGAAGGTCAATTTCAGCACCTGTCATAATTTCCTGGGCCCAGTGCAAAATGAAAACGTGGGCCTCCTTATTCCAAAATTATTAAGAATTTCAAAGCTACAACAGAAAAGCATTAAACCAAGCGTGGAGCCTTTCTAAGCCTGGGCCCTGTGAGACTGCAATTTGTATGCCCATGAAGCTGGCCCTGGTCAAGTATGTAATGAGGTCGATGAGGAGGAGGCTGTCCTCTGGGTAAGTCCCTTCTAGGATTGGAAGAGATGACTAAGGCTACTTTCAGCTTCACTGTTCCACAAGATGGGAGGTCATTAGCAACGGAGAGAAGCCAAACTTGCCCCTTTTTAACTTCCAACACTGCCAGATTTGAGTCCAGAGCTTTCTAGAAGTCTCCACGGCATCGGGTGACCATAGCAACTCACGCCAAACTCTAGGGCGCAGGGCTCCGCCCACCGTTTCGTGAACGCGCTCGTTGATTGGCTCAGAAAGTCGACCAATGGCTGGCGAAGCGGGCCGCACGGTCAATGGCCGCGGGCTGGGAGGAAGGCGGGAAGAGAGGGGGAGGAGGCGGGCCTGGGCGGCCGCGCGCGTGCGTGTTTCCGGCTCCGCTGCGGAAGGCGGACGACTGGAGCTGTTGGGCCCAACGCGACGCGAAGCTACGGAGAGAGCGCGGGGCTAGAGTGCAGAGCTCGGGACGTGGATCGGAGCCGGCGCAATGGGCGGAGAGCAGGAGGAGGAGCGGTTCGACGGCATGTTGCTGGCTATGGCTCAACAGCACGAGGGAGGCGTGCAGGAGGTAACGGCCCGCGCGGCGTCGGCCCACCCGGCGGCCCTGGCCATGCTCCTTCCGCCCTTCTCTGCCTTCGAGGGCGGAGACTCACCCCTGGGCTTCGCGGGGTTCTAGGATGCCCCCACATTCTCACTGCGCCCAGCTTCCGGCTCAGCCGCCCGCCGGCAGGTCTCACCGGGTTCGCATCAGTCCCGGGCCCCGGCGCCCCTCAGTAGTTTCTATCTTAGCAATTCCCGCGTCCCTAAGCGTAGGATCCCCCTTTAGTCTCACATATGCCCCCAACCCCGTTTCCCCTTTGATGAAGGCTTCCCAGGAGCATCCCTTAGTAAGAACCATCCCAAATATCGTGATTTGCATCCACCAAGGCTTGGGGCGAGTCGACGAATGTGTGCGGTGTGGGCTCGGGGTGATGTTAGCGCGTGGTCTTGTTAGGCCTTGAATGGGAGAATAGGAGACCTGTGTTCACAATTAGTTTCCACCACCTACCAACTTGGAACCTTTATATCTCTCCAAGCCTCAGTTTCCTTGTCTATGAGACAGCTGCGAATGCCAGTTTCCCGAGAGTAGTGAAGAACAGTGAGTTCTCAGTAATAAGGCTTTTTCATTCAACAAGTATTTGTTGTGTGATTGAGGTGTGTCCCACACTCAATGCGGCCTGGGATGCAAAAACCTGCCCTCGTCCTGATAGAGCTTACAAAGAGCTTTTCAAAGGCATAATTCGTGCCCAGTGACAGACACAGTAACACATACTGTATAAATTATAAGCCAACTGTTAGGGTTCTGGAGTTGGTTTTTCTGAACAGGTACAAAGTTGACTGGGAGCAGTGGCTCACTCCTGTATACCTAGCACTTTGGGAGGTCGAGGCAGGCGAATCACCTGATGTCGGGAGTTTGAGACCAGCCTGACCAACATGGAGAAACCCCTTTTCTACTAAAAATACAAAATCAGCCAGGCGTGGTGATGCATGCCTGTAATCCCAGCTACTTGGGAGGCTGAGGCAGGAGAATCACTTGAACCCGGGAGGCGGAGATTCCAGTGAACTGAGATCGCATGGTTGCACTCTAGCCTGGGCAACAAGAGGGAAACTCCCGTCTCAAAAAAGAAAAGAAAGTCTAAGTTACAGGTAGAAAAGTCTGTCAGGATCAGAACTCTCATTTTCAGAGCCAGAGAACTGACAGGGATTTGCCCAGATCATGCAGTGCGTATGGTCCTGGCCTACACAGGTCAGTGTGCTTCCTGGAGTCCGTGGCTGATTGTATCTCACTGAGGATAGGTTTCTATTCCTATTCTTTGACTTAGGTGTCTGTGGCGACCAAGGACTTCTGAGCCCATTGTGGTGGGGAGAGTGTTTCTAGTTTGCAAGTATGAAAAACCTTCCTGTCTCCATTCCCCTAAATTGTTGATACAAAACTGGATTGGGAAGCGTGTTCATTTTTGAGCAAATTGAAAAAGTGTCTAGAAACAAGAATTGAAACCATTGAGATATGTTCTAGCATCAGATTTAGACTCACTCTTGGGCAAATAAAGGGTTTGTATGTGCTGACCTTAGGTCACCACGAGGTTGTTTCATTCAGCAAGAATTTTATTGAGCATGTACTCATAGCCATATCTGGTGCCCTGCAATGCTGGGTAGACTAAGCCATGGTTTATGGCTCCTATTTGTAAGGTGTTTACCCTCTGCCAGTGGGTCTCTTGCTCTGTGCCATACATTGCTAAAGGCCTCACCTCCATGACCTCATGATCCTTACCAGGTCCCTAGAAATAGGTCCTATATCTTACTCCTGTTCTACAGAGTTAAGAAACTTCTGCAAAGTCAAAAACTAATATATTTCAGTCTGATACTCAAAGCCATGTCTTTAACCACTGGCTACACTTGCACCCCAGCCAGAGTTAGTCCATCTTATCCTCCTTTGAAGTGACTTCATTTGCTCCCCTCCCTCTTGCTTTGACCCAGTAACTTACCCAGTGTCTTTGTTTTTTTTTTTTTCTTTGGAGACAGAATCTCACTCTGTCGCCTAGGCTAGAGTGCATGGCACCATCTTGGCTCACTGGAACCTCTGCTGCCTGGGTTCAAGCAATTCTCCTACATCAGCCTCCCAAGTAGCTGGGACTATAGGTGCCTCTCACTGCCCCCGGCTAATTTTTGTAGTTTTTAGTAGAGATGGAGTTTCACCATCTTGGCCAGGCTGGTCTTGAACTCCTGACCTCGTGATCCACCCACCTCAGTCTCCCAAAATGCTAGAATTACAGGTGTGAGCCACCACGCCTAGCCTTTTTTTTTTTTTTGAGACAAGGTCTCACTTTGTCACCCAGGCTGGAGTGCAGTGGCACGATCTCCACTCACTGCAACCTCTGCCTCCTGGGTTCAGGCGATTCTCCTGCCTCAGCCACCGAGTAGTTGGGATTACAGGTACCCACTACTGCACCCGGCTAATTTTTATGCTTTTGGTAGAGACAGGGTTTCACCATGTTGGCCGGGCCTGTCTTGAACTCCTGACCTCAAATGATCCGCCCACCTGAGCTTCCAAAGTTCTGAGATTACAGGTATGAGCCACCGCGCCTGGCTTTAGCCAGTGTCTTGATGGGCTTTTTACTTTCTGGAGAGGAAAGCTGGGCCCAGGCTTTTCATGCCCTGGATGTAGAGGAGTGTTCTGTACAGTTAGGCTGCTTCTAGCATCACAAGGAAAGTGAAATGTGCACACATCCATGCAGGATATGAGAAATCTGCTTCATGGTAGAAGTGACTAAGATAACCTTATGCAGAGGATGTCTCCTCAGTTGGGAGGCTCAGAGGAAAAATAGTCAAGTTCTAAGTGCCCTCCTAGACAAAAGAAGCTGACTTATGTGCAGTTGAAGGGCTCCCAATATGGCAGCTCCACAGCTTTGATCTTCTCCTCCTCTTTCAGCTTGTGAACACCTTCTTCAGCTTCCTTCGACGCAAAACAGACTTTTTCATTGGAGGAGAAGAGGGGATGGCGGAGAAGGTAAGTGTTAGAAACCGCTGTCCTTTGGGCAGCTCTGTGTCTTCAGAAGAGAAGCTCACCTGGCTTTCCTTTGGCATAATAGTAACATTCAGCAGAAGCAAAATGCCAAATTTGAGGAAGGGAAGCAAGCCTTCCTTTCCTCAAGCTCCACTCCTTGCTCAGTGCTCTACCTACCTTATTTCCCATGATTTTTGCAGTTCTATAAGAGGGGCAGGTGTTAACTATTCCTGCTGAGGAAATTGGCTTAAGAGAGTTTTGTACCTTGTCCAAGGTCTTGCGCTGAGTTGTGGGAGAACCAGGGTTGAACCCAGTCTGTTGTAAACCTGCCTTCTGCCCCTGACACAGTGCCTCTCAGTTCCTTTTCCAATGAGGAGGTTTTATTTTTATTTTATTTATTTATTTTGAGACGGAGTTTCAGTCTTTCGCCACGCTGGAGTGCAGTGGTGCAATCTCGGCTCACTGCAACCTCTGCCTCCTGGGTTCAAGCAATTCTCCTGCCTCAGCCTCCCGAATAGCTGGTATTAAAGGCATCTGCCACCAAGCCCAGCTAATTTTTGCATTTTTATTAGAGATGGGGTTTCACCATGTTGGCCAGGATGGTCTCGATCTCCCGACCTTGTGATCTGTCTGCCTTGGCCTCCCAAAGTGCTGGGGTTCCAGATTTGAACCACCACGCCCGGCCTATTTATTTTTTTGAGACAGAGTCTCACTCTGTTGCCCAGGCTGGAGTGCAGTGGCACGATCTCGGCTCACTGCAATCTCTGCCTCCTGAGTTTAAGCAATTCTCGTGCCTCAGCCTCCCAAGTAGCTGGGATTACAGGCACATGCCACCACGCCCAAGCTAATTTTTGTATTTTTCGTAGAGATGAGGTTTCACCATGTTGGCCAGGCTGATCTCAAACCTCTGACCTCAAGTGATCCACCCACCTCAGCCTCCCAAAGTGCTGGGATTACAGGTGTGAGTCACTGCACCCAGCCTGAGGAGGTTTTAACTAGTTAACCTGGGAGATGAGACTGGGCAAATGTTAGAAACTGATGCTTAGAAAGAAATTTAGGAATACTCAAAGCCACGTCTTCCCAGATCCTGTGACTTAGAGTTCAAGGATTTTTATTTTGTAGTATTGATTCTGAGATCTTGAACTTCTTTCTGATTCCTTAAAGTTGTAATTACATTTTTGAAAATTGTTATATCATGAGGACTGTACTTCACTTAGCAGTTATCTTTTTTTTTTTTTTTTTTGAGACAGAGTCTTGCTCTTGTCACCCAGGCTGGAGTGCAGTGGTACAGTCTTGGTTCATTGCAATGTCCACTTCTTGGGTTCAAGCAATTCTTCTGCCTCAGCCGCCTGAGTAGCTGGGATTACAGGCATGCGCCACCACGCCCTGCGCCATTATCTTTATAATAGACATCAGTAAGAGACATAATAAGGAGACATTTTGCAAACTGTTTTCTGTGGCTTCAAGGTTTTAACAAATTGGTAAACTCTTTAATGTGTCCTGAGGTTTGAGGCTACTCTGTCATAGACACATTACCTAAGAGTAAGAGTCCCATGTTCTTGGTCTAGCTATGTCACCTAGTCGAGTTCCCACCAGTTCTCTGGTTCTTTCCATCTGTAAAATGGGAGAAAATAGACCCCTTCTAGCTCAGGTATTCTTTCTGTGTTGTCACTGTCACCTCTGGTTTTTCTGTGGGCCAGACTACCTTATGATATCAGTAGTCTAATTTTTTTTTTGAGACTGAGTTTTGCTCTTGTTACCCAGGCTGGAATGCAATGGTGCGATCTTGGCTCACTGCAACCTCCGCCTCCTGGGTTCAGGCAATTCTCCTATCTCAGCCTCCTGAGTAGCTGGGATTACAGGCATGCACCACCATGCCCAGCTAATGTTTTGTATTTTTAGTAGAGACGGGGTTTCATCATGTTGACCAGCATGATCTCGATCTCTTGACCTCGTGATCTACCCGCCTTGGCCTCCCAAAGTGCTGGGATTACAGGCGTGAGCCACCGCGCCCAGCTAATAGTCTAATTTTTTGTGTGTATGAGACAGAGTTTCACTCTTACTGCCCAGGCTGGAGTGAAGTGGCGCGATCTCGGCTCATCACAACCTCCACCTCCCGGATTCAAACGACTCGCCTGCCTCAGTCTCCTGAGTAGCTGGGATTACAGGCATGCGCCACCATGCCCAGCTAATTTTGTATTTTTAGTAGAGATGGGATTGCTCCATGTTGGTCAGGCTAGTCTCAAACTCCCGACCTCAGGTGATCTGCCTGCCTCGGCCTCCCAAAGTGCTGGGATTACAGGCGTGAGCTATCGTGCCCAGCCTAAGTTTTTCAATGAATATTTGTTGAACACTTAATGCTTCGGATTGTGTTAGGTCCTATACCAAACCCTTTGGGATTGCAGAGGTGAATACAAATGTTCTTTGTTTTCATGGATCTCACAGTGTAGCCAAAAAAAAAAACCAACCAAGCAGTAAAAAAGTAGTGGTTCTTGGGGCAGAAGCCCTGGGAACATAAAACTAACCTAGGAAGGGGGCTCAGAGAAGACTTTTTGAGGAAGCGATGCTTCAGGTATGAAGGATGAATAGCTGGAAGAAGGGAGAGAGGTGAACCCTGGTGTGTGTGTATTTGAGGCAGGGTCTTGCTCTGTTGTCTCAGTTGGAGCACAGCAGTGCAGTCTACCCACCTTAGCTTCCCAAAGTGCTGGGACTACCTAATTTTTCTTAACTATAAGAGGGGGTAATCCTTATCTCACAAGGCTGTTAGGAGGATTAAAAAAAGGTGGCCAGGTGCAATGGCTTACTTTTGGGAGTACTTGGGGAGGCTGAGGCGAGCAGATCATGAGGTCAAGAGATCAAGACCATCCTGGCCAACGTGGTGAAACCCTGTCTCTACTAACAGTACAAAAATTAGCCAGGTATGGTGGCATGTGAGTGTAATCCCAGCTACTTGGGAGGCTGAGGCAGAAGAATCGGTTGAACCCGGGAGGTTGCAGTGAGCCAAGATCACACCACTGCATTCTAGCCTGGCAACAGAGTGAGACTCTGTCTTTAAAAAAAAAAAGAGCCAGGCGCGGTGACTCAAGCCTGTAATCCCAGCACTTTGGAGATGACATTGATTCTGAAGTAAGCCCTAGCCCTGCCTTAATAACAATGGACTCTCCCGGGCTGGACGTGGTGGCTCACGCCTATAATCCCACCACTTTGGGAGGCCGAGGCGGGCAGATCATGAGGTCAAGAGATCAAAACCATCCTGGCCAACATGGTGAAACCCCGTCTCTACTAAAAATACAAAAATTAGCTGGGTGTGGTGGCGTGCGCCTGTAGTCCAAACTACTCGGGAGGCTGAGGCAGGAGAATTGCTTGAATCTGGGAAGCGGAGGTTGCAGTGAGCTGAGATTGTGCCACTGCACTCCAGCCTGGCAACTGGTGACAGAGTGAGATTCTGTCTTTAAAAAAAAAAAAAAAGAAAAGGCAAAGGTCCACAATCCACTTCAGAATCCCTTGGGGCCACATGTGTTTTGGGATTTAATTATTTGGATTTCAGGAAGACCATGCAGTGTATATAATGTACATTATATAAAATACTCCAATCCCAGGGCTAGGAGCTGTGTCCTATAACAAAACACATTAATACTTCTGCAGAGAAATATATATATCAATATACATACCAAGTGGAAGAAACGAAGGATGTAAATACCTCATGCCACAAACTTATAAAATATACAAAAGCACTTTTGGTTTTTATAGTTTTGGGGGTAGGACTTGTAGACTTGAGTACAGCCATAGTGATCTAATCAATATGATACTGATAGAAGAAGAGAAAATGGACCAGTGAAATGGAATAGAGAATCCTGAAATAAAGTCTAGCATTTATGAGGATTAAATATGTCTAATGTGGTAATTCAGTTCATTAGGCAAAGCATGATTTAATAAGTCTTACTGCTACATGGATTTTTTTTGGTTAAAACAAAATTTACCATCTGTCATACTTTATAAAAATAAATTACAGATAAGTCTTGTAAGGAAAGCTAGGAAACTAGTCTTGTGTGGGGGAGACTTGAAGATTAGAAAACTGGAAGCTGTAAAAGAAGAGGTAGCTGTTCTGTTTGCCTCTTCAAATGCTGAAAATTTGTAAATGGTAAAAGAGACATTTAAGTCAATTGAAGAATACTAGATTATGAGAAAATATGCAATGCAGAGGACAAATACCATTTAATTGTTAATTTCATATTTAGGAACTCATAAATAAAAATTAGCCAGACCTCATGGCACATGCCTCTAGTCTCACCTACTTGGGAGGCTGAGGTAGGAGGATTGCTTGATCCTGGGAGGTTGAGGCTGCAGTGAGCTGTGATTGCACCATTACACTCCAGGCTGGGTGACAGAGCAAGACTTTGTTTCCAAAAACACAAAACAAATCCCACAATGAGGTACTATCTCACATCTGTTAGGATGGCATCTATTAAAAGGAAAAACAAAATAACAAGTGTTGACAAAGATAGGGAGAAACTGGAACCCTTGTACACTGTTGGTGAGAATGTCAAATGGTGCATTTGCTATGGAAAACATTATGGCAGTTTCTCAAAAAATTAAAAATAGAACTATCATATGGTCCAGCAGTCGTGCTTATGGATATATACCCCAAAGAAGGATTGAAAGGAGGATTTATTTGCACGCCCATGTTCACAGCAGCATTTTTCACAATAGCCAAAAAGTGGAAGGAACCAAAGGCTCCATCAGCAGGTGAATGGATAAACAATGTGATTTAGACATATTCTGGGATGCTAGTCTGCCTTAAAAGGGAAAGAAATCTTGTCCCATACATGGATGTACCTTTGAGGACCTCATGTTACATGAAATAAGCTGGTCACAAAAGGACAAATACAGTCAATCCTTTGTATCCATGGGCTCTGCATCCATGGGTTTAACAAACTGCTGATGGAAAGTATTTGAAAAAAAATTTTTTTTTGGCCAGGTGCGGTGGATCATGAGATCAGGAGTTCAAGACCAGCCTGGCCAAGATGGTGAAACCCCGTCTGTACTAAAAATACAAAAGTTAGCTGGGTATGGTGGTGGGTGGCTATAATCCTAGCTACTTGAGGCTGAGGCAGAGAATTGCTTAAACCCAGGAGGCGGCAGAGGTTGTAGTGAGCCAAGATCATGCCATTGCACTCCAGCCTGGGCAACAGAGCAAGACTCCGTCTCGGGTAAAAAAAAAAAAAAGAAATTAAATGACTATACAGTAATAAAAAATAATATGAATTAAGCCCAGCATGGTGAGCACACCTGTAATCCTAGCTACTTGGGTTGCTGAGAGGGAGGATTGCTTGAGCCCGGGAGTTTGAGATCAGCCTGGGCAACATAGCAAGACCCTGCCTCCCCCCTCAAAAAAAAAAACTCCACAAATTTTAAAAAACACAATCTAATTATTTACGTGCATATCACTTACGTTGTATTAGATATTAAGTAATCTAGAGATGATTGAGAATATACAGGAGGATGCATGTAGGTTATATGCAAATAAAATACCATTTTAAATTTATTTATTTATTTTAACAGAGTCTCACTCTGTTGCCAGGCTGGAGGGTAGTGCATCGATCTTGGCTCACTGCAACCTCTGCCTCATGAGTTCAAGCTATACTCCTGCCTCAGCCTCCCAAGTAGCTGGGACCACAGGTGTGTGGCACTACACCCAGATAATTTTTGTATTTTTGATAGAGACGGGGTTTCACCATGTTGGCCAGGATGGTCTCAATCTTTTGATCTCATGATCCGGCTGCCTCAGCTTCGCAAAGTGCTGGGATTAGAGGTGTGAGCCACGGCGCCCTGCCTAAGATGCCATTTTATATAAGGGACTTATCCTGGGATATAGTGTTGGGGAGTGGTCCCAGAACCAATCCTCATGGGTATGATAGGACTGCCATATTGCATGCCACTTATATATAATTGAAGGTGTATTTTTGGATTAGTAGATATCTTGTGACTTTTTTTTTTTTTTTTGAGATGGAGTTTTACTCTTGTTGTCTGGGCTAGAGTGCAGTCACACGATCTCAGCTCACTGCAGTCTTCGCCTCCTGGGTTCAAGCCATTCTCCTGCCTCAGCCTCCTGAGTAGCTGGGACTCCAGGTGCATGCCACTGCACCCAGCTAATTTTTGTATTTTTAGTAGAGACAGGTTTTGCCATGTTGGCCAGGCTAGTCTCAAACTCCAGTAGCCTAACACCTGAGCTCAGGTGATCCACCTGCCACAGCCTCACAAAGTGCTGGGATTACAGGCATGAGCCACCATGCCTGGCCTACAAAAACAAACCAAAAAAAAATTTAAAGAATTTTTAAAAATAAATCACAAGAGACCTCTTTTTTTTTTTTTTTTTTTGAGGCAGGGTCTTGCTCTGTTGCCCAGGCTGGAGTGCAGTAGCACAATCTCAGCACACTGCAACCTCTGCCTTCCACGGTCAAGCAATTCTCTGCTCCCAAGTAGCCGGGATTACAGGCGCCCGCCACCACATCCAGCTAATTTTTTTTGTATTTTTAGTAGAGACATCTTGACCAGCCTGGTCTCATCATCTTGACCAGCCTGGTCTTAAACTCTTGACCTCGTGATCCAACCACTTCGGTCTCCTAAAGTGTAGGGATTACAGGCGTCAGCCACCGAGCCCGGCCTGCAGTTTGTTTTTTGAAGACATATTGTTGTTTGTCCTGGCAAAGTTTCCCACATTCTGGATTCTGCGTATTGCATCCTAAGAATGGTTTTTACTCACAACAGTTTTGACACCAAATGTATGGGTTTTTTCCACCACTTAACCAGTCTCCAGTTCTCTAGACCCCAACTGAGTGTCCTACAGTTCAATTGAATTCTGACACTAACTGCCCAGAATTATTGCAGACTGCATAGGTTAAGGACTCAGTCCCATAAGGCTGCCCCCACTTGACACACCAGTCATAAGTTCCAGGTTCCCTCGTGTACTTCTGATCAACCAGCTGTAAACTGGGGCTTCCCATGACCACCTTTTCAGGTTTAATAATTTGCTAGAATGATTCAGAACTCAGCAAAGTGCCTTATTTACTGTCACTGGTTTATTATAAAAGACATAACTCAGAAACAGCCAAATAGCTGTGTAGGGTTAGGTATGGGGGTGGGGCGTGGAGCCTCCATGTCTTCTCTGGGTGTGCCACCCTCCCAACACCTTGATGTATTCACCAACCTAGAAATTCCAAACCCCATTGTTTAGGGGTTTTTGTTTTGAGACAGGTTCTCACTCTGTCATGCAGGTTGTGGTGCAGTGGCGCACTCTCGGCTCACTGTAATCTTTGGGTCATAGCAACCTCCGGCTCCCAGGCTCGAGCAATCCTCTCACCTTATCATCCTGAGTAGCTGGGATTGCAGGCATGTGCCACCATGCCCAGCTAATTTTTTCATATTTTTAGTACAAACGGGGTCTCGCCATGTTGCCCAGGCTAGTCTTAATTCTTGAGCTCAAGCAATCTGCCCACCTCGGCCTTCCAAAGTGCTGGGATTACTGGTATGAGCCACTGTGCCCAGAAACTTAAATATTTGCATAGATGTAGTTCCCCAGTGAGCTAGCATTGTATTCATTTATTTAATTTGTTTATTTTTTTTTTGAGACAGAGTCTTGCTCTGTCTCCCAGGGTGGAGTATAGTGATGTGTGATCATGGCTCACTGCAGTCTTGACCTCCCAGCCTCAAGCAATCTCCCTACCTCAGTCTCCCAAGTAGCTGGAACTACAGGCATGTACTATTATACTTAGCTAATTTTTGTATTTTTTGTAGAGACGGGTCTTCCTATGTTGCCCAGGCTGGTTTCAAACTCCTGTGCTCAAGTGATCTGTCTGCCTCTGCTTCCCAAAGTGCTGAGATTACAGATGGAGCCCCCATGCCCAACCTGGATTAGCAACTTTTTTTTTTTTTTTTTTTTGAGACAGAATCTCGCTCTATCGCCCAGGCTGGAGTGCAGTGTCGTGGTCTTGGCTCACTGCAAGCTCTACATCCTGGATTTGAGCGATTCTCCTGTCTCAGCCTCTGGAGTAGCTGGGACTGTAGGCGCGTGCCACCACGCCCAGCTTTTTTTTTGAGATGGAGTTTTACACTTGTTACCCAGGCTGGAGTGCAATGGCGAGATCTCAGCTCACCACAACCTCTGCCTCCTAGGTTCAAGCAATTCTCCTGCCTCAGCCTCCCAAGTAGTTGGGGCTACAGGTGCACACCACCATGCCCAGGTAATTTTTGTATTTTTAGTAGAGATGGGGTTTCACCATGTTAGGATGGTCTCGATCTCTTGACCTCGTGATCCACCCGCCTCGGCTTCCCGAAGTGCCGGGATTATAGGCCTGAGCCACCACGCCCAGCCTTTTTTTTTTTTTGTATTTTAAATAGAGATGGGGATTCACTGTGTTAGCCAAGGATGGTCTCAATCTCCTGACCTTGTGATCCGCCTGCCTTAGCCTCCCAAAGTGCTGGGATTACAGGCGAGAGTCACTGCGCCCAGCCTGGATTAGGATTTTAATAACAGCTATTTCATGAAATTCTTCTGCCTTCTGAAAAGTATTTGAGAAGGCTGGCATGGTGTAGTCCCAGCTACTTGAGAGGCTTAGGTGGGAGAATCACTTGAGCCCAGGAGTTTGACACCAGCTTGGGCAACATAGTGAGACTCCCCCATCTCATGGAAGGAAAAAAGAGAAGAAAGAGGGGGAAAAAGATAGAAAAAAAAAGTTCTATGGGAGTTTTTGGGAAGGAAAGAGGGCACTTATTTGTTGAGAATCCCAAAAGGTTTTGGGAAGATGTGGCTTCTGAATGGCCTTGAAAGAGAAAGTAGGATTTGGACTGGGGATTGGCAGAAGGGTGTTCCCAGGTGCAGGAAACAGAAGGAACAAGGCCCAGGGTTGGGGAAGCGTGTGTTAGGAATAGAATTACAGAGGAAAAGCCTAAATCCACCTGGGAGAGGGTATGGCTGTGACCTGCACACTTGGGTCTGATCTTGAGGACTGAGGAAGAACTCCCAGGAGATCAAGGTCAGCAAGGAGCAGGCCAGGTAGAAGGACCTGTGCAGGGAGAGGTTGAGAGGCATAGGCTCTGCATTGCAGGCCATGGGGAGCTGTGGTCCATTCTACATCGGGGCTGCTGACATTTTTGCAAGAGGTCCAGACCCAGTAAGTGACAAGTTTGACCTTAGGCGGTAAGGATAGTGGAATGGTATATCTGGCATGATTGGTACCAGATGATGTTCACAGATGACTCTTTGCTTTCTCCTTGGGCACTGGATGGTTGGTGATGCCACTCCTTAAATTGGGAACCACAGGAAGAGAAGAAGGTTGCTGAGGGTACTGGCTTATGGATGAGGCAGGGCAGGGGAGGCCCCAGTTGGCTCTGAGGATCACAGCAGGCGGTCCCTGTTGCACTTCGAGTAGTCAAAGAACCTTTTGGATCTGTGCCTTAGATGAGGGCCTGCCTGCTCTTCCCCTCCCATTTCTCTTTCCTCTAGACATCACCAAAGCTACTACCTTTCAGTCCCTATTTTCCTAGGGTCCTGTGTCAGGGCAGCTAGGAAGTGGTTAAAGGGGTAGGGTATGGGTCCATTGTTCCAGCAGATAAGGATAGGGTAGGTGGGGGAAGTAGAATTTCTCAGGTGGCCCTGGGTGAGAATCCCTGCCAAAGTTAGCCCCTGTTGTTTACTCTTTGGAGTATGTCATCCCCCTCAGATGTGTTGTGGATCCCCTGTCCCACTCCACCCCTGGGGTGGTCAGGTTCAGGACCTCACACCTTCACATTCAACTTAAATACCCCTCAAGGTCTGCCCTACCCAGGCTGATAGGAACCACTCTACTCCTCATCTCCCAGCCTAGCTCAGGGAAAGCTTATGCTCACGTAAGCCTATTGAATGGTTTGGGGTACTGTCCTGGGCCTCTTCTGGGGGAGAGTGACAGGCTTGGCTTTAGAGCAGGCCCAGCCCTCCCCACCCTGGTTGGCTGTGGTTCCCAAAGATGTGTCCAGTGACTGAAGCTTGAGTCTGTGACAACCTCTGGGTAGGCTTCCACACCCCTGGGGTTATCTGTCTGAGGCTGGGCCTCGGTCAAGCTTATGGGAGGAGGGGTCAGAGGCTGCTGTGATTGGCCTTGACTCTGCCTGGTGGTTTAGCTCTGCCCTTGCTTAACCTCCAAGAGCTAGGAAAGAACAGTACAAATGGGATGTGACGTGATTCAGTGGAGCTGGGAGAGGGGAGGGCCCTGCTCCCACCTCCCTTTGGCCCCTGGTTGGCAAATGGCTTTAGTTCAAGGTCTCTCTGATGAGGGACTTGGGACCAAGGCCCTGTGGTGGAACTGCCTCTGCTGGCACAATTATCTCATGACCTGTTGTTTCTATTGACAGCAGAATGGCCTCCCCTACCAGTTTAACTCGTGGTTTAGGGAGCACTTTTGGTGCTCTTTAACCTTGTAGAGTGTGGAGCTACTGTAGTGTGGCATGAGGCTGGGGGTTTGGGAATAGCAGTAGAAATTGGCGTCAAATGGGTGGGAATCCACAGGGCATAGCTGAACCCCAGGTCTGGGGGCCCCAGGGTGACTTCTGTGCCCTTCAGCCCCTGCAGAGCTTTCCCTGCAGTTCTGCCTTAGAGATGCTTGAAAGAGGGTTTATTGACCACTGATCACATGGTGAGTGCCCTGCAAGGCCTCTAAGGGTGTGTGCGTGTGTGTGCACATGCACACTGTGTATGAGTTGGCATTGAGTTGACTTTCCTAAGGGTATGTTCCTGGGCCAGAGGTGAAACTTCAACACTTGACTGGTTGAGTTGGTCTGCCAGATGACCTGACAGAGGGGACTAGACATTCTAGGCAAAGAACAACACATGCCAAGATTGCTTTTATTTATTTTGAGACAGGATCTTGCTCTGTTGCCCAGGCTGGTGGCGCAATCTCTGCTTACTGCAACCTCTGCCTCCTGGGTTCAAGTGATTCTCCCAGCCTCAGACTCCCAGGTAGCTAGGGCTACAAGCGTGTGTCACCACACCTGGCTAATTTTTATATTTTTAGTAGAGACAGGGTTTCACCATGTTCGCCAGGCTGGTCTCGAACTCCTGACCTCAGGTGATCTGCCCGTCTTGGCCTCCCAAAGTGCTAGGATTATAGACGTGAGCCACTGTGCCTGGCCTCGCACTGGGCTCTTGATGTATGCTGTCATACTCAATCCTCATGACGGATAAGGAAACCGAGGCTTAGAGTCAAAGTTGTTCACTTGTCTAAGGTCAGGAACCAAATAATGACAGTTGGCCATAGTATGGGGGGTTAGTTAGCCCTTGGGTGGCAGGGAGGCTGGCTAGCACATCATGGCGTGGAAACATCCTGAGAAGGTGTAGTGGAGAAAAAGGATTTGAAGTTGACAGCTTGCTGGCTGGAGAGAGGGGGACCAGGCTCTTCTCTCAAGAAAGCTCCCTGACCTTCTGCTAACGTGGACTTCCTGGGTGTGACATCAAGTCTTGCGTAACTGGACTGTGGTCTTGGATGCACTAAGAGTAAGAGTGATCAGTCAGAGGAGCAGGTCACTGTGGGCCTGAGAACTGAGGAAAGGCTTCTAAGGGACTGAGGCTTGAGTTTTTGCTTGTAACAGCATCACTTTTTTATTTTGTTTTTTTGAGACAGAGTCTCCCTCTGTCATCCAGGCTCAAGTGCAGCAGTGCGATCTTGGCTCACTGCAACCTCCACCTCCCTGATTCAAGCAGTTCCCCTGCCTCAGCCTCCCAAGTAGCTGGGATCACAGGAGCACGCTCAGCTAATTTTTTTGTATTTTTAGTAGAGACAGGGTTTCACCATGTTGGCCAGACTGGTCTCGGATTCTGGACCTCAGGCAGTCTGCCTGCCTTGGCCTCCCAAAGTACTGGGATTACAGGTGTGAGCCACTGCACCCAGCCAAGCGTGCACTTTTAAAAACAGCCAGTTTATTGAGACAGGTGGTTTGCATGTATTCTCATTTCAGCTCTATGAGATAGATGTATTTTCCTCATTTTGCAGATGAGGAAACCGAGGTTCTGAGTGTAGTGCTTTGCCCTTGCACCCAGCAGGTAGAGGGAGGGCTGGACTCCAGGCTATGGGACACTGTCCCCTGCTCTGATGCCTCATGATCTTTCTTCCCTCTCCAGCTTATCGCTCAGACTTTTAGCCACCACAATCAGCTGGCACAGAAGGCCCGGCGGGAGAAGAGAGCCCGGCAGGAGGCTGAGCGGCGGGAGAAGGCGGAGCGGGCGGCCAGGCTGGCCAAAGAAGCCAAGTCAGAGACCTCAGGGCCTCAGATCAAGGAGCTAACTGATGAAGAGGCAGAGAGGCTGCAGCTAGAGATTGACCAGGTGAAGGGTGGGCTTCCCTCCTCCATTCCTCAGATCCCCACTGGCACTGAGCAGTGGGGTCCTGTTGCCAACTGCTGTGTTCTTTGCCCCAGAAAAAGGATGCAGAAACTTATGAGGCCCAGCTCAAGAATGGCAGCCTTGACTCCCCAGGGAAGCAGGTGAGATGGACTGGAGGCACTTGGGATGAGATAGGAGTTTGGAACTTCCAGGGAATCTCCTGTCTACTGCCTTCTCTGGAATACCCTTCCTTATCCTATCTCCTCCCCTCCTGGCTTTGGGAATCTTCCCCATGCTTTAAGATCACGCTCAGAGACATTGAACCAAAGGATCCAGGTTAAAAAAAAATAAAAACCCATTGACCATAACCCATTTATGGCAGAAAAACCCAAGCGCCAGAGAGGGCAGTGCCTATTACAGGTCCCATCTGAGGTTGCCTGTGTTCTGTGGGCCCAGCCATATCCTTTGTCACATGGTATAATAGTCTGAGCTCCTCTCAGGCGGAGATCAGAACCAAGTTTTACCTGGTTCCCAGTGGACCAAGGCTTGGGGATCTGCCCCTCTGTGGAGTGGGCAGGGACCAGGTCTCTTTTCTTTTGTGGCTGTATGCCCAGTGCTAGCTCTGGGCTTGGCCCAGTGAGGAGGGTTCATTCTGTATCTGTTCACGTCTGTTAAGTAAGTAGCTAAGTGTCCCTGATTGTAAGCAGGAGACTGAGGAAGATAATGAGGAGGAAGACGAGAAGGACAAAGGAAAACTGAAGCCCAACCTAGGCAACGGGGCAGACCTGCCTAATTACCGCTGGACCCAGACCCTGTCGGAACTGGACGTGAGTGGCAGGGACTAGAGGTGAAGCTTAGGGAGCCAGCTTGGGGTGCTGGCAGCACTTGGTGGCCCCTCCTGACTGCCTCTGCCCTATGCAGCTGGCAGTCCCTTTCCGTGTGAACTTCCGGCTGAAAGGGAAGGACGTCGTGGTGGACATCCAGCGGCGGCACCTCCAGGTGGGGCTCAAGGGGCAGCCAGCAATCATCAGTGGGGAGCTCTACAACGAAGTGAAGGTGGAGGAGAGCTCATGGCTCATTGAGGATGGCAAGGTGGTGACTGTGCATCTGGAGAAGGTATGTGAGGCCCAGCTCTTCTTGCATGGGGTGTTGATGGAAGAATAAGGGAGGATATGTGCCTATTTTACTCCGGAGCCATGCTGGGGGCATTCTGGAGTTATCTTACTTAATTCCCATGACAACACTCTTTAAAGTAGGTCTGTCCCTATTTTTTTTTTCTTAAAGACGAGTCTCACTCTGTTGCCCAGGCTGGAGTACAGTAGCACCTTCTTAGCTCACTGCAGCCTTGAACTCTTGGACCCAAGCAATTCTCCCGCCTCATCCTCCTGAGTAGCTAAGACTACAGGTGTACACCACAATGCTCGGCTAATTTTTGTCGTTGATTTTTTTTTTTGTAGAGATTGGGGTAGAGGGTGGTCTCCTTATATTTCCCAGACTGGTCCTGAACTCTTGGCCTCAAGTGATCGTCCCATCTCAGCCTCCCAAAGTGCTGAGATTACAGGTTTGAGTTAGGAAAAGAAATCACTGATTTACCCAAAAGCTCATACCTCTGGGAAGGGGTGGAGTCAGGATTGAAACAGGCTTAGATTCTAAGGCTGCTTTTTTTTTTTATTTTTTATTTTGAGACAGAGTCTTGCTCTGTCGCCCGGGCTAGAGTATAGTGGCATGATCTCAGCTCACTACAACCTCCACCTCCCAGGTTCAAGCAAGTCTCCTGTCTCAGCCTCCTGAGTAGCTGGGATTACAGGTGCCTACCACTGTGCTTGGCTAATTTTTGTATTTTTAGTAGAGATGGGGTTTCACCATCTTGGCCAGGCTGGTCTGGAACTCCTGACCTCGTGATCCACCCGCCTTGGTCTCCCAAAGTGCTGGGATTATAGGCTTGAGCCACCGCACCCGGCCCAGCTGCTGCTTTTTTACTAGGTTTGTACATGCATTCAATTTATCAAATACTTGAATACCTACTCTGTGCCAGATACCGTTCTTGTTCTAAGTGCTGGAGAGAGAACAGTGAACAAAACGTAGGAAAAGCAGTGCCCTCAGGGAGTCTACATTCTCAATCTCACTGCCTTTGCAGAGAGATGGGACACAGACACCAGTAAATAAAGGTGGTCTCTGAAAAGGGCCAAGAGTCTTAAGAACTTCCCAGGCACGTAAGGCCCTGTCCCAGCCTGCCTGACTAGCACTGGCTGCCCTCACTCACCCCTCCATGCCCCTGCACTTGCTTTTCCTCCCAACCGGAATGTCTTTCCCTGCCTTTTAAATTTATTTTTTATTTTTTGAGGCAGGGTCTTGTTCTCTTACCCAGGCTGGAATGCAGTGGCGCAATCACGGCTCACCACAGCCTTGACCTCCTGGGCTCAAACGACCCTCCCACCTCAGCTTCCTGAGTAACTGCAAGCGCCACCCTACCTGTCTAATTTTTAAATGTTTTTTGTAGTGACAGGGTCTCATTATGTTGCCCAGGCTGGTCTGAAACTCCTGGGCTCAAGGGATCTTTCTGTCCCAAAGTGTTGGGACTATGGGTAGGATCATTGCACCTGGCACTTCCGTGCTTAAAAAATTTTTCTGGCTAGGCACGGTGGCTCACACCTGTAATCCCAGCACTTTGGGAGGCTGTGGTGGGCAGATGACAAGGTTAGGATTAGAGACCAGCCTGGTCAACATGGTGAAACTCCATCTCTACTAAAAATACAAAAAATTAGCCAGTGGTGGTGGGCACCTGTAATCCCAGCTACTAGGAAGGCTGAGGCAGGAGAATTGCTTGAACCCAGGAGGCAGAGGTTGCAGTGAGCCGAGATTGTTCCCCTGTACTCCAGCTTGACTCCATCTAAAAAAAAAAAAAATTGTTTTTTTCTTCTCATTTTAAATCTGGTGTACTGCTTTCTGTCTTAAGGCTCAGCCCAAGTGTCACTTTCGAACTTTTCTCCCTCCACCCTGGATGAGTATCTCCCTTTCTGCTTTCTTCTTCCCCTTATCACACTGATTTGTAACTGTTTGCCTCTGTGCCTCCCCTAGTTGCAGGGAGGGCAGAGTCTTGCTCATTTGTACCTCTGGACCCAGCACAGGCCTGCATGGGTCTCAGGTGCGGATATGGATGGGAGAGAGTTTGGTTGTGAAAGGGTTTAAGGGGTGATTCCTGGTGCACAAAGCAGGCCACCTCCCTCCCCCTGGTTCTCTTCACAGATCAATAAGATGGAATGGTGGAGCCGCTTGGTGACCAGTGACCCTGAGATCAACACCAAGAAGATTAACCCTGAGAATTCCAAGGTGAGCCCTGGCTGGTTGGGGGAGCTTCAGCAGGAAGGTGAGGGCCTTAGGTGTTTCCAGAGCTTTACCCATCCCTGTCACTGCCTGTCCCCAGTTGTCAGACCTGGACAGTGAGACCCGCAGCATGGTGGAAAAGATGATGTATGACCAGAGACAGAAGTCCATGGGGCTGCCAACCTCAGATGAACAGAAGAAACAGGAGATTCTGAAGAAGTGAGCAATTCAGAGATGGGGTTGGGGGAGGGTGGGTGCCTGGGGGCTTAGACAGCACTGAATGCATCATTGAGCCACCTCAGGAGCTGCCCTGCCCCCTTTCCAGCCGTGTTTATGGCTTTATGGCTTTGGCTTGCCTACTCTAGTCACTTGCTGAGGTCATCTTGAGGGCAAGGCCAGCTCATGATAGGAGGGAAGGGGTAACAGCTGGTCATTGCCACCTACAGGAAAACGATGCCAGTGTTGGCACCTCAGCTTCCAGCCTCAGGGCTCAGATGGGCCTGATACCCTGGCCTCGCTCCTGCCCGGCCTGGCTCGGTATTGCTGAAGTCTAAAGAGATTAGATTTGACACGGGGGTGCCGGGAGAAGGGACAGCTTTAGAAGAGAAGGATGAGCTGTTTCATCATCTTCCTGATTCCCTTTCTCCAGGTTCATGGATCAGCATCCGGAAATGGATTTTTCCAAGGCCAAATTCAACTAGCCCCTGTTTTTTCCTCCCTGAACTCTTGGGGCTGAGCTGCAGTCACCCAACTTTCTTTCCCACTCTTCTCTGGGACTTGTGGGCCTCAGGGCTTGGGGCAGGCATGGGACTGGCCCAGGCACACAGGTCCCAGGGTATCAGGAGAAAGGCTGAGGCTTGGGGTCCTGTCCTCCCCAGTTGGCCTACTGTTACACATTAAAGCAATTTGCCCAGCTCCTTCTGTGTCCTCTCTTGTCTCTGGCCTTTCTCTGGGGCACAGGCCCTTTATGGCTGCTGCTGGGAACTGGGAGTTTGGCTTCTAGCCTAGATTCTGCCATGTGACCTAGAGCAAGTCCTTGCCCCTTTGTGGGCCTCAGTTTCTTAAAGGGAAGATTATGATTCTGAGCAAAGGTTGAGTTTTTCTGGCTACAGAGACTAGAACACATGTCACATTCTCAAAGGAGCACATGACCCAGCAGTTTTAAGACCACTGGACTTGTTGATCCAATTCTCACTTCCCACTGCAGCGGGCCTGCCCTCTAGCCCTCAAGTGTTCTTCAAACTAGAGACACTTGTGTCCCAGGCAGAAGAGCAGCAAGGGTCGAGGTGACACTGCCTGGCTCAGGGGAGGAGTACCAGGGGGATGGCCCAGGCCTCAGATCTGTGTGTGTGGTACAGTGACCTTGCTAGGAGGACAGAGTAAAGTCCAGTGAGGCCCCACTGTTTGTGTCTCTAACCTGGACCTCTGCAGATTCTAGGCCTTCTCAGAGCCAGCTCCCAGGGCAGTGCCAGAGCTGTAGAGGCACTCCTCTCTGCTCAGATCCAGCCCAGAGAGGTGAACCCTGCCCCACTTTGGCTAGAGGATGGCGGTCAGAGTGCTTGGGCCACAGAAGTTATAGCAAGAATGTCTAGGTTGACTTGCTGTGAGTGTTTAGTTCTCTGGCCCCTAAATTTCTGGAACACAGATGTCTTTTATAGAATTACAGAATAGCTGGGCACGGTAGCTCATGCCTATAATCCTAGCACTTTGGGAGGCCAAGGTAGGTGGATCACTTGATGTCAGGAGTTCAAAACCAGCCTGGTCAACGTGGGGAAAGTCCGTCTCTGCCAAAAATGCAAAGAATTAGCTAGGTGTGGTGCACGTCTGTAATCACAGCTACTTGGGAGGCTGAGGCAGGCAAATCACTTGAACCCGGTAGGCAGAGATTGCTCTGTAATCACAGCTACTTGGGAGGCTGAGGCAGGCAAATCACTTGAACCCGGTAGGCAGAGATTGCGGTGAGCCGAGATCATGCCACTATACTCCAGCCTGGGCAATAGAGTGAGACTCTGTCTCAGAAAAAAAAAAGAATTTCACAATAGCTTGTTAAGGATTTCAAAGAGGCTATGCAGTACATAGCTTTGTTTTCCAAACCTAATAAACCTTTTTTTTTTTTTCTGGGAATGGAAATAGTGGTTTAGAAGGCAAGGTTTGGAAAATGGTGACCTAGGGCTGAGGCTAGAGTGGAGGGTCTATGGTGTCACTCTCCCACTCTGGACTCCTGTCCTGTCCTGTGGTCATTTCAATCTAATGTTGGTCTTGACCTGGATGAGACAGCAGAGTGTAAATATGAACACAGGATCCTTGGAGTTAGAATTGGACCCTGTGTTCACAGCCCCAAGAGACCATCCTGTGTTTTTCTTAGGAAACTGGACAAACAAGTACAGTTTGTCTCGTAGTTACTTTCCAAAGGGTGCCTGTGGGAACAGCAGGTCAAATGGGGCCTGGAGTAGGGGGATCCTTAACAACTTCCGGCTTGTTTGTTAATTAAGAATGGGCTGGTGGGCCTGCCCTGGCCTCTCTGCCAAAACAGGAGTAGTAGATAAGCCTGTGTGTGAGGAGCAGCCAAGTAGGATCCTTCTGAACTTATCTGGGCTCTGATACCTAAACAAGGAATTCTGCATTTGCCCCAGGGAGACCCCGAGCCACAGTTACTAATTGCATGTCCCCTAAGTTCTTTGACCTCGCTGTGAGCCCCAGGTTTCCTCTCTGTGGAAGAATAATGTCCATTCTCCAAGATTATTGGAAAGGCCAAAAGTACTGGTGAAACCCACAGTTCTGTTAATACCACAGAGCGAGGGAGGGGAGCAGCAGGCCCAAGGCTAGGTAGGGCCAACAGATGATCAGGGCTTTGGGGAAACTGAGGGCTGGGCAGAAGCAGGCCAGCCTACAGGCAGTGGACTGGGAGAGCAGAGGCAAGCCTCCCTAGAAGAACCTCTCAAACAAAGTCAGAAACCATTTATCCAGCATTTTTCAGGTACAGACTCTGTGCTTGGTTCTTTATCTCCTGGAACTCACAATGAACCTGAAATGGGGGCAGCATCACTCCCATTTTATCCTTCTGACTTCAACTGCAGGGCACTAAGCCAGGCTGGTCATCTATATCCTGTCTCCTGTTCTGGGCGGCAGTTAAGTGAGGCAGACTGGAGAGAAAAGACAGCCAAGATAAGCAGACAGATGCCAACTGCCTTTGTACTTACAAACTATGGTCGTGTTAACATACAGAACATCAACCATGAACCAGAACCAATTGCTTAACATAACACAGAGTGGGCCCTGCCCACCCCCCAATACAATACATTTAAGATAAACTTTTTGCTGTTAAATTCCCCCAGGGAAGGGGAAGTTTGCATGATTGGTTAGGGTGGCAATATTATGAGGATGGAGTCAGGATTCACTCCCACTAGGTAAGTCCTTACTTTCCATGATCAAGCCACCTGAAGACCATGAGCAGGAAGGAAGAGGCCCAGGCAGGGATCAGACCAGCTGGGGATGCAAGGGGATGCAGACTCCATGGCCCAGTGAAATGCACATGGTCCAGGAACCCAGTCAGCCAAGGCAGGAGGAGCCAGAGTGGGCACTGCTTCAGGTCTAAGGCCCAGCCTCTCCCACAGGGGTTCCTGGTCCCCCTCTTCATTCTGTAGGCTGTGCTTCTCCCAGAAAGGGTGTGACAGCTGGGCCTGGTAGGGGTTAGCAGTACACCTGGAGCAGGGGTGCCCCCGACGAGTCTGTGTCAGTGCCCTGGAAGGATGAGTCATGGCTGGCTGGGTACCCTGGTGGGAAGGAGAGGAGAGGAGGAAACAGGCTCAGGGGAAGGAGCTCATCCAGATCGCACGGCTAGGGAGAAGCCTGCTGAGAAGGAGCAGAGTAGGACTTGAGCGTGGGTCAGTCTGATCCTGGCTGGGTGACCCACTCGGTTTATTGACCTCTCTGAGCTTTAACCTCCCTTTCTGTAAAAGGATAATGAGCCCACTCTCAGGGGATTGTTGTCAAGGGCAAGAAGACAGCAGCAGAACCACACAGGGTGCCTTTCCAGCACCATGCTGGATGGTCCCCCACCCACAACTTTCCTAGTCACCTGGGCTTGAAGGTTGGGGTTCGATCACTTCCAGCTCACCTGTTCTGGGCACCTGCCCCCACTTTAGGCCAGCTTGCCAGATGGGGACGGGTCTGTAGCTGCTAAGGCCCTTGTCCCCTTTTGATGCCATCCTCACCACCCCAAGAGAAAGCTGGGAGACGAGCATGTGAGGGACCCCTAGGGTAGTCCCCCACCCTCCAGACCCCTCATTAGGTCAGGACCACACCTGGAACTCCATAAGGCCTCAGCTTCCGGGCGATGGCATCTGCAGTCGTCTCCTGGGAGATCTGCACTGTCAGCTCTAGGGAGGGAACGTGAGGCAGGCAGTGGTCATTATCATATGCTTTCAACCCTACTCCCTACTTTGTTCCCAGCCTGATGAGGGAGGAGCCACTCACTCCTGGGTAGGGCTAGAAAAATAATGCTTAAAAAAGACACAGGCCAGGTGTGGTGGCTCATGCATGTAATCCCAGCACTTTGGGAGCCAAGGCGGGTGGATCACCTGAGGTCAGGAGTTTGAGACCAGGTTGGCCATCATGATGAAACCCTGTCTTTACTAAAAATACAAAAATTAGCTGGGCATGGTGGTGGGTGCCCGTAATTTACCCAGCTTACTCGGGAGGCTAAGGCAGTAGAATCCTTTGAACCCGGAAGGTGGAGGTTATAGTGAGCCAAGATCACACCATTGCACTCCAGCCTGGGTAACAAGAGCGAGACTTTGTCTCCAAAAGAAAGACAACAGATAATGTGTGCATGTGCAGAGTGGTGGATGAGTGGGAGTTTTGATTAGGCCAGAGCAGGTCAGAGGCCCAAATTCATGTGGGTCCCTAGGTCCTGTTAACCAGGCCAGGCCTAGAAGCTACTCTGGCAGGTAACAGCAGGGGAGAGGAGCGTTTTAGGTAAACTTGTTGAACGCAGAGGGCACCTTGTCCTTTCTGGGGACAGCAGTGATGGGCAGAGAGCTCTCCTAGGGTCTGTCTGCTCCTCTCAGCCTTGCTGAGACCTCACTGGGAAGGTCCAGAGTGGGAGCTGCGGAGTGGGGGATGCGAGAGTTGACAGGAGTAAGGGCAGGACTGGCTGAGGGGTGGACCCACAGTGGCCAAAGACCCCATTCCAACCCTCCCCTTGCCAGAGCCTCCCCTACTCTACCCCTCAGTCCCATGGGGCCCCCACCTACCATCCTGGCTGAGACCTGAGCCCACCATGGTCTCATGGCCACTGTCAGGGGCAGCAGCAGTGGGGGCAGCAGCCCGAGTTGAACGCCCCTCCAAGGTCTGTGGGCGAGCACGGCTCTTTCGGGTACTGATACGAATGATGCCGCGAACCAGGCGGCCCTCAGCATCCTGCTCATCCAGGTGGTAGTCCTGTGTGATGCTGCTGATAAGGTCCGAGATCTTACTGGTCTTCTCCAGGAACACAGTGTCTGACGTGCACTTGGCCAGCTCATCGATCTGGTGTACGCTGAACAGCTCTGTCAGCTTCTTGAAGATGAGCACATCGATCTCTCGGCTCGACATGGAGCCACTGCCCATCTCGGGCAGGTCCAGGTCCGACTCATGGAAGGAGTAGTACTCCTCGGAGTCACGAGGACTGCTGGCGAGGGTGCTAGGCAGACTGTGTCGCATGGGTGGGGGATCGGCCAGTGGCTCCTTGCAGCAGGAGTCCGCATCAGGGGCTGGGGAGGTGGCCCTGGGATAGGGGTACACAGGGATGCCTTTAAGCTTAACGTCAGGGTAGCTGAAGCTGCTGCCCACAGTTGACTTGAGCCGCTTGTCATCCCGCCGGCTGGGGGGTGCACGGTCAGGGCTGGGGGGCACTCCATTGTGCTCCTTGGCCCAGTTGGCTTCAGCAGTCCCCTCAGGGGAGTCCCGAGAAGACAGGCAGGGGCTGCAGCCCCGCACACAGGCTCCACAGCGCTGGAGACAATCCCGACAGCGGCGGAAGCAGAAGGCAGCCCGGCACCACTCCCATACCCAGGGTCGCCAGAGCAGGCAGCAGGCAGGAGACTCAGTGGCCGGCTCAGCAGAGCCAGAGATGAAGGTAATGCTCTCTGGCCCATGGTGACCAGGGTCCTTGGGGTCTGGTCTACGGGTACGGCGGCTTGGTGGGGGCTGAGGTGGTTTATCATATGTCTCCAGACATAGCTCTGTTGGCTGCTCCCAGGGTCCCAAGCGTGGAGGCCCAGATGCTGGGCGGGGGTGTCCAGGGCGGGGCATGGCTCATTGCATGGTTTGCAGCAGCCAGGCACCTGCGGGGGAGAGGCCAGGGAGTCAGGATCAGAGGCCAGGGACAAATTTCTGGGCTGACTTGAGCAGCTTCACACTTCTAGTTTCTGAGAGGCCTGGGATGTGGACGGACCCAAGTATGCCCATGAACTCTCATCTCTTGTGGCCCTCCCTCCACAAAGAGGAAATCTCTGTGGTCTAACCCAGATTTCAAAATTCCCTGTGACTTACACCTACTGGGATGGCTATGAAAGGTAGAACATCTTATCTGAAATGCTTGGGTCCAGAAATGTTTTGGATTCTGGGTTTTGGATTGTGTACATTATACTTACCTGTTGAACATTCCTCATCCAAAAATCTGAAATGCTCCAATGAGCATTTCCTTTAAGTATCATGCTGGTGCTCAACTTTCAGATTTTGGAGTGTTTTGGATTTTTGGATTAGGGATACTCAATCTGTCAATCCGTATTTAAAAATAATCTCCCTTCCCCCAGAAAATAACAAATGTTGGCAATAATGTGGAGAAATTGGAACCCTTGTGCATTTCTGGTGGGAATGTAAAATGGTGCAGCTGCTATGGAAAACAGTATGGTGGTCCCTCCAAAAACATCGAATTACCACATGACCCAGCAATTCCACTTCTGAGTACATACCCAACCTAATTGAGAGCAGGGACTCAGATGTTTATACCAATGTTCACAGCAGGATTATTTACAATAGCTAAAAAGTGGAAACAATCCCAGTGTCTACCAATAGATGAATGACTAAACAAAATGTGGTATATACATACAATGGAATATTATTCAGCCTTAAAAGGGAAGGAAATTCTTTTCTTTTTTTAATTTTTATTTTTTTTTCTAGGAATCAGCAATATATGTCAAGAAACAAGGAAGGAAATTCTTATACATGTTGCAACATGGATGAACCTTAAAGAACATGCTAAGGGAAATAAGCCAGAGGCTGGGCACGGTGGCTCACGCCTGTAATCCCAGACCTTTGGGATGCCAAGGTGGGTGGATCACGAGGTCAGGAGTTCCAGACCAACCTGGCTAACACAGTGAAACCAATTAGCTGACCATGGTGGTGTGTGCCTGTAGTCCCAGCTACTTGGTTGGGGAGGGAGAGCAGCTGAGACAGGAGAATCGCGTGAACCCAGGAGGCAGAGGTTGCAGTGAGCTGAGATTGCGCCACTGCACTCCAGCCTGGGTGACAAAGTGAGACTCCACCTAAAAAAAAAAAATAAGCCAGACACAAAAGGACAAATAGGCCAGGCTCAGTGGCTCATTCCTGTTGTCCCAGCGATTTGGGAGGCTGAGGTGGGTGGATTGCTTGAGCCCAGGAGTTTGAGACCAGCCTAGACAACATGGTGAAAACCCATCCCTACTAAAAATACAAAAATGAGTCAGGTGTGGTGTTGCACACACCTGTAGTCCTAGTTACCTGAGGGACTGAGGTGGAAGGACCACGTGAGCCTCAGAGGTGGAGGTTGCAGAGAGCTGAGATTGTGCCAATGTACTCCAGTATGGGCAACAAAGCCAGACCCTGTCTCAAAAAAAAAGGACAAATATTGTAAGCTTCCATTTATATGACATCTCTAGAATAGTCAAATTCATAGAGACACAAAGTAGAATGGTAGTTGCCTGGTGCTGTGGCACCAGGGGAATGGGGAGTTAGTGTTGAATGGGTAGGAAGTTTCAGCTGGGGAAGATGAAAAAGTTCTGGAGATGGACGGTGGCAACAGTTGTACAACAATGTGAATGTATTTCATGCCACAGGAATGATGCTTAAATATGGGAACGAAGCTTAAATGTTTTTTTGTTTTGTTTTTGTTTTTTGTTTTGAGACAGTCTCACTCTGTCATCGAGGCTGGAGTGCAGTGGCGCCATCTCAGCTCACTGCAACCTCTGCCTCCTGGGTTCAAGCAATTCTCCTGCCTCAGCCTCTCAAGTAGCTGGGATTATATGCACACACCACCACACCCAGCTTATTTTTGCATTTTTAGTAGAGACAAGATTTTGCCATGTTGACCAGGCTGGTCTCGAACTCCTGACCTCAGGTGATCCACCCACCTCACCCCCCTAAAGTGCTGGGATTATAGGTGTGAGCCATTATTTTTTTTTTTGAGACAGTCTTGCTCTGTCACCCAGGCAATGGCATGATCTCAGCTCACTGTAAATTCCACCTCCCAAGTTCAAGCACTTCTCCTGCCTCAACCTCCTGAGTAGCTGGGATTACAGGTGTGTGCCACCACACCTAGCTAATTTTTGTATTTTTAGTAGATACGGGGTTTCACCATGTTGGTCAGGCTGGTCTTGAACTCCTGACCTCGTGATCTGCCTGCCTCGGCCTCCCAAAGTGCTGGGATTAGAGACATGAGTCACCACACCAGTGGCATTAGGGTCTTAAACTGGGGGTGTGTCAGGAACATGAGACTGGGCATCAGGATATCTGTGTTCTAGTTACAGTTCTGGCCCTAGTCTAATCCCAGATTTGGCACTTGGGAAACTCAGTGCCACATCCCTAAAGAGGGCCATCATTATCTCTCACCCAAATAGAGTCAGAGCCCCCAGTCTGGCCACTTCGATTCCCTCCTACTTGCTGTAGCAAGTAAAAACTTAAAAATGTTTAAAGGAACCTGGCAGACATCACTTTAATTAAATGATCAAAGATAATATCACCATAATGGGATGAACTGACATCATGTTCCTCCTGATACTATGTACTAAGAAGGATAAAACTCACGAAATATTCTTGCCAAAAATGCATAATCTGAATGTAATCATGAGGAAATAATAGACAAGCCCAAGTTCAGAAACATGACAACTAAATGCAATGTGATCCTAGATAGGATCCTGGATTAGGAGGAGAAATTGGAACTTGGATAATGTAGATAACTGGTGAAATTTGAAAATAGGCTATATGTTATTTGATAGTATTATATTACCGTTAAATTTTCTGAACTCAATTACTGTGGTTATATAATCTAAGGAAACATACACTGAAGCACTTGAGGATAAAGGGACAGGATATCTGCAAGCTAATCTCAAATATTTCAAACACACAAAAAACAGAAGGTATGTGTGTGTAGAGAAAGGGAGAGAGGGAATATTAGCCACTGGTAAATGGGATGTGAAGGATACAATTTTTTCTTTTTTTCCCTTTTTTTTTTTTTTAAGAGATAAGGTCTCCCTCTGTCATCCAGCTTGGAGTTCAGTGGTGCAACCACAGCTCAATGAACATACTACCCTGCCCCACTAGTTTGTTTTGTTTTGTTTTTTGGTAGAGATGGGATCTTGCTATGTTTCTCAGGCTGGTCTTGAACTCCTGGTCTCAAATGATCCTCCTGTCTTTGCCTGCCAAAGTGCTAGGATTACAGGCATGAGTCTCTGTGCCCAGCCTAGGATACAGTTCTTTTTTTTTTTGAGACAGAGTTTTGCTCTTTTTGCCCAGGCCTGAGTGCAATAGCACGATCTCGGCTCATCATAACCTCCACCTCCTGGGTTCAAGCAATTCTCCTGCCTCAGACTCCCAAGTAGCTGGGATTATAGGCATGTGCCACCATCCCCAACTAATTTTGTATTTTTAGTAGAGACAGGGTTTCTCCATGTTGGTCAGGGTGGTCTTGAACTCCTGACCTCAGGTGATCTGCCCACCTCAGCCTCCCAAAGTGCTGGGATTACAGGTATGAGCCACCACGCCCAGCCTTAGGATATAGTTCTTTAACCATTCCTACAACTCTTCAACCCAGTCTCCTGGCCCTACTCAGCGCTCCTTCTCCAGGGACCCTCTGGAACCACTAGTCAGATGGGAGGCTCTTTCCACGGCCTTCTGCTGGGCTGTCAGCTGGGTCAGCCTTGTACCCATCGTTTGAGGATAAGTCTTATGTCCCAAGTACCATGACCCTAAAGTGCAGGGACTGTGTGTAATTATTTTCTGCCTCAGTATCTGGAACAGGGTTTGGTACACTAGGTGCCTCAGGGGGCTAACACATTCCAGGTTGCCTCAGGGTAGAACCAGGACCATTGGGTAGAAAGAAAAAAAAGACTTAGGCTCTAGGTTGACCAGAGTATGGATGGGGGATAGGAGGTGAGAGGGGAGTGAAATCCCATCTGCAAAGGTATCCCAGCTCAAATTGTAACAGGTGACTTTAAATTCCCTTGCAATCTGAGGCAAGTGGTTAAAAAATCTTTGCTTTAGATCAAGAAATGTGGGGTTGGGTATGGATTCATACATTCACACAATTAACAGATATTTACTGAGGGCCCACTGTGTGCCACATGCTGGATTATTATTATTATTATTTTTGAGACAGAGTCTCACCCTGTCACCAATGCTGGAGTGCATGGGATGATCTTAGCTCACTGAAACCTCCGCCTCCTGGGTGGAGGCAATTCTCATGCCTCAGCCTCCCAAGTAGCCAAGTAGCTGGAATTACAGGTGCACGCCACCTTGCCCAGCTAATTTTTTTGTATATTTAATAGAGATGGGGTTTCACCATATTGGCCAGACTGGTCTCAAATGTCTAACCTCAAGTGATCTGCCTGCCTCAGCCTCCCAAAGTGCTGAGATTACAGACATAAGCTACCGCACCCAGCCAGCTGTTCAAAATTCTATGGATAAAGTGATAAAACAGACAAAATCCCTCAACCTCAGGAGTTTACACTCTAGTGAAAGAGTTGATTATTGATGGCTTACACTGTTCTAAGTACATCAGAGGTAAAAACCTATTAATTTTCACAACCCTCTTTGTAATATTATTACCTGTTTTGTTACACTGAAGCACAGACAGGTTAAATAAGTTGTCCAACGCCATACATCTGTCTGTACATAATCGGCCTGGCCCCAGACTCTTATCCACTACCCCATCCCTTCTATTACTTGGGAGGAAAGAGGCAGTCAAAGGTGCGAGCTGCCAGCTCCATGGACCAGTGTGTGCCCAAAGAGAGCCCATGTTGGGAGCCCTGTCTTCCAGGCTCAGGCCTTCAGGAGAGTGGGCGAATCTACAGTTAACTCTGCTGAGCTCGGAGGTACCTGGGACTCCTGAGGATGGGCTGGCTATTGTCCTCTCCCCAACCTCCAAAGCTTTATGGCTTGCTACTATTGATTAAATTAATCCAACGAGTATTTATTGAGCACCTACGAGGTGCCCAGCACTGTGCTAAATGCGGAGAAAACAGCAGTGAATGGGCCAGAAGACTTTCACCTTATTTAACTCTCACAATTGCTCTGTAAATAGTAAATCTTCATTTCACAGATCAGGAATCTGAAGCTCAGAAAGGTGAAGTGAGTGGCCCAGAGACGCCTAGCAAGAGAGGGCTGGATTAGAATTTGCATTGTGGCATGCCAGGCTCTGGAGCCTGCATACTTTGTGTGTGCCACACATCTCCAGCAGTGGTGGGATGAGAAGAGAGGCAAGACCTGGGATAAGGACAATGCCGGGTCTTAGTTCCCCACTTCCCACCAGCCATCGAACCCTCCTGAAGTCAAACTCAGGCCGATTCTTCCAGGCTGTATCTCCCCAACCCTGCTGCTGCCACCACTCCCCCCACCCACTCCACCCAATCCTAGGAACCCGGGTCACTTGGCTCCCAGTCCCTATTGTGGCTTGAGGCAAGATTCTTAACTTCAGTTTCCTCATCTTTAAATGAGATTAGTATCTTCATGCCCGGCAATCCCATGAGATTTAAATGAAATATTGCCTGCAGGGGGCTTCCCTCAGTGGCCTGGCACCTGGGAGGGGCTAGGTCACTGGGCGCTCTAAGGCACCGCAGCAATCTTCTCGGGGGTCAGACGGTCCCGACCCGACCTCCCTGGATTTCTCGTTGATGCTTCCCTCTTCTCCCTTAGTCTTGCGAACACACATACGCTCAGGGGGCTATGTGTCCCCTTCTCCCAGGGTCCCCACTACAGGTCCGGCCGCGCTAGCCTCTGCCCCCAGCCCCGTGTCAAGCCTCGGACACCCGGCTGGGAGGAACACCCCAGTCCCGCTCGAGAAACAGCCGTCGGCTCAGTGTACCCTCGGCACTCATATCCGCGGGCACCTAGTCCTCGGGACAAGGAAGAACTAGACCCTGGCACTGCCCCCTGCACCAGCAGTGCCCTTGGGGCGAGCACTACTCTTTCCAGCTGCAAGGGCCCTGCCCTGCGGGCGGACCCAGCCTCCCTCCCGTCCCGACGCTGTTCCTCGGGGTGAGCACAGCGCTTGCCCGGTTCCGACCCTGCCCCCGGGTGAGCACGGCCCCACACCCACCCAGTGCAGCCCTGAGGGCGAACGCAGCCCCTCACCCCATTCTGCGCGCCCAGTCC
This sequence comes from Aotus nancymaae, assembly GCF_030222135.1. NCBI lineage: Eukaryota > Metazoa > Chordata > Mammalia > Primates > Aotidae > Aotus > Aotus nancymaae. The sequence goes on from NW_026988467.1 coordinate 23,549,660, forward strand.
GGGCGCCCGCTCAGGCCGCTCTCCGGCCCGGCCCGCGCACCCCGGAAGTAGGAGGGTGGCCCCCGACGAACCGGGCCCGGGACCCTCCCCCGTCCGGGCGCAGCCTCGAGGGGCTCCCCACACCAGCGCCGTCCTGGTTTGCGCCCCCTCGGGCCCGCGCGGGGCTTACCTGTCCCGCCAGGTGAGCCGCCTCCGGTTCAGCCCCTCCCCCGCCCCCTCGCTGCTCACCTGGGGCGCAGGTAAGCGTCTCGCGGGAGCGCTGCACGGGCCGCCGCTAGGGACACACTTCCTGCCTCCGCGAAGCGCCGCCGCGCACCTGGGCCGAGGCCCCGCCCCTGGGCTTTAGCTGCGCGGCGCATCTCGGGTGCTCGGCCGGTTTGGCCTAGTCGGGGTAGGTGAGGTGTGGCTAGGAGGGGTCGAGAGGCGCTGGGGCTCAGTCTCCTGTTCAACAGGCTGGTGGTCCTCCTCTTAGTCTCTGAGTACCTGTCCTACCCGGCCATAAAGCTCCAACTTAAAGGGAAGCTCTCTACTGGGAAGCTTTCCCTGACCCTAAGTCTGTTCTTCTGTTGTATAGAACAGTCCCTGGAATCAGAACACTGTCGTTTTCTAGTCTTCTGTCTCCTTCAGCCTCCTGCCTTACAGGTTTTGGTCTTGTACCTCTGTTTCTGGTGCTCAGCACAGGTCCTGGCACATACTAGGTGCTCAACAAATATTTCCCACTGAATGAGGGGCTAGGCCCCAATTTCTCCCTTTGTCCTGAGGCAGAACTGGGAGCCTGGGCTGCTGGTCAGTTTACCTTTTCTTTTGTTCAGAGAAATCTGTAGGTAAAGACAAGAACCTCAGCTCTGGGGCCCCGAGTAGGGTAGAGGAGGGGGCCAGGATCAGAAGTGGTGGCCAAAACGAGCCATGGTCACTACATCCAAAGTTGGTCTCTCTCTGCAAGAGGCAACACCTTGGACTGTCAAGAAGGCAAGGCTCAGACTATTCTGGGTTACTGTTCCCCTTAATATTAATAACAACTCTAGCTTGGAGTGGTGGTGGGCACCTGTAATCCTAGCTACTTGGGAGGCTGAGGCAGGAGAATCGTTTGAACCCGGGAGGCAGAGGTGCAGTGAGCCAAGATTGCACCTTTGCAGTCCAGGCAAAAAGAGTGAAACTCACTGTCTCTCTCTCTCTCTCTCTCTCTCTCTCTATATATATATATATATGTGATATGTGTATATATATATATACACACACACACACACACACAACATACATATGTATATATATCAATAACTTAACAATAGCATTAATAAACAAGTGACTTTTAGGGGGCATCTCCAGGAGCCATGCATGCTGAAGCCCTTAAGCTGTGATATGGGTCAGGTATTATCATTTCCATTTTACAGAAGAGGAAACTGAAGCTTAGAGAGGGGACATTGTTTGCTCAGGCATTTGGCACAAACTGACTTTGGGCAAGACACTTTCTTTTTCTAAACCTAATCTCTGGAGATAATAGTACCTCTTTTCAACTGGGAGGATTAAAGGAGATCATGAATGCAGCAGGAAGGTATCACTGGGGTGCATTAGGCATAGGTGTTCAATTTCCAACAGATACCCTCGACCCCAGCGCCTCCCACCACATCTTGTCCACATTCCCTCCAGAGGAAAGTGGCAGATTGTATTCTTATTTGGAACTCAGAGAATGAGTCACATCCTCACTTCACAGTCACATCTTGTGCAGTTGAACATCTGTGTACTCTAAGACCTAGCAAGTCCATTCCTACGGTACAGCCAAGCCACAGTAAGCTCTTGTACAATGCACCAGGAGAGAATGTATACAAGAATGTTAGTAGAAACATTGTTTACAGTAGCCCCAAACCAAAAACACGTAAATGCTACTGACAGGAGATAGAGAAACGTGGGATATTCATCCAAAGGAATTAATTATAGAACAGTAGAAAATAAATGAAAAATAGCAACATGGGTAGATCGTGATAATATAATATTGAATAGAAAAAAGGCAAATCTAAGGCCGGGTGCGGTGGCTCACGCCTGTAATCCCAGCACTTTGGGAGGCCGAGGCGGGTGGATCATGAGGTCAAGAGATCAAGACCATCTTGGTCAACATGGTGAAACCCCATCTCTACTAAAAATAAAAAAAAAACTAGCCGGGCATGGTGGCGCACGCCTGTAGTCCCAGCTACTCAGGAGGCTGAGGCAGGAGAATTGCTTGAACCCAGGAGGCGGTTGCGGTGAGCCGAGATCGAGCCATTGCACTCCAGCCTGGGTAAAAAGAGCGAAACTCTGTCTCAGAAAAAAAAAAAAAGAAAAAGAAAAAAGGCAAATCTCAGAAGACTACATATAGAATGACATCCTTTTTATATGATTCAAAAATAACTAGAACTACTGCATGTAAGCATAATACTAGGTTGAACCGTATGAATTTGCTGTTATTTGACCCATTTTGATCTAAAAGTAATGGCAAATTCATGTGTTTCAGCTGAATTTATATGTGAAAAAACTAAGAAAAGAGCAAGGGGTTAGGTACAGTGGCCTGGGCCTGCAATTCCAACTACTTGGGAGGCTGAGGCAAGAGAATCTCTTAATCTCTTGAGCCAAGGAGTTCAAGACCAGCCTGGGCAACATAGCAAGACCCTATCTCAAAAAAAAAAAAAAAAAAAAAAAAGAGCAAGAGAATGAGAAACGCAAGTTCAGAATAATGAATCCTTGGGGTGTGGTGGCTCTTGCCTATAATCCCAGCACTTTGGGAAGCCAAGGATTTGGGAGGATTGGTTGAGCCCAGGACTTCAAGACCAGCCTGGGCAACATAGGAGGACCTGTCCTGCCTGGGCAACATAGAAGGACCTGTCCTGCCTGGGCAACATAGAAGGACCTGTCTCTACAAAAAAAAAAAAAAAAAAAATGCTGGGCGTGGTAGCATGCACCTGTGGTCCCAGCTACTCAGGAGGCTATGGCAGGAAGATTGCTTGAGCCCAGGAGGTCAAGGCTGCAGTGAGCCATATTAACACTACTGCCCTCAAGCCTGGGACACACACACACACACACACACACACACACACACACACACCCCTACCTGGGGAAGGATGCAGGGATCCGCCTATTAAATCTACTTGTGGGAGAGAAACCCGTAGGTAGATTTATTTTATTTTATTTTATTTTTTTAGACAGAGTCTCACTCTGTTGCCAGGCTGGAGTGCAGAGGCATGATCCTGGCTCACTGCAACCTCCACCTCCCAGGTTCAAGCAATTTCCTGCCTCAACTTCCCGAGTACTCCTGGGACTACAGGCACGCACCACCACACCCAGCTAATTTTTGTATTTTTTAGTGAAGACGGGGTTTCACCATGTTGGCCAGGATGGTCTTGATCTCTTGACCTTGTGATCCACCCGCCTCAGCCTCCCGAAGTGCTGGGATTACAGGCGTGAGCCACGGGGCCCAGCTGGTAGATTTAATTTTTAGCAATGTTCTGGTTTTTGGGTTGAACAGGGGATTCGGGGGCTTTCATTTTATAATGAATGAATGAAAAAATAAAAGTTTGTGCTCTAATGCTAAATAATTACAGTTAGTGTCACCTGAATATTTCTCAAGATATGCAAATATATGAGAGTCTAGGGTCCTTTTTTTTTTTTTTCAGACGGAGTCTCGCTCTGTTGCCAGGCCATAGTGCAGTGGCATGATCTCAGCTCACTGCAACCTCCACCTCCCGGGTTCAAGGGATTCTCCTGCCTCAGCCTCCTGAGTAGCTGGGACTACAGGCATGCGCCACCACGCCCAGCTAATTTTTGTATTTTTAGTAGAGATGAGGTTTCACCATGTTGGCCTGGATGGTCCCGATCTCTTGACCTTGTGATCCACTCACTTCAGCCTCCCAAAGTGCTGGGATTACAGGTGTGAGCCACCACGCCCGACCTAGGTTCTTATTTACGGTGTTGTTGTTGTTGCTGTTGTTTGAGACAGGGTCTCACTTTGTCACCCAGGCTGAAATGCAGTGATGTGATCTTGGCTCACAGTAGCCTCTGCCTCTTGGGTTCAGGGAATCCTCCTACCTCAGCCTCCCAAGTAGCTGGGACTGTTATTTTGTTTTCTCATCATTTACTTATTTGTTCTTCTTTTTTTTTTTTAATTAAGGTGAAATTGGTCTGTAGTAAAATTCACCCTTTTATTGTACAGTTCTGTGAGTTTTGAAAAATGCATACAGTGGCACAACTGCCACAGCAATCAAGATCAGTTTAATCACCCCCTAGAAATTCCCCTGAACCCCTCTGTAGTCACTTCCTCACCTCGACTCCAGTCCTTAACAACCATTGATCTTTCTTCTATATCCATAGTTTTGCTTTTTCCAGAATTTTAGTTGTAAAAGTACAGAATTGCTCTAAAAAATTGTAATTCTGTGGTACCTAAAATGCTGTAGATTAATAAGAATATGATGACTGAAGTAGCTCAGAGCTACTTTCCCTTGCCTAGAAAGAAAAAAAAAAAAGGAAGGAAGAAAGGAAGGAAGGCGGGAGGGAGGGAAGGAAGGAAGGAAATATGATCTCTGAACCTCTGGCTATGCTTTCTCGCAAGGGTTTTGTGAAGTGTTTTGTAATAGGCACAAGGTAGCTGTTATTATTTCTAATCAGATCCACACTGAAACCTCCCCTTTCTCTGCTCCTCTCCCTCCCTCGCTCAAAGACACTGGGCCCTGTTCCCAGGGGTCCTTCCCATTGCCACTGTGCATATTCGAAAACTCTGTCAAAAATCAGTGATACTCTTAGGCCAGGCACAGTGGCTCACACCTGTAATCCCAGCACTTTGGGAGGCCAAGGCGGGTGGATTACCTGAGGATCAGGAATTTAAGACCAGCCTGGCCAGCATGGTGAAACCCCGTCTCTACTGAAAATACAAAATTAGCCAGGCCTGGTGGCGCATACCTGTAATCCCAGCACTTTGGGAGACTGAGGCTGGCAGATCACCTGAGATCAGGAGTTCGAGACTAGCCTGGCCAACATGGTGAAACCCCGTCTCTTCTCAAAATAGAAAAATTAGCCAGGAATGGTGGCAGGCATCTGTAATCCCAGTTACTCAGGAGGCTGAGGCAGGAGAATGGCTTGAACCTGGGAGGTGGAGGTTGCAGTGAGCCAAGGTCATGCCACTACACTCCATCCTGGGTGACAAGAGCAAAACTCTGTCTCAAAAACAAAAATCAAGGCCGGGCGTGGTGGCTCACGCCTGTAATCCCAGCACTTTGGGAGGCCGAGGCGGGTGGATCACGAGGTCAAGAGATCGATACCATCCCGGTCAACATGGTGAAACCCCGTCTCTACTAAAAATACAAAAAATTAGCTGGGCATGGTGGCGTGTGCCTGTAATCCCAGCTACTCAGGAGGCTGAGGCAGGAGAATTGCCTGAACCCAGGAGGCGGAGGTGCGGTGAGCCGAGATCGCGCCATTGCACTCCAGCCTGGATAACGAGAGCGAAACTCCGTCTCAAAAAAAAAAAAAAAAAAAAAAAAATCAATGACACTCTAGATACATACCTAAAATAATAAAAAACAGGGCCTCAAACACATACTTGTATGCCAGTGTTCATTGCAGCATTATTCATAATGGCCAAAAGGTAGAAACAACCAAACAGAGGAATGGATAAACAAAGTGTGATGACTGGGTGCGGTGGCTCATGCCTATAATCCCAGCACTTTGGGAGGCCAAGGTGGGTGGATCACAAGGTTAGAAGTTCAAGACCAGCCTGGCCAAGTTGGTGAAACCCCGGGTCTCTACTAACAATACAAAAATTAGCCAGGCATGGTGGCAGGCGCCTGTAATCCCAGCTATTCGGGAGGCTGAGGCAGGAGAATTGCTTGAACCCGGGTGGCAGAGGTTGCAGTGAGCTGAGATTGTGCCACTGCACTCCAGCCGGGGTGATAGAGTGAGACTCCATCTCAAAATATATGTATACAAAACAAAAAACCAAAATGTGATATATATATACAAGGGAATGTTTTTCAGCTATAAAAACAATGAAGTTCTGACACACACAACAACAGGGATGAACCTTGAAGACATTATGCTAAGTGAAATAAGCTGGACACAAAGGACATGTATTGTATGATTGTCACTTACATGAAATATCTAGAATAGTCAAATTCACAGAGACAGAAAGCTTAGCGGTTATCAGGGGCTGGAGGGAGAGGGGAATGAGGAGTTATTGCTTAATGGGTACAGAGTCTCTGTTTGGAGTGATCAAAGTTTTGGAAATAGATAGTGGTGATGGTTGCACAACACTGTGGATGTAATTAATGCCACTGAATTTATACTTTAAAATGGTTTCAATGGCAGATTTTATGTAGAGGTATTTTCCCACAATTAAAAAACAAATAATACCATAAAATTTTTGTTAGTCAATTTAAGTAAATAACAAAACAGGCCAGGCGTGGTGGCTCATGCCTGTAATCCCAGCACTGTGGGAGGCCAAGATGGGTGGATCACCTGAGACTAGGAGATTGAGACCAGCCAGACTGACATGGTGAAACCCCATTGCTAATAAAAATACAAAAAAATTAGCCGGGCATGGTGGCACATTCCTGTAATCCCAGCTATTTGGGAGGTTGAGACAAGAGAATTGCTTAAACCTAGATGGCGGAGGTTGCAGTGAGCTGAGATTGTGCCATTGTACTCCAGCCTGGGTGACAAAAGCAAAAATCTGTCTCAAAATAAATAAATAAGTAAAAGAAAAGAAAATAAATAAATGACAAACCCTGTCCCCACAAAAAACCCAGTGACACTCCTTGAAGCAAAACAGAGTACCTTATAGGTCCAGCATTCAGCTGGCAAAGGAAAGAGAGGTCTACTGGAGTGAATTTTCCAGGTCACAACATGCCTCTCCTGTGCACTTTCCTTTACAGTTTACAAAACAAGCACATTTTTTATTTGATCCTTATTACAGCCCTATGAGGTTGGCATCATCATATTCATTTTTGCAAGTGGGGAAACTGATGCCCATAGAGGTTAGACTATTTTGCTCAAGGCCACACTTCAAATGAGTAGTGGAGCTGGGTGGGAATCCCATGTTTCTGACTCCCTATATAGGGTTCCTTACTATGCCCTCCTCCAAGCCCTTACAGGCTGTGTCTGGGCTTCTTACTTACTTTTTTTTTTTTGAGATGGAGTTTCGCTCATGTTCACCAAGCTGGAATGCAGTGGTGCAATCTCGGCTCACCACAACCTCCACCTCCTGGGTTCAAGCAATTCTTCTGCCTCGGCCTCCTGAATAGCTGGGATTATAGGCATGTACCACCATCCCCGGCTAATTTTGTATTTTTAGCAGAGACAGGGTTTCTCCATGTTAGTCAGGCTGGTCTCAAATTCCTGGCCTCAGGTGATTCACCCGCCTTGGCCTCCCAAAGTGCTGGGATTACAGGCATGAGCCACCATGCCTGGCCTTGTGTGGGCTTCTTTCTAAGCAGAGTGGAGGACTGTCTCTGTCATCAGCCTCTTGAGCTCAGTTTTTCCTTTTGGCCTTGACCTGGGGCCATTGTCCCAATCCTCTGCTTTCCCCATAGTTGCTCTACTCTGTTCAATTTTTACTTTTCTGATCACCCTCCTCAGCCACCATTTAGGCTCCCAGGCTGGAGGTGACAACTTGAAGGAGGAGGGAGGTATAAAGGATGACTCTGGGTTTCTGGCTGTGTTACTGGATGAATGGAGATGACTGAGGAGGACAAGTTTGGGGTGTAAGAATGCAAACGTAGTGTTAGACCTGTTGAATTTGAAGATCTGTGAGATAGCCAAGACATATCACCATTGTATCCATGGATGCTGTTATGGAGTACTGTTTAGGCGCTGCAACACATACAGCATTGGGGCTGGGGAGGAGCAGTGGGTCAGGGGAATGTGGGCAGGGGTGTGTGGAGCCAGCTTGGGTCCATCTGCCTGCCTTCTTTGCTTCCCCGGGTATTTGCTGCTTGCCTCTGGTGTGCTTCTCCCATATGGGCACTAGGGGGCAGCACACAACAGTGGAAATTGCCAGAACTTCAGTGTCACAGGTTCTGATTTGGAATACTAGATGCTCAGCTAGACAGGGTGGGAACCCATGAACTTACCCTTTTTGGACCTCAGCATTTCTTTCTTTCTTTCTTTTTGAAACGGAGTCTCACTCTGTTGCCCAGCCTCGAGTACAGTGGTGCAGTCTCAGCTCACTGCAACCTATGCCTCCCGGGTTCAAGGGATTCTCCTGCCTCAGCCTCCCGAATAGCTGGGATTACAGGCGTGGGCCACCACACGCAGCTAATTTTTGTATTTTTAGTAGAGACAGGGTTTTACCATGTGGCCAGGTTGGTCTTGAACTCTTCACCTCAGGTGATCTGCACACCTCAGCCTCCTAAGTGCTGGGATTACAGGCATGAGCCACAGTGCCTGGCCTGGACCTCAGTATTTCTCATCCAAAAATGGGTTTAACATGAGGCAGGATAACACATTGGTTTAGAGTGTGAACTCTGGAGCCATAGGATCTGAACTTGTGCCCCAGTTCATACCCGTACCAGCTGTGTGTTCCTTTGGTCAAGTTATTGAACTCCTCTGTGCCTCAGATGCCCCATTGGTAAAGTGTGGGTAGTAACAGCTTCATGTGGTACAATGGAGACCAGCACATGGTAAGTACTAAATAGATGTCAGCTATTTATAGTAACCCCTTTTCCTCACCTCCATGCCCCACCGTCTGGTCCCCTGCTCTGCCATTCTGGGGCTGGAACTCTCAAAGGCAAGACCACTGCCTCTGAGAATAAGCAGAGCAAATTACTGTTATTGACCATGACTGCCTACAATGTGTTAGGTTTATTATGTGCCTTATTCCATTTAATCCCCATAATAAGGCCGTCAGGGTGGCTCACATCTGCAATCCCAGCACTCTGCGTGGCCAAGACAGGAGAATTGCTGGAGCTCAGAAGTTCAGACCAGGCTGGAAAACAGCAAGACTTTGTCTCTACCAAAAAACAGGGAAAAAAAAAAAAAATTAGCCAGGCATGGTGATGCATTCCTGTGGTCCCAGCTACTCATGTTAGTCCATGTTTATTATCTATTTGGTCAAAAATTCTCAAGCAAAGAGAGTTTCTCTTTCCAAACAGTTTCAGCAAATGTCCCAGTATTGAGTTTCATTGGCCAGGCCGGGGTCACAAGCCCATTCCTAAAGACAAAAAACATGCACTGAGCACGTAGGAGAGGTGGTTCCCCACAAAATATAAAGTCATTGTTACCAAAAGCAGGACAAATGGATGCTGGGAAGGCAAAAATCACAGCTGCCTACTCCATCATCCTCGATTTCCTTTTCTACTGTAGGTTTCCTTGGCTATTCCTTCCACTTACTGTTTACTTCCTTCATAGCACAAATGACCTTATATGTGTTGACTCCATGGCCTTCCTCTCTTGCCCTAGCTTGAGAGTGCTCAGAGGACAGGGGTCTTACCCGTCTTGATCACTGCTACATCCCCAGCACTTGGAACAGTGTCTGCACACAGTAAGTGCTTAATAAAGCCTTGTGGCAGAAATGAACTTGCTGGAGAGCCAGGCTCTCTTGCTTTCTTTTTCATTTCAACTTCTTTTATTTTTGTTTTGGAGAAAGGGGTCTTGCTTTGTCACTCTGCCAAAGTGCAGTGGCACCATCATAGCTCCCTGCAGCCTCAACCTCCCAGGCTCAAAGCAGTCCTCCTGCCTCAGCCTCCCTAGTAGCTGGGACTACAGGAGTGTGCCACCACACCCAGCTAATTAAAAAAAAAATTTCTTTTGGCTAGGCAAGGTGGCTCATGCCTGTAATCCCAGCACTTTGGAAGGCTGAGGTGGGCATATCACCTGAGGTCAGGAGTTCAAGACTAGCCTGGCTAACATGGTGAAACCCCGTTTCTACTAAAAATACAAAAAATTAGCCAGGTGTGGTGGTGCATGTCTGTAATCCCAGCTACCTGGGAGGCTGAGGCAGAACCCGGGAGGCAGAGGTTGAAGTGAGCTGAGATCGCACCATTGCACTACAGCTTGGGCAACAAGAGAGAAACTTTGTCTAAAAAAAAATTTTTTTTTTTTTTTTTTGGTAAAGTCCAGGCACAATGGCTTACACCTGTAATACCAGCACTTTGGAAGGCCAAGGCAGGCAGATTTCTTGAGATCAGGAGTTCTAGACGAGCCCAGCCAACATGGTGAAACCCCATCTCTACAAAAATGAAAAAAGCATCTGGGCATGGCAGCATGCACTTGGAATACCAGCTTCTCAGGAGGCTGAGGCAGAATCGCTTGAACCCAGGAAGCAGAGGTAGCAGGGAGCTGAGATTACACCACTACACCCCAGCCTGGGCAACAAAGCGAGACTTCATCTAAAAAAAAAGTTATTTTTGTAGAGATGGGGTCTCACTCCATTGCCCAGGCTAGTCTGGAACTCCTGGGCTCAAGCAATCCTCCTGCCTTGGCCTCCCAAAGTATGGGAATTATAGGTTTGAGCCACTGCCCCGGCCCCAAAAATTCTTGACCTCGATTTCTCAGCCAGATCTGCTTTTTCTTGGTTTTTCCCATTTGGGTCAAGGGTACCCTCATCCACCCTGCTGCTTCATCCACAAAGCCAAAGAGCATTCTCTCATCCCCACAGTAATCCATGTACAAGTCCTTTCGTTCACCTCCAAATAAAACTCCAACCCATCCCCCCTCCCAGCCCTTGCCAGCATGCCTGGCACCATCCCCTGTCAGCTGGGATTATGGCAGTAATCTCCTAACTGGTCTTCTTCATTCCCTTCTTGCTCCCTTTTAGTCCATTCATTTTATATGGCAAACAGCATGATCTTTTAAAAACAAATCAGATCATGTTGATCCCCAACTTAAACCATTTAAACGCTTCCGCTGCAATTAAAGTAAAATCTGAAATCCTCACCCTGGCCTTCAGGCCCAAGCTGCATCTCGACCTTAGCCCTCCCCACTTTTCCTGCTGGCTCACCAGGCACTGCACACACTGGTTTTTCTGCCTCGGGGCCTTTGCACTTGCAATTTCTTCTGCTGGGAAATCTCACTCCCCAATTCCACATGCCTGGTTTCTGCTCATCTTTCAGGTCTCAGCTTAAATGTTACTAAAGGAGAATATTTAATACCTCCTTGACTCCCTTTTCTGTCATGTCACTAGCTTATTCCTTGGTCATGATTTCTGGGGAAGAATTCTGGAGCATACTACCAGGGTGTTGAATCCTACTTCCACTGCTCCTTGACCACGTGACCTTAGCTATTTGCTGCTCTGTCCTTCAATTTCCTCATCTGCAAAATGGGGTATTGCAAAATGGAGTACCTTATAGGATCAGTACCTGGCACAGGGTAAGCACTAGGTAAATATTTTAATTAAAAAAATTGTAGGCTGGGCAGGGTGGCTCACACCTGTAAAAAAATTTTTTTTAGAAACAGGGTCTCTGTCACCCAGGCTGGAGTGCAGTGGTGCAATCACAGTACACTGCAACCTCAAAATCCCAGGCTCAAGCAATCCTCCCATCTCAGCCACCTGAGTAGCTGGGACTACAGGAACACACCACCATGCCTGGCTAATGTTTTTATTTTTATTTTTGCAGACATAGGGTCTTGCTTTGTTTCTCAAGCTGGTTTTGAACTCCTGGCTTCAAGCGACCCTCCTGCATCAGCTTCCCAAAGTGCCGGGATTATAAGCATGAGCTACTATACCTGGCTTCCAGAGGCTTCATTTTACAAATGCAGGAACAGAGACTAAGAGAGGAGAAGGATTTGCTCCGGTTTGCACAGTAAACTAAGCCCAAGACTTCTGGCTTCTAGGAAAGATTTATTTAAGCCCTCATTGATATAAAAACTCTTTTTTTTTTTTTTGAGGCGGAGTTTCGCTCTTGTTACCCAGACTGGAGTGCAATGGTGCGATCTCGGCTCACCGCAACCTCCGCCTCCTGGGTTCAAGCAATTCTCCTGCCCCAGCCTCCCGAGTAGCTGGGATTACAGGTGTGCACCACCATGCCCAGCTAATTTTTTTGTATTTTTAGTAGAGATGGGGTTTCACCTTGTTGACCAGGATGGTCTCGATCTCTTGACCTCGTGATCCACCCAAAGTGCTTGGCCTCCCAAAGTGCTGGGATTATAGGCGTGAGCCACTGTGCCCGGCCTAAAAACTCTTTTTAAAAAAATGTTTCATTAGAAAAAGTATTTATTTCTGCTCCTTTCATACATTTTATTGTTCAGGAAACAGTCTTATATACATATCTGAAATAATCTACCATCACACACTCTAGTTAAAGGCAAAGCACCATAGGTAAAGCTGATCAGCTGTCCAGAGTTCTCAGTTTATGGAATCTTGCTTTTGATATTATGTTAATTTCTGAAAATTAGAAATGTCATCTCCAAAAAATATTAAGGGGGTTGTAAAAAAAATCACTTTATTTGATATTATGGATGTAGATATGGAGTATATTTTCTTTAAGAAATAAAAAACTAAGAAGAAAATGCCACTCTTCATTGTTGGTAGGTCAGCAGATCGGCAGGAAAAAAAATACTGTGATAGCGGGCCAGTTGCAGTGGCTCACGCCTGTATTCCCAGCACTTTGGGAGGCCGAGGCGGGTGGATCACGAGGTCAAGAGATCAAGACCATCCTGGTCAACATGGTGAAACCCCGTCTCTACTTAAAAATACAAAAAATTAGCTGGGCATGGTGGTGCGTGCCTGTAATCCCAGCTACTCAGGAGGCTGAGGCAGGAGAATTGCCTGAACCCAGGAGGCAGAGGTTGCGGTGAGCCGAGATCGTGCCATTGCACTCCAGCCTGAGTAACGAGAGTGAAACTCCGTCTCAAAAAAAAAAAAAAAAAAAAAAAAATACTGTGTTAACTTGTCTCTTTAATACCAAGAAGAAATTCTAGTCCAAGCTTCAATACACTTCCTGTTTTTTTCACTAGATACTTCTTTTACTGCTGCTCTTCATTCTTTTCCACATTTCATATCAGAGGATTGGTATAGCCATTAAAACTTCATTGACAGGGCAGGTCGAGGTGGCCCATGCCTGTAATCCCAGCACTTTGGGAAGCTCAGGAGGGTGGATCACAAGGTCAGGAGTTCAAGACCAGCTTGACCAAGACAGTGAAACCCCGTCTCTATGAAAAATACACACATAAAAAAATTAGCTGGGCATGGTGGCGGGTGCATGTTGTCCTAGCTACTTGGGAGGCTGAGGCAGGAGAATCGCTTGAACCCGGGAGGCAGAGGTTGCAGTGAGCCAAGATTTCACCACTGCACTCCATCCTCGGTGATAGAGTGAGAGTGAGACTCCATCTCAAAAAAAAAACCAAAAAACAAAAAACACAACAACAACACACAAAAAAACAGGACACAGACGAATCCAATGAATAGAAGAAAAAATCTATTGTATTTTGGGATATTTGATGCATTAAATCGGTCCAGGATTATGAAACCTAAACCTCCCATTGTAAATAGGAAGCTGGATGCAAGTCCGTCCATAATATATTGTCCATTTACTCTGCAGGCCAAGAAAGCTACTGGCCTCTGAAACCCATGTTCATCAGTCATAGGGCCAACATTTGGAGGTTCAGCAATAATATCAGAAATTATTCCTCTGGTGATGAGGAAGCTAGACACCACCACCAAAGCATACACAGTCAAGGCCAACGCCATGTGCAGCCAGGGCAGTTTCTTTAGCTTCAGGTTGGGACATTCGAGCACTAAGAACGGGACACAGTACAAAGTCTCCATGCTGGTGGCAGCAAGGCAAAACCTCTTTAATTAATTAATTAATTTTTGTGAGAAGGAGTCTTGCTCTGTCATCTAGGCTGGAGTGCAGTGGCACAATCTTGGCTCACTGAAACCTCCACCTCCCAGGTTCAAGAGATTCTCTTGCCTCAGCCTCCCAAGTAGCTGGGATTACAGGTATGCACCACCATGCCTGGCTAATTTTTGTATTTTTAGTAGAGATGGGGTTTCACCATGTTGACCAGTCTGGTCTTGAACTCCTGACCTCAGGTGATCCACCTGCCTCAGCCTCCAAAAGTAAAGGGATTACAGGCATGAGCCACCATGCTGGACCAATATAAAAGCTCTTGATTTAACAATGGAGAGAAAGGAGTAAGGAGGAGAAGAAGAATGAGGAAGCGCTGAATCAGGTGTTCACTGGCAGGCAGGAACACTGACAGGTATGTGGGGCAACCAGAGATCTTGCAGGGAGGGCAGTGGAGTCGTTAAGGAAATAGAGGTGGAGGCTGGGGCCTGACTGGGTTATTTTCAGAGCTGCTATCTTTGTCTGCATCTGCTAAATTATTAAGCTGAGATCACTTCCTAGAGGGTGCCAGGCCAGGTTGCCAGGGAGAAGCTGAAAGGGAGAGGTTAGATCTCTTAGCAGAGGCCTCAAATATTCTAGGCTGGGATAGAGGTAGACTCCTCAGGCCTTGACCCCTTCTCCACGCCACTCTCAGCTGATGGAGGGGATTGGGGATCCTGCTTGGGGCCACAGCCAGTCACTATCCCCTCCACAAGGCTGTCTCTTCTGACTGTTGTCCAGGAACTTGGTCCCATCTCAGCTGCCTCTTCTCTTTCAGGATCTCAGACCCAAGCCACAGGTTTTGAGTCAGATAGATATGACCATAGATAGGTGAGATTTGGGAACATCCTTGCATGTATCAATTTTCTTGTCTATGCCATAGATATTAGCCATTCCACTTCTCAGATGAAAGCCCTGAAGTTCAGAGAACAAAGGTGTCTCTCTCAGGGTTACATAGCTAGAAAAAGACTGAACTTTAATTCAAACATAAGTCTTTCTGATTTCAGGCTCCTTTCTTCTGTTTTCTTCTTTTTTAAATTTTTTAAGATGGAGTTTCACTCTTGTTGCCCAGGCTGGAGTGCAGCAGTACAATCTTGGCTCACTGCAACCTCCACCTCCTAAGTTCAAGTGATTCTCCTGCCTCAGCCTCAGAGTAGCTAGGCTACAGGTGGGTACCACCACGCCCAGCTAATTTTTGTATTTTTAGTAGAGACGGGGTTTCACCATATTGGCCAGGATGGTCTTGAGCTCTTGACCTCATGATCTGCCCTTCTTGGCCTCCTAAAGTGCTGGGACTACAGGCATGAACCACCACACCTGGCCTAATTTTTCTATTTTTAGTAGAGATGGGGTTTCACCATGTTGGTCAGGCTGGTCTTGAACTCCTGACCTCAAATGATCCACCTGCCTAAGCCTCCCAAAGTACTGGGATTACAGGTGTGAGCCACCTCGTCCAGCCTTTTTCTCCTCCTGCTCCCCTTCTTCCTCCTCCTCTTCTTCTTTTCTTCTTCCTTCTTCCTTCTTTCTTTTTTCTTCTTCCTCTTGTTCCTCCTCTCCCTCCTATCCCTCCTCTCCCTCCTTCACCCCCCTCCCCCTCCCCTCCCCCTTCTTCTTCTTCTTCTTTTCTTCTGAGACGGGGTTTTTCTCTGTCTCCCAGGATGGAGTGCAGTGGTACAATACTAGCTCACTGCAGCCTCAAACTCCTGGGCTCAAGGGGTCCTTCTGCCTTAGCCTCCCATGTAGCTATAGGCATGCACCACCACATATAGCTAATTGAAAAAATTTTTTTTTCTTTTTTTTACTTTTTTTGAGCCAGCAGCTGGGAGCCAGAAGTGCCCCGGGCACCGGCTAAAATTTTTTGTAGAGATAGAGTCTTGCTATGTTGCCCAGGCTGGTCTCAAACTCCTGGCCTGGCCAGGCTTGGTGGCTCATGCCTGTAATCCCAGCACTTTGGGAGGCCGAGGTGGATGGATCACGAGGTCAGGAGTTCAAGGCCAGCCTGGCCAAGATGTTGAAACCCCATCTGGGTGACAAAGTGAGACTCTGTCTCAAAAAACAAAGTAAAAAAAATAAAAAAAAAACAAACTCCTGGCCTGAAGTGATCCTCCCATCTTGGCCTCCCAAAGTGCTAGGATTATAGGCATGAGCCCCTGTCCTTGGCCTATTCTTTGTTGTTTATTTTTTTTTTAGATGGAGTCTTGCTCTGTCACCCAGGCTGGAGTGCAGTGGAAAGATACAGCTCACTGCAGCCTCAACCTCCTGGGCTCAAGCAATCCTCTCGCCTCAGCCTCCTGAATAGCTGGGACTACAGGCATGCACCACCATGCTCAGCTAATATATTTTTATTTTTCCTAGAGATGAGGATGAGGTCTCAGCATGTCCCCCACCCTGGTCTTGAACTCCTGGGTGCTCAAGTGATCCTCCTGCCTCAGTCTCTCAAAGTGCTTGGATTATAGGTACAAGCCACCTAGTCTGACAGCCTGTTCTTTTTTTTTTTTTTTTTTTTTTGAGATGGAGTTTTGCTCTTGTTACCCAGGCTGGAGTGCAATGGCGCGATCTCGGCTCACCACAACCTCCGCCTCCTGGGTTCAGGCAATTCTCCTGCCTCAGCCTCCTGAGTAGCTGGGATTACAGGCACGCGCCACCATGCCCAGCTAATTTTTTGTATTTTTAATAGAGATGGGGTTTCACCATGTTGACCAGGATGGTCTCGATCTCTTGACCTCGTGGTCCACCCGCCTCGGCCTCCCAAAGTGCTGGGATTACAGGTGTGAGCCACCGCACCCGGCTGTTCTTTTTTAGTATTTTATCTGTTTTCCAGATTTTCTACAAAAGGAATGTACTTTATACCTTTTATAAAGATCAGAAAAGTGCAATAATCATTATAGTTTAAAGATGCATTTCTTCATTCGATGTTGTGTTTGCTGGGCTGGCTGTGCACTAACAGGTGGTGGACTGTGGCTTCTTTCTACTGTGAGAGTGTGGTGCTCAGGAGCAGTTAGGAAAGCTGGCAGGGCCAGGCTCAGTGGCTCACGCCTGTAATCCCAGCACTTTGGGAGGCCGAGGCGGGCAGATCACGAGGTCAGGAGTTCAAGACCAGCCTGGCCAATATGGTAAAACCCCGTCTTTACTAAAAATATAAAAATTAGCTGGGCATAGTGGCGCATGCCTGTAGTCTCAGTTACCCGGGAGGCTGAGGTAGGAGAATTGCTTAAACCTGGAAGCAGAGGTTGCAGTGAGCCGAGATCACACCACTGCACCACTCCAGCCTGGGCAACAGAGCAAAATTCTGTCTCAAAAGAAAAAAAAAAAAAAAAGAAAGAAAGCCGGCAGATGCTAGTGGTCCTTTGCACATGGTGTTCCCATCCTGAATCCTTGTCCTTTCCCCCCACCACCTCTGCAGCACTCGCTTTGATGTATTCTTCAGGTCTCAGTTTACATATCATCTCCTGCAGGAAACCCTCCCTGGTCTCCTCCCCACCAGGCTGGGGTCAGTGCTGTTCTGTCTTCTCACAGTCTCTGTGCTGTCTCCATCCTGGTAGAAACCTCACTGAACTGCCATTGCCTGCCTGTGTACCCCCTACACTCACTGAGGGCAGGGCCCATCTGATTATTGCTGTACCTCCAGCCGCCAGCACAGCAGAAGAGGTGATGAACAGCTTTTGCATGAGTGAAATGAAGAACAAATGAATGGGCAGGGCACGGTGGCTCACGCCTGTAATCCCAGCACTTTGGGAGGCTGAAGCGGGCAGATCACGAGGTCAGGAGATTGAGACAATCCTGGACAATATGGTAAAACCCTGTCTCTACTAAAAAAATACAAAAATTAGCTGGGTGTGGTGGTGGGTGCTGTATCTTACCGCTGCACTCCAGCCTGAAGGACAGAGTGAGACTCTGTCTCAAAAAAAAAAAAAAAAAAAAAATTAGCTGAGTGTGGTGGCAGGTACCTGTAATCCCAGCTACTCAGGAGACTGAGGTAGGAGAATTGCTTGAACCTAGGAGGCAGAGGTTGCAGTGAGTCAAGATTACGCCACTGCACTCTAGCCTGGGGCAGTAGAGCCAGACTCCACCTCAAAAAAAAAAAATTAAAAGCAATAAATGAATAAATGGAGAAAGGGACTTCTCCATTCTCAACAAGGTCTACCCTTGTGTTATTTTTCTTTTCTTTTCTTTTCTTTTGAGGTGGAGTCTCGCTCTGTCCCCGCGGCTGGAGTGCAGTGGCACGATCTCAGCTCACTGCAACCTTTGCCTCCTGGGTTCAAGCAGTTCTCCTGCCTCAGGCTCCTGAGTAGCTGAGACTACGGGCACACGCCACCATGCTTGGCTAATTATTTTGTGTTTTTAGTAGAGACGGGGTTTCACTATCTTGACCAGCCTGGTCTTGAACTCCTGACCTCATGATCCACCCTCCTAGGCCTCCCAAAATGTTGGGATTACAGGCATCAGCCACCGCACCCAGCCTACCCTCGTGTTCTTTTTCTTTTTCTTTTTTATGTTTTTTGAGATGGAGTCTCGCTCTGTTGCCAGGCTGGAGTGCAGTGGCACAATCTTGGTTCACTGCAACCTCAGACTCCCAGGTTCAAGTGATTGTCCTGCCTCAGCCTCCCAAGTAGCTGGGATTACAGGCATCTGCCACCATGCCCAGCTAATTTTTGTATTTTTAGTAGAGATGGTATTTCACCATGTTGGCCAGGATGGTCTTGATCTCTTGACTTTGTGATCTGCCCATCTTGGCCTCCCAAAGTGCTGGGATTACAAGTGTGAGCCACCGCGCCCAGCCCCCTTGTGTCATTTTTCATTTCAAACAAATATTTATTGAGTGCCTTATGGGGCCAGGCACGCTACTTGACTTCAGGGGATTCTAGTGATAAGCAAAAGCAGTCAAGGGGGAGACTATTAATAATTAAACAATAAACAAATACATATATATATGACTTGTGGGAAATACCACAGAGGATAGCAACAGGGAGCATTGTCTGAGAATAACAGGGAGGTAAGGAGTGACCATGGAGTGGGTCACGTCTGTGTTTAAATCCTTGCTTGGCCATTTACCTGCTGTGTGACTTCGGACAAGCTTCTTCACTACTCTGGGCTTTGGTTTCTCATCAGGAAGAGGTTATCAATTGCCCTCTCTTAGGGGTGATAGATATCTGGAGACAGAGAACGTTCATTCCTCCAATAAATATATATTGCACACCAGGCCTGGTGGCTCACACCTGTAATTCCAGGACTTTGGGAGGCCAAGGCGGAGGGATCACGAGGTCAGGAGAAGGAGACTATCCTGACACGATGAAACCCCATCTCTACTAAAAATACAAAAACAATTAGCAGGGCATGGTGTCACACACCTCTAATCCCAGCTACTCAGGAGGCTGAGGCAGAAGAATCTCTTCAACCCAGGAGGCAGAGGTTACAGTGAGCTGAGATCGTGCCATTGCACTCCAGCATGGGCAACAGAGTGAGACTCTCTCTCAAAAATAAAAAAAATAATAATAAATAAATAAATAAATAAAATATATCTTCTCCCACTCAGAGAAATTACTTGCCCAAGGTCACCCAGATAGGCAGCATGTGTGGGTTTTGAACCCAGGTCTGACTGGTTCTCTGGATCTGGTCAGTGATGGGGGCTGAGGGTAAGTCCCAGTCTTCTTCCCCTGAATCAGTCCCCCAAGAGTTGGGAGCAATGATCTGCCTCTCTGTCCATCTCCCCACTACCAGGATGATGGGGGGCTTCTGCCCTGAGAAAGATCTATCGCTGCATGACACAAAAGAGACCGTTCAAAGGGATGCCACCATTCAGCTGGGCAATCCTCCTTGCTGGGAGCAACCTGGTATCTCCTGAGCCTCCCTCATCTTCACTGAGCCCCTCCAACTCTCTGAGTTCCCAAGCCCCTCACTGAACCTCCCTTCCCCTATGGGGAGCCTCTGCCAGCACCTTGGCACACACTCAGCCCCTTCCCCTCACTGAGCCCCAGCACAGTCACTGAACAGCTCTTCTTCCTCTCACTGAGACCTCTCCTTTCTCTGAGTCATCCCCGCAAGCCCTCCCCTTTCCCTTACTAAGTCTCTACCACCCTTGGTCACTAGGCGCCCTGCCTCTGACCTCCTCCCTCCCCCAAGCCCTCCTCCCTTCCTCTTCACCGTGCCTGGCGCCTCTCATCCACCCGCCCTCCTCTCCCAGCTCCTTCTGAGCTGCCTCTTTGGAGCCAAACTGTCTTGCCCACCCACGAGTCCCCATCACTCAGTCTCACTCAGTCTGACACCTGAAAGCACTTAGAGAGCATGTTTCCGCGCGGGAGCTCTGTCATCATCCTGCACATCACACAAGCATGCCATCTGCCTCTTCAGGTTGCAGCAGTCACACTGGCCACAGCTTCCACAGGTCCTCCTGAGCCCAGGGTCTGTTGCAGTCCTTCCCACTTGGGTTCAGAGCTGGTTTCTGAACCCCTGGGCCTTGCCCCCACCCACCACAGAGACCTCCCATCTCTGATGACACCTTCAAGTGGATGGAAACTGAGGCAGACCCCTGGTGTCTGGGCCAGTGTTTGGTATGGCAGGGTCATTTCTGTTGGGGGAAAAGTGGGCAGGGTTCTGTTCTATCATTTTGTCAGGGCCAGATGAGAATCGTCAGATAAAGTCCCATATAAGGAGCATCACTCCACCAAGAGGACTAGACTCAGACGGCATGAATGGCTGAGCTGGTGCATTTCTGTCCAGATTCAGGAATCTGGGTTCAGCCACCAGTCGGCCATATGACATTGGTCAAAGCACTACTGCCCTTTAGGGTCTGTTTCCCCGCTCTTTATTTTTATTTATTTTTTTAAGACAGAGTCTTGCTCTGTTGTCCAGACTGAAGTGCAGTGGCACAATCTCGGCTCACTGCAACCTCAGCTTCCTGAATTCAAGCAATTCTCCATCAGCCTGCCGACTAGCTGGAACTGCAGGTGTGCACCACCACACCCAGCTAATTTTTTTGTATTTTCAGTAGAGATGGGGTTTCACCGCGTTGGCCAGGCTGGTCTCGAACTCCTGACCTTAGATGATCCACCCGGCCTCCCAAAGTGCTGGGATCACAGGCGTGAGCCACTGCGCCGAGCCAGTTTCCCAGTCTTTAAAAGGTCTAGGAACACCCGCTGGGAGGAGTAAAATAAAAAATGAGCAGAGGCAGGGAAAGAACTTTGCAAACCGTGGGGTCCAGGGCTCCTCTGTGGTGCCACCAAGGTTTGCAAGCTCAGCGGCAGCGCTGAGATATTTGTTTTGCGAATGAAGGGCCCTACCTAGCGTGAAATCAGCCCAGCCAGATCCCCAACCCACCAGAACGGCAGTGGTCCCTCTGCGTTAACTCCAGTGAGGTGGGAGAAGGGGGTCCTGGCGAGCCCTGCGGCCCAGGAGAGACCAGGCGGAACTGATTCGGCCAAGGGCAGTATAAGGTGTGGGAAGAGAACTGCACAAGGAGTCAAGCCTCCTGTGTAACAACAGCCCAGACAGACTCTCTTCGCACAGAGGCCTTGGGTAAGACCCCGCCCCCCGGTGGAGACTGGATTCCATGATTTTCTAAACACCAGCTACCAGAGCTTATGACTCTGAGGGTCCAAACCAGGGAGTATGAGGTTCCCTTTGCAGCCAAAACTTGGGGAGAGGCGAAAGGGGACCGGATGCCCTAGAAGGGCAAAATCCGGCGAAGGTTAGGACCTGAAGGGTTTGGAGAATGCCCTGAAAGCGTAGCAGGGGAGGGGGCGGGTTCAGGGCATGCCCATCTCTGATTGGCTGCGCTGCCCGTCGCTCCGCCCCGTGTTCTATAAGATGCGCGGGCGGCGGGCGCGGCCTTGGTGTGGGGTCTGCGGCCGAGTTTTGATTTTCAGGAGCGCGGTGCTCATCCTCCCAGCGCACCAACAGCCGCAGACCGCCGGGGGGCGGGGGATGCCGGGCTGCCGCATCAGCGCCTGCGGCCCGGGGGCCCAAGAAGGGACGGCAGAGCCAGGGTCGCCGCCGCCGCCCTGGGAGCCCATGCCATCCTCTCAGCCCCCGCCCCCAACTCCGACCTTGACCCTGACCCCGACCCCGGCTCAGTCCCCGCTGCTGCCAGACAGAGCCGGGACTTCGGCAGGCGCGGCCGAGGGCCAGGAGCTGCAGCACTGGCGCCAGGGCGCTAGCGGGGGCGCGGGGATCGCCGGGCCCGGAGGGGGCTCTGGCGCGGCGGCGGGCGCAGGAGGCCGCGCTCTGGAGCTGGCCGAGGCGCGGCGGCGGCTGCTGGAAGTGGAGGGCCGCAGGCGCTTGGTGTCCGAGCTGGAGAGCCGCGTGCTGCAGCTGCACCGCGTTTTCTTGGCAGCGGAGCTGCGCCTAGCGCACCGTGCGGAGAGCTTGAGCCGCCTGAGCGGCGGCGTGGCGCAGGCCGAGCTCTACCTGGCGGCGCACGGGTCGCGCCTGAAGAAGGGCCAGCGCCGCGGCCGCCGCGGCCGCCCCCCTGCCCTGCTGGCCTCCGCGCTCGGCCTGGGCGGCTGCGTGCCATGGGGCGCCGGGCGACTGCGGCGCGGCCACGGCCCCGAGCCCGACTCGCCCTTCCGCCGCAGCCCGCCCCGCGGCCCCGCCTCCCCGCAGCGCTGACCTCCACGCCCGGACCCCTGGCCACCCCAACAGGCCTCACCAAGGTGCCGACCGACCGACTGATCGCGGACGCTGGCTGGATGGAAGACGGATCTGCAGGAAGAGACAGTGGGGGGCCAGGGGCACAGTAGAGGAGGCTGAGGTGCGCTCTTAGCGGCTGGTGCGTTCGAGGGTCAGGATGTGTTGGGGGGCTGGTCCAGGGCCCCGGAACTCCCTTCCCTGGGGCTGCCGGCTTCTGCTGGGTCCCTAGTAAAGCTGCCACTTTCTGTTCCCGTCTCTCCCCGACCATCTGGGTAGTAAGGTGGTAGCACCAAGTCTCCATTATGAGTTGGACTCTTGAGGGGGCTCAGATCCCAGGAACGGGTTGGTGGCAAACTTTACCATTTGGAACCTGCGGCATGGATCCAGCAACCCCCATCCTCACCCCGGCTTGCGTTGCCTTTCCCAGACCCCTCGGGGCTGTGAGCAGTCTTGCCCTTGAGGCCGCTGCTTCCTGGCGCCGCCCAGCTCCATGCCTTCAGGAGGACAGAATAATGAGGCCCCAGGATGGAGTAGGGGCTGGCACAGGGCTGTACCACTGAATTCTGCTCTAGGCCTGTTTCCCATCTGGGGAGACAGAATCCCAGAGAGGTTTAGGATTTGTTCCCTTCATACTTGGGCTCTTCTGCTTCTAGAAGACAGCTTTTCTTATGCCCTCATGCAGCTTCGCTAAGACTATGGCCTGACTCAGATAACCAGGACAGGGTGTCTGGCCCCTGCTCACCCAGGGATCCTTATATAGCAAAACCTACAGACTTAGCTCCCAACCTGCCCCTAAGATAGCTAGGCCAGGGTGGAACCAGGTGATACCCTTTAACAGGCCCCAAGGGGACAGGTAATAACATCAGCTTCCAGAAAGGCGGCCTTAAATGGCCAGATCTGAGGTGAGATCTGCTTCTTTTACTGTCCAAATGCCCTTCAGCTTCCCATTCCTCTGTCCCCACTCAGCTGTGAATGACCTGGCTACTGCATTGCTACTCACCAGCTGAGTTAATTGCACTCACTTGTCAGTCTGTGAAGTGGATCTCTTCACCTCACAGAGGGGCTGTGGTGGTGATAACACAGGGCGGAGGTCCTTCTTCTTACCCCCTAAATCATGAAAAGGTAATTTATTATTTTAACTTATACCTAGAAACAGGCACTGCTTTTGATGATAGAGCCACATGCTAATTTAAAGTCCATCTTTTACAGAGTGAAGAGGGAATTTCTCTATGTCACAGGCCAGTGAGGGAAGAACCAAGGTCCCTGGCCTGTGTGTGCCCTTCCCACGGTACCCTGGGTAGGGGCTAGGGAGAGTTGGCTTCTGGATCCTGTCTGCTCTGTGACTGACAACAACTCTGGGCCGCTTTCCTCAGTCCCTTCCAGGGTCAGGATGTCGGAATGGAGTAAAGTGGGGAGGATGCTTTCTCCCATGGGAATCTGGGAGGGTCAGGTACACTCTTCTGACAGGCTGAGAATTGGGGCCCTTACTAGATCCTCCCTCATCAGCCCTTCCCCCAAGATATGAAACTTTTTGGCTGGTTTCTCAGCCAGCAGCCAGAATTTCCTGAACCCTTTCTTAGCCAGGGAAGGGAGGTTCTGGAAGGGGTCTCAGAGCCTCTGACAAAGCTAGGGGACCCCAGGGAAGTAGTGAAGGGGGCAATGCTATCCTCTGGTCTTTCCAGACAGGAAACATCTTCCAAAGCCACTTGGGTCATTTGGGGTCTAGAGGATTAGAGAGGACAGGACTTCTTGGAGGTGACACATGGAACTCAGCTCAGGCCTTGGTGCTGGGCTGCAGCCAGGACTGTGTTTTCTGGGTTGCATGGGAGGGGGCACTTGGTCCAGAGAAGCTTTTAGCTAGTGGTGTAAAGTGCTCGGTGCCATCATAGTTTTGGCTTTCTCCAGGATTTATTTGTAATCAGCTTGTCCTGATTTGGGGTGGGGTGGGTGAATAGAGAATTAGAGATGACACTGGCTAGTAAGAGAGTGTGTGTGTGTGTGTGTATGTATGGGGGGGTAACTGGAGATTGGTCCTGGTGTCACAGGCAGCTGTGCCCCCTCCCTCCACTTCCAGATGTTCCACTGCTCCTCACCAAGCTTCCTGGCCAGGGCACAAACACACAGACTTGAACCCCAGCTCCTAGTTAGTGCTGTGTCCACTACCTCACAGGCAACTAACAAAAGGCACCTTTCCACACCTGCCTGACCCTCCAAGGCCCCCTCTAGAAACTCAGCTGTCTGGCTCCGTTCAGGCTGGGCTCGGTGGCTGTAATCCCAGCACTTTGGGAGCCTGAGGTGGGTGGATCACAAGGTCAGGAGATCGAGGCCATCCTGGCTAACACAGTAAAACTCCACCTCTATTAAAAATACAAAAAATTAGCCAGGTGTGGTGGCAGGCACCTGTAATCCCAGCTACTTGGGAGGCTGAGGCAGGAGAAATGCTTGAACCCGGGAGGTGGAGGTTACAGTGAGCAGAGATCGTGCCACTGCACTCCAGCCTGGGTGACTTTTAAGGAGGCCACAGCTGTGCCTATCACCGACTCCCTAGGGGCAGGAACCCTCTACTTTAAGGGCTTATGTCTCCCAGCCCTTTTCCTGGCAGCCTTTCCTGGCTGTGACCATCCCAGGGGATCCTTGGGGGCTGAGCAGTTTGTTGGAGGCCAGCTCTAGCATGGGACAGAAGACTGACCCACCTTTCTCCCCACATGACTTTCAGAACACTTTCTTGGTGGCCCCCAGCTCTGGAGAGTACAGGGATCTTGGGGATATGTGAATTGAGGACACTGAGAGCCACCAGTGAATTCAGATCTCAGCAAAGGGAAATGAGGGGCACAGGAGCCTTTCCTCAGGATGGTTCTTAGGGCTGGGAGACTAGTTCAAGGTTCTAACCTGAGACCTGCCCCTACCTGGATAACCAAGTGTATGGTGCCACCAGAGGGCAGTGTGGGGCTGCTTTCTCGAGACGAGGGGGCGCAACCTGGAGCAGATTTGGTTACTTTATTGTTCCCGCCCTGAATTGTCCCTTTACCCGGTAGTCCAGGGGCTTCCCAGGACTTGAACTGTAGGGGTCTGGGAGAAAGAGCAGGGTAGTCATGGTCGGCACATTCATAGAGCGGGAGTGTAGTTCTGGTGATGGCTTCTTGAGTGGGGTGTATTGGAGGCCACAGCAGTGCCCATTGCTGACTCCCTAGGGGCAGGAACCCTCTTTGAAAGGGGAGCAAAGGATGCCCCTTTGGCTAGGCTGAGCCTGGAACCCCAGAGAGGAAAGACTTTCAGGAAAGACAGGTAGCCCTTTTTGGGGTCACCATCAGGATGAAAGACCTGAGTCATTTTGCATTCACGGCTTTGTTACACTAATTGATCAGAACCCAGTGTCCCGCTGCCAGTGGTGGCCAAGGTTGCCTTAGAGATTAGGCTGGAGCAGGCTGGGTGCGGTGGCTCAGGCCCGTAATCCCAGCACTTTGGGAGGCTCAGGCGGGCAGATCACAAGGTCAGGAGTTCGAGACAAGCCTGGCTAATATGGTGAAACCCCATCTCTACTAAAAATACAAAAAAATTATCTGGGCATGGTGACGCATGCCTGTAATCCCAGCTACTTGGGAGGCTGAGGCAGGAGAATTGCTTGAACAGGGGAGGCAGAGGTTGCAGTGAGCCATTTTTTTTTTCAGACGGAGTTTCGCTCTTGTTACCCAGGCTGGAGTGCAATGGCGTGATCTTGGCTCACCGCAACTTCCCCCTCCTGGGTTCAGGCAATTCTCCTGCCTCAGCCTCCCGAGTAGCTGGGATTACAGGCACGTGCCACCATGCCCAGCTAATTTTTTGTATTATTAGTAGAGACGGGGTTTCACCATGTTGACCAGGATGGTTTTGATCTCTTGACCTCGTGATCCACCCGCCTCGGCCTCCCAAAGTGCTGGGATGGCAGGCGTGAGCCACCGCGCCCGGCCCTCAGTGAGCCTTTATTGTGCCACTGCACTCTAGCCTGGGTGACAGAGCAAGACTACGTCTTAAAAAAAAAAGAGATTAGGCTGGAGCCACAGAAAATGGCCGAGGTGCTCCAAGCCTCAAGCCTGCAGCCACTCCCCTTCCCTAAGCCTGTCAGTGGGCTCCTCAAGAACAACTTAGGTGCCCAGGCTTCTCATGGCTGAAGGAGAGGCTCCCTGTCATAAGAGCAGTGCAGGTGGAGGTATTTGGGAAAGCTTGGAGATCCCCAACCTACTTCCCCCCATTAGTCCTTGACTGCACCCTGGCCAGGGGCGATGGGGGAAGGGAACCCTTGGTTCTGGAATAATATCTTAACCACCTCCTCTATGCCAGGCCCCTGAGCACTTTACACCCATTAATCTGTTCCAGTCCTTGCCACCACTCTGCAAAGTAAGGGTTATTATCCCCATTTCCACAGGTGAAGAAACAGGGAGGGCGGGTGACTTGCCCAAAGACATGAGCTGTAACTGGGGGATCCCTTAAACATTAGGCTATATGGTGATTCATTTATCAGGCTAAAGAGGGGTCCATTTAGGGGGATATCTGGGTTCCCACATTCAAGGCTGTGTATAGTGACTTCTGGTCCTTGGGTCTTGGAAGGGACATGAGATGCTGGAGGGATGGCAGAAAGTGCCCCTCCCCCCAGAGTCTGGGCACACCCCAACCTGCTTGGGCTCTGGGGGGTGAGTCAGGCTGAGTCAGCACACCTGGCTTCTGACGAGGGTGGGCCAAGGATGCTCTGGGCTTAAGCCTCCCAAAGGCTTGCCTTGGAGGGCTGCCTCCTCTCCCTGCATATCTGGGCTGGAATGTTTGGTGTCAAGGAGAGCAAAGAGCTGGGATGGCAGAGGAGGAGGATGACACACTTCACGGTGGGGGCAAAAAGGGAACAAGACAGACCTGACATTTAGTCCTGGCCTGGAACTCCTCAACTGAGGGATCCTGAGCAATGCCTTTCCTTTCCTGAGCCAGTTTCTTCTGATTTTTTTTTTCTTTTTTCTTTTTTTTTTTTCAGATCCAGACTTACAAGATGTTTTTGTATTTTTGAGGGGAGCTAGGACGTAGAAAACTTGAATATTAAATTAGAAGTCATACTAAGTACCTAGTATATGGTAGAGATCCATAAATGATGGAACCAACCTGCCCAGCCCTGGAGAGGCCACCAGGACAGAACCCCGGGCAGTGTGGGCTTCTGCTTCTCCAAAGCATCACCATATCAGGAATCCTTGAAATGGGCTCTGGGGAACTCCATAAGGGGAAAAGTGGAGGAGGGGCAGGCTTTTCATCCCAGGAACATTCCATTCTAACTGCTCAGGCTAGGGAATCCCAGCCAAGGACAAAGGCCCAAGGGAACCACTGCTTCCCCCAGGATCCCCATTCCGTACTATTGCCTCCTGCGTCTTCTCTCCACGGTGGCCCTTCTTCAGGCAGATTTCAAGTTGAAGGGTTTGGGTGGGGCTGGGTGGCTGTGGGAAAGAGGTCATTAAAGCTCTTGGAATTATTCTTTCCAGCTCCTTCCAACTCCTCAGAGCCTCCACTCTATGGATCTGGACTCCTGGATTCGGCTTCCTCCCTGGGCACTTCAGGAAGACTTTGAGAATTGACCTTACACAACCCCGCGCCCTCCTTACAGGAGCCTCTTGCTTCACATTGACAAGGGGCTGGGTTCTGAGGAATGGCTGACACTCGGAATTTCTTCATGTACCCCACGTTTGACTTTGGCTTACACTGCACAATTGGAGATGTTGCTACAGGTCCCCAGGATGCAGTCAGATTAAGTGTAGCTAGCATTGCCAATGGGAAACTCAAAATAATTTCTTTTATTTTTTTCCCTTTCCCCCACCCCATCCTGGGCCAAGAATTTCTTTTAGACATAGTCATCATTCCTAAACAATTCACAGCCCAGCAGGGGTCCCCATTTTAGTAGATGTCATTGCTTCAAAGTCTAAGGGTGAGGGAGGCCTGTTTGAGGGAAAATATTAGTTTGAAAAATCCCTGTTTCCTTCATCCATTGCCCTTTTTCTCTCCACGTGGGAGTGTACCTGTGGCCCCTCAGAAAGATAGTCTGCTGGCTCCTATGGGGTAGGGTGAGGGACACACCCTTTTTCTCAGGAAGAGGTGGTGGCAATGTAAAACATCTAGGCAATGTTTTAAATGAAAAAGAGGAAGCGCATTTACTCAAACATCCTGGTAATAGAGGGAAGAGGGGCACATTTACACAGCCCAGAACTTGTAGAATTCTGCCAAGTGAATGTATATTGAATTAGTCTTCTGCCTTATACATTCAGGAAGAATAAATTTCCATAATGAGAGGCAAATGCATGGGGTTTTGAGGTTTACTTTGCCAAGTGTCCTTGCTGTCTTTCCTCTGTGTCTGTTATGGCTATTTAAGTTGACAGTTCCTGGAGCAGCTTCTATTTTGTTTCATTTGGCAGTCTGGCCCTGTCAACTGACTTTGATTTGCAGACCCATTCTCCCTTGACCTGGCTCACAGCCATCTGCTCTTACCCCCCTCCTCAGGAAGTCTTCCTCATTAAAGGATGTGATGAGGGAGCTCAGGTATGAGAATGCACATGTGAGACCGTGTGACACTGAGGGGGGTTGTGTGTATTGGTGACAACATGGTAGCACAATGGCCTGTGGGGGTTGTGTGACTGTGTGTGACTGTGCTGGCGACCATGTGGACCTGTTTGTCAGTGTCTAAGCAGGAGATGCCATACTCAAACTAGAAAGTATTTTAAAAATAGGCTATTCTGGCCTGGCATGGTGGCTCATGCCTGTAATCCCCACACTTTGGGAGGCCAAAGGGGGAGGGTAGCTTGAGCCCAGGAGTTCAAGACCAGCCTGGGAGATCCCTTATCTATAAAAATGAAAAACTTAGCCAGGTGGGGTGGCACATGCCTGTGGTCCCAGCTACTTGGGAGGGTGAGGTGGGAGGATTGCTTGTAGCCCAGGAGGTCAAGGCTGCATTGAGCTGTGATTGTACCACTGTGCTCCAGCCTGGGTGACAGAGCAAGACCCTATCTCAAGAAATAAAACAAAAAGAGACTATTTCCAAAGGCGTGGGCTGGGCTTAAGAAACTAACAAGGGGCTTGGTATGGTGACTCACGCCTGTAATCCCAGCACTTTGGGAGCCTGAGGTGGGCAGATCAACTGAGGTCAGGGGTTTGAGACCAGCATGGCCAACATGACAAAACCCTGTCTCTACTAAAAATACAAAAATTAGCTGGGCTTGGTGGTGCACACCTGTAGTCTCAGCTACTCGGGAGGCTGAGGCAGGAGCATCGCTGGAACCTGGGAGGCAGAGGTTGCAGTGAGCCGAGATCGTGTCACTGCATGCCAGCCTGGGTGAGTGCCATCCCCTCCAAAAAAAGATACTAACAAGGGATGGTGCAGCTCTCTGGGGCCAGCAGGTGAGAAACCTTTACAACTCCTGAGTCTGAGGGTGAGGAGAGGTCACTGTGTGGAGTGGGGCCCCTGACAGGAACAGTGACCTTTGGTTGAGGGATGTGACCAACCATGGCAACCTGGTGGAGAGGGAACAAAGAGAATAAACATCTTCTACTCCTCCCTTAAGTCTTCTTAAGATGTTGGGCTGTCTCATTGGCAATCCAACAGGAAACCGGGGAACAAGGGAGCCATTGATGCAGTCCACAGATGTCAGGCCCCGGGGCACAGAGCAGAAGTGTGGTGAGTGGATGTGGAAGGGCAGCGTATCATGTAACTGAGGGTGTGCCTTGTTCCCCAAAGCTCACAGCAATGCTCTTTCCTCATTCGGAACTCCCGCCACCCGTTGGGTCTGAAGAGGTGGGTGGACTGTTGCTTGGAGAGCACAGTGAGGTTGGAAGGTGGAGGGAGGACAGGGCTTTCCCCTCTCAGCCTTTGCCTTGCTGGCTCTAAGTCCCAGTTCCTGGTCCCTGCCTGTCCTGGTGTCTTAGGTAGCCACAGGAATTGTCCACAAGAGGAACGATGTCAGCCACTGAGTCAGTGTTTTTCTCACACCCAGAAATACTGCACCATTCCCAAACATACCCACAGGCATGCTGCTGCCACCATGAGCCCTTGACAGTCATCACAAGCCATAACTAGTGTCACATGTACATCAAGAAAACGTACATCTTGGCACACTACTACACTGTGCCATAGTCACATACAAAACGACAAATGTCACAGTAATGTCAAATTATGTCCTGCTGTCACATACGTACAGGAGACATACTGTCACATCATGTGAAATCACAGTGCAGGAGCAGGATGGAACAGAGGTTAACAGCAATGGCTCTGGAGCCAGACAAACCTCTTTGACCTCTCTGGCCTCAGTTTCTGTGCCTGCCAAATGGAAAGAATACTTTGTTTCTCCTTGTGGAGTTGTTGCAAGGATGATATGAGAGATCATGATTGGGAAGACCTCAGCATAGTGCCTGCTAGAGTGAAACCCACCAGATATCACGGCTGCTACCGTGAACATGTGTCTCACACGCCCCCACTGCCTCACGCCCGTGTGCTTGTGCAGGACCAGCATCTGCACGAGGCCAGCCAGACACCCTCAGGTGCATGGGCCAGAGCACGTACACATTCACCAGCAAGCTCTGCCCAGAATGCTCTTTCCCTAGACATCCTTATGCTCACCTCCCACCACCTTTGTCTTTGTTCAATCAAAGGTCACCTTTCAATGAGTTGCACCCTGACTTTTTTCAATTTGCAAACCCCAGCATTTCCAGTCCCTTACCCTGCTATATTTTTCATAGTTTTACATGTCATGGACCACCTAAGAACATACAGTCCAGTTTATTTTCTATCTACTCCATTAGAATGTAACCTTCATAAGGACAGGAATTTTGTCTTTTGTTTGGTGATGTATTCCCAGCATCCAGAATGGTATCTGGCACATGGTGGCTGAATGTGGTGTATACACACATGTACCACATGGGTTTCTGGCTTTTTTTTTTTTTTTGAAACAAAGTTTCACTCTTGTTCCAACCTCTGCCTGCCCGGTTCAAGCGATTCTCCTTCCTCAGCCTCCCAAGTAGCTGGGATTACAGGCATGCACCATCGTACCCAGCTTATTTTTTATTTTTAGTAGAGGGTTTCTCCATGTTGGTCAGGCTGTTCTTGAACTTTCGACCTCAGGTGATCTGCCTGCCTCAGCCTCCCAAAGTGCTGGGATTACAGGCATGAGCCACTGTGCTTGGCCTGGTCTCTTCAGCCCTTAAGACAAACACATCCAGGTGAACCCCAGCCCCCAGCCCAAAAAGGTAAGTTTGTTGTATTTACAGTGAGCCTCTCACGCCAAGTCTCAAATGGCCAACTCAGGAGGTGGGACAAACTTAGTCCTTCTCATGACCCTAGTTGGGGTGGGCACAGTTGGGATGGGGGTGGATGTCACCAAGCAAAGAAAGCCTTTCTGCTCGCCTTCCAGCTATTTGGAGCCTAGCAGCAGAAGGGACTCAGAGCAGGTGAGGTGGCTGGACTTACCTGGTGACCTGGAGCCTCCTCTGCAGCCTTGTTTTTTCTACCCTGGCTAGAACCATCAAAGTCACCACTTCAGAGGCCCCTAATGAGGCTGAATATGTTAAGGGCTTTGCAATCCTTAGATCAAAGAGGCTGGGTAAACAGCGGGCAGCGTCCAGGCCCATGACTGACTGGCTGATGCCTTGAGGGCGCAGCATCCTAGGAGCTTGCGGTTGACACTCCTAGACAGCCTGGCATGGCCCCATCTGGGTTTAGAAAGGGGACACCCTCCCGCTCCAGAGGATCTGATTAGAGAGAGCCAGAGTACACTGGTCAGTGCTCTGGGCAAGGAAAGGCGCTGGAGGACTGAGGGAGCCTCTCCCAAGTAGAGGCCCTACCTGAGCTCAGGCTTGGGGGGACCCTAGGAGTTCCCCAGTCTCAGCTGCCTTTACTGGAGGGGCTGCCAGTCCAGATTCACCCAGCCTGTTCTCTAGCTGCTCCCTTGAAGAGATGGGGTAGATAGAGCTGGGCTCAAGTACCCCTGAGCACTAGAGTCTGAGGCTAGGCCCAGAGCTATTGGATTCCAGGTAGAAAACATCAAAATATTTACTTCTTAACAAGAGTCCTAGACCTGCTGAGGCAACGTGCAGGTGCAGGTTACACGTGTAGACAGCAGCTCCCAGTGTACAGCTGGTCAGGCTGGGGCTGATTCTGGGGGAAGGAGGGACAGTCCCCCAGATACAGCCCAGGCTTCAAACCCTGCCCCCCACAAATGCTCCTGTCCACAATACAAGCCAGACTCCACCTGGAGGAGGCAGCTGCAGCCCCCACAGCTATGGAAGGTCCTTCTTTACCCAGAGAAAGCATGGCACTAGGCTCAGTGTAGACAGTCTTTATTGGCAGGTGTTAGGAGTGCAAAATAGCAACAAATCCAGGGGAACGTGCAAGGCGGTTACAGGGCTCCCCTCCCCCACGTGAGAGCCCTGTAACCAAGCCAGTGGGGCAGGAATGTTGACTTGACTGTGGCATATTTAGGCTCAGCACCCTCCAAAGAACAAGCTCCCAGGCAGGAGGGCTCCTTGCAACACAAGGGGGAAAGGAGTGACACCCTGGAAGGGCCTGGGCTGCGACCCACCCTGGGCGGCTTGGCTCCTGTGCACTGCCCACCTCAACCCTTCAAGAGGAAGGCTTCACAGCTTAGGGTATCTATTTCAGAGAACCAGGCTAAACCCAGCCCTCCCCAAACCCAGGTAACTGCCTCATGCCTCAGTTTCCCTCCCCCTAGTGATTACCCAAGTTGGACCATCAGGCCCTGTGGTGGCCCAGCCTAACCCAAAGTGACAAGTCCCTGTAACATACCATATATCAGTCAGTGTGTGGGCTGCAGGCCCTCCAAAGCTGCCGGGATCACCACAGGCCAGCCCTAGTCAAAAAAGACCCTTGTAGGCCATGGGAATCAATGTGAGGTGCTGGGCTACCACCCCAAACTTGCTTTGTCTCCTGAAGGCAATTGACCTCCAAGACAAATGGCTCCCGCACCCCACTGTCATGCTGGGTCCAAAAGTGTGATGCAATAAGCAAAGGGTCCTCCAGCTGAGAACCCCAGCCTGGCCTTAAGCCCACAGCGGCCTCGTGCTCGGGGAAGTCTGGTTTGTTCAACAGAAGGCCCAACCCGGCAGTGCTGGGCCAGCTGGCACAGGCTGCCTGTCCCTAGTCATGTCCTCCACACACTCTTGGAGGTCCCACCCCACCCCGTGAAACCTAGTCCCTTCCCTTCTGGCCAGGGTCTGAGTCAGTTACAAGGCAGCCAGGTGGGATAGGCACGAGCCAGGAGAGGCTGCACAGGGGTCACGTAATAATTGACAGTGGCCGGCACAACTCCGTCGGTGCCTGGTGGGCGCCAGGCCAGGGCAGCAGTGGCAGCGGGGCCCTGCTCAGCCAGTGCCTGCAGCGCCAGTGCAGCAATGAGGCCCAGCGTCTGGCGGCGCTCATGGTTCATGAGGCACACGGTACTCTCGTTGACCACCCGGTGTAGCGTCACCAGGCAGGAGTAGCGGCGGGCGGCATCAGCTCCACCGAAGTGGGCCTCTAGGTAGCGCTCTAGGGTGCGCCGCTGCTCCACCAGGTCCGGAAAGTCGATGAAGAAGCGGGAGCACATGTAGCGTTGCAGGGCGCGCACGTCAGTGCTGGGCCGGGGCCGAAAGCCCCGCACCAGGAGGTGGCAGTACTTGAGGAGGCCACCACCTCGGATCTCCTCGGGACTGCGCGTGGCGATGACACGGTGCCGCAGGTGCTCCAGGGCCTCAGCGAAGTCCCCATACAGGCTTTCGCCTGTGACCGTTGGGTGGAAGGCCTCAGACATGGGAGTGGATGAGCACTGGCCAAAGAGCAACAGGGAGTCCAGGATGATCTGGAAGGAGTCTATGCTGAATTCAAACTGGCGTCTCACTGAGTCCACAAACTTGAGTTCCACATTCTTGCCGCTCTTGTTGGACAGTGAGATGAGGCTCCAGCGGTCTGAGTCTGTGCACACTTTCACCAGCTTCTGTACGTATGCCTCCTTGAGCGTCAGTGGCGTGATCTTGGCCCGGCTCACACCAGCCGGCAGGAAGTCTAGCAGGCAGGCCAGCACCACTGCCTTGGTCAGCTGGAAGGATGCCTCGCTGCGCAGGTCCACCTGGAACACCAGGTCCAGGTCC
Source organism: Aotus nancymaae (assembly GCF_030222135.1). Taxonomy (NCBI): domain Eukaryota; kingdom Metazoa; phylum Chordata; class Mammalia; order Primates; family Aotidae; genus Aotus; species Aotus nancymaae. The sequence goes on from NW_026988467.1 coordinate 23,584,198, forward strand.
TTGTAGCCCAGGCCACTCTCAGGGTGTAGCACGTGGCTGGCAGCTGAACCATGCAGCCGCACACTGTGCACGCGTAGTCCCTGCTCCTCCAGGCTGCTGCGGACCACCTGCGGAGGGGACAGCAGGAGGGAGAGGTGTCAGGAGCAGGCCCCAGGGGTCCACCAAGGGCTTCTATGCAATCATCACAGTAACCTCAACCATAGTTGGCCCCTAACCAGCTGTTAGGCCTTTGGAAAGTCATTTAACTTTTTTGGGGGGTGGGGTGGGGGAAGTCATTTAACTCTCTAAGCAGAATCTAGAGAATGGCCCATCTGGAGGAATGACTCAGAAAGAATAGCAATGATAATAGCACACATATGCATGGAATTTACTAAATGGCAGGTCACTTAATCCTCACAATAACCCTGTGAGGTGGATACTATTATTCCCACTTTCAGATGCAAAAATGGAAGTACAGAGGGGCCAAGTACCTAGCTCAAAAGCAAACAGCTGGTGAATGCAGAGGTGCGAATAAAACTGAGAGTCCAAGTCTTAACCATGCTATTCTATCTCTCTCAAACTGCTAGTTAAACAGTTTTGTGCCAGGCACTGTGCTGACTGCTCAAACATGTTGGGAATATGGTTAGCAGTTCACATTCATGACCACATTAACCCTCCTGATAATCCTACATTTGAGTATTATTATTTTGATTGATAGATGGAAGACTGAGGCACAGAGAGGTTAAGAAACATGTCCAAGGTCATAGAGCAGTCAGGCTGAGACCAGAACCCAGGTTAGCTGGATTCTCAAGTTCACGTATGTCCTTTTGACTACGATGTACTCATCCTAATTCATCCTTACAAGGACCCAGTGAGGCAAATATTACATACTTTTTTTTGCTCTCAGATGAGGAAACTGAGGCTTACAGTCAAACAGGCTTACAGGTGAAATAACTAAGGCTCAGTGAAAGGTCTCAGCCCTCAGACAGCCCCCAGGCTTGATGGCACATGACAGATAAACCTATAAGTGGCTCTCTTCCTTTCTCTGCCATCGTGGTGTGTGCTTTACTCCGTTTCTCGCCATGTCTTCTCACAAGACTTTCAGGATTAACCGATTCCTGGCCAAGAAACAAAAGCAAAATCGCCCCATTCCCCAGTGGATTCAGATGAAAACTGGTAATAAAATCAGGTACAACTCCAAAAGGAGGCATTGGAGAAGAACTAAGCTGGGTCTATAAGAAATTACACATGCGATGGCACACATATTTATGCTGTCTGAAGGTCACAATCGTGTTACCAAATCAAGCTGAAAAATGTCACCGCTATCTGGAGAAGTTTGAACAGTTTCCTCTCTGGATCTGTTATGAAGGCATTAGTTAGTATAACCCACAGTGCTTCCATTATTCATGTTAAAAAAAAAAAAAGAGGAAGGCTTTGGTTGCCTGGGTTCAGTAATAAATATGTGAGACCTTTCACTTCAAAAATAAATAAATAAAAATAAACCTCTAAGTGGTTCCTCGACTGAGGTACCAGGTCGGGAGAAGAGTAAAGCTGAGGGTCGGGGCTGTTCAGTTTCCTCCGTAACCCAAAGTTGTCCTGAAAGTGACCAGGCAGCATTCCTGCCCTGAGTGATTCTGCAACCCTGCCTTGCTGCCAAGTCAGCACCCAGCTCTAGACTAGGCTGTTCTCCTTGCCTCCCAGGGAATTACTACAAAGAATGTACCTAAGTGCTGAGAAGGCAAGCTGTGGTGGGGCAATCTGAGGCGGGTGGCACCCTCCAGGAAGACTTCCGGGAGGAGCACCTTTACCAGGAGAAGATATTGTCATGGCAACGGGAGGGTAAGCACCTGGCTGTCAGGAACACAGAGGGTGGAGGAGGGAGGCTAGGCACCTAGTGAGTGCCAGCACTGGACCTTGTTGCCAGAATCTATGCGGACAGGTCTTTTTTTTTGAGATGGAGTCCAGGCTGGAGTGCAGTGGTGCGATCTCAGCTCACTGCAACTTCCGCCTCCGGGGTTCAAGCGATTCTCCTGCCTCAGCCTCCAGAGTAGCTGGGATTAAAGTCACCCACCATGACACCCAGCTAATTTTTGTATTTTTAGTAGAGACGGGGTTTCACCATGTTGGTCAGGCTGGTCTCAAACTCTTGACCTTGTGATCTGCCTGCCTAGGCCTCCCAAAGTGCTGGGATTACAGGTGTGAGCTACCATGCCAGGACAGGTCTTTCTTTTTTTAATACGGAATTTTGTCTGCCTTTCCAAATCCCCTTCTCTACCTTCCTTCCCTCCATTCCTTTTTTTTTTTTTTTTTTTTGAGAGAGAGTTCTGCTCTTGTGGACCAGGCTGGAATGCAGTGAGTGAGTGAGTGCAGTGGCACAATCTCAGCTCACTGCAACCTCTGCCTTCGGGCTCAAGCAATCCTCCCACCTCAGCCTCCGAAGTAGGTGGGATTTAAGGTGCGTGCCATCACACCCAGCAATTTTTTATTGTTTGCAATGATGGGATCTTGCCAGGTTGCCCAGGCTGGTCCCAACGCCTGGACTCAAACTATTCTCTTGCCTCGGCCTCCCAAAGTACTGGCATTATAGGCATGAGCCACTGTGCCAGGCTTGGGACAGGTCTTTATGATCTTCTGGGAAACTGAAGCTCACAGGAGTTATATCACCTGCACAAGATCACGCAGAGATGCCTTCAAACCCGTGTATGGATGACTTCAAAGCCTATCCTGTTTCTACCACATTACAGTCCCAGGGTTCAGAAGGAGCATAGACTACTGTTCTAATCCTCCTTCTCTTTCCAAATTTTGAAGTCAGCCCTCAAGTCACCGAAGCCCAGAGCCAGAGTAGTTGGGGAACAGGAAGGTGGGGGTTGGGAAAGGCCTTGGCCAGACAGGGCCAGTTGCTGCAGTCCAGCCTGTGGGACTTCTAACCCACACCCTGTCAGCTGGCAGCTGTGCCTGCATGGGCCAAAGACCTTGGTCCAAGGACTGCCAAGCCTGCAGAGAAGACCAGCCCCTTCCTCAAATCCCATTAGGGCTGACTGAGGCTTACTTGGTGCCAGCTCCTGCTCCCAGGCCGGTGCCCAGCCCAGGGCATGGCATCTGGCCTAGTGAGTAGGCAGGAGTACTCTTGTTAAATCCCCTGCGTCAGGGCCATGGGGCCAGCTGTGTCAGCCAGCCAGTCGCTGCTGTCTCCTTCCCAGGTGTGACTACTGCCAGTTTGGCAGGCGGTCTCCAGTTACCACCACACCCAAGTACTGCAGGGCAGCTTGGTGCCTCCTGAATCAGACTTTCCAGCCATGGAGGGGGCAGGGGCTGCACCCTCCTTTCTCCCATGCCAAGACCCTCCCCACCACCACTCTCCTCCAGGCTGCTGCTGAGACCTGCGGGGAGGCTGACAGACGCCGTCAGCCAGCAGGCTTACAAAACTCACTTGCGGGGCAGCCTGATGCAGGCCCTCTGGCTGCAGCTGGAGAGATAAGATTATCTAGTTCAATCCTCTGGGCCCAGAGAAGCGAAGGACTTGTCCAAGGTTACACAGCCAATAAAAGCCCTCCTTGCCTGTAGCTTTGGGAAGCCTCCTTACAGTAGGGCGGGTCCCTTTAGCATAGATACAAGCAAGAACAGCATCTAGCTGCTCAGATTGTCACTCCAGGCAAAGCCTTGTAGGGGTGGAGATGGAGAAAGATTCCAATTTTTGAGCCATAGGACAACTCAGCAGTGGTGAAAAGCCATGAGGCAAGAGCTGGCACCACCCTCCCCTCTCCCCGCCCCCATCCCTGCACACATCCCAACAGCTTTCGAGGTTGACAGCTGTGGATTTCTTCCAAGAAACTTTCTTTCCTGTGGAGGCAGCTGTACAGGCCAGGTGAAAGCACCTGTTCCCTTTGGAGTCTGGAACTAGAGGGTGTTGGAGAGAGAGCAGCAGCCTTGTCCATCCATCCCAACTGAACAGACGGGGACACTGAGCCCAGCAAGGGGAACTGACAACTAACAGCCCAGGCCCTGAATCCAGAAGTCCAACTTCCCAGCCCAGCTCTGAAGTCTCTGCCACCCTTCCTCACTGCCGCCGACAGCTCCCTGTTCTGGGCTGTCTCTGACCCGGGTCTAGAAGGACGTGGCACCACCATCACATTGTGAGGTTAGCTCCTATTGACCTGGAGTCTCCCCCATCTGGCTAGGAGCACCTGAAGGGAGGAGGCTGAGTCCCAGTCACATCTGCGCCCTTGACTTCCCAAACAGGGCTTGGCACAGAGCAGACACCAAGAGGGGCAGTTTAAACCATACTGACAGGGCAAGGAGTTCTCCTCCCTCCAGGGTATCCCCTGTTCTTGCAGAGGGAGGCTGCCACACTGGGCTCCACCTTCCCCCTCCCCCAATGCCTGGGGCCACAGTCATGGAGGTGCAGCAGCTGGGGCCCCAGGATTGACTTGACAGTCCTGGGGAGTAAAGCCTTGACTGGTTTCCCCAGGTGACCAGTTTCTTGAGCAGGGCAGCCGAGGAATGCTTCAGCCACATGAGTCAGCCCAGGATAATCTGCCCTCACCCCCTCCTGTTCCTAGTTCCTCAGGAGGGTGAGGGAGGTAATCCCCCAGCAGGCACCCCTCCCCCTCTGCAGGAAGCTAAGGTGGTAGGAGGCAAGGGAAAGGCCTGTTTCATCCAGGCTGTTAAGTCTGCCTCCCCAGGAAGAAAGCTATCAGCTGGCAGGAATGCACAGGAGTCCTCGCTGGGTTTCCTGGTTTCTTTTATCAGAGGAGCCTTTCTAAGACCTAGAAGTTGACCTTGGGAGCAGGGGCAGGGGTGGGAAAACATCGAACCTACCATAATCTGCTCCTGGGAAGACCCAAGATTCCCTGGGTTTGATTTTCACCTCATTAAGTAATCTTAGGTGGCTCACTGCCCCAGCTATAAAATGGGTACAATTACCACATTCTGGTATTTCAGAACATGACAGCATCTGGGCTGTACAGATGAAAAAGCAGTCTTGGGGTCGTTGAGGTTCAGATAAAGGGAAGAGTTGGAGTACGAAGGAGGAGGGAGGGGCTGTCAGAATTCTCTTCTCCGGTTCCTCAGGAGAGATGGGACATGGGGCCTGAGGCCTGGGTCGGCCTTCATTTCCAATCTTGGGAAGAAGAAGCAGCACCTAAATTGGTCATTTAATGTTGCTGTTGGGGGTGGGGTATCAGGTCTGACCTTCGGCTTAATAAATCTTGGGCCACAACCGCAGCTGAGAGAGGGAGTCCCTGACAAGATTTCTTGGCTTTTCCACAGGGCCGAGGGGGAAGGGTGAGTTTCTCCAGCAAAGGGCTGTAGGAACATAAGGCCTAGAGTCTACTTCTAGAACCTCGGGAGGAAAGGAGGCTGAGGGCCAGGGATGCCCAGATAGGGAAGGAAAGTCTATTTTGAACTCAAGCATTCACACTTACCCACCCAGGGCCGCCTGGCATCTTTTGTCCTTGTAGGCAGAGACAAATTCTTCCCCTAATGCCCTCGACATCCTCCTCCCCTCCCCCAGCCAGGCCCTAGGTGAATGGTCTGTGGGGAATCAGAGTTCTCCAGGAGTCGAGATGAAAAAGCCAGATAGGGAAGGATTAGTAGATGCAGGGGGAGGTCTGGTCTGCGATTCATAATGCTATGCAATTGTTACAGCCCTGTCCGCGTTCCTCAGTTTCTCTAGCTGTCTAGAGACTCAGACTCCAAATGCCTTCCAGCCTCGAGAGCTTCAGAAGGGATTCCACCACATCCCCCGCCCAGCGTCGTCTCACCTGCACGATCTGCCGGGGCTGCACGCTCAGCGTGGGGAAATTGCCGCGCCCGTGAATGGGAATCGGCTCGCTCAGAAGAGCGTCCAGTCGCTTCACCTGTGGCCAGCTCAGCCCGCTCAGGTGCCGTCCGGGGGAGGCCGAGAAGGCCTCCGGGTCGGGGCCGCCGCCTACCGGGGCTACCGTGGCCACCACCGTGGCCGCAGCCATCCCCACCTGCACAGCTGCCCCATCCCCGCGCTCAGCTACGCTCTCCGACGGCATCATCTGCCCGGACCCCGGACCCCGACGGCAGAAACCGTGGGGGTGGTTAAGGGGAGGAGGACAGGAAGAGCGGCTGGGCCGGAGCCAAGCCGGGGAGCACGGAGGCAGGGACGGGGCGGCAGCGACAGCGAGAGAAAGCCAAGGTACACCTCGGACGGCGACGACTGACCGACCCTAGCGCCTGCAGCCGGGGGCCCAGCGGACTCTTATAGGCCGCGGGCGACGTGCTCATTGGTCCCGGCCGCTGCCACACATCGGGAGCTGCCCCGCCTCTCGACGCTCAGGACATTGGTCGGCAGAGCTTTGCACGTGAGTCACTGTTCTCCAGGGAGATTCCGATTGGCTGGAGGGCACGCCCCTGCCCCGCCCTCCTTCTCAAGCTGAATTCCCTCCTTTGGTCCTTAAAGAACTTCTGTTCACTGTGATTGGCCCATGTCTGGACTTAAAGGGACAGCTCCCCTCAGGGGCAGGAGGGAGGGAAGTAACCGGCGGAGTTTGTAGTAGAGTCAGGCCACTGAGAAATTCCAAGTTTCTGTTTTTTGTTTTTTAGCGCTGAAAGAAATTGAGAAGTCACCGGGCCTTTGTCTTGGTCATCTGCCATTTTCAGAAGCCCAAATTGCGCCACGTGATCAACTCTGCACAGCACTGCTCACGATCTGGCAGTTTTCCAGAGCCTAGAAAAGGTATAATAATAAACTCTGTTCTGTGCATACCATGGTAAAGGCTTTCTTTCTTTCTTTTTCTTTCTTTTTTTTTTTTTTTTTGAGACGGAGTTACACCGTGTCGCCCAGGCTGGAGTGCAGTGGCGCGATCTTGGCTCACTGCAACCTCCACCTCCCGGGTTTAAGCTATTCTCCTGCCTCAGCCCCCAGAGTAGGCAAGTGACACCACGCCCAACTGACTTTTTTTGCATTTTTAGTAGAGAAGGGTTTTCATCATATTGGCCAAGCTGGCCTCAAATTGCTGACCTTGTGATCCACTCGCCTTGGCCTCCCAAAATGCTGGGATTACAGGCTTGAGCCACCGCACCTGGCCCTAAGGTAAAGGCTTTCTAAAGCACTCTGTTGATTGGCATTTGCAAACCAGAATATGATGAGTGTTGATGTACAGCATAGCAAATTTAGAGAATGGGGGATCCACTCAGAGTTTGTGTGATTACCCCACTGTCACACAGCAAACTAGTTAGGCCCTGGTCCTGAACCAGTGCTATAGAATCTGTGGCTTATGCTTTTTCCACTGCACCTACACAGACCCAGCAGCTTTCTGGGGCTAGAGAATGAATAATATATTTACATGTTTCTCTGCAGGTCGAAGCTATTCTCCTGCCTCAGCCTCCGGAGTAGCTGTGACTACAGGTACCCACCACCACACTCAGCTAATTTTTGTAATTTTAGTTGAGACAGAGTTTCACCATGTTGGCCAGGCTGGTCTCAAACTCCTGACGTTATGATCCGCCTGCCTTGGCCTCCCAAAGTGGTGGGTTTACCATGTGAGCCACCGCACCCAACCTTTTTTTTGAGATGGAGTTTCGCTCTTGTTGCCCAGGCTGGAGTGCAATGGCATGATCCCAGCTCACCGCAACCTCTGGGTTCAAGCTATTCTCCTGCCTCAGCCTCCTGAGTAGCTGGAATTACAGGATGCGCCACCATGCCCGGCTAATTTTGTTTTTTTGTTTGTTTTATTCTGTCTTTGTTTTTGTTTTGTTTTTGAGATGGAGTGATCCACACAACTCAGCCTCCCAAAGTGCTGGGATTACAGCGTGAGCCACTGCGCCCAACCTGTTTTTTTTTTTTGAGACAGGGTCTCACTCTGTTGCCCAGACTGGAATTCACTGGCATAATCGTGGCTCACTGCAGCCTCAACCACTCTGGCTGAAGCAGTCCTCCGAATCTCAGCCTCCTAAGTCCCTGGGACTATGGGCACATGCCACAACACCCAGCTAATTTTTTAATTTTTTTGTAGAGATAAGGGTCTGGCCATGTTGCCCAGGCTGGTCTTGAACTCCTGGGCTCAAGTGATCTGCTGGCCTCAGCCTCCCAAAGTGCAGAGATAAGGCCCAGTGTGGTGGCTTATGCCTGTAATCCCAGTACTTTGGGAGGCCAAGGTGGGTGGATCATCTGATGTCAGGAGTTTGAGACCAGCCTGACCAACATGGAGAAACCCTGTCTCTACTAAAAATACAGAAATTTAGCCAGGTGTGGTGGCATATGCCTATAATTCCAACTACTTGGGAGGCTGAGGCAGGAGAATTGCTTGAACTCAGGAGGCGGAGGTTGTGGTGAGCCAGGATGGTGCCACTGCACTCCAGCCTGGGCAAAAAGAGTGAGACTCCGTCCCAAAAAAAACAAAAAACAAAAAACGAAGTGCAGTGATAAGGGATACAGGTGTGAACTACCATACCCGGCTTGTTGTTACTTTAATTTTTTTATTTTTCCCCAACTCCACCTGTTACTTCAAAATTTTGTTTTTCTGATTTTAAACATATGTGCTGTGGTGAAAATTCAGAAATTGAGTCTATCTGATTTATTGCTGCAACTTTTTTTTCTGTTTTTCTTTTTTTTCATACAGTCTGGCTCTGTTGCCCAGGCTGGAGTGCAGTGGTGTGAGCTTGGCTCACTGCAACCTCTGCCGATTGGGTTCAAGCGATTCTCCAGCCTCAGCCTCTCAAGTAACTGTGCACCACCTGCCACCGAGCTAATTTTTGTATTTTTAGTAGAGATGGGGTTTAACCGTGTTGGCCAGGCTGGTGTCAAACTCCTGGCCTCAAGTCATTTGCCCACCTCGGCTTCCCAAAGTTCGGGGATTACAGGCGTGAGCCGCAGCGCCCAGCCTTTTTTTATCTTAAATATTGTTCTCAGGCCGGTCACGCCTGTAATCCCAGCACTTTGGGAGGCTGAGGCGGGCAGATCACGGGGTCAGGAGTCCGAGACCAGCCTGGTCAACATGGTGAAACCCTGTCTCTACTAAAATACAAAAGATTAGCTGGGTTTGGTGGCTCTCGTCTGTATCCCAGCTACTTGGGAGGCTGAGGCAGGAGAACCGCTTGAACCTGGGTGGTGGAGGTTGTAGTGAGCCTAGATTGAGCCATTGCACTCCAGTCTGGGTGACAGGCAAGACTCTCTCTCTCTCTCTCTCTCTCTATATATATATATATATATATATATACTCCTGGCCGGGTGAGGTGGCTCACACCTGTATTCCCAGCACTTTGGAAGGCGGAGGTGGGTGGATCATGAGGTCAGGAGTTTAAGACCAGCCTGACCAACACTGTGAAACTCCATCTCTACCAAAAATACAAAAAAATTAGCCAGGCATGGTGGCGCATGCCTGTAATCCCAGCTACTCAGGAGGCTGAGGCAGGAGAATCATGATCTTGGCTAACTGCAACCTCCAGTAGGTGGAAATTGTAGTGAGCCCAGATCGTGCCACTGCACTCCAGCCTTGGCAACAGAGTGAGACTCAGTCTCAAAAAAAAAGGGCCAGGCGCGGTGGCTCACGCCTGTAATCCCAGCACTTTGTGTTGCCAAATCACGAGGTCAGGAGATCTAGCTAACACGGTAAAACCCCATCTCTACTAAAAATACAAAATATTAGCCTGGTATGGTGGTGGGTACCTCCTGTAATCCCAGCTACTCAGGAGGCTGAGGCAGGAGAATCGCTTGAACCTGGGAGGCAGAGGTTGCAGTGAGCCAAGATTGAGCCACTGCACTCCAGTGTGGGCAACAGAGCAAGACTCCATCTCAAAAAAAAAAAAAAAGCCAAGTGAGGTGGCTCATGTCTGCAATCCCAGCACTTTGGGAGGCTGAGGCAGGTGGATCACAAGGTCAGGAGTTCAAGACTAGCCTGGCCAAGATGGTGAAACCCTGTCTCTACTAAAAATGCAAAAATTAGCCGGGTGTGGTGGTGGGCACCTGTAATCCCAGCTACTTGGGAGGCTGAGGCAGAGAATTGCTTGAACAAACCCTGTAGGCAGAGGTTGCAGTGAGCCAAGATCGCATCATTGCACTTCAGCCTGGGTGACAGAGCAACACTCCGTCTCAAAAAAAAAAAAAAAGAAAAGAAAAGAAATAGATAGCAGGTGGGAATGGTCACTCATGCCTGTAATCCCAGCACTTTGGGAGGCTGAGGTGGGAGAATCACCTGAGACCAGGAGTTTGAGACCAGCCTTCTTAGCAAGATCTCATCTCTACAAAAATTAAAAGAAAGTAGCCTGGTGTGGTGGTGCATGCCTGTGGTCCCAGCTAGTCAGGAGGCTGAAGTGGGAGGATTGCTTGAGGTAGGGAGGTCAAAGCTGCAATGAGCCATGTTCACACCACTGCACTCCAGTCTGGGTGACAAAGAGAGACCCTGTCTCAAAAAAGAAAAGAAATAGATAGAAATCTCCTTTGGGTGAATCCAGTCTCTAAACCCTTGAACTACCAAGTCTCTCTGAGGCCACTGATGAAAGAGCTTGAGGCTCAGCCACAGCACTGTCTCTTCTTACTCCCACCTCCATACCCCAGCAGAGGAAGTGGGGTTGGGGTGGGGTGGGTGGAAAAAGAAAACTAACATTTACTGAATACCTACTGTGCACCAGATCACTTTACATCATAAGCCCTAGTTCCTAAAGATACACCGCAAGATGTGGGATCATTATCCCCAATTAACAGATGAAGAAACCAAGTTTTAGAGAGGTTGAATGATATGTCCAAGGTCATACAGTCATTAATTGGCGGTATGGGACTCAAATTCAGGTGTCCTGACCCCCGAGCCCTATTGTTCAACCGCTTCTCTAAGGAAGACTCAGCACGGATCATTCATGCTTGGCAGAGTGTTGGCACCACCCACAAGATCTATACATTCATTCATTCATCAGCCAACGTACATACTGAGCACCTACCTGCGTACCAGGTGCTGGGCTAAGCCCTGAGAAATAATAGGTAAAGTCCCTGCCCTTCTAGAACTTTTTTTTTTTTTAGACAGAATTTCACTCTGTTGCCTAGGCAGGAGTGCAGTGGCTCAATCTTGGTTCACTGCAACCTCCACCTCCCAAGTTCAAGTGATTCTCTTGCCTCAGCCTCTCAAGTAGGATTACACACCCACACCACCACACCTGGCTAATTTTTGTATTTTTAGTAAAGAGTTTCACCATATTGGCCAGGCTGGTCTCGAACTCCTGACCTCAATAAATCTGCCCACCTTGGTCTCTCAAAGTGTTAGGATTACGGGCGTGAGCCACCACGCCTGGCCCTTCTAGAACTTTTGTTCTTTCCTTCTTTTTTTGTTTTAGAGACTGGGTTTTGCCATGTTGCCCAGGCTAGTCTAACTCCTGACCTGAAGGGATCCGCCCGCCACAGCCTCCTAAAGTGCTAGGATTACCAGTGTGAGCCACTGGTCCCAGCCCTAGAACTTTCTTTTTCTTCTGAGATGGAGTCTTGATTTGTAGCCCAGGCTGGAGTGTGGTGGCGTGATCTTGGCTAACTGCAACATCTATCTCCCAGGTCCCAGTTCAAGCAGTTCTCCTATTTCAGCCTCCCAAGTGGCTGGGATTATAGTCACGAGCCACCATGCCCAGCTAATTTTTGTACTTTTTTTTAGTACAGACAGGGTTTCACCATATTGGCCAGTCTGGTCTTGAACTCCTGACCTCGTGATCCACCCGCCTCGGCCTCCCAAAGTGCTAGGATTACAGGCATGAGCCACTGTGCCTGGCCAGCCCTAGAACTTTCTAATGTAGGAAGACAACAGTCAAGTAAACAAATAAAGAAGACATTTTCTTTATTTCTTTTTTTTTTTTGAGATGGAGTTTCGCTCTTGTTACCCAGGCTGGAGTGCAATGGCGCGATCTCGGCTCATCGCAACCTCCACCTCCTGGGTTCAGGCAATTCTCCTGCCTCAGCCTCCTGAGTAGCTGGGACTACAGGCACGCACCACCATGCCCAGCTAATTTTTTGTATTAGTAGAGACGGGGTTTCACCATGTTGACCAGGATGGTCTCGATCTCTTGACCTTGTGATCCACCCGCCTCGGCCTCCCAAAGTGCTGGGATTACAGACTTGAGCCACCGCGCCCGGCCCGACATTTCTTTATTTCTTTTCTTTTCTTTCTTTCTTTTTTTTTTTGAGATGAAGTCTCACTCTGTTGCTTGGGCTGGAGTGCAGTGGCAGGATCTCAGCTCACTGCAACCTCCGCCTCCCAGGTTCAAGTGATTCTCCTGCCTTGGCCTCCTGAGTAGCTGGGACTACAGGAGTTTATCACCACACCTGGCTAATTTTTATATTTTTAGTAGAGACTAGGTTTCATCATGTTGGCCAGGCTGGTCTCGAATTCCTGACCTCAATTGATCCATCTAACTTGACCTCCGAAAGTACTAGGATTATAGGCATAAGCTACCGTGCCCGGGCAACTGATCCTCTTTGAGATGGGTCTTGCTGTGTTGCCCAGGCTAAAATGCAGTAGCTCGATCATGGCTCACTGCAGTCTTGACCTTCCAGACTCAAGTGATTCTCCCACCTCAGCCTTCAGAGTAACTGGGGTATGTGCCACAATGCAGGGCTAAATTTTTTATTTGTAGAGATAGAATCTCACCGTATTGCTCAGGCTGGTCTCGAACTCCTGGGCTCAAGCAGTTCTCCTGCCTTGGCCTCCCGAGGTGCTGAGATTACAGGCTTAATCCACCTCACCAGGCCTTAATTGATTTTTTTTTTTTTTTGAGATGGAGTCTTGCTCTGTAGCCCAGGCTGGAGTGCAGTGGCGCGATCTCAGCTCACTGTAACCTCCGCCTTCCAGGTCCCATTCAAGCAATTCTCCTACCTCAGCCTCCCAAGTAGCTGGGATTACAGGCACAAGCCACCACACCCAGCTAATTTTTGTAATTTTTTAAAGTAGAAACGGGGTTTCACCATGTTAGCCAGTCTGGTCTTGAACTCCTGACCTCATGATCTGCATGCCTTGGCCTCCCAAAGTGCCGGGATTACAGGCGTGAGCCACCGCACCCAGCCGATTTTTTTTTTTTTTTTTGAGATGGAGTCTTGCTGTTTCCCAGGCTGGAGTGTAACGGTGCAGTCTCAGATCACTGCAACCTCCACCTCTCAGATTCAAGTGATTCTCCTGCCTCAGCCTTCTGAGTAGCTTGGATTACAGGTGCCTGCCACCACGCATGGCTAATTTTTTGTATTTTTATTAGAGACAGAGTTTCACCATGTTGGCCAGGCTAGTCTCGAACTCCTGACCTTGTGATCCACCCACCTGGGCCTCCCAAAGTGCTAGGATTACAGGCGTGAGCCACCACCGCCTGGCCTTAATTGATTTTATTTATTTTTTACTTTTTAATTTTTTTTTTGAGACAGAGTCTCGCTCTGTCGCCAGGTGCCAGGCTGGAGTGCAGTGGCTTGATCTCGGCTCACTGCGACCTCTGCCTCCCAGGTTCAAGCAGTTCTCCTGCCTCAGTCCCCCGAGCAGCTGGGACTACAGGTGCACGCCACCACACCCAGCTAATTTTTGTATATTTTAGTAGAGACGGGGTTTCATCATGTTGGCCAGGATGGTCTCGATCTCTTGACCTCGTGATCCTCCCTCCTCGGCCTCCCAAAGTGCTGGGATTACAGGTGTGAACCACCTTGCCCGGACTATTTTTTAATTTTTAATTTTAGATGGAGTTTCAATCTTGTTGCCCAGGCTGGAGTGCAGAGGCGAGATCTCAGCTCATTGCAGTCTCTGCCTCCTGGGTTCAAGTGATTCTCCTGCCTCAGCTTCCTAAGCAGCTGGGACTACAGGAGTGTACCATCACACCCATCTAATTTTTGTATTTTTAGTAGAGATGGGGTTTCACCATGTTGGCCAGGATGGTCTCAATCTCTTAACCTTGTGATCCACCTGCCTTGGCCTCCCAAAGTTGATGGGCATGAACCACCCCACCTGGCCTCTCACTCTCAATTGATATATATATATATATATATATATATATTTTTTTTTTTTTTTCTCCATCTAACCAGTGTGCTATTTTTTTTTTTTTTTTTTTTTGAGACGGAGTCTCACTCTGTCACCCAGGCTGGAGTGCAGTACGCAATCTTGGCTGACCGCAACCTCCACCTCCCGGCTGCAAGAGATTCTCCTGCTTCAGCCTCCCGAGGTGCCTGCCACCATGCCCAACTAAGTTTTATATATATATATTTTTATAAAAGACGGGGTTTCACCATGTCGGTCAGACTGGACTTGAACTCCCGACTTCAGGCGATCTGCCCTCCCTGGCCTCCAAAGTGCTTGGATTACAGGTGTGAGCCACCACACCCGACAGTTTTGTATTTTTAATAGAGACGGGGTTTCACCATGTTGGTCAGGCTAGTCTTGAACTCCTGACCTTGTGATCCGCCTGCCTCGGCCTCCCAAAGAGCTGGGATTACAGGTGTGAGCCACCATGCTCAGCCTCTCAGTTGATTTTAAAAGGAAACTTTTTTTTTGTCGCCAGGGTAGAGTGTAGTGGCATGATCTCGGCTCACTGCAACCTCCATTTTCCAGGTTCAAGGGATTCTCCTGCTTCAGACTCCCTAGTAGCTGGGACTACCGGTGCCCACCACTTCGCTCAGCTAACTTTTGTGTTTTTAGTACAGGCGGGGTTTCACCATGTTGTCCAGGCTGGTCTCAAACTCCTGACGTCAAGAACCACCTGCCTTGGCCTCCCAAAGTGCTGGGATTACAGGCGTGAGCCACTGCACCCAGCCTCATTTAATTTTCAGAACATGATCTTATGACAAAGGAGTAAACTCTTACTTTACGGAAGTGGAAACTGAAGCTCAGAGAGGCTGAGTAATTTGTTCAGGGCTCCACAGTTGGAAAGAGGGACTTCGTAGCTAGTTCTGACTGAATCCCAGCCCTATGCCCTATCGGGCTCTGCCTATGAAGATGACACAGTGAGTTCAGTTACACACACCGAAGCAAGGAGGATCACCTATCCCCTCCTTCTGTGGTTCTTGTCCTCCACCCTACCTCAGGTCCTGCCAAGGTAATGGACCTTGTCATTAACAATAATTGTACCCTACCCCAGGTAATTTGAATACGAAGTATCCTATCCTCCTAACACCACCTCCTATCTTTCCAGCTTACTCCTTGTAGATCTGGGACTCCAATAGCTCTTTAACCTGCCAGAACCTTCAGTCCACTGATACTTCCATTTTTTTGGTCACTGTTCCTTCCCTCCTTCATGTTTTGACTTTCCTCCTTAACCAGCTAGACTCCACAGAACATTGCTATAATTACATCCTAGCAACCCCTTATAATTACTTCCCTCAACCCCCTTGCCGTCTCTCATTAAATTGCATCCACCTGGCAAGGCCACACCCTGCTTAGTTCCACGTAGGTGACTGAGGCTAAAGAAAGACACAGGCTTGCTGACTGATCTCCCTCGAATGTCATGCCCACCATCCTCCAGGGGCCCTTAGAACTTGCTGTCGGTCAATCCCACCACATGACCCAAGCTTTTTACTCTTCCGCAATCCTGTAGGACAAGGTCATACCTTCTCCTCTCTCCTCCATCACTGACAGCTTCTCCCACATCGTCCTCTCATCTGGTGTCCCTGCTTCCTACTTCACTAAGAAAACAGAAGCAATCAGAATAAGAGGAATAGTATGGGGTGGTCAGAGGAGAATAAAAATTCCAGACAGCAGTTTCACATGACTAGAGGTTAGGGCTGGTAAGACCCTGAAAAACAGGGTGTGGACCATGCTGGTTTGAGATGGACTGGACCCAACGTGGCACTGGATTTGACCTAGGTTTCTCCTGGGACCTCATTATGATAGATGCAGGAGGAAGATAAGGAGGAGAGTCCCCTGAGAATCTCCCACCAGCCTGCCCATTGGGAGGATGAGGTGGAGCCTCAGGAACTTCATGCCATTTGCGGGGGCGGGGAGGGGGAGGATCGTGGCCTCTCCTGTTCCTAGGATTTAATCTGTGAGGTGGGGCCTGTAAGCAGGAACCCCTCTTGCTATGCAGAGTTTGTTTTTTTTTTCCTTTTCACCCAATAAATTCAGTTCCCCCTCACCCTTCAAAGTGTCTGCGTGCCTAACTCTTCCTGGTCATGGGAGCTACTCAGGACGCTGAGGCAGGAGAATCCCTTGAACCTGGGAGTCGGAGGTTTCAGTGAGCTGAGATTGTGCAACTGCACTCCAGGCTGGGCAACAGAGCAAGACTCCATCTCAAAAATAAATAAGTAAAATAAATAATAATAAGCTGGGCCCGGTGGCTCATGCCTGTAATCTCACCACTTTGGGAGGCCAAGACGGGTGTATCACAGGTCAGAAGTTGGAGACCAGCCTGGCCAACATGGTGAAACCTCATCTTTACTAAAAAATACAAAGATTAGCCAGGCACGGTGGCAGGCGCCTGTAGTCCTAGCTACTCAGGAAGCTGAGGCAGGAGAATCGCTTGAACCCAGGAGGCAGAGGTTGCAGTGAGCTGATATCACACCACTGCATTCCAGCCTAGGTGACAGAGTGAGACTCTGTCTCAAAATAATAATAATAATAATAATAATTTTTTGCATTAAAAAAAGAAACCCCACAACCTTTTTTTGTGGGGTTGAGGGAAACCAAAAGAAACCAAAAGCCTCTCTTGACCCCAAACCTCTTCTCTTTTTGTTTTCCTCTTTTTTTTGAGATGGAGTCTGGCTGTGTTGCCAGGCTGGAGTGCGCTGGCTCCATCTCAGCTCCTTGCAACCTCTGCCCCCAGGTTCAAGCGATTCTCCTGTCTCAGCCTCCCAAGTAGCTGGGTTTATAGGCATGCACTACCACACCTGGCTAATTTTGTATTTTTAGTAGAGATACCTGAGATCTCCCGACCTCAGGTGATCCACCCGCCTCGGCCTCCCAAAGTGCTGGGATTGCAGGCATGAGCCACCATGTCTGGCCCAGATCATGTCTTTTTAATGCCTCCTTCTCACTTGGAGTAAAAGCCGCACTTTCCTCCCACACCCCTTCCCTTATCTTGGGCAGCCACACTGGCCTCCCTGATATTCCTCAACCATGCCAGGCACGCTCCCACCTCGAGGCCTTGCAACTGCTCTTCCATCTGCCTGGCATGGTCTCCTCTGATCTCCACATGGCTGCTCCCTCAATTCCTCCAGGTCATTTTCTCCGTGTGTCCTGTTCTCAGGGAGGCCTTCTCCGACTATCCAATTAGAATGGCACCCTCTCTCCCCATGCCTGCTAGCCTCTTCTCTATTTCCACAGCACCTACCACCATCTACCATGCTGCATGTTTACCTATTTAATGCCCCATTTCCTGCCCCTGGAACTGAAGCTCCAGGAGGGCAGGGATTTTGTCTGTTTTGTTTTCTATGTAATCCAGCACCTGGAAACCTGCGTATGCTCAGTAAATATTCATGGGATGAGTGAAGGTGAAACAGGATTAATACGGGGTGGTTGCAGAAGAATGGAAAATTCCAGGCAGCAGTTTCACATGACTAGCAAAAGGAAGCTGTTGAAATAGCTGCAGAAGCTAGGGGCTCATAAGACCCTGTAAAATCAGAGCATGGACAAAGCTGGCCGAGACCAACTGGACCCAGCATGGCGCTGAATTTGACTTAGGTTTCTCCTAGGACCTCATTATACCCTCATTAACATGCTAAAAACCACACACCCAGCAGCATCATGATAGTTCCCATATTTGGTGTAAAAATGGGTGGCACTACAGTTCCAAGAAATCTCCACCTTTTTCCAGTAACTTTCATAAATATTCCACCCCTTAGTTAAAGAAACCTATAAAAATAGAAACCGGTGAGCAGCGGACGAGGTGCCACCGACCACGGAAGACTACAAGCCCCAGCGGGCGACGAGTCGACGCGCCCGGGAACACCGGCCCCGCGCAAAGGCCATCCTCCACGTCGGGGGCGGAAGCGGAGGTGCGACACTGGGCGCTCCATGCCTGCGGGCGCGGGGAGGCATGGCCTCCCCCAGGGCCGCCGCCTCTGCTGGTTGCTCTGTGCTTTCACATTAAAGCTCTGCCAAGCAGAGGCTCCAGTGCAGGAGGAGAAGCTGTCAGCGAGCACCTCAAATTTGCCATGCTGGCTGGTGGAAGAGTTTGTGGTGTCAGAAGAGTGCTCTCCATGCTCTAGTTTCCAGGCTAAAACCACCCCTGAGTGTGGTCCCACAGGGTATGTGAAGAAAATCACATGCAGCTCATCTAAGAGAAATGAGTTCAAAAGCTGCCGCTCAGCTCTGATGGAACAACGCTTGTTTTGGAAGTTCGAAGGGGCTGTTGTGTGTGTGGCCCCGATCTTCGCTTGTCTTGTCATCAGTCGTCAGCGACAGCTGGACAGAAAGGCTCTGGAAAAGGTCCAGAAGCAGATCGAGTCCATATAGCTACATTACACCCTTTTATCCTGGGTCTTAAGAGACCCGATCTCAGACAGTGAAAGTGAAATGGACTGATTTGCACTCTTGGTTCTTTGAAGCCTTGTGATGATAGCCCCTTTCCCCATCTTCTTCCAGATCACTAATGAGCAGAATAAAAAGAATAAAATAGTTTCCTTGCCTTCTGTAACTTGGATTAGGAAGTCATGAGGGCAGAGAGGGAAAGGAGGCAGCTACTTAAGGCCCCAATCTACCAAGTCTTCCCCACCACTTTCTCTTTGTTTTTCCCCCTCTTCTATTTATTTCAAACTTCTGGGATACAATTTCAGTTAAAACATTTATTTCTCACTCAAGACTTATTTCCCCTCAACTCTATCCCCAAAGAAGAAATAAAATCACAGATACATAAAAAAAAAAAAAAAGAAACCTCAGAGCCCCTGTGCGACTCTTTCTTGAGTATACCCGCACTCCCCTCTCAAGTGTGTGTACTTTTTAAAATTATTATTATTATTTTTGAGACATGGTCTCACTCCGTGGGCCAGTAGGGGAGTGCAGCGGCACGATCGTGTCTCACTGCAGCCTCAACCTCTAGGGCTCAAGCCATCCTCCCGTGTCGGCATCCTGAGTAGCTAGGACTACAGGCGCTCGCCACCACACTCGGCTAATTTTTGTATTTTTTGTAGAGATGGGGTTTTGCCATGTTGCCAGGCTGGTCTTGAACTCCTGGGCTCAAGTGATCTACTCACCTCAGCCTCACAAAGTGCTGGGATTAAAGACATGAGCCACTGTGCCCAGCCAAAGCTCCAATTCCTTTTTCTTTTTTTTTTTGAGATGGTGTTTCGATCTTGTTGCCCAGGCTGAAGTGCGATGGCTTGATCTCAGCTCACTGAAACCTCCGCCTCCCAGGTTCAAGCGATTCTCCTGCCTCAGCCTCCTGAGTAGCTGGATTACAGTCATGTGCCACCACGCCTGGCTAATTTTGTATTTTTAGTAGAGATGGGGTTTCATCATGTTGGTCAGGCTGGTCTCAAACTCCTGACCTCAAGTGATCCACCTGCCTCGGCCTCCCAAAGTCCTGGGATTACAGAAGTGAGCCACCGCACCTGGCCTTATACACTACTGATTTTGAAGAAAAAAAAAAGTCCTAACTCAAAGTAAGAAAATAAAATGAAAGTAATATATAATATCTCTCTCTTTTGTTAAATTAAAATTTTTTTTTGAGACAAAGTCTCCCTCTTCTCCCCCAGGCTGGAGTGCAATGTCTCCATCTTGGCTCACTGCAATCGCTGCCTCCCAGGTTCAAGCGATTCTCCTGCCTCAGCCTCCTGAATAGCTGGGATTACAGGTGCCACCCGGCTAATTTTTGTACTTTTAGTAGAGATGGGGTTTCACCATATTGGCCAGGCTGGTCTCGAACTCCTGACCTCAGGTGATCCGCCCAAATCCCACTCCTAAAGTGCTGGGATTACAGGTGTGAGCCATGGTGCCTGGCTAAATTTTTAATTTTTATTTATCTATTTTGAGACAGAGTTCCACTTTGTCGCCTAGGTTGGAGTGCAGCGGCATGATCTCGGCTCACTGCAACCTCTTCCTCCAGAGCTCAAGCGATTCTCCTGCCTTAGCCTCCCAAGTAGTTGGGAGTACAAGCCTGCTACCACATCCGGCTAATTTTTGTATTTTTAGTAGAGATGGGGTTTCATCATGTTGGCCAGGCTGGTCTCAAACTCCTGACCTCAGGTGATCTGCCCACCTTGGCCTCCCAAAGTGCTAGGACCACAGACGTGAGCCACCGCGCCCAGCCTATTTATTTTTTTGAGACAGAGCCTTGCTCTGTTGCCCAGGCTAGAGTACAGTGGGGCAATCAAGGGTTATTGCAACCTCTGCCCTCTGAGCTGAATCTATCCTCCCACCTCAGCCTCACCAGTAGCTGGGACTACAGGCGCATGCTACCACACCCGACTAATTTTTTTTTTTTGAGACTGGATCTCGAAGTGTTGCCCCGGCTGGTCTTGAACTCCTGGGCTCAAGTGATCCGCCCTCCGCTGCCTTCCAAAGTGCTGGAATTACAGGCATGAGCCAACGCGCCCGGCCTCTGTCTTTTTAAACCTGTAAATACTCAGGCCGACTCTTGTAGAAAAAGGAGTTATCAAATTTGAACGTGCCCGGGAGTCACCTGGGCTCCTGGGAAAATGCAGATTCTGAGTCAGCAAGTCTAGGGCGGGACCTGAGAGCCTGCATTTCTAACTTGCTCCCAGATGGTGCCCAGCTGTTGCTCCGCAGGCTGGCAAAAGATGACGCTGGCTGCAGATCTGAGGTGCTGCGAAGCTCAGGGCGTCCAGTTCCAGGGGTGCCCCTCCGCCCAGAGCCGCCCTCTCCCCAGACCCCAGTGAGGGTCAGCCCTGTCCCGGGCCTGTCCCGACCGCTGCCCAGGGAAGCGCCCGCCCTGCCACAGCCGCCAAGTCTGATTCCTGGAATCCACGTGGCTGGGCGTCCGCTGCAGAGACAGCAGTTCCCACGGGAGAAGCCGCCCCGGAATGGGCCGCGGGGGAGGGAGCGGGGGAGGCCCCGCGGGGGAGGGAGGGGGGGAGGCCCCGCCCCGCCCCGCCCCGCCCCGCCCCAGGACTTGCCCTCTGAAGGGGCGGGGCATGGGCGTCCCCCACCCTGCTAGCCCCATCTCCTTCCCTGTCCCTGCTTGGGTCAGTAAATCCCTAGTACTTTCCGTCCCTCCCCCTTCCTCCTGGCTGGCTCCTTCCTTCTGTCTTCAGTCTGAGCTGGGCCCTTGCAGTGGGGAGCCCACAGTGACCGGCTGTTCCCTGCCCCCACCTCCCTCCAGGCAGGAAGGTTACGGAGGGCTATTGCTGGTCTTGGCAGGGCAGGGGCCGTGGTTCCTGGGGAGGACCGAGGAGGTCTCCCACTCGTGAGAGTGAGGCCAGGCAGATCTACAGGAAGGCAAAACATGAGCCCCTAACACCAACTGTCCTTCCCTCCCAGGAGGACTGCACTTTACAGTTTACAGGACACTTTTCTTGCCACCGTCATGTTTTATCCTCATAAACTTGGTGTTCTTGCCATTTGACAGATGGCAAAACTGAGGGCCAGAGAGGCCAAGTCACTAGGACAGAGGGGGTCAAGTCACTGAGCCAGAGCTCAGAAGACATTCCAGGACCTGAAGCTGGTATGCCATACATGTTTTAGGAGAAGCTTTCTGGGTCTCCAGGCCTGGATTATCCAGGAATACCATTCCAACCCTTGAGCATGGGGCTTTAAATTTCCATCTGGATCCTCAACTTTGAATACCAGAGCTGGAAGCCTAAACCATTATACAGATGGGGTAACTGAGGCCGAGAGGGTCTTGCCCAAGCTCACAAGCCAGATAAGGTTCTGGCCCCCACTGCTTAGGGTCTCAGACGAAGTTTCTGGGGCTTTCACGGCTCCCTGTCTTTCCTACTTGAGCAACTGGGGCCTGTGTTTGGGTACAGTGGGAAGAAGGGTTTAGAGCAAGAATCCTCCAAATCAAAGCGGGCACCCAGCAGGGAAGGGGAGAAGATTTAGTGCCTCTGAAAATACACTTTGCCTTTAGGCTTCATTTCCTAAGACAGAGATGTGTCACTAAAGCAAGGAGATGATAGTGGGTTTTAACTTGATTTTGTTTTTCACTATTTTGCTTCCCAGGCAGGAGGCTCAAGCCCTGACAACAGAGGCGAGAGATGCTGTGCCAGCCCTGGTCTGGGCATGTTTGGGCTCAAGGGCCAGGCTCTGCCTCCAGTCTAGGGCTAAGCTGGGGCCTGTGGCAGGATCAGATAAATGTGAGTGCATTTTCTGTGAGTGACCCCACGAGGCCTAGCCCAGAACAGGTGGGGCTCTGTCTGGGCCTGGGTGGAGATCTTTGTCATTGGGCGCAGGCTCAGTTTATGACCAAGGTCAGGGCCCATCCTGGGATCAGGGAAAAAGGAGAAGCAGCTCTGAGCTTCTCCTAGGACAGAACCGGCCCAGGATTCCTGCTCCAGGAGGGTGAGTCAGGCAGGTGGCTTGGAGCCCACAGGACATAGGCCTTGGGCTAGAGCAGAGGCTCCGAGTGAAGGTATGTCCCCGAGCTGAGGCCCAGGCTCTCTGGCTCACCACTGAGGGGGGTTTTCAGGGCAGATGAGCCCCCATCTCTACCCACATTCCCCACCTCACAGCTCAGCCACCACGGCTCTATAGACGTGGCTGGCCATCTCCTTCCACTGTTCCTGCCTGAGGCTCTGGCACTTACAGAGGCAAGTGGTACGACCACCAGCTCTTTCTAGTGGCAGCTGGATTGTCGGGGGCTCAGCTTCTCTAACTCCTCAGGGCTCTGTCCAGAGGTATGGATTCTGGCAAACCGGCTAGCTGGAAAGAGTAACCAAAAGCCCTCCACCATGGTCAATTTCAGGCTACTCCCATGATGCCACTACAGGTGAAGTTGCGAAGAGATGTGCAGAATTGGCTCCAGCACACCCCGGCCCTATCCCAGGACAGCTCCGTTGCCTTCCACAGGGCCCAGGAAGGGGCTGGGGTCCTGTTGGCTTGCCAAGTTCGGGTACCCTCGAGGGCTTCCTGTCCTGCCCTTGTGCCTGTTGCTGTGAGGTATCTGTGATTAGGATAGTGGCTGTAGCTGACATTGTGATTGTCATGGTTGAAGCTTCAGTTACTGGTGCCTTTTCAGTGACACAGGAGAAGCAGCCAGTCAACAAAGTGCCTCTGTCCCTCAAGGGACACTGCCAGGTGCCGAGGACTATGAGGACCAATTAGGGCCCAGGGTCCTCAGGGCTGTGTTGTGGCTCTATGCAGGAAATGAAACCTGATGTGACCCAACCGACACATCTCCTGCCACTCTCGCCTCCCCTCACTGTGCAGTGATGACCTGGCCTCATGCCGCATTGAGGAGAGAGGAGCCCCAGCTGTGGGACGCTCTCACCTTTCCATGGCGGAATCTGTATTCCCACCTGCACTGTGCCCGTCTTCTTCCTTACTTGCATCTGAGGTTGGGTCCCTCCTCTTATCAAAGGGCAGTCCTTTTTTTTTTTTTTTTTTGAGATGGTGTCTCTCTCTGTCACCCAGGCTAGAGTGCAATGGTGCAATCTCAGCTCACTGCAACCTCTGCCTCCTGAGTTCAAGTGATTCTCCTGACTCAGCCTCCTGCGTAGCTGGGACTACAGGTGCCCGCCATCACACCTGGCTAGTTTTTGTATTTTTAGTAAAGACCGTGTTTCACCAAGTTTGCCAGGCTAGTCTTTTTTTTTTTTTCTTTGAGAGACTGTCTTGCTCTGTCGCCCAGGCTGAAGTGCAGTGGCCTTGGCTCACCGCAACCTCCACCTCCCGGGTTCAAGCAATTCTCCTGCCTCAGCCTTCTGAGTAGCTGGGATTACAGGTGCGCGCCACCATGCCCAGCTTGTTTTTGTGTTTTTAGTAGAGACGAGGTTTCACCATGTTGGTCAGGCTGGTCTTGAACTCCTGACTTCGTGATCCACCTGCCTCAGCCTCCCAAAGTGCTGGGATTACAGGTGCGAGCCACTGTGCCCGGCCTAAAGGACAGTCCTTAGTGGCTTCCCATTGGCTGGAATAAAATGCTGATTCTTTCCCGATGACTTTAACCTCATCTCCCCTCCCACCCGCAGCTCCTTGTGTTCCAGCTTCAGCTGGCCCCTATTCTGTTCTACAAGCACAACAAACTTGTCCCTGCCTCAGGGACTTGAAGTCCACAGTTGCCTCCCAGTCTGCGTGTCTGGTTCCTCATCCTCCTAGACTTGGCTCAGAGAGCCCTTCCCTGACCGCTCCCTCTAAAGGGAGCTTCCTAGTTACCCTCCGTCTCTTCACCTTCGTTGTGACCAGCCCAGCACTGATCATCTGTGGTTGCCTTGTTCACTGCAGTGTGACTTGTTTCAGGGTCTTCCCCACTAGAGTGCAAGCTCCATGAGGGCAGCGCGCTCATTCTCTGTGGTACCTGGGATCTGGCTGGCACCAGTTAAATGCACGTGGAATATATAAGTACACGTCTGTGTTTATTTCCCTTTTGTTGTCCCTGGGCCATTGCTAACATGTTGTTTGCATATCCAGGCCTGGCTTCTCTCCACTGGGCTACAAAGGGAAGGGGTCAAGCATCCCCTCCACATTTGGCTAGAGTTTGAGAGGGACTAGTGCTCTGCAGGGGTCCCTGTGGTGGGTGCAGCAGAGGTTGTTGGGTGAGGTCAAGGGGCTTTGAGCCTCCTGGGGTTGAGAGGTCTGGATGTTTCCAACCTTGATTTGCTTTTGGTTCAGAGGGCATCATTTCCTCCAGCTTCTGTGTGCATCCTGGGCCCTGGGCTTCCTCCCTGAGTGGACTTCCATTGTTTTCTGTCTGCCCTCTGCCCATTTTCTCCTTCCTGCCTCGCTCCTGAGGACGAGCTCCTCTTCTTATCAAAGGACAGCCCTTCCTGGCTTCCCATTCCATCCAAAGCCCCTTTCTCTTTGGAGAGGAGCCCCCACTGCATGAGTCTTGATGGACATCTGGGCCCCATCTCCCACTACCAGAAGCTGGAGGGGACCACAGACCCTTCTTCCTACTCCCTGGCAGAGAGGGCGTGGGCACATCACTTGGGGTGGTCAAGGGACGTAGCCCAGGGCTTGGCCAAGACAGGAGGGTTAGAATTCACTTAGAATGGTGGCCTTTGCCAGGTGCAGTGGCTCATGCCTGTAATCCCAGCACTCTGGGAGGCCGAGGTGGGCAGATCACCTGAGGTCAGGAGTTCAAGACCAGCCTGGCCAACATGGTGAATCCCTGTCTCTACTGAAAATACAAAAAATTAGCTGGGTGTGGTGGTGGGCACCTGCAATCCCAGCTACTCGGGAGGCTGAGGCAGGAGAATCGCTTGAACCTGGGAGGCAGAGATTGCAGTGAGCCAAGATCGTGCCATTGTACTCCAGCCTGGGCAACAAGAGTCAAACTCCATCTCAAAAAAAAAGAAAAGAAAAAAAGAAAGGTGGCCTTTGTCAGCCTGGCCAATATGGTGAAACCCTGTCTCTACTAAAAATACAAAAAAAAAAAAAAAAAAAAAAAAAATTAGCTGGGCGTGGTGGTGCAAGCCTGCAATCCCAGCTACTCAGGAGGCTGAGGCAGGAGAATTGCTTGAACCCGGGAGGCAGAGGTTGCAGTGAACTGAGATCGCAGCACTGCACCCTAGCCTGGGTGACAGCGTGAGTCTCCATCTCAAAAAAAGAAAAAGAAAGGTGGCCTTTGATAGCAGTTGCCAATGTGGTGTCTGATGGTGATAGCGATGTCCAGGTGTCTTGCAGCAGGCTTGCCTGTCCAATGCTGCCACTTCCCTCATTCCTGTTTTTATCTGAGCCTGAGAGGTAGCTTGAGAAGTCGCCAGTGCAGTCACAGAGGGGTGAAGAAAGCAAGACCCCTTTGGAGAGGAGTTAACAGTGTTTCCTGCCCCAGAGCTCTGCCTCCACTCAAGTGCCCAGAACCACCCCTCAATTCCACTCTCTGAGAGTTCAGGGTTGAGCTCCCTCCTTCCTCCACCACATCTCCCAAGGCCCCTCTCACAAGCTATTCCAGCTGAAGAGGCTTCTCCCTGGGAACAGCTGCCTCAGCCCAGATTCAAGTCAAACAACAGGAAGGACTTCCTGACTGGGAGGGATGGGAGGCCCTGGACAAAGTAAATGGGGGCATTTCTGTCCCGAGACAAGCGACTGACTTCTGGAGGCCTTTTTCCAAATGACAGACAAAAAGAGCAGAGTCTTCTTCCACCTGGTCAGGCCAGAGAGGGAAGGTTTTTAGAACAGGGAGCAGCACTTGGGGCCAAAGAACACCAAGGTGAAGAGCTCAGACTCTAGAGCTAGACTCCCTGTGTTAACAACCCAGCTCGGCCGGGTGTGGTGGCTCACGCCTGTAATCCCAGAATTTTGGGTGGCCGAGGCGGGCAGATCATGAGATCAGGAGTTTGAGACCAGCCTGGCCAACATGCTGAAACCCCGTCTCTACTAAAAATATAAAAATTATAAGTGTATTAGGTGAATGGGTTAAAAAAAAAAAAGGAAAAAAAAAATTAGCCTGGAGTGGTGGTGTGTGCCTGTGATCCCAGCTACTCAGGAGGCTGAGGCAGGAGAATTGCTTGAATCCAATGGGTGGTGGAGGTTGCAGTGAGCCCAGACTGCGCCATTGCACTCCAGCCTGGGCGACAGAGCAAGACTCTGACTCAAAAAAAACCAAAAATCTCAGCTCTGCCACTAACTAGTTGTGTCATCTCAGGTAAGGTACTTAACTCTGCTTCAGTCTTTTTATCTATAAAATGGGAGCAATAGTCGTACCTATTTCAGAAGGTTTCAATTAGTGATTAGTGAGTTGAAATTTGTAAAGCGTCAGAGCAGGGCCTGGCACAAAGTGAGCATTAGATACATGTTTAATAAAAGAAAGAAAGATATTAGCAGCTTCCATTTGAGAGCCACTGGGGCGCTGGGCACCATGCCAGCTTGTTTATTTGCATTACCTCTAATCCCCACATTACTCCATAAGGTAATTCTTTTTGCGCCCATCCTACAGACGAGGAAACTGAGGCCCAGAGAGGGCAAGTCAGTTGTCTAAGTTGACCTAGACAGATTCTTCAAGTTTGCTGCATTATCACACTCTTGCTTTTCTCCACCACAAAGGCAAAGCACCGATGAGGAGGGGGATGGACAAAATGGGCCTTGCAGAGGTGCCTCGGACTCTCCCAGCCACTCTACAGCCACAGAGCCCTCTGCTCACAAACCATCTCGCCTCATCAGAACCTGGGAAGGGTTCCTAGTTGTGCAGGGTTAAGGAGTAAGCTCAGAGCCGCAAACATCTCATTAAGCAATTACCCCAGGGAGCACCAAGTCAAGGAAGTGACCTCACTGCCATCTAGACACCACCCTGCCGCCGGGGAGAGAGTAATGGGGGTAATCATGGCAGTGACATTGATGGTGACGCTGAGTGACGAAAAGATGACAGCTCTGTTCGATCTCAATGTTGGTGAAGGAAGTGAGGAGGCTGGCGACGACTCCAGGGTAGTTCAGGTGATTGCTCATGGCGGTGGCAGATCATAATCTTGGTGGAGAGGTGACAGTGGTAGTGGTGATTTGTGGGGCAGACACTGTGGCTTGGCTCTCAATGCTCCATTGCACCCTCCTAGTTGGGCAGCTGGACTGCCTTTCCCTTCCCTGTGGTGCCTGCGCGGGGTTAGGCTCCGCCAAGAGACTCACTGCAGCAAGGTTTGGAAGGCGGAAGTGAGGCTCAATCCTCTGTGCTTCAGTTTCCTCATTTATAAAGTAAGAATAGGCCGGGAGAGGTGGACCACGCCTGTAATCTTAGCACTTTGGGAGGCCGAGGTGGGTGGATCGTCTGAGGTCAGGGGCTAGAGACCATTCTGGGCAGCATGGTGAAACCCCATCTCTACTAAACTTATCTGGGCATCATGGCGGGTGCCTGTAATCCCAGCTACTTGGGAGGCTGAGGCAGGGGAATTGCTTGAACCCAGGAGGCGGAGGCTGCAGTGAGCCGAGTTCACACCATTGCACTCCAGCCTAGGTGACAAGAGTGAAACTCCATTTCAAAATAAATAAATAAATAAAATAAAATAAAATAGGAATAACAATAGAAGAGTGCCTGGTATATAATAAGCACTATGTAAGTGCTGGTTCTTGTTGCTAAATTGTCATTTTATTATTTTTTAAGTGATTTTATGTCCCATTTTGACTGTTTCTGGCAGCTTGCAAGGTCTCGGGAACACGGGTTTTTTCTTTTTTTTTTTTTTTTTTTTGAGACGGTGTTTCGCTCGTTACCCAGGCTGGAGTGCAATGGCGCGATCTCGGCTCACCGCAACCTCCGCCTCCTGGGTTCAGGCAATTCTCCTGCCTCAGCCTCCTGAGTAGCTGGGATTACAGGCACACGCCACCATGCCCAGCTAATTTTTTGTATTAGTAGAGACGGGGTTTCACCATGTTGACCAGGATGGTCTCGATCTCTTGACCTCGTGATCCACCCGCCTCGGCCTCCCAAAGTGCTGGGATTACAGGCTTGAGCCACCGCGCCCGGCCTGGAACACGGGTTTTTTCTGCAGCCATGACCTGATGTCAGGTCTCCAGCATTTAATCCTCCAGCTTCCTGCTTGCTCAGAGGCAGCCGCAGGGCTGAAAGCAGGGGTAGAAACTCCTTAAATCCAGCTTTCTGGTATTGAAGCTTCAGGGATATGTTCTTGAATTCATGGCTCTGGCGTTGGCTTTCTTGGTGGGTCGGGTATATAAAGGTCTGGAATCATTCCTGGAGGCTTGGCTCATTGTGCCTCTCTGATGGTTGTACAAGGACCTACTGCCCTCTATTAAATACCCTCCTACTAAAAACACCAATAGGGCTTTCCGTTTTCTGCATTGAGATAGACCCTGCCCTTACCAGACCCACGTCCTCCGCGTCCCCTCTTCTGGGTCATCATCTCTGCTGCTCATTCCTTGGTGTCAGCCACCTCCTTGAGTTCTGAAACTCCACCTTCCAGGCTCCCCCTCCCCTAGTCCTCTCCTCTGAGTCTCTTCCTCTTCCTCCTTCACAGTGGGGTTCTCGGGGGGGCCAGTCCTAGTCCCATGGCCTGTGTGTCTCAGTGACACCACAGCCTCACATGTCCCAAACTCACGGTGTGGTCTTTTCTCCCCAGTTTGGCCTCTGTCTTAGCCTGGGGCCCAAACCACAAAGAAAGCGGGAAGCCTTCCTAGAACTTGTGCCTCTCTCTTCCCTCCACTCTGTCTGGGCTGTCTAACATTTAGTGAGCACCTACTATGTACTGGGCTGAGCCGCACCCAGAGTTGAGGCTGACCAGGGTGGGCTCCTGGATATATGTAAACACCTGTGAAGGTCCACAAGTGGGAGGGATGGGGCTTTCTTTTCTTTTCTTTTTCTTTCCTTTTTTTTTTGAGACAGAGTTTTCCCCGTCTTTTTTTTTAAAAAAAAAAAAAAGAGAAAGAAAAGACCAGGCACGGTGGCTCACACCTGTAATCCAAGCACTTTGGAGGCCAATTCGGGCAGATCACCTGAGGTCGGGAGTTCAAGACCAGCCTGACCAACATGGTGAAACCAAGTCTTTAAAAAAAAAAAAAAGAGAGAGAGAGAAAGAGAGAGACAGAGTTTTGCTCTTGTTGCCCAGGCTGGAGTGCAGTGGTGTGATCTCAGCTCACCACAACCTCTGTCTCCTGAGTTCAAGTGATTCTCCTGCCTCAGCCTCCAGAGTAGCTGGGATTACAGGCATGCACCACCATTTTTTGTATTTTTAGTAGAGACAGAGTTTCTCCATGTTGGTTAGGCTGGTTTCAAACCCTCAACCTCAGGTGATCCGCCCGACTTGGCCTCCCAAAGTGCTGGGGTTACAGGCATGAGCCACCTCACCCGGCCAATAAGTCTAGATTTTCAGCAGTCAACAGCGAGTTCAAAGACACGGCTGCCTTTCAGCCCAGAATTCCCTGTGGAACAGGCTGAGGCCTCGGCTGTAACTTCTACTGCTCATTCCCTTTCGGGGTGGTCCCATACAGCAGCGCCCCCACCGTAAGCTGTTAAGTGAGGCTCTCTCCTTCTCTGAGTCTGTTTCGGGTTCCTGGAGCCCAGAGGTGACTGTCCCTAGACAACCAACCAGCCGTGGCGGAGGCTCTGGCTTGGCTGTCACCGGAGTCCCCCGAAGGTCAGACTTCCGGCCTCCTCCTTCTTTCTCCATGTCTGCAGCCACACAGGAGGCCAAGGTCATGGCACGTCTGAATTTCCACAGCTTCCTAAGTGGTTTCCCTCCCTTCTCTTGCCTCTTCTGATCCCTTCTCCACAGGGCAGCCAAAGGATCTCCATGAAACTCCAAGCAGATCCAGCCAATCTCCAGCTTAAGCCCTTCAAGGCTACCCATTGCTCTGAGGATAAACTGAGCTCCTGACCCCAGGGGTCACCTCCCGGCTCCGCACACCTGCTCTCAGCTCCCCCAGCTACCTCAACGCTCCTGACCTCCCTGTTCCCCACCCCAGCACCCCAGCAGGGCTCTTTCCCATGTTTCCCTCAGCTCCTTCCTGGCCTTCAGATTTCAGTCAAATGTCCCATTCTCAGGGACAAGGTCATGCCCATTCCCCGGGGACGGCCTGTCACTGGTTAATGGGGAGGCTCAAAGGCCCAGCCACCTTGCCTCAGTTTGGGTCTCACTCTGAAGGGCCTTTCCAGTTTCTCAGGAAAACCACTTCTTTTTCTTTTTTGAGACAGAGTCTCGCTCTGTTGCCCAGGCTGGAGTGCAGTGGCGTGATCTTGGCTTGCTGCAACCTCTGCCTCCTAAGTTCAAGCAACTCTCCTGCTTCAGCCTCCCAAGTAGCTGGAAGTACAGGCTCACGCCACCACACCCAGGTAACTTTCAGGGAAACCACTTCTGACCTCCGCCTGCCACCTCCACCAGGTGAGTGCAGCCCCTGCTCCATCCTGCACTGGCTTCCCGTGGTTTTTATTCTCAGCCCTTACCCACACTTTGCAATCGTCTTCATTCATTTTTAACAAATATTTATTGAGCACCTCTTACGTACCAGGCATGTTCTAGGCTCTGATGCAGCAGTGGACAAGAGACAAGAATCCCTGCTCTGGACGAGGAAACAGATAACTAACAAATACAAAATAGAATGTGGGTTCTATTTAGCCAGGCCAGTGTTCTGGAAGAAAGTGAGGCAGGGCAAGGGAAGGCAGGAAGGAAGGTGCTTTCTTGAGATGCTGACATTTGAACAGAGGCCGGTGTGGAGCGGGAGAGAAAGACATGGGGACGTCTAGGCATGGAAAGTTCCGAGCAGAGGCCCAGAGGCAGGGATGTGCCTGTGAAGTTGAGACCTGGGGAGGCCAGTGTGTTGGGGACAGGGATAAGGTGGGAGAGGTAACAGGACGCCCCGTCATGTAGGGCCTCATAAGTCACCAGGAGTTTGGGTTTTACTCTGAGTGGGGGTCCATGGAAGGTTCAGAGGGAGAGTGCAGAGGAAGCCCTCTGTGGCCCGGGGTGGGGAACTGTCCCAGGAAGGATGCTGAGCCCTTGTTTATAGGACAGCGTGCTCATCCTGAGAGAGATGGAGGTGGCTGGAGAGGAGGGCAGCGTCCAGCTAAGACGCATCTAGTCGTGGGGTACAGAAGGCAGCACCTACAGCATGTGGAACCCCTGGCTTTCATGTGATGACGTCATTACTCTCTGTCTTCCTTTCTGTTCAGGAGAGCAGGGACATTGGTCTGGTCTGTTTGTTTGCATGGACTTTAGCCTATTACCTGGTACACAGTAGATGCTTTACGAATGTTTGTTGAATGACTGAACAAAGACGTGGCAGATTCAGATCAAAGGAGATAGATAGGTAGGTAGATAGATACATAGATAGATGATAGGTAGATAGATAGATGATAGATAGATAGGTAGGTAGGTAGGTAGATAGATAGATAGATAGATAGATAGATAGCACAGCCTCCAGGTCACTCTGGCCACGAGATGGGCATGCTGCCAAGCCAGCTTGGCATAGCCTCTCCTGGGAGCAACCCT
Organism: Aotus nancymaae; assembly: GCF_030222135.1. Taxonomy (NCBI): domain Eukaryota; kingdom Metazoa; phylum Chordata; class Mammalia; order Primates; family Aotidae; genus Aotus; species Aotus nancymaae. The sequence goes on from NW_026988467.1 coordinate 23,616,056, forward strand.
TGTCCCACTCACAGTCTGTCCCCTTGAAGTCTAGAGGGGCCCAGCTTGGAACAGCTATGCCCAAAGGGTAGGCACAGGTGCCCAGGCTGGTACCCACGTAGAGGGAACAGTATACTCTGTGCTTCAGACCCTTGGGGTCTGAGCTAACTCCCCCAGGAGGAGATGTGAAGGGGACATAGGACCCCAGGCAGGCTCCTCCCTTCCCTGACTGCTCTTCAAGCCTCTCTCCAGGGCAGGGGAAACCCAGGGAGCTCGCCTTCCCCTGGCTCAGCTGGAGAAACAGTCAGCTGACTTTGGTCTCAGGTCCTTCCTCCCACCTCATCGGTGCCCATGGGCAAGCGCTGGGCCTCTGCCGATCTTCAGGGGCTCTGTCTGAGGCAGTGGGGGAGCGTTAGCCTTAGACGCTACTGTGAAGTTTTTCTGAGATTAAATTGGGGCACCTTGTGATTCTCTCACCTGGATCCCTTGTATTTTTCTCTCCTCACCCTTAACCCAATTTCTAACTACATATTTATTTGTGATTAACTACTGGATGTCTGTAAGCTGTCCATGTGCAAGGACAGTGCCTACCTTGTTCACCAGGGTATACTGGAAGCCTGGTACCATGCCTGACTTATCTAAGAGGCAATCTGTAAATGCTAAATGAATGAATGAAGGGATGAATGAATGAAAGCATTTTGTAAACTCTAAAACAGCAGTGACGGAAAAGGACGGACAATAGTAATTGTAAAATAACTACTGTCTAGCAGGCAGAGGCAGCAACTCAGCAGGAGTCTCCCCAGCCTGTGGCTGAGCAGGGCGTACCCTGAGCAGCCTCCTCCTCACCGCACTCCACCCTACACTCCAGGGTCACGAGTCTTGGTAAGGCTGAAAATAACAAGGATAACAACAGCTATTTCACCCACACTGCCTCATGTAACCTGTACAAGATAATTACGAGGTGATGCTGTCATTATTCCCATTGTAAAAATTTGGAAACTGGGGCTCGGGAGCTTCAGTAATTTACCCAAGATAAATGAATGGTGATGCTGGGATTCAAACCCAGGTCTACCTAAGGTCACAGTCCACCTGCGAGTTCACGCTGACACCCTCCTGCCCCTCTGGTCGCCTTTAAACTTTCAATCTCTCCATCCCCATCTTTTTTTTTTTTTGGAAATGGAGTCTTACTCTGTCACCCAGGCTGGAGTGCAGTGGTGTGATCTCAGCTCACTGCAACCTCTGCCTCTAGGGTTCAAACAATTCTCGTGCCTCAGCCTCCAGAGTAGCTGGGACTACAGGTGCCTGCCACCACACCTGGATAATTTTTGTATTTTTAGTAGAAATGGGGTTTCACCACATTGGCCAGGCTGGTCTTGAACTCTTGATCTTAAGTGATTCGCCCGCCTCAGCCTCTTAAATTGCTGGGATTAGAGGCGTGAGCCACCATGCCGGGCCACCCATCCCCATCTTGTCTCCTCCAGACTCCCTGTGCTCTCCCCAGCAGCTTTGAGCAGACACCTCTCAGAGCCTCAGTTTGTCTGTAAAATGGACACACAAATCTCTGCCTGTTTTGTAATGAAGGTCCAGGAGGATGGGAATGTTCTGTGTAAAACATGTAAAAATGTTTTGTGTAAAAGGGGTGAGTGAGGTGAAGCCAAGGGAGTGGAAGATGCTGTGGTGACCTGCCCAAAGTCACCCTGGGGTGGCAGGGGAACAGGTCTCTGCCCTCTGGCTGGGCACTGTGGGCAAGTGAGGGTGAGGGTGGGAGGCTGTGCGAGTGTGACTAGGAGTGTAGACTACCCCACGACCGACCTCTAGGAGGTCAAGAAAAGCCCCTGCTGCTTCCAATGTTAAGGCTTCCAGTGTTATTAAATTAAAAAGCAAAAAGGCTGCAGAAAACATCATAAATTTTAAATTTAGCAAATGAGCTTTTTAAAAACACACACACAATGCAATGCCATGTAATTGTGCTATTCACAAGATAATTAGAGGATTTATAGAAAATATGAATTCATGGTGCACTGCGGGAGATGTGGCTGGGTAACAAGATGCAAGCGCCAAGTGCCCTGGCGAGCGGCTCCTGCGTCTCTCCCATTGTGTCCCTTTGTCACTACATGTTACATCCTCGTTTGGGCATGCCAGTGGCCAAGAGACCTTCCTCCATCTGTACCCTGTCCTTGGCCCGCTCTCTGGCTTTTTTTTTTTTTTGAGACACAGGGCAGGGACAAGTCTTTGGTTAATTTTTTTTTTTTGTAGAGACAGGGTTTCACCATGTTGGCCAGGCTGGTCTCGAACTCTTGACCTCAGGTGATCCACCAGCCTCAGCCTCCCAAAGTGCTGGGATTACAGGCATGAGCCACCACACCTGGCCTCTTTGGTTAATCTTGCATTAATTCATCCATGTATCAGTTCACTCACAGATGTTTATTGAGCTCATATTTTGTATTCCAGAATGCAAGTTTTGCTCTGGGGACACAGCAGTGAAGAAAACAAAGTCCCTGTTCTCAGGAAGCCCACAGTCTTAAGTGGGAGACAGACACTTAAGTAAATTAGGCCATATGAACAGTGATAGGGGCTGTGAAGGAGGTTAACAGGAACTGAGATAGAATTACAGGAGACCCCAGTGTTCAGTGCAGGTCTCACACAGAGTTGGCCTCCAAACCTTTTTTTTTTTTTTGAGACAGAGTTTCACTCTTATCGCCCAGGCTGGAGTGCTGTGAGTGGCTCCATCTTAGCTCACTGCAACCTTGGCCTCCCGGGTTCAACCGATTCTCCTCCTTCAGCCTCCCAAGTAGCTGGGATTACAAGAGTCTACCACCACACCCAGCTAAATTTTGTATTTTCAGTAGAGATGGGGTTTCATCATGTTGGCCAGTCTGGTCTCGAACTCCTGACCTCAAGTGATCTGCCTGCCTTGGCCTCCCAAAGTGCTGGGATTACAGGTGTGAGCCACTGTGCCCAGCCCCAAACCATATTTGAATTACAGCTGAAGGGCTCCAGGGCCAAGTGGCCAAAGGGCAGGACCAGCTGCCTCACTGTCACTCTCCTTTACAGAGAAAAGCTATTCTGGTCCAGTTCCTAGCTGCATGACCTTGGGAAAACTCCATCTCTCTGTGCCTCAGTTTCCTCATCTGTAAAATGATTTTTTTTTTTTTTGAGACGTAGTCTCGTTCTGTTGCTTAGGCTGGAGTGCACTGGCATGATCTAAGCTCACTGCAACCTCCCCACCTGGTTCAAGCAATCCTCCAGCCTCAGCCTCCCAAGTATCTGGGATTACAGGTGCCCACCACCACGTCTGGCTAATTTTTTTATTTTTTATTTTTATTTTTATTTATTTATTTTTTTGAGACGGAGTTTCGCTCTCGTTACCCAGGCTGGAGTGCAATGGCGCGATCTCGGCTCACCGCAACCTCCGCCTCCTGGGTTCAGGCAATTCTCCTGCCTCAGCCTCTCGAGTAGCTGGGATTACAGGCACGCGCCACCATGCCCAGCTAATTTTTTTGTATTAGTAGAGACGGGGTTTCACCATGTTGACCAGGATGGTCTCGATCTGTTGACCTCGTGATCCACCCGCCTCGGCCTCCCAAAGTGCTGGGATTACAGGCTTGAGCCACCGCGCCCGGCCAATTTTTTTATTTTTAGTAGAGACGGGGTTTCACCATGTTGGCCAGGATAGTCTCGAATTCGACTTCAGATGATCTGCCAGCCTCGGTTTCCCAAAGTGCTGGGATTACAGGAGTGAGCCACTGTGCCCAGCTGTAAAATGATATTAGGCATACCTTAAATATAACTTCCTTTTAAGGCTAGTCAAGATATAAATGTGCTAAGGGCCTGTAAAGGATTGAGCACAGAGACTGGTGTGGTCACTGCTCTGCTCAGTTAACGGAAAGGAGAAGAAGATGGAGATGAGGAGGACGGAGGACCGGAAAGCTGGAGAAGGGTTGGCCTGGCTCCCTCTGCCCTTAGACGTCTGGGCCCCTGTGCAGCCTACGCAGGCAGTTCCAAGGATGGCCACGAGATGGCGTCTGAATCCCAGTTATGAGCTACTCAGCCGCGCTTCTTAGCAGAGGAAGCTGTTTGGGGAAGTAGGGGCCAGAGAAGCAGGTAGGCTCCCTAGGCTTGGTTGGAGTGGGGCTTGGCACTGATTTCCTTAAAGTCCAGCCACTTCAGCCTCTCCTTTCGGTTTATCTCCTAGGGCTTCCCTGTCCGTACCCCTTTCCCTCCAGCCCCCCAACTCGGGAGCCCAAGTCTTCTGCTGAGCAGGCCCACTCTTTGCCCACCCAGGCTTCCTAAGCCACCCCCTCCTCCCCTTGTCATTCATGAACCAGGTAGGAGGACTTAAGGGAACACTTCCTGTGGGCCTTGCAGGGTAGGGAGCCAGAGGAAATGACCTGGTTCCTGTTCTTAGCATCCTGGGGGTGGGGTGGGAGGTAGGAACAGAAACCAAAAGAGAGAAATGGAAAACAGGCAGGATTGTTTTAAGACTTCTTCCCCATCTGTAGGCTGAATCTGTTATTCTCATTTTGCAGATGCAAAAACTGAGGCCCGGAAGCGTTCAGCCACCACCGGGCACAGTGGCTCACGCCTGTAATCCCAGAACTTTGGGAGGCCAAGGCGGGTGGATCACAAGGTCAGGAGTTTGAGATTAGTCTAGCTAACATAGTGAAACCCCGTCTATACTAAAAATACAAAAAAATTAGCCAGGTGTGGTGGTGGTGAGCGCCTGTAATCCCAGCTGCTCAGGAGGCTGAGGCAGGAGAGTCGTGCGAACCCAGGAGGTGGAGGTTGCAGTGAGCCGAGATCACATCATTGCACTCCCACCCAGGCGACAGTGTGAGACTCCGTCTCAAAAAAAAAAAAAAAAGCATTTGGCCACGTGTATGCATTGCCTTTCCCATGTACCTGGTGCTCCATCGCCAGTAATAAGGTGAATTATATCTAAATATATCCACAGACTCATTCAACAGCATCTACAAGAGCGCCGCAGTTCCAGCAAGGATCAGACCTGGCCCCTTCCTGCCCTTGGTTGCTGGCAGTCCGTAGGGTGAGGCTGGATCTGGGGACCCAGAGGATGCAGTTGTTTGTCCAACTGAACAGGTTGGGGGAGGGAAGGGAGGAGATGTGTGAGAGATTTTGTAGAGTTCTTTTTTCTTTTCTTTTTTTTTTGAGACCAATTCTCGCCCTGTCATCCAGCTGAAGTGCAGTGGTCCAATCTTGGCTCACTGCAACCTCTGCCTCCCAGGTTCAAGTGATTCTCCTGCCTCAGCCTCCTGAGTAGCTGGGATTATAGGCGCATGCCACCACACCTGGCTAATTTTTGTATTTTTAGTAGAGACCAGGTTTCATCATATTAGCTGGGATGGTCTCGATCTCCTGACCTCGTGATCTGCCCACCTTGGTCTCCCAAAGTGCTGGGATTACAGGCAGGTATGTATATTCTCTACTGGACAAAATTCATTTGCATGGTTATGAGCAGAAATTATTTGCCTTGTGATCTGTTTTCCAAAAATTGCCCCCTCCCTACAGAGCTATAAAGTCAATCAAAGACAAAAGCACACAAGCACACACCCCCAAAGAATTAGATCTTCACAACTGGGCATGGTGGCTCACCCATTAGTGCTGTAATCTCATCACCAAAGGAGGTTGAGATGGGTGGATTACCTGAGGTCAGGAGTTTGAGACCAGCCTGGCCAACATGGCGAATCCCCATCTGTACTAAAAATACAAAAATTAGCTGGGCGAGGTGGCAGGTGCCTGTAATCCCAGCTACTCGGGAGGCTGAGGCAGGAGAATTGCTTGAACCCAGGAGGTGGAGGTTGGAGTGAACCGAGATTGTGCCACTGCACTCAGCCTGGGTGACAGAGCAAGACTCCGTCTCGAAAAAAAATTAAGAGTCAGATTATCAGTAGAGGTCATAGCCAACACCTGGCCCTCCTCTGAAAAGAATACACCCAGAAATCTCTTGCCTTTTCCCAGGCTTTGATGTATTTTCTTGGCTGACTCTTGGAAGGATCAGGATGAATCTGGTAGCAGCTGTTTCTGAGCAGGCAGTTCATCTTAGAGCCTGGTCCTCCTCTTTCCAAAAATCTTCCCATTCAGGCAGTAACTTCCATCTGCAGCCAAGGTCAGTACCTGCCAGCAGGTGGCGCTGAGGCAAATTCTCAGCTGCACCTGGGGAATTCTTGACCCTTGCAGCTGGCAGGAGCCAGGTTTCCTGACTTCAGGATTTCCAGGGGCCCTTTCTCTCTTCCTCCTCCTCACCTTCTCCTCCTTTTCTCCTCCTTCTCCTCCTCCTTTCTTCTTCTTTCCTTTTCTTTTTTTTTCTTTTTGGTGGCGGTGGTTTAGTATTTTGAGACATGGTCTCCCTATGTTGCCCAAGCTGGCCTTGAACTCCTGGGCTCAAGTGATCCACCTGCTTCAGTCTCCCAAAGTGCAGGGATTACAGGCGTGGGCCACCGCACCAGGCCACCCCCCACATTCGGTTCAAGTTTTCTCATGATCACAGGGGCGCTTCCATATGAGCTCATCTCAAGCCATAAATTCTGCCATTCACTGATTCAGTCAATCTTTCATTGGACAAAGTGTCCAGGCCCCAAATCGTACTCCTGAGGCTCTCCAAGAATTCTTTGTGTCCAAAAAGCAGCCCTTGTCTCTTCTTGCCCAGTTTTGCTGCTCCCAGAAGGAGCAAGGCCTCAGACTCACCTTTGAAGGTGAATTCTGCCATCTCAGGGCCCCACCCCGCCCCACCCCTGCCCCACCTTCAGGTGTGTCCACACCTGGAAAAGTCACCTCAGCAGAGGTTGAATAAAAAGACTTACTTCTCTGTCTCCTTTCAAGCTCTCGTTCCCTTTTGTTTTGTTTTTTTTTTAGACAGAGTCTTACTCTGTCACCCAGGCTGGAGTGCAGTGGCGCGATCTTGGCTCACTGCAACCTGTGCCTCCCAGGTTCAATTAATTCTCCTGCCTCAGCCTCCCAAGTAGCTGGAATTACAGGCGCACACCACCACGCCTGGCTAATTTTTGTATTTTTAGTAGAGACGGGGTTTCACCATGCTGGCCAGGCTGGTCTTGAACCCCTCACCTCAGGGGATCTGTCTGCCTCAGCCTCCCAAAGTGCTGGGATTACAGGTGTGAGCCACCACTCTCAGCCTCATTCCCGTTTTACAGATGAGAAAGCAGCTACTGTTCCTCTGGGTCTGTCTGGCCATGGGGGAAGGCTGAGTCTCTTTGCTATACTCCACTTTCTTCAGGCCAGAGGATGGCTGAAAAGCTGCCTCAGGCTTCACCGTTTCCCTGGCCTTTGCATAAACTCATATTCATGGAGTACTGCAACGTAAGAAGCATGTCCTGTGCCCTTCCCAAGGACCTGGAAAGTTCTCCAGAATGTAGTGGGAATAACTACAAACACAGTCCCATCCCAACTCAGCAGGCAAGGAGTGCTGGGGTGACCACAGCTCCCTCCTCAGCTGAGACCCTGCCCTGGAGTAGGGGCGGCAGGCCCAGGGGACGGAGGTGGGCAGGCAGGGACTGCAGGCCATCATGGTAGTGAGGTCTGCACTGGGGCCAGGGCACATCTCTGTCTCACTAGGTGCTGGGCAGGGTTTCCCTGGCTCCCTGGCTCTTCCCTGTGCAGCATTCCCTGCACAATGCTGGGCACAGAATTGTGGGGCATTGGGGAGAAAACTTTCCTCCCACCATGAGAGGTGGGAAGTGAATTAGGGTGAAGTTCTCTGTCCTCCACCCCTCGATTGTGACAGCAGCAGGACAGAGGTCACCACGGTGCTCTTGTCAAGCATCTCAGAGATTCCCTGAAAGGAAAATCTGAGAGAAAAGAGTAGGACTCCTTGGGAAATAGATCCTGAGCAGAAAGGTCCCTGGTCTCTGAGCACCTGGGGCCTGCAAGCAGCGAGATCTCCTGGGAATGAAGTGGACGGTGGGGTAAATTAGAAGGCAGGCAGGGGAGAAGGAGCACCAGACCCCCAGGGCCCGGATAGGCCAGTCGGTTCCCTGCCATTTGCATGACCTTGCATCTCTCTTCCCTTCCTGGGAAGCCTGTGGCCTGACAGCTTCCAGGACGACAGCTTGTGCCATGGCCTGGACTTCGCTGACAGATTCAGGCATCTGTCTTAGTTTGTGTTCTGTTGCTTACAACAGAATACTGAAATTGGGTACTTTCTATTTTTTATTTTATTATTATTTTTTAAGACGGGGTTTCACCATGCTGGTCAGGCTGGTCTTGAACTCCCAACCTCAGGTGATCCGCCCGCCTTGGCCTACAAAGTCCTTGGATTACAGGCGTGAGCCACCATGCCCGGCCTGAAATTGGCTACTTTCTAAAGGAAATGAATTTATTTTTAAAGTTCTGGAGACTGTGAAGTCCAAAGGGCCACATCTGGCAAGAGCCTTCTTGCTGATGGGAGCTCTCTGCAGGACATCACACGGTGAGGGGGCTGAGGGGTGTCCCTTCCTCTTATAAAGTCCCCAGTCCCACTCCCATCACACTGATTAACTCATTAATTCATTAACTCAAGAATAGATTAAGGCCAGGCACGGTGGCTCACGCCTATAATCCCAGCACTTTGGGAGGCCGAGGCAGGTGGATCACAAGGTCAAGAGATAGAGACCATCCTGGTCAACATGGTGAAACCCCGTCTCTACTTAAAATACAAAAATTAGCTGGGCGTGGTGGCGCATGCCTGTAGTCCCAGCTACTTGGGAGGCTAAGGCAGGAGAATTGCTTGAACCCAGGAGGCAGAGGTTGTGGTGAGCCGAGATCGCGCCGTTGCACTCCAGCCTGGGTAACAAGAGCAAAACCCCATCTCAGAAAAAGAAAAATAAAAAAAAGAATAGAATGGGCTGGGCGTAGTGGCTCACGCCTGTAATCCCAGCACTTTGGGAGGCTGAGGCGGGTGGATCACGAGGTCAAGAGATCGAGACCATCCTGGTCAACATGGTGAAACCCCGTCTCTACTAAAATACAAAAAATTAGCTGGGCACGGTGGCGCATGCCTGTAATCCCAGCTACTCAGGAGGCTGAGGCAGGAAGAATTGCCTGAACCCAGGAGGCGGAGGTTGTGGTGAGCCGAGATCGCGCCATTGCACTCCAACCTGGGTAACAAGAGCGAAACTCCGTCTCAAAAAAAAAAAAAAAGAATAGATTAATCCATTCATGAGGGCAGAGCCTTCGTGATCCAATTGCCTCTTAGAGGTCCTACCTCTCAATACGGCCACACTGGGGATTAAATTTCAACATCAGCTGGGCACGCTGGCTCATGCCTGTAATCTCAGCACTTTGAGAGGCCGAGGTGGGCAGACTGCTTGAGCCCAGGAGTTCCAGACCAGCCTGAGCAACATGGTGAAACCCCATCTTGACAAAAAATACAAAAATTAGCCAGGCATGGTGGTATGCACCTGTAGTCCCAGCTACTTCAGGGGCTGAGGTAGAAGATTGCCTGAACCCAGGAGGTTGATGCTGCAGTGAGCTATGACTATGCCATTGCGCTCCAGCCTGGGTGACAGAGTAAGACCTGTCTCAAAAATATAAAAGAAAAAAATATTTTAACATGAGTTTTGGATGGGACAAATAGTCCAACCACAGCAGTATCCCGGAGTTATTCTATCAGAAGGGTCCCTGGGGCTTTTGCAAAGGCAATATTTAATTTCCTCAGATGTACTCTGAGAAACTGCTGGAACTTCTGGTTTGGGGAAGGCAGGGCCCCTCAGAGCTCTAGATGAGATTTTCTGGTTTCTTCCTCTGCTGGGAAAAACGGGTCAGGATGGCCTCGTTTAGACTGTCAGACACTCTGGGATCCTTGGACCTTCCTCAGGAGAAGAAAGGTTGGACCTTCTGCCACTAATAGGAAAGGCACTCAGAAATCCTGGTGATACAGCTCCAGTGAGTGGAGGAACACCAGGGTTCTTGGTCCTCATGCCGGTTTAGATAAAACAACATGGACACACGTGGAGTGGTTTTAAGGAGCAGAGAGTTTAGTAGGCAAGGGAGAAGGCAGAAGGAAGAAGCTCCACGTACAGAGACAGACGCCTAGCTAATTTTTATATTTTTAGTAGGTGTTTCACCATGTTGACCAGGCTGGTCTTAAGGTACTGACCTCAAATGATCCACCTGCCTCCACCTCCCCAATTGCTGGGATTACAGGCATGAGCCACCGCGCCCAGCCACAGCTGACATCTTGACCACAACTTCATGAGAGAACCTGAGTCAGGGTGACCCAGCTAAGCCGCCCCTGGATTCCTGACCCTCAGAAGCTCAGTGGGAGAATAAATGTATATAAATGTACGTTGTTTTAAGCGGCTAAGCTTGGGGATGATTTGTGTCCTAGGAATAGAGCACTAAAATACCTGAGGATGAGAATGTGCTGGGCTTGGAATATCTCCAGAAATCACTCACAAAGGGGGTGACCAGGTGAGGCTGTGTGGCCCAGATTTGCCTCAGTGGGACTTCAGGCACCAAAGGCAGACGAGCACAGCCCTCCACCTTCTCCTGTAACCGCCCCTTTGGAAACAGAGGGAGGGAGCCCATGCTGTAGGATACTGCTGCTAACATCCCTGGCCCTCTCTGGTGCGCCCTGCTTCATCGGCATGAGAGCCAAATTAAATCCACAGTTCCTCTGATATTCAGAATACCAGTGTTGTAAGAGTTATTAACAAATTATTTTATGCAGATAAAGAGGAAAAGGGTCCTTGGGAAGTTTTCATTTTTTAAAGCACCTCTGAGAAAGTTTCTTGTAAAGCTCAGGCTCTTAGACCCAGGCAGAGCAACCTTTAATATGCAAATGCAGGCCTTTAGAAACTGGGTCCATCCCACTTGGCCGGGCTGGCAACCTTTCATATGCAAATGCAAGGGTTAGAAACTGGGTCCATCCAACATGGCGATTCCTGAAGCCTTCTTGCCCTTGTCCCACGTGTTCCTGCCAACATGGCTGCCCCCACATATCTGCATGTGTGCAGGGCATCTTGGTGCCCTGCATTTGCATATTAAAAGCCTAGGGCGGGCAGGCCAGCTATTTCAAGGCTAAGTGAATGACATGCCTGGTCAAACCAATCCCCTGAGCCGCTCCCAGCACTTTTGGGAGGCCAAGGCAGGTGGATTGCTTTGAGACCAGCCTGGGCAACATGACAAAACCCCATCTCTACAAAAAAATACAAAACAATTAGCCAGGTGTGGTGGCAAGTGCCTGTGGTCCCAGCTACTTGGGAGGCTGAGATGAGAGGATCACCTGAGCCCAGGAGGTTGAGGCTGCAGTGAGCCATGTTTGCACCATTGCACTCCAGCCTGGGTAACAGAGTGAGAACCTGTCTCAAGAAAAAAAAAAAAAAAAAAAATTAGCCAGGCATGGTGACACATGCCTGTAATCCCAGCTACTTGGGAGGCTGAGGCAGGAGAATCACTTGAACCTGGGAGGTGGAGGTTGCAATGAGCCAAGATAACATCATTGCACTCCAGCCTGGGTGACAGAGCCAGACTCTATTTCAAAACAAACAAACAAAAAAATAGGTTCTAGACATTGGGGCTAGGAATCTATATTTAAACCTATTCTATAAGCAATCCAGATGCACAGCAAAGGTTGAGAGGTGTTTTATGTAGCCTCATCCCGGCTCCCAGAGTGCCACAAATTGCACAAAGTGCTGGTGCTCGCTGGAAGGCCACATCCTCGCCCCCCATCCTCTCCACCGTGCCCTGACCATCTCCCTGGTCTTGTCCCAGCCCTGTCTGTTGAGACCTCATGCCCCTCTCCTAGCCGGAGCCTGGGCCCCTGGGAGAGGCAATTTTTGTTCTAACCCTACTCCTGATACCATGTATTCTATTTTTTCTCCTTTCCTTTTCTTTGCCTTCTGATTCTCACCAACATTCATTTTTAATTTTATCATTTAAAACTCTTTTGCAGTTATGTCAACAACCTGAAACTTTTTTTGGAGCTAGGTGATGAATAACTAAATAGGGGAAGGAATTTCAATTGCCCCTAATCCTATATTAGTCCCTGTGCAGATGGCCTAATGAGTACCGCACTAGGATTTCTAATTATCCGTAATGAGCTTCTAAAATTCATGGGGCATGGTAGAGTGAGGTTGATTGTTAATCAAATGGCCCAATGAATCAAGCCTCCTGGTATCTACGCCCTTGGATAGGCCCCTACCATGGTGACTCTGGGATTGGCCACGTGACTTACTTTGGCTAGTGGGACATCAGTGACCATGACACGGAGGCCAGATAAGTACTTGTGATTTGGGGCTTACTCTCTTAGAACTGTCCTGGAGCCACCATGTGAGGAAACCTAGCTAGATGGTCGTTCTTGAGGATGAAAGACCTCATGAAGAGTGAGGCTTAACCATCTGCACTGTCCCAGCTGAACCCAGCCTGCAGCCATTCTTCAGGCTGAACGTAGCTGCACAAGTAAGCCCTGGAAAATCAGCAGCCAACCCATATTATCATGAGAAATAAAAAAACCATTACTGTGGTTTTTTTTTTTGAGGCAGAGTTTCACTCTGGTGGCCCGCTGGAATGCATTGGCGTGATCTCAGCCCACCACAACCTCTGTCTGCCAGGCTCAAGTGATTCTCCTGCCTCAGCCTCCTGAGTAGCTGGGATTACAGGTATGTGCCACCATACCCGGCTAATTTTGTGTTTTTAGTAGAGACAGGGTTTCACCATGTTGGTCAGGCTGATCTCAAACTCCCGACCTCAGGTGATCCAGCTGCCTCGGCTTCCCAGAGTGCTAGGATTACAGGCATGTGCCTGGCCAACCATTACTGTTTTAAGCCCTAAGTCTTGGGTGGTTTGTTATGCAGCAATAGCTAACTGATACAGTGGTTCACAGTAACACTCACAGGACAGTATTGCTGTGCTACTGTTTCCTCCTGATATTCTGGAACTTCATGTAGATCTGCTGCACTGAGGGTTAAACAAGATCGTTTGTTTTCTTGCATGTAAGAGGTTGGAGTTAGGTGGTTTATGTCTGGTGGGGCAACTGTGCCCACCTTCAAAATGACTCTTCTGTGTCTGGATCAAAGCTGAATGCTCTGGCCCTTGCTCTCTCTCCCTGCCCCCACTCCCCCTACACACAAACAGGCCAGGTACAGTGGCTCACGCCTGTAATTCCAGCACCTTGGGAGACAGAGGTGAGCATATCACTTGAGCTCAGGAGTTTGAGACCAGCCTGGGCAACATAGTAAGACCCCATCTCTACTAAAATTACAAAAAATAAGAGGGGCATGGTGGCCCACATATCTAGTCCCAGCTACTCCAGAGGCTGAGGTGGGAAGATTGCTTGAGCCCAGGAGGTGGGGGTTGCAGTGAGCTGTGATTACACCATTGAACCCTAGTCTGGGTGACAGAGTGAGACCCTGTCTCAAAAAAAAAAAAAATAAGAAGAAGAATGAGGTGGGAACATACCCAATCCTATGGTACATATCACTGTGGGATTATAGGCATGAGCCACTGCACCCAGCCCAAATAATTTTAAAAAATGAGCCAAGTGTGGTGGTATGTGCCTGTGGTCCCATCTACTCAGGAGGCTGAGTCAGGAGGATCGTCTGAGGGAGGTCAAGGCTGCCATGAGCCATGATCACACCACTTCAGTTCAGGCTCCAGCCTCTGCAATGTAGTGAGACTATCTCAAAAAAAAGAGTATGGAGTTTTATCTTAAGATATCTTGGGGTAGACTACTTTTGAGTCAAGCTCTTCATGGCTGAAAAATGACTACAGGCTGGGTATGGTGGCTCACGCCCGCCTGTAGTCAGTGGCTCAATCCTAGCACTTTGGGAGGCCAAAGCGGGCAGATCACAAGATCAGGAGATCAAGACCATCCTAGCCAACATGGTTCACCTCCGTCTCTTCTAAAAACACAAAAAATTAGCCAGACATGGTGGCACGCGCCTGTAGTCCCAGCTACTTGGGAGGCTGAGGCAGGAGAATCGCTTTAAACCCAGAAGGCAGAGGTTGCAGTGAACCAAGATCAAGCTACTACACTCCAGCATCGGTGATAGAGTGAGACTCCGTCTCAAAAAAAAAAAAAAAAACGATGACTACAGTGGCTCCAAGCATCATATCCACAGAGAACAACAAAATGACAGCTATTATGTATTGAGTGCTTATCATGTGCTAGAACTGTCTGGGCATTTTAAGTGTATTCACTCTTGATTTTCACAGCACCCTGTGAGGAAAGTCCAATTATTTTCATTTTGCAGATGAGGAACACGAGGTACAGAAAGGTCAAGTAATCTGTTTAAGACAACACAGCCAATCAGAGGCAGAGCCATGCTTTTAGCCCAGATGGTTTGACCCTGGAGCCTGCACTTTTGTGTGGCTGCATGTCATGGGCAGCATCTCAGGAAGGGAGGCTTGGGCAGGGCTCCTCCTAAGACATCTCTTCTTATTAGAGGAGGAAAATTCTCCTCAGGAGCCCCCAGGAGATTCCCCCTCCTATTTTCATTGGCCAGAACAGAGTCTCATGCTTCTCCCCAACCCAATTACCAGCCGATGGGAGTGGATCAAATATAATTATACCAGTCACCATCCACCTGGGGGTAATTAGTAAATTGTCCTCCCACTGGAACAAAACTAGTTTCTTTTAGCAAGGAAGCAGGGGGCAAATGTCTGCCCCCAAGCAGGACCCATCGTTGGTAGCTAGGGTCCGCCAGCCCATTGGGATTGAAATAGAGTTGGCTCGGACCCCATCCCTTACTTTCCACAAGGCTTCTGCAATTTCTCAGGCTTACAATTGTGTGCCTCTGATTTCCGGCTTCTACTGAATTCTAGCAGCTGTTCCCTTTATTTCTGCCCTGGAATTGACTCAAATGTAGATGCAGCCCATTTCTTCTCCCAAGAAACCGTGAATACCAGACTGCTCTGTAAGCAGAATTTCACTGAAGATTTGTGGGTCCCTGGAAGAGTTATAGAGGCGGCTTAGCACACGACTGAAAGTGGCACTGGGACGTCCCTGCTCTGACAAGCTGGTTTCTCAGGCATCCTCCAGCCCTGCCCATGCAGGGCTGCTGCTCCCATCTGCTGGCACCCATCTACCCCACTCCCTCCTTCAGCCCCTGCCTCGGTGCCCCAGGGGCTTCCTGTTCTCATACAGCAGACCAGGCAATTCAGTTCTCCCAAGTCCCCCCTGCTCTTCCCAAACCAGGCTGCCAAGCCAAACCCAGTAAAGGCCTTTTAAGAACAAAAGGGCCTTTTATTTAATGAAGCAGGATCTACTTTCCTTAGAAGGAAGCTGTGGTTATAAATAACAAGGCTTCCCCTCTGGATTCCTCTAGGTGAATTGGAAATTCAAATTTCAGAATAAGCTGACAGCCAAGAGGGTCCTCACCCCGTCAGGGTCTGTCTGCGCCCCTTGGAGTCCGTGGGAAATTCACAGAGAAGGAAACAGTCACTTTTCCTGTACCTGAGAAGGTAAAAACCAAAAAAATCAAACTGCCTTAGAAAGATACTGTCCTCCTTGAGTTTTCTAAACCCTGATCCCCAAAACTGGTGTCTCTGAACACCTCGAGGAGTCAGCGGGCTCTCTGCCTCTGAGCCTTAAAAGCCTCAAGATTTCTTTCTTTCTTTTTCTTTCTTTCTTTTTTTTTTTTTTTGAGACGGAGTTTCGCTCTTGTTACCCAGGCTAGAGTGCAATGGCGAGATCTCGGCTCACCGCAACCTCCGCCTCCTGGGTTCAGGCAATTCTCCTGCCTCAGCCTCCTGAGTAGCTGGGACTACAGGCACGCGCCACCATGCCCAGCTAATTTTTTGTATTTTCAGTAGAGACGGGGTTTCACCATGCTGACCAGGATGGTCTTGATCTCTTGACCTCGTGATCCACCCGTCTCGGCCTCCCAAAGTGCTGGGATTACAGGCATGAGCCACCGCGCCCGGCTTCTTTTTCTTTTTTTGTTGAGACAGGGTCTCACTTTGTTGCCCAGGCTGGAGTGCAGTGATGCCATCTTGGCTCCCTGCAGCCTCAACCTCCCAGGCTCAAGCCATCCTCCCACCTCAGCCTCCCACATAGCTGGGACTACAGGCGCACCTCATCACATCTGGCCAATTTTTGTATTTTGTGTAGAGAAGGGTTTTCGCCATGTTGGCCAGGCTGGTCTGGAACTCCTGGGCTCAAGAGATCCACCCACCTTGGCCTCCCAAAGTGCTGGGATTATAGGAGTGGGCCACCGCTCCCGACCAACCTCAGTAATTTTTTTTTTTTTTGAGATAGAGTCTCGCTCTGTTGCCCAGGCTGGAGTGCAGCAGGGTGATCTTGGCTCACTGCAACCTCTGCCTGCCAGGATCAAGCAATTCTCTTGCCTCAGCCTCCCAAGTAGCTGGGACTACAGGTGCGTACCACCATGCCTGGCTAATTTTTTGTATTTTTAGTAGAGACAGCGTTTCACCATGTTGGCCAGGGTGGTCTCGAACTCCTGACCTCAGGTGATCTGCCCACCTCAGCCTCCCAAAGTGCTGGGATTACAGGTGTGAGACACCGCGCCCGGCTGGCCTCAGTGATTTCTTAGGAGTCTGTTGTAAGCAATCTTGAGAGCTGAAGAAGTGAGAGGGACCCCCCCCACCACCACTGTCCCTGTCCTACTTCTTTTTTTTGAGACGGAGTTTTGCTCTTGTTACCCAGGCTGGAGTGCAATGGCACGATCTTGGCTCACCGCAACCTCCGCCTCCTAGGTTCAAGCAATTCTCCTGCCTCAGCCTCCTGAGTAGCTGGGATTATAGGCACGCGCCACCATGCCCAGCTAATTTTTTGTATATTTAGTAGAGACAGGGTTTCACCATGCTTGCCAGGATGGTCTCGATCTCTTGACCTCGTGATCCACCCACCTCAGCCTCCCAAAGTGCTGGGATTACAGGCCCTGTCCTACTTCTACAGAATCCCTGGCATCCCCACCAATGTTCCTAGACTCCATCTCGGGACCAAGGTAGCACAGACCCGAAGCCCAGCCCTGTCCTGGCTCCCAAGCACCCCACAACCTCCGGGGTAGAGGTGGTTAGCGGCATCCAGCTCCAGGCCTTGGCTGCCTCCCGTCTGCCCTCAGGGTCTGCTCAGATCAGGGCACCCCCTCCCCCAGGCTGGGGCTCAGCCTCAGCATCCTCATCATAGGCTCCCACAGGGGGATTTCCGCAACTTTCCAGCCCTGGCTCCCTGTTCAAGGGTTTGGCCTCAGGCAGGACTACAGCTGAGTTGCAGAGAAGGGAGAAGAGTGGGGAGAGAGCCAAGTTGTTCAGGTTGCCCCAGGGGAGAGAGGAGGAAGGAGACGAGGAGGCGGGGAGGAGCAAAGGGCCTCAGAACCCAAGTGTGGGGCGGCCTCAGGAAGGTGACTTCTGTTTTTCTCCCGTGTGCTGTGTCTTTAGGAAAATCCTGCTCACACAACAGCTTAACAGCCTCATACCTGCAGTTGCTCTGGGTGCAGGGAAACATGTCCTGCAGTCTTGCCCCTCGTTTGGGTCAACTCCAGGGCAGAAGTAAAGGCGACAGCTGCAAGGAATCTGCAGAAGCAGGACAGTGGCCATGAGCACACGAGCCCCCAGAGCCGGCAGAAACCTCAGAGGTTTTGTGTAGCCACGGTGACGGCCACGTCTGGCTGGCAGTCACCTTATGCCAGTCTCTCGGGAGGAGCCAGTGGGTGCAGACGGGGTTACATCTTTTCTCCTCTTCCATGCTGGGATTCTTAAAGTAGGGTCCCTGAACCAGCAGTGTCAGCTCATCTGGAAACTTGTGAGGAATGCAGATTTGACCCCATCTCAGACCTACCGAAGCCTCTGTGGTGGAACCCGGAAGTTTTTTTTTTTTTTTTTGAGTCTGAGTCTTGCTGTGTCGCCCAGGCTGGAGTGCAATGGTGCAATCTTGGCTCACTGCAACCTTTGCCTCCCGGGTTCAAGTGATTCTCCTGCCTCAGCCTCCTGAGTAGCTTGGATTACAGGTGTCCACCCCACCCCAGCTAATTTTTGTACTTTTAGTAGAGACTGGGTTTTGCCACGTTGGCCAAGCTGGTCTCAAGCTCCTGACCTCCGGTGATCCTAGGCCTACCAAAGTGCTGCGATTACAAGCATGAGCCACCATGCCCAGCCTGAAAATTGGTTATTTATTTATTTATTTGTTGGAAATTGTTTTTTTAAAACCCTCAGGTGACTCTGAGGCTCCCGGAGCCTGAGAAGCACCGGTCTATGGGAACAGGGCCCTGCACTGGGTCAGGTGTGTGTACCTATGGTATCCCCATTCCTCTCTGCCTCTATTTGTTTAGGGGCAGGCATAGAATCCCGTTCTAGTCAATGAGACAGAAGGGATTTCTGGAACGGTCCCGCACCCCCTGATGAAACAAGGAGGACGTCTGAGGACCTTTTGCCTTTGGATGCTGCCAGAGGGGTTAGAAGCAGGGGCTCCACGGTCAGGCAGCTAGGCTGTGTATCCTAGGGAGAGAGCAAGGGACAGTGGGACAAGTAACAACAGTGATAGCAGCTAATGCTTCTCGAGGACTTTCCATGTGGCAGGCCCTATTCTAAGCACCTCATGTGGCATATTTCACCCTCAACCAGTCCTGAAGTAGGTTCTGTTATTCCCATTTTATACATGAGGAAACTGAGGCACGAACAGGTTTTTTTTTGTTTTTTTGTTTGTTTTTGAGATGGAGTTTTGCTCTGTCACCCAGGCTGGAGTGCAGTGGCGAGATCTTGGCTCACTGCAACCTCTGCCTCCTGCGTTCAAGCGACTCTCTGCTTCAGCCTCCTGAATAGCTGGGACTACAGCACCGTGCCCAGCTAATATTTTGTATGTTTAGTAGAGATGGAGTTTCTCCATGTTACCCAGGCTGATTTTTGAACTCCTTGGCTCAAGCAATCCGCCCACCTCTGCCTCCCAAAGTGCTGGGATTACAGGCATGAGCCACCGTGTCTGGCCTGATTTACCTTTTAAAAGTCACTGAAATGCTTTGCTCATAAAATTCTCTGCTGGGGACAAGCCAGCCACACTTGCATGGCCCATTCTTCAGCCTCTTTTCCTCCCTGAGACATCAGTCCCTTAGCATCTTGGGTGACTGGGACCAGGGTGACTCAACGGCAGATGCTGATGGCCGAGAGAGCCACAAAGATGATCTTGGGAGAGTGAATTATAGGTGATTTGTTTTATTTATTTTTTAAATTTTTTTATTTTTTTGAGACTGAGTCTCACTCTTTCGCCAGGCTGGAGTGCAGTGGTGTGATCTTGGCTCACTGTAACCTCCTCCTCCCATTTGAAGT
This sequence comes from Aotus nancymaae, assembly GCF_030222135.1. NCBI lineage: Eukaryota > Metazoa > Chordata > Mammalia > Primates > Aotidae > Aotus > Aotus nancymaae. The sequence goes on from NW_026988467.1 coordinate 23,635,268, forward strand.
GATTCTCTTGCCTCAGCCTCTGGAGTACTTGGTATTACAGACATGTGCCACTACACCCAGCTAATCTTTGTATTTTTAGTAGAGACAGCGTTACCAAATTGGCCAGGCTGGTCTCGAACTCCTAATGTCAAGTAATCCACCCACCTTGGCATCCTACAAGTGTTGGGATTACAGGTGTGAGCCACCACTCCTGACCAGGTGATTTGTTTTAAACCTGAAGTTTTACATTTTTACATTTTCTATAATAAGTGACCATATATCACTTGCTACTTAAAAGTTTTTTTTTTGTTGTTTTTGTTTTTGAGACAGAGTCTCACTCTGTCACCCAGGCTGGAGTGCAGTAGTGTGATCTCAGCTTACTGCAACCTCCGCCTCCTGGGTTCAAGGGATTCTCTTGTCTCAGCCTCCCAAGTAGCTGGGATTACAGGTGCATACCACATGCCCAGCTAATTCTTTTTTTTGTATTTTTAGTAGAGACGGGGTTTCACCATGTTGACCAGGATGGTCTTGATCTCTTGACCTCGTGATCTGCCCACCTCCACCTCCCAAAGTACTGGGATTACAGGCATGAGCCACGTGCCTGGCCTTTTTTTTTCTTGAGATGGAGTTTTGCTCTTGTCACCCAGGCTGGAGTGCAATGGTGCAATCATGGCTCACTGCAACCTCTGCTTCTCAGGTTTAAGTGATTCTCCTTCCTCAGCATCCTGAGTAGCTGGCACTACAGGCGCTTGCCACCATGCCCGGCTAATTTTTGTATTTTTAATAGAGATGGGGTTTCACCATGTTGGCCAGGCTGGTCTCAAACTCCTGACCTCCAGTGATTCGCCTGCCTCGGCCTCCCAAAGTGCTGGGATTATAGGCATGAGCCACTGTGCCTGGCCAAAAGTCATTACTTACAGAAAGAAAGACAAGGGGCCAGCGGCCCGCCCTCCCCAGGGTTGCTGATTCCTGCTGGTACTGACTGTGGTGAAGTCACCTTGGAGGGCGGATAGTTAGTTCACTGGCAGCTTCCTCAGTGCTTCATGAGACCTGTATGAACTCATTTAATCCTCACTGGCTTGGCCAAGGCCCCGGAGCTGAAGAGTGGCAGGCTAGCATCCGGACTCTCAGCTATGTACCAGGCTGCTTTTCTGAAAATGGTTTCAGTTTCCCTGTGGGTGAAAGGCCTGTCCTTCCCACACCTTCCACAGTGGAAGTGGCCTCGATTCTGTGCTGTGCAGGATTGCTGGTGGGGAAGTGGGTGTTGAGGAACTGAGGGCAGGAAGTAGAAGAGATTGGACAGGAATGTCCTGCAGTTGTTTGAAGTTGAAACAAAAACCCATTCTTGGCCAGGCGTGGTGGCTCATTCCTGTAAACCCAGCACTTTGGGAGGCTGAGGTAAGCAGATTACTTGAGGTCAGGAGCTCGAGACCAGCCTGGCCAACATGGTGAAACTCCATCTCTATTAAAAATACAAAATTTAGCCAAGTGTGGTGGTGGGTGCCTGTAATTCCAGCTATGAGGGAGGCTGAGGCAGGAGAATTGCTTGAAACTGGGAGGCAGAGGTTGCAGCGAGTGGAGATTGTACCACTGCACTCCAGCCTAGGTGACAGAGCAAGACTCCATCTCAGAACAAACACACAAACAAGCAAACCCATTCTTCTTATGGTGTCAGCCCACAGAGCCGTCAGCTTACATAGGCTCTGCCTTTCTTGCGACCCTAAGCTCCTGGATCTGTCAGTACGAGTAGGGAGGGAGGGGTGGTCACTTCAGGGATGTAGACACTTGATAATTATGGCTAAGAGTTTGCATCTTCACATTCCTGCTCTGATACTTACCACCTTTAAGAACTTTGGCAAGTACCTAAGCTTTGTAAGTCTCCATTTATTTTTATTTAGAGATGGGGTCTCGCTCTGTTGCCCGGGCTACAGTGCAGTTGCACAATCATAACTCACTGTAACTTTGAACTCCTGGACTCAAGTGATCCTCCCACCTCAGCCTCCCAAGTAGCTAGGACTAGAGGTTCCTGCCATCATGCCCATGCCTGTCTAATTTGTAGAGACAGAGTCTTACTATGTTACCCAGGCTGGTCTGGAACTCCAGGCCTCAAGAGATCCTCCTGCCTCAGCCTACCAAAGTGCTGGGATTACAGGCGTGAGACACAACATTCAGCCCAAGTCTTAATTTCCTTATTGGTAAAATAAAGATCTTGGCAGTTGTCAGGGTCAAATGGCAGAATATATGTAAAGTTCTTAGCATGGTGCCTGGCACATGGTAGGCATTTATTAAATAATGGTTGTCGGCCGGGCGCGGTGGCTCACGCCTGTAATCCCAGCACTTTGGGAGGCTGAGGTGGGTGGATCACGAGGTCAAGAGATCGAGACCATCCTGGTCAACATGGTGAAACCCCGTCTCTACTAAAAATACAAAAAATTAGCTGGGCATGGTGGCGCGTGCCTGTAATCCCAGCTACTCAGGAGGCTGAGGCAGGAGAATTGCCTGAACCCAGGAGGCGGAGGTTGCAGTGAGCCGAGATCGCGCCATTGCACTCCAGCCTGGGTAACAAGAGCAAAACTCTGTCTCAAAAAAAATAAAAATAAATAAATAAATAAATAAATAAATAATGGTTGTCATTATAATTCAACAAGCATTTATTCAGCGTCCATGTGGTACCCAGCACTGTGTCAGCGGCAGACCCCCTGGCAGTGCCAGAGCCCAGCAATTGCACCTTGAGGCTTCAAACACGCACAGACTTAAGAATTCAGCAGAAGGAGGAAGCCAGAGTTAGAAGTTCCCTGAGCGCAAAAACCCCTGGAGTGTACAGAGAATGCAGGGAGCGCTTCACATGATTCAGGGCATGGGATAGAGCTTGAGCAAAACTTGCCTGTCTCATGGGCACCCCTGCCAACACCCGGTTTACAGACATCATGGCAGACTGTGCCCCTCCTCCTGGCTGGCAGAGGCCTGACTCTGTGAAGGTGTTGGGGCAACATCCCCAGGTGGAGGGGGTGAGTTTTGCTTGGTCCTAATTAAATTTTTTTATTTTTAGTAGAGACGGGGGTTTTACCATGTTGGTTAGGCTGGTCTCGAACTCCTGATCTCAAGTGATTTGCCTGCCTCGGCCTCTCAAAGAGCTGAGATTACAGGTATGAGCCACCATGCTCGGCCTGTTTCAGCTTCTTTAGACACTCTGTGTGCCTTACCTTACGATTTACAAAAAGTTAAGTACATTTATGCATTTTCCCACCTCCCTTATAGCAGCTCTCACCATAATTACTAGGTTCTGGCAAGGAGCAGTGGCATATGCAATTTTCTTTTTTTGAGACGGAGTTTTGCTCTTGTTACCCAGGCTGGAGTGCAATGGCGTGATCTCGGCTCACCTCAACCTCCGCCTCCTGGGTTCAAGCAATTCTCCTGCCTCAGCCTCCCGAGTAGCTGGGACTACAGGCACGTGCCACCATGCCCAGCTAATTTTTGTATTTTTAGTAGAGACGGGTTTTAACCTTGTTGACCAAGATGGTCTCGATCTCTTGACCTCGTGATCCCCCGCTTCAGCCTCCCAAAGTGCTGGGATTATAGATGTGAGCCACCGCACCCGGCAGCATATGCAACTTTCAAGAATTGCCCTTATACTAGCTCATACTTTGTTTCAATAGCCCCCCAAAAAAAGAAAAAAAAAAAAAAAAAATTGCCCTTAAACAGAGGGATTGTGTCTTTCTCCTCCCTCTTCTTTCCTGCTGCATGAAATGCAGGCATGATGGCTGGAGCTGGAGCAGCTATGTTGGGCCATGAGATAAAAGCTGAATGCTATGGATTTGGGAGCAACAAGACAGAAAAAGTCTAGGTCCCTAATGATTGTGGCATCACTGTGCCTGCCTGGACTGTATTCCAAGAGAGAATAAGATTTAAATGAGAGAAACAAAATTCTATCATATTTAGGCTTCTGTTTATCAGGTATCCATCAGTTGTAGCTGAAATGAATCCAAACTGATACTGGAGTAGAATTTGGATTTAGACCCAGGCTTGCCTGACCCTGAGATACTCCACCAGTGTTTCTTAAAGTGTTGATGGATGACTACCTGAATCAGAATCATGGTGAGGAGCTTGTTTAAAACACAAATTACAGGCCAGGTGCAGTGGCTCACGTCTACAATCTCAGCACTTTGGGAGGCTGAGGACGAAGGATCACTTGAGCCCAGCAGTTTGAGACCAGGCTGGGCAACATAGCAAGATCCCATCTGTACAAAAGAATTTTTATTTTTTTTTGAGATGGAGTCTGGCTTTGTCACCCAGGCTGGAGTGTAGTGGTGCCATTTCAGCTCACTGCAACCTGCGCCTCCCGGGTTCAAGTGATTCTTCTGCCTCAGCCGCCTAAGTAGCTAGGATTACAGATGCCACCACACTTGGCTAATTTTTTTTTTTTGTATTTTTAATAGAGATGGGGTTTTATCATGTTGGCCAGGCTGGTCTCGAACTCCTGACCTCAAGTGATCTGCCCGCCTTGGCTTCCCAGAGTGCTGGGATTACAGGCACGAGCCACTGTGCCCAGCTCCTACAAAAATTTTTTTAATTAGCCAGGCTTGGTGGCACACACCTATCTATAGTTCCAGCTACTCTGGAGGCTGAGGATCACTTGAGCCCAGGAGTTTGGGGTTGTAGTGGGTGCCACTGCCTTCCAGCCTGGATGACAGAAGTAGATCCTGTCTCTAAAAAACTAAAATAAATAAAAAATAAATATAATGTCTATTCTGGTATACCACTTCAGCTCTGCTGAGTTAGATTCTCTAGAGCTGAGACCCGGGGAAGTTCTCCTTTAACCAAGCTCCCCATGTGGAGGACTTCAAGGCACACTTAAGGTGGAGAACACGACTTCATTCCTTTTTTTTTTCTTTTTTTTTTGAGACAGAGTCTTGCTCTGTCACCCAGGCTGGAGTGCAGTGGCATGATCTCAGCTTACTGCAACCTCCACCTCTCAGGTTTAAGCAACCCTCCTGCCTCAGCCTCCTGAGTATCTGGGACTACAGGCATGTGCCACCACACCCGGCTAATTCTTTTGTATTTTTTTAGTAAAGACAGGGTTTCACTGTGTTGGGCAGGATGGTCTTGATCTCCTGACCTCGTGATCTGCAAGCCTTGGCCTCCCAAAGTGCTGGGATTACAGGTGTGCTCCACCGCACCTGGCCCACAGGGCTTCATTCTATGTCCTCATGTAACTCTTAAGAAAATCGGAGGCCGGGCGCAGTGGCCCACGCCTGTAATCCCAGCACTTTGGGAGGCCGAGGCGGGTGGATCACGAGGTCAAGAGATCGAGACCATACTGGTCAACATGGTGAAACCCCATCTCTACTAAAAATACAAAAAATTAGCTGGGCATGGTGGTGCGTGCCTGTAATCCCAGCTACTCAGGAGGCTGAGGCAGGAGAATTGCCTGAACCCAGGAGGCGGAGGTTGCGGTGAGCCGAGATCACGCCATTGCACTCCAGCCTGGGTAACAAGAGCGAAACTCCGTCTCAAAAAAAAAAAAAATCGGGAGTCCATTTGGATCCCCTGGGTGGACTAAATGCAGGTGGAGCTCAGGGGATCTGGGGGAGGCAGTGAGGGTGGAGGGAGGGGTCAAGCACCCAGGGCCTCAGTCATCTGTGTCCATCCCCTGAGGCAGGCTCTGGGCAGCCCTCTCTAAGGAGGCAGCTCTGTCTCCAGGGCCTGGATGGTGAGGATGACCCAGCCTTCGCACCTCTGCCCTTAAATAAAGTAGTCACTCCAAAGCTTGCTGGAATCATCGGAGGCTACCAGTGTCTACAGCATATCGAGCTGCCCTTATGGAGCCTGGGACCAGCCCAGGAAGCCAATCTCAGCTCAAGAGCCAGGATTTTAGTGCAAAACCGTACCCTGTTCTGTAAACCACAGTTTTCCTGAGAAACAGCTAGTGCCTTTGGTAAGCTGGTGGACCCTGGGGAGATGGAACACCTGACATGTGGCACCTGGGGACCACGTGACCAGAGCTGAGTGCGGTCTGACCTTGCCACAAAGTCAGATGTGCCCAGCAGTTTCTGTCATCAAGGGGAGAAGGCACATGTGGGTGAGGCCTGAGCGCAGGCACGTCCTGAAGCCCAGCTGAGCCTCTCATCAGGTGGCTCCTTCCCCAGAGTCCCTTCTCCAGCTTCCCAAAGCCCCTGCCTCCGCCCATACCTTGGGCACAGGAACCTAAGACCGACTGAACACTCGAGCCTGTGCCATGCAGAGAGACCTGGTAGGTGCCAGCAGAAAGACTGGTGAAGATTAGATTTCCTGGGCAGAAGCGCTGACAGACACAAAGGGTCCTGGATGAGACTGGAGGCATTAGGGAGCAGCGTTCTACTTGTCATGGCTGGGTGCGAGAATGACCTTGGGCAGTGGAGTGGGGCATGAATATTTTGAGCTGGTGCCAGCTGTGTGGTGGAGTGTGGACCTGCATAGAGGCCTCCACCCCTCGGCTCCCATCTCCCTATGTGTGAAGCTGAGTTCAGGCACTGCCCCTCCTGCAGGGACAGGGAGCCACTGGTTCCAGCTTGCTGGTTGCCAGGCAACCCAGGATGAGCCTTCGAGGTCATTCCTCAGACAACTCGGAGCTCACTCCACAGCCTGGGAACAGATGGTTCCGCAGCAGCGAGCCCCAGCTAGAAATGGGTTGCAGAGGCACTGCTGCCTATCTCCACTGGCAAGAGGGAGGAGAGGCCCTTCCCGGGCCTGCAACAGTCCAGGGTGGATGCCAGCGGAAAGACTGGTGAAGACTGGATCTCCTGGGCAGAAGCACTGACAGGCACGTGGGGTCCTGTGTGAAGGGCTGCACTTTGTGTGAAAAGAAAGGCGGACTGAGGTCCTGGCTCTGCTTCAGCCAGGGCAGTGGCAGGTGGCCTTGTCGGGTGGGCCAGTCTTGGAAGTGGGTGATGGGGAAGTTGGTGACACAAAGGTGCTGGCTCAACAACTATGTGGCGGGACTCTCAGAAAGGGCCCAGATGACAAGAGAATGCTTGACCCGAGTGACCGTTCACCAAAGCCCTCCCCCTCAAAAGAGGCTGTTAACAGGTGACACCTGTGGGTGTCACTATCTTCCCTTTCTCTATTGTCAGGACCTGGACAAAATTCAAGAAGATGTCCCAACCACACGTAGGCCTTACCTTTGATACTTCCAATTGCAATGAGACTTAAACTTTACAATAAGAGATACAGGCTGGGCGAGGTTGCTCACGCCTGTAATCTCAGCACTTTGGGAGGCTGAGGTGGGTGGATCACCTGAGGTCAGGAGCTCAAGACCAGCCTGGCTAACATGGCGAAACCCTGTGTCTACTAAAAATACAAAAATTAGCTGGGCATGGTGGCGCACTCCTGTAGTCCCAGCTAATTGGGAGGCTGAGACAGGAGACTCACTTGAACCTGGGAGGCGGAGGGTGCAGTGAGCCGAGATCGCGCCATGGCACTCCAGCTACAGGGTTTTGCCTGGTCCATTATCCTGCTTTAATAATGCCAAGCAACAGCTGATCATTATTCCCTGGGGACAGAACTGGTCACCACTAGTTTGTGACTCTACCTCCTTCGAAGTGGCATCCAGGGTGATATCCCAGACTTTGTTTTATCTATCTTGAAGCACAATCAGCTAATAGAAAAACTAGCAAGCCAGCTTTTTTTTTTTTTCCAGGACAAGGATAAATTCCCTTAAGAATTTCACAAACATCACATGTTTTCTTTCCCCTTGTTGCAATATGTGTAATTGATCTCCTGGTATAACTTGCTTAATAGTTACCGTTTATTAATTCCATCTGCTTCCCAAGAGGAGGCCATATTGTTACCTGGTGATGTCCTGGGTTCTATGAGTCTCCCATAAGCTGCAGCTGGTCAGCAAACGAATCAGTGGGCCCACGAACAAAGTGGTCATGGGGGCAGGCAGAGGGGCAGGCATGGGGGTGGGCATGGGGGCAGGCATGGGGTAGGCATGGGGGCAGGCATGGGGGCAGGCATGGGGTAGGCATGGGGGCAGGCATGGGGTAGGCATGGGGGCAGGCATGGGGGCAGGCATGGGGTAGGCATGGGGGCAGGCATGGAGGTTTTGCCCAGCCTTTCCAGTGTGAGCTTCCCTCACCAAATCCTACCTGGTTGCCATCACCTCTGAGTGGCCACACCTGAGCCCTGGTGGCTCAGCCAGCCAGCTGGCGGCTGCCTGATTACACACTTTCCTTTATGGAAGACAGCAATTTGTCCTCCTGCGATGGATCCTCGTTATCGAGCTGTTCCTGCGTTTCCATCCTCCCTCTGCACGTCCAATCAGGGTCTCACTGAAAGCCACTGGTTGGGGGTCCTGCAGGGCATTGCCTCCCCCTGAGGAGCTCATGCTTCTGTGAAGACTGCAGAGGTGTAAAACAGTGGGCCAGGCCAGGCGCGGTGCCTCACACCTGTAATCCTGGCACTTTGGGAGGACAAGGCAGGTGGATCACCTGAGGTCAGAAGTTCGAGACCAGCCTGGCCAACATGGTGAACCCTCATCTCTACTAAAAATACAAAAATTAGCCAGGTGTGGTGGCACACACTGTAGTCTCAGGTACTTAGGCAGGCGAGATGGGTGATTCACCTGAGCCTGTGAGGTCAAGGCTGCAGTGAGCCGTGATCACATCACTGCACTCCAACCTGGGTGACAGAGGAAGACCTTGTCTCATAAAAATAGGTGATGCTATTTCTCCTGGAGTCAATGTCCATGGGTCTGGGAGCCAGCACAGGGAGTGGCACATCCTTGGTCCCCAGGGGACAACTGGGTCCATCAGGAGGTTAAAAAATGATTCCTCTGAAGTGGAAGCTGAGACTGTCACCACCACTGAGAAAACAGATGATAAAATAAGAATCATGATGGTGTTGACCCTGAGTCTCAAACGGGAATGGAGGCTGCTGTCGAGCAGAGACAGGGAGGATCTGGAGAGAGCCCAGGGTGGGGTGGGATCATCTGAGATGCATTCTGGTTCCTCCATGCCCAGCAACGAAGTCAATGGAGAAGTCCCACCCTACATGGGCAAACACACAAGGGTTCAGGTTCTTCCTGAATAACAGTTTGTGTCGCGAAAGCTGCAGTGCTAGCTAAATAAATGCAAAAGGAACTTCAAATAGGTAGAGCTGGAGAGAAATACTGCCCTCAGGACCAGTAGGATGGGAAGCCCCTTCGTGGGGCCTGTGGAGGGACCTGGGGGCTGGACTGGAACAGTCAGAGGGAGCCTGGCCAGCAGCCCCTCCTGGAGTCACCCCTGACCCCGAGTCCTTCCAGCCTCTCTTTCTTCCTTTTCCAGCCCAAGGGGCCTGGCTCTCTCTGTAGAAAAGGACAGGGCCACTAGCCCTAGAGAATAGTTTGGTCTCATTCCTTCCTTCCAGAGATCCCTACTGCCTTGAGGAGGACGCCCCACTGCCCCTTTTCGAAGTGGCACCGAGTGGTATCAGAGCCTGGGTCTGTCCTGCCTGGATTCCAGTCCCAGCACAATCACTTACTAGGAGTGTGTGTGTGCACGAGTGAGCATGTGTGTTCCCGAGTGCTAGTTATTTAGCCTTAGTTTCCTCCCTTATAAAGAGAGAAAAAACACCAACTTTTTTTTTTTTTTTTTTTTTTTTTTGAGTCAGAGTCTCTCTCTCTGTCCCAGGCTGGAGTGTAGTGGCATGATCTTGGCTCACTGAAACCTCTGCTTCCCAGTTCAAGTGATTCTCCTGCCTCAGCCTCTGGAGTAGCTGGGATTACAGGTGTGCACCACCATGCCCAGATAATTTTTGTAATTTTAGTAGAGACGAGGTTTCATCATGTTGGTCAGTCTGGTCTCAAACTCCTGACCTTATGATCCACCCGCCTCATCCTCCCAAAGTGCTGGGATAACAGGTGTGACTGTGCCCTGCCAAATTTTTATGAGTTGTTGTCAAATGTAGAACTAAAATCATACAACTTCTAGAAGAAAACAGTAGAAAATCTTAGCAACCTGGGGGTAGGCAATGGTTTCTTTCTTTTCCTATTTGTTTTTTGAGACTGAGTCTTGCTCTGTTGCCCAGGCTGGAATGGAATAGCAGGATCTTGGCTCACTGCAACCTCTGACTCCTGGGATCAAGTGATTCTCCTGACTCAGCCTCCCGAGTAGCTGGGATTCCAGGTGTGTGCCACCATGCCCAGCTAATTTTGGTATTTTAGTAGATAAGAGGGTTTCACCATGTTGGCCAGACTTGTCTTGAACTCCTGACCTCAGGTAATCCGCCCAGCTTGGCCTCCCAAAGTGCTGGATTACAGGTGTGAGCCACCACACCCAGTCAGCAATTTTTCTGAGACTGGACAGAGAAAGCAATAACCATTAAAAAATGATAAATTTGACTTCATCATAATTTAAAACTCCTGTCATCAAAAGTCATCATTAGGCTGGGCATGGTGGCTCACGCCTATAATCCCAGAACTTTGGGAGGCTGAGGCGGGCAGATTGCCAGAGGTCAGGAGTTCGAGAGCAGTCTGGCCAAAATGGTGAAACCCTGTCTCTATTAAAAATACAAAAATTAGCCAGTTGTGGTGGTACAAGTCTGTAATCCCAGCTACTTTAGAGGCTGAGGCAGGGGAATTGCTTAAACCTGGGAGGTGGAGTTGCAGTGAGCCGAGACTGTGCCACTTGCACTCCAGCCTGGGCGACAGAGCAAGACTTCGGCTCAAAAAAAAAAAAAAAGTCATCATTAAGAAAATGAATAGACAAGCCACTTTGGAAGAAAATATTCACAAAGCATATATCTTGACAAATGATTTGTTTCCAGAATATAAAGAACTGTTTTAGGCCGGGTGCGGTGGCTCACATCTGTAATACCAGCACTTTGGAAGGCTGAGGCAGGCAGGCGGATCACGAGGTCAGGAGTTTGAGACCAGCCTGGTCGATATGGTGAAACCCTGTCTCTACTATAAATACAAAAATTAGCCAGGTGTGGTGGTGTACACTTGTAAACCCAACTACTCAGGAGGCTGAGGCAGGAGAATTGCTTGAACCCAGGAGGCAGAGGTTGCAGTGAGCCAAGATCATGCCACTGCACTCCAGCCTGGGAAACAGAGTGAGACTCTGTCTCAAAAAAAAAAAAAAGAATTTTTTTTCTAAGAATTTTTTTTTTTTTTTTTGATAGTCTTCCTCTGTCGCCCAGGCTGGAGTGCAGTGGCAGGATCTCAGCTCACTGCAACCTCTGCCTCCTGGGATTAAGCAATTCTTGTGGCTCAGCCTTCTTTTTTTTTTTTTTTTTTGAGACGGAGTTTCGCTTTACCCAGGCTGGAGTGCAATGGTACGATCTCGGCTCACCATAACCTCCGCCTCCTGGGTTCAGGCAATTCTCCTGCCTCAGCCTCCTGAGTAGCTGGGATTACAGGCACGCGCCACCATGCATTTTTAGTAGAGACGGGGTTTCACCATGTTGACCAGGATGGTCTCCATCTCCTGACCTCGTGATCCACCCGCCTCGGCCTCCCAAAGTGCTGGGATTACAGGCGTGAGCCACCGCGCCCGGCCTCAGCCTTCTAATTAGGTGGCATTACAGATGTGTGCCGCCATGGCTGGCAAATATTTGTATTTTTATTAGGTTGGTGCAAAAGGAATTGCGGTTTTTTCCATTTTCAAGTAATGTAATAGTAGAGACACGGCTTTGCCATATTGGCCAGGCTGGTCTCAAACTCCTGTCCTCAAGTGATCTGCCAACTTTACCCTCCCAAAGTGTTGAAATTACACATATGAGCTGCCACGCCTGGCCAGAATATAAATAACTTCTTTTTTTTTTTTCTTTGCACCAGTGTCATCTGCCGTTTGGTGTTTTATCGGAGAAGCAGCAAAGAACTTCTAAAACTCAATAATAAAAAGCCAAACACCCAATTTTAAAATGAGCAAAAGATTTCAACAGACCCTTCACAAAGAAAGATATGTTCATAACCAATAAATATAAGATAAAATGTTCAATATCATCAAGGAAATGCAAATTAAAACCCCAATGAGATGCTGTGGAATGAAATGACCCATCAGAATGGCTAAAAATGAAGATTGTCAACCCCAAGTGTGTCCAAGACAAAGATCAGCTGAAACCCATACATTGTTGGTAAGAGGTTAAGTTTTCCTTCCTTCTTTCCTTCCTTCCTCCTTCCTTCCCTCCTTTCCTCTTTTTCTCCTCTTTTCTCCCCTCCCTTTCTATCCTCTTCTTCCCTTCCCCTCCCCTTCTTTTTCTCTGCTCCTTCCCCTTCCTTCTTTCTCTCCTTCTCTTTTAGAAATGGGATCTTACTAGCTGGGCGAGGTGGCTCATGCCTGTAATCCCAGCACTCTGGGAGGCTGAGGCGGGTGGATCACCCGAGGCCAGGATTTTGAGACCAGTCTGACCAACATGGCGAAACCTCGTCCCTACTAAAAATACAAAAATAAGCCGGGGTGGCAATAGGGAGAGACAAAGCAAGACAAAACTTACCATTTTATGTAACCTAGTCATGGGAGTGACGTTGCATTACCTTTGCCATATTCTATTGGTTAGAAACAAATCACTCGTCCCACCCACACTTAAGGGCAGGGGGTTATGCAAAAGGGTTGATAACAAGAGGCAATGATCACTGGGGATCATGGAGTCTGCCCACTTTGTGAGTAAAGGAATTGAATCAGTTGTCAAGTGTCTTCCTGTAAAGAAAACTCCACCCATGCCTGCTCAGTTCTGCCAAGTGTTAAAGTAACAATTCTGATTCTTACAGAAATCTTTGTCCTCGTTTCCAATTATTCCTTTAGAATGGGGAAATTAATGAGGCAAAGCTCTTGACAAATGCTGCTGATTTCTTTTCCAGGAATGTTGTGCAAATTTACACTCCTATTACTTTCTATGCCTAATCTTTCCAATATTTTATTATGAAAATTTTCAAACATACAGAAAAATGAAGATTATTGCATAATAAATGCACATACACCTAGATTCTATAGTTGTTAATATTTTGCTCTATTTGCTTTATCATAGAGCTATCCCTCTATTGATTCATCAACACATTTTTGAAAATTATTTTCCAGAGATAGGTTTTGCCTATTCTATAACTTCATGCAATAAGTTTTTTATTTTTTAGACAGAGTCTTCCTCTCTTACCCAGGCTGGAGTGCAGTGGTGCAATCTTGGCTCACTGCAACCTCCGCCTCCCAGTTTCGAGCGATTCTCTTGCCTCAGCCTCCTGAGTAGCTGGGATTACAGGTGTGATCCATGGCGCCTGGCCCTGCCTTGTTTCACACAGCCTAACGTTTTTGAGGCTCATCCACACTGCTCTCTGTATATTAGTCCCTTCTGTTTTATTGATGAGTGGTATTCTATTGTTTGAATACAACAATATTCTTCTTTTGATGAACAGCTGGGCTGTTTCCAAGTTTGGACTGTAACAAAGCTGCTATGAACCTCGTACACATCTTTTTGTGGATATATATTTTCATGTCATTTCATTTCATTGCAGGTAAATATCTGCAAGTGGAATTACTGGTCATGGGGTATTTAGTTTTATAAGAAACTGCCAGAAAAATTTTTAAAAAAAGAAAAATAAGAAACTGCCAGTGGGAGGCTGAGGCAGAAGGATCACTTGAGCTCAGAAGTACAAGTACAGCCTGGGCAACATAGCAAGACCCCATTTCTTTTCTTTTGTTTTTTCTTTTTTTTTTTTTTTAAGATGGAGTCTCACTCTGTCACCTGGGCTGGAGTGCAGTGGCGTGATCTCAACTCACTGCAACCTTCCCCTCCCGGGTTCAAGCAATTTTCCCAGGATCAAGCAATTCTCCTGTCACAGCCTCCCCAGTAGCTGGGACTATAGGCACAAACCACCATGCCCAGCTAATTAAAAAAAAATGTTGCTCTTCCTCCCCGGCTGTCTAAGGATAGGCCGCCATCATGAACGACACAGTAACTATCCGCACTAGAAAGTTCACGACCAACCGGCTACTTCAGAGGAAACAAATGGCCATTGATGTCCTTCACCCCGGGAAGGCAACAGTGTGTAAGACAGAAATTCGGGAAAAACTAGCCAAAATGTACAAGACCACACCAGATGCCATCTTTGTATTTGGATTCAGAACTCATTTTGGCAGTGACAGACAACTGGCTTTGGCATGATTTATGATTCCCTGGATTATGCAAAGAAAAATGAACCCAGCCGGGCATGGTGGTTCATGCCTGTAATCCCAGCACTTTGGGAGGCTGAGGCAGGCGGATCACAAGGTCAGGAGTTCAAGATCAGCCTGACCAACATGGAGAAACTCTGTCTCTACTAAAAATACAAAAAATTAGCCAGGTGTGGTGGCGCGTGCCTGTAGTTCCTGCTACTCAGGAGGCTGAGGCAGGAGAATCACTTGAACCCGGGAGGCAGAGGTTGCGGTGAGCCGAGATGGTGCCATTGCACTCCAGCCTGGGCAACAAGAGCGAAACTCCATCTTAAAAAAAAAAAAAAAGAAAGAAAGAAAAATGAACCCAAACATAGACTTGCAAGACATGGCCTGTATGAGAAGAAAAAGACCTCAAGAAAGCAACGAAAGGAACGCAAGAACAGAGTGAAGGAAGTCAGGGGGACTGCGAAGGCCAATGTTGGTGCTGGCAAAAAGCCGAAGGAGTAAAGGTGCTGCAGTGATGTTATCTATGGCCGTTGCGGATTTTTCACGAGAAGCTTAATAACCTAAAAACTTTCGTGTGAAAAAAAAATGTTGTAGAGATAGGGGTCCCACTATGTTGCCCAGGCTTCTATTGACTCTTTGATTGCACATTTTGATGAAGCAAGCGGCTGTACTGGAGAGATTCATCCAGCAAGAAACAGAAGGTGTCCTCTGGCCAACAGCCAACTAGGAACTGAGGCCCATGGTGCAACAACCTTTTAATAACTGGATGCTGCCAACAATTGTGTGAATTTGAACGTGAGTCCTTCCCCAGTTGAGTCTTCAGATCACACCCCAGCCCTTGCCAACAACTGCAATCTTGTAAGAGACGTTGACACAGAGCACCCAGCTAAGCCATGCCTAGACTCCTAACCCACAGAAACCATCAGGTAGCAAATGTGTGGTTTTTTGTTTGTTTGTTTTTTGAGACAGAGTCTCGCTCTGTCACCCAGGTCACCCAGACTGGAGTGCAATGATGTGAGCTCAGCTCACTGCAACCTCTGCCTCCCAGGTTCAAACAATTCTCTTGCCTCAACCTCCCAGTAGCTGGGCCTACAGGCACATGCCACCATGCCTGGTTAATTTTTTGTATTTTTAGTAGAGACAGGGTTTCACTGTGTTAGCCAGACTGGTCTTGATCTTATGACCTCGTGATCCACCCAGCCTCCCAAAGTGCTGGGATTACACGTGTGAGTCACTGCGCCTTGCCGTAAATGTGTGTTTTTAAGCAGCTGAGTTTCTGGTAATTTGTTACGTAGCAATAGCTAACTAGTGCAACTAGTTACAGAACTATTCAGATATTTTATTTCTGTTTGATTCAGTTTGGGAGAGTAATAGTTTTCTAGACATTTGTTCATTTTGCCTAATTTTTTTTTTTTTCTTCCTGACATGGAGTTTCACTCTGTTGCCCAGGCTGGAGTACAGTGGTGTAATCTTGGCTCACTGCAACCTCCGCCTCCCGGGATTAAATGATTCTCCTGCCTCATCCGCCCCAATAGCTGGGATCACAGGTGCCCACCACCATGCCTGGCTAATTTTTGTATTAGTAGAGACAGGGTTTCACCATGTTGGCCAGGGTGGTTTCAAGCTTCTGACCTCAAGCGGTCCACCTGCCTCAGCCTCCCAAAGTGCTGAGATTACAGGCATGAGCCACTGCACTAGGCCCATTTTGCCTAAATCTTTAAATATATTGGCATAAAGCTATTCATAATATCTTCTTTGTGTTTAAAAAGTTGACTATAAAATATAAATCACAAACAGAAATGTACATAAAATAGAAGTGCATAATATAATGTGTAATTATAAAATAAACATCTGTGTTTTCACCACCCAACTCAAGAAACAGAAATAATTCCAGCACCACAGGAATCCCCGCATGTCCCTTCGCAACACATCCCTCCTTTCCTCTTAGGGGCAATCATCCTTGTATTTTTATGCTAATCTCTGTCTGCCAGTGTAGTTTTATGGTTCTTTATACTTTATCCATCCCTATACGATATAATTTAGATTTTTCTGTTCTTAAACTTTATGTAAATGGAATCATTCCCTGTAGATGTCTCGTGTTTCGCTTCTCTTGCTCGCCATTGGATTTATGACATCAACATATGTTATTGTGAAGCTCTAGTTTGTTTATTTTCATTGCTGTTTAATATTCCACAGTATGATTATAAAAATTATTTATCTACTTTACTACACACACACACACACACACACACATATATGTATGGTTTTTTTTTGTTTGTTTGTTTTTTGAGACAGAGTCTCACTCTGTTGCCCAGGCTGGATGCAATCTTGGCTCACTGCAGCCTCAACCTCCAGGGCTCAAATGATCCTCTCCACTCAGCCTCCCGAATAGCTGGGACTACAGGCATGTGCCACCATGCCTGGCTGATTTTTGTATTTTTTGTAGACCCGGGGGTCTTGCCATATTGCCCAGACTGGTCTTGAACTCCTGGGCTCAAGTGATCTGCTCACCTTGGCCTCTCAAAATGCTGGGACCACTTTACTATTGACAAGCATTTGAATTACTATTATTATTATTTGAGATGGAGTCTCGCTCTGCTGCCCAGGCTGGAGTGCAGTAGCAGGATCTTGGCTCATACAACCTCCGGCTCACACAACCTCCGCCTCACCAGTTCAAGCGACTCTCCTACCTCAGCCTTCTGAGTAGCTGGGACTACAGGTGCACACCACCATGCTCAGTTAATTTTTGTCTTTTTAGTAGAGACAGGGTTTCACCATGTTGACCAGATGGTCTCCATCTCTTGACCTTGTGAGCCACCCACCTTGGCCTCCCAAAGTGCTAGGATTACAGGCATGAGCCACTGCACGCAGCCTGAATTATTTCACTTTCAGTGTAAATAAACAATTCTACTTTGAACATTTTTGGACACGTTTTCTGGTACATAGTGCATACACTTCTTCGAGGACTTTTCCCGTTCTGTTTCTGAGTCTTAGGGCATGAGTATTTATGCCATTTTACTGGAAAATGCCAAACTCTCCTGGGAGGTAGTTATACTGCTACGCGCCAGCAGCACATGAGAGCCCTTGCGGCACCGCACCCTCGCCACTATTTGATATTGCCAGGCTTTTGAGGTTTCCTAATTGGCACATGTATCATGGTATTTCATTACAGTTTTTGCATTTCCCTGATTATTTATGGAGTGAAGCACTTTTCCATATACTTATTGGCCATTTGAATTTTCTTTTTCTGTGACATGTGTATTACATTTATTTGTCTATTTTTCTTTTCTTTTTTTTTTTTTTTGAGACGGAGTTTCACTCTTGTTATCCAGGCTGGAGTGCAATGGCGTGATCTCGGCTCACCGCAACCTCCGCCTCCTGGGTTCAGGCAATTCTCCTGCCTCAGCCTCCTGAGTAGCTGGGATTACAGGCACGCGCCACCATGCCCAGCTAATTTTGTATTAGTAGAGACGGGGTTTCACCGTGTTGACCAGGATGGTCTTGATCTCTTGACCTCGTGATCCACCCGCCTCGGCCTCCCAAAGTGCTGGGATTACAGGCATGAGCCACCGCGCCCGGCCTTTTTTTCTTTTCTTGTCTTTTTTTTTTTTTTTTTTTTTGAGATGGAGTTTCGCACTTGTTATCCAGGCTGGAGTGCAATGGCGCGATCTCGGCTCACTGCAACCTCCGCCTCCTGGGTTCAGGCAATTCTCCTGCCTCAGCCTCCTGAGTAGCTGGGATTACAGGCACGTGCCACCATGCCCAGCTAATTTTTTGTATTTTTAAGTAGAGACGGGGTTTCACCATGTTGACCAGGATGGTCTCGATCTCTTGACCTCGTGATCCACCTGCCTCGGCCTCCCAGAGTGCTGGGATTATAGGCGTGAGCCACTGCACCCGGCTCTTTTCTTTTTTTTTTGAGACAGAGTCTTGCTGTGTCATCAGGTGTCAGGCTTGAGTGCAGTGGTGTGATCTTGGCTCACTGCAACCTCCACCTCCCAGGTTCAAGCAATTCTCCTGCCTCAGCCTCCCGAGTAGCTGGGACCACAGGCACGTGCCACGGGGCCCAGATAATTTTTGTATTTTTTAGTAGAGACGGCGTTTCACCATGGTCTCAATCTCTTGACCTTGTGATCCACCAGCCTCGGTCTCCTAAAGTGCTGGGATTACAGGCGTGAGCCACCACACCTGGCTCTTTTCTTTTTTTAAAAAAATCAAGACAGGATCTTGCTCTGTCACCCAGGCTGGAGTGCAGTGGTGTGATCTCAGCTCACTGTAGCCTTGACCTCTCAGACTCAAGCCATCCTTCTGCCTCAGCCTCCTGAGTAGCTCATGCCATCACACCTGGCTAATCTTTGTATATTTTATAGAGATAGGGTCTCACCATGTTGCCCAGGCTGGTCTTGAACTCCACGGTTCAAGTGATCTGTAGGCCTCAGCCTCCCAAACTGCTGGGAATTACAGGCATGCCAATTTGTCTACTTTTTCTACTGCTGGATTTGTCTTTCTCTCTTTTTTTATTTTTGAGACGAAGTCTTACTCTGTCGCCAGTCTTGCTCTGTCACTGCAGTGGCGTGATCTCGGCCCACTGCAACTTCCAACTCCCTGGATTTAGTGATTCGCCTGCCTCAGCCTCCCGAGTAGCTGGGATTACAGGCATGTGCCACCATGCCCAGCTAATTTTTGTATTTTTAGTAGAGATGGGGTTTCACCATGTTGGCCAGACTGGTTTTGAACTCCTGACCTCAGGTGATCCGCCTGCCTCAGCCTCCCAGAGTGCTGGGATTACAGGCATGAGCCACAGTGCCTGGCTGGATTTGTCTTTTTCTTATTGATTTGTAGGAGTACTTTATATATTCTGGATAGAATTTCTTTATCAGTTTTATGTGTTCAAGTATTATTCCATTATATGCCTTGTCTTTTTCATTCTCTTCATGGGGTCTCTGAATTTTAACATACTTAAGGGTATGTGTCTTTTATGGTGTCCCATGGCACCTTATTCCCTTGTTGGCATGGTTAACAGTTTACTTGTTTTTTCTTTGAGACAGAGTCTTGCTCTCTTGCCAGGGTGGAGTACAATGGCATGATCTCGGCTCACTGTAACCTCTGCCTCCTGGGTTCAAGTGATTCTCCTGCCTCAGCCTCCTGAGTAGCTGGGATTACAGGCATGCTAATTTTTGTATTTTTAGTAGAGATAGGGTTTCACCATGTTGGTCAGGCTGGTCTCAAACTCCTGAACTTGTGATCCACA
This sequence comes from Aotus nancymaae, assembly GCF_030222135.1. Lineage (NCBI taxonomy): Eukaryota > Metazoa > Chordata > Mammalia > Primates > Aotidae > Aotus > Aotus nancymaae. Next base: position 23,654,609 of record NW_026988467.1, read on the forward strand.
ATGCTACTGTGAACATTTTTGGACACGTTTTCTGGTACATAGTGCATACACTTCTTTACCCTCCTCGGCCTCCCAAAGTGCTGGGATTACAGGCGTGAGCCACTGCACCCAGCCTTGCCTCATTATTTATTGAGAGAATTAATGTCTTCAATCACACAGACACTTTTTCCTCTTTCTTCCACAAAATCTGCAAACCCATCTGCTTTTTCCTACCTTGGAGAAGTTGTCTCTACTTCTCTCAATGATGTCTTTTTATCTTTCTTTCCTTTCTTTTTTTTCTACTTCTTCTTCTTTTTAAGACAGGGTCTTGCTCTGTCACCAAGACTGGAATGCAGTGGTGCAATCAGGTCTTAATCTCCTGAGCCAAGCGATGTTCCCACCTCAGCCTCCTGTGTAGCTGGGACCACAGGCATGCACCACCACCCACACTTGGTTAGGTGTTTTGTTTTTTTGTAGAGACGAGGTCTCTCTATGTTACCCAGGCTGGTCTTGAACTCCTGGGCTCAAGAGATCCTTCTGCATCAGCCTTCCAAAGTGCTGGAATTGCAGATGTGAGTCACTGTGCCTGGTCTCAAGAATGTCTTGATTTTGAATCTCTATCTCTTTTTTCTTTCTTTCTTTTTTTTTTTTAAGAGACGGGGTCTCGCTATGTTGCCCAGGCTGGAGTGCAGTGGCTATTCACAGATGCGATCCTACTACTGATCAGCACGGGAGTTTTGACCTGCTCCGTTTCCAACCTGGGCCGGTTCACCCCTCCTTAGGCAACCTGGTGGTCCCCCGCTCCCGGGAGGTCACCATATTGATGCTGAACTTAGTGCGGACACCCGATTGGCATAGCGCACTACAGCCCAGAACTCCTGGGCTCAAGCGATCCTCCCACCTCAGTCTCCCGAGTAGCTGGGACTACAGGCACGTGCCACGGCGCCCAGCGAATCTCTACCTCTTTTACTTCATTAAAGTGTTTCCTTCTCTACTGGGTCATTTCCCACTAGTTTAAAAACTTTTCTAATATCCACTCTTCACCCCCAACACACACACAAACAAAACTGAAGTAAACTAATGCCTGTATTAGTTTTCTATTGCTGTGTAATACGTTACCACAAACTTAGTGGCTTAAAAGAGCACACAGTTTCTGTGGGTCAGAAGCCCAGCATGTTTTGAGTCCCCTGCTTAGCATGTCACCAGGCTGAAATCAAGGAACTGGCTCAGACGTTGACCGCAGCTGGCGCTCAGGGTCATCTTCCAAGCTTACTGGTTGTCACAGAATTCGGTTTCCTGCAATCGGAGGACTGAGGTTCCCACTTTCTTGCTGGCTGCCAACAGGGGGCCATTCGTAGCTTCTAGAGGCCACCGGTTGCTCACTGACATGCGACCCCCTTCACGAGAGGGCAGTTTGCTTCCTCAAGGCCAGCAGTAAAGCTCTCTTTTAAGGGCTCACTTGATTAGATTAGGCACACCAAGATGAGCTTCTTTTGATTAATTCAAAGTCAACTAATTAGGGACCTTGATTATATCTGCAAAATTCACCTTTGCTATATAATGTAACCTAATCACAGCAATATCCCACCATCCAGGTTCTGCCTATACTCAAGGGGAGGAGATTATACATGTCATGGACGCCAATAGGCAGGAATCTTGGGGGCCATCTTAGAATTCTGCCAGCCACCACATCTCCTACAGACCCCAGGGTCTCGATTTGTCTCCCAGGCTGGAGCACAGTGGTGTAATCATAGCTCAGTGCAGCCTCGAACTCCTGGGCTCAACAGATCCTCTTGCCTCAGCTTCCTGAGTAGCTAGGACTTCCGGCAAGTGCCACCACACCTGGCTAACACAAATTTTTTTGATTTGTAGAGACAGGGTCTCCCTATGTTGCCAAGACCAGTCTCAAACTCTGGGTTCAAGCAATCCTACTACCGCCGCTTCCCAGAATGCTGGGATTATAGGCATGAGCCACCGTGACCCGCCCCACAGTATCCCGTGACTCTCACCTGCCTTCTCTCTGACGTCGAGAGCCTAACAAGGGTAGTCCAGACTCACCGTCTCCATTCCTCATTTACTCCTCAACCCACTCCAGCCTGGCTTCCATCCACTGAGATAGATCTTGTCAGGTTACTGATACCTTTCTAGCCAAATTCAACAGGCACTTTTCTTTTGAGTTCTTTTTTTGTTTAACATTTTTATTATGGAATGTTTTGATCACAAGTGAAATGGAACAATATAATGAATGTCCATGAACTCAAACACCCAGCTTCAAAACAACATGCAGCTGGGTGCGGTGCACCTGTAATCCTAGCTACTCGAGAGACTGAGGCAGGATAATTGCTTGAACCTGAGAGGTGGAGGTTGCAGTGAGCCGAGATCGCATCACTGCACTCCAGCCTGGGTGACAGAGCAAGACTCCATTTCCAAAATAAGTAAATAAAAATAAATAAATAAAAAACATCAACATATGGCCAAAGTTTTGTCTGTACTTCATGACTTCTCTCCCCTCTATTCTTGGGGGCTACTTTAAAGCGAATCCCAGTCACTAGCAAATAAATCACTACTGCAGTATGAATAGCTAAGAGATAATGACTCTTTAAAATCTGACCACAGCAGCACTGTCATGGAAACAAAAATTAACAATGATTATTCCTTAAATACAGCCTAATGTCAGCCTTCCACTTTCCCTGACTGCTACATAAATGTCTTTTCAGTGGGTTAGTTTGATTCAAGACCCCAACACAAGCCGTCATTACATCTGGCTGATACATTCCTTGAATTTCATTTAATCTATAACCTCTCATTTTCCCTTTTTCTTTTTTCTTTTCTTTTTTTTTTTGAGATGGAGTTTCGTTCTTGTCACCCAGGCTGGAGTGCAATAGCGCAATCTCGGCTCACCGCAACCTTCGCCTCCTAGGTTCAAGTGATTCTCCTGCCTCAGTCTCCCAAGTAGCTGGAACTCCAGGTGTGTGCCACCTGTATTTTGTATTTTTAGTAGAGACAGGGTTTCACCACGTTGGTCAAGCTGGTCTCAAACTCCTGACCTCAAGTGATTCTCCCACCAAGTCCTCCCAAAGTGCTGGGATTACAGGGATGAGCCACCGTGCCGGCCTGGGGGACCTTGTTTCTAGAGAACTCCCCACCTTCTGGACTTGGCTGATGGGATCCCTGTGGCGTTTCCTACCATCAAACCCATCCTCTCAGCAGCATTGAATACCTGCCCCCTTTCTCCTCTTTGAGATACTCTCCCCTCCGGGTTTTGAGGATGCCACACGCCTCGAACTTTTCTTCTGCCCCTCTGGCCAGTCCCCTCGGTGTCTTTCACAGTTTCTTCCTCTCCCATCGAAATGTGAAAAGTCAGTGGTTCTCCCCTAGGTTGTTGTTCAGACCTGGGACTGGGCCCTTGTCCCTTCACCAGTCACACTCTCTTCCCGGGTTACCTCCTCGGGTTCTGCAGCTTTAAATGCCTCTTGGATGCTGAAAGACTCGTGACCTTTCACCTCCAGCCCAAACATCCCCCCAGCTCCAGATTCATGATGTGGAGACGCCTGATAGCGCTCGTCAGCTCTCACTGGCTTCTCAAACTCGGGCACTCTGGATTTCCTGCTTCCCACGCCTGTTCTCCCTCTCCCTCAGCTGAGTGAGCAGCGCCGTCAGCCACCCAGTCCCCAGAGCCAGGAACCCTCCTCTCCCTCACTTCTCGCATGCACCCCAGCCCGTCAGAGCTTGTCACATCCCGAAGTCACACACATCAGCTCCATGGCTGCCCCCATGCTAGTCCTGGGCACTATTGCCTCTTACCTAGACCTCGGGCCCCTGACTTCCTCCTTCCTGACTCCTTCCCTGCCAGATCCGCCCCACCCATTCTCCATACAGCTCAAAGTCATCCTTTCAAAGCATAAATCAGAGAAGTCCCTTACTCAAGTCATGTGAAGACTTTCTCAATGTACTTCAAATGAAACCCACTTCTTTCTGGCCTAGGAAGCCTGTGTCATCTACCGTTACCCTTTCCCATACTTCTCTCGCTTGCCCACTCTAGCCACAAGAGACCTTCTCTCAGGTCTCAACAATGTCATAGTCCTGCCTGTCCCAGTGGCCGGAACATTCTCCCTGCTGCTCCTCATGGCTGGTTCCTGCTTTCCTTCATAAAGGGAGCCTTCACTCACCACTCAGTCCGGGGGCTCCCTCTGATCACTCCCTTTGTTTCCTTCAGTGCACTCAGAGCAAACACATTGATGTGTGCACCTGTTTGCTGTCCATCTCCCCCCATGCTGTGTCAGTTTCCCTGATGCATGAATGGAGAAGCTAGGGCCGACATCCAGCCAGACTGGCTCCCAGGAACCCTCCCAAGTGGCAGCAGGACATGGGGCACTGCACAGACTGGTCATTCAGGATGTGAACTCCATAGCTGGTGGCTAGATTTGTGAATTTTTTAAAAATCACTTATTTTATTTTATTTTTGAGACAGTTTCTCTCTTGTTGCCCAGGCTGGAGTGCAATGGTGCCATCTCAGCTCACTGCAACCTCTGCCTCCCAGGTTCAAGTGATTCTTCTACCTCAGCCTCCTGAGTAGCTGGGACTACACGTGGCCGCCACCACACCCAGCTAATTTTGTATTTTTTAGTAGAGACAGGGTTTCGCCATGTTGGCCAGGCTGGTCTTGAACTCCTGACCTCAAGTGATCCAGCCACCTTGGCCTCCCAAAGTGCTGAGATTATAGGTGTGAGCCACTGCTCCTGGCCTAAATTAATTATTATTTTTTTAGATGGAGATAAAACTTACGGTGAACTGTACAAATCCTAAGTATACAATTCAGTGAGCTTTGACAACACACTAATCAAAGATCTTAAGACTTTCATCACTCCAGAAATTCCTTCCTGTTGCCTTCCAGGCATCCCAATCTCCACTGATGGTAGCTGGTGTGATTTCAGCTCACTGCAACCTCTACCTCCCGGGTTCAAGCAAGTCTCCTGCCTCAGCCTCCTGAGTAGCTGGGATTACAGGCGTGGGCCACCACGCCCAGGTAATTTTTGTATTTTTAGTAGAGACAGGGTTTCACCATGTTAGCCAAGATGGTCTTGATCTCTTGACCTCATGATCTGTCCACCTTGGCCTCCCTAAGTGCTGGGATTACAGGCATGAGCCACCACACCCGGCAATTTTTTCTTTTTTCTTTTTTTTTTTTTTTTGAGATGAAGTCTTGCTCTGTTGCCCAGGCTGGAGTGCAGTGGCTCACTGCAGCCTCCCCCTTCAGAGTTCAAGCAATTCTCCTGCCTCAGCCTCCCAGGTCGCTGGGACTACAGGTGCATGCCACCACGCCGGGCTAATTTTTTGTATTTTTAGTAGAGACAGGGTTTCACCATGTTAGCCAGGATGGTCTCGATCTCCTGATCTTGTGATCTGCCTGCCTTGGCCTCCCAAAGTGCTGGATTACAGGCATGAGCCACCACACCTGGCCGAGACCCATTTCTAATAGTCAGTGTGCTAATGGCCATCCTCTGTGGTTGATGGGAAGATTATAAGCTGCAGCTCTTGTAAGTAGCCCAGCCTGGAGAACGGCTCTTTGGGTTAAATGAGGGCTGAGGACCTCCACCTCCACCCTTCTCAGTGTAAATTCTCTGACAGGAGCCACTCTTTTGTCTCTGGAGCAGAGATTAAACCAATGCACATCTAACATCACACTGTGTCTGCTAAATTTCAGATGCCTCAGCAAAGCAGAACCAGTGGAACAAGTTAGGCAAACCTTGTGGGGCTGGCTGGTGGGCCTGGAAAGCCACCCATAGGACCCAGCATGGCTGGTCTGCCGAATGAGTGAATCTGCTTGATGGGACTGTGGTATAGTGTGCTCTGGGCATGCACCCAGCGCTGCAGCTGTAGCTCAGAGCAGCCCAAGTAAGAACACATTCCTGGCTGGGTGTGGTGGCTCACACCTGTGATCCCAGCATTTTGGGAGGCCAAGGCGGGCAGAATGATTGAGCTCAGGGGTTTGAGACCAGCCTGGGCAATGTGGTAAGATCCTGTCTCTACAAGAAATATGAAAATCAGCTGGGTGTGATGGCGTGCACCTGTAGTCCCAGCTACTTGGAAGGCTGATGTGGGAGGATTGCTTGAATCCAGGAGGCAGAGGTTACAGGGCCAAGATTGTGCCACTGCACTCCAGCCTGGGTGACAGAGACCCAGTCTCAAAACAAACAACAACAAAACCACATTCCTTTCTGATCACCTGCAACTTGGTTTAAGAGCCAACCTCTGACCTCGTCCCCACCTTCCACAATGCACCATGCTCTCAGATGCTCCCTTGGGACTGTGGAAGGAGAAATAGCTCCAGAGATGCATGACCAAGGCCACCCTCAGACTTTCCACTTTGGATTTGAACTCCAGCTTCTGGGCTCAATTCTCTTGGTCCTCTTTTCTGAAGTCTATTTCTGGGGCACCCTCGGGGCTAAGGGGGTGGGTTTCAACTCTCCACAGTGCTCCCTTTCAGCCCCTCCCACTTCACTGAGCACAGAGTACAGCACATGGTGACTCAAGAAATAGTCCTCAACTGAAAATTGCTTTCCTGGCTCTTATATGATCCTTTTGCTGGGTCTATGTTGTGGGTAGAAATTATGAACGGCCTGTTAGAGACAAGGAAATGAGGCTGAGTGTGACATCTCCCTCAGTATCCTGCTGCTTCTTCCAGGACACACACACACCCCATACGCCCCATACACCACACACCCTACACACTCCACGGCCCCCCCACACCACACATCCCACACACCACACACACTACACAAACACCACACCACGCATACAACACCATACACATACCACACACATACCATACATCACATCACACACACCACATCACACACACAACACCATACACACACCACACACACACCACACACACCACACACCACACACACACCACACACACAACACACCACACACACACACCATACACACACCACACACCACATCACACACACACCCCACACACCACACACACACCCCACATGACACACACCACACACCACATCACACACACACACCACACACCACACACACCACATACCACACACACCACACACACCAAACACTACACACACCACCATACACACCAAACACCACACACACCACTATACACACCAAACACCACACACACACCACACATACCACCATACACACTAAGCACCACACACCACACACACCACCATACACACTGAACACACACCACACACACGCCACCATACACACCACACACACCACCATACACACCACACTACACACACCCCCATATGCCACACACCCCACAGACCATGCATACACCCTACACATCACTCCACACACACACGCCATACACCACTCCCCACACACATGCCATACACCACACACATCACACATCCCAGACACACCACTCAACACAACACACACAACACACACACAACATACACAGCACACCACACATACACCACACACCCAATATGCCACATCACATACACATCATACACACCAAACACTACACATGCAACACATACCACACACACCACACACCATACAGCACAGACACCACACCACACACACACAACACATACCACACACACAACATATACACCAAACACCACACACAACACACCACACATACAACATACCACACCACACACACCACACACCCCACATGCCACATACACCACACACTACACACACACCCTATACATCACACCACACACATACACACCACACTACACATCCTAGACACACCACACACACAACACGACACACACATAGCATACACACCACACCACACACACACAACACACCTCACATGCCATACCACATACACATCAGACACACCACACCACACACAAACACAAACATACCATATACATCAAAACCACACACACACCACACACACACCACACACCACACACACACCACAGACCCCACATACCACACACATCCTACATACCAAACACACATCACACACACCATATAGACCAAACACCACACACAACACACACATGCCATATACATCAACACCATGCACACACCACACACACCACAGACCCCACACAACACACACACCCCACATACCACACCACACCACACATACCATACACCACACACACACCACAAACACCAGACACACAACATACACACCATACACATCACAAACACCACACAGACCACACCACATACACACCACACATACCACATGCACTATAAACACCATACAACCACACACCATGTACACAACACATACAAACACCACACACACCACAGACATCCCACACACACCACACACCATATACACTACAACCACACACACACCACACAAACACCACACATCCCACACATACACCACACACCCCACACATACCACATACACCACACATCACACACTACACACTACACACACCATGCACACCAAATGACACATAACACATAGCACACACACTGCACCATACATACCACACACACCTGACACACCCCACACACCCTATACACACTCTGCACACCACATACCTCATCACACACAGACACCACACATACCACATACCACACCACACACCCCATACACCATACCACACACACACCACATCACACCACATACGCATACCATACATACCCACTGAGACCACACACCCCACACACCACACCACACACACCAAACACCACACACACAACCACACACCACACACCAAAGACACACCACACACATACCACTCACCACACACCACATACACCCTCACACCACCCTCCCTCTCCTCTCCCTCCGACACGCTCTGGACCTATCTGTCGAATTGCATGGGGCAGCTGAACCTCATTTTTTTTCTTTTCTTTTTTTTTTTTTGAGACATAGTCTGACTCTTGTCATCCAGACTGGAGTGCTGTCAACCTCTGACGCCCGGGTTTAAGTGATTCTCCTGCCTCAGCCTCTTAATAGCTGGGATTACCGGTACCCGCCACCACACCCAGCTAATTTTTGTATTTTTAGTAAAGATGGGTTTTGTCCTGTTGGTCAAGCTGGTCTCAAACTCCTGAGCTCAAGTGATCCACCTGCCTCTGCCTCCCAAAGTGTTAGGATTACAGGCGTGAGCCACCACACCTGGCCCAGTTTTCTTCTCTGTAAAATGGGTGTCATGTCATGTTCCTCTTGCCAGTCCAGGCACCCTCTTCACCTTTCTCGGTTCTGCGCTGGGCCTGGAGGCTGACCTCTCCCCAGGCCCCAGCTCTCCCCAGATTCCAGGACCTTCCCTGCTCCCGGCTGCTAAGAGCTTCCCACTGCTGCAGACCCTGTGCGCTTCATCAGCCTTTCTTGGTTCCTTGAGCTCTGCCCAGCACTTTGTAAGAGTCCCTTCATCAAACCCACATTACTTACCCTTTGAATGTGTCATCTGCTTCCACACGGGGCCCTGATTGCTGCCATAATTGGCACCAGAATAGCTCTGGGAGACAGATCCTTGGGTGGGAGTCTGGGACTGGGTTGCTCACGCTTACTGATTAGTGCATGAATAACCTCCTTGACATGGGGTAATGGACAGTGGTCATCTATGGCGTGCAGTGGCATCAGAGTTAGTCACTTTATGACCAGTGGTGGCTTGATGTTGGGAGAGAGAGTGGCTATGGCATTTAGTCAATACGATGACAATAATGACTAAGAAATAGTGACAAAGACTGTGGCGTAGGCTTCTGACTGTACATCTGCCTGCCCTAGAAACACACACAAAAGAGCAGAGTGAAAGCCTTGAATTCCCGACTCAATGCAAGGCTGGAGATTCCGAAAGGCCCTAGGGTGGCTCTGAAAGTCTCTTTGATCTCTGCCAGCCACAGGGCAGATGTGGCTGAGAACGAAGCTCAGCCTCTGACTGTGAGGATCACAGATTTGTGGAGCCAATTAAATGCACAGCCTCGCTCAGTCTTTTCTGCTAAGGGAAGGGCCCTGGTTGAGAAGGAATGGATCCCAAGACGGGGATATTTGGATAGATCTTTGAACACCAGCACCTCCTGAATCTTCCTGGTTGGTCAAGGCAGCACCCCTTGCCTTCAATCTGAGAATATCCATCTTTCCCAGCATAGAAGTCTTCCAGTGACTTTCACTAGAGGCAGTTGCCTTGCCAGGGAAGAGGCACTCCAGGATGCATCCCCTTCACGTCTCGTTGCCTCCAGGCCTAGAATGAGAATTATATCCCCATAGAGCCCAGCCAGAAAAGGACAAGGTCCACCCCAGAAGGAGACAGTTTATACATTAAAGGAGTTGCACAACCTTGACAATATGTATTGGCAGGAGTCTGGGTTGCATCCAAGGCCGGTAGACTAAGGAAGACAAAATACAAGATTAGGCCGGGCACGGTGGCTCATGCCTGTGATTTCAGCACATTGGGAGACTGAGGCAGGTGGATCACTTGAGCCCAGGAGACCAGCCTGGGCAACATAGCTAGACCTTTCTCTCTTTTTATTTTTTTGAGATGGAGTTCTGTTCTTGTTGTCCAGGCTGGGGTGCAATGGCACCATCTTGGTTCACTGCAACCTCTGCCTCCTGGGTTCAAGTGATTTTCCTGCCTCAGCCTCCTGAGTAGCTGGGACTACAGGCATGCACCATCTCACCTGGCTAATTTCTTGTATTTAGTAGAGACAGGGTGTCACCATGTGGCCCAGGCTGGTCTTGAACTCCTGACCTCAGGTGATCCCTCTGCCTTGGCCTCCCAAAGTGCTGGGATTACAGGAGTGAGCCATTATGACTGGCCAAGACCTTGTCTCTTAAAAAAAAAAAAAAAAGATTAGTTCAGGCGAAAGTGACTGATACGGGTGTGCACCCAGTGCTGGGGGTTGTGTTGGCTTGAGCACCTGGAGTAGGATTACCAGTCTGAGCTGGTGATTTGTGACCTGGATCCAGTCGTGACCTACAAAGAGGCTGAGATGCTGGCACTTCCCTGGCAAGCTGTAGAGGAAGGCAGAGGGAGAAGGGAACCCCTTCACCATAGTTCCCAAAAGCTCCATGTGCGTTCTCCTCTATAGACTGGAGATAATGTGGGACATGCCAAATGCAATTTGGCTTCCTGCTCTCCTGACTCAATGGATGTCATGTCAATGAAGTTTCTAGGAGACGCAGTGGTCTGGGGCATGGCACGTCAGGATATCTCCTCTAAAAGAAGAGACAAGTTGCTGAGCCTTATACTGCCCACTGCAAAGAAAGAGGTAAAATCTTTGATGGGACTTGGATTTTTGAGGCAACATATACCACATTCAGATCCAGCAGTGGGAGAGGCCAATGGTGGAAATTAACCCTGGAGACCAGGTTCTTTATGAAAAAGCCCAGGGAAGGAGTGACCCTCGTGGGTCAGTGCCATGGCTGATCATGGTGTCCCAGGGGGTGATGCAGCTGGAAGGTCAACCATCTGTTATTATTATTTTACTTAAATAAGTAGAAAAATTCTACTAGTTCAAGTGGGTAGAACTCTGATAGCAGTTTTCCTAGTGAAGATTCACTGCTCCTTACCTAGTTTCTCAGACCCCTTGACTGAGGCAAGACTAGTTCCTTTAAGGAAGGACTCTGCAACGCTGCTTGAAGTGTAGACTGAATTTCCCCCTGAGTCTTCTCCAGGAGGACCTGAAGTCTACTCGTGAAAGAGGAGAGTCCTGGCTATGAACTGATGATAACCCCTGGAGATGCAAATGCCACCACGGCCCACCAGTTAGAGCAGGGGTTTATGGAGGTTGGATGATGGGTAGAGTCTTAGCCCAAGTGGATTCAAGGGGGGCACAGACCCATCTGTGTCCATATATTAATTGGCAGAACAGCCACTGATTTCCTGGCTCATGGAGTGCCAGCTCCTAGGGTCAAATGGAAGTCCTGAACTCATCATCAAAATAGCAAGCCAAAGGCAATACTGCATTCCTAGGGGAATTTCAGAGATTAGTACCACCATCAAAGATCCAGCAGATGGAGAGGTAGTCATTACTATCATAATCCCATTTAACTCACCTATTTGGCTGGTGTAAAAACCAGTTGGTCTCGGGGAATGACTGTAGATTACTGTAAAGTTAGGTGCAGGCCAGGCGTGGTGGCTCATGCCTGTAATCCTGGCACTTTGGGAGGCCAAGGTGGGCGGATCAGGGTCAGGAGTTTGAGACCAGCCTGGCTAACATGGTGAAACCCCATTTCTACTAAAAATACAAAAAATTAGCCAGGTGTGGTGGCACACACCTGTAATCCCAGCTACTCTGGAGGCTGAGGCAGGAGAATCACTTGAACCTGGGAGGCAGAGGTTGCAGTGAGCCGAGATTGTGCCATTGCATTCCAGCCTGGGTGACAAGAGCGAAACTCCGTCTCAAAAAAAAAAAAAAAAAGGAAGACGAAGAGGAGAGAACAACCCCCGGATCCACCAAAGCCTGAGCGCCGCTGCATCCCGCGCCCAGCACCTACATCCGCCGCCACGCCCAAGAGAGATGCTGAAGGGGATGCTAAGGGAGATAAGCCAAGCAGAAGGATGAACCACAGAGAAGATCCGTGAGGTTTTCTGCTAAACCTGCTCCTCCAAAGCCAGGGCCCAAGCCTAAAAAGACCCCTGCAAAGAAAGGAGAGAAGGTACCCAAAGGGGAAAAGGGAAAAGCTGATGCTGGCAGAAAGGGAATAACCCTGCAGAAAATGGAGACGCCAAAACAGACCAGCACAGAAAGCCGAAGGTGCTGGAGATGCCAAGTGAAGTGTGTGCATTTTTGATAACTGTGTACTTCTGGTGACTGTACAGTTTGAAATACTATTTTTTATCAAGTTTTATAAAAATGCAGAATTTTGTTTTACTTTTTTTTTTTTTTTAAGCTATGTTGTTAGCACACAGAACACTTCATTGTTGTTTTGGCGGAAGGGGCATATGTCACTAATAGAATGTCTCCAAAGCTAGATTGATGTGGGGAAATGCCTTTCCCTTCTAGTTTTGAGAGACTTCCTCTTGGCTACCAGGAGGAGGGATTCCCTGACTTTGACACACATGGCCACCTTGGCACACAAAAGCCTTGTGGTATGGAAAAACAAATTCGTTTTTATGTCCTCTTCTCCCTTTCCGTCTTTCAGCATAGACTTAACTCCCTTAAGCCCAGACATCTGTTGGGACCTGACCCCTAGTCATTTGTTACCAGTGTGTCAGGCAATCTGGACTTGCCAGTGATGCCACTGAGATGGCACCTGTCAAAAGAACAGTGATTCCATTTCTAGATTGTGGATCTTCAGATAAATTCTGCCATTTTCATTTCACTTCCTGAAAGTCAGGGTCGGCTAGTGAAAAGTTGTTAAACAACATGCTAAATGTGAAATGTCAACCCTCACTCTAAACTTTTCCCTGTTCAGAGCATCAGATGAAGACTTCATTGGGTTTTATAGTGGCTTTCTGATTTTTGGTAGTCCATCAAAGAAGGGAGTTTGAAAGTTGTTGTATACTGTTAATGATTGTCTGCCCATGTCCTGCCTGAAATACCATGATTGTTTACAGAAAGTATCTTTAATAAAGCTGGATACAGTTTGGTTTGGGAAAAAAAAAAAGTTAGGTGCACTGCCAGTTGCAGCTGTGGTCCCAAACATGGAATTTTTACGGGAACAAATCGGCACCAACCCTGGCCTGGTGTGCGTCTTCTGTCCCAAGATGCTTTCTTTTCTATTTCACTAAGTGAAGACAGTTGGAAATAGTGTGCCTTGTGTAGCAGGGACAGCCGTACACCTTCACTCTGTTGCCTCGGGGCTTTGCTGGCTCTCACGATGTCAATATTAATCTAGTCCAAAGGGTCACTGATCATCTTGACATAGTTCAGAACACTAGGCTGGCCCATTACATTGATGGCATGTGGTAATTGACCCCAGTGAGCAGGAAATTGCAAGCATTCTACTTTCTTAGCTATATATATATATATATATATATATATATATATATATATGTGTATGCCAACTGAAGGGGGTAACACTCCACAAAAATTCAGCAATATGCCATGTCAATGAAGTTTCTAGGAGATCCAGTGGTGTAGGGCATGGCATGTCAGGATATTTCCTGTAAAAGGAGAGACAAGCTGGGCGCGGCGGCTCACGCCTGTAATCCTAGCACTTTGGGAGGCCGAGGTGGGTGGATCACCTGAGGTCAGGAGTTCAAGACCAGCCTGGCCATCATGGTGAAACTCCAACTTATAAGTAAAAAAAAAAAAAAAAAAAAAAAAAGGAGAGACAAGTTGCTGCACCTTATACTGCCCACTACAAAGAAAGAGGCAAAATTGTTTACGGGACTCTGGATTTTTGAGCCAACATATACCACATTCAGCTGTGCTACTCTACCCATTTACGTAAGTTTGAGTGAGGCATGGAGCAAGGTAGGGCTCTGAAGCAGGTCCAGGCTGCAGAGCAAGCTCCCTGTCACATGAGCTTATGACTTGGCAGTGACTGTAGCAGACGATGCTGTATGGAAAATCTCCAGCAGGAGAACTGCAGTACAGTTACTGGCCATTAGGTTTGGGATAAAGTCATGCTGTCTTCTGCCAAGAGCTAGTCACCATTTGAAAAATAGCTCCTGGCCGGGCACGGTGGCTCATACCTATAATCCCAGCACTTTGGGAGGTTAAGATGGGTGGATCACCTGAGATCAGGAGTTCAAGACCAGCCTGGCCAACAGAGTGAAACCCCATCTCTACTAAAAATACAAGAATTAGCCAGGCATGATGGTGGGTGCCTGTTATCCCAGCTACTTGGGAGGTTGAGGCGGGAGAATCATTTAGACACAGGAGGTAGAGGTTGCAGTGAGTCGAGATCGCACTGTGCTCCAGCCTGGGTGACAGAGCGAGACTCTGTCTCAAAAAATGAAAAATAAAAAAAACAGCTCCTGTCTCACAGCTGGACATGGTGAAGATGGAAGGCCTGACTGTGGGACACCAAATGACCTATGCAACCAGAAGTAGATATGATCTGATCCACCTGATTGTAAGATTGGACATGCACGGTAGCGTTTCTGTTCTTTTTCTTTTCTCTCCCTCTCTCGACCGGTTGCCAGCACTAGAAATGGCATTCTATTACTGAATAGCATATATAAGATCACATCTGAGCAAGTCCAGAAGGCACAAAGAAATTGCATGAGCAGGTGGTTCAAATTCCCAGGGTATCTACCTTATCGCTTCACTGTTTCTTCCTCTACCCACACTTGGTGAAGTTGCTATGACCAGTTAACACAGAGGAAAAGCACAGGCGTGATTTCTAAATGAGTCCGCGTGGTACCTCAGCACAACTACAGACAACTACTGCATCACAGCCACACTCAGGGTGTCCCTGCAGGACAGCAATGAAGGTTCCGTCCCAGCAGGCAGAACCTCTGACTGTGGATTATCCACTTGCATGGGAAGGAGAGAGATGACCCGAGGCACAGACCCACACTGACTCATGAGCAGTGCCTAACAAGTTAGTGGCTGGTCGAGGGCTTACAAATCACAGGACCAAGAGACTGGTGATGAGCAGGTGTAAGGGAGAGAAATATGGATGGGCTGCTTGAAATGGGTGTAGGTGGTGAAGCTAATTTTAACACACACGAGTACCCTGAGAGGGCATTCATCGCGGTGAAACCCTCAATAACCAGGTGGACGAGACGCAAGATGACCCATCCTGTAGATGGCAACTTCTACCTCCAGCTACCCTGGTTCTTGCTTCATGGGCCCACATACCTGCTCTGGTGGCAGGGATGGCTGGCTGTGTGTGTAATAGCACTCCAAAAATGTCCATGTTCTAATTCTCAGAACTAAATGTGCAGCATGGTACATGGCAAGGGGTGAATTTTTATTTATTTTTTATTTTTTTGAGACATGATCTCGATCTCTCACCCAGGCTGGAGTATAGTGGTGTGATCTCAGCTCACTGCAACCTCTGCCTCCTGGGTTCAAGTGATTCTCCTGCCTCAGCCTCCCAAGTAGCTTGGACTACAGGTGGGTGCCACCATGCCCAGTTTTTTTTTTTTTTTTTTTGAGACAGAGCCTTGCTCTGTCACTAGGCGCCAGGCTGGAGTACAGTGGCGCAATCTTGGCTCACTGCAAACTCTGCCTCCTGGGTTCAAGCAATTCTCCTGCCTCAGCCTCCTGAGTAGCTAGGACTACAGGCGCGTGCCACCACGCCCAGCTGATTTTTGTATTTTTTTTTAGTAGAGACAGGGTTTCACCACGTTGGCCAGGCTGGTCTCGAACTCCTGACCCCAAGAGATCCACCCGCCTCAGCCTCCCACAGTGCTGGGATTACAGGCATGAGCCACCGTGCGCACCTGAAAAGGGCGAATTAAGGCAGCAGATGGAATTAGAGTTGCTAATCAGCTGACCTTAAAAACAGAGAGATTATGGCTGGGTACGGTGGCTCACATCTATAGTCCCAGCACTTTGGGAGTGGCAGGAGGATCACTTGAGCTCAGGGGTCTGAGATCAGTCTGGGCAACATGGGACGATCTTATTTCTACTACTTAAAAAAAAATTAGCTGGGTGTGGTAGTGTGCACCTGTAGTCCCAGCTACTTGGGAGACTGAAGCAGGAAGATTGTTTGAGCCTGGGAGATTGAAGCTGCAGTGAGCTACAATTGTGCCACTACACTTGAGCTCTGGCAACAGAAAGAGACCATCTTAAAAAAGGTGGGGGTGGAGATTTTCCTGAATTATCTGGGTGTGCCTAAGGTAACCACAATGTGGAAGAAGTCTTTTTTTTTTTTTTCTTTGAGACAGAGTCTTGCACTGTCACCCAGGCTGGAGTGCAGTGGTGCGATCTCGGCTCACTGCAACCTCTGCCTTCTGGGTTCAAGCAATTCTCCTGCCTCAGCCTCCCAAGTAGCTGGGACAGGCGCAGGCCACCATACCTGGGTAATTTTTGTATTTTTAGTAGAGACGGAATTTCACCATGCTGGGCAAGCTGGTCTCGAACTCCTGACCTCATGATCCCCCTGCCTTGGCCTCCCAAAGTATTGAGTGTTGGGATTACAGGCATGAGCCACCATGTCCGGCCTTTTTTTTTTTTTTTTTTTTTTTTAAATGGAGTCTCAGCCAGGCATGGTGGCTCATGCCTATAATCCCAGCACTTTGGGAGGCCAAGATGGGTGGATCACCTGAGGTCAGGAGTTTGAGACCAGCCTGGCCAAGATGGTGAAACCCCATTTCAATAAAAAAGAAAGAAAGAAAGAAAGAAATGGGGAGTCTCACTCCTCTGTCGCCAGGCTGGAGTGCAGTGGTGCAATCTCAGCTCACTGCAACCTCCACCTCCCAGGTTCAAGTGATTCTCATGCCTCAGCATCCCAAGTAGCTGGGACTACAAGCGTGCGCCACCATGCCCGGGTAATTTTTAGTAGAGGTGGGGTTTCATCATGTTGGCCAGGATGGTGTCTATCTCTTGACCTCGTGATCAGCCCACCTCAGCCTCCCAAAGTGCTGGAATTACAGGTGTGAGCCACCACGCCTGGCCTGGAAGAAGTCTTTAAATCCGGAAGAGTCAGGTAGAGTGATGTGATGTGAGAAAGACCCGACCAGATGTTGCTGGCTCTCAAGACGGTAGAGGGCATCTAGAAACTGGCAAGGGCAAGACAGGATTCTCTTTAGAGCCTCCAGAAAGCAGAGCAGACTTGCTGACACTTTGATTGTAGCCCAGGGAAATGCATTTCAGACTTCTGACTTTTAGAGCTATTAAGCTTGTGATAACTTGTTACAGCAGCCGCAGTAAACTAATACACGCAGGCTCAGCACAGTTCCCTCACCAAATCTGACACGGCAATGGCGCTGCTGAGTGCCAAGCTGGCCAACAGCAAAGACCAAGCTGAGTTTCCTACATGGCATCATTCCCTTGCAGGAGTTGTGAGGTCAAATCTATATTGATATTAATACTGAGACATTATTTGCCCTCTTCACTGTCACCGAGTGTAGAGTGGAATTTTCCATAGGCTACATGACAAGTATACAACAGATCAAATGCTGAAGATTCTAGAATTTTGCTGTCTTCTATTAAGCCAGCTCTAGAGATTTGCCGACATGTCAAATGCCATTCTTCTAACAATTTTTGTTTTGAAAAAGTTATTTTTCATTAAAAGTTTTATATTTATATTAACATGTAATGGGTTTATTAGTTTTAAATAAATGAATACAGTTTTAATTTCTAATTCAGTAAAATGGATAGATATAATCACATAAACAAAAACCCACTGGGATCCTCAAAGATCCCAAATTTCTAAGAGCGTAAAAGGCTCCTGAGACCAAAAATTGTGAGAATCACTTAAGGGGGCAAGCTAGCCACCTACTGGCAGATTGATTACCCCGACTCTCTGTCATGAAGAGAGCAGCTATTTCTTTTCTTTTCTTTTTTTGAGATGCACCACCATGCCTGGCTAATTTTTGTATTTTTAGTAGAGACGGGGTTTCACCATGTTGGCCAGGCTGGTCTTGAACTCCTGACCTGTGATCTCCCCACTTTGCCCTCCCAGAGTGCTGGGATTACAGGCGTGAGCCACCACACCGAGCCGAGAGCAGTTCTTTCTTTCCTCGTGGTAATGCGCTCTCCCTGCTTGCAGTGCTTTGGCCAGTACCACCCTTTCTGGACTTCATGGAAAGCCCTGCTCGTCACTCTGCTCTGCCGCACATTGTCTACCTACCTTAAAGGACACACAGCAACCGTCTTGAAGGACATAAGCATGGAATGCACCGTTTTTTGTTTTGTTTTGTTTTGTTTTTGAGATGAAGTCTTGTTTTGTCACCCAGGCCAGAGTACAGTGGCTCGATCTTGCCTCACTGTGACCTCTGCCTCCCGGGTTCAAGCAACTCTCTGCCTCAGGCTCCCTAGTAGCTGGGATTACAAGCGCCTGCCACAATGCCTGGCTAATTTTTGTATTTTTATTAGAGATGAGGTTTCACCATCTGCCTGGGCCTCCCAAAATGCTGGGATTACAGGCGTGAGCCACCGTGCCTCTTTTTTTTGTTTGTTTTGAGACTGAGTGCAATGGTGCAATCTCGGCTCACTGCAATCTCTGCCTCCCAGGTTTAAGCAATTCTCCTGCCTCAGTCTTCCAAGTAGCTGGGATTACAGGTGCCTGCCATCATGCCCAGCTAATTTTTGAATTTTTGGTAGAGACAGGGTTTCACCATGTTGGCAAGGGTGGTCTCAAACTCCTGGCCTCAAATGATCTGCCCACCTTGGCCTCCCAAAGCTCTGGGATCACAGGGTGAGCCACTGCGCCTGGACCAGAACGCACTGGTCTTAAAACAGGCCCTGAAACCAGAAGCAGCTGACTGGGCAGAATAGCGTTACAGCGCCAGGTGGGATACAACCCCCGCAGCTGAGCTTTTGAAGGGTAGGAGGCAGTGCACGCTTGAAATCAGTGACTAATATATGGTCCCACCTCTCTGACAGCCAAAATGCATAGGCCCAGGGACCAAGGGATAGATAAGGGAGCAGCTTTTCTCACTACTATTCTCAATTATCTACTAGAGGAATTTTGGCTTCCTAGCCCCTCAATTTTGTGTTCAGTGGATCTGGAGAGCTTAATGCTCAAAAGAGGAACACTCCCTCCAGGGAATGTGGATATGACTCCTTTAGAATTGGAAGTAGAGAGGCTAGGAGCAGTGGCTCATGCCTGTAATCTCAGCACTTCTGGAGGCCAAGGTGAGCAGATCACTTGAGGTCAGGAGTTCAAGACCAGCCTGCCCAACATGGTGAAACTCCATCTCTACTAACAATACAAAAATTAGTCGGGCATGGTGGCACATGTCTGTAATCCCAGCTACTCGGGAGGCTGAGGCAGGAGAATCTCTTGAATCCAGGAGGTGGAGGTTACAGTGAGCCAAGATCGTGCCACTGTACTTCAGCCTGGAGGACAGAGCGAGACTCTTGTCTCAAAAAAAAAAAAAAAAAAGAATTGGAAGTAGAGTGTTCTCCCCTGGTCATTTTGAGGTCTGTATGTTGCTTAACTGAAAGGCAGAGAAGGGGGTCAGCTGTACTGTACCTGACAGGGTGATCATCCAAGATTGCCAGAGGAAAATAAGTTCCTGCTACGCAATGTGGGGAGGTCAGAAGACAATGCCGGAAAAAGGGATTCACCAGGCACCTCAGTGCCCCCAACCCCCTCGTCCATTATTGACAGTGAAGGGGAAATGTGACAGCCCAACAAACATAAGACAGAAGAGGGCCAGGTGTGGTGGCTCATGCTTGTAATCCCAGCACTTTGGGAGGCCAAGGTGGGTGGATCACCTGAGGTCAGGAGTTCGAGACCAGCCTGGCCAACATGGTGAAACCCTGTCTCTACTAAAAATAGAAAATTAGTTGGGCGTGGTGGCACATGCCTGTAATCCCAGCTACACAGGTGGCTGAGGCAGGAGAATAGCTTGAACCTGGGAGGTGGAGGTTGTGGTGAGCTGAGATCGTGCCATTGCACTCCAGCCTGGGCAACAAGAGTGAAACTCCATCTCAAAAAATAAAAAAGAGGAAGAAGAAGAAGACAGAAGAGGCTGAATTGCATAGGAGTAAAGGTTTAGGACACCCTACCGTATAAAAACCCCAGTCAGCCAAAGTGCTGGCACGTGGTTAGAGGAAAGTCGGGGTGGAGGAAGGACGCTGTGATTGCTAACTTGGGCCTGGTGAGCAGCTGCCCAAGTGGGGCTGTAGCAAGTTTCTGTTGTTATTTGCATGCCCTGTTGTCTTATTTAAAGAGCCCTGGTGATGATTAGTGTGTTAACTTCGGCTCCAGGTGAGTATGACTGAAGGTTAACGAGAACAAGGTGAATCTGACAAGGTGTTGATGAGACTGTTTCTTCCATTTAAAAAAATGAAGATGAAATTCACATAACATGAAACCATTTTAAAGCAGACACTGGTGGCATCTAGTGTATTCATAGTATTGTGCAACCATCACCACAATCTATTTCCAAAACTTTTTCATCATCCCAAACAGAAATTCTGCAACCATTGAGTAATAGGGACATGAAATTTTCCCCCAAAGGACAAGAGTGGGTGCTGAGGGGTGAAAGGAATAGCCCTGCTTGGCTCTCCTGTTTCCCTTCCACATCCACACTCCCCATTCAATGAAGGGCTGACCTGCTCTGGCTGCCTTCCCTTCCAGCTTTCAGTTGGGATTGGCCGGTGGGAAGCACCATCAGGATGAAAGACGTCCACCCCCAACCTCCCAGTTCCCTCTCTGGTAGGGGCTTTCTGAGCATGACCACAGCTCTAGCCAGGCCGTCCCCTCCCATGATGAGAGCCCCCTCCTCTAGCCCTTTCAGGTCTAGGGTTTGTAATGACTTCCTGTAGCGTGAGCCCTGCTGGGCCCATATCTCTAATTAATCCCTTAGTTGAAGGCTCTTGGTACCACCCCTTTGAATATACAGTCACCTCTGTACCCTCGGGTTCTGTGGCCTCAGATTCAACCAAGCACAAATTGAAAACATAAAAACAAATAAACAAAAATTAACAATACAATAAAAATACAACTTTAAAAACCAGTAAAACAACTTTGTTTTTTCAGACAGAGTCTTGCTCTGTTGCCCAGGCTGGAGTACAGTGGTGCAATGGCTCACTACAGCCTGGGTCTCCTGGGCTCAAGCGATCCTCCCCATCCTCCCAAGTAGCTGGAACCATAAGGTGTGCACCACCATGCCTGACCAATTTTTCCATTTTTTGTAGAGGTGGGGTTTCACCATGTTTCCCAGGCTGGTCTTGAATTCCTGGGTTCAAGTGATCCACCCATCTCTGCCTCCCAAAGTGCTGGGATTACAGGCGTAAGCCACTGTACCCAGCAGACAACTACTTACACAGCATTTACATTATATTAGGTATTATAGGTAATCTACAAATGATTTAAAGTATATGGGGCCAGGTACTGTGGCTCACGCCTGTAATTCCAGCACTTTGGGAGGCCAAGGCAGGCAGATCATTGGAAGTCAGGAGTTTGAGACCAGCCTGACCAACATGGTGAAACCCCGTCTCTACTAAAAATACAAAAATTAGCTGGGCATAGTGGCATATACTTGTAGTCCCAGCTACTGGGGAGGCTGAGACAGAAGAATCACTTGAACCCGGGAGGCGGAGGTTGCAGTGAGCTGAGATCCTGCCACGGCACTTTAGCCTGGGTGACAGAGCGAGACTCCGTCTCAGAAAAAAAAAATGTATATAGGAAGATGAGTGTTAGTTACATGCAAATGCATTCACTCTTGGTTATCCATGGGGGATTGGTTCCAGGACCCCCCACAGATACCAAAATCCACAGATACTCAAGTCCTTTATGTAAAATAATGTAGTATTTGCATATAACATACATACATTCTTCCATATACTTTATTTCCGCCCAGGCTGGAGTGCAGTGGCACGATCTTGGCTCACTGCAACCTCCACCTCCCGGGATCAAGTGATTCTCCTGCCTCAGCCTCCCCAGTAGCTGGGACTACAGGCTTGCACCACCACACTCAGCTGATTTTTTTTTTTTTTTTTTTTTTTTTTAGTAGAGATGGGATTTCACCATGTTGGTCAGGCTGGTCTTGAATTCCTGACTTCAAATGATCCACCTGCCTTGGCCTCCCAAAGTGCTGGGATTACAGGCATGAACCACTGTACCCCACCATCTCCCAGATATGTTAAATCATCTCTAGATTACTTATAATACCTAATACAATGTAAATACTATGTAAGTAGTTTTTACACTTGATTATTTGAATTTTTTTCCCCCCAAATATTCTCAGTTGCAGTTGGTTGAATCCATGGATGCAGAATCCGTGAAGGGCCAACAGTACTACCCCCTTTTTTTTTTTTGAGATAGAAGTCTTGCTCTGTCGCCCAGGCTGGAGTGCAGTGGTGCCATCTCGGTTCACTGCAACCTCCGCCTCCTGGGTTCAAGCAATTTTCCTGCCTCAGCCTCCTGAGTAGCTGGGACTACAGGCACCAGCCACCATGCCCAACTGATATGTGTGTGTGTATGTGTGTGTATATATATATATACACACACACACACACACACACATATTTTTAAATAATATACATACATATTTTATATATTTATATATTTTATAAGAGTTTCACTCTTGTTGCCCAGGCTGGAGTGCAGTGGCATGATCTTGGCTCACTGCAACCTCCACCTCCAGGGTTCAAGGGATTCTCCTGCCTCAGCCTCCCGAGTAGCTAGGATTATAGGGCACGCGCCACCATGCCCGGCTAATTTTGTATTTTATTTTTATTTTTAATAGATATGGGGTTTCACTGTGTTAGCCAGGACAGTCTCGATTTCCTGACCTTGTTATCCGCCCGCCTTGGCCTCCCAAAGTGCTGGGATTACAGGCGTGAGCCACCTCGTCCAGCTAATTTTGTATTTTTAATAGAACGGATTTCTCCACGTTGGTCAAGGTGGTGCCAAACTCCTGACCTCAGGTGATCCGCCTGCCTCGGCCTCTTAAAGTGCTGGGATTACAAGCGTGAGCCACCGTGCCTGGCCAGTACTAACACCATTTTATATCAGGAACTTGAGCATCCAAGAATTTTGGTTTCCATGTGGGTCCTGGAACCAATCCCCAGAAAATATGGAGGGATGGCTGTAACATCCATTTCCTGCTAGGGCACCGATAAATACAGGAAAAGTCCTTTAATAATAACCCCGTAATTCTCTTGACGCTGACCCTCTCAGAGTTGGTGAGTCAAATCAGCTCCATACTGCGGTCCCAGGCTGGGCAATGGAGATGCTTTCCCGGAGAGCCCAGATTCGAAGGGTGCCTGGGGTGCGCGCCAAGGCCCTACTGCCCTCTGGTGGTCACCTCCAGGAACTGCACCTCAGGACTACAACCTCGCCTGAACCAAGCCCATTAGCAATCCTTACCCAAAATGCTTGAAAGCAGAAGTATTTCAGATTTTGGAATATTTGCACATACATAATGAGATGTCTTGGGGATAGAATCCAAGTCTGAGCACGAAATTCACTTATGTTTCATATACAGCTTATACACATAGCCTGAAGGTAACTTTATGTATTTTTAGTTTTTTTGAAATGGAGTCTTGCTCTGTTGCCCAGGCTAGAGTGCAGCGGTGCGATCTCGGCTCACTGCAACCTTCGCCTCCTGGGTTCAAGTTATTCTCCCTGCCTCAGTCTCATGAGTAGCTGAGATTATACACATGTGCCACCATACCCAGCTTATTTTTGTATTTTTAGTAGAGATGGGGTTTTGCCATGTTGGCCAGGCTGACCTTGAACCCCTGACCTCAGGTGGTCCGCCTGCCTTGGCTTCCCAAAGTGCTGGGACTACAGGCATGAGCCACTGTGACCAGCCCAATTTTATATATTTTAAATAATTTTGTGCAGCCTGTCTCATGATGTCAGGTGTGAATTCTCCATTTGTGGCACAGTGTTGGGTTTTCTGATTAGGGATGCTCGGTCTGTACACACCTGAGCTTATCTCATGGTGTAGGGTCACTGTCCCCACTTTACAGGTGAGAACTTAAGGCCTTCAGTGACTTCCCACAGTTAAGACCAAAATCTTAACTGAGGAGCATGAGGCCCCGTCCTTGCCTCCCCTGCTGTCACTCTGACCCAGCCACCTGGCCTTTTCTCAGGTCCCAGTGTTCGTGGGCACAGCTGCCAGGTAGAATGTTTGGGTACTTTCTGAGTCCTTCTCCACCTGGAGGCCTCAGCTCCTTCTTCAGTCCCCTCCTGGGATATCACTCGCTCAGGACTCAGGAGGGTCCTCCTCCCCGCCCCTCCCTACCCTCTGCCTCTTATTCACCTCTTCACAAACATGGGGCACTGGTTGGTGCCGCTCTCGCCCGCGGAGCAGGGCACATCCTGCTTAGCTTGTCACTGCAGCTCAGTGCTTGGCATGTGGGAATCACCACCCGAGCCACTGACAGTCATGAAGTGTTTCTGTGCCAGCCTCTGAACTAAGTACTTCAGGCCCCCAGGCCAATCTCCCTCCTGAAGACCCTTGTCCCCAGGAAGCAGCCCTGGACTCTATCAAAAACTCACATTGATTTATTAGAATATGAAAAAGATTCAGTTTCTTCTGTACAGGCGGCAGAGTGGCAGCAGCTGCGGTGGCTTGGTACATGGTTGCCGACATCACCCTTGCATGGTGACTCCTGCCCAAACAGCACTTGCATGGAGAGGAGGATGGACAGATGGGCCGAGGACCCACGGCCCAGTCCCCTGCAAAGAGGGACACTCTGACTATTGCACGATCCTGGGGGAGTGCCCTGGGGACAGGGGGAAGGAATGTGTGTGAGCAAAGGCCTCTTGGGGGCCCAGGATTCTGCCCAGCCCACCAGCCCTGGGGGACAGGAGATCCTCAGGGGAGGCCTTCTCCACACCCCCCCACCCCCACCTCCACAATGGGCTCCACAGCAGGCAGGGTGTGGTACACACGAGGGGAACTTTCCAGGGGCCAAACCCGGGGTGGGGGAAGTAAGAGCAGGCCAGCAGGACTGAAGGTCAGGCCCAAGAGCTAGGCAGGTGCCAAGAGGCCCAGCATCTGTGAGGTTGGAGAGACTCTTGATTAGGAGTGGGAGTCACTTCTGATGTCAGAGCCTTCAGGCCACAGTCAAGAGCCCAGCAGGCAGAGAAATGTGAGGGAGGGGGTTGGACAGACAGGCACAAATGAGGAGGGGTCATTCCTGGAGTGTGAGGAGGGAGTTAGAGGGCGGAGCACTGTTCAGCCAGGAGTTTTCAAAACGTTTTAAAAACCGGAGTGCCCTCTGTGCAAAAACAATCATATATATGGAAGTATGAACAAACGAAACTCAAAAAGGCAGCGCATTCTGGAGCCACAGCCAGTCCTTCCCCAGCAGCAACCCCTGAATGCCAGTGGTCCCCGTGGGAGCACAGTTCGGAAAGCTCTGAGTCACGTCACCGTCACCGTAGAAACCACCCCTGCTCCAGGCAGAGACACTCAGAGATGCCCTCCGCCCACAGCTCTGAGTAAGGACAGGTCGAAGTAGTGGCCAGGGTGACAGAGCTGGCAGGAGTGTGAGACCTTGGTGGGCCAGCAGTCCCTCCCCCAGCCAGATGCCTGGTACCTATGGTGTGTCCCCTATAAAGCAGGGCCTGCTTGAGGGAGGCCTCAGCTCCCTCCCTTCCTGGGTGGGACCACAGCTGAGCCAGAGACTCTTTGGTTGGAAACTAAGATTGGTCTGAATGAGGAGGGGGATGGCAGAGGGAGGAGCCTCTGAGGCCCCAGTCCAGGTCCTGGAAAAGCCTGGATCTAGGGAGAGGCAGGACCAGCCTCACCAGCCTGAGCAATTCTGCCACATGGATTGGGGAGGCAGTTCTGGTGCGGAGGAGGCGTCCCAGGAGGCGGGGGAGGGAGAAGCTGTGCTGGGGTGGGGGCTGTGGGTCCCAGCTGCCATGCGGTAGGGGGAGGGGCAGGGCCCATCCGGGTCAGGAAGGGCAAGGGGAGCCCCCAGCAGCCCCTGCTCTGGTGGGAGAGTCTGTGAGGGAACGGGTGCTGCCTGCTGGCCCTGGTGCTACTGCCCCTTGGGGATGAACGGTTCTCCCTCCCCAGGCTCAGGGTGCGGGCCTGGGTCACTGAGGCAGCGCTGTATCCTCTGGGAGCTGGGGCTGTCACTGGGCCCGGGGGTGAAGACATCGTCGGTTCCTGGGGACGAAGTCTCCTTGCTCCGCATCACAATGCCCCCATCATCATCCTCGTCCTCCTCGGCCACCTTAGCAGGATCCCGGCTCAACCCCAAGACCTTGCCCTTCAGCTCTTCATTCACCAGGTCTACAGACTCGGGTGACTGTGGGGAGGCCGGGTCAATGGTGATGACAGGCAAGTCCTCCTTCGGCTCATAGGCCAATGGGTCTGGGGACCAAGAGCAAGGCACAGGCTGGGTTCGGCTCCGGAGCCAGGCTGGGCACGCACCACTCAGCTGCGTCAGCGCCTCCTGCAGGCCTCCTCACCAGTGCAGCTGGCCTGGTCCTGACTGGCCTCAGAAGCGGGCCTCTGTGACCCTCCAGCCCACAGCGTCTCTTCCTCAGACTGTGGCCCTTTCCTCTGCCAGGGGCTCCCAGAGGTGTCCCTCCACAGGCCAAACCTGGGGCTCCCCCCTGAGTCACAGTCTGCCCTGGAGCCCTGCCCTCACCTTCCCCACATGTTGGGATCCCCATGGGGCAGACACCCTGCCTTCCTGCCAGGCCCCCTGTCTCTCCCAGCTCCTTGCACCATCCTCACCCAAGGGTCTCTCTCCCTAGGGATGGCCCCTGACCTGGAAGCAGCTCACGGCTTGGGAGGGGCCCCTGGGGTCAGTGAGGGCGAGGCCTGTCCTCTAGGTGGTGGAGGCCTGTGCCCAACCTCAGGAGGCGGTGGTTCGGAGGCCTTACCTGAGCCGATGCGGGCCCGGGACATGGTGGGCGAGTCCAGCTTGTGGGCCGGCACTGTCAGGTAGTTGTTGATCTGACAGAGAGGACACGTGGGGTGAGCACAGGCAGCTGGGCAGAAGGAGCCCCTCAGGACAGCACCCGGTCATGCACACCCCGCCTTCCGTGGGTGCGGGCACTCGCTCCCCCTCCCTTGTGCCTGTGCCTTAAACAGGCACCTACACTGCCCAGCCTTAAACCCACCCATTCCTGTCCCTGCCACTGCCCTAACCCAACCACGCCCTCCACCTCCACGCCAATCCCTTGCTTAGAACTCTTCATGGCTTTCCACACCCTTATACTGCCAACAAGCCCCTCGAAAGCCAAACCCTGTTTGGCTCTAGAATGGGCGCAGTTCCTGAGGGCCGTGGCGGAGTGGGGAGGGATACAGATTCCCGGAGACAGGCAGCGGCTACCTTCTGCTCCAGCTGCCGGGCCTTCTGCCTCCGGAGCAGCATCTGGTTCCAGGCTTCTTCGTAGGGGTCTGCCACCAGCGTGTGTCTGTTGTAGGACCGCAGCTGTGGGTAGGACAGTGTCAGGGCAGGGCAGCCCCGGAAGCTGGGCCTGGAAGGCTCTGGTCATGGAGGGGCGGGGGCGGGGGCGGTGCGGAGGCCAGGCCAGTCCCACGGTTGGTGCCGAGGTGCAGGGCAGAGCAGGGCTGCGGGGAGAGGGCCAGGCTGGGGAGCAGGTCCTCACCCGCTGCCTGGTCTTCTGCAAGTTGTTCCTCAGGATTTTGCGGATCTCCTCCTCCTTGTCCTTGGACAGCGCAGGCAGGATGCGCTCGGAAGGCAGGGACTTGGGATGGATGTTCCTGGGGCAACAGAGCAGAGGTTAGGTCCCCAAGACTCCTGGGACCCTGGAGCCTTCCAGGCTGGGGCAGGAGGTCACCCTGGGGATGACCCAGTTGGGTACCAAAGCCTCAGGTCCTTGGTGCGAGCCCACAGCTCTCTTCTCCACCCCAACAGGATAACAGAGGGCCCCGCTCCCAGCTGGGCTTGCCGGCTGGTGTGTGGGAGAGAAGCCCCCGGGTGGCCCCCGGCACTCACTGCATGGAGACGGTGGAGACGGCAGAGGGGATCTTGCCCATGCCCCCGCTCTCCACCAGCTCGATGGCCTGCTTCATCTCCATCTTGTGGTAGAAGGCAATGAGCTGGGGCTCCTTGGAGCGCTCACCGGCTATCAGACACTTCTTCACGTATTTCTTATTAAACCGGTTGAGCCTGGTGGGAGGAGGAGGGAGATGGATGGAGCCAGCTCCCAGGAGTGGGGAGATTCCCAGGCCCAGGAGACCCTTGCCTGCCCCTCCCTGCCTGCCCACCAGGCCTGCCACCTACTTGTCCTTCCAGTGGTGGTGACCGTAGTGGCCACAGATGTCCTCGATGCCTGTCAGAAGGTGGTCCAGGAACTGAAAGGGGCCCAGGGCCAGGTCAAGCCTCGCTGTGGGGCGCCTTCCCTACCAAGACCTCTGACTAGCCCTGCTTCCTCCCCGAGCTGCAGCCCTGCTGGGTCCAGCCCTGTGGTTCCATGAGTAGCCAGGAGGTGGCGCCCACACCCCACTCATCGAACCCAGTGGCCCTGACTCTGGGTATCTCGAACCCTCACCTGTGTCCGGCTGAGCCCCCTTCTCTAATCCCACCTGGGACCCATGCCTGGCATAGGTTTCAAATGGAGGCAGAGATGGCATGATGCCCCCTCCTCAGGCTCCCAGCTGCTCACACCACACCTTCCTATGGCTAGACCGTGGCGGCCTCCTGAGCAGAGGGAGCCCCTGGGCACCAACATAGGAAGGAGGGGCTGATGGGGGGCAGGGACATGAGGCACAGCTGCTCCCCAGCTCCCTGCTCCTTCTCCTGCAACCGAGGGCCCAGTCCGCACTCCAGTACCTGTGTGTGGATCTCCTCGTTGATGGAGCGCTTCGTCTCTTGCTTTTTCTTCACAGCCAACAGGTCTACCAGGGGCCGAATGGTCATGCCCTGTTGGGGGCAGGCAGGTGTCAGGCACTCCAGTTCTGCTACCCAGGTAGGGAGGCCGCAGAGCCTCCCTCCCACAACCCAGGACCCCAGGGCTAGGATGCCCTCTCTGCTTTGCCCTCTCCCAGGACCCAAGGGTGTGAGAACTCCCCCACCTCCCAGCACTGATCTAAAGAACCCTGCCTTCCTGCCAGGCCCCCATCTCTCTCAGCTCCTTGCACACACTCGCTCTGCAAGCCCAAGGAGGTCAGGCCCCACATACAGGGAAAACCACCTCTGCACTGCCTCCCCCCAAGGACTGCCGGGAGGACTGAGTAATAGCAGCAGCAGCTTCAACTGCACACCTGCCATGTGACCAACGCATGCGCTTGTAAGTGTTCTAGTATCAGCTCTCCAGTACCCACAGCTCTAAGTGGGAGGCCCTTCCTTGTCCCTATTTAACAGATGCAGAAACTGAGGCTCAGAGAGGTTAAGCAGCTTTCTAAGATCCCATAGAAGCAGTACAGCCATGATTCAAACCCAGGCAGGCTGGCTCTGGAGGGAGTGTCCCTCCCCAATGCTGCCTGCAATGGGCTTGGAAAATCATTAGCACATAAGAAAATTTTTTTGAAGATGTAAGCAGGGCAAGACGACAAAGTGGCAGTCTCCTCTCTCTTTTTTTTTTTTTGAGATGGAGTCTCACTCTGTCACCTAGGCTGGAAGGCTGGAGTGCAGTGGCGTGACTGATCTCAGCTCACTGCAACCTCCACCTCCTGGGTTCAAGTGATTCTCCTGCCTCAGTCTCCCATGCAGCTGGGATTACAGGTGTGTGCCACCACACACCTAGCTAATTTTTGTATTTTTTTGTAGAGACAGGGTTTTACCATGTTGGTCAGGCTGGTCTCGAACTCCTGACCTGTGGTGATCCACCAGCCTTGGCCTCCCAAAGTGCTGGGATTACAGGTGTGAGCCACCGCACCCAGCCTCTCTTTTTCTTGAGACAGCATCTCACTCTGTCACACAGGCTGGAGGAGTACAGTGGTACAATCACGGCTCATAGTTGTCTCAACCTCTTGGGTCCAAGCTATCCTCCCACTTCAGCTTCCCAAGTAGCTGGGACCACAGGTGTGTACCACCACACCTGGCTAATTTTTTAAATGTTTTAAGAGACAAGGTCTTGCTATGTTGCCAAGGCTGGTCTTGAACTCCTGGGCTCAAGGGATCCTCCTGCCTCAGGCTCCCAAAGTAGTGGGATTATAGGCATGAGCCACTGCACCAGGGCACCCTCTCCTTTTAAAGGACAGAAAATAAGCCCAGTCCCAGGTTTCCCCTATCTTTTTTTCAAGAGAAGGCAAAGATATATCCCATCTAGGGCTTTTTGAGGATTAGTGCCCAGAAAAGACAGAAAGGATGGTAAAGAAATGGAGGCTCAGGTCAGGTGCAGTGGATTACACCCATAATCCCAGCACGTTGGGAGGCCAAGGTGGGCAGATCGCCTGAGGTCAGGAGTTCGAGACCAGCCTGGTCAACGTGGTGAAACCCCCATCTCTACTAAAAATACAAAAATTAGCCAGGTGTGGTGGCACATGCCTATAATCCCAGCTACTTGGGAGGCTGAGGCAGGAGAATCACTTGAACCCAGGAGGTGGAGGTTGCAGTGAGCCGAGATCATGCCACTGCACTCCAGCCTAGGTGACAGAGCAAGACTCTGGCTCAAAAAAAAAAAAAAAAGAAACGGAGGCTCAGACAGAGTGTTTCTCATTTGCCCAAGGTCAGACAAAGTCAGGTAAGGTGGAGTAATCTGTACCATCACAGGCTGGGCTTCCTTGGGGACCTTAGGCAGGAGAGTGCTCTTAGCTAAGCCTGGGCCGTTTAAATGCACAGAAATCACTGACCAGCAAACTGGAAGGATTCTTGAGAATCACCTCGCCCGGTTTCCTCACTTTACAGTTGGGAACTGAGACCCAGAGAAGGGAGGGTCTTTCTTAGGGTCAAAGAGACAACACAGAACTAGGGCTGACCAGGCCTCTTGCTGCTGGCTCAGAGCCCTTTCCAGTTCCCATACTGTGATATTATTCCCATTTTACAGATGCAGAAACTGAGACCCTAAGATACAAAATCTCCTGCCTAAACCCTTACAATGAGTTTGTAGCAAAGAGATATCTTGGGCCTGTTGTCTGCACCCACTTCTCTCTCTCTCTCTTTTTTTTTTGAGATGGAATTTCACTCTTGTTGCCCAGGCCAGAGTGCAATGGCGTGATCTCAGCTCACTGCAACCTCCACCTCCCGGGTTCAAGTGATTCTTCTGCCTCAGCCTCCCAAGTAGCTGGGATTACAGGCATGCATCACCACACCCAGCTAATTTTGTATTTTCAGTAGAGATGGGCTTTCACCATGTTGGTCAGGCTGGTCTCAAACTCCTGACCTCAGGCAATCCACCCACCTCAGCCTCCCAAAGTGCTGGGATTATAGGCGTGAGCCACTGTGCCCGGCCAATACCCACTTCTCTTAATGCTCCATGGGTTCCAAATTACGTTGGGCAGCATTCAGGTTCCTTTACATTCTGATAAGTCACTCTGCAATGACTCATCACAATTCTCACTTTACCACTGAGAAAACTGAGGCCCAGAAAAGGGGAGTGGCTTGCCCAAGTTCACACAGCAAGTTAGTGGTAGAGCTGGAACTAGAATCACATTTGAAATCACACGCTTTCCTCTTTCCACGGGAACAGAGTCAGGGTCCCCAAGGCAAGGGCCTGCTCTGCTCTGTCCCAGCACCTGCACAAAGACGGTAAAGAAGATGACGGTGATGATGGCAGTGAGGAACAGGTCACACATAGGGAAGTGCTTCTTGTCCAGGAGGTAGCCCAGAGAGAAGGCGATGGCCCCTCGCAGGCCCCCATAGGCGATGATGAACTGGTCCTTGGGGGTCAGCTTCACGATGCGGAACTTGTTGATAAACCAGGTCAGGCCCAGCACGCCTGCAGGGGAGGGCAGCGGGGGTAAGGGTCAGGTCCGGCTGTGCCCAGCCCCTCCTGGCTTCCGCACCAGTGATTTCTCTGCATATCCAGGAGGTCTCCACTACTAAGTCCACCCCGCTCACTCATTTCCTGGGTCCCTCAGCCCAGAGTGCCCTGAACTCAATCCAAGAGCTGGCTGGATCCTGAAGGGGCCTGCCCAGCCTGGATGTGCTTTAGAGACATCGGGGGCCTCCAGTGGCTGAGGGTGGGGACAGGAAGAGGGGGAAAGATCAAACAAGATGGGTCACAAGTCGGTACTTATGTGATGGGTATGTGGGGGGTCGTTATCCTATTCACTCTACTTTTCTAAGTACTTGAAATTTTCCATAATAAACCATAAAAATGTAGAGGGCTGGGCCCAACCTCCACCCACAGAACCAGAATCCCTGGAGGATGAGGCTCAGGAACAAAGGGATTTCAAAAGTGCACCAAGTCAATGCGAGGTCTGGCCAGGCTCGGGGACACGGACCTAACTCAGAGAAAAGTGAGAGATCCAGGCACGGGGCAGCTGAGGCCCTGGGGTGAGGTGTGTTGGGCACACGTGAGTGGAACCCATGCACCTGGGGTCCGGTCCCCATGTGTGCCCCAGCCTACTGCACAGGTTTGGAGGACTGCATGCTCCTCTGCACGTGCTCACGTCACCTGTGCTCGAGACTGTGCAGAGAGCACTCAGCTCAGAGTCACAGACCTGGATTCTGTGGGCCTCAGGCTCCTCCTCAGGACAACCACAGGCTCAGAGTCAGAGGGTCTCAGGGCCCCCTCACTCTCACACAGCATGACTGTCTGCAGAGACCACAGCCTGGCGGTGATACAGGCTGCTTTCTCCCTGCTCAAGGGCCCATCATGGAAAGGGGAAGCGCCTCCTATCCAGCTGTGCTGGGAGCAGGCAGGAGCCAACCAGGGCGCTTCCATCACAAACTGCATCTCACACACACACACACACCCAGCCCCTCCACACACACACACACCCAGCCCCTCCACACAACACACACACACCCAGCCCCTCCACACAACACACCCAGCCCCTCCACACACACACACCCAGCCCCTCCACACACACACATACCCAGCCCCTCCACACACACACCCAGCTCCTCCACACACCACACACCCAGCCCCTCCACACACACACCCAGCCCCTCCACACACACACATACCCAGCCCCTCCACACATACACCCAGCTCCTCCACACACCACACACCCAGCCCCTCCACACACACACCCAGCCCCTCCACACACACACCCAGCCCCTCCACACACACACACCCAGCCCCTCCACACACCACACACCCAGCCCCTCCACACACACATCCAGCCCCTCCACACACACACACCCAGCCCCTTCACACATACCCAGCCCCTCCACACACACACATACCCAGCCGCTCCACACACACATACACACCCAGCCCCTCCACACACACACTCAGCTCCTCCACACACCACACACCCAGCCCCTCCACACACCACACACCCAGCCCCTCCACACATACACCCAGCCCCTCCACACACACACCCAGCCCCTCCACACAACACACCCAGCCCCTCCACATACACACCCAGCTCCTCCACACACCACACACCCAGCCCCTCCACACACACACACCCAGCCCCTCCACACACACACCCAGCTCCTCCACACACACACACCCAGCCCCTCCACACACCACACACCCAGCCCCTCCACACACACACCCAGCCCCTCCACACACACACACCCAGCCCCTCCACACACACACACCCAGTTCCTCCACACACCACACACCCAGCCCCTCCACACACACACACACCCAGCCGCTCCACACACACATACACACCCAGCCCCTCCACACACACACCCAGCCCCACCACACACACACCCAGCCCCTCCACACACACATACACACCCAGCTCCTCCACACACACACCCAGCCCCTCCACACACACACACCCAGCCCCTCCACACACACCCAGCCCCTCCACACACACATACACACCCAGCCCCTCCACACACCACACACCCAGCCCCTCCACACACACACACCCAGCCGCTCCACACACACATACACACCCAGCTCCTCCACACACACACCCAGCCCCTCCACACACACACACCCAGCCCCTCCACACACACCCAGCCCCTCCACACACACATACACACCCAGCC
Organism: Aotus nancymaae; assembly: GCF_030222135.1. Lineage (NCBI taxonomy): Eukaryota > Metazoa > Chordata > Mammalia > Primates > Aotidae > Aotus > Aotus nancymaae. The sequence goes on from NW_026988467.1 coordinate 23,689,040, forward strand.
CCTCCACACACCACACACCCAGCCCCTCCACACACACACACACCCAGCCCCTCCACACACACACCCAGCCCCTCCACACACACACCCAGCTCCTCCACACACCACACACCCAGCCCCTCCACACACCACACACCCAGCCCCTCCACACACACACCCAGCCCCTCCACACACACACACCCAGCCCCTCCACACACACACCCAGCCCCTCCACACACACACACCCAGTTCCTCCACACACCACACACCCAGCCCCTCCACACACACACACCCAGCCGCTCCACACACACATACACACCCAGCCCCTCCACACACACACCCAGCCCCACCACACACACACCCAGCCCCTCCACACACACCCAGCCCCTCCACACACACACACCCAGCCGCTCCACACACACATACACACCCAGCTCCTCCACACACACACCCAGCCCCTCCACACACACACACCCAGCCCCTCCACACACACCCAGCCCCTCCACACACACATACACACCCAGCCCCTCCACACACACACCCAGCTCTTCCACACACCACACACCCAGCCCCTCCACATACACACCCAGCCCCTCCACACACACACACACACCCAGCCCCTCCACACACACACCCAGCCCCTCCACACACACCCAGCCCCTCCACACACACATACACACCCAGCCCCTCCACACACCACACACCCAGCCCCTCCACACACCACACACCCAGCCCCTCCACACACACACACCCAGCCCCTCCACACACACACACCCAGCCCCTCCACACACACACCCAGCCCCTCCACACACACACACCCAGCCCCTCCACACACACACACCCAGCCCCTCCACACACACACACAGCCCCTCCACACACACACCCAGCCCCTCCACACACACACACAGCCCCTCCACACACACACCGAGCTCCTCCAGACACACACCCAGCCCTGCCACAATGTACTACACACAGCACACACACACTGCACCACAGCCTAAACCCCCCATAGCTCAGCTTCTCCACACAATGCAATATATACACACCATACACACAATATGCATACATACACCACAGCCCCACCCCTCCACACAACATAATACTTACACACTATACCACAGGCACACACCACACAGCCTGGCCCCTCCACACACCGCACCCTACCCCCCTACCCTGCCACAGCCCTGGCCCTCACCCAGCACGCGGGCGATGAGGCAGAAGAGCAGGGTGCTGATGACGAAGGTCCAGTTCCAGTGGTGGGAGCCGGCCACGGTGGAGACGCCGAGGAAGATGAAGATGAGGGTCTCGCTGACGCTGCTCCACATCTTCAGGAAGTACTTAATGGTGGTGTGGGACTTGTGGGAGATGTTGGCCTCCACGTAGGGGCGCATCACCACTCCCGAGGCTATGAGCCTGGGGCAGGAAAGAGTGGGCTCAGGACTCTGTCGAGCTGCAACTGCCTGAGCCCCTCCCTGGCCGGGGGTGATGGGGCCATGACCAAGGCATCCGTGTTCCAAGCTCCTTTATGGGCCAGGGGCCTGCTGCCTGCTTTACACCCTGTTCCCACTCATCCTGGCATCAATCCTACAGACACAGGTGTAGCCCTCCATTTTTAAACTGAGTGATCTTGGCTAGGCTGGGTGGCTCACACCTGTAATCCTAGCACTTTGAGAGGCCAAGAAAGGCGGATTACTAGAGGCCAGGAGTTCGAGACCAGTCTTGGCCAATGTGGCAAAACCCTATCTCTTCTAAAAACACAAAACTTAGCCAGCCATGGTGGTGGGCACCTGTAATCTCAGCTACTTGAGGAGCTGAGATGGGAGAATCTCTTGAACCCAGAAGGTGGAGGCTGCAGTGAGCTGAGATTGCGCCATTGCGTTCCAGCCTGGGTGACAGTGGGACCATGTTTAAAAAAAAAAAAAGATAAGGGGGTCTGACTGTAAGAGAAAGCAAGTTACCTGCTCACTGTCATGCTGCCTCTGGGCAGCAAAGCCAAGACACAAACCACACTGTGCCCAGCTCCAGAGCCTGCACCTCTGCCCCGAGGGCACACGCTGCCGCTCCACCCAACAGGAGTCAATGGCACAGGCCCGTGGTCTCTTGGAAGTTTGTTCCCCTCAAGGGTGGCATCTGCCATTGCACACAGGGGTCTCTGCAGGGAGCTTTGTTCCAAGCAGCTGCTTGGAGCCTGGAGTCCTCCCAGTCCAGCACTCGCACCCGGGCTCTGCTCCTGGGAGCCAGGTGCCCTGAACCCCAGTTCTGCCCTGCCTCTGCACTGGAACCCTTTTGCCCCTCACTGCCTGTCCACATCCCATTCTCCCCATTTCCAGGCCCAGCGGGGCCTCAGGACCGCCAGGACTCAGGCCTGGTGAGACTCCTTGCTTCCTCAGAGGCCTCCAGCCTCCAGCCTCCTTACTGGGGCTGCTGAGGGGACTCCCTTTGAGACAAGTGAAGTAGCAGGGCTGTGGCTTTCCTCAACTGGAAGTTTAGTGGCTTCTAAGGTTCTTCCCTCCTGTGCCCTGGGTTTGCCCTTATGCAGGTCACTTTTGCCTCATCTGCTCATAGCCTGAAATGCCCTCTCCATATTCCTGGACCCCAGGGTGCCCAGCAGAAGTACCCCTCCTCTTTTAGGAAGCCACTGATGACCTTGGCTATTTAAATGGCTACCAAGCAGGTCTGGAGCCTGGAGCTCATGTCTCATCCCTGGAGCTCAAGGCTGGGCCCTGGGAGCTCCATGACCCTACGAGCCTGGGGAAACCAAGCTGGCAGCCCCTGCCCCCACCCCGCCAAGCCCGCTGCCTGCTGTGCGCAGACTCACGCCATGATGCCTGACAGATGGAAGAGCTCAGCTGACAAGTAGGCCATGTAGCTGTAGAGGAAGACGAAGAGCGGCTCGATGACCCGGATGTGGGAGGTAAATCGGGAGGTGAAGGCTGCGATGACCCCGTAGACCACGCCCACAAACACCCCGCCCAGGGCCACCACGAAGAAGCTCAGGAAGCCGAGGAAGATGTCCACGATGCCCACGTGTTCATAGCTGGCAAACTCCTCAAAGAGGTGATACAGGACCTGGGGAGGATGTGCAGACTGGTGGGTGGGAGGAGAGGGCCCTGGCCTCATGTTGCCCTGGGGTCTTCCCAGGGCGATCCTGTCCCCTCCGTTAACCATGGTCACAAGTCACCAGAAGAGGCCACACGGTAGCAGAGAAACCCTACTGCCAAGCAGGTGCGCAAAACCTCGGCCTGGGGCTGAGGAGCTTGCTCTGAGTTGGTCGTGTGCCACACTGGTGAAGGGGTGGCCCTGGGGAGCTCTACGACGACCCTGAAGCCAAACTGTCTGGGCTGGAATCCTGGCTCTGCCACTCCTGAGCTGTGCATAGGAAGCAAATTCATCTCCCTGTGTTTCAGTTCTCCCATCTATAAAATGAGGATAATCACGCCAACTTTTAGGGCTGCTGTGAGGACTAAATTAGTGAATAAAGTGCTGGGAACCTTACCTGATGCAGGGTTAGCTACACCTGGTGCTATCAAGTCTGCCTCTCACTGCTTGACCCTGGGCACATCGTGCCCATCACTGGGTTTCAGTCCCTCCTTGAGCACAAAAAAAGCAAGTTCATACAATGAACTAGAACATGATTTCTTAACCTCTGAAGCTTTCCGAAAATACACATGTTCAGGCCATACTGGACTCGGATTCTCTGGGATAGGGCCAAGGAATCTCTATGTAACAAGCTCCCCAGGGGTTGCAATGAACAGCCTAGTTCAGATGCTATGGAACTAGAGGCTCTCTAAGGCGTCCCTGTCTCCTGGGCTGGGAAATAGATGGTCATTGCAAAACTATCATCAGATGTTTAAGTGGCATTTCATACACTGTAAAGCCCTTTGATTTGGCCAGGTGTGGTAGCTCACGCCTACAATCCCAGCACTTTGGGAAGCTGAGGCGGGCAGATCACGAGGTCAGGAGATCAAGACCATCCTGGCTAACACAGTGAAACCCTATCTCTACTAAAAATACAAAAGATTAGCCAGGTGTGGTGGCACATGCCTGTAATCCCAGCTACTTGGGAGGCTGAGGCAGAAGAATGGCTTGAACCCAGGAGGCAAAGGTTGTGGTAAGCCGAGATTGCACCACTGCACTCCAGCCCTCCAGCCTAGGCGACAGAGCTAGACTCCGTCTCAAAAAGAAGAAAAAAAGCCCTTTGATGGTCTTTATCCAAGTTGACACTCAACAACCATGCGAGGCAGGTGGGTCAAGGATGCTCCTTGGCTAAACTGAGGTTCACTGCGGTAAAACAACATGCCAGGGGCCCCCAGCCCAGAAGCAAAACTGGGCCCAGAACTTGTTCCCTGACAGCCATGGGCTGAGACCTCCCCACCAGACAGCTTTGAGGATCTGGCTCCTATTGCTGGCTTCCTGAGCTGCCTGGCCTACTCAAGTTTGTCCTAGACAGCTCTACCAGGAAGGAGCAGGGAGTTTCTAGGCCTGGGGGAAAGGAGGGGAGGACCTGATGATCCATGAGAGGGAATCCTCCAAAGCCCCCAGGACCTAGAGCAGGAGGAATGGACTGTGAGGAGTGACCTGCTCCAGGGCACAGTCCTGCGACCAGGCAGCTGAGGGTCAGCTTCCAGCTTTACTCTCTGGGAAATGGGGCACACCCATGCCCAGAGCTCCAGAAAGGCCTGACTTGGGCCAGGCAGGAAGGGGAGATGCTGAGCACTGGCCAGGCCTGGTGATGCCTGGCCCCAGCCATCTAGGGGATAGGGCAGGCCTCCAGCAGCAGACTCATTCCTGGCCTGAGGGGATTCATGGGTCCTCATGGTCCACCACGTGGGCCCATGGAGTGGGCACAGATGGGAAGGTCCTCCTTTCTGGCCTGGTGCTATTATCCCTGGAACTACTGGGAAGCAGAGTAACACAGTGGTAAGCCCTTGGGCTTTGGACTTAGACTACAGATTTGAACCTCAGCTATATCATATATCAGGCTAATGTAACCTCTCTGTTCCTCAGTTTCCTCATCTCAAAAAACTAGGATAATAACTGTGTCAACTTCATGGAGTTACTGCATAGATTAAAAGAAGCAATGCAGGCCGGGTACAGCGGCTCACGCCTGTAATCTCAGCACTTTGGGAGGCCAAGGACGGAACATCGTCTGTGTCCAGCAGTTTGAGACCGGCCCAGGCAACATAATGAGACCCCATATCTACAAAATAAATGAACAAATAAATAAATTAGCTGGGTATGATGGCCAGCACCTGCAGTCCCAGCTACTCGGGAGGCTAAGAGGGGAGGATCATTTGAGGAGTCTGAGGCTGCAGTGAGCTACGATTGTGCCACCGTACTCCTGGGTGACACTGTGTGACAGAAGGAGACTCTGTCTCTAAATAAATAAATAAAAATGAGGCAATACACATTCAGACAGGAAGCACCCAGTGAACACCAGCAATCACTACCACCACTGCCATGGCCTTTGGGAGACATGACCATTGGTTCACAAGTGGCCAGGTCTGTTACTTACTCGATGCAACCATGCCCCAAGCTCCACAGCAGTGCTAAACTGAACCCCAACACCCAGATCCCACTGGAGAGGGCTTTATCTTTGGTACCCACTGGCTTCACAGACATTAGTGAGTATGACTCACTAATGTAAGTAATCCTGTAAGAAGCCTGGGAGGACGACAGACTACTGTAATCCCTGTGTCACAGATGGGGAAACCAAGGCTCATGTGGTAACCCTGGGCAAGAGCTGGTGCTGGAGGAGGCCAGGACAAAGGCCTGCCTGCTCAGGCTAGGCTACTGCTCTACCCAGCTCCATGAGTAGGCAGGGGAGGAACAGGAAGCCGAGGCTGCTGGCAGCTGAACACCAGTCTGTCTCTACTCTGAGGTGTTGCAGAGGAAGGAGTCATGGCCTGAGCATGCACATGTGCCCTTGAGCTTTCCTGTGTGTGCAGCTGCTCTGAGAGGGACAGCTTAGGAGGGGGTGGGAATGTTCTCACAACATGACCTGAGTATGCACATGCACACATCTGTTTCCCAAGGAAACCAGCTGGGGGGAAGGGTGTGTGAGGTGTATATGGCGTCACCAAGTGCAGACCCTGGAGGAAAGTGCTAATCCTCTGCCACTTTGTAGCTATCAAAGGTGAGGCCCGGCCAGGTGCGGCGGCTCACACCTGTAATCCTAGCACTTTGGGAGGCCAAGGCGGGCAGATCACCTAAGGTCAGGAGTTTGAGACCAGCCTGGTCAACATGGCAAAACCCTGTCTATACTAAAAACACAAAAATTAGCTGGGCATGGTGACACATGCCTGTAATCCCAGCTACTTGGGAAGCAGAGGCAGGAGAATTGTTTGAACCTGGGAGATGGAGGTTGCAGTGAGCCGAGATTGCGTTACTGCACTCCAGTCTGGGAGAAAGAGCAAGACTCCATCTCAACAACAACAACAACAACAAAGGTGAGGCCCACAGAGGTATAGCATTTGCTGAAGGTCACACAGCAAGCAAGTGGCCAACTTCTTTTACTCATCACCTTCTGGAGATTTTGGAGACAAGGCCCTTCCCATAATCTCTGCCCAAAAACTGTGCACAAACCAAATTCTAAGGTAAGATACAGCCAACATGAGAGCTGAAAGGCCCCTCACAGATGATATGGTCTGTGAAGAGGAAACTGAGGCACAGAGAGTATAAGTAATTTGCCCAAGATCATATTAAAATGTAAGCGAAGGGCCAGGCTTAGTGGCTCAGGTCTATAATCTAAGCACTATGGGAGGCCGAGGCAGGAGGATCATTTGAGGCCAAGAGTTCAAGACTAGCCTGGGCAACATGGTCAAACCCCATCTCTACAAGAAATTTAAAAAATTAGCCAGGTGTGGTGGTGCATGCTTGTAGTCCTAGCCACTCAGAAGGCTGAGGCAGGAGGATCTCAAGCCCAGGAATTTGAGGCTGCAGCAAGTTATGACCGCACCATTTCACCAGCCTAGGAGACAGGGCAAGATCCTGTTTCTTAAAAAACAAAAAGCAAGTCAAGTCAAGGGGGGAGCACATAACTCAGCAAAACCGAGAGTTCAGGCCCTGGAGTCAGACAGACCTGGTTCAGTCACAAATTGGTTCACACTCCAGTAGGTTATTTTACTTCTTTGGGCCTGTTTCCTCCTCTGGAAAATGAGAATCATAAGCACCTCCTAAGGCAGCCATGAGGACTTAAATGAGATAATCCATGCAGAAGGGCTCTGCATGGTGCCTGGCACACAGGAAGCAGGAATGGCCTTAGCTGTTTTTATTACTGTTTTTTGCGGGCGGATGAGGGATTCACTGCTGGGCCTGGATTTGGGTTTGTACCCTGTTTGGACATGGGCATGGCCCCTAGCCTCCTCACCACAGTGACGGCGTCATTGAGCAGGGACTCCCCAAAGACAAGGATGTGCAGCAGCTCATTGATGTGAATTTCCTCAAAGACAGCCAGAACCGCCACGGGGTCCACGGCAGAAATGATGCTGCCGAAGAGCAGGTTGTCCAGGAGGCCGATGTTGTTGATCTGCTCACCGCCCACCAGGCACACGGCGTACATGAGGCCGCCCAGGAAGAAGGCGTTCCACAGCGTGCCCACCACAGCAAAGATCAGGATGGTGCCCAGGTTTTCTGTGAACTGCCGCAGCGGCAGGAAGTAGCCCGCGTCCAGGATGATGGGTGGCAGCAGGAAGAGGAAGAAGACGTCGGACTGCAGGAAGGGGGGTGTCTCGCCTACGCCCTTGATCAGGCCCCCCACCAGCAGCCCCACCACGATCAGCAGGCAGCTCTCCGGGACGATGCTTGAGATAGTGGGGATCACATGGAAACCTGCGGAGGGCGAGAGAACGGGAGGCCATGGGCTTTCGGAGGAGCCGGGAGAACAGAAGGTTGGGGACGGGCCGGGGAGGAGGAGCGCAGCTGGCGAGAGGTGCACAGGCTGGGTCTCAGAGGGCTGCTCTGTTAATTCTCTGAGCCTCCGCTTCCTCGCCTGTAAAATGGAAGGGACAATGCTAGCTCCACAGCTTTGCCATCATAAACCAAGTGACAGTGTTTTTACAGCACTTTTTTTCAAAGGATATATACATGCTATCTCTGTTGCTGTCATCAAATGTTAGAAAGCAGCATTCTATATGCCTCCAGAAGGCAGAAATTGTAAACTGATTACTGACGTGCCAAGTACCTAAGGGCATCACCTACGCCTGAACCCAAAGCATTTTTCCAGGCACAAGTTCGGGGAGGCAGATCTGAGCTCAACCTGAGGAATAACAATCTAACAATTCTGTCTGAGGGAAGATGGCAGTTCCCTATCATGGAGCTGTTTAAGCAGAAGGCAGACAACCAGCTGGTGGGGAGTGGCATAGGAGACAGAAGAAAGCACAGAAGAATCTAAGAATACCAGCACGGGAAGGAACTCGGGGATAATGAGGCCGGGGGTCTGCAAGCCTGCAAAACAGTAGGCTTTCCTGCTGAGTCCAGGCAGCTGTTCGAGACACGGCTCAAGGATGTCAACGGCAACCAGCTTTGGCAGGTGAGATAAACTCTATTTGCTATCCTGCTTCTAGCTCAATGCCATCCACTTTAAAGATGAGGCAACTGAGGCTCAGAAGAGAGAAGGGACTTGCCCAAAGTCACACAGCAAATGGGGAGCAGAACCAGAATAGAACCCAGGTCTGATGACCCAGTTCCCATCAAACTGCACAGTTCTGTAATTCAAGCTCTCCTATCTTTCCCTTCCATCAAGGCCTCCTCACACCCCTCTGCCTGAGACCCACCAGCCATCTCCCCAGGCTGTGTCCTGGCCAGCAGCAGGCTGCTCTGCTGTAGTCCACCTGGAGGCTCTAAACCCAGAGCTGAGAAGTAGCAAAAATCCCCATGAGAGGGCCTCTCTCAGTACCAGGTTTGGCCCCAAGCTCCTGTGAGTGGTTTTTATTGTTTGTTTCGTTTTGGGGTGGGTAAGTGGGTGGAAAAAACCTGAGCATCTAGTTGCATGTTGGGCACCATACTCCCAGGGTCAGCATGGCCAAGAGGGCATGACCCTTTGCTCAAAAGAAAAGCTCTCGGGAGGCCGAGGCGGGTGGATCACGAGGTCAAGAGATCGAGACCATCCTGGTCAACATGGTGAAACCCCATCTCTACTAATACAAAAAATTAGCTGGGCATGGTGGCGCGTGCCTGTAATCCCAGCTACTCAGGAGGCTGAGGCAGGAGAATTGCCTGAACCCAGGAGGCGGAGGTTGCGGTGAGCCGAGATCGCGCCATTGCACTCCAGCCTGGGTAACAAGAGTGAAACTTCGTCTCAAAAAAAAAAAAAAAGAAAGAAAAGCTCTCTCTGGCCTGGCACAGAGGCTTATGTCTGCAATCCCAGAACTTTGGGAGGCTGAAGCAAAAGGATCACTTGAGGCCTGTAATTTGACACCAGCTTGTACAACATAGGGAGACCTCATCTTCACTTAAAAAAAAACAGCTGGGCATGGTGTGCGCCTGTAGTCCCAGCTACTCAGGAGGGCCAAGGCAGGAGGATCGCTTGAGCACAGCCTCAAAAAAAAAGGGATAAGGATGAAAGCAAAGCTGTCTCTCCTCCCCTTCTCTATATTGCAAGCTCTGTGCAGGCAGATGCCGTAACTGCTTATCATCATACACCCAGGGCTAGGACACAAGAGGTGCTCCACAAATATCTGCTGACTTGAAAATACACAGGGCTGGGACATCACCCAAGATTTCCGATAACCTGTCTGCCTGGCCAGGCCTCTGCTCTCATTACTTACTCTTGAGATCCTTGGGACAGAGGAGGAACTTCCCTCTCCATGCTCAAAGCCCCTCCTACACTCAGGTAGGGATCTGGGCAGTGCTAGTACAGCTAGAAGTCAAAGTTCACACTCCTGACTGGGCACAGTGGCTCACGCCTATAATCCCAGCACTCTGGGAGGCCGAGGAGGGTGGATCACCTGAGGTCAGGAGTTCGAGATCAGCCTGATCAATATGGTGAAACCCCATCTCTACTAAAAATAGAAAAATTAGTCAAGCGTGGTGGTGCGCACCTGTAATCACAGCTACTTGGGGGGCTGAGACAGAAGAATTGCTTGAACCCAGGAGGCGGTAGTTGCAGTGAGCTGAGATCTCACCACTGCACTCCAGCCTGGGCAACAGAGCAAGACTCTATCTCAAAAAAAAAAAAATTTTCACACTCTGAACAGTATCCAGGTCCAGAATCCTGGCACAGTGCCAACCAAGCACCCTGGCGACACTCAAAACACATTAGGAAAAAAGGTATCTCCATCCTAGGCCAGGAGGACCTCACAACCACCCTGTGCATTCTCCTGATTTCAAAATAGACCTGACCAAAAGTCACTTTTTGTTCATCTACCTCCTATATCAATAAAAGGAAAAATAATTCCAAGATCACCCCTTTTGCTGAAAAGTCCCCCAGTCTTTGTACTGTCCACTAGTCAACATCCAGTGTGCAGCTGGCTGGTCCCCTGGGAAGGGTTAGTCATGTTGGGCCCAAGTCTCTCTTGCTGTAGAAGATAAAGCCCACATTTTCAGCACTGCCTCTGTCATCTGGTCTTGCCTCATGTCCCATTCTCCCCACTGTCAACTCTTGGTTTCAGCCTTGCCAAACTCCTTGCAATTGCCCCATAGGAACCACATCCTCTTTTGTCTGCCAACCTTTGCCTAGTCTAGTTCCTGCCTCTAGAAAATCATGACTCTACCTCTACCCCCACTATATGTGACTGACACCATATCCTCTGCCTGCCTCCTCCTCCAGGAAGCGTTCCCTGACCACCACTGTCTGCACAGGTTAGGGCAGGAATCTTCTGGTGCCTCCCTCTCTCATAACCTTCAATCCACAGTCATCTCCCAGGTTCCTCTCTCTCTCTGGCACTTACTGAGATCAGTCAGACAACCCAGGCAGAAGCAGCTGAGATAAGACAATGGCACAACACCCCAAAGACCTGCGGTGTGCTAGAGAGGAGTCAGACACAGTGCAGTGGGGATAGGCAGGCATGAGGGCAGCAGAGCTCCTACAGGCAGGGGCCAGAAAGCAGCTTCCCAAGGCCAGAAGTCCAGCTCCAGCCAGCTGCGCTGACCCATCTCCATAGCCTCCCTGCCCCTGCCCTGGTATTAGCACCATGAGCTGCCTTAGGAGAAGGCACAGTCTGAAGAGCTAGTCCAGGGCAGGCAGATGATGGCTTCCATCTCCACCTAAGAGGTCAGGCTCTAAATATGCCTCCTACCCCCACTCTGTGCCATCAACCCAATCCACAGAGCTTTCTTGGCCCCATAAATCACCATATAGTGCCTGGGAGACCCAGAGAAGAGTTGGCCACAGCTCTTGCCTGGGGAGGGGGCAGGCATGTGAAATAAGCCAAGAGCAGCAACATGAAGAAGGCTCCTCAGCTCTGAAGGCATCCCATGAGCCAGGACTGTGCTGGGAGCCTGGAACGTACCCTCTCAGTCAGTCCTCACCACAGCCCTTGGGATGTGCAGAAGACAAAGCTGGTTATGGCGCTTCCCTAGTGTCTAAGGGAGAACCCTCTATTGTAGCTTAGGTGTCTCAAACCTGTAGCAGAGAGTGCTAATTAATTCTTTACTCAAAGCTCGGTATTTTCTCTGAGCCAGGCCATAATGGACACTGGGGACATTGATGTGACTCAGACTCTGAACCTCCAAAGCAGCTGATGGGGAGGGTCATGCTATTCCAGACCTTGGAGCCTCTATGACCAGGCAAACAGACAGCTGGCATTCTATTGGACACAAGAAAAACGAGCTCCGAGAGGAGGCTGGATGCACGCAGCCAGGCCAACCAGGACTGGGTCCCGGGCCTCCTGACTACAGCACAGGGACTTCCTTCTCCTTTAGCTAGCTCCAGAGTACCTGGGGCTGGAGCCGTGTTCCTGGAGCTGGTTTCCCTGGCTTTCCTGTTCTAGCTCCGGTGCTCAGTGAGCTGAAGGAGATCTAGGCCCTGATGGGCTCTCTGGGACCAAGGGGAGGGGAGGGGAGGGCTGGCCCAGGCTGAGGTGGAAGGTCTGAGATCTACTCTTGGCTCCCTGCCCACGGGTAGGCGGCACATTACTGGAAAGCGCTTCCAGAGCTGGGGAAGGGAGGGATTCTGTCATCAGGAGGAGGCTCCTCCAGGAGCAATGGCTCAGGGGAGTGGGGAACAGCCCCTGGGCCTACGCTGGCTTGTGTCTCTCCCAACGCCCTGACTCCACCAACTGCGCTCACCCTGAATCTCTGCAGAGTCCCCACAAAGTGCAGGGGGCTTGCTGACATCCAGTGTGGTGAAAGGGGCACAGAAGGATGGCTGGGGCCACTAGCACCCTGACAAAAGCCCCACATGGAGGCAAGATCTGAGGATGCCAAGAAATGAGGCAAAACTTTCAGGGCCCAAATGTGCAGCAGCAGTGATGTCACCAGGGTGAAATCAGGGGTGGGAAGAGGCAGTTAGAGTAAGAACCAGAGACGTGAGAGCTGGAATGGATCTTGGAGAACATCTAAATTCTCCATTAGTCAGGGAAATGGAGACAGAGACAGCCAGTGACCTGTCAATGATCACATGTCCAGTTCTACCCCAACAGTCCCGTGGCCTGCAGAAGCCACACAGCCTCCTTCGAGGACGTCCGGTCCTCCCAGAACAAGGAGGCACAAAAGTGTGGAGTTGAGCATCTCCAAGCCACAGCCACAGGCCAAACCCTCTGACACAGTTCAGAGTTGGCTCTCCTTTTAGAAGAGGCAGGGGGAAGGGAGAAGTGGTTTTCATTCTATCTAGTGTAGGTGGTAGCTGGAACGAACAGTACACACACACACACACACACACACACACACACACACACTCACACTCACATATTCTCTCTCTCTCTCTCTCTTGCTGAGCAGACATTTCACCAAACTTCCACTTGATAGGGGGCTACTAGCTCCCTGCAGCTGCTCTGCACCACAAGAATGTTTTATTTACATCTCATCGGTCTGTCCCCATCTGCTGAGACAGGCTCAGTGGAGCAGGAAAGGCTGTCCCACCTCACTCTGGGTTGCCAGGGTGACCAGACCTGCCTGATTACCCTTCCTGCAACCCTCCCCTGGCCTGGGAAGTCAGAGGGGAGTGCTAGGAAGAGGGGTCTCTTTGGCCCACAGTGCCAGGCAACTAGGCACCCAGGGGCACACTGAGGGCTCTGTCGCCCTACTTCCAGGCCTGAGGACTGCTCTGGGGCTGCAACTCGGCCAGGTCCCAAGGGATTCCTGGTTGCACAATGATTCCATTTCTTTAACTCCCTCTTCAACTGCCCCAGCAACCGGCCTCAACTACAGCAATGAAAGGTAATACTTCCCAATGAAAGCCCAGCACTCTACAGTTTACAGCGGCACACTCTGATACTTCTTAACCCATTTGCTCTTCACCACAGTTCTGGAAAGTCACAATTACCATCCCCTTATTTTACAGATGAGGAAACTGAGGTGCAGAAAAATTAAGCAACTTGCTCAAAGTCACACAGCTGGTAACTGGGATTCAAACCCAGGCAGTCTGGCTCCAGAGTATGTGTTCTTGGCCACTTACCGTATCATCCCTGGTTTTATTCTTACTTTGTTTTTAAGGGGTGTATGAGCCTAGGACTAAAGATTCCCGAAGCAGTTCCTAAAGGGCCAGAGGTAGGTATTTCTTTCCATGAGTTCTTCTCCAGGGAAGTTTCCCACTGGTCCCCTTCTACTCTAGTGGCCTAGTAAAGACTTCATGAAATCCTGCCTATCTTCTAAGGCTGCCCACTCCAGGAAGCCCTCCTGAGTTAACTCAGCCAGGAGGGGTCAATCTTTTCTACCAAACTTATGGAGCAAGAAGTGATAATTATTCAGACTGTTCAGGCCCTGCCTGGCTGATCTGCGCTCACCCCTGGTGTCCACTGGGGCTGGGGGATCCATGGGTCTGGGAGGGCTCTCTTTTTGAGTCTGATTCTTCTCAGGCTGATTCATCCTACCACCAATGTCAGCTATGAGGACCAGGGAGAAAGATAAGCCACATTAAGATAGACTTAGCCTCAGCAGCTTCACAGCCAGACCTGCAGAGGAGACAGACACGTGGCGCTAGCCACCCCACCCTATGTTCCCACTGTCAGAAAACTGAGTTCTAATCAGAGTGCAGCCACAACTTGCTGAGTGGCTTTAGACAAGTTACTTTACATCCCTTCCCTCAGAGTTTCTTCATCTGTGTAAAAGCCTATTTCAGAGGGTTTCTGGAGTACAGAGGAGATAAGGATAGAGAACACCAAGCAATGATGGTACTCAATGTTAGCCAAAGGTGGTGACTGCTATTACTATTGCAATATTATCTAAAACCCACGTATAATACAAATCACTCTGCATTATCATGACCTGTTGGTGTGTATGTGTCCATCGCTGGACATATAAGCTCTCTGAGGGTAGGAACTGTCTAGATTCATGTGGGAGACCCAGCTCCCAGCACAGAGTAGGCATCAACTGTTTGTGAACTGAAACAAAACTGACCCCAGCACTTTGGGAGGCCAAGGAGAGACGATTGCTTGAGGCCAGGAAATTGAGACCAGTCTGGGCAATATAGTGAGACCCCATCTCTACAAAAATAAAAACAAAAATAATTAGCTGGGTGTGGTGGTGTATGAGGCAGGAGGATTGCTTAAGTCCAGGAGTTTGGGCTGCAGTGAGCTATGACAGCACCACTACCCTCCAGCCTGGGAGATAGAGTGAGACCTTATCTCTAATTTAAAAAGGAAAAAAAATGAAGTAAACTTTACTTGTTAGATGTGAAGTATGGGAAACGAGGAGGTGGAGATGGGTCTGGACTTTCAAGACTAAGTGGTGTTCCCAGAGCAGGGACCATTTGAATTGGGCTTTGAAGGATCAATACAAGTTTGCCAGAAGAGAAGAGTTTGTAGCCTTTAAAAAGTCTAGTCTATATTTCCTGAATTTGAATGTAGGCATAGAAATAACAAAATAGAATTAAAAAAAAAGTCTAGTATAGTACCTCGCACATAGTAAACGGATATGTGGGTAATGAAAGAAAGAAAAACAAGTAAAGAAGGCAATAAGCAGGATGGCAGGCTGACTTCGCCAAGCTTTTGGCAATATCCAAACAAGGGCACTCTTGTGAAGATAAATGAGATGTCGTATGTAAAACACTTAGCACAATACCTGGTACATGTGTCTTTGAGTCTCATTTCCTCTCTGTAACTGGGATGATAATGATTAAAAGCAACTTTGAGATAATTTAATTACAACTCCCATCCCACAGCAGAAACTCAATGAATAATACTTTTTTAAAAATGTAGCAGCCGGTTGGGCGTGGCAGTTCACATCTGTAATCCCAGCATTTTGGAAGGCCAAGGTGGGTGGATCACCTGAGGTCAGGAGTTCTAGGCCAGACTGACCAATATGGTGAAACCTCATCTCTACTAAAAATACAAAAATTAGGCCAGGTGTGGTGGCTCACACCTGTACTCCTAGCACTTTGGGAGGCTGAGGTGGGCGACTCACCTCAGGTCAGGAGTTCGAGACCAGCCTGACCAACATGGAGAAACCCCGTCCCTACTAAAAATACAAAATTAGATGGGTGTGGTGGTGCATGCCTGCAATCCCAGCTACTCGGGAGGCTGAGGCAGGAGAATTGCTTGAACCCAGGAGGTAGAGGTTGCTGTGAACCAAGATCGTGCCATTGCACTTCAGCCTGGGCAACAAGAGTGAAACTCTGTCTCAAAAAAAAAAAAAAACCACAAAAACAAAAAATTAGCCGGGCGTGGTGGTAGGCGCCTGTAATCCCAGCTACTTAGGAGGCTGAGGCAGGAGAATCACTTGAACCTGTTAGGTAGAGGATGCAGTGAGCTGAGATCGCACCATTGCACTCTAGCCTGGGCAACAGAGCAAAAAAAGATAAAAGACAAAATCTCCAGCACACAGGCGACAAACACTGGACACTTGGAGAATCTGATGCAAGGCTCTGTGCAGGGGGCTTTTACATATCCCCTCTCATTTCATCTCGCATCCTGACCCCCAATTTGATAGATTAACAAATCCAGGTTCAGAGAGGTGAAGAAGTGACTTGTGTCCAAGGCTACCTAGCTGGGAAGTGGCAGGGTCATAATTAGAATCCAGGTCTCTGAAATGCTAGTTCTTTGGGCAATGCTGCTTCAATGAAAACAGCTTGTCAGGATCACCAGGAAGAGAAATCAAGTCTGCAATAAATAGGCCTCCCCCACAAAAACAGCCATAAATAAATCTGTTCCAAGTTCCTGGGCAGGCATCCTTCCCATACCCAAGGCAATCAGTCTCTCTCTGTGCCTTTCCCCATCATTCTTCCAAACAGCACTTTATTTCTTGCTTGTTTCAATCCACATTTCAGGGAGTCCTACTATGTTGGAAAGACAGGGTCTCACCCTCTGGGATCATCAGGTCTGGATGGGAAAGCAGGTATAAAGCAGTCAGAAAACACAAGCAGCATACACTGAGCTACCTGAGCTGTGGAAAAGAGAAGACTGCATAAAGAGGCCATAACCCCGGGGGCCCCGCTCTGCCCTTTAGTAACCATGACCTTCGGGTAAATCACTACACCATGAAGAGCCTCCGTTTTCTTGTCCGTAAACAAGTGAGAACAGGGTCTAGACATAGGAGCACCTTGTCCACTGTGAAGTGGCAAAGATGACTGCAAAAAGAGAGGCAAGGTAGGCTGGGGGGCCTGGGCAGCCCCTGGAATGATAAGCAGCAATTTACCCAGCAGCAACTGCCCTTAGAGACCTGGCGAGAGAGGCTGTTCCAGAGGCAGGCATGTTGTGATGGAGGATTCCAGGCTCAGGGACCTTGGCACTGGTTTACAAATCCCTCACCATGCATAGCCTCTCTCTCTCCACTTCGTTTCTCCTCTCACCTGTCCCATCTACATCAACTCCCTGACTCCAGTTGCCAGAAGTCCCCAGATCCCACCTCTAAGCAAACAGAGGGAAAGGGAAACTCTTCCTCACCTGGAACTTCTACCCAGCTTTCAAAACTGAGTGCAGGGCCGGGCGTGGTGGCTCACACCTGTAATACCAGCACTTTGGGAGGCCTAGGCGGGCAGATCACCTGAGGTCAGGAGTTCAAGATCAGCCTGGCCAACATGGTGAAACCTGTCTCTACTAAAAATAGAAAAAATTAGCAGGTGTGTGCCTGTAGTTCCAGCTACTCACGAGGATGAGGCACGAGAACTGCCTGAACCTGGAGGCGGAGGTTGCACTGAGCTGAGATCGTGCCAATGCACTCCAGCCTGGGCAACAGAGTAAGACTCTGTCTCAAAAACAAAAACAAAAAAAGAAACAAAAAACCCAGTGCAGGTGTCACCTCCTCGGGAAGCCTTCCTGGAACCACATCCCACCCTGGGATGCCAGCCTGGCATCCCAGCACACAGCTCGGGGCCCCCAAAAAGTGATGCTCAGAAAAAGCAGATTAAGGGAATCATGACCACCTCCTGAAGGATGTAGGACTACAGTTTGGTCTCAAGAGTGGGTGACTAAATGGAGAAGAGTATGAACACATGAAAAGAGAGGAAATCTCAAAAGCCTTCTGAGAATCCTGAAGGCTGCAGCCAGCCTGGAGATGAGAGTGAACAGTACAGGAGACACTGGCACATAGGCCTGACCCAGGCAGACCAAGGAAGAAACTGAGTCAAGGAGCCTGAGCCAACACAGCAGGCCTCAGAGGGTACCCTGACCTTCAGCCTGCCACTGAATACCCCATCCTAGCCTGCAGCCTGGTTCTCCCACCACCAGCCTTCTCCCTGGGTCTCAAGAACCCATTTCCATAATCCCTATGCCACCCCAAGCTGGGGCAGCACCTCTTGGTATATCTACCCCGACCTTCCCAATCATCCCAGCTCTGCATAAATATTTATTGAATAAATTTCACTCCAGCAGCTCGCCCCTCCCGCTGCAGGAAAGGCGCTGGATCAAGAGTCCCCATGCAGTGAAGCAGAGGATGACTCACTCGGGAGAAGGGAGGGACAGGGACTGGGCTGGCAGCAAACAGCCCGTGTGTTGACAAGAGGCAGAGCTCCAACAGGCCCAACAGTGCCTGGCAAGGGAGAGGTGCCAGGCAGCGGGTGTTTACCTGGGGAGGCGGCGGGGGGCAGTTCAGGAGGTGGGCTTTATTTGGGGCAAGGGTAGGACCTCAGGCTCCAGACTCTCATGGCTGGACTGGGTGTCTGGTAGGTGACCATATGATACACACTGGTTTCTATTTTCTCAGAATGGAAATATATTGCTTTAGTGATTTTATTGATTGAGACGGGGTTTCACCTTGTTGGTCAGGCTGGTTTTGAACTCCCGACCTCAGGTGATCCACCTGCCTCGGCCTCCCAAAGTGCTGGGATTACAGGTGTAAGCCACCGTGCCTGGTGGTGATTTTAAATAAAACACATGGTCATTAAAATTTTTTTCTAACAGCATCTAAGTGTTTAAGTAGAAGGAGAATCATCTCGCAGTGATTCTGCCACTTCCCCTTTACCAACTATACCAGTCTCCCCCACAACCAAATCTCTATTAAGTCTGGTATATATTCTTACAGACTTTTCTGCATCTATAGGATATTTAAAATTATGTGTGAATGGTAAATCACACAAGCTGTGTTAAAACTGCTTCTATGGGTCAGAGACTGTGTTAAGTACTGAGGCATCGCATTTAATTCTCTCAACAACCTTAATGCAGTAGGTATGATTATTATCCTCATTTTATTTTTATTGGACTTTTTTTTTTTTTGAGACGGAGTCTCACTCTGTCAGCAGGCTGGAGTGCAGTGGTGCAATCTTAGCTCACTGTCTCGTGAGTTCAAGCAATTCTCCTGCCTTAGCCTCCCACGTAGCTCGGACTACAGGCGCCCACCACCACACTCAGCTAATTTTTGTATTTTTAGTAGAGATGGGGTCTCACCATATTGGCCAGGCTGGTCTCGAACTCCTGACCTTGTGATCCACCCACCTCGGCCTCCCAAAGTGCTGGGATTACAGGCATAAGCCACCACACCTGGCCTAAAAAATTTTTTTGTAGAGATGGAGTCTCACTGTGTTGTCCAGGCTGGTCTTGAACTCCTGGGTTCAAGCTATCCTCCTACATTGGCCTCCTAAAGTGCTGGGATTATAGGCATGAGCCACTGCGCCAAGCCTATTATCCTCAAGTACAGAGAAGGTCAGAGGATGGTCACTTACTTGCCCCGTAATATGGTTTGGCTGTGTCCCCACCCAAATCTCATCTTGAATTGTAGCTCCCATAATTCCCATGTGTTGTGGGAGGGAACTGATGAGAGGTCATTGAATTCTGGGGGCGGTTTCCCCCATACTGTTCTCATGGTAGTGAAATTAAGTTTCATGAGATCTGATGGTTTTATAAGGCTTTTGCTTGGCTCTCATTTTCTCTTGCCTACTTCGATGTAAGACATGCCTTTTGCCTTCTGCCATGATTGTGAGGCCTTCCCAGCCAGGTGGAAGGAATTGTGAGTCTATTAAACCTCTTTCCTTTATAAATTACACAGTCTCGGGTATGTGTTTATTAGCAGCATGAGAACAGACTAATACATCCATCCCCAAGGACACACAGCCATGGCTACAGAGCGGTGTTCAGAGCCACTGGAAGCAGGGCTGACCCAACTCCTCCTACCTCCTCCCACGCCTTGCCTGTGGAGCAGCCTCACTGTACGCATGGCTTTGGCTGTGCCACAGTAACTGAACAGCCCTCCCAACAATGGCATTAGGGTGAAGGCTGGTTTTTCATACTCTGATATCCTCTATTAAGAGCCTCAGGCAGGCCTTGCCTGTGTTCCGAGCAATGAGACCAGAGAGCCTGAGCTTCTGGTTTCTCTGCACCTTCATCTAACGCCATGGTACCACTGACATTAGAAAAACCTAAATGATAGGCTGGCCGTGGTGGCTCATGCCTATAATCCCAACATTTTAGGCAGCTGAGGTGGGTGGATTACCTAAGGTCGGGAGTTCGAGACCAGCCTGGCCAACATGGAGAAACCTCATCTCTACTGAAAATACAAAAATTAGCCAGGCGTGGTGGCGCATACCTGTAATCCCAGCTACTTGGGAGGCTGATGCAGGAGAATCAATTGAATCCAGGAGGTGGAGGTTGCAGTGAGCCAAGATTGTGCCACCGCACTCCAGCCTGGGTGACAGAATAAGACTCTGTCTCAAAAGAAAAAAAAAAAAAAGATGACGATGAAAATCCTAAATAACATTCAGAGCTGGGTGCTGTGGCACATGCCCATGATCCCAGCTATAAGAGAGGCTGAGATAAAAGGATTGCTTGAACTCAGGAGTTCAAGACTAGCCTGGGCAACATAGTGAAACCCTGTCTCTAATAAAAATACAAAAATTAGCCGGGCGTGGTGGCACACACCTGTAATCCCAGCTACTTGGGAGGCTGAAGCAGGAGAATCCCTTGAACCAAGGAGGTGGAGGTTGCAGTGAGACCCTAACGCTAAATGAACGAATGAATGGATGAATGACAATCCTTATAAAGGAGGTCCTTCTTGGCTCCCCAGATTTCAACCTTGGAGTGTGGAAGAGGTAAAAACACAAAATGCTTGAGCTGGAAACGAGGCTGAGAATAATGTGGTTTCAAGCCATCCTCTCCCTCCTTTCCCAGTGTCCTGGGTGTGTGGCTCCCCAGCTCAGGTGCACCCTTCCCCACGCCATTTCCATCCCTGACCTGTCCTTGCCTCTTGCCAGACTGCTGTCAGGACTTACAGATGGTATCAGATGCTCCAGGCACCAGTTTGCCCCACACCTGGGGTGGGACAGAGGTAGGGGAAGAAACAGAAGCTCAGTAAGAAAGCTTCCATTTCTAGAAACTTTAGAGCCATGGGAAAGCTAGATTTTTCTTTCCTTTTTGCTGGGAGTACAGTAGAGCTTGCAAAATGTAAATCTGAGAGAAAAAAAATGAGTATACCAAATATCCGTGGTTCCTAGTATTGCTTCCAGTTGAAAGTCAGTTAGTTTAGAAGCTTAACAATGTGTTGAATCCATTATATATAACTTGAACTTGCTCAAAATCTCATCCTACTTGGCTACAGAGAGGTGGAGTATAGAGAGGTAGCAGTAGGAAAGCAACATGAAAAGAAATTCTACAATTTCCAGGACAATTGCCCTGCAGAAAGCAAGTCACAGTGTCCTATTTTCAGTGCTACAAGGAAAGTGGGGGAACGCAAAGGAAGAACAAGACCCAGGTGGCACTGGCTGAGTGGGGAAGAGAGACCAGCAGCCTCTGGGAGGCAACTGGGGCCCCTTCTATCCTTGTAGCTTAATCAGCTTTATGGGGTCTATTATATGCTTCACAGCATTTGAAGGTAATGATGAGGAAGGGGTGCTAGCCATCCTCCACTTGGGTGTTTTAGTGACCTCTCAGAAGGGCCAGAAAGGCATCAGTGAGAGAAAATGACTCTCAGAGGACAGAGCTTGGAGTAGGGCAGCAAAGATGGGGAGTCTTCCTAGAGGGGTGGGGCATGAGCAGCCTTAGGCTGCTGTGTTACGGTGTGGTTTCTCCGACCTCAGTGACCTCACAAGGTTGTTGTGAGGATTACATGAGACCACAAACACAAAAGCACTGGGTGAACCACAAGACCTTGTCAGGTTGGGTCGCCGTCAGCTTGTCCCTTGGAGAGTCACTCCTCCTCCAAGGTGCTACTCAGCAGCTTTTCCTAAATACCCCAGGAAGCAGAACCCAGGTGCGCTCAGTTCTGTGGGCCTGCTGAGCCTGGGACCACACAGCCCTCTATTAAGAGTCTGATGACACGGCATAGTTGGTTGGTCTGTCTCCCCCTCCAGACCACAAGCAAGTTTCTACCTGCAATTAAGGGTAGGGACCCTGGCCTATTCATCTGTAACTCTCCAGGCCTCAGCATGGAGCCTGACACATGGTAAGGATAGACTTGTTGAGGTGGCAGAACTGTTTGAAGGCAGAAGTCCTGTCTGGTTTTACTTTTTTGTCCTCTCTTTTGTATTTTTTTGGGGGGTGAGGGGTTTAACTTAATTTCCAGTGTTTGGCACTAAGCACATGCACACTAAACTCCAGATGAATTGGCCTTTTCCTTGAAGGAAGGATGAGAATTAGGCACCAAGAAAGCCCAGCAGGCAAATCAGCAGCACCTGGAAAGGCAGGACAGGGAAATGAGTGTAGTGTAGGTAGAGGATTTCTTTTTTGGCCAGGGGAGGGGACGGGGAAAACAGAGTCTGGCTCTGTTGCCCAGGCTGGAGTGCAGTCACGGCTCATTGCAGCCTTGACTTCCTGGGCTCAAGTGATCCTCTTGCCTCAGCCCCCCAAGTAGCTGGCACTACAGGTGTGCACCACCATGCCTGGCTAGCTTTTGTATTTTTAGTAGAGACGGGGTTTCACCATGTTGCCCAGGCTGGTCTCAAACTCCTGAGCTCAAGTAATCCACCTGCCTTGGCCTCCCAAAGTGGTGGGATTATAGGCATGAGCCACCATGCCTGGCCCAGGTAGAGGATTTCTACTGGAGCAAATAGCAGTGGACTGGAGAGGAAATCATTACTTAGATGCTGTAAAGCAGCTTTTTCACTCATCCTCACCACAAGCCCCAGCAGTGGGCAACAGATGAGAGAACAGACATTGAGAGAGGTCTAGACGCAGGCTCATGATCACATGGGTAGCAGCAGAGACAGGTCACAAACCCAGAACTGCTGACTCCCAGTCCAGTGCTCAGCCAAGACCAGTTATGAAAGGCCTCAAGGCCAGGTGTGGTGGCTCACACCTGTAATCCCAGCACCTTGGGAGGCTGAGGCAGGTGGATCACCTGAGGTCAGAAATTTGAAAGCAGCCTGGCCAACATGGTGAAACCCTGTCTCTATTAAAAATACAAAAATCGGCCAGGCACGGTGGCTCACGCCTGTAATCCCAGCACTTTGGGAGGCCGAGGCGGGTGGATCACGAGGTCAAGAGATCGAGACCATCCTGGTCAACATGGTGAAACCTCGTCTCTACTAAAAATACAAAAAATTAGCTGGGCACGGTGGCAGGTGCCTGTAATCCCAGCTACTCAGGAGGCTGAGGCAGGAGAATTGCCTGAACCCAGGAGGCGGAGGTTGCAGTGAGCCAAGATCACGCCATTGCACTCCAGCCTGGGTAACGGAGAGATCCGTCTCAAAAAAAAATAAATAAATAAATAAAAATAAAAATACAAAAATCAGTTAGGTGTGGTGGCACACGCCTGTAATCCCAGCTACTCGGGAGGCTGAGGCAGGAGAATCGCTTGAACCCAGGAGGCAGAGGTTGCAGTGAGCCGATATTGCACCATTGCACTCCAGTCTGGACAACAAATGTAAGACTTCTTCTCAAAAAAAAAAAAAAAAAAAAAAAGGCCTCAAATATCCTGTGCGGAGAGAATTCCCAATCACCCTGCTGAGCCAGGCAGAGTTGCTGGAGGGCTCTGGCCTGGGGAACGACCTGAAATTCTGCCACCGACACCTCAGGGCGGTGGTCAAGGGAGACAGCACTGATCACCCAGGCTCAGCAACTGGGGTAGGGCAGAGTTGTCCAAATGCACAGCCATTTAGTCTCAGCTCCAGACAGCTGGCACTGCCTCCTGTACAACACCAGGAACACGGGTGAGCCCTCCCCCATCCTACCTCCAAATGCCTCAAAAGACCAGAAAACTACAATTCAGAGAAAAGAAAGGCCTGAGTCAAGCCCAGGCTGGGGAGCAGGGGACCTGGGCTTCAGTCTAGACTCAGCCACTAACTAACTTCAGCCACTGAACAAGCCCTTGCTTTTCTTGGTCTTGGTCTCAGTTTCTCCATCCTCGGGGGCTTGTCGAGAGCCTCTCTACCTCTGACATCTGACTGATGAACTCTGTAGCTGGACAAAGTCGGGTTCTGTGATACTCACCATCTCTGTCCATGCCAGCAACCACAGCATCTGGGTACAGAACAGCATTCGTGCCATAGCAAGCTTGCATGAGACAGCAGAGGGCAGCGTAAAGAGCTCTGGTCCATCAAGCAGGGAGGTAGTTTCTGTCCCAATTCTAAATCTTAACTTCTCTGTGACCTATGGCAAATCACGGTACTGCCCTGAACCTTGGTTTCTTCCTTTCTAACACTGGGATGAACAATGTCTATGGCACAGGGTTGCTGTAAGAGGAGAGAATAGAGATAAAAACACTCAGAAAAAAAGCAAAAACAAAAATATATGCCCAGGCCGGGTGAGGTGGCTCACACTTGTAATCCCAGCAGCTGGCAAGGCCGAGGTGGGAGGATCATGCCGTCCAGGAGATCAAGACTATCCTGGCCAACATGGTGAAATTCCGTCTCTACTAAAAATACAAAAATTAGCTGGGCGTGGTGGCGCATGCTTGTAATCCCAGCTACTCAGGAGACTGAGGCAGAAGAATCGCTTGAACTAGGGAGTCGGAGGTTGCAGTGAGCTGAGACCATGCCACAATGATCCAGCCTGGTGACAGAGTGAGACACTCCATCTCAAATAAAAAAAAAAAGGCCAACCTGGGCAACATGGTGAAACCCATTTCTACAAAAAATTTAAAAATTAGCTGGGCATGGTGGTGAACACCTGTAGTCCCAGCTACTCGGGAAACTGAGGTGGATTACCTGAGCCCAGGAGGTTGAGGCTTCAGTGAGCTAAGATTATACAATTCACTCTAGCCTGGGCAACAGGATGAGACCCTGTCTCAAAAAAAAAAAAAAAAAGCCATTAATTATGACAACTCTGCTTTCAAAGAAGACATGAGGGAGCAGATAACAGCATCTTGGATGGAGGGGTGCGATGCCAAGGGGCTTCTCTGTTCTGAGGGAGCAGAGTATGTCTGCCCTCCAGGGCTCAGCCTACTCTGCAGCTCAACTGTGGGTTCAACAAGAGCACAGCAGGGGTGCAAAACCGGAGGGGCTGGGCCTCGCACTAGAGCAGATGTTACTTACTGCCTGGCACACTGTCTCTGGAGGCTCAGCCTTGCCCCACCGCTAGGGCCCATGACAAGAAGTCCCACCAGTCTGAGCAGCAGCCTACACAGGGCAGCTTCTCACTGGGGCTGGGTAGCCAGCAGTCTGGGGGACTAAAGTAGAGGGATGGGGCCTGAGCTAGGAGGACAGCTGGGCTAAGGGAGGTAGCCCCACGTGCAGGCTGGGAGATCCCGAGGAAGGTGGTTGGAAAGGGAGGTACCTGGAAGAATAAAGCAGCAGTATCCTCAGGGATCTGTCCAAAATTTCAACCCAAACTCAGCTACCAGCCAGGGGAGGCACAGGACTGGGAAGCTAGTCCTGCACCTGTTAGCCAGGTATCTTTGGCAGGTACCTAACTTGGGTCTCAGTTTTTCTGAAAGTTGGGGTTCATAATCCCTTCTGTCTCAAAGGGGTGTTCTGAGGATCCTGTGAGATTGCATATCTCAAGCTGGAGCTATTAAAAAAAAGCACTCAGGCTGGGCACAGTGGCTCACGCCTGTAATCCCAGCACTTTGAGAGGCAGAGGTGGGTGGATCACCTGAGGTCAGGAGTTCGAGACCATCCTGACCAATATGGTGAAACCTCATCTCTACTAAAAATACAAAAATCAGCTGGGTGTTGTGGCACATACCTGTAGTCCCAGCTGCTCAGGAGACTGAGACAGAAGAATTGCTTGAACCTGGGAGGTGGAGGTTGCAGTGAGCCGAGATCACGCCACTGCACTCCAGCCTGGGTAACAGAGTGAGACTCTGCCTCAAAAATAAATAGATAAATAAAAACAAAGCATTTAGCAAAGGGCCCCAGTCCATCTCTGTGCCCTGGCCTCAGCCCTGCATCTGAGCACAGGAGACCCAGGCCACAGCAGAGGCAGCCCTGCAGAGGCAGAGCTTGGCACTCTGTCCCTGTCATCCCTGGCTTCAGGCTGAACCTGGCTGGCAGGAGTCTCCTGAGGTGCTAAGGGCGGGGGCTGAGGGAGGGAGATGCCTCCTAGAGCCCCACTGAACCTGCTTCTTATTACTTACAGAACCTATAAAATGTACAGGTCCCTGAGTACAGGTCACAAGAGCTGTGGATGTGGCTGGGCTTTATAAAAGCCAAACACTCCCATGCATATGTAGGTTCCCTGAAACTAGCAGGGCAGGGTCCCAGAGGCAAGCCGGCAGCACCAGGGAGACAAGAGCTTCCCCTAAGCAGGCACCTGAGCAGGAAGCTGTCCAACTGTACAGCATTAAGGCTCCAGGGACAGCAGGCACTGCCTCCTGCACAATATCAGCAAGATGGGTGAGCCCTCCTGATACCAGATCCCCTATCTCCAGGGGGTGCCCAGAGGGTCTCCCATACACTTCTAATAACAATCCAGCTGGCTGGACTCTGTGTGTGGTAGGAGAGAGAGTGCATGCTTGGAGGGCCTCTCCCTGCCTTCTCTCCAACCACACTGGGGATAGTTTCTCACCTCGGGCCTCTAGGAGCCACGAGATGTACTGAGTGGATAGGATAACTGAGCATGCTCAGAGAAGACTGCCCTTTAGAGGACACTGCAGAGAAAAGATGAGGACATGGCCAGCTGCAGGGCTTGGTCCTAGTGCCACGAGGGCCAAGGGCTCTAGGAACAGCAACGGGATGTCAGGTCTTTCCTGGGAGAGAAGAGGGGCAGCAAGAAGTCAGAGATTAGAAGAGGAAGGGCCCTCTGAGACCATCTAATCCAACCCCTCTGTTTCACAGATGCAAAGGATGAAGCCCAGAGAGGGGATGGAACTTGGCTGAGGTAACACAGCAAAGCGGTAGCAGAATTGGGACTCACACCCAGGATGGTCCACTCGAAAACTGTCCCTTGCTTGGAACATGGTGCCAACCCCCATTCCACTTCCACTTTTTTTTTTAAACTACTTTCTATTGAGTGCTTCACTTTGATGCTCTGTATACTTCAACCACATGATTCTCCTAGCAGCCCTCTGACACGGGGATCACCCTCCTCCTTCTACAGCTGAGGAAACCGGGGCAGACAGAAATGTTCTGATGCCAGAGCCATGACTGCAACCATGCTGCCTGCAGCTCTGAGCCCCAGTTTTCTGGACCAAATGGTGGGTGTGGGGAGCAGGAGTCCTGGTTCATTGCCAGGTCTGTCACTCCTTTGCTGTATGACCTTCAGCAGGTCACTCACCCATTCTAAACTGCTGGTCTCTTAAGACCCCTAGCAGTACCACTATGCCCTGGTTCTGTGTGTGCCTTCAAGGAGAAAAGCAGGAGTTATCTGGCACCCTAGTAACAGGGAATGAAGCTCCGCTGGCAGCAGCTCCCCAGACTGGGTCTAGCTTGCAGGCCTCTGCTCGAAACCCATGTGCACCGCCTTGGGAGGCACAGTGCAGCCCTCCAGTGCATGCCACTGTGGGAAGGGGGAATTACTACCAAGCCGTGTGCCTTCTCATTTAGCCTCAGCAATGCCATGAGGTAGACACTACTGTTTCCATTTTCCAGTAGAGAAATTGAGGCTCAGAGCTTAATGAACTAGCTCAAATGACACACACCCAGTAAATAACCAAACTGGTATTTGATCCCAGAAGCCAAGCTCTGCCCTTGAGCCAGGCCTGGTAACTGCTTCCTGCTGGCACTCTGGTCCTCAGGGCACAGGTTCTAGAGTAAGAGCCCACTGGTGATAAGCTGAGCACAGAGGGCCAAGGGGTCCAGGCAGGCTGAGAGGTTGCCTGCCTGCCTGCCTACTTGTCTGCCAACCAGCCCACCCCATAGAAGTGCCCCATGCCCAGGAAGGAGATAAGGAAGGCTTTGTCAGTGCGTGCTTCCGCCTGGCCTGTGCTGGCTGCTGAGACTGGGCAGGGCCCATCGTGTGATCCTGCACATGGTACTGGCACGAGGTACACATGCCTCCCTGCAGCAGGGCAGGGGAGATGCCCGGGGCAGCCAGAACTGAGGAAACAGCCACCACTGGGCAGGACATGGCGGGTCAAGAATTCAAACAGGAGCTGTGGTTCTTTTTTCTTTTTTGCCACCCTGCCCCCAAGACAGTGGTTCTAATCAGCCCAGTCACACAGCTTCCAGTTGAAATGGAGATGTTAATAGTGGCTGGGTGTATTCTCAGCACTGGGAGGCTGAGGCGGGAGGATCACTTTAGGTCAAGAGTTTGAGACCAGCCTGTCCAATATGGTGAAACCCTGTCTCTATTAAAAAAAAAAAAAATTGGCCGGGCATGGTGGCACATGCCTGTAACCTCTAATCTCAGCTACATGGGAGGCTGAGGCAGGAGAATTGCTTGAATTCAGAAGGTGGAGGTTGCAGTGAGCAGAGACGGTACCACTGCATTCCAGCCTGGGCAATAGAGGGAGACCCCATCTTGGGGAAAAGAAAAAAAAAAAAAAAAATATATATATATATATATATATCCACACATAATTTATAAATATAAATAATATATATATTTATAGCTAGCACTTATTGAAGTCTTCTTAATCCTCACAACTATCCAAAGAGATAGGCACTTTCACACCCATATCACAGATGAGGAAACTGAGGCTCAGAGAGGTTAGGTTACAGGGCCAAGCAGGACTCAAGCCCAGAAACTGCCTCCAGAGTAGACAGGTGCTCACACTCAACTAGTTCTTCATATGAGCCACTGAGAAAATAATCTGGATGAATATTTTCTCAATTCTCCAAAAGAAGGACATAACTACGATTCTCCCAGAATGTTCCAAGAAGCAGGCGAGGGGCCTCGGTATGGTAATGGTGACTGTTACCAATAGAGAGGAAAGAACACTGTTCCTGAACACCAGTCCCCACACTACCCTCTTTCAGTAGGTGGTGACATTCTGGGTCTCAGGTTTGCTCAGCCATATAAAGAGGGGAATGGACTATGTGACCTCAAATGACTCTTTCGCCCTGACTCCCTAGGATTCAAGGTCGCCCAGTTCCACTACTTCCTTATGTGTGTGATTCTGGGTAAGTTCGTTATGCTTTCTGGACCTCAGGGTCTTTATTTATTTATTTATTTAGAGACGGAGTCTCACTCTGTTGCCCAAGCTGGAGTGCAGTGGCACAATCTCGGCTCACTGCAACCTCCACCTCCCAGGTTCAAGCGATTCTCCTGCCTCAGTCTCCTGAGTAACTAAGACTACAGGCGCCTGCCACCACATCCAGCTAATTTTTTATTTTTAGTAGATATGGGGTTTCATCATGTTGGTCAAGCTGGTCTCGAACTCCTGACCTCAGGTGATCTGCTCACCTCGGCCTCCCAAAGTGCTAGGATTACAGGTATAAGCCACCGTACCTGGCAGGGTCTTTATTTTTAAAATAGAGATGCCTCTACCCTCCTCTCAGGGTCAGGTGAGGACCCCTCAAGATGATGAAGCCAGAGAGCCTAGCACGGGACACGCAAGGCAAGTACTGCAACGTGAGGTGGGAGTGCCTCCTACTCTTAGAGCAGGACTTTTTCTCATCACTGTTCACTGCCTCTGGAATGGGTGTCACTCCGTGACCTCGCCCTGAAAGCAGATACCAGGGCTGGCAGTCCCTCCCCAATCCCCAGCCTAGGCCAACAGGGCACTCCCAGGCAGCCCCACCTGTCTCCCTGATTATCACTGCTTTCTTAATGAGCTGCGACTCCAGGGAAGGGCGGAAGCTGGAGCACCAGGAGCCATTTCCACCGCCTGGTACCTGGTACTGTGAGTGGTAGCTAAACACCCGGGAGAGTGGGGCCCACGTGGCCCAGTACCAGAGAAATCTTATCATAACAAATGCTTCCTGGGAAGGAGCAGGGTGGGTGAGGTAAAGGCCCAGCCCATGTCAGTCAGGGTTTCGTTTCCTGATTTTTTTTTTTGGTTTTGAGACGGAGTCTCACTCTGTTGCCCGGGCTGAAGTGCAATGGTGCGATCTCGGCTCACTGCAACCTCTGTCTCCTAGGTTCAAGTGATTCTTGTGCCCCAGCCTCCCCAGTAGCTGGGATTACAGGCGTGTGCCACCACACCTGGCTAATTTTTGTAATTTTTTTAGTAGACATGAGGTTTTGTCATGTTGGCCAGGATGGTCTCAAACTCCTGGCCTCACGTGATCCACACACGCTTGGCCTCCCAAAGTGCTGGGGTTACAAGCGTGAGCTGTCGTGCCTGGCCCATTTCCTGATTCTTGATGTCAACCTAGGTTGTAATCTCGTAAGTATGAGGGCCCTCTCTTTATCTTCTTGAAGCTGAGGAGACCCAAATGCTGAGCTAGAAGAAGTGTAAGAGACTACTCAAAGCTAGGACTTCATGTGACTAAGAGGTCAGGGAGTGGGGTCCTGGCTTGACTTCTTGGGGATGGGAGTGAGCTTGGTGGGAGCAGGGAACTGAGACTCAGGTTTGGAGGTACAGTTAAGACAGGAAGGGTGCTGTGGCCTATTGGGGCAGCATCTCCTGCCCATCCAAACGCCCACTCCCCTGCCTTCTTAGACCAGAGGATGTTGGGCATACTTCACGACCTGGAACTTCCAGTGACCTCAGCTAGGGAGTGAGGGAGAAGAACTGGAGCCCTGGACAGTTTCTAAAGTGCCTTTCCTCTGTAGCAGGAAGCCCTACAGATAAGAAGTGAGTTGGTAAGAGCTGAGCTCTGGCCCAGAGAGAGTGAGAACCCTCCAGGGGAGTTCCCACTGCCCCAGAAGAGGCACAGTGCAGACTTCTGGGAGTCAGAAACCCTTGGTTTAGTTCTGGCTCCGTTACTTGCTGGCTCGGTGACCTTCCCTGGGCTACAGTTTCCTCATAGATAACATGATGGGGCTGGGTTAACTACTCAGAGATTTCCTCTAGCTCGGACAGCCCACAATCTTACATAATAACCAGCACACATCGCTTTTCATTTTGCTTTGTTCTTTCATGGACATTACTTCATTTAAACCTCATGCTATCTCTCTGAGGATCCTCCTATGTAAAAGATGAGAAAACCAAAGCTCAGGGCATTTAAACCTGAGAACACACTCAGAAAGGGAGCAACAGAGGCAAGATTTGCACCCAGGGTTCCGGAAGCCAAATCCTGGGTTCCACCTAGAGGGAAATCTGCCCGGCCAGGGTGAAAGGCCGCAAGTAACTGGTTTCAGAGTCCATCTCAGACTCTGACTCTTGAAGCGATTCCCTTGATGCAGATAAGGAAACTCTTTCAAAAGATCAGATTTAATTTAAAAAGTTAAGCTGCAAAAGAGTACAGACAGCATGATTGGTGTTTTCTTTGTGTGTTTTTTGTTTTGTTTTGTTTTTGAGAGGCCATCTCGCTCTGTCACCCAGGCAGTACAATGGCACGATCTTGGCTCACTGCAACCTCTCCCTCCTGGGTTCAAATGATTCTCCCACCTTAGTCTCCCAAGTAGTTGGGACTATAGGTGGGCGCCACCACACCGAGCTAATTTTTGTATTTTTAGTAGAGATGGAGTTTCACCATGTTGGTTAAGCTGGTCTCCAACTCCTGACCTCAGGTGATCCGCCTGCCTCAGGCTCCCAAAGTGCTAGGATTATAGGCATCAGCCACCGCGCCAGGCTAGCATGGTTGTTTTTATGCCATCTTTTTTTTTTTTTTTTTAAGACAGAGTCTCGCTCTGTTAGGCTGGAGTGCCGTGGCACCATCATGGCTCACTGCAGCCTTGACCTCTTGAGTTCAAGCAATCCTCCCACTTCAGCCTCCCAGGCAGCTGGGACCATAGGCTTCTGCCACCATGCCTGGCTAATTTTTTATTTTTGTAGAGACAGGGTCTCCCTAGGTTGCCCAGGCTTGTCTGAACCTCCCAGGCTCAAACAATTCTCCCAGCTTGGGCTCCCAAACTGCTGGGATTATAGGAGTGAGCCACTGTGCCCAGCTTAACTTTTTTTATGAAAAAGTGGTTCACACCACTGTAGAGAAAAGCCTAGGATGAACTATTCAGAGTGCTCAGCCTGACAAACAAGGGAGTGAAAGGGGTATGACTTGCATTTTTCTTCTTTATATACTTAAGCAAGGTTTGAATTATTTTTTTTCTTTTTTTCTGAAAAAAAAAAAAAAAATCTGGGAGGAAAATGTTCTGAGTACTTGCTCTGAGTCAAAATTCAGTATTAAACACTTTACTGTCACAGATTAGTTCATTTAATTCTCGCAAAAACCCCATGGTGTACAAGAATGCTCAGAGCAGCTTTATTCATAATTGTCAAAAAAGGGAGCCAATCCGAAAGCCCATCGACAGGAGAGTGAGCCAACTGTGGTGTATTCATACGAGGTAACACCAAACGGCAATAAAATGAACAAACCTCTGATACATGCGACAGTGAAGAGGAATCTCAAGACAGGCTGAGCAAAAGCAGCCAGACACACAAGAGTACCTATGAGTCCATTTAGATGAAGTTCAAGAACAGGTAAGATCAACTGATGATGATCGAAGTCAGAATTGTGGTTACCCCAGAATTATCTGCAGAAAAATGATACAGGTCAGATAATCAGCCTACAGCAATATAGCAGGCAGGTAGTGGAGTCGGGATTCAGACAGGTCTGTTGGACTGTGAAGTCTCTATTGACCCCTGATTGCCAAAAAGGATGCCTTGAATCTCCACCTGCAGAGCCTTCCAGGCCCCTCTAGAGGCAGTCTCACTCCTGGCTTCAGATGTGGGGAGCCCCTTGTCTTCAGTGTTAAGCACCAGTCACTGTGGTTCAGTCACTAAGGGAAGCCTGGCTCTCCAGAAGCCTCAGCATGTGAAGAGCTGCTGCTTAACTAGCAAGGGGACAGCAGCCAGGTCCACAACTCAAGCTCTAGGTCTACTGGGAGCAGGGGGCAGGAGAAGGACTGCTCTCTGCCAAGGGAGGATGCCCGGTGCACATTCACCACTCCTAACCAGCCCTGGCCCAGGATAAGGGAATTTCCAAGCAGAGCTGGGCCTGGGCTTGGCCCTGCCCACTTGGCCACACTGCCTCACACTTTCCCCAGCTCCTGTTGACCCAGAAAAGTCAGACCCTGCCAGTCACCCTAACTCTTCTCCTCAACCGAGGACAAGACCAGGAGTTTTGAGGGACTCAGCTCCCCCAGAAGCACCTGCATCCTCCCACTTTAAATTGCCAGCCCTGCCCAGGCTTCCCTCCCTCCCCTCTGAAGAGAGCCACCACCTGCTGCTTGGCACAGATCCCTCTCTTCGGCTACATCCTCTCCACTCTCCCCCCAACTCCTACACAATCCCTGCCCCAAACAATTTCCTGCAGTTTCCCATCTGATCAGTTTCTTCGGAAGGATAATTATCCATGGAAGGAGGGGGCGGAAAATTCCCAGAGCCGAGAACACTGGGGAAAAAGCTTCATCGAGTCCCTTCTCCATCAGTCAGGAGAGCCCTCATCCTAAACACAGGCCAGTCATGGTCATGCCTCCTCCAGAACCTCTGCAGTTCCCTCATCTACGGGAAAGAGCCTACACCCCTCTGCATTGAATCCAAGGCCCTCTTGATCTGTTCTAACTTAGGTTTGGGCCTTGTTGCCACGCCATTGTAA
This sequence comes from Aotus nancymaae, assembly GCF_030222135.1. NCBI lineage: Eukaryota > Metazoa > Chordata > Mammalia > Primates > Aotidae > Aotus > Aotus nancymaae. Next base: position 23,722,437 of record NW_026988467.1, read on the forward strand.
GTGGTAGTGCCAAATGGAGGCCCATCTGCCCTCAGGGTCCACCTGCAACGTGCTGTGTCCCTGCAGCACTTCAGCCTGCCTTGTGCTTTAGCTGTTTACGTGTCTGTCTCCCACACACAAGCGTCAGTGCCAGTGCTTCCAGGGTGGGAACCACCAGCCACGCAGCTGTGTCTGCTGCATGGTAGGTGCTCAGAGGCAGGCTGAAAAGAAAGTGGGACAGGCAGGGGGCTACCTCACCTATGCAGAGGGAATGATGTGGGGAAAAGGACCACTTATATCATCACAGGAGAACCTGGACTAGAGGTCGGGGAGCTGAGTTCAATGCAGCTCTGTGGTCCTTGAGCAAGTCACTTCTGCCTTGGCCTCTGCTTCCTCTGTGAGCTGGGGGGGTTGGGCCAGGCTCTGTCATCATGTCAGACATTTAGAAGCCCTTACTGCTAGGTGCTCGCCAGAGTATTCTCATTTAATCTCCACACCTCTGCACATGGGGACCACACAGCTGCAAGTGGGAGGCAGGGTGGGGAGCAGGGATTGCAGTCCAGGTCTTTTGATTTCCTAACCACTTATCTTTTCCTCCTGGACTCCTGCAGTCTCTAGGATCCCTCCCAGCACTAAAGTCTGGTTCTGATTCTAGGTCTGCCCTTTCCTGACCTGACAACTCCCCAGGCTAGGACCATAGGGTTCAGCTAGGAATAGTCATGTCTAGCCCTGGTGCTCAGCAATGCCACGCCTCCCACGTGACAGGTTTGGTGACTGTCCGCCTGCAGGCGCTGAGGCTGGGCAAGGACGGGGTGGCCGGCAGGACTCCAGCAGAGCCTGGTGCCCACTCAGCCCCTCCCTTCCCCACATGCCCCCACTCCACACCCACTCCACTCCAGCGCCCTGCTTGCCCCTCCTAGGCTGCAGCTTCCATCCCACTGTTGGCTTGGCCAGAGGTGCCTGTTGGGAAGCTTTACTTTGTTGCCCCCATAGACCCAAGCCAAGCTGCTGGTAGGCAGGGCACTCTGGGGCCAGCCCAGAATGTGAGCCGACACTACTGCACTCCCAGGCTATCAGTACATCTCTCCCCAGGTCAGACCGTGTCATGCTACTCAAGAGCCTTTGATGGCACCAAACAGCACCATGAATCCTAGCTCCAGGCCCATGGGCCCGGCATGATCTGGCCCCTGCCCTCCTCATATTCTCACACCACACTTCCCCTCTTCCCCTGCACTCCAGGTTCCTCAAACACAGCCTTCTCAGGGACCCTGGTCTTTGGAAGATGGGCTCTTCTTGTCCTCTGAGTCTCAGCTCAGACACCAGCTCCTTAGAGAACCCTGGCTGGCCATCCAGCAGCCCCATCTTTCCCTCATGTCTGCCTTCTTCAGGACACTTACCACTGCCTGACACTGCTGTGTCCACATCCAATGCTCCATGCTGGCATGGGAGCCCCCTGACATCAGGAGCCTCTTCTGTCTTGTTCCTGGCTGTGTCCTCAGATCCAGAATAGTGTCTGACATGGAGGGAGAGGCAGCTGGTGGGGCATGTGCTGCACGTTAGACTGGACAGTCAAGGAGGCCTCTCTGAAGAGATGACATATGATCTGGGGCTGAAGGAGAGCGCCGGTGTGCGGCAGTCTATGGGCAGTGCTCCAGGTTGGGGAACGAGCAAGTGCCACAGCTGTACGAAGGAACGGGCCTGGCAAGGCAGATGTGCGTGAAGGACACAGGAAGGCCGTTGTGACTGGAACAGGGGAAAGGGCAGCGGGCATGACGTGCAGAAAGGGGTGGGCCATGCTTTCCTTGCATTTTCTCCTAAGTTCATCAGGAAGCATTTGAAAGATTTTCAGCATGGGAATGCCATGCCCTGGTTTACAGGTCTCCCAGTTCCCTGTGGCTGCTCTGTGGAGAGCTGCCTTCAGGCAGACAGGAGTGGAGTAGGAGACCATTCAGGAGGCCCAGGAGTCACCAAGGTTGGAGATGTTCATACTGGAGATGGAGTGAAGGGGCAAGTCTTTGACAGGTGTGGTTGTGTTTGCCATCAGTCTGAGGAGCCCTGGACAAGCCTACACTCCTTTACAGTTCCAGATGCTTCACCTAGCCCCGCCCACCTACTCAGTCTTATTTCTCACTGACTTTTCACCCAGACTCTTCCTGCAGCTGGCTGGACCCCCCCCACCCCGCCACCGCCACACACACACACAGGTACCTGCCCATACCCAGTGCTCAGAGCCTGCAAAGAGCCTTGGCTGGTGTCATGGCCCTTGCCTGATCGGTCATCTTCCCTCCCTCTCAGGAGGGTTTGGTGAAGGTGTCTGCACAAAGGTCTCTGCTCTGTGCTCATTCCAGCCGTATTTCTCCCCTCCCTAAAGGTCTCCTGTGCTTTGAGGCAACAGCACAGCAATCATCAAGCATATAATTATTCCCTGTTACACTTTCCTAGAGTAGCTGTAAGCTAAATAAAGCTAGATACCATGACTCGCACCCTTCGGGGCTGTGCCATAGTGCAGAAGACAACGATGCATTATGCGAAGCCCTTCGCACAAAGCCAGGCACCGCAGGGACTCAGTAAGTGGTAGGTAGCACTGTCCTCACTGCCTATACCAGGGCAACAGCCATCACAGGTGCTCACTGCCCCACAGGTGCGGTTAGCTTCTCTGCCCAACCAAGCAGGTGAGTGAGGGGTGAGGTGAAAGGGTTGGAAACGTCCCAATGGGTTTCAGAAGAAAGGTCAATGGTTCTGCATGATCTATGGCTCTGTATCATTCATGTCTCTGTGCCCTTCTCCAGTTCTCCCCTCTGTGTGAGCAAAGCACATTCATTCATTCTTTTTTTTTTTTGAGACGGAGTTTCGCTCTTGTTACCCAGGCTGGAGTGCAATGGCGCGATCTCGGCTCACCGCAACCTCCACCTCCTGGGTTCAGGCAATTCTCCAGCCTCAGCCTCCTGAGCAGCTGGGATTACAGGCACGCGCCACCATGCCCAGTTAATTTTTTGTATTAGTAGAGACGGGGTTTCACCATGTTGACCAGGATGGTCTCAATCTCTTGACCTCGTGATCCACCCGCCTCGGCCTCCCAAAGTGCTGGGATTACAGGCTTGAGCCACCGCGCCCGGCCTCTTTTTTTTTTTTTTTTAAACAAAGTTTCACTCTGTTGCCCAGGCTGCAGTGCAGTAGCACGATCTTGGTTCACAGCAACCTTTGCCTCCTGGGTTCAAGCCATTCTCCTGCCTCAGCCTCCAAAGTAGCTGGGATTACAGACTTGCCCCAACACACCTGGCTAATTTTTGTGTTTTCAGCAGAGATGGGCTTTCACCATGTTGGCCAGGCTGGTCTGGAACTCCTGACCTCAAGTGATCCACCCACCTCAGCCTCCCAAAGGGCTGGGATTATAGGTGTGAGCTGCCGTGCTTAGCCAAAACACTCATTCTTAACCTTCAGGACCCAGCTCAAAGCTCTGGGAAGCCTTCCCTGACCCACCCACCTCAACCCCTCCCTCCCACGCCCCCACAGCTCTGCAGGCCCCTGCTGCAGCACCTTCACAGCACATCACAAGTGCCTGTTTACATGTCAACCTCTCCCTTGAGGCTGGGATTATATTTATCCATCTTTCCATCTTCAGTACAGTATTTATCAGCATTAATCCATTTGCTGAACATGTGTCTCCCCACCTCCCAACTAAAAAATAAGCTCAGATAATTCAGCTCATGGTCTCATTTGCACCCCTAACCTGAGTACTCAGCTCACTCTAATGCTCTCCAGTCCCTATACCTAAAACCATCCTCCAGGACTTGACCCCACACTCACCTCTTCCCTTAAGGCTCCAGGAATAGTAGAAACTCCCATTACTGAGCACTTACAATGTGCTCAGGGCTTTACAGACACCACCCCCTTTAGACTGGGGAAACTGAGGCTTGGACAGGGTGATGTAGCTTAAAAAGGGCACACCTTCTCCCCTTAATATTGGCATCACTCACCTGGCACTTATCACAACTGGGCCGATTTTTTTTTTTTTTTTTAAAGACAGGGTTTCACCATGTTAGTCAGGCTGGTCTCAGGTAAACTCCTGGCCTCAGGTGATCCAACCGCCTCAGCCTCCCAAAGTGCTGGGATTACAGGCGTGAGCCACCGTTCCCGGCAGCTGGGCCTATTTTTAAAACCATCATCTGTTCTGTAAAACTGAGTCTTTTATAGCTACATATCAAGTTGTCATACAAAATCACGCTTTGCTCTTTAAATGTTTCAGGCGATCAGTCTTGCTACTCCAGCTAGGTGGGGTAACATAACATAAAGTTATGTAGGAGAAACAGCACAGGACTTGGAAGGGGAAGCACTGGAGTCCGGCCTCAGCTGTGCCACAGTCAGGCTATATGACACTAGGCAGGTCACCTCTACCTCTGGGCCAGGCGTGGCAGCTAACGCCTGTAATCCCAGCATTTTGGGAGGCTGAGGTGGGTGGATCGCTTGAGATCAGGAGTTCAAAACCAGCCTGGCCAATATGACAAAACTCCATCTCTACTAAAAATACAAAAATTAGCCAGGCGTTGTGGCACAAGCCTGTAATCTCAGATGCTCCAGAGGCTGAGGCAGGAGAATCGCTTGAAGCAGGGAGGTGAAGTTGCAGTCAACCAAGATTGTGCCACTGCACTCCAGTCTGGGTCACAGAGTGAGCCTCCATCTCAAAATAAAAAATTCAAAAAACATTTTTTAAAAACAAGATAAGTGACTTGCCCAAGGTCACAGTGCTACAAAGTAGTGGAGCTGGGATTTGAACCCAGGTCTGTCAGGCTGCAAAGCTTGTGTTTCTAACCAGCATGCCTGTGGGCATGTTTCCAAAAGGAACTGCTCTGGGATACTCTTCTGCAATCCAGAGGTTCTGCCCCAAGTAGAAGCTTCTGGCTGTGTCCACTAACAGGTGATTGAAGTTTCTCATCTAAATGCCACACATACTTCAAGGCCTAGCTCAGTGATCACTTACTTGCACAGCCTCCCGGGATCTTCCCAGGTACAGAGTTCTCTCTCCCACCTCTAAACTCCCATAGAATTGCATATACACCTCAAATCACACCCACTTCCTACTGTCTGACTGCCCTGCATCTGTACTGCATTTCTCAGACAAGTCCTTGAGTTCAGTAAGTGAAGCAGTTCTCATGCATCTCTGCATCTTCTGCCAGCCAGGCAGGTGGGGCTCAGTCAGGGAAGGAGGTGGGGTAGGGTACCGGCTCCCCCTCCCCCATCTTGCTGTAACCTGAGTCTGAGGCTTTGCCCAGCTAGGTAAGTTGGCCCTGCCTCATGCTGGCATGATGCCTACCTGGTACAGCATCCAGATTCCTGTGGGCCCTGGCCCTCAACTGGGGAGATAAGATCTTATTCCCTGGCTTGATGGCAAAGATGCTATAAAAAGCACAGCACCCAAGCTCGACATTGGCTTGTGACGGACTAAACGACCTGAGGGATTCAATGGGTGAAGGGAGAAGCCTCTGGGCTAGCTCAAAGGTCCTAAGACCTGTACTTGGCTCCCCTGTAAGGACCAGTGTAAGGACCAATGGTTTCGCTGCCAAGTACAGCTCCCTAATAGATACCCCAGGAGGAAGCTGCCCTTCTTTAGGCTTAAAGGGCCCACTGGAAAAACTGAGATTTGCCAGTGCTACCAATATCCAAGCCAAAAACCACAGCCCCTCCTCTTGGTCCACTGTCCAGGTCTTACGGCCTAGAGACTCCTGAGTTAGTTAACAGAGCAGGGAAGAGGCCTGCCTCTGCCATTAATTCATGTGTGGCCCGGGGCCAATCCTCTCTGGGCCTCAACTGGAAAAAGAGAGAACTGGATCAAAAGGTCTACATTTCCCCTTTGGGCCTGGGGCTTACAAGCTATGATAAGGATCCTTTCCATCTCTAATATTCTAGAATTAGAATATTCTATACTTTCACTCCCAGAAGCAGAGTGAGAACAGAGAATAGGGACCTTCAGTCCAGAAAACAGCAGAGGTCAGTCAGGGCTTCCTAGCTGCATCCTCAAAGCCTGTCCACCTTCAGAAGCTTTCTCTTGTGTCTGCTGCCAAAAAGGTGGCTGCTTCCCCGCTAGCAGAGCCTCAGAGGTGTGCTTGGGCCCTGGCTGCTTTAGGGAAATGGGCAGGATGCCTGAGTCACCTACTGGGGTGTGAGCTGGGCTCACCATGGCAACCCAGCAGACCCAGAGGGCATAAAGAAGCCAGTGCCTTCCCACCTGCACAGTGTAGGTGGAGCATGCTGCATCTGCTTTCATTTCCAACCCAGAAAAGTTCCTCTCTACTTTTGTTTTTTGAGATGGAGTTGTGCTCTAGTTGCCCAGGCTGGAGTGCAATGGTGAGATCCCGGCTCACCGCAATCTCCGCCTCCCAGGTTCAAGCGATTCTCCTGCCTCAGCCTCCCAGTAGCTGGGATTACAGGTATGTGCTATCACACCTGGCTAATTTTGTATTTTTAGTAGAGATGGGGGTTTCTCCATGTTGGTCAGGCTAGTCTTGAAATCCTGACCTCAGGTGATCTGCCTGCCTCGGCCTCCCAAAGGTCTGGGATTACAGGCATGAGCTGCTGCGCCCAGCCAGTTCCTCTCTACTTTAAGGTTCATTTTCCCTTCCCTTCTTACAGACACAGCTTACTCACTCTGGGGTCCTTCTCCTTGCCTGGAAGAAATCTGCAGTCCTCCGGGCAAACCCCACTCATCCCAGAATTAAGTACCACTTCCTCCAAGGATTCATCCCAGACCAGTTAGTCCTTTTCCCTTCTTCAAATCCCCACAGCACAAAAGGCAGAAGCTCTTAACCCTTCAGAATCTGTGGCTTACACACTGACAATCAACTGTGTTAAAAAAAAAAAAAAATCTGAGTCTACTATGGGCCTTCTCTCCTTGATAAAATCACACATATACAACTGTCTGCAGACTATTTTGGGAGCTCCACAAACTTCATCATGGACTCAGAAACAATCTTAGAAACCTAGATCCTAAAAGAACGTATCATCCAGTCCATCCTCTCAACTAACCCAGAATCCCTTAGCAACCTCCCTGAATGATGTTCCTCTTCTACCCCTGGCCCACCTCTCAAGGCCACCTCCTTCAAGAAGCTTCCCTCATCTCTCCTCCTCTCCTGATTCCCCCAAGCATCCCCGCCTGAACCACACAATTCCCCACCTGTGCGTTCTCTCTTGCATGTTGTCTCAATTCCCCCACAAGAGAGCTGGCTCCCTGTGGGCTCATTTCTTCAACCTTGTAATGACTGTCCTTCCCACAGGACAACCCCAGAAAGCCCTTCCAAATGAAACAGACAGATAGGGAAACTAAGACCCAGGAAGGCAAACATGGCTTAGCAAAGGTCAATACGCAAGAAAGAAGCGAGCCAGGACTAGGATCCAGGTTCCCAGTTCCCAGCCTAGAGCTCTTTTCTTTTACACAATGGCTTTATGAAAACTAAATGTGCCCTGCGTGCACACACACTCACATGCTCAATATATGCATGGCGAATTTCTAAAAAGATAGACAAGACAGTTGACAGTGGTAACCTCTGGAATGTATGACAGTGCGGGTGGTCAGAGAAGTGATGAGGGGGACTTTTCCTTTTCACCTCAATACCCTCTGTACTGTTGGGTTTTATTTTTGTTGTTTTTACCATTAACATGTTTTACATGTTTTATTTATTCATATTATAAAAATAAATCTGCCATAGAAAGGAGACTCTGGCCCAGCCCACCCATTCCTAACACACATAAAAGCAAAGAGAAGCCATAAGTGAAGCCATAAGTAAACCGGTCCAGGTACAACTATAAATTAACAAGATGGCCTTCTTGTATGGTTTACGGCCACCGGTCTCATTAATTCACAGTCACAGTGCAGTTTATGGCTTGAGGAATCTTCCCAGGAAAAGCTTAATTCAATTAGGGCTCTCGGCAGCTCCCCAAGGAAGCTCTGGTTATCTTGCTTTTACTTACACAAATTGAGGGCAGGCCAAACAGATCCAGATCTTCCCAGAGAGACCCCGCCCAGCCCAGAGAGGATGCCCTTGCAGACCCTACATTAGAGCCATGCTAGGGAGGTAGCCACAGCAGTACCACTTAAAACACTGGCTGGCGCCTAAGGCATCATTCTGTGAATGTCACTCCCAGCAAGCTCAGTTAAACTCCCTGGCTTGGCATTCGGTCTGGTGCCAAGGAGCCTCTGCAACCTTTGCTTTCCCTTCTCTCTGAGCAGTCAAACTGGTTTCTTGTCTGCCCCAAGGCTTTGCAGAGATCCTATCATTACACTGGAGTCAATCACATATTCATTCATTTATTCCTTCGTCAAATATTTATGAAGCCCTTACTCTATGCCAGGCACAGATAAGAAAGTGAACAGGCTGGGTGTGGTGGCTTACACCTATAATCCCAGCACTTTGGGAGTGTGAAGTGGGCAGATCATCTGAGGTCAGGAGTTTGAGACCAGATTGGCCAACATAGTAAAAAAATTTTAGTTTCTACTAAAAATACAAAAGATTAGCTGGGTGTGGTGATGTGCGCCAGTAATCCCAGCTACTCAGGAGGCTGAGGCAGGAGAACTGCCTGAACCTGGGAAGCAGAGGTTGCAGTGAGCTGAGATTGCGCCACTGCACTCCAGCACTCCAACCCAAGTGATATAGCCAAGACCCTATCATTAAAAAAAAAAAGAAAGAAAGAAAGTGAACAAACAAAGGCCCTGTCCTCAAGAGGCTTAGATTCTTTGGGAATCAGTCCTAAGTATAGCCTGCTTATCTAATTCCTTTCTATCCTTCAAGCCTCAGATTCATGTTCTACCTCCTTTGGGAGGCCTTCTCTAAACACCCCAGTCCTCAGGGACTGCTCGCTCCCTCTGCACTTTGCCTCTGCCAGGAGTCTGCCCAGCCCTGGCAGGCTGGAAGCTCCGAAAGAGCAGAACCTGGGTTTACTCTTATTTGTTCCCTGATGGCCAAATGCTAAATGCCTGCTGGCTGATTTCGGCTGACCTGCCTCTTCCACCCAGGATCTTAGCAAGCTGCTCTTGGTACTGGCTGGCCAGTGCAAAGACACAGCCTCTTCCAACTTCACTCGGCATATGGCAAATGCTATGCAAGTGTTAGCTATTTATTAGTTTAGAACTTGTGGGCTCTAACACAAAACTGTGACATCACTCCTCCGCCTTCTGTGGCCTGGTCTCAAATAGGCTCAGCACTGTGGAAAGGCCAGTCTGGACTTAGGGGTAGGTGCTCCCCAAGGGACAAGGAAGGGGGCCTGGGAAGGAACAGAGTTTCTCATCCTGAATCTCAGTTAGAGCTGCTTAAGGACATATCTTTTCAGGAAAGAAATTGCTGGGGTAATTTGGGGGAGCTCCAGATTCTCGGCAAGTAGTATAAGAACCCAGGGCTCAGGTCTGGCCTAATAGATCCCCAAATCGGCCCTGTATATTAGATGAGCTTTAGGGGTAAGAAAATGAAGTCAGCACTATCCCAGGGAAGGGGGGCAGCCCACTGATCCAGGCTCAACCCAAAACTTAGTTCAGTTAAAATTAGATTAGCCCATAAGATTAAAATACCCACATATAATCACGGGCTGCTTTAAAGTATCAGTTGATGTTTATCGGCATCTAAAGAGACGGTTTGGCCCAGTGCAGTGTGTGCAGACAACCTTGGGGAGACATGTCTGACTCAGACGTTTGCAGGGGGAGCGAGTGCTGCAAAATGAGGCCCACAGAAGCGATGGATGACTCAGGAATAACCCAGGTCCTGGCTTTGCTGAGCGAGCCTTCTCTCCCTGCCTCAGGAGGAAAGGGGGCAGGTGGGAGAGGCAGTGAGGAGGAAAGGGGGCTGTGTATGGGCTGGCATTCCCAGAGGGAGCCTCAGGCCACCGGCTCCAGTTCCCTGTCACTCCTGTGTTTTTCTGCATGCTGCCATCTCCGAGAAAGGTTATTTGCTTGGGGGGACTTGGAGGGGGTCAGCTTTTTCCCCAAACCCAAGAAGTGATCCACAGAAAGCAGCCAAAGCTCAAAATACTAAAGCCTTTAAATCTCCCCAATTCAAAGTGATTATAGGAAAAATTAAATTTCTAAACTGAAAAGGCCCTTGGAATCAGGGCATGAGGATGAAAAGAATGTAGGTGCCGAAGTCAGACAGATCTGGGCTTAAACCTCAATGTTTTCTAGCTGTGTGAATACCTTTCACAGCCTCTAAACTAGGATATGAATAAGTGACAGTTTAGCTGGGTGTGGTGGCCCGTGCCTGTGTTCCCAACTACTTGGGAGGCTGAAGTTGGGGGACTGCCTGAGCCTGGGAGGTTGAAGCTGCAGTGAGCCATGATTGCACCACTGCACTCCAGCCTGAGAGGCAGACTAAATCCCATCTCAAAAATACATAAAATAAAAAATTAATAAGCGGCAGCTAATATAATTAACAAGTATTCAATAAAAATATCATCAATTATCAGCCAGGCGCAGTGGCTCACACCTGTAATCACAGCATTTTGGGAGGCTGAGGTGGGTGGATTGCCTGAGGTCAGGAGTTTAAACCAGCCTGGCCAACATGGCAAAACCCCGACCCCACTAAAAATACAAAAATTAGGCCAGGCATGGTGGCTCATGCCTGTAATCCCAGCACTTTAGGAGGTTGAGGCAGGAGGATCACCTGAGACCAAGAGTTCGAGACCAGCCTGGCCAACATGGTGAAACCCCATCTCTGCTAAAAAAATAAATAAATAAAATACAAAAAATTAGCCAGGCATGATAGCGGGTGCCTGTAATTCCAGTTACTCAGGAGGCTGAAGCAGAAGAATCTCTTGAATCTGGGAGAAGGAGGTTGCAGTAAGCCAAGATTGCACCACTGCACTCCAGCCTGGGTGACAGAGTGAGACTCTGTCTCAAAAAAATAAAAATAAAAATAAAATAATAGGGAACTAGGGGTGACAGCTCATGCCTGTAATCCCAGCTACTCAGGAAACTAAAGCAAGAGGGTCATTTGAGGCTAGGGATTCAAGACCAGACTGGACAACAACATTGCAAGACCCCAATGCCAAAAAAAAAAAAACATCTAAAAATTAAATATCTATATTATGAATTAGAAAACAGGGGCTCAGGCTGGGTATGGTGGCTCACATCTGTAATCCCAGCACTTTGGGAGGCCAAGGTAGGCAGATCACCTGAGGTCAGGAGTTCAAGACCAGCCTGACCAACATGGCAAACCCCATCCCTACTAAAAATACAAAATAAGCTGGGTGTGGTGGTGCATGCCTATAGTCCCTGCTACTCAGGAGGCTGAGGTAGGAGAATTGCTTGAACCCAAGAGGCAGAGGTTGCAGTGAGCTGAGATCGTGCTACTGCACTCCAGCCGAGGCAACAAGAGCAAAACTCCATCTCAAAAAAAAGAAAACAGGCTCAGAGAGGTTGTGCCTTGCCTAAAGTCACACAGCTGGGCAGCAGAGAGCTGAGACTAGATTTCAGGTCTCTTGACCTTCCACCCCATCCTGCATATTTTCCATTGTAATCACTTCTCTGCCTCTCCTTTTCTCTCCCAGAGGGCATACAACATTTCGGGGGAAAGGACAAGTCCTCCATTTCAAAGATTTGCCGCTCCACAGACAAGGGCAATGAGAATGACAGTCCCCAGTGCCACTCTGGCCCTCATCCTCCTTCATGCAAATACAGGTATATTCAAGGTGTAGAAAAGAACCTGGAGCTGAGCCAAAGCTGTCAGGGCTCCAGACCACCCGGACCCTTCAGGCCTTTCTTCCTACAGGAGGAACTGGTGTCCCTCCTGACAATCATCCAGGTTACCAATGTAGATACGTCTGCTCATTTACTCCCTTCAAAGGCCTTTAAATCTCTCTCATCCTGCCGGATGCGGTGGCTCACACCTGTAATCTGAGCACTTTGGGAGGCTGAGGCGAGTGGATCACGAGGTCAGTAGTTCAAGACCAACCTGGTCAAGATGGTGAAACCTCGTCTCTATTAAAAATACAAAAAAATTATCCAGGCGTGGTGGTGGCGCCTGTAATCTTAGCTACTCGGGAGGCTGAGGCAGAGAAGTGCTTGAACCTGGGAGGCAGAGGTTGCAGTGAGCTGAGATTGTGCGACTGCACTCCAGCCTGGGCCACAGAGACTCCATCTCAAAAAATAAAAATAAAGCTGGGCGCGGTGGCGCACGCCTGTAATCCTAGCACTTTGGGAGGCCAAGGTGGGTGGATCACCTGAGGTCAGGAGTTCAAGACCACCCTGGCCATCATGGTGAAACCCCATCTTTAAAAAAAAATAAAAATAAATAATAAAATAAATCTCTCAACCCCCTTGATCCAACAAGAACCCAGGATGTTGGCCTGGCAGGAGAAAGTTTGGCCTTGAGTGATTAGTCTCAGGCTTTCTAAGTGACCTCAGGCAGGTCACAACCAAAGGCTCAGTTTCCTTAGATGTAAAATGATCAATATCACATGCTGTTCTAACCCACAGGACTACTAAGGAGATTTAATTTAAATATTGTACACGAAAGTGCTTTGGAAACAAATTTCAGTACTAATGAGAAATACTATTAAACTCCTCCTACCTTGTAGAGCTAAACAAAGTTGTGCCACCTGCTCCTAACAGAAGCTGCCTCTCAGGGGATTCTGCTGGGCCCTGAGGGTAACCAAAAGCAATCTGTCACCTTTCCTGCTCAGAGGCAGGAGGTCATAAGGTCAGTCACCCCTTGTGGCTAAAGGAAACCACCCTTTACCTGGCACTCCCCTGCCCAAACAGGGAAGACTCAAGCTCTGGTCTGATGGCTGAGAGGGCACTGGCAGAGAGATGTCAGGGAGGGTCACTAGCAGAGAACAAAGGATAGGCCCTACTTGAATCCTGCAGGATTCAGGTGCATCCAAGGTGACTCACAGGAACAAAGGACAGGTGCACAGCCAGACACAGAGCACCCACAGCTTTCTCTAGGCAGGGACAGGGACAGGGCTCCCACTAATGACATGTGCCCAACTCCTAGAGGGAGTCCTACAGTTCCTGAGTGCAGGTGCAGTGAGCTGGGTGCTTCTCGGTGCAGAGCTGTGTGCATCTGCTGCGGGGAATGCCAGAGGCAGGAGATGCAGCTGCACCCCTCTAGGAAGCTATGCCAAGACTTGAACAGAAAATAAATAGCAATTCAACATCACTGAAGATAACCTCTCTGAGCCATTTCCTCATCTGCAAAACAGAGACAGCTTTTATCTCACATGATTTGAGTAGGGATTAAATAAGATTGCTTTTATAAAGTGCCTGACACTACTCTGTAGATACCAAGTGGCAACTATTATTAAAATACACACACACACATTCAACACAGGAGATGTCACAAGGCAGGCAAGTCCTAATGCCAATGTCATGGATAAACAATAAGGGAAAAGGGTTTGGGGGAGAAAGAGAAAGTGACTGCTATGGGCTGGGAAGACCTCCCAAAAGGAGAAGAACCTGCATGGCCCTGAAAGTTACGACAGTGAGCTGGGCACTCTACCAGGCACCCATGTTCAGCTTCTACATTGGTCTTAAGGATGAGGCAAGTCATGTTCAGAGAATGAGGTGCATGAACTTCAAGGTTCATGGTCACACAGGTACTGAGAGGCAGTGTCAGGAGCAGAAGCCAGGGCTTCTGACCATGTCTTTCCTTTATACCAGGGCTAGACGCCATGGGGCTGGCTGGGAAGGAGAGGAAAGGCAAGCTTCGTGGGGGCTCAGCTGAATGAAGTCTGGGCAGTCTGATCAACTCAGCCCTCCAAGTGGCTTGGCACTCCTGGAGACACATGTCCTACCTGAAGCCTTCCTCCCAGTCCCCAGCTGACCTCCCTCCCACTGTTCTGCAGTCAGTCTGCTATTTTCCCAAAGAGAAAAAGCTCTTCTCTTTCTTTTCAGAGAGTCCCATCTGGGCTTCTTGAGACAGTTTCAAGGTGACCTTTAAGCTATTTGTTCTTCTCTTCTTTTGAGAAGTGAGAGACACCTTCTAGTGTCATTCTTACAGGAAACCAGTTGCTGGGTCTGATATCCATGCATGTGAAGTGGGCAGTGACCCCATCTCCCCATTCACAAACTTGTTCTACAGAGGAGATGGTAGGATTCACCTTGCAAAGACCAAAACCGAAAAAAGCTCTAAGATGTAAAGGGACAAAAGAAGGCTTTTGTGTCCCTGGTCAGGAGACAAGATGAATACCTGCTTTATGGGCTCCCGGGCCTCTGCCAGGCATTCCGGGTTAGGAAGATGAGTAAACAAATGCAGGAGATGCCAGTGGTGAGCTGGGTTACAGTGAGGCTCTCCCTTGGAACAAGTACTAGCCTGGGAGTCAGGTGAACTCAGAACAAAGCAGAGTTCCTGTAAGGTCCAAAGCATAATGTGGGGTGGGGAATGCACCTAACCCCTAAGGCTTGAGTCATCCCCATAGTTTTCCCAATAGGCGAAATCCCCTTCATACCACCAGCCCCTCCCCACTAAGGAAAAGCAAGAATTTCTGACTGTGGGGGAGAGAAAAGAGGCCCAGAGAAGGAAGGTGACTTGCCTAATGTCACCCCCTGAGTCAGAGGTAGACTAGAACCCAGAAGCAACTATTCTAGAACTTCAGCTCCCACCCTGCTCCTCCCACCCCAGTCTCTGCAAGAGTCTACCTGAGACTGCTCCATGGTTAGGGTAGGAAGAAGAACTGAACAAAGCACTTTCTATTCTTAAAGGAGGGTAACCTGCAAGGGAAGCAGCTGCCATAGATGACAGAATGAGGGCTCCAATGTAACTCCTACCCACGCTGGGGTGTTAAGAGAATAGGCAAGACCCCAAAATAAGCTCCCAGGCTCTTGGGTATCAGAAAGTACAGAGGGAGCATGGCCTCAGCCCCCACCACTATCCCACAAGGCAGCTGGTGCCATCTTCCCTCCCGCCATGACCAGCTCCAGTGAACAGAACAGGACACACGGAAACCCTGAAACCTTAAGGAAGGACGGACCCCAGTGGCAGCCCAGGTTTGAGAGAGTTGTAATCCTTCAGCTCAGAGGAAGGTTGTAGGAGGCTGAGGTAGGGATGCATTTGCTGTAGGTGGTTAAAATATTAACAGGGGCAGCTGCCACTCATTGAACACTTCCTGTATATATAAACTCAATTTTTTTTTTTTTTTTTTTTTAAGAGATGGGGTTTCTCCATGTTGGTCACGCTGGTCTCAAACTCCCAACCTCAGGTGATTCGCCCATCTCAGCCTCCCCAAGTGCTGGGATTATAGGCGTGAGCCACAGCGCCCGGCCATGAACTCAATTTTATGTGCATTAATTTATTTAATCATCACATTAACAGCACTATAACTGGATACTATTAGTTCCCATTTTATGATTTTTTGGGGCGGGGGACAGAGTTTCCCTCTTGTTGCCCAGGCTGGAGTGCAATGGTGCGATCTTGGCTCACTGCAACCTCTGTCTCCCAGATTCAAGCAATTCGTCTGCCTCAGCCTCCTGCGTAACTAGGATTACAGGTGTCTACCACCATGCCCAGCTAATTTTTTGTATTTTTAGTAGAGACGGGGTTTCACTATATTGGCCAGGCTGGTCTCAAACTCCTGACCCCATCAAGCGATCCACCATCTCAGCCTCCCAAAGTGCTGGGATTACAGGCGTGAGCCACTGCGCCCTGCTTAGTTCCCATTTTATACATGAGGAAACTGAGGCTCAGAGAGACTGCTAAGTGGCAGAGTGGTAGCTTAATTCTATACTGCAAAGGCGAAGCTGGGGAAATAGGCTTTCATTTTTGTGGCTTGGACAGGGACTCTTCAGATCTTTTGGCCGCCTTTCTCTCCACTCATGGCCAGTTGCTAGAGCTCCTGTTTTCAGAGGCAGAAACAGACTTTTGGAAAGGAGACCACGTCCAGCCTCATCATTTTACGATGGGAAAACTGAGGCCCAAGGCTGAGTGACTTGCCAGAGTTTCCAGAGTCAGTGGAATGACAGAAATATCACACCTGGAAGGGACCATGAAGATCAACCGACGGGTAGGGAGGCGTGGCTGGTCCAAGGACAGAGGGAGGTGGGAAGAGAAGCCAGGTTTTCCCGACTTCTAGACTGATACTGTTGCCATGGCACCATCTCTGCTCTCCAGCTGCCCAGGGTCCTGGGCACAGCACTTGGGTGGTGACAAAGCAGGCCAGGCCAAGCTGACCTCATTAGCACTAGAGATGTCAGGCCTGCAGGGACAAACTTCTGACTGCCTAGAGCGGGGTCTCTGTGGTCATGCAGTCGTCCCACCAGCAGGCACGGAGACTCAAAGTGTGCCTGCCAGCCCTGAATGCCCTATAATGCCAGGTGTGGTGGGGAGGTGAGGGGATCGGAGACAGGAGGCAATTTATAGATAGCACTTGTGAGGTCTCCTCCTGGTCTCACACAGTCAAATGATATCACTGTTACTTCAGCTTCTTACAGCAAATAAGATGATGCTTCATGACTTAATTGATATGGTCAAATTGAGAGTCTTACCCATTTCACAGGTGAGGGAGACCTGCAGAAAAAGGCCTCAGCTATTCAAGGTCATGCATTTATGTCGGAATCAGTACACATGGTTCCCCTTGTCCAGTTCTTGATTTTTCTCCAGGAAGCTAACTGCCATCAGGGTATAGGTACTGATGGCTTAGTTCCACGTAAGGCTCTGCTACTGTGACCAGTTTGGCACAAGAGCCCTGCACCAGAAACCCAGCTCCTGGATCTATCAAATCAGAGGCACCACTTCCCTCCCGCAGCATATCCCAGAGCCTGCTCACACCAGCCCGGCAGCACCGCTCAA
This sequence comes from Aotus nancymaae, assembly GCF_030222135.1. NCBI lineage: Eukaryota > Metazoa > Chordata > Mammalia > Primates > Aotidae > Aotus > Aotus nancymaae. Next base: position 23,739,176 of record NW_026988467.1, read on the forward strand.
CTCCTGCATGTCCTTGGGAGAGCTGGAAGGTTTCCTGACAAATCTCCAAACCTAAATCTCAGGAAAGGGAACAGCAAGTCCCAGGACCTCATGCCTTCCACAGACAGCTGGGGGCAAGCTGAAAATGCAAAGGCAGCCTTCAAAGTCCCCTGGACACCACTTCCAGGGACTTCTGGGCTATGTAGGCTCCAGTGAGCTCCCCCAGTCACTCAGCAGAACAGGGTGCTCAGGCCTAGCAAGGAGACCAACATTCTGAGAAGGAATAACTTTTCTGTTTCGTTCTCCCCAGAAGAAAGTTTCTAAGTCGCTTCAGGCCTGAACATCCACAGGCCCTCCCCCTGTACCTCACCTACTTGATTGAGCAGCAGGCCAGACGACACCCTGAGACACAGCCAGGCAGCAACCTGGGGGTGAGCTGGGCTCAGACCAAGCCTCAACCTCCTCTACTCTCCCTCCACTCCCAAAACAGACTTCAGAAATTGTCCCACAGACTGTACAAAGTATGGCATTCCTAGGCTGGAAACTGACTCAGGGGCTCCTAACCAGCCTGAGCAGGCAAAGCTGACAGATAACATTCTGGAGATGAAGGAAAGGTGGGAATATGGGGATCCCCTGTGTTCCACCACACTTGTAAGTTTCCTGCGTCCAGGTCTCCACTATGCTCAAACTCCTCAAGCAGGCCAAGTAGAAATATACCCCATCCTGGAACACACTCCAGTGAAGCCTGTCATAAATTGCACTGGTTGCTGTTGACAGAGCAGAATGTGCCACTCACCAGAAGACACTCCTTTCTGTCTCACACACAGCAGGGTGCCTGGCTCCCCTGGGAGTCTGGCCCAGCCAGAGGAGACTTGCCAGTTGTGGAAGCCTTACTGAAGGAACTCAGGATCGGAAGCATCCCATCTCTAATCCTGCTCTCTTCTGTGCACAGTGCTGGCTCCAATCTGGGGAAGCCTCAGATCACAGATCAGAGGCCACAGAGCTGGAGCTTGAGAAGGACCAAGATGGCAGTATGGAGACTGGCCTACCTTATGGGGGTAGTTCAGATACTTATTCCTGGACAGCCCCAAATGGTGTGAGATGGGGCAGGCTCACCAGTCTGGTGACAACCGCAGCATCGGAGTGAACAGGACTTACCTATCTTCATGAGGCAGGCCAGAAGGATCCAGAGGGAGATCTCGAAGGGGGTGCGCACGTGTGTGTAATCGATGCCCAGGACTGGAAAGGCCTTGCGCGGCTTCATGCCATGATCAGTGACGGAATGATTAACAGGGCGGCTCTCTGGGGTGACCTCCGGTGGGGCGGTGGTGACATCCCCAATCGAGCGTTCCCGCGGTGGCTCTGAACTTCGAATGGTGCTGGCAGTTGGGCTGAGCTGGAGGCCATGGCTCCTGAGAACAGGTAGGAGCCCCACCAAAGCGACCACCACGAGCAAGGAAGGGAAGATCCGAGGTGGAGAGAGGCCACAGATGCCAGACCGCAGAAACATGGTGGTGCTCCCCGAGCCGGCCTTGACCTTAGCCAAGTGAGAGTAAAACTGGGCACATAGGTAGCAAAGGGTCAGCAAGTGTGAAGACAGACTAAGGTAGTCTCTAGGAAAAGTTCATGTTTTAGAGAGGCATTTCCGTGGAAGCAATTTTCTGGGGGTGGAGGGAGGCTGGGTTTGCAATCTGGAACTCTAAAGTGGGGAAAGGGGACAAAGACCCAGGAAAGACCACGGAAGGGGATCAAAAGGTCTGGAACTCCGGGACTGGGAGGAGGGGAGGAGGGATGTGGGAAACTGAGCCCTAGGGATAGAAGAAAGGGCAGGATAGGCTGGACCCGTGCAAGGGAAAGGAAGAGGGGAGGCTGGGACCTTTGGCTGAGGAAAGTGACTGAGCAGCTGGGACTCTGGGCTGAGGGAAGCGGTAGGGAGCCTGAGCTAAAGGAAGGGGACCAAAGAGGGTGAGACCCAGTCCAGGAAAAGGAGAGAGGGAGCTGGGAACCCAGCCTGCAAAGGAGTGAAACCGGGAAGCGGCCGGGAGCTTGTCCACCCAGAGAAGGGCAGGGGTCCAGGCGCACCGGGCTGAGATTCCGGGGAAATGGAGAGAGGCGGAAGGTCCGAGGCAGGCGGCCTGGCGGGAAGGCGCCTCGGCGCCGGCTGGGGGCGGCTCGCGGTGGGCCAACAGCAACACGCCCCTCCTTTCGGCCCCGGGGCAGGGGAGCGCTCCGCCCAGGCCCAGCTGCAGCTCCTCCTGGTCCAGCTCCAGCACCAACCCCGGCCCCGGCCCCGGCCCCGGCCCCGGCGGCAGTGGACTGAAGCCTCGCTGAGCCCGGCGCTGCCACTTATAGGCACCAGTGAGCAGCCGGCGCGACGGGCTAGAGAGACCGTCGGCGCCCGCGCAGCGCAGCGGCCCCTGTCGCCGAGGGAAGGAAGTATCGCGTAGGAAGAGGAAGGAGAGTCAGAGATGACAAAAAAAAAAAAAACCAGAGATCCTCACTAACGCAGGTAAAATGCCAACTACTTACAAAGCGCTTTCACGTCCACATCTGCAGTCTCATAAAGGCTTTCCAATAATCCTGTGAAGAATATATTGTTTATGTATTTAGTTACCGTGTGACCTTGAGCAAGTTACTTAACCTCTCTGTTTCACAACTTTCTCGTCTGTCAAGGGGAGACAGTAGTAATGCCTATGTCAAAGGGATGATGTGATGACTGAGACATCCATGTAAGTATTTGGAATGCACCCTGGCACATTATTACAATTTCAGTTTTACAGACGAGTAAACAGGTGAAGAGAGTCCCCTGGCTACTATGTAAGTGATTGTGTTATTTACTAGGGCTGCCATAACAAAGTACCACTAACTGGGTGGCTGCAACAACAGGAGTTGATTGTCTCACAGTTCTGGAGGCTGGAGGTCGGATCTAGGTGTTGGCAGGGTTGGTTTCCGCTGAGGGCTGTGAGGGAGAATCTGCCCCATACCGTTCTCCTATCTTCCGGTGGTTTGCTGGGAATGTCTGGTATTCCAGGGAGTTCTCTCTGTGTCTCCGTCTCTGGGTCCAGATTCCCCGCCCCCACTTTTTTTTTTTTTTTTGAGACAGAGTCTCCCTCTTGTTCTCCAGGCTGGAGTGCAGTGGTGCGATCTCAGCCCACTGCCACCTCTGCCTCCTGGATTCAAGCAATTCTCCTTCCTCAGCCTCCCAAGTAGCTGGGATTACAGGTGCCAGCTTGTATAATAGAGATGGGGTTTTTTAATAGAGATGGGATTTTTAATAGAGATGGGGTTTCACCATGTTGGTCAGGCTGGTCTTGGACTCCTGATCTCAGGTGATCCCCCTGTCTTGACCTCCCAAAGTGCTGGGATTACAGGGGTGAGGCACCATGCCTGGCCAGATTTCCCCTTTTTATAAGGACACCAGTCATTGGATTAGGAATCCAACCTAATGACTTCATCTTAACCTGATCATCTTCAAAGATTCCATCCTAATTAGTCCATGTTCACAGGCACTGGACATTAGGACTTCAACTTCTTTTGCAGGGACACAATTCAACCCACAACAGTGGCATGGTTTAAGTAGTGGAACTTAAATTTGAACCTATGACGTTGGTTGAAAGTGGTGAGGTTCAAGGGATCATGGCTATACAATGGAATCACTGGAAAGCTTTTTAAAAACTACCATCGTCTGATAAAATTAGCTGGGCATGGTGGCATGCACCTGTAGTTCTAGCCACTTGGGAGCCTGAGGCAGGAGTATCGTTTGAACCTAGGAGTTCGAGACTATAATGAGTTATGATCACACCACAGCACTCTAGCCTGAGCAACAGAGGGAGACCCTGTCAATAATAATAATGAGCTTTTGTGAAATACCATTGCCTAGGACCCACCTTCAGAGATTTAGAATCAATTGCTTTAGGGTAGTGCCCAAGTATTTTTTTCAAAGACTCTGATGTACAGCTAGGGTTGGGCGGTATTGAAATCACCGAAATGCTGTCCCTGTTTTGCAGAAGAGTATATTAAGGCCAACACAAAGTGTCTAGCTCAAGGACACATCACAAGTGCTTTTCACAGAGGTTCAGTTTAGTTTAACAAATGTTTACTGGGCCTCTTGACAGGGCTTTATGCTGGGCTCTGGCAATACAGAGATAAGCCAGAGGGAGGAAGGAAGTGGTAGGAATTGGGAGGGGGCATCATGTGGCCACAATGAGGGCTTCTAGAATGCTGGTAATGTTCTATTTCTTTACAGGGTGACAGCTACAAAGGTTACACCTGTCTCTAAAAAAAAAAAAAAAAAAAAAGTAAATTAAAGTTTTCTTTAAAAAAAAATAAAGAAAGAAATCTGACTTAAGTCCTGGATATGGACTTAAGTTGTTGTTTTGTGATAACTCACTGAAGACTCATGATGTGTGTACTTTTTTCTAGGTATGCTATCCTTTCACAAAAAAAATACTGAAATAATAATAAGCTGGGAGCAGTGGCTCATGCCTATAATCTCAACAACTCAGGAGGCTGAGATGGGAGTTATCACTTGAGGCCAGGAGTTTAAGACCAGCCTGGGCAGCATAGTGAGATCCTGTCTCTAAAACAAATAAATGAAATAAAATAATAATATCCAGGTGCAGTGGTATGCACCTATAGTCCCAGCTACTTGGGAGGCTGAGGCAGGAGAATCACCTGAGCCCAGGAATTGGAAGCTATAAAGCACTATGATTGTGCCTGTGAAATAACCACTGCACTCCAGCCTGGGAAACATAATGAGACCCATTTCTAAAAATTAATTAGGCTGTGCATGGTGACTCACGCCTGTAATTCCAGCACTGTGGGAGGCTGAAGCAGGCGGATCACTTGAGGTCAGGAGTTAGAGACCAGCCTGGCCAGCATGGCGAAACCCTGTCTCTACCAAAAAATACAAAAATTGTCTGGGGGTGGTGGCGCATGGCTATAGTCCCAACTACTCAGGAGGCTAAGGTGGGAAAATCCCTTGAATCCCTTGGAGGTTGCAGTGAGCCAAGATTGTGCCACAGCACTACACCCTGGGTGACAGAGAGAGACTCTGTCTCAAAATAAATAATAAAAAAAATTTTTTAATAAAATAATTGGCCAGGTACGGTGGCTCATGCCTATAAGCCCAGCATTTTGGGAAGCCAAGGCTAATGGATCCAAGGTCAGGAGTTGGAGACCAGCCTGGCCAGCATGGTGAAACCCCGTCTCTACTAAAAATACAAAAATTAGCCGGGCATGGTGGCATGCACCTGTAATCCTAGCTACTCGGGAGCCTGAGGTAGGAGAATCGCTTGAAGCTGGGAAGTGGAGGTTGCAGTGAACCGAGATCATGCCACGGCACTCCAACCTGGGTGACAGAGTGAGACTCTATCTCAAAATAAATAAATTAATTAAATAATTACTTAATTAATAATAGAGTGATATGATAGTAACTGAGGGGGGCAACATTAAACTGAGTTCTCGCTCTCTCTCTTTTTAATAATCTCATGCCTAAACTGAGTTCTCTGTACCTCACATTCTCCAGGTACAAGTTCCAGCCACCTGGGAAATCACAAAAGAGCCTTCAGAGAAGGGCAGCGGCCTTGTGTCATCTGGGAGCAAATGAAAGGAGAACATCAGCTATAATGGAAGTAACCAAAGATCATTTAGAGCAAGGATCAGAATAATAACAATAATGCCTCACAATTGTTCAGCCCTTTAGGTTCACAACCAAGTGCCCCAGTTTTATCAATGATCCAAATCCTAGGCTGGGCGTGGTGGCTCACGCCTGTAATCCCAGCACTTTGGGAGGACAAGACAGGTGTATCACCTAACGTCAGGAGTTTGTGACCAGCCTGGCCAACACGGTAAAACCCCGTCTCTACTAAAAATACAAAATTAGCCGGGCATGGTGGTGCATGCCTGTAATCCCAGCTACTCAAGAGGCTGAGGCAGGAGAATTGCTTGAACCTGGGAGGCAGAGGTTACAGTGAGCCGAGATGGCGCCATTGTACTCCAGCCTGGGCAACAAGAGCAACACTCTATATCAAAAAAAAAAAAACAGACAAAGGCCCAGAGACATAAAGCTATTTGTCCAAGGTCACACATCTATTAAGATGCAGATCCATGCCTGGCATGGTGGCTCACACCTGTAATCCCAGCACTTTGTGAGGCCGAGGCAGGCAGATCATTTGAGGTCAGGGGTTCGAGACCAGCCTGGCCAACATGGTGAAACCCCATCTCTACTAAAAATACAAAAATTAGCTGGGTGTGGTGGCGGGCGCCTGTAATCCCAGTTACTCAGGAGGTTGAGGCAGGAGAACACTTGAACCTGGGAGGCAGAGGATGCAGTGAGCCAATAAAATAAAATTAAAAATTTTTGAAAAGAAGCATATCCAGGACTTAAGTCAGATTTCTTTCTTTATTTTTTTTTAAAGAAAACTTTAATTTACTTTTTTTTTTTTTTTTTAGAGACAGGGTCTTGCTATGTTGCCCAGGCTGGAGTGCAGTGACTATTCACAGGCGTGATACCACTACTGATCAGCACGGGAGTTTTGACCTGCTCTGTTTCCAACCTGGGCCGGTTCACCCCTCCTTAGGCAACCTGGTGGTTCCCCGCTCCCGGGAGGTCACCATATTGATGCCAAACTTGGTGCGGACACCCGATCGGCATAGCGCACTACAGCCCAGATCTCTCGGCTCAAGCGATCCTCCCACCTCAGCCTCCCAAGTAGCTGGGACTACAGGCACGCGCCACCGTGCCCGGCCTTAAGTCAGATTTCTAACACCTAAGTCCAGCACTCTTTCAAAACATCATAGGTTCTGTGTAGAAAGAAGAAAAGAGGGAAAGGATGGGGCTGGTGGAGTGACTTTCCACAGGTGCCCTGGGGCCAGAAGCCCAAGACCTGCTGTTCTTTCCAGTCCTGAAGGCAACATTCACTGCTGTGCTCCCCACTCTCTCACTCTCCCTCACTCAGGCCTCAGTGAGTCTTTGGGTGTCAGTCTGGGACGTGGTGGATCCCAGGACAACCAGGAAATGCCAGTCCTGAGGTCCTCTATGGCCTGGAGAAGGTTATAACAACAGGACAATATCAAGAAACAGTCCTTGGGAGAAACCACCTGGGATTGCCGATGGCCAAGGCCCAGCCCTGGGCAGGCAGCATAGAATAATAAATAGCTAAATGCAGGGGCTGCCAAACATGGGTAGCCACATTCTCTCCATTCAGTGCACCAGCACCACCGCTGACTAGTCTTAAGACCCTGGGTGGCCAGGCACGGTGGCTCACACCTGTAATCCCAGCACTTTGGGAGGCCTAGGTGGGCAGGAGTTGGGCAGGCCAAGGTCAGGAGTTCCAGACCAGCCTGACCAACATGGAGAAACCCTGTGTCTACTAAAAATACAAAATTAGCCAGGCATGATGGCACATGCCTTTAATCCTAGCTACTCGGGAGGCTGAGGCAGGAGAATCACCTGAACCTGGGAGGCAGAGGTTGCGGTGAGCTGAGATCCCACCATTGTACTCCAACCTGGGCAACAAAAGTGAAACTTTGTCTCAAAAAAGAAGGAGAAAAAAAAAAAAGATCCTGCTGGGCAAATCAGTCCCTGTTCTGCAGCTTCTTCCTCCATAATGGGGGACAACAATATTGTCAACCACATGGGGCTCTCATGAAGATATTAGCCATGTACGTAAAGCATTTAGCACCGCCCCCAGTAAGTACCACATATATTTACCATGATTCTATTTATTCACATGCACTGAGGACCTCAAGAGTAGACTTCATGTTGGGACCACATGAAGTTATACCTTCAGTCACAGAGACAATTGACAGGCTAGAAAACAGACTCTCACATCCATAAGATGGGTCCCACCATCAGACCACCACCTGCAGCATGCTATGAATTTAATATTTGTAAATAAATCACATTACTATGTATTGTATGTTAAAAGCTTTATCTTCTTAAAGGTCATCAGTTAAAATACATAGCAATATTTGTAACCATGTCTGAGCAAGTCTTTTTTTTTTTTTGCGACAGAATCTCGCTCTATCACCCAGGCTGGAGTGCAGTGGCACAATCTTGGCTCGATACAACCTCTGTCTTCTAGGTTCAAGTGATTCTCCTGGCCCAGCCTCCTGAGTACCTGGGATTACAGGTGCCTGCCACCATGCCAAGCTAATTTTTGGTATTTTTAGTGGAGACAGGGCTTCACCATGCTGGCCAGGCTGGTCTCGAACTCCTGACTTTGTGATCTGCCCACCTTGGCCTCCCAAAGTGCTGGGATTACAGGTGTGAACCACCACACCCGGCCAAGTCCTCATTTTTTAACCATTTCAGGCCCACAGTGCTTTTGACTCAGAGAGGCCAGGTCTCTGCAGCTCCTTCCCCTGCAGATCCAGGACAGCCTCAGGAAGCCTGGGCTCTGGGTGGCATCTCCCCCTGCTTAAGCCATGTCTGCTCCTCAATCCCCTCCTTGACTCCTTTCACTAAAAGTGCTTGCAGTTTTTGTTGTTTTTTTAGATCGGGTCAGGCGTGCTTGGAGTTTTATGGCACATAATGCATGGCACTAGGAAAGAATCTGCTCAGCCCCTTATTAGCCATGCATTATGAGCAAGTCACACTTTGATTCTGTCTCTCAGTGTGTTCATGTGTTTGAAAGGTGGATGAAGTCACATTACTTGCTTTGTAAGGCTTATTGCAAGGATGAAAAGGCCAATGTATGTCAAGCATAGTTCCTGGTACACAGTCAGCACACAGTGACTGAGTTCATTTTCTTCATTTTTTTTCTTGAGACAGAGTCCTGCTGTCACCCAAGCTAGAGTGTAGTGGTGGCATCATAGCTCACTGCAACCTCAAACTCCTGGGTTCAACCGATCCTCCAGCCTCACCCTCCTGAGCAGCTTGGACTACAGACACATGCCACTACAACTAGCTAATTTTTAAAAATATTTTTGGTAGGGATATTATATTATAATATATTGCCCAGGCTGGTTTCAAACCCCTGGTCTTGATTGATTTTCTTGCCTCAGACTCCCAAAGTGTTGGGATTATAAGCATGAGCCATTGCACTCAGCTGCTCCTTCTTTCGTCGTAACGTCACAGCCCAGCAAAGCCTTCTTCTAGTCACCCCTGCACTCGCTTCACCACTGCCTCCATGCTATTTCTCAAACACTGGCAGAAACACTTCTGCCTCAGGGCCTTAGCACTTACTATTCCTTCTGCCTGGAACACTCTTCCCCAGATATCCCCTCCACTCGTTACCTGGCCTCCTTCAACCCTTTCTGCGAATCTTGCTTCCTGACATGGTCTGCTACATTATAATCCTATGTAATAGTGACACTTCCTCTGCCCAGTCACCACCACTACCACCCAGCCCCTTCCCCTATTCTTTTTTTTTTTTTTTTTTTTTTGAGACAGAGTCAGGCTGGGCGCGGTGGCTCACACCTGTAATCCCAGCACTTTGGGAGGCCAGCGCGGGCAGATCACAAGGTCAGGAGTTCAAGACCAGCCTGGCCAATATGGTGAAACTAAGAAAAAAAATACAAAAATTAGCTGGTCATGGTGACGGGCACCTGCAGTCCCAGCTACTCAGGAGGCTGAGGCAAGAGAATCACTTGAACCCGGGAGACGGAGGTTGCAGTGAGCTGAGATCACGCCACAGCACTCCAGCCTGGGCAACAGAGTGAGACTCCCATCGCAAAAAAAAAAAAAAAAAAAAAAAAGGCAAACAAAAATCTTTCATTATCTTTTAAAATTGCATGAAAATCTTCAAAAGAGAAAGCCAAATTTCACCCTTGCATTACTGTACTATTAATGTCAACCACAACCCCAATTTTTAATGAAAACTTATAGGCAAATCTTTCCAATCTTTTTTTGAAATGGATTCTTTAACTTATTTAACTTTATCAACTCACCTTTAACTTATTTAATAGCCTTCCCAAAATCAAATTTCAGCTTCAAAATTGTCCTTTTTTTTCTTTTTTCTTCCTTTTTTTTGAGACGGAGTTTCGCGCTTGTTACCCAGGCTGGAGTGCAATGGCGCGATCTCGGCTCACCGCAACCTCTGTCTCCTGGGTTCAGGCAATTCTCCTGCCTTAGCCTCCTGAGTAGCTGAGATTACAAGCATGCGCCACCATGCCTAGCTAATTTTTTGTATTTTTGGTAGAGACGGGGTTTCACCATGTTGACCAGGATGGTCTCGATCTCTTGACCTCGTGATCCACCCGCCTCGGCCTCTCAAAGTGCTGGGATTACAGGTGTGAGCCACCGCACCCAGCCCTATTTTTTTTTTTTTTTTTTTTTTTTTTTTGAGAGGGAGTCTCACTGTGTTGCCCGGGCTGGAGTGCAGTGGCACTATCTCGGCTCACATCAACCATCGCCTTCCAGGTTCAAGTGATTCTCCTGCCTCAGCTGCCTGAGTAGCTGGGACTACAAGTACACACCACCATACCAGGCTAGTTTTCTGTGTTTTTAGTAGAGACAGGGTTTCGCCATGTTGACCAGGCTGGTCTTGAACTCCTGACCTGAGGTAATCTGCCTGTCTCGACCTCCCAAAGTGCTGGGATTACAAAATTGTCTTTTCTGACCTCTAACTTTGAGATACTACAGAGGGCTCCTGAAGCATTCAAAAGAGAGGTAAACAGGATTATTTGACATGTTTAGTTACCTGGGAAGCATTTTGAATCACTTGATTTTTTTTTGAAATTGAAAAATTAATTTATTATATATACTTTTTGAAATTGAAAATGTAATTTATTATATATATATTTTTTGAAATTGAAAAATTAATTTATTATATTTATTTTATTTTATTTTTTAAAACATAGTCTCACTTTGTCATCCAGGCTGGAGTGCAGTGACTCAATCTTGGCTCAATGCAACCTCCGATTCCTGGTTCAAGCAATTCTCCTGCCTCAGCCTCCCAAGTAGCTGGGATTACAGGCAGGCACTGCCACCATGCCTGGTTAATTTTTTGTATTTTTAGTAGAGACTGTTTCGTCATGTTGATCAGGCTGGTCACAAACTCCTGACCACAAATGATCTGCCCACCTCTGTCTCCCAAAGTGCTGGGATTACAGGTGTGAGCCACCTCTCCCAGCTCCCATGTCTATTTTTAAAATAAAGAATAGAGTTGGGGCCGGGCACGGTCACTCACCCCGTGCGAGGTAGCTCACACCTGTAATCCCAGCACTTTGGGAGGCCAGAGGTTGGCAGATCACAAGGTCAGGAGATTGAAACCATCTTGGCCAACATGATGAAACCCAGTCTCTACTAAAAATACAAAAAAACTAGCTGGACATGGTGGCACACGCCTGTAGTCCCAGCTACTCGGTAGGCTGAGGCAGTAGAATTGCTTGAACCCAGGAGGCAGAGGTTGCAGTGAGCCATACAGCCTGGGCGACAGTGCCAGACTCCGTCTCAAAAAAAAAAATAGTAAAAAGAATAGAGTAGGGAAAAGCAAGGGGTGGAATAGGGAGGGAGTAAGGAGTAAGGGATGGAAGGAGGTGAGAGTAACTTTACAGTGGAGAAACCTGGCATCAAGTGATCAATGTTAACATCACCAGCGATGGGTCATGTGGGCAACATGGGCACCTGATACGATGTGATGGGAAGGGCACTTCACCAGTGTGGGATTTTTTCCAACACCGTAATCCAGTCAAACCAGGAGGAAAACATTAGGCAAACCAAAATTGAAGGACATTCTGCACAGTACCTGGCCAGTAACCCTCAAGACTGTGAAGGTTCTAAAGGACAAGTGAGGACTGAGAGGTTACAGACCAGACAGGCACAATGGCTCATGCCTTAATCCCAGAACTGTGGGAGGCCAAGGCGGGCAGATCGCAGAGATCAAGAGTTCAAGACCAGCCCAGACAACATGGTGAAACCCCGTCTTTACTAAAAACAGAAAAATTAGCTGGGTGTGATGGTGCACACCTGTAGTCCCAGCTACTCGGGAAGCTGAGGCAGGAGAATCACTTGAACCCGGAGGCAGAGATTGCAGTGAGCTGAGATAGTGCCACTGCACTCCAGCCTGGGCAACAGAATGAGACTCTGTCTTGGAAAAAAAAAAAGAAAAGGTTATAGACCTAAGGAGACAAATGGGTGATGCAGCATAGTATCCTGGATGGGATCCTGGAAGCATAGTATCCTGGATGGGATCCTGGAACAGAAAAAGGACATTAGGCCGGGCACAAAGACTCATGTCTGTCTATAATCCCAGCACTTTGGGAGGCTGAGGCAGCTGGATCACTTGAGCCTAGGAGTTCAACACCAGCCTGGGCAACATGGTGAAACCCCATTTCTACAAAAAATTAGCCAAGTGTGGTGGCAAGCATGGTGGTGCAGACGTGTAGTCCCAGCTACTCAGGAGGCTGAGGCGGGATGATCACCTGAGTCCCAGAGGAGAGGAAGGCAGGGCAGAAGGAAAGAAAGAGGGAGGGAGGGAGAGAGGGAGGGAGGGAGAAAGGAAGGAAGGAAGGAAGGAAGGAAGGAAGGAAAGGAAGACATTAGTGGAAAAACTAATTAAATCCAAATAGCCGGGCATGGTGGCTCACGCCTGTAATCCTAGCACTTTGGGAGGTCAAGGTGGGTAGATCACCTGAGGTCAGGAATTCAAAACCAACATGGCCATCATGGTGAAACCCCACTTAAAAATAAAAAAATTAATCCAAATAAGTCGCCGGGCATGGTGGCTCATCCCTATAATCCCAACACTTTGGGAGGCCGAGGCCGGTGGATCATGAGGTCAGGAGTCCGACACCAGCCTGGCCAATATGGTGAAACCCTGTCTCTACTAAAAATGCAAAAATTAGGCGGGCATGGTGGCTCTCGCCTGTAGTCCCAACTACTCAGGAGGCTGAGGCAGAAGAATTGCTTGAACCTGGGTAGCAGAGGTTGCAGTGAGCCAAGATTGTGCCACCACATTCCAGCCTGGGTGACAGAGTGATACTCCGTCTCCGGAAAAAAAAAAAAATTCCAAGTAAGTCTGGAGTTCACCTAGTGATTGTCATTAACGTTACTTGGATTTAATTAGTTTTGACAAATGCACCATGGTAATATAATACATTAATATTATAGGAAGCTGAATGAATAAAGAAGAACTCTCTTGAGGGTTGCTTTTTTTTTTTTTTTTGAGATGGGGTCTTGCTCTGTCACCTAGGCTAGAATGTAGAGGCGAGATCGTAGCTCACTGCAACCTTGAACTAATCTCAAGCAATTCTCCCACTTTAGCCTCCCTGGTAGCTGGGATTACAGGTGCAAGCCACCATGCCCAGCTAATTTTTGTATTTTCAGTAGAGACAGGGTTTCACCGTGTTGGCCATGCTGATCTCGAGCTCCTGACCTCAGGAGATCCACCCGTCTTGGCCTCCCAAAGTGCTGGGATTACAGGTGTGAGCCACCAAGCACAGTGGACTGTCTGTTAAAAAAAAAATTAGGCCGGCACAGTGGCATATGCTTGTAATCCCAGTCCTTTGAGAGGCTGATACGGGCAGATCTCCTGAGGTTAGGAGTTTGAGACCAGCCTGGCCAACATGGTGAAACCCTGTCTCTACTCAAAACACAAAAATTAGCCGGCGTGTTGATGGCCACTTGTAATCCCAGCTACTCAGGAGGCTGAGACAGGAGAATCGCTTGAACTCGGGAGCCGAGTACACACCATTGTACTCCAGCCTGAGTGACAGAGTGAGACTCTGTCTAAAAAATCAAACAAACAAACAGTCTTGCTATGTTGCCCAGGCTGGTCTCAAACTCTTGGCCTCAAAGCATCCTCCCACCTCAGCCTCCCAGAGTGCTGGGATTACAGAGGCGAGCCACTGCGCCCAGCTCCCTTGACTATCTCTGCAACTTCTCTGTAAATCTAAAATTATTCCAAATGAAAAGTTTATTAAACGTAGATATTATATATTGTGTGTGTGATATTGTGAAGCCCGGGGGGAAAGGCAATAATTTAAAAAAAGGATTCTGACTTGGCTCTGGTTGAATAACAAAGAAAACACAATGAAAAAGAAAAAAAGAAAAGAAAAGAGACCAAGCAGAGACCTCTGAGGCTGCATTTAAGGAAGCATGGGGAAGGAGGGGAGTAGAGTAGCAAGCCAAGTGAAATTGTAGGTTGGATCAGGGTTAAGTCTTTTAGACTTTATCCTGTGGCACGGGGAGTCCCTGAAGGCTACTGAGCAAGGGTGTGGCCTGATTACAGAGTGACTCAGCCAAGGTCACACAGCCCAGCTTCCCTCAATCCTTCCTTCCCCCTACCCACTGCCCCTTCCTTCCATATGCTCTTCCTTCTTTGTCTCCAGAGGCCTAGCTCTGGCATGACTACAAGTCACTAGCATAGAGATGATCATCTTCACTGCCCACACCTGCCCCAAACGGGTTCAGGTGTCTTAAAGACTCAACATTTCTCTTTCTTTTTCTATTTTTGAGAAGCAGTCTTGCTCTGTCACTCAGGCTGCAGCGGCGCAATCTCTGCTCACTGTAACCTCTGCCTCCCAGGTTCAAATGTTTCTCATGCCTTAGCCTCCAGAGTAGCTGGGATTTCAGGCAGGCACCACCATGCGTGGCTAATTTTTCTATTTTTAGTAGAGATGGGGTTTCATCATGTTGGCCAGGTTGGTCGTGAACTCCTGGCCTCTACCCTCCTTGGCCTCCCAAAGTGCTGGGATTTTGACATGAGCTGCCTCGCCTGGCCCTCAACATTTATTTTTTATTCTCATTCTGTTGCCCGGGCTGGAGTGCAGCGGCACAATCATAGCTCACTGCAGCTTCAAATGCCTGTGCTCAAGTGATCCTTCTGCCTTAGCCTCCTGAGTAGCTGAGACTACTGGTGAGGCTCAACGTTTAGAATCTCAACATGCCACACCTTTCTTTTCTTTTTTTTTTTTTAAGACGGGGTTTCACCATGTTGGTCAGGTTGGTCTTGAACTCCCGACCTCAGGTGATCCGCTCACCTTGGCCTCCAAAGTGCTTGGATTACAGGCGTGAACCACTATGCCCGGCCCATGCCACACCTTTCAACCAGCCCAGCACAGAGACCCCTGGGCGGGGAGTTGCAGGGTAGAGCCTTATGCAAAATTCCACAAGTTTTAGGTTGAGTCATTTCTTCTACCACACCCGCTCTGCACACTCCTTCCTCCCCCAGTGAGATAAGCCCAATCCATGGGTGGAGGAAGGGGGCTCAGGAGCAAAAGAAGATGGGGCTTCAAGACTAAACCAGAATATTGTGCCACCAGGAGAATTTTCAAGTCTCTCTTCAACAGGCCTTCTTGAAACCACAAATACGTCCAGGTCAGAAGCTGGGGGGAGGAAGTTGGATAGAAAAAGAAAGGAGTTGAAGGGGAAGAAATGTATCTGTGTACTTTTTTCCTGCTGTAAGGATTATTGCCGAGTTTAAAATGAGGAAACCGAGGCCAGTATAAGAAAATTAAATGCCAATTTATTCAGCTCCCAGGCAAGGTTCTGTGGTCCGGGGAAAGGGGGCCAGAGAAGTCACACTGACTTCCTGGGGCGGGGGGGCGGTTTTATGGCTAGGAGGAAGGAGCAACAGCTGGGTGCTCTGATTGGGTCCAGGGGAGCGGGATTGAGATGGGGCAGGCCGCTATTGGTTGGTGGGTTGTCGGGCGGGTTGTTGGGCGGGTTGTTGGGCAGGTTTTCCGGTGCGAGATCCAGCCAGGGCTGCATCAGCCGGAGCCTTCCAGGGGAGCCATGTGGCAGAGCTAGGTGCCCAGTGCAGAGCCTGGTGCCGGGTGCAGAGTCAGGTGCTGAGTGCACAGGTGGGTGTGTCCAACCTCCCAGCGAGGCAACCGGCCTTATACCTGCCAGCAGTAGCAGCAATGAGAGTGCAAGGCTAGAATTAATTAGATTCTCACACCCCAATTAAGCCAGTTTTCTCCATCCTGGTTGTTAACAAAATTAAACAATCTGTTCTGTGCCAGGCACTGTATGCATAACTCCATTTGTTCCTCATGGCAAGTCTGTATTAGTATTAGTATACCCATTTTATAAATGAGAAAACTGATGCTTGGAGAGGGTAAGTGATGTGCCCGGGTTTATGCAGCTACAATGTGACCGAGCTGGCAAAGAGCAAAACCAATTCAAGTCTTCCGAAGACAGCATGGGTTTGAAAATGCTCTTGGGGAATTTCATCTTGCAGGGGAGGAGGAAATGGTTTTATAGTAAAATCCTTATTCCTTTCAGGGTATTCAGCGCCCACTTCTGACTCCTGCCATGACTAGAGTGGCCACAGCATGGAGAGAACCTCTGACCTCAAAGCCGAGCCCTTCGTTTTTGCCCAGAAGTATACATCCCCATATCGGCACGCGGTCCCTCCTCACTTCATTCAAGCCTCTGCCTAAAAATCAGAGAAGCCTTCTCTGATCACCCTATCCAAATGACAACCTTCATCACCCTGTAGCCTCATAATCAGTCCAATTTGTCTTCATAGCATGTATCACACCTTGACATATATATAGACATTTCTTTGCTTATTGACTGTCTTCACCCACTAGAATGTAAACTCCATGAGGACAGGACCTGATCTGTTTTGTTCACTGCTGTATTCCCAATGCCTGGAATAGTACCTGACATATAGTAGGCCCCTAACAAACACGTGGAGTTTTTGTTTGTTTGTTTGTTTTGAGACAGATTCTTGCTCTGTTACCCAGGTCGCAGTGCAGTGCCACAATCTCAGCTCACTGAAACCTCTGCCTCCTGGGTTCAAGCCATTCTCCTGCTTCAGCTTCCCAAGTAGCTGGGATTACATGCCTGTGCCACCATGTCTCACTAATTTTTATATTTTAAGTAGAGACAGAGGTTTCACCAGATTGGGCAGGCTGGTCTTGAACTCTTGGCCTCAAGTGATCCATTTGCCTCAGCTTCCCAAAGTGCTGGGATTACACGCATGAACCACCGCACCCGGTCACAAATATGTGTTGAATGAACAAAAAGGGAAAATTCAGCTTGCCTTCACTAAGAGTATTTGACACTCCCACTTCCATCGGCTGCTAAATTCATCTTACCCTCAAAGTGTTGCTCCTTTTTCCTCTCTTCAGGGACTTCTCCCTCATCTTCCCCGGCCCAGGGATTCATACAGCCACCTACCCAGCTGCTCCAGCCAGGAACTGGAAGACATCCTCACCGCCTCCTTCTTTCTTCCCACCTCTGCCCACCCCCCCGGCTCCCCTCTACTTCCAGTGTTCACTTAATCACCAGCTCCAGTCCATTCTGCCTCTTTTTAAAACTTTTTTGAGACAGGGTCTCACTCTGTTGCCCAGGCTGGTCTTGAACTCCTGGACCCCAGTAGTCCTCTCACCTCTGCCTCCCAAAGTGCTGGGATTACAGGCATGAGCCACTATGCCTGGCCTCCATTCTGCCTCTTAATTATCTCCTAAATCTGCCCATATCTCCTAATCTTTGCTATGCCCCCTCTACCAGGCAACCTTCCTATGTTGCCTGGATTACTGCATCAACCTTCTCACCAACCTCCTGCCTCCAGTTTGGCCCCTGCCAGTCAGTCTCCACTGGCTGATTGGTCTAAAGCTCAAATCAGTGATTGATCTAAAGCTCAAATTGTCTGGGTAAACAAAGAATTGAGTCCTTAGTGGCCAGAGATAAAGTCCAAGATCTTAATGTGGGTTACCAAGCCCTGCCCCATCTGGCACAGCCTCATTCTTAGCCATACTCTGCTTCTGCCTGTTTAAACTATTTCCAGTTCCCTAAATGTGCTCTGATAGTTCTTTTGCCTGGGAGCTCTGGCCAACTCCTGCTCATCATTTAGGCCTCAGCTTGGATGTTGCTTTCTCCAGGAAGGCATCCTTGACTTCTTCTGCCTAACTAGGTTGGGCTAAGGGTCCTTAGTGTATCTTAGTATATAGAGTCAGGGCATTCTCCCTACCTGGAGGACTGCCAGTGGTCACCTGGTCCAATTTCCAGCCTTTTCTATTTCTTGATCACTGCTTGAATAGCCTTCTCTGCTTCTCTGATGCCTCTCACCCTTCAAGACCCATCTTCAAGTTATGGACTTGTCTAGAAAACTCTCCAGGAAGTAAAAAGAAGGCAGCCTCTGAATCAGGATGCCCCTAGCTCAGGCCACCTCCGCCACTTCTTAGTGATACAACCTTGGGCATGACACTGTAAAATGGAGATAACATCACTAGCTACATCACAATTATTATAAGTAAAATTATAAATGTTAAGGGACAATTGGCTGGGTGTGGTGGCTCATGCTTGTAATTTCAGCACTTTCGGAGGTAGGGAGATAATCTGAGGTCAGAAGGTCAAGACCAGCCTGGCCAACATGGCAAAACCCTGTCTCTACTTAAAACACGGAAATTTCCCAGGCGTGGTGGCATATGCCTGTAATTTCAGCTACTCGGGAGGCTGAAGCAGGAGAATTGCTTGAACTCCAGAGGCAGAGATTCAGTGAGCCAAGATTGTGCTAAGATTTGACAAGAGCGAAACTCCGTCTCAAAAAAAAAAAAGAAAAGAAAGGGCCGGGCACAGTGGCTCATGCCTATAATCCCAGCACTCCAGCATTTTGGGAGGCCAAGGCAGGTGGATCACAAGGTCAGAAGTTCAAGACCAGCCTGGCCAAGATAATGAAACTGTCTCTACTAAAAATACAAAAATTAGCCAGGCATGGTTGCAGGCACCTGTAATCCCAGCTACTGGGGAGGCTGAGGTAGGGAATTGCTTGAACCTGGGAGGCGGAAGTTGCAGTGAGCTGAGATCATGCCACTCACTCCAGTCTGGGCAACGGAGAGAGATTTTGTCTCAAAAAAAAAAAAAAAGATGTTAAAGGACAATGTAAACACTACAGTGTGTTATAGAAACATGAGGATGATTATTCTCTGCTGGCACTGTGACCTGCCATTTGCATTTCATCATATCCTGCCTCCAGTAATCACTCTACAACGAGTGTGGAAGCCAGCTGGGATCATCTCTTCTCTAGCTCTTCCACATCCCCTGGACTTCAGAGATTGGTGCTGAGCAAATAGAAGGTGTACATGATTATAACCAACTACCATTTATTGATCACCTGCTATGCACTAAGTACTTTACATATGTTACAGTCAGGCACTGCATAATGATGTTTCACTCAACTACAGACCACATAGTGACAGTGGTTCCGTAAGACCATAATACCATGTTTTTTGGGTTTTTTTGAGATGGAGTCTCACAGTGTTGCCCAGGCTGTAGTGCAGTGGTGCAATCTTGGCTCACTGCAATCACCACCTCCTGGATTCCAGCAATTCTCCTGCCTCAGCCTCCCGAGTAGCTGGGACTACAGGCATGCATCACCACGCCCAACTGATTTTTTTGTATTTTAGTAGAGATGGGGTTTCACCTTGTTGGCCAGGCTGGTCTCGATCTCCTGACTTCGTGATCCTCCTGCCTCAGCCTCCTAAAGTGCTGGGATTACTGCGCCCAGCCACCATGTTTTATTGTACCTTTTTTTATGTTTGGGTGTGTTTAGATACACAAACACTTACCGTTTTGTTACAATTGCCTACGGTGTTCAGTATACTAACATGCTGTATAGGTTTGTAGCCTAGGAGCAATAGGCTATGCCCTATAGCCTAGGTATGTAGTAGGCCATACTATCTAGGTTTGTGTAAGTACACCCTATGATGTTTGCACGACAAAATCACCTAATAATGTATTTCTCAGAATGTATCCTTGTTGTTAAGTAATGCATAGCTGTATTTCTAATTCTCACAACTACCCAAGAGACAAGTCAGTTTATCTCCACGATGCAACCTGAGGCTTAGGAAAATTAAATAACTTGTCCAGGGTCACAGAGCTGTTGCAGTTAGGAACCTTGGGAATCTTTCTGGTACTTCCCCCAGCTTGATGTTAACAGGCTCATGGCCTTCCTCCTGCTGCTTCCTCTCTTGGTCATCAGCTGAGCTGTGTCCAGAGAAGGAGAAAAAAGAAATCAAACTTGGGGCCTAGCAAAGGAGGTGGCTGTCATGCCACAGACCAGACACAAGGGCAGGAAGAGACTTTGATTTTTATTTTATTTTATTTTTGAGCGGAGTTTCATTATTGTTGCCCAGGTTGGAGTGCAGTGGAGAAAACTTGGCTCACTGCAACCTCTACCTCCCAGGTTCAAGTGATTCTCCTGCCTCAGCCTCCTGAGTGGCTGGGATTACGGGTGCCTGCCACCATGCCTGGCTAATTTTTGTATTTTTAGTAGAGATGGGATTTCACCATGTTACCCAGGCTGGTCTTGAACTCCTGACCTCAGGTGATCTGCCCACCTCGGCCTCCCAAAGTGCTGGGATTACAAGCACAAGCCACTGCACCCGAACAAGAGGAGACTTTTTTTTAGATGGAGTCTCACTCTGTTGCCCAGCCTGGAGTGCAGTGGTGCTATCTCAGCTCACTGCAACCTCTGCCTCCTGAGTTGAAGGAATTCTCCTGCCTCAGCCTCATGAATAGCTGGGATTACAGATGCGCACCACCACACCCAGCTAATTTTTGTATTTTTCATAGAGACGGGGTTTCATCATGTTAGTCAGGCTGATCTCGAACTCCTGACCCTGTGATCTGCCCGCCTCAGCCTCCCAAAGTGCTGGGATTACAGGGGTGAGCCACCAGGCTGGCCGGAGGAGACTTTTGGAATGAAAATTAAGATGCAGCTTCACCCAGAGCAGTTTCACAAAGCCCTGGTTCTGTGAATGCCGAGTGTGTGAAAAGCCTTGGGACATCTAGCCGTGTCAGCACTAAAGTGCAGCCCACATCTTACACATGGAAAGTAGATCAGAATGGGATCTGTTAGTTAGCCAGATCACTCACAGTAAGGGAGTGGTCCGCTGTTACTCACAACAGTTTTTATCTTCCCCTGACAAAGATTTTGCTGCAGGAAGAGAAGATGCAGGGTTCATCGTGAACCACGAGGTGGCACTGTGAGAGGAGGGCACACAAATTACCCAATTAGACCCTCTGGACCTGAAGGATTAGAAGAATTTTACAGCAGAAAAATGTAAAGTAAACGCCTCCTTTTACAGAAGAGTTATGAGGTCCAGAGAAGTTATCCAAGTTGTCCAGTTTTGTGGTTAAGCCAGTACCAGAGACCCAGGTCTGTTTCTTTCTAAGTCTGGTGGGTGCACTTAACCTTTAATGCTCACCAAATCACATCTACAGATTCCCACTCATTCATGGTGTGATCTTACTCAAGTCACTAATGTATTTCTGGGTCTCAGTCTTCCTGACCATAGAATGTAGGACTAATCTAGATCTGTGAGGTTTTTTTTTTTTCATATTTTTATCTTTTTTTATTGTTTGAGATGGAGTCTCACTCTGTTACCCAGGCTGGAGTGCAGTGGCATGATCTTGGCTCACTGCAACCTCTGCCTCCCAGACTCAAGCGATTCTCCTGCTTCAGCCTCCCAAGTAGTTGAGATTACAGGCATGCACCACCACACCCAGCTAATTTTTTGTGTTTTTAGTAGAGATGACGTTTCACCATGTTGTCAGGCTGGTCTCAAAATCCTGACCTCAGATGGTTCACCCACCTCGGACTCCCAAAGTGCTGGGGAGCCACCATGCCTGGCTTTTTTTTTTTTTTTTTTTTTTTTTTTAAGGAGTGGAGGTTTAATATGGAAGAGAAAGAGAAAAAAAGAGAAAAGAAAACAGCTCTCTCTCTCTCTCTCTCTCTCTCTCTCTCTAGTGAGAGAGAGGGGACTTCTGAGAGCAAAAGGCTGGCCAGTGGCAGATGCACCGGATTTTATTTGCAGGCTTAAGGAGGTACTGTCTGCATACACAGAGAGGATAGGAGACATGGTGGTCACAGACAGAAAAGGAGGAGATGATGATAGGAAAGTTGGAGATCCTGTTGCTGATACCCCATTGGGTGGTCAGAGGCTGGGGTCAGTTCAGAAGCCTTTGGATAATACCAGGGGGTAGCCCCAGCCAGAAATCCTCAGTTGCTTGCAGGTTCTCTTCCAGCCCCATGTGACAGCTAAGTCCTCTGTGAAAGGAAGCTGGTTCAAACATAGCTAATGTGCTCAGTGACCTGTGGGTACTGGGGGATTCTCCATGTTCCCCCAGCAAGCCTCACATCCAAGTCTTTAAGAAGATAGCCACACTAGTCTCATCAAGTGATTCTTCTGCTTTAGCCTCTTCAGTAGTTGAGATTACAGGTATGCACCACCATACCCAGCTAATTTTTGTATTTTTAGTAGAGACGAGGTTGAGTTTCACCATGTTGGCCACGCTGGTCTTGAACTCCTGACCTCAAGTGATCTGCCTGCCTTGGTCTCCCAAAGTGCTGGGATTATAGGCATGAGCCACTGTGCCCAGCCTCATCCTGAGTTCTTAAGCAAGTACAAGCACTGGGAGACACAGAAGATAGTAAGATAGATAAACATCTTCCCTTTGGTTTTTTTCTTTTTTTTTTTTTTGTAGAGACGGGGTTTCACCATGTTGGCCAGGCTGGTCTCAAACTCCTGACCTCAGGTGATCTGCCTGCCTTGGCCTCCCAAAGTGCTGGGATTACAGGCATGAGCCACCGTGCCCAGCGACATCTTCCCTTTGTAAAGTCGGCTTTTTTTTTTTTTTGAGACAGGGACTCACTCTGTCACCCAGGCTGGAATGCAGTGGTGTAATCATGGCTCACTGCAGCCTCAACCTCCTGGGCTTAAGCAATCCTCCCATCTCAGCCTCCCCAGTAGCTGAGACCAGATGTGAGCCGCTGCACCCAGCCCTATCATCCTTTATTTTTCCCTGATGTGAATGGCTCACTGCAACTTCTGCCTCCTTCTGCCTCCCAGGTTCAAGCAGTCTCTCACCTCAGCCTCCCAAGTAGCTGGGATTACAAGCATGAGTCACCACGCCCAGCCACCAATTTGAGTTTTGAGAGTTATTTTCTTTATATAATCTGCCTAAGATATATAATTAGAGCCAATATTTTCTCCATCTGTGCCTTGTCTGTTCATTCATTTCATGTTATCTTTTGAAGAGCAGAAGTTCTTAATTTTGATGAAGTCTAATATCAATTTTTTTATGGATTATGCTTTTGTTGTTCTAGCTAAGAAATCTTTATCAGCCAGGCGAGGTGGCTCACACCTGTAATCCCAGTACTTTGGGAGGCCGAGTGGGCAGAGCACCTGAGGTCGGGAGTTTGAGACCAGCCTGACCAAAATGGAGAAACCCCATCTCTACTAAAAATACAAAAAATTAGCCAGGCATTGGTGGCACATGTCTGTAATCCCAGCTACTCAGGAGGCGGAGGCAGGAGAATCGCTTGAACCTGGGAGGTGAAGGTTTCAGTGAGCCAAGATTGTGCCATTGCACTCCAGCCTGAGCAACAAGAGTAAAACTCTGTCTCAAAAAAAGAAAGAAAGAAATCTTTGTCTAACTCAAGGTCATGAAGCATTTCAATTTCCTCTAGAAATTTACACCATTGGGGCCAGATGCGGTGGCTCACGCCTGTAATCCCAGCACTTTGGGAGGCTGAGGTGGGTGAATCACGAGATCAGGAGTTTGAGACCATCCTGGCAAACATGGTGAACCCTGTCTCTACTAAAAATAGAAAAAATTAGCTGGGCTTGGTGGTGGGCACCTGTAAATCCAGCTACTCAGGATGCTGAGGCAGGAGAATTGCTTGAACCTGGCAGGCCAAGATGGTGCCACTGCACTCCAGCTCGGACAACAGTGCAAGACTCCATCTCAAAAAAAAAGAGGCATGGTGGCTTACCTGTAATCCCAGCACTTTGGGAGGCCGAGGCAGGCAGATTGCGAGGTCAAGAGATCGAGACCATCCTGACCAATGTGGTGAAACCCCCATCTCTACTAAAAATACAAAAATTATCTGGGTGTGGTGGTGCGTACCTGTAGTCCCAGCTACTCAGGAGGCTGAGGCAGGAGAGTCTCTTGAACCCGGGAGGTGGAGGTTGCAGTGAGTGGAGATTGCACCACTGCATTCCAGCCTAGGCAACAGAGCAAGACTCCCTCTCAAACAACAGCAAAAAGAGTAAGGTAGAATTCACCAGTGAAGCAATCTGGGTCTGGAGTTTTCCTTTTTAAAAAATTATTATTTTATATATATATATATATTTATTTATATGTATTTATATATATATATTATATATATATATATATATATATATATAGAGAGAGAGAGAGAGAGAGAGAGAGAGAGAGAGAGAGAGATGGAATCTCTTTATGTTGCCCAGGCTGGTCTCAAACTCCTGGGCTTAAGTGCTCCTCCCACCTTGGCCTCCCAGTCTGGAGTGCAGTGGCAAAATTATGACTGACTGTGGTTTCAACATCTTGGGCTTAAGCAATCCTCCCACCTCAGCTTCCCTAGTAGTAGGGTCCAGAGGTGCACACCACCACACCTGGCTAATTTTTAAAATTTCTTTGGAGAGATCCTCCTGCTTTGGCCTGCTAAAGTGCTAGTAGTACAGGCATGAGCCCCTGCACCCAGCAAGTTTTCTTTGTTGAAAGGTTTTATCTACAAATTTAAGTTGTTTAACAGACTACTATGCAAGTTATCTATTTCTTCTTGAGTGAACTTTGGTGGTTTGTGTCATTCAAGGAATTTGTCTATTTCATCTAGGTTATCAAATTTATTGGCATAAAGTTGTTAATAATATTAGCTTAATATCTTTTTAGTTTCTGTATTACTCTGTTCACACACTGCTATGAGGAAATATCAAAGACTAGGTAATTTATAAAGGAAAGAGATTTAATCGACTCACAGTTCTGCATTGCTGGGGAGGCCTCAGGAAACTTAAAGTCATGGCAGGAGGCAAAGGAGAGCAGGTACCTTCTTCATAAGGAAGCAGAATGGAGTGAGTGCAAGCAGGGGAAATGCCAGATGCTTATAAAACCATCAGATATCGGCTGGGCATGGTGGCTCATGCCTATAATCCCAGCACTTTGGGAGGCTGAGGTGGGTGGATCACCTCAGGTCAGGAGTTTGAGACCAGCCTGGCCAACTTGGTGAAGCCCCGCCTCTACTAAAAATACAAAAACTAGCCAGGCATGGTGGTGGGCACCTGTAATCCCAGCTACTTGGGAAGCTGAGGCAGGAGAATCTCTTGAACTTGGGTGGCGGAGGTTGCAGTGAGCCGAGATCGTGCCATTGCACTCAAGCCTGAGCAACAAGTGAAACTCCGTCTCAAATTAAAAACCAAACAAAACAAAAGCCATTAGATCTCACAAGACTCACTCATTATCAGGAGAACAGCATGGGGGAAAACATCTTCATGATTCGAGTACCATCACCTGGTCCTGCCCTTGACACATGGTGATTATGGGGATTACAATTCAAGGTGAGATTTGGGTGGGGACGCAGAGCCAGAACATATCAGTATCTGTAGGTTGTGTAGGGATGCTCCCTTTTTCATTCTTAATTTTGTTAGTTCATATCTTCTTATTTTTTTTTCTTTGATCAGTCTGTCTATAAGTTTATCAGTTGCTTTTTTTTTTTAATGTAGAGATGGAAGGCTGGGCGCAGTGGCTCACACCTGTAATCCCAGCATTTTGGGAGGCCAAGACAGACAGATTGCTTGAGTTTAGAAGTTCAAGATCAGCCTGGGTTAACAACATGGCGAAACTCTGTCTCTACCAAAAAAAAAAAAAAAAAAAAAGGTAGAGATGAGATCTTGCTGTGTTGCCCAGGCTGGTCGTATACTTCCTGGCCTCAAGTGATCCTCCAGCCTTAACCTCCCAAAGTGTTGAGATTACACACGTGAGCCACTGCACCCAGCCAGTGTTTTTGGGATCTTTGAAAAGAACTAGCTTTAGGCTTTAGCTTCATTAATTTTTTAGATTATTTCTCTATTTTCTTTTCTTTCTTTCTTTCTTTTTTTGAGATGGAGTTTTGCCCTTGTTGCCTAGGCTGGAGTGTAGTGACACTATCTCAGCTCACTGCAACCTTACCCTCCTGGCTTCCGGTGATTCTCCTGCCTCAGCCTCCTGAGTAGCTGGGATTATAGGCATGCGCCACAATGCCCAGCTAATTTTGTATTTTTAGTAGACATGGGGTTTCTCTATGTTGGTCAAACTGGTCTGGAACTCCCAACCTCAGGTGATCCACCCGCTTCGGCCTCCCAAAGTGCTGGGATTACAGGTGTGAGCCACAACGCTGGCCTATTTATCTACTTTCAATTTCACTGACTTCTACTTTTTCCCTTATTATTTTCTTTTTTTCTGTTTGCTTTAGGTTTAATTTGCTCTTCTTCCAGTTTCTTAAGGTGGAAGCTTAGATTACTGATTTAAAATCTTTCTTGTTAAGTTTGATGCTGTAAGAGTTCCCCTAAGCATTATTCAAGCTATGTTCCACCAATTTTGCTACATTATTTTCTTTCTTTCTCTTACTTTCTTTCTTTCTTTCCCTTCCTTCCTTCCTCCCTCCCTCCTAGTCTCTCTCTTTCTTCCTTTCTCTCTTTCTTTTGAGACCAAGTTTTGCTCTTGTCGCCCAGGCTGGAGTGCAATGGCGAAATCTCAGCTCACTGCAACCTTTGCCTCCCTGGTTCAAGTGATTCTCCTGCCTCAGGCTCTAGATTAACTAGGATTACAGGTGCCCACCACCGCGCCCAACTAATTTTTTTAACTTTTAGTAGAGATGGGGTTTTACCATGTTGGCCAGGCTAGTCTTGAACTCCTGACCTCAGGTGATTCACCCGCCTCAGCCTCCCAAAGTGCTGGGATTACATGCGTGAGCCACCAGACCTGGCCGCTACATTATTTTTGTTGTCATTCAATCCAAAATGTTTTATAGTTTCCTTTGTTACTTTCTCTTTGATTCATGGGTATTTAATTTTTAATTTTTATTTATTTATTTTTTTTGAGACAGTCTTGCTCTGTCACCCAGGCTGGAGTGCTGTGGTTCCATCTCAGCTGACTGCAACCTCCACCTCCCGAGCTTAAGATAGTCTCCTGCCTCAGCCTCCCAAGTAGCTGGGACTACAGGCACGCACCACCAAGCCCAGATAATTTTTGTATTTTTAGTAGAGACGGATTTTGCCATGTTGGCCAGGCTGGTCTTGAACTCCTGTCCCCAGGTGATCCGCCTGCCTTGGGCCCCAAAGTAATGGGATTACACCCAGCCTCATAGGTATTTTAAAGTGTTGTTATTATTATTATTATTACTATTATTATTTTTGAGGTGGAGTCTCACTCTGTCACCCAGGCTGGAGTGCAGTGGTCTCTCAAAGTGCTGGGATTACAGGTGTGAGCCACCTCACTTGGGCTTTTTTTTTTTTTTTACTTTTAACCTACTTAAGTCTTTATATTTAAAGTGGATTTATTATTGACAGGGTATAGTTGGGTCTTGATTTCCTAATCCAATCTGACAATTTTTGCCTCTCAATTGGGGTGTGTAGGTTATTTCAAATGTAATTTTTGATATGGTTGGATTTAAATTTACTTTCTTATCATGAGTTTTCTAAGTTGTTGTATCTCTTATTTGTTCCTATTTTCCTGCCTTCTTATGTATTGAGGGTTTTATTTTATTTTTTTTTTTTGAGACAGAGTCTTGCTCTGTCACTAAGGCTGGAGTACAGTGGTGCCATCTTGGCTCACTGCAACCTCTGCCACCCGGGTTCAAGTGATTCTCTCGCCTCAGCCTCTGTAGTAGCTGGGATAATGGGATAATAGGCACATGCCACCACCCCTGGCTAATTTTTGTATTTTTAGTAGAGACAAGAGGTTTTACCGTGTTGGCCAGGCTGGTCTCAAACTCCTGACCTCAATTGATCTGCCTGCCTTGGCCTCCTAAAATGCTGGCTGGGATCACAGGTGTGAGCCACCATGCCCTGCTGAGGGTTCTTTTTTGTTGTTTTTTTTTTTTTTGAGACGGAGTCTCACTCTGTCACCCAGGCTGGAGTGCAGTGGCAAGATCTTGGCTCACTGCAACCTCCACCTCCCGGGTTCAAAGGATTTTTATGCCTCAGCCTCCTGAGTACCTGAGACTACAGGTGCGTGCCACCATGCCCGGCTAATTTTTGTATTTTTAGTAGAGACAGGGTTTCACCGTGTTAACCAGGATAGTCTCAATCTCCTGACCTCATGATTCACCTGCCTCAGGCTCCCAAAATGCTGGGATTACAGGCATAAGCCATTGTGCCCGGCCCACAGTCTACTTTGATGTTGTAAGGCCAGTTGCCTTGCTGGAAGCTCGGATGCACATCCCAACCCCCTTTTTTCCAAAAGCTCGGACATGCTCAGGTTGTTCCCTTTTCCCCTTCTCGCACAGCCTGGCTTTCCCTTAAAGAACCCAGTATGCAAGCGGGGTCTTGTGATCCTAGCCAATAGCAACTGAGTCTTTCTAGCCAATAGCAGCCGAGTCTTTCTAGCCAATAGCAGCCGAGTCTTTCTAGCCAATAGCAGTCGAGTAATTCTAACCAATAGCAGCCAAGTCCTGTATGCAAACAAACGCTTGTAACCTTACCCAATAGTAGTCCTGCTCTCCTACAACCAATCAAGCTCCTTCACTCCCTATAAAACCCCACATCTGAGAGGAGTCCGAGCGACTTCTCTGGCCCCTCCTGTTGGACCACAGAACCTAGCCCAGGAGCCTGAATAAATTCCTTCATATTGGATCTTCTTGTGTTGGCCTGTTTCTTCCTTTTAAACTCGGCAAGAACAAACCTTACAGATGTAATATTAAACCACTTCCCATACAGTGTAAGAACCTCACAACCATATACTTCCAGTTCCTTCCTACCACCTTTTGTACTTTTCTTAATCTTTTTCTTTTTTTTCTTAAGATGTTGTCTCGATAAATTACCCAGGCTGGTCTCGGACTCCTGGGCTCAAGCAATCCTTCCGTCTTGGCCTCCCAAAGTGCTGGGATTACAGGCGTGAGCCACAGTGCCCAGCCAATTATTATTATTATCATTTTAAAATTTTATATTTTTGGCTAGTTGATTCAGCAGGTGAGTCATTACATACTCCTTAGTGGATTCCGACTTCCATGGCCACCGTCCTGCAATTATTTTTTAAAGAGATTAAAAATAAGAATAATGTTTTTCGGCTGGCACAGTGTCTCATTCCTGTAATCCTAGCACTTTGGCAGGCTGAGGCGGGTGGATTGCCTAAGCTTAGGAGTTCCAGACCAGCCTGGGCAACACGGGGAAACCCTGTCTTTACTAAAATACAAAAAATTAGCCGGGTGTGGCAGCATGCGCCTGTAATTCCAGCTACCTAGGAGGCTGAGGCGGAGAATTGCTAGAACTTGGGAGGCGGAGGTTGCAATGAGCCAAGATCATGCCACTGCACTCCAGCCTGGGCAACACAGCAAGGCTCTGTCTATCAAAAAAAAAAAAAAAGTTTTTTGTCTTTACCTTATATTTTTACCATTTTCAGTACTCTTCATTTCTTTGTGTAGATCCAAGGTCTCTCTGGTATCATGCTCCTTTTGCATGAGGAACCTTTTACCTTTTCTGATTGTAGGTCTGCTGACAACGAATTTTCCCAGCTTTCGTTTGTTGCCTGGCCACCCCTGCACACTTGCACCCCAGCCAAGCTCCTTCACCATGCTCCTGCGTCTCCCACTGTGGTAGACTGCCTTTGCTTGTTCCTTGGTGCTGGGGTCCTCAGGAAC
This sequence comes from Aotus nancymaae, assembly GCF_030222135.1. Lineage (NCBI taxonomy): Eukaryota > Metazoa > Chordata > Mammalia > Primates > Aotidae > Aotus > Aotus nancymaae. The sequence goes on from NW_026988467.1 coordinate 23,768,692, forward strand.
TGGATGGGTTTCTCTGTGGTCCAGACCCAGACTTTGTCTTCGGCAGGCTCAATGCATCGGGCCTTAGGCTGGAGCTTTCTCAGCATTCCTGCCCCTCCTTTGTGTATTTTTGGTTATCTGCAGTGTTAGCAGTTCTCAGCTTATTATTGCTGTGGGATTCTGGGCCCCAGATGGTTTCCAGCTCCACTGAAAAGGTAGAGGGTTTTTGCTTCTACCCTTCCCCCAGGTGCAGTGGGTCATGGGATGAGAGTGTTTCCTACCCACCCAACACCCAAGGCAAATGAGTTTTGCTTCTACTCCTTTCTAGAAGCAATAAATCTTTGCTGAGCTGTGGCATGAGGGTCTGCTTCCCCTCCCGCAGACACCTTTGCCCCCTTGAAAAGCAGCTTGTGGGACTTCATGCTCATTCCTCAACTGCAGCCTACCACCTGCACACCCGTGCCACTGAGGGGGCTGTCTCTGGTCTCCTGCCCTGCATCCAGTCTTGTGAGGACCCACTAGAGGCCCACGGAAAAGAGCTTGGAGTGAGTGCAAACTCCTCTTGTGTCTGGGCCCCAGTCTGTAACAAACTGATATGCTAGCGCACACTTGGTGCTTAAACATTTTTTTAAACCTTAGCTGATTTTCTTTTCCCCACTTGAATGGCAGCCACCGTATTCCCCCGAGCTCTGACAAAGGTGATGAAATGTGTGTGGCCCATCACATCTTTGAGAGGATTGTCTCTCTGTGAAATTCAGTTGATTTGGTTGCCTTGCAACCTTAGCTCTCTGATGAGCTCAAGAAAAATTAGGACCTCATAAATTATCTGCCTTTTCCCCATTGTTCAGGAGGAGCAATGTTCTTTGCCACTTTCTTCATCCAGGTGAGAGTGGAAGCCTGAAACCTTTCTTGAAACTTACCTTTTTATTGCTGAACAATGTATCTTGGATATCTTTTCACGGCAATAACAAAGGATTTACATAGTGATTCGACACCACCTTGGCTGCATGGAGTACCGTACATAGGAACATTTTCTTTAGTGCAGTGGTGCGATCTCAGCTCACTGCAACCTTGGCCTCCTGAGTTCAAGCAATTCTCTTGCCTCAGCCTCCCGAGTAGCTGGGATTACAGGCCTGCGCCACCATGCCCAGCTAATTTTTTGTATTTTTAGTGGTGATGGGGTTTCTCCATTTTGGCCAGGCTGGTCTTGAACTCCTGTCCTTAGGTGATCTGCCTGCCTCAGCCTCCCAAAGTGCTGGAATTACAGGCATGAGCCACCGTACCTGGGTAAGAACATTTTCAGAAATAATTCCCAAACCCTCAAGGTTGGGTCCAACTCTTGCTGCATCCCAGCATTTGTGCCAGGCACTGAGGGGCAAAGTACTCTTCCATTCACTTGGTATTTGCTGAGAGCATCCCGTGTACACATATCCACCAGGCTAGCTGCTGGAGATTCTATAGGCAGACCTGGTCCTGGCCTTTATAGGGCTCACAGTATGGCAAAGCAGATGGGAAAAAAATCACAACAGATATGATGTTACAAAAGGGGAAGTAGAGGATACTATGGGATATTATAACTAGGGAACCAACCTAACCCTGTTCAAGAAAGGCCTTCCTGGTCAGGTGCAGTGGCTCATGTCTGTAATCCTAGCACTTTTGGAGGCCAAGATCGGTGGATCACTTGAGGTCAGGAGTTTGAAACCAGCCTGGCCAACATGATGAAACACACCTCTACTAAAAATACAAAACAAAAATTAACCAGGCATGGTGGCAGGTGCCTGTAATCCCAGCTCCATGGGAGGTTGAGGCAGGAGAATCGCTTGAACCCAGGAGGCAGAGGTTGCGAAGAGCCAAGATCACGCTGCTGTACAACAGCCTGGATGATAGGGCAAGACTCTGTCTCAAAAAAAAAAAAAAGAAAAAGAAAAGAAAGAAAGGCCTTCCTGAAGAAGAGCCATTTTAGCTGAGAGCTGCAGGATACTTAGGACTTAGGCAAAGAGGGGAAGTCTTCTAGTTATGATGGGTGCATATCAAATTTCTCCAGTGCTTATTAGCATAAAACAGTCATATATTATAATCACAAGTTCTCTGGGTCAGGAATTCAGACAAGACACCACAGGTGGCTTATCTCTGCACCAGTGTCTGGGCCCTAGCTGGAGGACTGAAAGGCTGAAACCTAGAACCATCTAAAGGTGATGGGTGATGCCCGCTGTTGGCTAGGGGCCTCAGCTCCTCTGCACATGAGCTTCTTTGAGTGATCACTCCATGTGAGCCAGTTTGGGCTTCCACAGCACAGTGACTAGGTTCCAAGGGCAAATATCCTGAGAAAAAGAGTCAGACGGAAGTAATATCACCTTTTATGACCCAACTTCAGTAGTCACTTGGCATTCCGTCTACTACATTCTAATTGTTGAGGCAGTCAAAAAGTCCCATTCCATTTCAAGGGGAGGGGAAACAGAAACAGATTCCATCTCTTGAGAAGGGAGTGGCCAGATTCTGGAAAAGCAGAAATATTGTTGTGGCTGTTTTTGGAAAACACAACCTGCCACAGAGGGAAGAGTGTTTCAGTGTGAGAGAATGCTTGAGCAAAAATCCTCCAGTGAGAGAAGGCAGGGCCCACCCTAGGACCTAGAAAAGGAACCTGGTAAATCTAGCCAAGAGGAGACTGGCTTAAAATGAGGCTTACGAGGTCAAAAACCAACATCCTCATTGTTGCCTGTAAGAAGTTTATCATCGGCTGGACGCAGTGCCTCACGCCTGTAATCCCAGCACTTTGGGAGGCCGAGGTGGGTAGATCACGAGGTCAAGAGATCGAGACCATCCTGGTCAACATGGTGAAACCCCGTCTCTACTAAAAATACAAAAATTAGCTGGGCATGGTGGCATGCGCCTGTAGGCCCAGCTACTTGGGAGGCTGAGGTGGGAAGAGGGCTTGAGCCCAGGAGGCAGAGGTTGCAGTGAGCCATGATTGTGCCACTGCTCTCCAGCCTGGGCGACAGAGCCACACCCAATCTCAGAAATAAATACATACAAATAAATAAAAACACATCTGGGGCATCAAACTCATTATTTTACTGATATAGCCTGGGACGAGTAAAAGAAGTGAATTGATTAAAAGTGGACTTACTGGAAACTATTAAATGAATAATAGTTTAGAACAAGCTTGTCCAACCTGCGTCCTGTGAGCTGCAGACGGCCCACAATGGCTTTGAATGTGGCCCAACACAAATTCATACATTTTCTTGTAAAACATTATGAGAGGGAGGCCGAGGCCGGTGGATCACGAGGTCAAGAGATCGAGACCATCCTGGTCAACATGGTGAAACCCCGTCTCTACTAATACAAAAAAATTAGCTGGGCATGGTGGCGCGTGCCTGTAATCCCAGCTACTCAGGAGGCTGAGGCAGGAGAATTGCCTGAACCCAGGAGGCGGAGGTTGCGGTGAGCCGAGATCGCGCCATTGCACTCCAGCCTGGGTAACGAGCGAAACTCTGTCTCAAAAAAAACAAAACAAAACAAAACAAAACAAAACATTATGAGATAATTTTAATTTTTTTTTTTTTTTTTTTTTTAGAGAAAGAAAGAAAGAGAAAGAAAAAGGAAAAGAGAGAACAGGATTCTTGCTCTATTGCCTGGGCTGGAATGCAATCTAAAAATAGGTATTAAAAACCTCTTTTATGCTGATAATTGTGCTTAACAAAGGAGACAGGAAGGAATAAGGGAAGAAAATAACAAACAGCCAACCAATATTTCATATAAGTCTGTGAAATGCTATGCAAATGCTGAAGAATGATTTACTTCCAATTTTCCAATTATGCGGTCACTTTCAAAATAGGTATAATGTGATACTGAGAAAAATGTATGTTCTGTGGACCTGGGGTGGAGAATTCTATAAATATTCACTGTTTACTTATTCCAGGTCTAAGTTCAAATCATAGATGTCCCTATTAATTTTCTATGTCGTTGATCCTTCAAATATTAACAATGTGGTATCAAAATCTCCCGCTATTATTGTGCGGGAGTCCAGGTCTCTTTATAAGTCATTAAGAACTTGTCTTATGTATCTGGGTGCTCCTGTATTGGGTGCATATATATTTATAATCATCAACTCCTGTTGTTGCATTGATCCTTTTACCATTATGTAATGTCCTTCTTTGTTTGTTTTAGTCTTTGTTACTATTAAAGTCTATTTTGTGAGAGACGAAAGTTACAACTCCTGGTTTTTTTTTTTTTTTTTTTTTTTGCTCTCCATTTAATTGGTGAATTTTCCTCCATCCCTTTGTTTTGAGTCTTTGTATATCATTGCTTGTGAAATAGATCTGGATACAGAGTACCGATGGGTTTTGACTTTTTATTCAATTTACCTCTCTGTGTCTTTGATTGGGGCATTTAATCCATTTAAATTTAGAATTAATATTTGTGAGTTCAATATTGTCATTTAATGCTAGCTGGCTATTTTGCCCATTAGTTGATGTAGATTCTTCATTATAGAGATACTCTTTATGTTTTGGTAAGTTTTTGGGATGACTGATATCGGTTGTTCCTTTCTGTTTGTAGTGCTTCTTTCAGAAGCTCTTGTAAAGCAGGCCTGGTGGTGATGAAATCGCTGAGTGCTTGCTTGTTCATGAAAAATTTTCTTTTTCCTTCACTTATAAAGCTTAGTTTGGCGGGATATGAGATTCTGGGTTGAAAATTCTTTTCTTTGAGGATATTGAATACTGACCCCCACTCTCTTCTAGTTTGTAGGGTTTCTGGTGAGAGGTCTGCTGTGAGTCTGATAGGCTTCCCTTTATGGGTAACGTGACCTTTCTCTCTAGCTGCCCTTAGAATTTTCTCCTTTATTTCAACCCTAGTGAATCTAGCAATTATGTGTCTTGGAGTTGCTCTACTTGAGAAATATCTTTGTGGTGTTCTCTGGATTAGCTGGAGTTGAGTATTGTCCTGCCTTACTAGATTAGGAAAGTTTTCCTGAATAATATCCTGAAGAATATTTTCCAACTTGGATTCATTCTCTTCATGACATTCAGGTATACCTATCAATCGTAAATTAGGTCTTTTCACATAGTCCCATATTTCTTGGAGACTTTGCTCATTCCTTTTTACTCTTTCTTCTCTAATCTTGTCTTCTCATTTCATTTCATTAAGTTGGTCTTCGACCTCTGATATCCTTTCTTCTGCTTGATCAATTCGACTGTTAAAACCTGTGCATACTTCTCGGAGTTCTCGTATTGTGTTCTTCAGTTCCATTAATTCACTTATATTCCTCTCTAAATTGTCTATTCTCGTTAGCATTTCTTCAAACCTTTTTTTGAGGTTATCTTAGTTTCTTTACATTGGGATAGAACATGTTCTTTTAGGTCACTAAAGTTCCTTATTATCCACTTTCTGAAGCCTAAATCTGTTAATGGAACGCACTCATTCTCCATCAGGCCTTGTTCTCTTGTTGATGAGTAACTGTGATCCCCTGTAGAGGGAGAGGCATTCTGATCTTGGGTATTCTCAGCGTTTTTACGCTGGTTTCTTTCCTTCATTGTGAGTTCATCCACCTGTTGTCTTTGTAATTGCCTACTTTCAAATTAGGTCTCTGAGTGGACGGCCAACTTGTTGATTCCCATCTCCGAAATCTGAGCAACCCACTGCGCCGGCCAAAACAGCGGCATCAAGATTCATGGTGCTTTTCTGCCCCGGGGATCTCCAGTCTGGCTTCCCTCTTGAGTCCCTTCTTCAATCAGGTAAATGGGTGACTCTGCCTTCCCAGAGCTCCAAACATTGATCAGTCCAATTTACTCTGCACCAAGAACTGCCGCGCCTGGGCACTGGCAAAACCATGATGCCGGCCACAAGAGTTGCCCTGACGAGCCGTGGGGCTCCTCCGCTGGGAATCTTCCAGTCCGTGGGTAACAAAAATTCATCTGAAAGTGTGGCGTCCTCTTGTTCTGTGTGTTTTCTCTGGGAGCTACAATCCTGAGCTGCTAGTGATCAGCCATCTTGGATCTCGCTCCCTTAATTTTTTTTTTTTTTTTTAGCTCATCAGCTATCATTAGTGTATTTTGTGTGTGGCCCAAGGCAATTATTCTTTCAGTGTGGCCCAGGAAGCCAAAAGATTGGACACCCCTGGTAGAAGGTCTGTGACTATGGTCATACTGATAATGATGGAAGTTAAATGAGCATTGGCAGGGCACGGTGGCTCACGCCTGTAATCCCAGCACTTTGGGAGGCCAAGGTGGGCGGATCACTTGAGGTCAGGAGTTCGAGACCAGCCTGGCCAACATGGTGAAACCCCATCTTTTAAAAAAAGAAAAAAAAAAAAAAAAAACTTTTTTTTTTTTTTTTTTTTTAAATGAGGAGTGTTTGAGAAATACTGGCAAAGGATTCAGTGTGTGGGATCTGGAGCCAGAGCAAATCCTGGCTAGTTTCCAAAACCAAACATCCCAACAAAGACCCAGGCAAGTTATTAGCCTCTCTGTGCCTCAGTTTTCTCATCTTTAAAATGAAAATAGGCTGGGCTGGTGGCTCATGTTTGTAATCCCAGCACTTCGGAAGGCCAAGGTAGGAGGATTGTTTAAGGCCAGGAGTTCGAGACCAGCCCTGGCAACATAGTGAGACCCTTCCTTGTCTCTATAAAAAGTTTAAAAAAGAAATTATGGCCGGGTGTGGTGTCTCATGCCTGTAATCTTTTGGGAGGCCAAGTCAGGAAGATTGCTTGAGCTCAGGAGTTTGAGACCAGCCTGGGCAACATTGTGAGACTCTCGTCTCTCTCTCTCTCTTTTTTTTTTTTTTTGAGATGGAGTTTTGCTCTTGTTGCCCAGTCTGGGGTGTAATGGCACGATCTCAGCTCACCACAACCTCCACCTCCTGGGTTCGAGCAATTCTCCCGCCTCAGCCTATTAAGTAGCTGGGATTACAGGCATGTGCCATTAAGTAGCTGGGATTACAGGCATGTGCCACCGTGTCCAGCTAATTTTGTATTTTTAGTAGAGACTGGGTTTCTCCATGTTGGTCAGGCTGGTCTCCAACTCCCAACCTCAGGTGATCCACCCACCTCAGCCCCCAAAATGCTGGGATTACAGACATGAGCCACTGTGCCCAGCTAGACTCCCGTCTCTAAAAAAAAAAAAGAGAGAGAGCAAGAAATAAAAATAGCCAGGTGTAGCAGCACACACGCCTATAGTCCTAGCTACTCGGGAGGCTGAGTTGGGGTGATTGCTTGAGCCCAAGAGGTCCAGGTTGCACAGCCATCATTATGCCACTGCACTCCAGCCTGGGTGACATAGGGAGAGAGAGACTTTGTGTCAAATAAATAAATACAATGAAAATAATGATATTACCTCCCTTCATAGGGTTGTCATGAACACTAAATTAGTTGATATTTGTATAGTGCTTGCAATAGTTCTTGGCTGTTAGTAAGTGCTGCATGTTTGTTAAATAACTACATTAAATTAACTGACTTAAGCATAAAAGGGAATGTCCTGACTCTTCTAACTGAAAAGTTCATAGGTATCTGTCTTCAGGCTGGATCTGGGGGCTCAAAGTTTATCATTAGCTCTCTCTCTCCTTTGCTCCCTTCCCACCTCCCATCCCTCAACATCTCAGCTCTGCTCTGTGTTGATCTGTCCTCAGGTGACCTCCCACCTAACATTGGCAAGGTGGCCACTGTAGCTCCAGAGTTACATCCTCATAGCTACCAGCCCAGAGGAAAGATATACTTATTTGTCATTGTTGTACAAAAGTTATATATGCAGCTCAGAATCCAAGAGGTGAAGCCAAGTTCCCCAAATCATGTGGACTGAATGTGTGGGAGGTGTGGTTCCTTAAGGAAAATCCAGGTGTTCTTCAAAGAAGAAAAAAGATCAGATGCTGGATAGGCAAACAATCTAACAAAAATTTAAAGTCTGGGGCTGGGCACAGGGGCTCAGCACTTTGGGAGGCTGAGGCAGGAGTTTAAAACCAGTCTGGGCAACATAGCTAGACCTCATATCTATAAAAAAAAAAAAAAAAAAAGGAAAGAAAGAAAAAATTAAAGTCCACTATACTAAGTAACTTTGTTGGTTTTTTTTTTTTTTTCTTTTTTGCAAAGATAGGGTTTCACCATGTTGGCCAGGCTGGTCTTGAACTCCTGACCTCAGGTGATCCACCCACCTTGGCCTCCCAAAGTGCTAGGATTACAGGCATGAGCCACCACGCCCGGCACGAAATAACTTTGTAAATTATCTTAGCTCTCTGAGCCTCAGTTTCCATGTATGTAAAGTGAAGACAAGCCATGACAGTGCTCACCCAATAAAATCATGGTAAGGATTAAATGAGCTAAACATTTTTACTGAAGCTTAGCACCATACCAGGTAAACAGTAAGCACTCAAGAAATATAAGTTATTATTCTGGAAGTTGCTCTCTGAGGTAGTTTGTGGGTCAGTGTCCTCTTTGTGAGATTTCAGTGTGGCCAGGGCCAGAAAGTGCAGAAGGTTATGGTGCAGCCCATCAACTTCTCTTCAGATGTTTATAAAATAGATCCCAGATTCAGGTGTGGCTCTATGAGCAAGTGAATATGCGGATGGAAGGCTATATCATTGGTTTTGATGAATATATGAACCTTGTAGATGATGCAGAAGGGATTCATTCTCAAAGTCAAGAAAACAACTGGGTCCAATGCAAGACACCCGAAAAAAGAAAAGAAAAGAAAACAACTGGGTTCCTCATGCTAAAAGGAGATAATACTTCTCTGCTACCAAGTGTCTCCAACTAGAAATGATCAATGAAGTGAGAAATTGAGAAAGATCCAGTTTTCTTTTTAGATGTCCTTTGTTGAGAGTACTAAAACATTTGTTCATATTGTTATATTACAAGATGACAATAAATGCTGCAAGATTGTTTGTATTTTAAAAAATTAGTTACTATTAGTAATACACAAGTTACAGCATTACTAAATGATGGAGCAAGGGTTTTTTGTTTTTTGTTTTGAGATGGAGTCTTCCTAGCTCTGCCGCCCAGGCTGGAGTGCAGTGGCACGATCTTGGCTCACTGCAACCTCTGCCTCCTGGGTTCATGCAATTCTCCTGCCTCAGTCTCCTGAGTAGCTGGGATTTCAAGCATGTGCCACCATGCCCAGCTAATTTTTGTAATTTTAGTAGAGACAGGGTTTCACCATGTTGGCCAGGCTGGTCTTGAACTCCTGACCTCAGGTGATCTGCCCTCCTTAGCCTCCCAAAGTGCTGGGATTACATGTGTGAGCCACTGCACCCGGCCATCACTGTACCTGGCTGATCTTTATGCTTTCTTTTTTATTATTATTATTATTTTTGAGACGGAGTCTCACTCTGTTGCCCAGGCTAGAGTGCAGTGGTATGATCTTGGCTTACTGCAACCTCTGCCTCCTGGGTTGAAAGGATTCTCCTGCCTCAGCCTCCTGAGTGGCTGAGACTACAGGAGCCCACCACCACGCCTGGCTAATTTTTTTGTATAGTTAGTAGAGATGGGGTTTCACTATGTTGGCCAGGCTGGTTTCGAATTCCTGACTTCATAAGATTTGCCTGCCTCAGTCTCCCAAAGTGCTGGGATTACATGAACTACTGTGCCCAGCCTATACTGTCTTTTTTTTTTTTTTTTTTTGAGACAGAGTCTCACTCTGTCACCCAGGCTGGAGTGCAGTGGTGTGATCTCGGCTCACTACAACCTCCACCTCCTGAGTTCAAGCAATTCTCCTGCCTCAGTCTTCTGAGTAGCTGGGACTACAGGTGCGTGCCACCATGCCCGGCTAAGTTTTTGAATTTTTAGTAGAGATGGGGTTTCACCGTATTAGCCAGGATGGTCTCGATCTCCTGACCTCGTGATCCGCCCACCTCAGCCTCCCAAATTGCTGGGATCACAGGCGTGAACCACTGAATCCAGCCTATATTTTCTATCAGCTTCTAACAGCAATGCCTCTTCTGTCTGTAGTATTTTACAGTATACAAAGAGACTTCACCTACATTTAAAAAATTTGATTCTCACAATAACCTCCTGGCTTTTTGCAAAGGTTACATAGTTGGAGAACTGGAAGCTCAAGGAACCATGCATCCATCCACTTCCTCAACAAATATGAAGTGTACACCACATTCTGTTGAAAATGGCTCCTCCGAATGCTCCAGCTTCTTTCCATATTTCCACTCATCTATACCCAAAGCAGGGTTTTTCAAGTTGCAGGTCATTATTCATTAGCAGGTCATGAAATCAATTTAGTGAGCTGTTACCAGCAATTTAATATTTTTAATGAAATAGAAAACACCTGGTGCATCCCAAATAGTGCACCAGAATATCATTTTGTGAAACTCTGATTCAGTTACACATCTGCATATATACGTGAATACTGGGTCACAATGTAAAATGGATTTCTCTTTATAAGATCTTGTTAAAGAGTTTGAAAGCTATTGACTAGCAGAGCTTCTGAAACTTTGTAGTCCCAAGACTCCTTTACAATCTTAAAAATTATTCAGAACCCTCCAAAAATGTTTGTTTTTGCAGGTTATGTCTATTGATATTTACCACACTGGAATTAAAACTGAGAAAATTTCACAGGAATACTCAAGCACAGATACCATTAGCCATCAGATTGATATCATTGCATGTCTTGTAGCCTCTGGAACACTCCACTGTACCCTCATGAGAGAACCACTGTGGAAAAGGCAAATAACTTTTTAGTACTATTATGGATATTGTTTTGACCTTGAGACCCACTGAAAAGGTCTTGGAGGAATGGTCTACAGGATATCTTTGTCTAATTCACCCTTTCCAAAACAAACTCATCTTCTTCTCCAAACCAATAGATTCTCACAGGGTCCCCATTTTGGTCATTAACACTTTGAAGTCAAAATAAAAATGTAGGCCAGGCCGGGCGTGGTGGCTCACACCTGTATTCCTAGCACTTTGGGAGGCCAAGGCAGGTGGATTGTCTGAGCTCAGGAGTTCAAGACCAGGCTGAGCAACATGGCGAAACTCCATCTCTACTAAAAATACAAAAAAAAAAAAAAAAAAAAAAAAAAATTAGCCAGGCATGGTGGCGGGTGCCTGTTATCTCAGCTACTTGGAAGGCTAAGACAGTAAAACTGCTTGAACCCAGGAGGCAGAGGTTGCAGTGAGCCAAGATTGTGCCATTGCACTCTAGTCTGGGCAACAGAGCGAGACTCTGTCTCAAAAAAAAAAAAAAAAAGTAGAGATGAATCTCAAAATTTAACATTTTATTTGGGAAGAAAGATTTATAATTTAGGGCACATATGCAGACAGGGTAATCTTCAGTATGTCTGAATAACAAAGAGAAGGTTGGAGATTTCATTTAAAAAGAGAAATGTTGGCCGGGCGCGGTGGCTCACGCCTATAATCCCAGCACTTTGGGAGGCCAAGATGGGTGGATCGCGAGGTCAAGAGATCGAGACCATCCTGGTCAACATGGTGAAACCCCATCTCTACTAAAAACACAAAAATTAGCTGGGCATGGTGGTGCACGCCTGTAGTCCCAGCTACTCGGGAGGCTGAGGCAGGAGAATTGTTTGAACCCAGGAGACGGAGGTTGCAGTGAGCCGAGATCGCGCCATTATACTCCAGCCTGGGTAACAAGAGCGAAACTCCGTCTCAAAAAAAAAATTAATAAATAAATATAAAAAGAGAAATGTATTGCTCTTTGAAAAATTTTGGCCAAGTGCAGTGGCTCACACTAGTAATTCCAGCACTTTGGGAGGCTGAGGTGGGAGGATGGCTTGAGCCCAGGAGTTCAAGACAAGCCTGGCCAACACAGTGAGACCCCATCACTACGAAAAAATTTTAAAAATTAGCTGGCAGTGGTGTGCACCTCTGGTCCCAGCTACTCCAGAGGCTGAGGTGGGAGGATCACTTGAGCTCAAGTGGTCAAGGCTGCAGTAAGCTGTGATTGTGCCACTGCACACTAGCCTGGGCAACAGAGCAAGACCCTGTCTCCAAAAAAGAGAAAGTTGGCCAGGCATGGTGGCTCATGCCAGTAATCCTAACACTTGAGGAAGCCGAGGCATGTGGATCAACTGAGGTCAGGAGTTCGAGACCAGCCTAGCCAACATGGTGGTTGAATACAAAAATTAGCCAGGCATGATGGCAGGTGCCTATACTCCCAGCTATTTGGGATGCTGAGGCATGAGAATTGCTTGAACCTGGGAAGAGGAGGTTGCAGTGAGCTGAGACTGTACCACTGCACTTCATCCTGGGTGACAGAGCAAGACTCTGTCTCAAAAAAAAAAAAGAGCGAGAGAGTGAAAGTTCATTGGCACTAGTAAGGTTCTGGGAAGCTGGCAACCTTTGACTGGTGAATGATGGCAGTAGGTAAAACTAGTTTTAGAGTCATTTCAACAACTGTTAGATAAAACTGGTTTCAGATGACAATAGACAGTTTCAGCAGCCAGGCTTTCAGAGAATTACATTTTTGGAGCAAAGTGTGTCCTGAGTGCTTTTCCCCTCAGCTCTTCAACTCTGGGTATGAGAAAAATGTCCCAATTCATACAGACAACCTTCACAGACACTATCCTCCTGCAGTGACCCACGGTTCAAAGTAAGGATTTTGTTCGAGCTCTGTCTCCTTCATCATCCACAGTCAGTGCCACCAAATCTCAACCACCTCTCTTTTGTCTTTCAAGTGGACAAGGCCTGAGATTATTATTTGGGAGGTAGCCTAGTGTAATGATTAAGACCATGAGTCAGAGTTACACAGACTTTGCTGTAAAGCTTTGGACAAATTACAAATGCATGTGTAAGTTCAAAAGTAGGTGTAGGCTGTGAAATGCATTTTAATCAGAGTGCCGTTATTTTATTCAAATGCTTTTAATTATTGAAATGCACATTTTTTTATTTTGTATTTTTATTTATTTACTTTTGAGACAAAGTCTTGCTCTGTCGCCCAAGCTGGAGTGCAGTGGCGCAATCTTGGCTCACTGCAACTTCTGCCTCCTGGGTTCAAGCAATTCTCTTGCCTCAGCCTCCCCGAGTAGCTGGGATTACAGGTGCATGCCACTACACCCAGCTAACTTTTGCATTTTTAGTAGAAACGGGCTTTCGCCATGTTGGCCAGGCAGGTCTCAAACTCCTGACCTCATGTGATCTGCCCTCCTTAGCCTCCCAAAGTGCTGGGATTACAAGCAAGAGCCACCAAGCCTGGCCTTGGAATGCACAATTTTTTAAATATGCAAATAAAAAGTTTAAAAACTTAGAAAAAAAGTACTAGGGAGGCCGAAGTGGGCGAATCATGAGGTCAGGAGTTGGAGACCAGCCTGGCCAACATGATGAAACACTGTCTCTACTAAAAATCAAAAAATTAGCTGGGCGTAGCGGTGGGCACCTGTAATCCCAGCTATTCAGGAGTCTGAGGCAGGATAATTGCTTGAAGAGAGCTGGCGATAGAGGAGACGGAGGTTGCAGTGAGCTGAGGTCGTGCCACTGCACTCCAGCCTGGGCAACAGAGCGAGACTCCATCTCAAAAAAAAAAAAGCAAAGAAAGTACTAAAAGGTATAGGAATGAAAAGTAAACCTCCTTTTCTCCCCTTTCCCAGAGCCACCCTGTTCCTCTCCTAGAAAGGTAGCCACTTCCTGAATGTCAGTTATCAGAGCTTCTTTTCATTGCTGCTGCACAAATTAAAGTTCTCAGAGCCTCTAACTTCATGTAATGATTTAAGTTTTCTGACTATCAAACTTAAACCCCTCCCTGACTCTCTCTCCCTAGGACAGAGTCTGTTGCTCCTTCCTGTGGACAAACTTAAACCTCTACAAAACTTACTGAATTTGTTGCTTTGATCATAGATGTATTTATCTTTGTGACTATTTTATGAGTATCTAGGAAACCAGTGCCCTTTGCCTTTATAATCCTGATAACTACCCAGTTCAGTGCTTGATGCAGTGTGGGTATTTAGTGAATCTCTGATGACTGAATGCATTTCCCCTGACCAGGCATTTTCAAAGACTCCCCAGTGCCTGTGGAGATATAATCTCAACTCTTCATATGGGCTTTCCAATTCTTTCCATTAGGCCTCACTTCCCCTATCCAAACTGAACTCCTGGGAAATTTGGCTGTAGCCAAGATAATCTCCTTATTATTACCTGACTGCCAAGCCATTTTACCATCAGACATTTGCTTATGCTGCTGACCATCAGTTGAAATTCTAGAATAAAATATTACATGCTATTTCCTAAGAAAAAGTGATTTATCCAATCTTCTTCTTCTTTTTTTTTTTTTACTTCTGTAATAAAATTCCTCTTGGCAGATATTCTTCTTTTCTTTTCTTTTTCTTTTCCTTTTTTTTTTTTTGAGACAGGGTTTCTTTCTGTTGTCCAGGCTGGAATGCAGTGGCATGGTCATGACTGACTGCAGCCTCAACTGCCTGGGTTCAATCGCTCTGCCTGCCTCAGCCTCCTGAGTAACTTTTTAAATTATTATTATTATTATTATTATTATTATTTTTAGAGATGGGGTTTCTCCATGTTGGTCAGGCTGGTCTCAAATTCCCAACCTCAGGTGATCCGCCTGCCTCAGCCTCCCGAAGTGTTGGGATTACAGGCGTGAGCCACCATGCCTGGCTAATTTTTGTATTTTTAATAGAGACAGAGTTTCACTATGTTGGTCAGGCTGGTCTCGAACTCATGACCTCGTGATCCACCTGCCTCAGCCTCCCAAAGTGCTGGGATTACAGGCATGAGCCACTGTGCTTGGCCAATTTTTGTAGGTTTTGTAGAGACAGAATGCCATGTTGGCCAGACTGATCTCAAACTCCTGAGCTCAAGCAATCCAGCTGCCTAGGCCTCCCAAAGTGCTGGGATTACTGGCATGAGCCACCACACCCAGTTCCAATCTATATTTATTTATCCAATATATAAATGCTTAATACGTCTCACAGGAAGGTGTCTGGTTTGGGAAGTTGAAATAAATCCCGTTGTAGCATTGTTTAAAATTGCAAAGAGCACTGAAAGTACCCTAAATGTTTATCAATACAGAAATGGTTAAACAACATTTAGGATATCTTTACTCAGTTGTATACTATATAGCTGTTAAATGAGCTAGATCTAGGAAGGTCAATCTGGATAAATGGAATCACATAGCATGCCTGATTTCTTCCTACAGTGTTACGTTTGTGAGATCCTTCTAGATAGTTGCATTGGTGGTAGTTTTCTCCTTGTTGCCATATAGTAACCCCCTGTATGAATAACATTGCAATTTATGTACACATTTATTTATCCACTCTAATATTGATGATCATTTGGGTTGTTTTCTACTTTTGGTTGTTATGGTTGTGTTGGCTCTTATAAATATTCTTGTGCTTACCTTGGTATACATATAAACATAAACTCACAATCCACTTAGAGTGGAGGATATGCATTTGTGTGTTCAGCTTTATTTGATACTGTCAGATAGTTTTACAAAGTGGTTGTACTCTTCTACACTCCTACAGACAGTGAATAAGAGTTCCAGTTGCTTCACATCCTCAGCAAAACTTGGTAGTGTCAATATTTCAAATTTTAGCCATTTGGGTAGGTGAGTAGTGAGATCTCATTGTACTTTTAATTTGTATTTCCTCATGACTTGAGATTGATAAACTTTTCATATGTTTAGTAACCATATGAATATTCTGTCAGTAATATTCCTGTTCAAGCATCTTGCCCATTTTTATCAAGTCATCTTTTTTCTTATTGATTTATAGTGAAGTGATTCTTTATACAGTATATAGTGACTATGTGTGTATTTATATGCATCACAAATTTGTATGTGTTGTAAATATCTTCTCACCTTTGTGATTTGCCTTTTTATTTTAGCAATATGTAAGGTTGCCCATCCTTCCTCATCTTTGTCAACATTAAAATGCAATTTAGGCCAGGTGTGGTGGCTCATGCCTATAATCCCAGCACTTTGGGAGGCTGAGGTGTTTGGGAGGCTGAGGTGGGCAGATCACCTGAAATCAGGAGATTGAAACCAGCCTGGCCAACATGGTGAAAACTCATCTCTACTTTAAAAAGAAAAAAGAAGCACAAAAATTAGCTAGGTGTGGTGGTGGGCACCTGTTATCCCAGCTACTCAGGAGGCTGAGGCAGGAGAATCTCTTGAACCCAGGAGGCAGAGGTTGCACTGAGCTGAGATCACACCACTGCACTCCAGCCTAGGCAATAGATGGAGACTCTATCTCAAAAAAAAAAAAAAAAGGAAGAAGAAGAAAGAAATGCAATCTAAAAAAAAAATTTGCTAAAAAGCAAAAACCACTGTATATTTCTTAATTAATAGAATTATATATATATTTTTTGTTTTTGAGACAATTTCTGGCCCTACAGCCCAGGCTGGAGTGAGTGGCACAATCTTGGCTCACTGCCATCCCGGGCTCAAGCCATCCTCCCACCTCAGTCTCCTCATTATCTAGGAATACAGGCACACACCATCACAGCTGGCTAATTTTTGTATTTTCTATAGAAAGGGGATTTTGCCATGTTGTCTAGGCTGGTCTGGAACTTGTGAGCTCAATCAATCCAGGCGCCTCCGCCTCCCAAAGTGCTGGGATTATGGGCGTGAGCCACCCCAAGAATTTATTTTTAAAGTAGTTTTATTTAGCCGGGTGCGGTGGCTCACGCCCATAATCCCAGCACTTTGGGAGGCCGAGGCAGGTGGATCACGAGGTCAAGAGATCAAGACCATCCTGGTCAACATGGTGAAACTCCATCTCTACTAAAAATACCAAAAAATTAGCTGGGCATGGTGGCGCGTGCCTGTAATCCCAGCTACTCAGGAGGCTGAGACAGAAGAATTGCCTGAACCCAGGAGGCAGAGGTTGCAGTGAGCCGAGATTGCGCCACTGCACTCCAGCCTGGGTAACAAGAGCGAAACTCCGTCTCAAAAAAAAAAAAAAGTAGTTTTTATTTCTTTCTTTATGTGTGTATATGTGTTTCTTTTTTTCTTTTCTTTCTTTCTCTTTCTCTCTTTTTCTCTCTCTTTCTCTCTTTCTTTTCTTTCTTTCTTCTTCTTTTTTTTTGAGACCAACTCTCACTCTGTTGCCCAGGCTGGAGTGCAGTGGTATGATCTCCACTCACTGCAACCTCTGCCTCCAGGTTCAAGCAATTCTCGTGTCTCAGCCTCCCAAGTAGCTGGGACTACAGGTGTGAGCCACCACATTTGGCTAATTTTTGTATTTTTAGTAGAGACAGGTTCTCTCCATGTTGGCCAGGCTGGTCTCAAACTCCTGACCTCAGGTGATCTGCCCGCCTCCGCCTCCCAAAGTGCTGGGATTATGGGTGTGAGCCACCACACCTGGCCACATTTCCTTTTTCTAGAGTAGTTTTAGATTTACAGGAAACTGGCTGTGGTGGTGGCTCATGCCTGTAATCCCAGCACTTTGGGAGGCCGAGGAGTTCAAGAGCCTGGCCAACATGGTGAAAGCCTGTCTCTACTAAAAATACACACACAAAAAAAAATTAGCTGAGCATGGTGGCAGGCACCCATAATCCCAGCTACTTGGGAGTCTGAGGCAGGAGAATTGCTTGAACCCAGAAGGCAGAGGCTGCAGTGAACTGAGATTGCGCCCCTGCACTCCAGTCTGAGTGACAGAGCGAGACTAGTCTGGAAAAAAAAAAAATTATAGAAAACTGAGCAGATAGTAGAGTTCACATATATCTCCTTTTCCACTCCCTCCCTCACAGTTTCTCTCACAGCTCCCTCCCTCCCAGCACTTTGGGAGGCTACCCACCTCAGCCTCCCAAAGTGCTGGGATAATGCAATGTTATTAATATTGCATTAGTGTGGTACATTTGTTATAATTAAACCAACATAGATATATTATTATTCATCATAACATCAATATATTATTACTTTTATTAGCTAAAGTCCATAGATTACATTAGAGTTCACTGTGTCATATAGCAATTTGGGTTTTGAAAAAAATGCATGTCACATATACGCCATTATAGTACCGCATGATAGTTTTATTGCCCTAAAAATCCTCTTTTTATTAGCCGGGTTAGGTGGCACACGCCTGTAGTCCTAGCTACTAGAGAGGCTGAGGCAGGAGAAGCTTGAATTTGGGAGGTGGAGGTTGCGGTGAGCCAAGATCACTCCACTACACTCCAGCCTGTTCAACAGAGCGAGACTCTGTCTCAAAAAAGAAAAAAATCCTGTTTTTATCCCTTCCCTTCTCTTCGCCTTGAACATCTGGCAGCCACTGATGTTTCTACTGTCTCTACAGTTTTGCTTTTTCCAGAAAGTCATGTATTTAGAATCATACAATAGGAAGCCTTTACAGATTGGCTTCTTTCAGAAAGCAATATGCATTTAAGTTTCCGCCACATCTTTTTGTGGCTTGATAGCTCATTTATCACTGAATAATATTCTGTCATATGAATGTGCCACAGTTTGTTTATCCATTCATCTTTTGAAAGACATTTTGGTTGCTTCCAGTTTGGGGCAATTATGAATAAAGCTAGATAAATGTTCACATGCAGGTTTTTATGTTGATATAAGTCTTTTTGGTTCATTAGGGTATTTATTAAGGTAAATAAACTATTTACTATTTACCCTAGTAAATACTCCTAGATATTTACCTAGGAGTGCAATTGCAGAATTGTGGGGTAAGACTATTTTTAGCTTTGTAAGAAACTGCCAAACTGTCTTCCAAAGTGGCTGTACCATTTTACATTTCCACCAGCAATGAATGAGAGTTCTTGTTGCTCCATAGCCTTGCCAGCATTTGTTATTGTTAGTTTTTTTTATTTTAGCCATTCCAATAGGTGCGTAGTGGTATCTCATTTTAAGTTACAATTCCATGTTGACATATATTGTTTGGCATCTTTCCATATGCTTATTTGCCACTTGTATATTTTCTTTCGTGAGATGTCTGTTTAGACCTTTTGCCCATTTTTAAATTGAGTTATTTTCTTATTGTTGAGGTTTTTTGTTGTTTTGCTTTGTTTTATTTTTTTGAGACTGGGTCTTGCTTTGTCACCCAGGCTAAAATGCAGTGGCATGATCATAGCTTACTGCAATCTTGTATTCCTGGGCTCAAGTGATCCACCTCAGTCTTCTGAATAGTTGCTGTAGCTGGGACTACAGGCATGTGCCACCATGCCTGGGTAATTTTTTTTAATTTTTAAATTCTTTATATAGACATGATCTTGCACTGTTGACCAAGCTGCTCTTGAACTCCTGGCCTTAAGCAATCCTCTCACCTTGGCCTTCCAAAATGCTGGGATTATAGGCATGAACCACCATTCCCGGTTTTCTTGTTGGGTTTTAAGAGTACTTTGTCTTTTGCAAATGTTTTTTCCCAGTTGTGGTTTGTCTTTATATACTCCTAACAACATCTTTTATAGAGCAGGTTTTAAATTTTAATGAAATCCAACATATCAATTTTTCCTTTCATGGATCTAAAAATTCATCATCAAACTCAAGGTCACCTAAATTTTCTCCTATCTTATCTTGAAGAAGTTTATGTTTTTGCATTTTGCATTTAGGTTTATGAACCACTTTGAGTTAATTTTTATGAAACTTTTTTTCTTTTTTTGAGATGGAGTCTCACTCTCATCGCCCAGGCTGGAGTAAAGTGGCAAGATCTCAGTTCACTGCAACCTCTGCCTCCTGGATTCAAGCAATTCTCTTGCCTCTGCCTCCTAAGTGGCTGGGATTACAGGCATGTGCCAACACGAATGGCTAATTTTTTTGTATTTTTAGTAGAGATGGGGTTTCACCATGTTGGCCAGGCTGGTCTCAAACTCCTGACCTTGTGATCTGTCCACCTCAGCCTCCCAAAGTGCTAGGATTATAGGCTTGAGCCACCATGCCCGGCCTTATGAAAAAAAAATTTTTTTTGAGACAGAGTCTCGATTTGTTCCCTAGGCTGGAGTGCAGTGGTGTGATCTCAGCTCACTGTAACCTCCGCCTCCTGGGTTCAAGGGATTATCCTGCCTCAGGCCCCTGAGTAGCTGGTATTACAGGCACGTGCCACCACGCCTGGCCAATTTTTTAATTTTTAGTAGAGACGGAGTTTCGCCATGTCAGCCAGGCTGGTCTCAAACTCCTGACCTCAAGTGCTCCACAGGCCTTGGCCTCTCAAAGTGCTGGAATTACAGGTGTGAGCTACCATGCCCGGCTGGTTTTTGTCAAAGTTATAAAATAAAGTTAGTGTCCGGATGTCCTAGTCTTTTTGGGCTGCTATAACGTAGACTGGATAGCTCATAAGCAACAGAAATTTATTTTTTGCAGTTCTTGAGGCTGGGAAGTCCAAGAGCAAGGCGCTGGCAGATTTGGAGTCTGGTGAAGTCCCACTTCCTGGTACTTTCACTATCTTTTCGCTGTGTCCTCACATGGCAGTAGGGAGCAAAGGAGCTCTCTGGGATCTCTTTCATAAGAGCATTAACTCCTGAGGGCTTTACTCTCATGACCTAATCACCTCTCAAAGGCCCCACCTTCTAATACCATCACCTTGGGGGTTAGGATTTCAACATACTAACTTTGGGGCAACACAAATGTTCAAATCATAGCACTCGATTCATTTTTTGCATGTGGATGTCCAGTTGTTCTAGCATTATTTCTTGAAAAGACTACCCTTTCAGGCTGGGCACAGTAGTCATGCCTGTAATCCCAGCACTTTGGGAATCTGAAGTGGACAGATTGCTTGAGCCCAGGAGTTGAAGACCAGTCTGAGCAACATGGCAAAACCCCATCTCTACCAAAAACTACAAAAATTAGCCAGGTGAGGTGGTGCATGCCTGTAGTCCCAGCAGCTTGTGAGGCTGAGGTAGGAGGATCACCTGAACCTGGGAAGTTGAGGCTGCAGTGAGCTGTGATCATGACACTGCACTTCAGCCTGGGTGACAGAGTGAGACTCTGTCTCAAAAAAAAAAATCCTTTCTTAATTGAATTGTCTTTGTGTGGGTCTATTTCTGAGTTCTGTTCCATTAATCTATTTGTCTATATTTGCCTATTCTTTCACCTATACCACACTGTCTTGATTATTGCAGCTTTTTTTTTTTTTTTTTTTTTTTTAGACAGAGTCTCGTTCTGTCACCCAGGCTAGAGTACAATGGCATGATCTCAGCTCACTGCAACCTCTGCCTCCTGGGTTCAAGTGATTCTCCTGCCTCAGCCTTCAGAGAAGCTGAGATTACAGGTGTGAGCACCACATCCAGCTAATTTTTGTATTTTTAGTGAGATGGAGTTTTGCCATGTTGGCCAGGCTGGTCTCGAACTCCTGACCTCAGGTCATCCACCTGCCTTGGCCTCCCAAAGTGCTGGGATTACAGGCGTGAGCCACCATGCCTGACCCTTGGAATTCTATTTGATATGGCCTTTCTGAGTTTGACTAGCAGAGTTATCCCCCTGATTTGTTTTGTTTTGTAGAGATGTGCTTTTGCCATGTTGCCCAGGCTGGTCTTGAATTCCTGGATTTAAATCGTCCTACCTCAGTCTCCCAAAGTGTTGGGATTACAGGTGTGGGCCACTGTGCCTGGCCTATCCCCCCTGATTTTGACTGACATGGCTGAGAGTTGTCCATATGGAACTAGCCTTGAGCCCTGGACCTGAGTTCTGCCCAAAATTATCACCTTGAAATGTTCTGTGGCAGGTATTCCTCATTGGCTAGCTCAAATCCATTCCTCAATTTCTTTTCTTTTGCCTCCTCTTGCTATATAGAGGATAGAAATGCTAAATAATTGCTTTCCAGCTCTACCTTGTAGATAGAGGTTGTTACAAGACATAGCTCTGGCAAGTGAGATATAAACAGAAATCTGTTTGAGTCTTCTAGAAAGCTTCTGCTTTTTTAATAAAAAGCAGCTAGTGCCTCTACCTTTCTCTTGTTCATTTTGCCTTGAACATAGGTAAGATGCTTGGTGCCACAGCAGCCATTTTGTAACTATAGTGAAAAACTAAAACTTAGGATTCCGGAACAGAAAAAAATAGAAATAAACTATGTCAAATGGCTGAACTAATCACAATAATCACCTCAGGACTTCCTTGCTGTGTGAGAAAATTCAACCTCATGTGTTTAAGCCACTGCTGGTCAGGTTAGATGTTATTTGCAACTGAAAACAGTCTGAACCGATCTAACTATTCTAATGGGGCCATAATTGCGTAGACATCTTTGGAATGACTCCTGGAAATGCCACAGGATTTCTTTTTTTTTTAAATCTCAGACACACACAGTTTATTTCAACGTTGAGTGAAGGAAGCATGTTGTATTCTTGTGCATACTACCTTGTGCATAAATACCTTGAACATAGATAGGAATTTGACTTTCTGGGTGAGAGGGGGAATAGGGGTCTCACTTCTTTTCAAAGGCTGGAGTGCAGTGGCACCATCTCAGCTCACTGGAACCTCTGCCTGCTGGGCTCAGATTATCCTCCGACCTCAGACTCCCGAGTAGCCGGGACCACTGGCACATGCCATCACACCCATCTAATTTTTTGTGTTTTTGGTAGAGACAGGGTTTCCCCATGTTGCTCAGGCTGGTCTCAAACTCCTGCGTTCAAGTGATTTGCCCACCTCTACCTCTCAAAGAGCTGGGATTACAGGTGTGAGTCACCACACCTGGTCAGCATTTGATTTTTTTCTTTTCTTTTCTTTTTTTTTTTTTTTGTTTAAAGATGGGGTTTCACCATCATGGCCAGGCTGGCCTTGAACTCCTGACCTCAGGTGATCCACCCACCTCAGCCTCCCAAAGTGCTAGGATTACAGGCGTGAGCCACCGCGCCCGGCCAGGATTTCTTAACATAGTCTCTTGAATGTCTTCACTGGTGGCAATCTTTGCCTTTGTTGGCTGGATTGGAAGGAAATGGAGACATTTAGCTTAAGAAACAGAAGGCTTAGTGGGGACATGAGAGTTTCATTGTTCAAAGTTATTTTTATTTTAGAAACAGGCTCTCACTTTGTCACCTAGGCTGGAGTGCCCTGGCATGATCATAGCTCACTGTAACCTTGAACTCCTGGGTTCAAGGCATCCTCCTACATAGTTCAGATTACAGGCACATGCCACCACACCTGCTAATCTTTAAGAAAGTCTTTTCAGGCCAGGCGTGGCGGCTCACGCCTGTAATCCCGGCACTTTGGGAGATCAAGATGGGTGGATCACCTGAGATCAGGAGTTTGAGACCAGCCTAGACAACATGGTGAAACCCCTGTCTCTACTAAAAATACAAAAATTAGCTGGGCATGGTGGCGGGTGCCTGTAATCCCAGTTACTGGGGAGGCTGAGGCAGGAGAATCTCTTGAACCTGGGAGGTGGAGGTTGCAGTGAGCCAAGATCTTGCCACTGCACTTCAGCCTGGGTGACAAAGCAAGAATCCGTCTCAAAAACAAAAAATCTTTTCAGAGACAAGGTCTCTCCGTGTTGTCCAGGTTGGTCTCAAACTTCTGGCCTCTATCTACCTGTCTAGGCCTCCCAAGTAGCTGGGATTACAGGTGTAACCTGCCACACCCTGAAGGTTTTTTTTTGGTTTGTTTTTTTTTCTGGAGAAACAGGCTCTTGCTGTGTTGCCCAGGCTGGGATCAAACAATTTTCCTGCCTCGGCCTCTGAAAGTGCTAGGATTACAGGCATGAACCACTGCACCCAGCCCCTGAAGCTTTATTAAGGGCAAAAGGGATCTTTATGACTACCACTCCTGCTACTCCCCCCAAATTAGCCCAGACCTTTACAGTTTATGCAAATATCACCTCATTTAATATACAAAATCTATCTTGCCACAAATAACAGAGTTGGGACAAGTAAGTGGAAATTAAAACTTTATCATTAAGAAGAACTGCTTAATGATCGGAATAGTTCCAACAAGAAAACCTGCTGCTGATGGAGTAAAGTGGCTCAACCTTTAATCCCAGCAGTTTGGGAGGCTGAGTCAGGAGGATTGCTTCGGGCCAGGAATTCAAGACTACCCTGGGCAAAAAAAGGGAGATCCTGTCTTTAAAAATAAAATTTTTTTTAATAAATAAAAATTTTAAAATGTGTCACCTGTGAGACAGAGAACTTGTTTTCCTGGGAAAGGCTGAACAGAGAAGGGAAGCTGATTAGGGCCCACTCAAACCTAAGATTCAGACTCAAGTCTGGGGAATAAGATTGGCTAATTCTTTTTTAGCCTAGCTAAGTAGGGTTTTAGAGAAAGAACGGAGGATCACTAAGTTGAATGGGAGTAGGAGAGTGATTCCAAGTGGAAGGAGCAGCTTGAACACAGGTATAGTACGCATAAGAGAAATTTGGCAGCTCTCAATGAGTTGGACTGGAGTGTAGAGTTTGGGCTCTTGGTGATTTGTGACTTTAAGACAAGTTACCAGCTGGGTGCAGTGGCTCACGCCTGTAATCCCAGCACTCTGGGAGGCCGAGGCCAGTGGATCACGAAGTCAAGAGATTGAGACCATCCTGGCCAACATGGTGAAACCCTGTCTCTACTTAAAATATACAAAAATTAGCTGGTCGTGGTGGTGCCCCCCTGTAGTCCCAGCTACTTGGGAGGCTGAGGCAGGAGAATTGCTTGAACCCAGGAGGCAGAGATTGCAGTGAGCCAAGATTGTGCCACTGCACTCCAGCCTGTTGCCTGGAGACAGAGCATGACTCTGTCTCTGTCTCAAAAAAAAAAAAAAAAAAAAAGACAAGTTACCAAATTGTTCTAGGCCATAGTTTTCTCCTTGATTAAATGAAGGAGCTAATGAAATCGGTGGGTCTCTATCTTTTCTCATGGTGACTTAGATTGTACTCCCGGGAAGCCATGGTGGCTTACACCTGTAATCCTACCACTTTGGGAGGCTGAGGTGGGTGGATCATTTGAGGTTGGGAGTTCGAGCCCAGCCTGACCAACATGGAGAAACCCAGCCTCTACTAAAAATACAAAATTAAGGCCAGGCGCGGTGGCTCATACCTATAATCCCAGCACTGTGGGAGGCCGAGGTGGGTGGATCATGAGGTCAAGAGATTGAGACCATTCTGGTCAACATGTGAAACCCCATCTCTACTAAAAATACAAAAAAATTAGCTGGGCATGGTGGTGCATGCCTGTAGTCCCAGCTACTCAGGAGCTGAGACCTCACCATTGCACTCCAGCCTGGGTAACAAGAGTGAAACTCCATCTCAAAAAAAAAAATACAAAATTAACTGGGCGTGGTGGCATATGCCTGTAATCCCAGCTACTCAGGAGGCTGAGGCAGGAGAATCGCTTCAACCTGGGAGGCGGAGGTTGCAGTGAGCCAAGATCTCGCCATTGCACTCCAGCCTGGGTGACAGAGTGAGACTCCATCTAAAAAAAAAGAAGTGAGCACACTCACTAGTTGACTCAGAATGCACTGCCTATGAGTTAGCTGTGCTCCACAAGCAGCAGTACAGTTTGGAGGGGTTTGTGGGGGTTTTGTGAGACAGGGTCTCACTCCAGTTGCCCTGGCTGGAGTGCAGTGGCACAATCTGGGTTCACTGCAGCCTCAAACTCCCAGGTTCAGGTGATTCTTCTACTTCAGCCTCCCTAGCAGCTGGGACTACAGGTGTACCACCATGCCCAGCTAATTTTTTTTTTTTAGTAGATAAGGGGTTTTGCCAGGTTGCCCAGGCTGGTCTCAAACTCCTGGACTGAAGCAATCCACCCTGCCTCAGCCTCCCAAAGTGCTGGGATTACAGGGGTGAGCCACCCAGCCTGGCCAGAAGTAGTACTGTTAAAAAAAAAGTTTTTTTTAAAAAAGTAAGCACTCTCCCAAAATTGCGTCTTTCCCATTTAACTTTTTGTACTTTTCTACATATATGTCTATAAATATATGACATTTTTGTGTTAAATTTTACATAAATGCCATACTGAATGTATTATCTTTAAACTTCCTGCCTTCACTCATTATGTTTTTAAGATTTATCTTTCTCAATTACATGTAAATCATTTAACTGGTTGTATGGTACTCCACTGTATGAATAACCCACAATTCATCCATTGATTCCCCTACAGAAAGACAGGTTGTTTCAACATTTTTGCTATTATAATACAATTGCAAGATGTATCCTTGCCAATGTCTCCTTGTGCACACATGCAGTAGTTCCCCTAACGTATCAGAAGTAGAATTGCTGGGTTGTAAAATATAAGCATCTTTAATTGGAGGTTGAATATGCCCACTTTTGCCTAGGAATCCAATTAAGAGATGAAAATGGTGGTTTCAGTGACTGCCTCTGCAGAGCTAGTAATCAGTTGAGGCATCATCTCATTATCTTAGGAGAGAAAAAGTAGCAGCATTCACTGCCACAGGTTTATTTGAATAATCCTTCTCTGTTTCCAAAAGCCAAATAAAAAAATACCGGAAGTGGTCATTTAATTAAATATCTACCTAATGCAATAATTGCTTCTAGAGTATCTTGGACACATGTGTATATAAGCCTGTACTTGAATACTACTAGAAACAAAGAACTTACAACCTCTCAAAGTAGTCCAGCTCTGTTGGTTAGAAAACTATCTCATAATCTGAAAACACCGGTGGTTGGGAAGTGTGTGTCTGATTTTGAACTTAACCATCTTGGTCTTCTTTCCTCTCCTTCTCCTCTTTTTTTTTTTTTTTTTCTTTTCTGACAGGGTCTCACTTTGTGGCCCAGGCTGGAGTGCAGTGGTGCCATCTTGGCTCACTGCAACGTCTGCCTCCTAGGCTTAAGTGATCCTCCTGGCTCAGTCTCTCAAGCAGCTAGGACTACAGGCACGCACCACCGCACCCAGCTAATTTTTTTTTTTTTTATTTTTAGCAGAGACAGGATTTGGCCATGTTGGCCAGGCTGGTCTCAAACTCCTGACCTTAAGTAATCCTGCCACCTTGGCCTCCCAAAATGATAGGATTATAGGCATGAGCCACACCCAGCCCAGCCACCATGTCTGCCCTAATTTTTTTTTTTTTTGAAACAGAATCTTGCTCTGTTGCCCAGGCTGGAGTGCAGTGGCGCAATCTTGGCTTACCACAACCTCCACCTCCTCTCTACTAACAAAAGTTCATTCTAACAACAATTATTTACTGAGTTTCTGCTATGTGCCATAGACTGTGCTAGGAGTCACAGAAACATCACCCACTCTTCTCTGTCGGTATATCTAAGATCATCTGTGACCTCGCCAGCATTAAACAAGAGTCTAAAATGGGGTTTCTCTGCCACAACTAAAACAGGATGCTAAAATAATTTTAAAATGGGGGTTCTGGATTTGAATAGTCTAGGCTTTAATCCCAACTGTACCACCTCCTTGTTATGTGATTGTGGGAGTCTTCCTTCCCCTCCTTTCCCTTCCTTTCTCCTTTCTCCTTCCTTCCTTCCTTCTCTCCCTCCCTCCTTCCTTCCTTTTCTTCCTTCCCTCCTTCCCTCCCTCCCACCTTCCTTCCTTCCTTTTTTTTTTTTTTTGAGACAGAGTCTCGCTCTGTTGCCCAGGCTGGAGTGCAGTGGCGAAATCTCAGGCTCACTGCAGCCTCTGCCTCCCGGGTTTAAGCAATTCTCCTGCCTCAGCCTCCTGAGTAGCTGGGATTACAGGCACGCACCACCATGCCCGCCTACTTTTTGTGTTTTTAGTGGAGATGGGTTTTCACCGTGTTGGTCAGGCTGGTCTTGAACTCCTGACCTCGTGATCTGCCCGCCTTGGCCTCCCAAAGTGCTGGGATTACAGGCGTGAGCCACCATGTATGGCTGGGAGTGTTTCTTAATCCACTAGTACGCATTTATCTCTCATGGTAAGTATTCAATAAACGTTAGTTTTTTTTTTTTTTGTTTTTTTTGTTTTTTTTTTTGAGACGGAGTTTCGCTCTTGTTACCCAGTCTGGAGTGCAATGGTGCGATCTTGGCTCACCGCAACCTCCGCCTCCTGGGTTCAAGCAATTCTCCTGCCTCAGCCTCCTGAGTAGCTGGGATTACAGGCATGCGCCACCATGCCCAGCTAATTTTTTGTATTTTTAGTAGAGACAGGGTTTCACCATGTTGACCAGGATGGTCTCGATCTCTTGACCTCATGATCCACCCGCCTCGGCCTCCCAAAGTGCTGGGATTACAGGCGTGAGCCACCGCGCCCGGCCCAATAAACGTTAGCTATTATTTAATTAACCCAATGACCCTAACCAAGGTTGCAGCCTGAACCCAGGGAGCTACAGATAGATGATCTAAAAGCTTTCTTCTAGTCCCAAAGTCTATGATTTTTTTATATTCAGTGGAACAGCTGTGGGGGAGAGGTCAAGAGGAATGGCCCACAACATTTTTAGGAGAAAGAAAAGGTTTTGTGGGCTGATTTCACAAGGGTAGTTTCTTCTTTTTACTTTTTTTTTTACTTTTTTTTCAGTTCTTACTCCTCTAAATAGGAGATAAATCACCCTTTAGATTTACTCCTCTAAATGGGGAGAAATCTCCCTTGGGGAGAAATCACCAGCAACTAGAATACTACCTTGGTTTCTGGGAGTATTCAGGTATTCACAGACAAATTCGTACTCATGAGCAGAATTGGAAAAAAACAAGAAACGCATGGAGTAATAAACACTATAAATACCAAATACATATATTCAGTCCTTACTGAGAGCAGGTGCTGTCTGGTTTTCACAGGAAAGACAGGCAGTGTTCAAAGGCTCAGACTCTGGAGTCAGGCAGATCTGGGTTTGATTCCCAATTTGCCTCCTTATCAGGACCCCAGAGGCAAGTTGCTTTTAAGCTTTCTGTTTTAGCTTCTTTCCTTTTCTGCAAAACACAACAGCAATAATACCTAAGGGACTGTGCCCAATCCAGTGCGAATAAAAGTGAATTGTTGTTATTATCTGACAAAGGGCACCCTATGAGTGAGTGACAAGTTTCCCTTGTCAGAAGGTGATGACACTTGTCTTCCCTTTCTGACTTGAGGTTTCATGGGTGGGGCCTGGTCTCTGCCTTAAGAAGATAGGCTTAGTGCCACCCTGGTCACCTTGGGTACTTCCTTAATAAAGAGGAGGGTGTCTCCTCCATCATACCTAGGACTCCACAAAGCTGGAACTGCGTCTCTTCCTCAGAGGTGGGAGCAGCAGTGTCTCCGACAGGGTCAGATGGACCTAGTCTTTCCTCCTACCCCGGGGGCAGCCAGAGTGTGTGTGGCTGCCAGTCTACTCAGTGTAGGACCGATTCTTTCATCCTCTTCCTTAAGGCCCAGGAGACGCGAGTAAGGACTCTGCGACTTCAGCAGCGCCCCCAGAGCAGAAAGCAGTGGGCTGAGGCTCGGTTCTGGAGAGCCTCGGGGCCCTAGACTGAGAGGTCCCACGATTCGGGGGTTCAGAGGAAGTCTTAAGGAGCGCTTAAGACACTGTGCGGGGGCCTGGGGACCAGTGGGCGAGCATGTGAGCGGGTGTCCCAGAAGCTGTGTGAGGAGCGTTTCACCCGGTGGCGGGGTGGGAGGTGCGTCCGGGTAACTAATGGCAACCGGGTGGGGTGAGCCCGCTCAGCAGGAACTCCTCGACGGCGAAAAACTACGACTCCCAGGGTGCCCCGGGGCTTAGCCCAGCTTTCCCGCCCGCCCACTGGCTGCCGGTCCCGCGAGCGGCGAAGCCCATTGGCCACGAAGGTGAGGGGCTCCCCACTAGCAGGTTAGTGGGCGCCGCCGGCAGCAGACGTTGACCGGGTGCGGGTGGGGGGGGCGGGTTAGTAGGGGGCCAGGCTAGCCATTCTGGAAGCGGCCGGGCGCGGTCTCCGTAGCGTAGCCGCCGGCTGTGAGGCGCGGGGCGGAGGCGGAGACTGCGTGGCGCATGCGCGTTGCTGGGCTTCTCCTGGGTCCCCAGACAGCTGGAGGAGATAAACAGAGGAGGAGGAGGGAGGGGAGTGCGTGTGTGAGAGCGCGCGAGGGAGTGTGAGTGTGTGTGAGCGCGGGTGTGAGGCGGTGCGCAGGGGCGGGCGGAGGCGCTGTCCGGCCCCGGCCAGGCGCCGGGCGGGGAGCATGGGAAGGGGCTAGAGCTGCTCGGGCCCCCCAGCCCCCTCCCCGGGATCCGCGCCCCCCCTCCCGGGAGAGGGGCCGCCCCCCCGGACGGACATGGGCTCCTGAAGTTGCGCTGCCGCCGGTCGGGGGAAGAGACCTGACAGGTACGGGTCGCCACCGCCGCCGCCGTCGCCGTCGCCGCCCCCTGCTCTCCGCTGGCGCCCAGGCGGGGACCGGCTCCCGCAGTCCCAGCGCCCTGGCCGCCCTCTCTGGGCCGGCTTCAGCCCTGCCGGCCTGGGGGCCTGCGCCCGCCCGCCTCGGGGCCCCGGGTGTCCCGAGAAGGGCCAGGCCTCTCCGGGGCGGAGGGCAGAGTGGGCCAGGGGCGGGGTGGGGGCGGAGGGCTGGTCGGGACGCAGGGGGAGACTGTGGGAGTTCTCTGGCGAGGGAGAGGTGGAAGTCGTTCCATCACGGGACTTTTTTGCGGAGTTTTTGTTTGACATCTGATCTGGCGCCGGAGTCAGGAAGAAGGGGCAGGTGTAAGTGCCGGGAGGGCAACGCCGGCCTGACTTGCTTTCTTAGTGTCTGTCTCTCTGTCTCTCTCTCTCTGTCTCTGTGTGTGTGTGTGTGTGTGTGTGTGTCCGTCCGTCCACCGCAGATGCCTTCAGTGGCCCATCCTGGCACCAAACTGAACTCTGCCAAGGTGTTTCCACCAGGCGACTGTAGCACCCCGTATACAAAGGGCCTCTGCTTGGAAATGGGCTATTCAGTACCCACTTCAAAGGGTAAATAGGAAGTGAGGAGATAGAAGAGACTGCGAACCAGCAGGATCCAATTCTTGGACTGAAAGCCGCAGTGAGACACCCCCTTGCCGGCCTGGTTGACTTTACTTGGTGCCTTGGGCTCTCTCTCCTCTGCGTGTGTACTCCCATGGTTTCTAGAGAAGAGTGCAGGGGCCTATGACTAATATCTAACAGCCGAATTTGACTGTTTCCCCCAAAGTTCTTTTCTTCTATGACTTTAACCTCCTGAAGTAGTTAGAGCAACGTTGTAGTTTTTCTCTCAAGTTGGTGACTTTAGGAGCCTGGTAGGGTGGTTGATGCTTCCCCATTCTTTCCAAGGATGGGGTAGATGATCTAGGTAAAGTGGCAGCGAAGTCTTCTCTTTTTAACAAAGCCTGACCGTTTTGAGAAGAAAACTATTTTGAGGGCAGCTTCTGACTCAAAGAATATGAGATCTCCACTTAGTACACTGGTATGCCCAGTGGTCTGTACTAAGCTTTTTTGTGTCTTTTAGAGTCGGTGAGTGGCCAGCCTCTGCTCACTGTACTGAAGGAACTACTTAATGCTATTTCTGTCTTGAGTTCTGGCTTATTCTTCCTTGTGATTCTTACATCTTTAGTGGGATTGAATTGAATTTTTGCTGTTGAGTGTAACAACCAGATCCTCTGTAACAGACCAGGGAGTAACTATTGGGGCTTCTTTGGGCCAAGTCTGAGACTTACTGAGATTTCTTCATTGCAGGTTGTTGTAGTTCATTGGCAGTTAAGAAACGACCTTTTCTGTCATAGTTTGTGATCCTGCTGCTTTAAGTCTGGAGTCCTGCTCTCCTTTCCTTTTTTGACCTATGTAGGAGCACTTATGTTCAAGTCTTATTTTGATTTGAAGAAACAGTGCTTTTAGATCAACTCTGCAGAATAATTGAGCAGCAGTCCGTATTTCTGCCTGGGACACCTTCCCTGCCTGGCACAAGGGAAAGAGAGAACATGTGTAAAGAGTATGATGATGATGATGATGATGATGTTAACGGCTGTTTACCAGTTTCATACAATTGGCAGTTTTTCTAGCTGGGAGGAGTTCAGTATTGACTCATTGGACATCTTATGTAGGGTATTTTTTGCACACCTAGACTTTAGGATCTGGAAACACAACTGAAAATCTTAAAGTTCACTGCCAAACATTTGTGGATCTTGAGGGACCAATTGCTAAGGAAGATCTAGATTATAACTCGTTCTTTAATTATTTTTTTTCTCTCCTTTTATTTTTTGAGATGGGGTCTCACTCTGTTGCCCAGGCTGGTCTTGAACTCCTGAGCTCAAGGGATTCTCGTGTCTCTGCCTCCCTAGTAGTGGGACTACAGACACAGCCACCATGACTAGCTCTCATCTCTCCTTTTAAATTAAGGAATGTGTCTCACATGTGCAGTTCTGAGTCTCAGAGAGGAAGTCAAACAGAACATGTAAACCCGGTGATACTTGTCTTTTCTTTGGGTCACTGGTTTAATTATCTGTCCTGTTTCCTTTCTTCTTTCCTCCTCACCTTTCCAGATGCTCCACTGCATCTTTAGGCTGCCATTGCAGATTGCTGGACCCACAAAACTCTTCAGTTGTTCTGTCTTAGCTATCATCTCTTCAGAAGCCAAAGTTCTGGCAGTTGCCATCAGAAACCAGTTCCTTGGTGTTATGTTTAATTTGAGAGTTATTTGCCAGTTGGGATATGTCCTAAAAAGTGACTGACATTTTATTCAGGGCCTGGTATGTCTTGGGCTCAGTGCTAGTTAGTATTTTTACTTTATCCAGGGTAACCGTCATGTCTGTCCTGTGAGGTGAGAATCATTTTCCCTGTGAAGAAACAGATTCAGAGAGATTAAGTAATTTGCTTAAGGTCACACAGCTAGTAAGAGGAAGGATTGGAATTCAAACTCAGGTCTATCTGCTCTATGATACTGAATTGCCTCGGGGACTGTGACACATGAGGAAGAACTGAAAGGACCAAGGCTAAGAGCCTGGAGGAAAATGATACTTCATTCAAATACTTGAAGAATTGTCATGGGGAAAGGAAACTGGATGTTCTCTGTGCTAGAAGGAGTCGCAGGATTAAATGACATAAATTCCAAAACGGTAGACTTTGGTTTGATAGGAGAAATTGTAGCTTTCTAAAAAGAAAATTGGCTGCCTTGTGAAGGAGTCAGTTACCCATCGTTGCAGATATTCAAGCAGAGGGCTTGCCACATCTCTTAAAAATTTTTTTTAAATTTTTGTTTTATTGAGACAGAGTCTCACTCTATTGCCCAGACTGAAGTGCAGTGGCGTGATCTCAGCTCACTGCAACCTCTGCCTCCCGGGTTCAAGCGATTCTTCTGCCTCAGCCTCCTGAGTAGCTGGGACTACAGGCATGCGCTACCATGCCTGGCTAATTTTTGTATTTTTAGTAGAGACGTGGTTTCACCGTATTGGCCAGGCTGGTCTCAAACCCTTGACCTCATGATCTGCCTGTCTTGGTCTCCCAAAGTGCTGGGATTACAGGCATGAGCCACCACACCCAGCCTTTTTTTTTTTTTGGAGACAGAGTTTCACTTCGTCACCCAGGCTGGAGTACAGTGGCCTGATCTCAGCTCACTGCAACCTCTGCCTCCCGGGTTCAAATGATTCTCATGCTTCAGCCTCCTGAGTAGCTGGAATTACAGGCATGTACCACCACGCCTAGCTAAGTTTTGTAGTTTTGCAGAGACAAGGTTTCACCATCTTGGCCAGACTGGTCTTGAACTCCTGACCTCAGATAATCCACCAGCCTCCACCTCCCAGAGTGCTGAGATTACAGATGTGAATCACCGAGCCCGGCCCTGGCTAATTTTTTGTGTTTTTAGTAGAGACAGGGTTTTGCCATGTTTCCCAGGCTGGTCTCGAACTCCTGAGCTCCACCTGCCTTGGCCTCCCAAAGTGCTAGGATTATAGGTATGAGCTGCTACTCCCGGCTTTTTTTTTTTTTTTTTTTTTTTGAGACAGGGTCTCACTCTGTTGGCCAGGCAGGAGTTCAGTAGGGCAGTCTTGACTCACTGCAACCACTGCCTCCTGGGCTCAAGTGACCCTCCTGCCTTGGCCTCCCAAGTAGATGGGAATACAGGTGCATGCCATCACGCCTTGCTAATTTTTAAATTTTTTTATAGAGACGGGGTTTCACTGTGTTGCTCAAGCTGCTCTCAAACTCCTGGGATCAAGCAGTCCATCCACCTCAGCCTCCCAAAGTTCTGAGATTACAGGTGTGAGCCACCATGCCCAGCCTCCCTGTCTGATCTGTAAAAACTAACATGGCTGAGCACGGTGGCTCCACTTTACAAATGAGAAACTGAGAGTCTAGAAAGTTAAGGAATATGCTGGAGGTTATACAGCTAATAGTGATAGGGCTGATATTTGAACCCATGCCTGCTCCTTCTTAGCTGTGTGACCTAGGGTAAATCATGTGTCCTCTCAGAGCTATAGTTTCACCTATGTTGCAGTGGGTTTATGAGAACTAAATGATGAAATACATCCTTTTTACTAGACCTCATTGATTGCCTTCAAGAACCAGGGCTTGGGTGTAAAGGGGTACCACTTAGTTGGCTTCTTCTGGGTAAACTCAGGCCTAAGTGCAACCCTGAGCGTTCTGGGGCCCATTCTTTGTGCTATTAGTAATAGTGCTGACTCCTTGAAGGGCTTTGTGGCATTAGTGACTAATACCTTAAAAACTTTAAGCCTAGGCTGGGCTCCCGTGGCTCACGCCTGTAATCCCAGCACTTTGGAAGGCCGAGGTGGGCGGATCACAAGGTCAGGAGTTCGAGACCAGCCTGGCCAATACGGTGAAACCCCATCTCTACTAAAAAATACGAAAAATAGCTGGCGTGGTGGTGGGCACCTGTAGTCCCAGTTAGGAGGCTGAAGCAGGAGAATTGCTTGAACCTGGGAGGCAAAAGTTGCAGTGAGCCGAGATCATGCCACTGCACTCCAGTCTGGGTGACAGAGCGAGACTCCATCTCAAAAAAACAAACAAACAAAAACTTTAAGCCTGAATAAGGGGAGGATGCAGCCAAAAACCCAGAGTATAGGAGGAAGTGATTCTCAGCTACTACTGCAGAGCCAGATTTAAGGGTCACCGTTGGCGTTTTTATATTTATTATCTTCTTTTAGGATACAAGGTCACAACTGCTAGAGCTGTGAAAGAGCTCAATGCCAAGAATAATGACCCTTAATCCTCCCTGTAGCCATCTGGGGAGGTATTAACCCCATTTTCTTGGGGGTGGGGTGGAGAACAGGATCAGACCTTGCCCAGGGAGCTATCCAGAGGCTGTTGAGGGCAATGTTAGGATCAGGACTTTTGTAAAATTTTGTCCTTATTCCTAACCCCCAGATTTTATAAAACTACTTATCCTTGAACTTCTTCGGGAGACTTTCTGAGAATGGGAGCTAGTGTTTGGGTGCTGATGGCCTACCTGGCTCCCTTTTGAGTCACACATCTGGATGTAACACAACTGTCACTGAGTTAGAAAGGAAACATTTCCAAATTGACTGGTGGAGTTTTCATTGACCTTTCAGCAGTAGTAGAGTTAGAGGATGAAACTTCAGAGCCTTCTCTACAAGAGGTATTTTGAACTGTGGCAGGATTTGTCAGGATGCAAGTTAAAGCAAAATCCAAGACTGCAGATGCTTTTAAATAGTGAAAGAGTATAGCATTATCAAAATATGCTCCCCTTTCTCTGTTTCCTTCCACTATCTTAAGGTAATTACGGGGCCTAAGACTAGACAGGAAAATTCGCTGTGATCACTGGAAAACAAAGTTCTGAAAACATCCAGAAAAATTTTTCACAAAGCTCAAACAAGTGGCTGGGTGTGATGACTCACACTTGTTTTTTGTTTTTCTTGTGTTTTTTTTTGAGCTTTTCCCTTTGTCACCCACAATGGAGTGCAGTGGTGCGATCTCCGCTCACTGCAACCTTGGCCTCCTGGGTTCAAGTGATTCTCTTGCCTCAGCCTCCCGAGTAGCTAGGATTATAGGTGCATGCCACTGTGCCTGACTGATTTTTCTATTTTCAGTAGAGATGGGGTTTTACCATGTTGACCAGGCTGGTCTCAAACTCTTGTCCTCAAGTGATCCTCCTGCCTTGGCCTCCCAAAGTGCTGGGATTATAGGCATAAGCCACTGTGCCTGGCCAGATGGCTCACACTCGTAACCCCAGCACTTTGGTAGAGTGAGGTGAAAGGATTGTTTGAGGCCTGGACTTTGAGAATAGCCTGGGCAAAATGATGAGACCCCCATCTCTACAAAAAATTACAATTAGCCAGGCATGGTGATTTGCACCTGTAATCCTAGCTACTCGAGTGACTGAAGCAGGAAGATCTCTTAAGCCTAGGAGTTCGGTGTTACAGTAAACTGTGATAGTGCTACATTCCATTCCAGCCTGGGCAGCAGAACTAGAGACCATGAATTTCTCTTTTTTTTTTTTCTTTGAGATGGAGTTTCACCCTTGTTGACTAGGCAGGAGTGCAATGGTGCAATCTTGACTTACTGCAAACTCTGGCTCCTGGATTCAAGTGATTCTCCTGCCTCAGCCTCCCAAGTAGCTGGGATTACAGGCATGCACCACCATGCCCAGCTAATTTTTTGTATTTAGTAGAAATGGGGTTTCACCTTGTTGGCCAGGCTGGTCTTGAACTCCTGACCTCAGGTGATCCACACACCTCAGCCTCCCAAAGTGCTGGGATTACAGACGTGAGCCACCGTGCCCAGCCTACCTTGTCTTAAAAGCTCAGTCAGCAATATAGAGCCCATCGAGCAGGGGAGGAGACATCAAGGTGAGTTTTTATCTAAAGCTTCCCAGAAAATGAAGCATTGCTTAGAAGCATCTCTCTTCTACAGATAAAAATTCAGGCAGTCCTACATGGGATTATTTAAGCCAGGAGCCTCAAACATGGCTAAGAAGTTTCCCAAAGATGCTTTAGTGATAAGTCTGTCTACCAGGCAAACCTTTCCCAGAACCTGTCCTTGTGCCAACTTAGTCCATGACCCTGAAATGGACTCTTTAAATTTATGTTTGAGATCAGCAGAGTCAAGTCAAGTTAACCGTAAGGAATGGTAAGGGAAAAAGTTTCAGCAGCTTCCTGAAATTTTATCAATATTGATATTACAGGTGTGAGCCAGGTTCAAGTGATTCTCCTGCCTCAGCCTCCCGAGTAGGTGGGATTACAGGTGCCTGCCTGCCACTGTTCCCAGCTAATTTTTGTATTTTTAGTAAAGACAGGGTTTCACCATGTTGGCCAGGCTGGTTTCAAACTCCTGACCTCAAGTGATCTGTTCGCCTTGGCCTCCCAAAGTGCTGGGATTACAGATGTGAGCTACCACGCCTGGCTCGGTAATTATTTTTTAGTGGCCAATGGTTTGGCCCTTAGAGTCAGACTGTATAGGTTGACTCTCTAAGAACTGTGTAACTTTGGCAAATTCACTTTTCTGTACCTCAGATCCTGCATCTGTAAGATAAGGATAACAATAGCACCTGTCTCATAGGATTATTATGAGGAGTCTATGAGATGACACTTGCAAAATGTTAGACTGTTCAATAAATACTATTTAACAGGATCAGTGTCAGGCATTTTACATGCAAGTGCTTCTGTTCCTCCTCACCCTGCAGAGGTAGGTATTATCAGAATAGGAAACTGAGGTTTAGAAATGTCAGTCAGGGTCTGGCACAGTGGCTCACGCCTTTAGTCCCAGCACTTTGGGAGGCTGAGGTGGGCAGATTGCTTGAACCCAGGAGTTTGAGACCAGCCAGAGCAACATGGCGAAACCTCATTTCTATAAAAAAAAAAAATGCAAAAATTAGCCAGGTGTGGTGGCTCATGCCCGTGGTCCCAGCTACTTGGGAGGCTGAAATGGGAGGATCTCTTGGGCCTGGGAGGCCAAGGTTGCAGTGAGCTGAGATGATATCACCACACTCCAGCCTGGTGATAGAGCCAGACTCTGTCTCAAAACAAATAAACAAATAAACAAATAAAATTAAAAAGATGAAGAGATGTAAGAGATATAGAAAGGAAAAAAAATTAAAAAGAAATGTCAAGTCAGGCCGGGCGCGGTGGCTTACGCCTATAATCCTAGCACTTTGGGAGGCCAAGGTGGGTGGATCACCTGAGGTCAGGAGTTCAAGACCAGCCTGGCCAACATGGTGAAACCCCATGTATAAAAAAATAAATAAATAAAAGAAATGTCAAGTCAGACAGAAAATAGGTGGCAGAGCTGGGATTTGAACCTAAGATCTGTATGTCCACAGCTACACTCTTCATTTTATTAGGCTATCTCTATCTCTTTGTTTTATTTTGTTTTGTTTTTGAGACAGCACCTCACTTTGTCACACAGGCTGGAGTGCAGAGGCACAATCATAGCTCAATATAACCTCAAACTCCTGGGCTCAATTAGTCCTCCCCCTTCCCTCCTCCCTTCTTCCTCAGCCTTCCTAGTAGCTAGGACTACAGGAGTATGCCACCATGCCTGGCTAATTTTTTAAAAAATTTTTTTGTAGAGACAGGATCTTACTCTGTTGCCCAGACTGCTCTTGAGCTCCTGGCCTTCAGGTGATCCTCCTGCCTCAGCCTCCCAAAGCACTGAGATTACAGGCATGAGCTACCATATCTGGCTTTATGCTATTTCAAATGACCTTTATGCATCAAGAGTGAAGTTCAGTTCTCACTTCGTTGCATCTTTCATCTTTTTTTGTAGGATTGCTCCAGTAGAACCACTATAAATAGAGTGAAAGGAAACTTGCATGCATCTTTGCATAATTCAGAATGTTGAAAGGGGTTCAGTTGTCACCCTGGTTGGGAGCATTTCCCTGCTATGAGAGGTAGTATGTCTAAAGGAAAGAGAATACAAATGTTTTAGGTTCCATTTCTGTCTGGTCTGCTGTTAACCAGTAGTGTTAAAATCGCAGGATAGGCCAGGTGCGGTGGCTCACACCTGTAATCCCAGCACTTCGGGAGGCTGAGGTGGGTGGATCATGTGGTCAGGAGTTCAAGACCAGCCTGGCCAAGATGGTGAAACCCCATCTCTACTAAAAATTCAAAACTGAGCCAGGTGTGGTGGCAGTCACCTGTAATCCCAGCTACTCAGGAGGCTAAGGCAAAGAATTGCTTGAACCCAGGAGGCGGAGGTTGCAGTAGCTGAGACTGTGCCACTGCACTCCAGCTTGGGTGATAGAGCGAGACTCCATCTCAAAAAAAAAAATTGCAGGATAGTGTCCTGGAAGGGGTTTTGTAGCTTATCTTAGAGTCCACCTCTCATTTACAAATGGCAGAATAGACAGAGAGCAAAATGCCTCACTCAGGGTTATGCAGCCAGTTAAAGGCAGAGGCTGGCGTGGAGCCCAAGACCTTGTATATCCCAGTCCAGTGCTTCTTCCTCAGTATCATGTAGTGTTGTGCTTCAGCTCTCCCTTGTTAAATGGGGACTATTTTTGTACATGAGCACTCATAGCAGCATTATTCATAGCAACTTCATATTAGCTTTCTAGCTTCCTCAAAGGATTATTGCAAAGTTCAAATTAAAAGCTTGAACAAAAGTAGTTTGATAGGTATAAAACATTGTGTGTATGCAAGGTGTCATGCCATTATTCATTCAGCAAATATTTATTGGTGCCTGCTGAGCTTATATTACTCCTGGAAGACCGGAGGATCAGTGGATGAATTGGATGAAGAGCAGGCCCTCAGCATGCTTTTAATCATCTAAGAAAGAGAAGCCACATAAATAACCACAGCTGAAGGTAGGAGACAGATGAAGGAAAGGCTAAGAATGAAATTTTCTTTTCATAATCTGTGATTTTGAGGTAGAGAAAACAAAGGGTTTTAAGGTATTTCTTTCTTCTTTATTGACATACAATTCATGTACCATAAAATCTACTCTTTTAAATTATAGAATTCATTAGTTTTTGTTTTTTAAGATGTGGTTTCACCATGATGGCCAGGCTGGTCTTGAACTCCTGACCTCAGGTGATCCACCCACCTCAGCCTCCCAAAGTGCTAGGATTACAGGCATGAGCCACAGCGCCCGGCCTCATTAGTTTTAATATAGTGACAATGTTGTGCAACTGTCACCACTATCTAATTCCAAAACATTTTCATCACTTAAAAAAGAAACACATACCTTTTAGCTCACATTCCTCCCCAACACCCCATTTCCTCCCTTAGCCCTAGGCAATAACAAATCTACTTTCCGTCTCTGTAGGTTTTCCTATTCTTGACATTTCACATAAATGGAACCATATAATATGTGGTCTTTTGTGACTGGCTTCCTTTACTTAGCAGAATGTTTTGAAGTTTCTTCCATGTTGTTGTATGAATTAGTATTTCATTTCTTTTTATGGCTGAATAATATTCCATTACAGTGGATATTACCACATTGTATTTATTCATTCATCAGTTGATGGCCATTTGGGTTGTTTCTAATTTGGGCTACTATGAATAATGTCACTATGAGTATTCATGTACAAGTTTATGTATGGACATATATTTTCTTTCTTTCTTTTTTTGAAGCAAGGTTTCACTCTGTCACCCAGCCTGGAGTTTAGTGCCACAAACGTAGCTCACTGTAGCCTCAAACTCCCAGGTAGTCCTCCTGAGTGCTGGGATTATAAGCGTAAGCCACCACGCCCAGCCTATTTCTGCATTATTATTTATTTAATTAATTTTTTGAGACAGAGTCTCCCTCTGTTGCACAGGCTGGAATGCAGTGGCACGATCTTAGCTCACTGCAACCTCCGCCTCCTGAGTTTAAGCGATTCTCCTGCCTTAGCTTCCTCAGTAGCTGGGATTACAGGCACCTGCCACCACACCAGCACCAGCTAATTTTTGTATTTTTTTAGTACAGATGGGGTATCATCATGTTGGCCAGGCTGGTCTTGAACTCCTGACCTCAAGTGATCCTTCTGACTCAGCCTCCCAAAGTGCTGGGATTAAAGGCATGAGCCACTGTGCCTGGCCTTGTGCAGGGTTTTTATATAGGTAAACTCATGTCATGGTGGTTTGTTGTACAGATTATTTCGTTACCCAGGTACTAAGCCTAGTACCCCATAGTTGTTTTTTCTGATCCTCTCCCTCTTCCCACCCTCCACCCTCAAGTAGGTTGCAGTGTCTGTCTGTTCCCTTCTTTGTGTCCACGAGGTCTCACCATTTAACTTCACTTACAAGTGAGAACATGCTGTATTTGGTTTTCTGTTCCTGCTTTAGTTTGCTAAGGATAATGGCCTCCAGCTCCATCCATGTTCCTGCAAAAGACAGGATCTCATTCTTTCTTAAGGCTAAATAGTCATTCCATGATGTATATGTACCATATTTTCTTTTTCTTTTTTTTGAGATGGAATTTTGCTCTTGTTGCCATTGTGTAATGGTGCGGTCTTGGCTCACTGCAACCTCTGCCTCCCTGGTTCAGGCGATTCTCCCACCTCAGCCTCCCAAGTAGCTGGGATTACAGGTGCCTGCTACCATACCCGGCTAATTTTTTATTTTTAGTAGAGACAGAGTTTCACCATGTTGGCCAGGCTGGTCTCGAACTCCTGACCTCAGCTGATCTGCCTGCCTTGGCCTCCCTAAGTGCTGGGATTACAGGTGTGAACCACTGTGCCTGGCCTGCACCACATTTTCTTTATCCATTCTGCCGTTGATGAGCATTTAGCTTGATTCCATGTCTTGGCTATTGTGAATAGTGCCACAATGAACATACTGCACATGTGTGTGTATCTTTATGGTGGAACAGTTTATATTCCTTTGGGTATATACCCAGTAATAGGATTGCTGGGGCAAATGATAATTCTATTTTTAGCTTTTTGAGGAATCCTCACACTACTTTTCACAGTGGTTGAACTAATTTACACTCCCACTAACAGTGTAATAGTGTTCCCTTTTCTCTGCAACCTTGCCAGTGTCTGTTATTTTGACTTTTTA
Source organism: Aotus nancymaae (assembly GCF_030222135.1). Classification (NCBI taxonomy): domain Eukaryota; kingdom Metazoa; phylum Chordata; class Mammalia; order Primates; family Aotidae; genus Aotus; species Aotus nancymaae. The sequence continues at coordinate 23,810,236 of NW_026988467.1, forward strand.
ATAATGGCCATCCTGACTAGTGTGAGATGATATCTCATTGTGGTTTTGACTTGCATTTCTCTTTTTTTTCTTTTTTTTTTTTGGTACCGTGACTCGGATTTTTTGTTTGTTTGTTTGTTTTCTGAGACAGAGTTTCACTCTTGTTGCCCAGGCTGGAGTGCAATGTAGTGATCTTGGCTCACCGCAACCTCTGCCTCCTGGGTTCTAGCAATTCTCCTGCCTCAGCCTCCCTAGTAGCTGAGATTATAGGCATGCGCCACCACACCCGGCTAATTTTGTATTTTCAGTAGAGACGGGATTTCTCCACATTGGTCAGGCTGGTCTCAAACTCCCAACCTCAGGTGATCCGCCCGCCTTGGCCTCCCAAAGTGCTGCGATTACAGGTGTGATCCCATGCGCCCAGCTTGACTTGTATTTCTCTAATGATCAGCGATACTGAGCTTTTTTTCATATGCTTGTTGGCCACATGTATGTCTTCTTTTGAAAAGTGTTCATGTCCTTTTGCCCACTTAATGGGATTTTTTTTCATGTAAATTTGTTTAAGTTCCTTATAGATGCTGGATATTAGACTTTTGGCAGATGCATAGTTTGCAAATATTTTCTCCCATTCTATAGGTTGTCTGTTAATGATACACTTTAAAATGATTAATTTAATGTTATGTGAATTTCACTTAAAAATTACTTTTTGGAGTCAGAGTCTTGCCCTGTCACTCAGGCTGGAGTGCAGTGGTGTGATCATGGTTCACTATAGCCAAAACCTCCTGGGCTCAAGCAGTCCTCCCACCTCAGCTTCCCACGTAGCTGGGACTATAGGTGTGCCACCATGCCCAGCTAATTTTTATACTTTTTCTAGAGACGGGGTTTCGCCATGTTTCCTGGGCCAGCGTCAAACTCCTGGGCTTAAGCAATCTTCCTATACTGGTCTCCCAAAGTGCTGGGATTATAGACTTGAGCCACCATGCCCAGCCTTAAATTTTTTAAAAAGAAACCATATCCTGGCTGGGTTCAGTGACTCACGCCTGTAATCCCAGCACTTTGGGAAGCTGAGGCAGGCAGATCACTTGAGGCCAGTAGCTCAAGCAGCTAAGCCAACATGGCAAAACCCCATCTCTACTAAAAATACGAAAAATTAGCCGAGCGTGATGGCACATGCCTGTAATCCCAGCTACTCTGGAGGCTGAGGCACGAAAATCTCTTGAACCTGAGAGGCAGAGGCTGTAGTGAGCTGAGATGACACTACTGTGCTCCAGCGTGGACAACAGAGCGAGACTCTGTCAAAAAAAAAAAAAGTGGGGGGGCAACCATATCCTTTAGCTGTCACTTCTCTATCCCCCCATTCCCTTCAGCCCTAAGCAACCATTAATCTACTCCCTATTTCTATTCTATTTTGTTTTATTTTGTATAAATGAAATTATACAATATTTAGGCTTCTTTCACTTGGCATAATATTTTCAGAGTTCATCTATGTTGTAGCATGTATCAGTACTTCATTCCTTCTTATGGCCAAATAACATTTTGTTGTATGGATATGCCACATTTTGTTTATTTATCAGTTGATGGATGTTTCCTTTTGGCTATTATGAATAATACTGCTATAAACTTTTTTTGTTTGAGACTGAATCTCACTCTCACTAAGGCTGGAGTGGCGTGATCATAGCTCACTGTAACCTCAAACTCTTGAGTTCAAGCAATCCTCTTGCCTCAGCCTCCTCAGTAGCTAGGGCTATAGATGGATGCCACCACACCTGGCTAATTTTATTTTTTTAGAGATGAGGTTTTGCTGTGTTGCCCAGGCTGGTCTTAAATTCTTGGCCTCAAGTGATCCTTCTCCTCGGCCTTCCAAAGTGCTGGGATTGCAGATGAGCCAGTGCACCTAGCCTTGCTGTAAATACATTCTTGTACAGATTTTGTGTGGCATTTCTTCGCTTTTAACAAAGTCACAGTTTTCCTTCTAATCTTGCATTTCAAACCTAACAAGTGATAAAGACATCCTATATTCTGCCCCCTCCATCCTACAGTGAAATCTCCCTTGTCAGCTTCATCTCTGGTAGGAAATTAGAGGGGAAATGTTATGATCCATGCTACTGAGCAAATGTAACAGGGGTTACCAGGTTTTAGTAGAATTCAAATTTGGCTAACATTTATTGAGCACCGACTACAATCTAGGTACTGTTATATACTTTTTTTTTAATTTTTATTTTTTGGAGACAGAGTCTCACTCTATTCCCCAGGCTGGAAGTGCAGTAGTGCCAACTAAGCTCACTGCAATCTCCACTTCCCAGGTTCAAGCAATTCTCCTGCTTCAGCCTCCCAAGTAGCTGGGATTACAGGCACGTGCCACCATGCCCAGCTCAATTTTGTATTTTTAGTAGAGATGGGGTTTCACCATGTTGGCCAGGCTGGTCTCAAATTCCTGACCTCAGGTGATTTGCCCATCTCAGCATCCCAAAGTGCTGGGATTACAGATGTAAGCCATCACACCCAGCCCTGTTATATACTTTCATACATATTTTATGTATTCACAACAACCCATTAAAGTAGATGTTAGCATCCCCATTTTACAAATGAGGAAATTGAAACAGAAAATTTAAGTAACTTGCCTACGTAGGTACTAATTGGCACACTGAGGGGGAAGCTGCAGTTCAGGCCCAGGTGCCTATGTGTTGTATGTTTTTCTCTTTCTGCTACATTATCCAGAGCCAAACAAGAACTGTAGCACACATGAAAGGGGTGGTTCTTCATATTTGGATATTACCATTCAATTCTTCGTTCTAGATATGTGATCTTCACAGATGTACTTTGTTCTAAGTCACGTTAACCTCAGGCTATTACATTACTGGTCACCTTGGCATTATGAGTAGACTAATTCCTCCAAATTGAGCTGTTAACTTTTTTTTTTTTGAGACAGAGTCTCACTCTGTCACCCAGGTTGGAGTGCAGTGGCGTGATCTTGGCTCACTGCAACCTCTGCCTCCTGGGTTCAAATGATTCTCCTGCCTCAGCCTCCTAAATAGCTGGGGTTACTGGTGCGCACCACCACTCCTGGCAAATTTTTTTGTATTTTTTTAGTAGAGACAGGGTTTCACCTGATCACCATGTTCGGCTAATTTTCTTCATTTTGTAGAGATAGGGTTTCGCCATGTTGGCCAGGCTAGTCTTGAACTCCTGACCTCATTATCCACCTGCCTCAGCCTCCCAAAGTGCTGGGATTACAGGTGTGAGCCACCATGCCTAGCCAGACTTTTATTTTCTTGTTAGCATCCTTTAAAATCATAGATAGGCTTGTAGAAGAAAGTTTTCCAGTAGCCTAGGTTAAAAGTTTGTAGAAATGATGGGGTTAAATGGTGACATGCTAGGCATTTTAGAGCTCCAGGAATAGAATACCTTTTGGGAAGTATAACATCTGCATAGCAGCTCATATTTTCTTTGTAACATTATGTGTGTGTTTTCCTCAGTACCTGAGGTATTTTTATATTTTTCATAATCCCAGCTCCCAGAAATTGGCTTCCTTCTTTCTCCTTAATTCATTCAGTATCTACTAGAGCTGATCCACAATACCCTAATGTATAGTAAACCTTGGGGCCTGGGCACAGTGCCTCATGCCTGTAATTCCAGTACTTTGGGAAGCCAAGGTAGGAGGACTGCTTGAAGCTAGCTAGGCAGTCGAGACCAACCTGGGCAACATAGCAAGACCCTGAATTGAGAAAAAAAAATTAACTGGAAATGTTGGTGCAAGTCTGTAGTCCTAGATACTTGGGAGTCTAAGGTGGGAAGAAGGATTGTGTGAGCACAGGAGTTCAAAGTTATGGTATGCTCTAGTTGCACCACTATATTCCAGCCTGGGTGATAGAGTAAGTCCCTGCCTCTATTAAAAAAATAACCTTTGGTATCAGAAGTGACCTTGGGGACAAAAAAAAAAAAAACCTGCCAGATGTGTCAGCCTGGTCAACATGGTGAAACCCTGTCTTTACTAAAAATACAAAAATTAGCCAGGCATGGTGGGGGGGCATCTATAATCCCATCTACGAGGGAGGCTGAGGCATGAGCCGAGATCATGCTGCTGTACTCCAGCCTGAGTGATAGAGCAAGACTCAGTCTCAAAAATTAAAAAAAAATTTTAAACCCACCAGATGTGGTGGCTCATGCCTATAAATCCTAGCACTTTGAGGGGCTGAGATGGGAGGATTGCTTGAGCCCAGGAGTTGGATACCAGCCTGGGCAGCAAAGTGAGGTCACATCTCTACAAAAAATAAAAAAAATTAGCTGGACATGGTAGCACACACATGTGGTCCCAGCTACTCAGGAGGGTGAGGTGGCAGGATTACTTGAGCCAAGGAAGTCTAGGCTAGAGTGCAGTGAGGCAGTGATTGCACCACTGCACTCCAGCCTAGGCAACCAAGCAAGATCTTGTCTCAAAAAAAAATACAAAAATAAAATTGAAAAACCTTTGTCCTCTAGCTAGAGAAAGTTTTTGTTGAGTTTTTATATTTTTCAGACAAATTAGCCATTAATGTATTAGAGCTTCAAGTATGCAAATCAGGGTTTATTGTTAACTGTGCTCTCCTTACAATGAAGAAGAATGCACGTTAAAGGTTACTTGTGCCCGGGCACATCTCAACACTTTGGGAAGCTGAGGCAGGCAGATTATTTGAGGCCGGGCATTCAAGACCAGCCTGGGCAAAATGGTGAACCTCTGTCTCTACAAAAAATACAAAAACTAGCTGGGCTCAGTAGTGCATGCCTGTAGTCCCAGCTACTTGGGAGGCAGAGGCATGAAAATCGCTTAAATCCAGGAGGTGGTGGTTGCAGTGAGCTAAGGTTGCACCACTGCGCTCCAGTCTGGGTGACAGAGCGAGACTCTGTCTCAAAAAAAAAAAAAAAAAAGAAGTTATTTGTGGTCTGTTATGGTCCCTGTGGTCCCCTTTTTCCATTAGGGTTTTCCAAGTTGTCTTTCTTATTCTGTATGATGTGTTTAGTTTGTTTCCCTCAGTGTAATTTTTGGTGCTTCTAAGATGTAGGAACAAATGAGAGTATAAAGAAGGTTTAACTTATTAATTCATGTTGTTCTTTCTGAATTTAGTGTCCTACCTATTTCTTTTGGTCGTTTGGTTACATTTCCCTTTTTTAGTCTCTTTATGGTGCTCTGATTACAATGGCCTTATAGTCAATGAAGAACAACTGTATTGCCTCTCTTTGTTTTTTACTGTTATTGTTGTTTTTTTGAGGCGGGGCTGAGTCTCACTCTGTCACCCAGGCTGGAGCAGTGGTGCACTCTCTGCTCACTGCAACCTCTGCCTCCTGGGTTTAAGCGATTCTCCTGCCTCAGCCTCCTGAGTAGCTGGGATTATAGGCATGTGCCACCAAGCCCAGCTAATTTTTTTTTATTTTTGGTAGAGACAGGGTTTCACCATGTTGGCCAGGATGTTCTGAATCTCTTGACCTTGTGATCCGCCCGCCTCGGCCTTCCAAAGTGCTGGTATTACAGGTGTGCCCGGCCTTTTTTTTTTTAAATTAATTAATTTATTTTTAAAAGAGACGTGGTCTCACCATGTTGGTCAGGCTGGTCTCGAACTCCTGACCTTATGATCCACCCTCCTCAGCCTCCCAAAGTGCTGGAATTACAGGCGTGAGCCACTGTGCCCGGCCCCCCCTTTTTTTTTTAAAGAGACAAAATCTTGCTGTGTTATTCAGGCTGATCTCTAACTCCTGGCCTCAAGTGATCTTCCTACCTCTGCCTCCCAAAATTCTGGGATTACGGGCGTGAGCTACCACACCCAGCCATCTGCTATATTTTCAAAGTTCATCACAGTGCCTGGCATAATAGGCATTAGAAATTTTATGTTAGGAATTTTTTTTTTTTTTGAGACGGAGTTTTGCTTTTGTTGCCCAGACTGGAGTGCAATGATGTAATCTCGGCTCACCGCAACCTCCATCTCCCAGGTTCAAGTGATTCTCCTGCCTCAGCCTCCCGAGTAGCTGGGATTACAAGTATGCACCACCACGCCTGGCTAATTTTGTATTTTCAGTAGAGATGGGGTTTCTCCATGTTGGTCAGGCTGGTCTCAAACTCCCAACCTCAAGTGATCCATCCACCTCAGCCTCCCAAAGTGCTGGGATTACAGGCATGAGCCACCGCGCCCGGCCTATTTTATGAATTCTTAAAGTCCCTAATTTCAGCCTTTTTGCCTCTTTGCAGAACTGAACATTATGTAATTTGCATACTGCTCCAGACAGAAATCCTCTTGTTGTAGTCTTTTCTAGTGTTTAATCATATATGTAACTTTGTTGTGTCAATTCCAAATCTCTCATATATCGTTTCATATCTGAGCTCAAAGCCCTCCATAAAATAATACTTTTAAAATTTGATTATAATTAAATCTTTTCATCCTCAAATAACTGTTGATTTATTGATCTGATTATTTGTGTTTGAGAAACTTTGGACTGAAGTATGAAACTTGTTATGCCCCTTGGTAGATTTAAAGATATTTCCTTCCTGATGTGAACCTTTTAAATAATCTCTGCTTAGAAGTGTTTCCAGTTTTAGACTGGGCACAGTGGCTCACACCCGTAATCCTAGCACTTTGAGAGGTTGAGGCGGGCAGATCGTGAGGTCAGGAGTTCGAGAGCATCCTGACCAACATGGAGAAACCCCATCTCTACTAAAAATACAAAATTAGTCGGATGTGGTGGCGCATCCCTGTAATTTCATTTACTCGGGAGGCTGAGGCAGGAGAATCGCTTGAGCCCATGAGGCAGAGGTTGCAGTGAGCTGAGATTGTGTCATTGCACTCAGCCTGGTCAATAAGAGCGAAACTCTGTCTCAAAAAAAAAAAAAAAAAAAAAGTTTTAAAAACAAAAAAGAAAAAACAAGATTTTAAAAAATAAAGTGTTTCCAGTTATGCTTGTCTGTAAAAGTTTGTAGAAAGGCACTGAATCCCTTTTTTCTTGAGAGGAGAGAAGACAAGCATGCTCCAAGATGAGCTTTCTGCCAGTATGCTATCTATCATTTCTTCTTAGGATGGGAGCCGAAATATTCACCAGAATGCTAGTTAGGCCAGGCGTGTTGGTTCACACCTATAATCCCAGCACTTTGGGAAGCAGAGGCAGGTGGATCAGTTGAGGTCAGAACTTCAAGATCAGCCTGGCCAAACATGGTGAAACCCTATCTCTACAAAAAAATACAAGAAAATTAGCTGAACATGGTGATGCACGCCTGTAATCTCGGTTACTTGGGAGGTTGAGGCACGAGAACTGCTCGAACCCAAAACGTGGTGGTTGCAGTAAACTGAGGGCACGCCACTGCATTCCAGCCAGGGTGACAGAGTGAGACTCTGTCTTTAAAAAAAAAAGAATGCCGATTAAGCATCAGTTGTATTAAATTTTGACTTTTTTTTTTTTTTTTTTTGAGACAGAGTTTCGTCTGTCACCCAGGATGGAATGCAGTGGCTTAATCTCAGCTCACCACAATCTCCACCTCCCGGATTAAAATGATTCTCCTGCCTCAGCCTCCCGAGTAGCTGGGATTACAGGCATGTGCCACCACGCCTTGCTAATTTTTTTGTATTTTTAATAGAGACGTGGTTTCTTCTCCCATTCTGAGAAGAAGTGATAGATAGCATGTTGGCCAGGCTGGTCTTGAACTCCCAATCTCAGGTGATCTGCCCACCTCCGCCTCCCAAAGTGCTGGGATTACAGGCATGAGCCACCACACCTGGCCAAATTTTGACATTTTGGTTTTTTTTAAATTTCGGTCTACCAATCAGATCCCAATTTCCATTTTACCATTTTACCATTTATCTGAATTGTGGTTTCCTGCTTGTCTGGTTTCTCTTTTTCCCCCTACTCTTGTTCCTTTTAGTATTTCCAAGCCACACACCAGTGTTAGCTAAAAGCCCCTTGCCTTTGATACTGAGCTCTCTTAGTATAGGTACTATGTATTTCATCTCATATTCCCCCTTGTCTTTCCCAGTGCTTGGTGCTAGGTAAATACCCAGTTAACGTTTTTGTTTGTTTTGTTTTGATTTTGAGATGGAATATTGCTCTGTTGCCAGGCTAGAGTGCAGTGGCATGATCCCAGCTCACTGCAACCTCTGCCCTCCCGGGTTCAAGTGATTCTTCTGCCTCAGCCTCCCCAGTAGCTGGGACTACAGGCACGTGCCACCATGCCCAGCTAATTTTTGTATTTTTAGTAGAGATGGGGTTTCACCATGTTGGCCAGAATGCTCTTGATCTCTTGACCTTATGATCCACCCGCCTTGGCCTCCCAAAGTGCTGGGATTACAAGTGTGAGCCATCGCATCTGGCCCCCAGTTAACATTTTAAGGAAATTAATGAATAAGTGGTGGCAATTTAGTGGGCTCTTTTGGTGGATACTCATATTGATCGCTACTCTAGGAAATTACATATCGTAGTTGTCAAGAGAATGGACTTTGGAATCTCACAGCCCTGGGTTTGAGTTCCTGCTCCAACTCCAGTTTTAGCTGTGTAACATTGTGAAAATTGTTGCATGTCTATGAATATGTTTCCTTATATGTAAAATTCTGATAGTAAGAGCATCTACCATACAAGCTTTTTTTGTTTAAGACTACTCAAGTGCAGTAATGAGAAGAGGGGAAAGAGTAGAACAAAGAGTTTGATCTGTAATCAATTGAGATAACTCGCTACGTTCAGACCAGCCCATAAAACTTTTTTTTTTTTCTTAGATGGAGTCTCGCTCTGTCGCCCATGCTGGAGTGCAGTGGTGCCATCTTAGCTCACTGCAAACTCTGGCTCCCAAGTTCAAGCGATTCTCCTGCACCAGCCTCCTGAGTATCTGGGATTACAGGCATGCACCACCACACCTGACTAATTTTTCTATTTTTTTTTAGTAGAGATGGGATTTCACTAATGTTGGCCAGGCTGGTCTTAAACTTCTGACTTCAGGTGATCTGCCCATCTTAGCCCCCTAAAGTGCTGGGATTACAGGCATGAACCACTGTGTCCGGCCAAAACTTTTTGAACCAGTCTTCTGTGATCTTAGTACGCTCTTTCTGGAAGTGGATTTCCCCCAGTTGTTTGCTGCTTCTTGTCATTCATGTTACAGCTTAAATGTCCTCTTCTCAGAGAACCCCTCTATATCAGGCAGGATTTGTAATTGTATGCCACAGAAACCAACTCTGGCTGATTATTGAAAGGATATTGAGGAAATTCATAAAACATCAGGGAAGGTCATAGAGTCATGCTTGAAGAATGCTAGAACAAGAGAAACTGAGCAGCAGGCAGGACCCACAAGTAAAATCACTCATAGACTCAGCCTGGTGAAGACATTGTTGCCACCACTACTTACACAGCTAACACCATCAGCTGCACTGGACTTAATGACCACTGTGGTCACCCCTGGCTACACTCCAAGTGGACTCTCTGTTGTCCTCTGACTCTGAAACACTGGATTCTAGTTCAAGATTTAGGGGTGTTGTGTCTGGTTGGCGTAACCTGGGCCATATATTCACACTGTAGCTTCAAGGGAGCCTCAGAAAGAGAATCTCAGTCACCTCCTTTCTCACTTTATAGTGGTAAGGGGCTCTGCTTCCCACTAGACTCAGAAGGGGAATTCCCAAAAATTTAAGAAGGGTTCAAATGGTGAAAAGCCAGAAAATTCAATAAATGTCCACTACAGTTTATTTGACCTCAAGTCTAAAAGTAGCTCACCAGTCCCTGTCACTTCAACTTGTGTTATTGTCATCATAGCACTTTCCACTACTGGATATTTTCTTTGTTTTATTTATTTCATTGTTTATTGTTTGTCCCCTCCTGCTAGAATGTAAGTACCATGAGAGCAAGGACATTGCCTGTTTTGCTCACTGTGCCCTTCATTCTGTGCCAGGAATAGCACCTGGCATGTAGTAAAAGCTCCTTATGTTCATTTGTTGAATGGATGACTCTAAAACCCTTAGCACAATGCCTGGCACATAGTAAGTGCTTAGTATTTGGCAACATATATTTCTTAGCAAATAAAAACATTTATATTCTTTTTTTTTTTTTTTTTTTTTTTTGAGACGGAGTCTCACTCTGTTGCCCAGGCTGGAGTGCTGTGGCGCGGTCTCAGCTCACCAACCTCTGCCTCCCAGGTTCAAGCAATTCTCCTGCCTCAGTCTCTGAGTAGCTGAGATTACAGGTGCCTGCCACCATGCCCAGCTAATTTTTTTTTTTTTTTGAGATGGAGTCTCATTTTATTGTCCAGGCTGGAGTGCAGTGGTGCGATCTCAGCTCACTGCAACCTCTGCCGCCAAGTTCAAGCAATTCTACCTCCGCCTCCCAAGTAGCTGGGATTACATGCACCTGCCACTGTGCCTGGCTATTTTTGTATTTTTAGTAGAGACAGTGTTTCACCATCTTGGCCAGGCTGGTCTTGAACTTCTGACCTCCTGATCCACTCGCCTTGGCCTCCCAAAGTGCTGGGATTACAGGCGTGAGCCACCGCGCCCGGCCATGTTTTTGTATTTTTGGTCGAGACGTGTTTCACGATGTTGACCAGGCTGGTCTCAAACTCCTGACCTCGTGATCTGCCTGCCTTGGCCTCCCAAAGTGCTGGGATTACAGGTGTGAGCCACTGTGCCCAGCCAAGTAGCTGTATTTTTAGGATAAAAGAAAAACCTTTTGACTTACATTATTTCATTTCACCTCCACAGCAGTCTTTCAAGGAAAAAGCGTATTTTGGGTAAGGAATGAGCCTTTTTTGGGTGAAGCGTACATAATGCCATCAGTGTTTGTTCCAGTGCATCCTATGCCAGTGAGTCACAGGAATGAGTGCCTACTTGGAAAGACTAAAAGACTTAAGCAAGGTCACAAAACTGTTCTTAATACCAGATATAGTCACTTCTTTGGTGTTATTTCCAATATAATCATCCTCACCTCATATGCTTGGTGATTGTGGGGAAATTGTTGTTGTTGTTGTTTTGGTTTTGACCAGTATATCACAAAGCAGAGCTATAGACACAATTTCAGGCTAGTGTTTAACTTACATTAATTTGTTCAAATTCACTTTTTTAATTTGATGGCCAAAGAGCTCTGGAAAAATCACCATGAAACTATAATTCTCAGGTGGTATTCCTGGTGGTCTTGATGCTCACCCTTAAAAATGCCAGCAACTGCCATATCTCCCTTGTAATGACACTAAGATGGCAGTGCTGAATGGTTTCATGTTGTAAGGGAAGGTTCTTGCCTTTTTAAGAGCTCATGATCCTGCCAGGCATGGTGGCTCACGCCTGTAATTCTAGCACTTTGGGAGGCTGAGGTGAGAGGATTACTTGAGCCCAGGAGTTTGAGACCAGCCTGGGTAACATAATGAGACCCAATCTCAATTTAAAAAAAAAATGGCTGGGCACAGTGGCTCATACCTGTAATCCCAGCACTTTGGGAGGCCGAGGCAGGCTGATCACCTGAGGTTGGGAGTTCGAGACCAGCCTTATGAATATGGTGAAACTTCCACCTCTACTAAAAATACAAAAATTAGCCAGGTGGCAGGTGCCTGTAGTCCCAGCTACTCGGGAGGCTGAGACATAAGAATCACTTGACTTGAACCCAGGAGGTGGAGGTTGTAGTGAGCCAAGATTGTGCCACTGCACTCCAGCCTGAGCAACAAAACGAGACTCTACCTCAAAAAAAAAAAAAAAAAAAAAAAGGGCCAGGCACGGTGGCTCATATCTGTAATCCCAGCACTTTGGTAGGCCTAAACGGGTAAATCACAAGGTCAGGAGTTCAAGATCAGCCTGGCCAACATGGTGAAACTCCATCTCTACTAAAAATTGAAAAATTAGCTGGGTGTGGTGGCAGGCACCTGTAATCCCAGCTACTCACGAGACTGAGGCGGGAAAATCGACTGAACCCAGGAGGCAGAGGTTGCAGTGAGCCAAAATTGCACCATTGCACTCCAGCCTGGACAACAGGACAAGACTCTGTCTCAAAAAAAAAAAAAAAGAAGAAGAAAAGAGCTTGTGATCCCAAAATTGATTATGGAGGTATTAGTCCCAAAGAACTTGGGCTGAATGAGAATATCTAATTTGGCAGCAAGTTTTTTTTTTTTACTGTCCTACTGCATGCCTAGCACTAAAGGGAAAAAAAAAATCTGCAATAACATAATGTTTAGGTGTAGAGTTTTCTTTTGTGGTTAAGTGACAGAGGAAAGGAAGAAGTCTACTCACAGATCAGGTGAAAAACGTGTGATTTCAGGAGGGTGTGCTAGGAATCTACAGGAGGCCAGCTGGTGAGAGATTGAAAGGTGGCATTGTGAGGTTCTAATGGCTGGCAGGGTTGGCAGAGAGAACTGGTGGACCCTGAGAGCCATCTTCTGAGGACAAAGGGCCATGATTGGGCAAAAAGACCAAACTTCTTCTGTGTAGCTTCAAAGGTGGAAGCAGGACTAAAAGGTGAAAATGACAGGAGGCAGAACTTTCCTTGAAAGTCTAATATTTTTAAATCTGATTATAAAAGTGTGCTTTTATAGAATAATTTTTAAAATATTAAAAAGTAGAAAAAGTCGGTTATATTATTATCCAGAGATAGCTATTATTTTCATTATTTTACTTATTTTTAATTTGTTTAAAGACAGGATCTTGTTCTGTCATCTAGGCTGGAGTGCAGTAGAGCCATCCATAGCTCACTGCAGCCTCAAACTCCTGGCTCAAGTGATCTTCCCACCTCAGCCTCCTGAGTAGCTGGGACTACAGGTGCATGCCACCATGCCCAACTATTTTTATTGTTGTTGCTGTTACAGATAAGGTCCCACTTTGCTGCCCAGACTGGTCCCAAACACCTGGCTTCAAGCAGTACTCCCTCCTCAGCCTTCCAAAGTGCTGGGATTACAGCTGTGAGCCATGCCTGGCCCTATTTTTTAAAAACATATATATATATATTTTCGAGAGAGAGGGTCTCATTTGTTGCCCAGACTGGAGTCCATTGGTGTGGTCTTAGTTTACTGCAACCTCTGCCTCCCAGGCTCAAACAATCCTCCCACCTCAGCCTCCTTAGTATCTGGGATCACAGGCATGTGCCACCACAACCTAGCTAATTTTTTATAGAGAAAAGGTTTTGCCATGTTGCCCAGACTGGGTTGGAACTTAGGAGCTCAAGTGATCCACTCACCTCAGCCTCCCAAAGTGCTGGGATTACAGGTGTGAGCCACTATATCCAGCCTATATTTCCTTTTATAAACATAGCTGTGATAACTGTGGAAAAAGCAGCATGTTATATAAACATTGTAATAAGACATAAACATTTTGTTTTTCATAGTTTGATTTCTAATCTCTGTATGATATATGGCTATACTATACATTATTTAGTCATTCCTCTATTATTAGAAATTTGGTTAGCTTTAATTTTTTTGCTGTTACAAAATCTATGATGAATATGCTTGGGTATGGAATCTTTTTTTTTGTGAGAGAAAGAAAGAAAGAAAGAAAAAGCGGGAGAGAGAACAGGATTCTTGCTCTATTGCCCAGGCTGGAATGCAGTCTAAAAATAGGTATTAAAAACCTCTTTTATGCCGATAATTGTGCTTAACAACGGAGACAGGAAGGAATAAGGGAAAAAAATAACAAACAAACAGCCAATCAATATTTTATTTAAGTCTGTGAAATGCTATGCAAATGCTGAAGAGTGATTTACTTTCAATTATGTAGTCACTTTCAAAATAGGTGTAATATGATACTGAGAAAAATGTATGTTCTGTGGACCTGGGGTGGAGAATTCTATAAATATTCACTGTTTACTTATTCCAGGTCTAAGTTCAAATCATAGATGTCCCTATTAATTTTCTATGTCGTTGATCCATCGAAAATTAACAATGTGGTGTCAAAATCTCCCGATATAATTGTGCGGGAGTCCAGGTCTCTTTATAAGTCATTAAAAACTTGTCTTATGTATCTGGGTGCTCCTGTATTGGGTGCATATATATTTATAATCATTAACTCCTGTTGTTGCATTGATCCTTTTACCATTATGTAATGTCCTTCTTTGTTTCTTTTAGTCTTTGTTACTATTAAAGTCTATTTTGTAAGAGACAAAAGTTACAGCTCCTGGTTTTTTTTTTTTTTTTTTGCTCTCCATTTAATTGGTGAATCTTCCTCCATCCCTTTGTTTTGAATCTTTGTATGTCGTTGCTTGTGAAATAGATCTGGATACAGAGTACCGATGGGTTTTGACTTTTTATTCAATTTACCTCTCTGTGTCTTTGATTGGGGCATTTAATCCATTTAAATTTAGAATTAATATTAATATTTGTGAGTTCAATATTGTCATTTCATGCTAGCTGGCTATTTTGTCCATTAGTTGATGTAGATTCTTCATTATAGAGATACTCTTTAAGTTTTGGTAAGTTTTTGGGATGACTGATACTGGTTGTTCCTTTCTGTTTGTAGTACTTCTTTCAGAAGCTCTTGTAAAGCAGGCCTGGTGGTGATGAAATCTCTGAGTGCTTGCTTGTTCACGAAAAATTTTCTTCTTCCTTCGCTTATGAAGCTTAGTTTGGCTGGATATGAGATTCTGGGTTGAAAATTCTTTTCTTTGAGGATATTGAATATTGACCCCCACTCTCTTCTAATTTGTAGGGTTTCTTGTGAGAGGTCTGCTGTGAGTCTGATAGGCTTCCTTTTATGGGTAGCGTGACCTTTCTTTCTAGCTGCCCTTAGAATTTTCTCCTTTATTTCAACCCTAGTGAATCTAGCAATTATGTGTCTTGGAGTTGCTCTACTTGAGAAATATCTTGTGGTGTTCTCTGGATTAGCTGGAGTTGAGTATTGTCCTGCCTTACTAGATTAGGAAAGTTTTCCTGAATAATATCCTGAAGAATGTTTTCCAACTGGATTCATTCTCTTCATGACATTCAGGTATACCTATCAATCGTAAATTAGGTATTTTCACATAGTCCCATATTTCTTGGAGACTTTGCTCATTCCTTTTTACTCTTTCTTCTCTAATCTTGTCTTCTCGTTTCATTTCATTAAGTTGGTCTTCGACCTCTGATATCCTTTCTTCTGCTTGATCAAGTCGACTGTTAAAACCTGTGCATACTTCACGGAGTTCTCGTATTGTGTTCTTCAGTTCCATTAATTCACTTATATTCCTCTCTAAGTTGTCTATTCTTGTTAGCATTTCGTCAAACCTTTTTTCAAGGTTTTTAGTTTCTTTACATTGGGATAGAACATGTTCTTTTAGGTTACTAAAGTTCCTTATTATCCACTTTCTGAAGCCTAAATCTGTTAATGGAACGCACTCGTTCTCCATCAGGCCTTGTTCTCTTGTTGATGAGTAACTGTGATCCCCTGTAGAGGGAGAGGCATTCTGATCTTGGGTATTGTCAGCGTTTTTACGCTGGTTTCTTCCCATCATTGTGAGTTCATCTACCTGTCATCTTTGTAATTGCCTACTTTCAAATTAGGTCTCTGAGTGGACGTCCAACTTGCTGATTCCCAGCTCTGAAATCTGAGCAACCCACTGCACCAGCCAAAACAGCGGCATTAAGATTCATGGTGCTTTTCTGCCCAGGAATCTCCAGTCTGGCTTCCCTCTTGAGTCCCTTCTTCAATCAGGTAAATGGGCAACTCTGCCTTCCCGGAGCTCCAAACGTCGACCAAAAGGGGACCCAGTCCTGTATACTCTGCACCAAGAACCGCTGCGCCAGGGTGCCAGCAAAACTGCCATGCTGGCCACAAGAGTCGCCCTGGCAACCCGTGGGGCTCCTCCGCTGGGAATCTTCCGGTCTGTGGGTGACAAAAATTCATCTGAAAGTGTGGCATTCTCTCGTTCTGTACACTTTCTCTGGGAGCTACAATCCCGAGCTGCTAGTGATCAGCCATCTTGGATCTGTCTCCGGAATCTTATTTCTTATATTTTGAGTTTTCCTTTTTCACTCTTGTCGCCCAGGCTGGAGTGCAGTGGCGCAGTCTTGGCTCACTGTTGGGTTCGAGCGATTCTCCTGCCTCAGCCTCCCAAGTAGCTGGGATTACAAGCATGTGCCACAACGCCCAGCTAATTTTGTTTTTTGTTTTTTGTTTTTTTGTTTGTTTTTTGAGGCAGAGTCTCGCTCTGTCACCCAGGCTGGAGTGCAGTGGCATGATCTTGGCTTGCTACAACCTCTGCCTCCTGGGTTCAGGCGATTCTCCTGCCTCAGCCTCCTGAGTAGCTGGGACTACAGGCATCCACCATCACACACAGCTAATTTTTGTATTTTTAGTAGAGACAGGGTTTCATCATATTAACCAGGCTGGTCTCGTACTCCTGACCTTGTGATCTGCCCGCCTCGGCCTCCCTAGGTGCTGGGATTACAGGCGGAAGCCGCCGAACCCGGCCTAATTTTGCATTTTTAATAGAGAGTGTTTTACCATGTTGGCCAGGCTAGTCTCGATCTCCTGACCTTGGGTGATCCTCCGACCTCGGCCTTCCAAAGTGCTGAGATTACAGGCCTTAGCCACCAGCCCGGACATATTTAGAGTTTCCTTATGATAAAGTTGTTTTTCTTTTTTAGAGACAGTCTCACTATGTTGCCCAAGCTGGACTTGAACTCCTGGGCTCAAGTGATCCTCTTGTCTCAGCCTCCTGAGTAGTTGGGACTACAGGGGCACACCACTGCACCACCACACCTGACTTTTCTTTTTCTTATGGCAAATCCTCAGAAATAGGATTGCTTGTTATTTCTTTTTCTTTTTATTTATTTATTTATTTATTTTTTGAGACAGAGTCTCGCTCTGTGGCCCACACTGGAGTGCAGTGGCGTGATGTTGGCTCACTGCAACCTCCACCTCTAAGGTTCAGGCAATTCTCCTTCCTCATCCTCCTGAGTAGCTGAGATTACAGGCATGTGTCACCATGCCCAGCTCATTTTTTGTAGTTTTAATAGAGACAAGGTTTCACCATGTTGGCTAAGCTGGTCTTGAACTCCTAACCTCAGGTGATCCTCTTGCCTCGGCCTCCCTAAGTGCTGGGTTTACAGGCATGAGCTAATTTGTAGTTTTAGCCGTCACGCCCAGCCGATTGCTTGTTATTTCTAAGCATCAGAGTTGTATAACACAGGAGTAGGTTGCTTTGACGAGTGGTGAGAGGAGGCCAGGCTCAATGGCTCACGCCTGTAATCCCAGCACTTTGGGAAGCTGAGGTGGGCAGATCTCTTGAGCTCAGGAGTTCAATACCAGCCTTGGCAAGATGACGAGATCCCATCTCTACAAAAAAAAAAAGAAAAGAAAAAATTAGCTGGAAGGGGTGGTGTGCACCTGTGGTTTCAGCTACTCAGGAGGCTGAGATGGGAGGATCACCTGAGCCTTGGAAATTGAGGCTACAGTGAGCCCTGATCGTGCCACTGCACTCCATCCTGGGTGACAGTGAGGCCTTATCTCAAAAAAGAAAAAAGGAGTAGTGAGACTAAAAGCCTACCCAAAAGGATGTTAAAGGAGGATTTCTTCATTAGGGTGGGTCTTGGACACAAGTCACCATTACATTTCCTTTACACTGTTTGATTCTGTGAATCTATTAGAGGCTTGAGAGTTCTGTGTGTGATACTGATTTGGTTTCAGGGAGAGCCAAGCCTAGGATCAGAGATTTGAAACATAACTAAAAGTTCAGACGAGCTGCCGCAGATGCATACTGAGCAAGTGAAACTTGATGTCTTTCTAGCTTTTGCCTTGTTCTAACTTTAAGGACATGCTACCATCATCCTTCATACTTATACTCAACCTGCCATTTTCTGATGAAGCTTAGCATACTCCTTCCATGTTTGTTCCACCGCTTACTGGGGCTGTGCTACTGTTCTCCCTACCCACTTCACCCGTTAGAGGTTTTTCAACACTGTGGAGCAGGGCCAGCTCACCATGCCACAAAGGACAGGCAATAGCCAGTTCACTGTTTTAGGGGTGGGCTGTTTTAGGGGTGGAATTAGGTCTTGGGAGCCACTTTATTATCCATCCTCTAAAGTTTGATGATTTTTTTTTTTCTCCAGGTAATTAAATGTGTGTTTTGTGGACCTGGGCTTGGCTGGAATGCTCAGGGTCCTGAAAATCCTCCTATAGCTTCCTTCTGTTGAACCCATTAAGAAAAGATGGCAAAAGTCAACATAACTAGAGACCTTATCCGTAGGCAGATCAAGGTAAGCAGCTCAGACTTCTGAACCAGATCATGAGATCCTTTCATTCCCACAGATTGATTTTACAGATGAAAAAACTGAGATCTACAGTCTGTGACT
The DNA here is from genome assembly GCF_030222135.1 of Aotus nancymaae. Lineage (NCBI taxonomy): Eukaryota > Metazoa > Chordata > Mammalia > Primates > Aotidae > Aotus > Aotus nancymaae. Next base: position 23,828,441 of record NW_026988467.1, read on the forward strand.
TGCCAAAAGTCACATAGCTAGTTACTGGCAGACCCAGAACTAGAATTAAGGTCCCTACGTCTCCATCTTGTATAGTCTAAGAACATGCATTTCATGGAGGCTCTGTCCACATACTTGTGCCTGGACTGCTAAGATTAATGCAGGCTGGCGAGGGAGGGAAGCTGTCAGTGTGCTGTGCAGACGCATACACATCCGTGTGTTGGGCAGGTGGTGCGCAAGAGTAGGTATAACTTCTTCATGTTGCTCCAGCTGCCATGTTGTGTATGTAAGAAATCCTGGGAGAGTCTTAATCCAGTTCAGCTTGGATTCTCTTCGAGACTTCCTGTGCTGAAGCCTGTCCACTGCAGTTTGTATGTAAAGACACTCTGATACCTGTGAGATGAATGGATGACTGGGCAGTCAAGTTCAGTTACTGAAGTAGCCCCAGGCTTTGTCAGGAAAACCCTCAATAAAGGAGCCATAGAGGTTTAATGGAATACATTAAACCAAGGCGTGATGTGCACCAGCACTGTAAAGAATCCCCAGTTGGAGTCAGGAGCTTAATTTCACCACTGCCCTAATTAACTACCTATAGGTTTTTAGTCATTTTACCTCCTGTGCCTCAGTTTTATGTTGTTAAATGACGATAATGACTGTCTGCCTGTAGGCTGACCTTGAGAATGAAATCTGAATGAGCTTGAGAAAGTTCTTTGAAAGTTAAGTGCTAAAAAGTGCTAAAAAAATTTTAACAAGAAAATTTTTTAAAAATCAAGTGGCACGAAGCATAAGCTGTGGTCACCATTTAGGATTGAGTGTGTGCCTCTACATGAGCCATGTGCTTGGCACATTTGTTTATTTTTCCCTGCATCCCTAAATCCTTTTATTTATTTTTTATTTTTATTTTTTGAGATGGAGTTTTGCTGTTGTTGCCCAGGCTGGCGTGCAATGGCACGCTCTTGGCTCACTGCAACCTCCATCTCCTGGTTTCAAGTGATTCTCCTGCCTCAGGCTCCTGAGTAGCTGGAATTACAGGCACGTGCCACCACACCCAACTAATTTTGTATTTTTAGTAGAGACGGGGTTTTACCATGTTGGCCAGGCTGGTCTCAAACTCCTGACCTCAGGTAATCCTTACCTCCTGGGCCTCCCAAAGTACTGGGGTTACAGGCGTGAGCCACCACGCCCAGCCCCTGAATCCTTTTAGCTTTGTCCATTTGTGGGAGTTCTTTGTGTGTGATTTCATCAGACTGAGTGGTCGTCAAGGACAGAGGCCATTTCCTAAAGGCATAGAATCAGCAGGGTTTTTTTTCCCTTTGTATACAATATGTGTCCTAAAGATGATGCCCACCTTGTCCAACCTAAATATGTAACTATTCCTTATTTGTTGTTTCCAATTTTTCTTCTTTCCTTTTTAAAATTTTTTTGCTTCCTTTAAAATAAAAAAAACTGAACAGTACAACTTAGTGCTTAATTACATACGACTATCTCCTATTACTCTCTAATCCTTGCCCAAGAATAATACAAGGTCCTGTAGGACAGTTCCTTATTGTCTTCTCTAGCTCCTGTGGTGCCCAGCAAAGGGCTGGATATATAATAGGCACGTAATAAATCATATTTAATTGAATCAATGAAATCATGAGTTTGTTTCTGTCCCCTAGGAGCGGGGTGCCCTGAGCTTTGAGCGGCGCTACCATGTCACTGACCCCTTTATCCGGCGGCTGGGCTTGGAAGCAGAGCTGCAGGTAAGAGGTCCAGTTTGCACCCTAGATGCCCATGGCCTGCTCTCTGTTCTCTGTCTGCAGAAAGCCTCTTGGCCTTATCAAGGCATAAACAAGTGTTTCTCTGCAGGCTATATCTGAAGGTTACTTCTCCTTTAATAGGCAGCTAAATCTGAGTCAAGATCAGTGTTTGACATAGTCACATATAAATTATTTTTTTTGGACATATTATTTGCTTTGTGCTTTAAAAAAGTTTGTTGAATTCCATACCACTAGTTTTACTATTGGCTTGGATAGTGAATACAGATTCCTACCTGTATACAGGAATATAGAATTTAAAGTGTTTTCTTATACACATACACATAATGTATACATGCAAAGATATACAAACACCCACACTTTCTTATTTTAGCATCAAAGCAATGCTATGGGGATATAGACTAAGAATAGGTATTTTGAAAAAAGAGACTGGGCATGATGGCTCATGCCTGTTATCCCAGCACTTTGGGAGATCAAGGAGGGCGGATCACTTGAGGCCAGGAGTTTGAGACCAGCCTAGCCAACATGGTGAAACCCCGTCTCTACTAAAACTACAAAATTAGCCAGGCATGGTGGTGCCTGCCTGTAATTCCAGCTACTCAAGAGGCTAAGGCATGAGAATTGCTTGAATCCAGGAGGCCGAAGTTGCAGTGAGCCAAGATTGCGCCAGTGCACCCTAGCCTAGACAACAGAGCGAGACTCAGACTCAAAAAAGAAAAAAATGAAAGCCAGGTTCATGGCCAGGCGCGGTGGCTCACACCTGTAATCCCAGCACTTTGGGAGGCCGAGGTGGGTGGATCATGAGGTCAAGAGATCGAGACCATCCTGGTCAACATAGTGAAACCCTGTCTCTACTAAAAATACAAAAATTAGCTGGGCATGGTGGCGCACACCTGTAGTCCCAGCTACACAGGAGGCTGAGGCAGGAGAATCGCTGGAACCCAGGAGGCGGAGGTTGCAGTGAGTCGAGATTGCGCCATTGCACTCCAGCCTGGGTAACAAGAGTGAAACTCCGTATCAAAAAAAAAAAAAGAAAGCCAGGTTCCATGCACATGCCTATAGTCCCAGCTGTTTGGGAGGCTGAGGCAGGAGGATTGCTTGAGCCCAGGAGTTCAAGTCCAGCCTGAGCAATACAGAAGACCTCATCTCTAAAAATTAAAGTAAAATAATAAAATGTTTAAAAACAAAAACCTTGTTCAAGTTTGTCCTGTCTTTGGTCCATAAATTCAGCTTTGTTATTGTGTCTGACACAGAGACTCTATAATGTTAGTTTCATTCTTTTTCCTTCCTCAACATGTGTTTTGTGTGTGGGTTTTTTGTTTTTTGTTTTTGGTAGAGATGGGGTCTTGGTATGTTGCCCAAGCTGATCTCCAATTCCTGGCCTCAAGCAGTTCTCCCACCTTGGCCTTCCAAAGTGCTGGGAATACAGGCATGAGCCACTTCACCCAGCCAAGATCACATTTTGAATATTTTTTTTTTTGAGACAGTGTCTTGCATTGTTGCCCAGGCTGGAATGCAGTGGTGCCATCATGGCTCCCTGCATCCTCAACTTCCTGGGCTCAAGTGATCCCCCTGCCTTAGCCCCCTGAATAGCTGGGATTACAGATAAATACCACCATGCCCAGCTAATTTTTGTATTTTTTTGTAGAGACAGGGTTTCACCATGTTGCCCAGGCTGGTCTCAAACTCCTGAGCTCAAGCCATCCCACCTTAACTGCACAAAGTGCTTGGATTACAGGTGTGAGCTACTGTGCCTGGGCCACATTGTAATCCTAAAGAAATCAGTACTTGTTGAATTTTGGCATAGTATCAAAGAAAGAAATACACAGTTACCTGTAAAGGCTACTTAAATACTCCTTCAAATTCCAACTTCTTTGTGAGGCTGGATTTTGTTTTCATATACTTCAACTAAAAATGACATGACATTGCAATGGGCTCAATACAAAAGCAGGTGAGAATCTACTGGTCTTCCATTAAACTAAACATTAAAGAAGTTTGCAAAAATATAAAACAATGCCACTCTTTTCATTAAATTCTTTTGCCTTGGAAAATATAGTTTTTTCATTTTAAATGTGTTTTTTGTTGTTGTTTTTTAGTGAATTAATAATATGCCAGCCTAGGCAACATTGTGAGACCTTGTCTTTACTAAAAAAATTTTTTTTTAGAGATGAGGCTTCGCCATGTTGGCCAGGATGGTCTCGAACTCCTGACCTCAAGTGAGCTGCCCGCCTCGGCCTCCCAAAGTGCTGGGATTACAGGCGTATAATTTTAAATTTTAGCCACCACGCCCAGCCTAAAATTTTTTAAAAAAATGAATTAGCCAGGCATTGTGGTGCATACTTGTCCCAATATTTGGGAGGCTGAAGTAGGAGGACCACTTGGGCCCAGGAGGTTAAGGCTGCAGTGAGCTGTGATTGTGCCACTGTACTTCAGCCTAGGTGACAGAGCAAGACCCTGTTTTGTTTTGTTTTTTAAATTGTTTTAATTTCTAATATGGTAAATATTGTTAGATATAATCCATATAAACAAAAGCTCTTTGGGATCCTCAATAATTTTTAGTTGTGTAAGGGGGTCCTGAAACTAAAAATGTTAAGAACCACTGCCCTATAGAGCCATGGAATAGGATGCCTGGATAATATCACCTAGGTGAAAATTAGGAGGAGCAAGAAAAGGTTCCAGGACCAAGAACCAAGGTGTTTCAACATTTAGAGAGTACCTACTTTTCCTCTTCCTCCACCCACTGGAGACAGAAAGGATAGCCATAGAGGTCTGAGGAGAACATGGTATCATGGTAGCCAAGGAGGAGAGAAAGCTCAATTGTGTTGATTTTTACAGTCTAACTCCCAAAAATCTATCTATTTCCCTCTTTCTTAGTTTGGAGTTGAAGGGAATACTATTTGGATTACCCAAAATAGTAATTAAAATATCTCTATAAGCAATATGAACTTGGAGAAGTCCTTTAGCTTCTTTTTTTTTCTTCGAGCTTCCAGAACAATATTCCATAGACAAAGTCCTTTAACTTCTAAAGGCCATTTCTTCATCTGTAAAATAATGTCTCTTAGGTGTATGAAGAGGAGTAAGTTAGTTAGTTTATGTAAAGTACCTAGTACAGTGTCTAGTATATTGTAGAAGTCCATGGCATACAACAAACAGCTGCTATTATTGTTGTTATTTATAGAACGCTCTTAAAGTTTCCTAAGTTGCCAGTCCCAAGATGCTTATTTGATGGCATCTAACTGTTTAAAACTTCTTCAGTCATTTCCTTCCCTATTTTATTTCCATCATTGTTACATATGAACCTCATGTTAGTTAACAATAGATGATCTCTGACATTAAGGAAAGGTGATTAGCAGGAGGTAACGGTGCGATAAGAGGGAAAATCAACAGTACAAGCTCCTGCCTTTTGGTGGTTACTGATTATGATGTTTTCTTTACAATGTAGGCAAAACATTTTTTCCTAGGTTTTCTAATTTTCTCCACTGTATGCTTTTGAAAAAATGCAAAGGGAAGCTGAAAGAGAACTGTTATGACATAGTGTTGAACATTTAGTAGATGCTCAATAAAAATCTGTTAGTTTGGTTGGCTTTTTTTTATTTTCTACATTAGAGGTAGCTTTCATAACCCTATCTCTATTCAACCATGCAATTTCTCTAGCTTCTGCCTTAATAATATGATCTGATTTTTACTTTTTGACTTTATAGTTTACATTTCGTGTCAGTTTAAAATTCAGACTTTAGCTAGTCTTGATATTTGTTTTCATTCCTGTATGTTGATAGAATTTGTACCTACAGAGATGACTGTTTAAAAAGTCTCCAAGTTAACTTGGATTTCTTTTTCTTTCTTTCTTTTTCTTTCTTCTTTTTTTCTTTTTCTCTTTTTCTCTTCTTTCCTTTTTCTTTCCTTTCTCTTTCTGTCTCTCCCTTCCCTTTCTTCCTTCCTTCCTTCTTTCTCTCTCTGTCTCTCTCCCTTTCCTCCCTCCCTCCTTCCTTCCTTTCCTTTCCTTTCTTTCTTTCTTTTTTTTTTAAGACGGAATCTCGCTCTGGTCACCAGGCTGGAGTGCAGTGGCACGATCTTGGCTTACTGCAACCTCCCCCTCCCAGGTTCAAATGATTCCCCTGCCTCAGCCTCCTGAGTAGCTGGGACTATAGGCACGCACCACCATGCCCAGCTAATTTTTTTGTATTTTAGTAGAGACAGGATTTCACTATGTTGGCCAGGATGGTCTCGATCTCTTGACCTCGTGATCTCCCCACCTTGCCTTCCCAAAGTGCTGGGATTACAGGTGTGAGCCACCAAGCCCAGCTCTTTCTTTTCTTTCTTTCTTTTTTTGGCAACAGGGTCTCACTCTGTCACCCAGGCTGGAGTGCAGTGACTGATCTTGGCTCAGTGCAACCTCTGCGTCCTGGGCTGAAGCAATTCTTGTGCCTCAGCCTGAGTAGCTGGGATTATAGGCATGCAAGACCACACCCAGCTAATTTTTAAATTTTGCTAGAGATGTAATTTTGCCAGGTTGGCCATGCTTGTCTTAAACCCATGTTCTCAAGTGATCCACCCACCTTATATTAATAGATCAACATTCATACAGTTCAAATTCAAAAAGTTTAAAAAGTCATCTCATTATTTTTCCCAGCTACCTAATCCACTTACATGCAATCAACTAATATACTCAGTTTTAGTATTCTTTCAGATAAATTTTATGCATAAAATTCTTACTTTTCTCACAAATGTTAGCCTAACATATTTGCTGTTTTAGTAAGAAGATCAACAACTTACTAAAAAAGTAAGGTCTAAAACAATGAAGTATCTTTGAAAAGATACTTTCATAATTTTGCCATATTCATACATAAAGATATTTCTAATTTCTAATTATTTCATGGTTCAGAGTGTTCTGTTGTGTATGTGGACCCATAATCAAATTGTCCCTACGAATGGACATGTAGATTACTTCCAATTTTTGCATGTACGAGGTCATTCCTTATGACATCATTTGGCACATTCGAGGTATATCTCTGTCGGATAAATACCTGGGGTGGAATTTGTCGGTCAGAGGATATATGCATCTGTGATTTTGATAAATATAACCAAAATTGCCTTTCATGGTGTTTGTACCAACTTTTACTCCTATCATACTCCTTCACTCTTCTATCAAACATAATACTCAACAAATATTCCCTCTCAGACCCCAGTGTGCCCATCATCATTTTGAGAAATTTCACAGGCCATGTATGGTGGCTCACACCTGTAATCTCAACACTTTGTGAGGCCGTGGCAGGCAGATTGCTTGAGCTTAGGAGTTTGAGACCAGCCTGGGCAACATGGCAAGACCCCTGTCTCTATGCCTTAAAAAATGAAAACATGGGGTCGGGCTCAGTGGCTCACGCCTGTAATTCCCAACACTTTAGGAGGCCGAGGTGGGCAAATCACCTGAAGTCATGAGTTCAAGACCAACCTGACCAAATGGAGAAACCCCGTCTCTACTAAAAATACAAAATTAGCCAAGCATGGTGGTGCATGCCTGTAGTCCCAGCTACTTGAAAGGCTGAGGCAGGAGAATCGCTTGAACCCAGGAGGCAGAGGTTGTGGTGAGCCGAGATCACGTCATTGCATTCCAGCCTGAGAAACAAAAGTGAAACTCCGTCTCAAAAATAAATAAATAAACAAAAAATCAAAACGTAAAAAAAGAGGAATTTCACAGATGAGTGCAGAATGATAGGCCAGAGAGATCACAGGTTGGCTTTCAAGATGCTTTTCAATTTTTCTTTTTTTGAGACAGAGTTTCGCTCTTGTTGCCCAGGCTGGAGTGCAATGGCGTGATCTCGGCTCACTGCAACCTCCACCTCCCAGGTTTAAGCAATTGTCCTCCCTCAGCCTCCCAAGTAGCTGGGACTACAGATGCGTGCCACCACACCCAGCTAATTTTTGTATTTTTAGTAGAGATGGGGTTTCACCATGTTGACTGGGATGGTCTCGATCTCCTGACCTTGTGATCCGCCCACCTCGGCCTCCCAAAGTGCTGGGATTACAGGTGTGAGCCACTGCACCTGGCCAATTTTTTCTTTTTTAAGTTTTTTTGAGATGGAATCTTGCTCTTTCGCCCAGGCTGGAATGCAGTGGCGCGATCTTGGCTCACTACAACCTTCACCTCCCAGGTTCAAGTGGTTCTCCTGTCTCAGCCTCTTGAGTAGCTGGGAGTCAGGTGCGTGCCACCATGCCCAGCTAATTTTCTGTATTTTTAGTAAAGATGGGGTTTCACTATTCTGGCCAGGCTGGTCTCAAACTCCTGACCTCAGGTGATCCGTCCTCCTTGGCCTCCCAAAGTGCCAGGATTACAGGCGTGAGCCACTGCACCCAGCCCAAGATACTTGTTAAATTAAAAATATAGGCTGGCCACAGTGGCTCACGCCTGTAAATCCTAACACTTTGGGAGGCTGAGTTGAGAGGATGGCAAATCCAGGAGTTCAAGACCAGCGTGGGCAACATAAGGAGGCCCTGTCTCAAAAAAAAAAAAAAAAAAAAACAAATTAGCCAGGCATAGAGGCGCATGCCTATCATCTCAGCTACTTGGGAGGCTTAGGCAGTAGGATCGCTTGAGCCCAGGAGGTTGAGACTGCAGTGAACCGTGATCACACCACTGCACTCCAACTTGGGCAACAGAGCCAGACTGCCTCAAAAAAAAAAGTACAAAACAGTAAATATGTTAGGCTAACATATGAGTGTGGCAAGAGAGAACAGAGAATGCTCAGTTCAAGAGAACAATTAGTTGCAGAATTCAAGTGGAAGAGGGATGAGAAATGAGGTTGGTGAGGTAAGTGTGGGTGGGCTGTTCGTAATGAAGGAGGTTGTAAGCTACGTGGAAGACTGTGGACAATGGAGAGGCACTGAATGGTTTTTAACATAAGGGCAACGTGATTAGAGTTAGCTTTTTTTTTTTTTTTTTTTGAGATAGAGTCACCCAGGCTGGAGTGCAGTAACGTGATCATGGCTCACTACAACCTTGACCTCTTGGACTTAGGGTGATCCTCCCATTTCAGCCTCCTGAGTAGCTGGGATTACAGACATGCACCACCATGCCCAGCCAGTTAGATACAGGGTTTTACCATGTTGCCTAGACCGGTTTGAACCCGTAGGCTCATGTAGTCCACCCACCTTGCCTCTCAAAGTGCTGGGATTACAGGCATAAGCCACTATGCCTGGGCAGAGTTATGCTTTTTAAAAAATTAATGTTGGCTTCAAAATGAAGAATAGATTGCAGGAGTTTAAACTGGAGACAGACAGAACTAGTTAAGAGGTTATGACAGTGATTCAGGAAGAGGTGATGGGTTATCTGAACTAAAATAACAGTAATTTGGATGGAGAGGAGTCAGTGGATTTGAGAGACATTTAAGAGGTATAATTAGAGCAAGTGCTGTAATCTCAGCACTTTGGGAGAACAAGGTGGGTGGATTACTTGAGCTCAGGAGTTTGAGACCAGCCTGGCTAACACAGTGAAACCCCATCTCTACTAAAAATACAAAAATTAGCCGGGGGTGGTGGCACACGCCGGTGGTCCCAGCTACTTAGGAGGCTGAGGCACAACAATTGCTTGAGCGTGGGAGGTGGAGGTTGCAGTGAGCCAAGATTGTGCCACTGCACTCCAGCCTGGGCAGCAGAGTAAGACTCTCTCTCAAAAAATTAAAAATCAAAATTAAAAAAAAAGAGGTAGAATTAGGCCAGGTGCAGTGGCTCACGCCTATAATCCTAGCACTTTGGGAGACCAAGACAGGCAAATCCCTTGAGCCCAGGAGTTTGATACCAGCCTGGGCAACGTGGCAAAACCTGGTCTTTACAGAAAAAATAGAGCCAGGCATGATGGTGCACGGCTATATTTCCAGCTACGTGGGAGGCTAAGGTGGGAGGATCATCTGAGCCCAGGGAGGTTGAGGCTGCACTGAGCTCTGATCATGCCACTACACTCCAGCCTGGTAGACAGAATGAGACCCTTTCTCAAAAAAAAAAAAAAAAGAGAAAAGGATGAAGATCAAGCTTCTGGCCTGGGTGACAGGATAGATGGTATCATTTGGTGAGTTAGGGAACACTGGAGAAGGAATAGATTTGAGGGGAAAGGTGATGAGTTTAGTTTAGGTATGGATATTTTGGAGCTGTATGCTGTAGATTGTCCAGTTAGCACTGTCTGGAGAGGTAAAATATTTGGGTCTGAGCTTAGGATAGAGGTAGACACTAGAGATGTCAGTTTGGGATTAGTGAGCAGCATGTAGATTGGAGCCTTGAAAGTGAGTTGTGATTGCGCATGGGGAATGTATGGAGTAAGAAATCTAGGACGGTACACATATGTATTAAATACATAGGTAAGTAAAGAAGACCACCAATCAAGGACAAAGAGGAATGTGTATGCAAAAGGGTATCAAGAAAGAGCAGCCAGAGATGTAGGAGGGAAAACAGAGAGGGTGGTGTCACAGAACACAGAAGAAACAGTTTGATTGAGAAGGAAATGGTCAGTACTGCCATTACTGCCAGGGGAAAAGTAAAATAAGGACCAAGAAGTTTTCATTGATTTAGAGCAAAGAAACTATAGTGGTAACCTTGGCAAGAGCCATTTCTGTGGAATGTGGTATAGATAGATAGAAGTAGGTTGAGGAATTATTGGAAAGTGAAGAAGTGAAAATGTCAAGAATAGATTACTCTCTCGGTCTGGCTATGAAGGAAGGGGGAGAGAAATGGTAGGCCATAGCTAGGTATGTATGAAGTTGGCATCAAGGAAGGACTTTTATAAACTGAAGAAACTCAGCCAGGTGCAGTGGCTCACGCCTGTAATCCCAGCACTTTGGGAGGCTGAGGTGGGCGAATCATGAGGTCAGGAGTTCAAGACCAGCTTGACCAACATGGTGAAACCCCCATCTCTACTACAAATACAAAAAAATTAGGCATGGTGGTGTGTGCATGTAATCCCAGCTACTCAGGAGGCTGAGGCTTAAACCTGGGAGCTGGAGGTTGCAGTGAGCTGAGATTGTGCCACTGCACTCCACCCTGGGCAAACAGAGTGAGACTCCATCTCAAAAAAAGAAAACAAAAGAAAAGAAAAAAAGAAAAGAACTCAAGCATGTGTAATCTCAAGAGGAAATAACTGGTATAGAAAGGGAAAGCTGAAGACACAGGAAAGCAAGATCATCCAGAGTGGGGATTTGTCAGGTGAATATTGTTAAGAGGGCAATTGTAATAATGAATCATCAATCCTTAGCTGGATAGGGAAGCAAGTAAAGACGTGAGGTTGCATATAAGGAGAGAGTAGATGGGTTGGACTGGGCTTGGTGAACTTTTGAGGATCAGGGAGAGAGAGAGAGAGAGAAAGGTTGCCTGTGCTTTGCTTGTTTTTTTCACTTACCAATATATCTTGAAAATCATCTCGTATCAGTTCACAGAGTTCTTCCTTTTTTTTTTTTTTTTTTTTGAGGCAAGGTCTCACTGTCGCCTAGGCTGGAATGCAGTGGCACGATTTCAGCTCACTGAAGCCTTGACCTCCTAGGTTCAAGTAATCCACCCACCTCAGCCTCCCAAGGTGATGTGACTATAGGCATGCTCTACCATGCCTGGCTAATTTTTGTGTTTTTTAAAAAATAGAGATGGCGTCTTGCTGTGTTGACCAGGCTGGTCTCAAACTCCTGGCCTCGAGCAGTCCTATTTTGGCCTCCCAAAGTGCTAGGATTACAGATGGGAGCCACCACACCCGGCCCTTCCTTATTTTACCACAAATGGTAAAATAGCCAGGGTAACATAGCAAGCCAGGGTAACATACTCTACAACTTACAGCTGTAGAGTACACACACCATTGTGTAGATACACCAAGATGTATTCATTGAATTTCCCATGTGTAGGCATGTAGTGTGTTTCTAAGAGTGTGTAATTATAATAATATCCTGTATTAATTACATAGGTAGTTTAGTATTGCTGGAGATATGTCTTAAGGGTAAAAAACTTAAAAGAGTACTAGTCAAAAGAGTAAATATATATGTGGTTTTTTTAGATATTGCTGGGCGGGCACAGTGGCTCACACCTGTAATACCAGCACTTTGGGAGGCCAAGGTGGGTGGAATCACTTGAGCTCAGGAGTTCAAGATCAGCCTGGGCAACATAGCAAGACCCCATCTCTACAAAAACATAAAAATTAGCCAGACATGGTGGTATGTGCCAGTAGTCCCAGCTACTTGGGAGGTTGAGGTGAGAGGATCACCTGAGCCTGGGAGGGTAAGGCTACAGTGAGCTGAGATGATGCCACTGCACTCCAGCCTAGGCAACAGAGTAAGATCCTATCTCAAAAAAAAAAAAAAAAAAAATGCTACCAAATTCTCCACCATGGGAGTTGCACCATTTTGCCTTCCCACTAGCACTAGCAATGCATGAATGTGCCTGTTTCTCCATAACTCACCAATAGACTGTGTGGTTGAGCTTTTGAATGTTTCTTATCCTTCTAACTGGTGAAGAGTGTCTCAGTATAGTTTTAAGTTACATTTCTCTTTTGCATGAAGTTTAATATATATTCCATATGCTTGAGGGCCATTTTGGTATAATTTTTGCCAATTTTGGTGTAACAAAGGAGGAAGAACAAGAATTGAAATGTGTACCTGCATGGTTTTTGTAAACAGAAGCACAGGATGGATAAGCAGAAACTAATGAAATTGTTCACTCCAGCGGGCAGGAGGTATGAGGTGGAAGGGTAGAGAAAGGTGAGTAACTCTTCTCTGGACCTTTTTGTAGTTTTTACTTTTATTTCTTTTATGTTTTTGAGACAGAGCCTCTCTCTGTCACCCAGGCTGGAGTGCGGTGGCGTGATCTTGGCTCACTGCAACCTCTACCTCCTGGGTTCAAGCAATTCTTGTGCCTCAACCTCCTGAGTAGCTGGGACAACAGGCATGCGCCACCATGCCCAGCTGATTTTTGTATTTTTAGTAGAGACGGAATTTCACTATGTTTCCCAGGCTGGCCTTCAACTCCTGGCCTCAAGTGATCTGCCTGCCACGGCCTCCCAAACTGTTGGGATTACAGATACAAGCCACTGCACCTGGCCCATTTTTACTTTTAGAACCACATTGAGCCTTAACGTTTTCAAAAAGTAAAATTAAATCAACAAAGTTGGGAAGTGGGATGCCAACTAACTCATGTAATTTATTTTTTATTTTTTTAAAAGACTGAGACAAGGTTTTGCTGTGTTGCCCAGGCTGGTCTCAAACTCCTGAGCTCAAATGATCCTACTTTGGCCTTCTACAATGCTGGGATTACAGGCATAAGCCACCATGCCCAGCCAATTTTTTTTTTTTTGAGGTGGGGTCTCACACTGTCGCCAGGACTGGAGTGCAATGGCGTGATCTCAGCTCACTGCAACCTCCACCTCCTGGGTTCAAGCAATTCTTCTGTCTTAGCCTCTTGAGTAGCTGGGATTACTAGCACCCTCTATCATGCCCAGCTAATTTTTTTGTATTTTTAGTAGAGACGAGGTTTCACCATGTGGCTAGGCAACTCCCAAACTCCTGACCTTGTGATTCACCCACCTCGGCCTCCCACAGTGCTGGGATTGCAGGTGTGACTACTTAGTAGAATTATCATTTGTAGTAGTATTGCCATAGCAATTCTGTAACTCTTTGTATATGTCATAGAATTGAATAAATAAGTCAATGTTGTTAGGAGCCAGAGTTCTCACTGTAGAAGGGGAATTCAAATATGGAATAGGGAAAGACAAGGAAGAACTCTGAGGTACTGGATTAGAATTAGCCTGTTTCAATGTAAACTCATGATTTTAAAAACACATATAGCTTGAGGCCAGGAGCTAGAGACCAGCCAGGGTAACATAGGGAGACCTCTATCTCTCCAAATAAAAAATAATAAATAGCTGGGCACTGTGACACTTGCCTGTACTTCTAGCTACTCAGGAGGTTGAGCCCGGGAGGTCAAGGCTGCAGTGAGCTATGATTGTGCCACTGCACCCCAGTCTGGGCAACAGAGTGAGACCCTGTCTCTAAAAAAAATAAAAATAAACCACATATATAGAAATTTGTATTTATCTATTATTTCCAGCTCTGTCCACTCAAAGGTAATTTAGAAACAGTGATGCCTTAGTAATTATGAGTTGCTAGTTTCTAAATACCATTCTCTATTAAAAGGAACCAGGGATCCTTGGAGAAATAACTAATTCTAGGGCTGGGAAGGGGCCAAAATTGATACAGTCTTCAAAAATGTCAGTGTCATAAGAAACAAAAAAGGGCTGAGGAACTCTCCCAGATTAAAAGAAACAGAGAAAATGACTAATTTTCTTAATGACATTAAGAAAACATAAACCAAATGCAGTGTGTGATCCTGGATTGGATTCTGAATGAGGAAAATAAAATGGACACTATTGGACAGTTGGTGAAATTTAAATATGGACTGTATGCTAGACAACAGTATTGTGTCAGTGTTATATTTCCTGATTTTGATAAATATGTTCTGGTTAAATAAAAGAATGACCAATGTTCTCAAGAATTATATACTGAAGTAGTTAAGTGTAAGAGGTCCTGAAGTCTATGATTCTCAAATGGTTCAGGAAAAAAAGTACTTTGCACGTGTGTGTGTGTGTGTGTGTGTGTGTGTGTGTCTGTAGGTATAAAGAGAAAGGGAGGGAAAAAGATTAATTTATGAATTAAGTAAAACGTATATATGGGCATTCTTCTATTCTTGCAAACTTTTTTATGTTTGAAATTGTTTCAAAATAGAAAGTTTAAATTGTTCATTAGGAAAATAACAAACGGCTGAGCGCAGTGGCTCATGCCTGTAATCTCATCACTTTGGAGCCTGAGATGGGAGGATCACTTGAGCCCAGAGTTGAGACCAGCCTGGGCAACATAACAAGACCTTATCTCTACAAAATACAAAAAGCCAGGTGTGGCGGTGTGTATCTGTAGTCCCAGCTACTAGGGAGTCTGGCGTGGGAGGATTGCTTGAGCCTAGGAGATTGAGGCTGCAGTGAACTGTGATCATACCACTCACTCCAGCCTGGGCAACAGAGGGACACCCTGTCTCAAAAAAAAAAAAGAAAAGAAAGAACAAGAAAAAAGAAAACACAGAGAACTGGCTGGGGCACAGTGGCTCATGCCTATAATCCCAGCACTTTGGGAGGCAGGAGAATCGTTTGAGGCCAGGAGTTTGAGACCAGCCTGGGCAACATAGCAAGACCCCATCTCCATTAAACATTTTTTAAAAGTAAAAGAAAATACAAAGAACTGTTGTAGTGGCTGCAACCAAGTAAGAGAGCCAGAAGGGAGGCTGAGATTAAACAATTTAAATTTAAATTAATTAGGATTAATTTTAATCCATTCTGGTGTTTAAGACCCAATCAGTTTTCCACTTTCCTTGGACATTTTTGCTGAGCGTTCCACATCCTTCTTTAGTTACATGTGCCAGCTCATCTCATGAGTTTTATTGTCACAACTGGACAAGAGCCACATATCCTGGGATTCCAGCCATGGCCTGCAGTCCTCACTTTTTTGGGGAGTTGCTTGTTTTCATTTTATATGTGTCACCAAGGATCTTCCAAGATCACCTTGGAAGTTGTGATCACACTTTGATACCTCCTATTTCATTCACTTGTGGGATTTCTTGGCACAGTATTAGACACATGGTAGAGAGAAGAGGAAAGGAATCTCACTTTACAAATCAGAGTAAAACTGAGCATTTCTAAGGTCAGATAAGTGGTAGGAATAAGATTTAAAAGATTTATATCAGGCTTATCTGGCTCCAGAGTTCCTATTCTTTCCCCCTCAACCATGTGTGTATTTTAAAAAGGGCTTAATAGATAGTTCCTGGCTTGGTGGATTTATTCTCTTGCCTTATTAGTTTTCTTAATATTATCCTTAAACAATTGCAAACATTATGTATCTCACCTTTACAGTCTGGCCTGCTTGCTTTTTCCATTTTGTTTCTTATATCATTTTAGCATAAATTCAAATTATGAATTTATGGAAACAAGTCATATGAAACTAGACTGATTTCCTTTTTGAATAGCATTGGTAGACCAGAGCAGGTCCATGGGCATAGTGTAACCTGATTCTAACGAACACTTGTCAGCACTTTTTTAAAATAATAACATATTAGAGAAATAAACTAGATACCAAGTTCATTAAACAGTCATGTTTAAAGAAAAGGATGCCAGCCTGGCCAACATGGTGAAACCTCGTCTCCACTAAAAATACAAAACATTAGCTGAGCATGATGGCAGGCACCTGTAATCCCAGCTACTTAGGAGGCTGAGACAGGAGAATTTCTTAAACCCAGGAGGCAGAGGTTGCAGTAAGCCAAGATCACACCACTGCACTCTAACCTGGGCAACAGAGTGAGACTCTGTCTCAATAAAAAATAAAAAAAATAGGCCAGGCACGGTGGCTCATGCCTGTTATCCCAGCACTTTGGGAGGCCGAGACAGGCAGATCACAAGGTCAAGAGTTCGAGATCAGCCTGCCTGGCCAATACGTCGAAACCCGATCTCTACTAAAAATACAAAAAAGAATTAGCTGGGTGTGGTGGCGCATGCCTGTAGTCCCACCTACTCGAGAGGCTGAGGCAGGAGAATTGCTTAAACCCGGGAGGCCAAGGTTGCAGTGAGCTGAGATCACGCCACTGCACTCCAGTCTGGAGACAGAACAAGACTCCATCTCAAAAAAAAAAAAAAAAAGCTGGGCAAAGTGGCTTACACCTGTAATCCCTGCACTTCGGGAGCTGAAGCCGGCAGATCACAAGATCAGGAGTTCAAGACCAGCCTGACTGACATGGTAAAACCCCGTCTCTACTAAAAACACAAAAAGTAACTGGGCGCAGTGGCGCACGCCTGTAATTCCAGCTACTCAGGAGGCTGAGGCAGGAGAATTGCTTAATCCCTGGAGGTGGAAGTTGTAGTGAGCCGAGAGCACACCACTGTTCTCCAGCCTGGGTGACAGAGCAAGACTCCATCTCAAAAAAAAAAAAAGAAAGAAAGAAAAAGAAAAAGATGGATCGGAGATCTGACTTTGTGAGAGAGTTCCTTTTGTGAGGACTTTCTTTAAATCATGGATCAGCAAATTACGGCCAGTGGGCCAAATTCAGAATGCCACTTGTTTGCTTGTTTGTTATTTTATTTAAGTGTACAATTCAGTGGTGTTGACTATTCACAAACTATATTCACAAAGTTTTGCAACCATCCCTGCTATCTAATTCTAGAATGTTTTTGTCATCCCAAAATGGAACGTCTTACCCATCTTAGCAGTCACTCCCCTCTCCATACTGGCCCTACCCCAGAAACCACTAATCTATTTTCTGTTGCTATGGATTTTCCTATTCTGGACATTTTGCGTAAATGGAAGTATAAAATATGTGGCTGTTTAGCATAATGTTTTTAAGGTTCATCCATGTGATAGCGTGAATCGATACTTTTCTTTTTGTGGCCAAATAGCAGTCTATCATTTGGATATGCCACATTTTGTCTATCCATTCATCAGTTGGTGGAACATGGGTTGTTTCTATTTTTTGGCTATTATGAATAATGCTGCTATGAACATTCGTGTACAAGTTTTTGTGTAGACATGTTTTTTTCACTTGTCTTAGTGTATACTCAAGGGTGGAATTGCTGGGTTATATGGTAACTCAGTGTTTAACTTTTTTGAGGAAATGCCAAACTGTTTTCCAAAGTGGCACCACCATTTTACATTCCCAACAGAAATGTATGAGGGTTCTAATTTGTCTGCATCCTTGCCAACACTTCTTATTATCAATGTTTTTGATTATAGCCCTCCTGGTGAGTGTGAAGTGATATCTTATTGTGGTTTTTATTTTCATTTTCCTAATGACTAATGTTGTTGAACGTGTTTTCATTTGCTTATTGTCCATATTTTTGTATTTTCTTTGGAGAAATGTCTATTCAGATCCTTTACTCATTTTTTAATTGGGTTGTCTTTTTGTTGTTGAGTTTAAGATGTGTGTGATTTAATTTTTTTTTCTATTCCTTTGTGTGTTGTCTTTTCTTCCTTCCTTCCTTCTTTCTTTTCTTTTCTTTTCTAACAGAATCTCTCTCTGTCACCCAGGGTAGAGTCACCCAGGGTAGAGTGCAGTGGCATGATCTCAGCTCACTGCAACCTCCACCTCCTGGGTTTAAGTGATTCTCCTGCTTCAGCTTCCTGAGTAGCTGGGACTACAGGTGTTTTCCACCATGCCTGGCTAATTGTTTGTATTTTTAGTAGAGACGGGGTTTCACTGTGTTAGCCAGGATGGTCTCGATTTCCTGACCTCGTGATCTGCCTGCCTGCAGCTCCCAAAGTGCTGTGATTATAGGTGTGAGCCACCACGACTGGCTGTCTTTGCATTTTTTAATGGTGCCTTTGCATAAAAGTTTTAATTTTAATGAAATTCAATTTATCTTTTATCTTTTTTTAAAAATTGATATGGGGTCTCTTTCTGTGACCCTCACTGGAGTGCAGTGGCACAGTCATGGCTTGCTGCAGCCTTAACCTCCCAGGCTCATGTATTCGTCCCGCCTCACCCTCTTGAGTAGCTGGGACTGCAGGCACACACCACCATGCCCGACTAAACTTTTTTTCTTTTGTTGCCGGTGCTTTTGGTGTTGTGTCTTAAAAAACATTGCCTAATCCAAGGTCATGAATATTTACACCTATGTTTTCTTCTAAGAGTTTTATAGTTTTAGATTTTATATGTAGGTCTTTGATCCATTTGGAATTAATTTTTATGTATGGTGTGAGGTAGGGATCCAACTTCATTCTTTTTTTTTTTTTTTTTTTTTTTTTTTGAGACGGAGTTTCGCTCGTTACCCAGGCTGGAGTGCAATGGCGCGATCTCGGCTCACCACAACCTCCGCCTCCTGGGTTCAGGCAATTCTCCTGCCTCAGCCTCCCGAGTAGCTGGGATTACAGGCACGTGCCACCATGCCCAGCTAATTTTTTGTGTTTTTAGTAGAGACGGGGTTTCACCATGTAGACCAGGATGGTCTCGATCTCTTGACCTCATGATCCACCCGCCTCGGCCTCCCAAAGTGCTGGGATTACAGGCTTGAGCCACCGCGCCTGGTCCCAACTTCATTCTTTTACATATGAACATCCACTTGTCCCGGCACCATTTGCTGAAAATACTATTTTTTTCTTTCTACTTAATTGCTTGACACTCTTTTTTTTTTTTTTTTCTTTTTTCCAAGAGACTGAGTCTGGCTGTGTTGCACAGGCTGGTCTCAAACTCTTAGTCTCAAGTGATCCTCCTGCCTCAGCCTCCCAAATAACTGGGATTATAGGTGCAAGCCCCTGTGCCCAGCCTGTCTTGACACTCGTATCAGAAATAATTGACTGTAAATTTAAAGATGTATTTATGAACTCTCAACTCTAGTCCATTGATCTAAATGTCTGTCCTTATGCCAGTACCACACTGTTTTGATTGCTGTAGCATTGTAGTAAGTTATGAAGTTGGGAAGTAGGAGTCTTCCAACTTCATTCATCCTTTTCAAGATTTTTTTTTATTCATAGTCTCTGGTATTTCCATATGAGCTTTATTTTATTTTAATTTTTTTTTTTTTTTGAGACAGAGTCCCACTGTGTTGCCAAGGCTGGTGTGCAATGACATGATTGTGTCTCACCCCAATCTCTGCTTCCTGGGTTCAAGGGATTCTCCTGCCTCAGTCTCCCGTGTAACTGGGATTACAGGCACGCATCATGCCACCCAGCTAATTTTTTTTGTATTTTAGTAGAGATGGGGTTTCACCATGTTGGCCACGCTGGTCCTGAACTCCTGACTCAAATGATCAGCCCACCTCGGCCTCCCAAAGTGCTGGGATTACAGGTGTGAGCTACTGCACCCGGCCCATATGAGCTTTAAATTCAAATTTATTGCCCCCTGTTTTTATAAATAAAGTTTTATTGGAACACAGCATGCTCATTTATGTATTGCTTATGTTTGCATTAGTGATTCAATGGTAGAATTGAGTAGTAGTGATAGAGACCATATGGTCTGTAAGACCTAAAATATTTACTGTTTGGGCCTTTACAGATAAGATTGCTAACCTCTGCTTTAGATGATGGAGTAAACTCATGCTTTGAAGTACCAGAGGGCAGAACTAGGAGCTCTTTATTAATTCAGTCATATTTTCAAGCAAATATTAAATGTCTACTATATGACAGAAATGTTCTAGACACTGGGAAAATAATATAGCAGTGAATAAGACCGACACAGTTCCTGGCCCCATGAACTTCTTGCCATGGCCTGTAAAACACCCTTAGGATCTGACCTCTGCTCACCTCCTTGAGCTCATCTTGCTCATCTTACTCTGTCCCTTCATCCCTATGCTCTAACCACATTGGCTTTCATTGTTTCTTCAGCATTATCAAGCCTGTTCTTATTTTTATCCTTGTTCTTCCATATGCCTGAAATGCTTTTCCTTCAGATCTTTGTGTAACTTGCTACTTCTCAGCATTCAGATTTCACCTCAAATATTAATTCCTCAGAGAGGTTTTCCCTGACCACTATACCTAAAGTATATCGTGCCAGGTTCAGTGGCTCATGCCTGTAATCCCTGCACTTTGGGAGGCCGAGGCAGGTGAATCACCTGAGGTCAGGAGTTCAAGACCAGCCTGGCCAACATATCGAAACCCCGTCTCTACTAAAAATACAAAAATTAGCCGGGCATGGTGATGCATGCCCATAACCCCAGTTACTCGGGAGGCTTAGGCAGGAGAATCACTTGAACCTGAGAGGCAGATGTTCTAGTGAGCTGAGATTGCGCCACTGCACTCCAGCCTGGGTGACACAGTGAGACTCTGTCTCAAGAAATAAAATAAAATAAAAATAAAAATAAATAAAGTATATACTACCACTTGTGTTATATTCATCACACTTACCACCATCTGAATTCATCTTACCCATTTATATGTTTGTTTATTTTCTCTCGTACCTAACTAGAGTTCTGTCTTATTTACCACAACAACCTTTGCATGTGTAAGAAAGCCTAGTATATAATAGGTGCTCAAATAATTGTTAAAAGGTTAAATTAAGCCTGGACATAGTGGCTCACACCTATAATACCAGCACTTTGGGAGGCTGAGGCAGGCAGATCACTTGAGCTCAGGAGTTCCAAACCAGCCAGTCTGGTCAACATGGTAAAGCCCCATCTCTACAAAAAAATACAAAAATTAGCCAGGTGTGGTGGCACGTAGCATCTCTAGTCCCAGCTACTCGGGAGGCTGAGGTGGGAGGACCGCTGGATACTTACCAGAAATATAATCGCTCCTTTTCATGACTTTTAGGAGGATTTCTTTTTTCTTTTTTTTTTTTTTTTAAGACGGAGTTTCGCTCTTGTTACCCAGGCTGGAGTGCAATGGCGCGATCTCGGCTCACCGCAGCCTCCACCTCCTGGGTTCAAGCAATTCTCCCGCCTCAGCCTCCCTAGTAGCTGGAACTACAGGCGTGCACCACCATGCCCAGCTAATTTTTGTATTTTTTAGTAGAGACGGGGTTTACCTTGTTGACCAGGATGGTCTCGATCTCTTGACCTTGTGATCCACCCGCCTCAGCCTCCCAAAGTGCTGGGATTATAGGCGTGAGCCACCGCGCCCGGCCTCTTTTTCTTTTGTTTTTGAGATGGAGTTCCACCCTTGTTGCCCAGGCTGGAGAGCAATGGCGCAATCTCAGCTCACCGCAACCTCCACCTCCCGGTTTCAAGCAATTCTCTGGCCTCAGCCTCCTGAGTAGCTGGGATTATAGGCATCTGCCACCACACCCAGCTAGTTTTGTATTTTTAGTGGAGATGGGGTTTCTCCATGTTGATCAGGCTGGTCTTGAACTCCTGACCTCAGATGATCCGCCCACCTGGGCCTCCCAAAGTGCTGGGTGTGAGCCACCATGCCCAGCAGGAAGATTTCTGTATGTTTTTTGTTAATTGGGTTTTTTTTGTTTTTGTTTTTGTTTTTGTGAGACAGAGCCTTGCTCTGTTCCCCGGGCTGGAGTGCAGTGACATGATTATGGCTCACAGTAGCCTTCACCTCCTGAGTTCAAGTGATCCTCCCACCTTAGCCTCCCCAGTAGCTGGGACTACAGGTGAACGCCACCACACCTGGCTAATTTTTAAAATTTTTTGTAGACATAGCGTCTCACTGTGTTGACCAGACTAGTCTCAAACTCCTGGGCTCAAGCAGTCCTCCTGCTTAGCCTCCCAAAGTGTTGAGATTACTGGTGTGAGCCACCATGCTCAACCTGTGCTATAAGTCTTGAACTCTTGGTGCAATGGAAAAGGCATATTTGGATTTTATTTCTGATTCTGCCACTTAGCTATCAAAGTAAACACTCAAAAGTGCTTTACAAATACTGTTCGTTTCCCACAACAACCCTATGAGGCTATGTATAGTTATTATCTTTTTTTCTAATGTAGAGCCTGAGACAGAGAGGTTAAAGAACTTGCTCAAGGAAACACAGCTTGTATGCATAAAACTGTATTTGTTGTATTTTATGGACAACTTAATGGATTTTCCAGGGTAATTATGTGAAGTACTTAGGACAGGGTCTGACACATAGTAAGCTAAGTTTTAGCTATTTTTATAATTATTACTGCTCCATATAAGTAATTCTTAGGCATACTAAAATTTGAGAAGCCATTGAGCTAGATTAAAGAAGGAACAAAAGGAAAACTTTTGTGGAAGTGTCTGGATATTCAAATCATTCTGCCTTTAAGACAACATCTCATTAAGTGAATGGATAGTGAGTAAGGAATTTTTTTTCTCTCTTTTTTTATTAGAGTAAGGAATTTTTTAAAGAGTTTTATTTGCTGTCAGAACTTACTTGATTCTGTTATAATATTGCACCTACGTAACCTTAATACATGGAAATTAATGTGTATTGTGAAGCTTAAATGAATTGACAAATGTGAAAGCGTAGCATCTACCCTGGCATTTAGTAAGTGTTCTGTTAATTTTGTTGGACTTTAATCTAAATCTTGCTTGTTCAGACTCATTCATGCTGTTTTTTAAGAAGTTAGAAGCACTTGGCTGTCTGTTTCCTATCTTTCCTAGTTGGCGTTGTTTTGTGGAGGGTTGTTAAACATCTGTAACTTTCATGCCCTTTGACATTGACCCTTTAGGTTGAGCCTCATTACACAAGGGCTTAGGTCTGAAGTTAGCAGGTACGTTAAATGTGTATATGATAAATCTCATGGGGTTGTAGTTAAGAGAGTGTCCTTATATGTCGCAACAAACTGGATCACAGGCTTCGCCTGAAAATCAGAATGTTCTCAAAGATCCTTTAAGCTGGTTCCTAAAGCCCGACATGCCTATCTTCTTCTGGGTTTGTTTGATAGCTCTCTCCTTTTTCTTTTTCTTAATTTTTTTTTTTTTTTTTTTTTGAGACAGAGTCTCTCTCTCTCTCTCTCACCCAGACTGGAGTGCAGGGGCACAATCTTAGCTTAGTGCAACCTCTGCCTTCCAGGTTCAAGCAATTCTCCTGCCTCAGCATCCTGAGTACCTGGGACCATAGGTGTGAGCCACCATAGTCAGCTCATTTTTTTTTTTTTTTTGAGACAGTCTTGCTCTGTTTCCCAAGCTTGATTGCAGTGGCACTATCTTTGCTCACTGCAACCTCTGCCTCCCAGGTTCAAGCAATTTTCCTGCCTTGGCCTCCAGAGTAGTTGGGACTGTAGGCATGCACCACCATGCCTGGCTAATTTTTGTATTTTTAGTAGACACAGAGTTTCACCATATTGGCCAGGCTGGTCTCGAACTCCTGATCTCAGGTAATCCACCCACCTCAGCCTCCCAAAGTGCTGGGATTACAGGTGTAATCTACCTTGCCTGGATTAGAGCTACTATGCCTGGCCAAGATATTCTCTTAATACAGGTGAGAGTAAGGGTGGTATTTGCGGTAGACCAGCACAGAAACCCTTTGAGCCAAATTGACCTGGGTTCTTATCAAGGTAACAGCATTTAAAATATGTATGATATTGGATAAGTTATTTAATATCTCTGAGACTTGGGTCTTACCTTTTAAAAGGGAGTAATAATAACATAATATATATAAATATTTGGTATTCTACCTTGTAGTATCATACCAAGGAGGGTACAGTAGTACAGGCTTTAAGGGGGTGCATAGTCTATAAGGAATTTAAAGGTGGTAATAAAACCAACTAAAAGTCCATCTGCTTTTACCATCATTATGCACCTACAATTCTAAGCAATGTCAGTGATAAAATACTTCTCCCTGCCTCCTCTTTCTCCCTAACACAATGCTACCTGGAAAACTCTAGGCAGAACTCTGAAAAACTTCTTTTCAGGGGGATGGGGTCTCCCTCTGACGCCCAGGCTGGAGTGCAATGGTATGATCAGGGTTCACTGCAGTCTCAACCTCCTGGGCTCAAGTAATCCTCCCCCATCTCAGTCTCCCAAGTAGCTGGGACCACAGGCGCATGCCACCACATCCAGCTGATTTTTTTATTTGTAGCGACAAAGTTTCATTATGTTGCCCAGGCTGGTCTCAAACTCCTGGGCTTAAGTAATCCTCCTGCTTTGGCCTCCCAAAGTGCTGGGATTACAGGCATGAGCCACCAAATAGTAATTATAATCAGTATTTAATAAAGTTAAGTCATGTGTGAGGTTTGATCCAAGTGCCGTGGGAAGGTAAAAGACCTTAGGTCAGTAAGCAATCAGGCAGGTTTGGACAAAGCAGTAATGTATATAAGTAGATAGCCTGGGAAGAAATGAGTTTCACCTCAGATGAGCGTCTTTACAGGACAAAGAGTAAAGAGGGAGGGAGGCCAGGTACAGTGGTAAACACCTATAGTTCCAGCTACTTGGGAGGCTGGGGTGGGAGGGGCAGTGGTTTGAGCCCAGGCGCTCAAGGCCAGCTTGGGCAACATAGTAAGACCCTGTCTCTCAAAAACAAAAACAAATCCTGTGGTGTGTACTGAGGTTTGAAAAAGAGTGGTGGTGGGGCATTTTCTGACTAAACAGTTGGGAAAGTAAATAGGTTCATATCTCTCAGCTTTTCCCAGTAGTTTCACTGTACTTATTTGTTCATTTAGGCAACAGATACATGCCAGGCACTGTACCTAGCCTTGGAGATACAATTATTATGATCCACAAAGTCTGCTTTCTCAGGGCTGGGTCTGGTGAAAGAAAGCAATCACACTGACAAAGTACTGTAATGCAGTTTGACAGTAGAATCCCATGGGAAGGGCACGCCTTCCTTCCAAATCTACATGGCAGGGAAGGCATCTCAAAGGAAATGCCTGTCAACCAAGACCTGAAGAATGAGTTGGAATTCATTAGTTAGAATGCCATGGCCCACAAATAACAGCCCAACTCAAATTGCCTTAAACAATAATGAACTGACTTGCTTAACTGTCTCATTTAACTGGAAGTGCGAGAATAGGGTAGGTGACTGGATTGGTTACTCTGGTCACTCTGGCTCCATTTTTGTGTGATTCTCTGGGCTGGGCTCTTCTCTGTGTATTGATTTCACTCTCAGGCTGGCTTCTCTCATTGTGGCAAACTGTGCAGCAATTCCAGGTGGCTCATCCAGAGAAAGAAAGGCATCTCTTCCACAGACTCTCTCCTAAGAAAGAGAAAACTCCTTTTCCAGAAGCTCCCAGCAACTGTGCCCCCTTGCATCTGATTGGGGTCACAGGCTCATTTCCAATCCCTGTGGCCAAGTGAATGCAACGTCCTATTTGGTCTAAGTCTAAGTTCCTGAACTTCTCACTGTGGCAAGAAGGAGACTGAACTTATGCGTCCTAAAACACATGGTCTGATCTGGTGCGGGGAGTTAATTAAAGGTAAATCAAGGTGCTGTTGGGAATGAGGAGAGGGTGAAGGAACAGAAAGAACAGTATGTAGGAATGCCTCATGACTTATTCTCTTCTACCATGTAAGACCCGTTTCTGCTCCTTCAGATCTCCTGTGTATTCATGGATCCTGCACCCCAGCCATGATTTTTCTCTGTGCACGCTTACAGTTTCAGCATCTGCTAACTGTCTCAGTCTCTTCATGCTTCTCAATTCAAATCCCCAAGATAAAGACTCTGACCTAATTTAACTTACTTTACTAGGCTCTACCTATTTGAAGTAAGCTCTAGAAGATCCAAGGACTTTGTTTTTATACTCCTGTACCCCCAGCATCTGAACAGTACCTGGAATGCAGTAGGTGCTTGATGAACAATATGCTGGGTGAATAAAAAATTAGCCTTCTAGTTAATTGGCTGCCCTTGGACTGAATGTTTTCTAGGCGAATTTTCTATGGCTGAGAGGATGTCCCTTGAAGGTACTGTTTCAGACATATCTCTTTTTCTGTTTTTGTTTGTTTTGTTTGAGACAGGGTCTGGCTCTGTTGCCCAGGCTAGAGTGCAGTGGTAAAATCTCGGCTTACTGCAACCTCCATTTCCCAGGCTCAAAGTCATCCTCCCACTTCAGCCTCCTGAGTAGCTGGGACTACAGGCAAATGCCACCACACCCAGCTAGTTTTTGTATTTTTTGTAGAGACGAGGTTTCACCATGTAGCCCAGGTTGATCCCAACTCCTGAGTGCAAGCAATCTGCCCACCCCAGCCTCTCAAAGCACTGGGATTATAGGTGTGAGCTGCTGTGCCTGGCTGACATACCCCTTCTAATGGTAAAAGCAGAAATTTGTTTGGATCTCACTTTTACTACTTTTTACTGTCTGAACTTCAGTTTATTTTTCCGCAAAATGGGATCAATTAAACCTGACCTTTATGGCTCAGAAGTGCCCAGTATCAAATGATATCATGAATATGAATATACTTTATATGCTGTAAGACGCTAGTCAGTTTAAGTCCACTCTGGCCATTCACATGCACTTGGAAAATATTGAAAATGGAAAGACTGGTTTGCCTGTTCAGTTCCACTTCTTAGTGTTGAGTTCCCCAGGAGAACCCCTAACCAACTCTCTTCTTGTCTCTTTTCATTTGCTCCCCCAGGGTCACTCAGGATGTGTCAACTGTCTGGAGTGGAATGAGAAAGGAGAGTAAGTATGAGCTAGAGCACCTGAAGGGTGCTGCGGAAGCAAGTGAGGAGGGTGGAAGACAGGGCTCCTCCTGAGTGGATCCAAGGAAGAGTGGACCCAAGTGAAGAGAGACTGCTGCTTTCTGCTGTTCTTCAGTTTAGCCCATAATTTTCAACACAATTAATTAATTTCAGAAGGAAAGTTGGATGACCATCCAAACCCTGTGTTTTCTTTTGTTTTGTTTGTTTTCTTTTGTTTTGTTTTTTGGAGACAGAGTCTCACTCTGTCACCCAGGCTACAGGGCAATAATGTGATCTCGGCTCACTGCAACCTCCGCCTTTCAGGTTCAAGTGATTCTCCTGAATCAGTCTCCCAAGTAGCTGGGACTACAGGCACATGCCACCATGCCCAGCTAATTTTTTGTATTTCTAGTAGAGATGGGGTTTTGCCATGTTGCCCAGGCTGGTCTCAAATTCCTGAGCTCATGCAAGCCATCTGCCTCCACCTCCCAAAGTGCTAGGATTACAAGCATGAAGCACCATACCCAGCACAAAATCCTGTTTTTTAAATAAGCTAATGAGTTCAAGAATAATGGAAATTTCTCAGGACAAAATAGAAGAGAATCAGCTGTTTACGAGATAACCTTAAATTCTGTGACATCTACTGTTCTTCAAGTTTTGTGGCCTAACTCCTTATAAACTGAGAACATGGGATTGGGAAAGGGTGCCTAGGAATTGGAGGAGAGGTCACAATCTCTCACTCTGCTTTCAGCTTGCTGGCCTCTGGTTCTGACGACCAACACACAATTGTGTGGGACCCACTGCACCACAAGAAGCTGCTCTCCATGCACACAGGACACACTGCAAATATCTTCTCTGTCAAGGTGAGCAGGACAAGCCACAGAGCAAGCACAAGAGTGACTGCGCTGTGGCCGCGCCATGTTGATATGTGTATGTCCCATATACCACCTAGGGTCACAGACAGCCTTATGATCTAAGTATCTGTTGGTAATTCCTGAAACCTCACTTCTCTTCCATGTTGTTCTTCTTCTTTTAGAGCTAAGAGGCTAATTCTAGATGAATTTATGTGAGTAGTAGTGGTGGGGGGTATAGTTCTGAACATGAACTTAGAGAGCAGGCAGACCCAGGTTTGACTGTCTTACCTGCTTCTTTGGCATTGTGTGAACTGGGAAAATCACCTGACCTCTCTGAGCCTGTTTGCTCATCTGTAAAAAGGAAATAGCAAAGGAAAAACTCCTAGATTTGTAAACAAATGATTTTTTTAAAAAGGAAGTAACAATCCACAGGATTGATGTGACAGTTCAGTGAGATAATTGATAAAACTAAAGCCTATGTGCAGTACTTTTATCTGTTCTACCTCTTCATAGGAAATTAATATTTTGATTTGTTGTGAGGAGACTTGAGCTGAGGAGAGGTGGGAAGGAGACTTACAAGTGTTTTCAGACCTTTGAAGCCCTATTGAAGCCCTGGAAGTGATATGAGACGTGGGTTTTGTTGTTGTTGTTTGTTTGCTTTTTTGAGACGGAGTCTTGCTCTGTCGCCCATGCTAGAATGCAGTGGCGGGATCTCAGCTCACTGCAACCTCTGCCTCCTGGGTTCAAGTGATTCTCCTGCCTCAGCCTTCTGAGTAGCTGGGATTATAGGCACTCTCTACCACGCCCAGCTAATTTTTCTACTTTTAGTAGAGACAGGGTTTCACCATCTTGGCCAGGCTGGTCTCAAACTCCTGACCTCGTGATCCGCCTGCCTCGTCCTCCCAAAGTGTTGAGATTACAGACATGAGCCATCGCACCCAGCCAAGACGTGTTTTTTGTTGCGGAGAACAGACCTAGGACTAGTGGCTATAAGTCCATAGAATTAAATGTGGGCCTGAGGAAAGAAAGAATTGTCTAATGCTTAGAGCTATCTGAAAAATGTAGAATCGGCCTTTGGAGGAGATGAGTAAATGTCCTGTCCCTGCACTTGTCCACTCACTAGGTGCTTTATCTCCCAAGTTTAAAGTTGGAAGAAATGGCCTGTAAGGAAAGGCCTTTCCAGCTCTGAGATTCTATAATTGATGGATGTGAGAATGAAGTTGTCCTTTGGAAAACCTCACTATTCTAAGAAATATTTTCCTAATTAATATCAAGAGGAATTACAAAATGAACCAGACAATAACTCCAAACCTTGTTTTCCTAAACCCTTCTTTCTCAAGCTGTGATTCTCGCCTTTAGAGACAGGGTAATGATGATTTACCTCTTACATGACTAAAGAAACTGCTTTCTGCCCCTGCAAAGCATTTAGGTCCAATTTTAGTCATACATTCAGACCTGGGGAAGGGGACCTAAGCCATCAGTTTAACACCAGAGCACAAGACATTGAGTTCTGATACCAGAATTTGACAATGGTCTTGATACTCCCTAATGGTAAGACCTTGGGAAAGGCACTTACACGCAGACTCTCAGCCTCCTCTTCTGTTAAAAAAAAAGAAAAGAAAACAAAAGAAAAAAAAATGGAAGAGGATTCCTCTCTCTTCAGGTAGTGGAAACACCGCTGATATATATGTGTTTAACTCATGCGCTCCCCCTGGTGGTGACTATGGTGTGTGATGAGTGTGGCGGCAGCCACAGGATCGTGACAAGGGCTCCCAAGTTTATTTCTGCTGTGCATTGAGTGTATGCTGTCTCTAGACAGGATTAAGGCCTACTGGTTGTCCCTAAAAATGATGAAATCGTGTCTATTTCATCTAGACCTTGTTCTTTTTTTTTTTTTTTTTTTTTAAAGGCAGAGTCTTACTCAATGTCACCCCGGCTGGAGTGCAGTGAGTAGCGCAATCTTGGCTCACTGTAATGTCTACCTCTGGGTTCAAGTGATTCTTGTGCCTCAGCTTCCTGAGTAGCTGGGATTACAGGTGTGTACCACCATGCCTGGCAAATTTTTGTATTTTTAGTAGAGACAGGGTTTCACCATGTTGGCCAGGCCGATCTGTAACTCCTGACCTGAGGCAATCCACCCACCTCAGCCTCCCAAAGTGCTGGGATTACAGGCGTGAGCCACCGCACCCAGCTAGACCTTGTTCTAATGAGCCCTTAGAGAAGCTTATGTGGAAAGAGTAAATTGTTGCTCTTTGTGAACATTTAAACTCAAGTGGGAAGTCAGCTGTTTCAGTGGAGAATATAGAATAATGCCCCTCCCCCAACACTACCACTCAGCCTTGTTGTGGGTAGGGAGGAACTTTTCAGTTAAAAAAAAAAAAGATATTTCAATCTTTTGAACTCACAGAAGAACTCAAGTAACACCATTCCCAAATATTTTTCATCCTCAAAGCTATGTGATAGAACTGCTTACTTTCTCTTTTTTTTTTTTTTTTTTTGAGATGGAGTCTCAGCTCTTGTTGCCCAGGCTGGAGTGCAATGGCATGATCTTAGCTCACTGCAACCTCCACCTCCCAGGTTCAGGCAATTCTCCTGCCTCAGCTTCTCAAGTAGCTGGGATTACAGGCATGTGCCACCACACCCAGCTAATTTTTTGTATTTTTAATAGAGACGTGGTTTCTCCTTTGTTGGTCAGGCTGGTCTTGAACTCCCAACCTCAGGTCATCTGCCCACCTTGGCCTCACAAAGTGCTGGAATTACAGGTGTGAGCCACAGTGTCTGGCCCAGAATTGCATACTTCCTTTTTTCATTATTTGAAGCTATGGTTGCACTGTTTTGTTCTTATCAGATGTCATGTGGAGCATTTTGTTGTTGGTCTTTATCAGCATGAGGTGGGCTTTTTTTTTTTTTTTGAGGCAGTCTTGCTCTGTTGCCTGGGCTGGAGTGCAGTGGTGTGATCTCAGTTCACTGCAACCTCCAATTCCTGAGTTCAAGTGATTCTCCTGCTTCAACTTTCCGAGTAGCCGGGATTACAGGTACATGCCACCGTGCCCAGCTAATTTTGTCTTTGTAGTAAAGATGGGGCTTCACCATGTTGGTCAGGCTGGTCTCAAACTCCTGACTCAGGTGATCTGCCCACCTTGGCCTCTGAAAGTGTTGGGATTATAGGCATGAACCACTGCACCAAGCCTTTATTATTTTTTTTTTCATAAATCCTGCATAGAGATGTATCCTCTCAATGCTCAGCCCTCCCCTGCAGTCCAACATTTGAGCTGTTTCCAATATTTGCTATTATAAGAAGCATTCAAGCATTTCTGACCAGGTCCCTTTTTTCTTTTTGGATTATTTCTTAGAAGTGGAAGTTTTGAGTCAAAAGATAGAAATTATTTTTAATCTTTGTTACTATTGCCAGATTGTTTTTCACAAACTATCAAACTAATTTAAAACACCCATTCCTGGCTCACATCTGCAATCCCAGTACTTTGGGAGACCAAGGCAAGTGGATCACCTGAGGTCAGGAGGTCGAGACCAGCCTGGCCAACATGGTGAAACCCCATCTCTACTAAAAATACAAAAATCAGCCAGGTGCGGTGGTGCACGCCTGTAATCCCAGCTACTCGGGAGGCTGAGACAGGAGAATCACTTGAACCCAGAAGGTGGAAGTTGCAGTGAGCCAAGATTGTACCACTGCACTCCAGCCTGGGAGACAGAGCAAGATTCTATCAAAAAAAAAAAAAAAAAAAAAAAAAGCCAAAAAAAAATACGCCCATTCCCTTAAAACACTGAAAGTCTTTTTCACCTTAGGACTAATTTGTTACTTAATCTCTAGGTTACTAAATAGTCATCATGAGGCAGTAGGGCATGTGGGAGTCAGATAGACTTGGGCTTGAACACAGTCCTGCTACTTATCACTGCTGAACCTCAATTTTTTTTTGAGACAAGGTCTTAAAACTGTGTTGCCCAGGAGGGAGTGCAGTAGCGCAGTCATGGCTCACTGCAGCCTCAACCTACTGGGCTCAGTCCTCCCACCTCAGCCTCCCAAGTAGCTTGGACCACAGTCGTGTGTCACCACACCCAGCTAATTTTATTTTTTTAGAGACAGGGGTCTTGCTGTGTTGCTCATTCTTGTCTCAAACTCCTGGCCTCAAATAATCCCCGCACCTCCGCCTCCCAAAGTGCTAGGATTACAGGTGTGAGCCACCACACCTAGCCTGAATCTCAATTTTTTTTTTTTGAGACAGAGTCTCACTCTGTCGCCCAGCCTGGAGTGCAGTGGCACGATCTCAGCTCACTGTGACCTCCTCCTCCCAGGTTCAAGCGATTCTCCTGCCTCAGCCTCCCAAGTAGCTGGGACTATAGGCACACACCACCATGCCCAGCTAATTTTTGTAGTTTTAGTAGAGATGGGGTTTCACCACGCTGGCCAGGCCAGTCTTGAACTCCTGACCTCGTGATCTACCCGCCACAGCCTCCCAAAGTGCTAGGATTACAGGCGTGAGCCAGTGTGCTAACCTGAACCTCAATTTTTAATGGGGTTGTTTTAAGTATCAATAAGATAAAGTAGCTGCCCTGGTGTCAAATATATGGTAAGTGTTTAATAAATAATAATAGCTATGATTCTCATCCACCGAGCTCTTACTTGGGGAAGACACAAAGGAAAAGGGTTCCTCAGCTAGTTTGACTTGGCATAGGTCAGGACCACTCTGGCAAAGTAAAGATGTGTGTCTCAATTTTGACCTTTAGGCCTATAGGCTGCTGCTCAGCATCCAAAGTTTTTTGGTGGATTGTCTTGAATGGGCTCATTTTCTCTTTTTTTTTTTTTTTTTTTTTTTGAGACAGTCTCACTCTGTCACCCAGCTGGAGTGCAGTGGCGTGATCTTGGCTCACTGCAGCCTCTGCTTCCTGGGTTCAAGTGATTCTCCTGCCTCAGCCTCCCAAGCAGCTGGGATTATAGACATGAACCACCACGCCCAGCCTGAATGGGCTCATTCTCTTATATGACATGGAAAGAGAAAATGGTACAGACATCAAGGCTATCCTCCTTCCGTGGCCATTTCTACTTTCACCACCCACCCCTTCCTCCATTTCTCCTGAATAGTTCCTGCCTCATGCTGGGGACCGCATCCTGATCACGGGGGCAGCTGACTCCAAGGTGCATGTGCACGACCTGACAGTAAAAGAGACCATCCACATGTTTGGAGACCACACAAACCGGGTGAAGCGCATCGCCACAGCGCCCATGTGGCCCAACACATTCTGGAGTGCTGCTGAGGATGGGCTTATCCGGTAAGAGTCTGGTGCATCAAATGGGGCCTGTGGCTCCCCCATCCCATCATACTGTAGTGTTTCCTTCTACAGGCCTAGCTCTTTACCCCCAGCAGAGGTCCAGCCTCCTTTGTAGGTCAAGGGCAGTTGTCTGTGTACAAATTCCACTGGTAACATTTGCTTACCCTGCCCTCACCTTCCTTTCTCTTTACCCTCCCTTATACTACCTCTAGGCCCACAAGCCTCCTCTCACCACCTCAGGTTTCCAGGGTCTGTGCTGCCTCTGGGCATTCACATTACCATTTCTTCTACTTGAGATTCTCTGTCCCCAGCTCTTCCTATATCAGACTGTTTCTTATTTTGAGGAGGTCAGCTTGAGTTACCTCTTCAGAAGCACCTTCTCTGACCATCCTGTCTAAAGTAGACAGACGTTATTCCTTGTCTTTTTTTTTGTGTTTGTGAGTCTAATCATATTTATTTGTTACTCAAAAAATCTTATTTCTGACTGGATTCAGACTTAGAAGTAGAAGCTCACAGAGAGGAAAGTCTGCGTCTTTTGTAATTTGTTCCTGGTGTTTTTCTTTAGCCTCTTTCATTCTCTTGGTCAAAAGTTTAGCATATTCTGCAGCCTATTCCTTATTTTTCTTCCTATCCTGCTTCTTCAGAGCAATACACCACCATTTGTGCTGCAGGATACGTGTAGTAACAAGACACTGAATCTTGGATGCTTTGGACCTAGATTTCTTACCTTCTTTGTTTAAGGACTTTCTTACAACATACTGGCGGACATCATCTTCTTTAGAGAGACTGAAAAGTTTGTGGATTCTGCTAGCTCTTTTGGGCCCCAGGCACCGAGGCACCATAGCATCAGTCAGTCCAGGAATATCCTTCTCTCCTTTTTATAATAACCAAGTTGAGAACACTCAGATTGGCATCCACAGTGCAACCACAAAATGATTTTCTCTTTCTTTCTCCAGTTCTCCTTGGTCTGTAACAGGAATGCCCCTTACTCAGTAGCAGGCAGACACAAACATAGGTCAAGACACCCTGCTTCATGGGGAAACCTTGTTTGTCATTCCCACCACTGATTCGGACCACATAACTTTCCATTCTTCACCAGAGCATCAGCAGCAACTTCTGTGGCCATATGCTTCTCATAAAAAGTATGAAGTTTGCGTTCATCTTCCATGTCAATGAGTTTCTGGCAGCCAGTGGCTGGGAAAGAGATGTTCAACTTCATTTTGAAGCAGCTGAATGCCTCTGAGGCACCACGGAAAAGAGCTATTCCTTGTCTTAACACACTAATTGTATCCTTTATAACTCTAATCGTCACCTGTAGTTACTTTATTTTTATTAATTTTTTTTTTGAGATAGGTTCTCAATCCATTCCATTGCCCAGGTTGGAGTGCAATGGCGTGATCATGGCTTACTATAGCCTCAACTTCCTGGGCTCAGGTATTTCTCCCACCTCAGCCTTCTAAATAGCTGGGACTATAGGCACACTCCACCATGCTTGGCTAAATTTTCTATTTTTTTGTAGAGATGGGGTTTTTCTGCTCAGTGAGTTGGCAAACAGTAGCAGCAAAAAAAAAAAAAAAAAAAAAATAGAGAGAGAGAGAGATGGGGTTTCTCTGTGTTGCCCAGGCTGGTCTCAACTCCTGGGCTCAAGTGATCCTCCCTCCTTGGCCTCCCAGAGTGCTAGGATTACTGGTGTGAGCCACCACACCTGGCCTTATTTTATTTTTACTTATTGGTTTACTTTTTTGTCTGTATCCTCACTAAATAGTAAAAGTAAACTCTGTTAGAGCAACTCCATGTCTGTCCTGTTCTTGGTTGTGTCCCTAGAACCCAGCACAATGCCTGGCACATAGAGGCACTTGATACATTTCTCTTGAACAGTTGGTCAGCGGCCATATGCCTGGGCGGGGCAAGCCAGATGGAAATGGTAAAATGGACTGTCTCCTTTTCCAGCGCCCTGCATTGTTACACATTTGCCTCTACTTCCCTTCATTCTAAAATGGTGTCGTTGCCCTTCTTTAACTCCTTTCTTCAGATGTGGCCTTAGAACTTCTTCCTTATCTCCCCAGCCTGCTTTAATCTGTCTCCCTTGAGTGCCTGTAGGACTTTGTACCCTCTTTCCTTTTACAAATGACGAATATCTAAGTCATATATAAAGTATAACGTAGTCAAGAGCAAGGCAATAAAGTCAGATAGACCTGGGGTCAAATCCTAGCTCTCTCCCTCAGTTTTTGACTGGTGCAAGTCACTTCATCCCTGAACCTCAGAAGACAGAATGCACTTGGTCAGTGGCAGGTCCAACTCTATGTAGCACTTGTTGACCTTGGCTGACCAGATTGTGCCAGGGCCAGCTGGTAGAAGCTGAGCGTCTAGCGCATCGGGTAGGATCCTAAGTGCTTAGGCATAGGCACAGTCAGAGAAGGTGTCCTAGCAGAAGGTGAACATAAGCTGGGCCTTCCAGAACAGACAAGATTTGGATGGGCAAGGAAAAGCAGAGTGTATTCCCCAGCTTGAGCAGAGTTTGCAAAGGCAGAAATAAACATGGCATGTGCAGGATAAAGAATTCTGTAGTTATAATTGACCCACATTTAGAAAACTGAGGAATAAGGTTGGAGAGAGCTGTGAAATTGAGTCTTGAAAACCAGACTGAGGAGTTTGGTAAAAGTAAACTTGTGCTAAAAGTATTGAGGAATCTCTGCAATTTTTTGAGCAGGAGAGTGATGTAAAACAATATTTTAGGTAGAGCAACCTGGTGAAGATGGCTTAGAAAGACAAGGTGAACAGCAAAGAGGTGATAACAGATATCTAGGCACGAGGCGTGAGCATATGAGTGATGTCCCCCTACCCACCACTCTCTGAGGATACCTGTGTATTGGCAGCACAGTTTCCCCGTCTGGAGCAGTGGGAGTTTGCTGCTGTTTGGTTGACTTTTTGGCATTATCTTTACTGCATGGATGAGACTTTTAGGCTTGCCTTGGCCCATGGTATATCTAGATAGCTCTTAGATGATCTGCAGATTCTCTTTTCTGTCACCTCCATACCTTGCTTCATGAAAAAAACTACATTAGAAGATACAGTCTTAGAAAGCTTCCCCAGCTCTGCACTTACTAGCAGTGTTATCCCAGGGAGGTTATTCAACATCTTTGAACATCAGTTTCTAATGATACCTAGGGATGACATTAGGATTGAATTAAGGGACAATACTGTACATAAAGCACATTTTCACTAAGTGTTGGTAATCAGTAGTAGCATAATAGTAGCAATAATACTGATATCTGTAGAATAGGTACAGTAGTATCTACCTTAGGAGTTCTAGTAGAATAAAATGCAATGTGTGAGAAGCCTACTACAGGTGTCTAGCACACTGTGGGCACTCAAGAAATGGGAGGTTTTTTCACATTCTTATTTAGAAATATGTCCAAAGTCCCTCCCAATCCTCTTGCATAACAAGAACTTGTCTTTTCCCCTGCCTTCCACACAAAGACCCCAAACCCCAATTCCCTAACTCTGTCCTCTCTCACAGCCAGTATGACCTTCGAGAGAATAGCAAGCACTCGGAAGTGCTGATTGACCTGACAGAGTACTGTGGCCAGCTGGTGGAGGCCAAGTGCCTCACCGTCAACCCCCAGGACAACAACTGCCTTGCAGTCGGGGCCAGCGGACCCTTTGTGAGGCTCTATGACATCCGCATGATCCATAACCACAGGTATGAATAGTTCAGCCTCCTGTTTCCTGTGGGTAAGACCTGGAGAACCTGCTGCACCTTTCCTTCACTGCCATTGCAATGCCCTCTTCTATCACAGCTCACTGCAGCCTCAACCTCCCAGGCTCAAGCGATCCTTCCACCGCAGCCTCTCAAGTAGCTGGAACTATAGGCACATGCCTCCTTGCCTGGCTACTTTTTAAATTTTTTTTGTAGAGGTGGGGTCTTTCCATGTTGCCCAGGCTGGGTCTCAAACTCCTGAGCTAAAGCAGTCTTCCCACCTCGACCTCCCAAAGTGCTGGAACTACGAGCATGAACCACTGTGCCTGGCTCCTTCTTTTTTTTATTTTTTTATTTTAAGATGGAGTCTTACTCTGCCTCCTAGGCTGGAGTGCAGTGGCGTGATCTTGGCTCACTGCAACCTCTGCCTCCTGGGTTCAAGCGATTCTCCTGCCTCAGCCTTCCAAGCAGCTGGGATTACAGTTATCCACCACCACACCTGATTAATTTTTGTATTTTTAGTAGAGATAGGGTTTCACCATGTTGGTCAGTCTCGAACTCCTCACCTCAGGTGATCCACCCGCCTTGGCCTCCCAAAGTGTTGGGATTACAGACATGAGCCACTGCACCAGCCTGGCCCTTTCTTCTTTATGAAATGGGCTTTCTTTAATTTTGTGATTTTTAAAAAACTTAATCCTTGCTTATGTTGGAAAATATGAAACATAAAATATAAAGAAATTACCCGTAATCTTTTATATAAATCCCTTATAATTTCCTTATATTTGTATATTCTTATAATTTCTTACATAAATCTTTTATAGTGTCCTTCTGAAAGAAATCACTGATGTAATATTTCCTGCTAGTTCTTATAATACTCAGAACCCCCACAGCACTCCCAGACCTGAGTTGCCTCTCCAGCCTGGGCTTTCCATGATTCTTGTGATGGATGCAGGAATGTCTGACCTGCTTTACTTTCATTCATGGGCTTGGTAACCACTGCTGCCCCACACACACTGCATGTCTTGGAGTGGGTCTTGAGCCTTAGCTTGCTTGTTTGTAAAATGGGAAAGATAAGGTGATCATGAGGACCCAGAGAGCTTATAGGACCTACTTGGTAAAGCACTGTATAGCTGTCTAGTTGGTGGGCCTTTAGGGTTGCTTAGGTAAGGAAGAAAAATACCTCCTGTTTCTCAGATACAAATATAAGTTT
Organism: Aotus nancymaae; assembly: GCF_030222135.1. Lineage (NCBI taxonomy): Eukaryota > Metazoa > Chordata > Mammalia > Primates > Aotidae > Aotus > Aotus nancymaae. Next base: position 23,866,229 of record NW_026988467.1, read on the forward strand.
TCTTCTAGTGAGTGTGGTCTGGTCTAACCAGGGGCAGTGCTGGGACTTTAACCTATGATTTTCCTTCCCACCAGAAAGAGCATGAAGCAGAGCCCTTCAGCAGGTGTGCACACCTTCTGTGACCGGCAGAAACCCCTTCCAGATGGTGCAGCCCAATATTACGTAGCAGGTAGGACTCAGCACAGCTCTGGCCCCAAACTTATGGCTAGATGCTGACTCTTTTGGGGGCAGTGCAGGGAGACAGCATGGCATGGTGATCAAGAGCAAGGGTTTTAGGGTCAGGCAGACCTGGGTTTTAATCCCAGCTCTACCACTGACAAGCTATGTGACCTTCAGCACATTACAGAAAAGAAACTCATTAAGGTTAAGTAAAATTAGGTCATAATGACTAAATGCGATAAAGTATATAAAGCAATTATCCCAGTGCATATAGCAAGGGCTCAACACTTGTAGCTGCTTTTATGATAAAGTTGATTGGTATCATTTTTGATATGTCTGACTTCACACAATCTCATGTCCCTTTCAGGGGGACTGGGACCCTAGTATGACTGGGCTATTCCCTATAGGTCATCTGCCAGTGAAGCTTCCTGACTACAACAACCGTTTGAGAGTGCTGGTTGCCACCTATGTGACCTTCAGCCCCAATGGCACAGAGCTGCTAGTCAACATGGGAGGGGAACAGGTATGCACAGCATAAGGTGGCTCTACCCTATCACCATTCTAGCAGCCAGGGCCGTGTACCTTACATTCACTGCTGAGGCAAACAAGACACAAGAGCCTTATGGCAAATGATGTTACAGTGAAATGTGGGGGTGATGTGGTATCATTGTAGTTCCCAGAAAGGTGTCCTAGCTCAGTCTTTTTATTTCATTTTTTCTTTAATGATATAGATAGAAATATGATAGTATGGTATTTTGGTTAAGAATATAGACTTTGGAATTGACAGACTTCTGTTCAAATACTGGCCTGCTGTTTACTAGGTGTTTACTGTGACTTTGAGCAAATCTCTTTATTTTTCTGAGCCTCAGTTTCCTCATCTGCTATTTTCCTAGGAGGAAATCCCTGGGGCTCAGAGCATGCAGCTCAGAGCAAGCTGTGGGTTAGGGCCAGCTTTGGGAAGTGTTCTTTGATAATAATGGGTTGCTAAACTTTCTGTTTGGGTGTTCTCTGGGTACTTCATAAGCCTGGCATATGTTTATTTACCAACACGGAGCACTTACTCTGAGACTAGCATTATTATAAACATAAGAAAGACAAATGGGAAATATGATTCATCCTCAGGCTGATAGGAGACATGGCAAATGAAACAGTTAATGACATTACAAGACAAGGCCTGAATACATACAAAGGAAATGGGAAGCAGAATAGATGAGGATAAGCCAGACATTCCTGCACCTTTCTGAGGACTCATTAAAAGCTCAGGGTAGTGCTAGGGTAAATGTAAAATGAGACATTTGGCTTTGTGACCTTTGAGGACTTCTTCACCTTAAACCTATGATGTGTGATTTTTTTTTTTTGAGACAGAGTTTCACTCTTGTTGCCCAGGCTGAAGTGCCTGGCATAATCTCGACTCACTGCAACCTCCGCCTCCCAGGTTTAAGCAATTATGCCTCAGCCTCCCAAGTAGCTGGGATTACAGGCATGTGCCACCACACCCGGCTAATTTTGTATTTTTAGTAGAAACGAGTTTCACCATTGGTCAAGCTTGTCTTGAATTCCCGAACTCAGGTGATCCACCCACCTCGGCCTCCCAAAGTGCTGGGATTATAGGCATAAGCCACTGTGCCCGGTCTTCTTCTTTTTTTTTTTTTTTTTTTTTTTGAGACAGGGTCTCACTCTGTCACCCAGGCTGGAGTGCAGTGGTGCGATCTTGGCTCACTGCAGCCTTGACATCCCAGGCTCAAGTGATCCTCCCACCTCAACCTCCTGAGTGGCTAGGACCACAGGCACACACCACCACACCTGGCTAATTTTTGTATTTTTTGTAAAGACAGGGTTTCGCCATGTTGCCCAGACTGGTCTCAAACTCCTGGGCTCAAGTGACCACCCTCCCACCTTGGCCTCCTAAAGTGCTAGAATTACAGGCTATGCCACCATGCCCAACCAAATGTGATTCTAATTAATGACAGTATTTCAAGCAGGGCTTTGGGTAGATCAGAAAGCCCACCCTGAATGCCAGAGCTAGGAAGATTTTCCAGCCTGAGGTTTGCGGAAGACACCTCCTGGGGTAGCTTGATGGTTCCATGCTCAACACTCACTGTGTTCCAAGACCTAGCTAGGTTCTTGAGAAGCCACCAAGGCCTGGTTACTGGTCCAACCACATCCTTTCCTCACAGCCTTTGTCTCTTTTTTTGCCCCCTCAACTCTAGGTCTATTTGTTTGATTTGACTTACAAGCAGCGGCCATACACCTTCCTCTTGCCTAGAAAATGCCACTCCTCAGGGGGTAAGTTCTCCCTTAGGGTATCTTGCTGAGGCGGTGTAGGGGAGCTTCAGTGTGTGCTACACCTGCTGAGAAGCCTGTCCCTTACTCTGGACTGTGATCCTCCAAAAAGAGCGGGTCTCTGAAATAACCCTGTCTATGCAGTAAGAAAGATGACAGTAGAGCAGAGATCTCTTCAAGAGCTTTTCATCACTGCCCTTTTTGCTTCCCTCTGAAAAGACAGGCTCCTTCCATGGCTTGGCTCTTGAGAACCTGAAGTAGTTCCCCTCCCTTTTGTATCTTGGCTCAGTCTTCTCACTGACTTCTTCCTGGGGCCTACACTTGATTTAGGCACCTTCTCACTCCATTCCCACCCCCAGCCCCAGCTGAGTAATGCCACGGTGAAGTTGTGTCCCTCGCAAGCCAGCAGAGGGCGCATAGGCTTTTCTTTATGTCAGAACTTGCTTTCTGGGAATGGATCTTATTCTGGGAGAATAATCCCACAATGGAACCATCAGACCCCATGGTGGAAGCTGGAGGGCTGCCAAGAAGAAATGGGACCTCTTCCTGAGTTGTTGCTTTCACTTTCTCTCTATCTCCTGCCAGAAGTCCAGAATGGCAAGATGTCCACCAACGGTGTGTCCAACGGTGTGTCCAATGGCCTGCACCTTCATAGCAATGGCTTCCGGCTGCCAGAGAGTAGGGGACACATCAGGTAAGGTCAACTGCCTTGTCCAGCCCTCCAAGCCCCAGTTATACCATATAGGCTGGAGGGAGGGACATAGCCTGTAAATCTTCCTGACCCACACCTAGTCATGCATCCCAGAGAGAAAGGACCAAGGAGGGTGGCTAGTGTTTCCAGTGGCCCTCTGCCTGGCAGAACACTAGTCATGCTCAGACTGAAGCTTTAGTCTCTTGGTACCAGTAACTGGGTCAGGACCCAGGGGCTAGCTGCCTCTTAGCACTGAGCTCTCTCCAAAAAAGGGCTGCATATGAATGGATTTTCCCATATATTATTCCCCATCCTATAGCAGATCCTTGCCTCTATTCTCTGCCAGGCACTCTGCTGGGCTTTGAATACAAAGGCACTCAAATTCCCTAGCCTTGAGAGAAATAGAATTCTCTAGACAGCGATCCATAGGAGGGACTCAAGTGGTCATAAAGTTCAGCTCAGCATGGAGGCAGGTGGTGTCAGCTACTGTCATGCCCAGGAGTTTAAGTACAGCTTCATTTCTGCCCTTCTTCTTTTCACTGACTGAGAGTATTTGTAGTGGCACCTATTCCCTATCACAGCAATAGGTAATAGCCCAGGCCAAGGCAGTGATCCCCTCTTCCAGATGGCAGTCAGATTCTAGGGGCCAAGAAAACCTGGGTGGCCTTCAGGCCATGTTACAGACTCCCTGAGGGGCTGCTCTGACCTTCTTTGACTGCTCTGACTTGGCTGTATTTCCTCTGCAGCCCCCAAGTAGAGCTACCCCCATACCTGGAACGTGTGAAACAGCAAGCCAATGAGGCTTTTGCCTGCCAGCAGTGGACCCAAGCCATTCAGCTTTACAGCAAGGCTGTGCAGAGGGCCCCTCACAATGCCATGCTTTATGGAAACCGAGCAGCAGCCTACATGAAGCGCAAGTGGTGAGTGGCCACTGCAGGGGGGACACGGGTCAGGATAAGGGACAAAGCGACTGGACCAAAAGGCAGGGGCCTGATGGAGCCAAGTTGCCAAGGCGTCCAGGGAAGGTGGCAAAAACATACTGCTGCCTCTTAGGGCTTCTTGGCCTCTCCTCCCCACCTCCAGGCTAATGGTGGGCAGGGGCCTGACCCATTAATCAGGAAGTCTCAAGCACTAAGGAAGCTCACAGTTATGTGGAGCATGTTCAAAGCTAGTTCCTACATGGCATATTATTATAAAGTTGCTGTGGCCCCTGGGGAAGTAGGAGTTGAGGATTGTTAGTCCCAACTGTTAGAGAATTGGACTTTGAAGAGCAGTGGAATCTTGCTAAGTGGAAATGAGGTGTTTGGTGAATTCAGTAAGTATGTGTCTAAAATATTCTGCAGTCCCTTGCCCCATTAAGGCTTGCTTTCTGTGTACTTAGACCCTTTGGACTGAATACAAACCAGATCCCGGAGATCCAAAGCTGGCTATGGGTCACACTAGAGTATGGTGCCTGGTAATAAAGAAATAGATCCATATCCTAAAGAACCCCTCATCTTTGGAGACCATCAGGGCCCCCAGCCCTTCTGCCTGCAGCACCAGCAGGCAAGCAGACATACAGACCCCCCCACACACCCCCCAGCCAGGGCCAGGACTGAGGATGGATAGAGCTGGGCCCACAGCCATTTCTGCTCCGTCTGGCATCCGTCGGCTCTGCCCAGACAGACAGGCCAGCTGGTGTGCCATCGTCTGGCTGCAACTAGGCAGGCCAGAGAGGGAAGCTTAAGAAACCCACCCAAGTCAGCAGGATGGTAGTGCTAGGTGGGGGTGGGGAAGATGCTATCCCCCCACCTTAGCTGAAGCATCAGGAGTTGGCCAGGGGCTCAGGTGGCAGCCAAACCCAGAAGATGACTGTTTTGGGAGAATCCTGAGCTGATTTACCTCTCTGTCCAACAGTTGGGTAGAACTCAGTAGTCCTCATCCAGGTTGTAGGCTGAGAGCTCAGCTTTACTCCTGCATTCTCGCTAAGAGAGGTTGGTGATTTCCTAATCCATATGTGCCCTTAGCATGTTCTCTGTGCTCCTACTATGTGCTAAGTACTAGGAACACAAAGTTCTGTCACTCTGAGTTCCTGTGCTTGACCACCCAGCCTCTGGACGGGGTAAAGTGGTGGACGTAGTTCAGCATTAAAGAGGCAGGAAGCAGTGAATCTTGTGAATGGTCAGGTAAAGGGCTGTGGGCATCAAGAAAAGTTGGGTCGCTTTAGCTGGGGAGCAGGGAAGCATCAGAAAGACATGGTGTCTGAATGGGCTTTAAGTGTAGGCAGGCTTAGACAGGAGATGAAGGAGAGGAGGGGCCTGTGGGGGAAGGACATTCCAGGGAGATGAAATGGTGTGAACAAAGGCGTGGGGGCGGGGGACTGCCTGAGAGCTTGTTTGCAGAACAGCAAATCCATTTGGCTGGAGCAGAGGGTTCGGAAAGGGACTGGCAGGAGATGAGTCTGTGAGGTAGCCTGGGGCCGGCCTAGGGAGGGCTTGGAATGCAGAGTGGTGACGTTGGCCTCGATTCAGTGCATGATGGGCAGCTACTGGAGAGTTCTGAGCAGGAGAGGGATGTGCCGAGGGCTGTCCTTTCAGGGAGATTGATCTGGCAGCGAGTCTAGGAAGGGTGAGCCCTGGGGCCAGCCTGCTGTCTACCCCCATCCCACATGCCTGCCAGTGACCCCTAGAATGTCACATTCTGTCCTAGGCCAGTCTCCCCAGGGCTGCCATCTGCTCCTGGATGCAGTGGGAGCTGTCACCCTCTGGCTCCTGGCTGGCCTCTGGTCTGGCTCTCCCCAGGAGCTCAGAGGGGCACCTTGCAGACAGTAATTGGGTTTCCAAACAGTGCCTGCTCCTTCGTCACAGCCACTCATCCTGACGCAGGCCACGCCATTGAAGCAGCTCTGTTTCCTGCCTGCCCCCACATGGGCTGAGTTGCTGGTTCCTGGTCTAAGCATGGCTGCTCCGAGGACTGGGTGCTCCCTCTGAGTGCTGCAGGAGAAGGAGGCTCAGGAAGGATCTTCCCATGTCAGGCCTGCTTTAGCCATGCTGGATTGTTGTGAGCCATGCCTTTGGTGGAGGGGCCATTAGCTCTAGGGAGTGCCTCTTACTGCTGCTTGGCATAGTTGGGTCCTAGGCCTACCCCAGCCCAGCTGGAAAAAAAGAAAAAAACAATGGTTTCTGAAGAAGCAGCTCCTGTGGCCCATCTTGCTCTCCAGACAAGAGGCGAGGACAGGTCTGTGGGTGCTGGAGGAGTGTGCTTCCTATATTCTGGCACAGGGTGGGAGAAGGAGGGGCTTCTCTGACCTCCTTTCACTTCCTCTTTCCCCACTTCCTCATCAAAAGCACTCCCACTTCCCTTCATCCATGCTTTAGGAGGTTGGAGAAGTGAGTGGGGACGATTTGGAGCTCCTGGTGTGCACAACCCCCCTCACCATCAGCTTCCAGAGAGCTGACTCTGCCAGACTGTCAGGCCCCATCCTCCAGCCCCAGGAGGTAGAGGCCACAGCTGCTGTGGATCAGTCAGCCAGGACAGAGGGGGGTCTGGCTGAGGGCTTGCTGCCTGCTGGTCAGACCCTTCGTCCCCAGCCTGGCACTTCTGGCTTCCCCAGACCACAGAACTGTCTTTGAGGGCCCCCTGCCTTGGACATGGCTTTGAAGGCTAGCTGGGGGTGATTTGAGGAGGTGGATGGAGGAAGAGAGAAGGAAGGCTTGGGGAGCCTGTGGTGGGCAAGGTGCCAGGCCTTCTGCTGCAGAGCTGCGGGTGCCTGGGGTGAGCCAGTATGCAGTTGCACTCTGTGCCCAGCAGAGGGCAGCCTGACACCAGCTTTTGCCACCCTCAAGACCTTAGGGTTTCCTGGCTTGCTCCTTAACATACTGTCTCCTGATGGGGGAGGCCTGGGTTGAGCCAGGATTGTCTTCATCCCCAAGTCCCCTTGCCATGAGACTTGTCAGCGGTGGGCTGGGGTGACCACAGGAAGCAGAGGAAACTGAGTGGGGACCCCTCGCTTACCCCTTGCTCCACCTCCGAGCCACTCTTCCCTGCCTTCCCAGGGATGGTGACCACTATGATGCCCTGAGGGACTGCCTCAAGGCCATCTCCCTAAACCCATGCCACCTGAAGGCACATTTTCGCCTGGCCCGCTGCCTCTTTGAGCTCAAGTATGTGGCTGAAGCCCTGGAGTGCCTGGATGACTTCAAAGGGAAGTTTCCGGAGCAGGCCCACAGCAGCGCCTGTGATGCATTGGGCCGCGACATCACAGCTGCCCTCTTCTCCAAAAATGATGGTGGTGAGTGGGCACTGAGGAGGGGTGCTGTTACTGTTTCTCTTTGAGGTGCTGCATGACATTCTGGAGAGGTCATGGTTCTGGGATTGGAGAGGCCTGGGTTCAGCTGTTGACTCAGAAACTATGCAACCTTGGGGCAGTTACTTGATCTCTCTCTGTTTCCTTGTCTGAAAAGGAGACAGGCCAACACCTCCCGTTGAGCATTTCTGTTGAGAATCAGCATGTTTAAATGGCATGTTGAAAGCACTGGGGGAGTGCCTGGTGTCCAGGATAGGAGGAAGCTAAGCTCAGTAAGACTCCCGCTAGGCATTCTCACCTGCTCAAACAGGGCCCTGGTGGTTCCGCGTGGGCATCTGAGAGGCAGAACTGGTCGTTGTGTTTGTTCCAAGTGTACTAGTACACAAAGAGCACGAAGCCCTGCCCACCTTACCTCAGTGTGCTGGAGAATGAACTGGGCCGTTGGCGTGTTGTCTGTAAACATGAACAGTGAATTCATGGGAGGCAGACATGGATCTTCACCTCTCTCCTTTGCCATTTACCAGCCATGTGATCAATTCATTTGTTTAATGAATAGTTATCAGAAACCTGCCATGTGCCAGGCACTGTGCTGGGTCCTGGGAACAGAGCTGTGACTAAGTCACATGGAATTTCTGTGTTTATGGCATTTGCAGCCTACTGAAGGAACCAAGTGATAAAAGAGAAACAAAAAGTATGACAAGTGCCAAGGGGACCTGAATGGTATAGGTTTTGGGGGGAGCTTAATAGCATTCTGGGGTTCTCTAGGAAGAAACATTTAAGCTAAGATCTAAAGGATCCAAAGGAAGCATTAACTAGATATAAAATATAGCTGTGTGGCTTAGCACAATGGTTCACACTAATAATCCCAGCACTTTGGGAGACCAAGGTGGGAAAATTGCTTGAGGCCAGGAGTTCAGTATCAGCCAGGACAACATAGAAAGACTCCATCTCAACAAAAGAAAAATTTAAAAAATTAGCCAGTGGTGGTGGCACACACTTGTAGTCCCAGCTCCTTGGGAAGCTGAGGCAGGAGCATCACTTGAGCCCAGGAGGTCAAGGCTACAGTGAGCCATTATCACATCACTGCACTCCAGCCTGGGTGACAGCGCAAAATCCTGTCTCAAACAACAACAACAACAAAGTATAGTTGTGGGAGATGCAGAGCTCCTGGCATACAGACCATCATACTCCAAGGCCCTGAAGCAGGCAGGAGTGAGTCACTTTTAAGGAACTGAGAAAACTTGTGTGATTTTTGCCTGTCACTTAACTGATCAGTGTCTCATTTGGGACCCTAATAACTTGTCTTCCAGAGGGTAAGGGCATGATCCTTACTGCCTTAAGCACTATGAATCTGTTTGTAAAAGTCACCCAGGGCGAGCACAGTGGCTCATGCTTGTAATCCCAGCATTTTGGGAGGCTAACGCAGGTGGATCACCTGAGGTCAGGAGTTCAAGACCAGCTTGCCCAACATAGTGAAACACTGTCCCTACTAAAAATACAAAAATTAGTCTGGCGTGGTGGCACACGCCCGTAGTCTCAGCTACTCAGGAGGCTGAGGCATGAGAATCGCTTGAACCTGGGAGGCAGAGGTTGCAGTGAGCTGAGATTGCATCTCTGCATTCCAGCCTGGGTGACAGAGTGAGACTCCGTCTCAAAACAAATAATTTTTAAAAAAAGGCACCCATTCTGTCTTTGCTAGTGCCTTACTCTGTACCCTGCCCTGCCTCTCACCTCCACAGAAACAGACCTTGAGTCTCTGCATCCTTGGGGCTTCCAGGCCCTCATTTAGGGACCTGAACCAGGAGGCATCAAAGAGAAGGCATCAAAGTTCTCCTCTTGAACATCCTCAGAGGCTGGATTCAAAGATGTATCTTCCTCACAACCTTTCCCTAATTTTCCAGGATAAGGGTGGAGGCAGGTAGCTCTATGTTGTCAGACTTTGGACTGAAAACAGCCATGGGTGGGGAAAATAGGGAAGGAGAGAAAGGAACAAGACTCTTATATTTTCTGGATATCTGCCCCCAGAGGAGAAGAAGGGACCTGGTGGCGGTGGCCCAGTCCGCCTCCGAAGCACAAGCCGCAAGGATTCCATCTCAGAGGATGAAATGGTGCTGCGGGAGCGAAGCTACGACTATCAGTTCCGCTACTGTGGCCACTGTAACACCACCACGGATATCAAGGAGGCCAATTTCTTTGGCAGGTCTGATGCCCTGAAGAGAAGGAGGGGGCAGCCCAGTTGGCAGCAGGAGATTGAGTGGGGAGTGTTGGGGCATAATGGTTTTAGAGAAGAATCTCAAATCCCTGCTCTGCCTCTGTACCCTTGGGCAAATGGCTTCACCTTTGTCAGCTTCAGGTTTTTCATCTATGAAGTGACCAACCTACCATACCCATTTATGAGGCCATAACAGGGACTAAGAATATAATCCAAATAGAACCTCCAGCACAGTGCCTGGACTACTTCTTTATCTCCTACCTCCTTCTCCCTCTGTCTGCATGGTCCAGAGCTTGGTTTCTTTATCTGCATTCAAGGAGCCTCCCTCTGCTTGGGAGTATGAGGCAGCAGCCCTCCAAGGCTGGGAATCTTGGCACATCTGTTGTGTGCTTAAAACTGCCCTGGGTACTAAGAGACAAACTCTGTGTTTCAGACACCATCACCCCCACCCCTCATTTGTAGCTGCACTTTCTTTGGGTAGGTGAGACACATGAACATGAATCAAGAATCTCTCCATAGGCTGGGCACAGTGGCTCACGCCTGTAATCCCAGCACTTGGGAAGGCTGAAGCAGTAGGACTGCTTGAGCCCAGGAGTTTGAGACCAGCCTGGACAGCATAGACCCCTATCTCTACAAAAAAATTTAAAAATTATCTGGGTGTGGTGACATACACCTGTAGTCCCAGCTATTCAGGAGGCTGATATGGGAGGACCAATTAAGGCCACAGTGAGCCATGATCATACCACTGCACTCCAGCCAGTACTTAGAGATCCTATCTCTAAGAAAAAAAAGACTCTCTCCATCAAGATGCCCTCTAAATGTCAATGGTGTGTGAGGGGCTGTAGTATCCTAGAGGTGTCCTTTAGGATTTGGGAGTCTGGATGTCAGAAGCCTGAGATTGCTCAGGGAAGGCTTAGAACAGGGTATTTTAGAGACCTGAGAGATGTAAGATGGTCCTGGCCCAAGGAGGTAACAGTGAACTTTGGGGGAGACCGCCTTGGAGAAATCCAGGCAGTCGCTGGCCCTGGGTTTAAGAGAACAGTGACCAGGGCTCTGCAGTCTGGAGAGGATTGCTATGTACATGGAGTTCTGGGTCAAGTGCAGACCCCAGCGTGTGGGGGACTGAGTGGCTGTAGACTTTTATTCCCCCTTTACCTAGGCCATGCAGCCTCTACTTGAGGCTGTAGGACAGTACCCCACCTGACCTCCCTGCCCTTTGCCCCCCTGCCAGCAACGCTCAGTATATCGTCAGTGGCTCTGACGATGGCTCCTTCTTCATCTGGGAAAAGGAGACGACCAACCTGGTCCGTGTGCTCCAAGGGGATGAGTCTATTGTCAACTGCCTGCAGCCACACCCCAGCTACTGCTTCCTGGCCACCAGCGGCATCGATCCTGTTGTGCGGCTCTGGAACCCCCGACCAGAGGTGAGGGTGCAGGCATGGTGGCCAAAGCCAAGCAGAGAGGTGGGCAGGGACTCTGTGGAAAGCCTCCTAGGGAGCCTGCTAGGGCTTGGAAGAGAAATGAGGAAGCTGCTAAGAAGAGTAAGCTGTTCTCCTGGGGCCCAAGGCTGTGTCCTCAGGTTCTGGAAGCTCCAAATGCAGTGGCAGTTCACCAGAAGCTGTGCAGAGGCCCTGGTCACAAGGGAACTATGCAGGCTTTGGCATCCAGTAGGCCTAAGTTTGAATCCAGTCTCCTCACTCACTGCTGAGAGACTTCACCATCTCTGACCCAGGCTTTTAATCATCTGTACATTGGGAATGGGAATCACAGCACCACCTTGAAAGGTTGTGGTGACGAGTAAAGAAGCGATGCCTGTGAAGTGTCCGGCCCACAAGGACGCTTAGAACAGTGTAGTCCCCTCCACTCCCAGTGTGGGTAGCCAGGGAAGCTGACTTGGTGCCTCCCCTTCCCCTCTGCCCTACTGCCTCCCTCTTCCCAACTAGCAAAACAAAAGTCAAGTAGTATGTCTGATTCCCAGCTGTGACTTTTAAAGAGGGGACCCCTATAGGATTCCCCTTGAGGGGAGAGGAGAAAGAAAGATGAAGGAAGAGTTGTTAAGGCAACAAAACAGAAGGGGGTGGGGGAGTTGTATCTGCCCTTTGCCCCAGGTATCCCAGTATGTGTGTCCAACATACCCTGGTGTGTACTGTCCCCCATGTATATCCCAGCATGTTATGAGCTGCCTGTATATCCTGATGTGGCATGTCCCCCCACATATATTCCACTGTGAGCACCAACAATATGTAACCAAGATTGTGTGTTCCCCTCCACTCATATACACCTCCTTGAATGTACCTGTACCTCCCCCAATAGATAGTTTAGTCTGGGTATTTCCCTCCCACGACCCTATGCATGTATCCTGGTGTCTCCTCCTCCTTGAGCCCCACATGTGTTGCCCCTTTCTCCACCACAGAGTGAAGACCTCACAGGCCGAGTCGTGGAAGATATGGAGGGTGCTTCACAGGCCAACCAGCGACGCATGAATGCGGACCCGTTGGAGGTGATGCTGCTCAACATGGGCTACCGGATCACGGGCCTGAGCAGTGGGGGTGCCGGGGCCTCTGATGATGAGGACAGCTCCGAGGGCCAGGTGCAGTGCCGGCCCAGCTAGACCCTCCAGCTCTGGTCTCCAACCCCTGCTACTGGCTGGACCCTCTGCCCTGGGCAGGAGGTCAGGGGTTCTGTTTTGATTTGTCTTCCCCACCCGCCATTTTTTCCTTTCCCCTGTTTTGTTTGTTAGTTTGGCATTGGGGGTGGAGGTTGCTACAACTTGCTGGCTTTGAGACTCTTGGGCTGATTGTCCCCTGACTATCCCCAGCCCTGAGCAAAAGAGCAGGAAGGGACACTTTTCCATATGCCCCCCCCACCTCCTGCTTCCATGTCTCTGGAGGGCTCTGGCCTGCCTCAAAACCCCTTCTGCCTCAGGTGGGGAGGAACAAGCTGAACTGTCTTCAGGGACTGTCCTGCCCTTCAGCTGGCAGCAGGAGAGGGAGTGGGATTCCCAGTTGGTAAGGGCTCGCCTTGGCCTGTTGCCACTCTTGCTCCCTAGCCTGCAAGGCTAGCTCCCCTGTGGTCTTCAGGAAAGGTTTTGAAAAAGGATGGGTCCCACCCTCCCTCCAAAGCCACCAGTGTTAGAGAGGAAGCAAAAGGAAGGATGGGAGCCCTGGAGTAGGAAGGATGGGAGCCTTGGAGTAGGCAAGACCAGGCCACCTGCTGAAGTCGCAGTGGAGCAGCCTCGCTCCTCTCCTGGTCACTAGCTCTGGCCCTGCACCTACTCTCACTGGCCACCTCTGGGGGCTCTGTCTTTCCCAAGGGCCCTGGCAGAGGGTGGGGCACTGCACCCTACCCCACCCATCCATGCCAGCACTTCTGCACTACGGCCATTCTCCTCTTGGGCGCTCCTCAGCCTCACTGTGACCTTTCTGCCAGAGCTCCCAGCCAGGCCTACTTTGCTGAGGTGGCGCTTCCTGCTAAGGGCCCGTCTCTGCCCTTTCTGCCCTCCTTCCCACCCACATGCTGAGCCGCCACAAAGACCAAAGAAGTGATGGCTTTTCTCTGTCCCCTGCTGCTCTGAGGGTAGAGGGGTGGGTCTCCTGAGCCACTCAGATTGGAAAGTCCCTTACTCAGCCCCTCCCTTCCTCCCCAGCAGCCCCAAGCTTTACACTGGATGCAGCGATCAACCCACCACTCACCAGGCCTCCCTCCCCTCTGCCCCCTGGCTGTTAGCTCCAGCTCTTCCAAGTAGTTGGTTCGTCCTTCCTTCTCTCTCCCTCCTTGCTTCCCCTCAGTGCTTACTTGGCTCCAGCCCTCCAGCTGCAGCCCCTGGGGAAAAGCAACCTCCCTTCTCTCCCGCTACTCCCTCCCTCCCTCCCTCAGCCCCTGTCTCTGCCAGGTGCCTCCTCTCAGTCAGGCTTCAGAGCAGCCCTAGAGACAGGAGGGCCATGTTAAAAGCTTTTTCACAGTTTTAAGAAGACAAGGGGAGGGTGAGGATAGTGGTGGGGGGTCTGGCACCATCTCATTGCTTTAATCCCAGCAACACAGGTGGCAGCTTCTCTCCCTTCCTTCCCACCCCAGTCCCTCTTCTCACCCCTCTCCTCTAGCTTGGTAATGAAGTATATTTATTGGTGAAGGAAACAGCTGCTGCTGCTTCTCCTGCTGCTGGGACTTGCTCCCCTGTCTCTTCTCCATGACCTTTCTCTAGCCAGGGAGGGGAAAGCAGGAGTATTGGGGCTGGGCCCTGGGGCTCATGGACCAGCTCGGTCCCCTTTGCTTTCTTGTGTTCCAGCCACCTGCCATTTTCTCCCTGCCTCCCACCCCCACTCCCTGCCTCCTACCCCCTGCCTGCCCAGTCTGGGCCCTGCAGTATGGAGAGACACATAAGCCTTACTGTCCTCTGGGGGCAGGAGCCGAGCCTTTTTGTTGCTCTGCTCCCAGGAGAGTGAGGGTGACGCAATTGATTAAAACCATTTTGTTCTAGGTGTGGCTGGTGGCATTTGTGGGGTACAGATGGGTCTTGGAATCAAAGTGAGGGCACCTGGGCATATGATTTTGAGTAACCACACCTCTACTGGGCAGAGTGAGGCCAGCCTTGAAGGGTCACTGTGAGCAGTGGCCACCCAGCCCAGCCCAGGGCTGAGTGCAGAGCCCAGCTCTCATGGCTGTGATTTGTAATCATCAGCTTTCACTCTCCAGCTGTTTTCTCATCAGTAAAATAAGGGGCTTGGAGTCTTAGTGGTTTTTCAAACCGTTTTACATTGTGACCCAATATACACATGCTTACTTGTATATATATATATATATATATATATATATATATATATATATATATATATATGTGTGTGTGTGTGTGTGTGTGTGTGTGTGTGTGTGTGTATAATGAACAAGTTTTACACAATAATATTTACCCTTGCTACATGCAATGTGCTCTGCTTACCTTTCTGTTTTATTAGGGAAAAAAATACTGGTTATAACCCACTAAATTGATTTCACATATGCAGTTTTTTGATGTGCCCTGGATTAGATGATCTCTTAGACTAGAGGTTCCTGAACTTTCTTAGCTCACAGCATCATTACCATCTCAGTAGTTTTTTCATGGAAACTCTAGGCCAAAAGAAATACCTAACAGTTCAATTTATTAAGTAATTAAGCCCAAATCACTTAAAAATATTTATGTCCTAACAAGTTAGTTGACATTTAAAAAATATACCTAAATTGGAAGAAACAATATTTCTTTCTTTTTTTTTTTTTTTTTTGAGATGGAGTCTTGCTCTGTTGTTCAGGCTGGAGTGCAGTGGCGTGATCTTGGCTCACTGCAATCTCTGCCTCCTGGGTTCAAGAGATTCTCCTGCCTCAGCCTCCCAAGTAGCTGGGATTACAGACACATGCTACCACGCCCGGCTAATTTTTTTTTTTTTTTTTTTTTTCAGTACAGATGGGGTTTCACCATGTTGGCCAGACTGGTCTTGAACTCCTGACCTCAGGTGATATACCCGCCTCAGCCTCCCAAAATGCTGGGATTACAAGCATGAGCCACTGCACTTGGCCTTCATTCTTAAATAACTGCAATTACTAATGGCATCTATGCCGCCCATTGTACACTGAACAACTTGTTAAATTTTCTAATCAAAGCAGACACTGCCACCTTCATTTCCTGTTCCACATTGAATTTCATTTGCTTTTTATCACAACAACCACTAAAAACCCAGCTTCTTAAAGATGACATAATCAAAAAGATTGTAGCATAATCTAATAATGGAACTATGAACTACCTTGAGCTAGCAGTTCTCTCATTAACCAAAGATGTTGAGTATGTCTCAAAATATCCTACTTTGCTCCCTGTGAATTTGCTATGGGTGCCCTCAGGTACCTTGATGCACAGTTTGGGAACTGGAGTTTAGTCTGTGGGAATAGTAGTTTCACTACTGAAACTACTGAGAGGTCCTACCAGAAACAGTAGGTGGTATTATAAAGCAGGTACTGTGGGCTGGTATCATTCCTCTGTGTACCCCAATTAAAGTCTGCAGAAGCTTCTTGAAGGCATTTCCAGACCCGGCAAAGGAGGGACAATGTTCAGACCAGAGAGTAATGCAGAGTCTCAGGTTCCTTCACGAACCTTGAGTGATTCCATTTGGCCGGATTATAGAGGGTAGACTGGAGGAGCAGTCAAATTGTGAAGGACTTCTTGTGCCTGGTGAGAGACCATAGACTTGATCCTGTAGGCAAGCGGGGCACTGAAAGACTTTACCAAGGGCTCCTTTTTATTTGGAGTTGGTACTCCCATTTTTCTTTTTTTTTTTTTTTTAAAGACAGGGTTTCACCATGTTGGTCAGGTTGGTCTTGAACTCCCAACCTCAGGTGATCCGCCCGCCTTGGCCTCCAAAGTGCTTGGATTACAGGAGTGAGACACCACACCCGGCCTCTATACTCCATTTTTCAAAAAAATTAATAGCCTTTACTTTTTAGAGCAGACTTAGGCTTACAGAAAATTGAGCAGATAGTATAGTGAGTTTCATATACCCCTCTTTTCCCATCTCAATTTTCCCTGTTATTAACATCTTGCATTAATGTATTGTTTGTTATAATTAATGAACCAATATTGATACATTATGATAACTGAAGTCCATAGTTTACATTAGGGTTCACTCTTTGTGGTTTTAACAAATGCATAATGTCTTGTATCCACCATTACATTGTCATACAGAATAGTTTCACTGTTCTAAGAAAAGCACCTTGTCCTCCACCTATTCAGCCCTCATTAGCATCTCCCCAAAAAATTACTTAGAAATAACTCTAACAACATATGTACAAGGTTTGTGTGAGCAAAACTACAAAACTGATAAACCAAGGAAGATCAAATAAATGGAGAGATGGTCCATGTTCACAGTTAGGAAGACTCAATATTAGAATGTCACTTCTTTTCAACTTGATCTATAGCTTCCATGTGATCCTGGTCATAGTCCCAGCAAGTTATTTTGTGAATATCACCAACTGATTCTAAAGTTTACATGAAAATGTAGAAGACTCAGAATAGTCCCATGGATCACACCTCCTGCTGCTCCTGGTGCTGTTTGTGTGCTCATTCATTCTGTGAAGACCTGGTACCTCATTTGTGAAGCAGCAGCTGAGGAGACTCCAGCACTCGCTACGGCCAATGAAAAGCCCAAGGAGGGAATCAAGACTGAGAACAACAATCATATTAATTTGAAGGTAATAGGGCAGGATGGTTCTGTGGTGCAGTTTAAGATTAAGAGTCATTGGCCGGGTGTGGTGGCTCACGCCTATAATCCCAGCACTTTGGGAGGCCGAGGTGGGTGGATCACGAGGTCAAGAGATCGAGACCATACTGGTCAACATGGTGAAACCCCGTCTCTACTAAAAATACAAAAAAATTAGCTGGGCGTGGTGGCGCACGCCTGTAGTCTCAGTTATTTGGAAGGCTGAGGCAGGAGAATTGCTTGAACCCAGGAGGCGGAGGTTGCTGTGAGCCAAGATCGCGCCATTGCACTCCAACCAGGGTAACAAGAGCGAAACTTCATCTCAAAAAAAGAAGAAGAAAAAAAAAAAAAGTCATATACTGGCTGGGTGCAGTGGCTCACGCCTGTAATCCCAGCACTTTGGGAGGCCAAGGTGGGGGGATCACCTGAGGTCAGGAGTTTGAGGCCAACCTGACCAACACCATCTCTACTAAAAATACAAAAATTAGCCTGGCGTGGTGGTATGTGCCTGTAGTCTCAGCTATTTGGGAGGCTGAGACAGGAAAATTGCTTGAACCCAGGAGGCAGAGGTTGCAGTGAGCCTAGACTGGGCCACTGCACTCCAGCCTGGGTGACAGAAGGAGACTCCATCTCAAAAAAAAAATAAGTCATATACCACTTAGTAGAATAATGAAAGCCTATCGTGAGTGACAGAGTTGTCAGTGAGGCAGATCAGATTCTAGTTTGACAGGCAACCAGTCCATGAAACAGACACACCTGCACAGCTGGAAATGGAGGATGAAGATACAATTGATGTGTTTCAGCAGCAAACAAGAAGTGTCTACTGAAAAAGGAACCTGCTTCTTTACTTTAGAACTTTGTTCTTAGACCAAGATTACATTCTCAATTAGAAAACTGCAATTTGGTTCCGCCACATTATGACTATTACTATAGTATAGTTTTCTCTATTCTTTTATTTTTCCGTTACCCATTCCTTTATTGTACATAGTAACAGGTGTATGTGCACAAGCATATTGCTTTTTGTAATATTAAATGGCCAAGTGGCCACTTGATTGACATCAAGTGGATGTCAATCAAAACATATCCGTGGGGAAAAATACTGATTCTATGAAAGTTACCTCCCTTTCTCCATCAGTGGCATGCTCATTCAACTCTTTTCTTTATATTGCAATAAGTTATTTTGCTCTCACTATTTTAACAACAAAAAAATCCTTGCATTTTTTTTGTTGTTAAAATAGATTAAAACAAGCTTATTCAATTAGAGAATTTTAATGTTTTTCATTTATCATTGTAAAACCAAGGACAATTTTATAACTTTTTTTTGTATATAGCTCTTACATGTAGGGCAATCTGTCTTTAAGTAGGGATAAATTACTCTTAAAAAAAATCCTAGTTTTCCCTTCAAGTCAAGCATCTTGTTGTTTAATAAACTTCTTATTAAAAATGGAGAAAAAAAGCTGGGCACGGTGGCTCACGCCTGTAATCCCAGCACTTTGGGAGGCTGAGGTGGGTGGATCATGAGGTCAAGAGATCGAGACCATCCTGGCCAACATGGTGAAACCTCGTTTCTATTTTAAAAAATACAAAAATTAGCTGGGCGTGGTGGCACACGCCTGTAGTCTTAGCTACTCAGGAGGCTGAGGCAGGAGAATTGCTTGAACCCGGGAGGCAGAGGTTGCAGTGAGCCGAGATTGCGCCACTGCACTCCAGCCTGGTGCCTGGTGACAAAGCAAGACTTTCTCTCAAAAAAAAAAATGGAGAAAAAGAAGAAAGACCCAGAATACCCAACATAATACTTAACGAAAAACAAATTCAGAAGATTAACACTGCTGACTTCAAGGCTTACTATAAAGCTACAATAATCAAGACAGTGTGGTATTGGCAAAAGAATAAACAAATAGGCCAATGGAACAAATAGAGAACCCAGGAATAGACCCACACAAATACAGTCAACTGATCTTTGACAAGGCAGTAAAGTCAATTCAATGGAGAAAGGATAGTCTTAACAGTGATGGAATAACTGGACATCCACATGCAAAAAAATCTAAACACTGAACTAACACTGTTTATAAAAGTTAACTCAAAATAGATGACAGACCTACATTTAAAATTAAAAACTATGAAACTTCTAGAAGATAACATAGGAAAAAAAATCAACTTGATCAATAGGTTTAACATAATCCCAGTTGTAGTCCCAGCCACTTAATTTGTTGGGTTTGGCTATGAGTTTTTAGATAAAACACCAAAACCTCAATCCATGAAAAGAAAAAATTGGTAAATTGGACTTCATTAAAATAAAAAAAGACACGGTGGAGAGAATGAAAAGAAAAGCCAAGGAATGAGAGAAAATATTTGCAAAACACAGATAAAGGATTTGTATCCAAAATACAGAAAGAATTCTTAAAACTCAACAATATGGAAATAACCCAATTTTAAAATGGGCAAAAGATCTGAACACCTCACCAAAGATGATTTACAGGTGACTAATAAGCATATGAAAAGATTTTTAACATTATGTCATTAGGGAATTACAAATTAAAACAATGAGATACCATTGCACATTGCACATTTACTAGGATGGCTAAAATGTTAAACTAAAAAACTGTCCACAGCAAATGCTGACAAGGATGTAGAGCAACAGGAACTCTCATTCATTGCTGGAGGAAATGCAAAATGGTACAGCCACTTCGGAAGACAGTTTGGCAGTTTCTTACAAAGCTAAACATACTCTTACCACACAATGCAGCAATCACTCTCCTTTTATTTACCTAAAGGAGTTGAAAACATGACCATGTAAAAACCTGTACATGATTGTTTATAGCTACTTTATTCATGATTGCCAAAAACTAGAAGCAACCAAGATGCCCCTCAAAAGGTGAATGGAGGCCAGATGCAGTGGCTCACGCCTATAATCCCAGCACTTTGGGAGGCTGAGGCACATAGATCACTTGAGATCAGGAGGTCGAGACCAGCTGCCAACATGGTGAAACCCCGTCTCTACTAAAAATGCAAAGAGTAGCTGGGTGTGGTGGCGCGAGCCTGCTATCCTAGCTACTCGGGAAGCTGAGGCAGGAGAATCGCTTGAACCTGGGAGGCAGAGGTTGCGGTGAGACGAGATCATGCCGGCTGCACTCCAGCCTGGGCAGCACAGCAAGACTCCATCTCAATTAAAAAAAAAAAAATGGTGAATGGATAAACTGATGCAGCCAAACAATGGAATATCATTCATGATAAAAGGAAATGAGCTATCAAGCCACAGAAAGATAATGAAGGAAACTTAAATGCCTATTGCTTTGTGAAAGAAGCCAGACTGAATGGGCTACATCCTGTATGATTCCAACCATACGACTTCCTGGAAAAGGTGAAACTACAGAGACAGCAAAAAGATCAGTGGTGCTCCATTTTTAGAGTGTCCACATCTGTGACTCATCCAAAGCGTTCACCAACCCTGCTGATGAGAGAGTCTGGGGCTCAGATGAGCCCATACTGTGAATGTATAGTAAAGCAGAGATTGAAAATTGGGGCTTCTGTGTTTGTGGAGGGCAAGTGTGGCCCCAGAGAGCTGCTCTTGTCTCTGCTTAGGAGCATGCGCAAATATTGTTGCAGAACTTAAAAGGTGATGAGAAGTCATCTAGCTCAGAGGCTGTCAGCCCTAGCTGTAAATCAGAATCAACCCAGGATGCTCTTATAACTTTCCATGACCCACCCAGAGATTCTGTTTTAATTGGTCTGAGGTGGAGCCCAGGCATCCATCCATTTTTTTTTTTTAAGAGATGGGGTCTTGCTTTGTTGCCCAGGCTGGAGTGCAGTGGCTATTCACAGGTGCTCCCACTACTGAACAGCATGGGAGTTTTGTCTTGCTCCATTTCTGACCTGGGCTGGCATCCATTGTTTCAAATCATCCCAGGTTCATTTTAATATACAGCCAGAGCTGAGAACCACTGATCTAGTTCCATCTCCACATTGTACAGATGGGACAATGAGTTTCAAAGATGGGCATGAAAAGGGATGGGCTTGCCTGAGGCCCCTTGTGGATTAGAAGCAAAGCCAGGACTGGATCCCTGATCCCTAATTCCTAGTCCAATTTTTTTTTTTTTTTTGAGATGGAGTCTCTCTCTGTTGCCCAGGCTGGAGTGCAGTGTGCGATTTCGGCTCACTGCAACCTCCACCACCCAAGTTCAAGCAGTTCACCTGCCTCAGCTTCCCGAGTGGTTGGGATTACAGGTGTGTGCCACCATGCCGAACTAATGTTTGTATTTTTCGTAGAGATGGAGTTTTGCCATGTTGGCCAGGCTGGTCTCAAATTCCTGACCTCAGGTGATCCTCCTGCCTCAGCTTCCCAAAGTGCTGAGATTACAGGTGTGAGCCATCATGCCCAGCCTAGAACAATTCTTTTTAAACCATTTTCTTATAATGTAATAGGTCACAATACTTTTTTTTCTTTAAATAGAGACAGGATCTCCCCATGTTGCCCAGGCTGGTCTGAAACTCCTGGCCTCAAGTGATCCTCCTGCCTCAGCCTCCCTAAGTGCTGGTATTACAGGTATGAGTCACCATGCCTGGCCCATTATACTTTTGAGCTCCTACTCTGTGCCTGGGATTGAGCCAGGCACTGGCTTAATAAAATTGTACACAACATATTCCTTGCCTTCCTGGAGCCTCTAGATTATCTGGAGGAATAGCAAATACAGGGATTGTGCATGGTTGCTGAACACTGGATTTTACTGTGAAATATGAGTCCTCCCCAGTATATTCTGCCATCATTTAGTGCCTCATCATGTGCCAGGTTCTTTGTCAGGTCTAGGGATATTAACATGTCTGGCAGGGGTGGCAGCCCCAAGAAGGAATGTGCCACTTGGTTGGTCAGCCTCTTGCTCCCACCCAGTTCTTTTTTACATAAGGTCCTGGTCCTAATGCGACCATACTTTACACCTATTTTACAGTGATTTAGAGACTCTCATGCTGGTCTTCCCCTCATCACTCTAGTAAGCCCTAAAAGGGGTCATCACCAGGCCAAGTGTAGTGACTCACACCGGTAATCCCAGCACTTTGGGAGGCTGAGGCAGGAGGATCACTTGAGGCCAGGAGTTCAACAACAGCCGGGTCAACATGATGGAACCCCCGTCTCTACTAAGAATACAAAAATTAATGCCGGGCGCGGTGGCTCACGCCTGTAATCCCAGCACTTTGGGAGGCCGAGGCGGGTGGATCACAAGGTCAAGAGATCGAGACCATCCTGGCCAACATGGTGAAACCCCGTCTCTACTAAAAATACAAAAAATTAGCTGGGCATGGTGGCATGTGCCTGTAATCCCAGCTACTCAGGAGGCTGAGGCAGGAGAATTGCTTGAACCCAGGAGGCAGAGGTTGCGGTGAGCCAAGATCGCGCCATTGCACTCCAGCCTGGGTAACAAGAGCGAAACTCTGTCTCAAAAAATAATAAAAGAATACAAAAATTAGCCAGGCATGGTGGTGCACACCTGTAACCCAGTTACTTGGGTGGCTGTGGCATGAGAATCCCTTGAACCCAAGAGGCAGAGGTTGCAGTGAGCCAAGATTGTGCCACTGCACTCCAGCCTAGGTGACAGAGCAAGACTTCGTCTCAATAATAATAATAATAATAATAATTTATGAACACAAAAAAGGAGACAACAGACACTGGGGTCTACTGGAGGATGGAGGGTAGGAGAAGGGAGAAGAGCAGAAAAGATAACTATTGGGTACTGGGCTTAATACCTGGATGATAAAACTAATAATGGCTCTCTGCAGCCACTCAGGCTCAAGCCATCCTCTCGAGTAGCTGGAATTACAGGCATGTGCCACCATGCTCAGCTAATTTTTTTTCTATTTTTTTTTTTTTTCAGTAGAGATGAGGCCTTGGTATGTTGCCCAGGCTGGTCTCAAACTCATAACTCCTGAGCAATCCTCCCCTCTTGGCCTCCCATAGTGTTGAGATTACAGTTGTGAACCACCACACACAGCCTGTTTCTCATTTTAGAGAGGAGGAAACTGATGCCCTAACAGGTGCTGCTACTTTCCCAAGGTATGACAGACATTGACAGGGCTAAAGTTCAAACACTGAGCTGGCTGACTCCTGAGTCCACATGTGTAGCCATCATGCTTTACTGGAACCCCAAATTGAGAGACTTAGATTCTGGTCCTAGCTGTGCTTTCTATAACCTTGGGTAACCTAGCCCATCTATAAAACGCAATGGAGGCCGGGTGTGGTGGCTCACACCTGTAATCCCAGCACTTTAGGAGGCCAAAGCAGGTGGATCACTTGAGGTCAGGAGTTCAAGACCAGTCTGGCCAATATGGTGAAACCTCATCTCTACTAAAAATACAAAAATTAGCTGGGGCCGGGCGCAGTGGCTCACGCCTATAATCTCAGCACTTTGGGAGGCCGAGGTAGGTGAATCACTTGAAGTCAGGAGTTCAAGACCAGCCTGGCCAACACAATGAAACCCATCTCTACTAAAAATACAAAAATGTGCTAAGCATGGTGGCACATGCCTTTAGTCCCAGCTACTTGGGAGGCTGAAGCAGGAGAATCACTTGAACCTGGGAGGCAGAGGTTGCAGAGAGCCGAGATAGCACCACTGCATTTCCAGTTTGGGTGACAGAGCAGACTCTATCTCAGAAAAAAATAAAATTAGCTGGGCTTGGTGGTGTATGCCCATAGTCCCAGCTACTCAGGAGGCTGAGGCAGGAGAATCACTGGAACCTGGGAGGCAGAGGTTGCAGTGACCTGGCCAAAAAAGGGAGACTCCATTTCCAAAAAGAAAAATAAAAAGTGGAATGGAAAAGGAAGTTGTTTTGTGAACTCTGATGTCTAAAGGGCCAGTGGGTTTGCTCTGAAATGGTTTCTTGCATTGAGTTGGTCCCCTTGATCTCCTCCCCACCATGGGAAGGTTTGGAGTCATATGGAGAGAAGCCCAGTTTCCAGGGGCCAGAGAGGGCAATGATGGAGCTGAGCAGAAGAGAGGATGCTGCCCTCCCTCATGCTACATACACTGCAGCATGCCCCTGACTCAGGCTTTTTCCCTGGATTGAGGTGATTCTTCCCCAGAGCCCTTAAGGAGACTGTCTACAGTCAACAAATAACTCCAGTGACATTACCTGAGCACTTCCTCTTTGCCAGTTGCCTGGTTGGATACAGGACCAATAGATCCAGTCAGTCCCCTTCTCAAGGAGTTCACAGTCTCTTCGGAGCAACAGACATGTAAACAGCTAATGCTAATGCAAGTACACATGAATATTCAATAGGTGGAAACACAGACTTCGTGCTCTGGGAGCAAAGAGGGAGCATTTGCCTGAAACCTTGAAAGTAGTGTAGAAGAGGAGAGGAAGGACATCCCTGATGAGGGAACGGTGTGAGCAAACACACGAGGTATGAAGCACAGGGCTCATTCTGTGAAGGGCAAACAGGCCAGTGAGGCTAATTCCATGCAAGTCCCAAAGGAGACTATGAGAAATGAGGCTGGAAAGAAGATTTGAGGGCACCATAAGGGGCCTTGAGTGCCAAGAGTGAGATAGCCTGAGAGAGGAGATTTGTGAGTCCTGGGAACTTATACATGGGGCCAATTGAGGGAGTGCTCTGACTCCCACCAAGAGAGGAAGTGCCCCAAGCTCACCCTTCAAACAAGCAGCATCTTACCCTCAAAGGTTTCCCAGCTTGACAGTTTCAGCTCTGGCATGCTTCCCTCCCCAGCCAAACCCATAAGTGGATCCAGATGGTCATTCCTATTTTAGGTTGGGGTGTGTGTTGGGGGAGGGATAGCTCTGAAACCTATCAGTCCTGTCCCAAGCTCAACCATAACAGGAGCTTCCTTCAGGACCCTGCTGTGATCCTGTGAGCCTGGAAGGAAATGTTAATCTTTGACAGAGATGTCCCATCTGTCTATGGGTGATAAGGAAGCAACAGCAGAGGAGTCCAGGGCACAGGCCAGGGAGACTCTTACACTGGGTGAGAGGACCAAGGTGTATATGTGAGAAGGGGTATTCTGCAGGGATAAATCCATTATTATTATCTTTTAAAAAAAGGTCTTGTGAATGGGTTGTGGTGAGGGGCAAGCCTGGGAGACAGGTCCCAGAGGAACTGGCTTCTACCTCCAGGTACCTGGCCCTCCTCATGCCCCTGTTTCTGCAGCTGCCTAGACCAAGAATAGGATGATGTGGACCTTAGGAAAGGGAGCCAGGGCTCTCTGGTCTGACCCTCTGCCTGAGCACTGTGCCCATCAACCTAAGCCCATTAAAAGGCTTGGGACACCAAGAGGTAGCAGGTAACAAGCTAGGTTCCTGCTTTCAGACTGTAACCAGCATGATACCAAGCCTGTAAGTATTTGCTTTTCATTTCATTTCATTTAACAAATATTGATTAAACAAATACCATTTGCTAGGCACTATACTGGGCATTGGGTTTATACACGTGAGCAAGACAAATATAGTCTACCTTCAAAGAGTTTCCAGTCTAGTGGGGGAGGCAAATAGTACATAGCTACAAAGAAGCTATGAAGAAAGAGAGCAGGAGATTAACAGGGGCTTTCTCATTTAGATTGGGAGGCCAGGGATGGGCTCTCTGAGAAAGTTAATATTTGATCTGAGACTGGAAGAATGAATGAAAGTTAGCCACTTTAAGTTAGGAGTAGTATTTCAGGCAGAGGGGAACAGTGTTGTGCCAAGTCCCTGAAATATGAAGAAGCGCATGAGCAGAACTGAAAAAAAGGCCAGGATGGCTACAGTGTAATAAAGAAGGGGCGTGCTCCAGATGGTGCAGGGTTTTGTGAGCCATGATAAGATATTTGTGCAATGGGAAGCCATTGGAGGTTGGCAGATTAAACGTAGTATGTGTATTAGTACTACCAAATTTGTGGCACGCCCTGAAAGACTGACTTTGGTTGTTTATTCATTAATACCTATAATAAATGTTTAAAGGGCACCCAGCAACCCTGTGCTAGAATTATGGGTTGACAGCCATGATAGAGAGAAGTCTAAGGCACAGACCTTACTCATGGCCTGTGGTCCAGAAGAGACTAGGTAACTACAGTGATTGAATCAAGAAATAATGTCATTTATTCTCAACAACTGTAAACTACACATCTAATCTATTCCAAACCCTGTGCTGGATGCTGGTTGCTGCCCTTCAAGGATCACATACTGCACAGAGGTCACTGGCGAGGTACAAATGTGCTCAAAGAATTTTGACAGGATTGATAGGTTTCAGAGCTATCCCTCCCCCAACATGCACCCTAACCTAAAATCATTTCCTAACCCACTGTAATCATTATCACGCCTGTGAATTTGGGAGGTCTTTATAAAACATCCATTTATGGGCCGGGCGCGGTGGCTCAAGCCTGTCATCCCAGCACTTTGGGAGGCCGAGGCGGGTGGATCACGAGGTCAAGAGATCGAGACCATCCTGGTCAACATGGTGAAACCCCATCTCTACTAAAAATACAAAAAAAAATTAGCTGGGCATGGTGGCGCGTGCCTGTAATCCCAGCTACTCAGGAGGCTGAGGCAGGAGAATTGCCTGAACCCAGGAGGAGGAGGTTGCGGTGAGCCGAGATCGCGCCATTGCACTCCAGCCTGGGTAACAAGAGCAAAACTCCGTCTCAAAAAAAAAAAAAAAAAAAAAAAACCAAAAAACATCCATTTATTCAATCATTCAATAAGTCAGCAAACATCTAGTGGGCATATGCTCTACACCAGGAACTGTGCCAGCTATACTGAAGTCAAGGACCTCAGAGTTCCATAGCAGAGACAGACATCCCTCACAAAAAAAAACCATGAAAATATTAGGTGCTAAAAACAGGACAACAAGCTCTCCATAGATCAGCATTGAGGGAGGGCAATTCAATGGAAGAAGGACCTTTCCCAAATGGGAAGCTCCTAACTTCCTGAGTGCATTTGTCCATACCTTCCTTTACCTGATTACTTTTTTTTTTTTTTTTTTTTCTGAGACGGAGTTTGGCTCTTGTTACCCAGACTGGAGTGCAATGGCGCGATCTCGGCTCACCGCAACCTCCTCCTCCTGGGTTCAGGCAATTCTCCTGCCTCAGTCTCCTGAGTAGCTGGGATTACAGGCACGCGCCACTATGCCCAGCTAATTTTTCTGTGTGTTTTTAGTAGAGATGGGGTTTCACCATGTTGACCAGGATGGTCTCGATCTCTTGACCTCGTGATCCACCCGCCTCGGCCTCCCAAAGTGCTGGGATGACAGGCTTGAGCCACTGCGCCCGCCTGATTACTCTTTTTATTCTTTTTCTTTCTTTCTTTAAGCCTGATTTTTAGTGGCAGCCTTCCCTCTTTCTGATTTTAGGCTGTCCCCTACTTCCCCTCCCCCACTCCAGTAGATTTCATTTCCTTTGTCTGTCTTGGCATCCTTTAAAAGGCCAGAAGGCTGACTGGGCGGGGTGACTCACGCCTGTAATCCCAGCACTTTGGGAGGCCTAGGCGGGCAGATCACGAGGTCAAGAGATCGAGACCATCCTGGCCAACATGGTGAAACCTCGTCTCTACTAAAAAATACAAAACAATTAGCTGGGTGTGGTGGCGCGCACGCCTGTAGTCCCAGCTACTCGGGAGGCTGAGGCAGGAGAATTGCTTGAACCCGGAAGGCAGAGGTTGCAGTGAGCCAAGATCGTGCCACTGCACTCCAGCCTGGCCCCTGGCGACAGAGCGACACTCTGTCTCAAAAAAAAAAAAAAAAAAAAAAAGCCAGAAGCCTCCAACATTTTAGCCTGCTTCTCTGTAAGTATGGTTGGTTGTGACCTCAAACAATTAACTTCCCTGAGCCCGTTTTCCCATTTGTACAATAAAGGGTTCAGATCACATCTAAGCCTTATGACTTACTCCAGTAAGTATTCACATTTGCACACAGTGCTCTGCACGGCCTTCCTTTCTTTGTACCGCTGCACCCATACCCCCATTCCCGTGCCACATGGCAAACATCAAGACTCAGCTCAAATATCCTATCTTCCAGCAAGTCTTCCCTGTATATACAATACACACACACAAACGTGCACACACACAATTGCAGTCTCTCTTTCCTTTATGCTACCACTACCTCGTGAGAGGCCACAGAATGAAAAAGGCAAGAGAGGTATGAAGACTTGGGTTTGAATCATGGCCTCTCATCTCGCCTCTCGAGCCTCAGTTTCTCACTTGTGACAGGAGGAAAATACCTAATTTGGATGTCTAATCAGTTTATGGGGATTAGAAACAATGCATATCAAGTGCTTGGCACCTAAGAAGTGCTCAATAAATAGCGACTGTACCACACCACCTAGAAGCCCTCAGCGTACTGAATTACAGAGTTCTTTGTAGGTCTCTGGCGCTAGACTGCGAGCTGCCTGAGGTCAGCCGCAGGGCCAACCCGCAAAGCCTCAGGGCTGGCAGGCGCAGGAGTGGGGCGGGGCTGACCGGGCCCAGAGGGATGCGGCTCGGATTCCCGGGGGAAGGCCAAGCGGGGCGGACCCTATCCCCAGGAAGTGACGCCATGGGAACCAGCGGCGCGAGAGCCGGGGCCAGTCGGAGCAGGGCGCGCGCAGCATGGCGGAAGCGGAAGGGAGTTCTCCGCTCTTGTTGCCGCCGCCGCCGCCGCCACCCCCGCCCGGGATGGCGGAAGTGGAGGCGCCGACGGCGGCCGAGAAGGACATGAAGCAGTACCACGGCTCTGGCGGCGTCGCCATGGACGTGGAACGGAGCCGCTTCCCATACTGCGTTGTGTGGACGCCCATACCGGTGCTCACGTGAGTCTCCTCCGGCATCCACCTGGGGACGAAGAGGGCCCACCCAGGGAGAGCCGGAGTCCGCGCGGCGTCCCTCGGCGGGCCCGGGCTAGCCGGCGGGCCCGGGCTAGCCTCCGACCCCGACACACAGCAAGCCTTTTCCTCGGGTCTGGCCCGCACGCCTCGCCCAGTCACCAGAACCCCGCCGTCCATGCGGTGCCAGTTTCTGCAGACCGTTGGGTCACGCTCCCTGCTCTCAATACACCTGGTGTAGTCGGGGAGAAAGAGAAGAGAGTTGTAGGCCAGCAGGGAAGGGCAAGTGGCTGAGAGGTGGAAGCTTTGAGTGCAGAAGAAGGAGTCCCTCATTGGATCTGAGGAGACCGTTTTATTAATTCACTGGTTTGTTAACTCATTGAGCAAATGCTTACTGGTCGCTTACTATATTTAAGACATTCTGCTGGGTCTGGGAGCAAGAGTGGGAGTTTGGTTGGCAACATACGACATCCTGGGATGTCAACATTGAAAGGGCCCCCAGAGATCTGAGAGTCCAACCCTTTGTCTCACGTGCCATCTCAGTTGCAAAGCGGGTTTAGATTCCAGGTTGTCTGCCTCCCAGACCGAAGTTCTTTCTATAACATCAGTCTTTGTCAGGGGAGAAGCAGGTGCTCTGGTACTGCTTGCCACCTTTTGGGAGGAGCTCTCAAATGGAAGAGGTGGTTTGCCCTCCTGCTTAAGCCTTGACAACTGATAAATGAACCCCTCCTCACTGTGCTGGACAGTTTGCCAAGCTCTTAAACACCCATTATCTCAGAATTTCATATCCATTTTCTTTTTGTTTTTTCTTTTTTTTTTTTTGAGACAGTCTCGCTCTGTCGCCAAGCTCCAGGTCGGAGTGCAGTGGTGCGATCTTGGCTCACTGCAACCTCTGTCTCCCGGGTTCAAGCAATTCTGCCTCAGCCTCCCACGTAGCTGGGACTACAGGCATCTGCCAACACGCCCAGCTAATTTGTGTATTTTAGTAGAGACGGGGTTTCACCATGTTGGCCAGAATGGTCTCGATCTCTTGACCTCGTGATCGCCCGCCTCGGCCTCCCAGAGTGCTGTCATATCCATTTTCTAAGGCAGATTATCTTCTCAGATGGTGAAGCTGAGCTGCTTGTAGCATTAAGTGTCTTGATCAGGTTTGCACCCCAGTAAGCAAAGGCATGAAGAACTCAAGTCTTCTGATCTAACTTGCACTTTGCCCTACATCTTATCCACTCTTACCTGATGGGATAGCTTGTTCCCCTATCAACAACAGCCAGGTTGGTTTGGAGAAGGGATCATTTCGGGCCTTAGGTGTTGCCTATTCTAAAATGACCATAGTTTTTGAATTATGCTAAAATGCTTGAATTATTTTGTGTTTTCAAATACTTATGCATATAAGAGCATCAAAATCTGTTCTTTAAAAATAAAATATTGGGCCAGACATGGTGACTCATGCCTGTAATCCCAGCACTTTGGGAGGCAGAGGCGGGTGGATCAGGAGTTCAAGGCCATCGTGTCCAACATGGTGAAACCCTGTCTCTACTAAAAATACAAAAATTAGCTGGGCGGCCGGGCTTGGTGGCTCACGCCTGTAATCCCAGCACTTTGGGAGGCCGAGGCGGGTGGATCATGAGGTCAAGAGATCGAGACCATCCTGGTCAACGTGGTGAAACCCCGTCTCTACTAAAAATACAAAAAATTAGCTGGGCATGGTGGCACGTGCCTGTAATCCCAGCTACTCAGGAGGCTGAGGCAGGAGAATTGCCTGAACCCAGGAGGCGGAGGTTGCGGTGAGCCGAGATCGTGCCATTGCACTCCAGCCTGGGTAACAAGAGCGAAACTCCGTCTCAAAAAAAAAAAAGATAATGTGAAGGCCGGGTGCGGTGGCTCACGCCTGTAATCTCAGCACTTTGGGAGGCCGAGGTGGGTAGATCACGAGGTCAAGAGATCGAGACCATCCTGGTCAACATGGTGAAACCCCGTCTCTACTAAAAATACAAAAAATTAGCTGGACACGGTGGCGCGTGCCTGTAATCCCAGCTACTCAGGAGACTGAGGCAGGAGAATTGCCTGAACCCAGGAGGCAGAGGTTGCGGTGAGCCGAGATCGCGCCATTGCACTCCAGCCTGGGTAACAAGAGCGAAACTCCATCGCAAAAAAAAAAAAAAAAAAAAAAAAGATCAGCCTGGCCATTGTGGTGAAACCCCAACTTTAAAAAAAGAAAAAAAAAAAAGTGAGCCGGGCGCGGCGGCTCAAGCCTGTAATCCCAGCACTTTGGGAGGCCGAGGCAGGTGGATCACGAGGTCAAGAGATTGAGACCATCCTGGTCAACAACATGGTGAAACCCCGTCTCTACTAAAAAATACAAAAATTAGCTGGGCATGGTGGCGCGTGCCTGTAATCCCAGCTACTCAGGAGGCTGAGGCAGGAGAATTGCCTGAACCCAGGAGGCGGAGGTTGTGGTGAGCCGAGATCGCGCCATTGCACTCCAGCCTGGGTACCAAGAGCGAAACTCCGTCTCAAAAAAAAAAAAAAAAGTGGCCGGGCGCAGTAGCTCACGCCTGTAATCTCAGCACTTTGGGAGGCCAAGGCGGATGGATCACCTGAGGTCAGGAGTTCAAGACCAACCTGGCCAACATGGTGAAACCCTGTCTTAGAAAAAAAAAAAGTTAAAAAAAAAAAAGACTCACCCCCTCCCCAGCAGGAGGGAGAGAAAGGTCAATTAGCCATCGTAGTATTACTGTGTAGTGATCATTGCAGAGCTAGGCATAGATGTGGCACCTGTCTTTGGAGGAGAGATCAGAGGAGGAAATGGAACCCAAAGATCTGTCTGCCCCTCAGAGATGTTGGTAATTCTGCACGAAAAACCAGTTTAATAGCTGCTGCTGCTTTTTTTTTTTTTTTTTTTTTTTTGGAGACAGAGTTTCGCTCTTGTTACCCAGGCTGGAGTGCAATGGCACGATCTCGGCTCACCGCAACCTCCGCCTCCTGGGTTCAGGCAATTCTCCTGCCTCAGCCTCCTGAGTAGCTGGGATTACAGGCACGCGCCATGGTGCCCAGCTAATTTTTTGTATTTTTAGTAGAGACGGGGTTTCGCCATGTTGACCAGGATGGTCTCGATCTCTTGACCTCGTGATCCACCCGCCTCGGCCTCCTAAAGTGCTGGGATTACAGGCGTAAGCCACCACGCCCGGCCCAGCTGCTGCTTCTAATAAAAACAGCTTAGATGCTTACTCTGTCCTAAACATTGTATGTTCTCTCAATCCTTATGTCAGCCTGTTAAAACAGGTACTGTTGTCCCCATTTTATAGATGAGGAAATAAGGCTTAGAAGCCAGTGTGGGGCTTTTTTGCTGAGTTAGCATATCTTCCCAGATTGAGCTCCAGGGTTAGTGAGTCATGTATTCATTTAGTAAATCTTTATAAAGCATATATGTACCAGGTCCTGAATAGAAGGTAGTCCATAAAGTAGCTCTGGTGGCTGCCTTCGTGGTGCTTCCAGGCTGACAAACCACTTTGAGGGTTTCTTCTCCAGGGTTCCAGCCTTTACTCTGATTTCCATCAGCAGCTGCCAGCACAGCTGTGGTGTGTGGAATCCTGATTGAACCTGGACTTCCTCCCAAGCAGATAAAAGGAATAGGGGCAGAGAAGGTGAGGGGAGGGCAGACCTGAGATCAGGATGAGCTACTTTCCCATAATCCTGAGTGTCCATCCTGTGGCCTATGGATCTTCTGCAACTTATTCTATGTTAGTGCAGTCAGTCAGATAGTGCTTATGTATTGAATACCTCAAGATGACAACATTGAGCAGCTGTCAAGCAGAAGGCAGGGTCGTAGACACTGTGTAAGTCTAGCCATTTAATTCTCACAGTAGCTCCCCATTTAGGTAATTTTTACTAGCCACAGAGAGATGGGATTAAGTAATTTACCCAGAACAAAGGCAAGCCTCAATCCAGATGATAACTGAGCATGACTTCACTCTTGGAGTTTGTTTGTGATTTTTAATTTTAATTTTTCGAGACAGAGTTTCACTCTTCTTGCTCAGGCTGGAGTGCAATGGCACGATCTTGGCTCACCACAACCTCTGCCTCCCGGGTTCAAGCGATTATCCTGGCTCAGCCTCCCAAGTAGTTAGGATTACAGGCATGCGCCACCATGCCTGGCTAATTTTGTATTTTTAGGACAGACAGGGTTTCTCCATGTTGGTTAGGCTGGTCTCAAACTCCCAACCTCAGGTGATCCACCCGCCTTGGCCTCCCAAAGTGCTGGGATTACAGGTGTGAGCTACTACACGTAGCCTATTTTTATTTATTATTATTAGTAGTATTTTTTGAGACAGGGTCTTGCTCTTATCACCCAGGCTGGAGTGCAATGGCACGATCTCGGCTCGCTGCAACCTCCACCTCCCAGGTTCAAATGATTCACCTGCCTCAGCCTCCTAAGTAGCTGGGATTACAGGTGCCTGCCACCACACCCAGCTAACTTTTTTTTTTTTAATTTTTAGTAGAGAGTTTTGCCATGTTGGCCAGGCTGGCCTTGAATTCCTGACCTCATGATCTGCTTGCCTCAGCCTCCCAAAGTGCTGGGATTACAGGCGTGAGCCACTGTGCCTGGCCCCATTCATTACTTAGTCAACAAATATTTAGTGAGTTGCAGCTATATGCCAGGCACTGCCATAGTAAACAAGACAAAAATGCTTGCTCTCTGGGAGCTTATGTTCTAGTGGAGAGACAGCATGTGAGTAACCTAGATAATTTTGGATAGTAGTAGATACTATGAGGAAAGAAAAACATTGTAATGGGATCTGGGATTGGGTGGCTGCACTGGAAGACACTGTTTGGGTGAGACCCCTGAAGTTGACAGTGAGACTGAGGCCTAATCAGTGAAGAGTCAGCTATGCCATGCTCTCGGAGAAGAGTGTCCCAGATAGAGAAAATGGCAAATACAGAGAAAGCATGGGGTGGGAGGATTGGCATGTTTCAGGAACCACAAGCAGGCATTGTAGCTAGAGAGGGGAGTGAGATGAGGTTCAAGGGATGATTAGCGCTGCACTGTTGGAAGAAGTTTGAACTGTATTATAAGTGCAGTAGGAAGCCATTCATGGGTGTTGAGCAGGGGGATGATGGAATCTGAAGTCAGTTCTCAAAAGACCACTCTGGCCCTACCATAAGTGCTCAGGCTGTAGACCTGGAAGACCCCCATCTTGTCATAAACTCTCCATCCATGTGCATCTCACCACCCTGCCCCTGATCCTCTAGTCAGCACCTCCGTCATCTCTTGCCAGTGGTACAGCAGTAGCCCCTGAACTGGCCTATCCCGCTTTCATTCTTCAGACACATGCCACACTTTCCTGTCTGTTCTTTCAGACACATGCCACACTTTCATTCTTCCAGACACATGCCACACTTTCTGGGCAGATCACTTGAGGTTGGGAGTTTGAGACCAGCCTGGCCAACATGACGAAAACCCTTCTCTACTAAAAACAACTCTGCGGTGTTGTTTTCTGCCTGTTGATGTTCTGTCCTTTCACAGGTCAAGGTTTGGGAGGCTGAGGCGGGCAGATCACAAGGTTAGGAGTTCAAGACCAGTCTGGCCAATATGGTGAAACCCCGTTTCTACTAAAAATACAAAAATTAGCTGGACGTAGTAGCACATGCCTGTAATCCCAGATACTCAGGAGGCTGAGGCAAGAGAATTGCTTGAACTGGGACCCAGGAGGAGGAGGTTGCAGTGAGCCAAGATCGTGCCACTGCACTCCAGCCTGGGCTACAGAGTGAGACTCTGTCTCAAAAAGAAAAAAAAGTACACAGTTCAATGAGTTTTGGCAAATGTTTCCCAGGGGTGAGGCCAAAGAGGGTTCCAGAAGTGAAACTGCTGAGACATAGAGTATAGTGCCAAAGTGTTTTCCAAAATGGTAGAAACAGGCCAGGCATGGTGGCTCACACTTGTAATCCCAGCACTTTGGGAAGCCGAGGTGGGCAGATCATTTGAGGTCAGGAGTTTGAGACCAGCCTGACCAACCTGATGAAACCTCTTCTCTATAAAAATATAAAAATTGCCGGGCGTGGTGGCTCATGCCTGTAATCCCAGCACTTTGGGAGGCTGAGGCGGGTGGATCATGAGGTCAAGAGATCGAGACCATCCTGGTCAACACGGTGAAACCCCCGTCTCTACTAAAAATACAAGAAATTAGCTGGGCATGGTGGCGCGTGCCTGTAATCCCAGCTACTCAGGAGGCTGAGGCAGGAGAATTGCCTAAACCCAGGAGGTGGAGGTTGTGGTGAGCCGAGATCGCGCCATTGCACTCCAGCCTGGGTAACAAGCAAACTCCGTCTCAAAAAAAAAAAAAAAAAAAAAATATATATATATATATATATATATATATATATATATATATAATTAGCTGGGTGTGGTGGTGGATACCTATAATTCTAGCTACTCGTTTGAGACCAGCCTAGCCCACATGGTGAAACCCTGTCTCTACTAAAAATACAAAAAAATTATCTGGGTGTGGTGGTGGGCGCCTGTAATGCCAGCTACTCGGGAGGCTGAAGCAGGAGAATTGCTTGAGCCTAGGAGGCGGAGGTTGCAGTGAGCTGAGATGGCACCACTGCACTCCAGCCTGGTGACAGAGCAAGACTCCGTATCAAAAAAAAAAAAAAGTCCCCTCTTCTGTGAAGTCTTTACTGACTCCACACCAACCCCCTGTAACCACTTCCTTGAACTGCATCTCTGGAGGTTTGGCCTCCACCCCTAGCCAGGTGCTTTGTGCTCGTGCCCAGGCAGCACTGAGACCAGGACCTGGCCCCCTGCCCTGTGAGTCCTCCTTAAACTGGATCAGTCTCTCCAGCACCCAGGTCCTGTAGGGCCATGGTTCTCAGAATGCAGACAGGTCTGGGGTTTCTATGTGTGGCATATTGGGGTGCATCTAGACTTCTTGTTGTTTTTTAATGCCCATGGGTTTTTAAAAAATGAACTTTTGGCCAGGCGTGATGGCTCATGCCTGTAATCCCAGCACTTTGGGAGGCCGAGGCCGGCAGATCACTTGAGGTAGGGAGTTTGAGACCAGCCGGACCAACATGACGAAAACCCTTCTCTATTGAAAATATAAAAATTAGCTGGCCGTGGTGTTGGGTGCTTATAATCCTAGCTACTCAAGAGGCTGAGGCGGGAGAATCACTTGAACCTAGAAAGCAGAGGTTGCAGTGAGCTAAAGATTGTACCACTGCACTTCAGCCAGGGCGAGAGAGCGAGACTCCGTCTCAAAAGTGAAATGGTAGAAACAATTTATCCTCCCACCAGCAGTGAATAAGAGTTCTGGTTGCCCTTTGCCCTCACCTGCATCAGTATTGCTGGTTTGAGTTGTAGCCATGCTGGCGGGAGGCCATGGCATCCCATTGTGCTGTCAGTTTGCAGTTGCTCTTGTTGTGCTTCCCCAGCCCTCTGGACCACCCTAATGGCCACAACGTAATATTCACATCCTTCCACAGTGGATGAAGTGTCCCCAGCATCTGACTGGCTGAAAGATCCCCTAAGCTCTGTCTCTTCCCTGTCCTTTTCCTTACAGGTGGTTTTTCCCCATCATCGGCCACATGGGCATCTGCACATCCACAGGAGTCATTCGGGACTTCGCGGGCCCCTACTTTGTCTCGGTGAGTCCCCATTGTGCTCCCCCTGGAGGGTTCCAAGGTTTAAGTGGAAGGCTGTCCTGTCTTGCCTGCAGACAGGCTTCCTGTCTCCCCAGACCCAGGAGAATGCAGATAACCCGCAGTCCTGGCCCTGGCCCTCTGCCCCTCCCTCACCAGTGTTTGACCCCTTTCCCCCTTCTCTTGCCTCCAGGACAGGCCGGGAGGGCAGTGTGGCCAGAAGGATTCTTAAGTAACTGACCCAGCCCTTTGTCCCCACCCCTGGGGTACCGAGACATGGGTAGGGATTAGAGGCAAGAGTGGAGAGTCAGACCATCCAGGAACCACATCTCTGGACCTTCAGAAGGTGGGAGTCAAGGTGGGGGGACAGGGGAGGCTGATCCGGTTCCCTGGGTGTGGCCATGGAGAAGAGCGGGTGGGGCTTTAGAGTGAACCAGCTGTGTTCTCAGGTCTGTTCCCTGGGGATGTGACCAAGACTGGTCCAGTGGGCTAGTCGCAGAGGAGCATGCATCATGCTGCTGTTTCCAGGTGTCAGAGGCTGGACTGAAGGGGTGTGGTGGCACCAGCCTGTTTATATTAATAGTTGTCATGATCATCTTAACATGAAAAAGGTCTGTCACTTTGCACTTAAAAATATTTTCACATCCATTACTTTTTCATATATTTTTATGGTAATTAATCTTTGACCAGGTCTGTCATCAGGGTCTCCCTGATCTGAACCCAGAGTCTGTCTCTGTGTAACTCCTGTACCCCAGGTCTAATGTGATGAGTCTAGGACTTCACTGCAGTGTCTCTCTCACAGGAAGCCCCTCTGGGCTCAGTGTCCCCTCCCTGCTCTGAATGCAGTCAGACTGCTGGGCGAGGAGATGGGCTTCATATGGGCCACCACTGTTGAGTCAGGAGACCAGACCATGATGGAAACTTCCTGCTGCTCCTCAGAGATGAGAGAAGACTGATCACAAAACTTGGAGAAAATGAGGCCCAGAGAGAGAAGAGAATTCCTGGGTGCCACACCGAGGGGCAGTGGCTGGATTGGGCAGTGGCAGCTGGAGCCCCAAGTCTTTGGTCTCTGATGCAGTGCTCTATGCACTTGTGCCACACTGCCTTCTTCCTGCAGAAAAGCCACTGGCTCTTTAGATGCCATGCCAGCCCCGGGGCAGGGCCCAGGTCCCACTTGTGACCACCCCTGACATTCCCTCTTCTAAGTCACTGCACTTCAGCCACCAACCCAGGTTTGTCCTTTGGCCTGAATATAAGTTCCTCACTGACCTCTGCTCTTGTCCCTCAACAGGAGGACAACATGGCCTTTGGAAAGCCTGCCAAGTAAGTGATGAACACCCATGTGACTGGCCCTAGAGGCAGGTTGCTCCTGCCTGGGCAGGCCAGGCCTTCTAGAGCACAGCAGGAGCCAGCACGCTGAGGATAGAGTACTGGGGGAGGGACAGCCAGGGTCCACCAGAGCATGGCAGCCCCATACAGAGCACCTCCCGCACCAGCCTCTGGCTAGGACCTTTACTCATAGACCTTCTGGGCCTTGCCACAGCTCTTCAGGTTTGTGCTTTTAACTCCATGACAAGGGTGAGGAAAGGGAAGGGACTTGGTCAAGGTCACACAGTTAGGAAGTGGCAGAACTGGGACTCACACTCAGGTCTGTCTCCCTCCAGACTCACTTTCCTGCCCTTTGGGAACAAGTGAGCCATGGAAGGTAGAGGAGAGGCATTGTTTGGACCGCTGCTGGAAAGTGCTGGTTGGAGAGAATAAAAACACTTAAGCCCTCTGGGAGCTATTGCTGGTTTGGTTTGGGATGTTTGGTCTTCATCTTTACAGTCTGGGTGCCCACTTCAGCTGCGGGCCTGGTGACAGTGCCGCAGTCATCAATGTCCTCAGGTGACCTGTTGCCCAAGGCTGCACTGGAGGAAGGACTGGGCAGAGGAGGAGTTGGTGTCCCACACAGCCGAGATGCCCTGGAACAGAGCTTCCTCAGGCAGGTGGCAGTGTAGTCCAGGAGTCTCTGGGCCACCAGGTGTTCATTGCCAGACTGCTTTTCAAGGACATTTTTAAGGGCACCATTTTCCAAGCAGTAGCCCCTAAGTGGCCCCATAGTCTCTAAGACTCCTCTACCAAGCCATTTCCCTACACAGCAGCCAGGGGGCACCCTGACCTCCCAGCTCTCCCAGGCCTGAGACCCACCGGGCACTCTGTTGCTTGGAACAGCAATTCTCACCCACCTTCAGGTTTATGGGCTTTAGTGCCATCAGCTTCCCTCCCATTCAGCCTGGCAAGCTGCATGGGAGACTGGGGGAGAGTGCTTGCTGCTGAGTAAACTCCTCGTGTGATGCGGCCCCACCTGCATCGCCAGCCTCAGCTGCCAGCATTCCATCACCGTGTTTCTCCTTCCACGGTCTCCAGGAGGGCTCAGTCACTTCTGTTCTGGGACACACTGCACAGTTTTATGCCTCTCACTTTGCTTAAGTTGTTCCCTCAGCCTGGAATTCACACCTCTTCGTTCTATGCCTGTCTAACCCTCTTCCTTCAGACTGGACCCAGGTGTCACCTCCAGGAAGCCTTCTCACACCCCTTAGTCCGTTCTGGCTGCCATAACAAAACGTCATCGACTGGGTATCTTAGAAACAACAGAAATGTATTTCTCACAGTTGTGAAGACTGGACAGTCCTGGTGCAGGTGCTGGTAGAGTCAGTGTCTAGCAGGGCCTGAGGTGCCTTCCCGCTGTGTCCCCACGTGGTGGAGGCAGTGAGGGGTCTCCCTCTGGCTGCTTTTGTAAGGACACTGATCCCACCCATTCATGAGGGCTAATCACCCTTTTGGTCCTAATCACCTCCCAAAGGTCCCACCTCCTCATACCATCACCTTAGCGGGTAATATTTCAACATAAGAACTTGCGGGGACATAGACTTTCAGAGCGTAGCAACCCAGCTTCGTTCTATATCCCCCCAGGATCCCCCATGGCACCAAGCACCTCACTCTGTGTCACAGTTGTCTGCTACACAACACTTGCCCCAGATCTGGCTTACTGCACACCTCGACACCCAGCTCAGGCCCGGGCACAGGGCAGGCCTCAAAGGTCACACTTAGAGCCAAGGGCATAAGGGAGCTGAGCCAGTGTCCAGAGCCCTTTTCTCCCCCAGGTACTGGAAGTTGGACCCTGCTCAGGTCTATGCTAGTGGGCCCAACGCATGGGACACGGCTGTGCACGACGCCTCTGAGGAGTACAAGCACCGCATGGTAGGTGGACTGGGGCGGCGCCAGCACTCCCAAGGCGGGGACCAGGGGGGAAGCTCCCCCACAGCCCGGCCTGACTAGCCCTTCCGGTGCCTCCAGCACAATCTCTGCTGTGACAACTGCCACTCGCACGTGGCATTGGCCCTGAATCTTATGCGCTACAACAATAGCACCAACTGGAACATGGTGACGCTCTGCTTCTTCTGCCTGCTCTATGGGAAGTATGTCAGGTGAGCTGCCCTCCTGCCCGCCCACCTACATGCTTCCCAGGGGCTGCTCTCCCAAGGATCCTAGAAAGACCATTCCTGGCATCCTTCAGTTAGCCGGGACAGCTGGAATAGGTGCCAGTTGGAGCCGTGGTGGCTCTAGAGTGGCGAGCTGAGGGCCTGGTGGAGAGGGAGGTAGCCATGCTGAAGTCCAGCTCCACCTGGGCCCCAAGTGCAGCTCTGGCACTTGCCTGCTGTGAGACCATGGGCAACTGCCTTGGCCTCTCTGAGCCACAGCTGTCCTTGGTGAAATGCAGGCAATGATTCTGGCTCCTCAGGGAAGCTTCTACAGATTCCTGTGCTCCAGTAAAGTGAACAGATAGATCCTCACAGAATGACTGCCCCCACAGGTCCCTTCCCAGGCAGAGAGGTTGAGTGAGTCACCCACGGTCCCCACAGCATGGCCACAGCAGAGCCCAGACTCGTGAACCAGCATAGGCTGGTACTGATCTGGCCGTTTTTCCAAGCTTTCTCAGCCATGTTCATCATTCAGAGCTTCTGAAAAGAAGACTTTTAGGGGGTATTTTTAAGTCCTGCAGCGCTTTTAGAAGTCCCCTGAGAATAACTGTGGTCACACAGAGGTTGAATCCAGGCCCCTGGCTCCCAGCAGCTTGGCTGCAGCCACAACACTGTGCTGACCCTTGCCGGCCTCAAGGCCTCTCAGTAGTCCCCATTATGAGGGCCATGGGCAGCAGGCACACGTGGCTTCCACACCCAAACTGCAGTTCCTGGTCCTCTTGCTGGAGATTTCACCCCAGAGGTGGGTGGCTATAGATAGAGCCAGTGAGGCCTAGAAATGGCGAGCATATCTTCTGTTCCCAACCAGTAAGATGTCAGTAAATCTACACCAGGAATGTGGAGCAGCCCCTGCCCAGGACCATAGCTGGTGATCCCCCATAGTGGGCACCAGGCCCAGCCTGCTCCCTTGTTTGGCCAAGTTTGGGGTGAGGGGGTGGGTACAGGGTTTTCCTTAGGGATGGCAGCCTCTTCGGGATCTGTGGGTGCACAGGGCTCTGGGCCCTATGCCTGCTCACTGGACCCCACCCACCTGTGCTCTCTCCTTTCTCTCTGTCAGCATCGGGGCTTTCGTGAAGACCTGGCTTCCCTTCATCCTTCTCCTGGGCATCATCCTCACTGTCAGTCTGGTCTTTAACCTCCGGTGATGGCTGTCCATTGGCCCTGCACCCACCAAGGTCCCGAGGAAACAGCCGCCATTCCCTTTTGGTTCCAGATTTTTTTCTCCTCACCCCAAAAGGCAGGGTTGGGCCTGCTGTTGTGGACCAGGGGTTGGGGCTGGCAGGATGGAAGGGTTGAGGGCCAGCATGAGACGAGGTTTGCACCTCTCAGAAGCACCCTGTCCCCTCCTCCCCAGGCCTGTGACTCTGGCCCTGGAGGCCCCCTTTGTTCCTCTGTTGAAAGGCTTTGGCTTTCCTCTGTAGAGCTACTCCCACCACTGCCTGCTGGGCTCCTACCTCAGCCCAGCGCCCAGTACAGGGAGGGGAGGACATTTAGGCTCACCTAACAAGGTGCCCTGGGACCAGAGCTGGATTGGGAGCCTGTCCTGCATTAGCTTTGGTCCCAGCATGAGATGAGGTACACTTAGGAGTCTCTATAAGTGAAGCTGCCCTGGAGCCTTCCCCACTGGCCTCTAGAATGGTCCAGGGGGACTGGCTGGGCCCCTTTGTCAGACTTCTGCCGGCAGCTACCCAGGGAACATGTGTGCCCATCTGACATCCTCCAGCCCGTGCAGTTTCCTCTTCACTCTCTCAGGGCCTCCCAGCATTGGGCCCATCTCCCTTTGCAGTTTGGAGCTGGAGAGGTGAGTAGAGCTGACAAGCGCCAGAGTGACCCTGTAGAGAGAGCAGTGTAGACAGCTCAGCCCCAGCCCCAGGTATGGGCCTCACACCGGTGATGGCTCCCCTGGGTCCAAAATATGCTGGTGATGGCCCCCCTGGGTGGCCTGCTAGCACAGCCAGTGCCATCAGGGAGCTGGAGAGGCTGTTCCCTACCTGACTCCAGCTCCCCCTTTTTTCCCATTGTCACCAAGGCCCTGTGCCACCTGCCTCGCACCCCTGCTCCTTGGACTCCTTTGGGAAGGGCTCCCTAGGCAGGACAATAAAGAGTTTTGGCTCCAGTTGCTGCCCTGCCATTATTTTCTCCCTCTCTGGGCCCCCCTTACCTCTCAGCTTATAGTGTCTTGGTATTCTTGGGACCCTCTGCCCCTTGACAAGTGTCTGGTTGCCTGCGCCATGGTTGAGTCTGCGTCCAGTGCTTGGAGCCATCAGCATCCCTCAGGTATATCCCATCCCTGCACAGTTGGGAATTCCCTGCCATTCTACATTCCCCATTCCAAAGCTTTCCTCTTGAGGCAGGTGAGCGTTGAAACCCTTCCATCATCCTTGTTGGGAAGGACTTGTAGGATTGGGGTTAGGACTGAGTGGGGCCTCCACTGCTGTCCCCACTGCCCCCAGAGTGCAGTTAGGGATGAGCCAAGAGCACGGCCAGCCACTGGCCCCTGTATCCATCCAGCCCTCTCCTGCCTCCGATCCTTTGTTCTTCACCGTCCCCCTCATGGCGGCCCTGCCTAACCAAGGCCCAGCTTAAAAGCCGCTTCCTCCCTGAACCATTTCCCAACCCTGCCCATGCATCACTTCAGTTGAATTAGCCAAGGATTTGGTCTCTGTCCTGAAGGTGGCCCTGAGGACATGCTCTAGCAGCTGACCATGGGGTCCTGGGCCAGGCATCTGCCAGCTCACCCCAGACCCTGCAGCGCTGTGGTCTCCAAGCCTGGGATTTCTCCAGGACAAGGCAAAGGTGCCCCCTCCCCACTTCAGAGCAATTCCATTTTCTTTACTTTTTTCTTTTTGAGACAGAGTTTCGCTCTGTCACCCAGGCTGGAGTGCAGTGGCACGACCTCGGTTCATTGCAGCGTCCACCTCCCAAGTTCAAGTGATTCTTATGCCTCAGCCTCCCGAATAGCTGGGATTACAGGTGCCTGCTGCCATGCCTGGCTAATTTTTGTATTTTTAGGAGAGACGGGGTTTTACCATGTTGGCCAGGCTGATCTTGAACTCCAGGTGATCCACCCGCCTCAGGCTCCCAAAGTGCTGGGATTACAGGCATGAGCCACTATACCTGGACCCAGCAATTCCATTTTCAAAAATGTGTTTTGCATATTGGGTCCATCTGAGAGTTGGTTAAGGGAGACAAATTCAGTACTGAAGACAGCCAAGGCAGAATAGATAGAAAAATGGTTTAAGGCCCGTGTTAGCCTAGCAGAACTTAAAATTTGCCTTGGGGAAACAGGACATAAAATTGTGCCATAGAGGTCACCAACAGGGTCAGCCACAGTGTCAAACGCCTGTAATCCCAGCCCTTTGGGAGGCCAAGGCTGGAGGACAGAGGGAGCCCAAGAATTTAAGACCAGTCTGGGCAATAAAGTGAGACCCCATCTCTACAAAAAATAAAATTAGCTGAGTGTGATGGTGGTTACCTGCAGCCCCAGCTACTCAGGAGGCTGAAGAGGGAGGATTGCTTGAGCCCAGGAGGTCAAGGATGACAGAGCAAGGCCTCATCTCTTTAAAAAAAAAAATGTCACCAACAGTTAGCAAGGGCTTACTCTGTGCTAGGCCTTGTAATAAAATATCATCTTAGCCTCACAACAGCCCTACAACAAGGTAGGTGCCATCATCCCATTTTACAGATGAAGAAGTAAGCAGAGAAGTAAAGTGATTTGCTCCAGGTCACAGAGGTAGGAACAGTGGAACTTTGGTTGAAACCCGGCAGCTGGGCTCCGGAGCCCCCCTCAGAGCCACCTTGTGCAGTGGCCTCACTGGAGCGCAGGAGTGGAAATGAGAGGTGCTGTGATGCGAAAGTAGAATGGAAGCTCTCCTTCCAGCAGCAGGCCCCTGAGATGGCTATTGTCCCTCGCCCCCTTCATAAAGGAAGAGAGTGAGGGATTGTCATTGATCCCAGGCCACAAGGGAACCATGTGGCAGATTTTAACCCAGATCTGCTGGCCTCTAGGACCCTGCCTCTTAACGGAGGGACGTTGCCTAGAGACTGGCTGCAGTGCAGGAGCACTGAACACTGGAGGAGGCTGAGCTAGTCCTGGAGCTGGGGAAAAGCATTCCCGCAGGGGGCACAGAAAGCCCAGGGGTGTTGAGGGAACAGGAAATAGTCCATAGCTAAGTCTCTGAGGGTATATGTGACAAAGGGAGAGAGCCAGAGTTAGGGCAGCAATCCCAAGAAGTCCCAGGCTTGGAGACCACAGCAGTGCAGGGTCTGGGGTGAGCTGGCACAGCTGAGGGCCAGGCTGTCCTGGGAAGTGGTGAGGCTTCCATCTCAGGACGTGTCTAAAGGAAGCTGGACTAGTTTGGAATTGTGTGAATGGGCCCAAGGGATGACCTGGCTCTCTGCTGGCAGCTTCCAAACCAGAGAATGACAAAAGTATATTCAAAAGCTATGCAACAAAGGGCCGGAGGGGCTGGGTGTGGCCACAAGGAGGTGAGAGAAGAGGAAGCTTTGAGCAGGGACTGAGACCTGGGCAGGGGGAGGACGGTAGAGACAGACAGATGGGAGGGAGGCTTGAGCGAAGTGTGGACAGCACCTGGAGGTGGCAGGAAGCAGCAGGAGGCCAGGGGCCAGGACGATGGGGGCTGGTTACAGAGGAGGAAACTTGGAAATAGGTTTCAGGTGGGGAAGAGGCCAGATGAATGCAGGCTGAGACAGCAGGAGAGATGTCTGGAAGTATCAGCGTCAGGGAGTCACCACTACTCAGGAAGGACAGGAGAGCAGAGAAAGGAAGGGAAAATTTAGAAACCTGAAGAGCAGACAAAGTTGTTTTGTGCCTTCCAGGAGGGAGGGCTGCTGAGGTGGGAGGGGGGCAGAGAAACATCCTTGGGAGGGGTGCCAGGACCAGGATGGCAGGAAGGGGT
This sequence comes from Aotus nancymaae, assembly GCF_030222135.1. NCBI lineage: Eukaryota > Metazoa > Chordata > Mammalia > Primates > Aotidae > Aotus > Aotus nancymaae. Next base: position 23,910,919 of record NW_026988467.1, read on the forward strand.
GAGGATGCTGTTTGCCACTCTCCATTTTGAGGACCTTAATGAAGGTGGCAGCATCACAGTGACGGTCCCACAGTGGCTGCTTAATGAGTGCTGCATGTGTGGGTGCATAAATGCATTAATTAGAAGTCTGCGGGAGGCCGGGCAAGGTGGCTCACGCCTGTAATCCCAACGCTTTGGTAGGCTGAGGCAGGGAGATCACCTGAGGCCAGGAGCTTGAGACCAGCCTGGCCAACATGGTGAAACTCTGTCTCTACTCAAAATACAAAAATTAGCCTGGCATGGTCGCAGGCACTAGTTAGTCTTAGCTACTTGGGAGGCTGAGGCAGGAGAATCACTTGAACACGGGAGGCAGAGGGTGCAGTGAGCCAAGATCGTGCCAATGTACTCTTATCTAGCCTGGGCGACAGAGCAAGACTTAATCTCAAAAAAAAAAAAAATGTCTGCGGGGATCTCACTGAATTTTAGTGAAAACCCTCTGAGGAGGAATTATTACCCCCATTTAACAGATAAGAAAAATAAGATTGGCCAGACATGGTGGCCCATGCATGTAATCCCAGCACTGTGGGAGGCCCAGTCGGGCAGATCACGAGGTCAGGAGTTCAAGACCAGTCTAGCCAACATAGTGAAACCCTGTCTCTACTAAAAATATAAAAAAATTAGCCAGGTATGGTGGTGTGCGCCTCTAATCCCAGCTACTCAGGAGGCTGAGGCAGGAGAATCGTGTGAACCCGGGAGGTGGAGGTTGCAGTGAGCTGAGATCACGCCGTTGCACTCCAGCCTGGACAACGGAGCAAGACTCCATCTCAAAACAAAACAAAAAACAGAAAAAGAAAAATAAGATTAATTTGCAAAAAACAAGTAGGGAAGCCTCCACTGTGGGCTGGGGTGGAGGAGGGGCCATCTGTCTCTCAGTGGTGGTGGGAGCCGGTTCTGATGAGGGGAGGGAAGAGTGAGTTTTTTTGTTTGTTTTTTTCTGAGACAGAGTCTTGCTCTGTTGCCCAAGCTGGAGTGCAGTGTTGAGATCTCTGCTCACTGAAACTCACCTCCAGGGTTCAAGCGATTCTCCTGCCTCAGCCTCCCGAGTAGCTGGGACTACAGGCACCCACCACCATGCCCAGCTAATTTTTGTATTTTGAGTGGAGACGAGGTTTCACCATGTCCAGGCTGGTCTCAAACTCCTATTCTCAAGTGATCCGCCCACCTCACCCTCCCAAAGTGCTGGCATTACAGGCATGAGCCACCGCGCCCAGACCGGTTTTGCTTAGAATCCACCCCTTGCCCCACCTCTCCCAGGGGTCTATGAGGAGCCCTCTAATCTTTAATCCATGACCGTAGGTTCACGGGAGGGGGTTGGGGCAGGATAGGCTATGGGAAATGAAGTGGACTTGGAGATAGAAAGCTTTGGTGTGGCCTCTTGTGCCCAAGATAACCCAGGAGGTTCATGGTCCTGTCTGAAGCCAATGGAATCTAGGGCCCAAACCTTCTCATCTCAGTGTGGACAAAATCCAGGTGTAAAATGGGGTGTTCACGGGGGCTCCCCATAGACAGAGGGCGTGAGATCCTCACCTTGGCACTGTTTCAGGCCTCCTCAAACAGATGGGGCCCAGGATGGTAGAGGCAACAGAGGGCTGCTCTGCTGTGGCCAGCACATCCCAGAGGTACATGTGGACATGGAGGGTAGTGGTTGCTGAAATGGCCATGGGCATTGGACTCTGCTGGAGTGGGGACACCTGGCACCAACTATGCCAGCCTGCACCAGGCACTTTCACTTCCCTTAGAATAGGCCCCTTACACTCTGCTCCCCACAGTTTGCATCGGAAGAAATGTAAGAGACCTGCCTAAGGTCACACACCCAGTGGCACAGCAGTGACCCTGCGCAGGGTGGTCTGACAGCAAAGGCTGCAATCCTTCCTTCCCGTTGGTGCTGAAAAAGAAAGGTTTCTACCTTGCTTTCAAAGCGAGTTCCTATCAGCTCCATTGTGGGCAGGGTGGGGCTGCTACACATTCTGCAGGGTGGCTGGGGCCAAGCCCGGCCTCTCTAGTCGGTGGCGGGGTGCACCCCAGGGCGCTGGGAGTCCAGGCCCGGTTTTGCATCAGGCCCTGCCGAGGTGTTTCCTCCTCCTCAGTGTGGGGCAGCTGCTGGCTGGGGTGCCTGTTGAGTCAGCCTTCTTCCCTCACAGCTCTTCTCCCAGTCCCTGAAACTCGGCTGCCAGGGGAGCTGGAGCCACCTACGAAGGTATCCTCCCTACAGGTAACACACGTCGGTGCCAGGGTCCGGAGATGCAGGCACTGCCACCTGGTATCCTGAGCACCCTCCAGCACCTTGGGGTTGGGGGAGGTGGGCACATGTCTGGGACTGGAACAGCCAGACAGATGGACAGACCCTCCTCTTGAGCAATGGATCTGTCCCACGGTGTTGAAACAGCAGGGAAGACCAGACACTTGATTCTGCCTCTGGTAGGAGAGGGGATTTCAGGGAGGGGTCGCTGCTGGGGATGCTGGGCTCTGATGTCCATGGCCCAGCCCAGGCCAGCCTGCAGGACAGAGATAGGCTCAGTTCTGCTAAATGTTTCCCTCCTTCCATCCACACTCAGACACACACACCTGGTGGCCCCCAAGGCACCCGGGGACACCCCACGGCACACAGCCCAGTCACATGAACAGCACAGGAGGAAATACACAATGCACCCTGCACACACCCCACATGGTGCTATCACCCAGAAAGTCACTGAACACACTGCACCGACAATATAGTCACCACACAGCATCACACTGCAGCAAGACACAAAGACACACTCACACAGCAACTCCACAGCTCACATACCCACGCTACACAGACATGCCCAGCAGACTCGGACCCACACAGCCACACCACGTGGCACAGAGAGGGACATGGGCTCACACCCCAATCCACAGGGGAGCCTGAACTGTGCGTTTGCAAGACCCGCACCTTGGCCATAGAAGTTCAGGGCAACTGCTGCTGTCGAGCACACAGGTATTCACAGAGTGAATGTACTCGGTGCAGCCACGCAGAAGGCTTCGGCTCCTGAGGGTGTCAAGAGGGATCGCTGGGGCTCGACCACTGACTCAGCTGGAAGGGGACAGAGCATAATAGGCAGCAGACACAAGCCAGGACCTGCCTGCCCAGCTGCTTTCCCAGCCCCACCTGGAGCCCTGGCATAGAAGGGGCGGGGAAGAGAGGAGAGGCCGCCCAGTGGGCTCAGGACATAGCCCTGGCCAAGTCATGGGCCCCTTGCCACGTCTCCATGCCCCTCAGCGCTGGGCAAATGTTTTCTTTCCGGAGTCACTGGTAGGAGAGTGGTACTTGTGCCAGCCTAGGCCTCCACTGCCAGGACCCCAGCCTGGTCTCAGGAGAGCCATGTGGCCAGAGCAAAGGGGCCCTGTGGCTCCAGGCAAGAGGGCAGGGCTGGTGGCAGGGGCATCCCTGGGTTGGAGGCCTCCATGGGAGTGGGTGCGGCAGTTACCTCGGGGGAGGAAGTTGGGGGTGTGGGCTGAAGAGGAGGTTGCCTCAGACAGGAAGGCCAAATGGGCCAGGGCAGGGTGGAGGTGAAGGGTGGCGGGAGGGGACCCAGGCTATGAGGTTCCTGGGGCTGGGGGGTGAGCAGATGTGTGTGTGTGTGTGTGTGTTTGTGTGTCTGTGTGTTTAGGTGGGTGGTTGTATGCATGCATTCCCATGTGTGTGCAGGCATATTTCTGCATTTAATTAATCAAACTTTTACCAACCATCTGTTGTGTGCAAAGTACTGGCTCTGAGGGTGACTCCCTCTCCCTGCCTCCAAGGAGCTCACAACCCAGTTAGCTGGGCAATGTGTGTGTGCAAAGTTTGTATGATTTTTGTTTATATACATCTTTATCGAGGGACATATTTGTCCCCAGACTTGTTCATGTATAGGTGAACCAATCTGGGTGGGCCAATCCCCCTTGCTGTGCACATGCTGTATGCAGGTTTATTTGTTTGTTTTGAGACGGAGTCTCACTCTGTCACCCAGGCTGGAGTGCAGTGGTGCGATCTCAGCTCACTACAACCTCCACCTCCCAGGTTCAAGTGATTCTCCTGCCTCAGCTTCCTGAGTGGCTGGAATTACAGTCGTGTGCCACCACGCCCAACTAATTTTTGCATTTTTAGTAGAGATGGGGGTTTTGCCATGTTGGCCAGGCTGGTCTCGAACTCCTGACCTCAGATGATCCTCCTGCCTCGGCCTCCCAAAGTGTTGGGATTCCAGGCATGAGCCACCGCACCTGGCCGCTGTGTGCAGGTTTAAGAATGTGTGTGCAGGCTCCTGGGCATGGGTCCGGGTTGGTGTCTGCAGAGGGCCCTTTGTGGGGGAACAGCTGTGTGTGTGCCTGTCATTATGCAGGCGTCAGTGTGCACGTGGGACTGTATCTGTGCCTACATGGATCCACGTGTGCGCGTGTGCTATGTGTTCCATCGCTGCAGTTCTGTGTGGCCCTACCTCAGGGTGTGTGCATGTGTGTCTCTGTGCTTCTTCCACTGTGTCCCTGAGTGTGTTTGTGGGCCAGTGTATGCATCTGTACATGAGTACCTCTCACCCCACCTTGAGCTCAGCCATCCTGGAATGGCACCCCACTCATACTGGGGCAAGTGTTTAGGGGAGAAAAGGACTGTTGGCTCCAAGATGTGCCAAGTATTTATGCAGGGCTTGACCAGACCCTCCGTCTGCCCCCAGGAAGCTACGTGTGCCCAGGTGGGGCACGGCCCCAGCTGATGCCCCAGAGGGGCCACCCATCTCAAGAGGGGCTTTGGGCTCTGCCCTCTCTCCCCATGGCGCATGGGCCAAAGCCTGAGCCTGAAAGACTGTTGGACCTCAGCTTCCTGACAGAGGAGGAGCAGGAGGCCATTGCTGGCGTCCTCCAACGAGATGCCCACCTGCGCCAGCTGGAGGAGGGGCGCGTCAGGTGAGGCAGGGCAGACCCTTGCCAGGGAGCACCAAGAGGCTTGAGTGGCCCCCAGCCTGCTCCCTGCCAACACGCTGCCTGTCAGATGTCTTCGTGGTTCTTGGTTTAGCCGTTTAGTCTCCTCTCCTCTGACCCTGGCCAGCTCACAGCTTGTCACTTCTCCGGGGTGACTGCACCAGCTTTCTCACCAGCCTCTCTGCCTCCAGACTTGCCTCTTGAGCCCACTTCCTGCAGCTCCCCGGATCTGTCCTTTTTTTTTTCTTTTTTTGAGACAGAGTTTCATTTTCTTCAGCTCACTGCAACCTCTGCCCCCTGGGTTCAAGCAGGCCGTACCTCAGGTTGTGTGCATGTGTGTCTCTGTGCTGCTTCTCCTGCCACAGCCTCCCGAGTAGCTGGGATTATAGGCGCATGCCACCACGCCCAGCTAAATTTTGTATTTTTAGTAGAGATGGGGTTTCCCCATGTTCAGGCTGGTCTCAAATTCCTGACTTCAAATGATCCGCTCGCCTCGGCCTCCCAAAGTGCCAGGATTACAGATGTGAGCCACTGCACCCAGGCAGATCTGTCCTTAATATCCCTGCTAAAACTTCCCTTGGCTCCCCAGCCTCTAGTATCAAGGGCAAGCTCCCAGGAGGTCCACTGGGCCTCCCTGGTGGGTCCTTGCCAGCTCCGACCATCTCCTCTTCCACCGTAACCCCTACCCGACACATACATAAAATGACTCCTCTAGCCACTCAGGTACTCCCCAGCCCCTGACACACCCTTCACTTCTATGCCTATGCTGGTACTTCTTCCTGGAAGAGCACAGTGGTAGAAGAGCATGGGTGTTACAAGCAATGTTTAGGGACAAACACTTCCTAGCTATGTAGCCTTGGGCAACTCACCTGACCTCCTCGAGTACCACACTCCTCGCCTGTAAAATGGGGCTAAGGAGTCCTATTTCATTGATTTAAGAGGAATTGGACAGGCACAGTGGTGATGCCTATAATCCTAGCACTTTGGGAGGTAGAGATGGGAAGATTGCTTGAGCCCAGGAATTCAAGATCAGCCTGGGCAACACAGTGAGACCCCATTTCTACAAAATATAAAAAATTAGCCTGGCATGGTGTTATGTGCCTGTAGTCCCAGCTATTCAGGAGCTGAGGTGAGAGGATTGCTTGAACCCAGGAGTTGAGGCCGCAGTGAGCTATGATCATGCCACTGCACTCCAGCCCGGGCAACAGAGTGAGACCCTGTCTCAAAAAATAATAATAATAAAAATTATAATAATTATTATCCTTCTCTACCTGGAGAATTCCAATTTGTCTTTTAAGAAGCAATTCAAGGCTGGGCACAGTGGCTCATGCCTGTAATCCTAACATTTTGGGAGGCTTAGGCAGCTGGATGACTTGAGTCTAGGAGTTAGAGACCAGCCTGGGCAACATGGAAAAGCCCCATCTCTACAAAAAAATACAAAAAATTAGCCGGGCATGGTGGCATGTGCCTGTAGTTCCAGCTACTCAGGAGGCTGAGGTGGGAGGATCACTTGAGCCTGGGAGATGAAGGTTGCAGTGAGCTGGAGTGCCACAGCACTCCAGCCTGGGCATAGAGGGAGACCCCATCTCAAAATAAGTAAATAAATAAATAAAGGCGATTCAAATGTCACCTCCTCTGGGAAGCCCTCCTGGATTCTCACAGGCAGAGCTGGCTCTTCTTCTATCACATCATCTAGCTCACTATAGTGTACTTGTCTCTTCTAGACTTGGTCTTCCCAGAAGCCTGAGCTCCTCCATAGCATATATCAAGGCTGACTTGCTGTTGGGTCCCTGGCCCCTGGTCCCAAGCCTGGTACTATGTGGGTGGTGGGAATGTTGCTTGGATGAATCATGACAGCCACACCCTCCCCCTTCCTCCAGCAAACTCCGGGCCTCACTGGCAGACCCCAGGCAGCTGAAGATCCTGACAGGGGACTGGTTCCAGGAAGCACGCTCCCAGCGGCATCACAATGCCCACTTCGGCGCTGACCTTGTTCGAGCCTCTATGCGCAGGAAGAAGAGCTCCAGGGGTGAGAGGAGATCCTCCCGGCAGGGCAAGCCATGTGCCATCCAGGGCACTGGCTGTATGTGGACAGGGAGAGAGGGCCCAGGGCTCCAGTCCTGGCTGCCCCCAGTACTGTGTGTCTTTGAGTGGGCAATGCCCCTCCATGGGCATGGGGTGGGTGGGCATCTCCAGGGCCTCTTCCGAGTCACAGCCAGGCTTCCTGAAGATGGGGGTTCACAGAACTTTTCACCTGCCCCCAGGAGACCAGGCTCCAGGCAGCGACGGGGAGGCCGAGGCTGCTGTGAAAGAGAAGGAAGATGTGCCAGAGCCCAGGTGAGGAGGGGTCTCAGGGAGGGGGAGACCATGCCCACCAGTCACCAAGGTCCTTCCCTCTGAGAGTGTCCTCTCCCTATTCCTAGGCTCTCTATTGATGAGGCCCCCCAGGAGAGGCTCAGGGAGACTGAGGTAAGAGTGAATGAGCCAATGTGTGAGTACAGTGTCCCTGGAGAGGAGGTGAAATGTGCAGGGGGTGAGGGGGAAAGGTCCCAGCCTGGGAATGGGGAGACCCTGGACATGTCCCTTCCTGTGTCTGCGCCTCAGCATCTCCTGGGTCGAACAGTGGTATGAGCCTCTGAGGGAACTTCTGAATCTGGCTATTAGGGGTGAAGTGGGGCCAGGCACGGTGGCTCTCACCTGTAATCCCAGCACTTTGGGAGGCTGAGGCAGGAGGATCGCTGTTCAAGACCAGCCTGGACAACATAGCAAAATGCCCCCCATCTCTATAAAAAATTAACAAAAGGCCGGGCGCAGTGACTCACACCTGTAATCCCAGCACTTTGGGAGGCCAAGGCAGGCAGATAACCTGAGGTCGGGAGTTGGAGACCAGCCTGACCAACATGGAGAAACCCCATCTCTACTAAAAATACAAAATTAGCCGGGCATGATGGCACAAGAGGCTGAGGCAGGTGAATCTCTTGAACCTAGGAGGTGGAGGTTGCAGTGAGCTGAGATCGCACCATTGCGATCTCCAGCCTGGGCAACAAGATCGAAACTCCATCTCAAAAAAAAAAAAGGTGGTTTACCAATAGGTCAGTATTAAAAAAAATAAAATAAAATAAAGAGTGAGGAGGGACTGGGTTGGCAGAGGTGGAGGACTCAGGTATGAATGCCTCCACCAATGGGAGCAGGGAGTCAGGCAGCACAAGCCCTGCGGGGTGGGCTGTGAAGCACAGGTCCCATGGATCCTGCAGCTGGCTGCCAGCCCTGCCCCAGTACTGCCCTAAACCTGAAACTGGGGTAGCTAGCTGGAGCCTGTGGCCTCTGACCCCAACATGACCTTTGACCCCTTCCTTACCAGCCTCTCCACTGTGACCTCTACCCCTTCCTTCCTTCAGGGACCTGATTTCCTATCGCCTTATGTCCCTCTAAAGGCTTCAGATCCTGAGGAGGCGTCCCAGGCCCCAGAAGGTGAGTGGGAGTGCCTGTTGGGGAGCACGGAGAGGTTTCGGGGGTCAGAGGCAGCTCTAAGGGGCCCCAACCACCTCTGTTCACCCTTCTCCCCGCCACTCCCACGCCACGTCGGAGGTGGGGACGACCCCAGGGCAGCACCCGGGCCTGAATCTGCAGCTCGCTGGGGTTGTAAACCTGTTCCTCCAAATTTGCTCAGGGGCGGGCAGGAGAGGGTTCGCTCAGCATCTCATGCCCCACCCCAGGCCCTGGCCAAGGCGACCTGCAGAACTCTGCCGAGAAGGCGGACCCGGAGCCGGAGCCCGCGTCGGGGGGAGAGCAGGAGCCCAGGCCCCCGCAAGCCCAGGTAGGCGGGAGTGGCCCGCGGCTGCTCTCAAGACCCGGAGCGGACTCCGGGCGGGGAGCGCTCCTGCCCAGGCCTGCGAGCAGCCCGCGATCCAGGGCGCTCGGGGCAGGGGCAGGGAAAGAAGGGGCGCCACGTCATTTACCCCCTCTGCAGACCAAGGCCGCATCCCAGATCCTGGAGAACGGGGAGGAGGCCCCGGGGTCCGACCCCTCACTCAACTGCATGCTCAGCAGCAGCTCCTCCGTGTCCAGCCTTAACTCCTCCACGGTGAGGCGGGAGGGAGGGGGCCCGGGCGGCGGGGGAGGTGGACACGCCTCGACGCGTAGCCCCTGCTAGCCCCTCCGTCGCCGTGGGACCCAACGCTGCAGACCCCCGGCATGCCACCCATGACCCGGCTCTGAACCCTTCGCGCTCCCCCCACGGGCCCCGACGTGAGCCCTGCGAATGGCCCTGATTCCCACCCACTCCCGCCCGCAGCTGAGCGGCAGCCAGATGAGCCTGTCCGGCGAGGCGGAGGCGGTGCAGGTGCGCGGCTCCGTGCACTTCGCGCTGCACTACGAGCCGGGCGCTGCCGAGCTGCGCGTGCACGTGATCCAGTGCCAGGGCCTGGCTGCCGCCCGGCGCCGCCGCTCCGACCCGTGAGTGCCCGGCCCGCCAAGCGGGGCGCAGCTGTCTCATCCAAGCGCACCATTCACAGGGTCTCGGCCTCCTCGTCCTCATCTTCAAAATGGGAACAGCAGCGTTATTGGGAGGCGTGGGATTGAGCGAGACAATCCCTGTAAAGCGCTTAGCACGAGGCCTGGCACGTGTTCGGGGTGGTGGCTGGGGGAGCGCACAAGGTAAGGGAGAAGGCTCTGGGAGGGCCCCTTCTCACCTCCGGTTCTCACCTCCCCAGCTACGTCAAAAGCTACCTCCTCCCGGATAAGCAGAGCAAGCGCAAGACGGTGGTGAAGAAACGGAATCTGAATCCAGTTTTCAACGAGACTCTCCGGGTGAGGCTGTGACCACGGTGCAGTTCCCTGTTAATGAACAGGACGCCCCTTCCTGCGGATCGAGGTGGCAGGGGCAGCCGGTACCGTCACTGCCCGGAGGATGGGCAGGGCGGGCCCCGTTAACGCGCTGTCCAGGGTGCCAGCCTTGTGGTGGGCGTGGCGATAGTCCAGACCCCCACTAATGCCCTTCGGGGCTCCCCAGGATTCCATTGTGCTAAAAACGCGGTAGGACCTGCCCCAGCCAACTCTCGCAGCATCCACGCGGGCCACCAGCAGTGCTCCGCTAAAGCGCGCCTCCTGTCCCCAGTACTCCGTCCAGAAGGCCGAGCTCCAGGGCCGTGTGCTGAGCCTGTCCGTGTGGCACCGCGAAAGCCTGGGTCGCAACATCTTTCTGGGCGAAGTTGAAGTGCCTCTAGACACGTGGGACTGGGGCTCTGAGCCCACCTGGCTCCCCCTGCACCCCCGGGTGAGGAGCCAGGACGCGCGGGGAGACCTGCGGCCCGGGTCTCCTGCATTTACCCCACCAGCCTCTCCCTCAGCTCCCTCAGACCCCATCTTCGACAGAGCCTCCCCTCAACCTCTTAACGTCAGGGCCCCTTCCCTGAGGGTGCTGGGATCCCTAGGGTCCGCCCCTGCAGGCCCTGCCGTCTCTGCTAACCGCTTCCCATCGAGGTCTGCAGACCCCACCCTCCTGAGGCCCCTTTCCATTGGACCCTGCTCCACGACAAGCCCGCCTCTCGCAGGTCCCACCCTATCCCGACGACCTTCCCAGCCGAGGGCTGCTCTCCCTGTCCCTCAAGTACGTCCCAGCCGGCTCTGAGGGTGAGTGGCAGCCGGAGAGGCCAAGCTGGACCCGCCCTGAAAAATGGGAGATTCCTGTCAACGGGTTGCGGGGGCAGTGGACTCCATCCGTGCACGGGACTGAGCCGAGCGTGTCTCGGCAGGCGCAGGACTGCCCCCGAGCGGGGAGCTGCACTTCTGGGTGAAGGAGGCTCAGGACCTTCTGCCGCTGCGGGAAGGCTCCCTGGACACTTACGTACAATGGTGAGGAGTCCTGGCCCTCCCGGCTTCCCTTTCTTTTGCCTGCAGTGGAGTGCCCAACCTTGACAAACCCCTACTAATCAACCCTTGATCAGGCAGCCCGAGCTTTCACCACTGAGCAGGGGGGAAGGGGACGGTTTGAGCAAAGGCCTGGAGTCAGAAAAGCTAAGGACACCTTTGAGGAGCTGCGTTTCAGCAGGACTGGCATCTATAGGTCTTGTTGAAGAGCTGAGGCTGAGGGCTTCAGGGGTCCCTCCATAGAGAACCTGGGAGGCCAGGCTGTGGGGCCTGGCCCCAAACTTATAGTTCAGTAGTTTTCTAAGCTTCCAGGGGACCTCTAGGGGTCCCTCCAGGTGCTGCCCCACCCTTAGAGAGTGAAATGGAGGTGGCTGATCACTTCTGGGTGTCCACCCTGATGCAGCCAGAGACGTTCTTTCTTTCAGGTACGTACTTCTGAGCAACATTGTATTTTGTAGAGGGGGTTCCGAGGCTTTTAAAACCTTGGAAACAGGCCTGGCTCGGTGGCTCACGTCTGTAATCCCAGCACTTTGGGAGGCTGAGGCGGGCGGATCACCTGAGGCCAGGAGTTCAAGAACAGCCTGACCAACATGGTGAAACCCCGTCTCTACTAAAAATACAAAAAATTAGCTGGGCGTGATGGCGGGCGCCTGTAATCCCAGCTACTTGGGAGACAGGTGGGAGAATCGCTCGAATCCAGAAGGTTGCAGTGAGGCAAGATCACCCCACTGCACTGTAGCCTGGGTGAGAAAGAGGTAGACTCTGTCTCAGAAAAACGAAACCTTGGAAACTGTTTGAGGAGGGGTGGTGGTGGAACAACAGGAAGATAATGAAAGTCACTGAGTCAGCAAGTAGCAGAACTGCATTTCAGAAACATCGCTCTGCAGCTCTGTGAATAGGGCTGCAACTTTTTTCTTTTTTTGAGATGCAGTCTGGCTGTTACCTAGGCTGGAGTGCAATGGCATGATCTCAGCTCACGGCAGCTTTAGCCTCCTGGGCTCAAGCAATTATTGAGTAGCTGGGATTACAGGTGCATGCCATCATGCCCAGCTGATTTTTGTTTTGTTTTTTTGAGACGGAGTTTTGCTTTTGTTGCCCAGGCTGGAGTGCAATGCTGGTATCTTGGCTCACCGCAACCTCTGTCTCCTGGGTGTAAGCAATTCTCCTGTCTCAGCCTCCTGAGTAGCTGGGATTACAGGCATGTGCCAACACACCTGGCTAATTTTGTATTTTTAGTAGAGACAGGGTTTCTCCATGTTGGTCAGGCTGGTCTTGAACTCCCGACCTCAGGTGATCTGCCCACCTTGGCCTCCCAAAGTGCTGGGGTTATAGGTGTTAGCCACCGCGCCCAGTCTAATTTTTGTATTTTTAGTAGAGATGGGGTTTTGCTATGTTGGCCAGGCTGGTTGCTTGAATCCAGAACTTCTGACTTCAGGTGATCCACCGGCCTCAGCTTCCCAAAGTGCTGGGATTACAGGGGTGAGCCACCATGCCTGGCCAGGAGCTTTTAAAGCCAGGAGACCTCAGAGGCAGTTAGTGCAAAGGTCCCAGTGCAGTGAGGGTCTGAGGCCAGGCAGGCAGGAGCCAGGGCACATGGACACATGTGACGGAGAATGAGTGGTGTATGGTGACTGGATGACTCTAGTGAGTGTGAGGGGTGGTCACCTGATGCCAGGCCACCTCCCGCACAGCTTCGTGCTGCCTGATGACAGCCGGGCCAGCCGCCAGCGTACAAGGGTTGTGCGACGCAGCCTCAACCCTGTATTCAACCACACCATGGTGTATGATGGCTTTGGGCCTGCTGACCTGCGCCAGGCTTGTGCTGAGCTCTCCCTCTGGGACCATGGGGCCCTGGCCAGCCGCCAGCTGGGGGGCACACGTCTCAGCCTGGGCACTGGTAAGTGGGGCAGGGCCCTGAGGCAGGCCCTGAGAGATGGGGGCTCAGTGTGTGGCCTTGGACACCTCTCTGTCCTTTCCTGAGCTTTAGTATCTACTGAGAGCTGAGGAAGGTAACTGGGGACAGTGCATAATCTGGGACTAGGCAGGTGTCTGGGGGCCCCAAGGTGTCCAATGTGATCATGTCCTCAACCCCTGCCCACCCACATCCAGGCAGCAGCTATGGGCTGCAGGTGCCCTGGATGGATTCCACACCAGAGGAGAAGCGGCTGTGGCAGGCCCTCCTGGAGCAGCCGTGCGAGTGGGTGGATGGCCTTCTACCGCTCAGAACCAACCTGGCCCCTAGGACGTAGCCCGACCAAACTTCTCTCTCTGGACCCCCATCTCAGGGCCTGCCCTCGGCTAAAGTCAATAAAGTCTGTTCTAAGGGCAATAAAGGGCTCGTGTCTGCTGGGATGGGGAGGAAGAAAGGTGATTGCAGGAAAGAGCCAGGGAAATAAGAGGGGCCAGGTTAAGGAACTTCAGACTCTGCCACAAAGACTTCAGAGAAGCCAGGCACAGTGGCTCACACCTGTAATCCCAATGCTTTGGGAGGCTGAGGCAGAAGGATTGCTTGAGCCCAGGAGTTCAAGACCAGCCTGAGCAACATAGAGAGACTGCCATCGCTACAAAAAATTTAAAAATTAGCTGCAGGTGGTAGTGTCACATGCCTGTAGTCCCAGCTACTTGGGAGACTGAGGCAGGCAGATTGCTTGCACTCAGGAGTTAGAGGCTGTAGTGAACTATGCCACAAAGCAATAAGCTATTTCTAAAACAAAAATGTTTAAATATTAGCTGGGTGTGGTGGTGCACACCTGCAGTCCCAGCTATTCAGGAGGCTGAGGAGGAAGGATCACTTGAATCCAGAAGTTCGAGGCTGCATGAATATAATCATGCCACTGCACTCCCAGCCTGGATGACCTCTGCCTCCCGAGTAGCTGGGACTACAGGCATGTGACACCACCACCTGCAGCTAATTTTCAAGCAATTCTCCTGCCTCAGCCTCCTGAGTAGCTGGGATTTATAGGTGTGCGCCACAAACGCCCAGCTAATTTTTGTATTTTTAGTAGAGACAGGGTTTCACCATGTTGGTCAGGCTGGTCTCAAACTCCTGACCTTGTGATCTGCCTGCCTCAGCCTCCAAAGTGCTGGGATTACAGGCAGGAGCCACTGCCCCAGCCTAAAAAACTTTTTAAAAAAAAGTCCTCAGGGGGCTGTTCCCAGGATACCCCTCCCCAAATACACCTCTGAAATTGCCAGCACGAATGTGCAAAAGTGTTCTGTTTAATACACTTTGTCTAGTGGTGCTTGGGTGCTGGTGATTGGCTTCTCTCACTGGGACCAGTCCTGGCCCCTACTCGCCTGGCTTCCTCCAGTCACCCCAGGTGTCCTGGGGCTGCTGTGTCAGAAGCGGCCTTTGTCCTCTCCATTCATCCATCCTTGGGTCTGTCTGGCCTCTGATGCCCTCATTCAGCCTCCCGGGGTCCAGGGGTGACTGACGTGGATCCTGTTCGCTGTGCCAAGATGGCCCTCCAGATGCGGCATACCATCCCTCCCCTGGGGGTAGCAGACTCAATGTGGCACAGCCAGAAGGTGGCCCTGGACTCTCTCTGGCACCCACTGTCTGCCCAGTGCCTCCTCTGTCCCTAGGGGACCCAGGTGCCCCTTTGGTTTCCAGGAAGGAACTTAGGCAGGCCTGCAGCTGGCCAGCATGAGGCCACATACATGATTCACCCTTGAGGGGCCCAGGATGTACCTGATTCGGGTGTAGACAAGGTCATCTCGCGTGGCATAGGTGAGCAGGGCGTGGAGGGTGAAGCTGTGATTCAACAGCTGCATGTGGACAAAGACCCGCAGAGACATGGAAAGAAGAAATTACAAAAAGATGTGTCCAGGGACCCAGGTACTAGCTCTGCTCTGCTGCCAAAATACTGAGGCAGATCACATGCTTCTGGGTCTCAGTTTTCTCATCCATACAATGGGAAGAGTATACTAAGTGTTCTTCCGGTATTGAGATTCTCTGCATCAGAGGGCACAGTGAGAAGAGCCGGAATGTGGACAGAGACGGAGGCTTTGGCCAATGAGGTCATGGACAGCCAAGCACTCCCTGCCTCACCATTTGAATAGTGCCTGAATCCACGTTCAGTTCCTGTAGCCACTGCACCAGGCCCTGGTCCATTGAAAGAGCAGCTGTCAAGAAGCAGTCAGGTGATGAGGCCCAGGGTGCCTCCTGCTAGAAGCTGCCTCACATTCACAATAGTGTTCTCCAGCCACGCCCACTCACCTGGGGGCTCTGAGGCCAGGGCACAGGTCCCGGCTTCCTCATTCACCCGCTGCAGAGCCCGCTGCACCAGGGCCTGGTACTCCCGTTCCTTCTCCGCCAGGACTTCCCGCAGCCTGTCGGGGGCAGAAGAGTAGAGTGGAGTGGGGACTGGGGAGTGGATTGAAGCCCGGCAGAGGCTATGAGCGATTCCAAGGGGCTTTACCGATCAGTCTCTGCCCGCAGGAGGCTCAGCTGTACCATCAGAGGAGGGGGTCCCTGCTCGGGCTCCACTGGAAGCAGCCTCTGCTGGGAGTCCCCTTCTTTACTCAGCTCCTCTGACCTCGGTGAGACCACCTCCTTCTCCACCTCTGCAGCCCAGTGCAGTGAACTTAGGCAAGGCTACAAAGCCCGTTTGGGACCCCCAGATCCCAGCAAGGGAGTGTGGGGGTAGGGTGCCCGGCTCTGGGCAGGGCCCAGGCGGTGCTGGTATGGGAGATGTCCATTTAGTCAAACCCCCACCGGCGCCTGCCCGCCCCCGTCCCGCCTGGCCCCCACCGGCCCCATTCGGCGTTCACCGCGCCCAGCAAGCACCACACCCTCGCTGGCAAGAGGCCCGCGACACTCCCCTCCTACCCTGGCCTAGCACAGCCAGGGCTGCCCGCACAGCACGGCTGAGCAGCGAGTCCAGCACGAACATCCAGTGTGGGCGGATCTGGCGCCTGCGGAGGATCTGCTTCACCTGCAGAGGGAGAAAGGGCGCCGCTGAGGCAGCCGAGCCTCAACTAGAGGCAGGGCTTGAGTTGGAAAGGCCTGGAAAGTATTCTGTGGAAGGCAGGTGGGGAGAGCGGGCTTGAGGTCTAGAGATGGGCTGGGAAGCTAGGACTGGGCAGACGGTTTTTTGCTGAAGGCCTGATCTTCACGGAGGAGACAGAGAATCTTGGAACATCAAGCCCTGGCACCTTCCCAGGCACGAGGAGCTCACTACCTGTTTCTGGGCAGCCCTAACTACCAGAGGGCGCCCTCACCGCATCCGGGAAGGCGAAGAGTGGGGCGTGCAGAAGTGTGGGCCCAAGGCCCTGGGCCCGCAGCCGTCCTTGCAGCGCCCGCAGCTCCTGGGCCAGCTGCCGGCGGTTGGGAGTGTGAATGTGTGCCCCGAGGCAGCGCAGCAGCTGTTCCACATGATTTCTGCCCAGACGGGACACCTGAGAAAGAAGAGAGGGGTTGTCTGCGCCTGTTCGAGCCAAAAGAGATGCTGCCGCGGAGGTGGAGTGGCAGGGGGTGAGGGGAAGACCTCAACAGGTGTCCTGACCCTGTGCGACCACCAGGGGGCGCTAGGGCGGGCCGCCCACCTGCTCCTGCTCCTGGTGCAGATTCTCCGCCAGCGCGGGCAGCTCTTGTTCCAGAACCGCAGCCAGCATGGCCCGACGCTTGCTCTCCTGGTGCAGCAGGCTCAGCCCTGAACTCTCTTCCGGAGAGGCAGGCTCCTCGGCCGCAGGCTCCTCGGGCACCCTGGGCACAAGGGCGAGCGGCTGATTGAAGACAGGCAGCAACTGGCCAGCCACCTCTGCTGCCGGGTTTGAATCCTGGCTCTCCTACTTTTATGCCTTTCTCTCAGGGATGAACATAGATAAACCCCGCACTGAGAGGACACAAGTCTAAGTTAGAGTTTCCAGGACAGGGCATGGGGAGGCACCAAATGCCACATTCACAAGTGGTCAAGGTGCCCTGGCCCCCAAGGAGGGCGTTTGTCGGATGGGATAAAAAGGCAAAACCAGGCAAAGGGAACCCATCCCAGGAGCCTAGGTCTCACCGGAGCTGGCTGGTGCCCCCATAACTGAGGCAGCGCTTGGGGGGGTTGGGCGGGTGCTGAGAGGGTGCCTGAGGGCACGGGAGTGTCTGAGACTGGGTGGTTGAGTCAGCTGAAGGAGTGGGACTGGCGGAAGTGGCATCTGATGGAAGGACAGAGCTGTCAGCTGGGCCCTCCTTCGCCCTCACAGCTCCGAAGCTCCTCCACCGCCAGCATGCCCATCCCGCCACCCCCAAGCACCTGAGGGCCGTGGAGCATGTCGGGGGGAGCTGGGGCTGCGGCTCCTCTTCCCAGGCTGCAGGAAGGGGTCCCCCAGCAGCGCCTGGGCGCTGGCTCGGAGGCGGGGGTCTGGCTCGAAAGTTCGGAGGAGGAAGGCTTGGGCCTCAGCCGACAGAGAACTGGGCATTGGTGGATGCACCTTGTACATACCCACCTGCAGGGGGAGGGCAAACAAGGGTGACATTCAGAGGTGTCCAAGGCCCAGGCTGGCCCTATGCCACCTCCATGGGCCAGGCCCAGAGGGGTCTCACCTGAAACATGGCAGCCTGTGGGCTCCCTAGCTCATGGAAGGGGGGGCGACCCGTGGCCATCTCGATGACAGTGCAGCCCAATGACCAGATGTCAGCTGCTTTCCCATACCCACGTGGGCCCTGATCAATGATTTCTGGGGCCATATACTGCAGAGTTCCTAGGACAGGAGCAGGAGCAACAATACCCGTCTAGGCTTTATCATGGGGTGGGAGCGGGGAGGGGAATGCCATCATCCTCAGGCTGACTGCACCCATCCTGAACCTATCGTCCAAAATGTACCTCAACACCTATCCTCCTGGTCATCAAACATCTATCCTGAGTTCCATCACCACCCTAGGCTCCACCACCTGCCAAGGCTTCCATCATTCATCCTAGGCTCCGTCACCCAGAGTAGCATTCCCTCACACAACCTGGACTGCATCTTCCCCCTGAACTCCATCACCCGCCTTTTCCTCCAACTCCCACCTTGACCTACATCAACACTCCTCAAGTGCTAAAGTCAATTTCATCAGTTATTCAAGCTCCAATTCTAAATGACATCACCTCACCCCTGGCCCAATCACTCACCCGGGATTTCATTCCCCATTAGGACTCTAATTCCGTGCCTAGGAGAAACCCCATTCCCTGGAAAGCTCCAAGAGATCTTTTGCCCCAGATCAGCATCCCCACTCACCACCCCACACCTCATTACCTGTGAAGGTCTCAGTGCAAGGCGTGATGCCAGCCAGCCGCTTGGAGGTGCCAAAGTCAGAAATCTTGAGCAGCCCACTGAAGGTGTTGATCAGCACGTTGTCACCCTGATTGATAGTCATTAGTGGACTCTGGGCTGGGTCCCTGACAGCAGAACTAGACCCTCTTTCTGGGATCCCATCTCCTGGAGAGCCCAGCCTGGTTCTTCTTCTGTCAACAGTCTCCCCTTGACATCCCACTTATATGCCCCTCTAGGAGCTGACAACTGGTTTGGCTTCAGAGCTGAACTTCTCCCCTCCTTCTCTAAGCAGCCTCTCTGATCAATTCCCTACCCTTTGCAACAGGTCTGCTCACTTAATCTAAACTGTGTCTGGGACCATGTCTCCTCCCCCCACCCCCACCCTCCCCAGATGAGGGCGGGTCAACCCCAGGCAGGGCTTACCTTGATGTCCCTGTGTACAATGTGGTTGTCATGCAAGTAGCCAAGTCCCTGCAGGATCTGGCGGGTGTAGAAACTGATGGTGCTCTCGTTGTCCTTCAGGGGTCCCCACACTGACCGCAGCAAGGAGGACAGGCTGCCTGGGTGGGGACAGTCCAAGTTCATTGTTCCCACCCACTTGCTCCAGCCCACATCTCTCTGCTCAAGGTGCAAACACACCCATGTCGTAGCCCCAGCTCCATCATCCAGCGCCACTCCTCAGCTAATTCTAGGCTACACCACCCACACACACTGGGGTGCGTTTCCCCCTAGGGCTCCCTACTCTTGCCTGCCTCGGTCCCATGCCCCACACTTCAGTTTCATTCCCATCTCACACAGGGCAGGTACCTCCAGGCACTTCCTCCATGAAGATCTTAAGGTAGCCGCCCTGGCTAGCTGAACCCAGATAGCGCACTATGTTCTTGTGGCGCAGGCGTTTGTGAAGAGCGATCTCTTCATGCAGGGGCTGAGAGAACCTAGGGAGAGGTAAGGGAGAGAGGAAAAGGGCAGACGTAGGCAGAGAAGCCCAGTCCCCCCCCAGGACCCGCCCCGCCCACAAGCCCTCTCCGACCTGCCCCACCCTTACTACCCTGCCCACAGGACCCTCCAGACCTCAGTCCCGATCGCATGGTCCTGGTTCTTCCGCCCACGGGCCCACTCCAAAGGGCTCGAACTCTCAGCTCCTGCAAGCTCGCCCACTAGGCCCCGCCCACAGGAGCCGCTCCTCTCATGCCCCCGCCCACTCGGCCCTCGCGAGCCCTCCGCGCGGCCGCGTAACGCACCTGCTGTCCCGCTCCGGGATCTCCTTGATGGCGATGCGCACCCTTGTGTGGCGATCGCGGCCCGCGTACACCACCCCATAGGTGCCCTTGCCCAGCACCAGCCTCTCGCCCGTCTCCGTGTACTCATAATCAAACTGCCGGGCGCGGGGTGAAATGGGGGTTCATCAGGGCCCATGGCCCCTCGCCGTCCACGAGCTCCCAGGCCTGCGTCCTCACCTCCAAGACCTCCCCGACGCCCTCCGCTTCCTCCGCGGGCGCTGTGGAATCCGGGTTCGTCACCAATGCCTGGATCAGGCTGCAGAACCTGAAGGCGGGGAAGGTCAGACCCGCGGGAGGGGCCTCTTGGTCCCCACCTAAGCCGGAGCACCCGAGGGACGTCGTCCCTTCCTTTCTCCCTACTACCCCGGTCATCCTGGCCCTCAGAGTACCCCAACCATGAAAGGCCGCGCACCATTGGCAGTGCGCTACGCTGGGGAAGCACAGCTGGACGTCCTGGGCCGGGGGGAGTGCATAGAGGAAGCAGCAGCGCTCGTCGCGCTTGGAGGCGCTGGGAAGAGATGAAGAACCCAGTGAGTGCCAGGCTGGGCGACAGCGACCCTCATCTCCTGGTCTTTCTAGTCGCCCCAGGTTCCGCCTATCACCTGACTCCGCATATGGAGGTGACTGGGAAGGTCCAGCTGGAGGGAATGTCCTGCAAGAAGAAATAGGGTGTGATTCGGGGTGCTGGGGACAGGAGAGAGGTCTGCGGATGGGAGAAAGGCTCCACAGAAGTGGTGCCCACAGAGGAGAGTGAGGGGCCTCAGCAGCGACTTCACCTGGGTCTCTGGCTCCAGCAGGCTCAGGGTCACTGTGCTCACGGGGTCAGTACCCTGAACCTTGAGCTTCGCAGGCAGCAGCACCTTGTTCATCTCCAAGACCAGCACCTGTAGGCGGGTGGTGGGGAGAGGGGTTGGTCAGAAGGGGTCCGCCCCTTTCCCAGGTCCACCACCCCTACAGGCCTCACCAAGCACTGGTCGCCCTGGGGAGAGGCTGTCTTGAATGACTGGCAGGACTGTAGCAAGAAGTGGAGCCAAAAGTGGGCACGGCGTGGTGGCCCTGCAGGGGGCTCTGGCGTGGGCCTGAAGTGCTGGTACAGCAGGAAGGTTTCCATCACGGACACCAGGTACCTGCATGCAAAGCCGTATCCTCAGTTCAGCCCAGGCACCAACCAGCACTGCCAGGCAGAGGAATCTGGCCTGGAAATAGCCAGAACATTAGCATGGGGTGCCACAGGCACTGGTCTAAAAGTGGCCAGGTCGTTGGCTCAGGGTTCAGGCTAGCATACCAACAGACATAGGTGCAGGAGCTGACAGCCCAGGTCAGGTCAAGAATGCAGTGGGGGCCACCTACCATATGGGGGCATTGAGCTTATACAGCTGCTCTGCAGCCAGCACCACCTGGGTGGGGTCATTGGCGAGGATCTGGGCTCCCAGGTAGAAACCCGCATCCCAGTAATATTGCATCTTCTCCACGCAGCCTTTGCGGGCCAGCAGGCAGCCCAGCTTCATGCCTGGGGGAGAGGGGCATGGGCTCCAGTGAGTGTGGGTGCAGGGCTGAGAGATGCCCACTGTTTCTGTGGGCCTGAGTGTGGACATGAACATAGATATGAGTAAATTGTTAGGTATGGCAAGACTTCGGGTGGGGACAGGAGCTCAGGCACGGATGTATGTGGAATTCGGGATGTAGGGAACACGCAGGTGTGAGTTTGGGAACAGTTTTGGGTTTGAGGGCTCCTGAGGGCCCAGGACAGGCATTAGGACCCAGGCGTGGGTATGGGCAGGATAGTCCAAAATGGATGAACTCATCCTAGCTCTTGCCCAGTGTGCGCTCCCCCTGCCCTCTTCCCAGGCCCCTCTGAACCCCTGTGGGTGAGGAGACAAGGCCAGGATCTGTGCTCACCTATTAGCCGGAGCTCCTTCGAATCCTCAAAGTGCTGCCCAGCAGCAATGAGGAGCACAGCTGCATTGATGCCTGAGTGGAGGCTGGGCTCAACGTCAAAAGCCTTGCGATACCTGAGGTGGGGGTAGGGGGCACAGGGCTGGACCAATGTCCACAGCACCATCCCTCATCTCACAGCTCAGCCCACCGGACACTCACTGTGCTCCTTACCAGTGATAGGCCTGCTCCCGGTGCCCAGCGTCCTGGAAGCCCGAGCTGAAGAACATGTCCTTGTAGATACGGCCACACATGCAGTACAGATCGGGTGCCACGGAGCCCTCAAGCTGTACCAGCGGCAGCAGCACAGCCAGTGCCTTCGCCCGGTCCCCAGGCCTGTTCCTCCTAGGGAAAAGAAACGATGGGCTCAGGCCCTCCCTGATGGCCCTGGCCTGCTCTCTCCAGGGACCTCTAGACACTGAACAGCAGGGACCCTTCCAGGGGCCTGACAATAATGACCTCAAAATGACAGTGACCCTGGCCAGCAATGACCTCTCTAGGGGTAGTGACCTCAGATGGAAGTGAAGTCTTAGATTCAGTGACTCTAAGGAGCAGTGATCTTAGACAGCTGTGACCATACCACGGGCAGCACCACCTCCCCCCACCCACCAACCCAGGCAGCAGTAACTCAGAACAACAGGGACCTATTGACATCAAGGACCCTGGTCAGCAAATTCCCAAACAGCAGTGATCCCAGACAGCAATGGCTTTGCAAAGCAGAGACCCAGGTTTCAGAAACCTTTATGTGTCTATGACCTAACCCCTGCTCTGCCACTCACCGGTTGAGGGCGAAAGTATAGTGAAAGCAGACGTTGTGCTGTGCGGCCACATCACAGGTGGGCAAGGCCTGCAGTGTCTCCACCAACTCAATGATGGCCGAATAGTCCTGCATCCGAGAATGGCAAGCATTGGCATCATGGACCCCCAGGCCCCGAGGAACCTTGAGCCAGGGTCCTGTCCCACCCCTGGCATCCCACCCACCCACCATCCTCTGCACACCTCCCTCAGGCCCAGTGGACACCACACTTCACAGGGAGAACCTACCGTATGCCCCATGCTGGGTGTTCTGAACCCCACAACTGCCCCGGGAGGCAGCAACATGCTTACATGCTTATCCTCTGTTACAGATAAGGAAGCCCACACTCAGAGATGTTTGATATTTGCCCAAAGCCACCAGTGAGCAAGTGGCACAGCCAGGAGCTGAACCTGGGTTTGTCTGACTTCAAATGCCGGCCGCTCTACTGCCTCTCTGAATGCCACACACCTGCACGTCGCGGTAGGAGAGCAGCAGGTTCATGACGATGTCGGGGCTCAGCAGCTCCACACTGTCCAGTCTCCGCTGCAGGCGAGCCAGCTCCTGCCGCAGCTGTGGCCCACTGAACCGCTCCCGTGCCTGCCGGATGTCCCGCCGAATGGTCTCCCGGAAATAGCCACTGATGACCAGGGCACGGGAGGCAGGGAGAGAGAATGGTGGGGCCTGCACCTCAGCCCCAGCCCACTGTACCCTCACCAGCCCCCTCCTGGGACACCCTCCCTGGGGGCCCTCATTACCAAGAGTCTGTGGGTGTGGCCTCCAGCAGGCGGGCAAGCCGGCTCACCAGGGGAGTGAGCAGGGCCTCGGTGCCAACTCCAGCCTGTACCAGCCCATCAGCCAGGCCCCGCAGAAGGCCTGCATCGCCACACAGCACCCGACCAGTGGCCGTCACCACATAAGGGATCAGTGTGTAGCTGCCAACGCAGTCCTGGTGGGAGGGAGGCAGGAATCAGTGAGGTCAGAGGTCAGCACAGGGCTAGACAAGGGGAGTGAGAGTGTCAAAGGTCAGCACCAGTGGGAGTTGGAATCGCAGGAAAGGGGCACCGTCATGAAAGGAGGCAGCAGGAAACAGAGGAACACATGGATGTCAGAGGGCGTTAGGTGACTGAGGAGGCCAGGAGGATTAGTGGAGGTCAAAGATCATAGTGGAAGTCAAAGGGCACTTTCAAGTAAGAGGTGGATTCTGCTCACCGAGTTCTTCTGGAAAACATCCTCCTGCAGGAGGCAGACAGTCAGATACTGGTGTTCTCCGCGGGCCCCACCCCAGCCCTGTGCCTGCCCCCACCAGTCCCAGGCCACCTACCCGCCACCTACCCGCAGAGCCTGCAGGTCAGGGAGGTCTGCCTGGGAGCACAGTAGCACGTTGTTGGTCATGCTGAAGCTCTCACGCACGCCGAGGTGGTAGAACAGGGAGGGCTGTGCCAGTGAGCTGCTCACCTCCAGCACCACCACATCTGCAAGCACAGAGTGGGTGGCACTGATCCCTGAAGCCCAGCTTGATGGGGAAGGAGCCAGGGTCCATCCTGGCTCGGCCTATCTTGCTGTGGGACTCCAGTAGGGTCTGGTTCTGCTCTGGTCCTCATTTGGTCCTTTTTAGGGTCCCCTGGCACTTTCACAGAACTGATCTCTGTGGTGTTGCAGGAGAGGAGTTGGGCTTACTGGGCTGAGACTCCCAGGCCACGGTTCAGAGCCTGTGAGCACCTGGCATGGGGGAGGGGAGGCTGTGGACAGGTTCAGTCTGTTCCAGGCCATTTGGGAGGCAGGAGTTGTGCAAACATAGAGATCCTCTCCCCTAGGTCTTCCACACGATCTCTTGAAAGAGGCTACCATCAGTGTGCATAGACAACTCTGTGCCTACATGTATGTATGTGTGTGTCTGTGACATGTATAACTTACTATGTCTGACTGCATTTGTGTGACAGCGTCTGCTAGGGCCTACATGAGTCAACATGTATGCGATTTGTGTCTATCGATAATTGTGTCATCGTGTCCGAGTGGTCGGGTCAGCCTTCATTTTAGGCTGCGATTTCATGGACATCCAGGAAGCACAGCTCCCGAACTCTTGAACTGGCAAGTAAGTATGGGGGCGGAGCATCCGGGCTGGCGGGAGGGAGGAGTGACCCACGAGGGAATAGCCTCCTTCTGGCCCCGCCCCTGGCCTATCCTTCTCCGCCCACTTGCCCCTCCCATTCTTTCTTGGCCTCTGACGCTATTTAATGTCCCTCGCCGGGTGTCCAGTCTCATTGGGTCTCTTCGCTTCTCTTTTTGCCTTCCCAGTCCGATTCTCGGAAGTAGTATGCTAGGACTCCTGAACTCCAGCCTCCCTGGTACAGCCCCTTTCCCTAAGTCCAAGCTCCTCTCCCAGGAATTGTCTTCAAGAGATCCGCGTGACATCCTCCTGAGGCTGAGTTCTCCAACCCCACCCCTGAGACACTACAGCTCCGAGCAGCTCCCCGCCCTGCCCCGCCCCAGAATTCCAAAGCCCCGCCCCATCCTTGCCTCGTTCGCCGGGCACTGCCCCGACTGAAGGGTGCCTAAGCCCCAACTCCAAACCCAGGAGCCAAGCCTGGATCCCTGTCTCGTCCCCAGCCCGGCCGCGCCCCACATCCCCTAAATCTCACTTTTTTCACAGCCCTGTCTCAAGCCCTTCAGCTTTTTAGCTCACTTTCTAAGTCCCTTAGACCGGATACCCCTCTCGGCCACTCCCTTGAGCCGTATTGCCCGGCTTGGTCCCTTCCCAGGACCTTAGGGCCCGCCCGGATCCGGTCCCGCCCCCAGAGCGCTCACCCGCGTTGTAGAAGGCGTCCAGCGCCGCGGTGTCGCCTAGCGCCAGCGTCCCGAAGGGCAGGCTGAGCAGCTGCGGCGGCGGCCGCGGCCCGGGTAGCTGCGCGCAAGCCTCGCGCAAGCAGCGCAGGGGCAGCGGCTCCGCCTCGGTTCCCTCCCGAGGCTCCAGCCTGGGCTGAGACTCCCGGGTTAGCACGTAGACCACGCTGAGCGGCCGGCTCCGCGCGCAGCCCCGGCCTGGGGGCGTAACGAGCGGCCGGCCCCGGCTCAGCGCCTCGGCCAGAGGGTCCTGCCAGCAGCTGCCGGCGCGCTGTGCCCCAGACCGGGGGCACGGCCCCGCCATGCAGGGGCGCTCAGGCGCGGGGCGCGGCGCACTGGGAACCCGGGGCGGGGCAGGAGCCTGGGCCGGCGTATCGGGAATCTTGGGATCCGGAATCCGATCGATATCGGAGAATCTCCTACGGGATCTGGGGATCCAGAATCCGGCCTGACGTCCCGTTCCAAGAATCTAAAGTCCAGGGAGAAATCCGAGCTCGGACTTGCAAGGTCCTGAGGTTCAGAAATCGGGAATTGGGTCCCAGAATCTGGGACATCCGGTGAGCGGCAGCTCAGAGCCACTTGGCGGATCCTGGGAATCGGCCCGGAGGTGCCCGCCACCTGGACTCAAGGGAGCGGCCGCCAACGCTGTCCTGCCTTCACATGTAGGCTGAGCCCAGCCCTTTCCCGGCCTACCCGGAAAGCTCCACCCTCGGCCCTGGGGCAGCGCCGCTCCCTAGGGGCCGGAGACTCAGCCTCTCCCCTCCCTTCTCTCCCGCCAGAACTTCGGAGACTGGCCGCTTCCGGAACAGCCTGGTGCCCTCAAGCACCCCGAAGACTGTGGACTGCTCGCAGCAAGCGAGAATAAAATGTGTGACAAGGCCAGAGCTAGGGAAAAGGTTCGATCCGCAGGCCCTGCCCTGCAGGAATCTGTTGAATGAATGGCTCTCTAGAGACATCAGGGTGCGCAGAGCACCATGAATAATGGGTGTCCTCCAGGGCCCAGTGAGTGCAGGCAGGGAGGGACTGGGATGGGGGGAACCTTCACCCCAGGCCGCTTGCCCAAAAGCCTTCCGACCTGAAGTGGGACTTGGCATCTGAGCCTTTTTTTTTTTGAGACGGAGTTTCGCTCTTGTTACCCAGGCTGGAGTGCAATGGCGTGATCTCGGCTCACCGCAACCTCCGTCTCCTGGGTTCAAGCAATTCTCCTGCCTCAGCCTCCTGAGTAGCTGGGATTACAGGCACGCACCACCGTGCCCAGCTAATTTTTTGTATTTTTAGTAGAGACGGGGTTTCACCATGTTGACCAGGATGGTCTCGATCTCTTGACCTCGAGATCCTCCCGCCTCGGTCTCCCAAAGTGCTGGGATTACAGGCGTGAGCCATCACGCCCGGCCGGCATCTGAGCCTTTACTGTTGCTTAGGAGGCTGCTTTCCCTAGGACCCAACCTGCTGTGGAGCCCCACTAACCTTTGACTTCTATCCAGAAAATGACCATAGGCCCTGAGAAGCACTTCCCACTCTAAACATATTTTATTTTATTTTGAGATGGAGTCTTGCTCTGTTGCCCAGGCTGGAGTGCAGTGGCGCTGTCTCAGCTCCCTGCAACCTCTGCCTCCCGAGTTCGAGTAATTCTGCCTCAGCCTCCCAAGTAGCTGGGATTACACGCGCCACCATGCCCGGCTAATGTTTTTTGTATTTTTAGTAGAGATGGGATTTCACCCAGTTGGTCAGGCTGGTCTTGAACTTCTGACCTCATGATCTGCCCGCCTCAGCCTCCGAAAGTGCTGGGATTACAGGTGTGAACCACCTCTCCTGGCTTTCTAAACATTTCTTTACCCACCCCTTGAAGGAGACAACCCCAGCCCTTTGGGCTACTACAGCTTCTCAGCTTCAAATCCCCAAGAATCCCCAACTTTCTTGTGTGAATTAATGACCTGGTATAAGCCTGAGTGGACCCTGAAATCAAGAACTGGGGACGTAGGGTGAATAACTTGTCCTTTCCATCTTTCCTTCCAGCTTCCTGACACAAGCTGAAACTTGTGTCCCTGGTCTGCCCTCTAGAGTTTTTCACAGTAACTAGAAGAGTCTTGAAAGGGTTAAAATGATTTTATTTTAAAATGTGGACAGGCAAGCAGAGGTGGTTGGCAAAGGGGAGGTGGCTGAGGGTCCGGAAGTTGTATAGGAGAGATAAGGGCACTGGCTGCCAGAGTGCCCTATCGAAGCATCATCCGAACCCTGCGGTAGGGGTGGCCCACACCACGGCCTGAGGCCCAGTCAATGCCATATTTGTGAGCAGCAGCCTCAGATATTGCGTAGCGACCATTGAGATTGGATCGATAACAGGATCCATACCACCAGGCACCGTGGACAATCACTGCACAGTTGCTCCCACTCGAATCGTGGTCAGCGTCATAGGTGGTAAAGGGCCTTCCACTATGGAAGCTCAGGGAATCCCCTGGCAGGGAGGGGATGGAAAGCACCTTGGTGCCCAGCTCCATGCCTGGCACCTTTGGAGATATAATCCCATGCGAGTCTCAAAGCAGCTAGGAATTGAATTTTATCAGGCCCTGTGAGCAGCACCAAGGGGCCAGGTTGTTTTCTCAGGGTCACTCGGCTAGTCGAAGCAACAGCAGGACATTTTTTTTTTTATTTTTTATAAAGACAGGGTTTCACCATGTTGGTCAGGCTGGTCTTGAACTCCCGACCTCAGGTGATCCACCTGCTTTGGCCTCCAAAGCAACAGCAGGACTTGAAGTTGGGACTGACTGACTGTCTGGCTCCAAAGCTCGCAGCTTTTCACCCTGTCTTATGCCCTCCAGAATCCTCAGCCTCCCTCTAGCTCCTTTTCCTCTCAGCTCCCAGCCAGCCTGAGCAACTCTGCTAGGAAAAGCTGAGAGGAATCTCTTAGGTGCCTGGGCAGGAAAGGGGGTTCCCTGAGGCACCCCCTCATAACCACTTCCCTCTTTTAGATCTCTCCCCAACAGTCACTGTTTCTCTGAAAGAAGATTTCCTTGGTTCCTCTTCCAAAGCAGAGAATGCTAACATTCAGCAGAGCCTCAGGCAGCACCCACAACCTCCTCCTTGCCTCTCTGCCCTTTTTTTTTTTTTTTTTTTTGAGACAGTCTTGCTCTGACGCCCAGGCTGGAGTGCAGTGGCGCGATCTCAGCTTGCTGCAACCTCCGCCTCCTGGGTTTAAGTGATTCTTTTGCCTCAGCCTCTCAAGTAGCTGGGATTCTAGGCACTCGACACCACTTCTGGCTAATTTTTTTGTATTTTTAGTAGAGACAGGTTTTCACCATGTTGGGCAGGTTGGTTTTGAACTCCTGACCCCAAATGATCTGCCCGCCTCAGCCTCCCAAAGTGCTAGGATTACAGGCGTGAGCCACTGTGCCTGGCCTCCCTGCCCATTTTATAGAGGAGGAAACTGAGGCTTAGTGGGGGATAGGACTTGCCCAAGGTCATATAGGTACTAAGTGGCAGAGATGGATTCAAATGCAGATCTGTTTGCCTTCAGAACCCAAATTCTTCACTGTTGCACCATCCTGTCTCATGATTGCCATTTCTCAGATGCGGGAAACTAAGGCCCACAGAGAAGGGATTGCCCTGGGTGCTTCATGGGGGCAGTAGCAGCCCTGGGAAAGGACACAGCCTCCTTCCTCTGCTCTCCTTAGGCTCACTCACCTGCAGTGCCCCCTGAAAACTTGCCCAGCACCAGCTGGTAGTGGTCTACCTCCCCGAGGAGGCGGAAAGTTGCATACTGGGCAAAAGTACGGTTGCCATTAAAGTCTTCCAGCTCTACCCGTAGCTCCCAGGTACCTGGAAGCGAGGGGAGGTAGGGATGGAGCAATCCTCAGATCCCGGGGTTGAGGCAGGGATTCAAGATGGCAGACAGTAACCCCCAGACTTCCAGACTCTGCTGGGAACTCACTCTGGAGAGTAAGCTGGTGCAAATTCTCATTTCCCAGCCAGAATTCAGACTCCTGGTTCCCAAAACCTGCTTTGTAGGAGGACCAAGAGCGGAAGAAATCCACAGAACCATCCTGGCGCCTCTGAAACACCTAGGGAAGAGTGGGGGCACAGCAGCTATTACTCCAGGCTGGGCACGGGTAGCTGAGGGTGCAGGAACTGTGAGGGGTGGGTGGACACCCTCTCTCTCTTTGAATTGGGGCCAAAGAGGGATTGGATCTCGACTCACTGCAACCTCTGCCTCCCAGGTTCAAGCAAATCTCCTGCCTCAGCCTCCCAAGTAGCTGGGATTACAGGCGTGAGCTACTGCACCCGACTCAAGGTCCTTTCAAATGTCACCTCCTCTCTGAAGCTCTCATACTTCTTCAGGACCCATTGGAAGCTCACTAAACATTTGTCAGTGAATTCCTCTAGGAAATGCCTGCTCTGATGGGCTTGGGCTTCCTAGGGGCCAATGGGGAGAAGTGACCACTGGGCCATTCTCAGACACTCACCAGCCAGCCGCCCCCCTCGGTGTCCATGTCACAAAAGACTCGGAGGGTGCCCCCAGTCAAACACAGGTGGTACCAGCCACTCAAGGTGGCGCCCTGGCTCAACAGCTCCCGGCAGTTTCTGGGGCCTGGCAAAGGGGAGATGGGCTGAGGGAGGGGGCACCCAGGTTATTCCCTGACCCCCACCACCAGGCAATGGAACAAGTGCGGGACCCTAGGGGCCCTCTTGGCTTCTTCAGGTCCCTCAAGAGCGGTGCTAAGGAGGCTGTGGGGAGGGGCTTGGCCACACTTGGGGGTCTGCCAACACCCAACACGGCGTGATCCCAAGTTCCTGGCTCCTGCGAGGGCTGCCTCACCTTCCTGGCACCGGAGCAGGTTTGCTGGATCTCCTGCCCCAGAGAAGAACCAAGTGTTGGCTGAGGCGCCTGAGCATCCCCATGGGAGTGCCCATGAACCACCAGTGGAAAGGGTACCCAGGCCCTTCTCCAAATCCTCCCCACTCCTCCCAGCCTCCCGTCCCCCATGGGAAGGCCATCATAGGGTACCCAGGCCCTTCTCCCAATTCTTCCCACTCCTCCCAGCCTTCCCTTCCCCTGTAAGAAGGCCATGAAAGGCGCAGCAGCCAAGCAGAGACCCCATTCTAGAGTCCAGGAACAGAAGCAAAGAAAGGGGAGAGGCCTCCAGCCCCACATACTCACCTGGCTCACCCTTGGGGCCCATCTTGCCAGGTGGTCCAGGTTGTCCTGAAATCTCAGAAGCACAGATGCCCTGAGTCCCACCCCATGCCCAGGACCAAAAGGAAACAGGAGACTTGGAGCCAGAGGTCAAATGCCAGTGTCACCCTTCACTCACTCTGCGACTGTGGGCAAATATTTTATCCTCTCTGAACCTCCCTTTCCTCCTCAGCAGAATGAGGATGAAACACCTACCTGGCAGAGTTGATCTTAGGATGCGGGGTGCCCAGCCTGGAGCTGGCACAGAGTAGGTTCCTTGCCCCTTTGTGGTGGCCCCTCAGCACAGACAGAAGTTGCTGCATTCCTGCCTTCCCCGTTCCCAGCCCACTCCCCACCTCTCTCACCTTGAGGACCTGGGGCCCCCTTCTCCCCAGGACTTCCCGGAGCTCCAGGACAACTGGGCAGGAGGACAACTTTGCTGACTTCCAGTTCCCTGGGTCCTACAGGGAGACACAGGCAGAGTGGGCACAGGGTGGACTGTCTCTTCCAGACCCCTCTGCAGTTCTCTTCCTGTTTCTCAGATTCCCACTGTCAGGATGCTTGTCTCCTGAGCTAGCAAGGTTTCGCATGCTTTACATTCATTTGCATATATTTACATGCAGAGCCCAAATTATGAAACTCCCACCCTGCTCCTTGAGGCTGATGAGCCTTGGTCAGAGGACACCCAGGGAGGGAATGAGGAGTGGCTTGGTGAGGAGGGCACCCTAGGTGCCTACCTGGGCAGCTGGGGTGGTCCTGGGTCTTTAGGCAGGCAGGCCCCCCAAGCAGGAGCCATAGGGAGAGCAGGATCCGTAGTAGGCCCATCTTGCTGGGGCCACTGGGAGAAGGATGCTAGATTATAAGGGGGCCAGGCTGGTGGAAGGACATGCAGCAAGACTTCCTCCCATTGTCCCCCAGAGACACCCCACCCAGACTGGAGCCAGCAGGGGGTGGTGGTATTTCCTCCCACAGCCTCGGAGAGAAAGGGCATTGTCCCTGCCCTAGCCAACTAGAATGGAGTCCAATTTTTTTTTTTTTTTTTTTTTTTTTGAGACGGAGTTTCACTCTTGTTGCCCAGGCTGGAGTACAATGGCGCGATCTCAGCTCACTACAACCTCTGCCTCCCAGGTTCAAGTGATTCTCCTGCCTCAGCCTCCTGAGTAGCTGGGATTACAGGCGCCTGCCACCATGCCCGGCTCATTTTTTGTATTTTTTTTTTTTAAGTACAGATGGGGTTTCACCATGTTGGCCAGGCTGGTATTGAACTCCTGACCTTAGGTGATTCATCCACCTCAGCCTCCCAAAGTGCTGGGATTACAGGCATGAGCCACCACACCCTGCTGGAGTCCAACTTCTTATCCTGGCTTCCAGGGCTCCCCAGCCACCTCTCCAGACCTCTACGTTCATAGTCACCTCTACCTGTGAAGCCTCATCTGTCCATGAAGGTCCAGCTCTACAACTGTCTCTGCTGGGAATCCTTCCCTGATCCTTGTCAATGCTATGAATAGTGACCGCTGCTACCATTTACTGGGCAGCTACTGCATTGCAGCGTCATACTGATGTCACCTCCAATCCTTATGCAGACTCGCTCTTAGCCCTTATTATTGTGTTATGGGCCTAGTACAAAATGGGTGCTCAATAAAAAGGAGTTAAACGAATAAGGAAAGAGAAACTGAGGGCCAGGATGGGACATGATTTCTGTTCTCTCTGGCGCTTATATGCTGAGAGCCACAGAGCTTTTACCCAAGCCCCATGCCCTGACCAGGGAAAAGCACCATTGAGAAAGTGACTCCAGGCCAGACGCAGTGGCTCACGCCTGTAATCCCAGCACTTTGGGAGGCCTAGGCAGGTGGATCACGAGGTCAGGAGATCGAGACCATCCTGGTCAACATGGCGAAACCCCGTCTCTACTAAAAATACAAAAATTATCTGGACGTGGTGGCAGGTGCCTGTAATCCCAGCTACTCAGGAGGCTGAGGCAGGAGAATCGCTTGAACCAGGCAGTCAGAGGTTTCAGTGAGCCAAGATTGTGGCACTGCACTACTGCAGCCTGGGTGACAGAGCAAGACTCCGACTCAAAAAAAAAAAAAAAAAAGAAAGTGACTCCAGGCCAGGCACGGTGGCTCAAGCCTGTAATCCCAGCACTTTGGGAGGCCGAGGTGGGTGGATCACCTCAGGTTGGGAGTTCAAGACTAGCCTGACCAAGATGGAGAAACTCCGTTGCTACTAAAAATACAAAATTAGCCGGGTGTGGTGAGGCATGCCTGTAATCCCAGTTACTCGGGAGGTTGAGGCAGGAGAATTGCTTGAACCCAGGAGACGGAGGTTGCAGTGAGCCAAGATCATTACATTGCACTCCAGCCTGGGCCACAAGAGCGAAACTCAGTCTCAAAAAAAAAAAAAAGAAAGAAAGAAAGAAACTGACTCCATGCTCAATCTTGAGTTCCATAAGGCCTAGGAAGCAGCTGCTAATGTAGGCAATTGAGTGGGAAGCCCATGCAGGGAGTCTGGGAGGCCAGCGAGGATGTAGCAGCCAGGGTCCAGATGTGAAGGATGAGGCCTGAGCTGGAGAGGGACCTCAGGTGATAAGGGAGGAGAGGAAGGGCTCATTCGTTCATTCACTCGTTCAGCAAACGCTCCCTGAAGGCCCCCTCTGCACCTCCCTGGTGTTTCTGGGGAGGGCTGAGGTGCAAAAGGCATCAGGGGAAGTGGAGGCAGTGTTTGCCCAATAGGATGTGTCCACGAGAGCGATGCCCTGAGACTCTGCAATTCCAGTTCTAGGAATCTGTCTTCCTCAGACTGTCCCACGAGTGTGCTAAGATCTGCAGACAAGCCTGTTTACCACAGTGCTATTTGTAAGCATCAAGGCGGAAATGACCCAGCCAGCCATTGATGGGATTCACATGAGTTAGGACCGTTTAGACAAGTCATAGGGTGAGTCTGATCTAAAATGAGAGAGGCAAAGTACAGAACAGTACGCATAGCACTATTCCACTTTGTATTTTTAAAATGCTAGAGGTGTGTGTATACAGATGTTGTAAATTCACAGAAAAAGGTCCGACACAGACCTTGTGAATTGTGGCTATTTCTGGAGAGTAAGACCAGGGAGAGGGGTAGTTCTCACTTTTATTTATTTATTTATTTTTTGAGACATGACCTCACTCTGTTGCCCAGGCTGGAGTGCAGTGGTTTGATCACAGCTCACTGCAGCCTCCACCTCCTGGGCTCAAGCTGTCTTCCCACCTCAGTCTCCCAGGTAGCTGGAACCACACACAGGCAGAGCCACCACACTGGGCTAAATTTTTATTTTTATTTATTTATTTATTTATTTATTTATTTTGAGACATAGTCTTGCTGTGTTGCCTAGGCTGGAGTGCAATGACTCGATCTCAGTTCACTGCAACCTCCACCTCCTGGATTCAAGTGATTCTCCTGCCTCAGTTTCCCAAGTAGCTGGGATTACAGGTGTGCACCACCATGCCCAGCTAATTTTTGTATTTTTAGTAGAGATGGGGTTTCACTCTGTTGGTCTAGCTGGTCTCGAACTCCTAACCTCAAGTGATCCACCTGCCTCAGTCTCCCAAAGTGCTGGTATTACAGGTGTGAGCCATTGCACCTGGCCTAAATTTTTATTTTTTGTTGAGATGGGTTCTCACCATATTGCCCAGGCTGGTCTCAAACCCTTGGCTTCAAGCAATCATCCTGCCTCGGTCTCCCAAAGTGCTTGAATTACAAGTGTGAGCCACTGTACCTCCTGGCCAGTTCTTTTTTTTTTTTTTTTTTAAGATGGAGTCTCACTCTGTCATCCAGGCTGGAGTGCGATGGCGCATTCTCTGCTCACTGCAACCTCTGCCTCCCAGGTTCAAGCAATTCTACTGCCTCAGCCTCCTGAGTACCTGGGACTACAGGCATACACCGTCACGCCCGGCTAATTTTTGTATTTTTAGTAGAAACGGGGTTTCGCCATGCTGCCCAGGCTGGTCTCCAACTCCTGAGCTCAAGCGATCCTCCTTCCTTGGCCTCCCAAAGTGCTGGAATTACAAGCATGAGCCACCACACCCAGCCCAATTCTCATTCTTCATATAAACTTCTGTATAGTCCTTTTTCAAATCCTCACAGGCATTTAGTACTTTTGCAAGAAAAAGAAAGCATCCAATAAAGGAGGAGGATGAAGAAGAAAACTTGTGCTGGGGGAGAAACAAGGGCAGGGTGGCCCAGGCAGGAGGAGCTGCTCATGTGGAAGCCTGGAGAAGAGAGAAGGCAAGGCAGACAGGGGAGGCAGCAGGGCTCTAGGGAGCTGGAGGAGTGCACAAAGGCGAGGCTGATTTCCAGAGGCTGGGAGCTTTGGAGGAAGTGAGGGTGTGAGGGGGGTGGACTGTGGTTGGCAGTGGGAGGTAGAGGCTGCCGTGAGCTGAGATCTCACCCCTCTATTCTAGCCTGGGTGACACAGTGAGACTGTCTCAAAAAAAAAAAAAAAAAAAAAAAAAAAAAAGGAAAAGAAAGAAAGAAAAGAAAAATCAAATAAAAAGTTTTAAGACTCGCAGCTACATGCCTGGCTCCCAGCAAGTGTCAGGGAAATCAGGGAAGACTTCTGTGCCGGAGGACAGGAGGCGGGGCTTCCCAGGAGAGCCTGAGAGAGGAAGCCCAGAAATGGCTGTTCTGGAGTCCCAGGGGGGCCTTTCCACCTTAGCACTGGGCAGAAAACTAACTGCAGGAGGCCGAGAGAGCCTGGAGATGCCTCCAGAATGCAGTTCTGCTCACTCTGAAGTCAGAAAAGTCTGAATTAATTTTATTTTTTATTATTTTCCTTTTTATTGATGGGGTCTCAACTATGTTGCCCAGGCTGGTCTCCTGGACTCAAGCGATCCGCCTGCCTCAGCCTCCCAAAGGGCTGAAATGATAGGCATGGGCTGTGACACCCGGCCCAGAAAGGCCTGAATTGAAACCCCAGCCCTGCCCTGTCCAGCTGTGTGACTTGAGCACATGTACTTACCTGAGTCTCCTTACCCTCATCTGTACAGGGGGAGAGAGTGGGGTAAGCAGGTGTCAAAGATGAAAAAATACATATATTTCGAGACGGAGTTTCGCTCTTGTTGTCCAAGCTGGAGTGTAATGGTGTGATCTCAGCTCATTGCAACCTTCGCCCCGCAGGTTCAAGTGATTCTCCTGCCTCAGCTTCCTGAGTTGCTGGGGTTACAGGAATGCACCACCTCATCTGGCTAACGTTTTGTATTTTTAGTAGAAACAGGATTTCACTACATTAGCCAGACTGGTCTTGAACTCCTGACCTCAGGTGAGCTGCCTGCCTCGGCCTCCCAAAGTGCTGGGATTACAGGCGTGAGCTACCGTGCCCAGCCAGAAATATTTTAAAAGGTGATAGCGACAGTCCTAGGTGGAATTCCTGTCAAAAAGAGGACAGCGGCCATACCCTCCCCCCATCCAATCTACACAAAGCCCTACACACAGGACATGAAGCACAGTGCAGAGTTCCTTTATTTGGGGGCAGTGCCCAGGCCAGTTGGTGGGAAGAGGCAGGCACACAACCCAGTGCCAGGCTGAGGGGCCCAGCAAGGACGATGGAGGAGATGAGGCGGTTGAGGGATGCTTTCAGCTGTGGGTTCCAGGCCCAGGACAGGAGGAGATGTCAGGCATTGCACACTGAGCTTGCTTGGTGCCCGAAGGAGCCAAAAATTGGTGGCCAGAATTCTTCCCACCCTCGCCTCCTGCTTGCCCACAAGGGGGCCAAGAGGCCAGCCTCCGCATCCTCCTTTCCCCTCAGGATGGAGTCCAGGCCCAAGAGAGTCAGATTCTACGGAGGCCACAGAGGATACTGAGGAAGGTGACCCTGCCTCAGCCAGCCAAGGACCCCCTGCCTCCAGAGACGAGGCAGCAGAGGAAGAACAAACACTTTAACACAGGCTGCAGCGACCCACCCCACAGCACACACGGCACACAGAGGGCCCCAGGCACAGCTCCCTTCCAGAGCAAATCCAAACTAGACACACAGCCCGGCTCCTGCCCACAGCCACAGAAATGTGGGCCGCAGGCTTGCCTGAGCTGGCACCTACTGGTTCTCTTCCCTGTTGGCAGCATGAGGGGAAAAGACACAGGTGGGCTCAGCTGGGCTCCCAGACACCAGCCCAGGCTAAGTCCTGGTCCCAGCCAACACAGGACAGAGAAAGCCTCCCAACTGGAGAAGAGAAAGGGGGTGTGGCTCACATGGGGGATGCTGTCACCTTCCTGAGGGCTGCCCATGGAGGAGACAGCTCCCTGGGTACTGAAGGGGAATGGTGGGCAGGAGCCAGGAGGTGAGCTGGGACTCAGGTACTCGCTGCTGGCCAGGTACTCACAGTGTTTGGTAGGTGCTGTCCTTGGCCTTGAGAAAGCGCAGCACAAAGAAAGCCACTGCCTGTAGGCTCAACACCAGCACGATGCCTCCAATAAAGCTGGCTCCATCAAATCCAGGGCTGTGGGCCTCAGGGACTAGGGGGCTCCCTGCAAGGGTGAGGCAGGGTAGGGATCATAGCAGCCACTGTGAACCAGAATCCCAGTCCCACCCTATAACCAGCACAGGTAACCTGGAGGCCCTGGTCCTTAATATGGGGTCCTTAAACCCTGTGCTCAGAAGTCTAGTCCAGATCCCGTGGGCAGCTGGGAAGTGCCTGGTGGGAGGGACAGTGGTGTGGGAGGGTGAGGCACTGTCCAGCCCTGGTTCTGCTCCTGGCTTGCTCTGTGGTATTTTTTTTTTTTTGAGACGAGCTTCACTCTGTGCCCAGGCTGGAGTGCAGAGGCGCAATCTCGGCTCACTGCAACTTCCACCTCCCAGGTTCAAGTGATTCTCTTGCCTCAGCTTACTGAGTAGCTGGGATTATAGGCACGCGCCACCATGTCCAGCTAATTTTTTTGTATTTTTAGTAAAGACAGGGTATCACCTTGTTGGTCAGGCTGGTCTCGAACTCCTGACCTCATGATCTACCCACCTCCACCTCCCAAAGTGCTGGGATTACAGGCATGAGCTCTGTGGCTTTTATGCCATGCCCATTCTCTCTGGGCCTCGTGATCACATGGGTCCAATTGGTGGCTTGGACTAGAGAGTGACTGAGCTCCCAGCCTCCCCGGGCCTCACTAGCCCAATAGGGTGAGGACAGATCCAGAACTCAGACATCCAGACCCTGCTCAGAATTCCTTTCAGCCTTGGACCTCAGGGTTCAGAGCCAAGATGGAGATGATATGCCTCTTTTCAGGACTCTTAAGCCCTGAGACCCCAGTGTCACCCAATGTCAGAGCCCTCAGAGAGGGAAGAAGCAGGGGGAGAAGTGGAGGCCCCAACTCTCACCCTGCTAAGTGGGTGAGCGGGGACTGGACAGCATGCGTCAGGGGGAATACAGCTGAGGGACAGGCTTGGCCAAAGTCACCTCACAGGACACACACAGGGTCCCCTGACCATTTCCTCTGCCTCATGGCGGGTAAAGCCTTAGGGTCACAGTTGCCAGGCTATGCCTGGGTGGCTCCCAGCTGTGCCATGGTACCTGTCCACTCCCATCAGGGATTCGATTTCAGGCCCTGGGCCAGGTGCCCAGAGCAGGGAAGGGCTGGTGGATAGAACATCATTCTGGGACAGTGGAAAGGGCATAGCCTCAGCTGGGACCATTTCCCAGAAGGTGTAAGGGGTGGAAGGAGTCTCAGAATATGAAGGGCAAACAATGGTCCCAGCTCCTGCTCAGGGAGCCCCAGAGAAGGAAGCTGGGGATGAGGAGCAGAAGAGGGGAGAAATGAGCTGCATGAGGCCGATCTGAGGCTCCAGCTGAGGGAGCTGAGCCATCAATAATTCAGCTTCTGAGATCGGTTTCTGGCTTTAATTAACCAAGGGCCTCTTCAGCCATCCCTGCCAAGTCTGGTGACCTCCAGCCTCTGAGAGGCAGTGGGAAGCAAGGGGTGGGGTTCTTGCCTCTGCTCTACAAGGAACCCGCCTTGTGACCCTCTCTGGGTCTGGAGGGTGCAGTAGGTGGGCACCGAGGATGTCTCCTGTGCAATTCGAGCTGCACACCCCCACCTCCAAAGACAAATCCCTGGGGGTCATCTTGCATTCCCAGAACTGGCGATGGGGAGGAGGGATGGGAACTGTCATTTCTTGATCGCCTTCAGTGAGTCAGACACTGAAGTGGGCACCATACAACTTCTCATAAAACCCACACAGCAACTCTGTGAGGAAGGCATCATCCAACCCATTTCACAGATGCAGAGACAGGCTCCAAGGGAGAAGGCACAGGGCCGAGGTCACAGGGCATGTCGGTGCTTAAGCCCAGAGCTGTCCTCCCCTGCGCCTCTGCTCCTCCCACCCCCCGTCCCCAGGAAGAACCCACCTGTTGTGACTGTCTTCGGTTCATAGGTGGGGTGGTGGTGAGCAGCTAAGGAGACAGGGAATTCATAAGAAAGCAGCCTTCCTACCCCTGACTCCCCCATCAAGACCCCAGCCCCCACTCACCATTCAACTTTCCATTCCGATGCAGCCCTGTCCCCGCTCCAGACATCCAACATACTTGCAAGCCTCAATCACACAATTCCCTCCACTAGATGTGCTCTCTCCATCTCTACCTTTGAGGCTCATCGCTGATGCCACTTCCTCCAGGAAGCACTCCCTCTCATTCCCTCTGAACTTCCAAAGTCCTTGCTATGCCTTAAACTAGAAGAGCTAAGGCTCCCATCCCCTCCACACACCTGCACGAATTTTCAGATAAGGAAACAAGCAGAGAGAGGAGGGGACTTCTCAATGAGCTAAAGGCAGAAGTGATACTGGGCCCAGGTATTGGTGAGCACAGTCCACTCCCCGAGAGAGGCTGTTTCCTCCTGGGGGACAGGCTGTGGCTGGGGAGACTCATGCAACTTGGCTTCCGCCCAAGGACCCCCTTACCTGGACATGCCTCTGAGCGGTTGTAGGTGGAGCAACCTTCCTTGACCACTTCAGCTGGGGCCACACAGTGTCCTGGTGGGAGAAGGTTCAGGGGCAAGGTTTGGGGAGAGGGGCCAGGGCCTTGGGGTTCAGAGCTGGGGGCAATGAACCTGGGGAGGGCTCAGCTCCATACCTGGCTCTTCTGGCCGGCACTGCTGCCACATGCAGCCGGAGAGATTGCTCGCTCTGTCTCCCTCCACGCAGCGCTCACAGACCTCCAGCTGTTTGCAGCCCCCTTGGACGGCTGGCCAGATGTTCAGGCGGATCAGGGCTCCCCGCCCAAAGCCTCGAGCTCCTTTACCTGGGAGTGCGGTAGAATGGGAAGGGAGCAACTCCTCGAAACCAAGTTGTGGCACTCGCCCATCCTCTGACTCAACACTCGGGAGGCCCTTGCCCCTCTGCACACGTCTGGGCTCTCACATACACTTGCCCCTGGATCCCCAAGCCCCAGCGCACACCTGGAGTTCCCACAGAACATGTCTACACACGCCTAGAGCCTCCCCACATTCACCCACGGCCCCTTCCTTTGCATACACCTGAGGTTCCCAGATTCAGTTGGAGCCTCCTCCCCCAGACCACCTGAAGCTCCCTAGGCCCCCATACCTGGGGCCTATATTTACACAGAGGGCTCCACACAGAGCTAGAGCCCCCTCTCCCACCTCTGGAGGCCTGCTCTCGTCCGGAAAGCCCCCTCCCCTCAAGCCCAGGCTGCTCCTGGGGAGGCGGCTGGCTGAGGGGCAGGCTCCACCAGCCTCTGTCGGGCCCCTAACCAGACCCTGCCGCGCGTTACCAGTCACAGCCAGCTGGGCACACAGGAGGAGCCAGCAGCAGCCGCCACAGAGCGCAGTCCTCACGGCGCGGGGTCCCGGCGCCTCCATGGGCTTGGGGCAGAGGCCGGGGGCGGCGGCCGGCGGCCAGGTGCGTCCCTCCCAGATTGGGCTCCGAGGAGCGTGTGGGGAGAGAGACATGGGCAACAGGGCGTGGCCAGGTGGGGGCGTGGCCAGCGAGAGTGGCAGGTGGGGCAAGGCTCGTCGGTCGGGGTGGAGCCAGGTGAAGGCGGGGCCAGTTAGGGGCGTGGCCAATGCGCGCGGCCTGGTGAATTCGGGGGTCTGGGGCGGGGCTTGGACTAAAGCGGGCGGTGTCCTGGACTGGTGGCCGACGTGGTTACTGTGTGCCCCCCAGGGCAGCTTCATGAAAACTCCGGTAAATAGCGACTGCTTTTATCCCTGCTTCACATGTGAGGAAACTGAGGCTCAGACAAGATGAATGACTCGTTCAAGGTCACAGAGAGAGGCAGTGGCAAAAAATTGGATTTGAACATTATTTCGCAAGCAGAGGTCACTTTCCTGCCTTCAGGGCTCGGTGCAGGCACCGCTTTGTCGAGTACACCCTCCCTCCACCCAGGCCGCATATGACCGCTGGGATGGGTGCCAGCTGGCTCCTGCCCTCTGGCTACCCAAGCTCAGCTCCCATGCTCCCTCTTCATTCACTTCACCCCTCCACCCACCTCCCTTCTGCCCCTCATCCGCTGTGTCTGCCTCCGGCCTACCACACCCTCTGGCCAGATCAAGGGTGACTCCATCACTAGGCCAACTGGGCTTCTCTGCAGACTTCCTCACGGCCACCACTCCTGCCCTGACACCAGCCTCTTTTGGTTCTCCTCGAGCTCCTTAGGGGGCATTTCCTCTTCTTCCTCTTCCTTCTCCCCCCCTCCCCTCCTTCCCCCATCTGCTTCTCCTAACCCTCTTAATCAATGCTGGCCCAGGTTAGTTCCAAACCCTGTTCCACACTCTCCTGGGCTCATCCTGGACATTCCACTGCCATCAGTCCCCATTTAAAAGCCAACAGCTGTGGCAGGAGGATCACTTGAGCCCAGGGATTTGAGGCTGTAGCGAACCATGATCATGGCATCGCACTCCAGCCTGCATGTCAGAGCAAAACTCTGTCTTGAATGAATGAATGAATGAATGCCAACAGGTCATGTATCCCAATAAATATGTACATCTACTATGCACCTATTTTAAAAAGTTTATTTTTAGGCTGGGCACGGTTGCTCACGCCTGTAATCCCAGCACTTTGGGAGGCCAAGGCAGGCAGATCACAAGTTCAGGAGTTCAAGATGGCCAACATGGTGAAACCCCGTCTCTACTAAAAATACAAAAATTATCTGGGTGTGGTGGCAGGCGCCTGTAATCCCAGCTACTCGGGAGGCTGAGGCAGGAGAATCACTTGAACCCAGGTGGAGGTTGTAGTGAGCCGAGATAGCACCTCTGCACTCCAGCCTGGGGACAGAACAAGACTCCGTCTCAAAAAAAAAAGTTTTGTTTTTTTTTTAAAGCCAACAGGTCCCTCAGTCATCTCCAGGCCAGTTCTGGCTTCACAGCTGCCACATCTGCAACTGATAATATGTAACTAGCAATTATTGACCCCTTACTAGCAGAAGGTACATTTTGAGAGCTTTTACATGCAGCTTCATCTAATGTCCACAGCTATCCTCTAGGCATGGGTTTTGTCATCTCCCATTTGCAGGCTGCTCAAGGGCACAGGGTTTCAATGCAGCAGGCCAGGATACAAAGCTACAACTGAATAATGCTAGAGGCCACGATCCCTCTGCTGTGCCTCCCATGGGTCCACCGGCTTCTGGCACTTCCACCTGAGTGTCTCTGAGGCTCCCCAAACTGCCCAGTCTCTTTTCCCCACTCAGGGAGGCCCCATCATCCCCCTAGTCACCCAGGTTGGAAACCAAGTCTCATCTTCAGCCCTCTCTCTGTATGAGCCTCCAGATTAAAATCCTTCGGGTTCTGTCCCCTTGGGTTCTCTCTACAGGCCTCACTGCATCTCACCTTCCAGGCCCCTCCCATGCTGGCCCTCACAAATCACGGATTTGACCATATCTCTTCCAGTTAACAACTTTCTTTTTTTCTTTTTGTGTTTTTGAAACTGAGTCTCACTCTGTTGCCCAGGCTGGAGTGCAGTGGCACCATCTCAGCTCACTGCAACCTCCACCTCCCAGGTTCAAGTGATTCTCGTGCCTCAGCCTCCCAAGTAGTTGAGATTCTGACATTACAGGCATGTTCCACCACATCCGGCTAATGCTTTGTATTTTTTAAGTAGAGACAGGGTTTCACCATGTTGGTGAGGCTGATCTTGAACTTTTGATTTCAAATGATTCACCCACCTTGGCCTCCCAAAGTGCTGGGATTACAGGTGTGAGCCACCATGCCTGGCCCCACTTAACAACTTTTCAACAATGATTTGAATTGTTGAAAATTCAATGTGGAGACAACCCTTTGATTCCTGGTTCTAGAAGTCTCTCTATTCCTGGCCTGGGCTCTTCCCATCACCTTCCTACCCTCTAAGAAGATAGAACAGCGCATACCTCTCTTCCTTTATCCTAGCTTTTCTCTCTCCTAGAGGGTCCTCCTCAACCCTGGACTTCATTTGCCTGGTAAACTAATCTTTCAAGACACCACTACAAGGCCACCTCCTGCAGGAAGCCTTCTGTGACTGTCTCAGAATGAGGCTGAGCTACTGTAGCACTTAGCTGGAGATCTAAATCCATCTGCTTTTCCACATCAGAGCCCTCACCATCTCTTGCCTGAATGACTGCATGGCCTCCTAGTGGGGCTTCTGCTCCCCATTCCAGTCTGTTCTGCACTCAGCAGTCAGAGTGACCCTTTGAAAATGTGTCAGGTCAGACCATAACATTCCCCTCCCGTCAATGGCTTCTGTCTCACTGACCACGTGATCTTGCCTCTGCCCACCTCACCTCTCCTCTCTCTCCCCTTTGTTGATTTAGCTGCCAACACACTTGCCTCCTCTCTCTGGTCCTCATACCCATCAATGCTTTCTCTTCATGCGGACTTTGCAGTTGTGATGTCCTCTCCTTAAGACTCCTGTTCTCTCTTCAAGTGACTTGCTCCATGACCTCCCTCCCTGAAAGAGGCCTCCCAGTGATTCTACATCCCTACAGCTGCTCTTTTCTTCAGAGCACGTATCTAATGTATAATTAATTACTCATTTGTTTCCTAGGCTGTAAGCTTCATGAAGGCAGGAACCATGCTGATCTTTTTCCCTCATTCACGGTCTGTGCCTCCAATGGTGGGGTCCCTGAAGCCCCTCCTCATTCTCTGTTTTCCTTTTTCCTCTGGTTGCTCCCTTTTAGGTCAATCATCCAGTCCAAGATCATTTCTTCAACACCAGTTACTTGTCAGGCATTTCTCCAGCAGAAATGGGACATAGTCACTATCCTTTTGGAGCTTAGATTCTAGTGGGGCTGACATGTAGTAAAACAAACATGAATTCATTTATAGTTTCAAGAGTGCTTCATCCTCCAAAAATGAATAAATCAAGAGAAGCGGAGAGAGAGTGATGGGGAGGTGAGTGGCAATCTGAGAGAGAGTTCAGAGCAGCCCATTTCAGAAGTGACTTGGGAGCAGAGACCTGGATGAAGAGAAGGGTTGTAGCAGAGGGAACAGCCGGTGCAAGAGCCCAAGAGCAGGAATACCCTCATTCATGGTCTGTGCCTCCAACGGTGGGGTCCCTGAAGCCCCTCCTCATTCTCTGCTCCCACCCCTGGGTGAAATTACCAGTAAAACTCAGTTGCCACCTGCACGCCTACCCCTCCCAGGCATCCCTCATTGGCCAGCTGTGACATTGATGGCCAACAGCTTGCAGACCCCACCCAACAACCCCATGAGGCCGGTACTAATATTATCCCTATTTTATAGACAAGGAAATAGGCACAGAAAGCCAAAGAAATCCCCCAAAGTCACATAGCTAGGAAATGGAGAAATTGAGATTTGATCACCTCTGCCCCTTAAGCCCCCTAAACTCACACACCCAGCCAGAAATGCATCCTCTTCTCCAGCTCGGACCCCTTCCTCTTCCCATGTTCCCTGCCACTTGACCTGCTGCCTCACACCCAAACCCAAAACCTGCCCAGTGGAGCCTGAGCATGGGGGCTGCAGCAGTGATGCTGTGATGGGGATGTCCGGTGGGGCCCGGGGTCCTCAGGCCTTAACCTTATCTCCCCGCTCCCACGGGCTGCATGATTCCAGGGAGCATCAAGGCAAGAGACGCAGGGAGAAGGAGCAGCCAGCCCCCTACCGCAGGACTTGCCACATCTGTCACATCTGGAGAAGTCTGCCCAGGGTGGTTCCCCTGGACTAAGGGCAGGCAGCGTTGGGAAAGAGGGAGCTCTTTCTCCTTGCCCCACCCATCAGGATGCCTAAAATGGGAGGCTGAGAGGGGCCTGCCCTGAGGACTGAGCTGCCAGGCTTTCTGCTTCCAAGTTCTTCCCGGCTCCCTATCTCCTCCTGCTTCGGGGAAGTGCACCCCCCACCCCCTCCCCGCTGGCTTTCTAGATCCTTGAATAAATAATTCAGGTCTTGAAATCTTGCCAGGCCCACCCCTCCCGTGCTGTGAGG
This sequence comes from Aotus nancymaae, assembly GCF_030222135.1. Classification (NCBI taxonomy): domain Eukaryota; kingdom Metazoa; phylum Chordata; class Mammalia; order Primates; family Aotidae; genus Aotus; species Aotus nancymaae. The sequence continues at coordinate 23,955,386 of NW_026988467.1, forward strand.
GCGCTATTGGGCTGACATGAGTGACGTCACGCAGCTCCTTATCCCAGCGCCAGCATCACGGGACCTGCCCTGGCAGGAACTTACCTGCCTGGTCACTGTGAGTCCAGACCCCTACCTTGTGCCCCTCATTCTGGAGCCCACTCACCACAGCCACCTGCTATCTTCATTCCAGGACCCCACAGCCCTCATGGCTGAGCATTGTCGCTTCAGTACCCCAGCCCTTCTGACAGGGTCATGGTGACCTGAAGTCACCTGGACACTCCGTGTTCCCGGGCCACTGCTTCCACCATCCCGGGGTCCCTGAACTCTGCCCTGCGGCACAGTCACCCTGACACTGCCATGGTTGCCCTGGGAGTTTCCCCTCTACCGTTAGCGTCCCACGGCCGTCACTCCCCTCCAAGATCCTGTCACCATGCTCATGTCGTCACTGCCACGCACCTCCCCGCTCCCTCGTGCTCCTAGTCATCGTCACCTCAGGGCCCCATATTCTTCGCAACCCTGTCATTCTTACCAGGGACGCACAACCAGCCCCATCACAAGCTCTTCCTTCGTCACCTGGATCTCGTAAGCCTCTCTGCCACCCAAGAGTCCTATCACCCCACAGCCTCGCCGGACCCCCTTTCCACTCTCCCACCACGTTCCCTGCAGCCTCCCTGAGACTTCAAGTCTCTCCCACCGGCGCCGCTGAAACCCCCGGCCCGCAGAGGGCGCCGCGTCAAGGACAGGCGGGCCTACTCGGGAGGGGGCGGGGCCGCAGCCACGGTCGCTTTTTATGAATGGGGGAGCGAGCGGCGCGAGGCCTCATTACTATGCCGCGCAACGCGCGCTGCGCCCCAGCGCGCCGCTCCCATTGGCTGATAGAGCCGCTGACGTCACCGAACCGCTAGCCGGGGGCGGGGCGGGGTGACTCACGCCGCTTCTCCGTGGCCGCGGGGGCTTCTAGGGGTCCACGCAAGCCCTGCGCCGCCAGGACCCGAGCGGAACCTCCCCGCGGCCCGGCCGCGCCTGGTCCTGAGCGGTGAGTAGCGGGTCCCGCCGCGGGCACCAGGAGTCCTGGAGGGCACGCAGGATGCTGGGGCGTTGGGCCAGCGGAAGGCTCCTAGCGGCCGGCCAGGGTTCGAGTTCGAGGTGGGAATTCTGGGTTTAGCCGATTCTGGGTTAGCAGGTGTGGGCCCAAGTGCTCGGGTGCTGGGGCCGCGAGTTGGATGACCTGGCGAAGGGTGAGCATTCCTGCAGGGACCCGAGGCCCTAGAGGGACTGACTGATGGTCATCTGAGGTTGAGCCGGCAGGAGGCGTCTGGGGCAGGGACCCAGGGTTCTAAACAGCAGGAGGTGTCCGACTCAGGAATCCAGGTATCCAGCCAAGAGGCGGAGTCAGGCCCAAAATCCTGGTGTCCGGGCAGAAGGTGGCATCTGACTCAGGGATCCAGGCTTCCAGCAGGGGGAGTCTGTCCAGAGACCTAGGGATTCAGGCAGAAAGAAGGGTCCAGCCAGGGACAGAAGTCTGGGAGGGTGGGGAGTGGGGGGCTGAGTTCCCAGGTGTTATCTCGGGAGTGCGGGGTGGTGGCTGGCGGGAGCTTCACGCGCATTTCCCGGGGGCGGAGTCTGAGACTGGCAGTACTGAGAGTCGTGAGGGGTCTGGGAGCCTCAGGCACGAGCTAGCATCATCCTCTCTGATGGGAGGGAGTAGAGCTGCTCAGTTTCCAGATGTTTCCCTACCCCAATCTTGAGGCTTCAGGGGCATCCCCTGGATCCTATGGCCCTCATCCATTTATAGTACCCCTTCTTCTGGTTCTCCTCTGGTTACACACATGGGAAAAACAGACCCACAGGGCCTAGAACAGGGATCCCCAGGAAGAGACCCTTGTTTAGAGGCCTAGGGGCATTGGAGAGGACAAGGGTATCCTGGGAAGAGCCCCAGGGCATGAATGTGGGGATTAGGCATTGGGACCCTATCAAGTATCCTGAGGAGAGACTCCCATCATGTATCCTGAGGGGCACCTCACCCCCTCCAGACCCCACCTCCCATCACCCAGCTTGGTCAGCTTCTCACAAGGCCTTTCTCCTGCAGGTACCATGATGTGGGGTGCAGGCAGCCCTCTGGCCTGGCTCTCAGCTGGCTCAGGCAACGTAAACGTGAGCAGTGTGGGCCCAGCAGAGGGGCCCACAGGTCCAGCCGCACCGCTGCCCTCACCTAAGGCCTGGGACGTGGTGCTCTGCATCTCAGGCACCCTGGTGTCCTGTGAGAATGCGCTAGTGGTGGCCATCATCGTGGGCACTCCCGCCTTCCGTGCCCCCATGTTCCTGCTGGTGGGCAGCCTGGCCGTGGCAGACCTGCTCGCAGGCCTGGGCCTGGTCCTGCACTTTGCTGCTGTCTTCTGCATCGGCTCAGCGGAGATGAGCCTGGTGCTGGTTGGCGTGCTGGCAATGGCCTTTACCGCCAGCATCGGCAGTCTACTGGCCATCACTGTTGACCGCTACCTTTCTCTGTACAATGCCCTCACCTACTACTCAGAGACAACAGTGACGCGGACCTACGTGATGCTGGCCTTAGTGTGGGGTGGTGCCCTGGGCCTGGGGCTGCTGCCTGTGCTGGCCTGGAACTGCCTGGATGGCCTGACCACATGTGGTGTGGTATATCCACTCTCCAAGAACCATCTGGTGGTCCTGGCCATTGCCTTCTTCATGGTGTTTGGCATCATGCTGCAGCTCTATGCCCAAATCTGCCGCATCGTCTGCCGCCATGCGCAGCAGATTGCCCTCCAGCGGCACCTGCTGCCCGCCTCCCACTATGTGGCCACCCGCAAGGGCATTGCCACACTGGCCGTGGTGCTTGGAGCCTTTGCCGCCTGCTGGTTGCCCTTCACTGTCTACTGTCTGCTGGGTGATGCCCACTCGCCGCCTCTCTACACCTATCTGACCTTGCTTCCCGCCACCTACAACTCCATGATCAACCCCATCATCTATGCCTTCCGCAACCAGGATGTGCAAAAGGTGCTGTGGGCTGTCTGCTGCTGCTGTTCCTCTTCCAAGATCCCCTTCCGATCCCGCTCCCCCAGTGATGTCTAGTTGCATCTTGTTGACCCTCAGCCCTGATCACTACAGAATTCCAGAATGTTAAGTTCTCCAGGGCTTTTTTCCAAACCCCCCGTTCCACACCCCCCAGACCCAGCTGGTTCTGGAGTTCTAGGACATTGGGTGTTTCAAGGTTCTGTTCAGATCCCTATGGGGGCCCAGCTGGCTCCATGGTTCCAGAATGTTCAGGTGGTCAGGGTTCTACTCAGAAATGTCTCACAGGCCAGCTGGCTTGCAATTCCGGAATGCTGGGAGTTTTACAGTGCCATTCCAAGTCCCAGATGTCTCTCCTCTCCCAAACTTGACCTTGACCATGTCACTTTACGTTTGAATTACTGAGCTAAAGAGTCAGAGAGATTAGTCACATAGTTGCCTAAATAGGAGAGAGAAAGATTATATATGTGCACATACGAAGATAGTATCTATTATTTATTTATTTATTTATAAATTTACTTATGGGTGGTAAGGGGGAAAAAAGAGACCCACACCTTGATACCAGGGTACCCCTTGTCCCCTCACCCCCATTTCTGACCTCAGTTCCTGGAGGGGGGAAAGGGAGAAAGAGAAACCACGTATTTTGTTATTATTTTGGATTACTTTTTATCGAAGAGATCATAGAAACCAGAGCCTTCTCCCCAGGCCCGCCCTTCTTGGGTTTGCAGGGGGAACACACCAGCCTCTGGTTTTTTATTTTTTTAAGAAGCCATCACCTGAGCAACCAAAAATTCCTCTGCGCTGGGGTCTGACTGCCCTCTGGTGGCTATTTTGGGAGACCTGCAGCCCGGCCAGGCAGCCGGGACCAGAACGCAACCCCAGCTCCTTTCCAGCCTGGCATCCAGTGCCACAGCCATGGCCTGGGGGCCAAGCCTCACCCTGTGGTGCCCTAGAGGGGGGGCACGAGCCAACACCCCACCCCTCTGCCAACCTGGGTATGGCCCCCAGTGCATTCCCCATTCCTGTCTCCACCCCAACTCAATAAAAAATGATTTTGTCATAAATACATTTCCCTATATGTGTGTGGAGGGCATGGGGTGGGGCCTGATGGGGGATAGCCTGGAATAAGAGGGCCAGGCCACGCCTGGGGGGGCCTGTTGGAGTATCTGGGAAGCTGGACGGAGGGTGGAGAGTGGCTGGCAGGTGACTTACTCTCAGATGTCAGTACCCCTCTGCTCAGACCTGGACACTGAGTGGCAAGGACCTTACCTCTCCATGGTGACAGGAACCTGGGTGCTTGGCCCTCCCTGGGTCAAGGATGTCCAGATTCTGCCAATATTGGCCAGTGTGGGGCTTAGGCATGATGAATATGCTCAAAGCATGTCAGTTTCCTTAATAATAATAGCCCCTTCTTATCATGGGTGCCTACTGTGTGTCTGGCACATATGCCACCTCATTTATGCCTAATAAGCATCCCATGGCACTGGTAGTGTCTTCTCCATTTACAAACGAGGGAGCTGAGGCTGAGTGAGGGACAGTGACTGGCCCAAGGCCATTCAGCTAAAAAATGGTAGAGCCGGGAACATCTGTTTCCAGAATCTGTGCTGTGTAGTGAGCAATTTCCTTCCTTCCCAAGCCTGGGGCTTAGGACATTCTGGACCCTGATTTATGTTGGGGTTCATTTTAAGGGCCACATTTGGGAAGTGGTCAGAGGGGGGTCTGGTCATTTTGGAGTCAGAAGAGCTTTTCTACACAAAGGTGGGTGACTATCAGTGTGTGCCTTTAGGTACATATGTGTACAGGACGCAGAGTTTGAGTATTTGGGGAGAGGAAGCTGACCCCAGAAATCAAATGTGTCTATCAGGCCAGGGCAGGAACAGGTTTGGGGTGTGGCTAAACAGGAAGCTTTGATTGGCCAAACCTCCCAGCTTCCCAGGCCTTATCGTTGGGCAAAGCCTGGAGGTGGGGCTCTCAGAGCATTTCTGGCTCACCCCTCCATATACAGACAGGGAGCCTGAGGCCCCAAGAGGAGCAGCCACTTGCTCAAACTCACACAGCTGTGCCAGGCTAGGACACAGGCCTTTCTCCATTTCCCTGGCAGAGCCCTTTTGTCTGGTGTAAAGATCCCTCCTCAATAGTCCAAGGAGGGTGGTCATGCCAAGTGGCCCAGTCACAGAGTGGGGAGGCTGTACCAGGTCAGGCCAAGCCTTATTCTATCCCCATCCTCCTGACAGATCCCTGGGAAAAGTCCCTACTCAGCAAGCACCTCCCCCGCGCCAAGCTTTGAGCTAAACGTCCCACATCGTCAGCATGGCTTCATCAGATGGGCACCATCGCTCTCCCCATTTTACAAAAGGGGAAGTTGAGGCTCCAAGAGTAATGGGCCTTCATTCATTCACTGCTGTCCTTGTGGACTGCTTAAGTTCTAGCTGGGGGAAATAGTAATACAAAGTTTTTCCAAAAATGTAATGTTACACAGTGAAAAGTCCTCAGAGAAAGAGCAGGGGAAGAAGGATGGGGAGAATGTAAGAAATTATTAAATGAGGATGCCCAGGAAAAGCCTCCCTGAGAAGTGATATTGGATTGGTCCAAAATCAGGGGTTGGTAAGAAGTTTGAGATGCGGCCGGGTGCGGTGGCTCATGCCTATAATCCCAGCACTTTGGGAGGCCGAGGTGGGTGGATCACGAGGTCAAGAGATCGAGACCATCCTGGTCAACATGGTGAAACCCCGTCTCTACTAAAAATACAAAAATTAGCTGGGCATGGTGGCGCATGTTTGTAGTCCCAGCTACTCGGGAGGCTAAGGCAGGAGAATTGCTTGAACCCAGGAGGCGGAGGTTGCGGTGAGCTGAGATCGCGCCATTGTCCAGCCTGGGTAACAAGAGCGAAACTCTGTCTAAAAAAAAAAAAAAAAAAGAAGAAGAAGTTGAGCTGCAATTTGAACCCAACCCAGGTCCATCTGACTCCAAATCTCTTTCTTTCCTGGATGAGGGAGTGTGCTTCAGAAACAATCCAGAAACATCAAGCAAGGGAACTGGGTAAGTCCCCAGGCCAGGGGAAGCAGGGGTTCTCCAGGTTAAACCCAGATTTCTGGAGGCACGGCACAGGGAAGGGCTTTGTTGCTGCCCCTGCCTCATGCTCCTGAGCCCCACTAAGGTCCAGAGGAGAGGCACCAAGGGCCCGCCCTACCCTGGTGCGGCTCAGCCCTTTGCTTCTCCAGCCCAGCTTCCAGCTCCAGGGCCCAAGAAGGGAGCTGCTGCCATCCTTGTGTCTGGGAGGGCCTGTGTTGGGCCCCTGCACTGAGGAGCTTCTTCTGTCCCTCTGGGGGTGGCTGTCGGCTGGAGCTGAGGCATTTCTGGCAGCCTCCATCTGGGTCTCTGCCTTGGGTCCTGGGCCCACCTTGAGGGGTGTCTGAATTTGTCCCTCAGATTGTGCTGTGTATGGTGGGACTGGCTGGCTTTTCCTTCCTCCCAGGATTCTGCAGATCAGCTTGGCGGTTCTTCCCTGTACCTCCACTCCATGCTTCCTCCAGGAAGCCTCCCTGCCTGAGCCCTTTTGTGGCTGTGAGAATGTGATCCAATATGCGTCGCTACACCTCCCCTGAGTAAACATTTACAGAGAAGTCTTGTCTCCCTCCTCAGGATGAAGACAGGGCTGTGTGTCCTTCCTCCAGTTGAGGGTCCCCCACAGAAGGAATGTCTGTCTTCTCAAATCGAAGGCTCCTGAAGGCAGATCTTTCTCCTCAGAACTAGGGGCTCCTGAATACAAGGTCATGCCTCCCCCCTCAGACTGGGAGCTTGGGGCCTCTTGAGAATAGGGTCATGTCTTCTGCCTCAGATTGAGGGTCCCTCAGGGCAGGACTGTGTCTTCCCCACTCGGACTGAGGCCTCCTGTGTCTCCTTCAGCCTCGGTCCTCTGTGTCCAGCCTGGAGCTGCTCAGCACTGCATGCTCGTGTGTGTGCGCGCCTGAGTTTGCTGGAGTATGCATGTTTGGGGAGGGGTAGCCATGCCTTCTAGCCTCTCTGCCTCTGCCAGCTTTCCAACTCCCCAGGAAGGTGAACTGGTGATGTGGCCCCCTGAATTGGGGGAGACAGGGCTAGGGCCCAGAGCCCCATCTTCCTGCTGGAGTAGGCCCTGGGATGGGGCTGGAGCTCAACCCTCGTCTCCACCTCCCTTGGTCCTGGTGTGCGTGATGGGGGGCAGCCCTGAGTGCTGTGCCCCCGCCGGGGCCATGTCCGCCTCTCCTTGCAATAAGTGAGGAGACAGCAGCTATTAATATAAGATGAGTTCACGGGCTCACAGCTTCCGCAGGCTGGAAAACAGGCTCCCGGGGCTGGGGGCTGCGGCAAGGCTCAGCTGTCAGATTCCCTCTTGGAGCCTGGAGACCGCCAGTCCCGCATCCCCCAGCTCCTTCCATGCTGAGATCTGCATACACAGACACATGCTCATGGCACATGCAGGCACATATGTCTAGGCCCCTGGCTGTTCTGAGAACACACACACATGCAGACACATATGTACATACACCCAGATGCATCCGCACACTAGCACACACACACTTGTGCATGCAGATACATCATTGCACATGTGTACACGGACCATGTCAACTTTCTCTGTATGTGTAAACAGATGCAACAAACATGTTTGCATATCCAAACCTATTAGCACACTCACATATACAAACAACTGCACGTGTATATAGATGGTATCCATCATCATGTATACACACTTGCATGCAGTACTACATTCAAGGACTTGAATGCATGTGCACGCCCTTTCACACACAGCATACACACTCGCACATACTCCCTGCTGCTGGCAGTGCTCAGCAATCCTGAATTCACAGGTTGACCCTCAGTTTCCAGAAACAACGAGCTGGCTCAACCTCCACTCCTTGTCTCCCCTTCCCCCTTGCCTCATGACAAGCAGCTCATGCTCCTGCCAACCCCAATGCCTGCCTTCAGCTTCCTGCCCTCCCGGGGGGGCCCCCGATCCCTGATTAATCCCCTCACTAATTGGCCAACAGCCCCTTGACTTTGCTGCAGGCCTTCTCAGGAGCTGGGAGCGAGAGGCTGCAAATTGGCCAAGTAGGATGGGTCTAGGGAATACTGTGCATGTAGAGGGTGAGGGTGGGGTGCTGCAAGCCCAGTGCCTGGCTGGAGCCAGGCAGGGCACCCCCTATTCCAGGACTGGGCAGAACACTGGCTTCATACTCTCTTGGGAGGGCACTCCTATGATTCGTTATCTACATAGTCACCCGAAGCCAGCCCGGCATGCACATTTACACACAATCACCAGCCCCGTATGCAGACATATTCCACCCCACTCGGCACACTAACATAGGTGAACATCTGCACAAACCCAAGGACACTCATGAATGTACCAAGTATGCATGCAAGCAAAATTTTACATGTTCATAGTCACCTGCCAGATATACAGACATCATTTATATATGAACATCCAAATGCACACAAATGCAGTCGCATGTATATGGCCTCACAAACACATACACATACACACACATTAGACATGCCCATGAGTGTCCTAGGTGTACTTGCAGGCATGCACCAACATCTATCCACACTGTGATAGACACATGTAGAGTCCAGATACGCATGTAGAACATCCATGCACACAGCTCACATGCATGTATATGCCCTGATTAACAAGCTACGACGTGGCCACAAGCTAGGGAGAACCCTCTTTAGCCGGCCTCTGGCTTTACATAAAAGGAAGCTTGAGGTTTGCTCAGTCTACTGGGGGGATAGGGCGTAATGGAACCCACCCAAGTTCCAACCTGTCTTCTCCCAGCCTCCATGCTAAATGCCTAAGCCTGGGACCTCCTCTGGGCTTCTCCTAAGCCGTTAGGCAGCCACAGGGACACTGTCATGGCTCCAAGAAAAAATGGCATAGCTTCTGGCTTTAGCCCTTGCAGTTTCAGTCTTCTTGGCTGTGGCTCAAGCCCACAAGGTGCTCTACTCTCCTGTAGGCAGTCTAGAGCATTGGAAAAAAGGTTTCTATTTCCATGCCTGCTGCTACTTTCAGGCAAGTTGCTGTGGCTCTCTGTACTTTGTTTCCTCATCTATAAAGTAAGAACAAAAGGCGCTGCATTGGTAATCCTTCCAAGATGCACACTCTGGGAGGGGTGTCAGTTCCCAAGATGGTGCAGTGCCAGAGTAGAGGGGCTGCATACATCATCGTAGTCAACTATTTGTTGAATAGGTGAGGAAGCTGAGGCCCAAGGTCTGAGCTAGATCTGACCTCTGATTTCTCAGCCAGGAAGTCTGCTCCTTTTTAATGATGTGTGCAGTGTGAGCTCGTGTGTGCACACTGTGGACATGCATGCAGTTTCTTAGGTCAAATCAGGGAAGGCATCTAGGCAGGACCTCTTGCCCCGAATATTAACTGGCAATTCTCCCATGAAAGATTCGTTTGGATGTGAAAGGCTTTTTTTTTTTGAGACAGTCTCACTCTGTTGCCCAGCCTGGAGTGCAGTGGTGCAATCCCAGCACACTGCAGCCTCCACCTCCTGGGTTCAAGTGATTCTCATGCCTCAGCCTCCCGAGTAGCTGGGACTACAGGCGCCTGCCACCATGTCTGGCTAATTTTTGTATTTTTAGTAGTGATGGGGTTTCACCATCTTGGCCAGGATGGCCTTGAACTCCTGATTTCAAGTCATCTGCCCACCTTGGCTTCCCAAAGTGCTAGGATTACAGGTGTAGGCCACTACGCCTGGCCCATGAAAGGCTTTTTGTCCTTAAGCTTCAAGAGCACCCTCTAAGCACCCACACCTCCTGGGGCTGAGGGGGCAATTCAGAGGGAGCCCTTAAACTGCTCCCAGCCCCACGATCTAGGAGGGAACTAGCTGACAACTAGCTCCGAGCAGAACTTCCAGGAAATGGTGCCAGGTTGCCCTGGCCACTAGGCAGCCAGGAGGGGGCAGTGAGGAACTGGTGGAGGCAGCAAGTAGGGAGAGCGGCTGCTGAGGACTGTGAGGGCTGCCTGCGAGTATGGGTTCCTGTAATCGTGTGCTGGTTCATGTCCTTGTCAAAACAAGGACAAGGATCTGTGCACAGTATGTGCACTGGTGCTCATGTGTCTTGGTCCCTGGACCTTGGTCCTCTCACAAGTGTGTCTCTGTGAAGCCCTGGCCCATACCTAGGGAATCCACTTTGTTTACAGGTAGCTAAGGGTGTAGGCACTTCCTGCTCTAAGGGTCTCAGATAGCTGGGCCCTCAGCCAACTCACTTGATTTCAAAGCAAGAGCAAAAATGACCATCACTGTTCACTGCCCCTGTAAAACTGGGCACCAGGGAGTGGGGCAGGTAAGATTGGAAACCTTTAACAGGCTCCCTACAACGTTAAAGCCGTTGAGGATTTTGGATGGAGACTCTCAAGGTATTTCAGTCGCATGGTAAACAGAGCACTGGGCTCTGGCTAGAGAGAGGCCTGTGTTTGAACCACATTCTGTTCCTGGCCAGCTATGTGATCTCAGGCAACTGTTTCTCTCCTGTGTCAAATGGGGGACCCTTGCCTCTTAAGAATGAAATAAAAGATATGCAGTCCTCGGCAGGTAGTGGGCGCTCAATAAATGCTCATTCTTCTCAGGATCAGCCCAAAGAGGTGAAGCGACTTGCACAGGGTCACAGCTCCCGAGTGGCAGAGCCAGAATTCAAGCTCAAGCCTCTTGCTTCCCAGAGCCACATTCCTTCCCTCTAATTCCCTAGCAAGGGCGGCTCCTGAACCACCATTTTGTCTTCGGTCAGGGCGGGCGTCTGGCTGCCTGTCAGTCACCGGCTTCGGGAAGCCAAGTGCTGACTAAACACAGGCCCGAGCAGGCGGGTGGAGCGAGGGGGCTCTGCAGGGGCGAACTGGCTTCGCAGCCCCCTCCCCTGCACCATTCCCTCCCCTGCACCACCACCTCCAGCGATGAGCTCAGAGCGGCTGGCACAGCAGTTGCTGACAATTCAAAACTTCTGCCCCCTCTCCTGGGATGCCAGTGGGTGACTCTCTCTCCGAACAGCAGGCGTGACCCGCAGTCATCAACTCTGCTCCCGCCCCTCTCCCGGGGGCCACTACACTGTGTCTGCTGGGCCCGGAACTGGGTGTCTGCTCATAAATTACCCCCAGGGACAGTTACCCGCAGCAGCTGTGCTCGGAACAACCGTTGCTTCCTGGGTAGGTCATTTTTTTGGGTCAGAATACAAACCCAGCCCCCTGGCCTTTCTCAGGCAGGAGAGGGGGCGTACAGCAGCCTAAACCTTTTATTGGATTCCATTGTAAATCGTTCTATTTAAGGTAAGTTGCTTGGGTCTAAGAGGTAGATAAGATGCCGGCCAGATGTTGGGAGCATCAGCATTCAGCCTGTGCTCCTCTCCTGCCTGATGCAAACAGTTGCCAGCAGCTTGTCTCCTGTGGCCCCAGCACACCCCCTTTCTCATGGTGAGAAGGGGACTGGATACCTGGGCCTGCAGGTCCCCCAACCTGGGTCTCCTCCTAAACTGAAATGGTTTCCAGCCTTCTTTACCTCCTGCACACAGTGTGCCTTCCACACCCAGAAGCCTCCAGCACTTCAGGCCCACCCACACTGGAGCCCCTCCCGAGGTCTGGCCACCACCTGTGGCTATTAGTATCACTTCCTTCTAATCTCTTGTCCCATTAAAACAATACCACAAACACCAGAGGTGGTTGAGTGGCTACAAAGACTTTATCAAATTGTTTAAAATGTTGGCATTTAAGTATTCAGGTGTATACATAGTTACATGGAACCTTCGGGCCAGTGGGGCACAAATGTGGCAGACACACGATGAGCCTGGCAGGGAAGCAAGAGACCAGGCCTGGAGCCACAGGGCTTTAAAAAATTGGATGTCTTTCCGAGGGTTGGAGAATGCGGCAGAAGAGGAAAGGGTCACTTTATGGGGTCTGGCTTAACCCACTGCCCAGATCTCCAACCAAAGAGCTCCTTTCCCATCCTCAGGGGAACAGGGCCTGTTTTCACACAGCATCCCTACCACATGTACACCCATTCCCTAAAATCTTGATGTGGCAAACACACCCAAGAACCCACTGGAATATGTCCTTATAAATATATTTAAGAAAACAAGGCACTTTGGGAGCACTACGGCTCACTCTACTACATGTACATCATTCTAGACAGAAAGTAAAAATTGGTTAGTTTCTCAAGTGAATTAACTGAATAAACTTAATAACAAAATTGTTCCCTAACCCACACTGAGGCACTGTTCAAGTGAACATGGCAGGAGGCACAGAATAAGACACATCTCTGCACAACACCTGGTCCCAGGTCAGCTGGACCCCGGCAGGGCTCAAAGCCTGATGCCCCCAGGAAGCCTGACATCTCTCATGAGCCAAGCCCCCTGGCCTCGGAGCACTGGCTCCCTCCCTCCCCAGGCCCCGAGGTTAGGTGAGGGGCCGCAGTGGGAGGCAGTCCTAGAGCAGAGCTGGGACACGGTGGGAATGCTTAAGCAGGGTCACCAAAGCCACAGAGACCTCAATCTGTCCAAGCTGGCGCTGCAGAGTCGGAGGATCGGCGCCACGGGAAGAGATTTCACATTAGCCCTGACAACACCGCCTCAGCTCTGCGGTAACATTGGCCAGGGTTGTTTCTGAGGGTGCTCAAGCTTCCACTGGAGGCGAGCTGGAGCCTGGGCCAGCTGCTCTGAGCCTCCAAGGGCTGGCTCAGCCTGCCGCCTCCCTGGGCTGCTCCTTTGGAATGTACCCATCTCACAACAAAGGCAAAGCCACAAGTCGCTTCTGACACTATTGGAAGGTGGGACCCAGGGCCACAGGAATGGGGGCAGATCCCCTGGGTGGGGTGAACCAGGAAGGGAGGAGGCTCCTTGGCTTCAGCACTTAGGAGTCCTTATGAGCTATTGTTCCATATTCTCACCAGCCTCAGCCCAGATTCAATAATCACTAAACTTTGCATTCTACATTACATGAGTCCAAGAACAGGATTACCTGCATTGGGTCCTTTCTCATCTTAAAGGGCTCTGGATTTAAAGAAGCCCTTTTTTTGGTGCATATGCATAAGTGGAGCCCAGAGGGCCTCTTGGCTGACTGGGTCCCCGGCCCCCCGAGCTGAGGAGGCTTCGCAAGGCCGGCTGCTACAAAGCGCAGAGCTTGGCTGCATAGATTTTAATGAGAGAGTCAGGCAGAGCTGTGCTGTTGCTCTCCGGGACTTGCAGATCATTACCAAACCAGCTGTAGGATGAGAACACAGCACATCGAAACCCTAGGAGGTCACTGAGCTAATGATCTAATCCTACCTTCCGCAGGCAGTGCCCCTCCCCACCTCCTCCTGCCCCCACCCCTTTCCACGATGGACTCAGTCCATTCCAGAAGCCAGGCCAACACCGCCCCCTTCAAGGTCAGAGCAGAATGATAGTGAGTGGCTCTAGCTCTCCCTTTTCAGGAAAGGAGGAGGATGGGGGTAATTCAGTCAAAGCCATTAGGCCCAAACCCTGGCCTGGCCAGGCCCCAGGTCTCCTATTTGGGAGAACCACTGCCCTCTGCCTGCCTCTCCAGCTACTGCTAGGCTGCAACCCAGGCACCTTCAATGGCCATTTTAGGGTTCTGATGAAAGCACTTTCGGCTTCTGAAGTGCAGCCTGGGAAACAAGGTGGGGGCCCACATAGCCTGGTGTCTCAGCAGGGAGCCTGGTGCCAAGTCCTGTGCCAGAGACACCTGATCTGGAGAGAGAGAAGAGGGCACATGTGGGACTGGCCACAGCAGGAGGGCACGCTGGCCCCTACAGGCTCAGTCCCCACGCCCTGAGTTCCAGGAAAGAAGGCAGAGGGGAAGCAGTCAGCAAGGGCACAGAGGCAGAACCCATGACTATACACTCTCTCCTCAAGCCGGAGGGCTTTACGAGGGCTTTGGCAATTACTACAACCATTTGCTGTGCTGGGTAGGGACAGATCCTGTTTCTCTTTGTTTCAGGGCTCTGAAAGCTGGAGAAGCCAGCAGAAGCCGATTTCAGCGTAAGAGGCTACACAATAGGGCAGAAGAGAAGAAACCTCACTGTTGGCCAGAGCTGACCAGTTTTTTCCTGAATAATAGCACCTGTGTATTAGCCTGGGAAAAGCGGGGAGGAAGGGAGGGAGCTTCACCATGTGCAGTGAGGGGAGCTGGAAATAGGACCTGGAGCCCCTCTGCCTTTCAGCCTGCTTCACGGCTGCCAGGCCCCCCCAGGCAGGTACCGGCAGGGATGCCAGCCTGAGGGACTGAAGTTTCCACAGTTGGCAGAATCTATGCTTAAATTGGGGAAATAAAAGGGGGAGGAGTTGCACAGGAATTGAAAACAGCACCTGTCAGAGCTGCCTATCCCCTTCCTTCTCTCACTACTTCTGGTCCCCCAGAAGGGCAGCTCCCAAGGCTATGTGGTTGGTTGGTGACAGAAAAGGGGCAACAAAGAATGACAAGAGAGGCTATGAAGGTCTGAGCAGCACTGACAGGGCTGGCACAGACCCTGAGTCCTCCTACTGGGACCCCAACCTACAGTGAGGTCTGGAGTAGCATACTGCCATGAAAGCTCTGCCCAGACTCCAGTAGGTGCCCATTATTTGGTCCCAGAAAGCACAGGTGACTTGGAATCAGGAACTCTGGGCTCTAGCTACGTCACTATCCAACTGTGTGACCTTGAGCAAGTCACTTCCCATCTTTAGGCCTCAGCATCTTTAAAGGGTGGGACCCACGGAGCACCGCTGTTCTTCCTGCCCTGCAGCTCCAAGTCTTCAGGCTTTGTTCCTGACAGCCAGAAGAGGCCTCTGTCCTCATATGTCAGGGAGAATTTGGTCATGGATACTAGAGGTTAAAATTGGGCTGTGTTGCCTGAAGGCACCTAGAGGTGGTGGTGGTGCATCCTGAACACCATACTCACCAAAGGGGTCCTGGGAGGGAGGCAACAACCTCAGCCTGCAGAAAGGCATCACTTCTGGGAAAAGGGGGTGAGACATGCTTTAGAGGCTTGATACCTCCTGGAATAAAGGACATCCCAGGCATAGAGATTACTTAGAAAAAGGCAGGACCATCCTGCTCATTAGGGCAGAGGGTGAGACAGTCTGGCCATTGGAGCCTTCGGCCTGCTCTGCCCTTTCAGTGCACGGCAAAGGGGCCAGCTGTGTCCATTCAGACCACTCCCCCTGCTTTAGAACCAGAAGGTGGCTGGCATTATTCGAAGTGGCTGAGGGCACAGGTTTTAGAAGACTGCAGTTGAATATGGCTCCTAAGGGAAGGCACTATCTCCAAAGGAAACCCAATCAAAGGAATCTGCTTTGGGATTTCTCCTTCCTTTCAATATACAACAGGCACTTGAAGGAAAAAGGGAACATCCCAGTTACTGAATCTCAGGAGCCCCACAGGGCCTGACAATGGGGAGAAGAAATAGAGGTTGGTTTGGAGGAAGCACTTGGATATATCTTTGGTTGCTTCAGGGAAAGCTTTGGCCCCTTAAAATTACTTTTTTCCTCCCTTTTCTACCCCACAGGACTGTTGGGGTTGGCATCAAAGAAGGCAGGTAGGAAGGAAAGAAAAAGAAGGTGGGCAGCAGGCAGAAAGAGTTAATCCGACCAGTCGTCCTCATCAAACTCAGAGGAGTCATCTTCTGAGTCACTGTACTCAACAGCAATTCGACGAGACAAGATGGTAGCCACGTCATTGCCCACAACATCCCGCTTCTCTTGTTCCCGTTGCTCCTCAACCCTGCGCAGCTGGAAACCTGGTGGCAAAGAGACAGAAGGGTGAGGAAAGCATGTCCTCAGCCTTGGAATCCATTTGGCACTGGGTAAGGGGGAGTGGCCACCAATGGGGAAAGGGTATTGGAAAAGACAGAAAAAAAGAAGGTTGTTCTGGAAAAGCAGAAGAAGTAAAGATTGAGTTTATGAAATTGGTAGCCCTGATGCCACAGGTGTGTCTGAAAGGCAGCCTGCTGTCCTTCCTGGTTTACACACTTTCAGGCTAGCGAGGACTTCTCATTACGCTTTGAAATGGTGAGCGGCCACCACACTCCATCTAGCAGATCCTCAGTCTGCCCAATTCCATCAACTATAATGGGGCTCAGCTGCCACAGACTGTCCCCTCTAGACTAGAAGTTTTTTGAGGATCACAATCAGAACAAACCACCATAATCCCTTGGGACCAGACCTGACCTCTGACAGAATAAATACTCCAATGTTCCAGGACAGTGAGATGATGAGGTGGGAGGGGAGGGAAGGGAAGAGGAGAAAAGAGGGAAGGAGATAAAAGAAAACATGAGAAAAGCCGGGCGCGGTGGCTCACGCCTGTAATCCCAGCACTTTGGGAGGCCGAGGCGGGTGGATCACGAGGTCAAGAGATCGAGACCATCCCGGTCAACATGGTGAAACCCCGTCTCTACTAAAAATACAAAAAATTAGCTGGGCATGGTGGCGCGTGCCTGTAATCCCAGCTACTCAGGAGGCTGAGGCAGGAGAATTGCCTGAACCCAGGAGGCGGAGGTTGCGGTGAGCCGAGATCGCGCCATTGCACTCCAGAGAAAAAAGGGGTGAGAAAGAGGGCAGGAGGCAAGGAAGGAAGACATGAAGGGCAAAGTGGTGGAGAAGGCTGGGGGGTTGCTGAGTCCAGTTGAACAAGGACCCACTAGGACAGTGATTCTTGCTTTTTTCTGAAGGCATAAAACCCTTCTGAGAAACTGATGAAAAATGGGGATCCCTCCCCAAGGAAAAAAAAATGCATGCAAATACATATAAGCATATATTTCCAAGGACTTCCAAGATCTCAGCTTAAGAATCTTTTACTTTAAACCAAGGTGGAAAGAAATCTCAATCTCCATATTTTCAGGGTGAAGCCTTTTCTCAGGCTGCTCCTAGGCCTAATGTCCCAATCTCTCCCCACCCAACGAAAGCTATTTCCTGGGAAGGGCACAGAGTCCCCCTCACCCATCCCCCAATCAGTCATCCCAGCTTCAGAAAGACAAGGCTCCATAGTCCCAGACCCACCACTGGGATTTACCTTGACGGATGGCTGAAAGAAGGTCGCTACGGGCATCACTCACGGCAGGCAAGGAAGACTTGGGCTTGGTGGCATCAGAAAGTGGTGGTGGTACAGCAGGCTGGCCATCTGCACCAGTGAAAGGGGGAGGAGGGGGTCCCGGAGGAGGAGGGGGAGGGGGAGGGGGAGGTGCTCCTCCTGTTGGCTGGGACAAGGGAGGTGGTGGCAGAGTTGGGTAGTCAGCTGCCGGTGGTGGAGGAGGAGGTGGAGGGGCAGCAAAATCAGGGTGAGGTGGGAAAGATGGGGGTGAGGGTGGTGGAGGGGTCCCTGGAGGCCCAAATCCTACAGGCGGTGGTGGAGGTGGGATGCCTATCATCGAAGGGGGAGGTGGCGGAGGGGCAGGTGGTGGAGCAAACCCGGGTTTAGGGCCTGGCGGAGAGCTTAGAGGAGGAGCTGGTGGTGGGTGGCTTGGGCTGACCACACTGGATCTTTTGGGTCCAGCCAAACCAGATCCTCTTTGGTTGTCCACTGAGTAACTAAAAGGCCAAAGAAAAAAGACTCACCATCACTCTTAGAATGCAAATACCTACCTACAGTTAGCCTTGTCTCTATGCCGAGGTTTATCGTGGTTGACTATACTATTTCACTTTGGCTCAAACAGAAAGAAAAGCCTACCTATGGTCAGAACAGACCAATAATAAAATAAGCAGCCTTGTAGCCTCCTGTAGAGGAGGATAGCCAGATTGAGTAAAACTACCTGAAAGAAGTGGACTTCAGATTCCTCTATCGGGTAAGGGCTGGCTGAGACATCTCTTAGGCACCCCTCTACCTTTTCACCTCTCCTGGGGAAGGCATCCTCCTGAACCCTTCTCTAAGAATGGTCCATGGCAGTTGTCAGTTTAAACCTGCAGCCAGGATTAAGGGTGCATGCAAGACAGAACTGGAATAAAAATTCACCCACCCACCCACACACCAGGATCTGTTTCTCAGGCTATTAACATTCACCAGCATTGGAGAGGGCAGGAAACCCAAGCCAGGCTGACCACACCTGAGTGGGATATAGATTTAGGTGAATGCATCTTCAGTCCTCATGTGGGGAAATCTTAAGAGAGAATGAATCTCAATCTGAGAATCTGCAGAGATGGGAAATGAATGTGCCACCAGACTCCTGACCCAGGCTTGAAAGAGGATTAAGACTACACCTCTCCTGGGATCAGATTTGCTCTGATGCAGCTTCAAGGTCTCAGGCCATGTGTGAGGCTGCAGGTTTTCTTTTTCCACCTTTTTATCTAGTAGCTACTCCTTAGAAAAGCAGCCATTTTGGAATTTTCCACAGACCTTCAAGCCTTAGCTGCATCTGACAGGGCAACCAGCAGGAGTGATTTGGTAAGCAGAAGGAGATTTGGGATTAATGGTTTCAAGGGCCAAGAAGAATGAGGGGAGAGGAGGAGGGCAGCACTGCTTTAGGTCTCCATCTGAGGAGTCCTCAACATATTCAATCTCTAATTAAGCAGTATTCAAGGAGAAAAGTGCACCTTTCAAAGCTCTCATTTGTCGGGCTACAGAAAGGACAAAAGTAACTGAGAAAACAGTGCAATCTGAACAATTCTCAGATCTCTTTTCAATGTGTTACTGAAGTGTTACTGCCTAACACATCCTCTGTACACCTCTGCCAGGGACACTGACAAATAGCAAAATGGACAAATTTGGAGTTTCACCCCTCTTTTCCCTTTGTTTCATTCTTTCTGGAGATTCTACACAGCAGTGAAACTAACCAGAAGCAGTAAGAGAGAAAGTGACTCTATGCTAGGTTCCTAGACAACTGGGCAAGGTATTTGCAACTATTTCCTGGACAGCAGTTTGTACCATTTCATTTCATGATGAGTTAAAGAAAAAAAGTTGGTGACTTCTATTTGTTCAGGTATAGTCAGGAGCAGTTAAGAAAACAGGTTCTGGTCCAACTGACCAATCACGGCTCTGCCCTTACTGACTGTGACTTTTGGGTCATTTCATTGACCCTTCTGTGCCTCACAATTTACTCATCTGTAACATAGGGATAATAACAGTACCTATCTCAAAAGAGGACTCCTATGGGAACTGAGCAACATATACATACAGTGTTTAGCATAATGCCTGGCACCTTGCAAATACCGGGTAAATGTTAATTATTTCTATTATCTAGACAGTTTTGTCTGAAGTTATTTTAGTGGTCTTGACTTAGGGTTTGAACTCTTATTCCTTTTTTTTTTTTTTTTTTTTTGGCTCGCTCTGTCACTCAGGCTAGAGTGCAGTGGCATGATCATGGCTCACTGCGGTCTTAGCCTCCCAGGCTCAAGTGATCCTCCCACCTCAGCCTCCTGAGTAGCTGGGACCACAGGTGGGTGCCACCATGCCTGGCTAATTTTTTTGATTTTTAGTAGGGATGAGGTCTTGCTATGTTTTCCAGGCTAGTCTTGAACTTTTGGCCTCAAGAGATCCTCCCGCCTTGGCCTCCCAAAGTGCTGGGATTAAAAGTGTGAGCCACTGCTCCATTCTTTTGTTCTTGAGTGTATAACCACCAATAGTGGATGGAATAGGTGCCACCATTTACCTGAATTCTGCTGGTGGGGGAGGCAAGTTGTCCTCGGAGAAGGAAGGAGAAGGGGAAGAAGCAGAGTCTGACTGTGGTGGTGGTGGATAGTTGCCTGTATCCACGTTTTCAACACAGGCAATGCTGCCATTCTGGTACACCAAGGTGGGTGGATACCTGACAATGAACCGAATGCCAAAAACTGTCATTTAAAGAGCCTGAGTGGGTTTTCTTCTTAAAAGGTACTACAAAAATGCATTTGATACAAAAGCTATTAGGGAGAAATAAAATAGGTGTATTTCCCATATATTTTCTGCTACACTGAAATTTTATTTTAAGACTAAATATTCTATTGTCAAATATATCTCAGATATTTCTGCTGAATTGTTTGTAGTAACAGGATTCAACCCAGATTATCAAAACCATGCTGCTCCTTGCCCAGTCTTGGCCTTGTCAAACCTGGCAGTTCTTTTAAATTCTCTCCCCAGCGTCAGGTGCAGATATACCTGAATCCCAAAGCCTGTCCTGTGGCAAAGGGTGAAGCCAAGTCCCACAGGCTAGTGAGTTGCAAACATGTGACTGGCACACAGCCTGATTTTGAGGTCAGCAAGCCTCTGGAGAGCTCGAAGGCCAAGGAGGCACTGGATTGCAAAATGAGCTCAGGATGAATGCAGGGTGCTATGAGGTAGTAAATGCGGTCTTTCTGCCAGGTCTCTTATCAAACAAAATGAGCTGACGATTAAAGTAGGGTGCTAGGGCTTGCCTCATGAAAACCTGTCCCTCACTGCACTGGGCCTTGGGTAAATTTGTTCTGGGTGAACAACAACAAAACTTCAAACAAGCACAAATACACAAGCATCAGCTAGCAAAATCTGGCCTGCTATGCTCCACCTCCTGCCCTCTTTCCACCATTGTTGGGTTCTAAAGAACTCATCTAAAACAGACCCCAGGGAGAACAGAGTTGGAGGAAACTAACTGAATCTAAAGATTCTCTGATGTGGAAAATCCCCAAGGCCTGGAGCCCTGGAGCCTTGGAGCCTTGGCACGTCTCTTTATAGGTTCACTAACAGGCATGTCCAGATAGACTAGCCATGCAGCCCAACTCCAAACCGCCTGGACGACAGGAAAATGGGAGGCAAATCCTCATCTTCCTACTCCACAAAGAAAAGACACACATGGGTAGCTGGCATTCTGAACACGCAAACTTCTGGCTTTAGAGTCACTGAACCTGTGACAACTGCCTGTCTGAACAGGATGGGTGCATGGAACAAAATGGCCCCCTTTACTGGGAGGTGAAGGTAATGAAGGTACCCTCAGGGGTGATTTCCTAGTAAAGAAAAAGGTTCATTTTTTCTTTTCACCATCTTCATCACTCTTTAAAACAGATCTCTTAATCCATGAAGAACAAGTGTCAGAAGTGTCAAGATTTTTAAAAGTCAAGATTTTCATGTAGAGTTATTTCTAAAAGCTAGAACAACTCAACTCTTTCCTTTTATCATTCCTAGACACCCAGCATGGGCTGGCATGGTTCTCTGACAGCCATGATGCAATGTATTTAGAGAAAAAACCAGGGCGACATTGATTCCAAGCAGTCATGGTGACTTGGCTTTGAATGTCAACCAGGTCAGATACCAGGATAAGCATCAAACCATGCTTTAAAACCATCTTTTCCCTCCCTTTAAACCTCCAGTGTGATCTGGTATTGGAAAATGCGGTCAGACTGACACCTCTTATTTCTTCGCAGAGATATATAGCCTCAATACTGGCCGAGCAACCTTTCCCACACTGTCTATGAGGTCTGCATTCAGTCCCTTGGCCAGCCTCTCTCCCAAGACTGACAAAAGCTGACTGAAAAGTTGCTTCAGTGATGTGAACAACTTCCTTGCCTGGCCCTCCCCAGCTCTCAGAGTGAAATGCCCAGTTCTTAGGCATGACCTTCAAATCAATGCTCTGGAGGCAAAGGATTCCCAAGACCACTTTTCTTCCCTTTCCAGTCTTTCCTCTGGGGCCCTGAGATGTGTCAGTGTCTCGCAGAGTAAGGGCACTAGGAACCATGGGCTTTCTTTTCCAGACCACTCCGGTCACCTCATTTAAATTGCTGAGTCTCTTGATTTATTTAGCAAATTTTAATCACCAGATGGATGCACTTTAAAGTCGCTGATTAATAGTGGTATTGATCTAAGCCACACAGACAGACTTCAGGGGGTGTGAAAGGTGTCACACCAGAGCTGTCAGACTGTTGTCCCCAGGCCCCCAGCCCCTTCAAAGAATGCTACCGACAGCACAAAGGCATTACCTACCCAGAAGGCCCCAGTTTTTCTTTGGACTCTACAAATTCTTGTCCCATCTTCATTTTCTCCCACTCTTCCTTACGTGTCTTGATTTTACGTGGGTTTACATTCCCTCGATTTGGATTATCTTTCTTTTCTTTCTATAATGAAAAGAACAGGAAGGTCTTTGTAGAACATTTTCCAAAGTTGTTCATTAAAATTCTACCCATCTTCATGGATGCATATCTAAGAGATGATCTGCCTAGACAACATACAATAACTACATAACTTACAGAATTACTGGGTTTGGCGTGATCTAGAGGCCGTCTAATCCACACCATCCCCTAGGTGAAACATTTGCTCAATCCTACATTCAAATGCCTCCAGCAATGAGAAACCCACTACCTCTTTTCATTCACATTTTTGAAAAGCTCTAATTGCTTGAAGTTAGTAAATAGCTATTTATTATTTACTCAGCCCCAAAGATCAGTCAAGAGAGATGAGATGTAATGAGACCTACGGTTATCTGGGGCATATATAAGGAAATAGTTAAAATGAAAGAAAACAAAACAAAAATCAATGAAGAATTTTTCAGCCTGTGCAGCTGCTCTTGCCCCTGGCACTCTCTTGGGCCTCCCGGCAGCCACGCTTAATGGGAATGAGGTTGCAACTGGTAGGTCACATACATATCAGGAAGACTCTATGGGGAAGAAGAATCTCCAAAACCTACATATATCCCCCCACCCTGGCCCCACCCAACCAGTAGTGAAGGTGTTAAACTGCTCCTGTTGCAAATCAAACATTGCAGAACCTTGTGCTAATCTCTGAGAAATGAGCTGCAAAAGTGGCGGGGAAGGGACTAGCCTAGCTTGCGTGTCCAGCAGAGTCAGGTGCAAATTGCAAGAGAAATAAATGGTGAATAGAAAAGTCAATTTCTAAAACTCAGCCTGAATATACTCAATTGTTAATAGCGCTGGGGGGAACAAACACATTTTTGGTGTGATTTATACTTTCATCTTGGTTGTGCTTGGTGTGGCCACATTTTTTTAAGAGTTTCACCTGGCATCCAAGCAAGCAGCCACTCAAAATGATTACTTCACATAAGACTGGCTTCCTTTTTATCCCCCCTCCACAATCGTGCCTACTGATGTGGAGAACAGAGGCCCCTTTCCCCTCACCCTATGCTTTCTCTTCTCTTTCATGATATCCTTGGTGTCCTGCAGCATCTTCTCCTTCCAAAGATCAAAGAAGTATGAAGGGTCTGTGTAGAATTTGAGTGCCTCTTTTCCATCATCCCTGGGATAGAAATGAAGACAAGTAGCTGTCAGTAGACAGATGAGCTCCCAACCAAATCCAATATTCCAAACACCTACCAGTTAGCAGTTTTTACACCAAGGAATCAAGAAGTCATTTGAATCGATTGCATATTTCCTCTCCCATACCAGCATTTCAATGCCCCTGAATGGCACCTCTCTACTTATCAAGCTTTTTAAGAACCTTAGCCTTACTTTCAATTCCTGGTAGATGAATTTGCATTGTCAGGGCAAGAACAGGTGATAGCAGTAGGGATTCTGATTACTTCTAATGATCTGCATGGCCACAGACATCTCCCTGAGGATATTCGGATATCCTGGTACATCAGAGGGAATTTCTACCACTGGTTCCTCTTTTCGCACCAGTTCCCCAGGACTCTCTAGGAAGCATCAGTAGCTTTCCACCCACTGGAAATCTGTGTATACATGTGGAGGTTCATGTGTATGCATATGTACACATATATACATGAAAAGTGTGTGTGTGTACAGCTGTTATTTCTCTGCACACACAGATAAGAAACCACAGCACTCCGCCTTTTTCCTCCCTTCTAAAATAGCTCAGCATGCACACACACCCCAACCACAAGGGGGCTCCAGTGAAAAAAGACGGCCAGCTGTTAAGATCACAAGGTTTAATCACCAGCTCCTAATTAGTGGCTGTGCCAGTGGGACAGCATAAGTCACTGCGTATCCTTATAAGGGCTATCTGCCAGACTCAATGGTCCTGGTTGAAATCTTGCACTTTGGCATGGATAAGGCCCTCTCACTATCCAGAAAATATGTGCTTAGGAGTGAACATTTATCTTTACATTATTCTGAACTAAAAAGAACTGGAAAGGCAATTCTATTCCCTCCCCTCCAATCCTATCACAACACAGAAAGCACTTCCAAATCAAATATTAATGATTGAGACAGAGTCTAGCTCTGTTGCCAGGCTGGAGTGCAATGGCGTGATCTTGGTTCACTGCAACCTCCACCTCCTGGGTTCAAGCAATTCTCGTGCCTCAGCCTCCTGAGTAGCTGGAACTACAGGCATGTGCCACTACACCCAGCTAATTTTTGTGTTTTTAGTAGAGACAGGGTTTCACTATGTTGGCCAGGATGGTCTGGATCTCTTGACCTTGTGATCTGCCCACCTTGGCCTCCCAAAGTGCTGAAATTACGGCATGAGCCACCGCGCCCAGCTGTTTGTTTTCTGAGACAGAGTCTCACCTGTCGCCCAGGCTGGAGCGCAGTGGTGCGATCTCGGCTCACTGCAACCTCCGCCTCCCAGATTCAAGCGATTCTCCTGCCTCAGCCTCCTGAGTAGCTGGAACTACAGGCACGTACCACCACACCCAGCTAATTTTTGTATTTTAAGTAGCGACAGGGTTTCACCATATTGGTCAGGCTGGTCTCAAACTCCTGAGCTTGTGATCTGCCCGCCTCGGCCTCCCAAAGTGCTGGGATTATAGGCATAAGCCACCGTGCCTGGCCACATTAATGATTTCTATATTAAATCTTCTTCTGAGTTAGATGTACACCAGTCATTTCTGTTATGCCAAGTTCAGATAATTGAGAGGCCATGCTAATTCTGCTACTGTTACTGAAGAAAAAAATTCTATTAATATCATTTGTTTATCCAATCCTATCACAAACCCTATTTCACACTCCTTACAATATTACTAGCTGTACGACCCCTTTCTGCCCCACAACCCCTCTGCCCAAACCCAACTAGACTCAATAATGGAGGCTGCAGAGTCAAATCTCTGTCCTGCTATGCTGGTCTCTTTGAAAGCCAAGAGGAAAACATAATTTTACACAGTAAAATGAAGGACAGATGCCATGTACTTTATATCTGTGTGAGAAGGTTCCCTGAATCAGACTGGTGTTCTTGAATTTCACATGGGGATGCATGTGTGCCTGTGTGTGCGCACGCGCGCTCACACACACACACACACTCTCTCTCTCTACCTTGTAGTGTACACAAGTCTGATAGAAGACATCCGCCTCCAGCTATCTGTAATTACTTTTTACCTGCTCCAAAGATATGTATGGATGTAAGCAAGATAAATATTCGCCTTCTGCCCCTCTTCAGTGGTTTTTTGCAGGATGGCAAAACTACCAAACCACTAGAGGAGAGGGGCTTTAAGTTGTCTATAAGGCTACCTTGTTTTTCAAGTCCAGCCACAGCAGGGTAGGTCCTTTCAGAAGGAAATGTCTAAAGGATGTTCAAAACAAAGTGAACAATGCTCATTTGGAAGAATGCCAATTACTCCTTAAGCTTTGGAAAGACCCCTCTGGGCCCAGAGCAGCCAGTCCAAGAGGCTGGCCCCACTAACACGCCCAAACATCTGGTAATCTAGTGGTTTCCAAGTAAGTGGGAGCCTTGCTAGAATGTTGCCCCTGGGATCCATGCTGTAGGACCGCCTTGTAACAAAGTCCTTTTGGTTCTATAATAACTAAATTCCTTGGATGGAATCCAAGACGGACCTGGTTTATATGAAATTAAACTCTGTAGCATGCAATGTTACAGTAAACTTTCAATATATATTATACTCACTATGCATTTCAGAAACCAAACAATAATAAGTGACAAGTGTCTATGGGGTAAATTTTAGTTTCTGCCACCACAGACAACATTGGGGTAGGCAGTAAGCTTTTAAATACAAGCCTCTGATGTAAACAACCACTTCAGATAAAAAGACCATCTAGTGTTATTAACCATAGGTTGAAAAAGGGAGGAGCTAGCCGGCCATTACCTGTAAGGGGTAAGATTGTTGAGAGGGGGAGGAGTATCACAAGTATTGTATGTTTCTAAGACAGGCACTGGGAGAGAGTTTCTGTCAAAAAGTTTCTGATCTTGAATGGTGGAGCTTCTGAAGGCCTTTCGGGTGTTGATTCCTTGTAGTGACACTGAGAGAAGATGGAAGGCATTAGAAAATGGACGACAGGCTATTTGAGCAAACACTGAGTCACACCAGTCGGAGAGGCCTCAGCTGCTGCATTTCTTGGCTGCGGCTGTCTGCAGCCAGGCTTTTTTTTTTTTTTTCCCCTCCCGCTCGGGGAAGCCCCACAAGGCTGTCAGCAGCCCAGTCATTTCACGACTGAACAAAATGAGGCAACACAAAGGTTTACTATGTGGCCAGATCTAGCAGGCCTCTCCTTAGGAGGAATGAATCTTCCAAGTACTTTTATGGTAGCAGAATACGATTGAGGGAGGGGAAATCTGAGAAAGAAGGAATTGGGGGAATGGGAGAAAGGAGTACATGGGGGTGTGGTAGAGCTAGAAAGGTTCTTCCCACCACTCAGGCTTGTGTCATTTCAAAGCAGAACTCTATAGGTCTCTGTGATTTCTCCCCACTTTTTTTTTTTTATAAATCAGGGAAAAAATTCTACAAAACTGTTCAGCAGAGTCTGCAAATGCTGAGCTCAACTTTCTTACCTTCTTCTTCCTTGGGATCCAGCTGAGTAACTTTAACTTGTAGTCGGTCAACCCTCTCAGCAAGGGAGCTTACCCGAGAGGCAAAGGTATTTGCCTGAGTAAAGAGCTCTCCAAAAATGTCCTCTGCATATTTACCTGGGAAGAGCAAAGAAACAACTCACTAGTGCATAGAAGTAACATAAATGGTCAGAAAAACTGGCTACTAAAGATCGTATTCCCTAACTCCCAAACACATACATACATACATACACATACACATACCCTAAGACGGTTTGGGCTATATGCAGATGACTGCTCTTGGAGACAGAGAAATACTCTTCATAGTTTAGGAAGTCTGCATATGTTCTATAACTAATAGAGCGTTCTTGACAGACTGTGAACAGTCATGAAACTCAAAACAGGCTGAATAAAACTGAAAGATCTAATGCAAAAAATTAAGACTGGAAGAACAGATAATATTTCTACACATTTCCAGCCTAGGCAACACGGTGAAGCCCAATCTCTACTAAAAATACAAAAATTGGCCGGGCGCGGTGGCTCAAGCCTGTAATCCCAGCACTTTGGGAGGCCGAGGCGGGTGGATCACGAGGTCAAGAGATCGAGACCATCCTGGTCAACATGGTGAAACCCCGTCTCTACTAATACAAAAAATTAGCTGGGCACGGTGGCGCGTGCCTGTAATCCCAGCTACTCAGGAGGCTGAGGCAGGAGAATTGCCTGAACCCAGGAGGCGGAGATTGCGGTGAGCCGAGATCGCGCCATTGCGCTCCAGCCTGGGTATCAAGAGCGAAACTCCGTCTCGAAAAAAAAAAAAAAAAAAAAAAAAAAAAAAAAAAAAAAAATACAAAAATTAGGCAGGCGTGGTGGCAGGAGCCTATAATCCCAGCTACTAGGGAGGCTGAGGCAGGAGAATCACTTGAACCAGGGAGGTGGAGGTTGCAGTGAGTTAAGATCCAGACACTGCACTCCAGCCTGGGTGAAAGAGTGAAACTCAAAAACGAAACAAAAAAAAGAAAAAAAAGCCTACACATTTGCTATAGCCTTTAGCCTCTTGTTGTTCTGTAAAAGCACCTTATAAAATGGTTCTGAAAAACAGACTGGGAGTTCAGAGGACGTTCTAGGTATCTAAAATTAACAAGAAAAATAAGAAATTTGTTCCTGAATAGAGCCTTAAAAGTATAGTGAACAACCATGATTAGCTGTGGTATCTTGGAGGGGTCCTGAGCTTATCAGAGATGAACAACTTCTAAGAGGTGGAAAGATTACTTTATGTTTTATAACCTATAACTTTCTTTTCTTTTTTCTTTCTATTTTTCTTTTTGGAGACAGAGTCCCTCTGTAGCCCAGGCTGGAGTACAGTGGTGTGATCTTGGCTCACTGCAACCTCTGCCTCCTGGGCTCAAGAGATTCTCACATATCAGCCTCATGAGTAGCTGGGATTACAGGTGCGCACCACCATGCCAGGCTAATTTTTGTATTTTTAGTAGAGACAGGGATTTGCCAGTTTGCCCAGGCTGGTCTCAAACTCTTGCCTCAAGTGATCCATCCACCTTGGCCTCCCAAAGTGCTGAGATTACAGGCATTGAGCCACCACGCCCGGGCTGTAACCTACAACTTTCAAAGTCTTTTCTCTAGGTTACAATCCTTCAAATCTATATCTTAGGAACAAAGTGAAAAGCTGAAACTTCCAAGCCCTCTATGAAAAACAACATACCAGTGGTCTCTTTCCACAATGTCTTGATTTTTAGAAAAAGAAAAGTTCTGTACTTTCAACCCTGGAATGCAAGGAGAATTTGCAGCCAAAGAAACATAACAGCAATTTGACACTACCTCTATATTGTCATTCCAAGCCACAGGCACATTCTTACTAGGAATGAAAAGTGGTGCATACAAATAAATATACCATCTGAGCTGCTGCTTCTTTTTTACTTTTTGGAGACAGAGTCTCGCTCTATCCCCCAGGCCCAAGTACAGCGGCACACAATCTCAGCTCACTGCAGCCTCCTCCTTCTGGGTTCAACCAATTCTCATGCCTCGGCCTCCTGAGTAGCTGGGATTACAGGTGCTTGCCACGACACCAGGTTCATTTTTGTATTTTTAGTAGAGACACGGTTTCACCATGTTGGCCAGGCTGGTCTTGAACTCCTGACCTCAGGTGATCTACCCGCCTCAGCCTCCCAAAGTGCTGGGATTATAGGTGTGAGCCACTGCGCCCAATCCTACCATCTGAGCTTCCTACTTGCAAGGTGAAGGCAGGCATAAGAGATTGTGCCCAATCAAAAGATAATTTTTTTTTTGAGAATTATTTAAAGTAGGCTCAATTTTTAGCTTCAAAACTACACTATACTTAGTCCATATTTGAGGGGGAAAAAATAGCCTAAAAGGCCAAAACCATACCTTCAGGTGAACTGTAGCTCACCTTCCCAGCACAACCTGAAGAGTGGGGATAAGACCAATCAACTGCATATTTTGAATTGCTGGTAAATTTAAGTCAATAAGGATTTCTAATCAAGGAAGAAGCAAGTCCTTGCATACTGAATGGTTTGTGACCTAAACAACTATGGGAAGCGCCTGAGCTCAAATAACTCAAATCAGCTAATGAGCATTTCTATTCTGCAGGTTGAGGATTTTATTTGATCTCTGTTCAAAATATAGCTAAGTTCCTATAAAAACCATACTGTATCATGCTCGTCTAGGTAATGGAAAATTGTGTTTGGAAGGCTAAAACAGAGAAATATGCAACATTATGTGTAGAAAATAAATCAAGCTCAAAAATATTTGTTAAAAATAACAGAAGGCTGGGGCCGGGCATGGTGGCTCACGCCTGTAATCCAAGCACTTTGGAGGCTAAGGTGGGCAGATCATCTGAGGTCAGGAGTTCAAGACCAGCCTGATCAACATGGTGAAACCCTGTCTTTAAAAAAATAATAATAAATAAATAAAATAAATAAAAAAATAATAGAAGGCTGGGCATGGTGGCTCATGCCTGTAATCCCATCATTTTGGGAGGCCAAGGTGGGTGGATTACCTAAGGTCAGGAGTTTAAGATCAGCTGGGCCAACACGGTGAAACCCTGTCTCTACTAATAATATAAAAATGAGCTGGGCGTGATGGCGGGTGCCTGTAACTCCAGCTATTCAGGAGGCTAAGGCAGAAGAATTGCTTGAACCTGGGAGGCAGAGGTTACAGTGAGCGAAGACTAAGCCACTGCACGCCAGCCTGGGTAACAGAGGGAGACTCCATCTCCAAAAAAAAAAAAAAAAAGCTGTCTGTGGTGACATACACCTGTAATCTCAGCTACTCAGGAAGTTGAGGCATGAGAATCACTTGAACTTGGGAGGCAGAGGTTGCAGTGAGCCGAGATTGTGCCATTATACTCCAGCCTATCTCAAAAATAATAATAATAAATAATAAAATAATAAAAGAAAAGAAAAGGGCTGGGTGCGGTGGCTCAAGCCTGTAATCCCAGCACTTTCGGAGGCCGAGGCGGGTGGATCACAAGGTCTGGAGATTGAGACCATCCTGTTTAACATGGTGAAACCCCGTATCTATTAAAAATATAAAAAATTAGCCAGGCATGGTGGTGGGTGCCTGTAATCCCAGCTATGTGGGAGGGAGGCTGAGGCAGGAGAATCACTTGAACCCGGGAGGCAGAGGTTGCAGTGAGCCAACATCACGCCACTGCACTCTGGCCTGGACGACAGAGCAAGACTCCATTTCAAAAAAAAAAAGAAGAAAAGAAAAATATCTATTAACCATCCAGCTATTCTGGAGGGAGAAAAAAAAAACCCCAATCCCCTTACACCAAGAGAGTCACCAAGAGAGTACCTAGGATTTCCTGCTCCTTAAGTGAAGGGGGTAGTGACAGCGGGAGTAGAGGCTCAGTGTGGCACAGTGATTTTCAAGATAAAATCTTAACAAAGAACCTCAATATTTAAAACTGCTAACAATAAAATCTCTATTTTAAGAGGGAGTGAGGTGATGTGAAGGCTTCCCCACTGTCTCAACTCAGGCCCAAGGCAGACTTACAACTATACTATGAGACATGCAAGGAGCAGTTGACTTTAAATCAGAAAATCTGAATCAGTCTCAGATTTATACTTGTGTACTCATCAGCAAGTCACAATCTCCCAGCCTTAGTTTCCTCATCTGTAAAGTGGGGATATCTACCCCATCAAGTTACCTTGAGGATTAAGTGAGCTAAAAATGTGAGTTGTTACAATGAGATTCTTCCTTATACTGCTCAACCACATTACATGACTTAAGATTGTAAATACCTAAGGCCAGGCACAGTGGCTCATGCCTATAATTCCAACACCTTGGGAGGCTGAGGTGGGTGAACCACTGACGGGCAGGAGTTTGAGACCAGCCAGGCCAACATGGTGAAGCCCCTTCTCTACTAAAAATGCAAAAATTAGCTAGGCATGGTGCCGCATGCTTGTAATCCCAATTACTCGGGAGTCTGATACAT
Source organism: Aotus nancymaae (assembly GCF_030222135.1). Lineage (NCBI taxonomy): Eukaryota > Metazoa > Chordata > Mammalia > Primates > Aotidae > Aotus > Aotus nancymaae. Next base: position 23,986,432 of record NW_026988467.1, read on the forward strand.
GAAAATTGCTTGAGCCCAAGAGGCAAAGGTTGTAGTGAGCCAAGATCGCACCACCGCACTTCAGCCTGAGCAATGGAGCAACACTGTCTCCAAAGGAAAAAAAAAGCGTAAATTCTGAATAGCCTAAGTTTTTGTTTTTAAATGTTTTTATTTTTTAGACATTGTCTTGCTCTATTGCCCAGGCTGCAGTGCAATGGCATGATCTCTGCTCACTATAACCTCTGCCTTCTGGGTTCAACAGATTCTCCTACTTCAGTCTCCTGAGTAGCTGAGATTAAAGGCACATGCCACCTCGCCTGGCTCATTTTTGTATATTTAGTAGAGAAGAGGTTTTCACCATGTTGGCCAGGATGGTCTCAAACTCCCAACCTCAAATGATCTGCCTTGGTCTCCCCAAGTGCTGGGATTATAGGCATGAGCCACTATGCCCAGCCTAAATACCCTGTTTTAAGCTTAGAGGAAAATTTTAGTTATAATTCCAATCAGTAATTTGAGAGTCTCTATTCTTCAAGTGCTAAAAATTACTCCCAATTTCAGAAAACAATATTATGATACTGAACTAGGGAAAACCAAAATGTCTTGCTCAAGAGTTAAATTTCACTCATTCAGATGACCAAGACAGACCCAATATCCATCAGGACATCCATAACAGATAACACATTCTGCAAAAGATTCCAGGAAGCAGTCTTCAATTTTGTTTTTTTCCTTAGTAGAACTCTTCAAATGAAATGTTACACGGAAGCAGAACAGGTAAAACTGATTTTTAAAAATGTGAAGCTGCTCTTATTGAAGTCTGAGTGGGAGTCTTGGAGCTCCCCAGTGGCATGCCCCACCCCCTCACCCACACTGCAGTCAGTCAGAAACCCAACATCTAGTTTGATTTTCTAATGACCCAAGTGGGGGTTCCATTCTCCTGGGTGGCCACAATACTGATCCAAAGTGCTTGCTGGCTGGCTGTACCTACATTTCCTAAGATATGGCAACCAAATATGCGAAATGCCAATCTTACTGTTCTGAGAAAAAATCAGAATTCTGGATGTGCTGTCACGGAGCAATCTAATAGCTGTGGAATTTTTAGTTTTAGACTTTATCCATTTCATAATCAGACTTTCACTACTAAATTGAGAAGTTCCACCTAGGTACAATGTACATAAGGCCAAGGTCATGAGCCTGAAGCACATATGAACCCTTCCCTGTACTCCTCTCAGCTAGATGAAATCCTAGTCATCTTTCAAGGTCCCATTCAAATGTAACCTCTTCTATGAAGCATTCCTTGACCCTGCCTGTCCCCACCTGTGCTGCCACTACCCACAGAAAGTATTCTTTCCATTCTTACATTCTTTGTGCATCAACAGCATGAAATCGTGGGAAATATATAGACATGAATTATTCGACAAACATTTACTAAGCTTCTGCTGGGTCACAGGTACTATATAAGGTAGACACTGGGGTTCGAGGACAAACAACACATGATTTCTACCTTCAACTTTTTTTTTTTTTCGGTTGCCCAGGCTGGAGTACAGCCACGCTATCTCAGGGCACTGCTGCCTTGACCTCCTGGGCTGAAGGGATCTTTCCACCTCAGCCTTCCAGATAGCTGGAAGTACAGGCGTATGTCACCACACCAAGCTAATTTTGTTTATTTTTTGTAGAGGCAGGGTCTCACTATGTTACCAAGGCTGTCTCAAAATCCTGGGCCCAGGTGATCCTCCTGTCTCAACCTCCCATACTGCTGAGATTATGAGCATGAGCCAATGCACCCAGCCAAGGATTTTTTTTTTTTTTTTTGAGATAGAGACTTGCTCTGTTGCCCAGGCTGGAGTGCAGTGGCATGATCTCGGCTCACTGCAACCTCCGCCTCCTGGGTTCAAGTGATTCTCCTGCCTCAGCCTCTTGAGTAGCTGGGATTACAGGTGCATGCCACCATGCTCGGCTAATTTTTGTATTTTTAATAGAGATGGGGTTTCATCATGTTGGTTAGGCTGGTCTCGAACTTCTGACTTAGTGATCCACCCGCCTCAGCCTCCCAAAGTGCTGGGACTACAGGCGTGAGCCACTGCGCCCGGCCCCCAGAATTTTGAATTGCGTATAAGAGACATAGGTAATCTGTAATATAATGTGATAGGATAATATAGGCATGTAATGGGAGCTCAAAAGTGCACTCTTAGCCCAACCTGGAAGAGGAGATCCCTGAGCTGGGCTTTCCTACAGGCAGCTAGGCAGCCAAAGATGGCAAGGACTGTTCAGCCAGGCGGGATAGCAAGAGCACTGCATGGAAGTATGAGAGAGCATAGTCTGTCTCAGGAGAACTACTAGTAATTGATAATTCATTCTTTCTTCCCTTCCTTTTTTCCTTTAAATTAATTAATTAATTAATTAATTTGAGACAAAGTCTCACTCTGTTGCCCAGGCTGGAGTGCAGTAGCACGATCATGGCTCACTACAGTCTTGAACTCCTAGGCTCAACCAATCCTCCCACCTTAGCCTCCCAACCAGCTGGGACTATAGTTGTGCACCACCACACCTGGATAATTTTTTAATTTTTTGTAGTGATAGGGTCTTGGTATGTTTCCAGGGCTGGTCTCGAACTCCTGAGCATAAGCAATCCTTCTGTCTCAGCCTCCCAGAGTGCTATTGAGCCACTGTGCTGGGCTCCCTTTTTCCATTTTATAAGACTGTAAAATGAGGAGGGCTGGGCATGGTGGCTCACACCTGTAAACCCAACACTTTGGGAAGCCGAGGTGAGTAGATAACCGGAGGTAGGTCAGGAGTTTGAGACCAGCCTGGCCAACATGGTGAAACCCATCTCTACTAAAAATACAAAAAATTAGCTGGGCATGGTGGCAGGTACCTGTAATCCCAGCTACTCAGGAGGCTGAGGCAGGACAATCACTTCAACCCAGAGGCGAAGGTTGCAGTGAGCCAAGATTGTGCCATTGCACTCCAGCCTGGGTAACAAGAGCAAAACTCCGTCTCAAAAAAAAAGAAAAAAAAGAAAGAAAGAAAAACATTTGTTACATTACAAAAGTTAACACAGAATTAATTTTCAAAGCCTCAGAAATTCAGAATTATAAAAGTAAAAAGTGAGATTTAAGTTTTAGGCAGATCACTCTGGCAGGGATAAGGGGACAAATTTAAGGGGGCTGGATCAAAGAAAGAAGGCAGAGGGAGGCTTGGGTAATAGTTTAGGTGAAAGTCAATGAAGTCTGAACCAGGGCGATATTGGCAGAGATAGAGCTGAGAAATTCATAGGAAGTCTGAATTTAAACAGTGACTTTGCCTCTTACTGGCTCTATATCTTTAGGAAAATTACCTTAATTTTTTTTTCTTTTGAGATGGAGTCTAGCTCTGTTACCCAGGCTGGAGTGCAGTGGCACGATCTCGGCTCACTGCAACCTGCCTCCCAAGTAGCTGGGACTACAGGTTTGCGCAACTATGCCCAGCTAATTTTTGTATTTTTAGTAGAGACGGGGTTTCACCATGTTGGCCAGGCTGGTCCTGAACTCCTGACCTCAAGTGATTCACCCCCCTCAGCCTCCACAAGTGCTGGGATTACAGGCATGAGCCACTGTACCTAGCCAAGTTACCTTATTTTTCTGAGGCTTCTTTTCTTCATCTGAAAAATGAAAATACCACCACCTAATCTCAAAGGATTACTGAGAAGACTAAATGAGATAATCTATGTCAAGATCTTATTCAAACCCGGAATAAAGTAGGCAATCAACAAATGTGGGTTCCCTTCTCACTCTCTTCCCATTCTCTCCCCTTTTTTTGAGACTGTTGCCCAGGGTGGAGGGCAGTGGCGCGATCTCGGCTCACTGCAACCTCTGCCTCCTGGGTTCAAGTGATTGTCCTGCCTCAGCCTCCCGAGTAGCTGGGATTACAGGCACCCGCCACCACGCCCGGCTAATTTTTTGTATTTTTAGTAGAGACAGGGTTTCACCATGTTAGCCAGCATGGTCTTGAACTCCTGACCTCGTGATCCACCCACCTCAGCCTCCCAAAGTGCTGGGATTACAGGTGTGAGCCACCACACTCAGCTCCTGTTAAGAATTATTTATTTTTGTCTCCCCTTGTATATAATGAGCTCCTGGAGGGCAGAGACCATTTCTTATTATTGCTGTATCCCTATCCCCTCAGCATCTGGTACATAAAATATATTCAACACATGTTTATCAGATGAATAAAGGGTCAGTTAGCCCCCACAATGTAAGAAAATCTTGTTTCCTTGGGCGTAAGGTGACTTTGGCCCTCAGATCAGCTTCCTCAAGATAGGAGTGGTCTGATTACAAGTGCAAGTGTGAGCAATGGCACCCATCAACACCACCCTGGAAAAACAGCTGAGAGCATAACTTCAGTAAGTGAAAATAAGGAGCACCATTAACTAGATATTCTTTGTCCTGTGAAGAAGGAACTAGTGTGTGATTGACTTCCACCCATTTGGCCTTCTCAGAGAGAGAGAGAGAGAGAGAGAGGCAGAAATTATGCCTTTAAAAAGCAGTGAGGCTCTCTGCAGCCTTCATGTCAGCTGCACTGCTGTCGTGCTACTGTCAATGTTCTTTTGTATAAGACAGGCACTGGCAGGGTTTCATTTCTTCATGATGCCCCATCTAGGTTTTTCAAAGCCCTGGATCAACTGAGATGGTCCCTGAGGTAGGTGAAGGCTTAGGAATCTCAGACTCCATACATCATCTGGTTATACAGTTCTGTCTCCTCAGGCTCCTATTTTAAAGGCTGGGCCTATTGCTATCCGGGGGAATACAGGCTTTCTTGATATTCCACTGCCTTCACTAAGGGCAGTGATGCGATAGGAGGGGTGAGTGCCTGAAATAATTCACATCAAGATGCCTTTGCTAAGGAAGATCACTAAATGGCATTTTGACGGAGGTGCTTATGGGAGCTGGAGTGGCACTAGACAAATGCAGAGCCAATCCAAGCATCTGCCCTTCCCATATCTCAGCTTCAAGCAAACAAAGTCAACTTGATTCAGAATGAATCCAAACCACATGCATGTACCCCACCCAAAGCAGTCTCATTCATTCTTGCCAATTAAAAATATATATATAGTTGAGCTGGCTTTCCTTCAGCTCCAAAACAGTCTGGGCTAACCCCCATCTTCCTCCTAAGGAAGAATGGCTCCAGCTACTATTTGTGTCACTGTATGTTCACACAGCTTGCAAAACTCCCAATACACCAGAGACTGCAGAAGTAATTTGTACCCTGAACTTGGACCTGGGGGCTTGCAGCACAATTAAATGTGTACCAGGGTGGACAAGTCAGTCAGAATCTCTCCAAAGGCATGTTTGCTTTGCTCCTCTTTGGGAAGAAAAGGGGTGTGGGTGTTGGGTAGATAAAGACTATTGGCACATTTGAGGCTTCAACAAAGTCAAGCTACATCGAACAGCTCATGTAATTACAGGCACATTCCCCGACCCAAGATACTGCTCTGTGAACCTCCCACTTTACACACACAGAATTCTGCTCTGTCATTCCGTCTGCAGTTTTTGCTGCAGCCCTTCCTGCCACCCTTCCCACAGATTTCTGTTGAAGCAGGTGGAGGGGGAGGGGGAGGGAACCTAGAGGGTGGTGGTAGATAAAGAAGGTTGAAGAGAAGAAGCTACACCAAAAGGGAGCCTCTCTTTGGGGATGAGAGGGAGGATACATTTCGCATTACCTAGGGAAGGCAGATGGGGGAGAAACAGGAACGCAGGAGGAGAAGGAAACTAAATAAAGAGCACCAACGACCCCTGAGGGCAAAGCACAGGCTCTCCGAGGCACTCACTCAGGCTGCCCAGCTGTCGGATGACATTTGCCAGGGTGATGTTGGTCACGCATTCCAGCTCGCTTCTAACGCTAGGCAACGTCTGACGGCACAGGTGCCTTGGCTCGATGTTCCTCGTTACTAACGGCATGGTGGACCTGCTTCAGGCAATGTTCTGAATGATGAAAAACAACCTAAAAAAGAAATAACAGGAAAGTATTACTCAACCACAAATTCCAGGCACACTAGGGCTGTGCGAATCTTTTTTTTTTTTTTTTTGTCTTACCCTGATATAAAACAGCTTTAAAAAAAAAAAACCTTCACTCCCCCTATCTTTCTTTTTCTTTCATTTTTAAGTCCTCCCTCCCCTGCCCTTTTTAAGGTTTGCTATTAGAAGATCTGCTATGTAAGTTTAGAAATTCTGGACTGATGACTGCTGCCTGAGGTACACAGGCAGCATAGAAACCTTAAAGCGTCAAATACTGCTCCAACCAACAAGAGTCCCCAGAGGCAAGGAGGCACGGTTAGAAAACAGCCTCTTCAGCAGGCACTGGATGGTACAGATCCTATCCTTGGGGTGTTCATAACCAGCACAGATCAGATTCTGGGCCACCAATTATAAAGATCAAAAAAGAGCACTGTCACCTGATAATCTCCACAATGAAATCAAGCTGCCAATAGTGATGGATATACATCAGGATATAACTTTTCCAGTCCTTCCTTGGTGGATGGCTGTTAATGTATGACTAATACTAATGCCAGTATTAAGTTTAGTTTGTAAATTGACAGAATGAGAGAATATAAAGTAAAAATTTTACACGTTCAATATGTCAAACATGATGCTGAGTAAACTGTGCTATAAGATTCCCTGGTACTTTCTCTTCTACCCAACAGCTCCCTTTCTCACTTCCATCTGGTTCAACACACCTGGGCCAAAAGGCTCTAGAGACAGCAGGAAATGTCTGGAGCAGATCCGGAAACCTTCCAGTTACTGTTTCTTATCCGGTAGGCTGAGCCCCTTTCCCTAGGAAATCCCCCATTACTTCAGGTTCATGCTGAGCTATTGTTTTAGATTTAGATTACCAAATTCCTAGTTTTACAAGGATAGGAAAGGGTTTTAATTTCCACAAAATGGATGTGACTATAGTCAAGGCACGCTGGACCGGTCCTCTTCTCCACATCTTGTAAAACTAAAGAAATCGAAAATAGCCTAATGGTTTCATGCTAGGGAAAACGACAAATTCACTTTAAATGAAAAGGTAAAGCATAAAGTTAACATATCTAAATCCTCAATTTTTTTTCTTATTTTTTATTCTTTTTTGAGACAGGGTCTCGTTCTCTCACCCACGCTGGAGTGCAGTGGTGCAATCTCAGCTCACTGCAACCTCCACCTCCTAGGCTCAAGCCAGCCTCCCGCCTCAGCCTCCCAAGTAGTTGAGACTACAGGCATGCACCACCATGCCTAGCTAATTTTTGTATTTTTTGTAGAGATGGGGTTTTGCCATGTAGCCCAGACTGGTCTTGAACTCCTGACCTCAGCCTTCCAAAGTGCTGGGATTATAAGCATAAGCCACTGCGCCCAGCCTTTTGTTTTTTTGAGATGGGGCCTTGCTCTGTCATCCACTATGGAGTGCAATGGTGCGATCACAGCTCACTATAGCTTTGACCACCTGACTCAAATGATCCTCCCACCTTAGCCTTCTGAGTAGCTGGGCTAAGTCCCCAATATTATAAACTCCTTTTTTTTAAAAAAAAAAAAAAAAAAAAAAAGGCAAAATGGGTTTACTTACATCAAATCTTAAAACACCAGCTCATCACCAAAAAGTTGACTATGAATACAAAATGCTTAAACCAAACTAAACATTACAGACATATTGTCTGACCAAAAGAGAAAAAAAAAAAGCCTTCCAGGCTCAAAGGGGGAGTAGAACCCTTTGGAACAGACTGCTCCTTGTTATGGACATTCTGATCTGCTACAAGTAAAAATAAAACAGGAAGCCAGCAGCTTGGGGAACAAGATTTCCTGTCACCAACAGCAACAGCCCAAGAACCAAGAGAATCAGCTGTTTGCTTATAACTTTGAACCTCCCTTTAATAGTCACTGTGTGGCAGCTGTGCCTATCTTTGGGGTGCAGAGGTGTTTCCTGAATACTTGTCTACTGTCTAAGGAAATGATTTCCATTCCATTCCTCTGCTAAATTCCCCCTTTAACCCCAAGGGTTTTCTAGTCCAAACCCTGAACTTCCCAATTTAACTCTTTCCCTCTTTTATTTAATGTAAGGGGTATCAGGTACTAACATGCAATCTTCAGTAACACATGGTAAAAAGAGAGTTTAGAACAGGAGAGGTGGGAGGAGGTTCCAAATGAAACAACCTTGCAGGGCTCTGAATACCATCCTCTAGGTGTCCTTAGATTCCCAAATTTCAAACTTTCAAGATCAACCAGAAATTTGGTGTATGGCCAGGAATGATTGAAAACAGCCACTGTGGCTCTTCCACTGGTAATCATTTCAGTACTCATTCCAGCTTCTCAGAGGAGCTAAAAGAACCAGACTACCTTGAAATTCTGCACTGAATGTGACCACTGACGGCATTCTGGACTTTCCCTCTGGATATCTAATAGAAACTAGATTCCAGATGGCTATATAAATTTCAGATTGAGTGTGGGGGGTAAATTCTAACACCTTGGTACTTGGTACGCGGAAAAGCAGAACAAATGGAATTAACTCTATGTCATCTGGTTGGGGTTTACCTGGAACCAAGTTTTCAAAAGCAGATGGTTAGAAAACAGCGCATTCAGCAGGCCCTGGATGGTATTGATCCCATCCTATCCTTCTTGTCAAAAAGGCTAGTTCCCACAACCAGTGGGAGAGTACTCAAGAAATAACAATATGTCAATATATATTAGGACAAAACAATTAGAAAAGTTTATCTGCTATTGTTTGAAGTGATTGTTTCAAATCCACCAAAGAGGGACAAGATTCCTTGTTATGTGAAATTACATGCACCATTGCTCATTTTTCTTTTGGATAATCAGGATTGGTATGCACAAAAAGTATGAAATTATTCATGATCTGAACCACAACGGTAACTTGACCAAGAAGAAAAAAATCTTACATTCAGAAAATGATAAATTTAGAATTGGGCAAAAAGATTTCCAGGCTTTCTCTCTCACACTTCAAGTTGTAGAAAATGTATGGGCTTTATGGAGTCAAGACATTCTTAGGTTAGTACCTTGACTAGTACACCTTACTAACTGATCTGTGTGATCTTGGGGGCAATTTTCCTAGAGATATTACATAATATATATAAAACAAAATACCCACTACAGGGCTTTAAAGAAAAAAAAAAAAGGCAGTTATTTGTAGTTCCATAGTCCCTAGGCAAATCCTCCTGTAGAATAAATCCTATTCGTTGATAAATATTTTGTCTTATTATTTATTTTAAGAAATAGGGTCTCACTCTGTCATCTGGGCCTCACTCTGTTGCCCAGGTTGGAGTGCAGTGGCACGATCATAGCTCACTGCAACCTCAAACTCCTGAGCTCAAGTGATGCTCCCACCTCAGCCTCCCAAGTAGCTAGGACTACAGCCACATGCCACCATAACTGACTAATTTATTATTTTTTATAGAAATGGGGCCTTGGAGGTTGCAGTGAGCCAAGATCGTGCCACTGCACTACAGCCTGGGTGACAGAGTTAGACTCCTCTTTAAAAAAAAAAGAAAAAGAAAAAGAAATGGGGCCTTGCTATGCTGTCCAGGCTAGTCTCTAACTCTTGGCCTCAAGCCATCTCCCTACCTTGGCCTCCCAAAGTGCTGGGATTATAGGTGTGAGCATTGTACCCGGCCCCTCATTAATAAATATTTAAAAATACTTTTAACCATAGACATATTATGTAGTGGAATGAAATAGTCACATAAAAAAATTTAAAGACAAAACTAGCTTTGCAAGGTATTTTTCCTGGAGTTTTTCCTGGCAGCTGCTTCCAGCTGTGATCCTGGACCTCCTGAAGAACATATACTATCTCTTTCTTCCAGTCTTTCATAACTGGATTCCTCATCTGAACCACAGAACAAAAAAGATGATTACGGTGACAGTTTTCTCAATTCCCCTCAAGACTATAAGTAACTAGCACCATTCTACGCATACTGGCGAAAAGTTAATATATTACATACGATGAATGCCTAATGACATTAAGATTTAATTCTCTCATGGAACTCCAGTTGAGAAAGGCTTCTCTAAGATCAGCAGCACTTTACTGGTATAGAGCACTGGGTGTTGGGGAACCACTGAATTAAGGAAGTAGATCAGGGCTACATTTGCATTTTAGACAAATCATTCTGCATAAGCACAGAAGATCAATTGGGAAACTTCACCAGCTGAGAAGGAGAAAGTAGAAATGGAAAGGCCCATCACACCACAGCTAGCCAATAGGAGTGGAGAAACTAGACGGACTGCAGTTGCAGGGGTGAGTCTAGCCCTTCAGCCCCACCTGCTGCTCTCTTTAGTTTTATACAGTTATACTCACAAAGTGATAAAATGTATGTTTCTTTATTAAAAGTGTCAGAATGCTAGTGCCAATGAAGGAAACACAGAGAAAGTGAAGAAAACCAATGAAGTGGTGGTTCTTGGTCAAAAAGGGACATTCTGGATACATGAAAGAGTGGAATGCCCTGTCTTCATGGAATCAGTGAAGGTCTTTTTCAGACATCTTTTACTTTGATTAGGGAAATTATATACTATAGTGATATCTGCTAATTTGGGGATTTGAGAAGGTCTTACCTTGGGAGATGTTACATAGAAGAAGAATTAAATTAGAACTGCTGAGAATATAAAAGTTACAGGGAAGTAGATTTCAATTTATCTAGGTCATTTTAATTAGAATTGTCCTATAGTAGAATGGGTTATCTTTAGATAAGGTTATGAGTTCTCTAGCCCCATCCTCTGGATGACCAGCTATCAGGCATAGTGGGGGAGAAATTTCTAGCATTTAAGAAGGTGCTGGAAGGTCAGACTAGATGACCTCTACAATGCCTTCTAAATCAAAGATGTTACAATTTTTATTCTGGGCTTTACTGTCCTCATCTACAAAATAAACGGACTAAGCTAAATAATCTATTAGAAGCTTCTCAGCTCTAAAATTTCTAGATTTGCTTCTACCCAAACTGCCATAATCTCCTCACTCAGCCAACATCCACTTGCATTCTGAACACACAATCAGAGGCACATTTAGGAACCGTAGAGAGGGGTGAATTATGGTCATGAATCAAGCTCCTTCTCCAGGTCTACATTTGTCTAGTTAGTAGGACCTATGAGATCCAGAATGGCCAAAAGGAAGTTCCAGACAAAGCCCTGAGGTTATTTATACCCAAGAGGCTCCCAGACTGATCAGGGAGTTAACTACCCAAAAAATTCCAAAGGAAAAAATTGTCTTTTGGACCAGTTTCAGACATCCAGGCCAGACTCAGCAGCAACCCCATCTTCATCTGTAGCAAGTTTCAGCCTAAGGGACTCGAGAATGAGTCTGAAAACAAATAAAAGACTGCCAGGCCTTCCTAGCCTTGGCCTGGCAGTATACTGACCAGTCTGGATGGACTGTTAGTGCCATGATGGTATTCATGTTTTGAAATGGAAACTGGAGGCTGGGTGCAGTGGCTCACGCCTATAATTCCAGCACTTTGGGAGGCCAAGGCAGGCGGATCACGAGGTCAAGAGATCGAGACCATCCTGGCCAACATGTTGAAACCCCATCTCTACTAAAAATACAAAAAAATTAGCTGGGCATCGTGGCACATGCCTGTGGTCCTAGCTTCTCGGGAGGCTAAGGCAGAAAAATTGCTTGAACCCAGGAGGCAGAGGCTGCAGTGAGCCGAGATTGAGCCACTGCACTCCAGCCTGGTGACAGAGCAAGACTCCGTCTCAAAAAAAAAAAAAGAAATGGAAACTGGATGAGGCCCTTTAAGGTCCCCTCAAACAGTGAGATTGTTCAAGTCTGTATATTTGAAGTTATCATGGAGTATTTTTACGTATCACATTTGGTCAGTATAAAGTTAAAAACAGACTCCAGGGCCAGGGACAATAGCTCACACCTGTAATCCCAACACTTGGGGAGCTGAGGCCAGAAGTTTGCTTGAGCTCAGAAGTTGAAAACCAGCCTGGGCAACAAAATGAGACCCTGTCTCTACAAAAAAATTTAAAAATTAGCTGGGTGTGTGGTGGTGTATGCCTATAGTCTCAGCTACTAGGTAAGCTGAGGTGAGAGGATCACTTGAACCCAGAAGGTTGAGACTGCAGTGAGCTGCGATTGTGCCACTGTGCTCCAGTTTGGGCAACAGAGACTCCAATATCCACCCTACTTTCTGAACTCTCATGATTCTGCTCCCAACAGCCTGGGGTAGGGTGGGGTGGGGTGAGGTGGGAGTTGGAGAATGGAAGAAAATACAAAGGGAGGGATATCTGTGAGAGAAGGGAGGATGCACTCATCTGTGCCCTACACCACTCTGAATTCCGTACCGGGAGAGAAGACAGATGACTGCTCATTCTGGCTATGTTTATTACTAGCTGTTCATGACAAATAAACAATGCTGCATTTTGAGCCAAGGTCACTGATAACACCTGCAGATTTCTATGGTCACATCCAAAAAGCAAGCATATTTGAGCTATAGCAATAACCATCACAACAGAAATGCTTCTCAAGGCAGTTCCTCTTTGAAACATACCCCCAAAATGCTGATCAGCAGTAGCAGGGGATGGAACATGTGGGGATGTTGCATGTGTGGCAATTAGGACTTCTGCTTTCACTTCAGCGTTTCCCACTGTTCTATAGTTAACAGCACTTTGGATGGGGACATATGAGTAGAGGTTTACTTTGTAGTTTCCTCTTTCAAGAGATACATTTCTTTATGTTAAAGAATATGGCTGGGTGTGGTGGCTCACACCTGTAATCCTAATACTTTGGGAGGTTGAGGCAGGAGGACTGCTTGAGCCCAGGAATTCGAAACCAGCCTGGGCAACATAGCCAGACCTCATCTCTACTAAAAAAGATTAGCTGCGTGTGGTGGCACGAAGCTGTAGCCCCAGCTACTCAGGGGACTGAGGCAGGAGGATTGCTTGAGCCTTGGGGGTTGCAGAGAGCTATGTTCACGCCACTGCACTCCAGCCTGAGTGACAGCAAGACTCAAAAAGTCTTCTTTGTCTCAAAAAGAAGAAGAAAAAAAGAATACTCATTTTACCAGGTTCAAGACTTTCAGTTGTTAAGTCGAATAGTCATTTGACTTCACAATGATAGACAATAGATGATCTTACTGTAATTTAAGTCTGTATATTAAAATGTTTAAGGTATGAATTTACTGTTGCATATAGCAGTCCTCATTACCATGCAGCAACTACAAGGAAGAACGCTTCATTATAGGCTTAGGCACCCACCCACTTCCTGTTGAAATATAGGGTGGGGCTGAACTAACAAATATAACCACACTCTCTCCAAGCACAAGGAATAACTGACAAATCCGTTTAGGTCACTAAAACAATGTCCAAAGGAGTTAGCAGGACAGAAATGGAACTCCTGCGGTAGACACGAAGTATTTGACTGGGAAAACTGAGAAAATGAGCTTACTTATGATCTAAAAGCAGGAGATATTTCCAATTTCATAAAGGAATGACACACCAATTCTGTGCCTACATCCAATCAATGTAGGGATCTTTCTAGTCTTGATATGGCTTTAAGACAGTAGCTGAGGAAAAAGAACTTCTAAAATCCAGTATCTTACTCCTTGAGCACAAGGTACATCCATGAAGGACCATTCACACCTGGTAATTCCATAACTTTTTATTATCTTTGGGGGCAATAGAACATTTTGTTCTTACCTTTTTACACTTCAGGGTCTAATCATAGTTTTGTTCTTAAAACTAAAATTGGGGGAATCTCTTTAACCTTCAAAATTGGTTTCTTCTAGTATCAACTTTTTCATAGAAAATTGTCTTCTGAATGGCCAAAATTAGACTCTCCTTTTAGTAGGATCCATCTGGTCGTCCAAAAGAAAATACATTTAAATTGAGTTGGAAACCTGGATTGTAGCTCTTAGTCTAATGATGACTGGCAATCGGGGATAAAATTTCAATTCATCCCTCTAGTCGAGCTGTAAACTACACTAAAAAATGCTTGAAAGATTCTATATAAAACTGAAATTTTGTAGGCAAAGTATTCTTAACTCTGAGGAAAAGATTTACCCGCATAAAGTATTTCTTGTATCTCCATCTTGGCCCAATTCCCTGTTACGGATCCACTTATTTACACAGGATCTACAATGTGGTCACTGATCACTTTCAGTTACAAAGTTCATTTTACTTTCTCAGTCTAATGCCAATTTCTAGCAAAACCCGTATTCCCAAAATTGTATGGTTTGAAATACTTCAAATTACCTATCTAAATGGGCTTTTAATTAGATTGGATAAATATAGATTATGAATAATTATACTCATAAATGGAGAAATCTTACCCTTTACCCCTAATAAGATACTCCATTTCTTTCAGCCATTGTCATCAACTGAACATTAAATTTACACAGGAGTTTAACATGAAAAACAACCAAGCTGCTCTGAAAAAACAAACACCCACACACAAAACAAGTATAGTATCAAACCTCAACAAATCAGTTCACTAGATTACTAGAAATATGTCAATAACTCACACAAGCCCCTATAAAATACTGTTCACATTCAAACACTTCTTTTTACATTTATAGCCAATGACAAAAGAGAGTGCTTTCCAGTTGGTGGTACCCAGAAATTTGAGATAAGAGAATAGATACAAAATGCATTCCTCTCCAAGTACTTGGGAGGAACCCAAACCTGGGCAAGTATTCTCCCAAACAAACAGCCAAAAGTCCAATACACAGCTGGTTTTTATGTAAGGGTCTAACCCCATTTTACTATCATACTCTGGGATGGAGATGGAGCTAGACTGTAACCTTTCGATCCTGGCTCTTGCAAGTAGCATTGAGTACCGTAGGCTAAACTTCCTTTGGACCAGGTACTAGAGTACCCACTGGTGGATTAGTTACAGTGGCAGGTTTGAAAATGGAAGAGGAAGGAGACAGTAAGAGCTGAATTGCCCATCAGGCACTAAGTCTCAATTCATCTGGCTAGCTGTCTAACCATTTGTTTTAATTTTTATGATGCCTTACTTCTTACTGCAAGCTTCTCTCTGCAGTAACTGCATCCTCTCTGGGATGGAAAGACCAAGAAAGAAGCCAACTCTACATAACTGAAAAAGGCCAGGGAAAAGAAGGTTGCAGAGCAACAAAAAGAAAATTCAGCAAAAGTTTTGCTGACACTTCAGGGCAATACACAAACACACCGTGTGGTCATGGAGAAGGCAGAAGCCACAGTCCTGAGATGTGACTATTAATACACCAATTTAAGTGAGAAGAGAGACCAAGCAATCACAACTGCATGTGAGACAGGGAATGGAATTATGGAGCAAACTGCCATGTAATTCCATATGAACTATTCAACAGCCAGTTTTAACAAGAATTCCTGAAAAAGTATCACACATACATCTGTCAGTAATGGCCAAGCCACCAGCAAATGACCAGAAGTCGCAGCAAAGGGCAGCTGTACCTTTACTTCCTCTCACAAGGTCTAGTCAGCACTCAAAGCATGAGGAGACTTACAAGCAAAAGTCCTTGAGCAGTGGGAAAAATAAGTATCTGTTTTTTCCTTTCGAACCTCAGTTTACTATGAAGTTACCAAAGCCCTAAAAATCTAGTAAGCAGTGGGCAGAGCAAGAGCATGAACATTGAGAGACATAGGTGTGGGTTTCACTTTACCACTGCCACATTTTAGCTCTGGAAACTTAGCAAGCAGTCTAATCTCTCAGTCTATTTCCTAGCCTGTTAAATTATTATGACCACTAGTTTGTAAAGTTATTGTGAAAACAATGAAATAGTGCGTGTATAAAATGTTTAGCCCAGTGCCTGGCACAAAATAATTAAAATAACAGTAGTAATAATAGTAGTATAATGGGAGTGGTGATGGTAGTACTAGCAGTAGCAGAATGATTAACATCTATCTAGAACTTGTACTGTTCTATATATGGTTCTTTTAACCATTATACAACACTGTCTTAATAAGCTGCAGGTTGTATTAATGGTTAACTACTAATTATAGCACTCTTATCAATCAACGAATATTTATCAAGAAGACACTAAAAGACACAAGGAAATATTAAATCTCTTTCTTGACTCCAGGAGCTTATAATTTAGTTGAGGAGACAGATAAAACCACAGTTAAGTAACAATATAGCAAATAAATAGTAGTTCAATTATCAAATGAATGATGTACTCAATGATGACAACAGAAAGGATGAAAAGATCACTGTGAACTGAAGGGACTGAACAGACTCTCTGGAACCTTAAAGATCTAAACTGGGACTGGGTGCAGTGGCTTATGCCTGTAATCCCAGCACTTTGGAAGGCCAAGTTGGAGGACTGCTTGAGCCCAGGAGTTCGAGATTAGCCTAGGTGACATGATAAGACCCTGTCTCTACAAAAAACTTTAAAAATCAGCCAGGTGTGGTGGTACATACCTGTAGTCCCAACTACTTGAGAAGCTGAGGCAGGATAATTACTTTAATCCAGGAGGTTGAAGCTGCAATAAGCCAATATCTGCACCACTGCATTGCAGCCTTTGAGACACAGTGAGACTCAAAAAACAAACAAACAAAAACCCCAAACCCAAGATATGAACTGTGTAGAACTGAATGTGAAAAACAGGGGAAGGTTTTTCAAGGAGAGCTAATATGATAAACAGAAGTCCTGAACTTTACCACAGTATTTATGGAAAATTCACAATTCCAATGGATTTCTACCATATTTCATCAAATCTAAGATGCCACTTATTGTAAGAGGCATTATAATTCAAGAGATGTTAAAATGGGGTGGGTATGGTGGCTCATGCCTGTAATCCAAGCACTTTTGGAGGCAACGCGAGTGAATCACTTGAACTCAGGCTTTTGAGATCAGTCTGGGCAATGTGGAGAAATCCCATCTCTACAAAAAATACAAAAATTAGCTGAATGTGGTGATGCACACCTGTAGTCCCAGCTACTCAGGAGGCTGATATGGAAGGATCGTTTTAGCCCAGGAGGTCAAAGCTGCAGTGAGCAGTGATCGCACCACTGCACTCTAGCCTGGGTGTCAAAAGAGAGAGATGTTAAAATGTGAGGAAAAAAATGTACACCTCAGAGTCAATAAAATATAAACATATTATTTTAGAGACAACATCTCACCATGTTACCTGGCTGAAATTTAGTGGCTCTTCATAGGCACAATCATAGTGCACTGAAGCCATGAACTTCTGAGCTCAAAAAACTCCTCCGGCCTCAGAAGGTGGACATGGTGGTCTTTAAAAAAAAATCTCTCTAACCGGCCAGGTGTGGTGGCTTATGCCTATAATCCCAGCACTTTGGGAGGCCAAGGTAGATCACAAGGTCAAGAGATTGAGACATCCTGGCAAAATGGTGAAACCTTGTCTCTACTAAAAAATACAAAAATTAGCCGGGTGTGGCAGCACACACCTGTAGTCCCAGCTACTCAGGAGGCTGAGGCAGGAGAATCACTTGAACCCGGGAGGCGGAGGTTGCAGTGAGCAGAGATCACGCCACTGCACTGCAGCCTGGCAACAGAGCGAGACTCTGTCTCAAAAAAAAAAATCTCTCTAACCCTAAAATGCATTCTACAACTCGGACTTACAAGAGAATACAGTTATGCACTACATAACAACGTTTCAGTCAATAATGGACCATGATGGAGATCATAACCCTCTTTTTTTTTTTTGATATGGGGGTCTCAGTCTGTCACCCAGGCTGGAGTGAAGTGGCACGATCTCAGCTCACTGCAACCTCCCCTTCCTGGGCTCCAGCTATCCTCTCACCTTAGTCTCCCAAGTAGCTGGGACCCCAGGCACGTGCCACCATGCCCAGCTAATTTTTTGTATTTTTGGTATAGATGAGGTTTCACCATGTTGGCCAGGCAGGTCTCGAACTCCTGAGCTCAAGTGATCTGCCCGCCTCAGCCTCTCAAAATGCTGGGATTACAGGAGTGAGCCATCCCGCCCAGCCCCTTTTCTGTGTTTATGTATGTCTGGATGTACAAATACATACTGTCTGGGAGTGGTGGCTCATGATTGTAATCCCAGCACTTTGGGAGGCCAAGGTGGGAGGATCCCTTGAGCTCAGGAGATTGAGACCAGCCTGGGCAAAATGACAAGGTCCTGTCTCTATAAACAATGAAAAACTCAGCTGAGTTCAGTGGTGTGCACTTGTAGTCCCAGCTACTCAGGAGGCTGAGGTAACAGGATCCCTTAAGCCCAGGAGTTTAAGCCATAATTGAGTGTTCCACTGCACTTCAGCCTGGGCAACAAAGTGAGACTTCAGCTCTAAAACAAAAAATAGTAAATAAAATAAATAATCAATATAACCAGCCTGGGCAACATAGGAAGACCCTATCTTTACAAAAAATTTTTAAAATATGCTGGATCCCATAAATTTATACAACTACTATGTACTTACAAAAGTTAAAAATTAAAAATAAAAATAGGCCAGGCATGGTAGCTCATGCCTGTAATTCCAGCACTCTGGGAGACTGAGATGGGCAGATTGTTTGAGCCCAGGAGTTTGAGACCAGCCTCGGTAACATGGAGAAACCTCATCTGTATTAAAAAAACAGAAAAAATTAGCCAGAGGGCCGGGTGCAATGGCTCACGCCTGTAATCCCAGCACTTTGGGAGGCCAAGACGGGCAGACCATGATTCAGGAGTTTGAGACCAGCCTGACCAACATGATGAAACCCCGTCTCTACTAAAAATACAAAAATCAGGTGGGTGTGGTAGCACGTGCCTGTAAATCCCAGCTACTCAGGAGGCTAAGGCAGGAGAATTGCTTGAACCTGGGAGGTGGAGGTTGCAGTGAGCTGAGATTGTGCCTCCGTACTCCAGCCTGGGTGACAGAGCAAGACTCTGTCTCAAAAAAAAAAAAAAAAAAAAAGCCAGGCATGGTGCTGAGAGCCTGTAGTTCCAGCTACTCTAGAGGCTGAGGTGGGAGGACTGCCTGAGCCCAGGAAGTCAAGCCTGCAGTGAGCTATGATTGGGCCACTGAACTCCAGCCTGGGCAACAGAGTAGGACCCTGTCTCTATATAAATAAATAAGTAAATAAAAAATAAGCCAGGTGTGATAGCGTGCACCTGTGGTCCTAGCTACTTGGGAAGCTGAGGTAAAAGGATCAATTGAGCCCAGGAGTGAGAGTCTAGTCTGGGCACAACACAGCAAGACACTGGCTCTTTAAAAAAAAAAAAAAAAAAAAAAAGGCCAGGCACAGTGGCTCACACCCATTATCCCAACACTTTGGGAGGCTGAGGTGGGCAAATCACCTGAGGTCAGGAGTTGGAGACCAGCCTAGCCAACAAGGTGAAACCCTATCTCTACTAAAACACAAAAACTAGCCGGGCATGGTGGCAGGTGCCTATAATTCCAGCTACTCAGGAGGCCAAGGCAGGAGAATGGCTTGAACCCAGGAGGCGGAGGTTGCAGTGAGTCGAGACCATGCCATTGCACTCCATCTTGGGCAACAAGAGTGAAACTCCGTCTCAAAAAATAAATAAATATTCCTTCAATGCCAAAAGAAGAGAAGGTAAGAAAAATTAAAAATCAATCAATCAATCAATCAGTATAGCTTGGTAAACCCAGAAGAATATTCAGACAAAGAAAGCAAGGATTCCTTGAGTTACTAGCTATATGACCTTAGGGTAGTCCATACCTCTGAGCATCATCCGAAAAATGGGGAAAATACAAACCACCTTATACTACAGTTATTTTTTTGAGACAGGGTCTGGCTCAGTCACCCTGGCTGGAGTGCAGTGGTGTGAGTGTGGCTCATGCAGCCTCAGTCTCCTGGGCTCAAGCAATCCTCCCACCTCAGCCTCCAGAGTAGCTGGGGTTAGAAGCATGCAGCACCATGTCCAGCTAATGTTTCGGTTTTTGTAGGAACAGGGTCTTACTATGTTGCCCTGGCTGGTCTCAAACTCCTGGACTCAAATGATCTTCCCACCTCAGCCTCCCAAAGTGCTGAGATTACAGGCATAAACCACCATGGCCAACCTAGGATAGTTCCAAGGATAAGATGTAATAACATATGTAAGCATTCCAGAGGGGTACCTAGCATCCAGTAGGTACTCAGTAACTGAGAGCTCTCATTATTACTAACTCGAAGGAATGATGAGTTTATATGAACCTACCTCCTAGTAATGGAATAATCTAAAGAGAGCAGGTCAAATTAAGCAACAATGAGCATTACCTAAAGGTGCTCCTACATGGTCCTCTTTTACTTGGTTTCAATGGAGGCCAAGGAGGTGGACCTCTTGCCTTCTGAGACAGGCTCTTCAGGAATATGGAGACAAATACTGAAAAAGATGGATGGCCTCTGCTTACATTATACCAATTTTAAGGATTACAACAAAGGGCATCAGTCTTCCAAATCACAGTCAAGGGTCAATCCAGTATTTTCACTTTACTTTGAAGGCAAAACATTCCCCAAGAGACTATTATCTAGATTGTGGTATTTCCTTATAAAAACACACAAACAATCCTTTTATCTTAAAAGCCTGAGGTGAATGTCACCACTTCTAAGACTCCTTCCCCGACTCTTCTATTCGGAAGTCATTTTCCTCTCTCCAAGTGCCAATAAGGTATGCTGAACCTCTCTTATAGCAGTCACTACATTCTATTTTATAGCACAGATTTTTGGGGTATACAACTCTTTGAATACAGGAATTGAAAAACAAAGTATCTTTAATCCTAACAGAAAGTAGTAGCAGTAGCAATAGCTACTATCTGGAGACAAAGTAGGATTCTTAAAATTTCTTTTCATCCTACAGTGTCTGCTCAATAAATACCTGTTAAATTCCTGAAATGTGCCAGATGTTTATTCACATCTTCTTGAATATTTCTAATCCTCCAAACAAATTTCCAAGGTAAGTAGTATATTTTCATTTTACAGATGAGAAAACTAAAACCCAGAGTGATTCATAACTTTATGAAAGTCACAGAGACAGACAGCTTTCAAACCCAGGTCCAACTGTGTCTGAAGTTCATGTTCTTTCCATCACACCACACTGACTCTCCACAAAACACTCAAACTAAGAAGTTAGACAAATATGCCCAAACTTCTCATCTTTACACAGAAGTGCCACCAAAAGACTAGTTTCTTTCTCATGGAAAAAAGACTGCATGCTAACACATGAAAGTCTTCCTATTTACCCTAAAACTGAAATGGTGTTAATGAGTGTAACACACTGCTTTTCTCCCTCTCTGCATCCAATTTTAGCCAGATGCTCTGGGGCTTCACATCTTTCCTTTAAACAACATAAACACAGGCTTATTTAAAGTGCCAGCCTCGGATAACATGTTCAGATGCTACTGCTTTTCAAACAAAGTCCTGTTTTCAAACAGCTAGGCATTAGGGGTTCTGTCACTTCTGACGGGTTACTTTTATCTACAGGGTCCCTGAGAATCACTTTAAGTTTCATTCTGTGTTCAGCTCATCAAATCTTCTCATCAGGGATTTTTTTTTTAAGCACCTAACCTTTCATCTTCTTTTACAATGAACCAAAACACACTCCTATAGGTAATTCCTAATCTGTATATTTTAATATAATATTCTTCTGACCCTTTTTCTAAAAAGCACAGTTGTTTTTCCTATTTAGCCCAAGTTAAGATAATTATATCATAAGTGAAATTTCTCCCATCTCTTTCTGCATATAGGGAATACTCAAAAGTAAGTCTTTTTTAATTATTAAATGTAAATAGCTCATTAAATATAATCCAATTACTTTAATTTTAAAAAGGAAGTAATTACAATATGTACATGTATTCTTGCCTAGATTTAATATCTTAATCTTTTCAGCATTAATATTTTAAATTAACCTCTGACATTAGAAAAATGCAAGAAACTGATATCTCTTTCAAAAGATATATAAAGCTGTTCTTTATGGATTTTTGTTTCACCCACAAACAATTTTAGAGGGATTGCAAAGAGGGACAATTAAATACCACCTGCCCAAACTGAACTGTATTTCTTGTCTGCTATAAATCACGTTAAAGAGTCTGCTTTAAATTCTAATGCTTTAGTGGGACAAGAAGCCTAATGAATTCTGTAGCATTCCAATAATCACAAAAGCTTCACTTGCAAAGACAACTCCAAGACAAAATTTGTTAGAAGAAATGCCTACGATCCCAGCCAGCAGTTTGGTAGGCTGAGGCAGGCAGATCACTTAAGGCAGGAGGATCACATGGCAAAACCGCATCTCTACAAAAAATACAAAAATTAGCCAGGCATGGTGGCACACACCTGTAGTCCCAGTTACTCAAGAGGCTGAGGTTGGTGAATCGGTTGAGCCTGGGAGGCGGAGAATGCAGTGAGCCAAGATTGTGCCGGCATACTCCAGCCTGGATGATAGAGTAAGAGCCTGTCTCAAAACAAAAAAGAAGAAGAATGTCTTTGGTACAGTAGCCTAAACTTTCCATTACCTAATTTCTATTCTGTTACTACAAATCATAGCTCCTGGGACCACCCTCAAGGATTCTTCTTGCTCTCTGGTCTCTAGACCCTGGAGTATGCTTTTATAACATTTTCCCTCAGCGGCCTTCTGGTTCTTCCATTTTTACTTTCTTGGTGACCAACAGTAAACAAATTGCATAGCTAAATCTCTATAAACTGCCTTGAAAATGGGCTTTGGCACAGTCTATAGTCTTCTAGAATGGAGGGAAGAAACTTACATAAATGAATAATTAAGAAGATGGAGCTTTCCTACTAAAATCGATCAATGAGTATTATTTTAAGATATGAATATATATTTATAAAAATGAAATTACATTTATATTAACACATAACTTTTTCCAAAATTCAGAAGTAACAAGAGCAGTATGAATAGATATGCTGTGAAGGTATCAACTGGAGCCATGTTTGTACAGCAATTTCCCTCCAAATTAGAACAGTTCTATTTAAAGTACTAAGACATATCATGTGTTTTCAGCAGTTCTCAAGGATTTCACTGAAATAGATTTTTCCAGTTCAGACCTTGTATTAATGAACCAAAGGTGTAGCTCTGCCTCACTGATACCACTTGGCAAAATAAATTAATGAAATGCATGAAACTGGCTGTGATTAATTCCTTTCGTTGTTCAGATTGTAGCTACGTTGCAGCAGCTCCTGACTACGTAATGCACTAGTTTCTGCAGTCATCCAGCCTAACTATGGAAAGTTATTTTATGATCCGAAAAGACAGTAACAGTAACACAGGTTGCTGTGGGTTCCCTCATCTCAAACATAATGGATTCCAAACAGTTACCAATGGTTAGCTGAAGGAATGAAGCCTGATACCTGATGATGATCACAGTTCTCCAGAAGGACAGCACCATTAAAAGAAAATAAGAAGTAATTTCACAGGTAAAAGGTACACCAGCAGCTAAAACTAAGTCCTTAGCAAAATTTAAATGATTCAAGTTTCATCTTAACACTGGCATTTTGTACAAAATATATCCTATTAGGCTAGCCCATGAAAATTAAAAAGGTGTCTTTAAATGCCTGCTGACCTAAAATTGCCATGTTCCATGCTTTAAAGGGATTGATTTTCTAGAGAAGGACAATATGATGCCAGATTCTGTTCAATGGAGATCAGAATACTATTTGGTGAACCTATTCTGCACCTGTGGAAGTAAAAGAATAAAACTGGCTCACACACCCCAAGGGAGGATGGTATTTATGTGGGCTCTTCCTCTGACCTCTTGGCAGCAAATATAAAAAAGCCCTTTTTTGAGCCTTAGGGGCGGGCCCAGGACTTTCAACTATCCATTCAAACAGGATTACGATTCCCCTCCTCCATAATTAAGTTCCTTTCCCATTCTCCATGCATGCGTGAATTGCAGTGACACTGACATGGGGGCTTGACATTAGTCTTTGAAGGTCATTTAAATCCTCCTCCTTCTAAACTGCCTTAAAAGCAATGTATCATCCATTCCACAATGCCTGAGTGTAGGGTTTGACTAGATCGTACTCAAAGCAGAATCACCTGAAGAATAAAAAGAAAGCTCCAAATTTGGGTATCATAAAAAGAACAAATCATCCACAGCCTTGTTTATTAAAAAAAAAAAAAAAAAGAACAAAGAAATAAAAAGTGATAAAACTCATTTACTCAAAAGACAACAGTAAGAAAAACACTAACACCAAACATTGGATGAATGAAAACACTTCTACTGACAATCCCTTTTATCTAGGAAAGTAGAAAAGGTCATCCACTGGCCAGGTGCAATAGCTCAACATCTGTATGTAATCCCAGCACTTTGGGAGGCTGAAGTGGGTGGCTCTCTTGAGGTCAAGAGTTCGAGACCAGGCTGGCCAACATGGTGAAATCCCATCTCTACTAAAATTAGTCAGGCGTGGTGGCGCATGCCTGTAGTTCCAGCTGCTTGGCAGGCTAAAGGAGGAGAATTGCTTGAACCTGGGAGGTGGAGGTAGCAATGAGCCAAGATCACATCACTGGATTCTAGCTTGGTTGACAGAGTGAGATCTCATCTCAAAAAAAAACAAAGGTCATCCACAAAATGGCCCCTTTATATGGCTCCAGTCTCTTCTGTCACATTATCATACACATATACCTTTCTTTGCAGTCCTATAGAACTTCCCATCGCTCCCCACTGTACCATGTTCTTTCTTATCTCCATACTTTTGCTTAAGTTTGACCACCACCCACCACAACCCCCACCAACCTATAAAGTCTTCCAAGTCTGAGCTCAAGTGAAACACCTCTTCTTTTTTTTTTTTTGAGACAGAGTTTCACTCTTGTTACCCAGGCTGGAGTGCAACGGCGCGATCTTGGCTCAGCGCAACCTCCGCCTCCTGGGTTCAGGCAATTCTCCTGCCTCAGCCTCCTGAGTAGCTGGGATTACAGGCACGCGCCACCATGCCCAGCTAATTTTTTGTATTTTTAATAGAGACGGGGTTTCACCATGTTGACCAGTATGGTCTCGATCTCTTGATCTTGTGATCCACCCGCCTCGGCCTCCCAAAGTGCTGGGATTACAGGCGTGAGCCACCGCGCCCGGCCGTGAAACACCTCTTGATGGACCTTGCCCCAAAGGAAGTTGGTGTCCTGTCTTCCACGTGCTATAATGTATGGTTCTCTAAATGTCCATAACACTTTGTCCATGTCTATAACATCACACTGGATTAAAATGAGTGGTTTTTCTACTTGCTGTCTCACTAGACTGTGAGTTCTCTGAGGCTGGTGCTGAGTCAACTCTAATCCTAGTGCCTACCATCATGCTAGGTACCAAGAGAATGCTCAATAAAGGCCAGGTGCAGGGGCTCACACCTGTAATCCCAACACTTTGGGAGGCCAAGGAGAACCAATCACTTGAGGGAAGGAGTTCAAGACTAGCCTGGTCAACATGGTAAAGCCCCGTCTCTACTAAAAATACAAAAATTAGCCAAGCATGGTAGCATGTGCCTGTAGTTCCAGCTACTTAGGAGGCTGAGGCAGGAGAATCGCTTGAACTCAGGAGGCAGAGGTTGCAGTGAGCTGAGATGAGGCCACTGCACTCCAGCCTGGGTGACAGAGCAAGACTCCGCCTGAAAAAAAAAAAAAAGGCCAGGTGAAGTAGCTCAAGCCTGTAATCCAAGCACTTTGAGGGCCGAGACAGGCAGATCACAAGGTAAGGAGATCAAGACCATCCTGGCCAACATGGTAAAACCCCGTCTCTACTAAAAATACAAAAATTAGCTGGGCGTGGTGGCACATGCCTGTAATCTCAGCTACTCGGGAGGCTGAGGCAGGAGAACAGCTTCAACCAGGGAGTTGGAGGTTGCAATGAGCCGAGATTGCGCCACTGCACTCCAGCCTGCTGACAAAGCCAGACAGCGTCTCAAAGAAAAAAAAAAGTTTATCAAATGAATGAAGCCACAGTGGGTTCTTGTGCTTTGGCTCTCATAAAGATAAGGATAAAGACGGTGTCTGGACCTCCAGTCTTATAGCACTGTTTCCTGAAAGACGATAACCCAATGTGAATAGCCCAATTCAACCTCTGTTTTAGAAATAGATTCCTGGCATCTTACCAGGTCATGAGACAGGATCTACATTTACCCCTCAAACTCAGGAGGGCATCAGGGGTCCAATCTGGGACAGGGACAGAACAGAGAGAGAAGTTAAAAATTAGAGACCAAGACCACCCTGACCAACACGAGCTCTCTGCCACCACCATCTCATTCTTGTACCTCAAAGCTCTTATTCCCTAATGTAAAGAGAGAAACATGATAGTTATCAGACAAGGGAAAGAAATTTCCAAAAAGGCTAAGGAAGGTCAGAATAAGGTAAGTCATGAAAATTAGCACATATCCAAAGCTTGAAACAAAAACAGGGTGTTTTAAACTGTCCAGGCCCTTGACCTAAAATGTTAATAAGACCCTGAATCTCTACCAAACCATCTTCTTGTTTTCCTCTCCTCAATACTTTCCTCCCACCCATCTACCCACCCACCCACCTGCCTGCCTTTCTTTTTTCCCCCTTCCATGTTTTTTTTTTTTTTTTTTGAGATGGAATTTAACTCTTGTTGCCCAGGCTGGAGTGCAATGGCACGATCTCAGCTCACTGCAACCTCTGCCTCCCAGGTTCAAACGATTCTTCTGCCTCAGTCTCCCGAGTAGCTGGGATTACAGGCATGTGCCATCACATCCAGCTAATTTTGGATTTTTAGTACAGATAGGGTTTCTCCATGTTGGTCAGGCTGGTCTCAAACTCCCGACATCAGGTGATCCACCAGCCTCGGCCTCCCAAAGTGCTGGGGAGGCATGAGCCACCACACCCGGCCTCCCCCTCCCTTCTTTTCTGTTCCCTTCCCTTCTCCTCCCCTCCCTCCCATCTTCATTTCTTTCCTCAATAAATATGGGTAGAGCTGATGAAAATCTTGCACACAAATGACAACTATAAAATATATATATGGAGCCAGGCATGGTGGCTCACACCTGTAATCCCAGCACTTTGGGAGGCCAAGGCAGGAGGATCACTTAAGCCCAGGTATTTGAGGCTAGTCTAGGCAACATATTGATATCCCATCTCTTAAAAAAAAAAAAAAAAAGCATACATACATGTTGTCTTTGTATAAAGTAACATAATTTGTTCACACAATGAACCTTATGTACCAGGCACTGTGCCATACACTTAGGATATTAATTCAGTACTTCCTTTGCCCTCACAGAGTTTGCAAGCTACTGGAGATATAAATAAAGGGGACAATAATATTCTGGCAAGTGACTACAAATGTTAAGTTCAAGGTGTAATAGAAGTATCCAGCTCAAGTTGGGGCAAAGAGTGGGGGTCAGTTAAGAAAAGGTGTTTTAAAGGACAAATAAGTCTAGTTAAGAACTTCCAGGTGGAGGGAGTAGCATATGCAGAGGCAAAAAGTATTCCAGGAAACAGCAAATGGCTTATGTGGCTGAAGTGCAGGAAGTCATGAATGATGAGGCTAATAAGGCAGACAGAAGCTGAGGCACAGAGAGCCTTGTATGCCAGGCTACAGCACTTAGAGTGTGCTGAAAGCTATAGGGAGCTATTTAAGATTGAGGCCAGAGAGTGACATGATCAGATTTGCATTTAGAAAGCTCTCTCTGAGGCCGGGCACGGTGGCTCACGGCTATAATCCCAGCACTTTGGGAGGCCGAGGAGGGTGAATCACGAGGTCAAGAGATCGAGACCATACTGGTCAACATGGTGAAACCCCGTCTCTACTAAAAATACAAAAAAATTAGCTGGGCGTGGTGGTGCACGCCTGTAGTCCCAGCTACTTGGGAGGCTGAGGCAGGAAAATTGCTTGAACCCAGGAGGCGGAGGTTGCGGTGAGCCGAGATTGCACCATTGCACTCCAGCCTGGGTAATTTAAGAGTGAAACTCCGTCTCAAAAAAAAGAAAAAAAAAAAAAAAAAGCAAGAAAGCTCTTCTGGCAGCAGTATGGAGAATGTACTACATGAGAGAGTGAAAGACTGAGGCAGGAAGTCCAAGTGGAAGCACTTCTAATTGATAGATGGAATCAACGTAATGGGAGAGGTGAAAAATAGGATGACAGAAAGTGTGCTATGCTGGGTTTGAAAGACCAGGTACACTTTATTCCTTGAACAATTAAATTACAGTAGTCACCCCTTATCCTCAGAGCGTAATTCCAATACCCTCAGACGATGCCTGAAACCACAGATAGTACTGAACTTTGTATGCTTTTTCCTATCCATACATACTTATGATAAAATTTTATTTATAAATTAGGCACAGGGCCGGGCGCAGTGGCTCACGCCTATAATCCCAGCACTTTGCAGGGCTGAGGTGGGTGGATCATAAGTTCAGGAGATCAAGACCATCTTGGCCATGGTGAAACCCCGTCTCTACTAAAATACAAAAAATTAGCCAGGCGTGGTGGCGCGTGCCTGTAGTCCCAGCTACTCAGGGGGCTGAGGAAGGGGAATCGCTTGAATCCGGGAGATGGAGGTTGCAGCAACCTGAGATCGTGCCGCTGCACTCCAGCCTGGCAAAAGAGCAAGACTCCATCTCAAAAAAAAAAAAAAGGCACAGTAAAAGATTAACAATAATAAAATAGAACAATTATAGTAATATACTGTAATAAAAGTTAAGTGAATGTGGTCTCTCAAAACATCTTACTGCACTGTATTCACCTGTTTTTGGACCAGAGTGAACAGGTAATTGAAAAACTGAATAAGCTGGGGGACTACTGTATTTAATCTCTCTGAGCCTTAGTTTTTACTTTCTGAAAAATGTGTTTATTTGTAAAAGAAGAAATAGGGAGAACACTAGACTATATCAGGTGTCGCCAATCTTTTCTTAATGCTTTAAAATTATTCAGATATAGTTTTTAAAAAATAGGCCAATTGCGCCGTTGCACTCCAGCCTGGGTAACAAGAGTGAAACTCCGTCTCAAAGAAAAAAAAAAAAAAAAGGGCCAGAGGCCGGGTACGGTGTCTCATGCCTGTAATCCCAGCACTTTGGGAGGCTGAGGGCAGATCAAGAGGTCAGTTCCAGACCAGGCTGGCCAATATGGTGAAACCCCATCTCTGCTAAAAATACAAAAATTAGCTGGGTGTGGTGGTGTGTACCTGTAGTCCCAGCTACTTGGGAGGCTGAGGCAGAAGAATCACTTCAAACCAGGAGGCAGAGGTTGCAGTAAACTGAGATTGCGTCATTGCACTCTAGCCTAGGTGACAGAGCAAGACTCCATATCAAAAATAAATAATAGGCTGGACTCAGTGGCCCACGCCTGTAATTCCAGCACTTTGTTCGGAGGCTGAGGTGGGTGGATCATCTGAGGTCAGGAGTTCAAGACCAGCCTGGCCAACATGGTGAAACCCCATCTCTACTTAAAAAAAAATTACAAAAATTAGCCGGGCATGGTGGCTCACACCTGCAATCCCAGCACTTTGGGAGGCTGAGGTAGGTGGATCACCCACCCACCTCAGGAGTTCGAGACCAGCCTGGCCAAGATGGTGAAACCCTGTCTCTACTAAAAATACAAAAATTAGCCAGGTGTGGTGGTGGGTGCCTATAATCCCAGCTACTTGGGAGTCTGAGACAGGAGAATTGCTTGAACCCAGGAGTGGGAGGTTGCAGTGAGTGGAGACCATGCCACTGCAGTCCAGCCTGGGTGACAGAGTGAGACTTTGTCTCAAAAAAAAAATAATAAAAGAATACTACTACTACTATTAGCCTTAAAGCTAATTTCCTTTCCTTATCCTGAAATAACTCTTAAATGTGTGTTTACCGTTTCCTTTTCTTTATAGTTTTATCACATTTCTATCTCTAAATGTTATATTGTTTAGTCTCACAGAACTTCATATGACTCTAATATTTTTCTTTTCTTTTTTTTTTTTTTTTTGCTAAGATACAGGGTCTCACTCTGTCTCCCAGGCTGGAGTGCAATGCATGATCACAGCTCTTTGCAACTTTTAACTCCTGGTCTCAGGCAATCCTCCTGCTTCAGCCTTCTGAGTAGCTGGGACCACAAGCATGTGCCACCATGACAAACTAATTTTTTTTTTTTGAGACTGTTGTCCTGTTGTCCAGACTGGAGTGCAGTCTCAAACTCCTGAGCTCAAGTGATCCTCCCAAATGGCTGGGAACAGGCATGTACTACAAATGCTCAGCTAATTTTTAATTTTTAGTAGAGATAGGATCTTCTTATGTTGTCCAGGCTGGTCTGGAACTTCTGGGCTCAAGGGATCCTCCCGCCTTGGCCTCCCAAAATGCTGGGATTACAGGCATAAGCTACTGTGCCCAGCCACTTTTAATTTTTTTGCAGAGACAGTGTCTCATTATGTTGCCCAGGCTGGTCTTGACCTGATTTTATTTCTAATATTAACATATATACTCTTCTGCAACTTTTTCCACTCTAAAATTTGCTCTTGAGATTAATTTATACTGCTATAGCTGCAATTTACTTATTTTTACTGTTATATAGTATTCTATTGTAGGAACATATTTACTCATCCAATCTCAAGTTGATCGACATTGGAATTTTTTTTCCAGTTTGAATATTTTTAGTTTGTTTTGCTATTGTCAACAGTGTTGCTATGGATGTTTTGTATATGTCTCCTGGTCCACACGTATAAGAGTTCTTTTTTTTTTTTTTTTGAGATGGAGTTTCACTCTTGTTGCCCAGGCTGGAGTGCAATGGCACAATCTTGGTTCACCACAACCTCTGCTTCAAGTGATTGTCGTGCCTCAGCCTCCCGAGTAGCTGGGATTACAGGCATGCACCACCACACCCACCTAATTTTTGTATTATTAGTAGAGACGGGGTTTCTCCATGTTGGTCAGGCAAGTTTCAAACTCCCAACCTCAGGTGATTTGCCCGCCTCGGCCTCCCAAAGTGCTGGGATTACAGGTGTGAGCCACCGTGCCTGGCAAGAGTTCTTTAGGGTAGACACCCAGGAGTGGAATTTCTGGGTCACAGAGCATGTACATCTTTACTTATGAGATAATACCAAATTGTTTTCTTAAAATGGTTGTACTCATTCACACTACTGCTTGCACAGCTCTAGTTGTTTCATATCCTTGCCAACATTTTTTGTCACTTTAATTTTTACCAATCTGATGAACATAAAACCAATATATCACTGCAGTTTTAATTTGCATTCCTCTGATTACTGATGAAGCTGAGCATCTCCAACCCTTTTCACAGGAAGGAGCTACTTTTTATTTTTCCAAAACACTGAGATCAAGCTCTCTCTATGAAAGTCTGGAATGGCTGGAGTGTGTGTCAACAGCTGCCTCCTAATAATTAACCAGATGAAGTCTGGTCTCTTTCAGCACTAAGGTAAAACTATATGACCAAATCTCTGGTATGTATTAACACACAACATAGCAGGAAACCTGAAAATTTTTATCTGAGAATTGGGGGTAGGTTATCAATGTTAGAAGGGCTGAGACTGAGAATGAAAAAAATCAGACTAGGAGTGATCAGAGAGAATATGTGTTATTTAAGGCCCTTCACTATCTGACACAAACATACTTATTTGGCCTCCTCTCTGGCCACACCTTTCTAATGCTCTACTCACTGTTCACCACAGAGGCCCTGCACTCCAATGTCTCTGTGACTCCACTCAAGACATTTCCCACTTCCTGGATTACCTACCTGTTTTTTTCCTGCTTCTTAAAATTTGATTAACGCTTCCCGACCCAGTTCAAGTGTAATTGCTTCCATGAAGCCATCCTGACCCCATTCCCCAGAAAAAATTAATCAAGCTCTCATCTACTCCAAGAGCACTCTATTATTACTTTATTATAGCATCTATCCCATATTACAGTTAGAACAGGAATAGACTGTGAGCTCTCTGCGGGAAGGTACTATCTTTTAAATCCTGTGGTGCCAAGCAACACTTCTGTCACTCATCAAATCTTCATAAAATTCCTGACAAGTGGATAGAAAGATGAACAGAAATCTACTGGGAAACAAATCTCTAAACAGTGGAAAGGTTCTTTCTGACTCTTGCTGACTATGAAGAAAAAAAAAATCAGAGAATAAGCAAGAAAGGAGATAGGGAGTGGGAGCTAATGAAAAAGAAAATAGGACAATTAGGTCCCCTTAGCAGAGATCCATATCAGATAGGCTAGGAAGTGAAAATGTAAACCACAGTTCACCATCTTAATGTGGGGGATAACAGCATGGAAAGTGAAATTTATAACTGATTCTAAAACTATAGGCTGTATCTTGAAAGTCTGATCAAATCTAACTGGAAAATTATTTGAATATTCCCTAGTGGTTAGGAATAAATAAATAAATACATAATTTGGTCATGGTGTTTTCCTCTGGAAGAAGTTGTTTAAGTAAAACTTCCATTTATCAAATAGTTAAAGGTTTTCTTTCTTTCTTTCTTTTTTGAGTCAGTCTTGTTCTGTCACCCAGACTGGAGTGCAGTGGTAAGATCTTGGCTCACTGCAACATCTGCCTCCCAGGTTCAAGCGATTCTCCTGCCTCAGCCTCCCAAGTGCCCACTGCCACGCCCAGCTAATTTTTTTGTATTTTTAGTAGAGACAGGGTTTCACCATCTTGGTCAGGCTGATCTTGAACTCTGACCTCAAGTGATCCACCCACCTCGGCCTCCCAAAGTGCTGGGATTACAGGTATGAGCCGCCACACCCAACCAGGTTTTCCTTTCTTTTCTTACATCATCTTGGAAAGTTACCTTTTCCTAGGAGTTTGTCTGTTTTTATGTAAGTTTGCAAATTAACTGGCACAGTATTTCTTAAATTGATTAGTAGGGCCAGGTGCAGTTGCTCACGCCTGTAACCCTAGCACTTTGGGAGACTAAGGCAGGCGAATCCCTTGAGCTCAGGAGTTCAAGACCAGCCTGGGCAACATGATAAAACTCTGTCTCTACAAAACCATACAAAAATTAGTCAGGCGTGATGGCTGGCGCCTGTAGTCCTAGCTACTCAGGAGACTGAGGTGAGAGGATCACTTGGGCCCAGGAGGCAGATTGGTCATCTTAATTGTTATTAAGACAAAATGGATAGAAGAATGGTATAATGGCAGAGATAATCCAGACACAAAAATCTGGGATTCAACAAAATTGTGTATTGTTACCTTTTTTTTTTTAAATAAGAGACAGGTTCTTAACTCTGTTGCCCAGGCTAGAACGCAGTGGCTTAATCATAGCTCACTGCAGCCTCGAACTCAAACAATCCTCTTTCTTCAGCCTTCTGAGTAGTTAGGACTACATGTGTGAGCTACCTCTCCTGGCTAATTTTTTTTTTTATAAGATGGGGTTTCACCATGATGGCCAGGCTGGTCTTGAACTCCTGACCTCAGGTGATCCACCCACCTCGGCCTCCCAAAGTGCTAGGATTACAGGTGTGAGCCACCGCGCCCGGCCACTCTCCTGGCTAATTTTTAAAAATTTTATAGCGATTAGGTCTCACTATGTTGCCCAGGCTGGTCTCGAGTTCCTGGGCCTCAAGCAGTTCTCCCATCTCCACTTCCCAAAGTGCTAGGATTATAGGCATAATCCACCCCATCCAGCCTATAATTTCAATATTTTAACATATCCCTGTGTTTGTAGAATATAGGTTTCTTTTGGACAGGATATTGTATCTTTTGCACACACTATATTGTCAAAAGTATTTGATTTCCTATATCGAATAAAAAACAAAAAATTGGCAATTCAAGGCAAATAGGCATTTATTTCATTATTTTAATAGCTCATCTTGATGAATGCATGGTTGACTCCAGTTAAAGATAACTAATATGGCCGGGTGCAATGGCTCATGCCTGTAATCCCAGCACTTTGGGAAGCTGAGGCACGTGGATCAACTGAGGTTGGGAGGTTGGAAGTTCAAGACCAGCCTGACCAACATGGAGAAACCCTGTCTCTATTAAAAATACAAAATTAGCCGCGTGTGGTGGCACATGCTGAGGGAGGCTGAGGCAGGAGAATCGCTTGAATTTGGGAGGCAGAAGTTGTGGTGGGCCGAGATCACGCCACTGCACTCCAGCCTGGGCAACAAGAGCGAAACTCCGTCTCAAAAAAAAAAAGGTAACTAATATTTGAAGTTATCCTTAAAAATAAAGATTTTTAAAAATTAAGTAAAAATTAGGCCGGGCACTGTGGCTCACACCTGTAGTAATCCCAGCACTTTGGGAGGTTGAAGTGGGTGGACTGCTTGAGACCGGGAGTTCGAGACCAGCCTGGCCAACATGGTGAAACCCGGTCTCTACTAAATATATAAACATTAGATGAGCATGGTGGTACACACCTGTAATCCCAGCTGCTCAGGAGGCTGAGGCAGAAGAATTGCTTGAAACCAGGAGGTGAAGGTTGCCTTGAGTCGAGATCATACTACTGCATTCCAGCCTGGGCGACAGAACAAGATTCTGTCTCCAAAAAAAAAAAATTAAGTAAAAATTGGTGGCTAGGCATGGAGGCTCATGCCTGTAATCCTAGCACTTTGGGAGGCTGAGGCGGGCAGATCACCTGAAGTCAGGAGTTTGAGACCAGCCTGGCCAACATGGTGAAACCCTGTCTCTACTAAAAATACAAAACTTAGCCAGGCGAGGTGGCAGTTGCCTGTAATCCCAGCTACTCGGGAGGCTAAAGCAGAAGAATCTCTTGAACCTGGGAAGCAGAGGCTGCAGTGAGCTGAGATCGCACCATTGCACTCCAGCCTGGGCAACAAGAGAGAGAGTCTGTCTTAAAAAAAAATAAAATAAAATAAAATAAAATTAGCTTCAGAGGTCATTCAAATGTCATTTGTGAATTTTTTGTTGTTGTTGAGACTTGGCCTTATCTGTAACCCAGTCTGGAGTGCAGTGGCATGATCATAGCTCACTGTAGCTTCAATCTCTCAGGTTCAAGTGATCCTCCTGCCTCAGCCTCCCACATAGCTAGGAATACAGGTGTATGCCACCATACCTGGCTAATTTTTAAAATTTTTAGCAAAGACAAGGTCTGGCTATGTTACCCAGTCTGGTCTCTAACTCCTGAGCTCAAGATCCAGCCTCCAAAAGCACTAGGATTACAGTCATTGAGCCACCCTGCTGGGCCACATTCATAAAATTTGACATAAATAAAACATCTATCCTTTTAAATATAGTAATTCACTGAATTTAAAGAAGACAACCACCACCAAAAATAAGAAATTTAGCCAGGCGAGGTGGCTCATGCCTGTAATCCTAGCATTTTGGGAGACCAGGGTGGGCAGATCATGAGGTCTCAGGAGTTCAAGACCAGTCTGACCAACATGGTAAAACCCCATCTCTACTAAAACTATAAAAATTAGCCGGGTGTGGTGGCACATGCCTGTAATCCCAGCTACTCAGAAGGCTGAGGCAGGAGAATCACTTGAACCCAGGAGGCAGAGGCGGAGGCTGCAGTGAGCTGAGATCACGCCACTGTACTCCAGTCTGGGTGACAGAGTAAGACTCCATCTCACAAAAGTAAGAAAGAAAGAAATTTAAACAGCTTTGAACTATAAAATATACATTATTTTATTTTATTTATTTATTTTTAAGACGGGGTTTCACCATGTTGGTCAGGCTGGTCTTGAACTCCCGACCTCAGGTGATCCACCCGACTTGGCCTCCAAAGTGCTTGGATTACAGGCGTGAGCCACCACGCCCGGCCAATATACATTATTTTAAAAATAAAAATGTAGTTAAGACTATTGTTACTATAAAAGTAGATCTCATAATTTAAGGAGAAAAGTCATTTTAGTGGTTTTAAAAAAAAACTATGTTCATATTTGTTTTATCCATTCTTCCCTCAAACTTTATACCACAGCAGTTAACTGAAAGGAAAGCTATCTGACATAAATTTAGTGTCCTTACCTGTCCCACCTCCTATCACCCTAGTGGATAAATACTTTGTTAAATACATACTGTATGAGGAAGCCAAGAGGTAGTTTGATCTTTAAAAATCCAGAATAGGTTCTATTAGAATAACTTTGAAAGTTTAGAGATTTGACCACAAATACTAACCCTCTATCAGTGAAAGACAACTTCTAACTGGATGCAGCTCCAGGATAGTGTTATTACAAATAAGTTTGATCCAAC
Source organism: Aotus nancymaae (assembly GCF_030222135.1). NCBI lineage: Eukaryota > Metazoa > Chordata > Mammalia > Primates > Aotidae > Aotus > Aotus nancymaae. Next base: position 24,022,348 of record NW_026988467.1, read on the forward strand.
AGATCAATGAAACAACACATATACTTTCATTCTAGGATAGTATAATCCTTTTTAAGAAACATTAACAAAGCCTCTAGTATCATACAATAAGGTTATTTCCAAATATCTATAGGAATGATGACAATAATATTTCTTTGCCAGTCTAGTAATGCAGATGCATTTACCAGCTCCTCTCCTTGTAGAAATCACGTTAATAAAGATATTTTGAGATTTATAGCTTTAAATGCCACTTTTTTTTATTTTAATGGGACAAGTGTTACAGAAATTCCTGCTGGTATTTTTCAGACTTGGAGGAAATGAAGTTTGACAAACAGTATTTCCCAAATGGTCTGGAGGGAAGTAAAAGAATTAGCAAAATTGAGAGATATGAAAATGAATCAGCTAAAGGCCTGAGTTCTGTTGGCAGAAGAAAAAAATGCACCTGTATTATGTAAACAAGAATCAGTGGTAAACAAATTCAATTATAATGAAGCAATTATTGTAAGGCCGGTTGCCTTGCAGGGAGCTCAGATACACACCGCTCCCCCTTTTTTCCGAAAGCTCGGACACGCTCGGGCATGTTCCCTTCTCCCCTTCTCGCACAGCCTGGCCTTCCCTTAAAGAACCCAGTATGCAAGCGGGATCTTGTGATTCTAGCCAATAGCAGCCGAGTCTTTCTAGCCAATAGCAGCCGAGTAATTCTAACCAATAGCAGCCAAGTCCTGTATGCAAACAAAGGCTTGTAACCTTACCCAATAGTAGTCCTGCTCTCCCACAACCAATCGAGCTCCTTCACTCCCTATAAAAACCCATGTCTGAGAGGAGTCCCTGCGACTTCTCCGGCCCCTCCTGTCGGACCATAGAACCTTGCCCAGGAGCCTGGATAAACCCTTCACATTGGATCTTCTTGTGTTGGCCTCAGTTTCTTCTTTTTAAACTCGGCAAGAACCCAAGAACAAACCTTACAATTATCATGTCCTGTCACATTTGTTAAAACTAAACTCTGCCAAGAGGTATCCTTTCAGGGTGTCCATTCACTTTGGTTTACATCAGTCATCCCAGAGTGATTATTAATAGTATTTCTTCTCACTCTTAAAAGTGAACCAGTTTATACATTAAATTATACTATCACCCTATCCTTGAAGAATCAGGAGGCAAAGCTGTTAACACAGCCCCATGTTTCGGCCGGGCGCAGCGTCTCACGCCTGTAATCCCAGCACTTTGGGAGGCCGAGGTGGACGGATCACCTGAGATCAGGAGTTCGAGACCAGCCTGACCAACAGGGAGAAACCCTATCTCTACTAAAAATACAAAATTAGCCAGGCATGGTGGCACATGCCTGTAATCCCAGCTACTTGGGAGGCAGAGGCAGGAGAATCACTTGAACGCAGGAGGCAGAGGTTGTGGTGAGCCGAGATCGCGCCCACTGCACTCGAGCCTGGGCAACAAGAGTGAAACTCTGTCTCAAAAAACAAAAAACATAGCCCCACGTTCAGGATCCAATCATAGTCCCACAGTCAAAATAAGATATACCTCATTTATCTAGCACTGTGAATAGAGCAGAATAGTCCTATAATTCAGAACATGAATTCTGAAACCAAATGACCTAGGTTCAAATCTCAGTCAGCCCTATTATATATACTCTTCAGATGTATAACCTTAGAAAAGTTTTTTATTTTGAAATAATTTCAAACTTGGAGAAAACTTGCAAGAACATTACAAAGAATTCCCATATACCCTTTACTTGGGTTCACCAATTGCTAACATTTTGCCACATTTACTTTACACACCCTCACATATACAAAATTAATTAATTAACTACTTAATTAAGACAGGGTCTCACTCTGCTGCTGAGGCTGAAGTGCAGTGGCACTACCACGGCTCACTGTGGCCTTGACCTCCCAGGCTCAGGTGATCCTCCCACCTCAGCCTTTCAAGTAGCTTGGCTACAGATACACAACAATAGGCCTGGTTACTTTTTGTATTTTTGGTAGAGACAGGGTTTCACCATGTTGCCCAGGCAGTCTCAAACTCCTGGGCTCAAGTGATCCTTCCACCTTGGCCTTCAAAGTGCAGAGATTACAGGTATGAGTTACCACATCCAGCCACACACTATTTTTTACTAATTTTTTAACTATTTGATAATAAGGTGTAGACACTGTGTCCTTTCTCAAAATATATCCGTAGGTTATTTTCTAAAAACAAACTACAGTACAATTGTCACATTAGGAAATTTAACAATGACACAATACTATTATCTAACATAAAGTCCATATCTAAATTCTACCAGTTACCTCACTAATGCTCTTTAAAGAGAGAGAGAGAGAGACAGAGAGACAGAGAGACTATCTCTATGTTGCCCAGGCTGGTCTCAAATTCCTGGGCTCAAAAGAGCCTCCCGTCTTGGCCTCCCAAAGAGCTGGTATTACAGGCATGAGCCACCACACCCTCCCCTAATAATACTCTTTATAGAAAAATTTTCCCTCAACCCAGAATCCCAGTAAATAATCTTGGGTAGATTTCTTAACCTCTCTGTATATCAGTTTCCCCATCTGCAAAATAGAGATTAATAATAGCACCTACTTCATAAGATAACTGTAAAAAATGAAAGAGTAAATATAATAAAGAATTTAGGACAGTTGCTGGCATTTAGTGCAGGTGTTAACTGCTTTTATATATATATATATTTTTTTTTAGACGGAGTCTCGCTCTATCACAGTGGTGCAATCTAGACTCACTGCAAACTCCGCCTCCTGGGTTCAAGTGATTTTCACGCCCCAGCCTCCCAAGTAGCTGGGATTATAGGTGCATACCACCATGCCCAGCTAATTTTAGTATTTTTTAGTAGAGATGGGGTTTCACCATATTGGCCAGGCTGATCTCAAACTCTGGACCTCAAGTGATCCGCCTGCCTCGGCCTTCCAAAGTGCTGGGATTACAGGAGTGAGCCACCATGCCTGGCCATTAGCCGATTTTAGAGAATGACAGACTTCATATAAGGTAGAACTGTCAGATAATGAAAATAATTATTTAGACACTATGCTTTTTGAAGTCATTGTAAAGAAAATCGGTAAAATATATTGTGCATATCAATTATTTTCTAAACAGAATATATTACAGATAATTTAACCTTTGCTTAGAAACTCAGGGTCTTCACATCAGCAGTGGTACTGCTATAAAACTGTGATACTATCAGAGAAACCTCAGGTGTGAGGTCTATATATAACTCTGTAGTAAAATGGATGCAAAGTTCTGGACAGACAACTTGAATTTCCTTCTGCTGTCCTGCTTCTGATCATTAGCAGGTATTAACATGCCTCATCTATATTATTCTAATAATACTTTTGGTCATACAAAGCTTCTAGTTCAAAAGTACTTTGGGCTGGGCACGGTGGTTCATGCCTGTAATCTCAGGACTTTGGGAGGCCAAGGCAGGAGGATTACCTGAGGTCAGGAGTTCAAGACCAGCTTGGCCAACATGGTGAAACCCAGTCTCTACTAAAAATACAAAAAATTAGCCGGGCATGGTGGCAGGTGCCTGTAATCTCAGCTACTCGGGAGGCTGAGGCCAGAGAATTGCTTGAACCTGGGAGGCAGAGGTTGCAGTAAGCCAAGATTGCACCATTGCACTCCAGCCTGGATGACAAGAAGACGACTCCTGTCTCAAAAAATAAAAAAATTAAAAAGTACTTTCTCATTAATTCAATAAATATTTTATCATTTGATTAATGACAACTATATCATTTGATTAACTAGTATGAGTCTTGCAAGTAGCCTATGAGGTAAAAAGAACATGTATTACTACTCTCAATTTTAACTACCTAATTACAGACAAATAAATTAAGGCTCAAAGAGGTCAAATAACACTTTGGGCCACAGAGTCAATAGGAAACACAGTCAGCCCTCATACACCTGGGTCCTCTGTGTCTCAATATACACAATTATCTGAGTTAGGCCCTGAGGTGATGCTACTTTTGAGGTAAAGTGAACAAACTTTACCACTTAGAAGCACGTTCAGCTTACTTTTTAATTTTTTTTGAGACACAGTCTCACTCTGTCTCCCAGGCTAGAGTGCAGTGGCGCGATCTCGGCTTACTGCTCTGCCTCCTGGGTTCAACCAATTCTCCTGCCTCAGTCTCTCGAGTAGCTGGAACTACAGGCACCCACCACCACACCCAGCTAATTTTTGTATTTTTAGTAGAGATGGGGTTTTACTATGTTGGCCAAGCTGGTCTTGAACTTCTGACCTTGTGACCCACCTGCCTCAGCCTTCCAAAGTGCTGGGATTACAGGTCTTACTTTTTAACTTTTATTTTTCATTTCTAAACGCAGCAAGAGAAAAACCGCTTACTTTTAGATGCAAGAAAATACAATCTAATTGGTTGAGACAGCCAAATGTCTGACTTTCAGATGCTGTTCCCCTGTACTCCTCAAGTATCTTTCTAAAATTCTCTGAACTTCACAGCAACACTTTATTAATATAGACTCCACACATCAAAGTTGAGATAAATTCAGACCTGAGCTAAAGTTTACCTCTGCACTCTAATAAAGATTAAGAAAACAGTGTAAATAAGATCACAGGGAGAAATGTTTAATGAGCTGATTTTAAGCATTTTAAGTCTAATTTACATACAATTAAAGTTAATTTGCACATCATTCTTGGCTATTCATTAAACCAGGTATAAGGATTTCTATCTAACACAAAGTAACCTGGTAACACTATTAGCCTAGTTTCAATTATTGTATCAACTCAAAGTAACAGCTGCACCTAAAGAAAAACAACCTAGAGCACTCTCAGTAGGTTTTCCCCCAATTAGCCCAAATTAATGAGGTTTAATACTACCTCCATGATAACCCACAAAACCTATCTTCCCCTGATGACCCCTAGAGTATAAGCTGAAATGTAGTTAAACCACCTGTCCTAGAGACTAGGCAGAGGAAGCAAGGCAAAATGGCAATGACTAAGGAAGACTACAGTTCTAGGGCAGATTACGGCACTAAATCTGTGCTACCTTAGTTAAATCACTCAACTTACCTTGCCTTCAGTTGCCTCTTTTACAAAATGAAGGAGTTAATAATGTGGTCTCTAAACACAATATCCCACTAAAAGGATCCAGAGCTCTTTGGGAAAAGGGCAGAAAATGTACAAAATGAGTCGGGAACATCTTACCATACCAGAAAGCAAAGAACACTATCAAAGACTGCTGAAGTTATGTCAAAAGGAATCAGGAGCTAGCTTGAAGAACTTCCCACTGGTCCAAGATGAAACAAATTGAACATCAATAAGAATAACTACAATGGATTAAAACACATCAAATATGTTAACACCTAAAAGTTCCTGATCATGCCCTTAAAAAACCCTAAAAAGTCACTGGTCCTCTCTGGAGTATATCAGAAAACCAACTCATTATTTTGAAAACTAGTAAATAAAAGAATAAAGGGAATGAATTAAGTATTTATCTTGCCTTCCTTGTACATATCAAACCTCAGGGTAACCAAAGAGTTGAAATGGTAAACTTTTTCTTTTTTTAAGTATTCCAGCTGATAAACAAACAAAAAAAAATGATAGAATTAAAATCTGATCATTTTTCACACATTTAATGAAATCATGGATCTAGGTAATCATCATCCATGAACATGTACAACAGAAAAAGAGACACCTGGACATTATAAGCCTCCTGACAGAATAATACACCACCATTTATGAAGTATTATTGCCAAAAAAGCAACCTGATTCAGGTCAAGCCTCTAGAGGAGCACTGCACAACTGCACACAAACATGCAGCTATGGGGCACCCAAAACATGGCCAATCCAAACTGATATGTGCCATAAGAGCAAAGCACCGACTTTAAAAGATTTAATATTAAAAAGAATGCTGCTGAGCATACTGATGCATGCCTGAAATTCCAACACTTTGGGAGGATGAGGTAGGAGGATCACTTGAGCCCAAGAGTTCAAGACAAGTCTGGGCAACATCGTGACGCCTGTCTCTACAAATTAGCTGGGCGTGGTGGTGCATGCCTGTAGTCCTAGCTACTTGGGAGGCTGAGGTGGGAGCCCAAGTGGCTGAGGCTGCTGTGAGCTGAAATCATGCCACTGCACTCAAGCCTAAAAAACAGAGTGAGATCTTGTCTCAAGGAAAAAAAAAAATCACGATAATTTTTATTGATTATATGTTATTCTATTAATATGTTAAAATAATAATGGTTTACAGACTGGGTGCAGTGGCTCACACCTGTAATCCCAGCACTTTGAGAGGCCAGGGCAGGCAGATCGTTTGAGCCCAGGAGTTTGAGATTAGCCTGGGCAACATGGCAAAACCCCATCTCTATAAAAAATACAAAAATTAGCTGGGTGTGATATTGCACACCTGTAGTCCCAGCTACTTGGGAAGCTAAGGTGGGAGGATCACTTGAACCTGAGAGGTGGATGTTGCAGTGAGCTGAGATAATGCCACTGTACTACAGCCTGGGCGACAGAATGAGACCCTGTCTCAAATAAACACAAAAAACAACTAAGGAAAAAAAATAATAGTTTGCAACTCCTGGGTAAAATAAACTATACTATTAAAATGTGTTTCTTCTTATCTTTGTAATGTGCCAAATAAATTTTTTATTTTTTATTCTTTGAGACAGGGTCTCACTCTGTTGCCCAGGCTGGAGTGTAGTGGCACAATCTCAGCTCACTGCAACCTCCACCTCCCGGGCTCAAGCAATTCTCATGCTTCAGCAACCCAAGTGGATGAGATTACAGGCATGTGCCACCACAACTGGCTAATTGTTCTGTTTTAGTATAAATGAGGTTTTAACATGTTGGCCAGGCTGAAATTTTAAATTTAAGTTGAAGCTTGAATATTTATTTAGACAACACTCTCTAGATCTAATAACCAGTTTACAGGGAATAAAAAGGATAGAGGAACATAAATGAATTACAGAAATTCAATTAGCAAAGTCCAGAAGTGGAAAATTACACAACTTTGTTTCTTTAACAGCAGCAGCAATAACAAAAAAAAATACAAGAGGAAAAAAGAACTGGCCGGGTGTGGTGGCTCACACCTGTAATCCCAGCACTTTGGGAGGTTGAGGCAGGCAGATCACCTGAGGTCAGGAGTTCGAGACTAGTCTGACCAACATGGTGAAACCCTGTCTCTACTAAAAATACAAAAATAAGCCGGTTGTGGTGGCTAATACCTGTAATCCCCGAGACTCGGGAGGCTGAGGCAGGAGAATTGCTTGAATCCGGGAGGCGGAGGTTGCAGGGAGCTGAGACTGTACCACTTCTCTCCAGCCTTGATGACAAGAGCAAAACTCCGTCTCAAGAAAAAAAAAAAAAAAGAAAAAAAGAACCAAGAGAAGCTATAGATTAAAAAAGACATAAAAGAGGCTGGGCATGGTAGCTCACGCCTGTAATCCCAGCACTTTGGGAAGGCGAGGCAGGTAGATCACCTGAGGTCAGGAGTTCGAGACCAGCCTGGCCAACATGGTGAAATCCTGTCTCTACCAAAATACAAAAGTTATCCGGGCATGGTGGTGGAGGTGGAGGTTACAATAAGCTGATATTGCACCACTGCACTCCAGCCTGGAGACAGAGCAGGACCCTGTCTCAAAAAAAAAGAGACATAAGGAGACACAGAAGCCAAAAAAACCAAATCAATGTATCAACCTTGTCTAAAACCTGATTCAAATAAACCAAATATTCAGAGAGAAAGGGTGGCAGGGATGAAGGGAGAGGAGAAAGATAAATTAATTGTGGAAATTTGAACATTAACAGGATACTGTGTGGTTATGTTTTTAAAAAAGAGTATCTTTTATTTCTTACAGCTATATACAGAAATTAGCATTTAAATGATATAATGCCTGGGACTTGTTTCAAAAGGATCCAAGGGGGATGAGGGAACAGATAGTGGTATGGATGAAACAAGACTGTCCATGAGCTGATAACTGTTGAAGCTGAGTGATGGGCATATAAGGGCTAGATGTCAGGTTGATGGGTGCAGCAAACCACCATGGCATATGTATACCTAAGTAACAAACCTGCACATTCTGCACATGTACCCCAAAACTTAAAGTATAATTAAAAAAAGAAATTTTCTATAATTTTTTAAAAAATGAGATGAGCAGACAAATTTATTAAAATTCCTTGTAGCTTCTGAATATACAAGAATCTATGAAAATAAGTCACAGAGTTGGCAAATATTTCAAGAGACCATTCGACCTAGTGTACTGCCTCTAGGACACACTATAACATCATCACACTCAGCAAATATTTATTGAGTAACTATTAAGTACAAAGGCGCTAACAATGTAGAAGATCGCAGAAATGCAAGAAATAGTTTCTGTTTCAGAACTTTAGTCCTATAGGAGAGATGAGAAAAGTACCTAAACATAAAACAAGGTAAAAAGTGATGAAGTTGGCCAGGTGTGGTGGCTCCCATCTGTAATCTCAGCACTTTGGGAGGCTGAGGTTGGTGGATCACCTGAGGCTAGGAGTCCGAGACCAGCCTGGCTAACATGGTGAAACCCTATCTCTACTAAAAAGACAAAAATTAGCCAGATGTGGTGGTGTGCACCTGTAGTCCCATCTACTTGGGATGCTAAGGCAGGAGAATCACTGGCTCCCAGAGGGCGGAAAGGTTGCAGTGAGCCGGGATTGTACCACTGCACTCCAGCCTAGACAACAGAGTGAGTCTCCATTTCAAAAAAAAGAACAAAACATGGTGAAATTATGATTTAAGTATCATAAGCAAGGTATTTCTTGTTAAGTATATCAGAAGCCATCTTAGAAGACTGTCATAAAACTGGGCATGAAAAATAGGCAGGATTTGGACATGTAGTGACAGGGAGTATTAGATCTGAAGTGTACAGACAGTGTCAGCAGAAGCACAGAGGCAGAATATAATGAAACATTTTTGGGAAATGAAGATGAGTGCATTATTGAGCACGTAGTGAGAAGCAAGCTCGGAAAGACAAGTAGGGGCTAGATCACAGAATCTTAAATATCAGGTTGAGTTTGTACTTTAGTCAATAAGCATTGGGAGTCACACATTTGGAGTTCTAGATGACAGAATATTTAGGAAGAAACTAAACACCTCACCTTAGCAGAAAAGAACAGAGCTGGGGAGGGGGATGAAAATAAGGATAAATAATCAAGGCAAAAGGTAACAAAGGACCTAAAATGGAGTAGTAGGAGAGAAAGACAGGGAGGGATCTGAAGTATCTGGGCATGAAAACAGGTAGGAGTTGAGAAGTCAACAGTAACTAACATTTTACAACTGGATGAACTGGCCAATGTTTAGCATGTTGGCAGACCTATACCAGTCCTGAATAGTGTTCAATAAATGACCAACTGAATGGATAAATAAATAGAAATACATGAGTCAGGATGAAGAGCAACAAGTCAGGGGATTTGGGGGGCTGGGGAGTGAGGTGAGCAGGAGATAAGCTGAACCTTCTCATTTAACCTGTAAGGAAGCAAAGTTCTGAAGAACAAAATGCTGCCCAGGAGTGCTAAGCATCTTTCTTGGGAATGTACTTCTTTAAAGCAAAGGACTCATTACTAAAACCTACATAAAAAGTATAAAACCCATCCTTAAAACCTGTAAACCGGCCGGGCGCAGTGGTTCACGCCTGTAATCCCAGCACTTTGGGAGGCCGAGGTAGGCAGATCACCTGAGGTCGGGAGTTCAAGACCAGCCTGACCAACATGGAGAAACCCTGTCTCTACTAAAAATACAAAATTAGCGGGGCGTGGTGGCGCATGCCTATAATCCCAGCTACTCAGGAGGTTGAAGCAGGAAAATCGCTTGACCCCAGGAAGTAGAGGTTGCAGTGAGCCAAAATTGAGCCATTGCACTCCAGCCTGGGCAACAAGAGCAAAACTCGTGTCTCAAAAACAAACAAACAAACAAACAAAAACCTGTAAACATGTCTTCAAGGCAAGGAGGAGACAACCTGTAACAACCTGACCACAGGTTCTCAAAAGCAGACAGCTAATGAAATGCTGGAGGTGTAAATAGGGTATCAGTGAAGTAGTCCAATAGGAATTCTGGTACTGGACCTCAGAGGCAAAAAATAGATGTGGGAGTTACCGCATGAAGGTTGTAACAGAAGACACAAGAGTAGGCGGGCACAAAGCCATACGCCTGTGATCCCAGCACTTTGAGAAGCCGCAAAGGAAAAATCACTTGATTCCAAGAGTTCAAGACCAGCCTGGACAACATAGCGAAATCTTGTCTCTACAAAAAGTAAAATTAGCTGGGCATTGTGGGGCACATCTGTGGTCCCAGCTACTTGAGAGGCTGAGGTGGGAGGCTCGCTTCAGCTCAGGAAGCTGAGGCTGCAGAGAGCCAGGATGGCGCCACTGTGCTGCAGCCTAGTCAATGGAGCGAGAAACTGTCTTAAAAAAAAAAAAAAAAAAAAAAAAAAAAAAAAAAAAAAGAGTGATGACCTCTCAATACAAAAGCATAAAAAGAGAAGCAAGGCCTGAGACAACTTTGAGATTGACAAAGGAGGATGAAGAAGGCAGAAAGAGAACCAGAACAATGCTGTGTCATAAAAGCTAAGAGAAAAATGTCCAGAAGGAAGGCCTGTTCAATCCTTGTCTTCTTCTTTGACCCACAAATCCAACCAGTCAACAAGTTTTATCAGCTCTACCTCCAAAATACTAAACACATCCATTTCTCTCCATCTTTAGCCACCTACCTAGTAGTTCAAACTTCCATCATTACCTAGATTTCTGCAGTGGCCTTCTGTTCAACCCACCTCAATTAAGTCCTGCCCCCAAATAATCCACTCTCTTTGTAGCAATTGGATTAATCTTTTAAAAATGTAAATCAAGGCTGGATGTAGTGGCTCAAGCCTGTAATCCTAGCACTTTGGGAAGCTAAGTCAGGTGGATTACTTGAGCTCAGGAGTTCAGGACCAGCCTGGGCAACATGGTGAAACCCCATCTCTACAAAAAATACAAAACTTAGCTGGGCATGGTGGCTAGCACCTGTAGTTCCAGCCACTTGGAAGGCTGAGGTGGGAGGATCACTCAAGCCCAGGAGGCACAGGTTGTAGTGAGCCAAGATTGCACCACTGCACTCCAGCCTGGGCGACATAGTGAGATCATGTCTCAAAAAAAGGGAAATCAGGCCATGCCCAGCACCTTGGGAGGCCAAGGCAAGGACTGCTTGAGGCCAGGAGTTCAAGACCAATCTGGAACTCCTGGAACAAATCTGGAACAAAGCAAGACCCCATCTTTACAAACAAACAAAAAAAAGAAACAAAGAAAAAGAAAATTAGCATGGCATGAGGGTGTGAGCCTGTAGTCCTAGCTACTTAGGAGGCTGAGGTGGGAGGATCTCTTGAGCCCAGGAGTTCAAGGCTGTAGTGAGCCATGATGGCATCAATGCATTCCAGTGTGGGCAACAGAGCAAGAAAGAAGGAAACAAAAAAACTGTGCTTTACAGGCACAAAAGTGAAAAGAAAACCCACAGAAAGGGAGAAAATCTTTGTAAATCACATATCTGATAAAGAACCTGTATCCAGAATAAAGAACTATTAAAATACAGTAACAAAGGGACAAATAACCCAAATTTAAAAGAAACAACAGGCTTAAATAGGCATTTCTCCAAAGAAGATATACAAACAGCCAATAAATGGCCAGGAGCGGTGGCCCATGGCTGTAATCCTAGCATTTTGGGAGACTGAGGTGGGTGGACAATCTGAGGTCAGGAGTTCAAGACCAGCCTGACCAACAAGATGAAATCCTTTCTCTACTAAAAATACAAAATTAGCCAGGCATAGTAGTGCATGCCTGTAATCCCAGCTACTTGGGAGGCTGAGGCAGGAGAATAACTTGAACCCAGGAGGTGGAGGTTGCAGTGAGACGAGATTGTACTATTGCTCTCCAGCCTGGACAACGAGAGTGAAACTCTGTTTCAATAAAATAAAATAAAATAAAAATAGCCAATAAACACATGAAAACATGCTCAACACCATTAGTCATTAGAGAGATGCAAAGCAAAATCACAATGAAATTATCTATTCATATCTAGTAGGATGGTTACAATCATAAAGACAGGCCGAGCACTGTGGCTCATGCCTGTAATCTCAGCACTTTGGGAGGTCTAGCCTGGAGGATCAGTTGAGCTCAGGAGTTTCAGACCAGCCTGGCCAACATGGTGAAACCCTGTCTCTACTAAAAACACAAAAATTAGCCAGGTATGGTGGTGCATGCCTGTAATCCCAGCTACTCAAGAAGCTGAGGCAGGAGAATCGCTTGAACCCAGGAGGCAGAGATTGCAGTGAGCCGAGATCACGCCATTGCACTCCAGCCCAGGTGAGAGAATGAAACTCTGTCTAAAAAAAAAAAAAAAAAAAAGATAATAAATACTGGTGAGAATGTGGAAAAATCTGAACCCTCATACGCTGCTACTGGGAATGTAAAGTGATGCAGCCACTTTGGAAAACAGTCTGTCAGTTCTTCAAACACAGTTATCATATGACCCAACAATGGGTCACATAACTTACGACTCACAGGTATGAATTAAAAATATACATACACACAAAAATTCTGTACATGCACATTTATCACAGCATAGTAGCCAAAATGTAGAAACCCAAATGTCCAATGAAATATTATCCAGTCTTAAAAAGAAATGACACACTGATACATGGATGAACCTTGAAAATATAATGCTAAGTGAAAGAAGCCAGTCACCAAAGACTACATATTGTATGATTCCATTTATATGAAATGTCCAGAATAGGCAAATCCACAGACAGAAAACCGTTGCCTAGGATTAGGGGAATGGGGAAAGGGTAGTGACTAACAGGTATGAGGTTTCTTTTGGGGTGATGAAAATGTTCTGGAATTAGACAGTACTGACGATTGCACACGGTGTAAATATATTAAAAAGTACTAAACTGTACACTTTATTGCCCAGACTGGTCTCAAACGCCCAGCCTCCAGTGATCCGTCCGCCTCAGCCCCACAAAGTGCTCGGATTACAAGTGTAAGCTGCCACACCTGGCTTTAACTAGACATTTTAAATGGGTGAATTGTTTGGTATGGAAATTATGTATCAATTTCTAAAACTTAAAAGCTCAAAGACTCAAAATTTAAAAGCTCAAAGACTTATACACAAATGTTTATAGCAACTTTATTGGTAATAGCCAAAAACTGAAAACAACTTAAATGTCCATCAACAGGTGAATTTATCAACAAATTGTTACATAAAAAAAGAATGAACAATGAATATGGATGAATTTCAAAATAATTATCCTGGATGAAAGAAGCCAGACATCCACCCCAAAAAATGATCACATTCTGTATGATTTCATTGATATAAAACTCTAGAAGATGCAAACTGTAATGAAAGAAAGCAGACCAGTGGTTGCCTGTGGACTGGGAAGACTGCAGGGGTTAAAAGGCAGGAGGGAGTGATTACAAAGGGAACAGAGAAACGTTTAGGGACAAAGAATATGTTCATTATCTTGATTGATGGTGGTGGTTTCACTGGTGTATACATATGCAAAAACTTACCAAATTTTATATTTTACAAAAATGAGCCGGGCATGGTAGTGCACACCCGTAGTCCCAGCTACTCAGGAGGCTGAGTTAGGAGGCTTAGCGATCCTACAGGCATGAGCCACTGTGCCTGGCCACGTTGTAAATATATGTAGTTTACTGTATGCCAATAATACCTCAATAAAGCTGCTGTAAAAATAAAATGGGCTGGCAAGATGGCTCACACTTGTAATCCATTACTTCGAGAGGCAGAGGCAGGAGGACTACTTGAGCCCAGGAGTTCAAGACCAAGCCTAGGCAAAATAGCGAAACCTCATCTCCACTAAAAATTTAAAAATTAGGGGAGGCTGAGGCAGGTGGATCATGAGGTCAAGAGATAGAGACCATCCTGGTCAACATGGTGAAACCCTGTCTCTACTAAAAATACAAAAATTAGCTGGGCATGGTGGTGCATGCCTGTAGTCCCAGCTACTCAGGAGGCTGAGGCAGGAGAATTGCTTGAACCCAGGAGGCGGAGGTTGCAGTGAGCCAAGATTGTGCCATTGCACTCCAGCCTCAGTAACAAGAGCAAAACTGTGTCTCAAAAAAAAAAAAAAAAAATTAGCCACGTATGGTAGCACACACTTGTAGTCCCAGCTACTTGGGATGCTGAGATGGGAGGATCACTTGAGCCCAGGTGTTTGAGGCTGCAGTGAGCTATGATCATGCCATACACCCTAGACTAGGTGACAGAGTAACCCCGTCTCAAAAAATAAAATAAAAATAAAAAATAAAAGCACTGTTAATTCAAGTATTTATTTATTTATTTATTTTTGAGTCGGAGTTTCGCTCTTGTTACCCAGGCTGGAATGCAATGCCACGATCTCGGCTCATGGCAACCTCCGCCTCCTGGGTTCAAGCAATTCTCCTGCCTCAACCTCCCGAGTAGCTGGAACTACAGGTGCATGCCACCATGCCCAGCTAATTTTTTTTTTTATTTTTAGTAGAGATGGGGTTCCACCATGTTGACCAGGATGGTCTCGATCTCTTGACCTCGTGGTCCACCTGCCTCGGCCTCCCAAAGTGCTGGGATTATAGGCGTTGAGCCACTGCGCCCAGCCTAATTCAAGTATTTAAACTGCTAGAGTTCTAAAGGCTAGAAAATATTTTTTTATTTTTTATTTTTTTTTTAGAAAATACTTTTAAATAAAAGTTACATTGTGGCTGGGCACAGTGGCTCACACCTGCAATCCCAGCATTTTGTGAGGTCGAGGCGGGCAGATCATGAGGTCAGGAGATCGAGACCATCCTGGCTAACACGGCAAAACCTCGTCTCTACTAAAAACACAAAGAATTAGCCAGGTGTGGTGGCATGTACCTGTAGTCCCAGCTACCCGAGAGGCTGAGGCAGGAGAATCACTTGAACCCGTGAGGCGGAGGTTGCAGTGGATACCGCGCCACTGCACTCCAGCTTGGGCAACAGAGTGAGACTCCATCTCAAAAAAAAAAAAAGGTTACATTGTTAATCATTGAAAAAAAATTATAATAGGGGAGTAAAAAGGGGTATTAGAAGAAACAACACAGTAGGTCCTAACTTAACTCATCAATAGATTCTTGGATACCATCATTTTAAGTAAAATGATGTATAACAAAACCAATTTTACCATAGACTAATATAAACAAAGGTTAAGTTCCTACAGTGTATTTCTGGTCACAAAACATCACCAAACTTCTAACCAAAATACTTCTAATATTAAACACTGAAACAAATGTGAGCTATATAAACATTTAAGAAAGATTAATAAAAACAAGAAAGATAATTATTTACTTAATTATCCCAGTTCAGGGTCATGGGTGGCTGGAGCCTGTCCCAGCAGCTCAGGGAGCAAGGTGGGAACCAACTCTGGACAGGATGCCATCCCATCGATCACACACACCCACACTCACTCAGCCTGGGACCATTTAGAAACAGCAATTCATCAAACATGTACAATTTTGTGATTCAGGAAGAAACCAGAGTACCTGGAGGAAACCTAAGTACTAGAAAAAGCCCACACAGATGTGGGGAGAACATGCTAACGACACAGACAGTAGCCCCAGCCAGGAATACATTCTTTTTTCTCATCAACATTACAATGCAATGAAGTTGAACAAAACAATGTTATTCAAAGACCTGTTGTATTGGACATGAGTTGACACTTGTCGAGGCTAGCAGATAGATACACAGGAATTCATTACATCATTCTCTTTACTTTTATATATGCTTGATATTTTGCATTAAAAAGGTTTTTTTTAATCTTCAAGCACCTCAATTTAAAAACAAAACACTTCTTCCAGACTTCCCATTTTACTTAAAAATAAAACTTACCTCCAAGTGGGTGTTGGATAAAAAGAAGAAAAAAGAAAAATAAAGTTAAAATGCCGGGCACGGTGGCACGTGCCTGTAGTCCCAGCTATTTGGGAGGCTGAGGCTGGAGGATCTCTTGAGTCCAGGAGTTCTCGGCTGTAATGCGCTATGCCGATTGGGTGTCCGCACTAAGTTCGGCATCAATATGGTGACCTCCCGGAAGCGGGGGACCACCAGCTGGCCTAAGGAGGGGTGAACCAGCCCAGGTCAGAAACAGAGCAGGTCAAAACTCCCGTGCTGATCAGTAGTGGGATCACGGCTGTGAACAGCCACTGCACTACAGCCTGGGCAACACAGCCAGACCCCGTCTCTTTAAAAATATATATATTAATAAATAAATAAATAAAACTTACCCAGGCAAAGTGGCTCACAAACACCTGTAATCTCAGCACTCTGGGAGGCTGAGGCTGAGGATCACTTGAGCCCAGGAGTTCAACAGCCTAGGCAACATAGTGAGACTCCATCTCTATAAAAAATAAAACAATGAGCCTGGCATGGTGGCCTGCATCTGTGGTCCCAGGTACCCAGGAGGCTGAGGTGGGAGGAACACTTGAGCCCCAGAGGTTAAGGCTGCAGTGAGCCATGACTGCACCAATGCACTCCAGCCTAGGTGACAGAGTGGGATCTTGTCTCAAAAACAAAACAAAACAAAAAAAATACACATAAAACTCCTGGCCAGATGTGGTGGCTCACATCTGTAATCCCACCACTTTGGGAGGCTGAAGCAGGACAATGGCTTGAGGCTAGGTGTTCAAGACCAGCCTGAGCAACATAGTGAGACTCGATCTCCACACAAAAAATTTAAAAATTAGGCAGGTGTGGTGGTATACAACTGTAGTCTTAGCTACTCGGGAGGCTGAGGCAGGAGGATCACTTGAGTCCAAGAGTTCAAAGCCACGGTGAGCCATGACTATGCCACTAGCCTGGGCAACAGAGGAATACCTTGTCGCAAAAATAAATAAATAGAACTCTTAGACCAGGCATGGTGGCTCACGCCTATACTCCCAGCACTTTGGGAGGCTGAGGCAGGAGGATCACTTGAGGTCGGGAGTTCAAGACCAGCCTGACCAACATGAAGAAACCCCGTCTCTACCAAAAAATACAAAATTAGCCAGGCATGGTGGCCCATGCCTGTAATCCCTACACAGGAGGCTGAGGCAGGAGAATCGCTTGAATCCAGGAGGCGGAGGTTGCGGTAAGCAAAGATCGAGCCATTGCACTCCAGCCTGGGCAACAAGAGCGAAACTCTGTCTTAAAAATAAATAAATAAGAACTCCTTATGCGTCATAAAAAGCTTTGAAATATCTGGCTCCTACCCATCTCTCCAATCACATATTTTGTTATCACTGTTCAATAATATATAGCCATGGTAGGCTTCCATCACTCTCAGAATACACTGAGGATTTTCCTGATTCAGGGCCTCTGCCGTTAACAGTTCCTTCTCCCTAGAACTCTATTCCCTCATCTCTTTATTTGGATGTTCATTTTCATTTTTCACTTTCAGTATCTCACCTTCTCAGAGAAGCCTCTCCTGACCATTCTTATCTAAGTTCCTCTATTACTTTCTATTATAGCACCTTATTTTATTCTCTTCCTAACATACATCACAATCTTTAACATTTTATGTCTTTTTTTTTTTTTTTGAGACAGGGTCTGGCTCTGTTGCACAGGCTGGAGTACAGTGGCCTAATCTTGGCTCACTGCAACCTCTGCCTCCTGGGCTCAAGTGGTCCTCCCACCTCAGCCTCCCAAGTAGCTGATACTACAGGTGCACACCACCAAACCCAAGCTGGTCTCAAACTCCTGGGCTCAAGTGATCTGCCCACCTTGGCCTCCCAAAATGCTTTGTCTCACGCCTCCCCAAGTGGGCATGAGCCACTACACCCAGCCTTATTTATGTCTTCACTGTCTATCCAAGCCTTCCCAAACTGCATGAGAGCATGGACTTTGTTTTTTCTCAAGATCACTGAGTTGTATCCTTAGTAGTATGTGACACACAGTAGGCACTTAATAAATCTGTTGAACGTTAAACTAATAACCCAATACTAGGCATTACCCTATTGTTGAATGTTTAATATAGCAAAGGCTTACAGAGAACCTACTGTTTACAAGGCCTCAGGTAACACATATACACATTTGATGAGAAGATACATGGTGTATTAGGCCATTCTTGCATTGCTATAAAGAAATATCTGAGACTGGGTAATTTATAGGAGAAGAGGTTTCACTGGCTCACAGTTTTGCAGGTTGTACAGGAAACAGTGCCAGCATGTGCTTCTGGGGAGGCTTCAGGAAGCTTTTACTCATGGTGAAGGGAAAAGCACAAGCACGCACTTCATGTGTGAACTCACAGAGAGAGCTCACTTATCACTAAGGGGATGGCCCAAGTTATTCATGAGGGACCCATCCCCACGACCCAAACACCTCCTACCAGGCCCCATCTCCAACACTGGGGATTACAGTTCAACATAAGATTTAGAGAGTATACACATTCGAATTACATCATACAGTATAAGGAGAATTAAGTGGACAAAATTAAAAAAAAAAAAAAGAAAGAAAAACTCTTCCAGAGGTTTCCAAAAACAGCAAATAAGTAGACTATTTTTGGCCAGGTGCAGTGGCTCAAGCTTGTAATCCCATTACTTTGGGAGACCGAGGTAGGTGGATCACCTGAGTTCAGGAGTTCAAGACCAGCCTGGCCAACATACTGAAACCCAGTCTCTACTAAAAATAAAAAAATTAGCTGGGTGTGGTGGCACGTACCTGTAATCCCAGCTACTCGGGAGGCTGAGGCAGAAGAATCACTTGACAGGGAGGCAGAGGTTGCAGTGAGCTGAGATCATGCCACTGCACTCCAGCCTGGGCAAAGTAGACTATTTTTCCCCCAGAGAATTCATTTAAAAACAGAATTAAGAGAGTTGTGACATAGTCCCTTCTCTAAAGATGTATAAAACAAGCGTTTTATCTATCACAATTAACATTTTAAGAAATTATCTAGAAAGGCTGGGCATGGTGGCTCACACCTGTAATCCCAGCACTTTGGGAGGCCAGAAGGGCAGATCACGAGGTCAGGAGTTCGAGACCAGCCTGGACAGTACGGTGAAATCCTGTCTCTACTAAAAATACAAAAATCAGCTGGACATGGCAGCGCACGCCTGTAGTTTCAGCTACTTGGGAGGCTGAAGCAGAAGAATTGCTTGAACCCAGGAGGCAGGGGTTGCAGTGAGCCAAGATCATGCCACTGCACTCCAGCCTGGGTGACAGAGCAAGACTCTGTCTCAAAAAAAAAAAAAAAAAAAAAGAAATTATCTAGAAAAAACACTAGTGAAATCTTCCCAGTTTGCAGATAACTGTACATCAACAGATAGAAGTACAATGGTGCAAGGCTCTACATGTCTAGGAACGCGGAAAAACAGCTTCCATGGGGCAAGCTGGGCGTGGTGGCTCACACCTATAATCCCAGCACTTTGGGAGGCCAAGGCGGGAGGATCACCTGAGGTCAGGAGTTCAAGACCAGCCTGACCAACATGAAGAAACCCTGTCTCTACCAAAAAATTCAAAATTAGCCAGGAGTGGTGGCCCATGCCTGTAATCCCTACACAGGAGGCTGAGGCAGGAGAATCGCTTGAACCCAGGAGGCGGAGGTTGCGGTGAGCCAAGATCGAGCCATTGCACTCCAGCCTGGGTAACAAGAGTGAAACTCCATCTCAAAAACAAAACAAAAAACAGCTTCCATGTAGACAAAAATAAGGTCATGAAGTGACAGAAAAATCGTTCAAACTGTAATTATCAGATGATGAGCTCTAAAGCTACCTGTTGTAACATAGGAAAGGGATTTCTGAGTCCCTAGACTGTACCCTGAATACAGCTACAAAAAGGCGACAAAACACTGGCTGTTGTGAAAGCTTTGGAAACACAGAACATATTATCCTATCCTTGTACAAACCAAAGTGTACCTGTACCTAGAATAGAATTTGTTGTTATAATTATCATAGCACAAAAAAAAGTAAAATAGAGAAGGCCTAGAAGATATCCCAAAAGACCAAAGGGACAGGGGGGCTTCTATATATGAGTACAGATTTTTTTTTAAATATCTTTTTAAAAATATGGATAAATTAAATACTTTAACAAGAAACAAAGAGGGTAAAAAGTGGTAGTTAAGAGACTTCTGCATCACATCTTAGAAATTATGAAGCAGTTAGAAATCTAAAGAAACAGCCATGTGCAATGGCACATGCTATTTGGGAGGCTGAGGATGGAGATACGCTTGAGCCCAGGGCTTCTGTCCAGCCTGGGGAACATGATGAAACCCTGTTTATTAAAAAAAAAAAAAAAAAAATGAAAAAAAAAAATAAGAAAGGAGGGGGAAGGAGGAAGAATAAGGAAGAGGAGGAAAGAAAGGAGGAGGAGAAGGAAAAGAAAGAAAAAAGAAAGGGCCAAGTGCGGTGGCTCATGCCTGTGATCCCAGCACTTAAGGAGGCCCAGGTGGATGGATCACGAGGTCAGGAGTTCAAGACCAGCCTGGCCAAGATGGTAAAACCCCGTCTCTTCTAAAAAATACAAAAAATTGGGCGTTGTGGCAGGCACCTGTAATCCCAGCTACTCAGGAGGCTGAGGCACAGAATGCTTGAACCTGAGAGGCAAAGGTTGCAGAGAGCCGAGAATGCACCACTGCACTCCAACCTGGGCGACAGAGACTCCATCTCAAAAAAAAAAGAAGGAGGAAAAAAAGAAATACAGCATAACACTCATTACTCAAGGTGGGAGTATACAATATAAGAAAAAATAATTCAAAAATAGTATAGATGAATTCATGGGTGACATTCCCCTAGGAAAAAATGTCAATATGGGGCAACATAGCCCTGAATTTTGAAGTTGAACATTTTCATGCCTTTACTTCAAGCAGTCCTTCTGAAGGCTTTAAGAAACAGAATTCTGCCTTTTAACCAAGATGGCACCAAAGGGGAAGAAGGAAGCTCCTGCCCCTTCCAAAGCCAAAGCCAAATCAGTCTTTGAAGGCCAAGAAGGAAAGCATCCACAATCACACACAAGAAAACAAGATCCACATTCACCCACCTATTAGTGGCCCAAGACACTGCAGCTCCAGAGAGAGCCCAAGTATCCTCAGAAGAGCACCCCTAGGAGAAACAAACTTAAACCCTATGCCATCATCTCACCACTGAGTCTGCCATGAAGAAGACAGAAGACAGTAACACACTTATATTCATTGTAGATGTAAAGACCAACAAGCACCAGATCAAATAGGCTGTGAAAAAGCTCTACAACACCGAAGTGGTCAAAGGCAACACCCTGTTCAGACCTGATGAAGAGAAGACAGCATATGTTTGACCAGCTTCTGACTATGCTTTTGATGCTGCCAAAAAAATTAGAATCATCCAACTTGAGTTCAGCTGGCTAACCATGAATACAAGAGGGCTGGGCATGGTGGCTCATGCCTATAATCCCAGCGCTTTGGGAGGCCAAGGTGGGAGGACTGCTTGAGCCCAAGAGTTCAAGACCAGCCTGGCAACATATGGAGACCCTTTTTCTACAAGCTGGGCACAGTGGCTCACACCTGTAATCCCAGTACTTTAGGAGGCTGGATCACCTGAGTTCAGGAGTTCAAGACCAGCCTGGCCAACATGGTGAAGCCCCAACTGTATTAAAAATACAAAAGATTATCTGGGCATGATGGTGCACATCTGTAGTCCCAGCTACTTGGAAGGCTGAGGCAGGAGAATTGCTTGAACTACGGAGGCAGAGGTTGCAATGAGCCAAGACCACAACATTGCACTCCAGCCTGGCGATAAGAGCAAAACTCCATCTCAAACAAACAAACAAAAAAATAGCCAGGTGCAATAGTAGGCACCTGTGGTCTCAGCTATTCAGGAGGCTGAGGCAGAAGGATCACTTGAGCCCAGGAGTTCGAGGCTGCAGTGAGCTATGATCATGCCACTGTGCTAGAGCCTGAGTGACAGAGCAAGACCCTGTCTTAAAAAAAAAAAAAAAAAAAGAAAAGAAAAAGAAAAGGCTGGGTGCAGTGGCTCATGCCTGTAATCCCAGCACTTTGGGAAGCCAAGGCGGGCACATCACAAGGTCAGGAGATCAAAACCATCCTGGCCAACAGATCAAGACCATCCTGGCCAACATGGTGAAACCCCATCTCTAATAGAAATACAAAAACTAGCCAGGCGTGGCGGCACACCTGTAGACCCGGCTTCTCAGGAGGCTGAGGCAGGAAAATTGCTTGAACCTGGGAGGCCGAGGCTGTAGTGAGCTGAGATTGCACCACTGCACTCCAGCCTGGGTGACAGAGTAAGACTACATCTCAAAAAAAGGAAAAAAAAAAAAAAAGGAAAATTCTGGATTAGGTAGATGATGTTCTACCCAAATATGCCATTTCTTAATTATGATAACAACTATTAACACTTATTGAGCACTGGATTAAGTAATATCATTTAATTCTTCCAAAATGCCTCTGAGATATGCACTATATTTTATAATATAATGAGATAGGTCTCCATTTTACAGATGAGAAAACTGAGGCTAAGAGAGATTGTATGTATCATTTACACAAGGCTAAATATATACTCCAGAATATATACTCTTAATTATGGAATAATACTGCCTCCTGTTCTGCAAGAAATGTTGAGTAGTGAGTATGCAAGAATCAAGTGGGTGATAAAGGAGTGTACACTAAATGGTTTTAGTTTTTGTGTTTTTTTTTTGAGACAGTCTCACTCTGTCACCCAGGCTGGAGTGCAGTAGCATCTCAGCTCACTGAGGCTCTCTGCCTCCCAGGTTCAAGTGATTCTCATGCCTCAGCCTTCTGAGTAGCCATGCCACCATGCACAGCTAATTTTTGTATTTTTCGTACAGATGAGATTTAGCCATGTTGGCCAGGCTGGTCTCAAACTCTTGCCCTCAAGCAATCCACCCTCCTTGACCTCCCAAAGTGGTGGGATCACAGGCGTGAGCCACTGCACCTGGCCAAAGGAGTGTATAGTAAATGTTAAAAAATGTGGCCAATGAGGCCAAGCCAGCCACAGTTACTAGCAGCTAGTCCGATTTAGGTGGCCCAAAGTATGAACACTGAAATAACAAGAACTTATTAATGAGGATGTGCTAAATCTAACAAAAAGAGAAACCTAAAAATCCCTGAACTATGCTCTCAGTTGTGGTAAACAAAGTTCAAAGAGAGAGGAAAATGTATCAAAATGCTAACTGGTGGGATGATGAGTGATACTTATTTTCTGCTTCATAATATCTGCTCAGATAATATCTGAGTTGGAGATATATATATATGTGTGTGTGTATATATATATATTTTTTTACAAAGAACACTCATTGTTTTCATAATTGGAAAAAGGCAGAAACAAAAATAAATCTCAGGAAACTTTTACTCTTTATTCACTTCTGATTATATAATCTGTTGCAATTGCTAGGCCTGGTGGCTCACACCTGTAATCCCAGCACTCTGGGAGGCTGAGGCAGGGGGATCACGTGAGGTCAGGAGTTCTAAGCCAGCCTGGCCAATGTGACGAAATCCATCTCTATCAAAAATACAAAAATTAGCCAGGCGTGGTGATGCATCCCTGTAGTCCCAGCTACTTGAGAGGCTGAGGCAGGAGAATCACATGAACCCAGGAAGTGGAGGTTGCAGTGAGCAGAGATCATGCCACTGCACTCCAGCCTGGGTGACAGAGCAAGACTCCATCTCAAAAAATAAAATAAAAATAATCTGTTGTAATGAGCAAGTATTACTTTTGCAATTTCAAAAAGATTTTAGGCTGGGCGCAGTGGCTCACGCCTGTAATCCCAGCACTTTGGGAGGCCGAGGCGGGTGGATCACGAGGTCAAGAGATCGAGACCATCCTGGTCAACATGGTGAAACCCCGTCTCTACTAAAAATACAAAAAAATTAGCTGGGCATGGTGGCGCATGCCTGTAATCCCAGCTACTCGGGAGGCTGAGGCAGGAGAATTGCCTGAACCCAGGAGGCGGAGGTTGCGGTGAGCCCAGATCGCGCCATTGAACTCCAGCCTGAGTAACAAGAGCGAAACTCCGTCTTCAAAAAAAAGATTTTAAAAAATAAATAAATTCAGGATATTAGAAATGGGAGGCAGGCCAGGCATGGTGGCTCATGCCAGTAATCCCAGCACTTTGGGAGGCTGAGGCAGGTGGATCACATGAAACCAGGAGTTCAAGACCAACCTGGCCAACATGGTGAAACACTGTCTCTACTAAAAAGAGGCTTGGGCGGCAAAGACATAAGAATTGCTTAAACCCAGGAGGCAGAGGTTGCAGCAAGCCGAGATCGTGCCACTGCACTCCAGCCTAGGGGACAGAGGAAAGACTGCCTCCAAAAAATAAAAAAAAGAGAAAGAAAGAAAAGAAGTGGGAAGTACATTTCATGCAAACAGCAAAGAAAAAAATGGATGTGATGTAAGAATAAGCAAATTAGTAGCTGTGGTTTATTGGAAAGAACTCTAGATACGCATCAAAGGACTTGGGATAATACACACATTAACACGGACAAATATGAAAAACTTTACATTGAACAGAAAAAGTCAGACACAAAAGTGTACATACTGTCTGATTCAACAAGAGGTAAATTTAATATGTGGAGATAGAAATCAGAACATTGGTTGCCTATAAAATGGTAGAGATTGACTGGAAGGGGAACTGGAAGGAGGGAAATTTGGAGGGTTATAAAAATGTTCTATTTCTTTCTTTCTTCTTTTTTTTTTTTTTGAGACGGAGTTTCCAGTTTCGCTCTTGTTGCCCAGGCTGGAGTACAGTTGCATGATCTCAGCTTACTGCAACCTCTGCATCCCGGGTTCAAGCAATTCTCCTGCCTCAGCCTCCCAAGTAGCTGGGACTACAGGCGTGTGCCACCACGCCCAGCGAATTTTTTGTATTTTTAGTAGTGATAAGGCTTCACCGTGTAGCCAGGATGGTCTCAATCTCCTGACCTCGTAATCGGCCCGCCTTGGCCTCCCAAAGTGCTGGAATTATAGGCATGAGCCACCGCGCCCAGTCAGGAATACTATTCTTTAAAGACTATCAATATTCTATAGGAATACTATTCTTTAAAGACTATCGATACTCTACAAAGGGAAATTCACTTATAGTTCTCAATTGTGAATGAAAAGGAATATCAATAGGCACGATCCAAACCTTCTTCTACATAGTTAAACAAAATTTCTCAAGACCTGATTTGAGAGCAAGCTTTTTAAACTGAATACTTATGGCTGGGCCTGGAGGCTCAGGTGTGTAATCTCAGCACTTTGGGAGGCCAAGGTGTGCAGATCACTTGAGTTCAGGAGTTCAAGATCAGCCTGGTCAACATGGTGAAACCTCATCTCTAATAAAAATACAAAAATTAGCTGGGTGTGGTGGCAGGTACCTGTAAACCCAGCTACTCGAGAGGCTGAGGCACGAGAATCGCTTGAACCCAGGAGGCAGAGGTTGCAGTTAGCCAAGATCGCACCACTGCACTCCAGCCCAGTAACAGAGTGAGACTCTGTTTCAAAAAATAAATAAAATAAAAAATAAAGCAAAATAAAAATAAACTGAGTACTTGCTAGAACAAAGTCATAATCCAGGTATGGAAGAAGGAGCAGAGATTTCAAATCGAAATACTTGAGAGAAAATAAACTGCTCTTGTTACTTTACTATGTCAATTATGAAGTTTAATCACACAAGACATATATATGTATAACTATTCATGTGTGTATTCACACACAAACACAGTCACTCAAACTGGAAATAAGTCAAACCACCGCTTTTTCTCAAAAGGGCTTGTATATTCTAAAAATAAGAAACTTGGGGCCAGGTGTGTTGGCTCATGCCTGTAATCCCAGCACTTTCGGAGGCAGGGGCGGGTGGATGACTTGAGACAAGGAGCTCGAGCCTGGCCAACATGACAAAACCCCATCTCTAATAAAAATAAAAAGTTAGCTGCGCCTGGTGGTGGGCGCCTGTAATCCCAGCTACTCAGCTACTCAGCTCAGGAGGCCAAGGCAAGAGAATCACTTGAGCACGGGACGGGTGGGAGTGGGGTTGGCAGGGGGGCACTCGAGGCTGCAGTGAGCCAAGATCATTGGGTCACTGCACTCAAGCCTGGGAGACAGAACAAGACTCCATCTCAAAAAAAGAAAAAAGAAAAAAAAAAAAAGAAATTTAATTTTGTTCAAATGGAATTAATCGTACAGCTGAGAGTATATATCTCAGACTTCTCTGTATTTTACCAGAAAAGAAAAACAGGGCTTGAAAAGAAATATCACAGGCAAAGTTTAATAGCCTCTCCTATCAATCTCAAATTGTTTATTAGTCTGTGGAAATTATGACAAAAAGCAAATTTTTCTGAGATACTTCTATATCTGAACATTATTTCTTCAGCAAGCATTCAACAATCCTTGTTGCTATTCTCTTTTCTAATTCAATTCTGTTTGGTTTCTAAGTTAAGAAGTGTGTTTCATTTGCATAAATGGTAACTATTCTGAGATACTATTCATAACTATACATTTGAATTCTGTAAAGTACCATTCATAACTTCAAACGGAACAGGGAAAAAAACACTCATTCAACTTTACCTTAATGGTGCCTTAGACATGAATGATTATTATAATGTTATATTGTACAGAATTGGCCAAAAGAGAATGAAGTCCTCAAATATTACCATTATCTTGTCATTAATTTATGAATGCCCAGAGTAACTAAGGACCACTGCCTTGACCAATCTGCCTGTCACAAAAAATACTGAGCTTAGAAAAGCATGCCCATGCTAAACATGTTTTTTGGAGTTATGAAGTGTCTATGCAGGGATATCAAGAGATACATATTAGCCATGAAGCTCAAAAATTAGCAAATAAGAATTCTGACAAGTTCTGGCAAGTTCTTTATATAAGCAATGCTGGTTATCCTTTAGGTATTAAACTTTTCAGCTATCAGCTTTTCTGAGAAACAGTCTTTCATGCAAGGTAGGTAGTAATATTCTAGCAGCTCTTTACTCCATCTACTCTTAATCAGTGGTAAAAATTAAATTTACATAGATCTGCATAAATAATTCAGCTATCTATCCTGCCCTAATATATTTAAACCAAATAAAATAAAATTTAAACAGAATAAAAATAATGGGGCTATTTTAAAGTTGTCACCTCCTGATTTTTCTCATTTTCTTATCCAAAGTCAGAGACAGGAACTGCATAACCAGAAAGAAGGAATAAGGACATCTATAATCACTTTCCTCTACTGCTCCACCACTCCTACCCCTGTTGATACAGTAGCTCTCAACAGGGGGCAATTTATCCCCCCAGGATAAAAGTGACAATATCTGGAGACATTTCTCCTTGTCACAACTGGGGCAGGGGGCGGGGGGAGGTTGCTACTGGCATCCAGTCATTCAGTGAGTAGAGACAAGGGATGCTGCTTAAGTATTCTTGATCTGACCATGAAATGGAAGAGGAGTACACAAGAATGAAGCAGAATACAGAGGCCATAATTAAAGCATTATTAGCATCTATTAAGCCTATATTTGTATACTGAGCACTAGTCATATAAAAACAAACAATAAGGCCGTGTACAGTGGCTCATGCCTGTAATCCCAGCACTTTGGGAGGCCAAGGTGGGTGGATCACCTGAGGTCAGGAGTTTGAGACCAGCCTGGCCAACATGGTATAACCCCATCTCTACCAAAAATACAACATTAGCCAGACATGGTAGTGCACACCTGTAATCCCAGCTACTAGGGAGGCTGAGGCAGTAAAATCGCGTGAACCTAGGAGGTGGAGGTTGCAGTGAGCCAAGATCACACCACTACACTCCAGCATGGGCAGCAGAGTGAGACTCCATCTCAACCAAAAAAAGGGGGCAGACAGGCATGGTGGCTTATGCCTGTAATCCCAGCTCTTTGGCAGCAGGATGGCTTGAGCTCAGGAGTTCAAGACCAGCCTGGTCAACAGAGTAAGACCTTGTCTCTAAAAAATTTTAAAAATTAGGTGGACATGGTAACCTGCACCTGTAGTCCCAGCTATGTGGGAGGCTAAGGCAAGAGGAGGATTGCTTGAGCCCAGGAGGCTAAGGCTGCAGTGAGCGAACTGTGATACTGCCACTGCACCCAAGCCAAGGTTATAGAGCAGACCCTATCTCAAAATAATAATAGTAATTGTTCCCATTCCCTAATCCAATCATACATTGACTCCACCTGCAACTCCTGATACACTGTTTCTCACCCCTTGTATCTCCAAGGCATTCTTAGGAACTATGGTGCCACTCCAAATAGGTAGATGAATTCAGGCCCTCAAACCAGGCAGCTACTTGGTTTCTTAAAGGACAGAATTCCACAAATCCATGCTGTTATGGGGCTTTCTTCCAAAAAGAAAAAATAATTCTTCATTCTCCAACGATACCAGTCCACCTCACTCTACAGTAGAGATGTCCGAGAAAACTAAGAGTAGCCTGAGTTTTTAAAAATTGTGCTTGTAGAGGCCCTTGGCCATTTAAAGAAACCACCCAAATTCATATGGCTGGTAAACACAAGTTTCTCATATAGCATATACTTAAAATAAAAATACTCAAAATTAAATGTATTTTAGTAAACTCCTTAAACTAAGATGTGCAAATTGTGGAAGCTTTATAAATTAAAAATAAACAAAAATTTGACCCAAATCCCATCTACAGTTATTATCTCATACTAAAGAATACACTAAAGGAAAAAATCAGCTTTAAAATTTGGCAAACATGGCAGGACGTGGTGGCTCACGCCTGTAATCCCAGAACTCTGGGAGGCCGAGGCAGGTGGATCACCTGAGGTCAGGAGATCGAGACCAGCCTGACCAACATGGAGAAACCCCGCCTCTACTAAAAATACAAAATTAGCCAGGCATGGTGGCGCATGTCTGTAATTCTAGCTACTGAGGAGGCTGAGGCAGGAGAATCACTTGAACCTGGGAGGCAGAGGTTGCGGTGAGCCGAGATCGCACCATTGCACTCCAGCCTGGGCAACAAGAGCGAAATTCTGTCTCCTCCCCCGCCACAAAAAAAAAAGGCAAACACAAATCTGCAGATCCTCATTTGTGTCATTTTTCTCTGAATTAAATGGAAAAGTACAATTCTTTTTTTTTGTTGTTTTTGAGACGGAGTTTCCCTCTTGTTGCCTAGGCTGGAGTGCAAGTGCAATGGCACAATCTTGGCTAATAGCAACCTCCACCTTCCGGGTTCAAGCGATTCTCCTGCCTCAGCCTCTTGAGTAGCTGGAATTACAGGCATGCACCACCATGCCCAGCTAATGTTGTATTTTTAGTAGAGATGGGGTTTCTCCATGTTGGTCAGGCTGCTCTAGAATTCCCAACCTCAGGTGGTCAGCCCCCCTCAGCCTCCCAAAGTGCTTGGATTATAGGTGTGAGCCATCACTCCTAGCCAATTCTCTTATATGCTATACAAAAAAATGATGAGCAAAGACCCTACAAATTACTATTTAAATAAGAGGTGGGGGCAGGGCATGAAGTCTCAGACCTGTAATCTCAACACTTTGGGAGGCCAAGGCAGTAAATTCACTTGAGGCCAGGAGTTTGACACCAGCCTGGACAACATTTCGAGAGCCCATTTCTACCGTTTAAAAAAAGAAAAAAGAAAATAAAAGAAATGCAAATTTATAAGTTAAAAATAAGAGGTGGAGGGTGTCATTTTAACATTTCAGAGACCAGTGAAGATATTAAAAGATAAATTGTGGCACTTAAGGAAAAATGCTTATCAGGCATATTTTAATTACAATAAGATTTCTGTATGACAGAAACAAAAAAAGGTGTCTTCTATGTAATATTGTTTTTAGGACCCATGACTTTGAAATTAGCTGGGCTATACAATATTTTTCCTTGTAATTGTTCCTATTATAAGTTTTACCTATAGAGATCTACAATCCCTTCACTTCATATCCAAAATTCAAAGCCTGTGAAAAACAAGTTTTTCATTATTCATCTGGAGGCAAAACTTGACAAGAAATGACCTAAGGTTATTGATACTACAGTATTTATTTCTCCCAGTTAGTGTGAGCATCCAGGTATTTTACTACAGAAATAATAATGCATCTGATTTAAAAAGTGCTGACCTCTCTGGGGTATTACATAACACAGTACCATATTTCTTTTCTAAAATCCAAAAATCCAAAAAATTTTAAATTTAGATATACATTTGGCCCTAAGAACTTTTTTTTTTGGTGCCAAAGATTTTGAATAAGGTACTGTGGACTGGTATACTAATTGAGATCAAATATAGCCAGACGTAGTGGTGGGCACCTGTAATCCCAGCTACTTGGGAGGCTGAGGCAGGAGAATCGCTTGAACCCGGGAGGTGGAGGTTGCAGTGAGCCAAAATCACGTCACTGCACTGCAGACTGGGCAATACAGGGAGACCCTATTTCCAAAAAAAAAAAATTTTTTTTAAAGATTAAATATAACATATTGAGAATGAATGTAGTAATAAAGCTTCAGGTGCAATAAATTCAGTGTCTTCACAACTATCACATACACACAATCCCGGAAAATAAAGCATAAAAAGACGTAATAAATGTCAAAAACTAAACACATTATTATGTGTTTTTCAAGTGATATTTGTATCCTCTAATATCTAAATCAATTCCTTAGGTTGAAATCACAATTAAAATATAGCCAAACACTAGGCCAGGCGTGGTGATTCATGCCTGTAATCCCAGCAGTTTGGGAGGCCAAGGCAGGTGAATCACCTGAGATCAGGAGTTTGAGACCAGCCTGGCCAACATGGCAAAACCCCATCTCTACTAAAAATACAAAAATTAGCCAAGCTTGGCGATACATGCTTGTAGTCCCAGATACTTGGGAGGCTGAGGCAGGACAATCACTTGAACCTGGGAGGCAGAGGTTGCAGTGAGCCGAGATCACGCCACTGCACGCCAACCTGGGCAACAGAGTAAGACTCCGTCCTCCATCACACATAAACACCACACACACACACACACACACACACACAAAGACTGAACTGGTAATTATGCTGAGAAAAAGAATAATCCACTGTAAATAACTTAGTAAAATGCTCTGATTTTTATTATTTTTATTTTTATTTTATTATTATTTTTTTTTATAGAGACGGGGTTTCTCCACGTTGGTCAGGCTGGTCTCGAACTCCTGACCTCAGGTGGTCCACCCACCTCTGCCTCCCAAAGTGCTGAGATTACAGGCATGAGCCACCACACCCCGCCAATGCTCTGATTTTTAAACAACTATTCTCAGAGGGTTTAAGATTTAAAATTATTTCATTCTAGAAGAAAACTATGAACAAATTACAATTGACTTTTTCTATGAAAGTAGAGCCTGGGACATGGATAGAGACAGGAACAGCTCTCAAAGATATTTGAACAGGAAAAAGAGTTTCACAGTTCTTTCCTTCCTTCCTCCTTTAGTTGCTGCTTTTCTGGTTTTAGAATTTCAAACAAAGAAATACATATTGGCTCCACTGCTAAGAAACGCCCTCTTTCTCAGCAACTTCCTCTTCCAATTTTCTTCCTCACCATTGATACATGAGAACAATACCCATAGCCGTCCCTACCATTCTGATTAACCAAAAGCTCTGAGGTTTGGAAAAATTAAGGGTAGCAAGTTATTGTGCCCAACTACCGCCTACCCCAAATCCACAATCTTCACTCATTAAAAGTCAGGTAACAGGTGGTGCAAAGAAAGGGATATTAAGCTCAATCAAAGGAGGGCTACTGAACTTTCACCCCATGAAATCCAAAGAAATCTGAACTAACAAATGGGAAAATTTCTCCCATCCCAAGAAAATGTGGCTCTCTGATGGAGGAGAAAAAGCAAATGGGCTGGCACCACCCTGAACCAAAGTCTAGTCTGTACACCAATAGCTGCTGAACTTTCTCCTACAGGAACCCTATCAAGATTCAAAGGGAGCTCTCTCAGGTTCTGACACACTTCAAAGTGACTTTACGACTTACAAATAGTCCTTTCCAACTTACAGACTGAATAAAGGGGCTGGACTTATAATTAACCATCCAGAGATCAAGACTGCCCCCATGCCAGAAGTCAAATCAAATATCTGGGGACAGACCTCTGCCCCCATTTGTGACAAGGCAAACTTCCCTAACACTATCGTTTGAGTGGGCAGTGACTTTCCCCTTGGCTAGTGATTCTCAGAGGAAACAATTTAGTTTGGTAACCTCTGCCCTTTACTGTGTGACCTTGGGCAAGTTACTTAATTCCTATGAAATTTAGTTTCCATATGTGTAAATTCTCAAGAGTCACTGTAAAAATTAAATAAGAACATATGCCTAAGCAAGGGTGGGCACCTAGTAGGGCTGCCATAAAAGTTCTTCCTCTTCTTTCTAACCTTCCTGACTTCTGGGCCTAAATTCCTATCAAAGCCCCAAGGGCTCCAAGGAGTCCTTCCTCTTGTCTGGTTCTGTGGACAACTGTATTAAAACTTCCGTATCTCAGAGGCTCTAGGATTCCTGGAGAACCAAGAGGCCCCCAACTCACCACATCATGGTCTGGACAGCACCCACGTCCTCCTTGGAAGAGCCCCTGTAGACAACTCGCCTCCTTACTCTGCAGACCATCCTGTACGCACACACACTTACACTTTCACACACACTCATACTCACACACTCACACACACTTTTACACACACTGATGAGTGTCCTCCTCCTGCTCAATTTAGCACACTCTTACACTCTCACACACACACGAGTGTCCTCCTCCCGCTCCTCAATTTAGCAGGCCGGGGCCTCAACAAGCACCTTAATTAATTACTTCATGTTCCAGATATGGAAACTGAGGCTCTGCCTGCGGAAGAACTAGTCCAAGGTCTCAGACAACAGCTGGGACCCAACTCCTGTGCATACATCTGCTGACGAAACCCTCGTTCTACACAGGAGAAACTAAGGCCTGGAGAGGAAAGTGACTTGCCCAAGATCACACAGCGAGTTGATGGCAGAACCAGGTCAGGCTGGGACACTCGCAGTCTCTCAGACTTGCGGACCCCTCCAAGTTTCCAAAGGGGACTCTGGGTCACCCCCTCCCTGAGAGGGTGGGGTGGACTAAGACGCCATCCCGCGCTGACCGCTCGCCCGGCCTCTGCCCGTCCGCAGTAGGAACCGCGGCACCCACTCCCCTGTGACCCTGTGCGGTTCGGGAGGAGCGGCCCGGCGGGGGCCCGCGCCTCCCAGCGGGGTCTACCCAAGGGGACTTGTTGCTCACCTGGCCTCCCGCAGTCGCCCTCAGCGACAGGAAGGGCCGGCCGGCCGCCTAGTCTCCGGACAGGGTATGCTCCCGCGGACCGCCTCGCGGGCTGCCACACGGCCGGACCCCCCTCAGTGCGCTACGCCCCCAGCCGTGCTCGCCCGGCCTGCGTCCGCCATTACGCGATTCCCCGCCCTGGGACGCAGCCACACCCCGCCAATGGCCCTGATTGGTTCTCTGCCACACCCACCCGGGCCTTCGGGGCATTCCATTGGTCTGAGTAAAATGCCAGTTAAATAACTACGCAAAAGACGTACTCACGGTACCCTACCCGGAGCTCCACCCGGGCGACTTCCGCAATCGGAGTAAACAGCGGGGTGCAAACCAAGTGAAGTGGGGGGCGGAGATTAAGGTAAACCTACTCCTAAATTCAGAATAGGAAAATCTCACCTAAAAAAGTCTAAAAACTCGTACGAAGTGTGTCGAAAGACGAATTCTTCTTGTTAGCCTTCAAAGAACCGCTATATTTTGTGAAAGGAAGGGGCCAAACTCGTAAACTTTCTGTGGACACCCCTCAAGTTGCAGATAATGTTGTCCCTTCACTCCGGCCTCAGCCAGGGCCGAAAGTAGGGTGGAGAGAGTGAATCACAGGTTCTAGCCCGCGGTACATGGTCCATCCGGGGCGAGGCCCGGGTTCTGGGACTGGGAGTTAGTTCTGAAAAGCCGTGGTCAAGTGAGCGAAGTCCTGGTTCAGCCACTTCACTCTGCGACCTCAGACAACTTCCAGAACTTATCTGGGTTTCAGTTTGTCCTTCTGCAAAATAGGAACAGTCGTCTCTGCCCGATTCATGCATGAGTGGGCATATGCTCGTCTTGTTGATTGTAAAAGGCTGCAGCTGGCCGGGCTCGGTGGCTCACGCCTGTAATCCCACCACTTTGGGAGGCCGAGGCGGGCAGATCAGCTGAGGTCGGGAGTTCGAGATCAGCCTGACCAACATAGAGAAACCCCGTCTCTGCTAAAAATACAAAATTAGCCGTGGTGGTGCATGCCTGTAATCCCAGCTTCTCCAGAGGCTAAGGCAGGAGAATCGCTTGAACCCGGGAGGTGGAGGTTACTGTGAGCCGAGATCGCATCATTGCACTCCAGCCTGGGCAACAAGAGCGAAGCTCCATCTGGGGAAAAAAAAAAAAAAGACTGCAGCTGGATAGAAATGTGGCAAATTCACAAGTTAGCAAAGATACCTCATTTAGTTCTCTAGGGCAACTCTGTAAGGCAGTTATTACCCTCATTTTTGCAGAAGAGAAAACTGAGCCTTCCTGAAGTTGCATCACTTACCCAGGGTCCTCCAGGGAATGTGAAACAACCCCGGGACCCGAACCTGTATCTTTTGGCTTCCATTTCTGTATTTCTCCCTTTCAGGCCTGATATCAAATGAGAATGACTTCCCTCCCCTCTCCCCTCCCCTCTTTCCTCCCCCATCCCCTTGGCATTCCAGGAAAGGTCTTAAGGGTGCCAGGCCAGTCCCTCATCTCTCCCATCAACTTAGACCTGGTTACAGGCCACCCCCAGCTATTGTTAACCACCAGGGTTCCTGAGGAAAAATGGCACTAGGAGTGTACCCAAGCTGTTTCTGGGGTCCTAGGAGTCAGGAGGTGACAAGAGGGTGACAGATGGGTCAAGAACCTAAGCGGAATCTCAAATGAGGACACAGAGGCTCAGAGGAGGGCAGTGATACCACTGTGAGCCTTCAGCAGGGCTGCCTCCATGCCAGGACTTAAATCCAGGTTTCTCTGCTCTCAGAACAGGGCTCTTTTCACCACAGGATTGTTTTTCCCAGAAGAGCTGCCTTGGCTGTAATTCCCTCCCTGGAAACGAAGAAGGCCAAGAAGAGAGTGGGAGGGGAAGCAGCCTAAGACTTTAGAAGGGCAGAGACAGCCAAGGGGGTGGTGCCAGCAGGGCCCCGGTGCCATCCGAAT
Source organism: Aotus nancymaae (assembly GCF_030222135.1). NCBI lineage: Eukaryota > Metazoa > Chordata > Mammalia > Primates > Aotidae > Aotus > Aotus nancymaae. Next base: position 24,057,431 of record NW_026988467.1, read on the forward strand.
TGGTGTCCTCCAGGCTCAAACTGGGACATGCGGTCTGACAACCAAGGACTATTTAAATCCTGGCTGTGGCTGTTGGGTGCTGGGAGGCAGCTGTGCAGAAGGCAGTGACTTTGGGGTTAGGCAGACCTGAGTCGGAGCACCGCCACTCTCTAGCTCTCTGAGCCTCACCTACTTCTTCCCTAAAATGATGACAAAAGGGCAGTTGTGAGGATTCAATGAGTTAATTATGGCATTAATGAGTCATGTGTATAAAGTGCCTTGTAGCTATTTATTCGTTTATGGATTCATCCATTTAATAAAAAATTATTAAGCACCTACCACATACGGGGCAGCCTGACAGTGCCACAGCTACAATGGTGAGCAAAACAGACTCAGACCCTCATGGAGCCTAAAGTCTGGGAAGGAAGAAAGTTGTTAATCAAATGATCAGACAAATCAAAAAACAGAAACTGAGATAAGGAAGCAGAAGTGCAACGTGTTTATGAGAGTGAATGTCAGGGGATGGGGTGGGGTCAAAGGAGGCTTTCCTGAAGAGACGGTGTCTGAGGTGAGTTGATGAATGGGGGTTCATTTACTCTTTTTTTTTTTCTTGGACCCAGGCTGCAACCCAGGATGGAGTGCAGTGATACAATCTTGGCTCACTGGAACCTCTGCCTCCCGGGTTCAAGTGATTTTGTGCCTCAGCCTCCTGAGGAGCTGGGATTACAAGCGTGTGCCACCACACCTGGCTAAATTTTGTAGTTTTAGTAGAGACAGGGTTTCTCCATGTTGCCAAGGCTGGTCTCAAACTCCTGATCTCAAGTGATCCACTTGCCTTGGCCTCCCAAAGTGCCGGGATTACAGGCATGAGCCACCACACCTGGCCTGGGGTTCATCCACTGTTGAATGAGCGAGAGGTTGGGAGAAGTGTTGTTGGCCAAGGGAAAGGGTGGGGAAAGGCATGGAAGCCAATGGGAGTGGTGGCAGTGGGAAGGAAGGGTGGAGCACTCAGGGCCTATGGGCCACCAGGGAACGTATCATGGTTGGTGATGAATGAGTAAGGGTGTTACATGGGAGGACATCCAGCTTTGAAAGTGGGGCTCGCCTGTAATCCCAGCAATTTGGGAGGCCAAGGTGGGAGAATCACTTGAGGCCAGGAGTACAACCTGGGCCACAAAGCAAGATCCCCATCTCATTTATTTAAAAACATAATAAATAAATCAATAAGAAAGTGGTGCTGTTCACCAAGGGTCTCTGTACTTTTCTGATAGTCCCTGAAATAATGCAAGCTTTGAAGCAAACCAACCTGGGTTTGAATCTTTGCTCTGCCACCTCACCGAGGATTGTGTGACCTGAACAGTCACTGAACCTCACTGTGTCTCAGCTACTCTTCTAAGGAATGGGGATAATAATAGAGAGTCATAAGGTGGGGGTGAGGATTTAATGGGAAATGTATGTAAAGTATCTGGCATATAAAAGTCTCTCTCCATAAACAATGCTTGGTCTTCCCAGCATGGAGGAAAGTGAGCCTGAGGCAGCAGTCGGAGCAGATGGTTTAGGTTCAAGCTGATACAGACATCCATGAACTGGACAAGTTGTCATCTGAACTTTAAATTTTTTTTTTATTTGAGATGGAGTCTGGCTCTTGTTGCCCAGGCTGGACTGCAATAGTGCAATCTCGGTTCACCACAACCTTCACCTCCCAGGTTCAAGTGATTCTCCCACCTCAGCCTCCCAAGTATATAGGATTTTAATTTGTCACCCAGGCTGGCATGCAGTGGCGCAATCATTGCACATTGTAGCCTTATGCTCCTGGGCTCAAGCAATCCTTCCACCTCAGCCCCCAAGTAGCTGGGACTACAGGCGCATGCCACTATGCCGGGCTAATATTTTTTGTTTTGTGTTTTAGAGATAAAGTCTCCCTATGTTGCCCAGCTGGGTCTCAAACCCCTGGGCTCAAATGATCCACCCACCTCGGCCTCCCAGAGTACTAGGATTACAGGCATGAGCCACTGTGCCCAGCCTGAATTGTCATAGGAGACTTTGGAGCCAGACAAGCCTGGATTTGAATCTATTATACCTGAGGTATAATAATAGTGGTATACTATTATACCACTTCCTAGCTGTGTGACATTGGGCAGGTGACTTCACCTCTCTGAGCCTCAGTTTCCTTATCCATAAAATGAAAATCATAATTGTTTTTATTTATTTAATAATTTTTTTTTTTGAGACACAGTTTCACTCTTGTTGCCCTGGTTGGAGTGCAATGGCGCGATCTCCGCTCACTGCAACCTCTGCCTCCCAGGTTCAAGCGATTCTCCTGCCTCAGCCTCCCTAGTAGCTGGGATTACAGGTGCCTGCCACCAATCCCAGCTATTTATTTAAAAATTTTTAGCTGGGCGCAGTGGCTCACACCTGTAATCCCAGCACTTTGAGAGGCCAAGGCATGCAGATTACGAGGTCAAGAGATTGAGACCATCCTGGCCAACACAGTGAAACCCGGTCTCTACTAAAATACAAAAATTAGCTGGGTGTGGTGGTGTGCACCTTTAGTCCCAGCTACTTGGGAGGCTGAGGCAGGAGAATTGCTTGAAGCCGGAAGGCGTTGGTTGCAGTGAGCCGAGATCACGCCACTGCACTCCAGCCTGCCGCCTGGCGAAAAAGCAAGACTCTGTCTCAAAAAATACATATATAATAATAATTTTTAAAAATAGAGATGAGGGCCGGGCGCGGTGGCTCACGCCTATAATCCCAGCACTTTGGGAGGCTGAGGCGGGTGGATCACGAGTTCAAGAGATCGAGACCATCCTGGTCAACATGGTGAAACTCCGTCTCTACTAAAAATACAAAAATTAGCTGGGCGTGGTGGTGCGCGCCTGTAGTCGCAGCTACTCCAGAGGCTGAGGCAGGAGAATTGCTTGAACCCAGGAGGCGGAGGTTGCAGTGAGCTGAGATAGCGCCACTGCACTCCAGCCTGGCGCCTGGCGACGGAGCAAGACTCTGTCTTACTCTCCAAAAAAAAAAAAAATAGAGATGGGGTCCTGCTGTCTAGGACAGGCTGGTCTAGGACTCCTGGACTCAGCACCTCAGCCTCCCAAAGTGCTGGGATTACAGGCGTGAGCCACCCGTCCTGGCTATAATTGTTTTTATTTCTCAGATCTGTTCAGATTAAATGTGATCATAAATGTGAAACAGTTAGCACAGTGATTTCTTGAAGGTTGTCCAAAAATAAGAGCCTTAGTTTTTTCTTTTAGGCAATGCAGATAAAGCAGTTGCTTTCAGAGTGGGAGGTGGTATTGTGCATTTAGTGGTAATATTAATAAGGACCAACATTTAGTGAGCATTTGCTATGTGCCAGGAATGTGCGAATTGCTTTACATGCATTAACTCATCAATCCTCATATCAGTCCTATGAATTATTTATTTATTTATTTATTTATTTATTGAGACACAGTCTCGCTCTGTCATCCAAGCTGGAGTGCAGTGACACGATCTTGGCTCACTGCAACCTCTGCTTCCCCAGTTCAAGCGATTCTCCTGCCTCAGCCTCCCGAGTAGCTGGAATTACAGGGGTGCACCACCACATCTAGCTAATTTTTGTATTTTTGGTAGACACAGGATTTCACCATGTTGGCCAGGCTGTTCTTGAACTCCAAACCTCAAGTGATCTGCCCGCCTCGGCCTCCCAAAGTGCTGGGATTACAGGCGTGAGCCACTGTGCCTGACCTTAGTCCTATAAATTAGGTCCTGTTATTATCATCCTCATTTTTAAAAATTTTTATTTATTTACTTTTTTTGAGATGGAATTTCGCTCTTGTTACCCAGGCTGGAGTGCAATGGCACGATCTCGGCTCACCGCAACCTCCGCCTCCTGGGTTCAGGCAATTCTCCTGCCTCAGCCTCTTGAGTAGCTGGGATTACAAGCAGGCGCCACCGTGCCCAGCTAATTTTTTGTGGTTTTAGTAGAGACGGGGTTTCACCATGTTGACCAGGATGGTCTCGATCTCTTGACCTCGTGATCCACCCGCCTCGGCCTCCCAAAGTGCTGGGATTACAGGCGTGAGCCACCGCACCTGGCCCATCATCCTCATTTTTTAATAAATGAGGTGAAGGAGCCAGGCATGGTAGCTCACACCTGTATTCCCAACACTTTGAGAGGCCAAGGCAGGGGATCACTTGAACCTGGGGTTCAAGACCAGCTTGGGTGACATGATGAAACCCTGTCTCTACCAAAAATACAAAAATTAGCCAGTTTCATAACCTAGGCTCAAAATAAATATATAGAAAAAAAATTTAAAAAACAACAAATGAGGTAAAGGAAGCACAGATAGGTTAACTGACTTGCCCAAGGGTGCTCCCCAGTTAGGAAGCAACACAGGGAGAATTCGAACCCAGCCATGGAACTTGAGAGGGGTTACTACCCCTGAGGGACAGGCTTTCCCTCTTCTTCCCAAGGAGTTAAAGGTGTCACCCAGAGCACTGAAATTATTCACTACCTGTAGCAAGTCCTCAAGTTCCAAAGGCCAACCCCTATTCCTTTTCTATGAATTCTAAAAAGGAACCCCTGCCTGTTCCCTGAACAGACAGTCTTCCTCCGCAAGGGGAAGCAAGAAGACGTTTGAAGTCCCCGGAATATTGCTGCTGAATGGCATAATCTTGGCCAGGTCACACACTCTCTCTGAGCCTCAGTTTCCTTATCTAGGAAATAGGGATAGCACCTCTGTGTACAAAGCTGTTGTGAGGAGAAGAAATAGGCCCTGCATAAACTCTACAGTGCAGTCCACACAAGAGTTCCTCTCATTGTTGCTATGGGGACGGTGAGCACTTTGGGAAAGCTGCCCAAGTCAGTATAGCAGGCCAATTGCCATCTCTGGAAACAGATCTGGGTTCGAGTCTCATATCTGTCTTTTATGCTCTGTCTTACCTTGGACAAGTTATGAAACCTGACTGAGGTTGGGCACAGTGGCTCATGCCTGTAATCCCAGCACTTTGAGAGGTCGACGTGGGCGGATCACCTGAGATCAGGAGTTCAAAACCAGCTTGGCCAATGTGATGAAACTCCATCTCTACTAAAAATACAAAAATTAGCTGGGCATGGTGGTGGGCGCTTGTAATCCCAGTTACTCGGGAGGCTGAGGCAGGAGGATTGCTTGAACCGGTGAGGCAGAGGTTGCAGTGAGCAGAGATCACATCACTGCACTCCACCCTGGGCAACAGAATGAAACTCTGCCCCCAACCCCCGCAAAAACAAACAAACAAACAAAAACCTGGCTGAGCCTCAGTTTTCTAATCTATAAAATGGAGTGAATAAAACTAGTCTTATGGAGCTGGAGAGAAAATACAAATACAATGAGAGAATGCATTAAAAAGCTGTGAGCCAGCACTGGGTACAGAACTGACAGAGTGCAGTCAGCTAAGGAATTCTAGGGGGAGCAACAAAGCGCAGGGACCAGGAAGAATCACCCCTCCGCTCTCCCCCATCCTCATCTGAGGGGAGAAGGGTGGAGAGCACTGTACTCAGATCCCAGAATGGTCTCCAGGTCACCCCACTTCCTCTGGCATCCTGAGCTCTTGCTGGGTCCACAGTCTCTCTCTCTCTCTCTCTTTCTCTCGTCAAACAAGTTCTTCTCCACTGAGCAATCCCAGGGGGCCCCGAACCTCGGTTCCAGCCAAGCTCGCAGGCTTTCCCCACCTCCACATCCTTAATCTGCAGCCTTTGCATTTGCCATTCCTTCCACCTGGAATGCTCTCTCCTCCCTGAGCGCCTTTGATGGGGAAGAGGGGGTTGCTGAGGGGAAGGATCTGGAATGATGCTCCCCCACCTCCTCATTTCCCTCCCCTGCATCCCCCACACTGCATGCCTGACCTCCCCCCTCCCAGCGTGGGGGACGGAGGCAGTGCTGGGTTGGGGAGGAAACGGGGTGGGGGCGGGGGTATTCAGGGAAGGGCCCTCTGTGGGGTTTTTCACCTGCTTAGAAGAGGCAGACGGAAATGAAAGCTCTGGAAAAAACGCCTGCTGCTCTGCTTCCGAGGCCCCAGCTCGGTGAAGCCTCCCTGCCTTCCCACTATGCCATTTCCTCCTCCTCCTCCTCCTCCTCCTCCTTCAGGCAGGTGCCACAGTTAGGGAACATGGTGGGGGGTGGTGGCAGGGCCAGAGAGACCTAAGTTCAAATCCCATTCCTACCACTTACCTAGCAAGTGACCTTAGCAAGCTGCCTGGCCTGTTTACACCTCATTTCTTTGTAAAAGGGGACAATAATCCCTGTCTCTCAGGCTGCTGTGAGGACCACGTGAGATGGCAGATACAAGTGCCTGGCAGGACCCAAGTGTTCCGCGATTGAGATAACAGTAATAGCAAATACACAGTGCCCATGTGTACCTGGCACAGCTCTCAGCACCTTGCATATATTCATCTATTTAACTCCTGATGCAGTAGAGACTATTACTAACCCCAGTTTGCAGATGAGGAAACTGAGGCACAAGGAGATTTCTATAACTTGCACATGCTCACACAGGCAGTAAGGGGTAGAGCTTAATCTGTGCTCTTACTCCTCATCACTATGGCACACTTAGTGATAGTTGCCGCTGCTGCTGCTGATGATTATGACTTTTTTTTTTTTTTTTTTGAGACGGAGTTTCGCTCTTGTTACCCAGGCTGGAGTGCTGTGGCACAATCTCGGTTCATTGCAACCTCTCCCTCCTGGGTTCAAGTGATTCTCCTGCCTCAGCCTCCCAGTAGCTAGGATTACAGACGCCTGCCACCACGCTCAGCTAATTTTTGTATTTTTTGAAGAGATGGGGTTTTACCATGTTGGCCATGCTGGTCTCAAACTCCTGACCTTGTGATCTGCCTGCCTCGGCCTCCCAAAGTGCTGGGATTACCGGTGTGAGCCACCATGCCCAGTCTGTTTTTAACGGTACTATGCCCTCAGTAAGTACCTGTTATTCTCTTTCCTCCTACCTTCAAAATCCTGCCTGAATTTTAAATTTATTTTTAGTTTTTATTTTTTTTGAGACCAGGTCTCACTGTGTCACCAGACTGGAGTGCAATGGTGCTATCTCAACTCACTGCAGCCTCTACCTCCTGGACTCAAGTAATTTTCCCACCTCAGCCTCCAAGTAGCTGGGACTACAGGTGCATGCCACCATGCTCGGCTAATATTTATTTATTTATTTATTGTAGAGACGGGGTTTCACCACATTGCCCAGGCTAGTCCTCTTTTTCTTTTTTAATAGAGATAGGGGGTTCTTGCTATATTGGCCACGTTGGTCATGAACTTTTTTTTTTTTTTTTGAGACAGAATTTTGCTTTTGTTACCCAGGCTGGAGTGCAATGGCGCAATCTCGGCTCACCGCAACCTCTGCCTCCTGGGTTCAGGCAATTCTCCCGCCTCAGCCTCCTGAGTAGCTGGGATTACAGGCACGCACCACCATGCCCAGCTAATTTTTTGTATTTTTAGTAGAGACGGGGTTTCACCATGTTGACCAGGCTGGTCTCGATCTCTTGACCTCGTGATCCACCCGCCTCGGCCTCCCAAAGTGCTGGGATTACAGGCGTGAGCCACCGCGCCCAGCCACTTTTGGTTTTTTATTTGAGACAGAGTCTCATTCTGTTGCCAGGCTGGAGTGCAGTGGTGCAATCTTGGCTCACTGCAACCTCCACCTCCTGGGTTCAAGTGATTCTCCTGCCTCAGCCTTCCGAGTAACTGGGATTCAGGCGTGTGCCACCATGCCCCGCTAATTTTTTGTATTTTAGTAGAGACGGGTTTCACCATGCTAGCCAGGATGATCTCAATCTCCTGACCTCTTGATCTGCCTGCCTTAGCTTCCCAAAGTGCTGGGATTCCAGACATGAGCCACCGTGCCAGGCCCCAAAGTGCTAGTATTACAAACGTGAGCCACCATGCCCGGCCTCCCAGGCTTGTCTTGAACTCCTAAGCACAAGGAATCTGCCCACCTTGGCCTCCCAAAGTGCTAGGATTACAGGTAGGAGCCACTGCACCCAGCCCAAAATTCTGCCTGAATTTTCCCTCCTTTGTGACATCTTCCAGTCTATTAATTTAATAAGGATATATTATTAAATATCTGCCTGCCCTGGCCAGGCTTGTGCAGGGCACTCGGGATATAGAGATCAATTCACTCAGACTCAGCCTTTGAGTGTCTCCCAATCTGATGAGGGAGGAGATATACATAAAAATTACAATAAAAGAGGAGACACTCTTTGCAGTAGGAGCTATGAGCTCACAGAAGCAGAGAACTTAACTGGGAGATTGGGCAGGCTTACAGAAGAGGGACCATTTGAAAGGGGTTTTGAAGGGTGAGTAGGAGTTTCTCAGGGAGAATTAGGAAGTAGGACCAGATCTACCCTGCAAAGGGCACTGAATAAAAAAAGCCTGGAGAATTAAAACCCTAGGAGAAAACCTAGGCAATACCATTCAGGACATAGGCATGAGCAAAGACTTCATGACAAAAACGCCAAAAGCAATTGCAACAAAAGCCAGAATTGGCAAATGGGATCTAATTAAACTAAAGAGCTTCTGCACAGCAAAAGAAACTATCATCAGAGTGAACAGGCAACCTACAGAATGGGAGAAAATTTTTTCAATCTACTGATCTGACGAAGGTCTAATATCCAGAATCTACAAGGAACTTAAACATATTTACAAGAAAAAAAAAACCCCATTAAAAAGTGAGTTAACAATATGAATACTTCTCAGAAAAAGTATTTACGTGGCTAAGAAACATATGAAAAAAAGCTCAACATTGCTGGCCATCAGAAAAATGCAAATCAAAACCACAATGAGATACCATCTTACGCATCAGAATGGCGGTTATTAGAAAGTCAGGAGACAATAGATGCTGGTGAGGCTGTGGAGAAACAGGAATGCTTTTACACTGTTGGTGAGAATGTTAATTAGTTCAACCATTGTGGAAGACAGTATGGCAATTCCTCAAGGATCTAGAACCAGAAATACCATTTGACCCAGCAATCCCATTACTGGGTATATACCCAAAGGAATATAAATCATTTTCCTATAAAGACACATGCACACGGCCGAGCATAGTGGCTCACGCCTATAATCCAAGCACTTTGGAGGCCAAGGCGGGCAGATCACCTGAGGTCGGGAGTTCAAGACCAGCCTGACTAACATGGTGAAACCCCGTCTTTAAAAAATATATATATATACACATATATAAAAAGACACATGCACACATATGTTCATTGCAGCACTATTTACAATAGCAAAGACATGGAACCAACCAAAATGCCCATCAGTGATAGACTGGATAAAGAAAATGTGGCACATATACACCAGGGAATACTATGCAGCCATAAAAAGGAATGAGATCATGTCCTTTGTGGGGACATGGATGAAGCTGGCAGCCATCCATCATCCTCAGCAAACTAACACAGGAACAGAAAACCGAACACTGCATGTTCTCACTCATAAATGGGAGTTGAACATTGAGAACACATCGACACAGACAGGGGACAGCACACGCCTGTTGGGGGGTAGGGGGTATGGGGAGGGAATTTAAAGGACAGGTCAACAGGTGCAGCAAACCACCATGGCATACATATACCTACATAACAAACCTGCACGTTCTGCACAGGTATCCACCTTTGTTTGAAGAAAGCACTTTTTTTTTATGAAGGCTGGAGAGTAACATGTCTTGGGTCAGTTTTATGTTAGATTTCATACTAGGCATTGCAGGTATAGAAGCAGAAAAATATTAGGACCTCAGGGAGCTTACAGACTTGGGGTAAGGGGATGGAAAGTAATAAGTAAAATAAAAATATGGATATAAAAAATCCGTAGGGGACTAGGTTTGGCAGCTCACACCTGCAGTCCCAACACATAGTGAGAATCCCATCTATCTCTCTCTCTATATATATATAGTCAAAAAAAGAGGGACTTCGGGGGCACCAAGAAGAGACCTCAGCCAGTCTGGAGGAGTCAGTAAAGGCTTCCTAGAGGAGTAGTTGATATCTAGGCTGAGACTTAAAGACCAGAGCCAGATCGTGTCACCTAGTGCCGTACCAGCCTAGGGATACATTCACTGTAAAAACAAAACTCACCAGAAAATAAGACTAACGAACTCCAATAAAGTTCTGAATTTTCCCATGAACACTATTTCAGTGGGTTTTTTGTTTGTTTGTTTCATTCAGACAAAGTCTCATTCTGTCACCCAGGCTAGAGTGAGTGCAGTGGCGCCATCTCAGCTCACTGCAACCCCCACCTTCTGGGTTCAAGCGATTCTCCTGCCTCAGCCTCCAGAGTACCAGGGATTATAGGCGCCCACCACCATACCTGGTTAATTTTGTTGCTGTTGTTGTTGTTGTTGTTTTGAGACAGAGTTTCTCTCTGTTGCCCAGGCTGGAGTGCAGTGTTGTAATCTTGGCTCACCACAACCTCCGCCTCCTGGGTTCAAGCAATTCTCCTGCCTCAGCCTCTGGAGTAGCTGGGACTACAGGTGCATGCCACCATGCCCAGCTAATTTTTGTGTTTTTAGTAGAGACAGGGTTTCACTATGTTGGCCAGGCTGGTCTCAAACTTCTGACCTTGTAATCCGCCCACCTCAGCCTCCCAAAGTGCTGGGATTACAGGCATGAGCGCCTGGCATAAGTTTTGTATTTTTAGTAAAGATGGGGTTTCACCATGTTGGCCAGACTGGTCTCAAACTCCTGACCTCAGATGATCGGCCTGCCTCAGCTTCCCAAAGTGCTGGGATTACAGGCATGAGCCACTGCACCCAGCCTATTTCAGTGGTTTAAAAAAATTATTGAATGTAAAATTATTTGGAAAAAAAAAAGTCTTGAATATTCCTGCTTTGCTGGGCTCTGAACACATGCGTTTCTGCTCCTTGGGTAATCTGGCAAGGGAACAGGTCTGAGACAGTCAGCCAGGAAAGGCAGGCAGGTGGCTAGAATTTCATGTGCAAAGGCCCTGAGGCAAGAGAAAAAATGATGGCTCATTGGAGGAAAAGGACATCCTTTAATGAAGGCTGGTGAATGGGGAGAGGTGGAGATGGAGGATTGGACTGGATTCTGGGGGTGCTGGGGAGGCATGGCAGGGTTTTAACAGAGATGTGTCACAATCAAATGTCCCTTTTGCAAGATCCCTCTGAATATTTTGAGAGACCAATTTATGGTTTGAATTTATTCATTCAAGAAGCACCCCAACATACCTCCTGTGTATCAGGCACGGACCCAGGCACTGTGACTACAACAGATAATTAGGGGTTCCTCAGACAGGACAAAGGGCAGGACACTGAGTGCTGCCACCTCTACAGAGGGGTCTGATGGATAAAGACAAAGTGTGAAAGTGTATGACTTTCACAAAAAAAGAAAGCCAAGCCCTGTGTGGGGTGACGGGGTGCAGGGATGGGAGGCGGCACTCCGGGAGCTGGCACAGGACAGGACAGTGATTCCGAAGACAGAGGATAAAGGAACAAGAGCAGGAAGAGAGGGGATGGGTTAGGGGTGAAAAATTCAGATCCTATAACCTCCATAGAAGGTGGCCAAGTAGGCAGGGGGGCAAAGTCCCAGCCAAGCCCCTCAGCACCCCCATGTTTTCCCAGCCCTGCCGAGCCCTGCAGCTCCTCTCCTCCTGGCTCCAAAAGCCAGACCAAACCCTGGAGAACAGAGGCGGGTGAGGAGGGGGCGGGTGGGGGACAAGCCCAGGCCTCTCACCCCAGCAGAGCCTGCCTTCCCAGTGCCTGGGGCCAACCCAGCTGAGAAGCCAGAGGTTACAGGGAAAGGATTAAGGAGTTGCTTGCTTTTTAACCCAAACCCTGCTGTATTTCTCTCTCTTTCTCTCAATTTCTCTCTCTCTCTTTTTTTTTTTTTTAAAGAAAAATGTTCCTGTACACGCACCCGGAGGCTTTTGCAGGAGGCGGCTGTTGGAGAGCTGGAAAAACAAGCCAAGAAACAAGAGAGAGGAAAAAGACCACGCCTCGCCTGGCAGATTCCTAATGGCCCAGGAGACCTGAGGCTTTACAGTGGGAGGCCGGTGGGGGCTGGCTCGGGTGGGAGGGAAGGGCAGGCCGAAGGACAGCCACTTGCTGGCTGGTGACCTTGGGCGGGATACTGCCTGCTTCCCTCTGGTGAGAATGGGGAGGAGGGAGGCAGGGGCAGGCCTGGCCGGCTGAGGTCACAGGAAGGCCCCTTCCAGCCTGAAACGCGATCTCGGGATGTGGGGCCTGCCAACCTGCAGCGACCCTGGGCCAGCAGAGATGAAAGGCTGTCTGTCCCCAGCTTCCGGACCCCCAAGGCCCCACTGCCTCAAACTTGGAGAGCAGCAGAGCTGTGCTGCCACTGGCTGGAGCCAGCTGCTGGGCTCCCCACCCCACCTTATGTCATCCAACCCTCCCTTCCCTGTTTTGCAGAGGACACTCAGGCCCAGAGAGGGTGGTGACCTGCCTGAGGTCACACAGCAAGTGGGAGGCTGAGCCAAGACTCACCACAAAGTCTTTGGACTCCAAGTCCAGGCCTCCTGCCTTTCCCAGAAACTTGGCTGCCTGGGGGCTTACCCTGGGGAGCTGGAGGGAACTAGGGCTGGGGAGGACAGTTAGGAGCTGTGTCTGTTTGAAGTCACAACTTGATGTTGACTAAAGTGCTTTTTTTTTTTCAAAGACAAAAAGAAAATTCCCAGCTCCTGCCATAAGCCTGGACTTGCTCACTGGCAGGGGAAGGAATGCAGCTCTGGCCACCACAGCTGCTGGTGGCCAGCTGCAGCCTCAGCCCCTGCTGCTCCCACCCCAGCCAGCAAAGGGACAAAGGCCTCTTCTCAGGCCTGTCCTCTCCAGCCCCCTGGATCAGCTGGCAGAACACTGACCTAGCGCCTCCTCTGTCACAGAGCTGCTAAGTCATTGTTCCTCCCTGGGCCTTAGTGCCCTTTCTGTAAAATGGGGGCATAGTATCTGCCTGATCTACTTCTCAGCACTGTTTTGAGGCTCCAAGTAAAGTTCCAGAAACACAAAGCAAGCTCTCAGCGCCTCCTTCCACCCGCGGGTCTGCCTTCTCACTGTCCCCTCTGCCTTGAATGCCCCTCCCTCCCTCATGCTTTCCCTGGCCAGCCCCAAATCGCTCAGCTCAGCTCAGCTCAGCAGGACCATCGCCTGCTCTGAAACCTTCCCTCACCTCTAGCTGGAGACACCTTCAGAAGAAAAAAAGACAGCAGTGCGGTATTTATCATGGTTGAACATAATTTAATAATTGGCCAGTGTGGGGCCTCAGGCCTGTAATCCCAACACTTTGGAAAGCTGAGGTGGGAAGATTACTAGAAGCCAGGTGTTCGAGACCAGCCTGGGCAACAGGGCAGAACCCTGTCTGTACAAAAAATAAATTAGCCGGCCATGGTGGCATACACCTGTAGTCCCTGCTATCCGAGAGGCTGAGGTGGTAGGATGGATTGAGCCTGGGAGGTCGAGGAGGATGCAGTGAGCTGTAATTGCACCACTGAACTCCAGCCTAGGTGACAGAGTGAGGCCCTGTCTCACTCATAAAAATAAAAATAAATATGAATTAAATAGGCTAGGCATGGTAGCTCACATCTGTAATCCCAGAACTTTGGGAGGCTGAGGCAGGCAGATCACCTGAGGCCAGGAGTTCGAGACCAGCCTGGCTAACATGGTGAAACTTCGTCTCTACTAAAAATACAAAAAATAGCCAGGCATGATGTCACACGCCTGTAGTCTCAGCTACTCAGAAGACTGAAGCAGGAGAATAGCTTGAACCCAGGAGGCAGAGGTTGCAGCAAGCTACGATTGCACCCCTGTACTCCAGCCTGGGTGACAGAGCAAGACTCTGTCTCAAAAAAAATTTAATAATAAATTAAATAATTAATTGTGCAATTGGATCCTCACTAAAATGTGAACTCTAATAATAGCTCATGTCAAATGCTGACCCAGGGACCAGGACTTTACATTTAACCCATTTAATCTGCATGGTAAGTATTGTTAGTATCGCCATCTTGCAGATGAGGAAACAGACAATGAGAGGTTCACTCACTCACCTGAAGTCACAGCAACTTGGAGGCTGAGCCAGGACTCAGCACAAATGAGTTGTAAAATCAGGATTCAAATGCAGACTCCTGGCTATACCCATTACCTCACTAATGACACAGGTTTAGTTTGCGCCCTGACGTATCCCCAGCTCTTGGCACTGCATCTGGCATACGGTAGGTGCTCCATATATGTTAGATAAATACATACACAAATAGGTGATGAGTATAAATGAGTATTTGGGGCCGGGTGCGGTGGCTCACGCCTATAATCCCAGCACTTTGGGAGGCCAAGGCAAATGGATCATGAGGTCAGGTGTTTGAGACCAACCTGACCAACGTGGTGAAACCCTGTCTCTACTAAAAACTGCAAAAATTAGCTGAGCGTGGTGGCACACCTGTAATCCCAGCTACTCAGGCGGCTGAGGTGGGAGAATCACTTGAACCTGGGAGGCGGAGTTTGCAGTGAGCCGAGACTGTGCCACTGTACTCCATCCTGGGCAACAGAGCGAGACTCCATCTCAAAAAAAAAAAGTATTTGGAGAAGAATAAAGCACCTTTCAGGAGTGAGTTTTGCAGATGCCACATGTGGGGCTGAGTCATGGTAGGGGACTAAGGGAGACCAATGTGTTGTTAAAAACTAATTACTGGGGCTGGACACAGTGGCTTATGCCTGACATCCCAGCACTTTAGGAGGCCAAGGCAGGAGGATTGCTTGAGTGCCTGACATCCCAGCACTTTAGGAGGCCAAGGCAGGAGGATTGCTTGAGCCCAGGAGTTCAATACCAACCTGGGCAACATAGGGAGACCCCATCTCTCATGTTGACCAGGCTGGTCTTGAACTCCTGACCTCAAATGATCGGCCTGCCTTGGCCTCCCCAAGTGCTGGGATTACAGGTATGAACCACTGTGCCCGGACTTTTTTTTTTTTTTTTTTTTTTAAGACAGGGTCTCAGTCTTGCATGGGCTGGAGTATCTTGGCACGATCAGGGTTCACTGTAGCCTCAAACTTCCCAGGGTCCCACCTCAGTCTCCTGAGTAGCTGGAACTACAGGTGTGTGCTACCACGCCTGGCCTGTGAGACCCCATCTCTAAAATAATTTTTAAAATTAGCTAAGGCCGTCTTCGGTCGTCCGGAATCCGGGTTCATCTGACACCAGCCGCCTCCACCATGCCACCGAAGTTCTACCCCAACGAGATCAAAGTCGTATACCTGAGGTGCACCAGGGGTGAAGTCGGCGCCACTTCTGCACTGGCACCCAAGATCGTGCCCCTGGGTCTGTCTCCAAAAAAGGTTGGTGATGACATTGCCAAGGCAATGGGTGACTAGAAGGGCCTGAGGGTTATGGTGAAACTGACCATTCAGAACAGATAGGCCCAGATTGAGGTGGTGCCTTCTGCCTCTGCCCTGATCATCAAAGCCCTCAAGGAACCACCAAGAGACAGAAAGAAACAGAAAAACATTAAACACAGTGGGAATCTCACTTTCAATGAGATTGTCAACATTGCTCGACAGATGCGGCACCGATCTTTAGCCAGAGAACTCTCTGGAACCATCAAAGAGATCCTGGGGACTGCCCAGTCTGTGGGCTGTAATGTTGATGGCCGCCACCCTCATGACATCATAGATGACATCAACAGTGGTGCTGTGGAATGCCCAGCTAGTTAAAAGCACAAAGCAAAATATTTCAACAAAGGTCATTTAACAACTGGTTAAAAAAAAAAATTAGCTAAGGCCAAGTGTGGTGCTTATGCCTATAATCTGAGCACTTTGGGAGGCCAAGGTAGATAGATCGCTTGAGCCCAGGAGTTCCAGACCAACCTGGGTAATGTGGCGGGACCCCATCTCTACAAAAAATACAAAAAATGAGCTGAGCATGGTGGAGCACACCTGTAGTCTCAGCTACTCAGGAGGCTGAGGTGGGAGAATCACCTGAGCCTGGGGAGAAGTCGAGGCTGCAGTGAGCCCGGATAGCGCCACTGCACTCCAGCCTGTGAGCCTGGGAGACAGAGTGAGACCCTGTCTCAAAAAACAAAAACAAACAAACAAAAAAACCCACAAAACCTAACTACTGGGTTTCCTTTTGGAGCACACAGGCCAAAAGCCTGAGACATCAGCTTGGACTCCTCTCTCCACTCGTCTACTGGAACCAATCAGTCCCCAGGTTCTGCTTGGCTTCTCCCAGATGCATCCCTTCTTCTTCATCCCTCAACCCCCATCTTTCTCTTGGATTTTTGCAGCAACTCCCACACAGGTTTATCTGCCTCTAATTTTTTCTCTTCTAAGTGGCCTCTGAAAACAGAAAGCTAATCGTAAGCATCATCTTTCTTTCTTTTATTTTTTTGGAGGCGGAGTCTCACCCTCTCACCCAGGCTGGAGTATAATGCCACAATCTCGGCTCACTGCAACCTCCACCTCCCGGGTTCAAACAATTCTCCTGCCTCAGTCTCCTGAGTAGCTGGGATTATAGGTGCGTGCCACCATGCCCGGCTAATTTTTTGTATCTTTAGTAGAGATGGGGTTTTACCATGTTGGCCAGGCTGGTCTCGATCTCCTGACCTTGTGATCCACCCGCCTCGGCCTCCCAAAGTGCTGGGATTACAGATGTGAGCCACCATACCCAGCTAAGTATCATCTTTGTTTACCCTACACTCCTATTAGTGAACCTCCGATGGCCCCCCCATTGCTCTCTGGATAAAGCCCACACTCTTCATCAAGGCTCCCTCAACCCAACCCTGGCCTACTCAGCCCTCCAGCCTCACCTCATGGCCCTCTGCTCCTGTCACCACATGTCCTTTGCCGAGGCTACTCTAGGCGGTAGAAGTTAAGCTCATGGAAGCAGACAGCACTGGGTTGAAATCCCAGCTTTATCACTTACTACCTGTGTGATTTGAAAACAAATCAATTCCCCACTCAAAGCCTCAGCTGCCACATCTGGAGAATGGCCATAATTATACAATTTTACAAAGTCAAAAAAAATTTTTTTTACAAAGTCATCGTGACAATGAAATGTATACATAAGGTACTGAGCAAACGACCTGACGTTTCCGGTAGTCACTGTATTGTTGTACTTTCTGCTGCCACAAAGAGCACTTCTTCTTCTTTTTTTTTTTTTGAGGCAAAGTCTTGCTCTGTTGTCCAGGCCGGAGTGCAGTGGTGCTATCTTGGCTCACTGCAACTTCCACCTCCCTGGTTCAAGCAATTCTCCTGCCTCAGCCTCCCAAGTAGCTGGGATTACAGGCATGCGACACCACACCCGGTTAATTTTGTATTTTCGGTAGAGACTGGGTTTTACCATGTTGGTCAGGCTGGTCTCAAACTCCTGAACTCAGGTGATCCACCCGGCTCAGCCTCCCAAAGTGCTGGGATTACAGGCGTGAGCCACCACACCTGGCTCCTTTTTTTTTTTTTTTTTTTGACACGGAGTTTCGCTCTCGTTACCCAGGCTGGAGTGCAATGGCGCGATCTCGGCTCACCGCAACCTCCGCCTCCTGGGTTCAGGCAATTCTCCTGCCTCAGCCTCCTGAGTAG
Organism: Aotus nancymaae; assembly: GCF_030222135.1. Lineage (NCBI taxonomy): Eukaryota > Metazoa > Chordata > Mammalia > Primates > Aotidae > Aotus > Aotus nancymaae. The sequence continues at coordinate 24,074,948 of NW_026988467.1, forward strand.
CTGGGATTACAGGCACGTGCCACCATGCCCGGCTAATTTTTTGTATTTTTAGTAGAGACGGGGTTTCACCATGTTGACCAGGATGGTCTCGATCTCTTGACCTCGTGATCCACCCACCTCGGCCTCCCAAAGTGCTGGAATTACAGGCGTGAGCCACCGCGCCCAGCCCTTCCTTTTTTTCTTTAGAGATGGTCTCACTGTGTTGGCCATGTTGCTCTTGAACTCCTGGTGTCAAGCAGTCCTCCCCTCTCGGCCTCCCAAAGTGCTAGGATTACAGTCATGAACCACCATGCCTAGCCTCAAAGAGCATTTCTTACTGGCAGTCTTACTGAGTCATTATGGCCCAGCTCGGGTGTCACCTCTTAGAGGAAATTTTCCTTGCTATCCACTCACCATTCCCCAAGTGAAATCAGTCTGTCTATACTCGACTGCACTTTGCACCACTATACAGCACTTGTAATACTGTCGGCTGTGTGCACTATCTTTCCCCCACTGCCCCAAGAGTTCCCAGAGAGTAGGAACAACACCCTTCTTGACCCTAGCACAGGGCCTGGCATGCAGCAGGTACTCAGTGCTGGTTGAATTGAATGGAGTCACCACTGTCAGTGTCTTTCCTGAGCGCCTTGCAGGGAAGAGGCCTGAGTGATGAGACAGTTGAATTCTGTGGGTATCTAGTTGCCTGAGGCACCCCCCAAGCCCTGGTTTGGGGTATATTGGGACATATGTGGGAGTGCGAGTGGGTGGAGAAAACTCCTGACCTCTGAGCTCTTTCTTTCCTGTGGGACTTGTCAGCTCTCCAAGAGAGGGAGAGGGGAAGAGGAGGTGAGGAGGTCCAGGTGCTAAGCAGGGGTGGGGCGGGGCTATAGCAGGAGCTGAGGCGTGGGTGGGACCTGGCAAACTCCAGCTCCTCTAAGACCAGGGCTGGGCCTGGCAGGACAGGGCCTAACAGCCCGAGTCCCCACCTGCAATGCCCCACCTCATCCTGGCACCTGGATTAAGTGACTTTTCAAGTTGTAAAAAAACTACATCTTGATTGCAAAGCAGCAGAATCCAAGCCTGACCTTGCCTTGTTGCTGAGCTGGGAGAATGGGGGCGGGTGTTTCCTTTTATTCTCCTTTTCGTGTAGCCAAACGCAGTGTAGTCCTGAGCACGGCAAAGAGGGTAATACTAGGCTTTTGCAAACCCTGGTTAAATTCACATTATCCCCAACCTTTGTTTCCAACCTCCTGGCCCTTCTCTCACTTCACTCTCTCCCTGACTTCGCTGCTTCTGGCCTTTCCTCAGCTTTGCCAACACACCTTTCCCCTTCTCTCCTCTGGGCTTTCACATATACTGTTTTCTCTGTCTTGAATGTTTCCCCCACTGCCTGATAATTTTGTTTTATGGTTAGTGCTTTCAATGCCTCAGAAATCTTTGCTTAGGCCGGGAAGAGTGGCTCACACCTATAATCACAGCACTTTTTTTTTTTTTTTTGAGATGGAGTTTCGCTCTTGTTACCCAGGCTGGAGTGCAATGGCGCGATCTCGGCTCACCGCAACCTCCGCCTCCTGGGTTCAAGCAATTCTCCTGCCTCAGCCTCCTGAGTAGCTGGGATTACAGGCACGCGCCACCATGCCCAGCTAATTGTTTGTATTTTTAGTAGAGACGGGGTTTCACCATGTTGACCAGTATGGTCTCGATCTCTTGACCTCGTGATCCACCCGCCTCAGCCTCCCAAAGTGCTGGGATTACAGGCGTGAGCCACCGCGCCCAGCCCCAATCACAGCACTTTGAGAGGCCGAGGCAGGAGGATTGCTTAAGCCCAGGAGTCCGATGTTATAGTGAGCCATGATTATGCCATTGCACTTCAGTCTGGGCAACAGAGCAAGACTCTGTCTCTCAAACACAGCAACAATAACAACAGCAAAATAAATCTTTGCCTATCCCAAGGTCATGAAAATATTCCTGGCCAGGTGCGATAGCTCACACCTGTAATCCCAGCACTTTGGGAGGCCGAGGTGGGCTGATCATGAGGTCAGGAGATGGAGACCATCCTGGCTAACATGGTAAAACCCTGTCTCTACTAAAAATACAAAAATTAGCTGGATGTGGTGGTGGGCGCCTGTAGTCCCAGCTACAGAATTGCTTTAACCCAGGAGGCAGAGATTGCATTGAGCCAAGATGGCGCCATTGCACTCCAGCCTGGGCAACAAGGCAAGACTCTATTTCAAAAAAAAAAAAAAAGAACAAAGAAAGAAAACATCTCTGTTTCAAAAAAAAAGAAAAAAGAAAATATTCCCATATGTTTTCTTTTTCAAGTGATTCTTGTGCCTCAGCCTCCTGAGTCGCTGAGATTACAGATGCACGCCACCACACCTGGCTAATTTTTGTAATTTTAGTAGAGACAGAGTTTCACCATATTGGTCAGGCTGGTCTCAAACTCCTGACTTCAGGTGATCCATCCGCCTTGGTCTCCCAAAGTGCCGGGATTACAGGAGTGAGCCACCGCGCCCAGGCCATATGCTTTCTTCTAGAAGCTTAAAAGTGTTTGTGTTGGCATTTAGGTCCGTGATTCGTGTTGAATTAATTTTTGCGCAGAGTGAGGTAGGGGTTGAGAATCAGTCCCATCCTGTTAATTCCTATTCTTTACACTTCAGCTGATACCCCACCTCCTTTGAGAAGTCTTCCTTGACTACTCCCAAACTAGATCAGGTCGTCCTACTCCATACCTCATAACACCTTCCAGCTTACTGTAGCACCTTCACGACTGGAATTAAACAATTATTTGTGTAATTTGTTGTTTAACGTCTCATCCCCCCTACTATACTGCAGCCCTGTGAGCTCAGTGCTTGTGACTGTCTTTTTTTTGTTGTTTGTTTTTGAGACGGAGTTTCGCTTTTGTTGCCCAGGCTGGAGTGCAATGGCACTGTCTCGGCTCACCACAACCACCGCCTCCTGGGTTCAAGCAATTCTCCTGCCTCAGACTCCCGAGTAGCTGGAATTATAGGCATGCGCCACCATGCCTGGCTAATTTTGTACTTTTACTAGAGACAGGGTTTCTCCACGTTGGTCAGGCTGGTCTCGAACTCCCAACCTCGGGTGATCGGCCACCTCGGCTTCCCAAAGTGCTGGAATTACAGGCGTGAGCCACCATGCCCGGCTTGTGACTGTCTTTTTAAAAAATCCATTTTAATGGCCGGGCACGGTGGCTCAAGCCTGTAATCCCAGCACTTTGGGAGGCCGAGGCGGGTGGATCACGAGGTCAAGAGATTGAGACCATCCTGGTCAACATGGTGAAACCCCGTCTCTACTAAAAATACAAAAAATTAGCTGGGCATGGTGGCGCCTGCCTGTAATCCCAGCTATTCAGGAGGCTGAGGCAGGAGAATTGCCTGAACCCAGGAGGCGGAGGTTGCGGTGAGTCGAGATCGTGCCATTGCACTCCAGCCTGGGTAACAAGAGCGAAACTCCGTCTCAAAAAAAAAAAAAAAAAAAAATCCATTTTAGGCTGGCTCATGCCTATAATCCCAGCAGCACTTTGGGAGGCTGAGGCAGGTAGATCACCTGAGGTCAGGATTTCAAGACCAGCCTGGTCAACATGGTGAAACTCTGTCTCTATTAAAAATACAAAAATTAGCCGGGCGTGGTGGCATGTGCCTGTAATCCCAGCTACTCGGGAGGCTGAGGGAGGAGAATCACTTGAAACCATGAGGCAGAGGTTGCAGTGAGCCGAGATCTTGCCACTGCACTCCAGCCTGGGCAACAGAGTGAGGCTCTGTCTTGAATTAAAAAAAAAAAAAGATGGGAGTTGAGGGTGATTGACTAATAATCTCTTTGGGACTTTTCCAGATAATGGCCTTTGGGGCAGAATTATCCCCTGAGTTTCTGACAGTACATTGCCGGGTACTATTCTGTTGTCTGTCTGAAAATGAGGAGGAGCTGGGAGAGTTGCAAACTTGATCTCACATACTGTGAGAAACCTGGGTCTGAGAGTCAGAAGACCTGGATCTGAGACCTGGGGCTTCTGGGTGACCTTAGGCAAAAGCCGCTCCCCCTCCCTGGGCCTCTAGGGTTTTCCATTTAGCAAGTGAGGGGGAGGTTGATCTCAAAAGCTTGAAGCATAGTCATGCTGCCTCCAGGCCTCTGAGTGCTGGTGCTCAGTTCCTGGTGTACGGGCATCTCTCTGGCTCTGGGCTCCTCCCTGCCAGGCACTGTTGCGGGAGAGGGAAGCACAGGAAGTGATACCGCCCTGGGAAAGGGAACTCACAGTTTGGCCAGGGGGACCTAATGTTCAGCCAGGAACCAAATGGAAAATGGGCTAAGGGTCCAAGTGATTCTCTGCGTGTGGGGTTGAAAGGACAGAGCCTGAGTGTTCTGTGTGGGGGTGGGGGACCTGGGAGTAGGACTGGGGGGATGACAGAGGTGGCTTCCTGGGGGAGAAGCCTTTGGAAATTGGCAGGGCAACCGAGGGGTGCTTCCTAGAGATGGGAGGAGGCAGGAAGAAGAAAATTGGGTCCAGGTGACCACAGCAGCAGCAGCTTGGCCAGGGACTGGGAGAGGCGGGGCTAGGGGGAGCTTGGGCAGGCGCCTCACAGCTGGGCCTTGGAGGGGAAGTGGGGGGGCAGCCTCTGCCTTGGTCCTGGGAAAGCGCCATCTTCTCAGGCCACAGGCTGGGAAGGAGGGCATAGTATCAGGCTCAGGCCAGAGGGTCTTCTCTCTGAATGGCCCCCAGGGCCCTGCCCAGCTGTCCTGGTACTGCAGGACAGTGGGGGGAGTACGGTCAAGCCCAGTCCCTAGCTCCTTCCACACGTCCTGCCCAGATGCCTTCAGGTTGGATTCCATTTCTACCTCTTTCTGGCTTTTCGCCCAGAGTGCACCCAGAGCACCTTCACTGTATTCCAGTCCTCAGGCAGATGTTTGAGGCAGGAGGTTGCTACACTAGTTAAGGAACTGAGTTACCACTATGAGCATGGTAATAGGCAACATAGCCCAGGGTTAAGAGCTTGACTATTAAGGTTCAACTCCCAGTTCTGCCATTCATGAGCTGTGCATTCTTAAGCAAGTTTCTTAACCTTTCTGTACCTCAGTCTCATCTGAAAAGTGAGATAACATTACATTGTAGGGTCATTGTGAGGATTAAATGAGATAATATATGTAAAACATTTAGATCTAAAGCCTCCTCAGAGGCAGTAAATTAATAGGCTTTGGAGTCACTCCTCTGGATGAGTCTTAGTTTCTTTATCTTTAAAATGGGGCACGGGGCCAGGCACAGTGGCTCACACCTGTAATCCTAGCACTCTGGGAGGCCAGAGCGGGAGGATCACTTGAGGTCAGGAGTTCAAAGTCAACCTGGTCAACATAGTGAAATCCTGCCTCTATTAAAAACAGGAAATTTAGCCAGGTGTGGTGGAACGTGCCTGTAGTCCCAGCTACTTGGGAGGCCAAGGCAGGAGAATCACTTGAACCTGGGAGGTGGAGGTTGCAGTGAACTGAGATCATGCCACTGCACTCCAGCCTGGGCAACAAAGAGAGACTCCGTCTCAAAAATAAAAAATAAAAAATAGGCCAGGTGCGGTGGCTGAAACCTGTAATCCCAGCACTTTGGGAGGCCGAGGCGGGTGGATCACGAGGTCAAGAGATCGAGACCATCCTGGTCAACACGGTGAAACCCCGTCTCTATTAAAAATAAAAAAAATTATCTGGGCACAGTGGCGCGTGTCTGTAATCCCAGCTACTCAGGAGGCTGAGGCAGGAGAATTGCCTGAATCCAGGAGGCGGAGGTTGTGGTGAGCCAAGATCACACCATTGCACTCCAGCCTGGGTAACAAGCGAAACTCCATCTCAAAAAAAAAAAAAAAAAAAAAATTAGCTGAGCATGGTGGTGTGTGCCTGTAGTCCCAGCTACTCGGGAGGCTGAGGCAGGAGAATTGCCTGAACCCAGGAGGCGGAGGTTGCGGTGAGCCGAGATCGTGCCATTGCACTCCAGCCTGGGTAACAAGAGTGAAACTCCGTCTCAAAAAAATAAAATATAAAATAAATAAATAAATAAATAAAATAAAATGGGGCGCCAGGCATGGTGGCTCACGCCTGTAATCAAGCTACTCGGGAGTCTGAGACGGGAGAATCACTTGAACTTGGAAGGGTGAGTTTGCAGTGAGCTGAGATCGTGTCACTGCACTCCAGCCTGAGCGACAGAGCTAGACTCCGTCTCAAAAAAAAAATAAATAAATAATATAATAAAATAAAATGGGGCAAGGTTGGGCTCAGTGGCTCATGCCTGTAATCTCAGCACTTTGGGAAGCCAAGGTAGGAGAATCACTTAAGTGCAGGAGTTTGAGACCATCTTGGTCAACATAGTGAGACCCCCATCAATACAAAAAAAAAAAGCCTCTACTCAGGAGGCTGAGGTGGGAGGATCGTTTGAGCCCAGGAGTTTTTTGTTTTGTTTTGTTTTTTCTTTTTTTTCTTTCTTGTTTTAGTTTTGCCTAATAAAGCAAACCCAGGGGTTTGAGGCTGCAGTCTATGGTCACACCACTGCACTCTAGCCTGGGTGACAGAGCAAGACCCTGTCTCTAAAAAATAAATAAATGGATAGATAGATAATAAATAGTAGATAGATAGATAGACAGAAGATAATATGGGGATAATAATTCCTGCCTTTCAGGGCATCTGTGAAGATTAGTAAGAGCAAACTGGTCCCTAATAAGAGTACAGCAGGAGGCCGGGCACGGTGGTCACGCCTGTAATCCCAGCACTTTGGGAGGCTGAGGCAGGTGAATCACTTGAGTCCCAGAGTTCGAGACCAGCCTGGGCAACATGGTGAAACCCCGTCTCTATGAAAAATACAAAAATAAGCCAGTCATGTTACTCCAGCCTGGGTGACAGAGCTAGACCTTGTCTCACAAAAAAAGAAAAAAAGAAAAAAAAAAAGAAATACACCAAAGGTCCTTCTCCTCCCACATTCCCTGCCTGCCCCATTGCCTGCGTGTCAAGCTGTATCCACCCACCCCTGCTGCCCTTGGCCACCCCTCAGGCCTAGGAATCTACCCTGGAAGTGTGGTTTGGATGAGGGAAGGGCCCACCCAGGCCCTGGAAACTAGCTCAGCAAAATTTAGGATCCTGGGTAATCAGAGGTGGTCTAGAAGTGGGTAGGGGTGGGCTCCGGGTGGGTATGTCCTCTTGGCCTCTCTGACTCCTCACTCCATGGGGAGGGACATAGTGGAGGAGGGCTAGGGTGGCCTTCTAAAACACTGGGGCCCCTGTCTCCACAGTTGCCTGAGCCTAAGGTCTGCACTAATTAAGAGTAAGTGACAAATCCTGGCACAGCACAGAGCTGACACTTGGGAAATAGTAAAAATGGCTGCCATTCATTATCTTCACAACAACCCTGAAAGGCAGGTACTCTTGAGCTCATTTTGAAGATGAAGAGCTGAGACTCAGAGGGGTGAAGTCACTTGCTATATCTAAGGGGAGGACTGAGACTCAAAGCTGAATCTGTCTGACTCCAAAGGGGCTGCTAGCCCAGGGATGGAAATCCCAAGGTCACCAGCAGATTCTTTTTGGGGCTGTGCCAGAATCGAGGTGCTGGAGTGGGCATGGTATCTGTCCCAGGATAATGACCAGACCCACACAGGATACGGAGGCTCAATTTGCCCTAAGTAACCTCTAAGCCCATCTCACCCTCTGGCAGCATTCTAGCTAGAGGCATTTATTCATTCTGCACACATTTGCACACCGCAACTTGTGTGTGGAGCCATGTGCTGGGCTCTGGGGACCCTGGATCAATCAGTCTTGGACTCTGCCCTCCAACTGCTGCTAGTCTGGTGGCAGAGGCAAATACATTGCTAGAAAACCTTACTGTAGAGCAGTGTGGAATAAGGATTAGGCATATAAACTGTGGCAACAAATTGCCTGGGTTCAAATCCCAGCTCTATCGCTGATTATGTTTGTGAGCTGAGCTAGTCACTTAACCTTTCTGAGCCTCAGTTTCACATAAGCAAAATGGGAGTGATGACGAGATACTTTCTTATAATATAACCATGAGGATTAAATACGACCACGAACAAGGAATGATTATGTAAAGCCTAACACGTAGAAAGAAGCATTCAGTGAGAATTAGCTATCTGGAATTAAATGTAATGGGGCATAGGCCTGGCGTGGTGGCTCACGCCTATAATTTCAGCACTTTGGGAGGCCAAGGCAGATGGATTACCCGAGGTCAGGAGTTCAAGACCACCCTGGGCAACATGGCAAAACCCCGTCTCTACTAAAAATACAAAAATTAGCCAGGTGTGGTGGCGTGCGCCTGTAATCCCAGCTATGCAGGAGGCTGAGGCAAGAAAATGGCTTGGACCTGGGAGGCAGAGGTTGCAGTGAGCTGAGATCCTACCACTGCACTCCAGCCTGGGCAACAGAGCAAGACTCTGTCTCAAAATAAATAAATAAATAAATAAAAATAAATTGTAATGGGGCATAGAAGAGAAACTTATTCTTGCTGGGAAGTGGGGTCCAGAGAGGTTTCTTGGAGAAAGGAAACATCTGTGTTGAGCTCTGAAGGATGAAGAGTTCACCTGAAGAAGAGGGGAGGGCATTCCAGGAGGAATGTATTTTGTGGACAAGGCCCAGGGCTATGGAAGATACGACCTGTTTGGGTGTGGCTGGACACATAGTTGGCTGAGAGGAGCGGTAGGAAATGAAGCTGGAAAGGCAGTTTTGAGGGCCTTGCGTGCCTTGCTATTGAGCGCAGACTTTAAAGGACTGGGGAGACAGAGCAGAATTTTAAGGGCTGGGAAGGGACAGGATTGCGCCTATTTTAGAAAGATGATTCTAAGCTCAGTGTGGAGCGTGAACTGGAAGAGGAGAGCCTGGATGTCGGGGAACAGATCTGAGCCTGCTCCCACCAGCCCTGGCTTAGGCTCGGACCTCTCCGACTTCCTGCCTTCCCAGGTGCTCTCGCCTCTGCTTAGAGGATCGTTCCCCTGCCTTTGCCTGGCTAACTCCTTATCTACCTTCAGGTCTCAGTTTAGCCAGCACTTCCACCCAGAAGCTCTACTAGACACCCCTCCCAGTCTAGATTAGGTCCTCCTACTTACTCCTCCTCTGTGCTTGCAGACCTGCCCACCTGCCTGCCTCACTGACTGGACTCTGGCCAAGGGCAGGGACTGTGTGGCACTGCTCACTGCTGTATCTGCAAGGCCCTAAGGCATAGTCCCTGGAGCCTCAATCCGTGGGGAGGGGACAAAGGAATGGCTAAGCCTGTTGGAGCAGGTGTGATAGTTTGAGTGAAAGTGACGGGGTCTGCAGTGGCAGCAGGAGAGAAGAGACACAATAGAATTGACAGGACCCAGGATTCACGAGGGGAACACGGGGAGAGAGAAGAAAGAGTTGGTGATGACTCAGAGGTTTTTTTTTTTTTCTTCACTTGGATAAGCCCTGTGCCTCTAACCAAGATAGGAACCATGGAGGAGGGGGTTGGAGGGAGGGAGGGAGGGAAGGAGGGAGGAGTAGGCCAGGGCAGAGGGGCAGGGCAGAGCCTTCCCTTGGAAGGAGACTGGGGCCCTGGCCCACACCGTTTCTTGGAGTATTCTTCCCTCCTGGGATGCTGTGCATGCTGATGGATCCTCAGCAATGTCTGTGACTCGGTCCAAATGCTGCCACCTTGACCACTCTAACGAGGCTGCCTCCCCTACAAATTATTCTCTACCAACGCAGTCTCTCCACTTCCTTCCAACCCTCACGATTGTAATCATGTATCCCTTGATTTGTATTTTATTTTCAGTGTGTCTTCCTCGCTAGATTGGAAGTTCCATGAAGGCAGGGATCTCACTGGTTTTATTGACCATGTGTAGCTGGCAGGCTCCCTGGCACATAGTAGGTGATCCAGAAAGATTTGTTGAATGAATGAGTGATGAATGAATGAATTTCTTGAACACCATAATAAGGAATTTGACTCTTAGCCTCCAGGAGACGGGGAGCCATGGAAAGTTCTAAAGGAAGGCAGTGTCAGGATGCAGCTCGTGTTTTCAAAAGCTCACCCTGGTGGCTGTGTGGAAGATGGATTGGGGAGGGAAGGTGGGAGGCTAGAGGAGGGGGAGTTGAGGAGCCACTGGGGGAGACAAAGACGCAGCACCTGGGGCTGGGCCTGGGAGCCCCCCTGCCTGTGAGGGCCCTGAGCCCCCTCCCAGTCCTTCCCCATCCCCCTGCCAGGCCTGTTGTCTCTGAGCCCAGCGGCGGGCAGGCGGTGGGAAGAGCAGGGCTGGCAAAGCTGACACTCACTAATCATGGCCCTCACCCCGGAGCTGCACTAACTGTCTGGTCTCCATGGAGACACAGCAACCTCCGGCCACTTGTTAATGGCAGCTCAACAAGGCTGCGGCAACAGGGACGGGCCCAACCAGTGTGCCCAGCTCCACACTACCCGTCCCAGCCTGGGTCTCTGCAGAAGACCCTAGGGGTGCCAGAGTTGGGGGACATGACCAGAGGTCTGGTGGCTGGGAGGCTCCCCCACCCCTCCGTGGCCCCTCCTCCCCTGACACTGCCAAGCAGCGAGAGGGCAGAGACAGCCTCTGCCCAGGCTGACTCCTCTGCAGGGCTGCTGGGAAGTTGAGCTCATGCAGGTCACCCAGGCAAGGCCAAAGGGCTGGAGGGGGGTGGAGAGGAGTGGCGCAGGGACCTGCCCGCAGCCCACACACTAGCAGAGTGGAGGAGGGCGCGCTGCGCCTGCCCTGACAACCCTCTGCTCTGCTAGCCTGAGGCAGGGGCCCAATTGGAAACCATCTGTCCAGAACCTCTTCTCCGTGCACTGTCACTACATCTGAAATGCCACCGTTAGCGATGCACTCCTTTGGGAGGCAGCGTGGCACAGCACAAAAAACACTGGCTTTGCAGTCGAGCAGGCTTGGGTGCAAGGCCTGGCTCTGTTTCTCCACCTCTGAGCATTGATTTCCCCATCTGTAAAATGGGGGTAATCACTGCACATACAGGCGAACGCTTCCTCTTCCTGGAAACCTGAGCTCAATACCTGTGATGCCTCCCCCAGAGCCTTTTCTTCACCCCCACAGAGCAGCTGGGCCTCCTCCACAGTCCCCGGGCTGATCCCCCAGCACGCTCCACCCGCCTGTGACTGTCCCACATTTGTCCTTCCCACAGACTGAGCCCTGTGGGGTTGGGCACAGGGAGCCTGGCGTGGGGGCCCCCCTCTGTCTTCTGCCTTTGCGCCCTCCTTCCGCACAGGTTGAAGACCTTTCTTCCCTTCTCTCCTTCGGACCTTTGCTCCTCCATCTGTGTGTCTATCCGTCCAGCCTGCAAACTCTCCCCAAGCCCCTGCCTTTTGTGGGGCCTCAGAGAGGATGCAGATGCCACCCCAACCTAAAGGTGAGACAGGGACCCAATTCCGGGGCTCTGGACACCTGAAGCACACCCGTGGCTGGCCGGGGACCTTGGTACAGCTGCCTCCTCCCTCGGTCACTCTTCAGGAACACTCCAAGCTGAAGGGGCCCTTGGAAATCATCTCCTCTGATCCACGACTGCCAGCCAGATGAAGAAACTGAGGCCGGAGAGCCCAAGATCCCACAGCAGTTCCGCTTTTGAGCTGACAATGTACCAATTATGTGGGCCTGCTGGGGAGGCGGCTTTTGGCTCTCGCAGCCCTGCTGACAGCTGTGTTCCCAGTGGCAGCTGGAATGCTGGTGGGAGGCCTGTCTGGCCTTTGCACCCTGACTCCCCAGGGCAGAGCCAGGTGGCTGTAGTGGGGCCCAGGGCTGGGAGGTGGGGTGGGCAGACAACCCTGAAGGGTGAGTCGGGGCATGGGATGGCTGGAGGAGAGGGGAGGCAGCAGTGATTCTGGAGACTGAAGCAGGAGCCCTGAGGTCTTGTTCCAGCTCTGTTACTCTCTTGCTGGGTAACCTCAGGTGGACTGTTTGACCTCTCTGAACCTTAGTTTTCTTATTTATGAAGTGGTGCTAATTTTGCAGATTGAAACCCTTCGTCAAGGGTGGTAGCCATAAAGAGGTGAAAAATTTTTCCCAGAGGGGAAGGGACTAGCCTGAGGCCACAGAGCACTGAACTGGATACAAGGATTTGGAGCTGGAGGAAATGTCCAGTCCATACCATTCACTTGCTGAAGGAGGAAGTGGAACCAGAGGAGGGGAGCAAGTTCCCAAGGTCAGCCCGTGAGGCTGGGGCCAGTGTGGGCCTAGAGCCAGGCTGTGCACGAGGTCCCCTGCCCAGCTGCCTTGCTTGCTCATCCAGCCCCTTCGGTTTTGTCTCCCCCAGTGAGTGGGCGCAGAACGGGCCCAGCTTCCTTCCTGCCGCCCTGCCCGCCGTCTGCCACGTTGGCAGCCACCCTCAGCCTTCTCGCCCCTGCTGCTGCTGCTGCTGATGCGGCATCAGCCGAGACCAACCCGCCGAGAGTTTGCCCAGAGCAGTCAGGGCTGCTGGAGCCGGGGCTGGGCTGGCTGGCTGACTCTGCCAGACAGGAGGGAGCGAGCCAGCCGGTGGAGGGAGGGAACAAGGGCTGAGCCAGCCCCCAGCCTTCCCAGCCCTTCCCCACCCTCACCGGCCAAGAGAAGGAGGCAGGAAGCTGGGGTTGGGGGCCGGGGGCTGCAGTATCTGAGAGCGAGGTTCCGAGAGCTGGGTCTGTCTGTGGGAGTATGCACACACATGTGTGTGCATGGAAGAGCATGGTGGGGTGATTTGTGAGTCTGTGTTTGCCTCTGTGCACAAGTGACGATGCTTTGTGTGTGGTTCTGTGCCGACACAGGGGGCCACTGTGTGTCTGTGTAAACACAAAGGACAGCTGTATACCCCGAGTTTGAATACAGGCCTATGTACAGACACTCGGGATCTAGCAGTGTATGCACATGGCAGCGGATGGGCACCACGTCAGTGCCAATAAATCTGTGTATGCACAAAAGAGTCGGTACGTGTGCCTGAGTTTGTGTATGTCACGTCTGGTATGCTGGGAGCCCCTGTGATTTTATTGTGTACAAGAGGATAACAGCATAACTGTGGGTGTGCGCTTGTCTGTGTGTGCACAAGGGGCAGTGTGTGTGCAGAAGGGAACGCTGCAGGTGGCTGGGATTTTGTGCGTGTCTCGTGTGTGCCCAGGAAGGCACTGTTCTGGTAGTGTGGGCTAGTCCAAATGTCCAGAGGGTGGGTATGGGCGCCTCTGTGCCCAACAGACTTTGTCTGTGTCGTTGTTGAGAGTGACTCAGGGGAACACTGTGACTGTGTATGCTTGGCTGTGTGTACAGGGAACAGGCGGCACAGGCATTGTGTTTCTGTGGTTGCATTTACACAGGGCGGTGGCGGCGGCGGCGGTGGTGATGGTGACGGTGCTGTGCTACAGGTTTGCACTTGTTCCTGTGTGTGGCAAGGCCCTGCGTGTGACTGCGTTTGTGTGTGTCTGTGAGCACGGTGTGCTGGAAACTGCGTGCTTGGGTCTGTGGCAGGCTGAATGGAGGAGGGCGGAGGGAGTCCATGGCTGTGTTTGTACTTGTCTGTGAGCCCGGGGTCAGATGCGCTCCATGTGCTACCTCCTGTGTGCACAGGTGGCCGCTGTGTCCAACCGTGTCTTTGTGTGTTTTGGGTCGCCTGAATGTGCACAGGCGGAGGACATGGAGGGGGGGATTTGAGTGCGTGCCTGTGCAGGCCCCTTTAACGTGGCAAGTCTAAGAAATGTCGGCCTTCTTGGCAGCAAATCTGGGCTTGGTTCCACTGGGGGTGTCTGCAGAGAGGGGCTCTTAGAAGGGACGTGCTTGAGCGAGAGAGACAGGAAGGGAAGGGGGGGCCAGCCCCATCTCGGGGTTTCCAGGAGGGAAAGCCAGACATTGGAACTTGTCAACGCTACCTCCTTCCCTGCCCCCACCTTCCACTGCTGCCTCCCCTCCTGGCGCCTAAAGGCTGCTGGCAGACGGACAGACAGACAGACAGTGCACACATAGACTGGCTCACAGGCACAGAGCCCAAACCTGAGCCCCTAAATGCACCAGGCTGGACACTGAGGTCCAGAGAGGGCAAAGGAAGTGGCTGAGTCTTGGAGGAGCACATGTGTTTATGCATATTGGGGGCAGGGGGTGCTGTTGGCCTCTGGTGCTTCAACCCACACTAGAGCCCAGGCTTGAGGTGGGGAAGAGGCTGCAGAGAGCCTCTGGGGAAGGGCTTTTATGGCTCCAACCAGGCCTTCAAGGCTCCCAGCCTCTCTCCCTGTTTATACAACTGCTGCAGTGTCCTTGAAAGTCCAGTTGCCTCAAAAAGCACCTACCGAAACTCCAGAAGAGGCCCAGAGAGGAGCAGCAACTGATCCAGGGTCACACAGCAGAACCAGGACTGGAAGCCGGGGCTCCTTCTCCTAGCTGTGCGTGTTGGCCCACGGGCTACTTAGTCCTATCTTTCCCTTGGTCCATTTAGCTCTTTCTCCCTCTCAGGTCTTCAGGATATAACAATGACCTCTTTTTATTTTTTTATTCAAAAAAATTTCATTTTCTGATTTTTTTTTTTTTTGAAACAGAGTCTTGCTCTGTTGCCAGGCACCAGGCTGGAGTGCAGTGCGTGATCTCGGCTCACCGCAACCTCTGCCTCCGGAGTTCAAGCGATTCTCCTGCCTCAGCCTCCCGAGTATCTGGGACTACAGGCGCGCGCCACCATGCCCAGCTAATTTTTGTATTTTAGTGGAGACGGGGTTTCACCATGTTGACCAGGATGGTCTCGATCTCGATCTCTTGACCTCGTGATCTGCCCGCCTCGGCCTCCCAAAGTGCTGGGATTACAGGTGGGAGCCACCGCGCCCGGCCGGCAGTGACCTCGTTTTTGTTGTTGTTGTTGCTCAAGTGATGCGTCTGTCTGCCTGTTAGCCCATCTGTTTGTCACAGGGCCTCAATATCCTCTAGCAGAAACTGGAAGAGAAGACAGCTTGGTTTTTGGCCAAGGGCTATTGGAGAGGTAGAGGTGGGGTGGGGAGACAGAGAAACAGAAGGAAAGGAATTCGAGAAGAGAGGAAGGAGGAGAGAAGAGCAAGGGGAGGGCTGGTGGCAGAGCTGAGAGGCACAGGCTCCCCTTTACCTCCACCTCCAGCCTGGGCACAGGGGCGAGCTCTAAGCTCAGAGTCCTGCCTCTTGGGGCCTTGGGATAGGGACCCCAGGGCTCCTCTCAGGTCTGGGCTCAACCCCTCTGGGGGCAGCTGCACTGGAGTCCCGGGGGACAGTATTCTGGGTGCAACTGTGGGGTTCAGTGACCGCACTGCCCTCATGGGAAAAGGAGGGAGGGGATTGCAGGTGCAGATCGGGTGTGAACCTGGGCATGCATTGACTTAGGGTGTGTGGTCTCTTTGGAGCAGGATTGTTGAGAATGTGCGTGAGGTCGTGAGTATCCTAGGACTCTGTATACCTACGGACATGACCATGTGGTAGACAAGCTGGGACTTCGGGTGGGGGGAGGGGAAGGACTGCAGGAATGTGTGTCTGTGACTGGCAGGAGTGGTTGTGTATGTGTGGAAGGATTTGTGTGAACCTGCACTTACATGTTCTTGTGGAGGCTGTAGCTGTGTATGTAGGCAGGTGAACAGTATAGCTATGGACAGTTGTGTGCTTGTTGTGTGTGTCTGGATGAATGCATATCATATGATTGAACTGCACGAGTATTTACGTGTTAAATGTGTAACTGCATATATGTGTAGATGTGTACACGTTCGTGATTGTCTTGAAGCTTATGTGTGGAGTTATCTGAGTCTTGCCTGTAGGTTGTGTGTGTAGTCGTGTGTATTTGTGAAGCAGTGAATGTTAGGAAGCTGTTCACATATGTGGTTGTGTATTTCGGGGGATTATACTATATGTGGGGTTCTTTTTGGCTTGCCTGTTTTTGTTTTTGTTTTTTTGAGACGGAGTCTTGCTCTGTCGCCCAGGCTGGAGTGCAGTGCCGCAATCTCGGCTCACTGCAACCTCCGCCTCCCGGGTTCAAGTGGTTCTCCTGCCTCAGCTTACTGAGCAGTCGGGACTACTGGCATATGCCACCATGCCCAGCTAATTTTTGTATTTTTAATATAGACTGAGTTTCGCCATGTTGGCTGGGATGGTCTCGATCTCTTGACCTTGTGGTCCACCCACCTCCACCTCCCAAAGTGCTGGGATTACAGGCATGAGCCACCACGCCCAGGCACTGTGTGGTTCTTTTTGAGAAGGAGTTTCACTCTTGTTTCCCAGACTGGAGTGCAGTGGCAGGATCCCGGCTCACTGCAACCTCCGTCTCCCAAATTCAAGAGATTCTCGTGCCTCAGCCTCCCGAGTAGCTGGGATTACAGATGTGTGCCACTATGCCTGGCTAATTTTTGTATTTTTAGTAGAGACAGGGTTTTTCCTTTTTTTTTTTTTTTAAAGATGGGGTTTCACCATGATGGCCAGGCTGGTCTTGAACTCCTGGCCTCAAGTGATCCACCCACCTCGGCCTCCCAAAGTGCTAGGATTACAGGCTTGAGCCACCGCGCCCAGCTGAGACAGAGTTTTTCCATGTTGGCCAGGCTAGTCTTGAACTCCTGGCCTCAAGTGATCCGCCCACCTCGGCCTCCCAAAGTGCTGGGATTACAGGCTCGAGCCACCGTGCCCGGCCTATATGTGTGGTTCTTGAGGCTATACTTTTTGTTTATTGCCAAACTTCCCCTGTCAGAATGTAAACTCTGTGAGGACTGAGATTTTTATCTGTTTTGCTCACTGTATTCCTAGTATCCAGAATAAGGCCCAACACTTAGTAGGCACTTGATATATATTTCTCCAGTGAATAATGAATGAGAGTGGTCATGCTTGTCAGGAAGTGTATTATGTGTATGAATCATGTGTGTGTCTGGGTATGTGGATGGATAAATTTTTTGTGTCCAGGTGTGTGAGGTTTCTAGCGTAAGTGGCCTATGAGCCAAGTATGTGCACAGGTGCATGTGTGTCTAGGTGTGTGACTGTGTACCTGAAGCTGGGCCACGTCTGTGAGCATTGCACACAACTGTGTGCATGCACAGTCGTGTGTGCTTGTGCAGGGGGTGGGAAGGCGCTGTCGGCTTCTCCCAGCCTTCAGCACTCACTCAGCTTCACCCCAGGTCGCCTGCTGCGAAATGTCAGTGGCAGAGAAGCTAAAAATATCCGCTCTCCTCCTTCTGCTCACTGCTTGGGCTGATGGGACTGTGGGGCCCCAGTCGGCCCCTTGGGCCCTGGGGGGAGGAGGAACTGCTGGATGAGGGGGTGGGGTATGGGGGAAGGAAGAGAGGCCCTCCTCGGTACACACGCTTCCCCCTTTCCTCTTGGGCTCCAAAGCCAGGCTCCAGGCTCACCTCTTTCAGGAAGCCCTCAAGAACCCCCCCCAGGAGCTGTGTGTGTCTGTGTGTCTGTCTGCCTGGCAAGGAGATATGGACTCCATCAGACTGGAGATCCATGGGGGAGGTCTGTGCCTCTTCTGCCTGTCCAGGGACTCCAGGGGACAGAGCTCTGTCTCTTTCAGACCCGGGGCTCCCAGGGAAAAGGTGATGTTGTCTCCTCCCTAAGGCTGAGGGTTAGGGAGGCAGCCCAGGCCAGATAGGGCTTCACTGGGCTCTGGTTCTGGGGCCACTAGGACCCTCTGACCCCAGGGCACATCTGTTCCCATGAAGAGCTCGTGAGTAGGGAGAGTCTCAGCTCTGCCCACACCACACCCCAGGCTGGCACGTGTTTGTGCTGTGGGTACTTGTGTGGGTGCAGGTGGGGCATGTCAGGGCCCGTGGTCCTCTGGGGACCTGTGCCACTCCACATGCCTGCATCAGTGGTGTCAGCGACTGCCTGCCTTGGCCATTGTGGTCAATCAGTGCAAGTTGGGTCCATTGTGTGTTTCTCTGTGTTCTTGTGTGTGCACGTGGATGACTCTGTATGACTCTGTATGTGGGTTTCTGCCTTTCATTGAGCAGGCCTGCAGACACTAGCAGGGATGGATGCGTTCATGCGGGAGTTGCCGGTGTCACCATGTGGGGTTTCTATGTGTCAGTGTGCTTGAGTGTGTGTCTCTGTCAGATGGTCAGTGCCTGTTTGTCCTGTGAATGGAGGTGTCTGCAGGTGCATCTGTGTGTCAGTGTTTCGATTACGTTTCTGCATGTTTGTGTGTCTGTCTGCCTGGATGTCATTATGTCTGCAGCAACTCCATGCCTGTGTGGCATGCTGAGGTCAGTTTGATTTTTCAGGCTTGTAGGGCCACGTGTCCCTCTGTATGTTGGTGCTTTCCGTGTGGGTTGGAATCTGCCCCCGCTTTTCCTAGTCTCCCACCATATCTGTGTGGAAGGCCTCAGGCATTGTGTGTGTGTGTGTGTGTGTGTGTGCGTGTGTGTGTGTGTGTATGTGTGTACAGCAACTTTGCCCAGCCCCAAAGCCTGCAGCCCTGAGACCTGCTCTCCCACTCTTTCTCTGTTGGACTTGAGGTGGGAGCTGAAGCAAAGAGGGCAGGCAGGCAGGGAGCCCACGACAGCCGGGGGCTGGGGCTAGGCCGCCACGAGGGCCCTGCCTCAGCTTTCCTCCAAGCAAGCGCTAAGCCAGAGCCTCAGTTACATGTAAACACCAGCTGTGTCAAGACGGCGCAGCTTCTTCTAGGTCAACAGACAGCTGTGGAGTTGCTAGGCAACCGCCTGGCTCCCCCCTCTGTTAGGTCCCCTCCCACTGCCTCTACCTGCAAAACCCTCTGCTGGCTCCCCCCACACCAGGATAGGCCTGCCCCACGGAGGCAATTAACACAGCGGGACTGAGGGGGTAGGGGGTCAGGGCAGCTCTGGGACTGGAATCAAGGTATGAGGAGGTGTTAACCCTTCAGGTGCCACCACCCCCTCCACCTAGTCCGGGTCACTTCACACACCCATAACTTCACCAGTCACTTTAGGGCCTGGAGTGATGAGGAGCAGGTCCTGAGGGATAGGGACCCTCAGAGCGGCTACAACCAGGACTGGAGAGATGTTGGAGGCAGATGGCACAGGGCCTGGTCAAGGCCTCTCCCCTCCCCAGCCAAGCCGGGGGGCGGGGGGGGGTGGGAAGGAAGGGTTAAATTCCCCCTTTATTTCCCCAGTCCCGCCCCCTCCCAGGACAGCCACCCTTTTCCAGGGCAGCACCTGCGCTCCCAGCTGCCGTGCCCGCTTGGTGCCTGAGCCCAGGCCAGGCAGCCCCCGCAGCTCCCGGGCCCTTGCCCTGGCCTTCCCCGGCCCCAGGGCCGCCCTTTGCCGGGCCTGGGACGTCTCTTTGGGGAGAGGGGAGGCAAGGGCCCCCAGGCCTCCAGCAAGGGGCTCAGGCACTCCGAATGGGGTGCGTGGGCCGGGGCCGCCAGCCCCCGGGGTGACTTGGTTGGAGCCGGAGGCAGGAGTTGGAGGAAGGAGCCCGGCCGGCAGGGGGGCAGCTGTGGGGGCAGCGCCCATGGCCGCCCCATTAGTATGCGGCCGCGCTCCGCGCGCCATGGCAACCGCTCCCGCCGCGTCGCGCCAGCCGGGCAGCCCCGGGCGCAGCGCGCACCTCTCCTCCCACAGGTGGCGGCGCGCACAGGCGCGCACGGGCACGCACGCACACTCGGCCCGGGCGCCTAAGGGAGAGCCGGGGGCGCCAGGTGCGCTGGGGCGTCCTGCCGCCCGCGCAGCCGCCCATGGGCGTGTCCCCAGGTGCTCCAGAGTGAGGCCCGAGGGAGGAGTGTGTCCCCGAGGACGTTCTGCCCTTGCCCGGGTGTGCCCCTCAGTGGGTCCCTCGGCGGGCCTGCTGTGCCTTTATGTCGGTCTCCGATTGTCCTGGAGGGTCTGTGTCTGTGTTCATCTGCCTCCTTAGCCTCCAGTGCATGTCCCCGAGTGTGACTGCCACTGTTAACTGAACGTACCGGTGCCTCTGTATCTGTGTCTGTATGCGCCTGAGGGGTGTGTGTGTGTGTATGTGTGTGTCTGTGTGCGAGTCCATGGTTCTGGGTTTTCCCCTGGAGGAACACCCCGGGTGTGTCTGCAACTCTGAATGTCCGCGTGTGCCTGGATGAGCATCTGTGTGTGCGCCTTTGTATCTGGGCATACGTCTCTGTGTTGAGGCCCGTGGATATCTGTGTCTGGCATCCATGTGGTTGTGTGTGGACTTTTGTCCCTGTGAGTGCCCTCAGGAGCCCCTCTCTCCACGCACGTCACTATGTGTTCCTGTGAGCGCCCCGAGTCTCCTGGAGTGTGGCTGTGTGTCCAGGGGCTGCTGGCTCTTTGCCCTCCTCGGCTTCACTCCCTGCTGCCTGAGTGAGCTGACACCTGCTCCCTGAGCACTGGGCCCCCTCCCCCCACCTGGCAAGGACAGGGAAGGACACGGAGGCAGAGGCAGACATGGAGGCAGAGACAGAGACATGGAGGGAGACACAGCCAAGCAGGCTGGAGAAGTGGAGATCCAGTCATGTGATCAGCCTCAAAGCCCGAGACGGAGAAGAGAGTCACAGAGATGCCAAGATCCGGACATTAGAGAGAGGGAGACTCAGAGGCACACAGAGACCCAGAGCTCTGCATCCGGAACTGCAGAAACAGAAGAGATCAAGGATGCAGCTCCCCAGCCTCCCTTCCTCTCTCCCTCCCTCCCACTCTAGACTTTGCAGCCCCAGCTGTGCCTCCCCCACATACCCAAAGCAGAGTTCTTCTGGCCCTGGGACTGGAAGCCAGCCTCCTCCTCACAGCTGGCTGTGTGTGTGTGTGGACACGTGTACGTGCATGTGCGCATCTGCATGACGCACTGGGCTAGTGCCTACCTTGTACACAGCCCTCCACTTAAACACCCCTCTCTCCCTGCCACCACCGTCCACATTTCACAGGCCCAAATCATGCACACCTTTACACACATGCTACACAGCCAGCCACACTCATTCAAGCCCAGAAACATGCTCGGGGCCTCCCTCTCTCAATCCCATCCACACAGGGCCAGAAGACCAGCATACAAAGCCACAGCAGAAAGTCCCCCGCCTAAGCTCTGCTGGTCAGATATCCACCCCTTATATTTCCCCCTCAGCAACCCTTGAGGGGCTCGAACACTGCCACTCACAGGGAAAAACACATGATTAAATTTGTCAATTCCAGCAGACTAGACACTCAAAGGCAGGGCCCATGACTGTCCTGCTCACTTTTGAGTCCCCAAGTGCCTTCGACGGTGACTGGTAATTTATTGATGCTTAAGAAATGTTTGAATGGGCCGGGGATGGTGGCCCACGCCTGTAGTCCCAGCACTTTGGGAGGCTGAGGTGGGTGGATCACCAGAGGTCAGGAGTTTGAGACCCGCCTGTCCAACATGGTGAAACCCTGTCTCTAAAAACAAAAACAAACAACAAAAAAGCAATGTTTGAATGAATATGTTCATATCAGGTCTCTCAGAGAACCCACAGTAATTGACAGCCACTCAGAGTGAAAAACGTGAATGGATAGCACAGTGCATATACAGGAAAACATTGTATGCACACCTAGGACAGCACACTAAATACAGGTGTGTGTGTGACACTCAGCTCAACAGCTTAGAGTTCTCCAGTGGGCTGCGCATTGGAACCACGCAAGAAGCTTTCAAAAATCCCCATGCCCAGGCCCCACCCCAGGCCCATAAAATCGGAATATTTTGGAGTAAGACTTGGACATCAGCATTTTTAAGCTCTCCAGGCAATTCCTTTCTAGGATCTAGAACCCCTAGAACCCCTTATGTAGATGAATAGACTAAAAAGTGTTGACACAGGGGTTATTGCCAGGCATAGGAGTAGAGAAGATTTTCACCTTTTTTTCTTTTGAGATGGAGTCTAGCTCTGTCACCCAGGCTCGAGTGCAGTGGTGCCATCTCGGCTCACTGTAACTTCTGCCTCCTGGGTTCAAGCGATTCTGCTACCTCAGCCTCTTAAGTAGCTGGGATTACAAGTGCAAACCATCACACCCAGCTAATTTTTGTTATTTTTAGTAGACACTGGGTTTCACTGTGTTGGCCAGGCTGGTCTTGAACTCTTGACCTCATGATCAGCCCGCCTCAGCCTTCCAAAGTGCTAGGATTACAAGTGAGAGCCACTGCGCCTGGCCCACCTTTTTTTTTTGTTGAGATCAAGTCTGGATCTGTCATGCAGGCTGGAGTGCAGTGGTCAAATGATTCTCCTGCCTCAGCCTCCCGAGGAGCTGAAACCACAAGCGTGCACCACCGCACCTAAGGATTTTCACTTTTTTTTTTTGAGACGAGTTTCACTCTTGTCTCCCAGGCTGGAGTGCAATGGGGTGATCTTGGCTCACTGCAACCTCCGCCTTCCAGGTTCAAGCAATTCTGCCTAAGCCTCCCAAGTAGCTGGGATTACAGGCACCTGCCACCTTGTGCCCAGCTAATTTTTGTATTTTCAGTAGAGACTGAGTTTCACCATGTTGGCCAGGCTGGTCTCAAACCCCTGACCTCAGGTGATCCACCCACCTCAGCCTCCCAAAATGCTGGGATAACAGATATGAGCCACCACGCCCGGCCAGGATTTTCACTTTTAACTATACAGGGAAGCACAGACTTCTGAGCCAGGCTGCTTGGTCTGAACTCTGGTGTCACCACTTAAGCAAGTTCTAGTTTGAACATACTGAGTGGTTTGAACATACTCACTGAGTGGTCTTCATAAATTGGCTCTCTGCACTTGAGTCTCCTGTCTGTAAAATGGGATAATCATTACAATGAAGCCTCATAGGATTCTGGTGGAACCAAATTCGTTAATATATATGCAAAGCATTTAGAACAGCTGGCATATAGTAAGTGCCATATGTGTGTGTATATATATATATGGCTGTTATGTATTATTAAATTTTTTGAATTATAGAATAGATTAATTTTTGGATTTTATAAGCAGATTCTCCCCTCCTTAAAACTGTTGTGAAAAAGCAAGGGAGGCCAGGCATGGTAGGTGGCTCACGCCTATAAACCCAGCAATTTTGGAGGCCGAGGCAGGTGGATCACCTGAGGTTGGGAGCTCTAGACGAGTCTGACCAACATGGAGAAACCCCTTGTCTACTAAAAATACAAAATTAGCCACATGTGTTGGTGCATGCCTGTAATCCCAGCCACTTGGGAGGCTGAGGTAGGAGAATTGCTTCAACCCGGGAGGCAGAGGTTGCAGTGAGCAGCGATTGCGCCATTGCACTCCAGCCTGGACCACAAGAAAGAAAACTGTCTCAAAACAAAAACAAAACAAAGATTAGCCAGGTGTGGTGGCAGGCACCTGTAGTTCCAGCTACTCGGGAGGCTGAGGCAGGAGAATTGCTTCAACCTGGGAGCTGGAGGTTGTAGTGAGCCGAGATTGCATCACGGCACTCCAGAGCAATACTACATCTCGGGGGAAGGGGAGCAGAGAAAAAGCAAGGGAAAAATTTTTTTAAAAAGAAAAGAAAAAGGCAGGGCGTGGTGGCTCACACCTGCAATCCCAGCACTTTGGGAGGCCAAGGTAGGAGAACTGCTTAAAGTCAGGGGTTTAAGACCAGCCTGGGGAACACGGCAAGACACCATCTCTAAAAAGCAGAAATAAAAGAAAAATACAAAAAAGGGGAAAAAAATAAAGGGCATAGAGCCTAGGCCAACCTACTTCTGCCACTTCCCATGTGAGCTTGGACCAGTCCCTTACTCTGTGTCTGGGAACCTGTCTTCACATCTATGAATCAAGTGAGCATCTTTTTCTACCTCAAGGATTGTTCTGGAATAAACACCTTAGGGAAGTGTTTAATAAATGATGGTGAAACCCACATATCTGAGAGCCACATTGCCTTGATGCATTCTGGGATCAGATGTGGCACTGGGGTGGTGGTAGGGCCCCAACCTCTGAAAAGAACAGATCAAAACAGGGTGTGCCCCAAACCTGCACCATACACTGTGCAGGGTGTCTGCTGCCCTTGCCTAAGGGGACAGAGAACCTTCCATCCCAGAGGCCCTGGTCCATCTCCTGAGTTAAGTCTCCAAAATACACCATGGCCAGGCTCACCCCTTACTAAACAGCAGACCCTAGGCTGAAACCCCGCCCCTCGCTGAGCGCCCATTCCCTTGCTGCTCCTCCCTTTCTATCTCCCAGAGCCCCTGTTCTCACCAAGCCTCCCTCCCGTAGCTTCCCTCTCCCTATGCCCCTCTCTTCACAGGGAACCCCCATCTTCCCTTCAAGTTAAGGGGCCCCTTCACTGGGCCGTAATCACCTTGTCAAACTCCCATTTCCTTCCTGGGTCTCCTTTCCCTGCCCCAGTTCCAGAGCCCTGGGGCCCACAACCCTTCACTGTCCTTCCTCCTCCTTTCAAGACCCATTTCTTACTGAGCCCCAGTGCCTTCCACTAAGCAATCCCCCACTGTCCCCTCCCTTCCCTGAAACCTCTTGTGGGCCGCCAACCCTCTGAGCCCTCAGCTGGACTCACCAGGCCCCACTCTGATTCCCTTCAAGCCAACTGGGCCCAGCCTGCCCTACTTGGGCAGCCTTCCCGAGTCTCTTCTGCTTCCCCAGCAGCAGAAAACCCACTGAACACAGGCATTTTCTCCCTGCAGGTGATTCTTGGGGCTGAACACAGGCTTCTCTTGGGTTGGCCTATCCCAGCCTCACCCACTGCTTTCTCTGAAGCCACTTACCCACTCCAACCAGCCTCCACCCTACCCAGAGTGACCTTGCCAAAGCACCCTCCCTGAACAGAGTGTGTGCCCACCAGACCTGACTGCGTGTGGCTCCTGCCTGCTCACATCTCTGGGCCTTTGCACAGCCTCTCCCTCCTCCAGGAACTCCCTCACTTTTCTGCCTAGCTCCTTAGGCTTGGCTCTGTGAAACTTTCTCCTCAGGGAAGCCCTCCTCCCTAACCCTTAGGGGGCCTCACTGCTTCTTGCCCCCACTTCCAGCTCTATACTGCCTGGATGGCTTGAGTGTAGTGGTGTCTTCTCTGTCAGCAGTGAGGAAGTGCAGGGTAATGTCTTCATCTCTGAGTCTGGGGGATGCCAGGAGGGAGCCTGGTGGGTGGATGAGCCTTTTCCATCCAGCACAGAGGCTACAGTTTCAGGGGACTGTGACCTGAGTCCTCCTGCCCCTTCTTCCAGATAGGTGTGTCCAGAAGGTGGGGGTGTGTATCCCCCCTCAGACCACGGGCTCCTCTGACTCTCCTGAGGCCGGGGCCTCGCTGGCTGGGTCAGGGAGGGCAGGCCCTGTGACACTATCCCTTGGTGTCTCCCTGCGCTTCACTAAGGAGGGACACGAAGCCACACTCAGTAGAACTTAAACATAAAATGGGTCTATGGGAAAAACTGCTTCCCAAAGACCAGGGAGGCCAAAGTGGGCATTATTTGGGCAAGGGCAGCCAAGAGGCCCCCAAAGTCAGGAATCGGGAAACAGCTCAGCTCTTCCAGGCCCACCAGACACAGGCACAGAGTTAGGAGTTTTTTTCCAAAGTTTACCAAAGCTGGGAGGAAACACAGACCCAGCATTTGGAGTTCGGGGTAGACAGAAAGGGGAGGGTGGACCAACACTGGAGTGACCAGCCTGGTCATATCCCAGGTTCTGCATAAGCAGATGTGGGTGCACTGGGGTAAAATGAGGGGCGTGGAGGCAGAGAAGACTCATGACCTGGGGCAAATGTGAGATACACAGACAGGGGCACTGCATTCCTAGTGGGAAAGGGAGGCCCCACGAGGGTTCTCAGACTTAGGACAGAATGAATGTCACCAAGAGAGGTGTCCTTGAACCAGAGTAGAACTGTGAGGCCCAAAGGCCAGGAAGACACAGGACAAACGAAGGGACTAGAGGCAGAGCCATGGGACCTTGGATGGAATAAGGGAGTCCAGAAACAGGAGCCCCACACTCTGGCCCATGATGGAGGTTCCCAGGGAGAGGAAACCCAGGATTTGGGGAGACCCTGGACTTGCGATAGAATATGGGGTCTCAGAGTCAGAGGAGACCCAGGACCTAGCACAGAATGAAGGTCCAAGAGGCAGACTCCCTGGACCTGGGACCCAATGCATGATCAAGGGCCAGGATGTCCTCGGCAGCAGAGTGGGGAGCTCAGAGGCAGGGGAGACCCAGGGCCTGGGGTGAAATGGGGGGAACCCAGATGCAAGGGTGACCCAGATCTCAGGCAGAAGGGAGAACTCTGTGGCCAGGAACACATGTAGGTATTTCAACTCCTCTGGAGAACCAGTAGCTGGTGACAAAACCCAGCAGTGTCCCTTCCACTCCCTCCACCCTCACTCCCCCTTTCACAAGACACGAGGTTGGTTTTTTTTTTTTTTTTTTGCTTTTTTTCATTTCTTTTTAATACAAACTTGGATCTTTGGGTGTGTCCTGCCAACAGAAAACAACAACAACAACAACAGAAGAGAAAACCCAAAAGAGTGAAAAATAAGAAAGAAAAAAAAAAAGCTCCCGCAAGAGGTTCTTCTCCCTCCCCCCCACCATGCGAATTTGCACACCACGGGACCACAGCAGGTTTACAGAATGCAATATACAATCCACGATTTATAATAAAACAGTATATACAATAAATAGGATATTGTTCATTTTTGTCAAACGACCTGTAGATAAATTTCTCAGTGCATACTTGCAGGGGCTCTGGACACCTCGGGGCCCCGCTCGCAACCTCTTGCACACGCTCGCTCTCTCGCTCTCTCTTTTTTTTTTTTGTCTTTTTCTAAAACTGTGTTTTGTTTTTAAGTTTTGTACATTTTTAAAAAGTATTTACAATTGCTGGTTTTGTGCAGAAAGGGCTCACCTTCGGCTTCTGCGTGGAGGAGATGGGTGGGAGGGGGTAGAGGGAGATGGGTCTGCAGGGGGTGCAGGGGGGCAGGGTGGGAGGCAGAGGGGCAGGCGATCCTGCCAGAGGACGATGTGGACGCTGGGAGGGATCTTGGCGTTGGTTTTCTGAAAGCTGCAAAGAAACACAAGAGAAGAGGCAGGAGTGAGCAGCAGGCACAGGCTGTGCTCTGAGATCAGGGAAGTAAAGAGGGAGACCCCCACACCCTGCTCCTCCCAGGACTGGGGGCGGCGGGAAGCTAACATTGTTCTTTCTCCCGAAAACTCAGACTTGCCTTGTCTGAGCCCAGTTTCCTCATCTGTAAAATATGCATATCCAAGCCCTAAACCAAGGGATAAAGCAGGTGCTGGGTGAGGAGTTGGGGTTCCAGGCAGTGGAATTTGTT
Organism: Aotus nancymaae; assembly: GCF_030222135.1. Lineage (NCBI taxonomy): Eukaryota > Metazoa > Chordata > Mammalia > Primates > Aotidae > Aotus > Aotus nancymaae. The sequence goes on from NW_026988467.1 coordinate 24,102,043, forward strand.
AAGAGCTTGGGCTCTAGGCTGGGCGCAATGGCTCATGCCTGTAATCCCAGCACTTTGGGAGGCCAAGGCAGGTGGATCACCTGAGGTTGGGAGTTCGAAACCAGCCTGACCAACATGAAGAAGCCCCATTTCTACTAAAAAAATGAAATTAGCCAGTGTGGTGGCGCACGCCTATAATCTCAGCTACTCGGGAGGCTGAGGTAGGAGAATCACTTGAACCTGGTAGGTGGAGGTTGCAGTGAGCCGAGATTGCGCCATTGCAGTCCAGCCTGGGCAACAAGAGTGAAACTCCATCTCAAAAAATAAAAGGGTTTGGGCTCTGGAATCAGACACTGCCGAGTTCAAATACCAGCACTACCCTTTAATAGCTCTATGACCATGGGCATGTTGTTGAACTTTTGTGGGCCTCAGTTTGCCCATCTGTAAAAAGAAGATAACTGAACTACCCCATTGGTTTGTTGGGAAGATTCAGTGGTATAAGGCAGATGAAGCCTGGTCCTTAAGTGCGTAATAAATTATACTGTTTACTATTCATTCTTATTTTTCTGGGACAGTTGGGCTCTCCAAACCTGCCCTCTCATGTCATGATGAGTTTAGAAATTCCTCCAACTTACGGTGTTCTGAGGAATGACATAATATAAGGAGGACAGGGCCTCAGCACACAGCACAGGTATGAACCACTGCTTCTTTTTTTAGATGGAGTTTCGCTCTTGTTGCCCAGGCTGGAGTACAATGGTGCGATCTCGGACTCACTGCAACCTCCACCTCCCAGGTTCAAGCAATTCTCCTGCCTCAGCTTCTCAAGTAGCTGGGATTACAGGCATACACCACCACGCCTGGCTAATTTTGTATATTTCATAGAGACAGGGTTTCACCATGTTGATCAGGCTGAATGGTCTTGAATTCCTGACCTCGGGTGATCCAACCATCTTGGCCTCCCCAAGTCCTGGGATCACAGGCGTGAGCCATTGCGCCTGGCTGAACCACTGCTTTTAATTATTCTAAATCCAATCCTCTTCTCATCCCTTGCCATTGCCATTCTGTTCCTTAGAGAGGTAAGGTGAGGAGGAAGTCTTTCTCAGGGAAGGAAGAGAGAAGCTGCCCAACGCGATGCCATCTGTGTTTGGCTTAACCCTGCCTTCCTGAAGCTCAGACTCCCAAGTTCCCAGTTCCTACCATCGCCAGACACTTGAGATTGGAAGGACCCCTTTTTCCCAGACAGTTCTCATTATGCTTGCGGGGCCCTGGGGATCTGACTTCCCTACCCAGACCCCCAGCGTGGCTAGACTCCCTGGATTCACAGCTCTGCTAGGGTGAGTGAAAAGGTCCCCCGAAGGACAGGGCTGGGCTGGGGCATTCCTGAAAGCTCCAGCCATTATCCTGTCCTCCTCTCAGAGCCCTGAGACACACATCTCCCATCCTCAGTGTGCGACCATCTCCATCCGAATCAAGGGGCGAGGTGAGGGTGCTGAAACTGCCTCCTGAGGTTCCTCAGGAGCCCATTCGTCCTCCCCCACACCAGCAGGAACCAGGCAGAGACAAAAAGCCTCTCCTCCCTTGTACTTTCTTGGCTTCCCTTTCTACCAAAGCCACATTTAAATTCTGCTCAGCCTCGGCTGCTGTCTGCTGGGCAGTCAGCCCCGGGGACGACTTTTGTCCTGAGGCTGGACTTGCCAGGATTCCCCCAAGGTCCAGGGGAACCAGGTGGGCTCCTGCAGAAGCCGGGCAGCACCCCATCCTGGTGGATCAGACCAGGTGGCAGGCAGAGAGGCTCGAGAGAGAGAAGAGCTGCATCTTTGTTAGGCTGTCAGGTCTCCTGCAGTGGCAGGATGGAATAGTAGCCGTAGGGGGAGCGGTGTGCCTGGGAGGGCGATAGCTGTGTTGCAATGGGGTGATAGGTAGAAAAGCAGCTCTTGGGGCAGGGGCTGCTGTTGGGATGAATGCAAGCTCTCCACAGTCAGGCGGTAAACAGGCTGCAGAGACAAGAGGGGTGTCCATCAGGGAGCAGAACAATTTTATCTGGGGTAACTGCTTGAGCCAGCGGGCTGGGGGCATCTATCCAGAGGACAACTCTATTGCGTTGAAGAACAGTTGCCAAGCTAAAGAACCTCTGTTGGGGTGACGAGGGAAGGCGACTTTAGGATGGGCTGCTCCAAATCACTGGCAAACCGATATTGTCCAACGCCAGCCTCTCCTGCTCCCTCCAAGGGCCCCGGGGCAGGCTGGGAGCCTCTGCACAAATCCCTGTACCCCCACCCCCAACCCCGGCCCTTAGCCACTGCCAGTGACCCTCTCTAAGCCAGGTCTCCATGGTGATCTCAGCCCAGCAGGCGGCTCCTGCCAGAACCATTCCCGTGGTGCCTGCGGCCAGGCAGCAGGAGGCTTTCTCACCCTCTGCTAAGCCGCCCATCTCGTCTCACCTTCCTCCTCCCACCACACTCCCCAGCTTTCAGGACTTGGCCAGCCAGAGACTTTGGCAGAATCTGCGGGATGGGAGGCAGTGGGGGAGGGGAATGAATCAAAGCCCAAAAGCCCCAGGGTTCTTGTGGAGGTTGGGGGAGAATGCTGTGGCTGTGTGGAACCCTGACCTCACCAGGTTCAGCTCTGCACAAAGCAGGACCAGACAGTAACGTGCCAGGCAGCCCAGTGCTGGGCACTGGGGACAAAGCAGAGACCAAGCCTGATCTGGTCCCTGTCCTTGAGAGCCTCACAGATAGAGAGGAAGGCAAAGCAGACCCCAAACCAGGCAATTCTGATGCAGGGAGATGGGGGCTGTGCCACGGGAAGTCCTGGGGAGGCAACTAACGTGGTCATGGCAGGAGAGATTGTGGCTCTTCAACCACTGCTGAACACGGTGCGCAGCACGTGCTGGGACCAAGGCGTGCGCCAACTGAATGACAGAGCAAGGACTGACCTGAGTCTAATCAGCATGTCAGGGTCCAGCTCAGGCTTGCACACCTTCAGAACCCCTCCTTAGACCACCCTGTTACCATAGCTATGTTAACCTGGTCATCCCTCCCTGGCTTCTCCAGGGCAGGAAGCTGTACGTGGTGCTGCTGCACACCCAGCACTATAGCACACACCGGCCCCCAGCACAGCGACCACTGTTCCGAAGGCTTCACCTTTTAGTGCCTCCGTGATACACAACTGCAGAGCCACATTCCTCTGAGTCCTCACGCTCCAGCGGTTTCACCATCTGAGGTGCCAGGGCATTAAGTGGTCTCTGCCTGACAGGGGGGATTGGCACTGGCAGCACTGAGGGACAGCTGAGCAGAGATTCAAAGTGCTGCAGAGCACATATAAATCAAGTGAGGGGGGCTGCTGTCCCCCAAAAAGGAACATATACTTGTGCTTTCGTTTAAGTAACCAGCAAACATGTATTCATGCTCACTGGCTGCCAGGGCATGAGTTAAGGCCTGACCTCTACTCTCTAGTCTCTGCCCTCTTGAAAGGGTCCAACGTCAAACAAGGCAGTAGAGCAGAAGGCAAAGAGTACATGAGGCTGGGTGCGGTGGCTCACGCCTGTGATCCCAGTGCTCTGGGAGGGTGAGGTGGGTGGATCTCTTGAGCTCAGGAGTTCGAGACCAGCCTGGCCAACATGGTGAAATCCCATCTCTACTCAAAGTATAAAAATTAGCTAGGTGTAGTGGCACACGGCTATAATCCCAGCTACTTGGGAGGCTGAGGGATGAGAATTGCTTGAACGCAGGAAGCGGAGGTTGCAATGAGCCGAGATCATGCCACTGCACTCCAGCCTGGGCGACAGAGCAAGACTGTCTCAAAAAAAAAAAAGTACATGAGAATTTGAGAGACTGATTTCCTGTGTGACCTAGGGCAAGTCCCTTCCCTCTCTGGGCTTCAGTGTTTTTTTTGCTTGTTTTTGTTTTTTTTGAGACAGGGTCTCACTCTATCACCCAGGCTAGAGTGCAGTAGCACAATCACGGCTCACTGCAACATCTACCTCCCAGGCCCAAACAATCCTTCCACCTCAGCCTCCTGAGTAGCTGGGACTACAGGTGTGTACTACCACACTTGACTAATTATTTTATTTTTTTGTAGAGAAAAGGTTTCATTCACCATGTTGCCCAGGCTAGATTCGAACTCCTGAACTCAAGTGATCCACCTGCCTTGGCCTCCCAAAGTGCGGGGATTACAGTTCTGAGTGACTGTGGTGGCCTGAGTTTCTATTCTATAAAATAAGGGAGTTGAACAGGTGATGGGAGAGATCTTCAGGCACTGGGATGGTGCCCCAAAGACAAAAGGTCAGAGGCAAACCACAGAGGCACACGCCTGATCCATCCCTGTAACATTTTCAGGCAGCCAGGCCTGTGAGTCACCTCCATGTGGAGAGTATACTGCTTCCTGGGGGCTCAGCCCACAACTGGTATGCAGAAGAACCGTTAGATAGGTGGACCTAGAATTCACCGAATTATCGAGGCTCCCAATTACCCAGGCTCCCAATCAGGAGTCTCTCTCTCTACTCCAGAGAAGTTTTAAGTTGTTGTTGGTTTGTTTGTTTTTTTGGAGCCAGGGTCTCACTCTGTCACCCACGCTGCAGTACAGTGTTATGATTATGGCTCACTGCAGCCTCAAACTCCTGGGCTCAAGCGATTCTCCCACCTCAGCCTCCTGAGTAGCTGGAACTACATGTGCCTGCTACCACATCTGGGTAATTTATATTTTTGTAGAGATGGATCTATGTTGCTCAGGCTGGTCTTAAACTCCTGGGCTTAAGTGATACTCCACCTTGGCCCCCCAAAGTGCTGGGATTGCAGGCGTAGTGAGCCACCATGCCAAGCCTGGAGAATTTTTTCAAATGTGTGTCTACTACTGACCGGAGGTGCTCCTTAAACTCTAGCTCTGCCGGCCATTCCCTCCTTAAGGTTCTTCCCCTGCCTCCCCCACTGTGGGGCGGTGAGACCAAATGGGGTTCCCCAGCCTTGTGTGACCCTATGTCTCTACCACCTCTCAGAGGCTCACATTCCTTACCTGTCCTGGGAGGAGACTAGCCTCACATCCTCCATCTCTCTCACTCTCTCTCTCTCTCTCTCTCTCTCTCTCACACACACACACACACACACACACACACACACACACACACTCTTTCTCTGTCTCTCCATCTCTCCCTCCCTTCCTCCCTCCAGCTGGAGATGCCAAATGTAAAGACAGGCATTCCTGACTGGTTTGTGTTGGGCAAGCAACTGAAGTGGAGGCTGAAGAAAGAGCAAGAACCAGGGAACCAGGTGATACCCAAGGGCCCTTCCTGGCTCTACCTTCTGTACTTCAATGACTGGGTGGCTCTGAGTCCTCAGGCAGGACCTTTCCCTCTCTGAAAACTGGGAGGAGTTGTGCTTGGAGAGTTCCACAGGCCCAGAGAGCCCTGAGAGTCTGAACTGGTTTATTGACACACCCTGTCCCTGCCCTTCTTTTTTTTTTTTTTTTTGAGATGGAGTTTCTCTCTTGTTGCCCAGGCTGGAGTGCAATGGCGCAATCTCAGCTCACTGCAACCTCCGCCTCCCAGGTTCAAGCGATTCTCCTGCGTCAGCATCTGGAGTAGCTGGGATTACAGGCATGTGCCACCATGCCTAGCTAATTTTTGTATTTTTAGTAGAGACGGGGTTTTGTCATGTTGGCCAGACTGGTCTCGAACTCCTGACCTCAGGTGATCTACCTGCCTCGGCCTCCCAAAGTGCTGGGATTACAGGTGTGAGCCACCATGCCTGGCCATCCCTGCCCTTCTTTTAGGAGCATATCCTGATGACAGGGTGAAATTGTCCCATCCCGTTCCCCATTAACTTTTCCTCTCATAATTCTCCCTATCCAGGCCAGGGGTGGTGGTTCACACCTGTAATCCCAGCATTTTGGGAGTCCAAGGTGGGTGGATCACAAGGTCAGGAGATCGAGACCATCCTGGTTAACATGGTGAAACCCCATCTCTACTAAAAATACAAAAAATCACCTTGGGAGGCTAAGGTGGGCAGATCCGGAGGTCAAGTGATCGAGACCATCCTGGCTAACATGGTGAAACCCCGTCTCTACTAAAAATGCAAAAAATTAGCTGGATGTGGTGGCACATACCTGTAGTCCCAGCTACTCGGGAGGCTGAGGCAGGAGAACTGCTTGAACCCAGGAGGCGGAGGTTGCAGTGAGCCAAGATCGCGCCACTGTACTCCAGCCTGGGTGACAGAGCAGGACTACATCTCAAAAAAAAAAAAAAAGATTAGGCAGGCATGGTGGCATATGCCTGTAGTCCCAGCTATTTGGGAGGCTGAGGCATGAGAATCATTTGAACCCAGGAGATGGAGGTTACAGTGAGCCGAGACTGTGACACTGAACTCTAGCCTGGGCGACAAGAGCAAGACTCTAACTCAAAAAAAAAAAAAAAAAAAATTCTCCCTATTCTACAACTTTTTCTTTGACTCAAGTTTTAAAAAACCAAAAATCCTGAAATGTCCCAGGCATGATGAGACACTGGGTGGGGGAGGGGAGGACGGTGCCCAGAGATGAGTAATCGACCTAAAGGAGCTGATGGTGTGGAGAGGAGGGCATTCCCAGGAAGGGCCATCAGGAATGCAGAAAGGGTTAGAGATTAATTGGGCCTGAGAAAGATCCTGGAACCCTTCTTGGAGGAAGTGATGTCTGAGTGAAAGATAGGAACTGACAGGTGGGAGATGGGGTAGGAAAGGACCACCCAGGCCAGGAACAGCAAGAGCATGGGGCACCTTTGGGAGCCAGCCCTCGCAGAGCTCCCTCCTGCTTCCACGCATGCTCCCAGCTAATAAAGGTGTGTGTGTGTGAGGAAGGTGGGGCTAAAAGAAAAAGGCTGGATGCCAGGAAAGAAGTCTGGAATACCTTGAATACTGTGCTGGGAAGCTGGGCCTTTATTTTGTAGGCAAGGAACGAGGCTGGAGAGGGAAGGATGCAATCAGAAGGTGTAGAGCGATGGAGTCACAGGAGCAGATGTGTTTTAATCAATTCATCCAATAAATATTTTAGGGACTCCAGACACCATGCATCTAAAAATGCTCAAAAAAAAAAACAAGCACTTTGGTGGCCATAATGGGGAGAACGAACCAGGGGGCTGGCGATGGGGTGCATGCCTGGAGCAGGGAGGGGGTTGGGCCAGAGACCCAGGTGGCTGAGCTAGAGCTAAAGCCTCTGAAGTCTCAAATTTGTCAAGACCCATTTCCTGCCTCCAGGAAACTCCTGCTGCCTGCTCTGCTCACACGGTTTTAGTGGGTGGTCCCTGATCCTTCTGGGAGTGTCCCAGGCCCTGCTCTAGAGAGCAATGCCCATGTGGAGGTTTTTTTTTTTTTAATTATTTATTTCCGTATTTATTTATTTTGAGACGGAGTCTTGTTCTGTCACCCAGGCTGGAATGCAGTGGCGTGATCTTGGTTCACTGCAACCTCCAGCTCCCAGGTTCCAGCTATTCTCCTGCCTCAGCTTCCCAAGTAGCTGGGACTACAGGTGCACACCACCACACCTGGCTATCTTTTGTGTTTTTAGTAGAGACGGGGTTTCACCATGTTGGCCAGGCTGAAACTCCTGGCCTCAAGTGATCCACCTGCCTCAGCCTCCCAAAGTGCTGGGATTACAGGCATCGGCCACCGAGTCTGGCCCATGTGTAGATTTTAAATAAACACCTGTAAAAGGCTGCAAGCCCTGTGAGGGTAGGGGACTGCCTGTCTTGCTCAATGACACCCTCAGCACTGGATACAATGCCTGGCCCCGAACAGGTCACTGGCTCATGTGTGTGAACACAGAATTCACCTACTTCCCCTTGCCTTCCAGCACAAACGCAGGGCACTATGTCAGCAAAGGTTATGCTGACAAAGATGGCACAACTGCTAGGGGACAAATCATGATGTATTACAGTCACAAGAAAATATTTTTCATATTATTTGCAGTAGGGGAGAGGATTGGTGGGCATGACTGTGATGACAAGGTTCCATTTTGTCCTTGGGTCCCCCAGGGAGGACTCAGCCCAATTGCTAAAGCAAAGAACTAGGTGCTATCACAAAGCCTCCTCCAAGGACCAAAACCCACATTAGAATACAAGTTCCTTCCTAGGAGGGGTGCAGGTGAGGGAGGGCTGGCTGTGGTCCTGCAGGAAGGTACAAGAGGCGAGGGTTGGAGGTGTGTGACTCACACAGGCTGGTCAGAGGCCCCGGAGTTCAGCCTGTGTGGGGTATTTACCTACCCATCACCAGCCATTGACTACGTGCTCACTGTGTGCCAGGGGCCGGGCCAAGGGCTTCACGCGTAATCTCATTTAATTCTCACAAGAGACGCAGAGAGGTGACGTGACTCATCAGGTGACATGACTCACCAGATCACCTAGCTGGTAAGGGATGGAATAGGTTGTGCACAGAGGCCTATCTATGTCCACAGGTAGGCTCCCAGCCACCACCCTCCAGTTCCGTGGCCCTGCTCTGGGATGTGAGAAGATAAGAAAAAGGGAGGGCAAGTCAGCATGGTCGTGGAGAGATTGTTTTCAGGAAATGAGGGTTCAGAACAAGGCCTGGCCTAAGCATGGCTGCAGGAACAGCAAGAGATAGGATCAGAGGGAGGATGGCCTCAGAGAGTGTGGGGAAGAACTTGTGCCCAGAAGAGTCAGGGCAGGACTGGCTGAGCCCTGACGTGAGGCCTCTTGCTCAGAGCCACAGGCAAGATCAAGTGACCTCTCAAGGTTTCAAGACACGAAGAGACAAAGCCCAGAGCAGCTGGGGCCTGGCCCAGGCCCAGGCATGCCTGCTGACCCCGGCTGGATGGTGGCCTTGGAAACTGCTTCCTGCTCCGGTCAGGCCCCAGCTGGCGTAACCTTGGAGGACCTGTGACATTTCTCTTGGCCTCGGGTCAGGCCTGAGAGGGATTAGGGAAAGGAGAGGGACTGGAGATTCCTGAACACCTTGGAGGGCCCTTCGTACCCTCCCACCCCTGTCCCCAGGGTCTGACAGGGTCGATCTTTAGCCCACAGGGCCCAATGTGGAGCCAGTCTGTCTGGCTCTACTTTCCATCTAGAGGCCCAGAGAAGATGTCTGCACAGGCCCAAGGCCCCTCCTTGCTTGACCTGTGCTGTCCTCTGTCCCATCAGCCACAGCTCTCAGATCAGTTGGGCCCCACATTCCCCATTCTGTCTCCTCTGAGCTTTTATCTAATTCACATTGGGATGTGACCTGCCTTTGCCCACAGCTCCCTCTGCCTGGAATGCCCTTCCCCCGGTCTCCGTGTGTCCAAACCTTGCCTATTCTTTAAGGTCGAGCTCAAATGCAGCTTCTTCCACAGAACCTCACAATCCATTTAAGATGTCAGACCCAGCAAGAGTTGTAGGGATTGTCCAATCCAACCTGTCCTTTTGCAGATGGGGAATCAGAGGTGTACGGAGATGAGAGGCAGCCATATGGCAGAGTACCCAGGCTCAGGAGGGACAGTACTGGGTGCTAATCCTGGCTCTATTGGCTAATGGATCCCCTGGGCAAGGTTCAGAGCTGCACCCATTCCTCAAGTCTCTCTAATGTGGGACAGGGCAGGAGGCAGGGGGCTGTGGTTGGGAGACACACCCCGCCTCGTAATCTGCTGTGAAGGATCAGTGAGGCGGTGTTACATAAAGGGCCCAGCACAAATGTCCCTTTTCTCATCAAGGGGGTAGAGGCCTGACTTCTGACCACAACACCCAGCTGCCCAGTACAAATCTTTGTTTCTCACTGGCTCTGGGCACCTGCCACTCTCTACCAGGTGTTTTCAGGTCCTTTGTGTACCTGTTTTAGTTTCCTGGGATGGAGGCTGAACTGGAGGACAGGGGCCATGCCTGTCTCCCCAGTACCCAGCACTAGATGGACACACAGGGGCTCAAGTTGGGAAACTAAGGCCAATGACTGCTTCTCCAGTGCCTGGCGTCAAAACTGCTCACTGCTGTTGGTGAATGAGCGTGTCCTGGTCCTCTCTGCTTAAGCCCTCTGTTGAGAGTGGCAACTCCCTCTGAACTCGTCTTCCTTGCCACTCTCCTCTGTATCTCCAACTCTTTCTCATTCCTGTGGTGATTTTGATCATCTCCTGGCACTGCAGGGTTGCCCTGGAGTCTGTGTGCCATCTTAGATAGAGAGAGGAGGCAGCCCTCCCCCCACCTAAGTCTGGGCCATCATCACTGCGTGTGTAGACCACTGCAGCTGGTCTCCCTGCTTCAACACTAGCCCTGCTCCACGGTGGCCTGGGGAATTCCGGCTGGGAACTCTTCAGTGGATCCCCGTATGTCTGGGAATGAAGTTCAGACTCCTTCCAATGTCCTGCATGATCTGGCCTCGCCTGCCTCATCCCATCACTTAGCTTTATGGCCTTCCCATAGGCAGATCCTCAAAGCTGAGCCCCTTCCTGCCTCCAGGCTTTCCACACTGCTGTTCCCTTTGCCCAGAATGCTCTTCCCACTCCCCTCCAGCTGTCCAGCCCCCCATCCCTCAGGCTCAGCTTCAAGGTCCAGTCAGCATGCTGTGTGCACTTACAAGCTTCTAGCTTTTTTGGCTTACACAGTGCTTCCCATAGCTGGAATCATCATATGCTTTATGCCACTGTTTGTTGTCTTTACCTTTAAATGGGAAGCCCCCTGAGGATCAGTACCTCATTTGTGGTGTTCACTGTGGTGCCCCCAATGCCTGGCATCTAGTGGGTGCTGGACAGATGTCTCTAGAACAATGGAATGCATTGGTTTGAGGACAGCGCTGGTAACTCCCAGCCCTGAGTGGGGAGCAGGGCCAGAATGTGGGGCTGGATGGCATCCCAGTTCCTCCTGTGTTCAGGCCTCACTGGGTGGTTCCATTATGTATTTCACTGAGCTGTGACCTGCCCAAACACCCAGCCCCCACACCCGTCCATTTTCCCACCCAGAGCCTGGGAGGAACAGTTTTGGATTATTTCACATTTCTGGATTATCCATGAGACATCTCCCCTTCAGTGAGAAGGATCAAGAGTTTGACATTTTAAACCCTAAGCAGCTTCTCCCTGGCCTGCTTCAGATCTGAGGCTCTGCTGCTTGCAATGAGACGCATGGGGAATGGAAGGCCATTTTAATCTTGGCCTGGCTTCATTAGGAAGAGATGCTGCCAAAAAAAAAAAAAGTTTGCTTCATTGTGTCTGCCATGCAGAGCTACACAAGAGCCTAAGGGATTATCAAAGTAAATTTCCTTGAAAAGATGGGGAAACTGAGGCTTAGAGAGGGGCAAAAGCTTGGTCAAGGGCATGTGGCAAATTGGTGGCCAATCCAGGAATGGTCCTCCCCGAGGCCTCCTGATTCCCGCGTGCTGCCCTTTGTCACCTTCAGGCATCAGAGGAGCTAGGGTCTGGCAGAGAGGGGGTAACAAGTTTCCACTGACATGACTTCAGGACCCTGAGTCACCCTGGCCTTGAATGGCCTCCCAGAGCACAGATGGGGTTTTCCAGGAGCCCAGCTACTCCTCCAGGAAGAGAAACTCCCAGGAAGCTTCAGTGGCAGCAGAAGTGAAGGGTGAGGGGCTCAGACACGCCTCCAGCCTACCCCGCCACCAACTGCCACATCTGGGCCAATTTTGTGACAGATCTGTGTCCTAAAGTGGGGCCGGTGGTGGCTGTATTTCTGGAGCAGGCTGTGCTTCAGGAAAATGACTCCTTCTACCCTGTTCCCTTTGATCATTTTGGGGGCATTTTCTGTCTTTTATTTTCCTTTTTAAAACACCAAATCTTGAGAATACTAAAACTGACTCCAATTAATGAGGTCACAGTACCTGATAAAAACAGTATAAACATTTAAAACTCTTTAACTGAACTCTCAGAAAAGCTTCAGGAAAGGGACTGGCTTTTCCAGGGTCAAAATATCTTGCCTAAAGGTAGTCCCCATGGCTGCAGGTTTGCAGGGACAGTGGGATCCCAGCACCCCTTCTCCACTTGTGGGTCCCTACCCCACATGCTCCTGGCCACACCTAGCCTATCTCAGGCCACAGATGTTGGAACATAGCCCTTGGGGGTACCTTGGGAGGCCAAGAGAGGACATTTTGGGCCATCCTGTGAAGCCCTTGCAGGGTGTGTGACCAAGCCATACTGGCCACTCTCTTGGCCTGGCCCTCACCAAGCTGCCGCTTAGAATCAATGAAGCTCCCAGGGAAATGGGGGTACCAGCAGGGCTGGTCCTCTGGATAGGCCCTGGGTAGACAACCATCCAATCTGCTTCTCCCTTCACCTGTCTCACACAGGGCGATGCAAACGCCCACCCTTATCAGAGTATTTCCTGGGAAATACTCACTTCCTGCCCAAGACATAGCATGAACAAACGAAATAAAAACTTGATAAACCAAATGCCGGGGCACCATCCAGTCTATGGTCTTCCGGCCATTTCAATTAACAAGACTCCTTGAACGTCCAAGCCACCTGCTGAATTCCCAGCCCCAGCACCCCATCTCCTCCTGAGACTGTCCACAGCAGCAGATCCCTACTCCCTGCTGCCGGTCCCAGCCTTGCCCTTAAATCCTGCACCTGCTTCCTGCTCACTCCATACCTCTGTCCTTGGCTAAGCTCTGATGTCCTCTCCCGACCCCCGGGCCTCTGCCCGCTGTGCCCACATCCCCAGACTCACCCAGGAACAAAACCTCGCGGTCCAGTCGGCACTTCAGTTGGCACTACAGGGACGTGACGGTGAATGTGTCCTCAGGGTGAGGTTCCGCCATGGGCCCCAGGAAGCCGCTCTTGGGGCCCCCACCCAGGCCGGGATGCGCCTGCGGCATAAAGCCTGGGTACCTGTAGGCGGTGTCCTGCAGGGGCAGCAGCGAGTCCCTCGGCACGGGGGACAGGGTCAAGTCACTAAGGAGTGGGCAGCCATAGCCAGCAGAGGCTGCAGCAGGGCCACGGGGTGGGCCGGGGGGCCGGGCCATCTCCAGTGGCTCCTTGTCGGCCTTGGGTGTGGCTGGTGGGCTAGCCAGGTGAGGGGCACTGAGGCATGCGGCCTCCGTCCTGCCCAGGAAGTCAGCCAGCAGCCCTGTACCCACCTTGCCTTCATAGGGCGGGCTGCGGGCAGCTGAGCCTGGTGGGTACCAGTATGCTGTGCCCTTGCAGCTGGGGGAATCGTAGTGGGGCTGGCCCAGCGGCAGGTCCCGGCAGCTCAGGTGGGCCTGGGCTGCAGCTGCATGGCCCAGGCTGGCCCCCTGGAGCCCATGCTTGAGGGGCTCGCAGGCAGCCAGCTTTGTGGGCGGTGGCCGCAGCTCTTCCTTGAAGCCCAGCGTGGGCGAGCAGGTGGGTGAGTATGCCTTCTGCAGGCCAGCGTCAAACACCGTGGGTGGGTGGGCCAGCGGTGGGAAATGCTTGCCATCAAGCTCGGGAGCACCCAGGCTGGGCGAGTCGCAGTGGAAGCCTTGGCCGAAGGTGCCGTCGGAAGGCGTGGACGGGTTCATGGAGTAGGGTCCTATGAAGTCACAGGGGTCTCGCTCTCCCACGCCAAAGGCCCTTGACTGTGAGGGCAGTGGTGACATGCTGCTGTCCCCACTATAGTAGTCCAGGCCGAGGTCTGGACTGTCCTGGAACAGTGGGTTGACCGGCTGTGGCTTGGGGATGAACTTGGCTTTGGCTGCTGCGCCACCCCGCTCCTTCTTGGCTGAGCAGGCCCCACCGCCCCGCCCACCCCGCGGCTGCCGGGGCCCGGTGCTCCGTTTGGACGGGTAGCCTGAGGCAGCAGCAGAGGCAGATGTCGGGAAGCCCAGATGTGAGGCCTCGAACAGGTCCACCTTCTTCCGCCGTCCACGGCCCGGCTTGGAGCTACTCTGAAAGAGGACACTCTGGTTCCAGTTGTAGCCAGGGGCAGATGATGCCTCGTTCCAGTCCATCATCAGTTTCTCCAGGCTGGACAGGCTCGACTGGCCCTCACTACTTGAGGCCTCGCTGTTGGCACGTCGAAACCCGCCGCCACCGACCGGCTGATTGAACTGGGTGCTGTCGGAGGAGGACTCGGAGAAGGTCTCTGACACGGCGGTCTGCTGCTTCACCTTCTGTGGTGTGTAGTTGGAGATGTCCAGGATCACATTGGGCTCGCTGACGTGGCAGTCAAAACTGGGATTGTAGAGCTGACTAAAGGCCTCTGAGGCCCAGTCCAGGCCTCCATAGCCCTGCCGGAAAGGCCACTGAGAAGCCCCCGCAAACTGCCGACAGTTCTCGGGCGAGGGCTGGAAGGAGGAGGAGGAGGAGGAGGCGGCAGAGGCTGCGGAGGTGGCAGAGGCAGTGGTGCCCTTGGGCACCATGTAGCCGCCAGGCGAGACTGTGCTGGCCCGGCTATCACAGCGCAGGGGTGTGGGAGCTGAACCAGAGAAGGGGGTCCCCTCGGAGCTGTTGAAGAAAGAGGCCTTGCTTGGTGGCAGGCAGGGGCCCCCAGTAGGCGGTGGGGCATAGCCGGCGCTGTGGGCGCTGCTGGGTGAGGCAGGAAGGCTGTTGCCGCTGCCATAAGCGAAGCTGCAGTCCTTGCTGTTGGCACAGTCCTGGCCCGTAAAGGGCTTAGCTGGGGCGAATACGCTTTGTCCAGCCCCATAGCTGCTGTACTGGGGCAGGTAGGTGTTGGCGGGTGGGTGGGTGGTAGGTGAGCGGGCCACAGCTGAGGGCGGGGGAGCCAGCTTTGGGAAGGTCTCGGCTGCCCGGCAGTCTGAAGTGGCTGGAGTTAGCCCATAGCTTGCTGCCCGTCCTGGTGGGAAGGTCTGGCGTGTGGGCAGGACAGGCTGGAAGGAGGGTTCTGCTCCAGCCCCGCCGCTACCCACTGCCACTGGGCTAGCCTTGGCTCCCCGGCTGGGGAAGGTGCCCAGGCCCCGCTGGGCAGGCAGGGCGCTGGTGGGTGGCCCTGCATAGGTGCCCGATGCCTTCCGAGACTCTGGGCGAGAGGATGAGAGGGCAAAGTCCAAGAGATCGGAGGAGTCATCTGAATCAAGCAGCGAGCGGAAGTAGCCGGTGAAGAGGTTTTGGCGCTCCTGGCTGAGCTCGGTCTGGCCCGAGGGTGCGCCCGTGCTGTAGTAGCTGCCACGGCCTGAGGCTCCACTCTCCAGCCCAGTGGAGGCAAAGGCCCGGGCCTCAGTCCCCTGAAACCCACAGTTTCGGCCAGCTTGCCCGCCTGGATGCCCGTGGTGAGGGGCCCAGCCACCACCCTTATCCCCAGCCCACTCAGCACCCGCCTCCCCGAAGCCCGGGCCACTGGGCACCTGCTCTGGGAACAGGGTCCCATTCTTCCGGGACCGCCGCTTGCGCTTTGGCTTCCCAGTCACAGCGTCCACCTCCCCCCGGCCCCGTTTGCGTGGGTGCCCCAACTCAGTGAGGCCAGGGCCCCCTACCC
The DNA here is from genome assembly GCF_030222135.1 of Aotus nancymaae. Classification (NCBI taxonomy): domain Eukaryota; kingdom Metazoa; phylum Chordata; class Mammalia; order Primates; family Aotidae; genus Aotus; species Aotus nancymaae. Next base: position 24,117,365 of record NW_026988467.1, read on the forward strand.
CAGCGGCAGCCACGGCCACCACCTTCTTCTTCTTGCCGATGCCCTCAAAGAAGTCACTGAAGGAGCATCGGGCTGACTTGGCCGCATGGCCCCCACCCCGGCCACCAAACCCGCCTGCTTTGCCCCCACGCCGCCGGAAGCCCTGCACGCGATGCAGGAAGTGGGAGATGCTCTGGGTGTCGGGGGCCTGGTGCACCGACTCTGGCTCACTGGGTGTCCAGCAACGGGGGTGGCGAGCACCGGCCAGCACACTGGCTCTGGCGGTTCAGGAAGGCCAGCTTGGCTAGGACGTCTGAGTACTCGGCCTTGCTGTCGTTGGCATCGGCGGCGTAGGACGGCTGGGGAGAGGCCAGCTTCTGCTTCCGCCGCCGCCGCTTCTTCACCTCTGGCATGGCCATGGTGGCTGCTGCCACAGTGGCTGCCTCGGCCGCCACCACGGCTGGCTCCTTGGGCTTGCCGGGACCCAGCAGCAGGTTCTTAGGAGGACGGCCACGCTTGCGCTTGAGAATGATGGGCATCTCCCCTGGTGGGAAGACCACTACCACATTCCGCCCATTGTTCTTCATCTTCAGCAGTGGGGTGGGCTCAGCCGACACACGCAGGCCCAGCTCCTTGCCCTCCACGCTCAGGCTGCTGCTCAAGGAAGACACTTTGTACGTGGTCTTGTTCCGCCGCCCCAGCGATACAGGGATCTTGGCCATCTTCACCACCATGCGCCGCACGCCCCGGCACTTGCCTTTGCGGGTAGAGACCACTGGGGTCTGGGAAGATTCTGGCTTCAGCTCTGGGACTGAGACTGGGCCTGGGCCTGGCAGGGCAGGGGGTGGAGGAGGCGGGTGGCGGCGGGGGTTCGGCCAGGGCGGCTGCCAGCCCCGTAGGCATAGGCAGGGGCAGTAGGCGGCCCTCGGGTCCAGCGTCTGCCTTGCGCCCCCGTCCGGCTTTCCGCCGGCGACACAGGATCTTTGGCCTATCAGTGCGCCGCAAGGCGTACTTGGGGTGACCCTCAGGCCCAGGGGGGCCGTGCGGTGAGCACAAGTCCAGGCGCAAGGGCTCGGCCAGTGGGCAGTGCCCCAGGGGCTGCTGGGGCTCCAGACGGCGACCTTGGACGTCAAGCAGCTTGGGCAGGGGGTCGAGTGCCTGGGGGTCAAGCAGCTGCGACTCCAGGGAGTCAGGCAGGGTGTCCAGGGCCTGGAGAGCCAGGCCCGGCAGCCCCAGAGGATCAGCAAGAGGTTGCAGGGGTGGCAGCTCCAAAGCTTCCCCGAGAGGCTCTAGTGCCTGTGGGTCCAGGAAGCGGGGCTGGGGGTCCAGGAGCTGAGGCTCTGGCTCGGGCGATGGTGGCTCAAGGGCCTGGGCCTCGAGCAGCTGGGCCTCTGGGCAAGTGAGGGAGGCTAGCTCACTAAGGATGTCGGCGTCAGCGAGTTCTGAGTAATCAGTGCCGTCTGGCTCAGGCTCTGGGGGCAGACCTGTGGCCGCAGCCGTGGCTCCGGGACTATGGCCTTGGCCAGGCTGGGGACTGTCCCTAGGCTCAGGCTCAGGCTCGTAGAGGGGGTGGCTGGGCCTCTCTGACTTGGCGTGTGGGGTGGCCCGCTCCTCAGGGCTACGGATGCTGTTGGCCAGGCTGGGTGAGGAGAAGAAGCTATACTGTAGGTCACCGGGTGGCGGTGCAGGTGGGCGACTGAGTCGGAGCCCACCACAGTCCAGGTGTACACCACTGTGCTGCAGGTCCTGGGAGAGGCGTGTCAGGTCCTTCATGATGTCAATCAGCTGCACCACTGGTCGCAGGTTCACCCGCCCGTTGTCCCAGCAGCGTAGGGAGCTGCTGCCGTCTCCAGCCGGTGTGGGGCAGCGGGCCTGTGAGACAGGACGGGCTGCCCGTGGGGGCAGCGGGTCGTCCCCCTTGGCAAGGACTGGTGGGCGCCGGGTGCTGGGGTCCCGGCGTGGGGGTGGGCGTGGGTTCTCAGAGAAGGCGTGGGTGGAGAAGGCCTTGTCGGGTGGGCTGGCAGGGGGCCGGGTGGGAAGCAGGGGCCGGGGGGTGGGGGGGCCGCCGGGGTAGTACTTGGGCTCCCGGAGGTAGTCAGGAGAGCTGCACACGGCACTGGAAGTCACCACCAGGCCCTGGGGCTTCACACGCATCCTGACCTTGTCCTCCGCAGGCCTCCGGGCGGGGCCGGGGCTGACATGAGGGTGCGAGAAGCCGGGACCAAGACCTGCCAGGCAGGAAAAGCAGGAGGTCCCTTACTGAACATCCACATCCTCATCAGCTTCCCATATCCTCCAAGAGCTCCTGAACCCCTCCTTCCTGAGGTCTCATCTCCTTACCAAGCTCCCATCTCCACCCCAAGCCCAATCCCCTTGCTGACTCCCAGCCTTTCCTAAATCACCACATGCACAGTGAGCCCCTCACGGGCTCCAGTTTCACTTTTTTTTTTTTTTAAGAGACAGAGAGTCTTGCTCTGTCACCCAGGCTGGAGTGCAGTAGCATGATCTTAGCTCCCTCCAACCTCTGACTCCTGGTGCAAGCGATTCTCACGTCTCAGCCTCCCACGTACCTGGGATTATAGGCATGTACCACCATGCTCGGCTAATTTTTGTATTTTAGTAGAGACGGGGTTTCACCATGTTGGCCAGGCTGGTCTCGAACTCATGACCTCAGATGATCCACCCACCTTGGCCTCCCAAAGTACTGGGATTACAGGCGTGAGCCACTGCACCCGGCCCAGTTTCACTTATTGACAACTCATCCCCTTTGGGAATCTGGCTATGCACTCAGGAAGAATGGGACCCCTGCCTTTGAGAGGGAAGCCCATCAGCAGAGTGATCAAACTTAAGGAGAAGGCCAGGAAGTTCTAATAAGGACACAGCCTCCCTCCTTCCGGCCCGCATCCCCAGGGCTCCAGGAGAACCCCAGCCACTCACCCTCGGCTCTGCCGCCTGGGCTGTCACACTGGTGATCTCTGCGGGCAACAAGACAGGCAATAGATCTGAAGTCCCTGGTCTGGTGGCCAAAGCTCAACCCCTGCCCACCAGCCCAGCCTCCTCCAGGAACCCCACCACCACCTCAGTGCTCCCTCCAGCGCAGACACCCGGCTGACCTGGAAGAGAGAGGGCCCCCGTGCCTGGGGGCTCTGCCAGTCGCTGGCTGTCAGCTAGGGGTGCTGTGGAGCAACTTCGGCCTGAGCCCAGGCCTCGGGGCGTGGACAGCGCCTGGAAAGGACCATCGCAGCTCAGGTTTAGTGAGCACCTACTGCGCGCCAGGTACTGGGCTGGAAGCTGTCCAGGCATCGTTTCATTTAATTCTTCATACCAATCCTGTGAGGTAGGGGCTATTAATAACCCCATTTTGCAGATGAAGAAATGGAGGCTCAGAGATAAAGTAACATCATTCATTCATACACTCATTAGTTATGAAGTACCTACTTTGTACAAGGACTGGACAGACAGATACCGATCAGATCATTACAAATGACTTAATTACTAGTGGGATGAAAGCTACCAAGAAAAGTGAAGATGGCTGAGGTCAGAGCAGTCACACTGGGAGTCAACAACAATAAAAGCCCATAGTTTGGCGACATTTTCTGTTGCCAAACACTGGGCCAAGCACTTTATATAGATTATCTCATCAAATTCCCCATACAAACCTGAGATCAATATGATTATCCTCCCCAGTCTTACAGAAACTATTCCCTGGAAGGTGGTAAACACGATAAAAGCAAGGATATCTGTCCTGTTCACCGCTATATGTATCCCCCAACACTCAGAAAAGCACATGGCCTACAGCAGTGTTTAAAAAATGGCTGTGTGGCTAGGCACAGGAGCTCACACCTATAATCCCAGCACTATGGGAGGCTAAGCAGGAGGATTGCTTGAGCCCAGGAGTTCCGAGACCAGCCTGGGCAACATAGCATTACCCCGTCCCTACAAACATTTAAAAATTAGCTGGGCATGGTGGTGTACACCTATGGTCCCAGCTACTCAAGAGGCTGAGGTGGGAGGATCGCTTGAGTCCAGGAAGTTGAGGCTGGCTGCTCTGAGCTATGATAGCGCCACTGCTCTCCAGCCTGGGCAGCAGAGTGAGATCCTTTCTCCAAAAAATTAAATTTAAAAAGTTTGTTGAATGAATGAACAAACAAATGAAGTACCCAGAGCAATCAACCCCGCCTTTTCCCTTGAGGCTCTTTTTTCTTCTTCTCCAGACCCAAGAAGGATGCTGAGGGAAGGACCCAAGAATGTGAAAAGGGACATTCTCTGACCCTTCTTTCACCTTCATCAGAAAAACTCTGCTGCCCCATCCTACCTCTGGCCTTATCTTGGCCCCTGCTACTATCTATTTCACTTTCATAGTACTTATCACCATTATAATCAATTACTTGTGTGACTGGCTGCTTAGTGTGTCCCCCACCTCAAGAGTGTGGGCTTTTCAGAGGCAGGGATCACATCTGTCTTGTTTACTGCTGTATCGCCTGACCCCAGGGCCTGGGCTATGAATGCTACATAAATATTTACCAACTGACTCCCTGAGCTGGTCAGGGCAGAGCTGGGATTTAGATCCAGGTATGTCTGACTCCCAAAGGAGTCTGAGGACTCAGGTCCATGGCTGATCCCAGGAGCTGGGATCTCAGGGAGCAGGTAGCTGAATGGACCCCAACACTGTGAAGGTCTTGAAGACTGACCTTGATCACTGCCTAATGTTTGGCTCTGACCTAGTACTGATCCCTGGGGCCTACATGCCACAGACACATGTAGACTCTCCCCAGCAGCCAGTGCTGTCACCCCACAGGAAGACTGCAGAGCTGACTCGGGGACAGGAGAGAGCAGAAAGAGACGCTTCTCTGCTCCCCTTTGGGGAACGGCTATTTGCAGTCTACAAAGCACCTACACATCTATGACCCGCTGAATCCTCACAGAGCCTGAGGGGCATGATTTATTATCCTCATGTTACAGGGGAAACTGGCTCAGAGTGGATGTGTAACTTGCCTGAAATCACATAGCTGCTAAGTGGCAGGATTCCTAATTCTGCCTTAAGTCCAAAGCCTCCTTCCACTCCCAGCTCCTGCAACAATCCTTCAGCCACTTCTGAAAATGCTCCTTCTAGCGCCATAGTCTAATTTAAGATTGGGAGGAACCTTAAAATTATCTAACCCATTGGCTTCCAAAGACTGGGCCTGGGGGAGCTGCGTAACATTCCAGATACCCAGGCCCTAGTCCAGGGGAGTGTGACTCATAGACGTGAAGGGACATCTGGGAATCTGTATTCTTAACCAGCTACCCCAGTGGGTACACTTTCTCGTGCCATCTCATGCCTCTCCCATTTTACAGATGAGGAAACTGAGACCTGAAGAGGGAAAGTGACTTTGTCTGAGGCCACAGAATGGCATGGGAAGGGACCCTTTTGTTGCCCACCCAGGTGGAACACCCCTGCGTTCACTGTTCCTTCCCTCTTCTGCAGGTTCCGGGCCTCAGCTGCTCCTCATTGTCCCACATACTGGCTCACTCAGGGCTTTGCTCTCTCCCAGGCCTGGCTGTGGACCTGGCCCCTCCCAGGTCAGGCTCTCTCTAGTCCAAGAACTTGGAGCACTGTTGCTGTCGCAGGGAGGACAGTGGGTAACACCCTCACAAATGAGAAAAGGGGCTCAAACTTTGGAACCTCCAAGTCCAGTTTCCAACAGTATGGTTGCGCCATGGCTCCTGGCGCCCACTTGGAGGTGCCTACCAGAAGCCCCCTCCCTCCCTTACTGAGGGTCAGGCTAGCCGAGCCTTCCCCACTCTGGAGACCTCCCAGCTGGGGCCTGAGGGTGTGACCTTGGCAGAAGAGAAAAACCTCCTCTCCGGTGGTGGCTTCTGTTCCACCCACCCGTGAAGACCTTTGGGTGTGTCCTCCCGCCAGGCCTCCTGAGGCTGGTCACTGCTCTCTTTCGAAGCCTCCAGGATCTGAGGGAAGCAGCTGGCTCCCCTCCTCACCACACCCCCGTGGCCATTCTCTTGGCCCTCTCCCAAGGGTACCACCTAGTCTTGGTCTGTGGACAAAGTCAAAGGGGTCCTTCTGTCTGCCTGTCTGCTGCTGGGTCAGTGTGTCTGAGTTTGCCCATGGGGACACCAGCCGGTTGGGAGGGGGCTGGGGGCCCCAACCTGCTGTGCACAGTGCCGGGAAGCGCCAGCCCACATCCTTGAGTCCCCAGCCCCACCCTCCCCCGCTGTGGCTGTGACCACCCCACCCCTTCCCCAGCCCTCCTTCCCCTCCCCCACGCACCGCCTCCCCAGGGGAGCCAGGCTGCCAGCCCCAGCTCTCACTTCCGGCCTCATGACCCTCTCTCCAGCTTGCACACTCCTCCTCCCCCACCATTTTCCTCCCAGCCTGGTTCGAAGGCCCAGGGATGTCCTCAAATGGAAAACACTGCTTCAAAGGGGCCATTACCGGTGCTCTGAGACCTTCCCATCACCTCCCTTCTCCTCCAGGGGCCTTATCTCTCAGGATCTGCCCCTGAGGGACTAGTCATCACCTCTCTCAACCTCCTTCCCTTCAGCTACCTATCCGCCCACACAATAACACCTGAAGATCTTCCAACCTGATCCCAGGCACAATATCATAACAAAAACAATAATGGCAATAATAATGGCAGCTGTCACTCATTTGGCATCATTTAAACAGAGGCACAGAGAGGTGAAGTTATGCCCTTAAGGACAAACAGCCATCTCATTCAGTTCAGCTGGTGTCTGAATTTAGGTTTGTTGGGCTTCTCTAAATCAAACTGCTTCTCTGTCCAGAGATTCAGCCCCTCCCATGCAGCCTCCTCCAACTGTCCTAGTCCCAACCATCAGTTCTAATTTTCGACTTCTAATCTATTCTCCTCTCAGCTTCCAGCTACCACCTCCCACCAACAGCCATTCAACTAGATGCAGTACTCTCCCTCGCCACTAGGTGTCCCCTTGGAGCCACTGATGCCCCCAAGGGGAGCTGGCCCTGCCCCGCCCCCTGGGGCCATCAGGCACCCCCCCCCACCCCGCCACAGCACAGCACAGCACTGCGCACCCCACCCCACCCTACCCCCAGCCACACAGAGCTCCTTTGTGCAACCCTCGCCCACCCCCTTCCTGCCCGGAGCGGGGCACCTGGCAAGCAGGTCTGCCCCAGAACCGCCCCCTGCCAGCCCCCTGCCCTGGGTGCCAGGTGTGCGGGCGCCACCGCCAGCTCTGGCTGGACCCGAGGGTCACCCTGCCGGCGGCCCTCCCTTCCTCCCTCCGAGGTCACCCAGGGACTATGCTTCCCGCCCTGCTCCGCCCCCCTCCCCTCCTGCCCTTGGCCCTTCCAGACTCCTGTCCTTGTCTTTCCTTCTGTCTCCCGGAGGACTCCCCTCCTCCAGCCCCACTAGGCCCTCCCAGCAGCCTCTCACCCCCGCCCCACCTCCTTCCCCAGAGAGCTCCTTGTTCCGCCCCCCACCTCCCTCCCCGCCCAGGTCTGAAGAACTCCTCCTCCTGGAAAGTTGCTGCTGGAAAGGAAGTGACTTCAGCGATTTGGCCACAAGGCTGGGCACTGCTGAGCCCAGCTCAGCTCAAGGCTTGCCCAACCCACCTCCAAAGCACAAATGGAGCCACATGTGCACACATCACTCCCACTGTACGTCCAGAACCCTGAGCACACACTTCGCCAGTGTACACACAGATCCCCATATGCACACACTGTATACCATCGCAATGTAATCAGATCTTGTCTATACACACATCTCTCCAGTGTACACTAGCACCTTTGCACACACACCATCCAGTTTGGCACACACAGTATCCCCACACCTGCCCAGTACACACCCGGAATCTTGCATATCCATGCTCTCACGTACAACATACACAGCCCTTGAACACCCCCCAGCCCAATCCTCACACAGCTCTTGTATATTACCCCTGTGTCCGGAAGGACAGAGCCCTCCACACACACCAGCTTGCACACAAGCTTGAGTGCCCTGTCCATTTACAGTTGGATACACACAGCCGTGCATCCTCCCACAGCTGTATCTCCCCACCCTTACAATCCCAGGAGGCTCCACCCCCAGACCTCAGGCCCCAGGAATGCTCCTTTGGAAGCTGGGTGGGGTCCCCAGGCAGGCTCAGCTCTAGGAGCTTCCTGGAGCCAGAGGCTTCATGTGTCAGTTCAGGGAGTTGCCTCTGCAGGGCAGGGCAGCTTCACCTGGCTCTGCAGCTCCTGAGCCTGGGTGGGCAAACCTGGGCCAGGAGTAGGGAGGCAGGTCCTGCCACTGCCCCCGCCCCCTCCCTGTCCAGTAAGGACACCCTAGCATACCTGGGCTACCCAGGCCCTCCCAGCACCTCACCTTGGCCTCCCAGTTCTCTGCTTCCACAGACTCCGGTAGAGAGGTGTCCTGGGGGGTCAGCAGCTGCACACATCAGGCACTCTGGTTTCCAACTCTGCCCTGAGTCCTGGTCATTGTCACAACCCCTTTCTCCTCCCAGTTCTCTCAGGTCATCAAGGCGCAGGGAAGAGTCCTCAGGCTAGGAGGTAGGACTCACTGTATATCCATGAGCCTCAGTTCCCCTTTCTGGATAATGGGGAGTTTGAGTAAATGTTGGGTTAATATGTTTTGATTCTGTCAAGAATCTGTTTTTGGCCTAAGCTGGGAGGGGATCCCTGTTGGGACTGGGAGGCAAGTCCCCCTGATCCCCACTTCCTGGGGGTGGCCCAGGCCCAAGCCTGACTTCCCTGCACACTGTTACCTGAGCAGGCTGTGCAGACAGGGCCGGCTCAGCAGGAAAGGCCTGTCTTCATCAGCATCTCCAGGGTGGTCTCTGCAATGTCCTGAGCGTCGCCCCGCCCTTGGGGCCCTCTGCACACGCTCAGTTGGGTGGACTCTGGGGTCCAGGCCAATGGGTAGACAATCAGGCAAGCTCCCATCTGTGGAAGCAAACACAGCACCCCAGAGATAAGCATGGACACAGGGTAAGCCAGCCACACAGCAAGGTGCAGGGGGGCAACCAAGCCAGGAGGCTCTCCTAGATGGAATCCCAACCAGCTCCAACCTCATCCCATCATCCCACTGGGGAACTGTGAGCCTTTTTTTTTTTTTTCTTTTTTTTAAAGAGAGACAGGGTCTCGTCTCGTTTTGTGGCCCAGGTTGGAGTGCAGTGGCATGATCATAGCTCACTGCCACCTTGAATTCCTGGGCTCAAGTGATCCTCCCACCTCAGCCTCCCGAGTAGCTGGGGCTACAGGTGTGCACCACCATGCCTGGCTAATTTGTTTAAATTTTTTTATAGAGATAGGGTCTCACCATCTTGCCCAGGCTGGTCTCAAACTCCTGGGCTCAAGCAATCCTCCAGTCTCTGCCTCCCAAAGTGCTAGGATTACAGGCGTGACCCACTGCGCCTGGCCAAATCTGTTTCTTAGAACCCCAGGCTCCTACTGAGAAGCAACGTTTTTGCGCATCTATGTACACACATGTGTACACACGCACATATACCACAGTATAAGGAAGCTGGACTTTGAGAGTCAGACAGTCCTTGGCTCAACCTTCATTAACTGTGACTTTGAGCAAGTCAGTCAACCTTTCTGGCTCTCAGTTTTCTCATCTATAAAATGGGAAAAGTAAGATCTTACAAATGGGGAGGAACATCTGGGGGAAACTATAATTGCTAAGACTTATTAACAACGCAGGTGTGAGAGTTGCTGTTCAGAGTGATGGTGGATGCGAATTTCCACGAGGGTGTACATGCAGCTGGTGTTTACCCATCTCCATCGGTAACTGGTCATGTCTCTTGTTTTCTTTAATAACCATGGCCCTCCTCACCACCCCCCTGCTTCCTGCCCATTTGTCTGCCTCCTCAAGGTCTGAACTGGAGCCCAGAGGGGGTCTGGGAACCAGGCCTCACGGACTGCTTACAGATTCTGGTTGCCTGGGAATTTGTATGTGTGTGATCGAGATTCTGCCCGTGCAAATGCATATCTGTCAAGCCTCAGCTGTCTGGGTAAATACACCTGTATGTGGGTTCCTGGGTCTATTCAGCCTGTGTGCTGCTCTGTATTTCTGTATGTCTGTGTGGGTACATGTGGGTTCAAGCATGTCCATGTGTGGGATCACATGTTTGCTCAGTTGTGGCTGGTGTGGTCAGCTGTGTGTGTGTATGTGTGATGCCAGGATGAATGTGTGCCTGGATTTGGTGTCTTCAGTCATACATGCAGGTATGTTCACTTTTCACGTTTCTTTCTATTCAGCTTTGTGTGTGTGTGTGTGTGTGTGTGTGTGTGTGTAGCTAAGCCTGTTTGTAAGCGTGTGAGGACACAAGGAAGCAAGTGAGGATGCAAGGATGCATGTGTGCCTGTGTGTAGCCAGGTGAGCCCAGCTGTGGCTGGGGTGTGAGTGTGCCTGGGTATGCACACACTCTGCCTGGCTCTCTGCATCTCGCTGTGTCAGGAGCCAAAGCGGCTCCTGCCTGTCTCAGAGCTCTCTGGATGTGTGTTTGGCAGGGGGTGGGGGCGTGCGGCTGATCCTCTGCTGTCCCTGCAGGTTTCCAATCTCGAGGCCTGTGACTGCAGGCGCTGGTGTCACTGTGGATCAGTGTTGCCTCCCTCCCACCTCTGCCTTTCTCTGGGTTTTCAGGGTCATGGTGTGGCGGTGTGACTGGCCACGGTGTCCCTGTGGGTCTCTTTCACCACGGGTCAGTATATGTGTGTGTCCATGCATGTGTGGATTTGTGTGACCTTATCTTTGTATGTCTGTGTACCACTGCGTGTCTCTGTGTATGTCAGTGGGTCCGTGTGCTATGTCATTGTATGTCCGTGCCAGTATGGCCGTGTGTCAGCGTCAACATGTGTGAGCAGATCTGTGTGCCATAGTGTGTCAGCACAATGGTGCCCCAGTGTTTGTGTAGTACCTTTGTGTGAGTGCTGTGAGTGCGCGTGTGCATGCATGTGAGACACCCTTTGTGAGACAGTGTGTGTGTCTGTGTCACTGTGTTTGTGTGTGCCTGCTTTCCGCCTCCCTCCCTCTCCCTCCCTTCCTCTCTCTCTCTCTTTCTGTCTCTCTCTCTCTCTCTCTCTCTCTCTGTAGGAGCCAGACAACTCCCCAAGCCTGGATTAGGGACAATTTATCCACAGGCAGAGAAGGAGAATTCCAACCTGCCAGAGCCTCCCTCCTCTGATCTGTCCCCCCTTTCCCTGTGGTTGGGTGGGCACAGAAACACAGCCCGGCAGCTCCCAAGCCCTCAGGGAGCCCCCACCTTTGCAGCTCCCCAGAGGCCCAGGAGGAAGGAAAAGATGGAAATCTGGGTGGCCCCAGAGCCCTCCAGTGGGGGTAGACTGGCTGCCCCCCCAAATCAGGTCCCCACAGCCTGGCTCATCTTGGCCCTGTTCTCCTACATATGGTGGTGGTAGGTGGGGGGAGTCTGCATGGGGTCTGCTTGGCCCTGGGGATTGGGGGGACTTGAGGAGCAAAGCTGCCCTCAGCCCCTCCACAACCTGATACTCCCCAGCAGATAAATGTCAGGCCCCCACCCATTGTAAATGAACTTCCAACAGTGCCCACACAGGCTGGGGGAGCCGCTGGGAGGCAGAGGACAGTGTGGTGGGGGGAATGCGGCAAGGGGGTACAGGGGCTGGGCTGGGACTAAGGCTCCCTTCACGGTGCTCCAGGCGCAAGGCAGAATCACATGTTTCCCATTAGCTGCTTTGGCCTCCTTGTTCAGGGGGTGTTGGCTGGGGGAGATTTGTTCTGGTTGCAGACACCAGCCGAGACCACACAAGAGAGAGAGAGGAAAAGACAGAGAGAGTGAGCGTGCCAGAGGGAGAGAGGAAAAGACAGAGAGGAAGAGGGAGAAAGATACACAGGGAGACACAGAGACACATGGGGAAACAGAGACAGAGAAAGACAGAAACTGGGAGACCGGCACTGGCACAAACACAAAAGTGGAGACAGACTGGTGATGAGGGGCTCACGGACTCGGGGAGGTGCAGAGGAAGGTAGAGAGAGGCGGGGGAGGCCTTGTCAGAGGCTGACGGGAGGGGTCGCTCAGGCCCAGAGTGAGTCTGAGGCCAGTAAGGACCAAGGAAGAGCGCCAGAGGGGAGAGGGGCATGGGGAAGCGAGCCAGGCAGAGATGGGAAAAGCAGGGAGAGCAAGGACCAGGGATTTCTGCAGGAGCTTGAGGAAGAGGCGGTGAGGCAGAGGCAGGAAGGGCCGGGGAGAAGGGCCGAGGGGAGGCCTGTGTGGGCAGCAGACAGGACAGAGCTGGGGTGCGTGGGCAGGGGGAGTGGACGCGCCTGAGCTGGTTGGGCGGGGGCGGCCAGAGCACGGAGCCTCCCGCCTCCTGACCCTCGAGCCTGGGAGAGATAACAGGCCCGAATAGTGCTGACTTGCGGTTCAGAAATCCAATATCCTCCTCGGTGCACTGATCGACTACCTGAGCTCTCGGCCCGCGCTGAGCTGCCCTGATTAATCCTGAGGTTCCACAGCCTTAATTAGTTTAACGGTTTCAGGGGCAAGAGAGGCAGGAAACAGGGTCCCCAGGCCCTCAGGGACACAGCCCCCCATGCAAACCCTGCCTGCTTCCCCACCTCACAGACACACACCTGCCCTGGCCCCAAAAGCCCTTCTCCACATCATCTTAAAAGTGCTGGGTCCCTCCTCCTGGGGAACAATCCTACAGGCTAGCATGTGGGTGAGAGGGTAGATCATGCGGGACTAAGTGCCCCCCAACCTGCACTTGTCCCTCTGTTCAGGGCTCCAAGCATTTCCTCTGGCCAGCCCTTTGGGGCTCTGTGGTCTGCATGGGAAGGCCCCACCAGCTGCCAGCTCCATATCACTGGGCAACATGTCGTCTTTTTAGAGTGAGACACGAGCTCCCAAGTTACTGACGACTTCCCAACAGCATGAGATAATCACACATGCCACTCCCCACAACAGCCTGCGATGGGCACATGGTGACATCTCACACACACAACAGCCAGAGACAGGCGCACAAGTCGGTGACAACCCTCCTAACGGGATGAACTAAGCACATAACCTGTCGCTCCCCCCAAAGCACAAGATGGGCACACCTGACATACCCTGACAGCATAGGGCAGGCATCTGTCACCCCTTACAGTGGCAGAATTGATATGAAACCAGGCCCCCACACCCACTAATAGGATATGAATGCACAGAGAACCTGTCACACAGCTGACTAAGACACACACACACACACACACACACACACACACACACACACACGACAAGTCCCGTCTTCCAGGTATGAGAAAGGTATGGACCTCTCCACCCACCACACAGCATGAGGCAGGGACACAGCCTCACCCCTGCCTGGGAATCCTCCCTGCAGACTATGGGATGGGTACAGGACATGTCACCTCTCCGACTGCCTCGGACAGGTGACAGCCCACCTCACCCCTCCCCCATCATTGTCACCAGCCCGGGTGGTGCTGTCTCTCTGCCTGCAGAGGTGTCACAGCTCACAGGGCATGAATGTCACCCCAGCACTGCCAGAGCTGCACACAGCCACATATTGCCCCAGTGACAAACACCGCTGGCCCCAGAGGAGGTGAAGGCACACAGGGCTCTGGTGTGACCTTGGTCCCTGGACACCAGGAGGGGAGGTGCTGTGGCTTCCTGCCCAGTGGCGGGTGCTGGGGGAGAGAAGGGCCGGGGAGGAAGCTGCCTGGGCACACAGACTACCTGGAAATGTCACCTCCCCGGCCCCTGCTCCACTCCATTTCTCATTGACTGTAGTTGTATATCTAGGGAGGGAGTAGAGTGAGTGGTGGAGGGAGGGCTGTCCTGAAGCCTGAGGAGCTGTTCCTCTGAGACTGCTTAGAGATCAGTGGGGAGTAGGGGGTTAGGGGTTGCTATCACCATGTGCTCACTGGGGAGGGGATGGGATGGTCTGAGACCCCCAGAGCTTCCAGGGGAGCCCTTCTTCCTTACAAAGGCCCCCTCTCCAAACTTCAGGCCATAGAGCTGGGGACAAGGAGGCCAAAGTCCAGGGACATGACTCACCCAGGGAATAGGCCCAGCCTGCTGGCCATAGTGGTGAAGGAGGCCAAGAGCCAACAGGCCCGGGTTCCAGTCTGAGCTCCTCCTGGGCCAAACTGGGTGACCTTGGAGCAGCAGCTCAGCCTCTTTGGCTTTGGGGAGGGGGATAGGGGCCATGGTGAGAGAAGTGCCAGGGTCACAGAGAAGCAGCTGAAGCTGGAGACCAGCAAGCAGTGCCCTCCAGGCCACAGGAAGGGGACACAGCAAGCTCCAGCCCACACTCCCCTGCTTCTCAAAAGGAACCTCAGCTTTATCTGTGAAATAGGGACAACAGCGCCAGCCTCATGAAACAAGGTAGCATAAAGTGGGCAGCTCCTCAAGAAATGGGAAGCTTCTGAATGAAGAGAGGGAGAAATAGACTAAGAGACTTGCCCAAGCCACAGAGAAAATTAGGATCAGCTGAGCTCAGCCTCCATCTCCGGGCTCCCTACCTGGAGCCATGTCTTTAAGACTGCTTGGAGGTCCAGTGTGGAGGGGGAGAGGGGAGATGTTGGGGTGTTGTTGGATGCAGTGCCTCCCTGCCGCCCAATGAAGACCAATGAATCGGACAGCAGTCCACCATAGCCCACCTTTACCCTAAACCCTACTTGCCCAAAGCTTGGACAAGATGAGTGGCTCTAAGGGAGAGAGACAGTCCACTTCCCCTGCCCCCTCCCATGACCAGCAGCAGCACCTGGTGCCCTAAAGGACTGGAGGATCTGAGACATCAGTGTCTAGGGCCCCTCGTTTTACAGGAGCCCAGAGAGGGAAAGGCCTAGCCTGAGGTCACACAGCATGACCAGTCTGTAACGCCTAACCAGAGCCTAGCAGAAGAGCCTAGAGTCCTGGCCAGGGGCAGCCTCAGAGCAGAGTCCCTCTAGCCCCTGGGGGTGGCTGGAGCTGGGGGGCCCTGGGGGACTGAGCAAAGCATGGCGACAGATGGCCTGCCGAGGCAGCGGCGATCTGGGCGGCTGGCAGGCATGCTCGCTCCCGCGCAGGGAAGCGGCTAATTTTAGCTGAGGCCTCGATGCCAGCTTTGTTCCCCCCACCCACCCGCCGAGGGGGCCCAGCATGCCTTGCGTCAACCTGCCTCCCCCAGGCACCCCTACTCCCCCTCCTGGCCCCTTGGTGAGTAGTGCCCAGACCCCAGGATCCTAGAACAGTCTGCCTGACCAGGCCTCACCACACCCAGAGGCGAGGCCTGGGCCCACAGGCCTGGCTCCCCCACCCCAGGTCTGTTTGCCCATAACTCCAAGCTCATTCCATGAAGAGCGGCGAGGGAGGAAGGACAGAGGCCACTGCCCAGACTGGGAGGGAGGGCTAGGCAGCAGGGGCTGCCAGTCTTGAGGGGAGGCGGGGCACTGTCCTCCACCCAACCCTTAAGGAGACAGGACCCTGATTCTACCCGTGCCCTGGACAAACACATTCTGTCTGGTGTCCCCCGGTGCTGGTGAGAAAGGGGCAGGAGTCACTCTAGTCTTTGCTTGTTCCTCATAACTTTGACTTTGCTCCAGGAACTCAAAGCACTTTAAGGAAGTCAAACATGGAGCAAGGATAGTATCCCTATGCCATTTGGGGAAACTGAGGCATAGTCTGACATTGCCATTGTTTTAGTAAGAGAAGGGACAAATCGCAGCAATCAGTGAGGCCTGCTCTCTAAAGAGTTTCTTGGACCAGTTTAGCTCCTGGACTATCTTCTGCTCTTACCCTGGGCTGGTGGAAGGTAGACTAGATGGATGGAGCCCATCCTCTAAAACCCTGGAAAAGCAGACACACACTCTTGTTTCCTGGTGCCCCACTCTCTGCAGGCTCTTTAACCTTGCACCCCTCATTTCAGGTTCAACCACACAAGCCCAATGGGGCTTCCGGGACATCTGGCCCCTACTAAAAAGAGAGATCCTTTGGGGTGACTCTGGAGCCCCTCGCCCTGTACCAGCTCCCTAACCTGGTAGGAAATAAGAGTAAGGAGACCTGAAAAGCCCAGCCCTGAAAGAAAAAATATGTATTTAGAGAAAGAAAGTTGGAAGAAAGAGAGGAGGTGGGAGAAATCAAGGCAGAAACTCAGATCCAGGAAGAGACAGAAAGACAAAGGACACTGAGGCAAGAGAAACAGGGCAAAAAGAGGCTGAAAGAGAAAAAGATCTAGAGGGAGGGGACGAGAGCCAGAGGAGAGAGAGGGCGAGCATGCCGGAGGAAGGAAAACAGCAAGAAAGAGACTCAGGAAGAGAGAGAGACAAGGAGGAAGGAAAAGACAAAGAGAGAGACAGGCAGGATGATGCAGAGACAAAGACACATGCACAGGGGGGAAGAGATGGAGAAGGAACCTGAGGAGTCTGCACAGACAGGCAGAAGCACAGAGCACCAGCGACCCGGGAGCTGGAGACAGAGGAACTGACACACCCAGAGCCCCACAGCGACAGTCGGAGGGTGAGACACACTCAGATGGGGTGGGAAGAAGGGGGTGACACTAAGTGTTAGAGTGTGGGGGGAACAGCAGGAGTAGACAGAGGTGAGGAGGGAGGGGGCATGAGGAGGAGGAGGAGGAGGGGGGGATGTCGTTGCCAGAACTGGGGGGGGGCGGCGGACAGAGGACAGAAATGGAATGTGGGTCTGGGCATGAGGCTCACAGATGCATCGGCTCTGGTTTCAGCTGGGGCAGTTGGCTGCTAGGGTAGGGGGAAGAAGGAGCAGAGTTGTCAAGGGAGGGGCCTGTTGCCATGGTGGCGGGCACGGCAGGGGCACAGTCTGCTGGCACTTGGAGCTCTGGGCATGGTAGGGGGCTGACTGAGGGGGAAAGGCAGGGTAAGGAAGAAGCCTCACCCCTGCCCTCGAGGCTCTACCAGGAAAAAAGTTTCCAGAGAGCCACAGAGACGCTGGGAGGGGAGGTCAGCTCTGGGCCCTGCCCAACCCTGGAGGCTGTGAAGCGTGCACCGTTCTGCAGGCCAACTGCGAGCATCCCAGCTTCCTGCGTGGGCCTCAGGCTGGACCTGGGGACCCTCCTCTCTGTCCCCTCCAGTCTAGCTGAAGATCCTGCATGCTGCTGCTTGCTGCTGCCGCTGCTTGCAGGGAAGCAGCAAGATTGTGAATTCAGGATCTGTAATCCTAACGCAGAGCCCAGGCCTACCGGGCTCCAGTTGCCAAGGCGACGGAGGGTCAGAGGGCAGCGCGGGGCGCCCGCTCCTCCAAGTCAGAATCCCAATTGTTAAAGCCCAAGAATAAACAGCTGAAGCGGCCGTCGGGGGGCCAGGAGGGGGGCTGAGGTCTGCATCAGCTCAGTGTGGTGTTGTCAAGCGAGATGTCACTAATTGTCTGAAGGAACAGGCTGAGGCAGCTCTTAACTGCTTCCGTGCCACCGGAGACACCTTGGCTGCCTGGCCCCATCCCTGGGGTCTCCCAGCATTCTTCTGGGCCAGGCTATTGGTTGGGGCAGTGCTGGCCCAGCATAATCCCTGCCTCCCTTGCACTGTACTGAACCCCAAATACTTGTGGCTCCCAACCCTCCCCTTTGCCCAACTTGGAACCTCCCACCTGCAAGGTAAATCCTTATGTCCCCAACACAAGCACCCCCAAATCACTGGGCCCACAATACTCCTCTTAGCCTAGAACTACCCCTTTGGCTTGCAACAGCCCTCCCAGCTGCCCCATCACCTCTCCCTCTTGCCAGAAGTTGGGGTTCTGGTCCAGATGCGTGAATTGCAGAGGAAGGCAAGCCTAGGGCTCTTCCAATCTGTGGGGAGGGATGGGGAAGGGCAGAGGTCCTCCTATGGGGAAAGGTGAGGCCTAAAGCAAGTCTCTGGGCAACTCCCCTCTTAGTCACATACCCGAACCAAAGGCCTGAAGGCAGCTGGGAAACCTGGTCTCCAGCTTTGATGCTCCTACTTCCTTGATGTGTGACTTTGGATGCAGTGTGACTATTCTTAGGGGGGCCCGTGTCTGTAACGCCTGACCAGAGGAACTCCCAACCCAGTGGGTGGGAAGGGCCCAATAACACAAGGTGGACAGCCAGCAGAAATGCAGCCCGTAAGCCGTTCCATGAAAAACTGGGAGCAGTGAGGGATACACAGCAAACTGCCTAGTGGACGGCAGCTGGTGCCCTCAGTAGTGCTGGTACTGCCCTTTCCACAGAGGGCCCTAGAGGGTGCAGGTAATCAGAAAAGAAGATTGGAGGGTCGGTTTTGGGAAGGCTTCCTGTAGAAAGTGGTACTTGGCAAGATCTGGGGCAGGTGGGCAGGAAGGTGGAGCACTCCAGGACAGAGGTTTTGTGAGGAGCTTCACGGAGCAAAGAAGCTCGGTCTCAGGTCGCCCGTTCAGCCTCTCCTAGACTTGGAAGGGCGAGGCCTTCAACGGCCCTGCCTCCTCCTCCACCTCCTGCCGACTCCACCCGCGGCGCGTCCGGAACACCGGGAGCAGTGCCGGCAAGGGGGCGGGCCTCGCGGGCCGGGCTCCCGGAGATTGGTAGCACCTGGAGTGATGTCGCGAGGGGCGGGATCGGTGTATCGGACACGCCCTCTTCCCCGGACCCCTTCTCCCGGCCCCGGAGCGAGTCCCCGGGAGGGGGCGCTCCGCTCACTGCGCCCCTCAGGTGGGGGCCTGCGGTGGGCCGGGCCGGGGCGCTGTCCGTGGGCGGGGAGCTGGGCGCGGAAACAGGGGATCCCCCAGAGAGCGCCCAGCCCAGCCCGAGGCTGGACGCTTACAAAAGGCGACTTGTTCTTTCTCGGGATGCCTGCGCCTTCTCAAACATACCTAACAGCCACACTCCAGGGACAGCTACACCCACACAGCCACACAAAGCCTGCCAGGGTGGGGCGTGGGGGGCTGGCGATAGCCCCAGAAATTGGCTGTAAGAAGAGCCCTGCCTCGAACCCCCCCTTGCCACATACTCAAAACCACCTCATCCCATCTCATCCCAAATAATCTGGATACTACCCCCTCTCCATCGCCTAGTGTGCAGCTCTGGGGACACTGACGAAGTCACATTCTGGAAACTGCCCTCTTCCTCATATGGTCTATAGCTCACCAACCCCTGCTCTGGAGTCAGACTGCCAGCTGCAATGCCAGCTCCACAGTGTGTGACCTTGGCATCCAATGAGGCTTCTTAAGGTTACTTTTTACTGAGCACTTACTCTGTGCCAATCCTCATCATCACCCTACATGGTGAGTGCTATCAGTCTTATTTCGTAGAGAGGGAAACTAAGGCTTGGGTAAAATAGCCTAAGACAGGCAAGGATTTGAACCCCGTGTTCTTCCATGTCGCATCATCTCAGCCTCCCATCACGCCACCTTCCACCCTAGCACCCCACCACACACAGAACCGCAGGCAGCAAAGCCATCTATCTCAGAGTCGAGGTGTAATTCTCCACCCCAAACACATCTCACTGTCACAGTCTAGTACCAGGCGGTTTCTCTCACTACTCAGTGTGTTTGGGGAAGGGAGGAGCATCTCCTACCTCTAAGCTTCCCCAGCCCTGATGCTGGACGTCAGAGTCATAAATTGGGCAGAGTGAGAGCAGGGCCAGAACAGGCTGCCTCTAACCTTTCCAGCAGGCTCACCTCCACCTCCCCTGACCCCAGGATGACAAAGCACTGCCATATTGGTTGGGGTGCCTGGACTGTAGCTCTCCCTGGCCTCACAGGCCTAGACCCTCCCCTAGCCCCCGACTCCTGCTGAGAATAAGTAGAAACAAACTCCTTCCTGGGGATGTCAAAGCACCTTTCCGGGGGAGGCGGCACTGTGATCCCCTGAGCCTGGCTAGGGAGAAGGATCGAGTTACTCTTTCCCCAGCTGTGCCTGGACTCCTTGGGACTGACCTTTCACCTCAGCCAGGCCAGGACCCAAAGGGGGCTGGAGTCCAGCCTTCACCTCCTGTTAACCCTCTGCATTCCTCATCTTTCCATTCCTGGGCCCCCAGCGGGTCTCAGGAAGCCCAGCCAGGCATGCCAACCTTTCCCTACCCTCCCATCCTAGGGTCTGGTTTCCCACAGAGCTTTACAGAATGCTCCTCCCTGCCCCCTGCCCAGGCTGCCCTGCCGGGATCAGATACCTCCACCCAAGCAGCTGAAAATGACCTGGGCTATTTTCGCTCTGGGATCACGTTGCAAACTCCCCCTTGAGCTGGCAGCTTCCCACACCCCTCCAGACCATCGCCCCCCACCCCTAATCCCTTACCCAGGGTTACTGACTAACAGGACAGGAGGACTATTAGAGACCACTGGCCTAAACCCTTCAAATGGGGATACTGAGGCCATGAGGAGTCAGGCACAGGGCTGGGCAGAGAACCAGGTTTCCCGAGTCCCTGCCCAGGTCCCTTTCTACTTGTCTAGCACAGCCTGCTCCATACCCTAGATTTTAAATCCTCTGACCCAGCCAAAAACCCAGCCAACCTCCCCTAAGCACCAGAAAGTCACTCTGCAGGCTACCAACAAGTCCCTGAGCCGCCCTGCATGTCAGAAACTGCCTTGGCTGCACTCTTCTCTTTGTTTAGAATTGGGACCAGGTCTGTACCTGTGTCACAGGCATGTGGACCACTGGAAGGTTTTAGGGGGTGCAAAGACCTTTTGGGAGGAAAGACGGGGAGACTGAGGCCTAGAGGAATGAGGAGATGAACTCAAGCTTTATGTCTCTTAATATGTCCATGTTCCCGGCAGCCCCTTGCCCCAGCTTCTTGATCCCCCCTTTCCATTCCTGCAAACCCAGCCCCCTCCGGGCCCCTGCCCCTGCCCCTCTGCCTCAAGCCCCAGCCCTCCTGGGCAGGAATGTGACTGGTCAGGTCTGAGCTGACCACATGAGTGGCTATAAGGTGACAGACCCCCCTATTCTCCCATCCCCCCCAGCCTGGGGGAGCTCACATACCAAGGCAAGGGGTGGGAGAGCTCCTTTAACCCTTTGTAGCCTGACTTTCAGGGAGAAAAGGCAGGGTACTCTACTTCCTGTGGCCAGGCCCAGCATGGACTGCCAGGTGGAGGGAGTGTAGGAAGAATCTCTTTCAGTGAGCAGGGGTGGAATGGGGGTATCCACCCAGAGAGTCCCCACTAGTATTCTCTGCCACCCCAAATGTTTCATCTCATCTCCCATGACATTTGGAAAAAAATAGTCATGAGCTGGTGCTGAGGGTGGAGAGGGAAAAGAGTCATCATGAACCCCAACCTCAGGAACCCCTACTCCAATAGGAGAAGTACAACCCTGCCCTAGGGAGTCTCATGGGGGAGACCAGGCACAGAGGCAGGCTGGGACAAAGAGCAGGGAGCAGAGCAGAGCCCGGAGCTGCAGCAGGAGGAGGAAGAAGCCAGGGCAGGAGCAGAACAAGTCAGGTGGGGTCAGACCGGACAGGCTTCCTGGAGGCGCCCTTGGCCCACACCCCTCCTCCCAGGCTCTGGAATCTCGGGGGTCAGGGTTGAGGGACAGCCCCACCCCCTGCTCCCCTCAGGCTCAGGAATTCCACCAGCCAAGGAGGGGGGTGGCTGCTTCGGCCTCAGTCCAAGTTGGCTCCCACTGGACTGGGAACTGCAGCTCCTCCTCGGCCCCCCACCTCACCCAAGCCCCAGGGCTGGCCCCCAGCCCCCTCCTTTCCCCCTCCCAGACTGGCACGGTGTGTGCCAGGCGTTGGCAGAAAACAAACCCGCCGGGGTGGGTTTGCAGGGAGCGGGGTAACCTTGACACAGTTGCGGCAGTCGCTAATGGCAGACACACACTCCGCCTGTTCTGGGGGGACTGTTGCCGTTGCTAGGAAACCAGCAGCCGCGTGAATGGAAATGGGTCAGTAAACCTGGGGAGAGATAGTGTGACACTCAACCACTGCAGCTGCTCCAGCCCACACCGAAATCCCTCCTCTTCAATATTTATCACTCCCGCCTGGGCCCTCAGCTCCTGCCAGACCCTGCACCAGCCTGGCCTTCAGCCCCCAACTCAAGGCCTGACAGGGATGGGGAAGAAAGATGGAGAGGGTTGCTTATCCATTTTGGGTGGTGGTCCAGATGGGATGGAACTGGCTCTGGAGGAGATTGAACAGGAAACAGTCTAATCCCGTGGTGGGGAACGGGTTAAAAGGTCAATTCACGCCTGTTCCTGGTTTAGGCACTGTGGTAAAATTACTGAGAGTGAGGGGGCTTGAGGCTGCCTGCCTGCTTACCTGTGGAGGGACTGATTAAGGCAGAAGATCTCCCTCCAGGTGTCCTGGGGCCTCCCTCTGTATAAAGATAGAGGGGGAAGAGGCACCCAAAATATGGCCAGGATTCACTCACAGCCTGAAAACACCACCGGATGGTCCCAGTACAACCTGACATCTGATAGCAGCCCAAATGGCCAGGAGCTGCCTACTGCCTTACAATACCGTCCTGGACAGCTAGGCATACTCCAGACAGCCACACACACTGTTCAGAGGCCCTGACAACACCCCTACAGATACCCTACAACAGAACATGACAACTGCAATTCAGAACAGTGCCACTCAGCTCATCATCCATAAACAACCGACAAACCCAGGTGCAGGTGAAACCACGCAGCCAGCATGGGACTGTGCTGACTCCAGCCGCTTCCCCGGGAGACTGGAGCCTCCCTGAGGAGCCTGTCCTGACCCAAAGCCGGGCTCTCTGGTTCATGGATGTTTCTTCCTCCCTCTCACAGGCAGCCTCCTCATCCTGCACACACCCTCAGCACACTGCCCCTGTGATTGCTCTTTTGGAGATACCATCCCATGAGCTGGCTGCCTTGTGTACCGTGCCCCCATTCCCTGGAGGCTGACTGGTCACTGACACACACATTCCCTTTCCCTAGAAGCACGCAGTCTCACAGCCCCGCCTGACACAAGCTCTTGTTCCTATGTACAGGCCTCTCTACAGACAACAGGGACCCAGGGAAGCAGCAGTGCCACTCGCCTGGGTGATATGCTCCCTCCATCCACCACGACCTCCACCTCCACCAGTATCCCTGAAGGGTGTGTCTCAGGAAGGGAGGCACTCCAGCCTTCTGGGGGTGGGGTGGGGATACCTTTACAGGAATCTCAGAGCTGACTTGGTTCTCTATGTATGCCTATCTCCTAGGATACCTCAGTCAACACAGGCTTGGAGCCTGTCAGAGCTAGAAGGTGCCTTAGGGAGCCACAAATCCAACCACCTCTGCTATGCAGAAGGAAGGAAACCAAGGCTCAGAGAGGGGAAGCGGCCTGCCTAATGTCACACAGCCCAACTGCTGGCTGCCAGTTCCTTTCTCTTTCATAGTTCCCCGCTGGGATCCCTCTATGGGTTGGAGAGACACTGGGGGAGTAGGGTACAGTTTAGCCCAGGAAGGCTTTTCTGAGGCAGAGGGAGGTGGGTGGGACTGGACTAGCTGGGAGGGGAATCTGTAGTCCTAGAGAGGAGTTTGTGAGAACTGCCCAGCAGTGCATCCAAAGCCCTGAGCACTTCGCAGCCCTGGAATCTGGGCCACATAAATTTGGTGGAATCCAGGCTTTGCCAAAAAGAGCTGGTGGATACTCATTCCTGCTCCACTTCCTATCCCAGGGCCCCAGAGAGCTGTCTCCCCAAACCAAAGGCATAATGTTCCCTATATCTGGCCTTGAATTCAAGTTCCCTCTGTGGTCCAGGGCATCCCTGCCTTTTATTGTTTACATAGATCTCCACCAGGAAGCCTCTGCAATGCTTGAGTAAAGAGGTGTTCTGCTAGGTAGTTTTTATTTCAACTCCATTTTGCAGAAAAGCAAATTGAGGCTCACAAGAGGTAGGGTAATTTGCTCAAGTTCACACAGACAACAAATGGGGCCTTGAGCTCCTTCCAGTACACCAGGGTCTTTCCCAGTGGACACGGAAGGCCTGTCAAACAGGAAACAGGGAGAACTGGGGGTAGGGGAGGCTGGGAGTTGACACAGGCCCAGGCCCGACATCCTGGGCTGAGGAGGAGCCCAGAGGCATCTGAATTTGAATTTGGGTATCTGGCAGTGGTAGAGTGAAAGGTCGGCAAGGAGATGGGAGAGGAAAACAGAATTCCACCAGCCTCACAGCCTGCCTGGACCACCTCCTGGGGAGCCAGCCCCCACCCCACCCCCAATGGAAGGCAAAAGGAGCACTGTGAGGAGACTAGTGTGACAGAGACCTGGAGAAGTGAAATCTCACAGGCTTGTTGCAGGGGAAGGGAATTCAAGTGTTTTGGGAGCTACCTCTGCTTTCTGGGATGGGGCTGGATGTTACACGGGTGCCCTTACATTTCCCACCCTTACTATGTGCAGATGCTATGCTAATTCATTGAAATGTTGTACAACTTTAAGCACCACCATAAGCCATGGTCTACCTACTATTATCTAGTTTTTCACGTGAGGAAAGGGAAACTCAGGAGTAAAGGGACTTGTTTAAGGTCACACAGCCAGCGAGTGGCAACTGTGGCATAGTTGAAGGGTGCCTATATTCGCTGCTTTTGTTTACCAAGGTGAGAGTATGCTGGGGAAACGGAACTGAACAGGGGCCACTGGCAGGGGGAGAAGGGTCCACCATCAGATGGGGAAGATGCCTGCTGAGTTGCCAAAAAGGTTCAGTCTGCAGAGCACCAAATGGTGCTGGAAGGGAAAAAAGTTGTGGGAGAGCGCCCCTTCCCCTCCCCCACAAAGGGCAGGGTAGATCTCTTTCCCTTCCCCAACCCACAGTGCCAAGAGTGAGCCCTGCGAGGTCACTTACCTACTCCCCTGGATTCTCAGGGCTCCTGTAAAACGAAGCCCTTCCCACCCCGGGGCCCTTTTCTGGACTCTGGGGCCTGCAAGGTGCAGAACTGGCCCCAAAGAAAGCTGCTGCCGCTGTCGCGGAAATTATCCAGGATTTTCCCAGCACGTCTGCCCTCCATGGGCTCCGCCGTTGGGAGGCGGGAGTGCTGGGAGAAGACTGCCTTGCTGCCCTCCTAGTAGCCCACAGACTCCTGTGGCTCGACGTGAGGCTCCAGACCGTAGGCCTGGCCGTTCTAGGGGCCCAAACAGTCCGCCTCCGAGATTTCCCGCCGCCGCCTCCGAGATTTCCCGCCGCCGCCTCTGGACTACCTGGCAGGCTGAGCTGCCCACTGATCCCTGCCACCTCCGCCCCCCTCCCAGATGAGGCCGCGGAGTTTCTGGCTCCTGGAGGAGGTGACGGGCCGAGAGGGAAACCAGGCGGCTGGGGGAGGGGTGTTGCCTGCACCTGGCCCTTCTCCGCCGCGCAGGCCGGGAGGGGCGGGACTGGACCCTCGCCAGACACGAAAAGAGAGGCCGGGGAGAGAAGGGGTGCTCCCTCCACTCCCGCAGTCTGGGGCCGGGTGGCGAGGTCTCCCCACACCACCCTCGCCACGGAGGCGCCCCCTAGGGTCGGGCGCCAGGCGCCCCTGCCCGAACCGGGCGCTCAGCTCGCTCCCCCGGCCGGCCGCGCTCTCCAGCTGCAGGAAATTCCAGAAGCTCTCCATCATCCTCGCGCAGCGCGCAGCCCGGGCTGCCAAGGCTCCCCGAAGGAGAGCCACATGCCGGCCGGCTGCGCGGCCCGCCCTCGGCCCCCACCCGGTCCAAGCCGGCCGGGTAGCCACGTCGGGCCGGGTGGGGGCCAAGCCGGCGCCCCTTCCCGCGCCCCGGGCCCGGCGGAATGCGTGGCAGCCCCGGCCGGGGGCTATTTTGAGCGGGAGGGGAGCGGCCCGGCCTCGGTGTTTTCGGCTTTTTCCTGGCCCCCGGCCCGCCAGCCCGAGCGGTCTGCTGCCCGCGGAGTGGTGTGTGTCGGGGGGCGGGGGGGGGGTGGTCACGTGGTGGGGGGAGGGGAGGGCCGCCACGATCCGGCTCGGGCTCGGGCTCGGGCTCGGCCCGGGGACTGGAAGCGCCCGGCCGCAGTCCGGACCTGCGCTCTCGGCCGGGGCCGAGCGGAGGGATTATTAATAGTGCGCCTGGCTCCGGCAGTGGCTCCAGGGCGCCCGCTACCTGCACGCGCCTCCTTCGGAGAGCTCCGGCGGCCCGGCACTCCCTCCGCAGCGGCGGACTAAGGCCTGACTGGATAGCGCCACTGTGAACCGGCGGCCAATCACAGGCCTCGATTTCCTTACCTGTAAATTGGGGATGAGCTACCTGGCTTTATAGGGTAGGTGCCATATAAAGGTTTTGTTTGCTGTGTGCCTCTCCTTGGGCAAAATGCTGTCACAATTGGTGGCCTCTGTTTTCCTTATTAAAGTTGAAGGGGTCTGAGAAGGCCCTCTGCAGGGAGAGCGTCCCGTACCTCTGAACAATGCGTTTTCACTGACCACCCATTTGTGCCTAGCGACTACCCAATGATCACTGCCAACACGGGGCACCTGCCCTGCAGTATTAGCATGCGCTAACTCGCTAGATTATGAGGGCTCCATGAAGCAGGTAATATCCCCTTTTTGTTAGTGAGGAAGTTGAAGTTCAGAAGGTTACGTGCCCCACCAAAAGTCGCACAATGTCGGAGCCCAAAGTCAGAAAAACTGGCTCCAGAACCCATTAACCACTGAACACAATCTTCACCCTGACACAGGCAGGACAGGCATTGCTGCTTCCCTCCTCCCTTGCAGGCAGTCCCTGGGGACCCCTCCTGCTCTGGTCCCAGTTCCAGGCATGAGGGGCTGTTCTTGCCAGCCCCACTGGGGACATTCCCACCTCCATCTACCCATAGGGACATGGGGGGATCACACCAGTGTCACCTCCACAAAAGTGGAAGCTGGTGTTGGGCATGTGGTGACCCTGGCCCTGTCTAGGCACTGGCCATCCTGAACCTAGCACCTCACACACACACATACAGGGCATCCCAATGCTCACCACCTGCACACCCCGCAACACCAGCACCTGCTGTCATGACAAGAACGCAGAGACCAGCACTCCCAGCACAAAGCCAGCAGCTTCAGACAGCATCCCTCAACATTCTTCCTGGCTACTCTGTCCCTGTCCCCCACTCCCTCTCCAATAGCTCATAGTCCAAATCCCACAATGCATGGGGAAACTGAGGCCCAAGGTGAAGGGATGGGAGGACACCATTGTCCCTCCTGAGACCCTGGGGTAGGATCACAAATGAGGAAAGAAAGTTGCCTTTAGCCAGTTAGTGGCAGAGGTGGGCATCCAATACGAGTCTTTTAGCTCTTGGTTGGCTGCCCTACTGCAGCTCTCTGAATCTGTTCAGCTCCTGCCGCCACAGCAGCTAGAGGAGCCCCCAGAACAGGGTTCTAGAAATGGGCACCAAGGTGTGACCAGAGCCCTAAGGACCATTCTTCGCTCCCAAGTGTCGTTCCCAGACTACTGGGCCCCCAGGTTTCACTAATCCATCAAATCCTAGACTCAGCCCAGCCTCAGAGCCATGGGGGCACAGGCATCTGGGGGTGAGGGGAGATGGCATACAGGGGGAACAGCCTAGGACAGGGCCTGGAGCTGCTTCCTGCTCCCCCCCACTCCCAAGCAAGGAAGCACAAAGGCTGGCAGGCCCCCCACTCCGCCCCGGAAACCTGGCAGTTTATTTCTGTCTCTGGGCCCCCTGTTTCCACAGAGTCAGTCCAGGAAGGCTGGCAGCAGCTGGCTTGGAGGGGTGGAGCTCCTGCTCCCTCAAGGGTCCAGCTGCTACCCCTCCTCCCTCCCCCTGACCTGCCAGGAAAGACTGAGGTGACACTAGGATAAGGGACAGGAACTGGGGGCCAGTGCTCAGAGGTGATACTGAACACATGAGAGGCCCACAGCACTGACAGAGATTCTACCTGAGGCCGGACAGTCAAGACTCTGGGTGAGGGAACCCCCCACTCTCCAACCCAGAGCCCAGATGTTCTCCCAGGCAGTCAGACTACACCCAGTTCAAGTCAGCTAAGGGTGTAACCTCTGGCAAGTGCAACCCTACTTATTCCAGACTATTCTGGCTCATGACTCCTCTGGACCCTCGTCCCAAAGAAAAGCCTGTATCTAAACCTGTGCAGTCCAATACGGTAGCCACTAGCCACATGTGACTATGGCTAGTCAGAACTGGAATGCACTGTAAGTACAAATTATACACTAGTTTCTGAAGTCTTAATATATTTTTAAATGTAAAATACCTCATTAATAATTTTTATAATGCTTATACATTGAAGTGATATTTTAGATATATTGGGTTATATAAGATAAATTGTTGGGCTAGGTGCAGTGGCTCATGCCTGTAATCCCAGCAGTTTGGGAGGCCGAGGAGGACGAATCACTTGAGGTCAGGAGTTCGAGACCAGCTTGGCCAACATGGTGAAACCCTGTCTCTACTAAAAATACAAAAATTAGTCGGGTGTGGTGATGGGCACCTGTAATCCCAGCTACTCGGGGAGGCTGAGGCAGGAGAGTCGCTTGAACTTGTGAGGTGGAGTTTGCAGTGAGCTGAGATTGTGCCACTGCATTCCAGCTAGGGTAACAGAGTGAGACTCCGTCTCAAAAAAAAAAAAGATAGGGTCGGGCACGGTGGCTCACGCCTATAATCCCAGCACTTTGGGAGGCCAAGGCGGGTGGATCACGAGGTCAAGAGATCGAGACCATCCTGGTCAACATGGTGAAACCCCATCTCTACTAAAAATACAAAAATTAGCTGGGCGTGGTGGCACGTGCCTGTAATCCCAGCTGCTCAGGAGGCTAAGGCAGGAGAATTGCTTGCACCCAGGAGGTGGAAGTTGCAGTGAGCCGAGATCGCGCCATTGCACTCCAGCCTGGGTAACAAGAGCGAAACTCCGTCTCAAAAAAAGAAAAAAAAAAAAAAAGATAACTGTTAAAATTAGTTCCACTTACTTCTTTTAACTTTGTTTAATGTGGCTACTTGAAATTTTTACATTACATATGTGGCTTCTATTATGTGTCTACTGGATAGTCCTGTTCTAGATCTTTTTTTTTTTTTTTTGAGACAGAGTCTTGCTGTTGCCTAGGCTGGAGTACAATGGCACAATCTTGGCTCACAGCAACCTCTGCCTCCCAGACTCCAGCAATTCTCCTGCCTCAGCTTCCCGAGTAGCTGGGATTACTGGCATGTGCCACCACGCCCGGCTAATTTTTGTATTTTTTTATTTTAGTAGAAATGAAGTTTCACCATGTTGGCTAGGCTGATCTTGAACTCCTAACCTCAGGTAATCCACCTGCCTCAGCCTCCCAAAGTGCTGGGAGTACAGGCGTGAGCCACCATGCCTGGCCCCCCTTTTTTCCTTTTTGTTTTTTGAAACAGGGTCTGGCTTTGTCACTCAGGCTGGAGTGCAGTGGCACAATCACAGCTCACTGCAGCCTCAATCTCCTGGGCTCAAGCAATCCTCCCACATAAACCTCTTGCATAGCTGGGACTACAGGCTACCATGCCCAACTAATGTTTTAATGTTTTTGTAGAGACAGTTACTACGTTGCCCAGGCTAGTGTTCTAGGTCTTATGGGTTCTGACTTTGGACTAAAGCTTTGCCTTCTCTAGATCAGTATCTGTGTGACTTTAGCTCCCCGACTTTCTCCTATCCAGATCACAGCCTTATCTATTAGTCTAAATCTCACCACCCATACCACCCCATCCCAGTTTTCCAAGAATCTACGTTCAGCCAGAGATTATGGCTTAGTCTGCCTTATACACACTATCTAGTGCATTTCTTGTTCACCAGTCGCCAATATCTACATCCCAGCAAGACTGTGACTATCAATCACCTTCCATGTTAACTTGCCACGGATCTAGGTTCCAGCCTGACCTGCCAACCTTGTTTGCTTAGATCACTGTGTAATTAGGTTTAAAATCTACACACCCTTCAGCAGGAATAAGGTTCTAGATCAGAGGTTGGCAAACTATGGCCCATGGGCCAAATGTGGCCTGTTGTCTGTTTTTATAATTCAAGTTTGACTGGAACACAGCCATGCTCATTCACTTATGCACTGTCTATGACTGCTTTCAAGGTACATACAATGGCAGAGTTAAATACTACTCATGACAGAGACTGAATGCCTACAAATCTAAAGTTTTTATATAGATGAGCAATAAATCCAACCCACCATAAATTTAGATTCTAGCCCAAGACCATGGCCTAGTCTAATCTAGATCACCTCCTGCTGTGGTTCTAGATGGTGCTGCCGACCAGGATCTAAAGCCAGAGCCTAACATTGGTCCCCTGGTGCTTGGGTTCCGAATCCTACTCTGATCTCAGCTGATGGGCCCCAGGACTCCTCTCTGGGATGGAAAGGGTGTCTCTACTTCTTAACTCTCCTAGACAGGTCAAGGCCCATGGGCCCTTCTTGATGGCCTTGGAATGTGGGAGGGAGGGTAGATTCCAGAGACAGCACTGGAGGCTGAGTCAAAGAGTCAGGGGTAAGCCCTTCCAGAACAAGGGGGCAAAATATAATGAGGCCAAGAGATAGTGTAGCCCCACCTCCATCCCTTCCCAGCAGGCTCCAGAGCAGGTCACTTAGCTGGGGGTCATGTGGGACAGATACCAAGCCCTCTGGAAGCCAGGCCAGGGGGCTCTAAATGAAATCCACATCTCCAGCCCCTTACCTCCAACTACCTGATGCATCTCCTCTCGGGGCTGAGCTGGCACCACTACCCCTCTTCCATTCTCTCTTGCTCTGCTATCTCCACGGCCTTCTTTGAAAACCTTCCTGTATCTGTCTCCTTCCTTGCCATTTCTCCTTCTTGAATCCTAGAATCCTTGGCTAACCTTTGCGGTTAAGATCTCAGGCTCTGGATCTGACAAGCCCAGGCTTAACTTCCAACTCTGACTCTGGGCAAGCCACTTCACCTCTCTAGGCCTCCTCAGTTTTCTCATCTGTAAAATGGAAAATAACAATGGTAACTATTTCACAGGTTGTTGTACAGCTTTAACAAGATCATGAGGTATATCACTCTGCCCAGTACCTGGCACATAATAAGCATTTAATGCTAACTGCTGTTTTTATTACTACTGATCATCTATCTAGCTTAGTTCCATGAATGGACTTCAGCAGGTTTATAAACCTCACAAAATTTTGACCAATCAAAACTTGGGTTTTGTTTGTTTGTTTTTTGAGAAAGAGTCTTGCTCTGTTGCCCAGGATAGAGTACAGTGGTGGGATCTCGGCTCATTGCAACCTCCGCCTCCCTGGTTCAAGCGATTCTCCTGCCTCAGACTCCAGAGTAGCTGGGATTACAGGTGTGTACCACCATGCCCAGCTAATTTTTATCTTTTCAGTAGAGATGGGGTTTTACCATTTTGGCCAGGCTGGTCTCAAACTCCTGACCTCAGGTGATCTGCTTGCCTCGGCCTCCCAAAATGCTCGGATTACAGGTGGGAGCCACCACACCCGGCCTGTTTTTGTTTCTGAGACAGGGTCTCGCTCTGTAGCCCAGGCTGGAATGTAGTGGCGTGATCATAGCTAACTGCAGCCTCAATCTCCTAGGCCCAAGCGATCCTCCCACCTCAGCCTCCCAAGTAGCTAGGACCACAGGCATGTGCCATCACACCTGGCTAATTAATTTTTTTTGTCACCCAGGCTCAAAACTGGTTTTGTTTTGTTTTCTGGAGAGAAAGCCCCAGCTCTCATCATCTTCTCAAAATGAGTCCTTAGCCAAAATGGTAACAACAACAACAACAAAAAACAAGGCAGGCATGCTTTAGTTCAAACCAAATAGGAAAATAGAGGCACATAATAAAGAAGGGACCCTCGGAAAATCCAGGCAGATCCAAGGTCAGAAGCCAGGCAAATCGTCTCCTTTTACCACTTCAAGTGGTCTCTCTGATCTGACTTCATCATTTCTCACCTGCTTGGCCGTGACAACCTCCCGGTGGGCTTCCCACCTCCAGTCGCCTCCATTGAATCTCCAGCTCATGCCAGCTACATCTTCCTCAAATCCCATTCTCATGACACTGTGTCTCTGCCCTGAAACCTTTAAGAGTTCCCTATTGCTGACGACAACATCAAGGCCGAGGTCTTTAGCCTGACATTCAAGGGCCTTCAGAGCCAGCTCCGGCCCCACCAACCTTCTGACTGTTCCCTCTCGTCTGGTCAGCGGGGCTGACTTCTTCCTCTCCTCTCTTCCACTCCCCTGAGTCTCAACACCACCCACATGTTCACTCCGTTCTGGACAGATTCTGCCCCTTTGCTCAACCACACAGTGTCTCAGGCCTCCCCTGCTCTGCCCTTGGGGTTGCCTCTGGGTCCAGCCAACCTCTGAACTCACCCTGATTTAGCCAGGCCAGCAGAAGCAGGCCAGGCTTGACTCTGGGAAACAGGCGTCTTGCCCCTGCTCTCTAGCACAGCTCCATCCCTGGACATTGACCCACTTCAGCACTGCCCATGCCCCTCCAATTCCCATCTCTTTTTCATCTGTCCTCTAGACTTTCAGGAACACAACAGCGAATCCCATAGAGAGTTAGCAGGTATAGCACTGTCCTCTAAGTCATGACTCCTGGCTCAGTCAGATTCAGATTGTTGTCTTCAAGCCACAGTGTCTTTATCTATAAAATGGGGATGGTTGGCTGGGTGCAGTGGCTCATGCCTGTAATCCCAGCACTTTGGGAGGCTGAGGTGGGCGGATCACCTGAGGTCAGGAGTTCGAGACCAGCCTGACCAACATAGAGAAATCCTCTCTACTAAAAATACAAAATTAGCTGGGCGTGGTGGTGCATGCCTGTTATCCCAGCTACACGGGAAGCTGAGGCAGGACAATCGCTTGAACCCAGTAGGCAGAGGTTGCGATGAGCCCAGATCGCGCCACTGCACTCTGACCTGGGAAATAAGAGCAAAACTCTGTCTCAAAAAAAAAGAAAAAAAGAAAAAAAAATAGGGATGGCAATACCTGTATTTCACTTGATTCTCAGGAAGAATAACTGCCTTGTAAACTGAAAGGTGCTTTTCCTACTAACACCTACTATACAAGTAAGAGTAACAACAGCCTCCATCTGTACATTGATTTAAAACTGCAATAACCCTGTAATGTGGGCATGCCCAATGCCCCTTCTCTGATTCATTTTCCTCTTTTGTACATATCACCATTTAACAACCATGTATTTTACTTGTTTTTACATTAACTGTTTAATCCTCTAAATGTAAGCTCCTCGAGGGCAGGGATTTGTGTCTGTTTTGTTCACTGTGTGTGTCCTAGAAAAGTGCCTGACATCAAGTGTGCATGTGATGGTTAAGGAATGAATGCATGAGTCAGGTCCTTACTGCATGCCAGGCACTGTGCTAAGCACTCCTCACAGAGCATCTCATCGGAGGGGGCAGGTACTTTGATGACCCCTGATTTTGGAGATGTGATGTTATGTTGACTTGCCCTGGTTACATAGTGGGAAGCAACCTAGCTAGGAGTGGACCGCAGAACCTGCCTTCTTGATCACTATGCTGAAGTTTCTGTCCAGATGGGGGTTTATTTCTATGTCTACCTTAGCTAAGCCTCTCAAATCTGTCACCCTCCCTATGCCCCAGAGGCCACCAGCCCTCCCAATCCTCATCCTGATCTCACTCAGCCATTTCCTTCCACTTCTCAGCCCTGAGCAGCCGTTCATTCTCACCTCAGGGGCTTTGCTGGTGCCCTGGACCCTGCCTGGAATGCTCTGGCTCCCACATCTCTTTCAACCACCCATTTCTCAAGATTCACCTCTTCCGGGAAGCCCTCCCTCCAGACTTCACTTGCTCTCTTCTCTAAGCTCATGTTTATTGCTGGGAAAACCCATCTGACGAGTGCATCTTGATTTGGTTCACTCTCTAATTGTTTCTTGAAGTTGAAGGCCTTGCCTACCTCTGTCCTTCCTTTCTATTCCCCCTGTCCCTCTCCTGGCCAGCCTCCTTCCTCTGCTGGATCCATGCCCTCACACCTAACCCATCTAATTTTTTTTGTTTTGTTTTGTTTTTTGAGACGGAGTTTCGCTCTTGATACCTAGGCTGGAGTGCAATGGCGCGATCTCGGCTCACCGCAACCTCCGCCTCCTGGGTTCAGGCAATTCTCCTGCCTCAGCCTCCTGAGTAGCTGGGATTACAGGCACGCGCCACCATGCCCAGCTAATTTTTTTTTTTTTTTGTATTAGTAGAGATGGGGTTTCACCATGTTGACCAGGATGGTCTCGATCTCTTGACCTCATGATCCACCCACCTCGGCCTCCCAAAGTGCTGGGATTACAGGCTTGAGCCACCGCGCCCAGCCCTAACCCATCTCTCAATAAGGTTTAAAGCTTTGCAATTAATAGTCTGGCTTTTTAGTCTCTCAAACTGCAGCTCCACCCTCTCCCTATTAGCTGTGTTTCCTTGGGCATGTCCTTGTACCTCTCTGAACCTGACTCCTATCTGTGAAATCAGGTTACTATGAGTACCTGCCTCAGGATGTGCATGGCACATAGTAAACACTCAGTAAGTATCAGCCCATGATTATTTCTGTAGCATCTTATCATGTTACCTATCTCCATTCTAAAGGCTTCAGCCTCCCCTCTGCCTCCTTCCTGAACAGTTGTCCCCTCTTTCCAGATTAAGATAATAAGATTGCTAACATGACCCCTGATGATCTGCAGTGACTGGAAAACATGTCTGGCAGCCAGCAGGTGCTTGATATTAGTTTCGAATAAATTAATTAACTAATTTAATCCTCACAACACCCTATGGAGGGGAGGAGAACTAGTGTTATACTCATTTTACAGACAAGGAAATCAAGGCCCAGAGAGGGAAAGCAACTTCTGGTGGCTGGGATTTAAACCCAAGCAGTCTGACTCCAAAGCCAGGCTGCTCACTGTCCATTCCATCCTCACTATTCCCATCCAGATCTGCTCTGATGCCAACCCCAGGGAGGGACCCTTTCTTTCTCCAGGTATTGGAACTTAGCATCTAGATGGATGCTCACTGAGCCCCTGCTCCAGGGCTCAAACCTTCATGTTTTATCTCACTTGAGCCTCACAAAACCCTATGAGTGCCATTATTATTTCCCATCGACAGGTCAGGAAACTGAGGCCCAGAGAGGAGTTAAGTAACTAAGGACATACAGAATTCAAAGCCCAAATTCTTTAAATGACATGATGTTTTTTGCAATGTTTTTCTCTTACTGTTTTACCCAGCTGTTGAGAATTGACCACAAGTATCTGCCTTGTTTTTCCAGTTAGTTGGGCAGCAAGCTCTTTGAGGCCAACCCTTCCACATTCCCCCACTGGTGGCCAGCACTGTAGCAGGCTAAACTGTGCTCCATAGCGGCTTCCGAATCGATGCAGCACAGCCTGACACTGCCTGTTTCCCCCATAGCAGGTCTTGGTTTGTAGGCCACAACTGCCCTATCACCCTATCAAATTTAGTGTTGGCAAAGGCAGGGCTAGGTCTCCCCTTTGGCCTAGACTAGAGGCTCCTCAGAGTTGCCTTATCTCCCAGGAATTGAGGGCTCCCATCTCCTACTTAGGGCATCAAGGGGGCAGGACAGGCCGGGCATGGTGGCTCAAACCTGTAATCGCAGCACTTTGGCAGGCCAAGGTGGGCAGATCACCTGAGGTCAGCAGTTCGAGATCAGCCTGGCAAACATGGCGAAACCCCATCTCTACTAAAAATACAAAAACTAGCTGGGTGTGTTGGCATGTACCTGTAATCCCAGCTACTCAGTAACAGGGCAACATGGCAAAACCCTGTCTCTACTAAAAATACAAAAAAATTAGGCAGGCGTGGTAGCATGTGCTGGTAGTCCCAGCTACTCAAGAGGAGAATCACCTGACCCTGGGAAGTCGAGGCTGCAGTGAGCCTCGATCACTCCAATGCACTCCAGCCCAGGAGACAGGACTGAGACCCTATCTCAAAAAAAAAAAAAAGAAAGAAAAGGAAAGAAAAAGAAAAAGAATGAATGAACAAGAACTCTGGATTCCAGCCTTCCAAGTTCAAAGGGTGGCTCCACCACTTACTGGCTGTGTGACCTTGGGCAAGTCACTTCACCTTTCTACACCTCAGTTTTCTGATATATAAAACAAGAACACTAATAAAAGGGCTGCTACAATGATTAAGTGAAGATCTATTTAAAAAGTTAGAAGAGTATCTGGGACATGGTAAACACTATATACGTGTTTGTTAAATAAATAAAAGTTGAGCTCCACCTAGCTATGGAAAGGTCCCCGTGGTAGGGTACAGAGCTAGTGACAAAGCAAGCCCCTGTTCCAAACAGATAATTGAAGACACACAAGGAAACGGGAAGAGGTAGCAGAGACCGCACACCTTCGGGAACCCCCTTGTGGCAGGGACCTACTCCTCCTCCCCACATCCTCCAGAGGCAGAGGACCCCATTTCCTGGTCTAATCAGTCTTCTACCTAAACCCCCCACCCGAATCCCCAAGCCACTTCCCCTACCCTCCCTCCCACTGTTAACTCTTTCCATGCAATCAGACTGTGGCCAGAATTCAGGCCCTGCTGCTTAGTTGCTGTGTGACCTTGGGCAAGTTACTCAGCCTCTCTGAGCCTCAGTGATCTCCTCTATACAAGGGGATCATCCCCCTGGAGGTCTGTCCTAGGGATTAATTAATAGCTGAAATCATACCCATGGACATGTCCACAGATACTAGGACATGCTGGTGACCCACAGGCCTGACAATGTGGATGGGCATGCTGTTTGAGCACTGGGGTGGGGGAGGGAGAGGGAAGGGGAAAGGGGCTGCTGTTAAAAACTGACCCCCCCCACTTCAAAAGTTTCCCCAAGGGTGCCTAAGCACCATCCAAGGCAAGTTCCCCATCCTTCCAACCACCACCCTATGACATCAAAATATTTATTGGGAGACAGGCAGGGGCCTCGAGTCAGGCTCCTCATTGCCACAGTCCCTACTTCCAAGACCCTGAAGCAGACCTGGGCAAGAAAAGGAAGGCAAAGGAGGGGCCACAGGTGAGGTTGGAGGAGAGGACCCCAGTGGGGAGGATCCCTGGGACGAGAGGAGCAGAAGGCGAGAGGGACAGGTCCCCCAAGGACCTCCATCTCCCCCACAGCTAACCCAGCAATCACCTGGCCTGGCCTTCCACCCCTTTGAAAAGGAAGAGGAGCCAGCCGCAGTAAGTTATGATAGGCGATTACCCATCATTAATTAATTAAAATAAACAGCAGATTAAATACAGCAAAATTAAAATAGCACAGGAAATTAATTCTCTCCCAGCCCCACCTCACAGGTGAGATGCTTAAAGGGCCCCTTGAAGCCAGGATCCAGGGCAGCTTGGGCTTGGAGGGGGGGTGTCACCAAAACCTAACTTACACCACAACTCCCGGCAACCCCACACGTCACCCAGCAGAGCCCAGCTACCCACAGGCATTCACCTGGCTCTGCCACCCCAAGATTGACCTCCTGGCTTCTTATCCCTGGAGGAATCCAAGCTCTGCTTCCCGGTCAGTGGGCAGGAAGGATCCTGACACCCTCTAGGCCAGGGATTGAGCACTGGGTCCTCCTAAGTACATGGTCCACATCTACCACCACACAGGTCAGGGCAGAAGAAAAGACGGACCCTGGCCCTCTCTTCTGGGTCCCTCTGGGGCTTGGAGTCAGGTCTTGGCAAGACCCCCCTCTTCTGTGCTGAGCCCCTGGCCCCTCATTTAGAGTGCTCCAACATCCATCTCTGAGGACCCCTCACTTTCCTCCACTCTTTGGTTTAGGATGCTCTGGAAGAAAGCACTGCCGAGGCCCAGAATCCCAAGGCAGAAAATGCCTGACCCAGTTGGCTAGACCAACCCCTAGGATGTGAGGCCAGAATTCCCTCCTACGCGAGACTAATCGGCTCATTGCCCAGATGGGAAAACTGAGGCTGGGGAGGACAAGGCATTTTGTTTGTGATCACCCAATAACCTAGTAGGAGAGCCTGAAGCTGACTCTTTATGGGGTACGTTCCATGTCACCACTCCAACAATGGATTTTCAGAGGGCAGCTCAGTTCTATGCTGTCCCCTCCCAGCCTAGTCACTGAGGCCTCGC
This sequence comes from Aotus nancymaae, assembly GCF_030222135.1. NCBI lineage: Eukaryota > Metazoa > Chordata > Mammalia > Primates > Aotidae > Aotus > Aotus nancymaae. The sequence goes on from NW_026988467.1 coordinate 24,155,186, forward strand.
CTCCATAAGCCCATCCCACAACTTTCCCTTCTGTCCTCCACAGCAACTGGTTAGACCTCAACCAACCTCAGTTACTGCCCTTGGGCTTGCTGTTCACATAGTCTGCTTGAAAGCTCCTTTCCCAACTTCTCCCTGCCCAAATTCTACCAGCCAGCTTGATACCAGCTCCTCGGTGAGCCACCCAGAACCCTGACAAGTGCTGCCTCGACTTCCTTTAAGCTTCTGGGGTGGAGGTGAAGGAAAAGACTCCTTCTCTGCTGTCTGCGTGATGTGGTTATCAGGTGAGCTTTCTGGAGCCTAAGAAAAGAGTCTGGGCCCCAGCAGCTGGCACAGTACCCAGCCCTCAGAAGATGCTCAGTAAATCTCCTCATCTGATGTCCCCCCACATCCAAGTGATAACTGACAATAATGGCTATCATTTATTGAGCAGCTACTACAAGCCCAGCACCTGCACTGCCCCATCCTTGCATGACAAACCTTGCTCATAGAGGTTGTGTGACTTTCCTAAGGTCACTCAGCTCAGGAATTGGAACCCCACTGACCCTTAACCCTAACTGAATCTCCTTTCCGTCCTACTCACCACTTCTAAGTTGAACCATCATCTCCCACGTGCACTTCCCAAGCCCCTCAACTAGCCTCCCGCCTCTGGTCTCTCCCTCCCCTGGTCCTGTCACCAAAGATTTCCCATAACCCCTTGTAGTCCATTGGATAAAACTCAGGCCTTGTAGCCCATTGGATAAAACTCAGGCCCCTTGTAGCCCATTGGATAAAACTCAGGCCCCTTGTAGCCCATTGGATAAAACTCAGGCCCCTTGTAGCCCATTGGATAAAACTCAGGCCCCAAAGCATGGCATCTACACACCGTGACATCTGCCTTCTGCCCTCTTTGCAGCATCTCCTCTGGTCTGTGAATGTCCCTCCATTTTCCCAGCATAACACACTTGATTCACGTCTAGGCTTTGCATACACTATTCCCACTGCCTGGAACATCCTTCCCACGTTTCCTCTTCTGAATTCCCACACATCCCTCAACATCCAAGATCAAGGGTTACTTTACAATTGAGTTGGAAGAGAAAGGCAACAAATAGGCTGGTCACAAAACTGAGAGCTCTGTGAGGGAAGGGCTCACGTCCATCTTGGTCACGACAGTATCCCCAGGGCTTAACTCGTAATCAATGCTCAGTCAATATTTGTTGAATGAATCAATGAATGCGCTGTATAGACCTGCTGACTAAACAGAGAAATGACAAAAGAATACAAGGCCACAGTAGGCAGGGCCGGAGGTAGACAGGGAGAGACTGAGGCCAGGAAGGGCAAGGACGCGGTCAAGAGCAGTAACAAACACCGTCAGGGCTAATCTGCAGCAGGCCACACTCTTGGCAGAGAGAGTGTTTATAAGAGACAGAGGAAGGAAAGTGATGGTGTGAGGGAGGCTCTCTGTGTGTGTGCGCACATGGGCAAGAAGAGGTGAAGACGCGTGTGTGCTGCATTTGTGAATTAGCCTGTGTGAAAAGGCAGGGAAGGATGGAAACATGTATGTGTGTGTGTTTGCAGGGGCTGTGTACGCATGCCACGAAGGCTGGGGTATGTATGAGTGTGTGTGAGAGGAAGGCTGTGTGTGCACAGGATGCCGTGTGTGTACGTGATGGAGGTTGTGCACTTCCGCTAGGAGGGAGTGACTGAGAAAGACAAGAGCGGACACACAAAGGAGGGGTGAGTGAGTGAGAAGCTACGTATGGAGGTCTGTCGTGAACATGTGCAGGAGGAGATGGTGTCCCTGTGAGTGTGACCAGCAGGGAATGTGTAGGTAAGAGGTGTCAAGGCTCTGCTGAGGGTGCGGCTGCCATGGCCTCGACCATAGGCCTGGTGCCAGAGGTGGGGGCTGGCCCTGAGCCCAGGGTGGGGGGTTCTGACAGAGCAGAAGATTCCTCAGAGTCCTCCCTGGAGCCACAGGCGCCAGATTACCATGTCCCTAGGCAGGGAGGTCGAGGAGGAGGCCCAGATGTGCATGCGCCTCTACATCTGTCCACAGTAAAACCTCTGGGTATTCATTGTGTCTTTGTCTGTGTCCGGCTGTGCACGCCTGTGCTTGTGTGAGTACCACCGGCTGTGTGTCTGTGCCTGTCTTTGTCTCTGTATGTTTCTGGGCCTTTGTCTCAGTGTGTGTGGCTGTTGATCTATGCCTGTCTGCATGGCAGTGTCTGGTTTTGTGGGTGTCTAAGTGTGTCCTAGACTCCATGCATGTCTAAGTAGTGGGTGCCAGCATCCTGCTGGACTGCTGTTTGCATGTGTAGGTCTATGCGGTCTCAGTGTGAGGGCACACTGTGCTTTTGAGACTGTGGGTCTAGGCCTCGGTGTATCTAAGTGTAAGTGTGTGCTTGTGTTTCTGTATGGGAGACTATGCCATGTGTTGTAGTATAGAAATGCTTATCTGTCTGTGTGTTTGTGAGACTAAGGATATGTGTGTGTCTGTGCCTGTGTGTGTGTGTTGGGTGTGAGGGGTTTGTCACAGACTGGTGAGCAAGTTAATCTCAGACTCCGTGACACGTGGAATAAAATCACGCTCCCATAATGGAATCATTCGTCTTCCTGTCCAAGAAGAGAACCAACTCTTCACCCTCCGCCCTGGGGGAGCCAGTGGGGCCAGGGCCAGGGACCGGCCCCCACCCAGGCCCCCTTCTGGCCCCAGCACCCCCACCCCCTCCTCTGCTCCACCAGGCTCATTCTGCTCCAGAGTGCCCTGGTGCCCACTGTGGGCTGGGCAGGGCTCCAGGACATGTGACTGGGCCTTAGAGGCCTGTCCTGGGCCCCCTGCCCCACCCACTGCTGAGGAGGGCCCTGCCCTGAGATGGGGGGGTGCAGGAAGGACTCTTTGGGCCCCTCCTTCTCCCGGAGGGGAGGGATGAGCTGCAGGCCGCCTGGCCGGGATTTTCCATCTCTCAGCAACAAGATTCCTGGTGAGCAGGCTGCAGGGTTTGGCAGGGCGCCTGCTGGAGACCCGCCCTCACCCGCCAGGATGCCTGGGTCCCTAGGGCCAGGCAGCAACTGGTTCCCTGGGGAGCTGTTGGGGGGCCCACAACTCCAACCTACTGTTGCCTGGGCCTGTGGGAAAGCCAGACCCTTCCAGGCCCCTGCCTCCCAACCAAAGATGGCTCCCTAGCCCCCCCAGGCAAGCCACCACCTTAGCTTAAGAAAGTGTTCCCAGGCCAGCCATCCAGCACCCCACCCCCACCCCTGAGCACACACCCAGCCTGGGTTCCACACCTCACCTCCAAGTCCAAGGGCTATCAAGGTAGGGTTGTGCTTCTCCTCTCAGACTAGGGGGTTCTGAAGACAAGGCTATATGTCCTGCATCTGCTAAATCCCTCCTGGTCTTAGCTCTCCTTCCTGGCTGAGCTGACAGCCACCAGAAGAGGATTTAAGGTCCCAAGTTGGGGAAACTGAGGCAGTGAAGCCGTCCACCCTACCCATCACAATGAGTCAAAGACAAAATCCAGTCATCAGGACTTGTCTTAATGCTGCCTAGCAATAGTGGTTGCAACTCTTTCTTTCCAGTGGGAGGGTGCAATTTCCAGAGGGGATGAGCATCAGTTAGAGGGAGTGAGGAATGGGCAGGTGGGCTCCCTCAACCCCCAACACCCTGGATGAGCAGCTAGAGAGCAGGTTTGGTAAGAGATTAAGGTTGAGGAGGAAAAACGAGATGCTCCATGATTTATGAGCCTAATTCTTCTCCCTTAAATTCCCCTCCAATGCCCCCCCTTCCCCAAAGCCCCAGCCCGGTCCCTCCAGGGCCATGCTGTGGCCCCAGGCCAATGTCAAGGCCCTAACCCATCCATCAGCCATTGCCAGGGAGTTTCCACCCCAGTGGGTTTCAAAGGGAGGGGCACAACTGACACTAGGGGCTCAGATTGATGGGGAGGGGGCATGGCCCTAAGGAGCCTGCCAACAGACCCCTGCACCCTCCCAGAAGCTAGGGGCTCACAACATCCAGAGAGGAAACTAGGCTGGTGGGTGGGGCCCAGGAGGAGGTAGCCTCCCAGCTCTGGTACCACACCCAGCCCTACCCTTTCAAGAGGCCAGGAGACCGGGATCCCACAGGGGCCCTATAGCTCACAGGGTGTGTGACCTTGGGTGGTGACTGCTCCTCTCTGGGCCTCAGCCTCCCCACTGCACAATGCAGGAAGTGGCTCAGATATCCCAGGTAACCCCCTTTGGGCTCAGCCCCCCTTAGCATTAAGCCCTGCCCTCTCTCCAGAATGTGGCCCAGATGGGGTAAGGTCACAGCAGCTACCTGGAGGAGTTCTCAAAGCCACCCAAGTCAGAGCTGAAGAGTTTATGGTGATCGCCCCTCCACCATATGCCCATTTGCCAGTCCCTGAGAGAGGGTCTGGAGTCTGCACCAAGACCTGAGTTTTACTGGTGGGGTGGTTAAGAGCACGTGCTCTGGGGACAGAAAGACCTGGATTAATGTCTTAGCTGCACCGGTAATTTGTTATATTAAGAGCACGTGCTCTGGGGACAGAAAGACCTGGATTAATGTCCTAGCTGCACCGGTAACTTGTTATATTAAGTCCTGCGCCTTTTCTCAGCCTCAGATTCCCCATCTGTAAAATGGGGCAATAGTGCCTCCCTGCTAGGACTATTGAGTTGAAATGAGAAAATGCATGTGAAGGCCTTGGCACGGTGCCTGTCACATATTTAGCGCTTGAACAATGGTAGCTATCATCATTGTGGTTAGTATTAACATAAATCCAGTGGCCAGGGAGAGGGGGGAAGAGGGATCCCTGACCTGGCTGGAGGGTGATGCCAGCTTTATCCTTGAGCCAGGTCAGGAACCCCGGGGTCTCAGCCCAGGAGGGCCAGCCCAAGTCCTCGAAGCCCCCCAGCTGTCTCCCCTATTCGTTAAAGGCCTCTCATTAGTGAGCCTGGGCACCTGCCCCTCCACGCGTAATAAGCCTCATTAGTATCTTAGCCCCAAGCTCTGAGCCCAGAGTCTATGTGTGTGCACACGCATGAGGGTAGGGGCTGCAACAGGCCACCAGCCAGGAGACAGCATCCTCGCCAACCACACCCCCTGCCTGTCATCCGCAGAGCCCGTCACCACCCAGCTTGTCACCTGCCTGCCTCGCACCCGCACCACCTGTCACCCACCCAGCTCATCACCCACCCAGCCCATCACCTGCACCACCTGTCACCCACCCAGCCTGTCATCGGAGCCGCCTGACAGACATCTGGGTGGGGGACAGGAGATGGGGAGGAGAAGACCACAGGGGTGCGGAGCTGGGGGCCCCAGAGACCCTGTGGGACCCCCACTTCAGCTCGGCATCCTGCAGCATCGCCATGGCAACCTCTCAAGCCGCAACCACTTTCCCAAACATCCCCCGCCCTCCCCCCCCAGGCCCTGCTCTTAGCTGAGCTGAGGCTGAGAAGAGCCTGAGTGACAGCAGAATGAGGCAGGAAGGAGGAGGCTTCTCAGCTGGCTGGCCTTGACCACCCTTCGGCCCCTCTGGACTCGGTTACTCCATCTGCAAAATGGAGGGTCCGGAACGGAGGAGGCCCCTGTAGACAGGCCATCCCTCTCCAGCCTGGATTGGCTGAGCCGGCTGCCAGTTAACCTGTGAGGGCTGGGGGTGGGACGAAAGGACTGGGGTTTCTGGGTTCTTCCACACTTCTCTACCTCGGGCCCAGCTCAGAGAGGCCGGGACCATGGTCCAAGCTCACACAGCAGACGAAGAGGCGCAGGCTGAACAGGAGAGGGGTTCTGCCAAAGGACTGCCAGCTGGAGGCGCCACATTGGGTGACCCAAGGTGACCAGGGGCAGAGTTGGCCCCACCTCCAAGCTGCATTATTTATAAAACCCAGAGCAAGGAGCTGAGCAACAGCTGCGGTGCTGCCCCTCCAGGGGGCACAGGCCTCGGTGGAACGGAGAAGACACGGTGCCTCCTCAGGGAAGGCCCCTAGGGTCCCGGGCTCCCTCCAGGGCTGGCTGGGGCAGGGGCTGAGGTGGGGAAGGGGGAGCAGCTTCGTCCCTCCCCTCCCCCTCCACTCCTCCAGGCAGGCAGCGATAGGATTACTTCTGCATGACTGCCCGCTCCACAGGGTTCCAGAGACCCTCCTGCCTGCAGCAATCTTTAAAATTCCTCCAGCCCAACCTCTCTCCCTCTCTTCCCGCAGTGAATGCTCCAGAGTCTACCGCAGTGTGCCCACTGCTGCCGCCGCCACCACTACTACCCCCAGGCAGGCTAGGACCCAGGTCCTGGTGCTTGCCCATGGGCAAAGATGGACCCATCCTCGGGGTGTAGCCCTGTGTCCCTCAGAACCCTCTAAGGCCCAGGCCCTGGCCCATTTCCTCTGGCCCTTGGTGTTGTCTCGGTCCCACAGCCACGGCTCCAGCTGGGGTCAGCTGTGCCAAGGTGGCCGGGCACGTATGTGCAAACACCCCCAGTGGGTCTTGGCATGCCTGCCCATGGCCAGAACTGGCTGCCCCACCTCTGCTCTGACCCCCTCCCTATCTCACCAATCCCTGCTTCCCCCAAGGGTGGGCAGACAGCTGGGCTAAGCCAGTGCCTGTGGCTCCCCAGGGCACAAGAGGCAGGCAGGAATCGATTCACTGAATTTTTTAAGGCCCTAATGGAGCCTGCAACCCAGGACCTGCTGGACTGGGACGCAGGCGATGTCTTGGGGACCCTTCCCATAGCACCGCAGTTGCTTCCTCTTCAGTGGGGCCCTTCTGTGAGCCTTTCCTTAGCAAGAGAGGAGGCACAAGGGACCCCTGGGAAAGAGGAGGGATTGGGGGGCTGTGAGCAATACCCCCATCTCCCCAGCCCTAATGCAGGCAGAAGCAGCTCAGCCTCTAAATCACTCCCCTCATGCTGCCCTCTGAGGCGGATTCTGTGCATCTGTAATTAGGGGGTGGAACAGATGGTGGAGATTCCGTTTAAAATCATGCATCTAGTAAAGTAACCTTCACTGTCGGAACTGACTCCCAGGGAGACCAAGCCCTGCAGCCTGGATTGGGGGGTTGGAGGGGAGTGTGTCAATCCAGCACCTTCCCCATCCCTCTCCTTGAAGCCCCAGGCCCCATGTCCCTCTCAGGTGAACCAAGGGGTTGAGGGGGGCAGTGATTTGGCAAGCACTTGAAAAAGTGTAGGCTTGGGGCAAATCCCCCCGCCTACTCCCCCCTCTAAAAAATACATGCCAGAGCCAGGGTAGAGCTGGGTAATGAGAGTTCCTGGCTGAGAGACCAGGGTGACCAGGTGCCAAAGGGCTCTGCCCCCGGTCCAAAGGGGCCCCAAACCTTCAAGCCCAGGCCAGGGTACCCAGAACACAGGGTCTTGGGTGGGGCAGCGTTGAACCAGATGTCCAGCCTCACTGTCCAGGAATGAAAGGCCTGGGGTGGTGAAGGGGTGGAGATGCCTCCCCAGGCAGAGGAGGCTCTGGGAAGAGGGGAGTCCTGGGCATCAGAGAGAGAGAGCACACAGGAGTGAGCAATGTGTGTGACAGGCTGAGGCTGTCTAGGGGAACAAGGTGGGGGAGAGGGTGTGCTGGAATGTGCAAATGGTGGGAGTGAGGGCTGCAGAAGAATTAGGCGGGGTATGTGACAGGGTGCCGTGGGGTGCAGGTGGAGCACAGAATGGGTGCAGGGTTGTGACTCGCTGAGGCTGTGTGTCTTTGTGTATAAGTGTGGTGTCAGGGTGTTTGGAGGGGTGTAGGGGTGTCCCTGGGCCCTTAGGTGGCTGAGGAAATACCGGGGCTGAGACTGTCTGGGGAGTGGAGGGGCCAGACCATGAGGATTGCCTGTCAAGGAGGTGCTGGGATCCGGGGGGCAGTGTGCACGTGTGCCCGTGCAAGCTTCAGGAGGTATTAGAAGCTTTGGGCCTGATCTGTTTGGAGATATACTAGAACCAAAGCCATGCCTCTGTGTGTTTGAGGCGAATATTGTGGCTACAGAGGGTGTTCTTGTTTGAGTGGGTGTTAGAAGCAGTGAGTGTATGTGTGTTGCAGGGGGAGGCTGTATGTTAGGAAAGGTATAGGGGACGATGCCGGCATTTGAGGAAGTGCTGAGCTATAGCTGGGAGAAATGCTGGGGCTGTGGGCAGAGCATGTGTGTCTGGGGCGGTGTCAGGACTGAGGGCCTGAGTCTGTGGGAAGGTAGCAGGCCTGTAGCTGGGTTCTGGGTGTATCTGGCAAACTACTGTGGTTGGGTAGGGGGTTGATATGCTGAGGGTGCAGTAGCTGTGTGTGTGTCTGTGTGTGTGTGTCTGTGTGTGTTGGAGTGTTTAGGGATGTATTGGGAGGTCATGAAAATCTGGGTTTTGGTGAAGTACTTGGGCTGTGAACAGTGCCTGGAAAGAGGCTGTGGCTGGTGGAGGATGCATGCGGTTTGGGGAGGTGCTGGGGAGTGTCTCTGGAAAGGTTACTGGGACTTTAACTGGGTACCTGCAAGGGTCTGGGGAGGCGTTAGAGACCTGAGGTCCCTCTGTATGTGGGAAGGGAAGAATGGGCCTCCGATCTCAGGGACGTGCCAGGGGCTATCGTTCATGCCTGGGGAGGTGTGAGGGCGGTGCCCGCGCTCCTGGTGTCTGGGGAGGTGCTGCAGGTGTGTGGGCAAGCATGTGGTGGTTGTGTGTTCAGGGTGTGTTGGGGGTAGCTGGATGTCGGGGGCTGTCTGTATGTAGAGTGGCTGTGTGTTTGTGGAAGTGTGTGGGCTGGGTGTTGTAGGTGGAGCAGTTGTGTTTTAGAGGTGTTGGAGCTGTGAGTACGTATGTGGGGCAGTTGTCTATTTAGAAGGTGTTGAGAGCTGTAATTGAGTCCCTGTGCCTCAGAGAGGTGAAGGGGCTGCAGGGTGTGTGTGTGTGTTTCAGGGGATGCCCCTCTGGGAAAATGAAGAACAGAATCCTGGCCTTTGCTCCAGGGCCTAACTGGGGGCTACCTGCTAGAACCCCTATGCTACGAGGTGCCTGTGCGGGGGTATGGAGACAGGCAGTCCATCTGTCTCTGCCTGTGCCCAGGCCCAAGGAGCAAAGCTGCCTCCTCGCTCCCTGGGGGGCAGCAGCGGATCCAAGCCCACCCATCTGCCTTCAGATGGTCGAGGCAGGAGCCTCCACAAAGCTGCCTGGAGGGCATCACTGTGTTTGAAGAGACACAGGCTGGGGGTGGGGGAACGGCACAGCGAACAGTCCTCACGGAGGCTCCTTTAAAAACCACTGATGCCAGGAGAGAGGAAGAGGGAGGACAAGGGCGGGTATGTCTGTCCTTGTGCATCTGTGTGGGTCAGTGCCCAACTTCCAGGCCAGGAGCCCCTTCCTACATGCTTGTGCTGGATGTTTCTGTTCAGGTAGCACTCAGGCCTCACTCCAACCCAGGCAAAGGCTCCCAGCCTCACACCTGAACTACATCCTCCTATCTGCACAGTCCCTACACTCACACACAAACACCTTCCCACATGCCTGCCTGCCACTGCACCCTCACACATGCAGTTCGCCCCATGCCCTTAGACCTTTGTATATGTACCATCACACATATCCCACCCGGCAAAACCCGTGCAGTTGCACACACCCATCTTACACACACACTTAACACATAAACATGCATCCACACACACTCTACACACCTTGGAGTTCCCTGGCACACCCGTATCCTGTCTCATATACACTCAGTCTCTCTCACTCCATGATGACATTCGCCATCCCTTAGACTTGCACACGCAAGCACGTTTCTGCACGCACGCCTCGCCACCTTTGCGACAGCTTTCCCACTACCCAACCCGCCGGGCGTTTCTGTGTCCAGGCCAGGCCCTGAAGCTTCCCAGAAGAGCTCCCACCAACTGAGAGGGCCTTCTGCCTCCCCACCCTGCCAGCTGGGTCAGAGTACAGGTGCAGGCGGGTGGGGGGAGGCTCTCTGTGCTCTGGTGTGACTGCCACTGTATGTGTGAGGGTGTGACTCTGTGTGTATGTGTGATAACATGTCCTGAGACCCATGACAGGGCCTGTGAGTCGACACCTGTATGGGTAAGGAAGCACAGGTGCGTGTTCACCAGTTATGTCCATGAGATGCAGAATGAGTGTGAGGGTGAAGATATACATGTCACAAATGTGTGTGTGTGAGAGACAGGGAGAGAGAGAGACGCAGGGCCTGTGTAGACAGGTGTGACCATGGGGGCTGCGTTTATACAAGGGACATCCCCCGGGTGAGTGGTGAGTGTGAGGGGGTGTTTCCCAAGACAGGAGAGGAGTCAGGGCTGCAGGCCTCTCAGCAGCCCCTCCCCTACAAAAAGAGGAGCAGGGAGCAAGGGGCTCTGGGCAGCTTCTCTCTCTCTCTCTCGCTTGCTCTTTCTCCCTGACCTCTTTAGCAGCTGGAAACTGAGCCGGGGGTGGAAGGAATGGAGACTTGGCTGGCCTGGGGGTTTGGGGAGGGAAGAGGGAGAAAACACCTTCCAGATTCTCATCAAATCCCTGTTTGTGGTTTGTAGCCTCCAGTCTCCTCCCTCCCTCTTCCTCCCTCTCTCTCTCTCTCTGTCTGGGTTTCCCCCTTTCTTTATCTCTTCCTGTCTCTCAGCCTCCCCATCTTTCTCCTTCTCCATCTCAGTCACCCTGTCTCCTTTCTTGTCTCTAAGTCTCTGTCTTCCATTTTTCTGCCTCCTCCTCTCTCTGCCAGCACCTCTGTCTGTCCGTCTCTCCCTGTCCCAGTCCATCTGTCCGTCTCTCTCCGTCTGTCTGTGTGTGGGTGTCTCTGTCCATCTGTTCCACCACCCATCTGTCTGGCTGTCTGTGTTAGTCCTTCCAAGGGTGCCCACTCGCTCCCCAAGGCACCCTCCCCCAGGTCAGCAAGGCCTCTCCTGGCTCTGAGGGTGGGAGTGGGGGGTGCAGAGCTGCAGCTTCTGGAAGCTTCAGTAGCAGCTGGGCTGAACTGGGAGTTCGGGACCAGCCAGCTGCAGAAGCGGCCCCTCCCCTGGGCTCTCAGGCCAAGGACCCCAGAGCAGAAAGAGGAGAGAAAACAGGGTCTCACTGCAGTTGAGCTTGTGTGTGTGGTGGAGGGGGCTGGGGGCAGGCAGGGCCTCACTTTACTCTCACTTCACCATTGCCCTCAGAGTCAGGCCCTGCAGGAGAGGGATCCTCACTGCCCACCTTCCTCATCCCTTGGCCAATGGAAGAGATGCTGGGATCCAGGATCCAGGAGGGAGGGGCCAAGAGAGACCAGGCCTTGGGGAAGGAGGGGCTGGGAGCCAGGGCTTCCTGTCAGCTGGGCTGGAATGGGGGCTCCTTCCCTCCTCCCTTCCAGGTAGTCCCTGGGGACCCCTCCTGCTCTGGTCCCAGTTCCAGGCATGAGGGGCTGTTCTCGCCAGCTCCACTGGGGACATTCCCACCTCCATCTACCCATAGGGACATGGGGGGATCACACCAGTGTCACCTCCACAAAAGTGGAAGCTGGTGTTGGGCATATGGTGACCCTGGCCCTGTCTAGGCACTGGCCATCCTGAACCTAGCACCTCACACATACACATACAGGGCATCCCAATGCTCACCACCTGCACACCCCTCAACACCAGCACCTGCTGTCATGACATGAACGCAGAGACCAGCACTCCCAGCACACAGCCAGCAGCTTCAGACAGCATCCCTCAACATTCTTCCTGGCTACTCTGTCCCTGTCCCCCACTCCCTCTCCCCCACTCCCTCTCCAATAGCTCATAGTCCAAATCCCACAATGGATGGGGAAACTGAGGCCCAAGATGAAGGGATGGGAGGACACCATTGTCCCTCCTGAGACCCTGGGGTAGGATCACAAATGAAAGAAGAAAGAGATGCTGCAGGGGCAGACTCGGATTCCTTCCTGACCTACCACGGGCAAAGTCCATATTGGCTGCACCCTCCACACAGCCCTACCACTGGGCCAGGGCCAGGGCCAGGGGCTGGCTCCCTCCCTCTCAAGCTCTCTTTGCCCCTGGCTGGGCCCCCTCCCTCTCCCCTCTTCTGAGCAGCCCTCCCTGCCCTCTCCCTCCCAGCTCTGGCTCTCTCATCCTCAGCTCTTGGAAGCCTGACTCACTGTTTCCCCTCCTCTCTCTCCTCCCTCCCTCTCTCTCCCGGCAGCAGCAGCGCCTCCCCCTCCCCTGGGGGGGGCTCTGGCCACAAGGGTGCCCGCCTGCTTCTCTCCCCAGGCTCCAGCCCCCCTCTCCGTACCCAGGAGGTCCCCTGCAGCTGTTCCAATTCTCTAACTACAGTGAGGTGGAGTGCAAACAGCCCAGGTCCCAGGCTGGCCTTGCCAAAGGTATCTGTGACCCTAGGCAAGGGGTTCCTTTCCCTAGACTTGGCTTTCAAACAAGTGGGGGGCGTCCAACTGGATGATGCTCCTGGCATCTCTGGAACCCTAATGTTTCCCACTTTTATAACCTGGGTGTCTTTTGGCACAGAGCACCTGACAACCTGTAGGGTGCTGTACCTGCCACAGGCCACGCCCCCCCCAGGTCCCAAGAAAACCTCAGCTCTGTTCCAGGCATTTGGGGAGGGCAGAGGGGAGATGCTACCCTGGGGCTGGAAGCATTGGTTGAAAACCCTGGAATCCCTCTGTCTCCCCATTCTCCCTCCTCCTGTGAGAGTCTCTCTTTCCCTCTCTTCTACCTGTCCCCCTCCCTATTCCCAAACATCTGCTTGTCTCTCCTCCAAAAACAACCCCAGCATCTCATCTTGGGTGAGAGGCCCTCCGTGCTGCCTCCTCTCTGGCTACAGGGAGGGGAGTGGCATATTCCCAGGCCTCCTTGGTCCCCGGCCCCCACCTCCAGGGGCTGTAATCCTGGCTCTTCTTGCCTGTTCTCTCACTCTCTCATTGCTGGCTTTGGTCTCCATCTTTCTCTTCACCATGCATGTGGCTGTGGGTCTCTCTCCTCCCCATGCCCCCACCCCCTCTCCCCGCTCCCTGGGGGGCCCATATGCTGGCATTAGCAACAATGTTACCCTTGCTTCCTCCCATAAGTCCCCAGCTCCACTCCATCCTGGCTTCCGCCTCCCCTCTCTGTCCCAAGAGACCCAGGGGACCCAGAGACAGAGCTGGGCTCCATCCCATAATAGTGAGTCTGCTTGACCTCACCAAGCCAGACCAGAAGGGCCTGGGCATCTGGTACACAGGCATGGCACCCTCTAGTCTTGGGTGGCTGGCATCAGACACAGAGCTCTGTGTTCTACAAACCAAAAAAAAAAAAAGAAAGAAGTTGACCTGGGGGTGGGGCAGAGAGGAGATGGGGGAAATGAGGGAGATCAGGTTTGCCTGGAGGAAGCCCCTGTCCAATGGGGAACAGAGCCATAGAGGAGGGAGTGGTTCAAAGTCAGTGCTCCAGGCTGATTGGCGAATAAGCAATGTCCCTCTGGGGCTCTGCCAGTCCAGAACAGCTCCCCCTACCCAAATGTCTTCTGCCAGGGACAGTCTGCCCTCAAGCCTCCAGCACAACCACAGCAACCAGGTGGAGACCCCATCTTTTCATATCCTTTTGAATCCAAGTCCAACCTCCCTACCGTACACCTCCACTTAGCTCAGCAGGGGGTTCCAGAAGCCTCCCAGCCAAGATCTAAGCACTTGCAGTGCAGGTAACAAAGCCCCCCAGCTCCCAAACCCCTTCCCCAGAGGCCCCATCGAGGGCTGGGGAGCAATGCAAAATAATCCCAGAACCCTCATGCATGGAAACTGAGAAGCTACGCTGTCCATTCACAGCGCCTGAGGGTGGTAGGGGCTCCCTGCCCCCACGACCCTGTTCCAGACCCCCCAGCCCAGCAACAATAATAAACAGCAAGCCCTTTTTCTTTATGACACCAAATTTCTCCAAGCCCAACAGCTCCTTCCATCACTACCTCAGCCATAGATCACATTAAAAACTCACAGAGGGCAACTTAAACACATCACATTTGTTTCTCTCTATATTATTTCAAAAGTAACGGCATTAAAAATGGATTTTACTACAGAAAATAAATATTGGCACGTGGGCTGGGAGCCCAGGCGGAGGAGAGAGCCCACCAGGGGAATGCCCCTGAGGGCTTGGGCACAGTTTAGGCACTGACCAGACTAGAAAGGCCAGAATACACCTTGGGATGGTGGGGGGGGGGATTCCTGGGGAAGGGGCAACGCCTCCTCACCTGGGCATCTGCCCCAAAGCCAGATGAAGGACAAGTCATTGGTTTGAGCTGGTGCCCACTGGTCCCCCAAAGCTCATGCCCTCACTGTTCTTTGCAACCCCTGAAGAGTGGGAGCTCTGGGGCCAGAAGTTCACCAGTCTCTGGGGATTACTCCAACTATTGACACAGCAGGAGAAAAAAATGAATTCAACTTACTATCCAGTTTGATTTTCCATTACTATAAAAATAAATATACATCTGCTCAAAGGAGGGAGATGGCAAGCAGCATGCATATGCCACCTGGGGGGTCCCCCCACAACCCAGCCTGCCCGCACCCACCCCCCCCAGCTTGAGGGACAGACTGGTAATCTTTCCCAGCTCACACAGCCACACACACACCGGGCCACACGGAACAGGAACAAGCCAACAATAGAAACACCCCAAATGCCCCTGGCAGGACTCTGCCCAGGCCCGGGCACATGCCCCCGCCCAGACAGCGGCGACAGCAGCAGCGGACAAAATGTGGCCACCCTGACCCGGAGGCAAAGCTTGTCCTCACACCCTGAGCTCTGCCCAGGGAGCTGGGGCCAAGTCCCGCCTGACACCAACTGGTCCGGCGGGAAACGCCTGCCCAGCCAGACAGGCACAGGGCCCCCAAGGGTCCCTCCTTGTGCTCAGGGACCAGACTGGTGCAGTCCGGCCCTGCCTCCCAGGGTGACGCCTGGGCCCAAATTCAGCTGGCCCTGCCAGTCAGGCACTGGTACAGAACCGAGGGCACCAGGCTCAGCCCCTCCCAGCCCAGCCCCAGGGCCCCCAAGCTGGGAGGGAGGGGAGCCTCCCCACCCCTCCACATCTGGCCCTGGCCCCCAGGGTCTGCGGTAGAGAATTCCCGCCCCCGCTTCTCTCTCTCCCTCCTCCCGCTCTGTGCCCGCTGCCCGCCTCAGGGACAGCCCCAGCTCCCGCCTCCGGCCAGCAAGGCCCACATCCTTCCTCCCTCAGCTGGCCCCTTAGCCTGGCAGGAGGCTGGGGGGTCAGGCTGCTGGGGAACCCCCCCCAAGCTCCCATCAGTCCTCATCCCCAGCCCCCAAACTCTGGGTTGCTGTCCCTTTTCCTGTAGAACAGGAAACAAGGTTATTTCCTAGACTCAGAGCCAGCCCCCTGCCCCTCTGGCTCTGCCCGGGGACCCAGACCCAGCAGGGAAAGGCGCCCTCAACCAGCGAGCAAAGATTCAGCAATTCAACCCCAGCTCCCTGCCTAGGGGGCTGACAGCTGTCACTCAGCACCCCACCCCCTGGGGAAGAGGGGGCCGATTCAATCAGAGCCCCAGAGGAAACGCATTGATAGGCGATTATTTATTTATTTATGCAAAAGTGAGCCGACTTTGTTCGCCAGGTAACCGGGCACGCGGCCCAACCCCTCCAGCCCTAGCCACCCCCAAATCCCTCCTCCGCCCCACACCCCCTCTGGGTCATTAGGTCCCCGCCCCTCAACTCCCGGAGAGGCAGCGGATCCTAGGGATTTGGGGGTTGGAGGGGAGGGGCTCCTCCCTCCGCAGTCTCCCCTTTTCCCAGAGCCGATCCTAAAATCCAGCCTTGTTCTCCGCTCCCACGGTCCCCCTTCATTCGCCCCCCCCCCCACATTCTCAGCAAGCTGGAGAGCAAATTGCAGTTTTAAATCCAAAGGCGGAGGGAGGGGGAAGGAGGAGGGGGCGCGCGGCAGCGCTGGGCGCGCACCTCGCCCCCGAGCCGGGGGAGCCGCGGGGCGGCCAGGAAACCCGAGAACCCCCCCACCCCGCCCCCCCTCCCCGTCCACCTCCCCCTCCCCCTTCCCGGCGCTGCCTGCCAGGCTTCGAGCCGAGCCCAACCGAGCCGCGGGCCCCGGTGGAAACAAAGACCGATCGTACCGCGGGCACCGCAGCCACCGGGTCCAGCGGACCGGACCGGAGGACGCGGCCCCCCCCCCACCGTGCGCTGCACAAAAGAGCCCGGCCGGCCGGTCCCCAGCGGGGGTCTGGCGCTGGGGAGGAGGCGCCACTCACCGGAGTGCTGGGCTGCCGGCTCCGTGGGTCCGAGCCAGGCGAGGGGTTTTGGGGGGCGTCTGTCTTCCGGCAGTGGCAGCGACGCGGGCGCCCGGCTGCTGAGGAGAGGAGTCGTGGAGGAGCCCTGAGCTGCCCGCCGTCGCTGACAGCATGGCTCGCGCCTCGGCTCACATTCTCCGCTGCTAACTCCGCTGGACACGGCCCCCCGCTCCCGCGGCGCCCCCCCACCTCGATCACTCCTTCGCTCTCTCTGCGCCCCCCCGCTCCCCCTCCGCGCACACACTCTCCCAGCCCTGGACACCCCCGCCCCCACCCCCCCAATTGCAAACCTGGGAGGGAACGCGCCCCGCGTAGTCCTCCTGCTCCTCCTCCTCCGCCCTCCTCCCTCCCGCTCTCTCTGGCTGTCTGTCTGTCTCTCAGGCTGTCTCTATTTCTCGCTCTCTGCCTTTCTCTGCTCTCCAAGCTGGGTGGGAAAAGGAAATGAGGACAGAAAGCAGACGCTGGCTTTGGGTGGTGGTAGCTGGATTCCCTCTCTCCCTCCCTCCCCCTCCTCCCCTCCCTCCTCCTGCCTTCTGCTCGCTCCGCTGCGAGCGGGGCTGAGCGCAGCCTGGCGGGTGGCTCGCTGTGCCCGCCCGCCCGCCTGTCTGTCTGTCTGGTCCGCCTCGCTCGCTCCCTCCCTCCGTCTCTCGCCCTCGCCCTGCCTGCCTGCCTCTCTCCGTCTCCGCCGCCGCCGCCGCTGCCTCTGCGAGCTCGCCTTACCTTCGCCGCTCACCATCCGGAACCCCAGGGGGGAGCGCGCGCGCGGCAGGCCGGGACTTGTAGTCCCCGCCCCGGCCGCTCCGCGCGCGGGGAGGGCGGGGCCGCGCGGGCTGCTCCGACGGCGCGGCCCGGAGCCCCGGGAACCCTGCGCCGGGGGCGCTTCTGACTGGGGCGCGTCCTCGTTTATTAACGGACGCCGATCCTCACCAAGGATTAAGAATGGTCCCCGTGTTCCTCGTCTTCACCGGGGGACTCTGGATCGAGCGGAGTTTGCGGGTGGGAGTGAAGGGGCGGGGTCTGAGAGTGGGATGGGAGCGGAATAGGGAACCAGGGGATTAGCCAAAGGGGCTGCGACTTTCTGGGGCGTCCCAATTAAATGGGAGGAGGAGAGGACAGAGGAGAGGAACGGCTCTCTCATTCTGGGGACGTTCTCCTTTTCTGAAAAGGTTTCTCACTGAGACAAGCGCAAGTATTTCTGGCGGGAGGGCTGCTGGAGGCGGGGGGTGGGGAAGCGGAGGAGACCCAGCGCCGCCTCCTCTCAAACTCCGAGCTCTGGGTTTCGCCCTTGCAACTCCCAGCTTTCCTACAAGTCCAAGGGCGGCGAGGGCTCAGAAGTCCTGGAGAATCCACAGATAGAACACACACACCCTTTCCCGAATTCTGCTGAGCATTTGCGTTGTGTCAGGAAGCAGGATTCAGATTGAACGGTGCTGACCTCCTGCCGCGGCCAGGGGTTGGGCTCAGCACTTTCACCTACCTCCTCTGCAGGTCACATCTGTTCTCCAGCCCCTGGCTCCGGGGGCCCCCTGCCTAGCCTATCCCACAGATGGGAATGTGCGCTGCTTGAGGGCCTGGTTTCCCCCGGGAGATGGCTGAACTGCCGCGGTAAAATCCTACTATTGTCATTTCCATTTCAGAGATGTGGGCACTGAGGCCCAGGTTCTCCAGTTAGCAAGTGGCTGAGCCCAGCTGGGTTTGAACCAGGGTCTAACTCCAAAACCCACAAGCTTAACCCCCGGGCTATGGCAAGGAATTGTGACTCCCTCCGTTTCTGTGACTGACCTTCCCTCCTGTGTCTGTGTGTCCTTTCTTGGCCCTTCAGCAATGTTAACTGAGGTCTGCAGGGCTTGCGGAGGACACGGGGATGAATAATGCATAGTGGCTGTCGTGTCCTGTGTCCTAGGTGTCTACCAACGCCTGCCCTGACCGGCCCTGCGGCGGTCCCACCTCATTGAACCACCTCATCTGTGTGTCTGACGTTCTACCGCCAGTGTCTGCTCGCTTTGTCTATCTTGCTCCAGGTCTGAAGTTCCTAGAGCAGTGCCTTTGTGTCTGGCTCACCTGTTTCTGACTCTTCCTTTGGCCTTGCAGGGTGATGGCCAGTGTGTGACAAAGGCAGCTGAGCTGGTGACATTTTGCCAGCTGCAGCTCCCTGGTATCTTCCCCACACCTCCACTCCTTCCAAGCTCCTTTTCTATGGCAGTCCTGTACCCCCAGAGGACAAAAGAGGGGATCTGGGGAGCACTCTCTATTGGCCCTTGGCGGAGGGTGTGTGCAGCATATAGGAGAGGTCGAGGGCTCTAAATGGGACACTATTGATTTGCCATCATGAGGCTGCCGTGACTGGCTGGAGAAGCCCTCATCTTGGGGCAGCTTCTACTTGCAGAAGTTAGGCTTTGGGTTCAAAGATGTATTCGTTGAATGGGACATATAAAGTCAGATACTCATAAAAGTAGTGGCTTAAGTCATTAGAGATTCTGCAGCTCCAAAACCTGGGCCTGAAGTTATATGGATGAGGCTTTGGCATCTTGCCCTAGCTAGCCCACTGTAGGACAGACAGACTTTGGCATTGGGGAGGGTGAAACAGACCCAGGTTCCTCCTTCTTTCCCTCCCTCCCTCCCTCTGTTACCCATTAGATTATGCCCGTGGTCATGAAGGCGCTGCTCAGTTTGAATCAAGTTTTAGGAGGGAGTTGAGTGGGATAAAGTAGGATGGTTTCTAGGGTGTGGAGAGCCCCGGTAGATTGGGATGAAGGGCCGTCTGGGAAAAGCATGGGAGCTGGGAGGTTAAGGAATGAGAAGCCCAGGGCAAGGTTAGTAGGGCCCATGGCTCTATGAGTTAGAGGGAAATAGAAGTTAGGTAGGGTTTCCCAAGCATGCCCCTCCCACCCCAGGCTATTTCAGCCCCTTCCCTGTAAGGGTGAATGTCGTTAGCCCCTAAAGTGTTGATCATCCCTGGAAACCGAACATTGCAGAGTCCCCCTGTTATTTGGGGGCTGGTCTTTCTTGTGGAACCTCTCCAAATTGTGTTGAGTGGGGGGGTCTCCCCAAACTCAAGCTGTCTTCCCGTGGGCTGCTGCTGCCACCTACTGTCTACTCTCCATTTCTGCTTCAGCAGTTGCCAGCGAACAGGAGGGTTTTGAGCTGGGGAGAAAGGAGGCTTGAGGGAGCGGACACAGGTTCTGGAAGAGCCTGCATCATCCTCTCTGGGCTCAGCTCCCTCCAGCTGCTTTTGTTTCAGTGTGAGCAGAAGGTGGTTTAGCTAGACCCTAGAAAACTGAGATGATAGTCTGGAGATCAAGTTGTGGGGCCTTAGGTTTGAGAGGCCATGTGGAGTAGGAGCCAGACGCGCCTGGTCCTGATCTTGCTTTTACTTGTGTGTCCTCAACCTGTGTGAGTCTCAGTTTTCCCATGTGTAAAATAGAGGCAGAGCTGTTGAGAAGATTAACTGAGCACATAGATGTAAAAGCACTGTGAAAACTGGCAAGGGCATGGTGAGAGAGATTATGAGTCATAATAATAATGGCAATAACTGACAGGTCACGGCAGCCTGGAGCCAGGCCCCTGGGACTCATGGAAAGGGCAGGATGAAGTGAGGCTTGGGTGGGGACTGGCGCTGCCCTCCCTGAATATGGAAGTTCTGGGGCTGGTCCTCCTCCTGGGCTGACTCGGGGGAGTGTGGACTGCTAGAGGGTGGTTCAGCCCAGTCCGCAGAAGGGGAGACTGAGGCCTACAGAGGTGGCAGGCCTCTTCTAAGCCATTGAGCTGTGGATCCAGGAACAAGAGGCCTATTGGACTGCAGCCATTATGGCCCTGGTTTTCCCCTTCTTTGGGTGGGAACAGCTCAAAGCTGGAGCCTCCCTCGTTGTGGTACAGTGGGGACTAAGGCCCCCAGGCCCTGTTAGCCCTCCTCCTGGGCCAGCCCCTTTCCCCTCCCCCCGTGAAAGTCCGCCCACATTCCTCTAGGCCACAGGAAACCCCAGCTGCAGCCCAGACTTCAAACAGCTCCTCCCTCTGGGGCAGGGGGTGTGGGAGGAGAGGCCAGAGGCCAGAGGGCAAAGGTCAGCTTTGTTCCTGCCGGAGGTGGTGAGGAACCTGGGGAAGACCGGGGGTGGGGGGAAAGGGTCGGGCCCTTGACAGCCACACTGCGTGTGTGTGAATTCCTGTGTCCGTCAGGGTTGTGTGGTTCCCGCTGTGCGCCTGTGTCTGGAGGGTAACTGTGTGTCCTCAGTTTGCTTTTCACTGGCGGACCTGACTTCTGTGTCTGAGTGTGAAACAGTACATGATTGTCTGTGGGCGCTCAGCCTGGGATCCCACTGACATGTCTGTAAGTGCCATTGCTTGTATCAATATGTCTGGTTCATAGGTGTGGTCAAAGCTGTGTGTCCTTCTATGAGTGTAACCTGGTATGGTTCTTTGTGTCCAAGAGGGCTGTCCATCTCCTGCCTCTTCCCCTCCCATCTTTCCTCCCCATTGTCACCCAAGGGTTCCTTCTGAAAAGTGAATCTGGCTGGTGTGGTGGCTGGCAGATGTGGTGGCTCACACCTGTAATCCCAGCACTTTGGGAGGCTGAGGCAGTCGGATCACTTGAGATCAGGAGTTTGAGACAATCCTGGCCAATATGGTGAAACCCTGTCTCTACTAAACATACAAAAATTAGCTGGGTGTGGTGGCTCCCACCTGTAGTCCCAGCTACTTGGGAGGCTGAGGCAGAATCACTCGAACCCAGGAGGTGAGGTTGCAGTGAGCCAAGATCGCACCACTGCACTCCAGCCTGGGTGACAGAGTGAGACTTGATCTCAAAAAAAAAAAAAGGTGAATCTGACCTTGCTACTACCCTGCTCAAAACCTTTCAGTCGCTTCCCGTTGCCTAAGGCTTAGGATCCCAGGTTAAGTGCATGGCAGAAAAGATGCATGCCTGCCTTGGCCATCTTCATCTTTAGCCACTAACCCCTCTGAAATTTCATACTCCCAGCACACCTACCTAATTGTAACTCCCTGAGCAGTCCCATTTCTTGCCTTTGAGCTTACTTAATTCTGTCCAGAATGCCCTTCTGTTGCTTCTTTCTTTACCAAGCAAACTCTTACTCTTGCCTCTGGTGAAGCATCACCTCCTCTGAGAAGCCTTCCAGACTTCCCCCTGCCCAATTGAGTTAGGACTCTCCCCTGTTCTCCCACATAGCTTTATTGTCATTTTCTGCCCACATCTGTCCCATTAACACTCATCATCATTAAACTGTGACCTCTTTGAGAGCAGGAACTCTGCCGTATCTCCTGTCCTGCGATGGGAATTTTCTGAAGAGACCTGGTTCTCCCATCCCAGGGGAAAGTTTCTTGCAGTTTTGAATGTAGTAGCCAAAGTCACCACTAGAGGGAGTGTGAACATCACTGCAGGACCATCCAGGCTCCTGTGTGTGTGTGTGTGTGTGTGTGTGTGTGTGTGTGTGTGTGTGTTTACATCACTGCAGGACCATCCAGGCTCGTGTGTGTGTGTGTGTGTGTGTGTGTGTGTGTGTCTCCCCTTGGCACTCAGTTCAGTCCTGGAGCAGTGGGATCCAGGCTAGACTCCCCATTCCCTACAATGAGTCCTGGGTCCCCCAGATTTCTTCTTGCTTTTTCCCACAGCTCGGGGGCCATACCCGCTGGTCTTCCCCCTCCTACTTCTTGCCTCTGACTCTCCATCCCTCTTCTTCCATGCCTCATCTGTACCCTCAGCCTTCCCATGCCTAATTATTGGCACTTGCCTGGCTTGAGTGGGCCTTACTCTGCCATACCTCTGAGCCTTTGCACATGCTGTTCCCTCTGCTGGAGATGACCTCACCCTGTGGCTGCTTCATCAGGCAGACTTTTATTTCACAGACTCCAAGAAATTCCCCAGACTTGGTTCCCAGACTGACCTTGCCCCTAAGTGTTGTCATTGTTTACTGTTCTGCCTCCTAGACAGGACCAGCCTACAGGAGACATCAGTAGATGTGTATGAAATTAATAAATGACTTAATTCTTTTATCAGTACAATTGTCAGCATGTATGGAGCTACCCCAGAACCCTATGTGCACCAGGCCCTTCTTGGACCTGACTCAGGGTCAATATTACACGTTCCCATGCTGCTCTTTCAAATAAAGAAATGTGACCCAGGGGAACACATGAGACTTTGAGTTCAAATCCTGGCTCTACCATCTGCCTATATGACCTTGAGCCAGTGTTGTAGCCTCTCAGAATCTTGTTTCCTCTTTTGTAAAATGGGGATAATCACACTTCTGTGCTGCTTTGTGGTGAGGATCAAATTAGACGACGGATGTGAAATACCCAGCATTAGTCAATTAGGTGTCCTCCTCCCCTACCATGAACTTGGAAATAAAATTGCCCTCTGAGTCTTAAGCCAGTAAAATCCATGCATCACAGAGGAGAAGAGCCAGGTGGGGGAGTGAATGAGGCGAGAGATGGTTTTGTAAATGACTGAAGAGTTTTGTGAACGGTGCAAACCGCAATCAAGGTGACCCGCCTGTAATCTCAGGGAGGCAGGGCGAGGATGTGATTGAAATTGAGAAAGCAGAAGTCTAATCAATTGCATTGTGCTCTATCTGAAGGGAACAGAAGGCTGCACAGAAAACGGGGTGCAAGGGAGAATTCATTTAGGTGTTTCAGAGGGAGAGACAAGGAAGGCACCAGTAGACACAGGGATTCTAAGCTCAGGAGGCTCTGGTCTCTACTGAGGAGCAGTGAGGGGGCTCGGTGAACACCAGCTGGTTCACTGCCCTGCTGGGCCTTCACTGAAACCAAACGGGCATCCAGGTACCAGGCAGAGCCTTGTAGGGCAAACAAGAATATTCTGGTCCCATAAAAAGGCTATAGAGACTAAGAGCACTGATTTTGGAGTCAGAAGACTTGGTGTAAGCCCCTGCTCTTCCACTTCAGTCCTGCCGATTCACTTCGCTGTGCCTCAGTCTCCTCATTAGCAATATGAAGATACAATGAACTCCTCCTCCTAGGGATCTATGAGGATAAAACGGCAGCATGCATGCACTTAGCAGGATGCCTGGCACAGAGTAAACAATTTGCAAATGGTAGTCACAAAGACAATTAATATGTATTGAGAATTCTGTTGCTATTTCACAGATGTGGAAACTGAAGCTTGGAGAGGTGAAAAACTTACACAAAATCACACAGCTAGTGAGTGGTGGAGGCAGGATTCACACCAGGCACTACAGCTCCAGAGCCATGCTCTTCTCTGCTTATTCCATGGCAGGTAGAATCACTGGCCTCTGGCTTATACATCAGGCTCTTGTGAGTTTGGTCAGCCAGAAACTGTGGCCCTTGGGAAACCTTGGCCCCTGAGACCTTTTCTGTGGAGCTAAGGCTCCCACCCCTATGACAACCCCTCTGAGCAGCTATTTGGCTTATCTCTATCTTATTGCTCTCATTCAGCAACCCCCAGCACATGGCTGAGCACAGGGAATTTTCAATCTGCATTGATCGCCTTATCTTTCTTTCCTTTAGGTCACCCAGCATGGGAGAATTTCCAGGGAATCTTTCTACCAATAACTAGAGGAAGAAGGATTACACACGCACATACATCCCACAGATCCTCTCTTCCCAAAGCCTAGAGGCAATGACGTCTAGTGAAAAGACCGTGGGCTTTGCTGTAAGATCTAGTTTCAAATCCTAGCTGTGTTACATACAGCTGTATGCCCTTGGTACATCATGTAACCCCTGAGCCTCAGTTTTCTCATCTACAAGTGGGGCTAATCACAGGAACAGGCTCAGGACTGGATTCAAATGAAAAGATGGCTGTAAATACATCTGACATTCAGAAGACACCTAATAAATGAGTTATTATTATTATTACTATTTTCCTCCTCTGCTTGACTATGAACTCCTCCTCCAGGACAGGGACAGGTCTTTGTGTTACCAGGGTCCTCCTTAGCAAAGAGTCAATGGTTTAGAGAGTCAACGCTCAGTAATTACTTGCCAATGCAGCAGTGATTCCAAGCTCCCAGACTCCTTCCCTGTCCATTCCCTTAGTAAGTCAGAGGGTCAACAAACATTTCCTGATGGGAGAGATGGGAATCTTTATTCCCTGCTCCCCTTGTTTCCACACGGAGGCATGTCAGCTTCCAGAGTTTCTCTAAGGGGGAGCAAGGGGGTGGGAAGATTCATCATCACACAGGTGCACTGCAGGTTGTTCAGCATCCCTGATCACTGCCTATAGGAGCCAAATAAACCAAATTGCCTCCAAACCTCTCCAAAAGCTCCCTTGGGGGCAAAACTCCCCTAGTGAGCTTCAGTGGCTTAAACTAACCCTCAGGTCTCTCCTCTCTCCTCCCCTCTCTTCTGTCCTCTTTTGGGGAAGCTGACAGCTACAGAGGGTCCACTGTGGTCTTCTTGCGCCCTGCCAAAGGAGGCCTAAGGTTGTCCCATTGTGCCTGTGATGAATGGGAAATCCGATGAACTCAGATAAAGAATTAGCAAACCTATTGTACACAGTTTGAAGGCCACATCAGTAATGACGGGGACATTTTAACGTATTTTCAGTTGCTTGTCTTCTGCATCTGTCTGACACCTCATCCTAAACTCACGTGTGTGTTTGAAACTCCACACCTTGGATGCCCCACGCTTGGTAGGCATGAGGACCCTCTCTCACCTGCCTGTAGCCAAATCTGTCTGTTCACCTCCCATTGACCACCCTCCCTCCTGAAGGAAGGTGCAAGGGTATTTCATCACTTGAGGATTAATACTGTCATTTTACTTATTTACAGAATCAATAAACCAACGCATACACACTTTTCAGAGAGGTGGGAAGGGCTCAGCAACCCTCTCCCTCAAACCTGGGCCCAGACCCCAGTCCTGGACCACAGCATCCACCCAGCAGGAAAGGGGTCCAGCCAAGATTTTCCTGACTTTGTAACTTACAGACACAAGAGAATTGAGGGTAGGAGGGATATTCTTGGCACCTGGACTGGAGTGGGATAAAAGGAGAGTAGGAAGGCAGTGATAGGAGAGAAGTGAGGGGGGGAACATACAGTTTTATAAATAATTAGACAAGGTCTGAGCACCTTGGGTGGGGGTGGGATGAGAAAGGCTAGAGGCATGTAGGGGCCTAAGTGGGAAAGGAAAAAATAGTGCTTGGGGCCAGAGCGGATGAGGGATCAGCTCTGGGCCTCCTTTTGCTCCATCTGTAAAATAAGTGAGTTGCCCTCAGTGGTGTCAGAGCGCCCCGCCTCCTCTGGCATGGTAGGACTCTATGGGGTTCTAAGCCAGCCTAGGGACTTTGGAACAAGAGCTCTGGGGATTGGCAAGGACTGGTGGCCACTGCCAGAGAGGTGGTTGATGCCCACGCAGGCTATGTCTGATCCCCGGGCTGGTACTGTGGTTCGGTGGAGGTGAAGTAGTCTTCCAGGAAGGACTGCAAGTACTCAAAGGTAGGCCTCTGCTCCGGGTCCAGACGCCAGGTCTGCTCCATGGCCTCGTATAGGGATGCTGGGCAGCCTGGGGGGCACGGCATGTGGTAGCCCTGCTCCACCTGTTCCAACACTTCCCGTTTATTCATGCCTGAAGGATGGGGCTCCATCAGTCAAAGGGACAGCCAGGAGGGAGCCCTTCCCCGTGACCATCCCCCACCCCAACCCCACCCCTGGCGAGGCAAACCTGGGTAAGGGACTCGGCCCTTGCTGATGAGTTCAGTGAGCAGGATCCCGAAGGACCACACGTCTGACTTGATGGTGAATCTGCCAAAGAGGGCAGCTTCTGGGGCTGTCCACTTGATGGGGAACTTGGTCCCTGGAGTAGATGGGGGAGCAGGGAAATCTAGTGAGGGGGGTCCCTGGAAATGGCTGGATTAAGAGAATGGGCTCCGGGTGCAGTGGCTCACGTCTGTAATCCCAACACTTTGGGAGGCCAAGGCAGGCAGATCACTTGAGGTCAGGAGTTCGAGACCAGCCTGCCAACATGGTGAAACCTCATCTCTACTAAAAATACAAAAATTAGCTGGGCATGGTGGGCAGGTGCTTGTAATCCCAGCTACTGGGGAGGCTGAGCAGGAGAACACCTACTATGTGTCTAGTATAGTGATGGGCACTTTCCAAACATTGCAATAATTCTCATCCTAATAACAGCCAATACTTGGCTAGCCTTTCCTGTGTGCCAGACACTGTTTTAAGTGATATGGATGCATTAACTCACTTAACTCTCACAAAACCCCTATGAGATAGAGACTCATTTTACAGAGGAGAAAAAGGAGGCACTGTGTAGTTAGGTAACTTGCCCAGATTACACAGTTAGTATGTGGCTGGGATTCGTACCCAGGCATTCTGGCTACAGAATTCCCACTGTTACACCCTATTGTCTTTCATTTAAGAATTATAGCTGTGCCTGTAAGAATTATAGCTGTGCCTGTCACATAGCAGGTGCCTGGTAAACATCTGCTGATTTGGTTTTATCTGAGTATTTTCACTTTACAGAAGACAAAAGGCAGCTCCCAGAGGTTAGGTGACTTGCCCAAGGCCACATGGCTGGTAAGTGGATGACCTGGGATTTGAGCCCAGAATTGCCTCTCACACTACATCAGGATGGAGGTGTCTCGGGCGACCTGGGGTGGAGTAAGTGTTCCTGAGTGTGTGGGGCCCCATAGAAGTCCCCTTGTTGCCTGGGGAGCTCTTGGGAGGTGGGATGAGGCAGGGCACCTTGTCGGGGGTTGTACTCATTGTCCTTGATGAGACGGGCCAGGCCGAAGTCTGCAATCTTGCACGCCAGCCGCTCCCCCACCAGGATGTTGGCTGCCCTCAGGTCGCGGTGGATGTAGTTCATTCGTTCCATGTAGGCCATGCCCTCAGCCACCTGGGGGGCCAAGATGTGGAGAGATGGGAGCTCATATGGACTCACAGCACCGTGGCCCATGTGGGAATGACGGACAATTTGAAAAACCCACTTTCCAGAGGGGGAGGCTGAGGCCCAGAGAGAAGCAGTACTTAGGCACAGCTGATACAGTGAGCGGGGCCAGAGAATGTGTGAACTGTTAATAGGTGGGAGACCTAGGAAGTAAAGGCTGCCGGCCCAGTTTACCTGGGCTGCCATGTCCACCAACTGGGGCAGCTTCAAATCCTGGCCCTCCGGGTTCTTGAGGAAATCCAGCAAGCTGCCTGGGAAGAGGAAGCCGTAACATCAGCAGCAAGGCCCTACCCCGGGCCCCAGTCCCGCCTCCTCTCGCCTGACCCCGCCCCTCCAGCCCCGCCCACCTGAGCCCGCCCCTCACTCAGGACCTCGCGGGTGCCTCAACCCCTCACTTGTCTCGCCCTGGCCCTGCTGCCAGACACAGACTCTGCCCACATCTCGTTTCTTCTCTTCCTTGGTGCCCCCGACACGACCCTCTCAGACTCCGCCCCAGACCTTCCCTCATCCCGGATTCTGCCTTCGTTAGCGCAAGCCCCACCCCCAACACTGGAGGCACCGCCCCCCGCCCCAGACCCCTCGTGGTCTCACCCCGCCCGGTTCCCACCCCAGCGCTCCCGTCGTTTTACACACCCAGACCCTTAGTGGGACTCTGCCCATCGTCCCTCGTCCCTCACAGATCGCGTCCCAGGTCCCACGCCTGGAGACTCCCACCTTCACTTCACCCCGAATCCCGCCCGCCCGCTCCGCCTCCTGACCGTTGCACATGAACTCCGTCACGATGTAGATGGGCTCCTCCGACACCACGGCGTACAGCTGCACCAGCTTGTCGTGCCGCAGCAACTTCATGACCTGCGCCTCCTCCAGGAAGGCCTTCGGGGACATGGTGCCCGGCTTCAGCGTCTTCACTGCCACCTTAGTGCTGCCGTTCCACGTGCCTGCTCGGAGGCTGTGTCGTCAGGACCCTCTCCCCCGAGCCCAGGCCCTCGCCCCGGCCCCCGGGAGCTCCGTACCCAGCCACACATCCCCGAAGCAGCCGGTGCCCAGCCGGCGCTCCAGCGTGATGGAGCTGCGGCTGATCTCCCAGGCGTCCTTGGCCAGACCCAGCGTCTGCGGCTTCATGATGGTGCAGGGCGCCGTGAGCAGGTAGCACAGCCCGTCATTCACCTCTGGGGGAGGCGTCATGGAGTAGTCACAGGCTGGCCAGGACATCCCCCTCCACTTCTTATCCTACCCCAGCCTGGTGCCAGACCCCAAGATCGGTTATAAGGAACTAGGCCCCAAGTGAGGTCACAGTCCAGGAAGAAAGGCAACCTGGCCCACTGAATAGGGGAACATGTTGGTGTCCAAGGAAGGAGGTGGCACCCAGAGGGAGAGATGATCCCTGTAAGCTTTCTGTAAGGACTAGGGGCCTTCCTATAGGAGTTGGCCTCTAGCTGGGCTTTGAAGGATAAGGTGGGATTCTCAAAGGGGGAAATGGGGTGGGGATTCCAGGCCGAGGTGTGGACAGGAGGCCCATGGTCTTCCATGGCACGATCCTTGGCATAACCAATCAAGGCAGAAACGGGCATTGACTCCCACCTTCCCTTCACCCCCACAGCCAATTCTCCACCAGGTCAGGCCTATTCTGCCTCCTCCCCAGCTTCAGAATTGTCTGCTTCCTCTTTACTCCACTGTCACCGATTTAGACTAGCCTCCATCACCTCTCACCTGGACAATGGCCACTGCCTTCTAATGAACCCCTCATTCTGCCTTGTCCCCTGGCATCCAAGCTCTACCAGCAGGCAGAGTTTCTCATCAAAGTGCTGACCAGCCTCTGTACCCCCCTGCTCAGGGCCCTGTGATGATGGCTCCCTGTCTGCCCACAGAGCAGTCCTGGTACCTTGGTGGGGCATTCAGATGGCACAAACACTCCATCAAGTTTCCACAAATTGAGGCCTTGAGGCAAGAAACTGGCCAATGCCTGTCTAGTCATTAGGGCATCCTGCTTGGTCATGGACTGCTTTCCTCCAGAAGCTCACAGAGCTGGATCCTGGGCTGGGAGACCCCATACTTGGGTTCTAGTTTTGGTCTGGGCAATATTGCTTGGTAGACCCTTCTCTTCTCTGGGCCTCAGTCTCCCCATCTGGACAATGCTTCAGTGGGTTGGTTCAGGGATCTGAGGCACCTGCCCTCACCCATGTAGTGCTGCACCAGCTCTTGCACCGAGTCGAACTGAACCCTCGTGGTGATGTAGTAGCCACCTGTGTCCAGCTTGCGGATCTTGTAATGCTTCACATGATCGCCTCTGGTCTGATCCCAGTCCCGGATGGACAGGGAGTAGGCACCTGTGGAGAAGGATCACTTTGGAGCTTCTGTTCTCCTCTCCCCTAGTCTGGGAGCTGGGAGAGGCCCGGCAGCAGCATCCCTAGGACCTGATCCTAGTCTTGGCCCCCTGACCCAACCACCCTACCGCTCCAAGCCCTAACCCAATGGCTGGGGCTCCCAGTGGCCTTGGTGCATGGCACCACCCCTACCTTTGGTGGTCTCACTCTCCCGAATGAGAAAGGCCCCCTGGGGATTGCCTGATGAGAGCAGCTGCCTCTCTGCATCCTTTCTCCCAATCTTTCCAAAGTACCACCTGTTGGGAAAGGCAGGCAAGAGTCCAGTACGCTCTGCTCAAACCTCACCTGAGCCTCCTGTGCAGTCACCTCGCAAGTCAAGACTCCATGTGTAAAATGGGGCTGGTACACCTGCTCACAGCCTGGCTGGGAGGATCACAGAGAAGGGGAATGTAAAGTGCCTGGCACACAGTAGGTGCCCAGCAAAGGTTAGGGTCTCTTCTTGTTGGGTTTCTCTCTAATTAAAATGGCTACAATCCCAGGCATTAGGGTGCCATGGACCCTCAGTTCATCTCACTATAGCCCCTCTGTGCACTAATTTTACAGATGAGGAAGTTGAGGCTCAGAGAGGGGAAGTGACCTGTCCACAGGCTGGCTAATGAGCTCTATCTAAAATCCTCTGCCACTCACTCTAGTGCCTTTTTCACCACTCCAGTCATCAAATCACTCAGATCCTTCCCCCACACCCACCTCCAAACCCTTTCCTCCTTTGGCCTCCAGAGCAACACGGTCTCCTGCCTCTCTTCTCTCTGGCTGCCCCCGTCCCAGCTGCTGCTCTTCCTGCACTCTCTTAGACTTGTATGTTGTCCTATGTCTAAACTTCAACCTCAGGCCTCAATCACTCCTCTCCCTTGGGGATTCTTTCTGGATTGGCCTGTAGCAACTGCGTAGGTACACTGGGGGAGCTGAAGTGACCACAGGTGCCATAGAAGACTCAGATGATCACAAAACTGACCTGCGGCTATCTTGGGTTGAATTAAAGGAGGCTCGAGTTTTCTTTTTTTTTCTTTTTTTTTTTTGAGACGGAGTCTCGCTCTGTCACCGGGGCTGGAGTGCAGTGGCACAATCTCGGCTCACTGCAACCTCCCCTTCCTGGGTTCAAGTGATTCTCCTGCCTCAGCCTCCTAAGTAGCTCGGACTACAGGCACGCGCTACCATGCCCAACTAATTGTTGTATTTTTAGTAGAGATGGGGTTTCACCATGTTGGCCAGGATGGTCTGGATCTCTTGACCTCGTGATCCACCTACCTCAGCCTCTCAAAGTGCCGGGATTATAGGCATGAGCCACCTCGCCTGGCCAAGTCTCATGTTTTCCAATCAAGGGCAGTGGAAGTCTCAGTGGACCCTGAGAATGTCAGTTCACCCCTGGGTACTAGACACAGTTCAGGAAACAGTGCAAGGCACTGGCAAGTGGTGTGTCTAGGAGGGCAGGCAGGACGGGGGTGGAGGAACTGTTGAAGGACCGTGTAGACAGGACACATTGTCAAGTTTTTTCAAAGTCCTGCCCACTCCCACACATATGACATTGCTACTTCCTTAATAATCAATATAACAATAACAGCACATATTTCATGTTAGGCTCTGCCTTAATACATGTATGTATTCACTTAATTCTCCTAACAACGTTGTGAGATAGCTACTATTATTGACCCCCATTAGACAGTCTAGGCTTCAGTTGCTAGAACAGGAACCCAGGCTGTCTGCTCTCGGGCCTGTGCTCTTAACCACACTACCCTTAACCACAGCACTGCACTGAGCACCTCTCAGCGCGTGGTGACACTGGCTCTAAGACGTGGACACAAGCATGAAGCCCTCCACAAACCTGCTGTCCTCTGCATCATTGTCCCTCCTCTCCTTCATGCTTCCTGCCACTCCCCAGACTTGGGCCTCACCCCACCTGAGTGCTGAAGCTCGCCCACCCACTTCTGCTCAGTGATACCCACCCTTTGCCAGCAGCCTCCACCTGCAGCCTCTCCATTCCAACAACCTCCAAACATGCCCACATTTCTCCCTTCCCCAAAGGAAACTATTCTAAGTTCCATCTTGCCATCAACATTCTGCTGCATCTTCTCGCCTTCCCTTCACTTGAAAAAGCGCTTCACACTTGGGTCTCCACTTCCTCACCTCCCACTCCCTCCCAGGCTCTGCTGTCTGGCCTCCGCCTCCCACTCTCACACAAGGAAATCTCTCACCAAGGTCACCCCCACTGCCAAATCCTGTAGCAGCCTCTGACACGCCCTCTCTTGTTTCCTGAAGGTTCTCCGCTCTCCCAGCTGCTCTGACTTGGCCTGGCCTGGATTTCCTTACTTCTCCAGAGGCTCCTTTTTCTTCGAGGGCAGCTTTCCCCAAAGTGGGGTCCTAGGGACAATCTTTTTCACTCTCCGCTCTCTTCCTTAACCCCCCTAGATAGCTTTTTTTAAATAATTTTTTAAATTAAAAACAATTTTTTTGAGATGGAGTCTCACTCTGTGCCCAGGCTGGAGTGCAGTGGCGCAATCTCGGCTCACTGCAATCTCCATCTCCTAGGTTCCAGTGTTTCTCCTGCCTCAGCATTCTGAGTAGCTGTGATTACAGGTGCCCGCCACCATGCCTGGCTAATTTTTGTATTTTTGGTAGAGACGGGGTTTCACCATTTTGGCCAGGCTGGTTTTGAACTCCTGACCTCAGGTGATCCAACCACCTCAGCCTCCCAAAGTGCTGGGATTACAGGGATGCTTCCCCGTACCTGCCTCCTCCTATATAGCTTTAATGATAATCTTTACTCTCATGAGTCCCAAATTTCTGCCCTAACCCATTGTGCCCTCTGCAAGGGCCACAGAAAACAAACTGAGGAGTCTTAGTGCCAATTTGGAAAAGGTGCCCCTTCCTCTAGGCTGATTCAGGGGCACAGATTGGCATGGGCTGGTTGCCTGCCATACAAAGCACAACATAATCGAATTGCTGGCAGCCTTCTTCACCTGGATGTTCCTCTCCATAAACCACAATCCAGCAAGTACCCTCAAGAACCCATGAACCTATACCTGCTCCTGTGTTCCCTGCCTTAGCAAATGGTGCCATCATCCACCCAGGTCCTTAAGGAGACTTTGAGTCACCCTCAATTCCTTCCACTCCCCATCACCCAAATCAGTCACTGAGTCCTAGATTCTTACTCTGCAAAGTGTTTTCAATCCCTTCTTTTCTCATACAAGTATGACATTTGTGAGGATAGATTTTTAAAAGCTTTTATGAGCCTCCGTTTCCTCATCTGTAAAATGGGGACAAAAATTATATCAAAGGGCCAGATGCGGTGGCTCACGCATGTAATCCTAGCACTTCCAGAGGCTAAGCAGGAAGATCACTTGAAGTCAGGAGTTTGAGACCAGCCTGGCCAACATGGTGAAACTCTGTCTCTACTAAAATTACAAAAATTAGCCAGGTGTGGTGGCATGTATTTGTAGTCCCAGATACTTGGGAGGCTGAGGCAGGAGAATTGCTTGAACTCAGGAGTTGGAGGTTGCGGTGAGCCGAGATCGCGCCATTGCACTCCAGCCTGGGTAACAAGAGTGAAACTCCATCTCAAAAAAAAAAAAATAATAATAATAATAATAATATCAAGCCCAGGCATAGTGACTCATGCCTATAATCCCAGCACTTTGGGAGGCCAAGGTGGGAGGATTGCTTGAGCTCAGGAGTTTGAGACCAGCCTGAGCAACATAGCAAGATTCCGTTTCTATAAAAAATATAAAAATTAGCCAGGGGTGGTGGCACATATCAGTAGTCCCAGCTACTCAGGAGGCTGAGGAGGGAGGCTCAGGAATTTGAGGCTGTAGTGAGCTAAAATCATGTCACTGTACCCCAGCTTGGGCAACAGAGCACCTCCCGTCTCTTAAAAAACTAATAATATCAAGAGTGCTATTGTGAGAATTAAATGAACCAAGGCTGGTAAATACCTGCTGTAGTATCTCAAGTATATAAAGGTATTCGATGAATAATAAATTATTGACTCTTGGGCCAGGCCCTGGTGGCTCATGCTTGTAATCCTAGAACTTTGGGAGGCCAAGGTGGATGGATCGCTTGAGCTCAGGAGTTCAAGACCAGCCTCGGTAATATGGTGAAACCCCCTCTCTACTAAAAACACAAAAATTAGCTGGGCATGGTGAGAGAATCATCTGAGCCAGGGAGGTCAAGGCTGCAGTGAGCTGTGATTGTGCCACTACACTACACTCTAGCCTGGGTGACAGAGTGAGACCCAGTCTCAAGAAAAAAAAAGGAAGGAAGGAAGGAAGAGAGAGAGAGAGCTGGGGGGAGGGAGGAAGGGAGGGAAGAAAGGAAAAAATAAAATAAAATAAAAATTCCTGCCTCCTTAATAGAATTAACTCGTGGTAATGCTCCCTTGTACTTGTTCAGCACTTTACAATTTTTTTTTTTGAGATAGAGTCTTGCTCTGTCACCCAGGCTGGAGCGCAGTGGTATGATCTCAGCTCACTGCAACCGCCGCCTCCCAGGTTCAAGCGATTCTCTTGCCTCAGCCTCTCAAGTAGCTGTGACTACAGGTGTGTACCACCATGCCTGGCTAATTTTTGTGTTTTAAGTAGAGACGGGGTTTCACCATATTGGCCAGGCTGGTCTTGAACTCCTGACCTCCTGATCCAACCGCCTCAGCCTCCCAAAGAGCTGGGATTACAGGCAGGAGCCACCATGCCCAGACAGCACTTTACAATTTTTTAAGGCTCATACACTGTTGTTTTTACTGAGAGGCAATATGTATAATGCTTAGCAAATGCAGCCCAACTATCTGGGCTCATATACCAGCTCCGCCACTCACTAGCCATGTGAACCTGCACAGGATATTTACTTTCTCTGTGTCTCAATGTCCGCATTTGTAAAATAGGATAATAATAGTTTCTAACCCCGTTAATACACAGACAGTACTTTGAATAGTGCCCAGAACATAATACATGCTATATAAGTATTATCTACTATCATTATTATCATTACTATCTTCTTTTGTTCTCACAAAGACCTTACAAAATTATTAGATAAGGAGACAGGCTCAGAGTGGAGCAATGACTTGTCCAAGAGGTGGTCGTGGAGTCTGGACTCCAGAGTCCTGCCCATAGGGCTGGCCTTGCCCCAATCCCCACTTACTCTTCAGCCTGGATGGAGTCAACAGGGGCCACATAGTTGCTGGGAATGTAGCCAGTTCGTCCAGAGCTGAGGGACCGAGCCTCCCACCAGTCACCTTCACTGTAGGCATAGAACAGGGCTGGTCAGCAGTACCCCCAGTCCCCGAGGCACCCTGGGGCCAGGCAAAGCCACACAGATCTGCAAAGATGGGTCCTGCCAACCCCTCATCTTGGACACCCCCACCACTGGGGCTTTTTGTCTGCTCTTCCCCAGACACTGCAGCTGCCCTGGGAGGGCTTTTCCCTGCAGAAGGAGTATGTTCAGGGACATTTGGGGCGCCTAGCTCCTTTCTCGGGCTCTTCAGCTGGGCTGGGCTGGGGTTGGGAATACAGTGGACAGCTGACTAGGTCACTGAAAATGGCTACAAATTTCCTTCTGGATATAATCTAGACTTCTCAATGTGGCTTAAAAAGCCTGGCAGAGGCCAGGTGTGGTGGCTCATGCCTGTAATCTCAGCACTCTGGGAGGCTGAGGCAGGTCAGGAATTCGAGACCAGCCTGGCCAACATGGTAAAACCCTGTCTTTACTAAAAATACAAAAAATTAGCCAGGCATGGCGGCTCCTGCCTATAGTCCCAGGATCACTTGAACTGGGAGAAGGGGGTTGCAGTGAGCTGAGATTGCACCACTGCACTCAGCCTGGGAGACAGAGCAAAACTCCAGCTCAAAGCCTGGCAGAATTTGCCCCTGCCTACCTCTCTAGCCTCTGTTCATTCCCATTCTGCATCTCATGTTTTATGAACCACCTAAAGGGAACCACTTGGTGGTTTTCAGAAGTCATCATTTATTTTCATTCTCTCTCGATTTCTTCCTCTTTTCTCACCTCTTCCTTCATTGTCTATTCATTTTTATTATTTATGTATTATTATTATTTTTTGAGATGGAATCTCGCTCCGTTGCCCAGGCTGGAGTGTAGTGGCGAGGTCTCAGCTCACTGCAACCTCCACCTCCCAGGTTCAAGTGATTCTCCTGCCTCAGCCCCCCGAGTAGCTGGGATTACAGGCACACGCCACCACGTGAGCCACAAGCGTGAGCCACTGCACCTGGCTCACTATTCATTTTTATAGTCTCAGCTTAAAAATCACCTCCTCCAGGAAGCCTGCCCTGTTCACTGCTATTCTGGGGACCATGTTTGGTGTTCTTTCTCTGCTCATAGTTTCTCATGCTCCCCCAAACAATAGCAGTCACCCAGGGTTTTTATTGTTATGTATATGTGTTCCCAACTAGGCTGGAGCATTCTGAGGCTAGGGACCAGGTGAGATTCTTGTCTGGGTCCTGCTCCCACCCTAGGCACTGTTCTGACTAGGTGGCCTGGTCACTTACGTATTGTTCAGGATGTGGAACTTCTCGCCCTTGGTGAAGGTGAGGTCATCCTCAGTTCGAGCTTCATAGTCATATAGGGCGATGAACAGGGTCACCCCAATCCCTGCAGAGTCAGGACTACTCAGCAGGGTAGGGCATGGGGCAGAAGCACCAAGGGGTCTGCACCCCCAGATTCCTGTTCCCCAGCCAGGCGCTGCACCTCCCCACTGCTTCAGTACCCCCGATTCCCAAAGGCTTTTGGACTCCAAGGAATTTCTGATTTGGTCTCTGCAGCTCAGGACACACAGCTTCAAGCCCATCCCTCCCACCATGTAGGGTCCCCATGTTGCCCAATCCTCCTCTTCCCCACCAAGAAGACTTCCCATCTGGGATCCCAGTGGCACCTAAGGGGGCAAGAAGTTTCTCTTTGTCACTTGCATCTGTCACCCGGGTCCTGCCCCTCTCAGCCTGGGAGCAGAGCTATACAGACTCCCTCAGCCTGTGTGATCTTGCAGGTGGGGTTGTATCTGCCACATCCTACTGGAGGTTCCTAAAGGCAATTCCGTATCTCCTCTTCTTCCCTCAGTTTCTCCCAGGATCTGGGCAGTACCTGCCTCCAGCCCCCGGACTCACCTGACACACCCCTGAAGGTGCCACTATCAAGGAAGGCAGGGTTGGTGACCTGAGGGGAGAAGTTGCTGTAGTTGGGGATGTGGGCAAAGGAGGATGTGGGCTGGGCCTTAGTGGGGTCAGGCCCATAGTGGTCTGCTGCCCCGTAGCTCCTGAAGTCCCCTTCCAGGCCAGCATCCTCCTTGGCAGTGGCCGTCGGCTCCAATTTCTTGCAGAACACACAGCCCATTCCAAGTTCCTGCTACAGAATGGGGCATGCCTCACTCAGGGGCCCCTGCCAGGTGCACCACCCTGTGCACACATGTGCATGCACACGCTCATACACTCATACAGGCACGTGGCTTTCCCTCTTGGGCCTAGATTGGGGCCCTCCCTGTAAGGGATAAAGGCGGGGATGGGCCACCTACTGTACGGTTGAGTCTGCCCCGAAGTATGCTCCTCCTCAGTGCTTCTCTTCCCATTGGCTCATGTCTATATCTCTAGGGCTGGCGCTCTACATTAGGATATTGCTGTGCTTATTTATATATTTCTGTCTCCTATTGTTTTATTTATTTGTTTGTTTCTTTTTTTTTTTTTTTTTTTTGAGACAAGATCTCATTCTATTGCCCAGGCTGGAGTGCAGTGGCACAATCATAGCTCGCTGCAGCCT
The DNA here is from genome assembly GCF_030222135.1 of Aotus nancymaae. Classification (NCBI taxonomy): domain Eukaryota; kingdom Metazoa; phylum Chordata; class Mammalia; order Primates; family Aotidae; genus Aotus; species Aotus nancymaae. The sequence goes on from NW_026988467.1 coordinate 24,192,373, forward strand.
GGATCCCCTGGGCTCAAGTGTTCTTCTGGTCTCAGCCTCCCAAGAAGCTGAGACTACCGGCACATGGCACCACCCCTGGCTAATTTGTTTGATTTTTAGTAGAGACAAGATCTCCCTATATTGCTCAGATTGGGTCCTGCTGCTTTGTTTGATATGTTATGTTTCTGTGACTCTTTCAGTGTGCTTGTACATGTGTGTCTTTGTGTGTCTCTAAGTATGGGTGAGTTTGCCTGTGTGCATATGTGTGTGTGTGCAGTTCTTTGTGGATGTCTGTGTGTCTGTGTGTGCAGGTTTGTGTGTATATGAGAGTGGGTAAAAGTCTCTGTGCACGTGTTTGGCTGTGTGTGTGTATGTCTGTAAGACCATGTTCGTGTGTACGTGTTTCTGTGCGAGTGTGTGTGTGCCTGTCTGTGTGAGTGGGTGTCTCTGTGTCTGTGTGTCTGCGAATGTGTATGTAGCTCTGTGTGGGAGCAGTGTGCCTGTATCTGAGTGTGTGTATCCCTGTGTGTGCGTCTATATATCTGCGCACATTTGTGTGTGAGTGTGTGTGAGGCTGTGTGTCTGCACCTGGAGAGTCCCTGCAGAGGGGGATCAAGGCCATTTCCTGTTGTGGGTCCAGCCTCCAGCCTCTCAAGCTGCCTCATTCTGGCTCCCCCATTTGTTACCTAGCAACAGGGTCCTTGTAGGAGGAGGGGGCTGTGAGGAGTTGTGGGGTTCAGGAAGGCCACCCCCACCCTGTTTCCTGACCCTGAAAGCCCTCAGTCCACCCCACTCACCCCTTAGGCCCCTACTCCTGGGTCAGTGGGGCTGCAACATGATCCTTGGGAGGGGCCAGAGACCTGAGGGCGAGACAGAAGGACAAGGAAGATGAAGGCTCTGCCAGTGTTCCTGTCAGCAGCTGCCCAGCTCCTGCCCTCTTCAGGAAGCCAGAAGGCCTGGGCTCTGCCCCAGCATGACTTCTGCCTTCACTTTCCTTCCTGTCACCCCTGGCACACTTACACAACCACCGTCACATAGGGCACACCACCCACGCCAGCTTTCTCTCGCACACTCACACTCACCTGACACACCAGCACAGTCATGCAGCAACACTCACAGCATGTATTTGCATGAGTGTGCGTGCCAACACCATCACACGCCAATACAGGCTCTAACAAGCCCAAGCTCACAATAGCACACACACATACGCACACACATACATATGCACAGGTACACGTGGTGCCTGCCAGGTCAACAGATGAACACACTTGGACATGCATAATTTTGTACATTATACTCATCTCTCTAACAGGATTTCTATCAAGCCATGCTCAGCTCCCTCACAGTCCGCAGTCACCGTCTCCCAAAAACCAGTTCTTCGTCTGAAACTGCCTGTGCTCCCAGCCTAGGGTTCCATGTGGTGGCTGAGTGACAGTGGATACCTGCCTCTGGAGCTCTCCTCCTATCCCTATACCAGGAAAAGGCCCAGGTCAGCAGCAGGGGCCACCAGAGTCCATTGGGAAGCCCCACAATGAGCCATGCCTTTCCTGGCAGCTGTATCCTCTAAACAACAGGGCAGGAGGTCATTGAGCAAGGGTCCCCCACATCCTGCCAGAAACTCTGCCATTGCAACACTCAGAGAGGAACTGACTGGCGATATGGCGTGGTTTCCTAAGATATGACAAGCATGGAGAGTTGCAGGGTGGGGCCAACCCAGTGAACCCTGATTTACCCTAGAGGGGCCCCCAGCTTCTCTCTCTCAACCCCCAGTCCAGTTACCCTTACAGATACCCTCTTCCTCTTCTCTCTGGGTCCTGTCCTTCCTACCTAGCACGACTCACCTCTTCCAGGAAGTCTCCCTGGATCCACCAGGTCCAGTTGCCTGGCTGATGGTTCTGTCACGTCGGTGCTTTGGTCTCCACCCTAGCCCCACCTGCCCCCTCACCCTTTGCTGTAAGTGCGCTCTCATGTGTGGCTGGGTGGGGGTAGGGGCATGACACCCATGTGGTGAACTGTGGGGCGGGCTGTGGTGAGAAGCCTGCCCTAAAATAGCCCCTGTTCACTGGGCCCTGCCTGAGACCTCTGCCGTGGGACCCCTCCCTGGAATGAAACCACTGTGTCCAAAAGGCCCCAAGATGCTACAGGGCTAGTTAGAGCCAGGGCAGAAAACAGAAGGGGAGGACTCAAGGCCATCCAGAGCCCAGCGGGAGGGATTTCAGGGACTGGTGACAGGAGAGATGGGGCTGATACAAAAACAAGGGTGAGGCCAGGCACAGCGGCTTACACCTGCTATCCCAGGACTTTGGGAGGCCGAGGCAGGAGGATTGCTTGAGCCTAGGAGCTTGAGATCAACCTGAGCAACATGGGGAGACCCCAACTCTACAAAAAAAATTTTTTTTTCTTAATTAGCTGGTCCTGATGACACCCATCTGTAGTTCCAGGTACTAGGGAGGTTGAGGTAGGAGGATTGCTTAAGCCTAGGAGTTTGAGGCTGTGGGAGCTGTGATTACACAGCTGCACTCCAGCCTGGGAGACGGAATAAGACCCTGTCTCTATTTTAAAAAGAAAACAGAAAAACCAAGGGTGAGAATGAAGCCTTCTCACAGGAAGACACACACACACACACACACCTCAAACGGTGCACAGTGCTAATACCCAGATCAGCCCTTCAGACCCCCTCAGACAGCACAACACCTCGCTGCCTCATGCACAGGAGCCAGGCTCCTCTGCATAGACTCTTAGCACACACATCTTCAAGAGTACACACACCCCATATACGCACACCTCCAGCCCGCATCCATCTGCACATAGATGCCCATGCACATGTACGCACGCATGCGTGCGTGCATGCACACACACACACACTCTCTATACAAGAATAGCAAATACAGAATTTATAGCATTTACTATGTGCTGGCCACTGCATTAAGCATTTTACCTATATTATCTCATTTTATCCACACAACTATGTAAGTATTGTTATTATTATTGTTTTTATTTATTTATTTTGAGACAGAGTTTCGCTCTTGTCATCCAGGCTGGAGTACAACAGCATGATCTTGGCTGACTGCAACATCTGCCTCTCAGGTTCAAGCCATTCTCTTGCCTCAGCCTCCTGAGTAGCTGGGATTACAGGTGCCCACCACTACGTCCAACTAATTTCTGTATTTTTGGTAGAGATGGGTTTTCACCATGTTGGCCAGGCTGGTTTTGAACTCCTGAACTCAGATGATCCACCTGCCTCGGCCTCCCAAAGTGTTGGGATTACAGGTGCCTGGCCTAAGTATTATTATTATTCATGAGGCAACTGAGGCACAGAGAGGTTTGGAAACTTGTCCAGAGTTGGCCAAGCACAGTCGCTCATACCTGTAATCCCAGAACTTTGGGAGGCCAAGGCAAGAGGATTGCCAGGAATTCGAGCCCAGCCTGGGCAATATGGCAAAATCCTATCTCTATAAAAAATATGAAAATTGGCCAGGCACAGTGGCTTTCACCTGTCACTGAACTCCAGCCTGGGTAACAGTGAGGCTCTGTCTGAAAAAAAAATTAGCTGGGCATGGTGGCACGTGCCTCAGTCAGGAGGCTGAGGCAGGAGGACCACTTAAGCCCAGGAGGTAAAGACTGCAGTGAGCTGTGATTGTGCCACTGCACTCCAGCCAGGGTAACAGAAAAAACATTTCTTTTTCTGTCTCAAAAAAGAAAAGAAAAGAAAGCCTGGCGCGGTGGCTCACGCCTGTAATCCCAGCACTTTGGGAGGCCGAGGCGGGTGGATCACGAGGTCAAGAGATCGAGACCATCCTGGTCAACATGGTGAAACCCCGTCTCTACTAAAGATACAAAAAATTAGCTGGGCATGGTGGCGCGTGCCTGTCGTCCCAGGTACTCGGGAGGCTGAGGCAGGAGAATTGCCTGAACCCAGGAGGCGGAGGTTGCGGTGAGCCGAGATCGTGCCATTGCACTCCAGTCCGGGTAACAAGAGCAAAACTCCGTCTCAAAAAAAAAAAAAGAAAAGAAAAGAAAAGAAAAGAAAAACCTGCTCAAGGCCACAGACATGATGTATCCCGGTGTTTGGCTCCAGAATCTGACCTTTCAAGCACTTCTCTCCATTGCCTGTCACAAATACAGACAGCTGCAGCCATTCCTGCTAGCATGCACAAATGCAGACACCCCCGCACCGTCCCCTGACTGCTGTGTAGGGAAACACACACACACACACACACACACACAGATATACACAGCCCTCCCTGAGACACAGACCCACATAGAGCTCTCCTCTATAGAACACAAACTTACACAGGCTCTCATGTTCACACACAGATACAATGTTGCCACTTCCAATAATACCCTGGTATATATTGCCACAACATATCTATATCAGCCCAAGGGGATCCCCGAATTCTGCATGCCCACCATGGCGGAAGGGAGAGACTCTCAGCTTCTGAGAAGGAGGCTGAAAGCTCTGTGGGCTCAGGAAGAGCCCTGGCAGGGCTGACAGTGTGGTCAGCAGGCAGAGGTAGGCAGCTCTCAGGTCTTAATCACTACCAGACTTCATGCAGACCAAAGCCCTGGCCAGGCCTAGCTCTCTGGGGACCAGTATGCTGAGGGGTCAGGGGATGTAGGGCACAGGGTATGGCATCTGCATGGCCCAAGGCAGTGAGGGACTGCACTGCACGTAGCCATGTTCATGCTGTATTGTCAGAGGAAGGAAAGAGATCGGGAAAGACAGAAAAAGAAGAGGCAGGGGAAGAGAGAGAGAGAGAGAGACAGAGTTTGAGAGATACAGAGAGATAAAGAGAAAGAGCCAGAGACAGCCAGAAAGAGAGACAGAAGGAAAAGACAGAGACAGAAACACAGTGTAGTGTGCTGGTAAACTGACTCTCAAAAAAACCAAAAGCCCTGATTTGTCGCGTTTTCTGATTTCCATGGTGTAAATATTCCCACCATGGCTGATTTAAAGCTACCAAAGTGACTTCCTGAATGCTGGGTTGGAAGAGAGGCACAGAATCAACTCCCCTGTGCCAGTAACTCGCTGGCTCCGGCACACACTGCCAGAAAGAAACAGAGACAAAGACACAGAGGCAGAAATGAGAATTAAGGAGAAAGAGTAACCGAGAGACAGAAAGAGACAGAAACAGAGAGAGGCAGAGATGAAGAGAGAGAGAGAGAGCTAAAGAGACAAGAAGGGAAAAAGATGGAGGGAGAGCAGATTGGGTTCTCTCTGCTCAGGCATCTGCATGAAAATAGCCCTAGGACTCTTCATCCTCCCCTTGTTCTGATCCCTATGTGGCACCAATTCTTTGGAGAGAAATTTGACTTCCTAGAAATCCGGGTGGCAGTAAAAATGTGCTAATTTCTTCAAGAGTTAACAGTGACTAGCATCTTGCCAAGCAGTTCTCAGGCATGACCTCATTTGGTGAACCTATGAGGTGAGTTTATTACTACCCTTATTTTACAGATGAAGAAACTGAGGCACAGAGATGGTAAGTACCTTGCCCAAGATTACATTGTGAGTAAAGGATATTAAAATGCAATGCTGAGCAATTTGTTGCCAAAAACCACTGTAAGCTCTGGTCCATTCTGCAGTCCTAGTAGAGGCAATCATGCAAGCTTGTCCAACCATGGCCCGTGGGCCATATATGGCCCAGGATGGCTTTGAATGCTGCCCAACATAAATTTGTACACTTTCCTAAAACATTATGAGATTTTTTTATGGCCAAGCATGGTGGCTCATGCCTATAATTCCAGCACTTTGGGAGGCCAAGGCAGGCAGATTGCAAGGTCAGGAGTTCGAGACCAGCCTGACCAACATGGTGAAACCCCGTCTCTACTAAAATACAAAAATTAGCCAGGCGTGGTGGTGCACCCCTGTAATCCCAGCTACTTGGGAGGCTGAGGCAGAAGAATCGCTTGAACCCAGGAGGCGGAGGTTGCAGTGAGCCGAGATCGCACCACTGCACTCCAGCCTGGCAACAGAGCAGGACTCCATCTCAACAACAATAAAAAATTATGAGTTTTTTTTTTTTGCAATTTTTTAAAGCTCATCAGCTATCATTAGTGTTAGTGTATTTTATGTGTGGCTCAAGACAATTCTTCTTCCAATGTGGCCCAGGGAAGCCAAAAGATTGGACACCCCTGTAATAACGTGTCTCTTAAGGAGCACCTAGTGTTCTGAGTTCTGTGCCTCATGCTCTAAATCCCTGATACCGTGGGCAGGACGCTGTGGGTGGGGAAAGAGAGAGAGAGAGCTATCTCTGTCCAGATTTTTCTCAGGCAGTCACTGAATCTGAAGCTAGGTCTCTTGTTTTCTCAGCATTGAACTTTGCTGCCTGCTAACACCAGAAAGGGGGCAGCTCAGAGAGTGGCCACAGTGTCATTCTGGGCTCTGTAAGGACTTAGGTCTGTTTATGAATATGTCTCTTGAACATCTGGTTGACAGGAGTTGGCTCTGAGATTCCCATCATGGTCAAAATCAGGCTACAGGTATTAAACTGAGGTCCAATCTGGACCACAGTGCTCCCCATTTCAGCATCTGCCCTGTGGCCCTCCCCAGCTCCATTCTTCAGTAGCTTTGTGACCTTGGATCTTTGACAGAAGCCTCTGAGTCTCAGTTGTTGCATCTGCACCCCTGAGCAGTTGTCGTGAGGGCTTCGTGACGTGTGGCTCTTGATAAATGTGCAGTGGCCAAGTGTGACTGAGAACCACAAGGGCAAAATCAGAACGGCCCCCAGGTGCCATTTACCACTCCACCCTCTCTTTTGCATAGGGGGAAGTTACTTTCCCAAGATCACACAGCCAGATAGGGGCTTCAAAGTCAGGACTATTAATTCAAGTTCAGAGTTCTGTTCCCTACCACATGGCTGTGTTCTCCAAAGCCTGAGCAGGAGAGCATGCTGTTCGTAACTAGTGAATGTCATATTTCCTGTCAAACACACCACCCCGTCATATGGAAGCTGATCACCCAGCAGGGAGGGACCCTGCCCCTCACCCATCCCTACTGCTGGACATAGTAACCCCAGGTCCACCCACCCTTTTTTGAGGCCCACACTACTCAAAGCCATGCCAGTTCTTTGATGTAGACACAGGATGTCCTGCCCCCTCAACCCCCACCAAATATCTGTGGGATCTAGAGGCAGATTTAGGCTCAAATTCTAGCCTCCCTGACAACTAGCTTAAGGGATTGGGCAAGTCAGTTCATCTCTCTGAGCAGCAGCATCTTTGCCTATAAAATAAGAATGCAAATGTCCACCTCCTGAGGTTGCTTCTCAGCATCAAATGCAGTCACACCCCTGAAAGCATCAGACATACAGTGAGTGCCCAGTGAACTTTCACTTCCCTCCTTTCCCTCACAGGAGGTCCTCCAGGGCAGCGACAGTGTGGGACCAGAGGGTACAGGACTGGGCAGGGCTGAGAAGAAAGACAAGTTCCCAGGGTGAGTTGAGAGGGCTGAGCTGGCCCAGCCACCTGGGGGATTTCACCAAAAGGGAACTGGGACTTTGGGCAGTGGCAGGAAACCACCATCCTGCAAGAGTTCCGGCTTCTCCTCTGGGCTCTGGGCCTGGGGCAGGCCAGGGCTGGAGGGGCAGGGAGCAAGGCTGAGGTCTACAGGTAACTCCCATCCCACTGTGCCGTATCTCTCACTAGGACCGGGCTTCCATCCCTCTCCTCCAGTCCTCTCACTGAGACCCTTCACCCAGCTGAACCCCAGTGCCTTTGCTGAAACCCCATCTCTCATGCTGAGGCCCCTACTGCTCATTAATGCCGTTTCTTTTTTTTGAGACAGAGTCTTGTTCTGTTGCCCAGGCTGGAGTGCAATGGTGCAATCTTGGCTCACTGCAACCTCTGCTTCCTGGGTTCAAGCAATTCTCCTGTCTCAGCCTCCTGAATAGCTGGGATTACAGGCACCCGCCACCACACCTGGCTAATTTTTTGTACTTTTAGTAGAGACAGGGTTTCGTCATGTTGGTTAGGCTGGTCTTGAACTTCTGACCTCAGGTGATCCACCCACCTCAGCCTCCTAAAGTGCTGGGATTACAGGTGTGAGCCACGGTGCCTGGCCTTCATTAACCCCTTTCATCTCACACCATCCTTTCTTGAGGCCTCGAAACTGCCTCCTAAAGAAGACATGCCCACCCCACCCCCGTCTGACTCCACCAACACCCTGGTGAGGCCAGGTGTGTGCAGGGGCTGCCGGGGGTGGCCTTTACCCTCCATGTGGTCCTGAGGCCATCAGCAGTTTTCTCCACTTCTTGTGGGTAAAAGTGATTTTCCACCTGTTGCTGAAAACCACCCACCAGTCTCTAAAACATGAGTCTTTAGGTCCCATCTGTCCTGGGACTCAGGATATTCAGGAGATGGGAGCCATGGTGGGGGGTCCAGGGGCAGCCAGGGGATGAGTCTAGATTTCACAGTGTGACCAGACAGGAAGCCCCCTCCCCAGTCCCTCAGGGGAGGGGGGCGGTGAGGGGGACATCATGCCTTTTCCCACCTTAGGCCAGCCCAGTCTGCTCTGTGTGGGAAGAGCCCTGGCCCCTACTTCGCCTCCTGGGGTCTGGCCACTTCCTTTACCGCATCAGCCCCAGGTGGCTGCCGAGAACACCCAAACATCCACTCATATGCTCAAGGGTTCATGATCATTCACTACTGGAGGAGGGTGTGAGAGCACCTCCTCACAAGAGCAGGAAGTAGTCATGAAGCCCGTGAACCCCACGCCCTCCTCCTCAGAGGATACATGACACTTGGTAGGGATGAGGTAAGGACTCAGGCCTCAGCTTAGGCTACATCAGGCGAGATGTCCTGGACTTCTGGTCCCTACTGTTGGCCTTGCAGGTTGCTGACTCTCAAACCTCCATCTTCCCATCTGTGAAGTGGGAACAGGGTCCAGCTCTCCCATCATCACCACAGTTGGAAGGATGCTGAGGGCATGAGGGTCCCTGAGAGTGCACACCTGAGAGGTGGCCACCTGGGTGCAGCACCACAGAGGGTGCCAGACAGATTTCAACTCTGCTGACCTCCTCATGATGGGCCCTCATCAGAGCCACTGACTATTTATAATAAATAATTTTTAATATGTATTTATTATTTATTTAAAAATAGTTGCTGACTGTGTGCGGGTCCCTGGAGGCCCTTTCAGTGAGAGCTGGGCAGTCTGGTCCCCCTCGATGCTTTTTGTTGCCATTGTTTTATTTCGTGAGACGGAGTCTCACTCTGTCAGCCAGCTGGAGTGCAGTGGCACGATCTTGGCTCACTGCAACCTCTGCCTTCTGGAGTTCAAGTGATTCTCCTGCCTCAGTCTCCTGACTACCTGGAATTATAGGCATCCACCACCATGGCCAGTTAATTTTTGTATTTTTAGTAGAGATGGGGTTTCACCATCTTGGCCAGGCTGGTCTTGAACTCCTGACCTTGTGATCCACCCACCTCGGCCTCCCAAAGTGCTGAGATTACAAGCGTGAGCCACTATACCCAACCTGTTTTTTGTTGTTGTTGTTGTTGTTGTTGTTGTTTTTTTGAGTCGGAGTTTCGCTCTTGTTACCCAGGCTGGAGTGCAATGGCGCGATCTCAGCTCACCGCAACCTCCGCCTCCTGGGTTCAAGCAATTCTCCTGCCTCAGCCTCCTGAGTAGCTGGGATTACAGGCACGCGCCACCATGCCCAGCTAATTGTAGAGATGGGGTTTCACCATGTTGACCAGGATGGTCTCGATCTCTTGACCTCGTGATCCACCCGCCTCGGCCTCCCAAAGTGCTGGGATTACAGGCGTGAGCCACCGCGCCCACCCGGCCCCTGTTGTTGTTTTTTCAGACAAGGTCTCACTCTGTCGCCCATGAGTTCCCGCTGCAGCCTTGAACTCGTGAGCTCCAGCGATCCTCCGGCCTCAGCCTCCAGAGTAGCTGGGACTACAGGAAGGTGCCACCACTTCCGGCTAACTTTACTATTTTGCAGAGACGGGGAAGTCTCCGAATGCTGCCCTGCTGGTCCCCTCTGCCTGCTTTTGAGAAGGTGTAGGGGAGGCCCGCTGAGTCAGGGATAGCCGTTAACCCTTCAGGAAACTCCGCAAAAACTGCTTTCTGCACCTGATTCTCGTGGGGGAAGGGTGGACGCAAAGATAATTTCTCCCCATAGTTCAGATGAGGAAAATGAAGCCCGGAGAAGCCCCGTAACGCGCCTACAGTCACAGCAGTGAAGCGCCCAGTCTTGCTAAGAACCCACGTCTCTCAAACTGCAGATCCCCCACCCCAGGATCTATGAACACAGCGGCATCGCCCCCGACCTCGGTCGGGAAGCCCATCCCACCCCTAGACGGAGGATTCTGAAAGGGGGCGAAGGCGGGGAGCAAAGGGGGCTACGCCCGCCAGGAGCTCCGCGGCGGCCCAGCGCGGCCCGCCCTCGCGTTGTCATGGAGGCAGCCCCTGCGGGCACCCGCGGTCAAAGGCAGGATTTCCGTCGGGGCGGCAGCAATTCCCGGATCCCGCGGGGAGCGCGGGCTGAGACCGCCGCTGCGGGTGTGGAGGGAGCGCTCAGAGAGGCAGGTCCCTGCCTAGGGCGGGGACTTCCCCAGGAAGCGGGGACCCACGCCTCGCGCGCTGGGAAGGAGTCCCCTGCAGCGCAGCTCGGAACCCATCGCCAGCGCGGCCGGGGGGAGGGGGGTCGCGAGCCGCGGTCGCGGCCGCCTCCGTTACCCTGCGGGCTGTGGGCTTCACCCCGACTTCTGCCGGCTCGGAACAGGGGGACTTCCTGGACCTGCAATCAGACCCCAGGTTCTCTGTCCTCCAGAAGTCGTTCTCCTCGACCGTCTTCCTGCCCGCTCCTTCACCTGTTCCCTCCAGCACCCCCACCCACTTCCCCTCTCCCGTACTCAACAAATCCGTCGGCTTCTCCCCAAAGTCTCACTTTCACGATCTCCTCAGTTTCTCCCCCAGACCCTTTTGGGGTTCCCCTTAGTCCTTCTCCCCAGCCTCTCTCAGCCCCTTCCTAAACTCTCATCAGTCTCTTCCGTTTGACTCACCAGACCTTTTTGGGGGTCCCTTTGGTCGGCTTCCCCCGTGCTCCCCTACACCGTCTCCCCCAGGTTTTCCAGCCTTGGTCTCCAGGTCGCCGGTTTTCCTCCTTAGGCCCTTTTCGGGCTGGGGTCCCTTTGGCTGTCACCTTGCTCAGCTCTCCTCCCACCCCCGAGTTCAGGCTTCTCTTCCCCTCCACCCGCAACCCTCTGTCCAGAGCCCCGAGGGGGAGGGCACTGCCTGCCCTGCCCAGCCCCCACCCGACGCGGTCACTTACCTGGAGCCCAATTCTGCCCGGTCCCCCGGGGCGAGCCAAATGGGGCTCCAGCAGCCGGGAGTGCCGGCGTGGGGGGACAGCTGGGGTGCTGCCTGCCTCTGACCGCTGCCCACGCTGGGCAGGGAGGAGGAAGCCGCCTCGGACTTCTCTTATTGCAGTCGCGGCGGGCGGGCGGTGGTGGTGTCGGCGGCAGGAGAATTCACAGTCACGCCCCAGCCCCGAGCCAGCTGCCCGCAGCGAGGAGGAGCCCAGCTGCCCGCAGCAAAGAGGAGATCCCAGGCCCACCCGCCCCCACCTCGCTCCTCCCCGGGTTATGGGAGGTCGGCTCTGTCACTCTCCAGACCTGAGTCCCCAGCACACCTTCCCAAACCCTCCAAAAGCGCAGGTTCCACACTCCCAACGCCCCTGCTCTTTTAGGATCATTGAATTGGAGGTTAAGAGGGGCTTTTCTCCATCACTGAGGACCAGATCGGGACTGGCCTTACCCAGGTTCTCACAGCCAGTAGATTTCAGACTGCTGTCACCAGAGCCACTGGACATGGATTACATGGACCCTGCCACCATGCCTTCCCTTCCTCAGAGGCTGGGCACTGGGGACACAGGGCTGTAGGAGGGTGGTGAGCAGCAGAAGACCCTTCCCTTAGGAAACTGCCTTTCGGAGGAGTGGGAAGAGTGTCAGCCTCCCCCACGCACCCAAGTTTTAGAAAACTGAGTAACTGGCCTGTGGCAGTGGCTCAGCCTGTAATCCCAGCACTTTGGGAGGCTGGGTAGGAGGATTGCTTGAGTCCAGGAATTTCAGACCAGCCTGGGCAGCACAGGGAGACACTATCTCTACCCCAAAAATTTTTTTAAAAATTAGCTGGTTGTGGTGTTGTGTACCTGTGGTCCCAGCTACTGCGGAGGCTGAGGAGGATCGCTTGAGTACAGCAGGTAGAGGCTGCAGTGAGCTGTCACTGAGCCACTACACTCTAGCTTAAGTGGCAGAGCAAGACCTTGCCTTAAAAAAAAAAAAGATTGAATGTGGGTTTTGTTGCAGAAAATGAATTTTAAAAAAAGAAAGAAAAACTGAGTATCTGAGAACATGTGGAAAAAAGATTTTAAAAAACAGCCAGGCGCGGTGTCTCATGCCTGTAATCCCAGCACTTTGGGAGGCTGAGGTGGGCAGATCACGAGGTCAGGAGATTAAGACCATCCTGGCCAACATGGTGAAACCCCATCTCTACTAAAAATACAAAAAATTAGCTGGGCGTGGTGGCGTGCGCCTGTAGTCCCAGCTACTCAGGAGGCTGAGGCAGGGGAATCGCTTGAACCCGGGAAGCGGAGGTTGCAGTAAGCTGACATGACCCCACTGCACTCCAGCCTGGTGACAGAGTAAGACTCCGTCTCAAAAAAAATAAATAAATAAAAAACAAAAAGAAAAACAGTAGCATCCGCTATCAATTCTAGCCTCTCTGACTAGTAGGGATCCCTGACTCCTCCTCAACCTGGGGTTCATTCTCCACTCCCACCACTATTACTTCAGCCTTAAAGCAAGAACCCGGAATATCCCTCCTGTCCGGGAGAGAAAGAGATGTGATGGGAGGGCTGTTTGGTGGAGAAGTATATGTCTGTTGGGATGTGGTGAGAGGCAGGGAGTGTGTGTAAACACAGAAGTGTGTGTGCATGTTTGTGTATGTGAATGAGACAGAGAGAGAAAGAAGGCAATGACATGATGACTTTGCTTTTGGAATCAATAACTAGGGTGTGGCATGCAGGCACGTGTGTTTCTCTGTATGGGCAGGGGCGGGTGGGGATGCGTGTGTGCTTGGGTACACATGCTCAAGTGTGTCCCAATGTGACTGGGGTAACAGAGTAGTAGGATGCAGATAAGAATGCTTTTCTCTTGGCCGGGCATGGTGGCTCACGCCTGTAATCCCAGCACTTTGGGAGGCCGAGGCGGGTGGATCACGAGGTCAAGAGATCAAGACCATCCTGGTCAACATGGTGAAACCCCGTCTCTACTAAAAATACAAAAAATTAGCTGGGCATGGTGGCGCGTGCCTGTAATCCCAGCTACTCAGGAGGCTGAGGCAGGAGAATTGCTTGAACCCAGGAGGCGGAGGTTGTGGTGAGCCGAGATCACGCCATTGCACTCCAGCCTGGGTAACAAGAGCGAAACTCCGTCTCAAAAAAAAAAAAAGAATGCTTTTCTCTTAGGAGATGGGAAGAGGAATGAGGAGGAAGACAGAGGAGCCAGTGGCAGTGCAGGGTCTCTGGAAGAGTGGCCTCACCCTAGCCAGGCAGCATCACCTCTGACATCAAATGCTCCCTGCCTGGCCATTGGCCCTCATGTTCAATTAGCAAACAAGCAAACATTATCCTTGTGTCTTAGGTGCCAGCCTTAGAGAACACAGAGATGGGAGATTGGTCCCTGCTCTTGGGGGATCCCCCCCAATCTATCATGCTCGTTTTGTCTTCCTTTAAGGTCTGGCTCACAGGCATCTGTTCAAGAGGCCTTCCCTGATTGCTGCCTCCTCCCCACACCCCACCTCCAGCAGAAACTCGGCATCTTCTGCCTAGTGCACCACTAGTTCCTGGGGGATGGGTGTGTGGGATGTGTTCCTCAAGGGCAGGGTCTGGCTCTTGGAGATTCCTCCCATACCCACACAGGCCTGGCACACGGTAGCAGGCTTTCTGTGTATAGGAACCCCAGAATCAACCAAAGAACAAAGGAATTAACAGGTGAACAAATGAAAGCCCAGTGAAAAACTAAATAATTGAAGGTAAGAAAGAATGAATGAAGAAATTCAAGAATTGATGACTGAATAGGCAAATGAATGGAAGAACAAAATAACAACATTGCTTCTCAGGCCGGGCGCAGTGGCTCATGCCTGTAATCCCAGCACTTTGGGAGGCCAAGATGGGTGGATTACTTGAGATCAGGAGATCGAGACCAGCCTGGCCAACATGGTGAAGACCTGTCTCTACTAAAAATACCAAAGTTAGCTGGGCGTGGTGTCAGGTGCCTGTAATCCCAGCTACTCGGGAGGCTGAGGCAGGAGAATCACTTGAACCTGGGAGTCGGAGGTTGCAGTCAGCCGAGATTGTGCCATCGCACTCCAGCCTGGGTAACAAGAGCGAGACTTCTCGTCTCGTCTCGTCTTGTCTTGTCTTCTCCATGGCCAGCACAATCTGGAATTATATATTTCTTTGTCCATTGTTTTTTTGTCTCTGGACCTCTCTTGACCAGATTAGGGCTTTGACCCTAATCTGAGGTCAGGAGACAGCTGGCACTTCTCAGGACAAGACAGGTGGATTATATGCCCTCATTTATCCTTTCAGAATAACCTTGATTAGGAACACAGACTCTGGGCCCAGACTGCCTGGTTTACAAACCAACTCTGCCTCTTCCTAGCTCCATGACCTTGGACGAGTTATTGCACCTTTTTTTTGAGACAGAATCTCACTCTGTCTCCCAGGCTGGTGTGCAGTGATGCGATTATGGCTCACTGCAACACCCGGGTTCAAGTGATTCTCATGCCTCAGCCTCCTGAGTGTCTGGGATTACAGGTGTGAGCCACCACACCCAGCTAATTGTTGTATTTGTAGTAAAGACGGGGTTTTGTTATGTTAACCAGGCTGGTCTCAAACTGCTGACCTCAAGTGATCTGCCTGCCATGGCCTCCCAAAGTGCTGGGACTATAGGTGTGAGCCACCGTGCCCAGACCAAGTTATTTCACCTTTCTTTGCCTCAGTTTCCTCCTATGTAAAATGGAAATTTAATAGACCTCACCTCATAGAAGTCTTCGGAGAAATCAGTGAGCTGTTAGAGTAAGTGTTTGGCACATAGTAAATACCACGTAAGTGTTCGCCATCATTCATTCATTCAATTTAAACTTCAAATCTTTGAGTCACTGCTCTGTGCCAGTCTGGGTGCTGGGACTCAGATAAGAATTGTGGCCAGTCTTTGGCCTCTATGTGGCACATGTTCCCTTTGAGGCATAGGAAGCTGGTGACCAAAGAGGTAGCAGGAGGGGCCTGTTGAACCCCAACTCTCTGGCCACAGCTTCCTATCCTTTCAGCCCGTGTACTCACAAGCTCCTTGAAAACAATTCTAACTTGGGTGTGGTGGCTCACACCTGTAATCCCAGAACTTTGGGAGGCTGAGGTGGGAGGATCTCTTGAAGCCAGGAGTTCAAGACCAGCCTGGGCAGTTTGGGAGGTTGAGGCTGCAGTGAGCTGTAGTTGTACCATGCACTGTAGGCTGGGTGACAGAGCAAGACCCTGTTTCTAAGTAAATAAATAAAACAATTCTAAAAACTGATTACCGCTGGGTGTGGTGGCTCACGCCTGTAATCCCAGCACTTTGGGAGACCAAGGCGGGCAGATCATCTGAGGTCGGGAGTTCGAGACGAGTCTGATCAACACGGAGAAACCCCGTCTCTGCTAAAAATACAAAATTAGCCGGATGTGGTGGTGCATGCCTGTAATCTCGTTACTCAGGAGGCTGAGGCAAGAGAATCACTTGAACCTGGGAGGTGGAGATTGTGGTGGGCAGAGATTGAGCCATTGAACTCCAGCCTGGGCAACAAGAGTGAAAAAAAAAAAAGAAAAAATTGATACCAAAATCAAAAATCAAAGCCCAGCAAGCCCACTGAGACCTCTTTCATCCATTTCCCAGCTAGGCATCACTCTCCTCCACTTCATACTCCTGCTTTCAACCAGGCCAGATTCCTCTGTCAGCTCTCATGGTCATTCATTGCAAAGACCTGCCACTGTCCTGCCTCCCTCTCCCTCCAGTGTACCTGCCCGGAAAACTCAGGCCTGCAAGAATCTAACCATTTACCTTCTCTGAATGTGGAGGAGAAAACCACCTGCTATGTAGACAGGGTCACAACTCCCAGCCTCAGTAGGACACTAACCAGGCCCAGCAATCCTCCGGTCCATTCCTCAGTAAGCTGCCCAGATGACCAGCTCACACTTTTTCTTTTTTCCTCCAACATCCTACCCCATCTCCTTCTTCCCCACTTGGACTCTAAATCCTCTCACCTTCTGGGGACGTCACACCTCTGTAACTCCATCTCTCCTACCATCCAGCTGTCCCTTCCACAGAATTATCCCCTTAGCATAGAAACATTCTAGACTCTCCTGTTTACAAAGAAAAAACAAAACCCTTTCCTTAGAGAATTAAGCATTTATCCTGTCTTTTTAAGGAGAAACTGTGGTTCATTTCTACTTGAAGCTCCTCTTTGTAGAAAAATGCTAGCTAAAGCCAGGTGCGGAGGCTCACGCCTGTAATCTCAGGACTTTGGAAGGCTGAGGCAGGTGGATCACCTGAGGTCAGGAGTTCGAGACAAGCCTGGCCAACATGGTGAAACCCCATCTCTACTAAAAATACAAAAAATTAGCTGGGTGTCGTGGTGGTTGCCTGTAATCCTAGCTACTCCAGAGGCTGAGGCAGAAGAATTGCTTGAACCGGGGAGGCAAAGGTTGCAGTGAGCCGAGATCATGGGACTGGATTCCAGCTGGGGCAACAAGAGCAAAACCCCATCTCAAAAAAGAAAAGAAAAATGCCAACTAGATGTGAGCACACAGCAAGATGGTGGCTGCCGGTCCAGTGTAGTGGCTCATGCCTGTAATTCCATCACTTTGGGAGGCTGAGGTGGGCAATCATCTGAGGTTAGGAGTTCGAGACTAGCCTGGCCAACATGGTGAAATCCCATCTCTACTAAAAATACAAAAAAATTAGCTGGATGTGGTGGCGCACGCCTGTAATCCCAGCGTGCCTGTAAGTCCAGTCCTTGGAGGCTGAGTCAGGAGAATCACTTGAACCCAGGAAGTGGAGGTTGCAGTGAGCTGAGAACATGCCATTGCACTCCAGCTTGGGCGGCTGAGCAAGATTCCATCTCAAAAAAATAAATTAAAAAAAAAGATGGTGGCTGCCTACAGGACAAGATAAGAGGCCTCACAATAAAACCTACCTTGCCAGCACCTTAATCTTGGACTTCCCAGGCTCCAGAACTATAAGAAAAAGAAAGAAAGAAAGAAAAAATGCCCTCTAATAAATATAGAAGGAATGTGAGAACTGGAAAAACTCAATTGAAAAAATTTTTAATTTTATTTTTTGAGATGGAGTCTTGCTCTGTCCCCCAGGCTGGAGTGCAGTGGTGTTATCTCAGCTAACTGCAACCTCCACCCCCCAGGTTTAAGTGATTTTCATCCTTTAGCCTCCTGAGTAGCCGGGACTACAGGTGGCTGCCACCTCGTCTGGCTAATTTTTGTATTTTTAGTAGAGACGGAGTTTCACCATGTTGGCCAGGCTTGTCTTGAACTGCTGGCCTCAAGTGATCCGCTTGCCTTAGCCTCCCAAAGTGCTGGGATTACAGGCATGAGCCACTGTGCCCAGCCAGGAAAAACTCCATTTTGTAATCCCAATTAAATCATCCATTTAAGGAATCATCAATGGTTGATTGATGGTGGTGTCTCAGCACCTGTAATCCCAGCACTTTGGGAGGCTGAGGCAGGCAGATCACTTGAGGTCAGGAGCTCAAGACTGGCCTGGCCAACATGGCGAAACCCTGTCTCTACTAAAAATACAAAAATCAGTGGGCGTGGTGGCATGCGCCTATAGTTCCAGCTACTCAGGATGTTGGGACAGGAGAATCACTTGAACCTGGGAAGCAGAGGTTGCAGTGAGCCAAGATAGCGCCACTGCACTCCAGCCTGAGGGACAGAGAAAGACTCTGTCTTAAAAATAAATAAATCATCATCAATGATGTCCAGCAGGGTCGGTTCCTGATGGGGGCTGTCTCCCTGACTTGCAATGGCCACCTTCTCACTATGTCCTCACATGGCAGAAAGCGAGCAAACTCTCTGGTCTCTTAATTTTTTAAATTTAAGACAGAGTCTCACTCTGTCACCCAGACCGCGGTACAGTAATATGATCACAGCTCACTGCAGCCTTGACCTCCTGGCTCAAGCAATCCTCCCACTTCAGCCTCCCGAGTAGCTGAAACCACAGTAATGCATGACTACACCCAACTAATTTTTTACATTTTGTAGAGACAGAGTCTCAGCATGTTGCCCAGGCTGGTCTGGAACTCCTGGGCTCAAGTGATCCTCCCACCTTGGCCTCCCAAAGTGCTGGGATAACAGGTGTGAGATACCATGCCCAGCCTGGTGTCCCTTTTTATAAGGACACCAATCCTATCAGATCAGGGTCCTACCCTTAAGATGTCATTTAACCTTAATTACTTCCATAAAGGCCTACTTCCAAATACAGTCACATTAGGGGTTAGAGATCCAACATCTGAATTTGGGAAAGACAAAATTCAATTCATCACAGATGCTAAAACCACTAGGTGAAAAGTTTTGAAGAACAGCATGTTTGCACAGTGTGAAAGGAGCCCCACACAGATGATTTGGTATTCGCAAAGAGGATGGCTCTTTTTTAATGAAGAGATCTGGTGGATGCCCCATACCAGTGCTTCCTATGTATGTCTATAGCATCACTGTGAATAATTCTTTTTTTTGGCCAGGCACGGTGGCTCACACCTGTAATCCCAGCACTTTGGAAGGCTGAGGCAGGTGGATCACATGAGGTCAGGAGTTCGAGACCAGCCTGGCCAACATAGTGAAACCCCATCTCTACTAAAAATACAAAAAATTAGCCAGGCGTGGTGGTGGGTATCTGTAATCCCAGCTACTCAGGAGGCTGAGGCAGGAGAATTGCTTGAACCCAGGAGGCAGACATTGCAGTGAGCTGTGATCACCGCACTCCAGCCTGGGTGACAGAACAAGACTCTGTCTCAAAAAATTAAAAAATAAAAATAAATAAATAAAAGTTGTCATTTAAAAAGGCAGGATTAGAGGATGACTGTATTTTAAGGGACTTTAAAGAGACATCACCACCAAATGTAATGTGTTAACCTTGGTTAGATTTCTTTGGTAAAAAGACCCAACTATCACTGTGCATATTAGTTGATGTGTTTTTCCCTCTCCCTCCATGACTTTGGGTTCCACTAGGTTTTGTCATACCTGTAATCCCAGCACTTTGGGAGGCTGAGGCGGGTGGATCGAGGTCAGGAGTTCGAGACCAGCCTGGCCAAGATGGTAAAACCTCATCTCTACTAAAACTACATAAAAATTAGCCAGGCACGGTGGCAGGTGCTTGTAATTCCAGCTACTCAGGAGGCTGATGCAGAAGAATCGCTTGAATCCAGGAGGCAGAGTTTGCAGTGAGCCGAGATGATCTCACCACTGCACTCCAGCCTGAGCAACAGAGTGAGACTCCATCTCAAAAAAAAAAAAAAAAAAAGAAGAAGAAGAAAAAACAGGAATGAAGGAAGGACAAAACTTTGCCTAGGGGACAGGGATGACTTCTCAGAGGATTCTGAGGGACAAACAGGTTGCCCACAGGTTAAATCTCTGATTCACCCTCCCACTCAGTGGCTCTAGTGCCAGGGATGACACTCATTTTGGGGGAACCCATACAGCAGAACTCTGACCAGCGGGTGGAGTCTTGGGCAGGGAGGATTTCAGCTCAGGAGCAGGAAGAACTACAGAGGTGAGAAGAGCTCAGCAGCAGAATAATTGGTCCCAGGAGGTGTCAAGGTGGGCACACAGAGGGGACTCACATGGACTGACCTCATGCACGGGCAGGGGATGCATCCCCTGTGTGGGGACCCCCACCATAAGTCCCACCACCAAGCTTTTGCCCAAAGGCCCTCCCACCTGGCAGCCTCTCTGTCCTCTTTTTTGCCCAGGCTCAGCCTTCAAGACAGCAGTATTTTCTCCCTTCTCTAAGCCCTGAGCACTTCTTATCTGCACCACCAGGGGTCCTGTGGCACGATGTGCCTTTTAGGGGCAGGCAACTCTGCCTGGGTAAGAAGCAAGGCCTCTGACAGGCTGTGCAAACTTGAGCAAGTGTCTGCCTCTCTCTGGGCCCGTTTCCTTTTTTGTACAAGGACAAGGTGGGACAAGGTGCCACAGGAGGCCTGTTCAACCTTCAAATGTCTAGCTTGGAGTCTGGTCCTCTAGTCCTCTATGGCACTGGCGACTTCTAGGGGACAGGGACGATACTGGCTGAGGCCCCTGCCAGGACCCTCCAGGAACGGACCCGGTCCATCACCCCAAAGTGTGGAAAGGCTGTAGTGTTACTCTCACCTCCATCTTTGCTAAAGGCAGCATGGCTCAAATTTAGGACCCACAAGTTACTGGCTATGTGATCTTAGGCAAATGACTTAACAACTCTGGGCTTTAGTTTCCACACCAATAAAACTAGAATAGTAGGATCTGATTATTGAGATGATGGACAAAGAAAATGATGGCTTCAAAAGTATCTTGTACATAGCAGGTATACAAAAAGCTGTTAGGAGCCAGGAAGGGAGGTCTGATGAGGAGTTTTGGAATCTCTCCATCACTACCCCAAATTCTAGTCTCTTCATCATCACAAGCTGCTTTACACAGAGAGAAATACCTTAAATACTGTATGTCTAGATCTAAAGTAACCTGGGACATAGTAGGTGCTCAATACATATTTGTTGAATGACAGAGTAATCCTATAACCAATATCTTACTTGAGCCTTGAAGCAAACTGGTAAGGGGCAAGACAAAGATACAGTTATTATCTCTACTTCAAAGGTGAATCTGCCGCAGCTCAGAGAGGGGAAATGACTTACCTAAGGTAACACAGCAGAGCAGGGCTTGGAGCCCCGTTCCCTCCAGGTGCAGAACCCATAGTTATGTCTCCCATCCATGCAGCCACTTTACAGACAGATTGCTAGGCTCTGCCTGCACTCGCTCTCACATAGGAATATCCTGGGGAAGGTGCTTTGCCGAACACACAGCAGGGCAGGGAGGCCAACTGGCCTGTCCCAGGGGCCCCACTCTGCTCCCTGGTGACCCAGAGCCGCTGCTGAGTTACCGCGCTCCTTGGCTGGAGGCAGCTTGGCCTTGGCCTAGTTGCCCTTTTGCCAGCAGACCCACGGAGCCACAGGACAGGCGTCTCAGTGCAGCCCGATGGGGAACCTGGGCCAGGTACGGTGGCTGAGCCTATGGGACTACCTTTCTGGGACTGACCCACCCCCGGGGCTCACAACAAGTCACCCTGGCAGGTCAGGAGTGTGTCATCCCCCAAGGCCTGGGTGCCCCCAACTTTTGGTGACTGCTGCTGTATATATGGTAAGACTCTTATCCTGGGGCTGGGAGGAAGGTTTCTAGAGCAGGTGGACTCTACCTGGCTGGAGTGCAGTGAGGAAGCCAGGGGGGTCATCACACAGCCTCCTCCCACCAGGAGTGCTTACACTCCCCTACACTGATGTCCACAGCCATTTGAGCCCTATGAGGACATGAGAACAAGCAGGGACCAGAGTGAGGACTACGGCAGTGCACTCCAGGGAGGCCGTGGAGTCCATCTTTCCCTCAGGGCAGGACAGAGTAGTACAGAGGAAGTGGAGGGCGATGGAAGCGGCGATTTTCACTGGGGGTGGGAGTGAGGGCTGGGGTATTAAAGTGCAGAGTATTAGAATTGGGTGCTGGCATATTTCACGGGGACTGGAGTAGTTAAAGTTGGAGCAAAATTTTCAAGTTGAGGCTGGACTTTAAGAGTAGAGTGGAGATTTGTCATAGGGGAGTGGCGTGGAGCTTTGCCATAGGAGAGTGGCGTGGAGCTTTGCCGTAAGTGAGTGGCGTGGAGCTTTGCCGTAAGTGAGTGGCGTGGAGCTTTGCCGTAAGTGAGTGGCGTGGAGTTTTGCCGTAAGTGAGTGGCGTGGAGCTTTGCCGTAGGGGAGTGGCGTGGAGCTTTGCCGTAGGGGAGTGGCGTGGAGCTTTGCCGTAAGTGAGTGGCGTGGAGCTTTGCCGTAGGGGAGTGGCGTGGAGCTTTGCCGTAGGGGAGTGGCGTGGAGCTTTGCCGTAAGTGAGTGGCGTGGAGCTTTGCCGTAGGGGAGTGGCGTGGAGCTTTGCCGTAGGGGAGTGGCATGGAGCTTTGCCGTAGGGGAGTGGAGTGGACCTTTGCCAAAGGGGCTGGAGAACTTCCGAGATGATCGGAGTATTGCACAGTGGGGGCTAAAGAGTTTCACAAAGGGCTGGGTTATTTCAGAAGGTGCTGCCATATTATGGGAGTGGGAGAGGACCTGGAGTATTTCAGCGAGATGCTGGAGTCTTCCAGGGTGGCCTAGAATATTTCAGAGGTGAGTGAGCATGGTATATGGCCTTGGAGGCTGCCCAGGGAGCCCCCTTCAGCCCTGAGTCTGCAGGTCAAGGATCCTGGGGGTCCCTGGGAGTCCAGTCTTCTGCTTTCTCCTGCCCACAAGGGCAGGGCAGGACTGAGCTCTCCAGCTCCACCACGGCAGTCCTTCTGCATGTACCAAAAAGTGACACCAGGAATCATGGCCTTGAGGGCCAATGTCTGCTGTTTCTTCCAAGTCAGTGGCACGAAGGGGCAGCCAGTCCCAGGGCACCCAAGGCAGAGAGTACTGCCTGAGCTCTGGGGCGTCCAGGTAAGGATCAGGTCAACCTGGCCATCCCTCTGCCTGTGGGCAGGACTCCCTTGCCTCCCCCAGCAGCTCTCTCCCAAGACTGGGACTCCCAGATAAGTAGGGATTATTCCAGAACCTTCTGCTTCCAGGGGTGTCTTTGCAATCTACTTCCATCTCTCCTGGTTTGATGGGAGGCTTGCTTATTTTCAACAGAGTATGGGTGTTCTGTTGGGCTCTGCCTCAGTGGCTCCTGGACCTCCCATAACTTGTGAGATCTGAGGCCCTTGGGGGCCAGGAGTGCTTGATACTAGAAAGGGTGTCAGTGGGTGGTGGAGAGAAGAGATTAGTGCTGGTTCTGGGTGGCATCAGCCCCCCAGGGGACAATTCCCGTCCATTACACCAGGCACTGCTTTAGCTACTTACTGGGCTCTCACTTTGACGAGCACGAGCAGAACTATGCCAACTTCACCAGCTGTTGTTCACACCACAACACATTCCACCTTCCCTAGAGTCAGTGGCCCCAGAGGCTAACTTGATGTAGGCTAGAACCCCTGACACGCTCCCTTCCAGAGCACCAACCCCAAGCCTCCTGTGTCCACACACCCAGCCACGCCCCAGCTGTGCAATGAGGTGGCACAAGGCTGTGGTTTCTCAGTCAGTGTCAGGTGCCAAGCCAGGACCTCCCCCCAAGATTGGGCTGTGTCCTCATCAGCCTGGAGACTGTCCCCTCACCTGCCAGCTGACTGAGGCTCCCTGGGAGTCAAGACACTCCGGGAGTGAGGGCAGGAAGTAGGGGCTCTCAGTGGTCCCCTAGGCCTTATCAGCATGGGAGGAGGGAACACAACATGGTTCCTCGCTGTCTCAGAGGAGGAACTTGGCTTGGCATATGCCCAAGCCTAGAGTTCCTACCAGAGGAGCAAAAGAAGAAAGGGAGGAGGAAACACCATTTATTGAGCACTTGCTGTGTGCCAGATCTTGTCTAGACATTTACACATATTATCTCCCTGTGGTGGAATCACTCTGTTATGTAAATAGAGAAACTGAGGCCAGAGAATTCCAGAGGCTCGCCCAAGGTTACACAGCTAGTGAATGAATGAAAAAGCTGGGGTGTGACCCAGAGTCTGTCCAAACTGACTAACATGGCCTCCTCTCCATAACTGAAATGGGCTTCTAGACAAATCCTGACTCCTCCATCTACTGTCTGGATGACCTTGAACAAGTTGTATAAACTCTTTAAGCCTTAGTCTCCTCATCTATAATATGGGTATATTAGTAAAAACCCATGTGATGCAATAAATTGGGACGATGTGTGTGAAATGTCTGACATGTAAGTGCACTGTCATTGTTAGACAGTTACTAACCTTCGGAGCTCTCACGGAAGAGACATATCCCTGCCACCTGTTTGAGGAAAGATATAAAGCTCTGTTTCCAGGAACCCCCAGTCTGAAGGAGAGACCACTTTGCTTAATGTCACCAGGGCCAGGAGAAGGGGGAGGGCAGGATGGAGTGGGCCACAAGCTAGAGAAAATTGGTCTCTAGCACCTGAGACAGGTTAGTTTTAAAAGACTCTCTTGTAGGGTCAATTTCATTGTCTTTTTTTTTTTTTGAGACAGAGTCTCATTCTGTCCCCCAGGCTGGAGTGCGGTGGTGCGATCCCAGCTCACTGCAACTTCCGCCTCCTGGATTCAAGCAATTCTTGTGCCTCAGCCTCCCAAGCAGGTGCCGGCCACTAGGCCCGGCTAATTTTTGTATTTTTAGTAGAGACAGGGTTTCACCATGTTGGCCAGGCTGGCCTCGAGCTCCTGACCTCAAGTGATCTACTCGCCTCAGCCTCCCAGAGTGCTGGGATTATAGGCATGCACCATTGTGCCTGGCCCATTGTCCCTATTTTACAGATGGGGAAACTGAGGTCCAGAGAGGTCCAAGAATACAGTGACTCAATGAGCAGGTCAAGGCCCTGCACCAGGCATTCAGTCCCCTCTGGCTCAGGGTGGGAGCAGATGTAATATCCCGGGTTCCCCTGTGCCCCACCCCAAGATATATTCTGCACGAAACTGAAACTCTTCAGCTTAGGTGCACCACCGTGTGCCAGGAACCCCATGCCAGACTTCATGGAACATGAAGGACCTGGCCCTCAGCCTCCCACTGTGTTATATGGATAGAGAAACTGAGGAGCACTCCCACCACTGGCATGGGAGGAGCTATAGCAGCAAGGAGTACCCGGAGCTGTGCAGGGAGAACTTCCTTCTCATCCTCAGGTGGGCCAGGGCTGGCATGGCTCCCACACAGGGCATGGCACCTTTGACTTTGTCGTCTGCCCTCTTCTGCATCCTCTTTTTTTTTTTAGAGACGGGGTTTCACCATGTTGGCCAGGATGGTCTCGATCTCTTGACCTTGTGATCCACCCGCCTCGGCCTCCAAAGTGCTGGGATTACAGGCGCGTGTGCCACCACACCCGGCCCTCTCTTCTGCATCCTCATGGTCACCCTGCCACCTGATGAGATCATCTCCACTCCACTATTCAGAGGAGAAAACTGAGGTTCAGAGTGGCAGAAGCCTTGCCCAAGGTCATACCAGGAGAATTCCGCAGAGGCGAGACTGGAAAGCAGGCTGCCTGGCTCGACTCCAAGTCCTCAGTCCTGCCCTGCCTTATTTTTAGGCATGAGTCCCCATCTCAACTCCTGCGTTCTCCCTGGCAGGACTAAAGAGGGCAAGCCTTCCCTAAGGCCACCCAGCAGAGCAGCAGACAGGTGGGTTCCCAGCCCTACCTTGTCCCCCCAAATACTCTGTTGTTTGGACTTTTTTTTTTTAAGAGACAAGGTGTTTGTCACCCAGGCTGGAGTGCAATGGCATGATCATAGCTCACTGCAGCCTTGAACCTCTGAGCTCCAATGATCCCCCTGCCTCAGTCTCCTGAGTAGCTAGGACTATAGGTTTGCACCACCACATGAAGCTAATCTTTAATTTTTTTGCACAGACAGGGTCTTGCTATGCTGCCCAGGCTGGTCTTGAACTCCTGGCCTCCAGCAATCCTCCCACCTTGGCCTCCCAAAATACTAGGATTACAGGTGTGAGCTTGGCCTGCACTTTATTTATAAATATATATCCAGATCTGCCTTTCCCACTGGATTCTTGAGGGCCTGGCCCAGAGACGGCAGCTCTCAGCATTTGCTGATTGAATTGAAAAATAACATGTTTATTGAATATTTATAATGAGCCAAGTATATGCTAAGGGTTTTGTATACATAAGCTCATTTAATCTTCACAATGACAACATAAGTACTATTATCCTTGATTTTTTTTTAGATGGAATCTCGCTCTGTCGCCCAGGCTGGTCTCAGCTCACTGCAACCTCTGCCTCCTGGATTTAAGGGATTCTCCTGCTTCAGCCTCTCAAGTAGCTGGGATTACAGACGCCTGCCCCCACACCTGTCTAAGTTTTGTATTTTTAGTAGAGACAGGATTTTACCATGTTGGCCAAGCTGATTTTAAACTCCTGACCTTGTGATCTCCCCGCCTCCACCTCCAAAAGTGCTGGGATTACAGGCGGGAGCCACCTCACCCGGCCTATACTCGTTTTACAGACAGAGAAAGCAAGACTTAGAGAAGGTAAGAGCTGGGTGCCTAGTACAGTTGGTACTTCTGATTCTCATTCTGAACTGACTGACTGGATGGATAAATTAAGAACAGAGAGGTGGGAGCGAGGTGGTCAAGGTTAAGGTGCCAACCTCACCTCTCATCTGGGTTCAATCATGCCCACAACCATGCCCACCATCTTGTCCCTGGCTCCCAACCACCTGAGGGACCACAGTCCTTGGTAGCTGGCCGCTCTGCTGGGTATGCTGAAATCCTCTAAGACGAATAAAGAGAAACCTTTCCTGCCAAGTGCTGACAAGTTTGGCTCTGCCTGAGAATTGAGACTGCAGACTCCGTGGGGAGGGTTCACCCCCAAATGCCTAACAGCTACCAAAAGATTACAGGAAAAAATTAGCCCAGCTGCTTTCTCAGAGGCCCTAGGGAAATAAGGGAAATTCATTCTTTATTGCAGCAAGAATGATTTCAGTTAGACTGCAGAAGGACTTGACAGAGAAGGGGAACAAACCAGATACGGAATTCCTTATCAGAATCAGGAAATGATACGTGTGGTCCCTGTAGGCAGCTTTATAGGGTGAGCTTTGAAAAAGGAGGGAGGCTGAGTGAGTAGGAACCATGGTTCCCACAGTTCCTGCACAGGGGAACCATTGTCTAATGGAGGGGACATGTCATATCCCCCGGTCAAGAGCCAAATGAAAAGGTCACATGGAAAGGAGAGGGGGAGGGCACCCTGAGAAAAGGAGTCCATGTGGTCACATGGGAGCTATTCCTGGAGGAGCGGGGGTGAGAGGAATGTGAAGGTGTCCCAGGGAAGGAGAAGTCACGTTTATCAAACCCCTGCTGTGACCCAGGACCATGCTAATGAGCACTTTACATATGGTGTCGCATTTCATCCATTCATTCAACAAATATTTACTCAATGTGCCAGGCCCTGTGCTAGGGCTTGAGGAAAGAGCTGTGAAGAAGGCAGATCCAGTCCCCTCCCCTCTTGGAACTTAGAAGTGGAGGAGACAATCAACAGATGTGCGATGCTTGCTTTGAAGAGAAGAAAGCAAGGAGGGGGCCAGAATGTTGGCAATCAGGGGTCAGGGCTGAATAAGAGAAAACTTTCTTTTTTTACGTGAAAGAAGGCCTCTCTGCAGAGGTGACATTTAGCAGTGACCTGAATGAAGTGAGGGAACCTTGAGTGCAAAGGCCCCAGGCAAGAGTCTGCCTGGGAGGCCTGAGCGAGGGGAGCCGAGCTGGGAGCTGTTCAGGAGAGATGTGCTCTTGCTACAGGAAGGATATTTGATTTTATTATCAGTGTGATGGGAAACCACTGGAAAGCTGCTGAGTAGGAGAGTAATATGGTTTATGTTTTAAAATAATTTTTAATTTAGTTTTTGAATAGATAATACATCCGTATGGTTCAAAAAGAAAAACATATTTTAAAACCGTGAGAAGTGTAAGGGCTCTGCCAGCCTCGCTCCCCTCTCCGCCCCTCATCTCCTTATTTCCTCCCTTCTGCTAACCACATTCATGAGTTTTTTGGTTGTCTTCCTTCCAAGATTTCTTTAGGCAAATACAAGTGTATATTCACTTAATATTTATATAATTCTATGTGCTGGACCTTCTTCTAAATTCTTTAAGAGATTATTAACTCATTTAATCTTTATAACCCAATCCTAGGAGGTAAGTAATTTTCTTTTTTTTTTTTTGAGACAGAGTCTTGCTTTGTTGCCCAGGCTGGAGTGCAGTGGAGTGATCTCAGCTCACTGCAACCTCTGCCTCCCAGGTTCAAGCGATTCTCCTGCCTCAGCCTCCCAAACAGCTGGGACTAAGGTGCACGCCACCATGCCTGGCTAATTTTTGTATTTTTAGTAGAGATGAGGTTTTACCATGTTGGCCAGGCTGGTCTTGAACTCCTGACCTCAGGTGATCCACCTGCCTCGGCCTCCCAAAGTGCTGGGATTGCAGGCATGTGCCACCATGCCCAGCCCCTTTTTTTTTTGCGACAGGGTCTTGCTCTGTTGCCCAGGCTGGAGTGCGGTCGCAAGCTCACAGCTCACTGCAGCCTCAACCTCCTAGGCTGAAGCGATTTTCCCACCTCAGTCTCCCAAGTAGTGGGAGTACAGGTGTGTACCACCACTCCCGGCTAACTTTTGTATTTTATTTTATTTTATTTTATTTTATTTTTTTGTAGAGCCCCTAGCCATGTTGCCCAGGCTGGTCTCAAACTTTTGAGTTCAAGTGATCCTCCTGCCTCAGCCTCCCAATGTGCTGGGATTACAAGTGTGAGCCACTGTGCCAGCCAGCTAAGTACAATGATCCCTATTTTACAGATAAGGAATCTAGAGCACAGAGAGACAAACTAACCTGGCTAAGGTTGCACAGCTTCTAAGGAGCCGTGTTAGTTCCTAGGGCTGCCGTGACAAACTGGGTGGCTTAAGACAACAGAATTGATTCTCACAGTTCTAGAGGTGAGAAGTCCAAAAGCCAGGTATTGGCAGGGCTCATGCCTTCTAGGGGCTCCAGAATCTGTTCCAGGCTTCTCTCCCAGCTCCGGGTGTTGCTGGGAATCCTCAGCATTCCTTGGTTTGTAGATGGTTCACTCCAATCAGCTGTGTCTTCACATGGCATTCTCCATTATCTCTGTCGCTGTGTCCACATTTTCTTTCTCTTATAAGGACACCAGTCATATTGGATTTAGGCCCATGCTGATCAGGTATGACCTCATCTTAACTTGATTATGTCGGCAAATACCTTATGCTCAAATAAGGTCACATTCACAGGTTCTGGTGGGCATGAATTTTGGTAGGATACTATTTAACCCAGTACAGTAGCAGAACTTGCATTTGAACTCAGGAAGACCAACTTCTGAGTCTGTGCTCTTAGTCACAGGTTATACGGTTATACTGCCACTCAGTAAGAAAATATATAATTTATTATAGATTCATATAATATATACAACATACATTATTATACATAAGAGATATAATATATATAATTTCCCTTTTCCTACAAAAGGTAAAATATCATACATGCCACTCTATACCTTGCTTTTTAAATTTTACTTATTTTTATGACTGAGTCTTGCTCTGTCACCTAAGTTGGAGTGCTGTGCAACCTCTGCCTCCCAGGCTCAAGCAATCCTCCCACCTCAGTCTCCCAAGTAGCTGGGACTAAAGGCACATGGCACTACACCTGGCTAATTTTTGTATTTTTTGTAGAAATGCAGTTTTGCTGTGTTGCCCAGGTTGGTCTTGAACTCTTGAGCTCAAGTGATCCACCCACTTCAGCCTCCTAAAATGCTGGGATTACAGGCATAAGCCACTGCACCCTGCACCTTGCTTTTTTAAACTTAGTATCTTTTTTTTTTTTTTTTTGAGATGGAGTCTTGCTCTGTTGCTCAGGCTGGAGTGCAGTGGTGGTGTGTGCAATCTCGGCTCACTGCAATCTCCGCCTCCCGGGTTCAAGCAATTCTTCTGCTTCAGCCTCCCAAGTAGCTGGGATTACAGGTACCCTCTATCACGCCTGGCTAATTTTTGTATTTTTAGTAGAGACAGGGTTTTACCATGTTGGCCAGGCTGATTTTGAACTACTGACCTCAAGCGATCCGCCCGCCTCAGCCTCCCAAAGTGCTGGGATTACAGGCGTGAGCCACTGCGCCAGCCCTAAGTTGTTTTAATTTTTGAGGCTTTAAATATTGTATAGTAGTCAAGTGAGTGTGGCCTTTTCTTTTTCTTTTTTCAGAATTTTTCTGGCATTCTTTTTCTTTCTCTCTCTTTCTGTCCTTTGTTGTTTTTAGGGGTGGGGAACCTCAGGAGGCCTCTTGTAGGGGAAAAGAAAATCAATAATTACATGTCATTTGGTAGTGGCTAAGACAAAAAAAGTAAGCAGGTAAAAGAACAGAAGGCAACTAAGGGGTGATATTTGGATGGGCAGCCAGGGAAGGCCCCTGGAGGAGGGGGAGATACCTGAGTGAAGGGAGGGAGACCACGTGGCTACCTGGGGAAAAACAGGCCTGGCAGGACCAAGGGCGAACGCAGAGGCCTGAGGCAGGAGCATGCTTGGCATGTAGAAAAACAGCAAGGTGGCCAGTGAAGCTGGAAGGGAGTGACCAGAGCAGAGAGTGGGAGGCGGTGAGGTAGATCATGCAGGGCCTTGTAGGTCACAGCAAGGACACCAGCTTTTCGTCTGATACCAGGAGCCATGGGGGTGGGAGTTGAGCAGAAGAGTGACATGTTCTGACCCCTGTTTTAACAGGATCACTCAGGCTACTGCATGGAGCACAGACTGCAGGGGTGAGGGCAGTGGCAGGCAGGGCAATAGGATTTGGGATGGGTGAATATATTGTAACTTGGTTTCCTTGTCCATTTTCCCCTACCTAACTGTGAGCTTTGCAAGGACAGGCCCTGAGCTTATTCAGCTCTATGAGCCAAGTGCCAGGCCCAGAGCAGGTGCAGATAAACACTGTGTGAGGAAGAACGGTGGGAGGACAGCAGAGGAGATGGAAGGAGGCAGGAGAGGCAGAACCCCTGGGAAATGGCTCTGCAAAGGCCACAGAAAGAAGAGGAAGCAGACATGATGACAGAGCCTGTTCCCCAGCAGGAACCAAGGCTGATAGGGGCTGAAGCTGGGGAGCTGGGCCCTCAGCCCAATGCCTGCCCAATCCCAGATCTGTGGCCTCCATCAGCAATCAGGTTATAGTTTATGCTGGAGTTCTGTCACCAAAGGGACCCTGGTGGGCGTGGGGGGTGGGCTCTATTCCTCAAGGTGCAGGTGCAAAGGTGAGATGGCCTGGCAGAGAGGAGAGCAGCTTTCCTGAATCCTGGCACACAGAGGCCCTGAGAAAGGATAATTCGCCCCCTTTATAGATGGTAAGTTGAGGCTCCATGAAGGAAAGGAACTGACCGAAGGTGATACAGCGAATAGGTGGCCTGGCCTAGTTTCAGGGGCTTGGCCTCTACAAGACATCTCCTTGGCCACTGCCTAATTTAGTCTGGGTCCTGCTGCAGTTTTAAGGAGTGACCAAGTACAGAAGGAAGGGATGACTCCTGGTGTTCAGCCAGCTCTTGGCTGCTGCCAAACCACAGCTCACTGTGGGCGGGACGCAGCTTGGGGAACAAAAGCCACAGGACACTTCAGGACCTCAGGAGGCTTAGGAAAGAGTTGGCCTGGAAGTAGGGCAGGTAGATGGGAGGCACCAAGCTGAGGGGCAGAGGAAAGAGGTCAGGCAGGCCTGGCTTTGCCACTGTCTTGCTGTGCTATTTTAGGTAACTAGCACCTCAGTTTGTGCATCTGTAAAATGGGAAAAGCAACTCCTGCTTTACAGGGCTGGCATGGGGTTGAATGAGGTAATAGACATCCAGTGCTACCTGAAAGCGCTTCCTTCTTAGCCTCCCCACTCCCAGACTGGGGACTTGCTGTCCCTGTCTTCAGCAGATGCTGATTAGCTGCTCCTGGGCAAAGGGGAAATGGACTGTGATGACGTCTCAAGTCCCAGACCTTCAAATGGACCCAGGCTGCGAGGGGTCTGGCCAGTGCTGACACCTAGGGGCTCTTTCAGGGCCAGGTGAGCCTGCACATGCCCTCAGGACAGTTGAGCAGGTCTTGGCTCTGCACCAAGTACCTCAGGCAAGGTAATCACTCTCCCTGGGCCTCAGCTCCAGGAAATCTCTTGGGCAGTGGTTGGGGTGGGCAGGAATTACAGGCCTTCTAATTGCAAATGGAGTGGGCTGCTTCAAGAATAGTGAGCTCCCTGCCCCTGGAGGTACGTAAGCAGGGACTGGACAAGCACTGGGTAGAGATTCACTCACTCATTAATTCGATAAACTCCTATTGAGACTCTATTTTGGGCCAGGGCCTGTGGCCATCATTGTCATTAGGAGATATAGTGACAAGGCATCTTTACCCTCCTGTAACTTACATTTTTTTTTTTTTTTTTCAGATGGAGTCTCACTCTGTCACTCAGGCTGGAATGCAGTGGTGCAATCTCAGCTCACTGTAACCTCTGCCTCCCAGATTCAAGCGATTCTCCCTCCTTCAGCCTCCAGAGCAGCTGGGATTACAGGCGCCCACCACCATGACCAGTTAATTTTTTTTTTTTTTTGAGACAGAGTGTCTCTCTGTCGCCCGGGCTGGAGTGCAGTGGCGCAATCTCAGCTCACTGCAACCCCTGACTCCCTGGTTCAAGGGATTCTCCTGCCTCAGCCTCCCAACTAGCTAGGATTACAGACATGCGCCACCATACCCAGCTAATTTTTGTATTTTTAGTAGAGATGGGGTTTCACAATGTTGGCCAGGATGGTCTTGATCTCCTGACCTTGTGATCCACCCGCCTCAGCCTCCCAAAGTGCTGGGATTACAGGCATGAGCCACCACACTTGGCCTTTTTTTTTTTTTTTTAAAAGGCAGGGTCTTGCTCTGTTGCCCAGGCTGGACTGCAGTGGCACGATCTTGGCTTACTGCAGCCTCTGCCTCCTGGGTTCAGGCGATTCTTCTACCTCAGCCTCCAGAGTAGCTGGGATTACAGGCACGTGCCACCATGCCCGGCTAATTTTTTTGTGTTTTTAGTAAAGACAGGGTTTCATCATCTTGGCCAGGCTGGTCTCAAACTCCTAACCTCGTGATCTGCCCGCCTCAGCCTCCCAAAGTGCTGGGATTACAGGTGTGAGCCACCGTGCCTGGACTGGCTGGAGTTCAATGACTTGATCTCGGCTTAACTGCAGCCTCAACCTCCTATACACAACCTCCTATACACATTGGCCTCAGCCTCCCAATTAGCTGGGACTATAGGTGCATGCCACTATGCCCAGGTAATTTTTAAAACTTTTTAGTAGAGGCTGGGTGTGGCAGCTCAAGCCTGTAATCCCAGCACTTTGGGAAGCTGAGGCTGGTGGATCATCTAGATCAGGGGTTTGAGACCAGCCTGACCAACATGGTGAAATCCAGTCTCTACTAAAAAAATACAAAATTAGCCAGGAGTGGTGGTGTATGCCTGTAATCCCAGCTACCTGGGAGGCTGAGGCAGAAGAATTGCTTGAACTCGGGAGGCAGAGGTTGCAGTGAGACGAAATTGCACCATTGCACTCCCATCTGGGCAACAAGAGTGAAACTTCTGAAACTCCATCTCAAAAAAAAATTTTTTTTAGTAGAGATGGGGTCTTGCTATGTTGCCCAGGGTGGTCTTGAACTCCTGGCCTCAAGCAATTATCTCACCTTGGACTCCCAAAGTGCTAAGATTACAGGTGTGAGCCACCACTGCCAACCCATAACTTACATTATAATGGGGAGACATTAAACAGTGCCAGGAAAGTGTGTACTCCATACTGTAGGGGCTGGTCATGAAGCTCCAACCTCCTACCCCTAGATAAACTGACTTCTAAACTGAGATTTTTTTTTCTTTTTTCTTTTTTTTGAAATTGAGTCTCTGTCACCTGGAGTGCAGTGGTGCAGTCTTGGCTCACTGCAACCTCTGCCTCCCAGGTTCCAGCGATTCTCCTGCCTCAGCCTCCTGAGCAGCTGGGACTGCAGGTGCATACCACCATGCCCAGATAATTTTTATATTTTTAGTAGAGATGAGGCTTTGCCATGTTGGCCAGGCTGGTCTCGAACTCCTGACCTCAGGTGATCCGCCCACCTTGGCTTCCCAAAGTGCTGGGATTATAGGCGTGAGCCACTACGCCCAGCCCTAAACTGAGATTTGAAGAACAAATTCAAGTTAAGTAGGAAAGGGAAGGGTGTTTGGGTCTGAGAACAACAGGTGCAAAGGCTCAGAGGCGGGAAAGAGAGACATGCATTTTCAAGGAGCTGAAAGTTCAACATGGCCAGAGGGAAGGAGGCAAGGAGGGGAGTGGCTGTGTGCTGAGTGAGGTCAGCAGTCACTCACCAGTTAACTGAACTGGGACCCATCTTAGGGGTAAGGATCCAGCCACTCCCATAATGGTCAGGGATGAGGAGTTAGCCAGGTAAAAGGTGAGAGGATGGGTCAGGGAAGAAGTGATCCCAGCAGCAGTTTGTGTCACTGGGCGAGAAGAAAGACAGCTCAAAGTTGAGTCGGGCTAGAGCCTGGCTGGGGGCTTGACTGAGAAGACCTAGGTATTGTAGCCTGTGGGTCTTGCCAAGTGGCCTGAGGGCCATACGTAGTCACTGACGGGTTTTGTGCAGAGGAGTGACTCACCCTCGGTAGGAACACGCAGGAAGGTTGTCCTGGGATGCCCTTTAAAGTCCCAGCGGACCGAAACCTCAGAGCCTCTGAGGGGGCGCAACTATCTTAGGCACAACCTCATTCCAGCCATCAGGGAAGATGAGGAAACTCACTTGTCAGAGGAACCTTAAGAGAAGTCAAGAGACCAGGCTAGAGGGCTCTGAGTTGGGGGGTGGGGAGCGTGGGGAAAGAAGAGGGTGAGGGCTCAGGGAAGGAAAGCGAGAGCCCGGACACCAGGAGGCGGTGCCTGCTCTTAGCTAGCCGCTAACTCCGTGATTCAAGGCCTGGCTCCCAGGACCCTGGGGCTATAAAGACAATTGACTCATCCTAGGAAGCGGGGAGCCAGGCCCCCGAGGTTAAGAGGTTAAGTGAAATTGCTCTAAGCCACAGAGCACATCAGTGGCAGGGTCAGGAAGAAACTAGTAACCCTGGAGCACCTAGCACCAGCACCCCCAGTGCAAGGTACTTCATACCTTGCATCATCTCATGCAGGTGTCGTTTCATTTTACAGACAAGCGGACTAACGTCCAGGAGGCACGGACCCTGTTCTGGGTCACACAGAGTTAGGGCTAAGAAACCAGGTCTGCAGGCGCCTAGCTTCCCGCAGCGTCTTTGGGTCTAAGTTAGGGGTAGTGGGGAACAGACGAGAGTGTCAAGGAGGCTGAGGGGGAGGGTGGGGCTGTGTTTCTGGGACTTTCCTCGCTGAGGTCAGAGGCCCCGAAATAGCCGCGCTGCAGCGAGAGCCCGGAGGCTCGGTCACACCCTGTGCCCGGCCAGCCGCGGGGAGCGGTCCAGCCGCAGCGCACGTGCTCCCCCCGTCCCACTGCCCCTCAAAACCGCGCGAGCCTAGCGAACCGCTCGGCGCCCAGTCTCCGCCTCCCCGGCCTCATGAACTTGCCCCGGGCGACCCCGACGCGCTGAGGCCGGTGCGGCCGCCCCACCGCCGTTTGTGCGGACACCCGGCCTCCCCCGGCGCCCGCCGCGGCCACCATCTCCACTCCGACAGCGGCGACGGTGGGTGTGGCCACGCGCTTGCCAATCAGGAAGTGGGAGCCGGCTCCGGACGCGCCCCGCTGTGACGTCACTCAGCCAGACCCGGATGCCCCGCCCAGTGGCCTCGCCTGGGAAAGGCGACGGGGGCACTGGTGGGTGCCGGCTCTCGAAGGGTGAAAAGAACGCCCATGTGAATTGCGCGCATTATAACTGCCCTAAGAAACGCAGCCAGAGCACTTTAAAGTGTATTTATCCAATCACTCCTCTTCCAGCCATTCATCCGTCCGTCTGTATGTATGTCTCTCCACTCAGCCAAAGTAATTGGGCGCCTCCTGTGTGCCAGGCGCTGTGCTGGGTTCTGGCTATAAAGAAAGATGAACCCTGTGCTTGTCCTCATAATCTAGGGCGGAAGCCTGATGGTAACAAATGCTCACGCCATCGTTTTAATTGCAGCCATGATGAATTCTGGGACAGTGAGATACAGGCTGCTGCAATAACCAGGAGTCTAATTTGGATTGGTGCTCAGGTCCCTGGAGAAGTTACATCGAGCCGACTCCTGAAGCAACAAGTGTTCCAGGCAGAGGAAAGAGGTGGTGCAAAGGCATTGAGGTTAGCAGGCTGGAAGAGAAGGGAAAGGAAACTGAGTGAGATGAAGCTCTAGAGGTTTAGGGGAGCAAATTATTTAAGACCTTGGAGGCCATAGTAAGGCAATAGAATTTTCTTCTAAGTGCTATGGGCAGCCACTGGGTACTTAGTGTTTTAGAATCTTCCTACCTCTCTGTGGAAAATAGACAGGAGTGGACACAGGAGTAACAGTGGACCCAGGATGGAAGGTAGTAAGCTAGATGAGAGGCAGGCTACCGTGAGTGAGACATTAACAGACTCAATAAATAATTAGAAGATACAATCCACAGGCTGGCGGGTTGATGGATTGAATGTGGGGGTGGGTGAGGCAGAGGGAGTTAAGATTAAGTCGTTCATTCATTGGACAATTATTTATTGAGCCCCTCTGGATGCCAGGCACTGTTCTACAGAGGCAGACTCTCTGGGTTCAAATCCTTGTTCCATCACTTGCTAGCTGTTTGCCTTAGGGAAGTTATTTAACCTCTCTGTACCTTGATTTATTCATCTGTAAAATGCAAATCCTAAGAACACCTAAGAGAATTATTGTAAGGATGAAAAGAGTAAATATATGTAAAACTTTGGACTTGGGTGTTTGGAGCTGGGTTCTGAGGCTGGAGACTTGGACTTGGGTACTTGAGGTTGGATTCTTGGGCCTATTTCTTGGAGTAACCAAGTCTCCATTTCTTTACTGGCTTTATACAGAAAATTAAAAGAGTGACATGCTAGAGCAAGTTGTTCCCACACTGTGAGACACAGGTATCAGTATAATTTTAAGCTCTCAGGTGATTCCAAGGTGCGGACAAGCTGGCAATTACTGTGATAGAAACAAGGAGGTTATTTTATTTCTCTTTTTTATTTTACTAATTTATCCCCCCGTGGTATTTCAGGAAGGAGGCTATTTTAAAATAGATGGTCAGGGAGGGCTTTTCTGAGAAGGTGACATTTGAGTGAAGACCAAAGAGTGAAGGAGCCATCACTGAAAAGTTAGGGGGAGAAGGCTTTGGGAAGGTGTCTGGCCTAGGCACCTGCATACCTAGAGGTGCTTTTGACCCAAGTGTGAAAGATTGAAGGAGAAATGGGCTTAGTTTGATGGGTTCCGAGGATGAGTGATCATGGCTGAGTAAAGACTCCTACCCCTTCTGCAGATGAGAACGTACAGCTGCTAAACCACGCTGTTCTCTGGTAGCTATGGGTGCTGGGAGGCAAGCTCTACTGGTTCATCAAGGCAGGCAGATCACCTGAGGTCAGGAGTTCACGACCAGCCTGGCCAACATGGCAAAACCCTATCTCTACTAAACGTACAAAAATTAGCTGGGCATGGTGGTGTGCGCCTGTAATCCCAGCTACTCAGGAGGCTGAGGTGGGAGACTTGCTTAAACCCGGGAGGTGGAGGTTGTAGTGAGCTGAGATTGCGCCATTGCACTCCAGCCTAGGCGACAGAGCAAGACTCCATCTAAAAAAAAACAAAAAAACTCCAAAAAACTAGCCACTTGTGGTGGTCCATGCTTGTGATCCCAAAGTGGGAGGCTGAGGTGGGAGGATCACTTGAGACCAGATCAAAGCTGCAGGCTGTAGTGAGCCGTGATTGCGACACTGCACTCCAGCCTGGGCGATAGAGCAAGACCTTGTCTCAAAAAAAAAAAAAAAAAGCTCTTCTCTGGGTCCATGCCATTTGTTCACACAGATAATGAACCACTGGACCCCTGCCAGCTTCTGACTCCGCACTGGATGCTTCTCTGAGAACTGGTGCTTGGAGCTGGGAAATGTGGGAAATGGGGGCTGGATATTTGAGGCCAAGTACTTGGGGCTGGACTTATGGGTCTGGGTTCTGAGGCTGGTGACTGGGACTTGGATACTGGAGGTAGGTGATTGGACTTGCATTTTGGAATAACCAAGACTCCATTTCTTTACTGGCCTCTGCAGATAAGCCTGCTCCCTAACCTGACTATCCTTTCTGTGGCCTCATGGCACACAGCTTCACAAGTATGACCTTCCCTTGTCTCAGCTGCTGTTCTGTGGAGACCCAGAATGAGGGAAAGAGAAGGCTGCTCCGGGCCTCTTCATGAGGCCTTCCTGGGACTCCTTTTCCTCCCCCTAAGCCAGGAAGCCCATGCTCACTCATCTTCCACCCCTCCTCCCAGCCATCTGCTTAAAGGAAGTGGCTCCCCTGTTCTTCACAGGAAGCCACAGGCCTCCAGCCTCAGTAGCCTCCAGCTACTGTTGCCTTAGCCCTTGGCTGGCCCCAACCCCTCTTTCCAGGCAGAATCTAGTGATGCCCAGTTCCCAGCATCCCCCTCTGCTGCCCAGCCAGGAAGTGCACATTGCAGGTTCCTCTCATTAACTTTCATCCTTGTGACTCAGATCTGGGAGCGCAGGCAGTGAGCCTGGAGGTGAGACCTGACTGCAGAGTCCTGAGTGCTGGGCTCGGGAGTTTGGAGATCCCCAAATTGTAGGACTGAGGACTTGAAGGGGAAAGGAGGAGGTGGGCCCTACCGGGATTCTCTGATGGACCACTCTTGTGAGCTTCAGGAGCTCCTGCTGCTGAACAGGGGCGAGGTCTATTCATTTCCTTCTCTACTTACCCCGGTGGGGACAGCCCCAGGCAGGGCTGTTGGTAACTATGGAGCGCTCTAGGCTGATGAAGGCTGATGGATTCCAAGATAGGACTGTACTGCCACCTGGTGGTCATCCCGGCACATAGCACTATGAAATTGTGAGAGCCCCTGCCGTGGTTCAAGAGAATGGGGAGCCTGGAAGGCCCTCAAAGAACAAGGAAATCCCTAAAGTACTTTATTTAAGAGCAAGACACTCCTAACTTGAACACTTGAGAAAGACATTCTAGGTCTGGACGAGAGTCCAGCCCTTTCCCTTCCCCATTTTACAGACTAGGAAACAGGTTCAGAGAAAAATGATGAGGACAGAGGACCTCTCCATTGGCAGTCAGAGATGGGATCTATTTTTGGACTCTTTTTTTGTTTGTTTTTTGAGGCAGAGTCTTGCTCTGTCGCCCAGGCTGGAGTGCAGTGGCGCGATCTCGGCTCACTGCAACCTCGACCTCCTGGGTTCAAGCAATTCTCCTGCCTCAGCCTCCCAAGTAGCTGGGACTTCAGGCACACGCCACCATGCTCAGCTAATTTTTGTATTTTTAGTAGAGACAGAGTGGAGACTAGCCCTGCTAGTTTCTAGTTACCCTCATTTCTGACCAAACATGGCATCTCCCCGCACTGTCACCCACTTTAGTCACCAAAGTTGGCACTACAGAGTGGCTTTTGGCTGCTTCCAAAAATAAAATTCATCCTCAGAAAGCCAGGATCTGACAGGGCTGAGAGGACTCAGAAGCATGTGCTTCAGGCTCAGCAGATGTTTTAGAGGAGGAAGCTCTGGAGACCATGATATCTAACACCCCCACCCCTAGTTTTGAAAACTGGGAAGCAGGCCGGGCGTAGTGGCTCACGCCTGTAATCCCTGCACATTGGGAGGCTGAGGTGGGCCGATCACTTGAGGTCAGGAGACCAGCCTGGCCAATATGGTAAAACCCCATTTCTACTAAATATAAAAAAAATTATCTGGGCACGGTGGCACACATCTATAATCCTAGCTACTCAGGAGGCTGAGACAGGATAATTACTTGAACCCGGGAGGCAAAGGTTGCAGTGAGCCGAGATCACACCACTGCACTCCAGCCTGGGCAACAGAGCAAGATTCTTTGTCTCAAACAACAAAAACAAACGACAAAAACCCAAAAGCAAGGAGGCTGGGACCTCAAGAGAGTACATAGCTTGTCTGAGGTGACTCATCCCTGAAGCTGGGCCGAGATTCAGCCATGTGCCTCTATGAAGGCCGTTGCCAGGGAGGCATTCAGTCTGGGTGCGGTGGCTCATGCCTGTAATCCCAGCACTTTGGGAGTGAAGCTCAGGTGGATTACCTGAGGTCAGGTGTTCAAAACCAACTTGGCCAACATGGCAAAACCCCTTCTCTACTAAAACTACAAAAATTAGCTGAGGGTGGTGGCAGGTGCCTGTAATCCCAGCTACTTGGGAGGCTGAGGTAGGAGAATCGCTTGAACCCGGAAGGCAGAGGCTGAGCCAAGACCGTGCCACTGCACTCCAGCCTGGACAACAGAGTGAGACTCTGTCTCAAGAAAAAAAAAATAATTAAAAGCGCATTGAGCACCTCTCGCCTTGCAATGTTGAATTCTGATGTGTGTTCACCCTTCTGCCGCAGGCTGTGGTTCCTAAAAGCTGGCAAAGGTGAGGATGAGTGAAAGGAGATGGGGGTGGGGAGGTGGTGACAGGGAAGGAAAAGAGGGGGTTCCTAATGTGTGCACCATGAGCCCCAAGTAGGTAGAAACTGGGTCCCATCCGCTGTGGTATCCTTAGCCCCTGCTTGACTTGCAGAATGGAGGCAAGTAGTTATCCTGCGCAGGCTGGTCCCAAGGGATCCTGGGGAAGGCGGAGTCTCCCTGTAAATAACTGGTCATTTCCAGTATCATTCAGCCTGAGGACTGCTGAGGCCTCAGATCTAAAATCCCAGGACAGAGCTGTCCACCTCTCTCTGGCCTTGATGCTATCCAAGGGAATAAGTGGAGGGGGCTTCTTCTGAGGGCAGAGACCCTAATTTGGTGCCCAACTTTGGAAGAAAGGAAGAATAGGGCCTGTGAGCCCCGGAGAGTAAACCCTGACTCCAAAGTTAGATGATCTAATTTCTGGTTGTCACTTGGCTGTTTCCTCTTTGTTTATGCAAGTCCTTAATCAATCATAACTGACATTTACGGAGTGCTTCCTATGTGCTTGGGCTGTCCTTTCCTTCCCATGCAGAAGGGCTATGAACGCCATATGCAAGCTGTTCTCCCTATCCTAAGAGTCCTATGAGGAAGAGGAGGCCTTGCCGAGCTCTCACAAAGCTGCCGTTACGCCCTTTCCCCAGAGCGAGGGGCTGGCCTTATATTCTCCATTTGAAGGTGATCACATCATGAGAGAACGGAGACCTGGCTTCTCCATCTCTGCCTAATCAGAGAAGTAGCGGGAAACTTCTCTCAGTGAGAACAAACAGTTCTGCCTCCCCGAGCACCCTGTGGAATCGAGCTTGCCCATTTAGACAGGAGGCCCTGCTAGGCAGGAGTCCAGAGGAGGGGATGTCTGAACTGAGTCTGGAAGGATGGAAGGGCGTTTTTCGGCAGATGAGCTTCCAGAGGCATTCCGGGCAGAGAGACCAACATGCGCTAAGGCCCAGAAACAAAATTGACTGGTCGTGTTCTGGGGGCTGTGGCTGACTCGAGGGGAAACGGGAATGGGGGTGTATGGATGGCGCAGGCCAGAGCCAGATTGTGCTGGGCTTCTCGCTGCAAACATGACTGACAGCAGGACAAAGTGTTTTCTGGGATAAACTTTATTCTGTTTTCTTATCTAGGACTTGGGGAGAGTGACAGAGAAAATTCTAGATTCTGGGAGTGGTCAGTACATGCTTGTAATCCTACTTGGGAGGTTGAGGCAGGAGGATTACTTGAGGCTAGGAGTCGGAGGCTGCAGTGTGTTGTGATTGCATCTGTGAATAGTCACTGCACTCTAGCCTGGACAACATAGTGAGACCCCATCTATGAGTTCTAGGGAAAGTTCTAGATACTAACTGGCAGAGTTAGGGCAAGGAGGAAGAAGAGGTCCTGGGAGCTGCTGGCTACTCCTCATCCTCTGCCTCCTTGCTATCTATGTACTTGTGGGTAGCGTAGCCCAGCAGGGCACCGATCTTTCCCATGACGACGCTACTGCCACCGGCCCCTGTAAAGCAAACACACATGAGTCACTGGGGCCCAAGTGCCAGGCCTGGGAATCCAAATGTCTGAAAACCATTGTTTGAGTCCAAGCCCTCATTTCTAGATGGAGAAACAGAGGCCCTGAGAGGGGATGGCACTACTACAAAGTGCGTCCCAGATGTGTTTCAGTGATGAAAATGGCAAAAATAATGGCTCCTTCACTCCATGTCTGCCATGAAAACATCGTGTTATTAATCGTGCTAACAGCCTCCTCCGTGGAGCCCTCACTATGTGGGTGGGGGGATTCACAAGACAGGGATTATATCATTTTGTCACAGCTATGTATCATGTGAGAGGACAACTATCTTACAGCCCAGAGGTGTCCCTGGGCTCGCCCCCTCTTCCCCTTCCATTGCAGGGCTGTGACTCCCTCTGAGCAGGGCTCTCTTCTTTTGGGCTGGTTCTTTGGGCTTTTGCTGTCCAGAATTGAGAGATGTGAGGTTCAGAAAGGCAGAGGGAAGTTTGTCAGGGGCAGGTTTTCTCCAGGATTTTGGAGGCCTCAGAGATAGAGGTGGGGGTGGGAGGGGAGAGAGGAGAGAGAAGGAAGTGAGGCAGTTTTTTATGAGTCACTCTGGGCAGGCACAGTGGCTCATGCTTGTAATCCTAACACTTTGGGAGGCCAAAGTGGGAGGATTGCTTGAGCCCAGGAATTCAAGACCATCCTGCGCAAAACAATGAGACCCTGTCTCCATAAAACAAACAAAGAAACAAACAAAACAAAACAAATTAGCCGGTGTGGTGGCAGTATGCGCCTGTAGTCCCAGCTGCTTGGGAGCCTGAAGCAGGAGGATAGCTTGAAACCAGGAGTTTGAGGCTCCTGTGAGCTGTGATCACGCACTGCGTTCCAACCTGGGCAGTGTGAGACCTTGTTTTGACATAGATAAATAGATCAACAGATCGATCCATCGATAGATAGGAGAGTCACTGTGAACTCTGTATCTGTTCCCTTCATGGTGTTCAAAAAACGCAAGTCAAGACCCAGGTTGGTGTGAGGTTGATTTGAGTTACTCTACTACGTGTCTTTGCCACTGTGGTCTCTGAGATTGAGCAGATTCAAAAGATGTTAAATTGAGGATGATCATCCCAATGGACAGATGAGAAAATTGAGGCTTGTGATTTGGCCAAAGCATCAGTGGGGTACCCAGCCTTTGAGGTTGAGAATGGGGCTCCTGGCATCATACTGACTGGGTCAGAATATAGGCTCTGGTCTAAACTAGCAGGGAGACTTGAGCACATTACTTATTTCCTGGCTGGGTGCAGTGGCTCATGCCTGTAATCCCAGGACTTTGGGAAGCCCAGATGGGCAGATCAGCTGAGGTCAAGAGTTCAAGGCCAGCCTGACCAACATGATGAAACCCCATCTCTACTAAAAATACAAAAATTAGCCAGGGGTGTGGTGGCATGCACCTGTAATCCCAGCTACTTGGGAGGCTGTGGCAGGAGAATTGCTTAAACCCAGGAGGCAGAGGTTGCAGTGAGCCTAGATCCGGACACTGCACTCCAGCCTGCCTGGGTGACAGAACCAGGCTCCGTCTCAAAAATAAATAATCACTTAATTCCTAGTAAACTACTTAATTACTTGAGTAAATTACTTCCTGAGTGCCTCAGTTTCCCTATATGTATGACGAAAATAATAGCAGTAAAGAACGTCCCACCAGGGGCCCAGGCTGTGCACTCACCGAGGCTCTGCAGCGTGGCCACCAGACCCCCGGCAGGCACGCCGCCCCCGTTCATGACCGCAGACCAGCTCATCAGCGAGGCAGCCACCGAGTTGGCCGCGATGCCCGCGCCGGTGAAGCCCAGCGCCGGCAGACCGGCAACCGCGAGTCCTGGAGGAACAGGAGCGGGTGAGGGAGCGCCCGCAGCAGAAGCCCGTCCCACCTGCTCGAGTTCCCCGCCCTCCAGACCCACCTCCTCCGACCGCCATGTAGGTCAGGGCCTTCCAGAACCCGGAGCCGCTGTCCTCCGAGCTCTCCGAGCGCTTTTTCTTGCCTGCAGGAGAGCGGACAAAGCGTAGTAGGGGCTTTAGGGTGGGGCACAGGGGTCCCCTACTCTGTCTGATGCTCAAGACTACTCCAGGATGCGGGGGCTGCCACTCTCCTATTCAGAGAGCCTCACAGAGGGGAAGGGACTTTTCCCAAGGCGCCAAGCCTGGCACAGAACTGGCATGGAATAAATTTCGGTAGGATGGAGGAATGGACAGAGTAGTGGGATTTGAATCTGGGACTCTGCAGACACCAACCCTGGGGTTTCCATTGGAATGGACGCCAGGATCTCTACGGAAGCACCCCAGGGTATCTACATGAAACTCTCCCCTTTATCCCACACGCCGCCCATCCTCCAGCACCCTTATCTGCCTCCTTACCTGTCCCCTTACCTGCATCCTTACCCACATCCTTACCTGCACCCTTACCTGTCCCCTTACCTTCATTCCTCCCTGCCTCCACTCCGCTGCAGGTGAAGAGCAGTAGGTAGCACAAGAAAAGCGATACCGCCTTCTGCCGCATGGTGGCGCCGCGCGCAGGCTCCGTCGCTACACCTCGAAACAGGCGAAAGGGAGATGATCCCCGGGGCCTTTTTGGAGCTCATCAGCTCCGTGGTTTTCCCTTCCAATTTGAGACGGAATCAGTAAAAAGCAGCGAGGTGCGGTGAACGGAATCCAGGACCCTCTCAGGAGCCTAGGGAATCCGTTTCTTCTTGGTATCAGTGGCAGAGATGTCCCTACCCCAATCAGTGGGTGTGCGGATTCTCACGTCGTCTGGCACATGGTAAGCTCCGCAGATGTCAATATCATGACTGTGGTTGTTCTTGCCCTTGTGGCCAAGTGACCTTGGACCGGATACTAGGGTACTTTGCTCCAAT
Source organism: Aotus nancymaae (assembly GCF_030222135.1). Classification (NCBI taxonomy): domain Eukaryota; kingdom Metazoa; phylum Chordata; class Mammalia; order Primates; family Aotidae; genus Aotus; species Aotus nancymaae. The sequence continues at coordinate 24,237,151 of NW_026988467.1, forward strand.
AGAGCATATTTAAGAGTGTACTTGTGAATTTATAAACTGTTCCACGCTGTATCCCCGGCACCTAGAACACAGTACCTGACGCGTAGAATTTGCTTAAAACAGTTTTTTAAAAGATAAACTGATTCTTACAATGCATTGAATATCTACAGTCACCAAAACATTGGCCTCACATCAACTTAATTTTTTCAGAAAGCAAGCACAGAAGGGTGTGTGGAAAAAGTAACTCAGTTTCCCTCACTGTACAAGAGGCTTCTGACAGCGGATGTCTGGGGATTTCTCCCCACCAGCAAGCAAGCAATCAGTCCTCTGCTGAACACCAGCTGAGGGTCCTCGAAATCAATTCTGACACCAGCTATGCATAGCTAGTGGCCAATCCCACGTGTTGAGAGTTCAGTCCCCCAGACTACCAATTGAAAGCCCTAGGTTGTTTAACTGTATCCCCGCTTTCTCCTGTATACCTGCTTCTGACTGACTGTAAATTGGGGTTCCCACAATTCCCTCCTGGAGCTTTGTTCATTTGCTGGAGCAGCTCACAGAACTCAGGGAAACACTTTCCTTACATTTACTGGTTTCTTTCTTTAAAAAAAAAATTGGTTTTGTTGTTGTTGTTTTAGACAGGGTCTCACTCTGTTGCTCAGGCCGAAGTGCAGTTGGCTCCATTTCAGCTCATTGCAACCTTCATCTCCCAGGCTCAAGAGATCATCCTGCCTCAGCCTCCAGAGGAGCTGGGACCACAAGCATGCACCACCATGCCCAGCTAATTTTTTATTTTATTTTATTTTATTTTATTTTGAGATGGGATTTTACCATGTTACCCAGGCTGGTCTTGAATGCTTTAGCTCAAGCTATCTGCCTGCCTCAGCTACTTGGGAGGCTGTGGCAGGAGAATCGCTTGAACCCAGGAGGCAGCGGTTGCAGTGAGCTGAGATCCGGACACTGCACTCCAGCCTGCCTGGGTGACAGAGCCAGACTCACTCTCAAAAATAAATAATCACTTAATTCCTAGTAAACTACTTAATTACTTGAGTAAATTACTTCCAAAGTGCCTCAGTTTCCCCTGTACTCCCAAAAGTACTGGGATTACAGGCTTCAGCCACCATGCCCAGCCACATTTACTGGTTCTGTAGAAAGGATATTACAAAGGCTACAGATGAAGAGATGCACAGGGCACGTGTGGGAGAAAGGAAACGCAGTTTCCATTCCTCTCCAGAAGCACCACCCACTTGGAACCTCCCTGTATTCGGCTATCTGGAAGCTCATCAAACCCTGTCCTTTTGTGTTTTTGTGGAGGCTTCATTACATAGGCACAATTGATTAGATCATTGCCCATTGGTGATCAGCTTAACCTTCAGCCCCTCTCCCCTCCCCAGAGGAACTGCCAGCCGTCAGTGAGCTTATTACACAGTTATCACTCAAAAGATAGTTATCACTTTGAAGCTTCCAAGGATTTTAGGAGTTGTATGCCAGGAACCGGGGGATGAGAATATGTATTTCACAATATCACAAGGAATAAAGGTCACACAGCAAATTGTGCAGCGTGGATACACATTCAAGACTGTCGGAATTCAGAACTCTTTCCTTTATACCACAAAACTGGAAAATGCATATGCCCTCAGACTCACCTCCAATGTGATCTTTGTCAGCACAATGCTATTTCTTTAAATTAAAAAGAAAAACAAGAAACTCCTCTCATGTATCGAATACTTAGCACTTTTTGGTGTGAGGTCCACTTGTACCTATAACAACCCCATGAAGTAGGTACCATTGTTATCAACCACAATGTTACAGATAAGGAAACTGAAGCTCAGAGAGGTTAAGTCATATTTCCAAGGCTACCTAGCCAGGGCGTGGCAAAGTCAGGATTTAAAACCACAATTGGCTAATACCCAAGCTCACATTTTCAACAGCCACTCCGGATGGTTTCATCTATCCTCAAAGATGAACTTACTGTCACATTGGATCCTATAATAAAGGGGCTTCTAAAATCATCCAGTCCTTTGAGCAGGTAAGACAACTTAATCTTCCTTTTACAGAGAAAGTAATTAAGGCTCCAAGAGGTGACAAGGTTAAAGCCTCAGATCACTGATGTGGCACATGTAAGCTCTCATGCCTCTTGGGATTTTGTATCCCCATCTCCCTAAAATCTCCAACCCATCCTCTTAGGCAAGTCCAGCCCAGGTCATTAAAAGGGACCCAGGGGTGCTGCCTCCCTGGAGAAGGGGCCTCCCAGCTCTCAGAACATGATGTTTACAGGCAGGCAGGCAGCCTGGCAGAGGGTAGCAGCTTGATGCCCACACTTCATAGCTCCTGAGTTTACCTTGGAGGAGAGAAGAGAAGCAATCTTCCTGCCCGGAGTCTGCTGATAGATGGGCGCAGCGGCGAGTAAACGGTTCTCTGGCTGAAGGCTGGCTTTTTATCGTCACTCGCACGTCCCCCCACATCTTACCCCAGGCAGCCAATCCCTGTCGGAGTTCCTATTCCTGCACTCTGCAGAGTTTCATTTTCTCCGCTCTCTCAGTTCCTGCGCTCTGCAGAGTTTCATTTTCCTCTCCCAGATCCACCCAGCAGAAGCATTTGTGTGCTGCCTGCTGGCAGAAAAATGTAATTCAAGCTGAGGACTTCTGGAGCCACTAGGGTATTCAAAGCATGTCACACTATAGTGAGAGCCACAGCCATACTGGGTTTAGTGAAGCCTGATCACCAGTTCCCGGGGCACAGAGGACTTTCACCATTCATTCCAATTAATAAACAACACCTACCATTTATTGAGCACTTTCTGCATGCCACGGTCTGTGCAAAGTACTCTATTTATGTGATCTTTTTCCAACCCCACAGTAGTCTTGTGACGTATCATATGCTGTTTATAATCCCCCAGAACTTTGGAAATTAAGTCGCTTTGTTCCATTGTTCTCTCAGGCTGGCTGCTTCTGGGTCATGGGCATATGGTAAGACCAGTGAAGCCTGTGTTCATGTGGCCATCATGTTACATCTTGAGTTTCAAGATGGGTCCCCTGGCCCTAGGTAATGAACTGAACATTCTTTAAAGCCTTTGGATGGTGATGCTTGCAGAAGCACTATGGGTCAGAAATGTAACATATATTTGGAGAACATAGAAATTCCAGTAAGGATGAATCATTACCTTCTCCCAGGGTGGAAGGAGTCTGAAATAATTGACCTGCCACCAGATGGTTGGCTATTTTCATTGAGCAATTTTGCCATATGGCTACCTGCTGCTGGTAGACTGGCTATATTTTGGCAATTGCTAAATCAGCTTTGGTGAGAGGGAGCCCAAGTTGTTGGACTCATTTCTTTTCTTTTTTTTTCTTTTTTTTTAACGGAGTCTCGCTCTATCACCAGGCTGGAGTGCAGTGGCGCGATCTCAGCTCACTGCAACCTCCGCCTCCCAGGTTCAAGTGATTCTCCTGCTTCAGCCTCCCGAGTAGCTGAGATAACAGGCTCGCGCCACCATGCTCTGATAATTTATTTTTATTTTTATTTTTAGTAGAGTTGGGGTTTCATGTTGGCCGGGCTGTTCCTGAACTCCTGACCTCAGGTGATCCGCCCACCCAGCCTCCCAAAGTGCTGAGACTACAGGGTGAGCTACTGCGTCCGGCCTCTTTGCTGTTTTGTTGGTTGGTTTGTTTGTTAGGGACAGGGTCTCGCTCTGTCGCCCAGGTTGGAGTGCAGTGGTACAATCATAGTTTACTGCAGCCTTGACTTCCTAGGCTCAAGCAGTCCTCCCACCTAAGCCTCCCAAGTAGCTGGGACTACAGGCACGTGCCACCACACCCAGCTAATTTTTATATTTCTTGTAGAGATGGAGGTCTCACTACATTCCCCAGGCTGGTCTCCAACTCCTGGCTTCAAGTGGTCCTTCTGCCTGGGGCTCTCAAAGTGCTGGAATTACAGGCCTGCGCCAATGCGCCCAGCTTCCATCACATATTGAATTGCTGCTCTACCTTTCTGATAATACCCAACTTAGAATATATAGCTACCTGGCATCCAGTCAGATGCTTAGTCACTACTGGGGCCTGGTGACACATCAGGGTCTCTTTTCTCAAAGGGACCACAGTACGCATAGCCTTACTCCAGAATCCTAAGAATCCTAACTGCAATTCTCCTATTTGGGCTTTCAGAGACTCTCTACAGAATCTTCCCCCCACCCCCTACGGAATCATTATCCGTCTTTACACAGATACAGCCAGCAACATTGCATCTGTAGGATCATATAATCAGAAGTGGCAGCATAGCTTGTTTCATGGCCTGAACCTGCTACACAGTTAAGAGGAAAGAAAATAACCAAAACAACCTAATGTGCATTTTCTACACTCTCACTCAATACAACAGTCGCCACAGAAGACTTCCGTGACCAGATGTGTGGGTGGGGATTTTTCCCACACTCCAAGCAGCAGATACCAGCTGGGTGTCCTCCGATCCAATTTCTAAAAAAATTATTAAAATAAAAATCTGGAACGCTTCACAAATTTGCATATGATCCTTGCAAAGGGGCCATGCTAATCTCTGTATTGTTCCAATTTTAGTATATGTGCTGCAAAGTGAGCACTTTTTCTTCTCTTCAGACTGGTCTCACTTTGTCACCAAGGTTGGCTCAATCACGGCTCACTGCAGCCTCGACCTCCTGGGTTCAAGCGATCCTCCTGCCTCAGCCTCTCGAGTAGCTGGGGCCATAGGGGAGAACCATCATGCCCGGCTAATTTTTGTATTTTTTGTAGAGATGGAGTGTTGCCATGTTGGCCAGGCTGGTCTTCAACTCCTGGGCTCAAGGGATCTGCCCACCTCAGCCTCTCAGAGTGCTGGGATTACAGGCATAGGCCACTGCTCCCAGCCTCTCATTCAGTTCTGAAACTGTGTATACCTGGAGATAGCATTGGATCCTACAGGTTGAGGGATTCCTCAACACTGACCCCCAAGACACAAATCAGGGCTTCTGGAACTTCCGACTGGTTGCAAGTTGGGGTTCTCATGACCTTTTCTTTTTTTCTTTTCTTTCTTTTTTTTTTTTGAGACGGAGTGTGGCTCTGTCCCTCAGGCTGGAGTGCAGTGGCATGGTCTCAGCTCACTTCAACTTCCACCTCGGGGTTCAAGCAATTCTTCTGCTTCAGCGTCCCAAGTAGCTGGGACAACAGGCACATGCCACCACACCCAGCTAATTTTTGTATTTTTAGTAGAGACGAGATTTCACCATATTGGTCAGGGTGGTCTCCAACTCCTGACCTCAGATGATCCACCCACTTCGGCCTCTCAAAATGCTGGGATTACAGGTGTGAGCCACTGCGCCTGGCCTCATGGCCCTTTCTTTGGGCTCAATTAATTTGCTAGAGAGGCTCCTAGAGTGCAGGGAAACACAGTTAGCAGTTTATTGTACAGGATTTACAAAGGCTACATGAAGAGATGTGTTGGGTGAGGTATGGGAGAATGGGTACAGCGTCCTCCAGGAACACCCATGTGTTCAGCTATTGGAAAGCTCTCCGAACCCGGGTTTTTACGGAGGCTTCATTGCATAGGAATGATTGATTAAACCATTGGCCATTGGTGATCAACTTAACTTTCAGTCCCTCTCCCTTTCAGTGGGTGGAGCTGAAAGTCCCAACTCTCTAACCCTGCCTTGGTCTTCCCAGTGACCAGCCCCATCCTGAAGCTGCCTAGGGACTGCTAGCCATCAGTCAATCATTAGTATACAAAGCATGGTAGCATACACCTATAGTCCCAGCTACTCGAGAGGCTGAGGTGGGAAGATTATTTGAGCCTAGAAATTCAAGTCCAGCCTGGGCAACACAGTGAGATCCTATCTCTAAAAACTAAACAAATAAGAAATAATTAGCATACTTTGGAGATTCCAAGGATTTTAGGAATTATATGCCAGAAAATGAGGATAAAGACCAAATATCTACTTCACAATATCACGGTTCACCTCTGGTCTTCACACCCTAATTTTTTTTTGAGAAGGAGGCTCTGTCGCCCAGGCTGGAGTGCAGTGGAATGATCTTGGCTCACTCCAGCCTCTACCTCCCAGGTTTAAGTGATCCTCTTGCCATAGCCTCCCAAGTAGCTAAGATTACAAGCATGTGCCACTAATTTTTGTATTTTTAGTAGAGATGGGGTTTCATCATGTTGGCCAGGCTGGTCTTGAACTCCTGACCTCAAGTGATCCATCTGTTTCAGTCTCCCAAAGTGCTGGGATTACAGGCACGAGCCACTGTACCTGGCCTTCAAACCCAAATTTCTTTCTTTTTTTATTTTTTATTTTACTTTAGCTTCTGGGATACACGTGCAGAAAATGCAGGTTTATTACGTAGGTATATGTGTGCCATGGTGGTTTGCTGCACCTATTGACCAGTCCTTTAAAAACGCAAATTTCTTACATCAAAAATACATACAACGCCCCCGCTACTTGGGAGGCTGAGGCAGGAGGATTGCTTGAACTGGGAGGCAGACGTTGCATCAAGCCAAGATTGCACCATTGCACTCCATGCACTCCAAGACCCTGTCCAAAAAAAAAAAAAAAAAAAAAAAACAGAGCAAGACCCTGTCAACAACAACAAAAAAGGAAATAAAAATAAAATAATAATAATGAGCAGGGAGATATCCTTCTCAAAGTAATAGTTTGATGGAGAAGTGGAGTGGATCATTGAAACATTTGTTGTCTAAAACAGGGGGAGGTGAAAGCATGAAGGGCTGGCTTACATGTTGCTTACACACAACCTGAGTGGAGACTAAAGGAATAAATGGCCCCACTGGATTTTCCTCATTTTTTCAATGGATCAGGGAAAAAGGGAGTGAGGAAGATGCTGGTATGATATGCAATTTTTGCCAGGGGAGGAGTACACTGGTATAATGGCCATAATTGTTTCTCTTTCTTCTCCAAATCACTTCAAAAAATGTCTTTCCCTCCTCTACCTGATGTTGTCCTAGCATCAAGACTGCTGCTACAATATCATAGCCCCCACTTGTAGTATCCTTTATAATAAACTGGTAAACACGAGTGTTTCCCTGAGTTCTGGAAAGTGCTGGCAGCAGGGATGATTTCTAAGCAAAAAACTAGAATTACATTTTTAAACTTTATGCCACCATTCCTAAAGGCCTGATGGAGGTGAGTTGTGCAAAACTGGAGTTAATGAATGCAGCCATACCGCCTGGTGGTAAAAATCGCCCGCAAGTTCTGCACCTTTGCTATCTTATCCTATTTGAATCGGAGTGAACTAAGATGGAGGCACTTACTAGGCTAGTATTGCTGCCTGCAATCTAGACCAGCACAGTGGCAATCCTAGTGTCCCTTCCAAAGGTAAAATCTTTGGATATTAATCGAGAGAAGGAGGAATAGTAGTTGAGGGTAAATAAATAAAGGGCTTATGAATTGAGGGAAACCCAATATTACATTAACATCTCAAAAGAGGCTCAGAGCAAGAGATGATATTGTCTCTGGTCAATTATCCCAAATGTTGGAAAGGGTGATATATTTGTTGAGATCTCTCCTGCTTCTGGAACCTGACAAGATCAAATGGAAGCCTGCAAATCTGAATGATATCACCCAGGGAGACATTCATACAATATGATGGATTGGACTATTAATGATCGAATGGGATTTTAGTAAAGTGGCAGTGTCTTGTTTGTGAGGGCAGGAGACAGGGTCTTGCTCTGTCAACCAGGCTGGAGTGCAGTGGCGTGATCATGGCTTACTGTAGCCTCAACCTCCCAGGCTCAAGCGATCCTCCCACCTCAACCTCCTAAGTAGCTGGGACTACAAGTGGGCACCACCTTGCTCAGCTAATTGTGGGAGTATCTTTTGAGTTGTATGTCCCTTTTTTTTTTTTTTTTTTTTGAGACAAGATCTTGCTTTGTTGCCCAGGTTGGAGTGGCACCATCTCGGCTCAGTACAACCTCCACCTCCTGGTTCAAGTGATTCTCCTGCCTCAGCCTCCTGAGTAGCTGGGATTAAAGGCCCATGCCACCATGCCTGGTTAATTTTTGTATTTTTAGTAGAGATGAGGTTTCACCATGTTGGCCAGGCTGGTCTCAAACTCCTGACCTCAGGTGATCTACCTGCCTCGGCCTCCCAAAGTGCTGGGATTACAGGCATGGGCCACCACGCCTGGCCAAAACTCCCGTATTTAACGTCTGCCACCAGGTCCCTCCTGCAACGTGGGAATTATGGGAGCTACAAGATGAGATCTGGGTGGGGACACAGAGCCAGACAATCCTAGTGTCCCTTCCAAAGTTAAAATCTTTCTGGCCCCTCCCAAATCTCATATCTTTACATTTAAAAACCAATCATGCCTTCCCAACAGTCCCCCAAAGTCTCAACTCATTTCAGCATTAACTCAGAAGTCCACAGTCCAAAGTCTCATCCTAGACAAAGCAAGTCCCTTCCACCTATGAGCCTGTAAAATCAAAAGCAAGTTAGTTACTCCCTAGATACAATGGGGGTACAGGCATTGGGTAAATACAGCCATTCCAAATTGGATAAATTGGCCAAAACAGAAGAGCTCAGGCCCCATACAAGTCCGAAATCCAGTGGGGCAGTCAAATCTTAAAGCTCCAAAATGATCTCCTGTGACTCCATGTCTCACATTCAGGTCACACTGATGCAAGAGGTAGATTCCCATAGTCTTGGGCAGCTCCACTCCTGTGGTTTTGCAGGGTACAGTCTCCCTCACAGCTACTTTCATGGGATGGTGTTGAGTGTCTGTAGCTTTTCCAGCTGTACAATGCAAGCTGTCAGTGGATCTACAGTTCTGGGGTCTAGAGGACGATGTCCCTCTTTCCATAGCTCCATGAGGCAGCATCACAGCAGGAACTCTGTGGGGGCTCCCACCCACATTTCCCTTCTGTGCTGCCCTAGCAGAGGTTCTCCATGAGGACCCTGCCCCATAGCAAACTTCTGCCTGGGTATCTAGGCATTTCCATATTCTGAAATCTAGATGGAGTTTCCCAAACCTCAGTTCTTGAGTTCTGCACATTTGCAGGCTCAACACCAAATGGAAGCTGCCAAGACTTGAGGATTACACCCTCTGAAGCCACAGCTGGAGTGGCTGGGATGCAGGGCACCAAGTCCCTAGGCTGCACACAGCATGGGGACCCTGTGTCCAGCCCATGAAATCACTTTTTCCTCCTGGGCCTCCAGGCCTGTGATGGGAAGGGTGGCCACAAAGGTCTCTGACATGCCCTGGAGACATTTTTCCCATTGTCGTGGTGATTAACATTCAACTTCTTGTTACTTATGCAAATTTCTGCAGCCAGCTTGAATTTCTCCTCAGAAAATGGGATTTTCTTTTCTATTGCATTGTCAGGCTGCAAGTTTTCCAAACTTTAATGCACCCCTCACATTCTTTTACAGTGTTTCTCTTTTGAAACTGAATGCCTTCAATAGCACCCAGGTCACCTCTTGAATACTTTGCTGCTTAGAAATTTCTTCCACCAGGTACCCTAAATCATCTCTCTCAAGTTCAAATCTCACAGATCTCTAAGGCAGGGGCAAAATTCCGCCAGTCTCTTTACTAAAACATAACAAGAGTCACCTTTGTTTCAGTTCCCAAAAAGTTCCTCATTTTCATTTAAGACCACCTCAGCCTGGACCTTACTGTTCATATCACTAACAGCATTTTAGTCAAAGACATTCAACAAGTCTCTAGGAAGTTCCAAACTTTACCACATTTTCCTGTCTTCTTCTGAGCCCTCCAAACTGTTCCAACCTCTATCTGCTACCCAGTTCCAAAGTAGCTTCCACATTTTCGGGTACCTTTTCAGCAATGCCCCACTCCTGGTACCAATTTACTGTATTAGTCCATTTTCATGTTGCTGATAAAGACATACCCAAGACTGGGCAATTTACAAAAGAAAGAGGTTTAATGGAGTTACAGTTCCACATGGCTGGGAGGCCTCACATTCATGGTGGAAGGCAAGGAGAAGCAAGTCACATCTTATGTGGATGGTGGCAGGCAAAGAGAGAGCTTGTGTAGAGAAACTCCCATTTTTAAAAACCATCAGATCTCATGAGACCCATTCACTATCATGATACTAGCACAGAAAAGACCTGCCCCCATGATTCAATCATCTACCACCAGGTGCCTCCCACAACATGTGGGAATTATGGGAGCTACGAGATGAGATTTGGGTGGGGACACACAGCCAGACCATAGTATATGGCTAATTTTATTTTATTTTATTTTTTGTAGAGATGGGGTCTCATTTTGTTTCCCAGGCTGATCTCAAACTCCTGGCCTCAAGCAGTCCTCCCACCTTGACCTCCCAAAGTGCTGGGATTACAAGTGTGCACCACCATGCCCAGCTTTACATTTTTCACACAAGATTGGTGCATAGGTACAGCTATTTGATTGGTTTTAGGCAGTGTTTCTTTTTGGGAAGTGTGCATCTAACATTTTTTACAGAGGGTGTGGTAGTCATGGGTTTTCTATTATCTGATATAAGCAAAGCAGGACAACGAAGGGGAAGTTAATTGACAAAAAGGGCCATTCATTAGGAAGGCACGTGGTTTTTATCCCTGACATCATGTAATTCTCTCTAGTCATTGTACAGAATAAGACAAATAAGAAAGTGAGTTAATCTATAATCTGAGAAACAGAAGTAGTAACCATATGTGATTCAGATCACAGTCACGTCTCTCTCAAAGCTTAAGGTGTTTGTAGGGTTCCAACAAGGTTTTTATTCATTTTCACACTTCTTTGATCAACAGGGCAGCCTTCCAAACAGGATGTTGTCCATTCACCTTGGATCTGCCACCCACAAACCACGCTGTTTGCTGGCCAGTTGAGAGTTGTTATGGGGTACTGTAGAAGCCAGCAGCTCCTCACGCAAATTGGTCCTAGCAGAAAAGAGACTTCCTTCTTGTATCTCCTCCTGGTACTCCCCAGGTAGCATGCTTCTTATACCCCATTTCCATTTTATTATGGAACTCTTTTGGACATTGTTGTCCCCATTTGAGTGCTTCTGTGACATCACCTGAAATGCCATGGGTATTTCAGGTGTCAGGATCATTTTATGTCCTTCAGTCACAGGGGTAGCTTCAGTTAATGTCCCATAACAAGTTAGTAAGTGCCCCTCAAGTGGAAATTGTCTAGTCCAAAATCTCAGTAGTCAGTAGTCTTTGCTGGCAGGTGCTCACAGGCTTTTTTTGCCTTTTTCTTTTTTGAGACAGTCTTGCTGTGTCGCCCAGGCTGGAGTTCAGTGGTGCCGTCTCTGGTCACTGCAACTTCTGCCTCCAGGGCTCAAGCAATTCTCCTGCCTCAGCTTCCTGAGTAGCTGGGATTACAGGTGCCCACCACCACACCCGGCTAATTTTTGAGTTTTTAGTAGACATGGGGTTTCGCCATGTTGGCCAAGCTGGTTTTGAACCCCTAACCTCAAATGATCCTCCTGCCTCGTCCTCCCAAATTGCTGGGATTACAGGCATGAACCACCGTGCCTGGCCACTCAAGGGCTTTTGTCATAACCCCCGTAAACGCTCCACAGAGAGCTATCAAATGGAGAACTTGTCCCTATCAGCACTCCAGCTTCTACTCTAGTGTGATCTTGGGTTTCCATTTAGCATGTCCAACTAAAATTGCCAGAAGGGTGGATTCACATGCCTTCTGCTTTACAGTTTTAGGTAGGGGGATCAACCCTATTGTTTACAATGCTGATTTCCATAAAACATTTAGGTAAAGGAGACACAGCCACTTTATGTAAAGCCTGTTTAGGCATTCCACGTTCAGAATCCTATTGACCAGTACATTTTTTTTTTTTTTTTTTTTTTTAGACGGAGTTTCGCTCGTTACCCAGGTTGGAGTGCAATGGCGTGATCTCGGCTCACCGCAACCTCCACCTCCTGGGTTCAGGCAATTCTCCTGCCTCAGCCTCCTGAGTAGCTGGGATTACAGGCACGCGCCACCATGCCCAGCTAATTTTTTGTATTAGTAGAGACGGGGTTTCACCATGTTGAGCAGGATGGTCTCGATCTCTTGACCTCGTGATCCACCCGCCTCGGCCTCCCAAAGTGCTGGGATTACAGGCGTGAGCCACCGCGCCCGGCCGACCAGTACATTTTCATGTCACGGGAACTTCTCTTCACCCACTCCCCAGACCATTTTATTCTCTTTTGAACAGTAAGTGTTTAGGTCCCTAGCCAGAGGCCACGCCCGGAAACTCTGGCCTGTCAATCTTACCTTGATTAACCAGTCTAACCATCACCCCAGGCAATTCCAAGTGGGGTAAATCTTTACCTTCCTGCTTTTAAAATTACTCCACACTGGGGGAAATAGAGCAAACTGGTTTGGGGCCCTTAATGTTGAAGACCAGCAGAGACTCTTTGGTCTACCCAAACTTCAATAGTGTTGTATTGAGACATTTGTTTTGGCGGGCATGGTGTCTCATGACCGTAATCTCAGCGCTTTGGGAGGCCAAGGCTGGCGGATCACCTGAAGTCAGGAGTTCAAGACCAGCCTGGCCAACATGGTGAAACCCCATCTCTACTAAAAATACAAAAACTAACTGGGCATGGTGGCAGGTGCCTTTAATCTCAGCTACTCAGGAAGTTGAGGCAGGAGAATTGCTTGAACCCAGGAGGTAGAGGTTCCAGTGAGCTGAGATTGTGCCAGGGCACTCCAGCCTGGGTAACAGAGCGAGACTTCGTCTCGGGGGGGAAAAAAGACATTTGTTTTCACTGCATTAATTTCCTTTTTTAAAACCTTATTAATTTCCATTTTATTCATCCCATTTCTTAATACCCATCTAAGGATTTCCATCCCGCTCGGATGAGTCTCATGACTCTGTCCTTTCTTTTTCCTCTTAGTTTCACCCTTATCAGTGTTTTCTTCTTTCTTTCCCTCCCTGCCCTCCCTCTCTTCCTTCCTTCCTTCCTGGTGGGGGGATCTGTTTATTTACAACAACATTTTAGGAAAAGGGCAAACATGGCTCTCTCCTTCGACAAACCCCTGCCTCGGTGCCCAAGGAGACAGGGCAGAGGCAGCCCCTGCCCAGTCCCTGCCCATCCCGTGGCTCTGTGGAGCCCTGCACCCTCTGGGGGACAAGGTAGCTCCCAGGGCTGTTATTCACAAGGGACAGAAAGACCTTTCCATACCCACCATGTGAGTCAATTTTGGGGGAAGCTGGAGAGGACCATGGTCAGATGGTGCCTCGACCCTTGCATGTCCAGGACCGAGCAATGGCAACTCCTCCTCAGGGCCTCTGAAATCCCGAAAAGAAAACTAAATGCGCTGAGTGAGGGTCTCATGCTTCCATTCATAAGAGCCACGACACCGCTACAGCCCTGGTGTGGTCTGTGTAGGTGCAGCGCTGGGCTGAGGAGGCGCCGGGACCCACTCTCCCCACCTGCCACCTGCCCTTTCTACTTTGGCAAATGACAGCAAAACCCTGGCAGTTTCAAGAAAATGAAATAAACTTTAGGAGACAAAAAAAGACACAAAACAGCAGGCTGTGCCCAAAACCCTCTCTCCGAGTCCTTCTGATGAGCTGCTGCTGGTGGCACCCATGTGGCCACAGCACAGGTTTTCCTAACAGAGCCACTGGCCCAGCTGAAGGCGACTCTCCCAAGCTCCCTTCACCACCCACTCTGGCTTCCACGCTGAGAAGTCAGGACGGGGTGCAGTCGGGGAGGCACCTAGTTATTTACGGGAGAGAGTGACACCCAGGCAGCATCACCGAGGCCCCACGCACACACTCCATGCTGGTCAGTGTAGGGACAGACCCCTGCCAAGAGAACACAATGGCACAGTCTACATAGCCCAAGGCACCTCCAGAGGTGGCAGCTGGGCAAGGATGAGGGCCCCAAGCTGGGCACTCCTGGATTTGGAGCTGGGCAAGTTACTGTCCCCATGGACTGGGCAACTTTACAAACCAGGCGAGCTGAGGGCAGGAGGCCCAGGGAGGTTCAGCCAGCTGTCAGGAGCAGCCCAGACCCCACCCCTGGAATGATGGAGGAGGAGGAGGAGGGTCACTATCTGTAAATGCCACCAAGACAGTGTTGGGTGGCACCTGATGTTCCCCAGCACACCCAGGCCACTGGTGCCTCTTCAGACTGTGTCCTTTCACATGGTGGGACCTCCTGCCCATTGGTGGTGGGGGCAGGGGGTGAGGAGAGGCCTCCTCCAGGAGCTGCCTGGAGAACAGGACAGCCCTGACCCCCACTGGCTGACAGTGAGCGGCATGTCTGCTCTCACGGAGTCTGAAGGTCCCTGCAGTGTTGGGCAAAAGTTTACATGGCACCCACTGGCCAGACTCCATCAACTCCACAGAGGGCAGAAGAGAGCCTGCTGATCTCCCAGCTGTTGGCCCCAGAGTCACAGAAGTCACCTCTACTTGACACCAGGACACAGACCCACCGCCCAACCTAAGAAAACAGGGACAATTCCAAGGCCGCCCAGGCCAGGCAGGTGAGAGGAGCTGGGTGGCAGTGGCTGCCAGCTGCAGCTCTGCGGGGTCAACAGAAAGGCAAGAGTCAGTGGGGAGGGGCCAGGAGCCTTGCGGCTCATCACAGAGCAGAGGAGGCAGCGCCGGCGGCAGGTGCAGCTCACTCCTCAGGGTGGCCAACGCCGGTGACAGCTGTTCTTCCTGGCTTCACACGGAGCTCTCGCCCCGGCAGAGGCACCCTTGGACAACTGGCTGAGCTGGTCTAGGACCTCCAGGCCATTCTCCTCTGCACAATGGGGCTGTCCACCTGCTCCTGAGGCATGGTCAGTGTGGTGGCCCAGCTCATGGAATCCTCCATCACTCGCGTGTGCATGGCCACTTGCTGCTCAAACCTGTCCATCACTGCAGAAGCCTTCTACAGGTCCATGGTGTTCAGGGCCTTGTCCGGGGCTTTGGTCACCCACACCATGTTCTTGGTCACTGCCTTCATGATCACAGCTGTCTGCACCTTAGAGGCCAGTGTCTGGGCGGGATGCCACGTGGAGCCGGTTCACGCTGCTATTCTTTTTTTTTTTTTTTTAAGATGGGGTTTCACCATGATGGCCAGGCTGGTCTTGAACTCCTGACCTCAGGTGATCCACCCACCTCAGCCTCTCAAAGTGCTAGGATTACAGGCGTGGGCCACCCCGCCCGGTGACGCTGCTGTGCTTCTTGCGAATGTTCTTGTTCTTGGCGTACACAGGTGCACTCTACATTTTTCTGCTGAAGGGCCTTCTTCACTTTGGCCTGGTTGGCCTAGGAGTGCTTTTCTGCCTTCTTTGCCTGTTTCTTCAGCTGCTTCATGATAAATTTCAACTGGAACAGGGTATTGTCCATGGGACACGTTATCCTCCATGGCCAGTCTGACAGGAGCACCCCTTGGAAAGGCAGAAGGGACATGAACTCGGGAAGGCATCAGGTCCCAGTGGCATTTGCCTTATTTCTTAATAAGAATTTAAAAATTTTGCCTTCCTGGGAGAAATCCTTTGATTCTCCTCTCTCCCATTACCTATTCTCTTGTTAATTGTCCTAATGTTTTTATTATCATCCTTAAGATCCATGAGGGGAAGTTGAGACAGCAAATTTGGTAAGGTTTCTCTGACTATAGCTCAATTTTGCAGTAGTAAGGTTACAGGAGGTGCCTATGGAAAAGAGGCTGCCTGAGCCGCAGCACGTATCATGGCCTGGGTAATAGGCATAGTCATGCAGGAGTCCTGCTGACGCCAGTATGACAACAGGGATGGCACTGTGTCCTAGAGGCCAAAGAGACATGGAGCCAGTGAATGAGACTTAGGGTTTGCTGAGGAGGATGTACACACAGGGATGGTCAAGTGGTGGCAGGCTCGCCAGGAGAACCGCTACCCTTTGTAAAATGCAGTTGATACGGCATTTTCACTCAGCACCTTCCACCTAGCAACCTCTACCCAGCAATCTCCATTTAATCCAAAAGAAGGGACTCCAGCCGCTGTATGGCCTGTGTTCCAAGGAATGAGCCAGGGGTTCAGATGTCCTTCATAGATAAGGAGGAAACTCTGTGTTGGCCACTCCTGGATTCCTTAGCTCAGGACTCCGAACACACATTCTTCTCAGATCCCAGGGTCATTCTCAGGGTATGCTTCAGTTAAGTTGTAGCTGTCAGGTGCATCTGCCCTACAGGCATCTTCAGCGGGTGAATGCCTGGTCATTGTAAAGCCAGTTCCACATGGCTTGCATATGAAACCAATCAACTGCTTCATCTGGGGTGTTCCATTTGACATTTATAGGGAGTGTAGAGGCCAAGGGAAAAATTTCTCCTTTGCCCTCTCAAGGATCACTGAAAATTCAACCCACAAAATGCAGATTAGCAGAAATGGCATACAAATTTATTAATGTGTACATGAGAGAAAATCACAGAGTGATTATCCAACATCCCAGTGAGGCCCAAATACGTCTATAGCCTTATTTCAGAGGGGAAGGGGGAGATGAGAATATAGGTAATTCTGTCTAAGGGCAATAAATGATTACTAGGGAGAATGAATGGGTGGGGGTGGAGGAACAGAGATTAACTTATAAACAGGCTGGGCATAGTGGCTCCGACCTATAATTTTGACACTTTGGGAGGTCAAAGTAGGAGGATTGCTTGAGGCTAAGAGTTCAAGACCAGCCTGGGCAAGACAGTGGGACCCTGTCTGTACAAAAACTTTTAAAATCCACTGAGCATGGTGGTGCATAGCCGTAGTCAGGAGACTGAGGCAGGAGGATCGTGTGAACCCAGTAGTTTGAGGTTGCAGTGAGCTATGAATGTACCATTGCCCTCCAGCCTGGGCAACAGAGAGAGACCCTGTCTCATAAACAACAACAACAACAACAACAACAACAAATGTGTAAATGGTTATCTTGGAAAATGAATGAGCACCAAAGGGAGATGTTACCTTGTGACTGGGTCTGTTCAAGAATGCGGTTACAGGCCGGGCGCAGTGGCTCACGCCTGTAATCCCAGCACTTTGGGAGGCCGAGGCGGGTGGATCACAAGGTCAAGAGATCAAGACCATCCTGGTCAACATGGTGAAACCCCGATTCTACTAAAAATACAAAAAATTAGCTGGGCATAGTGGCGCGTGCCTGTAGTCCCAGCTACTCAGGAGGCTGAGGCAGGAGAATTGCCTGAACCCAGGAGGCGGAGGTTGCGGTGAGCCGAGATCACGCCATTGCACTCCAGCCTGGGTAACAAGAGCGAAACTCCGTCTCAAAATAAAAATAAAAAAAAAAAGAATGCGATTACATTGTTGGTCTTCTTTTGTGTAATAGATAATAAAATCACAGGGAGGGGAAGGAGAAACAATTGCTCTTAGAGAGCCCATCCAGTCTTTATGTAAATAGGGGAAAGTCTCTTCTAGTGTCTGTGGATCTCGAAGGGCCTGTAATTAAAAATACTCATTATACCAAAGGGGGCTGTATTTTGGGGTGAAGTTTCCCGAGCTCCTTCAGGAGAGTCCCCCTTGTCAAAGTAAACACATTTTACAGTGGCTTTTATCCAATCTACCCGGCTAGCTGTTCCCTCAGGAATAACCTCCTGTGTGTGTGGATCACATCTAGCCACCTGCAATTGTTCTGTGGTGAGCTGTGGATCCTGCGTCAACCTCAACACGCTCTTTCATTCTGCAGCATTTAAAACCAAAGACACTGCTTCTAAATTAGTTACTCTTGCAATCCGACTTAACGATGATTCCTCAGGAAGCTGAAGATAGCGATCTATAAAACGGACCAATTCCTTCACATCGTACCCTTTAGCCTCATAGTGACTTGGTTTTGCTCTTCCCTACATTGACTGTCTTCTTGGTCACCCAGCGCTGAGTCATTTTGTTTCCCTGCATAAGTTTTCCCTTGGGGATCAGCTTGGAGACTGGTGGCTAAAGCTCAGACTCACTAAAATCTGAACTTGGTTTATTTAGCACCAAGGTCTGACCCAGCACTCCCTTTCAATTTCATTTTAGCTATTACAGATAACAGTAAACAAGAATATTTTTGTTTTTGCTTATTAGTTTGCATTTCCTTACGAATCCAGTGAACCAACTCCCCAGGAGTTGGTTGTCTCTAAATTCCATTCGTAACTTTTATCTTTAGTAACCGAGCACAGCACAGCTGCAGCTCTAAACCACGGGTGACCACATGGCTCCTCAGGCATCAAAGCTTCCTCATCCCCCACCCTTTCATCCTTTTTTCCCAAACCACATCTTTCCATGAGCTCAGGCTGTTCTAGCAAATCCCACTTCACTGACAACAACTCTGCCAGGGTGGGGGAAACAACACTCAAGGTGCCTTTTCTATTCTCTCACTTAACAACAATCAACACAGAAGACTCATGTGACCAAATTTGTATGTGGGGATTTCGCCATACACCAAGCAGCAGTCACCAGCTGGGTGTCTTCTGATTCAATTCTGACATATCTACCTGGAGATAGTGTTACCAGAAAGTGGTCTTGATCCAGACCCTGAGAGGGTTCTTGTTGGATCTTATGCAGGAAAGAATTTAGGGAAAGTCCATAGAGTAAAGTGAAAGCAAGTTTGTTAAGAAGAAACAAAAGAATGGCTACTCCATAAACAGAGCAGCCCTGAGGGCCACTGGGTGGCTGTTTCTATGGTTATTTCTTGATTATATGGTAAACAAGGGGTGGGTTATTCATTAGTTTTCTGGGAAAGGGGTGGGGATGAGAACTAAGGGTTCCTCTTCCTTTTAGACCATATAGGGTAACTTCCCAACATTGACATGGCATTTGTAAACTGCTATGGCACCGGTGGGAGTGTCTTTTAGCATGCTAATGCATTAAAATGAACATATAATGAACAGTGAGGATGACCAGAGGTCACTTTCGTTGCCATCTTGGTTTTGGAAGGTTTTGGCCAGCTTCTTTCCTGCATCCTGTTTTATCAGTGGGATCAGTGGGGTCTTTGTGACCTGTATCTAGTGTTGACCTCCTGTCTCATCCTGTGACTAAGAATGCCAAACCTCCTGGGAAAGCAGCCCAGCAGGTCCCACCCTTATTTCACCTAGCCCCTATTCAAGATGGAATTGCTCTTGTTTGAACATCTCTGACATATTCCCCCTGACTTTTATGAGGGGACCCTTAAGTGTCTAAGGGTTGTAGATCTATCCTCTCTAACTTCTTCAGGCTGAAAAGGGGTGATAATATTTTTGCCTAATTATTAGGGTCTCTTGTATGCAGGGTAGAAAGGAGCTCAGTCAGTTATGGTGAAGGCCATTCATAACTCTTCCAGATATCAGCTTCTGCTCTGACAAAAGGTGCTATGTGGAATATTAATAAATGTTCAATTTAAGAAAATGTTGAGTAGGCTTATTTTGCATTTCTACACGAAAAGTACAACAGCAACATATTCCACAGCAGTAAAGCAAATAAGTAAAATTATCCCAGTAAACTGAATGAGAAGGCTTTTAATGAACTTGGCTATTGTTGGAACCAAGTTGTTATGGGGTTGCTAGCCAATTCCAATACATGCCCAGAATTAGAATACTGATCTAGATTTTTACAGTACCTATCTCTCTTTTCTTTTGAGCAGCAGCCAGAGATCACTGATTGATTTACAGGAATAAGCAGGGTCAATCTAAATTTCAGGAAAAAAACCTGAAAAACAAAGATGAGATTAGAATCTAATAACAGATGTATAATAGTTTTTGAAACATAAATTTTTTCTCTCCAGTCCCCATTTTCATTAAAACAAGTCAAGGTAGGACTGATTTGTTTGCAAAATAAGCTTTAGTCTTGTTATACTTGGCCTGATTATATGAAGTGAAGTAAGAATAATTATTTGCCATATAGGCTTCTTTGAAAATTGGCTTTGATGGAACTTTATTCCATAAGTAATCTCAAGACTTTTTAAAGCCTTGAGACCAGCCATGGATTTATCTGTCTATGCCTGAAAATACCTGTAGGAGTTGAGTTAATTCCTCTCCAGGTCTCCGGGGCTCCTGGACTTGTCAGAAAGTGACATTCTTTACTTACTATAGATCAGGAACCCTGTACAGGCATTGCATAGACAAGGTATGAGGCTAGTTTTCTCAAGTGACTTTTTTTTTTTTTTTTTGGCTCTGTAAGTCGGCTTTGATTCTTTAAAGCTGTCTGTATCTGAAAGCACACCATCCCAGTCAAAGCCTTGGTAAAATAATCTGTCTCCAATTGTGTCCTTTTATAAAAGAAAACAGATTCTTATTGTACTTATGCAAATAACTATGTTGCTCTAAGTTAAGAATACTCACAAATAGTTTCCAAATTCTGGTAAAATCAGGTAGACAGAAAGATGCTCAAAATTTTGCTCATAGGAGTATACTTTACTCAATTGTTGAAAGCTCCAAAGAAAAGTTGTCTTGACTCTGTAAAACAAAGCAGAAAGAATGAGCAACATGTTAAGTGAAACATCATAAAAAGATAATTTTGGTCTTCTATTAGTTTAGTCTATGTAATTAATTCCTCTTTTGCTTAATATTTATAATCACATTAGTTTTCCAAGAAAGTCTTCTAAGTTCCTTCTCTCTATTTTAAAGGCATACTTTCCAAAGTTATCAGAGAGCTGCATTTAAGAGTACTTGTCAGTCCTATAGCTGATTATAAACCATCCTTTAAAGAGAATCAAAACAAGACAATTGTCTGTGGATGACAAAGTCTTAGGGTAGTCATGGTTAAAGACATAATTAACTAGGAATTTGGGTTACTTCTGTGGCATACAACAATTGTATTTAACGATTATAATTATTACTGATAATGTACAATATGTATTATCAGAATTAAAGGGGTTTTCCATAATTTTGGAACACATACCAACATCATATTTATACAAATAAAGCTCAAAGAAAGCCAAACACCGTTTCATATTTGACAATGCTTCCTGTATAATTTTAGTATACCAAATAAGCCAAGTATGTCATTTTTGGACTTTAGGGGGACCTAATATCTAAAGGATTAACCTGATCACCAAAATATATAATTTAGAATTTGATTTTGGAGTTTGTCAAATATCAAAAGTTTAAAATTCTGATAAAATACAATTTCAGGTCACCATAAGCCATGCATTTAGCCAAAATGATAACTCAAAGATTTTTAAAAGTTGAAAACCTTTACTCATTGCTAGAGGAAAGACTTAGCTTTCCAAATAATCTATTTTATCTCCCTTCTTTTTCTTGTAGTTTATTTAAAAGACAAACAAAATCTTTCATTTTTTTCAATATTCCATAAAAATCCTGTTCAGGCGAGGCAAAGTGGCTCATGCCTGTAATCCCAGCACTTTGGGAGGGTAAGGTGGGTGGATTGCCTGAGCTCAGGAGTTTGTGATCAGCCTGGGCAACACAGTGAAACCCTATCTTTACTACAAATACAAAAAATAAGCTGGGAGTGGCGGCATGTGCCTGTAGTCCCAGCTACTCAGGAGGCTAAGGCAGGAGAATCGCTTGAACTGAGGAGGCAGAAGTTGCAGTGAGCCGAGATCACACCACTGCACTCCAGCCTAGGAACAGAGTGAAATTCCATCTCAAAAAAAAAAAAAAAAATCCTGTTCAAGAGAGAAAGCCAAATTTCACCTTTGCATTAGTATATGATTATTATCAAACCCAATTTTAAATAAAGCCTTATAGACAAATCTATCCAATCTTAATCAGTTTGACCATAAGTTAAGATTCTCATAAACCTTTTATAATCCTTTATAATTTTCTGTTAAAAAGCAGTGTAAGAAAACCCTGTTGTGCTTTTATTCCGATGTTTGATTTATGAAAATACTGAATAATTGAGTAATATCCCTTTAACTTTAACCAATAGGTTCACACACAGAATTTTTTAAAAATAATATATATATTTTATTGCATTTTAGGTTCTGGGGTACATGTGAAAAACATGCTGGATTATTGCATAGGTACATACATGGCAATGTGGTTTGCTGCCTCCATCCCCTCCACCTATATCTGGCATTTCTCCCCATGTTATCCCTCCCCAACTCCCTACCCGCCACTGTCCTTCCCCTAGTCTGCCACTCCCACAGACCTCAGTGCACACACAGAATTTTTACGGATTAATCTTTCACAAACCTTCCAAAACTTGGTCAAAGCTTCAGCTTTATCCTACCTAACATGAAACAATCCTTTAATCCTCTAAACCAGACCCAAAAACCCCACATTCCCATGTCTTCTTATAATTTTTTACCAGAAACATATTCTACTTTCTTTATACACCTTGCATGCAAAACTGTTTCTTCAGTAGTCTTGATTACATGTGTTACAATGTTAACTCTCAGCAACTTTTATTTTTGGTGAAAAACCTGGTAAGTAAGCAATTTTAATTATGTACCACAGCTGGGCATGGTAGCTAATGCCCGTGATCTCAGCGCTTTGGGTGGATCACCTGAGGTTGGGAGTTCGAGACCAGCTTGATCAATAAGGAGAAACCCCTTCTCTTCTAAAAATACAAAAAAATAGCTGGGCATGGTGGCATGCCTGTAATCCCAGCTACTCGGGAGTCTGAGGCAGGAGAATTGCTTGAAGCTGGGAGGTTCAGGTTGCAGTGAGCCAAGATCGCACCATTGCATTTCAGCCTGGGCAACAAGAGCGAAACTCCATCATACGCATACACACAAAATTATGTACAAGATGTGAAACCTAGGATACTAGACAGAAGTGAAAATAAAGTTTGACTTTTTCCAGCATAGCTAGGGGCATGGCTGACTCCATATGTTCCCAGGCCTTACCTAAAATCTAATGGCTCCAAAGCGGGTAAGTTGAATAATTTTCAAAAGTCAAAGGAGCAATTTATGACCTTTAAGCATTTAGCAGTGCTTGCTCTGGCAGGACATATACTAAAATTGGAATGATGCAGAGAAGATTAGCAGGCCCCTATACAAGGATGACATACAAATTCATGGAACATTCCATATTTAAAAAATAAAAATAAAAAATAAAACATCTAGCAAACCTAATATGTCACCTTCCTTTTTTAGACCAAATGTCTAAATATTGAAGACATTTTAATTTACCAATAATCTTTAAAACTGTCTTTATTTTCCAAAATTACTAAAGTCATGTGAACTAAAAGGCATTAAAATTGTTATTTTTTGGACAAAATGTTTAAACATTTATTATTTTTAAACCAATTAATCAGAGCTTTTTCATATGTTTTGATAGTAAAACAACACACAGGACACATAAATACAGTTGAACAGACAGAATAAGATCCAGTAGTTTTAAGAGTTTTTCATTTGCCAGTTTTTAAGTTTCTTAATTGTATGACTAGCTTCAGAGTAGAGCCCTTTGAGAACAGGGCCAGGAAAGCATGCAGTTTCTAGGGCCTAAGAAGCAGGCACAGCTGGAAGGCAAAACAGATGCCCCAAAATTAACAGTCTCATTTTTATACTGAAAGCAAGTTTATTAGAGAAGTAAAGAAACAAAAGAATGACTACTCCATAGGCAGAGCAGCCCTGAAGTCGGCTCCTTGGCTATTTTTATGGTTATTTCTTGATCATATGCTGAACAAGGGGTGGATTATTCATTAGTTTTTCAGGATGTGGGTGGGACTTCCTGGAACTGAGAGTTCTCTTACTTTTATTTTATTTTATTTATCTATTTTTTTGAGACAGAATCTTGCTCTGTCACCCAGGCTGGAGTGCAATGGTGCAGTCTAGGCTCACTGCAACCTCTGCTTCCTGGGTTCAAGTGATTCTCCTGCCTCAGCCTCTCGAGTAGCTGGGACTACAGGCATGTGCCACCATGCCTAGTTAATTTTTGCATTTTTAGTGGAGACGGGGTTTCACCATATTGGACAGGCTGGTCTCAACTCCTTGACCTCATGATCCACTCACCTCAGCCTCCCAAAGTGCTGGGATTACAGGCATGAGGCACTGTGCTCAGCCTATTTTACTTTTATTTTATTTTATTTTTTGAGATTGAGTTTTGCTCTGTCACCGGGCTAGAGTGCAGTAGTACAATCTCTGCTCACTGCAACCTCCACTTCCAGGGTTCAAGTGATTCTCCTGTCTCAGCCTCCCGTGTGGCTGGGACTACAGGCACACACTACCATGGCCAGCTAATTCCGTATTTTTAGTAGAGATGGGGTTTCACCATGTTGGCCAGGCTAGTCTCGAACTCTTGACCTCAGGTGATCTACCTGCCTCGGGCTCCCAAAGTGCTGAGATTACAGGCATAAGCAACCATGTCCCTCTTCCTTTTAGACCACATAGGATAACTTCTAGATATTGTCATGGCATTTGTAAACTGTTATGGTGCTGGTGGGAGTGTTTTTTAGCATATGAATGCATTATAATTAACATAACATGAGCAATGAGGATGACCAGAGGTTACTTTGTCACCACCTTGGTTTTGGCAGGTTTTGGCCAGTTTCTTTACTACATCCTGTTATCAGCAGTGTCTTTGTGATCTGTATCTTGTGCTGGCCTCCTGTCTCATCCTGTGACTAAGAATGCCTAACCTCCTGGCAATGTAGCTCAGCAAGTCTCAGTCTCATTTTACCCAGCTTCTATTGAAGAGGGAGTCATTCTGGTTCAGACACCTCTGAATATAATATCAGATCTCACAGGTTTAGGGCTCATTCCTCAACCTCCCCCAGCCAGTCACAAGTCCGGCCTCCAGAACTTCTAATGGACTGGCTTCAAATTGGGGTTTCCATGATCCCCTCTTTGCGTTCAATTAACATGCTGGAGCAGCTCACAGAACTCAGGGAAACACTATTTATGTTTACCAATTTATTATAAAGGATATTAAAAAATATACAGATGCAGAGATGCATGAGGGTGAGAAATGAGGGAAGGGGTACAGAGCTTCTAGGCCCTTCCTGGGCACACACCTTCCAGGAACCTCCACGGGTTTAGCTATCCAGAAGCTCTCCAAACCCTGTACTTTTAGGTTTATTTGTTTGTTTGTTTTGTTTTTGAGACAGGGTCTTGCTCTGTCACCCAGGATGGAGTGCAGTGGCATGATCTTGGCTCACTACAGCCTTTACCTCCCAGGCTCAAGTGGTTTTCCCACTTCAGCCTCCCAAGTAGCTGGGACTATAGATGCACCACCAAATTTAGCTAATTTATTATATATATATAAAATACATATATTTATATACATATATAGTGTATAAAATACATATTTTATACACTATATAGATATACTATACTATATATATAGTATATAAAAATATATATACTATATATATATAAATATATATATATATATATAGTTTTGTGGGTTTTGTTTGTTTGTTTTTTGTAGAGAGGAGGTCTCCCTATGTTGCCCAGGCTGGTCTTGAACTCCTGGGCTCAAGTGATCTTCCTACCTTGGCACCTCAAAGTGCTGGGACTATGGGCATGAACACCGCACTGGTGTCCTTTCATTTTTTTATGAAGGCTTCATGATGTAGGCATAATTGATTAAACCGGCCACTGGTAATCAACTTAACCTTCATCCCCTCTGCCCTCCCCATAGGGTAGTGGGGCTGATGTTGAAAGTCTCAACTCCGTAATTTTGCCTTGGTGTTTCTGGTCACCAGCTTCCACCCTGAAGCTACCTAGCAGTTGCTAGCCCCCAGTCAATTATTAGCATACAAGAAGACATCACTTTGGAAATTCCAAGGATTTGGGGAGTTGTATGCCAGGAAACAGTAATGAAGACCAAAAAACATATTTTTTCACAACATCACAACAGCCTTCTCTTGCTCTGGACACAACTCACCATTGACAACCTTCCAATAGAGAGCTGGAGAAGTATTTCTTTTTTGTTTTTTTTTTTTGAGATGGAGTCTTGCTCAGTTGCCCAGGATAGACTGCAATAGTGTGATCTCGGCTCACTGCAAGCTCTGCCTCCTGGGTTCAAGCAATTCTACTGCCTCAGCCTTCTCAGTAGCTGGGATTACAGGCATGCTCCACCATGTCTGGCTAATTTTTGTATTTTTAGTAGAGACGGGGTCACTATGTCGGCCAGGTTAGTCTTGAACTCCTGACCTCGTGATCCACCTGCCTTGGCCTCCCAAAGTGCTGGGATTACAGGCATGGGACACCGCGTCCGGCTGCCATTGGAGAAGTATTTCCATGTGTAAGTATTCTGCCTATACAATCTAAAGAGACCCCCAAAACACTGAAATCCAGAAAATATTAACAATGTGGAAGGACCATGAATCTTGATGTACAGTAGTTCCCACCTTGTCTGAGGTTTTACTTTCCCAGGCTTCAGTTACCTGCAGTCAACTGTGGTCTGAAAATATTAATAGAAAATTCCAGAAATAAATAATTCATAAATTTTAAGTTGTGTACCATTGTGAATAGTATAATCTCTTGCCACCCCTCTCTGTCTGCCCAAGATGCAAATCATCTGTTTGTCCAGAGCATCCACACTCTATCAATAACCGGCCCGTTAGTCATCCACATCATCTGCTCCTGACATCCAGCCATCAACATCACTGTGGCTCATGATTCAGGATCACCAGAAGCAGATGGTCCTTCTTCTGATGTATCGTCAGAAGGTCGATGGTAGCCTAATGCTATGTTACAATGCCTGCACCAGTCACTTCTTTCATCTCATCACACAGTCATTTTATCATCTCCCATTACCATAGGAAGGGTGAGTACAGTACAATCAAGTATTTTAAGAGAGCGAGCTCATTCACATAACTATTATTACAGTATAAGATTATAATTATTCTATATTATTATTAGTCATTAACTCTATATTATTATGTTATTGTTAATCTCTTACTCTGCATAATTTATAAATTAAACTCTATCATAGATATGTATGTATAGGAGAAATATATATAGGGTTCAATACTATCTGTAGCTTCAGGTATCCAATGGGGGTCTTGGAACATATTCCCCATGGATAAGGGGAGACTCCTATAATTTATCTCAGACAAATATGGTGCTTACCACTTCCTATTTGTGTCCAATTAGCATGATGTTATCAATATAGTTGAAACCTATGCTTAGTTTGTATTTTCATGACATGAAAAAAATATATATATATAGTTGAACCAGCATAAGGTTCTATGGAAGGTCAAGGTGATCGAGGTTCCTTAAGACTATATTATAACAGAGAGCTGGAAAGTTAATAAAGCCCTGAAGGAAAAGAGTGAAGGAGTTGTCACTAACATTGTGATGTAAAAGCAAACTGCCTTTGGTCCACTCTTCTCATGGGTATTAAAAAAAGCATTCATCAGATCAAAAACCATACACATCAGCTAGAGGTTGTGCTGATACACTCCCGTAAAGATACCATATCCAGTAGAGAGCAGCTCTGACTGGGGCTATTACCTGATTAAGTTTACAGTAGTCCATCTGTTATCCACTATAATCATTTGTTTTTCATTTTTCCAAGGGCCAGACTAGAGAATTGAAGGGTATATGATGGGGAGCATAACCACAGCCAAAATGTTAGATACGAAGTAACACCGCTAAAATAAACCATAGTGTAGTGCGATGGTTAATTTTGGGTGTATTAGCTTGGCTAGGCCACGGCACCCAGATATTTGGTTAAACATTAGTCTAGATGTTGCTGGGAAGGCAGTTTTAGATGAGATCAACACTTAAATAAGTAAACTTTGAATAAAGCAGGTTACCTTCTATAATGTGGGTAGACCTCATCCAATCATTTGAAGGCCTTAAGAGAAAAAGGACTGACTCCCCCAAGGAAGAGGGAATTCTGCCTGCAATCTGCCTGCAGACTCAAGCTGCAATATCAACTCTTCCCTGGGTCTCCAGCCTGCCAGCCTACATTGCATATTTGGGACTTGCCAGCCTCCACAATTGCATGAGCCAATTCCTTAAAATAAATCTCTTATATATATACACCATCATGTGTCACAGAGGGACAAGAATACATCCTAAGAAATGTGTCATTAGGTGATTTTGCCATTGTGTGAACATCAGAGATTGTACTTACACAAACTTAGATGGTAGCACCTACTACACACCTAGGCTATATGGTATAGCCTATTGCTCGTAAGCTACAAACCTGTACAGCATGTAATTGTACTGAATCCTGTAGGCAGTTGTAACACAATGTTAAGTATTTGTGTATCTAAACATATCTAAACATAGAAAAGGTACAGTGAAAATACAGTATTATAATCTTATGGGACAACTGCCAAATATGCAGTCTGTCGTTGACTGAAACATCATTATGTGGCACATTACTGTATATACACATATACATATGTATATACATACACACACACACATAAATATACACAATCTATTAACACTGTCTGTGGAGAACACTGACTAATACAGGTAGTTTCAGGAGCTTCCACATGGCTCTTCCTATCATAATAACTTTTATTCCACAGGTCATGAAATCAGTAAGCGGATTCTGTTTATTTCTATGAGACCCATTGGATTTAAGGTCCATTCCATCTATCACCTGGGCTCCTTTAGCTCCTATTCTAATCAGGAAGTGATGATGGTATTTTGTTTTCTAATTTCCATGACAGCACAGACTCTACAATGGTCTTTGAAAATTCTAGATAGTCTTCTTTTCATTGAATGAACAGTTACACTGGTAAATGGCAGCAGATCAGCCCCCAGGGAAGGACTGGAGGGATATTTACTATGTATAATGATGGTATGATTGTAGAGTCATTCCTTAAGGGGGACTTAATACACTCCCCTGTATTTAAGTGGTTCTGGTCCTGTAAACTTTGGTCAGGAATCTAGCTAGGTGTGGTGGATGGGGAGAGAGGATCGCTTGAGCCCAGGAGTTTGAAGCTGCAGTGAGCTCTAATGGCACGACTGCACTCCAGCCTGGGTGTCAGAGCAAGAAAAAAAAAAAGAAAAAATGTAAAATATCGAGATGAGGGACCAGAATTTCTATTGTAGCAGCAGCTAATGTCAGTCTTCTGGTTGCCAGAACTTTATTTAAAAAAAAAAATTGGCCAGGTGCGGTGGCTCACTCCTGTAATCCCAGCATTTTGGGAGGCCGAGGTGGGTGGACCGCCTGAGGTGAAGAGTTCGAGATCAGCCTGGCCAACATGGTGAAACCCTGTCTCTACTAAAAGTACAAAAATAATTAGCCGGACTTGGTGGCGGGTGCCTGTAATCCCAGTTACTCTGGAGGCTGAGGCTGAGAATCTCTTGAACCTGAGAGGCGGAGGTTGCAGTGAACCAAGAATGCACCATTGCACTCCAGCCTGGGCAGCTGAGCGAGACTCCAGCTCAAAAAAATAAAATAAAAATAAAAATCAAGGATTATCCAGTTAGCTGTATCCCATTCCCATAATCAAAGTATAGATCCCTGAAGGTATAAAGTGCAGAGTTGCAAAAGATCCTAAACGACGGATTTGGTAGGTCTCCTGTGTCAAAGTCAAGGTACTGATAAGGAAAAAGTAGGACCCTGAGACAGAGGATAGGCTCATTATGGTGGACAAACCTAAGAATCTTTATCTTACAAATTCTCCTGAGTTCTGGGTGGCAGAAGCAGCCCCTTCCCTTTTGCCAGGGAAGAACGATTTCCTTTTGACTCATGTGAGTAGGTGATTTCATGTGAAGCAGGTGCTTCATAAGATGGCATTTGTTCTCCTTAAGACCTGTTTCCATCACACCCTCAAATAACTGAGGTCAATTGCTAGAAATCTTGAGTGTGGAAATTTACTTATTGGTCTCAGGATAAAAAAGCTACACATCAAAGAACGTGAAAGACGTAGCAAATACATATGGGAGTAATTTCAGGATTTTTAGGCATGGCAGTGAGGGTAGGAAAGCAGGCAGAATATAAGGCTGGCTAATGGGGAATATATTGACATAAACTACCCCTCCCCTCCCCTCCCCTCCCCAACTCAGGCGTCAATATTCTTGCAAGAATGCCTGGAGCTGGTCTCTGGTAGATAGTTTCCAAAGATGGTCATTATCAAATCCTTCCCTCCTTCTGTGTACATGGCCCTCCCCACATCAAGAGATGGAGTCTATTTCCTCCCCCCGCATCCTTAAATCTGCAAACCCTTAATTAAGCCTAACCCAGATAAGCAGAATTGCTGTAAACCTTTACAGCAATCAACACAGTCCATTTTTGTTTCTAGAACATAGGGCAAGACATTTTAGAAGCATTCCCTGGAGCCTGAATGATGCAAGTCCTGGAGCAGATGTTTATTATTATGGGTTGTGCTAATCAGCCCTGAGCTTCAGATCCCAGGTGATAGAGGCACTCAGGTCATCCTTATTTTTCTTGTGTCTGTGGTATGCAGTGTCCTCTAAAACACATGATCTATGTCTAAGGATAATAGTAGTAGTAAGGGCTCAGATACTGAGGGATATTTGAAACATTCTGTCTGCATCTCTTTGGTTTCTGAGTTTGGATAACAGGAGTTCAACTAGAGAAAGATACCAGTATTTTGATAATGGAGCCAAAAGCATTTACTGATAGACCAGATGTGGGTTATGAGAGAAAAACAGAAGTCAAAAATGACACCAAGCTTTTCTGCCTGAACAACAGGAAAAATGGAACTGTCATTCACTGAAAGAGGGAGGACAACAGAAGGAACTGGCCATTTTTTGACATATCAAGTTTGAGATGGCTATGGACCTCCAAATGGAGATGTCAAGTTCGGAGGAGAGGCCAGACTAAGGACAAATTTCAAAATCATCAGTGAGGCCGGGTGCAGTGGCTCATGGCTATAATTCCAGCACTTTGGAAGGCCGAGGCAGGTGGATCACCTGAGGTTGAGTATTCAAGACCAGCCTGACCAACATGGAGAAACCCTGTCTCTACTAAAAATACAAAAAAATTAGCTGGGCGTGGTGGCACAGGCCTGTAACCCCAGCTACGCAGGAGGCTGAGGCAGAATACTTGAATCTGAGAGGTGGAGGTTGCAGTGAGCCAAGATCGCACCATTGCACTTGAAGAGTGAGACTCAGTCTCAATAATAATAATAATAAAATCATCAGTGATACAGAAGCCAAGAACTAGATAAGATCACCTAGGATGAGTCAAAAGAAAGAAATGGTCCAAGGACTCTTACTGTTCCTCCTAGCTGAACTCCACAAGACCTAGCCTCAACCATGCAAAGAGTGGAAGGAATGTGTGTACTGACAGAGCAGGCGCAGACAAACACCACCACTTTAAATTCCAGCTCCCTTTGTAGCCTCACGCATTTCAGGAAATCACTTCTCACTACAAGTAGCCAGAAAGAGCAAACAGTAAAACACAGATAAAACAGCTCGGGCACAGAGGGAGGTGGGGGGAAAGTCTTTTGGGTAACTGCCAAACTTCACCCTTATACAATGGTCCCCAGTAAAACAGTGGGCCTTAATAAGCACATTCCTTTCCCTTCAGGTCCACTAAGAAAGGGAGGCTAAAAGCAGACTTAGGGGCATATGCCTGCAACTGCAGAAAAATGCATGGGAGAACAGGCACACAACTCTCACTCCCAGATAAGCACAACAAAGAGACACAGAAGCAGTCC
Source organism: Aotus nancymaae (assembly GCF_030222135.1). NCBI lineage: Eukaryota > Metazoa > Chordata > Mammalia > Primates > Aotidae > Aotus > Aotus nancymaae. The sequence continues at coordinate 24,268,494 of NW_026988467.1, forward strand.
AAGCCTCTGATAAACTCTCCCACCCTGAATCCTTGAAAACTCGTAGTCTTTGAGAGAGTGTGCCTCTGACCTAACTCGGCCAAATGGCGCCTCTCAGGTTTTTCTCTAAAATAAATCTGTCTTGGCAGGGCGCGGTGGCTCACGCCTGTAATCCCAGCACTTTGGGAGGCTGAGGCAGGAGGATCATGAGGTCAAAAGATTGAGACCATCCTGGCCAACATGGTGAAACCCTGTCTCTACTAAAAATACAAAAAAAAAAAAAATTAGCTGAGCGTGGTGGCGCATGCCTGTAATCCCAGCTACTCGGGAGGCTGAGGCAGGAGAATCACTTGAACCAGGGAGTTGTAGGTTGCAGTGAGCCGAGATCGTGCCACTGCACTCCAGCCTGGCAACAGAGCGGGACTTAATCTCAAAAAATAAAAATAAAAAATAAAGGCTGGGAGGGGAGCGGTGGCTCACGCCTTTAATCGCAGCACTTTGGGAGGCCGAGGTGGGCGGATCACCTGAGATCAGGAGTTCAAGGCCAGACTGGCCAATATGGTGAAACCCCGAATCTACTAAAAATACAAAAAATTAGCTGGGCTTGGTGTCAGGTTCCTGTAATCCCAGCTACTCAGGAGGCGGAGGCAGGAACTCGGGAGGCGGAGGCTGCAGTGAGCCAAGATCGTGCCATTGCACTCCAACCTGGGCAACAAGAGCAAAACTCTGTCTCAAAAAAATAAATAAATAAAACAAAAAATCTTTCTTGACTGGCAAGCCATTTTTTCTTGTTTCTTTCCTCTTTCTTTAATTCTTACAGGTACCTGGATGACAACATGGAGCACAGCCACCAGCAGACCTGGAACGTTAGCCCTTAGACCATGATATAAGGCAAAAGTCAACTTCTAACTCGTTCCAGTCACTGAATGTTCATTTTGTTATAGCAGCCCAAACTTACCCTGGGTGACAAAACTTACAGAGGTTCCCGCACCCAAGATAGTCCAGAAGAAGAGAAGGAACAGTTGACTGCTCCTTCTGCTTAAGGGTGGCAAAGGTAACTGAAATCATTTGGTAACTGAAATCATAATGTTTGTCCCTTTGTGTCTGGTTAGGATAGGCAAATTCATAGAGAAAGCAGAATAAAGGCTACCAGGGGCTGGAGGCTGGAGGTAGAGGGGAAAGGAGAGTTATTGCTAAATGGGTACAGAGTTTTTTGGGGTTTTTTGAGACAGGTTCTTGCTCTATTGCCCACAGGCTGGTCTTGCTGTGTTACCCACAGTGCAGTGGTGTGATCTTGGTTCACTGCAGTTTTGACATCCTGTGCTCAAGCCATCCTTCCGCCTCAGCCTCCTAAGTAGCTGGGACTACAGGCACACATGTCACCATGCCCAGCTAATTTTCTGTATTATTGGTAGAGATGGGGTTTTGTCATGTTGCCCAGGCTGGTCTCAAACTCCTGAGCTCACGCAAGCTGCCTGCCTCGGCCTCCCAAAGTGCTGAGATTACAGGAGAATGAAAGCTAAAAACTTCCTATTAGACTGGGCTTGGTGGCTCAGGCCTGTAATCCCAGCAGTTTGGGAGGCCAAGGCGGGTGGATAACAAGGTTAGGAGTTTGAGACCAGCCTGACCAACATGGTGAAACCCCGTCTCTACTAAAACTACAAAAGTTAGCCAGGTATAATGGCACGCGCCTGTAATCTCAGCTACTTGGGAGGCTGAAACAGGAGAATTGCTTGAACCTGGGAGGCCGAGGTTGCAGTGAGCCAAGACTGTGCCACTGCACTCCAGCCTGGGCAACAGAGTGAGACCCCTTCTCAAAAAAAAAGTTTTATTTCTGAGTTTGTGGACTGAGAATTCATACCTGCAACAGAAGCCGGTTATCAACTTCCCCTCTTCCAACCTGGACCTATGCCATCCTCTTTACGTGGAGATTTTCAGGAAATTGTGAATAAGTAGGCAAGTATGACAATCTGGAAGAGTTGACCCAGTTGAAGCTAAATGTTCCCTCTCTGAACTTCCATGATCTCAGTGGACAGCACAATTCATTCATCCACTATTCTGTCAATGGATAGCTATTTACTTTTCTTTGTTATTGTTTTTGTTTGTTTGTTTGTTTTTCTGAGACGGAGTTTCACTCTTGTTGCCTAGGCTGGAGTGCAGTGGTGTGATCTTGGCTCATTGCAATCTCCGCCTCCCAGGTTCAAGCGATTCTCCTGCCTCAGCCTCCTGAGTAGCTGGGATTACAGGTGCCCACCACCACACCTAGCTAATTTTGTATTTTTATTAGAGACGGAGTTTCACCATGTTGGCCAGGCTGGTCTCGAACTCCTGACCTCAAGTGATCTGCCCGCCTTTGCCTCCCAAAGTGCTGGGATTACAGGCGTGAGCCACCTCGATTGGCCAGCTATTTATTTATCTTATTTTTCTTTTGCAACTATGAGCAATACTCCCAGAAACATTCTCTTCTCCCACTGCTCCCTCAGGGGCACGCCCAACTGCTGCTGCCAAAGACACATGGAGGAAGACTCCATAAGAGCAGAAGGGAAGTTTTGACAGTGTAGACATTCAGAAAACACAGGTATGTTGAAGACAGTTCAGGAAACATCAGTCACGGTCCTCACTTTAGATTCCCAGTAGCTGATGACACTGTTGCTGGTGTCTCCTGCTCTTTCTTCTTCAGGCTTCTGTGAAACCATTCTCTCCTCTCCACACTCTCTTGCTCATGGATCCCTTGCAGGCATCTGCTCCTTGACCAGATATGTTAGTCTGTTCTCACATTGCTAAAAAGAAATATTCGAGATGGGTAATTTAGAAGAAAATAGGTTTAATTGGTTCATGGTTCTACAGGCTGTACAGGAAGCGTTGCATCTTCTGCTTCTGGGGAAGGCTCAGGAAGCTTCCAATCATGGCAGAAGGCAGAAGGGGAACAAAGCATCTCACATGGCAGGAACAGGAGCAAGAGAGAGGTGTTGGGGGGAAGTGCAGCACACTTTCAAACAACCACGGCTCACAAAAGCTCACTATTGGGAGGACAGTATCCAGTGGGCAGTGCTAAACCATTCATGAGAAACCGCCCGTGGTCCAATCATGTCCCACCAGGCCCCACCTACAACGCTGGGGGACGACAATTTCACATGAAGTTTGGGCGGGGACGCAGATCCAAACCACATCACCCGTCCTCTGTTGGATGGAGTTCTTGACTCAAGAAGACGGCCGGGAGGCTGAGGCAGGAGAATCGCTTGAACCCGGGAGGTGGAGGTTGCAGTGAGCTGAGATTGTGTCACTGCCCTCCAGCCTGGGTGACAGAGCAAGACTCTGTCTCAAAAAAAAAGAAAAGAAAAGAAAAGCAGCATTGTCTCTTCTCTCTCTAGGCTTCCAAGATAATACCATCCCCAGGGCTTTAAATACCACATTCCTCCTGACATTCTCCACAAAACTCTATCTTCATCCCAGAACTCACTTATAAGAGATCTATAGAATAGAGCCTGCTGCCTACATGATGTCTCAACCAGATGCCCCCAGGCATCTAGAACTTAACATGTCAGAACAAAACTCTTGGTTTTGTCTCTGAAACCTGCCCCTCTAGTCTTCCCTTTTGCTGGAAATGCTACCACCGTACACATAGCAGAGCACATTGACCATCATTTCTTCCTTTTCCTCACCACCTCCCAAATACGATCCATCCCTAAGTCCTGCTGATTTTACCTCCAAAATAGATGTCGAATATGTCCACCTTTTTCCACTGCAATCTTTTAAACATCATCTCTCATCTAGATGCCTGCAATAACCTCCTAAATGATCTCTCTGCCTTTACTCTGGCCCCCTGTAGTCTTTTCTCCTCCTAGCAGCCAAAGAAATCTTAAAAATATAAATCCAGCCTGGGCACAGTAGCTCATACCTGTACATCTCAGCACTTTAGGAGGCTGAGGTGGGAGGATCACTTGAACCCAGAAGTTCAAGAGCAGCCTGGACAACAGGGAGAAACCCTTGCCTAAGTCACATGGCTAAGTCTTTCTCGACCTTCAGGTCTTGGCACCTTCTCTGAGAGTTTTTTCCCTGACTGGCTCTATCTAAATGAGTCCCCCTGCCTTCTCCTCTATCCTAGCATTGTCTGTCCCTGTGGCATATCTTTTAATTCACAGTCCTTGCTTTTTGGCTGTCTTTGCCATTGCATTGTCGGCTTCATAAGGACTGGGATCATGCCTTTTCTTTTTTTTTCTCTCCCTTTCTTTCTTTCTCTCTCTTTGTTTTTTTTTTTTTTTCAGAGGCAGGGCCTCATTCTGTCGCTGAGTCTGGAGTGCAGTGGTGCAATCATAGCTCACTGCAGCCTCTAACTCTTGGGCTCAAGTGATCCTCCTGCCTCAGCCTCTTGAGTAGCTAAGACTACAGGTGCGCACCAGGTGGTAGAGACAGGGTCTTGCTATGTTGCCCAGGCTGGTCTCAAACTCCTGGCCTCAGCAATCCTCCAACTTCAGCCTCCCAAAGCACTGGATTACAGGTGAGCCACCATGCCTGGCCATATCATGTCTTTTTTTTTTTTTTTTTTTAGACAGGGTTTGCCTCTGTCATTCAAGCTGGGGTACAGTGGCGTGATCTCAGCTCACTGTAACCACCTCCCTGGTTCAAGCTATTCTCCCATCTCAGCTTTCTGAGTAGCTGGGACTACAGGCCCGTGTGACCATAACCACCTAATTTTTTTCTTTGTAGAGACAGGGTTTTGTCATGTTGCCTAGGCTGCTCTCAAACTCCTGGACTCAAGTGATCCTTCTGCCTCAGCCTCCCAAAGTGTCGGGATTACAGGCTTAAGCCACTGTCTTTTTTATAGAGACTTGAGCCTCATGTCTTTTTTATACATCAGTGTATCCCCAGTGCCTGCCCAGAGCCTGGCACAAATGCTTTATAGAGTTTTGTTGAATGAATGAAGTAGGCACACTACCACCTCAAAGACAGAGTCAGACCTTGTTTTAAAAAAAAAAAAAAAAAGAGACAAGATATGGCCAGGCACAGTGGCTCACCTGTAATCCCAGTGCTTTGGGAGGCCAAGGCTGGAGGATGCTTGAGGCCTGTAATCCCAGCACTTTGGGAGGCTGACACGGGCAGATCACTTGAGCTCAGGACTTTGAGAGCAGCCTGGCCAACATGGCCAAACCATGTTTCTACTAAAAATACAAAAATTATCTGGGCGTGGTGACGCAGGTCTGTAATCCCAGCTACTTGGGAGGCTGAGGCAGGAGAATCACTTGAACCTAGGAGGCAGAGGTTGCAGTGAGCTGAGATCGCACCATTGCACTCCAGCCTGGACAAGAGCAAAACTCCCTCCTAAAAATAAATAAATAAATAAATAATAAATAAAAATAAATGATGATTGGTTTACTGAATGGACCAATTAGGCTTGCACTGAGTGAAGGGGTTATAGAGATGACCCAGATATGATGGCCCATAGTCTGATGAAAACCAATATGTAATTGTAAAACTGGTAATAGAATGGAGATCAGAACTGAAGGCAGTGGGAACACAGAGAGGCTCTTACCCCAGTGCAGGGCTTGTGTGTGAGAAGAGAGGCTGTGTTTACACGACTCAGTACGCCAGCATCTCTTAAAAGATGTGCAGTTCTGGCCGGGCGCAGTGGCTCATGCTTGTAATCCCAGCACTTTGGGAGGTCGAGGTGGGCAGATCACGAGGTCAAGAGATCGAGACCATCCTTGCCAACATGGTGAAACCCCGTCACTACTAAAAATACAAAAATTAGCCAGGTGTGGTGGCACGTGCCTGTGGTCCCAGCTACTCAGGAGGCTGAGGCAGAAGAATTGCTTGAACCCAGGAGGCGGAGGTTGCGGTGAGCTGAGATTGCGCCACTGCACTCCAGCCTGGCGACACAGCAAGACTCCATCACAAAAAAAAAAAAAAAAAAGAAATGCAGTTCTTTTTCCTCTTCTAATACTAATGTATATTAGTGTGCCAGCTTCCATGTACTCTTTCTTGTTTGTTTTGTTTTTAATGTGCTCAGAGTCATACAGCTTCTAAGTAGTAGAGCTGGGATTCAAAGTCAGGCAGTCTGGCTCTGAGCTTGCATTTGCATGTTTTTTTTTTTTTTGAGGCGGAGTCTTACTCTGTCGCCCAGGCTGGAGTGCAGTGGTGCAATTTTGGCTCACTGCAACTTATGCCTCCCAAGTTCAAGCGATTCTCATGCCTCAGCCTCCCAAGTAGCTGGGATAACAGGCACCCACCACGATGCCCCACTATTTTCTATATTTTTAGTAGAGAGGGGGGTTTCACCTTGTTGGCCAGGCTGGTCTCGAACTCCTGACCTCAAGGGATCCCCCTCTCGGCCTCTCAAAGTGTTAGGATTACAGGTGTGAGCCACTAAGCCTGTCCGATTATATTCTTTTTTTTTTTTTTTTTTTTTTTTTTAGACAGAGTCTCACTCTTGTTGCCCAGGCTGGAGTGCAATGGCGCGACCTCGGCGGCTCACTGCAACCTCCGCCTCCTGGGTTCAAGTGATTCTCCTGCCTCAGCCTCCCAAGTAGCTGGGATTACAGACACCTACCACCACCCCCCACTGCTTATTTTTTGCATTTTTAGTAGAGATGGGGTTTCACAGTGTTGGTCAGGCTGATCTTGAACTCCTGACACCTCAGGTGATCCACCTGCCTCAGCCTCTCAAAGTGCTAGGATTACAGGAGTGAGATACCACACCCGGCCTGCTTACATTTTTTTTTTTTTTTTTTAAGTAATTTGAGGCCGGATATAGTGGTTCATAACTGTTATCTAGCACTTTGGGAGGCTGAGGTGGAAGGATCACTTGAGCCCAGGAGTTGGAGAGCAACCTGGACAATACTGCAAAATCCCACCTCTATAAAAAATGAAAAAATTAGCCTAGAGTGAAGAACGTGGTGGCATATGCCTGTAGTCCCAGCTTCTCGGCAGGCTGAGGTTGCAGGATCACCTGAGCTTAGGCTGCAGTGAGCCGAGATTGTGCCTTTGCACTCCAGCCTGGACAAAAGTGAGATCCTCTCTCAAAAAGTAACAATACAAATAATTTGAAATGAAATTCACATAACATAAAATTAAGCATTTTAAAGTGAACAATTCAGTGGTAGTTAGTATATTCACCATGTTGAGGCCGGGCTCAGTGGCTTATGCCCGTAATCCCAGATTTTGTGAGGCCAAGGTGGGCAGATTACTTGAGGTCAGGAGTTTGAGACCAGCCTAGCCAACATGGCAAAACCCATCTCTAATAAGAATATAAAAATTGGAGGGGAGGGGAAAAAAAGAATATGAAAATTAGCCAGCTGCGGTGGTGTGTGCCTGGAATTCCATCTACTTAGGAGGCTGAGGTGGGATAATCTCTTGAACCCTGGGAGGCGGAGGTTGCAGTGAGCCGAGATCGCACCACTGCACTCCAGCCTGGGTGACAGAGATTCTGTATCAAAGAAAAAAAAAATCCGGGCGCAGTGGCTCATGCCTGTAGTCCTAGCACTTTGGAAGGCCAAGGCAGGCAGATCACTTGATCCAGGAACTCCCGGAGGTCGGAGTTCAAGATCAGCCTGGTCAACATGGTGAAACCCCATCTCTACTAAAAATATAAAAATTAGCCTGGCGAGGTGCCACATGCCTGTAATCCCAGCTACTCAGAAGCCTGAGGCAGGAGAATCGCTTGAACCCAGAGGAGGAGGTTTCGGTGAGCTGAGATCACCCCACTGCACTCCAGCCTGGACAACAGAGTGAGACTCTGTCTCAAAAAAATAAAAGTAAAAGAAAAAAAGTATATTCACCATGTTGTACAACCACTACCTCTATCTAGTTCCAAAACATTTTCATCACTCCAAAAGCCCCTTACCCATTAAACAACTTCCCCATATTTTCCTCTATGTAGTGTTTTTATTTGTATTTGCATATATATATATTTTTTATTTTTTTATTTTTTTGAGACAAGGTCTCACTCTGTCACCCAGGTTGAAGTGCAGTGACATAATCATGGCTCAGGGAAGCACTGACTGCCCAGGCTCAAGAGATCCTTCTGCCTCAGCCTCCTGATTAGCTGGAACCACAGGCATGTGCCATCATGCCTGGCTAATTTTGAAAAGTTTTTTTTTTTTTTTTTTTAGAAATGGGGTCACACTGTGTTACGCAGGCTGGTTTTTTGTTTTTTTTTTTTTTTTTTTTTTTTTGAGACGGAGTTTCACTTTGTCACTGAGGCTGGAGTGCAGTGGCATGATCTCGATTCACTGCAACCTCTGACTCCTGGGTTCAAGCAAATCTCCTGTCTCAGCCTCCCGAGTAGCTGGGACTACAGGCACCTGCCACCACGCCCGGCCAATTTTTGTATTTTTAGTACAGACGGGGTTTCACCTTGTTGGTCAGGCTGGTCTCGAACTCCTGACCTCAGGTGATCCATCCGCCTCGGCCTCCCAAAGTGCTGGGATTACAGGCGTGAGCTATTGCACCCTGCAGACCCAGGCTGATCTGAAACTCCAAGGCTCAAGTGAACCTCCTGCCTCGGCCTCTCAAAGTGCTGGGATTACAGTAGTGAACCATTCCATCCCGCCTCATGTACTGGTTTTGATTCTCACAATGGCCTAATTGTTCGATTGAGAAAAATGAGGCTGTGAGAAGTTCAATGATAGATCCAAGGTCATGTAGTTAATTGTGGAGCAGTGATTTTTGAACCTTTGCTTTCTGATCCTAAACGTTTGATTAATGCACATCTTCGGGTGAACCTACAAGGATGTGGCTTTACTTGGGTTCAGAGAGAATAAATTTTGTTGAGGCAGGGAAATAGAAGCTATAAGTTAGCTTTTAATTGTAAAAAGCCCACGTTGAGGTAAACCTGCAATTAGTACTGTACAGGTGGTTGGCACAGCCAAGGAGTAACCTAAGCCCAAGAGCAGCTACAGGGCAGGACTTGGATAGGTCAGCAGTGCAGGGCGCTTTGCCAACGCCTCAAGAACAAAAAGTCTGTCATTCCTTGAACAGCTCCTGTACGTGCCAAGCCGGAGCCAAAGAGAGGCAGAGGCGCCCAGAGGGCGTGGCTTGCCTTCCAGAAGCCAGGCCTTGCCAGGAATCACCAGGTGGTTGCTTGCGAGAGAAGCTGGGGTGAAACTGGAGAAAATAAAGTAGGAAGCAGGCCTGGGCCAATTGCATCCTACTCTGATGGGGGCCTGCAGGCCACCGGACGCCTGAGTAACTGTCCAATCTCTCCTGGAAGAACTGCCATCTGTCTAGAATCCCTCTTCTGCAACATAGGGGTGCCCTCTCTGGGGCTCTCTTTTTCTCTCTGAAGGCCCATGGCCCCACAGTTCCCAATTTAGGGATCTTAAATTGAGGGCACACTTTTAAATTGTCCTTCGCAGTTTCCTCTTCTCCCTTGCGTGAGGCTGGACAGGACCCTCCTGCTCCGATGATGGGAAACTTCTTTCCCAAACTCCCCACCTTCTTTGGGCTTGGGCAGCTGCAGAGTTCCAGTTAACGGTGCGCCGCCCCCGTTCCAATTGTATCCCTAGTGCTCCCAGAGGGCAGCTCCATGGAAACCAAAACATCACAAATCTCCGAAGGTATCGCGAGAAGCGCGGGTGCGCCTGAGGCCGGGGAGAGGCGGAGCAAGGGCGGGAACGCCGAGCGAAGCGGGCGGAGCCTGAGCGCTTCCGAGGTCCGGGCCTAGAGCCTGTCCCTCTAGGCGGCGCCCCCGCGTGACTGCGCTTTACATAATCGCGGCCTCGAGCGTCACAGTGGCGTACTCCACGCCAGACCGAATCAGAGTGGGCGAAAGCTCCGTGTTCCGCCTCTTCCCGCTTGATCGACGTCAAAACGCACCAGTGAACAGGCGTCTAGAGTCGTCGCACCCGCCCAAGCTCGTCCGGGTCCGCCCTGACCTGCCTGCGCCCGCCCGCCTGCCGCAGCCCGCTGCTTGCCGCCGCCGCCGGGTTGTGCCTCAGACTGTCAGATAAATCGGCGGGCCGGGCCGGGCCGGCGGGCCGGTGAGCGCGGCAGGGGCCGGACATGGCGGCGCTCTACGCCTGCACCAAGTGCCACCAGCGCTTCCCTTTCGAGGCGCTGTCTCAGGGGCAGCAGCTGTGCAAGGTGCGCGGGCTGGGGCGGCGGCCGGGAACTGGGGACCCAGGAGGCGCGGCCCGGAGCTCCCTATTCTGTGGGGACGTCTGGCGGGGTCTCTGGAGCAGGGTGTGGCAGGCCCGCCAGGCTGAGGAGCCGCACCCACCCCGCTGGGGGGCCGGCGGGGCACGTGCGGGAGCTGGGGCCCGGTCCAGGTTCTCGCGGCCGGCGTGTCCGGGTGCTTAGCAACGGCGGGGATTGTTCTCGGACCCCGTGAGGTCGGGGGAAGGACAGCGGGTCCCCTGCTTGCCCTGACTGGTCGCCCCCGGGATCCCTTTGCGTTGCCTCCCCTGCTGCCGCGGTCTCCCTGGTCACAGACTGGGGGACCTCCTGCCCCTCCTGGGACTGAACTCCAAAGTTGGGTGCTGCCTGGGAGGAGTGTGTCGAACTCGGGCTCCTCACAGGCACTTTTTCGACTAGTTTCAGAATCGGAGGCAGCAAGGATTGATTTTTTTAAGAAAGACCCACACTTTTCGGCCAGTCGCAGAATCGGAGGCAGCAGGGCTTTATTTTTTAAAAAGCCCCACAGTCAGGCTCTCCTGCAGAGAGATCACTTCTCAGTATCCAGTATTCGTTCTTACCTAACTAGTTGCTGATCAGTTTTTACTCCTGAAGGTCCAACTTCTGTTTTTCTTTTAAGTTGCTTCATCCCACTTTGCCTTTTTAAGTGACTAGAGATGCTGTGAGGCAACAGTTAAAAAGTCAGCAAACCGGCTGAAGAATAATGTTGAGGTATTCCCAATAATCCAGAGTTTGTGTCTCTTGATTTGAGTAACTCATAATTATCTGTCATTTTTGCCTCAGAAAGTCATCACTTTCCATTTGCCAGTCTTTAGATACCAGGTCTGAGGCAATGCAAGTGCTTGAGTGTGCTTTTTGGCCTCAAAATATGCATATTATGATTTTAAGGAAGTTATGTATATATAAATACTAATAATTTTAATCCAGCACTTTCATTTTACAAGTAAACCTCAAAATCACACAGTGGCAGAAGAATCAGGTCTGTAATTCAGGGCTTCTGATTCCCAGTCTGGGGCTTATTCATACATATGTTTGTTTTACAATTTATGGCTAGTTCCATATAATCCATATAAGTTCTTACTTAACTCTCACATCAACAGTAGAGAAGTAATGCCAGTATTAAAATAAGGCCCAGAAAGTTTGTGACTCACTCAAGCATAGTAGCTATGCTAGAAATAGTACCCAGGTCGGCTTCCTACTGAAGGCTGTTTCCATTTGTGACTGCCTTTTAAAATTATATCCTCGTTTCATTTCAGGAATGTCGGATTGCACACCCTGTTGTGAAGTGCACCTACTGCAGGACTGAGTACCAGCAAGAGAGGTAGAGTTTTGTTGACCATGAAAGATATTAATAGTCTTCTTTCCTCTTAAAATCTGTAATTGGTTGCATTTTATGTACAGATTTGTAGTCAATTGCATTGTAACATACAGATCTGTAATTAATCACATTATATACAGACTCTGTAATTGCTAAATATTTAGGTCTGTGATCCATCTTGAGTTAATTTGTATGTGGGGTGAGATATACAATGAAGGGTGTATATTACATATATTGTTTCCTAGTTATTATCCATTGATTGCTTAAGTTAAAGTTCTTTTTAAGGCCCTTGATCATTTTATATTGTGGTTATAATCTTGACAAGAAGAAACCAATCCTGCAACAGAAAACATGACCCTCATGTTTCAATATGTACATATACAGAGATTGAAGAATTTATAAGCCCAAAGAAGATACTTTTGGAAATGTGACAACCCTGATAAGAGTTTGTTAACTCCCAGCTACTCGAGAGGCTGAGGCAGGAGAATCACTTGAACCTGGGAGGAGGAGGTTGCAGTGAGCCAAGATCGAGCCATTGCACTCTAGCCTGGATGACAGAATGAAACTCTGTCCCCTACCAAAAAAAGAGTTTGTTAGCTCTAGTAACATTTGAAACTCACTTGCCATTACACTTTCCTTGGGCAAATCTCTTTTTTTTTATTTGAAACAGTCTCTCTCTGCCAGCCAGGGTGGAGTGCAATGGAGCCATCACAGCTCACTGTAGCCTATACCTCCCAGGCCTAAGTGATCCTCCCACCTCCCAAGTAACTGGCACCACAGTGCTACCATGTCTAGCTAATTTTTTTATTTTTGTAGAGACAGGATTTTGCCATGTTATCCAGGCTGGTCTCTTACTCCTGGGCTCAAGTGATCCTTTCTCCTTAGCCTCACAAGATGTTGGAATTACAGGTACGAGCCACCGTGCCTGGCCAAATCAAATTTTTTAAAAGTGTAAAATGCAGATATGAGTGGTCAGACATCTCTAGGGGACATTTCCATAGCAACGAAGTAATTTTTTGGTATACCAAGTTTGACTTTTGTGGAACTTTTGTAAGTGTAGGTGATCCTGCTTTGAGCAAGGTGGGGTCTATTTGTTAATTCATCCATAGACCTAGAAGCCTAGTTTTAATTAGTCATTTGAATTATAAGAATATCTTCTCCAAGCCGGGCGTGGTGGCTCAAGCCTGTAATCTCAGCACTTTGGGAGGCTGAGGCGGGTGGATCACAAGGTCAGGAGTTTGAGACCAGCTTGACCAACATGGTGAAACCCTGTCTCTACTAAAAATACAAAAGTTAGCCGGGCATGGTTACGTGTGCCTGTAATCCCAGCTACTTGGGAGACTGAGGCAGGAGAATCGCTTGGGCAATAGAGCAAGACTCTGTCTCTCTGTCACACAGGCTGGAGTGTAGTGAGATGATCTCAGCTGGGACCACAGGTGCACACCACCACACCCGGCTATTTTTTTTTTTTGTATCTTTAGTAGAGATAGGGGTCTTGCCATGTTGCCCAGGCTGCTCTAGAACTCTTGAGCTCAAGCAGTCTGCCTGCCTCGGCCTCCCAAAGTGCTGGGATTACAGGTGTGAGCTACCACACCCAGCCTATCATGGATGTTTTCAAACATAAAAAAAGGTTAAAAGAATAAGTGATGATGGGGAGGAAGGCAGCACATCACACTGCCATGTGTGTACCTATGCAACAATTTTGCATGTTCTTCACATGTACTCCAAAACCTAAAATGCAATTAAAAAAAAATTAGTGAACACCCATATACCCTCTACCTAAATTTTGTAATATGCACTTTACTATATATTCACCTGTCCATCTGTTCATTTCTCTATCCATCACTGTATCAATCCATTTTATTTCTGATGTATTTAAAGTTGCAGACATCAGTATACATGATTCCTAAACATTTCGGCATACACAGCATTATTTAGCGTTAAATATTTGTTTACCCATTTTTTTTTTTTTTGGCAAAATTGGCTTATAATTTTTTTTTTTTTTTGAGACAAGAGTCTCGCTCTGTTGAGCAGGCCGGAGTGCAGTGGCTGCAATCTCAGTTGACTGCAACCTCTGCCTCCCAGGTTCAAATGATTCTCCTGCCTCAGCCTCCTGAGTAGCTGGGATTACAGGGACATGCCACCACACCTGGCTAATTTTTTTGTATTTTTAGTAAAGACAGGGTTTTGCCTCGTTGGCCAGGCTGGTCTTTAACTCCTGACCTCAGGTGATCTACCCGTCCTGGCCCCACAAAGTGCTGGGATTACAGGTATGAACCACTGTGCCTGGCCTAAATATTAACAAAATATTTGATCACAGTGTCTTTTTTCCCACCTCTGGTGTTTTCATATGCCTTTACTTAGGAAGGAGAACAGAGAGTGAGGTCAACAAAGGTAGAATCTCTGAGTTTATATTCCAAATACAAATACTTTATTTGTCACCTAAAATTTCTCAACTATTCACCTGAATTAAGGAGAATTCATTTTTTTTCCTGCCAGTCCATTTTAGTATAATATTTTGAGGGTCTTCTCTGTATCTGATAATTTTATTTATTGATACTTGTGGATGTCATAATCAGAAATAACTCACTCTCCATTTTAGCCAAAGCCTCACTTTATTTGAGATAATAAAATCCATAACCATGTAATAACTAAAAGACTTATTAGAGGCTAGATGTGGTGCCTCATGCCTGTAATCCCAGCACTTTGGGAGGCCAAGTGGATGGATGGATCACTTGAGGTCAGGAGTTTGAGACCAGCCTGGCCAACATGGCAAAACCCCGTCTTTACTAAAAATACAAAAATTAGTTGGGTTGGTGGCATGCGCCAGTAATTCCAGCTACTTGGGAGGCTGAGGCATGAGAATTGCTTGAATGTGGAAGGCAGAGGTTATCGTGAGCGGATCATGCCACTGCACTCTAGCCTGAGGAACAGAGTGAGACTCTGTCTCAAAAAAATTAAATAAAAATAAAAGAGTTGTTAGAAAGATACTCAAACTTGTTAACCAAGCATCCAGACCATAATTCACCTTGGCCCTTAGCAATGAGCAAATTCCTTGGGCTTCAGGAGGAATCAGTTTTCAGATATTCTAAGAAAAGCCTGTGTCTCTTTCTTCCTTAACAGTAAAACCAATACAATATGCAAGAAGTGTGCTCAGAATGTGCAGTTGTATGGAACGGTAAGTAGGATTTTTTTTAAACCTAACAGTGAGTACTAGGGTCTTGTGGAACCTTACCTTCTGTGACCTACTAATGTCATTACAATATTTTTATTGTTATAGATAGTTATGTGTAATGTATCTAGTACTGATTTCAGCTTTCAAATTTAGCTAATGCTTATTGTTAAGGAATTCTATGTTTATAGTCACACTGCCAGGATTATTATTATAATTTTCCTTGAGAGGCTTCAGTGACCAGTGTGGAAAAAGAAAGGGAAAAATGATTTTTTTTTTTCTGAGACCGAGTCTTGCTCTATTGCCCAGGCTGGAGTGCAATGGCAAGATAGCTTACTGCAACCTCCACCTCCCAGGTTCAAGCAATTCTCCTGCCTCAGCCTCCCAAGTAGCTGGGACTATAGGTACACACCATCACACACGGCTAATTTTTTGTATTTTAGTAGAGAACGGGGTTTCACCATGTTGGCCAGGCTGGTCTAAAACTCCTGACCTCAAGTGATCCACCTACCTCTGCCTCCCAAAGTGCTGGGATTATAGGCGTTAGCCACCACAGCTGACAAGATGAATTTTTATAACTTGACCTTTTTGTTTGGTAGCAGTTGACTAGTCATTTTGATGAATTATTCTCTTTTTTTTTTGTCTTAGTGTTAGAGTTCAGGATGTTATGTGCTTGTAGGCATTCTCCCAACATGTTTATATACTGATAATAGCAAAGAGGCCTTTTCAGAAATTTGGAAGCCCTTGCTAGTTTCTCCAAAGAACTGGTTCTGTTGAATGTCTCATAGAAGTCTCTGCATACATACTAATGGGCTTTTGTTATGTGTTTATTTATTTATTTAAAAATCAATAGTTCTGTGCAGAAAAACACTTCACATAGTATTAAGAATTGGGCTTCAGGCTGGGCAAGGTGGCTCACGCCTGTAATCCCAGCACTTTGGGAGACTGAGGCAGGCAGATCACCTGAGGTTCGAGACCAGCCTGA
This sequence comes from Aotus nancymaae, assembly GCF_030222135.1. NCBI lineage: Eukaryota > Metazoa > Chordata > Mammalia > Primates > Aotidae > Aotus > Aotus nancymaae. The sequence continues at coordinate 24,284,079 of NW_026988467.1, forward strand.
CCAATGTGGAGAAACCCTGTCTCTCCTAAAAATACAAAATTAGCCGGGCATGGTGGTGCATGCCTTTAATCCCAACTACTCAGGGGCTGAGGGAGGAGAATGGCTTGAACCCGGGAGGCAGAGATTGCAGTGAGCAGAGATCACACCATTGCACTCCAGTCCAGCCTGGGCAACAAGAGTGAAACACCATCTCAAAAAAAAAAAAGACTTGGGCTTCATGGCCGGGCACTGTGGCTCATGCCTGTAATCCCAGCACTTTGGGAGGCCGAGGTGGGCAGATCGCCTGAGGTCAGGAGTTCAAGACCAGCCTGGCTAACCTGGCAAAACCTTGTCTCTACTAAATAATGCAAAAATTAGCTGGGCATGGTGGCTGGCACCTGTAATCCCAGCTACTCTGGAGGCTGAGGCAGGGATAATTGCTTTAACTGGGGAGGCGGAGGTTGCATTGAGCTGAGATCACACCACTGCATTCCAGCCCAAAAATGAATTGGGCTTCATTTGGTCAATATAAAAGCAGATTTATGAAGTTGGCAATACATTTGTACCATAATTAATGAACTACAAAGTAGAAATTATTGCTTTTTTAAATGCAGTGGTATTTTATGATAGTAATTCATACTTGACCCTTTCTTCCCCCTCTTTAAGCCCAAACCTTGTCAGTATTGCAACATAATTGCGGCATTTATTGGGAATAAATGCCAGCGCTGCACAAATTCAGAGAAGAAGTATGGACCACCCTATTCTTGTGAACAGTGCAAGCAGCAGTGTGCATTTGACAGGAAAGATGATAGAAAGAAGGTAAATCTCTGTTTTTCTTGATTTTTTTTCCTTTTAGAGAAATTAAGGTGGGCTAATTGTGTTAAAAACACATTTAACAGGCCAGGTGCAGAGGTGCAGTGGCTCACGCCTGTAATCCCAGCACTTTGGGAGGCTGAGGCTGGTGGATCACAAGGTCAGGAGATCGAGACCATCCTGGCTAACCCAGTGAAACCGCATCTCTACTAAAAATACAAAAAGTTAGCCGGGCGTGGTGGCAAGCACCTGTAGTCCCAGCTACTGGTGAGACTGAGGCAGGAGAATCGCTTGAACCTGGGAGTTAGAGGTTGCAGTGAGCCAAGATCATGCCACTGCACTCTAGCCTGGGCCACAGAGCAAGACTACAACTCAAAAAAAAAACCAGTGCTTGCTTTGGCAACACGTATACTAAAATTGGACCAATATAGAGAAGATTAGCATGGCCCCTGAGCAAGGATGACACGCAAATTTGTGAAGCGTTCCATATTTTTCATTCTCAGCAAACTGATACAAGAACAGAAAACCAAACACCGCATATTCTCACTCATAAGTGGGTGTTGAACAATAAGAACACATGGACACAGGGAGGGGAACATCACACACCAGGTCCTGTTGGGTGGTGGGGGAGCTAGGGGAGGGACAGCAAGGGGTGGGGGGATTGAAGAGGGATGTTTTAGGAGAAATACCTAATGTAGGTCATGCGGGGATGGATGTAGCAAACCACCATGGCATGTGTTTACCTATGTAACAATCCTGCATGATCTGCACATGTACCCCAGAACTTAAAGTATAATAATAAAAAAAAGTTACACACTCAGCATTTAACAAAGAAAGATTTCTCAGTTTCTTTCCTGGTTCTATTATTGACCTTAAAGAAGATATTCATATTTTGTTTTCTTCATTCATAAAATGTGGACCATTGTTTTCTAACATTTCACAAGAATGTGAATTACAGTATCACATAAGTAAAGTGGTGATTCGCAGAATTCTGTAGAATTCTGTAAAGGAGAGACTGTAACTTAATCGAGATGGAGTGGCATTACCAGTTTTACTATCTGGCTATTTAAATGTTTCTATCTGTTGAAATTAAAGATTACAAGATTACATTAGAGGGAAGCTCTATGTGGAAGGGTGTACCTTTATAGAATCAGAATGATTTAGAGTTCGTTCATATTACTCTCGCTTAAAACCCTCCAGGTGTTTCCACTTGTGCTTAGAATAAAACTCAGATCCCTTCAATGGCCCACAAGGCCCATACCTAGCTCTCAGTCTCATCTTCCATCATGCTTCCTACCTCTCACCTTGCTCTAGCCACACTGGCCACCCTGTAGTCTGTCTGACATGCAGGTCTCATTGTGACCTTTGCACTGGCTGTCCTTGTGCCTAATGCATCCTTTTCTAGAGTCTCATAACCGGCTCCTCATGTCAGATCTCAGCTCAGATACTACCTGCTCACAGTGACCTTTTACTGACTTCCTCAGTCGTTATTTATCATGTCGTTTTATTGTCTTCATAGCATCTCACATCTTTAAACTAGTCTTGCTTATGTGGTTACATGTTTGTCCACCCCCACTAGAATGTGAGTTCTTTGTCCATCTTGTTCTCTGCTTTATTTCCAGTGGCCTGGCACATAGTAGGTACTCAATAAGTATTTGTTGAATAAAAGATTGCAGTTGAGAAACTCTTTTTCAGTGGCCAGAAATGCTTTTAAGAGGTGCTAGGGCTTAAGGGCTGACTACTGTTTACCAAATTCATTAACTTAACAATGGGAGGATATAACTTTCCAGTGACCAGGATACTCCTGCCTGTGAATCAGGGCACCTCTTCCCTGTATCAAGATACTGAAGAGTCTGAATTAGTAGTAATCAGGAGGCAGCACAAGCAGTAGTCCCCCAAACCTGGGTCCCATCTGACTCCTTGAACTAGCTGAATGACCCTAGCTACTTATCCTCATTATGCATCACTTTCTTCATGGGAATAACAATAGTTACTTCACAAAAACATGGGGAAATGTAATTCAGATAGGTATATAAAATAATATTGAACTTGGCACATAATAGAACTCAGTAAGTAGTGAATAGTTCATTTTTATTAATTTGGTTTTACTAGAATTCATTACCTTTCTGCTTTATTAGTTACAACCCTGTCTAAAGCGTTTGGATATTTTTAGAGATCTACAATTACACATTCATAAACTTTAGGAGAGAGCTAAATTTAGGGATTAAGAGTGGGAGATCTGGACTCAGAATGTGTGGATTGAAATCTTGGTTCTGTCACTTATCAACTGTGTGACTTTGGGCATGTTAATCTATCAGTGCCTCAGTTTCCACATCTGTAAATGGGGATGAGCTGATCTCAGTGTTGCTACAAAGGTCAAGATATTAGTAAAGCTCTTAGAATGGAATCTGGTACATGATAAATACTGAGCGTTACCTATGATGATTTGTTTTTGATAGTTTAATTCTCAGAGGATGCTATTTTATTTTATTTTTTTGAGAAGGAGTCTCACTCTGTCACCCAGGCTGGAGTTCAGTGGCATGATCTCAGCTCACTGCAACCTCCACCTTCCAGGTTCAAGTGATTCTCTTACCTCAGCCTCCAGAGTAGCTGTGATTACAGGTGCATGCCACAATGCCCAGATAATTTTTGCATTTTTAGTAGAGATGGGGTTTCAACATGTTGGCCAGGCTGGTTTCAAACTCCTGACCTCAAGTGATTAGCCTGCCTCTGCCTCCCAAAATGCTAGGATTACAGACATGAGCCACCACGCCCACCCAATTTAAGAGAGGGATCTGAGAAAAATGTCCTATGGATCTATGTGCAATTTTGATGTTCATTGTTTGCTCTCTTTTAGTGGAGTTGTATTGTTTTCAGACCCTTCTTTAGTGAAAGCTCTTACCTAGGCAAGGTCTTGTAGGGTGCTTTAAAATTAAGCCTTCAAGGCCAGGTGCAGTGGCTCATGCCTGTAATCCCAGCACTTTGGGAGGCTGAGGTGGGCAGATTGCTTGAGACCGGGAGTTCAAGACCAGCTTGGGAAACATGGCAAAACCCTGTCACTATTAAATACAAAAAACTTGGCCAGGCACAGTGGCTCATGCCTGTAATCCCAACACTTTGGGAGGTTGAGGCAGGCAGATTACTTGAGGTCAGGAGATTGAGATCAGCCTGGCCAAGTGGTGAAACTCTGTTTCTACTAAAAATACTAAAATTAGCCAGGCGTAGTAGGGAACGCCTGTTATCCATTCTACTCAGGAGGCTGAAGTGGGAGAATCTCTTGAAGCTGGGAGGCAGAGATTGCAGTGAGCTGAGATTGTGCCACTGTACTCCAGGCTGGGCACAGATCAAGACCCCATCTCAAAAACAAAACAAAACAAAATAAAACAAAAAAACAGAAAAACAAAAAACAACCAGAAAAAAAAAATTAGCCAGGCATGGTGGTGCGTGCCTGTGGTCCCAGCAGTTCGGGAGACTGAGCTGGGAAGATCACTTGACCCTAGGAGTTCAAGACCACAGTGTGCTGTAATCATACCATTGCACTACAATGTAGGTGAAAGAATGAGACCCTGTCTATAAAATAAATAAAATTAGGCCTTCAAGCCAGGCCTGATGGCATGCTCTGGTAGTCCCAGCTACCCCGGAGCCTGAGGTGAGAGGATCACTTGAGCCCAGGAGTTTGAGTCCAGCCTGGGTAACATAGTGAGACTTTGTCTCTAAAAAAATAATAATAATCAAACTTTCAGGTTGTATCCTATAACCATGAAATTAACCAGGTCGAAGTTTGATTTCAAAGTTCATTTTTATGTTCATTAACAAAAAATTAAATGCCTATCATGTACCAGACACTGTTCCAGGTATTGGAAATACACTAATGAACTGAACAGACAAGACCTTATTCTCACAGAGCTTATTATTTGTGTGAAAGAGAAATGGGTGAGGAGAAAAATAAATGAACATAAATTTTAGATATTAGTGCTATAAAGAAATTAAGTATACGATAGGGAGTAACAGCCTATATTGGGCAATCAGGAGAACCTCTGAGGAAATAACATTTGATTGAAAACTAGGATGATGAAAAGGTGGTAGCCATGGGAAGCTCTGTAGGACAAAAATTCCAGAAAGAAGGACCAGCTGTGGAAAAACCCTAAGGCAGGAATGAGCTTGGCACATGATTAGAACAGAAAGAAAGTGGAGTGAACATGGGGAAGAGGAAGGAAACGAGGTAATAGAGGCAGGTAAGGGTCTATATTTAAGTCAACATAGGCCATGAGGCACACTGCAGATAGCTCACTACACTACAAGGAGGTGAGTGCGTGAAGCTTTGAGGAGTTCACCTGGGCTGTGCAATGGCACAATGGCAAGACCATTTTCACCTACTTTATTGGTTCTAAGGATGCTGGAGGGAAAAGCTGGTGCCCCTATTGCATGCATGCTAAACCAGTCATATGAGAGGGACTGAAGCACGTTAGTGAAGGGTGTGTGTTCGTCTACTGCCAAGTAGAAGAAAAGCCTTGTTGGAAAGATCCAAATAATGACTTCAGAAAAAAACTTGGAAGTAACCACAGCACCTACATTACTTATATATGAGACACCTCAAAAACTGGTACAATCTAAGTGTCTTCAGGCCAACCTCATGGAAATGTTTTCTCTAAAGATTAAGATTTCATGATGGCAGTTATGTCTTGATTTTCTGATTTGTTCTAGTATAAAAAAACTGCATAGGCAGAGTGTGGTGGCTCACACCTGTAATCATAGCACTTTGGGAGGCCGAGGCAGGTGGATCACTTGAGCCCAGGAGCTGGAGACCAGCCTGGACAACACAGCAAAAGCCCGTCTCTACAAAAAATACAAAAAAATAGCAGAGAGTGGTGATGCACGCCTGTAGTCCCAGCTACTTGGGAGGCTGAGGTAGGAGGCTCACCTGAGCCTGGGAAGTCGAGGCTGCCATGAGCCGTGATTGCGCCACTGTACTCCTGCCTGGGGGAGGTTGTGAGACCCTGTCACAAAGCAAAATTGCGTACTTGCTTTGAATTCATGTTAGCAATAAATAAATAAGTGATGATGTTAAAAAAAATAGGCTATGGTACAGAGTTTGAATTTTATGCTAATTATAATGAGAAACCATTGGGTTTTAAGGAGAGAAGATGGACTCATAGGGTAACTTACTTCTGGGAGCCATTGCTATGGCGTTAGGCTGCAAGATTGGCTTGTCCATCCTCAACAGCAGCCTGGCCAGTTTAGGGGTCAGGTGCCTCCATATGATAGACTCTGGGACCATCTGGATGTAATGGATGGCTGCTTTGTTCTCAACATCACATTTGGTTGTCCTGTGGTAGAAAGCCTTCAAAAGCAGCTAGTCCAGGACGCTTTCTTTGACATGCATGTGATGGTGTCCAAGCTGGAAAAGTGAGTAAAGCCAATGGCTATAGCAGAAGCCAGCCAGTACACCTTTCATCTTGAGGCTACTAAGAACTCAGAGGCTTTGATTGAAGACATTTAGGAGAATGGGTTGAAGGTTGGCCTTGCCATCAAACCAGGGGCTATACAGTTGAGTATTTGGCACCATGGACTAATCAAATAGATATGGCCTTGGTTATCACAGTAGAACCTGGGTTTGGAAGCTAGAAATTGATGGAAGATGAGATGCCAAACATTCACTGGTTGGAGACCCAGTTCTCATCTTTGGAAAAGAGGTCGATGGTAAAGTAGGTCCTGACACTGTCCACAAGTGTGCAGAGGCAGGAGCTAACATGATTATGCCTGGAAGCATTGTTACGAGGAGTGAAGATCCTAGATCTGTGAAGCATTGTTATGAGGAGTGAAGATCCTAGATCTGTGATTGACTTGTTAAGAAATATATGTTCAGAAGCCACTCAGAAACGTTCCCTTGATCAGTGAGACCACAAGGAGTCCGTTGTTGCTGCTCATGAGATCTCCTTTTTACCAGAAAACAGGAATATTGACTAACAATCATATTGCAGCTGAGGTGGTACTGCTTCTCTGAGTAATTATTCATTCTAATGATTAAAATTGTGCGGAATATTCTAAGAGGTTAGAAATTGGCATGTCGAACTACATTTTTAGTGAAGCAATTTAACGATTAGTGTGGTGAAATACTCAGTTTTTATTGGGAGACTTACTTTTTTTTTTTTTTTTTTTTTTTGAGGCAGGGTCTCATTCTGTCACCCAGGTTGGAGTACAAGTAGTACAATCTAGACTCGTTACAGCCAATCCTCCCTCCTCAGCCTACCAAGTAGCTGAACTACAGGCACACACCACCACGCTCAGTTAATCTTTGTACTTTTTGTCGAAACAGTGTTTCTCCATGTTGCCCAGGCTGGCCTCGAACTCCTGGTCTCAAGCAATCTGCCTACCTCAGCCTTCCAAAGTTCTGGGATTTTGGTGTGACCCGCTGCGCCCAGCCAACTTGATTTTTATAGAGAGTAAAAATATGGCTGCATTAAGGTTACAAACAGAAATGTGCCTTAATGCCTAAGGAGGGTATATTAACTACACTATAAAAAAATTTTCCATTTTACAGTCGATAGAAAAAGAAAAACAAAATTTTTTTCTGTATTTCTAAAAAGAGGATATAATCATTTACATTTAAGAAACACTTTAGCGGCTATGGGGAAATGGCTTATTGGAGGTAGGGTGATCATTTGGGTAGCTCTTAACATAAGTGAGAGATGAGAATGTCTTTAGTAGAGTGGAAGCAGTGGAGTTAGAAAGAAGAGAGTAGATTCAGACTGATGGACTTGCTGATGGGTTGAGGGATGGAGAACAAAGAGGCTTTGCAGATGAGATGAAAAACACTTCAGGTAAATGATGATGTGGCTTACCCATGTTCAAGATGAGGCACAAGATCTAATTTCAGGAATACGAAATGAAAACTGTAAAATTCCATAATGTATCAGCATACTCCCTGCCTAACCTGAGAAATTCCAACCAGCCCTGCTGCCCTGTCACCTGTCCTAGTGTGTCCTCCAGTGGTTTTTCAGTCTGAATGCTGCACAGAGACACCATAGCTTCAGAGGGTGGCAGAAGCCACATTATGTTTTCCTAGCTTTGTACCCTGCTCCCTGGTGCAGTTACTTCTGCTCAAAGGAGTCAACTTTTTCTACTTCAAACAGTGCCATGGCAGGCTACCACTAGGGACTGGGCCCTGGAAGCTACTCATTCATTAGTCTTTCTCTGGGGACCCTCTTTCTATCTGAGAGATGGTATCCAGCATACCATTTTGTGAACCATTTTTAAGGTATTAAAACTGAGGTATAGGAGGGTGGGTTTGGGGAGATGTTGGCCAAAGGATTTCAGTTACATAGGAGGAATAAATTGAAGAGATTGATTGTACAACATGGTGACTATATTTAATAAAATGTACTCTTGAAAATTGTTAAGAGAATAGATTTTAAGTGTTCTCACAAAAAAAAAAAAAAAAAAAAAAAAAAAAAAAAAAACTAGGACGGATGCGGTGGCTCACACCTGTAATCCCAGCACTTTGGGAGGCCAAGGTGGGCAGATCATGAGGTCAGGAGTTTGAGACCAGCCTGGCCAACGTGGTGAAACCCCATCTCTACTAAAAATGCAAAAAAAATTAGCTGGACATGGTGGCAGGTGCCTGTAACCCCAGCTACTTGGGAGGCTGAGGCAGCAGAATCACTTGAACCCCGGGAGACAGAGGTTGCAGTGAGCCAAAACCGTGCCACTGCACTCCAGACTGGGCAACAGAGCAAGACTTTGTCTCAAAAAGAAACAAAAAACAATATGAGGTAATAATGTTAGTTAGCTTGATTTAGCCATTCTATAATGTGTGTGTATATATATATATATATATATATATATATATATATATTTATTTATTTATTTATTCATTTTTGAGACAGAGTCTTGCTCTGTTACCAAGGCTGTATGTAGTGCAGTGGCATGCTCACTGCTCACTGCAGCCTTGACCTCCCAGGCTCAAGTGATTCTCCCACCTCAACTTTCCTATTAGCTGGAACTACAGGCGTGTATCATCATGCCTGGCTAATTTTTGTTGTGTTTCTTTTTGTAGATGGGGTTTTGCCATGTTGCCCAGGGTGGTCTTGAACTCCTGGGCTCATGCAATCCACCCGCCTCAGCCTCCCAAAGTGTACATATTTCAAAATAACATGTTTTACACAATAAATATATACAAATTTTGTCATTAATAAAAAACGACCAGGTGCAGTGGCTCATGCCTGTAAGTCCAGCACTTTGGGAGGCCAAGACAGGCAGATCACTTGAGCTCAGGAGTTTGAGACTAGCCTGGGCAACATGGCAAAACCCTGTCTCTACAAAAAAAACAGAAAAATTAGCCAGGCATGGTGGTGCTTGCCTGTAGTTCCAGCTACTCAGGAGGCTGAGGTGAGAGGATTGCTTGAGCCCAGGAGGTGGAGGTTGCAGTGTACTCCAGTCTGGGCAACAGAGCAAGACCCTATCTAGAAAAAACAATAACAACTGATTAGGTGAGCATGGTGGCATGTACCTGTAGTCCTGGCTACTCAGGAGGCTGAGGCAGGAGGATTGCTTGAGCCCAGAAGTTTAAGGCTGTGATGTACTGCGATCATACCACTGCATTCCAGTCTGGGTGAGACCCCATTGCTAAAAAAAAATCCAAAATACTGAAGTATGAATTTTATCATTCATCTTCTGTCTTCTCCCTGCTGAGTTTTCCTTAATGAGAACCATGGTCTTCTGAGAACTTTACTCTTGTCTGTGTTTGCTAAGTTTGAAGAGAAACAAAACAAAAAGACATAAAATTTGTTTCTCTTGTTTGAAGAGAAGCAAAACAAAAAGACATAAAATTAGCAGCTGAAATTTATTAAGGAACTTTTAAGTGCCTGGCATCACGTTAAGTGCTTTACCTACATTATGTCACTAGATTCTTGTAGCAGCCCTTTGCGACGTGCCCAAAGTCACAGCTCAAAAGTTTGAAAACTGAGACTGAACCCAGAGATTCTGGCTCCCAATACCACGTTTGCAGCCACTGTACTAAATTCCCTCTTCTTTATCTTTGTCTCCTCGTCTTTCAGGTAGATGGGAAATTGCTGTGCTGGCTGTGCACACTTTCATACAAGCGGGTCCTTCAGAAGACCAAAGAGCAGAGGAAACACCTGAGTAGTTCTTCTCGTGCTGGCCACCAGGAGAAGGAGCAGTATAGTCGCCTGAGTGGTGGTGGCCATTATAACAGGTGATTTCAAGATGCATAAGATAGGACTATAAGTGCTTCAGATGTAATGCTCACACAGTCATCACGGAACATACCATCTCATATAAATTTTCTATATTCTCTGTAGGTAGTCTGTAGGAGGAAGCTCATTTGTCATATTTTATAATTCATATACCTTCCAAAGACCAGAGAGATGTCCATAAAGTATCAGGATTTCCTGACTTTGTATTGTGTCTGAAATATTTTGGAACTTACTCTACTTTCGCATGTATTGTTTTCACCCTTAGAGTGGATTCTCTCTCTAGAAGATTGGACATTTCACTTTCTGAGAGATAGAGCTTTTTCAGTGCATATTTAGCCAGGAGGCTGATAGATGTTCTAGGTTTGTCCTGCTGGCACCTAGTCAAAAAGATGTCTTTTCATTGTTGTTTTAAGCTTCTTTTCAGAGTATCTAGTGTTAAGAGTTCTGGCTCTGGATGGAATCCTGGCTCTGTCAGGTTCTCTGTGGGGATCTTGGGAAAGTTTTCTCATCTATAAAATGAGGGAAGTAATAGTATTACGTTATGGGGTTGTTGTGAAGATAAATTAGATAGTACATGCATGGTGATTGTTTTATAACTGGCATATAGGAAATATTCAATACATTTCAGTTTTTTTTGTTATTACCGTTAAGACTGTTTAGTCAGCAAGCTCTATCATGGGTCAAGGATGCTGGTGGGAATGAAGAGCTGAATAAAAGTCATGCTGCTCTCCAAGAGTATACAGTCTGGTAGGAAAGACAAACTTATAAACAGATCATCTTAGTGTAATGTAATGGGTACCACAGTAGAAACATGTCAAGAATGCAGACATGAGAGTAGTAATTAACTGCTTTGAGAAGTCAGGCAAGCAGACTTGCAGAAGAGCTGGCATTAGAGCTATATCTTAGGATGAGTTGGAATCCTCAGGGAAGGAATGGGCAGAGGCATTCAAGGCTGAGAAAAGCATTTGCAGAGGCATGGAGGGTATGAGACCACATGGAACCCTGGAGAACTGTGAGTCCTCTCATATTGCTGGAACTTATGGTTGGGAGCTGGGGAGTGGAAGGAAAAAGGGGTTCTGCATCCTGGTAAGGAATGTAAACTTGATCGGTGAGGGAAGTGGTTAGTGGGAAGCTATTGAAGGGATCTATGCAGAGGAGAGACCAAATCTTCATTTAAAAAATTAACCCTGACTAGTTTGGAGAATGCATTGGAAGAAAAAGGGACTTGGGGCTAATTAAAAGCCTTTTTTGTAAGAGTCTGGGTATGAGATGTTAAAACAAGAACCTCACCTGAGGCAGTGGCAGTGGAAGATTGAAAAGGCTGATTCAGGAAGATGCTTTGGTCAGAGAATTATGAGAAACTTAGATAATCCGATGAACAGACACATGAGCAAGAACTGAGTAAGTGAGGGATATTTAGATGAATAGGTAGATCTTTAACTGAGACAGAATGTGGGAAGTGGAGAAAATGTTTAGTTTTGAAAAGTTGAGTTTGAAACATGAAGAATTACTTTCAGGAGCTTAGCCTAGAACTTAGAAGAAAGGTTTGGACATGGACCATAGGTAGCACATAAAGAATCTGGTTGGGTGCGATGGTTCTCACCTTTAATCCCAGCACTTTGGGAGGCCAAGGCAGGCGGATCACAAGGTTAAGAGTTCAAGGCAAGCCTGACCAACATGGTGAAACCCCGTCTCTACTAAAAAAAAATACAGAAATTACCCGGGAGTGGTGGCACACACCTGTAATCCCAGCTACTCAGGAGTTTGAGGCAGGAGAATCGCTTGAACCTGGGACAGGGAGGTTGGGTTGCAGTGAGCCAAGATCATGCCACTGTACTCCACCCTGGGTGACAGAGCGACACTCTGTGTCAAATACAACAACAACAACAACAACAAAAGAATCACTGGGGGTAGGGATTCTTTGAAAATGCAGATTCTGGCCAGACACATTGGCTGGCTCACGCCTGTAAACCCAACATGCTAAGAGGCCGAGGTGGGAGGGTTGCTTGAGGCCAGGAGTTTGAGGCCTGCTGGAGGAACATAGTGAGACCCCATCTCTACAAAAAACAATATTAGCCAGGTGTAGTCCCAGCTACTTGGGTGGCTGAGATAGGAGGATCACTTTGAGCTTTGGAGTTTGAGGCTTGCCGTGAGCCGTGATTGTGCCATTGCACTCCAGCCTGGGCAACAGAACAAGATACTGTTTCTTTAAAAAAAAGAGAGAGAAAAAGATTCCTGCTGCAGTCCCACTCCAGAATTTAATTCAGTAGGACCTAGACAGAGTCCAGGAATCTACATATAAAGATCCCAGATGCTTCTAATGTAGGTGATACCATTTCCAACCACTATGCTAGGTAGTTGTTAAAATCATGCTCTTAAATGCTATAATTCAGAATTCAGATTCAGGGCTGAGAACAGAACTCTAGAAGCATTCAGTATTTAAGGATTAGGAACTAAGATGCAGCTATCACAAAAGTGGGATGACCAAACAAGGGGAACATTTGAAGAAGGATGCAGTGATCAGTGGTATTAAATACTGAAGAGAGGTCAAGTAAGAAAAGGTCTGAAGAATCCTTTGGACTTGGCAGTTGAACACCCATCAAAGTGAAAGGATTGCATAGCAGAGACAGACTTCCAGTTTCTTTTGTTTCAAGACTAGTTTTGAGTGAACTTACTGGGGCTAAAACTGATTTTTAGTCTTGTAATGGGACTGAGATACCAGTAAGTTAACACAAATGTGAAGAACTAGACTGGCCGGGCATGGTAGCTCATGCCTGTAATCCCAGCACTATGGGAGGCCGAGGCAGGTGGATCACTTGAGGTCAGGCATTCGAGGCTAGCCTGGCCTACATGGTGAAACCCCGTCTCTACCAAAAAATACAAAATTTAGCTGGACATGGTGGCACGCACTTGTAGTCTCAGCTATTTGGGAGGCTGAGGTGGAAGGGATCACTTGAAGCCGGGAGGCAGAGATTGCAGTGAGCCAAGATCACACCACTGCACTCCAGCTTGGGAGACAGAGTGAGACTCCCATCTGAAAAATAACTAAATAAATAACAAGACTGGGAGTTCAAATATATTGACCTGCTTTCTAGTCCCAGCTTTAATACTAACTAGCTATATGTCCTTTGGTAGATAAGTTGATCTTGAGCTATTTCTGCACAGTAGAAATAATAACTTATCTATACCTCACAGAATTATACGATGCATGTGAGACAGTGACTGTAAAAGTACTTTTTAAACCAGAAGACAGATTATACTTGTTACTGAAGTTTTATTTCATGGTCACTAATAAGGCAGGTTATATTTAATTGATGAAGGCCAAGAATTTTTTTTGATCCTGTGGAAATTAGCTACCCATCCATCCAGGACCTACAAAATCATCACCTTGGTAGATTCTTTATTAATCGAGAATTATTAGCTTTTGCTTAGACGAGCTGCTATCTTACATTGGTCTATTTGACAGACTTTCATTGTGATGTTTTGTTAATCTTTGATTTCTAATGTGTGTCTCTCTATTTTTGCCATTAAAAGCCAGAAAACACTTTCTACATCTTCAATTCAAAATGAAATCCCAAAGAAAAAGTCCAAGTTTGAGTCAATCACAACTAATGGAGACAGGTGAGCCAGTTGGAGTATGTGTGCGCACACATTTGAAACGCATACACAGTTCCTGAAACAGGAATACATTTTAGGGTCTGCCTTGGAATTAGTCTGTGGCTGTCAGTGAACCTTATAAATAAGCAGTACTGATATTTGTTTATAAATCTAATCTTGTCATTAAATGATAAGAACTTGTAACTGATTTAATAGCAATTGAATTCTGCAGTCTACTAAATAACTCCCCTACACTAATTCCTAATTCTTTTTTTTTTTTTTTAAGAGACAGAGTCTCACTCTGTTGCTTAGGCTGGAGTGCAGTTTCGTGATTTTGGCTCACTGCAACCTCTGCGTCCTGGGTTCAAGCGATTCTCATGACTCAGTCTCCCGAGTAGCTGGAATTATAGGCGTGCCAGCACGCCCAGCTAATTTTTATATTTTTAGTAGAGATGAAGTTTTGCCCTGTTGACTGGAACTCATGGCCTCAAGTGATCAGCCCACCTCAGCCTCCCAAAGTGGTGGGATTATAGGCATGAGCCACCTTGCGTGGTCTCCCCCACACTAATTTTAAGAAGTCCAGAGCTTTTCTCTGTGGTCTGTGCCTCCAGGCAGGAGAGGAGTTGATCTTGAGAGGTAAAGACAAGTTGAGATTAAGACAGTGTTGCCAAATTGTGAGGGATAATCCATACTTCCTTAGCATTCAGAAAGCCAGTCTAGTACAGATTCTGGATCAGGAGAGAATAAGATGTATTTACCTATTTTTGTTTCCTTTCAAGCCAGTCTAAATGCATACTTTTAGTCTTCACTTTCCTCTCCCTTCCTCAGTGATACTTCCTCTTGTGAGCTGCTTGGGTCCTAATATCCAGAGTGTCCCATCTGTATTGGTACAGTGGGCTGCTTCCCAACAGAGTCTTGGGACCAGCCATTTTCCTGTTCCTCCAGGCCTGGCCATCCTAAAGTGAAACCACCTAACACACTTCCCTAAGATCCTGGAAGTCATCTCCATTCTGAAAACTCCTCCCATTCACAGTTCTCTGTCCCAGCCAGTAGTGGATATAGGAGCAGACCAGCATGTAGGCTTACCAGGACTGATTTTGTTTATTTAGAAAGATACAAAACGTTCTTTCCCATTGCCTTTTTTGTTAACTTGCTTTCAGACACTACAAGGTTTTTAGAACTAGTTTCAATGATTTTAAACTTCTTGAATTGAACCTTCTGGAATGCTTAATTTAGGTAGTCAGATTACATGGGGGAAGGAACCATAAAGAGCATCTTTCTGGCCAGCTTTACTGTTCTCTCAGAAGCTAGTCTGGCCATTGTGAAGAAAGTAGATGTCGCACATGTTGTCCATCACCTCTGCCAAGGTGTGTGTCCCTGCAAAAACTACTTCAAGGAATGAACTTTTTGAATGCCCTGCTTTATAAAGGCCTAAGTCAAGACCTATCCCTTTAGATTCATTTCTGTTTTGTGCTCATTTATGATCCAGGCTGTGTGACCTGAAAAAGCTCATTCATATCCTCCAGTTTAACTGACCAGCCCTTAATGTTCACTTTCTATTAGCTTATTTTGTTCTCGAGATACTGCCACTATTCTTGCTGTCCATTGCTATGGATACATGAAGCTAAAAACTCAAGTTTTCTGTTCAGTGTTTTATTGCATCCAGTCATCAGCAATGCTGTTTTTCTCAGGTAGGAAGCTGATTCTTGACATAGGTACATGGTCTTTCATGATGTCCTCCAGAAAAGATATTAAATGGTCATTTTGACCAGGCACAGTTGTTCACACATGTAATCCCAGCACTTTGGGATGCCAAGGCTGGTGAATTACCCAGGAGTTCGAGACCAGCCTGGGCACCATGATGAAACCATCTCTACAAAACATACAAAGATTAGCTGGGCATGGTAGCGTGTGCCTATAGTTCCAGCTACTCGGGAGGCTGCAGTGGGAGGATCACCTGAACCTAGGGAAGCTGAGGCTGCAGTGAGCTATGATTGCACCACTGCACTCGAGCCTAGGCAGTGAGACTCTGTCTTAAGAAAAAAGGTAGGGGGGCAGGCAGGGCATGGTGGCTCACACCTGTAATCCCAGCACCTTGGGAGGCCAAGGTGGGTGGATCCCCTGAGATCAGGAGTTCAAGACCAGCCTGACTAACATGGTGAAACCCTGTCTCTACTAGAAATACAAAATTAGCCGGGCACGGTGGTGCATGCCTGTAATCCCAGCTACTCAGGAGGCTGAGGTAGGAGAGTTGCTTGAATCTGGGAGGGGAGGTTGCAGTGAACCAAGATCATGCCATTGCACTCCAACCTGGGCAACAAGAGTGAAACTCCATCTCAAAAAAAAAAAAGGTGGGAGATAATTTTTTCCTTAAAACAACGTGCTAATTTATTTTTCAAAGTAATTTACCATTATGATTTGAAAATTTGGAAATTTTTTCTGCTGTCACAAAAACTATTTTCCTACATATATAAGTTCCATTTGAATGTTCCTACATTAGCATTTTTAACATTCTATTCTACTTGTTTGCACTTCTTTTTTTTAAATGTTCATAGCATAAGATAAATTACATTTTGCTGTCCTCTTTACTTTTTGTGGGATTTTTTTCCTCTGCATTTACTTTACTTTGAGAAAAGCATTCTGACATTTTTTTTTTTGACAGTCCTTTTTTAATGTCATGCAAACCAAAATTTCACTATCTACCTATTTCTTTCTTTTTTTTTTTTTTTTTTTTTTTTTTAAGACAGGGTCTCACTCTGTTGCCCAGGCTGGAATGGAATGCAGTGCCACGATTTTGACTCACTGCAGCTTCGACCTCCTGGGCTCAGATGATCCTTCCACCTCAGCCTCCCAAGCAGCTGGGACTACAGACAATCACCACCATGCCCAGCTAATTTTTGTATTTTTTTGTAGAAACAGGATTTCACCATGTTACCAAGGCTGGTCGTGAACTCCTCAGCTCAAGTGATCCTCTCAAAGTTCTGGGATTACAGGAATTAGCCACTATGCCTGGCTTTTTTTTTTTTTTTTTTAAGACAAGGTCTCACTCTATCACCCAGGCTGGAGTGCAGTGGCACAGTCATGGCTCACTGCAGCCTCGACCTCCTCACTCAAATGATCCTCCTGCCCAGCCTCCCAAGTAGCTGGGACAATAGGCACGTGCCACCACATTCGGCTAATTTTTTATTTTTTGTAGATGAGATCTTGAACTCCTGGCCTCAAGTGATCCTCCTGCTTTGGCCTCCCAACATGTTGAGATTATAGGCTTGAACCACTGCACCCAGCCCCTAAAATATTCATATACTTTTAAATTTATGCTCTTACTCTTTTTATTCCTCATGTTTTCTGCAAGTTGCTGCCCAATGGTTTTCCATTGACCTTTCTATACTACCACATTCTCTTCTCTTACTTATTTAATATTGAGGCATATTTGATTATTTTCCCTCCTCCTTTACTTTATTCATTAGCCTTCCATTTTGTACAGACAACACATACCAGCTTTCAAAAATGGCTTTATAAATACTAAAAGAAAAAATTTTAAAAAATTTTAAAATACTAAAAGAAAAAAATAAGCAAAAATGGCTTTATAAGATACTTTAGTCTTTTTTTCTAAGTATCCTGCAAAATCCACAGTCTCTGTTTCAATACTTTCTAATTTGTTTGTTGAAATTATAACAAAAACTTTTCAATTTTAGAAAAATCGAAGTTAATTTCAAGTTTTTCTTCCTCTAGAAAACACACTGACTGCTTTTTAATCATGTTTGTTTATTGTTCCATAGGCAATCGAAAAAGCAATCTCAACAGCTGGTGGCATTCAGGCACACCTTGTGGTTTATTGTTTCTAAAGGACATTCTTTTTTTTAACTCATAGTTTCATTTTATTCTCCCTCTGAAATGTGCCTGAAAGATTAGACTTACTCTGTATAGCCTTTGAGATCAGACTCAGGACCAATATGTAGGGTTATAGAGAGGCAGGTTTTGGCTCAACCTCAAGATTGTTTTTACCTTACAAGCTTTTGTAAAAGGTAATTTTTCTGGAGAATTAGTAGTTTCCTGTTATTGGAGCCATTAGGAAAGAAACTGGTTTTTCTGCCTTGTTACCCTAGCCACCTTTTTTCATTTCTAGCAGTTCTTGTTGAACCAGGAATTAGAGAGTTAGTGAGGTTCGGCTCTAACACGGGATAGAAAGGATGGTTTTTGTCAACAATTTATTGGTATGGGGGGAATCCTCTCGCAAGAAGCTGGAAGGGTAGAGCATTAGGAGCTTTGGGGACAGCAAAAGTTACTTATATTAGCTCATTACTCTAGTTATGTGTTTAAATAGATTCTGTTCTGTTGAAGGAAGATAGGTCCTTAGCAGGTATTGAAACAGATGTGAGACTGTAGCTGTAAGGGTGCTTCCAGATCTGAAACTAGTGGAGACTGTAATAGGTCCTTTCAGTACTTTTTCCTGCATGGCTTGTTTTATGATTTTGCATTTATTTTAGTTATGCAGTAATTCCACCCATTCATTAGTTATGAGAGCATTGATTCATTCTTCCTCTGACAGTCTTCTCATATGTTTCATGTATACTGAGGAGGGTGGGAATATTCTTGTCAATTATTTATGTCTTCCAATTCTAGCCATAGAAATGTTTGACTTGGTAACTATGAGGAAGTTTGTCCATTGGTTAGGCTTGCTATTTGGAGTTTCTTCCTGTGTAGAGAAATGCTGGTTTAGGTTATAGATGTGGTTTAGGTTATAAGAACTGTGAGTTGTTGCTATATGCAGGGAGTTGAAAATGAGTATTCCAATGTCTGCTTAGGGAGAACAGGTTTGTGTTTTACTTTAAAGATTGTCCTGGGAAAAGTAAAGAGTGTTCTTTGGGAATTTTCTAGAGGACAGGATTTGACCCTCTTGGCACTGATTCCTTAACTTGAGTCTGAGGCACTTCTGACTTGCCATTGAAAGCTCTGGACCCTCACTCTAAAAACCATCCATTATATGTGTAGACAAAATTGTACATATACTTTGGGGGATTTACAGATTCTCTGAAACTGTCCCTTCTTAAGAGGCTCTGCTAAAAGGACATAGAGTCCACCTGGCACTTCAACAAAATGGATTGCTCCATTGCTGTTACTGGGAGGAATCTGTTGAAAGCCCAAGTTGTGGTATGACTCTAGAGTTTGCTACCTCTTCGTTGCTTTCCTAATGCAATGTTACAGAAGTCTTGATATTGGAAATGACAATCTGCAGCCCAGTTGTAGTGTAGGGGAAGCTGGCTTCATTCCTGTTTCACCTTTTTTGAAAAAGAACTGTCTGCTCTTGGGTGGGAATGCAGCAGTTTCTTGGCAGATACACTGCATCGCAGTGCTTTGGGACAAAAGACAAAGCCCTGAAAGATGAGCTCTGAGGGGAGCGTTACAGAAAAATGCATGAGCCCACAGTTTATAATTCATCTGGAATTCTAGGGAATTGATTTAATCACAAAAGTTAGGACTGTTTTTTTAGTACATCATCGGAGATCTTTAAGGAAACTGAAACAGTATCCTTAGCTCTTGGGATGTGGCATTTATTTTAGTCCTAATTGTGAGAAGATGCTGCAGGGATGCTGCCTGGTTGTGACTTCGGTTGGTAGAGTTATCTGATGGCCACCTTACCTGTGCAGTTCAACAAATGCCATTGAGCCCAGCATACATAGTGCAATGTGCTTGAGGCGAGAATTCAAATAGTTACTCCTGCCTTTGAGGAGCTTGCAGTCAAGTGGCCTAGGATGCATCCTCAGGTAGAGAAAAGTTTATCCATCCAAGTTACAATATTTTCCCTGATTTTTAAATTTAGCTTCTCCCCAGACCTGGCTCTGGACTCACCAGGCACTGACCACTTTGTCATCATTGCCCAACTGAAGGAAGAAGTAGCTACCCTAAAGAAGATGTTGCATCAAAAGGATCAAATGATTTTAGAGAAAGAGAAGAAGGTATGGTTTAGTTAATTCCTCTCTGACCAGAATGATACAAGGGGGAGATAACGTGGTATGGGACATGATAATAACTCTTTTTAACTGATGTTTGTTGGATACTTAACATTGACGCTTTGAGAGCCTATGTCAAGATTGGGATATCTTGGGGAGAGGCTGTCCATCTGCCAAGATGACTCTTGAGATGGCATTGCTTTTGTCAGTCCACTCCAGTCAGTTGGGCTCAAAAAGCTGATTTTTCTCAGTACTTGTAGCTTCCACTTCTCAGAGAGGATTTTTTTTTTTTTTGAGACAGGGTTTCAGTTGTGTCGCCCTGGCTAGAGTACAGTGGCACAATCATGGGTTACTGTAGCCTCTACCTTCTAGGCTCAGGCAATCCTCCCATCTCAGCCTCCTGAGTAGCTGGATCTATAGACATATGCCACCATACCTGGCCAGTTCTTAAAAATTTTTTGTAGAGACATGGTCTTATTACGTTGCCCAGACTGGTCTTGAACTCCTGGTCTTAAGTGATCCTTCCACCTCGGCCTCCCAAAGTGCTAGGATTATAGATGTGAGCCACTGTGCCTAGCCTCACAGAGGACATTTGTTAACTGAGCTTACAGAGACAATATAAAAACCCAGTGTTCACATCTCAGTTCATAGTGGAACATGTAACAGCACACTGTTCTTAGCATGAGCTACCTGGAGAGACTGTAATCAGAAGGTGCTGAATAAGCATAGAGTTGGGACAAGAGGAGGTAGTTATGTGACTGGAATGTTCAATGCTGTCCAGCTAAAAGACCCTAATGTCTCCTCTTATGGGGATGGCTATGTCTGTGGGACAGTAATACTCAAAGTTCGTGGGCCAGGTCTCCCTTCTCCCCTCCCTGGACAGCGTTCAGTAAGCCTTCTACGTCACTCTTATGTCACTGCGCTTCCACTGCTGACATCTCTCTTACTAAGTGACCCATTTTTAATATGTTAATATTTTAATATCGTAGTATCTTCAGTGTTATTATTACTTTTTTTTTGAGAAGGAGTCTCACTCTGTCGCTAGACTGGAATGCAGTGGTGCAATCTCAGCTCACTGCAACCTCTTTCTTCCGGGTTCAAGCAATTCTCCTGCCTCAGCCTCCCGAGTAGCTCAGACAACAGGCATGCACCACCACACCTGGCTAATTTTTGTATTTTTAGTAGAGATGGGGTTTCATCATGGTGGCCAGGATGGTCTCGATCTCTTGACCTTGTGATCCACCCACCTCGGCCTCCCAAAGCACTGGGATTACAGGTATGAGCCACCACACCCAGCCTTGTTTTTTTCTTTTTTTCTTTTTTTGAGACAGAGTCTCTTGTCACCAAGGCTGGAGTGCAGTGGTGCAATTTTGGCTCACTGCAACCTCTGCCTCCTGGGTGCAAGTGATTCTCCTACCGCAGCCTCCTGAGTAGCTGGGATTACAGGTGCCCGCCCACCATGCCTGGCTAATTTTTCTATTTTTAGTAGAGACGGGATTTCGCCACGTTGGCCAGGCTGGTCTCGAACTCCTGGTCTCAAGTGATCTGCCTGTCTCATCCTCCCAAAATGTTGGGATTACAGGTGTGAGCCACTGTGCCCGTCCTCAGTGTTGATACTTTATTTTCACATCAGAATATCTTCTATCTTATATTTCTAATATCTTCACATTAATATCTTTTTTCTTTTTCTTTTTTTTTTTTTTTTAAGATGGGGTTTCACCATGATAGCCAGGCTGGTCTTGAACTCTTGACCTCAGGTGATCCACCCACCTCGGCCTCCCAAAGTACTAGGATTACAGGCGTGAGCCACCGCGCCCGGCCTTCTTCACATTAATATCTTCAGAATAAGACCTGTCTTATTCTGGTCTGATAGTTATCCTCCCTTTTTACATCCTTACTCTGATTCATGTCTGTTACCTTATTTTCAAGTTTTCTAAAGAGTATGTCATTTTTAGGCTGGGCACAGTGGCTCACACCTGTAATCCCAACGCTTTGGGAGGCCGAGGCAAGCAGATTGCTTAAGCCCAGGAATTCAAGACCAGCCTGGGCCATGTGGTGAAACCTTATCTCTACAAAAAAATGCAAAAATTAGCAGGTCTTGATGGTGTACACCTATGGTCCCAGCTACTTGGGAGGCTAAGGTGGGAAGATCACGTAAGCCTGGTAGGTCAAGGCTGTGGTAAGCCATGATTGCACCACTGCACTCCAGCCTGTGGGTGACAGAGCCAGATCCTGTCTCCAAAAACGATAACAAAAAAATCTCATTTTTGCTTTAATATAGTAATAATTTTTATTGGGTGCTAACTTTTATTGGGTGCTAACTTTGTGCCTGGCTCTGTTTTAAGTGCTTTGTATGTATTAACTCATTTGTTTATTATTTTTCCCAGACAGAGTCTTGCTCTGTCACCCAGGCCTAGAGTACAGTGGTGAGATCTCGGCTCACTGCAACCTCCACCTCCTGGGTTCAAGCAATTCTTGTGCCTCAGCCTCCTGAGTGGCTGAGACTACAGGTGCACGCCATCACACCTGGCTGATTTTTTTTTTTTTTTGAGACATGGTCTTGCTCTGTTGCCCAAGCTGGAGGGCAGTGGCACAATCTCTGCTCACTGAAACCTCTGCCTGCTGGGTTCAAGCGATTCTCCTGCTTTAGCCTCCCAAGTAGTTGGAATTACAGGCACGTGCCACCGTGGCTGGCTAATTTTTGTATTTTAGTAGAGATAGGGGTTTCACCATGTTGGCCAGGCTAGTCTTAAACTCCTGACCTCAAGACGTTTGTGCCTGTCTCAATTTTAAGTGCTTTATTTGTATTAACTGTGTAATATGTATTATCAAGTGATCTACCCTCCTCGGCCTCCCAAAGTGCCGGGATTACAGCCGTGAGCCATCAAGCCCAGCCTGATTTTTGTATTTTTAGTAGAGATGGGGTTTCACCATGTTGGCCAAACTGATCTCAAATTCCTGACCTCAAGTGATCCTCCTGCCTCGGCCTCCCAAAGTGCTGGGATTACAGGTGTGAGCCACCATGCCCAACTCATTTATTCTTATAATAAGCCTTTGAGGTGGGAATTGTTAAAATCATTTCATAGATGAAGGATGCCTCCAGTATTTTTCCTCTTAGGGGTTTCTAATCCCCTCCTCTAACTCTTTATGTTGTCTTGCACCAAGTTCAGAATGCGTGATTCAATCTGAATAGCTAAGACATTGATGTTAAATTCTTTACTTGCATTCATGTAATTTTTTTTTTTTTTTGAGACGGAGTTTTGCTCTTGTTTCCCAGGCTGGAGTGCAATGGCACGATCTTGGCTCACTACAGCCTCCGCCTCCCAGGTTCAAGCTATTCTTCTGCCTCAGCCTCCCGAGTAGCTGGGATTAAAGTCATGCGCCACCACACCTGGCTAATTTTGTATTTTTAGTAGAGATGGGGTTTCTCCATGTTGGTCAGGCTGGTCTCAAACTCCTGACCTCAGGTGATCTGCCTGCCTTGGCCTCCCAAAGTGCTGAGATTATAGGCGTGAGCCACCGCGCCTGGCGCATATTCATCTAATTTCTACCTCATTTTACAGATGAGGAAACAGACCCAAAGAGGTTAATATGTCCAAACCACACAGCTAGTAAATGGCAGAACAAGGGACTACAAGTCTTTCTGGCTCTGCTGTTCTTTCTACTGTGCTATGCTTTCTTCTGCTAGGAAGGTGGAGATTAATAGGAAGAGATCTGTGTTCTTTCCGCTTAACTACAAGACTGTCAAGTGAAAATGGCCCAAGTATATTCTCTCCATGGACTAGATCAGAATGGCACATAAAAGGATTTTTGTAAAACAGGGACAAGATGGACACTTGTTTCTACTGCTTTGCAGAATTAGGGTTTTATTTATTTGGAGACAGGGTCTCGCTCTCTTGCCCAGGCTGTTGGGCAGTGGTGTGATCTCAACTCTTTGTAGACTCAACCTCCCTGACTCAAGCTATCCTCTCACCTCAGTCTTCTAAGTAGCTAGAACTGCAGGCGCTAGCCACCACACCCAGCTAATTTAATTTTTGTCTTTTCTGTTTTTTTTAAGACATGGGGTTCTACCATGTTGCCCAGGCTGGTCTCAAACTCCTGAGCTCAAGTATTCCACCCTTTTGGCTTCCCAGAGTGCTGGGATTACAGGCATGAGCCACTGCACCTGACCCACAGTTAGGGTATTTTTTTTTAAGAGACGGAGTCTCCCTATGTTGCCCAGGCTGGAGTGCAGTGGCTACTCGCAGGCGTGATCCCACTACTGATCAGCACGGGAGTTTTGACCTCCATTTCCGACCTGGGCCAGTTGACCCCTCCTTAGGCAAACTGGTGGTCCCCCGCTCCTGGGAGGTCACCATATTAATGCTGAACTTAGTGCGGACACCTGATCGGCATAGCGCACTATAGCTCAGAACTCCTGGGCTCAAGCAATCTTCCAGCCTCAGCCTCCCAAGTAGCTGGGACTACAGGCACAGGCCACTGTGCCTGGCCAGAGTTAGGGTTTTTAAAAGAGCAAAAACAATAGATTGTTTACCAAAGCTTTCAGGATCAAGGTCAACACTCCTCAGCTTGGAATACAGGCTCTTTTGCCTCAAAGCTTAGCTCACACATCACCTCTCTGATTTAGAATTTCCTTGAATAGCAGTCAACAAAAGGAGGTCTGGGGTTTGAAATCTAGCTCTGCCCCTTGCTAACTCTATATACGATCTTGGCCACATTACTTAACCCTTTCTAAAGATCAGTTTTTTCCTCTATAAAATGGGACTACTACCCCCACAATGTTATCATAAAGATTGACTAAAGTAATATGGTCAGTTTTTCTGTAGCATAGTAAAAGTTCAGTAACTGGTAGCAGCTATTACTCTCAAGTATTCAGAAATGTTAGTTCAGGATTTTGTTTAATTTTCGGGAAAGCTTTAGAAAAAGAGGGTGTGGAACTCCCAGGCTTTGATTTAGATATGGATCTGCCAGAGAGCCCTGGATTTCATTAATTTGGGTGACCATTTGGCTCTCTGAAACTGAAATTTTTTTTAATTGCACAGAAATTTCTTCTGGTCACTCTGCCTTGTTTCCCTCAGATTACAGAGTTGAAGGCTGATTTTCAGTACCAGGAATCACAGATGAGAGCCAAAATGAACCAGATGGAGAAAACCCACAAAGAAGTCACAGAACAATTGCAGGTGACTCTGCTTATTTTATGTGCTAAAATTGTGTACCTACCTGGTATACCTAGCTGATTGTATTTTAAGTGATCACTTCTTAGATTTCTTTTTTCTTCTTCTTCCCAAATCTCACCTTGAAACCTCTTAGATTTCTTTTTTCCTTAAAGCATTGACAAATCATGTTAATTCCCCTTTTAGATTTTTTTTTTTTTACGACAGATTCTTTCTCTGTTGTCCCGGCTGGAGAGCAGTGGCACGATCATAGCTCACTGCAGCCTCAACCTCCTGGGCTCAGGTGATCCTCCCACCTTAACTTCCAAGTAGCGAAGACTACAGGCACGTGCCACCACACCCCACTAATTTTTTTTTTTTAATTTTTTTGTAGAGACAGGCTTTTACTATATTGCCTAGGCTGGTGTTGAACTCCTGGCTTCAA
This sequence comes from Aotus nancymaae, assembly GCF_030222135.1. Lineage (NCBI taxonomy): Eukaryota > Metazoa > Chordata > Mammalia > Primates > Aotidae > Aotus > Aotus nancymaae. The sequence goes on from NW_026988467.1 coordinate 24,309,232, forward strand.
GCAATCCTCCCACCTCAACCTCACAAAGTGCTACAATTACAGGCGTGAGCCACCATGCCCAGCCTGTAGATATTTTGTATTGTTTCACTCTTGGATGTGTTCTGATCTTTTCCCCTCTAAAAGAGTAGAATTATTAAGTATGTTCTTCGATTTTTTTAATGAACCAGATGTGATTCCAGATGTCTGAATTACAGATTCTGTTTATCCAGCTCATGAAGTTACTCTATAATTTGTATTGCATAAAGCATTCTTTTGTAACAGTGGGTCCCAAAAGTTTGAGGTACACTGATTAACCTCTGGCAAATACTTTGTTTTTCCTGAACCAAGTGTCAAGCCCTAGGGATTCCTGTTTTTCATCTCTAGAATTATTCATCTCTTTCTGACCCTCCACATCATCTGCCTTAGCATCTGCACGAAAAACAGATCCTATCCTGTTTAAAGCATCCTTCTTGCACTGATTTTTTTTTTCTTTAGGCCAAAAACCGAGAGCTCCTGAAGCAGGCAGCTGCCTTGTCCAAGAGCAAGAAGTCAGAGAAGTCAGGAGCTATAACCTCTCCATAACAGACCTCAAGGAGGCTCCCTAGCAACAGCAAATGGAGTTGTCCAGGGTTAGGGTTGGAGACCTGGCTGTTCTGTGGGAATTGCAAGCTTTCTTAAGAAATCTCTATTTTATTACAGTTATCCTTCTTTGTGTGATTGCAGTGGGCTGAATGGAAACACCTGGTTTGTGCTGTGTTACGACTGCATGCTTGAGTGTTTGAGATTTCAAGCTCGATCTCTTTCTCTCACTATTAGGACTTTTCTTTTTTTCTTTCTCTTCTCTGTCTTTATTTTGGGTCTCCTTTTTTTTTTTTTTTTTTTTTTTTTGTGGTGGTCACTGCTCAATGTAATGTGCAGATTTTTTTTTTTTTTTTAGTCTGTCATTGCATCCTGCCATACCCATGAGCATACAGTTTGGCATTAATTATATATCACTGCCACCTTCTGAACTTTGAAAACTGCCACCTTCAGACTTGGTATAATGGAAGAGGCTTTCTCTCTCCAACAAACCTTTTGCTTCAGGGTATACTTTTGGGTTTTTTTCCAGATATATTATGTATGAACTTTGTACTATGTATAGGCAGAGTTTTATTTATTTTTTAAAAAAAACTTTTTCTTGATAAAGGAATAATGGTAGCCTAGCTAGTTCTTGTAAAAGTGATGCCTCTTGAAAAAAAAACAGTCCTATTCACTAGCTTTTAGTAAAAGAATCAGATCTTTTCTTTCTTGTTACCTTGGAGTCTTAAAAATGGATTGCTAAGGTGAAACAATTCAATGCATAAGTATGGAGCTAAGTGCCTTTTGGAGGATTTCTTGGAAGAGCATTTATGGAGATACTTAAGGGAGGTAGCAAAGATTTGAACTGTCTGTCTTTTTAAGTAAGGGCAGAAAGCAAGGTTGTCCAGGTTGTACTGGACACTTCTCTCCCCACCCTTTTCCTGATTGTTTTGTGTGATTGATTTTAAATTTTCACACTGCCACTTCTTTAAAGAAAAATCCTTTATTTGCTTATATCAGTTGTTTTACTGGGCTGCTGTCAGAGAACTTTTTTTACATGAGCAGATTAAAAATGGAATAAGATGGCTGGGCGTGGTGGCTCACACCTGTAATCCCAGCACTTTGGGAGGCCGAGGCAGGTGGATCATTTGAGGTCAGGAGTTTGAGACCAGCCTGACCAACATGGTGAAACCCTGTCTCTACTAAAAAAATACAAAAATTAGCTGGACCTGGTGGTGCGCACCTGTAATCCCAGCTACTTGGGAGGCTGAGGCAGGAGAATTGCTTGAACCTGGGTGGCGGAGCTTGCAATGAGCTGAGATTGCAACACTGCACTCCAGCCTGGGTGATGGAGTGAGACTCCGTCTCAAAGAAAACAATAAAAGGAATAATATTTGAACTACAGAACATTTTTAGGGTCAGCATGAGCTGCTCAAGTAAGGACTCTGAGTCTGATTTGAAAAAGCGGTATCACTGTACCTTCTCCCCACTCCTCACCCACCTGCCCCTGTACACTCCCTGCTTTTAATGGAAATGTACTGAAAACAGTTGCTTCTTAGAAGCATGTTGCCTCAGCCAGAGTTATGTGTGCCCTGTCTTCCCTTCTTAACCCTGTAGGCACATGGATTTACTTTTCCAGGAAAGGAGATAGATTTACATTTCTAGGCATACTCTCAGGTCCTCTATGTGATGTTTGTGAAACGAATTAGGGTGTGTCATGTATGCCATGAAACAACAAACCAACTACCCTAGAATCATTTATGCAGGGAGTACTACAGTTAGAAATAATAATGAGGGCAGATAACATTTGTACCTCAGTCTACCAAAAAATGGTAGCACTAAATTTAACTTCTAGGCATTTCCTGGAAGCAAATGCTCTATAATTTGTGATAGCATTCTCATAAATGGAGTCATGCACGAATTGGACAGAGATGTGGAAATGGTGGTTTTCTTCTGATAAAAGATACAGTGGACCATGTCGCTTATGTATCACCCTACTAGGGGATATAATTTTCCCTTCTAAGCAAGGGAAATGGCAGTGCTAAATAGTTTTGTAAAGTTTTGAATGAGAAACTTTTAGGTAAAGATAAACTGTCATAATATTTTTCAGATGCATTTGCACTGACTATGGGGGAAAAACTAGGGGGAAATGACAGTCATGGTTTTTTTTTTTAAAATTTTATTTTAAGGACTGAAATTCTGTTACATGATGTATGACAATATAAAAACACATACTTAGTTTTATACTAAATCTTTTTTTAAGGTGTTGGCATTTAATATAAAGCAAATTCACACATTTTCTAACTTTCCATAAGTTCCAAAAAGGGAAAGAAGAACCTCAGTCTTGAAATTTTGATTTTTAAAAATCATGACACTGTTTTACCATGAAACTGAGTAGCTAACTTTTGGTAACACCTTTTGTTTCTTTGTATGTTTATAATAATGGATATTTTAAAACACAAGAGTGTTTTGGTTTGTACAGACTTTGACAAATGTGTGTTAATAAAAATTCATATTGACTCAAGTGTAATTACTGGATTTTGTTTTTATTTCTTGCTGATTTACCAATAGACATACCCCATTGTCCCCTTCAGCCTAGAAAAGTTTGTCTTGCTTGTAGATTTAAAAAATTAAAAGCATTACTGCTAACTAGAAATTTCCTGTCCCTTAGAGAATCAACTCATTCTCATTCTTCTATGGCTTTGTTTTGAGACAGAGTCTCACTCAGTTGTCCAGGCTGGAGTGCAGTGGCAAGTGGCTCACTGCAGCCCCGACTTCCTGGGGATTCTCCCACCTCAGCCTCCTGAGTAGCTGGGACTACAGATGCACACCACCATGCCCAGCAAATTTTTTGTAAAGATGGGGTTTTGTCATCCAGGCTGGTCTCCAACTCCTGGGCTCAAGCCATCTGCCCATCTCAGCCTCCCAAAGTGCTAGGATTGCAGGCATAAGCTACCTTGCCCAGCCTCTTTTGGTAATTTTATTTACCCAGTTTACGTGCTCATGTTGTGACTGTGCTAGGCAGTGCAGTTATAGCAGTGACAAAACCGAGTTACTGTCCTTACAGGGCTTCCATTTAGTGGAATATTAGACACCACCACACCACCATTGTTCCTTGATTTAAAAAAAAATTTTTTTTGAGACAGTCTCTCTCTCTGTCACTTAGGCTGGAGTGCAGTGGTGCGATCTCAGCTTGCTGCCACTTTTACCTCCCAGGCTCAATTGATCCTTTCACTTCAGCCTCCCAAGTAGCTTGGACTACATGCGTGTACCACCATTCCTGGCTAATTTTATTTTTTGTAGAGATGAGGTCTCATATGTTGCACAGGCTTGTCTTGAACTCCTGGACTCAAGTGATCCTCCCACCTTAGCCTCCTAATGTGCTGGGATTACCTAGGTGTGAGCTACTGTGCCCAGCCATGTTCTTTGATTTTTATATCTAATCATTTTTCAAAATATAATACAGAATGAATCTTCATGAAGTATGAGTGAAAGCTTTTTGAAATGTCATCTCAGAAGGAGAGGAATGTATTCCTTTGATTCTTTTTTTTTTTATTAATCCCCCTGTGGTATTTCAGGAAGGAATGTATTCCTTTGAAACCCTAGAGCCAGTAGGTTTTAAAATGAGAAAGAAGTGCCTTCAGACACTGTCACTGTTACATCCTCGTCATTCTGTAAATTCAAAGCTAATTTTCTCAAAATAAGTTGAAGACAGTTTTATTTTGTAGGCTATGTTTTTGTTTTGGTTTTTTTGAGACAGAGTCTTGCTCTGTCGCCCAGGCTGGAGTGCAATGGTGCAATCTCAAGTCACTGCAACCTCCACCTCCTGACCATGCTGGTCTCCAACTCCTGACTTCAGGTGATCCACCTGCCTCAGCCTCCCAAAATGCTAGGATTACAGGCATGAGCCACCACACCCGACCTGTTGTTTTTTTTGTTTGTTTTGTTTCGAGATGGAGTCTTGCTCTGTCACCCAGCCTGGTGTGCAGTGGTGCAGTCTTGGCTCACTGTAACCTCTGCCTCCCGGGTTCAAGCAATTCTCCTGCCTCAGCCTCCTGAGTAGCTGGGACTACAGGCACTTGTCACCACAGCTGGTTAACTTTTGTATTTTTAGTAGAGACAGGGTTTCACCATGTTGCCCAGGCTGGTCTTGAATTCCTGGACTCAAGCAACTCACCTGCCTCTGCCTCCCAATATGCTGGGATTACACATTAGCCACTGTGACTGGTGGTAATCAGATTTCTTACATGGTCACTCAAGACTTCAAGCACAAGTGTTCCAATGCCAAAGCTGAAAATGCATTATATCCTCTGTCCTGTCAGAGGTTACATAAACCTCACTTCTGCCATAATCTATTTGTCAAAGCAGTCAGAAGCCCACCTAGACTCAAGGAGAGGACACATGATCTCTTCTCTTGATGGGAAGGTATGGAGACAAAAGTGACTCCATCTTGGATACTAGTCTGCCGTGTTGACTTCTGATTAGCCTCAGAGCTGTGTGTCCTGGTTTCTACTTTATTTACTGTCCCTGTGTAAGAACATGTTAACCTTGATGTTAATTGCACAAATTATCATCTATGCTGCACATGGAATTTTTGCCTGTCTTGGAGGATTGCCTTTCATTAACTGGCTTCCTAGAACATGTATACCTTTTCACTGTGGTATATAAGCTTTGGGTCTGGAGAGTAACAGCACAGAAATGTAACTATTGTGGCTGCCCAAGACTATGTTTCTGTCTGTAAATTCCCTCAATCAATCAACCAATACCCACAAACTGGATTTGTCTGCCTCCTCCTTTGGCTTCTCGGCTCCTTTGAGATTTGGACGTCACTTTGCATATAAGGCCCTTTCACAAGACAGAGGACAACAAAGTAGAAGGGCATGTGAGGTGGAGGCTATTGTGCTGACCATCTTATAAAATACAATCTGCCACGCAACGAATGGGTTTTGGAACTAAACCAGATTGGACAGAGCAAACTGCAATGTCCTTTATGTTCTACCTTCAGACATCACACTCCATCATTTCTGCAATATTCTATTGGTTACAGAGGTCAAATTACTGATACTTTAATGTGGGAAGATACTATCCAGGTGCATTAATACCAGAAGATGACATTGAGGGTCCACCTTGGAGGCTAGCTACCACATTGACTTTTGGCCAATAGGATTGAGTAATGACTGTGTGACCCTCTGGATTTTGAAGATAGCAATAAAAATTACCTTTTGTGGAAAAGTTCATATCTCTTAGCTATTACTGGAATCCATGACTTATCTGCCTACTAGGGCTTGCCAGGCTGTCCCTGCAGCAAATTATCAACCCTACTTGAAAAGTGAGACTGTGTGGTGCTATGAGGTCAGACTGCCTGAAGTAGAAACTTCCTGTCTCTACTTACCTTAGAGTTGTTGTGAGGATTAAATAATACATATAGAAGTCTTTTTTTTTTTTTTTAAGAGATCTTGCTCTGTTGCTCAGGCTAGAGTACAGTGGCATGATCATAGTTCACTGCAGCCTTGAACTCTCAGACTCAAGCAATCCTCCTACTTCAGCCTCTCGAGAAGCTGGGACTACAGGCATGAGCCACTATGCCCAGCTACATGTAGAAGTCTTTAAACAGTGCTTGGCACATAGTATGCACTCAATTTTGTAAGCTATTATCTATGACTTCTACAGAATCAACATTTCATGTTTCCTAAGAAGGAAGGTGATAGAGGGATAAATTAGAATGAACAGGTATGTTTACTTGTTTTTTGCTTCCAAAGTCACTTTATTCCTACGTCACTTCTAGGCCTTTATTGCAACCCACAACTTTTATACCTCTTTTTCAACTCCACATTACCCATCTCATATATGCCACTTTATTGCAATGATTTCTAGAGTGCCATTTAAGTATACATATATGTGTGTGTGTTTGTGTAGCTATATAATTGGCATACATGAAAATAACCCTTCTTAGTGAACAGTGAGTTTTGACAAGTGTATGCAGTTGTGTAATCACTACCATAATCAAATATGGAATGTATTCATCAACCCCAAAACTTCCCTTGTGTCTTTTGGTGCCCTTCCCTTCACACCAGCCTTTATGCAACCACTAATTTGATTTCTATTCCTATAGTTTTGCCTTTTTGAGAATGTCATATGGCCGGGTGCAGTGGCTCACACCTGTAATCCCAGTACTTTGGGAAACCAAGGTGGATGGATCACCTGAGGTCATGGTGAAACCCCATCTCTACTAAAAACACAAAATGAGCCAGGCCAGGAGTGGTGGTGGGCACCTGTAATCCCAGCTACTTGAGAGGCTGAGGCAGGAGAATCGCTTGAGCCTGGGAGGCGGAGGTTGCAATGAGCCAAGATTGCGCCATTGCACTCCAGCCTGGGCAACAAAAGTGAAACTCCATCCTAGAAAAAAAAAAAAAAAAGAGAATGTCAAATAAATGAAATCATATAGGATATGGCCTTTTGTGTCTGATTTTTTTTCACTTAGCATCTGTGTTTGAGATTCATTCGTGTTGTTGTATGTCTCAGTAATTTATTCCATGTCTCAGTAGTTTCTTTTAATAGGTGAATAGTTTTTCACTGTATGGATGTACCACAATTCATCTCTTCAGCAGTTGATGGACACTTGAGCTGTTTCTGGTTTTTAAGCTGCCTTAACATTTGCATACAGGTCTTTTAATAGAAATGTGTAGCAGTGGAGCTGCTGGATTGCTGGGTTGTATGGTAAATTTATTCTTAACTGTATCAGAGACTGTAAAACTATTTTCCAAAGTGACTGTACCATTTTGCATCCCCACCAGCAATCTATGATGAGTGTTAATTTTAATACAGTACTATTTGCAACCTAAGTTGCAATGAATCTCTCCATTAACTCCTCCCTACCAGTCCCCTGGAAGCTCACCATACTGATAGTGATAGTGATAGTGATACTTTATGATCTTGGCTCACTGCAACCTCTGCCTCCCAGGTGCAAGCCATCCTCCCACCTCAACCTCACAAGTAGCTGGCACTACAGACATGCACCACCATGACCAGCTAATTTTTGTAGAGACAGGGTTTCTCCACATTGTCCAGAGTGGGCTCAATCTCCTCAGCTCAGGTAATCCATCCTTTTGGCCTCCCAAAGTGCTGGGATTACAGGCATGAGCCACTGCACCTGGCCCTATTCTGACTTTTAATAACACAGATAGATATAATTTGGCCAGTTTTTAACCTAAGATGAAATGATACAGATTGTACTCATTTTATGTCTGGCTTCTTCTCCTTTTTGTTTTTTTTAAGAGGCAGGGTCTCTTGCTCTGTCACCCAGGCTGGAGTGCAGCAGTGCAATCATAGCTCACTGCAGCCTTGACCTCCTGGCCTCAAGGATCCTCCCACCTTGATCTCTCAAGTAGCTAGGGCTACAGGTGTGCACCACCATACCTGATTAATGTGCATCTGGCTTCTTTAGCTATGCATTGTTGGGAAGAGGCCACCTATGCTGTTCACACAGCAGTGGGCCATTTATTTTTGTGCTCTATAATACCACAGTTTATCCAACCCTCTATTGATGGATATTTGGGGTGTTTCCAGTTTGGAACTAGTGAAAATAAATATTGCTATCAACTTTATAAAAACACCAAATTTGAAATGATACAAGCATCCATCAATAAGAGAATGGATAATCAAACTGTAAGTAGTGGCCAGGCACAGTGGCTCACGCCTGTAATCCCAGCACTTTGGGAGGCTGAGGCAGGTGGATCATGAAGTTAGGAGTTCAAGACCAGCCTGGCCAAGATGGTGAAATCCCATCTCTACTAAAAATACAAAAATTAGCCAGGTGCGGTGGCGGGTGCCTGTAATCCCAGCTACACAGGAAGCTGAGGCAGGAGAATCACTTGAACCTGGAAGGCGGAGGTTGCAGTGAGCCGAGATCATGCCACTGTGCTCTAGCTTGGGCGACAGAGCAAGACTCCATCTCAAAAACAACAACGCCGGGCGCGGTGGCTCACACTTGTAATCCCAGCACTTTGGGAGACCGAGGCAGGTGGATCACGAGGTCAAGAGATCGAGACCATCCTGGTCAATATGGTGAAACCCCGTCTCTACTAAAAATACAAAAAATTAGCTGGGCACAGTGGCGCATGCCTGTAGTCCCAGTTACTCAGGAGGCTGAGGCAGGAGAATTGCCTGAACCCAGGAGGCAGAGGTTGCAGTGAGCCGAGATCGCGCCATTGCACTCCAGCCTGGGTAACAAGAGCGAAACTCCGCCTCAAACAACAACAACAACAACAACAACAACAAAACTCTAAATATATTCTTATGAGGAAACTAATCAGTAATAAAAAAGACCAAACTACTGATACAGGCAACATCATGGATAAAGCTCAAAAACACTGTGTTAATTGAAAAAAGCCAAACACTGAAGAATATATAAAATATGAAGTCCAAGAGTAGACAAAGCTAATCTGCAGTGATGAAAATCAAAAAGTAAAGACCAGGTATGGTGGCTCATGCTTATAATCCCAGCACTTTGAGAGGCTTAGGCAGGCGGATCATTCTAGACCAGCCTGACCAACATGGTGAAACCCCATCTCTACTAAAAATACAAAAAAATCAGCCAGGCATGATGGCGCATGCTTGTAGTCCCAACTATTTGGGAGGCTGAGGCAGAAGAATCACTTGAACCCAGGAGGTGGAAATTGCAGTGATCTGAGATCGCACCACTGCACTGCACTCTAGCCTGGGTGACAGAGTGAGACTCCATCTCAAAAAAAAATAATAATAATAATCAGAAAGTAATTTCCAGTGATGAGGGAAATGAATTAGAAAGGAGCATAGGTCAAGGAAACTTTCTGGGGTGATGATGAAAATGTTCTGTCTCTTGGTTAGGGTGTGGAAGTAATATGGGTGTGTACAATTGTCAAAATCCATTGAGCTGAATGCTTAATATCTGTGCATTCTATTGAATATCAATTATAACTCAATAAAAATTAAATGTAAGGGCTGAGTGTGGTAGCTCACTGCTGTAATCCCAGCACTTTGGGAGGCTGAGATGGGTGAATTACTTGAGTGCAGAAGTTTGAGACCAGCCTGGGCAACACAGCAAGACCCTATCTCTACATAAAATACAAAAATTAGCCAGGTGTAGTGGCGCGTGCCTGTTGTCCCAGGTACTTGGAGGCCTGAGATGGGAGGATGGCTTGAGCCAGGGAGATTGAGGCCACAGTGAGTCAAGATCACGCCACTGCACTCCAGCCTGTCTCAAAAAAAATAAATAAATAAATAAAATAAATAAATAATTAAGTATAGAAAAATGCTGCTTGGTCCTAAAAATGCTCCTATGAACTATACCTGGTTTTTAGAACACATATAGTTGGGTATATAGTTAGGAATAGAATTGCTGGGTCACAAGGTGCATGTGAATCCTGGCTCTGTCACTTAACAGCTGTATGACATTAGGCAAGTACCCAGAATCTCCAGTTTCTTTCCTTTTTTTTTTTTTCAGACGGAGTATTGCTCTTGTCACCCAGGCTAGAGTGCAATGGCACGATCTCGGCTCACTGCAAACTCTGCCTCCTGGATTCAAGCGATTCTCCTGCCTCAGCCTCCCGAGTAGCTGGGATTACAGGCACCCACCACCACACCCAGCTAATTTTTGTATTTTTAGTAGAGACGGGGTTTCAGCATGTTGGGCAGTCTGGTCTCAAACTCCTGACCTCGTGATCTGCCCGCCTCGGTCTCTCAAAGTGCTGGGATTACAGGTGTGAGCCACCGCACCCAGTCAGAATTTCCAGTTTCTTTATCCATACCAAGGAGTTAATATCACCTTGATGGGTGCAAACTCATGAAGACTACTTTCATTAATTAACAAAACTATGTAGTGCTGAGAGACATTTTCTCTAAAGTCATAGATTTTTAGAAAATTTGCTGTTTGAATTATCAGTTGAGAATGGAATATACCACTCTTACCTGGAGGATCAGTTTCTTTGACGCAGAAGAGCAGCCTCAATTTCTAACCCAGGTGCAGAGCTTCAGATAAGGGGTTTCCAGGCACAACATTCTACATTTATCTTGGCATCATGGTTTCCTAGGAAACAGATCCCGAGTCCTCTTGTTAGCTGGGGCCTGATGATAATCTGTTTACACATAGCCTGGTGTGTTTCGGGACTATCAAAACACTGCTTCTTTAAAATTTTATCTACATTTCTTTCTCCCAAATCCTAGAATAACTAATTGTCTGCCTGTGTTTTGTGAAATGCTCCGTGATTCCTTTGGTGTTCAGTTTCCCTTGCAGCAGCAAGTTAATAAACTTAACTTTGTCAGACTACAGGTGGTCTTTATCAGATGTGCTTTATTTTGGAGATTACTGATAATGTACACAAAATGTGTTCACACTGCCTGGCACCTAATAGGCATTTAGGAAATGATAAAATTATTATTTTTAAATTATTCATGTGTTAATTTAATAAATGTTTGTTTGACATCCAGTATTTGCAAGGCACAGATTTACTGCTATGAGAGATGCTCACTGCAACCTTCGCCTCCCAGGATTAAGCTACACTCCTGTCTCAGCCTCCCAAGTAGCTGGGACTACAGGCCTGGGCCACTGTCCCTGGGTAATTTTTGTATTTTTGGAAAAGACAGGGTTTCGACATTTTACCCAGGCTGGTCTCTAACTCCTTTGCTCAAGCGATCACCCCGCCTCAGCCTCCCAAAGTGCTGGGATTCCAGGTGTGAACTACTGCACCCAGCTTAAAAACCACTTTTATTTTTTATGGAGAAAGAAAATACTATTTTTAATTCCTAAAAGAAAAATACCTTTAATGAACTTCACTTTAGTGTCAAATGTAGATGAAAAATTTCTCAGGACTATTGTATAGGGAAAAATGTGTAATTTACATGACTTGCTATAAGATAAGAAAGGGTAAGGTTTTATAATAATAACCAAAACAGGTCAGGCTTGGTGTCTCATGCCTGTAATCCCAGCACTTTGGGAGGCCGAGGCAGGCAGATCACCTGAGGTCAGGAGTTCGAGACCAGCCTGACCAACATGCTGAAACCCGGTCTCTACTAAAAATACAAAAATTAGCCAGGCTGTAGTGGTGCATGCCTGTAATCTCAGCTACTTGGGAGGCTGAGGTGGGAGAATCGCTTGAACCTGGAAGGTGGAGGTGAGCCGAGATCGCACCATTGTACTCTAGCCTGGGCAACAGAGCAAGACTCCATCTCAAAAAACAACAACAACAACAACAAAAATTCTTTATAAAGAGAAAAAAAAAAATGCTCTCATAAATTCTCCAACGAAAAATAGAGACAGCCACGCTTAAAAAATCCTAAGGCTGGTGGGCAGATCGCTTGAGCCCAGGAGTTCGAGACCAGGCTGGGCAACGTGGCCAAACCCCATCACTACAAAAAAAATATAAAAATTAGCCAGGCATAGTGGCACGTGCCTGTAATCCCAGCTACTCCAAGGCTGAGGTGTGAGAATCGCTTGAGCCCAGGTGAGGGAGGTTACAGTGAGCCGAGATCGTGCCACTGCACTCCAGCCTGTGTGACAGAGCGAGAACCTGTCTCAAAAAAATTAAATTAAATTAAAAAGAAAATAAAGAAAAAACCCTAAGGCTGAATACAGGCTCATTCACTTGGGGTCTCCTTTCACCTAGGCAAGCAGCTTTCTGTCTCTGCATTTTCCCAAGACTCCAAAGCAGGCTGGGGTGGGGTAGGGTGTAGAACACAGGAAACGCAGCCAGTTCTCCTTCACTTCTCACCATCTTGATCTCCTGCCAAACCAAAATCCTATGTCTTTCCTATTAACATACGCTTACAAAAATGCAGCCTTCTGTGGGAACATTGAGATCATGCATTCCAAATTACTTAAGGGGATGATTTTTAAATTTAAAGAGTCTAGTTCTTCAAGAAATCCTGGTTTGGGATAGAGAAGAAGTTATTTGGGAGAGATTTAGAAGAGAATGAATTTTAGAAAAGTAGCGAGATCAGGATAGAGTCAGCTTAGCGTTTGGATTTTGCAGTCAAACTTCAGCAAAGTGAATTAACCTCGCTGGTCTTAATTTTCTCATTGGAAATAGGGAAAATAATAATGCTTACTTTGATGAGTTACTTTACTTCAACATTTAAAAAACCGACTCTCTGTTATCTAGTCTAATGATAAAAATATAGATAGAGCATCGTCCCTTGCTGTGAAAGATCTTATGAACAAGTGAATTGCGGTGAGGATTCACACATAGTATGTGCTCAATAAACATTATTATTTTATTGTTTAGATTAGAAGAGGGGTGGAGGGAGAATTGAAAGCGGTTTGGAAACCGCAACTACTACCAAAGCCCTGGGGAATGGAAGTAGAGAGGAATTTCGGGTTATGATTTGATTCCGGGTCTGAGTTTCAACGTTGAATTCTCCCATATTTGGGCCTGAATTCTCAGAAGAGAATAGGATGTAAGGGCTCAGATCATCTGGTACAGTTTTATGTAAATCGAATATTCTTGCCTCTTGTCACTGTGCCCTGGCGAGAAACACCACCTGCACCCAAGCGCATCCAATCTCAGCCCCAACTAGGTGACGTCATCGCCCCGCCCTGCATCCCGAGGCCTCGGGGAGTCGTCTTGTCTCTAAGCTACAGTCTCCGCCCCAGTCCCAGCGGCGCCTGCGCACTATGGAGCGGGGTGGGGATGACGCATGCGCGCTGCGTGAGGGTGGGGCTAGTGCGCACGCAGCCTCAGCTCCTACCCCGCCTTTGCTCTTCCCGGTTTCTCTGTCAGCCTGCGGATCCCGGTTGGCGGCTGCTTCCGGTAGGACAGCGGTGTAGGGCGAGCAGGTCTCAGCTCCTCGTCATGTCATACGGTCCCTTAGACATGTACCGGAACCCGGGGCCCTCAGGGCCCCAGCTCCGGGACTTCAGCAGCATCATCCAGACGTGCAGCGGCAACATCCAGCGGATCAGTCAAGCCAGTGAGCCGGGGCACCGAGCTGGGGGGCGGGAGCTGTCCCGGGGACAGGCCTGGGTTAGGCTGCCGGGACGTGGAACCCGGCTGGGGCTACGGCCGAGGCCACATCTGGAGCTGTCCACCCTGGGGGCGGTGGGCTGCCATCCCCTAGTCTGTCAGGCCCGTGCTGCCCTAGGGTCCCCGGCCCCAGCTGAAGCTCCAGTTTCTTTTCTGGAGTTCTGCCCCCACGGTACTGGGGCCAAAACAGCCGCCTTGACAGCCCGAGTGTAGGAAGGGGCGTGTGTGTCACCTCGAGAGCTGTGAGCGCGTTGACTTGGCGCAGTGGTCAGCCGAGTTTCTCCTGTCATCCACCTTCCTCCCTATCCACCTCGCTTTCCTCTTAGGCCAGTTTGGATGGGATTGTTTACTGATTTAGGCTTTAGGTTTACATTCTGCTCAGCCCCTGGCTCCTCGGAAATCAGCAGCTTTCAATTAAGGGAAGTGGAGAGTGCATGTGTTTGGGTGACTTCATACACAGTTCTTCCTGTAATGAATTCGGAAATCAGACACAATGACTGGTATTTGAGAGGTGGGATGACTTCTGTTTTAATAAAGAGAATTCACCAACAACATTTCCATTTATATTATTTTGTCTTTTTTAACAAAGAATTGGGGTATATTTTTGATTTCAGGCAGATGAGATTTTTGTTTTCCTTCCATACTTAGCTGCTCTTGAACAAATCTGGTACACAGGGAAGCTCAGAGACTTAGCCACAACCACATAACAAGTAAGGCATGGTAGAGTTGTTGGTGGAATTAAGAATGGTATTGCTTGTCTTAAAACTCCCTCCTCTCCAATGAGCCAAATACGGGGTGTTTCTTGTGCTTGAAATTCATCTTAGAGCCTTATAAACAGGAGATCAACAGCAGCTTTACTTGGAAAGAATGGTGATCATCCTCCTTGTTGTTTATTATTGTGTTTTGTGAGCTTGGTGTACTCTGCTAATAGGTAGAACTAGTTAGTCCTGAATTACAATTATATTCTATATTTTAAAGAATATCACTTTGCTTTAGTTTTTAAACTTTAAAAAAATTTCTTTTTTGTAGAGATGTGGTCTCGCTATGTTGCCCAGGCTAGTCTCAAACCCCTGGGCACAAGCAGTTCTCCCACCTCAGCCTCCCAAAGTGCTGGGATTACAGGCGTCAGCCACAGTGCCCAGCCTAATTTTTTTTTAATTTTTGAAAGTTTTAAAAAATATTTTTAAATTATTTTTTTGAGACAAAGTCTAGCTCTGTCATCCAGGCAGAGTGCAGTGTTCTGAGTGAAGTGGTACGATCCTAGCTTACTGTAACCTTGAATTTCTGATCAGCTTCCTAAGTAGTGAGGACTACAGGGATGCACTATCATTCCAGGCTAATTTTTAAATTTTTTGTAGGGATGGGGTCTCACTATGTGGCCCATGCTCACTTTGCTTTTTTTTTTTTTTTAAGACGGAGTTTCGCTCTTGTTACCCAGGCTGGAGTGCAATGGCGCGATCTCGGCCCACCGCAACCTCCGCCTCCTGGGTTCAAGCAATTCTCCTGCCTCAGCCTCCCGAGTAGCTGGGACTACAGGCGCGTGCCACCATGCCCAGCTAATTTTTGTATTTTTAGTAGAGACGGGGTTTCACCATGTTGACCAGGATGGTCTCGATCTCTTGACCTCGTGATCCACCTGCCTCGGCCTCCCAAAGTGCTGGGAATACAGGCGTGAGCCACCGCGCCTGGCTCACTTTGCTTTTATAGTTAAATGTATATTGTAGAATTTAAAAAGTAGAAAGTTTCTGATCAAAAGGGATTGAGACTGGGAGATTTGGAAGAAAGGAAGACTATGTGACCTGTTAAAATCTAGAAGTAAAAAAAATTAATATGACCACTGGTTAGAAAATACAGTACTTTTTGTTTCAGTTTCTTTTTGTGAAGGAGCTGTAATACAGATTAGATCAGAAAATTCTAGTTCAAGGCTGAAATTTTCTTGTTGAAGCTAAATCTAATTTTAATATCTGTGAAATATTCATTCAACATGTATCCATCTATCCACTTCATATATATACGTACATATACATATATATTTTAACCAGAATACTCCCAAAGGTAGCTCTGACATATTTAAATTTAAATTTTTATTTTGAGACAAGGCCTTACTCTGTCACCCAGGCTGAAGTGCAGTGGCATGATCTCAGCTCACTGCAGCTTCAACTTCCCTGGCTCAAGCCATCCTCCTGCTTTAGCCTTACAGGTAGCTGGGACTACAGGTGTGGACCATCATGCCTGGTTAATTTTTATATTTTTTGTAGAGATGGGTGGCCAGGCGTGGTGGCTCAGTGGCTGGGCTTGGTGTCTCATGTCTGTAATCCCAGCACTTTGGGAGACTGAGGCGGGTAGATCACAAGGTCAAGAGAGCGAGACCATCCTGGCCAACATGGTGAAACCCCGTCTCTACAAAAAAAAAATAAAAAAAAGAGATGGAGTTTCACCATGTTGCCCAAGCTGGTCTCGAACTCCTGAGCTTAAGTCATTTACCCAATAGACTTCCCAATAGGCTAGGATTACAGGTGTGAACCACTATGCCTGGCCTTCAACCTTCATTTATTTGAGTATGTAGTAAGTATTGGAACTGGCATGGATCTTTCAACAGGGAACCTGTGGAGTACATAACCAAAATATAAAGTTGAAAGGGATTGGTGCTATAGAAGAGATATAAATAACATGCAGGTATTCTGGGGAGAGAGAGTTTTTTTTGTTTGTTTGTTTTGTTTTGTTTTAGACAGAGTCTTGCTCTGTTGCCCAGGCTGGAGTGCAGTGGCACTATCTAAGCTCATTAAACCTCTGCCTCCCAGATTCAAGTGATTCTCCCGTCTCACCCTCCTGAGTAGCTGGGATTATAGGCATGTGCCACCACACCCAGATAATTTTTTTTTGTATTTTTAGTAGAGATGGGGTTTCACCATATTGGTCAGGCTGGTCTTGAATGCCTGACCTCGTGATCCACCCACCTCAGCCTCTCAAAGTGCTGGGATTACAGGCATGAGCCACTGTGCCCGGCTGAGAGATCGTTTTTAATTGAGAAGGCATTCTGGCATTTGAGTTATGTCTGGAAAGAGGATAGAAAGATTTGGACCTTTGAAGGTAAAGAGAAGAAGAAAATTCCAGGAGGGAATAAAATGAATAGGCATCATAGTGGGAAAGCATAGGGTATATCTAGAAGAGTAATTTAATTTGGCTAGAGTGGTAGATTCCAGAAAGTAGTGGGAAGAAAAAGAATTGAAAGGTAAATTGGGGCCCAAACATGAAGGATGTTAAATGCTAAGCTAAGGAGCTTGGATTTAATTCTTTAGGAAACTGTGAATTGAATTCAAGGGGAGAGAGACTGGAATCAGAGATACCAGTTAGGGCTGTGAAAATGAAAGGAAAGGACAGGATAGGTTTCCTTGGTGATAGAATTGGTAAGATTTAGCTATTGATTGGGCATTGGGCCCAAGGGAATCATTGAAGTCAACTGTGAGTAATATTAATAGCTAACATTTGAGTATATACTGTATGCCAGGCAGTATGAAAAATGCTTCACATGCATTATTTTATAACAACTCTGAAGCACCAACATCATTTCCATGTTATGTGTTAGGAAACAAACTGAGAAAGGTTAAATAGTTGCCCTGCTAACAAATGACAGTATATGAATTTGGAGCTAGGTCTGTCTTTTATGACCAGCAATTTGTCTTTTTATAATTTTTCATTATTATTACAGTTCTGAGCTGTGCTCAGTGGCTCACACCTGTAATCCCAGAACTTTAGGAGGCTGAGGAGAGAAGATTACTTGAGGCCAGGAGTTTGAGACCAGCCTGGACAACATAGCAAGACCCCATCTCTACAAAAAAATTTAAAGATTAACCAGACATGGTAGCATGTGCCTGTAGTCCCAGTTACTCAGGAGGCTGAGGCTGGAGAATCTCTTGAGTCTAGGAGTTGGAGGCTGCAGTGAGCTGTGATTATGCCACTGTACTGCAGCCTGAGTGCCAGAGCAATACTTTGTCTCTAAATAAATAAAAAATAAATAAATAACAGTGCTATAGCAGTTAACATTCAGGTTTACAAATATGCAAATAACTTGTTTTTTTACTCTCCAGAGGACACTCTGTGGGGGAAATACCTGAAGCCGTGGTGCTTTCTCTTCTTGTGGTGTGTTCATCTCCTCTGCCAGATTTTTAGCTCCTTTGAGGCAAGGGACATGACTTACTCATCTTTATAGTTCCAGTACTTATCTCAGTCCCAAACATGAAAGATCCGTTGATCGGCTATGCAACAAATATTCTTGGAGCACCTGCTGCGTGCTGGGGTAAAGCAGTGAACAAGAGATAAAATCCCTTTCCTGACTGCGTGTGTATGTGTGTCTGTGTGTGTGTGTCCATAACTTGTCCATTGATGTTCTCAAACTTCAACACCAAATTCATGCTATTGATTTTTCACGCCAGGATCTTCCGCGGGATGATACTATTGCCCGTGATATTGTTAATACTTTGTTTTCCTGGACCCGTGGTTTTCACCTGCCATCCTTTTCCACCATTCTGGCCGTTGCTGGCTGTGTCCTTCTGCTTGTCATCCTTCTGCCATTTATCTTTCGCCTTGTGTTCTCCTCCCTCCAGCGTTTGCAGCTCAAAATATTTGAACTGCATTTAAAAAAATAAATCGGGGGGAGATGTGGGGATCGCTCCAGCGTAGAGACCCCTAAGTGTCTCCGCCATAATGGAGTTTGAGCCCAGACACATTTCTCCCCTTCTGGACGCAGTCGAGCTAAGGGAAAGAAGGAAGTGCAAGAAGTTTGATTTTGCAGAAGTTTTCTGGTTCACTGATCTGACAGCCTGGCTGGGTGAAGGCTGTGTGGTTTCACTGCACATGCTATGTCTTGAAGTTTCTGCTCTGGGCTTGTTTTATGACTCCGTTACCAGGTACTCACTGAAACTTGTAACTATTCATATGACATTTGAAATTGTTACCTCTAAGATTTATACCTTGGTTTGACCATTGTAAAATTGATCTTGTTTCTGTGTTTCTGATTATCGGATAAGTAGAAAAGGTCACCTGTTTGTTTTATGACTTCTTGATCAATCTTTATGACAGTTGATTGTATGCTTCTCCTTTTACTAGTTTTAACTTGAACCCTAGGCTTGTAATGTTGTGATTCTCTCTTCTCCTTTGTTGTAGTTACCTCACTAAGTAACCTGATGTCAGCCACTGCAGGCTAAAGGGTATATAATGAGACCCTGTGCACAAAATAAATTGCTGACTTGGGCAATCCTCGTCAGCCCTCCAGATCCCCAAAACTTTCCTGTCGTTCTTTTCTTCTGCGCACTCTCTCTTCCAGGTATTGGGACCCTCTTGCTGGTCAAGAGACCCCCGGCAGACGTGCCGATCTCACGGACCACAACATGTGTGTTTGTGTGTGTACACACATATGTACATACACATAAAAATAATGTCAAGTAATAATAAATGCTCTGAAGAAAAAGCAGGGAAAGTGGATAGAGAGTGAGGGAAGAGGGAGGGTGGGTGTACTATTTTAGTTGATCAAGGAAGGCTTCTCTAAGGAGGTGACATTTGAGTGAGTAGACATGAATGAAGTGAGTGAGAGAGCTGTGTGAGTAGCTGGGGAAGGCATTCTAGGTAGAGGGCAAGAGCAAAGATTTTGTGTTCAAAGAAAAGCAAGAAGGAGGCTCGTGTGGCTGGAGTACAGTTAGAAAAGGGAGGCAGAATAGGAAAAGAGGCCAGAAAGGTAACCAGGGATTACATCACATAGGATCTTGATGCATAATACATTGTATCCAATTGATTTGAATGAATGAGGCATTTCTACCGTTTTGGAACTCTTCCTGCCTCTTTCCCCTTGTACTGTGTGGTACCTACCATATCCTATGACCCTAAGCAGTGTGAGTTGAAATTTTTCCCTTGGAATTGTTTGGTGAGAAATGGGGAGTTTGAAATTGATGGGATGACATTGCATCTACTCAGTTATCAAGCTAGTGCCTATCCCCAAATGTCTCCAAGAAGCCTTCAGTTATCAAGCTAGTGCCTATCCCCAAACGTCTCCAAGAAGCCAGCACACCCAAATATACCCTTAGAATGTAAGCTCACAGACATATATATATGTACCCACACGCCCATACAGCCCTGCAAGGAATCGTACCCATTAAAAGTTTGAGAGAATAGTTACTCTTTTTTCTAAACTGTTCAACTACAGATGTGGGGTTGGAATTGCTGAGCACATCAGCCTGAGATACGGCAGCTCACTGCGTGGGTTGTTACAGGTACAGCTGAGGTTGACTGCCTGGTACAAGTGGTGGTTATCAGTATGTGTTGGGTACAGAGGAAAAATATTTGACTTACTGTGGAACAAAGCATCTGGGCAAGTAATGCTGAGGCAGATATAGCTAAAAACCTGTTGGCCTCAAAGTTAACTCTGAAGGGATTAAGAACAGCATTTCTGGCCGAGTGCGGTGGCTAACGCCTGTAATCCCAGCACTTTGGGAGGCCGAAGCGGGCAGATCACCTGAGGTCTTGGCTCCCCAGAGTGCTGGGTGACAGAGCGAGATTTCATCTCAGAAACAAAACAAAACAAAACAAAACAAAAAAAACAGCATTTCTGTTATTTATGTTGCTAATTGATGTGATCTTGTTCACTAACAAAATAAGAAGAATCGAGTTCTCACTCTGTCACCCAGACTGGAATGCAGTGGTGCAATCAAAGCCCACTGTAACCTGAAACTCTTGGACTTTAGCGATCCTCCTACTTCAGTCTGCCAAGTAGCTAGGACTACAGGTATATGCCACTGCACCTGGCAAATTATAAACATGTTTGAGAGATGGGGGTCTCGGTGTGTTGCCCAGGCTGGTCTTGATTTCCTGACTTCAAGTCATCCTCCCACCTCAGTCTCCCAAAGCAATAAGAGTTGAAATTTTAAAACGGATTATTATAAAATCCTTGGGGTTCTACTTTCAAAGTTATTTTCATGTTTGCCCTTTATTTTTTGTTTCTTTGCCATCCTCTTAAGTCTTCATCAGCTCAACATCTGTATTCCAACAGCATACTCATAGTGTCTCTGATTATGGTCTCACCCCATTCTAGTTTATACTGATAATGCTATCAGCAATATGTCTAAAGTCCTGTTTTTATTACACTGCTCACTTCCTCAAGAGCCTACAGTGGCTGTCTCTCGTCTGCTGAATCAGATCTTAACATTCCACCTTGCTTTCACTCTCTGTGATTTTAACACAAATTAGCCATATTTTCTACTCTCCTCACTCTTTGCTAGGCAGGCTATTTTCTTTACATTCCTCAACTTTATATTTCGGTTTGTATTTTGCTCATTTGGTTCCTCCTTTTTTTAGTATCTTTCCTCTCCCTACCTCATTGGCTATCTAAATTGTACAAATCCTCTGAGTTGTGCATAAATCCTGCTCATAGCAAGTAAGTCTTCCTTTGCTTTTTTTTTTTTTTTTTTTTTGGGATGGAGTCTTGCTTTGTCTCCCAGGCTGGGGTGCAGTGGGGCGATCTCAGCTCACTGCAACTTCTGCCTCCCAGGTTTAAGTGATTCTCCTGCCTCAGCCTCCTGAATAGCCGGGATTACAGGTGTGCACCACCATGCCCGACTCATTGTTGTATTTTTTGTAGAGACAGTGTTTCATCATGTTGGCCAGGTTAGTGTCAAACTCCTGACCTCAGGTGATCTGCCCACCTTGGCCTCCCAGAGTGCTGGGATTTCAGGCGCCCAGACTTCCTTTGCTTTTGAAAGATAAAGCTACGTCAGAAAGATCATGGACTCTTTGGGGTCAACAGATCTGTGACTGAATCCCTCCTCCTCCATGTATTAATCTCAAGCAGGTTATTTTCCCTGTAACCTCATTTATAAAATGAGTGGAATTATTAAAAGAGGATGTTTGAGGCTGGGCACAGTGGCGCACACCTGCAATCCCAGCACTTTGGGAGGCTGAGGCGGGTGGTTCTCTTGAGCTCAGGAGTTCAGGACCAGCCTGGGCAACTTGGTGAAACCCCAGCTCGACCAAAAATACAATAATTAGCTGCGTACGGTGGCATGCGCTTGTAGTACCAGCTACTTGGGAGGCTGAAGTGGGCAGATCACTTGAGCCCACGAGGTGGAGGTAGCAGTGAGCCAAGATCATGATACTGCACTCCAGCCTGGGTGACAGAGTGAGACCCTGTCTCAAAAAAAAAAAAAAAGGGGCCGGGCGCGGTGGCTCACACCTGTAATCCCAGCACTTTGGGAGAACGAGGCGGGTGGATCATGAGGTCAAAAGATCGAGACCATCCTGGTCAACATGGTGAAACCCCGTCTCTACTAAAAATACAAAAATTAGCCGGGCATGGTGGCGCACGCCTGTAGTCCCAGCTACTCGGGAGGCTGAGGCAGGAGAATTGCTTGAACCTGGGAGGCGGAGGTTGTGGTGAGCCGAGATCGCACTATTGCACTCCAGCCTGGGTAACAAGAGCAAAACTCTGTCTCCAAAAAAAGAAAAGGGGATGTTTGAAAGTGTCTACTATACTGCCTGGCACATAGTAGGCACTCGGGTGACATTATTGTTATTTTATTTATTTATTTATTCTTGAGACGGAGTCTCACACTGTTGCCTGGGCTGGAGTGCAGTGGCACCATCTCAACTCACTGTAACCTCTGCCTCCCAGGCTCACGTGATTCTCCTGCCTCAGCCTCCCGAGTAGGGGGGACTACAGGTACACACCACCATACCTGACTAATTTTTTGTAGTTCAAGTTGAGACGGAGTTTCACTATGTTGGCCAGACTAGTCTTGAACTCCTGACCTTGTGATCCGCCTGCCTTGGCCTCCCAAAGTGCTGGGATTACAGATGTGAGCCACCATGCCTGGCCTAATTTTGAGGTTTTTTTTTTTTTTTTGAGACAGAGTCTCACACTGTCACCCAGCCTGTAGTGCAGTGGCATGATCTCAGCTCACTGCAATCTCACCACCATGCCCAGCTAATTTTTTTGTGTTTTTAGGAGAGACAGGGTTTCACCATGTTGGCTAGGATGGTCTCGATCTCCTGACCTCGTGATCCGCCCGCCTTGGCCTCCCAAAGTGCTGGATTACAGGCGTGAGCCACTGTGCCCTGCCTAATTTTTGTATTTTTAGTAAAGACAGGGTTTCACCATGTTGGCTAGGCTGGTCTTGAACTCCTGACCTCAGGTGATTCACTCTCCTTGGCCTCCCAAAGTGCTGGGATTACAGGCATGAGCCACCACACCTGGCCCCAATGGTGGCATGATTAATGCTTGTTGAATCCCTAACCTCACTATAGTTAAGTAGTTAGATAGGCAGGCTCAGGAGTCATTCTGCTAAGATTTGTATGCTAGATTTTTTTACTAGCTGTGTAAACACATTGCCTTACCTATTTCTCAGTTTCCTTGTTGCTAAAATGGAAATAATACCTACTTCATAGGGTTGTGATGATTAGATGAGATAATTCACGTAGAGTGCCTGCTACATAGTAAGTGCTGAAGAAATGTTAGCTACCATTTTGGTGTTTTTCCTTTGAATGTATAAAACAAGCAGTTTTCCCTCACGGTTTAGCATTTACTTACGTATTCTTTAATTAATTCAAGCTTTCTGACATTGTCACCCCAAGCAGAGAGATCACTGTTAGTTTTGTGGAGACAGAGAGACCTTGCATTATACATTTCTCTTTAGCCACAGTGCCTGGAACAACAGTGGAGATGTAGTTGGCATTCAATATGTACTTAATTGATTTTATCACTGCTAAGTACATTTTTCTTGGTCTTGAGTTTGATAATAATAGCTATCTTTAATTGAGTGCTTTTATGTGCCAGACATTGTTCTAAATTTAGCTTCGTATCATCTCATTTCATCCTCACAGCAACCATATGAAGATTCTCTTATTCTCATTTTTTAGGCGAGGAAACTAAGGCATAGAGGAGTGGAGACTTACTTAAGATCACTTTGCTAGGAAGTGGCGGAACCAGGACAAGCATAGGCATAGGAAGTGGTTTTTTGTTTGTTTGTTTTTTGTTTTGAGACAGGGTCTCACTCTGTCACCCAGGATGGAGTACAGTGGTGCCATCATAGCTTACTGCAACCTCGAACTCAAGGGATTTCCTCCCTGCCTCCGCCTTCTGAGTAGCTTGGACTACAGGCACATGCCACCACGTCTAGCTAATTCTTAAATTTTTTGTAGAGACGGGGGCTCACTTTGTTGCACAGGCTGGTATCAAACTCCTGGGTTCAGGTGATCCTCCCACCTTAGCCTCCCAAAGTGCTGGAGTTGCAGGCATGAGCCACCATGCCTGGCCATATAGGCAGTCTTAATTCAGAGCCTATGATCTGAATTACATAGAACCATTACATATTCTGAAGCTGAAATAGTTAATGGAAAATTATAGTTTTGATACTTAATATCCATGTTCACTTTAGTTTAGATCTTTATTATTATAGTACAGTGGCTATTTTTTAAAGTCAGGTTGCGGGGTACGGTGGCTCACACTTGTAATCTCAGCACTTTGGGAGGCCAAGGTGGGCGGATTGCCTGAGGTCAGGAGTTTGAGACCAGCCTGGCTAACATGCTGAAACCCCGTCTCCACTAAAAATACAAAAATTAGCTGGGCATGGTAGCGGGTGCCTGTAATCCCAGCTACTTGGGAAGCTGAGACAGTAGAATTCCTTGGACCTGGGAGGCAGAGGTTGCAGTGAGCCGAGTCCATGCCATTGCATTCCAGCCTGAGCAACAAGAGCAAAATTCCATCTCAAAAAAGTTAAAAAAATTTTTAAAAAGGTAATTTTCATTGTAGTGATATAAAAACAGAATGTAAACCTAGTTTTCAGAGTAAAACACTGAGATGACTTCATTTTCATGATCACCACATAGGCTATCATTTTCTCATTTGGTGTAAATAATGTTTTTTGTTGTTCAATTTGTTTTGTTTTAAATACTGAATTAGAGCATTAGATCCTGTCAAATGAAGAGAAATCTTTTTCCCACCTCTATGGTAGTTACTTTCAATATAATTTGACTTTGCTTTGACTTTACTTTGGAAGAAGGTTCATTTGGAGATGCAGATTCTGCTGATATCAGCTAAAAGCACATAAGGAATTTTCAGTTTAGAGTAGTTCCTAGTGTGGATGTTAGCTGTAATGTGTAACAATTTGATTTGCTTCATACTCTTTTAAAAGTTTTAGCCAGGATATGCTTTTTAAAATGAGAGGTCAGTGATAGGAGAAATTGAGTCCTAGCTTTGTTGTTGTTGTTGTTGTTTTGTTTTGTTTTGAGATGGAGTCTTGCTCTGTTGCCCAGGCTGGAGTGCAATGCCGCCAGCTCAGCTCACTGCAACCTCCACTCCCGGGTTCAGGCGATTCTCCTGCCTCAGCCTCCTGAGTAGCTGAGACTACAAGCACATGCTACCATGCCTGGCTAATTTTTATATTTTCAGTAGAGACAGGTTTCATCATGTTGGCCAGGCTAGTCTCAAAACTCCTGACCTCAGGTGAACCATCCACCTCAGCCTCCCAAAGTGCTGGGATTACAGGCATGAGCCACCATGCCCGTGGCACATACCCACCACCATGAAGCATAATTTTAAAAAGAACAGAATTGCTTGTATAGAACTGAAGGATGTGTTTTTACCTTTGGCCTAGACATCTGGTTTCTAGGATTATGTAACATTTCGTAGGAAGTACCCAATTATTTTCATTCAAAAACTTGTAACACATCCATCTAACGTAAAACCTTCATTTACTAGAATGCTTGGAAAGGGAGTTTTTTCATTAACCAAGTTAGCCAGAAGATTCAACTCATCTTGGTAAAAATATTTCCAAAAAACATCACTTTACTTTTTAAATTTTTATTTATTTGTCTATTTATTTTCAGACAGGGTCTTGCTCTGTCGCTTAGGCTGGAGTGCAGTGGCATGATCATAGCTCACTGCAGCCTCAAACTCCTAGGCTTGAGTGATCCTCCTGCCTCAGCCTCTTGAGTAGGTAGGACTACAGGCATGCACCACCTTGGTTGGCCAATTTTAAAATTTTTTGTAAAGGCGGTTCTCACTGTGTTGCCCAGGCTGGTCTTGAAACCCTGGCCTCAAGTGATCTGCCCGCCTCAGCCTCCCAAAGTGTTGAGATTGTAGGTGTGAGCCACTGTGCCTGGCCTCATTTTTCTTTTTGATATTTTAAGTATGCTCAAGGGCAAATAAATATATGTGTAAACACATTGTTCCTTTGTGTGCTTTAGGTTTACTGAAGGTTACATCTCTTAGATTTAAAATACATGAGTGATTGAGTTACTAGTTTTGAACAAATCCCTGATGTTGGTGGTTTTAGAGGGCAAAACACAAAAAGTTCTGCTTCTCTAGGTTCCGGTAAACTACCACACTGTTGTCCTTATGATTTGAGTTTTAGGGTATCTGACCTAAGTCTTGCTGGAAACTTTAAAGAAAATATGTTAATATTTAGGAATTTAGAAACTGTTAATGAAGGCTTAGATTAATTCTGGTGTTTAGCTAGCAAATGACCCTATAACGTCCCCAACGGCCCCACTTCCTCAACTCCTCTCTGTCTCCACCCCCCAAATTCAGGTCATCTCAACGAAGGAAATCAGAAAAGTCTAGATGAAGAAGAGTTCTCCAGTGAGAAAACACAGAGAACAGCTGATTATTAATTGATTTTTTCATATTTTATAAAATTCCCATAGCTCCGTAGCTTATTTAATAAGTTTTGATAGATGGTTAATAACTTGATACTTTGGCATACTTCTGGAGAGTTTCTAAGGAATGTTCTACTTTTTAAAGACAGTCAATAAGAGATCTATTTCCTTAACTTTTTTGTCAGATCTACTGTTATGTGTCATCATATATTCAGCCATTTTCTGGATGGGCATGTGTGTGTTAGGAGGGATTAGACATACACAAAAATGAGTAGAATGCAGTCCCTGCCTTCTAGAGGCATATGCTCAGTCCAGTCCTATTTGTACCTTGCATTTGCGAAGTTTTGAGTCACAGGTGGAATCTTTCTAAGCCAAACTTCTGGGTTGCAAAAGTATTCCTTGGTTACACAGCATAATTCTGGGGCTAGAGCTATTTCACTGTTACTGAATTTTAGAATTGAGCAGTGGTGGGAGTACTTAGAAATCAGTTTTCACATAGTTGTAAAGATTTAATGAGAGAAAATAAAAACCTGACACAAATAGTTGAAGTATTCAGTAAATGTCAGTGAAATCTGAATATCATCTGTAATTGGTGAAAAAGAGACCCAGTCAAATGAAATGACTTGCCTAGAGGCATGCATCTAGTTAGTCATCAAGTCTGGCTTAGATTTCAGTCCTCATTATTCCTAGTTTATATTCTTCATTCGCATCTTCTGCCTCAAAGACATTGCCATAAATGTAAAAGGGAGGCTAACTCAATCAATAATTAATTATGTATCACCTGGGTACCTGGCACTCTGCTGGACTCTGGTAAGTATAGAGGTGTATTCCCATAGGTACCAGGGAGCTGGGGAAGGGAGCGGGTTAGAGCCAGGACATCAGCCTATCTGGAGCAGAGAGCTATTAAGTTAGGGAGGTATCAGATAAGTAGGGTGGGGCTAAGTAGAACACTGGGAAATCTAGGCCTGCCCTGTGTGACTACATTCTTTTTCCTGTAAGAGTCAGCCTTTGAGAGAATGTAATGTGGCACATTCCATTGGAGTTAGCCCTGGGTTTGAATTCTGGTTATAATGACACTCTTCTCAAAACCTATCAGTGATTTCCCATTTCATTAAAATTCGAAGTCCTAATAATTGTTTGCAAGGCCCTGTATAACCTGGGTCCCTACTACCTCCTTGGCCACTTCTCTACCCTCTCTTGCTCACTCTGCTTTAGCCATCCTGGCCCAAGCACTCTTGCTTTGGGGACCTTGTACTGATTACCCTCTTCTCCTAGAATACTTCTCCCCCAGATAGCTGTGTGGCTTGATCTTTCACTTCCTTTGGATCTCTGCTCAGCGTCACCTTATCAGAGAGGTCCCTCTGACCACTCTATATTACTAGTATCCTCTGCCCACCACTGTCACTTCAGCCCTTACCTGAATTTATTTCTCTTTATACCACTTATCACTACTTGGTATGTTTATTGTCTGTCTCTTTTCCTTAGAAGACTCTTGAAAGCAAGTGTCCTAGTGTAGAGTAGGTACTCTACTCAGAATGAATGAATGAATGAATGAATGATTGAGTTCTGTAACTCTCACGAGCCTCATTATGCTCATATGCAACAATGGAATAATAATACTTACTAAAAGGGTTGTTGGAGTCAAATAAGTTAATGCTTGTCAAGCCCAGTGTCTAGTACATAGTAAATGCTCAGTAAATGAAAATTCATGCCCTCTTTCATAAATTATTTTTATGGCTGTCCAGTTAATAGCTTTAGTGGTATCCTGATTCCCATTTGACTTAGATAAGAAGGACATACCACATGTTAGTGATGAAGACAAGTGGTTGTCATACATAATGCTATCTTAGCAGAATGCAGAAATTATAGTGTTTTATGTTTTTCTGTGGAACCACTAAGCTATAGGTAACCTCACTAAGTAGAATAGATATCTTTTAGGGAAGTCTTGTCAAAAGGCAAATTTTGAATTAAGTGAATCCTGTATTTCTGTTGTAAAACTGGAATCACACTTTTATTAGGAAAACATAGTCTCAAAATAAGATGAAATTGTAATCTGAAGTGCTACCAATCTATATATACTTGACTCTGGAAATATTTGCTTTGTAACTCCAACAAATGCAGTAATTTTGATTAGGGAGAAACAACTTCTACTAAGGATTAAGTTGTTCCATTTCTGTTTAGGAATAGAAGCACCCAGCAATCAATTAGAAGATTTTTGCCTAATCATTGCTTCTTATCAGATTTAGGGACTATTAGCATATTATTGTTATTGAAAGGTAACTGGTACTCAATAAATTTTAGCTTACTTTTTTTTTTTTTTTGAGACGGAGTTTCGCTCTCGTTACCCAGACTGGAGTGCAATGGCGCTATCTCGGCTCACCGCAACCTCCGCCTCCTGGGTTCAAGCAATTCTCCTGCCTCAGCCTCCTGAGTAGCTGGGATTACAGGCATGTGCCACCATGCCCAGCTAATTTTTTGTATTTTTAGTAGAGACGGGGTTTCACCATGTTGACCAGGATGATCTCAATCTCTTGACCTCGTGATCCACCCGCCTTGGCCTCCCAAAATGCTGGGATTACAGGCGTGTGCCACCGCGCCCGGTGCTTACTTTTTTACTAATCTTGGTGACCAAATTAGGGACAAGATTATGACTGTGTTCTCCAAATATTGTTATTTTAAGAGTACCATTACCAGCTAGGCATGGTGGCTCACACCTGTAATCCCAGCACTTTGGGAGGCCGAGGCAGGTGGATCACCTGAGATTGGGAGTTCAAGACCAGCCTGACCAACATGGAGAAACCCCGTCTTTACTAAAAATTCAAAAAATTAGCCAGGCATGGTGATGCATGCCTGTAATCCCAGCTACCTGGGAGGCTGAGGCAGGCAAATCACTTGGACCCGGGAGGTGGAGGTTGCATTGAGCCGAGATTGTGCCACTGCACCCAGCCTGGGCAACAGAGTGAGACTCCGTCTCAAAAAAAAAAAAAAAAAGAGTACCATTACCAAAAAGTGAATTCGGAACAATTAATTTTTAAGTTTCAAAATTCTAATAAGTGAGGATTCATTCTTATTGGACATGGGAGCATTGCCCCGATAATATTCACAAATTACACAATATATATCAGTTTCCTCATTTTCTTCCACTGAGCCGGTCATTTAGCAGGCTGGTGTTTCACAAGTGAAACTGGCATTAATCTAGAGAGGATAGAAAGGGCTCTCACAAAGAAGGTTGAATTTGGCTGGAAGAGCCATATACTTACTGTGTTATGTTATTTCTTGAAGTTCTATTGAAACTTGATGATAAGTGTGTTTCCTCTGGGCAATGAGTACTCTATTCATATGTTCTGTACTCCATCTACTTGTAATAGAAGACAATGAATGCTCTTGGAAAGCAAGCAAACAAGAAATCATGTAACTAACTTCCAACATCTATGAATGAAGAAATCTCCCTCACCCTCCCCAGTAACCAGAAAAAGAAAATAGAAAGCAAGACATAAAAGAAATGAAGGGCTCTATTCTTGTTGCAGAAATCAGTAAGGAACAGAAGTGTTTAGAGTCCCAGGCAGGCTGATGTTAAAGTATTCCTCCTTATTGATAGATGATCCGTTCCCCTGGACCTCTGCTTTCTTGGTCTAGAATAGGGACTTAAACATCCAGGATTCAAATATTACCATTCCTAGTCTTAGCAAATATCTAGAAAAAGCTAGAGAGGGCTGCACAAAACCATATATTCGACTATAATGTGATATAGAGAGCACAGTTGAAAGAACATTGCCATTGAAATCTGATGTCCCTGGCATTGGATTTTTTGCTCGCTACTTATTTATTGTATATGCTTATATAAAATACTTAACCTCTCTAAATACATTTCCTTACCTGCAAAATGAAGGTATATCTACTTGAGATTGCTGTTGTGAAAATTAATAAGAGAATATATACAAAGCTCTTAGTATATAGTGCCTGGAACTTAGAGGTGCTCAATTGGTGGTAACCTATTATTAATAATAAATATACATTGTCTTTCCAAAAATGTTTGCTATAGAAGAATTATTGTATTTGATTTGATTTTTTTAATTGTTGCAAATTGATATCTGGCCTAGAGGCCCTTCTAAAGGTGTTAAAAATTTTAACAGTTGCAATGGGAGATCTAGAAAAATTAGTAAATTTTGGGGGGATGATAAAACCACCACCTACTAGTTAGTAACATAGTTACTCTACAGGAGAAAGGTGAACCTTGTAATTAGTTTTTGGAGGAATGTGTGTGTCAAGGTTTTGATCATAGCATGGTCTCTATTAGTTTGCATGTATTAATATTTATTCTGAGTGTGAAGAGACCAGGGAGCTTAGAAGTAGGGTACTTATGATGAATGTATTTTTCTTTTAAATAAATCTTTTTCTTCCTATCTCCCCAGCTGCTCAGATAAAGAATTTGATGAGCCAGCTAGGAACTAAGCAGGACTCAACCAAGCTACAGGAAAATCTGTGAGTAACTTCCTGACGAGGTTGGGTTTTGTGAAGGCCATTTGAGGATACAGTGTCCTTACTGCATGGTAGCTTAGGTTTCAGGTCTGGGAAGTTAGAGTGAGAGGCAGTGGGTCATGAAGTAATAGTTGGATCTAAAAAGAGGGCAACAAAGTATATTAACGGATTGTGATCTCCACTGCCTTTCAAAGTCCTTGAACTCTAGTTCTTTCTCCTCTTGGGCAGTTTAGCAGAACAATTTAGGGAAGTAAAGAAGGGAACTTGTACCACTGTTACACTACTCTGTTCACAACTTTGTCTAAATAAGCTTCCTTGTTGGTATAGGACTCCTAATGATCTAGTCTAATTGGATTTCCAGCTGCAGTCAGCCTTCCATATCCGTTCCTTCTGCACCTGTAGATTCAACCAAGCACAGATAGAAAACATTCAGAAAAAAAAGGTTTCTACTGAAGATGTACAGACTTTTTTCCTTGTCATTGTTACTGAAATACAGCATAATAATGATTTACATAGTATTTACATTGTACTAGGTACTATAAGTAATCTAGAGATGATTTAAAATATACAAAAGGGGGCCCAGCGCAATGGCTCACGCCTGCAATCCCAGCACTTTGGGAGGCCAAGGCGGGTGGATCACCTGAGGTCAGGAGTTCAAGACCAGCCTGGCCAACACGGTGAAACCCTGTCTCTACTAACAATACAAAAATCAGCTGGGAGTGGTGGCGGGTGCCTGTAATCCCAGTTGCTCGGGAGGCTAAGGCAGGAGAATAGCTTGAACCCAGAAGGCGGAGATTGCAGTGAGCCGAGATCGCACCGAGCCGAGATCGCACCACTGCACTCCAGCCTGAACACCAAAGTGAGACTCTGTCTCAAAAAAAAAAAAAAAAGATAAAAAATAAAGTATATAGGCTGGGTGCAGTGGCTCACGCCTGTAATCCCAGCACTTTGGGAGGCCTAGGTGGGTTGATCTCCTGAGGTAGGGAGTTTGAGACCAGCTTGACCAACATGGAGAAACCCCATCTTTACTAAAAATACAAAATTAGCCGGGCATGGTGGCGCATGCCTGTAATCCCAGCTACTCGGGAGGCTGAGGCAGGAGAATTGCTTGAACCCAGGACGCAGAGGTTGTGGTGAGCCAAGATCATGCCATTGCACTCCAGCCTGGGCAACACGAGTGAAACTTCGTCTTAAAAAATAATAATAGCCGGGCGCCGTGGTGCGTGCCTGTAGTCCCAGCTACTCGGGAGGCTGAGGTGGTAGGATCGCTTGAGCCCAGGAGTTCTGGGCTGTAGTGCGCTATGCTGATTGGGTGTCCGCACTAAGTTCAGCATCAATATGGTGACCTCCCGGGAGCGGAGGACCACCAGGTTGCCTAAGGAGGGGTGAACCGGCCCAGGTCGGAAACGGAGCAGGTCAAAACACCCGTGCTGATCAGTAGTGAGATCACTCCTGTGAATAGCCACTGCACTCCAGCCTGGGCAACATAGCGAGACCCTGTCTCTAAAAAAAACTAAAAATAAATAAATAATAATAATTTTAAAAAATAATTTTATGGAGGGGTATGCACAGGTTCTATGCAAATGTTATGCAATTTTATATCAAGGACTTGGAGGGAGGAGGCCCTGGAACCAATCCCCCATGAATACTGAGGGACCACTGCGATATATCATTAGCAAAAGGTATTCGGAATGGCCCAAGGGGAGCCTGAGGGAGAGAATAGTAGACTGATAGTAGGGACTCCTGATTCTTTTTATCACATCCTCTTCTGCTCCATTTCTGCTTTTAGTGCTATTCTTTATCTTTAAAATATACTGAGCAATATTTTTTGTTTCCTGCCCTAGGCAGTATAAGGTGAGAGAATGACTATTATTGTGAGCTTTTTCCAGGGAAATATGAAATATCTCTGGATATTTTAGTACTGCCTGGGATGTTCAAGCCCCTGATTGAGTCCCTCTTGCTTTTGACTCTTTTTTTTTTTTTTAAATCCTGGAGTCCCATTTGCAGTAAAAAACAAACTAACAAAATAATTAGTAGTGTGGTATGTTAGCCCATTTGGGCTACTACAACAAAATACCATAAACTGAATAGTTTATAAACAACAAATTTATTTCTCATAGTTCTGGAGGCTGGGAAGTCCGGTGTCAAGGCATTGGCAGATACGGTGTCTGGTGAGGGCCCGCTTTTTCATAGATGGCGCCTTCCTCCTGTGTCCTCACTTGGTGGAAGAGGCAAGGCAGCTCTTTGGGGCCTCTTTTATAAGGGCACTACTTCTATTCATGAGGTCTTTACTCTCATGATCCAGTCACCCCCACAAAGGACCCCAACTCATAATACAATCACCTTGGGAATTAGGATTTCAACATATGAATGTTACAGGGACACTAACATTCAGACCATAGCATGTGGTTTCACTGTCCTCACAGAAAACCTTTGTAGAAATGGCTGAATAGTAAAGGAAACCAGACACGAAAGGAGTACTTTTTGTATTTCTGCTTTCAGTTCCACTTACTGTGTTACATATTCTTTCCTCTGCAATTCCCCTTCCTCCGTACTCCTTTTGTATTTTTAAACAGGTAGGGCTTCTTTGTTTTGGAGAGAAGAGCCAGAAAGTCAGGTATAAAGAGCAGGTAGGAAGCCAAGGATAAGGCTGGAAAAGAGCTGGCTTTAAGCAAGAGCATGGGATGTTTCACTAGAGTAGATAGGAAACTATGCTTTCAATACACATTTCATCTAACCATCTGTGCCTAGCTCTAGTCAGTGGACTGTGACAGACACTTAACGATTCAGAACTCCTGGACAATGAGAGAGTTCAGTATGTTTAAACTACTTGATTTAGCTGTGGGCAGCAATTGTTGTTTTTATATTTTTATCAGAACTGCTGACATGCTTTTCTTTTCTTCCCTGGTCTGTGCTTCCTTCAGCAGGTTATTGAAGCAGATTCTTTCTGCTCAGTGAAGATACCTTGAAGTGGGTTTGCCTGGGTAATATATCTGGAATGTGTTGTGAACCTGGGCATCTAGGGACTCATTTCTTCAAATGGCCCTTCATTCCCTTCATTATGAGACACTCTGAGAACAAAGTGGTTCTAAGTATAGCCCTCTCAAGAAGTGAGAACATCCTGAAACATGTCTTTTCTCTCTTAGGCAACAGTTACAACACTCCACAAATCAGCTTGCCAAGGAAACAAATGAATTGCTGAAAGAATTAGGGTCCTTGCCCCTACCCTTATCTACTTCTGAACAGGTTGGTATTTTCTGTTTTGTTTTGTTTATTAATAGGAAAGAACTTTGTGTTAATAGAAAGGCAGTATACAAAAAAAAAAATAAGTTGGCCTTTGTTTCTAGACAGACTTCCTCTGCACCTCAGTTTCTTCTCCATAAAGTGGGGGATATGTGACTGTTGGGGCAATAGAAAGAATGTGTATACCAGGTGTGGCAAATTGCCTGCATTTAGTAGGTAATCAATATGTGGTGGCTGCTGCTATTATTAATAACATTATTAATATATTAATAAAATGGATTTAACTGAAGAGAAATCTCAACATTTGTATGTCTTTGGGGTTTGACTAGCAGTTTTATGTTTGTAGGCTTGCTCCTTTCTCCTGGTTGTTTTGTTTTAATTATTATTATTTTTATCATTGTTGTTATTTTAGAGATGGGGTCTTCCTTTGTCACCCAGGCTAAAGTGCAGTGGTGTAATCGTAGCTCACTGTAGCCTCACACTTCTGTGCTCAAGCAATCCTCTCCCCTTAGCCTCCTGAGTAGCCATGACTGTAGGCATATACCACCACACCCAGCTAATTTTAACAGTTTTTTTTGTATAGACAGAGTCTTGCTTTGTTTCTCAGGCTGGTATTGAACTCCTGGCTTCAAGCAATCATCCCGCCTCCGCCTTCCAAAGTGATGGAATTACAGGCATGAGCCACGGTGCCCAGCCTTCCTAGTTTGTTTTGTATCCATTATCTGTAAATTTTAATGAAACATCTTTCTTTCATGTTTTGCGGCTACCTTCATGTTCTATCATGAGTAATTCACAGATCTCAGGCAGGTTAAGGAACTGCTCAGGGAAAATGGGTTCTCTTTTCAAGTCATTTTATTCAGTGGCCATTTAAATTCTTTAGAAACACAGAGTTTTTACTGAGATTCATTGTTCCCTTAAAATGCCACATTCCGTCCCTCCTTCATTGTGGCTTGACTCTTCATGATTTACCTCAGGTCTCCAGTAAAAAAAATTTTCTCTATCTACCTTCGTATTATGATTCTGTTTTGCTTTTAGCTTCTATACCATTTGTGGGGGCACTTAACCATTTTTTGTTGTTTTTTGAGATGGAATTTCACTCTTGTTGCTCAGGCTGTAGTGCAATGGCACAATCTTGGCTCACTGCAACCTCTGCCTCCCAGGTCAAGCAATTCTCCTGCCTCAGTCTCCCGAGTATCTGAGATTACAGGCATGTACCACTACAGTCCGACTAATTTTGTATTTTTAATAGAGATGGGGGGTTTCTCCATGTTGGTCAGGCTGGTTTCCAACTGCTGACCTCAGGTGATCCACCTGCCTCGGCCTCCCAAAGTCCAGGGATTATAGGCATGAGCCACCATGCCTGGCCAGGGGGCACTTAACTTTTATTGCTTTTGTAATTTTATTTTATTTTTGAGATAGGGTATTACTCTATCACCCAGTCTGAGTGCAGTGGGAATCATAGCTAACTGCAACCTTGAACTCTTGGGCTCAGGGGACCCTGCCACCTCAGTCTCCTGAGTAGCTGGGACTACAAGTGCACACCACCACACTCAGCTAAATTTTTAAATTTTTTGTAGAGATGGGGGTCTTGCTATGTTGTCCAGGCTAATCTCAAACTCCTGGGCTCAAGTAATCCTCCTGCCTTGGCCTTCCAAAGTGCTGGGATTATAGACATGAGCCACTGTACCTGGCCTTTATTGCTTTTTTTTAATTTTTTTATTTTTTTTGAGACAAAGTCTCACTCTGTCGTCCAGGCTGGAGTGCAGTGGCATGATTTTGGCTCACTGCAACCTCTGCTTCCTGGGTTCAAGCAATTCTCCTGCCTCAACCTCCTGAGTAGCTGGGATTATAGACGTGCACCACCACACCCAGCTAAGTTTTGTATTTTTAGTAGAGACGGGATTTCACCATGTTCGTCAGGCTGATCTCAAACTCCTGACCTCGTGATCTGCCCACCTCGGCCTCCCAAAGTGCTAAGATTACAGATGTGAGTCACCGTATCCAGCCACATAATGCTTTTTATTATTGAACTTTTTAAATGATAATGTCCTGTATCTGATGGCTCTGAAGACAAAACCTTTCAACTTCCCTGTCCTGAGTTGTTTTTCAAGGTATGGGTTGTGGCTAGTGGAACATGAAATCATTTTAGTGTATTGTGATCATAATTAAAAAAAACTTAAATAGAGTAGAAGTATCAGAATCTGTATTATGTAATAATGGTATATATTGTTATATGAAACTATTGTTTCATACATACATGTGTATATGTGTGGATGGATCATGATGTCAAATTCTTTTTTTTGAGACGGGAGTTTCATTCATGCCAGGCTGGAGTGCAGTGGCACGATCTTGGCTCACTGCAACCTCCAGCTCCCTGGTTCAAATGATTCTCCTGCCTCAGCCTCCCGAGTAGGTGGGACTACAGGCGTGCGCTACCACGCCCAGCTAATTTTTGTATTTTTTTAGTAGAGACAGAGTTTCAGCATGTTGGCCAGGATAGTCTTGATCTGTTGACCTTGTGATCCTCCCACAGTGCTGGGATTACAGGCTTGAGCCACCGCACCCGGCTTTTTTTTTTTTTTTTTTTTTTGAGACAGTGTCTTGCTCTGTCACCAGCCTGGAGTGCAGTAGCACGATATTGGCTCACTGCAACCTCCGCCTCCCAGGTTCAAACTTTACTCCTGCCTCAGCCTCCCAAGTAGCTGGAATTGCAGGCACCCACCACCACGCCCGGCTAATTTTTCTATTTTTAGTAGAGACAGGGTTTTGCAATTTTGGCCAGGCTGCTTTCGAACTCCTGACCTCAGGTAATCTCCCCAGCTAGGCTTCCCAAAGTGCTGGGATTACAGGCGTGAACCCAGTGCCCAGCCCATGATGTCAAATTCTTATTGTAAATCTCTGTCAAAAAAAAAAAAAAATTCAAAAGCACTAGTTTAACCTGATAAACTGTTCCATGTAGCATATCTGGAATTTTGGCCCCCACTTGCAGAAAAGAGAGAGGACAAAATGCTTTGTCATCCTGCTAAAAGTAGTTACCCTTTGGTTGTCTGTATACGGACTGTTCTAATTGTTACTCATGCTGATGTTTCAGTTATGGACCATTTCCCCCTTGTCATCTAATAATACATATTGCTGCCAAATTAGCTGTTTCTTCCTCCCAACCATGCACTTAGGGAATACACACTTGTAGATAGTTTTCATAGTAATAAAAAAGGAGTTAAGGGTCTGATGCAGAGTAGTGAAAGTATTTAAGAGTTAAATGGTAGCCTAAGCAAAATATAAATAGAAAATCAAAACTGCTACCAAAACAAAATTCATCAAATGTCTTTCAAAACCAAATAGAAGTTATTTTTGGATTATGCATGTTGTTGTTCCTTTCCATTATCTTGGATCATTAAGAACACGAAATAGGTGGGCGTGGTGGCTCACGCCTGTAATCCAAGCACTTTGGAGGCCAAGGAGGGCAGATCACCTGAGGTCGGGAGTTCAAGACCACCCTGACCAACATGGTGAAACCCCATCTTTATTTAATGAATAAATAAATAAAAAAGAACACGAAATAGATCTACAAACATACTCTCTCTGGTGAAACTGAATTCCTTGATTCCCCTCCTCTTGTTATGCTCAGTATCCTTTTGTCTTTCTACACTTTTCTCGTCTAATTAATCTTATCCCCATCACCCATCTTTTCACTGCTGTCTTATACATCAAACCATACTCCTACTTTAAGGTTTTTTTCCATACTTACGTACTATCATCAGTGATCTAGTTACACAGTCCAGTGGCTTTTGAGGTTTTTTTGTTTGTTTGTTTGTTTGAGACAGGGTCTCACTCAGTTGTCCATGCGAGGTGCAGTGGAGTGGTGCCATCATGACTTACTGTATCACTGTAGCCTCAATCTCCCAGGCTCAAGTGATCCTCCCACCTTAGCTTCCCAAGTAGCTGGGACCACAGGCATGTGCCATCACACCCAGCTACTTTTAAATTTTTTATAGAGGCAGAGTCTTGCTGTGTTTCTCAGGCTGCTCAAACTCCTGGGCTCAAGCAATCTTCCCTCCTCGGCCTCCCAAAGTGCTGGAATTACAGGCATGAACTGTCACACCTGGCCCTTTGTAAAAAGTTTTTATTCACTTTTTTTTTTTTTTTTTGGAGACACTCTTTCACTCTGTCACTGAGGCTGGAGTGCAGTGGTGCAATCTTGGCTTACTGCAACCTTTGCCTACCAGGTTCAAGTGATTCTCCTGCCTCAGACTCCCAAGTAGCAGGGACTACAGGCACACATCACCACATGAATTTTTGTATTATTAATGGAGACAGGGTTTCACCATGTTGGCCAGCTTGATCATGAACTTCTGAACTCAAGTGATCCGTCTGCCTCGGCCTCCCAAAGTTCTGGGATTACAGGCGTGAGCCACCATGCTGGGCCCATTCACTTTTTTTCTCTGTTTCCTTTGATCCTCTCGGCTATCCTGTCTGCACTGAAACTTTTCTCTTGCCATGATTCTCTTTCATTCTGTCCCCCAACTCTGGAGATCCCCAGGTTGAGTCTCAGCCTCCTTCCTAGACTCCATATCCTCTCAAGAGCGGGCATGCCCCAAGGTTGTGACATTGATCCTCAAATTCTTTCACTGTATGCTTTCTCCCTCAGGAGTCACCTGCTTTTATGACCTCCCTTTC
The DNA here is from genome assembly GCF_030222135.1 of Aotus nancymaae. Lineage (NCBI taxonomy): Eukaryota > Metazoa > Chordata > Mammalia > Primates > Aotidae > Aotus > Aotus nancymaae. The sequence goes on from NW_026988467.1 coordinate 24,347,802, forward strand.
ACCTTTATGATCATGACCTCCAGATCTTTTTCCAACATAACCCCTACACCTCTAAGTAGTTGGCCCATATCTTCAATTCATTTTCTGACATCTCCTCCTGAAATAAACTACTTTCACAAAAAACTTGTCTTATACTGAGTTTTTCATGTTTTACCTAACCCCTTAACTAACTTTATTGACAATATTTACCATTACAGAAAAGTTTGTGCCTTTTGACCTGATATTCTCATTCATGCAAATTAGTCCTAAGGGGGAAAAATAATTCTGAAGGTAAACACACTCACAGACACACACACACATACACTCTCTCTCTATATATATATACACACACACATATATATACGTGTGTGTGTGTGTGTGTGTGTGTGTATATATATATATATATATATACACACACACACACTCTGGAGCCAAATTTCTTGAATTTAAATCCATCTTTGTCACTTACTGTGTGATCCTGGGCAAATTACATTACCTCTGTGGTACTTTGGTTCTCTGACATGTAAAGTTGGGACAGTAATAATGCCTAATTTATAGGTCATTGTATAGGTAAATGAATTATTATATAAAGCACTTACAGTAGAACTGGTACAATGTAAGCACTATATAAATATTAGCTTTTACATTGGGCTCACTTTAACTTTATAATATTTAATAACTTGGAAAATCTAGAAGGAATATTTACATGAAATTTAGGTGAACTTGATGGAATATATGTAACGGTTAAAGATCATGGCTGGGCGCAGTGGTGCACACCTGTAATCCCAGCACTTTGGGAGGCTAAAGTGGGTGGATTGCTTGAGTACAGGAGATCGAGACCCAACCTGGGCAACATCTCTACAAAAATTAGTCGGGCTTGGTGGCACGCATCTGTAGTCCCAGCTACTCAGGAAGCTGAGGTGAGAGGATTGCTGCAGTGAGCCGAGATCGCACCACTGCACCCCAGCTTGGGTGACAGAGCAAGACCCTGTCTCAAAAAATAAGAGAGAGAGATCATAATTGTGAAGAGCTTGGTAACATAGAAAATGTGTGTGATGTACTTTAAAAAATGATAATATTTTTGCATGGTGAGGTTAGGGAATGATGTCCTCCCCCCATTGTTATAATTTTGTTTATTCACAAATAAAAATCTCAGAACAAAAAAGGTTCCCATCTAAATTTGCTTTTAATATAACCATCATTCTCCCAGATTTGAAATTTCAGTCCTTCTTGACTTCATCTTTCTTTCCCTACCACCAGTCAAAATGTTTCTTAAATTTATTTCTTTGTGATCTTATTACTGTTACTGTGTCCTCCTAACTTTAAATTTAGACTATGGAATTGGTAATCTGTTTGACTTGTTTCTTTTTTCTATCCCACTTTTTTTCTTTTTCTTTTTTTAATTATTTATCCAAGACTGACATCAATACAAGTATCTATTCCACTTTTTATACCATCACAGACTAATTTTTCTAAATTACTATTTTGTACCCATCACATTTCCTGCTCAAAGATCTTCATTATTCTTTTTTCTTTAGAAGGTGAACCCCAGGCCGGGTGTGGTGGCTCACGCCTATTATCCCAGCACTTTGGGAGGCCGAGGTGGGTGGATCACGAGGTCAAGAGATCGAGACCATCCTGGTCAACATGGTGAAACCTCGTCTCTGCTAAAAATACAAAAATTAGCCAGGCATGGTGGTGCACACTTGTAGTCCCAGCTACTCGGGAGGCTGAGGCAGGAGAATTGCTTGAACCCAGGAGGAGGAAGTTGCGGTGAGCTGAGATCGCGCCATTGCACTCCAGCCTGGGTAACAAGAGCGAAACTCTGTCTCAAAAAAAAAAAGAAAAAGTTGAACCCCAGACTCATTACCTTGGCATTTTGTTTTGTTTTGTTTTCTAAGACCAAGTTTTGCTCTTGTTGCCCAGGCTGGAGTGCAGTGGCACAATCTCGGTTCATTGCAACCTCTGCCTCCTGGTTCAAGCGTTTCTCCTGCCTCAGCCTACCAAGTAGCTGGGATTACAGGTGCCTGCCACCATGTTTGGCTAATTTTTTATATTTTTAGTAGAGATAAGGTTTCACCATGTTGGCCAGGATGTTCTTGAACTCCTGACCTCAAGTGATCCACCCACCTCGGCCTCCCAAAGTGCTGGGATGATAGGTGTGAGCTATTGCACTCAGCCTAGCTTGACATTTAAAACCTGCTATGGTTGGCCCCTTTTTTACCTTTCCAACTTTGTTTTTTAGCTACTCTCATTACTAAACCTGTAGTTCCAGCCAAACTATCTGCCTAGAGATCCTCTTCAGATTCTGCCACCATGCCTTTGCTCACACTGTTCTCTTGCTTGGATTTGCCTCACCCCTTCTTTCTGCTTATTCATGCCTTCCTCTTACTTCACTGTCCACCTTTCTTGACAACTTGAGTTCTTACTGATTATTCCTGTCTCTGAACTCCTATAGTCCTAATTGGATATAGCAGTTATTTATTATGACTTTGTTACTTGTCTGTCTGTATCCTTTATTTACAAATAGATGGTAAGTGATTTGAGGTCAGGGGTGAGTTTTTACTTCTGTGTTCTTAGAACAGGACAAATGCTGTCAGTATGTGGTGTGTGTGTGTGTTTTGTTTTGTTTTGTTTTTTGAGACAGGATCTCACTCTTCTCAGGCTGTAGTACATGGCACGATCTTAGCTTACTGCAGCCTCAACCTTCCAGGCTCAAATGATCCTCCTGCCCCAGCCTCCTGAGTAGCGGATGTACATCACCACACCTGGCTGATTTTTGTATTTTTTGTAGAGATGGAGTTTTGCCATGTTGCTCAGGCTGGTTGCAAACTCCTGGGCTCAAGTGATCTTCCTGGCTCAGCCTCCCAAAGTGCTAGGACTACAGGCATAAGCCACTGTGCCCAGCCTCAGCATGTGTTTTTTAAGACGTAGGTAACAAGCTTAGTAGAGATATGTCTTTAGATAAATAAAGTACTTATCAAGGTCTCAAAGATTTTAAGCTTCACTAAAAATAGCCTGCAAAATGATTCTAGTTTTCAGGGAAACTGTGAACTTAATATAGATGAATAGGGTTTTAACATGTTAGTCAAAACCAATCTCTGTTTGGCTTCAGTTGGAGTCCAGAGGTATTTATTCTCTTTTAGATTCTCCAGGGCACCAAAATTCTGAATTGCAGTTCTTTGGAGATTACTTTAGAAGTTAAATGCAGAGTGTGTGCAATGGCTTATGCCTGTAATCCCAGCGCTTTGGGAGGCCAAGGCAGTAGATCACCTGAGGTCCAGAGTTTGAGAATAGCCTGGCTAACATGGCAAAACCCCATCTCTAATAAAAATTAGCCAGGCCTGGTGGTGGGCGCCTGTAATCCCAGCTACTTGGGAGGCTGAGGCATGAGAATTGCTTGAACCTGGACAGCAGAGTTTGGCAGTGAGCTGAGATCATGACACTGAACTCCAGCCTGGGCAACAGAGCAAGACCTGTCTCAATAAAAAGAAGAAAAAAAAAAAGGTTAAATGCAACCCAGTTCCCAGGTTTGTCAGAACGAAAGAAGAAAAATTTTGACTTGGTCTATAGTATTAACCAGGGCTTTGAGCTAGCAAAGAGCAAATTTATCAATTTAAAGAAGAGACTATTTCATAATCATTTTTCTAGTTGGAAATATTTAAGGGTATAATTTTGCTTTTAAGGGAAATTAAAACCACATTATTCTGGGTTAATATGAAATCTCAAGTTGTTGCTTCATTTCCTTAGCGCCAGCAGAGACTTCAGAAGGAACGCCTCATGAATGACTTCTCTGCAGCCTTAAACAATTTCCAAGCTGTGCAGAGAAGGGTATCCGAAAAGGAAAAGGAGAGTATTGCCAGAGCAAGAGCTGGATCTCGTCTTTCTGTAAGTTGATTCCCAAAAGAAAACCTTTGCAATTTCAGAATGTTCTTTCCCAAGTTCGTAGGTTTTTTTTTTTCTTTTTCTGTTTGACCAATAAACATATAAGTTAGCTGCTGTGAAAATGGCAGGTTGGTATAACCTATCTAAAAAATATGTATGCATGTGATCAAAGCCTAGAAAGGAATCCGAATGAGGGTTAAAAGATACAAGAGGAAGAACTATGTGTAATTTTCTTTTTCATTTTGATAATATTGGTCTTAACATTAAAAACCTAAAAATGAAAAATAATGAAACTCTTTCCTGGAATATAACAGGCTAGTTTATTTGGACTAGCCCTCTGTTTTTGAAAAGGATTATCAAATACTGGATTTTAAAAATCCAGCTTCTCAAAAGTATCAACGATTTATGAAAACATTAAGGTAAAGCCTGAGAGATAAGCAGAACACTGAAACTGCTTTTGCATTGAGTATGTTTACTGAAGGCAAACTTGAACTTCAGTTTTGATATCCTCATGGCATGAGGAGGATAAAAGTCAAAGCCAAAGGTCCACACAAGGTAGAGAATATGAAAGAAAGTACAACTCAGATTAAACTGGGCCCTAAAAGACTATGTCCTTAGAATATCAATTCAAAAGTGAGCTCTCCTTTCCCCCAGCAGATTGCAAAAACATTGCATTAGCACTGAACTGAGCAGATGGAGGAGGGCAGGAGGGAGGAGAAACCCAGACAGTAGTTTGTACCACAAAGTAACCTTCTTCAGACAGATTTTCTGCTCAAATTCATCCTATCTGAATGGTTTAGTGGTCCTGGACTGGTAAAGCCACCTATATGCTGGGTAGAAGCAAACACAAATTCCCGCTGTAGAAAGACACCTTTATCCTAACGCTGAAATAATACTCCCAAATAATTTTTCTAGGGCAGTAAGTACCATTCACTAATAATAACCATGTATACAAAGAAACAAATTACTCTGAACAAGAATTATTCTTATTATGTAGAAACAATAGTGAAGTGAAACATACCTCCAAAGACTTTGTACATTAGAATTACAAGACAACTATATTCACTGTGTTTAAAGACATAAAAGGCTGAAAACCTCTGCAGGAAACTATAGAAAGCTTTGAAAAGGTGTCAAATGAATTTCTAAAATGAAAAGATATAATATGGAAACTTAAAAATTTAGTGGATAGGCTGGGCACGGTGGCTCACGCCTGTAATCCCAGCACTTTGGGAGGCCGAGGTGGGCAGATCACAAGGTCAAGAGATCAAGACCATCCTGGCCAACATGGTGAAACCCCGTCTCTACTAAAAAAAAAAAAAAAAAAGCTCAGAGGTCTTTCTTATGGCCGGGCATGGTGGCTCACGCCTGTAATCCAAGCACTTTGGAGGCCAAGGTGGGCGGATCACCTGAGGTCGGGAGTTCAAGACCAGCCTGACCAACATGGTGAAACCCCGTCTTTAAAAAAAAAAAAAAAAATTTAGTGGATGGGTGGTTTAACTAGAAATTGGTTAGAAGATATTATCCAGCATGTAGCATGGGGGTAAGAGGTTAAATATGGAAGAAAGATGATGAGAATTGGAGAACGGAGTAAAAAGATCGAATGTGGTTTTAACTGGAGTTATAGAATGAGAATAGGGCAAACATAGAATAAAGGTGATATTTGAAGAAATAATGACTGATAATCTCCAGAACTTATGAAAAACACTAGCCCACAGTTTCAAGAAACCTAACAGATCCCAGGCAGGATAAATGAAATCTCTAATCTGGATACATCAAAAGACAAATTTCAGAACAGAGACAAAGAGAAAAGTCATAAAAATAGCTGGAAAAACAATAGAATACCTTCAAAGATAAAATAGTTAGATTGGCAGTTGACTTCTCAACAACAGTGGAAGCCAGAAGTAGAGTGCTATCTTGAATGTTAATGAAGGACAATAACTGTCTACCTAGGATTCTAAACCCACTGAAAATATATGTCAAGAATGAGGGCTAAAGATATATATATATTTTTTGAGATGGAGTTTCGCCCTTTTTACCCAGGCTGGAGTGCAGTGGCGCGATCTTGGCTCACCGCAACCTCCGCCTCCTGGGTTCAGGCAGTTCTCCTGCCTCAGCCTCCTGAGTAGCTGGGACTACAGGCACGCGCCACCATACCCAGCTAATTTTTTGTATTTTTAGTAGAGACGGGGTTTCACCATGTTGACCAGGATGGTCTCGATCTCTTGACCTCATGATCCACCCGCCTCGGCCTCCCAAAGTGCTGGGATTACAGGCGTGAGCCACCGCGCCCGGCCCAAGACATTTTCAATCAAAAGTGAGTTTTCTATCAGCACACCTTACTGAAGGAAATTCTAAAGAATGTATTTCAGGTGAAAGGAAAGTGATCTCAGATGAAAAGTCTGAAAAGCAGAAAGAAATGAAGAACAAAAAAAGTGGTATATGTGAAAAGACAAGTCACAGACAGGGAGAAGACATTGCTATATTTGTTTAATAGCAAAGAACTAGCATTTAGAATACATAAAGAATTCCCATGAATCAATAAGAAAAAGATGCAATAGAACAAAATTGTCAAACTTTTTGATCTCAGGACCCCATTACACTCTTAAAAATTATTAAGTTCTCTTCTTGAATCTTAAAAAAAAAAAATTACTAAGGACCTGTATTAGTCTGTTCTCACACTGCTATAATGAACTGCCCAAGGCCGGGCGCGGTGGCTCACCTCTCTAATCTCAGCGCTTTGGGAGGCCGAGGCAGGCGATCATGAGGTCAGGAGTTCAAGACCAGCCTGCCCAACATGGTGAAACCCCGTCTCTACTGAAAATACAAAAAATTAGCCGGGCATGGTGGCAGGCACCCATAATCTCAGCTACTTGGGAGGCTGAAGCAGGAGAATTGATTGAACCCGGGAGGTGGAAGTTGCAATGAGCTGAGACCACACCACTGCACTCCAGCCTGGGTGACAGAGTGAGACTCTGTCTCAAAAAAAAAAAAAAAACTGCCCATGACTGGGTCATTTATATAGGAAAGAGGTTTCATTGACTCACAGTTACACATGGCTGGGGAGGCTTCAAGAAACTTTCAGTCATGTTGAAAGACACCTCTTCAGAGGGCAGCAGGAGAGATAATTAGTGCCCAGCAAAGGGGGAAGCCCCTTATAAAAACCATCAGATGTTGTGAGAACTCACACATTATCACGAGAACAGCATGGGGAAAACTGTCCCTGTGATTCAGTTTTCTCCATCTGGTCTCGCTGTTGACACGTAGGGATTATTACAATTCAAGGTGAGTTTTGGGTGGGGACACAGAGTCAAACCATATCAGACCCCAAAGAAGTGTTGTTTATATGAGTCATATCTATTAATGTCTACTGTATTAGAAATTAAAACTGAGAAAAATTTTGGATGTTTATTCATTTTTAAATAATATACTCATTACGTATTAATATGAATATAAATTAGTTTTTTTATGCACATAGGGAAAGAAGGAATTAAACCAGATTTTTAATTTTAAAAAATTGTGTTTCCAAGAAAAAAATTAGTGAGCAGAGTAGTATTATTTTCATTTTTGCAAATACAGACATTTTTTAAGTGTCTGGCTTACCAGAAGGCAGCTAGATTTTCATAGCTGCTTTTGTTTTTTAACCTCCACACTAAAGATGTAAATGATTTATATACCACCATTACAGTTCTGAATTTGACTATGTACTTACTTTTACCGGTGAATTTTATACTTTCATATGTTTTCATTTTACTAATTAGCATGTTTTTCATTCAGCTTGAAGAACTTCCTTTAGCACTTCATGTGAGGCAGGTCTAGTGGTGATGAACTCTCAGCTTTTATCGTCTGGGATTGTATCTGCTGTTATATTCAGTCTGTTGTGATAGGTTGTTCTGGTTGAAGTATCTGAAGAAAATCCAAGCTGGCAGAAATATACAATTGGAAAAGGAATATTTTTATAACCTTTTCAGATCATTGTTGATACTCTTCTTTGATACTACATCAAAACTTGACAGAAGTTACATTGTAGAATCAAAAACCATAATTATTACTTCATACTCTGTTACATTAACATCTGTTGGTCTGTGTTATACTTAGATTGGATCTTTTATCCATGCATGATTTTTGTAGCATCATGTATTTATCATTTGGATAGTACTGGTTCCCTGAGTTATGCAGGTCTTCCAAAAGTTGATATATTTTATTTTACAATATTAAAAACAAACATATTTCCATCAGTTTCACCAGAAAAGTCTTCAACTATTGGGAAATTCTTAGAGTGGTAGATACAAGTCTCTCTCATCAGTTTCACCAGAAAAGTCTTTAACTATTGGGAAATTCTTAGAGTGGTAGATACAAGTCTTCTAAAATTCTTTTTTTTTTTTTTTACTTTAAAGCTACATTTTTATCATTAGCAACAAACACAGTCTGTTGTTTTTCTTGAAGTGACAGGCTCATACTTACTTTCAACAAGTTGTCTGCCAAATACCCATCTGAAAAGTTTATATGTATACATTTATAAAAGTTTTAAAGCTTTTAAATTAGTTTTTAGTAAGTCCTTATAAAACTATATTGAATAAGTAAAAATGGTATTTCCTAAAAAAAGTGGCTAGTTCAGCCTGCAGTTCCATTATACAAGTGCTTTTCCTAGAGACAAACATTGTATTTCTTTTTTGAGATAGAGTCTTGCTCTGTCACCCAGGCTGAAATGCAGTGGCACAATCTTAGCTTTAACCTCTGCCTCCCGGGTTCAAGCAATTCTCCTGCCTCAGCCTCCCTAGTAGATGGGATTACAGGTGTGCACCACCATGCCTAGCTAATTTTTGTATTTTTAGTAGAGATGGGGTTTCACCATGTTGGCCGGGCTGGTCTTGGACTCCTGACCTCAGTAATCCGCCCACCTCAGCCTCCCAAAGTTCTGAGATTACAGACGTGAGCCACCATGCCCGGCCCCAACATTGTATTTCTTTATGCAGCAGAAGTACTTTATGTGTATGTGCCATTTCACCATACATAATAGTAGAAAGATGTGTATTGAGGGGTCAACGTTTAATTAATAACTTGTATGGCTTTAAGGACACATTGGCTTTTTTTTTTTTTTAAGACGGAGTCTCGATCTGTCGCCAGGCTGGAGTACAGTGGCCCGATCTCAGCTCACTGCAACCTTTGCCTCCCATGTTCAAGCGATTTCCTTGCCTCCGCCTCCCAAGTAGCTGGGACTACAGGCACTCACCACTGTGCCCGGCTAATTTTTTGTATTTAAGTAGAGAGGGGGTTTCACCATGTTGGCCAGAGTGGTCTTGATCTCCTGACCTCATGATCCGCCAGCCTCTGCCTCCCAAAGTGCTGGGATTACAGGCGTGAGCCACCATGCCCAGCCCACATTGGCTTTTAAAATACTGTCAGTGTAGTGATGAAGAATACAATAATACTAGTGCAATTTGATGCCACTGCCTTGAGCCATTTTATCTACCTGTATTAACAAGAATATAAACATATATATTATACAATATATATTATATATGTACAACGTATATAAACATATATTGTATAATATATATAATTTATATTGTATTATATATAATGTGTATATATACATTGTACATATATATTATACATATATGTACATAATTATATTGTTCTTATGTTTCTATATATGTTTATATTGTATAATGCATATGTATTATACAATATATGTATTGTATTATATATGTATAATACAATACATATAGTGTAATAATACAATACATATATTGTATAATACATAGGCATTATATATGTATTATATATGTATAATACAATACATGTAATATATAATTATATATAATATACATTATAATATATAATGTAATATATATTATACATATAATACAATATAAACATACAATAAGAACATAAACCGTATAATTCCATTTAAGTTCAAAAACAGGCAAAATGATATTGAATAAGGATATATCTCACTATTCTTAAAGTGCAAGAAAATGATTTTCACAAAGTCAAGATAATAGATATTTTAAAAGGGAGAGATGGAGTTGTAACTGGAGAAGAGCACATGAGTGGGCTTTTAGGACTCTGGAAGTGTTATTTCTTGGTCTGGGGTAAAGGTGAAAATAAAAACAAAAACAAAAAACCCCATAGTGTTCCTCTGAGTGGATATTCTCTTCCTTTTGCTTGTCCTGTGTTGCTATTATAAAAAGGGTAAGCTTTTTAAAAATGGCAATACATTGATTTTCACCATTTTTTCTTTGTTTTTATTTATTTATTTAATTTATTTTTTCTGAGAGAGAGTCTTGCTCTGTCGCTCAGGCTGGAGTGCAGTGACGCGATCTCAACTCACTGCAACCTCTGCCACCTGGGTTTAAGTGATTCTCCTGCCTCAGCCTCCCCAGTAGCTGGGATTACAGGCGCCTGCCACCACACCCAGCTAATTTTTGTATTTTAGTAGAATGGGTTTTCACCATCATAGCCAGGCTGGTCACAAACTCCTGACCTCAAGTGATCTACCTGCCTGGGCCTCCCAAAGTGCTGGGATTACAGGTGTGAGCCACCGTGCCCAGCCTGTTTTTAAATTGTAAAAGTAATACATGCATTGGACTGATTTTTTATAATAATAATATTGATTCTTACAGCTTGATTAGAAAGCATACTTTTTTCTCATCAAACAGTAACACCTGAAAGACTCAATTGTTAGTCTTTCACCAAATGCCAAAAATCCTGGTAAATTCCCTTTCAAAGTAACACTATGTACTTGCCTAACTTTTTAAATTCAATAGTATTAGATAAATTACCACTGGAAATACTATTTTTCAAAAATGTTCTGTGCCAAAGAGACTGTGGTAAATCAGAGTTATTGTAGGAATTAAACAAAATAATGTACAGAAAATAAGTGCCCCCCAGTAAATTCTGTTAAGTCAAAATCTGCCATGATTGGAAGCAGCCTTCTTGAAAATAAAGGTTAGTGGGCCGGGCGCTGTGGCTCATGCCTGTAATCCCAGCACTTTGGGACGCTGAGGCGGGTGGATCACAAGGTCAGGAGTTCAAGACCAGCCTGGCCAATATGGTGAAACCCCGTCTCTACTAAAAATACAAAAATTAGGTGGGCGTGGTGGCATGCACCTGTAGTCCCAGCTGCTCAGGAGACTGAGGCAGAAGAATCGCTTGAACCCGGAAGGCAGAGGTTGCAGTGAGCTGAGATCATGCCAGTGCATTCCGGCCTGGGTGACAGAGCAAGATTTCATCTCAAAAAAAAAAAAGAAAAAAGAAAAAGAAAAGAAAGGTTAGTTTATATGTATTTAACTATGCTAAATCCCATCTCTCCAGAGTTTAATATATATTGATGACTGATTAGCAACTTTCTCAAAGATCTCTTTACCACACCTCAGTAACAATTAAAAAAAAAACCTTAGGAGAAAAAAAGATAACATCATTTACATTAGACTGATTTTTGAAGTGAGTCTGCTTTAGTACCTAATATGCTATGTCTATTTAAAATTCTTTTTACATGGTCTGAAATTTTATTTTCTTACCAGGTTTCAAACTTCTCTTAATATACCTCTCCCCAAATTTTAAAATATTTTCTTGTTGTTATTTTTATTTTTAGCCCTCTCTCTTACCCATATTATTCTCCACCCTTTTCAGTATGGTTTCTGTTCTGGACTCAAACCGGAATGCAGATTTTCTTCAACCACTTTATACCCATTTCTTAGTTGAGACAGATTGCCAGAGTCCAGTGTCATCTTACAGATTCTGTTGGTGTCAAAGGATATTGCTTCTTTATATTGTGCTAAGAAAGCCCTTGTTTTGTATGTCTGTCTGTGACATGTTTCTGGATGACAGCAGCAATAATCCTATCTACTTTCTAGGCAGAAGAGAGGCAAAGAGAGGAGCAGCTGGTCTCATTTGACAGGTAATAGAATTATTCGTACAACCTGCTGGATAATTGAGGTGGGAATCTATCTCATTAATACTTCTTTTAATTTTAAAAATTAATGAAAAAAAATGGAGGGCAAAATAAAGGGGGACCTGGAGTGGATAACATAATCCATAGAATAAAATTAAAAAGTCAAAACCATGGGCTCTTCCAAGATCTTTGAGTTATAGAAGGAATAATTTCAAGGTGAATAAAAAATTCAAAGAAACCATTGATGTCTATGTGTTAAGCAGAGAGCTTGACTCCCTAGGAATAAGTATGAACCCACACATCTACAGATTAGGAGGTCTAAGTCATCTTACCTCTAATTCAGATTAAAGCCCTTCAGAGTTCTTGGGTCTCTGTTTACTCATCTATAAAATGGAAGCAACCTAGCTTTCTAGGAGTATTGAGAGGAAAAGCAGACAATTTGTATCTGAATGATGTTCCTTTTTTTTTTTTTTTTTTTTGAGACGGAGTCTCACTGTTGCCCAGACGGGAGTGCAGTGGCGTGATCTCAGCTCACTGCAACCTCCACCTCCCAGGTTCAAGCAATTCTCCTGCCTCAGCCTTCCGAGTAGCTAGGACTATAGGCACCCACCATCACGCCCGGCTAATTTTTTGTATTTTTTTTAGTAGAGATGGGGTTTCACCATGTTTGCCAAGATGGTCTTGATCTCCTGAGCTTGTGATCTGCCCACTTCAGCCTCCCAAAGTGCTGGAATTACAGGCGTGAGCCACAATGCCCAGCTCTGAATGATGTTCTTAATGTTTCCAAACTAGTCCCATAGAGGTTTATTGGTGGTATTAGTTCAGAACTTGATGTGTTTTAGCATAGATATATGCTATACTATGAGCACCTCAATATACTATACTTCCCACTATACTATGAGCACCTCAAAGGCCTGGGGACTCTGTCTTAGTTTTGTATCTCTGGCATGTAGAGGACATTCTTTAAACATTGTAGAAATGAAGTTATGATACTATTGGGAAAACACATAATAATGGAATTTCTTTTTTTTTTTTTTTTTTTTGAGATGGAGTCTCACTCTGTTGCCCAGGCTGGAGTGCAGTGGCATGATCTTGGCTCACTACAACCTCTGCCTCCCAAGTTCAAGCGATTCTTCTGTCTCAGCCTCCTGAGTAGCTGGGACTATAGGCACACACCACCACACCTGGCTAATTTTTGTATGTTTAGTAGAGACAGGGTTTTACTATATTGGCCAGGCTGGTCTTGAGCTCTTGACCTCATGATCCGCCTGTCTCAGCCTCCCAAATTGCTAAGATTAAAGGCATGAGCCACCATGCCCAGCCGATAATGGAATTTTAAAGTGTTTTATATGTAGTATAATAAGCAATATGTCTTCCTTTTAAATGCTTGAAAAAAAAAAAAGGCAGTGGGGCATGGTGACTCAAGCCTGTAATCCCAGCACTGTGGGAGACTGAGGTGGGTGGATCACCTGAGGTCAGGAGTTGGAGACCAGCCTGGCCAAGATGGTGAAAACCCATCTCTACTAAAAATACAAAAATTAGCTGGGCATAGAGGCGGGACCCTATAATCCTGGCTACTGGAGAGGCTGAGGCAGAAGAATCACTTGAACCCGGTGGATGGAGGTTGTAGTGAGCTGAGATTGCACCACTTCACTCAGCCTGTATGAAAGAGTGAAACTCTGTCTCCAAAAAAAAAAAAAAAAAAAAAAAGCCAGCCACAGTGGCTCATGCCTGTAATCCCAGCACTTTGGGAGGCTGAAGCGGACAGATCACGAGGAATCAGAATTTCGAGACTAGCCTAACCAATATGGTGAAACGCCATCTCTACTAAAATACAAAAATTAGCTTGGTGGTGCACGCCTGTAATCCCAGCTACTCAGGAGGCTGAGGCAAGAGAATCGCTTGAACCCAGGAGGTGGAAGCTGCAGTGAGCCAAGATCGCACCACTGCACTCCAACCTGAGTGACAGAGCGAGACTGTCTCAAAAAAAAAGGAAAAGAAAAAGCAGCCAGGCATGGTGGCTCAAGCCACTCACAGCACTTTGTTAGTTTGAGGCAGGAGAATTGCTTGAAGCCAGGAGTTTGAGACCAGCCTGGGCAACAAAGCAAGACCCCTGTCTCTACAAAAAAATAAAAAGAAAGAAGAAAAGAGTTATAACATTTCATTAGCTTTCTGTTAAGAGAGTTTTTTATGGGTTGTGTTTTTTTTTTTTGTTTTTTTTTTTAAGATGGGGTTTCACCATGATGGCCAGGCTGGTCTTGAACTCCTGACCTCAGGTGATCCACCCACCTCAGCCTCCCAAAGTGCTAGGATTACAGGCGTGAGCCACCATGCCTGGCTAGGTTGTTTATTTTTTGTTTTTTAATAGAGACGAGGGTTTTGCTGTGTTAGTGTTAGCCAGGTTGGTCTGGAACTCCTGGCCTCAAACAATCCTCCTGCCTTAGCCTCCCAAAGTGCTAGGATTACAGGTGTGAGCCACCGGGCCTGGCCTGTTAATAGGTATTTAACCCAAAGCATAACCTTAAGGAAATTTCTGAAAACCAGGAGATGTGATTCTGTTGAACCAATTGGCAAGGCACTGATAGGTCACTTAGCTTGCTCTTCTCCACCCACTTAGTACTGAAGGTACCAATGCAGCTTGCACTTTGAGAGTGCCCTGGAAGATGATAGGTCAGTATAATTCATTGAGTTCAAATCTCTGGCTACTTTCCTTGTCTGGCAAACCCCAGTGAGATTACAGAGTATACCCCTAAATAGAAACAGCCAGGAGTCCCATCCCTCATAATTCTACTACATGTCCACTTTGCCCATGGAAGCTGAGTCTTTGTTTTCTGGTATCATCAGCTCTTTGCTTCTGGATATGAAGGATGTAACCCTCCAGGGCTTTGTATTGATAACAGAGGAGTGGAACCCTGGTAATGTCTTTGCATAGGTTCTGCTGGCAGTAGAGATGTTGGAGATATGTCTTGTTATGCCTTAGAGAGGAGAAATCACCTAAAGTGCTTGTCTCCCTGCAGCCATGAGGAGTGGAACCAGATGCAGAGCCAGGAGGATGAGGTGGCCATCACTGAGCAGGATTTGGAACTTATTAAAGAAAGAGAAACAGCAATTCGACAGCTGGAGGTGAGAACCAGGTCATTTTTTTGTTTGACTCAGTGTGTCTGCAGGTATCTGGACTCTTTAGCTCACCTTAATTCTCTCAATGATTATGAAAAAGTGTAAAATGTGTCATTGTGTGATTTTATTTTTTTCTGTCTCAATGTAATCATGGTGGATTTGAACTACTGCTTTTGTTTTGTTTTGTTTTGTTTTGTTTTTTGAGATGGAGTTTCACTCTTGTTGCCCAGGCTGGAGTGCAATGGCACAATCTCAGCTTACCGCAACCTCTGCTTCCCGGGTTCAAGTGATTCTGCTGCCTCAGCCTCCCAAGTAGCTGGGATTACAGGCATGTGCTGCCACACCCAGCTAATTTTTGTATTTTTAGTAGATACAGGGTTTTGCCATATTGGCCAGACTGTTCTTGAACTCCTGACCTCAAGTGATCTGCCTGCTTCAGCCTCCCAAAGTGCTGGGATTACTGTCATGAACCACTGTGCCTTGCTAAAATATCCTTAAACCTGAGTTTTCTCTGGGTTAGTTTGCTTCAAAAGTAGAGGGCTGCCATCACTGGGATGGGGGGAGGAGAAAAGGAGGGAGAGAAATTTTGAGCTCCTCCTTGGCCTCCATCTGCAGCAGTGGTTCTGAACCCTGACTGCACATGAGGATCACCTGGAGAAGATTTTTTTTTAATGCACCAGCTTTCATCCACCAGTAATTATTTGATGGGATAATGTGAAATTTCCACTTATTATATGTTAAAAACAGGCAAATATCTATAATTTTATATGGTTCAAAGTAATAATTTCTGGGCATGAGGCCCTGGGCACAGGTATTTTTTTTTTAAAGTTCCCCAGGTGATTATAATGTGTAGCCAGGGTTGAGGCCCACCCCCTGCCCTAGAGGCCATTACTGTCTGTATTTATTTATTTATTATTTATTTTTTGAGATGGCGTCTCACTCTGTTGCTCAGGCTGGAGTGCAGCAGCGCATTCTTGGCTCACTGCAACCTCTCTCTCCTGGGTTCAAGCGATTCTTCTGCCTCAGCCTCCCAAGTAGCTGGGATTATAGGTGCCTGCCACCACACCTGGCGAATTTTTGTATTTTTAGTAGAGACAAGGTTTCACCATGTTGGCCAGGCTGATCGTGTCTGTTTTCAGATGGGATAATTTATCTTTAAGTTATGATTATTTTATTGCCTTCAAAAATATCATGTCTTTATTCTTTTTCACCTACTGCTGCTAATTGAATTAATTGTCTAACATTAGAAATATGGCTGAGCACAATGGCTCAGACCTGTAATCCCAGCACTTTGGAGGCTGAGGTGGGAGGATTGCTTGAGCTCAGGAATTCAAGACCAGCCTGAGCAATATAGCAAGACCTTATCTCTACTAAAAATAAAAAATTAGCCAGGTGCTGTAACATGCACCTGTGGTCCCAGCTACTCAGGAGGCTGAAGTCGGAGAATCACTTGAGCCCAGGAGATTAAGGCTGCAGTGAACCATGATCGTGTCACTGCAATCCAGCCTGGGCAACAGAGCAAGACTCTGTTTGAAATAATAATAATAATAATCTTTCCTTTAAAAAAAAATTACAGTTGACCTTCCATATATGCAGGCTTCACATTCTCAGACTCTAGCAACTGTGGATTGAAAATATTCAGAAAAAAAATTAAAAGTAACAATACAACAATAAAAAAAAATGTAAAAAGCAATACAGTGTAACAATATTTTACATAACACATTGTATTAGTTCAATACATCAATACATTACTAATACAATGTAAGTGCTATGTAAAATAGTAATGTAACATTATATAAATAATGTAGAGATGATTTAAAATATAGGTAAGAATGTGCATAAGTTATATGCAAATACTATGCCATTTTATATCAGGGGCTTAGAGGGAGAGAGTCCTGGGACCAATCCCCTGCAGATACTAAGGGATGAATACTGTTATAGCAGGGAGTGGGGTGAGACATATGGAGCTAAGGAAAGAAATGTAATGGATGCCAGGAGTACAATGGATCATTTCACATTCAACAGAGGAAAGTCCAAATTCCTTAGCCAGGTTCAATTTTCATATCTAGGCATTTCCAGACTCTGACATACAAATTCTATGTATGGCAAAGCTAGGTTATTTGCTCTTTAACTGAGTTGGCTTTCTGTTTATATAACTTCTCCTTTGCTTTAAGGCACAACTCATGTCCTACCTCTTCTGCAAAGTCTTCCTTTTCTCCACACCTTCCTTTTTTTTATTTGAGACGGAGTCTTGCTTTGTCGCCAGGCACCAGGCTGGAGTGCAGTGGCACGATCTCGGCTCACTGCAACCTCCGCCTTCCAGGTTCAAGCAATTCTCCTGCCTCAGCCTCCTGAGCAGCTGGGACTACAGGCGCGTGCCACCACGCCCAGCTAATTTTTGTATTTTTTAGTAGAGACGGGGTTTCACCATGTTGGCCAGGATGGTTTCAATCTCTTGACCTCGTGATCCGCCCACCTCGGCCTCCCAAAGTGCTGGGATTACAGGCGTGAGCCACTGTTCCCGGCCTTCTCCACACCTTTCTATACCATTAATTCAGTCATTTCCTATACAGCACTCTTTCTTCTTATTTATTTCATTGTGCACTTATTCTCCACCCCACCCTAGTTAGCTGTATTCACAGCAACTAGCAGACTGCCCCAACTATGGTAGACACTTAGCAAGTGATTGAAATGCTTGCCAAGTTACGATTCCAATTACCCTTCAAACATGGGAGTTCCCATCAAATTTCCATAGGGTCATGCCCCATATGAGCATTTCTTTAATAAGACAGGTTTCCATTGTCTTCCTTCTGCCTGATCATGAGTCAGAAAAACCCAAATATAGGTTGGACGTGGTGGCTCACACCTGTAATCCCAGCACTTTGGGAGGCCAAGGCAGATGGATCACTTGAGGTCAGGAGTTCAAGACCAGCCTGGCCAATGTGGTGAAACTCTACTAAAAATACAAAAATTAGGGCTGAGCACAGGGGCTCATGCCTGTAATCCCAGCACTTGGTGGGAGGCCAAAGCAGGTAGATCATCTTAGGTCAGGAGTTCGAGACTAGCCTGACAAATATGGTGAAACCCTGTCTCTATTAAAAATACAAAAATTAGCTGGGCGTGGTGGTACATGCCTGTAATCCCAGGTACCTGGGAGGCTGAGGAAAGAGAATTGCTTGAACCTGGGAGGCAGAGGTTGCAGTGAGCCGAGATTGTGCCATTGCACTACGGCCTAGGCAACAAGAGTGAAACTCCGTCAAAGAAAAAAAAAGTAGCCAGGTGTGGTGGCCAACACCTGTAATCTCTGCTACTGGGGAGGCCGAGGCAGGAGAATCACTTGAACCTGGGAGATGGAGGTTGCAGTGAGCTGAGATTGTGTCACTGCACTCCAGCCTGGATGACAGAGCAAGACTCTGTCTCAAAAAAATTAAAAAGAAAAAAAGAAAAGGAAAAGAAAGAAAAAGAAGGAAAGGAAGGAAGGGAGGGAGGGAAAAGAAAGAGAAAGAAAGAAGGACGGGGAAGGCAGGGAAAGAAAGAGAAAGGAAAGAAAAGAGAGAGGAAGGGAGGGAGGGAAAGAAAGGGAAAGGAAAAGAAAGAAAAAGGAAGAGAGAAAGAGGCCGGGCACAGTGGCTCACGCCTGTAATCCTAGCACTTTGGGAGACCCAGGCTGGTGGATCACAAGGTCAGGAGTTCGAGAGCAGCCTGGCCAACATGGTGAAACCCCATCTCTACTACAGATACAAAAATTTAGCTGGGTGGCCAGGTGCAGTGGCTCGCGCCTATAATCCCAGCACTTTAGGAGGCCAAGGCAGGTAAATCAAGAGGTCAAGAAATCGAGACCATCCTGGCCAACATGGTGAAACCTTGTCTCTACTAAAATTACAAAAATTAGCTGGGCTTGGTGGCACGTGCCTGTAATCCCAGCTACTCGGGAGGCTGAGGCAGGAGAATCGCTTGAACCCAGGAGGTGGATGTTGCAATGAGCCGAGATTGCACCACTGCAGTCCAGCCTGGCGACAGAGTGAGACTCTGTTTCAAAAAAAAAAAAAAAAATTAGCTGGTGTGGTGGGCATGCCTGTAATCCCAGCTATTCAGGAGGCTGAGGCAGGTGAATTGTTTGAATCCAGGAGGCGGAGGCTGCAGTGAGATGAGATTGTGCCACTGCACTCCAGCCTGGGCAACAGAGCAAGACTCTGTCTCAAAAAAAAGAGGAGAGACTTTGGGAGGCTGAGGCGGGTGGATCACAAAGTCAAGAGATTGAGACCATCCTGGTCAACAGGGTGAAACCCCGTCTCTACTAAAAATACAAAAATTAGCTGGGCATGGTGGTGTGGGCCTGTAGTCCCAGTTACTTGGGAGGCTGAGGCAGGAGAATTGCTTGAACCCAAGAGGTGGAGGTTGCGGTGAGCCGAGATCGTGCCATTGCACTCCAGCCTGGGTAACAAGAGCGAAACTCCGTCTCAAAAAAAAAAAAGGGAGAGAAAGAGGGAGGGAGGGAAAGGAAGGAAAGAAAGAGAGGAGAGGGAAGGGAGGGAGGGAGGGAAAGACCCAAATATAGGGGATTTTGCCAATGTTCAGTTCTTCCACTGCTGTTAGGAAAACAAGCTGCAGTTCAGCCCACCAAGCTGATTTATTTTTACCTTCTTTGATCAGAGCAGCAAACAGGATTTAGTCCATTCTCCTTGGAACTCCTATCCACAAACCATCAGCTTTGTGTCCGTCAATTGGGAGTTACTATAGGGCATTGTCCAGTGATGATAGAATCCAGCAATTCCTCACATAGTTCCAGAGTCAATCCCAGGGGAAAAGAGTCTCCTTACTTGTAGCTCCTCCTTGCATTCCTCAGGTAGCATGATCTTGTATAAACATTTAAATTCTGTAGTCCACAGTCCCAGTGGTTGTCATAGAGAGGCACTCACAGGCCTTTGTCACAAAAGGCCTAGCAGCCTCCACATAGGGCTATCACACCAGGAATTTGTCTATATCAGTACTCTAGCCTTCTTCTGTACTGTTTGACTTGGGGAATCTTACTGGTTCCTATGTAGCATGTCCAGTTAAAGTTACTTGAAGGGTGAGGTTATGTGCTTTCTGCTTTACAATATTGGGTAGGCAGCAATAGATTATTTTCTGTTTATGGAGAAAGCTTGCTTTATATATCTTTAAAAACACATCTATTAACACGAGGTCAAGAGATCGTGTTAATAGCTAAACTTTAGGTACGTGAAGGAAACAAATCTTCTAACATGTTGCTTAATGTTAATTGTTTTTTTGTCTTCCTTAGGCTGACATTTTGGATGTCAATCAGATATTTAAAGATTTGGCCATGATGATCCATGACCAAGGTGATCTGATTGGTATGTATTATTGATACCTTTAACCTCAAGGTGAGTTGATAGTATTTGGCATGCACCTGTAATCCCAGCTATGCAGGAGGCTGAGGCTCAAGCGTCACCTAGGAGTTTGACGCCAACGTGGGCAACAACGAGAATCTGTTTATTAAAAAAAAGCAAGAAAAGGAGTTAGTCATATCAGCTATAGAATTAAAGTAAGTTTAGGAATGCCATTTTTAAAATTACCAAATTTATTTTTCTTAGCAATTTTCTTTTTTTTTTTTTGAGACAGAGTTTCGCTCTTGTTACCCAGGCTGGAGTGCAATGGCGCGATCTCGGCTCACTGCAACCTCCGCCTCCTGGGTTCAGGCAATTCTTCTGCCTCAGCCTCCTGAGTAGCTGGGATTACAGGCACGCACCACCATGCCCAGCTAATTTTTTGTATTAGTAGAGACGGGGTTTCACCATGTTGACCAGGATGGTCTCGATCTCTTGACCTCGTGATCTACCCGCCTCGGCCTCCCAAAGTGCTGGGATTACAGGCTTGAGCCACCGCGCCCAGCCAGCAATTTTCTTATGTTACCAAATGTAGAAATTAAAGTGAGGCCTTGTGAATATTCAGTCCCGTTGACTTGTTTCTTTGTAAGTCTTTGTTTAGAGAAATAGCGGTTAGCTTCCCAGCTTTTATCTCTACAAACTTGCAAAATTATGGGGTTAGTAACTCTTTTTTTAAAGCTTTTTAAAAAGCTTTCTACATGGAAATAATTTCAAGTTTATTAAAAGTTGCAAAAATAGGCCGGACATGGTCATTCACACCTGTAATCCCAGCACTTTGGGAGGCTAAGGCAGGAGGAT
Source organism: Aotus nancymaae (assembly GCF_030222135.1). Classification (NCBI taxonomy): domain Eukaryota; kingdom Metazoa; phylum Chordata; class Mammalia; order Primates; family Aotidae; genus Aotus; species Aotus nancymaae. Next base: position 24,368,865 of record NW_026988467.1, read on the forward strand.
CACTTGAAGCCAGGAGTTCAAGACTAGCCTGGGCAATATAGTGAGACCCTGTCTTTACAAAATAATTAGCCAGCCGTAGTAACATTCACCTGTACTCCTAGCTACTCAGGAGGCTGAGGTGGGAAGATCACTTGAGTCCAGGAGTTTGAGGCTATATAGTGAGCTATGATTGTGCCACTGCCCTATAGCCTAGGTGACAGAGTGAGATCCTAGATCCTAGCTATTAAAAAAAAAAAAAGTAGCAAAAATAAAAATATTACAAGGACCTTCTTTATGCCCTTTACCCAGATTTACCTCTTGTTAACATTCTACCCCATTTGCTTTATTGTGTATTCTTTCTCTGTCTATGTGTATATACATAATTTTTTCTGAATCATTTATGGGTGAGTTAAATACTCCTAGCCCCCAAAAATTTGATGTTTTTTTCCCAAAGAATAGGGCTAGTCTCTTATCAAGGTAGTAACTTGATTTCACGGTGGATAGTTTGGATGGTGGTGGTGAAACCAGACCCATAACATCAGAAATCTGTTCAATTTGCAGTCTTGAAACATCTGACTATAGTTTTATCTATGTGTTAAAACATCCTCTGTCCTTCCTTTTGCAGATAGCATAGAAGCCAATGTGGAAAGCTCAGAGGTACATGTTGAAAGAGCCACTGAACAGTTACAGCGAGCTGCTTATTATCAGGTAAAAGTGGGTACCAAAGAAAGTCATTCTGTGTTTTAGACTTTTTAGGTTATCAGAGTACGTTGACATTATTGAGAACAGCTACAGGCTTTTGCTTACATTTACCCAAAGGAAAGTAGTCATAATTGCAGTCCCAGTTCCATTTTTAGTATTTTTCTTTGCAAGTAGATCTACAAAAAATAATCAAACCTTGAATAAACTTACCAGAAGCCTCTTAACTGCAAAGCTAACCCTATAAACTAGCATGAGGCCGGGTGTGGTGGCCAACGCCTGTAATCCCAGCACTTTGGGAGACCAAGGCGGGTGAATCATGAGGTCAGGAGTTCCAGACCACCCTGACCAACATGGCAAAACCCCATCTCTACTAAAAATACAGAAAATTAGCTGGGCATGGTGGCACACGCCTGTAATCCCAGCTACTCCGGAGGCTGAGGCAGGAAAATTTCTTGAACCCAGGTGGCAGAGGTTGCAGCAAGCCAAGATCCTGCCATTGCACTCCAGCCTGGGCAAAAGAGCAAGACTCCGTCTCAAAAAATTAAAAAAAAATAAACTAGCGTGATACCTAAATATGGCATAAGGCTATTTTATTTTATATCCTGAACAGCTGAATGTGTTTCACTTAGGATAATAATAAGTACAGTTAAAGTAGAAGACTTCATAGATATTTATGTTGACTGTTGCCATAGAGGATGGACATAGAATCAACTTTGACTGCTATTTATATATGAATAAATAGGAGTAATTATTCTGGAACTATTCCTGTGATGTGAAATCCTTCTACATATTAGTTGAAACTCTGGTTTTTTGACTTCCCCAGATCTTTATCTCAGCGTACAAATAATGTAAATGGAGTCCTTCTCATCTCCGTTCAATTTGGTATTGCATGGCTTTTTAGAAATAAATCGCTTTTCAGCTATTTTCCATGTTCCTGGGATAGCTGTATTTTACCTGAGAGTGCTCATAAAGAAATTTGTATTTAATAATAGTGTTTCCTTTAAAAACTATGTGCTGAATTTAGTGTCCAAAAGTAAAGGAATAATTAGGTAAAGTATATACATTCACACAATATTGTATATGGGAATTAAGAGATGTTTATGAAGAGTTTATAACAGAAGAATGTTTGTACTAAACATTAATTGAGGAAAAACATCAAACATCATACAGTGTGATCCCAATTATGTCAAATAATATACATAGATAACAAATCAGAAAGAAATACAATCAAAATGTTAACAGTTTTATCTATGGGTGATTTTTTTTTTCTCCCTCTGCTTGCTGTATTTATTTTATTTTTTTAAAGACAGGGTTTCACCATATTGGTCAGGCTGGTCTTGAACTCCTAACCTCAGGTGATCCGCCTGCCTTAGCCTCCGAAAGTGCTAGGATTACAGGCGTGAGCCACTGTGCCCAACGTACTTTTTTTTTTTTTACAATGAACATAACAGTTTATACATATTATAAAATGTTACTAAAATACACATGTACAAATAACTTACTGCACATAATGCCTGGCAGCACAGGTATAGCTCCTTTGCAAAATTCTATGTGGGGACTTGGAATTAAAACTTTAAAACCTGCACTACTCAACTGAGCATGGTGGTTCACACCTATAATCCCAGCCCTTTGGGAGGCTGTAGGCATGGATTACTTGAGATCAGGGTTCGAGACCAGCCTGGCCAACATTGGCAAAACCCCATCTCTACTAAAAATACAAAAACTAGCCAGGTATGGTGGCATATGCCTGTAATTCCAGCTCCTCAGGAGGCTGAGACATGAGAATCACTTGAACCTGAGAGACAGATATTTCAATGAGCCAAGATTGTACCACAGCGCTCCAACCTGGGTGACTGAGTGAGACTATCTCAAAAAAAAAAAAACCAAACATACAAAAAACACTTGCACTACTGCCTAGTGCTTCTGACTTAAAATTTCTGGGAAAGTATCTATATAACTTTGCATTGCTAGAGTTAATCTTTAATTACAAGGAGGCAGATTTATGAAGCATTCTTGGAGTCTTAGACATAAAAATTTTACTTGTTTCATGAGTGTCTTGTTTACATATTTCTTTCCTCAGAAAAAATCTCGCAAGAAGATGTGTATCCTGGTGCTTGTCCTGTCAGTGATTGCTCTAATCTTGGGACTCATTATCTGGCTAGTTTACAAAACGAAGTGATTGCCTCCGATCCTTCTCTTACTGAGCTGTTTTCACGGGCAAGTTGGAGTCTTGCCAGAACAAACTGATCACAAGAAGACAGCATACACCAGAACGTCCCGTAATTATTTAGTTAGAAACTAACTACTAACTAGTCTTTGGAATTAGTGACTTATGGAGACAGTGTTTATCAATTTATTGATTTTATTTCTCAAATTAGGAATTAACTTATGTGGATTTTGCTTTCTCTTATATTCTGATTGCCCTTCATCATCCCAAGTGTTTACTGAAAATTCCATTCTAGATATTATTGTTTTGACAAATGACACTACAGTCTTGTAATATTGTCTTTTATGTATATACAAAATTCACCTTTTTACTAGCGACTGAGATAGAATTACTTTCTGGCACCCAGTATATTGGAGTCTTTCAGAAACTGTATAATAGGCCAGCAGTTTTTATTATTTAACATTTTCATTTGAATTTCTAAGAAGCCTATTCTTTATCTATTTTGAAAGATTTTGGTACTATATTTAATTGAAAGGTAAAAAATAGTACATGTGATCCAGAGTAAATGAGAAGTCTCTATCTGAGCTGGTCAGTTACTGGAGTACATGTTACTAATCTGAGTTTAAAGTTTACTTCATTATCTGCTAGTGTCATCCACAGCAGTTCATCCTCATCCACACTAAGCCATCTTGTTAGCTTTTTAAAGAAGTTAATTTAATTAACATTACTATACTCTATGGGGTCCCTCTCCCACCTGTCTGCATAGAAAGGGAGAATTAGACATAGCATGCTTTTGAAAAGCAAATAGGAATTGTTGGGAATGATTTAATCTTTTCGTTGTTGTTCACTTGTGGTTCTACATTCCTGGTGAATGATGAATGTTGCTGTCAAAGTGCTGCCCCCTACCTTATAAGGGTTGCTGGGCATTTAAAAACAGGAAGATTTTTAAAGATAGATTGAGGTTGGTTTAAAATTTAGTCCTGTGAACCAACAATAAAGCAAAGAACAGGTTCATTTTTGTAAATAATACTGGTTTTGAATAGTGATATTAGACTTAACCTAATTTATAAACAAGAGATTAATCTCTCCATGCATAGTTTTAGGCAAAAAAAGATGTATCAATAAAATTGCTGTCTTGTAATATAAATGTTGTCCACTTCCCTTTTTCACAGACCTAGAATAGTTAAAGGGAACAATTTGTTTAGGCTCCCAGATAAATGTGAATCTGGCTAACAACTTTGTTTCATCCTTTAGTGAATTAGAGGATTTGGCTACCCTGAGTATATTTATATGCATTTCTCCTATTGTCCTTCTGTTATTATATTTAATCTTCTAAACTAAACTAATGTGAACAGTAGGGAAACAAGGGCCCAAATGCATAAGTTTCTTTGCACTCTTGCACTTAATACAAATAAATGTTTTCTAAAGCTTTTGTAGTATGTTTTTATGAGTTAACATCCTAATAAGGTAGGTATTAGGTAATGTGCTGTTATGAGAAAAACTGAGACTTGCAAGAAAACTGGAGACCAGGTGAGGGTTGGTTTGGGGATGGAATAGGTGTTGCAGCCTTTCCTTGAAAAGCAGTGTAGAGATTGCTGGGCGTGATGGCTCACACTTGTAATCCCAACACTTTGGGAAGCTGAGGTGGAGGATCAGTATATCAGGATATGTCTGAGCCCAGGAGTTCAAGACCAGACAGGGCAATATAGCAAGAACCTATCTCTATTTTTTTTTAATGATTTTTTAATTTAAAAAAAGAACAAGATAGAGCTGTTGGGGTGGCACAGTGGCCCAAGGAGCAGCTTCAGAGATAGTTCCTTGGTTCTATGATCACTGACCTTTTAACTCCAAATTACAGTTGGACTTGGATACATCATTTGTAACATTCCAGGAAAGAAAAACGTCTTGTTTGTGAAAAACAGTTTGCTACCTGGCTCAGGAGTTTAACTTGCAAAGCAAAAAAAAAAAAAAAGAAAAAGAGTTTGCATTTGGGTAAAAGAAAGTGACCATGTTCTGTAATATTGTATGACTCAGTGGTGGTTATAATGGTGATCATGGAGAGAAAATACGAACTTGGCTTAGATTTTAAATGGCCTAGAATTTGTAGTAGTTGCCAAAGAGGTTCTCCTAGGTGGTCCTAATAAACCTATTCACAGAATTCTTATCTGTGCCTTGATTATCATTGGGAGCATCATGATCTAGGACAGCAGTTAACATGGTTTCACATTAAAAACTAAAAACATACAGTGCCCACTTTGGGGGTACATATATAAAATGGGAAAAATACAGAGAAGATTAGCATGGCCCCTGCACCAGGATGACATGCAAATTCTCTCTCTCTCTCTCTCTCTCTCTCTCTCTCTCTCTATATATATATATATATACACACACACACATATATAGATAGATAGATAGAGATATAGATAGAGATTTTTTTTTTTAGACAGGGTCTCACACTTGCCCAGGCTGGAGCGCAGTGGCACAGTCTCAGCTCACTGCAACCTTCACCTCCTGGGTTCAAGTGATTCTCATGCCTCAGCCTCCCAAGTAGCTGGATTACAGGTGCTAGCCACCACACCCAGCTGATTTTTTTTTTTTTTCTTTTGTATTTTTAGTAGAGACCGGGTTTTACCATGTTAGCCAGGCTGGTCTGGAACTTCTGCCCTCAGGTGATCCACCCACCTCGGCCTCCCAAAGTGCTGGGATTATAGGGATAAGCCACTGTGCCTGGCCAAAGTGCTCTATATTTTAAAAAAATATATTCTCTATGCTGCTCTTCTTGCTAAAAAATAAAAAAATACCAATACCTAGGTCCCCCAACTCCAAGATTTTAATTTAGTCTGGAGTATAGCTTGGGCATAGAGATTTTTAAAGGCCCCAGGTAATTCTTACCTGAAACTATGGTTGAGAAGCATTGGTTTGGACGTCAAAATCTAGACTGGGGTGCAAAAGACCTTAGCTCTGCCATTAACTTGCTGAGGGTATTTGGAAAAGTCACTTAACTTATAGGCCCCAAGTTTTTTCAGTAGCTATTTTCCAGCTACAAAATTCTCTGATTATAAGGATCCATGGGAGTTTAATGTGAACATACAAATTGTATTTCTGCCTCTATGTTCCTTTCATTTTCTCATCCCCTTTTCTACTTTCTTTATGCAATAAACTGTGGTACTGTATAAGGTAAAGTAGAAATGTTACTCTGGCTACTTCATCTAGGAATGTTCCAGAATAAGAACTTGCTAGATGCTAGACAGATGCTCCCATGGGAGTGTATGTCTGTGTGTGTATGTGTATGTGTTTGTTTTGCTAAGGGGTAGGGATGGGAATGTTCACCCACGGCAATGCAAAATATCAAAATAAAATTACTGTTTAGTCTGTGCAATGCAAAACATTCTGAGCCTCTTCCATTTAGTATTTTTTTTCTATTCAGAGACTGTCCTGAGTCATGGGAATGCAGCTTTTGCTTTTGGTCACTAATTGCAGACCAGAGCCAAACTCAGATCTCAGTCCATCCTGTTCCCTAAAGCTGGGAATCACCTGCTGCTTCCTTGCTTTTCAAAGCATAGGGGTGGGTACGGTGACTCATGCCTGTAATCCCAGCACTTTGGGAGACCAAGGTGGGTGCATCACCTGAGTTCAGGAGTTTGAGACCAGCTTGGCCAACATGGTGAAACCCTGTCTCTGCTAACACCTGAGGTCAGGAGTTCGAGACCACCGTGGCCAACATGGTGAGACCCCCCCATCTCTACTAAAAATACAAAAATTAGCTGGGCATGGTAGCGGGCACCTGTAATCCCAGCTACTCAGGAGGCTGGGGCAGGAGAATTGCTTAAACCTGAGAGGTGGAGGTTGCAGTGAGCCGAGATCGTGCCATTGCACTCCAGCCTGGGCGACAAGAGTGAAGCTCCATCTCAAAAAGAAATAAAATAATAAATAAGAATACAAAAATTAGCCAGGTGTGGTGGTGTGCGCCTGTAATCCCAGCTACTTGGGAGGCTGAGGCAGGAGAATCGCTTGAACCCGGGAGGCGGAGGTTGCAGTGAGCTGAGATCACACCATTGCACTCCAGCCTGGGAGACAAGAGCAAGACTCCATCTCAAAAAAAAAAAAAAAGTTTTTAAAAAGTTTTCTGGCAGGGCGAGGTGGCTCATAGCTATAATCCCAGCACTTTGGGAAGCCAAGGCAGGTGGATAACCTGAAGTCGGGAGTTTGAAAGCAGCCTGCACCAACATAGGGTGGTGCAACCCTATGTATGTGGTGGCACATGCCTGTAATCCCAGCTACTCGGGAAGGTGAGGATCCCAGCTACTCGGGAAGGTGAGGCAGGAGAATCGCTTGAACCCAGGAGGTGTAGGTTGCAGTGAGCCGAAATTGTGCCATTGCACTCCAGCCTAGGTGACAGTGAAATTCTGTCTCAAAAAATAATTAAAAAATTTAAAAAAGTTTTCTGATGTCAATATGCCCCAAATGTCTTTAGATCTTATTCTAAGGAAATCTATCAAAGGCTAAGATGCTAATCTCTTTATTGAGATACCAAAATTCAAAGGTAGCTAGTGCATCAGTCTTTCTATTTTAAAAGGTTAAGGACCTAGATTGCTGCCCTCTAGTTTGCTGGTATATACTGACATCATTGGTGCCCAAAGAGCATTTTGCTTTATGAGGGTGTAAGTAGCATAAAGTGCCACTACATCAGAGGCCAGTGTGAATATCTGCTGTGCTAGAAACAGAACATGGCCAAGGAGTAAAGAATTAGAAGGGTAAGATGTAGCTTTTAGGTTTCTTGGGTCTATAGTCAGCACTAGAAGGATCACACAAGCTGAGAAATTGAAAGACAAAGTTGACATAAGATGCTATCAGGTCACTGCCAGCTAGATATGGCTTCAACACCACGTTATGCCTGAAAGGAGCATAGAACCTCAAAGGCCCACACAACTTCTGTAGATAAAAGTATCTTGTTCTTTTCTGTTAGACTCAAAAACTTGGGACTAATTCCTTCTCAAAAATCATGTCCTTGTGTTCAAAGGAGGGGGACATAGGATTATTTCTGTTTTCTTGAAGCCAAGTTTAGATTTAAATTTTTCCAATCAGCCTAGTCTTACTTTGGAATCACAAGGCTGAAAAGGAGGATATTAACAGGCCATTTGATAAGTGATCTGATTAGTTGCCATCCTTGCTGGGTAAGTTTATTGTGCTTTAAAGACCAGAGGAAAAGGCATTTCTTCAATCTACCTAAGAGTTGATAATCTTAAAATCCAAGTTAATGTTATATTGCAGTTTTTTTTTGATCGTCTTGCTCCTTCTAAGTTATATTGCAGTTAAATATTAAGGCCTGGAGCCTTCATCAAGGCCAAAAATCTTTTGAATAGGCTGATTTTCTACTTTCATCAGTAACATGGAAGCAGTAGCATGGAAGCAAGAAAAGAACTACTTTGATCATAGATTCCTTAACTTGCTGAGCAGTGCCTTTTTCTGGGTGAATAGTAACTTTGAAATTGGTTTCTTTAAAAAAGGAAAAACTGGTCAGATAATCCTCCCAAGTCGTCTACATAAGTAAAAAAGAGGGCCATCAGTTGCATATTAATAATAAATATAATTACACCAACATCAAAGTGTGAGAGAGAATAACGGCTCATGAGCATGGCCTTTGGCATCATATAGGTTTAGGTTTGAATCCCACTCACCACTTGTAGGGTGAAGCTGGGCAACTCAATCTCCCTCAGCCTCTCCTCTGGAATTATAATAATACCTAACTCAAGAGCGTTGTCAGGATTAAATGAGATGATCCATATAAAATACATATTTGCCCAGATAAGTGCTCAATAGACAATGCCATTACAACCAGAGGCCCTACTATGAACTCTTTCAGCCAGCTGGTGATCTAAGGCAAGCCAGCGATCCTAATGCTTCCTTGCACTATAACCAAAAGCAAAAAATTACTTTTTTGAAAAAACCGGCCAGGCACGGTGGCTCACGCCTGTAATCCCAGCACTTTGGGAGGCTAAGGTGGACAGATCACGAGGTCAGGTGTTCGAGACCAGCCTGGCTAACATGGCAAAACCCTGTCTCTACTAAAAATACAAAAATTAGCCGGGCGTGGTGGCGCACACCTGTAATCCGAGCTACAAGGGAGGCTGAGGCAGGAGAAATGCTTGAACCCGGGAGATGGAGGTTGCAGTGAGCCGAGATCACACCACTGCACTCCTCTGGGTGACAGAGCAAGACTCCGTCTCAAAAAAAAAAAAAAAAAATTAACCATTTGAGCCAAGCACAGTGATGATTTGGACCCCTGCTTTCTGACTGGACCTGCCTGCTCCTGGCTCCAACTTGTCCAGAGTTTTCATAAACAGACCAGGTTACCCCTAATGCAGATTCCCCGATAATACAGGCCTAGACGTGGATTAGAAAGAGTGAGTAGGGTGCCACTTTTTGGAGAAGGGTTAGATGAGGAGAAACAATAAGTAATCACTCCAATCTCCGAGTTTTGCCCTTTAGCTTCTCTGCTTTGAGGGCAAAAGGCTGAAGGTCTTTTTTTAATATATATACTTTTTAATTTTTTTTTTTTTTTTTTTTTTACAAAGACGGGGTTTCACCATGTTGGTCAGGCTGGTCTCGAACTCCCGACTTTGGTGATCCGCCCGCCTCGGCTTCCCAAAGTGCTGGGATTACAGGCGTGAGCCACCGCGCCTGGCCAAGGCTGAAGGTCTTAACCTGAACGCTGGAGGAGAATGTAGTCCCCAGATTTTTTTTTTTTTTTTTCGAGACGGAGTCTCACTGTGTTGCCCTGGCTGGAGTGTAGTGGCGCGATCTTGGCTCACTGCAACCTCCGCCTCCTGGGTTCAAGCGATTCTCCTGCTTCAGGCTCCCGAGTAGCTGAGATTACGGGCACCCGCCACCACGCCCGACTAATTTTTGTATTTTTAGTAGAGATGGGGTTTTTCCACGTTGTCCAGGCTGGTCTCAAACATCTGATCTCAAGCGATCCGCCAGCCTCAGCCTCCCAAAGTGCTGGTTATAGGCGTAAGCCATCGCGCCCGGCTTAGTTCCAAGATTTTAGAGCCCGGAAGCATTTGCAGGAGGACGTAGGGTGAGACTGCCTTCCCTCCCTACAAAGCACCTTTTCCTTTGACACCTCCTGGCCAAGGAAAACCCTAACCACTGGAGACTTCCAGAGAGGTCCAACTTGCTCAAACGCTGAAAAAAAGAAAAAAAAAAAAAAAAAAAAAAAAAATCCCAAAATTTATTCTGTCTCCACTAGAAGCACCTCCCCCCTACGTCCATGCGTGCGTAAGCACGCGTACGCACAGGCTGCTGGGATGCTGCTTTTCCCCCGCTCGGTCTTCCAGCTTCCCGGCGTGCTTCGGGCCCGCCAAATGGGAGGGGGAGACGCAAGATGGCGGCAGCCGCGAACTCCGGCTCCAGCCTCCCGCTGTTCGACTGCCCAACCTGGTGAGTGGCGGGGCGGCCAGGGCTAGAGTGGCCTGGCTGGAGCTAGCCTGGGCTGGAAGGGCGGCTCTTTTTTTACTTTTCTGCGGCGAGCCGAACGGCTCAGAAAACCTGGAATGGTTGAGGAAAAACTGTTCGCTGCACCGGGCCGGGCGACGTGTGGAGGAACCGAGAGCCTGGAGCCCAGGCCCAGAAACTGAAGAAACCCAGGGTTGGGGGCACAAAGGCGCTCACTTAAGCAGTCCCTTTGAGCGATTAGCCGGTAGCCGGGGAGCTTCGAGGCCTTGGCCCGAACTTGCGCCCAACTCCTGACTCAGTGCCTGGTGCTCTCGTGGAGCATCGTACCTGGCCCCTTCCTGTATGTCCCGAGCGCGCTCGAGCCAGCCCCGGCTCCAACCCTACCTCTGAGCCCCGCATCCCTCTGTGGTTGCTGCGTCCCTCGTGCGGCACTTGTCTGTCTGCCACAGAGAACATGAGGGTAGGTTAGAGCCATCCCTGCCCTCAGGGAGCTCCTAGTCTGTGGCACGAACAGGCATTAGTAATGGTTGGAATGAACCCTTTTTATCCCTTCGAAAGTTCTTGGAAATAGTGAAATAATTTAATTTGGTCTTTGAGTAGGGTACAAGTTGAATAAATATGAATTACCTCACAAAGAAATGCGTCTGAATTAAGAGCTTTTTCTGCTGTAGCTCATCGCAGTGTACTGTTTATGTTACTTGTCTCTGTCTACGTTATATTGCCATCCTCAAGGGCAAAGACTGCATCTTTGTATTCCCAGCTCCTAGGCCTGAGTCAGGCACATAGTAGGAATTCAGAAAGCATGTTTTGGATGTGACATTCTTCTTATTTTTTTTGTTTTAAGACAAAATGGCCTTTTGTCCGGTGCATTGTCCTTTCCATAGAAGAGGGTGTGGGGCAGGATTGTGAGATGACTATGCTGCATCTTCAGTTAGACAAGGATACGTTTTTTCATGTGCAAAGAGGTTCTAGTGAGGTGGTTCTTTTTTCTAACCTCAAATTAGCAAACCCAAAAAGAAAGCGAATGTGTGGCTATTTTCTGGATTCCTTTGCACTTTTATAATACCCGGTTTCTTCAGTCTACAAATTCTATATCCATTTTGATCACTGTCTGTACTGATTTCAAATTTGGGCCAAGACAGCAAACATAGAAAACACTGAGATCACCTACCATTTCCTTAGGGTCTGGTAGGTACCAGGCACTGTTAGGTGCTTTGTCATATGTGAATCTGCCTTGAATGGTATGGCTATAGGAGTATAGAGGAAAGTTTCTTTAATCGTGCTGTTGTAGAAAGACCTGTTCAAGGGTAACATATTCATTTGGTACCTTGTTTCATGGGGCATGATTTTGAATTGCCCTAGTTCCGTAATTATGCACCTCTGATTTGGTCTCAGAGCTCAGGAGAGTGCTCTTTGCTTACTCTGTGATGAGACTTATCTTGATAAGCCTAAAACAACAACTAGTTTATTCGACCTTTATATGATATTGGAGTAGGGGTGAATTTCAGATTCAAACTCCAGGTGACCAGACCACCCCAGCTGTCGTACTTGCACTCTCTATGCAACTCTTTCTCTGAGTTGAAGATCCAGTGTCAAAATGTAGGTTTCTTGGTGCTGCTCTAAATAGAGATCCACTAAAATCTGTTTCAGACCAATCGAATCACTAGGGAAGTAAGTGTCAAACGTAGAATGGAGCTGTAATAACAGTGAAGTGGATGACATTTCTGCTTGAACATGAACTAATTATAAGCTGGTAGGAGAGCTGCAATGTTGAATGGGACAATGATTGTACATAGCATTTATAAACTCATCCTAAAAATGCTTTTTTCTATTTTTATTTTTCAGGGCAGGTAAGCCCCCTCCTGGTTTACATCTGGATGTAGTCAAAGGAGACAAACTAATTGAGGTATGGAAATACATGTCTTTTTGCCCACCACACAAAAAATTTTGCCTGTGGCTTACTTTTCCACTCCCTCTCCTGCGCTTTGTTTTTCAGCAATGGTACTTCCTTTCTTTTTTCTTTTTGAAAGGAGTCTCGCTCTGTTGCCAGGCTGGAGTGCAGTGGCGTGATCTCAGCTCACTGAAACCTCCACCTCCCAGGTTCAAGTGATTCTCCTGCCTCAGCCTCCCGAGTAGCTGGGACTATAGGTGCCCGCCACCATGCCCGGCTAATTTTTTGTATTTTAGTAGAGACAGGGTTTCACCATGTTGGCCAGGCTGGTCTCGAACTCCTGACCTCGTGATCTGCCCAAAGTGCGGGGATTACAGGCGTGAACCACCATGCCTGGCCTTGAGCCACTGTGCCTGGCTGCTACTTTCTTGCTTCCTGTTTTTTTGTTGTTGTTGTTAAAAGCACATGGTGACATAACACATTTAAAGCTTATATCTACCACAGAAACTTAATTTTTTGTGACTTCCCTCCAAATGAAGGGTTTTAATAGGTCATGGGTCCTATGGGCCCTAGTCAAACTGGAAGCTCTGTTAGCTTGGTTAATTCCCTCTCCCTGAGTACATGGAGTTGTGTAGACCGTGCAAGGTATGCAATAACTGAAGAAAGTGAATGATGTATATATTGAGTTTAACTTCTAAATTAATTTTAAGAGATTCAGGCTCAACTCCTTATAAGAAGTATGGTAAACTAAGACACTTACTCAAAAAGATAATGGAATTGTGGTGAAATTCATTCATTGATTCTTTCAAAGCATGTATTGAGTGTTTACTATGTGCCATTACTGTGCTTGGCATACAGATTGCAACAGTGAGCAAAACCAACGTGATTTCTCTCCTCAAGTCATCGAGTGGGAGAGAGAGAATCACACCAAAAACTTACATAATTGCATTTGAGATAAGTACTATAAAAGTTTAGAATTCCAGCTTTTATACAAGTCTCTAGAGAGAACACTACATAGGACTTCAAGAGAACATGAGTTTTTATTAGCTATTAGTTTGCATAAATTTTTGATAATCCTTATGGTATTATTTATTTACCAAGAAGTGGATATTGAGCCCACTATGACCATGTAGCTGTGAGTCTCTCTGTACTAGACCAATGTTATATTTGTTTGTTCAGCTAGAATTTAGGTTCAAGGCCCCATTATTGAATGTAGTTTTTTCATTGTGGTTTTTTGGCATTTAATAAAAATGTTGTAATTCTATGGTTGCTAGATTGAAAAGCTGTCTGAGATCTTTTGAAGGTTACTCTGTAAATATATTCTTGTCACTTTTGGGATGTTATAGAGATAACCAGGTATTTTGCAAAGTATTAAGGCATGCACGAGTTTTAATGATTTCTCCTGTTACTAATACATCATGGCTTCAACCAGTCACATAGAGCTCCTTTGTCATGGGTTCTTTTATCTTAAAGATTTAAAACCTCAAGATTATTCAAAGAAATAATTTAGCTAAAATATCTGTAAAACCTTTTTTACTATAGATTGTTCCACAGATACAAAATGTCTGTTGCTAAATAGCACAAAGATTGAAGACATATAGAGATCTGTTTTTGTTACTAAAATTTAGTAAATCTTTAGTTCGCAACAGGAAAAAACAGAGATGCCTAGTCTTAATGATAACATCACATTCCTTTGTGAAATAATTGGTATTATATTTTCAAAACAGTCTTAACTTGCCAGACACTCCTGATTATTGGTTTCTATTAGCTGATAATGTTCTCTTTGGGGGCTGTTAAGTGTGCTGAGTTGCCACAAAGTTGTCAAGTTACAATCCTTAGACATCACTGTATTATTCTTGAGAGGTGTAGACCTGAGATGTGCCTATTTTTAGATTTAAACTTGATCAGCACTTGATACTAACCGAGCTATCTACATCCTAGCCTTGTGTCAAAGGCTTGTGATGTGTTGTGATAGCTGGGTTCAAGAAGTGCAATATTAAAACAAAAGCCATGAGTCTTTTAAGCCCAGTGTGTAAAGATACATTCTGAGTTATAACTCAGAGGCACAACTGGATAGTGGTACTGGCCATAGCTAGTCAAGAAGCTATGGCTTTAGTGACTGTTGAAAGACCAGTGCATTGTTTCATTCACTTGGACAGAAGCAGCATATTGTTCAAAATCTAATACGTTTCCTTGGTTCTAAGATATACTGTTTTCTGTTAAAATTCTGTACATTTTGGCCAGATGCGGTAGCGGCTCATACCTGACCTCCCAGCACTTTGGGAGGCTGAGGCAGGCAGATCACCTGAGGTCAGGAGTTCAAGACCAGCCTGGCCAACATGGCAAAACCCAGTCTCTACTAGAAATACAAAAATTAGCCAGGCGCAGTGGCACACGCCTGTAATTCCAGCTACTTGGGAGACTGAGGCAGGAGAATCACTTGAACCCAGGAGGCAGAGGTTGCAGTGAGCAGAGATCGCACCACTGCACTCCAGCCTGGCTACAGAGCGAGACTCCATCTCAAAAAAAAAAAAAAAAGTTCTTACATTTTAACGTTTCTGTAATTGGGGTGCCTTTAATACTGAATGTGTACATTTAATTTGGAGATCCTCTTTTTTTTTCCTCTCAAAGAGAAATTCCTAAATCTCTGGTATGTCTACTGGCACCCTAGATTCATAGAAATTTAGTCATTGTTATTTTTGAACCCAAGAGCTGGTGTTCGTTCATGTTCCTTCAGCCCAATCTGTGAGTACTGTGGTTAGCAAATTTAAGTTTGTGACAGCATAATCCATGTGCATATAAATATGAATGAGAAATGCAATGATTTTCAGCCTGAATAGATATTACTTAGAGAGAATAAGATGTTGAAATTTCAGGGCTCTCTCAATCCTGAAATAATGTCTTTATTTTTAACTCAAGAAACTTGGGTCAAAGCAAACATGAAGGTAACTGACTGAGCTGTCAGGCTATTGTTGAATCTTGGTTCTCCATAGTAGTATGGGCCCGGAACAAGCTCTACCAGCAGCACATGATCGCTGCCAGACAGGGTGTCCCAGAGGTGACCCACATATCCAAGCTAGCTTGAATTAATTGAACCTTAAGGCTGAGCTTCAAAGAAACTGGCTAAGTGATTGTTTAAGGAAGAGAGTGTGACCCACAGTATTTATTCACGCCTTAAAATATTCCTTGCCATATGGTACATCTTTTGATGTAAGTAGAATGAAGAAAATATGTAATGTAGTGGTTAAAACAGCTTAGACTCTGAAGCTAGACAAATCTGAATTTCTAACCCAGCCCACAAGTATCTAGCTGTGTGAACCTGAGTATGTTAATTTCTTTATGCCTCAATTTTGTCATTTATGAAAATAGGAAGAGAGTAGTATTACCCACCTCATAGGGTGGTTGTGAGGATGAAATGACATAACGTAAAACTCATAGCATAGTGTGTGGCATAGAAGCACCTAGCAGTTGTTACTGTTGAAAGTGTGCTTGCATGAGGTGTACCCTTTGGTTTTGTAAGGGGAGAATAGTAGCCCATTGTGAGTTAAAGGACTTAGCCAGGAATGAAATACAAGCCTCTTGATTACCAACCTGGTACTAACTTGACTATACTCTACTCAGCTTTGTGCTATATTTTCTCAGCGATTTTAGGAGTATAGTGTGAAATGTGAACTAGAGTTTAATGAGACCTCGTGTTTAAAGGAAAAACACAGTATACCTGAATGAGAGTTATCCCTCAAGTGCTCACTAGACCACTAGCACTGGAAGAAGTGTTAGTAATAATTCATCTAGAGTCTTTCGTCTATAACAGTCCAGTTTATAATCCTGTGGCAAAGGCATTACTGATCCAGGATTAAAAGAAATACAAGGACAGGTATAACGACTTTTTTTTTTTTTTTGAGACGGAATTTCATTCTTGTTACCCAGGCTGGAGTGCAATGGCACTATCTCAGCTCACCGCAACCTCTGCCTCCTGGGTTCAGGCAATTCTCCTGCCTCAGCCCCCTGAGTAGCTGGGATTACAGGCACGCGCCACCATGCCCAGCTAATTTTTTGTATTTTTAGTAGAGACGGGGTTTCACCATGTTGACCAGGATGGTCTCGATCTCTTGACCTCGTGATCCACCGCCTCGGCCTCCCAAAGTGCTGGGATTACAGGCGTGAGCCACAGCGCCTGGCCACGACTTCTTTATAAAGCTAAATTCAGCTGAGGCCAGACACGGTGGCTTATACCTGTAATCCAGCACTTTGGGAGGCAGAGGCTGGCTGATCACCTGAGGTCAGGAGTTCAAGACCAGTCTGGTGAACATGGTGAAACCTCGTCTCTACTAAAAATGCAAAAATTAGCCGGGCATGGTGGTGGGCACCTGTAATCTCAACTACTCAGGAGGCTGAAGTAAGAGAACCGCTTGAACCTGGGAGGTGGAGGCTGCAGTGAGCCAAGGTCATGCAACTGCACTCCAGCCTGGGCAGCAGAGTGAGACTCCATCTCAAAAAAAAAAAAAAAAGAAAAAGAAAAAAAAAATTATTTTCATACCAAAACTAGATAATTGAACACTATGTTGGGGAGATGAATTACCATCCATTCTCCAAAAAGAATGTTATTTTAGTAAATTTTTCTGAGCTCTTTATGTTGAAGAATAACAGGAGATATTTTTTTCTCCTTGGAAAGGATTTTTTCTTTTTTCGATGCAAGGAAATGGAGTTATTACTCAAATCAATCTGATGGAAAGGAATTTTATCTATTCAAGATTCTCTCCTTATTTGATTGGAACAGTTTTTAGTAAATGCTGTTGAAACAAGATTCAAGTAATATTTAATTTAATATTTATTTAGAAACTGATTATTGATGAGAAGAAGTATTACTTGTTTGGGAGAAACCCTGATTTGTGTGACTTTACCATTGACCACCAGTCTTGCTCTCGAGTCCATGCTGCACTTGTCTACCACAAGCATCTGAAGAGAGTGTTCCTGATAGATCTCAACAGTAGTAAGTAATTCCCTCCCAATTCACATGTTAACCTTTGGGCAATATGATGCTGTTTGGGTTCTTTAGTTTGGAAATCATGTATTATGGGAAAAGTTAATATTTCGTTTTTAAACCCTCCCTTCTCTATTTCTGTGATTTTTCTATTTTCCTGAGATAATTGATAACTGACTGTGGAGAGAAGAGGGCTTTGGGGAGCACCGTCCTGGAGGAATCAATAAGCACATATGAGCTGGGTGTGGTGGCACACACTTGTAGCTACTTGGGAAACTAAGGTGGGAAGATCACTTGAGCCCAGGAGTTCAAGGCTGCAGTGAGCTATGATCACTCCACTGCACTCCAGTCTAGATGACAGAGAAAGACCCCATCTCTTAAAACAAACAAAAAGCCGGTTGCAGTGGCTTGCTCCTGTAATCCCAGCACTTTGGGAGGCCGAGGTTGGCCAATCATTTGAGGCCAGGAGTTTGAGACCAGCCTGGCCAATATGGTGAAACCCTGCCTCGACCAAACATACAAAAATTAGCTGGGCGTGGCGGTGGGTGCTTGTAATCCCAGCTGCTCAGGAGACTGAGGCAGGAGAATCAGGAGGCAAAGGTTTCAGTGAGCCAAGATTGTGCCACTGCACTCCAGCCTGAGTGATACAGTGAGATTCTGTCTCAAAAAAAAAAAGAAAAAAAGGCACCAAGGAACTAGGGACCATGCGTGTTCAAGTGTTTATAGGACCATAATAAATTGTGATTCAGTTTAAGCAGAAGCCATGAATAGCTCCATTAGTGTAATAGAGCAGCAATGCAGGGCAGTTTAAGAATGCTTGTCTTGGCCGGGCGCGGTGGCTCACGCCTGTAATCCCAGCACTTTGGGAGGCCGAGGCGGGTGGATCACGAGGTCAAGAGATCGAGACCATCCTGGTCAACATGGTGAAACCCCGTCTCTACTAAAAATACAAAAAATTAGCTGGGCACAGTGGTGCGTGCCTGTAATCCCAGCTACTCAGGGGGCTGAGGCAGGAGAATTGCCTGAACCCAGGAGGCGGAGGTTGTGGTGAGCCGAGATAGCGCCATTGCACTCCAGCCTGGGTAACGAGAGCGAAACTCCGTCTCAAAAAAAACAAAAAAAGAATGCTTGTCTTGAGGAAAATTTAATTATTCTGACTTTCTATCCCAGCTCTGTTTTGCTTTGACTATGAATAATATCAAGTTTTAATTCCATAAGAAGGCCAGGTGCAGTGCTTACACCTGTAATCCTAGCACTTTGGGAGGCCGATGTTGGTGGATCTCTCAAGCCCAGGAGTTCAAGACCAGTATGAGCAATATAATGAGACCCCCATCTCTACAAAAAAATACAAAAAATTAGTCCCACATTGTGGCGTGCGCTATGGTCCCAACTGCTTGTGGCGTGCGCTATGGTCCCAGCTGCTTGGGAGACTGAAGTGGGAGGATCATTTGAAAGGTGGAAGTTGCAGGGAGCCATGATCACACCACTGTACTCTAGTCTGGGTGACAGAGCAAGCCCTCTCTCCAAAAAAATAAAAACAAAATAATTCCATAAGCATACTCCAATTAATAAGAGTTTAAGCTTCGCCTAAGACAATCCACAGAAGTGCAATTGAGATTTAACTGCCTGGGGCCCTGAAGTTTGTTCATTTTGCCTATGTATGAATACAGTGTAAAATGTAAAGGGTCCTGCTTCCTGGGCATACCATGTTGGACTCCTCCACTCTTCTACTACCACACACAGAAACACACACTCACCATCACCCTAATCTGCTTACGTAAGGGACTTGGAGAGCTGTCTCACAAATCTTGCTTATCTTTTCTCTCCCATTTCATAATATGCAGAATGCCAACAGGGGAAGATATTCAGAATCTCCAGTAGGATTTTGGCTTGCTTTGGCATTGATATTGCACATGTTTCATTCAAGCTCGCTCTTGTCCTGGGGAAAACCTAAACATAACTGGTACCAGGCCAGCAATTTCTATGTTCTTGACTGGGGGCTGGAGAAGGAAAACTACAGTGATGCCAAGCTCCTGCTTTGGGATGTATGGCTTCTGCTGGGTTGGAGTCATTCTTATTTGACCCAGAATGGAGCCAATCCTGTATGGCAGCAGAGAACGGGCAGTGGTATTTGTTATTTGGGGGAAAAACAAGTCTGGGGATATAAGAAACCCACTGAAGAGATTCAAGGCTCAGTGAAGTAGTTTCCTTCTCGCTGTAACACATGATGGATGTGGTGGACCCAGTGCTATTTTCTTTTTTTTTTTTTTGGGGGGCGGAATTTCGCTCTTGTTACCCAGGCTGGAGTGCAATGGCACGATCTTGGCTCACCGCAACCTCCGCCTCACCCAGTGCTATTTTCATCTTTTAAAATGCTTGAGTTTTCTGACCATAATCCTGAATATGGCATTTTTAAAATAAATTGAAAACAGACAAAAAAAGCAAAACTGATGTGCTAGGGGGAAGCTGACCTGATAAGAGAGTTGGCGATCATATTCTCCCTTCTAAAACTCAGGTTGTTTTTGTTTTCCCTTACGTTTCTGATTTGGTTATTCCCAGCACACGGCACTTTCTTGGGTCATATTCGGTTGGAACCTCACAAGCCTCAGCAAATTCCCATCGATTCCACGGTCTCATTTGGCGCATCCACAAGGGCATACACTCTGCGTGAGAAGCCTCAGACATTGCCATCGGCTGTGAAAGGAGATGAGAAGATGGGTGGAGAGGATGATGAACTCAAGGGCTTACTGGGGCTTCCAGAGGAGGAAACTGAGCTTGATGTAATTTCCTGTTTATGTCATTGTCTTATCTTTTGGGACCCCGGTTTTTGCTGTTCTGTGTAGCTGGAAATGCCAGTGACTTTGCAGCAGGAAGTTCTGTTGAGTCCAGTAATGGGCCTTTGGCAGTATCGTGTGGCCAGTTTTGACACCTCTCTGAGAGTCACATTGCATGGATTTGATTATGTATCACCAGGCCTAACAAGGAGGCTGGGTCTGGCTGGGTGCGGTGGCTCACGCCTGTAATCCCAGCATTTTGGGAGGCTGAGGCAGGCGGATTGCCTGAGCTCAGGAGTTTGAGAGCAGCCTGGGCAACAAGGTGAAACCTCGTCTCTACTAAAATACAACAACAACAAAAAATTAGGCATGCCGGTGCATGCCTGTAGTCGCAGCTACTTGGGAGGCTGAGGCAAGAGAATTGCTTGAACCTGGGAGGCAGAGATTACAGTGAGTGGAGATCGCACCACTGCACTTTAGCCTGGACGGCAGAGCAAGATTCCATCTCAAAAAAAAAAAAAAAAAAACAAGCAAACTGGGTCCCTGTGTCCCCCCAGCCACTAGACCCCTTGAGCTGTTCTGTGCACCTTCACTGGCTGTTAGAAGCTAAGACTAGAAGTTACATTTCTCTGTCCCTTAACTGCTTAGAGTTAATGCTGTCCAATGTGGTGGCCACTAACAATATTTCAAGTATTATGTAGTCACATATGGCTAGTGGCTGTCATAGTGGATAGTGCAAAGAGAGAATGTTTTTATCCTCACAGAAAGTTCTGTCAGACAGCACTGGCTTAAAGAGACTGATACTTTCATTCATTTATGTAACTTTTTTTGGTGCTGTCTGAATAGCCCAGGAATCTTCTGAATAGAGCCAGGCTGCTTTTGTTCTTATGGGCCTCGCTGCCCTGAAGGCCATGAATTTTATAAGATTTAATTTTAAGGTGCTAGAAGTTTTCCTTTTTTGAGTCTGACTCCAGTAGTTTGTGGTGTGGCTATACCTTCACATATCTGTCACTGCACTGGTGTGACTGGTCTGTTCAAATAGACCAAACGCAGTCATGTCCTTAACCACCCACATGCATTTACTATTCCTGTACACCAGAGCAGTTTCCCAGCTCTTAGGAAGAAAAGCACAATAGAAATTGTACAGTTTAGAAGTCGTTTTCTTGTGAAGAAGTAGCTTCATAGCCAGGGACCTTGCTGGCAGTCACCGTTGCCCATTTCCCCTTCAGGCCGCCTCTATCCAGGCTGCTTCTGTGCTTCCATGGCTTTTAGTTCAGCATGTTAGGTGCTCCCTGGATATTCATTCTTAAGACATTTAGAATATCTCAAACTGGTGTTTTGTACCAGAATGGAATAGAACTGGGGCCAGACACACGATGGGGAATGACAAAATATTAACGCCAAAAATTAAGGGCACTAGCAGTCTCTTTAATTTTAAAAGAGAAAGCTACTGGGATAGAAGCAGCCAGTTGTCCTTTTTCATCTCTATTTTGTTACTTAAAAACAATTACTGGTGTTCCTCCCAGCCACATTTCCTTTTAATTATCATCTTGTGGGCATGAAGACATGAGAGTCTTTCTTTAACAGCAAAAAAAAAAAAAAAAAAAACGCAACTCAAGTATTTGCACAGATGAACCTGTTCTCAGCTCAAGGCCCTTTACTTCCTTTTGAATATCACTGCCCCACTAGTCAATGAGGATGTTCCTTCCACAATCTTTCTAATGAGATTTGAGACTTGTTAGTATTAGTAGCCTTGGGATAGTATGGATCTTGTCTAAATGCAGAAGAGTCTCATCTGTCTTTGTAAGTCAAGATTAGCCCCTCATGCCTTCCTGACCTTTATTTAGTATTATTTTCTCCATCAGATTCCCTTTGTACTGACTCCTGTCTTTCCTGTATGAACCCTGGCTTAGAACCTGACAGAGTTCAACACTGCCCACAACAAGCGGATTTCTACCCTTACCATTGAAGAGGGAAATCTGGACATTCAAAGACCAAAAAGGAAGAGGAAGAACTCACGGGTGACATTCAGTGAAGATGATGAGATCATCAACCCAGGTGAGGTATCTTGCTAGTTCATTCTGATGAAAAAGCTGTGGCTGGCCCAGGCACAGTGGCTCATGCCTGTAATCCCAGCACTTTGGGAGGCCAAGGAGAGTGGATCACTTGAAGTCAGGAGTTCAAGACTAGACTGGCCAACATGGTAAAACCCCATCTCTACTAAAAAAATATATGTATAAAAATTAGCTGGGTATGATGGTGCTTGCCTGTAGTCCCAGCTGCTGGGGAGGCTGAGGCAGGAGAATTGCTTGAACCCAGAAGGCAGAAGCTGCAGTGAGTGGGGATTGTGTCACTGCACTCCAGCCTGGGCAACAGAAAAAAAAAAAAAAGAAAAAAAGCTGTGGTTGGCCAGGCGTGGTAGCTCATACCTGTAATTCCAGCACTTTGGAGGCTGAAGGACCGGATCTGCTCTGTTTTTCTCATTGAAAATTAGTGCCCTAAAGCTTTCTTGAGGACGTGTATTCTAGCAGTATAGCATAGTGGTTAAGAGCATAGGCTCTGAAACCAGAGGGACAATGAGAGAAGATTGGGGTATGTCTCTTTTTAGAGACATTGTCTCTGGGATCCTCTCTAGGATGGGAAAAAAAAATAGAGACATGTTGTCTCTTTCTCAATGAACTTGGTTATTTTTTCCTTTCTCTACCATATAGAAGCCATTCGTTCATTGATCATAGATTGATTGATGGTGAGCATAATAGCAGAGTGTGCTCTTTAAAGGCATCTGAATATGTGAAAATCCAGACTTAAAGCAAAAAAAACCCAAGGCTAATTCTTGAACTCCTAACCTCAGGTAATCCACCCGCCTCAGCCTCCCAAAGTGCTGAGATTACAGGCGTGAGCCACCATGCCCAGCCACCCAAGGCTAATTCTAATTACTCAAATTAAATAGGGATTCTTTGTTTTCCAGGGGGATTCCTGAGAGTGTTTCTTTCAATAACAAGCAACCTCATTTAAAATAAGATTGCAACATCTATTAGGGAAACAATTCTTTATCGCAATATTAAGTTAATTGGGGCTTGGAGTCGTTTTCTCTAGTAGTGATACATAAGTTGGTGCCTGCCTATTTCTACACATTCAACATTCAGTGAGAAAACTCCAGCATCCTTGGTGATCCAGCCCAGTCATCCCCTCTGCTCCAGAAACACTTGCACGCCTCTCTTGAAGCAACTCTGTGTGTTGTAGCATATCTGGCTCTGTAACTGGGTTCATCCAGGGCAGGACAGTATCTTGCTCCTTATTACCTGTGTAGATGGGGCATCAGCCTTTAGTGCAAGTCTTACTTATATATACTTCAGGCCGTTCAAGTCAAAAGGCCAGGTTCAGTTTGAAGCCCTGGCTTTGAATCCAAAATCTGTTTTGTTTGCTAATAAACAGGCATTAGCAAGTTGTGTGGTATGTGACCTATTGACATGTCATTGTTTTGTCACTAATATGGAACGGACAATATCTACTCTTTTTTTCTTTCCCCTCAAAAGGGGGAAGTATACAGAATGAGAAAGAGCTTGGGGAAGGCAGCACACACAGTGGTGCAGATCACAGGCCTATTTCAATTACCTGGACTCGAGTCCTGGCTCCTGTCCTTTCCACCAGAGCAACTTGGCCAGTCACTTTACTCCTCGTAGCCTCAGTTTGCTTTCTCATCTACTAAATGTTGATTGTGGTGGTACCTATGTCACAGCGTCTTCGTGAGGATTTAGCACAATGCCCAGCACCCAGGAAGCACTCTCAGTGTTAACTGTATTTTACTATTTTAATATGAGTTGTTGTGATGGTTTGTTTACAGTGAGCCCTGTACCCTTATTCCTCCCAGTATAGTACCAACTCAACCCAGCCCTCATTTCTTTTTGCAGAGGATGTGGATCCCTCAGTTGGTCGATTCAGGAACATGGTACAAACTGCAGTGGTGCCAGTCAAGGTAGGAAGCTCATGAAATGCTATACAGTCTGTGTTTAAAAACCTGCTCTTTATGTATAAGTTGCTGTTAAGTAAGTGCTTAATTTAAAAATACATACCATGTTCCTCTCCCATTTTTCATTCTGTGGAAATGAAAATCTGTGTTTAGGGAATCCTAGAGTACCACAGAGAGGCTGTAGGTAACTAGCCAGCTTGATGTTTCATGTAAATAATGTGCAATGTAAATCTGTAAATTCATCTTCCAGAGGGGTGCAGAGAGAGGCCCACCTTCTTTTGGCCTTTCTCTTCGGACTCAAAGTAAGCTATTAAGTGGAAGAGATGCATTATTGCAATACCGCATAGTTTGCCATGCCTTTATTTTATGAGTGGCAATGGCACGGATAGGAATGTCAGCCCAGATGTGGATTAAGTTTAAAAATCAGGTATGGGCCGGGTGCGGTGGCTCCCGCCTGTAATCCAAGCACTTTGGAGGCCAAGGTGGGCGGATCACCTGAGGTCGGGAGTTCAAGACCAGCCTGACCAACATGGTGAAACCCCGTCTTTAAAAAATAAAAATAAAAAACTAAAAATCGGGTATGTTGAAGAACCAAGAGGTAGAAGTTACAGAGATGCTCCAATCATTCAGCATGTGGAAAGAACTACCAGATA
The DNA here is from genome assembly GCF_030222135.1 of Aotus nancymaae. Classification (NCBI taxonomy): domain Eukaryota; kingdom Metazoa; phylum Chordata; class Mammalia; order Primates; family Aotidae; genus Aotus; species Aotus nancymaae. The sequence goes on from NW_026988467.1 coordinate 24,393,440, forward strand.
GCTAGAACTATTCAAAGAGCAACAAGCTTCCCATTAGAGTAGGAAGATCCCTGTTAATAATTGAGACATTCAGAAAGTGATTGGAAATGCTGGTTAGAGATGATATAGAAAAGTTTACTTTTCATTAAAAAAAAAGTCTCTAGAATATGTTAGACCAAATAAGATCTGTCAGAGTTCCTGCTTAGGCTTTGTTTAATCCAAAAGTGAGTGAGGAGGATGTTTCATGAGCTTTGGTCTAGTCTGGAAACGTAGATGATGTTTTTCTGTGGGACTCCGTAATGCCCCTTGAGCTCTTTTTCTTTTTCTTTTTCTTTTTTTGGTTATTCCTTTGGAATGTTTTCTTGTCATTACAAAATTAGGTATTTTTAGTTTTATGTCAATTTATTGCGGTATAATTTACATGTGATAAAATGCACACATTTAAGTGTATACTTTTGACAAATATATATGTAACCACCACCATAATCAAGATAGAGAGGATTTCCCTCACCCCAAAAAGTTGCCTCATGGCACATTGCAGCAGCCCATTCCCAGGCCCAGGCAGCCAGTAAATATTTTCTTCGCTGTAGGATGGTTTTGCTCTCAGATTAATGTTTAAAAATTGGACACCAAACATGAAGATACCAAATTTTTCCCCCTCAAAAAAAAGAAAAATATCTATTGCCATCTTTTACTGTTTCCATTTCCTAAAAGAGCATTTCTTAAAATGTTTGTTTGTTTACTTATTTTTGAGACAGAGTCTCCCTCTGTCACCCAGGTTGGAGTGCAGTGGCACCATCTCAGCTCACTGCAACCTCCGCCTCAAGTGATTCTCGTGCCTCAGTCTCTGAGTAGCTGGGATTACAGGCACCCACCACCAAGCCTGGCTAATTTTTATATTTTTAGTAGAGACGGGGTTTTGCCATATTGGCCAGGCTGGTCTCAAACTCCTGATCTCATGTGAACCTCACAACACCGTCCTTGGCTTGATGTAGGATGGTGAAAACTTTGTTGTGGAGCAGGGTTTGGGAACCATCATAGATGACTGGGAAGGTCTCTTCAAAACCGTAAGATTTCAACACCATGAAATAGGTTGCGTGAAAGAGAGAACAGGCTAGAAGTTAAGAACCTTTCCCAAAGCCATTTTTCTAAGGCTAGAGTAGAAAAAGCTAACCACTCTTGGGCCTCACCTCTTGTCTCCTCTCTCCAATCTCTCCCCTGTCCTTACTGTGAACCATAGAAGAAACGAGTGGAGGGCCCTGGCTCCCTGGGCCTGGAGGAATCAGGGAGCAGGCGCATGCAGAACTTTGCCTTCAGCGGAGGACTCTACGGGGGCTTGCCCCCCACACACAGTGAAGCAGGCTCCCAGCCACATGGCATCCATGGGACAGCACTTATCGGTGGCTTGCCCATGCCATATCCAAACCTTGCCCCTGATGTGGACTTGACTCCTGTTGTGCCATCAGCAGTGAACATGAACCCTGCACCAAACCCTGCAGTCTATAACCCTGAAGCTGTAAATGAACCCAAGAAGAAGAAATATGCAAAAGAGGCTTGGCCAGGCAAGAAGCCCACACCTTCCTTACTGATTTGATATTTTTGGTCATGGAGAAGGGTGGGATTGGGTGGGAATGGGGTGGAGGGGTCATGGGGAGCTAATGAACTAGGGAGAAAAACTTTCCATGTGTGCGGTATCGTCTTTCAGAATGTCTCCTGGCATCCTAACCATGTAATATGAAAATTGGGGGTGCGGTTGAAATAGCCCATAAAGACCTGTCTTCAGAACACTTCAGTGTAGAGAAAGGTTTCTTATATCCTTTTCAGTAAACTGCCCAGGGTCTTTCCTAGGCCTTCCACTACCTCCTTTCTTTCTCCCACTTTCTAGGATCATTTTTATGTAAAGTCAGATATCCCAGGCCCTCAGGTTGAATCCAGAGCTGTAGAGGTTACAGTAGTATCACCAGCCTTGAGGGTCCAACAGCCTAATTTATATTCACGATCCTTGCCAGTCCCAGGTAGCAGAAGGGTTGCCATGGATCTCAGATTGATCAAAAAGAAGGCTTAGAATTCTGCAGTTAAGCTGCAGTTTAAACTGAAAAATGTTCCTTGGGTCAGTGGTTTTGAGGTCCAATAGTTAGGCTTTTCTCTCTTGTCCTTCCTGTTGGAATGAAAACATTTCGGTTTTCCTTCGTCTGTGACTGGTGCCATAGACACAGATTTATAGTGTTAACTTAAAGTATTGTTTGAACTTCACCTGTTTTACTTGTCAAACCTGAGCACTCCCGTTGCTGAAGTTTTCTTACTTAATTCCAGAGTACTGTCTTCTACTCTAAGGCATTACTTTTTAGTGTGTTATGAAGGCAATTTTCAAAGGATATGACCAGTTGGGGTAATTCAAATTAAAAAGGAAAAGATTTTTTTGCAAGTAACTGATGTCTCTAAGAGGAATTTTTAGATGTCAGTTTGGAGGCTCTTTCCCCCCTTGATTGAGAGCTCTCGTTATTCTGAGTTCCTAGACCTGGCTAACAAACATAGGAGACGAAGTTAGGAAACACTGATATGAGCTTTGTACAGAGATTTGTACATTTGTGTAATAGGCCTTTTCATGCTTTATGTGTAGCTTTTTACCTGTAACCTTTATTACATTGTAAATTAAACGTAACTTTTGTCATTTGGGTGCAGTCTGTGAATTTGTCTTGCAGTGACTGATTGCCACTGTTGTCGGGGAATGTTTGCTAAAGGCACAGCCACTGGACTTAAGAAGTGATGCACCATCCCCATTTTATTACAAATAAAGATGCTCCTTGATGAGTGTGGAAATTCTAATGAGAGATTCTAGTCCCCAGACTGAAGCATCACAAACCAGCGTGGGTTCAGAGGTGCTTGGTGCCCTTCACCAGGAGACCTCATGAGGGGAGACTGGGCTTTAGGGCATTGGTGTAAGCCCCATCACCCACCCTGCAGTTGGAGCTCTGCATTTGAGCCATAGCTTGGTGACACAGGAGCAAACGGAAGCTAAAGGTGAGTACATTTAGGAGGGATTTCAGCAAGAATTTGAATTGAAGGGATATGTCTACATACAGAATCTCATTTGCAGTAACTACACTGTGTGTTGGACTTACATGTGGCTTTGGGATGAAGATGCCAGTCAGGTTCCAGATCACTTGGGTCAAGTGCAGACTCACAGCAGAAGCAGCCTTCTGAAGAACAGAAATCCATAACAGCTGTGCAAAGAGTTGACTTCTCCACAGGTCCTGTAAAAATGAGTGTCCTCGGCCTTCTCTACCCAGTTCTTCCCATAGTCGGGAAAAGCTGGGTTGAGAGGGTGGGGAAAAAAAAAAAAGAGTCCTCATCAGGATAATACCTTCCTCTCATTATAGTGAAGATGGTACTGTTGGTAATGGTGAACAGTCACTGAGCACCTGCCTGCCTACCTACCACGTATCCATTTATAGCATGTCATCTAGTTCTCATAGCCCCAAGAGGAATTCTGGTTTTATCCCCATTTTATAGATGAGAAGACTGAGGCTCAGAGACAAAATAAACTTCCTATGATCCCCCTGTACCGAAGACCGGATTGAAACTCTAGTCTGAATCCAAGTTTGAGTTAAGGTGGGGGATATGCTTGGTCCATGGGCAGCACACCATTGTGCTCATGAGGCTGTGGTTATATTATCTCTCCTTGGTGTCTGCTTTGTAGTTTTGTTTTGAGACGGAGTCTCACTCTGTCACCCAGGCTGGAGTGCAATGGCATGATCTTGGCTCACCGCAACCGCCACCTCCCAGGTTTAAGCAATTCTCCTGCCTCAGCCTCCTGAGTAGCTGGGATTACAGGCCCCCACCACACCTGGCTAATTTTTTGTGAAGATGTGAGTTTTACCATGTTGGCCAGGCTGGTCTTGAACTTCCGACCTCAGGTTATCCACCTGCCTTGAGCTCCAAAGTGCTGGGATTACAAGCGTGAGCCACCATGCGCAGGCTACATGTTTTGTAGTTCTTAAAAAAAAAAAAGGTCCAAACTGGACAACATAACGGAAATATATTAAAGCATATTAGATCTAGTTGAGATAAAATCAGTCCTTTCTGATGAGAAGGTTATACCATGCATTTTTGTTGTTGTTGTTGTTTTGAGATGGAGTCTGTTAGACTTTCCGCCGAGTTCAATGAGGAAACAGAGACCGGAGTGAGGAAATTAAAAGCCAATTTATTCGGCTCCCGGGCGAGGTTCTATGGCCCGGGAGGGGCCAGAGAAGTCGCGCTTCTCTTCTTGGGGCGTTATAGGGAGTAGAAGTGGCTGATTGACTACGGGGGAAACAAAGACAAGGTAGTTCTATTGGGTATTAAAAGACTGGGGATGGGCGAGGTGAACAAAGCGGGGGCATTTCCATTGGGTATGAAGGGAGTGAGCACGGACGAGGGGCTGGCCGAGGATGTACGGGGGAGCTGCCATAGGGCAGGCTCTTGGCAGGCCTTTTCAAAATTTATGGCAGGTGCAGGGCTGAGATTGGAATGCGGACATGGGCAAGGGGAGCCTGCATGGAGAGGGCAAATGCTGAGCAATGTGCTCAGTATGATGATGTAGTTTTTAGGCACGGAGAGAGAAGGGCATGTCCATTCGGCTCCCAAGGAGGCACCGGCCTTACATTGTCTCGCTCTGTCACCCAGGCTCAGGTGATCTGCCTGCCTCCCCCTCTGAAAGTGCTGGGATGACAAGTGTGAGCCATGGCACCTGGCTGATATTTTTTCTACTTTAAAGCCCCAATTGAGCAGAAGCAGAACTGGGAAGGAGGCATGTATGTGTGGAAACCTGGCTTAACTGGCACCGTATGTCTGATTTCAGTCATGTCTTAGGTGCCCCTCAGAGATAAGCACCCCAAGATGGGGCTCGTCTGCCTCTTACCCTTAATCAGCTCTGGATGACAACACAGAGAAGCCCCTCCTGTTCACTACAGGATTGACAGCCTCACACTCATGTGGGCACAGTGCTGCTGGGGGACACAGCCTGTCCCCATCCTGGGACACAAGCCCACCCTGGATGAGAAGACTGCTTGTTTCCCCAGTCTTGTGCCCATTGATGGGCCACCTGCTAAGGAGGGGAGGTAGACCGTATTCCCCTTCCCAGGGTAGGAGAGGTGGTGAATCCTGTGGAGAAAGACATCTACTGACAGAACAGCCTGCTCCCCAGGGGATCCTGGCCCAGGATCATCTGTTTGATGACCGCTTGCCAAAAATATGTTCACTACTACGTATAGATCAGAATTTCAGAGTCAAAAGAGACCCAGCCAGACCCCTCATTTTGCGAATGAGCAAACTATGGCAGTGAGGATTTGTTTCATTCAACCTGTGTGGATCAGACGTCCATGACTTGGGCATGCGGAAGAGCACCACCCCTGCTACCCCTACTGCTACAAGAGGATCACCTAGAGGGAGACAGCCACGCACTCATGATGCTGTCCAGACCCTTGACTGCTGGAGTGGAAGGATGGGGCGAGTGAGAATGGCAATAGCAATTTACTACCTGAGGTGTGTGGAGCACGGTTTTCCCAGCAGAGGGCCACCGTGATGAGAGAATGTGTTCTCTTTCCAGGGTCCACAAGGGGGCGTAGTTTTAAGGGCAAGAACTTCCCAGCGCCGTATTTTCTCCCCCTCCCATCATCTTCATCCAGGAGATTTAACGGCTTATCTTTAAATTTCATGGGCACAGGAAGAAAACAAAAAGTCACTCCAGTGGAAGTTCTAAGGAACTCTGTTCATTGGCCCGAGGCCTTAGAGAAGGTGGGGGTTCCTTCCAGGTTAAGAGTCCCCTTCTTCCACACCCCTCTGGACTCCATGTTTGGGTCCCGACATTCGGAAGCTGCTTTTCCTCTCCTAAACTCCAACTCTCTCTCTCAATTCCCTACCACTCAGCGTGGAAGCTGTCTTTCCTCTCCTGGATTCCATCCTTGATTCACTCAGTGTGAGAGGAGCTTTCCTTCTCTGGTTTCCCCCTTCTGGAAACCCTTCTCACTCAGTGTGAGAGTTAGCTGTTTCTTTCCCTTCTCCTTTTTCTTTCTGCTTTCAATAAAATCACTTTCTACAAACACTTTTGAGTCCGGCATTTATGGATCTCCTCTGTCATTCTTAAGAGGACGATAGACGAAGAACCTGGAGAAACGTCCTCTCGGGAACTGAGGGCACCCCTGAACCCCAATATAACAAAGAGGTGTGGAGAGAGGACATGGGGTGGAGGTTGGGAGAGGGGAGGAGAGCCTGCCATGTAAGCCTTGCTAGGGAATTACCAGGAAGGCACTGAAGGATTTTTTTTTTCTTTTTCTTTTTTTTTTTTTTTTGCGACAGAGTTTTGCTCTTGCCCAGGCTGGGGGCAATGGCACGATCTTGGGCTCACCACAACCTCCACCTCCCGGGTTCGATTCTCCTGCCTCAGCCTCCCAAAGTGCTGGGATGACAGGCATGTGCTACCACACCTGGCTAATTTTGTATTTTTAGTAGAGACAGGGATTCTCCACGTTGGTCAGGCTGGTCCAAAGTGCTGGGATTAAGGTGTGAGCCACCACACCCGGCCTGGATTTTTTTCTTAAAAAAAAGGGAAACAAACAAAAAAAAAGATAAAAGACGTGCTCAGGTAGATATTTTAGAAAATGCAGAGAAACTAATATCACACATCCTCAACCAGAGTAAGGGAGGTGTGGGAAGGTCTCAGGCACGGGCAGTGACTGGTCAGGTTCAGATGATAGAAAATCCCTGGGGTAGCAGGTGAATAAGGGGGTCCCTGGTCTCTTGTGAGTCTCTCCATGCAGGGAGATAAGCAGGTGTTCTGGTGCTCTCTTTCTCACAGCTTAGCAAATCTAGAGGTAAGTCAAGGTGTTTCAAGAAGACTAAGGGGAGAGTTTCTCCATTAGTTGTGCCTGTGGGAGGGGAGGGGGGCTTCAAAGAGTGTGACACTGGATGTCTCCTCGTGGTGGAGGGGAGGGCGCTCTATGCAGGGGCTGCCGCGGGAGCACAGATAGGGCAGAGTGGACTAAAGGTCGGCATGTGCCAGGGTGGAGGGAAGGCCCTTGAATGCCTGTAGATTTGGGTGTTCTCCTCTGTGGTGAGGGAATAAAACCATTGCCTGTTTCCCTGGAGGGAATTGGATGCTGAGGCTTCTACTTCTTTTTTTTTTTTTTTTTTTTTTAAGATAGGGTTTCACTATGATGGCCAGGCTGGTCTTGAACTCCTGACCTCAGGTGATCCACCCACCGTAGCCTCCCAAAGTGCTAGGATTATAGGCATGAGCCACCGTGCCCGGCCCTCTTTTTTTTTTTTTATTTTTAATATTTTTTATTTTTTATTTTTGAGACGGAGTCTCGCAGTTTCACCCGGGCTGAAGTGTAATGGGACGATATTGGCTCACTGCAACCTCCGCCTCCCGGGTTCACACGATTCTCCTGCCTCAGCCTCCTGAGTAGCCTCCTGAGGGATTACAAGCGCACATCACCACACTCGGCTAATTTTTTGTATTTTTAGTAGAGACGATGTTTCCCCTTGTTGGCTAGACTGGTCTTGAACGCCTAACCTCGTGATCTGCCCACCTTGGCCTCCCAAAGTACTGGGATTACAGGAGTGAGCCACCCTGCCCGGCCAACTCTTCTACCGCTTAACAGGGGCATGGATGCAGTTCCAGCGTCCGCCAGCAGGCTGGGCCCTGTGCCCACTTTTGGACCTCCAGGGCTGTCGAGGCAGGAGATGGGGAGGGCGGGAAGGAAGAGAGTCTGGCTCAACCACCGGACACTTTATGTGAGTTACCCCCTTAGTTCCCCCCACAGCCCTGAGAGGAGGTTGGCAGTGTCCCCATTTTACAGACGGGGAGCTTGAGGCGCAGGGTGCATGGACCCAGGTCACAGCCCTGGCAAACCATGCAGTGGGCGTTCTAATCCAGCCCTGAGGTTTTGAAGCAGGAACAGCGCAGGGGAGTACCTGGCCCAGGCTGCCTCCCCTGCCTCTTTCCAGGTCTGTGACAGGCTGTGGACTTTGGTCCCTTTCTGAGTTTTTTCTTCCTCAATTTCTTGTCCCTTCTGTCTCTATCTCTGTCCCCTTTGTGGTATGTGGGACTTCAAGTACTGCTGTCTCCACAGCTGTGCCAGGTTGGGGCTGGGCAGCTCTCCATAGAGGCTGGCACCCATGGCCGGGGGCAGGGTTACCAGCAGGAAGAGCACTCCTGAGCCCCTTACCCTGGCTCCCAGCTTGCCTGCCCCAGCGGCCCCCACATCCCCGCCCCCCCACATCAGGGCGCCTGCAGTCCCCATGCCCTGTCCTGCTTCCGGCAGTCCTCCCTCTCCTTTGGGTCACTGGCAGCAGCATCCAGGCTCACCATTATTGTCCTCGCCTTTGTGGAAAATTAGCCAAACCCTCTTGATTCCCTCCCCGCCAGCTGCCCCAGCTGCCCTCCCATTTCTCCGCTCCACTTGCCATTCCCAGTTCCTCTCTTCCATTTGCTGTTGAACCCACTCTAGTCAGGCTCTTCCCTCAAACTCACTCCCTCCACAGTCAATCATGTTTGCTTCTCGGCGGCCCCTCATTTCCCTCCGAGTGAGAGCCAGCCTCACCCTGCCCTGCACGCCCTTGCCCTCCCATCACCTCTCTGCTTCCCTTTGCTCGCTCCCCTGTAGACACCGGGCTTCTAGCTGTTCCTTCCACGCTCAGGACGCATGCCCGCCCTGCCCCTTGGTCTGGACCTCTCTCCCAGACGTCAGCAGGGGTTCCTTGCTCCCTGTCCCTACGCTGAGAAAGAGAAAAGCAGGCCCTGACCTCCTGGAGCCAGCTTGGCACCAAGTGGGGCTTCAGTATTCTCCAGCTGAATGCAAATGACTTTGCAGGACATCAGCAGCAAACAAGCCATCCTGTGGCCGTGATGGATCATGACACAAACCAGGCCACTCCAAAATCATGTCTGAGCACAGATAAAACATGAACATTGTCCAAGCCATAAAAAGGACCAATCATCCCTGCAGTGGGCGTTGACTTTTAGCCCCTAAAACATTTGTCCAGGACCTCAGAATGTCACAGTTGAAGGAGGATCTTTGCAAATGAAATTAAGGTCAGGATCTTGAGATGAGACTGTCCTGCATTAGGGTGGGCCCTACTCTAGGAATGATCTAATAGGAGACAGAAAAAAAGAAGGCAGAGACACACAGGGCAAGGCCATGGGAAGATGCAGAGGTTAGAATGATCTGTCTGCAAGCCAAGGAGCACAGGGATTGCCTCAGAGCTTCCAGAAGGAAGCAACCCTGGACCTCCCTGATTTCCGGCCCCTAGAACTGTAAGAGGACACGTTTATGTTGCTTTCAGCTGCCAGGTTTGTAGTCATTTGTCACAACAGACCCAGAAAGGAATACAATCCTCCTGGCTCAGGGGAGAGGCTGTTGCTTCTGACTAATCACAGCTCTAGCCTTGCTCTAGTCGTCCCTCCTTGTAGATGAAATGTATTCATGTCCTCGGCTATAGAATTACCCTTGCTTCTGCACAGCGTCCAATCCAGAGTGAAGCCCTGCTTTGTGTTTTCTTTTCTTTTGAGATGGAGTCTGGCTTTGTCACCCAGACGAGTGCAGTGGCATGATCTCGGCGCACTGCAACCTCCACCTCCCGGGTTCAAGTGGTTCCCCTGCCTCAGCTTCTCAAGTAGCTGGGATTACAGGCACACACCACCACGCCCAGCTACTTTTTGTATTTTTAGTAGAGCTGGAGTTTCACCATGTTGGGCCGTCTGGTCTTGAACTTCTGAATTCAAGTGATCCACCCTGATGGGATTCCCAAGGAGGTAGGATTACAGGTGTGAGCCATCGTGCTGGGCCTGAAGCCCTGCTTTCTTTCTTTATGTTTTTTTTTTTTTGAGATGGAGTTTTGCTCTTGTTGCCCAGGCTGGAGTGCAATGGCACAATCTCTGTTCACTGCAACTGCCACCTCCCAGGTTCAAGTGATTCTCCTGCCTCAGCCTCCTTAGTAGCTGGGATTACAGGTATGTGCCACCACGCTTCATTAATTTTTTTGTAGTTTTAGTAGAGACAGGCTATCTCTATGTTGTTCAGGCTGGTCTTGAACCCCGACCTCAGGTGATCCACCTGCCTCGGACTCCCAGAGCGCTGGGATTACAGGTCTGAGTCACCTCGCCTGGCAGCCCTGCTTTCTTAAGTCCTCAAAAGTCATCTAACCGAAATCCTATAATTCTTTCCAACACCCGCTTACTGAGTCACCCCATGGTTTCCTATGGCGTGTGCTATCCCTATGAGTCACAGACCCAACTTGTTCAGATGTAGGGCTGTAGGGCCCCACAGGGTCATGGGGTGTCTCTTATGCTGTGCTGAGGTCCAGGATCCGAGAAGTAAAGAGACAGGACACTGAAGAACTGGTGAAGAGCATCTGGACTTGGGGGGCCACGCCACCTGTGAGCGGAGATTGGCAACAGCCCCAAAAGCCCAGAAGCATCTGTATTTATTAGGTACAAGCAGGGGACAGGGTCGTGAGTGTGGTCATCATCTATAGGCTTGGTAATAGGGCATGCATAATCACATGAGTCACAATCAAGGGGGACACCCCATTATGTCACCTGGGCAGAGAAGTGGGCCGTGCGCAGTAGGGGGCCGTGCCGTGCGCAGTAGTAGTGGGTCGCATACAGAAAAGGGGTCCACCCTCATTAGGTCACCGAGGCAAGGAGGTGGGCTGTGTGCAACAAACAGGTCATGCGCAACACTTCTTATCTGGGGGCTGGAGACTTCAAAGGATTTCTAATAGAAGGATACTGTAAGCCAATGCAGTGGGAGCTGGCAGACTTGTGCTTTTCTCTTAAGATATTTATGGGAGGATGATTTGAGCTAGCACAGAAGCGAGAAAAGACTGACAGGGTGTACAGCCGCCGTGACTGGTCACACCAGAGGGGTTCTTCTCCCTCGGTGATTTCCAGGATCTCAGGCCTGAGGCCTACTTTCCACAGGAACTGGCTGCAAGGTACTCCAATTCCTTTATCAGGAGGAGAGGCTCTTGCTCCAAGCCTGCCATACAGCTTATGCTGTTTCAGGCAGGGACGCCACCGCCTGGGTCTTTGGTTCTCGTCCTGGTCTGGCTGTTTTCCCATGTACTGCTTCTGTTCTGTGACTGCTCTAGGCATTCCTCCTGCTACAAACTACTATATGGTTATATGGAAGGATTATATAAATCAGCACTAAACGTCAGTACAGCTCCGACTACAATACCTATATGATTATATAGAAAGATTATATAGAAGTAAGTATGGTAGATGTAAGAATTAAGTATGATTACATGAGCTAGATATATGTAATCAGTAAGTTATACTTCAGGCACTAATTCTATAAACTAATATATGATTATACATATAAAGGATTATACAAAGGAAATAGCTGAGTAATAACACTATAAGATATTCTTCAGGCACTAATTGTGCCTGGGGTCTGGAGAGTTCTCCTTCCTCAGTGGCCATGGGGGGTGTTACCCACATCCAGATGCCCCTGTGTTCCTGGGGTTCTGTGGCTGGCGGACTGAAGGCCACCATCTCAATGACGCCAACCCTCCTCACTCCCACCCCCTGATCCCCACCTCCCCACTTGCTCCACTGTTCCCACAGCACCCTCCCCTCTACTGCATACTGCCCTGTGGTGATATCATTTACTTATTTACTGCGTAGTTGTTATGGCCTGCCTCCCCTCACTTGAGGGTAAGTTCCACTAGGGGCGGGGGCTGTTGTCTGTTTTGATTCCCAGTGTATTCAAAATGGTTGGAACAGCCTAGCACATCACTGGCAATTCATAAAAATGTTTTGAATGAATGAAGCAATGTTGGGACAGGAGCAAACCAAGGAAGCTCCTAACCAGCCTGGCCACCAGGAAGGCCTCGCAGGAAAAGGGCTGTCAGGGCTGGGATCTGAAGGATAAATAAAGGTTATCCAGGCACAAGAGTGGGGAGGAGAGGCTGGGTGCCGTGGCCCACACCTGTAATCCCAGCACTTTGGAGGCCAAGGTGGGTGGATCAGGCCGAGGTGGGTGGTCAGAAGTTCAAGACCAGCCTGACCAACATGGTGAAACCCCATCTCTACTAAAAATACAAAAAATAAATAATAAGAAAGTGTGGGAACAGTATTCTGGGCATGTACAAAAGGCCTGGGGAAGCAAGGAGGTGTTTCAGGATTGAGGAAATGCAAATGCTTTGATGCGGCCGGACAGAATGTTTTGGAAGGAGAAGGCAAGAGCTGACGCTGAGGGCGGGGCACCGTGGCTCACGCCTGTAATCCCAGCACTTTGGGAGGCCGAGGTGGGTGGATCAAGAGGTCAAGAGATCGAGACCATCCTGGTCAACGTGGTGAAACTCCGTCTCTACTAAAAATACAAAAAATTAGCTGGGCACGGTGGTGCGTGCCTGTAATCTGAGCTACTCAGGAGGCTGAGGCAGGAGAATTGCCTGAACCCAGGAGGCTGAGGTTGCGGTGAGCCGAGATAGCGCCATTGCACTCCAGCCTGGGTAACAAGAGCGAAACTCCATCTCAAAAAAAAAAAAAAAAAAAAAAAAGAGCTGATGCTGGAATGTCGTCAGGGGCCAGGACACGAAAGACCAGGTCATCAGGAGCTCAGACTTCACCCGAGGGCCATGGGGAGTCCTGTGGAAGTGTTGAAGCAGGAGGTGACAAGTCAGAGCTGCATTTAGGAAGAGCAGAGGGGCTGGTCACCGTGGCTCACACCTGTATCTCAGCACTTTAGGAGGTCGAGGCAGGAGGATCACTTGAACCCAGGAGTTCGAGACCAGCCTGGGCAACCTGGAAAAACCCCAAATACCAAATATTACCTACCCAAAATACCAAAATTAGCCAGTCTAATAATTCGGTCTCTAAGTAAATAAATAAATATGTATGTATTTTTTGTTTTAATAATAATTGTAATTCCTAATATGTTGTGCAAGGAGATCAGAGAGGAGAATCATATTAATTTTATGTTTGTGGAAGAATTGTGCAAATCACATTTAAAGTCACCATGATGTGAGGATGAAATCTTTTTTTTCTAAAGAAAGAGAAAAAAGAAAGAAAGAAAGCAAAAAAGAAACAAAGAAAGAGAGAAAGAAAGAAAAAAAAGAATGAAAGAGAGAAAGAAAGAGGAAGAGAAAGAGGGAGAGAGAACAGGAATCTTGCTCTATTGCCCAGGCTAGAATGCAGTCTAAAATGGGTATTAAAAACCTCTTTTATGCCAATAATTGTGCTTACCAATGGAGACAGGAAGGAATAAGGGAGGAAAATAACAAACAAGCAGCCAACCAATTATTCATTTAAACCTGTGAAATGCTGTGCAATTGCTGAGGAGTGATTTTCTTCCAATTATGTGGTCACTGTTAGAATCGGTGTGATGTGATACTGAGAAGAATTTATGTTTTGTGTATTTGAAGTGGAGAGTTCTGTAAATGTTTATTAAGTTTACTTGTTCCAGGTCTGAATTCAAGTCCTGGATATCCTTGTTAATTTTCTGTCTCGTTGATCTGTCCAATATTGACAATGTAGTGTTAAAGTCTCCCACTATTATTGTGTGGGAGTCTAAGTCTCTTTGTAAGTCATTAAGAACTTGCCTTATGGGTGCTCCTGTATTGGGTGCGTATATATTTAGGATCGTTAGCTCTTCTTGTTGCATTGATCCTTTTACCATTATGTAATGTCCTTCTTTGTCTCTTTTGGTCTTTGTTGCTTTAAAGTCTATCTTATCAGAGACGAGAATTGCAAATCCTGCTTTTTTTTTCTCTCCATTTGGTTGGTAAATCTTCCTCCAACCCTTTGTTTTTTTTGGTTTTTTGTTTTTGTGTTTTTTTGTTTTGAGATGGAGTTTCGCTCTTGTTACCCAGGCTGGAGTGCAATGGCGCGATCTCGGCTCACCACAACCTCCGCCTCCTGGGTTCAGGCAATTCTCCTGCCTCAGCCTCCAAGTAGCTGGGATTACAGGCATGTGCCACCATGCCCAGCTAATTTTTTGTATTTTTAGTAGAGACGGGGTTTCACCACGTTGACCAGGATGGTCTCGATCTCTTGACCTCGTAATCCACCCGCCTCGGCCTCCCAAAGTGCTGGGATTACAGGCGTGAGCCACTGCACCCGGCCCCTTTTTGAGTCTTTGTGTATCCTTGTATGTGAGATGGGTCTGGATGCAGCATACCGATGGGTTTTGGCTTTTTATCCAATTTGCCTGTCTGTGTCTTTTGATTGGGGCATTTAGTCCATTTAAATTTAAGATTAATATTGATATATGTGAGTTTAATACTGCCATTTAATGCTAGCTGGCTGTTTTGCCCATTAGTTGATGTAGAGTCTTCATTATGGTGATGCTCTTTACCTTTTGGTATGTTTTTGGAATGGCTGATACTGCTTGTTCCTTTCTGTGTGTAGTGCTTCTTTCAGAAGCTCTTGTGAAGCACGGCTGGTGGTGATGAAATCTCTGAGTACTTGTCGTTCACAAAAAATTTTATTTTTCCTTCACTTATGAAGCTTAGTTTGGCTGGATATGAAATTCTGGGTTGAAGGTTCTTTTCTTTAAGGATGTTAAATATTGGCCCCCACTCTCTTCTGGCTTGTAGGGTTTCTGCTGAGAGGTCTGCTGTGAGTCTGATAGATTTCCCTTTGTGGGTAACCTGACCTTTCTCTCTGGCTGCCCTTAGCATTTTCTCCTTCATTTCAACCCTGGTGAATCTAACGATCATGTGCCTTGGGGTTGGTCTTCTTGAGGAATATCTTTGTGGTGTTCTCTGGATTACTTGGAGTTGAGTATTGTCCTGCCTTGCTAGGTTGGGGAAGTTTTCCTGGATCATATCCTGCAGAATATTTTCCAGCTTGGATTCATTCTCTTCGTCACATTCAGGTACACCTATAGAACGTAGATTAGGTCTTTTCACATAGTCCCATATTTCTTGGAGACTTTGCTCATTCCTTTTTACTCTTTTTTCTCTAATCTTGTCTTCTCGTTTTATTTCGTTGAGTTGGTCTTCGACCTCTGATATCGTTTCTTCTGCTTGATCAATTTGACTGTTAAAACTTGTGCATACTTCGTGAAGTTCTTGTATTGTGTTTTTCAGCTCCATTAATTCACTTGTATTCCTCTCTAAATTGTCTATTCTTGTTAGCATTTCGTCAAATCTTTTTTCAAGGTTCTTAGTTTCTTTGCATTGGGTTAGAACATGTTCTTTTAATTCACAGAAGTTTCTTATTATCCACCTTCTGAAGCCTGATTCTGTCAATTCATCACACTCATTCTCCATCAGGCCTTGTTCCCTTGCTGATGAGGAGCTGCGATCCCCTGTAGGAGGAGAGGCGTTCTGATTTTGGGTGTTTTCAGCCTTTTTGCGCTGGTTTCTTCCCATCTTTATGGATTTATCCACCTGTCGTCTTTGTAATCGCTGACTTTCAGATTGGGTCTCTGAGTGGACATCCAGCTGGTTGGTGATGAAGTTTCTTCTGTTTCTTAGTGTTCCTTCAGCAGATGCCCCTCCCCCACAGAGCTGGACCTTCCTGGGTTCACCTGTGCTTGCTGTGAAACTCAATCCTCAGAGTCTCCAATTGCTGTATTTTTTGTGGGGTTGGGACCAGCTGAGCCTAATCACCTGGCTCCCTGTCTCGGAGCCTCTTATTTATTTATTTATTTTTAGTTGAATGGTCGATTCTCTCCCAGGTGTTCCAGTCGCCTGTTGAAAAGGCACCGGAATCTGTGTAATTTCCCTTGCGGTGACCCACTGCGCCAGCGGAAACAGCGACGTTGAGATTCGTGGTGCTTTTTTGCTTGGGAATCTCCTGGCCTGGCTCCCTGTTTCAGTCCCCTTTTCAATCAACTGAATGAGTGACTCTGCCTTCCTGGAGCTCCAAACGCCAACTAAAAGGGCACCCAGTCCCGTATACTCCGCACTGAGAACCGCTGCACCGACCAAAAGAGTCGCACTGGTGACCCGTGGGGCTCCTCCACTGGGAATCTCCTGGTCCGTGGGCAACAAAAATTCGTCTGGAAGTGTGGTGTCCACTCACTCTCTGCGCTTTCACTGGGAGCTGCAATCCTGAGCTGCTGCTAATCGGCCATCTTGGATCTCTCTCCCCTTTTTTTTTCTTTTTTTAAGGAAGAGCAGAAGGGAGGGAGGGACAGTCCCAGGCATGTGAGGCTGGAGGTGGGAAGACCAACAGTGAGATGGTCTCAGGGCAAATGATGCAGCCTGGACCATGCTGGAGAGTCTAGGGAGAAGGAAGAAGACCCAGGGTGCCTCTGGACACTCTGGCTGGGTACCCGGGGTTCGGAGGTATTATTCACTGTGGAGGGGAACACCAGGGAAGGGCAGGGCAGGTTATGGGGCAGGTGCTGAGATTGAGACCTTTTATGCCATAGAAATCAGGGCAGATGTGTGCACACCTGGAGCTCAAGGTTGGCCTGGACACAGGCTTAGAAGCAGCACAGAGTGAAATTACATTCACCCACATCAGGGATGATGATTCTGAGGACTTATGAAACCATAAGAAGAGGGGGCTCAGGTGGCAGGGTTTCACGGAAGGGCAGAAGGTGGCCCACTCCCCACCTCTCCTCCTCTCTCTGTCCTCTCAAGTGTTTCTAGGTCACCACCAGCCCCTGCAGCCCCAGTGGCTGGAATCACTCCCTTGGACAGAGATCTTTCATCTCTCCTAAGAGCTTACTGCTCCAGGCTTCTTTAGAAAGCAGGGAGGTGGCCCCCTGCACAGATGGCTGCAGCAGTACCCCCTCTGGAACCCAGCACCCACCTGGAGGAGATGGCAGCCTGGGCCTGAGACTCAGGCCCTAGTTATTCCGGGAAGGCTCAGGACTGGGGCTAAGGCATGTTGTGGTTCACATGCTCCCAGCAGGGCAGAAAGCAAGTCCAGCACAGCCTGGCGGGCTCCCTTCCCAGCACATGGCCCCCCCAGCGACCACCGTGGACTCTAGCAGAGCGAGAAGCACATTGTCCAGACAGCAGAGATGAGCCCCTTCACCTAGACACCACGGGCTTTGCCCCTCACTCCGATCTGCCTCCTACCTGCCTCTCCCCTCAGCCTCCCAGGCTGGGCGTCCATCCTTTCCTCTAAGCAACCTCACCAGCCTCCTAACTGCCCCTCCCTGCCCTGCCAAGCAATCTTCACACCTCACAGAGTCTTGCTAAATGCAATTCACACCATATCACTCGTTTGAATCAATCAAGAACTCACGCCCAAAACCTTTGGACAGACACCAAACTCCTTACTGAGGCCTCCGTGGCTCTCTGTCTCCCACTCGAAATCTCTTCCAGTTCCCCAGTATGCTCTCTGTCAGGTCCCCATGTGCAAGCCTGGTCCCAGAAAGTCTGAAACCTTCCCTTCTCAGCTAATTGTCCCCCATCCCCACCTGCATTTGCCATTGTCCCTAATTGCCCAGCGGATCTTCCCCGGACAAGCCTCTCACCCCACCCTGCCATCTTAACTGTTCTTATGGTAATGGAAATACCTCTCACCCCACCCTGCCATCTTAACTGTTCTTTTTTTTTTTAAAGACAGGGTTTTATCATGTTGGCCTGGCTGGCCTCCAACTCCTGACCTCAGGTGATCCGCCTGCCTCGCCTCCCAAAGTGTTGGGATTACAGGCGTGAGCCACCACGCCCAGCCAAACTGTTCTTATGATAATGGGAATACCTATCTCCCCACCCTGCCATCTTCACCATTATGATAATGGAAATACCTCTCACCCCACCCTGCCATCTTAACCATTCTTATGATAATCGGAATACTTCTCACCCCACCCTGCCATCTTAACTGTTCTTATGCTAATGGTAATACCTCTCACCCCACCCTGCCATTGTTCTTTTTTTTTTTTAAAGACAGTGTTTTATCATGTTGGCCTGATTGGTCTCCAACTCCTGACCTCAGATGATCGGCCTGCCTCGGCCTCCCAAAATGTTGGGATTAGAGGCGTGAGCCACCACGCCCAGCCAAACTGTTCTTAGGATAATGGAATACCTCTCACTCCACCCTGCCATCTTAACTGTTCTTATGATAATGTGATACTCCTCGCCCCACCCTGCCATCTTAACTGCTCTTCAGCCTTACCCCACCCGCCGTTGTAACTGAATTTTGGCCATTTATACTCCTTGTCCCTACCCCCACCACTGTAACTGATCTTACTCTGCAACACCCCCGCACCCCCCAAAATTACCCCAACCCATAAAACCAATTCCCACCCTTACCCCCTTTGCCTGTCCTTTCTCGGATTCCACCCGCTTGCACCCAAGCGAGAAATAAAATGGCCTTGTCACCCACACAAAGCCTGTTTGGAAGACCTCTTTATGAAATACGTTTAATATTGAGTACTATTGGACTCGAATAACACGCTCCTCTGTTTTTCCCTCCCCCTTGTGTCTCTCACTCACCCATGGCTTACCCATGATGTCCTCCTCCAGGCAGTCTTCCCTGGTCCCCAGGCTGTGGAAGGAAGATCTGCCTGAGCAATCCTCACACGCTGGGTCCTCCCTGTGTGAGTGCTGGGAGGACACAGACCACTGCTTCCTGGGAACTTCACAGTGTGCCCTAAACAGGCAGGGCAGAAATATGGACAGTGTTGAATTGAAATGCATTAAGAAGCTCCTTCTTCGCCGGGCGTGGTGGCTCACGCCTGTAATCCCAGCACTTTGGGAGGCCGAGGTGGGTGGATTGTTGTACTGGAGCAAGCATAGAAAGTCAACACCAAGACAAAAGTATGCCAAATTGCAGGGTCTTTATTGCTGGCCGCCACGGAGGACTCAGGTCTCTCTAACCCATGGCCCCGAAAGGAGGGTGTCAAGACCTTTTATGCCCATAAACTACCTCGGGGGTGATGGTGGGGGGCGGGGGGGGGGGCGGTCAGGGGCTTCAGACATTCCAAAGGCCAGTGGATTCTGTAAATCACCTCTTGGGCAGAGATGGGGATGAGGGGCTCCGGACATTCCGAGGGCCAGGGGACTTCGGACATTCCCATTGTCACTTAAGTGATTCACAGAAGTCAAGATAAGCGTTAGTTTAGACATTGTCTGGGTAGGGTGGAAATTACAGACCTTAATTACTTATTACAAGTCACAGGGGCCAAGATGGCATGGGTTTGGACTGCTTGCCTGTCACATTAGGGGTTACAGAGAGCAGTTTCAACAGAAAGCCGAGGTATGGTTGAGGTATGCAGTTTTATGGGGCTTTTACCATGTCACACAATCTCCACCTCCTGGGTTCAAGCAATTCTCCTGCTTCAGCCTCCCGAGTAGCTGGGACTACAGGTGCCTGCCACCACGCCCAGCTAATTGTTTTGCATTTTTAGTAGAGATGGGGTTTCACTATGTTGCCCAGGATGGTCTTGATCTCCTGACCGTCTGATCCGCCCGCCTCGGTCTCCCAGGTGCTGGGATTACAGGCGTTAACCACCGCACCCAGCCTCTTCTGTTTTTTGTTTCTTGAGATGAAGTCTCCGACTGTCTCCCAGGCTGGAATGCAGTGGCGTGATCTCGGCTCACTCCAACCACTGCCTGCAGGGTTCAAGCAATTCTCTTGCCTCAGCCTCCCGAGTAGCTGGGACGATAGACGCACTCCGCCACGCCCGGCTAATTTTTTGTATTATTTTAGTAGAGACAGCGTTTCACCCTGTTGTCCTGGCTGGTCGTGAACTCCTGAGTTCAGGCAATCCGCCCTCCTCAGCCTCCCAAAGTGCTAGGATCATAGGCGTGAGCCACCGTGCCCGGCCTTCTCTCTGTTTTAGAGAGTAGGAAACTGAGGCTCAAGCAAAGTGATTTGTCTAAGGTCGCATAACGAGAAAGAAGGGGAGCTGTGATTTGAACCTATGTTGGTCTGACTCCTGAGGGACAGGGAAATGGAAGGCTTATCTTGTGCCTACAGGGTCAGGATAAGTGGTTGGTCTGCTTCCTAATCAGATTTTTCTTTAGCCTTAGGAAGAATTTTTACCTAGAATTGGCGAGGCGCGTGGTGGCTTAAGCCTGTGATCCCAACCCTTTGAGAGGCGGAGGTGGGAGGATCACTTGAGTCCAGGAGTTCGAGGCCAACGTGGGCAATAATTGTGGAAAGCGTATTAGAGTCCCGGAGAGATAACGAGTTCCCCTTTACTAGGAGGTGTCTGATAGAGGACCATGGAGGGTCCTGGAGGGACATTCAGGAACCCTGACACTCCATCTTCCTCCTCACACCCAAAGGGCAGGGCTATGTCCCTCCTACGAGCCCCAGAACAAGTTGGGCCTTGTTCTAACTGGGAGCACTTCTGAAGGGGCGTCTGGGACTTCTGCATCTTCATCATCGCCCCTCCCCCATGGGGTGCGGCGGGGGTCCGCGGGGCGGGGCATCGGTGGGGCGGGGCTGCAGGGCTGCAGGGCTCCCGCGGCCTGGCGGGGCGGGGCTTTGGCACGCAGGGCGGGGCGAAGGCGGGCGGGGCGAAGGCGGGGCGGGGCTTCAGGGGTCCTTAAGGCCTCCCGCTTACCAGCAGCCCCTCAGTCTGCGCTCAGAGAGCCACGAGCACCATGGAACCCATGCCTCTGGAGGATTTCGTGCGCACCCTGGACCTCGCTTCCCTTCCCCGCGTGCTGCGGATCACCTCGGTGTCCAAGTATTTGAGTAAGCAGGGGCTGAAACCCCTCCGAGTTCTCCCTAGCTCTGGGGCGGGGGCAGAGACCCCCGAGAGGGCGTTAGCAATCCGGGGAAACCTCTCGGGTTCAAATCCCGACTCTGCCACTGGCCAAGCTGTGTGATTTGGGGCCGCACTCAGCCTCTGGATCAAGGCTTTTGCTTTCTTGGAATAGGGACCGCTGCCCTGCCCTGCAGGGTGGTGATGAAAAGTCAGTGGGTTCAGGCGCGGTAGGTGAATGCAAAGGAGCCACCCCGAGGCGACCCCGCGGTGCGCATGGGACGGAGGTCCGACCGCGCCGGAACGCCGCATTAGGGCGCTAGTGGTCGTGACTGCGTCTTGATTCTGAAGTGCGGGGTCAGTAGTCTTCCCGACTTTGTCCTTCCACTCCTCGCACTGGCCATCCTCTACACTGCCTTCCTTCAGTCCCTGCGTCCACCTTGGCCCTCTGCTTGACCGTGGGCGGTACTTGATTTGGTCAGCTATTCAGTTCTCAGCTTACATGGCGCTTCGTCCCGGAAGCCTTCCGGGCTCTCTGCTCCCTGCACGCCCGTACATCCACCACCTGTCGGCAGTGGCCTGGCTCACAGGGATGGGTACCCAGCAGGCGCAAAGTCACTATTTATTGCCTGAAAGAGCAAGAGTTGAGGGACTGACAGACAGTGGAAGGCAGGGGAGGACAGCACATGGGATGGGTGGCCAGGGCTGCTCTGTGGGGAGGGAGGACCCGTGGGCCACTAACTGGGGGAGATGGAAGGTGGAGGAGATACATACTGTGTGGGGTGCGGGTTCCTTCCTTAGAGAGGGAACTGAGGCTAAAGGCCCCTGCCCCGTCCTGTTCCCTGGCTGCAGAAAACCTCGCTATGCCACAGCTGCTTCCAACAGAGTATTTGGGGGTCCCAGACCGAGAGACCACCTCACAACGGGTCTCTCCAGGTCTGCTTGTGAATCCGGTGGATGTGGGTTCAAATTTTGTCTCTACCTCCAGGGGCTTCGTGCAGGCAGGCGCCTCATCTGTTTGCTCTTCCCTGAGTCCAACCAAGCGTCTCTGTCCTCCCAGCACTCTTGCCTGCTGGTGTCGCAAACCTCAGTTTCCTCATCCTGGCTGAGGCGGGGTGGTGCAAGTCAGGGTGATGGTGACTAGAGAAGGCCCTGACGAGGTGTGGGTGTGCGGGGTGAGTGTGGAGGACAGATGGCCATGCCAATAGGGGCAGGCGTCTGGCAGGGCACTGGGAGGTGGTTGGCTTCGTGGTTAGGAGCGCTGGCTCTGGAGGCAAATGCCATGCGTTCAACTCTAGGTTTTTATTTTTTTTTGACAAGAGTCTGGCTCTGCTCAGGCTGGAGTGGAGCGGAACCTTCACAGCTCACTGTAGCCTTGACCTCCTGGGCTCATGATCCTCCCACCTCAGCTTCGGAGAAGCTGAGACCACAGGCGTGCACCACCATGCCCAGCGAATTTTCGTATTTTTTGTAAATATGGGGTTTTGTCACATTGCCCAGGCTGGTCACACATCCCCGGACTCAGGTGATCTGCCTGCCTCAGCCTCCCAAAGTGTCGGGATTGCAGGCATGAGCCACCACACCAGGCCCCGTTTTGTTTAATGAAACATAGACTACTTGCGCAAAACAGATCCTGTTTTTTTTTTTGTTTTTTTTTTTTTTTGAGACAGGGTCTCACTGTCTCAGAGGTGCATTCACAGCTCACTGCACCCTCAGCCTCCCAGCCTCAAGCCATCCTCCCACCTCAGCCTCACAAGTAACTGGGACTACAAGGATGCACTATGACACCCAACTGATTTTTTTGTGTAGAGACACAGTCTCACTATGCTACCTAGAAGCATGTCTCAAACCCCTGAGTTCAAGTGACCCTCCTGCCTCAGACTCCCAAAGTCTGGGCGACAGTGAGACTCTGTCTCAAAAAAAGGAACGGGAGTCTGTTGCCCAAGTTGGTCTTGAACTCGTATCCTCAAGCAATCCTCCTACTTTAGCCTCCCAAGGTGTTGGGATTATGAGTGTGAGCCACCACAGCCAGCCATAACTTCTAGTTCTGATTCCTATTACCTGATCTTCTTTTTTTTCTTTTCCTTCTTTCTTTCTTTCCTTCTTTCTCTCTTTTATTTATTTATTTTAAATATGGGGTTTCACCATGTTGGTCAGGCTGGTCTTGAACTCCTGATCTGAAGAGATCTGCCTGCACCCGCCTCACCAAGTCCTGGAATTACAGGCGTGAGCCACCGCACCCAGCCTAAAGGCTGGGCGCGGTGGCTCACGCCTATAATCCCAGGACTTTGGGAGGCCGAGGCGGGTGGATCACGAGGTCAAGAGATCGAGACCATCCTGGTCAACAAGGTGAAAACCCGTCTCTACTAAAAATACAAAAAAAAAATTAGCTGGGCATGGTGGTGCGTGCCTGTAGTCCCAGCTACTTGGGAGGCTGAGGCAGGAGAATTGCTTGAACCTAGGAGGCAGAGGTTGCGGGGAGGTGAGATCGCGCCATTGCACTCCAGCCTGGGTAACAAGAGCGAAACTCCATCTCAAAAAAAAATTTTTTTAAGTCTTCCCCTTCTTTCCTTTCTTTCTGTTTTTGAGATGGAGTCTCTGTCTGTCACTCACACTGATTTCAGCTCACTGCAACCTCCGACTCCCGAGTTCAACCTGCTCTGCCTTAGCCTCCCAAGTAGCTGGGATTAGAGGCGCCTTCACCACGCCCAGCTAACATATATAATTTTCTTTTTTTAAAATGGAGTCTCGCTCTGTTGCCCAGGCTGGAGTGCAGTGGCTCAATCTCAGCTCACTGAAACTCTGCCTCCTGGGTTTAGACAAGTCTCTTTGGGAGCCTCAGCCTCCCAAGTAGCTTGGATTATAGGCACCTGCCACCACACCTGGCTAATTTTTGTATTTTTAATAGAGATGGGGTTTCACCATGCTGGCCAGGCTTGTCTTGAACTCCTGACCTGAAGTGATCTGCCTGCACCAGCCTCCCAAAGGGCTGGGATTATAGGCCTGAGTCACCATGCCTGGCCAGCTGTTTCATTATTTAGGAAATTGAAACTGCCTGTCTCTGTAAGAGCAGTCATGAGACTTTTTTTTTTAAAAGGTTTTTTTTAAAGATGGGGTTTCACCATGATGGCCAGGCTGGTCTTGAACTCCTGACCTCAGGTGATCCACCCACCTCGGCCTCCCAAAGTGCTAGGATTACAGGCATGAGCCAGCACGCCCAGCCCAGTCATGAGTCTTAAATGCAACGATGCGTCAGCAGCCCTTAGCACGGGGCCAGATAACTATAGCACCACAGCTTCTGTTCTCACCAGTCTGGAAGGCCCATGCCCTGACATTAGGCTAGACAGAACTGTGCTTTATGACCTGTTGATTTTCATCAGTTTCTCAGGGGTGATGTGAAGGAGTCTGTTGGGGCTGCCCTGTGGGAGGGGCTGGGGTCAGGTGGGCTCAGGGCCACCTGCGGTATAGTCTGTCCTCCTTCATCAGCTGATGGAGAGCCTGTGCCCTCCGCATGCACATGATAGATATTTATTGGGCACCTTCTGTGTTCTCGACACTGCTTACACACTTTAAACCAGGAAAGCAGAACCTTGCCCACTGGGCCTCACTCTGTCGGTGCCCCTCTATTCGCCAGGGTGCTGGGGGGGCTGGGCTCCGGGTGACCTGCAGGGAGCCACTGACCCCTCTCTGAGCCTAATTTTGGGAATTGGGATTCCTTTAGTGTACAGCGACAAAATCAGGCTCAGAGAGGGTGATTCACTGGGTTATTGACTGATTTGTGGACTTACCACACACCCAGAGGCCAAGCCCTGTGCCGGCTGCAGTGATGAGAGGGATCAGCCCTACCTGGGAACTCAGTGTAGGAGGCACGGGGATGTGAAAAAGGCCAGAGAAGGGCGCCACAGAGGGGCACACGGACAGCTAAGGACGGCTGAACCTGTGAGCGTGAGGGAGGGACGACAGCAGGGCATGCCAGGCAGCAGGCACCATGTGCAAAGGTGTGACAGCAGAGCTTGCTGGGCACAGGAGCACAGGCTGCCCTGCGCTTCGCTCTTGCACAGCAGAGAAACTGAGTCCATGTCTTCGCAGGAGCCGTCTGTGACATCGGGGGGTATGACTACTGCCTCTTCAGGGAGGACCTGATCAAGATCACCCAGGTTTGCCTCCAGTATGTGATGATCTATGAGAACCCGAAGATAACACCGTTGCACATGAGGATCGACCCCGACTTCCAGGGTAAGGTGGCCACCTCTGCCTCCCCACGTGCCCTGGCACCTTCCTGGCACACTCATGGGCTGCTTGAGGGCTTGCCAAATCCAGCAGTCACTCCCTCCTCTCTGCCGTTTGCTCTCGAGGCCCTCAGATCCACCATGACCCAGGCTCGAGGTGGGGGATGTCCTCAGAGGGTCTGCAATCCTCTGAATGCAGAGGTTGCGCCCTCTCCCTTTCGGTCTCTGGTCATCACATTGGCTTCTGTTGCACGTCTTGTCCAGATGCCTGTCTGTTCACTCTACACATTAACTCCCCAAACAGCTGCAGATGCCCATGTGTGCCGAGCTGTGTGGGGGGCTATGGGGCTCAGGATGAACCAGGTGCCGCCCTCTCCAGCGGGGAGCTTCCAGGGTGACAGTGAGAGGAGGGCAACAGTAAAAGGAGGTATAAGCTTTAGAGAGGGCTCTGAGCAAGAGTAACTTGCCTCAGGGTCTGTGAGGGCTTCCTGGAGGAGGTGGCACCTGAGCCAAAGGAAAGATCCCAGCCAGAGGGAATGGCATGTGCACATTTGGTGCTCAGGAAACCCCAGGGAGCTAAGTTATTTTAAGAGGCATGTAGTGTGGTGGACCATGGTCTGGACCCTGAAGCCAGCGGCCTGGAATCAAATCCCAGCTCTGCTGGCTACTAGCTCTGGCCTTGGGCAAGGTAGGCAAGTTCCTGGGACCTCTCTGGTCCTCAGTTTCCTCTTCTGTAGTGAGGGTGATTAGGCATTATGTGAGGATGAAATGAGCTGATACGTATACAGCACTTAGAAGGGGGTGCCTGGGACAGGCTGGGCATGGTGACTGGTGGCTCACGCCTGTAATCCAGACACTTTGGGGAGGCTGAGGCGTGTAGATCGCTTGAGGTCAGGAGTTCGAGACCAGCCTGGCCAACACAGTGAAAACCCATCTCTGTTAGAATTACAAAAATTAGCTAGGGGTGGTGGGGGGCACCTGTAATCCCAGCTATTTGGGAGGCTGAGGCATGAGAATCACTTGAGCCTGGCAGGTAGAGGTTGCAGCCTGGGCAACCGAGTGAGACTCAGTCTCATAAAAAAGTGTGCCTGGGGCAAAGCAGGCACCCTGAGGACTGGCTCTCATATGGCTGCCTGCCAGATGCTGTAGAGTGTGGCTTCCAGGTTTGGGTCAAGTTGTCGGGGAGCCGCAGGAGCCAGACTATCTGGGGGTGTGTGGTGGGCTGACACTGGTCTTTAATTTTGAAGGCTAAGGAGCCAATTAGGTTTTTTGTCTTGTCTTTAGAGACAAGGTCTCAAACTGGTCTCAAATGCTTGGGCTCAAGCCATCCTCCTGCCTTGGGCTCCCAATGTGTTGGGATTACAGGCGTGAGCCACCACCTCCATCCCCAGTGATGGTTTTCAATATGGAAGTAATATATTCTCTATTTGAGTCTTGTCTTTTTCTGTTGAAATAATGTTAAACTTACAGAACTAGAATTTGCTAAAACTCCTGTACACCCTTTATCCAGATTTTTTTTTTTTTGAGATAGTCTTGCTCTATTGCCCAGGCTGGCGTGCAGTGGCATGATCTCAGCTCACTGCAACCTCCGTCTCCAGGGCTCAAGCAATCCTCCTGCCTCCGTCTCCCAAGTAGCTGGGACTACAGGCCTGTGCCACCATGCCCGGCTAATTTTATATATATATATATTTGAGACAGGGTCGATCAGTCTGGAATGCAGTGGTGTGATCTCAGTTAACTGCAGCCTCCACCTCCTGGGTTCGAGCGATTCAGCCTCAGCCTCCCAAGTAGCTGGGATTACAGGCGTGCCCCACCACACCTGGCTAATTTTTTGTGTGTTTTAGTAGAGACAGGGTTTCACTCTATTGGCCAGGCTGGTCTCGAACTCCTGACCTTATGATCCACCTGCCTTGGCCTCCCAAAGTACTGGGATTACAGGCATGAGCCACCACACCCCGCATTTTTTTGATTTTTCATAGACAGAGTTTTGCCATATTGCCCAGACTGGTCTCCCAACTCCTGAGCTCAAGTGATCTGCTCGACTCAGCCTCCCAAAGTGCTGGAATTACAGGCGTGAGCCACCACACCCCGCATTTTTTGTATTTTTGGTAGAGACGGTTTTGTCATATTGCCCAGGCTGGTCTCCAACTCCTGAGCTCAAGTGATCTGCCCATCTCAGCCTCCCAAAGTGCTGGGATTACCGGTGTGAGCCACCGTGCCTGGCCAATTTGTAAATGTTTGTAGAGACAAGGTCTTATATTGCCAAAATGGGTCTGGAATTCCTGGGCTCAAGCAATTCTCCTGCCTCAACCTCCCAAAGTGCTGGGATTACAGGGGTGAGCCACTGTGTCTGGCCAAAATGGCATCAGGTTTCCCTATTTTTTCCCCCATCACATGTTAAACATTTGCGACACGTGCTTTCTCCCTCTGTCTCCACACACACACACACACACACACACGTACATGAATGTATTACTATATGTGTACATATGGGTGTGTTTTTTCTGAACCATTTGAGAGTAAATTGCAGACATGATCCCTTTTACATCTATATATTACCCGTAAATATTATAGTATCTCCCCAAAACAAGAACCTTCACTCCAGGGAGTGTAATTTTGGTGCAGCACTACTGTCCAATCCATGGTCTATATTTGGATTCCAGCAACTATCCTGATGTTTTTTTTTTTTTAGAGAATTTATTTCTTTTCTAGAGACGGGGTCTCACCATGTTGGCCAGGCTGGTCCTGAACTGACCTGGTTATCCTGCCTCAGCCTCCCAAAGTGCTAGGATTATAGGAGTGAGCCACTGCGCCCGGCCATTATCCTGATATGTTTTATAGCAGTTTTCCCCGCAAACCAGAGTCCAGTCGTAGATCACACATCATATTCAGTTGTCCCATTTCATATTCAGTTGTCCCATTTCTTCATTCTCCTTCAGGCTGGAACATTCCTCTGCCTTTTTCTTGCCGTTGATGTTTTGAAGCATCTAGATCAGTACTTGTGTAGAATATCCCTCAGTCTCAGCTTGTGCGGTGTTTTCTCGATTAGCTTCAGGTTGTGGGTCTAGGGCAGGAGAAGCCCGCTTCCAGAAGCAGTACCAGGTCTGGAAGGGAGGTGTTGAGGCCAGCTGGTGGCAGAATGGGTGGGGGCAGGAGGGAAGAGGTGCGGGGGCAGTCGGGCAGTCGGGCAGTCAGGCAGCCGGCATCGGCAGGATGCAGGGGTGAAGTGGGTGGTCTGAGGCGGCTCTGGCCGGTAGCTCTGGGATGTTAGTTTGGGAGAGCGGGATGGTGGCATTGCTGCAGGATGGGGCCATGGGTTTTGGATGAGTGGAACTGGAGCTATGGGGAGGCATCTGGAGAAAAGGTCAGATGGCAAAGTCAGAGGCATGCTAGGAGCTAGGAGTGGAAGTCTAGTGTGTCTGCCAGGGAATATGACCCTCTTCTGTTCTGTCTCCAGTGACAGACCCTACTTCCTGCCCCTCCCTGTCCCTTCAGGCACCGCCACTTTCTGCCCTGTGTCCCTCAGCCCTGCAGCCCAGATGTCCAGATGGAAGTCCTTCCTTGACACTGGTCCATGGAGGATTCTGGCTGGGTCATCTGCAGGGCCAGACTGAGGCCCGGACCTGGCAAAGGCTGACCCCACCCTGACACCCCACAATGACCTTCCCACTCTCTGCTGTCCCCCACAGGCCACTTCATCCCCCTCAGGACCTCTCAGAGCTACGAAACCCTGGGGGAGCTGGTCTTTGGCACAGATCGGAGCTCCAAGCAGCAGCTGCCCGTTTACATCATGTCGACCCGCATGATTGTCACACGGGACAGAGATGTGACTGAAGGCCAGGTCCTCATTTTTGAGGCTGTGGTGCGGCGCGACTACACCCCCCGGGCCATGTTGTGTGCCCGCTGTGTCCTGGTCACGGAGGATGAGCGGGTCATCCTGCACCTGCCCCTATACCGGAGGGGGCCCTTCAGGATATTGGAACCCAGTGCTCCTCAAACTCTGCTCCAGGCCCTGCAGGAACCGAAGGACCAGCTCTTCACCTGCCCCACCCTGCCCTGGGAATACGTGACCCTGACGCCCATGTATGAGGTCGAAGCCATCCTGCACAGTGAGTTGCCTGGGCAGGTGGATGATGGGGGCTGTTGGGAGAGAAACAGGGGTGCCCCGGGGAGCTGCTCTGATGGAAGACACTCCCACCCTATCCCTGCGGATCTGCAGGAACTTCAGATTGCTCCCTCTGTATTACACTGCAGTTATTCTTATTGATGCTCAAATTAATCTCAGCTAGGCCAGGCACAATGGCGCAGGCATGTAATCCCAGCACTTAAGAGGATTGCTTGATCTCAGGTGTTCCAGACCGGACTAGGCAATATAGCAAGACCCCCATCTCTATAACATTTTGTTTTAATTAGCTAGGCAGCCAGGCACGGTGACTCACACCTGTAATCTCAGCACTTTGGGAGGCCCAGGCAGGCGGATCACCTGAGGTCGAGAGTTCGAGACCAACATGACCAACATGGAGAATCCCCATCTCCACTAAAAATACAAAAATGGGCTGGGTGTGGTGGTGCATGCCTGTAATCCCAGCTACTCGAGGCTGAGGAAGGAGAATTGCTTGCACCCGGGAGGCAGAGGTCGCAGTGAGCTGACATTGTGCCATTGCACTCCAGCCTGAGGAACATGAGTGAGACTCCATGTAAAAAAAAAAAAAATTAGCTAGGCATAGGCATAGTGCTTGTAGTACCAGCTACTCCAGAGGCTGAGGCAGGAGGACTGCTGGAGCTCAGGAGTTCAAGGTTGTAGTGAGCTATGATCACACCCCTGCACTCCAGCCTGGGCAACAGAGCAAGATCTCATCTTTTGTTTTTGAAAGGGAGTCTTAGGCTGGGTGTGGTGGCGCACGCCTGTAATCCCAGCTACTCTGGGGGCTGAGGCAGGAGAATCACTTGAACCCAGGAGGTGGAGGTTGTGGTGGGCCGAGATCGTGCCATGGCACTCCAGCCTGGGCAACAAAGAGCAAATCTCCATCTCAAAAACAAAAGAAAGAAAGAAAGTCTTGCTCTGTTACCCAGGCTGGAGTTCAATGGTGGATCTCGGGCTCATTGCAGCCTCCGCCTCCCAGATTCAAGTGATACTCCTGCCTCAGCCTCCCGAGTAGCTGGGATTACAGGCACGCACCACCGTACCCAGCTAATTTATCTATTTTTAGTAGGCAGGGTTTTGCTGTGTGCCATGCTGGCCAGGCTGGTCTTGGAATTTCTGGCCTCAAGATCTGCCCAACTTGGCCTCCCAAAGTGCTAAGATTACAGGTGTGAACTACCGCTCCCAGCCCTTTTCTTTCTTTTTTTTGTTTTTTGAGACAGTCTCAGTCTGTCACCCATGCTAGAGTGCAGTGGCATGATCTCAGCTCACTGTAACTTCTGCCTCCCAGGTTTAAGTGATTCTTCTGCCTCAGCCTCCAGAGTAGCTGGGATTGCAGGTGTGCACCACCACACCTGGCTAATTTTTTTTTAGATGACGTTTCACGCTTTTGTCACCCAGGCTGGAGTGCAATGGCATGATCTTGGCTCACTGCAACCTCTGCCTCCTGAGTTCAAGTGATTCTCCTCCCTCAGCCTCCTGAGTAGCTGGGATTACAAGCATGAGGCACCACATCCACCTAATTTTTTGTGTTTTTAGTAGAGATGGGGTTTCACCATGTAGGCCAGACTGGTCTCAGACTCCTGAGCTCAGGCAATCTGCCCATCTCAGCTTCCTAAAGTGTTAGGATTACAGGCGTGAGCCACTGCACCCGGCCTGTGGTGATCTTTCTAGAAATAATGATCACCTCTTAGAGACACTGAGATGGTCACACATGGCCCGATGTGCTTATTCTGATTCAGAATGCCCCAGCAGAGCAGGAGTGGAAGGGCCACAGGCTGAAGCAGATGGGGTATGAGTTAAATGTTGAAGCTGGGTGATGGGTCCATGGGGGAGCACTGTACTATTCTATTTTATAAATGTTGAAAAATAGGCCGGGCGCGGTGGCTCACCCTGTAATCCCAGCACTTTGGGAGGCTGAGGCAAGGGTATCTCAAGGTCAACAGATGGAGACCATCCTGGCTAACATGGTGAAACCGCACTTCTACAGAAAATACAAAAATTAGCCGGGCGTGGTGGTTCACGCCTGTATGTAGTCCCAGCTACTCAGAGCGAGATTCTTTTTCAAAAAAAAAAGGTTGAATGGAAAGCATGGGTGGGAATGTGGTGCAATAGCAAGATTCTGATTGGAAGGAAAAGATGGCAGCAGGAGGGAGGCAGCCAGCCCAGCCATTCCTCTGTGCCAAGGATGGGGCCACTCCTGGGGTGGCATGCCGTGCCTCTGAGCTGCCCCTTTCAACAGGGCACAGGACCGTCGCCAAGATCCCCTCCACCCTGGCGGTCGACGTGGAGGACATCACCGCCTCCTCCCAGCACATCCACTTCATCCAACCACTGCTGCTGAGTGAGGTCCTGGCCCGGGAAGGCCCCTTTCCCCTGTCCGTGGAGATCCTGAAGGTTCCTGAAGAGCGACACATCTTCCTCAGCCCGTGGGTGCGCTTCTTGAAGAGAGGCCGGAGGCTTTGCATCTACGGCCTATCCTCACCACCCTGGCGGGTCCTGGCCTCAAACAAGGGCCACAGAGAGCCCAGGTACTTCCTGGTGTCAGGGGCCTACCAGGGTAAGATATGGCGGCGGCCGAGGGAGTTCCCCACGGCCTATGACCTCCTGGGTGCATTCCAGCCAGGCCGGCCACTCCAGGTGGTGGCCACAGAGGACTGTGAGGGCGAGAGAGAGGAGAATCCTGAGTTCACATCCCTGGCTGTGGGTGACAGGCTGGAGGTACTGGGGCCTGGCCTGGCCCATGGGGCCCAGGGCAGTGACATTGACGTCTTGGTTTGTCAGCGGCTGAGGGATGAGTATGAGGAGGTAGAGAGCCCAGAGCAGGTGCTGCTGCCCCTCCACTGTCCTGGCAGCTTCGTGGAAGAGTTGAGTTACAGCCAGTGGTACAGCCTGGCGGATCTGATTACCCAGTTCTCACTGCCTTGTGAGGTCAGGGTGATGGTCAAGGATCCCAGTTACCCCAGTGACCCTCTGACTGCTGTACTGGGTCTGCAGCTGGAAGAGAAGATCACAGAGCCCTTCTTGGTGGTCAGCCTGGACTCTGAGCCTCGGATGGACTTCGAGATCCCTCCCCGGTGGCTGGACCTGACTGTGGTGGAGGACGAGGTGCAGCCAGACCGGCCAGGGGGGTCTGTGCCCATAGCCACAATGGAGGAGCTGCCAGACACCTTCTATTACACTCTTCGGAAGTTAGCAGCCTGTGAGATCCAAGACCCTCCACCAAGGCCCCCGAAAAGTCAGGGACTCAGTGGGCAGCGGAGACACAGCAGTGAGAAGGGAGGCGTCCAGGTACCAGTATAATCCCAGCGGGCGGGGGGGATCACTTATTGGGATCACTGCTTCTGTCACGTCTGTCTGTCATGTTTCTCTTACAACTGTGTAAACTTGCAGTTTGTAAGCCTGCACACATTGCAGCCCGTTATTCTCATTCCATCTCACAATCAGTCCTGAGGTTGGTGTGATTATCTCTGTTATGATTGAGAAAATGAGGACTCCCAGGGTCCCTGTTAGTAAGTGGCAGGACTGAACTTGGCCATGGACATTCCAACTCCAAGTTCATGGTGCTTTCCTCTGTCCACCACCTCTGCCTTCACTCCATGTGCTCTGCTCAGAACAGGAGGGGATGAGACAGATCAAAAGTCCTTTACTGTCACCAGCTCCTGTTTTGGGATCCTGGGTGACTCGTATTTAGTCATGTGTGACAGGCAGCAGGTGGCAGTGGAAGTTACAAGATGACTCCTGGGTGCTCTCAGCCCCAGAAGGAGCTTTTTTCTTGGGGTGAGGGTGGGCAAGTCATTTTCTGACAATGGCTGGACTGGTTCATCTGAAACACAGGCCTGTGCCAGTGCAGGAAAGGGGACTGCCCAGAACTGAGAGACTGCAGCCCGTATCGGCTCCTGATGGTGGCACTCTGCCCTGTCACTGCTGTCGCCCTGGAACCACAAATTTTCCCCTTCTTGCATCGGAATCGGTGCTGATCGGGGAGCTGTGCCGCATGCTCTGTAAAGCGATGGTGTCGCACGAGGACCCGCCGCCTTTGGAAGTTACAGGCGTGGCTCTGGGTCCAAACCTCGGCCTCGCTGCGGATCCCCCGCGTGACTTTTGACAAGGCACGCTTCCTCCTACACAAACTGGGAATGGAAACCACTCAGAGGGTGACTTGAGGATTAAAGAGCAGACGTTACGTAGCATCTGGCACACGGAGGAGTGCAGTGAAAGTCCTCTTCCTGCTGGGCCTCCTCAGCTCAGGCACTGTCAGGAGGCTTTGCAGCTGCTTTCTTAAGCTCTCCTTACTTTGCTTTTTTCCCCTTCAGCAACAGAATTAAAGGACACTGACGGAATTCCTAAGTGGAGAATCCCAGGAACACCATCTCCAGCCCCCAACCCTGTCCTCATTTTCTACCCTGACCCCTTTCTCCCTTGCCAGAGAATATTTCACATGCTTGTAGCAAAAACACCAGGGGTCTTGAGAAGCCATAGCCTGAAAAGGAAGTAGAAGCAGACGAAGTGACACTTAACGTGAATGACAGTTTTTCATGGACTCTGCTTCCCCATTTGAGACCCTGCTGATTTCTTTCCGCTTTTTCTCCCAAAGTCTTCTCAAGTCTTAGGATTGCAGCAACCCCCTCTGCTACCCAAACCCAAGGCTAAGACCTTGCCAGAGTTCACCAAGAATCGCTCCAGTATGTGCAGCAAGATTCCTCGCCACGAGAAGGGCCACGGGTCCACTAAGCCCCAAACACAGGATCTAGGTGAGTCCCTGTGGGCGCCACTCATCCATGTCCTTGTGTCTCCCCTCCCTACCTTGCTGGTTCCTTTGCCTCTGGCCCTGCCCAGGGACAGACCCTTCTGTGGTCCCAGTTTGAAGGACAGGTCTCTTGGGTGGGCTCAGGCAGAAAGGTCCCTACCGTCTTTCCCAAGGGCTCCAGAGCTTTGGCACAGAAAGTGAGTTCAGTCCCCAGCACTCTACCCTCCCTGCAGCAGACAGGAAAATGAAATGGCTGCAAAGTGTGGAGACAAGTTGTGGTTTCTAGGCTAGCGAGGACCTTAGAGCATCCAGGCCAACTCCTTCCCTGCACAGGTGAGGGAACTGCCCTAAAGGGAAGGAACTTGCCTAATGTCAAAGATCGTCATTGACTCTTTTGCAGATGATGATGAACATGATTATGAAGAAATACTTGAGAGCTTTCAGAAAACCATCTAAGTTCTGGAGGAACCATGCGTCCTAACTGCTGCTTCTCAGGGAATCTGATGCCAGCTAACCGTTATAAGCCTCTAAAAGACCTCGGGCAAGGCCTCATAGAAACTGAAGTGCACACAGGGAATGACTTTGTGGGAACTGATTTGATGGACACTGCACCAGCTTCCTTCAGCTTCCAGATTCCTGCTACTTAGGGTGGGCTGGTTTGGACCTAACACCTCACACGTGACTCCCTCAGCCTCAGAGCCTTGAGATGCAGAGCAGCTAGCAGGGTTCCTCAATCCTGCAGCCCCAGCTGTCCCACCGATGGGTGTAGATGAGAATCAGAGGCCACCAACCTTGGTGATACCAGTGTCTCTCAGTAAAGAGGATTCCATCCTGATCACACTGCCTGGGAGATTTTGTTAACGTTTGCCACCCCCACTCTCACCCCCAAGCTCTAAGCCCCGGGAGGCCTGGACTGTCTTCCTCGTCTCTGTAGCACCTAGCCTGATCTGCATGTGGTAAATGGGGGTCATATGAATTAGTGTGGGAATCTGGCTTCAAGAACAGAATCTTAGGACCTTGGCCCACAAAAGCTGGTGGTGAAATGAGGGGAGCCAATTTAAGAAGACCCTTATGGGCGAGGCATGGTGGCCCACCTGTAATCCAAGCACTTTGGAGGCCAAGGCGGACGGATCACCTGAGGTCGGGAGTTCAAGACCAGCCAGACCAACATGGTGAAACCACATCTTTCTCCTAAAAAAAAAAAAAAAATAAAAAAGGAAAAAAAAAGAAAAAGGAAAAAAAAAAAAGACGCTTATGGAGACCTGAGGCTGCAGAAAGCTGGTGGGTTTCATCAGGTGGTGAAAGAGTTGTGACTATCCAAGATTATTTCATTTTCAAACCATAGAATAAAAATGAGCTTCTACACAAATGAGAATGGCTATCATTTATTAAGTTCTAACTATATGCCACGCACTTACAAACCATATCGAAGTCCTTAACTTTCTGAGGTACAGAATGGCCTGATTGTAAGATTACGAAGCAGGCTGTGTAGCCAAGTACCTTAGGACGCTGACCAGCTGCAGTTAAGGATGAGGACTTGGAAATTATGAGACTGGGTTAGGATCCCAGCTTGCCACCTACCAGCCAGGACTATGAACAATCTCTTATTGTGCTTTATATTCCTGGTACCTGACCTATGGGTTGATATAGCACGTATCCAAAAACCACTAAATTAACAAGCAGTTATTAACTGCTAAGTCATCACCCAGATAGTGAATTCTTATTTGCATGTTACACTTCACTAACTTTATCTCAAAATTAGCTCTTTCATTGAAGATGGAGATAACTTCTAGACTTGTCAAAAACATCTCTGAGCTAGTTTCTTTTTCTGTAAGAAACAGCTGATCAAGTGGGCCAAAAAATCAAAAAATGCCCATAGGCTTTTGGAAAGTCTCATCTTGAGGACAAGTGGGTAGCTATTCGATTCAGTTACATGATCACACACTGCCAAAGAGTCAACATTACAGTCCATTCCATAATCCCTTTAAATGGCAATATTAGCTTTAGATGCTTTACAGACTATGATTTATTCAACCTTTACACCAAACCCAGGGGGAAAAACATTGTTTTGTTTTTGTGAATGAGGAAATGGAGGTTCTCAGAGCTGACACAGCCTGCTCTATCTAAACTGAGGGAGAGCCAGAATTCAAATCCAAGTTTCACTATGTTACATTGCCTCAGATGACAAAGTAGTCATTACATTACTCGGAAAGAAAAATGAGAACATTTTTAGAAGTTACTACAAGCGAACTGTTTTATTAAACATAGAATGTACTTATTTTGTACAAAACGCAGTAACACTTCCTTTCCTCTGCCCCTGGAGGCACCACCACAGAACTTCATGTTCATAGAAACATACCGTCATGACAAATAGCAGTCACGACAAGCAGGAAAGTGCAATTCTGAAAGTAATGCCACACAACCGAAGTGGGACAGAAACAGGCAGAGGCCAGCAGGTTACTCGGTTAGGGCTCTGCCTACAAGGCCCTGCTCATCTTCTTTCAGCACGAAAAATTTTTAAAAGAAACTCCCGAGCACTATGTAAGTACTCTCCGGGTAGCGTCCTTCCAATTCCATCTATCTTGATGTTGTAACAAGCTTATTTGTAACTTCCTCAAGAAATGCCACCCTGGACTGCATCCCTGTCAATTGTCCATCTCCCTTTGAGCTTCAAACAAAACAAAATAAAACAGAACAGTATGTTTCAAAAGGACGTCAGTAGAGACCTTTTACACATGAAACCTACTTCCTAGAAGCCACCTGGCCGAACGTATGCAGAGCTAGAGACAAGAGACTGTGAAACTAGGTCCAGCTGTAAAATATCTCAGGCACCCAATTAGATCCAGTTACTCTGCATCTGTGGATTTAAAATGATCATCATCCACAGTAGAATAGATGTGCCCCTCATTGCTCAGAAAATCCACAGCTTGCCTAGAAAGAAAGAAAGAAAGAAAAAAAGTCATTTTCAGGCCAATGCAGAAGGAAACCGTCTTTTGGATATGGCCAAATATGCAAATTTTGCTCATCTCCCAACTTTCTACCGTAGCTAAGAATTGACAACTATTTTGCACATTGAAGGCTCACACAGGGAGAACTACCGGTAAAATTACAAAACAGCTTGTTCATGGAGACAATAGCTATTAGGGCTGTCTTGGATCCCTCTCCCAAACTGTAAAGGAAAGACAACAGGGCCTCACTTAAATACAGTCTAAGCGGGAAAACAAGGATCTAAAGTTGCAGTCACGCACACAAAATCTCCTAGTAGAAACAGTTGTCTTTAAAAGTCCCCCTTTTCCACCCACACACTGAAACCTCTTTGGTCCCCCTCTGGGAAGTAAAGTTGTGGGAAGCAAAGGAAACACTATGAAACCTTCCAACCTTTCAAGGTCCTCAGGATGTCTGTAACTTACTTACTTACTTACTTACTTATCCATTTATTCATTCATCCATTCAGAGGCAGAGTTTCACTTGTTGCCCAGGCTGGAGTGCAATGGAGCCATCTCAGCTCAATGCAACCTCCCCCTCCTCGATTCAAGTGATTCTCCTGCTTCAGCCTCCTGAGTAGCTGGGATTACAGGCACCTGTCACCACACCCAGTTAATTTTTGTATTTTTAGTAGAGATGGGGTTTCTCCTTGTTGTCCAGTCTGGTCTCGAACTCCTGACCTCAGGTGATCCACCCACCAGCCTCTCAAAGTGCTGGGATTACAGGTGTGAGCCACCACACCTGGCCCAGTAACGTAAATAGCCGCAATCAGCAGAGCACCTACGTGATAGCAGGTCTCTACCTCATCAGCACAGCAACTCTGAGATAGGAATTATCCCTACTTTACAGCATAGGAAATGGAATTAGTTCTGAGCATTTCTTTTCTATCTAGGCCTGGCATATCAATTGATTTATAGTAACAAATAACTATCACAAGCGCCATAAGCCAGTTTGTTTGATTAGTTTACTACACTGGAATCAGGAGGCTGCTTCTCTAAGATGGAATCAGGATAAGGCTGTTGGAAGGACTGATTGTTGAATAAGGTCCAGATAGTACACTCAGTCTACCGTGGGAACAGTAAACAGCAATGGGAGTGTACACCTGAGGACCAGGAGCCGAGGACTTCCCTCCTCCAGTCTAAATCCCATAAGGAAATCAGGTCAACTTTTTGCTCAGAATTATTATATATCCCTCACATATAATGGTCCTTAGTGTTTGCTGAATGAAAAACTTTACTGAATGAGTGATGTGATGGGTAGCACCATTTTAGTGCATAGTCTTTTCCTATTTTTCCATAGCTGAACAATTTCCATTCTGTCAATAGGGTCGTGTTTGTTTGTTTATTTATTTATTTATTTTAGAGACGGGGTCTCGCTTTGTGGCCCAGACTGGAGTGCAATGGCTATCCACAGGCACGATCCTACTACTGATCAACACGGGAGTTTTGACCTGCTCCGTTTCTGACCTGGGCCGGTTCACCCCTCCTTAGGCAACCTGGAGGTCCCCCTCTCCCAGGAGTTCACCATATTGATGCCAAACTTAGTGTGGACAGCCGATCAGCATAGCACACTACAGCCCAGAACTCCTGGGCTCAAGCAATCCTCCCACCTCAGTCTCCCGAGTAGCTGGGACTACAGGTACCCACCACCGCGCCTGGCTTTTTCTTTTTTCTTTGGTGACAGTCTAACTCTGTCATCCAGGATGGAGTGCAGTGGCACAATCATGGCTCACTGCAGCCTCGACCTTCTGGGCTCAAGTGATCCTCCCACCTCAGCATCGTTGGTAGTTGGGACTACAGGCATGCGCCACTGTGCCCAGCTAATTTTTCTGTGTTTTTTTTGCGGAGACAAGGGTTTTGCCATGTTGCCCAGGCTGGTCTTGAACTCCTGAGTTCAAGCAATCTGCCCACCTTGGCCTCCCAAAGTGCTAGGACTACATGCATGAACTACAGTGCTTGGCCAACTTATACTTTTTTTTGAGACAAAATCTCACTCTGTCACCCAGGCTGGAATGCAGTGTGTGATCTTGGCTCACTGCAACCTCCGCCTCCCAGGTTCAAGAGATTCTCTTGCCTTAGCCTCCAAACGGCTGGGATTACAGGTGTCCGCCACCACACTTGGCTAATTTATGTATTTTTAATAGAGACAGGGTTTCACCCTGTTGGCCAGGCTGGTCTCATACTCCTGACCTCAGGTGATCCACCGTGCCTGGCCAACCAAGTTTTACTTTTTAAACTCACTTCTCATTATCAAGAAACCTTTGTGAGGTGAAATAGGTACAATGCCAGAGCCTGAGCTCATGAAAATCAAATACTTACTTGATTGAGAGTACAGACATGTGTTTCAGCTGGTTCTTGAGATCTTGAAAGTTCAACCCTTCAGGTCTTGGACAAGCCTTAATCAAATTCAGCACCTGAAGATTCAAATCAAAAAGACCTTAGCAACAATTTTGAATTGGCCTCCCCTTAGCAAACCTGAGTCCCTTTATAGGAAAGAAATGAACCAGGTACTTAAACGGTCTTAGCTCATTAAGGAAGTAACAAAATTTAAGATTGTCTGTGATGGTGTTTACCTGGTTTTGGGCCACAGTGAGGCCATTTGCTGGCATAAAGCTATTCCCACCAAAGTTCTCTGCTTCACTCATTCCTGGATTGCTGATAGGTGCTCTCCCCGCTGAGGGCTGAATTAAGAAATAAGTTAACAATATTAAGAAAATCCCCCAAGTTAAACACAAGTCTTTACTATTTCAGGCAGCCGGTTAAGCAGCTTACAAAAAACAATTTAAACAAATTTCCCGGTTACACTGTTTGCACTGCAAGGGACAGTTATTATCTAATGAGTATTTCATAGGAAGATAGAGTAACTCTCTGAAGCACATAAATATCAAAAAGAGAAAGATAACTCCGCCTCAAAAAAAAAAAAAAAGAGAAAGCCACTCTTGGCTCCTTTTGTTTGTGATGTGAGAGGAACCAGAGAAGAGTAGCAGTGAGAAGAAAATTACCCAGAGACTGCTATTACGGCATCCTCGGGGTTCACTCACCCAAGCACTCACTGAGTGTCAAGAGGCATGAAGCACTGCAGGCAGAGAAAAGGAGATACAGTCCCTATCATCCTCGTTCCTTCTTTTTTTTTATTACCAAATTCTTCGAATGCTCTGCAATCACTATTTTCATTTCCTTTCTCCCCAGTCACTCCTCAGCCCACCGTGTTTAGGTTCTCCCCAAGTACACCTCTGAAACTGTTTTCACCAAAGTCACCAATAACTTTTCAACAATTATCCAAAATTCTCTTTCAGCCCTTGTCATAATTGACCTTTCAGAAGCAGACACTGCTGACCACACTCCTCTTGAAATGTGTTCCTCCCTAGGCTTCCTGACACCGTATTCTTCCGGTTCTCCACTTGCCTCTCAAACTAAACCTTCTCAGTATCCCTCATTAGCCTCTTCTGTCTCCCAGAAGGCTGACAGTGCCCCCAGGATTTCATTCCAGACCGCCTCCTAGGCCACAAATCCTCACTGCCACCCATCTAACTGGATACCTCCACTTAAACATTTCAGACGCCTCAAAATAAGACAAAATTCATTACTTTCCTCCCCAAACCTGCTTGCCCTCTTTTATTCCATCTCAGTAAAACCAAACCCAATCCCAAAGACCTCAGTCATCATTTCCCCACTTTCCTCAATCTGTCACCACAGCCTGTCACTCGACAGTGTAGCTCAAGTCGATCCTCATTAGCCCTGGTCTCCTGGGTGGTACCTGAGCCTCTGGCCTCTGGTGCTCCCATCAACCCTCCCATTGCTATGAGTCATAACCTCCTCTAGTCGTGCCACTCCTCTACATAAAGCTTTC
This sequence comes from Aotus nancymaae, assembly GCF_030222135.1. Taxonomy (NCBI): domain Eukaryota; kingdom Metazoa; phylum Chordata; class Mammalia; order Primates; family Aotidae; genus Aotus; species Aotus nancymaae. The sequence goes on from NW_026988467.1 coordinate 24,433,991, forward strand.
AAGCAGCTCCCTATGCCTGTGGAAAGTGTAAAACTCCTGGCTATTCACCTGTATTTGATTCTTGACCTCTTAGAATACACTTTACTCCCCAGCTGCACTTGGACTTCTTGCCATCCTCAAACGTGCCGCTGATCTGAGCATGCTGTTCCCTGTCTGGCATGCTCTTTCCCTTGTCTACCTGGTAAACACTCTTCTCATCCTTCTAAATCCAACTTAATTGCCACTGCCTTGTAAAGCCTCGCCTGACATCCCCCAAACCAACTAAAGCCATTTTCTTCCTTCTCGGCTCACAGCACTTGCACAGCACCATCACGCTGTGCGTCACTTTCCCACGCAAGTCCTTCCATTGCTGCACAGTGCTTGGTGGACAGCATGTGCCGTCAGTGCAACATCTACTGAACTGAATCAAAAACAATAACAGAGGACCAAATAGATTCAAGTGCCCACAATTGATTAAGAGCACTGTGAAAGCTCATTAGGAGAAATCCTGTCTAGTCAGGAGATTCACTTGTTCAACAAATGCTCATTAAAAGCCTACAGCCCACCAGGCAGGGTGGGTCCTGCCTGTAATCCCAGCACTTTGGGAGGCTGAGGCGGGAGGATCACTTGAGCCCAGGAGTTCAAAACCAGACTGAGCAACACAATGAGTCCCATCTCTACCAAAAAAAAAAAAAAAAGAAAAGAAATCAAGGTCCCTTGAAAGCATGTCTTCAGCCTTTTTCATAACTGACACTACAGGCACACACCACCATGCCCAGCTAATTTTTAAATATTTCTGGACACATAAACATTTGTGGGGAGTCTTACTATGTTGTCAGGGCTGGTGCTGAACTTGGCCTGAAGTGGTCCTCCAGCCTTGGTTGCTCAAAGTGCTGGGATTATAGGCATGAGCCACCATGCCTGGCCCATTCTCACTTTTCACCCATTTTTATCATACAATATTTGATACATACAGAAATATGTTACGAAGTACAGTAATGAAAGAAACACTCGGGGCCGGGCGCGGTGGCTCACACCTATAATCCCAGCACTTTGGGAGGCTGAGGCGGGTGGATCACGAGGTCAAGAGATCGAGACCATCCTGGTCAACATGGTGAAACCCCGTCCTACTAAAAATACAAAAAATTAGCTGGGCATGGTGGCGCGTGCCTGTAATCCCAGCTACTCAGGAGGCTGAGGCAGGAGAATTGCCTGAACCCAGGAGGCGGAGGTTGTGGTGAGCCGAGATCGCGCCATTGCACTCCAGCCTGGGTAACAAGAGCGAAACTCCATCTCAAAAAATAATAATAATAAATAAAATAAAAGAAACACTCTGAACTTTGTACCCTTTCTCATTCTCTTTAGCTCACTTCACCTCTCCATCCTCTACTGAGTCTCTTTTGAAGATCCCAACAGCAGATCTCTTTCATAGGCTTCCTTGACTTCAGGCAGCATTCTATAGTCTATCTCTACTCTCTATTTCTTGAAATGCTCCTTCCAGAATATTAACACAATCATATCTCCTGGTTTTTCTTCTGCCTAACCAGCCACTTACTTGCCTTGCATTGGTTCCTCTTCTGCTTCTAGACTTCTAAAGGTTAGTGTGCCCCAGAACTCAGGTCTCTGCTCTCTTAAGTCCCTAGTAGGATCCAAGATAGCTGATCACTAGCAGCTCGGGCACGTAGCTCCCAGTGAAAGCGCAGAGAACGAGAGGACGCCACACTTTCAGACGAATATTTGTAGCTCACGGACCAGGAGATTCCCAGCGGAGGAGCTCCACGGGTCGCCAGAGCGACTCTTGTGGCCGGCGCGGCGGTTTTGCTGGCACCTTAAAGCGGCAGTTCTTGGTGCAGAGTCCAGAGATTCCTGGGCAGAAAGGCACCATCAACCTTAACACCACTGTCTTGGCCGGCGCAGTGGATTGCTCAGATTTTGGTGCTGGGAATCAAAAAGTTGGACGTCCGCTCAGAGACCTAGTTAGAAAGTCGGTAATTACAAAGACGACAGATGGATAAATATATAATCAAGGGAAGAAAGCAGCCTAAAAAGGCAGAGAATACTCAAAATCAGAATGCCTCTCCCTCTACAGGGGATCGCAATTCCTCATCAGAAACGGAACAAGGCTTAATGGAGAACGAGTGTGTTCCAATAACATAAGCAGGTTTCAAAATGTGGGTGATGAGAAACTTCTGTGAATTAAAAGAACTTGTTCTAACCCAATGCAAAGAAACTAAGAACCTTAAAAAAAGGTTTGACGAAATGCTAACGAGAATGGACAATTTAGAGAGGAATATAAGTGAATTGATGGAGCTGAAAAGCACAACACGAGAACTTCGCGAAGCATGTACAAGCTTAAACAGTCGAATTGATCAAGCAGAAGAAAGGATATCAGAAGTCGAGGACCAGCTCAGTGAAATGAAACGAGAAGACAAGATTGGAGAAAAAAGGATAAAAAGGAATGAGCAAAGTCTCCAGGAAATATGGGACTATGTGAAAAGACCTAATCTACGTTTGATAGGTGTACCTGAATGTGATGAAGAGAATGAATCCAAGTTGGAAAATACTCTTCAGGATATCATACAGGAAAACTTTCCCAACCTGGCAAGGCAGGGTAATATTCAACTCCAGGTAATACAGAGAACACCACAAAGATATTCTTCAAGAAGACCAACCCCAAGGCACATAATTGCCAGATTTATTAGGGTTGAAATGAAGGAGAAAATAGTAAGGGCAGCCAGAGAGAAAGGTCAGGTTACCCACAAAGGGAAATCTATCAGACTCACAGCAGATCTCTCAGCAGAAACCCTAGGAGCCAGAAAAGAGTGGGGGCCAATATTCAACATCCTTAAAGAAAAGAACTTTCAACCCAGAATTTCCTATCCAGCCAAACTAAGCTTTATGAGCGAAGGAAAAATTAAATCTTTTGCGAACAAACAAGTACTTAGAGAGTTCACCACCACCAGGCCTGCTTTACAAGAGCTTCTGAAAGAAGCACTATACATATAAAGGAACAACCAATATCAGCCTTTCCAAAAATATATCAAAAAGCAAAGAACATTAATACAATGAAAAATTTACATCAACTAATGGGCAAAACAGCCAGCTAGCATCAAACGCCAGTATTAAACTTATATATACTGCAATTGGATAAAAAGCCAAAACCCATCGGTATGCTGCATCCAGACCCATCTTACATGCAACAATACACAAAGACTCAAAGAGAAAGAGGAAGATTTACCAACCAGAGAGTAAAAATAAACAAATAAACAAAAAGCAGGAGATGCAATTCTCGCCTCTGATAAAGTAGACTTTAAAGCAACAAAGATCAAAAGAGGCAAAGAAGGACATTACATAATGGCAAAAGGATCAATGTAACAAGAAGAGTTAACGATTCTATAGATCAATGAGATAGAAAATCAACAAGCATATTCAGGACTTGAACTCAGACCCGGAACAACTAAACCTAATAAACATTTATAGAACTCTCCACTTCAAATACACAAAACATACATTACCACCTCACACCTATTCCAAAAGTGACTACATAATTGGAAGTAAATCACTCCTCAGTAATCGCATAGCATTTCATAGGTTTAAATGAAATATTGGTTGGCTGTTTGTTTGTTATCTTCTTCCCTTATTCCTTCCTGACTACATCATTAAGTATAATTATCAGTATAAAAGAGGTTTTCAATACCTATTACTAAATTGCATTCTAGCCTGGGCAAGAAAGCAATACTCCCATTCTCTCTCCCTCTTTCTTTTCCTTTTTCCTCCTCCCCATTCTCTCTCTCTCTTTCTCTTCCTTTTTCCTCCTCCCCATTCTCTCTCTCTCTTTCTCTTTAAAAAAAAAAAAAAAAAAAAGTCCCTAGTAATCTCATCATTTAGGGCTCTACATATCAGCTACACAATGATGACTCCCAAAGTTCTATCTCTATCCCTGGCCTCTTCCTTGAGTCCAGCTTTATATATTCAGTGTCCACTCTGTACTTCACTGGGATATCCAACTGGCATCTCCTACTTGGTGACTCTAAAACAGAACTCTGGATTTTATCCCAAGGAGTCAGTTTTGAATCCTCCCTTTTCTTTACTTCTAATGTTGAATCCACCAATAACTCTTGTTAGCTCTACCTTCAGAATATATTGGAACCCATCACTTCTTATCCCAAGAATCATTTCCCTGAATTATTTCTGTGGCCATTTCTGGTGGCTCATACTCTGTTCTCAGAACAGCAGCCTGAATGCGGTTTGTTTTTCTTTTTTTGACATGAAGTCTTGTTCTTGTCGCCCAAGAACGAGAGTGCAATGGCGGGATCTCGGCTCAATGCAACCTCTGCCTCCTGGGTTCAAGGGATTTTCCTGCCTCAGTCTCCCAGGTAGATGAGATTACAGGCACCTACCACCATGCCCAGCTAATGTTTGTATTTTTGGTAGAGACGGGGTTTCACCATGTTGGCCAGGCTGGTCTTGAACTCCTGACTTCATGATCCACCTGTCTTGGCCTCCCAAAGTGCTGGGATTACAGGCATGAGCCACGACGCTCAGCCAAACAAAAAATGTGAATAAAGGCAATCCTTACCATGGCCTCCAAAGCCCCACATAATCTGGGCTCTGCCTCCTTGCCTACAACCCTCTCTCTCTTTCCCTGTAATTGGCTTCACTCCAGACACCGCCTTCTTGCTGGTTTCAGAGATGCCAGGCTTACTCTACACTCCTGGCTCTTGCACTTCCTAGTCCCTCTGGTTTAGGATGTTCTTCTCCATCAAATTGTACCATTTTTGCTCCCTCCATCACCCTCTTCTCCCATTTTGCTTTATTTACTTCAGAGCACCTATAACTACCTAAAATTCTGTTAATATTTGTGTTTATTGCTTGTTTCTCCCAAGAATATAAGTACATCGTGTTCACTGCTATACTCAAAGGGGGACTCGAATGATTGGCACTATCAGATCAAGGTAGGCTCAATACATCTTCTTCTCTCTTTTTTTTTTTTTGAGACAAGGTTGCTCTGTTACCCAGGCTGGAGTGAGTGGCACAATCACGGCTCACTGCAGCCTTCATCTGCTGGGCTTAAGTGATCTCCCAAACTCAGCCTCCCAAGTACCTGGGACCACAGGCATACACCCCCACGCACAATTAATTCTTTAATTTGTTTTTTGTAGAGACAGGGTCTCCCTGTGTTGCCCAGGGTGGTGTCTCGAACTGGGCTCAAGTGATGCTCCTGCACCAGCCTCCCAAAGTGCTGGGATTTCAGGCATGAACCACCATCCCTGGCCCTGACAGCTTTCTTTTTTTTTTTTTTGAGACAGGGTTTTGCTCTTGTTACCCAGGCTGGAGTGCAATGGCACGATCTCAGCTCACCGCAACCTCCACCTCCTGGGTTCAAGCAATTCTCCTGCCTCAGCCTCCTGAGTAGCTGGGACTACAGGTGTGCGCCACCATGCCCAGCTAATTTTTGTATTTTTTAGTAGAGACGGGGTCTCACCTTATTGACCAGGATGGTCTCGATCTCTTGACCTCATGATCCACCTGCCTCAGCCTCCCAAAGTGCTGGGATTACAGGCATGAGCCATCACGCCCGGCCACAAAATGCTATCTTGAAGGGACTACTCTCTGAATATGCAATGACAATCCTGGAGCTAAGAGCTCAGCGATAATTACATGTCTACACCTGAGGGTTGTCACAGGCCTCAGCTGTCCAAGCCAGTAGAGTCAGAGGAACTCATAATTCTGAGAGAAACATCAGGTTTTCATCTGGAGTAAAATACAATGACAAAGCTAATAGAGAAAGTGTTCTGAGGATTTAATGATGCCTTTCTCTGGCTCAACCTTCAAAATGTCAAGGAAATCAAAGCTGGAGCACAAAAGTAGCCTATGTTCTTCCACGGAAGAGAAAAAGCTAGGAAAGTGAGGCTACTCACCTGGCCACTGGCTTTGCTCAGTATCATGTGTGCATTAATCACTTCTAGAATATGGGCAGTGAACTCATTCATATCCTCCAGGGGCATGATCTTAAAGGCTACTAGGCTCTTTTTGTTCTATTAAAATGAAGAGAAGAATGTGAATAAACAATGAACATACATCAATGTCAGGTCAACATTGTGGCTCTTTTCTTGGTTATAATATTAATATTTCACCAATATGAGAAAAAAGTTATATACTTAAAATTTTAACTCAGAGATAATCTAAATACGGTCAAACATGAGGAGGAAAAAACTAAAACTAACAGCTAAGGGACATTAGTAATTTCCCCAAGGTTGCATAACTGAGCAAAATCTAGACTCCTGACTCTGAATCTAACATTCTCCTTTCTCCAACTAATGGATGCCACAGATGGCAATTGTAGAAGGAGATTCTGTTCTTTCTTTACCATTTTGTTAGTTTCATGTTAAGGTAAAAACAAAAACAACACCCTGTTATTTCCTTTTGAAGAAGACAATAAATAAATAACTTCCCATTAAACATGGAGACTTAAATATTTCAACTATCCAAAGCCATGACATGAATCTAGAAACTGCTTCATGAAAAAACACTTTACTATTTAATTCAGACTTTACCTGAAAAGATCTCAGGTGGCCTGCCACTTTCACATACGTTTCTGGAGGAACCACAGTGTTTTCACTGCTGGCGTCCTAACATAAAATAGAAACATGTCATTAGGGTTTTAGTGATGCTGGTGAAAGCCTCTTTAACATTCCTAAATTATGCATAGAAAGAGAAAGTTATAAAGTAGAAGAGTTAAAGGATTCTAAAATGGCATTAAGTAGTCTGCCCTGCCTTTTACAACTTCCTTTTTGGAAAATCAGGAATTACAATAAAAATACCTTTCAAAGTTCTGTAGCACATTATAAAAAGGCAAACAGTTATGACACTGTCATTCAAGGTCTTAGGCACACAATTTTCTTTTTTTTTTTTAAGAGAGAGAGTCTTGCTCTGTTACCCAGGCTGGAGTGCAGCAGCATGATCTCGCTCGCTGCAACCTCTGCCTCCCAAGGCAGGGTTCAAGTGATTCTCCTGCCTCGGCTTCCCGAGTAGCTGGGATCACAGGCGCCTGCCACCCCACCTCAGCCTCCCAAAGTGTTGGGATTACAGGTGTGAGCCACCACGCCCAGCAGGTACATAATTTTTTGGTGGATATAGTTATTGACAAAGCAATTCTACTTACAGGAATTTAAGAAACTAACTAAGAACATGCATTAAGATTTAGATTTACCGGCCGGGCGCGGTGGCTCACACCTGTAATCCCAGCACTTTGGGAGGCCGAGGCGGGTGGATCACGAGGTCAAGAGATCGAGACCATCCTGGTCAACATGGTGAAACCCTGTCTCTACTAAAAATACAAAATACAAAATACAAAAAATTAGCTGGGCATGGTGGTGCACTCCTGTAATCCCAGCTACTCAGGAGGCTGAGGCAGGAGAATTGCCTGAACCCAGGAGGCGGAGGTTGCGGTGAGCCGAGATCGGGCCATTGCACTCCAGCCTGGGTAACAAGAGCGAAACTCTGTCTCAAAAAAAAAAAAAAAAAAAAAAAAAGATTTAGATTTATCATAGTATAGTTCCGGAATACTAAACATTTTAAAACAACCTAAATATCCAACATAAAGTCACATTTATATATGAGGATACTCCACACTGTTGCAAATAACACAGAATTCTATTTATTGTCTGGAAAAACAAATCATGACACATGGAAAAAAGCTGATTTTTCATTTGGGACAATACATACAACACTGTTTATAATGGCTGACTAGGATAATTACAAACAGTCTCATATTTCTTTTTCAGTTTCCTAGAATATTACACATTATTTAGAAGAAAAATACATTAGCTGATTTTTAAAATTCTTTTCTGACTACATAAAATATTTTACTTAAAAAAATTTGAAAATATACCCAGGCATGGGGGCTCACAGCTGTTATCCTAGCACTTTAGGAGGCCAAGGCAGGAAGATCTCTTGAGCTCAGGAGTTTGAAACCAGCCTGGGCAACATAGCAAGACTTTGTCTCTAAAAACAAACACAAAAAAACTAGAAAACATGTGTTTAAAAATAAAAACTCTGGCCAGGTGCAGTGGCTCATGCTTGTAATTCTAGCACTTTGGGAGGCCAAGGCGGGCAAGTCACTTGAGGTTAGGAGTTTGAGATCAGCCTGCCCAACATGGTGAAACCCTGCCTCTATTAATAATAGAAAACAATGGCTGGGCGTAGTGGCTCACACCTATAACTCCAGCACTTTGGGAGGCCAAGGCAGGTGGATCACGAGGTCAGGAGTTCGAGACAAGCCTGGCCAACAAAGGGAAACCCCATCTCTACTAAAAATATGAAAATTAGCCAGGTGTGGTGGTGCGGACCTGTAGTCCCAGCTACTTGGGAGGCCGAGGCAGGAGAATCACTTGAACCTGGGAGGTGGAGGTTGCAGTAAGCTGACACCACACCATTGTACTTACGTCCTGGTGACAGAGCGAGACACTGTATCAAAAAAAAAAAAAAAAAAAAATTAGCCAGGTGTGGTGGTATATGCCTGTAATCCCAGCTACTTGGGAGGCTGAGATGGGAGAATTGGAACCTGGGCGGCAGACGTTGCAGTGAGCCAAGATCATGCCACTGCAATCTAGCTTTGATGACAAAGACTAGCTCAAAAACAAAAACAAACAGCAAAAAAAGGCTCTGCAAATTCCATCACCTGAGTGCAACCTTTTTTTTTTTCACATCGCCTATTTATTATTTTACATAGATGAATCTATAGGACAAATAAAATTTCATTCCCATGGCCAGGCGCCTTGGCTCACCTGAGATCAGGTGTTCAAGACCAGCCTGGCCAACATGGTCGGAGAGAGATCCAAGATGGCTAATCACTAGCAGCTCGGGCTCGTAGTTCCCAGTGAAAGCGCAGAGAACGAGAGGACGCCACACTTTCAGACAAATATTTGTTGCTCACGGACCAGGAGATTCCCAGCGGAGGAGCCCCATGTGTCCCCAGAGCTACTCTTGTGGCCGGCGCGGCAGTTTAGCTGGCGCTTTAGCACGCCAGTTTTTGGTGCAGAGTCCGGAGATTCCCGGGCAGAAAAGCACCATCCATCTTAACACCGCTGTTTTGGCCGTCACAGTGGACTGCTCAGACTTCGGCACTGGGAATCAACAAGTTGGACGCCCGCTCAGAGACCTAGTTAGAAAGTCGGTAATTACAAAGACGACAGATGGATAAATATATAATGAAGGGAAGAAATCAGCGTAAAAAGGCAGAGAATACTCAAAATCAGAATGCCTCTCCCTCCACAGGGGATCGCAATTCTTCATCAGTAACGAAACAAGGCTTAATAGATTACGAGTGTGGTCCAATAACAGAAGCAGGTTTCAAAACGTGGGTGATGAGAAACTTCTGTGAATTAAAAGAACTTGTTCTAACCCAATGCAAAGAAACTAAGAACCTTGAAAAAAGGTTTGACGAAATGTTAACGAGAATGGACAATTTAGAGAGGAATATAAGTGAATTGATGGAGCTGAAAAACACAACACGAGAACTTCGCGAAGCATGCACAAGTTTAAACAGTCGAATTGATCAAGTAGAAGAAAGGATATCAGAAGTCGAGGACCAGCTCAGTGAAATGAAACGAGAAGACAAGATTGGAGAGAAAAGGATGAAAAGGAATGAGCAAAGTCTCCAGGAAATATGGGACTATGTGAAAAGACCTAATTTACGTTTGATAGGTGTACCTGAATGTGATGAAGAGAATGAATCCAAGTTGGAAAATACTCTTCAGGATATCATTCAGGAAAACTTTCCCAACCTGGCAAGGCAGAGTAATATTCAACTCCAGGTAATACAGAGAACACCACAAAGATATTCTTCAAGAAGACCAACCCCAAGGCACATAATTGCCAGATTTATTAGGGTTGAAATGAAGGAGAAAATAGTAAGGGCAGCCAGAGAGAAAGGTCAGGTTACCCATAAAGGGAAACCTATCAGACTTACAGCAGATCTCTCAGCAGAAACCCTACGAGCCAGAAAAGAGTGGGGACCAATATTTAACATCCTTAAAGAAAAGAACTTTCAACCCAGAATTTCCTATCCAGCCAAACTAAGCTTTATAATCGAAGGAAAAATTAAATCCTTTGCGAACAAACAAGTACTTAGAGAGTTCACCACCACGAGGCCTGCTTTACAAGAGCTTCTGAAAGAAGCACTATACATATAAAGGAACAACCAATATCAGCTTTTCCAGAAATATATCAAAAAGAAAAGAACATTAACACAACAAAAAATTTACACTAACTAATGGGCAAAACAGCCAGCTAGCATCAAATGCCAGTATTAAAGTTATATATATTTTAATCGGATAAAAAGCCAAAACCTATTGGTATGCTGCATCCAGACCCATCTCACATGCAACGATACACAAAGACTCAAAACAAAGAGAAGGAGGAAGATTTATCAACCAATCAGAGAGTAAAAATAAACAAAATAAATAAAAAGCAGGAGATGCAATTCTCGCCTCTGATAAAGTAGACTTTAAAGCAACAAAGAGCAAAAGAGGCAAAGAAGGACATTACATAATGGCAAAAGGATCAATGTAACAAGAAGAGCTAACGATTTTATAGATCAACGAGACACAAAATTAACAAGGACATCCAGGACTTGAACTCAGACCCGGAACAAGTAAACTTAATAAACATTTATAGAATTCTCCACTTCAAATACATAAAACATACATTACCACCTCACACCTATTCCATAAGTGACTACATAATTGGAAGTAAATCACTCCTCAGTAATCGCATAGCACTTCATAGGTTTAAATGAAATATTGGTTGGCTGCTGGTTTGTTATTTTCTTCCCTTATTCCTTCCTGTTTATATCAAGTATAATTATTGGTATAAAAGAGGTTTTCAATACCCATTACTAAACTGCATTCTAGCCTGGGCAAGAAAGCAATACTCCCATTCTCTCTCTCTCTTTCTCTTCCTTTTTCCTCCTCTTCTTTATTCTTTTTCTTTATTCTTTCTCTTTCTTTCTTTCTTTCTTTAAAAAAAAAAAAAAAAGACCAGCCTGGCCAACATGGTCAAACCCCATCTTTACTAAAAATACAAAAATTACCCAGGTGTGGTGGCAGGCATCTGTAATCACAGCTACTCAGGAGGCTGAGGAAGGAGAATCACTTGAACCCAGGAGGTGAAGGTTACAGTGAGCCAAGATCACACCACCGCACTCCAGCCTGGGCGACAGAGTGAGACTCCGTCTCAAAAAAAAAAAGTTGAAATTAAAAAGAAAAAAATATGTTTACCCTATGAGTTATTAGGGAAATGACAATTAAAATCACAATGGGATTTTATTTTATTTATTTAATTTTGAGACGGAGTCTCGCTCTGTTGCCCAGACTGGAGTGCAGTAGGGCAATCTCGGCTCACTGCCACCTCTGCCTCCTGAGTTCAGTGATTCTCCTGGGTCAGCCTCCTGAGTAGCTGGGATTACAGGTGCCCACCACCACACCCAGCTAATTTTTGTATTTTTAGTAGAAACAGGGTTTCACCACGTTGACCAGGCTGGTCTCAAACACCTGACCTCAGGTGATCCACCCACCTTGGCTTCTCAAAGTGCTGGGATTCCAGGTGTGAGCCATGGCACCTGGCTGATATTTTTTCTACTTTAAAGCCCCAATTGAGCAGAAGCAGAACTGGGAAGGAGGCATGTATGTGTGGAAACCTGGCTTAACTGGCACCGTATGTCTGATTTCAGTCATGTCTTAGGTGCCCCTCAGAGATAAGCACCCCAAGATGGGGCTCAACTGCCTCTTACCCTTAATCAGCTCTGGATGACAACACAGAGAAGCCCCTCCTGTTCACTACAGGATTGACAGCCTCACACTCATGTGGGCACAGTGCTGCTGGGGGACACAGCCTGTCCCCATCCTGGGACACAAGCCCACCCTGGATGAGAGGTGACTGCTGGTTTCCCCAGTCTTGTGCCCATTGATGGGCCACCTGCTAAGGAGGGGAGGTAGACCGTATTCCCCTTTCCAGGGTAGGAGAGGTGGTGAATCCTGTGGAGAAAGACATCTACTGACAGAACAGCCTGCTCCCCAGGGGATCCTGGCCCAGGATCATCTGTTTGATGACCGCTTGCCAAAAATATGTTCACTACTACGTATAGATCAGAATTTCAGAGTCAAAAGAGACCCAGCCAGACCCCTCATTTTGCGAATGAGCAAACTATGGCAGTGAGGATTTGTTTCATTCAAGCTGTGTGGATCAGACGTCCATGACTTGGGCATGCGGAAGAGCACCACCCCTGCTACCCCTACTGCTACAAGAGGATCACCTAGAGGGAGACAGCCACGCACTCATGATGCTGTCCAGACCCTTGACTGCTGGAGTGGAAGGATGGGGCGAGTGAGAATGGCAATAGCAATTTACTACCTGAGGTGTGTGGAGCACGGTTTTCCCAGCAGAGGCCACCGTGATGAGAGAATGTGTTCTCTTTCCAGGGTCCACAAGGGGGCGTAGTTTTAAGGGCAAGAACTTCCCAGCGCCGTATTTTCTCCCCCTCCCATCATCTTCATCCAGGAGATTTAACGGCTTCTCTTTAAATTTCATGGTCGCAGGACGAAACAAAAAGTCACTCCAGTGGAAGTTCTAAGGAACTCCGTTCATTGGCCCGAGGCCTTAGAGAAGGTGGGGGTTCCTTCCAGGTTAAGAGTCTCCTTCTTCCACACCCCTCTGGACTCCATGTTTGGGTCCCGACATTCGGAAGCTGCTTTTCCTCTCCTAAACTCCAACTCTCTCTCTCAGTTCCCTACCACTCAGCGTGGAAACTGTCTTTCCTCTCCTGGATTCCATCCTTGATTCACTCAGTGTGAGAGGAGCTTTCCTTCTCTGGTTTCCCCCTTCTGGAAACCCTTCTCACTCAGTGTGAGAGTTAGCTGTTTCTTTCCCTTCTCCTTTTTCTTTCTGCTTTCAATAAAATCACTTTCTACAAACACTTTTGAGTCCGGCATTTATGGATCTCCTCTGTCATTCTTAAGAGGACGATAGACGAAGAACCTGGAGAAACGTCCTCTCGGGAACTGAGGGCACCCCTGAACCCCAATATAACAAAGAGGTGTGGAGAGAGGACATGGGGTGGAGGTTGGGAGAGGGGAGGAGAGCCTGCCATGTAAGCCTTGCTAGGGAATTACCAGGAAGGCACTGAAGGATTTCTTTTTTCTTTTTCTTTTTTTTTTTTTTTTTGCGACAGAGTTTTGCTCTTGCCCAGGCTGGGGGCAATGGCACGATATTGGGCTCACCACAACCTCCACCTCCCGGGTTCGATTCTCCTGCCTCAGCCTCCCAAAGTGCTGGGATGACAGGCATGTGCCACCACACCTGGCTAATTTTGTATTTTTAGTAGAGACAGGGTTTCTCCATGTTGGTCAGACTGGTCTCAAACTCCCGATCTCAGGTGATCCACCTGCCTCGGCCTCCCAAAGTGCTGGGATTAAGGCGTGAGCCACACCCGGCCTGGATTTTTTCTTAAAAAAAAAAGCAAAACAAAACGAAACAAAAGATAAATGACGTGCTCAGGTAGATATTTTGGAAAATGCAGAGAAACTAATATCACACATCCTCAACCAGAGTAAGGGAGGCATGGGAAGGTCTCAGGCATGGGCAGTGACTGGTCAGGTTCAGATGATAGAAAATTCCTGGGGTAGCAGGTGAATAAGGGGGTCCCTGGTCTCTAGTGAGTCTCTCCATGCAGGGAGATAAGCAGGTGTTCTGGTGCTCTCTTTGTCACAGCTTAGCAAATCTAGAGGTAAGTCAAGGTGTTTCAAGAAGACTAAGGGGAGAGTTTGTCCATTAGTTGTGCCTATGGGAGGGGAGGGGGGCTTCAAAGAGTTTCACACTGGATGTCTCCTCGTGGTGGAGGGGAGGGCATTCCACACAGGGGCTACCGCGGGAGCACAGATAGAGCAGAGTGGACTACAGGTCGGCATGTGCCAGGGTGGAGGGAAGGCCCTTGAATGCCTGTAGATTTGGGTGCTCTCTGTGGTGAGGGAATAAAACCATTGCCTGTTTCCCTGGAGGGAATTGGATGCTGAGGCTTCTACTTCTTCTTCTTCTTTTTTTTTTTTTTTAAGATAGGGCTTCACCATGATGGCCAGGCTGGTCTTGAACTCCTGACCTCAGGTGATCCATGCACCGTAGCCTCCCAAAGTGCTAGGATTATAGGCATGAGCCACTGTGCCCGGCCCTCTTTTTTTTTTTTTTTTTTTTTTTAAATATTATTTATTTTTCATTTTTGAGATGGAGTCTCGCAGTTTCACCCGGGCTGAAGTGTAATGGGACGATATTGGCTCACTGCAACCTCCGCCTCCCGGGTTCACACGATTCTCCTGCCTCAGCCTCCTGTGTAGCCTCCTGAGGGATTACAAGCGCACATCACCACAGTCGGCTAATTTTTTGTATTTTTAGTAGAGACGGTGTTTCCCCTTGTTGGCTAGACTGGTCTTGAACGCCTAACCTCGTGATCCGCCCACCTTGGCCTCCCAAAGTACTGGGATTACAGGAGTGAGCCACCCTGCCCGGCCAACTCTTCTACCGCTTAACAGGGGCACGGATGCAGTTCCAGCGTCCGCCAGCAGGCTGGGCCCTGTGCCCACTTTTGGACCTCCAGGGCTGTCGAGGCAGGAGATGGGGAGGGCGGGAAGGAAGAGAGTCTGGCTCAACCACCGGACACTTTATGTGAGTTACCCCCTTAGTTCCCCACACAGCCCTGAGAGGAGGTTGGCAGTGTCCCCATTTTACAGACGGGGAGCTTGAGGCTCAGGGTGCATGGACCCAGGTCACAGCCCTGGCAAACCATGCAGTGGGCGTTCTAATCCAGCCCTGAGGTTTTGAAGCAGGAACAGCGCAGGGGAGTACCTGGCCCAGGCTGCCTCCCTTGCCTCTTTCCAGGTCTGTGACAGGCTGTGGACTTTGGTCCCTTTCTGAGTTTTTTCTTTCTCAATTTCTTGTCCCTTCTGTCTCTATCTCTGTCCCCTTTGTGGTATGTGGGACTTCAAGTACTGCTGTCTCCACAGCTGTGCCAGGTTGGGGCTGGGCAGCTCTCCATAGAGGCTGGCACCCATGGCCGGGGGCAGGGTTACCAGCAGGAAGAGCACTCCTGAGCCCCTTACCCTGGCTCCCAGGTTGCCTGCCCCAGCGGCCCCCACATCCCCACCCCCCCACATCAGGGCGCCTGCAGTCCCCGTGCCCTGTCCTGCTCCCGGCAGTCCTCCTTCTCCTTTGGGTCACTGGCAGCAGCATCCAGGCTCACCATTATTGTCCTCACCTTTGTGGAAAATTAGCCAAACCCTCTTGATTCCCTCCCCGCCAGCTGCCCCAGCTGCCCTCCCATTTCTCCGCTCCACTTGCCGTCCCCAGTTCCTCTCTTCCATTTGCCGTTGAACCCACTCTAGTCAGGCTCTTCCCTCAAACTCACTCCCTCCACAGTCAATCATGTTTGCTTCTCGGCGGCCCCTCATTTCCCTCTGAGTGAGAGCCAGCCTCACCCTGCCCTGCACGCCCTTGCCCTCCCATCACCTCTCTGCTTCACTTTGCTCGCTCCCCTGTAGACACCGGGCTTCTAGCTGTTCCTTCCACGCTCAGGACGCATGCCCGCCCTGCCCCTTGGTCTGGACCTCTCTCCCAGACGTCAGCAGGGGTTCCTTGCTCCCTGTCCCTACGCTGAGAAAGAGAAAAGCAGGCCCTGACCTCCTGGAGCCAGCTTGGCACCAAGTGGGGCTTCAGTATTCTCCAGCTGAATGCAAATGACTTTGCAGGACATCAGCAGCAAACAAGCCATCCTGTGGCCGTGATGGATCATGACACAAACCAGGCCACTCCAAAATTATGTCTGAGCACAGATAAAACATGAACATTGTCCAAGCCATAAAAAGGACCAATCATCCCTGCAGTGGGCGTTGACTTTTAGCCCCTAAAACATTTGTCCAGGACCTCAGAATGTCACAGTTGAAGGAGGATCTTTGCAAATGTAATTAAGATCAGGATCTTGAGATGAGACGGTCCTGCATTAGGGTGGGCCCTACTCTAGGAATGATCTAATAGGAGGCAGAAAGAGAGAAGGCAGAGACACACAGGGCAAGGCCATGGGAAGATGCAGAGGTTAGAATGATCTGTCTGCAAGCCAAGGAGCACAGGGATTGCCTCAGAGCTTCCAGAAGGAAGCAACCCTGGACCTCCCTGATTTCCGGCCCCTAGAACTGTAAGAGGACACGTTTATGTTGCTTTCAGCTGCCAGGTTTGTAGTCATTTGTCACAACAGACCCAGAAAGGAATACAATCCTCCTGGCTCAGGGGAGAGGCTGTTGCTTCTGACTAATCACAGCTCTAGCCTTGCTCTAGTCGTCCCTCCTTGTAGATGAAATGTATTCATGTCCTCAGCTATAGAATTACCCTTGCTTCTGCACAGCGTCCAATCCAGAGTGAAGCCCTGCTTTGTGTTTTCTTTTCTTTTGAGATGGAGTCTGGCTTTGTCACCCAGACTGGAGTGCAGTGGCATGATCTCGGCGCACTGCAACCTCCACCTCCCGGGTTCAAGTGGTTCCCCTGCCTCAGCTTCTCAAGTAGCTGGGATTACAGGCACACACCACCACGCCCAGCTACTTTTTGTATTTTTAGTAGAGCTGGAGTTTCACCATGTTGGGCCGTCTGGTCTTGAACTTCTGAATTCAAGTGATCCACCCTGATGGGATTCCCAAGGAGGTAGGATTACAGGTGTGAGCCATCGTGCTGGGCCTGAAGCCCTGCTTTCTTTCTTTATGTTTTTTTTTTTTTGAGATGGAGTTTTGCTCTTGTTGCCCAGGCTGGAGTGCAATGGCACAATCTCTGTTCACTGCAACTGCCACCTCCCAGGTTCAAGTGATTCTCCTGCCTCAGCCTCCTTAGTAGCTGGGATTACAGGCATGTGCCACCACGCTTCATTAATTTTTTTGTAGTTTTAGTAGAGACAGGCTATCTCTATGTTGTTCAGGCTGGTCTTGAACCCCGACCTCAGGTGATCCACCTGCCTCGGACTCCCAGAGCGCTGGGATTACAGGCGTGAGTCACCTCGCCTGGCAGCCCTGCTTTCTTAAGTCCTCAAAAGTCATCTAACCGAAATCCTATAATTCTTTCCAACACCCGCTTACTGAGTCACCCCATGGTTTCCAATGGTGTGTGCTATCCCTATGAGTCACAGACCCAACTTGTTCAGAGGTAGGGCTGTAAGGCCACACAGGGTCGTGGGGTGTCTCTTATGCTGTGCTGAGGTGCAGGACCCGAGAAGTAAAGAGACAGGACACTGAAGAACTGGTGAAGAGCATCTGGACTTGGGGGGCCACGCCACCTGTGAGCGGAGATTGGCAACAGCCCCAAAAGCCCAGAAGCATCTGTATTTATTAGGTACAAGCAGGGGGCAGGGTCGTGAGTGTGGTCATCATCTATAGGCTTGGTAATAGGGCATGCATAATCACATGAGTCACAATCAAGGGGGACACCCCATTATGTCACCTGGGCAGAGAAGTGGGCCGTGCGCAGTAGGGGGCCGTGCCGTGCGCAGTAGTAGTGGGTCGCATACAGAAAAGGGGTCCACCCTCATTAGGTCACCGAGGCAAGGAGGTGGGCTGTGTGCAACAAACAGGTCATGCGCAACACTTCTTATCTGGGGGCTGGAGAGTTCAAAGGATTTCTAATAGAAGGATACTGTAAGCCAATGCAGTGGGAGCTGGCAGACTTGTGCTTTTCTCTTAAGATATTTATGGGAGGATGATTTGAGCTAGCACAGAAGCGAGAAAAGACTGACAGGGTGTACAGCCGCCGTGACTGGTCACACCAAAGGGGTTCTTCTCCCTCGGTGATTTCCAGGATCTCAGGCCTGAGGCCTACTTTCCACAGGAACTGGCTGCAAGGTACTCCAACTCCTTTATCAGGAGGAGAGGCTCTTGCTCCAAGCCTGCCATACAGCTTATGCTGTTTCAGGCAGGGACGCCACCGCCTGGGTCTTTGGTTCTCGTCCTGGTCTGGCTGTTTTCCCATGTACTGCTTCTGTTCTGTGACTGCTCTAGGCATTCCTCCTACTACAAACTACTATATGGTTATATGGAAGGATTATATAAATCAGCACTAAATGTCAGTACAGCTCCGACTACAATACCTATATGATTACATAGAAAGATTATATAGAAGTAAGTATGGTAGATGTAAGAATTAAGTATGATTACATAAGCTAGATATATGTAATCAGTAAGTTATACTTCAGGCACTAATTCTATAAACTAATATGTGATTATACATATAAAGGATTATACAAAGGAAATAGCTGAGTAATAACACTATAAGATATTCTTCAGGCATTGATTGTGCCTGGGGTCTGGACAGTTCTCCTTCCTCAGTGGCCATGGGAGGTGTTACCCACATCCAGATGCCCCTGTGTTCCTGGGGTTCTGTGGCTGGAGGGCCGAAGGCCACCATCTCAATGAGGCCAACCCTCCTCACTCCCACCCCCTGATCCCCACCTCCCCACTTGCTCCACTGTTCCCACAGCACCCTCCCCTCTACTGCATACTGCCCTGTGGTGATGTCATTTACTTATTTACTGTGTAGTTGTTATGGCCTGCCTCCCCTCACTTGAGGGTAAGTTCCACTAGGGGCGGGGGCTGTTGTCTGTTTTGATTCCCAGTGTATTCAAAATGGCTGGAACAGCCTAGCACATCACTGGCAATTCATAAAATTATGTTGAATGAATGAATCAATGTCGGGACAGGAGCAAACCAAGGAAGCTCCTAACCAGCCTGGCCACCAGGAAGGCCTCGCAGGAAAAGGGCTGTCAGGGCTGGGATCTGAAGGATAAATAAAGGTTATCCAGGCACAAGAGTGGGGAGGAGAGGCTGGGTGCCGCGGCCCACACCTGTAATCCCAGCACTTTGGGAGGCCAAGGTGGGTGGATCAGGCCGAGGTGGGTGGTCAGAAGTTCAAGACCAGCCTGGCCAACATGGTGAAACCCCATCTCTACTAAAAATACAAAAAATAAATAATAAGGAAGTGTGGGAAGAGTATTCCGGGCATGTACAAAAGGCCTGGGGAAGCAAGGAGGTGTTTCAGGATTGAGGAAATGCAAATGCTTTGATGTGGCCGGACAGAATGTTTTGGAAGGAGAAAGCAAGAGCTGACGCTGGAATGTCGTCAGGGGCCAGGACACGAAAGACCAGGTCATCAGGAGCTCAGACTTCACCCGAGGGCCATGGGGAGTCCTGTGGAAGTGTTGAAGCAGGAGGTGACAAGTCAGAGCTGCATTTAGGAAGAGCAGAGGGGCTGGTCACCGTGGCTCACACCTGTATCTCAGCACTTTAGGAGGTTGAGGCAGGGGGATCACTTGAACCCAGGAGTTCGAGACCAGCCTGGGCAACCTGGCAAAACCCCGAATACCAAATATTACCTACCCAAAATACCAAAATTAGCCAGTCTAATAATTCTGTCTCTAAATAAATAAATATATACAAATAAATAAATATATCTGTATTTTTTGTTTTGTTTTAATAATAATTGTAATTCCTAATATGTTGTGCAAGGAGATCAGAGAGGAAAATCATATTAATTTGATGTTTGTGGAAAAACTGTGCAAATCACATTTAAAGTCACCACGATGTGAGGATGAAATCTGGTTTGTTTTTTTTTTGAGACGGAGTTTCGCTCTTGTTACCCAGGCTGGAGTGCAATGGCGCGATCTTGGCTCACCGCAACCTCCGCCTCCTGGGTTCAGGCAATTCTCCTGCCTCAGCCTCCTGAGTAGCTGCGATTACAGGCACGCGCCACCATGCCCAGCTAATTTTTTGTATTTTTAGTAGAGACGGGGTTTCACCATGTTGACCAGGATGGTCTCGATCTCTTGACCTCGTGATCCACCCGCCTCGGCCTCCCAAAGTGCTGGGTTTACAGGCTTGAGCCACCGCGCCCGGCCGAGACTGAGTCTTAAAAAAAGAAAAAACGGCCGCGCGCGGTGGCTCACGCCTGTAATCCCAGCACTTTGGGAGGCTGAGGCGGGTGGATCACGAGGTCGAGAAATTGAGACCATCCTGGTCAACATGGTGAAACCCCATCTCTACTGAAAATACAAAAAATTAGCTGGGCACGGTGGCACGTGCCTGTAATCCCAGCTACTCAGGAGGCTGAGGCAGGAGAATTGCCTGAACCCAGGAGGCGGAGGTTGCGGTGAGCCGAGATTGCGCCATTGCACTCCAGCCTGGGTACCAAGAGCGAAACTCCGTCTCAAAAAAAAAAAGAAAGAAAGAAATCTATGAAATCTCCTCAACTGGGTGCTGTGGCTTAAGCCTGTAATCCCAGCACTTTGAGAGGCCGAGGCAGGTAGATCACTTGAGGCCAGGACTTTGAGACTAGCCTGGCCAACATGGCGAAATCTTGTCTCTACTAAAACTACAAAAATTAGCCGGGCATGATGGTTCACGCTTGTAATCCCAGCTACTTGGGAGCCTGAGGCAGGAGAATCGCTTGAATCCAAAAGGCAGAGGTTGCAGTGAGCCGAGATGGTGCCACTGCGAGGTTGGGTGACAAAGTGAGACTCCATCTCATAAAAAAAGAAATCTCAAAAGTAGAACAAGAGGAAAGGAAATGACAAGTTGGTCCAGAAGCTCCAACATCTGACTGAAAGTTGTTCCCCAAAGAGAAAACCAAGCAGACAGACAAAAAACAACCAAGGAAGTTTCCAGAACTTAGGGGCATGAGTTTTTAAATTTAAAAGATCCGCAAAAGCCCAGAAGCAAGAATGCCAGACCCGCATCTGGCTAAGCGTGTGGAATCCCAGAGTACCAGGGCCACAGGAGAAGGCTCCCAGCCCTCATGTGTGAGGGATCTGGAATAAGAATGGCATCGAACTTCCCAACATCACAAATAGGACTGCAGCCTCTCAAGTAGCAGGGACCAGAGGTGTACGACACAGCTACTTGAGAGGCCGAGGCCGGAGAATCGATTGAATCCCGGAGGCAGAGGTTGCAGTGAGCCAGGACTGCACCACAGCACACCAGAAACAATGCCTCCAAATTTGTGGGGAACATTGTTTTAACCGGGAACTCAATACCAGCCAGACCACTGCTGAAGAATAAACAATGCTACACTTTGGGTTTAGGTTTAGAAGCAGTCTTTTTTTTTTTATTATTATTTTTTTTTAGAGACAGGGTTTCTCCATGTTGGTCAGGCTGGTCTTTCTGACCTCAGATGATCTGCCCGCCTTGGCCTCCCAAAGTGCTGGGATTACAGGCGTGAACCATCATGCCCGGCTAATTTTTGTAGTTTTAGTAGAGACAAGGTTTCACCCCGGCCTAGAAGCAGTCTTTAAAAAAAAAAAAAGTGTAGCAAAGAATATCACTGAATGCTTTGATTAAAAAAAAGTAAAAAAAAAAATTATGGTAAAATATGCATAATATAAAATTTACCATCTTAGCTGGGCACGGTGATATAAATGGCATTTTAAGATGGTAAACTTTAGATTACAGATCACACCTGTAATCCCAGCATTTTGGGAGGCCAAGGCGGGCAGATCACATGAGGTCAGGAGTTTGAGACCAGCCTGACCAACATGGAGAAACTCCATCTCTACTAAAAATACAAAATTAGCCAGGCATGGTGACACATGCCTGTAATCCCAGCTACTCAGGAGGCTGAGGCAAGAGAATCGCTTGAACCTGGGAGGCAGAGGTTGCGTTGAGCTGAGATTGTGCCATTGCACCCCAGCCTGGGCAACAAGAGCAAAACTCTGTCTCAAATTCTACTGCTGCTACTACTACTACTACTACTAATAATAATAATAATACAAAAATTAGCTGAGTGTGGTGGGCACCTGAGATCCCAGCTACTTGGGTGGCTGAGGCAGGAGGATCACTTGAACCTGGGAGGTGAAGGTTGCAGTGAGCCAAGATCACATCACAGCACTCCAGCCTGGGCAACAGAGCGATTGTCTCAAAAAAAAAAAAAATTATCATCTTAACCACTAAAAAAAATTGTGACACAGTCCTCAGGAGACCCTGAGAAATGTGTCCTCAACCATCTTTAAGTGTAAAATTGTGTAGTGTTAAATATGTTCATATTGTGCAACCAAACTCCAGGACATTTGCATCTCGTGAAACTGAAACTCTTCACCCAGTAAACAACAACTCCCAATTTCCGCCTTCCCCCAGTGGCTGGGGAAAAGCCACGCTTTGACATTCTTTTTTCTTTTTTTTTTTTTTTTGAGACAGAGTTTCGCTCTTGTTACCCAGGCTGGAGTGCAATGGCGCGATCTCGGCTCACCACAACCTCCGCCTCCTGGGTTCAGGCAATTCTCCTGCCTCAGCCTCCTGAGTAGCTGGGATTACAGGCACACGCCACTATGCCCAGTTAATTTTTTGTATTTTCAGTAGAGACAGGGTTTCACCATGTTGACCAGGATGGTCTCGATCTCTTGATCTCGTGATCCACCCACCTCGGCCTCCCAAAGTGCTGGGATTACAGGCGTGAGCCACCGCGCCCGGCCTGAAATTCTTTTTTTATTTTACTTATTTATTTATTTATTTGAGACGGAGTTTCGCTCTTGTTACCCAGGCTGGAGTGCAATGGCGCGATCTCGGCTCACTGCAACCTCCGCCTCCTGGGTTCAGGCAATTCTCCTGCCTCAGCCTCCTGAGTAGCTGGGATTACAGGCACGCGCCACCATGCCCAGCTAATTTTTTGTATTAGTAGACGGGTTTTCACCATGTT
Source organism: Aotus nancymaae (assembly GCF_030222135.1). Lineage (NCBI taxonomy): Eukaryota > Metazoa > Chordata > Mammalia > Primates > Aotidae > Aotus > Aotus nancymaae. The sequence goes on from NW_026988467.1 coordinate 24,456,728, forward strand.
GACCAGGATGGTCTCGATCTCTTGACCTCGTGATCCATCCGCCTTGGCCTCCCAAAGTGCTGGGATTACAGGCTTGAGCCACCGCGCCCGGCCTTCTTTTTTTAATTTTTTTTTGAGACAAAGTCTCACTCTGTTGCCCAGGCTGGAGTGCTGTGATGTGATCTTGGCTCACTGCAACCTCCACCTCCCAGGTTCAAGTGATCCTCCTGCCTCAGCTACCCAGGTAGCTGGGATCTCAGGTGCCCACTGCTATACTTGGCTAATTTTTGTATTATTATTAGTAGTAGTAGTAGCAGTAGTATTTGAGACAGAGTTTCGCTCTTGTTGCCCAGGCTGGGGTGCAATGGCGCATTCTCAGCTCAACGCAACCTCTGCCTCCCAGGTTCAAGAGATTCTCCTGCCTCAGCCTCCCGAGTAGCTGGGATTATAGGCATGTGCCATGATCTCAGCCCACCGCAACCTCCACCTCCCAGGTTCAAAAGATTCTCCTGCCTCAACCTCCCAAGTAGCTGGGATTACAGGCACCTGCCACCATGCCCGGTTAATTTTTGTATTTTTAGTAGAGTTTCACCACATTGGCCAGGCTGGTCTCGAACTCCTGACCTCAGGTGATCCACCCGACTTGCCCCCCAAATTGCTGGGATTACAGGTGTGACCTGGCCTCCCTTTGACTTTCTATGAATTTCACGATTCTAGGTTCCTCATCTGAGTGGAATCAGACAGTACTTGTCTTTTTGTGATGGCCTTATTTCACTGAGCACAATGTCCAGAAGCTTCCTAGTGGCATGTGTCTTAATGTTATTACTTTTTTTTTTTGAGATGGAGTCTTGCTCTGTCACCCAGGCTGGAGTGCAGTGGCGCGATCTCAGCTCACTGCAACCTCCTCATTCCGGGTTCAAGTGATTCTCCTCCCTAAGCCTCCTGAGCAGCTGAGATTACAGGCGCTCACCACTATGCCTAGCTAATTTTTTGTATTTTTAGTAGAGACAGGGTTTTACCATGTTGGTCAGGCTGGTCTTGAATTCCTGACCTCATGATTCACCCACATTGGCCTCCCAAAGTGCTGGGATTACAGATGTGAGCCACTGCGCCCAGCCAATGTTATTCCTTTTCAAGGCTGAATAATATTTCACTGTATGTGCTGGGCACAGTGGTTCATGCCTGTAATCCCAGCACATTGGGAGGTTGAGGCTGGAGGATTGTTTGAGCCCAGGAGTTCAAGACCAGTCTGGGTAACATAGCAAGATTCTTTCTCTACAAAAAAAAGTTTAAAAATTAGCTGGGCTTGGGGGCACACGCCAGGCTGAGGTGGGAAGATCGCCTAAGCCTGGGAAGTTGAGGCTGCAGTGAGCCATGCTCGCACCACTGCACTTCAGCCTGGGCAACAGAACAAAACCCTATCTCCAAAAAAAATTTTTTTATTTTAATTTTTTTTGAGACGGTGACTCGCTTTGTCGCCCAGGCTGGATGGAGCATAGTGGCGCGATCTCAGCTCACTGCAACCTCTGCCTCTTGTTTCAAGCAATTATCTGCCTTAGCACCCCAAGTAGCTGGGATTTCAGGCACCTGTCACCACGTCCAGCTAAGTTTTGTATTTTTAGTAGAGACAGGGTTTCATTATGTTGGCCAGGCTGGTCTTGAACTCCTGACCTCATGATCCACCCGGCCTCCCAAAGTGCTGGGATTACAGGCGTGAGCCACCTTGCCTGGTGAAAAAAAATTTTTTTAGGCCAGGCATGGTGGCTCACGCCTGTAATTCCAGCACTTTGGAGGATCACCTGAGGTCAGGAGTTCAAGACCAGCCTGACCAGCATGGTGAAACCCCGTCTTTATATATTTTTTTTATAAAATAAAATAAGATAATAAATTTAGAAAAACAAAAAATTTTTTTAAAGAAAAAAATCCAAGAGAGGAGTTGAATGAATTTTCCACCACACGGGAGTGTACGTCAGCCCCCTAAAGCTTTACAAGCAGACACACCTGCCTCCTTAAAGATATGCTGAGCATCTTTTCCCAAAAGTGACCCATTTTACTCCCAGTGGAAACCTTTGAGGGAGGGAGCACTCCTCCCCCATGAAATCCACAGTTATCTCAGAGGGGCCATGTAGGGGGCTGTTCATGTTGTTTTTGTTAATATAAAAGTACTTCAAGGCCGGAGTGGGCACAATAGCCAGACGCTGTCTCTAAAAAAAATTTTAAATTTTAAAAAAAGACAAGGCTCAGACTGGAAGAAAAAAAAATTATTTTAAGTACTCAAACTGTGTTCTGTAAAATCCAGAAAACAGATGAAAGATAAGACATGCCCTTTTGCCACCATCGTGCCTGGGAGCCGCGAGCATTCCTGCACAAGACCTGTGGGCTACTGTGGCGCTGTCTTTGCACCTGGTCGTTACGGTAGGATGCCACAAAGCCCCTGGGCCAGGGGATGGATCTTGCTCTCCCAGGGAGGCAGCAACTTGAGGACCACTTCAGGACCCACAGGTCTGGTGTGTATCTGCTCTGACGGGCAGCCTGGGTGCTGGGAGTATCTTTGCATGGCAAACTGCTTGGCAGTGGGGGAAGTAGAAGAGTTCCTCTTCAGGCAGGGCGTGGTGGTTCATGCCTGTAATTCCAATACTTTCGGAGGTCGAGTTGGGTGGATCATCTGAGGTCAGGAGTTTGAGACCAGCCTGACCAACCTGGAGAAATCCCATCTCTACTGAAAAAAAAAACAAAACAAACAAAATTAGCCACGCGTGGTGGCGCGTGCCTGTAATCCCAGCTACTTGGGAGGCTGAGGCAGGAGAATTCCTTGAACCTAGAAGGTGGAGGTTGTGGTGAGCTAACATCACGCCATTGCACTCCAGCCTGGGCAACAAGAGTAAAACTCCGTCTCAAAAAAAAAAAAGTTTCTCTTCAAAGTTTCCTTTCCTGTTTAACAAAAATCATAAGTATTAGAAATAATAGTTTGTTTTAAATACTTTCTTCAACGCCTTCTTGCTTTTTGCTAGCAGCTCTGTTTTTTTTTGTTGTTGTTTGTTTGTTTGTTTGTTTTTGGAGACAAAGTTTTGCTCTTGTTACCCAGACTGGAGTGCAATGGCGCGATCTCGGCTCACTGCAACCTCCGCCGCATGGGTTCAAGCAATTCTCCTGCCTCAGCCTCCTGAGTAGCTGGGACTACAGGCGCGCGCCACCATGCCCAGCTAATTTTTGTATTTTTTAGTAGAGACAGGGTTTCACCATGTTGACCAGGATGGTCTTGATCTCTTGACCTCGTGATCCACCCGCCTCGGCCTCCCAAAGTGCTGGAATTATAGGCGTGAGCCACTGCGCCCAGCCCCAATCAGGTTTTACTTTAGATTGTGAGGTCTGGCTCCAAACGATGGAGATCAGACACAGCAGTAAGGAAAACCCCAAATGCATAAGGGATAAATACGTCTGCTTTTCCTTTGTTCATTGTACTCACCTGGCAAAATTGCTAAGAAGGGTACCCTTTCTGCAGGAAGTAAAAAGAATTGCTTTGCTAAGAGATCCTTTGTGCCAGTACTGCACAAAAATGTACATATAACAGCAGCATCACATGGTGGGGACACTGGTGACTTCCAGCCAGCATATGGAGAGCTTTGAGCCCCTCTGCAGGCTTAGTGATGTTCTGGGCCTCCATCGCTCACCCTCAGCACACAGGCATTCTCCCTGTCCCTGTGGCCTGCTGCCTCCTGCACTGTCCAAAGGAGGCCCTGAGCCATCCATCTTCAGACTCCGAAAACTGACAGAGATGGGCTGATGAAATGAGGAACTGCTCTTCCCAGCGGTTGCAGGCATCCTCCTCACAGCTGGTGGGGGCGGGGGGACTTCCTTTCTGCCCCTGCCCTACTGAGGAAACCTGAGCGTCCTTCTCTGCACCATTCAGCTCTTGAGGAGCCAAGGGGAGATCCCCAGGCTGGTGCTCCCAGACTGGGGAAGTGAAAAGGGCTTGGGTTTTGACAACCTGCAGGTTCGGTTCAAATTTTCCAATTTTAGTTCCTCCATTACATGGGCAACCGCGAGGAAGTCAGGTCTTATCTCCTCAAATAGAAAGCAGGGTGTTGAGAGAGATAAAGATGAGAACTCTTGTCAGAGGAAGAAACAGCATCACATAATGATCGTAGATACGGTGCACTGGGCATGTTCCCATGTGCCTGTGTTACACTAACATTTTCACCCACACCTGGCTCCTGCCAGCCTTCATTGTACTCAGCGAGAGAAGACTGAGGCTAGGAAGGGTATGGAACTTGCCCAAGGTCACACAGCTAAGAAGTAGTCGAGCCAAGGTTTGAGCCCAGCTCTATCTCCAAAGGCCATCCTCTACTGAAATGCTGTGTCTGGGAGACCTCGTAAGTGCCGAGGCAGGAGTCAGAAGCCTCAGCCTATTTCCATATAAATAATGAAGAAGAAAATAACTGGGCCAGGCATGGTGGCTCACGCCTGTAATCCCAGCCTGTTGGGAGGCCGAGGTGGGTGGATCACAAGGTCAGGAGATCAAGACCATCCTGGCTAACATGGTGAAACCCCGTCTCTAAAAAAAAAAAGAAAAAAAGAAAGAAAATAACTAGAGATCCTAGAGATATAACCATAGTAGTTATTCATAGGTAATCTTAGTTATTCATATGTGATCTTAGTTTTTCATAGGTGATCTTAGTTCTTTTACTAATGCCTCTCAGGTCTTGAGGTGTGAACCTGGAGTGACATTGTGAAAGGAATGACCCTGAACCCTCTGTCACACATGTAAGTAAAGCTGGGCGTGGTGGCTCACACATGTAAGTAATCCCAGCACTTTGGGAGGTTGAGATGGACAGATCACAAGGTCAAGAGTTCTAGATCAGCTGGGCCAACCTGGTGAAACCCTGTCTCTACTAAGAATACAAAAATTAGCCAGGCCTGATGGCCAGTGCCTGTAATCCTAGCTACTTGAGAGGCTGAGCCAGGAGAATTGCTTGAATCTGGGAGGCGGGGTTGCAGTGAGCCAAGATCGTGTCACTGCACTCCAGCCTGGGTGACAAAGCCAGACTCCATCTCAGAAAAAAATAAAAAATAAAAAAAAACTAGAAAGAAACACAACAAAATGTTAGTAGTATTTTGAGTGGTGGGGAAAGTGCCCACTTTTTATTTATCAAATGTTCTTTAGTTAGAATTTATTCATTTTATTTTAAACTTTTGTTATCTCTGATTAAAAGTCTTCTGTTACTTTTACAGTGACAACAAAACTAAATAAAGCCTTTTGTGTCAGGTCTCCATGTGCAAGCCTGGACCCAGAAAGTCTGAAGCCTGCCTGCCTCAGCTAATCGTCCCCCACCCTCTACCTGCATTTGCCATTGTCCCTAATCGCCCGGCAGAGCTTCCCAGGACAAGCTCTTACCCCATCCTGCCAGCTTAACTGTTCTTATGCTTATGATAATGTGAATGCTCCTTGCCCCATCCTACCATCTTCTCTTCAGCCTTACCCCACCCGCCATTGTAACTGAATTTTGGCCATTTATACTCCTTGCCCCTACCCCCACCACTGTAACTGATCTTACTCTGCAACACCCCTGCCCCACAAAAATTATCCCAACCTATAAAACCAATTCCCACCCTTACCCCTTTCACCTGTCCTTTCTCTCATTCATCCCACTTGTATCCAAGCGAGAAATAAAATGGCCTTGTCACCCACACAAAACCTGTTTGGAAAATCTCTTTATTAAATGTGTTTAATATTCGGTACTATTGGATGCGAATAACATTTGGCACAATTCCTATATCATCTTATTCAATCCTCACAATCTGCTGAGAAAGAATTCTTTCTCCTATTTTATATTAAAAAGTTTTTTAGAGACAAGGTCTTACTTTGTTGCCCAGGCGGGGGCTGGAGTGCAATGGCATGATTATAGGTCACTGCAGCCTCCACCTCCCGGGCTGAAGCCACCCTCCTGCCTCAGCCTCCTGAGTACCTGGGACTACAGGTGCATGCTACTATGTCTGGCTATTTTATTTTATTTTATCCATTTCTTTATTTTTTGAGATGAAGTCTGGCTCTGTCACCTAGGCTGGAAGTGCAGTGGTGCTATCTCGGTTCACTGCAACCTCTGCCTCCCAGGTTCAAGCTATTCTCCTGCCTCAGCCTCCAGCGTAGCTTGGACTACAGAAGCCTGCCACTATGCCTGGCTAATTTTTGTATTTTTAGTAGAGACGGGGTTTCACCATGTTGGCCAGGCTGGTCTTGAACTCCTGATCTTGTGATCTGCCCACCTTAGCCTCCCAAAGTGTGGGGATTACAGGTGTGAGTTACTGTGCTGGTCTTTATTTTTATTTTTATTTATTTATTTGAGATGGAGTCTTAGTCTGTCACCCAGGCTGTAGTGAAGTGGCTCCATCTTGGCTCACTGCAACCTCTGCCCCCCCGAGGTTCAAGCGATTCTCTTGCCTCAGCCTCCTGTGTAACTGGAATTACAGGCGCGGGCCACCATGCCCGGCTAATTTTTTGTATTTTTAGTAGAGACAAGGTTTTGTCATGTTGGCCAGGCTGGTCTTGAACTCCTAACCTTAGACGATCCACCTGCCTCAGCCTCCCAAAGTGCTGGGATTACATGCATGAGCCACCGCGCCCAGCCTTATTTTATTTTATTTTATAACACGCAGTGATCCTCCCGCCTTGGTCTCCCAAAGTGCTGGGATTATAGGCATTAACCTCCACGCCCAGCCTCTTCTGCTTTTTTTGTTTTGTTTTGTTTTGAGATGGAGCCTCCGACTGTCTCCCAGGCTGGAATGCAGTGGCGTGATCTCGGCTCACTGCAACCTCTGCCTCCTGGGTTCAAGCAATTCTCTTGCCTCGGCCTCCTGGGTAGCTGGGACTATAGACACACACCACCACGCCCTGATAATATTTTGTATTATTTTAGTAGATATCTGGTTTCACCGTGTTGCCCAAGCTGGTCACGATCTCCTGAGCTCAGGCAATCCGTCCTCCTCAGCCTCCCAAAGTGCTGGGATCATAGGTGTGAGCCACCGTGCCCGGCCTTCTCTCTGTTTTAGAGAGTAGGAAACTGAGGCTCAAGCAAAGTGATTTGCCTGACATCACATAAGGAACAAGAGGGGAGCTGTGAGTTGAACCTATGTTGGTCTGACTCCTGAGGGATAGGAAAATGGAAAAGACTTATCTTGTGTCTTCGGGGTCAGGATAAGTGGTTGGTCCGCTTCCTAATCAGATTTTGCTTTAGCCTTAGGAAGATTTTTTACCGAGAATCGGCGAGACGCGTCGTGGCTTAAGCCTGTGATCCCAACACTTTGGGAGGCCGCGGTGGGAGGATTACTTGAGTCCAGGAGTTCGAGGCCAACGTAGGCAATAATTGTGGAAAGCGTATTAGAGTCCCGGAGAGATAACGAGTTCCCCTTTACCAGGAGGTGTCTGATAGAGGACCATAGAGGGTCCCGGAGGGACATTCAGGAACCCTGACACTCCATCTTCCTCCTCAAACCAAAGGGCAGGGCTATGTCCCTCCTATGAGCCGCAGAACAAGATGGGCCTTGTTGCAACTGGGAGCACTTCTGAAGGGGCGTCTGGGACTTCTGCATCTTCATCAGCGCCCCTCCCCCATGGGGTACGGCGGGGGTCCGCGGGGCGGGGCATCGGTGGGGCGGGGCATCGGTGGGGCGGGGCTGCAGGGCTCCCGCGGGCGGGCGGGGCGGGGCGAGGGCGAGGCGGGGCTTCAGGGCTCTTCAGGGCCGCGCGCCTGCTAGCCCCTCAGTCTGAGCCCAGAGAGACACGGGCACCATGGAACCCATACCGCTGCAGGACTTCATACGCACCCTGGACCTCGCCTCCCTCCCGCGCGTGCTGCGAGTCTCCTCTGGGTACTACTATTCGAGTAAGCAGGGGCTGGAAACCCTCCGAGTTCGCCCTAGCTGTGGGGCGGGGGCAGAGACTCCCGAGAGGGCGTTAGCAATCCGGGGAACAGCCCGGGTTCAAATCCCGATGCTGTCACTGGCCAAGCTGTGTGATTTGGGGCCGCACTCAACCTCTCTGGATCACAGCTTTTGCTTTCGTGGAATGGGGACCGCCGACCTGCCCCGAGGGTGGTGATGAAAAGGTGAATGCAAAGGAGCCACCCCGAGGCGGCCCCGCGGTGCGCATGGGACGGAGGTCCGACCGCGCCGGAACGCCGCATTAGGGCGCTAGTGGTCGTGACTGCGTCTTGATTCTCAAGTGCGGGGTCAGTAGTCTTCCCGACTTTGTCCTTCCACTCCTCGCACTGGCCATCCTCTACACTGCCTTCCTTCAGTCCCTGCGTCCACCTTGGCCCTCTGCTTGACCGTGGGCGGTACTTGATTTGGTCAGCTATTCAGTTCTCAGCTTACATGGCGCTTCCTCCCGGAAGCCTTCCCGGCTCTCTGCTCCCTGCACGCCCATACATCCACCACCTGTCGGCAGTGGCCTGGATCACAGGGATGGGCACTCAGCAGGCGCAAAGTCACTATTCATTGCCTGAAAGAGCAAGAGTTGAGGGACTGACAGACAGTGGAAGGCAGGGGAGGACAGCACAGGGGTTGGGTGGCCAGGGCTGCTCTGTGGGGAGGGAGGACCCGTGGGCCACTAAGTGGGGGAGATGGAAGGTGGAGGAGAGACATGCTGTGTGGGGTGCGGGTTCCTTCCTTAGAGAGCGAACTGAGGCTTGAGGCTTCTGTCCCGTCCCGTTCCCTGGCTGCAGAAAACCTCGCTATGCCACAGCTGCTTCCAACAGAGTGTTTGGGGGTCCCAGAGCAAGGAGGTCCCGCATGGTGGGTCCCGCAGGGGGCCACCACCTCACAATGGGTCTCTCCAGGTCTGCTTGTGAATCTGGTGGATCTGGATTCAAATTCTGTCTCTACCTCCAGGGGCTTCGTGCAGGCAGGCGCCTCATCTGTTTGCTCTTCCCCGATTCCAACCAAGCGTCTCTGTCCTCCCAGCACTCTTGCCTGCTGGTGTCGCAAACCTCAGTTTCCTCATCCTGGCTGAGGCGGGGTGGTGGAAGTCAGGGTTATGGTGACTAGAGAAGGCTCTGACGAGGTGTGGGTGTGCGGGGTGAGTGTGGAGGACAGATGGCCATGCCAATAGGGGCAGGCGTCTGGCAGGGCACTGGGAGGTGGTTGGCTTCGTGGTTAGGAGCGCTGGCTCTGGAGGCAAATGCCATGGGTTCAACTCTAGGTTTTTATTTTTTTTTTGACAAGAGTCTGGCTCTGCTCAGGCTGGAGTGGAGCGGAACCTTCACAGCTCACTGCAGCCTTGACCTCCTGGGCTCATGATCCTCCCACCTCAGCTTCCTGAGAAGCTGGGACCACAGGCGTGCACCACCACGCCCAGCGAATTTTGGTATTTTTTGTAAATATGGGGTTTTGTCACATTGCCCAGGCTGGTCACACATCCCCGGGCTCAGATGATCCGCCTGCCTCAGCCTCCAAAGTGTTGGGATTGCAGGCATGAGCCACCACACCAGGCCCTGGTTTTTGTGTGTAATGAAACATAGACCACTTGTGCAACACAGATCCTGTTGTTTTTTTTTTTTTTTTTGAGACAGGGTCTTACTGTCTCAGAGGTGCATTCACAGCTCACTGCACCCTCAACCTCCCAGCCTCAAGCCATCCTCCCACCTCAGCCTTCGAGTAACTGGGACTACAAGGATGTACTATCACATCCAACTGATTTTTTTATTTTGTGTAGAGACACAGTCTCACTATGTTACCTAGAAGCATGTCTCAAACCCCTGAGTTCAAGTGACCCTCCTGCTTCAGACTCCCAAAGTCTGGGCGACAGTGAGACCCTGTTTCAAAAAAAGGAATGGGGGTCTGTTGCCCAAGTTGGTCTTGAACTCCTATCCTCAAGCAATCCTCCTACTTTAGCCTCCCAAGGTGTTGGGATTACAAGTGTGAGCCACCACAGCCAGCCATAACTTCTAGTTCTGATTCCTATTACCTGATCTTTTCTTTTCTTCTTTCTTTCTTTTCCTTTTTTCTTTCTTGCCTTCTCTCTATTTTATTTATTTTCCTTCTTTCTTTATATCCTTCTCTCTCTTTTATTTATTTATTTATTCTAAATATGGGGTTTCACCATGTTGGTCAGGCTGGTCTTGAACTCCTGACCTCATGTGATCCTCCCACCTTGGCTTCCAAAGTGCTTGGATTACAGGCGTGAGCCACCATGCCCGGCCCGGCCTTTTTATTTATTTATTTATTTATTTATTTTAAAATCTTTTCTTTCTTTCTTTCCTGTCTTTTTTTTTGAGATGGAGTCTCCCTCTGTCACCCAGATTGACTTTAGCTCACTGCAACCTCCGACTCCTGAGTTCAAGCTGTTCTCCTGCCTTAGCTTCCCAAGTAGCTGGGATTAGAGGCGCCTGCACCACGCCCAGCTAACATATATATAATTTTCTTTTTTTTTAAGTGGAGTCTCGCTCTGTCACCCAGGGTGGAGTGCAGTGGCTCAATCTCAGCTCACTGAAACTTCCGCCTCCTGGGTTTAAGCAATTCTCCTGCCTCAGCCTCCCAAGTAGCTTGGATTACAGGCACCTGCCACCACACCTGGCTAATTTTTGTATTTTTAATAGAGAGGGGGTTTCACCATGCTGGCCAGGCTTGTCTTGAACTCCTGACCTGAAGTGATCTGCCTGCACCAGCCTCCCAAAGAGCTGGGATTATAGGCCTGAGCCACCATGCCTGGCCAGCTATTACATTATTTAGGAAATTGAAACTGCCTGTCTCTGAAAGAGCAGTCATAAGTTTTATTTTTATTTATTTATTTTTTTTTCGAGCTGAAGTTTTATTTAAAAAGTAAAAGAAATGTTCCCCCAAAATGCTGGTGAACAAAGCAAAAGGATACAACACAGTGCTCTCTTCCTACGAGTTAGCCAGCCTATCCAAGTACAGGGTAATATACAGTACTTAATGCTGGTAGAATTTCACAGTAGTAGTTTAGTGTTAAAGATTTATCTGTGCCTAGATTATGAAGAGATTCTCAGATGATTAGTTCTGGGTTTACACCTTACTGGGCATGAACAAGAGCCCCTGCTCCTTGGCCATAGCCGAATCCCCTGGGCCCAAAGTTCTTTGCATAGCATCCTTTACAATAGATTTCACCTTCTTTTTCAGTCAGAGCTGTTGATTCAAGACTCTTCCCACACTTTGCACATCGGAAACAGTTTTTGTGCCAGGGCTTTCCAGCTCCAATGATCTTCTCAGCAGCATATACAGAATCCCCGCATCTGGAACACTTCTCAGCACCTCTGTATTTCTGAGCAAATTTAGAAGTGTTTGGATTTGTTGTAGGCCTGTGAGGCTGAACACTCTCTGGTTTGATGCCCAGCCTCTTGCCACGGTCCATGTTAAGCGTGCCAGCGCCCTGGCCGTAACTGTAGCCTTTTGGCCCATACTTCTTTCCATAGCAGGATTTGCAGTAGATCTCTTCATCGTGAATTGCCACTGTTGTGCTATCTAAATTTTTCCTGCAAACCATGCAGAGAAAGCAACAGCGGTGGAAGCTCCTGCCATCACACTGCACCTCTTCTGCGTGGTACACAGTCCGCCAGCAGGCCCCACACTTGTTTCCACCGCCCCAGACAGGCATTTTGAGTTAGAGGCGGAGCTAGCGAGGCTGGGCTGGAGGGAGGGTCCAAAGAGTCCAAGATCCCAGTCATAAGTTTTAAATGCGATGATGCGTCAGCAGCCCTTAGCACGGGGCCAGATAACTATAGCACCACAGCTTCTGTTCTCACCAGTCTGGAAGGCCCATGCCCTGACATTAGGCTAGACAGAACTGTGCTTTATGACCTGTTGCCATTTTCCTGGGGATACGCGGGGAGATTTTCATCAGTTTCTCAGGGGTGATGTGAAGGAGTCTGTTGGGGCTGCCCTGTGGGAGGGGCTAGGGTCAGGTGGGCTCAGGGCCACCTGCCATATAGTCTGTCCTCCTTCATCAGCTGATGGAGAGCCTGTGCCCTCCACATGCAGATAATAGATATTTATTGGGCACCTTCTGTGTTCTCGACACTGCTTACACACTTTAAACCAGGAAAGCAGAACCTTGCCCACTGGGCCTCACTCTGTCGGTGCCCCCCTATTCTCCAGGGTGCTGGGGGGGCTGGGCTCCGGGTGACCTGCAGGGAGCCACTGACCCCTCTCTGAGCCTAATTTTGGGAATTGAGATTCCTTTAGTGTACAGCGACAAAATCAGGCTCAGAGAGGGTGATTCACTGGGTTATTGACTGATTTGTGGACTTACCACACACCCAGAGGCCAAGCCCTGTGCCGGCTGCAGTGATGAGAGGGATCAGCCGTACCTGGGAACTCAGTGTAGGAGGCACGGGGATGTGAAAAAGGCCAGAGAAGGGCGCCACAGAGGGGCACACGGACAGCTAAGGACGGCTGAACCTGTGAGCATGAGGGAGGGACGACCGCAGGGCATGCCAGGCAGCAGGCACCATGTGCAAAGGTGTGACAGCAGAGCTTGTTGGGCACTGGAGCACAGGCTGCCCCCCGCTTGGCTCTTGCATAGCGGGGAAACTGAGTCCATGTCTTCGCAGGCTCCATCTATGACATCGAGGGGAAAGAGTGCTGCCTCTGCACGGGGGACCTGGTCAAGGTCACCCAGGTTCGCCTCCAATATGTGATCTATGAAAACCCGAAGATGAAAATGGTGGTCAGGACGATTGACCCCGACTTCCAGGGTAAGGTGGCCACCTCTGCCTCCCCACGAGCCCTGGCACCTTCCTGGCACACTCAAGGGCTGCTTGAGGGCTTGCCAAATCCAGCAGTCACTGCCTCCTCTCTGGGGTTTGCTCACGAGGCCTTCAAATCCACCATGACCCTGGCTTGAGGGTGGGGATGTCCTCGGAGGGTCTGCAATCCTCTGAATGCAGAGGTTGCGCCCTCTCCCTTTCGGTCTCTGGTCATCACATTGGCTTCTGTTGCACGTCTTGTCCAGATGCCTGTCTGTTCACTCTACACATTAACTCCCCAAACGGCTGCAGATGCCCATGTGTGCCGAGCTGTGTGGGGGGCTGTGGGGCTCAGGATGAACCAGGTGCCACCCTCTCCAGTGGGGAGCTTCCAGGGTGACAGTGAGAGGAGGGCAACAGTAAAAGGAGGTATAAGCTTTAGAGAGGGCTCTGAGCAAGAGTAACTTGCCTCAGGTCTGTGAGGGCTTCCTGGAGGAGGTGGCACCTGAGCCAAAGGAAAGATCCCAGCCAGAGGGAATGGCACGTGCACATTTGGTGCTCAGGAAACCCCAAGGAGCTAAGTTATTTTAAGAGGCATGTAGTGTGGTGGACCATGGCCTGGACCCTGAAGCCAGCGGCCTGGAATCAAATCCCAGCTCTGCTGGCTACTAGCTCTGGCCTTGGGCAAGGTAGGCAAGTTCCTGGGACCTCTCTGGGCCTCAGTTTCCTCTTCTGTAGTGAGGGTGATTAGGCATTATGTGAGGATGAAATGAGCTGATACGTATACAGCACTTAGAAAGGGGGTGCCTGGGACAGGCTGGGCATGGTGACTGGTGGCTCACGCCTGTAATCCAGACACTTTGGGGAGGCTGAGGCGTGTAGATCGCTTGAGGTCAGGAGTTCGAGACCAGCCTGGCCAACACAGTGAAAACCCATCTCTGTTAGAATTACAAAAATTAGCTAGGGGTGGTGGGGGGCACCTGTAATCCCAGCTATTTGGGAGGCTGAGGCATGAGAATCACTTGAGCCTGGGAGGTAGAGGTTGCAGCCTGGGCAACCGAATGAGACTCAGTCTCATAAAAAAGTGTGCCTGGGACAAAGCAGGCACCCTGAGGACTGGCTCTTATGTGGCTGCCTGCCAGATGCTGTAGAGTGTGGCTTCCGGGTTTGGGTCAAGTTGTTGGGGAAGCTGCAGGAACCAGACTATCTGGGGGCTGTATGGTGTGCTGACACTGTTCTTTAATTTTGAAGGCTGAGGAGCCAATTAGGTGTTTTGTATTGTCTTTAGTAGAGACAGGGTCTCGTTATGTTGACCAGCCTGGTCTCAAACTCTTGGGCTAAAGCCATCCTCCTGCCTTGGCCTCTCAAAGTGTTGGGATTACAGGTGTGAGCCACCACCTCTGGCCCCAATGATGGTTTTTAATATGGAGGTAATATATTTTGTATTTGAGTCTTTTTTCTAGATAATGTTAAACTTACAGAACTAGAATTTGCTAGAACTCCTGTGCACCCTTTATCCAGATTCTTTTTTTTTTTTTTTTTGAGATAGTCTTGCTCTGTTTCCCAGGCTGGAGTGCTGTGGCTTGATCTCAGCTCACTGCAACTCCATCTCCAGGGCTGAAGCAATCCTCCTGCCTCAGCCTCCCAAGTAGCTAGGACTACAGGCCTGTGCCACCATGCCCTGGTGTGATCTCAGCTTACTGCAACCTCCACCTCCTGGGTTCAAGCAATTCTACTGCCTCAGCCTCCCGAGTAGCTGGGATTACAGGCGTGCCCCACCACACCTGGCTAATTTTTTGTGTGTTTTAGTAGAGACAGGGATTCACTATATTGGTCAGGCTGGTCTCAAACTCCTGACCTTGTGATCCACCTGCCTCAGCCTCCAAAAGTGGTGGGATTACAGGCATGAGCCACCACACTCCACATTTTTTGTATTTTTGGTAGAGATGGGGTTTGCCATATTGCCCAGGCTGGTCTCCAACTCCTGAGCTCAAGTGATCTGACCATCTCAACCTCCCAAAGTGCTGGGATTACAGGGGTGAGCCATTGTGTCTGGCCAAAATGGCATCAGGTTTCCCTATTTTTCCCTATTTTTTTCCCCCATCATGTGTTAAACATTTGCGACACGTGCTTTCTCCCTCTGTCTCCACACACACACACACACACACACACATGAATGTATTACGATATGTGTACATATGGGTGTGTTTTTTCTGAACCATTTGAGAGTAAATTGCAGACATGATCCCTTTTACATCTATATATTACCCGTAAATATTATAGTATCTCCCCAAAACAAGAACATTCACTCCCATGATTCAATGATGAAATTCAGGAAATGTAATTTTGGTGCAGCACTAGTGTCCAATCCACGGTCTATATTTGGATTCCAGCAACTATCTTGATATGATATGTTTTATAGCAGTTTTCCCCTCAATCCAGAGTCCAGTCGTAGATCACACATCATATTCAGTTGTCCTATTTCTTTCTTTTTTTTTTTTAAGACAGGGTTTCACTGTGTTGGTCAGGCTGGTCTTGAACTCCCGACCTCAGGTGATCCACCCGCCTTGGCCTCCAAAGTGCTTGGATTACAAGCATGAGCCACCACGCCTGGCCCAGTTGTCCCATTTCTTCATTCTCCTTCAGGCTGGAACATTCCTCTGCCTTTTTCTTGCCGTTGATGTTTTGAAGCATCTAGACCAGTACTTGTGTAGAATATCCCTCAGTCTCAGCTTGTGCGGTGTTTTCTCGATTAGCTTCAGGTTGTGGGTCTAGGGCAGGAGAAGCCCGCTTCCAGAAGCAGTACCAGGTCTGGAAGGGGGACGTGTTGAGGCCAGCTGGTGGCAGAATGGGTGGGGGCAGGAGGGAGGAGGTGCGGGGGCAGTCAGGCAGCCAGCATCGGCAGGATGCAGGGGTGAAGTGGGTGGTCTGAGGCGGCTCTAGCCGTTAGCTCTGGGATGTTAGTTTGGGAGAGCGGGAGGGTGGCATTGCTGCAGGATGGGGCCATAGGTTTTGGATGAGTGGCACTGGAGCTGTGGGGAGGCATCTGGAGAAAAGGTCAGATGGCAAAGTCAGAGGCATGCTAGGAGCTAGGAGTGTGGAAGTCTAGTGTGTCTGCCAGGGAATATGACCCTCTTCCATTCTGTCTCTAGTGACAGACCCTACTTCCTGCATCTCTCTGTCCCTTCAGGCACCACCACTTTCTGCCCTGTGTCCCTCAGCCCTGCAGCCCGGATGTCCAGACGCAAGTCCTTCCTTGACACCTATCCCCGGGGGATTCTGGCTGGGTCATCTGCAGGGCCAGACTGAGGGCCAGACCTAGCAAAGGCTGACCCCACCCTGACACCCCACAATGACCTTCCGACTCTCTGCTGTCCCCCACAGGCCACTTCATCCCCCTCAGGACCTCTCAGAGCTACGAAACCCTGGGGGAGCTGGTCTTTGGCACAGATCGGAGCTCCAAGCAGCAGCTGCCCGTTTACATCATGTCGACCTGCAGGATTGTCACAGAGGGCAGGGTGGTGACTGCCGACGAGGTCCTCATTTTTGAGGCTGTGGTGCGGCGCCGCCACACCTCCTGTGCCTGCTGCGTCCTGGTCACAGAGGGTGAGCGGGTCATCCTGCACCTGCCCCTAAACCAGAGGGGGCCCTTCCGGATATTGGAACCCAGTGCTCCTCAAACTCTGCTCCAGGCCCTGCAGGAACCGAAGGACCAGCTCTTCACCTGCCCCACCCTGCACTGGGACCATGTGACCCTGAGGCCCACGTATGAGATTGAAGCCATCATGCACAGTGAGTTGCCTGGGCAGGTGGATGATGGGGGCTGTTAGGAGAGAAAGAGGGGTGCCCCGGGGAGCTGCTCTGATGGAAGACACTCCCACCCTATCCCTGCGGATCAGCAGGAACTTCAGATTGCTCCCTCTGTATTACACTGCAGTTATTCTTATTGATGCTCAAATTATCTCAACTAGGCCAGGCACAATGGCTCAGGCATGTAATCCCAGCACTTCAGAGGATTGCTTGATCTCAGGTGTTCCAGACCAGACTAGGCAACATAGCAAGACCCTCATCTCTATAACATTTTTTTTAATTAGCTAGTCAGGGCTGGGCGCGGTGGCTCCCGCCTGTAATCCCAGCACTTTGGGAGGCCGAGGCAGGTGGATCACAAGGTCAAGAGATCGAGACCATCCTGGTCAACATGGTGAAACCCCGTCTCTACTAAAAATACAAAAATTAGCTGGGCATGGTGGCGCGTGCCTGTAATCCCAGCTACTCAGGAGGCTGAGGCAGGAGAATTGCCTGAACCCAGGAGGCAGAGGTTGCGGTGAGCCGAGATTGCGCCATTGCACTCTAGCCTGGGTAACAAGAGAGAAACTCCGTCTCAAAAAAAAAAAAAAAAATTAGCTAGTCAGCCAGGCACGGTGGCTCACACCTGTAATCTCAGCACTTTGGGAGGCCCAGGCCGGCGGATCACCCGAGGTCAAGAGTTCGAGACCAACCTGACCAACATGGAGAATCTCCATCTATATTAAAAATACAAAAATGGGCTGGGTGTGGTGGCCTATGCATGTAATCCCAGCTACTCGAGGCTGAGGCAGGAGAATTGCTTGCACCCGGGAGGCAGAGGTCACAGTGAGCTGACATTGTGCCATTGCACTCCAGCCTGAGCAACAAGAGGAGACTCCGTGTCAAAAAAAAAAATTAGCTAGGCATAGGCATAGTGCTTGTAGTACCAGCTACTCCAGAGGCTGAGGCAGGAGGACTGCTGGAGCTCAGGAGTTCAAGGTTGTAGTGAGCTATGATCACACCCCTGCACTCCAGCCTGGGCAACAGAGCAAGATCTCATCTTTTGTTTTTGAAAGGGAGTCTTAGGCTGGGTGTGGTGGTGCACGCTTGTAATCCCAACACTTTGGGAGGCTGAGGCTGGCGGATCACCTGAGGTTGGGAGTTTGAGACTAGCCTGACCAACATGAAGAAACCCTGTCTCTACTAAAAATACAAAAGTAGCTGGGCATGGTGGCGCACACCTGTAATCCCAGCTACTCTGGGGACTGAGGCAGGAGAATCACTTGAACTCAGGAGGCGGAGGTTGTGGTGGGCAGAGATTGTGCCATGGCACTCCAGCCTGGGCAACAAAGAGCAAATCTCCACCTCAAAAACAAAAGAAAGAAAAAGAAACGGAGTCTTGCTGTCAGCCAGGCTGGAATGCAATGGTGGATCTTGGCTCATTGCAACCTCCACCTCCCAGTTCAAGTGATACTCCTGCCTGAGCCTCCGGAATAGCTGGGATTACAGGCACGCACCACCGTACCCAGCTAATTTTTCTATTTTTAGTAGGTAGGGTTTTGCTATGTGCCATGCTGGCCAGGCTGGTCTTGAATTTCTGGCCTCAAGATCTGCCCACCTTGGCCTCCCAAAGTGCTAGGATTACAGGTGTGAACTACCGCTCTTGGCCCTTTTTTTGCCTTTTTTTTTTTTTTTTTTTGAGACAGTCTCAGTCTGTCACCCATGCTAGAGTGCAGTGGCATGATCTCAGCTCACTGTAACTTCTGCCTCCCAGGTTTAAGTGATTCTTCTGCCTCAGCCTCCAGAGTAGCTGGGATTACAGGTGTGCACCACCACACCTGGCTAATTTTTTTTTAGATGAAGTTTCATGCTCTTGTCACCCAGGCTGGAGTGCAATGGCATGATCTTGGCTCACTACAACCTCTGCCTCCCGAGTTTGAATGATTCTCCTCCCTCAGCCTCCTGAGTAGCTGGGATTACAAGCATGAGCCACTACACGCACCTAATTTTTTGTGTTTTTAGTAGAGATGGGGTTTCACCATGTAGGCCAGACTGGTCTCAGACTCCTGAGCTCAGGCAATCTGCCCATCTCAGCTTCCTAAAGTGTTAGCATTATAGGCGTGAGCCACTGCACCCGGCCTGTGGTGATCTTTCTAGAAATAATGATCACCTCTTAGAGACACTGAGATGGTCACACATGGCCCAATGTGGTTATTCTGATTCAGAATGCCCCAGCAGAGCAGGAGTGGAAGGGCCACAGGCTGAAGCAGATGGGGTATGAGTTAAATGTTGAAGCTGGGTGATGGGTCCATGGGGGAGCACTGTACTATTCTATTTTATAAATGTTGAAAAATAGGCCGGGCGCGGTGGCTCACCCTGTAATCCCAGCACTTTGGGAGGCTGAGGCAAGGGTATCTCAAGGTCAACAGATGGAGACCATCCTGGCTAACATGGTGAAACCGCACTTCTACAGAAAATACAAAAATTAGCCGGGCGTGGTGGTGCACGCCTGTATGTAGTCCCAGCTACTCAGAGCGAGACCCTCTTTCAAAAGGTTGAATGGAAAGCATGGGTGGGAATGTGGTGCAATAGCAAGATTCTGATTGGAAGGAAAAGATGGCAGCAGGAGAGGGGCAGCCAACCCAGCCATTCCTCTGTGCCAAGGATGGGGCCACTCCTGGGGTGGCATGCCGTGCCGCTGAGCTGCCCCTTTCAACAGTGCGCAGGACCGTTGTCAAGATCCCCTCCAACCTGGAGGTCGACGTAGAGGACGTCACCGCCTCCTCCCAGCACATCCACTTCATCCAACCACTGCTGCTGAGTGAGGTCCTGGCCCGGGAAGGCCCCTTCCCCCTGTCCGTGGAGATCCTGGAGGTTCCTGAAGGGCGCCACATCTTCCTCAGCCCGTGGGTGCGCTCCTTGAAGAGAGGCCAGAGGCTTTGCATCTACGGCCTATCCTCACCACCCTGGCGGGTCCTGGCCTCAAACAAGGGCCACAGGGTGCCCAGGTACTTCCTGGTGTCAGGGGCCTACCAGGGCAAGATGCGGCGGCGGCCGAGGGAGTTCCCCACGGCCTATGACCTCCTGGGTGCATTCCAGCCAGGCCGGCCACTCCGGGTGGTGGCCACAAAGGACTGTGAGGGCGAGAGAGAGGAGAATCCTGAGTTCACATCCCTGGCTGTGGGTGACAGGCTGGAGGTACTGGGGCCTGGCCTGGCCCATGGAGCCCAGGGCAGTGACATTGACGTCTTGGTTTGTCAGCGGCTGAGTAATGAGGATGAAGAGGAAGAGTGTGAAGAGGAGGCAGAGAGCCCAGAGCGGGTCTTGCTGCCCCTCCACTTCCCTGGCAGCTTTGTGGAGGAGATGAGCAATAGCCGGCGCCACAGCCTGGCGGATCTGATTGCTCAGTTCTCACTGCCTTTTGAGGTCAGGGTGATGGTCAAGGATCCCAGTTACCCCAGTGACCCTCTGACTGCTGTACTGGGTCTGCAGCTGGAGGAGAAGATCACAGAGCCCTTCTTGGTGGTCAGCCTGGACTCTGAGCCTGGGATATGCTTTGAGATCCCTCCCCGGTGGCTGGATCTGACTGTCGTGGAGGCTGAGGTGCAGCCAGACCGGCCAGGGGGGTCTGTGCCCATAGCCACAGTGGAGGAGCTGCCAGACACCTTCTATTACACTCTTCGGAAGTTAGCAGCCTGTGAGATCCAAACCCCTCCACCAAGGCCCCCAAAAAGTCAGGGACTCCGTGGGCAGCGGAGACACAGCAGCGAGAAGGGAGGCGTCCAGGTACCAGTATAATCCCAGCGGGCGGGGGGGATCACTTATTGGGATCACTGCTTCTGTCACGTCTGTCTGTCATGTTTCTCTTACAACTGTGTAAACTTGCAGTTTGTAAGCCTGCACACATTGCAGCCCGTTATTCTCATTCCATCTCACAATCAGTCCTGAGGTTGGTGTGATTATCTCTGTTATGATTGAGAAAATGAGGACTCGCCCAGGGTCCCTGTTAGTAAGTGGCAGGACTGAACTTGGCCATGGACATTCCAACTCCAAGTTCATGGTGCTTTCCTCTGTCCACCACCTCTGCCTTCACTCCCTAGTTCGAGCCTCATCATCTTTATCCTGAACTGCTTCAGCAGCCTCTTAACAGCTGTCAGAAAATCCTAACTCCTTTCTTGGTCATTGAAGGGCCTCAGCTCCATCTTCTGGAATCTTCTGTGGCTCCCCATTACTGTGGGATGATACAAACCCCTCAACATGGCAGCCAGGGTCCTTTATAAGCTGACTTGTCTCATCTTCCTGGACCCATCTCCTACCACTCTGCTGTGCACCCCTCCAGCGAGGGAAGTGCCCGCAGCTCCCTCATGGCACCGGGACTCCCGCTTCAGACCCCCACACCCGGGCCTTCTGCTAGCAGTGTTCTTCCTTCAGGCTCACAGGCAAGGCAGGGCTCAGATTTCCCGTTCAGGAGCAGCGGTCCTGCCTCCTCTCCTGTACTCCCACTGTGTGCTCTACGTAGCTCAGGACACATCTTTTAGGGAGTCCTATCTGAGACTGGCTGGAAAGAGTTCTGCGAGGGTAGGGACGTTACCCGCTCCAAGGCTGGAATAGTACCGTGAAACGAGCCAGAGTCACAGATGAGCAGGGAAGAGCCAGGCACAGGGTCAGAAAGACTAAGTTTACGTTCCGGTTCACTCACTCGGTGCTCGTGCATGGGACTCTGGCGTTCTTTTTCTCACCAGTAGACCTGCGATACCATCCTCAGCTGCTGCTGTGCTGCCTTCTATGACCTGCTTACTCTGTGGCGGGCCCCTGATAGGCTTTGCCTCAACTACTGTCACGATGCTTCTGAGTTAGATACTGGTATCTCCCTTCAGTTGAAGGTGAGAGGTACAGCGCAGCCAACAAGTGGCGGGGCCAGGGCTTGTAATTGGGTCGGGCCGCACAGCCTGAGCGTCCAACTACTGTACTCTGCTCAGAACAGGAGGGGATGAGACAGATCAAAAGTCCTTTACTGTCACCAGCTCCTGTTTTGGGATCTTGGGTGACTCGTATTTAGTCATGTGTGACAGGCAGCAGGTGGCAGTGGAAGTTACAAGATGACTCCTGGGTGCTCTCAGCCCCAGAAGGAGCTTTTTTCTTGGGGTGAGGGTGGGGAAGTCATTTTCTGACAATGGCTGGACTGGTTCATCTGAAACACAGGCCTGTGCCAGTGCAGGAAAGGGGACTGCCCAGAACTGAGAGACCGCAGCCCGTATCTTGGCTCCTGATGGTGGCACTCTGTGCCCTGTCACTGCTGTCGCCCTGGAACCACAACTTTTCCCCTTCTTGCATCGGAATCGGTGCTGATCGGGGAGCTGTGCCGCATGCTCTGTAAAGCGATGGTGTCGCAGGAAGACCCGCCGCCTTTGGAGGTTACAGGCGTGGCTCTGGGTCCAAACCTCGGCCTCGCTGCGGATACCCCACGTGACTTTTGACAAGGCACGCTTCCTCCTACACAAACTGGGAATGGAAACCACTCAGAGGGTGACTTGAGGATTAAAGAGCAGATGTTACGTAGCATCTGGCACACGGAGGAGTGCAGTGAAAGTCCTCTTCCTGCTGGGCCTCCTCAGCTCAGGCACTGTCAGGAGGCTTTGCAGCTGCTTTCTTAAGCTCTCCCCACTTTGCTTTTTTTCCCTTCAGCAACAGAATTAAAGGACACTGACGGAATTCCTAAGTGGAGAATCCCAGGAACACCATCTCCAGCCCCCAACCCTGTCCTCATTTTCTACCCTGACCCCTTTCTCCCTTGCCAGAGAATATTTCACATGCTTGTAGCAAAAACACCAGGGGTCTTGAGAAGCCATAGCCTGAAAAGGAAGTAGAGAGAAGCAGACGAAGTGACACTTAACGTGAATGACAGTTTTTCATGGACTCTGCTTCCCCATTTGAGACCCTGCTGATTTCTTTCTGCTTTTTCTCCCAAAGTCTTCTCAAGTCTTAGGATTGCAGCAACCCCCTCTGCTACCCAAACCCAAGGCTAAGACCTTGCCAGAGTTCACCAAGGATAACTCCAGTATGTGCAGCAAGATTCCTCGCCACGAGAAGGGCCACGGGCCCACTAAGCCCCAAACACAGGATCTAGGTGAGTCCCTGTGGGCGCCGCTCATCCATGTCCTTGTCTCCCCTCCCTACCTTGCTGGTTCTTTTGCCTCTGGCCCTGCCCAGGGACAGACCCTTCTGTGGTCCCAGTTTGATGGACAGGTCTCTTGGGTGGGCTCAGGCAGAAAGGTCCCTACTGTCTTTCCCAAGGGCTCCAGAGCTTTGGCACAGAAAGTGAGTTCAGTCCCCAGCACTCTACCCTCCCTGCAGCAGACAGGAAAATGAAAAGGCTGCAAAGTGTGGAGACAAGTTGTGGTTTCTAGGCTAGCGAGGACCTTAGAGCATCCAGGCCAACTCCTTCCCTGCACAGGTGAGGGAACTGCCCTAAAGGGAAGGAACTTGCCTAATGTCAAAGATCGTCATTGACTCTTTTGCAGATGATGATGAACATGATTATGAAGAAATACTTGAGAGCTTTCAGAAAACCATCTAAGTTCTGGAGGAACCATGCGTCCTAACTGCTGCTTCTCAGGGAATCTGATGCCAGCTAACCGTTATAAGCCTCTAAAAGACCTCGGGCAAGGCCTCATAGAAACTGAAGTGCACACAGGGAATGGCTTTGTGGGAACTGATTTGATGGACACTGCACCAGCTTCCTTCAGCTTCCAGATTCCTGCTACTTAGGGTGGGCTGGTTTGGACCTAACACCTCACACGTGACTCCCTCAGCCTCAGAGCCTTGAGATGCAGAGCAGCTAGCAGGGTTCCTCAATCCTGCAGCCCCAGCTGTCCCACCGATGGGTGCAGATGAGAATCAGAGGCCACCAACCTTGGTGATACCAGTGTCTCTCAGTAAAGAGGATTCCATCCTGATCACACTGCCTGGGAGATTTTGTTAACGTTTGCCACCCCCACTCTCACCCCCAAGCTCTAAGCCCCGGGAGGCCTGGACTGTCTTCCTCGTCTCTGTAGCACCTAGCCTGATCTGCATGTGGTAAATGGGGGTCATATGAATTAGTGTGGGAATCTGGCTTCAAGAACAGAATCTTAGGACCTTGGCCCACAAAAGCTGGTGGTGAAATGAGGGGAGCCAATTTAAGAAGACCCTTATGGAGACCTGAGGCTGCAGAAAGCTGGTGGGTTTCATCAGGTGGTGAAAGAGTTGTGACTATCCAAGATTATTTCATTTTTAAATCATAGAATGAAAATGAGCTTCTACACAAATGAGAACGGCTATCATTTATTAAGTTCTGACTATATGCCAGGCACTTACAAACCATATCGAAGTCCTCAACTTTCTGAGGTACAGAATGGCCTGATTTTAAGATTAGGGAAGAGTCTGTGTGGCCAAGTACGTTAGTACGCTGACCAGCTGCAATTAAGAGTGAGGACTTGGAAATTATGAGACTGGGTTAGGATCCCAGCTTGCTACCTACCAGCCAGGACTATCAGCAAGTTTTTTTTTTTTTCTTTCTATGAGCAAGTTGTTTTAACCTGTTTCAGTTTTCTGACATGTCAAATGAAACTAGTTACTACCTCAGGTGATTCACTGTTTTAAAGATCCAATGAGATAATCTTTGTAAAGCATTTAGCACAGTGCCTGGCACATAGTAAACATTTAACAAACGTGTATCATGATTGAGCAAGATCATGTAGCTGTCCTGCCTCCAAAGCCTATGCTTTCCACCCCTCCAATGTCTCCTAGTCATAGGATACATCCCAGTGTTAAAAATATACCATGTCCCTAGACTGTGGAGATAAGTTTTTGCGGGCCTCACTGTCTTGTTTTTTTTGTTTGTTTATTTGTTTTGTGGTAAGATTAGAGAACAACTCACTGTCTTGTTTAGTGGAGATTAATACAAGCCTTTGTCCGTGCAGAGACTAACTCAGTTTTCAGAGGTGGTCAAGGCCTGTTCAGTGAGATAAAGACCACAGGCCACATTTTCTCTAAGTGGTGGGACTTTGGTTTGTGGACTGAGGCAGTCACAGTGAGCAAAGACAGAAGACAAAGAGATGATCTGATACTCAGCTGAGATGGGATCCTAAAGAGGGTCATACGCCCACTTCCCCAGTTTCTAGGCATTGCCCCTGGGCGTGTTCTTTGCGTAACATCTCCCTGGGCTGTCTGGACTCCGTCTGGGCATGGTGGCACTTTGGAAGGTGGATGTGGATGCATCACCTGAGGTCAGGAGTTCAAAACAAAACTGGTTAACATTACAAAACCCCATCTCTACTAAAAATACAAAAAATTTGGTCAGGTGCAGTGGCTTATGCCTGTAATCCCAGCACTTTGGGAGGCTGAATAAGTGAATCAGAAGGTCAAGAGATGGAGACTACCCTGACCAACGTGGTGAAACTCTACTAAAAATACACAAGTTAGCTGGGGGTGGTGGTGCCCACCTGTAGTTTTCAGCTACTGTAATTTCAGGAGAATCACTTGAACCTGGGAGGTGGAGGTTGCAATAAGCTGAGATCGCGCCATTGCACTCACAGAGGAAGACTTCATTGACACCTAAACAGGAAATCATTTGTTCATCTAAAATACATTGGTTATCTAATACAAATTTAAGTGAGTTGCACCTTCCAGGCCTCCGGGCCTCCATACTCGAACATGGAGTTCTCCAGGTGACTACTGAGTGGCTCCTACACGCTGCTGGGCCAGTTCTTATCTGCTCATCAGCTCCATGTCCTTCTCCAGAGAGATCAAGCTGCACTGTAAAGGAGGACCTGAGAAAGTATTGTAGGGAGAAGCAATGGGCAAGAAAGACAGTTCCTCCTTGGCACAGAACACCAAGGGGCTAGTTTTCACTTCTGTGTTTGCATTTACTCAATTTACAAAATTGAGCAAGATGAATAACAAAGCCACAAAAGCAGGGGTGGAAGAGGGCTACCAGTTCCTATAAAATGGGCTGAGTAGCCAAATTCTGTGGTGAGAAATTTCACAGCAGCGAAAATTGGGCTTGAAAGCCACAACTGTGAATGTTTTTTTTTTTTTTTGAGATGGAATCTCACTCTGGCCCAGGTTACAGTTCAGTGGCACCATCTTGGCTCACTGCAAACCTCCGCCTCCCAGGTTCAAGTGATTCTCATGTCTTAGACTCCCCAGTAGCTGGGACTACAGTTGTGTGCTACTATACCCAGCTAATTTTTGTATTTTTAGTAGAGACAGGGTTTCACTATGCTGGCCAGGCTGGTTTCTAACTCCTGACCTCAGGTGATCCACCCACCTCTGCCTTCCAAAGTGCTGGGATTACAAGTGTGAGCCAGAGCCGGGCCATTTTATTATAACAATGAAGATTAGCAGGGAGATACTAGCCTCAGGATGCATTTGTTTTCTTTACCCCTGGAATAAGCCACAGAGTGGTGGGGTGTTATAATGGGGCTAGGGATTCCCCCTGGGCAGTGGTCTCCAAAGTGGGGCGCACACAGCTCTAGGGGAACACAAGATGATCACTGGGAAACAGCACATTCCTTCACATTTATTTAGAGATGGGGGTCTTGTTATGTTGCCCAGGCTGGTCTCAAACTCCTGGCCTTAAATGATCCTCCCACTTTGGTCTCTCAAAGTACTAGGATTCTAGGAGTGAGTCACTGTGCCTGGTCCTATATTGACTTTTAATATTCTTATTTCTATTTTTGAATGATATATTTAACATACCAATAGAGTAATAGATATAAATAATTGCTAAACAAATGAATATAAACTGCAATGGATGTCAAACAAATATATTAATCCACACCAGACACTAATTCTTACTGGCCTTTCTCTAGTTAAACCAAATAAAGTAGTCCTATTCTTCAAGGAGCCTCATTTCCCACCTGTACATACAAGGATTCTCCCATGAGCAGGCTGGACCCATTGCTAGGCTGTGACGCAGGTGTTTCTAAGAACCTGGGTCACACTGCTGTCCCAACAATGGGCCAAGAGAATACTGTAGATTTGACCTATCAGGTGGACCACAAATGCCCAAGATGCAAGTTCGTCCTGCCTGGGTAGAGAAGCTCTATGAGAGCTGGAGTTTCATTCTGAGAAGTGATGAAAGTCTCCTGCCTATGCTCATCCCACAGGTCCCAGCAGTTGTCAGAAATCACACAACTCCTGTGAGACAGTGGAAATGTCAAGATGGCAGGGAATTCAGCACCACTGGGCAGCTACTCTCTGCCACAGGGAATGCTGAATCAGCCAATCCTGATGCCAATCTCTTATTGTGCTTTATATTCCTAGTACCTGACCTATGGGTTGATATAGCACGCATCCAAAAGCCACTAAATTAACAAGCAGTTGTTAACTGCTAAGTCATCATCTGATTTTTATCAAAAGAAAAAAAATACTTCCACCTAGAGGTAGTGCTACTGCAGTACTTTTTGAGGGCACCAGCTTGATAACTGGAAAGAGAAGTACCAGCCATAAAAGTATCCTATCATACATTCCAAACTCAACATATATGATTTTACTTGTTTTCAGTCATTGTTCTTTCTTTGAGAAAATAACCAAGAATGAACACACTTGCAAATGAACATGCTGGCTGCCTGAGTTTTACACACCTGGATAGCGCCGCGGATGTTAACAACTCTGCATGTATAGAAAACATTTATTGTTCACTGTTAGAAACCAACCAGGTGGAGCCTTCACTACACAGCTGCTCGTTCTCTTTTAGAAACATAGTTAGAGCAGATAGAGAATTCTTATTTGCGTGTTACACTTCACTAACTTTATCTCAAAATTAGCTCTTTCATTGAAGATGGAGATAACTTCTAGACTTGTCAAAAACATCTCTGAGCTAGTTTCTTTTTCTGTAAGAAACAGCTGATCAAGTGGGCCAAAAAATCAAAAAATGCCCATAGGCTTTTGGAAAGTCTCATCTTGAGGACAAATGGGTAGCTATTCGATTCAGTTACATGATCACACACTGCCAAAGAGTCAACATTAAGGTCCATTCCATAATCCCTTTAAATGGCAATATTAGCTTTAGATGCTTTACAGACTATATGTTTTATTCAACCTTTACACCAAACCCAGGGGGAAAAACATTGTTTTCTTTTTGTGAATGAGGAAATGGAGGTTCTCAGAGCTGACACAGCCTGCTCTATCTAAACTGAGGGAGAGCCAGAATTCAAATCCAAGTTTCACTATGTTACATTGCCTCAGATGACAAAGTAGTCATTACATTACTCAGAAATAAAAATGAGAACTTTTTTTTTTTTTTTTGAGACGGAGTTTCGCTCTTGTTACCCAGGCTGGAGTGCAATGGCGCGATCTCGGCTCACCGCAACCTCCGCCTCCTGGGTTCAGGCAATTCTCCTGCCTCAGCCTCCTGAGTATCTGGGATTACAGGCACGCGCCACCATGCCCAGCTAATTTTTTGTATTTTTAGTAGAGATGGGGTTTCACCATGTTGACCAGGATGGTCTCGATCTCTTGACCTCGTGATTCACCCGCCTCGGCCTCCCAAAGTGCTGGGATTACAGGCTTGAGCCACCGCGCCCGGCCCAAGAACGTTTTTACAAGTTACTACAAACGAACTGTTTTATTAAACATAGAATGTACTTATTTTGTACAAAACGCAGTAACACTTCCTTTCCTCTGCCCCTGGAGGCACCACCACAGAACTTCATGTTCATAGAAACATACCGTCATGACAAATAGCAGTCACGACAAGCAGGAAAGTGCAATTCTGAAAGTAATGCCACACAACCGAAGTGGGACAGAAACAGGCAGAGGCCAGCAGGTTACTCGGTTAGGGCTCTGCCTACAAGGCCCTGCTCATCTTCTTTCAGCACGAAAAATTTTAAAAAGAAACTCCCAAGCACTATATAAGTACTCTCCTGGTAGCGTCCTTCCAATTCCATCTATCTTGATGTTGTAACAAGCTTATTTGTAACTTCCTCAAGAAATGCCGCCCTGGACTGCATCCCTGTCAATTGTCCATCTCCCTTTGAGCTTCAAACAAAACAAAATAAAACAGAAGAACAGTATGTTTCAAAAGGACGTCAGTAGAGACCTTTTACACGTGAAACCTACTTCCTAGAAGCCACCTGGCCGAACGTATGCAGAGCTGGAGACAAGAGACTGTGAAACTAGGTCCAGCTGTAAAATATCTCAGGCACCCAATTAGATCCAGTTACTCTGCATCTGTGGATTTAAAATGATCATCATCCACAGTAGAATAGATGTGCCCCTCATTGCTCAGAAAATCCACAGCTTGCCTAGAAAGAAAGAAAGAAAGAAAAAAAGTCATTTTCAGGCCAATGCAGAAGGAAACCGTCTTTTGGATATGGCCAAATATGCAAATTTTGCTCATCTCCCAACTTTCTACCGTAGCTAAGAATTGACAACTATTTTGCACATTGAAGGCTCACACAGGGAGAACTACCGGTAAAATTACAAAACAGCTTGTTCATGGAGACAATAGCTATTAGGGCTGTCTTGGATCCCTCTCCCAAACTGTAAAGGAAAGACAACAGGGCCTCACTTAAATACAGTCTAAGCGGGAAAACAAGGATCTAAAGTTGCAGTCACGCACACAAAATCTCCTAGTAGAAACAGTTGTCTTTAAAAGTCCCCCTTTTCCACCCACACACTGAAACCCCTTTGGTCCCCCTCTGGGAAGTAAAGTTGGTGGGAAGCAAAGGAAACACTATGAAACCTTCAAACCTTTCGGGCCGGGCGTGGTGGCTCACACCTGTAATCCAAGCACTTTGGAGGCCAAGGCGGGCGGATCACCTGAGGTCGGGAGTTTAAGACCAGCCTGACCACCATGGTGAAACTCCGTCTTAAAAACAACAACAACAACAAAAAACCATTCAAGGTCCTCAGGGTCAGGGTCAGTAACTTACTTACTTACTTACTTATCCATTTATTCATTCATCCATTCAGACAGTTTCACTTTTGTTGCCCAGGCTGGAATACAATGGTGCCATCTCGGCTCACTGCAACCTCCCCCTCCTGGGTTCAAGTGATTCTCCTGCCTCAGCCTCCTGAGTAGCAGGGATTACAGGCACCTGCCACCATACCCAGCTAATTTTTGTATTTTTAGTAGAGATGGAGTTTCTCCTTGTTGTCCAGGCTGGTCTCGAACTCCTGACCTCAGGTGATCCACCCACTTTGGCCTCCCAAAGTGCTGGGATTACAGGTGTGAGCCACCACACCTGGCCTAGTAACGTAAATAGCTGCAATCAGCAGAGCACCTACGTGACAGCAGGTCTCTACCTCATCAGCACAGCAACTCTGAGATAGGAATTATCCCTATTTTACAGCATAGGAAATGGAATTAGTTCTGAGCATTTCTTTTCTATCTAGGCCTGGCATATCAATTGATTTATAGTAACAAATAACTATCACAAGCGCCATAAGTCAGTTTGTTTGATTAGTTTACTACACTGGAATCAGGAGGCTGCCTCTCTAAGATGGAATCAGGATAAGGCTGTTGGAAGGACTGATTGTTGAATAAGGTCCAGATAGTACACTCAGTCTACCGTGGGAACAGTAAACAGCAATGGGTCCTCGGCTCCTGGAGGACTTCTCTCCTCCAGTCTAAATCCCATAAGAAAATGAGGTCAACTTTTTGCTCAGAATTATTATATATCACTCACATATAATGGTCCTTAGTGTTTGCTGAATGAAAAACTTTACTGAATGAGTGATGTGATGGGTAGCACCATTTTAGTGCATAGTCTTTTCCTATTTTTCTATAGCTAAACAATTTCCATTCTGTCAATAGGGTTGTGTGTGTGTGTGTGTTTTTTTTTTTTGGTGACAGTCTAACTCTGTCATCCAGGATGGAGTGCAGTGGCACAATCATGGCTCACTGCAGCCTCGACCTTCTGGGCTCAAGTGATCCTCCCATCTCAGCTTCCTTGGTAGCTAGGACTACAGACATGAGCCACTGTGCCCAGCTAATTTTTCTGTGTTTTTTTTTTGTGAAGACAAGGGCTTTGCCATGTTGCCCAGGCTGGTCTTGAACTCCTAAGTTCAAGCAATCTGCCCACCTTGGCCTCCCAAAGTGCTAGGACTACAGGCATCAACTACAGTGCTTGGCCAACTTATACTTTTTTTTGAGACAAAATCTCACTGTCACTCAGGCAGGAATGCAGGGGAGTGATCTTGGCTCACTGCAACCTCCGCCTCCCAGGTTCAAGACATTCTCTTGCCTAGCCTCTGAATGGCTGGGATTACAGGTGTGCGCCACCACTCGGCTAATTTATGTATTTTTAGTAGAGACAGGGTTTCACCATGCTGGTCAGGCTGGTCTCGAACTCCTGACTTCAGGTGAGCGACCGTGCCTGGCCAACCAAGTTTTACTTTTTTTTTTTTTTCTTTTCTTTTTTTTTTAAGACAGGGCTTCACCATGTTGGTCAGGCTGGTCTTGAACTCCCGATCTCAGGTGATCTGCCCACCTTGGCCTCCAAAGTGCTTGGATTACAGGCATGAGCCACGACGCCCGGCCCCAAGTTTTACTTTTTAAACTCACTTCTCATTATCAAGAAACCCTTGTGAGGTGAAATAGGTACAATGCCAGAGCCTGAGCTCATGAAAATCAAATACTTACTTGATTGAGAGTACAGACATGTGTTTCAGCTGGTTCTTGAGATCTTGAAAGTTCAACCCTTCAGGTCTTGGACAAGCCTTAATCAAATTCAGCACCTGAAGATTCAAATCAAAAAGACCTTAGCAACTATTTTGAATTGGCCTCCCCTTAGCAAACCTGAGTCCCTTTATAGGAAAGAAATGAACCAGGTACTTTAACAGTCTTAGCTCATTAAGGAAGTAACAAAATTTAAGATTGTCTGTGATGGTGTTTACCTGGTTTTGGGCCACAGTGAGGCCATTTGCTGGCATAAAGCTATTCCCACCAAAGTTCCCTGCTTCACTCATTCCTGGATTGCTGATAGGTGCTCTCCCTGCTGAGGGCTGAATTAAGAAATAAGTTAACAATATTAAGAAAATGCCCCAAGTTAAACACAAGTCTTTACTACTTCAAGTAGCCAGTTAAGCAGCTTACAAAAAACAATTGAAACAAATTTCCCGGTTACACTGTTTGCACTGCAAGGGATAGTTATTATCTAATGAGTATTTCATAGGAAGATAGAGTAACTCTCTGAAGCACATAAATATCAAAAAGAGAAAGATAACTCCGTCTCAAAAAAAAAAGAGAAAGCCACTCTTGGCTCCTTTTGTTTGTGATGTGAGAGGAACCAGAGAAGAGTAGCAGTGAGAAGAAAATTACCCAGAGACTGCTATTACGGCATCCTTGGGGTTCACTCACCCAAGCACTCACTGAGTGTCAAGAGGCATGAAGCACTGCAGGCAGAGAAAAGGAGATACAGTCCCTATCATCCTCGTTCCTTCTTTTTTTTTATTACCAAATTCTTCGAACGCTCTGCAATCACTATTTTCATTTCCTTTCTCCCCAGTCACTCCTCAGCCCACCATGTTTAGGTTCTCCCCAGGTACACCTCTGACACTGTTTTCACCAAAGTCACCAATAACTTTTCAACAATATCCAAAATTCTCTTTCAGCCCTTGTCATAATTGACCTTTCAGAAGCAGACACTGCTGACCACACTCCTCTTGAAATGTGTTCCTCCCTAGGCTTCCTGACACCGTATTCTTCCGGTTCTCCACTTGCCTCTCAAACTAAACCTTCTCAGTATCCCTCATTAGCCTCTTCTGTCTCCCAAAAGGCTGACAGTGCCCCCAGGATTTCATTCCAGACCGCCTCCTAGGCCACAAATCCTCACTGCCACCCATCTAACTGGATACCTCCACTTAAACATTTCAGACGCCTCAAAATAAGACAAAATTCATTACTTTCCTCCCCAAACCTGCTTGCCCTCTTTTATTCCATCTCAGTAAAACCAAACCCAATCCCAAAGACCTCAGTCATCATTTCCCCACTTTCCTCAATCTGTCACCACAGCCTGTCACTCGACAGTGTAGCTCAAGTCGATCCTCATTAGCCCTGGTCTCCTGGGTGGTACCTGAGCCTCTGGCCTCTGGTGCTCCCATCAACCCTCCCATTGCTATGAGTCATAACCTCCTCTAGTCGTGCCACTCCTCTACATAAAGCTTTCAAGCAGCTCCCTCTGCCTGTGGAAAGTGTAAAACTCCTGGCTATTCACCTGTATTTGATTCTTGACCACTCCTTCAGAATACACTTTACTCCCCAGCTGCACTTGGATTTCTTGCCATCCTCAAACGTGCCGCTGATCTGAGCATGCTGTTCCCTGTCTGGCATGCTCTTTCCCTCGTCTACCTGGTAAACACTCTTCTCATCCTTCTAAATCCAACTTAATTGCCACTGCCTTGTAAAGCCTCGCCTGACATCCTCCAAACCAACTAAAGCCATTTTCTTCCTTCTCAGCTCACAGCACTTGCACAGCACCATCACGCTGTGCGTCACTTTCCCACGCAAGTCCTTCCATTGCTGCACAGTGCTTGGTGGACAGCATGTGCCGTCAGTGCAACATCTACTGAACTGAATCAAAAACAATAACATAGGACCAAATAGATTCAAGTGCCCACAATTGATTAAGAGCACTGTGAAAGCTCATTAGGAGAAATCCTGTCTAGTCAGGAGATTCACTTGTTCAACAAATGCTCATTAAAAGCCTACAGCCCACCAGGCAGGGTGGGTCATGCCTGTAATCCCAGCACTTTGGGAGGCTGAGGCGGGAGGATCACTTGAGCCCAGGAGTTCAAAACCAGACTGAGCAACACAATGAGTCCCATCTCTACCAAAAAAAAAAAAAAAAAAAAAAGACATCAAGGTCCCTTGAAAGCATGTCTTCAGCCCTTTTCATAACTGAGACTACAGGCACACACCACCATGCCCAGCTAATTTTTAAATATTTCTGGACACATAAACATTCGTGGAGAGTCTTACTATGTTGTCAGGGCTGGTGCTGAACTTGGCCTGAAGTGGTCCTCCAGCCTTGGTTGCTCAAAGTGCTGGGATTATAGGCATGAGCCACCGTGCCTGGCCCATTCTCACTTTTCACCCATTTTTATCATGTAGTATTTGACACATACAGAAATATGTTACGAAGTATAGTAATAAAAGAAACACTCTGAACTTTGTACCCATTCTCATTCTCTTTAGCTCACTTCACCTCTCCATCCTCTACTGAGTCTCTTTTGAAGATCCCAACAGCAGATCTCTTTCATAGGCTTCCTTGACTTCAGGCAGCATTCTATAGTCTATCTCTACTCTCTATTTCTTGAAATGCTCCTTCTAGAATATTAACAAAATCATATCTCCTGGTTTTCCTTCTGCCTAACCAGCCACTTACTTGCCTTGCATTGGTTCCTCTTCTGCTTCTAGACTTCTAAAGGTTAGTGTACCCCAGAACTCAGGTCTCTGCCTTCTTAAGTCTCTAGTAATCTCATCATTTACGGCTCTACATATCAACTACACAATGATGACTCCCAAAGTTCTATCTCTATCCCTGGCCTCTTCCTTGAGTCCAGCTTTATATATTCAGTGTCCACTCTGTACTTCACTGGGATACCCAACTGGCATCTCCTACTTGGTGACTCTAAAACAGAACTCTGGATTTTATCCCAAGGAGTCAGTTTTGAATCCTCCCTTTTCTTTACTTCTAATATTGAATCCACCAATAACTCTTGTTAGCTCTACCTTCAGAATATATTGGAACCCATCACTTCTTATCCCAAGAATCATTTTCCTAAATTATTTCTGTGGCCATTTCTGGTGGCTCATACTCTGTTCTCAGAACAGCAGCCTGAATGTGGTTTGTTTTTTCTTTTTTTGAGATGAAGTCTTGTTCTTGTCGCCCAGGCTGGAGTGCAATGCAGGGATCTTGGCTCAATGCAACCTCCGCCTCCTGGGTTCAAGCGATTTTCCTGCCTCAGCCTCCCACGTAGCTGAGATTACAGGCACCCACCACCATGCCCAGCTAATGTTTGTATTTTTGGTAGAGACGGGGTTTCACCATATTGATCAGGCTCGTCTTGAACTCCTGACCTCATGATCCACCTGCCTCGGCCTCCCAAAGTGTAGGGATTATAGGCGTGAGCCACCACGCCCGGCCCTGAATGCCCTTTTTAAAATGTAAAGCAGACCCCGTCACTCCCTGGTCAAAACCTTCTAAAAGTTTGGTATAAATTAGAATAGGCTGGACGTGGTGGCTTATGCCTGTAATCCCGGCACTTCAGGAGGACAAGGCGGACAAATCACTTGAGACCAGGAGTTCAAGATCAGCCTGGCTAAATGGTGAAACTCCATCTCTACTAAAAATACAAAAATTACCCAGTTGTGGTAGTGTACACCTGTAATTCCAGATACTTGGGAGGCTGAGGCAGGAGAATCACTTGAACCTGAGAGGCGGAGGCTGCAGTGAGCCGAGATCAAGCCCCTGCACTCCAGCCCGGGTGACAGAGTGAGTCTCCGTCTAAGGGGGGGAAAAAAAAAGACCAAACAAAAGATGTGAATAAAGGCAATCCTTACCATGGCCTCCAAAGCCCCACATAATCTGGGCTCTGCCTCCTTGCCTACAACGCTCTCCCTCTTTCCCTGTCATTGGCTTCACTCCAGACACCGCCTTCTTGCTGGTTTCAGAGATGCCAGGCTTACTCTACACTCCTGGCTCTTGCACTTCCTAGTCCCTCTGGTTTAGGATGTTCTTCTCCATCAAATTGTACCATTTTTGCTCCCTCTATCACCCTCTTCTCCCATTTTGCTTTATTTACTTCAGAGCACCTATAACTACCTAAAATTCTGTTAATATTTGTGTTTATTGCTTGTTTCTCCCAAGAATATAAGTACATCGTGTTCACTGCTATACTCAAAGGGGGACTTGAATGATTGGCACTATTAGATGAAGGTAGGCTCAATACATCTTCTTCTCTTTTTTTTTTTTTGAGACAAGGTTGCTCTGTTACCCAGGCTGGAGTGAGTGGCACAATCACGGTTCACTGCAGCCTTCATCTGCTGGGCTTAAGTGATCTCCCAAACTCAGCATCCCAAGTACCTGGGACCACAGGCATACACTCCCACGCACAATTAATTCTTTAATTTGTTTTTTGTAGAGACAGGGTCTCCCTATGTTGCCCAGGGTGGTGTCTCGAACTGGGCTCAAGTGATGCTCCTGCACCAGCCTCCCAAAGTGCTGGGATTTCAGGCATGAACCACCACCCCGGCCCTGACAGCTTTCTAATACTAGAGTCAACAAGTCTTTTGCGTGGTCCTAGATGGGACTTGCCAAAGTAAATTCGCACAACAGAAAATACTACGGAGAAATTTCAATAGGAACCAAAAAATATAATTTCAGGGAAAAAATAATGGTACATAATTTTTCCTACTTAAGTCAACAAGTTGGAAGGAAAGCAGCAAAATGCAATCTTGAAGGGACTACTCTCTGAATATGCACTGACAATCCTGGAGCTAAGAGCTCAGCGATAATTACATGTCTACACCTGAGGGTTGTCACAGGCCTCAGCTGTCCAGGCCAGTAGAGTCAGAGGAACTCATAATTCTGAGAGAAACATCAGGTTTTCATCTGGAGTAAAACACAATGACAAAGCTAATAGAGAAAGTGTTCTGAGGATTTAATGATGCCTTTCTCTGGCTCAACCTTCAAAATGTCAAGGAAATCAAAGCTGGAGCACAAAAGTAGCCTATGTTCTTCCACGGAAGAGAAAAAGCTAGGAAAGTGAGGCTACTCACCTGGCCACTGGCTTTGCTCAGTATCATGTGTGCATTAATCACTTCTAGAATATGGGCAGTGAACTCATTCATATCCTCCAGGGGCATGATCTTAAAGGCTACCAGGCTCTTTTTGTTCTATTAAAATGAAGAGAAGAATGTGAATGAACAATGAACATACATCAATGTCAGGTCAACATTGTGGCTCTTTTCTTGGTTATAATATTAATATTTCACCAATATGAGAAAAAAGTTATATACTTAAAATTTTAACTCAGAGATAATCTAAATACGGTCAAACATGAGGAGGAAAAAACTAAAACTAACAGCTAAGGGACATTAGTAATTTCCCCAAGGTTGCATAACTGAGCAAAATCTAGACTCCTGACTCTGAATCTAACATTCTCCTTTCTCCAACTAATGGATGCCACAGATGGCAATTGTAGAAGGAGATTCTGTTCTTTCTTTACCATTTTGTTAGTTTCATGTTAAGGTAAAAACAAAAACAAAACCCTGTTATTTCCTTTTGAAGAAGAGAATAAATAAATAACTTCCCATCAAACATGGAGACTTAAATATTTTAACTATCCAAAGCCATGACATGAATCTAGAAACTGCTTCATGAAAAAACACTTTACTATTTAATTCAGACTTTACCTGAAAAGATCTCAGGTGGCCTGCCACTTTCACATACGTTTCTGGAGGAACCACAGTGTTTTCACTGCTGGCGTCCTAACATAAAATAGAAACATGTCATTAGGGTTTTAGTGATGCTGGTGAAAGCCTCTTTAACATTCCTAAATTATGCATAGAAAGAGAAAGTTATAAAGTAGAAGAGTTAAAGGATTCTAAAATGGCATTAAGTAGTCTGCCCTGCCTTTTACAACTTCCTTTTTGGAAAATCAGGAATTACAATAAAAATACCTTTCAAAGTTCTGTAGCACATTATAAAAAGGCAAACAATTATGACACGGTCATTCAAGGTCTTAGGCACACAATTTTATTTTTTTTTTTTAAGAGAGAGAGTCTTGCTCTGTCACCCAGGCTGGAGTGCAGCAGCATGATCTCGCTCGCTGCAACCTCTGCCTCCCAAGGCAGGGTTCAAGTGATTCTCCTGCCTCAGCTTCCTGAGTAGCTGGGATCACAGGCGCCTGCCATCCCACCTCAGCCTCCCAAAGTGTTGGGATTACAGGTGTGAGCCACCACGCCCAGCAGGCACATAATTTTTTGGTGGATACAGTTATTGACAAAGCAATTCTATTTATAGGAATTTAAGGAACTAATTAAGAACATGCATTAAGATTTAGATTTATCATAGTATAGTTCCAAATACTAAACATTTTAAAACAACCTAAATATCCAACATAAAGTCACATTTATATATGAGGATACTCCATACTGTTGCAAATAATAACACAGAATTTTATTTATTGTCTGGAAAAACAAATCATGACACATGGAAAAAAGCTGATTTTTCATTTGGGACAATACATACAACACTGTTTATAATGGCTGACTAGGATAATTACAAACAATCTAATATTTCTTTTTTAGTTTCCTAGAATATGTACATATTATTTAGAAGAAAAATACATTAGCTGATTTTTAAAGTTCTTTTCTGACTACATAAAATATTTTACTTAAAAAAATCTGGGGCTGGGCACAGTGGCTCATGCCTGTAATCCTAGTACTTTGGGAGGCCGAGGAGGGCGGATCACGAGGTCAAGAGATCGAGACCATCCTGGCCAACACGGTGAAACCCCGTCTCTTTAAAAAAATAAAAACGCAGGCTGGGCGCGGTGGCTCAAGCCTGTAATCCCAGCACTTTGGGAG
Source organism: Aotus nancymaae (assembly GCF_030222135.1). Classification (NCBI taxonomy): domain Eukaryota; kingdom Metazoa; phylum Chordata; class Mammalia; order Primates; family Aotidae; genus Aotus; species Aotus nancymaae. The sequence goes on from NW_026988467.1 coordinate 24,494,774, forward strand.
GCCAAGGCGGGTGGATCACGAGGTCAAGAGATCGAGACCATCCTGGTCAACATGGTGAAACCCCGTCTCTACTAATACAAAAAATTAGCTGGGCATGGTGGCGCGTGCCTGTAATCGCAGCTACTCAGGAGGCTGAGGCAGGAGAATTGCCTGAACCCAGGAGGCAGAGGTTGCAGTGAGCCGAGATCGCGCCATTGCACTGCAGCCTGGGTAACAAGAGCGAAACTCCATCTCAAAATAAATAAATAAATAAATAAATAAATAAAATAAAAATGAACAAAATAAAAAATTTGAAAATATACCTGGGCATGGGGGCTCACAGCTGTTATCCTAGCACTTTAGGAGGCCAAGGCAGGAAGATCCCTTGAGCTCAGGAGTTTGAAACCAGCCTGGGCAACATAGCAAGACCTTGTCTCTAAAAACAAACACAAAAAACTAGAAAACATATGTTTAAAAATAAAAACTCTGGCCAGGTGTGGTGGCTCATGCTTGTAATTCTAGCACTTTGGGAGGCCAAGGCGGGCAAGTCACTTGAGGTTAGGAGTTTGAGATCAGCCTGCCCAACATGGTGAAACCCTGCCTCTATTAATAATAGAAAACAATGGCTGGGCGTAGTGGCTCACACCTATAACTCCAGCACTTTGGGAGGCCAAGGCAGGTGGATCACGAGGTCAGGAGTTCGAGACAAGCCTGGCCAACAAAGGGAAACCCCATCTCTACTAAAAATATGAAAATTAGCCAGGTGTGGTGGTGCGCACCTGTAGTCCCAGCTACTTGGGAGGCTGAGGCCAGAGAATCCCTTCAACCTGGGAGGTGGAGGTTGCAGTAAGCTGACACCACATCATTGTACTCACGTCTTGGTGACAGAGTGAGACACTGTCTCAAAAAAAAAAAAAAAAAAAAAATTAGGCAGGTGTGGTGGTATATGCCTGTAATCCCAGCTACTTGGGAGGCTGAGATGGGAGAATTGGAACCTGGGCAGTGGTCTAGCCACTGCAGTCTAGCCTTGATGACAAAGACTAGCTCAAAAACAAAATCAAACAGCAAAAAAGGACTCTGCAAAATTCCATCACCTGAGTGCAACCTTTTTTTTTTTTTCATTTCACATCACCTATTTATTATTTTACATAGGTGAATCTATAGGACAAATAAAATTTTATTCCATGGCCAGGCGTGTTGGCTCACCTGAGATCAGGAGTTCAAGACCAGCCTGGCCAACACGGTCAAACCCCATCTTTACTAAAAATGCAAAAATTACCTAGGTGTGGTGGAAGGCATCTGTAATCACAGTTACTCAGGAGGCTGAGAAACGAGAATCGTTTGAACCCGGGAGGCGAAGGTTATAGTGAGCCAAGATCACGCCACTGCACTCTAGCCTGGGCGACAGAGCAAGACTCCGTCTCAAAAAAAAAAAAAGTTGAAATTAAAATGAAAAAGAGACATTTACCCTATGAGTTATTAGGGAAATGACAATTAAAATCACAATGAGATTTCTTTTATTTATTTATTTATTTATTTTTGAGACAGAGTCTCGCTCTATTGCCCAGACTGGAGTGCAGTAGGGCACTCCAGTCTCACTGCCCTACTCAGTGAGTGCCCTATCTCAGCTCACTGCCACCTCTGCCTCCTGGATTCAGTGATTCTCGTCAGTGTTCTGAGTAGCTGGGATTACAGGTGCCCACCACCACACTCAGCTAATTTTTGTATTTTTATTAGAAACAGTGTTTCACCACGTTGACCAGGCTGGTCTCAAACACCTGACCTCAGGTGATCCACCCACCTTGGCTTCTCAAAGTGCTGGGATTACAGGTGTGAGCCACTGTACCGGGCCAAGGTTTATTTTTAAATTTTATTTATTTATTTTCTTGACAGGGTATCGCTTTATTATAGAGGATAAAGTACAGTGGCATTATCTCGGCTCACTGTAGCCTCTGCCTCCTGGGTTCAAGTGATTCTCCTGCCTCAGCCTCCCAAGAAGCTTGGATTACAGCCGTGCGCTACCATGCCTGGCTAGTTTTTGCATTTTTAGTAGAGACGGGGTTTTACCATATTGGCTAGGCTGGTCTCAAATTCCTGGCCTCAAGTGATGTACCCGCCTTGGCCTCCCAAAGTGCTGAGGTTTCAGGCATGAGACATTGTGTCTGGCCAAACACAGGATGGGTGGCTGCTTAAGAGTTTTTTTTTTTGAGATGGGGTTTCGCTCTGTCACCCAGGCTGGAGTGGCATGATCTGGGCTCACTGCAACCTCCACCTTCAGTGGGGCAGATGTGGTGGAAATAGCAAGAGAACTAGAATTAGAAATGGAGCCTAAAGATGTAACTGAATTGCTGTAACTTTATGATAAAATTTGAATGGATGAGAAGTTGCTTTTTTTTCTTTTTGAGACAGAGTCTCTGTCACCCAGGCTGGAGTGCAGTGGTACAATTTTGGCTCTCTGCAACCTCTGTCTCTCAGGTTCAAGTCATTCTCCTGCCTTAGCTTCCCGAGTAGCAGGGATTACAGGTGTGCACCACCATGGCCAGCTAAATTTTTTATTTTTAGTAGAGATGAGGTTTCACCATGCTGGCCAGGGTGGTCTCAAATTCCTGACCTCAAATGATCTATCTGCCTGCCTCGGCCTCTCAAAGGAGTTGCTTCTTGTGGATGCTCAAAGAAAAAGGTTTCTTGAGATGGAATCTCTTCCTAGTGAAGATGCTATGAACACTGTTAAAATGACAATAAAGGATTTAGAATATTCTATAAGCTTACTTGAGAAAGCAGTAGCAGGGTTTGAGATTGAATCCAATTTTGAAAGAAGTTCTACTGTAAGTAAAATGCTATCAAACAGTATGATATACTATAGAGAAATCTTTGGTGAAAAGAAGACTCAAGTAATGAGGCAAACTTTGTTGCCTAATTTTAAGAAATTGCCACAGCCACCTCAACCTTCAGCCAACAACCACCCTCCTCAGTCAGCAGCCATCAACACTGAGGCAAGACTGTCCACTAGCCTCAAGTGATCTTCCTGCCTAAGCCTCCCAAAGTGCTAAATTACAAGTGTAATTACAGGTCGCATAATTTTAAGAGGTTACTGTGGTAATTTTCAAGTTCTTGCAAACAAAAACACTCTTAGGAGAAGGGGAATCAAAGGAATCAGAAAAAATTTACAAAACCCCCACAAATTGACATTAAACATAGTAAAAAAAAAAAAAAAAAATCAATCTGGCTAAAACCAAAGAAATACACACAAAAAATGACAAAAATTTCACTGAAAAGACTATTTTTGAGATGGAGTATCGCTCTGATGCCCAGGCTGGAGGGCAGTGACGCAATCTTGGCTCACTGCAACATCTACCTCCCAGGTCAAGTGATTCTTCTGCCGCAGCCTCCCGAATGGCTGGCACCACAGGCACGTGCCACCATGCCCAGTTAATTTTTGTATCTTTATGTATTTATTTATTTTTGAGACAGAGTCTCACTCTGTCATCCAGGCGGGAGTGTAGTGGTGTGAAGATCCTGGCTCACTGCAACCTCTGCCTCCCGGGTTCAAGCAATTCTCATGCATCAGCCTCCCAAGTAGCTGGGACTACAGGCGCCCACCACCATGTCTGGCTAATTTTTGTATTTTTAGTAGAGACAGGGTTTCACCATGTTGGACAGACTGGTCTCAAACTCCTGACCTCTGGTGATCCACCCACGTTGGCATCCTCAAAGTACTGAGATTATAGGTATGAGCCACCGCACCTGGCCAAAAAGATGATTTTTAAAAACAACTCTCATACTGGCAAAAATTTAAGACAAAACCCATTGTAAGAAAGGGTACAGGGGGCAGGCAAAAAGGCTCACACCTATAATCCCAACACTTTGGGAGGCCAAGGTGGGAGGACTGCCTGAACCCAGGTGTTTGAGACCAGCCTGGCCAACATGGTGAGATTCCATTTCTACAAAATTTTTGTAAGGGTGTGGAAAATAACTGGGCATTCTCATGCATGAATGAAGTGTAAATTGGTACCTTTACATAAGGCAGTAAAAGAAATGTAAAAACTAAAGATGTTAAAAAAAAAAATGTAAAGTATGTATTTCCCTCCAGAAAACGTACTTGTAGGAATTCATCTTATGATTATTTTATTGAGATGGTGTTTTGCTCTTGTTGCCCAGGCTGGAATGCAATCTCTGCTTCCCAGGTTCAAGTGATTCTCCTGACTCGGCCTCCTGAGTAGCTGGGATTATAGGTGCACGCCATCATGCTCAGCTAATTTTGTATTTTTAGTGGAGGCAGGGTTTCACCATGTTGGCCAGGCTGGTCTTAAACTCCTGACCTCAGGTGATCCAACCACCTTGGCCTCCCAAAGTGTTGAAATTACAGGTGTCAGCCACAGCACCCATCCTCCATACCATTTCTAATAATGGGTTTTGTCTAAAATTTTATAATATATAATAACTATGATTATATGTAATATATAAGAAATATGATCATGAAGAAATGTATGCAAAGACATTAACTGGAACATTGTCTACAATAGCAAATGACTGAAAAGAAGCTAAATGTTGTTACCTGACTGGGCCTACCGTTAAGTAAGGGATGACATATTCTTACAATGAAATAGTTGGTCATTTAAAATGATAGATGTGGCTGGGTGCGGTGGTTCACGCCTGTAATCCCAGCACTTTGGGAGGCTGAGGTGGGCGGATCATGAGGTCAGGAGATTAAGACCATCCTGGCTAACACAGTTAAACCCAGTCTCTACTAAAAATACAAAAAATTAGCCGGGTGTGGTGGTGGGTGTCTGCAGTCCCAGCTACTTGGAAGGCTGAGGCAGGAGAATCCCTTAAATCAGGGAAGCAGAGGTTGTAGCGAGCCGAAATTGTGCCACTGTACTCCAGCCTGGGTGACAGAGCAAGACTCTGTCTGAAAATATATAAATAAAAAATAAATAAAATGATAGATGTAAATGTTTACAATTAACATTAAAAAATCACTTCCTGGCTGGGCGTGGTGGCTCAAGCCTGTAATCCCAGGACTTTGGGAAGCTGAGGTGGGCAGATCACCTGAAGTTAGGAGTTCAAGACCAGCCTGGCCAATGTGTTGAAACCCTGTCTCTACTAAAAATGCAAAAATTAGCCAGGCATGGTGGTGGGTGCCTATAATCCCAGGCACTCAGAAGGCTGAGGCAGGAGAATCACTCGAACCAGAGGTGGAGGTTGCAATGAGCTGAGATCGTGCCACTGCACTCTAGCCTGGATGACAGAGCAACACTCAGTCTCAAAAAAATAAAAATAAAAATCAGTTCCTTGCCAGGCACAGTGGCACTGGCTACTTGGGAGGTTAAGGCCAAAGTAACACTTGAGCCCAGGTTTGAGGCCAGCCTAGGCAGTATGGCAAGACACTGTCTCTATTAAAAAAAAAAAAATCAGTTACACAACATAGTTTTGAATGAAAAGAGCAAATTACTTAGCAGTTGCATAGCATATTATCCTTTTTACAGTAAAGAGATATATGAACATCTGTATGTACATATATGCAGAGACAGATGTCTGAAAGGGTATTTACCAAAATGTGTTATAACAGTAGTTCTTCCTGGGACATGAGATGTCAGGTGATTTTAAAAATGTTTTATAAGCAAGCATAGTGCATTTTGCATGAGCATATAGTATTAAGTATCCATAGTATCGAACTCCCTACTTGATGGGAGGGACTGTGTCTATTTCATTCTTTTTATACCTGGAACCAAGCACAGTCTCGTTCAGAATTGGTACTCCAACACTAACTGCTGTATGAATTATCCTTTATTTTTTCTGAGAAGCAAAAAATAAAAAAATGGTATAACTATCAAGTATTTCTCTACAGATGACTTGTGGTTTTTGAAAGAAAACAGTCTTTATTTTTGTGAGTCAGAGTCTTGCTCTGTTGCCCAAACTGGAGTGTAGTGGTGTGATCTTGGCTCACTGCAACCTCTGCCTCCTAGGTTCAAGTAATTTTCCTGCTTCAGCCTTCTGGGTAGCTGGATTATAGGCGGCCAGCTCATTTTTGTATTATTTCAGGTTATCTGACCGTCTTGGCCTCCTAAAGTGCTGTGATTATGGGCGTGAGCCACCATATCAGGTCTAAAACACTTTTTATTATCCACATTTTGTGTAACAAATGTATTTCAAAAACAAAATACGAAACACCAAGAGGCCTTCTGCACAAGCAAAAATATAAAAGGATAAAAATTTTATACTGTAGTATATACTGTATTCAGTCTATTTTATCCACATTTACAAAGACACTCATATACATGCTGCTTTGTAAAAATTGGGTCAAATCTTGCATACCATATTGTAATGTAATATGCTTTTCTCCTCTCAACAATTTATGGCAAACACTTCTGTGACAATACACTTTTTTTTACATAATTTGCAGTATGTTATAAATATTTCATGGTTTACTTAATAATTCTTGATTGCTAGCATTTTAGATTGCTTAATTTTTTAAAATTCATTTTGAGACAGAAACTTGCTCTGTTGCCCAGGCTGAGGTGCAGTGGCATGATCCTGGCTAACTGCAACCTCTGCCTCTTAGGTTCAAGTGGTTCTCTTGCCTCAGCCTCCCACATAGCTGGGATTATAGGTGTGCACAACTATTCCTGGCTAATTTTTGTATTTTTAGAAGACAGGTCTTTACTATGTTGGCCACGCTGGTCTTGAACTGCTGACCTCAAGTGATCTGCCCGCTTTGGCTTCCCAAAGTGCTGGGATTACAGGCGTGAGCCACCGCGCCTGGCCTAAATCTTCGTACATGTCTTTAATTATTTCCTTAATGTAAACCACTAAGCCGTGGAGTTTTGCTAGGTCACCATTTTTATGATTGATGCTTTTGATACTCATGTTTGAGAAAGGTTACACCAATTTATACTCACATTATAAGGCCACTTTCTTAGACAATGCCAATCATTCAATATTTATTAAGTGCCTACTACTAAGCTAGGGCACTGTGTGGTAGCTGCTCTCTCACTAGAACTGGACATTGATACTCTTTTGTTTTCTTTGCAAACTTAAGCTAAAAATGGTATCTCAATGTTTATTAAGCCTGCTTTAGTTACCGCCACTACCATTTCTACTGTCTTTATGAATTATCTGTGCATCTTGTTTGCCCATTTATCTAAGGTGCAGTGGTTTTCCGGTTTTATAAGAGCTTTTTGGCTGAGTGTGGTGACTCATGCCTACAATCCCAACACTTTGGGAGGCCAAGGTGGGCAGATCACTAAGTCAGGAGTTTGAGACCAGCTTGGCCAACATGGTAAAACCCTGACTCTAGTAAAAATACAAAATTTAGTCAGGCATGGGGGCACAAACTTGCAATCTCAGCTACTTGGGAGGGTGAGGCGGGAGGATTCCTGGAACCCAAAAGGTGGAGGTTGCAGTGAGTCGAGATTGTGCCAGTGTATTCCAGCCTTGGTGACAAAAGACTGTCTCAAAAACAAAAAAACAAAACCAAAAACAGCAAAAAAATAGTTTTGTTGTTTGTTGTTGTTGAGACGGAAGCTCGCTGTCACCTAGGCTGGAGTACAGTGGCGCAATCTCGACTCACTGCAACCAACCTCTGCCTCCCGGTTCAAGCAATTCTCTTGCCTCAGCCTCCCGAGCAGCTGGGATTTCAGGCGCCTGCCACCACATCTAGTTAACTTTTTATATTTTTTAGTAGAGATGGGGTTTTACCATGTTGGCCAGGTTGGTCTCAAACTCCTGACCTCTAGGGTCCGCCCGCCTCGGCCTCCCAAAGTGCTGGGATTACAGGTGTCAGCCACCATGCCCGGCCAAAAAGGAGGTTTTTATTAATTAAAAATTTAAATGTTTGTAATATGTTGCAAATATTTTCCTCATTTATTTAAACGATATTTACTCAAGGACCACTATGCGACTGGCACTGGTCTAGGTGCTAAAGCTACAGTAGTGACTGAGATAAAAATCTTTGTTCTAAAATAAAATAAAATAAAATAAAAACCAAACTAGATAAAACAAATATTTGTTCTAGCCTGGGCATGAGGGCTCATGTCTGTAATCTCATCATTTTGAGAGGCTGAGGCTAGATCGCCTGAGGTCAAGAGTTTGAGACCAGCCTGGCCAACATGGTGAAACCCTGTCTCTATTAAAAATACAAAAAATTAGCCAGGCATGGTGGCAGGCACCTATAATCCCAGCTACTTGGGAGGCTGAGGCAGGAGAATTGCTTAAACCTGGGAGGCGGCCGTTGCAGTGAGCTGAGATAGCGCCATTGCACTCCAGCCTGGAAGACAGAGCAAGATTCTACCTGGAAAACAAAAAAAATCTTTGTTCTAATTCTACTGTCTCCTGTCATTTGACTTTTAATTTTGTTTATGGTATTATTGGGAAGGTATCTAATCAAATCTATGAACCTTTCATTTTAGGGTATCTGTCTTTGATGTCTTTCTCATGTATTATTTTTATTAAAAAAAATTAAAAAGACTAAAAAAGTTCAACATCTCCACAGTTCCAAAGTAACTCGATCATTATTCAAAAACAGCCACTTACATCTGTGTCAACCCACTGGCGAACATCCATGGGTGGAGCTGTCATGTCATCTATTTTGTAAACAATGTTGGTTGGAGCCTTCTCTGTATGTCTGATGATCCCCACAATAGTGACCTAGGTTAGAAGGAAAACAAACAAAAAAAAGAGTCCTGTTTCCCCTGAAACAAAGGCATTTTTGTACTCTTAAATGAAGTAAATCTTATTTCATTCATTATTATGAGTGATTCTTTCACAAATTATTTGGCATACCTGTGAAATCTCAACATTCCCAATTCTGAACATTTCATCAACCAAAGTGGCAGAAAGCAGCTGAGATATAGTACAGGGCACAATGTGCTGGGCTCGGGCTCTCTGAAAAGAAAAAGCATGCAAAATTCAATTAAGAAAGTAATAACGTGGATCACGAGGTCAAGAGATTGAGACCATCCTGGTCAACATGGTGAAACCCCATCTCTACTAATACAAAAAATTAGCTGGGCATGGTGGCGCGTGCCTGTAATCCCAGCTACTCAGGAGGCTGAGGCAGGAGAATTGCCTGAACCCAGGAGGCGGAGGTTGCAGTGAGCTGAGATCGCGCCATTGCACTCCAGCCTGGGTAACGAGCGAAACTCCGTCTCACAAAAAAAAAAAAAAAAAGAAAGTAATAACTACCATTCATTCAACACCTGCCATGTGCCAAGTACTTTACGTATATTAGCACATTGAATTTCACAACAAATCTCATTATCCTTGCTTCACAGAGATGGAAACAAAGGTCATATAGCGAACCAATACCACGGTTTTAGAATCCAACCCCAGGATTGTCTAACTCCAGAGCTTCTGCTGAATAGACAAATGCGTTGCACTGAGAATTCACCAAAATGAGTATGTTAGAGTGTGGAGGACAGGAAAAGGAAGAATGACCTACTGCTGCCAGAACAGACCTTCAAGAGGAAACACCAGCTTTAGGGTGTAGACAGGTGGATGTTGCTGTTCAGGGCACTGACAAAATGAGATGGTATTGGGAAAAGGTTTGAGAAATGGCCAGTGGAAACAGGACTTTGGAATTGCTGTAGATCTTGTGATAAACTATAATAGGTAGAAGAATAGCTTCTCATAGGACAGATTTTTTGACAATCAAATGGAGCTCCTGGGGAAATGAAATAAGAGCTTGGCCATGTTGGACATCTTTTAAAATTTTATTTTTTTGAGACAGAGTTTTGCTCTTGTCGCTCAGGCTAGCACGCGATGCCGCCATCTTGGCTCACTGCAACCTCAACCTCCTGGGCTCAAGTGATTCTCCTGCTTCAGCCCCCCGAGTAGCTGGGATTACAGGTGTGTCCCACCATTATGTATTTTTTGTAGAGAAGGGGTTTCGCCATGTTAGCCAGGCTCATCTTGAACTCCTGACCTCAGGTGATCCACTCGCCCTGGCCTCCCAAAGTGCTGGAATTACAGGCATGAGCAACTGTGACTGGCAAATTTTATTTTTTTAGATGGGGTCTTGTTCTGTCACTCAGGCTGGAGTACAGTGGCATGATTATAGCTCACTGCAGCCTCAAACTCATGGGCTCAAGCAATCCTCCTGCTACAGTCTCCCGAGTAGCTGGGACTACAGGCACACCACCACACCAGCCAATTGAAAAAAAATTATTTTTGTAGAGATAGGGTTTCACTATGTTGCCCAGGCTGGTCTTAAATTCTTGGTCTCAAGTGATCCTCCCACCTCAGCCTCCCAAAGTGTTGGGATTACAGGGATGAGCCACTGTGCTGGACTCATGTTGGACATCTTAGGGGGAAGAGGCCAGATGGGGTGGGCAGAATGGTATCTAGTGAGGACACTCAAATCATATCTTTTTTTTTTTTTTTTTTGAGACACAGTCTCACTTTCTGCCCAGGCTAAAGTACAGTGGCACAATCTTGGCTCACTGCAACCTCAAACACCTGGGTTCAAGCAATTTGCCTGTCTCAGCCTCCCGAGTAGCTGGTATTACAGGCACATGCCACCACACCTGGATAATTTTTGTATTTTTTTGTAGAGATGAGGTTTGACCATGTTGGCCAGGCTGGTCTTGAACTCCTGACCTCAGATGATCTGCCCACCTTGGCCTCCCAAAGTGCTGGGATTACAGGCGTGAGTGACCATGCCCAGCCCAAATCATATCTTAAAGCAGCTAGACAACAGTGTAAACTTATTTTTGCCTACCAGTGGCAAGGGGTAGTCTGGGTAACATAAAAATGAGTACAATGGAATAGGATTTACCCTCAACACATTCCTAATCTAGGGGAGGTACAAAGGTAAATAAACCACAAACCTGATCTTGATACACTGAAAAATGAAACGTGCCATGTGGGACCTCAGAAAAGCTTACTGGGAACAGAGGGAGGCTTTAGGCTAAACTATGAAGCATGAGAATTTCAGCAGTGAAAAACTAGCAGGTAACAGGCTAAGGGCAAATATGTACTCCCACAGTCTCCTATAGGGAATATGTACAAGGCACAAAAATGATGAGTTATTCCTATCAGAAGCCAAGAGAGGCTGGGCGCAGTGGCTCATGCCTATAATCCCAGCACTTTGGGAGGCCAAGGCGGGTGGATCTCCTGAGGTCAGGAGTTCAAGACCAGCCTGACCAACACGGAGAAACCCCGTTTCATTCATAAATAAATAAAAAGGAGCCGAGAGAGTGGACCAATACCTGTACTACATGGAAGACTTAGAACACAGTACTCCTGGTCTTCATGGATTTAGCATTCGCAACTCCGACCTGAACATCCGTGACACTGACAACATTACACTCTGCTGAAGCATGATTTTGAATGGTGAGTATTGTCACAACAGGATAAAGGAAGCTCAGTCGACCGCTGGCACATATGCCACAAAAGGCAGCAGCCCAGCTTGAAGGTTAAGATTGTGGCTCTATTCTCAAGAGCAGTTGCTTGTCCAAGCGTGGTGGCTCATGCCTGTAATCCCAGCACTTTGGGAGGCCAAGGGGGGCGGATCATTTGAGGTTAGATCAAGCTTGGCCAACATGGCGAAATCCCGTCTTTACTACAAATTTAAAAAAACTAGCCGAGCAGGGTGGCGCATGCCTGTAATCCCAGCTACTAGGGAGGCTGAGGCAGAGAATCGCTTGAACCTGAGAGGCAGCGGTTGCAGAGAGCTGAGATCTGCCACTGCACTCCAGCCTGGGCAACAGAGTGAGACTCTCCTCAAAAAAGACAAAAAAAAAAAAGAGCATTGCTCTTGGTCACATTTATTAACTCATTTATACCTTGGTTTCCTCATCTGCAAAACTGGGAATGATAAATTATGAAAATTAACTACATGGTAAAGGACTGAGAATACCCAGCACACAATAAAACTGGGGATATATACTTTTTAAGTTGTAAATGAAACACATAATATATATAAAGTGCTAGCCGAGCGCGGTGGCTCACGCCTATAATCCCAGCACTTTGGGAGGCCGAGGCGGGTGGATCACAAGGTCAAGAGATCGAGACCATCCTGGTCAACAAGGTGAAACCCCGTCTCTACTAAAAAATACAAAAATTAGCTGGGCATGGTGGTGCACGCCTGTAGTCCCAGCTACTCGGGAGGCTGAGACAGGAGAATTGCTTGAACCCACGAGGCGGAGGTTGCGGTGAGCTGAGATCGCGCCATTGCACTCCAGCCTGGGTAACAAGAGCGAAACTCCGTCTCAAAAAAAATAAATAAATAAAAATAAAGTGCTAATACCGATCTCTGCATGTAGTGGATATTCAACAAATACTATTATCTCTCAGGTAAAAAAGTTACATATGGATAACAGTTGAGATGTTAACAATGCCTTCAAATTCATCTCAAATCAAGTATTTATTTTTTATTGAGCACATATTTTACCCACGAATTGATCACAAGGAATTCCTAGTTTGTTCCAAAGAGGTTCACAGAGTGTCAATACAAGTATGTTTAATTTTGAAAAAAAAAAAAACAAAAAAACTATTTTCAGAATAGACTAAAAAAAATGTTCATAGCTGACTATGAACCACAGTACTACTCTGACATTACTGTATTAAAGTACCATTATTACAGACTAAAAATGGGTCACTATTTAAAACTTCATATGGTTCAACCACATTAAACAAATTTATAACCAACAGGAAACATTTTGGATAGAATTCTTATCAGCCAAGCATGGTGCTGCACATCTGTAATCCTAACTACTTGGGAGGCTGAGGCAGGAGGATTCCTTGACCCCTGGAGTTAAGGGTCTGCAGTAAGCTACGACTGCACCACTGCATTCCAGCGGGGGTGACAGTGAGACTCTGTCTCAATTGTAAAAGAAAAAAAAAAGAATAGGATGTTTACCTAACTTTTAACTGTGGAAAACACTAGATTTAAAAACAAAACAAGGCTGGGTGCAGTGGCTTACGTTTGTAATCCCAGGACTTTGGTAAGCCGATGGGGGCAAATGGTCTGAGGCCAAGAGTTTGAGACCAGCCTCATCAACGTAACAAAACCCCATCTCAACTGAAAATACAAACAAACAAAATAAATTAGCCGGGCGTGGTGGTGCGCACCTGTAGTCCCAGCTATTCAGGAGGCTAAGGCAGGAGAATTGCTTGAACCCGGGAGGTAGAGGCTGTAGCAAGCTGAGATCATTCCACTGCACTCCAGCCTAGGCAACAGAGCAAGACTCCATTTCAAATAAATAAATAAACACAAAAAGACTAGCCAGGCATGGTGGCTCATGCCTGTAATACCAGCACCATGGTAGGCAGGGGTGGAAGGATTGCTTTAGCCCAAGAGTTTGAGACCAGCCTGGGCAACATAGTGAGACCCTGTCTCCACAAAAAGAAAAAAAAATCCAGAGACTGGGATTGAGTCTCCAACTTATAACAATCATTATTCTCTGAAAAGCTGTCTTAATACATACCTTTTAGGAATTTTGAGATAAAAATTCTAACAGACAGAATGGAGAAAAATAATTAAGCTTGGGGAGAAAAGATGAGACCCAATCATCTACCTGTTTTCTCCTTTACAACCTCAAGAAAGTTAAAACAGAGAATTAAAGTCCCTTGAGATCTTCTAGGAAAGAGAAAACTACAACAGGGAGAAGCTGCTGCTCATCAGATGTTGGATTTGTTCGGCCTCATGTGTGAATTGTCTGACTCCAGTTCCCTACTAGCTATGTAAGCTTAGGCAGTCCCTTGGTATACCTGAGCCTCTGCTGTATGCTGGAATAAACAATAAATTCCCTGCAGAATTATATAATTAATTTATATAAAAGATATAAAGCAATGTCCAAATATAGCAGAATATGAATGAACTTTTTTCCCACCAATGCACAATCCCTGAATTAACACTTTTAGGTAAAAGCTTATCAATCTGTACACAAAATATACAGCCTGCTCACACCAAATGTTAACACGTCTAAATGACTCTTAAAAAGAAGTCAAATTAACTCCACATTTATAGAATGAAAATGCACTTGTTAAACTCAGCTAGGAGCGGTGGCTCACACCTGTAATCTCAGCACTTTGGGAGGCTGAGGCGTGCAGATTGCTTGAGGTTAGGAATTTGAGACCAGCCTGGCCAACATGGCCAAATCTCACCTCTAAAAAAAAATACAAAAATTAGCCTGGCACAGTGGTACACACATGTAGTCCCAGCTACTAGGGAGGCTGTGGTGGGAGGATCACCTGAGTGCCAGAGGTCCAAGCTGCAGTGAGCTGTGATCATGCGCCACTGCTCTCCAGCCTGGTGGACAGAGTGAGTCCCAGTCTCAAAAAAAAAAAAAAAAAAGGCAAACTTATCTCTGAAAGAGTGACTAATCAACATTTAGACAGCTTTCTATAGATCGATTTCCTATACATTACCTTACTCATCAATTCTCAGAACCACCCTGTGACATGAGTACTACGAGTATCATCAGATGAGAAAAACCAAGGGTCACAGTCTTCAAGATTCTTTCCTTAAGTCACAATGCCACTTAAAAGGCAAAATGGGCTGGGTACAGTGGCTCATGCCTGTAATCTCACACTTTGGGAGGCCAAGGCGGGCGATCACCTGAGGTCGGGAGTTCGAGACCAGCCTGACCAACATGGAGAAACCCCATCTCTACTAAAAATACAAAGTTAGCTGGGCATGGTGGTGCATGCCTGTAATCCCAGCTATTCAGGAGGCTGAGGCAGGAGAATCGCTTGAACCTGGGAGGTGGAGGTTGCTGTGAGCCAAGATCCCGCCATTGCACTCCAGCTCCGGGCAACAAGAGTGAAATTCCGTTTCATTAAAAAAAAAAAAAAAAAAAAAAAGATTCTGGAGGCTTCATGTTCTGGCTTCATAGCCTATATTCTTTGTATATAATATTAAGTCTCACAATGACATTGTGACATATGTTAGCCCCTCTTCATAGGTACAAAACTGACTCCCAAGCCAGTTAAGAAATGTGTGCAGTGACACCCTACAAGTAAAGCAGCACAGCAATGGCAGAACACACATCTATGACTTCAAAGACCACTCTTCCTTTTTTGAGACGGAGTTGTGCTCTGTTGCCCAGGCTGGAGTGCAATGGCACGAGCTTGGATCACTGCAACCTCTGCCTCTGGAGTTCAAGCAATTCTCCTGCCTCAGCCTCCCTAGTAGCTGAGATTACAGGCCCCTGCCACCACACACATCTAATTTTTGTTCTGTTAGTAGAGGGAGGGTTTCACCATGTTGGCCAGGCAGGTCAGGAACTCCTGACCTCAGGCAGTCCACCTGCCTCAGCCTCCCAAAGTCCTGGGATTACAGTTGTGAGCCACTGCACCTGGCCCAAAGACCCGAGTCGCCTCACCACATTTAATTTAAAAACACCTTTGACATTAAGAAGGTAAAACAGACTATTAATGCAAGTTCAGGGAGTAGTGGCTCATACCTATTACCCCAGCACTCTATGAGACCAAGGTGGGAGGATAGCTTGAGTTCAGGGTTCAAGACCAGCCTGGGCAACATAGTGAGACCCCATCTCTATTTTTAAAAATTTTTTTTTAAAAAGACAAAAAACAAGTTGAGAGCGTTTACACAAGACTGATTCATTAGCTACACTGATCAATTTCAAAATAAAGTCAAGGAGAAAAGCTAGGGAAAAGAGATTCGGATAGGAATCAATCATTATAGCCTCAGTTCGTGTTGAACTCTTCCGAAACGGCATTAAAGTTTCTATCACAGATGACTTAGGGACTTCAAGACAGGATAAAACAAAACCAAATACTCTTTTCAACCTACTGATTTCTTTTCGGCCTGAGAAGGTCCGGGTGATCCAAAGCCCCCCGGGGACTGCGTGTAGCCGCCAGCTCCCCCGTAGTTGGAGCTGCCATAGCTTTCGAATCCACCTGTTTTGAACAACAGGATTAGTGCCTGTGCCACTTCACAGGCCTTGGAGAAACCTGCAGGCTCCCCGAGGCTTCGCCCCTCCAAACACTGATCGCGTCCCCCTAACCTTCCTCTTCGCCTTCCTGGGACCCCCAAACTCCTCAGCTCCGTTCTCACCCCTCCCCTCCCGCTGTCACATGCCTCTCGGACCCTAGGCTCCCCCTCTTGCTAAAATCTCCTGCGATTCTCTTCCTCCTCCGCCCCGCACCCCCATCATTACTGTTCCACATCTTGGTCTCGATTCTCCGCAAAGAGGGCGAGAAGGTTCGGATCTGGGGAAGTTGCGGAACAACCCAGAACTCGGCCGCTACTCCGCGGCTCTGGATACTTTTTTCTGGCGCCACAAACTCCTTCCCGCGAATGCCCGAGCCAGTCAGCGGAGGGAGCTTCTCGCTTCAGCCAATCGGTGTCCACGAATGCTGCGCTTGTTCCTGTCCTCTCTGCCCATGCACCAGAAAACGCTCACTACACTTCCAGTTGGCTCCAAAAGCCTCCGCGGCCATCTTTACAAAGGGCAAAACCCTTCGCGCAAGCGGAAGCAAAGAGTTGGTAGGGCGGTATCGCAAGAAATCAACCAATCAGAACAATACTGAAGCGCCATGTTATCTCACCCTTGTCAAGTGCGCGACTTCTAACGTCACTTCCTTTGTTCGGCGTGCTCGGGTTCCCGGCAAACTGTCACCAAACGTTTAGATTAAAGGTTGAGGCCTTAATCTAGACGCTGTAGTGGAGTTTCGGCTTCGGTGTCTGCCACCCGCGGTCGCGCGGGAATTGGGTACCTCTGGGACTCGAAGTGCTAGCCTCACGGGACCGCGTGGAGTTGCTTATTCTTTTCCGTGGGGAGTCAGATTTTCTTTGTGTAATGCTACCAGTGGTCCCCATTCTCCCCAGTGGGGCTGTGAGAAACCTCCGCCCTCTTGCCCATGAAAGACTTGTGAAAGATCTCGGGGTGGCACCCCTCGTCCCCCACCTGTCCCTATCTCAGTCTCATCCAGGCTCTGCATCTCCAGTCGACTATTTCAGCCATTTTTCATAATTCTTCATATAACATGCTGGTCTGTTTCTCCCATAGGGAATGGAACGTGTTTGTCAGTTCCTTTCTCTTAAGTATTACTGCATTGTTAGAATTATTGTTCATTTATTTACTTTTTTAAAAATTACATCGGCTGCAGTGGCTCGTACCTGTAATTCCAACACTTTGGGAGGCCCAAGCAGGGGGATCACCTGAGGTCAGAGTTCCAGACCAGCCTGGCCAACATGGCAAAACCCCATCTCTACTAAAAATACAAAAAATTGGCCATGTATGGTGGCTCACGCCTGTAATCCCAGCACTTTGGGAGGCAGAGGTGGGTGGATCACCAGGTCAGGAGTTCAAGACCAGCCTGGCCAAGATGGTGAAACACCGTCTCTACTAAAAACAAAAAAATTAGCTGGGCGTAGTGGTGGGCGCCTGTAATCCCAGCTACTTGGGAGGCAGAGGCAAGGAGAATCCATTGAACCTGGGAGGCAGAGGTTTGCAATAAGCCGAGATTACGCCACTGCACTCCAGCCCAGGCGACAGTGGGAGACTCCATCCCAAAATAAATAAATGAATGAATAAATAAATAAATAATTAGCTGGGCTTGGTGCATGCATCTGTAATCCCAGCTACTCAGGAGGCTGAGAATGACTTGAACCTGGGAGGCAGAGATTGCAGTGAGGCGAGATCATGCCACTGCATTCCAGCCTGAACGATAAAACAAAAAGAAAAGAAAAGAAAAAATTAGCAAGTGTGTGGCTCACGAGTGTAATGTCAGCAATTTGGGAGTCTGAGGAGGGAGGATCGCTTAAGGCAGGAGTTAGAAACCACCCTTGTTAAGATAGCGAGACCCTCCCCCTCTCAAAAAATAATTTTAAAAAATTAGCCGGGTATGGTGGCACCTGCCTGTAATCCCCGCTACTCAGGGGGCTGAGGCAGGAGGATCGCTTCCACTGGGGAGGTCCAGGCTGTAGTGAGACGTGATGGCACCACTGCACTCCTGCCTGGGTGACAGGCGTCCTCGACTCAAAAAAACCTCAGGCTCTTTGACTCCTTTTTCTTCTCCTCCTCCCCTTCCTCGTTATCCTTCTCCGCACCACCACAGCAGGGTAATTTATTTATATTTATTTATTGTTTTGTTTTATTTTTTGGGACAAGTCTTGCTCTGTTGCCCAAGCTGGAGTGCAGTGGTGTGATCCTGGCTCACTGCAATCTCTGCCTCTTATTTTTATGTTTTTTGCTTGTTTTAATTTTCTTTTGTTTTGCTTTTTGAGACGGTGTCTCACTCTGTCGCCCAGGCTGGAGTGCAGTGGCCCAGGCTGGAGTGTAGAGGTGCGATCTCAGCTCCCTGCAACCTCTGCCTCCAGTTCAAGTGATTCTCCTGCCCCAGCCTCCCAGGTAGCTGGGATAACAGGCACGCACCACCATGGCTACATTTTCTACTTTTAGTAGAGACCAGATTTCACCATGTTGCCCAGGCTGGTCTCAATTTTCTGGCCTCAAACGATCCAACCCCCACTGGCCTCCCAAACCACTGGGATTACAGGTATGAGCCACTGTGCCAGGCCATTTTCTTCTTCTAGAACTGCAGGCACCGTCTTAAGCATTTTACATTTATTAACTCAGTCTTGTGATGTATTTTGGTACTTTTATTGTCCCCATTTTACAGATGAGGCCGTTGGGGCAGAGAGGCTAAGTGGCTGGAATCTGCATTCAAACTCAGAATGTCTGATTCCATCAACCAGTGTAGTTACTACACCTTCTAGAACACACTAGAATTGGTCACAAACTCAAATGACAAATAGAGTCAGGCAAGAAAACTGTCGATGTAGTGCTTTAACAGAGGATTTTTTTTTTTAAAGTAGTTTCTTCACAGTAAGAAGAAGGCCTACACAAGCATAATAAATAGTAACTCAGGTGAAGAAGGTGGGCTCGGTGTTGCCAGGTCATCCAAGGTTTTTTTTTTTCCTAGCTAGCAAATGCCAGAAATCTTGATTTTTATGTGTAAGTTTCAGAATTTTAAGTGTTTATAAGTAACTTTAAAATTTTAAACACTCTGTGTGGGCCACATGCTGCTTGCATGCCATGACTCTACTGTAAATCACTGAGAAATAACATACAGCCAAAGGCAGAAGACTGAGGCACAGTAAGATGACATTATTATAGCAAGCCTAAAGCAACTGAAATATACACAGTCTGTCAAGAGAGATTTATGATATGTAAGATAAAATGTTTGAAATTAAGACTATTCTGGGTAACTGAAGATGCAGGTCGTCACGAATCCTACCCTAGGCTCGTTCCTATCTTCCCTGGCCACACTCCAGAAAACGCGCGCTGTTCGCCCAGTGGCGTCTGAAGCCCCCGCAGCCATCTTTATGAGGGGCAAAACCTTCCGCGCAAGCGGACGCAAGATGCTGACAGGGAGGTATCGTAGGAAATCAGCCAATCAGAACAATACTAACGCCGCGCAGTGCTATACGACCTTACCCTCGTCAAGTGAGCGACTTCTGACGTCACTTCCTTTGTTTGTTGTGCTTGGGTTCCTGCCAAACTATCACCGATCAGATGACGCCTTAATCTAGGGCCTGTGGTGGAGTTTCGGCTTCGGTGTCCGCCGCCCGCGGTCGCGCCGTAATTGCGCCCCTCAGGGACTCGCAGCGCTACCCTCACGGCGCCCTGTGGGGTGGCTTTTTTTCCCACAGGGAGCCAGATTCTCTTCATGTTATGCCACCCCTGTCCCAATTCTCCTCAGTCAGGATGTGAGAAACTTAGGCACTCTTCGGCCATGACAGACTTGTGAAAGATCTGAGGGTGGCACCCCTCGTCCCCCACCTGTCCCCACCGGTCTCATTCAGGCTCAGCATCTGTCATTTCGACCATTTTTCTTAATTCTTCATATACGTGCTGGTCTGTTCCTCCCAAAGGGAGTGGAACATTTTGTCAGTTCCTTGCTTGAAACGTTACTGCATTGTTAGAATTTTATGTACATTTATTTATTTATTCAAGAAAAATTAGGAGGTGCCCTGGCTCACACCTGTAAACCCAGCAAATGGAGTCTGAGGCCAGGAAGACTCCTTGAGGCTGGAAGTTTGAGACCAGCCTGGGCAATATAGTGAGACCCTCTTAAAAATATTTTTAAAAATTAGCCAGGTAATATTTTAAGATAAACATATTTTTTTAAATTAGCCATTTTACAAGCTGCTGGGGTTCCAGCCTCTGGAGTGACTGCGGTGTCTAGGTTGCAGTGAACTGTGATGCTGCCACTGCACTCCAGTCTGGGTGACAGAGAGAGACTGTGACTCAAAAAAAAAAAAAAAATTGTTGATGCTTTCTTCCTGGCCCTGTGCTGGCTACTGGGATTCAGTGGTAAGTAAGACAGATGTAAGGCCCGCTGCCTCACCGGGAGCTAAATGGACACACTTATCTCTCCCCGTGCCGGATAATGATGTCATCATTCCAGACACATTACTCCTATCAGGCCTCTCCATGCTGGCTCTCCACACCCACTCCTATCAGGCCTCTCTATGCTGGCTCCCCCACACCCACTCCTATCAGGCCTCTCCATGCAGGCTCCACACACCCACTCCTGCATTCCTCACTCAACCCCTTCAAAATTTAAAAAGCCCACCAAAGATTTGTCCAACGGCAGCTTAACATTGACCTCTCCAGCCGGTCAACCCACCAGTAGCCCCGCCTGGCTACCAGTGGCAGCTTGCCCCATCAGCACCTTAACTTCCCCTGACCAATAAAACTGTCTGCTCTTTGTTTCCCTAATAATCAATCAACACTTCCCCTGACCAATAAAACTGTCTGTTCTTTGTTTCCCTAATAATCGATCACCCCCCCTCACCAATGAAACTGTTTGCTCTTTGTTTCCCTAATGACCAATCAATTACCTCCACTCCCTATAAAACCCCACACCCTAAGAAGCCCAGCGCGACTTCTCTGGCCACTTCCCGGACCACAGAACCTCGCCCGGGAGCTGAATAAATTGGATTCTCATTTCCTGACACTGGCCTCGGTTTCCTCATTTTGACTCGGCAATATACCTTACAATAGACATGGCCCTTGGGCTCCTGGACTCTGTTTTTTCTTCTTTCTCCTTTTTTTGGGGGCGGGGGCAGGGAATGGAGTCTCACTCTGTCACCAGGCTGGAGTGCAGTGGGGCGATCTTGGCTCACTGCAACCTCTGTCTCCCTGGTTCAAGCGATTCAACAGCCGCAGCCTCCGGAATAGCTGGGACTACAAGCGTGCACCACCATGCCTGGCTAATTTTTGTATTTTAGTAGAGACGGGGTTTCACCATGTTGGTCAGGCTGGTCTCCAACTCCTGACTTCAAGTGATTCTCCTGCCTTGGCCTTCCACAGTGCTGGGATTACAGGCATGAGTCATGGTATTTGGCCACATTTTACATTTATTAACTTAGTCTTCGAGGTATGGTGGTATTGGTGAGACCAGCTCCCCATATATCAACTTGGATTCAAGACCTCTCAAAGTGAGCGAGTGGTCAGTGAAAAAGGAAAAGAAAAAAGACAAAGAAACAGTTTTCTTTAAAGCTGGGCCCAGGAGAGACACCACATAAACCCGCTCTGTAGATGTCTAACATTCCCCTGAAAACCTCAGTTCTTTATTAGGCTCTTTCAAAAGGGGAGGGGGAGTGAGGCTACACAACAGTGTGGAAATGATAATACAAAAAGAATACATTTGCAAAAATGGTGCACAAAAATCGCAACGTGGTATTATAAAAGCAGAACAATGTAAAGATAACTTTCTGTATGTCAGCATAGAAACCATACACCTTAGCAAGAATAGAGGTTAAACATAAACTTAACTATCAGCAAGAAACGCATTGGGCTCACAGCTGCCGGGGGAACAGGATCTGACAGGACAACCATCCTGACCACAAAGCTGCAAGAGGAGGGGACCTCCATGCAGGCCTGCAGGAGCAGTGGGAGAAGAAAGATTTTTACGTTCTTATCTCCACAGAGGTTTTTCCTCACGACAGATGCCCCTCATGCGTCTGTTTATAGGTTCTCCATAGGGTCGCATTCCCTTTCAAGGGCCCTAATCAATATCCCTTTCCTGGGAAAGCACTTTGGGTAATAAGACTCTCCATTACATGTCCATTTAGAGGCTGTCTGCAACAAGAAGCTTATTAAGTGCTGTCATCTCTCTACGGCAGTCAAGCTGTGTGGTTTGTCCCTTTCGCAAAGTTCCTGTTTTTTTTTTTGAGACGGAGTTTCGCTCTTGTTACCCAGGCTGGAGCGCAATGGCGCGATCTCGGCTCACCGCAATCTCCGCCTCCTGGGTTCAGGCAATTCTCCTGCCTCAGCCTCCTGAGTAGCTGGGATTACAGGCACGCGCCACTATGCCCAGCTAATTTTTTTGTATTAGTAGAGACGGGGTTTCACCATGTTGACCAAGATGGTCTCGATCTCTTGACCTCGTGATCCACCCGCCTCGGCCTCCCAAAGTGCTGGGATTACAGGCTTGAGCCACCGCGCCCGGCCAGTTCCTGTTTTTACAAGAACAGCTCAGCAAAGCCAAAGTTATGAGTTACATCTCAGCATTTCACATTATTCTTCATTTTCTCAAATATAATCGATATAGTAAGTAACAAGCATAACAAAGCAAATAAGTCATTTCGGGGAAACCAAATTCTAAGAGAATTTACAAGTTAAATAATCAACAACAATTTCTTCTTCTTATTTCAGATAGCTCGGGTTTTGCCAATTCTTCCAGAAGCCTGGGGTTGCTCAGTTACCACAGAGGCATCCACAGTATTCCCAGCATGGTGGTACGTTTATAGTCCCCATTATACAGATGAGGCCATTGAGGCAGAGAGGCTGAATGGTTTGAGTCTGCATTTAAACCCAGGAAGTCTGATTTCATCAACTAGTGTGGTTACTAAACCTACAACACACTAGAACTGGTCACAAACTCAAATGACAAGCAAGGTGAGGTGAGAAAACTAGATGTCATGGTTTGTTTAACACAGGGGGGAATGTTTTTTTTTTTTTTTTTTTTAAATATTTTCTCCACAGTAAGAAAAAGACCCACACAAGCATAATGATACATAGTAACTGAGGTGAGGAGTGTGGGCTCAGCTTTGCCAGGTCATCTTAGGGTTTTTTTGTTTTTGTTTTGTTTGTTTGTTGTTTAGCAGATACCATAAATCTCATTTTTTTAATGTGAAATTTTCAGAATTTTAAATGTTTACAAGTAAATTTAAGAATTTTCAAATACACTATATGGGGTACACAAAAGATATCTGTGGGTCACATGTTGCTTGCATGAAATGACTCTTCTATATAAATTCTGTAATTTCTCAAGCCTCCCAATCACTGAGAAATAACATACAGCCAAGGACAGAAGACTGAGGTACACCAAGATGACATTATTATAGCAAGCCTAAGGCAACTGAAATATACATAGTCTGTCAAGAGCATATTTATGATATATGGGATAAAATGTTTGAAATTAAGACTATTTGGGAAAGTGAAGATGCAGGTCCACTTAGGTTAATGGGCCTCATTTGGGCTTCAGTTACTTATGAATTCAGCTGAGAAGATAATAACATTTAAAAATAAACCAGAAAGAGCCAAGTGCAGTGGCACACCATGCAGTCCCAACTACTTGGGAGGCTGAAGCTGGAGGATCGCTTGAGTCCAGGAGTATGAGGCTGCTGTGTGCAATGATCTTGCCTGTGAATGGCCAATGCCCTCAGCCTGGACAACAGAGCAAGATCCTATCTCTTAAAAAAAAATAAAAAAAAACAGAAAGGAAGTAAAATGTCTTAAAGTATAACCCGATGCCATCAAAATCAGATTTTGCCCAGAATTTCGAGACCTGGATGATCTGATAAGTTAAATAGAGGAGTCAGTTCTCAATCAATGCTAAAGTAATTGGTATTTACTCTGTGTGTGTATGTGGTAGTAAACTCATCTCTTAATTTAGTTTTGTCAAGTTGAAGACTTCCCGTCACATAAAAAAGGAATTTCTGGGAGGCTGTCAGGAAAATTTAAAGCAAGACTGAGAAGAAGGGAAATCCTCTTGTGTGTGTGTGTGTATGTGTGTGTGTGTGAGTCAGGCTCCAGGCTAGAGTGTAGTGGCATGATCACAGCTCACCGCAGCCTTGACTCAACCTCCCTGGTCTCAGGCGAACCTCCCACCTCAGCCTCTTACATAGCTGGGACTATAGCTATGTGCCACCACACCCAGCTAATTTTTGTATTTTTTGTAGAAACAGGGTTTCACTGTGTTACCCAGGCTGATCTCAACCCCCTGGGCTCAAGTGATATGCCCAGCTTGACCTCCCAAAGTGCCAGGATTACAGGTGTGGTCCAGCTGAAATCGTCCTTTAAAACCAATCTGGTGACACACCCATTAGGGTTGCTGCTATCAAACAAAATAGAAAGCAACAAGTGTTGGTGAGGATGTAGAAAATGGAAACTTTGTGCACTGTTACTGGGAATGTAAAATAGCACAGAAACTATGGAAAACAGTGTGGGGGTTCCTCAAAAAATTACAAATAGAATTATCATATGACCCAGCAATTCTACTTCTGTGTCTCTACCCAAAATAATTGAAAAGGAGGACTCAGAAATATTTGAACACTTGCATGCATAGCTGCGTTATTCATGATACCCAAAGGTGGAAGCAACCCAAGTGCCCATTGACAGATAAAAGGATAAACAAGATGTGGTATATACAGTGGAATAATATTCAGTCTTAAAAAGGAAGGAAATTCTGCCGGGCGCAGTGGCTCACACCTATAATCCCAGCACTTTGGGAGGCCGAGGCGGGTGGATCACGAGGTCAAGAGATTGAGACCATCCTGGTCAACATGGTGAAACCCCATCTCTACTAAAAATGCAAAAATTAGCTGGGCGTGGTGGTGCGCACCTGTAGTCCCATAGTCCCAGCTACTCGGGAGGCTGAGGCAGGAGAATTGCTTGAACCCAGGAGGCGGAGGTTGCGGTGAGCCAAGATCGAGCCATTGCACTCCAGCCTGGGTAATAAGAGTAAAACTCCATCTCAAAAAAAAAAAAGGAAGGAAATTCTGAGACATGTTACAAAGTGGAGAACTTTAAAAACTGCGAAGTTAAATAAGACAGTCACAAAAGAACAAATATTATCTGATTCCACTTATATGTGGTGCCTCGAGTAGTCTAATTCATATGCACAGAAAGTCAAAGGGATACAAAAATTAACCGGGCATGGTGGTGCACACTTGTACTCTCAGCTACTTGGGAGACCTGAGGCGGGAAGATGGCTTGAGCCTGGGAGGTGGAGAGATCACGCCACTGCAATGCAGCCTGGGTGACAGAGCCAGACCCTGTCTCAAAAAAGAAAAAAGTCAAATAGTGGTGGTGGAGGGCAATGGAGAGTTAGTATTTAATGAGTACAGAATTTCAGTTTGGGAAGATGGAAAAGTCCCAGAGGTGGTGGTGATGTGGTAATGGTTGTACAACAATGTGAATATATTTAATGCTACTGAACTGTACACCTAAAATGGTTAAAGGGCTAAATATTGTGGTTTTTTATATATATATACATATATATATATATAAAACCACAATTAAAAACATTATTATTATTATTTGTTCTTTTCACTATCTACCTGGAGATAAAAAACATTATTTTTTTAAAGACAGGAAAAAATAACCCAATCCACTCTTTGTTGAATACGTACCACCTGCCAAGTACATGCATTATTTACCCTACTAACTGTTTAATATATGTCTCAATGTTTTGGACCTGCCATTTTAACCTCTAATGTCATTTTGCCTCCATTTCATAAATATACATATTTTATTTTTTTATTTTTAAAATATACATATTTTAATCAAGTTGCCAATTTCCAATTTTTGCCATTTTAATTCTGTGGAATTGTTTTGTGGAGTATTTCCTAGGCAAAGTTTGCAAGGAAGATTTAGTTCATCAATAAAAACTAGATCCCTATCAAATTTTACAGAGTTTTCATATCTGCTACTGTCACTTTATGAGTGCTCCTTATTTGTATTAAGTATAATTTGATTTGGAGTTTTTTGTTTTTTTTTTTTGATATGGAGTCTTGCTCTGTCACCCAGGCTGGAGTACAGTGGTGCGATCTCTGCTGACTGCAATCTCTGCCTCCTGGGTCAAGGCAATTCTCCTGCTTCAGCCTCCTGAGTAGGTGGGACTACAGGCACATACCACACCTGGCTAATATTTTGTATTTTTAAAATTAGAGATGGGGTTTCACTGTGTTAGCCAGGATGGTCTTGATCTCCTGACCTTGTGATCTGCCCACCTTGGCCTCCCAAAGTGCTGGGATTACAGGTGTGAGCCACCACTCCCGGCCAATTTTTTTTTTTGTGTGTGTGTGTTGGAGTCTTGCTCTGTCGAGCTCAGGCTGGAGTGCAGTGGCTCGATCCTGGCTCACTTCAACCTTGGCCTCCTAGGTGTAAGCAATTGTGCTGCCCCAGTTTCCCAAGTAGCTAGAATTACAGGAGCCCGCCACCAGGCACGGCTGATTTTCTGTATTTTTAGTAGAGATAGGGTTTCACCATATTGGCCCGTCTCAAACTCCCAACCTCAGGTGATCCTCCCTCTTTGGCCTCCCAAAGTGCTGGGATTATAGGCACGACCCACCGCATCTGGACTGGGGTGATTTTTTAAATAGTTTTCAATGTTTAAACATATGATTTTCCAAAAATTTTTTTAGTCTAAGATAATTTTACTAGATAGAGTTTTAGCTGTTTTCAGTTTTAAATTGTACTGATTATTTCTACCAGTAATAATCATTATGAATGGATAATACTACAGAATTACTTTTAATATCAGAGTCTTTTCTACGTGAAGCAGAACATTTCATTCACAACTATGTTTGTTCCTCAGTATACGTAAGGGATCAGTCCAGGACCCCTTAGTATACCAAAATCTGCCTCTACTTAAGTCCCACAGTTGGCCCTGTGGAACCTGCTAATATGCGAAGTCAGCCCTGCCATATTGGGTTTTGTGTCCCGAGAATACTATTTTCAATCTGTGATTGGTTGAAAAAAATCCATGTAAGTGGGCTGGGCATAGTGGCTCACACCTGTAATCCCAGCACTTTGAGAGGCTGAGGCTGGAGGATCACTTGAGGTCAGGAGTTCAAAACCAACCTGGCCAACATGGTGAAACCCTGTCTCTAGGAAAAATACAGAAAAAGTAGCTAGGCATGGTGGTGGGCACCTGTAATTCCAGCTACTCTGGAGGCTGAGCAGGAGAATACCTTGAACCCAGGAGGCAGAGGTTGTAGTGAGCAAGATCTCACCACTGCACTCCAGCCTGGGTGACAGAGGGAGACTTCATCTCAAAAAAAAAAAAATCCGTGTAAGTGGACCCGTGAAGTTCAAATCTGTGTTGTTCAAGGGTCAACTGTATTGTTCATTGCTCAATTTATGAAGCTCTAATAGCTAATAAAACTTGAAATCAGGCCAGGCGCGGTGGCTCAAGCCTGTAATCCCAGTGCTTTGGGAGGCCGAGGCGGGCGGATCACAAGGTCAAGAGATCGAGACCATCCTGGCCAACATGGTGAAACTCTGTCTCTACTAAAAATACAAAAATTAGCTGGGCATGGTGGCATGCGCCTGTAGTCCCAGCTACTCAGGAGGCTGAGGCAGGAGAATCGCTTGAACCCAGGAGGCGGAGGTTGCAGTGAGCCGAGATTGTGCCAATGCACTCCAGCCTGGCGCCTGGTGACAGAGAGAGACTCTGTCTCAAAACAAAACAAAACAAAACTTGATATCAAACCTTTGGGTATTTAAACATTGTTTACACATTTAATTAAATATGCTTAAAATTTTAAAGCACAATTAAGGTTTTAGTATGGCTGATTCTTACGAATACTTCAGATATCTTGAAGAGCAGACAACACATACAGAAGTAATGGTTTATTGGGAAGCTGGTGAGGTTTAAGCTTCAGGCCCCTCACTTGCACCGCCCCTTTCAAGGCCCTGTATTCATACTTACATTTGTACCTTACTTTGCATTTTTTTCCTTAAAGAAAGCTGCCCAAATTGTGTAAGCTTCTGGCCCCACAAAATCTAGATCCTCATGCCCCATGCTTCTTTGGATCCTTGCTTTATTTTGTTATCCTCCTAAGGCTTCCGTACCATTATTTGTTTATTTATTTAGAGACAGAGTATTACTCAGTTGCCCAGGCTGGAGTGCAGTGATATAATCTCAGCTCACTGCAGCCTCAACCTCCCAGTCTCAAGCTATCCTCCCACCTCAACCTCCCAAGTAGTTAGGACAACAGGCGCACGCCACCAGGCCCAACTAATTTTTATATTTTTTTGTAGAGACAGGATTTCACTATGTTGCCCAGGCTGGTCTGGAACTTCTGGGCTCAAGCAATCCACCCACCTTGGCCTCCCAAAGGGCTGGAATTATAGGCATGAGCCACCACACCCAGGTGAATTTATTTATTTATGTATTTATTTATTTATTTATTTATTTAGAGATGGAGTCTCACTCTGTCACCCAGGCTGGAGTGCAGTAGCATGATCTCAACTCACTGCAACCTCCACTTCCCAGGTTTGAGCAATTCTCCTGCCTCAGCCTCCTAAGTAGCTGGGATTACAGGCGGCTAATTTTTGTATTTTTAGTAGAGATGGAGTTTCACTGGCCGGGCGTGGTGGCTCACGTTTGTAATCCCAACACTTTGGGAGGCCGAGGCAGGCAGATCACGAGGTCAGGAGATCAAGACCATCCTGGCCAACATGGTGAAACCCCGTTTCTAAAAAAAAAAAAAGACATAGATGGAGTTTCACCATGTTGGCCAGGATGGTCTTCTTAAACTCCTGCATGAACCACCTCGAGTGGCTGAAAATACTTATTTTTTAAAGTTAGATGTTAGCCGGGTGTGATGGCTCACGCCTGTAATCCCAGCACTTTGGGAGGCTGAGGCGGGCAAATCACGAGGTCAAGGGATCGAGACCATCCTTTGGTGAAACCCCATCTCTACTAAAAAAAAATACAAAAATTAGCTGGGCATGGTGGCACGCGCCTGTAGTCCCAGCTACTTGGGAGACTGAGGCAGGAGAATTGCTTGAACTCAGGAGGCGGAGGTTGCAGTGAGCCGAGATCGTGCCACTGCACTCGAGCCTGGCACCTGGCAACAGAGTGAGACTCTGTCTCAAAAAAATAAATAAATAAAGTTAGATGTTTACCTACCTTTCTTTCTTTCTTTTTCTTTCTTTCTCCTTCCTTCCTTCTTTCCTTTTCTTTTCTTTCTTTTCTTTTTCTTCTTTTTTTTTTTTGAGATGCAGTCTTGCTCTGTCACTAGGCTGGAGTGCAGTGGCACGATCTCGGCTCACTGCAACCTCTGCCTCCTGGGTTCAAGGGATTCTCCTGCTTCAGCCTCCCAAGTAGCTGGGATTAGAGGCGCCCACCACCACGCCCAGCTAATTTTTACATTTTTAGTAGAGTGGAGGTTTCATCATGTGGGCCAGGATGGTCTTGATCTCTTGACATCATGATCTGCTCACCTCAGCCTCCCAAAATGCTGGGACTACAGGCATGAGCCACTGCACCCAGACTACATTTCTTTTTCCAATTCAACATAGCATGTTGCTATACCTTATATTTGTCACACTGACAGATGAATTGTGGATGTTTTCTAAGATGTTGGAGTAAAGATCATTGCATTGGAAAAGGCATGGGATCTGGGTGTGCCTCTGACAAAGGGCAGGGTCAAAGGTCCTGCTTTATTTACTTAATCTTCATGACCACCAAATGAGGAAAGCAGTATTGTCATCTCCATTTTACAGTTGAGGAAACTGCTCCCAACCTCTTCCACATCACAGACACATGTAGAAAATAACGCATGGTGCATTGGATTAAACATAAGACACTGGCCGGGGCCAAAGGTACAAGGTGACCATTAGTCCTGGTTTGCCCAGGACTTTCCCAGTTTTTAAGCTGAAAGTCCCAAGTCCATTGTTGCAGAAACCTCCCCAACACCCAGTCCCAGTTAAACTAAGATGGTTAGTTACCCTGGTCGGGGGTTTCTGGCTGACCTATGGATGAATGTCTTATTGCTCCTGTAAACTTTGGGTGCTGTACTGGTATGCCTGACCACTCCAGTGAGGCTGTCATCAGCCTAAGGTCACAAAGATAGTAGAGGGAGGAGCTGGAAGTTCTGTGTGACTCCTGAGACCAACTTTTTGTAGAGACGAGGTTTTGTTATGTTGCCTAGGCTAGTCTCAAACACCTGGCTTCAATTGATCTGCCAGCCTCAGCCTCCCAGAGTTCTTGGATTACAGGCATGAGCCACTGTGCCCGGCCAGTATTTATCACTTTAGAGTACTCCAGGAAGAAGTGTACCCAGGAGGACAGATGGTAAGAGAGACACCTACAAAGAAGTGACAGTGCCCAATCTAAGTGTCATGCTAAGAACTTAGGATTTTTTTTTCCCACAGCCGTGGGGAGCCACAGGTTTTTGGAGCAGAAGAGTTACAAAATCACTTCCAGGTTGAGTAAGGCAGAATAAGGGAGTGTGGAGAGCCGGGAACTACCTGAGACTGGAGGCAGGGAGATCTGTTAGGAGGCTGGATTAACAGACCCTTGTAGCGATGATGTGGACCTGCACCAGGCAGAGGCAGTGGGAAAGAAAGGGGCAGAGCAAGCAGAAGTCATAGAAAGGGGCAAAGCTTTGGATGCCTTCAAGTCAATAATTTTTTTATTCATCCAGCCTTATTCACTCCACCATACATTTATTTGATAAATAAATATATATTTAGTGCCAGGAGCTGTGCTAACCCTCAAGTGACTCTAGTTTTGAATCTGGGTGAAATTCAGAAATGGATGAGGAAAAATAGAGTGGAACCTAGGAACAGAAGCAGGCTTCTTCAATTAATGTTTGGCCAGGCCAAGTTTGTCAATTGTGGCCAACTTCAGAATTCCTGAGATTTTTAAGGAAAAAATCAACCATCACCAAGAGCCCAGCTTAGAGAAGACACGAATAGATGGTATAATTTGAGGTTTCATCACGACTTATTCTTTTGAGCAGTCACTGCTGCTGCAAAGGGGAAAATTTTAGTAATTATTCCATGATCTTTTCACTTTTTTTTTTTTTTTTGAGGTGGAGTCTCACTCTGTCGCCCAGGCTAGAGTGCAGTGGCACAATCTTAGCTCACTATAACCTCTGCCTCCCAGGTTCAGGCAGTTCTCCTGCCCCAGCCTCCTAGTAGCTGAGATTACAGGTGCACACTACCACACCTGGCTCTTTTTTTTTTTTTTTTTTTTTTTTTTGGTAATTTTAGTAGAGACAGGGTTTCACCATGTTGGCCAAACTGGTCTCGAACTCCTTGACTTTAGGTGATCCATCCGCCACAGCCTCCCAAAGTGCTGAGATTACAGGAGTAAGCCACTGCACCTGGCCTGATCTGTGCACTTTCCTCCTCCAAAACCTTCAGTGGCTCCTGTGAACTGTAAGAAAAAATTCAAGGTTCGGCCGGGCACAGTGGCTCACGCTTGTAATCCCAGCACTTTGGGAGGCCAAGGCAGGCGGATCATGAGGTCAGGAGTTTGGGATCAGCCTGGCCAATATGGTGAAACTCCATCTCTACTAAAAATACAAAAAATTAGCCAGGTGTGGTGGCAGTCACTTGTAATCCCAGCTACTAGTTGGAGGCTGAGGCAGGAGAATCCCTTGAACCCGGGAGGAGGAGGTTACAGTGAGCTGAGACTGAGTCACTGCACTCCAGCCTGAGCAACAGAGCAAAACTCCATCTCAAAAAAAAAAAAGAAAAAGTTCAAGGTTCTTAGAATGGCATCCAAACTGAGCACCATCCATTACAGTTATAATTTTACATTTGTCTGCATGACTCTGTCACCAGCACTTGCCACAGTCCTTGGCACATAGAGGCTGCTTAATAAATGGATGTTGAGTGAATGTTAAATGCATGAGTGAATGAACGCAAAAGAGCAAAGTGTCTTTGCCTGGGCTACAGGTCAGCAGTCATAGATTCTGTCCTAGCCCTCTGTGGACTTGAACCCCAGGATAATCACAGCTGCAGCATGGCTTCCCAGAGGCTCTGAGGCCAGGAATGGGCAAAGGTGATAGCACCTGAGGGCTTTCCCTTCCTGCAAGGGCTTTCCTACCAGGTGTTTGTTTTATATAATGCAAACTAAAAGTAAAATACTAAGTCTCATTCCGACTGAATGGACCCCCTCTTGGCTATGGGGACTCCACAAAAACCTTAAAAACTGAATTCCTGGCCATGATGACATACTTTGTTATACCCACTCCCTTTTGGAGTCAGGCACAACAACTGACCAGCATAAATATTAAAATAGAGATGGTAAGGCTGACAAAACAGACTCTTTGTGGCAATAAGATACCAAATTATAAACAAGACCTAAGGCCATGCCACTCAAAGGTTAAGTCATGCCAGCAGGCCATCAACCTGCTACATGGCATCTTATCATCATTTAAAACATTCCCTTCTGGTGGGGCATGGTGGCTCACACCTGTAATCCCAGCACTTTGAGAGGCCGAAGTGGGTGGATCACCTCCAGTCAGGAGTTCAAGACCAGTATGGCCAATGTGGTGAAACCCCATCTCTACTAAAAATACAAAAATTAGGCCGGGTGCAGTGGCTCACACCTGTAATCCCAGCACTTTGGGAGGCCAAGGTGGGCAGATCACTTAAAGTCAGGAGTTCAAGCCAGCCTGGGCAACATGGTGAAATCTCATCTCTACTAAAAATATAAAAAAAATTAGCCAGCCATGGTGGTGCGTGCCTGTAATCCCAGCTACTTGGGAGGTTAAGGCAGGAGAATCACCTGAGCCCGGGAGGTGGAGGTTGCAGTGAGCCAAGATCCCACCACTGCACTCCAGCCTGGGTGACAGAGGGAGACTCCATCTCAAAAAAAAAAAAAGAAAAAAACCCAAACAAAAATTAGCAAGCCATGGTGGCAGGTGCCTGTAATCCCAGCTACTCGGAAGGCTAAGGCAGAGAGTCACTTGAGCCCAGGAGGGAGAGTTTGCAGTCAGCTGAGATTGTGCTACTGTACTCCAGCCTGGGCAACAAGAGTGAAACTCCATCTCAAAAAAATAAAATAAAATGAAAAGAATCTCTGGGCGGGTTGTGGTGGCTTATGCCTGAAATCCCAGCACTTTGGGAGGGTGAGTTGGGCAGATCTATTGAGCCCAGGAGTTTGAGACCAGTCTGAACAACATTATCTGGATGTGGTGGTTTGTACCTGTAGTTCCAGCTATTTGAGAGGTTGAGATGGGGATATTGCTAGAGCCTAGGAGGTAGAAGTTGCAGTAGGGCCACTGCATTGCAGCCTGGGTGGCAGAGTGAGACCGTGTCTACAAAAATAAATAAATAAATAAAAACCGTCTAAGCCCCTGCTTCAAGATATCCTGCCTTTTCAGGCCAAATCTATGTATATCTTCCATGTATTGATTTATGTCTTTGCCTGTAACTCTTGCCTCCCTAATATGTATAAAACCAAACTGTAATTCAACCTCCTGGGACCACTTACTCAAGGCTTCTTGGGTTTGTGTTTTCACCAGTGTGGTCACTCATATTAACTCAGATAAGAAACCTCTTTAAAATATTTTACAGAGTTTAGTTTTTCTACTAACACGTACTACTGAGGTTATAGGACAAAAAGGTATACAACAAAAACATGAAGAATCTTTGCTTCTTGTCAGCTTCACACAACATGCCTTTTTTTTCTTTTTTTGAGACAGGATCTCACTCTGTTGCCAAGCCTGGAGTGCAGTGGTGATCTTGGCTCATTGCAGCCTCAGCCTCCTGGGCTGAAGTGATCCTCCCATCTCAGCCTCCCAAATAGCCAGAACTACAGGTACGTGCCCCCAACCAGCTAATTTTTTTTTTTTTAAAGAGATGGAGCCTCCTCATGTTGTTTAGGCTGGTTTTGAATTCCTGGGCTCAGGCCGCCCTCCCACCTTCGCCTCACAAAGGGCTGGGATAACAGGTATGAGCCACTGTGCCTAGCCAACATGCTTTTCTCTTAAGAGTGGTGGGATTTCCTGGAAATTACAGTTGCCAAGAGTCAAACAAATGCTTTGGGCAATTTGAAAAAGAGGAGCTGTTTTGTAGCTAGGAAGGCACAGTCTGGACCACTCAGATTTCCCTCTTTACTTGCCTCTGTCAGCAAACCCAGCACAGGCTCTCCCAGCTGGTCAGGCCAGGCCCGGGAAGAAATACTGCCATTGAGTCGCTGGCTTCTGACAGAGGACTGAATTGGGGCATAGGTCCCCACCCACACCCCTGCTTCCACTCTGAGTCCTGGCTGTGCCTGTCTGGGCTGGGAGCATCTTTCCTTTAAAAAAAGATTATTTGTTTACTTATTTTTTGAGATGGAGTATTGCTCTGTCACCAGGCTGGAGTGCAGTGGCACAATCTCAGTTCACCGCAAGCTTCGACTCCCTGGTTCAAGTGATTCTCCTACCTCAGCCTCCCGTGTAGCTGGGATTACAGGCACGTGTCCCCACATCCAACTAATTTTTGTATTTTTAGTAGAGACAGAGTTTCACCATGTCAGTTAGGATGATGTGGATCTCCTGACCTTGTGATCCACCCACCTCAGCCTCCCAGAGTGTTCAGATTACAGGCGTGAGCCACTGTGCCTGGCCTATTTATTTATTTAATGAGATTTGGTCTTGCTGTGTTGCTTAGGTTGGTCTTGAACTCCTGGACTCAAGTAATCCTCCCACTTTGGCCTCCCAAAGTGCTGGGATTACAGGCTTAAGCCACTGTGCTTGACTGAGGGCATCTTTTTCTGATTCACACAAAGGCCTAGAAGAGTGGCCTTTTCTATATACATAAAGATATCATCTCAGTTACTGATGGTGGTGATGATGGGATCTTTAGGGGACACTGACCAAAAAGCTGAGTTTTGTGTTTTTTTTTTTCTTTTTGTAGAGACAGGGTTTCACCATATTGGTCAGGCTGGTCTCGAACTCCTGACCTCAGGTGATCCACCTGCCTTGGCCTCCCAAAGCACTGGGATTACAAGCATGAGCCACCGTGCCCAGCCAAAGCTGAGGTATTTAAAAGAAGCCCCTGCGGGCCTGGTGCGGTGACTGACGCGTGTAATCCCAGCACTTTGGGAGGGTGAGGTGGGTGGATCCCTTGAGCCAAAGAATTTGAGACCCACCTGGGCAACACAGCCAAACCCCCTTTCTGGTAAAAATACAAAAATTAGCCGGGTATGGTGGTGTGTGCTTGTAGTCCCAGATACCTGAGAAACTGAGGTGGGATGATTGCTTAAGTCTGGGAGTTCAGGTCTGCAATGAGCCACGATAGCGCCACTGCATTCTAGCCTGGGTGACAGAGTGAGACCCTGTCTCAAAAAAAAAAAAAGTA
This sequence comes from Aotus nancymaae, assembly GCF_030222135.1. Lineage (NCBI taxonomy): Eukaryota > Metazoa > Chordata > Mammalia > Primates > Aotidae > Aotus > Aotus nancymaae. Next base: position 24,530,056 of record NW_026988467.1, read on the forward strand.
ACAAAGAAGCCCTGCATATAGTCAAAAGCTGAGTAAGAAGACTCTAGCACCCCTCAGATGGGTTTAAGGGGAGCTCCTGTGCCCTCCCAGAACTCTCTCTTTTGTTCCAATTTCAAGTGTAGCCATTGCCAACTCCCTTCTCAGCCCTGGGAGAGCTGGCTGCTCTGGACTCCTTGCCTGCCCTCCTTCCCCATCAGTCCCATAGGTTAACTTCCACGCATACCTCAACATGTCCTAGATTATAAATCAGGCCACAGGCTAGGGGCAAGAAAAGTCACACAGTTTTTATTTTCGTTCAATCAACAGCAATTGGTCTCTGGGCTTTCTTCCCTCTGGACTGGCAGAAGATTCAGTCTTGGTAGTTATTTTGATGCCCCTCATTTTCTTGGGGTGACCTAGGCCCTAAACAGAAATGGGGCTTTAGTCTTTAGTGGTTTGTGGGCCTAATATACACATTGGCTAACACTGCACAGTTCCTAGGACAGGGACTTAGCTAGGCCAGGAGCCTTGCTGATTTATTTGTGTAATGCCCATCTTTTCTGCTGAATGTAAGCCTGTGAGGGCAGAGGCTTTGCACTGTTCACCACTTTTTTTTTTTTTTCAGATAGAGTCCTGCTTTTGTCACCCTGGCTGGAGTGTAATGGCGTGGTCTTGGCTCACTGCAACCTCTGCCTCCTGGGTTCAAGGGATTCTCCTGCCTCAGCCTCCCAAGTAGCTGGGATTACAGGTGCACTCCCCCATGCCCAGCTAATTTTTGTAATTTTAGTAGAGATGGGTTTTCGCCATGTTGGCCAGGCTGGTCTCGAACTACTGACCTCAGGTGATTCGCCCACCTCAGCCTCCCAAAGTGCTGGGATTACAGGTGTGAGCCACCGCGCCTGGCCTGTTCACCACTTTCAAGACATGAAATATTTCTTAAACACAAGTAAATGTCCAAGGACTTCCTGTCTAAGGATCTGCTACCTTCCAGAGGCAACCTGGACTCTTAAGACCCAGCAACATCTCTCTGCTTCCCTGGCTATGCCAGTCTCCCCTCTCTTACCACTGTTCCCTCCCTCCTTTCACAAACCCCTCTAGGAGATCAGAGGACACACCCTGGAGGTGGTTGTGTCCAAGAAGCTATGGCTTTCTACCCTGCCACATCCTCCTCCAAGGGAAGAGAGCTTTGGTACCTACTTAGAATGGGGTTTAAAAATACAGTTAGAACAGGAACTACTCAACCAATTACCCATCTACAGTCTCTTCAGTTCCTCCCTACTACTAGTTACAAGTTCCTAAGCATCGCCCCTTACAGCTTTTCATCAAGACTTCTGCTATGTTTGAATGTTGGTTCACTCTAAAATTGGTGTTATAATTGGTTACCATTATGGAGGTGTTGGGAGGTTGGACTTTTGGGAGGTGATTGGACCATAAGGGCTCCACTCTCGTGAGTGGGATTAATGCTATTATAAAAGGGTAAGTTTCGCCTTCTTTTGTCTTAGTCCTTTTGCCAAGACATGTCATATGAGGACTCAGCCTTTCTCCCTCCAGAGGATGCAGATTGCAAGGCACCATCTTGGAAAAAGTGAATGGCCTCACCAGACACCCAACCTGCTGGCGCCTTGATCTTATACTTTCCAGCCTGCAGAACTGTGAGCCAATATATATTTCTGTTCTTTTTGAAATACTCAGTCTCAGGTATTCTGTAGTAGCATAAAATGGACTATGACGACTTCCCTGCCTCAGCCTCCTTGCTGGTCTCCCTGAAAGTCCATCTTCCACAGAGGCAGTACAATCTTTCTAAAATGCAAATTAGGTTATATCTCTGCCATAGCTCCCCACAGCTCTCAGCTCAAACAGCCGAGCACAGCCTGGCTCCTGCATGCTTCCCTAGCCTTAGCACCCAAGCCCAATGTCACCCAACTCAGCTCTCTGGGATGTTTCAGCTCCTTCTGCCTGGGATACCCTCCTCCCCAACTTGCCCCTTTTCCTGCTAACTCCTACTTGTAAATTAAAGTTAAGCTGGTGAAAACCATATCTTATGTGCTTTGCCATGCAAAGCAACAAGAAAGACTCAAGACCACCTGAGAAGTCTTCTTCCCAAAAAGTCAAACCTGAATGTCATCAAACCCTTGGCTGTAACTACCAGTTCACAGGAAATATGGCGGACAGAGGAATATGTTAAATGGCACCACCAGGAAGGAATCAGCCAAATTCTTCAGAATGTGGGAAATTCATAGGACAAAGAACAAGGTAAATAGAGAGAGGGCAGGAGAGCTACAAATTAAGGAAAACTGAAGAGACACATCTACCAAATGCAATGTGTGGACCTTGTTTAGACCCTGATTTGAAAGAACTCATTAAAAAAAAGAGAGACATCAGGGAAATTTGAACATTGACCGCGTATCTGGTGGAAGTAAGGAATTACTGTTTTTTTTTAGATCTGATGATGTGTTAGAAAAAGAGAGTCCTTATCTTTTGGAGATATATACTATTTATGTTCAAAATGATATGGTCACTGGAATTTACTTTAACATAATACAGTGGGGGCCAGGTATTGTAGCTCACACCTGTAAGCCCAGTGCTTTGGGAGACTGAGGTGGGAGGATCACCTGAGGCCAGGAGTTTGGGACCAGCCTGGGTAACATAGTGAGATGCTATTTCTAAAAAAAAAAAAGAAAAAAATTAGCCAGGCGAGGTAGTGAGTGCCTATAGTTCCAGCTACTCCAGAGGCTGAGACGGGAAGATAGCTTGAGCCCAGGAGGTTGAGGCTATAGTGAGCTATGATCTTGCCACTGCATTCTAGCCTGGGTGGCAGAGTGAGACACGTCCCCCAACCCCCCCCCTTTTTTTTTTAGACAGAGTCTTGCTCTGTCACTCAGGCTGGAGTGCAATGGAGCAATCTTGGCTCACTGCAACTTCCACCTCCTGGGCTTAAGGGATCCTCCTGCCTCAGCCTCCCAAGTAGCTGGACTATAGACACATATTACCACACTCGGCTAATTTTATATTTTTTGTAGAGATGGGGTTTCCCTATGTTGCTTAGGCTGGTCTTGAACTCCTGGGCTCAAGTGATCCTCCTGCCTTATCCTATCAGAGTGCTGGGATAACAGGCATGAGCCACTGCACCCGGCCTGAGACCCCTTCTCTAAAAAAATATATAAATAGGCCTGTTGCGGTAGCTAACACCTATAATCCCAGCATTTTGGGAGGCCGAGGAGGGCAGACCACAGGTTCAAGAGCTCAAGACCATCCTGGCCAACATGGTGAAACCCCATCTCTTCTAAAAATACAAAAATTAGCTGGGTGTCGTGGCATGCGCCTGTAGTCCCAGTTACTTGGGAGGCTGAGGCAGGAGAATCGCTTGAACCTGGGAGGCGGAGGTTGCAATGAGCCAAGCTCACGCCACTGTACTCCAGCCTGCCAAAAGAGTGAGACTCTGTCTCAAAAGAAACAAAAAAACATAAATAAATGTTAAAATAATAAAAAATTTTAAAAGTTTTTTAAATAAGATAATTAAATGGGAGTATAGATTAAGTAAGATTTGGCATAAATTCATAATTGCTGTAGCTGGAGGAAGGTACTTGGGGGTTCATTACACGATTCGCTCTCCTGTTTCAGTTTGACAGTTTTCATTATACAATGTTTTGATTTTCAGCCTTGAAGGAAAAAAAAAAAATGTTAAGAAAGGATTAAACCTGTGTCACTTCCTCCCAGAAGTCCTCTCACATTCCTCAGTCTGAGTGAGATCCCCCTTTCCAGGTCTGGCCGATTCACCTGACTTGCTGACCTGTAATCCTGTGGTTTGCCCCTCCCTCTTGGGGGCAGGGGCTGCACTGGCAGGACAGGTGTGGCTTCCACTTAAGGGTCCAGACGCCTGCCTCCTTGGGCCAGCCCAGATCACAACCTGCTGGGCAAAGGAGGAAAAACCAGAGGAGCCAGACGCCTTAGAGGACCTGGAACACTGGTAACAGGACAGGGTGTTCTGCTCAGGCACGTGGCCACAGACAACTATTTGGGAAGCTTGCGGTGTGAACAACAGACAGCTCCTGGAGAATCCCACGGCTCTGGTGAAGTGAGCCCCGAGGATGAGGCTGCTCGCTTGGCTGATTTTCCTGGCCTACTTCGGAGGTGCCAGGGCTGAACCAGGTACAGCACTGGGAATGTCTGCTCAGCCTTTGTTTTGTACTATGAACTGTGAGGCTGCTGGATGCTGCTCGCAGCAAGCTTGGAAGTGCTTCTAAAGATAGCAAGGCAGGAGCTAGGGCTGGGAGACAGGGTGGGGAGAGCTAGTGGGCCTTGGCGGGTGCTATTTGAGGCTGAAGATTTTCAGTGGAGGCGACAGCTGGCCAGGGAGGGACACCGACTTTGCAAAGAGGTCTGGGTATTTTAGAGCCAGCTAATTATTAGAGGTAGGAGGTGGCAGGAAAGATTCGTGAACTCATTCAACAAATGAGGGCCTTCCCTGTACCATGCATTATTCTAGGAGCAAGGGATATATCAGAGAAGAAAACAAAGTCCTGGTCCTAATGAAGAATTCCTTTATCTAGGGGAAAAAAACCACATGAACAAATAAAATACACAGCACTGGAGGAGATGATATGTGTTATGGAGAAAATAAAGTAGAACAGGAAGCACAAGGTGTGGGGAGGGGATACTTATAAGGCGGCCAGAAAAGAGCTGTCAAATCAGGTGACATTCAAGTGGAGCCCCCAGGCAGCGAGTCGGGGAGCCACATGGGTGTCCAGAACATTACAGGAAGAGAGGACAGTGCACGGGGCCTGAGGTGGACGCACAAGTGATGTGCGTGAGGAACAGCAAGGAAGCCTGCGTGGCTGGAGCAGGGATGGCAGGAGCGGGGGATTAGGTTAGAGGGTGGGTAGGTCCCAGCCCATGGATAGCCTCGAAGGCTCTCTTGAGAACTACGACATTTTTCTTTCCATGTGGCTGTAGATAGGAAGGACTCAGACTTTTGGTCAGGGTGAAATGTGATGTCATTGGAGGGTTCTAGGCACAGGCTTAATGTATTCTGACTTCTTTATGTGTAAAAGGAGCCTTGAGGCCAGACGCAGTGGCTCACATCTGTAGTCCCAGTACTTTGGGAGGCCAAGGAGGGTGGATTGCTTGAGTCCAGGAGTTTGAGACCAGCCTGGGCAACATAGCAAAACCGTGGCTCTACTAAAAATACCAAAAATTAGCTGGACGTGGTAGTGGGCACCTGTAGTCCCAGCTACTTGGGAGACTCAGATGGGAGAATTACCTGAGCCTGGGAGGTTGAGGCTGCAGTGAGCTGTGATGGTGCCACTGCACCCCAGCCTGGGTGATAGGAGTGAGACCCTGTCTCAAAAAAAAAAAAAAAGAAAGGGCCAGGCGCGGTGGCCCGTGCCTGTAATCCCAGGTACTCAGGAGGCTGAGGCGGGAGAACTGCCTGAACCCAGGAGGCGGAGATTGCGGTAAGCCGAGATCGCGCCATTGCACTCCAGCCTGGGTAACAAGAGCGAAACTCCATCTCAAAAAAAAAGAAAGAAAGAAAGAAAGAAAATGAAAGAAAAATATCCTCTTTTAGAGCCCCTTTGAAGTAGGTGCTAATATCATTATACCCATTTTGCAGATGAGGCAAATGAGTCTCAGGGGGAACACTGCACTTGCTGAAGATCTCCCAACTAGGAAGTGGCAGGATAAAGCCTGTGCCTGGCTGTACTATGCTTCATGTCCTCTTGGGATGGTGGGGTTTAGAAGTACTATTTTTTTCTCTTTTCTCCAAACTTGCTGGAATGTATACATCTGTAATTTTAAAACAAAAGTAAATTTAAAAGGAATTCCGCAGCACCTGTAAGGTTTTTCTGACTCCATGTGTCTTCCTGAAGCACAGGTGGATTCTGAGACGGATCAGACAGATCATCCCTGCTTTGCATTAAACTGCTGGGTTTCTGCCTCCACTTTCCTTAGCCAGGAGCTTGGGTGGGTGCCAACTTGCTGTCTCCTTCTCCTCCCACACATGTCCTGTGCAATATTTTACTCCTTTCTCAGCTTCTAACTGCAGAGAAGCAGACAGGTTCTTCCCTTGCGGGTTAGCTTGGTAGGAAAACATTCCCCGGAAGGCCAGCCCAGGGCTAAGGGAGCAGGACCAGGGTGTAATGGGCAGGAATGGTAACACCTACCTCTGGAGCTGTGGAGGTGTTGTGAGCAGAGGGTAATCCCTGTAGGGGGTCAGTAAATGTTGGTTTTAACAAATGAACTCCATGGGTTTTGGAGGGCCTCTGTTTACAGAGGACGAATTACAATTGTGTTTTGGGGCTAATGCTGAGCCTCAGTAGCAAAGGACTGAAATAGGGACTGAGATCATTGTGTGGTGTGGGTTATAAACAATAACAGACAAAAGCCACTGAATCACAGGAGTCAGAACTGGGAGGGCCTTCAGGGAACCTCTGTTCAGTACTTTCATCTTATACTTGAGGAAACAGAGGTCTGAGGGACAGTGTGACCCAGGGAATGAGCCCTAAGGCTCCCTTGCTCACTCCAGAGCCAGGTGTTCTGTGTAAGAATGATTTCACCCACACAAGTGAGGCAGGAGGTGGGACTGGACTCCACAGGTGGGGCTTGACCGAACCAAATTGAGGACTAGCTAAAACAGGGCCTGGGCAAAAGCAGTTTTCATTCAAACACACCCAGCAGTGTGGCATGTCAATTTACCTTTGCCATGGCAACACCCAGGAGTTATTGCCCCTTTCCATGGCAGTGACCCAATGATTTAAAAGTTACTACCCTTTCTCTAGAAATTTCTGCATAAACTGCCCCTTAATCTGCAGGCAATTAAAAGTGGGTATAAATGTGTGCCAAACTGCCCTGAGCTGCTACTCTCTGCTTATGGGGTAGCCCTGCTCTGCAGGAGCCGTCATGGAGCTGTAACATTACCCTTCAACAAAGCTGTTTCCTTCAACCTCAAGCTTGCCCTTGAATTCTTTCCTGGGCAAAGCCAAGAACCCTCATGGGCTAAGCTCCACTTTGGGGCTCACCTGCTCTGCATCATAACCATCCCCTTGCTGGGTACATTCTAATCCTCATTTTATAGATGAGGAAATTGAGACTCAGCTCCAAAAATCCATTGCTCAAGTTGCCCCTGCTTGTATGGAAGAGCCAGGATTCAAAATCAGGCATCCCTGATTGCAAGTTTCATGTATATCCTTACAGAAATAACCTACTGCCTGAAGCCAGAAAACTTAGGTCCTACCTGTGGTCCTGGCTTTGAATACCTGTGTGTCCTGCAGCCTTTATTTTACTATTTATAAGATAGGGACATAGCCCCATCATAAGTCAAGGAACACCTGTATATATCTCCAAGGTCATGCTGGTAGGTGGTGGCAGAGTAAACTACACTGTGATCATTTCCATTCTGATGTGCTCAGAATCCTCAGTCTGCCACTCACTCAGTTTCCTCATCTGTAAAATGAGTACATCTTAGGATGCATTTCATAATGTTGTTGTGAGGCTGCATGAATAGAGTGTGTGGTGCAGTGTCTAGCATTCAGTAGGTGCTAAATGAATGGCAGGTGCCTTCCTGCCCTCCTGTCCCCAACCATAAAGGAACTCACCTTCTGGCCATTTTAAGAACTTAGGTTTTATAAATGACTATGGGAGTTCTCCCCACCCTCATCACAAATCATACTAAAAGCATCCCATATCATGTATGATTTTAATTTATTTTATTTTTCTTTTTTGGAGACAGGGTCTCTATCTGTTGCCTAGGCTGGAGTGTGGTGCTGCAATCATACTTCAAGCTAACCTTAAACTCCTGGATTTAAGAGATTCTCCTGAGGCCGGGCGCGGTGGCTCATGCCTGTAATCCCAGCACTTTGGGAGGCTGAGGCGGGCGGATCAACTGAGGTCAGAAGTTCAAGACCAGCCTGGCCAACATGGTGAAACCCCGTCTCTAAAAAAAAATAAAAAAAATAAAAAGAGAGATCCTCCTGCCTCAGCCTCCTGAGTATAGAGAAATTAAATTTCTTTTTAACAAGTAGCTGGGTGTGGCAGTATATACCTGTAGTCCTAGCATGGTGGCTCATACCTGTAGTCCTAGCACTTTGGGAGGCTGAGGCAGGTGAATGACTTGAGCTCAGGAGCTTGAGACCAGCCTGGGTAACATGGCAAACCCCATCTCTACAAAAACAAAAACAAAAACAAAAAAATCTGCCAGGCATGGTGGCACATGCCTGTAGTCTCAGCTACTTGGGGGACTGAGGCAGGAGAATCAGTTGAGCTTGGGAGATTGAGGCTGCAGTGAGCCAGGATCACACTACTGCACTCCAGCCTGTTTTTTTTTTTGTTTGTTTGTTTTTTTGTTTTGTTTTGTTTTTTTGGTAGAGGCACAGTCTTGAACTCCTGGCTTCAATTGATCCTCCCAGTTTGGCTTCCCAAAGACTGGGATTACCAGTGTGAGCCAATGCACATGGCCCATGAAATTTTTAATAATGCTTTTGAAATGAATTGTTGAGGCCGGGCGTGGTGGCTCATGCCTGTAATCCCAGCACTTTGGGAGGCCGAGGCAGGTGGATCACGAGGTCAGGAGTTCAAGACCAGACTGGCCAACATGATGAAACTCTGTCTCTTAAAAAAAAAAAAATGAAATGAATTGTTGATTTTGATGAACTACTTGATTTTGGTAGTTTTTATTTTTCCTGCACTTTTGGAGTCAATGCATTTTTTTCCAAGTCTGACATTTCCGTGGGCCTTGCAGAGCTTTGAGGCCTTGGGCCCTATGTCTTTCATCCCTAGTGGTCACGAAGTCCTGGTAACCCCCTTTGGTGAAGGAGGAGGTGGGCCAGGACACCTTTTTGGCTGCCCAGGGATGCACTGCGCCCATTGGTCCTCTTCTCAGAGATGGTCATCTGGGGCAGACAGGCTCTATCTTCACCTTGTTTCCCTTCAAATATCCTGCCTGCCCCTGCACTTTACCTGTGGACAACTGCCAAGGACATGCTGGGCTCGCTGGGTGAGACGTGGCCACTCCCTACCTCGTCCAGTCTCTTGGTGAGAGGGGGCCTTATAGGACCCCCCAGGAACCAAATGTAGAGTACCCACTGCTTCCCACTTACGGTGTTCTGTTCATCATCTCACATTTTTCATTTTAATCCTCACGTAGGCCCTAAGGTGAAGGGGGCGCTGTGATCTCGGTTTTACAGAGGAAACAGGCCCAGGAAAGGTTCCACTGTTGACACAGCTATGGGATAGTGCAACAGGATTCCCTCCCAGGTCTGTGCCCTCAGCTGCCACTGTACTCAATACCAAATTTATTTGTCTCCTCAGTAATGAATGAATAATAATGATAGACGAGATTGGCATACCTTTCTATAAAACTCAAGTTATACATGAATACTGTCTTGCTGTAAAAGGCCCAAGCAGTGCGAATGTAGAAAGCCTCTTAACTTTAACAAGATCCCCAGGGAAGCATCTGGACTGTAACACTTCAGAGTTCTGGTCTAAAGGGTGAAGCATTAAAGTGCCTAGGCCCCCACACCTCCCCAGTCTCACTCCTGGCTCCAGGGGTAATTGCAGGTGATGGTATGGTGTGTTGGGATTGTCCTCTATAAGTCCTTTCTCCTTCACTGTCTTATTGGATGCTCACAGAGAGGCAGGCCAGATGTCAGCACCCTCTGGCTCAGTGAGGCCTGGCGGCCTGCCCAAAGGCCCTCAGCAAACACATGGAAGAAGAGCCTGAATTAGAAATTGGATCTCCTGGCCGGGCACAGTGGCTCACGCTTGTAATCCCAGCACTTTGGGAGGCCGAGGTGGGCGGATCACAAGGTCAAGAGATCAAGACCATCCTGGCCAACATGGTGAAACCCTGTCTCTACTAAAAATACAAAAATTAGCCGGGCATGGTGGCAAATGCCTGTGGTCCCAGCTACTCAGGAGGCTAAGGCGGAAGAATCGCTTGAACCCAGGAGGCAGAGGTTACAGTGAGCCGAGATTGCACCACTGCACTCCAGCCTGGTGACAGAGCAAGACTCTGTCTCAAAAAAAGAAAAAAAAAGAAAAAGAAAAAAAGAAATCGGATCTCCTACCTCCCCATTCATGGTCCTGACATGCTAATTAGAGCTTAATTATTTTGATGTAGGGCCTGGACTCTTACTGTCAGATCAATTCCATAGAAGCTGGTGGCTCCCATATTCTTATGGAAAACATGTTTATTATTACAGCCACCTTCTGGAAGGTTCCAAGTCAACAGGCAGGACAACATTGTTTCTCAGCTTTGGGGTCAGAGAGGTCTGGGTTTGAGCCTTAGTTTGCTCATCTGTACAGTGAGGGCATAAGAATCCTCGTCTCACAGACTGGCTGCCAGGATGAAGTGAGATCAGGCCCAGGCACCTAGCTAACATTCTTTGAGTGCTTACGATTCTAACTGGCCTCCCCACAGCCTTCTTCATTCACTGAATGTGCATTTGCACATCTTCCACATCCCAGGCACCCTTCTAGCACTGAGGACATAGAGATAAACAAGACCGGCTTGGTGCTTTCATGGAACTGACATTGTAGACAGGGAAGATGAACAATAAGCAAGTCAACAAGATAAGTTCACATGTGAGAGGGCTCTGAGGAAAAGGAAGCTGGGGGAGGCAATAGCTAGTGACCAGACAGGCAGGGGAGGTGGCATTTGGGATGAGGTGGTCAGGGGAGCCTTCTGAGGAGGTGACCTTGGGGTGGAGGCCTGAATGAGGAGCAGGCAGCTGCATGATGACGTGGGAAGATTGGAAGAGGCCATGGTGTAGTCAGGGAAGAGGCCCTGTGAGGAGAAGCAGCTTGGCTGAGGGTGGTGAGTCGGGCTGAGCTGACAAGGTCGCTGGGATCTGCAACCCCACAATGAGGAGGTTGGACCCCAAGGAGGTAGCTGTCCACCCTGACCTCTGGCTCTCTCCATTATTCCCTCCACTAGCCTGGCCTCTCCTGGAGTCAGGTCTTTGAGACACACACATGAGCACACACATATATAACCACAAACACACACATGCATGCACACACACCCTTCAGTAGGATGTGCCAGGCTGGGCGCAGTGGCTCATGCCTGTAATCCCAGCACTTTGGGAGGCCAAGGCGGGTGGATCACTTGAGGCCAGGAGTTCGAGACCAGCTTGGCCAACACGGTGAAACCCCGTCTCTTAAAAAAAAAAAAAAAAAAAGGACGTACCAGAGAGGCTGGAAAGTAGTTTCAGTTCTTCTCACTGGCTAGAAAATGACAACTGACACTTGAGATGAGGAGTTTCTGGAGTGAAGAAATGTTCCTGAATACTTTGAGGGCTGACATCAAAGGGACCAAACTGCTCAGTGTTTTTACTTAACTGAGAAACAACCAGCTTGAGGCAGGGGAGTAGCCTCTTTCTCTGCAGAGGAATTGTGAGGACCATGTGCCTGAGAGAGGGGCAAAGGCCTCCTGCTGCATCTATCCTGGCCAGCCTGGCTCTAGGCTTGGAAGCAGGTGAGAGCCACTCACTGTCTCAGCTCAGGGACTTGGGATGCCCACAAACTCTGCCCACCAACTAGTTGGTATAAGGCAGTTCATTCCTTTACTCTGGTTTGGGATTTTGTCACTGTAGGAATTATATCTTTTTTTTCCTTTGAGAGAGAATCTTGCTGTGTCACCCAGGCTGGAGTGCAGTGGCACAATCTCAGCTCATTGCAACCTCCACCTCCTGGGTTCAAGCGATTCTCCTACCTCAATTTCCCAAGTAGCTGGGATTACAGGAGTGCACCATAGTGCCCAGCTAATTTTTGTATTTTTAGTAGAGACAGGGTTTTACCATATTGGCCAGTCTGGTCTCGAACTCCTGGCCTCAGGTGATCTGCCCACCTTGGCCTCCCAAAGTGCTGGGATTACAGGCACGAACCACTGCACCAGGGCCTTGCTGGTATTGCTTAGCAAGGTTTTCCAGTTCATTTGGTATGTAAGCCTTCCCTATCCAGGTCAGACTTTTTTTTTTTAATTTTACAAGAAATTCCAGGACAGGTCAGATTTTCATATGTAACTATACTTCCCTGCAGCATGAGAGGATCTGGCTCTAATTAATAGGCCTAGACAAGTGACATAGCCCAGGTCACACAGTTCCTAAGTGGCTCAGAGCCTGAGCACTTAACCCATACCCTTTCCTGCCTTTGCTTTAAAACAAGCCCCCTTCTTAGAACACCCGAGCCCTAATGCTGTGGCTGCCCATCCAATGTGGGGAGGACAGAGCCTTGCCAAAGGTCAGGAGTCAGAGACGGAGCTGAGCCTGTTCTCTGCTCTGCTCAGTGTGTCCTTGGGCAGAGCCAGGCCTGTGGGCCCTTCTGAACCTGGGTGTTCAGAGGAGGCTTCCATTTGCCTGTGTAACGCCCCTGCCCAGTGTTCCCCTGGACTTCCTTGCTTCCAGGCTGAGAGACAGACCAGCTTTGTAGGAGGATGTCTTTTCCCCTGCAGGGAAGTTCTGGCACATCGCTGACCTGCACCTTGACCCTGACTACAAGGTATCCAAAGACCCCTTCCAGGTGTGCCCATCAGCCGGATCCCAGCCAGTGCCCAATGCAGGCCCCTGGGGTGACTACCTCTGCGATTCTCCCTGGTCCCTCATCAACTCCTCCATCTATGCCATGAAGGAGATCGACCCGGAGCCAGACTTCATTCTCTGGACTGGGTGAGTGCAGTCAAGGCAGCAGCTACCCTTTGCCAGGCACCTGCTGTATGCCACATGCCAGCCTGGCCTTTTGCCCACATTATCTCCTTTAATCCTCACATCAGTCTCACATGAGGCTGAGGAACCTAAAGCTCAAAAGAGTTTCCTAACTTGCCCTGGCTATGGCAGAACACAGCTCTCACTCAGGCTTTGGACATGGTCCTGGCATGTCTGGGCACCTGGTGAGTGCCTGGGTTTTAAGCTATGGGTGGACACTGGAGCCATTCCCCATAGGGCTTAGGGACTGTAAGTCTGAGAGGTCCAAGTGCAGGAAGGGAAGAAAGTATGAGGGCTAAAGGTGGCTCAGCCTTGGGTCCCAGTGTCCTGGCTGGCTGCTGGCCACCCCTGGGCTACCCAGTGGCCCCAGAACATTCTTACTGGTCAGAACTATGCTCTACACAGGGACAGTTTGAGGGCCGATCCCACTCAGCTGCAGAGACCCAGTTTCTGCTTACTGTCCAAGAATGTTGCTCTAATTCCTTCAAATTTCCTTGAAACTTGCCTCCTTATCACTCAAGATTCCCCCATTCCAGCTGGGCATGGTGGCTCACGCCTGTAACTCCAGCACTTTGGGAGGCCAAGGCAGGAGGATCACCTGAGGTCAAGAGTTTGAAACCAGCCTGGCCAACATGGTGACACCCTGTCTCTACTAACGAGACAAAAATTAGCCTGGCTTGGTAGTGCACGCCTGCGGTCCCAGGTACTCAGGAGGCTGAGGCAGAAGAATCACTTGAATTCGGGAGGCAGAGGTTGCAGTGAGCTGAGATCATGGCACTACACTCCAGCCTAAGTGACACAGTGACTCTGTCTCAAAAAGAAAAAAAAAAACCATTCCCTCACTTGCTCCCTCACTTGGAGGGCAAGTCATTTGCTCAGTTGTGGGGTAGACACTAGGGATCTGAGATGATGGACACCCATACTTGGCTCCAAGGAACTCATGGTCTTGTGGGCGATGCAGACAAACCCATTGACCCAGCAAGGAGAGAGGGTCACCTGGGGGGATGTGGGAGCTTCACAGGGCACATGATCCCATCTGGCAGGATTAGGGGAAGGACATCCTGCAGGAAGTGGTGGAGCAAGCGAGCTCTCAAGGAAGGCTGGAAGCAATTCTGACTTTGTACTCCCTCTGCCAGCCTCAATGGACACTTCTATAAAGCAGGGTGAAACCCATGATGCCCCTAGCTATGATGTGGTTTGTGGGTGTGACCAGGAAGGACCCTCAGATGAACCTGCCAGGCTGGACACATAAGACATGTGACATTGTCTCAGGAGGGGCCTGGACATCTCTGGCTTCCTTTGGCTCAGGAATCAATCTAAGAAGAGAGTGAGCTTTGGCCCGTGACCTTGTGCCTGCTCCCTCAAGGGGCCTCACTGGGAGAACTTCTGATTTCTCCGAGAAGGGAGAGCATGGGTAACATTCTGACAGCTGGGATTCCTCGGGAAATTCATGGTGCTTTAACAGATGCACATTTTTTTCCTGGGAAATCTCTGAGACCTTGAAGAGTTACATAGCATAGGATGAGAAGATCTTTAGGACCCTTTACAATTATTCAATTATTATGAAATTTGACTTCTAAGAGAGCTGCAGTCCTTTGGAGGATGGTCATTAGAAATTAGGTGTGTTTTTTATCAGATTGAATTAGATCCTCCAATCTAGAAATAAAAAATATGAAATTTTGTCCTTCTGTCTTTGGGTTTCTGGCCTGTCCCCAGGGAGTTTTCAGGGCAAAACAGGCCCTCTTGCTGCCCTAATGTGAGTACCAGACATACAATAGGATGTAATGGCTGTAAGCATAGACTCTGGGGCCAGGCTGACTGGGTTCAAATCTTGACCCCACTACTTTCTAGTGGTATACACTTAGGCACAATTTTTTTCTCCCCTGACTCTGGTGCTTGATTCAGGATAGGCACAATTCTTAACCTTTCTGTGTCTTGGTTTTTTTATCTGTCGAATGGGCCTAATCTAACGATAGAACTTACATTGCAGGGTTATAATGGGGACAAATTAGTGGCTACGGCAACAACACAGAGAAAGTGCCTGGAAGAAAGTCAGCCGGTGTGAGCTCCTAGCAGCAGTACTAATACTATTTTGCTAGTTAGCTTCCCTGGGCGACTTCCTGGGCAGCAGAGGCCTCAGGGTTTCGATTGTCTCCCCATGCCTACACCCCATCTGCTATCATTCTCCTCCCCTTGCCGAGCATGTCTAAAGTAGACCCAAGAATTGGGATTCATGGCATGGGGGCACAGTGGTCCTGGGGCAGATTCTGTACCTGTCCTGGAAAAGATTTGAACCCTACACTCTGAAGCTAGCTTAAAGTTCCCTTGAACTCTTAGGGAAAGGAACAGAATTCAGAGATGGCTTCTCAACTGTGAACTCCCTTGGGGTTTGCAGATGGGACTGGCACTCCAGAGCTTCCCTCTCTAAATAATAATATTCACTATAACCTAGCAGCTACTCTTACTGCACTATATTATGTATATAATTTTCCCCCTTGATGGATACCTCACAAACACTCTGTGAGTAAGAACCGTATTATCCCAATGTTACAGATGAGTTTATAATAGAGCCTCAGAGAGGTTAAACAACCAGTCAAGGGACCCACAGCAGGAAAATGGCAAAGCCCAGGTCTCAGCTCTGTCCCATCTGACTCCACTCTAGCCTGGCCATTCCCCCTCAAGGGGACAACTGAGGCCCAGGTCCACAGGTTTTCCTCTCAATGCAGAACTGTCCTTCCCTTTTCTTCTGCCCCTTCCTGAGTTACCTGCCGCAAATTGGCTTGGTGGTGTTTTGCAGCGATGACACACCTCATGTGCCCGACGAGAAACTGGGAGAGGCAGCTGTACTAGAAATTGTGGAACGCCTGACCAAGCTCATCAGAGAGGTCTTTCCAGGTAAGACTGTGCCATCGGTCCCACTACAGTGTTCTCTGAACCCAGGCACTGCACGGTGGGACAACAGCAGCAGCGAGTGTCCTGGCTGCCCTTCATCCATGGACAGTGTCGCCTGTTGGCCAGGTCTTCACAGTGACCATTTCACACTTTCCTAACAGACCCAAAGGCAACATGCAAGCCCACGGGCCTGTGGATACACACAGAATCCTATGAAAGAAAATGCCTGGCATATCACTGCCTTCTGCTTCTGCCTGTTTATCACCAGACTCATGAACCATTCTCCAGGTGTCTAGAGTTGCACACAGGGGTCACTCCTGGGTAAGTCTCACACACCGCCCTTGTATCTTGCTCTGGCTCTGGAGTTGGCATCCATCACCCTGAAACTGTCCTGGCTGCCAGGACCTCTGGGAAATGGTAATTTCCAGCCAAGGTGCTGTTTCTTGTTGCTTCCAAGGCCTTCAGAGCCTGGCAAAGCAGGCAGCAGGGACTGGGGGTGAGTGAGGCAGCAGCCCTACGGGGTCTATAGGGTCTGCATGCCTCAATTTAATGACCCTTGCAAATGTTTTAAAGCAGGCTGCACCAAAACAACATCCTGGAGGCTAAATCAGGCTGCCAGGCTGCCAACTGGGCACCTGAGAAAGCAGCCCAGGGCCCCCCCCACCACACCTACCTCCTTTGGGTTCCGGGACAGCTGCTCCCTCTAAAGATCTTCATCATGGGTCCCCAGGACACAGTTATGGAGTAATAATCAAAATCAATAATGGCAGCAGCAGCAGTCACTCTGTATCAAGTGCAAAAGGTCAGGCTGGCTCTAAGAATTTTCAAACCTTAGCTCCTTCACTGTCACCATAATCCTTGGGGGAAGAGCTGTGACCTCAATTTTTCTGATTAGGCAGGTGAGCCTTGGGACTAAGTAAACTGTGGTGAAGGTCACATTTACTTAAGGGACCCAAATCCTGGTGTGAGCACTGTCTTTACTGTCTGTTGCCACCACTTCCTTCCCTCAACACAAGTCAATCTAGGCAAAGAGATGCCTGGGTGCTTCCAGTTTATCTACCCCAACCCAATCCAACTCAGTCTGCTTGGTTTCCTTCGTCTTCCAGCAGGGGTCACTAGTTAGGGTCAAGCCAAGACATTCCCCCACCCCAACAGCAGGCACTATTATTCTCAACGTATAGAAAAGGAACCTATGGCTCTGAGCTAGTCAGCTCCTAGGGAGGGACTCAGACTCAGATCCAACTGGAAGTACCTCTCCTTTGCTTCACATGGGGTTTCTGGAACACAAGTCAAATAATGGATAAGAAAATGCTTTATTAACTATGTTTTGTTTTTTGAGACAAGGTCTTGCTGTCACCCAGGCTGGAGTGCAGTGGCATGATCAAGACTCACTTCTGCCTCCACCTCCCATACTCAAGCGATCCTTCCATCTCACCCTCCTAAGTAGTTGGGATTACAGGCACACACCACCACATTCTGCTAATTATTTTTATTTTCATTTTTTTTTTTTTTTAAACTGAGTCTTGCTCTGTCACCCAGGCTAAAGTGCAGTGGTGTGATCTCAACTCACTGCAACCTCCACCCCCGTGGGTTCAAGCGATTCTCCTGCTTCAGCCTCCCGAGTAGCTGGACTATAGGCACCTGCCACCATGGCCAGCTAATTTTTCTATTTGTAGTAGAGACAGTGTTTCTCTATCTTGGCCAGGCTGGCCTCAAAGTCCTGACCTCAAGTGATCTGCCCGCCTCTGCCTCCCAAAGTGCTGGGATTATAGGCGTGAGCCACTGTGCCCAGCTTATTTTCATTTTTTTTTGTAGAGATGGGGGTCTTGCTGTGTTGCCTAGGCTGGTCTTGAAAACTCCTAGGCTCAAGTAATTCACCTCAGCCTCTCAAAGTGTAGGGATTACAGGGATGAGCCACCATGCCTGGCCTATTGACTGTGATTTAACACACAAATGTAAATGACAAGATTTTGTATTTTCTACCACACTTACATACATTTATGGAATTTCCTAATATCCGAGATGCCATTGGCTGAAAGATGCATCGCTATGTATAACTAAGAAGAAACAGCTACCAATTATAATCTGACACAGCGTTTTCTATGGCCACACCTCACTTTTAGAGATGGTAATACGAGAACAAATTGGAAGAGATGAAATGCAGGTATTATCTAGTTGAGAATTACAAAAACAGAATTCAAAGAGAATACTCCCATTTTATAGATAATTAAACTGAAATACAGAGGGGTTGAGTAAGTGGCCTGAGAAGAGGAAGGGACTGAAACTCGAGATTCGGGGTTCCACATCATATGTTCTTTCTGTCATGTTTGACTTTACCCACCAGAGTTGGCTGTGAACACTGGTCCCCACCTCGCCAGCACAGCCAAGTGGTTGACAACACAGGCATGCAAGACAAACAAATCCAGGGCCCTGGGCCAGGAGCAGTGACTCATGCCTGTAAACCCAGCACTTTGAGAGGCTAAGGCTGGAGGATTGCTTGAGGTCAGGAGTTTGAGACTGGCCTGGACAAAACAGCAAGACCCTGCCTCTACAAAAAATAAAAAAATTAGCCAGTGTGGTGGTGTATCTGTAGTCTTAGCTACTTGGGAGGCTGCCTACTTGGGAGGCAGGAGGATCACTTGAGCCCAGGAGTTTGAGGTTACAGTGAGCTATGATCACACCACTGCACTGCAGCCTGGGCGACAGAGAAAGACCCTGTTATGCAGGGCCCAATTCTAGCTCTGCTATGGTTTAGCTGGGTAATCTCATAAAGACTCAGTCTTCTCCCTGTGAAAATGGAAAATAATGGTACCTGTCCATAGGGTTGTTATGAGGATTAAATAAGGTAATTCATTCACTCATTTAGTCAATCAACAAATAGTTATTGAGCATCTGCTATGGGTGAGACACCATTCCAGGAGTAGAAGACATGGCAATGAACAAGATACAAGGTAATACCCTCATGGAGCTTATGTTTGCAAGGAGCTGGGCACACAGAAGTAAAAACACAGGAGCGAGTCCTTCCCTTCTCACTTGCTCTTGGGATTCAGGGATTTGTGTTTTGTTTTGTTTTTTCTTAAATAGATTCTTTTGTTCTGAAACAGAGTCTTGTTCTATCACCCAGGCTGGAGTGCAGTGGCACGATCTTGGCTCACTGCAACCTCCATACCTCCCAGGTTCAAGCGATTCTCCTGCCTCAGCCTCCTTAGTAGCTGGGACTATAGGCATGCAACACCACACCCAGCCAATTTTTGTATTTTTAGTAGAGACGGGGTTTCACCATATTGGTCAGGCTGGTCTTGAAGTACTGACCTCATGATCTGCCCGCCTTGGCCTCCCAAAGTGCTGGGATTACAGGTATGAGCCACCGCGCCTGGCCTTAAATGGATTCTTAATGGCTGCGGGCATTTACTTTGAGAGGTGAGGTTTTTCTAGGCAGTTACAGTGATGCATTTGACAACCTCCTACTTTGGCAGAGTTCTCAGCATTCCCAGGTCTCATAGGCTACACAGGGCAAAGCGGGAAGTTAGAATTATTTCCCAACCAGAATGGTAGGCTCCAGCCTCCCTCATTATTCCAGGTCACTCCCTGGGATAGACCAAGCTCATATAAGGGCACTGCCCTGTTCTGAACCCAAGAGGAGTTTTTGTTCATTGTCAAATATTTATTGAGCACCAACTAGGTGCCAGACACAGAGCATAAAATAAAAGCAGGAATGAGGCTGTTCATGTGGAGGAAATGAGTCTAATGGGTGCCCTTATACCTCCAGGACTCATTCACAGGCCCATTCCTCAGGGAGGCCTCCCCAAACCCATTTCTACCCTCTGTTATCACTCCCATAACAAGTGGCCATTCCTTTTTTGTGACATCTCTTACACGTCTGCTCAATACCTGTCAACCCTATTGAACTGTAAGACCTCTGGGGCTGGAAGCCTGTTTTCCAGCTCTATGCATTGGCTCATAGTAGGTGCTCAATAAAACATTTGCTGGCTGCATGGATGAGTGAAACTCCTAAGGCCTCTCAGAGTGAAGCAGACCCTTTCCCTAACAGTAAGGTGGATCTGGAATCGACAAGAATTGGGAACACTAAATTACCAAGTGGCTGAGAATGATCAGAATCATTTAGACCTAGTTTTCCCTTTCTCGTCATTTGCTGCCTCGCTTCTAACCAGGACACTTTCTGCTGAGAATGGGTGTAGAGATTGCGATCAAAGCACTCACTGCTCTTCCTTCCAAAGTCTAAGCAAAGTTCAGCCAGATTGTATCAAATGTGGGTTTCTTATCTGTGTCTTTTCCTCATCTGTGCTATAGCTCTTTCCCCTGAGCTCTGATGGCCAGTGGCCAACAGAAAATGATTAACTCCCCCGAGTGCTTTTCCATATATATTTTGATATTTCCCCCTTTCTTCCCAGATACTAACGTCTATGCTGCTTTAGGAAATCACGATTTTCATCCCAAAAACCAGTTCCCAGTTGGAAGTAACAAGATCTACAATCAGATAGCAGAACTATGGAAACCCTGGCTTAGTAATGAGTCCGTCGCTCTCTTCAAAAAAGGTACTAACACCATTTGCTACTATCTTACTGTATGCCAGGGTCTGATCTTTGTCTTCACAACAACACCTTAAAATAAGTACTGATTTCATCCCCAATTTACAGAGAAGGAGGCCAGAAGCATACAGCTTAGAAAAGGCAGTCTTGGGAGCAGAATCCAGAACTAACTCCAAAGCCCTTGCTCTAAACGCCAGGGCACTAAGGATGCTCTTAAGTCCATATTTATTATGCATTTACCGTGTGTCAGGCACTACCCTCAGCCCAGTCCTAGACACTTCACAACAGCCCTTGGAAGGAGTGGTTTCACTTCCAGCAGGTTTGAACCTTGCCACCACCACCATCGTGGGCTGGGTGATTTTGTCACCGAGGACTGCCGTGTGTGTTGCAGAATGTTGCAAACACCTATTAGAGTGACACCCCCAGGAACACCCCCAATTGTGACAACCAAAAATGTCTCAGACATTGCCCAGTGTTCCCTGGCACCAGAAGTACCTGGTTGAGAATGACCAGTCCAGAAACACAGCCAGCACAAGGTGACTTTGATCGTACTCTTCCCTTTCCTTGGTCTCCTCTGTTGGGACTCCCCAGTGGTCAAAGCCAACCAGAAGCCTGTGGCACAGAAGCCTGTTGATTTAGTCCATGTAGATCAGCTCCTGGAAAAGACAGCTGAGAGACAGCTGAGCAGTGAAGGGTTGACAGTGGATCTGGATGGGCAAACACACATCACTGTTATTCTCACTATACAGATAAGGAAACTGAGGCATACAGAGGTGAAGTTACTCTCACAAGTTGCAGAGTGAATGAGTTCCAGAGCCAGGATTTGAATCCAGTACTCCTGGTTTCAGAGCCTCTGGTCTTCCAGATCAATGTCCCTCCTATGGGAAAGAAGGAAGGGAAAGATGCAATGGAAAAAGAAAGTAGGACAGTGAGGCGGAAGGAGCAGAAGTCTGTCTGAGCAGAGGTGGGGGCCTCCTCCATATTGTCCCTGGCTGTGACATCCTAGGTGCCTTCTACTGTGAGAAGCTGCTGGGTCCCAGCAGGCCTGGGCGAATCGTGGTCCTCAACACCAATCTATATTACACCAGCAACGCGCTGACAGCAGACATGGCGGACCCCGGCCAGCAGTTCCAGTGGCTGGAAGATGTGTTGACCAATGCATCCAAAGCTGGGGACATGGTAAGAGCTCCTGCTTCTTTCTTTACTCCTCTGGGGTTATTTCCTACACAAGTCTCCCGCTTGGCACAAACTCATCCATCCACCCAAAGATGCCCAATCCCAGAGGGTCCTTTATCAGCCCAGGACCAGCAGAGGGCTTCCTCTATCCTCACCACAGCTCTGTGGGTTGGGATCCGGAGCCCACTGCAGATAAGGACCCTGAGGCTCATAAAGAGTGGTGACAGTCCCAAATCACATAATAAGTGATAAAGCCCAGATCAGAATACCAGCCTTCAGACTCCAAGTCCAGTGCTCTTTACACAGCTACCACACACACAGCTGCAGTCTGTACTGTGTGCCAGACCTCCAGGGGATGCACTGCCCTTGAGCATGTCCAGCTAGTCTGCTGGCCTGACAGCTCCTCAAGGACTGGCCCAGTGTCTCATTTCTTGAGTCCTTGCACTGATCAGCCCATGCCAGGAGGATATCACAGCTGGTGCCTGTGACAACATTGGGCACGTTGCTTAGGACGTTATACAGATGATCTCAGGTAGCAGAACTACAGAAACCCTGGCTCAGAAACGAGTCCATTGCTCTCAAAATCCCACCAGCTAGGTGCTATTCCAGATGAGAAGAGAGCAGCTCAGAGAGGTGACACGCAGCTGGTCTAAGCCACAGTGACTCCAAACCCCACGCACTTAACCCTGTCCCCTGTTCTAACTGCCATGGTGGCCAAGCGCCCAGGTGTTGTCAGCTGAGTGACTCAAGAAATGTAAGACACGAATGCACATTACCGTGTAGCATATGCCACACAACCATGCAAGAACGGTTTCATCGCAGTGCTCAAGCTCTCCAAGAGAAGAGTAGTCTTTGAAGGATTTGGAAGGCTTCATGGAGGAGGCGCTCTTTGAGTTAGGTTTTCAAGTATGGGGAGGATTTACAGAAGTGAAAAGGAGAAGGGTTCTCTAGGTGGCAGGCACAGAGTTGGGAAGGTATATAGCGCATTCATTGGTGGGCACAGGGAGATGGAATCCAGGAGGCCTTCAGGGAGGAGACACATTTGAGCACATCTACCTGCCTTTGGGGTGATTTGCAGGTTTTATGAAGTAGAAATGAGGGGCTGGAGAGATCATCTGTGAGCCCCTTCTGAAAATCCCCACCTTGTAGGTGTACATTGTTGGCCACGTGCCCCCGGGGTTCTTCGAAAAGACGGAAAACAAGGCATGGTTCCGGGAGGGCTTCAATGAGAAGTACCTGAAGGTGGTGCGGAAGCATCATCGCGTCATAGCAGGGCAGTTCTTTGGGCACCACCACACCGACAGCTTTCGGATGCTCTATGATGACGCAGGTATTCAGCCTGGAGGGCAACTGGCGGCTCTGTCCCTCCTTCTCTCCCCAGACCCTCTCAGTCCTGCTGTCTCTCTCCTGACAGGTGCCCCCATAAGTACCATGTTCATCACACCTGGAGTCACCCCATGGAAAACCACATTACCTGGAGTGGTCAATGGGGCCAACAATCCAGCCATCCGGGTATTCGAATATGACCGAGCCACACTGAGCCTGAAGGTCAGTGGTCCTGTGGAGGCCAGAGGAGGAGGGCTGAGGGGGCTTAAATGTATCACTACCTTCCCCAACTCTCAGCTTATCCACCCTCCCCTGACCACTGAGCCTCAGGAAGGTCGATTTCCTTCCACCCTTCTCCAGCTCAGGATCAGAACCCTGGAGGCACCTGCCACCAAGTCAGGGCAATGTTTCCCCAAGTTTCCTTTTCCCCTGATGACTGTCACAGCCTCATACCTGGTCTCCCTGCCTCCGGCCCTGCCCTGCTATGGCCCATCTGCTACACACGACAGAAGAAACTAATCTTCTATAGCACCACTTTCATCTTGTTTCTGTCCTGCTCAAAAATCCTCAATGGTTCCCCAGTGCCCTGAAGACAAAGTTGTGTCTCTTTGGTGTAGTACACAAGGCTTCCCACAGTCTGACCTCAAGCCCATTGTCCACCTTTTCCATACACAGACAAGGGTCCAGCCCCTAATTCATCAAACAATCCCTCACCTCTTAGGATGAGCTTGTGGTTGTTGAGATGGAAAAAAGTATTTCTTTATTTAGCCAACAAAATGCATTAAGTCTGCACCATGTGCCAGGCCCTTTTCTAATCTCAGGAGATATGTAAATGTACAGAGCAAAGTCACCCCTCTCTTGAACCTGACATCTTACAGGGGAGGAACGATAAATATGTAAAATTAATTATGGCACAGACGGAAGCGCTAAGCAGAAAATCAAAACAGTGACAGCTATGGGAGGTGAATATTGTGTTAGGTAGGTGGGCAGGGGAAAGTGTCCACATGAGGTGCCATTTGAGTTCTGAGTGTATCGAGGGAGTGAGTCATGTGGGTATCTGGAGTAGGTGGAGGGAACAGCAAGTCAAAGGCTGCAGGGTCGGAATGTGCTTGGTGGGTCGGGGAAGAGCATGGAGACCAGGTGGCCACAGTGGGAGGCACAGGGGAGAGTGGGAAAGGAGGTCAGATCTTGCAGGCCACAATGAGGACTCTGGATTTGGAGGGTTTGGTGCAGAAGAATGAAATCCTGTGACTTATAATTTTACAGAATCATCATGTCTGCTGTGCAGGGAACAGGCTGCAGGGGTAGGCAGGGAAGCAGTGAGGCACTTAAGAGGGAAGGACAAATCCCAGCTGACAGGATGGTGGCTTGGCCAGGGTGGAGGCAGTGGGTGGTGAGAAGTGCCAGGACCTGGATGAATTCTGGAGGCAGGTTTGCTGCTAGAGTGGATGTGGGCTGTGAGAGAAAGGGATGAATACAGGAGGCTTCCAAGGCGTTTGGCCTGTGCAATGGAAAGGCCGCGGCTGCTAGTTACTAAAATCAGTGGCGAGGTGATCAGGCTTCAGAAGGTCTGTCAGAGGTCTGGTTTTAGACCTGTCAACTTTGGGATGGCTAAAGGGCATCAAGTGAAAGTGGTCAGGGAGGGGGCAAGTTGGAGCTTGAAGAGCTGAGGATAGAGATGTGATCTGGGAGTGGAGAGGACATTGCAAGCCAGGGGCTGGATGAGCTAACCCAGGTCCTTGATTCTAGTAAATGTAGATTAAGAAGAGATCGGAGGGGTTTTAAGAGAGGCCTTTGTCCACACGGGCACTCCGAGGGTCTGAGCAAAGGAATGGCAGGCTGAGGGACCCCAACCCCCACCCTCAGACAGGCCCTACATTCTTCTCAGGGAGGGAGTCAGCCCTGAGGTTGAATCCTGGCTCCACCACTCACAAGCTTTTTGAGCTTTTGACCTCTGTGCCTCACTTGCTTCATCTGTAAAATGGGAGTCACAGAAGCTCACGGGGTTTGGGGAAGACTACATGAAATAATGGAATGTGCCTGGCCCAGAGTGGCCATTCATATGGGTAGCTCCTCTTATCCCATCTGCAGTGGCCTGAAGCAGGTTCATAAATGTACCTGGAATCTGTTGGACTGATGAACGCTGCAGAGTCTAGCCATGAACATGCACCTGGGCCCTGGGAGTCTACAGTTCATAACCTCTCTCAGCCTCTCATGTTTCATGCCGCCCTTTTACATTGCTTTTATCTATTCATTATGTAAATATTTACTGAGCATCTTCTGCGTGTCCCCTATAGTGGTGGGACAGGAAATGCACAGGCTTGGGGTAAACAACCTGGGTTCCAATCCTGCCTCTGCCACTGAATACCTATATGGCCCTGGCCAAGTGAGTTAACCTCTTTAGGCCTCAGTTTCCTCATTTGTGAAACGGGGTAAAAAAGTGCGCTTACCTCATTCGATTCAGAGGATGTCTGCCAAGCACACTGGGTGCGTAGCTAAATGCTCAATAACTAGCAGTGGTCATGATCACTGCTCTAAAGAACATGGGGGCAAATGTGAGGAGCAGGATGGGGATGGAAGCAGACAGCTGCTCACAGCCGGCCCACCCCGCACCCTTTCTCCAGGACATGGTGACTTACTTTATGAACCTGAGCCAGGCGAATGCTCTCGGGAAGCCACGCTGGGAGCTCGAGTACCGGCTGACCGAGGCCTTCGGGGTGCCGGATGCCAGCGCCCGCTCCATGGAGGCAGCGCTGAATCGCATTGCCAGCGACCAGGGCACACTGCAGCGCTACTATGCCTACAACTCGGTCAGCTACGATGCTGGGATCTGCGACGAGGCCTGCAGCATGCAGCATATGTGTGCCATGCGCCAGGTGGACTTCGATGCCTACACTGCCTGCCTGTACGCCTCGGGTGGCGACCCTGTGCCCCAGCTCCCGCTGCTGCTGGCGGCCCTGCTGTGCCTGTGCGCACTAGCGCTGTGACCCACCGGGCTCACCTCCCTCCTGGTAATGGGTAACGGGGGTAGCGCCCAGGACCATCCAGAGCTGGGCTTTCTGCCATTTCCTCCGAGCCTGCGGAGTGAACTTAAATAGGACAACGGATCAGGGAGTGAAGCCCCAGAAGCCTGCAGTGATCCGTGATCGCGCCAGTGCACTCCAGCCTGGGCGACAGAGCCAGACCCTCTCGAAAAACAAACCAGAAACAGAAATGAAGTCCCAAGACCCCCCCAGAAGCACATTTCTTTTGTGTTTTATGTTTTATTCACAAAACAAAGCTCGTTGTAGGTTTGATTCTGTGTTGTATTCCTTATCTTCTCTTCTTTTTTCTTTTCTTTCTTTTGAGACAGAGTCTCCCTCTATCGCCCAGGCTAGGGCACAGTGGTGCGATCTCGGTTCACTACAACCTCCGCCTCCCGGGTTCAAGCGATTCTCCTGCCTCAGCCTCTCTAGTAGCCGGGATTACAGGCGCTTGCCACCACGCCTAACTAATTTGTATTTTTAGTAGAGGCAAGGTTTTGCTATCTTGGTGAGGCTGGTCTCGAACTCCTGACTTCAGGTGAGCTGCCTGCCTGGGCCTCCCAAAGTGTTGGGATTACAGGCCTGAGCCACCGCGCCAGGCCTGTATTCCTTTTCGTATGGAAATGAGGTTAACGCATTCGCTGGAACCGAACGCCCTCCCCTCCCCCCACTCGGATCGTTGGCGTGAGCTCAGCCTCCCAGTGCCCTCCGTGTATCTCCCGATCCGGGCGCACGCATTGTTGCAAAGTCCTGCACTTAGGGATGAGAATGTGCCTTTGCGTTTCGTTGCTTTGTTTTGCAACAATGTTGGTGTGAGGGATCGAAGTCCTAGCTTGGGCTCTCGTCCTCTTAGCTTTCTTGGGCCTCCGGGCGCCTCAAACGTAAAACTAGGCCAAGCGAAGGTTGAAGCCTGCCAAGCGAAGGTCGGTCGGTCTGCAGGCTTGGCTGGGCTGGGTCAGGGGGGCCCCTGGGCAGGCGGCGGAAGCAGAGTCTCGGCGGCGTTGGGTTACGGGAGGGTCTGAGCGAGGGACCTGGGACAGTCGCGGGCCTCGCTCCTCCCCGGACGGGGCGGGACGGGGAAGTCCCGCCCAGTAGGCCCAGGCCCTTCACCGCCCCGAGGGCTGCGTCTGCCTCCTTCCTGCCACTGCAACCCCGGACCCCGAGGATAGGCCCCAACTGCAGAGGAGGTGGAGGGGCAGAAGCTAGCGGGCCATGCCCGAGTCGTCCCGCCCCGCCCTCCTTTGGGACCTGGTACTGGGCGTACTGGGCACCGCCGCCTTCCTGCTCGACCTGGGCGCCGACCTGTGGGCCGCCGTCCAGTATGCGCTCGGTGGCCGCTACCTGTGGGCGGGTCTGGTGCTGGCACTTCTGGGGCTGGCCTCGGTGGCGATGCAGCTCTTCAGCTGGCTCTGGCTGCGCGGCGACCCCGCCGACCTGCACGGGTCGCAACCCCCGCACCGCTGCCTGGCGCTGTTGCATCTCCTGCAGTTGGGCTACCTGTACAGGTGAGTGCCCCGCCCTGGGAGGGGAGGAGGATCAGAGCCCAGCACCTCCGTCAGCTGGGTCACCTGTACTAAGAAGCTTAGAAAACAGGAGAACGGGCTTTAGTCAGGCAGATCTGCCTTGAAACATTAAGTCAGTCTGCAGCTGTTTGAGTTTGGACAAATGCCTTGACCTCTCTGAGTGTACAGGTGACACACCAGATGCCGGGAAAGTGACAGGGAGAGGGAACCAAGTCCTGTGGTTGCCTGGCCTACAGGTGAGCATGCAGCCCTTTACGGAAAGAGAATCCCAGTAGACTGCCTTCATCCTAGCCCTACTTTTCCTGGCACAGGTCAAGAAACTGAGGCCCAGGTAAGAAAGAGAGGCACATGGGCTTTGAAGTCGGACCTCTCTGGGATCCACTTCTGGCTTTGCCGCACGTCTGCATTTCTCTAAACTTCAGTTTCCTCCTCCACAGAAAGGAGGTAATCACCCCAAGCAGGTGTGACAAGCAGGCCTGTTGTGAGGAGTGAGCGAAAGAGTGAGAAAGTGCCTTGCACAGTGTCTGGCCTGGAATGGCAGGGGCAGCACACTCAGTTCCACACCCCATGTTTCAGAATGGGCAGGGCCTTGGGAAGTCACTGACCTCTCAGTGGGGCTGTTTGGTCGCTGTTCCAGTGGGGACAGAATAGCGCCTGCCTGTTTGGTGAAGATGAAGTGAAATGACTCCTGTCCACTGACCTGGCTGAGTGAGCACTCAGCAACCCCAGCTCACTTCGTGATGACCTGGGCCTTACTAGGAGTTTCAGCAGCCCTGACCCCACGGCTTGTCCCTCACAAAGGCCTCCTCTCACTCTGTCTGCCCGGTTGTATTCTCCCTGAACCTTGACTTCCCACCCCAGATTCAGCAAGAGGGCACAGATGGCCTCCGACTCATCCACGGCCATGGAGCCAGCCAGGGCTGGGCACAGCTGGGTCATGGAAAATGTGTGTGGATTCTGCTCCTTTTTGGACCTAGTGGAGCTGTGTAGAGATGGAGAAGCTGAAACCTAGGGCTCAGAGGCATGCGATGAAGCCAGGGCATAGGGTGTGTTGGTTGGGATAGGGTGACTGGGTCAGGATCTGCTCTTGAAACTCTTTTTACGAAGTCTTGAGATCTTGCCTTGACAAAGCTGCATGGGGTCTCCAGGAGTAGAGGAGAGGAGCTTTGAATGTGGCAGTTTTTGCCTGAGGGATTGTAGAGACATCAGAAAACCCTGGGTGGGCATGAAGGGATGCAGTTGTTAAGTCCTGGGCAGGCCTGATGAGCCCTCAATCCTGGACAACCTCATGCATCTTCGCTGCCCGGATTTCTGCTGAGCTTGAGTCAGACAGACTGTACTGGCTTTGCCTTTGGAAACAGGGGTTCTGTTTCTACCTGTGACTAGGCTGAGGCAGAGGCCCGTGCCAGGCCACTGGGGAACCTCTCTGCTGAGGGAGAGCCCCAGTCTGCCCCGCCTGCCTGCTCCTCAGTGTGCTCTGGTCTGTCCAGGGGAAGTGACAGTAAATGTCTGGTGAGTGAGCTTGTGATGAGTCAACGGGGTTCCCTCCCAATAGGCAATCTAGAGCAAAGTTCTGAGTGGATGGTCCTTGGTGCATCCTCCACTTACTCTTCATGCCAGTGGGTACCCCAGGCCCGTCTGTCCAACCTCTGCACTCTCTTAACTCTGCCCCAATCTCCATCCTTAACCACTCAGGGCTAGCCTCTTAAGTGGGATACCTCCTTCCAATCTAACCCTCCTCCAGCTCCTTCCCTGTGTGGCCAGGGTAAGGCAGAGTCTTACCCCATCTGGTCTGTGCCCAGAAGTTCCCAGTGGCTCCTCTTGCCCACAGGATCCCAGGAGATCTTGGGCACACTAAAGTTTGAGAACTGCCTCAGACAACTTTATAGCGCGCCTTTCCATTTGGATCCAAATCCTCATTCCAGTACTTATTAGCTGCTTATAATTTTTTTTTTCAGACTACACAAAGAGAATTGTTTTTAAAGAGGTAGGGTCTAGCCAGGCATGGTGGCTCACGCCTGTAATCCCAACAGTCTGGGAGGCTGAGGTGGGGGAGCATTTGAGGTTAGGAGTTTGAGACCAGCCTGCTGAATATGACAAAAGCTCATCTCTACTAGAAATACAAAAATTAACCAGGTGTAGTGGTGCATGCCTGCAATTCCAACATCCAGCTACTCAGGAAGTTGAGGCAGGAGAATTGCTTGAATCTGGGAGGTAGAGGTTGGAGTGAGCCAAGTTTGTGCCACTGCACTTCAGCCTGGGCAGCAGGTGACAGAAGCAGACTCCATCTCTGAAAATAAAAAAGAGGCAAGCTCTCTGTTGCCCAGGCTGGAATGTAGTGGCACAATCATGGCTCACAGTGGCCTTGAACTTCTGGGCTCAAGTGATCCTCCTGCGTCGGCCTCCTAAGTAGCCTGGACTACAGGCTCGCACAACCATGCCCAACTGATTAAAAAAAAATTCTTGGTAGAGATGGGGCTTGCTGTGTTGCCGAGGCTAATCTCAAACTCCTGGCCTCCAGTGATCCTCTTACCTTGGCCTCTCAAAGTGTTGGGATTATAGGCGCGAGCCACTGCACCCAGCCCTTATTAGCTTCTTGATTCTGTTTTCCCATTGTAAAATGGGCTCTTGTGAGAAGTAAACAGGACAAGGTTTGTGATGAGCTTGGGGCAGCGCCTGGCCAGCAGGAGTAGAAGGTGTATCGATCCGCATTTTACAGATGAAACAAGTTCAGTGAGGTTAGGACACTGCCGAAGGCCCCATAGCATAGATGCAAGGAGCCGGGTTGGAGCCTGTGTACATTCATTAGATGGGTGGGAGGCTGAGGACTTCACAGGACACTAACCTGACCCTCTGGGCATCTGTGTGTGCTGCCTAGGTGCGTGCAGGGGCTGCAGCAGGGGCTGCTGGTGTGGCGGCAGGAGGAGCCCTCTGAGTTTGACTTGGCCTACACGGACTTCCTCTCCCTGGACATCAGCATGCTGCGGCTCTTCGAGACCTTCTTGGAGACAACACCACAGCTCACGCTGGTGCTGGCCATCATCCTGCAGAGCGGCCAGGCTGAGTGCTACCAGTGTGAGTAAAGGCCAGTGGCTGGTCCCCCTTTCATAGCTTGGGGCGGGGGTCTCACTCAAATGTCGGAGCTGTTTTTACTCTTTTATAAAGGCTGCTTAGAAACAGGAAAACAGGCTTTAGTCAGGCAGATCTGGCTTGAAACCTAAAGTCAAATGCCTTGACCTCTTTGAGTATGTTTGTTCTCATCTGAAAAATGGATATAAATACTCCTGCCTCATAAGGTTGATGAAAGGATTAAGTGAGGTGATGCAAAGAAAGCCCATTTCCTGGTACATAAGTTCCTGGTACAGAGTCTCACTGTCATGGCCGATAGTGGAGTACAGCAGCCTGATCACGGCTCACTGCAGCCTTGACCTCCCAAGTTCAAGTGATCCTCCTGTCTCAGCCTCTCGAATAGCTGGGACTGCAGGCATGTGTCACCATGCTGGCTAATTTTTAATTTCTTTTTTGTAGAGACGAGGTCCCACTTTATTACCCAGGCTGGTCTTGAACTCCTGAGATGAAGTAATCCTCCTGCCTCAGCCTCCCAAGGTGATGGGATTACACGTGTCAGCCACTGTGCCTGGCCCACAAATCTTAATTGTAATTTTTACAATTTTGAAGATAACAGAGATAAAGTGTGTGAGGTGCCTGATACACAGAGTAGGTAACTTTTTAGTTAAGAAACAATTGAACACGTTGGGAGGCTGAGGCACACAGGTCGCTGGAGGCCAGAGTTCGAGACCATCCTGGGCAACATAGTGAGACCTCATCTCAACGAAATTAAAAACAAAAAACCAACAAACAATATATTGAGCGCCTTCATCTAGTCAGGTTTTCATGTGCATCTCTTCTGTGCCTATTACTGTGCTGGGGACACAGCAGTGAACAAGATGAACCCCGTCCCTGCCCTGCCGGGATGATAGACTAACACATGTAGCTGTGGTACAACATGTTGAGTGACTGGAAAAAGGAGAGGCAGGGGCAGGGGCTCGCAGGGCCCCTGAGCATGGGTGAAGTTTATAGTGAGGAGCTTTGGGAGGGTTTTTTCCCATAAAAGGAAAGTGACTTGCCCATTTTCCTTTTTTTTGAGACGGAGTCTCGCTCTGTTGCCCCTGCTGGAGTGCAGTGGTGCGAGCTCAGCTCACTGCAACCTCCACCTCCCAGGTTCTCCTCTGCCTCAGCCTCCCGAGTAGCTAGAATTACAGGTGCCCGTCACTACGCCCGGCTAATTTTTGTATTTTTAGTAGAGATGGGGTTTCACCATCTTGCCCAGGCTGGTCTTGAATTCTTGATCTCGTGATCCACTTGCCTTGGCCTCCCAAAGTGCTGAGATTACAGGCACGAGCCACCGTGCCCAGCTGACTTGCCCATTTTCAAAGACCCAGACAGTAGCCAAGCTAAATAGGGCCCCCACTCACATCCGATTCAGGGTCCAGGGCTTCCCCTTTGCCTTCCTCCATCGCTGCTGTAAATGCCACAGCCTCTCAAGGAAGCAGTCCCTACTCTACTGTCATTCGCTGTGTGTCCTGGAGAGCCTTCCTGTGGAAGATGAGGGTTAGACTCGATCTCCAAGGGCCCTGTCATCTTGCTAGTCTGAATCTATAATATTGATTGAAAAAACAGTAATAGCAGCCATCACAATTGAGTGCCAGCTATCAGCCAGGCCCAAGGGGAAGCGTTTACATCATCCTTGCTCATGTTCACAGCAGCCCTGTAGGTCTGTGCTATATTGCCATTTCTTTTTTTTTTGAGACGGAGTTTTACTCTTGTTGCCCAGGCTGGAGTGCAGTGGCATGATCTCGGTTCACCACAACCTCCGCCTCCCGGGTTCAAGCGATTTTCCTGCCTCAGCCTCCCAAGTAGCTGGGATTACAGGCATGCGCCACCATGACCGGCTAATTTTATATTTTTAGTCTAGACGGGGTTTCTCTATGTTGGTCGAACTCTCAACCTCAGGTGATCCGCCCGCCTCAGCCTCCCAAAGTGCTGCGATTACAGGCGTGAGCCACTGCTCCTGGCCTCGATCTCCATTTTTAGAGGTACAGAAAGGTGAGTGACTTGCCCTGGGTCGCTTGGCACTCATTGGGCACATGTTTTTGTCTGCTGAGGGTGGGGGGTGTTTAGAACTAGGACCGAGTGCAGATAGTCTGCACTGTGTGTGTGGTAGCGGGTATGGGGGACAGACAGATTTTCTCTACTTTTTATTTAGCAAACATCTCTTTCACTGCTGTTAAGTGCCAGGTACTGGGCTGCTGGGGGACCCCAAGTGAGCAGAGTCTGTTTTTGACCCTCGAGGAGCTCAGAGATAAGGAAATAGATAATTACTGTGTGATGAGACTGTAGATGAGGTGGGTAGCATGTTACAGGGATACCTGACACAGCAGAGTGAGTGGTGTGGGGTCAGGGTGGGTGACCTAGGGCTCTTCAAGCTGGGGCTTGCAGAGTAATGGAGGAGTAGGCCAGGGAAATGGGGCATGTGCTTGTGGTGACCTAACATCCTGGGCAAAGCTTGTCAAGGTCACGGAAGGTGGCATGCTGGGCAAACTGGAAGAACATCAGCCCTACTGAGACCTGGGCGAGGGTAACGGACAGATCTGATTCCAGGCTAGGAGTGGGTTCTGGGTACATAATAGGCTCCCAGTAAAGATCAGCCAAATGACTGCAGTGGACGGGGACAGGAGGAAGCAGTTGGAGACTTTCCAGTGCCACTTCCATCCCTCCCTGGAGGTCCTTGTGCTTCTGCTCCAGGATGGGTGACCAGGAGGTGGGATAGTACCCTAGGACCCCTGTCGTAAACTTCTGGATCTTGGAAAATCAAGACTAGGGGTTGGTCCGATGGCCTCTAGTCTTGAGGGGAAGGGAGTGGGGAGACCTTCTGTCCACACGGCAGGGACGTCTCTCCTGGCCGAGGGCAGCTTTAGCCAGAGCTGTTGCCACCCCATGGGATTTTCTACTCCTTTTTTGAGACTAAGAAAGTGGGAACTGAGACTGCTGATTTTCAGACACAAGAAAGGCTTGTGCTCTTCCCAGAAAGAAAGGGTTATGGGGCCCTGGAAGATGTTCAGGGTGCAGCCAAGGCCCAGGGGTGCAGAGTGCCGAGTGAGCCACAAGTCATAACCCTGTCATCTTTGAAAAATACCTGAATCGCACCTGAGCAGCAAAGCACTGTGGTGAGGGGCTGGTTCCATATTAGGAGTTGTAGCTTTATTTTTGGTTATAGGAACTCACTGGGTCTTCTCCAGCTGAAGATTTGCCTTCAACAAATGGGGGATTCTAATACCCACCGCAGGGTTGCTGGGAGGGCCCCCACGGTACCTGCGACCCCTGGGGAGTGCCAAGCAGGCTGGCCCCAGTACTCACTGTTCCTGTCTACTCTTTGCAGGGGTTGGCATCTGCACGTCCTTCCTGGGCATCTCGTGGGCACTGCTTGACTACCACCGGGCCTTGCGCACCTGCCTCCCCTCCAAGCCCCTCCTGGGTTGGGGCTCCTCCGTGATCTACTTCCTGTGGAACCTGCTGCTGCTGTGGCCCCGAGTCCTGGCTGTGGCCCTGTTCTCAGCCCTCTTCCCCAGCTATGTGGCCCTGCACTTCCTGGGCCTGTGGCTGGTGCTGTTGCTCTGGGTCTGGCTTCAGGGCACAGACTTCATGCCGGACACCAGCTCTGAATGGCTGTACCGGGTGACGGTGGCCACCATCCTCTATTTCTCCTGGTTCAATGTGGCTGAGGGCCACACCCGAGGCCGGGCCACCATCCACTTGGCCTTCCTCCTAAATGACAGCATTCTCCTGGTGGCCACCTGGGTGACTCATAGCTCCTGGCTGCCCAGCGGGATTCCACTGCAGCTGTGGCTGTCTGTGGGAGGCGGCTGCTTCCTTCTGGGCCTGGCTCTGCGGCTTGTGTACTACCGCTGGCTGCACCCTAGCTGCCACCGCTGGGAGCCTGAGCCTGACCAGGTGGATGGGGCCCGGAGTCTACTTTCCCCAGAGGGATATCAGCTGCCTCAGAACAGGCGCATGACCCAGTTAGCACAGAACTTTTTCCCGAAGGCTAAGGATGGGGCTGCTTCGCCAGTGAAGGGAGAGGTGAACGGCGTCCTTTGAAGCAGGATTAGACCCAGCCGGCAGAGATGGACAGTGACTCTGATGGCAGAAGGCAGGCGAGGATAAGCTAACGATACTGCCGTGGGCTCCATGCACTCAGCAAGAGTGGGACGCCTGTGCTGGGTCAGGCACCAGGGATGCTGCTGAGTGGGGTAGAGGCCTGCCTTCAAGGAGTTCACAGAGAACAAGAAGAGAAGGGCTGGGCCCTGCAGGGTCAACAGCCCCAGTTAGGTACAAGACACTTGGGGAGGAAAGAAGGCTACCTTTTCTTTTCCCCCTGCCAGTTGGTATAGCTGGTGCCCCAGAACTTTCTACCTCCCTAGCTACCTCTAAAATAATTGGTCTAGGTGCTGCCCCTTAGCTCCCCTATCCTGGGCTAGAAGTCCACAGCACCCCCAGGGGCTGGCCTCTAGAATTCTTCCTCCCTTCCCCACACCATTCTTTCAATTCATGAAACAAATCTTTGCTAAGAGCAGTTTATGTGCCAGGAACATCATTCTATCCTTGCAGCCTGGAACAAGACCAGCTACCACCCTAGCTTCATGCCCTACCTGCACCAACCAGTCCTAGGTTAGATCTCAAATGCTGGAAGCCAGGGATGCCCAACTCTTGGTGACCCCAGTCAACCTCCAAGATCTCAGTGAAGCTGACCTGGCCTCTGCTTCTGCTCTCAAGGGGCTGCTTTTCAACCAAGAGCCTTGTGAGCCTGTGTTCTGGGCCTTGCACAGCCACTGAGTATTTTTTATTCTTTAGCCGGTGTACCTCCTACCTCAGAGTCTATGTGAGGGGAAGAGAATGTGTGTGCCTGTGTGTCTCTGCAAGAGACAGATGTGTTGTTTTTGTTTAACAGTATTATTAGGTTTTTAAAGCCTCATGAACTCCTCCAACCTAGTCTGTTATCATCAAACAAAATCTATGGCGTTCAGAGCCTGAACTGGAGGAGGTCAGGGACATAAAATCTTCTCAAAATTGGTCAAGGCCCCCAGAACAGAGAGAGGGCTAGCTCAGGTGGGGCTTCTCAACCTCGTTTTTGAAGTTTAAGGAGGTGGTGAGCCAGCATGGGGTTGACAGCTCAGCTGGGGATCAGAATCCAGATCTGGGCTGACTTAGTGTATCCTCTTCACCACGAGCTCTGCTGCTGGGACCAGCAGGAGTGGCCACAAACATATTTAGGGCCAAGAAGTGAACCTAAGAGCCTGGTGAAGAAAGGTCTTTTTGCTGGGAGCTCTGAGAGGTTAAGTGATGAGGTGGCTTAGGGGATGTAGATGTGGGTGGGTGATGGTGCTGGGGAGGTGGAATCTTTTGCTGTTATAGGAGGTCTGTGGTTTGGAGAAACAAGGGACAGAAAAGTCACTTGAGATAGAGAAGAAAAGGTTCCAGTCACCACTGTGATGGGATTCAGGATAGTTTCAGTTCTGTTACTATTCTGCTGGAGACACAAAAACCAGGATAAGTAAAACATTTAGTATATTAGATAGTGTTAAGTGCTAAAAGAAAAAGGGAAAGGGCTAGGGAGAGAGTAGGTATTTGGGGGTGGGAATTACAACTTTGTATAGAATGGCTGGGGAAGGGCTTCCTGAAAAACGAACAGCCGGTTAGCAGTGATGGGTGTCTAAGTGTCAGGAGAAGGAGCAGAACCTGGAGTCACTGGTGGCTTGAACCATTGTCAAGGAAGGAATGTTGCAAACAGAATTCCACAGGATGAAGTGTTTGTAGCCACTCTGTTGGCCTGGAGCTAAAGATGACCCAGAGATGAAGGGTGGAGGCAGGGAGAGGATCTGTGAGGACAATGCTGGTGACTTCTTTTACATACAAGCAATGGTCAGAGGCAGAAAGGATCCCGCAGACCATCCTGTCTAGACATTTTCAGACTTCTGAATATCATGAACCTATAAAATGGCCAACATGGTTGCAACTTAATTTTAACAAAAAAGGTCATTAAAAACTACCACCATTTATTTTCATCATCTCATAAAAGGATGTAGCAATCTTAGAACAAAGGACCATTCTTCTAATAGAATGCATATAAACACACACACCTGAAATTAATTGCAGGAGGAGATGGAGATGTTTATCTACTCTGTACTTGGAAATCAGTATCTCTAATATTTGTACTTATAACTGAGTAAGGATATAGCAGCTAACGGGTTTGCTTCAACTAATGTGTGGTTCAAAATCTGCACCTAATGAGGAAAACATTTAATAACTAGAATAGGCAACCTTCTCTTTTCTAGGGAATCTTTGGAAAAATACATCTTACCGTCTGACATGTATGGTACTTCCATGGAAGCTAGAACCCAATTCTAATTTCCTTCACTGGGCTAAAAGGCAGAAAGGCTTCATGACTGTTTTCTAAACTAGTGGGGTACAGCCAGACCCAAATCAGACAAATGAAATGAGAAAAAGTAGTTGATGTGACATGAAATCAGGCCAAATCAAATGAGGTTTGATATCAGTTTATCAGTTTTATTGCTTTTGCCATTTAAGCTCAGCATAGCAAGGTACTGATTTCTCTCAGTAATTAAATTTCAGCACATTTGGCAGTGAATGAAATCTTTTCTTGTTCCAGTTCTAAACTTTAAAAAGCAGTATGTTTTAGAAATAATAAATGCTCCCATGCAAATTATTTAAAAATACTTTCCCATGTATATTTATGCGAAATGGTTTTGTTTTTACTTTTTTGGTGAAATGACACAGTCACTCAAAGAGTGACATCTCTCCAATGAACTCTTTAGAACCTTTAGGAAGCCATAATTAGGACACCTCACAGTTGGGCAACTGGGCTGATTCTATTCAGAAAAGACACAGGGGCAAACTATAGAAAATAAAAACTTTATTTTTTTCAAGTTTATAAGATAGTTCCCATTACGTTTATATAACATTATGGTCATGGATTCTACAGCCACGAATGCCCGCAGTCACATAAATATATCCAATCCGATCACTGCCTTTTCCTGCTAACAGGCATCTGCAGTCCAGAGGGAGAGTCGTGTTTTGAGTAGAAGTCATCCTTAATGGGAGGGCTCCTGTCAGTGCATTAGGAACTAGCCAAGGAGCCTTGCTTGCCAGAGCTGTCTGACTCAGAGGAGAGGAAGGGACAGAGGGTCTGCTGACTGGGGCTGAGGCAGAACTAGATTTTCTCTCTTGTGGTTTAAGATATTTTAGAATCTCGAAATTCAGATCCTACAGTGTGAATATCTGGGGAGTTCTAACTTCTGGATGAAAAATGAAACCAATTTAGTGGTAAGAAATAGAAGCCTGCTTAAGAGGGACCCTAACTGCCTCCTTGAAGAGGAGTGAGGTTTCAGAGGAAGACCCTAAGCTCACCACTCCTTGGCCCAGACCATTGCTCTACCCAATACTCCTCTCCCCCATGGTTCAGTGACACTGACACCCATTCAAGGTTCTGAACATCTAGAAGCTCCATATGCTGCAGCTGGAGTTTGTCAATCAGATTCTATCTGGAGCCTTAAAGCTGAGTTTGTGTAAACTGCGAACAAGCTGTGGCATCAGTCTCTTGGGACAACTCACTAGCTTTACAGAAGACAGAAACACCTCAAATCAAACAAAAGCTCAGATAGGCATCTAATCTGGAGCAGGTGTCCACTCTTCTGGACACTACCAGCTGCCCCAGGGGCATTGGACAGGGTGATGCTAAGGCACAGTCAGTTTTACATTCTAAAGTCAAGCCACCTCTTCAACCCAAGACACACCTCACTCCAGATCTACTACTAGAGAGAGCCCTCACTGTGACATTACAGACCCATCTTATAGAACCCATAATGCCCAGCTGGGGAAGGACTCACCCTTTGGCTAATTTCATGAGGAACTCTTTTTAATGAAGAGGGCCTCCCCCTTGACACAGTATCCTTTGGCCCTCAGCTTCCAACAGCTCTTAATCCTACCCACTTATTTTCCTTTCCAGATTTTTGTGTTGCAGAGGAGAAAAAGGGTAATTACAGAGAGAGAGAGAGCAAGCGCACTGTGTTCCCCGACAATTCATTTTGGCAAAGAGCCAAGAAGCTCCTGTTTTCTGTTTTCCATCTAAATGAGGGTGGCAACAACCAGAATGAGCAGAGACTGCTCCGTTCAGCCTCCTTACCTCTCTTGGCCAAGTTCAAGTTCCTTTTGGAAAGAGCTAAGCTAGGAAGTCAGGGCAAGAGGAAAAAGGCCATTGATAAAAGTGAGTCTAGGTTATATTCTAAGAATAAAGAGCTCCCATAAGGGTGGAGAGGGAAGTATTTGTGTGTGTGCTTGTGTGCATGGTGGGGGTACCACTTTGCAGCCTCACAAACCTGAAGCACAGGACCAACACCCGTGGCCTCTGTCCAGGACAAAAACCTAACAGCTATACTGGCATTAAGGGGAGGGCTTGAGGCCTCAGAGTAAAACCTAGAGCTTCCCAAGATCAACCATCAAACAAGTCAGAGCAGTATCTAGGCAATTCTGCTGAATACAGACCAACGGAAGGCCTTCCTCACACTACATCTCCCTCCTCCCAACCCCACAGGAAACCAGGCCAAAGACATCTCCCTCCTCCCAACCCCACAGGAAACCAGGCCAAAGAGGCAGCTAGGTAAAGGAGCACTGACTTCAGCTACTCGTCAAAAACTTACTCCTTAAAATGGTGAGTCATGAGCACTTTTCAATGAGTTCGGAAGGAATGTGTATACCAGCCTTTCTCTGTTGCTATCTGGGAGGCCTGGCATTGGAAGGAGTCTTGCCTCTTTGTGCTGCAGTATCTTTGAAATGGGTATGCAAAGTCTCTGGCGACGAGCAATTATAGCTGGGGTTGGTCAACAATGCCTCCTTCTGAGGACCAATCCTGCATCTCAATCTGAGGTGCTTATATCATCTCTGTGCAGCCTGGGAGACTGAACTTCCTCAGCTCTAGGGAATTTTATCCTGCCTGAGCAGATGCCCAGATTGGTCTTGGAGGGCTGGGCTGGAAGCCTGTGACTAGTGCCTGGGCACCCACCAATCTTCCCAGAGGTGGAGAGATGTTCCTCATTTGGCCCAGGATTAAGTTTTGGGGCATGAAGTAGGGAATGACCCAGCACTCTCATCTAAATCAGGAAAGTCTGGCCAGGTGCAGTGGCTCATGCCTATCATCCCAACACTTTGGGAGGCCAAGGTGGGAGGATTGCTTGAGGCCAGGTGTTTGAGACCAACCTTGGCAACACAGGGAAACCCTGGCTGTACCTACCCTCCCTCCACAATCAGCAAAGTCTTTCTGGTTTCCTACTGTGGAATGGGATTTGAGAAGCAGGGTGTTCCACGGGAAAACTTAAATACAGCAATCTGCTCTTCAGTTTCAGGCAGAGATTTGGGTAAATTTATGCCTGGGACACCCATATAGCTTAAGGGCTTCCAAAAAGGAAGTCAAATACATTGGTAGTTTTGGCCAAAATGTAGATATAAGCATGTTTTTAGATTTTATTTCAATTCTTGGGTCTAATACCTGGGGACTGGCCAGAGCCGCCTGGAGGTGGATATGAGGTACAGAGGGCAGGAAAGTGGCAAGAACCTAGCATTATGATGACTAAGAAGGAATAAGCTGCAGGGGAAAGCATCTGATGGGAAATAGGTAGAACCTTTCTGTCTCAAGAGCCAAAGAAGCTGAAATTCCTAAGAAGCTTTAGTTGCTTCTCGCCAGTTTGGAAGCTAAGCCTCCAGGGATTCAGTCTGAAGGAGAGTCAAACTGAAGGATTTTTTGGGGTTGTGCCATTTGACTAAAGGGAAAAGGGACTGGAAAGAAGACTAAGGCTTCTAGATGGGATATGCCGAAGTTTAAAGTTACTCAGTATCCAGTGCCCCACAGTTTGCCAACTAGGAGATGAAGAACAGGAAAGGAATCATCCTAGAGAGCAGACCACTGGAGCAGCTAAAGAGGTACTACTGCCACAGAGAGGTATTTTAGATATTTCAATTATTATTTTCAAGACTTCACTCCCCCTTTCTTGCTAGAAAAAGAAAAGGGGGAAACCTGTGTCAGAGATCAGACCCTGACTTATAAAAATAACATACATGTTCACTGGCAATAAGTGAGATTCTAAGCTAAGGAGATTCTAAGACTGCAAGAGATGTTATCATAAAAGTCTGCTGCATTTATCTGATCACCACAAGTCATAAGTAATTCTCAATCTGCTCATGGACTAAGAGTGCAACTCTCAACTCTGCCCCAGGAATTTTTCTTTTTCATTTTTTGAAAAAAAGAAAACAACAAAACACAGAATTAAAAGCACTGTAGCTGCAGTGAGTCCATTGTTCTCTCTATCAAACTGTCTCCTGCTTCTGTATGGAGATGAACACGGGGCTGCAGCTCACTCTTAGCAAAAATTGCAGCTGTTGGTTCTGATTGTGTTCTCGCCAGCATTCCATGGAGAAAGACAGTGAGAGAGGCAGAAAGAGACAGAGAGAGGGAGAGGCAGAAAGAGAGAGAGGAGGGAGAGGCAGAGAGAGAGAGACAGACAGAGAGACAGAGAGTGAGACAGACAGAGAAAGTTCTCAGTTGGTTCCAGTCTCCAGCTCCCTTCAGGAGTGAAAAGGAGCTTAAGGGGAAGGCTCCTCATTCCAGTTCTTAGAGAAAATCAAGCTCTAAAGCCTGGTGAAGGGATACTAGGTCTCCGTGGTTTGTGATCCTCCAGAAAGGCATGTTGTGCTGGAAAAGAGGGGATAGCTGGTTAATCCAACTTCTTCTGAAAGCTTATATTAAATACTTGCCCATACTCTTTCCTCAACACACCTCTCCCCAAGGTATATGGTAACCCTATCTATCCCTGCCTCATAGGGCTGTCATAATGATCAAATACTCACATGTATAAGGGCCTTATACATTGTACACTTTATAAATGTGAGAAATTTTAAATAGGTTTCAGTGGTACTTTGTGCTTTTATAAGAGATTACCTGTCTAGCTATTATTTTGAAGACAAGGTCTTTTCGTCACACAAGCTGGAGTGCAGTGGTGTCATTATAGCTTACTGCAGCCTTGAATCCCTGGGCTCAAGCAATCTTCTTACCCCAGCATCGTAAGTAGCTGGAACTACAGGCATTCCAGCTATCATACAGAATCTTAAGGATCAAATAAAATAGCCCAGGTGAAAAATTAGTATTTGATATAAGATTATATTGTCATATGGATGGTCAATTTCTTATAAGTTTCATAATTACAAGACCAAATCTTATCTATGTCCAATAAGGAGAATGTACAGACCTGGGAAATAATAATCCCATTATATTATGTAGTCAGAATCATGTCCAGAATACTGTGTGCTGTTCTGGAGGCCATATTTTACTTATTTATAGTTTATTTTATTTTGAGACAGGGTCTCATTCTGTCACCCAGGCTGGAGTGCAGTGGCATGAACACTGCTCACTGCAGGCTTGACCTCCTGAGCTCAAGCAATCCTTCCACCTCAGCCTCCCAAGTAGCTGAGACTATAGGCATGTGCCACCACGCTTAGCTAATTCTTTATTTTTTTTTGTAGAGATGAAGCCTCACTATATTGTTCAGGCTGGTCTTGAACTCTTGGGCTCAAGCAATCCTCCCACCTGGGCCTCCCAAAGTGCTAGGGAATGCAGGCATGAGCCACTGTGCCTGGAGACCATATTTTTAAATTTTATTTAATTTATTTATTTTTTTATATTTTTTGAGACAGAGTCTTACTCTTTTGCCTTGGTTGGAGTGCAATGGTGCTATCTCAGCTCACTGCAACCTCTGCTCCCAGATTTAAGTGATTCTCATGTGGAGGCCATATTTTAAAGGAGGGCTTTGATAAACTCAAGTGTTGGAAACCATGTTCTATGAAGCTGAGGAGATTAACTTTCCTGATCATCTAGCTGAAACTGGTTCCAAGTTACTCAGAATACTGAGGTCCTAGAACACCATTATTTTGGCATGTACCCTAGTTGTTTTTCAAGCCAGCTGCTCACGCATAATATTTAAAAGGCTATTAACATACAGAAGAGAAAGCAGACTTGTTATGTTCAAGAATGCCAGACTAGAGAGGCCAGGTGCAGTGGCTGACACCTGCAATCCTAGCACTTTAGGAGGCTGAGATGGGTGGATCACCTGAGGTCAGGAGTTTGAGACTAGCCTGGCCAACACGGCAAAACTCTGTCTCTACTAAAAATACAAAAATTAGCTGAGTGTGGTGGTGTGCACCTGTAAGCCCAGCTATTTGGGAGGCTGAGGCATGAGAATAGCTTGAACCCAGGAGGTGGAGGCTGCAGTGAGCCAAGATTGTGCCACTGCACTCCAGCCTGGGCGACAGAGTGAGACTCCATTTCCAAAACGAAACAAAACAAAAGAATGCCAGACTAGTATGTGAAGGTTAGAGACATTTTTACTCAGTGGAAGGGAGAACACCCTAACAGCTTGGTTGACCCCACAGTGGAATAGGCTATTGGGAACCAGTGTCCTCATCCTTGGGCATATTGAAGCAAGGACTAGAGAGACTTCTGTCAGAAAGGCTGCAGAAAAGATCCTTCACAGAGTATAGGTTGAACTGGACAAAGTGCTAAGGCATTTTCCAATGGGTATATTCTTTCTTCTTTGTTTTCTTGAGATGGACTTGCCCAGGCTGGAGTGCAGTGGTGTGATCTTGGCTCACTACAACTTCTGCCTCCAGGGTTCAAGCAATTCTTATGCCTCAGCCTCCAGAGTAGATGGGATTACAGGCGTGTACCACCATGCCTGGCTAATTTTTGTATTTTTAGTAGAGAAGGGGTTTCACCATGTTGGCCAGTTTGGTCTCGAACTCCTGACTTCAAGTGGTCTGCCCACTTTGGCCTCCCCAAGTGCTGGGATTATAGGCGTGCACTACCATGCTCAGCCTCAATGGGTATATTCTATTGTAGATGATTATAGACATTAGCTCAAGAGTTACCAACTCTGCTGATGACTTGAGTTGTTCTTTCCCTCCCCAATACCCTTTTTCAGACCAGGAAGCACTGATGCCTACACCCACTAATGTCTTTCCCAAAGAGGGCAATAAGAAGCACATTAGAATCAAAGCTTCAGTGATATTATATGCAAAAAAAAATAAAGATCCCTGAATTGCTACATAGTGGCAAATGAAAACATGATATAATAATGCCAGCTGATTACCAATCTCATAGTTTATTATAGTTGCTAAGGTTTCTACTTAACTGGATGAAGAGTATCAGGGCAGTTGGTTCTAGCTGGCAACCCAATGCCTCCATGTCTAAGAAACAGAGTTGCTGGAAGAAAATAAATTGGGGTTGGGGTAGGGAGGGAAAGAACTTCTACAGATCCATTGAGCACATGAGGATACTCAAAGAGGGTAAGTAAATTGTTCAAAGTCACATAGCTGATACACAGATGGGATTTTAGGTTCTACAGCCAAGACTCTTTAATCTATTGTTTCCTATGTTAAGAAGGGATGACCTGAAGTTAGGACCTGTAGAGTGGTGGGGTTAACATCAGAACAATCTTTCCAGGGCTCAAAGGCAGGAAGGACTTTCTCTATAGAAACAGTTCTCTATTGATTGTACTATCTGAGAACTTGAAGCATGGAAAAGTAAGAATGATTAGGCTTTTTGCAGTCAAGTCTGATGCTTGAGAAGACACTGACTTTGAAGATGAAGATGGAAGATGGGGCACATCTCAGGTTTAATGATGGGATCCCTGTAGAAGGGCTTAAAGATTTTAAGATTCTTGAGTGGCAGGGAGGAAAAGGAAGGGAAGGATCTAAAAACTTAGAGGAAAAACTCCATCTGGAGAAAACAAAGACCCTCTTTTTCTTTAAAGAAAAATGCGGAGGGAAGAAAGAGGAGGAAATACTATAAATGCATAATAGATTGCTAAGATTTTGTAGTTTTTACCATTTTTCTAATTACTTGGTGTACAACCACATAGACAATTTTCTTTACCATGGTTACCTGTTTGGCTGCAATTTCTTCATCTCGTCCATCTCCAATCACTACATAAGTGACTTTCTTTCCAAATCTTGACACAATTCTCTCAAAGCAGCTCTCCTTACCTGATGAGTAAAATAAATTTCCTGTTAGAATACTCTTCTCTTCTTTTCAAAATGAAAGAAGGGCTGCTGTTAGGTTCACCTGCCTGTGCTTAGGTGGACTAAGTGACATCCTATGTAGTTTGCTTGCTGGGGAGTAGGGATGGGAGCTAGAGATCCAGTAGACCCTCTGTCCAAAAAATGTGAAGTTGTGCCATTAAAATAACAATTGATTTTAACCTTCACCTTGAGGGTGAAGTCCCTAAGATCTTAGTGTGAGGGAATTTCTATAAATGGGAGGGATTCATAGGTTTAGTGACTTGCCCCTAGATTACAAACACGTGAGTAGCTAGAACTTGGGGCCTCTGACTCCAAATCTAGGCTCTGGTCATTGTGCCATAATAAATGAATGATTTTTGAGGGGCAATGTTTTAGGGAAGGAAAGAGAAGTGACAGCACAAGGCCCTAATTTCTTGTTAGAAACAATAACAAACAAAAAGCCATTTCTTCATTTCCCAGAAGCAGTTCTGGGTGTGGGCCTTGTGTCTTTCAGTAAGGGAAGAGCCCCAGAATAGAATTGAGAAAAGTGGCCAATAAATACCACAGCGACATTTGTCATATCTGGAACT
The DNA here is from genome assembly GCF_030222135.1 of Aotus nancymaae. Taxonomy (NCBI): domain Eukaryota; kingdom Metazoa; phylum Chordata; class Mammalia; order Primates; family Aotidae; genus Aotus; species Aotus nancymaae. The sequence goes on from NW_026988467.1 coordinate 24,574,988, forward strand.
TCCTTACTTACTATACTTTGTAGTTGTAACCAAGATATTACATCACTGAAATTGACCTTGGGAAATGAGTGATTTAAAACTATTTCTCAGAAATGCAGACGAGAGTTTTGAGAAACATGCCAGTGTACTAAAACTCCAATCCTATCTGAAACCAACACCTAAAACATTCACAGATCATTCTGCTGTGGGAAAGATACTTTATTTGCATAAATAAAAGGAAATTATATCCCTTGCTCTTTTTATTTCCCTGCTTCTGCCACCTTCTTCAGTTAAGCAAGATCCTAACTTTGGCTTTCTTCTTCATCCTGCTCTATTAACCTTCTTGTTCTTTCCTCTTGCCCAACAGAGTGACTTAGCACCCGGGTCCCTGTGTGAATAAAAGAGCCTCTTCCTCAAGACACTTGACTGCCATCTGCTGGAAAATCACTGCAATATATAAATACGCAAATCTAAGGTAACTATAATTGGCCAGAACCTATACTTCCATACTCAGAAGTCCTACTTGGCACAGGAGAAGTCATGCAGATATGTAACTGCAAATCTCTGACATCCTTGCTCCAGCAGCACCTCAAAACAGATGGACTAGTCAACTGGACCAGACACTAGTCCACTCTGGGCTCAGTTGGCCACTTAAAATATAAGGCTTGGCTTGGGTGCACTTGGGTCTCTTTTAGTGCTAACATTTTCAGTAGAATTGTTATGCCTTACATTCATATAAGGCTTCAATCAATGTTTGCTGAGTAAAGTCATATTCATCTTACAAATGATTCAGTGGAGGACTGTAGTCCAGGTCTTATGCCTCAATTCAGTTCAAACATTAAACAGTTCAACTAATAATAGATTCTTACTATGTTCAAGGTATGAAAGAGTTCTTTGTCTAATTTCATTTCAACCATTGCAGCTTTTCAAACTAAGCCAACCTCCACCAGATGCATGGTCTACTATGATCTGTCTGTAGCAAAAAACTCTTTTTGAGTCAGATTTGACTTTCTTGTAAGACTCAACAAAGGTAGTAACTCGTATTTAGAGGATAAGAACACAGACAATTTCATTGTCCTGGCATGCAATGATCAAGGATGAAATATTTCTTTCTTTCTTTTTTCTTTTTTTTTGAGTCAGAGTTTTGCTCGTTACCCAGGCTGGAGTGCAATGGCGCGATCTCGGCTCACCGCAACCTCCGCCTCCTGGGTTCAAGCAATTCTCCTGCCTCAGCCTCCCGAGTAGCTGGTGGGACTACAGGCGCACACCACCATGCCCAGCTAATTTTTTTTGTATTTTTTTTTAGTAGAGACGGGGTTTCACCATGTTGACCAGGATGGTCTCAATCTCTTGACCTCGTGATCCACCCGCCTCAGCCTCCCAAAGTGCTGGGATTATAGGCGTGAGCCACCGCGCCCAGCTAATCAAGGATGAAATATGCTCTGTAATGTCTCTTTTAAAAGGATTAAGAGACCAAGAGAGTTATTAACAGCTCAAAGTAAAGAAGCAGCTACATGAAAACAGGACTCACTCCAATACAGTTGGTAAAATACCTCCATTTATACTCTCAAAACAATTCTGTATATGAGCTTTCCTGTTCAGGAGGATGAGGCCAATGACTAATCAGTTTACCAAATGTGACACAATGGAAGCTGGTGAACTGTAAGATCAGCCAAATCTTTGGAGAATATTAGTCCCTGGGTTTTCTCTATTAAAAATACTTCTGACCAGGAGCAATGGCTCACATCTGCAATCCCAGCACTCTGGGAGGCTAAGGCATGAGGATCACTTGAGCACAGGAGTTTAAGATGAGCTTGGGCAACACACTGGAACCTTTTCCCTACAAAAAATTTAAAAATTAGCTGGGTATGGTGATGGAGCATGCCTGAAGTCCTGGCTACTCAGGAGACTGATGTGGGTGGATTGTTTGAACATGGGAAGGTTAAGGTTGCAGTGGGCTATGATGGTGCCACTGCACTCCAGCCTAGGTACCAGAGTGAGGCCCTGTCTCAAAAAAGCCCCAAAAAACAAAAAAGACCTGACTTTTTCAGAAATTATTTTGAGAATTCTCTTTAATGTCCCCAAATCACAGAATGGCCATTAACAGAACCATATTTTGCTATCATTTCAGAGGAAGTGAAAAAGTATTTCTTCTCCTTGTTCCCATTTCACAGTTCTGTGAAGAAAAGTCTCAAGCCTCCCACTGTGGTTACCATGGCACAAGATCCCACTGCAGCTTTGCAAATTAGCTCTGGATGAACCGAGACTGAGGAAATCACCAAATAAGTACACTTACTGTCAGAGGAAATGAGATCATTTCCATTAGCCTAATGAGCCTGCGGGTGCCAGGTCTCAGTATAAGCACTATAGAAAATCTCTTTCAGGTGTGGGAGACTCAGTTAAGTGCTCTGGGTTCCTATGATATACATAAAGCAATGGCAGCAGTAATGATATCTGAAGGGAGCTCTCATATATGTTCCCTTCCACCCAACCCTTTGTAAATGAAATAATTCAACCATACAAAAAAGCATGGAGAATTACCAGCCTTGACAATAAAGTGAGACCCCATTTCTACAAAAAATAGAAAAAATGAGGCATGGTGGTGTGCACCTACAGTCCCAGCTACTCGAAAGGGTGAGCTAGGAGGGCTGCTTGAGCCAGGGAGGTCGAGGCTGTAGTGAGCTGTGATAACTGAAGTCTAGCCTGGGCGAAACCCTGTCTCAAAAGAAAAAAAAGAAAAAGAAAAAAATGCCTACCACCAACCCAGCTTTGTAAAATCTTAACAGTTCATAGTTGCTGTGTTTACTTATTTATGAGACAAAGTCTTGCTATGTCATCCAGGCTTAAGTACAGTGGCACAATCATAGCTCACTGCAGCCTCAAACTCGTGAGGCTCCTCCCACCTTAGTCTCCAGAGTACCTAGGATTGCAGACACACACCATCATACCTGGCTATTTTTTTTTTTTTTTTTTGAGACAGAATCTTGCTCTGTTGCTCATTCTGGAGTGCAGTGGCATGATCTTGGCTCACTGCAACCTCTGCCTCCCAGGTGATTTTTTGCCTTAGCATCCTGCGTAGCCAGGACTACAAGTGGCCCCGACCACACCCAGCGAATTTTAGTAGAGACTGGATTTCACCATGTTGCCCAGGGTGGTCTCAAACTCCTGAGCTCAGGCAATCCGCCTGCTTTGGCCTCCCAAAGTGCTGGGATTACAGGTGTGAGCCACCATGCCTGGCCTCCTTTTTTCGAGATGGAGTATTGCTTTGTTACCTAGGCTGGCGTGCAGTGGCACCATCTCGGCTCGCTGTAACCTCCACTTCCCAGGTTCAAGCGATTCTCCTGACTCAGCTTCCCAAGTAGCTGGGATTACAGGCACCTGCCACCAAGCTCAGCTAATTTTTGTATTTTTAGTAAAGAGGGGGTTTTACCATGTTGGCCCAGGCTAATCTCGAACTCCTGGCCTCAGGTGATCAGCCTGCCTCAGCCTCCCAAAGTGCTGAGATCACAGGCATGAGCCACCACACTCAGACTGTACTCACTTTTAAGATCTCATTTTACTTGAGAAAACTGGGGCACAGGAAAGAAGATAATCTGCCTAAGGTGAGAGCTAGTAAGTGGGGGAGCCAGGACTTAAATCCTTCTCCTTGATGTTTCTTTTTCCTTAAAAAAAAAACAAAAACAAAAACTGGTAAAATATGCATAACATGAAATTTACTAATCTTTAAAACAAAAAATTTTTGCCAAGTGCAGTGGCTCACACCTGTAATCCCAGCACTTTGGGAGACAGGCAGGTGGATCACCTGAGGTCAGGAGTTTAAGACTAGCCTGGCCAACACCGTGAAATCCCATCTCTATTAAAAATACAAAATAAGCTAGGTGTGTTGGCACATGCCTATAATCCCAGCGACTTGGGAGGCTGAGGCAGGAGAATCTCTTGAACCCGGGAAGTGGAGTTGTAGTAAGCCAAGATCATACCATTGCATTCCAGCCTGAGCAACAAGAGCAAAACTCCATCTCAAAAAAAAAGTAATATAAAATTTACCCTCTTAACATTTTTTTTTTTTTTTTTGTGAGACAGAGTCTTGCTCTGTTGCCCAGGCTGCAGTGCAACAGCGTGATCTTGGCTCACTGCAACTTCCTCCTCCCAAGCTCAAGAAATTTTCCTGCCTCAGCCTCCCAAGTAGCTGCAATTACAGGTTCGTGCCACCAAGCCCAGCTAATTTAGTATTTTTTGTAGAGAGGGAGTTTTACCATATTGGCCAGGCTGGTCTTGAACTCCTGACCTCAAATGATCCAACTGCCTCAGCCTCCCAAAGTGCTGGGATTATAATCATACTGGGATGTACTTTTCCATCTGAATGCAAGCCAAAGCCTGGCTTCTCTTAACAATTTTTAAGTGTAAAGTTCAGTCATGTTAACTATTGTGTAACAGATGTCTGGAAGTTTTTCATTTTGCATGACTTCAACTCTATATCCATTGAACAACCCCCATTTCTGTTCCCCTTCAGCCTCTGGCAATTATCATTCTCCTTTCAGTTCTATGCATGTGATTACTTTAGAAGTCTCATATAAATGGAATCATATAGTATTTGTCCTTTTGTGATTGTCTTATTTCACTTTCATTTAGCATGTCTTTAAGGTTTATCCATGTTGTAGCATATGACAGACTTTCTTTCCTTTTTAAGACCAAATAATATTTCACTGTATGTGTATGCCACATTTTGTTTATCCATTCATCCACCGATGGACATTTGAGCTGCTTCTAGCTCTGAACTACTGTGAATAATGCTATAAACATGAGTGCGCAGATATGTCTTTGAGACCCTGCTTTTGGATATTTGGATATATTTCAAGAATTTGAGACCCAATTCTTTCAGATATTTACTCAAAGTAGGTTATTGAATCATATGGCAGTTCTTCTTTTAATTTTTTTGAGGAGCCATCATACTATTTTTCATAGTAGTGGCATCTTTAAAATATACATGGTTTCACTATGTTGCCCAGGCTGAACTCAAACTCCTGGGCTCAAGTGATTCTCCTGCCTCAGCCTGCCAAATACGTGGGACTACAGGTATGCACCACCATGTCTGTCAACAGTTGCATCATTTTACAATCTTACCAACAGTGCACAAAGTTTCCAATTTCTCCACATCCTTGTCAATACCTGTTATTTTATTTAAGACATAGTTTTGTTCTGTCACCAGGTTATAGCACAATGGCAAGATCACATAGCTCACTGTAGCACTGAACTTCTGGCTCAAGTGACCCTCCCACCTTAACCTTCCGAGTAGTTAGGACTACAGATGTGTGCCACCACACCTAGCTAATTAAAAAAAACTTTTTTGTAGAAACAGAGGTCTGCCATGTGGCCCAGGCTGGTGTTGAACTCCTGGCCTCAAATGATCCTCCCGCCTCGGACTCCCAAAGTGGTGGAAATACAGGTGTGAGCCATCATGCCTGGCCATCATTTTTAGGTATACAATTTAGAGCTCTATTTTTAATCTAGAGCTTTTTCTATTATACTACATACTCTCTGTAAAAAACTTGAAATGAGGCCGAACAGATTTCTAAGCTAGATAATATGTTCTTTCAAATATTATTAAAGAGCATGTTTATGTAACTTACTAGCTGTTAGAACTTGAGCAAGCTATATAACTACTAAACCTCAACAGCATTACAAAAAATATCAGAATACTGTTGTGAGGATTATAAGTATTACATATAAAGTGTCTAACAGAAAATAATAGGTACATCATGAGTAGAAAGTTTTATTGCAAGGCCAGTGACAAGAAACAGCATAGAAGCCATACCAATTTTGGTAGCACTATAGATGTTCTCAATAGGAAATATTTCTCCTAGTCCATATAAGAGAACCTTGGCCAGGGCTGGAACCAGCTGAGTGGTAGTGATCAGAACATTCACACAATTCTTTCTAGAAGGGAGTAAAAAGAAAAATAAAAGGTAAAACTAAACCAACCTGGAAGCAAGAATTCATATGTGCCAACTCTTTAAAATCTAACTATTAAAAATTAACCTTAAAGGACCTGGTATGATACTGTTCAGAGCCAATGTTCAGCTACTACTAATTATTTCATGTTCATTTACTTTCTCTATTAAAGGACAGAGGTTCTACTCATTTTTGTCTCTTAGTGGATGCAGAGGAGCAACTTAATTCTTGCCTTATTTCCCCTCTGACAATTCTAGTCACAAATACTTGTTAATAAATACCACCAAGCCATGTCACTGATACCATATTTTAGAAAAGAAACAAAAACAAAAAGCTCTGGGCTGTACTCCTTCATCTGAATGCAAGTCAGTCCATAAATGAGATATGATTTACATTCTCTTTGTTCTTCACACAATAGCAACACTGATTCTAGAATACACATTAATTTTACATGTCCTTTACCTTCTCTGGATATCCACTCCCTGGTGTCAGTTTTATTGTTTACTATGTTGTGGATCTGGAATTCCTGCTTTGAGGGAGGGAGCACTAGGGTATTGGTGCAGACACAGACTGGCACATTTATTTCCCAGTCTAAGCTTCATGTTGAAATCTCCTTAATCTGCTTAGTGTACCCTTTTTCTTTTGAATCTTGCCTTCTTGAGTGAGTTTGGATATATTTCTTGGAGCTTCCTGTACCTAGGATATGTGTAATACATCTCCACCATGTATTCTTTGATGTCACCAGGCCTAACTTCCTGACTAGAGATTATGGGTTACTGAGTTTTAATTTCGTGAGCAAAAAGTAAGGAGACAGAACAAGGATTTCATATATAAATATTCTCTTATAACTAGAAGGTGTGCTGTTAACATAAAATGACCTTGCTTCCCACCTAACATAATACTTCCCTACATCATTTAAACTCCTCTCCACCCCTATCCCAAAACCTATTTTAGAGAATGGCCTGTCCTGGAATGGAGTAGAAGAGTATGTCTCTGAGAGGATGACACCTAAAAGAACCATTTCCATACCTGGACTGAATGAGAAGTAAGGACTTTAATGCAGTTCCTAACCAGGAATCTGTTAAAACTTCAATTTCTGCTCTTAATCTCTGCAGTGCTTCCTTCCTCTGGGGACTGAGGAGGCCTTTGGGAATAAAAGCAGACACATTTATCATTTGACAACATACAATTGCTGATAATGAGAAAGCAACTTCTAAATTCAATTTAAAAAGTATGAATCACTGAAATATTCTACTGAGTATATATACACATTTTCCATGAACACATATACTTTACTGAATTGCATTGTAGACAGGTGAATATAGACTGCTGTATATAGGGGTGGGGTCAAGAGGACAGGACCAGCCCCATGACCAGGGCCAACAGTGCATGGTGGAGTACATGGGCTCTACTACCGGCCTTGGAGATCCTTTATCTTCTGAGAAATTGCTTGAAAGATTATTACCGAGCTAGTGGTGAAAATCATGATGAGTGCAATGACCAGGGATGTCGAGGAACAGGGTACAGATGTTCAGACACTTGGTGGTGGAGGCACAGGCCTGGGCCCTGGTCAGGTCACCCACTGTCTTCCTGTCCCTAGACTTCATGGAGTACACGAATGCTGTGAAGCCCAGGAAGCACTAGTTCATGAAGAAAATTTTGAACAGGATTCAGGCATGGAGGTCTCACTGCAGATGTGGATCACAGAGGACATCAAGGGAGCAGCGCTGTGGGGTGCCCCCAGCACGGCAACTTCATGTTTCTCCTTGAGCATCTCCTAGTTTGGTGGGAGGCCAGTATTGGTGTGAGTGAACAAGGATTTGGAAGTGTAGTTCTTGGTGTCAAGACAAGACCAGCTGTCTTTTTTTGTTTAAGATGGAGTCTCTCTCTGTCGGCCAGGCTGGAGTGCAGTGGCACGATCTCGGCTCACTGCAACCTCTGCCTCCTGAGTTCAAGCAATTCTCTGCCTCAGCCTCCCAAGTAGCTGGGATTACAGGCACGTGCCACCACGCCTGGCTAATTTTTCTATTTTTAGTAGAGATGGGATTTCACTATCTTGGCCAGGCTGGTCTTGAACTCCTGACCTCATAATCCACCGACCTTATCCTCCCAAAGTGCTGGGATTACAGGTGTGAGACACCATGCCTGGCTTTTTTTTTTTTTTTTTTTTTAATTTTTCTTCTTGGAGAAACCTTAGAGTGGTGCTACTCAGAATGCTATTTTTTCTTTATCAGAGTGTTTTGGGGATGTTCTGGCAAATATACATTTTAAAAAACTGTTGTTACAGGAACAAAACAACAACAATAAAATCAGCTGACAGAAACATTATAATAAAATTCTGGTGCAAGCTTCTTTCATCACCAACTAATAGCATATCTTTTGCAGACTGGTGGACCACGCTTTGACCAGCACTGCTTAGAATATGACATCGAGAACCAAAGTGGAAAAAATTAGTGTTACAGCTAGAAGAGTCCTCAGCATTTCTTTTTTTATTTTTGAGATGGAGTTTTGCTCTTGTTGCCCAGGCTGGAGTACAATGCCATGATCTCAGCGCACCACAACCTCCGCCTCCCGGGTTCAAGCGATTCTCCTGCTTCAGCCTCCCAAGTAGCTGGGATTACAGGTATGTGCCACCATGCCCAGCTAATTTTTGTATTTTTAGTAGAGACAGGGTTTCTCCACATTGGTCAGGCTGGTCTTGAACTCCTGACCTCAGGTGATCCACCCGCCTTGGACTCCCAAAGTGCTGGGATTACAGGCATGAGCTACCATGCCTGGACACATCCTTAGCATTTCTAATCTCTCTGTAAAGAAACCAAAGCCCAAAGGACAAAAAGGGCTCTGTCTAAGATTACACAGTAAGTTAGTAGCTTTCGGTCTTAAGAAGTCTTTCCATTATTCTACACAATTCCCATGGTGACTACCTGTCTACTTGCTTTAGAACATAATGACATGAAATTCCAGTCTGAATAATTCTCCGTACTGTACTTCTGAAATAACTCCAACTGATAAGACACTAAAACACTGCCCAAGACTAGATAACTAAGCACAAAGGAGAGCTCATATGATGGGAGCCTGCTCTTAGACAACTGAGTTAAAATATTCAAACAGTAAATCTAGATCTGAATTTTCTATAGTGAAGGTTAAAAAAAAATCCAGTATTCTACTAGGAATACTCCATAAAAGCAGATGGCATTTTTGTGAGGAGAACTGGAGTATAATTCGTTTTCAGACTGATAGTTCCACAATGCAAGCCTAGAATTAGACGACTCTCTTAACATTTTGGATAAAACAAAGCAATAACAAAACCAGTACCTACGTATGATATACTCAACTAATACATGGTGTGGCGCTTTTGTTAATTCATATTGTACAAAACATATACATGGCCATTAATTTTAATCTGTTCTCCAAAGTAGGCTCAGAGGATTCTCACACAGGGTTACATCACTTTGTTCAGGAAACCAGGTCTAGGCATTGGGCAGGGAAAAGATAAGAGACTCAGGCTGTATATGAAAACTAACAAAAGAAAGGCTAATGTGTGTGAGAAAAAGACTTGGAGTTTCCAAAATAAAAAATACTGGCTTTGAATCATGAGAAGAAATAAGCAATAAAAAGGGGAATCTGAAAAATGTAAATTAGACTCCTGAAGTCTGGAAGCCCAGGACTTTTATCTGATATTAGAGAGCTGTAAATGAACAAATTGATCTTTAAAGTTCTGTTCCTACTTTCTGAACCATAGTACAAGGGCTCTTGACCTTGAATAAAATACCTCTAGGCCAGCAGTCCTCAACCTTTTCAGCACCAGGGACCAATTTCATAGAGGACAATTTTTGCATGGAAGTGGGTAGGGGCAAGGAGGTTCGAGATGAAATTGTTCCACCTCAAATCATCGGGCATTAGATTTTCATAAGGAACATGCAACTAGTTCTTTTGCATGTGCACTTCACAGTAGGGTTTGCTCTCCTATGAGAAAATAATGCCACCAGTGATTTGACAGGAGGCGGAGCTCAGGCAGTAATGCTCACTTGCTATCCCGCTCACCTCCTGCTGTGTGGCCTGGCTGCCAACAGGGTGCTGACCAGTGCCAGTCTGAGGTCTGGGAATTGGAGACCCCTGCTTTATGCAGTCTATGTAATCCCTGAATCTTTGAGTAACATTTTGTATGTACGTATATCTTTGAGGGTGATGGTTTAGTTTTAAATATTTTCTCGAAAGGGTACGTCACTAAAAAAGGAGCTGCATGAAAGTGCAATGGACCGCGGCCATGCGTGGTAGCTCACGCCTGTAATCTAAGCACTTTGGAGGCCAAGGTGGGCAGATCACTTGAGGTCGGGAATTCAAGACCAGCCTGATCAACATGGTGAAACCCCGTCTTAAAAAAATAAGGAGGGCCGGGCGCAGTGGCTCACACCTGTAATCCCAGCACTTTGGGAGGCCGAGGAGGGTGGATCACGAGGTCAAGAGATCGAGACCATCCTGGTCAACATGGTGAAACCCCGTCTCTATTAAAAATACAAAAAATTAGCTGGGCAAGGTGGCGCGTGCCTGTAATCCCAACTACTTGGGAGGCTGAGGCAGGAGAATTGCCTGAACCCAGGTGGCAGAGGTTGCGGTGAGCCGAGATCGCGCCATTGCACTCCAGCCTGGGTAACAAGAGCGAAACTCCGTCTCAAAAAAAAAAAAAAAGAAAGAAAGTGCAATGGACCAAAAAGTTAGGGAATGTGAATTTCAAACACGGTATTGTGACCATGAATAAGCTGCCCCCACTAGCCCTGTGATGGACATCACTTTTCTCAACTGCAAAATGAGGAATTTAGATTAGACTTCTGTCTCTTCTAATTCAAACAATCTATGATTAATTAATTCTAAATAATAGAATTTCAGGCATAGTGGCATCTGGCATTGGAAATATTTCTGGTCAGAAAGAATTTCCCAGGTCCTTGAAATCACAACACATTGATATTGCCAACCTACAATCCTGGACCTAGATTTCTGTCTGCAAAAACTTACTAGCTAGTTCTACTTGACTTGTCCTGACAGTTATATAAACCAGCCAAAAAAAAAAATGTGGCACCCAACTAACTAGCATTGACAGTAGTTGTGACACGTCATCAAACATAGTCTACAGAACATGTTTCCTTTAAAAAGGCATTTGTCCAAAAAGAACAAGAGAACTTTCCAAAATTAGGCTTAGAGAAGCCTGTTAGAGATGTAGAGCTTCCTCCCAAAAGGTTTCAACCAAATCTCTATTTTTTAAAATAAAGAGTTTAACATGTTACTCTGGCATAATTTATAAGCAGTTGTCAGGGGAACCCTAAGGAATCCCTGGAAAGGAAAGAAGGAAACCAGAAAGAAACAGAGAATCAGACTGGTTATATGCCACACTTACCACCCACGTTGCTTTTATGCTTATCATAGATTTCTCTCACTTTCCGGTAGCGGAAAGCTAGTTTCCTCATCCAGTCCACACCTCCCTGAACACCCACAGAGGAACCATGGCTGCCACTACCTCCTGAGCCACTGAAACCATCTGTTGAGAAACTGTAGTTGCTGCAAAGAGAGAAGATAATAAAAATTAAGATTTATACAGCATAAAGTTTTTAGTTGAGTGCTATTTGGTTGAATTCTTGGTATCTGATAAGTAAGCCCAATGGCTTTAAGGATCTTCTTCCCCTTAATCTCTGTATGTCAGAGTCTATCTTTCATTAGTTCTCTATCTCATCCTTATTACTTCTATAAAAGAAAGGATTGAGAGAGAGGGAAGGAAAGGTAGAAACAATTCAAGCACCAGCATTCCTTAGAGGTTGACTTGGGATAGGCATCTTGTTCACTAATGACAGAAAATAACCACACAGTGAAAAAAGCAGAATATAAAATTTTGTGAGTACACATACACACACAGTGATTGCAACTATGTAAAAAGCAGAAACATGAACAAATAATGAAAGGAAATAGCCTAAAATGCTAACAATGGTAAGATAATGGCAGATGTTTTCTCAAGTGATCTGCTGGCTGGTTTATGTTCATAGGTCACTGTGGTAGCTTCAAAATATGTCCACAAATTCTCTGATATTCCTCTCTTCTAATTCTGCTCCCCTTGGGTATGGACTATACTTAGAATATAAACACAAGGTGATAAAAGTGATAGTGCTAGGCTTCAGAGACTAGGCTTCTCCTGCTCTCTCTTGGAGCACTTGCTCTGGAAGAAGCCTGCTGTCCCATGAGAACATTCAAGCAGCCCCACAGAATGGCACGTGTAATGAGGAACTAAAGTCTCTGTCATCAGCCACATGTCAGAGATTGAAAGCACATTCTCCAGCTCCAGTTAAGCTTTCAGATGATTAGAGCTCTAGCCAACATCTTGATTTCAACCCCAAAAACTCTAAAACTACCCCCAGGGCTGGGTACGGTGGCTCATGCCTGTAATCTCAGCACTTTTGGAGGCCGGGGTGGGTGGATTAACTGAGGTCAGGAGTTCCAGACCAGCCTGGCCAACATGTTGAAACCCTGCCTCTACTAAAAATACAAAAAGTAGCTGGGTGTGGTGGCACATGCCTGTAGTCCCAGCTACTTGGGAGACTGAGGCAGAAGAATCACTTGAGACCGGAAGGCAGAGGTTGCAGTGAGCTGAGATCGTGCCACTGCACTCCAGCCTGGGCAACATGGCTAGGCTCTGTCTAAAAAAAAAAAAAAACTAACCCTGGCCAGGTGCAGTGGCTAGTGCCTGTAATCCCAACTATTTGGGAGGCTAAAATGGGAGGATTGCTTGAGGCCAGGAGTTTGACACCAGCCTGGGCAACATAGTGAGATCTCATCCCAAGAAAATTTTCTTTTAATTAGCTGGGCATGGTGGTATGTACCTATTGTCCTAGCTACTTGGGAAGCTGAAGCGAGAGGACCACTTGAGCCCAGGAAGCTGTAGTGAACTATGATGGCACCATTGCACTCTAGCCTGGGCAACAGGGCAGGCCCTATTTCTTTGGAAAAAAAAAAAAATGTCGGGTACGGTGGCTCACGCCTGTAATCCCAGCACTTTGGGAGGCTGAGGCAGGTGGATCACGAAGTCAAGAGATCGAGACCATCCTGGTCAACATGGTGAAACCCTGTCTCTACTAAAAATACAAAACATTAGCTGGGCATGGTGGCGCGTGCCTGTAATCCCAGCTACTCAGGAGGCTGAGGCAGGAGAATTGCCTGAACCCAGGAGGCGGAGGTTGTGGTGAGCCGAGATTGCGACATTGCACTCCAGCCTGGGTAACAAGAGCGAAACTCCGTCTCCAAAAAAAAAAAAAAAAAAAAGAACCACTTCTGTACACTTAAGAAATGATAAAGATGGTAAATTATATTTTACCTTGACAAAATAACATTTATAACAGTGAAAAAAATAAATTAATAACAGATTTTCTAGATTTAAAATCCTTTAAATAGGCCAGGTGTGGTGGCTCATGCCTGTAATCCCAGCACTTAGGGAGGCCAAGGAGGGAGGATCACTTGGGTCCAGGAGTTCAAGACCAGCCTGGGCAACACAGGGAGACTCCGCCTCTCTAAAAAATGTAAAAATTAGCAGGGTGTGGTGGAATGCGCCTGTGGGCCCAGCTAAAGGGCTGGGGTGGGAGGATCACTTGAGCCCAGGAGGTTGAGAGTACAGCAAGCTATGATCACACCACTGCACTCCAGTCTGAATGCCAGAGACCTTGTCTTAAAAGGAAAAAAAAAAGAAACTGAGTACAAGCTGGGCGTGGTGGCTCACACCTGTAATCCCAGCATTTTGAAAGGCTGAGGTGGGCGGATTGCTTAAGTTCAGGAGGTCAAGACAAACGTGGGCAACAAGGTGCGCTTGTCTCTACTAAAAATACAAAAAATTAGCCAGGAGTGGTGGTGTGTGCCTATGGTCCCAGCTATTTCAGGGGCTGAAGTGGGAGGATCACGTGGGGGAGGTGGGGGCAGAAGTTACAATCAGTCAAGATGGTGCCACTGCACTCCACCCAAAAATTAAAAAAAGATAAAAAAAGATACTGAGTACAGATTAATAAAATTAATACATTAAAATAAATAAAAAAATATTTTTAAAAAGAGAAACAAAAGAAAAAACTAGCTAGGTCACTTTTAAGTTCTTCACCTACAGAAACTATAAGAGGATGTTTCATTTTTTTGTTTTTTGTTTTTTAAGACGGAGCCTTGCTCTGTCACCTAGGTTGGAATTGCAGTTGTGTGATCTCGGCTCACTGCAACCTCTACATCCCAGGTTCAAGCAATTCTGCTGCCTCAGCCTCCTGAGTAGTTAGTACTACAGGTGCATGCCACCACACCTGGTTAATTTTTGTATTTTTAGTAGTGACGGGGTTTTGCCATGTTAGCCAGGCTGGTCTTGAACTCCTGACCTCAAGAGATTGGCCCGCCTTGGCCTCCTAAAGTGCTGGGATCACAGGCGGGAGCTACTGCGCCTGTCCATTTAACTGTGTTAAGCTACTAAACTTTGAGGTAATTTGTTGCATAGCAACAGATAATATAATTACACAACTAGGAAGGATTAACATTTCATAAGTAAAGATCTAAAAATGATTGACAGAACAACTTGGTTCAGTCAAAAGTTAAAATAGAGTCCAATATGCTAAGAGTGAGATTTTGTGCTTAAGAAAATATAGCTGCCAAGACATAATAGGTAATTACTGGTTAGCCACATGTACAAGAGAAATATAAACTGCTTCAGACCAGACTTTTCCCTAAAAAGAACAGTAAAATGTTATAATAATTGTGCCATGTGACACCACATGTACAACTAGATGCTGCACCTGAAAATGAAACTTTCCAATCTTCTCAATTCTACCTGAGTAGGTCCGTATTAAGGTGGTATGTCCAGTTCTGCTCGGTATTTTAGAATTCATGGGTAGGATGCCGAATTCTGGTGTAGTTACTGGGAAGAACATTTTACTTATAAAAAGGGATAAACATTAAAACAAACTAATATAAAAAGATGTGACAGGTTTTTTTAATAAGTCTTTAAGCTAGATAAATTTTTGGAACATTCTTTTTTTTTGAGACGGAGGTTTGCTCTTGCTTATTGCCCTGGCTGGAGTGCAATGGCACAATCTCGGCTCGTTACGACTTCCGCCTCCTGAGTTCAAGCGATTTTCCTGCCTCAGCTTCCCGAGTAGTTGGGATTACAGGCATGCACCACCATGCCCGACTAATTTTGTATTTTTAGTACAGATGGGGTTTCTCCATGTTCATCAGGCTGGTCTTGAACTCCCGACCTCAGGTGATCCACCCACCTCGGCCTCCCAAAGTGCTGGGATTGCAGGTGTCAGCCATCTTGCCTGGCCCTTTTGGAACATTCTTAGCTAGGACTACTGGGCCAGAAGAAAGAGGAATGAGGAGCCTGAGCAAGCATTTTGCCACTGAAATCTCCTTGGCTTAGCTTTCACTATAATAAAATATAGACGATTGCCTTACAGAAGATTATTACTGACACAAGCAGACTCCCATAGGTAGTTTCCTTCATGAAGTTCCAGTGTTTATTTGCAACTAAAACTACTCAGTCTGGAACCACATATTGTCCTGACTGAAAATCTGGCCAAAGAGAAATTAGTATGTCCTTTACTCTGGAATGGTTTTCCTCATCCCATCATTGCTATCTTTTTTTTTCCCTTCCCTTCGGGAGAGGTGGGTGTCTTCCTATGTTGTCCAGGCTGGTCTTGAACTCCTGGACTCAAGTGACCCTCCCGCCTTGCCCTCCCAAGGTGCTGGGATTACAGGGGTGAGCCACTGCACCTGGCTTGCTATCCTGTTCTTTTAAGTTTCTGTTCTAATGCTACTCCACTGAGAAGGCTTCTCCAATGTTGGCACCACATACTCCCTATTGCCATCAGCTTTCTTCTGATGCTTCACAGCATTTTCTATTGCCACTTTCTCACACTGTAAATCATGGTTAACAATGTTTGTTTCTATGTCCTCTAATAGGTTGTGAGTTCTTTCAGAGATATATTCTATTCATCTTTGTTTTCCTCCAAACCTAGACAGATCTTGCACATAACAGGTGTACTGGTGTTCAAGAATCACTGTGTTTATCACCTCAAATCTTGGCCATTGTCATCAGAAGCCACATCTTCCACATGTACCTGGTCACACTCCTGTTAAAAGACAAAACACACTACTTCAGTCCAGGGAGTAGAAGTGCTATTACCGTTATGACATACTATAAAAAGACCACATACAATGGCAGGATGATGAAATGCCTTATGGAATCTCTTACGTGTGATCACTCTCAAACCTCTTACTGTCTAATTTCTTTTAAGGCCTGATTCACATCCCACAGTCTTCATGAATTCTGTAACTATCCCATCCCTTATTTCTGCTCTTATCTTAATATTTCATTTCTCCAACAGCTCATGGGAATAACCACAAGCTCCCTTATACTTCAAATGTTCCTATGTCCTACACTAGACTGTAAGTCCTATTACAGTGCAGGTCTCTTGGGGCAGGAGCCACATCTCACATCTCCTTTGCATCTCTCTGATCCTTAAGTAGGTTGTGCCCAATACATTTTTAAAGACAAAGCAGATGCTGGTAGAATGTGGTATCAAATCCCAGAATGATTGAAATTTCTAACTTCAAAGTCAAGAGTTAGAAGAGGTCATCTAAGTCAATCTCCTCATGTTTTAAAAGTGAAGTGAAATGATTTTTTCAAAGTCATACATTTAGTGAGTTGTAGAAAGAGATTAGAAATAACCTAGGTCTTCTGCTTCTTTTTTTCCCCCTGCTTCTAATCCAAGGCTCTTTCCACCAAGCCCATGCTACTACTGACATAAAATGCCGCCCACTGCCTAAATGATGGATGTACTCCTCTGATACCACCTAGGGTACCTGCATCAGAATCCTCTGGGGAAGTTTTTTTAAAATGCATATTCTTGGGTCAATCCCAGACCTACTTGAATCAGAATTTCTGGGAGTGAAGTCCTAGAATCTGCACTTTAAAGAAGCTCCCCAGGTGATTCTTATGCCCCCTAAAGTTGAGAAGCACTGACCTGGGGGGCAGGAACACATTCAGGTCAAATTCTTCACAGAACTTTCAGTCCTGAGTGAGGACTATGTCTAGAAAATCATTACAAATACAATTTGGCAATAATTATTGGCATGTAGTAGGTTTTCATAAATGTTTGCTGAATAAAAACTATGATGTCCTAATTTATCAACACATGAAGTTGAGGAAAGATTAAAGCATTATGGAGTTTATACAAAAGTACTGGAGCTCAGGGCACTATTAATTTACTGAAGCATTGTCTGTTGGGTAGAACAAACATTTATTTAAAAAGAAAAAAGATTACTTTGTGTTGGCTGGGCGCAGTGGTTCACACTGGTAATCCCAGTACTTTGGGAAGCCAAGGTGGGAGGATCACTTGAGCTCAAGAGTTTGAGACCAACTTGGGCAATATAGTGCAACCCCATCTCTATTACTTAAAATAAAATAAAATAAAGATTAAAAAAAAGATTACTTTGTGTTTATAAAATGCTATCTTTTTTTTTTTTTTTAAAGACACGAGTCTCACTCTGTTGCCCAGGCTGGAGTGCAGTAGCGCAATGTTTGCTCACTGCAATCTCTACCTCCCAGGTTCAAGCAATTCTCCTGCCTCAGCCTCCCGAGTAGGTGAGATTACAGGCATGTGCCACCATACCCGACTAATTTTTATATTTTTGGTAGAGATGGGGTTTTACCATGGTGCCCATACTGGTCTGGAACTCCTGACCTCAAGTGATCTGCCCGCCTCAGTCTCCCAAAGTGTTGGGATTACAGGCATGAGCCAATGCGCCCAGCCTATAAAATCCTATCTTATTTTACTTTAAAATTTTCACGATTTTCAAAACTAGGTAATATACATCTAGTACACAGCTCAAAATTCAAAGGACGTGAAATAAAAAGGGTGCTCCCTCCCACCTTTATGTCCCAGCAGCTTATTCCTCTCCATAGATGGTAATAACTGTTGGTAGTTTCCTGTGTAGGATGACTGCTTAACTGAGGCCCAGAACAGGAACATAACTTTCTCCATGTGAGATTCACATTCTGGTATTCTGACTCCCTGTCCTGTGCTCCTTCCACTATACCATGTTCACCTCAAAGGTGAACTCAAAATATCAAAGCTAAAAAATTTCACCATGAAGCTCTTAGTGTTTCCTGGTTTTTCTGGCACCTAACTATAACATTATTCTGAATATCAAGGTTAACCTATATATGAACACTAAACATGTAAAAATATGATGGGTTAGAGTAACCATTTATAGATCTGACAAATCAGGACACTATCCTTTAAGAATGTAAAATTGAAGAAAAGTCAAAATATAATTGAGAGTGCAAATAATCAAATTCACTTTATATATATTATTTAATAAGATTATTAAGTTAGAATATTGGTTTATATGCCAGTGTTTTGCCTGATGGGTTGGTCTTTCCCCAGTGCTAGATCACCTCCAAATAAGCTAATAAAAATCAAATTTTTGAGTCAATAAAATTGAAGGTTGGAATCAAAACTGTGGTAACCCAACCAAAGCAACTATTTCTCTAAGACTATGTATGTATGCCTTAGTGGCCAGCTGGCCTCTCCATATCCACCCTATCTAACCACATATCTTCTAAATATAACAGGCAAAGGCTCCAAAGTTACTGAACAAAATGTCTCACTGAAGCACAGAAACAATTTAAAATGCTTACCTCTAAGTCATTGAAAAATAGATGAGTATCAGCCACTTCAAAAATCATTTCTTCCATTGTTAAACCTGAGCCAATCACTACTGTTGGGTCCTAAAAGACAATAAGAAAAAATCAGCTTGATTTGTCAGTCACAGTCCTGATTCTAATCTTCAAATTTCAAAATATTTTAGGTCAAGGCCAAAACACATGAGCCCCCAACTGTGCTTCAACTATCATTGATGCGATTTCATTCACAGTTATGAGAATCCAGAATTGTAAAATAGAGAAGATATGGACAGTTAAACATTTCAGGACTTTATTTTCTAGAAATTTGTAGTTTCATACAGATAAATAAGGACAGAAAATATATTTTTTAAAATATACAATGCTGGCCAGGCAAGGCAGCTAACTCACACCTGTAATCTCAGCACTTTGGGAGGTGGAGGCAGGAAGGCTGCTTAGGGCCAGGAGTTCTAGACTAGCCAGGGCAATAAAACAAGACCCCTGTCTCCATAAAAAATAAAATTCGGGCAAGTATAGTGGCTCACGCCTGTAATTCCAGAACTTTGGGAATCTGAGGCAGGTGGGTGGCTTGAGCCTAGGGGTTTGAGACTAGCCTGGGCAACATGGTAAAATCTTGTCTCTACAAAAAACACAAAAATAGCTGGGCATGGTGGTGCACACCTGTAATCCCAGGTACATGGTGGTGTACACCTGCAGTCCAAGGTTGAGGTGGGAGAATCACTTGAACCCAGGAAGTGGAGGCTGCGGTAAGCTGAGATCACACCACTGCACCCTAGCCCGGGCAACAGAATGAGACCGTGTGTGTGTGTGTGTGTGTGTGTGTGTGTGTGTGTGTGTGTGTGTATGTGTGTATTTATACATACATATTACATATATATAGAATTTATATAAATTACATATTATATATTTATGTAAAATATATTTATGTATATAATACATAATATATGTAAAATATACCGTATAATACATATGTATGTAATTTATATAAATATATAATTTATATAAATTATATCATATATGTAAATATAGTCACATATTATTTTAATATATGTTATATAATAACATATATGTTATATAATTATATATATATATGTTATATATTATATATATTGTATTTTTACATTGTGGTCTTCTGACTCCCAGTCTTATGCTCTTCCTATTATACCTTCTTCACCTCAAAGGTGAACTTAAATGTCAAAGCCAAAAATTTTACCATGAAGCCTAGTGTTTGTTTATAAGGTAAAAAAAAAAAAAGTTTTCATAAAATAATATTATGTGTAAATGTAAATATATAAATTTTTTTTTTTTTGAGACAGTGTCTTGCTCACCTGACTGGAATGCAGTGGCACCGCAACCTCTGCCTCCTGGATTCAAGAGATTCTTCTGCCTCAGCCTCCCAAGTAGCTGGGATTACAGGCACACATCATCACGCCCAGCAAATTTTTTGTATTTTTAGTAGAGATGGGGTTTCACCATGTTAGCCAGGATAGACTTCATCTCTGGACCTTGTGATCTGCCCGCCTCGGCCTCCCAAAGTGCTGGGATTACAGGCATGAGCCACCGTGCCCGGGGTAAATATATAAAATTTTGTGTTTTTTTTTTTTCTATGTTCCCCCATTCACAATACAGACTAGATACAGGGCCTGAGCTGAGGCGTATATGGAGTAGGTTTACTCTACCTCCTCTTTCTATACAGTCTGTGTAAGAACACAGCCTGTGGTAAGCATCAGGAGGCTAATACATAAAATTTTCATACACACTTTGGGATTACAGGCGAGATCAATCATGCCTTATTTTATATATATATATATTTTTTTATACATATATATATATTTTAAATTTTATATATTTTTACAATCAGTTTAGTTATATAGCTTATGTGCTTATGTGAGCATGCCAGACTAGACACTAACAGCCTGTAGAAAATACTAACAGAGGCTGGGTATAGCAGCTCATGCCTATCATCACAGCACTTTGGGAGGCTGAGGCAGGAGAATCACCTGAGCCTCAGATTTCAAGACTAAACTGGGCAACACAGTGAGATCCATCTCTTAAAAAATAAAACAAAATTAGCCAGGTATGGAGGCATGTGCCTGTAGTTCCAGATACTTGGGGGGCTGAGGCAGGAGGATTCCTTTAGCCTAGGATGTCGAAGCTGCAGTGAGCTGTATTTGTTTCACTGCACTCCAGCCTGCATGACAGAGCGAGACATTATCTCAGGAGAACAAAAAGAAAAACTTCCTGGCTGGGCACAGTGGCTCACGCCTGTAATCCCAGCACTTTGGAAGGCAGAGCTGGGCGGATCGCTTGAGGCCGGGAGTTCGAGTCCAGGCAGGCCAACATAGTGAAACCCCGTCTCTACTGAAACAAAAATTAGCCAGGCAGGTGGTGGGCACCTGTAATCCCAGCTGACTGCTTGGGAAGCTGAGGCAGGAGAATCATTTGAACCCAATGGCAGAGGTTGCAGTGAGCAGAGATCATGCCATTGCACTCTAGCCTGGGCGACAAGAGCAAGACTCCATCTCAATAAATAAATAAATTAATTAATTAATTAAAAAAAAAAAAAAAAAAACTCTCCTAACAAAAACATTAGTAACAATATGAAATAACTGGAAGTAATAGGACAGGCAAGAAAGGCAGATATTTTTATTTTTTGAGATGGGGTCTCGCTAAGTTGCTCAAGCTGGATTTGAACACCTGGACTCAAGCAATCTTCCCACTGCAGCCTCCTGGGTAGTTGAGACTACAGGTGCATGCCACTGCATCTGGCTAGAGGCAGATATTTTTATAAAATTTATTCACAGAAACTGAAAAATATGAGCTAGGAGGTAATTTAGTGTAGAAATACATAGCCTAATTGTCTTAAAACAGCCCATCCTGTTAAAACTGCTATGTAGATATAACAAGTTTTGTTTAGAGTATTTAGTTTAAAAAGACATGTAATCTATTTTAGAAAGATATTTTACCTATATATTTTATTTAAATATCTGGCATATATTTGGCTAAATAAAATGCTCAGTTTGGGCTGTTAAAAGTGTGTTAAGGAATAAGATATCAGCCTCTGGAATTTATTAATAAAATTCTTGAGACTCTGCTCTGTTTTGAGCCTCATTTCTATACTTTAATCTTTATAAAATGCCATTCTCCTACAACTTCACCTTTCAGCACTGGTTCTAGTAGTTTCTAGCTTTACCATCAATTCTGCCTATGTAGCCTGCCTAATACAAGCTATTTGCAAGCCATTTGTTGAAGTTTTACATAGAAAGTGAAAAGCCAGCCAATAGGGGTAGCAGAGAAATAGTTATGTGTCAGAAGAGGGAGAGTTACAACAAAGAAGGCTCAAATTACCTTTCCATATTTCTGGGCATAAGAGCCAGTAAGAAGTGAGTGGAAGATGATGATGGTTTCATCCAAGTCCCATAGAAATACCCGCTGAGGAAAGAAAATAGAAAAAATGAGTGTATTTTCCAATTACAATAAATGAAACTATAAATCGGTAACAGAAAGAAAACTGGGAAATTCACAAATATGTAGAAATTAAACGATACAACCTTAAACAACCAATGGGTCAAAGAAGAAATCATAAGTGAAATTAGAATATACCTTGAGGTGAATGAAAACAGAAATAAAACATTAAATTTGTGGAATACAGTGAAAGCAGTGCTAAGAAGAAAAATTATAACTGTATTATACATATATATATTTTATACATACATTAAAAAAGACAAATGATCTCAAATCTATGGCCTAACTGCATATCTTAAGGAACTAGAAAAAGAGCAAAATAAACATAAAGCTAGCAGTAGGAATGAATTAACAATGCTAGCTCAGAGATAAATAAGAGAGACTACAAAAACAACAGAGAAAAATCAATGCAACAAAAAGTTGGTTCTTTAAAAGTATCTATAAAATTGACAACCTTTAAAAAAAATTGACAACCTTTTAGACAAGACTGACTAAGGAAAATATAAAGAAGATTCAAATGACTAAAATCAGAAATGAAAGTGGGGTCATCACTACCAATTTTACAGAAATAAGAATTACAAGAGAATACTAGAATACAAGAGAATATTATGCCAAATGATTGGATAACCCAGATGAAATGGTCAAACTCCTAGAAATACACAGCATAAAGTACCAAAACTGTCTCAAGAAGGAATAAAAAATCTGGTAAGAACTATAACTAGTAAAGAGATTGAATGCATAACTAAAAATATCTCAACAAAGAAAAGCCCAGGACAAGAAGGTTTAGTGAGTTCTACCAAACATTTAAAGAATTAACACGTATCCTTCTTAAACTCTTACAAAAAATGGAAGAAGAGGGAACACTTCCTGATTAATGCAATTAGGCCAACATCATCCTGACACCAAAGTCAGACTAAGGCACTGTAAGAAAACTATAGACCAATATTGCTTATGAAACAATACAAAAATACTCAGCAGGCCAGGCACAGTGGCTCACACCTGTAATCCTAGTACTTTGAGAGGCCGAGGCAGGCAGATCGCTTGAGCCCAGGAATTTGAGACAGGCCTGTGTAACATGGTGAAACACCGTCTCTACAAAAAACACAAAAATTACCCAGTTGTGGTGGTACATGCCTACAGTCTCAGATACTTAGGAGGCTGAGGGAGGATCACTTGGGCCTGGGAAGTCAAGGATGCAGTGAGCAGGTATCATACCACTGCACTCTAGTCTGGGGCAACAAAGTGAGACCCTGTCTCAAAAAAAAAGCCCTTAAAAACCAAAAAAACCCACACGTCTACAAAACTAAACAAAATTGAGGTAAACCAAATTCAGCAGCATATTAAAAGAATTAAACATCATGGCCGGGCATGGTGGTTCATGCCTGTAATACCAGCACCTTGGGAGGCCGAGGCAGGTGGATCACCTGAGGTCAGGGGTTCAAGACCAACCTGGCCAACATGGTGAAACCTCGTCTCTACTAAAAATACAAAAATTAGCCAGGTATGGTGGCGCACACCTGTAGTCCTAGCTACTCGGGAGACTAAGGCAGGAGAATCGCTTGAACATGGGAGGCAGAGGTTGCAGTGAGCCGAGATCAGCTGTATTCCAGCATAAGCAACAGAACAAGATTCTGTCTCAAAAAAAGAAAAAAGAATTAAACATCATAACCAAGTGGGATTAGCTCCCAGGACATATGGATATAAGGATGGTTCCTTCAATATAAAAAAAAATTAATTAGGAGTGTAAAAGGCTGATTGGAAAAAAAATTACACAAAGTAATGCATCACATTAATAGAACAGAGGGGCAAAAAACTACACAATAATCTCAATTGACACAGAAAATGCATTTGGCAACATTCAACACCCTTTCTATTCCTAGTTTATTTTCAATAAACTAGGGATAGAAGGGAATGTCATTAATATGATAAAGACCATATATAAAAAATCCGTGACTAGTATCATACCTAGTGGTAAAGGACTGAAAGTTTAACTCCTGAGATCAGGAATAAGACAAGGATGACTGTTCTTGCCACTTCTATTCAACATAGTACTAGAAGTTCTAGCCAGAGAGATTTGGCAAGAAAGGGGAAAAAGACATCCAATTTGGAAAGGAAGAAGCAAAATTATCTGTTTGCAGATGAAATAATCTTTTTGTTTGAGTCAGGGTGTCACTGTCACCCAGGCTGAAGTGTAGTGGCACAATCTGGGCTCACTGCAATCTCCACCTCCTGAGTTCAAGCAATTCTCCTGCTTCAGCCTCCCAAATAGCTGAGATTACAGGTGTGTGCCACCATGCCCAACTAATTTTTTTTTAATTTTTGTATTTTCAGTAGAGACAGAGTTTTGCCATGTTGGCCAGGCTGGTCTCAAACTCCTGACCTCAGGTGATCTGCCCACCTTGGCCTTCCAATCATGGCTGGGATTACAGGCATTAGCCACCACACCTGGCTGATGTGATCTTATATGTAGAAAACCTTAAAAAATCCAGAAGAAATTGTTAAAGCTAATAAATAAACTCAGAAATCAGCTGTATTTCTATATACTTGCAATGAGTAATTTAAAAAAGATATTTAAAAAACAATTCCATTTGTGATAGCATTAAAGAAGGAATAAATTTAACCAAGGAGGCAAAAGACACACACTGAAAACTATAAGACTGCTGAGAAAATTAAAGACATAGCTAAATAAATGGAAAGACATCCACGTTCATGGATTAGAAAACTTAATATTGTTAAGATGACAATACTACCCAAACCAATCTGCAAATTCAATGCAATCCCTATCAAAATCCCAATCGTTTTTTTAAAAAATACAAAATTGCATTCTAAAATTCTTATGAAATCTCAAGAAACCCCAAATAGCCAAAACTATTTTGAAACAGAACAAAATTGAAGGATTCACACTTCCTGATTTCAAAACTTACAGTAACCAGTGTAGTACTAGCATAAGGACATATAGACAAATGGAATAAACTGAGAGTCCAGAAATAGTCTTATAAATATGATCAATGTTTCTTTTTTCTTTTAGTTTTTACCTTCTTTTAGTATCACCCACAGTCAACACCATAAATTAATTTTTCATAGGATGCCAAAACCATTCAATAAGGCAAGTCTTTTAAACAAACAGTGCTGGGAAAACTGGATATCCATACACAAAATAATGAAGTTAGACCATTATCTTACACCATATACAAAATTAACTCAAAATAGAGAACAACTTAAATTTAAAAGCTAAACAATAAAAATCTCAGAAAAAAACATAAAAATCTTCATAACCTTGTATTCTTAAGTATTAACCAAGAAAACAAAACAAAACAAAAAGAAACAACAAGTATTACACCAAAAGCACAGCAGTAATAGAAATCAGACTCCCTAAACATTAAAAATTTTTGTGCTTCAAAGGACAGTATTTAGAGAGTGAAAAGCTGACATAAGAATGACAGAAAATATTTGAAGATTATATATCTGATTAATATAAGGGCTTAATAATCTAGAATAATAGTCTAGAATATTAATAATATAGAATATATAAAGAACTCCTACAACTCAACAATGAAAAACCAAACAACCCAGTTTAAAAATGGGCAAAGCACCAGGCACGGTGGCTCATACCTGTATCCAGGAGATCGAGACCATCTGGACCAACAAGGTAAAACCCTGTCTCCACTAAAAATAACAAAAATTAGCTAGTGTGGTGGCATGTGCCTGTAATTCCAGCACTTTGGGAGGCTCAGGCAGGTGGATCACCTGAGGTCAGGAGTTTAAAGACTAGCCTGGCCAACAGGGTGAAATCCCGTCTCTACTAAAATTACAAAAATCAGCTTGGTGTGGTGACATGCGCCTGTAATTCCAGCTACTTGGGAGGCTGAGGCACAAGAATCGCTTGAATCTGAGAGGTGGAGGTTGCAGTGAGCCAAGATCATGCCACTGTACTAGGGAAATGCAAATCAAAGACTCCATCTCAAAAAAAACACACACACACACACGCAAAAAAAAAAACACAGTAAGATACCACTTCACATCCATTAGAATAGCTATTATCAAAAAAAACGGGAAATAATGAGTGTTGGTGAGGATGTGGACAAACTAGAACCTTTATATATTGCTGGTGAGAGTATAAAACCATGCAGCCACAGTGGTAAAATATGGCATATACATATAATAAAATATTCAGGCCAGGCGTGGTAGCTCACGCCTGTAATCCCAACACTTTGGGAAGCTGAGGTGGGTGGATCACGAGGTCAGAAGATCGAGACCATCCAGGCCAACAAGGTAAAACCCTGTCTCCACTAAAAATAACAAAAATTAGCTAGTGTGGTGGTATGTGCCTGTAATTCCAGCTATTTGGGAGGCTGAGGCAGGAGAATTGCTTGAACCTGGGAGGCGGAGATTGCAGTGAGCCAAGATTGCGCCACTGAACTTCAGCCTGGTGACAGAGCTTGACTACGTCTCAAATAAAATAAAATAAAATATTCAGACATAAAAAAGAATGAAATTCTGTTATGTGCTACATGGATGAACCATAAAAACATATGGTAAATGGAATAAGTCTGGCACAAAAGGACAAATTTTCTATGATTCCACTTATATATGAGATATCTGGAATAGGCAAAGTCACAGACAGAAAGCAGAACAGAAGTTACCAGAGGTTAGAAGAAGGGGAGAATGGGGAGTTATTGCTTAATGGGTACAGAGTTTTCATTTGGAATTATGAAAAAGTTATAGAAATATACAGTGGTGATGTTATACAATATTATGAATGCAGAATGGCACTAAATTGTATACTTAAAAATGTCTAAAATGGTAATTTTATGCGTATTTTAGACAATTAAAGAATGAGTTCTCAGTTTTTCCTAAGAAATATATCAGAAATTTATTTTTCTTCTTCACTCCAAACCTCTGAAAAAACAGGAAGAGAGGCTTCAAATACAGCCTCAGTTCACCTATGTCTTAAGAACCTTATCTATGGACTCACTGTTAAACATATATTTCCCCTCATTAAATAACAGCACTATAGAAAAATAGAAAACAAAAAGATAATAGAAAAACTCCACTATTTTTAGCACTCTACAAGTCCTTCTGGTCTTTAATAATGAAGTCAAATGTATGTCCATAATAAACCCATATAGTACTATATCACAGAATAAATCAGTGCCAGTCTCATTAATAAGTTACCAGATCTGTTTGTGTCTTAGAGAAACTTAGCTAAAAGCACTCTAGTCCTTTTCCTTTTAATTTTCTTTTCCTCTTTTCTTTTTAAGACAGAGTCTCACTCTGTTGCCCAGGCTGGAGTGCAGTGGCCTGATCATACTTCACTGCAGCTTCAACCTGCCAGGCTCAAGTTATCTTCCCAAGTAGGTGGGACTATAGGTCTGCAGCTAATTTTTGTTATTTTTTTTTTTTAAGAGATGAGGTCTCACTATGTTGCCTAGGCTAGTCTCAAACTCCTGGCCTCAAGCAATCCTCCCACCCTGGCCTCCCAAAGTGCTGGGATTAGAAGTGTGAGCCACCGCACCTAACCCTTTAAAAATTTTAAATAGAGAATAGTGTGACATTACTTGTAACTCCCTCTATTTTCTGAATATAATGAATTGTTTCTGTTCTCCTCTGAAATACACAGAATAATTTGTTTTTTTAACGTTTTTCTTTTTACTCAGCCAATTCAGTTTATTCTCCTCAGGAATTAAAGGGCATGCAACATAGTCCACATTATCTTTGTGAGCTTCAAAAACATCCTTGATAAACTTAAGAAGTGAAAAAAAAACAAAGTAGGCAACTCAAATGGGTTTATTCTCATACTTCCAATTCACTGTCTTGGGAAGAAGTGGCATCAGCTTTCCTTTTGCCCCGGTTCTTGCTAGTCATGTTTTTCCTGGACTGATCATCAGCATCTTTACTTGTAGTCTGGGACAAAGATGGGCTTGTAGAAGGGTCTCCTGGAAAGGAAAAGTGAGACATATGTTGTCAGTAGTCACGGGCTATAAGAATCAGAGCAGGAAGAGGGTTAGCAGACTCTCTGTCCTTGTGAGTCATAAGGCAGGGATAAAGGTTGCAAAGCTAAACCTTACATAAGAAATTAGGAAATGTACATCTAGGCATTGAGCATCAGCACTGGCTAACATCAGAAATTATAACCAGACTTTATATCCTTCCCCCATGATGGAAGAAAATATCAATCAAGTTGTTTTGCCAAGAAAAAGCTGAACCTGAATCTTCATGGTCAAACTTCTAGATCAGAGTTTCTGACCCTGGCACAACTGACATTTTGGACTAGATAATTAATTGTTTTGGAGGCATGTCTCGTGCATTGTAGGATGTTTGGTTAAGCAGTATCCTTAGCATATACCCACTAGATGCCAGTAGCACGCCCCCACCTAGTGTAACAACCAAAAATGCTTCCACACATTGCCAATCTCCAGTTGAAAACAACTGTTCATTCACCAATTTACAATAAAATAGAGAAGGCAGCAGGACACGTTAAACCACCTTATGCGAATATAACTGTCAAAATTCAGACTGGGAAACAGTATGGGATAAACTCTCCAGTTTCTTCAACAAACAAGCTATGAGGGGGAGAAAAAGAGATGAGAGATTCATAGGTTAAAAGAGAAATCAAAATACCCATAACTACCAATCACAATTTATGGGCCTTATTTAAATCCTAATTTCCCCACCCTCAAATTTTCAATTTATTTATTATTTCTATTTACTAATGAGATAAAAACTGTATATACTTTACATTGTTTTGAAATACGTATATACTGTGGAATGGCTTCAATCCTGATTAAACAAAAAGAGAAAACTCATAACACTTATGAGAAAGCTAGAAGTATAAATACATTTTGGTACTTGATGATATTAAAAAATTAAGACATTATTAGTATTGAACTTTTAAAGATGGGATAATGCCATTGTGGGTAAGTTAACGAGTACCTATTCACCTTTTAGAGAACAATGCCTGGAATCTGGGGAGGGAACTAGATGATGTATAGCTAAAACAAAATTGCCTATAAGTTGATAATTGTTGAAGATGAATGATGGATATGTAAGCGTTCATCACATTAGCCTTGCAACTTTCCTCTTTGTTTGAAATTCTCCATTATTTAAAAGTTAAAATTGTTATGAAAAACAAAGGTATTTAGAAAAATGGCTTTAAAACCTTTGTTTTTAATCAACACTAGCAACCACTTATCAGACTGGTAGGGTGAACCGCATAGAAAACTGTTCACTTGTTACATAGCACTGTTTCTAAACATGCATCAGTGCCAATGATAAACAGTGCTTTCCTTGAGCTACATGATGGGAAAACTAACAACCAATTTTTTTGAGACAGAGTCTCACTATGTTGCCCAGGCTGGAGCACTGTGGTGCAATCTCAGCTCACTGCAGCCTCTGCCTCCTAGGTTCAAGTGATTCTTCTGCCTCAGCCTCCTGAGTAGCTGGGACTACATGTACGCACCACTACACTCAGCTAATTTTTGTATTTTTAGTAGAGAGGGGGTTTCATCATGTTGGCCAGAATGGTCTCGATCCCCTGACCTCATGATCCACCTGCCTTGGCCTCCCAAAGTGTTGGGATTACAGGTGTAAGCTACCGTGCCCAGCCGCTAACAACCAAATTTTCATTAAATATATAGATAAATAAAAAGTGTGTGTGTGTATATATATATGTTTATTAAATGTGTCTAAGCTTTTACGTCAAAGGTTTTTAAGTTGGACATTGTAACTCATTGATACATTTCAGAGCTGTGAACCTCCTGAAACTGTAGGTTAAATTTTATGTATTTCTCTGAGAGAAAAGGACCATGCTTTCCTTAGAATCTTAAAGGGATCCAGGATATAGAAAGAACTATGGCTCTGAGGCCTTAGCAGCAGTTCAAAACCTGCACAGAGAAAAACTGGAGTCCTTCAACTTTTACAAAATATTACAACATGCTGAAGCTCCCTGTGACAAGTGGGTTAAAGCTACAGGGAAAGCAGAGTAAGAATCAGAAATGGTCTTTTAGTTCTTGATACTTTTCTGTTCTGTTCTCAGCATCAGGTATACATTCGGCCTACCCGCAGACTGCTTCCAATATTTAAATACTCCTCACCTGAGAGGGAAAGCCAACGGTATGGTAACAATGACTTAAGCCAGAGCAAAACTGCTTACCATTGCCTAAAAGTACCTGTCGAATGAAGTGACCTTAAGCCAAAGTTTTCAGAGCTGCAGTGCTTACCAGAGGAAAGTCTCTGTGCTGCAGGTGCAGGCACCGTGACACTAGGCTTCTCCGACTGGTATGTGGTCGCTGCTAATGTGGTGCCCTCGGCATCACTGTTAGTCTGACCTGTGACTCCAAAATTGGAGCTAGGGTAGCAGGCCTGGTACTGATTCTGACCAAGAATAGTATAGGTGGGATAATCCTGCAGGCCAAAGGAAATAAGAAAACAAGACTCATATAGCATACATTAATCTCAACACAAGAGGCTTTCTTCTCCCTGTTATTCATAATTATTTTCCTGAAACATTAATTTGGCTTCTCATTTACCTATCTGACAGTCTCTAATCTAAATCAATGGTTTTCAAAATGCATTCTGTGGCAACCTAAAAGTCAAGAGATATCCCAGGAGCAGTCTTTGGGATAAGGAGAACGCTGAGAGCAAAGGATCCTCTGTATTTTCATAAACATATACATGATGTCCCTTTTTCTACTCCAACAGCCTCTTCCCCCAATTTTATGTACCAAATTTTTGCACAGAATTTGAAGGAAACATTCTACTCTATTTTTTTTTTTTTTTGAGATGGAGTCTTGCTCTGTCGCCCAGGCTTGTGAGCAGTAGCATGATCTTGGCTCATGCAACCTCCTCCTCTCAGGTTCAAGCTATTCTTCTGCCTCAGCCTCCCAAATAGCTGGGACTACAGGTGTGCGCCACTATGCCTGGCTAATTTTTTTTGTGTTTTTATTAGAGATGGAGTTTCACCATGTTGGCCAGGCTGGTCTCCATCTCCTGACCTCATGATCCGCCCACCTTGGCCTCCCAAAGCACTGGGATTACAGGCATGAGCCACCACACCCAGTGATTCTACTCTTTAAGAGGTTTACAAACTTGCACTAGATAATAGCTCATCTAAGGACAACAAAAAAATTAAACTTAAGCAAACAAGAAAAGCACATATGCTACATTAAAGTGTCTTAATTTAAAAACTGATCATTGGCTGGGTGCAGTGGCTCATGCCTGTAATCCCGGCACTTTAGGAGGCCGAGGTGGGTGGATTACTTGAGGTCAGGAGTTCTAGACTGGTCTGGTCAATATGGCGAAACCCTGTCTCTACTAAAAATATAAAAATTAGCTGGGTGTGGTGGCACATGCCTGTAATCCTAGCTACTTGGGAAACTAAGGCATGAGAATCATTTGAACCTGGGAAGTGGAGGGTGCACTAAGCCGAGATTGCACCACTGCACCCTAGCCTGGGTGACAGAGTGAGACCCTGTCTCAAAATAAAACAAAAAAAACCCCTGATTATCTACCTAAAACAATCAAGTTTTCTTTAAAAATAGTTTCCCGGCTGAGCACGGTGCCTCACGCCTATAATCCCAGCACTTTCGGAGGCTGAGGTGGGAGGATTGCATGAGCTTGGGAGTTCGAGACCAGCCTGGGCAAAATAGTGAGACCTTCTCTCTACTAAAAATATTAAAAAAAAAAAAAAAAAAAAAAAAAGCCAGGCATGGTGATGCATGTCTGTGGTCTCAAATTACTCGGGAGGCTGAGGTGGGAGGATCACTTGAGCCCGGGGGCAAAGGTTGCAATGAGCTGAGATCATGCACTGCACTCCAGCCTAGGTGACACCTTGTCTCAAAAAAAAAAAAAAGTGGTTGGGCACGGAGGCTCATGCCTGTAATCCCAGCACTTTGGGAGGGTGAGGTAGGTAGATCACATGAGGTCAGGAGTTTGAGACTAGCCTGATCAACATGGTGAATCCAATCTCTACTAAAAAATATAAAAATTAGCCAGGCGTAGTGGCGCGCACCTGTAGTACCAGTTACTAGGGTGGATGAGGTAGGAGAACTGCCTGAATCTGGGAGACAGAGGTTGCAGTGAGCCGAGATCACACCACTGCATTCCAGCCTGGGTGACAGAGCAAGACTCTGTCTGTTAAAAAAAAAAGTTTTCTTAAAATATTGGGATAGGCTGGGCGCAGTGGCTCATGCCTGTAATCCCAGCACTTTGGGAGGCCAAGGTGGGCGGATCACGAGGTCAGGAGATCAAGACCATCCTGGCCATGATGAAACCCTGTCTTAAAAAAAAAAATGCTGGGATAAAACTTTTGGTTTCATAGGCACATATACGGCAAAACTTACCAAACTGTATAATTTAAATCTGTGTAGTTTACCATCTGTCAATTACTCCCTAATAAAGCTGTTAAAAAAACTGGGTATGACACACAGCTCAAATACACACCTAAAAAAATTCCACTGACACTGATATTGGTGGCAAGTAGGAAGAAGCTAACTGATCAGATCAGTTATTTCTAAATAGTCATTGGGCATCTCTACCATAAACCAAATATAATTCAATATATGTGTGTATTTGTGCATGGGCAGAAGAAGAAAATATTAAAGAAAAGAGTAAGTCATACTAGCAGAACTCAAAGGAGTTAAAAATCTAGCAGGAGAGAATACAGACAACAAATTGGTAATAAAATATAAGTCAAATAACTGAAATACATAACAGACAACTATCACCATAGAGTAGGATGGTGAAGAAGCTTTCTGAGATTAATATGTAGAGGAAGTAAGAACATGAATAGGCTCTGAAGAGGTTTTATTCAGGGGCCACAGATGTTGAGTCTGGTTGAAAGAATGGACCTCTGTAGGCCTGAATGATTGGTAAAGCAATAAGACTTGAGTTCTTTAGGCAACAGTATACAGCCTGTGGGCTGCGGAATAGGAAATGGGAACTCTCAAGTTCAAATCAACAAATAAAAACATGAAAAGACTCTGAGCAGGTCAGTAACCTGATAAAAAGTGGCACTTAGAGAAAATTAACGAGATAATATTTTAGAGAATGAACAGGCACAAAGGGGTAAAAACTGGAAATGAAATGAGCAATTAACCATGGTAATTCAAGATCAAAGGGGAAAATACCAAAACATGGGAGATAGCAAAAAGGAAAAGAAATTCTTCTCAAAGAATTTGAGAAATGAACAGATTGGGTAAGGTTGTGAGAAAAATAATGAAAGATGTCTGGTCTGATTTTAGGCCCACGTTTATTAAGAAAAATGTAGTGTCACTGACAAGAATTAAAAAGTCATAGGGAAAAGTGGTTTTACTTCTGGAGGACAAAGAGACAGAAAAGGGGCTGGAATAAAAGTCTGATTTTAGATATGGTGAATTTAGGGAAACAGCAAGACATTAAAGAAAAAAAAAGTCAATCAGTTGGAAGCCTGTAAATGTCATGAGGGAGGATTACAATCTTCATTTTAGCGATAGTAAATGGACATTATGTGGTTAAACATTCCTGTGGATGAACTAATTAACATGTGGAGTTACTAAATAGAGATAGTCCATGTTCAAAGACAGGATCAAAAAGAAGAGCTATGAAAGGGAAAGAGACAGTCCTTAGAAAAATAACAGGTACACAGGTGGGAACTCAATAAATATTTGTGGACTAAAAGAATAAACACGGCCGGGCATGGTGGCTCACACCTGTAATCCTAGCACTTCAGGAGCCAAGGTGGGAGGATCGCTTGAAGTCAGGAGTTTGAGACTAGCCTGGCCTGCATGTGAAACCCCGTCTCTACTAAAAATACAAAAATTAGCTGGGCATGATGGCGCATGCCTGTAGTCCCTGCTCCTTAGGAGGCTGAGGCAGGAGAATCACTTGAACCTGAGAGGCAGAGGTTTCAGTGAGCTGAGATGGCACCACTGCACTCTAGCCTGGGCAACAGAGTGAGTGAGACTATATCTCAAAAAAAAAAAAAAAAAAGCAAAAACAGTAAAATACTAAAAAAAGAACCAGAATAGTAATGTTAACTGTAGCCAGAAAAAGACCCAAGGAGACAGTGGTGATAATTGCTGTAGAGAAAACAACAAAATAACAAAAATCAAAAACTCTAGAACACTGAAGGTGTTACCAGTGATCTCCTAAGCATAAAGAGTTAATATAACAGCGATCAAGAATAAACCAAAAAAATTCACAAAGAATGAGTTCTTCATTCCACAAATACTTATCAAGTGCCTTTGATGTAAGTGGCAGACATTTTTCTATACTCTGGGAATATGTAAATGAACAAAGTAGAAAAATTAATCCCTACCTTCACGCAGCTTACATTCTAGTAAGGGCAGAGTAGTAAGTGAAGACAAACATAGTAAAGAAACAGACATAACCATATTCTAGAGAGACTCGGCAGAGGAACAACAGAAACTAGACAGTAGCCTAAGATGCCATCCAGGGTTCGAGTTCTGAGGGTATCCAGAAAAAGGTCTCCACAGCCCATACTATTCCTGGTTGTTTCTTAAATAGGCAAACTGACCATGGAAAGAAGAAAGAGCAAGCTAGATGAACTCTATCAAACAGAATGAACAAAAGTAGCACCATACCTGGTTTGAGATGCTGGCTACTGCTGCTGCTGGAATATTGGCAATTGCAGAAGAAGTAGATATCAGGCTGGCATTTGTGCTTGAAGCTAGAGGATTGATGGGGTTAAAAGATATAAAGATATTATGTAAAAAGTCAGAAGAAACTGAAAATAGATGTGTCTTAAGTGAACAGATTTACGAGGAGATAAACAACATTGGCAAAGGAAACAAATACTTGTTTTGCTTTTTAGCGTGGGGTAGCTCAATTTACACTTGGTTAAAAACAAACACTTCAAACATCTTTCTGTTTCAACTTGAGTCTTCAATTCTTCTTTCTAAAGGCCTAAAAGGATATATATACAATTCATAGCTCATACTAATAATACCAATGAAATTAGAGCTAAATCCAATTCCTCCAGTCCATCTTCTCCAGAGGCTGAAAAATGATTCACCTGCAATGTGGCATACTGTAAAGCAGTAGAGCTCTGGTAAATCTTACACTGTGAATTGTTTACTGTCACTTGCCCCAAGTTATGCCTTTCTTAATACAACATAATTACCTGAGAAAAAGAACTGGTCTTCCAAATTCCAAAAGCATTTAGATTGCTTCTTGAGTTCTCTACTCAAATAATGGGTTACTAATGTGGATCAATAAACACAATGACGTGGCATTTAGAGACTTTAGCAATGAGCCTGGAAAAACTCAGAAAATATTAAATATTATTCTAGTCAGGTAAAAATGTACCTTATATGCTACTTGGGCTGTCTTAAGACAAGTAATTTGGGGCCAGGTGTGGTGGCTCATGCTTATAATCCCAGTATTTTGGGAGGCTGAGGCAGGCAGATCGTTTGAGGCCAGGAGTTTGAGACCAGCCTTGCCAACATGGTGAAACCCCATCTCTACTAAAATTATAAAAATTAGCTGGGTATAGTGAGCATGGGCCTGTAATCCCAGTTACTCAGGAGGCTGAGGCACGAGAATCACATGAACTGGGGAAGTGGAGGTTTCAGTGAGCCAAGATCGCACTACTGCACTCCAGCCTGGGAGCAAGACTGTCTCAAAAAAAGAGAAAGAAAGAAATGCTCATTTCCATTCATATAAAATAATAAAAATAAAATAAAGGGAAGTAATTTGTTTTATATCCCTTCTATCATAGATTCATTCCACTAAGGTTTTAATCAAAATCTCAGTGGCTAGCATTGACACAGTGACTTTTCTCAGGTGAACAACATAACTGGTATTATCAGTACTGTTCTTAAACTCCTCATCTTCACTTATCATAAATACACTTAGACATGGTTCCTATTGCAGATGCACACACCATATGGGTTCACCATCAGGCTGAACTGACTAACTGACTACCTGCCGCATTAACAACAAGTCCTCCAGAGTGAAAATTAGTAAGAAAACTTCCACTGAGAACAGGGCAGGAGAACAAATGCAACAGAAACTTAAGTGCTCTGGTCAAAATCAGAGAATTTTCATCCCTTTCCCTAAAGGTACTCTACTTAGAAGACAGTCTAGAAGAGAGTAAGGTCAGTTACAGCTATTGCTGCAACCCCAGCATTAAGATGAAGAACCTAAGACAAAGAAGAGTTGAAGTAACTTGTCCACAGCAGCAAAGCTAATGGAAGATAACCAAGATGACAACTTGTATCTCCCAATTCTTCATCCAGTGCTTCTTCCTCAGAGTCAGCAGCTAAGCTAGAGTTCAAATTTCCTAGCTATGGCCAGGCATGGTGGCTCATGACTGTAATCTCAGCACTATGGGAGGCCAAAGTGGGTGAATCACCTGAGGTCAAGAGTTTGAGACCAGCCTGGCCAACATGGTGAAATCTCCTGTCTATTAAAAATACAAAAATTAAGCAGGTGTGATGGTGCATTGCCTGTACTCCCAGCTATGCAGGAGGCTGAGGCAGGATAATCACTTGAACTGGGGAGGCGGAGGTTGCAGTGAGCTGAGATCAAGCCACTGCACTCCAGCCTGGGCAACAGAGTGAAACTCTGTCTCAAAAAATAAATTAAAAACAAAACAAAAACAAATGTCCTAACTATCCAGAGTAACTTTATTTTCTATAGTACTCTTTGCTCCAGGGGAACTAAAAGACTCTTAAGGGCTTATTTTCTTAAACATAACAACTAAATGAAATAGGTTTTATAACTTTACAGATGGTATTTTCTTTCAACCAATATTCACCTTCTTTTCTACTGTGGCTTTTTCCTAAAAGGAAGCACCACAACATGACAATACACAAAGTAACTGACTTTGTAAATGGTTTTAATCATTCTTGTAGGGAAAAAATTTTGAATAGTTTCCAGATTCTGTTATCAGTACATTATCCTAGGCAGGCCTGCAATAAAACAGACTGAACATAGGTGATTTAAGATGGGAAAGAAAATAAAGAATTGATTTGATCTTTTAAATTTATCTTCCCCAGCAAGTCCATTTTTAGTTCAATTTTCTTCTGACCCTGGTCCTGGCATTTTCTCTTTTTAACCTATTGATCTTTAGTTCTGTCCTACCTTCTCCATAACTTAATTCTTTCTTTTTTCTTTTTTTTTTTGAATGGAGTATCGCTTTTGTTGCACAGGCTGGAGTGCAATGGTGCAATCTCAGCTCACTGCAACCTCCACCTCCCGGGTTCAATAATTCTTCTGCCTCAGTCTCCCAAGTAGGTGGGATTACAGGCATGCACCACCAAGCCCAGCTTTTTGTATTTTTTTAGTAGTGACAGGTTTCACCATGTTGGTCAGGCTGGTCTTGAACTCCTGACCTCAGGTGATCCACCCGCCTGGGCCTCTCAAAGTGCTGGGATTACAGGCATGAGCCACTGCACCCGACCACTTCACCATAACTTAATAGCGGTTGGAGGTACAACTCAGTCATATCTGATCTCTATATACATGAGGGAAAATGTACTCTGAATGATAAGGTGGTTTCAGAAATTTAACAAATTTCAAACCACTTAATGAACTGGACTGGAGGTAAAATGGTAGATCTTACAAACAACTGGCCATATACTCTTATTATATCCCTGCCAGAAAGTTTAATGGCTTGATTAGCTAGTTGATAAACTCTGAGTTTTTAACAAGTACTGTACTGAAATCACAAATTTCTCTGAGCAGTAGTTGGCTTCTATTATAGGGGATCTTGGTCTGCTGACCCAGAAAGTTCACAGGGCTTAATAACACTTTTTCTTCAACTAAGCCAAATTATTTCTAACATGTGGCAATCATTCATTCAGCAAACCAGTAAGTATATCAGGGTCAACTATGTGCGTAGAAACCACTCCAGCCGCTAAAGGATAAAATAGTAAGACAAAGTCCTGGCCTTCAAGGAGTTTCTAGTGAGGGAAGTTAGCCAATAATTAAAAATATTTTTTTAGGCTCTTGTAACCACCATAGAAACCAAGGCAAACCCACCTAAAAATGTACACAACCACTGCCTGCCCTACCACACATATAGCTATGACTAAAAACCCAGGCATTTTTTTAAACTACAGATCATCTCGTGTGTGTGTGTGTGTGTGTGTGTGTGTGTGTGTGTGTACAAAAACAATATTCAGCTGCAGGTTTAAAAACAAAAGCAGCAACAATTAACTATGCAACAAAAACTACAAATTTAGAGAATCAAATAAAACTCAAGTGGTAGTTCCTATTATTATATATCTAAAGGCTGCTAGCTCTCCAAATGCTAATGGCATGGCCAACTGTTTTTGGACAGCCCTCACTCCTGTTTTGACAACAGAGCTGCAAAAACTTGAAAGACAACACTTTTGAGAACCAGGCCCCAGTAGATGTCTGCCTAATATAGTCAATATACAGATACAGCTTTGAACAGAAGACCATGGTTACAGAATGCTAAGTGGCACAGCTGCACTAAGTGAGAGCACTACAAAGTTAAAAGATGAATTCATGCATTAATGGCCCATAAAAGTTTGTGTAAGATTTCATTTTTACCTAAATCTCTAATTTTTTTTTTTTTTTTTTTTTTGAGACGGAGTTTTGCTCTTGTTACCCAGGCTGGAGTGCAATGGCGCGATCTCGGCTCACCGCAACCTCCGCCTCCTGGGTTCAGGCAATTCTCCTGCCTCAGCCTCCTGAGTAGCTGGGATTACAGGCACGCACCACCATGCCCAGCTAATTTTTTGTATTTTTAGTAGAGACAGGGTTTCACCATGTTGACCAGGATGGTCTCGATCTCTTGACCTCATGATCCACCCGCCTCGGCCTCCCAAAGTGCTGGGATTGCAGGCATGAGTCACCGTGCCCAGCCTAAAATCATTATTTTCTGCTAGAGGCTAACAGGTGGGTTTCTAAAACTTACTCTCGGTACTCTCTTACTCTCAGTTGTCAACATTACTGACAATTCTTGATCCAGTAGAAACTGTACATATTTTAAGTTAAAACTGATTGACTAAGTGGGTCATTCATTCATGTAATCATTTATTTATCAAATATTTATTGAGTACCTACTATGTGCAAGCACTGCTCCCCACAAGGAGCTTAGTAAATCAAAATAATAAAAATTTCCAAATAAAAGATTCTTATTGTTGGAGTGGAGATTTACAGATCAACAAGGGACAAAGTTTAGAATGATCAGAGCTCAAGAAATCAGTAAGAACTCATGTTTAACTTAACACAGATACAGATTACTACATAGAGAAATATTTAGATATGTGTATTTACATATGTTAGTATACACACATATATTTCTTTGCTCTGTCAGCTGAGAAAGCCTAGAATAAATGTCACCTGACATCCCAGTAGCAATTAGCACCCCTCAAGCCCAGATTTTTTTTTTGAGACAGGGTCTCACTCTGTCACCCAGGCTGGAGTTCAGTGGTACGATCACAGCTCACTGCAGCCTATACCTCCTAAGGCTCAGGTGATCTTCCCACCTCAGCCTCCCAAGTAACTGGGACTACAGGCATGCACCACACCACACTTAACTAATTTTTGTATTTTTTGAAGAGGTGGGGTTTTGCCATGTTGCCCAGGCTGGAAGCCCAGATCTTGGTTTCTAATACCATTCCTTCTAGTAAAAGGAATCAGGTCTCCTTAAAAAAAGTGGTTGATAATAGGACTTGAATACATAATATACAAGATGAGCCTAGAGCACCTTGTAGTACCAGGAAGTAAGGAAGTGCTGGGGAAGAAAAACAACCAAAAACCAAAAAAATGCGAGTATGTATGTCAAAAGGCATAGGAGCCAACTGAAAGAGCTCCCAGTGGCCAAACTAGCAAAATAAATAACGTGATACTGGATTATAACCCCAAGTATAAATTAAATATCTATGAGTCCATAAACAAATGACTGAATAAATTAACAAACGGAGGAGAAGAGACAAATCTGGACAGAAGAATTCTAAATACATTATGTAGATATTCTACCATATTCTTATGGCTTAACTGGGGGCAGGCGGGACGGAGATATTCTACTGTAAAGGAGGGGCAGCAAAACTCCTTAAGTGTGGGCTGCACATAGTGACTTCTATCCAAAGAATACAGTATGGAAAGGGAGGAAAAACTTTATGGAAAAAACTGACAAATACTACTTCAAGTAGGTAACCAAGGTCAATATCAACAGTCATAAATAATGATGATAGTATAGCACCTTACCTTTGTGACCTTCCTCCTTAAAATCCATAACCCCAGTGTAATCATGAGAAAAACATCAGACAAATTCTAAGAATGGAGCATCTTAAAATATACCTGGACCAGTACTCCTCAAAATTGTCAAGGTCATTAAAAGCAAGGAAAAGTCTGAGAACCTACAAAGTCTAGAGGAGCCTTAGGGGACAAGATAACTAAATATAATGTGGTATCCTGGATGGGATCCTGGAACAGAACGAGGACATCATATAAAAACACAGGAAATCCAAATAAATTATGGACTTAGTTAATAATAACATACTAATACTGGTTCATTAATTGTAACAAGTGTAATATACTAACGTTAAGATGTTAGTAACGGGAAACTGTGCAGGAGGGAAGATAAATAGGAACTTTTTGTATTATCTGTTCAATTTTTCCATAAATCTAAAATTATGAATAAAAAATAAAGTCTAGGTCAGGTGCAGTAGTTCACGCTTGTAATCCCAGCACTTTGGGAAGCTGAGGCGGCTGGATCACTTGAGGTCAGGAGTTTGAAACCAGCCTGGACAACATGGCAAAACCCCATCTCTACTAAAAATACAAAAATTAGCCGGGCATGGTGTCGTGTGCCTGTAATCCCAGCTATTTGGGAGGCTGAGGCAGAAGAATCACTTAAACTCAGGAGGTGGAGTTTGCAGTGAGCCAAGCTTGCTCCACTGTACTCCAGCTTGAGTGACACAGCAAGACTCCTTCTCAAAAAAAAAAATCTATTAACAATTTTTTTTAAAATTGTACTTTAGGGCTGGGGTAGTAAAATTGTTTTTAAAAATCTCCTGATCAAAGATAGATTATTATTGTTACCAATGACACTAGAGTACAAAGACTCATTCAAAGACTGAATTAGGCTGGGTACAGTGAGTGGCTCACGCCTATAATCTCAGCACTTTGGGAGGCCAAAGCAGGCGGATCACCTGAGGGCAGAAGTTTCCGACCAGCCTGACCAACATGGTGAAACCCCATCTCTACTAAAAATGCAAAAACTAGCTAGGATGGTAGTGGGTGCCTATAATCTCAGCTACTTGGGAGGCTGAGATACAAGAATCACTGGAACCCAGGAGGCAGAGGTTGCAGTGAGCCGAGACTATGCCACTGCACTCCAGCCTGGGTGACAGAGCAAGACTCAATCTCAAAGAAAAGAAATAAAAATTGAACTAAAATTAATTTTGTAATTTCTGAAATTAATTTTGCCACTTGAATATTATTTAACCAATTAAAACATCTCAGCTGAAGAAAATGAACAAAGACAGGGCCACAGAGTCACCAGATACTCTAGGAAAAGGATGATACTAGAAGTCAGATCTACTCATTCAAAACATTTTTATGAGCATACAAAGACAGTCTCTTCTCGGCCACAGAGTCACCAGATACTCTAGGAAAAGGATGATACTAGAAGTCAGATCTACTCATTCAAAACATTTTTATGAGCATACAAAGACAGTCTCTTCTCATTATGGATGGTACCACTGAAGTACAAACTAAAGAAAAGGTTCTGATTAGAGTTAATCAAGCCAGAAGCAGATTAGGCTTTTGAGATAATTTCCCTAACTCCCCCAGGGAGGATGAGCTGCTGTCAATTGCAGAATGCCTGGGGTGGAATGAATGAACATTACTGTTTTGAACACTTAAAAAATTGGGTAAAGAAACAGCGCTGGACAGCTAACATTCATTAACCATGCTAAAAAGAAAGGGAAAAATAGAAGTGAGGAGAGTAATATTGATAGTGGTGAACTTAAGTAATTTCAATCTTCCAATAATATCATATTTCATTTTATCCAACTGTTTTTCTAACAATTTTGTCATCAGAATAAATGGCAAAAATTGATAACTTAATGGTTAACTTCTGCCTTAATTTCTACCCTGTGCTAATGAACAATAAAATGGGCCAATAGATTAACCAGAAAAAGGGAGGATAAGTGAATTTAGATATTTGTTAGTATAGGTTCTCAATTATGGGAGAGTTGATACTGATACCCTGACCTCTATACTGAAAAGCATATATATTGTACTCATGCTGTGGTGTCAGAATGCCTAGCTAATATCCTGCCTTAAATATTTGTTAATTTTGTGACTATAAATAAGCAACTTAGCTTTTCTGTGCCTCAGGTTCCCCCTCTGTAAAATGGGGTTATCAGTACTTCCCTCACTGGGTTGTTGTGAGGATTACATGAGCAATACCTACTGACTGCTTAGAAAACTGTCAAGAGCATAGTAAGCACTTCATAAATACCTACAATTATCATTTAATAGCAAAATTAAGGAAACCGGGTTAACTAATCCAAAAGAAGAAAATGTTCTAATAGAGAACAAATAAGAATAGTGATTAGTGAAGTTTAAGGGATATTTTCAAGACTCATTTATTTATTTATTTAGAGACGGCGTCTCACTCTGTCACCCAGACTGGAGTGCGGTGGTGCCATTTTGGCTCACTGCAACCTCTGTCTCCCAGGTTCAAGCAATTCTCCTGTCTCAGCCTCCTGAGCAGCTGGGACTATAGGCACCTGTCACCACACCCAGCTAATTTTTGTATTTTTAGTAGAGAATGGGTTTCACTACATTGGTCAGGCTGGTCTTGAACTCCTGACTTCGTGATCTGCCTGCCTTGACCTCCCAAAGTGCTGGGGTTACAGGTGAAAGCCAGCTCACCTGGCCTATTTAATTTAATTTTTTTTTTTTTTTGAGACCAAGTCTTGCTCTTGTTGCCTAGGCTGGAGTGCACTGGC
Organism: Aotus nancymaae; assembly: GCF_030222135.1. Classification (NCBI taxonomy): domain Eukaryota; kingdom Metazoa; phylum Chordata; class Mammalia; order Primates; family Aotidae; genus Aotus; species Aotus nancymaae. The sequence goes on from NW_026988467.1 coordinate 24,618,029, forward strand.
ATGATCTCAACTCACCGCAACCTCTGCCTTCCAGATTCAAGTGATTCTCCTGCCTCAGCCTCCCAAGTAGCTGGGATTACAGGTATGCGCCACCACACCCGGGTAATTTTGTATTTTTAGTAGAGAAAGGGTTTCTCCATGTTGGTCAGGCTGGTCTCGAACTCTCAACCTCAGGTGATCTGACGACTTCGGCCTCCCAAAATTCTGCGGTTATAGGCATGAGCCACTATGCCCAGCCTCATGACTCTTAAAACAATGGTCCTAACAGACCCCAAAGAGGTGATTCCTCTTGTTTTATGAGGGAGAAACAAGCATAGCTATCATGTTCCTCAAATTCTAGACATAACTACAGAGGAATGGTGGTTTTACATTTTAGTATGTTATTAATATAAGAGAACCCTTGGTCTTCTTTCACAACCTAGGTGTAAGTTCTAAACAGGTATTAGAAGAGACTTAGCAACTAAACTTACCTGTGGTTGGACCCAAAAGGCCTATCAACATAGAGAAATACTAGGCCGGGTGTGGTGGCTCACACCTATAATCTCAACACTCTGGGAACCTGGGGTGGAAGGATGCTTGGGCCCAGGAGTTCAAGACCAGCCTGGGCAATATAGGGATACCCCACCTCTAAAAAAAAAAAAAAAATAGAAAAAATTAGCTGGGTGTGGTGGTGTGCACTTGCAGTCCCAGCTACTGGGGAGGCTGAATGAAAGGATCACTTTAGCCCAGGAGGTCAAAGCTGCAGTGAGCTGTGATCACACTACTGCATTCTAGCTGGGCAACAAACAGAATGAGGCTGTCACAAAACAAAACAAAAAACCATAGAGAAATACTCTATAAAAATGAAAGGGAGAGGTGGAGAAGACAGGCAAAGTCATTCTCTCAAGTTTCTCCCTCCTGGTTTGTTCCCACTTTAGAAAGAAACAAGGGGGAGAGGAGAAGAGGAAAAAAAGAAGAAGAAGAAGAAGAGGAAACAAGTAAAGAAAAGGAGAGACTTGGTAAAAAGGAGGTAAAGGTAGCTCAAATGAAGGTCTTAAAACATAGAGACCAGTTCTGTTTCCACTGGACCAAGGAGAAGTAGTTTTCAAACATTTCTGAAAACAGCTAAAACTGAAAATAAAAATCTAATTAATTTACATCAAAACTTTTTTTATCACGAACGTTTACACATTAAGAGCACCTCAGATAGGTTTTTGAGGTCTCATACTAATCCCTTTACTATCCATTTTATAAGAAATAAGATTTAAAAGCTGGGAAACATCAGGAGAAAGGAGGCAGATGAGAAGCCAGGTATAAGGACACTAATCCCAGTCTGGAGCAATGACAAATTGCCTGCATTGGATTTAGAAGGATAGGCAATTAATTCCATAGTGCCTTTTGAGTTTTTTGTCTTCTTTCCTAATAGTCTTGTTGTAATCCTAACTCTGTTAGAGGAAGAACTTGGAAGGTAAAGATGTTTAAGCTTTAGTACCACGCTTTTTATCCTGAAAGAGAAGTAAGAATGAACTTCTTGAGGAAGAGAAATGCTCTCATCAAGTAGTAAACAGTGTGTTAGTGTGACAAAGACACAGCAGAAAAGCAGCACACACCTCACATACCGCTATGACAATTCACATAGGTCAGCAAAATTCCAACCCATGAGTCTTCTGCTCATTTATAGGACAAAATGCCACTGAAAATAGACTAGAACAAAATCAAAGGGTTTTTTGGACCCCAACATGCAAAGGGAAAGTTTCAATTCTATTAAGCAGTTTGCATTCCAAGTCTAAACTACTTATAAACCACACTTCTAAGCTGTGGCCTAACACAAAAAGCATGCACAAATCCAAGTATCACCCCCTTTCTATTTTAGAAGACAGAGCTCCTGTATTATCCAATTTGTTTGTAGATATACGTAGATTAAAAGCAAGAAACAATAATAATAATTTTAAAACACACACACAACCATGCCTATTTACCTTGAATGGGATAAGAATAATGTGCTGGGCTTGGCTGGCTTGTGGTTAACCCTGTAGTGCAGGTAAGAACACTGTGTTGACTTGGAGATGGAGTCTGAATTAAACCACTTTCAGGTTTCATACCTGGCCACAATGCACCTGAATCAGATAAATTGGACCAATTACAAACAATACACTGGGACTGAGGAGCATGGTTATGCTTTCAAATATCAGCCAGTAGGTTTAAAATCTAAATCTTAAAACAAAAATAAATTTGCTTGTAAGAGAAAATTATTGAATCTCCCACTTGTAATATACCACAAGCAAATAACACTTTTAAAGAATTAGGGGATGAGGCCAAAGAAACAAAAATGTTGCCACAAATCCCAATATGTATATAAATTCATTTCAATGATTGGGGGAAACTGACCAGGTTTCAAAAAAAGAGTTATTGACACCAAACTGGAGTATCTGTTATAAAGAGTGCCTGATGTTCATGTACAGTGATAAATAATTTATCCAAACTGTCAAGGTAGGAGACATTCTATGTAAGTTTAAAATTCACTTACCCATTAAACAAAGACCAAATTTTTCTAAAATATATTAAATACTCTCTGCCTTCTTAAGCTGGTTATTTTGTTACTTTTGTTTCTTCTGATTAGGAAACACATACCTGCTTATTTTTGTAAATTAAAAACATTACAGAAATATGTAATTTAGAAAAAAAATACAGTCATATATCCATCATCCAGACTTAACCACTATTAACAGTTTGCAGAAGAGTCGCCCAGATGATTTCTTCATCCTTTTTTTTTTTTTTTTTTTTTGAGACGGAGTTTCGCTCTCGTTACCCAGGCTGGAGCGCAATGGCGCGATCTCGGCTCACCGCAACCTCCACCTCCTGGGTTCAGGCAATTCTCCTGCCTCAGCCTCCTGGGTAGCTGGGATTACAGGCATGCGCCACCATGTCCAGCTAATTTTTTGTATTTTTAGTAGAGACGGGGTTTCACCATGTTGACCAGGATGGTCTCGATCTCTTGACCTCATGATCCACCCGCCTCGGCCTCCCAAAGTGCTGGGATTACAGGCTTGAGCCACCGCGCCCGGCCCATCCTTTTTTTTTTTAAGGATAGGATTTTGCTCTGTTGCCCAGGATGGTCTTGAACTCCAGGCCTCAAGCAATCCTTTTGCCCCAGCCTCCTTTAATGTTGAGATTACAGGCATGAGCCGCTACACTCAGTCCAGATTTCTTCCATGTATTCACTAATCTTTTTAAAAAGAATGGGATCCTGGTTTTTTTGTTGTTGTTGTTGCTGTTAAGAGACAGGGTCCTCCTCTGTTACCTAGGCTCAAATAATCCTCCTGCCTCAGTCACAGGAGTAGTTGAGACTACGGGCATGTGCCACCATGCTTGGCTGATTTTGTAAAGATGGGGGTCTCGCTATGTTGCCCAGGCCAGTCTTGAACTCCTGGCCTCAAGCAAACCTCCCACCTCGGCTTCCCAAAGTGCTGGAATTACTGCCAGCCAGGGGGGACTGTGTTATACATAGTATTCATAATGTGCTTTTCCACATAATACCTCTAAGATTTATCTTTCCAAGTCAGAACATATAAATCTATCTCATACTGACAAACAACATAGCTGTTCTTTTTTTTTTTTTGAGACGGAGTATTGCTCTGTTGTCCAGGCTAGAGTACAGTGGCATGATCTCAGCTCACTGCAACCTGTGCCTCCTGGGTTCAAGTGATTCTTCTGCCTCAGCCTTCCCAGTAGCTGGGATTACAGGCGCCTACCACCATGCCTGGCTAATTTTTGTATTTTTAGTAGAGACAGGGTTTCATATGTTGACCAGGCTGGTCTCGAACTCCCAACCTCGTGATCCACCTGCCTCAGCCTCCCAAAGTTTTGGGATACAGGTGCCAGCCACTGTGCCCAGCCCATTTTTATTTTCTTTTTAATGACTGGTTGTTCACTGTGTTCTGAACAGCTATGGTTGCTGGGCTAGTATAGTTGAAGCTGATAATAAGGTCTAAGAAGGTTCATCAACCAAACATATTCTATGTATGAAATCAATGCTAAGGTTAGCCATGACTTCAAACTCAACATTAACTCATCTCATTTATTTGCTCCTACTCTGATAAACCAGGAGTGATTGAATTTATAGCCAATCAACACATATATGCAATTAAAAATATAATACTTTGAGAATGAGAACCTCTGCTTCACCAGGGCACTGAGATACTTCAGTGCAACTCAGATTTGTCCAATTTGTTGATAAGCATGTTTAAGAATAGTAAAGAGAAATATGAAAGTCTTAAAAAGGCCAATAGTGGGATATGATAATCGCTTTGTTCCACACTCTGTTTAATTTTTTTGAGACAGGGTCTTGCTCTGTTGCCCAGGCTGGAGGGTAGTGGTGTAATCACAGCTCACTGCAGCCTCAACCTCCTGGGATCAAGGGATCCTCCTGCCTTAAACCCCCAAATAGTTGGGACCACAGGCACACTATGCTTGGCTACTTTTTGTATTTTTGCAGAGACGAGGTTTTGTCATTTTGCCTAGGCTGATTTCAAACTCCTGGCCTTAAACGATCCTCCCGCCTTGGCCTCCGAAAGTGCTAGGATTATAGGCTTGAGTTACTGTGCCCTGCCTTGCCCCAAACTCTGATGCATAAAAAAGGAAAATGTAATATTCTTTTCTCATCTACTAATCACATGAAATAACTTATTTTAAGAGACTGAGGAATACTGACATGAATTAGGAGCGTTTGCCCCATCATAATTCATGATCATTTAAATATGTCTTGTCCAGATTAGCCATAGCTAAGGTTCTTGCTATGTTTGATTTTCAACAATAAAAATATTCAAGAACGTTATTTTTTAAATATTTACAATGTAAAATGTGAATATTAGTGCTATGATTCCTCTGGCTGTGTATCACAATTTTTGGTAAATTAATTGCCATTCAACGTCACAATAACTTTGCAATTTATTGTAATTACCGTGATTTCTTTTTCCAAATAGGTTTTGACCCTAAGGTGTTAGATTTATAAACATGTTTATTTTTACACTATATGAAAATAATACATTATTAATAATAGTATCAACTGAGAATGTTTTGACAGTCTCCCTCTAATAAGATCAAAAATTAAAACATAAATGTCCAAAATAAAAATAAGTAGGAGATAGCTAGTTTTGAATATCTTTGGCCAGAAACACAAAGTAAATGATTAATATATAATTATTTTATGAGGAATAAAAGATAATACAGACAGTGCCTCCAGCATCACTGTAGACCTGGCTTTTCAGACGTGCAAATTATCTTCCTCTAAAAGCTCCCCTCCCACAATTCCAGACAATAGGCAGCATGACCCAATGGTTTGACTCCAAAGCACTATTGTTCATAACGAAACCCAAACCCTAATTACCTGACTATCAGTCCACTGCTCTATGTCAACAACTACAAAGTTTCTCAAGTACTTTTAAGCACCAAGAGCCTGCTGTAGAGAAACTGTCAGGCTAACAATGGGAGATTAAGTCTGTCTCTGAGTGCTTTCCTGCTGGCCCTGGAGTGGGGTCTTAGTACAAACTTTGCCCAAGTTTCTCAGCATAAGTACTTCACTATTAATCAGTCACTAACCAAACTAATCTCATCAGTTCAATTTATAGTAACTAATATAGTAATCTTTAGCAATTAGTCTGATGAGGAATTGAAGTACATACCTATGCTAGAAAAAGCACATGAAAGGACATGTTGATTCAGTAGCTTATTTGAATAAGCTATTATAAATAGTAATTTCATCTAAGTACTTTTCCTGATTATAAACAAAGTTTATATGTAAATTTTTTTTAAAACATCTGTAGGAAAGACAACCCCTTTTTTGCTTCCAATTATTCTTTATGCACGTTTTTTTTCTTTTTAGAGGCAGGGTCTCACTATATTGTCCAAGCCTGAGTGCAATGGCTATTCACAGGCATGATCCCACTACTGATCAGCACTGGAGTTTTAACCTGCTCTTTTTCTGATCTGGCCCAGTTCGCCCTTCCTTAGGCAACCTGGTGGTCCGCCACTCCCAGGAGGTCACCATACTGATGCTGAACTTAGTGCAGATACCCAATCAGCATAGGACACTATAGCCTAGAACTCTGGGCTCAAGTGATCTTCCTACCTCAGCCTCTCAAGGAGCTGGAACTATAGGCATGGACTAGTGCACCTGGCTATACACATATTTTTAAAAATACTAAATTGGTATTACATTATGTTTTTGCTGTTACATACTGCTTTTTTCAATTAATGATATACTGTTTTCTCAAGACCCTAAATGTTTTTTAAGAATATGATTTATAATGGTTACACAACAGTCATATACAATTTAACTCATACCTTAATATTCAATTTTTAGGTTGCTTTCTATTTTTTCATATTATAAATAATGATTCAATGAATATGTTAGTCATCACATTTTTTGTGGGTATCTCTAATTAGTTCCATAGGATAAATTCCCAGAAGTGAAATTACTGAGGAAAATGAAATGAACATCCTTAATGCATATTGCCCACTCCTCCAACTCACATTAAAGTTCTTTTAAAAGAAATCAGAACAGTGACACCTAAAGGCATATTGTATGAACCCCACTAACAATAAACAAGTACCCTTTTCCTTACACATACTCCTTCAGATTCCTAGCGGTTAAACTTCTTATCCCCATTCTGCCATCCCACCACATTTGTATACCGCTCTGGAAAGAATATGATCAGTATTTCTTAATTTTAAAAGATTACTCATCATATAGCCTTCTTAGATTTATTCTAGTCTGTTCTCCTTTCTTTAAGAGGAGGAAGCTTTTAAATTTCAAACTCAACTATGAGACCATCTTTTTGATCTAGACCTAAAGTTAGGAGCACTTCTAGAATGAAACAAACCTGGGTTCAATTATAATCCCAGGCATTTACTAATTGTATGAATTTTGGGCACATGATTTAACTAAGCCTCAGTTTCTCCCCTATAAAAAGGGATAAAGCTAGTACTTACCTCCTAGGGCTGTTCTGAGGATTAAATAAGACAATACTATAACATATGAAGTACTCAGTATATAGCTTGTTATAGTAAATAATAAAGATAATATTATAATGAATTTTTCTGAAGCTCCATTTGCATTTGAAATAAAACAAACTAGCTAATCTGAAAATGGGCAGCATTAAGATGACACAATGTATCAAAACCTTGATTTGTGAAAGAAAGAAATCAAGTGTTTTCTCCTACTTAATTGAACACATTAGGAAAAAAAGCCACATGATAAAACACAAGAAAACAGCTTTTCAAATAGTCACTTTTAAAAGTTTTACAAACCTCTCTTAGAATTTCCTTGGTAAATTCTGAAAATATGTCATATCTATCATTCACAATACCCCAACCAAAATCTCTCTGCAGTAAGTCTCATACATTACTTAAAGTCAAATTTAAGCTAATGATTATCTCTCTCTGAATTACTGATAGAAGAAATTGTGAAACACAAGTCTTCCTTGCCCTCAAATATTAAACAAAATCAGATTATTAAAGAAGCCTGTTACAATATAACCAACATACAATATAAATAAGTATCCTTCAATGTTTTAACAGAGATCTATTTACTTTACAGATTTTTTTTTCTTTTTAAATGTATTTAAAAAAAGATTTCTTTTCTTTTTTTTTTTTTTTGAGACAGTCTTGCTCTGTCACCCAGGCTGGAGTGCAGTGGCACCATCTTGGCTCACTGCAACCTCTGACTCCAGGTTCAAGTGATTCTCATGCCTTAGCCTCCTGAGTAGCTGGGATTACAGGTGCCTGCCACCATGTCTGGCTAATTTTTTTGTAGTTTTAGCAGAGACGGGGGTTTCACCATGTTGGCCAGGCTGGTCTCAAACTCCTGGTATCAAGTGATCTGCCCAAAGTGGGCCAGATGTGGTGGCTTATGCCTGGAATCCCAGCATTTTGGCAGGCCAAGGTGGGCAGATCACTTGAGGCCAGGAGTTTGAGACCAGCCTGGCCAACATGGTGAAATACAAAAATTAGCTAGGCTTGGTGGTACACAGAACAAGACTCTGTCTCAAAAAAAAAAAAAACAACAACAACGAAAAACAAAGAATTTAAGAGAAATATAGTTATCATTAAAAAAATTATATTTAGGATTCATACGCACATAGAATTGTTAGGTATTCCATAAATCATGCTCAGAGATATAATAAGAGTGTATTTAATATTGAACAGCAAGAATGATCAACTGTTGTAAAGGACTTGCTAATAATTCAAATTAAAACAGAAGATTTTAAAAACTATGTAAAAATATTATAATTGCTAGCCTATTATTAGTCAACTGTTGAAAAATCAGCTTTAAATAACCAAAAAGAAATAAACACAAACATATTCACAGAGGGTTCTCCTTTTAAAAGGTCCATTCAGTGTTGGCTGGTTAATCATATCATAAATATAAGATCTCAATACCCTGGCTGGTACTAACAGGCATGGAAACATAGATGTACAAAGGGGGAAACAAGAGAATTTGTTTCCCATCTTACATGAAGTTATCAACCCCACTATTATTAAACATAACTTCCAATTTTTGTTTCTAACAGTTACCAGGAGCCAAAGAATTCTAACAAGCCTAAAAGTAAGAAAGCTGCCAATATTAAATAAGAGTAGCCAAACGGGTCAGGAGAAACAGGAATATAGGAACTAGACACAGGTACACCAATACATCCAGAATCTGTGTGATGATCTGTCTGGAAAATTTTTCGAATTCCTAGCTTGTTTCAATAAAGCCTACAGAAATGTAATTTTGTTACATATTACATATTTTTAAATAATATAATATTCTCTTAATTTTCTGATACCCATGTCAGGAAAGCAGGGAAGGGGCAACGAAGCACACTGCATTTACACACACACAGAAAAATAAACACAGATATTAAGTGACCAAAGAACCTTAAAGTAACTTCTGATAAATAATTTTAATTTACAGTTCATGTCCAGGACACCTAGAACCAATGAAAGTAACTCCCTAGGCACATGATAAGGTTATAAGAAAACTGAGGATTTCTGGCATTCTAAAATGACTTTTTGGTTCAGCAGAACAATATCTGATCAATTTTGGGTGGGGTCAGGGGAGAAAGGAGAGGGAGAAAGTGGCAAAAAATAAAAACAAAACCCACAGAGCAAACTATGATGCATATTCAGACTACCTGGTTTTAGCAAGAAATTGGCCACCTCAAAATATATTTATTATGATTTTCTAATGATAGTACCATATTATATTGTATATAAAGTAAGCCAAATCAATAGCCATTCCTCAAAGAGTTTACCAAACACTTGGATTCCAAGTTTCAGGGTCAAGACTTAGTACATACAAAATAGCTAAATGAGTACTGAAAAACTATGATTTTCATATTACATGTATCAAACATACTGTTGCAAAGTTGCATACCCAACCACATCTGTAACTAAGTGCTCCATAAAGAATGATGCATCTTTCAACTTTCTGATCAGTCAAGCAAGCACGGCTGATCAAAGTTTTTGGAGAATAAAATCAACATTCTTAAAAAGCGTATACAATAGGGTGCCTTACCAAAAGGAGGTAGTCCATATGTTTGGGTTGCCTGAGGGTAGACAGCATAGGGTTGAGATTGCTGTAGTGTCTGGTATTGAGTCTGCCCAGGGTAAGCAGTTTCCGAAACAGGAACTGAGAGAATATGTGCATAAGGTCTAGAAAATTTCAAGAAAACAAAAACTTTCATGTGATTTACTTTAGTAGTGGAAAATAGGTAAAATAGCTACCACCAACAACATCAAAGAATCTGCAACAAGGAGACTAACCTTCCACATAAAAGCACTCTTTTTAAAAATTTTTTATTTTTGAGACAGAGTCTTGCTCTGTCACCCAGGCTGAAGGGCAGTGGCATGGTCCTGGCTCATTGCAGCCTCGCCTCCCCGGTTCAAGCAATTCTGTCTCAGTCTCCCAAGTAGCTGGGATTATAGGCACCCACCACCACGTCCAGCTAATTTTTGTATTTTTAGCAGAGATGGGGTTTCACCATGTAAAACTCGAGGCTGGTCTCGAACTCCTGACCTCAAGTGATCCGCTGGCCTCGGCCTCTCAAAGTGCTGGGATTACAGGTGTGAGCCTCCGTGCACAGCCTAAAATAGCTCTTATGGTCAGAAAGTAGAACCCTTTCCTCCTGGTTTCCAGGTTCTACTATCATCAACCCAAGGAAAAATTTTATGAAAAATTTAAGTTTCAAACATCCCTCCAAGTTCCAAACATTTCTAGTGTGCTACATGCATGGCCCTATGTGAGACACAAGGATGTTACTTGTTCATGCCCTTGTGCCTATATCTAGAATAAAATCCTAATATAATAGAAAACTAGGTAGAACAAGATTGGCAATTGGCTCTCATTCTCCACCCCACCCCTTGAACCAAACTAAAGTTCTGAGAGGGAAACTGAGACTGGAAAAGAGGGTGAGGCTGGTGGAGAAAAGGCAAGCAAACACATCAAAAAATAGGAAGTAGAGATAGGTCCCAATATCCTCAAATCAAGCCTACAAAACAGAATCCAGGTAAGTAACAAAATCTGGGAAGTTCCAGACAGGACTCAATCTCCTCACTGATATTTAAGTCAGGGCATACTGCCACTAGTTGGTTCCACCATATCAGGGGTAACTAGAGATACGGATTCAGCAGTGAAACTCCTGGGACTTTATTTACACTGGTTAGTGGATACGGTCATTTCATCCATGATATTGCACTGAATTTTTAGATACCAATTATTTCATTTGGTAAGTTACACTGTATGTGTAATGTAAAAAAGAAAATGCTATTTGTACCATATAAGTCATAATAAAATATGGTAGGGAGAGAGGGGGGTGTTTTTTAAAAAACTTTTTTAAAAAGTTTTTTTCACCTTTGGGGTAACAGAAAAATGAAGAAAGGCCATAAAGTGATATACAAGCTGAGCAGATAAGAGGTACAGAATTGGGAAAGAAAGCATGTTCTAGGACATGAAAAAAGCCCTGCCAGGGTACAGAGGAAGGAAAGCAAGGGCTTAAGCCTACAAAGAGCACAGATTACTAAAGGAAGTATATTAAGAGAAGTGAAGTAGTGAGAGAAAGAGCAAAGACCTTGAGTGCCAGGCTAAAAGGCAAATCTGAAACTGAGAGCCACTGAAATTACTGAGCAAAGAGTGACAAGATCAGAGCTGTTCTTTAACAAAGATTAATTTGACATTGCTTTGTAAAATGGTTTAGAAAGGGAGGAGAAACTGGAAATGGAGGTCCAGTTAAAAAACATTTCAGGTAAGTAATAAAAAGGTCTGAATTAAGATAGAAGGTATAGCTAATAAGGTATTCTGAATGTAGCAGGTATGCAAATACTTTCTGAATGAATAAATGAATTTGGAATCTGCAACATATTCACATTTCAGTAGATTCTAAACAACTAATTTAAAAATGTCTATTCTTCTTAGCCAGATCTGAGTCCAGGAAATAGCTCAGGCTAGATTGTTACTCAAGTCACATGGGAATGATTTAAATCTTAGTGACCTTAAATGGATTAATCTCCAGATATGGTAAAGACCATAGTGTCCTTTTTATTCAGTGTCTTTGTAGCTCAAAGCTCAAATATTTTCACATTAGTATCTAATTTCTTCATAATAATCTCAGAATAGATTCAGTCATTTCACAGAAGAAAGCCACATGAAAATAATTAGCCCAAAGACACCATTAGTGTTAATACCAAATTAAAATTTGAAGAACTCATTGGGTTGACTTTTTTTTTTTTTGGCCTCCCAAAGTGCTAGGATTACAGGCGTGAGCCACCACTTTTTAATTAGTTTATTTTTTAACTAATGCAAAATTCAAAAGGTACAAATGGATATAATCAGGAAAAAGAAAGAGCTTCCTTTTCATAACAACACCATAAAGTATCTCTTGCTTCTGTTACTAATTTCTTTATGCATCCAGTAGCTATAAGCACATAAGAACATATCCTGGCTTAATAAATGCACTTGTAGGTATCTTTGTATGCACAGGTCCAGTCTTTATTATGCACAGTAGGTAGCTTGGTATACACACTGTTCTGCACCTACTCATCTTGGAGATAAACAACCTGGCTAATATTAATGCTGATCTTAACCCACGAAGGCCCAAAACATTACCTCTTAGTGACTTTAACCCACCAAATCTGTCTAACTTCAAGCCCAGTTCTACTCTGAGGACATTCCTCAATCAAGAAACTGAACATAGGTTGGATGCCGTGGCTCATGTCTGTAATCCTAGCATTGTGGGAGGCCGAGGTGGGTGGATTATATGAGGTCAGGAGTTCGAGAACAGCCTTGCTAACGTGGTGAAACCCTGTCTCTACTAAAAAATAAAAAAATTAGCCAGGTGTGGTGGTGTGCCTGTAGTCCCAGCTATTCGGGAGGCTGAGGCAGGAAAATCGCTTGAACCTGGGAGGTGGAGGTTGCAGTGAGCCAAGATCATGCCACTGCACTCCAGCCTGGGTGATACAGTGAGACTCTGTCTCAAAAAACCAAAAAACAATAAAAAGATTGGACTGAGAAATCCCAGTCTTGTTTTTATTAATCTGTATGTCAAGGTAGAAGATAGAGAGAATGATTAGAGGTCAATCAGTGATCTGCTTGATCACTAACACTATTTTGCATGTTCAGTGTCTACTAATTTAAGCTTTTATGTAAAACGATCTATTGTAGGCCACCATCTACTTTCTAAAAGGATACTACATAGACTATATTTAGAGGGAATAAAAAATTGGAATAACGACAGAATAAGAGAGGTAAAAATAATTTAGATATCTATTATTTTAGAGGTAAAAATAATATTAAATTTTGCAATGAATCTAGAGAAAAAGCATACGCATTTTGGAAATAATTATGCAACTTACTTTGCAGAATACATTTGTGAGGTATAATCATTGGATGAGCGAGGGATGTAATCGGTGCAGGTCATAACTGAAAGAAAGATAATATCACCAGGTTAGAAAGTTAGAATACTTTGAAAATGGAATGGGAAAACTGCATATCTCACTGTATAGTCTTTCAAACTAATTAACAGAATACAGCTTGGACACCAGATAGAAAGACTACATGGTAGAAAATATTTCACTTTTGTTTATATACCTGTTTATATACTTCTAGAGGCAGTAAAAAAAGAAGGGTGGGGTATGGAAAAGAGCCGAAGGTGGTAGGGATCGCTACCTTTACCCATTACTGTCTAAAGTAATAGATGAAGCAACCTCCTAAGCTCTGAGCTATGCCGATAGGCAAACTTAAAAAGCAAGCTCTGTGTCTAGGAAACCACATTATGCTATTTCAACTTATTTGTTCTTTGAGTGCCTACTATATTGAGTAAAAGCCTTAAGAATGACTTGCAGGAAGACAGATTTGGGGGAAGCACCCAATCTTATTTTAAAACCACTGCTACTGCTATGTATAATCAACAGCAGGATAGATGAAAGTATGCCTCTACACTACCATTTTTTCTGTTTCGTAGGGAAGGCTTTAAGTTTGGCAAACCAGAGACAGACATGAGGAACTGATGTGATGCTCTGATGAACTCTCCAAGACGTTTCCAGCTATTGTCCTCTTGACCCCCATGACTTCATCTGGAATAGCTGCTATGAAGGCTTGACCTTCATGATTACTACTTTTGGTATAAACGCTGTAAATATCTGATTGAAGGTGAACCAATTAACTTTATGTCTAGTTAGTTTCCCTGGAAGACTGTGTGACCCAAAAAGATAACCCTGATCAAAAGCAGATGAGGGGCCAACTCAAATGCTCAAGAGTAAGACAAATCAATACCTGGGAGTTTATTATAGGAGAGCTTGTCCAATGCTATTGTCTGAGGTCTTTAAAAATAATTATTGGAGATCACATTCATCTCTAATCATTTTGACAAAAATGAAGAAGATGTCAATTAGATCTAAAGTTTTTACAATCCATTGCAAAGAATGTAAGGTAAGTTTATTTGAATTCTACATGATGGTTCTTTCTCAGTAGTCATATGCATTAAAAAACCCAAACCTTCTTTCCCCAATTTAATTAAATTCTGGAAGGGATCAACAACATCCTAGGAGACTCAGGCCAATTTTCACTTCTCTAGAGAATGAATGAGCCTTGATCTTGGCAGGACTTGGGAACCACAAAAGGATTATAAAGAGTGAAGATATAATATCCTATTATACTATAGGAGAATCAAGTAAGAAATATGCTGGCTTGCACTAGAATAGCAACAGTGGGGATGAGGCAAAGACTTTGAAATATATTCTGAAGGTAAAACTAACAGGACATTCTAATGGATTTGATGCAGAGAATGAGGAAAATGGGGAATATAAGATGATTCCTACTAGGTTTTTAGTATGAGCAACTAGAGGGACAGTGATATCACTTCCTAAGATGAGCAAGTTGGGGAGAAGAGTGTATGTCATGGGGGCTAAAGGAATCCAAAGTTATTTTTCGAACATCTAAGTATGATTTTCCTTCCAGCAGAGATGTCAAACAGGCAGTCTGATGTACAAATGAAATCAGGGGAGAAGTCAGACTGGAAATATCAATATGGAATTCATTAAACATCTACAAGATATTTAAAGTAATGCAATGGATGGGAGAATCCAGAAAGAGAAAAGATGGTAGCCTAGAACTAAGCCCTGAAGCCCATCAAGGAAGGGCCATCAAAGGAGAAAGGGGGCAGGAAAAGTGGTAAGAAGGAGAACGTGAGGAGAAATGTATTCTAGAATTGGCAATGTGAAAATAACGAATGGCCCTGATGAGAGCAGTTTCATTGGAAGAGTGGGGATAGAATCTAAATTTGAGAGGCTGGACAAGTGAATGGGAGGTGAAAAAGCAAGTGAGGATAACTCTTTCAGAGGTTCTGATATGTCACATAACAAAGAGAAGGTCCACAACTAGTGAGTGATGTGAACCCAAAAGTGGGGGTGGAGCAGTGCTGATGTTTTATAATGGTAAGACGTTTCTTTACTGAAAGAAAAGATAGGCCGGGCGCGGTGGCTCAAGCCTGTAATCCCAGCACTTTGGGAGGCCGAGGCGGGTGGATCACGAGGTCAAGAGATCGAGACCATCCTGGTCAACATGGTGAAACCCCATCTCTACTAAAAATACAAAAAATTAGCTGGGCATGGTGGCGCGTGCCTGTAATCCCAGCTACCCAGGAGGCTGAGGCAGGAGAATTGCCTGAACCCAGGTGGTGGAGGTTGCGGTGAGCCGAGATCGCGCCATTGCGCTCCAACCTGGGTAACGAGAGCGAAACTCCGTCTCAAAAAAAAAAGAAAAGATAAAAAGAGAAGACCGTTGGCCAGGTGCAGTGGCTCACGCCTGTAATCCCAGTACTTTGGGAGATCGAGGCTCACGGATCACAAGGTCAAGAGTTTGAGACCAGCCTGGCCAATGTGATAAAACCCTGTCTCTACTAAAAATACAAAAATTGGCCGGGCGTGGTGGCTCACGCCTGTAATCCCAGCACTTTGGGAGGCCGAGGCAGGTGGATCACGAGGTCAAGAGATCGAGACCATCCTGGTCAACATGGTGAAACTCTGTCTCTACTAAAAATACAAAAAAATTATCTGGGCACGGTGGCGTGTGCCTGTAATCCCAGCTACTCAGGAGGCTGAGGCAGGAGAATTGCCTGAACCCAGGAGGCGGAGGTTGCGGTGAGCTGAGATCGCGCCATTGCACTCCAGCCTGGGTAACAAGAGCGAAACTCCGTCTCCAAAAAAAAAAAAAAAATACAAAAATTAATTGGGCATAGTGACGGGAACCTGTAATGCCAGCTACTTGGGAGGCTGAGGGAGGAGAATCGTTTGAACCTGGGAGGCAGAGGTTGTGCTGAGCTGAGATAATGCCGTTGTACTCCAGCCTGGGCAATAGGACAAGAATCCATCTCAAAAAAAAAAAAAAAAGAGAAGACTATGATGACACAAGAGTGGTGTCAGGAAAACGATAGTACCAAAGTCCTTGGGGAAGGTAAAAATGGATATTATACGGAGCACAAATAAAACGCCCTGAATCTGACAGAAGCAAGTATACTACTTACATTTGACAACAAGAAAATGCTGGGAGCGGTGACTCATGCTTATAATCCCAGCACTTTGGGAGGCTGAGGCTGGCAGATCACTCGAGGTCAAGGGTTCAAGACCAGCCTGGCCAACATGGTGAAACCTCATTTCTACTAAAAGTAGAATTGTATATGTTTATGGTGGTGGGCACTTATAATCCCAGCTGCTTGGGAGGCTGAGGCAGGAGAATGGCTTGAACTCGGGAGGCGGAGGTTGCAGTGAGCTGAGATATTGCCATTCCACACCAGTCTGGGTAACAAGAGCAAAATTCCATCTCAAAAACAAAAAAACCCCACAAAATACAAAAAGTAGCTGGGCATGGTGGGATGCGCCTGTAATCCCAGCTACTAGGGAGGCTGAGGCAGGAGAATCGCTTGATCACGGGAGGTAGAGGTTGTAATAAGTCGAGATTGCACCACTGCACTCCAGCCTGGGCGACAAAGCAAGACTCTGTCTCAAAAAACATAAAAAGGCCGGATATGGTGGCTCATGTCTGTAATCCAGCACTTTGGGAGGCCAAGACAGGCAGATCACAAGGTCTGGAGTTCAAGACTAGGCTGGCCAACATGGTGAAATCCCATCTCTACTAAAAATACAAAAATTAGCTGGGCATGGTGGCATGTGCCTATAACCCCAGCTACTTAGGAGGCTGAGGCAGGAGAAGTGCTTAAACCAGGACCCAGGAGACAGAGGCTGCAGTGAGCTGAGATCACGCCACTGTCTCCAGCCTGGGCTACAGAGCAAGATTCCATTTCAAAAAAAAAACAGGGCCAGGCGCAGTGGCTCATGCCCATAATCCTAGTACTTTGGGAGGCCGAGGTGGGCGGATCATGAGGTCAAGAGATCGAGACCATCCTGGCCAAGGTGGTGAAACCCCGTCTCTACTAAAAGTACAAAAAAATTAGCCAGGCGTGGTGGTGTGTGCCTGTTGTTCCGGCAAGCTGAGGCAGGAGAATTGCTTGAAACCGGAAAACAGAAGTTGCAGTGAGCTGGGATCGTGCCACTGCATTCCAGCCTGGCAATAGAGCGAGACTCTGTCCCAAAAAAAAAAAAAAAAAAGTAAAAAAAAAAAAAAGAACAGAATGAATATGATGACTGTCTAAAGTAAAAGTAGAAAGGAGGTAGGGGAAGGTATAGATGTAGACTTCAAATGAACCAAAATTTTTTTTAAGTTATTTATTTTATTTTTTGTAGAGACAAGGTTTCACTTTGTTGCCTAGGCTGGTCTCAAACTTCTGGTCTCAGGCGATCCTCCTGCCTCAGTCTCCCAAAGTGCTGGGATTACAGACAAGAACCACTGTGACTGCCCAGCTGAATCAAAGTATTTGAAGGAAAAAAGGAAATTATTTGGAAGGAGCAAGAATATTCAACTTACTTCCTACCCTGAAGTATGTAAAGTATATTTTAAGGAACAGGTCTTTTTCTTGGGGATGAATGGGATATTAAAGAAATTAGAGGAGACATTTTATTGATTGGAGTGGTTTTCCACAATTTGGACAGTTTCCCATATGGACCAGAATCACCTGGCTAACTTCAAAAATGGAGATTTCCTATCCACATCAGATCTACTGAATGATAATCTTTGGAGGTGAAACTAGAATTCTATATTACAAACAAGTATTCCAGATGATTCTTACATAGGCTAAAGGTCTGAGAACCACCAAAATAGAATCACCTTTGAGGAAATACTATATAGAACTCAAGATACACCATTTAAAAAAAAGTTACACCTTTAAAAAAAATATACATGGGAAGTATATATGATTAAGTATAAATGTCTCTGATTTTCTGTAAGACACTATTACCTTTAGAACATCCAATCTCAAAACAGAAATAAAATTACCGAGTGTGATTCCTCGGGTGAGTGGATTGCATGTGATCTTTTCTCAGCTGGTCTGTCAATAAAGCTTACCAGGGGCTCAATGATAAACATATACAAACACAAGGATGGGAGAGCCTTCCGGATATTTTGGGATAAACAAGGCAATTACAAAAAACCAACTCTATAAGAATAGTATTACCTGGTTATAGGAAGAGCTGTTCAATCATGCACAGAATATGGTACTTACTTTCCTCTGACATGGGAAGGTTTGAAGCAAGGCTTGATGTTTCTGGCTTCTGATCACTGACATCTGTATTGCTTACTTGACTGGGAGAACCAAAATGAATACATTAGCCCCTGATTGATTTGCTGCATTGCTAAAAGTGATGAGATCGAACTCATTTCCTCCTAGGATATACAAGTAAGAGGCAAGGTAAATCTTCATGATATCCTTATTGTTGGTTTTTAACTACTTGAAGAAAGCTAGGGCCAGGGCTAGTACCCTCAGCATTCTACTGTTCTTATTATCTCTAGATCCCTTTAGTTTTTGTATCACTCAGAAATTCTAGCTAAGTCACTGACCAGCAAGTCAGATTTTTCCTTAACACCATATGGTAAAAGAAAAATTACATGACATCTAAAACATTGCTCTGTCACTTTTAAAAAATTGTACATATTATATGTTTATAGGGTACAATGTGATGTTTTGATATATGAAACACTTTTCACTTTTTTGTGAAAAAAGTATGTGAAAACACTTAAATTCTATGTTTTCAGTAATTTTGAAATATACAGTGCTATATTATTTATTACAGTCACCATTCTGTACAACAGTGCTCTGTTACCTTGCTCCCAAAGTACCACAGGAAAGTAGGGAAACATCTTTTTCATACAGCGGTTCTCGATCAGCTACAAATCATAATCATAAGAGATGTGTTTTCTTTTTTCCTTCTTTTTTTTTTTTCTTTTGGCCTTCTGTGTGGTCAGGGGCTTAGAAGAGATGTGTTTTCAAATTACATGTTTGCGCAGGGCGCGGTGGCTCATTCCTGTAATCCCAGCACTTTGGGAAGCTGAGGCGGGTGGATCACTTGAGGTCAGAAGTTTGAGACCAGCCTGGCCAAAATGGTTAAACCCTATCTCTACTAAAAATACAAAGATTAGCCAGGTGTTGTGGTGCGCGCCTGTAGTCCCAGCTACTAAGGAGTCTGAGGCCTAAGAATCGCTTAAACCCAGGAGGCAGAAGTTGCAGTGAGCCAGGATCGTGCTACTGCACTTCAGCAGAGGTGACACAGCGAGACTCTGTCTCAAGAGCAAAACAAAAAAACAAATTAGACCAGGCGTGGTGGCTCACGCCTGTAATCCAAGCACTTTGGAGGCCAAGGCAGGCGGATCACCTGAGGTCGGGAGTTCAAGACCAGCCTGACCAACATGGTGAAACATCTTTTTTTTTAAATAAAAAATTATTAAAAAAAAAAAAATTACACGTTTGTTTCCAAGTAGAGGTTTCTAAACCCTTAAGGTGATTCATTCTACTATATTTCTCTTCTCTCCCAGTTAAAAAAAAAAACCCAAACACCTCATTTCCTATTTGTTATTATAGCCAGGACTAAGCAACATCATTTTTTTTAACTTATAAGGAAAATAGGGAGAAACTGCAAATGATAAGTCAGATAAACTGGGAGGACAAGTCATTATGTTAGATAGTTTAATGCTGGGGAGACACCGCAGAAATTCTGGAATGAAGATTGTTCTAACTTTCATTCTTCACAATGTTCTCCCTTTTCCATCTACTTTACTTTTCATTCTTCAGTTATTCTCTCCCATTATAGCACGGTGGTTAGGAGTGCTGATTCTAGAGTCAGACTGCTCAAGTTCATATTCTACTGTGCCAATAACTAGCTCTATGATTGAATTTATCTGTTCCCCCCTTTCTACATCTGTCAATGAGAATAAAAATGAAACGTACTTCATAGGGTTGTTATGAGGACTAATAAGTTAATGTTTAGAGCAAAGCTAGAACATAGTAAGCACACTTTAACTGTAACTGTTATTATACTACAACTTCTTCACAGCCCAGGCATCCTTCCTACATTCATGCACCTTAGAAAGAAACCTGCTTTGTTCTTCTACACTCTAGGGAGAGATGGAGGACACTGTACCAGAGGCCCTATATATCTGCTGACTAATCAAAGGTAAGAATAGTCTCTACGCAGCAACATTTTTTTTAAAAAATGTTGCTTATATAAAAAATACATAGCACCAAAATTTATAAAGTTCTCATATCATTTCTGAAACTGACTTCTAATATGCAATTCAACCATTCAACTATAATAAGGGTTTTTTTTTTAGTGGCATATATTTTTGTTTGGTCAGTTTTTGTTTTTTGTTTTTTTTTTAAGACAGGGTCTCACTCTGTCACTCAGGAATGCGGTGGCTCGATCATGGCTCACTGCAGCTTTGACTTCCTGGCCTTCCTGAGTAGCTGGGACTACAGGTGTGTGCCACCACGCCCGGCTAATTTTTGTAGAGATAGGGTTTCACCATGTTGCCCAGGCTGGTCTCAAACTCCTGGGCTCAAGCAATCCACCTGCCTCAGCGTCCCAAAGTGCTGGAATTACAGGCATGAGCCATAGTGCCCAGCTTTAATGGTATATTTTGAATGTTCAAATAATTTCTCCTCATATGTAATTAATGTTAAGGCTAAATTCCTAAATAAGGTTCATTTTTATCTTGTTACTCAAATGTTTATATTTTTGAAATAGAACTTAATGTACTAAGATGTGATTATGGAAATGGAAGGGTAAGTGCAAGAAACTGTATGAAGTAGCTGTGTCAGTTTTTCAAACTGGGTGATTTATTATAATTACCTGAATAGTTAATGAAAACACAGACTTCTGGACCCCATCTCACCACTCACTTACATAGAATTCCCAGGGGAAGGGCATAAAACTGGACCAGAACTTCACATTTCTGACATCAATAACTAGTTTGACTTCTACATGTACCTGAATAAGTCTGGGGTTCACTATTATACCCACTGTTGAAGACTATTTCTAGATCCTGTATCTTAGAAGTTGGTGATATTACTATGGTCCAGTGTGTTCCTAAAAGCCAAATGGTCCTAGAATCTTATGTTATAGCAACATCCTCTATATACTCAACTGAGCATCTAGAGAATAAACAGAAACAATAGCACCAAGACAGTGAATTAACTCTAGCACTTGTTAAATATTTATAAGTATTATCTCGGCCGGGTGCGATGGCTCATGCCTGTAATCCCAGTACTTTGGGAGGCCCAGGCAGGTGGATCACAAGGTCAGGAGATGGAGACCATCCTGGCTAACACGGCGAAACCCCGTCTCTACTAAAAATACAAAAATTAGCTGGGCATGGTGGTGGGCACCTGTAGTCCCAGGTATTTGGGAGGCTGAAGCAGGAGAATCACTTGAACCCAGGAGGCAGAGGTTGCAAAGAGCCGAGATCGTGCCACTGCACTCCAGCCTGGGCGATAGAGCAAGACTCCATCTCAAAAAAAAAAAAAAAAAAAAAAAAAAAAAATTATCCCTAGAGAAATGACATACTGTCTCAAAATATAATTATTTTCAGTTATATAAAAATAAATTTTGCTTAACAATGAATACACCATGAAAAAAAAAGCTCTAAAATGAAGTGACCCCAAAACCCCCAAAACATCCAAGTCCATAAGGTGAGCATGACAAATACTTTCTTCTCATTCAACAGCACTATTAACAACACAAACAACAGATGAATGGATAAACAAAATGTGGAACAAACATATAATGGAATATTACTGAGCCTTAAAAAGAAAGGAAATTCTGACACATCTACAAATGGATGAACCTTAAAGACATCATGGTGAGTCACAAAAAGACAAATACTGTGTGATTCCATTTCTGTGAGGTACTTAGAGTAGTCACAATCATATGGACAGAAAGTAGAATGGTGGTTTCCAGGAGTTTTTGGAGATGGAGTAATGGAGAACATTGTTTAGTGGATATGGAATTTCAGTTTGGGAAGACGAATAAAGTTCTAGAGATGAATGGTAGTGATGGTTGCAAGACAAAGTGATTGTACTTAATGCCACTAAACTGTACACTTAAAATGGTAAACTGTAGGCTGGGCACGGTGGCTCGCCCCTGTAGTTCCAGCACTTTGGAGGCTGAGGAGGGCAGATCACGAGGTCAGGAGTTCAAGACCAGCCTGGCCAATATGGTGAAACCCCATCTCTACTAATAAAACAAAAATTAGCCGGACGTGGTAGCATATGCCTGTAGTCTCAGCTACTCAGGAGGCTGAGGCAGAAGAATTGCTTGAACCTGGGAGGCAGAGGTTGCAGTGAGCCAAGATTGTGCCACTGCATTCCAGCCTGGGCAACAGACAGAGACTCCATCTCAAAAAACAAACAAACAAAAAATGGTAAATTGTATATTGTGTGTGTTTTATCATAGTAAAAAAACTGCTGAAGGTAAAAGAAATTGCAGGAAAAGATGAAAGTGATGGGTTCTTTTGAACAACTAGAGAGGTTAGCCTTAGATAAGAGCAGGGGAATTAATTTCAGAGGAGAGAGAAACAATATCTAAGAGAAGCAGATTAAGTAGGTAGATCTGGTGAAAGAGAAAGGAGGTGTTCCTAATCTCTCTTTGAACTAGGGAGCAAGATCCACAGCTGAGTGAATGGCAATAGCAGGAAAGAGAGGGAAAAGGGAGAAGGCGGGGGGTGGGGTGTGGGGGGGTGTGGGGGGGGTGGGGCGGGGGGAAGGAGGAAAGGAATAAAGGAATTAAAATGATTTTAGAGGCTGGGAAATCAGACATACCAGGAAGGGGGTTTACGTGCCTATTTTAGATCTAATCATGAATAGAAACTAAGAACAGTCAGCACAGTTTTGTGTTTTTCTCTCACAATGTATGAGTGATTGGGAGTAAGTACAGAATAGGTTAGATAGCTGGGTTTAATCAGGGTTGTGGTTTTGCTAGGCAAGTATGACAGAAAAAAAAGTGAGGAAGTTAAGAATGTTTGTAAGGGACTAATTACAGTAGATCTTATAATTAAGTTTCTCTTCCTTCCCCTTTCCCTCCCCTCCCCTCCCTTCCCATCCCTTTCCTTCCTTCTTTCCTCCCTCCCTCTCTCCTTCCTAATTACAGTAGATCTTATAGTTAAGTTTCTCCCTCCCTCCCTCCATTCCTTTTTTTTATGAGACAGGGTCTTCCTCTGCCACCGACACAGGATGGAGTCCAGTGGCACAATCTTGGCTCACTACAACCTCTGGCCTCTGGGCTCAAGCAATCCTCCTCCCTCAGCCCCCCGAGTAGCTGGGACTAAAGGTGTGCACCATCATGCCTGGATAATTTTTTTGTGATTTTTGTAGAGATGGGGTCTTGCTATGTTGCCCAGGCTGGTCTCAAACTACTGAACTCAAGTGATCTGCCCACCTGGACCTCCAAAAGTGGAGCCACCACACCTGGCCAGTTAAGTTTCTTTACTTTTTTCTTTTCTTTTCTTTTCTTTTGAGAGACAGAGTTTTTCTCTGTTGCCCAGGGTGGAGTGCAGTGGTGCATTCTTGGCTCACTGTAACCTCCACGTCATGGGTTCAAGCCATTCTGCCTCAGTCCCCCAGGTAGCTGGGATTATAGGCTTGGGCCACCACACCCAGCTAATTTTTGTATTTTTAGTAGAGATGAGGTTCTGCCATGTTGGCCAGGCTGGTCTCGAACTCCTGGCCTCAAGTGATATGCCCACGTTGGTCTCCCAAAGTGCTGGGATTATAGGCATAAGCCTCTGCGCCTGGCCAAGTTTCTTATAAGGAAGAAACTAAAGTTCTTTTTAAGGGGGTGATGGTGAAAATATGACAGATCATTTAATTGATGGTTTAAGACATCATATGGCTAACATGGCAGTTCTAGAATAAGCTGAGATGATAGTGTGTGGAGGTAAAAGTGTAGGGTTCTTGAAATTAATGTGGTAGAGGTGATGCAGTTTCTGGCTCATATGGTTGGTGCACAAACAACAGAAGGCAAGAACTGTGGAAAACTGAAAATCATGGTATGTGGAAGCCAAACTGTGAGGTGAAAACAAGCTGCCTCTTTTCTCTAAGAGGAGGGGGGGGTTAATGACTAAGTCACTTCATACCCATTTGGTAATAAATACCAAATCTCTTGGAATTTCTTTATTTCACTTATGCTTCCTATTCTGTGTATCATACGTTTGACTGAAGAATATGGTGCTTTTCATCTTTACCACTGAGTCTCCTCTATATAGTACAATGCCTGATATACAACATGAGTTTGGTACATATTGTTGAATAAATAATGAATGCATAAGGAAAAATCAGTGCAGGTGTTTCAGGAAAAAACTATCTGGGAAAGAAATTTTAATCTTAAACCAAATAATTTCCAAATTAAACAGCTGATAGTAAGAACCAAAAAAGGGCAAAGCATGCCCATACACTAAACAGCATGTGAAAAGGAAAAAAAAAAACCAACCTATGAGTAGTTCATTAAAAAGAAAGTGAACTGTACATACCTTATAGTTTGCTCTCCTGATTCCTGCATCTTGGCTTTTTTCACCTGCAAAAATAAATACACAAAGGTATCAATGTACTGATCTGTTTTTAAAATCATTTAGCTACTCAAAACAGCAGGCTATTAACTATTACAGGATAACTATTTAACTTTGTTTTGTTTAGATTTATTTAATTAATCCTTGTTATATTTTAGGGCTAGAGATGAAATTTGTTTTTTAAATAGAGCACTTCTTTTTAATGAAAAAAGTTTCTTCTGATTCAAAGGAAACTGTTTACCAGAACTTTTACTCAAGGCAAATAGAATGTTTACTAGGATTAAGTATCCAAGCTTGGAAACAAACTAGTTGGTTTTATATTGTAATAGGCAAATTATATTTAAACAAACAGTAAAGATGGCCATCTAAGTATCATGTACTCATATATTTAACAAAAATGGCTTTATACTTAAGTTTACTGTCAAAAATTAGTATGAATTCTTATCAGGTTACCAGTAATTTAGAAAATATTGTTCGCTCTATTTTTTTTTTCATATTTCACATTTTCTATTTCCTTCTGGGGAGAAGACACTTCCACTGAAACAGTGTAAGAATCCACAACTGAAAGATCAATGGTTAATACTAATGAATTTTTCTGTTTTCATGTTACAAAGAATCTGATTTTAGAGCTCTCTGGTTAGAATTGGTTGTAGTAGAAACATGTCTAATATGCTTAGCCATTCAAATTGTAAATATTTAAAAGTACTTCAAGCTAACAGAAGAAGGCAGAAACTCTCCTAGATAATTTGAAGCAAACATATCAGGTGGAACAACAGATATTTAATATTACATTGAATATTTCAGACAAGGCAAATAATAAATGCAAGGCCCATAAAATTTCTTGTGGTCATCTATTCCTCATGAGAATATACAACCACAAAATAAATGAAACTAAACATTCTTGGTTCCTTGCTTATGGTGTGTCAAAATGTATTCTATTCAATGTTTTTTTAATTTTCATATGTAACAAAAAGGAGAAAATAAAGAAACAAAGACAAATTAAAAAAAAAAATTCTAAATTTAAAACAAAAAATACATTAAAGCATTTGAAGCAAAAACAAAAATAAAATCTTGAGGTGGGTAAATCCTTATTAAGCATGACATAAATCCAAAAGCCATAAAGGAGAAAATAGATATGATTACAAACAATCTTAAACTTCTGTATGATAAAAGATACCATAAAAAAACCAGGAGGTTGAGGGATTCCAGGATGGTATGCAGACTGTGACAAATAAATCTAACTGCATTACAAATGTATATGACAATCTCACTGAAAAAGGTGAGGGAAATATGATCTACCTAGGTCATTGGAAACCTACTGGAACATGTAACATTGTAAAAAAGTGTTTTGCCTGGAAACTATCAGGCTAAAGACAAGAAAAATTCAACTATCTAGTTTATCTGCCTGCCATAATTTCATAAATGACAAAATATAGCTTCTTTTTATAAAATGTTCTGTCCTTCCTATCTAAAGATGATAGTAGTTATATAAGGTCAGATAATAATGTACTCTTCCAGTAGTAGAGATGAATTTATGCTTAGCTCATCCAAAGACTTTCCTTGCTATCAAAGAAATGTCATTATGAGCTGGTTAGCTGAGTAACCAAAACAGTCTGTACTCTTCAAATAGTAATTCAAACAAAGAAAATTAGAGCACTGAGGAATCTAACTTATCATAGTCTTCATTCTATCAGAGGTATAGAGCAACAAATTTAGCTAATCAACTCCAAAAGAAAAGAAAAAAGGGGGAAACAAAGGGGCTCGGAGCAACATTTTTAAATTTACTTTTTATTTATTTATTTGAGACAAGGTCTCGTTCTGTCATCCAGGCTGGAGTACAGTGGCGCAATCTCAGCTCACTGCAACCTCTGCCTCCCAGGTTCAAGCAGTTCTCATGTATCAGCTTCTCAAGTAGCTGGGACCACAGGTGCACACCACCATGCACAGCTGGTTTTTGTATTTTTAGTAGAGACGGGGTTTCGCCAAATTGCCCAGGATGGTTTCAAACTCCTGGCCTCAAGTGATCTGCCCACCTTGGTCTCCCAAAGTGCTGGGATTATAGGCATGAGCCACTATGCCTGGCAAAGATTTATTTACTTTCAAGGAAGAACTATGCTTCTTTATCCTCCTTCACTTTTAAATTATTATAGTGCCAAACCAGTACAGAGTACATATTCATAAATATAAAGGGAGAAAATGAATCTGAAGTCGTATCTACCAAACAGAAAAGTCTGGGGAAGAAAAAGGTGTTACAACATATATATATATATATGTAATTTAAATTAAAGAAGACAGATTTCATTCAATTACAGAAGTATTGATTCAAACAATACAATCCAGAAACTGACAGAAAATGATTCCTGGTTGTTAACAGGAATAGCAAAGATTGAGCAACAATTTTCTGGCGAGTTTACAGAGTAATATAGTACTTGCAATAATGAACACAGAAAACTGCACAGCAAAGTAAGCAAAGATTCAAGTAGCAACCCGTCCTATATGGAACAATTTTCATTAACAAAACCAGTATAGATCATACAAGCAACTGGTATCCAAAGGATTAGGACCATATCCATTTATCAATATTCATGAGAAGTATGCTGTCAGCATCATCTTCAAATACAGAAAGCAAAGTATTTCTGTATCTTACAGATAATAAATGCTTACAGTACGTCAAATAAATGCTGACAGTTAATACAGGCTGCCAGTGAGTAAGAAAGCAGTAAAGCTGAAAAAGCTCTCTGTTAGGGTTAAAAGTGAAAAAAATCACAATCTCTTTTTGTATATGACATAATTTTGTATATAGAAATCTTAAAGAATACATTAAGAAACACTAGAATTGATAAACAAGTTCAGTAAGGCAGCAAAATACAAGACAAATATATAAAAATCAATTACATTTCTATATACTTGCAATAAACAATCCAAAAATGAAAAAAGAAATTCCATTCACAATAGAATCAAAAGGAATAAAATACTTAGGAATATACCTGGGTGCAGTGGCTCACGCCTGTAATTTTAGTGTTACGATCACAGACAACAAGAAAAAAGTTGAATGCCAGAAATTTCAAGGCAGGCTTAAAAAATAGTACTCTCGGCCAGGTGTGGTGGCTCAGGCCTGTAATCCCAGAACTTTGGGAGGCCGAGGTGGGTGGATCACTTGAGGTCAGGAGTTCGAGACCAGTCTGGCCAACATGGTGAAAACCCAATTTAAAAAAATATATATAGCATTCTCTAGTTAAAAAATTTTTATTAAGCATTTCAAATGTCATTCTGAAATTACTCTGTGATGACTTACAAGTAATGGCTCTGAAGGTTTAAACAAGAGGCAAAAGCACACGAGCACTAGGTAAATTGTAATTTAGGGTAAAAGTCTTCATGGAGACTATAAAAAGGAAGATGTTTATGTCAAGATTTATCCAACACTGTTCTACAAAGAGAAGGACATTGTTCTGTTTACTAGAAAGTCATATTCCATATACTAGAGGGGTAAAGGGCTTGTTCATAACCTAGATGAAATTTCATACAAAAAACAATTTAATACCATTTTCATTAACTGTGCTTACTAATAGCCATCTTTTTGTTTTTGAGATGGAGTCTCCCTCTGTCACCAAGGTTGGAGTGCAGTGGCGTGATATCTGCTCACTGTAACCTCTGCCTCGCAGGTTCAAGTGATTCTCCTGCCTCAGCCTCCTGAGTAGCTGGCATTACAGACACACGACACTACACCCAACTAATTTTTATATTTTTAGTAGAGACGGGGTTTCACCATGTTGGTCAGGCTGGTCTCAAACTCCTGACCTCATGATCCGACCTCCTCAGCCTCCCAAAGTGCTGGGATTACAGGTGTGAGCCACCACACTCAACCCATTAATAGCCATGTAATTATTAATTTGACTTTAAGAACTTAACATGAGGAAAGCAGGACATAGAAAATGAGGTAAGCACTCCAAATTATTAGAGAGGTAAATACTTATGGCAGAGACAACTTCCTGTTCTACCACTGCATGTTAGGTATGACTTGTGTTTTTTTTCTTTTCTTGAAATGTAATCTCACTCTGTCATCCAGGCTGGCATGCAGTAGCACAGTATCAGCTCACTGCAACCTCTGCCTCCTGGGTTCAAGTGATTCTCCTGCCTCAACCTCCTGAGTAGCTGGGATTACAGGCATGCACCACCATGCCCAGCTAATTTTTGTATTTTTAGTAGAGACAGGGTTTCACCATGTTAGTCAGACTGGTCTCAAACTCCTGATCTCGTGATCCATCGCCTCAGCCTCCCAAAGTGCTGGGATTACAGGCATGACTTGTGATGGAGGCAAAAAATCTGTTTCTCTTCTCTATCAAGGAGAGTAATCTACAAACTATAAATGATAGCATATCTAAATTTTTCAAAGAGTTTATTCCCATATTTGTAAGCAAGCACCTCAATTATTTAAAATAAGTTCTAACCCTCCAGACTCATGGAAGCTTTATCCCATAGACCTGTAACTTACAAACATGATCGCTAAACCAGTGTTTATCATCTCTGAAAAATCAGAGAATAAGAGAGCTGCCTGAAACAGAATATAAAGAAATGAGGCCAGGTGCGGTGGCTCACACCTGTAATCCCAGCACTTTGGGAGGCAAAGGCAAGCAGACTAGCCTGGCCAACATGGTGAAACCCGTCTCTACTAAAAATACAAAAAATTAGCCGGGTTTGGTGGTAGTCCCAGCTACTTGAGTGGCTGAGATGGGAGGACTGCTTCAGCCTGGGAGGCAGAGGCTGCAGTGAACCAAGATGGTGCCACTGCACTCCAGCCTGGCCAATAGGGTGAAACCCTGTCTCAAACAAAACAAAACAAAAAAAAAATGTTTCACTACTTGGTTTGTTTGTTTTAATTTAAAGGTGATGGCAGGGAGAAATTAGGTGCTGGAAACTATAAACTAGTGCTAACTTAATGCTGACTGATGACAGTTTTCTAAAACAGATTATTGAACAGACCTTTGTAGATATCTAGAAAAGGATATGACAATCACCTGGAGCTATATATTTTCTCTAAGAACACTCAACATTTTTATTGATAACTTAAAGATTTAGGCTATAAATAGGTAAATATATGACAGAAAGCTGGAAGGAATAAGATTTATGAAGGTATCAAAGGATGATAATGTTACTTCTTCAGGGACTCTCAGTGTGTAAACTATAGTGTGAGGTATTTTTTTTTTCTCTTTTTTGAGACAGTCTAGCTCTGTCGCCAGGCTGGAGTACAGTGGCACAATCTCGGCTCACTGCAACCTCCCACTCCCTGGTTCAAGCGATTCTCCTGCCTTAGCCTCCCGAGTAGCTGGGATTACAGGCACATGCCACCATGACCAGCTAATTTTTCTATTTTCAGTAGAGACAGGGTTTCATCATGTTGGCCAGGATGGTATTTTTTTTTTTCTTTTTTTTGAGACAGTCTAGCTCTGTCACCAGGCTGGAGTACAGTGGCACAATCTCGGCTCACTGCAACCTCCCACTCCCTGGTTCAAGCGATTCTCCTGCCTTAGCCTCCTGAGTAGCTGGGATTACAGGCACATGCCACCATGACCAGCTAAGTTTTGTAATTTCAGTAGAGACAGGGTTTCATCATGTTGGCCAGGATGGTCTCAATCTCCTGACCTCATGATCTGCCCACCTTGGCCTCCCAAAGTGCTGGGATTACAGGCATGAGTCACTTCACCTGGCCGAGGTATTTCTTATTCTCAATCCATTGCTGTTCTTTATACTCTATTCTCCAAGTAGAGGCTATACAATAATCAGTCAAAGGATCCTCTCATCTGTGGATAAGATTCTTGCATTTTTGGAAGCTGATTTATAGTAATATAACAAAATTATTTACAACTCAGTTGAGGATTGATTAGCAATAAAGGGAAGGGGAAATAACCTGAAGTTAGAATTTATTGCATTGTGAGTTTTCTAAACAAAATATTTTTGGGGCAGCGGGGAGACATGGAATCTCACTCACTTTGCTATCCAGGCTGGGGTGCAGAGGCACAATCTTAGCTCACTGCAACCTCCACCTCCCAGGTTCAAGCAATTCTCCTGCATCAGCCTCCCAAAGTAGCTGGGATTACAGGTATGTGCCACCACACCTGGCTAATTTTTGTATTTTTAGTGGAGATGGGGTCTCCCCATGTTGGCCAGGCTGGTCTCAAACTCCTGGCCTCAAGTGTCCACCCACCTCCGGGACCCAAAGTGCTGGGATTACAGGCATGAGCCACCGAGCCTGCACAAAATCCTGAGATAGAGCAAGCAATTAGTGGAGAAAAGAAGGGGTAATTCAATAAGGAAGAACAAGCAAAGAAGACAATGGGATTAAACTAACTTCAATAATAATGCCCATTAGTAACATCTCTAGGGTTAAAAAACATTGGCTTTATTTATCATCAACTTGGGATGGGACCATTCTTTCCACTCATATTTTAGATCTCCACTACAGCCTGTGAAAAGCCATTTTTTTCTTACCTAAAGTGTGTCATTACTCTTCCTGTTCTATTTTAAACATTAATCAGTGTTGTGTTTTCTTAGATTCTGTATTTGTCTATTTGACATCCATTAATCACAGAGCCAAACTCAAGGCCAAAGTTGTTTTTTATCTCTCCTGAGATCCAGGGCCCATACTCTGAACCACCTCCTTTTCCTAACTCTCACACACTAAGCCCCTATTTCTCCTGCCCTAAATCATAAATCAACCCAGGACAAAGTACCGCCAGACAACCAGGAACAGCCCCTAGGCCACAAAGCCTGATAGAATTGTTCAAACTAGTCAACCCTAAGCTGTTTACCCTGCCTATCTTGCTTTTCCCGTAGAAACCTCAGTAAGTCTGTGGCTCATGCCCTCCTCTCACTCTTTCTGCCTCCTGACCAACAGGGTACTTCCCCCTGTGTGGCATGCTATGCTTCTTGTTCCAAGGGGAACTATGAGTAAACACTAAACTTGTCTTTCAATGGTACTGACCTCTTCATGTCATCACTCAATCACCTCTATAAATTAAGATCTGGGCACAAATCAATAAGGAAAAGATGCCCTGTGACAACCATTTATAGTCAGCAGAAATTTTGGTTTTAAAGTGCTTCAATTTCTTACCTTTCTCTGAAGTAACAATTAGGTTTTGCACATCATATTACAGAAGTTCAACAATATGACAAGGAAATGAAGCAGAGCAGAAGAGACAGACAACCTGTCAGCAGGTCAGCCTCACAATTCTCATTACCTTAAATAGGTAAGGAGTAACTAACAACAATACCCATATTTCAACAATATGTCAACACTTACATAAGTCTTTTGAAAATACACCTAGACCTTTGTCTTACCACATTAAAAACTCAATGGCATAATTTTCCTTAGTATATTTAGTATCTACAATTCAGCTATTTCTTCCAATAGTGTAAATCTTATACACATTCCTCAAGATAATTTTAACCCTACCATTTCTCTGATTATTAAAGTCCCACCAGGGATAGGGGATCACATTTCAAATGTCTGAAAAGGTCTTTTACCAGTTGTTAATGTCTTCTTAGTTTTGTACTTACCTCAACTGAAGGGGTTAAAAGTATAATGACAAAGTAATCATCAATATACATTTTTCAATATAAAGAAAAATATTAAACAAATATTGAAGTACTTCATTTAAAAAAATAAAAATAAATTTTAAAAAAGGACGTTATCATTTAAATGCGAGTTAGTACACCTAAAGAATACATCTAGAACATGAAAAAATTATTATGTGCTTTCAAAATTCAAATTTTTTTAGGTTAGATTTTCATATCACTGTTTCTTCTCTTAATATGAAATGCAAGAGGCCCACTCAGGACAGCATATTGAATCAGTAGTTATCAAACTTCAGAAAAAGAAACTGAAGATAAAAGGAAAAGACCCTTCAGCATAAAAGTTATCTTAAAAGAATGACACTATTGCTTTTGTTTTTTTTAAATATTAAGAGCCAAAAACTAAAAAGAAGATAAACCCATATCACTTGGGAACATTTAAAATTATTTTATTATGTTAAATATTTAAAAGAAATTAAGAATTCAAAACAGTCTCTAGGGTTTTATCTGTTTTTAAGAATTAGCTAGTGGTCAAATTACACCTTCCTCACTATACTACCACTTTTTAAAAAATTAACTCAATTAGGGAAATTTAGGTAAAAACAAAACTAAATTTTCTGGTAGAAATGGTGATATACTATCAGACCAATAAAGACACATCCTCTTTTATTTTCTAAAAAACTGTAACACTAGCCACTTATTTTTTTAAATGACATTTCTAAATATAATACTTATTTTGTAATACTGAATTTTCTAAACAGACTTCTTAGAATTAAGTCAGCAAAATACAACATTGTTTTCTTGGAAGAAAATGATTAAGGAATCTTTTCCTTATTTTAATAATAATGAAGATCTCTGAAGATTAGCTCTTCTCAATCAACTTTAAACTGCAAAAGGAAATACTTACTGGTTGCTCTGGTAAATCTTGCTCTTCTTCCATGAGGACTAATATTTCTTTATTATGCTTATGTGACTGGATTGCAAGTCTCTCTCAGCAGTCCTCACAATCTGTTTTTAAAAAGGAAGATTCAAAGCTTTATATACTCTTTAAAGTATTATCATTGAGGCCATCAGAGAATAATTTTTTAGTATTTTGCTACCCCAAGCTTTCTACATGAGTTCCAATCGCAAAATCTCAAACCTGTATGTGGCTTTTCAAAAATGACATGCTACACCAAATCAAGATAGGTGTATACAATGACTTTTATAATACCTTGCAAAAGCCAACACGTGAAACCACTTCTGCTGGTTACTATGGTGCCTAATGCATTAAACATTTTACAATGACAGCCATGTGCAGATAATAAAATAATTTTTTAAGGATTAGAGTTACATTAAAAATGATAGAGACTGGCCTAGCAAGTCACCAAGTTATGATAACATCTAACCTGCTTTAATGTGGAGCATTTACGTAACTGTTAACACAGACACACAGAATCACTTTAAATAGGACAAACCGGATTCACAACCAACTATCTGTATATATGTAATCAATTTAAAGGGAAATTCAATTCTTCTCTATCTCAATAATAAAAATAAATAAATATAGTGAAATCCTGACTTTTAGAACTAAGGAAAATAATCATGCAAAGGGAAGACCTAATTTAATTCTGAAATAATGAGCTTCTACTAACTGTGCTGCCCAGTCAATTATTTAAGCAAAATTTTTACATTCTCAGATTCTGCTCTTCCTGTCCTGATTTTCAAACAAAAAAAGGAAAAACAGGATTCTAGGTCCATCTTACTGTGCCCTGCTGACAGGAGACAAAAATTAGAAAGCTGCATACATTACACAAATGAAATACTCCATTTCTAACAGAAGTGAAATCGGCACTTCTCCCAAAAGATGTGCTTGCTTGTACATTTAATTAAAGTCACAGCTGTTTTCAATTTTTCTACCAACCACTGTACCAGCTCACATACAAAGCTAAAGTATACAATCTTATTACAGAAATACTGAAAATAGACAAATACCATGAAAAGGAAAACAAAAAACTTGTTATGCCAGTATACCACACCACTCTACTTCTATTACTCTGTCTGTGCAATGCAACACAACTTTATTTTAGAGTCACACTCCAGAATGTGGAGAAAAAACACATGTGAGGGTTACAATTAGATACAAAGTTGTCCAACTCTAACACAGCTTTATTCCCTACCCCAATTTAGAGTATCAAAAGAAAAAAAAATTTAAAGGTCAGAAGCACTTGATGCTCAGTGCACTCATGCGTAGCTCATACACAGACCTCAAAAGCTAAGTTCTCCTACTAAATGACGCACATAACTAGTGATACAGAATTACAGAGTACAATAAGTAAAGCTCATGAGCTATCTTCCCTGCATTTGTTTTACTCAACTTAGAAGAGCATAATCAATGTGACTTGAAACTAATTCACAACTATGAAAGATGAAACATTTTTTGTTTTACTAGTTTATGTCTTAGTTTCAAATTGAAATATCCTTTCTTTAAGGGACAATCCTTTTCATTTTAGTACTGTCTAAATGTACATTAAGTACATATATTATTTCATCCAATTTGAAACAGCAAAATAGGACGAAATCATTAGGGAAATGTAATACCTTCAATACCCCATTTGTTTGAATTTTTTGTTTGTTTGTTTGAGACAGAATTTCCCTCTGTCACCAGGCTGGAGTGCAGTGCCACGATCTTGGCTCACTACAACCTCTGCCTTACAAGTTCAAGCAATTCTCTTGCCTCAGCCTCCCGAGTAGCTGGGACTACAGGGGCACACCACCATGCCTGTCTAATTTTTGTATTTTTACTAGAGATGGGGTTTTGCCATGTTGGCCAGTCTGGTCCTGAACCCCTGACCTGAGGTGATCTGCTCGCCTCAGCCTCCCAAAGTGCTGGGATTACAGGCACGAGGCACCACGCCCAGCCAATTTGTCAATTTTATGTGTGACCAGTTCTCACCTATACAAAACTTACGTGTTTTCCCTAACTGAAGGTCACAACTGTAAAAACTACAATCTCTAGTATATTCTCAGCAAGGGAGATGAAAGGGATATCCATTACATCATGGAGGAAGGGTTATAAATTTCATCTCTGATAGAAGGAAGGTAAGAATAAATGTTAAAATATATATATATATATATATACACACACTCAATAATGTGGTTTAATTTTGTTTTTAAATACAAAAACTAATTTATTTTAAAAATCTGAATTACAGGCTGGGCACAGTGGCTCACGCCTGTAATCCCTGCACTTTGAGAGGCCAAGGTGGGCAGATCACGAGGTCAGATGATTGAGACCAGCCTGGCCAACATGGTGAAAGTCTGTCTCTACTAAAAATACAAAAATTAGCTGGGCGTGGTGGTGGGCACCTGTAATTCCAGCTACTCAGGAGGATGAGGCTGGAGAATCGCTTGAACCTAGGAGGCCAGGTTGCAGTGAGCCAAGATTGTGCCACTGCACTCCAGCCTGGACGACAGAGCAAGACTTCTGTCTTAAAAAAAATAAAAAATAAAAAAATCAGAATTATATTAAAGAAGAACATAATACTATTTACAGGTCAAAAGGGGTCATGGGTTTTAAAAAGTAAGAAACAACTTTATCAAATTGAATAATGAAGAATCATTTTTAAAAGAAAAAACAGAAACACCACTGTAAATGGTAGGGAAATAAATTATCAATAAATATTAAAATACTGAAATTTTGCTTTTTAAAAATATGATAAAATTAAATTGATTTTAAAATAGAAAAAGAAGAATCTCCTATTTCTTGACATAAATCCTGTAAGTTGCAAGAAAACCTTCTTTAAGGGAAATATTTAAAGACATTCCTTTCTACATCTATTCTTTGAAAATAAGCATGCTTTGTTGTTTCCATCTTTAAAATTCCCTTTGTCTTCTCAGCTTTTCAATCTAGGAGAATAAAAAGGACACAAATAATTTCTAAATTTAGAAGAAAAGAACTGGCCAGGCGCAGTGGCTCATGCCTGAAATCCCAGCACTTTGTGAGGCCAACATGGTGAAATCCCGTCCCTGGCCAATACAGTGAAACCCCATCTCTACTAAAAATATAAAAATTAGCTGGGCATGGTGGCGGGTGCCTGTAGTCCCAGTTGCTCAGGAGGTTGAGGCAGGAGAACTGCTTGAACCCAGGACATAGAGCTTGCAGTGAGCCAAGATCGTGCCACTGCACTCCAGCCTGGCAGTAAGAGCGAGACTCTGTCTCAAAAAAAAAAAAAAAAGAAAAAAAATAACTTTAAAAACCAGGCTTGCTATCTCAAAATAACTAGTCAATGACCACAAATAATTTTGATCATTTTAAAACAAAAAGCTGCCTACATGGAAAGAATATGATATATAAATTACAACTTCTGGGATTCTACTGGCAACATATGATGTGTGGGAAGTTTGCAAACATACATTCAGGTACATTGCGTATAAAATGCACTAATGACCATAAATTACATAATTCTAACAAAACACGCATCTAAATACTACTTTCCATCAATACAGTATTCTCCTGCCTTCCAATAATTTGTAATCTGAAAGACCTGAAATATCAGAACATACTAAATATAAGAAAGCAAGTATTCATCACAGTTCCAGCATCTATCAATGTTCTAAAACTTTTATTAAGATTTCATACCATTTTCCACAAGTAGTACATGCTATACAATCAAGTCATACTTATTATAAAAAGATGCAAGTACAGTATAACTGAGACAATATTGCAAAACTTGGTAATAAAAGAAGTACAGAATTACTGTAAAAATCTTAGTATTAGTTTCCCTGTATTAGTTCTAGAATTTAATGGTTTTTCTTTTTTTTTTTTTTTACCACTAATATAACCTGACATTACTTCACATTCAATGAGATTCATCTTGTTTTTTTTTTTAGACAGTCTCTCACTCTGTCGCCAGGCTGAAGTGCAGTGGCACAATCTCGGCTCACTGCAACCTCCACCTTTTGGGTTCAAGCAATTCTCCTGACTCAGCCTCCCAAGTAGCTGGGACTACAGGCACATGCCACCACACCTAGGTAATTTTTGTATTTTTAGAAGAGACAGGGTTTCACGATGTTGGCCAGGATGGTTTTGATTTCTTGGCATCGTGATCCACCCACCTCCGCCTCCCAAAGTGCTGGGATCACACCGAGCCTGGCCAAGATTCACCTTTTATAATATCAAATAATACAACAGTTGTGAGACAGAAGTGTAAAGTAGATTTTTGATGTAATTAAAATAAACATAATTAAAACTTAGTCAAACAGCTGATGAAATTACAAAACATGCCCCGAGTTAATCTTTTAAGTGCCTTTAGAACATTTGGAAAGTAATGTCTTTTCACGATTTTCTAATTTCAATTCTTACTACTGGTTTCTAAATACACTTGTTTTATCACCTTTTTTACAAATACAGCTTGTCAGTGTTCATTTGCCTTCATGAACAGAATTCTGGGAAAATTTAAAATTGAGACTAGAAATAGTATTTCCTGAGACTTTACATTCCCCTACCTGTGAATGCTGACAATAAAAAAATAGAAATTTTGGTTTGATTAGAGAGCCACATAATTTTTAATACTATTGTGATTTCACATGCCCAAAAATAAAAGCAGTATCCTTCTGTAATATGCCAGCCATAAATTTTATTTTTATGAATATTTTTATAAATATTATTTTTAGAAGGAAAATAATTAGGAACAAATATTTTATTTCAAAATTCTAATTAGATTCCTACCTTATAGTTTCTGTTTTGTCCCAAGCTCAACATACTACATAACCTGTAAATGTAAATGGCCACAAGCAAGAGCTTAGGTTTCTGCAATGTGTTATCATAGCTCTTAGGCTTAGGAAGATAAATATATATATGTCCGTGTGTGTGTATGTGTGTATGTGTTTAAAAGCACAGAATAGGCTGAGCATGGTGGCTCATGCCTGTAATCCCAGCACTTTGGGAGGCCGAGGTGGGTGGATCACTTGAGGTCAGAAGTTTGAGACCAGCCTGGACAACATGGTGAAATTCTGTCTCTATTAAAAATACAAAAAATTAGCCAGGTATGGTGCCAAAAACCTGTAATCCCTGCTACTCGAGAGGCTGAGGTAAGAAAATTGCTTGAACTCAGGAGGTGGAGGTTGCAGAGAGCTGAGCAAGATTGCACCACTGCACTCCAGTCTGGGCCACAGGTGACAAGAGTTAAGACTCCATCTCAAAAAAAAAAAAAAAGCACAGAATAAAGGTTAAAGCTTTTTATATATGTACATATCAGTCTTAATTACAACTTCAAAAGAAGCGTCTAAATAGGGCAAAAACAGTCTGATTTATAGGTCCTAGAAGGAGACCTTACATGCAGCTAAGTATGTACAGAGGTATTCAGGAGTTAACTGGATATCTATGACACAGTCCCACATAGAAAAAAGGTAGTCCATAGATTTGATCTGACTACATTGTATTTTAAGTTTATTTACTACCCTTTTCAAAGTACCATATATATTTTTAAATTTATTTTTATTTTTTGGGGGGAAATAGCAAAACCTTTTTTTTTTTTTTGGAGACAGTGTCTTGCTCTGTCGTCCAGGCTGGGGCAAAGTGGCACGATCTCAGCTCACTGCAACCTCCACCTCCCCAGTTCAAGCGATTCTCATGCCTCAACCTCCCAAGTAGCTGGGATTACAGGTGTGCACCACCACACCTGGCTAATTTTTGTATTTTTTGTAAAGATGGGGTTTCACCATGTTGGCCAGAATGGTCTCAAACTCCTGGCCTCAAGTGATCCACCAGCCTTGGCCTCCCAAAGTGATGGGATTACAGGCGTGAGCCACCTCATCCAGCCTAAAACCTTTATTAGATATGATTTTCCAATAACAATAATGTGCAAATTAGAATTATGAATTCAAAGAGCAGTCTGAAATTTTAAAAGGTAGACTAGGTATTAGGAGACAAAAGGTAAAGAAAGATGAAAACATTTAATACTACTCATTATCTCCTCTTTGTACACAATGTTGCATATATACAACTACTTCATTTTATTTATTTATTTTTTTTAAGATGGGGTTTCACCATATTGATCAGGCTGGTCTCAAACTCCTGACCTCAGGTGATCCACCCACCTCAGCCTCCCAAAGTGCTGGGATTACAGGCGTGAGCCACCGCGCCCGGCCACAACTACCTCATTTTTATTTTACTGATTTTATAAAATAGTGAAATCACTTTAAGGAACTTATGGTATATAGTTGGTGTCCAACTTTGGTGAGGAAGGTAGAAACAAACATGATTAACAGTTTTCACCCACACATTTTAGACAGTTTTTTTCTTTTTGCAGAGATTTTAGTAATATTTCATAAATATTAGATGTACTTTCACTCCTTCAGTGTTATAACAGAAAGCCAAATAGTGTCAACAGTAATGGCTTAATTATTGGTACACAAGAAAAACAAAACACCAATAGGTTTTCTTAATTATGCAGTTTAAACATCAACATGTGCATTTATTTTTACAGTTATAAAGTTTTCATGTTTTAGACAACAGCTTTTAACAGTTTCAAATCCATTGAGACATTGTTTTCAATTTGAAATATTGTGTGCATACACATATATAAAAAACAATCCAGTGCATGACTCATCTGATAGACGTTTAAAACTAACAAA
Source organism: Aotus nancymaae (assembly GCF_030222135.1). NCBI lineage: Eukaryota > Metazoa > Chordata > Mammalia > Primates > Aotidae > Aotus > Aotus nancymaae. Next base: position 24,657,672 of record NW_026988467.1, read on the forward strand.
TGCTTATTTTTTGACATGCAGTTAGGCAGAGAAGGAAGCAAGACATCCTTTCTCTCTCTCTCTCTCTCTCTCTTTCTCTCTCTCTGCATGTTGAAAAATAATATATAGAAAGAGAGACAGAAAGAAAGAGAGAGAGACAGCGCACACGCACAAGTGCCTGGACAACAGAGTGATACTCTGTCTCCAAAAAATAAAAGAAGCAAACAAAGGTTTACTCCAATACCTACAAATTTCTTATTGAAAATTGGGCAAAAATAATAATGAATATTCTAGGAGAAAGGAGAGTAACAGAGGCTATTTAAGGAAGACATGTCTATACCATTCTTTAAAACCAATTAATAGTGGGAAAGATAAGAGAACTATCATTTACTGAGCATATATAATATATATATATTTTTAAGAGATGAGAGTCTCACTGCATTGCCCAAGCTGGTCTCAAACTCCTGGGCTCAAGCAATCCTCCCACCTCAGCCTCCTAAGTAGCTAGGACTACAGGCATGTGCCACTGCATCCAACTCCCAAGTAACTTCTACATTCACCATTTCATCACATTTTATCTCCACAACTAAGACGCAGGTGGTATTATCATCCTCATGCTACAAACAAAGAAACTGGGATTCAGAGATTTAAACAATTTGTCCAATAGTAACAGCGATAATGTTATAGGTTGAAGTGAAAATACCTTAAATAAAGAGACTAAATGGTAGTGATGATGACTGCACATCATTCTAAATGTACTTAATTCTGCTGAATTGTATACAGTAGTCTCCTTTTCCAAGGGGGGATACACTCCAAGACCCCCAGCTGACACCTGAACCAACCCCTATATAGACTTTCTTCCTAAAAATGATAATTTTTAACTCAGCAGTTTTTATGCACTGTGTGGGCATAACCTGGAGTTTGAGGTGTGACAGCCAAACTAGCATGAATTTGTTTTTCCTTCTTCACAAGTTCATGAACAGAAGATCAGTTCTTACCAGAGATTTTTTTTCTTTTTCTTTTTCTTTTTTTTTGAGATGGAGCCTCACTCTGTCGCCAGGCTGGAGTGCAGTGGCCCCATCTTGGCTCACCGAAACCTCTACCTCCCAGGTTCAAGCGATTCTCCTGCCTCAGCCTCCTGAGTAGCTGGGACTACAGGTTTGCACCACTACACCCAGCTAAGTTTTGTATTTTTAATAGAGATGGGGTTTCACCATGTTGGCCAGGATGGTCTCAATCTCTTGACCTCATGATCCACCCACCTCTGCCTCCCAAAGTGCTGGGATTACGGGTGTGAGCCACCGTGCCTAGCTCTACCACAGATCTTAACAACCTCAGCATGTGATTTTTTTTTCTTTTCTTATTTAGTCGAGAACTTTTACGTTTTCACTTAAGGGAAGCACTTCTCTTTGGCATATCTGTACTGCCAGCAACACTACTCTTGCTCTTCGGGGCCATTATTAAGTAAAATAAGAGTTACTCAAACACACAAATACTGCAGATACCTCAACAAGTGATCTGGCTCCTAAGTGAATAACAGGTGGGAAGTGTCTACAACATTAATATACTGGATAAAGGGATAATTCATGACCCAGGCAGGAAAGAGCAAAATGGAGAGAGATTTCATCACACTACTCAGATCGGTACATAATTTTAAACTGATAAATTGTTTGCTTGTGACATTTTGAATTTAATACTTTCAGACCAAGATTGACAGCAGGTAACTAAAACCACCAAAAGCAAAACTACAGATAAAGGGGGTACTACTGTACTTAAAAATGGTTAAAATAGTTCATGTTATTTTACATATATTTTATAATAAAAAATACCAAAAAAACCCTAAAAGACTAGAAATGCCAAAAAGTGTCAAATCTATAAAGTATTTAAAATATGAAATAAATGGAGAAAAATCAGTATTTAGAAAATATTGTCAGAAAAACTGAATATCAATATGGAAAAAATATCCACATCATCATATGATATAACTAATTATAAATATATTTGAAAAACTAAGCATTCAAAAACCTTTGGAGAAAACAAAAAGTAAGTTTATCTCACTCTGGAAAACAGATACATTTATGGTCAATTCAAAGAAAGCATAAACAACAATTTGACAAATCCAATTATGTAAAATAAACTATCATGCAATGAAGAAACAAATCTAAGACTAAAATAATACAAATTCAGACAATATCTGCAAGAATTATGATAAATAACTTAATGTTTATAACAGAAACCATATGAATTCAACATTTACGATCATCTATTATTATGGAGAGCATACAGTGATTAACTCATAAACCTGCCAAAGGATAGAAACAGGCAGTTTAGGCCGGGCACGGTGGCTCATGCCTGTAATCCCAGCACTTTGGGAGGCTGACGCGGGCAGATGGAAGTCAGGAAATCAAGACCATCCTAACACGCTGAAACTCCATCTCTACTAAAAATACAAAAAACTAGCCGGGCATGGTGGCATGTGCCTGTAGTCCCAGCTACTCAGGAGGCTGAGGCAGGAGAATCGCTTGAACTTGGGAAGTGGAGGTTGCAGTGAGCCAAGACTGCGCCACTGCACTCCAGCCTGGGCAGTGGAGCGAGACTCCGTCTGTCAAAAAACAAACAAACAAACAAACAAACCATAGAGATTAAATCAGCACTTGAGAAAAAAAGACTCTCACTACTAATTGAAGAAATATAAATTGTAATATTCTTAAGATACGACTTCATACATATTAAGCTACCAAAAAAAAAAAAACTAAACAACGAAACCAAGTGTTACCTGGGCTATGAGAAGAAAAGACATATTCAGTCAGGCACAGCTGTAAAACCACGTGTCCTTAGACTGTTCTTGGATAAAGTATAAAAGAGGTCATAAGATTGGCCACGGCCTAACCTGAATAATTTTTCTTAGGTACTTACCCAAGAATTACATACGGGGGTGGGGGGGAAGGCTAACTCTACTTTTAAAAATAGTATAAGTCTCTTGTCTACAGAAACGAAAATGAGAAACAACCAACATGTGAACAATAAGTTTAATTATGCCACAGCTGTAACCTATTTCAACACAAGTTTATTTAAAAGGTGAAAAGATACATGTTTTTATGTTAGTTTAATAATAGCTTACATGTAATTTGATAAGAAAAGCAGATACAAAGTTACATATTTTTTAGAAGTATAGTAAAATGTTTAAACACATATTTTAAATGCTTATATAAAAAATGTTCAAGACATTAAGTTAAAATTAGACACAAATTCTTCATTCTTGCTCTCAACTTTTTCCATTGGGAAAAAAAATCAGCTTTGAGGGAAGAGCAATTTAAATTGCAGTGAGCCTCCCTTACCTAAAAAAATCTTAAAGTTTATGACAACAGTATAAGCAGAAAGATTCATTTGATCTTTTGCTGTGTCATCTCTTTCCTCAGGAGTTGTTTAGATACTGTATACAAACTCAGGATTGGTTCATTTTACGGTTCTAAGCAAAAGCAATGAATTTCCAATAGCTAAAAAATTTGCTATTAGGAGAGACTTTGCATTTGGTTTCACAAATGGACAGATATGATTCTCTCTTGAAAATCCAAGAAAATATATAACAAAAGATGCTACAAAGGATATCAAGTACTACAGATCATTAAATGTAATCCTTAAAGTTGAGGAAATTAAATGAAAGAGAAGGCACTGACTGCCTCATGAACCTGTGAGTAGCAGAAACAGTGGTAGAACCCAAAACTCTGAACTCCCTTGTCTGAAGCTTTTTGTCCCCTTTATGTGGAATTTAGCATATGACCCTCCCTTTTAAAATTACATTCTTATTACCTTAGGCTACTTATTCCTTTAATTTCATTATATCTCTATTCTGTTACATTACTTTGATCTTATGCTATAACATCATGTTCTCAAAAGTTTTTAAATGTTTTAAATTTAAACTCAAAATTTCTTTTTCAATGTTTGGACTGGCACTTTAAGGACCTCCTAAAAATCCAAAATTAACATTCCCTTTTTTTCTTTGGAGGAATAAAGAGCTTAGTTGAACAAAGAACTACTTCTGAATCTGGCAGCCCTCCAAATCAGAAGAGACTCAGACTCAGAGCTCCCTGACATTCTTTTTATGCTACCTATTAATTCCCTGTACAGGCTAGCAAAAAAACCTCACAAAAACAAATTGACTTCTCTTTATAACTGTAAGTCCTTAATTTACAATGTACAGACTTTGATTTACTGGGTTTTGTTTGTTTGTTTGTTTTATTTATTTATTTTTTTGAGACAGGGTGGAGTACAGTGTCACAATCTTGCCCAGGCTGGAGTGCAGTGGTACAATCTTGGCTCAATGCAATCTCACCTCCTAGGTTCAAGCAATTCTCATGCCTTAGCCTCTAAAGTAGCTGGGACTAGAGATGTGCACCACCATGCCCAGCTAATTTTTGTATTTTTAGTAGAAACAGGGTTTTACCATGTTAGCCAGGCTGGTGTCGAACTCCTGGTCTCAAATGATCCGCCCACCTCAGCCTCCCAAAGTAGGGTTACAGGCTTGAGCCACCATGCCCGGCCTGATTTACTGTTAATTAAACAGGTAATTTTTTATTTATTTATTTATTTTTTTTAGACAGAGCAGAGACACAATCTCGACTCACTGTAACCTCCACATCCTGGATTCAAGCAATTCTCCTGCCTCAGCCTCCCAAGTAGCTGGGACTACAGGCACATGATACCATACCCGGCTAATTTTTTGTATTTTAGTAGAGACACGGTCTCACCATGTTGCTCAGGCTCGTCTCAAACTCTTGAGTTCAAGTGATCCACCCACCTAGGCCCCAAACTGCTGGGATTACAGGCGTAAGCCACCACGCCTGGCCAAAACAAGTAATTTTAACTGGGGCCGGGAGTCAAGGTGGGAAGGAATGGCTGAGCCAGGAGGATCCCTTGAGCCCAGGAGTAATCTGGTATGTTGATCAGCTTGGGCAACATAACAAGAGACCCCATCTATATAAAAAAGAAGAAGAAGAAGAAAAGGAGGGTGGGGGAAAGAAGAGAGGGAGGGAAAAGAGGGAAAGAGGGAGGTAGATGAGAAAGAGAGGAGGGAGACGTCCCCTTCTCCGAACACATATACACACAGTTAACATGAAATAGATTTCTAGACAAAGACAGGTCCATATCCTAATACCCAGATCCTGTAAATGTTCCCTTATTTGGAAAAACAGTCTTTGCACATGTAATTAAGGATTTTGAGATGAGATTATACATAGGCCCTAAATGCCATCACAAGTGTCCATATAAGAGAAAAACAGACATTTAACACACATACAGAGAATAAGGCAATGTGAAAATGGAAGAAGAGACTGGAGGGTTATGGCCAAGGAATGTGAGAAGCCACCAGAAGCTGGGAGACGCAAGGGATGATTTCCCCTAAAGCCTCTGGAGGAAGTTCAGCCCTACCAACACCCTGATTTCAGACTTCTGGCCTCCAAAAGTAAAAGAATAAATGTCTGTTGTTTTTTTTCCTTTTTCCTCTCGAACACTATTCAGAAAATTTCTGTTGTTTTAAGCCTCAAAGTTTGTTTGGGGTAATTTGTTATGGAAGCCACAGGAAACTAAAACAAATAGCAAAGTCTGTTTTTGTTTGCTTGGTTTTGCTATTACCTCTCTGCTTGGGCTTGTTGACCATCTCTTGGCCACTGAATGAAATGGACAAACGAAAACAAAAGTGGGAAATGAAGAAATGTAAATATGGGGCTAGGTGTGGTGGCTCACGCCTGTAATCCCAGCACTTTGGGAGGCCGAGGCAGGCGGATCACACCAGGTCAGGAGTTCGAGATTAGCATGGCCAACATGGTGAAACTCCATCTCTACTAAAAAATAAAAAAATTAGGCAGGTATGCTGGCAGGCGCCTGTAGTCCCAGCTACTCAGGAGGCTGAGGCAGGAAGAACTGCTTGAATCCGGGTGATGGAGGTTGCAGTGAGCTGAGATTACGCCATTGCACTCTAGCCTGAGCAACGGGAGCAAAACTTCGTCTCAAAACAAAACAAAAGAAAAATTAGCCAGGCATGGTGGTGGGCACCTGTAATCCCAGCTACTTGTGGGGCTGAGGCAAGAGAATCACTTGAACCTGGAGACGGAGGTTGCAGTGAGCTGAGATTACACCACTGCATTCTAGCCTGGTGACAGAGTAAGACTCAGTCTCAAAAAACAAAAATAAATATAAATAACAGATTACAACTGTACACACAGCTGAAAAAAATGCTTCCAGACATTAAAAATAATAAAGTAAACAGAAAACACTTAAAAACTTTCCAAATAATTGGAAAGTTTGCCTCTCTAATGGAAGTGTTATATAACTCCAAAGTTAGCATTCTCCTGCTTTCACTCTGGTATAAACCTTAAAATTATATAGTGGAAGAAATACTTAGGTAACAATAACACTGACAGTCCCAGGTACTTCATGGATCTTGAGAAATCTTACAAGAACTTTCTAAAGCCTTAACAAACTAAACACTATATCTTCAAGACAGCACTTAAAGTCTGCATACATTCACTGTACTGTTTTTTGTTTGTTTTGAGATGGAGTCTCCCTCTGTCACCCAGGCTGCAGTGCAATGGCACGATCTTGGCTCACTGCAACCTCTGCCTCCCAGGTTCAAGCAATTCTCCTACCTCAGCCTCCTGAGTTGCTGGCATTAACAGGCACCCGCCACCAAACCCAGCTAATTTTTGCATTTTTTAGTAGGGACAGGGTTTCACCATGTTGGCTAGGCTGGTCTCAAACTCCTGGCTTCAAGTGATCTGCCTGCCTCGGCCTCCCAAAGTGTTGGGATTACAGGCATGAGCCACTGTGCCTGACCTCACTATAATGTTTGATGTGTTCTGCTTAGTGCTTGCTTCAGCAGCACATATACTAAAATTAATGTGTTCTGCTTAGGGAAAAAAATTACTGCTAGAGTTAAACCTGAAAGATATAGAAGTTCTTCTTTCCAATTTATCTTAACTAACAATCTTAGGTAAACTATGCCTAAAGATTGAAGCTCATATTCTGTTTTGATTGAAGTTCCTATTTTGCATTTGTCTTATGTAATAATTATAGAGTAGTATGCTCTTCCATAAATCATTTACTAAACATTTAATTTTTAACTTTGTAACACCATGCTTAGCACTGTATCAAGAGCATTGATAAACACATCATAAGATGTAGTAAATGATCAGAAATTTTTTTCACTGGAAAAATGTGACTTTTCTAACTCAACAAATTACTTCGTCGCATGTATTTTTCTTTGGGATTTCTTTTTTGTGTGTCTTGAATAGAGCCCTGAAATACTTTCTAAACATATTCATAGAATATTTCAAGTTGGAAGAAAAATACTGAAATAGAATCCAGGATAAAATATGCCAGGTATTAAAGACATATTCTGAAGGAAATCATAATTATTTGGCTGATGTGTCAAAAGTTCATGTCAGTGTTGAATATGCCATTTAACTAAACCCTTTACAAAAATGTACAGATCAAACAGAAACTATAAAGGCTCAGCTAATTTAACCAAGTAAAGTTGTTAATTCCAACTTCAAGCAACAAAGTAAATAAGGGTAAAATTTAGGAACTTAATCATTTCTTGATAAAGACCTTTAATTAAAACAATTTCCTCAGGGGCTCTCTATACTATTATATATATATATGAGATACCAGCACATACTTACTAGAATGTCTAAAATAAAATAAAACTGGCTACACGCTGGCAAGGATATGGAACAAGAACTCTGTATAACCAGAACAATGTACAATTAGAAATTGTACACTGCTGGTAGGAACGCAAAATGTACAGCTAATCATGGAAAACAGTTTGGCAGTTCCTTATAAAGGTAAACATACACTTACCATACAACCCTGCAATCCCACTCTGAGGTTTCTTTTCATCTAAGCGAAAAGAAAACTTATGTTCACGTAAAAACCTGTATGTAAATGTGCAGAGTAGCTTGTTCATATATATATGCCAAAGACTAGAAACAACCCAAATGCCCTTCAAACTGGTATATGAATAAACTGCAGTATATCCATATAAGGGAATACTGTACAGCAAATCACAGAACAATCTGGATGAAACTCAAATGCATTATGCTAAGTAGAAGAAGCCTGATTCAAAAGCTGTTAATAATGTTTAATTCCATTTATATGAGATAACTACAAGGACAGAAAACAGATCAGTGGTTACCAGTGTTGGGGATGGGAAAAAAGGTTGACTAAAAAGAGGCACAAGGGATCCTTTTTGGGATCCATGAAACTATTCTATATCTTTTTTTTTCTTTTCTTTTTTGAGACAGAGTTTTACTCTGTCGCCCAGACTGGAGTACAGTAGCATAATCTCTGCTCACTGCAACCTTCACCTCCCGGGTTTACCCAATTTTTGTATTATTTATTATTATTATTATTATTTTTGAGATGGACTCTTCCTCCGTCACCCAGGCAGGAGTGCAGTGGTGCAATCTTGGCTCACTGCAACCTCCATCTCCAGGAGTCAAGCAATCTTCTCACCTCAGCCTCCCAAGTAGCTGGGATTATAGGCATGTGCTACCATGCCTGATGAATTTTTTGTATTTTTAGTAGAGACAGCGTTTCACCATGTTGCCCATGCTGGTCTTGAACTCCTGACTTCAAGTGATCTACCTGTCTCAGCCTCCCAAAGTGCTGGGATTACAAGTGTGAGCCACTACACCCAGCCTAATTTTTGTATTTTTAGTAGAGATGGGGTTTTGCTACATAGGCCAGGCTGGGCTTGAACTCCTGACCTCAGGTGATCCACCTGCCTTGGCCTCCCAAAGTGCTAGGATTATAGGTGTGAGCCACCATATCCAGCCCTCTATATCTTGATGTAGTGGTAGTTACAAAATTGTATGCATCTGTAAAACGTACTGAACTGTACATTTAAAAGAATTTACTGTATGTAAATTATACCTCAAAAGTTATAATTCGATCTACTTAGATTTTTAGAGAAAATCACATATGAAGCTGAATCAAACTCAATGACTGTAATACAAACAAAATTGTAAACACAGACCATGGTTTTTTATAAGTAGAGATCTGAAATGTTGGCTAACAAAATTATAAACATAGTTGAAACAATAAACAGTTTATTTATGAGTAACAAGACCTGAAACATTGGCAGATAAAATAATAAAAATAGTTGGATCAACAGTTTATCTATGAGTACAGAGATTTGAAAGGTAGGCTATATTACCTGTTATCATCATAACAGAAGAATTTTCTGTTACATAGATGACTTAAATAAGGTCAAATTGTGTAAATTCCTATTTTTGTTGTAAATGTGACTACCTTCAGATACGCTTTCCCTATTTAAATTGAAATGGTGGAAGAATTCTACCCTATCTTAAACACTAGCGGTAGAACTATACAACATACAATCATTCAGAAGCAATTATACCTAAAACAGAAGTTAGTACTCATTTAAAAGAGATCTTAGATTTTCAATCTCCAGAACTATGAGAAAATATATTTGTTATTTTAGCCACTCACTCTATGGTATTCTGTTAGGGCAAACCAAGTGGACTAATAGTTCATATAACCTTACTTTAGTTCTTTAGACATGGCTTTCTTTCATTTTTTGGACTTTTTTTTTTTAAGAGATGGAGTCTCACTCTGTCACCCAGGCTAGAGTGTAGTGGCTCAGTCATAACTAACTGCAGCCTTGAACTCCTGGCAATTCTCCCTCCTCAGTAAGTGCAAGCCACTATACCAGGCCCTTTGAATATATTTTAAATGGCTGATTTAAAGTCTTTGCCTAATATTAAAGTCTAACATTTGGGTTTCCTCAGGGTGCAGTTTCTATTTTACTGCTTTCTCTCCTATGTGTGGACTATACTTACGTGATTTTTTGTATGCTCTGTAATAGACTGTTGAAAACTAAACATTTTAAATAATGTAACGTGACAACTCTGAAAATCAGATTATTTCCCTACCAGGTAATTTGTAGTTATTACTGTTTACCATTTATTGTTGTTTCTGTTAGTGACTTTCCTGAACTAATTATCTAAAATATTAATTATCTGTCATAAGTGGTCAGAAAAGTCTCTGATGTTAGTTTGTGATCAGCTAATGACTGGGCAGAGATGTCCTTAATGTCTAAAACCAATATAAGTCCCAGTGTGTATTGACAGGCTCTCTACATGTGTTAGGGCATACCTTTCACACTCAGCCAAGCAGTTTATAACTCTTCCTTAGCCTTTACTTCTTGGTTGCACAGAGCCTAGAGATTAATCAGAACTGAGAGCTTAGGACCTTCTTAGTTCTTTCCTAAGCATGCAGCACACAGCCCTACACATGCACATAGCCATCTAGATTCCCAGAAATATACCAGAGCTTCATAAATTTCCTTATGAACATCTCATTTCTCAGCTTTTCCTTTTAAGTTTCCTGGTTAGCCTATTATTTGATCTAACTACTATTCACTGTCACTCAAGATGGTGGGCACCCAAGTTGTTCAACAATTGCCTTTAATTGTTTTTGATGAACACTCCAGGGGGGAAAGGCTGTTTGTACTAAGTGAGGTTCAAGTCAGGTCAAATACAGATGGTCTTGTGAATGAGGTTTTTCAAGGAACCACCAGTTAAGTAAAATAACGACAACTCTGGGAATGGAGCTTTGAAGAAACTCCAAACTCGATCTATCCCTTCCAGTGGCTGGTTTTCACCATGATTGGACGCTGTTGGTTTTCAAGGGTAGTGAGAAGCTAGAGGGAAAAGGGCAAATTAAAATGCCACAAAGTTTGCTGTTTTTGCCAAGATTCAGCTATTTTTCTAGAATAAATGCTCTCAGATTGCTGCAACTGATAATTATTCCAGGTACCCTTCAGTTCTTCATATTTATTTACCTGGAGTCTGCTACTTCTACATATAGTTTTGGCTGTGATTTCTTCTCCTAGTTTTTCGATCAATTTGATCTCACTGTTTCCTAGCTTTCAGAAATCCATTAAAGTCTCATCAGCTGAAAGCCACCTTTCTTTTTATTTTGTTTTATTTTTTACCTTTCTTGATTTAATACCTTTAAAAAAATATCTAACATACTTACTAACATATCCACTCAGAATCCTTTGTACTCAGAGTCCTGCTGAAGTAGATACAAATACCCAGCAGACCTACACTCAACTAGCATTTCTTAAGGTTTTCTTTAGTGTGATCCTAAGAGAGCCTTTCAGCTCTCACAACTTAGGCAACAGCACAATTCACATTTCTGTAACCAGAAAAACTGCAACCACCTATACCTCCCTGATGGGACTTACTGTAGACAGATAAAAACCATTACCATATTGGTCAACACCTTCCACAAAAAAGTAGTGCAGCCAACTGACTCCAGCAAAGTTGATGAATTCTTCTGGCTACTTTGTTAGGGAGGCAAGACTAACATATCATAGTATTATCAGCTGTAGGAATATTTATAGTAACTTTACACTTAACAAAACACTATCAGAACTTACTGAGAAAGTTGCTTTTTAAAATATATACATATATTTAGGCTCTACCAAATTCTTAATAGAAGAAATACTTTATCAGAAATAGACTCTCAGCCGGGCACAGTGGTTCATGCCTGTAATCCCAGCACTTTGGTAGGCCGAGGTGGGAGGATCACCTGAGGTCAGGAATTCAAGACCAGCCTGGCCAACGTGGTGAAACCCCATCTCTACTAAAAATACAAAAATTAGCTGGGAGTGGTGGCAAGCGTCTATAGTTCCAGGCAGAGGTTGCAGTAAGCTGAGATCATACCAATGCACTCCAGACTGGGCAACAAAGCAAGACTCCATCTTAAGAAAAAAAAAAGAAAAAGAAATAGACTCTCTAAGAATTGTTTTTGTAATTTCTAATATTACTTCTTGACAAAAATCATCCTTTGAAGTTGTCTACAAAACAATCTTTAATAAAAATTAACATAAACTTTTTCCCCCACAAGCTCCTAATGAAACAGGAAGATGTGTTCCACAGGAAAAATTTTAAAACCATAGTAAAAAGTATTAAGAAGAGGTTAATCTGAATTAGCTATGTCAAGGTGAGCTTAATAACAATACAACAGCTCTACTATATTCCTTCCAACACTCCTTAGATCTCTCTCCGGTTTTCGTAACTTGTCAGAAAGCATAAGAATTTTTCTGTTTGTAGTGGGTGTTAACATGTGACAAGAAAAAAAAAAGAAATCAAAAAGAATAAGAATATGATAAAAGAAATTTTAAAAAGTTTGAAGATCCAGACTCCAAAGAACTCAAAGACTCTAAAACTTTATCTTCATCCTTTTTAATCTGTGCAGTTAACATTTCTAAGAGAATCACAACATGAATATTCTATAAATATGCTGCTTCCAGCCATACAGACAAAGTTGTACCCTATTTCATCAATTCTCTAACATTCTATATATATATATATATATATATATATATATATATCATCTACACATCAATCCTATATATCAAACAGCTTGCCAGTGTTTGGGTAACCCTGACTATACACTATACTAACAGAACTAAGTCTTTTGAAATCTGTATCTTTAGCTGTCAGAAGAACTGTAAAATCTAGGTTCATTTTTTAAATTAATGTTTTATTTCTCCAAATTTACTTACTCCTTCAAAAATCCATCAGAGAGGGATAATATAAGTGTTTGTTAAAGAAAAATAAAATAAATAAATATGCCTCAGATAAAAGGGAAAGAAATCTAGTCTTGAGAGAAAGTCAATTCACTAACTAGCTCCTCTTAGTTTTCCCAAATAGCAAACCATTAAAACTATTAAGATTAAGGCCCAAATAACAAGTGGTTCCTATGAGAGATTAAATAAGTTGGGCCTGTAGCTTTGATAATCTTTAGGTTTTTTTTGTTTTGTTTTGTTTTTCTTTTTTACACCCAGAATGAGTAAGACTTTTCTGGAGATAATCTTTAGTTTTAAAGCCAACACACTACACAAGAACTTTCCCGACAGGTCCTCAAGACAAGATATTTTCAAGCTCCTGAGCAATGTAACATTAAATGTCAATCATGTCCTGTTAGCAAATATACAGAACTCATCACAGTCACAAACACTCTCAGGAGAGCCAACTGTGAGTTGACACTATTAATAGCAAACATTTATGGAATGCTTCTTATGGGTCAGGCACTGTTCTAAGTACTTTTAATATATTAACTATTTTCTTTTTCTTCTTTTTTTTTTTTTGAGACGGAGTTTCACTGTTGTTATCCAGGCTGGAGTGCTGTGGCATGATCTCAGCTCACTGCAACCTCTGCCTCCCAGGTTCCAGCGATTCTCATGCCTCAGCCTTCTGAGTAGCTGGGATTACAGGCGTGTGTCACCATGCCCAGCTAATCTATTAACTATTTTAATCTTTCAATAAGTCTATAAAATAGGAGCTATTTGTTATTATCACCATTTTACAGATGAGAAACCTAAGGCACAGAGAGTAAACTGACCAATGCTACACACATAGTAAGTCACCAACCTGGTATTCAAGCCCAAGCAGGCTAGCTTCCAAGCTTGAGTTCTCAAACCACAGCTATGTGTCTCATAATGGAACAATGCAGACAGGACTGGTGATGTTTAAAAGCTGTACGAGCTTAAAATGTATGATATGCCATACTATAGTCACCAATAGCTAGAATCCTTAAGCCAAGTAATGAGAACATACAAGAAGAGAGCTTTTCTTCTTTATCCTTTCCCATTTTCATTTTTCCTCCAGGCCTCTCAAGTATGAGTATGAGTTAACACAAGTGAAGTGCTTTAAATAGTGCCTGGCACATAGTAAGCACTCACTAAGTGTTAAGAGGGGGTAGTGGTAAAAATAGTAGAGTATGCCTGCTGACCCTGTTTCATTCTAACAGCTAAGATAGGCAAGGAACTGTTGGTATTTCTACCACCTTTCCCCCTTTGTGATTACAGGAAATGAACTGGGACAATACATAAATGTAATCCACTGTCACAAACCCTAATGACTCTTCAATTGTATTATTTCACCTGATCATATACACATGAGCAAACTGCTTCATTCCTCAGTCCCCTTTTTTTTTTGGTTTACAAAGACTGGTCTGGGGCCAGAAGAAAGCAGAATAAAGCAGCTTTGTAACCTTTTGACTAGTTGCCAAGAACAGAGGCAGAGTTTGTGAAAAGCAACTAAATGGACCTAAACTTCCAACTGTTAGATAGAACTAGCAAAGGATAGAAGCTCACCATATAACTGAGCATTTTCAACCTCATGATTTCAAAATAAGTTTTTAAAATAATGTGCCTAGACACAGTAAGGAACAGAGATGACAGTAATGATAATCAGGGCAACAGGACCTCCCTCTCTCAATTATTGTTCTATAGCTATTTAGGTAGAAAGCTTTACAGAATCTGAGTACATTGCAGAGAAAAAAAACTAGCAAACTTAAACATTTTCTTTTTTTTTTTATTTTTCTTTTTGGTAGAGACAGGGTCTCATTATGTTGCCCAGGCTGGTCTTGAATTGCTGGGCTTACATGATCCTCCCACCTCAGCCTCTCAAAGTGCTGGGATTACAGGCATGAGCCACCACACTTGGCCCCAAACCTAAACATCTTCAGTTACAAAAAAAAAAAAAAAAATTCAGGTTACCATATCAACTTAGTGAATGGAGACCAGCAGTTTGTTTTAAATGAAAAACAACAGCCAAGCATGGTGGCTCACGCCTACAATCCCAGCTCTTAGGGACGCAGAGGCAGGAGGATAGTTTGAGCCCAGGAGTTTGAGACCTGCCTGGGCAATACAGCAAGATCCCGCTCTCCACGAAAAGGAAAAAAAAAAGCGTAAATGAAAAACAATAAAACAAAATAGAGGCCAGGAGCAGTGGCTCACACCTGTAATTCTAGCACTTTGGGAGGCTGAGGCAGGAGGATCACCTGAGCCTGGGAGTTCAAGACCAGCCTGGGCAATATGGTGAAACTCCATCTATAAAAAATACACACACAAAAAAAATTAGTGAGGCATGGTGGCACACACCTGTAGTCCCAGCTCTTAGGAGACGGGAGGATCACCTGACCCCAGGAGGTCAAGCTG
This sequence comes from Aotus nancymaae, assembly GCF_030222135.1. Lineage (NCBI taxonomy): Eukaryota > Metazoa > Chordata > Mammalia > Primates > Aotidae > Aotus > Aotus nancymaae. The sequence continues at coordinate 24,672,688 of NW_026988467.1, forward strand.
CAGCAAGCTGTGATAGTGTCACTACACTCCAGCCCAGGCCATACAGGGTGAAATCCTGTCTCAAAAAACAAACAAAGAAAATAGAATAGAAAATATTAATATTACAATGCATCACCAGTAGCAAATATATTGTTTCATGAAACTTCTCTTCAAATTTCAAATATCAGTATGCACATATATGTGTCTGAGTACTGGATAACAATGTAAATGTATTTTATAGTGGGGTCATGACCAGAAAAGTTTGAAAGCCACTTTACCAGAAACAAAAAACTGGCCAGTTGAAAAAGGAAGAAAATAACCACTTCATACTACATAGGAAACAATATTCAGAGTTTGATGGTTCTCTAAATTGTAGTTTTATATAAGCAAGCCTCTGAAAGAGAACGAAATAGATCAAGAAACCACTGAGTTATTTCCAAAAAAATTTTATTGCACAGAATGTTAGGCACCTGAAGTAAATAAATATATACTAACAGAAAATACATAGAAATGAAATAAAGCAAAAATTTTCATTTACCTAGCTATTAAATGCCCCACTAAATATGAGAGATGACCTAATCTCTTTGAAAAGCTCTAGTTCTCACTCTCAAGAACATTATTCATTAGTGTCACCTAATTATTGCTTCTTAACCTATAGCAGAGGAACAAGTGGTGAAAAGAAAAAGCAGATTTCAAAATACCACAGATGTTTCCTAAATTTGACATCTTTAAATTTAAAAGATAAAAAAATCAATGATATAATAAAACACTGATTTTTATAAGACATTTAGGTACCATTTTTTATCCTATAATGTTCTCTAAAGTCTGAAATATTTGCCCAAAATTACATGTATATATTAGATTATTCTTTTGGTAAAGAGAGTGAGATTATGATATTCATATCATCAATCTACCAGGAAAAAAATTACCATCATTGTGCTAAATTAAATGTTCCTCTTATTTTGAAAAGGGAGAGGGGCACAACAGGTGAAGGTGACCTAAATTGTTTTCAAGTACTATGGAAACTAAAGAATAAAATTCAGTTCCACCTGAGAGCTAATCATTCTAATGTATTCCCACAGTAATGGCGCTGATAGCAAGTACCTACCAATTTTCCTAAATTCAGTAATTATTACAATATTAAATTTCAGGTGAAAGAAAACTTATGAAATTTTAAAATACACTGATTATCAATCAGACCCACATATAAAAGAGAATTGCTTTGAATCAAAAATTAAATGTTTAATTAAAAGTAAAGAACATTCTAAATACCAATAAGTATTATCATCATAGCAAAGCTTACTCTGTTCAGCTCCATAACAATACTTTTCCCACTAAGCGGAAAAAGACAAAAGCTACTATAAAAAACAGTATACTTAAAGTCTCAATTAATAAGAAAAGTTAACAAACGAGAATTGAAATTAGCATTCCTAATCATATGTCACTTCTTACTAGAAATAATTATACCTTTTCTGTGAACCAGATTCTATGATTTGCAACTGTTTTTAAAATATTCAGTAAAATAATATCATTATCTGAGTACAACAAGACTCCTGCATTAAGGTGCACCTCAACTTACATAAAATAATCTCCTTCCCTCAGAGAGCTGATTAAAAATTTTTTTTATTTGGGCATAATAAAGGCACAAAAGAATCATCTTAATATGATTAATAACATTCTAAGTGACTATTATTTGCATCTCTTCATTTAGAAAGTAATTGGTTTGTGAAAGTTCCCCTCATCTTTTCTAAAGTAAAAATAAAATCACTAATTTAAATATACTACTCTAAACACGACAGTCCTAACGAGATGAATATACTTAATTTCACACAAATTTTCAAATTTGAAAATGAGACCAGTGGTGAATCAGACATTTCAGTGTTAGTCTTCTGTTTTATATTTCAAAGTTGTTAAATTCATATGGGAATGTTAAGATTTAAGTATTTTAAGACTATTACCTAAGCTGAATACTCTGAAGATAAAAATTAAGTTGGAGGGGCCATTTTATTAAAAATAGTGACTTATCTCCAAATAATGCCAAAGTAATTAACTTCCATAAGATAATTTTTCTAACAGTGGAGGAATTTGATCCTGTTTTGCTTTCTTAATATATGGTTTTGTCATCTGAGAAACATCGGTAGTAAAGGGTTTGAAATGTGCCTTAAGCCAGCATTAGTAAAAAGGCCAAGTAAAACCCTCCCCTAAGGTTCCTAACCAAAGGCAGTATTCTTTTGTGTTTCAGAGAAACTAGATTTTTAACCTCAACCTATAAAGAAATAAATCACTAAAGTAGTAGACCCTTGTATAAAAAAGATTAACTCGGGAGCCAGAAAGACTAAGTTCAAATCCAGCTCTTTGATAATTAGTTGTGTTACTCTGGGCAAGTTACCTAACTTCTGTACCTTGATTTCCTTATATGTAAAATGGAGATAATAATAATAGTACCCTTATTTCATAGGGTTGCAAAAATTAAAGAATTAATACACGTTAACTCCTTAGAATAGCTCCTGGTACATAGTAAGTGCTATGTAAAGTTCACTTTTATTTTTACTGTTTTACCACTACAGATTTTCATGGTTTAGCTGTGAAAAAGTTTCCCAAGTGAAAATTATTTGATTGTATCTATAATGAAAGAATATGATTTTATGTTAATTAAGTTTAATTCTAATTATGTTGTCTTACGTTTAATTCAGAAATGTACAAATAAGATCAAATTCAGAATTTAAGTGTAAATATCAGCCTGGTACAATATTACCTAATCACATAAATAGCCTAAATAGGTATTACTTTAACTGTACACAGTAGATGCCTAAACAATATTTGCTGAAATAAACATATTACAAAGAGTATTGCTAATTATTTTCTAGGGAAGAAAATGAAAACCATCTAACTGCTACAAACATTAACCAAGCTAATAAGTTAAAGTGAATCCAACACAATCTGTAGTAAGATCTTCAAGACATTAAGCACTGACTGCCTTGGGCTCATCTGTTAACTTATTTACAGTAGGTTGGTACTATTTAAAATAGACATTCCTTTTCTGATTCAAAATAATATTGCATACTTAAATGAGAAAACAGTAAAGACAAATTTTAGGACACCCATATTTTAAATAGCTGTTTTAAAATATACTGTAAATAACAGAGAAAATGGCTAAATTATTTCTACATTTAATAATTAGCTGCCCTAGGACTCAGGTGGATGGAACTAAATAAAAATATCAAGGATGATAATATGTTCCATTATTTGCTATGTTCTCTGCCAGTAAAGGATACCAGTATCAATAGGGTAGTTTAGAGCTTAAGCCATACACTTTGTAAAAGAATATGCACTTGGCCGGGTGCGGTGGGTCATGCCTGTAATCCCAGGACTTTGGCAGGCCGAGGCAGGTGGATCATAAGGTAAAGAGATCAAGACCATCCTGGCCAACATGGTGAAAACCCGTCTCTACTAAAAATACAAAAATTAGCTGGACATGGTGGTGCGTGCCTGTAGTCCCAGCTACTCGGGAGGCTGAGGCAAAAGAATTGCTTGAACCCAGGAGGCAGAGGTTGCAGTGAGCCAAGATCGAGCCATTGCACTCCAGCCTGGGAGACAGTCTCACTCTGTCTCAAAAAAAAAAAAAAAAGAATATTCACTTGTATTTTTAAGTTAACTAGAAAACAGAAAGTCCACCTATTTTCTACTTTACTGTCAATGTAAAAATTCAACCTTTTGGTATAAACCAATTAGATGAATGTATGGGAAGAATTAACTATTCCTAATATGTTAAAATACACATTTCTATTTTGAATTATTCCTTCTCCATTTAAATCATACATGAGCTAAAGTATCTTGTTATATGCAGAACAGAAATATCTTTTGAACAAACTACTACCTAAAAAGAAGTTCCATGAACCTTTTATTTACAATCAAAACAAAAAAATGAAGTCATGAAGCAGCCTAAGAAAAGCACAGAAACCATAACGCTACAAGGTACAAGTGGCAAAGACTTGTTGGAGGTATACTTTGTTTCTTAAATTTTAAAACTACATTGTCTGCCTGTGGGTGGTGGCTCATGCCTTAATCTGAGGACTTTGAGAGGCAGAGGCAGGGAGATTGCTTGCTTGAGTCCAGAAGTTTGAGATCAGCCTGGGTAATGTAGTAAAACCCTGCCTCTACAAAAAAATTTAAAAGTTAGCCAGGGGTGGTGGCATCACCTGTAGTCCCAGCTACTCTGGAGGCTGTGGGAGGATGGCTTCACCCAGGAGGTCGAGGCTGCAGTGGGCCAAGATCATGCCACTGCACTATAGCCTGGTCAACAGAGCAAGGTTTTTTTTTGTTTTGAAAAAAAAAAAGAAGAAAAACAAACAAACAAAACTACATCTCCTTTAAAACAGCATAGGATTCAAGGATCGAATAAAAAAAAAAGTATGACAAAGTACAGTAGCAAATAAAATGACAAAATATAAGCAAAAATAATCAAACCAAAATAAGAAAAGTGAGTAAGCATAAAACCAAAATGCAGAAATGTATTTTATTTTATTTATTTATTTATTTTTTGAGACGGAGTTTCACTCTTGTTACCCAGGCTGGAGTGCAATGGCGTGATCTCAGCTCACCACAACCTCCGCCTCCTGGGTTCAGGCAATTCTCCTGCCTCAGCCTCCTGAGTAGCTGGGATTACAGGCACGCGCCACCATGCCCAGCTAATTTTTTGTATTTTAAGTAGAGACGGGGTTTTACCATGTTGACCAGGATGGTCTCGATCTCTTGACCTCGTGATCCACCCGCCTCGGCCTCCCAAAGTGCTGGGATTACAGGCGTGAGTCATCGCGCCCGGCTATTTTCTTTATTTTCTTTTTTTTTTATCCAGTTTATGTGGAAAGAAATGTGCCCTCAGGGTTACAAACTAAAGTTGAAATTTCTATAGAAAACTAACAGTAATTCTTTTTTCCTGAGCTATAAAACACATACACACACACACACTAAGCTGTCTCTAGTTTTTGGTGTTTTGTTATTGTTGTTTGGTTGGTTGGTTGGTTTGGCAGCTAGGTGGAGGGTCAGGCTTGAGAATCAACAGCATGAACACAACTGCTGCAATGACAACACAGGATGCTCATTTCATTTAATGGTTTCAGTGCAGAATATATATGCCAAAGTCATTTTAGAAGAAAAAAAGAGAAAGACTCCTAAAACTTTTCAACTTCTACTTCTGCACAAAAGTTTATTTCTCTAGTCCCTCTTCGAAGGCAAAAATGACTTCAGCTTTGGATTTTAAAATCTGTGTCATAGATTTCTTATCCAAAATAGTCTCATTCATATATGACATGAATATACTGAAATGACCCACTAAATCCTATATTATGCTTTCCAGCCTACAGTTTTAATGGAATTAACACCTACTACTCTGAGAGCATGTGCAGGACTTCTTGATTTAAAAAAAAGACCTTGGAAAAAAAGATTAACTGTTTTAAGTTGTAATGTCTTTTTTTTTTTTTTTTTTTAAAGAGACAGGGTCTCACTATGTTGCTCTGTGGAGCTCACTCAAAATCTTGGCTCAAGTGATCCTCTAGCCTCAACCTCCTGAGTAGTTGGGACTACAGGAACACACCACTACACCAGGCTAATTTTGTCTCACTATGCTGCCCAGGCTGGTCTTGAACTCCTGGCCAATCCCCCCACCTTGGCCTTCCAAAGCACTGGGGATTATAGGTGTGAGTCACCATGCCAGACCTAAACCCTAATTTCTGTATGTTTTGTAAAGAAAAGTGCCACTTCTTACTAGTGACAATGGTATATAGTCTTTAAAACTAGATTTTATAATTTTCTATTGTTTTGAAGACAGAGTGATTTCCCATCAATTTTGGGGCTTAATGTTCTTATATTAATCTGCATTAATTAAGCTGGCATTCCCATGGCTTAAATGAAATCCACAAACCTGAAGGTAAGAAAGCAGCTGGAGTAACCTGAAGGTAAGGAAGCTGGGTCTGGGATAGTTTTGAAGGCTGGAAAACAATAAGGCGACGTTGGACAGAAGCTAGAGATAGGTGGTGGGGAGGAGGTACCATATAAGTAACTTTCAAAGGGGCTTCGCTTAGCAGTTAGATGAGTCCTGAAAGCCAATCAGAAGGGTCCTTCCATGTGGCTTCTACGACTAACATGGCCAAACTCCAAAGTCCTTTGTTAAAAACAGCTGAAGAGAGCCCAATTTTGAAATAAGCCAAGGTCTATACACTTGTATATGTATATGTATCACATAATGAGGGAAATTTTTCTATAATTAATTAAGATAAGCAGGTGCTTAAAGTTGTATTTAAGTTCATACTTAGGTTTTAAAGCACAATTTATACATTAAAGAAGCTGATCACACAAAAACCTCTGCAATCAAGTGCTAGATACACATCATGAACATCGGAAAAAAATAAAGATATCCAAGCCCATACTTTAGATCACAAAAGTTGGGCAAGGGGTACTAACCACTATGAAATGCAATTCCTTCATGTTATAAATGACTTTAAACCTCCAGGGAAATTTAAGAAAGATGTCTAAGTCTCAAAATGAGAAAATGATAGTTTTACAACAAAGGTGGAAATGGTAAGAAAAAAACACAAAAGTTAGAAAACATTCTAAGTAATGTATTGTAATGTCTGGTTATGAAGGAAGAGGAAGACAAATAGAAAATTTAACACAGTAAAAATGAAAAAAATGCATATGTGCATTCTGAGTTTAAAGAAGATTACTTTGAAATTACTATAGTGAATTCTTTAGCAGAACACTTTTCGGTAACAACAGAATAAATTAATAAATCGGGGCTAATGATCTCCCCACAAATTCTGTCCTCTATAATCACAAATGTCTTATAAGAAAAGTCCATGCAGAAAACAGAGCTGAAGTCCCAGAACATTCGTAATTTTGCCTCAGCTGTGCACATCAATTCTCACAGGAACACAAAACTGACAGAACGTCTTCATGACCTCTCAATTAACAAGAAAGATCACAACAGCCCAACCGCTAGCAGTACCGTGTGCCTGCCACCTGTTAGCTGCTCTTGAGAAAGCCCCAAAACTGAGATCCAGCGAAGAACTAGGAACGCCTTTGTTGTACTCTTAACTATGGAAGCTACCAGAGTTCAGTTTAATCCAGCACCTTAAGGCAAAACTTCCCCCAAGGCCGGGGAAATCTTCCCATATCCGGGCTTTGGTAAAGCCCTCCTCTAGCTAAAGTCACGCAGGAGAATCCCAGGCGAAGCACTGTCACCTAGTAGTCCCAGAAGAAAGGGTCAAAGGTGAAGAAAGTTGGGGGACAAGAACCTAGGACCCTAGAAAGGGCTCAGTTTCTCTGGTGAAGAGTGAACACAATAAGGTGGGCAATCGCACTGGATGAAAGAACGCTGAGATTCCAGATCATGGGTAAGGGAAAAGAGAAGCTGAAAGGAGGGAGGAGGAGAAAAACGGAGAGGCATTGGCTGAGAGAGGAGCTGAGGCGAAAGGCAAGAAACCGAAGCTGGAAAAGGGCTGATGAGGCTGAGGAAAAACAGCGAGGCGAGAGATGCACGGAGGCGAGAAGGCTAAGCTGAGGTGAATAACGCGAGGCCAGAGTGAAGGAAAGGGCTGAGGTGAGTGAAGCACTGCAGGGACAAGGGACAGGCGAAGAGACCCCCACCCACAAGGACCGAGGCAGAACTCTAGATCCATCCCCCTTCAGGCTGTAAGCGACCAGCTGCACTCAGACCCTGTCGGCAGCCGAGACTCACCCAAAGGCTGCAAAAGCCCCACAGCAGGACATGGAGACCAGTCCAGACCCACAGTAGAACCAAGCGAGCGGAGGAAACCGCGGCGTTAGCGTGACCCGGATGCGCATCCCTAGGAACCGGAAGTAAGCGGCTAGAGTCACCTCACTATCCACACCTCGTTCCACTAGAAACCTCTGGGCGCATGTGTCGAGCCTGACCGGGCGGGGAAGCTCCTAGACACCGCCCACTCCGCCGGCCCGGCGAGCCCCGCCCATGGTCACGCCCCGCTCGGCGCCTACGCGTCTTGCAGCCGGCACCTGGGTGAGCCCCAGGCGGTCCTGGCGGTGCTGCAGCCCTCTCTTGTAGGGAGGTCTTTAAAAATGCGCGTAATCCCTACGTCGCTAAAAGGAACGTAAGGAGAAATGCTGGATGCATTTGGTAGATTTAGAAAAACTATGGGAAGAAGAATGAGTGGGAAGTTTGGGAAGACATTTGGTACGCTAGCCCAAGGTGATCTTTTTTTCTTTCTTTCTTTTTTTTGAGACGGAGTTTCGCTCTTGTTACCCAGGCTGGAGTGCAATGGCGCGATCTCGGCTCACTGCAACTTCCGCCTCCCGGGTTCAAGTGATCGTCTCACCTCAGCCTCCGTAGTATGTAAGACTACAGGCGCACACCACCACGTCCGGCTAATTTTGGTATTTTTTGGTAGAGACGGAGTTTCGCCATGTAGCCCAGGCTGGGCTCGAACTCCGGAGCTCAGTTCATCCGCCCGCCTCGGCTTCCCAAAGTGCTGGGATTTATTTACAGGCATCAGCCATCGCGCCTGCCCCCAAGGTGATCTTTTTATCCCCAAATTTAGTTTATTCTTAATATATTAAGCTTGCAATGAACTTCACTTCGTGCATATTGTTTTCAGAAACAAAATTATTAAATGCTTCGTTAATTTTAAATCATAAGCCAAGTATGGGCTAGAAGCAAGGTTGAATTCAGGCTTTGCGGAGACTTAACATTTATTTAATTTGGGGGCCCTCTTTAAAATAAAGCCGGGCGCAGCGGCTCATGTGTGAAATCCTAGCACTTTGGGAGGGGAGGGAGGGGTTGCTTGAGCCCAGGAGTTGGAGATCACCCTGGGCAACAAAGTTAGACCCTGTCTCTACAAAACAAACAAAGCAAAACAACAACAACAAAAATTAGTCAGTTGTGGTGCCACGCCCCTGACTGAGCCCAGGATGTCGAGGCTGCTATGAGTTATGATTGTGCCACTGCACTCCAGCCTGGGCAACAGAGACTCTGTCTCAAAAAAAAAAAAAATCCAAAATTACAAATACAATATTAGATATAAAAGTGAACCTTTTATAATGAGAAAAATTAAAAACATTTTTCATTAGCTCACAAATACCACAAATAAAATCCAGAAAAAAACACTATTTTTTTCTACATTTTTTTGACTGCATGTTTGAACACCTCTTCCGATGACAATGTACTAAGCAACATCATTTACTAAGATTCTTAACTCCTCTCTCACATTCCACATCTACTCCATGAGCAAGTTCTGCAAGATCTGCCTTCAAAATCTGTCCAGAATCTAACCATTTACTGCCTCTGATGGTATAAGCCACAGTCGGTCAGTGACTGTGTGTACCCTATGCATACCCTTGCCTTCCCACATATTTTTTTTTGAGACGGCACCTCCCTCTGTCGCCCAGGCTGGAGTGCAGTGGCCTGATCTCAGCTCCTCCTGGGTTCTCCTGCCTCAGCCTCCCAAATAACTGGGATTACAGGGGCCTGCCACCACACCTGGGTAATTTTTGTATTTTTAGTAGAGATGGGGTTTCGCCATGTTGGCCAGGCTTGTCTTGAACTCCTGGCCTCAAGTGATCCACCTGCCTCAAAGTGCTGGGATTACAGGAATCAGCCACCACTCCTGGCCTCCACAATCTATTAATACAGTAGCAATAGGCTCCTGTTAAAACCCCAATCAAATCATGTCCCTCCTCCAATGCATTCCTATTTCAGAGCAAAAAACCAAAATTCTTACATTGGCCTATACGACCTTCAAGATTTGACACCTCCAGTACAGCTCTGCTCTGACCTCAACTCCTACTCGTTCTGTCATCCTTCCCCTTAAAGCTCGCTGGCTTGCCATTCCTGAAACCTGCAGGTAGGCTCAGGGCCTTTGTGCTCTTCAGTCCCTCTGCCTGGAGTGCTCTTCCCCAATACCTGCATCATTCACCCTCTCACCTCATTTACATCTTTATTCACATGTCACTTTCTCAATGAGATCATCCCTGACACTACATTTAAAATTGGACCACCACCATCCTCCTTGTACTTTCCCACCCAGCAAGTTGCTTATAAATTTGGCTTAATGTCTCTCTTCCCCTACCAGAATGTAAGCTCCATGAGTCCATGAATATTTCATTTGTTCACAGATGTTTTTCACACCAGAATGGAGCCTGGCACATTGTAGTCACTCAGTAAATGTTTGTTGAATGAAAGGCTTAATTGCTTATTTACTTTGCTTTTCCTGGTCTGAAACCCTGCAAACTGAGCGACCAACTCCACCAGAGGGAACCCACGAGTAACCAATGCAATCGCCCCAGAAAAGTTATGCCTAAAGCATTTACATACATATACACGCAATTTAAGAACAAGAATATGTTCTGAGAAATGCCTCATTAGGTAGTTTCATCATTGTGCAAACATTGTAAAATGGACTTATACGCACCTAGGCTATATGGTATAACCTATTGCTCCTAGGCTACAAACCTATACAGCATGTTACTGTACTGAATACTGAATGAAATTGTAACACAATGGCAAGTATTGTGTATTTAAACATATAAATACAGAGAAAACATACAGTAAAAATATGATACAAGCTTATGTGACCACCATCATATATGCATTCTATTATTTACCAAAATATCATTATGTGGCAGCTATTTTAGAATTAAACAGAGCTACAAGAAAGCATGCAAATTCCTCCCCAGAGCAGAGGCTGTATCTTGCTGGCACTCCAGGGTCTTATATTCATTTAAGAATAAAATTCAGGGCTGGGCGCAGTGGCTCACGCCTGTAATCCCAGCACTTTAGGAGGCCGAGGCGGGTGGATCACGAGGTCAAGAGATCGAGACCATCCTGGTCAACATGGTGAAACCCCGTCTCTGCTAAAAAATACAAAAAATTAGCTGGGCATGGTGGCGCGTGCCTGTAATCCCAGCTACTCAGGAGGCTGAGACAGGAGAATTGCCTGAACCCAGGAGACAGAGGTTGCGGTGAGCCGAGATCGCGCCATTGCACTCCAGCCTGGGTAACAGGAGCGAAACTCCATCTCAAAAAAAAAAAAAAAAAGAATAAAATTCAAAGGCCAGGCATGGTGGCTCCCACCTGTAATCACAGCACTTTGGGAGGCAGATCACCTGAGGTCAGGAGTTCAAGATCAGCCTGGGCAATATGGCAAAACCTCATCTCTACAAAACATACAAAAATTATCCAGGTGTGGTGGCAGGAGCCTGTAGTCCCAGCTACTCAGGAGGCTGAGGCACGAGAATTGCAGGAGACAGAGCTTGTAGAGAACTGAGATGACACGACTGCATTCTAGCCTGGGCAACAGAGCGAGAGACTCCGTCTCCATAAATAAATAAATATATAAAGATAAAATAAAATAATAAAAATAAGACCTCTAATGTATATATTTCCATTTTAAAAAGACATGATGAATGTATGATCAGTGTTCTATAACAGTTATTAATTAAAACCCTCCTGATGGACATATATGAAGTACAATGGTCTGGATTTTATTTCCGTTGATGTTCTATATTGTACTTGAGACAATTTCTTATGATATACATGATCGTTGAGCCTCTAAAAGCAATCTGTAGTTGGTAGGATTGTAAAATGGTGCAACTTTATAGAAAGCAATATGGTGGTTCCTGAAAAAAATTAAAACTAGGACTAACGTATGATTCAGGAATCCTCTTCTGGGTATATATCCCTAAGAATTGAAGCAGGGTCTCCAAGAGATATTTGCACACCCATGTTCACAGCAGCACTATTCACAATAGCTAAGAGATGGAAGCAACCCAAATGTCCATTGATGGATGAACGTATGAACAAATGTGATACATACAATAGAATACTATGCAGCCTTAAAAAGGAAAGAAATTTGGCCAGGCACAGTGGCTCATGCCTGTAATCCCAGCACTTTGGGAGTCCAAGGTGGATGGATCACAAGGTCTGGAATTCGAGACCAGCCTGGCCAATATGATGAAACCCCATCTCTACTAAAAAATACAAAAATTAGCTGGGTGTGGTAGTAGGCACCTGTAATCCCAGCTACTCAGGAGGCTGAAGCAGGAGAATCGCTTGGACCTGGGAGGCGAAGGTTGCAGTGAGCTGAGATTGTGCCATTACACTCCAGTCTGGGCAACAGGTTGAGACTCTGTCTCAAAAAAAAGAAAAAAAAAAAAGGAAGGAAATTCTTGCACATGCTACAACATGGATAAATATTGAGGATATTATGCTAAATGAAATAAGCCATTCACAAAAGGACAAATACCATATGATTCCACTGATACGAGGTATCTTTTTTTGAGGGGGGATGGAGTCTCACTCTTATTGGCCAGGCTGGAGTGCAATGGCATGATCTTGGCTCACCGAAAACTCCACCTCCTGGGTTCAAGTAATTCTCCTGCCTCAACCTCCAGAGTAGCTGGGATTACAGGCGCCCACCACCATGCCCAGCTAAGTTTTTGTATTTTTAGTAGAGACAGGGTTTCACTATGTTGGTCAGGCTAGTCTCGAACTCCTGATCTCAGACGATCCACCCGCCTCAGCCTCCCAAAGTGCTGGGATTATAGAGGCAAGCTACCACGCCCAGCCTAATATGAGGTATCTAAACTAGTCAAATTTGTTCGGGTGTGGTGCCTTATGCTTGTAATCCCAATACTTTGAAAGGCTGGTTGGATCACTTGAGGTCAGGAGTTCGAGACCAGCCTGACCTACTAAAAATACAAAATTAGCCAGGTGTTGTAGCGCTTGCTTGTAATCCCAGCCACTCGGGAGGCTGAGGCAGGAGAATTGCTTGAACCCCGGAGGTGGAAGTTACAGTGAGCCAAGATCATGCCATTGCACTCCAACCTGGGCAACAAAAGTGAAACTCCATCTCAAAAAAAATAAAATAAAAACTAGTAAAATTCATAGATATGGAAAGTAGAATGGTGGATATAAGGGGCTGCGGAGAGAGGACGAAAGGGAGTTCTTTAATGAGCACAGAGTTTCAGTTCTTCAAGATGAAGAGACTTCTTTAATGAGTATAGAGTTTCAGTTCTCCAAGATGAAAAGGTTGGAGATATGTTTCATAGAAATGCAAATATACTTACTACTAAATTGTATAATTAAAAATGGTTAAGATGGTAAATTTTATGTGTTTTTACCACAGATAAATAAATTAATAGGGTTTAAAATCTATAGCAATCTAGTCATCACTGTAATAAAGACATGGGTCACTTTTGCCTACTTGATCCTGCATGGAGATTACTAGAGTCTTTTTCACAGTTTGGTTCAAACTTTCACCAGCAAAATGCTTTTGGAGTAGAATAAATTCAAATTTGTAAGATATTTATTACCATTGCTACCTTCAGAGCAAAGCATTTCCAGTTTCCTGAATACATTATCTTTACTCTCTTTACCCATAGGCATCTTTTCCATATCATCATTACAACTAACTATTCGTGTTTTTCAAACAAATCAGTATCAATCAGTATCATTTAGCAACATCCAAGATCTCTTGCTTGCTTTATAGAGAATGCATCTTGAACAAAACTTGAGTGTTTTAGGAACACCTTACAGAAATGCATGCTATAAAACCGTAACCAAGGGCCAGGTGCGGTGGCTCATGCCTATAATCCCGACACTTTGGCAGACCAAAGCCTGAAAAACATAGTGAGACCCGTTTCTACTAAAAATGCAAAAATTAGCTGGGTGTGGTGGCATGTGCCTGTAATCCCAGCTACTCAGGAGGTGAGACATGAGAATCGCTTGAATCCAGGAGGCAGAGGTGGCAGTGAGCCGAGATCGCACCACTGTACTCTAGTCTAGGTGATGGAGCCAGACTCTGTCTAAACAAACAAACACAAACCTGTAACCATGGATTAAAACTATAACCATGGAAATCTACATGAGATGTAAATGGGACATTTTCCCCATCCTTACCACAGTCAGCTTTGTATTCACCAAGACCACACTCAGCGTGTACTCTGATGATCTGTAAATACGTAACAAACTATCTCAAAACTCAGTGGCTTAAAACAACAACCACTATATTATATCTCACACATTTTGAGTCAGAAATTTGGGCAGGGCTCAGCTGGGTGATTTCTCTGTTCCATACCGCATCAACCAGAGTCAGTTGATGGCATTCTAGCTTGCAGGCAGGCTAGTCTGTAAGGTCCAACACATGTGCCTGACACAGAAAGGCTGGGTTCAGCTTGCCTTTCTTCATGTAGTCTCAGAGCCTTTCCATGTGGTCTATTAGGGTGGTTAAACTTCTTTTTTTTTTTTTTTTTCCTGAGATGGAGTTTCCCTTTTGTTGCCCAGGCTGGTGTGCAATGGCACAATCTCAGCTCACTGCAACCTCCACCTCCCAGGTTTAAGTGATTCTCGTGTCTCAGCCTCCTAAGTAGCTGGGATTACAGGTGCCAGCCACCACGCCCAGTTAATTTTATTTCTGTATTTTTAGTAGAGACAGGGTTTCACTATGTTGGCCAGGCTGGTCTTGAACTCCTGACCTCAGGTGATCCGCTCACTTCGGCCTCCCAAAGTGCTGGAATTACAGGCCTGAGCCACCGTGCCCAGCCTGGGGTAGTTGAACTTCTTACATGGCAGCTCAAGGCTCCATAGAGACAGGTTGTGGAAGCTGCCATTCTTTTAAGGCTAGCCTGGAAAGAGGCACAGCATCACTTCCTTTTAGTTTGTTGGTCAAAGCAGTCAGAGAAATATCCTAGATTCAAGGGAGAATCCGCCTTGTGATATGAGGAATAGACTCCGCCTTGTGATATGAGGAATGTTGAATAATTTGCAGCCAACTTTAATTCACTACAGTGTATTTTCTTTACGCGCTGACATTTTTTTTTCTCCTCAAAACTATTGTTCCAGTAACTATTATCTATCTGTCTGATGTTCACGATAAGAACTCCTGTGGAAAAGTTCATCCTGATGTGTATCTACCTGTTTACTCAGCAACTACTTTGTAAAATTCCAGACTCTTGAGGACACAAAAGAAAAAATCAGCTGGGTGTAGTGGCTCACACCTGTACCCAACACTTTGGGAGACTGAGGCAGAGGGTCGCTTGAGGCCAGGAATTCATGATAGCCTGATCAACGTACTAACACCCTATCTCTAACAACAACAACAAAAAGCCATAGTGGCCCATGCCCTGTAGTCTCAGCTCCTCAGGAGGCTGAGGTGGAAGAATTGCTTGAGTCCAGGAGTTCAAGACTGTAGTGACCTGTGATTGAACTATTGCACTCCAACTTGGGGGACAGAGTGAGACCCTGTCTCAAAATGAAACAAAACAGCCAAGTTCAGTGGCTCACGCCTATAATCCCAGCACTTTGGGAGGCTGAGGTGGGTGGATCTCCTGAGGTCAGGAGTTTGAGACCAGCCTAGCCAACATAGTGAAACCCTGTCTCTATTAAAAATACAAAAAAAGCTGAGCGCGGTGGAGCATGCCTGTAGTCCCAGCTACTCGGGAGGCTGAGGCTGGAGGATCACTTGAGTCTAGGAGTTCTGGGCTGCAGTATGCTATGCCAATCAGGTGTCTGCTCTAAGTTCAGCATCAATATGGTGACCACCAGGTTGCCTAAGGAGGGGTGAACCAGCCCAAGTCAGAAACAAAGCAGGTCAAAACTCCTGTGCTGATCAGTAGTGGGATCGTGCCTGTGAATAGCCACTGCACTCCAGCCTAGGCAACCTGGGCAACATAGCGAGATCCCATCTCTTGAAAAAGAAAAAAAATTAGCTGTGCATGGTGGTGGGTGCCAATAATTCTAGCTACTAGGGAGGCTGAGGCAGGAGAATCACTTGAACCCGGGAGCTGGAAGTTGCAGTGAGCAGAGATTGCGGCCATTGCACTCCAGCCTGGGCAACAAGAGCGAAACTCCATCTCAAAAATTAAAAAAAAAGAAAGAAAACAAAACAAAAACACCACAAATCAGGCTAAACTCCGTGCCCTCATGGAGCTCACATTCTAGTCAATCCATAGACAGAAATGTGTGTTGAGTATGTTCAACTGGGACGTAACATTCTTTCCTACTTCATTCTAGTGAACCTTCCCATACTGCAGACGTGGAAGTTTGTAAATGGCATTTCACAGGCTTCCATTTAGGTAGGATTCTGGGTGAGAACTAGATATTGTTCATTAGATGTACTTAGGTTGCAAGGTAGAAATGAGGAAGAAACCATTTTCCTGTATTGGATGTTTCCTGTTGGCTAGTATGATCATTGCTGGAGACATGGGTTTTGTTTTTTCTTAAAGACGAGTTTCCCTCTCGTTGCCCAGGCTGGAGTGCAATGGTGTGATCTCAGCTCACCGCAACCTCCACCTCCCAAGTTCGAGCAATTCTCCTGTCTCAGCCTCCTGGGTAGCTGGGATTAGAGGCATGTGCCACCATGCCTAGCTAATTTTGTATTTTTAGTAGAGACGGGGTTTCTCCAAGTTGGTCAGCCTGGTCTCAAACTCCCAAGCTCAGGTGATCCACCCACCTCAGCCTCCCAAAGTGCTGGGATTACAGGCATGAGCCACTGCACCCAGCTGTTTTGTTTTGGGAAGGAATTTCGCTCTTGGATCTCTGTTCACTGCAACCTCCACCTCCCAGGTTCAAGCGATTCTTCTGCCTCAGCCTTTCGAGTAACTGAGATTACAGCCACCTGCCACCACACCAGGCTAATTTTTATATTTTTAGTAGAGATGGGTTTTAGTAGAGATGGGTTTGCTAAGCTGGTCTCGAACTTCTGACCTCAGGTGATCCACCTGCCTCAGCCTCCCAAAGTGCCGGGATTACAGGCATGAGCAGCTGCTCCCAGTCCAGAATTTCCGTTTCTAATCTCCTCAAAGGTAGTAGCAGCAATAGGCCGAGCGCGGTAGCTCACACCTACAATCACAGCACTTTGGGAGGTCAAGACAGGTAGATCTCTTGAGGCCAGGAGTTTGAGATCAGCTTGGCCAACAGGACAAAACCCCGTCTCTACTAAAAATACAAAAAATATCCAGGCATGGTGGTGGGCACCTGTAATCCTAACTACCTGGGTAGCTGAGGCACAAGAATCACTTGAACCTGGGAGGTGGAGGTTGCAGTGAGCTGAGATAGCGCCACTGCACTCTGGCCTGGACAACAGAGTGAGACTCTGTCTCAAAGAAAAAGGAATGAAAGGAATTAGCAGCAATGATGGCTTGCCAAAACAGTACTTACCCAATCCTAACTTTCTTTCTTTCCTTTTTTGTTTTGTTTTTTTTTGAGACAGAGTCCCACTCTGTCACACAGGCTGGAGTGCAGTGGTCTCCTGATTTCGCCTCTCCAGCTTTTCAATTGATTTTGTAATCTCCCCAAATTAATTGCTTTCTGCTAATTTTTGTATTTTTAGTAGAGATGGATTTTATCATGTTGGCCAGGCTGGTCTCAAACTCCTGACCTCAGGTGATCCGCCCATATCGGCCTCCCAAAGTGCTGAGATTACAGGAATGAGCCACCATGCCTGGCCTACTACATATTATTTAGACCAGTAATTCTCAAAGCATGGTCTGGGGACCTCCTGGAGACCTCCAAGACACTAACAGGGAGCAAGTGAAATCAAAACTACTTTTTTTTTTTTTTTTTTTTGAGACGGAGTTTTGCTCTTGTTACCCAGGCTGGAGTGCAATGGCGCAATCTTGGCTCACCGCAACCTCCGCCTCCTGGGTTCAGGCAATTCTCCTGCCTCAGCCTCCTGAGTAGCTGGGATTACAGGCACGCGCCACCATGCCCAGCTAATTTTTTGTATTTTTAGTAGAGACGGGGTTTCACCATGTTGACCGGGATGGTCTCGATCTCTTGACCTCGTGATCCACCCGCCTCGGCCTCCCAAAGTGCTGGGATTACAGGCGTGAGCCACCGCGCCCGGCCCAAAACTACTTTTAAAATGACACTAACTCATTATTTGCCGTTTTCACTCTCATTCTTTCAAAAGTGTGGTGGAATTTTCCAGGGACTATGTGCTGATTCATTGCTAATGGCTAATGGAATGTTGCTGATATATTCTTGTATTTTAAATATTCCTGAGTTTTAATTTCTAAGAGAGAAAATATAAATAGCTATAATCCATATAAACGAAAGCTCTTTGGGGTCACCAGTAATTTTTAACAGCATTAAGGAATCCTGATACCAAAACATTTGAGAGCTGCTGACCTAAGTCATTGTGTATATTCATTCTTGTACTATTTGCAGTGACCCCACTTTGGCCATTTCTGGATGCCTGATTCCCACACATGACTATACCCATGCCATGTTCAACACTCTCCTACCAGGATGCCTTTCTATTTTGATTAACACACTTGAGACAGTATCTTCTTGCACATGACCAGTAACAGCTGTTTTGGCACAGCCTTGGGACTCCACATAACTGTGAACTGTTCTCATGGCCAACACAAGACCCACAGACCAGCCGTTTGCCCTACTGGTGCTGATTATCTTTTCTGGCTGACTCATCTGGGATACCTGGTTTCTGCCCCTGCCTTCCCCGGATTGACCCACTCTCGCCTCCTGTTCCTACTCCTAGTTCCCCTCCTGTTCAGGTGGCCACTGCTGTGCGGAGCAGTTGTCAGCTGCCCACAACTAAACTGAGTTAGTTGGGTTAGTAGGGACCCGTATCCCTGTTCAATTTCAGAGAGTGAGCTGTGTCAAACTCAGGTTGTTTGGAAGTTTCCTGCCAACCAGATAACGGACTCATATTTGCTTTTAATCACAGCTATACCCGCTGGGTGCCGAGGCTCACGCCTGTAATCCCAGCACTTTGGGAGGCCAAGGTAGGTGGATCATTTGAGGTTAGGAGTTCAAAATCAGCCTGGCCAACATGGTGAAACCCTGTCTCTACTAAAAATACAAAACTTAGCCAGGGTGGTGGTGCGTGCCTGTAGTCCCAGCTACTCTACTTGGGAGGCTGAGGCAGGAGAATCACTTGACCCCAGGAGGTGGAGGTTGCAGTGAGCAAGATCGCACCACTGCACTCTAGCCTGGGCGACAGAGCAAGACTCCATCTCAAAAAAAAAAAATTATGACTATAAGTTCTCCCAAGAATGCCATTATCAGTGTGTTTATACTCTATAATTAGATTTAAAGTTAAAACATAAACTGTTGGCCAGGCGTGGTGGCTCACACCTGTAATTCCAACAATTTGAGAGGCCAAGGTGGTTGAATAACCAGAGGTCAGGAGTTCAAGACCAGCCTGGCCAACATGGTGAAATCCCATCTCTACTAAAAATACAAAACTAACCAGGCGTGGTGGCACATGCCTGTAATCCCAGCTACTCGGGAGGCTGAGGCAGGTGAATTGCTTGAACCCAGGAAGCAGAGGTTCCAGTGAGCCAAGATTGTACCATTGCACTCCAGTAAGACTCTGTCTCAAAAAAACAAAGAAAACATAAACTGTTAACAATGGACATTACTTGTGGATAGAAGTAAAGGGACTATGTTATACGCTTCTGTCGACTTTGCCTTTTTTTTTCTTTTTTTTCCCCCATAGTAAGAATGTATAGACTTTCAAGGGCTCTGGAAACAGATTGTGTGTTTGAATCCTGGCTCTCCCAATTATGCTTGTGTGCACTTGGACAGGTGGAGTATTGGTCATTACCTCAGTTTTCACATATGTAAAATGGAGATTTAAAACAGCACCAGCCAGGCGCGGTGGCTCACGCCTGTAATCCCAACACTGGGAGGCCAAGGCAGGCGGATCACTTGAAGTGAGGAGTTCTAGACCAGCCTGGCCAATATGGTGAAACCCCGTCTCTACTAAAAATACAAAAATTAGCCAGGTGTGGTGGTCCATGCCTGTAATCCCAGCTACTCAGGAAGCTGAGGCATGAGAATCTCTTGAACCTGGGAGGCAGAAGTTGCAGTAAACTGAGATCGCTCCACTGCACTCCAGCCTGGGTGACAGAGCAAAATTCTGTCTCAAAAATAAGTAAAAATAAAATTTAAATACATCAAAAAAGATTTTTTAAAACGCCTTTATCTCATAGAGTTAAAAAACAAATATATGTAAAGTGTTTAGAATTATGACAGATACATACACATATAAATGATTAAAAATCAGAAAACAATGGACTCATAGAAGCTGTACTATGGGCTGGACGTGGTGGCTTATGTCTGTAATCCCAGCACTTTGGGAGGCTGACTCGGATGGATCTCTTGAGGCCAGGAGTTCGAGACCAGCCTGGCCAACATGTTG
Organism: Aotus nancymaae; assembly: GCF_030222135.1. NCBI lineage: Eukaryota > Metazoa > Chordata > Mammalia > Primates > Aotidae > Aotus > Aotus nancymaae. The sequence goes on from NW_026988467.1 coordinate 24,692,865, forward strand.
AAACTCTGTCTCTACTAAAAATACAAAAATTAACTGGACGTGGTGTCAGGTGCCTGTAATCCCAGCTACTCAGGAGACTAAGGCAGGAGAATCGCTTGAACCTGGGAAGTGGAGGTTGCAATGAACTGAGATTGCCCCGTTGCACTCCAGCCTGGGCAACAAGAGTGAAACTCCGTCTCAAAACAAACAAACAAACAAACAAAAAAAAAAACAACTATACTATGAGCTTTCAAGAGTATAGAGATGTAGGAAAAAAAAATTAATAAACCTCAAAGTCCTGATCTTTATCAGGAAACTTGAGATGCTATTAACTTAAGTGCTTTAGAGGATGCCAAGCACCAAATTATCCAGACTGCTTTGTTTATAAAGACAAGGCCATGGGTTAGTGAATTTTTACATAAGAGTTACCATAAAATTTAAGATACATCTAAAAGAATTCTTAACTATATCATCATAAAAATAGACTAAGTCTTTTAATTAAAAAGACAAAGAGCTTTTCTATACTATTGAAATGCTTGTTTTAATAATCTCAGGGAGTATTTACTTGTAATCCTGAGGCTATTAATTTTTATTACAGGAAACTACATTTTTAAAATAATGTTTGTTATAGGAAATGGTGGTTATTCATTCAAAGCTATAAACTATGTTTGTTGTGGACGGTTAATTCTACTCTAACTTGGTGATAAATTAACCCACTCACCATGACCTAACTAATCTAAACCTAATTAACCTGGCCAGCATAAAAGCCTGGGCAGATTCTCTTAAGTTTGGGAATACATTTTTTTTTTCACCATTATTCCTGCACAGCAATCACTGGCAGGAATACATCTAAATACATTCCTTCATGTTAAAAAAAGTTATAAGAAAATAAATATAAGACTCAAATAAATTAACTTTAAAGAACAATGCAGGCAGGGCACGGTGGCTCACACCTATAATCCTAGCACTTTGGGAGACCGAGGCAGGTGGATCACTTGAGGTCAGGCATTCAAGACCAGCCTGGCCAACGTGGTGGAAACTGTGTCTCTACTAAAAATACAAAACTTAGCCGGGTGTGGTGGCGCATGCCTGTAGTTCCAGCTACTTGGGAAGCTGAAGGAGGAGAATGGCTTGAACCCAGGAAGTGGAGGTTGCAGTGGGCCGAGACAATGCCATTGCACTCCAGCCTGGGTGACAGAGCAAGACTCCATCTCAGAAAAAAAAAAAAAGCAATGCAGAGAGTGACACACTGATACATCCTGCAACATGGCTGAAACTTGAAAACATTATGCTGTGCTAAGTGAAATAAGACAAAGGGACAAATATTATATGATTCCACTTACATGGGGTACCTAAAATAGACAGTAGAATAAAGGTCCCCAGAAGCTAAAAGTAGGGAGTAATGGAGCATTATTGTTTAGTGGTACAGAGTTTTCGTTTGTGTTGATTTTAAAAAGTTCCAAAAATTGATAGTGGCGATGGTTGTACAACCTTGTAAATGTACTTAATGCCACAGATTTGTACACTTTAGAATAGTTAAAACTGTAATCTTATATTATGCGTATTTTACCACAAAAATACTATACCAAAAAAATGTAAAATTTTTTACATGACAACTAGCATGAACGCTTCAAAATGCCAACATCATGAAAAATCCACATGTAGGGGATTTAGACTAAAAGAGAGTAAAGAGGCGCAATAAACAATTGCAATGAGTATACTTTCATTCAATCCTGATTTAGGAAAAAGTCTACAAAATCCCTTCTTATATCAGTTGAGGAAATTTGAAAATGAACTAGCAATTAGAAGATATTACGAGGTAGCATGGAGGCTCACGACTCTGATCCCAGCATTTTAGGAGACCAAGGCTGGAGGATTGCTTGAGCCTAGGAGTTGGCATGCACCTGGTTCCAGCTACTCAGGAGGCTGAGGCAGGAGGACCACCTGAACCTAGGAGGTTGAGGCTGTAGTGAGTTGTGATCATACCACTGCACTTCCAGCCTGGGTGACAGAGTAAGACCCTTTTTCAAAACAAAACGAAGAAACAAATAAACAAAACTTTCTGCTACCTAGATCCCTGGAGTTACCATGTGTGTTTTTTTGAGGCTTGACGTTCAGCTTTCCTTCGGTGAGCTATCCCATAGCTTTCCAATAAAATATTTTTGCTGTTGTTATTAAGACCATAATTTGTCACTGATTTTTTTTTCTTTTTTGAGACGGAGTTTCACTTTTGTTGCCCAGGCTGGAGTGCAACGGCACAATCTCGGCTCACACAACCTCCGCCACCTGGGTTCAAGCGATTCTCCTGCCTCAGCCTCCCGAAGTGCTGGGATTACAGGCGTGAGCCACAGAGCCCAGCCTGTCACTGATGTTTTCAAACAATGAACCATGGCTGATCCAATGTTTTATCTATAAAAGACATATAGGCTGAGCGTGGTGGCTCACGCCTGTAATCGCAGCACTTTGGGAGGCCAAGGCAGGCATAGAGCACGAGGTCAGGAGATTGAGACCTTCCAGGCCATGGTGAAACCTCGTCTCTACTAAAATACAAAAAAATTAGCCGGGTGTGGTGGCGCACGCCTGTAGTCCCAGCTACTCGGGAGGCTGAGGCAAGAGAATGGCTTGAACTCGGAGGGCAGAGGTTGCAGTAAGACTCTGTCCGCCCCCGCCCCCCCAAAAAAGACATAGAAACTCGGCAAAGTGAAAATTCCTACCATAAAAAAAAGTTCTGCTTTTGTGTAACAGTTTAATACTCTCCAGGCAAGAGACAAATTACGACTTTGTGAAATGAGCTGTGACTACAAAACTAATAAAAATCATCCAGAGGTGAAACGGATGAAAGATGAGAGAGGCATTACAGGTACTCTGCCTCTGGAATACAATTCCACTTTCCCACCAAAGAAGGCAATGGGAGGGAAAGGAAGCGGAAAGTGGAAAAAAACTTCTGTGGCCCCCTTGAGTAGGAATCTGGCAATAATCTGGCTGCTATTTACTAGCACGCACCGTCCGAGGCACTATGTTAATCCTTCATATGCAGCGCCTCACTGTCTTCTCCCAAGGGCACAATTATTATCTATTATTTGGCTATAAAGATTCTGATTCGCTTCATTTTACAGAAAACTGGGGCACAAGGTTGTTAAATCATTAAGTCGAAGTCCTAGAGGTGGGAGAGGCAGGATCCAAACACAAGTGTGTCACTTCAGCGCTGGGATAGGAACACCTTGAAGGTGAAGGAGCCCAGCGAGCTGCAGCTTCCTAGTCCAGCCTCACGTCGGCATCTCAGAGGCCTAAGCTCCTCCCACACATATGCCTGAGCCAATCCGGAGAGAGGCCAATGGATATTGATAGACTCAGCCCCTCTCCATCCTCTCTGGACCCAAACTGTGTTTGCAAACTTTGTACATAGCACTCAACTGCTAGCTTCCGAAGTTCCCATGAGTCACCTCCACTTCCTGCAAGATCTGGGTCTGGATGAGACCTAGCCAGTCCTATGCCCCACCCTCCCAAGTTATGGTACTTGTAAGCCCTGCTTCTCCATGTTTTCTCCCACTCCCACCTATTCTCCGAGACTTAGTAAAGGCTAGTGGTTAAATTTAACCAACTAGGCTTACACAACAACCCTACTAAAAAGTCATGGTTATCATTTCTATTTTTAGGTTGAGGAGCCTGAAAAATGAAGATTCTTACACTCAGAAGCACAGACTTTGGTCTGCTTCGCCACTGCTTCTGTGTGTAAGATTTAGTTGGGGCTGTTGTGAGGATAAAATGTACTAACCCATAGAATGTACGTGTGTGCGTGTGTGTGTGTGTGTTACAGTGCCTGGCACCTTGTAAGCACTCAGTAAATAATAGTATTATTCTCATTACTTTCGTTGTTCATTGTTATCCCCATACAATAGTCTGTCCAACCTAACTCTCATCCCTGTCTTCTGGTTTGTGGCCTAGATCCGCCTTCTCTTGTCAATACATATATTTTTTTCTCTCTAGAAGTGAATCCCAACCCTGGGAGGACTCCCAGGTCACTGATGAGTCTTCTTCTATTATGCAGATCTCCTAGAATCAGGAGTTTGGCCTGCCTGATTTTTCATTTATTAAACGTATTTCCGGGTGGATTTTTGTTGCAATGCTCACCAGTTTTCATCTAGGACTTGAATGTAGATGGTATCCCCTGGGAGAATCAATAAAAGATGGGGGTACATGGGGTGGGGTTAGAGGCTGGACTCTCAAGTTAGCTGGGCCTGACCTGGCACTTGCTGGCTGTGCTTCAGTTTCCTCAGCTATAAAATGGGGAGTCTTGGCCAGTTGCAGTGGCTTATGCCTGTAATCCCATCACTTTGGGAGGCCAAGGCAAGCAGATCACTTGAGGTCAGGAGTTTGGGACCAGCCTGAGCAACATGGTGAAGCCTTCTATCTCAATGAAAAATATTTTTTAAAAATTAGCCGGGTATGATGGCACATGCCTGTAATCCCAGATATTTGGGAGGCTGAGGCAGGAGAATCAATTGAACCCAGGAGGTGGAGATTGCAGTGAGCTGAGATCGTGCCACTGCACTCCAGCCTGGGCAACAGACCAAGACTCCGTCTCAAAAATAAATAAATAAATAAAATAAAATGGAGAGTCTCTCTCTTTCAGGGATGTAGCAAGGATTCCATGATATAGTGTCTGGCAAGCCCATGTGCCTGGCACAGAGTAGGTATGAATGATGTCAGTTTCCTTCCCTCTTGGGCCCATCACCAGCTTGAAATACTGCCAACAGCATTTTAAAAGAGGGGTCCCATCTCTGAGGAAGTGGCAAGACGCCCCCTCTCCTGTTGCCCCTTCTACTTTCTCCCCATCCACTCCCTCTTTTGATCCGACGAACCTTTGTCATTCTGAAGTTGGGGGTGGGAGGCTGTTCTGAAGGCCCCATGTGGCCCACCCTGCTCGAATGCCATTTAGTCAGGAGCCAGGCTTGCCGTTTAGAAAAACACACCCATTCTGGAAACTACCACTTAAGGAAAAACTTTCAAAAACAACAGTAAAGATTATTAAGGGCCCGTAGGGAAAACTCCAGAACTTGGATTGTCTAGGTTAAGAAAGTAAAGGGCAAGAGTGAGCTGCTGAGAAACAGTATTTGAGGAGGCAGAGCCAAATATTGATAGGTAAGTACATGCTGTAGATTGACAGGGGCGAGAGGTAGGGTGTTAAAAGGGTCTTGGCAAGTCCATTGATGAAGGAGCCTCACACCTGTAGTCCCAGCACTTTGGGAGGCCGAGATGGGTGGATCACAAGGTCAGGCGTTCAAGACCAGCCTGGTCAAGATGTCGAAACCCTGTCTCTACTAAAAATATAAAAATTAGCTGGGCATGGTGGTGCATGCCTGTAATCCCAGCTACTCAGGAGGCAGATGCAGGAGAATCGCCTGAACCTGGGAGGTGGAGGTTGTGGTGAGCCGAGATCGTGCCATTGCACTCCAGCCTGGGCAACAAGAGCGAAACTTCGTCTCAAAAAAAAAAAAAAAAGAAAGAAAAAGAATGCCGAATTATAAATACCACATTACTAGGACCCTTCTTGGGCTTTAAAAGTAGTTTGTGCAGCTGAGGGGCCCTGGGACTCTGCTAACTTCACAGTGAATTTACTTGTAGCCAAGGGTACAACAAGTGATCTGATAACACAGGTTAGGGAAATGGTCTCAGAACTTGATTGTTCTGGAAACTTCTTTTTTTCCTTCTTCCCCTAAGTAATACTTTCTCAGCCTGCAAAATGCAATGCAAAGCCTGCCCTCCACTCAAAACTCCCACCAGATGTGGTCCTTCCCCACCATGGTGGTTTCATGCTTCACCTTCATGCCTGTACCTATCACACACTCATTTGTACCACTCTGTTTGTGTATTAGTCATCTCTAACCTATACCCATTCATTCTCTCAGTTTTAATGGATCAGGCATCCAGACATGGCTTAGCTAAGTCCTTGGTCAGCGAAGGCTCAGTGGAAAAGATCTGTTCCTAGCTCACATGATTGTTGGCAGAATTCAGTTCCTCACAGGCTGTTGGATTGAGGCCTCAGTTCCTCAAGAGCTGCTGGCGGGAGGCCTCCCTGGGTTCCCTGCCATGTAGCCTCTCTGTCAAGTAGGTGTGGCAGCTGGCTTCCTCAGACCAAGTGAATGAGAGGGCAAGAAAAAGAGAGAGAGAGAACTAGCAAGACGGAAGTCACAGTTCTTTGTAACCTAATCACAGAAGTGACATCCTATCACTTTTGTCATATTCCATTCATCAAAAGCAATTCACTAGGTCCAGCCCATATTCATGGGTAGGGAATTACACAAGGGCATGAATACCAGAAGGCAAGGATCACTGGAAACCTTGTTAAAAGCCGCCTACCACACTGTCACTCCTTCTCATTACCTGTTGCCCTGCCTGCTTCTGCCATTCCATTATGAAGCCCCTTAAAAACAAGGACCACATTTTACTCTGTGCTTCTTGTGCTTGTTAAGTGAATGATGATGAATAAATGAGTGGTTAGTTACTCAAGGTAGCAGAAACAGGAACAAAAGTGTATCATTTTACTTAAAAGAGACTGCTATTTATCGTTTTTTGACCCAGCCATTTCACTTCTGGAAAGTTAAGAAAATAACCAAGAATGTAATTACAAGAGTATATTAAGAAGCTTAGTTAAGGCCAGGTAACGGTGGCTCATGTCTGTAATCCCGGCACTTTGGGAGGCCAAGGCAGATTGATTACCTGAGGTCAGGCATTCGAGACCAGCCTGGTCAACATGGCAAAACTCCATCTCTACTAAAAATGAAAAAATTAGCTGGACATGGTGGCATGTGCCTGTAATCCCATCTACAAGGGAGGCTGAGGCATGAGAATCACTTGAACCCGGGAGAAGGAGGTTGCAGTGAGCCGAGATCGTACCACTGCACCCCAGTCTGGGCGACAGAGTGAGATTGTGTCTCAAAAAAAAAAGCAGCTTAGTTAAAAGGTAGTCCATTATAGCATTGGTTATAATAGCAAACTGCCCTCTCAGAAGCAAAAATAAAAACAACTAAACTGTAAACTACTTGAGTGTCCAATGATAAAGGACTGATTAGCTGCTAAGCTATACACATCCAGTGGATATTCTGCAGTCATTAAAATGAAAAATGGCAGGGAAAGACGCTTATATTATGGTATTTTTTTTTTTTTTGAATCAGAGTCTTGCTCTGTTGCCCAGGCTGGAGTGCAATGGCGCCATCTCGGCTCACTGCAACCTCTGCCTCCTGCGTTCAAGCAGTTCTCCTGCCTCAGCCTCCTGAGTAGCTGGGATTACAGGCACCTGCCACCATGCCCGGCTAATTTTTGTATTTTTAGTAGAGATGGGTTTCGCTATATCGGCCAGGCTGGTCTCTTGGCCAGGCTGGTCTCAAACTCCTGACCTCGTGATCTGCCTGCTTCAGCCTCCCAAAGTGCTGGGATTACAGGCGTGAGCCACTGCACCTGGCCAGTACTTTTTTTTAATGTTACAAAGCAGTGTATGCATTTTATCTTTACACAAAGTTAATATACATGTTAAAATAACTTGGGCAGATACTACTTAGTCCAGGGCCTGATACCTAGGCTAGTTTTCTCCTTTCAAATCGGAGACCTCTGCTGCAAGCAAGCTCCAGCAGATCCTCAGTCAGGCCAAGAACATCTGAGCTTGATCCCTTCTTTGTATTTATTGGAGTTGGAGGTATTAGAGCAGCACTGTATATCTTGAGTCTGGCACTGTTCAATCCAGATGTTAGTTGAGACAAAAAGAATTACCCAGAGGCCAGGTGTGGTGGCTCACACCTGTAATCCCAGCACTTTGGGAGGCTGAGGTGAGCAGATCACATGAGGCTAGGAGTTCGAGACCAGCCTGGCCAACATGATGAAATCTTATCTCTACTAAAAATACAAAAAATTAGCTGGATGTGGTGGTGTGCACCTGTAATCCCAGCTACTCAAGAGGCTGAGGCAACAGAATCACTTGAACTCTGGAGGCGCAGGTTGCAGTGAGCTGAGATCATGGCACTGTGCTCCAGCCTGGATGACAGAGTGAGACTCAGTCTCAAAAAAAAAAAGAAAGAAAGAAAGAAAGAATAACCCAGAGCCCTGGAACAAACTGGGTCCCAATGATCCATCAAAGTTCTACTCAGTGAATGTGGATTATAGCAAACTGAAGAAAGAAGGTCCAGATTTGTAAATGAAATGTCTAACCATTAAAGCTGCTTTCGAATGAAGGTCTTGCTGAAGTCATCTGCACAATTTTCCATTTAATCAGGAAATATTTCTCCTCTAAATACGTGAAATCATGTTGATGTAATGTGTTGGCAACTACATTGATTAATAAATAAGTGAAACTTGAAAAAAATTCTGGAAGGATTAAATCAGTTTTGAACGGCCATGAAGTTCAGATAAGCCAGTTTTAAGTTGCATTAAACAAACAGATGTTTTGGTTTTTTGTCTTACTCACATAATAAGATGCCTGGAGGCAGGCAGATTCTGGCCCTAGTTCATTTGTTGTTTCTTTTCCTTTTTTTGAGTCAGAGTCTTTCTCTGTCACTAGGCTGGAGTCCAGTGGCGCAATCTTGGCTCACTGCAACCTCCACCTCCCGGGTTCAAGTGATTTTCCTGCCTCAGCCTCCTGAGTAGCTGGGACTACAGGTGCGCACCACCACACCTGGCTAATTTTCGTATTTTTAGTAGAGATGGGGTTTCACCATATTGGCTAGGATGGTCTTGATCTCTTGACCTCATGATCCACCTACCTCGGCCTCCCAAAGTGCTGGGATTACAGGCGTGAGGCACCGCGCCTGGCATGGCCGTAGTTCTTTCTAGCTCAGTGTCACCACAGTTCTTTCGGCTTTCCCCTCTTGCTTGCCACCCCATGGTCATAAGATTGTTCCCCCAGCTCCAGGCATCTCACCCACATTCAAAGCAGGAAGAACAGGTATGGGGACACCCCAGTCATGGCTGACTCTACTAGGAAAGCAAAAGCTTTCCTAGAAGTCCCCCACCAGACTTCCTTAACTCTCCCACTGGGTGAGTCATATGGACATTCCCAGACACAGGGGAGGCTGAAGACACTAAAAACAGAATTTCATGATTGATATTGAAAAGTATGATTTGTGCTCCAAGGCTGGGCACTCAAACAAACTTGGAGTTCTGTTAGGGAAGAAGGGGAAGGGATCAACTAGCTGTTAACCCCTTTAGACAGGACACAGTGCTTCCTATTTTGTCACAGTCACCTCACTCCTTTTAGATTGCTTTACTCAGTTAATCACCTGCCTAGCCCCTGTGAAGGCATTTAACCTTTTAATACTTGGATACAAGGCTCAGATTTAGAAAGCATGAAAAGATTGCTAATTATCTCCATTATCCATTATTTCCCCCTTTCTTCTAGTAATAAAATAACTTTCACCCCAAGATATAGCAGGGTATATGGCTGCCCAGATCCAGATCATAGTTCATGGTCACTGTTGCCATGGTAGCTATCTGGGTGTGACCATGTAACTAAGTACTCACCACTGGAAAATGTATAGATTGACGTGATCATCACTTCTACATCATTTCCTAAAATGAAATTGTTAGCCATTTACTTCCTCTTTCCCTGACTTCCTACAGGCTTGGATATAGATGCTTCAATGATGTCCTTGGAGACCGCAGAGCAACAAGATAGAAGGAACCTGTATCCCCAAATGACTCCCTGGAGCAGAGCCCCTTATGCACCTCTGCACTCATCCTGAACCACCCATATGCTTAAAGAGATAAAACAGCAACAAAAGACAAAAAGAGAAAAACAAACAAAACCTGTAAAACAAGAGATTCAAAATAAATTTAGCTGGGCCGTGGTGGCTCATGCCTATAATCCCAACACTTTGGTAAGTAGGAGGCAGGAGAATCACATAAGCCCAAATGTTCAAGACCAGCCTGGGCAACATAGTGAGACCCTAAAGTAGCTGGGCATCGTGGCCCATGCCAGTAATCCCAGCTATTCAGGAGGCTGAGATGGGAGAATCACTTGAGCCTGGGAGGTTGAGGCTGCACTGAGACATGATCCAGTCATGGTGGTGAGCACCTGCAGTCCTAGCTACTCAGGAGGCTGAGGCAGGAGGATTCCTTAAACCCAGGAGTTTGAGGTTACAGTGAGCTATGATCACACCATGGTACTCCAGCATGGAAGACAGAATGAGACCCTGTCTCAGTAATAAATAAGTAAATAAATTTATTCTGTATTTTTGAGTCTCTTTACTAAAGCAGCTTATTCTGTTCCTTAACTCATATATGAAAAAATAACTTCATTATGCCATTGGGCTGTTGTTAATAGTTTAAAACAAAAAAAGGAGGTTGGAAGCTAAGATGAAAAAAGAGAGGAGTCAAATAAATGGAGGAATAGGAGGTGTTCTTATAAAGACCTGCATTCCTGGGGAGGCAACTGAATAAATAGGCAGGACAGAAGCCCTGCTGGGCTCTGCTTTGGAGTTAATACGGTTTGGCATTGAAGCAAAATACAAAGACCAGGGTGAAGTGGAACCATTGCAGCCTACATACAGCAGGAAGGCCCATGGTTCAAGAAGGGTCTGTGTAGATATGAATTAGATGGGAGGACCATTAGTCAGGGTCTTTAGGTTGCAACCAACACAAAGCAACTCTGACTTGCCCAAACAAAACAAATAATTTACTAGAAGGACATTGGGAAGACCAAAGAATCTAAGGAAGATCTCAACAGCCAAGGCCATGGAAAGGATAAGACGCAGGTAAGCTGGGAGGCCGAGGTGGGGGGATCACTAGGGTCAGGAGATCGAGACCATCCTAGCCAATATGGTGAAATCTCGTCTCTACTAAAAAATACAAAAATTAGTTGGGCGTGGTGGCACACGCCTGTATTCCTAGCTACTTGGGAGGCTGAGGCAGAAGAGTTGCTTGAACCTGGAGGCGGAGGTTGCAGTGAGCCGAGATCGTGACACTGCACTCCAGCTTGGCGCCTGACAACAGAGCGAGACTCTGTCTCCAAAAAAAAAAGATGCAGGTAAGCTCTGGGAATCCCACTTACAGAAACTTGGGGTTACCCTAGTATGCAGCAGAACCACCTGCAGGGGTTTTTAAAACACAGGTTGCTGGGGCCTATCCCCAGAGTTTCTAATTCAGCAGGTGTGAGGTGGGTCCTGGAAATCTGTATTTCTAACAAGTTCCCAGATGCTGTTGCTGCAGGTCCAGGGACCCCCTTATGAGAAGCACTGCTTTAGAGGAAACACATTAAATGACTCAGCTCCCACTTCCTTCCATCCCTGAGAGTCTCCACAGTTCCAAAGTCCTGAGAAAGTCCAGCTGACCCAGGATTGAGTCACTCCTGTGGTCAGAGAGGTGATTGGCAGCCCTGTGAGTGTCACATGGGGTGGGGGTGGGGGAAGTTCCTCCAAGGAAGGAACGCTGGACACAAAACTAGAAGATGTCCTCAAAATGGTAGTTGGGCAAGCTGAATGCACAACTCTCTCCATCCGGAGCAAGATCTGCGGAGCAACTTCTCCTCTCGGGGCAGAATGTTCCAGAATAGAGAACTGGAGGCGGGATGGGGTGGTAGGGAGAAAGAGAAGGTAGACTCCTACAGATCATTATCTCTATTCTAACCTTATTTTGTTTTCTTGTCAAGAGAGGACACTCCTGCCCGCTAGAGACCAGTGATCAATTCCACAGTGGCTTTGCTGACTACGGAAGCCCTGAGGAGTCAGTAGACCTTGCATTGAGACCCATTTTGACCAATTAGGCCACGGCCCAGGACAACATGTCATCGTGTGTGTTGTAGCTTTTCTCAGCTGCAGGGAGATTAACAGAGACAGTTCCTGAAAAGCCTAGTATCTCATTTTTGCATCATACTGTATATGCTCCTGTAGGGGAGAAGAAACTTCCTTCTACCCTCTTAGGTTCTATGGCAGGCCTAAGTATTAATCTCAAACAGACATAAAATAGAGTAACACAAGAAAGGCATATGAATTTTTAAAATATTTTATGTATACACAGGAGTCAGAAGGAAAGTGAAAACCCAAAGAAGTAATCAGGCCCAAAAGCTTACCTACCTTTTTACATAAAGAATAATAAATTGGTGGGTGATGTGAACTGGAGTCTGAGCCACCTATAAAGAGAACAACAACAATAACAAAAGAATGACAGGCCGCGCGCGGTGGCTCACGCCTGTAATCCTAGCACTTTGGGAGACCAAGATGGGTGGATCACCTGAGGTCAGGAGTTCAAGACCAGCCTGGCCAACGCGGGGAAATCCTATCTCTACTAAAAATACAAAAATTAACCGGGTGCAGTAGCAGGTGCCTGTAGTCCCAGCTACTCAGGAGGCTGAGGCAGGAAAATCACTTGAACATGGGAGACAGAGGTTGCAGTGAGCCAAGACTGTGCCACTGCACTCCAGCCTGGGCAACAGTGAGAGACTCCATCTCAAAACAAAAAAAGAAGAATGACAAATCGTGGGGATGTGACAAGACAAAGAGGCTTGGGCTAAAGGCAGTTCATTGTGGGACAATGACTAGGAAATACATGGGGTTGAGTAGGTCGTTTGTACAGGCCCACTGCACCATCAATCCCCAGTCTCTGGTGATGGAAATGTTCTTCTCTTCATGGTACAGAGAGGGCACCTTTCTCATGGGAAATTTTATGATCTGCTTTTAGGTAAAAAGATGAAGTTCAGAGGGCTCTTCCTGCACCTGCTGTTTCTCAAGCACCTTCAGCTCAAAATAATATGCCAAAATGGCATATTTTGGGTGGCATGTCCTGAACCCCTTCACTAACAGTGAATTTTCTTCTTCAGAAAAACTTGGTAGTGGCCAGGCACATGGCTTACAGTTGTAACCCCAGCACTTTGGGAGGCCAAGGCTGATGGATCACTTGAGTCCAGGTGTTCAGGACCAGCCTGGACAACATGGTGAAACCCTGTCTCTACTAAAAAAATACAAAAATTAGCTGGATGTGGTGGCACACACCTGTAATCCCAGCTACTTGGGAGGCTGAAGCAGGAGAATTGCTTGAACCTGGGAGGCAGAGGTTGCAGCGAGCCGAGATGGTGCCACTGCACGCTAGCCTAGGTGACAGAGTGAGACTCTGTCTCTGGAAAAGAAAAAGAAAAACTTGGTAGAGAAAAAAAATCTGTTAACCTAATTAAACAAGCCTAGAGTTGTGTAAGCTGGATTACCAGCTATCAAATGCTCTTAAAATTTGGCTCACCTGAGTTTACAAACAAATACGATTTCAAAGAGTGTGTTAAAACCATTATGTTAATAGTTACACAGCAATCAATGTAATACACTATATTAATTGAATAAAGAATAAAAAACCACCCCTTTAATAGATGACTAAAAACATTTGACAAAATCTAACAGGATAAAAACATTCAACAAACTAGGGAGAAAAGGGACCTTCTCAACCTCATAAAGGATTAAAGGATGTCTACAAAAACCCCCAGCCAACATCACACTTACTTGTGAAAGACTGGATATTTTCCCCTAAGATCCCTTGTTAAGAGTAGTGGTTGCAGGGGCTGGTGGGGAGGAATAGGAAGTGACTGCTAGGGGTTATGGGGTTTCTTTTTGAGGTGGTGAAATTAGTGGTGGTGGTTGCACAACTTTGTCAGTGAATATACTAAAACCCAATAAGGTTGCGATGGCTCACGCCTGTAATCCCAACACTTTGGGAGGCCAAGGCAGAAGACTCATTTGAGCCCAGAAGTTCAAAACCAGCCTGGGCAACATAGTGAGACTTTGTCTCTAAAAAAAAAAAAAATTAACTGGGCATAGTGGTGCACACCTGTAGTCCTTGGCTACTCAGGAAGCTGAAGTGGGAGGATCCCTGGAGCCCAGGAGGTTGAGTCTTCAGTGAGTCATGATTGCATCACTGCACTCCAGCCTGGTCAACAGAGTAAGACCCTATCTCAAAAAAAAAAAAAAGAAAAAGAAAAGAAAGAAAGAAAAAGAAAAGCCACTGAAGTGTACACTTTAAGTGTTATGTGAATTATATCTCAAAACTGCCTTTTTTGTGGGGGGTGGGCAGGATCTTGCTCTGTTGCCCAGGCTGGAGTGCAGTGGCTCAATCTAGGCTCACTGCAACCTCCACCTCCCAGTTCAAGCAATCCTCCTGCCTCAGCCTCCCTAGTTGCTATAACTATAGGTGTGTGCTATCATGCCTGGCTAATTTTTGTATTTTTAGTAGAGACTGTATTTCACTATGTTGGCCAGGATGGTCTCGAACTCCTGACCTCAGGTGATCCACCACCTCGGCCTCCCAAAGTGCTAGGATTATAGGTGTAAGCCACCACGCCCAGCCCAAAACTGCTTTATACATGTAAAGCACACACACACAAAGCAATTTCTAACTCTAATTTTCATATTTTTATTAGAGATGAGTTTTTGCCATGTTGGCCAAGCTGGTCTTGAACTCCTGGCCTCTGGTAATCTGCTGTATCGGCCTCCCAGCATCCCTGTAATCTCAGCACTTTGGGAGGCCAATGCAGGCAGATTACCAGAGGCCAGGAGTTCAAGACCACTGAGCCCAGCCCTATTATTCTGTTCTCTTTAGCTTACAAAAACTGGTGAGAAAGGAAGACCAGTCTAAGAATTTAATTTTGTTAAAGAAAAAAAAGCCCTGTAATTTCAAGTTGCTGCTCCTTCTTTGCGGGGCTTAAGGACAAAGACTTGGTGTACTTAGTCCTTTGTTTAGAAGGGCACTTTAATAAGTATTCTCTGAGTCAGCCTCAGCCTGAAGTTTAGCCAGGGGTCTAGTATAGAGAAGAAAATATTTCACATTAGAGAGAAGAGATGTTTTGGAATAGACTACTAAAAAGTAGAACAAAGCTAGAGACAGGCTGGGAGAGATGGGAGCAAGCTGATTCCCAAGGAGTGTAAGGCCACAGATAAATTCCTCTTGGCAGTAATGGTCCACAAAATTTTAGGAGAGTGATATGTTTTGTTTTGTTTGAGACAGAGTTTCGCTCTTGTTGCCCAGGCTGGAGTGCAATGGCGCTATCTCAGCTCACTGGAACCTCTGCTTCCCAGGTTCAAGCGTTTTTCCTGCCTCAGCCTCCTGAGTAGCTAGGATTACAGGCATATGCCACCATGCCTGGATAATTTTTGTATTTTTAGGAGAGACAGGGTTTCACCATGTTGGTCAGGCTGGTCTCAAACTCCTGACCTCAGGTGATCCACCTCCCTCAGCCTCCAAAAGTGCTGGGATTACAATTGTGAGCCACCGTGCACAGCCAGGACAGTGGTATCTTACTTACACTTTGTTTTGTTTTGGTTGAGATGGAGTCTCACTCCGTCACCTAGGCTGAAGTGCAGTGACATGATTACAGCTCACTGCAGCCTGAAACTAGGCCCAAGCTATCCCCCAACCCAGACTCCTGAGTAGTTTGAGTACAGGCATGGGCTACCATGGCTGGATAACTTATTAAAATAATTTTTTTGTAGAGATGGGGTTTTACTATGTTGCCCAAGCTGGTCTTGAACTCCTGGGTTCCAGTGATCCTTCCACCTCAGCCTCCCAAAGTGTTGGGATTACAGGCACGAGCCACCATGCCTGGCCCTATACTTTTAAATTGGTGCCTATACTGTGCTGAACTTCCCCCTCTCTAACTCCAAAACCTCAGTAGAACATGCTAAATGTTAGGGATACTTGGATGAATAAAGGAATCAAGAATGTGCCTAGAAGCGGCTTGCAAGAAAATATAACATCCAAGAATTAAGTGTAACTATCAGAAATAAACTGTTCCTTGGGCTGGAGGGTGAAGGGTGAAGGACAGGGAATGGGGTGAGGGTGAGGTAGACATTGTCCCACCTCCATCCCAATCCCTTGCCAAAATTACAGGGATAAGGGAGAGAGGACTGGACAGCAAATTCAGGATGATCTTAGCTATATCTAATAAAAACCCACCTCAAAATTGCTTAGTGGCCAGGCATGCTGGCTCATGCCCATAATCCCAGCACTTTGGGAGGCCAAGGTGGGTGGATCACCTATTTTATCTTCAAGCCACCTTAGATCCACCCATCCTATTTGCCTTTTTTTTTTTTTTTTTTTGAGGGAGAATGTTTAATCCCAGCACATCCTCTGCTGTACTACCCTGTGTCTTTGGGGGATGGTGAGTACGCCCGACAGCTTCACTTTTTCCTGGGCTCCTCATAAGTAAGCCACCACGTACCTCTGGGCCACATTGAGGGGAGGGGGATAGCTGTCTGCATAGAAGGTGTCTTCAGACAGGACCGAGTAGTCATCCTGGGGCCGCTGTGGGGGCACATGGATCAGGGCGCAGTAGAAGCAGATGGTCTGGGGATACAGGGCCAGCACGAGCTGCTCCTTCTGGAACAAGGCCTCGACGTCTGTCTCAGGGTTGGCCTTCCACTGGGGCAGCGGGATGACCCGGTTCTGGCTCAGGGTGTGTCTCTCTTTGCCTTCTTCATCGATGTCATCTACCTCATACTTGTTGGTGGCGTGGCTGTAACTGACCACCTCAGCCAGGATCCCCTGATCGTCCCCATCCACGGCCTTCACCGGTGCAGCCACCTTGTCTCCGGGTCTGGCCACGTAGTCCCCTGAGGCGGGGATGGCCCCACAGAGGGGTGGGGGCTTGTCACCAGGCTTCCGGATCCACAGGGGCAGCGTCATGGCTGACCGCTGCAGCAGGGTCATCAGCACCCCTCTGCGCATGGTCTTCCGGGGCGGCTTCGAATCATTGTAGAGACCAGGGATCTTGGCAACAATCCGCCTCTCTTCCAACAGAGACTTGATTTCTGCGATCTTGTCCCGAGCTTTCTGAAGGAGGTTGCACTCAGCCTCTGCATCAGCCTTGGCAGTTGTATAGAGGCCACGCATCTTGTTCTCTGTCTGCATCTGCTCGTGGGTCTTCTGGACGTTCACTAAGTTGTGTTCGCTCTGCAAACGCTCTTCCTGGGTTTGCTTGATCAGCTGATGGAGCTCTGTGAGAAGCTCTGCAATGCAGGAATCGGCAGACACGAGGGCCATGGTCTACAGGGGTGCCGAGTCTCGGACATAACAAGCTCGTCGGGCTGGAAGCTTCGATGAGAGGAGCAGGCGCGTTCGTCCAACGCTTTTTCGGAGCCTACGGATGGTCAGTGACCTCCGTTCGAAGATTGGCGGCACGTCAAGAACCACACACGCTTTTTTCCTTTTATAAGTGTAGTCGCGCCTTTTTATTTTTTTTTTATTTTTAGATAATGGCTGTGTTGCCCAAGCTGGTCTCAAACTCCTATTGGCCTCTAGAGTAGCTAGGGTTACAGGTGGGAGCCACCACGCCAGGCCTGTGAACATATTAAAGTGAACCCATGTATTGGTCAGAATTCTTGTGGTTGTAAATGCCAGAAATCTAACCCAGACTAGCTTAAAGAAAGTAGTCCAAAGGGATTCAGACATGTCTGGATCAAGAAGAGCATCAGAACTCTCTTTCTTTCCATCTTTCAGGGTTTATTTGACTCTGTTTGGCTTCATTCTCAAACAGGTAGCAAGATGGCTGCTGGTAGTGCCAAGTCAAGCCATCACTGCTGCATATCTTTTTTTTTTTTGAGACAGAGTCTTGCTCTGTTGCCCAGGCTGGAGTGCAGTGGTGTAATCTCGGCTCACTGCAACCTCCACCTCCTGGGCTCAAGCGATTCTCCTGCCTCAGCCTCCCGAGTAGCTGGGATTACAGGTAGTCTGCCACCATGCCCAGCTAATTTTTGTACTTTTAGTAGAGAATAGGTTTCACCATGATGGCCAGGCTGGTCTCAAACTCCTGGCCTCATAATCCACTCACTTTGGCCTACCAAAGTGCTGGGATTACAGGTGTGAGCCACCACCGTGACCAGCCTGCTGTGTATCTTACAATGAGACAGAAAGAAAAAAAGATGGCAGGAGAGAAGGAAAAGAGAGAGACACCGTCTTTCTTTTAATATTTGTATAATAAATATGAAGGGACTTACTAACTCACAAGCCTATCCCTGGACCAATCACTGGGGCCAAAGGAATACAGAACTTGGACTGGCCAGTCTTGAGTCTTCTGCCAAGACCCAGACCACAGGGACTGAGCTGGACTGGGGAGAGAAGGAATGATTTCCCATAGGAAGACAGGTCAAGCAATGAAAATGTGCCTGACACACCCTAGAAGGCTGTAGCACAAGAGGACATGAGACACGCAGGACGTGAGGACAACACCAGGGTTCCAGCGCAAGCTGAGACTTCAGGGCACCTTCCAAGAAACCAGAAGGAAAGAGTACAGGGAACTAGAGTTTTTGGAGGGCCTAGTATGTGTTGACCCAAGGACCCAGAGCTCCTTGGAAGTGGCAGAAGCTGGGCTTAAACCCATGTGGTTTTTAGTTCCAAAGTTTATGCTGTTAGCACTGGAAGGACTAATCAAAGACAGAGGGGCTGAGCCAGAGGAGCTTTATTCTTGTGATAGTGAGAGATGTCCAGGAAGCACCATGGAGGGGGCACTTAGCCCAGCCTGGGAATAGAGATCAGAGAAGTCTTTCTGATCCCACTACTGGGTATCCACCCAGGGGGAAAGAAGTCATTATATGAAAAAGATACTTGCACACGCATGCTTATAGCAGCACAATTTGCAATTGCAAAAATATGGAATCAGACTAAACGCCCGTCAGTCGATGAGTGGATAAATAAAATGTGGCATACATACAAAATCCAAGCACTTTGGGAGGTTGAGGCAGGAAGATGACTTGAGCCCAGGAGTTGGAGGCCAGTGTAGGCAACATGGTGAGACCCTGTCTCTACAAAAAAAATTTTTTTACATTAGCTGAGTGTAGCGGTGTGTGCCTGTGGTCGCAGCTGTTGGGAGGCTGAGGCAGCTGTGGGGGAGGCTGAGGCAGCTGTGGGGGAGGCTGAGGCAGCAGGATCACTCGAGCCTGGGAGGTCAAGGCTACAGTGAGCTGTGTTCATGCCATTGCACTCCAGTCAGGGTAATAGAGTGAGAGACTCTGTCTCAAAAAAAAAAAAAATAGGAAAAAGAAAAAATGGAGTCAATCTTCTCAAACCTTGTTGGTGATTTATCAACTAAGTGTATGTAATATTTTAAATTCTTCATTGCCATTGTTCTCAGTATCCTCACTAGGAGTAGATTCCGTCTTAAGAAACCATTTTCTGGCCTGGCACAGTGGCTCATGCCTGTAATCCCAGCATTTTGGGAGGCTGAGGTGGGCAGATCACTTGAGGTCAGGAGTTCAAGACCAGCCTGGCAAACATGGTGAAATCCCGTCTCTACTGAAAATACAAAAAAATTAGCTGGGCATGGTGGTGCACATCTGTAGACCCAGCTACCCAGGAGCCTGCAGTGGAAGAATCTTGAACCCGGGAGGCAGAGGAAGAAACCACTTTCTTTGCTCATCCATAAGGAGCAACTCCTCATCTGTTCAAGTTTTACCATGAGATTTCAGCAATTCAGCTGCATCTCAGGCTCTACTTCTAGTTCTAGTTCTCTTGCTATTTCTACCACATCTGCAGTTACTTCCTCCACTGAAATCTTGAACCCCTCAAAATTATCCATGAATTTACACATAAAATTAACAACAAAAAAAATCCATGAGGGTTGAATTCAACCTCTTCCAAAACTACTGTTTATGTTGATATTTTGACCTCCTCCCATGAATGACAAATGTTCTTAATGGTATCTAGAATGGTGAATCCCTTTATAGAAGTTTTCAGATTTCCTTTTTTCCCAGATCTGGCCAGATTCAGTGGCTCACACCTATAATCCCAGCACTGTGGGAGGCGGAGGTGGGCAGATCACCTGAGGTCAGGAGTTCGAGATCAGCCTAGCTAATATGGAGAAACCCCATCTCTGCTAAAAATACAAAAATTAGCTGGGCATGGTAGCACATGCTTGTAATCCCAGCTACTTGGAAGGCTGAGGCAAGAGAATCGCTTGAACCTGGGAGGTAGAGGTTGCAGTGAGCTGAGGTTGTGCCACTGCACTCCATCCAGCCTGGGCAACAGAGCAAGACTCTGATTCAAAAAACAAAACAAGACAAAAGAAAAACAAAATACAGATCTATCAGAGGAATCATTATCTATGGCAGCTATAGCCTTATGAAATGTATTTCTTAGGTAATAAGATTTGAAAGTCAAGGTTGGGTGCAGTGGCTCATGCTTGTAATCCCAACACCCTGGGAAGCCTAGGTAGGTGGATCAATTAAGCTCAAGAGTTCAAGACCCACCTGGGCAACAAAGTGAGACATCTCCCCACCCCTACCTCCACCACCATCTCTACAAACAACAACAACCACAAAGATAACAAAAATTAGCCAGGTATGGTGGTTCATGTCTGTGGTCTTAGCTACTCAGGAGGCTGAGGTGGAAGTATGGCTTGAGCCTGGGAGGCAGAGGCTGCAGTGAGCTGAGATCACGCCACAGCATACCAGACCGGGAAACAGACTCAGAGTCAGACTCTGTCTCAAAAAAAAAAAAGTCAAAATCACTCCTTGATTGATGGGTTACAGAATGGTTGTTATATTAGCAGGCATGAAAACAACATTGTTGGAAATGGGTTTATAATGTTGGGAAATATCCACACAGAGACAATGGATCACTCAGCAAGGCTAGTTTACTTCCTGCAGAAAGGGTGCAACTCGCCAGCAGTCTTGCCACAAGAGCACACATGAACAAGGAGACAGGGGCATTTATAATTTTCAAAACCTGACGCAATCATCCTACTACTGTGTCTAGTTTCCATTGGCTGGAACGGGACCTCACATTCTATGCTTGACCCGATTGGCTAAAGAACTTGGAAATTTACTGAATAGATAAGGGGAAAGAAGATAAGAAAGAAGACAAGGAAAAAGAGGAAGCTAGTCAGGAGAAGGTCAGGAGGTTTCCAAATAAGGAATGGCATACCCCAGGGTTTGGGGCTTGCCCAGTCCTGTTCAGACATGCTGGAGTGAGTCAAGCTAGCTGATTTAAGAAGTAGCTGATTTAGAGACTATATACATATGGGTATATGTTTATGCTAATAGTGAATAATGGCCATACAGCAAGAGATTGTAACTTCTTATAATGTAGTCTAAGATATAAACTTTGAAGAAGAACTTTCCCATCTCTCATAAACACTAATCTCCTCATACATCTCTGCCAGAGTTCCTGGGTGACCAGGTACATTGTCAATGAGCAGTCACATTTTGAAAGGAATCTCTCTTTCTGAGTAGTGGGTCCCAACAGTGAGCTCAAACTACTCAGTAAACTATGCTGTAAATAGATGTGCTGTCTTCTAGGCCTTGTTCCATTTAGAGAGCACATGCAGAGTATATTTGGCATAATTCTTAAGGCCCCTAGGATTTTCAGAATGGTCAATGAGCACTGGCTTCAACTTAAAGTCTCATTGATCAGGGTGGTTGTTGCTAAGGGTTAGGGTGGCTGTGGCTATTTTTAAAAATAAGGCAACAATTGGCTGGGCACCGTGGCTCACACCTGCAATATCAGCACTTTGGGAGGCTGAGGTGGGCGGATCACTTGAGATCAGGAGTTCAAGACCAGCCCAGCCAACATGATGAAACCTCGTCTCTACTAGAAATACAAAAAAGTTAGCTGGATGTCGTGGCACACACCTGTAATTCTAGCAACTTGGGAGGCTGAGCCAGCAGAATCTCTTGAACCCAGGAGTGGAGGTTGCAGTGAGTTGAGATCACACCACTACACTCCAGTCTGGGCAATAGAGGGAGACTCCATCTCAAATAAATAATGAATAAAAATAAAGCAACCATCAGGTTTGCACCATTGTTTGATTCTTCTTTTCACTTGAATACTTAGAGATCATTGTAGGGTTATTCACTGGCCTAATTTCACTATTGTTATGTCTCAGGGAATAGGGAAGCTCAGGGAGTAGAGCAGTCAGAACACACACAAGATTTATGGATGAAGTTTACTGTCTTACATGGGTGTGGTTTGTGGCACCCCCAAACAATCACAAAGTAGTAACAACAAAGATCACTGATCACAGATCACCGTAACAGATGTAATCATAATGACAAAGTGTGAAATATTGCAAGAATTACCGAAATGTGACATAGAGGCACAAAGTGAACGCATGATGTTGATAAAATGGCGCTGATAAACTTGCTTGAGGCATAGTTTCCACTGAGGACCACACTCTGATATTTTTTCTCTCTTGCCCAAATTCCTATCTTAAGGGACCTGGGGAGTCACGCCTACAAAAAATAAAGTCTCATCAGATGAGTTTTATTTAACCCTATATAATGTGGCTTACTTTCCAACCTGACTCTGGCATAACATCACATGACAGATAAAGGAAGAAATAAAAAATTTTATCCCAAAATTCTTTTTGCCATATTTTGAAATGGTCCTGCAAAGCCATCTTTTATGGGGGAAAATTTGTATCTGTAAAGAATCTCTGAGGCGGGGCATGGTGGCTCACACCTGTAATCCCAGCACTTTGGGAAGCCCACGAGGGCAAATTGCTTGAGTCCAGGAGTTGGGTACCAACCTGGGTTACATAGGGAGACCCCATTGCTTCAAAAAAAATTAGCTGGGCAAGGTGGTACACACCTATAGTCCCAGCTACTCAGGAGGCTGAGGTGGGAAGATCACTTGAGCCCAGGAGGTTGAGGCTGCAGTGAGCCATGATCACGCCAATGCATTCCAGCCTGGGCAACAGAGCAAGATCCTGTCTCTAAAACAACAAACAAACAAACAAAAAACAAAAAAGAACCTTTGTTTACACAACCATATCTTTCTCCTTCCAAGCCCTCCCAATTAGCTGAGAGTCTAACACTTTTTAAAGGTCTGAATAGGAAATATTTGCCATCTACTGCCTCTAAGGGCAGTCACCTGTGAAACTTACATAATAAGAACCTTGGTCTCCACAACCCTTATTGTAACTCAGACACTCCTTTCCACTGATTCCAGGTTTTCAGATAATAATTCTTTCAACCAACTGTCAATCAGAAAATCTTCAAATTCGCCTATGACCTATAAGCCCCCACCACACATCCCCTTCAAGTTATCTCGCCTTTCCCATCGAACCAATGTATACCTCACAGATATTGATGTCTCACGTCTCCCTAAAATGTATAAAACCAAGGTGTAATCCAACCATCTTGGACGCATATTCTCAGGACCACTTGAGACTGTGCCTCAGGCCATGGTCGCTAATGTTTGGCTTAGAATAAATCTCTTCAAATATTTCATAATTTGGCTCTTTCTGTCGCATCACAAACCTTCTATTTTTTTGTTTTTGGGTATTTAAAATTTTTTTTTTTTTATTTTAAGTAGTCCACAGACCCAATTCTTTGAGGACTGAGCTGATTTCTCAAGCATGGTCTATAGACCCTCCTCTAGGAAACTTACTATCCTCTTCCAAAAAAGTCTGCACCTTCCTTCATGATGCACATTTTAAGTTAAAATTGCCAAGTTTATTGAATAAAGCTGAGAAGAGCAGTAAACAGACAAAAACTGCATCCACCTAAATAAAAAAATTCACATATTTACATAGTTCAGTAACTGTTAAAAGCATTCATATCCAGAGGTTAATGCACAGGAAAATGTTGGTAATAGCATCTGGATATCTTGGAATGCTGAAAGCAATGTACAGACACACAAAAACATTAAGGTTTACCTATAGATCAATTGACAAACCTATGCAGTCTCCAGAGAGTCACACATTCTAGTTCCAATTTCTCCTTTTAGGCACAAGCAAGTTGCCACATTCTTTGCAATGGTTCACACTGACCATTAATGGTGTTGAACAATAGAGGCAAGTTTAAATATACCTTCATTTACAGAGCCATCCATCCCAGCAGTGAGGTATGCAACATGCTTCAAAGAATAAGAGAAATTTAGGGCTGGGCGTGGTAGCTCTCGCCTGTAATCCCAGCACTTTGAGAGATTGAGGTGGGTGGATCATGAGGTCAGGAGTTCAAGACCAGCCTGACCAACATAGAGAAACACCATCTCTATTAAAAATACAAAACTTAGCTGGGTGTGGTGGCGGGTACCTGTAATCCCAGCCTCAGGAGGCTGAGGCAGAAAATTGCTTGAACCCAGGAGGCAGAGCTTGCAGCGAGCCAAGATCGTGTCACTGCACTCCAGCCTGGGTGACAGAGTGAAACTCCATTTCAAAAAAAAAAAAAGAGAAGAGAACTTTAAAAGCCCAGATTCAGGACAAGAGTGAAACTCTGTCTCAAATAATAATAATAATAATGAATGGAGAAAAGCAAGTAGGGTCTGTGCAACACAGTCCAGTATATTGTACAGAATATTTTTAAGGCCATGGCAGTCTATAAATTAACACTGATATTCATTAAAAGAACTTACTGTTGACTACACCCTGAGTGCTCAACACATTTGGAAATGTAGTCTACATAAGTACTGCTTAACAAAAGAAACAAAATCACACACAATGTGAGGCAACACAAAAGCAGGTGTACCATAGAATTTTATCTACTGCAGTGGTCTATATAAATAATAATTTACAAATGAATCAGTATTACTATGTCCCTTTATGTATACGGAAGTCACTAAACTACAAAATATGTTCATTTGAAGTTTTTAGACATCTCTGTATCATAGAAGCAAACAAACAGCATCAGTTCCTCAGTTCTCTGTGTGACTGATTGTTAAACAACCTGTGGACGTTGAGCATGTTTACATTAGATAAAGCAGGCAAGTCTAGAGTTGTCACAATAATCAAGATGTCTAGACCGGGTGCGGTGGCTCACGCCTGTAATCCCAGCACTTTGGGAGGCTGAGGAGGGTGGATCACAAGGTCAAGAGTTCAAGACCACCCTGGCCAACATGGTGAAACCCCATCTTTACTAAAAATACAAAAATTAGCTGAGTGTGGTGGCACATGCCTGTAGTCCAGCTACTCAGGAGACTGAGGCAGGAGAATCACTTGAACCCGGGAGGCAGAGGTTGCAGTGAGCCGAGGTTGGGCCACTGTACTCTAGCCTGGGCAACAGAGTGAGATGCCATCTAAAAAAAAAAAAAAAAAGGTATCTAATGGCACCAGTCAAAAGAGTGCCAAACCTTACATCAATAAGAGAGAAGACTAAAAAATGTGTATTTGTTTATAAGCATCCTTTGTGCTGAACATCAGCTTTATGATTGGATATAAAAAGTCACGAGTTAGAGGGTCATGCAGCAGTACTGATTTAATGATTGGAGGTGGAACAAACAGATGTTTGAACAAAGTCTGACATTCTTAACAGGTTTCATTATATTAGGTGGAATGCTCTAAATTCATGAAAGCTTTTGAGAAGATCTTCAATTCTCAACACCTTAAAAAAGTGTGCTGAGCCAGGAACAAAAAACAAAAGATGGAAATAATGACCTGGAAAGATACAAAACAGCATGTCTTAGTTCTCCCAGATCCCAACTGCCATCAGGTGATAAAGAGTTCTCAGAAAGCAGAATACCTTTCATATTCATCAGGTAGAATCTGACCAGTGTAAAGAACCAACACTGATCTGGCGGCTCTGCTCTCTTTCTGCAGACCATTTTGGTTCCTAAGATGTAATTACACATTTCACATGCATCTATGTGATAAGATAAACGTTATGTTTACATATATCCCACATGAGTCATTCAGGCTTAAAGGTTTTCTAAATACTGTGTGTGGCACTAGAAACTTCATGCTGTATCAAGTCGATGTTAGTATTAATCTACTGGACTCTATAGTGAAATACTATAGATGGGCATTTACTGAAAACCAATATAAAAATCTGACCCAGAAAGACCAGATTGGAAATGTGCAATTTTCTTGATTTAAGATGGTCAAAAGTGTGTGTGGTTTTTTTTTTCGAAATCTCACTCTGTTGCCCAGGCTAGAGTGCAGTGGCGAGATCTCAGCTCACCACAACCTCCACCTTCCAGGCTCAAGCAATTCTCCTGCCTCAGCCTCCTGAGTAACCAGCACTACAGATGCGTGCCACCATGTCTGGCTAATTTTTGTATTTTTAGTAGAGACGGGGTTTCACTATGTTGGCCAGGCTAGTCTTGAACTTCTGACCTTTTGATCTACCTGCCTCAGCCTACCAAAGTGCTGGGATTACAGCTGTGAGCTGCTGTGTCCAAATTTTTTTGCTCTTTTTTTTTTTTTAAAAAAAAGCTCTACACATGGTTTAAGACATGGTTTAAGGCATGTTTAACCTTTCTGTGTGTGCTGACTTTATCATGACAACTCTAGCTGATTCTTTATGAAGGATTAGGGATACTCATCTTCAGCAGTGCACATGAGAAATAAACTCTGAAAAAGGCAATTCCTTGGGTTTAAGAAGGACCATATTACAGGAATTACATCAAAGGAACGGACAATAATTCTAGGATTATAGCCAAGAAGGAATGGAAGACTTCAG
Organism: Aotus nancymaae; assembly: GCF_030222135.1. Classification (NCBI taxonomy): domain Eukaryota; kingdom Metazoa; phylum Chordata; class Mammalia; order Primates; family Aotidae; genus Aotus; species Aotus nancymaae. Next base: position 24,719,195 of record NW_026988467.1, read on the forward strand.
GAGATGCTTCAGCTTCTAGATTTTGAATGCTGAATAAGCCACTGAAGTGTGATAACTATATTATCCTTTTCTTTGCAAGAAATTGAATAGCAGCAAATTTCTCTATCCTGAATAGCAGTGGATTCATTTTTTCGATTAGCTGTTTCTCATCCAAGGCATTAGGAAGATCTCTCTTGTCTCCAAGCATTAGCACTGGAATTCCTTGCAACTGTAGTTTATCTAGAAGATTATGTAGCTCATTTTGGGAAGCTTCTGTCTTTTCACAATCTGCAGCATCTATCATGTAAACAATAAATAGCCTTGACTCCTCTGCAATACCACTCCCATGTGCTTCAAAATCGGGTTTTGTTCTCCTATGCCCCAGATCTTTATTGAGATGTTACCTTTAGTTACCTTCCTCACGTTGAAGTCCACTGTGAGTATCAGAGCTTCATGGAATTGACCTGACACGATGACATTGACGAAGGTGGTCCTGCCCGAGTACTGCAGCCTCACAAGCCTCAGCTCCATCTCCTGCTTCCAGAAGAGCGAATGGAGCCAGTCCAGCAGGCGGGAGATGAGTGCCCCAATTTGTTAAAAATATAAAATCTACAGGCTGAGCATGATGACTCATGCCTGTAATCCCAGCACTTTGGAAGGCTGAGGCAGGAGGATTGCTTGAGCCCAGGAATTCAAGACCAGTCTAGGCAACAAAGTGAGACTCTGTCTCTACAAAAAATAAAAATAAAAAAATTAGCCAGGCGTAGTGGCATGCATCTGTAGTCCCACCTACTGGGGAGGCTGAGCTGGGAGGATCACTTGAGCCCAGGAGGTGAAGGCTGCAGTGAGCTGTGTTTGCACCACTGTGCTCCTGCCTGGGTGACAGAGTGAGACCCTATGTCAAACAAACAAACAAACTCTACAAAGTGCAATAAAGTGAAATGCAATAAAACAAGATATGCCTGTATACAGAAAGATGTGTGTCAGTTATATGCAAATATTTCACTATTTGACATAAGGGATTTCAGCATCCACATATTTTGGAAACATGGAGGGACTAGAATCAGTCCCTGGTGGATATCAAGGGCTGACTGTGTATTCATTCAAGCAACAACAAGACAGCTTCATGACAGGAGTAACAGTCAGGGACAGTGATTGAGCAAGAGCTATGTCACAGTGGGGCTTGGTAAGGAATTCGGATATTATTTTAGGAATTAGGCATAATGAGAAACTGGAAACCATTGAAAGGTTTTTTGTTTTGTTTTGAGACAGGATCTCACTCTGTCACCCAGGCTGGAGTGCGGTGGCACAATCACAGTTCACTGCAGACTTCACCTCCTAGGCTCACATGATCCTCCCACCTCAGCCTCCCGAGTAGCTGGGATTACAGGAATGTGCCACCACACCCCGCTAAATTTTTATTTTTAGTGGAGATGGGGTTTCACCACGTTGGCCAGGCTGGTCTCGAACTCCTGACCTCAAGTGATCCACCCGCCTTGGCCTTCCAAAGTGCTAGGATTACAGGTGTAAGCCACCATGCCACACCATGAAAACTACTAAAAGGTTTTGTGCAGAGAAACAACACAATTTTTTTTTAACTTTTTTTTTTTGAGACAGGTTCTGGCTCTTCCACCCAAGCTAGAGTGCAGTGGTATGATCAAGGCTCATTGCAGCCTCATTCTCCTGGGCTCAAGCAATCCTCCCACGTCAGCCTCCCAAGTAGCTGGGACCACAGGCATGTGCCACTATGACCTGCTAATTTTTTATTTTTTGTAGAGATGGGGTCTCACTATGTTGCCCAGGCTTACAATCTTTGATCTTCTCACTCTGGGCTGGAGTGCAGTGTTGCAATCAAAGCTCACTGCAACCTGGAACTCCTTGGCACAAGCAATCCTCTCACCTCAGCTTCTCGAGCAGCTGGAGTGACAGGTACAAGTCACTGCACCTAGCTCAACAATGCAATCTTACATTATTAAAAGATCACTCTAGCTGCTGTGCAAAGAATGGATTGTGTAGGGAGCAAGGGGAGAAGTGGAGAGAATGTTGCAATATTCCAGGTGAGAGAGAATGATGGCTACAACCAGGGCAGCAGTGGAGGGGGTCATGAGGAGGAGTAGGAGTCTGAATTTATTTGGAAGTTTCCAGTTCCTGGTTTTAGTTCCTCATGAGACCTATCTACTTCCTGCCCCTGGTTCATCCAAATTTCCCCCTTTTTCCTCCCCCTAAATTTCCTTTCTGCTTAGGCTAGTGTGTGGGAAGGATTCTTTTATTTGCAACTGAACTATCCCAATTAGATACCTTGGCTCTCCAGACTGATCTAATTCACCACCACCCATGACATGACCTGGTGGCCTGGTTTCATGCTCCCTGTGTTAAGCAAAGTGTTTTCTCTTGTGAGTAATACACACAGGAATTAACAACCTCCTGTGGGTAACATTTCTTTAGGAGAATTTTCAAAGGAAGCAGTCCAAGATTTATTTTATGATGTGGGAAAAATACTTAAATCATATGTCACCTCCAGTTGTGCCTACATCAGATAAGAGGTAGAGATAATAGCAAGAAGTGCTGGCCAGGCACGGTGGCTCATGCCCAGCCTAATATTTCTTAAACACCTAGAATCTACCAGAAGCTAGGGAGACAGCAATGACAGAGACAGATGTATTCCCTGCCTCCATGGAGTTTATATTTTAGTGAGAAAGACAGACAGTAACAAGTAAAAATGCCAAAGAAGAAAAATGCAAAGCAATGCAAATGATAATCTAATGAAGGGAAAAAAACGTGGAGCTGCTCAGATGGAGAAAATATTAATTATTGGGAAGTTAAATACAATTAGCTTGAACTCACAGCCCTTGAAGAGTGAGAAACAGAGTCCCTCCAGTATTTCAGCACGTAGTTGAGGATGGAGGCCAATGAATGTCTGGCTTCTGGTCTACTCTAGCTCCAGTTTCCTTCTCTTGGATTCTTAGCTCCCTGCCATCAACCAGATTCCTGGGATGCACAAGCAGAACATTGAGAAGCACGCAGTACTACCTGGTTCTGTACTTGAGCCCACTATCAGAATTTTTTTCTGCCAGATTCCTTTCCACCATTTCTGTCCACCAAAGCGGGCTTCCTAGGGTTGATGGCAGACTGAATCCTCCCTAAGCTGGCCACTCCCTCTTGTCTAGATCTGTCCTCAGAGTATGGGGCAGAATAGGATAGGGGTTCAGAATCCCCACCATGCCACGTACTATATAATCAGAAGCAAGTGACTTAAGTGTCTCTATGCCCCAGTTTTCTGGGTTTTTTTTGTTTTTTTTGTTTTTTTTTTTTGAGACAGAGTCTCACTCTGTTGCCCAGGCTGGAGTGCAGTGATGCAATCTTGGCTCACTGCAACCTCCACCTCCCGGATTCAAGCAATTCTCTGCCTCAGCTTCCCAAGTAGCTGGGATTACAGGCACCCACCACCACAGCCGGCTCATTTTTTTGTATTTTTAGTAGAGACGGGGTTTCACCATCTTGGCCAGACTGGCCTTGAACTCCTGACCTCATGATCCACCCTCCTCGGCCTCCCAAAGTGCTGGAATTACAGGGGTAACCCACCATCCCTAGCCTTTCTAGTCTTAAAATGGGATTATGAATATTCTTAACCTCACAGAGTTGATAGATGTAAAGCAGTTAGAGTCATGCCTGGCATATTACTAAATGTTAGCAATCATTCTTATTTAGCACTTGTCCATGGCAGGCACTGTGATAGCTGCTTTATATACTGTAACTCACTGAATCTTCTCAAGGTCATGCAAGGCAAGTGGTATTACCCATTTGCAGATTGAAACACTGAGGCTTAGAGTGGTCAAGGCCCCATTTTGCTCAAGTTTCCACAACTAAGAAGTAGCTGACCTGGGATTTAAACCTGGGAAGTGATACTGAATATTCCCCACTCCTTCCTCCACATTATTTTCTGCCTCCCCTGAAGACGAGTTTCACACTTCCTTTCCCCAGCCTCTTTTGGTCTTGGCTGAATTCATTCTCCTTCCAAGACATATTTTGCCAGTCAAGCCTTGCAGGTCCATGAAGCTGATTCTTTTTAAATGTAGGCCCCTTAGACGATGACCTCACCTCAATCTTCCATCCCCTCATTTTATATAGAGAGTAGTCTCACCATCTTCTGTAATTTTCTACAGAAATTAAAGTTTCTCTTCTGAATTATAAAGTCATGATAAAATGTATCTTCCAAAGGACATAGAAATTGATCTGAAATTTCATCAAAAGTTTATCTCAGCTGGGCACGGTGGCTCATGCTTATAATCCTAGCACTTTAGGAGGCCAAGGTGGGCAGATCACCTGAGGTCAGGAGTTTGAGACAAGCCTGGTCAACATGGTAAAACCCTGTCTCTACTAAAAACACAAAAAAATTAGCCAGACGTGGTGGCACGTGCCTATAATCCCAGCTGAGGCTGAGAATCTCTTAAACCTGAGAGGCCGAGGTTGCAGTGAGCCAAGAATGCACCATTGCACTCCAGCCTGGGTAGCTGAGCTAGACTCCTTCTCAAAAAAAAAAAAAAAAAAAACGGTTTATCTCAAATGTTAAAATCATGATCACTCTGGAGCACTTCCACATTCCAGATCTACAAGTGTCAAAGCTAAGGGAACTGAACAAGATACATAGAACTGTATATCTCAGAAAAGAGAAGTAGCAGCAGTTGACAGGAAGAGCAACATCCTCAATCTTCAAGATATTTACAAAGTTTGTGTATGTTTTTCTCTTCCTAAGTTCCCTCTTCAAAGAAAATTATTCCTCCCCAGTTCCAATAAACTTTTGCTGACCAGCACAACCTGTCCGCTTTTGCTACTAAAGGAACAATAAATAAGTCAGCTATGAAGCACCTTATATATTAGTAAAAGCTAAAAATAATTATAGCAGTCAGTACTGGCAAAGATATGAACAAAACAGTATTTACATAATTTGCTGGTGTTGTTGTAACTGTCACTACCGTTTAAAAAGCACTTTGGCAATATGTTTTACCTGCTGGTAATTCCTTCCCCAGAAGTTACCCTAATTAAATTATAATAAAGAGGAAACAAAGTAGCAACAACCTGGAAATGACCTGCACGGGTCACAAGTGTTTTGAGCGCTTACTTTGTAGCAGGTCCTATGTTACACGCTCAACACAAATAATCTTATTTAATCCTCAAAACTATTCTAGGTGATATATGCTATTGTATTCCTTGTATACTGACTGAATGGGGAAACTGGGACTACAGGAAATAAAGTAATTTACCAGGGCTTAACAGCTATCGGGCAAGGGAAGGTTTAAATCGTTGAAGAACAATGAAGATACAGAATTCTTTTTCCTTCTACAGTAGTGTATGAAGAAGGAGCATGGAGAGCCACTACTCAAGCCTCTACAATGTGCTAGAAATTGATCTGAAATATCATCAAAAGTTTATCTCAGCTGGGCACAGTGGTTCATGCCTGTAATCCCAGCACTTTGGGAGGCCAAAGTGGGCAGATCACCTGAGGTCAGGCGTTTGAGACCAGCCTGGTCAACACAGTGAAACCCCGTCTCTACTAAAAATACAAAAAAATTAACCGAACGTGGTGGCACGTGCCTGTAATCCCAGCTACTTGGGAGGCTGAGGCTGGAGAATCTCTTAAACCTGAGAGGCGGAGGTTGCAGTGAGCCGAGAATGCACCATTGCACTCCAGCCTAGGTAGCTGAGCGAGACTCCATCTCCAAAAAAAAAAAAGTTTATCTCAAATGTTAAAATTATGATCACTCTGGGGCACTTCCATATTTCAAATCTACAAGTGTCAGAGCTAAGGGAACTGAACAAGATATATAGATGATATATATATACTGTAGATTGGTTGTCTCATTAAAGCCTCCCATCTTCAATATAGGGGATCAGTAGACTCTTTGACAAGTGTGGAAACTGATACTAAGAGAGGGGAAGTGGTCAGCTCAAAGTCAGACAACAAGTGATCACTGTCCCAGAATCCTAGCCCAGTGAGTCTGATTCTAGAGTCTGTACTCCTTCCTATATTTTGAGTCTGTCTTTGTAGCAGGTCCTATGTTATATACGCAACACAAATAATCTCATTTAATCCTCAAAACAATTCTAGGAGGTATATGCTAGTCTTTTATAAATATGGTAACTAAAGTCAACTCAGGCATGGGGTATGCTGGGCCGGTGGAGATGGGGAGGATGTTTGACTGCTAAGCCTAGAGGACACTGACCTAACTCCAGAGGCACTTCCTGGGAAATCAGGCAGTCCTAGGTCTGGGATCCAAGGAGGAGTGGGAACTTGGTATGGCCTTAGCAGGTCTTTAACTGATGCAGCTAAGAGATAGGTAATATACAAAGTCTGAGGCTTTATTCGGTTACAACTGGAGAACTAAATAGGAAAACTGAGGCAGAATGGCAATCAAGTACCATAGCAGCACGGGAGAAGAAGACAGCAGCATTGTGATTTGTGGGTTTCCAGAAGTAACCTCCAATGCTCCATGGCCTTTTCTTTCTTTCTTTTTTTAAATTCAACTTTAAGCTCTGGGGTACATGTGCAGGATGTGCAGGTTTGTTACGCAGGTAAACATGTGCCATGGTGGTTTGCTGCATAGATCAAGCCACCACCTAGGTATTAAGCCCAGCATCCATTAGCAATTCTTCCTGATGCTTTCCCTCCCCACTCCATGGCCTTTTCTGTGTCCACAACCGCTTTCCCCACAGGAGAAAAGGAGCAAGGTCACAGACCATGACAACATCTGGCCCCTTTCTGGGGATCACCCTCCTGTCCGCCAGACCATAAGCAAATAGATACAGGAGGCAAAGGCAAAACTGGTCCTGGAATCTCCCACCCCATCTAGCCACACCCCATGCCCTTGCTGGACTTGGTCCAGGATGTAAACTGGGTGGGCTAACAGGAGAGACCTTGAAGGGAGGGGCTAGGAAGGCTGAGGAAGCAGGTCCAGGGGAAGAAAGCTCATCACAGACTTGTTCTCTGCCGTGGGATGTTATCACATGAGACACGAGGCTCCATCCACATCTCCAAGTCTCTTGCCCTCTGTTCCCTTAAGCCCATGGCACATCTTTTCCTCCTTCCTGTGTAGATTACAAGGGGACCAGGGAGGGGATTGCACAGCAGGGTACGGATGAGGAAAACTGGGCCCAGGCTTCTGTTCCACCCACAAGGGCTGCTGTACCCTGAGTCACTTTCCCAGCAATGAGAAAAACCTAGAGTGCATCCAGGGGTGAAATCTTCCCGAGGAAGGCACTCAAGATGGATGATTCACTCCTCTGACTGCGGAATGAGGTGTCAAGGTGTGTGATTCTAAGAACCTTGTCAAACAGATCAGACTCACTTTGGAAAGACAGTGCCTCCACCCCAGTGGCACCATCTCCCACACCCAGTCCCAGCCCAGCCAAGGTGGGTGAAAATGACCAGATTCTGGGGAACCCAGGGCAAGAAGAATGGGGAGCATAAAAATACCCAGTACCAGCTGGGTGCATTGGCTCACGCCTGTAATCCCAGTACTTTGGAAGGCCAAGACGGGCAGACCACCTGAGGTCAGGAGTTCCAGATCAGCCTGGCAAACATGGTGAAATCCAATCTCTACTAAAAATACAAAAATTAGCTGAGAGCGTGGTAGCAGGTTCCTATTATCCCAGCTACTCAGGAGGCTGAGGCAGGAGAATCACTTGAACCTGGGAGGTGGAGGTTGCATTGAGCCAAGATTGCACCACGTGCATTGAGCCAAGATTGCACCACGCACTCCAGCCTGGGCAACAAGAGTGAAACTCCATTTCAGAAAAGAAAAGAAAATACCCAGTACCTACAGTGGCGTCAAGAGCTATACAGTCTCATGTAATCCTCCCTGCCCCTCTAAGATCTTGAGATTCTTCACTTTCACCATTTCACAGGTGAAGGAAGGTATGAGTTCAGATTCTTTGAATTGGAATCAACAATTCTGTGAAGTGAGCTGTTCCCAAAACATAGGAGAAAGAGGGTGTTAATTTTAAAAATCAAAATGTGTGGCCTGGAATCCAGGGACATGGATAATAATAACAGATAATGTGGCTGGGAGCAGTGGCTTATGCCTATGATCCCAGCACTTTGGGAGGCCAAGGTGGGCAGATCATTTGAGGTCAAGAGTTTGAGGCCAGCCTGGCCAACATGGTAAATTCTGTCTCTACCAAAAATACAAAAATTAATTAGCCAGTCGTGGTGGCACATGCCTGTAATCCTAGCTACTCAGGAGGCTGAGGCAGGAGAATCGCTTGAACTTGAGAGGCAGAGGTTGCAGTGTGTGAAAATCGCGCCACTACACTCCAGCCTGGGTGACAGAGTGAGACTCCATCTCAAAAAAAAAAAATAGATAATATTTACTTAGTACTCACCATGTGTCAGGTATTATTCTATGTCTTTACTTAATCCTTAGGGCAGCCCCGTGCAGTAGATGATAATGTCACTCCCATTTTATAGATGAGAACCAGGTCACAGAGAAGTTAAATGACTCACCCAGGGTCACACAGCTACTAAGAGGCAAGGCCAGAATCTGAATCAAGGTAGTCTGGAGCCAGAGACTGTGCCCTTAACCATTTCACCAGTGGTTACCTAGCTACATGTCTAGCTGTCTGAGAGGCGGCTGGGCCTAAGGAATAATCTGGAATGAAGGTTTTATTCTGTTCTCTTGCTGCATATCAGCTCTCTCTGGTGGAAAATGGTCATAGGCAGCTCTTGAGTTCCTATATCCTCTGTTTAAGACTAAGCCTGGAATTCCAAATTCCCGGGAAAGGGACTCTGATAGGCCAATGAGAGTCAGATCCATATCCCTAATCCAATCAGCCAGGCAGGGTTGAGGGAGACAGATTCACATGGTTATAGAAACCCCATCGTATCAAGCATGTGACCATGGCAGGGGCGATTACCAGAAAGATGGGAAGGGTGCACTGAAAAGTCACCACAGAAGTTTTCCACTGGAGGAAACTGAGGCTCAGGGAAGTTGAACAATTTGCTCAAGGTGACTCAGAGTAAATGAAGCCCAGATTCTAACTCATTTTGTTTTTTTCCTCCAAATCTAGGTCCTTTCCTCCATACCACGCAGCCTCCCCCAAAAGAGGGAGACATCTTTAGTTAGATGCCTAAAGTAAGTTCACAAATCAATTTTCATTCAACCAGTGTTAGTTAAACACCTGTTATGTGTCAGGCACTGTTCTAGGCACCGAGGTTACATGATGAACAAAACAGATAAAATCTTGTCTGAAATAAAGACAAGGTAAGAAACAAAAAACGACAACAGATAAAGAAGACCCCGGCTCTCATGGAGTTGACATTCTACTGAATCCCTTGAGTGAGGACAGAGGCCTGTCCTCAAGAACTGCTCCTTCAGCTGGGTCCCAAATGGTGTGAAACATGAAAAGAACTTGAGATTTTTGTTTGTTTGTTTGTTTGTTTTTGTTTTTTTCTTTGTATTTTTAGTAGAGACGGGGTTTTGCCATGTTGGTCAGCCTGGTCTCAAACTCCTGACCTCAAGTGATCCACCCACCTAGCCTCCCAAAGTGCTGGGATTACAGGCATGAGCCACCGCGCCCAGCCAGAACTTGGGTTTTGATGTCTGTCATAGACCTTGGCTCCTTTTATTGGCACGATCTATTCCCTTGTAGATTGCACAAGTGGCACCAATTATTCACCTTTCTCTATATCCACATCCTTTGTCACAAAACTTTGCAGTGTTCCATCACTCTGTTTCTGGGCTTAGTCATGTGACTTGCAGTGGCTCACACTTGTAATCCCAAAACTTTAGAAGGCCGAGGTGGGAGAATCACTTGAGCCCAGGAGTTCAAGATCAATCTGGGCAACAAAGTGAGACCCAGTCTCTACATATAATAAAGTTAAAAAGAAATCAGCTGAGCATGGTGGTGCATGCCTGTAATCCTAGCTACTTTCGAGGCTCAGGCAGGGGTGAGACCAGTGGACTCAGGGAGGTCTACAAATGTCAGTGGGACCTCGACCTGGCCAGTGTCCAGGTTCTTGACACTATCACAAGAAGGAATTCAAGGATAAGTCAAAAAACAGTGAAAGTAGGCCGGGCGTGGTAGCTCACACCTATAATCCCAGCACTTTGGGAAACTGAGGAGGGAGAATCACTTGAGGCCAGGAGTTCAAGACTAGCCTGGGCAAGATGACGAAACCCTGTCTCTACTAAAACTACAAAAATTAGCTGGGTGTGGTGGTGCATGCCTGTGGTCCCAGCTACTTGGGAGGCTGAGGTGGGAGAATTGCTTGAACCCAGAAGATGGAAATTGCAGTGAGCCAAGGTAGCCCCACTGCCCTCCAGCCTGAGTAACAGAGTGAGACCCTATCTCTTTTTTTTTTTTTTTTTAATAGAGACAGGGTTTCACCATGTTGGTCAGGCTGATCTTGAACTCCTGACCTCAGGTGATCCACTGGCGTCGGCCTCCCAAAGTGCTGGGATTACAGGCGTGAGCCACCACGCCCAGCTGACCCTATCTTAAAAAAAACAAACAAAAAAAAAAAAACAGTGAAAGTAGGGCGATTTATTGAAAAGTGAAAAGTACACACTCAAGAGAGGGGAGTATGGGTTGACTCAAGAGAAAACGTCACACAGTGGAGTTTGGGGTTTCTACCTATATGGGTTTCTTTAACCAAGAGGTTGACTATTCATTATTCATTAAGATTCCTGGAAAAAGATTTCTCAGAATCATGGTGTCACTCATTTTTATACCAAATATGGGTATTCTCAGAACTGCCACAGTGCTGGTGGGTGTGTAATTTGTATGTTAATGAGCATATAATGAGGTCCTAGGAGAAACCTAGGTCAAATCCGGTTTCATGTTGGATCCAGTTGGTCTCAGCCAGCCTGGCCCACACCCTGGTTTTTCAGGGTCTTATCCCCTAGCTTCTGCAGCTATTTCAACAGTTTCCTTTTGCTAGTTATGTGAAACTGCTGCCTGGAATTTTCTATTCTCCTGTGACCAACTTGTATTATTCCTGTCTCATGAGAATTGCTTGAGCCTGGGAGGTCAAGGCTGCAGTGAGCTGCAATCATACCACTGCACTCCAGTCTGGGCGACAGAGCAAGACCCGGTAAAAAAAAAAAAAAAAAAAAAAAAAAAAAGCATGCAGTTCATACAGCATTTTTACCTAGCAACCTCCACCTAGTGAAAACATCTTTGCAAAAATTATAACAGTGAGAAAATTATGACAGTGAAAAGAATCTGATCTAACCAACCTCCATCTTACCTTTAACCTCCAAACTGCCCTTGGTCTTTCCTGGACTTGGGACAAGCTAACTTTGGGAGAAATTTAGCTTATAACTTAAATGAGAATAGCCCTTCTCCCAAACAAAATCACCTTGAAGAAACTGATGAAAGACCACCAGGTTAGGCAGATAAGAGAAGCCTGAATTCTGCTAAGATGTAGGCATAAATGATTACCAGCCATTATTCTGGAGGTCACAAGATTTGCAACTTCCTCAATTACTCATGCAGATAACATCATTATTGTAGAACCTAAGATTGACCTTTTGAGTTGTCTTTTCAGGCCTTTGCATTTCGTTTTTCTTCTTCCTCTTCTTTTTTTTTTTTTGGTTGTCGTTGTTGTTGAAACAGGGTCTTGCTCTGTTGTCTAGTGGCATAATCTTAGTTCACAACAGCCTCAACCTCCTGGCCTCAAAGGATCCTCCTGCCTTTGAGCCTCCCCAGTAACTGGGACTATAGGCACGCACCACCATACTTCGCTAATCTTTTTAATTTTTAGTAGAGATAAGGTCTCACTATGTTGTCCAGGCCTGTCTTGAACTTCTGAGCCCAAGCGATCCTCCCACCTTGACCTCCCAAAGTGCTGGGATTACAGGCATGAGCCACTGCACCCAGCTGGCCTTTGCATGCCTGATGACCTGATGGCCCCACTGGACCCACTGAGTGGACTTCGGCCCCTACCTAGAAGCAGACTTAGCACACTAGGACCATTTTCCAAACCTCTATGATTGCATCCCAACCAATCAGCAGCACCCATTCCCTAGCCACCCACCTCCCTGCCAAAGGTTATCTTTGAAAAACCTTAGCCTCCAAATTTTCAAGGAGACTGCTTTGAGTAATGATAAAACTCTGGTGTCCTGTTTAGACAGCTCTACATGTCTAAAACTCTTCCTCTATTGCAATTCTCCTATCTTGATAAATCAGCTCTCTCTGGACAGTGGGCAAGAAGAAACCACTGAGCAGTTAAACTAGCAACCTCCATTTAATCCAAAGCAAAGGGCCTCCATCCCCCATACAGTCTGCATTCCAAGGGATGGGCCAGGGGATCAGATGTCCTTCATAGATAAGGAGTGAATCTCTGGGTTGCCCACTCCCAGATTCCTCTTCGACAATAGGTTCATTCTCAGGGTATACTTAAGTTGTGACTGTCAGGTGCGTCTTTCCCCCAACCCTTCTCATGCCTCTGCCATCACCCATGAGAACATGCCAGACTCTCCTACTGAAGGAACAGATCCAGATGCCCTAGTCTTCTCAGCCAAGATCAGACTAAGTCAACAAACAGCCAGCCAACCTCCAGATATGTAGCACATCCAAACCAGATCAGCAGAGCTGACTAGCTGATCACCAGATGTATGAGTGATAAATATTTAAATGCTTGTCGTTGAATGCTTCTGAAGCATGTGATTATTTGCTATATACCACTATTGTGGAGATATGTAGCTGAAATAACGTTCTCTAGCCCAACAATGTATTAATTTCCTTTGTGGCCTTGACTGTAACTGTAAGGCCAGTCGCCTCGCCAGGAGCTCCGACACGCCCACCCCGCTCCAGGAGTTTGGACACGCCCACCCCCCTCCCCGCCTAGAAACTAGTCACTACTCCACGCCCAGCACCAAGCTGTGCACTCAGCAACTAGTCTGCCGTTGGAAAACCCCGCCAAAATTCAAAAGAAGCCCCACCAGAACCTGCCCAATAGCATTTTGTCCCATGCAGGTCCCACTCCCCTTGGGCGCCCGCTCACCAGAAATCCTGCCTACCTGCTAATAGCAGCTTGTCACGTCCACGTCCTGCTTTCCCACAATCAATCAAATGCCTCCACTCCCTCTAAAACCCCACAGCTGAGAGGAGTCCACGCGACTTCTCCGGCCTCTCCTGTCAGACCGCAGAACCTCGCCTGGGAGCCTGAATAAATTCCTTCATATTGGATCTTTTTGTGTTGGCCTCAGTTTCTTCCTTTTAAACTCGACAAGAACAAACCTTACAGTAACCCCATAGCTGGGCGTGGTGGGATGTGTCTGTAGTCCCAGCTACTCGGGAGGCTGAGGCAGAATTGCTTGAACCTGGGAGGTGGAGGTTGCAGTGAGCCAAGATCATGCCACTGCACTCCAGCCTGGGTGACAGAGCAAGACACCATCTCAAAAATATGTGTATATATGTTTTAATGCCAGATGCAGTGGCTCACGCCTGTAATCCCAGCACTTTGGGAGGCCGAGGTGGGCAGATCACGAGGTCAGGAGTGCAAGACCAGCCTGGCCAAGATGGTGAAACCTTATCCCTACTGAAAATACAAAAAAAAAAAAAAATTAGCAGGGCATGGTGGCACACACCTGTAATCTCAGCTACTGGGGAGGCTGTGGCAGGAGAATCACTTGAACCTGGGAGGCAGAGGTTGCACTGCACTCCAGCCTGGGTGACAGAGCGAGACTCCGTCTCAAAAAAAAAAAAAAAAGAAAGAAAGAAAGAAAAGTAACCCTAGATGACCCATTTCATTGAAAAAGCCATATCCTTCTTCCTACCCTGGAGGACAGGCCCAGAGTTAATCCCATTGGACACCCTCTCCTGAGAATTTGAATTTTGAAACAGTGTGGGCAAGACAGAAGATCTTATTAGAAGTCATTCATCATGGTGGCAGTGGCAGCACTCAGGTGAAAATGTGCCTGCAACCTGATCCTAGGCCTTCCAGCTCTCCTTTGGTTCCTGCGTGCCCCCAAGCTTGCTTCTCCAGCTACCTATGACTTATTTGAGCTCCACCCACATCCTTCCAATAAATTCTATTTTGCTAAAAATGGGCAGAGACAATGTCTGTTGCTTGCAACCAAGCACCCTAACTGCTACTCCACCAGATAGACCCTAATTCAAGTCCCAGCCCTGCTATTATACTTAGCAGCTGATCATTGTCCAGGAATTGTACCCACCATTATCATGGGCCCAGGTTCCTGGTATTACTGTTCTACCATTGTGGCCCATAGCTTCAAAGTCACTTCAAGGCATAAGATGACTGCTGGTGCACCAAATTCCAGACAAGGAAAAAAAAAAGGAGGGAAGAGCAGAAGGGGATGATAGCTGAGTAAGCTCCTTTGAAGCACTATTTCCAGATGACCTAACAACTCTCCCACTTTATAGGAGACCAGGATATTCTACCTCCCCACCTCCAAATATTCCTCTTTTGCATAAGGACTATTTCGAGCTGAAGGCAATTGAGAAGAAGCCAATACAACAAAATCTCTCTACCCTCCCCCATTGGCCTAAAAGCAGTACATAAATTTACAAAGCCAAAGGTGTCCTTCCTCCCCTCCCAACCAGGAGAAACAGAGGCTGATCTCTGAAGACAACTTTAGACCCTCATTTGCCAGAAGATACCAAAGGAATCTGTGACAAACTTTACTAACTAGTCTTTGCCTACTATTTATTTGCCTTCCCCAAATTTGCTGCCCCAGCAGACTCAAAAGTCCTTTTCTGGCCAGGCGCGGTGGCTCACACCTGTAATCCCAGCACTTTGGGAGGCCGAGGTGGGTGAATCACCTGCGATCAGGAGTTCAAGACCAACCTGGCCAACATGATTAAATCTCGTCTCTACTAAAAATACAAAAAATTAGCTGGGCATGGTGGCAGGTGTCTATAATCCCAGCTACTCAGGAAGCTGAGGCAGGAGAATCACTTGAACTTGGGAGGCAGAGGTTGTAGTGAACCAAGCTCATGCCACTGCATTCCAGCCTGGGCAACAGAGCAAGACTCCGTCTCAAAAAAAAAAACAACTTTTTTTTCCTGTGCTTTGTCTCTTCTCCAAAAATGTACTGTTCTTTGTTGAAAATTCTCCATAAACCTGAATTCAAAACCACCTCTTTGAGACTTACTCAACCTCCTGGGTATCTCCATGTAAACATGAGGTATACATGTTAACAGACTTGTTTTTCTCTTCTGTTACCAGGATGTGTCCTAGCTAAGAACTATGAAGGATAGAGAGGAAATTATTTTTTCTCCCCAACAACTCACATTTCATTGACCAGAACTTAGTCACAGGGCTACACCTAGCTATAAGGAATGTAATCTTTTGGCTAGGTGCATTGCTAGCGCTTAGATTAAAAACAGGGGTTCTTCCACTTAGAAAGAGGGAGACAACAGATATTAGGCAACACATATTCTGGCTGCAGTTAGTTGCTCACGTTCAATGGAATGTGTAATGATCCTTGACAGATTATAAAATAATTTCCTCTCCATTACCTTCCCAAGCTGGGCGGTGGATTGTGCCTGTAAATCCCAGCTACCCAGGAGGCTGAGGTGGGAGGATCATTTGAGGCCAGAAGTCCGTTACCTGCCCAGAGCCTCCTAACATATCTGTGCAGTAATTGCCATTATCTTCATTTTTACAACTGGGAAAACTGAGGTTCAGAGATAGACAATCAGTTACCTAAGGCCAAACAATTAGTGACGTCAGAACTAGGAAACAAATCCAGCTGGAACTCCAAGGTCCACATTCTTCCCAACTGCCAATCTTGCCCTCCTGAACTAATTTTGGCTGTTGCTGTAGTTAAAGGTCATTTGTTATGAAACATTGCTAATGTTAGAAGCCATTAACAGCCATACGTAATATTAAGTCTAAACAAATGGGCGGTGGAGAGCTACCATCTTCTCTTTCCAGTCCTCTTCTCTGTCTCCCCAGTGCCCACAGAATGTATGTGAAGTTACTTCTGGAATGCTGCCCTCTCCAGCCAACCCACAGTCTAGGGCAACATTTGTATGAACTGGGCCATTAGGGGAGGGGCATTAGCAGTTGTCTAAGGAGAGACAAGCTCTCTGTAATTCAAGAACAACCAATGACCCATCTCAAGTGTTACATTATCCACATCCTAGAAGAATGAAGATAAGGGAATTGACATTTATTACACCCATTTTACATATAAGAAAACAGAGGCAAATGCCCAGGATCACATAGCCAGCAAGTTTCAGACCTGAGATTCAAACTATCACAGCTCTGATTTGTAGCTTTTGCCAATTCCTGTGGTGTAAATACTACTACCATGGCTGATTTCAGATTACCAACAAAACATCTCTGAACACAGAGTTGGGAAGAGTTGCTCATGAGGGACCCTCACAAGCCTGGTAAGCATGAAACAGCAAATAGAACACTCTTGCATATTTAACACGTCTGCCACTTGCTAGAGTATGAGTGCAGGGACCTTGTCTTTTTTTGATTTGTCCCCACAGCATATGGCAAATCACTAAACATTTATGGAATGAGAGGATATCACACGTAGAAAATTGTATTGACTCAGCTCTTTCATACGTAGTAATTCAAGCAGAGTTTGCTGCCTCAGTGGCAGGAAACATCACCTTGAACATAAGAACCCATGGCAAGAAAGGCTCCTTTGGGAACCTGAATCTCCCCCTGCTCTGCCTGCTTCTTCTCATCCTGTAACAGCCCGTCGGGTTCACGTTGCCCACTGTCTAGCCAGAGCCAATTTCTCAAGACAGGGGAGTTGCAATAGAAAAAGAATAATTCACGTAGAGTTGGGTGTGCGGCAGACCGGAGTTTTATTACTACTCAAATCAGTCTCCCTGAGCATTTGGGGATCAGAGTTTTAAGGATAATTTGGTGAGCTGGGGAAGTCCAGTGAGTTGAGAGTGCCGATTGATCAGGTCAGAGATGAAATCATGGGAAGTTGAAGCTATTCTCTTGCTCTGAGTCAGTTTCTGGGTGGGGGCCACAGATCAGAGGAGCCAGTTTATAGATCTGGGTGGTGTCAGCTGACCCATCAAGTACAAGGCCTGCAAAGTATCTTAAGCACTGATCTTAGGAGCAGTTTAGGGAGGGTCAGAATCTTGTAGCCTCCAGTTGCATGACTCCTAACCATAATTTCTAATCCTGTGGCTAATATGTTAGTCCTACAAAGGCAGTCTAGTTCCTAGGCAAGAAGGAGGTTTGTTTTGCTGTTATTGTCTTTGTTTTAAACTATATAAACTAAGTTCCTCCCAAAGTTAGTTCAGTCTATGCCAAGAAAGAAACAAGGACAGCTTAAAGATGAGAAGCAAGATGGAGTGGTTACATCTCTCTCACTCTCAGTCATAATTTCGCACAGTTTCAATCCCATCTTCCATTTTTGTTAAGTTTTTTTAAATTGTGATAACGTGTAATGTACCATTTTAACCATTAAGTATTCAACTCAGCACATTAATATATTGGCTGGGAGCGGTGGCTCATGCCTGTAATCCCAGCACTTTGGGAGGCTGAGGTGTTTGGATCATGAGGTCAGTTTGAGACCAGCCTGGCCAACATGGTAAAACCCCGTCTCTACCAAAAATACAAAAATTAGCTGGATGTGGTGGCAGGCGCCTGTAATCCCAGCTACTTGGGAGGCTGAGGCAGGAGAATCACTTGAACCCGGGAGGTGGAGGTTGTAGTAAGCCAAGATCACACCATTGCACTCTACCTTAGGCAACAGAGCGAGACTCCGTCTCAATTAAAAAAAAAAATTCATATTGTTGTACAACCATCACCACCATACATTTCCAGAACTTTCATCATTCCAAATTGAAACTCTGTATCCATTAAACACTAACTCTCCATTTCCTTCTTCTCTCCATGGCAATCACCATTCTACTTTTCATCTCTACAGATTTGACTACTCTGGGTACTGTATGTAAGTGGATTTATACAATATTTGTCCTTCTGTGTCTGGCTTATATCATTTAACATAATGTCTTCAAAGTTCTTCCATGTTTGTAGCATATGTCAGAGTTTCTTTCTTTTTTAAAACTTAATTTTTTTTTTTTTTTTAGACAGATTTGTGCTCTGTCACCCAGGCTGGAGTGCAGTGTACTGGCGGGATCTTGGCTTATTGCAGCCTCTGCCTCCACGATTCAAGCGATTCTCCTGCCTCAGTCTCCTGAGTAGCTGGGATTACAGTCACATGTCAGCATGCCCAGCTTATTTTTTGTATTTTTAGTAGAGATGGGGTTTCACCATGTTTGGCCAGGGTGGTCTCAAACTCCTGGCCTCAAGTGATCTGTCCACCTTGGCCTTCCAAAATGCTGGGATTACAGGCATGAGCCACAGCTCCCGACTAATTTTTTTGTTTGTTTGTTTTTTGAGACAGGGTGTCACTCTGTCACCTAGGCTGGAGTGCAGTGGCACAATCACAGCTCACTGCGGTCTTGATCTCCTGAGCTCAAGTGATCCTCCTGCTTCAGCCTCCTTGAGTAACTGGGATTACACATGCATGCCACTGTGCCCAGCTAATTTTTTTTTTTTTTTAAGTAGGGATGAGTTCTTGCTATCTTCCCCAGGCTGATCTCAGGCTCCTGTTCTCAAGCGATCCTCCTGCCTTGGCCTCCCAAAGTGCTGGGATTGCAGTCATGAGCCACCACTTGTGGTCTGAATAATATTTAATTGCATGTCTATACCATATTTTGTTTATCCATTCATTCCTCAATGGACATTTGGGTTACTCCCACCTTTTGGGTATTGTGAATAATGTTGCTATGAATATCTGCTTGAGTCCCTGTTTTCAATATTTTGGGGTATGTACTCAGAAGTGAATCACTAGCTCACATTAACTGGGTGTGGCGGTACATGCCTATAATCCCAGCTACTGGGGAGGCTGAGGCAGGAGGATCTCTTGAGCCCAGAACTTTGAGGCTGCAGTGAGCCGTGATGGTGCCTCTGCACTTCCGCTTGGGTTAAAGGGTGAGACTGCATCAAAGAAAAAAAAAGGGGGGGGGCATTACTAGATTAAATGGTGATTCTCTCTAACTTTTTTTTCTTTTCTTTTCTTTCTTTTTTTTTTTTTTGAGATAGGGTCTCACTCTGTTGCTAGACGCCTAGACCTCCTGGGCTCAAGCAATCCTTCTGCCTCAGCCTCCTGAGTAGCTGGGACTACAGATGTGCACCACCACACCTGGCTATTTTTTTTTATTTTTCATAGAGATAGAGTCTCCCTATCTCTGTGTTGCCCAAGCTGGTCTCAAACTCCTGGACTCAAGTGATGTTCCTACTTTGGCCTCCCAAAGTGTTAGAATTACAGGCATAAGCCACTGGGCCTGGCCCACATAACAATTCTATGTTTAATTTTTTGAGGAACTGCCATATTTTTTTCTACAGTAGCTACACCATTTTACACTCTCACTAGCAAAGTAAGGATACGCAGTTTCCAATTTCTAAACATCCTTGTCAACACTTGTTTTCTGTTTTTACCTCATTGTGATTTTGATTTGCTTTTCTCTACAGATTAGACATATTGAGCATTTGAAGTGTGCATTGGTCATTCATATGTTTTCTTTGGAGAAACGTATATTCAAGTCCTTTGCCCATTTTTAAATCAAGTTGTTTGGTTTTCGTTGTGGAGTTATATATTTTAGGTATCAGTCTTGTATTAGATATATGATTTGCAAATATTTTCTTCCATTCCATGGGTTGCATTTTCACTCTATTGACGATATCCTTTGATGCCTCGTCCTCCTTTTTGAGGAACCAACTCATCCTTTTCCTTCCAAAGGCCCAAATTCCCTGACTCATGCATGTGGCAAATTCTGGCTTCCTTTTTTTTTTTTTTTTTTTAATCTTTTTAAAATCTTTTTAAAATTCTGGCTTCTTAAAACACACTCAGTGTGTTTTAGAATGTTCTGGGAAGTCAAATACAAGGAAAGCCTGACTAGTCCCACTGGCTCTTCCACGGCTTCAGGTTTCTAAGGAAAATACAGGCTTACACAACATGAACTGGGTGAAAGGGGCAGAGGAATGGGATTATGGGCTGGAGTGAAAAGGGAGGTTATGAGTGGAGAAAGACACACTCTGTCAGGACAGAACATAACACTTTTTTTTTCTTTTTTTTTTGAGACGGAGTGTCTCTCTGTCACCCAGGCTGGAGTGCAATGGCCTGATCTCGGCTCACTGCAACCTTTGCCTCCCAAGTTCAAGTGATTCTCCTGCCTCAGCCTCCCATGTACCTAGGACTACAGGCGCGTGCCACCATGGACAACTAATTTTTATATTTTTAGTAGCGATGGGGTTTCACCATGTTGGTCAGGCTGGTCTCCAACTCCTGACCTTGTGATCCTCCCACCTTGGCCTCTCAAAGTACTGGGTTTACAGGCGTGGGCTACTGTGCCCAGCCCCAATACTTTTATTTATTTATTTATTATTTTTTTTTATTATTGCACTTTAGGTTCTGCGGTCTGTGTGCAGATCATGCAGGGTTGTTGCATAGGTACTTACATGGCAAGGTGGTTTGCTGCCTCCATCTCACCGTCACCTATATCTGGCATTTCTCCCCATGTTATCCCTCCCCAACCTCCCCACCCCCGACGTCCCTGTGTGATGCTCCCCTCCCTGTGCCTACATGCTCTCATTGTTCAACATCTGCCTATGAGTGAGAACATGCAGTGTTTGATTTTCTGTTCTTGTGTTAGTTTGCTAAGAATAATGGTTTCCAAATTCATCCATGTCCCTACAAAGGACACAAACTCATCGTTTTTTATGGCTGCATAGTATTCCATGGTGTATATGTGCCACATTTTCCTTGTCCAGTCTATCACTGATGGGCATTTGGGTTGGTTTCAGGTCTTTGCTATTGTAAACAGTGCCACAATGAACATATGTGTGCATGTGTCTTTATAATAGAATTATTTACAGTCCTTTGGGTATATACCCAGTAATGGGATTGCTGGGTCAAATGGAATTTCTATTTCTAGATCCTTGAGGAATCGCCACACTGTCTTCCACAATGGTTGAACTAATTTACACTCCCACCAACAGTGTAAAAGTGTTCCTATTTCTCCACATTCTCTCCAGCATCTGTTGTCTCCAGATTTTTTGATGATCACCATTCTAACTGGTCTAAGATGGTATCTCCATGTGGTTTTGATTTGCATTTCTCTAATTACCAGTGATGATGAGCATTTTTTCATGTTTGTTGGCCTCATATATGTCTTCTTTTGAAAATTGTCTGTTCGTATCCTTTGCCCACTTTTGAATGGGGTTGTTTGTTTTTTTCTTGTAAATTTGTTTATTTACTTATTTATTTGAGACAGAGTAACACACTATTGCCCAGGCTGGAGTGCAGTGGTATGATCACAGCTTACTGCAGCCTCCATCTCCTGGGCTCAAGCAATTCTCCTGCCTCAGCCTCCTGAGCAGCTGGGACTACAGGTATGTGCCACCATGCCCAGTTAGTTTTGGAATTTTTTTGTAGAGACAGGGTCTCCCTGTGTTGCCGTGGCTGTCTCAAACTGCTGGGCTCAAGCGATCCTCCCACATTGGCTTCCCAATGTGCAGGGATTACAGGCGTGAGCCACCATGCCCAGCCAGGATATAATATGTACTAAGTTAGTTTCATTCAAAGCACTGTTCTAAGCAACTCTAAATCCTCAAAACCATCCTATTATGTCAACAGTATAATTATTCCCATTTTACAGATGAAGAAAATAACCCAGAGAGGTTAAGTCTGCCTAAAAATCACAGACTGGAAAGTTGCAGAGACAGAAATTGAACCCTGTCACTGTGGCCCAAGAAACCACTTTATTGACACTCTGTGACACTGTATGGACTTTGGAGTCAGAATCGTCTGAATTTAAACTGAAATGCCTAATGAGTACATGATTACAAACCCACCAGTAACATGAGATTGCCGGGCTCAGTGGCTCACCCCTGTAATGCCACCACTTTGGAAGATCATAGCCGGAGGATTGCTTGAGCTCAGGAGTTCAAGATGAACCTGGTTGACAAAAAAAACATTGGCCGGGCATGTGGCTCACGCCTGTAATCCCAACACTTTGGGAGGCTGAGGCAGGCGGATCACTTGAGGTCAGGAGTTTGAGACCAGCTTGGCCAACATGGCGAAACCCCCGTCTCTACTAAAACTACAAAAGTTAGGTGGTATGATGGCATGGACCTGTAATCTCAGCTACTGGGGAGGTTGAGGCAGGAGAATTGCTTGAACCCAGGAGACAGAGATTGCGGTGAGCCAAGATTGTGCCACTGCACGCCACCTTGGGCAACAGAACGAAACTCCATCTTAAAAAAATAAATAAATAAAAAGAAACAATTTAAAATTAGCCAGGTGTGGTGGCGTGCCTGCAGTCCCAGCTACTGGAGAGGATGAGGCAGGAGGATCACTTGAGCCCCAGAATTCAAGTCTGCAGTAAGCCATGTTCATGCCACTGCATTTCAGCCTAGGTGACAGAGTAAGAACCTGCCAAAAAAAAAAAAAAAAAAAAAAAAGTCAAAGAAATCCAAACTAAAAACAAGATTTTTATTTTACACTTACCTGCAATGTTAAAGTTGGACAGTGCCAAGTGTGGGTAGAAATGCACGGAAATAGAATCCTTTGTGTAACTAGGAGTGGGAGTGTAGACTGGTGCAGCCAGTCCAGAAGCAACTTGGTAATTCTTTACCAAGTTAAATAACTGTAGCCTACAACCTGAGAATGTCACTCCCAGGTATACATTCTAGAGAAATTCTTATACTGGTCCATAGGGAACACCTGGAAGAATCTCACAGCATTGGTTATAGAAAAGGGAACGGGGCCGGGAGTGGTGGCTCACACCTGTAATCCTAGCACTTTGGGAGGCCGAGGCGGGCAGATCACTTGAGGTCAGGAGTTCAAGACCAGCCTGGCCGAAGTGGTGAAACTCTGTCTTTACTAAAAATACAAAAATTAACCCGGCACAGTGGCAGGCACCTGTAATCCCAGCTACTCGGGAGGCTGAGGCAGAAGAATCGCTTGAATCTGGGAGGCAGAGGTTACAGTGAGCCAAGATCTCACCATTGCACTCCAGCCTGGGAGCCAAAGCAAGACTCCATCCCCCCTACATCCCCAAAAAAGAAAGAAAAGGGAATGGAAGGCAACCTCATTGTCCATCACCAGGGGAATGGGTAGAATGTAGTAGAGGTACACAACGCAGGACTCAGCAGACATTGACATCATTGAACTAGATGTACACACTTCAACACGATTCCACTGCAAAAATAATGCTGGGGGCAGGGAATGAGACATAGAATAAGGTCAGATTATGTGAACTGTAACTTTTTTTTTTTTTTGAGATGGGAGTCTCACTCTTTCACCCGGGCCGGAGTGCAGTGGCGTGATCTCGGCTCACTGCAATCTCCGCCTTCCGCGTTCAAGCGATTCTCGTGCCTCAGCCTCCCCGAAAATAGCTGGGATTACAGGCGCAGGCCACCACACCCGGCTAATTTTTTTTGTATTTTCAGGAGAGACAGGGTTTCGCCATGTTGGCCAGGCTGGTCTTGAACGTCTGACTTTGTGATCTGCCTGCCTAGGCCTCCCAAAGTGCTAGGATTACAGGTGTGAGTCACTGTGCCTGGCCATGAACCATAATTTTTATGTAAATTTAAAATGAATACATGCAAAAAATAACACCATACATTTTACAAGCATACATACAACATCAAGGATATATATTGCCTGCACTAGAACTGGAGGATGAGAATGGAAAATGTTGATAAAAGAAAATTATATGCATTCAGACAAAAATGTATGAGAAGCACTCGCACAGTAGAGGTAAAATAAGGATCTCTGCATCCGGTGATTGCTGTGTGACCTTGGATGTTAGTTATTTCACCTGCTTGATGCTCGTCTTTCTTGTCTGGAAGGTAGAAGATAGGGATCTTCACATTCTGTATCGTGAAGGGGAAGGCAGTGTGGCAGAATGAGCTTGGGAGCTGGATGGACACAGCTAGGCCAGCCATTCACTGTGTGACCTTGGGAATCACTTTACTGTCCAAGCCTCTATTTTTTGGGAGGGGCGGGGTTGGTTTTCATTTTTTAAAATTTATTTTGGTTGTATGGAACACTTCATGAATTTACACGTCATCCCTGTTCAGGGGCCATACCTGTATCTCTGTATTGCTCCAGTTTTAGTTATGTGCTGCTGAAGCAAGCACTGTTATATTTTTAATTTTTTTTTTTAGGAGGGCACTGAGTTTAATGAGGCTGCAGGGCCATGAAACCCTGCACACTCCCTACCCAAGCCTCCATTTTTTTTTTTTTTTTGAGTCAGAGTCTTGCTCTATCATCCAAGCTGGAGTGCAGTGGTATGAGCTCCTCTCACTGCAACCTTAACCTCCCAGATTCAAGTGATTCTCCTGCCTCAGCCTCCTGAGTAGATGGGATTATAGGTGCCTGCCACCATGCCCAGCTAATTTTTGTATTTTTAGTAAAGACAGCGTTTTGTTATGTTGGCCAAGCTGGTCTCAAACTCCCAACTTCAGGCGATCCGCCCACCTCAGCCTCCCAGAGCGCTAGGATTAAAGGTGTGAGCCACTGTACCAGGCCCCAAGCCTCTTTTTTTTTTGAGATGGAGTCTTGTTCTGTTGCCAGGTTGGAGTGCAGTGGTGCGATCTTGGTTCACTGCAACCTCCAACTCCCAGGTTCAAGTGATTCTCCTGCCTCAGCCTCCCGAGTAGCTAGGATTATAGTCACGTGCCACCATGCCCAGCTAATTTTTGTATTTTTAGTAGAGATGGGGTTTCACCATGTTGGTCAGGATGGTCTTGATCTCCTGACCTCGTGATCTACCTGTCTCAGCCTCCCAAAGTGCAAGCCTCCAGTTTTGAGTGAGATAGTCAATCAGGCCTCACCAAGAAGGGGACATTTGAGCAAAGCTTTGAAGGAAGCAAGGAGGTGAGCCGTGTAGATATCCAGGGACCAAATAACTCAGGCAGAGGGAAGAGTCAATGCTAGCCATAGGGGCTTGGGAGGAGTAAAGTTCCCCTTCCAGTAAGTGGTCAGCAAATGTCAAGTGGCCACCTCTGTCCCTCCTCTTAGGATATCAGGGTCCAGGTGACAGATAAGAGCACCTTCTAGCTCCAGTGGCAATGACCACTCTGGCTTCTGAGGGTCTCTGGAACACTGTGTTCATGGATGTCATCCACCCTCAGGAGTAACCTCCCTAACTGACCAAGGTGACCTGAACTCAGGAAAGAGTCATTGCTGCTGGGGCTTTAACCTGCACGGGGAGCACAGAGGCCTCAAAGAGGAAGCCAGAAACAGCAAGGTGGAGGCCCTCACCTCCCACTGGAGGTCTCATGGGTCATTCCCCCAAGAGAGTCCTGTCCCAGCGCTTACCAGACTGTGCCTTGAGAGAGGGGCTTGGGCGAGGGTACAGCCACATGGCAGGGTGGGAGGACACAAGGAAAGAGACCCATGCTTACTAAGGCAGATCTGGCTTTGAATATTATTATGCCATTTAGTAGCTCTTTTTTAAATCTCTGAACCCTTCTGAGCCTTAATTTCCTCATCTATAAAATGGGCATGAAATGTTCTGTTCTGTGGGGTGGTTGTGAGGACTTGATGAGATAAGATAGGTGAAAGTGGCAAGCAAATAGCTGGGCCCTTCCTTCTGTACCAAGTACCTGGGAGGCAACCGCTACGTCTTATTCAGTCAGCTCAGGTCCTTATTTCTGTTATTCATTTCTTTTTTATTCCTTCTTTTTTAAGGGCTTTCTGGCAAAAACTGGAAAGCCTGCTAGACAAATTCTAAAAGAGCTACAACACTTGTCTTATTCATTTCTGTGGAGATAAAACCACCCATGTTTCAGGGAGAGTATGAGGTTTCAGTGAGATAACAGATCAAATTTGTGTTGCTGGACCAAAATAGGCAGTCCATAGGTGTTTGTCGGTTACCTAAAGGGATGAAGGAATGGATGGATGGATGGATGGATGGTTACAGGGATGGATGGATGGATGGATGGTTAGAGGGATGGATGGAGGGAGGGATGGATGGTTAAGGGGATAGATGGATAGATAGAGGGATGGTGGGATGGAGGGATGGATAGGTGGATAGATGGCTGGGTATGTGGGAGGATGGCTTGCTGGCAGAATGTCAAAAGGAATAGGATTTTTTCTACAGAAATATCAAGTCTGCACAAAAACCAGGTGCTTTACAGGAAGGTCTTATTATATCTCTTTGCAGCCTTAGGTCTTGAGCACAGATATAACACATGAGTAAAAACAGGCATTAACACACCCAGGTCTAGTCAACTGTGACCTCCACTTACCACTCTGGGGTCTATGACTCATCTCAGTGAGGCCAGGTCTTACATAGCCAGCATTCACCAACTGAGATCACTGGTGGTTCCCTGGGGCGAAAGCTGAGATCGAGGCAAATGCAAGGTGAGGCTTTCCTGATACACAGGACGCCTTGGAAATTCTAATCAGTGATGTTTCATCAAAAGAATTACAACTCAACTCTTCCCATAATCCCTGTCACTGTTGCAAGAATGGAGAGATGCAGGTGAGCAGCCAGCCGTGCATCCACCGCAGCTCCACACCGTGTGACCTCCACAATCACTCAGCCCCTCTGAGACCCATGTTCTCCTTAGTAAGATGAAGGGGTTGGACACTTCCAGCTCCACGATGTTCTGACTCTCTGAAAACTCTCTATGTCTTCCTTTAAAATATGGACCTAGAACTTTGGAAGAACGTGTATGACATTTCTTTTCCATCTGTCTCTATAGGGTCTCCTCAAACCCTTTCAAAATATTTGCACGTATACGTCAACATGTCTGTTTATGCTAAGCCCTGGGGAAGCTGTACATTTTGGAGACAGACAGATCTCAATTCCAGACCGTGTGAGAAACTGGAGACAGATTATTAAGACTCAGTTCCTGCCCTCCAAGATGGGAAAGACAGGCATTGAAATGGGTTAACTTCAATGGTCACAGTAATTAAGGTATAAAAATGTTGGACTCTCCCACTCTCAAAATGCTGCCTGGAGGAATTCAGAAGGCTGCTTATTGGAGTATTCTGGGATATGTCAAAAAGAAGAAAAGGGCTGGGTACAGTGACCCATTCCCGTAGACCCAGCTACTGGGGAGGCTGAGGTAGGAGGACTGCTTGAGGCCAGGAGTTTGATCCTGTAGTATGCAATAGTCGTGTCTGTGAATAGCCATTCCATGCCAGCCTGGGCAATATAGCAAGACCCCACCTTCAGAAAAAAGTTTAGAAAAAAAGAGAAGAGACAGAGGATACTGGAGGAGTAAAGGTGGCTATATTGTGGTGGTGAGGAGATCATCAAGGCTGTAGCATGAGCTACAACCTACAGTACTCCTCCCACCCCTCTAATCCTTATGAGAGCATGGTCTATGTGTTGAGGCAACATTCTGGGAGAAGTAAGGAGGTAATCACAACTCACTGTCTCAGAACTGTCAGTTACTCTTTTTTTTTTTTCCAATTAGAGACAGGGTCTCGCTATGTTGCCCAGGCTGGTTTCAAACTCCTGAGCTCAAGCAATCCTCCTGCCTTGGCCTCCCATAGTGCTGGGATTATAGGCATGGGCTCAGAGTTATTCTTTATTGAGCCCCCGTGCACTTTACACATATCACAGTAGAGTTTCCTGAAGTGCTACACAAGTCACTAAGACATGTCGAGTGACTTTAGACAGAACATAGAAAAACTTTTTTTTTTGAAACAGGGTCTTGTTCTATCACCCAGGTCAGAATGCAGTGTGGCATGATGATCACAACTCACTGTGACCTCAACCTCCTAGCTCAAGCAATCCTCCCACTTCAGCCTCCTGAGTAGCTGGAACTACAGATACATGTCACCATGGCTGGCTACTTTAAAAAATTTTTTTTTCTTTTTTAGATAGAGTCTTGCTTTGATGCCCAGGCTGGAGGGCATTGGCACAATCTTGGCTCACTGTAACCTCTGACCCATGGGTTCAAGCGATTGTCCTGCCTCAGTCTCCCAAGTAGCTGGGATTACAGGCGCCCACCACCATACCCAGCTAGTGTTTGGGTTTTTAGTAGATACAGGGTTTCGCCATGTTGACCAGACTGGTCTTGAACTCTTGACCTCAAGTAATCCACCCTCCTTGGCTTCCCAAAGTGCTGGGATTACAGGCGTAAGCCACCACACCCATAAATTTTTGGTGGAGACAGTATTTTGCAATGTTTGTCAGGCTGTTCTCAAACTCCTGGGCTCAAGCAATCTGCCCCTCTCAGCCTCCCAAAATTCTGGGATTACAGCCATGCACCACCACACTCAGCCGAGAAACATTTTTATAGTTACGATTTTATGTTTTCATCTACCTTCTATTTGTGACAGGTAGTATTAGTTTTCATTTACAATTATGTTATAATGTTTTCTTTCCAATAAATGTAAGCTTTTAAAAATCACTTAAAGAAAAAGTATTTATTAAGTAAACATACAGTTGGTACATGGATATTGCAAAAATTTCAAGGAGGGTACACAAATGACTGAAATTCAGGAGACACTGGGGTGAGCACAGAAGCATTGTTCTTGTTCAGAGTTCTTTTGGCTGAGAGTCATAGACACCCAATCAAATCAGCTTCAGCAAAGTAAGAGAATATATCCTGACAAGGGACTCTCACAGGGCCCAAAGGAAAGGGTGCTGGGTCCCTGGAGGGTGGAAGGAGGCCAGCAGGTCCCTGAAGATGGTAGGTACCCCGTTGCTCTCCAGGGGCCTGTGATTCCCCTGGTCTCTGCCTTGCTATGCGTATCTTTTCTCTGAGCAGAGCCATTTTCTCTACTACATTCATGCAGGTGGCCATCCCCCCAACACACACAGACAAACACACATACACACAGACACAGTCACAGCTCCAGAGTTTCTATGTTTTCAGGTAAGGGACCTGCAAAGCCTGAACAGCATTCCTGCTCTAGATGCCCACCTTGCATCCTTTCTGCTCCCATCAGAGGATCAAGAAATTCTCAGGAAAGAGGGAGGGTCTAGGATGAGCAGTCACCCTGACAAAGAGGTGTCTGCCTCAACATCGGCCACTCATAACAATCCCATGAGGTAGCTTTAACCTCATAGGTAACGACCCTAAGAGGTAGGAAATTCAGCGCCTGGTCTCTCAGCAGGAAATGACACAACCAAGACTTGAGCCAGGCCTGTGTGACACTGAAGCTCAAGTGTGCTTCACTAGCCACCCGGTCATGTCATCAGCCAAGTCCAGCCCACAGCTACCGTCCCAGACTTCAGCAGGTTACTGGCCCACCGGGAGACGTTTCTCAAAATCCACAATTGGCGTTTGCCAGGTACGCAGGAAGCGAGTATCCCAGCTTCACAGGGACACCGACTGGAAGGAAGGAAGACCTCTGAAAGAGCACAGAGCTCTGCAAACCAGAGACATTTCCTCTGAGCCCCTGGGGTCTGAGGCTGCTGGATTAACACTGTAGGTACTTGTCTCAGGGCAGGAGAAGAGGCTCATTTGCATATACTTGCCAAAAATCACAAGCAGACATCTAGAGATCCTCAAGAGAAACTGACACCTGGCTGACATCTGCTGACAGTAACTGCTCCTCCCACCTCCTGGAAGCTGTGTTAGGAGGAGCCTCCCAGAGGGCAAGGAAGGGGAGAGGAACTGACACACTCTTCCACCCAGGGGCCTCATGCACTTCCCAGCCCATGAGCCTGTTCGCATGGAAGCCCCTGGACATCGAGGTGTCCTGGCCTGGACAGCCCCAATTTTGTTTCTTTTTTTTTTTTTTGAGACAGAGTCTCACTCTGTCGCCCTAGCTGGAGTGCAATGGTGAGATCTCAGCTCACTGCAACCTCCGCCTCCTGGGTTCCAGCGATTCTCCTGCCTCAGCTGCCTGAGTAGCTGGGACTACAGGCATGCAACACCATGCCCAGCTAATTTTTATGTATTTTTAGTAGAGACAGGGTTTCACCATATTGATCAGGCTTGTTTCGAACTCCTGACCTCAAATGATCCACCCACCTTGGTCTCCCAAAGTGTTGGGATTATAGGCATGAGCCACAGCACCTGGCCTTAATTTTTGTATTCTTAGTGGAGATGGGGTTTCACCATGTTGGCCAGGCTGGTCTCAAACTCCTGACCTCAGGTGATCTGCCTGCCTCAGCATCCCAAAGTTCTGGGATTACAGGCATGAACCACTGTGCTCAGCTCCAATTTTGCTCTCAAGGGGCCTTTGCCCATCCTCAGTAGGTGGCTGCCCCACAGAAGGTACTTAATTAGGGACTGTTGTTGAGACAGAAAGATGGAGGAGGTGAGCATCTCTCTCCCACTCCCCCAGAGCTGACCAGGCCAGAGGCGAGGCCTTTGTGGAGAGACACATCTGCCTTGGGAAGCAAGCTCCTTTCCTAGCTTTTGGTCTGTTCATTTTTATCTTCTCTAGTCACCATTTGGGACAGGTTGCCAGGTGAGTCAGAGAAGGTTCCATCAAGGTGATTCCCCTGAGAAAGGTCACAAAGACCTTGTGCCTGAGGGTGGAGAGAGGATGGCATTATCCTAGCTCACAAGTCTGCCCCAAGATAGTACCACACAGAGAGGGCAGTGTCCCTTTCCCAACTCCCATTTCTGCCTCTATCACTTGAGAGTGCTTGCCCAAAGCTTTAGACTGATGCCCCATCGGGGAGAACTAGGTGGCTCAAAGTCTTCCCCCAATGTCTGCACCTCTGCACCTGGCCCTGGCATTCCTTCCAGCCCGATAAGATTAAGGGACTCAGGATGAGGTAATCAGCCACAGTTACTACAGTATGCGCCCACAGGCGGAAGAAAGGGCTCATTTGAGTTCTGGATTTTCTGACAGTCTGGCTCTGCCATCATCCCTGCCCGGGTGAATTAGCCTCCAAACCTAATGGCCCACCAGTGCCCACGGAGGTGGTACCCAGACCACAGCAGACATCCCTTCTTCCCCAGCTCAGTTCATGATGTCCATGGTAGAGGGAAGACTTCAGGCCTGGCCCCAAGAAGCAGGGACTAATTTTTGAGGGAAGTGCCAGGGACCTGGTTGAGTGGCACAACCACTTCAGTGATCGTATCCGTGGTGGCCCGGGAGCATTTCCGGCTGCTGCGCATGCTGTAGAACTTTTCGGAGAGATGCTTGCGGAACTTCTTGGTGAGGAAACAGTAGATTACAGGGTCTAAGACACAGTTGGTGCTAAGGAGGCAGAGGGTGACCTGATGTGCGTCGTTAATGGCCTGGTGGAAGTTGCTGTTCTGGAAGCCCAGTTCAGCCAGGGTCCAGGGCAGCTGCACCATGTGGTGGGGCACGAAGCAGATGATGAACACTGCCAAGACCGTGCACACCATCCACAGCGCCCGGCGCTTGACTTCAGCGTTACGCTGCTGCTGCACCGGCTGCATGAGCAAGGTACGAATGATGACCAGGTTGCAGAAGAAGATGATGAGGAAGACCAGGAAGAAGCTGAACACGATGAAGATGTGGATGATGAGGACTGGCATGCTGCCCTTCTCGTAATGCTCGAAGCAGCGGGTGATGTTGCCGGAGCCAGCGCTGTTGGACACTGTGTTGGTGGAGTCCATGATGAGGAAGTAGGATGCGGCGCCCACAATGGCCACCCAGATAGCCAGGGACAAAGAGATACCACGCTTGCGCGTGTTGGTCTGAGCAGTCTTGATGGGCTGAGTCACTGCCTGGAAGCGGTTATAAGTGATGACGCCCAGGAAGGCCACAGAGCAGTAGGTGTTGATGAAGAAGAAGCAGCCAGCCAGGTTGCACAGGAATTTGGGGAGAATCCAGTTGCCCCGGTTTTGGTAGTAGACAATCCACAGTGGCAGTGTGATCAAGAAGAGCATGTCCGCCATGGTGAGGTTCACCATGAAGATCTTTATCTCATTGAGTTTCTTGGAAGGGTACAGGCGGGCAAAGACCCACAGCACGTAGCCATTAGCAATGACCCCAAGCACAAAGATGATGCTGTAAACAATCGGGAAGAGAGTGTATCGGAACTCAGAGTCCACGTGGGAGGAGTCATGTGGCTCCATTGCTGTCGGCTGGAATGATCAACTGGTCCTGGCCCTGGCAGTGCCTGGAAGACCACACAAAAATTCTGGTTAATAAAGGGACAAGAAGGGACTGTTCTATTTAATGAATTCCAAGACTCCTCGCCATGGTTAGGATGATGATGTCCCCTCCAAAGTTTATGCTGAATCTTTTTTTTTTTTTTTTTTAGACAGAGTCTTACTCTGTGGTCCAGGCTGCAGTGGCCTGATCTCAGCTCACTGCAACCTCCGCCTTCTGGGCTCAAGTGATTTTCTTGCCCCAGCCTCCTGAGTAGCTGGGATTACAGGCAAACTAATTCTATCCAGTAATTTTTATATTTTGAGTAGAGATGGGGTTTCACCATGTTGGTCAGGCTGGTCTTGAACTCCTGACCTTGTGATCCACCTGCCTCAGCCTTCCAAAGTGCTGGGATTACAGGCATGAGCCACTGTGCCTGGCCTCTGTTGAATCTTAATCCCAGTGCAGAGGTGTGGCCTGTGGAATGTGATTAAGTCAGAGGGTGGAATGGGATTAGCACGGTTAGAAAAGGGTGCCAGGTTGCCCAGGGAGGTCGGGTTGAAGTGAGCCATGATCGGGCCACTGCACTCCTGCCTGGGTGACAAGTGAGACCCTGTCTCACACACAAAAAAAATTAATAATTCTTTTAAAAAGGCTCAAGGTTGAAGAAAGCACTTAATCTTGCCCTTTTGTTTTTCCATCCCTTTTGCCATGTGAGGTCACAGCTTTCAAGGTGTGACCCTGGAAACAGATAACCAGGCATCAGACACTAAACCTGCTGGTGCCTTGATCTTGAACATCCTCCAGAACTGTGAGAAATGAATTTCTTTTTCTTTTTTCTCTTCTTTTCTTTGTTTTTTGCTTTTTATAGACAATCTGTCGCTCAGGCTAGAATGCATTGGTGTGATCATGGCTCACTACAACCTCAACCTCCTGCACTCAATTATCTTCCCACCTCAGCCTCCTGAGTAGCTGGGACTATAGGTATGTGTGTAACACCACGCCCAGCTAACTGTTGTATTTTTTGTAGGGAAGGGATTTTACTATGTTGGTGGTCTGGAACTCCTGGCCTCAAACATTTCTCCCACCTCAGCCTCCCAAAGTACTGGGATTACAGGTGTGAGCCACCACTCCCGGCCAGAAATACATTTCTTGTGCTTTATAAATTACTCACTGTCAACACTAATGGATTGAGACACTCCCATTTTACACATCTTTAAAATTCTAAAATTGATGGCATTTTCCAATTAATTGGCAGTGGTCTTTCTTTCTTTCTTTCTTTCTTTCTTTCTTTCTTTCTTTCTTTCTTTGTTTTGGGTTTGTTTTGTTTTTTTTGAGACGGAGTCTCACTCTGTTGCCCAGGCTGGAGTGCAGTAGCAAGATCTCAGCTCACTGCAACCTCCGCCTCCCGGGTTCAAGCAATTCTCTGCCTCAGCCTCCCAAGTAGCTAGGATTACAGGCACCCGCCACCACACCTGGCTATTTTTTGTATTTTTAGTTGAGACGGGGGTTTCACCATCTTGGCTAGGCTGGTCTTGAACCCCTGCCATCATGATCCGCCCATCTCAGCCTCCCAAAGTACTGGGATTACAGGTGTGAACCACCGCACCTGGCCTCTCTCTCTCTTTCTTTCTTTCTTTCCTTCCTTCTCTCTCTCTCTCCTTCCTTCCTCTTTTTCTTTCTTTTGAGACAGAGTTTCACTTTGTCACTCAGGCTGGAGTGCAATGGCATGATCTCAGCTCACTGCAACCTCCACTTCCCGGGTTCAAGCAATTCTGGTGCCTCAGCCTCCTGAGTAGCTGGGACTACAGGTGTACGAAACCACACCTGGCTGATTTTTTGTATTTTAGTAGAGATGGGGGTTTTACCTTGTTGGCCAGGATGGTCTCGAACTCCTGATCTCAGGCAATCTTTGCTCAGCCAGAAAAGTTATATTTTAAAATGGAATAAAAGAAGAGGCCTGGCACGGTGGCTCACACCTGTAATCCCAACACTTTGGGAGGCCGAGGTGGACGAATCACGAGGTGAGGAGTTTGAGACCAGCCTGGCCCACAAGGCAAAACCCCATCTCTACTAAAAATACAAAACTTATCTGGGCATGGTGGCACGGGCCTGTAATCCCAGCTACTTGGGAGGCTGAGGCAGGAGAATTGTTTGAACCCGGGAGTCAGAGGTTGCAGTGAGCTGAGATCCTGACATTGCACTCCAGCCTGGGCGAGACTGTCTCAAAAAAATAAAATAAAAATAAATAAGTAAAAATTAAATAAAATATGTTTGTCTTCTTTGTCTTCTTCTGACAGAATTTTAGATCATCTGTTTCTAGTGATAAATATATATACGTTCTTATTATACAAAATTTGAAATTTTAGTATTTTTCTTTTTCTTTTCTTTCTTTTATTTTTTTTGAGAGAGAGTCTCACTCTGTTGCCAGGCTGGAGTCCAGTGGCGTGATCTTCTCTCACTGCAACCTCCATCTTCTGGGTTCAAGTGAGTCCCTGCCTCAGCCTCCAGAATAGCTGGGACTACAGGGGCGCGCCACCACACCCAGCTAATTTTTGTATTTTTAATAGAGACAGGGTTTCACCACGTTGGCCAGGATGGTCTCGAAATCTTGACCTCGCGATCCACCCATCTCGGCCTCCCAAAGTGCTGGGATTACAGGCAGGAGCCACAACGCAGGGCCAAAATTTGGATATTTATCTACCCATGAGATTTAAAATAAAAATTTCTATGGTAAAATGCCCTACATTTTAAAATAATTTATGTGCTCATCAAAGGTCTGGAAAATATAGAAGTATAATATTAGGGTCACCCAGAGAATAAAATAGTAGCCATCATTTAAAAGGATGTATTAGATATGGCTGTACTGATTTGGAAAGGTGTCCTTGGAATACAGTGTTAATTAAAAACAAAACAAAACTGGCCGGGCGTGGTGGCTCATGCCTGTAATCCCAGCACTTTGGGAGGCTGAGGCAGGTGGATCTCCTGAGGTCAGGAGTTTGAGATCAGCCTGCCCAACATCATGAAGCCCTGCCTCTACTAAAATTACAAAAATTAGCCAGGCGTGGTAATGGGTGCCTGTAATCCCAGCTACTTGGGAGGCTGAGGCAGGAGAATCACTTGAACCCAGGAGAAGAGGTTGCAGTGAGCCGAGATCAAGCCACTATACCCCAGCATGGGCGACAAGAGCAAAACTCTGTGTGAAAAAAATAAATAAATAATAAATAAAAACAAAAACAAAACAAAACAGAAAAGTTGCAAAAAATATTTGGTATGAGCCCATTATGTGTGTTTGAATAGAAGATCTAGAAGGATACCCTCAAACAGTTGACAATGGTAAGCAGCCTCTGAGAAGGTGAGGTAGCTTAGTGGGAAGTTTATTTACTTTATACTTTTATGTGTTTGTTTGAATCTTTAAAGGGCACTTCTTATCTTAATAATTTACAATTTTGAAAATACAACGTAAGGACATGCACAGTGGCTCATGCCTGCAATCCCAGCATTTGGGAGACCGAGGTGGGAGTACTGAGTGAGCCCAGGAGTTCAAGATCAGTCTGAGCAACACAGTGAGACCCCTGTCTCTACAAAAATAAATAAATAAATAAATAAAAACAATTAGCCAGGCTTGGTGGTGCACGCCTATAGTCTCAGCTACTCGGGACTGAGGCAGAAGGATCGCTTGACCCTCGGAGTTTGAGGCCAGCCTAGACAACATAGTGAGACTTCATTTCAAACAAAACAAAACAGTTGCTCCCTCCTCTCTTGTTCCTCCCACTACTGCTGTCATGGTAAGCTTCTAGGAGTTCCCCTGTTGTTGACGTTGCAGTGGGCATGACTCAGGGAAGCAGCAGGCAGGGAGGAGGATGGGAAGCAAGAACTCAGCTGGGGCTAAGTGAGGTCCAGCTCATCATAGCTAATAGTGTAGTAAAAAGAGCAGAGTAGGCCAGGAACAGTGGCTCATGCCTGTAACCCCAGCACTTTGGGAGGCTAAGGCAGACGGATGCTTGAGCCCAGGAGTTTGAGACCAGCCTGGGAAACATGGCAAAACCCTATCTCTACAAAAAAAAAAAATTAGCCAGGCGTGGTGATGCTTGCCTGTAGTCCTAGCTACTTTGGAGGTTGAAGTGGGAGGATCGCTTGAGCCCAGGAGGTGGAGGTTGCAGTGAGCCGAGATTGTGTCACTGGTATTCCGGCCTGGGTGATGGAATGAGATCGTGTCTCAGAAAAAAAAAAAAAAAAAAAAAGGGAGTGAGACACAAGGAAGACAACACCTGTAGCACCTTCTTTAGAGCCAGGTACCCTGCTAGGTGCTTCCACGTATACTACCTCATTTGAGTCTCACACAAACACTTTGCAACAGGAAGTAAAATGTTACAGAATAGGAAACTGAGTACAAGATCAAGACCACACAGCTATTAAAGAATGGTGCCAAGATGTCAGATGCAGCTCTATTCTTTCACATATCCGTCCAACAAATAATTCTGAGCACCAACTGCATGTAAGGCACACGGCTATGCACAGGAGCTATAGGGCGAACACCCAGCAAAAGGGCCCTGCCCTCAGAGAACTTACATCTCTTGGGAGAGACAGACAAAAGCAATTTAAACAAACACCATTGTTATCCAAATAAAAAGGGGTGCTGATACAGAGAACAAAAAGAGATCTCCTTAGAAAGGAGGTGACATTTCAGTTGAGGCCTGAAGGAGGAACAAGAGCAGAACATTCCAGGCAGAGGGCTCCGCATGGGTCCACAACTGAGGGAAGAGCTTGGTGGTTTCCAGGAATGGAAATAAGCTTACCAAATGGCCGTGGCCCTGACCTCCAGCTGCCACTCTACCCTCACTCATGCGTCGTTAGCATCAGGCTCTGGCCAGGACGGACTTCCCAGGTGGACCTTCAAACCTGTCCATACGTTTCCTGCCTAGGAGCCTCCACAATACCCACCCATCTCACTGCTTTGAATGCTCTTCTTTTTGTTTTTAGGCTGGAGTGCCATGGCACAATCTCGGCTCACCGCAACCTCCACCTCCCAGCTTCAAGTGACTCTCCTGCCTCAGCCTCCTGAGTAGCTGGGATTACAGGCACTGGCCACCATGCCCAGATAATTTTTGTATTTTTAGTAGAGACGGGGTTTCACCATGTTAGTCAGGCTGGTCTCGTGCTCCTGACCTTGTGATCCGCCCACCTTGGCCTTCCAAAGTGCTGGGATAACAGGCGTGAGCCACTGCGCCCAGCTCTACTCCCCACTTTCACCCTACCAAGTGCAACTCATGCTTTGGACTTCAGCTGACTTTCACTGCTCCTCTTCGCTGGACTTGGGACCAAGTCAGCATCTCCTACCCTTCCAACCTCCCTGTACTTCATAAATCTTAGCACAGTTGTAATCATATTGATATTTGTGTGATTAATGAACATTTCCTCACTTGACTGTGAACACCAAGAGAGCTAGGACCTTCTCTATCTCTTTAATACTGTGTGTTTCCAGCGCTAAGATGAAGGAATGGGTGACAGCCTTGTTAATTACGCCCATCCCTTCCGGAGCCACAGCAATGGAAACACATGAAGAAGCCTAAAGATACTTACAAACTTACAGGTATGTTTAAAGAAGCAATTGGCTCTAATTGGAATTTTGTTTACCGAGAAAATTTTTGTGCTTTGCTCCATTGAGTGTGGTGGTAGTTTATCTGCCTTAAATATAGATTTCATTATTGCCAATAAATCATTGTTATTCTTTTTTTTTTTTTTTTTTTTTTTGAGACACGGTCTCACTCTGTCATCCTGGCTGGAGTGCAGTGGTGCCATCTTGGCTCACTGCAACCTCAACCTCCCAGGCTCAAGAGATCCTCCTGCCTCAGCCTCCTGAGTAGCTGGGACTACAGGCATGAGCCACCACGCTCAGCTATGTTGTAGCTCTTTTAGAATTTGTCTAGTAGGTTTTCTGGATTTACTGCAAAATGCTATCCCCCCAACAAAAAAATTGCTAGGTTCCACTGTGCTGGGACCCTTTCCATCCCAGAGTTAGTACTGCCATCTGATTCCAAAGCTCCAGGGCAATAGTTCTCAAACGGTGGCCTATGGAATTGGAGACTTGGGAGTCTATGAGGCCAAAACTATTTCCATAATAATGCCAAGATATTATTTTCCTTTCCTACTGTATTGACGTTTGCACTAGTGGTACAAAAGCAAAGCTGAGTAAAAGCACTGGCTCCTTAGCACAAATCAAGGCAGCAACACCGAACTGTACCAGGAGTGACTGTAGCCTTCACAGCCCCGACTGAGCGTGGGGGGAAAGTGGTCAACTTCACTTTAAAATGTCTTCAATAGGCCAGGTGTGGTTGCTCTCGCCTGTCATCCCAGCACTTTGGGAGGCTGAGACAGGTGGATCACCTGAGATCAGGAGTATGAGACCAGCCTGACCAACATGGAGAAAACCTGTCTCTACAAAAAAAAAAAAAAAAAGAGAGAGAAGAAAGAGAAAAAAAGTATTCAATAAAGCAAGGAAATGATGCATTTTATTAAATCTTGAATACATATCTTTATAATATTCTGAGTGTAAACAGGAAATATTCATGAAACACTTCTGCTGCAAACCTAAAGTGGTCTTCAGGAAAAGCACCTCTGAGATTGTTAGAGTTGTGAGCTAAACTGTTTTTCTGGATCATGATTAGAAAAAAATGACTGACCAGTCGGGCACGGTGGCTCACGCCTGTAATCCCAGCACTTTGGGAGGTCAAGGTGGGAGGATCACTTGAGTCCAGGAGTTCAAGGCCAGTGTGGCCAACATGGTGAAACCCTGTCTCTACTAAAAATACAAAAATTAGCTGGGCATGGTGGTGCATGGCTGTAATCCCAGCTACTCAGGAGACTGAGGCAGGAGAATCGCTTGAACCCAGGAGGCGGAGGTTGCCATGAACCAAGATCCTGCCACCACACTTTAGCCTGGGCGATAGAGCAAGGCTCTGTCTTAAAACAACAACAACAACAAAAAGACTGATGACAAACTATGATGGCTTTTCAGACTTGGGTATCTGGCAGACATTTCCTTAAATATGAATGAAGAGAGCCTATTGCTTCAAGGGAAACAAACGATGAGATTTGTTGCCAATGATAAAATTTGAGCTTTCAGCCAGGCACAGTTGCTCACGCCTCTAATCACAACACTCTGGAAGCCCAAGGCAAGCAGATTGCTGGAGCCCAGGAGTTTGAGACCAGCCTGTTCAAAATGGCAAAATCCTGTCTCTACAAAAGAAAAAATATAAATTAGCCAGGTATAGTGATGTACTCCTGAAGTCCCAGCTACTCTGGAGGCCAAGGATTGAGCCCAGAAGCTGCAGAAAGCCATAATTTCACCACTGCACTCCAGCCTAGGCAACAGAGACCTTGTCTCAGAGAGAGAGAGGTAGAGAGAGAGAGAGAGAAAAGAGCTTTCAGGAGATAATTAAAATTTTTGGAAAAATTGTATTTGCCATTATGAGCTTGACAGCTTTCTAATACCTAGCATCTGATGAAATTGGTGGAGAGATTGGCTGGGTGCAGTGGCTCATGCTTGCAATCCCAGCACTTTGGAGGCCAAGGCAGGCGGATCACAAGGTCAGGAGTTCAAGACCAACCTGGCCAACATGGTGAAACCCCGTCTCTACTAAACATATAAAAAATTAGTTGGGCATGGTGGCGGGTGCCTATAATCCCGGCTACTCAGGAGACTGAGGCAGGAGAACTGCTTGAATCCGGGAGGAGGAGGTTGCAGTGAGCCGAGATCATGCCACTGCACTGCAGCCCAGGTGACAGTGTGAGACTTTGTCTCAAAAAAAAAAAGAAAAGAAATTGGTGGAGAGATTAATGGATGCAATTTTTTGATATTGTGTAATAAAAGGCTGACATTTAGAAGACCTGTATAACTCAGTGAACCAATGTTTTCAAACGAGCAAGGCATGATATCTCAAAATTATACGTAGGTGAAAGATCCACTCAAGTGGCAAGACAGACCAATTCAATGTAGTATTAAGAGGTTACAAAAAGTGTACTGAGACTGGGCACGGTGGCTCACACCTGCAATCCCAGTACTTTGGGAGGCCAAGGTAGCGGATTAGTTAAGCCCCACAGTTTGAGACCAGCCTGGGCAACATGGTGAAACCCCATCTCAACCAAAAATACAAAAATTAGCTGAGCATGGTGGTGCATGCCTGTGGTCCTAACTACTTGGGAGGCTGAGGTGGGAGGATCATTTGAGCTGAAAAGTTGAGGCTGCAGTGAGTTGTGATCGTGCCACTGCACTCCAACCTGGGCAACACGGCAAGACCCTGTCTCAAAACGAAAAAGTCCATTGATATAATTT
Organism: Aotus nancymaae; assembly: GCF_030222135.1. Classification (NCBI taxonomy): domain Eukaryota; kingdom Metazoa; phylum Chordata; class Mammalia; order Primates; family Aotidae; genus Aotus; species Aotus nancymaae. Next base: position 24,759,524 of record NW_026988467.1, read on the forward strand.
AGGTTCTACATTACAACAAACCTTTAAGAAACTACTATGTGTGGGACTTTGGTATCATATCAAAGAAGAGTATCGGCCGGGCGTGGTGGCTCATGCCTGTAATCCCAGCACTTTGGGAGGCTGAGACGGGTGGATCACTTGAGGTCAGGAGTTCAAGACCAGCCTGGCCAGCGTGGTGGAAAACCCCACCTCTACTAAAAACACAAAAAATTAGCCAGGTTTGGTGGCGGATGCCTATAATCCCAGGTACTCCGGAGGCTGAGGCAAGAGAATCACTTGAACCCAGTAGGCAGAGGTTGAAGTGAGGCAAGATCATGCCATTGCACTCCAGCCTGGGCAACAAGAGTAAACTTAAAAAAAAAAGAAGAGTATTACCAATTATCTGAAAAAGCCATTAAAAGATCCCTCCCTTTATAAGTACATATCTGTGTGAAGGCACATTTTCAACCAAAAAACATGTCACAGCAGCCGAAGTGCAGAAGCAGATATGAGAATCCAACTGTCTTCTATTTAGCCAGCATTAAAGAGATGTATAAAAAATGTAAATCGATGCCACTTTTTTCCCTAAGTTGTTTATGTTTTAGAAAATCTAGTTGTTTTTCACAAAAATGTGTTATTTATGTTAACATGGAAGGAGTTTACCATTGGGGTGTTTTTGTTCAAAACTGAAAACTTGTAGAATGTCTAAGTTTTCATTTTTGGTACAGTAAGTATTGCTGGAGACAACTTATGTAAACAAAAGCTCTTTGAAGCCCGCAATAATCTTAAAGGATACAAAGGGACCCTGAGACCAGAAGATTTGAATACTGCTACTCCACAGTCTCAGCACCCCCACCCTTCCTTTGAGGCCAAGATGCCAAGTTCATCCAGGACCGGCCTTGTTTCTCTCTCAGGCTATACCTTCTTGCCTTGGGGGTCCTGTTTCCAGGGCATGGAGGCATATTTGGCCTAGCCCTGCCTGTGTGTGGCTGGGGGCGGCCCACAGCTGGGCAGGGCATGGTGCTCACTCTGCGTCTTTGGGGAAGTCAGGTCCCTATGTCTCTGCCACCCCCACCCCCTTGCCCAACACAAAGTGCCTTCCTCTTCTTGGGTTTGGATTCTCTGGAAACTCTCCAGCCAGAGGACCCAACCCAGGACATCCTAAGCCCTGCACCCTGCCTGCCCAGGCCTGTTGAGAAAGCCTTTCCGCCAGGGCCAGGACTAGAGTGAAACATGTGAGGCATTCACTTAGTGCAAAAGGTAAGGAGACGCCAAACCTCAGAAATCAAGATAAATAATATTTTACTTTATTTATTTATTTTTGAGACAGGGTTTCGCTCTGTCACCAAGGCTGGAGTGCAGTTGCGTAATCTCGGCTTACTGCAACTTCCACCTCCTGGGCTCAAGCCAACCTCCCACCTCAGCCTCCCAAGTAGCTGGGATTACAGGCACATGCTACCACACTAGGCTGATTTTTGTGGTTTTTGGTAGAGATGAGGCATGCCCATCATGGCCAGCTAATGTTTGTATTTTTAGTAGAGATGGGGTTCTGCCATGTTGGCTAGGCTGGTCTCAAACTCCTGACCTCAAGTGATCTGCCCCGCTCGGCCTCCTAAAGTGCTAGGATTACAGGCGTGAGCTGCTGCGCCTGGCCAATAAATAATACTTTAATGCAATATTTTTTAAAACTCAAAAGGAGTATTACTGATTCTTCCCTCCTGCCTCAGGCTCTAATATGACTCCATCTGGCACTATTATGATACTGTCTTCATCTAAAATTTTGGTACTTTGTTCATCATAAATTTTTTTTGCATTAATTTTGATTTTTTTAAAAAGACCTTCTCGCCATGTGAACAGAACACACACAGAGACTAGCCTAATTCACTCATTCAGTTGCTCATTCATGGATTCATTGGACAAGCACTCATAGCTCCAGAATCTGAGCAGTGCACTGAGGCCTCAGAGAACAGACCCAGCCCTGGCCCTTGAGCTGCTCACAGGCCATTTTGCAAGAGAAAGAGATTCAGAAACAGACAAGCAGTCAGTGCTATAATGACGGAAGTTTCAGGTGTAATAGGGATTCAGAGAAGCTGCCCCTAGCCCAGACTTGAGGGTGAGGAGAGATCTCCTGCCTATGCGGAAGGAGTTAACTTTAATAGTGCAAGGAGAGAGGAATAACAGGCAGAGGGGACTGCAGGGCAGAGGCCTGGAAGAAGAGGCAAAGATGCGCCTTGTTCTAAAGGAACGTGAAACATTTGGTTTGGCTAAAACGTAAAGTCTAAGGAGTTGAGAAGTGACAGGCTTAAAAAATAAGCATCAGTCAACTCAAGATGGGTCCTGGAGGTTTAAGTGCAATAGGACACTGGAAGGTTAAGTGCCCTCAGTTAAAGAAAAAGCAGGAATGTCCGGAGCAGGGGGCCTCAGGAAAAGAAGAAGGAGCTGTGTTCAACCTGGCAAAAGGGTTGCTGGACTGAAGCGGACCGGGATCATCCACCCCCAAGGAGCCCATGGTCAGGAAGACAGTAGGGGGCAGAAGACAACGCCCTGGGACTATCTGTGAACCAGGCCCCAGTGGTTATCGAAGTGAAGCCAGAGGCACAGCCAGTTAGACAAAGACAGTACTCAGTTCCGAGGGAGCCCTTGAGGGAATCCAAGTCCATCTCAGATACTTGAAAGCTTTTGGAATCATAGTTCCTTGGAAATGTTGCAGGAAAACCTGCTGACAGAACCTCTCAGACGCCAGAATGAGGAAGGAAGAGACTTTTATTCAGCTAGCTGTGGAGCTCGGTTTTTTTTTTTAAAACACAAGTCAATGGATGCTCCACAGCTAGCTGAATAAAAGTCTCTTCCTTTCTCACTCCGGTGTCTGAGGGGTTCTGTCAGTGGCTTTTCCTGCAACATAAGGAGTCAGGACTTTATTCTGCAGAAAATGGGAGTTACTGAAGAAACTTGAGCTTGTGGGGACAAGACAGGGTCTGGATTTGGGGAAGATGGCTTTGACCGCTGTGCACATAATGAACTGGAGGGAATCAGACCAGAGTCAGGGAGACAGCAAAGAGACAAATGCAATCATGTGGAGGGCCTCAAGAGGACTGCACCGTGGCAGAGCAGATGGAGGGATATGGATGGCTGTGAGAGTTATTTGGGATGCCAGACGGACAGAACTTGGAGAGGGATGGGATACTGGTTGAGAGAAAAAGGGAATCAAAGACAACCACCAGGTTTCTGGGCCAGATGATGGAGGCCGTGGTGGCATCTATCTTCATGGAGAAGACACTGAGGAGGAACAGCATGAGGGTGGGGAGGATGAATTCATTTGAGGACATGTCCCATTTGGGGTGCCTGTGAAACACCCAAGAGGACCAGGGTTAAACCCTGAAGAGCCCAACATCAAGGAAGCTGTCAGAGGAGGAGAAACCTGTGAAGGAGGCAGAGACAGGACAGTCAGAGACAAGGAGGGTTCCATGCTGAAGGCCTAAAGGAAGAAAGTTTCAAGAGCTTGGGAAGATGTGGGCAACAGTGTGAAAAGCCACAGGGAGATGAATAACAATGTAGACAGAAAGGCAAACACTGGATGTGGCAATACGGAAATCAGTCTCATGTGATCGGATCATGTGATCAGAGGGAGAGCAGTTGCCCAGGCATGGATTGAGGAGTGAGTGATAGGAAAGGAAGGGGAATGTCAAATCCTCATTCAAGAAATTCAGTTGAGCTGGGTGCGGTGGCTCACACCTGTAATCCCAACACTTTGGGAGGCTGAGGCGGGCAGATCACTTGAGGTTAGGAGTTCGAGACCAACCTGACCAATATGATGAAACCCCATCTCTACTAAAAATTAGCCAGGTGTGGTGTCTACTAAAAATACAAAAATTAGCAGGGCATGGTGGCAGGCACCTATAATCCCAGCTACTTGGGAGACTGAGGCAGAAGAATCGCTTGAACCCGGGAAGCAGAGGTTGCAATGAGCCAAGAACCTGCCACTGCACTCCAGCCTGGGCAACAAGAGTGAAACTCCGTCTCAAAAAAAAAAAAGAAGTTCGATTGAGCAACAAAATGCTGTGTGAGGACCTTTTTTGGATCCTGATTAAAATAACCCAACTGTAAAAAATATTTTCTAGACAATTGGGCCAGCTGTAGTGGCTCATGCCTGAGGTCCCAGCACTTTGGGGGCGCCAAGGTGGGACAACTGATTGAGCTCAGGAGTTTGAGACTGGCCTGGGCAATATAGCAAGACCTCATCTCTATAAAAATTTTTTAAAATTAGCTGGGTGTGCTGGTGAACACCTCTCGTCCCAGCTACTCAGGAAAGCTGAGGCAGGAGAATCGCTTGAGCCCAGGAGGTGGAGGTTGCAGTGAGCTGTGATTATGCCACTGCACTCCAGCCTGGGCAACAGAGCAAGACTTCAACTAAAAAAAAAAAAGATTCCAGGAAGACCAGGTGTGGTGGCTCATGCCTGTAATACCAGTACTTTGGGGGTTGAAGAAGGAGGATAGCTTGAGATCAGGAATTCAAGACCAGCCTGGGCAACATAGCAAAACCGCATCTCTATACCTGCCCCCACCTCCCCCCGACACACACACGAAAATAAAATATTCCAGGAAATTTGTGCCTGCATACTAATTTCTGTTTCAAAATTGGCTTCCCAGGAACCCAACCCAGGAGATTGTGTACTCGGGTGTATCTGACATCAGAGCCTCCCCAGTCCACACGGCCCCCACAGGAGGCCCAGCAGGAGTAGCCTCTTCCTTCCAGATATAGGACCAGAATCAGTGAGGGGAGTCCTGGTGGAGACCCTGCTTGGCTCAAAGCCATTGCACTTGGTGCCGCCAGTACCTGTCATCCTGGCTCTTCCTACTTCTGCTGCCTTCTGTTCAATCCCAGGTTCCTGGTCCCCATGTGACTCCCACTCCCTGGCCCCAACCCAAACTTAGTGCCTATCTCTGTATCTTTGACTCAGTGGAACCCTTGAAATCACCCAAAATGTAAACAGCTGAGTCTCCTCTGAGCCTGAGAGCTTGTACTTTCATGACTTTATTCGTGCTGTTTCCTCTGCCAAGAAATCCTTCCTTCCTTGTCATTGCCTGGATGTTTACTAGAACATTCTTTGAGATTGCTCAGACCTCATTTCCTCCGAGTAGCTTTTTCTAAGCCTCTTGGCCTCCTGCACACCCGGCTCCACCCATGGCCTGGTTAACTGCCCATCCTTTGGACTTCCATAGCTCATGGCTCTTTATCCCACTGAAATTGCCTCTATGTGTCTTCTCTGCCATCCAGAGGCAGGGACAGTGTCCATTCATTCGCCTCACAGTTATTGACATCCCCACTGTGTTGGGGAGTCTACAGAAACAAAACAGACAAGGATCCTGCTCTCGAGGGGCTTACACTCTAGTTGGGGGAAACAGTCAAAAATAAGTAGAGTGACAAGATAATTTCAAACTGTGATGAATTTAATAAAGGAAATAAACATAGTAACATGAAGATAGGGTAGATGGCTTTTTTTAAATTTTTATTTTGTAATAAATAGAGACAAGGTTTCACTATGTTCCCCAGGCTGGTCTTGAAATCCTGAGCTCAAGTGATCCTCCTGCCTCGGCCTCCCAAAGTGCTAGTATTACAGGCATAAGCCACTACACCCAGCCGGTGGCTGTTTTAAGTAGAATGACCAGGGAAGGCTTCTTGGAGGAGGTGACATATAAACAAAACCAGAGACAGCCTTACCATGCAGTCATTAAAGCTTAAGCTTTAAAGCCCTCTCCTGGGCCCTCTATCTAATTGTATTTAGTAATTTGGTATCTTCAAAGACGGGGTCCCTTCAAATTGTATAAGCTTTAGTAACCTGTAAAATCTGTGTCTCCCCTTCGCTGAACTCTAAAAAAGAAAAAAGGAAGAAGTAAGGGGAAGATCTGGATTTTTTTCAGGCAAAGAGTATCATGTGCAAAGGACCTGTAGTGGGAGTAATTTATTTCATCATTTTCTGAAGTAGGAACAAGAACCTGAAAGGTGGATGTGGCCCTAGGGAGTGAGAAATGGGAAGAGTAGGATGTGATCAGAGGACAGCAGGCTCCAGATTGCTCCTGAACCATAGTAAGGAGTTGGCATTTTATTCTGTGAGCATCAGAGAGCCGCTGCAGTGTCATTAAGCAGGGAAGTAACATGATCGGACTCGCTTTAGCTGTCAGGTAGAGAGTAGACAGTAGGGAGAAAGCATGGAAACAGCAAGACCATTCTGGAGGTCAGAGATGGTGGTGGCATGGACCAGAGAGTGGCGTTTCCAATTCCTCTCCCCATCCCCTGTACTCGGGGAGCTTGGCTGGGGCAAAAGTTTGGTAAACATTTGTCGGGTGAACAAACACCTAGCAAATGGCAGGATTGCCTGCTCCCCAGACAGAGCAGCTGCCACACAAGGCAGGGAGCCCTCTGCAAACTCAGGACTCAAACTGTGGTCCTTGGACCAGCAGCGTTGGCCCCACCTGCAAACTTGTTAGAAATGCAGAATCATGGGCCCCACCCAAGATCTCCTGTATCAGAATCTGTATGTGGCTCACGCCTGTAATCCCAGGACTTTGGGAGGCTGAGGCAGGCGGATCACTTGAGGTCAGGAGTTCAAGACCAGCCTGGTCAACATAATGAAACCCCCTCTCCACTAAAAATACAAAAATTAGCTAGGCGTGGTGGTGGGTGCCTGTAATCCCAGCTACTCTGGAGGCTGAGGCAGGAGGATAATTGCTTAAACCCAGGAGACAGGTTGCAGTGAGCTGAGATCACACCACTACACTCCAGCCTGGGTGACAGAGCAAGACTTTGTCTCAAAAAAAAAAAAAAAAAAAAAAAGAATCTGTATGTTAATAAGATTCCCAGGTGATTCGTGCATGCACTGAAATCCGAGACGTGTGGTGCCCTGACACACTGCCAGCCACACACTCTCCTGGTCTAACACCTTCCATGGCTCCCTGGCCCAGAATCAAGTCCAAGCTCCTTTCCTACCTCATTGCCACCATTCCCCGCTATTCATCCTCTACTGTTGCCGCACTGAACTTCTTGCTCCCTCACTAAGAACTCCATTTTTCCCCCAAAGTTCTCTGCCATTCCACATGCCGCATCCCGCTTTTGCTATTGCTTTACCTAGAAAAATCTTACTCACCTTTAAGACCTAGTCTAAAGAGTGCTTCTTCTGGGATGCCTTCCCCGATTGCCACAGACAGAATGAGCTGTCGCCTTCTCTGGGTCCCCATGCACTGGGCGCATTCCTCAGTCTAGCATCTGACACAATATGTTTTAAGTATTAATTTTAATGGCTATTTCCTTGGCAGGCTGGGCACTTCTTGAGGGCGGGGACTAGATCTTTTTCATCTCTTTAATCTCAGTATCAGGCACTCAGGAATGAATGATGAGTGACCAAGCCCTAATGACTGCTCCGAAATCCCCGGCACAAAGGAAATGTGCGTGGTTTCCCCAGGGAAGGTGTACTGGGGTGGAGTGGTTTAGGGGGAACAAGGTCTCTGGAGTCAGAAAGGTCTACAGGATCATGCCTGGTTTACCATCTACTTGCTGTGTGACCTTGGGCAAGTGACCTCACCTCTCTGGGCTTCAATGTCTTCATTTGCAAAATCTTACAATCCTAATAATGGTTTCAATGATAAGTATACAAAGTGTCTGGAACAGAACCTGAGCCACAAATGACCAAGCCTCCCTCTCCTCACTGGCCCAGCCACTTGGAGCCAGGGGAGGGGATTGTGGGGCACCACTGACCCAGGGGCTTTGACCTACACACTGGCTTTCCTGCCAGCTCCAGACAGATCCTCCAGCTAATGCCAACAAAGCTTTCAACAGCTCAGGAAGAGGATGAACATTTGGAAAGAAAAGAGGCTCAGACCACTCAGTTTGACACATGGGCACAGTTCCCTGATGGATCAAGGCTGGGCAGCTGGCCCAGGCATGGCCCTCAGCTGGGGGTGTGGTAGGGAGGGTATAAATATTCATGGAGACAGAAGAATTCTGCTGTCTTACCCTTTCCCCTGCGCTGCATTCGGCCCCCATCCCTGCTGGAAACATTCTCAGTCCCTAGGGAACCTGGAGAAGGGGTTCTCATCCAAAGCTGGACAGCCAGAGAGGAGGGAGCTTCAGGAGATGGGCAGAAGGAGGTATGTGCTGGTTGATTCCCCAGGCCAGATTGTGGGTCGGGAAGTTGGGTTCACCAGTTATGTTAGCCCCTAACATTCGGGGGGCCAGTTGAAGTCAAAAGTACTAAAGTCTACGTATTTATAAGCTGTAAATAAGACACATCCAAGTTCATCCACAGCTCCTGTTCCTTGCAGCCCCGCAGGCCTGAGGGTACATTCACCAACAGGGCAAGGGCTAGAAGTGGTCGAGGTGGGGGGTCGAGGTGGGGGAACACCACGTTCCGAGTGGGCACGCTCTCTTGGATCCAAGTACTCCTTGCTCTGTGCGGACCATGAAGCTGGAGCCCCCCTAATTTCCAGGCACTGGGCACCATTTACTGGTTAAATGTACAGATACATCTTGCCTATGATCATATTTCCTCCTCAGATCATCATCATGAGGCTGGTTTTACAAGATACCCAATTTTTTAAAGGTAAAAAGACTAGAGAAGAAAACAGATTTGTCCACAGTTGCACAGCAGGGAAGTGGCAGACTTGGGATTTTGAACTCCAAGGTCCATCCTGACTCTCCTAGAACAAGTGGTGATCTCTGCTGGAAGCAAACCGCTCCTGGGCCAACTTGTGTACTTACAGGCCTGTCCGCCAGCCTGAGAACGGGAGCTCCAGATGCTGTGAGGCCCCAGGAGGAGATGTCTTTGACCTGGGGTCCTGCTTTTACCTTTGCTCCTCAAAGCTGGGAAGGGCATGGGACAAAGGGATGGCATGACCTGCTCTATATCCATCTGACTACCGCCTGGCAGGGAGAGAGCTGGGTCAGGTCCTAGTTCAACCACTATGCTCATCCTGTGACTGAGTCTCTGTTTCCTCATTTGTAAGGTGAAGATTTTTTTTTAAATGGGGCTAAGAGAAAAGGATATTAAGAAAACAATCTCATTTACAAAAGGATTCAAAAAAATAAAATACTTAGAAATACACTTAACCAGCCGAGCATAGTGGCTCATGCCTATAATCCCAGAACTTTGGGAGTCTGAGGTAAGCGGATCACTTGAGCTCAGGAGTTTGAGACCAGCCTGGTCAACATGGTGAAACTCCATTTCTACTAAAAATACAAAAATTAGCTGGACATAGTGGTGCATGCCTGTAGTCCCAGCTACTCAGGAGGCTGAGACAGGAGAATGGCTTGAACTGGGAGGCGGAGGCTGCAGTGAGCCAAGATCCTGCGACTTTCACTCCAGCCTGGGCAACAGAGCAAGACTCTGTCTAAAAAAATAAAAATAATAAATAAATAAATAAAATAAAATAGAATTAATAAACTTAACCAAGGAAGAAAAAAAGCTTGTACACTGAAAACTACCAAACGTTGCTGAAAGAAATTGAAGATGATACAAATAAATGGAAAGACATCCCAAATTCGTGGATTGGAAGACTTAATATTATTAAAATGTCCAAACTACCCAAAGTGATCTACGGATTCAATACCATTCTAGCAAAATCCCAATGTAATTTTTACAGACATTTTTTTAAAATTATAAAATTCATATGAAAGCTGAAAGGACACAAAATAATCAAAACAATCTTGAGAAAGAAGAACAAAACTGAAAGACAACTCCTAATTTTAAAACATATTACAAAGTTACAGTAATCAAAATGGTTTGGTACTGGCATAAAAATAGACACATAGATCAATGGAACAGAATAGAGAAACCCCAAATAAACCCCCACATACATAGTCAAATAATCTTTGTCAAGAGGACCAAGACTACACAATGGGGAAAGGATAGTCTCCTCAACAAAAGGCGCTGGGAAAGATGGATATCCACATGCAGAAGAATGAAGATGGGCTCTTATCTTACACCAGATATGGATTAAAGATCTAAACATAAGACCTGAAACTATAAAACTCCCAAAAGAAAACATAAGATAAAAGCTACACAGCTGGGTGAGGTGGCTCATGCTTGTAATTTGAACACTTTGGGAGACCAAGGTGGGCTGATCACCTGAGGTCAGGAGTTCAAGACAAGCCTAGACAACATGGTAAAACCCCATCTCTACAAAAATACAACAATTAGTCAGGCATGATGGTGGATGCCTGTAATCCCAGCTACTCCAGAGGCTGAGACACGAGAATCACTTGAACCTGGGAGGTGGAGGTTGCAGTGAGCCCAAGATCGTGCCATTGCACACCAGCCTGGGTAACAGAGCAAGACTCTGTCTCAGAAACAAATAAAAAAGGCCAGGTGTGGTGGCTCACGCCTGGAATCCTAGCACTTTGGGAGGCCAAGGCGGGCAGATCACCTGAGGTCAGGAGTTTGAGACCAGCCTGACCAACATGGAGAAATCCTGTCTCTACTAAAAATACAAAATTAGCCAAGCATGGTGGCACATGTCTATAATCTCAGCTACTCAGGAGGCTGAGGCAGGAGAATCGCTTGAACCCGGGAGGCAAAGGTTATGGTGAGCTAAGATTGCTTCATTGCACTCCAGCCTGGGCAATAAGAGCAAAACACTGTCTCAAAAAAAAAAAAAAAAAAAAAAAAAAAAAAAAAGTCCAGCACAGTGGCTCACACCTGTAATCCCAGCATTTTGGGAGGTAGAGGCCAGCAGATCACCTGAGGTCGGGAGATCGAGACCATCTGGGCTAACATGGTGAAACCCCATCTCTACTAAACATACAAAAAATTATCCAAGCATGGTGGCACATTCCTGTAGTCGCAGCTACTTGGGAGGCTAAGGCAGCAGAATCACTTGAACCTGGGAGGTGGAGGCTGCAGTGAGCTGAGATCATGCCACTGCACTCCAGCCTGGGCAACAGAGTGAGACTTGGTGTCAAAAAAAAAAAAAAAAGACATTTTCACATTTCTATTCCTAGCAACATTATTCACAATTATCGAGCGTGGAAACACCTAAAATCTCCATAGACAGATGAATGGATAAGCAAACTGGGGTATCTATATACAATGAAATATTATTCAACCTTACAAAGGAAGAAAATCCTGACACATGTTACAACATGGATGAATCTTGAAGACTTTTTTTTTTTTTTGAGACGGAATTTCGCTCTTGTTACCCAGGCTGGAGTGCAATGGCGCGATCTCGGCTCACCGCAACCTCCGCCTCCTGGGTTCAGGCAATTCTCCTGCCTCAGCCTCCCGAGTAGCTGGGACTACAGGCGCGCGCCACCATGCCCAGCTAATTTTTGTATTTTTAGTAGAGACAGGGTTTCACCTTGTTGACCAGGACGGTCTCGATCTCTTGACCTCGTGATCCACCCGCCTCAGCCTCCCAAAGTGCTGGGATTATAGGCGTGAACCACCGCGCCAGGCCTTGAAGACGTTTATGCTAAGTAAAATAAGCTAGCCACACGAAGACAAATACTATATGATTCCACTTATATGAGACATTTAAACTAATCAAAAGCATAGAACCAAAAGTAGAATGATGGCTGCCAGGGGCTGGGGGGAAGGAAAATAGAGAGAAGTTCAACAGATGTAGAGTTTCGTGCAAGATGAAAACATTCTCTCTCTTTTTTTTTTTTGAGACAAAATCTCACTATGTCACCCAGGCTGGAGTGCTGTGGCATGATCTCAGCTCACTGGAACCTCTGCCTCCTGGGTTCAAGCAATTCTCTTGCCTTAGCCTCCCAAGTAGCTGGGACTATAGGCATGCACCATCACACCCAGCTAATTTTTGTATTTTTAGTAGAGGTGGGGTTTCACCATGTTGGCCAGGCTAGTCTTGAAATCCTGACCTCAAGTGATCCGCCCACCTTGACCTCCCAAAGTGCTGGGAGCCACTGTTCCCAGCCACGATGAAAACATTCTATTGGCACTCACAGGATTTAAAAAAAAAAAAAAAGAAAAGAAAACATTCTAGAAATGTATTATACAACGATGTGAATATAGTTAGCATGACTGAACTATACACTTTAAAAATGTTAACAGGGACCAGACACGTGACTCATGCCTGTAATTCCAGCACTTTGCGAGGCCAAAACGAGTGGCTCATTTGAGCCCAGGAGTTTGAGGCCAGACCAGACAACATAGCAACACCCTAATCTCTATAAAATAAATTTTAAAAATTCATGTGAAGAGAGTAAATTTGTTACGGTTTTTCACCACAGCAAAAAAAAAAAAAAAAAAAAAAATTAATGGCACAATGTGTATTTTTAAGTTACAGTCATATGACTCAGTTTATGACTTAAAAGCTGTGCAACCTTTGGTAAAACTGCTTGCCTCCTTTGGGCCCCATGTGTAAAATACGAATAGTAACACATCTATTTCACAGGGATTTTGTAAGCATCAAGTGAAATAAAGGATGTATGGTATTTAGAGAACAGTGGTTAAGAGCATAGACTCTGGAGTCAGACAAACCTGGGTTCAAATCCTGCCTCTCTCACTTCCTGGCCACAGGACCACAGCCAAGTGTGTCCTCCCTCTGAGTCTCAGGTCCTTCCCTGAAAATGGAGCTGATAATACCCAGGCACATGCCTCTCCAGAGTGGTGTGAAGAGTCAGTGAAATAATGTGTATAAAGTCCTTATCAGGGCCAAGTGCAGTGGCTCATGCCTGTAATCCCAACACTTTGGGAGACCAAGGCAGGCTGGAGCAGGCCACCTGTAGGCTGGATATGCTCCCAGCCCGTCATTCCAGATACATGTGGACATAGCCAGAGCCAGCTCCCTGTCCACCCCACATAACCACAGACACACATGCACACACAAAGACACAACAGGAACCCAAGAAGGGCTAGTCAGAGAGGGGGCTGCAGCAGGGTCCCAGTATTTGCCCTTCGGGAGCTGGCTCCTCTCCTAACCCAGACACACACCCCCAGGCCCGTCAAGGGGTGCTACCAGGCTCCTGCTCCACTGTTGCCCCCTCTGAGGCCCAAGCCTCCACCTACCTAGGGGAGGGGAGTGTACCTAGGTACAGGGAAGTGGGGGATGCCACCAAGAAAGAGAATGTCATCCTCTTCAACAAGGCCTCCTTCACAGACCTGGGGTGGGAGGGGGAAATCTCTGCTCCCAGTAAAAGGACAACAGGATTCCAGCCTCTTCTCATACCTGCCTTTCACCCCATCGCCAATCAGAGAAAACTCACTCCTGGATGCACGTTTTGTCATTGACGCTATAAACTGTGAATTCCTTACTCCTTCAATGGCCAGATGGGGAAACTGAGGCCCAGGGATGAGAAAGGATTTTCCCAAGGTGAGTACAGTGTCAGGGGCAGAGCTGGGACCAGATACTGGGTCTCTGGTTCACTGTCCATTCCCTCATAACTGCAACGATCTCTTCATCATTCATCTGTCCTGCGCATATTCTAAGCATATGCTCTGTTGCAAACCCTGTGCTAAGGATAAAGGATACAACAGTGAACAAAACAGATTCCTCATCCTTAAGGTGCTCACAGCAGTTATCACAGAGTCAGTGTTAGAGGGAATGCATCGGTCCCCTTTGCGCGCATTTTCCAATTGACAAAGCACTTTCCTACCCCACCTCTTACTTCATTCTTCCCGCAAACCCACAGGTCAGTTTTTGTTGTTGTTGTTCTGTTTTTGGTCTTTTTGAGCCGGAATCTCACTCTATTGCCCAGGCTGCAGTGCAGTGCTGCGGTCTCTGCTCAGTGCAACCTCTGCCTCCTGGATTCAAGCAAATTCTTCCACCCCAGCCTCCCAAGTAGCTGGGACTACAGGCTTGCACCACCACGCCCAGCTAATTTTTGCATTTTTAGTAGAGACGGGGTTTCACCATGTTGGCCAGGATGGTCTCAAACTCCTAACCTCAAGTGATCCACCGACCTCGGCTTCCCAAAGTGCTAGGATTACAGGCGTGAGCCACCACGCCCAGCCCACAGAGGTCAGTATTTTAACCCCCAATCTGCAAAGAAGGAAAGTGGAACTTCCGAATGGCTCAAGGCCCCGGCTTGTCAGCAGGAGCTGAGATCAAAATCCCGGATGTCCCCCTCAGTCCCAGGACCCATCTTCATCTACGGAGCTGACCTCTTTCTCCAGCTGGTTTGCCAGGACCTAAAGATAGTTGTGTTTTTTTTGCTTCCCTAGCACTCCCCAACACACCTCCTACCCCTCCTCCCCCAACACACACACACACACACGCACACACACACACTCCCCAAACACCTGGAACACAGCTGGGTATTCAGTCAGAGCTAATGGAAAGCAGCCTAAAGGTGTGGGGAGAGCGCCTGCTGGTTCTGTCATATTTCCCAAGTGAGCGAGTGCACAACCCCACATCTGGACCTCCTGCCAGCCGAGGACAGTGGGTGCCAGCCTGGGCCCTGTCCCCAGCACCTGGGACCTGATAGGGGGCACTAGTTGTGGGCTTGGCCCTTTGTATAATAACCTGGTTATTTTCAGCAACCCCTTCCCCACCCAGCAAATCTAGCATTTAGTGAATTCCTAAGTACCCCGCCCTGTACCAGATCGTTTAGATGTTCCAACAATTCTGTGGGGGAGATAGCATCATCCTTATTTGACAATTTAGAAAACTGCACAGAGATGGAGCGTAACTTGGCCAAGACTACAGAGCTTGTCAAGCAGATGTCATTTGGCTCCCCAAGATCCAAGCTGCCCCCATCACCACCTCCCAGTGAGGTCTCTGGGGTCACCTCAGCACTGCCTTAGACTCAGAAAGCCAAAGATGGGTGTTGGGCTCTCCAGGAATGTTTGAACACAAGAAGTTATTTCTTTAACATGAGACTCCCAGATACTGTGGAGGCTGAGGTGGGAGGATCGCCTGAGCCTGGCAGGTCCAGGCTGCAGTGAACTGTGATCACACCACTGCACTCCTGCCTGGGCAACAGAGTGAGACCCGTTCTCAAAAAAAAAAAAAGCACCCACCTGTGCAGCCTAGCGGCATGACCTTGGTTTGCCTCCTGAGGACATTTTTATAGCCTCCCCCTTGCCCAGCGGGGGCCAGGACCCCATCTTACCTGTAGCAGGGGCAGTGGCTGCAGCTGCAGGGGCTGTGTGTCTCTGCCTGGGTCCCGGCCCCAGCCTCAGCCTCTGTGCATCTGACAATTGCAGAAGTGAGGAAACAGAGTGTATCACTGCCAAGTCACCCCCGGGAGGAAATGCTGTGACCCTAGGGCCTCTCAGCGGGTGCCGCAGGAACTTCCAAGCTGGGCCACCAGGACCTGGGCACTGCACGGAGGCTTCTCATAGAGCAAGGGACCAGGTGGGGTATAGGCAGCACCCAATGCCAGGGAGCTGAGGAGAGAAAGAGGAAAAGCAAGAGAGAGAAAGCAAGTGAGAAAGAGAGCATGAGGGTGAGGAAGAGGAGGGAGGAGAGATGAGGGACTAGGAAAATCGAAGGAGAGAGGGAGGGGGTGGGAGGGAGTCAGGAAAAAAAAATGAGAGGGTGGAGGAAGGGATGGAGGGAGCGAGGCCCAGGAAAAAAGATGTAAACACCGGGAGAGATGAGAGGAATGAGGAGATACACGGACAAAGACCAGGGAAGGTCCACAACGAGACACAGACAGGGAGCAGGCGCCTGTGCACATTTGGGTCTGTGTGTCTCTGGATGGGGGTGAGAGAGAAAATCAAAGACACGGAGTGGAAGAAAGAGAGTGGCCTTGGGATATAAAATGGAGAGAGAAGAGAGGCGCTCAGAAGAGCCACTGTGGTGAGTGGCACGACTGGGCAGGGCATCCCTAGTGACCAAGAAGCATTGAGCCCAGAAATCCCATGGGAACAGAGCTGCGGGACTGGAGGCGGAAGCTCCCTGAGATCTGGAGCCTGGGTTGGGCAGTGTGTGAGTTCATGGGAGCGTGTGGGTGAAGAGGGGTGGGCAATCGGGGGTGAACGCACATGAATGTGTGAGTGTGAGTGTGAATGTGGGGGTGTGAAAGTGAGCCAGTAGGAGCATCCTGTGTGCATAAGTGAGGGGTGAGCCAGAGTCCCTGCCTCAGTTTCCAATTCATTTACCCACTCACTCCTTCAACCAGCCAACAAGCACCGACTGAGTACCCCCAGGCACCAGGCCCGAGGGTGCCTGCCTAAACAAGCAAGTCCCTCAGACACATCAGCCGAGCCAACAGCCTCCTACACAGGGAGGGAGACGGAGGTCCCGACAGGACCAGGGTCCCACAGCAAGGCAGGTGCAAGCAGAGTCAGGGGCCTGCGTCAGCATCAGCCTCAGCTCCACGCTGCGTGTCTGGGCCAGCCTCCTCCTCCTAATGTCCCTTATCAAAGCCAAAAATGGCTCTCAAAGGACAAATCATCTTTTTTTTTTTGAGATGGAGTCTCGCTCTGTCGCCCAGGCTGAGTACGGTGGCAAAATCTCAGCTCACTGCAACCTCCACCTCCCAGTTTTAAGTGATCCTTCTGCAGAGTAGCTGAGATTACAGGCGTGCACTGCCACACCCGGCTAATTTTTTATTTTTAGTAGAGATGGGGTTTCACCATGTTGGCCAGGCTGGTTTTGAACTCCTGACCTCAAGTGATCTACCTGCCTTGGCCTCCCAAAGTGCTGGGATTACAGGTATGAGCCGCCGCACCCAGCCCAATTTCTTTCTTTTTTTCCTCCCCTTTTGTTTGAATCAGGATCCAAGAAGATTCATGTAGCAATTGGTTGCTATGTCTCTTAATTCTCCTTATTTAATTAATTAATTTATTTAGAGGGGAGTTCTTACTGTGTTGCCCAGGCTGGTCTCAAACTCCTGTGTCAAGTGATCCTCTTGCTTTTTTGAGGTGGAGTCTCACTCTGTCACCCAGGCTAGAGTGCAGTGGTGCCATCTCAGTCTCACTAAATTGTCCAGGCTAATCTCAAACTCGTGACCTCTCAAGGTGCTGAGATTACAGGCATGAGCTCCTACCACTCGACTTCCTAATTCTCTTTTAATGAATAGTTTCTCCCTATATCTTTTTTCTTGTTTAGAATTTATTGAAGAAAGCAGGTCGTTTGTTCTAGATGTAAATCATCTGTGTTTGTTGAGCGAATCCCTATGATCCATTTCCTTCTGTTGACAGGAGTAAACTGGTGGTTGAATTTGCTGATTCTACTTCGATTTCCTGGCAAGACTGTTTCATAGGTGGTGGTGTGAATTGCGCATGCTCAAACGCAACTTTGTTAGAAAATTTTTCAGACATAACACAAAAAGAGAAGGCAGAGTACAATAAATCCTTGTGGTAGCTTCCTATGGCTGCTATAAAACGTTACCACAAACTTAGTGGTTTAAAACAACACACTGGCCAGGTGTGGTGGCTCAGCCTCTAATCCCAGCACTTTGGGAGGCTGAGGCAGACGAACTGCTTGAGGTGACAAGTTTGAGACATCTCAAAAAAATAAATAAATTTAAATAAATAAATAAATAAAATATTTTGCCACACTCCCTATTTCCCCCTCCCCCTTTATTCCTCTTCCTTTCTTTCTTCTTCATACATTCTGTTCATCCTTTTTTTTCTTTGTCTTTCTTACCTTCTTTTTCTCCTTCCTTTCTTCTTATTTGGCTGTAATATTTTAAAGCAAATTCCACATGTGAACATTTTATTATATAGCTGCAACACCATTGTCTCCTAATAAAATTATCAAGAATTCCTTAGAATTATCTAAAATCCTGTCCATGTACCAGTTTCCTTGATTTTCTCAGATACGTGTGTCCTGGATATCTTCTGTTTTCTCCTCCAGATCCACTCTGGGAATGGTGGTGCATGCTCAGAGTGCACTTCACCCTTCTTCACCCCACTCTGCGCCCCGAGAAGCTGGCCTGTATGGACCACGTTAATTGTTCCCCTGTTTCTGGCTGGGCTCAGCCAAGTGGCGGTGCTGATAAGACGTCAGAGGATGGGAGAAAAGAAAGGGTTGAGTATTTATTTCCTGGTTCCTCCCTGCCAGTTGCAGGATCAGCTACAACTTCCGTTTTTTCTTTTCTTTTCTTTTTTTTTTTTTTTTTGATGGAGTCTCACTCTGTCATCACCCAGGCTGGAGTGCAGTGGTGTAATCTCAGCTCACTGCAACCTCTGCCTCTGGGTTCGAGCGATTCTCCTGTCTCAGCCTCCCAGGTAGCTGAGATTACAGGCACATGCCACCATGCCCAGCTAATTTTTATATTTTTAGTAGAGATGGGGTTTCACCATGTTGGCCAAGCTGGTCTCAAACGCCTGACCTCAAGTGATCTGCCTGCCTCAGCCTCCCGAAGTGCTGGGATTACAGACATGAGCCTGTGTCCAGCCTCTTGAATCTCTTTTAATCTGAAACCGTCTCCTCTCTGTTTCTTGTGTGCTTTTATTTCATTTTATTTTTAACTGTTTTTTTTTTTGTTGTTGTTGTTGTTGTTTTGTGAGGGTAGAGACAAGGTCTCATTATTTTGCCCAGGTTGGTCTCAAACTGCTGGGCTCAAGGGATCCTTCCACCTCAGCTTCCCAAAGTGTTGGGATTCCAGGCATGAGCCACTGAGACGGCGCTGTGTTTGTTTTTATGTTCATGTGGTTGATTTCTGGAGAGAACCGGCTCAGTTGTCCAGTAGAAGGGTCTATATTCTGGAATTGGCTGATTACTTCCTTGTGAGGTTCTTTAATTTATTCATTTGTCCCCTGTATTTCCTGAAAACTGAGGTTAGACCTAAAGGCTTGATTAGATTCAAATTTGGACATATATATTTTTTTTTTCACCCAGACTAGAGTGGAGTGGCACGATCTCGGCTCACTGCAACCTCTGCCTCTCATGTTCAAGCTACTCTCCTGCCTCAACCTCCCAAGTAGCTGGGATTACAGGCACCCAATACCACATCCGGCTAATTTTTGTATTTTTAGTAGAGATGGGATTTCACCATGTTGGCCAGGATGGTCTCGTACTCCTGACCTCAGGTGATCCACCCGCCTCAGCCTCCCAAAGTGCTGGAATTACAGGCATGAGCTGCCATGTCCAGTGGTTTTCAATTTTTTATAAATAAAAAAAGGTTTTTTGTTGTTTGTTTTTTTAAAGAAATTCAATTTGGTGTTTGTTTTTTAAAGCAATACTTGTTGAGCTTTTGAGATCAGAACAGCAGTGAAAAAGAAAAAGAAAACTGTCCCAATATTATGCAGTGGATAATTGTATCTTGGGATGTAATTTTCCTGTGATAGCGTCTTACTGGGATGTTAAGTGCTGCATCATATTCAATGTAGACGGAAGTGAAAATGATGCAGCCTAGAAAGCTCTGTTAAATTACAGAAGAGGGGCTCTAACAGCAATGAAGACGCTGGCGTAAAAGACGCCTATAAATGTTTGAATACATTTGTTTTATGAAATTTGAGTGCAAAAAAGAAATATTTAGAAAATAACGAGCTATTGCCCAAAATGTTTAAGTATTTAAGTGATTAAAGGAATAAAGTAAATATTATAAGTAAGGCTGGGCACAGTGGCTCACACCTGTAATGCCAGCACTTTGGGAGGCCAAGACAGGAGGATGGCTTGAGCTCAGGAGTTTGAGACGAGCCTGGGCAATGTGGTAAAACCACGTCTCTACAAGAAATACAAAAAAAAAAAAAAAAAATTAGCTGGGCGTGGTGGTGCACATCTGCAGTCCTAGCTACTCGAGAGGCTGAGGTGGGAGGATCACTTGAGGGCAGTAGGTTGAGGCTGCAGTGAGCCGTGATTGCACCACTGCCACTCTCGCCTGGGAGACAGAGTGAGATCCTGTCTCCAAAAAATGTGTATGTGTAATAGGTAGGCATTTGACAATACCAGTGATTCTCAACCAGGGGCTATTTTGCCTTCTAGGGACAACTGTCCATGTCTAGAGATATTTTTGGTGGTGACAACTGGCAGATGGGGCGGGGGTGGGGTTGTGCGGCTGGCATCTAGTGGGTAGAAGCTAACGGTGGGGCTAAAAATACGACAATGCACAGAACAGCCCCTACAACAAAAAATTATTTGGTTCAAAATGTTAATAGCACTGGGACTGAAAAACTCTATCATATTAGCTATATTCCTAAGAGTTTCTATATATTCAAGTTGGCCTTTAAAAAATCTCTTTTGGCATCTTATCATCAAGAAAGTAGGAGACTGCTTATTTTAGGGGTTGCTTTATTTTTTATTATTTATTTATTTATTTTTGAGATGTAGTTTTGCTCTTGTTGCCCAAGTTGGAGTGCAATGGTGCAATCTCAGCTCACTGCAACCTCTGCCTCCCAGGTTCAAGTGATTCTCCTACCTCAACTTCCCAAGTAGCTGGGATTACAGTCAGGTGCCGCCACGCCCAGCTAATTTTGTATTTTTAGTAGAGACAGGGTTTCACTATGTTGGTCAGGCTGGTCTCAAACTCCTGACCTCAGGCGATCCGCTCACCTTGGCCTCCCAAAGTGCTGGGATTACAGACATGAGCCACTGTGCTAGGCCAGGGGTTGCTTTATGGTTGTGTTTATAAGATATTTTAAAAATTTTTTCATCAAATCTGTTTTAAATTTTAAAATAAATAAATATACTTTAAACTTTAAATGATGGAGGGATGACAAAATGAGTAGGTAGGAAGAACGAAAGAGAGAGAGAAGAAGGAAGGAAGGAAGGAAAGAAGGACCAAAATCTTGCCACTTCTCACCACCTCCACTGCTACAGCCCTGGTCCAAGTCCCTCCACCTCCCTGCTTGATTGCAGCCTCCTCCCCCATCTCCCTGCTTCCTTACTCACGTCCTCTTTAGTATGTTCTTTTTTTTTTTTTTTTGAGATAGAGTCTTGCTCTTTCGCCTAGGCTGGAGTGCAAGGGTATAATCTCAGCTCACTGCAACCTCTGCCTCTTGGGTTCAAGCGATTCTCCTGCCTCAGCCTCCCAAGTAGCTAGGATTACAGGCATGCGCCACCATACCCAGCTAATTTTTGTATTTTTTTTAAATATAGAATACTTCACGAATTTGCACGTCATCCTTGCGCAGAGGCCATGCTAATCTTCTCTGTATCGTTCCCATTCTAGTATATGTGCTGCCGAAGCGAGCACTAATTTTTGTATTTTTAGTAGACACAGGGTTTCACCATTTTGGCCAGGCTGGTCTCAAACTCCTGACCTCACGTAATCCTCCCACCTCAGCCTGCCAAATTGCTGGAATTACAGGCATGAGCCACTGCACCCAGCCTAGTCTGTTCCTAACACAGCAACAAGATTGAACTATTCAACATCAGTCACATCACATCACTCCTCTGCTCAAAGCCCCCCAGGGCCTTCCATCTCACTTACAGGAAAAGTCAAAGTCCTTTAAAGCACCTGCGATATCCTATAAGACCTCACCTCATCCCCTACATCTTGCTCCCCACACTGTAGTCATTCTGGTCTTCCTGCCCTTCCTCAACACACTCTCACCTCACCCTTTTCTTTTTCTTTTTCTTTTTTTTTTTTGAGACGGAGTTTCGCTCTTGTTACCCAGGCTGGAGTGCAATGGCGTGATCTCGGATCACTGCAACCTCCGCCTCCTGGGTTCAGGCAATTCTCCTGCCTCAGCCTCCTGAGTAGCTGGGATTACAGGCACGCGCCACCATGCCCAGCTAATTTTTTGTATTTTTAGTAGGGACGGGGTTTCACCATGTTGACCAGGATGGTCGCGATCTCTTGACCTCGTGTTCCACCCACCTTGACTTCCCAAAGTGCTGGGATTACAGGCATGAGCCACCGCGCCCAGCCTGTTTGTTTGTTTTTAAGACAGAATCTCGCTCTGTCTGCCAGGCTGGAGTTCCATAATATGTGATCTCAGCTCACTGCAACCTCCTCCTCCCGGGTTCCAGTGATTCTCAGGCCTTAGCCTCCGAGTAGCTGGGATTACAGATGCCCACCACCACACCGGCTAATATTTGTATTTTCAGTGGAGACAGGGTTTCACCACATTGGCCAGGCTGGTCTCGAATTCCTGATCTCAGGTGATCTGCCCACCTTGGCCTCCCAAAGTGCTGGGATTACAGGTGTGAGCCACCGCGCCCAGCCTCACCTCACCCTTTTGCACCTGCTGTTCTCTCTGCCTGAAACACTCTTCCTCAGACACTCAAAGTTTGGTCTTTCCTCAAATGCCACTTTCTCAGTGGGGCCTTTCCTGACCACCATAATAAGTTGCAGCCATCCCCCCTCATTCGCAGGCCCTCACCCTGCTTTCCTTTTCTCTATAGCACATATCACATCTAATATAACATGTCTTTTATTTATTTACTTTGCTCATTATCTTCTCCCCAACTAAACTGTAATCTCCTTGAGTTTATCGCCAAGATCTAGAACATGGCCTGGCACATTGCAGATGCTGAATAAAGCTTATTGAATGAATGAATGAATGAATGACATTAGAGAGAGGAAGTGATTTATCTAAGTAACATAGCTGGCAGGTAGCAGAGCTGGAATTAAGACCCAGATGCACTAAACTAGGGCAGTCCTGCACAACTATTATAAAGGTATCGTCTAGTTCTTTCTGCCTTCAAAACCTGTCCTTTGCCAAGAGTGTTGTGGACACTTTCTTGCTGTAAGTATTGCTTTTCTCATCAAGAAATGGAGGATAATACGGGTGAAAGAATACCGTAGGGAAAAGGGCACAAGTTTTAGAATCAATGAGACTTGAGTTCAATTCTTGATGCCACCTGCTTTCTGTGTGAACTTGAAAAAGTCAAATTACCTCTTCAAGCCTGCTTTCTAATTTGCAACTGAGAATAATCATATAGGAATAATCACAACCTCATTCTGTTGAGAAGAGTATCAGACCAAAGGAAAAAAAGGTTATGAAGACTGGAAAAGAAAAGCAAACCTGTCATCTTCACGACAATACGACCTTTTCCATAGAAAAATTGCAGCAATTCCATGGAAAAATTATTAGAACCAGAAAAGCACTTAAACATGTAAAAAGCGATCACGTTCCTTTAAACAAGCAATTAAACAAAAAATGACATTTTTAAGAAGACACAACTTATAATACCAAGAAAACTATTTTGGCTTGTTTTTTTGTTTTTTTTTTTTCCTTTTTTTGGCCAAAGATTGCAGGATCTTTGAGATGGAGTCTTATCCTGTCACCCAGGCTGGAGGGCAGTGACACTATCTCGGCTCACTGCAGCCTCCACCTCTTGAGTTCAAGCAATTCTCCCACCTCAGCCTCCCCAGTAGCCGGGACTACAGGCACACACCACCATGCTTGGCTAATTAATTTTTTTTTTTTTTCCAATAGAGACAGGGTTTCACCATGTTAGCCAGGCTGGTGTTGAACTCCTGACCTCAGGTGATCTTCAGCCTTGGCCTCCCAAAGTGCTGGTATTACAGACATGAGCCACTGCGCCCAGCCCTAAGATGTGCAAAATCTTGATGAGGAAAACTGTAAAAGTCATTAAAAAAAAAAACAAGAAGCCAGGCGCGGTGCCTCACGCCTGTAATCCCAGCACTTTGGGAGACTGAGGCGGGCGGATCATGAGGTCAGGGGTCCAAGACCTGCCTGGCCAACATAGTGAAACCCTGTTTCTACTAAAAATACAAAAATTAGCTGGGCATGGTGGCACGTGCCTGTAGTCCAAGCTACTTGGGAGGCTGAGGCAGGAGAATCACTTGAACCCAGGAGGCGGAGGTCATGGTGAGCCAAGATCGTGCCACTGCACTCCAGCCTGCGCAACAAAGTGAGACTCCATCTCCAAAAAAATAAATGGGTAGATGTACCATATTTATGCATGAGACTGTCAATATCATCAAAATACAAATTCTTCCCAATTTAATCTATAAATTTAGAGCCAGTCTAATCAAAATCCCAATAGAGTTTTCCCAGAAAATGTACAGGCTAATCCTGAAATTCCAAATGAAAAAGCATGGTGGATCACCTTTATAATCCCAGCACTTTGGGAGGCTGAGGCGGGTGGATCACCTGAGGTCAGTAGTTCAAGACCAGCCTGAGCAACGTGGTGAAACCCCGTCTCTACTAAGGAGGCTGAGGCAGAACAATGGCTTGAATCTGGGAGGCAGAGGTTGCAGTGAGCCAAGATTTCGCCACTGCACTCCAGCCTGGGCAACAGAGTGAGACTCTGTCTCAAAAAAAAAAAAAAAAGAAAGAAAGAAAAAGCAAAGAGCCAAGAGTAACGGAGAAAATTTTGAAGAACAAGGGCATATATATATGAACAACAAGGATACCTGAAAGGACTTTTCACATCACATGTCAAGTCTTAATATAAAGTCATAGTATTGGCCAGGCACAGTGGCTCACACCTGTAATACCAGCACTTTGTAAAGTCGAAGTGGGCGGATCACAAGGTCAGGAATTCGAGACCAACCTGACCAACATGGCAAAACCCCATCTCTACTAACAATACAAAATGTAGCCAGGTGTAGTGGTGGGCGCCTGTAATCCCAGCTACTCAGGAGGCTGAGGCAGGAGAATTGCTTGAACCCATGAGGCGGAGGTTTCAGTGAGCCAAGATCACGCCATTGCACTCCAACCTGGGTGACAGAGCAAGACTTCATCTCAAAATAAATAAATAAATAAATAAATAAAACAAAATAAAACAAAGTCACAGTATTAAGACAGAGTGGGGCTGGGCATAGTGGCATACACCTGTAATCCCAGCACTTTAGGAGGCTGAGGCGGGCAGATCACAAGGTTATGAGATTGAGACCATCCTTGTTAACACAGTGAAACCCCATCTCCACTAAAGATACAAAAAATTAGCCGTGCATGGTGGCACACGCCTGTAGTTTCAGATACTCAAGAGGCTGAGGCAGAAGAATTGTTTGAACCTGGGAGGTGGAGGTTGCAGTGAGCCAGGATCACACCACTGCACTCCAGCCTGGGCGAGAGAGCAAGACTCTGTCTCAATAAAACAAAACAAAACAAACAAACAAAAATTAGCCAGGGTGGTGGCATATGCCTATAAATTCTGCTACTCCAGGGGCTGAGGCAGGAGGATTGCTTGAACCTGGGAGATAGAGATTGCAGTGAGCTGAGATCGTGCCATTGCACTTCAGCCTGGGTGACAGAGGGAGACTCCATCTCAAAAGATCAAACAAATAAATAATAAAAGACAGAGTGGTTCTTTTCTTTTATAGAGACGGGGTCTCACTATGTTGCCCAGCCTGATCTCAAACTCCTGAGTTCAAGTGATCCACTGGCCTTGGCCTCCCAAAGTGCTGGGATTACAGGCATGAGCCACTTCGCCTAGCCCTCAGAGTGGTATTATCACAGTGATTCCAAAACCCATGCTCTTCTCCCTGTGGTATTCTTCCACCCTCACTATCCTTCATTTACTGATAAGAAAAGGGCTGGGCCAGGCACGGTGGCTCAAGCCTGTAATCCCAGCACTTTGGGAGGCCGAGGCGGGTGGATCACGAGGTCAAGAGATCGAGACCATCCTGGTCAACATAGTGAAACCCCGTCTCTACTAAAAATACAAAAAATTAGCTGGGCATGGTGGTGCGTGCCTGTAATCCCAGCTACTCAGGAGGCTGAGGCAGGAGAATTGCCTGAACCCAGGAGGCAGAGGTTGCGGTGAGCCGAGATCACGCCATTGCACTCCAGCCTGGGTAACAAGAGTGAAACTCCGTCTCAAAAAAAAAAAAAAGAAAAGAAAAAGAAAAGGGCTACTCACTGAAGTGAGGAGGGATGAACAGTGGAAAAAACAAAACAGAGACCCCATAAATAGAGAGCTCATCTATGGAAATTGACACATCACAGAGTTGCCATTACAGATCAATAAGAGTAGATATTAGCTACTAATAGCCACTAATAGTGCAAGTTATTAGCTATCCATTAAGGAAGAAATAATAAAATTAGATCTCTCACATCATATCCAGAATTAAATTCCAAATGGAGTAACAACCCATGCAAAGCAAATTATGCAAAGTTCTGGAAGAAAATAGAGGAGAATATCTTTATGATCTAGGGGTAAGAGAAAAAAAGATTTTTTGTTTGTTTGTTAACAAAACAGTTAAACAAAACAGTTTTGAGACTGAGTCTCACTCTGTCACCCAGACTGGAGTGCAATGGCACACTCTGAGCTCATCACAACCTCTGCCTCCCGGGTTCAAGAGATTCTCCTGCCTCAGCCTCCCAAGCAGCTGGGATTACAGGTGGGTGACACCACGCCTGGCTAATTTTTGTATTTTTAGTAGAGACGGAATTTCACTAAGTTGATCTCAAACTCCTAACCTTATGATCTGCCCGCCTCAGCCTCCCAAAATGCTGGGATTACAGATGGGAGCCACCATGCCCAGCCAAAAAAATATATATATATTTTAAAGACAGAGTCTCGCTTGTCACCCAGCTAGAGTGAAGTGGTGCGATCTTGGCTCACTGCAACCTCTGTCTCTGTGCTTAAGCGATCCTCCCACTTCAGCCTCCCAAGTAGCTAAGACTAGAGACACATGTATTTTTTTGTAAAGGTGGGGTTTCACCATGTTGCCTAAGCTGGTCTCAAACTCCTGGCCTCAAGCAATCTGTCCACCTCAGTCTCCCAAAGAACTGGGATTACAGGTGGATAAATTTGACCATAGAAATTTGAAAACTGTGTACATTAAAACACACTGTAAAACTGTTGAAAGCCAGGGCAGTGGCTCACACGTGTAATCCCAGCACTTTGGGAGGCTATGGCAGGTGGATCAGTTGAGCCCGGGAGTTCAAAACCAGCTTGGGCAGTATAGCAAGACCCCATCTCTACTAAAAATACAAAAATGGCTGGGTGCAGTGACTCACACCTGTAATCCCAGCACTTTAGGAAGCTGAGGCGGGCAGATCGCTTGAGCCCAGGAGTTTGAGACCATCCTGGGCAACACAGCGAGACCCCATCTCTACTAAAAGTACAAAAACTAGCCTGGTGTGGTGGCACACACCTGTAATCCCAGCTACTCAGGAGGCTGAGGCATAAGAATCACTTGAGCCCAGGGGGCAGAGGTTGCTCTGAGCTAAGACTTCACAACTGTACTTCAGCCTGGGTGACAGAGGGGGACTCTGTCTCAAAAAACAAACAGGCTGGGCATAGTAGCTCAGGCCTGTAATCCCAGCACTTTGGGACGCCAAAGCAGGTGGATTA
Organism: Aotus nancymaae; assembly: GCF_030222135.1. NCBI lineage: Eukaryota > Metazoa > Chordata > Mammalia > Primates > Aotidae > Aotus > Aotus nancymaae. Next base: position 24,786,572 of record NW_026988467.1, read on the forward strand.
CCTGAGGTCAGGAATTTGAGACAAGTATGACCAACATGGTGAAACCCAGTCTCTACTAAAAATACAAAAAATTAGCTGGGCATGGTGACTGGCACCTGTAACCCCAGCTATTTGGGAGGCTGAGGCAGGAGAATCCCTTGAACCCGGGAGGCAGAGGTTTCAGCGAGCTGAGATGGCACCATTGCACTCCAGCCTGAGCAACAAGAGCGAAATTCGGTCTCAAAAAAAATAAAACTGATGAAGAGTCACAGATCAGGAGAAGATACTTGCAACACATATAACAATGAATTTTCAGCCATTTTATAATACAAATTTTATAAGTCAACTTTAAAGAAAAACCCAGTAGAAAAATAAGTCAAGAAAAGAATAGGAAATTCACAGAAGGAAAAGCCCAAATGATCAAGAAATATAAAAATATAGTCAACATTTCGGTAAATCAGGCGCCTAAGTTAAAACAATCACCACCCACCTGAATGGAAGCAATTCAAGCCTGCCAATTCCAAGTACTGGAGAGGGTACAGAGCAATGGAAACTCTCATTACCCTGCCAAAAGACAGTGCAGCTGCCACTACTATTTTGGAAATTAATTTCATAATAAATGCTTGCCAGATGATGTGCCAATAATTTTATAATAAAGTTGAAAACGTGCACATTCTTCGCAAGTATTCACCAAAAATATTAAACACAGAAGTAAGGAAACAGACATTTGTATGTTTTTTCAATGCAATCCTATACATATGTTTATTTTATTTTATTTTTCACTAGTATCGCTACTCCAGTGTACATATGTTAAAATGAAAAGAGCTGCATATAATAACAAGGATAATAAACATGCAATACTAAAAAAGCATGTTGCAGAGGATAAATTACACTTTTGAGACAAGGTCTGGCTCTATCACCCAGGCTGGAGTGCAGTGGCGCGATCTCGGCTCACTGCAACCTCTACCTCCTGGGCTCAAGGCATCCTCCCACCTCAGCCTCCTGAGTAGCAGGGACTACAGGCATGCACCGCGTGCCCAGATAACTTTTGTATTTTTTGTAGAGACAGGGTTTCTCCATGTTGGCCAGGCTGATCTCGAAATCCTGGAATCAAGTGATCTGCCTGCCTTGGCCTCCCCAGGTGCTGGATTACATGAGCCACTTTGCCTGGTCAGATAACATTTCTTAACACTTTTAAAACATTGTTATGTTGGAGAACGCAATACACACGCATCCATATATAAAGACAAATTCAGGATATGATTACCTCTGGGAAAGAGGGGGTGAATTAGTGTGGGTACACAGGAGGCTTCTATTATAACTGTAATATTTAACACTATAGTGGATACACAGTGTTTGTAATATTATTCTATGGATTATATCTATTTTATATTCTATAAGACAAATACATGAGCCTGATATTGGCAAACAGAATCTGGAGAGTGAGAGAGTGAGAAGTCCAGGAACATGCCGCATCATCTATCAGCCTTGCCATTAAGTTGTAGTAAAGAAGGGGTGGTATAGACAACTCCAAGGATAGAAGATAGCACGAAAGAACAGAATAGTCACAGGAGGAAGGGGATTGCACTAAAGAAACATACAAGCCCCTGAGAGCCCAAAAGTAACGTGGGCAGAGACTCCTGGGGATGAACAGCCCTGAATCTTCTCTTCCTCCTCACCACAACCTCAGCTTCTCTCTCTCTCAATCTCTCTCTCTCTCTCTCTCTCTCTCTCTCTCTCTCTCTCTCTCTCTCCTCTTTCTCTCTCTCTCATCCTCTCTCAAATTTTGGGAGTTTGAATCCCATCTCTGCCACTTCACAACCGCATCACCTTGGACAAGTCCCTGGGCCTCACTGAGCCTCAGAGTCTTCATCTGTGAAGCACCCCATCCTCACAATGGGATTGGGCCAGTAAAGAACAACGCCTGACCGCTATCATTCTCCTCTCTCTTCTCCTCTCCTCTTCCTCTTCTTCTCCCTCATCCTCTCGAGTCCCGCTGGCCCTCCCTCTCCAGCTCAGGAGCAAAGCAAGAATTGCTCTGCTCCCCATCTTGTATAGTCGCATGGGCATGCACTGTATCCTGAGAGGAAGCCTCAGACCATGCAGAGGAGGCCTGATGGGGAGAAAAATCCAGACCAGGAGATTCAAAGGCAGGGAGGTCCCTGGAGATTTAGGGCAGCAGAGGACTTAAATTCAAAGAAGCCCCGGATGAGGCCACTGGCTTTGCCCGGGCAGGGGAGGGCCTCGGAAAGCCCACAGAGCCCAGGCACTCTTCTTAGAGCCCTGAGACTAGAAAGCCATGACATTGGTATGAAACGTAACTGTCATAAGTCTAACTCAGTGGTTCAAAGAGAGGTCTTCAGCCAGTCACAGTGCCTCACGCCTATAGTCCAAGCACTTTGGGAGGCCGGGGCGGGTGGACCGCTTGAGCCCAGGGTTCGAAACCAGCCTGGGCAACATAGTGAGACCTTATATCTACAAAAAGAAAAAAAGAGAGAGAGACAGAGAGAGGTCTCCAAGAGTTTAGGCTTCCCCCAAGAGGGAAATAGGGTGGTTGGAGAACAAGGACAGGAGAGATCTTCTCTCTATGCACTCTTTTATATCTATTGAAATTTTAACTTGCTAATTATTACCTCTCATTTTGGGTTTGTTTGTTTTTAATTAAAAAACAGAGGCTGGGCACGGTGGCTCACACCTGTAATCCCAGCACTTTGGGAGGCTGAGGCGACCTGATCACGAGGTCAAGAATTCAAGGCTACCAAAAATACAAAAAAATTAGCTGGTCGTAATGGCACATGCCTGTAATCCCAGCTACTCAGGAGGCTGAGGTAGGAGAATCACTGAACCTGGCAGGCAGAGGTTGCAGTGAACTGAGATCAGGCCACTGCACTCCAGCCTGGGCAGCAGGGCAAGCCTCTGTCTCAGGAAAAAGAAGAAAAAAAGAGGTAAGAGGCCAGGTGCAGTGGCTCATGCCGACTGTAATCCCAGCACTCTGGGAGGGCAAGGCAAGAGGATCGCTTGAGTCCAGGAATTCAAAACGAGCCTAGGCAACTTGATGAAACCCTGCCTCTACAGAAAATATAAAAATTAGCTGGGCATGGTGGTGCATGTCTGTGGTCCCAGCTACACATGAAGGGACTGAGGCGGGAGGATCGTTTGAGCCCAGGAGGTCCAGGCTGCCATGAACCAAGATCATGCCACCACTGCACTCCAACCTGGGAGACAGAGTGCGATCGTGTCTCAATAAATAAATAGAAACATTTAAAAAAGAGATGGACTCTGGGACTAGACTCACCTAAGTTTAAATTCCACTACAGCCTCTTAGCTGTGGTATATTAGGCAACTTTCGTAACCTCTCTGAGCCTATTTCCATAGATGTAAAATGAAGACAAGAATATCTACTTCATAAAGGTTTTACACAACTGTATAAGATAATGCTTGTAAAAGCCTTGAGCATGGCGTTTGGCTCCCAGGAGATGTGGTAAATGCCGGTAGCTGGAGTTTTTCTCTTTTGAGACAGAGTCTCGCTCTGTGCCCAGGCTGGAGTTGAGTGGCGCGATCTCAGCTCACTGTAAACTCCGCCTCCTGGGTTCAAGCGATTCTCCTGCTTCAACCTCCCGAGTAACTGGGATTACAGGTGCCCGCCACAATGCCCAGTTAATTTTTGTATTTTTAGTAGAAACAAAGTTTTACCATGTTGGTCAGGCTGGTTTCAAACTCCTGACCTCAGATGATCCACCCGTGTTTTTATTATCAGTGTGCTGTAAGTCCTAGGGCCATAGGAAGCAACACTGAGACAGCTGGGAGTGCTAGCCTCTCCTGTCATGCTCGGTGCAGCTGGGACCCCTGGCTCTGCTCCTGCCCTTTTTGACCCACTGTGCTGCCCTGGCTGCCAGCACATGAGGAGGGTGAGAAGTGGGGATGGGGTTACTGACCTACTGACTGAACAGTAGGGGCGCATCTGGGGGAAGGGCAGTTCTGTGGTATGTACAGGTGGTTGCGTTGCTGTGTGTGTATGTGTGTGCATGTGTGTGCACGTGCGCACATGTGGGGCAGGTATTTGTGAGACCTTGTGGAGTAGGTTTGTTTGCAGTGAATGGGTGGAGGGTCTTCCAGGTTGGGGTGTGTGTCTGTCAGTGCGGTTGTGCCTCCTGTGTGTCTGTGAGGATGTTTTTCCTTGGGTTAGGATCTGCATCGCCTGAGGCAATCTTGTCTGTTGGTGCCTGTTTGTGTATGTGTGTAGGGAGGGTCACGGGTTGTATCTGTGGATGACGAGGGTCTGTTGTGTATCATGAAGGGGTTCTGTGGGTGACGAGGATGTGTTTTGTGTGGTCTGTGGGGGAGTGTGTGTGAATGGCTGTGAGGGGTGGGAGGATTGTGCTGTGTCTGTGGGCAACAAAGACAGGCCGTGTGTCTGTGAGGGGTGCTGACAGGAGGGCAATGAGGCATCACCTAGCTCTGTAGACCCTTCCAGAATCTGAGCAGTCTTGGGGATTCTGCAAGGCAGCTAGATGAAGCGGTCAAATCTGAGTCCTTCCCTCAGGCCACCAGCCTCTTACCTGAGAAACGGCTGGGATGGTGGCCCAGGCGCTGGCAAACAGGCTGAGGCAGACGGGGCACCTGAGAGCATGTTTCCTTGCAGCTTCTCAGGGAGCTCCTGGACGGCTTCTCGGGAAGCGAAGGAAGCAGGAAATGAGTGGAGAGGAGGCAGAGGACGGGTCCAGACGCAGGTGTGTGACTCACTCTGCTCTAGCCTCCAATGGGCAGCAGCAGGATGAAGGGTTAGGAAAGCCCTGCCCCCGGGCTCTGCTGGGTGGGCAGGGCAGCTGAGGCCAGGAAGGCAGCTCCTGGGGTGGGGCCCCAACACCAAGGTCACCGGGAATACCCACATCCAGCCAGGCACACCAGCTCATCCCACAATACTGGGCTGGGCCCCCGCCCCCAGATGCTGCGCCCCTCTGGGAGGAAGGGCTGGGCCTGGGCTGGCAGAGGAGAGAGGAACTGGGTCCTTCGACTGAGGGGGAGATGAGCCCTAACCTAGAGAAGGACCCAGCCCTGTCCTCAGGAGCTCCCAGCCTGGGCCTTGTCCTAAGAAACCTAGGCTTCAGTGGGCACAGCCCCGAATCCAGTGAGCCCCAAACTGATGAAAAAGACCCAAAGCTGCCTCTAGAGGCACCCCTGTCTTAGGGGACATATGGCCAGTTTGTCCACAGGAGGCCAGTCCAATGAGTGTGACAAAACTGCGCCTACAGGTGCCCTCAACCGAAGAGGAGACAGCCCTGCCTTCAGAAATGCGCAGCCTCTGGGAAAGAGAAGATTCTGCCTTCTGAAGCCATATCCAGCTGAGAGGGACACAAAGACGTCCCTGTCCCCATAGCCCCCAGACTGAAGGAGAAGACAAACCCTTGCTCTGAGGAGCCCCTTGTCTGACCAAGGCAAAGGACCAGAGTTCTAGGACTGCACCTGGGGTTCCAACTTTGCAGGTTCTGCACTGAAAGTTACGCTATTTCTATTAATACCTCTGCCCACACCTGACCCCGCAACCAAAATATTGGGCTTAGCAGGGAGCAGAGGTGTCAGGCCACAGAGGAAAGCAAACTGGGCCATGGCATATGTGGACATTCTCAAATACCAACTCTAAGAATCTGACAGATCGGGGTGTAACTGCCACCTCTGGTCCTCAGCTTGAGCCCTGCAGTGAATGTTCTCTGAGCCTGCTTCCTGAGTCTGTAGCAGCAAGACATACATCCTACCTCCCACTTAGCATGATGACTGCACATACCAGGATTTCCGTAAATGAAAATCACTTTATTTATCCAAGCTCCTGTCCAGTGTCCTGGGGTTGGGAGTCAACTCCTTTCCCCACATCAGACTCCGTTAGAGAACTTTTTACAAATAAAGGTAGAGCCAAGCATGGTGGCTCACAACTGTAATCCCAGCACTTTGGGAGACTGAGGTGGGTGATCACCTGGGGTCAGAAGTTTGAGACCATCCTGACCAACATGGTGAAAACCCGTCTCTACTAAAAATACAAAAATTAGCCAGGTATGGTGGTGTGCACCTGCAGTCCCAGCTATTTTGGAGACTGAGGTAGGAGGATCACTCAAGCCTGGGAGATTGAGGCTGCAGTGAGCCATGATTGCACAACTGCACTCCAGCCTGGGTGACAGAGCAAGACCCCATCTCATAAAAAAAATAAATAAACAAGATTCTGAATCAGCAGTGCTGGTGATGGGGCCAGGAAGTGAAAAATTTTTTTTTGAGATGGAGTTTCACTCTTGTTGCCCAGGCTGGAGTGCTATGGCTCGATCTCAGCTCACCACAACCTCTGCCTCCCGGATTCAAGCGATTCTGCTTCCTCAGCCTCCATAGTAGCTGGGATTACAGGTGTGCACCACCACGCCCGGCTAATTTTTTTTTTTTTTTTTTTTAGTAGAGATGGAGGTTTCTCCATGTTGGTCAGGCTGGTCTCGAACTCCTGACCTCAGGTGATCCACCTGCCTTGGCCTTCCAAAGTGCTGGGATTACAGGTGTGAACCACCGCTCCTGGCCAGGAAGTGAAATTTTATTTTATTTTTATTTATTTATTTTTTTTTGAGACGGAGTTTCGCTCTTGTTACCCAGGCTGGAGTGCAATGGCGAGATCTCGGCCCACCGCAACCTCTGCCTCCTGGGTTCAGGCAATTCTCCTGCCTCAGCCTCCTGAGTAGCTGGGATTACAGGCACGCACCACCATGCCCAGCTAATTTTTTGTATTTTTAGTAGGGACGAGGTTTCACCATATTGACCAGGATGGTCTCGATCTCTTGACCTCGTGATCCACCCGCCTCGGCCTCCCAAAGTGCTGGGATTACAGGTGTGAGCCACCGCGCCCGGCGGAGTGAAATTTTAACAAGCACCCAGGTGATTCCAAGGTAGCAGTTCATGGAGCAAACAGGCTTGGAGGGACTCCAGAGGAAGCCAGGGAGAGGAGAGTTTAGTCCTTCAGGGGCTCTTTTTCTTTTCTTTCTCTTTCTTTTTTTTTTTTTTTTTGTGTGTGAGAAGGAGTTTTGTCCTATAGCCCAGGCTGGAGTGCAATGGTGCAATCTCAGCTCACGGCAAACTCTTCTTCCTGGGTTCAAGTGATTCTCCTGCCTCAGCCTCCCAAGTAGCTAGGGTTACAGGCATGTGCTATCACACCTGGCTAATTTCCTATTTTCAGTAGAGATGGGGTTTCTCCAGTTGGTCAGGCTGGTCTCGAACTCCCAACCTCAGGTGATCCACCTTCAAGGGCTCTAACTATGCTTGCCTATCTCCCACCATGGGAATGGCAGCCCTGCTGAGCCAGAGATGTGTGGTTAGGGTAATGGCATCACTGACAGAACACTAAGCTCTGCCCATCCCCAACCTCTTGGAGGACTGGCTGTCCCTGCCCGATGGCCCCAGCCCTGGCTGGGTTAAATTGGGAGTTTATTAAAGATCCAGCTGTCTGGCCGGGCACGTGGCTCACGCCTGTAATCCCAGCACTTTGGGAGGCCGAGGTGGGTGGATCATGAGGTCAGGAGTTTGAGACCAGCCTGGTCAAGATGGTGAAATCCCGTCTCTGCTAAAAATATAAAAAATTAGCCGGGCATGGTGGAGAGGGGCAGGTTATCCAGATGTGCTAGGATGAGGTTAGGGAGCGGGGAAGGAAATGGAGAGGGGCAAATCCTGTTTCCTTGAGGTTCCACCCTCAGAGCAGGTCCACACCCATCCACAACCTCCCACACAGTTCCTCCTACCTCCACTGGGCCCCAGGGAAGCGGGAGGGGCCAGAAGGTGAAGCTGGCTGTGGCTGCTCCAGGAAGCAGCTGAGAAGCCACAGCCATAGGGTGGGGGGGATTCAGATGACTGGAATGCCAAAGGCAGCAGCAATTCTCCTGCCTCAGCTTCCTGAGTAGCTGGGACACAGACACGCACCACCACGCCCGGCTAATTTTTATATTTTTAGTAGAGACGGGGTTTCACTATGTTGACCAGGGTGGTCTCGAACTCCTGACCTCTAGTGATTCTCCTGCCTCAGCCTCCCAAAATGTTGGGATTACAGGCGTGAGCCACCGCGCCCGGCCTACATTTCATTTTAAAGGTGCAGTTCTCACTTTACATACGAGGATACTGAGGCTGAGTTGATGTTTCCAGCTGTACCTGGCTGCCTCCTTCCACCCCATCTCTGCCCACAAAGGCCCTCTTGCCAGCAGTTGGCCCCGAAGCTGGGGAGCCTATCTGCTCCATTAGTCACAGAAAATAAGAAAAGTGGCTCATCCAGTCTTTCATTCTCTCTGGGTCCTGGCGCTCCTCCAGCAAGCCTTCCCTGTCCAGACAGTTCCCCTTAACCTATTCATGGATGAAGGGGCAGGAGAGGATGGCACTGTCATAGCCACAGTCCTGCCCTGGAGGCCAGTCTTGGCTGTGCTGCCTCAAGTCAACGCACAGCACACACCTCTCTCCCCAGCCAGGTCATCACAGAGATTGCTCCAAGCAGGGTTATAAGAATGTGCTGGGACCACTGCTGATCTTCCGAGTGAGTCTGTCACTAAAATGCACCAGAAAGGAAGTGGGAAGACTTTGGTCTATCTAGGAAAATAGGATGTCCTGACTGAAACCCAAATTCCTCAATATGCCATTATGATCTCCCTGGTCTCGTCTCACCTCACATCTGTGCTCCAGGCACAACAAATGTTATTCAGTCCCACGAATGGGCTAGGCTCTTCCCTCTAGGCCTTTGCACATGCTGTTTCCTCTGACTGAAACACATTTCCTCAAGTCCTACCCATTCTGTGCCAGACACTGTTTGTTGTTTCCAGTGGGCATTCTTTCATCCTTGCCAACAAAACTTTATTTTATTGGAAACAGGTGCCCAATCCCAAGGAGTATGGTGTATTCCCCATTCATTCTCCTTGGTGGCTCTCCCAGCCAAACTTACCAACATGGGTCCATGTGACCTACTGTCTTTTTTTTTTCTTTTTTTTTTTTTGAGACAGAGTCTCATTCTGTTGCCAGGCACCAGGCTGGAGTGCAGTGGCACAATCTCAGCTCACTGCAACCTCCGCCTCCCAGGTTCAAGCAATTCTTCTGCCTCAGCCTCCCGAGTAGCTGGGACTACAGGCGCACACCACCACACCCAGCTAATTTTTGTATTTTTAGTAGAGACTGGGTTTCACCATGTTGGCCAGGATGGTCTCGATCTCTTGACCTCATGATCCGCCCGCCTCAGCTTCCCAAAGTGCTGGGATTACAAGTGTGAGCCACTGCGCCCGGTGATGTGACCCATTTTCTAACCAGTGACATCATCTGGGAAAAATTTTGCTTCCTGGACTTCTATTTGGTAGTTGTTAAAAGATGTGGTGCTAGAACCTTCTTACAACTATGAAATGCCAAGCCCTCCAGAGAGGATGGAGAAGCATAGTAAGAGCCTGTTTCCTTGGAGGTATTACTGAATGAATGACACCACCACAAACAATACCTGAAACCACCTGTCTCCTCTTATGGAAGTAAAATATTCCTCTAATTCTTTTTGCTAGTTATTCCTTGCAGCCAAAACATTCCTAACTGATGCATCAGCCCTGGGTTCCAGTTTTTTTGTTTTGTTTTGAGACGGAGTTTCACTCTTGTTGCCCAGGCTAGAGTGCAATGGCACGATATTGGCTCACTACAACCTCCACCTCCCGGGTTCAAGTGATTCTCCTGACTCAGCCTCCCAAGTAGCTGGGATTACAGGCATGTGGCACCACACTCGACTAATGTTGTATTTTTAGTAGAGATGGGGTTTCTCCATGTTGGTCAGGCTGGTCTCGAACTCCCGACTTCAGGTGATCTGCCTGCCTCGGCCTCCCAAACTTCTGGGATTACAGATGTGAGCCACCGTGCCCAGCCAGGTTCCAGCTTTTAAAGAGGCCATTTTCTCCAGGAAATATTCCCTGGCTGCTAAAACCGAGATCAAGGGCCCCCTCCTTAGAGCAGTGGACACAGTCTCATTGTCTGTGTGCCCCAGCTGTGAGGCAGGCAACAGGGGTCCTGAGGTGTTCACCATTTTATTTCTAAACCAGTATATTTGTTCAATGAATAAACACACCTGATATGATTTGAATTTGTATCCCCGCCCAAATCTCATGCCCAATTGTAATCCCTCAATTGGAGAAGGGACCTGGTAAGAGGTGATTGGATCACAGGGGCGGCACCCTTTGCTGTTCTTGTGATAGTGAGTTCTCCCTATCACTGTCTCATGGTAGTGGGATCCGGTTGTTTCAAAGTGTATAGCACCTCCCCCTGCACGCTCTTCCTCCTGCTCTGGCCATGTAAGACGTGCCTCCTTCCTCTTCATCTTCTGCCTCAATTGTTAAGTTTCCTGAGGGCTCCCCAGCCATGCTTCCTGTACAGCCTGTGAAACCATGAGTCAATTAAACCTCTTTTCTTTATAAATTACCCAGTCTCAGGTAGTTGTTCATAGCACCGTGAGAACTAATACCCATAGCTAATTGCTGGCACAGCCTCCTTGAAGGCAAAGGTAAGTTTGTGGATGGCTGAACTAAACCACCACCACTTAAGCTCTAAGGAAGGGGTGTGTGCATCCACATCCTGGAGTGAGATGGGGGTCACTTTGCTTTGCCTGGCTAGAAAAGACAATCATTGCCCCCTACTCAGGACAGTCTGCATTACCTCACAGAATATATCGCTTTAGCAAGGCATCTAAACATTTCCTCCCTCTGCCTCGGTCCAGTTTTAGCCAGAGGCACACTCACCCATCCACCTACCCACTCACCCCTGTGCTCTACTTCATGTGTGGTTTGGATGTGCTCAGCTGTACTTGGAAGGACAGTAAGACACCCAAGCCTCTGTCTTCTCCCATAAAGAAATCAAAGCTGCACTTCTCATGATATTAAAAGACATTGTGCCTTTCATAGTCATGGTGCCTGTTTACTCGTCTCTAAGACATTGCAAAAAGCAAAGTCTAGTTCTGAGTCACCTAGTTTCCTGTATCTTCACATTTCAAGTGTCACCTTTCCACGTCTCATTTTAGGCCCCACCGGAGGGCTGATTCTGTGGCTGGAAGCAAGCCAGGCTTTGAGCATAGACTATGAGCTGGACGCTTCATACGTTACTTCACTTAATCCTCAAACCCATCAGTATCTTCATTTTACACAGAAATAATAGTTTTGTAGATGAAGACACTATGGTTTGCTCAGGTCTGTCCAATCCCAAAGCATTTTGGGGTTGAGCCAAGCCAGACAAGGGATCCAAAAGGGATAGTACAAGGAAGAATACATCAATAGTTTGGGTATAAAAATTTATTATACATAAAGAATATTACCACTAACAAATGCAGACAGGCTATGACACCATGGTACTGGGTGGAGGACGGCTAGCTCTTTGGAAAGTGAAAGGTTTGGGTGGCGTGGGCCTCATGCCACGCTGATTGGTCAGTAGACGGGAGGGCACATGCCAAACGCCACAGGGCACCAGGGCAGCGGGTGCCTGCTCTGAGTGCCCACAAGTGTTCCCTGTCTCATCTGGGCCTTCAAAGGGAGCACACCCAAAAGCGAGCAACTGAAGCGAAGGGGCTTCCTAAGGTGCCCCAGGCCTGTCTCTGCAGTCACAGCAACACCATTTTAAGCAATATGTTTAATTGGATGATTTCCACAAACTATCCACGAAGTTTCTAACCATCACAATTCAGTGAAGTACAAAACATTAAGTTACAGGCTGTGGGAAGAGAAGGCAGCACCAGTGGTGGCACCTTCCAATCCTGGTGGTTCTAGGGGCAGGGAGAGGGGAAGGTCTTCTTTTTAAACCAAGCCCCTCATTTCAATGTACAAAAGAATTACTCTGATCGGTATTAAATTGTATTGAAAACAAAATGGACTAAAAAGCAAATACTACTCTATGTTGGGGTGGAAGTGGGAGGAAAGAATGAGTCCTTCGAAGCAGGAAGGGAGACAGCAGGGGGAAGGTTCTGTGCCTGTGACCCTGGGCGGTCACTCACGCTGCTCCATTTTTACTTTTGGTGGTCTCAGGAAGGTCCGATTTTTCTTCTCTTTCTTCCCCTTTGTATTGGCTTGGAAATTTCGCCAGCTGTCTACACGACCATCTCGACTTTCCTATGCACAACGAAGTTTGAGGTGAGGAGACCAGTTAATGAGTGGAAAGGCCTACACCTGCCCTGCCATCCACCCACCGTCCTGTAGCCCAGCCCAGTTCAGTCCTCTGAAATAATCCAAGAGTGGAACAGAGCTTTCTTCCCACTCCCATGGGCCCAAGAAAGTATCATAGCGCCCCTAGAAAGCAGGATGAGCTGCAAGTTGAAAGAGGAGGACGAAATGAGGAATAATCATCACAACACCCAGGCCCCATTTGTTGGGGACCTCGAGGCTAGACGTTTAGCATATGGTATTTCTAATCTTCATCAAAAGCTGACTATGGTGTGTACTGCCACCAGCGCTTCACAAATAACATTGAGGCTCAAAAAGGTTATATTATCTTCTCAAAGCCATACAGCTAGCTAGCAGTATAGCTACTCTTCCCATTACAGCTTTCTGCTGCCCCCCAAAACTTGGATGGCTGCTCCGAGGCTAGTACAATGCCGAGCCAGTTGTGTAGAGATGGCCACTAGGACCTCTACCTCATTATCATTTTTTCTCTTTTCATACATGAAGTGGAACAGAAACAAAGTCATCAACTCTGATTAACCAGCCCCTAACCATGAGTCCTAAACCCTATAGAAGATAAGACTGAATGTTGCCACAATCCAGAAACTGGCCACGCACCTGAAGGATATAACCAGGGTGTCAAAGAAGAGTCAAGTTCAAAAGTTTTAACTCTCTCTACAGGCAGGACACTGGGGCCACAAGAACTTCAGCGTCTACTAAGAGATCTCTAAGCAGGGCACTACTCTATTTTACCCCTAAATTAACAGTGCAACCCACTGTTCCTGAGCCCACTGGGCAGCTGTGCCTACTACAATCTAAAAAAACCATTCAGGGTGAAAATGTTAGTGTGCTGTAAAAAGAAATTAAATAATAATTAAAAAAAAAATTTAAAAAGCCATTCAGGCATCTTTGCCAAGGCTACAGAGCTCACAGGAGGCTGAGCCAGGATCAGCCTCATTCTTCACAGCTCCCATTCTTCCCCATATATCCCACTTCCCTCTGACTGCCCCACTCAGTCCTGGGAGTGCCACAGGAACCAAGTTGCCTTAATCTGGAATTAGAATCCCTGGCCACCATGGAAATTTACCTCAAAGTTTTTCTGCCACTCTCTTTCTCGTTTGGCTTTTTCTTGAGCTTCGATCTCTTCCTCCCTTTGTCGTTTCCTGGGAGGAAAACCAGATCATAGTATTTATGTGATACTTACAGACTGAAATAACCATACGGCATCTCCCCACAGAAACAAGCATATATAGTAAATCAGTTCCCCAGAAGTCTACAAAGACAGCTGTCTGCAAAGGATTCAAAGCACTTTCATGAATGTCTCAGCCTAAAACATGCAGATGAGACTGTGGGCACGGCTATGGGGAAAGACATAAATATCCCTGTTACACAGATAAAGTAACCAAAGCCCAGCCAACAGCAATCTGAGGTTTTCGGCTCTGTCAGTGACAAAGCTATGTTGAGAACACAGGCCACCTTATTTCAGCAGAATGACCATTATAAACCCAAAGTTCTTAAGTTCTCTGGACAAAACCCTATTCCAAAACAAGGATATTTCACATAACCTCAACTAGCAAATTTTAGTTACTGCTACACACCAAGCAACAATATAAAATACACACAGAAACAAAACTTGGCCAGGCATGGTGGCTCATGCCTGTAATCCCAACACTTTGGGAAGATGAGGTTGGCAGATCACCTGAGGTCAGGAGTTGGAGACCAGCCTAACCAACATGGTGAAACCCCATCTCTACTAAAAATGCAAAAATTAGCCAAGTGTGGTGGTGCACGCCTGTAGTCCCAGCGACTCGGGAGGCTGAGGCAGGAGAATTGCCTAAACCCAAGAGGTGGAGGTTGCAGTGAGCTGGGATCGCGCCATTGTACTCCAGCCTGGGCAACAAGAGCAAAACTCCAACATTTCTGATGCTCAAGAGAAATCATATTTTAGAACATTAAATATTGTTACTGACAACACTGTACAATACACAATACTATATACTCACCAAAGCTGTAGTCACTAGTCCCACAAAAGGTTCTGGCCTCAATAACAATGGCCTTAATAACTGCTTATTTTACTCCAGGATGTCAGAAAGAACACAAGGCTCTTGATTATAAATAAACTCCCTAAGGACAGAGCTATTCAATAATTCCCAAAAGTCAAAGAAAAAACTTCTTACCCTGGTGATTCAAATGTTTGACTGTTTTTAGGTAACTATTTTTATGGTCTCTTAAATGATATACTACATCATTTGTTCATTAGGAAAATCACCAAAGACCAACGTTAGTTAATCTAGGTATTTAAACATGGTTTAAATGAAGACACTGCTATATACCTTTCATGCATCTCTTTGGCTTCTCTCTCTTTCCTTTTAATTTCCAGCTCAGCAAAGAGTTTCATAGTCTGTTTATATACAGCTTGTTTGAACTACAAGAAAATCAAGAACAAAAGAAAATCAGAGTAAATTTTTATCAGCAACTTGAACCATGTACTTTCACTTGAAGCCCAAGATAAAGCAGATTAAAACCTGGCACAGGCTGGGCACAGTGGCTCACACGTGTAATTCCAATACTTTGGGAGGCCAAGGCAGGAGAATCGCTTAAGGTCAAGAGCTCAAGACCAGCCTGGGCAACATAGCGAAACTCTATCTCCACAAAAATATTTCTTAAAAACTAGCACGCAGGCTGGGTGTGGTGGCTCACACCTGTAATCCCAGCACTTTGGGAGGCTGAGGCAGCAGATCACCTGAGGTCAGGAGTTCAAGACCAGCCTGGCCAACATGGTGAAATCTCATCTCTACTAAAAATAGAAAAATTAGCCAGGCGTGGTGGCACATGCCTGTAAATCCCAGCTATTCAGGAGGCTGACACAGGAGAATCACTTGAACCTGGGAGGCAGAGGTTGCAATGAGCCGAGATTGTGCCATTGCACTCCAGCCTGGGCAACAAGAGCGAAACTCTATCTCAAAAACAAACAAACAAAAACTAGCAGGGCATGGTAGTGCACACCTGTAGATCCACCATTTCAAAAGACTGAGGCAGGAAGATCACTTGAGCCCAGGAGTTTGAGACCACCCTAAGCAACATAGTGAGAGCCCAACTCTACAAAAAATAATAAAAATAAAACATTAACCAGGTGTGGTGGCACACACTTGTAGTCCCAGCTATTCAGGAGGCTGAGCGGGGAGGACTGCTTGAGCCCAGGAGGTCAAGGCTGCAGTGAGCCAAGACTATGCCACTGCACTCCAGCCTGGACTCCAGAGCAAGATTCTACCTTTTTTTTAAAAAAAAGTACACTGTATGACAGTCTTACAAAGATAGGAACATAAGCTATTATTATTTATTATTATTATTTTTGAAACAGGGTCTCAATCTGTCGCCCAGGCTAGAGTGCAGTGGTGTGATCATAGCTCACTGCAGCCTTGAATGCTCAGGCTGAAAATATCCTCCCACTTCAGCCCCCAAAGCACTCGAATTATATATCTGAGCCACCAGAGGT
Organism: Aotus nancymaae; assembly: GCF_030222135.1. NCBI lineage: Eukaryota > Metazoa > Chordata > Mammalia > Primates > Aotidae > Aotus > Aotus nancymaae. The sequence goes on from NW_026988467.1 coordinate 24,802,208, forward strand.
TATTATTAGAATGTATAATATCCACTAAGGTGGGAGGATCACTTGAGCCCAGGAGGTCAAGGCTGCAGTGAGTTAAGATCACACCACTGGCCAGGTGCAGTGGCTCACGCCTGTAATCCCAACACTTTGGGAGGCTGAGGCGAGCAGATCACGAGGTCAGGAGATCGAGACCACCCTGGCTAACATGGTGAAACCCCGTCTCTACTAAAAATACAAAAAACTACCAAAGTGTGGTAACACGTGCCTATAGTCCCAGCTATTAAGGAGGCTGAGGCAGGAGAATCACTTGAACCTGGGAGGCGGAGGTTGCAGTGAGCTGATATCACGCCACTGCACTCCAGCCTGGATGACAGAGTGAGATAACATCTCAAAAAAAAAAAGATCACGCCACTATACTCCAGCTGGGGTGACAGAGGGAGACCCTATCTGTAAAAAGAATTACAAAAAATAAGTGAAGGTAAGTGACCCAGCCGCCTGTTACACCAAGTAACAAATCACAATCCCCTCCCTACCAGTTTTTAATTCTTTATTTTCAAGAGTTCTTAAGAACAGAGCTTATGTTCTTACTGTACCTTTAAATTTTTTTCTCCAGATATAAAGTATTTTAAATATACATGGAAGTACAAAACTAATCCATCATGCAGATTTAATAGTGCCTATATTCTAAAATCAGACACTGGAGCAAAGAGTGATATATGGAGAGAAAGGAAAATTAAAAAGTCCCTAAATTTCTGTGACTTCTCTTTTATCCTGTTACCTGCTAGATACTGCTCTCTAAAAGCAATGCTTCAAACCCCACTCCCTAATAAAGACAAACATCAAAGGGATAAAGGAGTCTGTAATGAATAATTCAGTATCTTGAAAAGCTCCAAACACTGGATAGACAGACACTGGTGATTTCATATTTTTATATTTCTCTGCTTTTTCCATATTTTCTATCATTAGCATGCATTCTTTTATATTCAGGGAAAAAAAACAACTGAAAAAAGTTGGGCCAGGTGCGGTGGCCCACACCTGTAATCCTAGCACTTTGGGAGGCTGAGGTGAGAGGATCACTTGAGGTCAGGAGTTTGAGACCAACCTGGCCAACATGGTGACATCCTATCTCTACTAAAAATACAGAAATTAGCCAGGCATGATGGCAGGCACCTGTAATCCCAACTACTCAGGAGCCTGAGGCAGGAGAATCGCTTGAATCTGGGAGGCGGAGGTTTCAGTGAGCTGACATCGTATCACTGCTCTCCAGTCTGGGTAACAGAGTAAGACTCTGTCTCAAACAAACAGATACATAAATATATGTATATTTATATGTTTTAAGTTCAAATAAAGTGTTTTATTTAAAAATAAAAATATGTGAAATGAATAGCACATATTTATCATTCTTTTGGCTTCTGTCTCTATAATCCACCCATTTGTAGACTCAAACACACAAGATACAGTGGCTTCTCCCATATGTAACTCACCAGCTCAGGATCATCCTCCTCTACAATCGTAGGTTTTCCTTCCTTCTTTAATTGTTTTTTTCGCTCTTTCACCTAAAAAGAATTTTTTTTCATCAAAAGATGAGCACCTGTGCTTTGAATATATGCACTGGGCTGTACACATACAATATATGTAACTTTCTGTAGGCACAGGTGTAGAACAAGTTTCCATTAAAAAAAAAAAATCAGCCCCTCCCCTCCCTCCTCAAAAGAACAATGGAATCGATAAAAATTAGGAACCACAAGTCCTAATTTTTTTCTAACCTCATCTAAAATCCAATCTACCAAGAAGAATGAAAGGGGACCAATGGGAGGTTGTCCCCAACTCATCAGATCCAAAAAGTCTTTGATGAAATAAACTGACTACTCATTTATCTTTCTTGGCTTGTGGTTATGTGTTTATAGCAAAGACAATATATTTGTCAAGTTTTAGAAGAAGCTACAGAATTTGTGGCATTATGTCCAAGTACTGTTTTTCTGGCATTTCTGTAACTGCATTCTTGATCATTTTCACTGTGGAACCCTCTTAAACCACACATTATATTAACTGATACTTTTACCACTTTGGCCACTACTGAGATTTAAAAAAAAATTAAATATACCCATTCATACAAGGATGACACTACTCCATGTACTGACCAGTCTATTACACCAGCAAAGGCCAAGTGCCCTCTAAGTTCGAAAAGACCCTATTGCCACCCTGTGGTCAGGAAGCCTAATGACTTTCTTGCAGGCAAAAGACATAGGAAGGGTAACTAGCATAATGATTTAAAGAGAAACTGTCAGGCACTTTTCCTATTTCTACCAGGATAAGGCCTACAAGTGCCATTTCCAACACATGACCAGCAGGACGTAGTTACGGGCCCTTTGTTTCCTCTTCTTATCCATTTTCCTCACTGAAACTGGATTCATTATTATGGTTATAAAGTTCTGTTTCAGATTCCAAAGCTCTTCAAGTGAAAAGTCACATTCACATTCAATCACAATTGAAACAGTTCTTATAAATGGCCACAAGCTTCTTGCCCCCAGCAAGTAAAAAGTTAAAAGACCTTTCTTACCTCAGGAAAGCCATACTGTCATTTCCCACCACATGGGAGATTTATGTGTCCCCTCAAGAGCAAACAAAAGTAACACCAGCTATAACTTAACTTCCTTCAGTTGAGTTCTTCCCAACTCTGTGATTATGATGGACATAAACCTCCTCCTATTTTAAAAAAATGTACACCTATCCTCCTGCTAGCCTTTGCCAAGCCTTGTTCCAAACGCTTCACGGGGACAAGAATAAAAATCAAGGGTCAAGAGTCACAGGCTGCTCCACATTTCCAACGAAAGAATGGGGTAAGTGGCAATACGCAATGAAGGGGAGAGAACAACCCTTTCTCCCCAACACAGGACTGGCGGGGAAAGAGGTAGGAGCAGTGTCCTAGCTACTCCTCACCTGAGTTCTTCTCTTCAGGGTGAATTACAGCTTCAGGCACACACTATTCATGACCACCACCACAAAATGGTGGAGAGCGTGTTAAGTAGCCACAAGTTGTGCCAGGAGGCATTACTATGTTAACATGTACCCTCCTACAAGGTGCCCAAGGCTTGCTGATACTTCCTGTAAACACAGCAGCACTATAAATACTTACAGTGTGTTCCACGTATTCTTTTCCTGCCTGAATTACATCCAGGGCCCTCTTCTTTTGCTCCTGATCCAGTAGCAACTTGTAAGCTTTGTCCACAGCTAATGCAAAACATTGAAATTAACTGTTTCTGCAAACACCCTCTGAAAGTCTGAACTATACTCAGGTAGTGTAAATGGACTTGTGCTGTCTAAAGCATTCCCTACTTTAATTATTTACTGTCGTTAAACTAATTTTAAAAAAACATTCAACTATAGCAATGACTTTCCTTGAGAGCCTGGGAAAAAATTAAATATATACTCAAGGCTAAATACACCACATCTGGATTTAATTCAGTGATAAAATTCTTTATGTTCAAAGAAAAAAAAATGATCCTATGCAATAACAGTCTTTGTTGGCATATAAAAGTTTTAATGAAGCAAAGTTAAGGTCTACTTCTAAAACAGCAACATTCTGCTTTGAAATGGCAACTGTTCTAATGTAAACCACAGCTTCTTGGTGACCAGAAGACAAAACTATAACAATCTTTGCTTGATCTAGGACAAGGAACAGTTAGGCCCTGCCATTCACAATCTAAACTCAGAAGCAGGTAAATTTACAAATACCTTCAAAAGCCTTTTGTGCTCTGTCAGCATCATCTTGATTTTTGTCAGGATGCACCAATATGGATAACTACGATAAGAGAAAAGTTGGAGTTGTCAATAAGAGAAACATTTACTAATTTCCAGCCTGCCATGTCTTGTTACAACCAAAAGTTCTAAGGTCCTACAGCAAAAAGAGACTCTTAGCAAGAAACGTTTTTAAATAATTAACAAAGCTCTTTAAATGCCCAGAAATACTGATCTTTAACAAACTTCAAGCACCAAAAGGTAAATGTACAACTAGGAAACATTTCAGGTTTTAATCACAAAGTTGAGAACAAACGTACCAGGCACAGAGGATCATGCCTGTCATCCCACCACTTTGGGAGGCTGCGGTGAGAGACTTACTTAAGCTCAGGACTTCAAGACCAGCCTGAGCAACACAGCAAGACCCTGTCTCTACAAAAAAAATTTTTTTAATTAGCCAGACGTGGTGGTACTTGCCTGTAGTCCCAGCTACTTAGGAGGCTAAGGTGGGAAAATCACTTGAGCCTGGGAGGCTGAGATTGTGCCGTTGCACTCCAGCCTGGGCAATAGAGTGAGACCATGTCTCCAGGAAAAAAAAAAAGAGAGAGAGAGAGAACAAATGGAAGCCTAGCACTATGAAGATGTTGTAATAATTTGGGGGAGGAAGGAAACTGAAAAGTATCAAGCTCCTATCATGTTCCTTATGCAGGCTGAGCACCCAAAATCCAAAATGCTCCAAAATCTGAAACTTTTTGAGTGCTGACATGACACTCAAAGGAAATGCTCATTGGAACATGTTGAATTTTCAGATTAGGGATGCTCGATTATTATGCATTCCATAAATATTCCAAAATCTGAAAAAATCTGAAATACTTCTAGTCTCAAGCATTTCAGACTAGGGATACTCAACCTGTACTGAGCACTAAGGTGGCTAAAGCAGGTTTGAGACATCACCTCTCTCCTAAAATAACTTCTAATCTAAAGCAGTGTTTCTCATTCTGGCTGTGCTCTAACCCTGTGAAGCTTCTAAAAAACACAGCAGTCTAATTCCACCCTCAGACCTTCTGGGTCAGTCTCTGGCATCTGCACTTTGTAAACCTCTACTAGACTGGGTTTCAGATAATCGTAGGGAATTAGTGCTCGCTCATTTTGTTAGGTGGGAAGTGGTTATGCAAGAAAATGTCCTTTTTTATTTTGGATGGATACATGCTGAAGTATTCAGAGGCAAAGGATCATGGTCTACTGCAATTTACTTTACAATGATTGAGCCAAAAATATATAGTTAAATATATAGTTAATGTCAGCCAGATGCGGTGGCTCACGCCTATAATCCCAGCACTTTGGAAGGCCAAGGCTGGCAGATCACTTGAGGTCAGGAGTTTGAGACCAGCAGCCTGACCAACATAGTAAAACCCTGTCTCTACTAAAAATACAAAAATTAGTCGGGCATGGTGGTGCACATCTGTAATCCCAGCTACTCGGGAAGCTAAGGTAGTAGGAGAATCACTTCAACGTGCGAGGTGGAGACCGCTGTGAGCCAAGATCGCAACACTGCACTGCAGCCTGGGTGACAGAGCCAGACTACGTCTCAAAACAAACTGTTCAATATATATGGTGGATATATGAATATTCATTATTCTATTCATTCTTTTTTTTTTCTTGAGATGGAGTCTCACCCTGTCGCCCAGGCTGGAGTGCAATGGCAAAATCTCAGTTCACTACAACCTCCACCTCCCAGGTTCAAGCGTTTCTACTGCCTCAGCCTCCTGAGTAGCTGAGATTACAGGCATTTGCCACCATGACCAGCTAATTTTTGTATTTTTTTTTTTTTTTTTTTGAGACGGAGTTTCGCTCTTGTTACCCAGGCTGGAGTGCAATGGCGCAATCTCAGCTCACTGCAACCTCCGCCTCCTGGGTTCAAGCAATTCTCCTGCCTCAGCCTCCCGAGTAGCTGGGACTACAGGCGTGCGCCACCATGCCCAGCTAATTTTTGTATTTTTTTTAAGTAGAGACGGGGTTTCACCTTGTTGACCAGGATGGTCTCGATCTCTTGACCTCGTGATCCACCCGCCTCGGCCTCCCAAAGTGCTGGGATTATAGGCGTGAGCCACCGCGCCCGGCCCTAATTTTTGTATTTTTAATAGAGACAGGGTTTACCATATTGGCCAGGCTGGTCTCACACTCCTGACCTCATGATCTGCCTACCTTGGCCTCCCAAAGTGCTAGGATTACAGGCATGAGCCACCATACCCGGCCTCATTCTTTTTTTGTGTGTGTGAGACAGTCTTGCTCTATCATCTGGGCTGGAGTGCAGTGGTGCTATCCCAGCTCAATGCAGCCTCAATCTCCTGGACTCAAGTGATCACTACCTCAGCCTCCCCAGTAGCTGGGACAACAGGCATGCACCATCGCACCTGGCTAATTTTTGGTTTTTGTTGTTGTTTCTAGTTTTTTGTAGAGACAGGGTTTCACCATGTTACCCAGGCTGGTCTCGAACTACTGAGCTGAAGCGATCTGCCCACCTCAACATCCCAAAGTACTAGGATTACAGGCATGAGCCACTGTGCTATTCCATTCTTTTTTTTTTTTTTTTTTTTTTTTTGAGACAATTTTGCTCTTTGTTCCCCAGGCTGCAGTATAGTGGTGTGCTCGTAGCTCACTGCAATCTCTGCCTCCCAGGTTCAAGCGATTCTTCTGTCTCAGCCTCCAGAGTAGCTGGCAGTACAAGCACCCACCACCATGCCTGGCTAATTTTTATATTTTGAGTAGAGATGGGTCTCACCATGTTGGCCAAGCTGGTCTCGAACTCCTGAACTCTGGTGATCTGCCTGCCTCAGCCTCCCAAAGTGCTGGGATTACAAGCATGAGTCACCACGCCTGGCCCCATTCTTTTTTCTATATAAAATTTGTATAATAAACCAGCTATAAAAAAGAACTTTCATAGGTAATTCAGAAACTCACAGTTAAAAAACATAACATACTGTCATTGACAGATAGAAACCAACTAGTTAGAGGCCAGGTGTAGTGGCTCACACCTGTAATTCTCACACTTTAGGAGGCCAAGGCAGGCAGATCACCTGAGGTCCGGAGTTTGAGACCAGCCTGACCAACATGGAGAAACCCCACCTCTACTAAAAATACAAAATCAGACAGTTGTGGTGGTGCATGCCTGTAATCCCAGCTACTCAGGAAGCTGAGGCAGAATTGCTTGAACCTGGGAGGCAGAGGTTGCAGTGAGCCAAGATTGCACCCCTGCACTCCGGCCTGGGCAACGGAGCAAGACTGTCCAAAAAAAAAAAAAGATTTAAACTAGTTATATAGCTCCAACACACATACTCTTTCAATCCATATTAATGCTTTAGTAAGAACTCTTAACTCTTATTAAGTTCTTTATATAGCTACATAAAAAGTTGTTTTGACTATGAACTTGAATGCTTATTAATTTGGGAATGACTGGTAATGCATTATTAGAAAATTTGAAATTTTAGAAAAAGGATAAAAGCTAAATGTTAAGTATACAGTAGAGCTTAGGAAGGAAAAAATAAAGATATTAAGTTATATAACGGAAAATGATTACATAGACTAAGATAAAAAACATCTTGGCTTAACTGCAGATCAGAAAATAACTATGAGCTTGAGAGAATCGCTTAAACCCAAGAGGTGGAGGTTGCAGTGACCCAAGACATCGCCACTGCACTCCAGCGTGGGCAACACAACAAGACTTGGTCTCAAAAAATAAAAATAAATAAAAGATAAAATTACAGATGAGGTGGGGCATGGTGGTTCACGCCTGTAATCCCAGCACTTTAGGAGGCCAAGGCAGGCAGATCACCTGAAGTCAAGAATTCAAGACCAGCCTGGCCAACATGGTGAAACCTCATCTCTACCAAAAATACAAAAATCAGCCGGGTGTGGTGGCACATGCCTGTAATCCCAGCTACTCGGGAGGCTGAGGCAGGAGAATTGGCTTGAACCCAGGAGGCGGAGGTTGCAGTGAGCTGAGACTGAGGCATTACACTCAAGCCTGGGTGACAAAGTGAGACTCTGTCTCAAAAAAAAAAAAAAAATTACAGATGAATGGGGGTCTTAAAGGTAAAAATGTGCTATGAATCATTTGATGTGTTCCCTCCTAGAAAACAGGGTGTTTGGCAGTTACAACTTCATGCAAGCTCTATTAATAATTTTACTTTATATTTATCCTTCTTAATTAAGGAGCTGCAGATATTCTATTTAGATGTAAAATTCATTCTATTCATAAGTAAGCTATGGTCGTTAAATTATTTAAAATTTTATATATTACTATGAGCTTTTTTATACAACAGTTATACAGCCTTAAAAGAAAACAGGTTAAATTGTGGCCCAAACATATTAAGTCATAATAGCAAATACTGAAAGAATCATGTGCTTCATACATTTTCAAAAAGATCAAACAGGGAAATAATACTGTACCTGCCGAAACCTCTTTTTTATTTCTTCATCTGTAACTTCAGGATCTATCTGAAGAACCTGGAAGTATCAAAATCAAAACCATAAAAAAGGTGAAAATAAATTACATGTATATTTAAGAAGTGCTCAGTAATTACATATATTATAATCAGCATCTAGAATAGTACCTCATGGTCTAGAACACAGGCTGGCACACAGTTCTAGAAATCGTTCAAGAAATATGAATAATCAAATCAACAGAGTAACAATTATATTGTCTTATGGTTCTCAATTAATATAATGCTTATTTTCTCTTCATCAGAAAAATAATTTATTTTATACCCAGAGACATGTTTTTACATGAGAAAATTTTGCATTTTTCCTTCATTCATTAAAAAAGCTTAACTCCCCCCTCCCTTTATCTTTGCAAATGTCAAGAAAGCATAGTAACTCAAAAAAGAAAAAATTAGGCCAGATACCTGTTCATCTCAATCCAGAAATGGACACTTTATAATTTACATGGCCCAGGGTTCTTAATCAGAGTGAATATTAGAATCACCTGTGGAGGCCAGGGGCAGTGGCTCACACCTGTAATCCCAGCACTTTGGGAGGCTGAGGTGGGCGGATCATGAGGTCAAGAGATTGAGACCATCCTAGCCAACATGGTGAAACCCTGTCTCTACTAAAAATACAAAAATTAGCTGGGCGTGGTGGCATGCGCCTGTAGTCCCAGCTACTCAGGAGGCTGAGGCAGGAGAATTGCTTGAACCTGGGAGGCGGAGGTTGCAGTGAGCCGAGAGCACGCCACTGCACTCCAGCCTGGCACCTGGTGACAGAGCAAGATTCTGTCTCAAAAAAAAAAAAGAATCACCTGTGGAAACCTGCCAGCAATGGCTTTCCACTTTAGGAAAATCTGATTCCAATCCAGTAGAGTGGGGGTAGGGCCAATGGCCAGAACAACCCTATTTTTTAAGCAACACTTCTTTAAACAAAATTTTTTTTTGAGACAGTGTCTCTCTTTGTTTGAGCAGTGTCTCACTGTGGAGTGCAGTGGCATAATCACTACTGCAGCCTCAGACACTGGGGCTCAAGTGGTCCTCTGGTCTCAGCCTCTTGGGCAACTAGGACTCTAAATGCATGGAGCATACAGCCATGCCCAATGACTTTAAAAAATTTTTTTAGACATGTGGTCTCCCTGGCTGGGAGCGGTGGCTCATGCCTGTAATCCCAGCACTTTGGGAGCCCAGGACAAGTAGATCCCTTGAGGCTAGGAGTTCAAGACAAGCCTGGCCAACATGGTAAAACCCTGACTCTACTAAAAATACAAAAAGTAGCTGGGTGTGATGGCACACGCCTGTAATCCCAACTACTCAGGAGGCTGAGGCACAAGAAGCTCTTGAACCTGGGAGACAGAGGTTGCAGTGAGCCGAGACCATACCACTGCACTCCAGCCTGGGTAACAGAAAGACTGCTGCAAAAAAAAAAAAAAAGAGAGAGAGAGACAGAGAGAGATGGGGTCTACCTACGTTGCCCAGGCTGGTCTCTTGGCATCAAGTGCTGAGATTACAGGCTGAGCCACCACACTTAATGGAAACATATACATTTTTATTTTTATTTTTTTCTTAGAGACAGGGTATTGCTATGTTCCCCAGGCTGGAGGGCAGTGGCTATTCACAGGCACGATCCCACTACTGATCAGCACGAGAGTTTTGACCTGCTCCATTTCCGACCTGGGCCGGTTCACCCCTCCTTAGGCAACCTGGTGGTCCCCCTCTCCCAGGAGGTCACCATATTGATGCCGAATTTAGTGTGAACACCCGATCGGCACAATGCACTACAGCCCAGAACTCCTGGACTCAAGTGATCCTCCAGCCTCAGCCTCCCTAGTAGCTGAGACTATAGGCACGTGCCACTGAGCCAGGCACATATATACATATATATTTTTTTTATTGTGTAAGTGCTTTTTGAACAGAGGAATGTTAGAAGACATACAATTAAGCCGATTATTTTATAGTATAGTCCCTGGATTCAACATAGCACCTACTATTATTGCTTATTTGGTATTCAAAACCAGAAGAGGATGCTGAAAGGGCAGAGGGTGAAAAGAATTTGTTAGAAATACAGAAGAGCAGGCTCTACTTCAGTCTGACTGAATCAGAAGCAGCAGTTTAACAAGATCTCCAGATGATCTGCATCACATCAAAGCTAACAAAGCGCTGGCAAGGAATAACAATGAAGGTTAGAAGTTATTCCAAAGTTAACAGAATAGTCATTAAAGGGTGCATAGAAGAAAAAAAATAAGCCTTGAAATCAAAAACACATACAAAGAAATAAAAACTGAAAAATAACCTGCCCAGTTTAGTCAGATGTTTACAGGGCCTTAGAAAAACCTGGGACCCCTTCCTGTCACCTTACACTAAACTAAAATTAACTCCAGATGGATTAAAGATTTAAACATAAGACCTAACACTATAAAAACCCTAGAAGATAGGCCGGGCATGGTGGCTCAAGCCTGTAATCCAGCACTTTGGGAGGCCGAGGTGGGTGGATCACGACGTCAAGAGATCGAGACCATCCTGGTCAACATGGTGAAACCCCGTCTCTACTAATACAAAAAATTAGCTGGGCATGGTGGCACATGCCTGTAATCCCAGCTACTCAGGAGGCTGAGGCAGGAGAATTGCCTGAACCCAGGAGGCGGAGGTTGCAGTGAGCCAAGATCACGCCATTGCACTCCAGCCTGGGTAACAAGAGCAAAACTCCATCTCAAAAAAAAAACAAAAAAAAAAAACCCTAGAAGAAAACCTAGGCAAAACCATCCAGGACATAGGCAAGGACTTCATGACTAGAACACCAAAAGCAATGGCAACAAAAGCCGAAATAGACAAACGGGATCTAATTAAACTTCAGAGCTTCTATACAGCAAAAGAAACAACCATTAGAGTGAATCGACAACCAACAAAATGAGAAAAAATTTTTGCAATCTACCCATCTGACAAAGGGCTAATATCCAGAATCTACAAAGAACTAAAGCAGATTTACAAGAAAAAAACAAACCTATGCAAAAGTGGGTGAAGGACATGAACAGACACTTCTCAAAAGAAGACATACATGAGGCCAACAAATGTGAAAAAATGCTCATCACTGGGCATTAGAGAAATGCGAATCAAAACCACACTGAGATACCGTGTCATGATAGTTAGAATGGCAATCATTAAAAAATCTGGAGACAACAGATGCTGGAGAGGATGTGGAGAAATAGGAACACTTTTACACTGTTAGTGGGAGTGTAAATTAGTTCAATCATTGTGGAAGACAGTGTGGCAATTCCTCAGGGATCTAGAAATAGAAATTCCATTTGACCCAGCAATCCCATTACTGGGTATATACCCAGAGGATTATAAATCGTTCTACTATGAAGACATATGAACATGTATGTTCATCACGGCACTGTTTACAATAACAAAGACCTGGAACCAACCCAAATGCCCATCAATGATAGACTGAACAAAGAAAATGTGGCACCTATATGTAAGGCCGGTTGCCTCGCCAGGAGCACGGATGCACCGCCCCCCTCCCCCTTTTTTTCAAAAGCTTGGACAAGCCCAGACGAGCTCAGGCAAGCTCAGACATGCTCAGGCTTTTTCCCTTCTCCCATGCTGGCACAGTCTGACCTTCCCTTAAAAGAGCCCAGTATGCAAACAAGGTGCAGTAACCCTAGCCTCTTAACAACCAATAGCAGTTAAGTCTTAACAACCAATAGTAGTCAAATCTTAACAACCAATAGCAGTTAAGCCTTAACAACCAATAGCAGCCAAGTCTTAACAACCAATAGCAGCCGAGTAATTCCAACCAACAACAAGCCAAGTCCTAGGTCAAGGCTTGTAACTTACCCAATAGCAGTCTTGCTCTCCCACAACCAATCGAGCTGTTTCACTCCCTATAAAACCCCGTCTGAGAGGAGTCCATGCGACTTCTCCGGCCCCTCCTGTCAGACCGCAGAGCCTCACCCAGGAGACTGAATAAATTCCTTTGCATTGGATTATTTTCGTGCTGGCCTCAGTTTCTTTGTTTTATCCCCGGTGAGAACAGACCTTACAAATGGTGCTGAAACCCCAGAGGAGTTGTACGACCCCTCCTGGGGGAAACTGACTCTTCCACACAGAGCCGGACTGGGGAGCTGCCGTTTCACCACAAGGTAAGACTTCTGTTACCCACTATCCCACCTGCTGTTTTCAGGGAGTCCCTGTCCAAAAACCACTGCGCAGCATCAGGGATTCCCATCAGGAGTCCGGGACTCCCACAGCCGCGGGGTCCCCAGCTTCCTTTCCTTCCCCACGGGTCTATGACCCTGGCAGGCCTCCCATCGTAAGTCTGTGACTCCAGCTTCCTTCCCCGCGAGTTTTTTTTTCTTTTCCCCATGGGTCTGTGACCCTGGAAGGCCTCCCAGCCGTGAGTCTGTGGCTCCGGCTTCCTTCCCCACAAGTCCATAACTCCAGTTTCCTTCCCCACAAGCCCGCGGCTCCAGTTTAGAACCTGAGTGTAAAAGGAGACATCCCTACACTCTTGTTCTCTCCCCATGAGGGGTTTTTAGGATCAGAAATTTGAGGGAGACATCCCCACTTTCCTGAACCCTCACCAGCAACCGAGGTGTGAGTACTCAGAAGCCCTGTTGAAGCAGCCCTTCCTCATGGCAGAGTCAAACCCCCGGCTTATACCAAATTCGTTATTTTAAACTAGCCCATTTGGCATAAAAGGCTCCCGTTTATTTAAGAAACTGTATTTTCGGCTTCTTTCTTCTGTCTCTCTCTCTCTTAGCTTTCTCTTCCACCTAAAATGGTGGCCGTACCATGCCCTTAAGATGGCGGCCACTTTCTCCCTCTTAACTTTCTCTTCCACCTAAGATGGCGGCTGAACCGCACCCTTAAAATGGTGGCCGCTTTCTACTTTTAACTCTATTTTTCTCCCTTTCCTCCTAATTCTGGTTGTGTGGGCCTTAACCCGCGGTTCCACGGGGACGTGGCCAAGAAGACATCAGACTGGTCTCCCATTTGGGGGGCACCCACCCTTTGTCCGTCAGTCTTGTATGTAGTACTGTCTTTATTGTAACCTCTAATTTTGCCATGTGGCAGATAGCCTTAGCCCTGTCTCTTTTTATTTTCTTCCTTATTATAATCATTGTAGCCTGTAAGTTTTCTCAGCCACCCCCTCTGGGAAAGGAACTCTTCTGCCCGTGTTGGATGTAGTACTGTTCCTATCCCTTCCTTGCCTCCGACTGCCCCACAAAAGCCAACTATGGGGAACCAGAAGTCCCACTTAGACCCCAAGTCGTCATTAAAATGCCTAGCCCAAAACCTACCCAAACTAGGGCTTTCCATAAAGAAAAGAAAAAAAATACCTTCTTTACCATTCCTCTACACTCTTGTCTTACTTTCTCTTTAAAAATCCTTCAGTCAGCCTTCATCTCACTTCTCTACTCAACTCAGGTACTTTGTTTCCTCTTCCATCCCATTCCCCCTCCCCAGCCCATTCCTGTCCTAAACTAATGGATACATTTGTTACACCTCGGGAGGGCCTGTCTAACCTTTCTCTCTCTAGCCCAGACCTTGCCTTTTTGTAAAGGGAGGTTCAATAGTGACAGCAAAGGGGTGACAAAAAGCGGCCTATGCAGTAGTTACAGATTCAGCCACCCCCGAGGCACGTCACCTCCCCAATGGACCTACCGAATAAGGCCACCTTAACTAACCAACTCAGGCCCTCGAGATGAAGGTGACTGTTAATAATAGTGGTAGTAATGAAAGTGGTAATAATAATAAACGTATAATGAAGGTAATGATAAAGGTGATGGTAGTATGTTGTAGGTGATAATGAAGGCGATGGTGATAATAGTGAAAGTGGTGATAATCATAATGAAGGTTATGGTAATGGTAATGATGGTAATGGTAGTGATGGTAAAAGTGATGATGCTGAAAGTAGTAATAATAAAGGTTGTAGTAATGACAGTAGTAATGATGAGGGTAATAATAAAGGTGCAACAATCCCCCCCGCTTCCTCCATCTCCTAATTCCAACCTAGCCTCTCCCGTTAATGCACACACCTGCTCACACAGTGCTCCTAGTGACAAAGCCTCCCTCCTTTGCCCCCTCCGCAAGGTGGCTGGAGCAGAGGGTATTGTCCGAGTGCACATTCCCTTCTCCCTCTCTGATCTGTCAGCCATTAAGAAACACCAAGGTCTTTCTCCACCAATCCTACTGCTTACACCAAAGAATTCCGCTACCTTACTCAGGCATATAATTTAACGTGGCATGACACGTTTGTAATCCTATCCTCCACCCTTACCCCAGACAAGCGTGACCAAATTTTTACAGTAGCCCGGAAACATGCTAATCAGGTACATCTGACTAACAACCAGATGCCAGTAGGTGCAGCAGCGGTCCCCGAGGCCAACCCTAACTGGGATTATCAGGACGGTCGGGATGGCCGCCGCCGCCGCCGAGACCAAATGCTACAGTGCCTCCTGGCGGGTATGCAAAGCGCAGCCCAAAAAGTAGTCAATTACAATAGGTTAAGGGAAATAACTCAGGGACCCAATAAAAACCCAGCCCCCTTCCTTGACCGCTTGACTAATGCTATAATCCTCCATACCCGGCTGGATCCGGCCTCCTTAGCAGGAGCTACAGTCCTAGCCACTCACTTCATTTCCCAGTCAACGGCCAATATAAGGAGGAAACTTAAAAAAGCCGAGGAGGGACCCCAAACTCCCATACGAGACCTGGTAAACGTGGCATTTAAAGTTTTTAACAGCCGAAAGAATAAGGCTGAGGCCACCCAAAAGGCCCATTTACGGCAGAAGGTAGACCTCCAAACCCAAGCTCTTGTAGCAGCCCTGAGGCCAGCAATCTACCAAACATCTGGTAAGGGAGGTCCATCAAAACCTGTCAGAAATGTTTTAAGGGCCCCGCCCAGGTCCTACTATAAATATAGTCAAAAAAAAATTGGGCCCAGGAGTGCCCCTGTCCTTGTCCACCTCCTGCACCCTGCCCAAACTGCAAACAGACTGGACATTGGAGGGTTAATTGCCCATTCTAAACCAAAGGCCCACTCCCCGCACCTCTATGTGAAAAGCAGGCCGGTCCGCAAGAAGCAATCCCTCCACTTGAATTTCTTAGCCTTCTAGATAACTAACATAGCCCGAACTCGAGGACCCCCACCACCCTTGCTAAGCCCAGGGTAACACTGCAGGTAGCGGGTAAGTCCATTTCTTTTTTAGTGGACACGAGGGCTACCTACTCTGTATTGCCTTCCTTATTACCCATTGTCACTCTGCCCTCTGGAAAAAGCGAGAATTCCTTACCATAAAGGGGACCCCCATAGTCAATGCCACCCAAATCTCTAACCTCTTACAAGCTCTAATGCTGCCCAAAAAGGTTGCAGTCATCCACTGACGAGGGCACCGGGCCCAGCAGGATGCCGTTTCTCGGGGCAATGCAAGGGCAAATACAGTAGCAAAGGCTCTAACCAGTACCAGGCCGGCTCCTGCTCCGGTCCTATTCCTTACCACAGCCACGTTGCCAGTGTACTCGCCATCGGAAAGACAGGACCTTATATTAAAGGGTGGAGCCGAGTCTGACCAGGGCTGGATCTTCCTAAATAGTAAGATCGCCTTCCACGGCAGGCTCCTAAAATCATTGCCGAAATCCACCAATCCTTACATATAGGGCCCAAGGCGTTGTACTGCTTTATACAACCTCTCTTTTATTCATCAGGTTTACAACAGACAATTGAGCAGGTACACAAGACATGCATTACTTGCTCTAAGGTCTCGTCTCAGGGAAGCTTAAGGCCACAGTTCCCCACCCACCAAATGCGCGGCAACCTGCTGGCCCAGGATTAGCAAATTAATTTTACTCACATGCCCACTCACAGAAAACTTCGCTACCTCCTAACTTTTGTAAATACCTTTTCAGGTTAAATAAAAGCCTTCCCTACCTCTCGGGAAACAGCAGACACAGTAGCCTCCATTCTTACTCAAGAGATCATCCCTCGTTTTGGCCTACCTGCCACTATCCAGTCAGACAACGGTCCAGCATTCATAGCCCAGGTAGTCCAGCTAGTCGCCAAGTCTCTCAACATATCCTGGAAGCTACACATCCCCTACCACCCTCAGTCATTAGGTAAAGTCGAATGGGCCCATGGCATCCTCAAGGACCATTTGGCTAAACTAACTATCGAGGTAAAACTCTCTTGGCCCACTCTCCTACCTCTTGCTCTAGCTCGAATCCGAGCCACCCCACGGGAACCAACGGGCCTTAGCCCCTTTGAGTTGCTGTACAGTCAGCCCTTCTTGGTTTCTCATAATTTCCCGGTGCAACCACCTCCCCTAGCCTCCTACCTTCCCTATCTATCTCTCCTCCGCCACTTACTCAGGGAGCACGCAGATCGTGCCCTCCCCATTGTTCCAGGGCCTAGAGACTCGCACCCAGCAGCACCCCTGCAGCCAGGTGACAGTGTTCTCCTCCGGGAGCTACAGCCAGGATCTCTGCAGCCCAGGTGGTCAGGACCCTACATCGTTATCCTAACCACCCCCACAGCTGCCAAGCTCCTGGGTCACACCCCGTGGTATCATGTGTCCCGCCTTAAGGCGGCACCTCAAGATGACCAATGGAAATCCGAACCCCTGGGTCCCACTCACCTCAACCTCACCCGCGGCCCCTGCCCGTCAATTCCTAATCCTTCAAATCCTCCTCCTAACAATCCTTCTAATATCTCCCCTTAAGGCCAGTCCCTACTATGCCTGGCGGTTCCATTTGCAGGAATCCTGGAAACAAGGCCCCACTACTAAGACCCAATATATTGCTCAAGTAAATTGCCAGCCCATAAATTGCAAATCCCCCATAAAATTCGAGTTCCCAAAATCCAAGGCCAATACTATTAAAAACTCTCAAAATAACTTTGGCCTCTGCTGTCTGTATAACCAAACCAAGAATTTTTGTCATAAGTGGAGCGCTATCTTTAGTGGATGCCCGTACGCCTCTTGTGTCATGCATAAAACCCCAAAAAGTAAAGTACTTTCCATTAACAACCAAGGCAAGGTGTCCCTTACTATTCGTAACCCCTGGCACAATCGATGGGAAAAGGGAATTGCAGGTAAAATATACACCAGGTTTACAAATAGCCACCCCAATGGTACATGGCAAGTATATCGGACCTATACCCGCGTCGTGCCAGTGGAAGTAAACCGACTCAGCTCATTAGGCAACACCATTTTACAAAATAAGGCCGCTTTAACTAACCAACTTGGATCCTCAAGCAATAACCCCCACCCCCTTGTTAACACTAGTACAGCAAGGCGTTAATATGTTAAGTTTAACTGAAGCCATAAACTTTACTAATTGTTTTTTGTGTGCCTCCCTCAACAAATCCCCCTTAGCCACAGTTCCCCTCTAGACTGAGTTCAACCTGTCACGATCACCTACAGGACCTAACATCACCCTAACAGGGATCCCGCTGTTCAAAGCACACTCCCAGGATCTCTTTCTCTGCTACGGAACAACTAACAGCCCCAGCTGCAACACAACTATAGAAGTAAAATCCACCCACTATGCACCTCCGGGAGAATACTTTTGGTGTAATAGAACCCTAATCAAGGTTATAAATGCCTCCCTTCCCTCCCCTTGCGTACCTGTTACTCTGGTCCCACAGTTGAAGGCATATGGGCAGGCCAAGTTCCTATCCCTCCTTACGCCCCCTCCCCCTGTTCGCCGAAACAAACGAGCTGTTTTCCTCCCAGTAGTAGTTGGCCTCTCTTTAGCATCATCTCTAGTAGCCGCTGGAATAGGAAGCGGAGCAATGGGCTACAGTGTCACTTCAGCTGGCCAACTGGAAGACAAGCTCCGTGTGGCCATTAAAGCATCAGCCACCTCTCTGGCCTCCCTCCAGCGGCAAATCACATCACTGGCCCAGGTAACTCTCCAAAACAGACAGGCCCTTGACCTACTAACAGCGGAAAAAGGAAGTACCTGTATGTTTCTCCAGGAAAAATGCTGCTACTACATCAATGAATCAGGCCTAGTAAAGGAGAACATCAACACTCTCCACTGTCTCCAGGAAAACCTCCAAAAAAAGCAAAATACAGGAGCCTTGTCCCTAAGCTGGTGGCACGCCATGCTTACCTGGCTAACCCCCCATCATCACTCCTATCATTGTAATCTGTTTGCTTTTACTAATGGCCCCTTTTCTTCTCAGGTTCCTACAAGCTCGTATGCGAAAATTTGAACAAGTGGCTCTTAACCAAATGCTGCTTCATCCCTTCGTCTGCGTCTCAGTCGAGGCACCAGCCAACTAACCTGTCCCCCTTATTTCGCCCCTATTCAGCAGAAAGTAGTCAAAAAGAGCAGCGCCCTCTATCTATCATCAAAAGGTTGGAATGTAAGGCCGGTTGCCTCACCGGGAGCACGGATGCACCCCCTCCCCCTTTTTTTCAAAAGCTCCAACAAGCCCGGACGAGCTCAGGCAAGCTCAGACATGCTCAGGCTTTTTCCCTTCTCCCATGCTCGCACAGCCTGACCTTCCCTTAAAAGAGCCCAGTATGCAAACAAGGTGCGGTAACCCTAGCCTCTTAACAACCAATAGCAGTTAAGCCTTAACAACCAATAGCAGCCAAGTCTTAACAACCAATAGCAGCCGAGTAATTCCAACCAACAACAAGCCAAGTCCTAGGTCAAGGCTTGTAACTTACCCAATAGCAGTCTTGCTCTCCCACAACCAATCAAGCTGTTTCACTCCCTATAAAACCCCCTGTCTGAGAGGAGTCCATGTGACTTCCCCGGCCCCTCCTGTCGGACGGCAGAACCTCACCCAGGAGACTGAATAAATTCCTTTGCATTGGATTATTTTCGTGCTGGCCTCAGTTTCTTCATTTTATCCCCGGCGAGAACAGACCGTACACTATACACCATGGATTACTATGTAGCCATAAAAAAATGATGAGTCTGTGTCCTTTGCAGGGACTTGGATGAATCTGGAAACCATCATTCTCAGCAAACTGACACAAGAACAGAAAATCAAGGCCGGGCGCGGTGGCTCACGCCTGTAATCCCAGCACTTTGGGAGGCCGAGGCAGGTGAATCACTTGAGGTCAGGAGTTCGAGACCAGCTTGGCCAACATAGTGAAACCCCATCTCAAAAAAGTAAAAATTAAAAAAAAAAGAACAGAAAATCAAACACCGCATGTTCTCACTCATAAGCAGGTGTTGAACAATGGGACACATGGACACAGGGAGGGGGGCATTACACACTGGGGTGAGTTGGAGGGGGCTAGCGGAGGGACAGCAGGGGGTGGGGAGGGATAACATGGGGAGAAATGCCAAATATAGATGATAGGGGAATGGAAGCAGCAAACTATCTTGCCATGTAAGTACCTATGCAACAACCCTGCATGATCTGCACATGTACCCCAGAACCTAAAGTACAATTAAAAAAGAAAAAAGAAAAACCTGGCAACAAGTAATGTCAAGATTTATGGCCGGGAATGGTGGCTTACACCTGTAATCTCAGAACTTTGGGAAGCCAAGGCAGGCAGACTGCCTGAGCTCAGGAGTTCTTTTTTTTTTTTTTTTTTTTCTTGAGCTCAGGCGTTCTTAATCAGCCTGGGCAACATAGTAAAAACCCCCCAACTCTACTAAAAAAAAAATACAAAAAATTCACTGGGCACGGTGGATCACCTGAGGTCGGGCATTCTTGCCTATAATCCCAGCACTTTGGGAGGCCAATGCAGGCAGATCATGAGGTCAGGAGTTCAAGACCAGCCTGGCCAACATGGCGAAACCCCATCTCTAATAAAAATACAAAAAATTAGCCAGGCGTGGTGGTGGACGCCTGTAATCCCAGCTACTCAGGAAGCTGAGACAGCAGAATTGCTTGAACCCTGGAGGCGAAGGTTGCAGTAAGCCGAGACTGCGCCACTGCACTCCAGCCTGGTCAACAGAGTGAGACTCCATCTCAAAAACATAAATAAATAAATAAATAAACTTTTGAAGGTTATGACAGGAACATACACATTTTCCGATATTGGGGGTATAACAGGGAAGAGGGAGAAGGAAGAATCACTTTAAAATGAAAATTTTCGAGTCAGTGCACCCACTCTTACACCTTCCCAAGGGAGAAAGGAATTGGAAAAGTCACTCCATAGGAAGAGCAAAGTCACATAAGATTTACAGAGGAGGGGAGGTAACTGCTCATACAAAAGTATTCATAAGAGAACCATTAGTTCTGAGGAAAAGGACTCTCTAGGGGCAAACCAAAGTCCAAGAAATCCCAGGTGTCCAAAATAAGTGAGAAAGAATAGAAATTGTCCCACACTCACAAAAAAAGCCTCTGATAAAGTAAGAGCTTCCAACTAATCATGCCAAAATGTAATTCATAAAACTCTGATTGATTTCTTTTTAAAAAATAAATTTTGCTGTGTATATTTGGGGCTTACAACATGATATTATGAGATATATACAGACAGTAAAGTGGTTATAGTGGTTTTTGAGCTAAAGGAAAAACTAAAATAGCTATAAAGGAGATTTTGGGGACAGCTGGGCCCATCTGCATGTTGACTATATGCTGGATGAAGTTTACTTAATCTTGTTTTCCTACGGCTAAAGTTACCTAAGCTCTAACTTTATTAGAGGCTTTTTGTTTCATTTTGTTTTTTGAGGCAAAGTCTTGCTCTGTAGCCCAGGCTGGAGTACAGTAGCGAAATCTCGGCTCACCACAACCTCCACCTCCAGGGTTCAAGCAATTCTCCTGCCTCAGCCTCCTAAGTAGCTGGGACTACAGATGTGTGCCACTATGTCTGGCTAATTTTTCTATTTTTAGTAAAGACAAGGTTTCACTATGTTGGCCAGGCTGGTCTTGAACTCCTGACCTTGTGATCCACCTGCCTTGGCCTCCCAAAGTGCTGGGATTAGATTACACGCAGGAGTCACCACGCCTGGCCTATCAGAGGCTTTTTTTGTGAAGATGAGCGTCTTGTTCTGTCGTCTGTTACCCAGGCTGGATGGAGTGCAGTGGAGCAATCTCAGCTCACTGCAACCTCTGCCTCCTGGGTTCAAGCAAGTCTCCTGCCTCAGCCTCCTGAGTAGCAGAGATGATAGGTGCATGCCACCACACTAATTTTTCATATTTTAGTAGAATGAGGTTTTCAGCTAATGTTTTGTATTTTAGGAGAGATGGGATTTTACCATGTTGGCCAGGGTGGTCTCAAACTCCTGAGCTCAGGCAAACCACCCACCTCGGCCTCCCAAACTGCTAGGATTACAGGCGTGAGCCACTGTGCCCAGCCTTTCTATTATTTTATAATGCTATTTTCCATGACAGTGGTGTCACAGAAGTGTTCTTGTTTTGAGGAGATGCATGCTAAAGTTGCTAAAGTATTTAGGCATTAAGTGTTAACAATGTCTGTAGCTTACTTTCCCACATGACTGGGCAAAAAGGAAGAGAGTATATATACATACATACACATACAAACACACACCCCAAAAGTTATTTTTCCAAGAGTTACATCAGAGCAAATATTCACTGAGTGCCTGCAAAGCCAATCCAACTCCTCTTCCTCTTCTTTGAAGTCAGCTTTATACATTAAGTACCAACTTTTAGAGCACAAAAAGTTTCTAAGACAGCTAGATACTGTGCTCACTACTTTTCTTAGTCTGTTTTGTATTGTCAGAACAGAATACCATAGACCGAGCAGTTTATAAAGAAAAGAATTATGGCCGGACAAGGTGGCTCACGCCTGTAACCCCAGCACTTTGGGAGGCCGAGGTGGACAGATCATAAGGTCAGGAGTTCAAGACCAGCCTGACCAACATGGTGAAATGCCATCTCTACTAAAAACACAAAATTTAGCTGGGCAGGGTGGCACACACCTGCAATCCCAGCTACTCAGAAGGCTGAGGCAGGAGAACCCCTTGAACCCAGGAGGCAGAAGTTGCAGTGAGCCGAGATGGCCGGCCACTGCACTCCAGCCTGGGCGACAGAGCGAGATTCCATCTCAAAAAAGAAAAAAGAAAGAAAATAATTTTATTTCTAATACTTCTGGAGGCTGGGAAGTTCAAGGTTGAGTGGCCATCATCAGGTAAGGGCCTTCGAGATAGCAAACAAGAAGGGGCTGAATTCATGTATATAACAAGTCCATTCTTGAGATAACTAATCCACTCCCAAGATGAGGACATTAATCCATTTGTTGAGGGCAGAGTCCCCATGACCTAACTACCTCTTATTAGGCCCCACTTCCCAAAGCTGTTGGGATTAGCTTCTAACACATGAACTTGGGGGACACATTCTAACCACAGCTCTACTATTCTCACAGAATTTAAGGTCCAGTAGATAAGGGAGAAACAAGTAACAAGTAATTCTGACAAAAATGATAAACACCTTATTACCAACACGGCTGTAAGCACACAAGTCTCTTCGGATTCTTGGAAGGTTTTTCTAACTCCTATTGTGTCTCAGGCCTTGAGGATATGGAGGGAGAAACATACAGTCTTAAACCTCAGAGAACTAATTAATCATCACACAGAAACAAAAATGCTTAACTGTGGCATTCAGATAAATTCCTGAATTCAAACTGTAACAGCAATCTCCTTTAGGATCTTCTGCTTGAAACAGGAAGCCAGTCTTAGGTCACACCTGAACTCTCTGACCTATTAATGATGTGCAAGTTCCAGAGTCCTGTGAGATAAGCACCTTTCTTTCCAAAGCACTGAATAAGACAAACAGGAAAAGTCTATGGTGCTTGCCTGACAGGGCCTTACAAGTTAAATCAAAAGAAGAGGCCGGGCGCAGTGGCTCACACCTATAATCCCAGCACTTTGGGAGGCTGAGGTGGGCGGATCACGAGGTCAGGAGTTCGAGATCACCCTGGCCAATATGGTGAAACTGTCTCCTGCTAAAAAAACAAAAATTAGCTGGGCGTGGTGGTGTGTGCCTGTAGTCCCAGCTACTCAGGAGGCTAAGGCAGGAGAATCGCTTAAACTGAGGAGGCAGAGGTTGCAGTGAGCCAAGACTGCGCCATTGCACTCCAGGCTGGGCAACAGAGTGAGACTCCATCTCAAAAAAAAAAGAAGAACACAAAGAGGGCAGAATTGAGCAGGGGCACAGGTTCATCTAAGCTTAAGTAAGGAAGTTGGGGAGAGCCCTTAACCTAAGAGTAATTGACAAATACATAAGAAAGATGCTTGCATAATGGCTAACAGTTAGAAATGTGTCCAAAGGCCAGGCATGGTGGCTCAAACCTGTAATCCCAGCACTGTGGGAGGCCAAGGTGGGTGGATCACGAGGTCAAGAGTTTGAGACCAGCCTGACCAACATAGTGAAACCCCATCTCTACTACAAATAAAAAAAATTAGCTGGGTGTGGTGACACACACCTGTAATCCCAGTTACTCAGGAGGCTGAGGCAGGAGAATCGCTTGAACCCAGGAGGCAGAGGTTGCAGTGAGCCGAGATTGTGCCACTGCACTCCAGCCTGGGTGACAAGAGGGAAACTCCATCTCAAAAAAAAAAAAAGAACAGTTGCCGGGCATGGTGGCTCACACCTGTAATCCCAGCACTTTGGGAGGCCAAGGCAGGCGGATCATGAGGTCAGGAGCTCGAGACCAGCCTAGCCAATGTGGTGAAACCCTATCTCTACTAAAAGTACAAAAATTAGCTGGGCGTGGTGGCAGGCGCCTGTAATCCCAGCTACTTGGGAGGCTGAGGCAGGAGAATCACTTGAACCCGGGAGGCAGAGGTTGTAGTGAGCCAAGATCGCGCCACTGCACTCCAGCCTGGGTGACAGAGTGAGACTCTATCTCCCAAAAAAAAAAAAAAAAAAAAACAGTCATGGAGTCCTGCCCACTGCCCATTCAGACATAATCTTGCACCTTTCAGACTGTGCAACTTCACCATATCTTCACACATTTAAACATACTTCCTACGATGAGAACAAAGGCTACAGGGCAATGAGTTCCACTTTCAGAACCACATTAACTAATAGGGTACTAAAATCCTATCCCTAACAACCTGTCCCTTCTCAAAAAAAAAAATTTTTTTTTTTTTGAGACAGTCTCGTTCTGTCGCCCAAGCTGGAGTGCAATAGCACGCTCTCAGCTCACTGCAACCTCCGCCTCCCGGGTTCGAACGATTTTCCTGCCTCGCCTCCTGAGTAGCTGGGACTATAGGGGCACACCACCACACCTGGCTAATTTTTGTAATTTTAGTAGAGACAGGGTTTCACCATATTGGTCAGGCTGGTCTTGAACTCCTGACTTCAGGTGATCCACCCACCTCAGCCTCCCAAAGCGTTGGAATTACAGGTGTGAGCCATCATGCCTGGCCTATGCTCAATTTTAAAGTATGGCTAGAACATACCATAAATTCTTTATCATCGCTTCAGCACACCATCTTCCCTTATGCCCTCCCCAAAATCATATCAAAAGTACTCTTCAATATTTGTACACCCATGTATATAGCAACACTTTTCTCAATAGCTAAGATGTCCATCAACAGATGAATGAACAAGCAAAATGTGGTATATCCATATAACAGATTACCATTCAGTCTTAAAAAGAAGGAAATTCTGCAATATGCTAGAACATTGAAGAACTCAAGACATTGTACTAAATGAAATAAGCCAATCACATAAAAGACAAACACTATGATTCCTCTTATATGAGATACTTGGTCAAAGTCATAGAGACAAAAAGTAGAATGGTGGTTACCACGGGCTGGGGAGGGAGGAATGGGGAATTATTGTTTAATGGGTATACAGTTTCAGTTTTATAAGATGAAAAGAGTTAGTGCTGGGTGTGGTGGCTCACGCATTTAATCCCAGCACTTTGGGAGGCTAAAGCGGGTGGATCACGAGGTCAAGAGGTCGAGACCATCGTGGCCAACATAGTGAAATCCCGTCTCTATTAAAATACAAAAAATTAGCTGGTCATGGTGGCATGCGCCTATAGTCCCAGGAGGCTACTTGGGAGGCTGAGGCAGGAGAATCGCTTGAACCCTGGAGGCAGAGGTTGCAGTGAGCCGAGATTGCACCACCGCACTCCAGCCTGGCACCTGGCGACAGAGCGAGACTCTGTCTCAAAAAAAAAAAAAAGAAAAGAGTTACGGGATATCA
Source organism: Aotus nancymaae (assembly GCF_030222135.1). Classification (NCBI taxonomy): domain Eukaryota; kingdom Metazoa; phylum Chordata; class Mammalia; order Primates; family Aotidae; genus Aotus; species Aotus nancymaae. The sequence continues at coordinate 24,827,501 of NW_026988467.1, forward strand.
GCTAAAAAAAAAAAAAAGAAAAGAGTTATGGGAATGGATAATAATAATGGTTGGACAACACTATGAGTGTATTTAAAACCAATGAACTACATATTTAAACATGGTTAAGATGGTAAATTTTATGTGTATTTTATAATTTTAAAAATTAAAAAAATATATATATTCTTCAAACTTTTTATCTCCTCCTTCCCTTCCAAAGCAATAAATCCAAATCCATTAAGTGGGATCAGGCAAAGCAGACATCTACTCTGGGTGGGAGTCACATGGCCCAGAGCACAGCATCAGAGTCCACCTGGAACAAGGAAGGGAGTGACCACACAGGGAGTGGTGGCTAGTCACAGGGTGCTGGAGCCCAAATGGGGTGAGAAGGGCATCCACAAAGAAGGACAGCCTGAGATGGAGTACAAAGCAAGTTAAGAAAGGCATCCCCATAGATAGGCAGGCTGGCACAAGAACATCAGAACCTAAGTAGGGAAAAAATGTCAGCATGAGAGGGCAGCCAGTGCTGGATTTCAGAGCTCAAGAGGGATGAGGAAAGCATCCATGTAGAAGTACAGCCCAACACAGGGTGTCTGAGACCAAGCAGGGTACAGAGGGTACCCACAGGGGAAGGTAGCCTGGCACAGGGCACGAGAGCCCAAGCAAGGAAATTCTCACAAAGGGCAGCCAAGCATGGGGTATGGAAGCCTGGGTATGGAGAGAAGAGTGTCTGAGTAGGAAGGCACCCAGTCTAAAAAGGCAGCCCAACACAAGGTTCAGAGCTCAAAAAATATGGAGAGACCTGGAAAATGGAGCCAGAGCCCAAGTCAGAGAAGAAAGGTGTTCATGGAGGCTTGACAGAGGATGTCAAAGCCAGAGCAGGGTAGGGAAGATGCCTACTCAGCAGGGAGGATCAGTGTGGGATGCTGGAGCCCATGCAGTGAAAAGAGCCCTCAGCAGGTAGAAGGCAGCCTCAGAAAGCCAGAGAGGATGGAGGAACACACCCACATGGAAGGGTGGCCTGACATGGGAGTTCAGAGCCCAGGTGTGGTGAGAAAGGCTTTTGCATAGACACATCCTCGTGCTGCTATCAGAGAACAGTGGGGCGAGGACAGCATTCAGAGGAAAGGAGTGGCAATGAGAAGTTAGTTGCATACAGAGAGATAAATTAAGTAAATATAGATGTTAAATTCTGTGGGAGCCAGCACCAGGTACACTGGCTGTAATGCTATAATCAATCTCAGTATTTTGGAAAGCTAAGACAGGAGATTCGCTTGTGGCCAAGAGTTTGAGATCAACCCGGGCAACACAGTGAGACCTCGTCTCTACAAAAGAAAGAATAAAGGAAAGATAGTGGGAGCCAGATTTCTAACTATTAGAATAAATCCTGTAGTGTTGCACTGAAAATAGATGTTGCGTGTAAATATATATGTGTACACACACACACACACACACACACACACACACACACAGACTACAGGGTTTGTTGTAAGCTGTGATATCCCAGTAGCAATGAATCTACTGGGCATCCAAATCTTGATTTTTATACATCATTCTTTGCCAAAAGGAACCAGGGCTGCTTGGTGAAATGGTTAATTCCAGGCTGGGTCAGGAAAAGCACAAAAAGCCTAGTAATCAAAGAATGATGAAGACATATGAAAGATACAAGAGATAGCTTGAAAGGTAACCCACTGGCCAAACTTGGGACAATCTGAGCATAAAAATAAACATAAAATTACAACTCACTGAATAAAATAGGAAACCCTAAGTCCATACTGGCAAATAAATGATCTAAAACTTTTATAAGGACAGGATATTTACAGTTTCAAAGCACCTCCACCTAAAATACTTATTCATTACAAAGGGGAGAAATAGTAACTTCATGACATCTCTTTTTTTGTCACCCAGGCTGGAGTACAACAGCATGATCTCCGCTCACTGCAACCTCTGCCTCCCGGGTTCAAGCAATTCTCCTGCCTCAGCCTCCCGAGTAGCTGGGACCACAGGCACGCACCACCACACCCAGTTAATTTTTGTATTTTTAGTAGAGACAGGGTTTCATCATGTTAACCAAGCTGGTCTCCAGCTCCTGATTTGAAGTGATTCGCCCACTTCAGTGCTGGGATTACAGGCATGAAACACCGCACCCCAGCGGACACCTCTTTAATTAACTGATCTAGTAAATAGAGTACTATTAAAGACGCCGCTTTAATTAGCTGATCTAGTAAATATCATTAGTAAAGGGATAAATCAAAAGTATCTATCACTTTACAGGTTGCAAAGAGAAGAATGTAGCATTACTTCTGTGCTATTTTTTTTTCTTTTTTCTGTTGCCCAGGTTGGAGTGCAGTGGCGTGATCTTGGCTCACTGCAACCTCTGCCTTCTGGGTTCAAGCGATTCTTCTGCCTCAGCCTCCCAAGCAGCTGGGATTACAAGCATGCACCATAACACCAGGCTAACGTCTTTTGTATTTTTAGTAGAGACAGGGTTTCACCATGTTGGCCGGGATGGTATCGAACTCCTGACCTCAGGTGATACACGAACCTTGGCCTCCCGAAGTGCTGGGATTACAGGGTGAGCCACTGCACCCAGTTGACTTCTATGGTATCCTTGCCGACGTTACATAAACTGAATCAAATATGAAGACACATCAGACAAATCCAAATTAAGACATATTCTACAAAATAACTGGCCTGTAATCTTCAAGAGTCAAGATCATAAAATCAAGGAAAGAGTGAGAAGCCATTCCAGACTGAAGGAGACTAAAGAGGCACTACACGACAACCAAATGTCATGGGAGATTTCTGCACTCCAGCCTGGGCACACAGCAAGACTCCAAGTCTCAAATGTATCAAAATAAGGAAATGAACATTGACACATTATTACTATGTAATCAACAGACCCCATTCAAATTTTACTAACTGTCCCAAAAAGGTCTTTTTCAGGGCCTGTCACTTAGCTCACTGCATAGCTTACTGTAACCTCAAATGGGGCCTGATACATAGTAACGATGTATCCAGAGAGGCCCTGAGAAAGACCTTTTTGGGATAATTAGTAAAATCTGAATGGGGTCTGCTGATTACACAGTAACAATGTATCAATATCCATTTCCTGATTTTGATAGTTTATATTGTGGTTCAGTGGGAGGATATTTGTAAAAAATCACATTAAAGTATTACAGGGTAACAGACCATCATATTAACAACTTATTCTTAAAGAGTTCAAGAAAAAGTCTTCATAATTATATTTGAAATCTTTGTTAATCTGAGATGGTTTCAAAATGAAAAAGTTCTTGAAAAATTACTCTTCAAAAAACAGAAAATAGATGAACTTTGAAAACATCATGATAGGCCGGGCGTGGTGGCTCACCCGTGTAATCCAAGCACTTTGGAAGCCAAGGTGGGCAGATCACCTGAGGTCAGGAGTTCAAGACCAGCCTGACCAACATGGTGAAACCTCCTCTTTATAAAAAAGAAAACATCACCATAAGTGAAATAAGCCAGACACAAAATAACAAATACTATATGATCCTATTTATATGAGTTTCCTAGAAGAGGCAAATTCATAGAGAGAGTAGAGGTTACCAGGGGTCAGGGAGAAAAGGAGGAGTTACTGTTTACTGGATACAGTTTCTGGTTGGGGTGATGAAAAATTTCTGAATATGGACAGTGGTGATGGTTACACAACACTGTGAATGTACTTTAATGCCACTGAATCGTAAAACTAAAAATGGTTTAAATGGTAATTTTTTTTTTTTTTTTTTGAGACAGTCTTGTTCTGTCGCCCAGGTTGGAGTGCAGTAGCACAATCTTGGCTCACTGCAACCTCCGCCTCTGGGGTTTAAGCGATTCTCAGGCCTCAGCCTCCCAAGCAGCTGAAATTGCAGGCATGCACCACCACTCCCAGCTAATTTTTGTATTATTTTTGTAGAGATGGGGTTTCGCCATGTCAGCCAGGCTGGTCTTAAACTCTTGGCATAAACTGACCCTCCCACCTTGGCCTCCCAAAGTAGGGGGGGCTAGGCTTAAGTGGCTCACGCCTGTAATCCCAGCACTTTGGGAGGCTGAGGTGGGCGGCTCACGAGCTCAGGAGCTTGAGACCATCCTGGTCAACACGGTGAAACCCCATCTCTACCAAAATAATACAAAAATTAGCTGGGCATGGTGGCACCTGGCTGTAATCCCAGCTACTCGGGAGGCTGAGGCAGAATTGCTTGAACCAGAAAGTCTGAGGTTGCAGTGAGCTGAGATCGTGCCACAACACTCCAGTCTAGCAACAGAGAGCGAGACTGTCTTTAAAAAAAAAAAAAAAAAAAAGGCTGGGTGCAGTGGCTTATGCCTGTAATCCCAGGACTTTTGGAGGCTGAGATGGGTGGCTCACCTGAGGTTGGGAGTTCGAGACCAGCCTGACCAACATGGAAAAACCCCCATCTCTACTTAAAATACAAAAATTAGCTCGGTGTGGTGCCATGAGCCTGTAATCCCACTACTCGGGAGGCTGAGGCAGGAGAATCACTTGAACCCAGGAGGCAGAGGTTGCAGTGCGCTGAGATTGCACCACTACACTCCAGCCTGGGCAACAAGAGCAAAACTGTCTCAAAAAACAAAAAAGAAAGAAATGATTAAATAAATTATATAGAATTATTTTTTTTTTTTTGCCCCCAGTCTATTATTTTATAAACCATTTAAGGCCGGGCGCGGTGGCTCAAGCCTGTAATCCCAGCACTTTGGGAGGCCAAGGCGGGTGGATCACGAGGTCAAGAGATCGAGACCATCCTGGTCAACATGGTGAAACCCCGTCTCTACTAATACAAAAAAAAAAAAATTAGCTGGGCGTGGTGGCGCGTGCCTGTAATCCCAGCTACTCAGGAGGCTGAGGCAGGAGAATTGCCTGAACCCAGGAGGCGGAGGTTGTGGTGAGCCGAGATCGCGCCATTGAACTCCAGCTTGGGTAACAAGAGTGAAACTCCGTCTCAAAAAAAAAAAAAACCATTTAATAAATAAGTAGTTTCTTGGGGATGATATATTACTTACACGTTTTCTATGTAGTAAGCATGTATGTATATGTGAGTGTATCCAACTACTTTGTTGGAGTGATTCCTATGGTGTGGAACTGATGGGGCCAAGTTTATGCAAAAATATCCGTTTTTGAGTAAACTCCTCATGACAAGAGTTAAGTTTCCCCAGTATTTCTTCATTTCCTAAAGCTGTACAAACATTAGCTAACAATATTTGTAAGCAATGATAATGTAATTTATAATGAAATTGCTTTCTCAACTATTAGTATTAACTATAACATCTTCATATACCCTTATAACTCATTTGTGCTATTCCATTTTCCTGTTACTTTTATTTCCACTTCTCATGTAATGTTAGTCTCTTTGTACTGATTTCTGAAGAGTTCATTTATGATTAAAGATTTTAACATTTTGTCAAGAATTGCAAAAAAGGTGGGCAGAGAGGATACCAAAAAAAAAAAAATTGCAAAAAAAATTTTTTTCTTTTTTTTTTTTTAGCTGTCAAAATTTTTTTTTTGGCTGGGCACAATGGCTCACGTCTATAGTCCTAGCACTTTGGGAGGCTGAGGCAGGTGGACTGCCTGAGCTCGGGAGTTCAAGACTAGCCTGGACAATACGGCAAAACCCCATTTCTAATAAAAATATACAAAAAATCGGCCAGGTGCGGTGGCTCACGCCTGTAATCCCAGCACTTTGGGAGGCCGAAGCGGGTGGATCACGAGGTCAAGAAATCGAGACCATCCTGGTCAACATGGTGAAACCCCGTCTCTACTAAAAATACAAAAAAATTAGCTGGGCATGGTGGCGCGTGCCTGTAATCCCAGCTACTCGGGAGGCTGAGGCAGGAGAATTGCCTGAACCCAGGAGGCGGAGGTTGCGGTGAGCCGAGATCACGCCATTGCACTCCAGCCTGGGTAACAAGAGCGAAACTCCGTCTCAATAAAAAAAAAATATATATATATATATATATATATACAAAAAATCAGCCAGGCGTGGTGGCACGCATCTGTAGTCCCAGCTATTCGGGAGGTTGAAGCATGAGAATCGCTTGAATCTGGGAGGTGGAGGTTGCAGTGAGCCAAAAACATGCCACTGCACTCCATCTGCTGGGCAACAGAGTGAGACTCTGTCTCAAAATAAAAAAATTGTTCTAACTTTTAAATTTACCAAGCACATTTAAAATGTTACATAAACATATTTTCATTAACGATATAGGATTAAGGCCAGGCACAGTGGCTCGTCCCTGTAATCCCAGCACTTTGGGAGGCTGAAGCAAGCATATCATTTGAGGTCAGGAGTTCTAGACCAGCCTGGCCAACATGGTGAAACCCCATCTCTACTAAAACTACAAAAATTAGGCTGGGCTCATGCCGGTAATCCCAGCACTTTGGTACGCCGAGGTGGAAGAATCACGAGGTCAGGAATTCGAGACCAGCCTGGTCAACATGGTGAAACCCCATCTCTACTAAAAATACAAAAAATTAGCCGAGTGTGGCAATGGGCAACTGTAATCCCAGCTACTTGGGAGACTGAGGTAGGAGAATCTCTTGTACCCAGGAGGTGGAGGTTGCAATGAGCCGAGATCATGATATTGTACTCTTGCCTGGGCAACAAGAGTGAATCTCCATCTAAAAAAAAAAAAAAAAATTCGTCAGGCATGGTGGCACACACCTGTAATTCCAGCTACTCAGGAGGCTGAAGCAGGAGAATTGTGTGAACCTGGGAGACAGAGGTTGCAGTGAGCTGAGATTGTGCCACCATACTCCAGCCTGGGTAACAGAGTGAGGCGCCATCTCAAAAAAAAAAAAAAAGCATTGGCTAACGCCCTTTTCAGCCTTAGCCCACCTGTACCCAGGTGAATAATAAAAATATTAAAAAAAAAAAAAAATTTAAAACAGCATTGAAGCTAGACATGGTGCCAAATGCCTGTAATCCTAGCACTTTGGCCCAAGGTGGGCAGATAATTTAAGCCCAGGAGTTCAAGAGTGCAGTAAGCCATGATCACACCGCTGTACTTCAGCCTGGGTGACGTGAGACCCTGTCTCAAAAAAATAAAATAAAATAAAATTGCATTAAGCTGAGCCAGGCATAGTGCCATATGCCTGGAGTCCCAGCTACTCCAAAGGCTGAGCAGGTCAGGGAGATCACTTAAGCCCATGAGGTCTAAGCCAGCTTGGGCAACATAATGAGGCCACATCTTGTTTTTCTTTTTTTAAAGAAAAAAGAAAGCGAGGCGCAGTGGCTCATGCTTGTAATCCCAGCACTTTGGGAGGGCAAGGTTGGCGGACCACAAGATCAGGAGATAGAGACCATCCTGGTCAACATGGTGAAACCCTGTCTCTACTAAAATACAAAAAATTAGCTGCCCTGGTGGTGCACGCCTGTAGTCCCAGCTACTTAGGAGGATGAGGCAGGAGAATCACTTGAACCCGGGAGGCGGAGGTTGCAACGCACCGCTATTGCGACATTGCACTCCAGCCTGGCAACAGAGGGAGGCTCCGTCTCAAAAAAAATAAATAAATAAAAAGAAGCAGCAGAAGCATTAAGTATATGATGCTCCATGTTTTTAAGCAAAACAGTTTGAGTGTAAACACTAGTGGCTATTTCTCTTAGGTGGGATTATACATGATTATTCTTGTTTTCTGTATATTTATAACAAATATGACTTACCTTTATAGTCAGGAAAAGTTTAAAGTTATAAAATTAAAATCAAAAAGTATATTCACTTATCTAAAATCTTGTGATCTTTGTTTTGTTGTTGTTGGGTTTTTGGCATTATTTTATTACAGTGAAACAGAAAAATTTTAACAAGTAGTCTAAATCAAGAATCCTAAATTGATCAGAGCTAGCCACTCTTTCACATCTGAAATTAAATCCTCGTATATTTTGGTTGCTAAAAGATGATGGAGAATATGTGACCCTCTCACTTTCCTTAACTTGCTGCCTCACCAGCTCTGCTCAGTAAAACCACCCACGTTTAAAGACAATTTACATACAGGTTTCATATCCCTAACCCAAAAATCCAAAATCCAAAATGCTTCAAAATCTGAAACTTTTTGAGAGTCAATTGATGCTCAAATAAAATGCTCATTGACATTGTGAATTTTCTAATTTGGGATGCTTCAACCAGTAAGTAAGTAGAATGTATATATTCCAAAATTCCAAAAAAAATCAAAATCCAAAAAACTTCTGGTCCCAAGCATTTTGGATAAGGAATACTCAATACTGTACTGTACAGATTCCATCACTTTACTCCACCATTTTTCTCAATCCTAACTATGATATAAATTAAGAATGTATTCTGATGTAGGTACACCTGCAGCTATACAAATCTCCCCCATTACAGAGGCCCTAGTAACATCAATCAGCTTACCTCAAATGGGTTCAAATTGAAGTAAGAGGAACCAGGACGGGTCAGTCTTTCAATCTGATTTTTGGATGTTAGAACCGAGTCTCTCTTCTCTATTTGTTTCACCTAAAATTATGAGGATTAAAAACTTCATTAATAGATTTCAGTAATAAACTGAATTGTTTATCTTAACACAATATTTACTGACATGTTCAACAAACATTTATTTGTATGTTTAGCATGTGCAAGACATTTTGCTAAATGCTTTGAGAAATAATTAAAACTACCATTTGTTGAATTTTAACATAAAAACCTTACACGTATTTATTAATCTCAACAACCCTATGTGGTAAATACTGCCATTATACCCATTTCACAGACAAGAATACTGAGGCTTAGAGAAGGTAACTTATTCCCAATTAACCAACTTGTAAGCCAGAATTTTAACTCCAACAGTTTGACCCCACAGCAGGCATCAAAAGGATTCAAAGATAAATAAGTCACAGCCTTTAAAGAACTTCCATTCTAATGATGGAAGATGTACTTGTATGTGGTTACACTTCATTTACAACTTTCAACTTTAAGAAAAAAAAAATAAGAGATTTATCTGTGGGGAAAAAAATAAAGAAAAAAATTAAAGAGCAAAAAAAGGAAAACTACAATCACAGTAAGACATAAACTACAAGCAACATTTAAAACTGTGATAGGAGGGAACAAATAACTCCACCACCTAACTCTAATACAGTTAGAAAAATCCCAGACTGGGCCAGGCGCAATGACTGTCACCCATAATCCCAGTGTTTTGGGAGACTGAGGTAGGTGGATTGCTTGAGCTCAGGAGTTGGAGACAACCCTGGGCAACATGGCGAAACCCCACCTCTATTTTTAATTTAAAAACAAGGAAAGAAAGAAAAAAGAAAAATCCCTGACCTGAAGACAATGCCAGGGAGAACAAGCACCAGGCAGTCCCCAGAAAACATTCTTGGTGTCACTGTCAGAGTTGGAATGCTAGTTGGAATGAATCTCTGGTATGCTATATACCATCTTTATTCCTATGGCCAAAACAAGGTTGGAAAGAATTTCATTAACATAAAAAGTCATTCCTTCTAGGCATCTTCCCTCTTCACTCGTTTCCTTCATACTCTCTATCCTCTTTCTTAGATTTACTTATCACTACCTGACACCATATAGGATATCTGTTTGTTAGGGTTTAACCTGCTCTACAGAATGCAAGCTCTATGAAAACAGGATTTTTCTCTCTTGTTCTCTACCGTATCCCCAACACCTAAATAGCAAGCTAGTATACTTCAGATGTTCAATAAACATCAGCTAAATGAATGAGGCCAATGTGGTAGCTTATGCCTGTAATCCCAGCACTTTGGGAGTCTGAGGCAGGAGGATCATTTAAGCTCAGGAGTTCAAGACCAACATAAGCAACATGGCAAGACCCTATCTCTATTTTTCTAAAAAATGACTGAAGCATCCTTCCTTAGATACTTTTTCCCATACAATTCAAACAAACAAAGGTTAGTATTTGGGTTTTTTGTTTGGTTTTTTTGAGATGGGGTCTTGCTCTGTCACCCAAGCTGGCGTGCAGTGGCAGCCTGGGTCACAGAGCTGGGTGATCATGGCTCACTGTAACCTCCACCTCCTGGGCTCAAAGGATCCTCCCGCCTCAGCCTACTGAGCAGCTGAGACTACAGGCAGCACCTACCAGGTGTCTAAACCTAAATGTAATACTTTGGAGAAACTACTATGTAACAAGCACTGTTACAAATGCAAGAAATAAAAGATGAATGTGATATGGTCCTTACCCCTGAATAGCTCACAGCCTGCTGGGGGGCAAGCCTATTCCTCAAACCCACGCCAACCTACAGAGGTCCCATCTCTGTCTTGTTTAACCCTGAGAAAGACGCTTCCGCTTTATTTTATTTTTATGAAATGCTTTCTTATACATTAACTCCTTTAGTACTCATGAAAACGCTTATTTTAAAATTAACTCTCTGGTCAAGCACGGTGGCTAACACTTGTAAATCCAACACTTTGGGAGGTCAAGGCGGGAGAAATTCTTGAGCCCAAGAGTTCAAGACCAGCCTGGGCAACACAGCAAGACCCTGTTGCTACAAAAAAAAAAAAAAAAAAATCAGCCTCGCATGGTGGCACAGACTTGTAGTCCCAGCTACTGGGGAGGCTGAAGTGGGAGAATCACTTGAGCCCAGGAGGCAGAGGTTGTGCATTGCAGCCTGGGCAAGAGTGAGACCCTGGCTCAAAATAAATAAAATAAAATAAAATTAACTCTCTCGCTTTTACAGATGTGGAACATGAATATCTGCAAAATTAATGTCTTGTAAGAATTCAATCTCAGTTCAGTCAGGTTAACTGCCTTCCAAGAATTTTTTTTCTAGCCTTTTTCTTTCTTTTTAAAGAGACACGGTCTCACCCTACCGCCAAGAATGGAATGCAGTGGTCCGATCATAGCTCGACGCGGCCTCAAACTTCTGGATTCCTCCCACGTGGGTTTCCCAAAGTGCTGGGAATACAGACGTGAGCCACTGTGCCCAGCCCCTTGCAAGAATTTAATCTGAGATTCTGATTCCAAATGCCATGCTTTTATTTCATTTATTCATTCATTCACTCAACAAATATTTACCGAGCATCCACGACACACTAGGCGCTGGATATGCGATAGTAAAGGAGGCTCAGACCAAGCCCACTGCTGTCCTAACATACCACCAGGCTGTAACCTACTGTAAGGCCCCAAACTATTTCACCTCCCTAAACCTCAGGTTCGTCACCTGTAAAATGGGGGTAATATGCCTAACTGGCATGATACACACTGCCTGGCGTTCGTGAATGGCATAAATAACCACGAAAACAACTCCTTATAGAGGACTAAGAAACGTCTTGGGGGCCAAGAAGGCTAAGTCACTCTCAGGAAGGGCCCAGCCTCTGACAGTCCCCGACTCCGCGGACTTGGGGCAGTCTGCCCGCGCGCCCGCACTACGTTGGACACACTCGCCTCCTCCATCGATAGGTCGAACACCAGCCCCTCTTTCGTTGCCGCTGGCATCTCCCAGCAGCTATCAGCGGGAGACGCTCACACACCCCTAGACCCCCTCCACCCCGAAGATTGGACTGGAGGAATAGCCCAACGGTCCAGGCCAGGCGGCCACTGCCTTTGTCCACTGGGAAAGTAGGCCCGAGAGAGGTCACCCCGGTGCCACCACTCCTCACTCTGTGTTCACCTCACTGTAGAAGGTCATAAATGCTTCCTCTGTGCTGCCTCCGCCGCCCGAAGTCCCGCTCTCTCCTGAAGCCGCCATTTCCCAGGCCAGTCACCACGTGACCCTTCTGCGCAGGCGCCGCCTCACGTGATTCTTACAGGTCCGCCCCTCTAGCCCCGCCTCCCGCCTGAGAGGCTCTTAAAGAGCTCTCAGCCCAGCCAGGCACTTTAAACTTAGGTGGGCTTTTTTAAATTTAAACGAATTGCCCATAACATATAATTAGCCAGTTTTAAAATTTATTTATTTATTTATTTATTTATTTTGAGACGGAATCTTGCTCTGTCGCCCAGGCTGGAGTGCAGTGGCACGATCTCAGCTCACTGCAGCCTCCACCTCCCGGGTTCCAGGGATTCTCCTGCCTCAGCCTCCCGAGTAGCTGGGGTTACAGGCTCAGGCCACTACTCCCGGCTAATTTTTGTATTTTCAGTAGAGATGGGGTTTCACCACCTTGGCCAGGCTGGTCTTGAACTCCTGACCTCAAGTGATCCTCCCGCCTCAGCCTTCCAAAGTGCTGGGATTACAGGCATGAGTCACCACGCCCGGCCATAATTAACCACTTTAAAGTAAATAATTTGCTTAAGTTATTATTGTTAGGTAAAAAATAATAATAAAAAAATGAATGATTCAGCAGTTTTTTTGTTTGTTTGTTTTGTTTTTCAAGACAAGATCTTGCCCTGTCGTCCAGGCTGGAGTGCAGTGATGCAATCACAGCTCACTGCAGCCTCTACCTCCTGACCTCAAGCTATCCTCCCACTTCAGCCTCCCAAGTAGCTGGGACTGCAAGCGCGCGCCACCATGCCCAGCTAATTTTTTGTACTTTTGTAGAAACCGGGTCTTGCCATATTGCCCAGGCTGGTCTAGAATTCCTGGGTTCAAGCGATCCGCCAGCTTCAGCCTCCTGAATTACAAGCATGAGCCACAACGCTGGACTAGCTCAGTGGTCCAGTGGCTAGAACATTCACAATGTTCTGCAACCGCCACGTCTGTCTAGTTCCAAAATACTTTCATCACCTCAAAAGGAGACCTAGTACCTTTTTTGAGACTGTCTTGCTCTGTCGCCCAGGCTGGAGTGTAGTGGGGTGATTTCCACTCACTGCAATCTCCTCCTGCCTGGTTCAAGCGATTCTCTTGCCTCAGCCTCCCACGTAGCTGGGATTACAGGCACACCACCATGCCCAGCTAATGCTTTTTTTTTTTTTTTCGAGACGGAGTTGCACTCTTATTACCCAGACTGGAGTATAATGGCACGATCTTGGCTCACCGCAACCTCTGCTTCCCAGGTTCAAGCGATTCTCCAACCTCAGCCTCCCAAGTAGCTGGGATTACAGGCATTTGCCATCATGCCCAGCTAATTTTTTGTATTTTTAGTAGAAACAAGGTTTCTCCATGTTGGTCAGGCTGGTCTCGAACTCCTGACCTCAGGTGACTCACCTGCCTCGGCCCCCCAAAGTGCTGGGATACGCGCCCAGCCCCAAAGAAAGTATTTTTATAATCATGAATCTGGCCCAATTCTCTCAGCTAAAGGAGAAGAAACAGAAGATAAAACAACTTAGAGAAGAGCTATACACTTTATGAAAGTAAAGATTACTATTGTCTTATTCACATTCATTAGACGGAGGTGAAGGTTAAGCTTTCCCTAGACTCCTACTTATGCTTTTCTTTTTTTTTTTTTTTTTTTGAGATGAAGTCTCGCTCTGTCACCCAGGCTGGAGTGCAGTGGCGTGATCTTGGCTCATTGCAACCTCTGCCTCCCAGGTTCCAGCGATTCTCCTGCCTCAGCCTCCTGAGTAACTGGCACTACAGGCACATGCCACCCTACCCAACTAATTTTTGTATTTTTAGTAGAGATGGGGTTTCACCATGTTGGCCAGGATGGTCTCGATCTCCTGACCTCGTGATCTGCCTGCCTCGGCCTCCCAAAGTGCTGGGATTACAGGCATGAGCCACCACGCCCAGCCTACTCTTTTCTACTCCATTGTACCACATTGCCAAAAGTGCAGTTATTAAGCCCATTTAACAATATGTTGTTAACAACAACAACAAAAAAAAAAAACTAAAATATTTTTTAAAGGTTTTTTTTTTAAATTGCATTTTAGGTTTTGGGGTACATGTGAAGAACATGCAAGATTGTTGCATAGGTACACACATGGCAGTGTGATTTGCTGCCTTCCTCCCCTTCACCTATATCTGACATTTCTCCCCCTGCTATCTCTCCCTAACTCCCCACCACCCCGCGCTGTCCCTCCCCTATTTCCCCGCAACAGACCCAGTGTGTGATGCTCCCCTCCCTGTGTCCATGTGTTCTCATTGTTTACCAATATGAGTGACCATAGCTTGGGGAAGCACAGCCTCAAGAAGTCCTAGGAAAGTATCCCTGAGGTCATCAAGTTATAATTTGGATTTTCTTTTTTTTTTTTTTTTTGAGACGGAGTGTCGCTCTTGTTACCCAGGCTGGAGTGCAATGGCGCGATCTCGGCTCACCGCAACCTCTGCCTCCTGGGTTCAAGCAATTCTCCTGCCTCAGCCTCCTGAGTAGCTGGGATTACAGGCATGCACCACCGTGCCCAGCTAATTTTTTTTTTGTATTTTTAGTAGAGATGGGGTTTCACCATATTGACCAGGATGGTCTCGATCTCTTGACCTTGTGATCCACCCACCTCGGCCTCCCAAAGTGCTGGGATTACAGGCGTGAGCCACCGCACCTGGCCCATGAAATTATTTTTTACTTTTATTTCTATTTTTATTTTTTTTAGAGATGGGATTTCACCATATTGGCTAGGCTGGTTTCGATCTCCTGACCTCAAGTGATCCATCCACCTCAGCCTCCCAAAGTGCTGGGATTACAGGCTGGATTTTCTTAAGGGGTTTTTTGGGGGGGGCGGGTATTTTTTTTTTTTTTTTTTGAGACAGTGTCTTGCTCTGTTGCCCAGCAGGCTGGAGTGCAGTGGTGCCATCATAGCTTGTTATCATCTTGAACTCCTCGGCGCAAGATATCCTCCCAAGTAGCTAGGATTATAACACATGTACCACCATGCCAGGCTAATTTTAGGGGGAAAGGGAGGTAGAGATGATGTCTCACTACATTGCCCAAGGTGGTCTCAAACTCTGGCACCAAGTGATCCTCCTGCCTTGGCCTCCCAAAGTGCTGGGATTACAGACATGAGCCACTGCACCCAGCCCACAGCTTGGTTTCATAAATTTCAGGGAGACAGGAGTTACAGGCAAAGATATAAATGAATACATGAAAGATATACATTGATTTGGCCCAAAAAGGTGTGGTATCTTGAAGCACGGGCTTAGAGGTTATAGGTGGATTCAGAGATTCTTTAATTTGCAATTGGTGGCCGGGCGTGGTGGCTCATGCCTGTAATCCCAGCACTTTGGGAGGCCGAGGAGGATGGATCACCTGAGGTCAGGAGTTCAAGATCAGCCTGGCCAACATGGTCAAACCCCGTCTCTATTATTAAAAAAAAAGAAAAAAAGAAAAGAAAAGGAATTTGCAATTGGTTAAAGGAGTAAAACTTAGTCTAAAAATTTGGAGTCAGCAGAAAGAAATGTTTAAGATAAGAAGGCTGTTAGCCAATACATTGGGTCAGAGTGACCTGTAAATGTGTGTGACTTAACTGTAGTGTGGCATAGCCTTAAGTCCTATTTATAATTCAATATCTTATTTTCACAAAGAGTGTGTTTTGCTAATCTTACGATCTCTATTTCAACATTGATGATGGTCAGTTGTGCTTAAACATCAAAATGGAGGGAGCATAACAAGATGTGCTTCTGACCTCCCTTACTTTCAGGGCTGGCTAAGAATTCAGTTTTGTTTGTTTTTGTTTTTTGTTTCTTTTTTTTTTTTTTTTTTTTTTTTTGAGACGGAGTCTCACTCTGTCTCCCAGGCTGGAGTGCAGTGGTGATCTTGGCTCACTGCAAACTCTACCTCCTGGGTTCCAGCAATTCTCCTGACTCAGCCTCCTGGGTAGGTGGGACTAGAGGCATGTGCCACCTCGACCAGTTAATTTTTTTTTTTTTCTTTTTTAGTAGAGATGGAGGTTTCACTGTGTTGGCCCGGCTGGTTTCGAACTCCTGACCTCAAGTGATCCTCCTGCCTTGGCCTCCCAAAGTGCTAGGATTACAGGCGTGAGCCACTGCGTCCGGCCTTGTGTTTTTGTTGTTTTTTGTTTTTGAGATGGAGTCTCACTCTGTGTCCCAGGGATGGAGTCTCACTCTGTGTCCCAGGCTGGAGTGCAGTGGCGCAATCTCGGCTCACTGCAACCTCTGCCTCCCGAGTTTAAGAGATTCTCCTGCCTCAGCCTCCCGAGTAGCTGGGATTACAGGTGTGTGCCACCATGCCTGGCTAATTTTTTGTATTTTTAGTAGACACAGGGTTTCACCATTTGGCCCAGGCTGGTCTCCAACTCCTGACCTCAGATGATCCACCCACCTCGGCCTCCCAAAGTGCTAGGATTACAGCAGTGAGCCACTGTGCCCGACAGGAATTCAGTTTTCAATGATTTTTCTGGTGTCCTTTGGCCAAGAGGGGGTCCATTCAGTCGGTGGGGTCGGGGGGCAGCTTGCAATTTTATTTTTGTTAACAATATTAATACAATCCACAAATATTAATTCAGTGCCCACTTGAGCAAGGACCTGATAACTTCACAAGGTGAAAAGTGCAAAGAAAAAAAGAGACCAAAACGGGGAGGAGATATGAGAGAATCCCTGGTGATAAATTGACAGAGAAGGTTATATTTAGGTATTTTTCTTTTTTTAAGTAGAAACAGGATGTTGCTACGTTGCCCAGGAAGGCCTGAAACTCCTTGGTTCAGGTAATTTCCCGCCTTGGCCTCCCATACCATTGGGATTATAGGCATGAGCCACTGTGCTGGGCCAGGGAAGTTTTCTCTGAGGTGACATTTATGTTGACTGGAGAGTGAAATGTCAATGAAACAAAAGAAGCCTGGGTAACATAGCAAGATCTTGTCTCAATTAAAAATTAAAAATTGGCCGGGCGCAGTAGCTGACACCTGTAATCCCAGCACTTTGGGAGGCTGAGGCCGGAGAATCACGAGGTCAGGAGATCGAGACCAACCTAGCCAACATGGTGAAACCCCGTCTCTACTAAAAAAAAAAAAAATTAGCTGGGCATGGTGGTGGGTGCCTGTAATTCCAGCTACCCGGGAGGCTGAGGCAGGAGAATCGCTTGAACTAGGGAGTAGGAGGTTGCAGTGAGCCGAGATCCTGCCATTGCACTCCAGCCTCAAAACAGAGAGAGACTATGTCTTAAAATAAATAAATATAAATAAATAAATAAAAATTAAAAATTAAAAAAAAGAAAATGTAGCTGGCACAGTGGCATTCGCCTAAGGTACCAGCTACTCTGGAGGCTGAAGTGGGAGTGTTGCTTGAACCGGGAACGTGGAGCATTCACTGAGCGGTAATTGCATCACTGCACTCTCTGAGTGCAACAAGGTCAGACTCTGTCTAAAAAAAAAAAGAGAGAGAGAGGCCGGACACAGTGGCTCACACCTGTAATCCCAGCACTTTGGAAGGCCGATTTGGGTGGATCACCTGAGGTCAGGAGTTCGAGACCAGCCTGGTGAACATGGCGAAACCCCGTCTCTACTAAAAATACAAAAAAATTAGCCGGGAGTGGTGGTGCACGCCTGTAATTACAGGAAAGCGCTGGGATTACAGCTACTTGGGAAGCTGAAGCTGGAGAATCGCTTGAACCTGGGAGGCGGAGGTTGCAGTGAGCCGAGGTAGTTCCACTATACTTCAGCCTGGGTAATAGTGAGACTTCGTCTCATATAAATAAATAAATAATTAATTATTAAAAATAATTTTAAAAAAGAAACAAAAGGACACTGATTTTTATTTTATTTATTTATTTATTTATTTATTTTTTTTTTTGAGACGGAGTTTCGCTCGTTACCCAGGCTGGAGTGCAATGGCGCGATCTCGGCTCACCGCAACCTCCGCCTTCTGGGTTCAGGCAATTCTCCTGCCTCAGCCTCCTGAGTAGCTGGGATTACAGGCTCGCGCCACCGTGCCCAGCTAATTTTTTGTATTTTTAATAGAGACGGGGTTTCACCATGTTGGCCAGGATGGTCTCGATCTCTTGACCTCGTGATCCACCCGCCTCGGCCTCCCAAAGTGCTGAGATTACAGGCGTGAGCCACAGCGCCCGGCTGATATATATATATATATTTTTTTGTTGTTGTTGTTTGTTTGTTTGTTTGTTTTTTTTTGAGACGGAGTTTCGCTCTTGTTACCCAGGCTGGAGTGCAATGGCGCGATCTCGGCTCACTGCAACCTCCGCCTCCTGGGTTCAGGCAATTCTCCTGCCTCAGCCTCGGCTGATTTTTTTTTTTTTTTAAGAGTAAGTCTTGCTCTGTTGTCCAGGCTGTAGTGCAGTGGCACGATCTAGGCTCACTGCAACTTCTGCCTCCCAGGTTCAAGCCGATTCTCCTGCCTCAGCCTCCAGAGTAGCTGGGATTACAGGCGCGTGCCACTACACCCGGCTGATATTTGTATTTTTAGTAGAAACGAGACAGGGTTTCACCATGTTGGCCAGGCTGATCTCGAACTCCTGACCTCAGGTGATCACCCACCTCAGCCTCCCAAAGCGCTGGGATTACGGGCGTGAGTTACCGCGCCCCGCCAGAACACTGACACTCCTCGTAACAAATGAATGCGATTTACGTATCTCTAAACCGAGGCACGTCGGACGTCGGTATCCTGGACGTCAGCATCCAGGGACACAGCTGCCAACTCCACGTTCCCCCATTTTATTGACGCTAGTAGGCCAGGGAAGGGAAAACTTCCTTTGAGCTTTGAAATAACAACGACTTTAGGATTGAAATCGTGGGCTGGGGGTGGACGCCACGCCTCATTCTGATGGTTCCAAGAGCCGAAATTTCGGCTTCTGGCACTCTCCTTACCCAGCTCTCTAAGCTCCTCCGACATTCTTCTTTCCAGGCCAGTGCCCGGAGCCCTTGCTAGCGATTGGCTAAGAATAGGCTCACCTCTTGCTCGGGATTCGCTGTGAGCTCCAGGAAGCCCGCCTCCGCTCTCTCGTGATTCGCTACTTCAGTGTTCATCCGCCTCTCCATCGACCAGATTGGGTGCTTGGCCGTCCCCGTCGTTAGCGCGTACCCAAGTACTGCTTGCTGCGGCAGAGACGCCAGAGGTGCAGCTCCAGCAGCAATGGCAGTTACGGCGTTGGCGGCGAGGACGTGGCTTGGCGTTTGGGGCGTGAGGACCATGCAAGCCCGAAGCTTCGGCTCGGATCAGGTACGCTGCGACAGTGTCCGCTGCCCCAGCCGCGAGGGCGGATCCCATCTTCGCTTCCGCATCTTTATCAGTGTCTGTCTCTCTGCAGTCCGAGAATCTCGATCGGGGCGCGGGCTCCATCCGGGAAGCCGGTGGGGCCTTTGGAAAGAGAGAGCAGGCTGAAGAGGAACGATATTTCCGGTGAGGCTCACCGGGTCCCAAGTCCAGCCCGAGATCTCCCAGGGCTTTCCAATCCTTAAACTGCCAATCGCCCCACCTATTCCTACCTGGTGCCTTGGGGCACCCCATCCCCCAACAGAACTCTCGGGCCCCTTGATGTGCCGACCGTTGCCACCTATAGGGCACTCCTAGTTCCCTGCAGAACAGTCTCAGGCCCCCAAACCATTTCTACTGGCGAGTCTCCAAGACAACCCACGGCTCAACTCCTCCTTTATCATTACCATCCCCCGCGTGGAGTTCTGCTCTGGTCGTGCGAAACGCCCCCAGATTCTTTGCACAGGGTCTAGATCCCACCATCTGATGCTTGCCTCCCAGCCTGACTCCCTCGGCCCTCACCCACCTGTCACCCCCTCTACGCTCTCTTTCCTCCCCAGCACCCCTTAGCTTTGCAAGCCTGCATGCATTCAGGCTTCTCAGGCGTTTCCAGACCCCCGACTCCGCAAGAGTGAGGGTCTTGGGAACTGATCATGGGAGCTGCTTATGGTTGGACTACACCATCTCCTAAAGGCTTTTGCCCTACTCAGCTCAGCCTAGACCCGTAGATTTCCCTCTCTTGCTTGGGAGTACGGAGTGGGCTGGGCCTATTTACTCCCTTTCCCAGCCCTGAGTTATCTTTAACTGACTTCTGTCCACTCTGGAGAGCAGTGAGGAATTAATCTTGCTTTTGCTTGTCCTTTGGCCATTCACTTCTGCCTTCTGTTAAGAATTATCACCATGGCACCTGCCATACTGTATAGAGCCAAGATATAGCCCTTAGAGACTATCTAATTGAGCCCCTACATTTTATAGTTAGGAGAACTGAGGCCTAAATGTGGCCAAACCAACATTGTAATCCAGTCCCTTCTTGGGACCCAAGTTGAACTGCCAAATACTGCCCATGCAAGAGACCCATTTTTGGCCTTACAGTGGGCCATGCGTGTCTATAGGCAAAGAAAGCCCTAGACATATTAAAATAGGAGGTGGGCATTTGTCTTTTAACCACACCCTTTGTCTTCCTCATTTTGTTCCTTTGTTTTCTCCCAAAGGGGAGTCAAGTTCCTTGGGTTGTTCCTTGCTTAGGTATTAGGGACTTGTGTCACATCTCTCTGGAGTTTTCTATTGCAAAGAGGAATCCGAAAGCAATAAGCTCTTAATGATAGAATTTAAGCCACTAGCACCAGTGGAATCATTTTGGTCTTCTCCTTAAGATGACTACACCTCAATTTAAGATGGGGTATTCTTTCACTAGTTGAGGAGTAGAAGAGGATGACCAGCCAGACTCCCATGGGATTGGGACACCTGTTCCTTGCTTAGGTATTACAGGTTATGCTTAGAGATCTCTTTGGGGTGAAGGATTGATATATTAAACCCTGAGCTACTGTGTCCTTGTAGAGCACAGACTAGAGAACAACTGGCAGCTTTGAAAAAACACCATGAAGAGGAGATCGTTCATCATAAGAAGGAGATTGAGCGTCTGCAGAAAGAAATTGAGCGGCATAAGCAGAAGATCAAAATACTAAAAAATGATGATTAAGTGCACACAGTTCCCCATAGAATGGCACGTGTCATTGCCCACTTCTGTGTAGACATAGTTCTGGTTTAATTAATATTTGTCTGTGTGCTACTAACAGATTATAATAAATTGTCATCAGTGAACTGTGTTTGATGCCTTCTTCTATCTGGGAGAGATAGAGGGACAGACACTAATGAACTACTAAAATGAATTAGAGGGGTCCCTGCATCAGGAAACTCACAAACAAAGCACAGTGTGATAAGTGCTATGAAACAACGAAAGTGAGGGGATGGGAATGACATAGAAAAGGTACCCCTCCCAGTCTAATTAGAAGTGTTCAGAAAAAGCTTCTTGAAGGATAAAGATGAGGAGCAGCCTGGAGATCAGAAGGAATCATTGCTTCAAAAGATACAATTGGGCCAAGTACGGTGGCTCATGCCTGTAATCCCAGCACTTTGATAGGCCAAGGTGGGTGGGTCACCTGAAGTCAGGAGTTCAAGACCGGCCTGGCCAACATAGTAAAACCTCGTCTCTACTAAAAATACAAAAATTAGCCAGGTGTGGTGGCATGCACTTGTAGTCCCAGCTACTCAGGAGGCTGAGGAAAGAGAATCACTTGAACCTGGGAGGTGGAGGTTGCAGTGAGCCAAGATTATGCCACTACATTCCAGCCTGGGTGACAGAGTGAGACTCTTGTCTCGAAAAAAAAAAAAAAAAATGGATAAAATTGAAAGCACCATTAGTTAAAACGGCATTTTGCATTTTTAAAACGGTTTAGAGGACACTTAATATGAGCTAGTCATCCTTGTTCTAATTTTGTAGACTGAGAGAACTGGAATTAGAAAACATGTGATTTACACAGTCACTCAGCACCTTGGCAGTGAGACTTGTGTCCAGGTTTTATGACTTCTAATCCAAGTCTGTTATTAACAGAAAATCAGAATTATTTTTTAGGTTATATTTTGCTTTGCCAAGTATGTTTTTGTTTAAAATTAGACTTGAGGGCCTTGTATAACTAAATTATTATACAAACTAATATAAATCCTCTAGGCAAAAAAATTTGAGGTGACCTTTGGGCCATTAGCAAAACATTTTCAGTTCACCGATTTAGTAGAGTATTTGCCCAGGATTGTAATGAGTTATTTGTTCTAAGACCCTATCTATCTTACAAAGGCTTCTAGGGCCATTGAGTGATAAAAGGTTGGAGAAGTCACATTGACCTTGTCCACAACTTGCCCATGAAACTGAACACTGAGCAAGGTGTGGTTGTGCATGCCTGTAGTTTAGCTACTTGGCAGTCTGAGGCAAGATGATTGCCTGAGCCCAGGCGTTCCAGACATGCCTGGGCAGCATTTTAACCCCAACTCTTAGAAAGAGAGAGAAAGAAACGCTAAACTTTGAATTACAATGATTATAATGTTGCTGAATCTCAGCGCTGAGGCCTCAGTAGTGCCTGTTTTTCAAGTAGCCAGCACAAAATGAAGTTCAAGAAACAATCATACTGGCCAGGTGAGGTCTGTAATCCCAGCCCTTTGGGAGGCCGAGTTGGGTGGATCACAAGGTCAGGAGTTCAAGACCAGCCTGACCAACATGGCAAAACCTCATCTCTACTAAAAATACAAAAATTAACTGGGTGTAATGGCAGGCGCCTGTAATCCTAGCTATTCAGGAAGTTGAGGCAGGTGAATCACTTGAACCCAGGAGGCAGAGGTTGCAGTGATCTGAGATCGCACCATTGCACTCCAACCTGGGCCACAGAGTGAGACACCATCTCAAAAAAAAAAAAGGAAGAAAGAAAAAAATAGAAACAATCATACGAAGATCAAATGCCTTTTCTTTTAATGTTATTAACAGAATAACACTTGAAAAGTTTAAAAGATGTTTTAGCAAACAGCTTTCATTTTGTATACTTAAAATAAAAAAAGGCATACAAAATCCCCTAAATTGTACATGATAGTGTTTTTTTTGTTTTGTTTTGTTTTTGTTTTTGTTTTACTTATAATCAACAATTGTCTTACTAGGAGTGATGTTCCTAAATTGTTTCCTCAGTAAAGATGTACCATCTAGGCCGGGCACAGTGGCTCACGCCTGTAATCCCAGCACTTTGGGAGGCGAGGTGGGCGAATCACCTGAAATCAGGAGTTCAAAACCAGCCTGGCCAATATGGAGAAACCCCATCTCTACTAAAAATACAAAAAATTATTTTGTGTTGGTGGTACATGCCTGTAATCCGAGCTACCCAGAAGGCTGATGTAGGAGAATCACTTGAATCCAGGAGGTGGAGGTTGTGGTGAGCCAAGATCGAGCTATTGCACTCCAACCTGGGCAACGAGAGTGAAATTCCATCTCAAAAAATATATATATAAAAAAATTAGTTGGGCGTGGTGGCACACATCTGTAATCACAGCTATTTAGGAGGCTGAGGCAGGAGAATTGTATGAACCTGGGAGCCAGAGGTTTCAGGGAGCTGAGATCATACCACTGCACTCCAGCCTGAGAGACAGCAAGAATTTGTCTCCAAAAAAAAAAAAAAAGTACCATCTACTCTTGTCATATATTTTATTTTAAATAAGAATCAGTCTATGATTGAACAAACCAAGCAAAAAGTTGCAACTTTAAAGTGATGACAAAAGAATCATAGCTTGGGCCAAGCACGGTGGCTCACGTCTATAATCCCAGCACTTTGGGAGGCCGAGTTGGCAGATCACCTGAGATTGGGAGTTCGAGACCAGCCTGGGCAACATGGTAAAAACCCCCATCTCTACTAAAAATACAAAACTTAGCTGGGCATGGTGGTGGACGCCTATAGTCCCAGCTACTCGGAAGCCGGAGACAGGAGAACCACTTGAACCTGGGAGGCAGAGGTTCCAGTGAGCTGAGATTGCGCCACTGCACTCCAGCTTGGGTGACAGAGCAAGATGCTGTCTCAAAAAAAAAAAAAAAAATCATAAAAATGAATCTGAATTAAAAAAAAAAAAAAGAATCACAGCTTGAATTCTTAAAAAGATGAAATAGGCTAATTTCAGCCAGACATGGTGGCTCACACCTGTAATCCCAGCACTTTGGGAGGCCAAGGCGGGTGGATCACCTAAAGTCAGGAGTTCAAGACCAAACTGGCCAACATGGTGAAACCCTGTCCCTACAAAAATACAAAAATTAGCCGGCCATAATGGTAGGTACCTGTGATTCTGTCTCACAGAATCTCAAGAAGACTTCAACAAACAAGACTCAGGAAAGAAAGGGACTGCAGTAGCCAGAGTAGTTCTGTGAACTGCAGGAGTGGATCTGTCTAAGCAACTTCCAAACCCTCTGTGTCAGAATCGTGCTGGCTGGGCTGGGCACAGTGGCTACCCCTCTAATCCCAGCACTTTGGAAGGCTGAGGCGGATGAGTCACTTGAGTCCAGGAGCTTGAGACCAGCCTGGGCAATATGACCAAACCCCATCTCTGCGGAAAACAAAAGAAATAGCCAGGAGTGGTGGTGCAGGCCTGCATTCCCAGCTACCTGGGAGGCTGAGGTTGAAGTGAGCGATGATCGCAGCACTGTACTCCAGCCTGAGCAATAGAGGGAGACACTGTTTCCAAAAAAAAAAAAAATTAGGAATCATTGGGGTGCTTTTTTTTTTGTCATTTGAAAGACTTCTATAGAATTTTATGCAGTGAAGTTATTTAACAATCGCACAATTAATAGAGCACTTTAAAATTATTGGGTCATTAAATCTCATATTTTTAGCAAACAGATCCATTCCATTAGTTTAATTTTATACCCAAAGTAACCAAAGGAGGGAATTGTGAAGTAGTTTTCACAAGGTCACATAATCAGGTTTGTGCTGATCAAGGTCTTCACTTTAGAACTCTTGCTCCCACAACCTTGAGTTACAGTTCCAATCCAGTGCTTCAGCTGCCTATTAGCTCCCTCTTCAATGTGAGGGAGTGGGAGGTACATGGACACCTGGGGATGGGTGGTAAAGGCAAGGGCTCTTGGCATTAAACATAGAAGTGCCAGCGGCTGGTGTTGGCATTCGCTTTTTGGCTGTGACATAAACCCCAACAGCATGTCTATGCATGCCTACATGATGCAAACATGTTTGCAATAGAGCCTAGTTTGAGATTTTCACAACAGTAAGCCTAAAGTTGTAGTTCCCAGGCTGGGCGCAGTGGCTCATGCGTGTAATCCCAGCACAATGGGAGACTGAGGCGAGCAGATCACCTGAGGTCAGGAGTTCGAGACCAACCTGGCCAACATGGTGAAACCCTGTCTACTAAAAATACAAAAAATAGCAGGGCGTGGTGGCACACGCCTGTAATCCCAGCTACTCGGGAGGCTGAGGCAAGAGAATGACTTGAACCCGGGAAGCGGAGGGTCCAGTTAGCAGAGATCGTACCACTGCATTCCAGCTTGGGCAGCAGAGACTCCAACTCAAAAACAAATAAAATAATGAAGTTGTAGTTCTTAGCACAGGTTTCTGCTTCCCAGAAATGTTAGCCAAAAAAACAAACAAAACCTTGAGCGCAGTTAAATCCAAATCTGCAAGATTGAGGCCTGGGAATTGGTGTGGACATACTTCATTTTATAGTGCTTCATTTTATTGAGCTTCACAGATACTGCAAATTGAAGGTTTGTGGCAGCCTTTCATCGAGCACTATTGGTGCCATTTTTCTAATGTCATATGCTTACTTTATGCCTCAATGTCATATTTTGGCAATCCTCTCAATATTTCAAACTTTCTCACTATTATCTATTAGGGTGATTTGTGATCAGTGATTTTTGATGTTACTCTTGTAATTGTTTTGGGGTCATGAACTTAATCAATAAATGTTTGTGTATTCTGACAGTGCTACCAACCTGCCATCTCCCTGTCTCTCTCCCTCTCCTCAGGCCTTCCTATTCCCTGAGACACAACAGTACTAGGCTAATTAATAACCCAACAACAGGCTCTAAGTGTTCAGATGAAAGAAGGAGTCTTTTGTTTCTCTCTCCTTTTTTTTGAGATGGAGTCTTGCTCTGTCACCCAGGCTGCCGTGCAATGGCACGCCCTTGGCTCACCGCAACCTCTGCCTCCTGGGTTCAAGCGATTCTCCTGCCTCAGCCTCCTGAGCAGCTGGGATTACAGGCACACACCACCATGCCCGAATAATTTTTGTATTTTTAGTAGAGACGGGGTTTCATGATGATGCCCAGGCTGGTCTTGAATTCCTGGCCTTAAGTTATCTGCTCACCTCGGCCTCCCAAAGTGCTAAGATTACAGGTGTGAGCCACCACAACCAGTCCAACATTTTTTTAGACGTAATACTATTACACACTTAATAGACTACGGCACAGTGTAATTTTTTTTTTTTCTGAGACACAGTCTTGCTCTGTTGCCCAGGCTAGAGTGCAGTGGCACAATCTTGGCTGACTGCAACCTCTGCCTTCTGAGGTCAAGCAATTTTTGGGCCTCAGCCTCCCAAGCAGCTGAGATTACATGCATGCATAAAAAAAAATAAAAAACAACAAAGTCCTGACCTCATGGAGTTTATATAATCTGAGGGAAGCAAAAAACAAACAAGTAAGTGCACACATTAGGTGGAAGAAAACTAAAGCAGGGTACGAGGACATGAAGTGGCTGGAGGCAAACTATTTTTTTTAATTTTTTTAATTTTTATTTATTTATTTATTTATTTTTAAATTTTTTTTGTATTTTTAGTAGAGACGGGGTTTCACCATGTTGACCAGGATGGTCTCGATCTCTTGACCTTGTGATCCACCCGCCTCAGCCTCCCAAAGTGCTGGGATTACAGGCGTGAGCCACCACGTCCGGCCCACTATTTTTTTTTTTTTTAAGACGGAGAGTTTCACTCTTGTTACCCAGACTGGAGTGCAATGGCGCCAAACTTAGCTCACTGCAACCTCTGTCTCCCAGGTTCAAGCAATTCTCCTGCCTCAGCCTCCCAAGTAGCTGGGATTACAGGCATGCACCACAATGCCCAGCTAATTTTGTGTATTTTTAGTGAGACGGGGTTTATCCATGTTGGTCAGGCTCGTCTTGAACTCCCGACCTCAGGTGATCCGCCAGCCTCGGCCTCCCAAAGTGCTGGGATTACAGGTTTGAGCCACCCTTGCCCAGCCTATTTTATATAGTCTGATCTGATAAGGTTGTCATGTTATATATAGAGTTTGCTGATAAGAGAGAGGCTTCAAGGACATAATAGCATGAAATACAAAGATACAGAGCATTCCAAGATGAGTTCGAATAGTAGTTGCCCTGAGACAAGAGTGTCTTAACATGGTCAAAGAATTGCCAAGTGGTTTGGCAGGGTGACTGATACCTGTAATCCCAGCACTTTGAAAGGCTGAGGCAGGAGGATCACTTGAGGCCAGGAGTTTGGAACAGCCTTAGCAAATACAGTGAGATCTTGTCTCTACAAAGAAAACAAAAATCTTTTTTGAGACAGGGTCTCACTCTATCACCCAAGCTGAAGTGCAGTGGTGCAATCACAGCTCATAGCAGCCTCGACCTCCTGGGCTCAAGTAATCCGCCTGCCTCAGCCTCCTGAGTAGCTGGGACTACAGGCATGCACCACCATACCTGGCTGATTCTTTTTAATTTTCAGTAGAGATGAGGTCTCACTATGTTGCCCAGGCTGGTCTTGAACCCCTGAGCTCAACCGAAACACCTGCCTCAGCCTCCCAAAGTGTTGGGATTACAGGCATGAGCCACCACCCCTTGCTAAAAAAAAAAATTTTTTTTTAAGTAGCTGGACATGAGGGCACTCATCTGTAGTCCCAGCTGCTTCACAGACTGAGGCAGGAGTATCACTTGAGCCCAGAAGTTTGAGATTACAGTGAACTATGGTTGCACAACTGCACACCATCCTGGGCAACAAAGCAAGAACCTGTCTAGAGGAGAGATCCAAGATGGCCGATGACTAGCAGCTCGGGCACGTACCTCCCAGTGAAAGCGCAAAGAACGAGAGGACGTCACACTTTCAGACGAATATTTGTTGCTCACGGACCAGGAGATTCCCAGTGGAGGAGCCCCACGGGTCACCAGGGCGACTCTTGTGGCTGGCGCGGTGGTTTTGCTGGTGCCTCAGCGCGCCAATTCTAGGTGCAGAATCCGGAGATTCCCGGGCAGAAAAGCACCATCAATCTTAACACCGCTGTTTTGGCTGGCACAGTGGACTGCTCAGATTTCGGCGCTGGGAATCAACAAGTTGGACCTCAGAGACCTAGTTAGAAAGTCGGCAATTACAAAGATGACAGACGGATAAATATATAATGAAGGGAAGAAACCAGCGTAAAAAGGTAGAGAACACTCAAAATCAGAATGCCTCTCCCTCTACAGGGGATTGCAATTACCCATCAGTAACGGAACAAGGCTTAATAGATTACACGTGTGTTCCAATAACAGAAGCAGGCTTCAAAACGTGGGTGATAAGAAACTTCTGTGAATTAAAAGAACTTGTTTTAACCCAATGCAAAGAAACTAAGAACCTTGAAAAAAGGTTTGACGAAATGTTAACGAGAATGGACAAGATAGAGAATATAAGTGAATTGATGGAGCTGAAAAACACAACACGAGAACTTCGCAAACCATGCACAAGTTTAAAGAGTCGAATTGATCAAGCAGAAGAAAGGATATCAGAAGTCGAGGACCAGCTCAGTGAAATGAAACGAGAAGGCAAGAATGGAGAAAAAAGGATGAAAAGGAATGAGCAAAGTCTCCAGGAAATACGGGACTATGTGAAAAGACCTAATCTACCTTTGATAGGTGTACCTGAATGTGATGAAGAGAATGAATCCAAGTTGGAAAATACTCTTCAGGATATCATTCAGGAAAACTTTCCCAACCTGGCAAGGAAGGGTAATAATCAACTCCAGGTAATACAGAGAACACCACAAAGATATTCTTCAAGTAGACCAACCCCAAGGCACATAATCGCCAGATTTATTAGGGTTGAAATGAAGGAGAAAATACTAAGGGCAGCCAGAGAGAAAGGTCAGGTTACCCATAAAGGGAAATCTATCAGACTTACAGCAGATCTCTCAGCAGAAACCCTACAAGCCAGAAAAGAGTGGGGATCAATATTCAACATCCTTAAAGAAAAGAACTTTCAACCCAGAATTTCCTATCCAGCCAAACTAAGCTTTATGAGCGAAGGAAAAATTAAATCTTTTGTGAACAAACAAGTACTTAGAGAGTTCACCACCACCAGGCCTGCTTTATAAGAGCTTCTGAAAGAAGCACTATACATATAAAGGAACAACCAATATCAGCCTTTCCAAAAATATATCAAAAAGCAAAGAACATTAACATAATGAAAAATTTACATCAACTAATGGGCAAAACAGCCAGCTAGCATCAAACGCCAGTATTAAACTTACATATATTTTAATTGGATAAAAAGCCAAAACCCATCAGTATGCTGCATCCAGACCCATCTTACATGCAACAATACACAAAGACTCAGAGAGAAGGAGGAAGATTTACCAATCAAACAGAGAGTAAAAATAAACTAATAAACAAAAAGCAGGAGATGCAATTCTCGCCTCTGATAAAGTAGACTTTAAAGCAACAAAGATCAAAAGAGGCAAAGAAGGATATTACATAATGGTAAAAGGATCAATGTAACAAGAAGAGCTAACGATTCTATAGATCAACGAGATAGAAAATTAACAAGGACATCCAGGACTTGAACTCAGACCCAGAACAAGTAAACTTAATAAACATTTATAGAACTCTCCACTTCAAATACACAAAACATACATTACCACCTCACACCTATTCCAAAAGTGACTATATAATTGGAAGTAAATCACTCCTCAGTAATCGCATAGCATTTCATAGGTTTAAATGAAATATTGGTTGGCTGTTTGTTTGTTATCTTCTTCCCTTATTCCTTCCTGATTACATCATCAAGTATAATTATCATTATAAAAGAGGTTTTTAATAACCATTACTAAATTGCGTTCTAGCCTGGGCAAGAAAGCAATACTCTCATTCTCTCTCCCTCTTTCTTTTCCTTTTTCCTCCTCCCCATTCTCTCTCTCTTTCTCTTCCTTTTTCCACCTCCCCATTCTCTCTCTTTCTCTTTTTTCTTCCTCCTTTTCAAATAAAATAAAATAAAATAAAATAAAAGAACCTGTCTAAAAAAAGAAAAAAAGAACAGCAAAGTGACCAATAAAGCTGGAACAGAGTGAGCAAGGAGGAGAGAAATAGGAAATAATGGGCAAGAGCTATATGTGAAGTTGCACACCCTGTAGCAGAATTTCTACTGGACATTCCATTCCATTTGGTTTGATGCAATTGGCTGACTATGACCTGGTCTTATCAAGAAAAACAAACACCTCAGGTTAATGAGTGAAGAAGAAAATGTGTTACTTAAAAGAGCATAGATAACGAGATGAGAAATGCTGGTTGTAATTCTCATTCTGCCTTAAATTTTTACCTTGAGAAGTGTGTGTGAGCAAGAGTGGAAGGAAGTAAAGATGAAAGGGGGAAGGAGATGAAAGGGGGAAGGTGCAAGACTATCATGGAGCTTTGTTTTTTTGTTTTTTTTTGAGACAGAGTCTCACTCCGTCACCAGGCTGGAGTGAAGTGGCACAATCTCAGCTCACTTCAACCTCCACCTCCCAGGTTCAAGCAATTCTCCTGCCTCAGCCTCCTGAGTAGCTGGGACTACAGGCATCTGCCACCATGCCCAGCTAATTTTTGTATTTTTAGTAGAGACAAGGTTTTACCATGTTGGCCAGGCTGGCCTCCGAACTCCTGCCCTCAAGTGATCCGCCCGCCTCAGCCTCTCAAAGTGGTGGGATTATAGGTGTGAACCACCGCGCCAGCCAATCATGGAGCTTTGAATACCATGTTAAGGAATCTTGATCCTGTCCAAGAGTTTTGAACTCAAGTTTCTACAGAGGCCAGGCAGGTAATGTAAATGATCAAGTGTTCTATTTGTTACTATTATGGGAAGTGAGAAGCCAAATCTGGTTGTGGGACCCTGGAATGCAGTCTCAGTACTGCCAGATCTTCCTGTTTTCCAAGGGAATTCATAAATTGGAGATTTTAAAATCTTAGTAAATTATTCAAACCCGGAGGACTGAATAATATACATTAGTAAACCAAATTAGGATCTATCGCATGTCCAAGTACAACCAGGACAATGCAAGACAGAAAGAGTTTTGTGCCCAGAAGTGTCTGGGTCAGAGTATTTTTGGATGTCTTTGCTTATCTGAGCTATTTATATTTGCCTCTCATGTCACCTGTCTGATCCTGGCAGCCAGATTTTGGCCATTACTCAGCTCTGTACTCACCCGCACCACCACCCCCACAAGGATAGCACCACGCTCGGCTAACTTCCAAACGTATATTTAAAAGAAAGAAAAGAGCGGGGAGAAAAAGAAAGAAATGAAAAGCAGATCAGGCAGTTCAGCCTCTTCTCGCGGAGGCGGAGCCGGGCGGAGTCAGGGGCGGGCCGCCTGGCCTGCACCAATCAGAGCCCGGTTGATAGGCGGAGCCTGGAGACTTCGAAGACACGCCCCCCGTCACTTCGCTTACGGAAGCGAAGCCACGGGGATTCGCTTCCGTAAGCAGCCTGGAAACCAGCCTGGGCCTATCCTGCGCGCTGCTGCGGGCTACTATCAGCTGCCAAGAAACCCCGCCCATCTTCCTGCTGATTGGCAGGTGCGGTTTACGTAAGAGGAGCCTGTTGCTGAGCGAAAAGTCTGTTCTGCAGTTTTCGCTAAGGAGGTGTTAACTCTGAAACCGCACTCGGCGCCCTGGGGTCAAAAAAACAATACAAGCCACAGTTTATTAAACTGCTACTAAATGCCAGGCTGTGTGCGCCAAACTTTTAATATTAATGGTTGCAGCCACCTTTCTTGAACACCCACCACTATCAGCCAGTCCCTGAGCCAGATCCTTTAAAATAACCGTAAAAATATAAATAATAATTACAGTTTATTGAGCATTTCATTTGCATCAAGACTTGTTAAGGGGTTTGCATGCATAAACTCTCATTCTTACAACAGAACGGTGCAGGTAAATTACTGCCTATTTAACATGCAGTCCTGTAGACCCAGCTATTCCGGAGGGGGAGTGGGGAGGACTCAGGAGCTCCAAACTGCAGTGAGCTATGATCGCGCCACTGCACTCTAGCCTGGGCGACAGAACGAAACCTGTCTCAAAAAAACAAAAACATAATAAAACAAAAACAGGAAACAGGTTCAGAGAAGTGAAGTGACTTGCTCAGGTTCACAAAGAAAGGGTTGGAATTGGCACCTTCAACACCGCCATCCTGATTCCAAGTGTGGCTTTTTAGGGAGGGGGTCGGGATACAGAAGTCCGCTGGGGATAGGGAAAGGTATGACAGGATGGTGGCGGGCCAGAGGCGTTGTTCCAGGGACAAGCCTCAGGGTGATTCTCTGAGAATAGGATGTATAGAGAGCTTCCGGGAGTGAAAGGTTGGGGAAGGAAGGCAGACCAGAAGAAAGAGAGTAGTTGTTCTTTCTCAAAATGTGAGGCTCCTATTAAGGTGTAGGTAGCCCTAGATCCCGAAATTCTAGTCTCCACTCTGTGGCCAACTTTCTAGGGCAAATTCCTTCCTCTCTCTTGACCTGAGGCTTCCTGCCTTGTAAGAGAGGTAGTAAGCCAAAATAATGGGAAGTGCATTCGGGCTGTGAAATATTTGGGGACTCTGGCCCTTTCTGGTAGCAGAGGGAATCTTCAGCAACCACAAGACCTTACTCACCTGTTGCCTGGCCTCTTTTCAAGACCTTCAGGCGGTGATATGGACCCTGACAATCCTATAAACTCAAAACGGTTTGGGCCAGCCCTTTCCCAGTCTGTTCCGACTGAGCTATAGCAGGATCTGGCCTGCAGGGGGCGTTGAGGAACCACTCAGCGGACAAAACTAAACTAAATCAATTACGCAATTTGCCCAAAAGCACCCATTGCGTTAGTTTTCACATTTTATTTAAGAAGCGCAAACGTTTCCAAACCTGAAGATTTCTGTCCTCAGTATGCAATTGAGGAAGGCGAATTATATGAACTTCCAGTTCTCTGTGGCACCAGTTGTCACCATAGCGGCTTTGGAAGATTAGTGCTAATTTCTATTTCTTTGTTTTACAGGTAGGGAAACAGATTCTAAGAGCTGGAAAAAAAAAAAAATTCAGTTTGGGTTACTTGGCTAAAAGCTGGCACCCGAGTTGCCTGACCCCTGGGAAGTGCTCTTAGGAGATAGTTGGCTTTGTTTCTGGGAGTCTGTGGTTGTCCTGCCTGCCAATGTACAACTCCAGAGGACAATTTTGGTTGTGTAGCTTGACAGCTCAGCACCTGTCAGCTCTGTGCAGGAAGGACCTCCCTCAGCACCTAGCACAATGCCTGCTTAATGAGTAATTGAATTTCTGTATGAACAAGCCTTGGAGGGTGGGTCTCCTTTGGCTTTATCAAACCAATCGGAGGGGAACTTCTTATCTGAAAGCTCCCCCTGGGCAGGAATTGTATCTGAGATTAGCGAGTGGGGAAGGAAACCAAGAAGAGCTCAGAAAATGACATCTGGGGTGATAAATCACGGTCCCCAGAATGGTCCCATTACAAGGTCATTATAGTAAAGTGATCCCATAATTTGACACTAGAAAACTAATTCAGGAGAATGAATACAGAACAGGTTAGAATCACATAAAGGTCATAATTTGAAAAAGGATCTAAGCTGAAGACATCTCAAAAACATTTCAAATCCAGTCTAGGCAGGTGTATCTTTGGGACTAGAATGTGATTGAGGAATAAAAATAGCTTTGGCCAATCAGTGGCCTCAACATAGCTGATGCAAGAGTTGAGAGTATGGCAACAGGAGAAGGAGATCTTTACCGAACCAAAAATACAAGGCAGTGCGGAGGGGAGGAATGTGCCCAGCCAGTGGCACCCTGCCATGCCCTGCTGGGCTGCTAGCTTCACCACTAGATTTCCCAGAGCCAGGCACAGCACCTAGTACACACAAG
The DNA here is from genome assembly GCF_030222135.1 of Aotus nancymaae. Taxonomy (NCBI): domain Eukaryota; kingdom Metazoa; phylum Chordata; class Mammalia; order Primates; family Aotidae; genus Aotus; species Aotus nancymaae. Next base: position 24,861,107 of record NW_026988467.1, read on the forward strand.
ATGGTAAATAAATATTTACTGAATGAAAAAGGGAAGGAAGGAACTGGAGCCCCTACCAGCGGCTAGTTGCTGAGTAGGGCGGTTCAGTAATTGTCTTTTCACTTGCTCAAATTCCAGCTGCCCTACCCACCTTCAGATGATAATTTGGCTTTCAGTAAAGGCTCTCTTACAAAGAGGAATGCCCTGGCCTCTCATTATAGGTCGCTTGACAGTTATGTTTTTCACTCCCAATTAATACATCTGCTTTAAGCATCAGTTCCTTCTGTCAGCCTGCTTCCTACATATTCATGTGTTTGTCTCATCAATGGAGCGGTGGAGTTTCTGCATAGGAGTCATTTCTGCCTGGGTTTGAATCCTTATTACTAAGCTATCTGACCTTGGCCCAGACGTGTTACCTCTTGAGCCTCAGTTTTCTCATCAGTCAAATGGAGACACAATAGCCTATTTCACAAGGCTGTGGTGAGAGTTACCTGAGACAGTGATGTATCCTGAATTCTTGCTGGTGCTCAGTAATTCTTAATGTCTGTGCTTCTTCCTGGCTTTTCTTTCTTGGAGACTACGTCACAAAAGATCATTTAATAATATCAAGGCTAGGCATGGTGGCTCACACCTGTAATCCTAGCACTTTGGGAGTCCGAGATGGGCAGATTGCTTGAGCTCAGGAGTTCAACACCAGCCTGGGCAATGTAGTGAACCCCCATCTCTACAAAAAATACGGAAATTAGCCAGGCATGGTGGTGTGCACCTGTAGTCCCAGCTACTCAGGAGGCTGAGATAATAGAATCGCTTGAACCCAGGAAGCAGAGGTTCCAGTGAGCTGAGATTATGCAACTGCACTCCAGCCTGAGCAACAGAGCAAAACTTCATCACGAAAAAAAAAAGGAAAAAAAAATTAGAATTTCAGGTCAGGTTCAGTGGCTCATACCTGTAATTGCAGCACTTTAGAAAGTTGAGACTGGGAATTTGAGACCAGCCTGGGTAACATACTGAGACCCCTGTCTCTACAAAAAATAAAAAGAAATTGGGTGGACAGCATAGTGCACACCTATAGTCCTAGCTACTCGGGAAGATAGTTTGAGCCCAAGAGTCTGAGGTTACAGTCAGCTATGATCACACACCACTACACTCCAGCCTGGGTGACAGAGTAGAAGGAGACTGTCTCAAAAAAGAAAAAAAATTTTCAAGAATTTTTTGCTTTTCTTTCTCACAAAGTTACTATGTAAGTGAAGCTTTGGGAATGATTTAGAGACTTCCTTAAAGATTCTAAGGAGTTATTCAACAGAGGAGGGTAATTCATATACATTCATTCAAAAATATTCACTGACGACTCACTACAAGCATATCTTGTTTTACTGTGCTGCACTTTATTGTGCTTCACAGATACTGAATTTTTTTTTTTTTGAGATAGTCTTGCTCTGTCTCCCAGACTGGAGTGCAGTGGCGCGATCTCAGCTTACTGCCTCCCAGGTTCAAGCAATTCTACTACCTCAGCCTCCCGAGTAGTTGGGATTACAGGCGCTTGCCACCACGCCAGCTAATTTTTATATTCTTAGTAGAGACAGGGTTTTGTGATGTTAGCCAAGCTGGTCTCGAACTCCTGACCTCAGGTGATTCACCCACCTCTGCCTCCCAAAGTGCTGGCCACACCATGCCCAGCCACATGCTGCATTTTTTACAGATGAACATTTGTGTCAACCCTGCCTCAAGCAAGTCTATCAGTGCCATTTTCCAACAGCATGGCTCACTCTGTGTCTCCCGTCCACATTTCAGTAATTCTCATAATAGTTCAATCTTTTTCATTATTATTATATCTGTTATAGTGTTCTGTGATCATTTATCTTTGTTGTTACTACTGTAACTGTGTTTGGGAGTCAGGAATTATGCCCACATAAGACTGCAAATTTAACTGATAAATGTTCTGTGTTCTAGCTGCTCTACCAACCTGGCGGTTTCCGTCTCTCTCCCCTTCTCCTTGGGCTTCTGTTCCCTTAGACACAACAATATTCAAATTCGGCCAATTAATAATCCTACAATGGCCTCTAAGTGTTCAAGTGAAAGGAAGATTTGCTTGCCTCTCACTTTATTTATTTACTTATTTATTTGAGACAGGGTTTTGCTCTGTCGTTCAGGCTGGAATGCATTGCTCAAGCAATCCTCCTGCCTCAGCTTTCCAAGTAGCTGGGATTACAAGCATGCACCACCATGTCCAGCTAATTTTCTTATTTTCTATAGGGACAGAGTCTCGTTATGTTGCCCAGGCTGGTCTCAAACTCCTGGGCTCCTCCTGCTGTGGCCCCCACAAAGTGCTGGGATTATAGGCACGAGTCACCGAGCCTAGCTGCATGTCTTTCACTTTAAATCAAAAGCTAGAAATCAAGCTTAGTGAAGAATGCATGCGGAAGGCCACGACGGGCCAAAAGCTAGGTCTCTTAAGCCAAATAGCCAAGTTGAGAATACAAAGGAAACATTTTTTTTTTTTGAGACGGAGTCCCACTCTGTCACCCCGTGGAGTACAATGGTATGGTATCGGCTTATTGCAACCTCCACCTCCTGGGTTCAAGTGGTTCTCTTGCCTCAGCCTCTCAAGTAGCTAGGATTACAGGCACACACCACCACACCCAGCTAATTTTGTATTTTTAGTAGAGACAGGGTTTCACCATGTTGGCCAGGCTGGTCTTGAACTCCTGACATCGTGATCCACCTGCCTCATCCTCCCAAAGTGCTGGGATTACAGGCATGAGCCACTGCGCTCAGCCAAAAAAAAAAAATTATTAAAGAAAAATTTTAAGTACTACTCCAATAAACACATGAATGACAAGAAAGCGAAACAAGCCGACAGGCCGGGTGCTGAGATGATATTGGCATTTTTGTCCATACAGTTTTGTTTTCTGTTTTGAGTCTTGCTCTGTTACTTAGGCTGGAGTGCAGTGGTGTGATCTCAGCTCACAGCAACCTTCACCTCCCAGGTTCAAGCGGTTCTCCTGCCTCCTGGGTGACTGGATTGCAGGCACCTGCCAGTATACTCAGCTAATTATTATTATTATTATTATTTTTGATACAGAGTCTTGCTCTGTCAGGCACCAGACTGGAGTGCAGTGGCGTGATCTCAGCTCACTGCAACCTCCGCCTCCCAGATTCAAGCAATTCTTCTGCCTGAGCCTCCCAAGTAGCTGGGATTACAGGTGTGCACCACCACGCCCAGCTAATTTTTGTATTTTTTAGTAGAGATGGGGTTTCACCGTGTTGGCCAGCATGGTTTTGATCTCTTGACCTCGTGATCCACCCACCTCAGCCTCCCAAAGTGCTGGGATTACAGGCATAAGCCACCACGCCCGGCTACTTTTTGTATTTTTAGTAGAGACACGGTTTCACCATGTTGGCTAGGCTGGTCTTGAACTCCTGACCTCAAGTGATCCGCCTGCCTCCCAAAGTGCTGGGATTATAGGAGTGAGCCACTGTGCCTGGAAATAAAGTATTTTTAAATTAAGGTATGTACTTTTTTTTTTTTTAAAGAAAAAAAGAAGAGAGAAAGCTTCCACGAAGAATGTGGAAGGGGACCCCAGAGAGGATATCCTTGTACTTTTTTTTTTTTAGATAAATGCGTTACACACTTAATAGACTACGGTATAGTGCAAACATGACTTTTTTTTTTTTTTTTTTTTTTGAGACAGAGTCTTGCTCTTGTCACCCAGGCTGCAGTGCAGTGGTACGAGCTCAGCTCACTGCAGCCTCTGCCTCTCAGGTTCAAGTGATTCTCCTGCCTCAGCCTCCTGAGTAGCTGGGATTACAGGTGCCTGCCACCATGTGTGCCTAATTTTTTTATTTTTAGTAGAGACAGGTTTTTGTCATGTTGTCCAGGCTGGTCTCGAACTCCTGACCTCGTGATTCGCCTGCCTCGGTCTCCCAAAGTACTTTTTTTTTTTTGAGACGGAATTTCGCTCTTGTTACCCAGGCTGGAGTGCAATGGCGCGATCTTGGCTCACCGCAACCTCCGCCTCCTGGGTTCAGGCAATTCTCCTGCCTCAGCCTCCTGAGTAGCTGGGATTACAGGCACGCGCCACCATGCCCAGCTAATTTTTTGTATTTTTAGTAGAGACGGGGTTTCACCATGTTGACCAGGATGGTCTCGATCTCTTGACCTCGTGATCCACCCGCCTCGGCCTCCCAAAGTGCTGGGATTACAGGCGTGAGCCACTGCGCCCGGCTCCCAAAGTACTTTGATTACAGGCATGAGCCACTGTGCCCAGCTCTAGATTATTTTTTTCTCCATACATAATCAAAGAAATTTTACCTATTTTAAGACAGGGTCTTTTTTTTGAGACAGCGTCTCACTCTGTCACCCAGGCTTTAGTGCATTGGCATAATCATGGCTCACTGCAGCCTCAACTGCCTATGCTCAATCGATTCTCCCACCTCAGCCTCCTGAGTAGCTGAGATTATAGGCACATGCCACCACACCCTGCTGATTTTTGTATTTTTTGTGAGTACAGGGTTTCTCCATGTTGACCAGGCTAGTCTCGATCGAACTCTTGGGCTCAAGGGAGCCTCCCTTTTGGCCTCCACAAATGCTGGGATTACAGGTGTTAGCCACCATGCCTGGCCAATTTTACCTTTCTGAGCTCTAGTTTCCTCACTTTGTACAAGTGGTCAATACTATATTCCATTATCAGTAGAGGGAAGTGGTGAGATATATACACAATATCAAAGATATTTTAAATTAAGGTATGTACACCAAGTTTGGAGATCAGTGGTAGAAAGAGAAATAGAATGTGCTCAAGGTGTTGAGGACTGGGCAAGATTGCTTTCAGGTGAGCTTTTTGAAGGAGGTGTCATTTTAAAGTCTTTCAGGCCACAAACAGGAACGAAGGCATTGAATGATGGATACAATTTCAATGGGTAAAAATTTGCAAGGAAGAGTACTGAAAGAAAGATTTGAAGGCCAAACAAGAAAGGAGGCTGTTGCAGGTGATAAGAATGGAAGGGTAGGCTGGGTGTAGTCGCTCACGCCTGTAATCCCAGCACTTTGGGAGGCCAAGGCTGGTGAATCTCTTGAGGTTGGGACTTCGAGACTAGCCTGGTCAACATGGTGAAACCCTGTCTTTAAAATAATAACAATAATAATAAGAAGAAGAATGGAAGGGTAAATTAAGACACATCTTGGCAAACCTTGAATCTTAACATAGGAGTTTGATTTTTTTTTTTTTTTTTTTTTTTGAGACAGACTTTTGCCCTGTCACCCAGGCTGGAGTGCAGCGGCACAATCTTGACCCACTGCAACCTCTGCCTCCTGGGTTCAAGTGATTTTCCTGCCTTAGCCTCCTGAGTAGCTGGGACTACAGGCGTGCGCCACCATGCTTGGCTAAATTTCATATTTTTAGTAGAGATGGGGTTTCACCATGTTGGCCAGGCTGGTCTTGAACTTCTGACCTCAGGTGATCTGCCTGCCTTGGCCTCCCAAAGTGCTGGGATTATAGGCATGAGCAACTGTGCCCGCCCAAGGAGTTTGATCTTAATTCTGAAATACCAGTGAATACCACTGAAATACCAGTGAAGCCTTTTGATCTAGACTTCGACATTATGTAGTAAATTTTTTAAATTAAAGCTGAAGCTGACACAGGGTAGTTTAGAGGGGAAGTTAATGCAAAGGAAGATTCAGTGACTAAGGGCATATGATTGATAGGACATTGTGCTAGGTGACATAGGGAAGGAGACAGATGTCAAGATGTAGACCCTGCCAGCTGTGCATGATGGCTCAGGCCTGTAATCCCAGCGCTTTGGGAGGCCGAGGTGGGCAGATCATGAGGTCAGGAGTTCGAGACCAGTCTGACCAACATGATGAAACCCCATCTCTACTAAAAATACAAAAATTAGCCAGGCGTGGTGGCATGTACCTATAATCCCAGCTACTCTGGAGACTGAGGCAGGAGAATCACTTGAATGTGGGAGGCAGAGGTTACAGTGAGCCGAGATCGCAACACTGCACTCCAGCCTGGGTGACAGAGCAAGACTCCATCTAAAAAAAAAAAAAATGTTGACCCTGCTCTCAAAAAGGAGTTTGTAATTAAAAAGATCTGATGGCTGGGCGCCGTGGCTCACGCCTGTAATCCCAACACTTTGGGAGGTCGAGGCAGGTGGTTCATGAGATCAGGAGATCAAGACTATCCTGGTCAACATGGTGAAACCCCGTCTCTACTAAAATGCAAAAAAATTAGCTGGGCGTGGTGGTGCGCGCCTGTAGTCCCAGCTACTTGGGAGGCTGAGGCAGGGGAATCGTTTGAACCTGGGAGGCATAGGTTGCAGTTAGCTGAGATCACACCACTGCACTAAAGCCTGATGATAGACCGAAACTTCATCTCAAAAAGGAAAAAAAAGATCAGATAAGCCAGACTCAGTAGTGCACACCTGTAGCCCCAGTGACTTGGGGGGCTTAGGAGGGAATATTGCTTAAGCCCAGGAATTCGAAGCTGCAGTGTGCTATGAACATGCTACTATACTCCAGTCTGGTGACAGATAAACCCCATCTCTAAAAAATAATACTAATAAAAAGAAGAAAGGGTCAGATAAAACATGTATATAGAGAATTACAATACAAGGTAGAGTGTGGGGGGCATGGTGGCTCATGCTTGTAATCCTAGCACTCTGGGAGGCTGAGGTGAGAGAATGGCTTGAGCTCAGGAGTTTGAGACCAGCCTGGGCAACATAGTGAGACCCTGTCTCTACTTAAAAAAAAAAAAAAAAAACAAGGTAGAATATGATATATATTAAAAGAGATCCAGCTCAAGTGCCTTGGGAGCTTAGGGGAGGGTGAGATTAATGTCCTTCTCCCAAGAAGCTGGAGGTAGGAGACCAAGTTGGTTTCATCTTTGGAATTGTAAGCCTAGACTCAGAAGTCTCAAGAGGGGGACATTGGGGGGGTCTTCTCCACCGTCACCCCTGCCAGGATTCCCTGTCTAGAATAAACAATAACTTTAAGGAGGTCTGAAGGAAAACTGTGAAGGAAGAGGCTCCATTTGAAGTGAGTAGAAAATGAATTTAGCTTTGAGGTGCTGAGGTGTTGGTAGAGGCAACTTTCTGTCAAAAGGAGAGCTGAAGGCCAGGAAGTGGATGAGATCAGGGAGAGTGTCTGGAGGGAAGAGGGATAAAAACAGAAACTGGGGAAGCACCCACGTTTTAGGGAGTGGGTGGTGAAAGAGTAGTCAGAGAAGGAGTGGCCAAGAGGGAGAGGTGAGAATAGATCCAGCAGAACACCTTGTTACAAAGTTTCGAGGAGGGTGGCAGGGGTGGAAGCCAGGACTGATAGCAGAAGGAAGAAAACTTTCAGCAATAGGGATTGAGGTTTTCAAGGAATGAAGGCTTTTCCTGAGACTCCACAAATAGGGTGAATTACCTGTGTCTGTCACCTTTGGAGCTTCCCCGAGGCTAGTGGGGAGCAGGGTTGTACCCTCTGACCTCTAAATATCTGGGGTTCAGTTATGTAATTAGCAACACCGGATAGGACAGGAGCCAAACCTCTGCTAACCCTAACCAGTCCCTCCAGGAACCGAAAATATGAAGAATACATTTAGGAGAGATTTCACACTCGGCTGTCTGGCCTAGCCCAGTGAAGTCCCTTTTCATCACGCAACCCAAATGACTCTCCGGGCTGTCACTGCCGTCTGGTATTGCCAGCGATCTGACTAAACCGTCTTGCAAAAGTTTGCAGCATTCGCCTTAGGCGGACTACAACTCCCAGAGTTCCGGGCGTTCCCCGGTGCTGATTAGCGAAGCCATTGACTCCAGGGGGCGGGGTCTTCCCCGCCTCCCCGGGGAAACAGACCTCTGATTGGCTGGACCGCGGGGCTTTTGTGTCCCCGCCCTCCCCCGAGGACCGCAGCGGGCTGAGCTGCTGGGGTCTAGAGCCGGGCGAGCACTGGCAGTTCCGCGGCGGGGATGCTGAGGAGCGCTGAGTCCGCGAGCAGCCCTGGCCCCTGCGGACTTCCGAGGCCGTGAAAACCCCTGCGCCGCGGCCCTTCCCAGGTACCCGAGGCCGTTCGCCGCTCCCGAGACCCGACTGGGGGAAGAGTCCAGCACCGCAGCGGCCGTTCTCGGATTCCGGAGCGTTCTGGAGCCCCGAGAGACGCCCCAGGATTCTAGAAGCTCCCCAGCGGCGCCCAGTCCCGGCTTCCTTAGGGCGTCCGTCCGAAATCCGCTCGGGTGCACGGGTCATCGGCAAGCCACGGCCGGGTCCTCGCGCGCACCATGATCGTGGCTGACTCCGAGTGCCGCGCGGAGCTCAAGGGCTACCTGCAGTTCGCCCGGGGCGGCGTCGGCGGCTCGGGCCCCGGAGAGGTAAGCGGCGGCCGTGCGATGCCCCTCTTCCCTGGAAACCTGACCCGCGTCTGAGCCGCAGGCTGTCTGGAGCTGAGTTGGTGCACTCCGGGCTCCCGGAGGGAAAGCCGAGCGCGTAACCCGGGACCAGGGTTGCATCAACTGGCAGCCGCGGCCCTCGGCACCCCTCCCCCTCCCTTTCCCCTCCTCTCCCCTCCCCCCTCCCCGGGGCAGCGGAGCCCTCCTCGGCTCCCTCCGACTCCTAGCCAATGAGAGAGAAGCCTTCTCGAGGCTCTCCGGGCTTGGGGCTCCTGAGCGTCTTCAAGTCCGGGCAAATCCCGGCCGGAGCGGCCCGACCACTCCTCCTCCCCGCCCCCTTCCGCGGAGTCCCTTCCTCTTCTCGGGGGCCGGCGGGCTGAGGACCCTTTCTGGGGTGCGTTCCGGCTCCTGTCCCCCAGCGCCGGGACTGCCCAGCGAAAGTCGACCTCATCCCCTGCCCCCTGCACCCCTACTTTGGAGGAGGGCGCGGGGGCTCTGGGGGCTTGGCGGGCCGCCCAGTACGTGGCGGCGGCAGCCAAAGGTGGAGGGAGAGGGGACAACCTCGGTCGCGGCTCCAGAAGCCAAGCGCGGGTTAGGCTGCGCTCTGCTAAGTAAGTGGTCTGAGGCCCCAGAAGTTTGTTTTCCAGAAATTCCTCCCCCGTCCTCCCTTCTCGCCGCCCCCACACCCCCCTCGCCGCACCCCAGCATAGCCCGGAGGGACTTTGCAGGGAGACCCAGAGTTAGGCTGGACCTAACCAGACTGACTGTTCGCACTCCACCACTACCAGCAGCAGCGATGATGGACATCATATCATTTATTATGCGTCTACTAGATACCAGGCTCTGAGGTTTTTTCGCCTTTAACCTGAGTCCTCAGGACTAAACCAGTGAAATACAGGCTACGCTATAGCCCCATTTCACAGGATGAGACCATTGAGGCCCACGATGGGCTTAGAGAGAGGCTTTCTTCATTAACTCCACTGAATAGCAGCATTAAGAAGCCTTATAATTTCGGAGATTGCTTGGCACTAGGAGCTTCTAATTGCTTTAGTTTACAGGCCTAGAGTGTGGTGGAGGTTGTATTCTGGACCTGGGATTTGGTGGACTGCTGTGTGAACCCAGGGAAATCCCTGCTATTCTCTGAGCACCGTGGTTTCTGGGGGTCCTACCTCGGTCGGTGCATGGTTTGTGCCCTGCTTTTTGTTAGCTTGCTTACCCTTCCTTGCCATGATTTAGGAGCGCCATGTGGAGGAATGGCTCTTCTGCAGCTTCTTGACGACAAGTGACTTCTTTGGAAAGATGGAGATAATGTTACTATTGAGAACACGTGGACACTAGAGAGCAAGAGTGCTAGGTTCATGTCCCAGCCCTCTTGCTAACTTGCTGTGTGTGGCTCAGCCGGTAATCACTTCTCTGATCTGTAGTTTCTTCCTATGGGGATTTGACAGTATCTCTAAGGGACTGTTGGGACAATTAACCAGAATACAAGCAAAGGCTGAAGCGCTGTGACTGGAACATAGTAACTGCATAAAACTTGCTAGCTATTAGAATGTGGCTGTGACACACACAGCTTTCTCCAGAGTGTCTCACAAGGGGGTGCCCCAGCCTGTTCCTGAGATGAAACTTAGTACACCCCTCTGGGACAGTGCCTGGGAGCTGGTCCAGGGCGAAAAGGCTTTAAGGGAGGGATCTTTACACAGAAGCCATGTTTTCCTTAGTGGAGAAAACTGGTGCTATCTGGGAGGTTTTGTTGTTTTTTTTGTTATTGTTGTTTTTTGGAGGTTTTTTTTTTTTTTTTTTTTTTTTTTTGAGATGGAGTTTCACTCTTGTTGCCCAGGCTGGAGTGCAGTGGTGTGATCTTGGCTCACCACAACTTCCGCCTCCTAAATTCAAGCGCTTCTCCTGTCTCAGCCGCCTGAGTAGCTGAGATTACAGGCATGTGCCACCATGCTCAGCTAATTTTTGTATTTTTAGTAGAGATGGGGTTTCTCCATGTTAATCAGGCTGGTCTCGAACTCCTGACCTCGGGTGATCCGCCCACCTCAGCCTCCCAAAGTGCTGGGATTACAGGCCTGAGCCACCGTGCCCAGCCAGGTTTATTTTTCTTTATTTTTTGAGACTGAGTCTTGCTCTGTTGCCCAGGCTGAAGTGCAATGTCCTGATCTCAGCTCACTGCAACCTCTACCTCCCGGTTCAAGCAATTCTCCTGCCTCAGCCTCCCTAGTAGCTGGGATTACAGGCATGCACCACCATGCCCAGCTAATCTTTGTATTTTTAGTAGAGATGGAGTTTCACTGTGTTGGCCAGACTGGTCTCGAACTCCTGACCTCAGATGATCCACCTGCCTTGGTCTCTTAAAGTGCTGGGATTATAGGCATGAGCCACCGCACCTAGCCTACCTGGGAGGTTTCTATGTATTCCCTCTTGAGAAAAGAGGACCTTGTCACAGTTTCTGCTTTAAGTGGCATCCTTGGAAGACAGCAGGGTGCTGATCTTTGAGTCGGGTGCCTGAGGCCCAAGAGAAGACCCAGGTGTGCAGCTCCCTTAATTCCTCGTCACTTCACCACACACTCCCTTTCAGGAGCTCATTGCCTTCAGATGTGTGACAGTTCCAAGGCCTTCACTCTAGTACTGGTAATATTGGGCTCCAGAATAACTTTCTCGGCCAGATGCAGTGCCTCATGCCTGTAATACCAACACTTTGGGAGGCTGAGGCAGACGGATTGCTTGAGCCCAGGAGTTCAAGACCAGCCTGGACCACATGGTGAAACCCTATCTCTACAAAATAAACAAAAGTTAGCCAGGCATGGTGGTGTGTTCCAGCTACTTGGAAGACTGAGGTGGGAGGATTGCTTGAGCCTGGGAGGTGGAGGTTGCAGTGAAGTGTGATCATTCCACTGCACTCCAGCCTAGGTGACAGAGCAAGATTCTGTCTTAGAAAAACCCCGAAATTTCTCAGGCATCATTTCTTTAGAGAAGTCCTTCCTCCTCCACCAGATAAGTCCTCTTGCACACCTTCCTTCAGTCCTCCTCCTCCATTGTTGGAGCTTTGGTCCCAGTTATGTGAAACAGTCCCTTGCTGGAGACACCCTGTAGGTCTCATCTCCAGCGCTGCTCTTTGCACCTAATAAGTGTTGGTGACTAGTTGCCCCTTGTTGGCTTAGCTGACCCTTGTGAACTATTCCAGCCTTGGAGTCAGATCTGAATTGTGCGCATTTGGAAGAGGATCTTTCTGACCTGTCTCCAAAGAAGGGATTACAAGAACTATTTCCCTCTGGGTGGTTGGGAGGAATTGGCACGATCAGATGTGTAAAGCACTTAGCATGGTGCCCAGTTCGTGATGGGCAGACAAGTATATGGCACCACTCACTCACACCCCTCCACCCGGCCCGCTCCAAGGCTGGAGGTCAGTGGCTGCTTGGGCTGTATTTCTGTATCGTCTTCTCAGGCGTAAACCCAGGCATATATCTGAATTCAGCTGGGAGCGGGGGAAGGAGAGAGAGTGTCTGTTCCTTCCCAGCTGGCAGAGTGAGTTACCAGGTGTCTGTAGCTGAGTCCAGGGATTTGTAGGCTCTATAAAGGATAATATAGGGTAACCAAGAATAAAGGCTGGGGCTTCTCCAAGAAGCGGATATGGGTAGAGTGGACAGAACCCTTGGAAGCCAGACTGAACTGGGTTCAACTCTGCAAGTCTGGGGCCACTTCCTGAAGCTGTTATTGTGAAGTAGAATGGACCTTAGAAGCCAGACAGCCCTGGGTTCAGATCTCAGATTGGCCACTTGTCAGCTGGTGCCTAATCTTTGAACCCTTCATCTTTCCTTGTGTGCAAAATAGACTCCGCCCCCACCCCAAAACAGATGAAAATTAGATGGAACCTGTGTGCAAGTACTTGAGCTAATTTAAAAGTTAACATATAGTAAGTGCTTAAATTAGGATCCATGCCAGGTGTGGTGGCTCATACCTGTAATCCCAGCACTTTGGGTGGTTGAGGCAGAAAGATCGCTTAAGCCCAAGAGTTTGAGACCAGCCTGGGCAACACAGTGAGACCCCATCTCTCTATATAAAAAAAATTAGGAGCCAGGCACAGGTCTGGGGCCATTATCCTCTTTTTATAGCTTCTGTGAAGACCTTTCTGTTGAATGACCACCTAGAGGGTTAACTTCAGTGTTCCTGCTGCCCCATGTGATCTGTTTAGTTGAAACTATAAGAATAGCCACCATTGGTTCTCCCTCTGTCCCACACTAGCTCTGTTATTTTGGACAGGTAACCTGACCCCTCTGTGTTGCCCTTTCTTGTTTTGTAACGTGGAACTGGGATCATGCCTTTATCAGGTCTGCTGAACCCACCCAATATAGTGCCCCTCATCACATGTGGTTATTTAAATTTAGAGAAAATGAAAATGTTTTGCTTGCATTTGTCACATTTCAAATGTTCAGTCTCAGTGACTAGGGACTCTTGCATTTCTTGGACAGTACAGATATAAAACATTCCATCATTGCAGAAAATTCTGTTGGACTGTGCTATGCTAGGCATTGGGGTAACAACGGGGAACTAGATTCAGTGTGTGCCCTGAAGTTTGACAGGTGCTGTGACTGGAGCTTCTCACTCTTGGTGAGCCTCAGATGCAACAGCCTGGAGACTTTTGAGACCTTGAGAAGTTTAGAGAATGGAGAATCATTTTTGCAGTTGCAGAAACCTGGTTTGTATCCCAGCTTTCCTACTGCCTTCCTGCCTGATTGGCCAGAAGTGAGTTGACCTCTCTGAGTTTTGTCTCTCATCTGTAAAATGGAAGCCCTGGTAGTAGCTTCTGCCTTGAAGTTAAGGTAGTGCGTGTGAAATTAACACTTAGCCAGTGGTAACCAGCCTTGTTACGTACCATTATTATTACTGACTCCCCATTCCAGGGAATTGCAGCAGAGAGGGCTGATTTGGAGGTGTCATTTCTTGACAGTAGTATGCTGCCCTGCTGGTCTCAGGGTCGTGGAAGCATTCAGGCTATTGGTGCCATGGATTCACATCTACTTGGTCTTCCCTTCAGGGCTTTATACTGTCTGTTTCCCCTGACTGGCTGGTCCCCCTAGTTTTTTTTTTTTTTTTTTAGACAGAGTTTCGCTCTTTGTGCTCAGGCTGGAGTGCAGTGGCGCGACTCGGCTCACCACAATCTCCGCCTCCCAGGTTCAAGCGATTCTTGTGCTTCAGCCTCCCAAGTAGCTGGGATTACCGGCATATGCCACCACACCTGGCTAATTTTTGTGTTATTAGTAGAGACGGGGTTTCTCCATGTTGGTCAAGCTGGTCTTGAACTCCCAACCTGAGGTGATCCGCCTGCCTCAGCCTCCCAAAGTGCTAGGATTACAGGCATGAGCCATCGCACCCAGCTTTTTTTTTTTTTTTTTTTAAGAAGGTGTCTTGCTTTGTTGCCCAGGCTGGTCTCAAATTCCTAGCCTCAGGTAATCCTCCCCAACCAAGCCTTCTAAAGTACTAGGGTTACAGGTGTGAACCACCCTCCCTAGGCCCCCTACATCTTTACGGGCCTTGCTGCCTTCTCATCATTTAGATATCAGTTCAAAGACCACCTCCTCAGTGGCTTTTCCTGTCTTCTTATGCTAGAATATTGCACACTCTCCCACCCCGTCATAGAGTTATTGCTTTATTGCACTCAACTTATAGAATCTGTGCTTTAAAATCCTATTTATCAGATTCTGAATCATATGAAGGCTGAGGGCTTTGTCTTTTCACTATTCTATTCTTGCTGCTTGTAACATAGCCATCAAAAATATTTGTTGAGTGAACAAATTAATTCTGTTTCCACCTGGAAAGTACTTAGCATAGTGCCTTATACTTGAGAAAGTGATCAATAAATGGTATAAACAATGGTCCTCACCCTGGCTGTATGGGGCCCCCACCCCAGACAACTAAATTAGAATTGCTGGAGGTGGGACCTTGGCATTATTTTTTTTTTTAAAGCTTCTCAGAGGATTCTAATGTACTGCTTGAGTTGAGAAGCCCTTGTTTGATACAGCAAGGAGGTTAATGATAGCTGACTTTTATTAAGTGCTTATTGTGATGGAGGTAGTGAGGTAAGCTACACAGTGTTATCTTACTAACACTTATCACTAGCCACTGAAAGTAGTTACTGTTATTTCCATTATTTGGTGAGGAAACAGCCTCGTAAAGCTAAGGGATAGCAGGTGGTGGAGCTGTCATTTAAGCTCATGCAATTTATGTCAAGAACCCCTATCTTTTCTTTCTCTTTCTCTTTCTCTTTTTTTTTTTTTTTTTTTTTTTTTTGAGATGGGGTCTTGCCCTCCTTCCCAGGCTGGAATGCAGTGGCACAATAATAGCTTGCTATAACCCCAAACTCCTAGACCCAGGCAGTCCTCCTGCCTCAGCCTCTTGAGTACTTGAGACTACACGTTGTGTGGCACCATGCCCAGCAAATTTACTAACTTTTTATAGAGACAGGGGTCTCACTGTGTTGCCCAGGCTGGTCTCAAACTCCTGGCCTCAAACATTCCTCCCACCTCAGCCTCCCAAGGTGCTGGGATGAGCTTCAGTGCCATCCAAGGGCCCCTATTTTTTACCAAACTGTATGTTGTTGTTATTGTTATTGCCGAAAATGTTGATGGATCCAGACCCATGACTTAGAGCTCCTTCTTTTGACAGTTCTTAGGTCAGATTTTGGAGTGAGCTGGGATTCCCAAGGCTATTCCTGTCCCTCCATAGCACCCTTGATGGGCCCTCTCTGCCTCCCTCAGTTCTGCCCCACCCTACCCTGCTGTGGCTTGCTATCTGTTCTCAGGTCCCCTGAGGCGGAGCCCCAATTTGTGGAGTCAGCAATCCTTATCTCCTAGACAGAGCTGTTGGGTTTTTTCTTTGGTGAGGGGGGAGGGAAGCTCCAAAGGGGAGTGCTTAGGGATTGTGGTGGTTACTACGCTGAACTTGGACCACCCTGGCCCGGAAGTTCCCAGAAGTGTGGGCTGAAAGGGGCCTGCACAGTCAGCTTAACTCCCATTTTGAAGGTAGCTGGGCTACTTTACCTACCAGGATTGAGGCCCGGATAGTCTAGGCCTTTAACTTTCCCAGAGCCACATAGCAAGTTAGTCACAGGATTGGTACCTACCCCAGAGACTTTGTAGTCTTCTGGAGTCCCAGAGCTCTGCCTCCTCAGTGGGCTTTTGGCCATCTGAGGAGGAAGGTTCAATTACAATTTTTAGTTCCCGGCTAACCTGAGGGCTGGTCCTAAGTCTGGGGATCTTAATGGGGAGGGGAGCACTAGGCGTCTCCTATCCCTGTCCAGTGAAGGCATGGCTTTGATTTAGGGTAAACTGTATCCAAGGCCAGTGCTGAGAGCTGCCTCCACTCTCAGATTAACAAAATAAATAAGTAGAGCATCCTTCCTGAACCCCATCTCTAGGACAAGGAGAAGCAGATGTAGTGAGTACGTGATTCTTGTGGTTTCTAAAGAGGCTCCAACATACACAGGTCAAAACAGTTGCTACCATCAGCCTTGTACACCCTGCTCGGATTCTCTCCGTGCCTTTCTGCTTTCTCTGTCTTCATTCACAGACTAGTATGAATGGCCTGGCACTGCTCTTCACTAAATGTGATCTTGTAGGTTTTGGGGTCACAGGTGAGGGCCAGAAAAAGGTTCCTAGACCCTGTGATTTAGCTTTGCAAAAGGATTACTGGGACTGGGCCAGTAATTTAAATGGAAGTCCATGGGAGGAGGAGGTAGGGTTTTAAGCCAGTTGTTCAGATTTATACTTCAGAAAGTTAATGTGGCTATTGGGTAAAGGATGGATAGGAGAGGGCAGTGCTGAGGAGGCCGGGGGACAATTGGTGAGGCTATGAGTAGTGGTCCAGGCAAGAGGGGGTGGTAGTTGTTGAGGTAGTGGTGGGATACAGCCAGGCATGGCAGCTCCTGTCTATAATCCCAGTGCTTTGGGAGGCCAAGGCAGGAGAATCCATTGAGCCCAGCAGTTTGAGGCTACAGTGAGCTGTGATTGCACTACTAAAGAAGAAAGAAATGAACATATAAGAGAGATTGAAGCTGGTGCTGAGGCATCTGGGGTACTTGGTTACCTGGCTTCAGGGTACAAACCATGGGGTGTTCTTGTATGAGTTCTCTGGCGCCACTAAGAAGGTGGCCTCCTGGAGATGCACAGCATGGTGGCTATATATTTCCTTCTCCAGGCCCATCCCACCTCGCAATGCTGGGATTTTTGGGTCCCAGCCCAGTTCCTGAAGAACTCAGCCTGGAGTGAGCCTTCTTTCTTGCTTACCCTTCCAAACATGCATATATCTCCCACCTGGCTCCACCACGCAAGGTGTGCTAAAAAGGTGGGTTTAACAGCTCACTGTAGCCCCTTGGATAGGAGGAAGTGGCTGGATAGGTAACAATCCTCTTTATTCTCCCTTCCACCATGGACTAACCTCCATGCGTTTCCTCCCAGGAGCAGAGGGAGAGCCGGGCTCGGCGAGGTCCTCGAGGGCCCAGCGCCTTCATCCCTGTGGAGGAGGTAAGCTTGGAAGGGGTTAGAGATCTTCGGTCCCTGGGAAGAAAGGACATGGCGTGTTGGTGGGCAGGTGTCTTTGCCTGTGCCTTAAATTGCAGCTTTGAAACTATTCCTCTCTGATTTCTGATTCATTTAATTCACAAAACGGCTCTATGAATTCAGCAGGCGCTATCAACCCCATTTTGCTGGGAAGAAACAGACTCAAAGAGATCAAGTGCTAATAACAGCCAGGTAGTGGCCAAACTTTTATGTCTTTTTTTTCATGACCAAACTTTTGGTACCTTAGATCAGTGCCTGTTTTCCCTTAAGAAGATACAACTATTTATGTTTATCTTCTCATCCATGACTGTGCATATAATAATACATGTTCTTTTCTGTTTCAAAAGTAATATATGTTTATTATTTTTGAAATTTCCATTGTTTCAGAAAGCCCTGATCTCCTGTATCCTCCTGCACCCTGCAGAGATCATCACTGTTAACCATTTGCCACTGTTTACTGTGCTTTTTTTCAAGCCAATACTTTCAGTACAGAACCAAGGTCATAGTTTACAACTTGTTTTTTTATTTTGTTTTTCACTTAATACAAGAAAGACATCTTTCATCTACTGAGTTCATTCATTCATTCATTTACTTAATGTATCTATTGAATGATTAATCTGTGTCAGTCACTGTTCTGGTTGCTTGGGATATAGCAGTGAACAAGACAGACAAAAATCTTTGCCATTGTGGAGCTTACATTCTAGTGTGTTGGGATAGTGGAGATACCTTCAAAACGTATGCAGAAAAATGTAAATAAAACTAGTGTCCTCATTTTCTTTGGCCTTCAATGAACAAGGGCAAATTTTTTGTTTCCTTTCCTCTTTGCTCTTTTGTTCTCCAAATGTGTGAGTGGTTAATGAGCTAACAAACATTTAACCTCCCTCTAAACCCTGTTCCTCTGCTCCTTTGTAAATGTAAGGCGAGCAACCACTTGCTGATTATTTATGTCTGTGGCCCAGAATTCTAAGCTCAAGTATTGCTCTTGTGTTTTATTTTATTTTTTCATTTATAAATAATCACTTTTATAATAAAAGAAACAGACAGCCAGCCGCGGTAGCTTAAACCTATAATCTCATGCCTATAATCTCAGCACTTTGGGAGGCCAAGGTAGGGGGATTGTTTGAGACCAGCCTGGACAACATAGTGGGACCCTGTCTCTATTAAAAAAAAAAAGAAAGAAAGAAAGAAATAGGCTTTGGAGTTCATCTGGATTTGAATCTGCTTCTGTCATTTATCAGATCTGTGACTTTGAGCAAGGAATAAAACTTCCTGGTTTCCTCATCTGGCAAAGTAGAAGAAATAATATTCACCTCACAGGCTTATTGACAAGATCCTATGAAATCATGCAGAGAAAACCCTAAGCTCAGAGATGGCATGGAGACAGCACTCAGGAAAAGTGAACTATTTTGCAGTGTTAGAATAGACGTTCCATGAAGGGAAGGAGAAACTGTCCTTTTACTCTTTGTACCTGAGTTTTCCTACCTAAAAATGAAGAAACGGAACTTCAATTTTATAGTTGTTGTGAGAGTTTAGTTAAAATATGCATGCTTGAACAGTGCTTGGCACATAGCATTATATGTGTAAGTACTGGCCATTATGATATGAGGTACCTAGTAAGTATTCATTGAATCACTTTTTTAAATAATCTGTTTCTTCTCATTCCTTCTTTTTGGACAAGGTGGTGGTTTTTAGTTTCTTTCTTTTTTTTTTTTTTTTGAGACAGAGTCTCACTCTGTGGCCCAGGCTGAAGTGCAATGGCGTGATCTTGGCTCACTGCAACCTCTGCCTCCCAGGTTCAAGCCATTCTCTGCCTCAGCCTCAGGAGTAGCTGGGATTACAGGTGCCTGCCACCACACCTGGCTAATTTTTTGTATCTTTAGTAGAAATGGGGTTTCACCATGTTGGCCAGGCTGGTCTCAAACTCCTGACCTCGTTTGTGATCCACCCGCCTCAGCCTCTCAAACTGCTGGGATTATAGGCATGAGCCACCGCACTCGGCATGGTTTTTAGTTTCTTGCTATTAAAAACCCACTAGAAGAATACATTGGTCTCTTTGATGAGTGGGGCAGGAGGGAAACCCATGCTCTCCTCCCCTTTGCTTGGCAGGTCCTTCGGGAGGGGACCGAGAGCCTTGAGCAGCACCTGGGGCTGGAGGCACTGATGTCCTCTGGGCGGGTGGACAACCTGGCAGTGGTGATGGGCCTGCACCCCGACTACTTTACCAGCTTCTGGCGCCTGCACTACCTGCTGCTGCACACGGATGGTCCCTTGGCCAGCTCCTGGCGCCACTACATTGCCATCATGGTGAGCCTCTGTGGGCCTGACACTTGGAGAGGTGGCCTTGTGGGGGGTTCTGTCCTTTGATCTCTTTTCTGGGAGCTTTGTGAGCTGATTCCATAGACAAGGAGGGAAGGCAGCGTAGAGTAGGGAAAGCCCTGGTTTTATCTAACTTATAGAGTTTTGGGTTTTTTCTTTTTCATTTTTCTTGGAAGGAAGGCTTCAGGAAAATATTAGGTTTTGAAGAAAGGCATTGTTAGTGCCTGTGTTACATACAGATTGGCAAACTGAGGGTGCCAAAAGGAGTTAGGTGACCTGCAAGCTGGTGGCAGAGCTGGGGTTACTTACAACTTAGATTTCCGGCTTCTTGGGTAACACTGAGCCCAACAACCTCTCCCCTGGTGGGGTACCCACCCTGAGCCAGGCACAAAGGGAGTAGGGTGACTCAGGCTCTGTCCACTACCTTCGCAGGCTGCCGCCCGCCATCAGTGTTCTTACCTGGTAGGCTCCCACATGGCTGAGTTTCTGCAGACTGGAGGAGACCCTGAGTGGCTGCTGGGCCTCCACCGGGCCCCCGAGAAGCTGCGCAAGCTCAGCGAGATCAACAAGTTGCTGGCACATCGGCCGTGGCTCATCACCAAGGAACACATCCAGGTGCAGGGGGCAGAGAGGCGGGTGTCTGAGGGAGCACAGAGGCCTGGTGGGCAGCCCAGGGAAGGCACTGAGCAGCTCTGACTTTCCATCTTGTCCCCTCCAGGCCTTGCTGAAGACTGGAGAGCACACCTGGTCCCTGGCTGAGCTCATTCAGGCCCTGGTCCTGCTCACCCATTGCCACTCGCTTTCCTCCTTCGTGTTTGGCTGTGGCATCCTCCCTGAGGCAGATGCAGATGGCAGCCCTGCCCCCCAGGCACCTACACCTCCCAGTGAGCAGAGCAGCCCCCCCAGCAGGGACCCATTGAACAACTCTGGGGTAAGTCATAGGCCTGGGTCTTGAGGAGGGAGGAAACAGGCATGACCTCTGGTCCTTGAGTAGAAGCCACTGCTTCCCTGTCTCTGGTGCCTGAACTACCTGCTGCTGTGAGAGACCACATAAGTTATTTGACTTTGAAGCTCAGTTTCCTCTGTGAAATGGGGGGATAAAGACCCCTTACTCACAGTAGGCTGTGAGGGTTAAATGAAATACCATGTGACCGACACTGTGTATAAGCCATAGGCTTAAAGGCTGTTGGTTTTAGCACTTTAAAACTACAGTTTGCCTCTTACTCTATAATGTGACCTTGTTTATTTTAATACAAAAATGCAGATACTTTAAAAATTCCTGCTTAAGGAAGATGTGTCTATTCTGTAGCTTCATAAACGTCACTTTAGGAAGCACAGACCCCATGGGCTATGCGACACAGTGGCTGGCACAGAGAATGCCCTGGACCTTTGTGATCATTAGGACAGCCTGGCCTGGGGGAAGGATGAGTAGAACTTCCCAGAGGCGGAAGGAGTAGTCAGTCACCACTGGTCCTCTACTCCAGGGCTTTGAGGCCGCCCGTGATGTGGAGGCTCTGATGGAACGCATGCGGCAGCTGCAGGAGAGCCTGCTGCGGGACGAGGGGGCTTCCCAGGAGGAGATGGAGAGCCGCTTTGAGCTGGAGAAGTCGGAGAGCCTGCTGGTGACCCCCTCAGGTACAGGATCACAGGCATCCAGGCTCCAGGGGCTGCTCATTCTTAGGCCATCTTTGGTGGAGAGGAGCCGCCTCCTGCATTCCAGAAGCAGCCACTTCTTAACCTCCCTTCCAGGAGGTTCTGAGCACAGGCCTTGGGCTCAAACCTGGGTTTGAATCCTGGACTGCTAGCCTTTGTGGCTGTGCAATCACTGACGAGTCACTTCCTATCTCAGGACTTCAGGATTCCTGTGTGAGATTAGTGGGGCAGCAGAAGCAAAGATCTTAGCACAGCACCTGGCCCAGGGGAGCAGCTCCATAAATAACTGCCACTATTATTGTTACTAGGGGCCTGGCTTCATGGGTCCATGGGCCTGATTCACCCCCTCCCCGAGGCCTGCCTCCAGCTGAAGTCTTGTCCCACTCATTGTAACAAGGGGCTTTTTTTGGCCTTCTACTCTGCCTTCCCCTCCCCTTTTGGTGATTAATCAGGAGTGGAGCCCTGCCTGCCCCATGCCTCAGCCTCACTGTGACCTCTTTCTGGTTCTCAGCTGATATCCTGGAGCCCTCTCCACACCCAGACATGCTGTGCTTTGTGGAAGACCCTACTTTCGGGTATGAGGACTTCACCCGGAGAGGGGCTCAGGCGCCCCCCACCTTCCGGGCCCAGGTAAGGCTCTCTCTACTAGTCTTAGCCATTGCTCCACGTTTGCATACAAGTGGCGGGTGGATAGCTTGAGTAGTTACAGAGTTAGGTACCCAGCTGGGCATGGTGGTTCACGCCTATAATCCCAGGAATTTGGGAAGCCAACATGGGAGGATTGCTTGAGCCTTGAAGCTTGAAACCAGCCTGGGCAACATGGCAAAACATTGTCTCTCCAAAAACATTTTATTTGATTTTCTTTTTTTGAGACGGAGTCTTGATTTGTCACCCATGCTGGAGTACAATGGCGTGATCTTGGCTTACTGCAACCTCCGCCTTCCGGGTTCAAGCGATTCTCCTGCCTCAGCTTCCTGAGTAGCTGGGATTACAGGCACCCGCCATCATGCCCACCTAATTTTTTTGTATTTTTGTAGAGATGGGGTTTCACCATTCGGCTAGGCTGGTCTTGAACTACTGACCTCAGGTGATATGGCTGTCTCGGCCTCCCAAAGTGCTGGGATTACAGACATGAGCCACCGCGCCTGGCCTACAAAAACATTTAAAAAATTAGTTGGAAGGTGGTGCATACCTGTAGTCCCAGCTACTTGGATGGCTGAGGTAGGAGGATCACTTGAGCTGGGAGGTCAAGGCTGTAGTGAGCTGTGATTGCACTACTGCACTCCAGCCTGAGTGACAGCCAGACCCTGTCTCAAAAAAAAAAAAAAAAAGAGGAGGATACCTTCTTTCCGTCAAGATTCCATGAGGGCAATGAGGTCCCTGTGAATCCTTAAGGGACCCATCTACACCCTAAGCTCAGGAGTTGCTGATCATAAGGAGAAGGCCATCACCAAAGTGTTCCCTTCTGGACCTCTCAGGCCCAGAGCAAGCAGCACATTTGACACCAGCAGGGAGAATTATGGAGAGCCCAGGTCCAGAGGATGGGGTCTCTCTTTCTGGTCTTGGGCTCCGAAGACTCACCAATCCCTTTCCATGTACCTAAGGATTATACCTGGGAAGACCATGGCTACTCACTGATCCAGCGGCTCTACCCTGAGGGTGGGCAGCTGCTGGACGAGAAGTTCCAGGCAGCCTATAGCCTCACCTACAATACCATCGCCATGCACAGCGGCGTGGACACCTCCGTGCTCCGCAGGGCCATCTGGAACTATATCCACTGCGTCTTTGGCATCAGGTGAGTTCATGTTCTTTGACCTGGGAGGGTGTGTGCACTGCAGGTCTTCACTCTGGGCTCACAGTTGTTTCTGTTTTCTTTCTGTTTTTCTTTTCCTTTCTTGGCCTGTACTGTTTTTCAAAGCAAATTTAACTCCTTGGTGATTTTAAAAGATGATAGAAGTACTCATTGTTTGAACCTTGTAAATGAACTCTTTAACTGCACTCCCAGACATAACTATGGTTTGATATATGTACATGTACATATATACACATTCACACATGTATATACACACATATATACACACCATCCTACATATATGTAGAGAGAGTTAATGTATTTCCATTTCGAGTAGTAACGCTTTTCTCAAATAAGGACATATATATCGCATAATATTTCACCATACCCGGCCAAACAATTAATTTTTTATTTAAAATAAAAAATCTCTGCCAGAAATGGTGGCTCATGCCTGTAACCCCAGCACTTTGGAAGACTGAAGCAGGTGGATTGCTGGAGTCCAGGAGTTTGAGACCAACCTGAGCTACATGGTGAAACCCCATCTCTACAAAAAATACAAAAATTAGCCAGTTGTAGGGCTGATGCCTGTAGTTCTAGCTACTTGGGAAGCTGAGGCAGGAGGATCCCTTGAGCCTGGGCGTAGAGGTTTCAGTGAGCTGAGATCGTACCACTGCACTCCAGCCTGGACAACAGAGGAAGACTATCTCAAAATAAATAATAAAATTTAAAAACACAGTTAACAAAAAAGAAAATAAAGGCGGGGCAATGGCTCACACCTGCAGTCCCAGCACTTTAGGAGGCTGAAGCAGGAGGATTACATGAGGCCAGGAGTTTGTTGCCTCAGCCTGGGCAACATAATAAGACCTATTTCTACAAAAAATTAAAATTAGGCTGGGTACAGTGGCTCATGCCTGTAAGCGCTGCACTTTGGGAGGTGGAGGCAGGTGGATCACCTGAGGTTGAGAGTTTGAAACCAGCCTGACCAGCATGGAGAAACCCCATCTCTACTAAAAATACAAAACTAGCCTGGCATGGTGGTGCATGCCGTAATCCCAGCTACTCGGGAAGCTGAGGCAAGAGAATTGCTTGAACTGGGGAGGAGCTGAGATGGCGCCATTGTACTCCAGCCTGGGCAACAAAAGCAAAACTCCATCTCAAAAACAATAAAGAAATAAATAAAATTAGCTAAGTGGGGGTGGCACTTGCCTGTAGTCCCAGGTATTCAAGAGGCTGAAACAGGAGGATCACTTGTGCCCAAGAGCTCAAGTATAGTGAGCCGTGATTGCACCAGTGCACTCCAGCCTGGGCAACACAGCAAGACCCTTCACTAAAAAAAAGAAAAGAAAAGAAAAATTATGTGTTATACTATCTGCTCTTATAACCAGCAGTTAATCTCCTTCCTGTCTCTTTTTTATTTATTTATTTTTTGAGACAGAGCCTTGCTCTGTCACCCAGGCTCGAGTGCAATGGAGAGATCTCAGCTCACTGCAACTTCAACTCCCGGGCTCAGGTGATCTTTTGCCTCATCCTTCTTAGTAGCTGGAACTACAGTTGCACACCACCATGCCCAGCCAATTTTTGCATTTTTAGTAGAAATGGTGTTTCACCATGTTGTCCAGGCTGGTCTTGAACTGCCAACCTCAAGCAATCTGCTTTTCTCAGCCTCCCAAAGTGCTGGGATTACAGGTGTGAGCCACCATGCCCGACACCTTTCTTTCTCTATGCACGAGTAACAAAAGCATATATAATTTACAAAAACAAGATCTGTTGCCATTTCCCTACTCATTTCAGTTATTTTATTCATTTACTCAAACATGAGCATGTTTTAGTGAACATACGATTTTTTTCCTGCTTTTCTCACTTAACAGTTCATACCAAGTACCAAAAAATTATCCCCCAATTTTAAAAAAGGTACATGTTCCTTGTAGAAAGTTTGTGTTTCCGTGTATTACTAGCTGTAAATCATATTTCACTGAGTGGGTTGAGCTATACTTAATTAACCATTCTCTTACTCTAGTTATTAGTAGGTTTCCAACCCATGGCTGGCCAAGGGCAGGCTTCTTAGAATGTGGCTCAGGCTGGTTTCTGCCCAGCCCTCAGGCTCCTCCACTCTCCAACATGGTCCTTGCTCCTATTTCTTTGTCTTCCAAATCTGCCTTCCAGTTGTCAGCCAGTCATTCCTCCATCTACACTGAACTGCGATTACATTGGCTGCCCTAACTCACTAGACTGGGGGTGACTCAGTGGCTTCTAGACTCATCACCAACTTGCTTTTTGGCTTTGAAGAAGTTAATCATCTTCTCCAGGACTTAGTTTGCCCATCTGTAGAATGAGTACAGCTCCTTTTTACCCTTATCCTCTTCCTTCTCCTTCACTGACCTCCTCCTCTACCTTCTGTGGCCTTTACTGTAGAGTAGTGAAAATGGCCTCTGAGTTAGGCAAAGCTGGGTTTAAAACCCATTCCTGGCCGGGGACAGTGACTCACACCTGTAATCCCAGCACTTTGGGAGGCTGAGGCGGGCAGATCACCAGGTCAGGAGTTCAAGACCAGCCTGACCAATATGGTAAAACCCCGTCTCTGCTAAAAATACAAAAATTAGCCGGGAGTGGTAGCACACACCTGCAATCCCAGCTACTCAGGAGACTGAGGCAGGAGAATCACTTGAACCCAGAAGGCAGAGGTTGCAGTGAGCTGAGATCACGCCACTGCATTCCATCCTGGCAAGAGAGCAAGACCCTGTCTCAAAAAAAACAAAAAACAAAAAACTATTCCTTGCTGTGTTAACGAGGACAAATGACTTCCTTTCTCTGAATCTCAGTTTTCTCATCTATAAAGTGGGGTTGATGAATATAGTAGATTGCATACACCATCTAGTCATATACACAATAGTGTAGTTTTGAGGATTCCATGAGTACATGTCCACATGGCACATAGTTGCTATTCAATACAGTGTGCTCATTCTCTGCATTCTTTGAAGTCATCCCCTGCCAATGTGGCAGCCTATAATACATGATGTCAGCTGTTTCTCCAAGAGGAACTAGGCTTGTTGTTGCTTCTACTTCTGACTTTTCTCAGCACTCTCTGTTCTTCCCTCTATAGGGTGCGGTTGGGGGGAGGAGCTGCCTCTGGGAGGAGAGGGTGAGTAATGCTGCTGGGACCTTTCCATTCAGATATGATGACTATGATTATGGGGAGGTGAACCAGCTCCTGGAGCGGAACCTCAAGGTCTATATCAAGACAGTGGCCTGCTACCCAGAGAAGACCACCCGAAGAATGTACAACCTCTTCTGGAGGCACTTCCGCCACTCAGAGAAGGTATGACTTATACAGGCAGGGCAGGGTGGAAGTAGACAAGCCCAGCCAGTGGAGAGGGCAAAGGGTTAGAACCCAGTGAGGGCCCCCAGACTGAGTCTGTCCTGCTAGGTGGGATACCTGGACCTACTGCTCTGGATTGAAGTCCTGTTCCACTGTGTGATTTCAGAGTCCATTTACTCACCTGTAAAATGGGAATGTGGGTGCCTGCTTCACATTAGTGGTAGCTTAATGGACCTGGGTTCAAATCATAACAGTATCTCTTAGTAGCAGTGTGACTTTGGACAAGTCACATTATCTCTCTCAGCTAGCTTTTTTTTTTTTTTTTTTTGAGATGGAGTCTCGCTCTGGAGTGCAGTGGCGTGGTCTCGGTTCACTGCAACCTCCACTTCTTGGGTTCAAGTGATTCTCCTGCCTTGGACTCTGAGTAGCTGAGATTACAGATGTGCATCACCATGCCTGGCTAATTTTTTGTGTTTTTAGTAGAAACGGGGTTTCACCATGCTGGCCAGGCTGCTTTCGAACTCCTGACCTTGTGATCCTTCCGCCTCGGCCTCCCAAAGTGCTGGGATTACAGGTGCACCATCGTGCCTGGCCTTCTCTGAGCTTTTTATCCTTTTGTTTTTGTTTTTGTTTTTTTTGAGACAGGGTATTGCTCTGTTGCTGAGGCTGGAGTGACACAATTTCAACTCACTGGAGCTTCCATTTCCTGGGCTCAAGTGTTCTCCCACCTCTGTCCCCAGAGGGCCTGAGGCATGCACCAATAACTATTTTAAATTTTTAGTTGAGATGAGGTCTCACTGTGTCGTCCATCCTGGTCTCAACCTTCTGAGCTCAAATGATCCTCCTGCCTCAGCCTCCTGAAGTTTTTTGTTTTTGTGATAGGGTCACACTGTATTGCCCAGGCTGTATTTGAACTTCTGGACTCAAGTGATCCTCTTGCCTCAGCCTCCTGAGTAGTTTGGATTTCATCTTTATAATGCGAATAAATACTGCTATATTTCAAGATTGTTGGGAGGATAAAATGAGAAAATGTACGTAAACCTCTGATTCCCAGTAGATGCTCAGTTAGTTAGTGGTAGCTCTTGTTTCAGCTTCAGGGAATACAGAGCTTAGTCATGATAGGAATGAATGTGCTTGCCCCTGTACTACACTGCTCAGAGCATTAGCAGAGGCCAGGGCATCTCTGTAGGAAAGGAAATGGTGAGGTAAGTGGGTCAGGGATCTTGGCAGTCTGGGAGGGATGTGGAGGGTGAGGAGTGACATCAGTTGCCAATATGCCCTCCTCTGTGCCCCAGGTCCACGTGAACTTGCTGCTCCTGGAGGCACGCATGCAAGCTGCTCTGCTCTACGCCCTCCGTGCCATCACCCGCTACATGACCTGACTCCCTCCCGAGCAGGACCTGAGCCCGGAGCAGCTCCCCACAAGGACTTCTCTGTCTGGAGACAGCCCCAGACCCTTTTGTGTCCCATGCCCACCGTCCCCACTCTGGAGTAGGCTTGTGTGTGATGTGCAGTCCCCAAGCCACGCCCTCCCTTTTCCTCACTGGAATGGACAGTTCATTGCACTGACTCTGGGATCTCAGCCCTGCTCCTGGGAGCTGGAAGAGCACTAGGAGATCCCAAGGGACCACACCCTTCCTCCTTCCCCTGCCCCCAGAGGCAGAGGGCACAGGAAGGAAGATGGGCCAAGCTTGGACTTACGTACCACAAGCGTGGTGGCCTTCCTGAACTGGGAAATCCCTGGCTGGCCCCCGAGGGAGAGGGGCAAATGCCTCCGGGACTGACACTCCAGGCAGCTTCTCTCCCCTGTCATTCCCAGATTTCATTACCTCCCACTTGCCATTCTCCCATCAATGTGAAAGTCAGGGTCACAGCTGGTCTGTGTGTTCAGTTCCCCAAAAGCCTGTTCTGTTGGGCGGCCTGAGGCTCTTCCCTGGTTGCCCGATTCCTAGTTCAGTTTTTTGACTTCCTTTGCCGTTTTTTCCTTTTCTCCACGTCTGATGGTGTGAGGCCTCAGGAGAGAGGCCAAGTACATAGAAAAGCAGATTAGAGAGTTTGAGCCTTTGCTGGTCACGTTGCCTTCTGAAGAGGAGGGAGTATTAGATTATAAATCCTCTTTATTTTGGTCCTTTATGCTTGAGGTTCCAACCTGAAGCCACAGGCAGTGTGTGAGAGGAGGAGGAGAGGGAGAATTCTGTTCTCCCAGAGCTGCACCTGCCTCGCAGAGGCCGGCATCCCCCTCCCCTGCCTCCAGTGGCTCTGCCACAGATGTTTGCCAAAAAGTTGAGCCTTTCTAGATGGCTTAGGTGGCAGCGTGGCTCAGTAGGAGGGGCAGGAGGCACCAGGGTTCTTGTTTGGGCCCTGCCCCCAGGCCATGGCCAGGTGACCACTACATTGCCAAACCTCTGACTGCCACAGCTGCAGACTGAGAGGGTGGGTCTGAGTCCCAACAATGTCCAAAGCTGCCTCTGGGATTCTCAGGCCAACCTGCCAACAGCAAATTGATTTTCTTGCAAGATCTTGAAGGCCTCCAGGGACCCCACTTCTGCAGCCAGTCTCTCCTGGGTGCCTTCTGGGGACTCCCACCCCATCCCAATATCTCAGCTGTTCCCTCTCCTGGAGTTTAAGTGGATTGCATGGAGGCAAAAGCATCCAAGGACGGATCCCCAGGCACTTTCTGTAGCAGATGACTGTGAATTATGACTTTTCTTGCCCTTCTAGCAGTCTATGCCTCCTCTCTGACCAGTTTGGAGGGCACTGAAGAAAGGCAAGGGCCGTGCTGCTGCTGGGCAGGGCAGGAGAGGAGCCTGGCCATGGGCCACATTTCATACCCGTGCAGGCACGGAGAAGCAATCGGCACCCCCGTCAGGCCTGACAGCCCTCCCTGCAAGAAAATGTGCAGGAGAAAAGGGGCCCCGGCATGGGGGTTTGGGTTCTAGAGGGGATGTGGTGACTGTAAATGTTCACTGGGTGGGTAGGGAGTGGTATCCAGTGTTCAAGTGCAGAAATCTTTGGCTTTGCTACCAGTTCCATATGATGAGAAATAAACATTCACTGAGGTTTTGTTTCGTACTCCTTGTTTATGGGCTGTTTTTTCAGTTTCCTGAAGGTCATAGTTCGCCTTGTAGCACAGGGAGAGAGCTGTGATTGCATCATGGACCTGACCTGATAGCCCCTGCCCTGCCGAAAATTCCTGCCCATTGATTGCAGATTGGGACTGTTGGCACTGAAAGTCTACTTCTGTCCCTTGGACATCCAGTCCTGTCCCCCTTCGGTGGCTGGCCTGGCACTGAAGAGTAATAATGATAATGTTGTTTTTCTGACTAAGCCTGGCCATGGACTGGGTACTTAGAGACCATTCCTCTGAATCTACAGCAATCCTGAAAGGGAATTGAGATAGGCGAAGTGACATTGTTGAGGCCACATAGCTAATCGGTGGGGGGCCAGGGTTCCCACCCACTCTACATGACCCTGAGGCCTTGGCATTTTACCTTGCTGTTTTTCCCACGAGCAGACTTCCCCTGTGACAGAGAGGCTGTTTGAATCTGGAAGGACCCCCTTGCATCCCCAGCTCCACCACATTATTACCTGCTTCTCATCCTTCCCCCTCTAGCACCAAGGAGACAAAACCAGGAATAAAGAGTTAGATGCAACCCCCAAGCTCTGCCAATGCTATTTATGGCTGTGTGAACTTGGTCAAGCTTCTTAACTTCTCTGGGCCCCAGGAACTAGTTAGCTTATCAGGAAAACCACATCATGATTAAGAGTTAGGACCTCTCATGTTGGCTTCCTACTTCCTCTAAACACTGTCATCCTAAAAAGAAAACTAGGTCTCACAGGCAGCCTCCCCTGGTGGACTCCATGTTCCCCTTTCCCTTGAGGCACCTGCTCATTTTTGCTTGATCCTTATACACTTACCTTCCTCTAGAGTCAGTTGAGAGGGTGTGAGAGAAAGTGAATCACACTTAGAGTACAAAACTTGGATTCTGATCCTGATGATTGAGCCACTCACAGTATCGCTGGGGAGATAGATTAATTTCACTGTGCCTCAAGTTTCCTCGGCCATAGAAATGAGGATGAAAGTTTTCCATTTCTTTTCCAGGTGGCATGCATTAGGTGTGTGTTTGTTTGAGATGGAGTCTTGCTCTAACGCCCAGGCTGGTGTGCAGTGGCACCATCTGGGTTTACACTGCAACCTCTGCCTCCCAGGTTCTAGCAGTCTCCCACCTCAGCCTCCCTAGTAGCTGAGATTACAGGCCTGCACCATCATGCCCGGCTAATTTTGGTATTTTTAGTAAAGAAAGGGTTTCACCATGTTGGCCAGTCTGGTCTCCAACTCCTGACCTCAAGTGATCCACCTGCCTCAGCCTCCCAAAGTGCTGGGATTATAGGTGTGAGTCACTGTGCCTGGCCTAGGTGGCATGCTTTGCGTGTGACTGTTGCCAAATGTTTTCAAATTTAATCTCCCAATCTTCACAACAACCCTGTGAGGAAAGGGT
Source organism: Aotus nancymaae (assembly GCF_030222135.1). Lineage (NCBI taxonomy): Eukaryota > Metazoa > Chordata > Mammalia > Primates > Aotidae > Aotus > Aotus nancymaae. The sequence continues at coordinate 24,891,587 of NW_026988467.1, forward strand.
GTGTTCCCATTCTATAGATGTGGAAATGGACCTCAAATAAGAATCTAGGGAACACCAATGTAACAGACCCAGATTCAAGTTCCAGGTTTGACATTTAATGTCTGTCTGATCATGATCAAGTTGCTTCAATACTCCTCAATTTACTTATCTATGGGATAGAATTAATACCTAAGGTTACAGGAGGGTTATGAGGATTAAATAGTGCATGAAAACCACCTAGGACAGTTCACCTAGCATTCATGAGCTGTTGAGGATTCAGAAGTTTGCCCAAGGTCATGCAACTGAGGTAGAATTTGAATCCTTGTCATTCTGATTCCAGAGTTCTTTGTATTGTTTTCGTTTTTTTTGTTTTGTTTTTGAGGTGGAGCTGGAGTGCATTGGCATGATCTCAGCTCACTGCAACCTCCCCAGGTTCAAGTGATTCTCGTGCCTCAGCCTCCAAAGTAGTTGGGACTACAGGCATCCACCACCATGCCGGGCTAATTTTGTATTTTTAGTAGAGATGGAGTTTTGCCATGTTACCAAGGGTAGTCTTGAACTGGGCTCCAGCAATCTGCCCACCTCAGCCTCCCAAAGTACTGGGATTACAGGCATAAGCCACCATGCCCAGCCCTATCTGCATTACTTTTGTCTCCAAAGTGCCTAAATCCTCAATAAGCATTTTTTTAAAAAATCATGTTTATTAGGCTGGGCATGGTGGCTGACACCTGTAATCCCAGCACTTTGGAAGGCTGTGGCAGGCAGATTATCTGAGGTCAGGAATTTGAAACCAGCCTGGCCAACATGGTGAAACCCCATCTCCACTCAAAATACAAAAATTAGTCAGGTGTGGTGGTGGGCCCCTGTAATCTCAGCTACTCCAGAGGCTAAGGCAGGAGTATTGGAGAATTGCTTGATTGAGCCCAGGAGGCAGAAGTTGCAGTGAGCAGAGATCACGCCATTGCACTCCAGCCTGAGTGACAGAGTGAGACTCTGTCTCAAAAAAAATAATAATTTAAAAATATTTTTAATCATGTTAAATTTGCATATGGAATTGAAAACTCAGCTTCAGATTGGATCTAATGAATCTGTTTTAGACTTCTGTAACCTGCAACCCGAAACTTGTGTACACATACCCAGGTTGGAGTTTGCAGAAGGTTGTTCTTAGCTCAATTCTTTTGTCTTTTGAAGCCATGCTTGGTTTGAGGACTGCTGAGAGTGAGTAGAAAAAGGAGCCAAGTGAGTCTCCTCCAGCAGGCTGCAAACATTTCACCAGAGTCGTAGAGCAGGTGGATTGGAGAAGTAGTTCTGACTGTTTTGTACCTTAGAATCACCTTAGAGAACCAGTGGTTGGAGGCAGAGCTCAGCAATCTGCATCTTTAACAGCTTCCTTGGTATGGGTTCTTTGAACAGATAGATGTTGTGCGTCTAATGTGTCATATGTCCTGGAGACTTAGCAGTGAAGGAGGTAGGCATGGTTCCTGCCTGTGTAAGACACAGACATTAGACCACTACACAACTAATTATTTTTTATTTTTAAAATTTTTTTGAGATGGAGTTTCACTCTGTTACCCAGGCTGGAGTACAGTGGCACAATCTTGGCTCACTGCAGCTCCGCCTCCCAGGTACAAGCGATTATCCTGCCTCAGCCTCCCTAGTAGCTGGGATTACAGACATGTGCTACCACACCTGGCTAATTTTTGTATTTTTAGTAATGATGGGGATTTTACTATGTAGGCCAGGCTAGTCTTGAACTCCTGACCTCAGGTGATCCACCCACCTCAACCTCCCAAAGTGCTGGGATTACAGGTGTGAGCTACTGCGCTCAGCCTTTGTCTTTTCCAGTCATCTCTGCCTATGTGACTCCTATACAATCAAAAAGCAAGGTCAAACAATGGAAAACATGTAACATAGGGGTTAAGAGCACAGACTTGAGAGATAAACGTAGGTTCTCTAGCCATGTCATTTACTAGCTATGTCACCTTGGATATATTGTACCACTTTGCGGAAAATCCATTTCCTCATCTGTCAACTTGAAAATAACTGTATTGCCTTCATCACAAGAGGATACAACTAGCAAAACTGTGGGAAGGCTTTTGACACAGAGCCTGACAGGTAACCAGAAATTTCCCTTTCTGTCCTTCTGCGATGATTCTTAGATTAGGAAGTCATGAAGTTTCTTTCCTCTGACCTCTGACTTTTGACAACAGCTAAGTGGCATCACTTGTTTCACATTTCATCATTTTCCCTGTGTAGTCGTTCTTTTTTTTTTTTTTTTCCTGAGACTGAGTTTCGCTCTTGTTGCCCAGGCTGGAGTGCAATGGTGCGATCTGGGCTCACCACAACCCTCTGCCTCAGGTTCAAGTGATTCTCCTGCCTCAGCCTCCCGAGTATTTGGGATTACAGGTGCCCACCACCACACCCAGCTAATTTTTGTATCTTTTAGTAGAGATGGGGTTTTGCCATGTTGGCCAGGCTGGTCTTGAACTCCTGATCTCAGGTGCTCTGCCTACCTCGGCCTCCCAAAGTGGTGGGATTACAGGCATGAACCAACATGCCCAGACTATTATTTCCATTTTAAAGTGGATCCCAACCACCACCCAGAGGATCCATCTTCCTTCCTTAACTCTTACAAAGTGCTTCTGTTTTCTTTTTTACTTTTTAATTTATTATTTTTTTTTAGAGACAGGGTTTCACATATTAGCCAGGATTGTCTCGATCTCCTGACCTTGTGATCCACCCACCTTGTACTCCCAGAGTGCTGGGATTACAGGTGTGAGTCACCTCGCCCTGCAGTGCTTCTGTTTTCTGAGGCTTTTTTTTCTAAAATTATCATTTGTGTGGCTCCCTCATCTCCCCATTCGATTGGGGGTCCCATGAAGGCAGGGATTTTTGTCTGGTATGTTCACTACTGTATTTATCTTCAGAGCCTAGCACAGAGCCTGACATGTAGTAGGGGTTGAATAAATAGGTGTGGAATACATGCTTGTATCCACCAGGATACCTGGGCTAGTGCTGAACCTGGGTGTCAGTGCTCAAGAAATTACGGCCTCCTGCTGCTGTGGACCAGGCCTCTGTTCTGGCTGTCTCTTCCTGCCTGGTTGTCTGTTACATGGCTAGCTCTCAGACACTTATTGCCAGTCTAGTGTCAGGGAAAGAACATGGACTTTGGAACCAGACAAATGAGGCTCAAATCTGAGTGCAAATCCATCTGGAATGATGTAGAGTATAAATAAACAAAACTGGCCGGGCCAGGTGGCTAACACCTGTAATCCCAGCACTTTGGGAGGCTAAAGCAGGTGGATCACGAGGTCAGGAGTTGGAGACCAGCGTGACCAACATGGTGAAATCCCATTTCTACTAAAAATACAAAAATTAACTGGGCATGGTGGCAGACACCTGTAATCCCAGCTACTGGGGAGGCTGAAGCAGAATTGCTTGAACCCGGGAAGCAGAGGTTGCAGTGAGCCGAGATTGCGCTGCTGTAATCCAGCCTGGGCGAAAGAGTGAGATTCAGTCTTAAAAAACAAAAAAACTGTAGGCTGGGCACAGTGGCTCACACCTGTAATCCTAACACTTTGGGAGGCCAAGGTGGGTGGATCACCTGAGGTCGGGAGTTCAAGACCAGTCTGGCCAACATGGAGAAACCCTGTCTCTAGTAAAAATACAAAATTAGCCAGGTGTGGTGGCACGCACCTGTAATCCCAGCTACTCAGGAGGCTGAGGCAGGAGAATCGCTTGTACCTGGTAGGTGGAGGTTGCAGTGAGCCCAGATCGCACCATTGCACTCCAGCCCGGGCAACAAGAGTGAAACTCCGTCTCAAAAGCAAAAAATTGTTGTCAGGATCAAATAAGAAAATGTTGGATTCATTCCACAATGTTGCCAAAAAAAAAAAGAAAATGCTGGATTCCAAAAAATGGGGTTTAAAAAGAGAGAGGGAAAATGATTATAAAGTGCCTGTTTAGTTAATTTAATTCTTCCTTTCAGCAGAAAAGAGTCAATGTCATTTTTTTTTTTGTCCAATGCCCACTTGGAGTCAATGCCATTTTCTTAGACTCAAAGCCACAGTTTCCTCGTCTATGAAATGGGAATTGTGAGATACAAGATAACATAGAATTCCCACAACCTGGAATGTGTATGGGGCAAACTCCTTCTAAACCTGCAGTTCTCACCTTTAACATTGTCTCCTCAGAGAGTTCGGACCTGATCCGCTTCTCAATCTCACCCTGACCCCCATTTCTTCTCTCTAACACGTTTCTTGATCTTTATCGTTTCCTGCTATCTCCGTGTTCACTGTTGTATCCCCAATGTCTACCACATGCTAGCGTAAGTGCTCAACAAATGTTTGTTGTTTTCATTACATTTTTTTTTCTTTCCAACTTTTAAGTTCAGGAGTCATTAAATATTTTGGGGACAGAATGAGGTGGCTCACACCTGTAATCCCAGCACTTTGGAAGGCTGAGGTGGGAGGATCACTTGAGCCCAGGAGATCAAGACCAGCCTAGGTAACATTTGAGACCCCAACTCTACAAAAAATAGAAAAAATTAGCTGGATGTGGAGGCACACAGCTGTAGTCCCAGCTACTTGGGAGGCTGAGGTGGGAGGATTGCTTGAGCCTGGGAGGTCCAGGCTGCAGTGAGCTGTGATTGCACCACTGCACTCCAGCCTGAGTGAGACCATGTCTAAATATCTGAATATACACATATATATATATATATTTTAATCACTTATTTATGAGCCAAGACTGTTCTAGGCAATCCTAACCACAACCTTGAGACATAGGCAAAGTGAAGATTTTACTGATTTTATAGCTGTGAAAGCTGAGGTCTAGCAATATTAACATTGCCCAGACATGTCCCAAGCAAATTAGCAGGAGGTCTAGACTCTCCGGAAAGTGCTCTTTCCACCCACCCTTCCACTGCCTTCCAGGGGAAGGAGCACTGCAGGCCCAGGTACTAGTTCAGGCACTGTCTTAATTTGCGGCTTTAAGATTTAAGCAACTCACTTCTTTCCCTGAAGGCAAATGTTAGTTCTCCCATCTCTAAAATGGGGAGAATCTTTGAGCTGACCAGTGGTTAAGAATTAGCTGAGTTGACTGAAACATCATTGTGGTAAATATAAATAAATGTATACATTTTTTAAAGAATCAGCTGAAATAATAGGCTGAAAGCATTTAATAAACTGAAAAGCACTCACTTACGGAGGTTGTTTGTTTGTTTTTGAGACAGGATCTCCTTCTGTCGCCTATGCTGGAGTGCAGTGGCATGATCTCCTCTCACTGCAGTCTCCGCCTCCCGGGTTCAAGTGTTTCTCGAGCTTCAGCCTCCGAATAGCTGGGATTACAGGTGCACACCACCATGCCCAGCTAATTTTATATTTTTAGTAGAGATCAGGTTTTACCATGTTGGCCAGACTGGTCTCGAACTCCTGACCTCAAGTGATCTGCCTGCCTCGGCGTCCCAAAGTGCTGGGATTACAGGCATGAGCCACTGCACCAGGCCTATGAAGGAATTTTTAAAAATTAATATGCAGAATGAACATTCCTCCCGAACAAGAGAAAACACTGTGGGCTGGGGAAGCCAGGGAAGTTTCCTAGAAGTGATGGCGTTGCAGCTGGGCCTCCAGGACTGCTAGATAAGAACTTTGGGAAACAAAGCTCAGAGCCAAAGTCATTGACCAACCAAAGCAGAACCCTCGAAGCCTGTCTGAGTTTTACTTCTTTCCCATTTCATATTGATATCTTCCTCCAATCTGCACTTCCCAGCTGCAATTTATTTTTTCCTTTTAAACCAAATTTATAGAGTAGAATCTGCATATAATAAAATGGACACCTTTTTTTTAAGACAGGCTTGCTCTGTCATTCAGGCTGGAGTGCAGCGGCACCATCTTGACTAACTGCAGCGTCCGCCTCCCAAGTTCAAGCGATTTTCCTTCCTCAGCCTCCCACTAGCTGGGATTACAGGTGACCACACCCAGCTAATTTTTTGTATTGTTAGTAGAGATGGGGTTTTACCATGTTGCCCAGGCTGCTTTTGAATTCCTGAGCTCAGGCAATCCCCCCGCCTCAGCCTCCCAAAGTGCTGAGATTAAAAGTGTGAGCCACTGCGTCTGGCCAAAATGCACACATTTTAAATGCAGACAGTTCTATGAGTTTTGACAAAAGCACATACCTATGCAACTACCATCCAAAACTAATTCCCTTATGCTCCTTTGCATTGAATATCCCATCCTGCTTTCTGGCCCCGGGCACCCACTATCAGCTTTCTGTCACTATGAATTAGTTTTGTTTTTGTTGTTGTTGTTGTTTTTCTTAATCCATTTAATTCTTTACCGGATGACAAAGTTTTGCATTCAAAAATTAGCTTTTAAGTTTAGAACACAAACATAAATGCAACAAAATGTATTAATTCACTAGTCTTAAGACAATATTTTCATTCTAGAGTGTTTGCTAACGAATGCAGAGGTCATTAGATAAACTGACAGTAACCTATTGAAGAAAAGAACTATAATAATCATAATTTACCCATTTACTGAAGAGAGTTTGACCATTAATAAAAGTTATACCTACATATCAGGTGTGGTGGTTCACATTTGTAATCCCAACTACTCAGGAAGCTGAGGTGGGAAGACTGAAGCTGAGCCCAGGAGTTCCAGAAAAGCCTGGGCAATGTTGCAAGATTCCGTCTCAAAAAAATTATACCTACAAACTTACAATAAGTACATGATAACCTGATCACTTCTTGAGAAATGATGACATATAAATGGCAATATGTTTAATTAACAAATGTTTGTTATTATTCTTATTTTTTGAGACAGGGTCTCACTCTGTTGTGCAGGCTGGAGTGCAGTAGCACGATCATGGCTCACTGCAGCCTCAACCTCCTGGGCTCAAGTGATCTGCCCACCTCGGCCTCCCAAGGTGCTGGGATTACAGGCCTGAGCCACAGCACCTGGCCTTTTGTGTCTGTCTTGTTACCATAAAGCTTTTGAAGGGAATTCATGTTGTTGTGTATATTCATAGTTCATTCCTTTTTGTTGCTGAGTATAATACTATTATATGGAGATATTACAATTCATTTATTCATTCATGAGTTGACAGACATTTCAGTTGTTTCCAATTTTGGCTATTATGAGTAAACCTGCTATTTATACGGACACACCCAGCTATTTTTATTTTTTGTAGAGATGAGGGTCTCCCTGTGTTGCCCAGACTGGTATAGAACTCCTGGGATCCAGTGATCCTCCTGCCTTGGCCTCCCAAAGTGCTGGGGCTACAGCAATGAGCCACTGCACCCAGCTCCAGTTCCAGTTGCTTTGCATCTTCGCTAACACTTAGTATTATCAGTCTTTTTTTTTTTTTTTTGAGATGGAGTCTCGCTCTGTCACCCAGGCTGGAGTGCAGTGGTGTGATCTCAGCTCACTGCAATCTCTGCCTCCCAGGTTCAAGCGATTCTCCTGCCTCAGCCTCCTGAGTAGCTGGGACTACAGGCATGCACCACCATGCCTGGCTAATTTTTGTGTTTTTAGTAGAGATGGGGTTTCACCATGCTGATCAGGCTGGTCTCGAACTACTGACTTCATGATCTACCCACCTCGGCCTCCCAAAGTGCTGGGATTACAGGTGGAAGCCACCATTCCTGGCTGGTATTGACAATCTGTTGACAGTCTTGCTGACATTAATCTAGTGATTAAAAGCCTGTGCACTAGAACCAGAGTTCAAATTCCAGCTCTACCATTTGTTGTATGACTTTAGGTGAGTCACTTCACTTCTGTTAGTCTCAGTTTACTCTTCTGGAAAAAGGGATAATAGTTGAGAAAGTCCTTATGTCTATTCAATTAAATCAGTGGTTCTTACTTAGGGACAATTCTGTCCTCACAGGACATTTGGCAAAGTCTGGAGACATTTTTGGCTGTGACAGGGTGCCTCTGGCATCTAGTGGGTAGAAGCCAGGGATGCTGCTAAGCATCCTCCAATGCACAGAATGTAGAGTTATCCAGTTCAAAAAGTCAATGGCCCTGAGCTTGAGAAATTCAGAATTATATAATGCATATAATGTGTTCAGTACAACACCTGGCACATATCAACTGCTTAGTAAATGGAAAACAAGTAGATTTTGGGGAAAAATATGTTTTCAAGAGCAGCAATATGAGTTTGATGGATCCAAATCATCATGGTCCTTTTTCTAAATATCTACCATAAGACTGTTACAAAATGAGGAGGCTTACAATAAAGAACAAGTGGTTTTATCACATAAATCCCTCGGAAACCAAAAAGTGAGCAATATGTTCAAGACAGCAGACCTGCAGCCTTGGACCTTGGACTCCTCTGTGTGGGGGAGGATGGGAAGGCTTGCACGTTCCATGCCTCCTCCCACGCCAGGCAGCATCTCCCCTGGCTGGAGTTCCAGCTGTTGTCTGGGTCAGTGCAAACAGAGACCTTTGGGCTGCCCAAGATCCAGGATTTACAGCCCACGGACTCCTCCCGGTTTACCAGAGTGCTTGGAAGACATTCCAGGTCAGCAGGAATTAAGTAGGGCCCCCAAGGGGAGCGTGTGTCACGTAGTCTGATGACACAGCCAGGATGAACTGGAGAAGGGCAAAGCATAGTCCAGAGGAAAGTGCAGCCAAAGCGGAATTGATTCGACAACAAAGTCGAGCATTTAGCAACATCCGTTGTGTGCCTACTGTGCCAGCCTCTCCCTCTCCTATGTGGGAGGCCCTTTAGAATAGAGGTTAGGAGGACAGTCTTTATGCAGAGAAGGACATTTGAATCCCAGCTCTGCCAGCACTAGGTGTGTGTCCTTTGCAAGGCACAGCATCTCTCTCTTTTTTTTTTTTTGAGACTGAGTCTCCCTCTGTCACCCAGGCTGGAGTGCAGTGGCGTGATCTCAGCTCACTGCAACCTCTGCCTCCCAGGTTCAAGCAATTCCCCTGCCTCAGCCTTCCAGGTAGCTGGGGCTACAAGTGTGTGGCACCATGCCTGGCTAGATTTTTTTGTATTTTAGTAGAGACGGGGTTTCATCATGTTGGCCAGGATGGTCTCGATTTCCTGACCTTATGATATACTCACCTCGGCCTCCCAAAGTGCTGGGATTACAAGTGTGAGCCACGGCACCTGGCCATGGCACATCATCTCTCTAAAACACATGGTATCTATGCAATAAACTGTGTGTACGTATGTCTCAGTCCTCACAAAAAGATAGGTAACTATTACCATTCCCATTTTACAAAAGAATAAAGCAAGACTCAACGAGGTAAAGGACTCTGCCCAATGTCATAGGACTAATTAAGTCGCAGAGCCTCACTGTCACAGGCTTTTAGAGAGATGGAAAGATGAGTAAGATGGGGTCCCTGACTTCAACAAGCTTGGAGTCTCATAGAGGAGGTAAAGGCAGGTAAAAGTCTAATTTCCAGCTAAGGGATAATGAGAGGTGCTAATAAAGAGTATTCAGGTGTGGTTAAGGTAAAACTGAGGTCAATTCCAGGTGGGGACAATTAGGAAGGCTTCACGGAGGAAATTGAGGCTCAGCTGGTCTTTGAAAGTGAGTCAGATTAAAAGCACACAGTCAGAGACTGAAGTCCCAAGAAGTGTGACCATTGTGTTGGGCCATAGGATTTGTACACGTCAGGGTGGTCACAGAAGATCTGACAGGGAAAGTTGATAAACTGGGCCAAGACTATTTGGTGGAAATGGGCAAGGGTGAGCTTCAACATATTTAACAACCAGAAGGGCAGAGGCACCAAATGATCAAAATGGATACTAAGCCATAAACAACTCCCATGGCTATGCAGGTGGGGACAAACTAAATCCCATGCTGAATATCCTGAAAATGGTGATGGCATTTACCCACTTCCTTCCTTTCCACCTTTTTTGGAAATAGCACACTCCTATTCTGCTTTAATGATCCACTTATCCTAATCTCAGTCTATATATTAATAGTTTGGGTTGCGAGAGGTGGCTCACACCTGTAATTCTAGCATGCTGGGAGGCCGAAGTGGGTGGATCACCTGTGGTCAGGAGCCCATGACCAGCCTGGCCAACATGAAACCCCGTCTCTACTAAAAATACAAAAATTAGCCAGTCATGGTGGTGCTACCTGGGAGGCTGAGGCAGGAGAATCACTGGAACCCGGGAAGCAGAAGCTGCAGTGGGCCAAGATCACACCACTGCACCACTGCACTCCAGCCTAAGTGACAGAGAAAGACTCAATTTAAAAAAAAAAATTTCAGCTGGGCACAGTGGCTCATGCCTGTAATCCCAGCACTTTGGGAGGCTGAGGAGGGTGGATCACCTAAGACCAGCCTGGCCAATCTGGTGAAAAACCTGTCTCTAAAAAAAAAAAAAATTCAAGCAGCCTATCTTTATATCTCCACAATGGAGTCTAGTTTAGCCAATTAGGACACAACAGTGACTAATACAATGAGGAACACATGACTCAGGCTGGGCAAGTGAGGATCTTCTCTGGCAAAACAGATTAAAGAGAGAGAGAGAAAAAAAAATTTTTTTTGAGATAGAGTCTCCCTCTGTTGCCCAGGTTGGAGTGCAGTGGTGAGATCTTGGCTTACTGCCACCTCAGCTTCCGGGGTTCAAGCAATTCTGCCTCAGCATCCGAAGTAGCTGGGATTACAGGGGCATGCCATCATGCCCAGCTAATTTTTGGTATTTTTAGTAGAGGTTTGGCCATGCTGGTCTCAAACTCCTGACCTCAAGTGATCCGCCCACCTCAACCTCCCAAAGTGCTGGGATTACAGGTGCGAGCCACCATGTCTGACCCAATTCTTTATAATATTTAAGTCTCACCAGGCATGGTGGCTCATGCCTATACTTTGGAAGGCCGAGGTGGGCAGATTACCTGAGGTCAGGAGTTCCAGACCAGCCTGGCCAACATGGTGAGATCCCCATCCCTACTAAAAATACAAAAATTAGCTGGGTGTGGTGGCACACGCCTGTAATCCCAGCTACTCGGGAGGCTAAGGCAAGAGAATCTCTCAAACCCAGGAGGCAGAGGTTGCAGTGAGCCAAGATTATGCCATTGCACTCTAGCTTAGGCAACAAGAGCAAAACTCTGCCTCAAAAATTAATAAAAATAAAAATAATATTTGAGTCTCTAGATCCAGCTATGCCTGAACTCTTCAGCTATACTCTTCAATTCCAGAAGCAAAACATTCTCTTTTATGAGTAAGACAGGTTAGGTTGTTTTTTTTGTCATCTGTACCTAGAAGAATGCTGACTGATACAAAGAGTCTCAAATCTCATCCTAAGGAATTCTACATATGTTCTAGAAAGACATGAAAGGGAGAGGGGAAAACAGCCAGTGAGAAGGAAAAAGATGTGACAATTACTGAAACAAGCTCCCTAGAGGGCAGAAAGAATTGGAAGTGAAAGTAGAAGAGAGGGCAGGCCGGGTATGGTGACTCACACCTGTAATCCCAGCACTTTGGGAGGCTGAGGCAGGCAGATGGCTTGAGCTCAGGAGTTCGAGACCAGCCTGGCCAACATGGTGAAACCCATCTCTAGTAAAAATACAAAAATTATCTGGGTGTAGTGGCTCACATCTGTAGTCCTAGCTCCTTGGGAAGCTGAGTTAGGAGGATTGCTTGAGCCCAAGAGTTTGAGACCAGCATGGAGAACACTCCATCTCTACAAAAACAAAAGCAATTAACTCGGCATGGTATGGTACACATGTTCCAGCTACTCAGGAGGCTGAGGCTAAAGTGGAAGGATTGCAGGGCCTGGGAGGCCTGGGCAGTCATGCGGGGGCGGGGAACCCTGCAAGAGCCGAGGCAAGGGTCTGAAGCCTCAGCCTGTTCTTATATGTAGAATTAGAAAAGAATTAGAGATATAGTTACATAGTTATTCCTATGTATAATCATAAATAATCACATAGCTATTCATGTGTAATCATAAACATATACATATATATAATCACATAATCTTTAATCTTACTAATAAGTCTCAGGTCAAGAAGTATAGGACTGAAGTGGCATTGGAAAAGAGGTGACCCTAAGGCAAGATGCTCTAAGTCCTCTGTCACACCCGCATAAGGGCTGCTGGAGGAGGCCTTGGTTGTGCGGCAGCGGCAGCGCTGGGAAAGTGCCCGATGTTTAGCCAGTTAGGGAAGGAGACCCCAAGACGGCCGAGACGTCTCCTTCCTTGGGGAGTGAGGAGAAAACTCTGCTCTCCCAAGCTATTGTGGTAGGCCTGACAGCTGTCAGAGAGAGACCCATAGACATCCGGGGAATTAATTGTCTCTATGTGGTGCTGTGCTTCAGCGGTCACATTCCATGTCTACTTTCAAGTTCTGCTTCTGCACCTGGTTCCTCTTTTTCTTAGAAGATAAGAATTAGTAATAGTAACATAAATCTTAGTGACCTTGTTATTTCTCGACAAGTATGAAAAAAGTGCTGATGCCTTAGGTTTTCTCCTGGCCTCGGCTTCTTCAAAGTCCTGGGCCCTTGTCTTCCGAGACATGTGATTTACCAGACCCTATCACTGACCACCATTACCTCACCCTACCTACCCTGCCCCCTGCTTTGTACTCAATAAAAGTCAGACCAACAAATATATGAAAAAATGCTCATCATCACTGGTCATTAGAGAAATGCAAATCAAAACCACACGCCAGTTAGAATGGCGATCATTAAAAAATCTGGAGACAACAGATGCTGGAGAGGATGTGGAGAAATAGGAACACTTTTACACTGTTGGTGGGAGTGTAAATTAGTTCAACCATTGTGGAAGACAGTGTGGCAATTCCTCGAGGACCTAGAAACAGACATTCCATTTGACTCAGCAATCCCATTACTGGGTATATATCCAAAGGATTATAAATTGTTCTATTATAAAGACACATGCACATGTATGTTCACTGCAGCACTGTTTACAATAGCAAAGACCTGGAACCAACCCAAATGCCCATCGATGATAGACTGGACAAGGAAAATATACACCATGGCACATATACACCATGGAATACTATGCAGCCATAAAAAACGATGAGTTTGTGTCCTTTGTAGGGACATGGATGAATCTGGAAACCATCATTCTCAGCAAACTAACACAAGAACAGAAAATCAAACACCACATGTTCTCACTCATAGGAGGGTGTTGAACAATGAGAACACATGGACTAAAGAAGGGACAGCAGGGGGTAGGGGTTTGGGGAGGGATAACATGGGGAGAAATGCCAGAGACAGGTGATGGGGATGGAGGCAGCAAACCACATTGCCAGGTATGTACCTATGCAACAATCCCACATGTTCTGCACATGTACCCCAGAACCAGAACCTAAAGTGCAATAAAATATATAAATAAGTAAATTTAGATAAAATAAATTTAAATTTATTTATTTAAATAAATAAATAAAATTTAAAAAAATTATAAAAGTCAGAGCGTCCAGGCACTCAGGGCCACTGCCGGACTCTGCACTTTGGTTGGCAGTGGACCACTGGGCCCAAACTCTGTTTTCTCTTTCTTGGTGTCTTGTGTCTTTTATTTCCACAGTTTCTCATCTCCACACCAGCAGAGAGGGACTCACCGGACCCTGTAGGGCTGGACCCGATAGAGCAGAGACCTATGATTGTGCCACGGCACTCCAGCCTGGGCAACAGAGTGAGACTCTGTCTCAAAAAAATACAATAAAATCATGTTATCAGTGAAGAGTATGAGCATGGAAAGATAGATCCAGCATATTGTTTAGTGATAAATCAAGTTACAAAACAGTATGCACTGTATGATTTATTTTTTTCTTTTCTTCTTTTTTTTTTTTTTTTGAGATAGAGTCTCACTCTGTCACCCAGGCTGGGGTGTAGTGGAGCCATCACAGCTCACTGCAGCCTCTACCTCACGAGCTTAGGTGATCGTCCCACCTCAGTTCCTAAGTAGCTGGAAGGCACCACCACACTCAGCTAATTTTTTGTATTTTTTGCAGAGGTGGGGTTTCGCCATGTTGCCCAGGCTCCTCTCAAACTCCTGGCTCAAGTCATCTGCCTGGGTTGGCCCAGTATAATTTATTTTTTTTCTTTAAAAATATACTTATTTAGGCCGGGTAAGGTGGCTCACACCTGTAATTACAGTACTTTGGGAGGCCGAGGGAGGCGGATCATGAGGTCAGGATATCGAGACTATCCTGGCCATGGTGAAACCCCATGTCTACTAAAATACAAAAAATTAGCAGAGCGTCGTGGCCCAGCCTGTAGTCCCAGCTACTCAAGAGGCTGAGGCAGGGGAATCGCTTGAATCTGGGAGACAAAGGTTGCAATGAGCCGGGATCGTGCCCACTGCACTCCAGCCTGGCGAAAGAGGAAGACTCCGTCTCAAAAAAAAAATATATATATATATATATATTTTTTTTTTTTCTTTTTGGAGATGGAGCAAAACTCCATCTCAAATACAAAAACAAAAACAAAACAAAATAAAAACCCACAGAGGTAGATGTGGACGTGAAGACACTGGAACCTCACATACTGCTGGGAATGGAAAATGGTTCCAGCTACTTTGAACAGTCTGGCATTTCCTCAAAATGTAAATCAAAGAATTATCATCTGATTCAGCAATTCTACTCTTAGGTACATATTCAAGAGAAATAAATACATTTGTCTACACAAAAACTTACACACAAGTGTTTACATCAGCATTATGCATAAGAGGCCAAAAGTGGAAACAACCCAAATATCCATCAACCTTGAATGGCTAAAGAAAATACAGTATGTCTATATACTGGAAGATTATTCAGCAGTACAAAGAAATAAACTACTGATACATTTTGCAACAGGAATGAACCTTGAGAACATTATGCTAAGTAAAAAGAAGTTAGCACAAAAGACCACATACTTTATGATTCCGTTTATATGAAACGATCAGAATAAGTAAATTCATAGGGACAGAAAGTAGGATTTTTTTTGGGGGGGGGTTGTTGTTTTTTGTTTTTGTTTGTTTTTTAGAGAGGGTCTCATTCTGTCACCCAGCTGAAGTGTGCTCATCATAGTATAACACTGCAGCCTCAAACTCCCAGGCTCAAGTGACCCTCCTGCCTCACCCTCCTGGGTAGCTGGGACTACAGGCACACACCACCATGCCTGGCTAATTTTTATTAAAATATGCTTTGTGGAGACGGGGTTTTGCTGCGTTTCCCAGACTGGTCTCGAACTCCTGGGCTCAAGCATCCCAAAGCAAGCCAAGAGGCTCAAGCCTCTTGTCTCAGCCTCCCAAAGTGCTGGGATTATAGGCATAAACCACCAGAAAGTCGATCACCTGTCGTCTGGGGTGGAGGGGAGGAGAGTTTTGGAAAACTAGAGAATGACAGATAATAGGTGTTAAATTCCTGTGGGGGATGATAAAAGTGTTCTAAAATTAAGTGTGGTGATCGTTGCACAACTCTGTGAATATACTACAAACCATTTACTTGTATTTTTTTCTCATATTTTCTGACCCTCTTCCTTAAGGTATGATTGATACATAAAAAGCTGCACTTATTTAATGTATGCAACTAGATGAGTTTGGGATGTATACTTGATGGGTGAATTATATGGTATATGAATTATATCTCAATAAAGCTATTATTTTAAAAAGAGAGAAAGATATTTCCAGGAATTGGTAGTCCTTCTTCGTGCCATTACAATCTAGTGGAGCTGGATGTCATGTCCTCAGGCAGTTCTTGGAACTATGAAAACAATCTTTTAACCACAGAAGAGTGAAAAAATGGCAACGTGATAAGAACGGAAAAACACACAGAGAGAATTCAGGTCCTTGATAAAATCTTGGAGCTACTGGAATAACCAATTCTAGAACTTCTCTATTTTGGGGCTTCTTAATATAAGACATAATAAATTTTTCTTAAATAATTCTGACATTTTATTTCTAGTAATTTATTGAGGTAAAATCCACATAACCATAAAGTTAACTTTTGGGGGAGGGGGTATAACAGAGTCTCACTCTGTTGCCCAGGCTGGAGTGCCGTGGCACAATCATAGCTCATTGCAGCCTCAAACTCCTGGGCTCAAGCAGTCCTCCTGTCCTAGCCTCCCTAGTAGCTAGGAATACAGGCACACACCACCAAGCCCAACTAATTAAAATGAACCATCTTGGCCACATGCAGTGGCTCATGTCTGTCATCCCAATACTTTAGGAGGTTGAGGAGGGAGGATCACTTGAAGCAAGGAGTTCCAGACCAGCCTGAACAGCAAAACAAGAACCCTGTCGCTAAACAAACAAACAACAAAAAAAAAACAAAGCATGGTGGCATGCACCTGTAGTTCCAGCTATTCAGGAGGCTGACACAGGAGGATCCCTTGAGCCCAGGAGTTTGAAGCTGCAGTGAGCTATAATCTCATCACTGCACTCCAGCCTGGGAAACAGAGTGTGATTCTGTCTTAAAAATGAAATTAACCATTTTATTTATTTTTATTTATTTATTTTTCTGAGACAGAGTCTCGCTCTGTCTCCCAGGCTGGAGTGTAATGGCGAGATCTTGGCTCACTGCAATCTCTACCTCCCGAATTCAAGCGATTCTTCTGCCCCAGCCTCCCAAGTAGTTGGGACTACAGGTGTGTGCCATCACACCTGGCTAATTTTTGTATTTTTAGTAGAGACGGGGTTTCACCATATTGGTCAGGCTGGTCACGAACTCCTGACCTTGTGATCCACCCACCTCGGCCTCCTGATGTGCTGGGATTACAGGCGTGAGCCACTGTGTCTGGGCCAGAAATTAACTATCTTAAAGTGAACAATTCAGGAGTCTTTAGCACAGTCACAATGCTGTGTAACCACCACCTCTAGTTTCAAAACATTTTCATTACTCCACCAATTTGCATTTTGTACCTGTAGATTTATCTTTTTTTTTTTTTTCGAGACAGAGTCTCACTCGGTTGCCCAGGCTGGAGTGCAGAGGCGCAATCTTAGCTCACTCCAAGCTCAGCCTCCCAAGTTCAAGTGATTCTCGTGCCTCAGCCTCCTGAGTAGCTGGGATTACAGGCATGTGCCACCACACCCAGCTAATTTGTGTATTTTTAGTAGAGATGGGGTTTCAACATGTTGGCCAGGCTGGTCTTGAACTCCTGGCCTCAAGTGATCTGCCTGCCTTGGCCTCCCAAAGTGCTGGGATTACAGGCGTAAGCCACTGCGCTGGCCTGATTTATCTATTCTGAATGCCTCATATAAATAGAGTTATGCAATGTTTGATCTCTTGTGCCTGTCTTCCTTCACCTAGCATAAATTTTTTTGAAGATCATTTAGATCATACCATGTATCAGCACTTCCTTCTTTTTTGTGTCTCAACAATATTCTTTTGTATGTATTTACTACAATTTGTGTATCAGTTATCCACTGACGGACACTGGCTATCTGGACTAGTGCTGCTATGGACAAATGTGTAGAAATACTTGTTTGAGTACTTTTTTTCCAAGTGTTTTGTGTATAGGTTTAATGGAATTGCAGAGTTATATGGTAATTCTATGTTTAACTATTTTTTTTTTTTTGGGGGGGATGGAGTCTTGCTCTGTCACCCAGGCTGGAGTACAGTGGGGTGATCTCAGCTCACTGCAACCTCTGCCTCCTGGGTTCAAGCGGTTCTTGTGCCTCAGCCTCCCAAGTAGCTGGGACTAAAGCACACACTACCACACTCAGCTAATTTTTTTTTTTTTTAAGTAGAGTCAGGGTTCCATGTTAGCCAGGATGGTCTCAAACTCCTGACCTCAAGTGATCTGCCCGCCTCAGTCTCCCAGAGTGCTGGGATTATGGGCGTGAGCCACTGTATCTGGCCGTCTATGTTTAACTTCTTGAGGAACTGCCCAAATGTTTTCCACAGAGGCTGAACCATTTGGCATTCCCACCAGCAATGTACAAAGGTTTGTATTATTCCATATTCTCACCAGTAGTTATTATTTTTTTAATTGTTGTAGCCATCCTAGTGCATTTGAAGTGGTACCTCATTGTGGTTGATTTTATTTTTACTTGCAGCTAAAAACATAAGTTGATACAGGTGTTAAAAGTGGTAGAATTATGATTGTTTAAAATATTTTCTTCATTTTGATTATCTATATTTTGTAATTTTTCTATAATCATATTAATATTTATTAGGTCCTTACAATGTATCAGTACTAAAGCTAACATACAATGTACTAAGCATTTTATATGCATAATATCATTTACTTCTCACAACAAATCTATAAGACAAGTAAAAACTAAGGGACCGGGAAGAAAAGCAACTTATTCCAGGACACATAGCATGTTTTAAGCATAGGGCTTAGGATTTTTTCTTAATTAAATTGACAATTTTGAGATAATTATAGCTTCACATGCAGCTTTGAGAAATAATACAGGCCAGGCGAGGTGGCTCATGCCTGTAATCCCAGCACTTTGGGAGGCTGAAGTGGGCAGATCATTTAAGCCCAGGAGTTACAGACCAGCCTGGGCAGCACAGGGAGACTCCGTCTCTACAAAAAATGTTTTAAAATAAGCCAGGTGTGGTGGTACACAGTTGTGGTCTTAGCTACTTAGGAGGGTGAGGTGAGAGGATAGCTTGAACCCAAGTCAGGGCTGCAGTAAGCCGTGATTGTGCCACTGCACTCCAGCTTGGGTGACAGAGAGAGACCCTGTTTCAAAAAAGGAAGGAAAGAAGGCAGGGAGGAAGAGAGGAAGAGAGGAAGGGAGGAAGGAGGAAAGGGAGGGAGGGAGGGAGAAGGGAAGAAGAGAGGGAGGAAACAAACAGATTCTATGTACTCTTTACCTAGTTTCCCTCGATGGTAATATCTTGAAAAAATACGGCACAGTATCACAACCAAGATATTCACATTGATCCAGTCAAGACACAGAATATTTCCAACACTACCAGGATTCCTCATATTGACCTTTCAATAGTCACCCCACTTCCTCCTGCCTCCACCTCCTAACCCTGGTAACTTGTAATTCTGTCTCCATTTTTATAATTCTGTCATTTCAAGAATTTTATATAAAAAATCCACACACTGTTTAATCTTTTGAGATTGGCTTTTATTTCACTCATTGTGATTCTCTGGAAATTCATCCAGGTTGTTCCAAGTATTCATATTTGTTCTTTTTTTTGTTTGTTTGTTTGTTGTTTTTGAGACAGGGTCTGGCTCCGTCACCCAGGCTGGAGTGCAGCAGCAGAATCAGAGCTCACTGGCATCATCAACCTCTCTGGCTCACGTGATCCTACCACTTCAGCCTCCCAAGTAGCTGGGACTACAGGTGCATGTCACCATGCTTAGCTAATTTTTGTATTTTTTTTTCTTCCCAACAAATATATTCTATCATATAATTTTTGTATTTTTTTTGTAGAGATGGGGGTCTCCCTATGTTGCCCAGGCTGGTCTTAAGCTCCTGGGCTCAAGTGATCCTCCCACCTCAGCCTCCCAAAGTGTTGGGATTACAGGCGTGAGTCACCACCCCAGCCTCGTTTCTTTATTCCTGAGTAATACTCCATGCTGAGTGGTATTCTGTGGATGTACTATGGTTTGTTTAACCATTCACCTACTGAAGAAAATCTGGGTTGTTTCCAGTTTGGGACTACTACCAATAAAACTGCTCTAAACATTCACCTACAAAAACCTAAGGTTTTTG
This sequence comes from Aotus nancymaae, assembly GCF_030222135.1. Classification (NCBI taxonomy): domain Eukaryota; kingdom Metazoa; phylum Chordata; class Mammalia; order Primates; family Aotidae; genus Aotus; species Aotus nancymaae. Next base: position 24,911,147 of record NW_026988467.1, read on the forward strand.
TCTTAATGTAAGTCTTTATTTCTCTGGGATAAATGCTTGGGATTGCAATTTCTGGATTGTATGGTAGCTGTGTGGTTCATTTTTTCTTTCTTTTTTTTTTTTTGTTTGAGATGGAGTTTTGCTTTTGTCGCCCAATCTGGAGTGTAATGGCACCATCTCGGCTCACTGCAACCTCTGCCACCTGGGTTCAAGCGATTCTCCTGCCTCAGCCTCCTGAGTAGCTGGGATTACAGACTCTCACCAATGCTCCCAGCTAATTTTTGTATTTTCAGTAGAAACAGGGTTTCACCATGTTGGCCAGGCTTGTCTCAAACTTCTGACCTCAAGTAATATACCTGCCTCCACCTCCCAAAGTGCTGGGATTACAGGCATGAGCTACCGTACATAGCCTATGTGGTTCATTTTTTAAGAAACTGACAGGCTGAGTGTGGTGGCTCATGCCTGTAATCCCAGCACTTTGGGAGGCGGAGGCAGGTGTATTGCCTAAGGTCAGGACTTCCAGACCAGACTGGCCAATATGATGAAACCCCGTTTTTACTGAAAATACAAAAATTAGCCAGGCATGGTGATGCATGCCTATAATCCCAGCTACTTGGGAGGCTGAGGCAGGAGAATTACTTGAACCTGGGAAGCAGAGGTTGCAGTGAGCCAAGACTGTGCCACTGCACTCCAGGATGGACAGTAGAGTGAGACCCTGTCTTAAAAAAAACAAAAAAAGGACCAGGTATGGTGGCTCACACTTGTAATCCCAGCACTTTGGGAGGCTGAGGCGGGCAGATCATGAGGTCAGGAGTTTGAGAGCAACCTGGCCAACGCGGTGAAAGCCCGTCTCTACTAAAATACAAAATATTAGCCGAGTATGGTGGCGCACGCCTGTAGTCCCAGCTACTCAGGAGGCTGAGGCAGGAGAATCGCTTGAACCCAGGAGGCAGAGGTTGCAGTGAGCTGAGATTGCACCACTCCACTCTGGCCTGGGTGACAGAGTGAGACTCTGTCTCAAAAAAAAAGAGAGAGAGAGAGAAAGAAAAAAAGAAACTGACAAACTTTTTCAGAGTGCAGGGCCCAGGATTTTAATCACACTATTCTACTGCTTATAAATGAACCTATAAAATTTTTTATTTTTAAAAGGAAATAAAGAAATTTTCTTCCTGTTATGGCTGTGATAAACTTTAGTAAGCATATATTTAAAAGAACAGCAATGTAAGTTTATTTTAAAAACTCTTCACAAGACACTTACACACTGAAATACATACAGCCAAGGACTGCTGAGCTATTGGCCTTTGGGGAAGCTTAAGCAGTTTGTCTTTTCTCCGGCATGTGGTCTTTGTGGGTATGCCAGGATCACTGCACACATGCTCCCTGCTCTCTGAGCTCTTAGGAGGTCCCTATGCTATCCTAGTCTAGGCAGAATTTGCCCTTTCTGAATCAGGTAAGTAACAGAAACCTGCTCAACTTTAAGCTCTTTATAAGATACAGGAAGCGCAGCTGAGCCATGCAAAGGACAGAGGTAGGAAATGGAAAGCTCTGCAGATCCAATCAGCCAGCCCAGGGGGCCAGTCCCATGGTGCAAGTGTAGTTGCAGGCAAACAAAACAGTTAAGATCTCGGGCTCAGGAGTCCAATGACGACATCCTGGTTCTACCACTTACAAGCTGTGTGACGCTAGGTAAGTTACTTAACCCCTCAGACCCCAGTTTCCTTATCTTAAAATAGGGTAATAAGCCTGGGCAATATAGTGAGACTTTGTCACTCAAAAACAATAAAAAAAAAAAATTAGCCAGGTGTGGTGGCACACGCCTATGGTCTCAGCTACTTGGGGGGCTGAGGTGGGAAGATCACTTGAGCCAGGGCGGTTGAGGCTGCAGTGAGCCATGATTGTGCCACTGCGCCCCACCAGGGTAACAGAGCAAGGCCCTGTCTAAAATTTAAAAAAAAAAAAAAAATAGAAAGGGGTAATAATTTTATCTACATTATTAGGTTCATATGGAGAATGAAGATTTATAGAGTAGATGCATATAAAAAATGCTTTAAAATAGGCAGAGTGGCTCATGCCTGTAATTCCAGGTATTTGGAAGGCTGAGGCAGGAGGATCCCTTGAGCCCAGGAATTCAAGCATCAAGTGAGCTATGATTGTGCCACTGCATTCCAGCCTGGATAACAGAGCAAGACCCTTTCTCCTGTCATGTAGCAAGTGCTAGTGTTAGGTATACAGTATTATTATTATTCCAGGATTAAATGAGAAGGCACATACATTGCAGCACCGTACTAGCAAGTGTTCAGTATACATTAGCTACATGTTAGCTTTCAGTATTTTTGAACAGCTTTATTGAGATATAGTTCACATACTTTACAAATGCACATTTCATTGGTTCTTAGAATACTGAGTTGTGCAACTGTCGCCACAATCAATTTTAGAACATTTTGATTACCGCCAAAGTAACCCCCAGACCACTTAGCCATCACTGCCGCAGCCCTTACATTCCTCCAGCCATAGGTAATCACTGATATACTTTCTGTTGCTATAGACCTGCCTATTCTGAACATTTCATATGCCTCATTTCTTTTTATTGTTGAATAATATTCCATGTGTGGATATACCACAAGTATTAATTTTTATAATCAACAATCCATGCTGTGATCATGCCACTGCACACCAGCTGGGGCAACAAAGTGAGACTCTATCTCTAAAAGTACAATAACAGGCCAGGCACGGTGGCTTATGCCTGTAATCCCAGCACTTTGGGAGGTTGAGGCAGGCAGATCAATTGAGGCCAGGAGTTCAAGACCAGACTGGGAAACATGGCAAAATCCCATCTCTACTACAAATACAAAAATTAGTTGGACATGGTGGCACATGCCTGTAATCCCAGCTACTCCAGAGGCTGAGGCACGAGAATTGTTTGAACCCAGGAGGTGGAGGTTGCAGTGAGCCGCAGTTGTGCCACTGCACTGCACTTCAGCCTGGGCAACAAAAGCGGAACTCTGTCTCAAAAAAAAAAAGTAATAATAATAGTAACAATTCAACCACATCCCTTGAATTAGTTTCTTATAGCTATTGCAATAAATTACCACAAATTTAGTGACTTAAAACAGCAGAAATATACTCTATTGCTGTTCTGGAGGCTAGAGTCTGTAATGAGTCTAAAGGGGCTGAAATCAATTCTCAGGGCTGGTTGCTTCTAAACGCTCCAGGGAAGAACTCATGTCTCTTCCAGCGACTGGTGGCTGTTGGATTCCTCAACTTGAGGTTGCATCACTCCAGTCTCTGCTTTCATCATCTCACTGCCTTCTATTCTATAGTCAAATCTTTACCTACTTCCCTCTTTTTTTTTTTCTTTTTTTGAGATGGAGTCTCACTCTGTCACCAGGCTGGAGTGCAGTGGCACAATCTTGGCTCACTGCAATCTCTGTCTCCCAGGTTCAAGCAATTCCCCTGTCTCAGCCTCCTGAGTAGCTGGAACTACAGGCATGCACCACCATACCCGGCTAATTTTTTCTATTTTAGTAGAGATGGGGTTTCACCATGTTGGCCAAAATGTAACCCCCGCCTCGGCCTCCAAAAGTGCTGTGATTACAGGCATGAGCCATCCAGTTCAGCCTCTACTTTCCTCTTATAAGGATATATATGATTACATTTAGGGCCCATCTGGATAATCCAGGATAATCTCCCTATCTCAAGATTCTGAACTGAATCCCTTCTGCAAAGGGATTATGTTATATATAAGGTAAAACTGACAGGTTCCAGGGATTAGGGCTGAACATCTTTGTGAGACATTATTCAGGCTACCACTCTCCTTGATTTAAAATGTCTTTTCTCAGCTGGGCACCATGGCTCATGCCTGTGATCCCAGCACTTTGGGAGGACGAGGTGTTCAGATTACCTGAGGTCCGGAGTTCAAGACCAGCCTGACAACATGGAGAAACACCGTCTCTATTAAAAATACCAAATTAGCCAGCATGGTGACACATATCTGTAATCCCAGCTACAGGAGGCTGAGGCAGGAAAATTGCTTGAACCGGGCAGGCAGAGTTTGCAGTGAGCTGAGATCATACCATTGCACTCCAGCCTGGGCAACAAGAGCAAAACTTTGTCTCAAAAAAAAAAATTGCCTTTTCTAACACTAGAAAATTAATCAAATGATCAACAGGATAACAGTGATAAAACAGGCCTGGTGCTTTTGTCTATGATAGTTGTGCTGGCTGCTTTTTAAGTTAGTAAATTTTTATTCAAGGAATTTCGTGTTGTGATTTTTTTTCCACTGTCCATCAAGATCACTTTAGATCCTCTAAAGAGCTGGAGTCAAAAAAAAATTTTTATTTTGAGACAGTCTTGCTCTGTCACCAAGGGTAGAGTGCAGTGATGCGATCTCAGCTCACTGTAGCCTCCACCTCCCGGGTTCAGGCGATTCTCCCGCTTTAGCTTCCTGAGTAGCTGGGATTACAGGTGTGCACTACCACACCCATCTAATTTCTGTATTTTTAGTAGAGACGGGGTTTCGCTATGTTGGTCAGGCTGGTCTGAGCCACCTCGCCGGCCAGAGTCAAAACTTACCTTCAAGTTAGCCCTTTTTAATGGAACTGATGCTTATTTTAACCCAGTTGTCCTGTCAGCCCATAATTTTTTTATTTTGGCTTCTATCATCTCCTTTTAATATGGATACACTAGCTGGGTGCAGTGGCTCAGGCCTGTAATCCCAACACTTTGGGAGGCCAAGGCAGGTGGATCACCTGAGGTCAGGAGTTCAAGACCAACCTGGCCAACATGGCAAAACCCCGTATCTACTAAAAATATAAAATTAGCTTGGCGTGGTGGCACATGCCTATATTCTCAGCTACTCAGGAGGCAAGGCTAGAGAATTACCTGAATCTGAGAGGCGGAGGTTGCAGTGAACTGAGATTGCACCATTGTACTCCAGCCTGGGTGACAAGAGTAAAACTTCATCTCAAATAAATAAATAAATAAAATGGATATACTGAAGAAGACTTCAAAATTCACCAAGAATCTTTGGGATCTAATTTTTTTTTTTTTTTTTTTAGATGGAGTCTTACTCCACCACCCAGGCTGGAGTGCAGTGGCATGATCTCGGCTCACTGCAACCTCCACCTCCCAGGTTCAAGTGATTCCTCCTGCCTCAGCCTCCCAAGTAGCTGGGATTACAGGCACCTGCCACCGTGCCTGGCTAATTTTTGTATTTTTAGTAGAGATGGGGTTTCACCATGCTGGCCAGGCTGGCCTTGAACTCCTGACATCAGGTGATCCACCTGCCTCAGCCTCCCAAAGTGCTGGGATTACAGGCATGAGCCACCATGCCTGGCCTGGGATCTAATGTCTTTAACCAATTTACTTTAGGGTCATTTTGAGTGTAGGTGGATCTGCCTGGTTCTCAATTTGACACCCTCTCTAAACATGAATTAGTTCAAATCATATTCATTTCTAAGTGATCACACTCAAAAAAAATAAGTACAGACAGCCAGGCGTGGTGGCTCACACCTGTAATTCCAGCACTTTGGGAGGCTGAGGCGGACAGATCATGAGGTCAGGAGTTTGAGACCAGCCTGGCCAACATAGTGAAACCCCGTCTCTACTGAAAATACAAAAATTAGCTGGGTGTGGTGGCACGCACCTATAGTCCCAGCTACTCAGGAGACTGAGTCAGGAGAATGGCTTGAACCCCGGAGGTGGAGGTTGCAGTGAGCCGCTCCAGCCTGGGCAATAGAGTGAGACTCCATCTCAAAAAAAAAAAAAAAAGTAAAAAGAAAGTACAGATGTGTGAAATACGCCAATACCTTTAACTCCAGACATTGTGTTCTCAAGATAAAAGCCTTTAAAACAAAAAGCCATCTTACGTATCAAGTCAACATGAAACTGGAATACAAAATTAATACAGCTGAGGATTTCCCTCATATCCCATGCTTTTTAACTATCTATTCTGCAATCCTATAATCAACCTTTTTTAATTAAGAGACAGGGTCTGTCTTTATTGCCCAGGCTGGAGTACAGTGGGGCCATCAAAGCTCAGCACAGCCTCCAACTCCTGGGCTGAATCCTCCTGCCTCTGCCTCCCTTTCCTGAGCAGCTGCAGCTGCAGCTACAGGCACATGCCCCGATACCCAGCCAATTTTTAAACTTTTGTGGAGATGTGTTACTTTCTTGCCCAGGCTGGTCTTGAACTCCTGGCTTCAAGTGATTCTCCCACCTCAGTCTCCTAAAGTGTGAGGATTGTAGGCATGGGCCACTGTGTCTGGCCTGGAACCAACCTTTATGGTTATCAGTACCTTCATCAGTTAACTGTCTCAGGTATCATAATATCCCTTCTTGTATGTAGCAAAACTCTTACTGGGCTGGGCACAGTGGCTCACATCTGTAATTCCTGCATTTTGAGAGACCAAGGCAGGTGGATCATCTGAGGTCAGTAGTTCGAGGCCAGCCTAGCCAACATGGCAAAACCCCATCTCTACTAAAAATACAAAAATTAGCTGGGTGTGGTCGGGGACACCTGTAATCCGAGTTACTCAGGGGGCTGAGGCAGGAGAATCTCTTGAACCTGGGAGGCAGAGGTTGCAGTGAGCCAAGACTGCACCTCCAGCCTGGGTGACAGAGTGAGACTCCATCTCAAAAAAAAACCAAAAAAACAAAAAAACAAAACCCTCATACAGAAATACATCTGGGTTGCAAAAAAGAATTATTGTTTTTGCACCTATCCATAAAAACATATGTAAGTGCAGTGCTGGTTGCTTTTTGTTGTTGTTGTTAGACCTCAAGACCATTGGGAATGGTTGCTTTTTAACTACTTCTGGGTGAATGAGAAAGTACACTACAATAGCAGGAGGGGCAATTTCCATTTGGAGTGGAGGAAGAGGCAGATCTGGGCTCAGGATTCTAATAACAGTTTGTGAAGAGTTTCTATGTTTCAGGAATTTTACATCTTTTATCTCCAAAAGACAATTTTATCTGGACACAGTGGCTCACACCTGTAATCCCAGCACTTTAGAAGGTGGAGGTAGGAGGATCACTTGAGTCCAAAAGTTTGAGACCAGCTTGGGCAACATAGGGAGATCCCATCTCAATTTTTTTAAAAATTAAAAAATTAGCCAGACATAGTGGCACATGCCTTTGGTCCCAGCTACTCAGGCTGAGGTAGGATGATCGCTTGTGCCTGGGAGGTTGAGGTTGCAGTGACCCAAGATAGTGCCACTGCACTCCAGCCTGAGCAATAAAGCAAGAGCCTTTCTCAAAAAATAAATAAAAATAAAAAGACAATTTTGCAAGGTAGGCATTTTATAGAATAAGGAAGTTCAAACCTGAAAGAGTTAAGCCACTTGCCCAAAGTCTTATAGACAGTGAGCAGCCAGATCCAGGATGTGAACTCAGGTCTGCAGGATGTGGATGCCAAAAGCCCAGGCCCTGGACACCGTGCCAAGCTGCCTCTTGAGAAATAGGGGCTCCCCAGCCTCTAAAACACTTCCCTCTTCCTGACATTGACCCTGGAAGATTGTTAGACCAGAACAACAATGAGGAGATGTTGTATGCAACTTAGGCACCCCAGTTCAGTCATCTGTGATGCCTCAAGGACCAGAGTTCACAGTCTGTGCTTGGCACCCCCGTCAGAGCTTTGACAAGCAATGTGTTTGTTAGACACGATGTCCTTTCGAGGTTCAACCAAACAACTGCAGCCTGCCTGCACTGACCAGAAGAGCAGGCCTCCAGGCTGAGTCACCACCCAGAGTTGTTTCACAACCAACCTGTTTGTGCATTGAGGCAGCAGAGGCAGGAAAGGTCACTGGGTGGCCCGTGTCATCTTGAGCTCCTGGACAGAAAGGTAGTTCCCAGTGATAAGTGCAAGGAGAGCCTGGCTCACCTGTACCCATCCAGTTCTCACCCGAGGTTTCTTTCTCTTCTTGTAGGCTCTCTCTTTAACCTAAGGTACCATCCTGAGTCAAGGGAAGTTTCAATAAACTCCAGTTCCTCATCTGTAAAATGGGAAATACATACATATTTAAATTATTGTGCACCGGCTGGACATGGTGGTTCATGCCTGTAATCCCAGCACTTTGGGAGGCTCATGCTGGCAGATCACGAGGTCAGGAGATCAAGACCATCCTGGCCAACATGGTGAAACCCCATCTCTACTAAAAATACAAAAATTAGCTGGGTATGGTGGTACATGCCTGTAGTCCCAGCTACTTGGGAGGCTGAGGCCAGAGAATCACCTGAAGCAGAGAGTTGGAGGTTGCAGCGAGCCGAGATCGTGCCATTGCACTCCAGCCTGGTGACACAGTGAGACTCTGTCTCAAAAAAATAAAAATTATTGTGCAACCTACTTGCCCTGTATAATTTAATCTTTACAGCAAACCAATCATGTAGATGCTATAATTTCATTTTACAAATGCAAGTACTGAAGATCAGAGATGTTATGTCACTCACCAAAGTCACACAGCTGGTTAGTGCAGGGTCAGGAATCAACCCTAAGTCTGTATGACTAAAGAGTGTGGGTTCAAAAGGAAATGTTCAAGAGAAAAGTCTCGCTATGTTTCAGGGCTTGCTATTCCATGCTGAGTCATTTAGGCAAGTCCCTTCCATTCTGTGGGCCTTGGTTTCCCCATCCGTTCTGTGGGGTCGGGGATAGAAAGCCGGACTAATGAGGCTGAAGGCCTCTTCCACCTTTAAGTCTATGGTTCTAGGATTTTAGGCAGAAGGTCTTTCCCTCAGTCACATCTTGAGCATAGTCTTTGTTTCCTGTACAGCCCACTCTTGAACTTCCTCTGGGGGAAGAGCAGACAGCAGTGATAAGGAGTTCTTCCACCTCAGAGATTTCCTAGCAAGCTGCAGCTCTTGCACATTATAACTTTGTTGTGACTTCCATTGAGCCATGTCCACATCTGTGAACTTGGGATGACCACAGTACCAGCAACCCAGTCAGTACACACCATTGTGCTAGATGCGTCATCTACATTTCCTCTTTACCTTGTGATGACATGGGAGAGGACGTCACTGCTTGAGGTTACCCAGTTTATAGGAAGCGGAGCTGCCATCTCAGCCTAGGCGTGTCTGCCTCTTTGCCCTTCGCCATGCTGCTTCTCTCTCAGCCTTGATGGTGGGAGAATGCGCTGAAATGATGAATGAAAAGCACCTGTGATCTGTAGAGTGCCGTGCACATGTGAGCTATTACAGAATTGTTACTGGCTCTCTTTTTCCTATTATAATGGGAGCTGGAACGTGAGTCTTCAACTGTTTTTGCATCCACAAATAATGCCAATGTGGGCCTTTCTACGGGTTCTTCATACATAATTGCTGACTAATATAATTCTGGCTGGGCTCGGTGGCTCACTCCTGTAATCCTGACACTTTGGGAGGCCCAGGTGGGCGGACTGCCTGAGCTCAGGAGTTCAAAACCAGCCTGGGCAATATGGTGAAACCCCGTCTCTACTAAAAAAATACAAAAAATTAGCCGGGCATGGCGGTGTGTGCCTGTAGTCCCAGCTACTCAGGAAGCTGAGCCAAGAGAATTGCTTGAACCCAGGAGGCAGAGGTTGCAGTGAGCCAAGATCACACCAGAGCGAGACTCCATCTCAAAAAAAAAAAAAAAAAAAGTTGTAATTCTGTTCACTAAGGACAAGCAGGTGGAATTAGTCAACAATACTCTGGCCAAGCAGAAGGACAACAATGTTGAGAATTAGCTCTGTGGTTGGCTTGGTCATTGTCAATCAACTATGCCCACTTTCCCCTCTTTTCTTCCCCCTCCAGAGGTGCTGGGATTACAGGCACCCACCACCACACCCAGCTAATTTTTTGTATTTTTAGTCGAGACCGGGTTTCACCATGTTCGCCCAGCTAGTCTTGAACTCCTGATCTCAATTGATCTGCCCGGCTTGGCCTCCCAAAGTGCTGGGATTACAGGCGTGAGCCACCGCACCTGGCCTTCCCCCTTTATTTATTCTTAGCTTTTCTCTTTCTATTATTTTACTTTATTTTATTATTATTATTTTTTGAGATGGAGTCTTGCTGTTGCTATCTGGGCTGGAGTGCAGTGACACAATCTCGGCTCACTGCAATCTCTGCCTCTTGGGTTCCAGCAATTCTCCTGCCTCAGCCTCCCGAATAGCTGAGATTACAGGCACCCACCACCATGCCTGGCTAATTTTTTGTATTTTTAGTAGAGACCCAGTTTCACCATGTTGGCCAGGCTGGTCTTGAACTGCTGACCTCAGGTGATCCACCTGCCTCGGCCTCCCAAAGTGCTGGGATTACAAGCATGAGCCACTGTGCCTGGCCTATTTTATTTTTTGAGACAGAGTCTTGCTCTGCTGTTCGGGATGGAGTGCAGTGGCACCATTATGGCTCACTGTAGGTTTGACTTCTCAGGTTCAAGCGATCCTCCTGTCTCAACCTCCTGAATAGCTGGGACCACAGGTATATTCCATCATGTCCAGCTAATTTTTGTATTTTTTGTAGAGACAAAGTCTTGCCATGTTGCCCAGGCTGGTCTTGAACTCCTGAACTCAAGCAATCCACCTGTCTCATCCTTCCAAAGTGCTGGGATTATAGGGATGAGGCACCACGCCCAACCATATTCTTAGCTTTCCTCTGCTGTTATGAATTTTGTCATTTTTGTGCTGACACATTCTCACTCCCTTTTGTTTGAGACAGGGTCTTGCTTTGTTGCCCAGCCTTGAGTACAGTGGAGTGATCAAGCTCACTGCAGCCTCTATCTCTCGAGCTCAAGTGATCCTCCCGCCTTAGCCTCCTAAGTAGCTAGGACTATAGGCATATGCCGTCACACCTTGCTAATGTTTATTAATTTTTGGTAGAAATGAGTTATTGTTATGTTGCCCAGGCTGGTCTCAAACTCCTGAGCTCAGCCAGGTATGGTGGCTCACGTCTGTAATCCCAGCACTTTGGGAGGTCAAGGTGGGTGGATCACCTGAGGTCAGAAGGTCAAGACCAACCTGGTCAACATGGCAAAACCCCATCTCTACTAAAAATACAAAAATTAGCTGCTCATGGTGGCATGTGCCTGTAGTCCCAGCTACTGGGGAGGCTGAGGCAGGAGAATCACTTGAACCTGAGAGGCAGAGGTTGCACTGAGCTGAGATCATGCCACTGCACTCCAGCCTGGGTGACAGACTCAAAAAAAAAAGCCTCCTGGCCAGGCGTGGTGGTTCACGCCTGTAATCCCAGCACTTTGGGAGGCCAAGTGAGGTCGGGAGCTTGAGACCTGCCTGACCAACATGGGGAAACCCTGTCTCTACTAAAAATACAAAATTAGCCGGGTGTGGTGCCGCATGCCTATAATCCCACCTACTCAGGAGGCTGAGGCAGGAGAATCGCTTGAACTCAGGAGGCAGAGGTTGCAGTGAGCCAAGATGGCGCCATTGCACTCCAGCCTGGGCAACAAGAGTGAAACTCCATTTCAAAAAAAAAAGGCTCCTGAGCTCAAGCAATCCTTCTGCCTCGGCATCCTGAAGTGCATGAGCCACCATGCTGGCCTCACATTCTCACTCTTTCCCCCAAGGAAATGAGAGAAGAGAACCCTAAGAGTTTTTAGAAAAGCCAAACACTAATTTGTTATCAGTTCACCTGTTTAACCTCTATTCTCATTTCTCACCCATCTGTCAAAGTCACACACCTGTCTGCCACAGCTGACTCTTATCTTCTAGCAGGACTTCAAGATTGCTGTAAAAACCTGGGATTTCTGGGCACTGCAGTCTATTCATTCTTCTCTACTTCCTAAGGGATTAATTATCTCTCTTACTCTGTTATTTTATTTACTAATATTTATTGTATACCAAACCCTGTGCTTAGAATTGTAGTGACTTTCTAATTTCTCAAAATGGAGGAAGTAATTTTTGTGTACATTTTAGAGTTTTCTTCTAAAATATTAGAATTTCTAGTCCTGGCACAGTGGTTTATGCCTGTAATCCCAACACTTTAGGAGGCCAAGGCAGGAAGATCACTTGAGCTTGGGAGTTCGAGACCAGCCTGGGCAACACGGTGAAACTCCATCTCTACCAAAAACACGAAAAGCCAGACATGGTGGCTGGCACCTGCATTCCCAGCTACTTGGTGTTTTGTTTTTGCTTTTGTTTTTGTTTTTTTAGATGGAGTCTCACGGTGTCACCCAGGCTGGAGTGCAGTGGCGCCATCTCGGCTCACTGGAAACTCCGCCTCCCAGTTTCAAGAGATTCTCCTGCCTCAACCTCCCGAGTAGCTGGGATTACAGGCACGTACCACCATGCCCAGCTAATTTTTATACTTTTAGTAGAGACAGGGTTTCACTGTGTTGGCCAGGCTGATGTCAAACGCCTGACCTCAGGTAATCTACCAGCCTCAGCTTCCCAAAATGCTGGGATTACAGGTGTGAGGCACCTCGCTCAACCATTTCCAGCTACTTGGGAGGCTTCAGTGGCAGGATCACTTGAGCCCAGGAGGTGGAGGTTGCAGTGCCCACTGCACTCCAGCCTGGGTGACAGAGTGAGATCCCATCTCAAAATAAATAATTAATAAAATAAAATATTATAATTTCTTACGATGAGCACATAATGCTCTTGTAACCAGAAAAAAACAAGTGTTTTTCATTATTTTAATTAATTTTACTGAGTTACATTTACTTACAATTAAAATATATCTGGTTAGGCTGGGCGTGGTGGTTCCCATCTGTAATCCTAGCACTTTGGAAGGCCAAGGTAGGTGAATCACCTTAGTTCAGGAGTTCAAGACCAGCCTGGGCAAATGGCAAAACCCTGTCTCTACTAAATGCATGTAATCCCAGCTACTTGAGAGACTGAGGCAGGAGAATCACTTGAACCCAGGAAGCGGAGGTTGCAGTGAGCCAAGACTGCACCATTGTACTCCAGCCTGGGCGACAAGAGCGAAACTCCATCTCAAAATAAATAAAATAAAATGTATCTGTTTAAATGTACAGCTTGATGAGTGTTGACAAATATATACACTTGAGCACCTGCCATCACACTCAAAATATAGACTATTTCCATTTTTCCAGAAAGTTCTCTTATGTCCCTTTGCAATCAGTCCTCCCTATTTCCCACTAGGCAAGCACGGATTTTATTTATTTTACTGTAGATTAGTTTTGTCTCTTCTAGAACATCACATAGATGAAAACATGAATTACATATTCTGCTGTGTCTGACTTCTTTCACTTAGAGTATTGTAATTATTTTAGAGGAAGGGTCTTGCTCCATCACCCAGGCTGGAGTGCAGTGTCACAATCATAGCACACTGCAGCCTCAAACCCCTGGGCTCAAGGGATTCTCCTGCCTCAGGCTCCAGAATATCTGGGTCTATGGTTGCATGCCACCACGCCCAGTTTAAATTCATCTATCTTATTATGTACATCAGTAGTTTTTTTTTTTTATTGCTGAGTAGTATTTCATTGTAGAAATAAATCAAATGATTCACAATTTGTTTATCCACTTGTGTGTGGACATTTTTTTTTCATGTTTCTTTTTCTTTTTGAGATGAAGTTTCGCTCTTGTCCAAACTGGAATGCAATGGCGTGATCGTGGCTCACCGCAACCTCCGCCTCCTGGGTTCAAGCAACTGTCCCGCCTCAGCCTCCCACGTAGCTGGGATTACAGGCATGCACCACCATGCCCTGCTAATTTTGTATTTTTAGTAGAGAAGGGGTTTCTTCATGTTGGTCAGGCTTGTCTGGAACTCCCGACCTCAGGTGATCTGCCTGCCTCGGCCTCCCAAAGTGCAGGGATTACAGGCGTGAGCCACTGAGCCCGGATGTTATTTTTCTTTTAAAAGAAAAAAGAGTTATTTTCTTTTACTGTTTTTTTTGTTTGTTTGTTTGTTTGAGACAGATTCTCACCCTGTTGCCTAGGCTGGTGTACAATGGTGCCATCTCGGCTCACTGCAACCTCTGCCTCCTGGGTTCAAGTGATTCTCCTGCCTCAGCCTCCTGAGTAGCTGGGATTACAGGCATGAACCACTATGCCCAGCTAATTTTTTTCACCATGTTGGCCAGGATGGTCTCGAACCCCTGACCTCATGATCTGCCCACCTCGGTCTCCCAAAGTGTTGGGATTACAGGCGTGAGCCACCTTTTTTGTTTTTTCTTTCTTTCTTTTTTTCTGGCAGATAGACTTTCCTCATGTGAGCCACCTTTTTAAGTAACCACATTCATCAAAAATTTGGAAAATAGGCTGGGTGTTGTGGCTCACTCCCAGTTACTTGGAAGGCTGAAGTGGAAGGATCACTGGAGCCTGAGAGGTTGATGCTGCAGTGAGCTATGATCTTGCCACTGCACTCCAGCCTGGGTGACAGAGGAAAAAAACTGAGGCAGGAGAATTGCTTAAACCCAGGAGTCGAAGGTTGCAGTGAGCTGAGATTGCACCACTGCAGTCCAGCCTGGGCAACAGAGTGAGACTCTGTCTCAGAAAAAGAAAAAAAAAGGAAAACAGAGACAAGTGGAGATAAAATGATCTTTGGTTCCATTAAACAAAGGCAATTATTTTTAGTATTTGGGTTTTATGTTTTCTTCCTCTGTATACAGATGTTTTAAGGACTATATAATTCAAATCACACTGTACATTTGTAACTGGCTTGATTGGTTAATATTATATCATAAATATTTTCCACCTTATTTTGTAACAATTTTCAATATTATTTAATATTTTATCACTAGAATGTGGACTCTGTCAGGACAGGGGTTTAGGTTGTTTCATTTATTCTTTATATTCCCAAAGCCCGGGATGGTGCCTCGCCTACAGCAGGCAAATAGTAAGTGCTGACTGAACTGTGTGCCACAATGTGCCTTGTTATGCCCATACGGAGAATGTGCCAACTCTCCTTACAATGTTCTTTTCACTAATTCTTTTTCTTTTTTCTTTTCTTTTTTTTTTTTTGACAGTCTGGTTCTGTCATCCAGGCTAGAGTGCAGCGGCAGCATCTCAGCTCACTATAGCCTTGAACTCCTGGGCTCAAGCGACACTCCCACTTCACCCTCCCAAGTAGCAGGAATTGCAGGCACCGGCTACCATGTCTGGCTAATTTTAAAATTTTTGTAGAGACAGGGTCTCCCTATGTTGCCTGGGCTGGTTTCTAACTACTGTGCTCAAGTGATCCGTCCACCTTGGTCTCCCAAAGTGCTGGAATTACAGGTACGATCCACCGTGTCCAGGACCCATCTTAAGTCCTAAGCAGTAGTGTGTTAACCTCTGCCCTTTTGCTTCTCCATGAAGTCTTTCTGAGCTTTCTTATCTCCTCTGGGTTGTACAAAGAGTCTCCTCCAGAAAACATCTGAGTTGATGGTATAAATAATGGCATAAAACCATTTGACCCAAGGAAGGGGGTAATTGTGAAGAGAGCTTAGGGGACCAGAAACAAACCCTTTTACTTCCAAATATATTATATAGCAGACTTGCAATTCTGGCAGCTATGAGATGGAAAGAATACCACCTGCTTCTGAGAGCTAGTATGAGGAGGAAATGAATTATACAGATTCAGCTGAGCATGGTGGCTCACACCTGTAGTCTCAGCACTTTGGGAGATCGAGGTGGATAGATCACCTAAGGTCAGGAGTTCAAGACCAGACTGGCCAACATGGTGAAACCCCGTCTCTACTAAAAATACAAAAGTTAGCCGAGCACGGTGGTGCACGCTTGTCATCCCAGCTACTTGGGAGGCTGAGGCAGAAGAATTGCTTGAACCTGGTAGGTGGAGGTTGCAATGAGCCGAGATCACGCCACTGCACTTCCACCTGGACAATAGCATGAGACTTTGTCTCAAAAAAAAAATTATACACATTCACAGAAAGTGCTTATCCTAGAGCCTGGTACCCAGTAATCACTCACTAAAGGGGAGCTGTCCAGAAAATTTGAGACCCAGTGAGTTAATTATCTTCAGACTGAAACCAACACTGATTTCCCCAGACAGCCTGGGAGGGGAGAAACCCAAACAGACAGTTACAGTTCAGCTAAAACAGAGCTAATCTTTAATCTTTTATGGATACATGTAATACATTAACTATTATAGCCTATCCCCCTCAGGCACCTCAACACCTGGTCAACCAGAGGCTAGAGCTGGGTTGGCTGGGCTAAGAGGAAGGCAGCAAGTAAACAGGCCAATTACCCTTCTGCAGCAGAATTTCCTAGGGACCCGCCTTGAGAGTAAGAGAATTAAATGGCTAATGCTGCCTGTCATTCAGCCGGTGGGGTGGGGAGGTGAACTTCTTGAGTCAGCACCCAGTGAAGAACACTAGGCACAAAATTACATGAGATGTTTTACCTGTCTCTCAGCAAACTAAACACCTTAAGAATAAGAATGGTGTCATTTCTTATTTGTCATTGGGTGTTTGCTGATGGTAATTATTATTAATGATGCTGTAGTTGTCATAATAGAAAAAAAATCCAAAGGGGTAGAATTACTAAGGCTAAGTATCTATGAAATCATAAAGTTTCCATTACTGCATTTCCTTTTCTTTTTTTTTTTTTTTCTTTTCTTCTTCTTTTTTTTTGAAATGGAGTTTCTCTCTTGCTGCCCAGGCTGGAGGGCAATGGCTCACCCCAACCTCTGCCTCCGGGATTCAAGCAATTCTCCTGCCTCAGCCTCCCAAGTAGCTGGGATTACAGGCATGTGCCAACACACCTGGCTAATTTTGTATTTTTAGTAGAGATGGGGTTTCTTCATGTTGGTCAGGCTGGTCTGGAACTCCCGACTTCAGGTGATCCACCTGCCTCGGCCTCCCAAAGTGCTGGGATTACAGGTATGAGCCACCGTGCCCAGCTGACTACTGCATTTTCTCAACTGTAAGATGCATTTTGTGTCTGTGTTTATCAGGCTTCGATTTATAACGTGTATAGAGTTTATCAATTACCTGAAACTGTTATTAAATAAATACCATGACTTAGAGTGGATAGTGTCTAGGAATCAAGGAAATATGATAGTTCAATCTCCCAGTCTGAGTAAGAATTATTTCTTTTCTTTTTCTTTTTTTTGAGACAGAGTCTCACTCTGTCACCCAGACTGGAGTGCAGTGGCACCATCTCAGCTCACTGCAACCTCTGCCTCCCAGGTTCAAGCGATTCCCCTGCCTCAGCCTATGGAGTAACTGGGATTACAGGCATGTACCACCACGCCCAGCTAATTTTTGTGCTTTTAGTAGAGATGAGGTTTCACCATGTTGGCCAGGCTGGTCTTGAGGTCCTGACCTCAGATGATCTGCCCACCTGGGTTTCCCAAAGTGCTGAGATTGCAGGCGTGAGTTACTGTGCCCGGCCAAGAATTCTTTCTACCACAGTCTCTCCTTGAGTATTTTCACTGGAAGGGAGTCTACTTCGTGTCCAGGCACCCCTTCCATTACTGGACACCACCACTGCAACCAGTTGTTTGTTCCTCATATTATGCTGAAATCTATATCCCTATAATTTTCACCCAACGATTCTAGTCCTGTCCTCTAAAACTAATCAAAAGCAGTCAGGTTTTCTTCGTAGGTTATTATAGATTGAATGTTTGTGTGTCTCCAAAATTCATATGCTGATTCCTGGGAGGAGCAGAAATTTTACCCAGTACTACATAGGCACTGTGAACACCTGGAGGGTCTTTAAAAAAAAAAGAATCCTAACCTCCAATGTGATAGTGAGCCTTTGGGAGACAATTAGGTCATGAGGGTGAAGTCTTCATGAATGAGATTAGTGCCCCTGTAGGAAAAAACAAGAAGTGATTTTTTTCTCAGCCATGTGATGATATGAGAACACAGCTAAGACAATCACAGACACCACATCTATCAGCACCTGGATCTCAGACTTCCCAGCCTCCAGAAATGTGTGAAATCATTTGTGGTCTTGGCCACCCAGTCTATGGTAATTTGTTATAGCAATCCAAACTAACACAGAGCAAAGTCTCAGTACAATAAATCTCTGGAGGCAGACAGATTTGGCTTTTAATCCTGACTCTGACATTTATTAGCAATGTACTTAACTTCTCAGAGCCTATTTCCTCATCTGTTAAGTCGGCTGATGTCCCCATGGTTGTGAGAGTTAAATGAGATAAATGTACACTAACCCTAACCTTACCACCTCCTCTTCATTGTTCCTCAATCCCCACTGGCTTTGTCATATATTCTTATACTGGAAGACAAATGTCATATTCCACTCTTCATAAGTCTTTTCTAATTAAACATTCCCCAGTTCCTAAACCATTCTCCAAACAGTAAATCTGATTCATTGCATACCTACAATATACAGTATATGCCAGGCACTGTCAAAGGCCTAAGAAGTTAAATAAATTGCCTAGACCCACAGAAGCAGTGGCCAGAATTATAGATCTGTCTGGCTGCAAAGCCACACCTTCAAATCTAGATCCTATAGCAGTACTGTCCAACAGAAATATGTAAGTCACATATGTAGTTTTAAATATTCTAGCCCAGGCACGGTGGCTCACACCAACAATCTGGGAGGCCTAGGCGGAAGGGATCACTTGAGGACAAGAGTTCAAGACCAGCCTGGCCAACATGGTGAAATCTCATCAACAGAAAAAAAAAATTGGCCGGGTGCAGTGGCTCATGCCTGTAATCCCAGCATTTTGGGAGGCTGAGGCAGGTAGATCACAAGGTCAGGAGTTTAAGACCAGCCTGGTCAAGATGGTGAAACCTCGTCTCTACTAGAAATACAAAAATTAGTCGGGCGTGGTGGCAGGTGCCTATAATCCCAGCTACTGGAGACACTGAGGCAGAGAACTGCTTGAACCTGGGAGGCGGAGGTTGCAGTGAGCCGAGATCATGCCTGTACTCCAGCCTGTGTGACAGAACAAGACTCCATCTCAAAAAGAAAAAAAAAAATTAGGCGGACATGGTGGCATACACCTGTAGTCCCAGCTACTCAGGAGGCTGAGACACAAGAATTGCTTGAGTCTAGGAAGCAGAGGTTGCAGTGAGCCAAGATCGTGCCATTGCACTCCAGCCTGGGCGACAGAGCAAGACTGTCTCCAAATAAATAAACAAGTAAGTAAATAAATAAATATTCTAGTAACACCTTTTAAGAAGTAAAAATAAGCCAGGCTCGGTGGCTCATGCCTGTAATCCCAGCACTTTGGGAGGCTGAGGTGGGTGGATCACCCGAGGTCAGGAGACCAGCCTGGCCAACATGGTGAAACACTGTCTCTACTAAATAATACAGAAACTGGTGTGGTGGCAGGCACCTGTAGTCCCAGCAACTGGGGAGCCTGAGGAAGGAGAATTGCTTGAACCCGGGAGGGGAATGTTGCAGTGAGTTGAGCTCATGCCACTGCACTCCAGCCTGGGAGACAGAACAAGAGTTCATCTCAAAAACAAAACAAAACAACAATAAAAAAATAAGTAAAAATAAATAAACAAGTTAAATTAAATGTAATTATACGTATATAATTTTTTTTTTGAGACAGAGTTTTGCTCTTGTTGCCCAAGCTGGAGTGCAATAGCACAGTCTCAGCTCACCACAACCTCTGCCTCCTGGGTTCAAGCAATTATCCTGCCTCAGCCTTCCAAGTAGTTGGGATTACAGGCATGCACCACCACACCTGGCTAATTTTGTATTTTTCTCCATGTTGGTCAGGCTGGTCTCAAACTCTCAACCTCAGATGATTCGCCTGCCTCAGCCTCCCAAAGTGCTGGGATTGCAGGCGTGAGCCACTTTACCCAGCCTAAAATATTTTTATTTAACTCCAAATATCCAAAATACTATTATTTCAGCATGTACTCAATATAAAAAATTGACTGGGTGTGGTGGCTCACACCTATAAACCCAGCACTTTGGGAGGACTAGGCAACAGGATTTCTTGAGCCCAGGAGTTGGAAACCAGCCTGGTCAATATAGTGAGACCCTGTCACTACCAAAAAAGTAAAGAGAAAAAAAGAAGCTGAGGCCAGGTGAGGTGGCTTAGGCCTGTAATCCCAGCCCTTTGGGAGGCCGAGGCAGATGGATCACCTGAGGTCAGGGGATCAAGACCAGCTTGGCCAACATGGCGAAACCCATATCTACTAAAAATACAAAAATTAGCCAGGTGTGGTGGCTCACACCTGTAATCTCAGTTACTTGGGAGGCTGAGGCACAAGAGACACTTGAACCTGGGAGGCAAAGGTGGCAGTGAGCTAAGATGGCGCCATTGCACTCCAGCGTGGATGAGAGAGTGAGATTGTATATCAAAAATAAATATATAAAACACACACACACACACATGATTCCTCACTTCAAGATGTTTATAATCTATCCAGGGAGATGAGCTGTGCACACAAGACATTCAAGCATCCAGTGAGTCTCCCGAAAAATGAAAAAAATAATTTTTTTCTGTTTTTTTTTTTTTTGAGACAGAGTCTTGCTCTGTCACCCAGGCTGGAGTGCAGTGGCAAGATCTCTACTCACTGCAACCTCCACCTCCCGGGTTCAAGCAATTCTCTTGCCTCAGCCTCCCAAGTAGCTAATTTTTTTCTTTTTCTTTTTTTTTTTTCTTTTTTTTTTTTGTATTTTTAGTAGAGACAAGGTTTCACCATGTTGCCCAGGGTGATCTGGAACTCCTGAGTTCAGGCAATCCGCCTGCCTTGGCCTCACAGAGTGCTAGGATTACAGTTGTGAGCCACTGCACCCGGCTGAAAAAAAATAATTTTTAAAAAATGAATAAATAGGCCAGACGCGGTGGCTCACGCCTATAATCCCAGCACTTTGGGAGGCCGAGGCGGGTGGATCACGAGGTCAAGAGATCGAGACCATCCTGGTCAACAAGGTGAAACCCCGTCTCTACTAAAAATACAAAAATTAGCTGGGCATGGTGGTGCACGCCTGTAGTCCCAGCTACTCGAGAGGCTGAGGCAGGAGAATTGCTTGAACCCAGGAGGCGGGGGTTGCGGTGAGCCAAGATCGCGCCATTGCACTCCAGCCTGGGTAACAAGAGCGAAACTCCGTCTCAAATAAATAAATAAATAAGAGAGCAAAAACAAAAAAATAAATACACTCATAGAATGTAGCTAGGGTGGGGCATGGTGGCTCACACCTCTAACTCCAGCACTTTGGAAGGCCAAAGTGGGAGAACTGCTTAAACCCAGGAGTTCAAGACCATGTTGGACAACATAGGAAGACCCCCATCTCTACCAAAAAAAAAAGAAAAGAAAAAAGCAGGCACGGTGGCTCATGCCTGTAATCCTAGCACTTTGGAAGGCTGAGGTGAGTGGATTATGAGGTCATCACAAGGTCAGGAGTTTGAGACCAGGCTGGCCAATATGGTGAAACCCTATCTATACTAAAAATACAAAAATTAGCTGGACATGGTGGCCAGTGCCTGTAATCCCAGCTACTCAGAAGGCTGAGGCAGGAGAATTGCTTGAACTTGGGAGGCAAAGGCTGCAGTGAGCCGAGATCATGCCACTGCATCCTAGCCTGGGTGACAGAGCAAGACTCCATCTCAAAATAAATAAATAAAATAAAATTAGCTGGTTATGGTAGTGTGCACCTGTGTCCCAGCTATTTGGGAAGCTGAGATGAGAGGATCACTCGAGCCCAGGAGGTTGAGGCTGCAGAGAGCCGAAATCACACCACTACCAGCCTGGGCGACAGTGAGACCCCATCTCTTAAAAACAAACAAAATGCAGATGAGCACTTTGGGTTAAAATAAATAAATTTTAAGAAGATAGCATATAGCATATGACTCATGTGACTGTTCTAATGAGAGCTATAAAAGAAAATAATAGCTAATAGCTACTACTTAGTAAGTGCCTACAGGCCGGGCACAGTGGCCTGTAATCCCAGCACTTTGGGAGACCGAGATGGGAAGATGGCTTGAGGTCAGGAGTTTGAGACCAGCGTGGGCAACACAGTGAGACCTTTCTCTAAAAAAATAAATAAAATTAAATAAAAATAAAATAAATAAGAAAACAATAAAAATACTAAGTGCTTACAATAAGCCAAGCACTATGTTAAATGCTTATAACCATCTCATTTTATTTTTGTGAACTCCTTCTTTGAAAGTACTATTATTATCTCTATTTTACAAAAAAAGGAAGCTGAGGCTCAGAGAGGGGAAGTGAGTTGCACAGCTGGGTAGTGGCAAAGTACAGGGGTGAGCCTCATCCTAAGCTCTAGGCATCATATCCTTATCAGAGAAACCTTTCCCTATAATCCCTAGGCCTCCTTTAGGTATTATCATATTGTTTACCCATTTTCTATCTCCTCTACCTCTTTAAAAAAATATTTACCCTTCTTCAAAAATACCAGCTAAAATTTGGGTAAATCCTATGGTGCCTCAAATGACCTGTAATTCACTAGACTTTCTATGCTGCAATTAGTGTCTATATAGGAAGAGAGGCCAAAAAAGTTCACGGCCTCGTCTAATCATTACAGCACTGACAGCGGCTCGCTTTGCCCAATCTTGTGAATCACCAGGTTGATCAAGAGGCACATCCTAAACCCTAGGGCATATGCAACTCTAATAACTGCCAGAGTGCTGTGCAAGGCCCAGTCCTTGTCAATGTTCTTTTCTTATTTAGTACACTCTTTCAGGATGATCTCATTCATTGTCACGCCTTTTAGCTACCATATGAGGCTATGGTTTTGAAATCTCTCTCTTCCCTGAACTTTGCCATTTGGGTGTCCCATAGACACCTGATGCTCAATGAACTCATCTGTCCTGTCTCACCCACACTGCTCTGTGTTTTCTAGCTTAGAGAAAAAAAGTGCTGGCTGGGTGCTGTGGCTCATGCCTGTAAATCCCAGCATTTTGGGAGGCCGAGGCAGGTGGATCACAAGGTCAGGAGTTCAAGACCAGTCTGACCAACATGATGAAGCTCCATCTCTACTAAAAATACAAAAATTAGCCAGGTGTGGTAGTGCGTGCTGTAATCCCAATTACTCAGGAGGCTGAGGCAGGAGAATGGCTTGAACCCGGGAGGTGGAGGTTGCAGTGAGCTGAGATGGCGCCAATGCACTCCAGTCTGGGCGACTGAGCGAGACTCCATCTCAAAAAAAAAAAAAAAGTACGGCAATGGCCACTCAAGGTAGAAATCTGGACATTTGTGACTCCATCTCTCTGTCTTTACGTCTGGTTAGTCATTAAATAATTCTTTTACATACATATATATATATATATATTTTTTTTTTTTTTTTTTTTTTTTTTTTTTGAGACAGAGTCTTGCTCTGTTGCCCAGGCTGGGGTGCAGTGGCATGATTTCGGCTCACTGCAAACTTCGCCTCCTGGGTTCAAGTGATTCTTGTGCCTCAGCTACCTGAGTAGCTGGGACTACAGGCGTGTGCCACCACACCCAGCTAATTTCCTCTTTTACATTTTTAAAATCTTTTTCTCACAGTTGTTTCTCAGCCAGAGTTGTACCAAAGCACCTCATTGGTCTTTTTTTCTTTCTTTAATTTTTTTCCAGATAGGGTCTCCCTCTGTTGCACAGGCTGGAGTGCAGTGGCCTATCTCGGCTCACTGCAACCTCTGCCTCCCAGGCTCAAGCAATCCTCCAACCTCAGCCTTCCAAGTAGCTGGGACTACAGGTGCGACCCACTACACTCAGCTAATTTTTGTATATTTTGTAGAGACAGGTTTCCACTATGTTGCTTGGGGTGGTCTTGAATTCCTGAGCTCAAGCCATCTGCCCACCTTACCTCCCAAAGTGCTGGGATTACAGGCCTGAGGCACCTGAGCCTGGCCTGATCTTTTTTCTCCAGGCTCTCCTTTCCCAACCTTTTCTTCACATTGCAACCAGAGTTCCTTTAAAGCTCACATCTATTCTTTTTTTTTTTTTAATTGAGACAGAGTCTCGCTGTGTCACCCAGGCTGGAGTACAGTGGCGCGATCTCAGCTCACTGCAACCTCCGCCTCCTGGGTTCAAATGATTCTCCTGCTTCAGCCTCCTGAGTAGCTGGGATTATAGGCATGCACCACCACACCCGGCAATTTTTTTTTTTTTTGAGACGGAGTTTTGCTCTTGTTACCCAGGCTGGAGTGCAATGGCGCGATCTCGGCTCACTGCAACCTCCACCTCCTGGGTTCAGGCAATTCTCCTGCTTCAGCCTCCTGAGTAGCTGGGATTACAGGCACGCGCCACCATGCCCAGCTAATTTTTTGTATTTTTAGTAGAGACGGGGTTTCACCATGTTGACCAGGGTGGTCTCGATCTCTTGACCTCGTGATCCACCCGCCTCAGCCTCCCAAAGTCCTGGGATTACAGGCGTGAGCCACCGCGCCCAGCCCAATTTTTGTATTTTTAGTAGAGACGGGGTTTCACCATGTTGGTCAGGCTGGTCTTGAACTCCTGACCTTGTGATCCGCCCGCTTCAGCCTCCCAAAGTGCTGAGATTACAGGCGTGAGCCACCGCGCCTGGCCACATCTATTCTTTCTTTAGTTTGGCATGCTGAGTACTCCTGGATCTGGGCCTACACCTTTTCCACTCGCCTGTTCTGCCTATGGGGGTAGCCATTCTTTATTCCTTTACTTTCTTTTTTTCTTTTTCTTTCTTTTTTTTTTGATACAGAGTCTCTCTCTGTCGTCCAGGCTATAGTGCAAGTGGGGCAATGTCGGTTCGCTGCAACCTCCGCTTCCCAGGTTAAAGTGATTCTCCCACCTCAGCCTCCCTAGTTGCTGAAAGTACAGGCATGCGCCACCATGCCCGGCTAACTTTTGTATTTTTAGTGGAGACGGGGTTTCACCATGTTGGCTAGGCTGGTCTTGAACTCCTGACCTCAAGTGACCCGCCCGCCTTGGCCTCCCAAAGTGCTGGGGTTACAGGCATGAGCCGCTGTGCCCGACCCCTCAGTTTTTGTTTTTTTTTTTAAGTTCATGATAATCTCTGTAAGTCTTAACAGTTCCAAGAGACTTTCTTTTTTTTTTTTTTTTTTTTTTTTTTTTTGAGACACAGTTTCACTCTTGTTACCCAGGCTGGAGTGCAATGGCGCGATCTCGGCTCACCGCAACCTCCGCCTCCTGGGTTCAGGCAATTCTCCTGCCTCAGCCTCCCAAGTAGCTGGGATTACAGGCACGCGCCACCATGCCCAGCTAATTTTTGGTATTTCTAGTAGAGACGGGGTTTCACCATGTTGACCAGGATGGTCTCGATCTCTTGACCTCGTGATCCACCCGCCTCGGCCTCCCAAAGTGCTGGGATTACAGGCGTGAGCCACCGCGCCTGGCCCCAAGAGACTTTCTACACAAATACATCTCCAGGTTGTCAAACCTAAAAATTTCCTAGAGGATGGCCTGTGACGTCAAGGCTTCAGGTAGCGCCCGGATGAATGCTCCAAAGGAGGGCGCCATCTTTCTTACAGCAGCCCGGGATTTCGCGCATGCGCTTCTGGTTGTCTGTCCGCAATGAAGCTCTTTGGCCTTCTCGGCACCCTTACGATCCGGAACGGCAGTTTCGAGGTTTGTTAAGACTTCGGCTTCCGACCGGAGGTGAAAAGAGGAGGAAGTTGGCTGGTTGCATCCGTCTGAGGGCTTCCCGGGCTCGGTTAACCGGAGGGCTGGAATCTAATCGTCGCTCAAAGGCTCCTAGGTGCGCGGGTGGTTATAATTCCCGGCTTCTTGAGAAGCTAGAGCCTCACGGAGGTGTGTTTCTAGTGTTTAAATGGACACGTGTTCTGGATGCCGGCTTAGAGGGACCTATATACCATCATCTTAAAATAACTTCCTCTTGGCTGTCTTTAAAAGGCATTTTCAGGCCAGCCGCAGTGGCTCTCCCGCCTGTAGTCTAGCTACTTGGGAGGCAGATCGGGAGGCTGAGGATCGCTTGAGCCCAGGAGTTCAAGGTTATAGTGAACTGGGAACTCCCCATTGTACTCCAGCCTGTGCTGCAGATCGAGATCCTGTCTCCAAAAAAGAAAAGGGGAGAGGGGAAGGCATTTTTAGAGAGATAGAACGCCTAGATTCTAGTTTGGTCCAAACTCTGCCACAACTTGCTGTGTGTATCCTTCTGCACCTCTCCGAGTCTCAGTATCCTCATCTATAAAATTAAGGTCCCTTAAGTCACTTTTCAGTTCTTCTGAATTTTGTTTCCTCTTTATTATGTCATTTGAGCCACATAGCCTCCGGAATTAAAAATCACTGGCCTCGGCTGGGCGCGGTGGCTCATGCCTGTAATCCCAGCTCTTTGGGAGGCCGGATCACCTGAGACTCACCTGAGGCCAAGGAGCTCAAGACCAACCTGGCCAACATGGCAAAACCCCATCTCTACTAAAAATACAGAAAAAGCCGGGCGTGGTGGCGGGTGCCTGTAATCCCAGCTACTCGGGATGCTGAGGCAGGAGAATCGCTTGAATCCTGGAGGCGGAGGGTGCAGTGAACAGAGATCACCCCATTGCACTCCAGCCTGGATGACAAGAGTGAAACTCCATCTCAAAAAAAAAGAAAATTGGCCTTATTTTATAAGGAATACATTGAGTCCCAGCGTGAGGGGTTGTAGGACTTTCTCAAGATTGCACAGGTAACTTGGAAGTTTCAGAACTTGAGACTAGAAGGTTATGGTATAACTGCATGACTAGATCTCCCTTTTATATTTCTGTATTATCAGTTCCTGGAACTGGCCATATAAGGAGATACTCAGACGTTTTGAATGAATGAATCTTTTGATTTGAAGGCCAGTGCCACAACAGATCTGGTCTCTCTCCACCACTCTGATGTATAAACAAGTGAACTCTTTTTCAGGTATATCTCATGCCTTACCTGACTGGGCGTTCTGAGTTGTGTTGTCTTCAACTTAGACACCATGGAGGCACCTCCAGTCACCATGATGCCTGTCACTGGGGGCACCATTAACATGATGGAGTACCTGCTGCAGGGTAAGTGAACCAGGGAACTTGGATTACCTGTTTTCCTCTTCTCTGTTCAGCTTCCCTGAAGATGAGAGACTTAACACAAAAGCAGCCTGCACAGTTTCTGGCAATCAGCTATGTTTTTAATTGTTACTTCCTATTATAGTTTTATATGCATTAAACATATTAAATTTGTCATCATAACATATTTAAGTGTACAGTTCAGTAGTGTGAAGTATATTAACATTGTTAAGCAACAGATCTTTAGAACTCGTGTTTATTCTGAGTAGTTGAAAAAAATACTTAATAGAACTTTTTTTTCTTTCAGAGTCTCGATCTGTCACCTAGGCTGGAATGCAGTGGCACGATATCGGCTCACTGCAACCTCCACTTCCTGGGTTCTAGAGATTCTTATGTCTCAGGCCCCCGAATAGTTGGGATTACAAGTGTGCATCACCATGCCCAGCTAATTTTTGTATTTTTAGTAGAGAGTTGAGGTTTTGTCATGTTGGCCAGGCTGGTCTTGAACTCTTGGACTCAAGTGATCAACTTGCCTTGGCCTCCCAAAGTGCTAGGATTACAGGCATGAGCCACTGTGCCCAGCCTAAAATACTTCAACTCTATACCCATTAAACACTGATTCCTACTCCCCTGTATGCCAAACCCTTAGCAACTATCTTTCTAGGTCCTGTTTCTCTGATTTTTTTTTTTTTTTGAGACGGATTCTTCACTCTTTTGCCCAGGCTGGAGCACAGTGGTGCAATCTCAGCTGACTGCAACCTCCACTTCCCAGGTTCAAGCAATTCTCCTGCCTCGGCCTCCCAAGTAGCTGGGACTACAGGTGTGCACCACCATGCCTGGCTAATTTTTGTATTTTTAGTAGAGATGAGGTTTCACTGTGTTGGCTAGAATGGTCTCTATCTCTTGACCTTGTGACCCGCATTCCTCGGCCTCCCAAAGTGCTGAGATTACAGGCATGAGCCACCACGCCCAGCTAACCATTTCATTTTCATCGCAGGGTCTTAGCTCAGCTGTCATCCCCTTAGAGAGTCCTCTGACCACTCCAACACCTCAGAGTAGTTTCCTCCTCTTTGTCCCCTCCAGTTGCTCTCCATCTCATTCTCTTTTATTTCCTTGTGTTTTCATTTATTTGTTTGTTTATATGGAGACAGAGTCTTGCTCTCTCACCCAGGCTGAAATATAGTGGTGCGATCACAGCACACTGCAGCCTCAACCTCCTAGACTCAAGCAATCCCCCTGCGCCAGCTTCCTGAGTAGCTGGGATTACAGGCCCATGGTACCACGCCCAGCTAATTATTATTTTTTATTTTTAGTAGAGATGAAGTCTCACTATGTTGCCCAGGCTAGTCTCGAACTCCTGAACTCACATGATTCTCCCACCTCAGCATCCCCAGTGTGCTAGAATTGCAGGCATGAGTCACTGCACCCAGCCTTACTTATTTATTTCTTGTTTCCACTACTAAACTGTAATCTCCACAAGGGCAGAGCCTAGCACAGTGCCCCCAGGACAGCATTTAGTAAGCATACATTGAATGAACCAACACTTATAAAGCACCTAAGATGTATGAGGAATGAACATTTCTGAGACTGTCCTGAATGTAGGATGCAATGGTGAGCCATTCCCTGCTCCTAACATTTTCTTTTCATTTTTTTTTGAGATAGGGTTTCACTCTGTCACCCAGGCTGGAGTGCAGTGATGCGATCTTGTCTCACTGCAACCTCAGCCTGCTGGGCTCAAGCAGTCCTCCCACCTCAGCCGCCCTAGTAGTTGGGACCACAGGCACACACCACCATGCCTGGCTATTTTTTTATTTTTGTATTTTTTGTAGGGAAGGGATTCTGCAGTGTTGCCCAGGCAGGTCTTGAACTCTTGGACTCCAGTGATCTGCCCGCCTCGGCCTCTACGATCCTAACATTTTCTGTCCTATGATACTAGGACCTTGTCCATTGCTTTTCTTATAACCCTACCTGTTTTCAAATATTCAGTCATTTGAGTCCCTTTACCAATTTTTGGCATTGTTACAATAATATATCCTTATTTGCTTTAACAGATTTAGTCAACAAGTATTTGGCTTTTTGGTTTTTGTTTTTTGTTTTGAGACAGAATCTCGCTCTGTCACCCAGGCTGGATTGAAGTGGTGTGATCTTGGCTCACTGCAACCACCGCCTCCTGGATTCAAGGGATTCTCATGTCTCAGCCTCCCGAGTAGTTTGGATTACAGGTGCGTGCCACTTTGCCGGGCTAATTTTTTTGTATTTTTAGTAGAGACGAGGTTTTGCCATGTTGGCCAGGCTGGTCTCAAACTCCTGACCTCAGGTGATCCACCCGCCTCGACCTCCCAAAGTGCTGGGATTACAAGCACAAGCCACCTTGCCCAGCCAGATTTTATCAACAAGTATTTGAATATGTTCCTAACATTTGAGTCATAGCCCATGGAGGAAGAAAGATGACTAAAAAAAATCTATGTGTAATTTCAGGCATTTGGGAGGCTAAGGCTGGAGTATTGCTTGAGTTTGGGAATTCAAGATTAGTCTGGTCAACATAGCAAGACTGTCTCTACTAAAAAATTTTTAAAAATTGGCCAGGCATGGTGGCTCACACCTATAATCCCAGCACTTTGGGAGGCCGAGGCAGGCAGATCATGAGGTCAGGAGTTTGAGACCAGCCTGGCCAACACGGCAAAACCCCATCTCTCTTAAAAATGCAAAAAGTTAGCTGGCCGTAGAGGCAGGTGCCAGTAATTCCAGCTACTTGGGAGGCTGAGGCAGGAGAATCACTTGAACCCAGGAGGCGGAGGTTGCAGTGAGCCAAGATCGGGCCATTGCACTCCAGCCTGGGCGACAAGAACAACATTCCATCTTAAAAAAAAAAAAAAAAATTAGCTGGGCATGGTGGTTTGCACCTGTAGTCCAAACTACTTGGGAGGCTGAGGCTGAGGTGGGTGGATCACTTGAGCCCGGGAGATAGAGGCTCTAGAGAGTTATGATCACGCCACTGCCCTATAGCCTGGAGACAGAGTGAAACCTTATCTCAAAAAAAAAAAAAAACTATGTCATCAAAATAAAGCAGGAAAGTGGCTAGAGTTTGGTGGGACACTTACTGTTTTATTAGGGTGATCAGAAAAGGCCTTGATGATAAAGTCACCTTTGAACAGAGACCTGACAAAAGTTATAGGGTACAACATGCAGATGGGAAGAACATCCTCAGCATAGAGAATAGGGGAATGAGCTCTGGCAGGAAGGCCACTCCTGGAGACAATGATCAAGGGGAAGAGTAGAAGGAGATGACGTTGGACAGGTAGCAGAGACCGTAATATCTAGGGGCCTTGTCAACAGTGGTAAAGATGTTGCCTTTTATTCTAAATGACACAGGAAACTACTAGAAAGTTCTGAGTAGAGGAGTGTTATTATCTGCCCAATTATTTATTTATTTATTTTTTTGAGACGGAGTCTCGCTCTGTCACCCAGGATGGAGTGCAGTGGTGCCATCTCCGTTCACTACCACCTCTGCCTCCTGGTTCAAGCGATTCTCCTGCCTCAGCCTCCCAGGTAGCTGGGATTACAGGTGCGTGCCACCATACCCGGCTAATTTTTTTTGTTGTTGTTGTATTTTTTTAGTAGAGATGGGGTTTCACCAAGTTAGCCAGGATGGTCTTGATATCCTGACCTCGTGATCCGCCCACCTTGGCCTCCCAAAATGCTGGGATTATAGGTGTGACCCACTGTGCCCCGCCTTTTTTTTTTTTAGATTGAGTTTTGCTCTTGTTGCCCAGGCTAGAGTGCAATGACATGATCTCAGCTCACTGCAACCTCTGCCTCCCAGGTTGAAGCAATTCTCCTGCCTTAGCCTCCCGAGTAGCTGTGATTATAGGCATGGTCTACCATGCCCAGCTAATTTTGTATGTTTAGTAGGGACAGGGTTTCTCCCTGTTGGTCAGGCTGGCCTCGAACTCCCAACCTCAGATGATCCACCCGCCTAGGCCTCCCAAAGTGCTGGGATTACAGGCAAGAGCCACCGCACCCCGCTTATCTGCCCAATATTTTAAAAGACCATTGGGCTTTCATATGGAGAAGAGAAGAAGACAAAGGCAGAAACAGCTATTACAAAGACCAGGCAACAAATGAAGCTGACTTCATTTGAAGGGACAAGGTTGAAGTGACTAAGGGAGTGAGAAGTGGTTGCATTCTGCATTTATTTCAAAAATACGGATTAAATGTAGGATGTGGGAGAAAGAAAGAAGTCAAAGATGATTTTGGCCTAGGTAACCAACCAGAAGCAGAGAGTTGCCATTTACTGTGATGGCGATGACTGCAGGATGAATAAAATTTTGGAAGAAAAAATCAACAATTTGATATTCAACGTGTTAAGATAAAGATGTCTGTTCAGCATCCAAGTGGAGAAATTGAGTAGTCAGTTAGATGTTTTTTTCTGTAGTTCAGAGATAAAAATGTGGGAGTCTTCAGGCCATAAGTGATATTTAAAACCACGGGACCAAATGTCACTTAGGGACATAATTGCCGGGCGTGGTGGCTCACACCTGTAATCCCAGCACTTTGGGAGGCTGAGGTGGGTGGATCACCTGAGGTTAGGAGTTTGAGACCAGCCTGACCAATATGGTGAAACCCCGTCTTGAAAAAAAAAAGAAGAAGAAAAATATAATTAACTTACTTGCAGTGAGCTGAGATTGTGCCACTGCACTCCAGCCTGGGCGACAGAGCGAGACTCTGTCTCAAAAGAAAAAAGATGACACAAATGTCACATAGGGAGGAAAAGAGTATTGATACAAGAGAGGACCAAGACTGAGTCCTCGTCCTCCAGTGTTTAGGGAAGATGGGAAACACCAAGCAAAGAAGACTTAAAAGGAATGGTCAGCGAGTTAAGTGAAGAAACAAGAGAGTTGTGTCTCAGAGGCCAAGGGAAGAATAGATTTCACAGTGGGTATGATCTACTATAACAACTGTGTCAGATGTTGCCAAGGGGATGAAGATTCTATGAAGCAATTCATTCTCTTCTACTTACATATAGAAGAGGAAAACTTTTCCTGATAAAAAGGAAACTTTAGCTAGGCGCAGTGGCTCACGCCTGTAATCCCAGAATTTTGGGAGGCCGAGGTGGGCAGATCACAAGGTTAAGAGATGGAGACCATCCTGGCCAACATGGTGAAGTCTCATCTCTACTAAAAATACAAAAATTAGCTGGGCATGGTGGTACATGCCTATAATTCCGGCTACTCAGGAGGTTGAGGCGGGAGAATTGTTTGAACCCAAGAGGTGGAGTTGCAGTGAGCTGAGATCATGCCACTGCACTCTAGCCTATGACAGAGTGAGACACCATCTCAGGAAAAAAAAAAGGAAACTTTATATTTCTTCTATAAATGAAGGACTTTTATTTGTTGGAAATTGAAGGCAATTGTTAAAGTATATGACAACAAAATAGTGTTATTGGCTGGGCATGTTGGCTTATGCCTGTAATCCCAACACTTTGGGAGACCAAGGCCAGGAGTTCAAGACCAACCTGGACAACAAGGTAGTGAGACCCCATTTCTACAAAAACAAATAAATAAATACATTGCTAAAACAGTATTGTTACTTTTTTTTTTTTTGAGACGAAGTCTCACTCTATTACCCAGGCTGGAGTGCAGTGGTGCGATCTCTGCTCACCAAAACCTTCACCTCCCGGATTCAAGTGATTCTCCTGCCTCAGCCTCCTGAGTAGCTGGGATTACAGGCACGCGCCACCACACCCAGATAATTTTTGTGTTTTTAGTAGAGATGGGGTTTCACCATTTTGGCCAGGGTAGTCTCGATCTCCTGACCTTAGGATCTGCCCACCTCGGCCTCCCAAAGTGCTGGGATTACAGGCGTGAGCCACCATGCCCAGCCAGTATTATTACATTCTAGATAGACACTGTGGCTGATTAAAGGCTCTAAGTCCAAGGCATGTTGGAAATTAGCACTAGAGAAGGCCTAAAGACTTTGTAGTGCTAAATAAGAAAATTCCAAAAAATTGAAAAGGAAAATAATAACTGTCTCACAATGTTATACAATATCTTGCTAGCGTAACTCCTCTAAAATCTCATGTGTTGGCCTTACGTGTTATGAGATGCTTCACTAAACTGTTTGGATTTTTCATTTTAAGTTTTTTCAATTGTATGCTAATTCCATGACCTAAAAGGAAAGATAGGACTCAGAGGTACTTCTTCCCTTTTCAGGAAGTGTTTTAGATCACAGTTTGGAAAGCCTCATCCACCGCCTTCGTGGTTTATGTGACAACATGGAACCTGAGACTTTTCTTGACCATGAGATGGTATTCCTCCTTAAGGGCCAGCAAGCCAGCCCATTTGTTCTAAGGGCCCGACGCTCTATGGACAGGGCAGGGGCACCCTGGCATCTGCGCTACCTGGGACAACCAGAAATGGGAGACAAGAACCGCCACGCCCTGGTGCGAAACTGCGTGGACATTGCCACGTCTGAGAACCTCACCGACTTCTTGATGGAAATGGGCTTCCGCATGGACCATGAGTTTGTTGCTAAGGGACACTTGTTCCGAAAGGGCATCATGAAGATAATGGTGTACAAGATTTTCCGCATCCTGGTGCCAGGGAACACAGACAGCACTGAGGCCTTGTCACTTTCCTATCTCGTGGAATTAAGTGTAGTTGCACCCGCTGGACAGGACATGGTTTCTGATGACATGAGGAACTTTGCAGAGCAGCTAAAACCTCTGGTTCATCTAGAGAAAATAGACCCCAAGAGGCTCATGTGACTAAGAGAATCTGTCCACATTTGGGGCCTGTCCTTACTTGTTTGAAAAAATATGTTTTAAATGCCCCATTTCACCATTGCCAGGCATTCTTCCTTCAGGGAGGAGGATGCCTCGTGATGATTTCACTTTCATGACAGCCTTTCTACATTAAAGGCTCAGGACATCGCGGAGAATCTATCTAATCCTGCTGTATAAAGAGCAGAAACTGTAGTAAATTAGCTTTTGGAAATAAAAATTTCTTGTTTGGCCATTTGTGTGTAAGGTTTGTAACATTAGAGGCTGTGAGCTTGTGCTATATGGTAATAAAGGCAGTGGCCTAGAATTTTGTTTAGGAAGTCTTTATTTACCCCTAGGTAACACAGAATTTCCTTCTCAGCTTTATAGTTTTAACTTTCACATTTAGATCTTTAATTCATCTAGAGTCCATTTTCTAGGTGGTTTCAAGTAAAAACCCAGGTTTCTTCTCCCGGCAGTGAATTAGTTTTTCTACCACCATCCAAAAAACAATTTTCAGTGCTTTGTGCTGCTACCATTGTCACATATTAGGTTTCCATGTATATATTTTATTTTTAAGTTCTCCATTTTATTTCTTTTTTTTTCTTTGTTTCGGTGCCAGCAACACAATGTTTTTATTATTAAGGCTTTATAGTAGAGCCAGTTCTACCAGAAAGGCAGGTACCCTTACCTTTTTGTCCTCTAAAATAGACTTATAGTGTAGTGTAGTAATATTTCAAAAAATAATAATAAAAGAAAATAGACTTAGTATCCAGGTATGGTGGCTCATGCTTATAAGCCCAGTACTTTGGGAGGCCAGGACAAGATTGCTTGAGGCCAGGAATTCAAGACCAGCCTGGGCAATATAGCAAGACCTTATCTCCACAAAATAAATTTTTTTTTTTATTAGCCAGGTGTGATGGCATGCACCTGTGGTTCCAGCTATTTGGGAGGCTGAAGTAGGAGGATCTCTTGAGCCTGGGAGGTTGAGGCTGCAGTGACTTGTGATCCTACCAATATACTCCATCCTGGGTAACACTGAGACCCTGTCTCAACAACAACAAAAATACAGACTGGGTTTTCATAGGTCTTTATTCTTTCATATTCATTTTAGAGTAAGTTGTAGATTCTCAACATTACTACTGGAATTTGTATTGGAATTTCATTGAATATGTATAGATTAATTTGGGAAAGAGCCAACATATTTTCATGGAACACTCCCTGCCCAGAATTCAGTGTGGCTGGCTTTCTTCACCTTTCAGGTCTCTGCTAAAATGTCAGAGAAGCTTCCTTGACCATCCAGAATTAAGTGGCACACTCATTCTCTGTCATTCTCTACTCTCTATCCCTTTACCTTTTTTTTTTTTTTTTTTTTTTTTGAGATGGAGTCTCATTCTGTTGCTCAGGCTGAGTGCAGTGGCACCACTGCAACTTCCACCTCCTGGGCTCAAGGGATTCTCCTACCTCAGCTTCCCAAGTAGCTGAGATTACAGGCATGCAATACCACACCCAGCTAATTTTTATATTTTAAGTAGAGTTGGGGTTTCACCGTTTTGGCCAGGCTGGTCTCATATTCCTGACCTCAACCAATCCACCTGCCTCAGCCTCCCAAAGTGTTGGGATTAAAGGCGTGAGCCACCATGCCTGATATCTCTTTATTTTTTTCCGTAGTGCTTACAAGCAATCTGCCCTCCTCAGCCTCCCAAAGTGCTGGAATTACAGGTATCAGCCACCCTGCCCTGCCCAATTTTAGTAGTATTAACAAGACTGTATGCTTCCTAAGAAGAGGAACTGTGTTTTGTAGTATAGCCTAATGATTAAGAGCACAAACTTCGGAATCTTTGGTTCAAATCTAAACTGCACTGCATGTTTGTTGTTGAAGCTGGGTAAACCTCTGTAAGTCTTAGTTTGCTTTTTTCCCCCCTTCCACCTTTTTTTTTCGAGACCAAGTCTCACTCTGTCACCCAGGCTGGAGTGCAGTGGCACAATCTCGGCTCACTGCAACCTCCGCCCCCCAGGTTCAAGCGATTCTCCTGCCTCAGCCTCCAGAGTAGTTGGGATTACAAGCATCTGCCACTGCACCTTGCTACTTTTTTTTTTTTTTGAGACGGAGTTTCGCTCTTGTTACCCAGGCTGGAGTGCAATGGCGCGATCTCGGCTCACCGCAACCTCCGCCTCCTGGGTTCAGGCAATTCTCCTGCCTCAGCCTCCTGAGTAGCTGGGATTACAGGCACGCGCCACCATGCCCAGCTAATTTTTTTTTTTGTATTTTAGTAGAGACGGGGTTTCACCATGTTGACCAGTATGGTCTCGATCTCTTGACCCCTTGTGATCCACCCGCCTCGACCTCCCAAAGTGCTGGGATTACAGGCGTGAGCCACCGCGCCCGGCTTTTTTTTTTTTTTTTTTTTTTTTTTTTGTATTTTTAGTAGAGACGGGGTTTCACCATCTTGGCCAGACTGGTCTTGAATGTCCTGACTTCGTTATCCACCCGCATCAGCCTCCCAAAGTGCTGGGATTACAGATGTGAGCCACTGTACCTGGCCAAGCCTTAGTTTTCTTGTCTGCAAAATGTGTTTGATCATAGACTGTTCCTAGAGATTGTTGTAGGGATTAAATGAGATAATCCACTCATTTAGCACAGTGCCTGGCACATAATAACTGATCAATAAATCAATATTTATGCCAGGTACTGTGATAAATGTTTTATTTAGCACTGTTCTAAATACTTTTTATTTATATGAACCCCATAACCCCTACCTAGCTTAGTACTACTCGTATAATGACCTTTCAAATATTTGTTGAGTGAATAAGTGAGGAAATGAGTGTTGAGTGAACTTGTGAATGCTGACTTGGAGACCAGAAGAATCTTGCCCATGTAAGCTGGTTTGTCCCAGGTTAACATTCCTCTTTAATGAGTTGGTATGTACGCCATGAGGCCCAGCATCTGTAGTAAGCTGGAGGAAATTGTGGAAAGGGTAGCTTTTTGACTATGGCTTTCTCTTTTTTTTTTGAGACAGAGTCTCACTCTGTCACCCAGCCTGGAGAGCGTTGGTGCAATCTCGGCTCACTGCAACCTCTGCCTCCCAAGCAATTCTTGTGCCTCAAGTGATTCTCATGCCTCAGCTTCCCAAGTACCTGGGATTATAGGAATGTACCACCATGCTCAGGTAAAATTTTTTATATGTTTAATAGAGACAGGCTGGTCTTGAACGCCTGAGCTCAAGTGATCTGCCCGCTTCAGCCACAGGCATGAACGACCATGCCTGGCCAACTGTGGCTTTTTCACTCTGAAGAAGCCATTCACATTTTAATGCTCTGATTTATTTCTGAGAACTGAAAACATGAATTTTAAAAAGTGGCTCTAGGTAGAAATGTTAAAATTTACAATACTTAAGGTCATGGAGAACATGGAGAAAGGAGTACATTTTTGGAGGAAACGAAAATCAGTAAAAACTCTTCTTAAGCTCCTTTAGCTAAGAAAATAATTAAGAATTTTCACAAAGGTGCCGGGCGCGGTGGCTCACGCCTGTAATCCCAGCACTTTGGGAGGCCGAGGCAGGCGGATCACCTGAGGTCCGGAGTTCGAGACCAGCCTGACCAACATGGAGAAACCCCGTCTCTACTAAAAATACAAAATTAGCTGGGCATGGTGGCAGGTGCCTGTAGTCCCAGCTACTCAGGAGGCTGAGGCAGGAGAATTGTTTGAACCCGGGAGGTGGAGGTTTCAGTGAGCCAAGATTGTACCATTGCACTCCAGCCTAGGCAACAAGAGTGGAACTCCATCTCAAAGAAAAAAAAGAGTTAAAAAAAGAATTTCACAAAGGTTTAGTATAAGCCTGCTTATCTTAGTGATGTGTGTAATTTAGCAAAAAATGGAAATACAGCCAGGCGCGGTGGCTCACACCTGTAATCCCAGCACTTTGGGAGGCCAAGGCAGGTGGATCACAAGGTCAAGAGATTGAGGCCATCCTGGCCAACATGGTGAAACCCCATCTCTACTAAAAATACAAAAAATTGGCTGGGCATGGTGTCGCATGCCTGTAGTTCCAGCTACTCAGGAGGCTGAGGCAGAAGAATCGCTTGAACCCGGGAGGCAGACACTGCAGTGAGCCGAGATCACGCCACTGCACTCCAGCCTGGTGACAGAGCGAGATTCCATCTGAAAAAAAAAAACTTGAAATAATCTTATATTTATTTATTATTTCAAGACAGGGTCTTGCTCTGTCACCCAGGCTAGAATGCAGTGGCTCCAATAAGGCTTACTACAGCCTTGACCTCCTGTGCTTAAGCAACCCTCCCTCCTCAGACTCCCAAAGTGCTGGGGTTATAGGCATGCCCCACCATGCTTTTTGTTTGTTTGTGTGTTTGTTTTTCTTTTTAGACTGAATCTCACTCTGTTGCCCAGGCTAGAGTGCAGTGGCGAGATCTCAGCTCACTGCAACCTACACCTCTCGGGTTCAAGCGATTCTCCTGCCTCAGCCTCCCAAGTAGCTGGGACTACAGGCACCCGCCACCATGCTCCGTTAACTTTTGTATTTTTAGTAGAGACGTGGTTTCACCATGTGGCCAGGATGGTCTTGATGTCTTGACCTCGAGATCCGCCCTCCTCAGCCTCCCAAAGTGTGGAGATTACAGGCATGAGCCACTGAGCCCAGCTGTGCACCACTATGCTTAGTGGAAATAATCTTGATGTCTAATAAATGGAGTGGAATAATTAAATGATACTGCACATCCACACAATAAAATACCTTATAGCTATAGAAAAAGAATTTGGAGAAATGAATTTAATGGAAAAATTTTCTAGATAGTTAACTTATTAACTCTGTGATCTAAGGCAAATTAACTCCTTTGCCTTAGTCTCCTTATCATTAAATGGGATACTAATATTGCCTTCTCTATAGTGTTATCATGAGATTTAAATGAGTTGTTACAGGTAAAAACATTTGGGATAGTACCTGGCCTAGAGTAAACATTAGAAAAATATGAGTTGTAATTATTATAAGAAAAGCTTTAAAATAATATGCTATTTAAAAAACAAAAAACCAAAATAAATAAATAAGAAAAAATAATAATATGCTATTTAAAACATAATATGCTATTTTTTCTAATACACGTACATAGATATAATGGTATGAAAGTAAATACTTCAAAACATTAATAAGTAGCTCACACTTGTAATCCCAGCACTTTGGGAGGCCAAGGAGGGTGGATCACTTGAGGTCAGGAGTTTGAGACCAGCCTGGACAACATGGCAAAACCCTGTCTCCACCAAAATATACAAATATTAGCTGGGCATGGTGGTACACATCTGTAGGCCCAGCCACTCGGGAGGCTGAAGTGGAAGAATCACCTGGGCCCAGTGGGTTGAGGTTGCAGTGAGCCAAGATGTCGTCACTGCACTCCAACCTGGGTAACCGAGTGAGATTCCATCTCAAACAACAACAAACACACACACAAACATAAAGCAAAAACAAAACAGAAAAAGAGTATTTCTTTAGTAGGGGAGTAAGGATGTCTGGGATTTTCTACCCTGCCTGTGCCATGCTTTTTAGCCCCTGTGGCCAGTATATGAGTGTGAAGGAGGAGTCAGTTTTCTCCATGTACTTTGAAAGGTGATCTCCTCTCTTATCAAATGGGAAAGGATCCCCAGGATGCTCATAGGCAATGAATGACAGTCTTTTTTTTTTTTTTTCCTTTTTTGAGAGGGAGTCTCCCTCTGTTACCCGGGCTGGAGTGCAATGGTGTGATCTCGGCTCACTGCAACTTCCACCTCCCAGATTCAAGTGATTCTCCTGCCTCAGCCTCCCTGGTAGCTGGAATTACAGGCACCTGTGCCATTTTTTTGTATTTTTAATAGAGACAGA
This sequence comes from Aotus nancymaae, assembly GCF_030222135.1. Taxonomy (NCBI): domain Eukaryota; kingdom Metazoa; phylum Chordata; class Mammalia; order Primates; family Aotidae; genus Aotus; species Aotus nancymaae. The sequence continues at coordinate 24,950,528 of NW_026988467.1, forward strand.
ATTTCACTATGTTGGCCAGGCTGGTCTCAGGCTCCTGACCTTGTGATCCCCTGACCTCAGCCTCCCAAAGTGCTGGGATTACAGGCGTGAGCCACTGCGCCCAGCCGACACTTTCCTAACAGATCAGATGTGGGGCCTAACAATATAGAACCAACATTGAACTCTAGAGGCAGACAGGATGTGAGTCATCACACTGGCCTTTTGTCAAGTTGAGTATAATTGTTTCTGTGTTTTTCTTTGGCAGTATGAATGTGAACTGACCAGACTAATTTAGAAAAACAAACAAATATATCAGAAGATAAACATTTAAATAAGTAGTTTCCTTCAAAGTATTTATTTTGAGAAGTGAAACACTTTACTATTGTTCAAATAATCATTGGATTTTTGAGGTGGGCGGGGGAGAAGTCAAACAAATTGATTTCAAAATCAGTTTACATGAAATATTTTACTAGCTCCTAATTTATTAAATTGTAATACCCAGTACTATTTTCAGTATGGTAAAATGGGTATACTTTTTTTTTCAAGATGGGATCTTGCTAGGTTGGTCAGGCTGATCTTGAACCCCTGGCCTCAACTGATCCTCCCACCTCAGCCTTCAAAAATGCTGGGATTATAGGCATGAGCCACCACACCTGGCCCTAAAATGGATATTTTTTCCTTTTCTTTTTTTTTTTTTTTGAGACGGAGTTTCGCTCTTGTTACCCAGGCTGGAATACAATGGCGCGATCTCGGCTCACCGCAACCTCCGCCTCCTGGGTTCAGGCAATTCTCCTGCCTCAGCCTCCTGAGTAGCTGGGATTACAGGCACACGCCACCATGCCCACCTAATTTTTTTTTGTATTTTAGTAGAGACGGGGTTTCACTATGTTGACCAGGATGGTCTCGATCTCTTGACCTCGTGATCCACCCGCTTCGGCCTCCCAAAGTGCTGGGATTACAGGCGTGAGCCACCGCGTCCGGCTCCTTTTCTTTTTTGAGACGGAGTTTTGCTCTTGTTGCCCCAGGCTGGAGTGCAATGGGGTGATCTCCGCTCACTGCAACCACCGCCTCCTGGGTTCAAGCGATTCTCCTGCCTCAGCCTCCTGAGTAGTTGGGACTATTAGGCACCCACCACCACATCCAGCTAATTTTTGTATTTTTAGTAGAGATGGGGTTTTGCCATGTTGGTCAGACTGGTCTTGAACTCTGGACCTCAGGTGATCTGCCTGCCTCAGCCTCCCAAAATGTCAGGATTACAGGCGTGAGCCACTGTGCCCCGCCACTTATATTTCTTAATAATAAAAATCTTGAAACAACCTAAATGTTCAAAAATGAGAAGCAGTTAAATAAAATTTGGCAAACTCATTTGATGGAATATTATGCAGCCATTAAAATTATTGTTATTGCAACTGAGTATCTCAGCCTTATAATGCATTTTGGTTTTTTTTTCCTCTCCTTTCCTACTTAATCTTTTTTTTCAGACTGAGTTTCACTCTTGTTGCCCAGGTTGGAATGCAGTGGAATGATCTCAGCTCACTGCAACCTCCACCTCCTGGGTTCAAGTGATTCTCCTGCCTCAGCCTCCTGAGTAGCTAGGATTACAGGCACCTGCTACCACGCCTGGCTAATTTTTATATTTTTACTAGAGATGGAGTTTCACCATGTTGGCCAGGCTGGTCTCAAACTCCTGACCTCAGGTGACCCACCCACAGCAGCCTCCGAAGTGCTGGGATTACAGGTGTGAGCCACTGCACCTGGCGTTCCTTCTTAATCTTAAAATGTAGTCTTGACACCTATTTTAGAATTCTCTTTTCTCCTTTTCCCTCTTGACACTCCACTGCATCATGCACACCTATCTAAGTATATGTTCATTTAGAAATTCCAGGGGCTGTCAGGGCGCAGTGGCTCATGCCTGTAATCCCAGCACTTTGAGAGGCTGAGGTGGTCAGGAGTTCAAGACCAGCCTGACCAACATGGTGAAACCCCATTTCTACTAAAAATACAAAAATTAGCCAGCTATAGTGGCATGCACATGTAATCCTAGTTACTCAGGAGGCTAGGGCAGAAGAATCACTTGAACCCAGGAGGCAGAGGTTGCAGTAAGCCAAGATCGCACCATTGCACTCCAGCCTGGGCTACAGAGCAAGACCCCATCTCAAAAAAAAAAGAAAAGAAAAAAAGAAATTCCAGGGCTGATCTTGAAACTAACCAGGCATGGAGACCCAGTGCAAAGTTCTTCCCCACCTAGAGATTACCTCAGCATGGTTAATCAACAGTCCTGCTGCAGCTGAAATGGGGCCAGCCAGCTGGCAGGTCAGGTAGAAAATAACTCAACGTAGTCATTGGAAAGAGACATACAGGCCTGTACCCTGCATCACTCCCGCATGCTCCCCATACCAGTTTCCCTTTTTAAACAACTCTACTTAACCCAAAAATTGGAGATGCTTTCTTTGTGACTTGAGCCCAGCCATCTCTTCAACTTCTAGAATTTAAATTAAAGCTGTTGGCTGGGTGATGTGGCTCATGCCTATAATCCTAGCACTTTGGGAGGCCGAGGCAGGCGGATCACTTCAGGTCAGGAGTTCAAGACCAGCCTGGTCAACACAGTAAAACCCTGTCTCTACCAAAAAATACAAAAATTAGTCTGAAATCGCTTGAACCTGGGAGGTGGAGGTTGCAGTGAGCCAAGATCGTGCCACTGCACTCCAACCTGGGCAACAGAGTGAGACGCCATCTCAAAAATAAATAAAAAAGAAAATTAATTAATTAAAGCTGCAGGCCAGGAGCGGTGGCTCACACCTGTAATCCCAGCACTTTGGTAGGCCAAAGCAGGAGGATAGCTTCAGCGCAGGAATTCAAGGCCAACCTGGACAACATAGCAAGGCTCTATCTGTAAAAAAAAAAAAAAAAAAAAAAAAAAAAAAAGGCCAAATGCAGTGGCTCGTGTCTGTGATCCCACAATTTGAAAGGCTGAGGTGAGTGGATTGCTTGAGCCCAGGAGTTTGAGACCAGCCTGGGCAATATAGCAAAACCCTATCTCTACCCTAAAATTACAAAAATTAGCCAGGCATGAGGGTATGTGCCTGTAGTCCCAGCTACTTGGGAGGCTGAGGTAGGAGGATCACTTGAGCCTGGGAAAAGGTTGCAGTGAGCTGAGATCATGCCACTGCACTTCAGCCTGGATAACAGTGAGACCCTGTCTCAAAAATAAAAAACAAAATAAAATAAAATTAGAAGGAATCAATATATTGATTCAAGTGGGTTCAACTGCCTCCTGGGTTCAAGTGATTCTCCTGCCTCAGCCTCTTCTTTGGCACTTTGGGAGGCCGAGGCAGGCAGATCATGAGGTCAGGAGTTTGAGACCAGCCTGGCCAATATGGTGAAATCCTGTCTCTACTAAAAATACAAAAAAACTAGCCAGGCGTGGTGGTGTGTGCCTGTAATCCCAGCTACTTGGGACGCTGAGGCAGGAGAATTGCTTGAACCCAGGAGGCGGAGGTTGCCATGAGCTGAGATTGCGCCACTGCACTCCAGCCTGGGCAATAGAGGGAGACTCCATCTCAAAAAAAACCCGAAAAAGCAAAAAACCTTGTTTTTTGAGATGGAGCTTCACTTTTGTTGGATCGCACATCTGGTCTAAAAATGTGTTTTTATGGTTTGTTTGAGTCAGGATCCAACAAGAACAACCTCTGCCTCCCAGGTTCAAGCATGTTAATCGGGTTCAAGCAATTCTCTTGCCTCAGCCTCCCAAGTAGCTGGGACTACAGGCATGTGCCACCACACCCGGCTAATTTTTGTGTTTTTAGTAGAGAGAAGGTTTCACCATGTTAGCCAGGCCAGTCTCAAACTCCTGACCTCAGGAGATCCACCTGCCTCGGCCTCCCAAATTGCGAGTATTACAGGCATGAGCCACTGCACCTGGCCTACTACCCATTTTCACCTTGCACTATTGCCCAGTTCTGGGAAAGCCAGAATTTCATCACCACCTGGTCCAGAGAAGCTGAATGCAGGTAAGAATCAGGGTCAGGAGACTGGTACTTTGGGAGGCCAAGGCAAGTGGATCACCTGAGGTCAGGAGTTCAAGACCAGCCTGGCCAACATGGTAAAACCCCTTCTCTACTAAAAGTACAAAAATTAGCCAGGCGTTGTGGCAGGTGACTGTAACCCCAGCTTCTCGGGAGGCTGAGGCAGGAGAATAGCTTGAACCCAGGAAGTGGAGGTTGCAGTGAGCCAAGATCTCACCATTGTACTTCAGCCTGGGGCAACAAGAGTGAAACCCCATCTCAAAAAAAAAAAATCAGAGTCAGGTTTACCAGGGGGCTCTATGTTCTTAGCTTTTTTTTTGCTTTGTCGCCCAGGATGGAGTGCAATGGTGCCATATTGGCTCACTGCAGCCTTGACCTCCCAGGCTCAAATGATCCTCCCACCTCAGCCTTGGGAGTAGCTGAGACTACTGAAGTGTGCCACCATATCTGGCTAATTTTATTTTATTTTATTTTTTGTAAAGATGGGGTCTTACCATGTAGCCCAGGCTGGTCTTAAACTCCTGGGCTCAAGTGATTCTCCTGCCTTGGCCTCCCACAGTGCTGGGATTACAGAAGTGAGCTGAGATTGGGCCATTGCACTCCAGCCTGGGCAACAAGAGCAAAACTGCGTCTCCAAAAAAAAAAAAAAAAGAAGCACGTCGGCCGGGCACAGTGGCTCACACCTGTAATCCCAGCACTTTGGGAGGCCAAGGGGGGCAGATCACAAGGTCAAGAGATCGAGACCAGCCTGGCCAAGATGGTGAAACCCCATCTCTACTAAAAATACAAAAATTAGCTGGGTGTGGTGGCACATACCTGTAATCCCAGCTGTTTGGGAGACTGAGGCAGAATTGCTTTAGCCTGGATGGTGGAGGTTGCAGTGAGCCGAGATTGCGTGAGACAGAGCAAGACTCAGTCTCAAAAAGAAAAAAAAAAGCACATTCACGGTGTTGTTCAGAGTATTAAGAAAAAAAGAAAAAGAATATTTTTGTTTGTTTAATTTTTAAAAGTATTATTATTATTATTTTGAGATGGGATTTCTCCGTGTTTGTCAGGCTGGTCTGGATCTCCTGACCTCAGGTGATCCTCCCATCTCGGCCTCCCAAAGTGATGGGATTACAGGCGTGAGCCACCCCACCCGGCCTAAAATTATTTCTTAAAAATGTTTAGGGCCTGGCGCGGTGGCTCACGCCTGTAATCCCAGCACTTTGGAAGGCCAAGGTGGGCAGATAATGAGGTCAAGAGACCGAGACTATCCTGGCCATGGTGAAACCCTGTCTCTACTGAAAATACAAAAATTAGCTGGGCATGGTGGCACGTGCCTGTGGTCCCAGCTACTCGGGAGACCGAGGCGGAAGAATCACTTGAACCCAGGAGGCGGAGGTTGCAGTGAGCCGAGATTGCACCACTGCACTCCAGCCTGGCAACAGAGCAAGACTCTGTCTAAAAAAAAAAAAAAAAAAAGTTTAGATGGGGTCTCACTCTGTCACCCAGGTTGGAGTACAATGTGGAAATCTCATTCACTGCAACTCCACCTCCCACCTTCCTCAGTCTCCGAGTAGCTGGGACCACAGGCAAGCACCACCATGGCCGGCTAATTTTTTGTATTTTTGGTAGAGACAGGGTTTCACTATGTTGCCCAGGGTGGTCTCAAACTCCTGAGCTCAGGCAATCCGTCTGCTTTGGCCTCCCAAAGTGCTAGGATTACAGGCATAAGCTACTGCAAAGGGCTAAGAATATTAAAAAAAATATATACATACAGTAGTAACAGAGTTCTTTTTCTTTTATTTTACCAATAATAATGTGCTTGAAGGTAGTAGCAGAGTTCTTGATGAAAATGTCCTTCGGTATTTGTCTGTCTCAAGTCTGTCCTCCCCTGTCTGAATAGGTAGCTTCTGGGCCCAGTTTTCTTCCTAAAATTCTCCTTCACTCTCCTTTTTTTTGAGACAGTTTCCCTCTTGTTGCCCAGGCTGGAGTGCCATGGCACGATTTCAGCTCACAGCAACCTTCACCTCACAGCCTTAAGTGATTCTCCTGCCTCAGCCTCCCGATTAGCTGGGATTACAGGCATGCGCCACCATGCCAGGCTAATTTTGTATTCTTAGTAGAGACCAGGTTTCCCCCTGTTGGTCAGGCTGGTCTTGAACTCCTGACCTCAGATGATCCACCCGCCTCGGACTACCAAAGTGCTGGGATTACAGGTGTGAGCCACCGCACCTGGCCATTCTCCTCTTGAGGATTTCCTTTACTTTTCTTCTGTATTGACTTTCTTGTTTCCTGAATTCCAGAACTTTATCTTTGTTGCCCTCTGGTTTTGGTAGACCATATCTGCCAGTGGCTTCTTGTGAAATGATGCATCAGAGGTAAAAAATGTTTAGATCTTGTATATCTGCTTATGTCTTTACCACTTGTTTGAATGACCGTGTTGATGTTTTAACGCAGTACAGAATCCTAGGTTGGAAATCATCACTCTCAGAATTTTTGTTTGTTTGTTTTTTGAGATGGAGTCTCTCTCTGTCGCCAGGCTGGAGTGCAGTGGCGTAATCTCGGCTCACTGCAAACCCTGCCTTCCGGGTGCAAGTGATACTCCTGCCTCAGCCTCCCGAGCAGCTGGGACTACAGGCATGCACCATTATGCCCAGCTAATTTTTTTGTATTTTTAGTAGAGATAGGGTTTCACCATGTTGGTCAGGTTGGTCTCGGTCTCTTGACCTCATGATCTGCCCACCTCGGCCTCCGAAAGTGCTGGGATTACAGGTGTGAGCCACCGCGCCCGGCCCCTTTCAGAATTTTGAAGGCATTCTTCCTTTCTTTTTTACTTCTAGTGTTGCCATTGAGAGGTCTAAAGCCATTCTGATCTCTGACCTGCTATGTGGAACTTATATCTTTTCTGTTTGAAAACTTATAGAATCTCGTCCTTTTTTTTTTTTTTTTTTTTTTTTTTGTGACAGAGTTTCACTCTTGTTGCCCAGGCTGGAGTGCAGTGGCATGATCTCAGCTCACCAAAACCTTCGCCTCAGCCTCCCGAGTTGCTGGGATTACAGGCATGTACCACCACGCCTGGCTAATTTTGTATTTTTAGTAGAGACAGGGTTTCTCCATGTTGGTCAGGCTGGTCTCGAATCTTGTCTTTGTCTGCAGGTCCTGACATGTCACAGTGGTGAGTCATGGTGTAGGTTTATTCTCATTCATTGTGCTAGGTATACAGTGGACCCTTTCAATCTGGAAATTTATGAAAATGTTTTAAATTATTTTATGATATTTCCTCAACTCTTTTTTTTTTTATGGAGTCTTGCTTTATTGCCAGGCTGGAGTGCAGTGGCGCAATCTTGGCTCACTGCAACCTCCACCTTCTGGGTTCAAGCGGTTCTTGTGCCTCAGCCTCCCAAGTAGTTCAGATTACAGGCATGCACCACCACACCCAGTTAATTTTTGTATTTTTTAGTAGAGATGGGGTTTCACCATGTTGACCAGGATGGTCTTGATCCCCTGATCTCGTGATCTGCTCGCCTTGGCCTTCCAAAGTGCTGGGATTACAGGTGTGAGCCATTGTGCCCAGCCTCCTTAACTTTTTTTTTTTTAGATGGAGTCTTGCCCTGACACGCAGTCTGGAGTGCAATGGCGCTATCTTGGCTCACTGCAACCTCTGCCTCCCAGGTTCAAGTGATTCTCCTGCCTCAGCCTCCTGAGTAGCTGGGATTACAGGCACCTACCACTATGCCCAGATAATTTTTGTGTTTTTTTAGTAGAGACGAGGTTTCACCTTGTTGGGCAGGCTGGTCTTGAACTCCTGACCTCAAATGATTATCCTGCCTCAGCCTTCCAAAGTACTAGGATTACAGGCGTAAGCCATTGTACCTGGCTTTTATTTTTTTAGGCAGGGTCTTGCTCTGTCTCAGAGGCTGGAGTGCAGTGGCATAACAGTCATGGCTCACTGCAGCCTGGACCTCCTGGGCTTAAGCAATCCTCCCATCTCAGCCTCCTGAGTAGGCAGGACTGCAGGGACATGCCACCACATTCAGCTCTTTTTTAAATTTTTTGTAGAGACAAAGTCTCACTCTGTTGCTCAGGCTGGTCTCAACTCCTGGACTCAGGGCCTCAGCCTCTCTAAGCGTTGGGATTACAAGCGTGAGCCACCACTTCTGAACACTTTCCCTCTTTTTTTCTTTTTCTGCTTTAGAGACGGTCTCCTTCTGTGGCCCAGGCTGGAGTGTAGTTGCAGGATGATGACTCACTGAGTTCTTTAACTTCTGGGTTCAAGTGATCCTCCTGCCTCAGCCTCCCACTCCCATGTAGTGGGACTACAGGTACATACTACCATGCCTGGCTGATTTTTTTTTTTTTCTTAAGACGGAGTGTCACTCTGTTGCCCAGGCTGGAGTGCAGTGGTGCTATCTGGGCTCACCACAACCTCCACCTCCCAGGCTCAAGTGATCCTCCTGCCTCGGCCTCTGGGGTGGCTGGGACTTCAGATGGGTGCCATCATGCCCAGCTAATTTTCATACTTTTTGTAGAGAAAGGGTTTTGCCATGTCACCGAGACTGGTAATTTTTTAAATTTTTTTGTAGAAACAGAGTCTTGCTATGTTGCCCAGGCTGGTCTTGAACTTCTGAGCTCAAGAGATCCTCCCACCACCTTGGCCTCTCAAAGTTCTGGGATTACAGGCATGAGCCATCATGCCTGACTGTTTCCTCTTTATGGAACTTTTATTCAGCTGTTGCACTAACTCAATTACTTTTCTAATTTTCTTATTTTTTCTCCTATTTTCCATATCTTTGTCTTTTTGTTCTATTTTCTATGACATTTCCTCAACCATATCTTCTAATATTTCTACTGCACTATGACTTCACATTTCTCTTTTTCATATTTAAGAACTTTTTTCTTCTGAATAATCTTTACTATTGTTTCTTGCTGTTGTTCTATATATTCAAGTATCAGTTCTCTTTTTTTTCTTTGAGTATATGCAGTGGTTTTTTTGTTTGTTTTCTGGGTTTTTTTTTTTTTTTTTTTGAGATGGAGTTTTGCTCTTGTTGCCCAGGCTGGAGTGCAATGGCATGATTTCGGCTCACCGCAACCTCCGCCTCCCAGGTTCAAGTGATTCTCCTGCTTCAGCCTCCTGAGTAGCTGGGATTACAGGCATGCACCACCATGCCCAGCTAATTTTGTATTTCTAGTAGAGATGAGATTTCTTCCTATTGGTCAGGCTGGTCTCGAACTCCTGACCTCAGGTGATCCACCCGCCTTGGCCTCCCAAAGTGCTGGGATTACAGGCATGAGCCACTGCGCCCAGCCTAGTATACGCGGTTTTTAAAGTTTTCTTCTTTCAGCTGTGCGTGGTGTCTCCTGTCTGTAATCCTAGCACTTTGAGAGGCTAAGGCAGAAAGATTGCTTGAGCCCAGGCATTTGAGACCAGCGTGGGCAACATAGTGAAAACCCATCTATATTATATTAAATAAATAAATAAATATATACATCTCTTTTTAAAAATCAAATAAATTAAGAAAAAGTTTTTTTCTCTCTGCATTGTCACAATTTCCTACAAGTTTCTTTCTTTTTTTGTTTTGCTAATTGTTTTATAACCACAACAAACTAGTGCAGAGAATGCCTGTACAAAACACAATAAAGTTTCAAAGATCGAGGTGTTCCCTTAGCAAGGCTGAAAATTTCCGTTTCTGGTATTTGGAATTCAGGCTGCAGTTCTTGGTTTTGGATGGATACTCGGTGTGTGGTACAATCCATGCTTTTAACCAGATTTGAACAGAAGAATGGCCACTTGGCCCAGGTAGGAGTAGATGAAGCGTTTGGTTTCATGTGTCACGTAACTACAGAAGTTCCTCCCCACGATGCAGTGCCAGATGGGATTGTACTTCTTGTCAAATTCCTTCTTGATATGAACCGCAGTGTCCTTCTCTATGTTATATTTGTCCAGCGCCTGAGTAGCGCACTCCACCGAGTCCTGTTGCTCCTCTTCCCACATGTCTGCATTTTTTATCACAGCCTTTCGGTCGTACATGGTTACCGTGTGAAGGGGCCTGGCTGACTGCAACGGTCTCCCGGGGGACGTGCTAGCATCGCTGAGCCCGGCTGAAGCCGCAGTCGCTACCGGAGCCCTGGCGCATCTCACAGGTTTCTTTCTTTTGTTTGTTTTGGTCGCTATCTTTTCTCTTAGAGGAAAGCCTTGTGTCTGGTAACCCTTGGCATCCTGCCCATGAATAAACGTAGGGGACTAAAAGCTGATTGGAAGTTCTGTGCGTGAAGATGGGAGCCACTGGCCATGAGGTCATTTGTCTATAAGCCAGTGACCCTTAGGTCATAGATCATGAAGAGCCATTCTGGGAGAGATCCCAGCGCCATTATCTTTAACTCTTTCATATTTGGCTTCATTTTCCCCAAAGAAGAAGACTCATTTGCCCAACATTCTGGGAACAGAGTGTGGGAAAAGCCAAGCAAATCCTAATTCCCCTTTTTTGAAAAAGGGCCATTAACTGTGCCTGCTGACCCTTATTCCAGAGATTGACTGTTTTACTCTCCCAAGAGAATGAATCTCTGTACTTTTGAGCGGCTCCGGTGGGGGAAGGAAACTAGGTCCTGCACCAGTCCTTGTGATTTCAGCTTCACTTCACCCCTACTTCCAGGGTTACCAAAGGTGCTTCTTTACTTTCTCATTTCTGGCCCAGATGCAGCATTCTTGGGCCTGCCAGACTTATTCCCACTCATCTTTTTTTTCTACTTTTTTTCTATTGCATTTACTGCCCCCATCATTGCAAGTACGACTCACTCCAGCCTTGACCTCCTGGGCTCAAGTGATCCTCCCACCTCAGCTTCTCATGTAGCTGGGACCACAGGCACACGCCACCAAACCCAGCAGATGGGGTCTCACTTTGTTACCTAGGCTGGTCCCAAACTCTTGGGCTCAAGCAATCCTCCCACCTCAGGCTCCCAAAGTGTTGGGATTATAGGCATGAACCACTGCGCTGGCCAAAATACTGTTTTTGTTTGTTTTTTGAGACAGAGTTTTGCTTTTGTTGCCTAGGCTGGAGTGCCGTGGTGCAATCTCAGCTCACTGAAATCTTTGCCTCCCGGGTTCAAGTGATTCTCCTGCCTCAGCCTCCCAAGTAGCTGGGATTACAGGCATGTACCACCACGCCTGGCTAATTTTGTATTTTTTAGTAGAGATACAGTTTCTTCATGTTGGTCAGGCTGGTCTCGAACTCCTGACCTCCGGTGATCCGCCCACCTTGGCCTCCCAAAGTGCTGGGATTACAGATGTGAGCCACCACACCAGCTGTTGTTATTTGTTGTTTTTTTTTTTGAGATGGAGTCTCCCTCTGTCGCCCAGACTGGAGTGCGGTGGCACAGTCTCGGTTCACTGCAACCTCTGCCTCCCGGGTTCAAGCTATTCTCCTGCCTCAGCCTCCTGAGTAGCTGGGATTACAGGCGCACACCACCACGCCTGGCTAATTTTTGTATCTTTAGTAGAGATGGGGTTTCACCATGTTGGTCAGGCTGGTCTCAAACTCCTGACCTTGTGATCCACCCACCTCAGCCTCCCAAAGTGCTGGAATTACAGGCGTGAGCCACAACACCTGACTATACTATTATTAACTATAGTTACCATGTTGTACAATAAATCTCTTAAACTTATTCCTCATGTCTAACTGAAATTTTCTGTCCTTTGAGCAATATCTTCCCAATTTCCCCACCCGCAAAATGCAATTTTTGATTTTAAGAGACACACTTTTCCCACTTTTGTCTATGAAATCAAAATGCTTAGCAGAGGTCCAAATATATTATAAGCATTCAATAAACACTACCTTAGGGCCGGGCAAGGTGGCTCTCGCCTATAATCCCAGTACTTTGGGAGGCCAAGACAGGCAGATCACCTGAGGTCAGGAGATCAGCCTGGCCAACATGGCAAAACCCCTTCTCTACCTAAAATATACAAATTAGCTGGACGTGGTGGCACATGTCTGTAATCCCAGTTACTCGGGAGGCTGAAACAGGAGAACCGCTTGAACCTGGGAGGCAGAGTTTGCAGTGAGCTGAGATTGCGCCACTGCACTCCAGCCTGAGTGACAGAGCGAGACTCTTGTCTCAAAAAAAACCACTATGTTTGATTTAGTGAAATATGGTAATACTTGTAACACACTTCGAAGAGTGGCTGGAAGATGTGCAATAAACATTGAAGACATGATTACTATTACGCACACTAAACCATAGTTAACATTCTGAAACCTGCTTATCTAGCCATCCTTCTACATCAGTGTAAGTAGATCTACCTGATTCTCTGTAAAGTTATATGCTTTTTTACAGAATAGATGTACCATTAATCATTCCTCCATTAATGGATTTTTTTATAGTTTTTATTTTCATTTCTTCTTTTTTTTCTTGAGACGGAGTCTCGCACTATCACCTTTGGCTGGAGTGCAGTGGCGCCATCCCGGTTCACTGCAACCTCCACCTCCCGGGTTCAAGCGATTCTCCTGCCTCAGCATCCCGAGTAGCTGGGACCACAGGCACGTGCCACCATGCCCGGCTAATTTTTGTATTTTTATTAGAGACGGGGTTTCACCATGTTGGCCAGAATGGTCTCAATCTCCTGACCTCGTGGTCCACCCGCCTCGGCCTCCCAAAGTGCTGGGATTACAGGTGTGAGCCACCATGCCCGGCCTTTTTTTAAAAAAAATTTTAACAAAGAGAGATGCGGATCTCACTTTGTTGCCCAGGCTAGTCTCAAACTTCTGGGGTCAAGCAATTCTCTGGCCTTGGCCTCCGCCTCCCAAAGTGCTAGTACTACAGGTGTGAGCCACTGCACCTGGCCTTTTTCTCTTTTTAATTAAAAAAAAATACTTTTTCTGAAATATCAATTGTAGACACACTGGTAAAAATATATTATGCTAATATTTCTGCAATATAAAGACCTGGAGGTAGAATCACTCTATTATACTTATATGGAAAATGTCTAATAGAAATTTCCATTATCAAACAGGCATGTGAGTCATTAATCAGGACCCTGATTTGAGCAGGCAATATGAAACTATGGGATCGCTTGACTCCAGGAGTTCAAGACCAGTCTAGGAAACATGGCAAAACCTTGTCTCTACTAAAAATACAAAAGTAACCAAGCATGGTGGCACACACCTGTAATCCCAGCTACTCAGGAGGCTGAGGCATGAGAATTGCTTGAACCCAGGAGACAGAGATTGCAGTGAGCCAAGATCATGCCACTACAGTCCAGTCTGGGCAACAGAGTGAGAATCTGTTTCAACAAATAAAAAGAAGAAGAAGAAGGAAGCCATAAATCCCAGTTATGGCTCTGCCACTTATCTTGGGGGTTATTGTTTGTTTTTCACTCATTTATTCAAACATGTTTATAGAATTATCTATACTCTGTGCCAAGCACAGTGTTAGGGCCTAGAAATATAGAATTAAAGAATACACAGTCCTTGCCCTTAAGAAATTTACAGTCATTGTTGGGGGGACAGACACAAACAGATGCCACTTGCTAACCATGTGACCTTGGAAAGTTGCTTAACATCATATGTATCTGTTTCTTTTTTCTGTAAAATGGGTAATTGTCCTGATATTACGGGGTTGTCATGAGGATTAAGTGAAATAATGGGAAATGTCCTGCACAGTGCCTGGCACATAATATGCACTCAATTAATGGACGCTATCATTCTTGTTTTAGTAATAGTATTTTTGTTATAATAAGTAATATGTTATGGTTGCTGTGATAGAAGTTCTACCTGTCTGAACTCCAGTTTCTACAATATTAAATGAATTGTTGACATAATAATATAACATACTAAGTGGTACTCAATAAGTATTAGTTTCTTTTCCTGCATTTTTATGTTGACACAAAGGACCGATATGCAGATGGAAACACAAACATCCATATGTTTGGACACGACATTGATCTTCCTGGTTCATGTGTCACAGAGCCAATTCTGTGCGCTTCCTTAGCCACACAGATTTCACATGTGGCCATATCTGAACATATGGAACAAGACTGTATACCTCCCTTCTGATAGCCACAAGTAATCACAGAGACAGGATGTCCATATCGCCCAGGGCTGATGGTTGCCTCCTGTGGAATTACTTTTTCCCTCCTTGTTTACAAAGCACAGCAGTGTGGTACAGCTTGTACCACATTCTTAATGGGGTCACTTGTTTGCCTAACACTGATTTTTGCAAAATAGTTTCTTAGCTTTCCTACATGCAAATAAAACAAGAATTAGAGGAAGTATATCTTGATACTAAGGTTTCTAAGCTTTAGTTATTAATTAAATTTAAAGATAATTCTAGAGGCAAATTTTGACAGAATTAAATAAGAGAATGAAGTTCATTACTTTCCTGGAGAGTTTTAAAAGCACCAATATTTATTTTTTTCTTTCTGGATGTGTGCTTAGCTACATAGAATTCCACATTCCCTTGGTTTTTGACTAGCTGACTCTCCTTACAGAGATAGTGTGGTGTAATTGTCTAGAGCTCCGTTTGGAGTCAGGAATATCTGGGTTTGAGCTCTAGTTCTTCTATTTTATTGTCTTTGGGATCTCAGGCAAAAATCTCCAAAGCACAGTTTTCTTACCTGTAAAATAAGATATAATAATATAATTAAACATGAGAGTTAAATGAGATAATAATAAACTGCTTAACACAGAGCTCACAGTAAACACTTTTAATTTTTAGTTACGACCATGAATTTTTTTTTTTTTTTGAGATGGAGTCTCACTCTGTTGCCCAGGCTGGAGTGTAGTGGCATGATCTCAGTTCACTGCAACCTCCGCCTCCTGGGCTCAAGTAATTCTCCTGCCTCAGCCTCCTGAGTAGCTGGAACTACAGGCACGTGCCACCACGCCTGGCTAATTTTTTATTGGTTTCTTTTTGTATTTTTAGTGGAGACAGGGTTTTACCATGTTGGCCAGGCTGGTCTCAAACTCTTGATCTCAGGTAATCTGCCCACCTCAGCCACCCAAAGTGCTGGGATGCCAGGCTTGAGCCACCTCGCCCGGCTGATCATGACCATTTAAATTTTCATTAAGGTACCTCATGCAGTGCTTGGCACATGGTTGATGCTCAAACCTGTAGCTATTACAATAAGTTACATACAGTTTCTAACTGCCAGGGTTATGGCTTTGTTATTTATTTTAAAAAATTTGTTAGTGATTAACACGATCTTTAGCCTAGTACTTAGAACTTGTCCCATCATCTTGGTAACTGACAGTGCCTGTCACCATGCCTGGCATCATGCCTGGCACGTAGTAGGCACTCAATACATAGCTGTTGAATCATATTAAATTGAAATGAACATTCATTCAGACATTAGCACAAGAGCTGTGTCACTAAATAGCTGTCATTGCAAAATTGACAGCCAACAATGACACAGACATGCTTGCATAGTTTGTAAGTCACAATTTCAACTTCCTGCATTGCAGACATCTCAACTAATAATCCCATTCCATTCACATGATCCTTAGAAAGAAAGGGCAAACTAATAGAAACATCTGGTTTAGCAGCTAAAAGAATGAGCTCTAGTCTAGGTAGATACAGGCTTACATCCTGGCTCCAACACCGCCTAGTGGGTCAGTTACTTAATCTTAGTTTGAGTTTCCTTATCTGTGAGAAGGGAATAATAATAGCACCTATTTAATGAAGTTATTATGAGAATAGTGCCTTCCATTTGCTGTTCTTTTTGCATGAAACACTCTTGTTTCATGAAGGGTGAAACCTCATATTAGGATGTGTGTGTGTGCGTGTGTGCGTGCATGCGTGTGTGTGTGTGAGACAGGGTCTCGCTCTGTTGCCCAGGCTGGAGTGAAGTGGCGCAATCTCAGCTCAATGCAATCACTGCTTCCCAAGGGATTCTCCTGCCTCAGCCTCCCAAGTAGCTAGGATTACAGGCATGTGCCACCATGCCCAGGTAATTTTTGAATTCTTATTTATTTTTTGAAATTATCTTTTTTTTTTTTTTTTTTTTTTTAATTTGAGACAGGGTCTCACTCTGTTGCCCAGACTGGAGTGCAATGGCACAATCTTGGCTCATGGCAACCTCCACCTCCTAGGCTCAAGCAGATTCTCCTGTCTTAGCCTCCCAAGTAGCTGGGATTACAGTCGCATGACACTACCACCTGGCTAATTTTTGTATTTCTAGTAGAGACAGGGTTTCACCATGTTGGCCAGTCTGGTCTCAAACTCCTGACCTCAATTGATCCACCTGCCTCAGCTTCCCAAAGTGCTAGAATTATAGGCTTGAGCCACCGTGCCTGGCCTCCATGTTTCACCTTGTTAATTCCCCCTGACTTTTCAGCTTGACTGTCACTTCTTCCAGAATGCCTTCCCTGCCGCCCATGATAGGTTGGTTCACGGTTATACTCTCCCTGTAGCACCTGCCAATTACTTCTTTTTTTTTTTTGAGACAGTCTCGCTCTGTCTCCCAAGCTGGAGTTCAATGGCAAGATTCCAGCTCACTGCAACCTCTGCC
Organism: Aotus nancymaae; assembly: GCF_030222135.1. Lineage (NCBI taxonomy): Eukaryota > Metazoa > Chordata > Mammalia > Primates > Aotidae > Aotus > Aotus nancymaae. The sequence goes on from NW_026988467.1 coordinate 24,967,016, forward strand.
TCCTGGGTTCAAGCAATTCTCCTGCCTTAGCCTCCCAAGTAGCTGGGATTACAGACGCCCACCATCACACCCGGCTAACTTTTTTTTGTATTTTTAATAGAAACGAGTTTTCACCATGTTGGCCAGGCTGATCTTGAACTCCTGCCCTCAGGTGATCCACCTGCCTCAGTCTCCCAAAGTGCTGGGATGACAGACATGAGCCACCAGACCCAGTGTATAATTACTTCTTAAACTACTCACTTCCTTTCTGAACTGTGAATTCCCAAAGGATAGGGATAAGTCTGTCTCATTTATTTCTGTCTCCAATATCTAATAGTCTCTTGGTTCACAATATTTTTGGTGGACTGTACTCATTAACTCAGTGAAAAAAATAAGATAATAATGCACATAAATACAGAGTCCAACATTTAGCAAACTATTAATAAGTGAGATTTATTGGTAGTATTAACAACAAAATATTGTACTGAATGTACTTGCCTTGAGAAAACTAATGGGAGGAACAACAAATTAAGATAGGTATTGTGAATCTAGCTCTGTATCTCATTTGCGATACGCCTTTGATGAAATGTCTATTTTTCTAATTTTTCCACTGTTTAAATGAACATAAGATATTCATCCTGGAGTCCCACTTAACTTGGTTCCCGTAAAGTCTGCCCTTTGCCAGACTGCACCTGAGAGGCTGTCCTGCATGCCCACAGTTTCTAGATCCTATACTATCCTTGTGCTTCTCTGCCTTCTCAGCTGATAATTGTTGACCCCTGACCTTTATCGGTTCTGATTTTGTCTAGCTCCTCAGTTTGTTACACCAGTTGGCTACCTCCCAGCATTTAGCCTTGAAATACATTTGTCCTCTTATAAAGACCAAAATCTTTAAGATGTCAACCGAAGCCTCATCTTCTTCCTATTGTCTTGCTCACTGTGCTCCAGCCACCTGGCTACCCTGAAGTTGCGCGGAGGCATGCATCTCCCTGACCAAGGCCTTTGGGTCCAACAGTCCCTACGCTTGGAGCAGTGTCCCCCACCTCTTTATCAGGTTCACCCCCAATCAACTTATGTCTCAGCTTTAGCATCACTTCTTCAGGGAGCATTACTTGGCTTCTTTGGAAGAAATTAGGTTTCTCTGTTATATGCCGCTTTCCGTAGAGATCAGTGTGATACATTGTCAGGACTTCACATTTAATTTTATTTATTTCTTAATTTAAAAAAAATTTTTTTTAGTCTGGACACAGTGGTTTATGCCTGTAATCTCAGTACTTTGGGAGGCCTAGGCAGGTGGATCACTTGAGGTCAGGAGTTTGAGACCAGCCTGACCAACATGGTGAAACCCCATCTCTACAAACAAACAAACAAACAAACAAAAATTAGCCAGGTATGGTGGCGTATACTTGTAATCCCAGCTGGCAGGAGGCGAAGGCAGGAGAGAGTCACTTGAACCCGGGAGGTGGAGGTTGCAGTGAGCAGAGATCCACCATTGCACTCCAGCCTGGGCAACAGAGTCAGACTCCATCTAAAAAAAAAAAAATTTTTTTTTGAGACAGGGCCTCACTCTGGTTGCATAGGCTGGAATGCAGTGATGTGATCTTAGTTCACTGCAGCTTTGACCTCTCAGGTTTCAGATGATTCTCCCACCTCAGCATCCCAAGTAGCTGGGACCACAAACATGTGCCACCACACCCGGTTAATTTTTTGTATTTTAAGTAGAGACAAGGTTTCGCCATGTTAATCCAGGCTGGTCTCAAACTCCTGGACTCAAGCAATCCACCTGTCTCGGCCTCCCAAAATGCTGAGCCACTGCGTCCAGCCCAAGTCTTCATATTTTAAAAGAGAAATTAAGAATTTGGACTTGAATGTAAAATTTCTGGATTTTTCTTTCTTCTTTTTGCTTTATTCAAACACCAACTCAAACCAAAAAAAAATTCTGTTTGTAATGCTGACAAATAATTTTTTAAATGTAAATCACTGTGGGCCAAAACAAAATATCTGTAGGTTAGTGACAGCCTGTGGCCTGCCTATTTGCAACCTGTGCTGTTCAATCTTTAGCTATACTTGGTAACTATTCCTGTGTTAATCATCACTCCATCATCATTCCACTTATTAACTGTCCATTCCATACCAAGCACTGTCTTGGTGCTTTACACAGATGATCTCATGTAATCTCCAAAACCATCTGTGAGGTCAAGTAAGGTTCAGAGAGGTTAAGACACTTGCCCAAAGTCAGTAAGTGGTGGAACCAGATGCTACGTGTCTTTCCCATAGACTTTTGTGTGTCCAAGTACAATTTGTCAGTTTAGAATGGGAGAGCCCTGAATCTTCAATTCAGCTGGAAAAAGAAAGAAAGAAAAGAATGAGAGAGGCTCTGAAGCTCTGCCTGACAATAAAAAATATTAATATTTGTTGCATGCTATGTGCCAGGCATTGTGCTAAGTAATTTATGTGATCTGATTTAATCCTCACTACACCTAGGAGCTACTGTTATCATCCCCATTTTATGATAAGGAAACTGTGGTATAAAATAGGTATCTGATTGCTGGGTGTGGTGGCTCACACCTGTATTTCCAGCACTTTGGAAGGCTGAGGCAGGTGGATCACCTGAGGCCAGGAGTTCAAGACCAGCCTGGCCAACATGGCAAAACCCTGTCTCTAGTAAAAATACCAAAAATTAGCTGGGTATGGGGGTGGGCGCCTGTACTCCCAGCTACTTGGGAGGCTCAGGCAGAATAATTGCTTGAACGCAGGAGGTGGAGGCTTCAGTGAGACAAGATCACACCATTGCACCCCAGCCTGGGCAACAAGAGTGAAACTCCATTTCAAAAAAAAAAAAAAAAGAATAGGTATCTGATTTACCCAAGGTATAGAACAGGTATCTGATTTACTCAAGGTAAAGACAGGATTCAAACTGATACAATTGAATGCCACAGCTACCTGCTTTTAGCAATTTGGGTTTGTGTCAGAGTATGGGATGACGACAGCAAAAAGGGAGAAATTTGTAAATCACTCTTTCTCCAATCCAGAGCCTAACTGAAAGAATCATCCCACCAGGTACTTCCATGAACCTGATATTGAGAGGCATGGCCTGCAGGTGGCAGCAACATTCACAGTTTCTTCTCTCAATTCTGCCGTGTTCAAAGCTATAGTGAGGAAACTATACATTCACACTCATCATTTGCATATTATCTTCTGATTGGCCCAATCCATTCTTTGCCAGTAAATTTGACTTTCAGTTTCTTAGCTCAGTGAGAACTGCCAGGCTTGAGAGAGCCCACAGGATTTGAAGCTGCCATGAAATCAACCAATCCAACAAACATCATGATGATTTTATTTATTTCATTATTATTATTGATTCCTTTTAGATACAGGGTCTCACTCAGTTGCCGAGGCTGAAGTGCAGTGGTATGATCATAGCGCACTGTAACCTCAAATTCCTGGGCTCAAGTGATTCTCCTGCCTCAGCCTCCTGAGTAGCTGAGACTACAGGCGTCCAGTACAATGGCTCATTTTTATTATTTTAATTTTGTAGAGATGGGATTCTTGCTGTGTTGCCCAGGCCAGTCTTGAACTCCTATGCTCAAGAGTGAGCCTTCTGCCTTGGCTTCCCAAAGTGCTGCACCAGGCCCATCATGGTGATTTTTAAACTGTTCAGTGGAACTCAACCCTTTTTGAGTTTGCTTTTTAAAAAAATATTTTGTTGTTTCTAAGGTATAGTGATATATACATTTAAGAAGAAAGGTGGCCGGGTGCGGTAGCTCACATCTGTGATCCCAGCACTTTGGGAGGCCAAGGCAGGCAGATGACCTGAGGTCAAAAGTTCAAGACCAGCCTGGCCAACATGGTGAAACCCTAGTGTGGGGGGCGGGCGCCTGTAATCCCAGCTATTTAGGAAGCTGAGGCAGAAGAATTGCTTGAATCCGGGAGGCAGAGGTTGTAGTAAGCCCAGATCATGAGACTGCACTCCAGCCTGGACGATAAGAGTGAAACTCCTCTCAAAAATAAATAAATAAAATTCAATAGCACAAAAGAGTATACAGTGAAAATTCAATTTTTCTAGCATGCTTACCCTAAGTCCCACTATCTTCCTACCCCAGAAAAAAGCTTGTGTATTCTTCCAGGTTTAGACTGAATAGAAAAGTATATGTATGGGCAGGCACGGGAGATCACGCCTGTAATCACAGCACTTTGGGAGGCTGAGGTGGGCAAATCACTTGACCTCAGGAGTTCAAGACCAGCCTGGGCAACATGGCAAAACACTGTTTCTACAAAAAGTACAAAAAATTAGCTGTGTGCGGTGGTATGTGCCTGTAGTCCCAGCTACTTGGGAGGCTGAGGTGGGAGGATCACCGGAGCCTGGGAGGTCAAGGCTGCAGTGAGCCGTGATTGGCTGCTATACTCAAGCCTTGGTGAGAGAGTGAGACTCTATCTCAAACAAAGAAAAGTATACTCATATATCCTTAAAAAAAATTGATCTAAAAACAAAAAACAGAAAAAACAAAAACAAAAACAAAGTCGATCTAAAAATATACACAGCCAGATACAGTGGCTCACGCCTGTAAGCCCAGTACTTTGGGAGGCAGAGGTGGGTGGATCATCTGAGGTCAGAAGCTTGAGACCAGTCTGACCAACACGGTGAAACCTCATCTCTACCAAAAATACAAAAAAATTAGCTGGGCGTGGTGGTGGCAGCTCATGTCTGTAATCCCAGCTACTTGGGAGGCTGAGGCAGGAGAATCACTTGAACCCAGGAGGCAGAGGTTGCAGTAAGCCAAGATCATGCCATTGCACTCCAGCCTGGGCAACAAGAGCGAAACTCCATCTCAAAAAAATAAAAATAAAACTATACATGTCTAGAATAAAATTTAAGGGGACATGTTTGCGATCTTGGATTAGACGAAAATTTCTTAGATATGACACCATCCATAAGATTAAAAAAATGGAGATATCGAACTTACTCAAAACTTTTAAATTCTGGTCTGTGAAAAATTCTGTAAAGAGAATGAAAAGACAAGCCACAGATTGGGAGTACATATGTGTAAATCACGTATCTGATAAAAATCACCCACAAAATCTCCTCTCATCCTCCTTCTAGACACTGCTCTCTCACCCAAAAGGGTAGCTGCTATCCTGGACTTGAACAGAGTATTTTTGCCTGTTTTGTATTTTATCCATGTGAAATCAAACGTAGTACTATGGTCTGGCTTCTTTCACTTAACAATATTTGTGAGAATCATCTATATGGTTGAGTGTAGTGTGTTATGGGGCACAAAAGGCATACAGGACAACAAACATTTTGCAAAGAATTTTGAGCACCACTGAGTTTTCTGTCAAGATGATAGCTAGCCATTATCTTGAAAACTAGGTGATGGACTGGATCTAATGGAGCGCATGGACAAATCTGAGCACTACAAAGGATGGTCTGGGACGTCTTGTACCTTACCTTTTGTCCTCTCAGCCTTCCCTCAGATTCTAGGCAAAGCTTTTGAAAACAATTCAGTAAGGGCTTCAATTCTCCTTGTATCTTTCTCTCTGTTTTGGAGATTTTCCTAAACCATAAGGTAGGACACTGGTGAGTGCCTACCCAGAAGTGCAAGGGAAGTTGATGCCTCCTGGGGAAATCCAAACCAATGAAGAATATAAACCAAGGGTTAAATGCTTCCCCATTGGTATTCAAGAAGGGAATTACAATAAAAAAAAAAAAAAAAAAGAATAAATTGTTCTCCGGCAGTCTTTCGGAAGACCATGATGAGAGGCATTATAGAAAATACTCAGATGGGGAGTCTCTGAGCCCACTCTGGTTCAAGAGGCTGCCTAATTTAAAAAAAGAAAGAAATAAATAAATTTCTCAGATGGGCTTGGTAGGATCAAGCCCCAGGTGCTTATAGCAGTGAACACCTTGTTAACACATTCTGTATTGGCTTTTTTCCTCTTCCTATTTTATTCTGGACTTTCACTTTAAATCCCTAGGATTACCTTCTAAGTAAATTACCTGCAACTAACACCTGTCTTAGGTTCTACTTTCTGGATGGAATCTTTTTTTTTTTTTTTTTGAGAAGGACTTTTGCTCTTGTTGCCCAGGTTGGAGTGCAGTGGTGTGATCTTGGCTCACTATAACCTCTGCCTCCTGGGTTCAAGCGATTCTCCTGCCTCAACCCCACGAGTAGCTGGGATTACAGGCATGCGCCACCACACCTGGCCAATTACGTATTTTTAGTAGAGACAAGGTTTCTCCATGTTGGTCAGGCTGGTCTTGAACTCCTGACCTGAGGTGATCCGCCCACTTTGGCCTTCCAAAGTGCTGGGATCACAGGCCTGAGCCATTGTGTCCAGCCCTTTTTTTTTTTTTTTTCTGAGACGGTGTTTCCTTCTTGTTGCCCAGGCTGTAGTGCAACGGTGCGATCTTGGCTCACTGCAACCTCTGCCTTCTGGGTTCAAGCAATTACCTCAGCCTCCAAAGTAGCTGGGATTACTGGCGCCTGCCACCATGCCCAGCTAATTTTTTTGTATTTTTTTTTTTAAGTAGAGATGGGGTTTCACCCCATTGACCAGACTGGTCTCGAATTCCTTACCTCAGGTGACCCACACGCCTCAGCCTCCCAAAGTGCTGGTGAGCAACCGAGCCCAGCCTCTGGATGAATCTTTTTGGTTTTTTTTTTGAGATGGAGTCACTCTGTCACCCAGGCTGGAGCTCAGTGGCACGATCTCAGCTCACTGCAACCTCTCTCTCCTGGGTTCAAGCAATTCTCTGCCTCAGCCTCCTGAGTAGATGCCATTACAGGTGTCTACCACCACGCCTGGATAATTTTTTTTGTATTTTTAGTAGAGAAGGGGGTTTCACCATCTTGACCAGGCTGGTCTTGAACTCCTAGCCTCATGATCCACCTGCCTTGGCCTCCCAAAGTGCTCGGACTAGTTCCAGCACTGGAGGCGTGAGCCACCGTGCCTGACCTCTGGATGGAATCTTAATTAAGTTGTATGTAAAATATCTGAAATATTGTAGGTATTCAAGAGAAAATATCAGTTTTATTATTTTATTTTTATGCTACTATTACTGCTACTACTGTTCCCACTGTTATTATTACCTAGGATTTCAAGTTACCATCAATGAGTCCTCTTCCCTGAAACCATTAATGATATTAAAGCTCTACAATAGAGTTTCAGTTTTTTTGTTTGTTTTTTTGTTTTTGAGAAATAAGTGGTGTGAGATCTCAGTTCACGGCAACCTCTGGCTCCCAGGTTCAAGCAATTCTCCTGCCTCAGCCTCCTGAGTAACTGTAATTACAGGCACCTGCCACCACACCAAGCTAATTTTTGTATCTTTAGTAGAGATGAGGTTTCACCATGTTGGTCAGGCTGGTTTTGAACTCCTGACCTCAGGTGATTCACCTGCCTCAGCCTCCCAAAGTGCTGGGATTACAGGCATGAACCACGGTGCCTGGCCTACAATAGAGTTTCTGTGGCAAAATAATTTTGTTTGTTTTTCCTGAGGGTACTGGAAAGCCATTGAAGAATTTTCTTTCTTTTAAACATTTTTTCTACTGTATTATTTTTCAGATTTAGTGAAGTATAATCGATAAGCAATAAACCGCACTTTTTTTTGAGACACAGTCTTGGTCTGTTTCCCAAGCTGGTATGTAGTGGCATGATCTCAACTCATTGCAACCTCCACCTCCCAGGCTCAAGTCATCTTCCCAACTAAGTCTCCTAAGTAGCTGGGACTACAGGCGCCGATCACCATACCTGACTAATTTTTGTATTTTTTTGTAGAGACAGGATTTGCCATATTGTCAGGTTGGTCTTGAACTAGTGAGCTCAAGCAATCCACCTGCCTGGGCCTCCCTAAGTGCTGGGATTACAGGCATGAGCCACTGTGCCCCGCCTTGATGAGGTCTGATATATTTATACACACTTGAAACCATAACCATACACCCTAGAAACCATAACCACAATCAGGATACAAAAAAAAAAAAAGAAGAAGAAAAGAAAAAACCTGTCAAACCAGTTTCCAAAGTGGTTTTATCATTTTAAAATGCTACCATCAGTGTATGAGAATTCTCATTGCTCTACATTCGTTCTAATACTTGGTATTGCCAGTCCTTTTAGCCATTCCAGTGGCGTGTAGTATGATCTCATTGTGTTTACTTTTTATTCCCCCTAACATCTTTCATGTTATTTGCTATCTGTTTAGTTTCTCTTCTTTGGTAAATTATGTGCACTAATCTTTTTTTAAATTGGGTTGTCTTCTTGTTGAGTTGAAATAACTCTTTGTATATTTCCAGATATTGGTTATATGCTTTGCAAAAATTTTACTCTAGTCTGTGGCTTGTCTTCATTTTCTTTTTCTTTCTTTTTTTATTTTGATTTTTTTTGAGACGGAGTTTTGCTGTTGTTGCCCGGGCTGGAGTGCAATGGCGCGATCTCGGCTCAGTGCAACCTTCACTTCCCAGGTTCAAGTGATTCTCCTGCCTCAGGCTCCCAAGTAGCTGGCATTACAGGCATGCACCACCACACCCAGCTAATTTTTTTTGTATTTTTAGTAGAGACGGGGTTTCACCATGTTGGTCAGGCTGGCTCGAACTCCTGCGAACTCCTGACCTCAGCTAATCCACCTACCTTGGCCTCTGAAAATGCTGGGATTACAGGCATGAGTCATTTGCTCCTGGCCACCGGCTTGTCTTCATTTTCATTTTCTTTCTTTTTTTTTGAGATGAAGTCTTGCTCTTGTTGCCCAGGTTGGAGTGCAATGGCACAATCTTGGCTCACTGCAACCTCCAACTCCCAGGTTCAAGCAATTCTCCTGCCTCAGCCTCCTGAGTGGCTGGGATTACAGGCATGCGCCACCACGCCCGGCCAATTTTTGTATTTTTAGTAGAGATGAGGGTTTCTCCATGTTGGTCAGGTTGGTCCTGAACTCTCGACCTCAGGTGATCCACCCACCTTGGCCTCCCAAAGTGTTAGGATTACAGGCGTGAGCCACTGCGCCCAGCCAGTTCTCATTTTTTTTAACAGACAAGTAAAGTTTCAAATTTTGATGATATACCATTTATTAAATTTTTTTCTTTTTCTTTTTTCTTTCCTTTTTTTTTTTTTTGAGATGGAGTCTCACTCTGTCATTTCACCCAGGCTGGAGTGCAATGGTGCAGGCTCGGCTCACTGCAACCTCTGCCTCCCATGTTCAAGCGATTCTCCTGTGTCAGCCTCCCGAGTACCTGGGACTACAGGTGTGTGCGACCACATCCAGCAAATTTTTGTATTTTTTGTAGAAACGGGGGTTTCACTGTGTTGGCCAGGCTGGTCTCGAACTCCTGACCTTGTAATTCACCCACCTCAGCCTCCCAAAGTGCTGGATTAGGCATGAGCCACCAAGCCCAGCAAATTTTTTTCTTTTAAAATTTTTTTTGTTTATTTATATTTCAGAGATGGAGTCTCACTATTTTGCCCAGGCTGGTCTTGAACTCATGGTCTCAACCAGTCCTCCACCCTTTGTTTTCCAGAGTGCTGGAATTACAGGCATGAGTTATCATGTCTAGTCTATTAATTTAAAAAATATTTTTTTAATTTTAATTTTATTTTATTTTATTTTCGAGACTGAGTTTCCCTCTTGTCACCAAGGCTGGAGTGCAATGGCGTGATCTCAGCTCACTGCAACCTCTGCCTCTTGGGTTCAAGCGATTCTCCTGCCTCAGCCTCCTGAGTAGCTGGGATTACAGGCATGGGCCACTACACCCAACAAATTTTTGTATTTTTAATAGAGGTAGGGTTTCACCATGTTGGTCAGGCTGGTGTGAACTCCTGACCTCAGGTGATCCACCTGCCTCATCCTCCCAAAGCGCTGGGATTACATGTGTGAGCCACCGCGCCTGGCAAAAAAAATTTTTATATTAAAAAAAAATTCTTGAGACAAGGTCTCCCTCTGTTGCCCAGGCTGGAGTGCAGTGGTACCATCCTAGCTCACTGCAGTCTGGACCTCCTTGGCTCAAATAATCCTCCCATCTCAGCCTCCTGTGTGGCTGGGACTACAGGCACGTTCCACCATGCCCAGCTCATTTTTAAAATTGTTTTTGTAGAGATGGGATCTCACTCGGTTGCCCAGGCTGGCAGGCTGGTCTCAAACTCCTGGGCTCAAGGGATCCTCCCGCCTTGGCCTCCCAAAGTGCTGGGATGACAGGCATGAGCCACTGCACCTGGCCAATTTTTTTTTCTTCATTTTTCTTTTTCTATTGAGACAGGGTTTTGCTCTGTTGCCCAGGCTGGAGTGCACTGGTGCAATCTCAGCTCACTGCAATCTCGACATCCCAGGCTCAAATGATCCTCTTACCTCAGCCTCCCAAGTAGCTGGGACTACAGGTGTACACCACTAAGCCCTGGCTAATTTTTGTATGTATATTATATACATGTGTGTAAATAAATAAATATATATATATGTATTTTTTTTTTGAGACGGAGTCTTCCTCTTGCTCAGGCTGGAGTGCAATGGCATGATGTCAGCTCACTGCAACCTCAGCCTACCAGGTTCAAGTGATTCTCCTGCCTCAGCCTCCGGAGTAGCAGGGATTACAGGCATGTGCCACCACACCCAGCTAAAGGTTTTCGGAGGGTGATAGCCTAGCGGCCTGAAACTACTGAGACTTGGAGAGAAATGATGGTGGCTTTCACTAGGTGATGGTAGTGAAAGATATAGAAAGGAATTAAAATATTGGGGATGTAGAATGGACTTAAATCACTTGAGGGACGTGTCCAGAATGATTCTTGGGCTTCTTACGCACAACACTGAGGGTAGATAACTTGCTTGTAAATTTTTTTGCACTTCAAATTGGTCAATAAATAGTTTTTCTTTTGGGGTGATTATGATTGAAATTTGGCCAGTCAGGGACACAGTTTTCTCAAACAACACTCTTCTATCAGTTCCTTTTTTGGGTACTGCCTGGAGCCCAATATTGAATCCTATCCTCCCAAGCCCAAAGACCTTTGCCTCCCGCACTACCAGGAAGGGTGCCCAAGTTCTTGAACACACAAGGTGCGGGCAGAGGTCAGCGCATGCCCAGAGAAGCCGTAAGGAGGACGACGGACCGGAGAGAAAGGCCGCAAACTTCCAGCCATTTTGTTCAGCTCGCCGCGCCACCGGCCCGTGCTGGGGACTACAAGTCCCGTGAGCCTCCGCGGCGCACGTCCTACCCCCACACTGTCCAGCCCGCTCCCTTTTTCCCCCTCCCCGGGGGCCGAAGGCTCCGGCTGCTGCCTGGCGGCCAACCGGCCAGGTAGGATTTCCGGGAGAGGCTGCTGTGGAGGCTGAGGCGGCGGCGGCGGCGACCTCGGTGAGTTCAGCGAGCAAGGGAAAGTGAGCAGGACGTACGCAGGGTCGGGCTGCGGGCGCCCCTCAGGCTGCGGCCCCGCTTTTGGCTCTGAGAGGGGGTCCTGATCCGGGCAGAAAGTAACGGCCCGGGTCGCCAACGCTCCGGGCCGGGACGGGGCGGGGCCGCCGCCTCCCTCCTCGGCCCTCCCACAACGGTCCAGCCCGGGCTTCTCCGTCTGTGGCAGGGCCCGCGCAGGCTCGCCCTCTCCGCCCCCCGAGACTTGGCTGGGCCCTTTTGTCTGGGCTGCGTTGCGCCCCCTTTGTGTCCGTACTTGGGGTCTCCGCCACTGGGGAGCCTGCTCGGCCCGTCCCCAACGGGGACTGCTCCCTGGAGATCCGGTTACAGTAACCGGATCGGGTCAAAGTACATTTTTCAAAACCGTCCTGCCTCAGACCTCTGCACCCCGGCTGGGCAGAACGGGGGCTTCGGCACCAGGCGGAGTTTCTGTAGAAACTTGGAGGTTATTATTTAACTTTTAAACGTCAGCCCGGGCGGCTTCAGGGCACGAAACTCCAGACGTTTTTCTTGGTGGAGGGATGAGTTTAAGGAAAAGCGACCCCTCTCCCCCACCCTCTCCAGGAAACCGGGGAGGGATCGAATTTGCTGCGGTATCTGTACAGCTCACATCTGTGATCAGTGGACCAAAAAACCAGTGGTGAATGGTGGAATGGCAGTTCATGCACCTTCCGAATCTCGGAGGAGAGTGACTTACAGAGCATCACTGATTGCTTGCAAAAAAAAACAAAAAAACACGTCAGTGCTTCATTCCGCCACTCAGTTCCCCTTGCTCTCCCTCCAACCTCATCCTTTTCTTTTTCTTTTTAAAACAAAAAGTGGAAGGATTTGCTTTATAGAGGAACCAGAAACCCATTGGCTTGCAGAAGGCACTTACTGTTTCGCTAAATTAAAGGAATGAATTTTGGGCGTGGTGGCGCGCGCCTCTAATCCCAACTACTCTGGAGGCTGAGGCAGGAGAATCGCTTGAGACTAGAATTTCGCGACCAGCCTGGGCAACACAGCGAGACTCTGTCTTAAAAAAAAAAAAAAAAAAGTAATGAATCCAGTTTAGGGGATGAGATGTGGTAGATTCTTACTGCAAACCGCGGAATTGCGTGGATTGTGGTTTTGAAAAAATTTGGCTAGATAGTGGTAACTTTGTGTATGTCCTGTTGGAAGACTGCATTGATATAATCAGCTTAAGGTAAAGTTTGTGTGCTTGTTTCATTTAAGAGACGGAGTCTTGCTTGGTCGTTGAAGCTTGAGTCCAGTGGAGAGCTCCTAGCTCACTGCAGGCTCGAACTTCTTGGCTTAAGCCATCTTCCAGCCCTAGGCTCTCAGGTGCCTGGGATTTAGAGCCCTAAACCACTATACCCGACTATCTAATTTAATTAATTAATTCATTCATTTATTTATTTTGAGACAAAGACTCACTCTGTTGCCCAGGCTGGAGTGCCATGGTACAGTATTGGCTCACTGCAACCTCTACCTCCCAGGTTGAAGCAATGCTCCTGCCTGAGTAGATGGGATTACAGATGTGTGCCACCACACCCAGCTTATTTTTGTATCTTTAGAAGAGAAGAGGTTTCACCATGTTGGCCAGGCTGGTCTTGAACTCCTAACCTCAGGTGATCCCAAAATGCTGGGATTACAGGTGTGAGCCACCACACCTGGCCAATTTTTATGTATTTATTTTTGTTTATTTTATTTTTTAAGATGGAGTTTCGCCCTTGTTGCCCATTCTGGAGTGCAGTGGCATGATATCGGCTCACTGGAACCTCCACCTCCTGGTTCAATCCATTTTCCTGCCTCAGTCTCCCAAGTAGCTGGGACCACAGGCGTGTGCCACCACGCTGGCTAATTTTGTATTTTTAGTAGAGACGGGGTTTCACCATGTTGCCCAGGCTGGTCTCGAACTCCCGACCTCAGGTGATCTGCCCGCTTTGGCCTCCCAAAGTACTAGGATTACAGGCATGAACCATGATGCCTGGCCTGTATTTATTTTTTGAAATAGGGTCTCGCTGGGTTCCCCAGGCTGGGAAGCACTGGGGTGAGCACTGCTCACTGCATCCTGGACCACCTCCTGGGCTCAAGCCGCAACCTTCAGAGTAGCTGGGACTACAGACACAGGCCACCAGCCCAGCTAATTAAAAAAAATTTTTTAACTTCGTAGTGATTGGGGTCCTACTGTGTTGCCCAGGCTGGTCTTGCACTCCTAGGCTCAAGTGATACTCTTGTCTTGGCCTACTAAAGTGCTGGTATTAAACCTTAAAATAGAGAATTATTTTGTTTTTTACGTTTTAGAAGAAATAAAGTTTCAGAAAAGCAAAAAAAAGTAAAAAGTAAAAAGAATTCTATTTTTGTTTTTTGAGATGGAGTCTTGCTCTGTTGCTTAGGCTGGACTGCAGTGGTGTGATCTTGGCTCACTGCAACCTCTGCCTCTTGGTTTCAAGCGATTCTCCTGCCTCAGCCTCCTGAGTAGCTGTGGTTACAGGCATGCACTACCATGCCTGGCTAAATTTTTTTTTTTTTTTTTTTTTTTGTAGAGACGATGTTTCACTGTGTAGGCCAGGCTGGTCTCAAACTCCTGACCTCAAGTGATCCGCCTGCCTCCATCTCCCAAAGTGCTGGGATTACAGGTGTGAACCACTGTGCCCGGCCAATAAAGAATTCTAAAGAAGGTCATTGCAAATAACCCTTTTGAAAAATAGATTAATTTGTGTTTCAAGTCTCTGGGATGAGGACAGCCAGGACTCCTTTATGTGAATCAGGGAAGGTTATTGAAATTAGATAGGTTAATTCCTGCCCTAGCCAAGTAGGCAAATAAAGCCCTTCACACTTTATTACTTTGTTTGATATCTCATAATAGAAATGACTTACTCTTGAAAATCCTAGATTGTATTAGTAATATTGTATAGGGATGGTAGATCCTTAATACAGTTGTTCTTCAATTTTTAATCCAGCAGTGAATGAGGGTCTTTTGTGTTTTCCTCACTATAGTTTGAAGAAGCATCCACAGAATGCTCTAGTTTTAATAATAAACTAAGAAATAGCAGTTGCTATTGACTGTTACTTAAGTGTTCAAACATGACAATTTTCTCAATATTATTTATTTTTATGATTATGATTATTACTGTGTTTAAGACAAGGTCTTGTTCTGTCCCCTGGGCTGGAGTACAGTGCTATGATCATGGCTCACTGTAGCCTCAATCTCCCAGACTCAAGTGATCCTCCCATTTCAGCTTTCTGAGTAGCTGGGACTACAGGTGCACACTACCACAGCTGGCTAATTTTTTTTTTTTCTAGACAGAGTCTTGCTCTGTCACCCAGGCTGGAGTACAGTGGCGCAATCTCTGCTCTCTGCATCCTCTGCCTCCCGGGCTCAAGTGATTCTCCTGCCTCAGCCTCCCCAGTAGCTGGGATTATTACAGGTGTGAGCCACCACGCCTGGCTGCACCTGGCTAATTTTTAAATTATTTTGTGGACACAAGGTCTCCATATGTTGCCCAGGCAGGTCTTGAAATCCTGGACTCAAGCAGTCCTCCTGCCTCAGCCTCCCAGAGTGCTGGGATTATAGTCATGAGTCACTATGTCTGGCATATATATATTATTGGTTTGTTTCTTTTAAACGTAATTTTTTTTTTGAGACAGAGTTTCGCTTTTTGTCCAGGCTGGAGTGCCATGGCACGATCTTGACTCACTATAACCTTTCCCTCCCAGGTTTAAGTGATTCTCCTGCCTCAGCCTCCCAAGTAGCTGGGATTACAGATGCACGCCACCACACCTGGCTAATTTTGTATTTTTAGTAGACACGGGTTTCACCATGTTGGCCAGGCTGGTCTTGAACTCCTGACCTCAGATGATCTGCCCACCTTGGCCTCCCAAAGTGCTGGAATCATGAACCACTGCGCCTGGTCCATAGTTTCATTTTATGATTTTTATAGAGAGAGGTCTCAGCATGTTGCCCATGTTGGTCTCAAATTCCTGGGCTCAGGCGATCCTCTCACCTCAGCCTCCTAAAGTGCTGGGATTACAGGCATGAGCCACCATGCCTGGCCTCCCACTATAATTTTTTAAACAAGTTAATACACATTGTGTCATTTAATCCTCACTACAGTTCTGTGAAATGATTGTTACTCTCATTTTATAGCTGATAAAGCCTAGCCTCTAAAATGTTAAGTGACTTCCTAGGGTTATAGTTAACCCAGATAGGAAATAGCGGAGTAAACTATACTTCAAGTCTAGTCCTCTTTACCTCACACTTACTACAGCTACTCATCTTACCACAGCAGCAGCTATAATTTGCTGAAATCTAAATATTGGGGAAAGTGGAAAATATTTTCCAATTAAGGCAGATTGATTTACAAGGAACTGGAATTTGTGGAACCAGAAACAATGAATCTTTCCCATAAATTATATTGAACATTGGTCCCATTACTTTGTCTTCTGATATGGTGTGATTACCTTGTGCCTAGGCAGAATGGCAATTTTATCCAAAGCTCAAAGGGTGGTGAGTTACTCAGTTTTGGTTTCCACTAATCTTTGCTATAAGGTTTATTAACTTTGTTGGAGAACATAAATACAATAGCTGTTGCTGCTGAAACTAACATTGAAGACAACCGAAGTTAAGATACCATACTTTTTAAGTTAGAGCATCAGGACTTGAGAGAACCCTTTCGCTAGTTTCTGCTTTTAATAAAAACTTTTAATCAGTTTCAAACCTACAGTTAAGTCTTGGATTTATGTCAGTACATGCCATGAATGTGACATCAGAAACAGAAACCTACTTCACCTCCCTTACTTATTAGGTAAAATGTGTAACATGCCAATGGAATTGAGTCAATACAATTATGTAGTCTAGTCTTTCTAACTGGTAGAAGCCTGTTTGAAATCTCTCTTTTATTATTCCATTATAATTGGAAAGAACTTTTTTTCCTTGTGCTTTTGCTGTTGGTTTACTTCATTTCCAAATCCATCGGTCCATTCCGTCAACAAATACTGAAAGGCTGTTATATTCTAGGTACTGTTGTAGACACTGAGGACGAAGTAGTGAAAAGCATTTTCCCTCTTGTGGTTTACCTACTGACTAGGGTTGGCTGGGAAGAGAAAGGAGTCTAACAGTAAATAAGCACTAAATAAATAAAATCCCCTCATATTAACTGCAATCTTGAGCAACTCAACCTGTTTGAGCTTTAGTTTCCTCATCTTTCACATGGATATAATTAATTCCTGCTCTTCCTAGCTTGTGGATTGTTTCCAAGAGGGAGTAGGATAAGTGTTTGGATGTACTATATGCTTCAAATTCCTGTAGTAAGTTATGTTTACTACTGTTAGTAGAGGCCTGGCCAGCACTTTGGGAGGCCAAGGTGGGCAGATTATTTGAGGCCAGGAGTTCGAGACATGGTGAAACCCCATCTCTACTAAAAATACAAACAATTAGCTGGGAGTGGTGGCCAGTGCCTGTAGTCCTAGGTACTTGGGAGGCAGATGCATGAGAATTGCTTGGACCCATGAGGCAGAGGTTGCAGTGAGCAGAGATTGTGCCACTATACTCCAACCTGAGTGGCAGAGCAAGACTCCATCTCAAAAAAAAAAGAAAAGAAAAGAAGACAAGGAGCATTGGAAGAAGATTATTTATAAGGAAAGAGGAGAGAGGCTGGGCACAGTGGTTCATGCCTATAATCCCAGTGCTTCAGAAGGCCAAGGCAGGAGGATCACTTTGTGCCAGGAGTTGCAGACCAGCCTGGGCAACATAGCAAGACTTTGTCTCTACAAAAAAAAAAATTGTTTTTTAATCAGCCAGTCATCATGGGGGACACCTGTAGTCCCAGTTACTCAGGAGGCTGAGATAGGAGGATCACTTGAGCCCTGAGGTTTGAGGCTGCACTGAGCTATGATTGTGCTACCACGTTACAGCTTGGGTGACAGAGCTGGAGACCCTGTTTCAAAAAATAAGTAAATAAGTAAAATCAAATAGGAAGGACAGAAGTGAATGGGTGGATTCTTTATTCTGAGGGAGGTCTAATGTCCTGTTGTAAAACTTTCACAGACTTTAGTCATGTCTTCACAGGGGTACCATAACCAAATTATGTAGACCTTTTTCTTTTCTTTTTTTCATGCCTGTGGTCCCAGCTATTTGGAGGCTGAGGCAAGAGAGTCACTTGAACCCAGGAGGTAGAGGTTGCAGTGAGCCAAGATTGTGCCATTGTACTCCAGCCTGGATGACAGAGTGATTCTTTTTTCTTCTTTTGAGATGGAGTTTCACTCTTGTCACCTGGGCCGGAGTGCAATGGCGTGATCTCAGCTCACTGCAGCCTCCACCTCCTGGTTTCAAGCAATTCTCCAGCCTGTCTCCTGAGTAGCTGGGATTACAGGCGTCTGCCACCATGCCCAGCTAATTTTTGTATTTTTAGTAGAGACAGAGTTTTGCCATGTTGGCCAGACTAGTCCTGAACACCTGACCTCAGGTGATCTGCCCACCTTGGCCTCCCAGAGTGCTAGGATTATAGGCGTGAGCCACCATGCCCAACCTTTTTTTTTTTCTTTTTTTGAGATAGAGTCTCACTCTATTGCCCAGACTGTAGTGCAATGTCGGAATCTTGGCTTACTGCAACCTCCACCTCCCAGGTTCAAGTGATTCTCCTGCCTCAGCCTGCTGAGTAGCTGAGATTGCAGGTATGCACCACCACACCTGGATAATTTTTGTATTTTAGTAGAGGTGGGGTTTCGCTGTGTTGGCCGGGCTGGTCTCGAACTCCTCACCTCATCATGCGCCCACCTTTGCCTTCCAAAGTGCTGGGATTACAGGTGTGAGCCACCACGCCCAGTGCCTTTTTTTTTTTTTGAGATAGAGTCTTGTTCTGTCACCCAGGCTGGAGTGCAGTGGCCTGATCTTGGCACACTGCAACCTTCGCCTCCCATGTTCAAGCAATTCTTCTGCCTCAGCCTCCCTAGTAGCTGGGACTACAGACGTGCACCACCATGCCTAACTAACTTTTTTGTATATTTAGTATTTCACTATGTTGACCAGGCCGGTGTCAAACTCCTAACCTCATGATCTGCCTGTCTCGGCCTCCCAAAGTGTTGGGATTACAGGCGTGAGCCACCACACCCAGCTATGTACACCTTTTTCATAGCATTTACCAAATAAGACTCTTATTTGTTTTATGTTGTCACAGTTAGCCATCTTTTTTCCTTTTTTAAGAGACAAGGTCTTGCTATATTGCCCAGGCTAAATGTGAACTCCTGGGTTAAAGCGATCCCACCTCAGCCCTCCAAGTAGCTGGAACTGCAGGGGTACCACAGCGCCCAGCTCACAGTTAGCTGTCTTAATGGCAGGTATATGGTCTTAGTCTATATTCTTGCTGCTTAGTGCATAGCTCCAGGCATTTCATTGGAACTTTATAAATGCTTGCCAAATAAGTGAAGGATTAACAAGTGGGCAGGTGCAGTTTTGGACAATACCAGAACCAAAGTCGTTCTTTTTTCAACAGATATTTTTGTTTTGCATCCGGTTGCATTCTAGCATCTGGTTTATGTTCTAGTGATACAAGGATGTGCAGGTGTATAGCCTCTGCCTCCAAAAGCTTACTATGTTAATCCACAGTGTGGTGAGTGTTTAAATAGAACTATGTTATAAAATACATGGTGACTGAAAGATTTTGTTTTGGTAATCAGTGATGGAAGGCATTACAGAGGATGTGATTTTGGAGTTTGGTGTTGAGTTATGAATAGAAATTCAGGTAGTCCAGTTACTATCAAGGTTACTCTGGGTAGAGGGAATAACCTTACCTGATAGAAAAATATAGGGTGGTGTGTGTCTAGAGAAGAATGAATAGTCTGGTATGGCTAAGAGTATATTGCAGTTGGTCTTTAACATTTTTTTTATTCATACAGCACCTCTAGAAAATTTGAGAAAAACAATGATGTTCATTCCATAAAACTACACATAAACAAATATTTGCATGCCATTTTAGAAAATTAGGGGCTATTTAGGAATTCCTGGACCCTTGGATTGAGTAGGTGAAGAGTACAGTGGTTGGTGAAGGGAAAAGTTGATGATCTGGTTGCTGAGAAGGATTTAAAATGCTTTGCTGAAGCATTTTAGGCTTTATGATTAGGGAATTGTTAAGCCCTAATTGTTAAGCACAAAGCTTTTTATTTTTATTTTTTATTTTTTGAGATGTGGAATCACTGTCACCCAGGCTGGAGCACAGTGGCGAGATCTAGGATCACTGTAACCTCTGCCTCCCAGGTTCAAGTGATTCTCCTGCCTCAGCTTCCTGAGTAGCTGGGATTACAGGCGTGCACCACTACACCCTGCAGAATTTGTAAAAATACACATACAATTTTTTTTGTATTTTTAGTAGAGATGGGGTTTCACTATGTTGGCCAGGCTGATTTTGAACTTCTGACCCCAAGTGATCTGCCCACCTCAGCCTCCCAAAGTGCTAGGATCACTGGCATAAGCCATCACACCCAGCCCATCAAAGCTTTTTAAACAGGTAAGTGACATAATCTCATCTGTAGGCCAGGTGTGATGGCTCACACCTGTAATCCCACTACTGTGGGAGGCTGAGGCAGGAAGATCATTGGAGGCCATGAGGTGGAATTCAATACTAGCCTGACCAACATGGCAAAACCCCATCTCTACAAAAAATACAAAAAAGTTAGCTGGGCATGGTGGCATGCTCCTGTAGTCACAGCTACTGTGGAAACTGAGGTGGGAGGATTGCCTGAACCTGGGAGGTTGAGGCTGCAGTGAGCCATGATTGCCCCACTACACTCCAGTCCAGGTACAAAAAAAATCTGATCTGTTTAGAAAGATAATTGCTTATTATCTTGAAGGTAGATGAGAGGGTTTAGAGGAGATATTTATTTACTAGTTAAAAATGTTTGGCTGGGCACAGTGGCTCATGCCTGTAATCTAGCACTTTGCGGGGCTGAGGCAGTTGGATCACCTGAGGTCAGGAGTTCAAGACCAGCCTGGCCAACATGATGAAATCCCTGTCTCTACTAAAAATAAAAAATAAAATAAAAAATAAAAATAGCCAGGTGTGGTGGCAAGCACCTGTAATCTCAGCTACTCAGGAGGCTGAGGTAGGAGAATTGTTTGAACCCAGGAGGCAGAGGTTGCAATGAGCCGAGATCATGCCATTGCACTCCAGCCTGGGTGACAGAGTGAGACTCCATCTCAAAAAAAAAAAAAAATTTACCTTTTTTTTGTTTTCTTTTCTTTCTTCCCCCTCCCCTATTTTTTTTTTTTAAAAAAACAATCCAAGGGGAAAAATAGAGGAGATATTTAGAGTGTTTTGTTTTTATTTTAAGGATGGGAGAGGTTTGTCATGTTTGAAGGGAAAGGGAAAGCAGCCAGCAGAGAGGCAGATATTGGAGATCTGCACAGACAAAATGTAGATAATGAAGAAGTGTTAGGAGGAAATAGAATGAAAAGCTCATGAAGCAGTCAACTTTGAAGAGAAAACATGAAGAAATAAAGGGTAGGAGAAGGTATATTTATATTTGGAAGTGGTGGACTTGGAAGGTGAAATAAGAGTAGTTGTTACCAGTTGATTATTCTTTTTATTACCGAGGCACTGATCTAGGTTTATTTTTTTAATTTTTATGTATTTATGTATGTATTTATTTATTTAAGACAGTCTCTCACTTTGTTGCCCAGGCTGGAGTACAGTGGTGCAGTCACGGCTCTCTGCAGCCTCAACCTCCTGGGCTCAAGCAATCTTCCCATCTCAGCCTGCTGAGTAGCTGGGACTACAGGCACACTGCCACGCCTGGCTAATTTTTGTATTTTTTGTAGAGATGGGATTTCGCCATGTTGCCTAGACTGGCCTTGAACTCCTAGGCTTAAGCGATCTTCTTGCCTGGGCCTCTCAAAGTGCTTGGATTACAGGCATGAGCCACCATGGCCAGCCTGTAATTTCTTTCTTTCTTTTTTCTTTTTTTGAAATGCAGTCTCACTCTGTCACCCAGGCTGGAGTGCAGTGGTGTGGCTACAGCTCACTGCAGCCTCTACCTCCCCAGGCTCAGGTAGGTGATCCTTACACCTCAGCCTCCTGGGTAGCTGGGACTACAGGCATGGGCCACCACGCTAGGCTAATTTTAAAAAATTTTTTGTAGAGATGGGATTTTGCCATTTCCCTAGGTTGGTCTTGAACTCCTGGTCTCAAGTGATTTATTCACCTTGGCCTCCCAGAGTGTTAGGATTACAGGTGTGAGACCCTGTGCCTGGCTCTGGCCTG
Organism: Aotus nancymaae; assembly: GCF_030222135.1. Lineage (NCBI taxonomy): Eukaryota > Metazoa > Chordata > Mammalia > Primates > Aotidae > Aotus > Aotus nancymaae. The sequence goes on from NW_026988467.1 coordinate 24,988,611, forward strand.
TAATTTTCTTATATTCTGGAATTGTAAAATTATTTCTCCATAAGTAGAGTAAATATTATATTCTCAAAATTATCAATTTTTTTTAACTTTTAGAAAAACGAATTTAGATGTGTGGGATAAAAATGTTATTCTGTGTGTTTTTTTTATTTAACTTTTATGTTCAGAGATATATGTGCAACGTTTGTTATGTAGGTAAACTTGTATCATGGAAGTTTGTTGTGCAGATTAATTTGTCACCCAGGTATTAAGCCTAGTGCTCATTAGTTATTTTTCCTCCCATTCTCCACTCTCCAATAGGCAACAGTGTGTGTTGTTCCCTTCTGTGTGTCCATGTGTTCTTATCATGTGATATTTGGAACATGTGATATTTTTCTGTTTCTGCATTAGTTTGCTAAAGATAGTGGCCTCCAGCTCCACCTGTATTCCTGCAAAGGACATGATCTTGTTTTTTTTTTATGGTGGCATGGTATTGCATAGTGTATATGTACCACATTTTCTTTATCCAGTCTACTTTTGATGGACATTTTGGTTGATTCCATGTCTTTGCTGTTGTGAATAGTGCTGCAGTGAACATATGTGTGCATATGTCTTTCTAATAGAATGATTTATATTCCTTTGGGTATATACCCAGTAATGGGATTTCTGGGTTGAATGGTATTTCTGTTTTAAGTCTTTGAGGAATTGCCACACTGTCTTCCACAATAGTTGAACTGATTTACACTCCCACCAACAATGTATAAGCATTTTTTTTCTCCACAACCTTGCCACCATCTATTATTTTTTTAATCCTCCTTCCCCACCGAGATGGAGTCTTGCCCTGTCACCCAGGCTGGAGTGCAGTGGCAGGATCTCAGCTCACTGCAGTCTCCACCTCCCGGGTTCAAGCAATGCTCCTCTCAGCCTTTCAGGTAGCTGGGCTTACAGGCCCACACCACCATGCCCAACTAATTTTTGTATTTTTAGTAAAGATGGGGTTTCACCATGTTGGCCAGTCTGGTCTCGAACTCCTGACCTTGTGATCTGCCTGCCTCGGCCTCCCAAAGTACTGGGTATATGGGCATGAGCCACCGCGCATGGCCTATTTTTGACTTTTTAATACTAGTCATCCTGATAGGTATAAGATGGTATCTCATTGTGGTTTTGATTTGCATTTCTTTAATGGTTGGTGATGTTGAGCTTTTTTTCACGATTGTTGGCTGCATGTATGTCTTCTTTTGAAAAGTGTCTGTTCATGTCCTTTTCCTACTTTTTTTCTTTTTTCTTTTTGAGACAGAGTCTTGCTCTGTCGCCCAGGTTGGAGTGCAGTGGGACAATCTTGGCTCGTGGAAACCTCTGCCTCTTGGGTTCAAATAATTCTTGTGCATCAGGCTCCCAAGTAGCTGGGACCACACCACCACATCTTGCTAATTTTTGTATTTTTAGTAGAGACAGGGTTTCACCATGTTGGCCAGGCTGGTCTTGAACTCCTGGCCTCAAGTGATCCATTTGCCTCGGCCTCCCAAAGTGCTAGGATTACATGCCTGAGCGCCCAGCTCTTTGCCTACTCTTTAATGGGGTTGTTTAGTTTTTTTCTTATAAATTTGTTTTAGTTTCTTATAGATGCTGGATAGTAGACCTTTGTCAGATGCATAGTTTGCAAACATTTTCTCCCATTCTGTAGGTTGTCTGTTTACCCTGTTGATAGTTTCCTTTGCTGTGCAAGAGCTCTTTAATTAGATCCCATATGTCAATTTTTGCTTTTGTAATTGCTTTTGGTGTCTTCATCATGAAATTTTTGCCCCTTCCTATGTCCAGAATGGTATTGCCTAGGTTATCTTCCAGGGTTTTGTAGTTTCAGGTTTTACATTTAAATCTTTAATCCGTCTAAAGTTAATTTTTGTAATATGGGGTAAGGAAAGGATTCACTTTCAACCTTCTGCATATAGCTAGCCAATTATCTCAGCACCCTTTATTTATTTATTTATTTAGACTGAGTCTCGCCCTGTCACAATGGCATGATCTCGGCTCACTGCAGTGGCATGATCTCGGCTCACTGCAACCTCTGCTTTCTGGGTTCAAGTGATTCTCCCTATTCAGCCTATCGAGTAGCTGGGACCACAGGCATCCGCCACCATGTCTGGCTAATTTTTGTATTTTTAGTAGAGATGGGGTTTTACCATGTTGGTCATGCTAGTCTTGAACTCCTGACCTCAAGTGATCCACCCACATCGGCTTCCCAAAGTGTTGGGATTCAGGAGGTGAAGGTTGCAGTGAGCCGAGATCATGCCTCTGCACTCCAGCCTGGGCAAGAGAGCAAGACTTCGTCTCAAAACAAAAAACAAACCAATAACAAAGTGTTGGGATTACAGGTGTGAGCCACCGTGCCTGGCCTCCTGCACCATTTATTGAATGGGGAATTCCTCATTACCTATTTTTGTCTGGTTTGTCAAAGATCAGATAGTTTTAGGTGTGTGGCCTTATTTCTGAGTTCTCTATTCTGTTCCATTGGTCTATGTGTCTTTTTTTGTACCAGTACCATGTGGTTTTGTTTACTGTAGCACTGTAATATAGTTTGATGCTGGATAGCATGATGCCTCCAGCTTTATTCTTTTTGCTTAGGATTTCCTTGGCTATTTGGGCTCTTTTTTGATTCCATATGAATTTAAAAAATTTTTTTTCTAGTTTTGTGAAGATGTCAATAGTAGTTTAATAGGATAGCACGGAATCTCTAAATTTGTTTGGGCAGTATGACCATTTTAACAATACTGATTTTTCCTATCCATAGGCATGGAACGTTTTTCCATTTGTTTGTGTCATCTCTGATTTCTCTGAGCAGTGTTTTACAGTTCTCCTTGTAGAGATCTTTCACCTCGCTGGTTAGCCATATTCCTAGGTATTTGTGTGTGTGTAGCAATTGTGAATGGGTTTGTGTTCCTGATTTGGTGCTCAGCTTGACTGTTATTGACGTATAGGGATGTTAGTGATTTTTCACATTGATTTTGTATCCTGAGATTTTGCTGAAGTTGTTTATCAGCTTAAGGAGCTTTTGTGCTGAGACTATGGGGTTTTCTGGATATCAGATCGTGCTGGCTACAAACAAAGATAGTTTGACTTCCTCTCTTCTTATTTGGATGCCCTTAAATACTTTATTGAATTTTTAACATTAAGTGGTATTGAATTTTATCAAAAGCCTTTTCTGCATCTATTGAGATAATCATATTTTTTTTTGTCTTTAGTTCTGTTTATGTGATGAATTATATTTATTAATTTGCATATGTTAAACCAGTCTTACATCCCAGGGATAACTGCGCCTGGCCGGTTTTTCAGTGTCTCAATCTCCTTCAGTTCAGCTCTGATACTGGTTATTTCTTCTCTTTTCCTAGCTTTGTGATTGGTTTGCTCTTCATTATCTAGTTCTTTTAGTTATGATGTTATGTTGTTAAATTGAGGTCTTTGTAACTTTTTTATATGGGTATTTAGTGCCGTAAATATCCCTTTTAACAATGCCTTAGCTGTGTCCCAGAGATTCTGGTATGATACATCTTTGTTTTCATTAGTCACAAAGAACTTCTTGATTTCTGCCTTAATTTCATTATTTACTCAAACGTCATTCAGGGCCAGGCACAGTGGCTCACACTTAGAATATCAGTACTTTGGTAGGCTGAGGCAGGTGGATCACCTGAGGTTTGAGACCAGCCTGGCCAACATGGTGAAACCCCATCTCTACTAAAATTCAAAAATTAGTCGGTCATGGTGGCGAATGCCTATAGTTCCAGCTTCTTGGGAGGCTGAGACCAGTGAATTGTTTGAACCTGGAAGCAGAGGTTGCAGTGAGCCAAGATGATGCCACTGCACTCCAGCCTGGGCAACAGAGCAAGACCATGTCTCAAAAAAAAAAAAAAGTCATTCAGGAGCATGTTATTCAGTTTCCATGTAATCGTATGGCTTCAAGTGAATTTCTTTCTTTCTTTCTTTCTTTTTGGGAGATGGCTCACTCAGGCTGGAGGGCAGTGGTACGTTTCCAGCTCACTGCAGCTTCCACCTCCCGGATTCAAGCAATTCTCTTGCCTCAGCCTCCCGAGTAGCTGGAACTACAGGCACACACCACCACCCTTGGCTAATTTTTTGTATTTCAGTAGAGAAAGGGTTTAGCCATGTTGCCCAGGCTGGTCTCAAACTCCTGAGCTCAGGCATTCTGTCCACCTTGGCCTCCCAAAGTGCTGGGATTACAGGTGTGAGCCACAGCGCCCAACTGGTTTTAAGTGAATTTCTTAGTCTTGATTTCTAGTTTGACATGGGCTTATAGTCTCAGCTGTTTGGGACCCTAAGGCAGAAAGATCACCTGAGCCGGGAGACTGAGGATCCAGTAAGCTGCAATGGTTCCATTGTACTGCAGCCTGGGCAATAGAGTGAGACTCTGTCTCAAAAAGAAAAGAAAAAAAAAGATGTGGCATAATTTTTTTTTTCTTTTCTTTTCCTTTCTTCTTCTTCTTTTTTTTTTTTTTGAGTTGGAATCTTACTCTGTCACCTAGGCTGAAGTGCAGTGGCGCAATCTCAGCTCACTGCAACCTCTGCCTCCTGGGTTTAAGCAATTCTCCACCTTAACCTGGGATTACAGGCACATGCCACCATGCCTGGCTAATTTTTTGTATTTTTAGTAGAGACGGGGTTTCACCATCTTGGCCAGGTTGGTCTTGAACTCCTGACCTCATGATCCACCCACCCCGGCCTCCCAAAGTGCTGGGATTACAGGCGTGCATCACCATGCCCAGCCAATGTCACATAATCCTAAAATTCATATGGAACCACAAAAAAACCCTGAATAGTCAAAGCAATTGTGAGCAAAAAGAATAAGCTGGAGGCATCATACTGCCTTATTTCAAAATATACTGCAAAACTATAGTAGAACAGCATGGATCTGCCATGAAAACAGAGACATAGACCAATTGAATAGACTAGGGAATCCAGAAATAAATCCATGTAGGGTATGGTCAATTGATTTTTGACAAAGATGCCAAGAACATTCAACGGGGAAAGGAGGACAATCAGTCTCTTCAGTAAATGGTGTTGGGAAAACTGGATATCCACATGCAGAAGAATGAAATTAGACTCATTTCTCTCACCATCTTAAAAAATCAACTCAAATGGATTAAGGACTTAAATGTAAGACCTGAAACTGTAAAACTACTAGAAGAAAACATAAGAGAAAGCTTCCATGACATTGGTCTGGGCAATGATTTTTTGGTTATGACCCCAAAAGCACAGGCAACAAAAGCAAAAATAGTCAAAGGGGATTACATCAAACTAAAAAGCTTCCCACAGCAAAGGAAACAAAAGAGTGAAGAGACAGTGCACAGAATGGGAGAAAATATTTGTAAACTATACGTATAATTAGAGGTTAATATGTAAAGTTATAAGGAACTTGAACAACAGCAAGGAAACAATCCCATTTTACAATAAGCAAAGGATCTGAATAGACATTTCTCAAAAGAAGACCTATAATAGGTATATGAAAAAGTGTTCAGTATCACTAATCCTCTGGAAAATCCAAATTAAAACCACAATGAAATATTGCCTCATACCTGTTAGAATGGCATTTATTGGAAAAATGAAAGATCTGTGGGGATACCATATTGGTGAAGAAAAAAACGTCAAATAAAAGAAAAAAAAACACAATAACAAATGTAACAGATGTTGGCGAGGATGTGGAGAAAAGGGAATTCTCATGCACTGTTGGTGGAAATGTAAATTTGTATGCTACTTTTTTTTTTTTTTTTTTTTAATACACAGTCTCACTCCGTCACCAGGCTGGAGTGCAGTGGCGTGATCTCAGCTCCCTGCAACCTCCGCCTCCTGGGTTCAAGTGATTCTCCTGCCTCTGCCTCCCAAGTAGCTGGGACTACAGGCGCACACCACCACACCCAGCTAATTTTTGTATATTTAGTAGAGATGCCATTTCACCATGTTGGTCAGGATGGTCTCGATCTCTTGACCTCGTGATCCGCCCACCTTGGCCTCCCAAAGTGCTAGGATTACAAGTGTGAGCCACCCTACCTGGCCTGTACACTACTGTTCTGTGGAAAATAGTATGGAGATTCCTTAAAAAAATTGAAAATAGGATTATCATATGATTCAGCAATCACACTACTGGGTATATATTCAAAGGAAATGAAATCAGTATGTTGAAGAGGTATCTGTACTCTCATGTTCATTGCAGCATTATTCACAGGAGCCAAAATACAGAATCAGTGTAAGTGTCCATCCGTGGATGAATGGATAAAGAAAATGTGGTATGTATGTACAGTGAAATACTATTCAGCCTTGAAAAAGAAAGAGAATCTTGTCATTTGGGACAACATGGATGAACTTAGAAGGTATTATGTTTAGTGAAGTCAGCCAGGCACAGACAGACAAATACTGCATATTCTTATTTTATTGTTCCAGACAGGGTCTTTCGCTGCTGTGTTGCCCAGGCTGGAGCACAGTGGCTCTTCCCAGGTACAATCATAGCACACTATAACCATGAAGTCCCTCCTGGCATCAAGTGATCTTCCTGCCTTAGCCTTCTGAGTAGGTGGGACTACAGGCGGTGCTACCATGTCTGGCTGCATGCTTTTACTTATATATGGAATCTAAAAGAGTCAAACTCAATTTTACAATTCTTATATACCTGTGTTAATGCCACCAAGGCCGTGGCTATCATTAGCAACCACAGCATTAAATATCTGTTGGGTAAACTGTAGACCAAGGCTTTTAGTATTACAGAATATAATTCTAATAAAAATTCCAGGCTGGGGCTGGGCATGGTGGCTCATGTCTATAATCCAGCCACTTTGGGAGGCTGGTAGATCACCTGAGGTCAGGAGTTTGAGACCAGCCTGGCCAACATAGTGAAACGCTGTCTCTACTGAAAATACAAAAGCATTAGCTGGACATGGTGGCGCATGCCTGTAATCCCAGCTACTCAGGAGGCTGAAGCAGGAGAATCACTTGAACCTAGGAGGTGGAAGTTGCAATGAGCCAAGATCATACCACTGCACTCCAGGCTAGGTGACAGAGACTCCATCTCAAATAAAAAAAAATTCCAGGCTGGGTGCAAGTGGCTCAAGCCTGTAACACAGCACTTTGGTAGGACAAGCCAGGCAGATTGCTTGAGCCCAGGAGTTTGAGACCGTCCTGGGCATCATGGTGAAACCCCATCTCTACAAAAAATACAAAGATTAGCCGGGTGTGGTGGTATGCACCTGTAGTCCCAGTTACTTGGGAGGCTGAGGTGGGAAGATCTCACCTGAGCCCAGGGAGGTTGAGGCTGTAGTGAGTCATAATTGTGCCACTGCTTTTCAGCCCGGGCAACATGAGACCCTGTCTAAAAAATAAAATAAAATAGGACAGGCACAGTGGTTCATGCCTGTAATCCCAGCACTTTGGGAGGCTGGGGCCAGTGGATCACGATTTCAGGAGTTTAAGACCAGCCTGGCCACGATGGTGAAACCCGTCTCTATTAAAAATATAAAAATCAGTCGAGTGTGGTGGCGGGTGCCTGTAATTCCAGCTACTCGGGAGGCTGAGGCAGGAGAATCGCTTGAACCCTGGAGGCTGAGGTTGCAGTGAGCTGAGACCCTGCCATTGCACTCAACAAGAGCAAAGCTTAGCTTAAAAAAAAAAAGAAAGAAAGAAAAAAGGCCAGACGTGGTGGCTCATGCCTATAATCCCAGCATTTTGAGAGGCCAAGGCAGGCAGATCACAAGGTCAGATTTAGACCGTCCTGGCTAACAGTGAAAATACTAAAAATATAAAAAATTACCCAGGCTTGGTGGCACCTATAATCCTGCCCACTCTGGAGGGTGAGGCAGGAGAATCACTTGAAACTGGGAGGTGGATGTTGCAGTGAGCTGAGATCAAGCCACTGCACTTCAGCTTGGGGGACAAAGTGAGACTCCGTCTCAAAAAAAAAAAATTAGTCGGGCGTGGTGACACACGCCTGTAGTTCCAGCTACTTGGGAGGCTGAGGTGGGAGAATCTTTTGAACCCAGGAGGCGGAGGTTGCAGTGAGCTGAGATTGCACCACTACACTCCAGCCTGGGCAACAGAGCAAGACTCCATCTCAATAAGAAAAAAAATAAATGAATAAATAAAAATAATAAAATAAAAAAGTCAAACTCATAGAAGCAGAGAATAGAATAGTGGTTACCAGGAGCTTGGGTGGGGGAGGAGATTGGGGAGGCGTTGGTCAAAGGATATAAAATTTCTGTTAGACAGAAAGAAAAATACAAGAAATCTGTTGTACAACATGGCCACCTTAGTTAATAAAAATGTATTCTATACTTGAAAATTGCTGAGAGATTTTAAGTGTTCTCACCCAAAAAACTTAAGTATGTGATATGTTAATTAGTTTGATTTAGCCATTCCACAGTCTACACATACAGTAGTTCCCCTATTATCTACAGTTTTGCTTTCTGTGGTTTTATTTACCCAAGATCAGCCATGGTCTGAAGACCTGAAAAAGAAATTCCAGCAACAGACAATTCATAGTTTTAAATAGCGTGCCATTCTGAATAGTGTGGTGAACTCTTTCTTGCCATCCTGCTTATTTTGTGAAATAAGCACAAAATAAGCAGTGTGAAGACACTTTGCTCAGTGTCTCCACACTGAATACACTACATGAATACTCTACACTGAATATGCTATGTGCCCTTTAGTAGCAGACTTGGTCATCAGATTGACTCAGACTATTGCAGTGTTCATGTTCATGTTACCCTTATTTTACTTAATAATGGTCCCAAAGTACAAGAGTAATGATGCTGGCAATTTGGATATACCAAGGAGAATTTATTTATTTATTTTTGAGACAGACCCTTGCTTTGTTGCCCAAACTGGAGTTCAGGGGCCCTATCATGGCTCACTGCAACCTCTACCTCCTGGGCTCAAACAATCCTTGCACCACAGCCTCCAGAGGAGCTGGGATTACAGGTGTGCATCACCATGCCTGGCTAATTTTTGTATTTTTTTGTGAAGATGGGATTTTGCCATGTTGCCCAGGCTGATCTCGAACTCCTGGGCTCAAGTAATCCACTCTACCTTGGCCTTCTAAAGTGCTAGGATTACAAGTGTGAGCCATCATGTCCAGCCGAGAAACTATTAAGTGCATCTTTTAAGGAAAAAGATGAAAGTTCTAGGCTTACTAAGGAAAAAAGAAACTTATGCCAGGATTGCTAAAATCTATAGTAAAAATGAATTTTCTTTTTTTGTTGTTTTTTATGAACCCTGCATATGACATTCGAAAGAATTAATTTTCTATCTATATCTATATCTATATCTATCTTTATCTATAATAAAAAGAAGAAGAAAAAAGAAAATCATGCTAGTTTTGCTGTTGTATTCCACATTGCAGAAGTTACAATCACAGTTACAATCATGATAAGTTCCTAGTGAAGATGGAAAAGACACTAAATGTGTGGGTGGGAGACATAAACAAAAACATGCTTTGATTGAGTGCAGTTGGATTCAATACTGTCCATTGAATTATCCACAGGGGGAGTTGGAATGTATCCCCCAAAGATAAGAGGGGGCTACTGTATTTCAAAATGTCATTTTATACACCATAACTATATACAAGTTTTATTTGTGAGTTAAAAACCAAAATATGGCACAATCTCTTTTAACCCATTGGTGATACCAATAAGATTGGGAATTTTACTAACAATCTTTTATACACTTTACCTTCTTAAATAAAATTAGGTAAGAGATAAGACTTCTGGGACAACATCTGTATATACTTGGGAGAGAGGTTCATCCTTCCACTATGGCAACACTAATTTCTTGGTAAATGCAGACCACTATAGTTGGCTCATTCCATTAAATGAATGTACTGTATAATAACACTTCCATCAATGTTGGACTTCATATATGATGGTGGTCTTGTAAGATTAAAATGGAGCTGAAAAATTCCTATTGCTGGTGACATAGCCATCATGATGTCATACACAATGCATTACGTTTGTGATAATGCTGTAGTAAACAAACCTGTGCTGGCAGTCATAAAACTGTAACACATACAGTTATGTATAGTAGGTGGGGCACGGTGGCTCATGCCTGTAATCCCAGCATTTTGGGAGGCTGAGGCAGGTGGATCACAGGTTCGGAGATAAAGATCATCCTGGCTAACATGGTGAAACCCCGTCTCTACTAAAAATATAAAAATTAGCTGGATGTGGTGGCGTGCGCCTGTAGTCGCAGCTACTTGGGAGCCTGAGGCAGGAGAATCGCTTAAACCCAGGAAGCACAGGTTGCACTGAGCTGAGATCATGCCATTGCAGTCCAGCCTAGGCGACAGAGCAAGACTCCATCTCAAAAAATATAGTTTATTATTTATGTATGGTATATAATACTTGATAATAAATGATTATATTACTATACTTTTTTTTTTTTTTTTAAGTAGAGATGGGGTTTCACCATGTTGGTCAGACTGGTCTCAATCTCCTGACCTCATGAACTGCCTGCCTAGGCCTCCGAAAGTGCTGGGATTACAGGCATGAGCCACCACGCCCAGCCTTTACTATACTTTTAATTTTTATTTATTTATTTTTTTGAGACAGAGTCTTACTCTGTCACCCAGGCTGGAGTGCAGTGGTGTAATCTCAGTCTCCCAAGTAACCGGGATTACAGGCGCACGCCACCATGCCAGCTTATTTTTGTATTTTTAGTAGAGACAGGGTTTCACCATATTGGCCAGGCTGGTCTCAAACTCCTGACCTCATGATCCTTCTGCCTTGGCCTCCCAAAGTGCTGGGATTACAGGCGTGAGCCACCGCATCCGGCTACTATACTTTTTGTTTGTGTATATTCCTTCTACACACACACACACACAATTTTATTTTATTTTTTATTTTTGAGACAGGGTCTCACTCTGTTGCCCAGGCTGGAGTGCAATGGCACGATCAGGGCTCACTGCAGCCTTGACCCCCAAGGCTCAGGTGATCCTCCCACCTCAGCCTTCCAAGTAGCTGGGACTACGGGCATGCACCACCACACTAGCTAATTTTTTCTCTCCCCCTAAGAGACAGGCTTTTGCCATGTTGTCCAGGCTGGTTCTGAACTCCTTGGCTAAAGCATTTGCTTACCTTGGCCTCCCAAAGTGCTGTGATTACAGGTGTGAGCCACCTCACCGAGCCTTATTTTTTTTTTAAGTTAACTATAAAACAGCCTCTGGCAGGTCTTTCAGGAGGTATTCCAGAAGAAGTCACTGTGAGATGACAGCTCCATGCCTGTTATTACCCCTGAGGATCTTTCAACAGGGTAAGATGTAGAGATGGAAGACAGTGATATTCATGATCCTCTCACTGTAGAAGCCTAGGCTAATGTGTTAAGTGTCTTAGTTTTTGACAAAAAGGTTTAAAAAGTTAAAAAAAGAAAAAAAAGAAGAAAAGGAAGGAAGGAAGAAAGGAAGGGGTAAGGAAATACGATTATGTATAGTATATAATACTTGATAATGATAATAAATGACTATATTACTGGTTTATGAATTTACTATACTTTTTAATTGTTAGTGTGTATTTCTAACAGGAAGGAAGGAAGGGAGGGAGAAAGGGAGGGAAGGAAAGACAAAGAAGGAAAGAGAAGGAAGGAAGGAGGGAGGGAGGGAGGGAAGGGGAAGGAATCCTCTTGCCTTATCCTGAGTAGCTGGGACAACTGATGTGCCCTAATTAAAAAAGAATTATTTTTATAGAGATGGGATCTTGGCCTAGGCTGGTCTCAAGCTCCTGGCCTCAAGTGATCTTCTTGCCTTGACCTCCAAAAGCTCTAGGGTTACAGGTGTGATCTACCTAACCTGGCTTTTTTTTTTTCTTTTTTGAGACAGAGGTTCATTCTTGTTGCCCAGGCTAGAGTGCAATGGCAAGATCTTGGCTCACCGCAACCTCTGTCTCCTGGATTCAAGCAGTTCTCCTGCCCCAGCCTCCCAAGTAGCTAGGATTGCAGGCACGCCTGGCTAATTTTGTATTTTTAGTAGTCACGAGGTTTCTCCATGTTGGTCAGGCTGGTCTCGAACTCCCGACCTCAGGTGATCCACCCACCTCGGCCTCCAAAAGTGCTGGGATTATAGGCATGAGTCACTGTGCCCGAACCTGGCCATCTTTTAAAACTGTTTTGTGTTTGGGATTTCCTCAAAATGTGAACATACAGTGCCAGAAATAAATACAGCTTCTTTTTTGTGGTTATTGATTTTGTCATGATCAGTGATGGTGATGAATTGCCGTTTCTGAGCTTATGCATGTTTTCTGAAAGTAATGTTCTTTATAACTCACTAGTGTTATTTTCTGAGATAATTTGTATTAGCACTCAATGGTTTTGCTTATCAATAAGCCACACCTCTGTTTTAAAGAGCTGATTCATGCTTCTTAATGGTAACAGAAGTACTATCTTTAACAAAGAGGAGGAAGACAGTTTTTCTTCAAAGGAGAAATTAATTTCATTTTTATGTCTTTACCCTTCAGTAGTATGTTAGATGTTGAATATTTGTGCTTAAAAACAAACTTTTCTTAAGCATAACTTTTTCTTTTGGACAGGCTTTTCCATTTGTAAAACTCCATCCTTACTAAGAACATGATTGTAAATCTCTGTATACTGTTTCATTTTCTTTGTGATAGGCAAAAACAATTGAAGGTCTTTATTAACTGCTTTTATGTGTAGCTACTAAATTTCTTTGCTAAGTAGTAACAAAAATAGTTTAGAAATAGCAAAGGAAGTTATTTTAGGGAAATGTAGAGATTTTCTATGCTTCCAGATTTCCAGAGAAAAGGGTGAATTGGTGACAGATAATAAAGATGCATGTAGATTACAGTATTTACTCCTTATCTTAACTTAGTAGCATCTGAAGGTCATTCTAGAAGAATAGATGATACCTCATTACTTTCTTAAATTTTCTCTAGTGATGTGCTTTTTTTTTTTTTTTTTTAGACAGTTTTGTACTTGCTGTCAAGGCTGGAGTGTGCAATGGCACAATCTCAGCTCACTGCAACCTCCACCTCCTGGGTTCAAGTGATTCTCCTGCCTCAGCCTCCTGAGTAGCTGAAATTACAGGCGTGTGCCACCACACCCAGCTAATTTTTTTTTTTTTAATAGAGACAGGGTTTCACCATGTTGGCCAGGCTGGTCTCAAACTCCTGACCTCAGGTAATTCACCCACCTTGGCCTCCCAAAGTGCTGGGATTACAGGTGTGAGCCACCGCGCCTGGCCATGATGTGCTTTTATTTATTTATTTATTTTTTTATTTTTTTGAGACAGAGTTTCGCTCTTGTTACCCAGGTTGGAGTGCAGTGGCGCAATCTCGGCTCACCGCAACCTCCGTCTCCTGGGCTCAAGCAATTCTCATGCCTCAGCCTCCCGAGTAGCTGGGACTGCAGGCGTGCGCCACCATGCCCAGCTAATTTTTGTATTTTTAGTAGAGATGGGGTTTCATCATGTTGACCAGGATGGTCTTGATCTCTTGACCTCGTGATCCACCCGTCTCGGCCTCCCAAAGTGCTGGGATTATAGGCGTGAGCCACCGCGCCCGGCCCCATGATGTGCTTTTAAATCAAGTCCAAGGAAATGTGGAAATAACACTTTAGTTGTTCTTTCTCTGCCCATATAAATTTAGGTTTCATTATTGTGATGGTGTTTTTAGACATTGCGTATTTTGATCAGACTTAGAATCATGATAGAATCAAAATCTGCCTTTTTTGTTTTAGAACTGAAATTGAGGAATAGGGTGAGCTTTAAGCATGCCCTGCCCACTATATGCCAGGCACAGCCCATTTCTTACTGTTTTATTTTATAACAAATGCCATTTCATGAGATTATCATTGAAGATGAGTATTATTAATTCCACTTGAATCCACAAAGACAAGAAGATTAAATTATTCTGCAATATTATCTTTTGTGACCAAAATCAGTAACTAGTTTGTGTGTGATTAATATTTGAAACTAACTTGTGCTGATTTGTCCAATGAAAGATCATGTAAGTTCTCTTAACCAGTAAACTTTTATTTCTGATTTTTGCCTGACTTGTTAAGCTTTCTCAGGAGGGAGAAGGTTATTTTGAAGAACACGGATCTAGCGTTACAGCAATTGCCCAGAAAGGAATAGAAAAGGCAGAAAATTATTTCATACTTGATGGTTTCCATCTTAGTAAATTCATTTATATCTGTTTGTACAACCTGAGACTATCCTGGACATTCAAAATGAAACAAGGAATGAAGCTATTATTAGGGTAGTTGAGAAAAAAATAATTTTTGCTTTTAATATCAAGTTTCTACCATATATAGTACATGCTTCTGTGTTGCTTTCACTAATTTGATCTAGCCACAGTTACCAAGTTGAGGAATTGATACATTTGAAGAGTTGTGTTAAAGCTGGGAAGAGGATAGTATATTTTAGAATTCTCATATACCTATGTTGACACCACTAAGGCTGTGGCTACCATTAGCAACCATTAGCAGCATTAAATATCTTTTGGTTAAACCCCAGATCAAAGCTTCTAGTATTACAGAATATAATTCTAATAAAAATTCCAGGCTGAACACAGTGGCACAAGCCTATAACCCAGCACTTTAAGAGACCAAGACAGGCAGATTGCTTGAGCCCAGGATTTTGAGAACAGCCTGGGCAACATGGTAAAACCCCGTCTCTACAAAAAATACAAAAATTAGCCAGGTTTGGTGGTGTGCTCCTATAGTTCCAGCTGCTTAGGAGGCTAAGATGGGAAGATCACCTGAGCCTCACTTGAGGTTGAGGCTGTAGTGAGCCACGATTGTGCCACTGCACTCCAGCCCGGGTGACAGAGTAGACCCTGTCTCAAAAAATAAAATAGACCAGGCACAGTGGCTCTTGCCTGTAATCCCAGCACTTTAGGAGGCTGAGGCAGGCAGATCACTTGAGGTCAGGAGTTCGAGACCAGACTGGCCAACATGGTGAAACCCCGTCCCTACTAAAAATACAAACCTTAGCTGGGCATGGTGGCATACACCTGTAGTCCCAGCTACTCTGGGGGCTAAGTTGGAAAAATTGCTTGAACCCAGGAGGCGGAGACAGGGTCCGCGCCACTGCACTCCAGCTTGAGTGACAGAGCAAGACCGAGTCTCAAAAAAAAATAATAATTAATTTAATTTAGTACTGATTTTCAAAAAGAAGCACTTTTGAGGCAGTAGTTTTATAAGATCTCAAGTATGTATGTTTCGTATCAATCCTACTGGTTCTGTTTCTGAGAAGAACCCTGACTAATACAGAAGGTATTCTGGAAGACATGTTAGCCAAGCTTGAGATTTAAAGGAATTAGCTATGTAAAGAGGTAGAAAAAAAGAGTTTGTTTTTGTTTGTTTGTTTGAGACAGAGTCTGCCTCTGTTGCCCAGGCTGGAGTACAGTGGCACAATCTCAGCTCACTGCAACCTCCACCTCCCTGCTTCAGGCAATTACCCTGCCTCAGCCTCCCGAGTAACTGGGACTACACATGCTCACACCACCACACCCAGCTAATTTTTTTGTATTTTTAGTAGAGATGGGGTTTCACTATGTTGGCCAGACTGGTCTCGAACTCCTGGCCTCAGGTGATCTGCTTGCCTTGACCTCCCAAAGTGCTGGGATTACAGGCGTGAGCCATCCAGCCTGGCCGGAAAGAGAGTTTTTAAAGGTAGAGGGAACAGCATGTGCAAAGGCTTAGGTGAGAAGGAATATGATTCATTTAGGAGATGGGACATCATTTGGTTTGGGTAACATAATAGGCAACGTAGAAAACTGGCAGGGGATGAGGTCAGGAAGGTAAACAGGCTGGATCACACAGGATTCTATAAATCAAGTTAGGACTTTGAATTTTATCTTGGGCAACTTTGTCTTGGGCAATGAAAGATTACATAGAGAGCAGGGGGATGTTGTGATGAGGTTTTTGCTCTAGAACACGGTTTCTTAATCCAAGTAATGCTTTTTAAAGGAAAATTTTTATTGTTAATCCTCAGTATTGGCTTCAAATATTTTTATTATACTGTTAATATTACAAACATAAATATAGGTATAAACTGGTTGAGTGTGCTGACTGATTCCTATAATCCCAGCACTTCGGGAGGCCTAGGTAGGTGGATTGCTTGAGATCAGCCTGGGCAATATGACAAAACTCTATCTTTACAAAAAAATAGAAAAATTAGCTGGGTGTGGTGGCATGCACCTATAGTCTATAGTCCCAGCTACTTGGGAGGCTGAAAGGTGGGAGGATCACTGGAACCCAGGAAGTGGAGGTTGCAGTGAGCTGTGATCATGGCACTGTACTCTCGCCTGGCAACAGAGCCAGACCCTTTCTCAAAAAAAAAAAAAAATGTAGGTATAAACTCAGCTCTTGACTATAAAACTAACAAGGATTCAAATTTTAATATAACAATTATAAAGTGTTAAAATTACTATTAATATGACAAATAGGCCAGGCACAGTGGCTCATGCCTGTAATCCCAGAACTTTGGGAGGCCAAGGCAGGTGGATCACCAGAGGTCAGGAGTTCAACACCAGTCTGGCCAACATGGTAAAACTCAGTCTCTGCTAAAAATACAAAAATTAGCCAGGCATGGTGATGGGTGCCTGTAATCCCAGCTACTTGGGAGGCTGAGGCAGGAGAATCACTTGAACCTGGGAGATGGAGGTTGCAGTGAGTCAAGATTGCACCACTGCACTCCAGCCTGGGCAACAGCGCAAGACTGCATCCCAAAAAAAAAAAAAAAGATGAATAATTTTGTGTTGAAATGAAATTTCTGCTGTATAGAATTCCTTTTTGAGTTTAGTATGTCTCTACTATTAAGTGATATGGGATGATTTCTTTCTTTTACCACTTTTCAATATTCACATGCTGGGAAACTTGTTCCTTTGAGGTTATTTTGTTTTCTCATGGTTCAAATATATCATGGATACTTACCTAATTCCATTCTTCTTAATTTCTCGTTGGTCTCGGATGATGTAGTACTGTTCGGTGCTAGTGTTCATTTATTTATTCAGTAAGTATTTTTTTAATACCTAGTGTATGAAAATTCCAAATGCAGGGATATAGTGGTGAGCAGAACAGATAAAAGTATCTAATGATACTTTCTAGATTGGGAGTGACACAATAAGAAATTAGGTAAGCATATCTATAGATAAACTACAGATAGTATACCATCAGATAGTGATACGTTAAAAATAAAAATAAAACAGGGTAAATGGATAGAATGTGATGAAAAGGGATGTGCTGTTTTAGACAGGGTTGCCAAGGAAAGGCTCCTCTGAGGCAGTCACGTTTGAGTGACTTGAAATAATGGAGCAAATCATGCAGTTTCTGGGAAAAGAGTGTTCCAGGCTGACTGAACATCAACTGCAAACCTGAGGGAAAGAATGTGCTTGTTATATTACAGAAACAATAGTATGCTCCATATGGCTGTAACAGAGTGAGCAAGAGAAGTAGGAAATGTGAAGTTAGTGGAGTAGACAGGCACCAGGACATGTAGGATCTTATAGGCCATGGTAAGAAATCTGGAATTGCCTGGTGTGATGGCTCACACCTGTAATCCCAGCACTTTGGAAGGCTGAGGTGGGCCAATCACTTGAGGTCAGGAGTTTGCGACCAGTCTGGCCAACATGGTGAAACCCCATCTCTTCTAAAAATAGAAAAATTAGCCAGGCGTCTTGGCGCGTGCCAGTATGTAATCCCAGCTGCTCGGGAGGCTGAGGCAGGAGAATTGCTTGAATCCAGGAGTCAGAGGTTGCAGTGAGCTGAGATTGTGCCACTACACTCCAGCCTGGGTGACAGAGCAAGCCTCTATCTCAATTTAAAAAAAAGAAAGAGAAATCTAGAGTTAATTTCAAATGTAATAGTGTAGCCAGCTTAAGTCTGGCTGCTTGCCACTCAGAGGCCGAAGAAAAGAGAAGCCAGGTGCGGTTTAAGGAAAGCAGTTTTATTAATCAAATGCTAGCAGTTGGGGAATAGCCAGGCTCATGCCTTCAAAAGACAATTCCAACTTTTTGGGCTGAGTGAAGAGTTTTTTTTTTTTTGAGATGGCATCTCATTCTGTCTCCCAGGCTGGAATGCAGTGGTGTGATCTCAGCTCACTGTAACCTCCACCTCCCAGGTTCAAGTGATTCTCCTGCCTCAGCCTCCCAAGTAGCTAGGACTGCAGGTGGGTGCCACCACACTCTGCTAATTTTTGTAGTTTTAGTAGAGACGGGGGTTTCCCCATGTTGGCCAGTCTGGTTTCGAACTCCTGACCTCAGGTGATCACCCACCTCATCCTCCCACAGTGTTGGGATTACAGGCATCAGCCACTGCACCCAGCCTGAGTAAAGGGTTTTAAGAAGGCAAAGATGTGGGAAATACGTGATAGTGGTGCAGGAGTGGTAGGCCTTCAAATCTTGTTCCCATAGCTGTCTTGAGTAATTGCCTGTCTGGAGTTCTGGTTTGCATCATCCTTTGGCCCAGTAGTGGTTGGCCAACTGTTCATAACTCCTCTTAGGTGGGAGGATTCTGCTACTGGCTCTCTCTGCCTGGTTTGTTTCAAAATTGGCCCCTGGAATTTCTAAGCAAGAACATAATTAAATAAGTGAGCATTGTTCATGGAAGTACCTGGTAGGAAAGGGAAACAAAGAGTTTCAAAGTTATATTTCAAAGACTAAAAGCAAGAAAGGAAAAAAAGTTTTAAAATGCATTTTGAGGTTGGGATACTTGATTACAATAGGGATATATGACCTCTTTTAGTTTTTTTATTCTTTTTTTTTTTAGTTGGATTCTTTGTTGCCCAGGCTGGAGTGCAACAGAGTAAAGTGCAACAGAGTGGGGTGATCTTGGCTCACTGCAACCTCCACCTCCTGGATTGAAGCCATTTTCCTACCTCAGCCTCCCAAGTAGCTGGGATTACAGGTAGCCGCCACCACGCCTGGCTAAGTTTTGTATTTGTAGTAGACGGGGTTTCACCATGTTGGCCAGGCTGGTTTTGAACTCTGGACCTCAGTTGATCTGCCCGTCTTGGCCTCCCAAAGTGCTGAGATTACAGGTGTGAGCCACCCCACCCATTTTTGTTTTGTTTTGTTTTAAATAGTGACAAGGTCTTGCTTTGTTGCCCATGCTGTAGTGCCATGGTGCAACCATAGCTCATTGTAACCTCGAACTTCTGGGCTCAAGCTGTCCTCCCACCTCAGAGTAGCTAGGACTACAGGCACTTATCACTGTGCCCATCTAATTTTTAATATTTTTTTTTTTTTTTTTTTTTGTAGAGACAGGGATTTTACTATGTTGCCCAGGCTGGTCTTGAACTCTTCGCCTCAAGTGATCCTCCCACCTCAGTATCCCAAAGCACTGGGATTATAGCCATCAGCCACTGTATCTGACCCTACTTTACTTTTTGAAAAGATCACCCAGGCCAGTCTGAGGATAACAATATAGGAGTCTGAGTAGAAGGGAGGTTGTTTAGGGGATGATTATACTATTCTAGCAAGAGATGATGATGACTTGGACTAGGGTGAAAAGTGGTTAAATTATGGATATATTTTGGAAGTGGAGGCAGTAAGATTTGGTAATGATTTAATTGTAGCTGTGAGGGAGAGAAGAGTCAAGGATGATACCTTGTTCAGCAACTAGAAAACTTAAACTTTAGCCGTTTTACTGAAGTAATGATATAAAATAGCAGCTAAAGCAGATGCCAGCTGTTTTTCAAAGTGCTTTACATCTATTGCCCTACTCATGATTTGGGAATACTGGGGGAGGAACAATTTGGGAGTAGGAAATCAAGAGTTTGTTCTTTAAAACAGTATGTTTGTGAAACTTGCTAGATTTCCAAATAGAGTATTGAGTATGTTGTAGATATATCAGTCTCATGAAGTTCAGGGGAGAGGTTCAGCCTGGAAATAAGAATTTGTTTATATCATCAGTGTATATAGTGGGTATTAAAAATGGTAGAACTAGACTGGGCATATTGGCCTATGTATGTAATCTCAACACTTTGGAAGGTCAAGATGGGAGGTCAGGAATTTGAGACCAGCCTAGACAACATATTGAGACCCTGTCTCACAAAAATTTTTTAAAATTTAGGCTGGGCACAGTGGCTCACACCTGTAATCGCAGCACTTTGTAAGGCCGAGGCGGGCAGATTGCCTGAGGTCAGGAATTCAAGACCTGCCTGGCCAACATAGTGAAACACTGTCTCTAGTAAAAATACAAAAATTAGCTGGGCATGGTAGTGGGCACCTGTAATCCCAGCTACTCAGGGGGCTGAGGCAGGAGAATCGCTTGAACCCGGGAGGCGGAGGTTACAGTGAGCCAAGATCACACCATTGCACTCCAACCTGGGCAACAAGAGTAAAACTTCACCTCAAGAAAAATGAAATTAAAAATTTTAAAAATTAGAGTGGGTGGTGTGTGCCTGTAGTCCTAGCTACTCAGGGGGCTGAGGTGGGAGGATCAGTTGAGCTCAGTAGTTAACAGCTGCAGCGAGCTTTGATTGTGCTGCTGCACTCCAGCCTGGGTGACAGAGTGAGACCCTGTCCCCCCCCAAAAAAAAAAATTGTAGGACTGGATGAACTGACTAGTCAGGGTTCATTTCGAGGGGGAGGGGTTGATTACTGCTTCTCTAGGAGGGTTTTAGAAAGTTAGCAGGCTAATTTTGGACATCCTAATTACTGGGGAGGTTGTGGGCATTTAATGGGCTGGAGTGAGGGTTACTAAGTAAGGGTTGCTAAATGTCCTGCAGTGTATGGGACAAAACACAATAAAAGAGCTATTTCTTCCACATGCCCATTATATTCTAGGTGTAAAGATAGCAAGTAGAAGAGATTTAAGGACCATATCCTGGGGCTCTGCAACACATAGAGGTCAGGAAGAGGAGATTTCTGCCAAAGAGACTACCTTAGTTGACATAGGAAAACAAAGACCGGGAGGTTCATAGATCCCAGTTTAGTGAACACTTAACAGTTACTGGGCCTGTGAAACATAGATTAGAGGGGAACAGTTCAGAGGAAGTGAGAATATTTTGGATTCTATTGTGTCTTTAGGCAATGAAGATGAAGACAAGGATCTAAGATATGTTTTGGAAATCACTCATGGAATATAGGTTGAGACTTCTCATTTGGTCAGTTAGGTGGATGGTGAAAGCTGCAGGAAGAGGAAGGAGTAAGGTTAAGTAGAAGGTAGATAATGAGTTGTGCATGTTGAACATAGGTTTGTAGATACCTAAGTGGAGATGTCGAGTGAGTTGGACATGTGAATTTAGATCTCATGCATTGAAAAAATAGTTACTGAGCACTTGCTATTTTATAGGAACTCCTATTTTAAGTGTTGGAGATACAGCAGTGGATGAAAACAGCCAAAATGCCTGTCCTGAAAGAGCTTATATTTTAGTGAGAAGAGATGATAAAATTAAAAAGTAAATATGTAGTATATTAGAATAAGTGCTTTGAGAAATAGAAACCTGGAAAAAGAGATAAAGCCGGGGTGAAGTGGTCTTGGTGATTGCAGTTTAAAGTAGGGTGATGAGGAAGGCTTAACTGAGAAGGTAACATTTGAGCAAAGACCTAAAAGAATTGAGAAATGAATATGGGGGGGAAGGATATTCCAGTGCAGAGGGCCTCAGCATGCCTGGCACATCGAAGGAGCAGCAAGGAGGTTCATCTGCCTGGAGTTTAGTGAGGAAAGAGGAGAGTACTTGAACATGATGGGAGTATGTGACCTTTGTCTTAGGGCATTAGAAGCTGTTGAAAGGACTTTGGCTTTTACCTTGAGCTTCTGAGAGCGATCTGGATTGAAAATATGTATACGTTTGAGCATCATCTGTTTACTGGTGGTTACAGAGGCCATAGGAATATTTCTGTCTTGCACAGGCATCCAGTTAGTAGAGATACAAAGTAGGCTTCTCCTCTGCAAAAACTACACAGGATTTTTCTAGCAAGACATCCTTCTGTTTGTGATTCTGTAAGAACAGGGGTATTTTGTTAATGGAAACTTTCCATCACAAACGTAGGATCATCCCCTAGGATTGATATTATAAGAACATTAATAAAAAAAAGTAAATGAATACTGTGGGTTTTGAAGAGTTCAGTGTAATCTAATAGAGAAATTAGAGGTTTATAAGAGTCCCTTGGAACATGTCAGAGGACCATGTGGTATTGGAAAATTGTGATCTGTGATTTAGATAGCTTAATATTATAATGGGAAAGTATCAGATGTCTGGCAAACTGTTAGCAAAGTCCTATGCTTAAAGGGGTACTGTCCTAGATTGGGTTCTCTTTGAGGCAGACTCTGATAGTTCAGCCTGAAGAATGTTTATTAGGAAGTGCTCTTGGGATCAACACCCATGGAAGGAAGGGGACAGGAGCATCAGTATTTGGGCAGAGGGAGAAGTCAAGCAGCAATAGAGATCCAACAGGAGCCTTAGTGGACCCTACAGGGGCTCTGGAGCTAAAATGACCTATTAGAGTTGTCTTATGTGTGCTGTAACGGCTGGGGTTACACCCTGGTCTTGATTGGATGTGGAGCCCTGAGAAGGAGTCAGGGCTCCTTCTTGAGTCAGCTCTTCATATCTGAGGCAATTCCTGAAGGGATTGACAGTTGTAGGCTGTCTGCCAGCAGCAGTCCCATTATTCCTTAATGGGGGATCCAGCCAGTACAACAGCATGCTACCACAGTATATACCCTGGTGTTGCTCAGATCTACTACTTTAAAAAAAAAAGTATTTTTGAGATATAATTTAAACTCTATGCAATTTACAGTTACTTTACAGTTTAAAGTACACAACTCAATGGCTTTTAATATATTTGCAAGTTGTACAACCATCACTCTAACCAATTTTAGAACACTTTACCCCCAAGAAAACTCTGTTCCCCTTAGCTGTCACTCTCTAATCTCCTCCCCATGCACCCCTGACATAGGCTACTGCAACTTTCTGTCTCTATAGACTTACCTATTATGGACATTTCATGTAAGTGGAATCATACACTGTGTGGCCCTTTGTGATTAGCCTCTTTCATTTAGTGTGTTTTAAACATTTATCCATGTTATAACATGTGTCAATACTTCATTTCTTTTTATTGCTGAATGTTCCATTGTATTCATTTTGTTTATCCAGTGATCAGTGGATAAACATTGGTTTTCGCTTTTTAGCTATTATGAATAATGCTGCTGTGAACATTTGTGTACAAGTTTTTCATTTGTTTGTTTTTGAGACTGAGTCTTACTCTGTCCCCAGGCTGAAGTACAGTGGTGCCGTCTTGGATCACTGCAACCTCTGCCTCCTGGGTTCAAGTGATTTTCCTGCCTCAGCCTCCTGAGTAGGTAGGATTACAGGCGCGTGCCACCACGCCTGAGCAATTTTTGTATTTTTTGTAGAGATGGGGTTTCACCATGTTGGATAGGCTGGTCTTGAACTCCTGACCTCAAGTGATCTACCCGCCTTGGCCTCCCAAAGTGCTGGGATTACAGGCATGAGCCACTGCGCCGGGTTTGTGTACAAGGTTTTGTATGGACGTATGTTTTTATTTCTCTTGGATATATACCTAGGAGTAGATCATATGGTAAACTCTATGTTTTACTGTTTGGAGAACTGTTACTCTTCCTCTGCTACATCATTTTACATTCTCACCAGCAGTGTATTAAGGCTCCAGTTTCTCTACATCTTGCCTAATACTCGTTATTTATTTATTTAACTTTTATTGTAGGTTCAGGAGTATACATCCAGGTTTGTTATATAGGTAAACTGTGTGTCACAGGGGTTTGGTGTACAGATAATTTAGTCACCCCAGTAATAACCATAGTACCTGATAGGTATTTTTTCTGATCCTCTCACCCTCCATCATCAAGCAGGCCCCAGTGTCTGTTGTTCCCCTCCTAGTATCCATGTGTTTTTGGTTTAGCTCTCAACACTTGTTATTATCTATCTTATTTATTATAGCCATCATAATGGATGTGAAGTGTTATCTCCTTATGAAATTGATTTGCATTTCCCACAGGGCTAAAGATGTTGAAGATCTTTTAATGTGCCTATTGACTGTACATCTTCTATTATGAAATGTTTGTATGCATCCTTTGCCCATTTTTAAGTTGGGTTATCTTTTTGTTGAGTTAGTGTTCTTTATATATTCTAGATATAGTTTCCTTATCAGATAGATGATTTGCAAAAATTTCCTCCCATTCTGTGGGTTGCCTTATCACTTTTTTGATGGTTTTTTTTTTGTTTTTTTTTTTTAAGACCAAGTCTTACTCTGTTGCCCAGGCTGTAGCTCAGTGGCATGGTCTCGGCTCACTGCAACCTCCACCTCCCAGGTTCAAGCGATTCTCATACCTGAGCTTCCTGAATAGCTGGGACTACAGGTGCAGGCCACCATGTCCAGCTAATTTTTGTATTTTTGGTAGAGATAGGGATTCACCATGTTGCCCAGGCTGATCTCAAACTCCTGACCTCAGGTGATCCATTCACCTCGGCCTCCCAAAGTGCTGGGATTACAGGCATGAACCACCTCACTCGGCCCCAAGAATGTCTATTTCTTTTTTTTTTTTTTCTTTGTTTTTTAAGAATGTCTATTTCAATTTAACATTCAGTGACCAGGGAATGACCACCAGGAGGGTCCACAAACTTAGGAAATCCACTATGAGCTGGATCTTGGCCAGGATCCCATTTATTTCATGATCCTTATAAGCCCATGATGACACTTCAGACTCCAGTATCAGTGCCAAGTTGTCTGTCCTCAAAACATGAAAGTGTTCCCCTTTCCTTAGTTTATAGTTACCTGAGTAAATAGCCATAGGAAGAGCAACTACATAATTTGCATGCTCACTACACCTGGATTGGGAGTGGGCAAGAGGTCCCTTTGGAATTGCCCACCAAAGCACTGTGGCACTGCTAACCCACAAAGGGAAGGAATGGGGCCAGAGGGTGTGCAGTGGTTGGCCAAGAGCCCTTCCTGGGGAGATAGCAGAAGTCAGACCTTATGTGGGCTGAGGCACCAGCCCCCAAACACATGCTTCATTTTCCCATCAGACTTACAGAATTTATAGATATAAGAATTTCAAGATGGTGACTGCAGAGTGTTAAACTCCAGGTGCAGAGACATTCTAAGCACCAGAATCCCTGAGACTTATAATGTTTAAGTCTCTCAGTCCCACAGATTTGTCAGGGAATTGTTATACTTTGGTGTTGCAGGTTCCTTTCCCCTAAGTACCTGGCCTCCTTCAATCAATGGGTTTAGGATATGAAGTAGACTGAAGTATAGAAACTGGACATGGAATCTTGATTTTTTTATTGGCATGACTGCCCTCAGAATCCTGATCTTTTAACTTTCATTTATTTTGATGTTACAAATAGAGTAGTGCTCTTATAGGCTGCTCATCTGTTTTGCCTCCAGTGACATCATGTTCTATTAGCTCTCTCCATAAATCTGTGAGTCATGTTTCTTTGATTGCCAGTCTGATTTTGGTGATCCTTATGGTAACTGTATCCACCTGAAGTACCATGACTTGGTCTCCTTTCAGGGTCCTGTGATGGCTATTGTATTGCTATCAGTGAGCCTAGATTTTTTTTTTTTTTTTAGATAGTCTCACTTTGTTGCCCAGGCTACAGGACAGTGGCATGATCTTGGCTCACTGCAACCTCTGCCTCCCAGGTTCAAGTGATTCTCATGCCTCGGCCACCCAACTAGCTGGGATTGCAGTCGTGCACCACCACACCTGGTTAATTTTTGTATTTTCGGTAAAGACAGGGTTTCACCATGATGGCCAGGCTGGTCTTGAATTCTTGGCCTCATGTGATCCGCCTGCTTTGGCCTCCCAAAATGCTGGGATTACAGGTGTGAGCCACCAAGCCTGGCCTGAGCTTAGTTTTATAACAACCTTTCCTGTGAAGGAAAACAACTAGTGAACTTCTTAATGATGCCAGTACCCCCTCACCAGCACATTCCTTATGGCACCCTCCCATCCTGTCCAAGGAACGTAATCATTTGATGGGTTTTATGCCCAGATGTAATGCATCATTGTCAGCATGCCTACTTCACTAAGCCTTTTAATCCCTTCCTCCTCTGTCTGCCACTGCAGTCTTATACTGCAACTTTACTTAGCATGGGACATTGTACACTTCCAGCATCTAGAAACCATCCCAGTAGTAAGTTCACACCATATCCTGGGTTTTTTGGCAGGGTGTTGAATCCTCTATCTCTAAAGAGGGTTGATAACCTCTCCCTTCTCGATCTTATATTCTGTTCAAGTGCTTATTTGTTCAAGGACCCTCAGAATTTGGTCACATGTGTACTTCTCTGGATGTTTCCAGTACATGCTGGATAGGTCTTGCAGTTACAGTTCCTTTCTGACCTTCCAGGCCCAGCACATCTGTACTGGTTTGTGCTGTGACCCACTTACTGCAAGTTAAAGGCCTGCTAAGAGGAGTGGTCATTAGATAGGAGGCAATGGTGGCTGATCCTGAGGGGGCATTGTTTTTTGGGGAGTAGGATGAGGAGGCCTCTGCATTATCATTCTGCAAGAGAAGGGCATTAGTTCTTAAAGGGTGAGTGGGCTCCTTTTGCAGTCTTGGGGTTAAACAGTATCTGGGCATTTGAGATTTTTGGAGGGGCATCAACTCAGATGTCTTCATCCCATGTATTAGGCCCTGAAATTGATATAATATACCTCCCTTGGCTGCATCAACTTTCTTTGGAGTTGAGCTACTATGATGATTACCTCCTGGGCCTAGTCTTCAACTGTTTTGTCCTCTTGCTGCAAGAGGAAAGAGCCTCCTTATAAGTTACCAATGAGGCCCTGTGACATTCACCATTGGCTGTTAGTCTCTCTCTTTTTCTAGGGCACCAATTGAATTTAGCAATAGCCATTCAACCCCATTGTCATTATAGTTCTCTCCTTACTATTTGTCTTAGTCCATTTTGTGTTACTATAACAATACTATAGACTGGGTAATTTATAAAGAAAATAAATGTATTTCTTACAGTTTTAAAGGCTAAGAAGTCTAAGGTCTATGGGTCCTCCATGTGGCAAGGGCCTTCTTGCAGTGTCAACCAATGGCAGAAGGGCAAGAGAGCTCAAGAGAACAAGGGGATGCTGAACTTGCTTTTATAACAGGCCCACTGTCCTGATAATTTAATCCACTCATGAGGGTAGAGCCTAATCACTTGTTAATAGTCCCATCTCCCTCTCCCCCACTGCCCCCCAGGGATTTGGTCTGTCACCCAGGCTGGAGTGCAGTAGTACAATCATGGCTCACTGTGGCCTCAAACTTCTGGGCTCAAGAGATTCTCCTGCCTCAGGCTCCCAAGCAGCTAGAACTACAGGCATGTGCCACCACTCCTGGCTTCTTTAAAAAAGTTTTTGTAGGGATGGAATCTTGTTATGTTGCCCAGGCTGGTCTCAAACTCCTGGGCTCAAACAATCCTCCTGCCTCAGCAGTCCCATCTCTTAATACCATCACCATGGCAATTCAATTTCGGCACAAGACTGGGCATGATGGCTCACACCTGTAATCCCAGCACATTGGGAGGCCAAGGCAGGAGGATTGCTTGAGCTCAGGAATTCAAGACCAGCTGGGCAACATAGTGAGATACCATCCCTACGACAAATTTTTTTAAATTAGCCGGCTGTGGTTTCATGCACCTGTAGTTCCAGCTTCTCAAGAGATTGAGGTTGGAGGATCACTTGACTCCAGGAGGTTGAGACTGCAGGGAGCCATGATTGTGCCACTGTGCTCCAGCCTGGGTAACAGAGTGAGACCCTGTCTGGAAAAAAAAAATTCAACGTGAGTTTTGGAGGGACATTCAAACCATAGCACTCTTCAAGTACCTGACACATCTAATCAACTAGATAGATAGCATGGAAGTTTAAGAACTGGACCAGGACCTTATGCCAGAAATTATCCATGTTACACCTACCACCAGCAGTAGGATCCTCATTGCTCTCTAGTATGCTAGTGATTCAACTCTGTAACCACATCTTGCTCCCAAGTTTCTCTAGTCATTCCTGGCACCAACTGCCAGTATGTTGTGATCTATAAAAGCAGGCTCTGAATTGGAGTTTAGTATTTAGACTGTTAGGGAATGACGTTAGGATAAAAACCATGAGAGGAGTAGGAAGCTGGATAGGGCAGATTTGACACTTGTCTTGATTAGGAGTGCAGGAGGTTGTGTATTATACTTACTCAACTTTCTTTTGAAATATTTTTTGTTTTATTTTTATACTTAAGTGGATAAACTTACAGCTTACTGAACCATTTTCCTGTGTCTAAAATAACTTCCATTTTCCTTAGGCAAAAACCAATTCCCTTCTTCAAAGATGTTCTTCATGCCCTTTCTCAGGTGTTCTATTTTTCTTACAAAAAAACTTACCTTTTTTCTTACACTCTAGTAAATTCAAAATGAGGATTGGAAAGGGAACTTATTTGAGGAAACTGAGAATAATTTATTTTAAGACAAAAATTAGTTTAAAAATATTTAAAGTTTTATGATGGTTTAGTATTGGCATCTGTATCTCAATTCCCTTAAAATAACTCCCAGCCCAGTGCAGTGGCAGGCACTTGTAATCCTCAGAGGCTGACATGGGAGGATCACTTGAACCCAAGAGTTAAAATCCAGTCAGGGCAACAAAGGGAGATCCTGTATCAAAAAAAAAAAATCTGTCATTTAATAAGTTGTACATTTCCATAATGTTCCACTTTTAAACTGTAATCAATGTTACTGAATTAGGATTTTTTTTTTAAGTATAAAAGGTGATGGACTACATGTATTAAGTGTATCATTTACCTTTTTCTCTTTTTAGAAACAATATCTCACCACCCTAAACTGGTTAATAGTGGCATGGAAGATCCATTTGGTGAGTATCACCTGCATTTTCCTTAGTAAATGACATTTCTGTTCTTTCCTCACCTCCATTAAAGCGTTGAGAGTAAATTGGTTTTTTTTTTCATGTTCAGTATGCTACTCTCTAGAATAATGAGTCTCAAACTTTTTGCTTCTATAAGGATCCAGTTGCATACTTAATGATAGTTAGAGTGCCAATGGCCTTTCGTTTATATGACATCTATTGATATTTACTGCATTATAAATTAAACCTCAGAAACTTTAAAAATATTAATTTGTTTAAAAATGACATTGATAAATTCATTATATATTGCACAAATAACATTTTTAATGAAGAATAATCAAGAATCTTAAAATTACCAGTAAAAAAAAGAAAGAAAAAAAGAGAAAACTCAAGAATCATCTGACAAGTTAAAATGAGAAATTTAAATTTCTTTATCTTGGCTGGCACAGTGGCTCAAGCCTGTAATCCGAGCACTTTGGGAGCTGAGGCAGGTGGATCACTTGAGGCGAGGAGTTCGAGACCAGCCTGGCCAACATGACAAAACCCCATCTCTACTAAAAATAGAAAAATTTAGCTGGGCGTGGTGGCACACACCTGTAATCCCAGTTACTCCGGAGGCTAAGGCATGAAAAATGCTTGAACTCCGGAAGTAGAAGTTGCAGTGAGCTGAGATTGCACCCTGCACTCCAGCCTGGGCAACAGAGCAAGACTCTGTCTCAAAAAAAGAAAAATAAATCACTCAGTAACTTACGTATACTTCTCTTTGGTGGGAAATGTAGTTCTGCTAATATTTCAGAAACAAGTGTTCTTTGTAGTGCTTCATTAGTACTTGGCCAATGAAAGATAACATGGAAGTGCTCAGGTGCGGTGGCTCACACCTGTAATCCCAGCGCTTTGGGAGGCCAACGGGCGGATCACTTGAGGTCAAGAATTCGAGACCAGCCTGGCCGACATGGTGAAACCCTGTCTCTACGAAAAATACAAAAATTAGCTGGGCGTGTTGGGAGGCACCTGTAATCCCAGCTACTCGGGAGGCTGAGGCAGGAGAATCACTTAAACCCGGAAGGCGGAGGTTGCACTGAGCCAGGATCATGCCACTGCACTCCAGCCTCAGTGACACAGAGAGACTCCATCTCAAAAAGACAAAAAAGGGATAACATGGAAGTAATCATAATAGCAGGCATGTGTAATATATATATGTATGTGTAATGTGTGTGTGTGTGTGTACATATATATATATATATATATATTTTTTTTTTTTTTTTTTTTTTTGAGATAGTGTCTCACTGTGTCACCCAGGCTGGAGTGTAGTGACACAATCACAGCTCACTGCAGCCTTGACCTCCTGGGCTCAGGCAGTCCTATCAACTGAGCCTCTTGAGTAGCAGGGACTACAGGTGTGTGCCCATATGCCCGACTGATTTTTTTTTTTTTTTTTTGGTAAAGAGGACTTTGCCTTGTTGAGCAGGCTGGTCTGGAGTTCCTAGGCTCAAGGGATCCACCTGCCTTGGTCTCCCAAAGTGTTGGAATTACAGGCATGAGCCACTGCACCCAGCCTAGTATTTCTAGATAAGTTTTTCATTGCCTATATTTCATCTAGCAACATGAGTAAGGGAATATAAGTCTAGATATAAAAAGGTTTAATATCTACCTTTTTGGCGATAAAGTCATTTACTGTGTGTTGAACCCCCCCTTTTTTTTTAAGACTGGGTGTCACTATGTCACCCAGGCTGGAGTTCAATGGCTATTCACAGACACAATTATAGCATGCTGCATCCTTGAACTCCTGGGCTCAAGCAATCTTCCTGCTTTAGCCTCCCACATAGCTAGGACTACAGGCATACTTCACCACTCCTGGCCCTATTTTTTACTGATGCTCATTTCAAAGTGAGGGATATGTCTAAGATATCAGATTTTTTGAAACTATAACATTGACTAGGAAGACTAATTAGTAAGTACTTTTCCTTTTAAAATACACATCAGCAAAAAAGAAAAAAAAGGAATCAGAGGCAGTTTTACTTCTTTGATTTCAGCATGCTGGAGGAACCATTCGATTTAAGCATTTTCTAATCCTTCATCACACAGAAAGAAGTCTGAATCCCTTTATATGTCAATGCAGCCTGAGGAAGTATAGTAAAAATATTGCTATATAATACAAACTGAGGTTAGGCTCTTTGGGCTACTGGTACTAGCAATCATCTGGCTCGGATTAAGAGCTTTTGTCTTGCTTTGAGAAGACTGTTCTTTATTTCCTTGTAAGATCAGGATTTTTCTGCTTTTAATGACCTTAGATAATTTCTTTAGGACCTTGGCTTTTGTTTCCCCATGAAGAGGAGTTTTGAGGATTACACCTAGTTCATCAATTAGATCCTTCCTTAGTTTGAACACAAAAGGGCAGTCTGTACTTTATTCATAAATTTTGTATCTTCATTACCAAGTTAATTCTTGAAGAATTTGGTAAATTGAGTTTATAGTAGTAGCCTGGTGACAAATTCTAAAGAACGTGACCACATGATAAACTAGAATAATGTATGACGACTCCATAGGTTTTTACTGGAAACCTAAGTTTTCATTCTGACTGACCTCCTTGCTTCACTTAAGTAAACATAATCTAAATTTTAATATAATCTTATCAGGCCGGGCGCGGTGGCTCACACCTGTAATCCTAGCACTTTGGGAGGCCAAGGCAGGCGGATCACGAGGTCAAGAGATCGAGACCATCCTGGCCGTGGTGAAACCCCGTCTCTACTAAAAATACAAAAAATTAGCTGGGCATGGTGGCACACGCCTGTGGTCCCAGCTACTCGGGAGGCTTAGGCTGAAGAATTGCTTGAACCCAGGAGGTGGAGGTTACAGTGAGCCGAGACTGCGCCACTGCACTCCAGCCTGGCAACAGAGCAAGACTCCATCTCAAAAAAAAAAAAAAAAAATATATATATATATATATATAATCCTATCAATCAGGTTTATTATTAAACAATTAAATTCAACTGAAATTAACCTTAAATGTAACTTAAATTTACTAGATAATATCAAACTGAGGGTTGCTGTAGAAGTTATGGTTGACCAGTAGTCAATTGAGGCATAAAGTGAAATGTGCTTTTGATTTGTTTACTAAGATAGGTAGAAATTTGGGTTCTGTGCCAGTGAAATTATTTTTTTTCTTTTTCTTTTCTTTCTTTCTTTCTTCACTCTTGTCGCCCAGACTGGAGTGCAGTGGCGCAATCTCGGCTCACTGCAACCTCCACCTCCCGAGTTCAAGTGATTCTCCTGCCTCAGCCTCCCGAGTAGCTGAGATTACAGGCACCTGTCACCATGCCCAGCTAATTTTTGTATTTTTAGTAGAAACAAGGTTTCGCCAAATCTTCCAGGCTGGTCTTGAACTTCTGACCCCAGGTGATCCTCCTGCCTCAGCCTCCCAAAGTGCTCAGATTACAGGCATGAGCTACCACATCCAGCCTGAGGTTATTTTTTTCTAAATACTTATTTAAATCTTGGAATTTG
This sequence comes from Aotus nancymaae, assembly GCF_030222135.1. NCBI lineage: Eukaryota > Metazoa > Chordata > Mammalia > Primates > Aotidae > Aotus > Aotus nancymaae. The sequence goes on from NW_026988467.1 coordinate 25,020,912, forward strand.
TAAATTAACATTCATTCAATCATAATATGAATTTTAGAGAAAAATAGAAATGATTCATAGTTATAGTTAACAACCAGTTTCCTCTGTCTCCATTTTTCCTTCCAAATGTTATACTGATTTTTTTTTTAGTTGTTTACTATACATTTACACACATATACATATGATAAGAATTTAGTGTATTCGGTGTCATTTGACAAAAGAATTGAGGATGTAAAATGAGTTTGTTTCTTTTGGTGGAGTAAGAATTTTGTTGTAATCAAGTTAGCTAACAATTATGTAGAAATATTGAAAAAGAGAGAGAGAGAATACACATTGGGTACAGTATATACTCCTTGGGTGATGGGTGCACCAGAATCTCAGAAATCACCAATAAAGAACTTAGGCATGTAACCAAACACTACCCATTCCTCAAAAACCTATTGAAGCAAAAAATAAAATAAAAAATAAAACAATTTACAGAAACTGCCCCTAAAAAAAAAAAAGGAAAGAAAGAAAAATAATTATTTGTGATATTCTAGAAATAAGAGTAGTGAGGGAATTTTTTATTTATTTATTTATTTTTTTTTTTGAGACAGTCTCACTCTGTCGCCAGGCACCAGGCTGGAGTGCAGTGGCATGATCTTGGCTCACTGCAACCTCCGCCTCCCGGGTTCAAGCAATTCTCCTGCCTCAGCCTCCCAAGTAGCTGATACTACAGGCGCTCACCACCACACCCAGCTAATTTTTGTATTTTAGTAGAGACGGGGTTTCACCATGTTGGCCAGAATGGTCTCAATCTCTTGATCCGCCTGCCTCAGCCTCCTAAAGTACTGGGATTACAGGCATGAGCCACTGTGCCCAGCCGTAGTGAGAGATTTTTAAGAATAAAGTACCAGAGGGATAGACCTAAGGTCTCTAGGACCTTTTCTACATGGACAGATGCTTACACATTTCATTATATAATATTTAAATATCATGTTTGTTAATATCACTATTGGTCTCATTAAAAAAATGTTAAATGTTGGGAAGCTGTCAGGTTCACTCTGGATATAAGTTTTCCAAAATTTTAATTTCACTTGCAAGCTTGAATTCTATCACTGGCAACAAATACTGTCAATTTTCTTTATTAGTGACGGGCTTACTTTTGAGAAAATGCCTGTCAAATAGCTAACCTTGATTAACATAATTTGTTTTTCAGTCTTTCAAGTAAAAATAGTATTCCATGAAGAAAACTGTCTAGTTCAGTTTGCAACTCAATCACACAAATGCCTTTCCTGGAGTTAACCATCATACTTAGTATACAAATGTGCTTTATACATAACTTCTGTTTCATCATACACAGTAATAAAAAGATATGTACTAAAGGGATGATATTTATTAAAACTAATATTTTTATTACTTTATCAAGGATATTCTTAAATTTGAATTTATTTTTAACTGTAACTGTGCAGTTGTGAAGAATACAATGATTTCTGCTACAGTTTGGTGCTGCTGCCTTGATTTGTCTTAAGGTACTAACAGTTTTGCTCACCATTGCTTTTGCACTGTCAGTGCAAGTGTCAACACAGTGGAAAAGGGAAATAATTTTTTTGCATTCTTATGTATTTAGTTTTACTTCTTTGGACTCCTGAAAGGATCTCAGGGATCCCCAGAGATCAGTGGATTATACTTGCTTCATTTTCCTGAGGTTCTTAGAGTTCCTTCTATGGAAGTCATGAGTTAAATTAAGACTTAATCCTGAAAACTGTATTGGGCAAGGTTAGATCTTGGACATTTTACAGAAATATGGTCAGAGGGAGTGAGTAGCTCTGTGGTTTCTCCTAAGCAGGAGTAGCCCTCACTGCTACTCCCGGGCTGTAGGAGGTGAGCAGTGGGCCAGTGAGCATTACAGTCTGAGCTCCACCTCCTGTGAGATCAGCAATTAGGTAGAACAGTTTCATCCCAAACCACCCCGAATCCCGTCTGTAGAAAAATTGTCTTCCATTAACCCGGTCCCTGGTGCCAAAAAGGTTGGGGACCGCTGGGTTAAAGAAACTTCTGTGGGGTGAAATGAGTGTCTGGAGCTCATTAGGCAACCAAGTATGTTCAAAGAAGAAATCCATAAGCATTTAATCAAGACAGACTGAGGGCCAGGCTCACCTGGGTACTTTGTTCTTAGCTTTAAAAAGGATAAATGGCAGCAGAGATCTTGGTGATTACAACCTCAATATGTCTCTTGAGTCGCATTGCTCCAGTCTGTACAGGTGACCTTGCAGTCTGTAGAGGTGTCATGAAACTGTCATCCTGGGTTATCCAGTCTCCATTTTCCTGGCAACCCTGCTTCTTTCCTGTGTTAGCTCCTTTGTTTCCTAAACCTTCATGTCTTCCTCTGTCGTGGTTGCCAGTAGCTTCTTGATGTTCAACCTCCTGGAATAATTCTCTAATTTTCATTTCTTTTTCCTTTAGATCTATTTCCTACAAGATTTATTCAACTTTACCTTCTACTCATATTAAATTTTTCTTTTCTACTATTAGTTTTTAATCTCCAGGAGGTCTTTTTTAAATCTCTGAATGTTTCTTTTTATAATATCCTTTCATTCTTTCCACAGATTTTCCTTGCTTTGCATAGTCTCTTTTTTCCTAACATTGTTTTTAAACATTTATTTGGTTTCTTTTATGTTTGAGTTTTTCTCTGATGTCAAGTAATAATTAGCTGTCTGCTGAGGATTAAAAGTAAGGGACTGAATAGCCAGTTAGAAGCTTTAAATGCATAGGCAGGTTGCCTTTGGGTGAGCTTCTTGGCTTCATTGTTGATGAACATTCTCATATCAGTATCATGGTCTCAGGGGTACAGTCTTCCCACTGTGTTTGCATGGTAAGGGATGAGGAAAACTGAGTAAAGAGGCTGCTGCATTCAGCATTAATTATGCATATTTTCACTTAATTCCCTTCCATTTTTCTTTTTTTTTTTTTTTTTTTTGAGATGGAGTCTCGCTCTGTCACCCAGGCTGGAGTGCAGTGGTGCCATCTCAGCTCACTGCAACCTCTGCCTCTCGGGTTAAAGCAGTTCTCCCTGCCTCAGCCTCCTGAGTAGCTGGGATTACAAGTACCTGCCACCATGCCTGGCTAATTTTTGTAGTTTAAGTAGAGACAGGGTTTCACCATGTTGGCCAGGCTGGTCTCAAACTCCTGACCTTCAGTGATGCACCTGCCTCACCCTCCCTAAGTGCTGGAATTACAGGCACGAGCCTCTGCATCTGCCCTTATTTTATTTTTCATTTTATTTTTATTTTTTTGAGACAGAGTCTTCCTTTGACTCAAAAAACAAAAAAATAGCACTGCAACCTCAACCTCCTGAGCTCAAGCAATACTCCCAAGTCAGCTTCCCAGGTAGCTGGGACTATAGGCACATACCACCATACGTGACTGATTTTTTTACTTTTTGTAAAGGTAGGGTATGTTGCCCAGGGTGGTCTTGAACTCCTGGGTTCAAGTGATCCTCCCACCTTGGCCTCCCAAAAAATTGGGATTACAGGCGTGAGCCATTGTGCCCAACCCCTTCCATTTTTTGTACCATATACCTACCATCAAGTGCCTTTTGTGACCCCATTCCAGAGACCATTTGCTTTACACTTTCTTGGAAAACAGACTCCAAAATTCTGCAAAGGTTAGTGTGGGACAGACATTGAAGATCATGGAGTAGGGAAAGTGATAGAGGAATCAAACAACTTTTGCCTTGCTTCTCCTGATTTTAGATCACCTCCTTTTAATCTCATTACAAAGACCTGAATAAAATACAATGAAAGTATTACTTGTTAACTTATATTGGTGTACACTACCAGTTAAAAGAAAAAATTAGGCCGGGCATGGTAGCTCACGCCTGTAAACCTAGCACTTTGGGAGGCCGAGGTGGGTGGATTGCCTGAGCTCAGGAGTTCAAGACCAGCCTGGGTAACATGGTGAAACCCTATCTCTACAAAAATACAAAAAATTAGCCGGGTATGGTGGTGTGTGCATGTAGTCCCAGCTGCTCGGGAGGCTGAGGCAGGATAATTGCTTGAACTCAGGAGGTGGAGGTTGCAGTGAGCCGAGATCGTGCCACTGCACTTCAGCCTGGGTGACAGAGCAAAACTCTATCTCTTAAAAGAAAAAAAAAAAGAAAAAGAAAAAACTAATGGCTACACTATACATATGTGCTGAGTGAAGGAAGGATCCAGAGAGGATGTGCATAGAATTTGTGCTACTATGATGCTCCACACCCCACTACTTTCAAAAATAGCTAATTCCTGCTTCTGCTTTCTTCCTCCCTTTTCAACTATTTATAGGGTTAACAGTCAGTATCCCAACAGCATGCCAGAAGGAAAGGGACTGAACCCTGGCATATCATTTATTTAAAAGTACTGAGTTGTGACTTACTTCTGAAGATTTTTGAGGTAGAGGAGGATCTACATATGAATTGCCTTCCCAAAATGTTTTAAATCATCTGAATACTTCATTAAGTTTCTGTATACCCTCCCTTCTATAAATATGAACATGACTTGTTGAAAATATTTTTAGGTGTGTGTTTGATTATTTAATGAGATATATCAGTTTGCATTCTGAATTTAAAGCTAGTTGCAAAGGCTTTATTCATATGCATAGCATTCTGGAAACAGATTTATAAGATCGTACCTCCTTTTGATTAGAATTCGCATCATATAGGAAATATGAGAAGCACTTTGTTAAGGTAGCAAATAGAATTTATTATTTCCTAAACAAAGTCAATTATTTTTTTCTTATTCTGTATCTGAACTTATAAATTATTATGATGTTGTTATAAAGGAGTTTTTTTCCTAGCTGTTTAAGAACATTTGCCGAGGAGCCATACTCAAGACATAATGCACTTCAAAGTTCATGGGAAAACATTTTGTGATGTTATGTTGTTACCATTTGAAGCTCAAAATATGCCAATAACATAGTCCTTTCCTCCCTCCTCTTTAAGAATGAAGAACAAAATACAAGCTTAATTAGTTTTGAGATCCTCAGGGTGTGGGAGATAAATTCCTCCATTATTACATGATGCCAGAAATGATGCTAGTTCCATTTTTTCTCCTAGTGATCTTGATGAGATTATTATAAATATATATTAAATATCCTCTGTTGTCTTATTTCCTAAAGGAGTATAAACTTATGGAGGTCAATGTCTTTTTACTGTTGAATCCTACCCACTGCCCAGTAGTAAACACACAATACATATCTATATGTGTTTCTTCCGGCGGTTTTAATTTTTTTGCATAAGGTATAATTATCAATCTTAAGGAAAATAGAGTACACAGACACCAGATTCTGTGCACTTGAATAACAGATGTTATGTAATTATTTCTTCTGTCAGTAGAAAAAGATGAGCCATAGTTGTAGTAGTAGTACAAGCCTGGAAAGGTAGCAATGCTGACATTCTGGACTATTGCCTATGACCTCTCACCACTTTTCATCGTTTCTGACTACTCCTTACTCCTAGAAAATCATAGCAAGTGGAATAGGTTGACTAAATGCATAGAACTTATCTAGTCATCTGAATTTATTGCTGCAAACTGAGCCCTTATCAATGTGTCATGTACCTTGCATAAGCAATGATATATATTTCCTTTCCTTTTTTTTTTTTTTTTTTTGAGCCGGAGTTTCACTGCTGTTGTCCAGGCTGCATTGCATGCAATGCTACCATCTCAGCTCACTACAATCTCTGCCTCTGGGATTCATGTGATTCTCCTGCCTCAGCTTCCCTGGTAGCTGGGATTATAGGTACCTGCCACTATGCCCAACTAATTTTTTGTATTTTTAGTTGAGACAGGGTTTCACTATGTTGGCTAGGCTGGTCTCGAATTCCTGACTCCAGGCTATCCACCTGCCTCCCACTCCCAAAGTGCTGGGATTACAGTCGTGAGCCACCGCGCCCGGCTCAGCAATGATAGATGTCATACAAATGTTTTCTCCCAGCCTATGGCTTGTCTATTTGTTTTCAGAGCTTTTAAATTAATGAAATCCAATTTAATCAATTTTCTCTTTTATGCTTCATAATTTATGTGTTTTCTTTAAGAAATCTTTGTTTAACCCAAGATCACAAAGTTTTTCCTCAAATTTTTTTCTTTATGATGTTTATAGTTTTGGGTTTTATTTTAAGTCGTTGATTTCTTTTTTTTTTTTTTTTTTTTTGAGATGGAGTCTTGCTCTGTTGCCAGGCTGGAGTGCAGTGGTGCAATCTTGGCTCACTGCAGCCTCCGCCTCGCAGGCTCAAGCAATTCTCCTGCCTCAGCCTCCTGAGTAGCTGGGATTACAGGTGCCCCCCACCACACCCAGCTAATTTTTGTATTTTTAGTAGAGATGGGGTTTCACCATGTTGGCCAGGATGGTCTTGATCTCTTGACCTCATGATCCACCCACCTCAGCCTCCCAAAGTGCTGGGATTACAAGCGTGAGCCACCATGCTTGGCAATTCTTTTTTAGATATGGTACAAAATTGGAAATTTTTTTTTTTGTCCACTGAATTACCTTGACACCCTTGTTGAATTCCTGATGAAATGGGTATTTTTTTTTTTGGCTGGTCCCCTGCTTTCCTTCCCCCCAAAATGGGTAATTTTCTTTTTTTTTTTTTAATAGGTGGAGTCTTGCTCTGTCGCCTAGGCTGGAGTACAGTGGTGCAATCTTGGCTCACTGCAACCTCTGCCTTGAAGGTTCAAGCAATTCTCCTGCCTCAGCCTCCCGAATAGCTGGGATTACAGGCGTCTGCCACCACGCCCAGCTAATTTTTGCATTTTTAGTGGAGACACGGTTTCACCATGTTGGCCAGGATGGTTTCATTCTCCTGACCTTCTGATCCACCCGCCTTGGCCTCCCAAAATGCTGGGACTACAGGCATGAGTCACCAAACCTGGCCTAAAATGGGTAATTTTCTAGGAAAATATAATTTGCCGAAGTGACTCAAGAAATGAAAATCCTATGTAGACTAGTGTTCAAATGTGATTAGGCCAAGGGTATTATGGACAATTTAAGTCATATTGATGAAACAGATGATTGTAGTAGTCCCTCCTTATCTACAGGGCATATACCAAGACGAAGACTGTCAGAGGATCCTTGAGATCATGGATAATACTGAACACCAGTATATACTGTTTTTTCCTGTACATGCATACATACCTGTGATAAAGTTTGGATTATAAATTAGACACAATAAGAATTTAACAACAATAACAATAAAATAGAACAAATAAGTAAAATAAGGATTACTTGCACACAAGCACTTCAATACCACCACAGTTGATATGGCAACCAAGATGGCTGCTAAGAGATTAACAGGCAGTGAACATATATATGGTGTGGATATACTGCTGGATGAGGAGATGGATGATTCACAACCTGGGCAGGACAGAGCAGGATGGCATGAGATTTAATCAAGATACTCAGAGTGGCACATGATTTAAAACTTACAAGTTATTTATTTCTAGAAATTTTCCATATTATATCTTTGGACTACAGTCAACCACAAGTAACTGAAACCCACAGAAAGTGAAACTGCAGGTAAGAGGGGACAGCTCTATAATGCTTTATCAATCAGTATAGCAGAGAAAAAGAAAGTATACCTGTTTATTTTAGAAAGTTAGCAAAATCTTCATAACTAAAAGTTGACAAGCTGGGCACAGTGGCTCATGCCTCTAATGTCAGTCCTTTGGGAGGCCCATACAGGAGGATTGCTTGAGCCCAGGAGTTCAAGACCAGCCTAGGCAACATAGGGAGACCCTGTTTCTACAAAAAAAAAAAAAAAAAGCCAGGCACGGTGGTTCACAGCTGTAATCCCAGCACTTTGGGAGGCTGAGGTGGGTGGATCATGAAGTCAGAAGTTCAAGACCAGCCTGGCCAAGATGGTGAAACCCCGTCTCTACTAAAAATACAAAAAAAATTAGCCAGGCGTGGTGTGAGACACCTGTAATCCCAGCTACTTGGGAGGCTGAGGCAGAGACTTGCTTGAACCCGGGAGGCGGAGGTTGCAGTGAGCCGAGATTGCACCATTGCACTCCAGCCTGGGTGACAGAGCAAGACTCTCATCAAAAACAAACAAACAAGAATCTTTAAAAAAGTTAGCCAGGTATGGTGGCAAACATCTATAGTCCCAGCTACTTGGGAGGTTCAGGTGGGAAGATTGCTTGAGCCCAAGAGGTCGAGGCTGCAGTGAAATGAGATTGTGCCACTGCCCTCCAACCTGGAGGACAGAGCAAGACCCTATCTCAAATAATAATAATAATAATAATAAAAGCTGACAAAGATGGTATAAAAATACATTTGTCCAGCTGGGTGCAGTGGCTCACACCTTATACCAACACTTTGGGAAGCCGAGGCAGGCAGATCACCTGAGGTCAGGAGGTCGAGACCACCCTCACTAACATGGCAAAACCCTGTCTCTACTAAATATACAAAAAAAATTAGCTGGGCATGGTGGTGGGCATCTGTAATTCCAGCTACTCAGGAGGCTGAGGCAGGAGAATCGTCTGAACCCTGGGAGGCAGGGGTTGCAGTAAGCCAAGGTTGCATCACTGCACTCTAGCCTGGGTGACAGAGCAAGACTCCATCTCAAAAACAAAACAAACAAAAAAATGCATTTGTTCTATTCCACTTAATTCAGTTATAGAAAGTCTATATAAATTATATGTAGATTAAATCCAACAAATCATTATTTTTTTCTGATTACACAGACAATCTGTATTTATTTAAGAACATACAGCATAAAGGAGAACGTTTTAAGGCCAGGCTCAGTGGCTTACACCTGTAATCCCAGGACTTTGGGAGCCCAAGGTGGTGGATCACGTGAGGTCAGGAGTTCGAGGCCAGCCTGCCCAACATGGTGAAATCCCGTCTCTACTAAAAATATAAAAATTAGTGGGGCATGATGGCTTGCGTCTCTGGCCCCAGCTACTTGGGAGACTGAAATAGGAGAATTGCTCGAACCCTGGAGATGAAGGTTACAGTGAGCCAAGATTGGGCCACTGCACTCCAGCCTGGGCAACAGAGTGAGACTCCATCTCAAAAAATTAAAAAATTTTTAAAAAGAGAAAAATTGGCCAGGCACGGTGGCTCACGCCTGTAATCCCAGCACTTTTGGAAGGTTGAGGCAGGCAGATCACGAGGTCAGGAGTTGGAGACCATCCTGACCAACATGGTGCAACCTGTTTCTACTAAAAATACAAAAATTAGCCGGGCATGGTGGCACGTGGCTGTAATCCTGGCTACTCAGGAGGCTGAGGCAGGAGAATTGCTTGAACCCAGGAGGTGGAGGTTGCAGTGAGCCGAGATCACATCATCACACTCCAGCCTGGTGACAGAGCGAGACTCCATCTTTAAAAAAAAAAAAGGAGAAAAATTTAAATCATTTGACCTTTCTACCCATCAGTAATCACTAATAACATTTTGATATATCTACTTTTATGATTTTTTTCTAGGGAAGTTATCTATATCAGTAGTTACATTTTTTTAACATGTTGATTTATAGCTGTTTTTTGCTTGTTTGTTTGTTTGGAGCCTGCCACCATGCCCAGCTAATTTTTTTGTATTTTTAGTAGAGACAGAGTTTTACCATGTTGACCAGGCTGGTCTCGAACTCTTGACCTCAGGTGATCCACCCACCTTAGCCTCCCAAAGTGCTGGGATTACAGGCGTGAGCCACCGTGGCCAGCCTGTTTTTTTTCCCATTTGTTAGGTCAAATCTATAAATACATTGAAAGAGTATGACCCAAGAGGATTTCTTGCAGTATCTAAGAATTATAAAATCACTTTATATATACATATTTACACTTTATGTGTGTGTGTATAGTGTGTGTGTGTATACATATACCTTTTTTTTTTTTTTGAGATGAAGTCTCACTCTGTCGCCCAGGTGGGAGTACGGGTGACAGAGGAGGGCATACTCGATGTCGGTTCACTCAAACCTGTGTTTCAAGCAATTCTTCTGCCTCAGCCTCCCAAATAGCCAGGCGAGCGGTCACATGCCTAGCTAATCTATAAATTGTTACAAATTATTACCTTGATAGATCAAAAACAAGAACGAAAGCGATACGCTTGCTTATCTTTGTAGATGAGAAAATTCAGCTATTTCAATTAAAAGCTTTAGTTAACCTAAGAATAGGATAATTTATTTTTATTCTTAAATATTTAAATAATAATGATGCCTGCATTTCTACCCAATTGATTTAAAAATTGATAACATTAAAACACATTTTATAAAGTAAAGCTTGTTAGGTAAAGTCTCCTTTGGCCACCTCTGTCTAGTGACAACCCATACATACCATGAAGTTTGTGTATATTCTTCTAGTTCTTTTTTTTTTTTTTTTACAGAGATGGGGTTTCACCATGTTGGCCAGGCTGGTCTCGAGCTCCTGACCTCAGGTGATCCGCCCACCTCGGCCTCCCAAAGTGCTGGAATTACAGGCATGAGCCACCACGCCCAGCCCTTTGTAGTTCATTTTTTTTCTGTTACAACATTGCTTGCATACTTTAATATGATCAAGACGCGTTCTCTGGGCCAGGTGCAGCAGCTCACACCTGTAATCCCAGTGCTTTGGGAGGCTGAGGTGGGCAAATCGTTTGAGCACAGCCTGAGCAATATTATGAGACTCCATCTCTATAAAAAATTAAAAAATGAACTGGGAGTAGTTTTGCACTCCTGTGGTCCCAGCTACTCAGGAGGCTGAGGTGGGAGGATCATTTGTGCTTGGGAGATTGAGGCTGTAGTGAGCCATTGATATGGTTAGACTTTGTCTTCCCACCCAAATCTCATCTTGAATTATAAACCCCATAATTTCCATTATCCCCACGTGTCAGGATAGAGACCAGGTGAAGGTAATTGAATCATGGGGGCAGATTCCTCCATGCTGTTCTCCTGTTAGTGAGTTCTCAGGAGATCTGATGGTTTTATAAGGGGCCCTTCCCCCTTCACTCAGCCCTTCTCCTTCCTGCTGCCTTGTGAAGAAGATGCTTTGCTTCTCCTTCACTTTCTACCATTATTGTAAGTTTCCTTAAGCCTCCCCAGCCATGCTGAACTGTGAGTCAATTATACTTCTTTCCTTTATACATTTTTTTTTTTGAGGTGGAGTCTCACTCTGTTGCCAGGCTGGAGTGCAGTGGCGTGATCTCAGCTCACTGCAACCTCCACTTCCTGAATTCAAGCTATTCTCCTTCCTCAGCCTCCCTTGTAGCTGGGATTACAGGCGCCTGCCTCCACACCCAGCTAATTTTTGTATTTTCAGTAAAGACGGAATTTCACTGTGTTGGCCAGGATGGTCTTGATCTCTTGACCTAAGGTGATCCATCCGCTTCAGCCTCCCAAAGTGCTGGGATTACAGGTGTGAGCCATCATGCCTGGCCTCCTTTATAAATTATCCAGTCTTGGGCAGTTCTTTATAGCAGCTGAGAACAAACTAATACAAGCCATGATTGTACTACCGCACTGCAGCCTGGGTGACAGGATAAGACCCTGTCTCAAAAAAAAAAAAGGGATTGTTACCTATAGAAAATTTAAAGGAGTTGAGTAATTCACAATAACAACCCAAATTATAAAATACCTAGGAGTGATCTTAACAACATAGCCTATATAAAACTTGAAATGTGCTGTAGATAAGTAAATAGATGTATTTATGTCAAGTAATGGGAAAAACTAGAAAAATTATTGGTGTTATTTAGTCCTAAATTTATCATATAGGTTTAATACAACATTAATAGTTGAAGAGAACTTACATTTGCTTTTGATATTTCCAGTTCTACGATGTGTTTATTACTACAGTCAAAACAACCTCACTGGCTGACTTCTGCATGTCCCATCATGTTAAAAATGACTTTTCCTGATCAGAGTTTTGAGTTGACTGAAAGGCAGGGTAGTTTTTACAAGGTTACTGTTTGAAACATCAATGAAATCCAGAGCACATGGGCATGTGCACATATACACATACACACTCACATGCTATAATCGAGACTTCCATTGAATGAAGATAATGGTAGTATAATGGACAATTTTATAGATAGTGCTGATGGATGGCCTCTAATTACTCATTGAAGATTCGTGGGTTTTTGAATTCATCAAACCAGTGTTTATCTTGTGGTAGCTAGAGTTACATCATATCAGATTGTAATCTATAGCTATAGCTTTCCTTTTTTCTATTGCATAAAAAGATTGATATTATATCTGACCTATTTAAGCATTGTAAATTTCTTATTTAGGTTTCCTTTGGTGCTTCTATATTCTTTGTTTCTCTTAATTTATTTCCCAAAATAATTTAGATGTTCTAAAAGGTAGGCCTGGCTGCTTTATTTTGTCCATTTCCTCTCACAGGGTGAGTCAGTCTTTTTCTCACTTCAGTTTAGAGCTCGGTAATCAAAGGGCACAAATAGCAAGAAGGTTTAAGAATTATATCTTAAATAGTACAAACAAAAATGGCACCAAAGAAAGGACATTCCTGCTAGGTTGGGGAGCTTGGCTTAATGCTAAAGGTATGTATTTGTTTAGTTCTGGATATAATCTCATAATGCATCCAGGGTAGAGGGCTTAATGTTGGTTTCAATAAAGGCCAGTTACTATCCTAACCCCATCTCAAAGGTGAATGATGGATGGATGTATGATCAGTGGACTGAATGACTTATTAATTCATTTTTGTGGGTGCATTAATTTCATTTTTATTAATAAATTTTTGTTGGCTTACCGCCCTAACTGCCATGAAGGAAAACAATGAGTAAGTTACATTTTCAGCTCTCAAAGAGGAGATTGAGAACTTTTAATGTAAGACAGAGGGAAGCGATTTTATACAGATAAAAATACTTGTGTTATTGGGATTTCCTGCCATGTTATTCAGCATGATTTGTACTTAAGGAAATTATTAAAACTTAATTGTATAGCATCTATATAGTCAGCCCTCTGTGTCCGAGGGTTTCACATCCATGGATTTAACCAACCACAGATTGAAAATACTTGGAAAAAAGAATAATTATACAATAATAAATGATAATACAATTTTTTAAATATGATATAAAAACTTTACATCACATTTACACTGTGTTAGGTATTATAAATAATCCAGAGAAGACTTAAAATATTCAGGAGGGTGTGTATAGGTTATATGCAAACACTTTACCACTTTATATAAGAGACTTAAGCATCCATGGATTTTGGTGTCCAAGGAGAGTCCTAGAACCAATCCCCCTTGGGTACTGAAGGATGACTGTATTTCCCTTCTTTTCCTTTACCTTTTATTTTTAAGGCTAGTCAAATGAAGCAGTGGGAGTGGAGAAGGAACAAAGAAATCTGTAAATGGTTGTGATCAATTAATTGTAAATCCCACTGCACTCTGACCAGCCTGTATTTCTTTTTCTATATCTGTGTTCTTTGAACAGTTTCGTGGCAGTGTCTTTAGGGTAAGTTTTTTGTTTTATTGTGTTTGTTTTGTATCTAAAAAGAGAATTTGGTGAACATGGGGAAATAGGAAAAAATGGAGACTTTTTTTTTTTTGAGATGGAATCTCACTCTGTCACTAGGCTAGAGTGCAGTGGCATGATCTTGGCTCAGCTGCAACCTCCACCTCCCAGATTCAAGCGATTTTCCTGCCTCAGCCTCCCTAGTAGCTGGGACTACAGGTGTGTGCTACCACGCCCAGCTAAATTTTTTTGTATTTTTAGTAGAAACAGGGTTTCACCATGTTGGCCAGGATGGTCTCGATCTCTTGACCCCATGATCCGCCTGCCTCAGCCTCCCGAAGTCCTGGGATTACAGGTGCAAGGCACCGTACCCAGCCTAAAACTAGAGACTTTTTTTTTCTTTGAGACAGAGTTTCGCTCTTGTTGCCCTGGCTGGAATGCAATGGCGGGATCATGGCTCACCACAACCTCCGCCTCCGAGGTTCAAGCAATTCTCCTGCCTCAGCCTCCCGAGTAGCTGGGATCACAGGCATGTACCACGACACCCGGCTAATTTTGTATTTTTAGTCAAGATGAGGTTTCTCTATGTTGGTCAGGCTGGTCTCTAACTCCCAACCTTAGGTGATCCTCCCACCTCAGCCTCCCAAAGTAATGGGATTACAGGTGTGAGCCACTTTGCCCAGCCTAAAACTAGAGACTTCTTAACTACCTTAGAGAATTAGAAGCATGGCAGCTCATGCTTCTAATCCCAGCACTCTGGGAGGTGGGAGGATCCCTTGAGCCCAAGAGTTCAAGACCATCCAGGGGCAACATAGCAGGACCTCATCTGAACAAAAAATAAAATAAGCTAGGTGTGGTGGCACACGCCTATAGTCCCAGCTACTCAAGAGGCTGAGATGGAAGGACTGTTTGAGCCGGGGAGGTTGAGTCTGCAGTGAGCCGTGATCGTGCCGCTACATTCCAGCCTGGGTGGCAGAGCAAGATCCTGCCTCAGATAAATAAATAAATATCATGCATACTCATAAAACATACTTGTACATGGCTAATAATAATGCTTCAAGTAGCGTAAATATGGTTAAAAGGTTACGTAAACCTATGCTTCAGTAATTTTGGGTTTCTCATGAAAGACTACAGCTAGAGTGTTTTTTGTTGTATATCTAGGTTTAGAGAATTGGGAGACAGAATACTTGGGAACTTGAATTTAGTTTATTTTCTAAGTTTTAACTTTCTTCAAATCTTTTGTTAAGAGTTATTCACACATAACAGAGTAGAGATAAATTTGAACTCAACATTGTTTTATTTATCTTCTAATTTTTCAGATGGCAGTTCTTACCACTTAGGGAAATGATCAGAAACCAGGAAACATAAATCAAGGAGAGAAGAAATAGAGACCAAAAATCAGCTTTGAATGATTAAAAATTGGTAGTGCTGCAGTTTTGTCCTTCTAAATGTTTCTCATAGGAACTAGAAAAGCAGAGCTATTTTTATTTATTTATTTATTTTTATTTTTGAGGCAGAGTCTCGCTTTGTTGCCCAGGTTGGAGTAAAATGGTATGAATGTAGCTCACTGCAGCCTTGACCGTCTAGGCTCAAGCGACCCTCCTGCCTCAGCCTCCTGTGTAGCTGGGACCACAGGCATATGCCAGCACTCCCAACTTTGTTGCGCAGGCTGGTCTCCACCTCCTGAGCTCAAGCGATCTTCCCACCTCCGCCTCCCGAAGTGCTAAGATTATAGGTATGAGCCACCACAGCCAGCTGAAGAGCTATTTTTATTTTATTTTATTTATTTTATTTTTTCAAGATGGAGTCTCACTCTGTTGCCCAGGCTGGAGTGCAGTGGCGCGATCTCGGCTCACTGCAACCTCTGCCTCCAGGGTTCAAGCAATTCTCCCTGCCTCAGCCTCCTGAGTAGCTGGGATTACAGGTGCCCACCACCACACCCGGCAAATTTTTGTATTTTTTTAGTAGAGACGGGGTTTCACCATGTTGACCAGGCTTGTCTCAAACTTCTGACCTCAGGTGATTGACCCACCTCGGCTTCCCAAAGTGCTGGGATTACAGGTGTGAGCCACCACGCCCAGCTTTATTATTATTTTATTTATTTATCTTTTGAGATAGAGTTTCACTCTTGTTGCCCAGTCTGGAGTGCAATGGCATGATCTCAGCTCACTGCAACCTCTGCCTCCCCATTTCAAGCAGTTCTCCTACCTCAGCCTCCCGAGTAGTTGGGATTACAGGCATGCACCACCACACCCAGCTAATTTTTTTTCTTTTCTTCTTTTTTAGTAGAGATGGGGTTTCACTATGTTGGCCAGGCTGGTCTTGAACTCCTGACCTCGATCCTCCCACCTCAGTCTCCCAAAGTGCTGGGATTACAGGCATGAGCCACCGCACCCAGCCCCAGCTGATTTTTATATTTTTAGTAGAGACAGGGTTTTACCGTGTTGGTCAGGCTGGTCTCAAACTCCTGACCCCAGGTGATCCTGCCTTGGCCTCCCAAAGTTCTGGGATTACAGGCATAAGCCACCACACCCAGCCTTAGTTTTTAAATTTTTATTTATTTATTTTGAGACAGAGTCTCACTCTGTCGCCCAGGCTGTAGTACACTGGCACAGTCTTCAGTTCACTGCAGCCTCCACCTCCCAGGATCAAGCAGTTCTCCTGCCTCAGCGTCCTCAGTAGCTGGGACTACAGGCATGCAGCACCACACACAGCTAATTTTTGTATTTTTAGTAGAGAAAGGGTTTCACCATGTTGGCCAGGCTGGTCTCAAACTCTTGACCTCAGGTCATCTGCCTGCCTTGGCCTCCCAAAGTTTTGGGATTACAGGGGTGAGCCACCAAGCCTGACAACAAAGTGCTTTTGAATTACTGGCTTGAGCAGGTTTTATAGAAACACTAGTCATCCTAGTTCTTCTACAGGAATTTTTATTGAGTCATAGTATAACTAGGTGTTCATTACTCAGAATTTTTATTTAGTAGAGGATGAAGGCTATATTGTCCTGTACATATACTGGAAAACAATACTGTTTAAGGAGATTTCTTGTTAGGAATTTCTGCATAAGTTTTATAAATGTTAGAGCCAGCTATCATCAGACACATACTGTGTTCCCACTGGATATCTAGTGTGGGTAATACTCAGATTTTTTTTTTACTCACTTAAAGTGAATTTGAGGGCCAGCTGAGTTAGGAAGAGTTGTGAAAAAGGGAGAAGGAAGATTAAGTGGCAGTGGCTAATAGTAATCTCTTTGAGTCACTAGTCAGTCACATGTTTCACAACTGTGATGTGGGCTCCTTGATTTCTGACTAGTTTCTACACATTATTGATACCTCTTAGTTCCTTAATAGATGTCAACTGGACTTCGTTTTTATGAATATTATGTGATTTTATAAAGCACTCCTTCAGAGCCATAAAATAATAATAATAATAATAATGTCCTTTGCATCAACATGGATACAGCTGGAGACCATTATCCTAAGCAAATTAATACAGAAACAGAAAACCGGATACAGCATATTCTCACTTGAAGTTAAACATTGGGTACACATGGACACAAAGATGGGAACAATAAACACTGGAGATTTCAAAATTGAGAGGGAGGGAGTAGGGGAAGGGTTGAAAAGCTACCTGTCCAGTACTTAGTACTTCATTAACTACTTGGGTGATGGGACAATTAGAAGCCCAAACCTCAGCATCACACAGTATATCCATGCAACAAACATGTACATGTATCCTTTAAATCTAAAATAGAAAAAAAAGTAATAATAAAGCACTTTTTGAAAAAACGATTAAGGCTCCTTAATCACTTTTATTGTAACTTCATAAAATCTACCTTCAGCTCATGAAAAAGTACCATTTGGAGTAGAAAGAATGGATGGCCAGTAAGATGGAAGTTGATTTTCAACTGGTAACAAATTAATATACTCTCAATAGGTCTTAAGATGAAATAAAAACCATTCCTGGGTTTCTTAGACTTTATTATTATTAATGCAAGGTGTGGTGGTGTCTGCCTGTAATCCCACCTACTTGGAAGGCTGAGGCAGGAAGATCACTTGAGCCCAGGAGTTCAAGTTCAGCTTGGGCAACATAGCGAGATCCTGCTTCTAAAAAAAATTAAATTTTTAAATTGTTATTAATACTCATAGCATTTAACTGAGCGTTATTAGAAAAGTTGTAGTATTCACTTTTTAAAGAATGAGTATCAAAGATTGTGAATATGGCCGGACAGTGTCTCATGCCTGTAATCCTAGCACTTTGGGAGGCTGAGGCGGGTGGATCACTTCAGGTCAGGAATTTGAGACCCACCTAGCCAACATGGCAAAAAAATATATATATATACAAAAATTAGTCCAGGTGAGGTGGCTCATGCCTGTAATCCCAGCACTTTGGGAGGCCAAGACGGGCGGATCACAGGGTCAGGAGTTCGAGACCAACCTGGCCAATATGGTGAAACCCTGTCTCTACTAAAAATACAAAAATGAGCCAGACATTGTGGCACATGTCTGTAGTCCCAGCTACTCGGGAGGCTGAGGCAGGAGAATTGCTTGAACCCAGGAGGTGGCGGTTACAGTGGGCTGAGATTGCACCACTGCACTCCAGCCTGGGCAACAGAGGGAGACTCCATCTCAAAAAACAAAAAACAAAAAACAAAAATTAGCCAGGCGTGGTGGCGCACGCCTGTAATCCCAGCTACTCGGGAGGCTGAGGCAGGAGAATTACTTGAACCCAGTAGGGGGAGGTTGCAGTGAGCTGAGACCGTACCATTGCACTCCAGCCTGGGTGACAGAGTGAGACTCCATCTGAAAAAAAAAGAAGTGAGATCTCAGCAGAACTTTTTATTTACTCTCCCAGCAAACTCAGGATAACCTAGCCATCCTTGGCAATTCATCATTCCCCCAATTTCCCATGAGTCTGTTACCTCTACGCCACTGCATTCCAGCCTGGGTGACAGAACAAGACTCCTTCTCAAAAAAAAAAAAAAAAAAAAAAAAAAAAAGATTGTGAATATAAATAGTCCAGTAGTTTGAATCTAAATAAAATGAAACTTTTGTTTAGCTGCGCAGATTTCTTCAGAGTATACTACCAATAGTATTTGGCATTATGAAAAACAAATACCACATGCTGATAAAACCTGGAATTGGTTCTTTAGGATGCTCTTTTATTACTGGAAGACTTTTTTTTTTTTTTTTAAATAAAGACCCCCCGCTGGTCTCAAACTCCTGGGCTCAAGCAGTCCTCCCACCTTGGCCTCCCAAAGTACTGGAGCTACATTAATGAGCCTGGACTGCACCTGGCCTGGAAGACTGCGGAGTGGACTTTAAAAATCCTTTAACTGGCCAGGCTTGGTGGCTCACGCCTGTAATCCTAGCACTTTGGGAGGCCAAGGCGTGTGGATCACCTCAGATCAGGAGTTTGAGACCAGCCTGACCAACATAGTGAAACCTGTCTCTACTAAAAATACAAAATTAGCTAGGTGTGGTGGCCCATGCCTGTAATCCCAGCTACTTGGAAGGCTGAAGCAGGAGAATCGCTTGAACCCAGGAGGCGGAGGTTGCAGCAAGCTGAGATCAAGCCATTACACTGGGCTACAAGAATAAACCAGTATTATTTGGGGTAAGTGGCATGAGTATCTGGTGATTCCAGTGGCCCTGCCTTAACTTTAACTTGCTGTCTCTTTCAGCCTGTTCTTCAGGCTAGTTCACATGAAGTACAACCACTTTCTTCTAAGGATCTTAAGCCTCACAGTTGTGATTAAATGAGGGAGTATGTGAAGGTTCATATGACAAATGTATCTCCTTTGTCACTACTTGCAAAGCAGTATGTTCTCAAAAAGCATCATGAACATACTGTTTTTTCCCCACAAAAGTAAGAGTTTGACAGCAGCTCCCAGGATTGTGTGGAATGATAGAATAGTCCATGGTCTTGACATTTTTTCTGGCTCCGTGAGAAAAGTTTCACTGTTGGAGACCAGAAGAAATGTAGAGACCATGGACTTTTCTATCCATGGTAGAACAGTGGATTAATAGTCTACCTTGGATAAATATAGTGGATGAATAATCTACCATGGTGGAATAGGATCTCTAAGAAAAGCTTAAAGAATGCTGTTTCTTCCCTTATACTCAAGATTAATAAATACTCGTTGCATGTATACTATACACCAAGTGTCCTAAGCATTGAGAGTTTAAGGATAAATACATCATGGGCCCTGCCCACAAGGAGTTTCTAGCTTAATTGAGAAGTCTGAAGATTACTGCAGTTCAGAGTGGTATGCTTTATAACAGAGTATGAGTACTTAGGCTCTATGCAAACACATATTGGTGGGTGTAAGTGTGTCTAGCTTGGTCCTGAGGTCAGAGAAAAAAATTTTTTGGTGATATGTCCAGAAAAACCATAGTTATGATCAATTCTTTTTTTTTTTTTTTTTTTTTTTTTTGAGATGGAGTCTCGCTCTTATCGCCTAGACTAGAGTACAGTGGCATGATCTTGACTCACTGCAACCTCCGTCTTCCGGGTTCAAGCAATTCTGTCTCACCCTCCCGAGTAGCTGGGACTACAGGCGCCTGCCACCATGCCCAGCTAATTTTTGGGTTTTTTTATAGCAGAAACAAGGTTTCACCTTGTTGGTCAGGCTGGTCTTGAACTCCTGACCTCAGGTGATCCATGGCCTCCCAAAGTGCTGGGATTACAGGCGTGAGCCACCACACCTGGCCGTGATCAGCTCTTTACCTCTCTAGTATTATCTCTTGATGCTTGTACCTTTTTCTCACTTCTGTCATCCCTCCTATGACTGATTCTTTCAGATCTTAGATGTTACTACATTTGAGATATTTTCTCTTGCCAGGAACTGTAGTTCACACCTGTAATCCCAGCACTTTGGGAGGCTGAAGCAGGAGGATTGCTTGAAGCTAGGAGTTATAGATTAGCATGGACGACATAGAGAGACTCTGACTCTACAAAAAAAAATTTTTTTAAGCCATGAGTGGTGGTGTGCACCTGTAGTCTTAGCTACTTGGGAGGCCGAGGCAGGAGGATTGCTTAGCCCAGGACTTTGAAACTGCAGTGAGCCGTGATCACACCCTGCATTCCAGCCCAGACAACAGAGCAAAACTCTGGCTAAAAATAAAATCAAAATTTCCCAAGCCGGGCGCGGTGGCTCATGCCTGTAATCCCAGCACTTTGGGAGGCTGAGGCGGGTGGACACGAGGTCAAGAGATCGAGACCATCCTAGTCAACATGGTGAAACCCCGTCTCTACTAAAAATACAGAAAATTAGCTGGGCATGGTGGCGCGTGCCTGTAATCCCAGCTACTCGGGAGGCTGAGGCAGGAGAATTGCCTGAACCCAGGAGGTGGAGTTGCGGTGAGCCGCGATCGTGCCATTGCACTCCAGCCTGGGTAACAAGAGCGAAACTCCGCCTCAAAAAAAAAAAAAAAATTTCCCTGAACTCAGGACAAAGCTAGACACACACCCACCAATGTGTGTTTACATAGTGTCTGAGTATTCATACTCTGTTATAAATCCTGTTTTCTTTTTTTTTTTTTTGAAACAATTTCACTCTGTCCTGCCCAGGCTGGAGTACAGTGGCTCAATCTTGGCTCACTGCAACCTCTGCCTCCCAAGTAGCTGGGATTACAGGCATGCACTGCCTGGATGATTTTTGTATTCTTAATAGAGACAAGGTTTTGCCATGTTGTCCAGGCTGGTCTCAAACTCCTGACCTCAAGTGATCCACCTGCCTTAGCTTCCCAAAGTGCTGGGATTACAGATGCGAGCCACCACGCCTAGCCTACATCCTGTTTTCTTGAGCTGTAAGCACCTTATGGGCAAAAATTGTTGTTTTTAGCACCATCATAGTGCTGGGCACACAATTAGTGTTCAGCGAATCTTTAGGAGAATTCTGCTTGAGTGATTAAGGAAAGACCCATACAGAGGTGGTAACATTTGAACCAGTTCATTTTTTTGTGTGTATAAATTTTTTCTTTTTTGATATTGGGTCTCACTGTCTCCCAGGATGGAGTTCAGTGGCCCAGTCACAGCTGACTGCAGCCTCAACTTCAGCCAGTTCTTAATGGATGGGTAGAATTTCCCAAATGGATCTGGGAAAGAAATTCCTGGCCAAGGGAGCAATTTGTATAAGTAGATGAGACGATGAAGAGTTTGCAGTTGACTAGCAAGGCTTTCTAATTTCCACATGTAGTTTGAGGCACGTGTTATCAATTGTAGGATGTTACCTCCCATGACTATCCAGTGCCAGCCAACCTAGAGTAGCTCATAGGGTAAAGAAAAGAAAGCTACTCTTTCCCCAAATTATATATTTGGAAGTTGAAGATTAGTCTTTGATGTGAATTTGTATTCATGTGATTTGTTAGTAATTTCTGTTGGTCATCCTATCCTAGAGGAAAGTGACTTCTTCCTAACCTCACTGGAGTTTACGTCCCTGAGACATCTCAGGTCATAAGAAAGAAGTATGCTGAATTAAGCTGAGGGAGCTGTAATTAAAATAGTCAAGAGCTTATTTTCCTGGGTAATCCAATTTGTATTCAGACTTCAGCATAAAAGTACATTTAATTTAAAGCTTTATACTCTTGGGATTGATCTTATAAACTTTATTAAACATATAAACATGGGTCCAGGCACAGTGGCTTACCACTGTAATCCCAGCACTTTAGGATGCTGAGGTGGGTGGATCACCTGAGGTCAGGAGTTTGAGACCAGCCTGGCCAACATGGTGAAACCCTGTCTCTAATACAGAATTAGCTGAGCCTGGTGGCAGGTGCTTTTAATTCCAGCTACTTGGGAGGCCGAGGCAGGAGAATTGCTTGAACCCAGGAGGTAGAGGTTGCAGTGAGCCAAGATCGCACCATTGTACTTGAGCCTGTGTGACAAGAACAAAACTCTGTCTCAAATAATAATAATAAAATTTCAACCAGCAAGAGAAGGAATTAGATACACTTACATATCATGGTTTTCAAATGAAAATACATATTCTCACTACAAGTTAATTCACTATAATACAATTTTTATGGTGAATTTAAAACACCAAGCACATTCCAAAAGAACTCTGGCTCAGACACGAACCGTGAAAGCCTACTGTGATCTCAGTCTGTCTTTGGTAATGAAGCCCAATGACTAACGTATAAGAAGACAATTCAAACTATAGTTTGTTCAGAAAAAGGAGGCTAAAGTCTTCCTCATCTTCTGGATGGAACCTAGGAAAAATATTCTACAATGTCTTACTGCTTATAAACAATTTTTAACAAATTAGCATTAGCTTAATGGAGGGAAGGAACAATTCATGGCTTGCTGATGAGAAAGAAATTCAATTCAGATTTATGCGGCCTGCTTTGGAGCAACTTGTGCTGTTAGCTGATGATCTTAAGTTTCTCTGTTGAGCATTACCTGTGGAACTGTCCAAATCTAGGCGTTTAGGAAAAGAATATCTTTGGTATGCCCAGCAATGTATAAGTGATACATGGTAATTAGAAACAGTTCTTCAAAAAAACAAGAAAGACTTGGGTCGGGTGCAGTGGATCATGCCTGTAATCCCAGCATCTTGGGAAGCTGAGGCTAAAGGATCTCCCTTTATTTATTTATTTATTTATTTATTTATTTATTTATTTAAGTACAACTTTAAATTTTTCTCCCACTAGGTCTTCCCAGGTCTTGAGGCCAGGAGTTTGTGACCAGCCTGGGCAACATAGTGTGACCCAATCTCTACAAAAAAATTTGAGAATTAGCTGGGTGGGTGGCACATGCCTGAAGTTCTAGCTACACAGGAGGCTGAGGTGGGAAGATTGCTTGAGGCCAGGAGTTACAGTGAGCTATGATTGCACCATTGCACTCCAGCCTAAGTGACCAAAGCAAGACTCTGTCTCTAAAAAAAAATAAAAATAAAAAAAGGCTCTCGTTAGAGGGCTTTAAGTGCCGTCTAAATCTCAATGGTAGCTTCAATTCCTTTGTCTATTAAATCTTATTTTTCTAACATGTTAATTTTTTTTGAGGCAGGGTCTCACTGTGTCATCCATGCTGGAGTACAATGGCATCATCTCAGCTCACTGCAACCTCTGCTTCCTGGGCTCAAACAATCCTTCTGCCTCAGCCTCCCAAGTAGCTGGGACTACTAGCATGTGCCGCCATGCCTGGCTAATTTTTGTTTTTTGGTTTTTTTTAGAGTCAGGGTTTCACAATGTTGCCCAGGCTGGTCTTGAACTCCTGGATTCAAGTGATTTGCCCCACTTGGCCTCCCAAAGTCCTGGGACTAGAGGTGTGAGCCACTGCACCCGACCTAAGGTTTCTTGACCTTTCCCTAAATAAAACAGGAAAAGAATCACAAATTTTAATTCTACTACTTCCCCCTGAGGCACTAAGCTGTGAAGAAAAAGTACTCTAAAAAGGGAGTTATCTTATTAGCTAACAAATAACAAGAGATAGCTGTCTACTTCTTACAGAGTTAAAGTCAGACTTCCTTTTACGTTTCTAAAACATAATGCATGGAAAATTAAAGTGAACTCAAGGCTTTATTGTTTATTTTAATGCCATTAGTGTGCCAGTATCATCCTACTTTTCTGCTTGTCTGCTTACCAATTAGCACAGAGTAAATACTGATTGTTAGAAGAAAAATGAAACATGATGGTCAGGCAACATGTAGTGTTTTGGCAGATAAGTAATAGACTTAGCATTTCTTTCCTTCTTTTTTTGTTTGAGGCAGAAATTCGCCCTGTTGCCCAGGCTGAAGTGCAGTGGCGCAATCTTGGCTCACTGCAACCTCTGCCTTCCAGGTTCAAGCAATTCTCCTGCCTCAGCCTCCTGAGTAGCTGGTATTACAGGTGCCAGCCACCACACCCGGCTAATTTTTGTATTTTTAGTAGAGACGGGGTTTCACCACATTGGCCAGGGTCTCAAACTCCTGACCTCAGGTGATCTGCCTGCCTCAGCCTCCCAAAGTGCTGGGATTACAGGAGTGAGCCATTGTGCCAGGCTGGAATGCAGTGGCGTGATCTCTCTGCTCACCACAACCTCCACCTCTCAGGTTCAAGCGATTCTCCTGCCTCAGCCTCCTGAGTAGCTGGGACTGGGATTACAGGCACCTGCCACCACGCCTAGCTAACTTTGTATTTTTAGTAGAGACAGGGTTTCACCATGTTGGTCAGGCTGGTCTCGAACTCCTGACCTCAGGTGATCTGCCCACCTTGGCCCCCTAAAGTGCTGGGATTACAGGCGTGAGCCACCTCGCCCAAACTTGCACTAGTAATTATTGTTGTATACCTTTATAACATTAGAAAACTGAGACTTAGAGAGGTGAAGTAACTTGCCTAGTGTTAACACTTAATGAGTGGTAGAGCTGGAATTAAAATTTCAATCTGACTCCAAAGCTCATGCTCTTAAGCAATATGCTGTATTGGCTCCATGATGACGATGATGGTGATAACAATTTTGTTAATTACAGTATGTTGAGCACCTCCTGAGTGCCAAGCAATACATTTGCCACCTTTTGTATTCTCATTTTACAACAGTGGAAACTGCTTATGCTCGTGGTCTGCTTTTAGGCTAATATATATAAGTACCTAGGTTCCCAAGTATTGGGCATTATTAATTGAATTGCAGTTTCAGTGCATTTTTCCTTTTACTCTTTCCTATATGGTCAATATCTTAATGTTTTTCTAATTACTTCCAATTAATATTGGTAGTAACTTAATGTTGTCTGAATGTTTCTGTACTTTTTTCCCTTACTGATGCCTTAGCATTGACGTTTTCTTATTTGTTACCTTTGCTTTTTTTTTTCCCCCTCTATCAAAAGCAGATAATGGGGCTAAGATAATAAGAGAGAAGAGAATGTACCAAGGACAGGCTAAGTAAGAGAAAGTTCAGATGCTAGAAATCTTTCTGGGATCTCAGTTTGGAGAACAAAGATTTAAATGAAAATTTCTATTTTTTGTAGCTGTCTTTTTAAAAAAAATTATTTTAATTTTTTTCTTTTTTTTTAGAGACAGGGCTCACTATGTTGCCAAGGCTGGACTCAAACTCTTGGGGTCCAGTGATCTTCCCAACCTCAGCCTCCTGAGTAGCTGAGACTACAGGTGCACGCCACTGCACCCAGGGGTAGCTGTCTTTCATTGAAGGAATATTAGGGCTTTGGTACTTACAGGTTTGGTGATATAAGACACAAGATTTGACCTTACTATCCCTAGTTTTCTTATCTGAAAATAGGGTAAATAAATATACCTCCAATGCGTGGTTAGTTGTGGTGATGATTAAATGCAATAACTAATATAAAACTCCTTAGTACAGTAATCAAAATTATTAGCTTCCTCTTTTACCTTTAGATGTTAGTGGAATAATCCAGGTTATGTGGAGGATATGTTAAGGTTGTATTATGTGTGGGTTTTTTTTTACATTTAGAAAATTTATGGTAGTATACCAAATAAAAATTTATCAAGCTATATCCTTAATATTTATGTACTTGGCTGTATGTAAGTTAGTTATGGATAAAAAAGGAAAAATCAGTGTGCAAATTGGACCTTCATTTGCTGCATGTGATTAGATGATATTTCCATGTATTATGCCCAGCATGTAGGGCTACTCCCTGTATTTTTTTATTCCCCGAGATCATATGGAGATTATTGAGTTTTAGCAGGAAGAGAACTATTATATAATACCTTCCAAATATTTATTTCAAGCTTATTGTTTTAATAAACAGATTTTCAGAAATATTTGTTTGTATTCTCAGAAAAGGTATATTCAATCCTAAAATATTGTTTCTAATGTTATTAATTCCCAGTACATAGATCGCACCGTGCTCTGGGCATGCCCACCTACAGGTAGGAAATAAAATTTTAGAATAAGCAGTGTGTCTTAGTCTATTCAGGCTACTATAACAGAATACTAGAGACTGTGGGGCTTAAACAACAAACATTTCTTTCTTTCTTTTATTTATTTTGAGACAGGGTCTTGCATTCTTGCCTAGGCTGGAGTGCAGTGGTGTAATCACGGCTCACAACTCACCTCCTGTGCTCAAGCAGTCCTCCCACCTCACCTCCCCTCCCTCCATTAGCTGGGACTACTGGCACATGCCACCTTGCCTGTCTTATTTTTAAATTTATTGTAGAGACAGAGTCTCATTATGTTGTCCATGCTGATCTTGAACTCCTGGACTTAAGTAATCCTTCAGCCTCGACCTCCAAAGTGCTAGGATTACAGGCAAGAGCCACCACGCCCAGCCACAGACATTTATTTCTAACAGTTCTGGATACTGGGAAGTCCAAGATCAAGGTGCCAGGAGATTGGGTATCTGTGAGGGCCTTCTTCCTGGTTTTCAAACAGTTGTCTTGCGTGCCCTCACATGATGGAAAGAGAGCGCTCTCTGGGTCCTTTTTGATAAGGTACTAATCCTATTAGTGAGGGCTTTACCCTCAATGACCTAATTATCTCCCAAAGAACCCACTTCCTATCACTATCACATTGGGGGTTAGAATTTCAATATGTAAATTGTAAAGGGACACAAACATTCAGTCCATAATACCATAACACAGTGAAATCTGATACTTTTGAGGTAAACTTGTGTCTAAAACATACCTTTGAATGGACTACTGGTCCTATTAGCCTTTTACTCATAACCATCCTGTTAATTACATTTGTAAATTATTTGGCATGCTCTTGAGCAGGCTCCCTTTCTCTGTGACTCAGAACTTGGAGAGTTCCAACCAAACTCAAAGTCAGGAACAGGGGGTGTGGACTTTTGAGCTATGCCAGTCAGCAGCTAGAATGTTGTTGGCAGTCTCCTCCCCTTCCTGCACATCAGCTCTACACAGTGTGCATTCTGGAATGACAGGCATTTCTGTGTGAAGAGAGCCAGTGTGAAGACAGTTTTGTAAGAACTACAAGTGCCCAGGCTGTATGGGAAGCAGAAACTTCAGCAGATGAACTGACTTCATGCCCTTTCCTGATGTTTGGCAGTGACACTGAGAGAGGATCGCATGTCCCCTCTTTATGTGGATTTATCTTTTAAGAAAAGTTTGCTTTTGTCCGGGACAGTTTGTTGTTGTGAGATACATCAGACAATATAATCATGGGGCAAGCTGATGTCTCCAGACCGGTAAATCCAGATGCAGTTGGTGAGTAATAGAAGGCAGAGAAACAGAAAATCTTGACAGATGCAAGACAGATTTACAGGTGAACTTGAGTATTTATGCGAAGTTAAACACGAGAATGTTGATGATCCTAACTTTGGAATGTTTATGTTTCTGAGGAATGAATGAAGTCATACAGAGCATGTCGAGAAACTTTTAAAGAATTAAGTTTTTTAAAACTAAAAACTTAAATTCAGTTTATTAACTTATCACTCACAGTTTTGTTTTACTTGATCTCTTTGAAGTGTTTTATATCATATTGCTAAGGAATTATCTGTTAATTTCTTGCCATTACTGAAGTGCTGCAGAAACTTATTTAGAATTCAGAGATATTTTACTAGTATTTTACACAACTTGGAAAATAGAATTGTTGACTTCTATAAACAGAACCACTTTTAAGAATTGACTTAAGTTTTTAGACTTGGTTATACATTTTCCAAATATGTCTCAGGCATTTTCCATTGTGCTGGTGTTTCCGTTTCTCATAAGTCAACACTTTGATATAAACTTTTCTGAAGTTGATACTTTACATTTGAAATGTTACTATCTAAGGGATAGAGACCAAGCTAATTGTGAGTATAGCTCAGAGTTTCAAATCTTCTATATGAAGATTTGACTATTTGACAAGTAGTCACTTATCACTGCAAGCTCATTTTCCTAATCTTGTAGGGTTTTATGTAAGATGACAATCATAAATTGGGAAAAATAGTTTTAAGTAATGTTCATTAAAGGGTCGCTTAAATAGAAGCAAAACTAGGGAAAGCCTGTGAATCATTTCTGGACATTATAATATTTGCAAAAGATTTATACCTTCACTTTGATTTACGGAGCAACAGAAAACATGTTCAGTCCTAGGCTGCAGTTTTGTTTTTTGGGTTTTTTTTTTGTTTTGTTTTGTTTCAGAAACAAAAAATGTGGGTGACTTTTTTTAAAAAGCACAAAAGTATGGAAACAGGTAACAGTCCCAAATATTTCATAATGTAATCAGATTGTGTTTCTAAAGGTAGTGTTTTCACCTGAGAACTTCCTAGATGAAATATCGTCAGCATTTTTTTTTCACTTATTACTGAAATGGAGGCACATGGATCACAAAGAGTCATTCAGCAACAGATTTTCAGAACTGAAGTCAGGATTTGACTCACTTTACTTTGATCACTAGGGCTGTGTCTTTATCAATTCATTAACTCACTTAAAAAAGTGAAATGCTTGGCCGGGCGCGGTGGCTCAAGCCTGTAATCCCAGCACTTTGGGAGGCCGAGGCAGGTGGATCACGAGGTCAAGAGATCGAGACCATCCTGGTCAACATGGTGAAACCCCGTCTCTACTAACACAAAAAATTAGCTGGGCATGGTGGCGCATGCCTGTAATCCCAGCTACTCAGGAGGCTGAGGCAGGAGAATTGCCTGAACCCAGGAGGCGGAGGTTGCGGTGAGCCGAGATCACGCCATTGCACTCCAGCCTGGGTAACGAGCGAAACTCCGTCTCAAAAAAAAAAAAAAAAAAAAAAAAAGTGAAATGCTTTATAAATAGAAAAAGATATAAAGAAAAATATAAAGAATCGTCTGGGACCACTACCCTGCCTAACAGATGAAATTTAGAATGTAAAGATAAACTTCACCCTATCCTTCTCTTTATGTCTGCATTCCCTTCTGATGACATTGTGCTTCTTTGTTCCCATAATTAAACACTCTCCTATATTTGATAAATAACTCACTTTTGGGGGCTGTAAATTCTCCTGTGCTTTCTACGCCAAACCTTAGTTCTTTGTTAGCAAGCGTAGTAAGGACTCAATGCTAGGCATTTATCTATGAGATGAAAATGAAAGGGCTTTGAAAAATAGTAAATTGTAAAGCAAGTACAATTTAGTGGTGAGTGATGGTATTTATGAAGAATGCCCATCTAACATCTTTATACTGTATTTAAAAAGTTCATCTGAGTAAAGTTTGGTTTGTTTTTTGTTCTTTTTTTGAGATGGAGTTTCGCTCTTGTTGCCCAGGCTGGAGTGCAATGGCGCGATCTCGGCTCACCGCAACCTCTGCCTCTCGGGTTCAAGTGATTCTCCTGCCTCAGCCTCCCAAGTAGCTGGGATTACAGGCATGCACCACCACACCTGGCTAATTTTTATATTTTTAGTAGAGGTAGGGTTTCTCTGTTGGTTAGACTGGTCTCAAACTCCCAACCTCAGGTGATCCACCTGCCTTGGCCTCTCAAAGTGCTGGGATTACAGGTGTGAGCCACCGAGCCTGGCCAAAGTTAGGTATTTTTATGCTTCTAAAAAAAATAAGCATCAAATTCATCAATTCTTTTCCTACCAGCAGCCCTAATAAAAGGCATTTGAGAAAGAAATAGAAATCACTCAGGAGCCTAACTAAGGTTTTTATGTTTTCTCTGGATTTAATGTTGGGGTTTTACTTCCTATTATCTAGATAATAAGTAGTTGACTATCAGCAATTTTCATGGACTGACTCCATTATTATGCTATTTATAATTTAGGATGTATTCTGTATGAGCAGATCAGGATGAGGCTATGAAGGTTTAACATTGAAAACCTTGAAGACCATACCAATTCTATTAAAGGTTTTCACCAAACAACAATTTCTTAATTTAATTTTAAAAAGCTTTATGTGGGTAGCTCTTTGGAAAATCTTACCAGATTATTTGGAAGGATACAAAGTAAATTAAAACCTAAACTATTTGTTTACTATTCTAGGCCTATAATAAAGCACTTAGTTTTGAGCTTTGGAATTAATAGTACTAGGTTTGGCAAGTCAACCGATGCAAAACACATGAATGAGTATATTAAATTGACTTATTATTACTTTCAGGTACTATGACTAACGTAGAGGCCCCTATGTAGATATTACTCATGTCTATGCCCTCAAGAAGTTTGTTTTCTAGTTGAGAATTTAAAATATGAAAAAAGGTATCCACAATATTTGTAAAAATTTTTTTAATATTAAGGCATACTTCTTTTTTTAATTTGATTTTTTTTTTTTAACTTAAAAAATTTTTTTTTTGTAGAAATGGGGTCTCACTGTTTTGACCAGGCTGGTCTCCGGCTCCACCCTCAATTGATCCTCCCACCTCAGGCTCCCAAAGTGCTAGGATTATAGGTGTGACCCACCAAGCCCGACCCATTCCTTTTTTTTGATTAATTGATTCCCTTGACTTATAATGAAAGCCCAGAGCTATTTACCAGAGTCTGCTTTCAAATAAATTACCTTTGCATGAGGACTCATATGCAAATTTGTGAGATATTATCATCATATCCAACCAGAGTTTCTACCATAGAATCTTTCTAACAACTGGTAAACTGAGTATTTGAATGTAGATTGGGAATCTATGCTGTGGTATCCATTCAAGGAAATAAGCAGTTGCTCTCATCAGTTAATTTTAAAAAATTATCCTTAAATAAAGTACATTCATAAGAAGCATGTAGATTTAACTAGATAAACATTGAAATCAGGGCAGAGTGCATTGCTTCATGTCTATAATCCCAGCACTTTGGGAGGCTGACGCAGGGGAATCACTTGAGTCCAGGAGTTTGGGACCAGCCTGGGCGACAGAGGGAGACAATGCTTCTACAAAAATAAAAATTTAGCGGAGTGTGGCGGTACTCATCTGTAGTCCCAGCTACTTAGGAGGCTTAGTTGGGAGGATTGCTTGAGCCTGGTAGGTTGAGGCTGCAGTGACTCATGATTGCATCTCTGCACTCCAGCCTAGGTGTCAGAGGGAGACACTATCTCAAGAAAAAGAAACACAAACTTTCAAATCCTATTTTGTAGTTCTTAATAAACATAAAAATTGTTCACCAAAATCCTTTACTATGTGTCATATTAAAACAACTAGCTAATTATCACATATCCTTAAATTAGGCACAAGACCAAAGAATTTTTTCAATTTATTTTTTATTTTAAAAAATATTTGTTTGTTTATTTGCTTATTTGTATATTTGTTTATTTTTGAGAAGGAGTCTTGCTCTGTCGCCCAGGCCGAAGTGCAGTGGCACCATCTCAGCTTACTGCAACCTCTGCTTCCCAGGTTCAAGTGATTCTCCTGTCTCAGCCTCCCGGGGAGCTGAGACTACAGATGCCTGCCATCAAGCCTGGCTAATTTTTGTATTTTTAGTAGAGACAGGGTTTTGTGATGTTGGCCAGGTTGCTCTCAAACTCCTGACCTCAAGTGACCTGCCCACCTTGGCTTCCCAAAGTGCTGGGATTACAGGTGTGAGCCACTTCGCCTGGCCAATTTAATTTTTTTTTAATTGATAATAATTGTATCTGTTCATGGGATATATAGTGGATATTTTAATATGTATGATGTGATCAGATTAGGGTAATTAGCATATTCATCGTCTCCAACATTTATTATTTATTTGTATTGGGAACATTGAGATCCTCCTCAGCTATTTGAAATTACATATTATTGTTAAATATAGTCATCCTGCAGTGGCATAGAACACCAGAATTTTTTCCTCCTATGTAGCTGTAATTTTATATCCTTTAACAAATCTTTCTCTATCCCTCGCTTCCCATTATCCCTCCCAGCCTCTAATACCTCTGTTGTACTTTTTACTCCTATAGGATCAACTTTTTATAGCTTCTATGTATGAGTGAAAACATGTGGTGTTTAACTTCCTGTTCCTAGCTTCCTGTTCCTAGCTTATTTCACTGCACCCTCACCAGCACTGGCTACTTTTTGTCTTTTTGATAATAGCCTCCTAACTGGGGTGAGATGATACCTCACTGTGGTTTTGATTTGCATTTCCCTGATGATTGGTTATGTTAAGCATTTAAAAAATGTATTTGACCAGGCAGAGCGTGGTGACTCACGCCTCTAATCCAAGCCCTTTGGAGGCCAAGGAGGTCGGGAGTTCAAGACCAGTCTGACCAACGTGGTGAAACCCCATCTTAAAAAAATTAATTAATTAATTTTATTTTATATATATTTGACCATTTTTATGTCTTCTTTTGAGAAATGTCTCTTCAGTCCTTAGTTCCATCCATGTTGCTGAGAATGATAGGATATTATTCTTTTTCTTTCTTTCTTTCTTGAGACAGGGTCTTGCTCTGTCACCCAGGCTGGAATATAGTGACACAATCACAGCTCACTGAAGTCTCAACCTCCTAG
Source organism: Aotus nancymaae (assembly GCF_030222135.1). Classification (NCBI taxonomy): domain Eukaryota; kingdom Metazoa; phylum Chordata; class Mammalia; order Primates; family Aotidae; genus Aotus; species Aotus nancymaae. The sequence continues at coordinate 25,053,548 of NW_026988467.1, forward strand.
GTTCAAGTGATCATCCCACCTCAGCCTCCCAAATAGTTGGGACTGTAGGCACATGCCACCACACCTGGCTAATTTTTTTATTTTTTGAAGAAACCAGGCCTCACTGTATTGTCCTTAGTGATCTCAAACTCCTAGACCTGGACTCAAGTGATTCTCCTGCCTCAGCCTCCCAAAGTTCTGGGATGACAGTTGTAAGCTAGTATATCTGCCTCGTTCTTTTTTGTGGCTAAATAGTATTCCATTTTGTATATATACCACAATTTCTTTATCCATTCACCTGTTGTTCAGCACCTAGGTTGATTCCATATCTTGGCTGTTGTGAGTAGTGCTTCAGTAAACATGGAAGTGCAGATATCTCTTTGATATAATGATTGCCTTTCCTTTGGATATATTCCCAGTAATGGTATTACTTGATGACATGGTAGTTCTATTTGTAGGTTTTTTTTTTTTTTTTTTTTGAGGAACCTCCATACTGTTCCCCATAGTGGCTATACTAGTTTACATTCTCACCAACAGTGTATAGTGTTCCCTTTACTCTGCACCCTCACCAGCACTGGCTACTTTTTGTCTTTTTGATAATAGCCTCCTAACTGGGGTGAGATGATACCTCATTGTGGTTTTGATTTGCATTTCCCTGATGAATAGTTATGCTGAGCATTTAAAATATATGTTTGACCACTTTTATGTCTTCTTTTGAGAAATATCTCTTCAGATCATTTGGTCTTTCCCATTTTTATATTATTTAATTATTATTTTTTAAGACAGTCTCTCTATGTTGCCCAGACTGATCTTGAACTTCTGGGCTCACGCAATCCTCCCAAAGTGCTGGGATTACAAGCATAAGTCACTGTACCCAGCCCTTACTAATTTTAATCAGAAGGACCAAATAATTTTAATAAACCATTTGGTTTAGAACTTTCCTTCTCTGCCTTTCCATTTACCCTCTCTAGCTCTTTTTTCTTTTTTGCTTCCTCATTTACCTTAATTCACTGATAACTTTTTTCCCCCACTTTTCTTTTGCTTAGTAACATATTGCTATAAAAGATACTGTACATTCTCTTTCTTACATTCCTTTTCTATCACCATTTGATTTATTTTCTCTGAAATTTAAGAGTCATTGGTTCTGACCCTCATGATAATGGAAGTAGTTTTTCGGAACATGATTTGGAAATATATTATCCCCCATCTCTACAAAATGTTTAAAACTTACCCAGTTGTGGTGTTGCACACCTATAGTCCCAGTTATTCAGGAAGCTAAGATGGGGGAATCACTTGAGTCCAGGAGGTTGAGGCTTCAGTGAGCCATGATCATGCCACTGCACTGCAGCCTGGACAACAGAGTGAGACTGTGTCTGAAAAACAAAAAGAAAGGAAAAGAAGTATATTATCACTTAGAGGCACATACTAAGGAGATTGGTGAATGAATAAAATTTAACGTAGCTACATAACAACAATAAAACAGGAGTAAATAATAGGTTAATTTAAAATAAAGTACTTCATGGGATTTTGGAGAAAAAGACTTAGTAGTATTTGGTTATCGGAATTATAAAACCATTTCTGATACCTTTCTACTGTTTATCTAACAGTAAATGCTTTCTTTTGAGAAAGAAGAAACAGGCATTCTTTTCTCAAGTAATCCAGTATTCAGGAGGTGGTGGCAATATAGGGGTCTGTCATAAACTTCTTAAAGGATTCTCTATTATTATCAAATTTGGAATACCAACCAAAAATTATTGATCCATCTCTCTGCTCAATGGATTTTCTAAATAGGCTATTGATAAGGTTTGGATCTAGGTCCCCAACCAAATCTCATGTTGAATTGTAATCCCCAATGTTGGAAGTGGGACCTGGTGGGAGGTGATGGGATCATGGGGGTAGATTTCTCACAAATGGTTTAGCACCATCCACTTAGTATTCTCCTGATGATAGTAAGTTCTCCTGAAATCTGGTCATTTAAAAGTGTGTGACACCTGCCCCCTTGCTCTCTTGCTCCTGTTCTGGGCCATGTGATGTGTCTACTCCCCGCTGCAGCCAGGCAGATACTAGCATCATTCTTCCTATGCAGAATGCAGAACCATCAGCCAATTAAACCTCTTCTCTTTATAAATTACCCAGTCTCAGGTATTTCTTTTTATTTATTTATTTAGACAGAATCTCACTCTGTTGCCCAGGCTGAAGTACAGTGGCATGATCTCGGCTCACTGCAGCCTCTACCTCCTGGGTCCAAGTGATTCTCCTCCTATAGGTACCTGCCACCATGCCCAGCTAATTTTTGTATTTTTAGTAGAGGTGGGGTTTCACCATATTGTCCAGACTGGTCTCAAACTCCTGACCTCAGGTGATCCTCCTACCTCTGCCTCCCAAAGTGCTGGGATTACAGCGAGACTGGACTAATACACCTATTATCACAACCTATATATGTATTTCCTCTTTCCTTTATTTTTTTATTTTTATTTTATTTTATTTTTTTGAGGCAGAGTATCACTCTGTCACCCAGGCTGGAGTACAGTGGCACGATCTTGGCTTACTGCAACCTCTGCCTCCTGGGTTCAGGCAATTCTCTTGCCTCAGCCTCTTAAGTAGCTGGGACTACAGACACACACCACCACACTCAGCTATGTATTTCCTCTTTCCACTTGCAAGTAAACTTTGGAAAGTTTGAAGATTTTATTCAAAGTGAATAGCTTATATTCTGGCCTTTCACTATAAAAACATACCCCCAACCTGAAATTTTCATATCAGAAAAGTGTGCACATTAAGTTGCTAGTGGTAAAGTAACATCACTTCTTGATATAATTATGGGCAGAAAACTTTTTCCAGAGGTAGAATCTCAGACATAACTGTACCTGCAAGTTCAGAGAGAGACCTTCCACCTGATTATTTTCTCCTGAGTGCTTTACCCAATTCTTCCTAATTCCCAAGGGTCAGAGCTATGCAATATTTCCACAGGAAGTTGTGGGCCTTCTCTAGACAAAGCCTGCTTTGTTCATTAGTGGCAGGTTTACTTTCTGTAATTTTGCCAAAGTTTTCTGAAACAGTTCTTTAAATCCTTTAAATAATAATCCTTTAACAATAATCCTCTTTTAGAAGGCCAAAATGAATAAATACAGTAGTGTAAATACCATAAATGAACGTTCTACATTTACAATGCTCTGATACACTGTGAAAAAGTTGTTTATAGCAAATCTGTTTCCAGCTAGGTGGGCTTAAAATACGTTAAACAGACTAAACCATTATGAAGCTATTTGGTACTTCTTCATAGTTAAGTATATATACCTTGTTGAATTAAATCATACATCTTAAAATTTTAGACAAATAGGCTGGGCAGGTGGCTCATTCCCGTAATCCCAACAGTTTGGGAGGCCAAAGCGGGCAGATCACCACTGGCCAGGCTGGCTGGAACTCCTGACCTCAGGTGATCATGGCACTGCACTCCAGCCTGGGTGGTGACAGAGTAAGACTCTGTCTCAAAAAAAAAAGAAAAGAAAACCTGATAAGGTGTAAAACATAGAGATAGAGTTCATACAGATTCAATAACTTTTGTTACTTGTTACCAACTCAATTAAAGGAGGGGAAAGTAAAGGGTATGTTGAAAACTGTTTTCTGTGGATTCCAATTGCCTGTGCATTACCTTGCCATCCAACGTGGATGATTAAGAGGCCAGGCATGATAGCTCATGCACTTTGGGAGGCTGAGGCAGGAGGATTGCTTGAGGCCAGGAGTTCAAGACCAGCCTGGGCAACATAGCAAAACCTGATCTCTACTCAAAAAAATTAGCCAGATAAGGTGGTATGTGCCTGTAGTCCTAGATTCTCAGAGGCTGAGGCAGGAGGATTGCTTGAGTCCAGGAGTTCAAGGTTGCAGTGAGTTATGATCATGCCATTGCACTCCAGCCTAGGTGAAAGAGTGAGACACTGTCTTAAAATAAACAAAAAAAAAAACTGGCTGTGCCGGGTGCAGTGGTGCACCCCTAGAGTCCCAGTGACCTGGGAGGCTGAAGCAGGAGGATTGCTTGAGGCCAGGAGTTTGAGGGTGCAGTATAATATGTATCTGTAGCAAATAGTTAATGAATACTTTGTCTGAAGATGAAAAGTGCTAAGTGGTTTTTATAAATATAATACATTTATTTAAAAATCGTGGCCTGTGACCAGGCGTGGTGGCTCACACCTGCAATTTGGGAGGCTGAGGTGGGTAGATCACCTGAGGTCAGGAGTTCAAGACCAGCCTGGCCAACTTGGTGAAACTCTGTCTCTACTAAAAATACAAAAAATTAGCTCAGCATGATGGCAGGTGCCTGTAATCCGTTACTGTTACCTGGGAGGCTGAGGCAGGAGAATCCCATGAACCCGGGAGACAGAAGTTGCAGTAAGCTGAGATCACACCATTGCACTCCAGCCAGGGCAACAAGAGCGAAACTCTGTCTCAAAAATAAATAAATAAATAATAAATCACTGCCAGGTGCAGTGGCTCATGCCTGTAGGCTGGGCGCATTGGCTGATGCCTGTAATCCCAGCACTTTGAGGTCGGGAATTCAAGACCAGCCTGGCCAACCTGGTGAAACCCCATCTCTACTAAAAATTTTAAAAAATTAGCCAGGCATAGTGGTGGACACCTGTAATCCCAGCTACTCGAGAGGCTGAGGCAGGAGAATCACTTGAACCCAGGAGGCAGAGGTTGCAGTGAGCTGAGATCACACCATTGCACTCCAGCCTGGATGACAGAGCAAGCCTCCATCCCTCCCCCAAAAAAATCACCCCTGAAATTTATATGGAACAACTAAACTTGGACTTAAAAACTTGAATTAAATATTGACTAGGAAAAATATGGTGGTTGAGAGAGACATCCAAGATGGCTGATCACTAGCAGCTCAGGATTGTAGCTCCCAGAGAAAGCGCATGGAACGAGAGGACGCCACACTTTCAGACGAATTTTTGTTACCCACGGACCGGAAGATTCCCAGCGGAGGAGCCCCACGGGTCGCCAGGGTGACTCTTGTGGCCAGCATCGCGGTTTTGCCAGCGCCCCGGCACAGCAGTTCTTGGTGCAGAGTAGACGGGACTGGGTCCCCTTTTGATCGACGTTTGGAGCTCCAGGAAGGTGGAGTTGCCCATTTACCTGATTGGAGAGGGGACTCAAGGGAAGCCAGACCAGAGATTCCCGGGCAGAAAAGCACCACAAATCTTAATGCTGCTGTTTTGGCCTGCGCAGTGGGTTGCTCAGATTTCGGCGCCAGGAATCAACAAGTTGGACATCCACTCAGAGACCTAATTTGAAAGTAGGCAATTACAAAGACGACAGGTGGATGAACTCACAATGAAGGAAAGAAACCAGCGTAAAAAGGCTGAGAATACCCAAGATCAGAATGCCTCTCCTTCTACTGTGATGACCTAATCACAGTTCCTCATCAACAAGAGAACAAGGCCTGATGGAGAACGAGTGTGTTCCAATAACAGATTTAGGCTTCAGAAAGTGGATAATAAGGAACTTTAGTGAGCTAAAAGAACATATTCTAGCTCAATGTAAAGAAACTAAGAACTTTGAAAAAAGGTTTGATGAAATGCTAACGAGAATTGACAACTTAGAGAGGAATATAAGTGAATTAATGGAACTGAAGAACACGATACGAGAACTTTGCGAAGTATGCATAGGTTTTAACAGTCGAATTGATCAAGCAGAAGAAAGGATATCAGAGGTCGAAGACCAACTTAATGAAATGAAACGAGAAGACAAGATTAGAGAAGAAAGAGTAAAAAGGAATGAGCAAAGTCTCCAAGAAATATGGGACTATGTGAAAAGACCTAATTTACGATTGATAGGTGTACCTGAATGTCATGAAGAGAATGAATCCAAGTTGGAAAATATTCTTCAGGATATTATTCAGGAAAACTTTCCTAATCTAGTAAGGCAGAACAATACTCAACTCCAGCTAATCCAGAGAACACCACAAAGATATTCCTCAAGTAGAGCAACTCCAAGACACATAATCACTAGATTCACTAGGGTTGAAATAAAGGAGAAAATTCTAAGGGCAGCTAGAGAGAAAGGTCACGTTACCCATAAAGGGAAGCCTATCAGACTCACAGAAGACCTCTCACCAGAAACCCTACAAACTAGAAGAGAGTGGGGGTCAGTATTCAATATCCTCAAAGAAAAGAATTTTCAACCCAGAATCTCATATCCCACCAAACTAAGCTTCATACACGAAGGAAAAAGAAAATTTTTTGTGAACAAGCAAGCACTCAGAGATTTCACCACCACCAGGCCTGCTTTACAAGAGCTTCTGAAAGAAGCACTACAAACAGAAAGGAACAACCAGTATCAGTCATCCCAAAAACTTACCAAAACATAAAGAGTATCTCTATAATGAAGAATCTACATCAACTAATGGGCAAAATAGCCAGCTAGCATCAAATGACAATATTGAACTCACAAATATTAATATTAATTCTAAATTTAAAAGGGTTAAATGCCCCAATCAAAGACACAGACAGGTAAATTGAATAAAAAGTCAAAACCCATTGGTACACTGTATCCAGATCTATTTCACAAGCAACGACATACAAAGACTCAAAGTAAAGGGATGGAGGAAGATTCACCAATTAAATGGAGAGAAAAACAAAACAAAACAGGAGTTGTAACTTTCATCTCTCACAAAATAGACTTTAATAGTAACAGACTAAAAGAAACAAAGGACATTACATAATGGTAAAAGGATCAATGCAACAACAGGAGTTAATGATTATAAATATATATGCAGCCAATACAGGAGCACCCAGATACATAAGACAAGTTCTTAATGACTTATAAAGAGACCTGGACTCCCGCACAATAATAGCGGGAGATTTTGACACCACATTGTTAATTCGACGGATCAACGACATAGAGAATTAATAGGCACATCTATGATTTGAACTTAGACCTGGAATAAGTAAACTTAGTGAATATTTATAGAATTCTCCACCCCAGGTCCACAGAACATACATTTTTCTCAGTATCATATTACACCTATTTTGAAAGTGACTACATAATTGGAAGTAAATCACTCTTCAGCATTTGCATAGCATTTCACAGACTTAAATGAAATATTGATTGGCTGTTTGTTTGTTATTTTCTTCCCTTATTCCTTCCTGTCTCCGTTGTTAAGCACAATTATCAGCATAAAAGAGGTTTTTAATACCTATTTTTAGATTGCATTCCAGCCTGGGCAATAGAGCAAGAATCCTGTTCTCTCTCCCCACTTTTCTTTCTCTTTCTTTCTTTCTCTCATAAAAAATATAAAAATAAAAATAAAAATCTGGAGACAACAGATGTTGGAGAGGATGTGGAGAAATAGGAAGGCTTTTACACAAAAAAAAAAGAAAGAAAAATATGGTGGCTGAAAAAATCACTAGAACTCTGCATAATTCTTGATATAAAAGACAAGCCTATGATATTTGAGGTAGTACAACTTGAATGAGGGAGTAAGTAGTTTAAATACCAGGGCTGGTTTCAGGGTACTTCTCAAACAGGAAACTCCAAACTGTAATTTGGTTATCTTCCTCTCCCAGCCTCCGCCCCCTCCAAAAAACACCAAGACTCCCAACTCTGTGACATGCCTTCCTAATGGGCTGTAGCTGCATGACTCAAAGAAAAAGGTGTTTTCTTTGGAACACACAGTTCTAAAAGTATAGCCAGCATCCTACACCCTGATTTCTGGCAAAGGGAAACTACCTTTTTTTTTTTTTTTTTTGTGCTTATAGAAAACAGAATGGGGCCATAGTCCATTTAAAATGCCATAACTAGTTTAAACAGAAACAACGGGATATCCAAATGTGACTGCATGCCTATATTTTCTCTGTCAAATTGGAAATTAGAGTGAGCATTTTATAAAATCAGAGATGCTGAGAACAAAGATTTATGTGTAAATTGGCATATGAACAGTTTCAAGCTCACCTTTCTTAGTCCTTTATCAGTACAGAACAAATTTGGGTGTACTTACATCATTTTTAAAAAAAAAAACAGTGATGATTTCTGGATACCTGAATATATTTTTTTGGTTTGTTTTGTTTTTTGAGGCAGGGTCTCCCTCTGTCACCCAGGTTGGAGTACAGTGGTATGATCACACCTCACTGTAGCCTCAATTACCTGAGCTTAAGCAGTTCCCCCACCTTAACCTCCTGAGTAGCTGGGACTACAGGTGCATGCCACCATGCCCAGCTAATTGTTGTGTTGGTTTTTTTGTTTGTTTGTTTGTTTGTTTTCGAGAGGGAGTCTCACTCTGTGGCCCAGGCTGGAGTGCAGTAGAGTGGTCTCAGCTCACTGCAGCCTCTGCCTCCCGGGTTCAAGAGATTCTCATGCCTCAGCCTCCCAGATAGCTGGGACTACAGGCATGCATCACCACACCCAGCTAATTTTTTGTTTGTTTGTTTTTTGTATTTTTAGTAGAAACAGGGTTTCACCATGTTGACCAGGCTGGTCTCGAACTCCTGACCTGAAATGACCTGCCCACCTCAGCCTCCCAAAGTGCTGGGATTATAGGCACCAGCCATTGCACCCAGCCTAATTTTTGTGGAGATGTTGTCTCAGTATGTTGCCCAGACTGGTCTTGAACTCCTGGATTTAAGCAGTCTGTCTGCCTTGGCCTTCCATTATGTTGGGATTACAAGCTTCAGCCACCATGCCCAGCCTATTCTTTGTTCTGTAATGTATTCATCTGTCAGTTTCTCTTTGTTTCCATTACAGTTTCTAAGCAATGCAATTGAATCTTCTTGTCAAACAGAAATTCATACTAAGAAGCTTGAACTATTGTAGTAGGTTTTTGTTTTTGTTTTTGTTTTTAAGATGCAGGGTTTTGCTGTGTTGCCCAAGCTGGAGTGCCATGGCTATTCACAGGTGCAATTATTCATATCATAATACAACCTCAACTCGTAGACTCAAGCAATCCTCCTGCCTCAACCTCCTGAGTAACTGGGACAACAGGTGCATATCACTGTGCCCAGTGTTATTGTAGCAGTTTTAGAGATAAATGGCTTAATTAGATTTAGTCAGCCAATGCTATGAAGGACTTATGCATTACTTTTTTTTTTTTTTTTTTTTTGAGACGGACTCATTTGTTGCCCAGGCTAAAGTACAGTGGCATGGTCACAACTCACTACAGCCTCAACCTGCTAGGATCAAAGCATCCTACTGCCCCAGCCTCCCAAGTAACTAAGACTATAGGGAAGCACCACATCTGGCTATGTTTTTATACCTGGCTATTTTTGTTGTTGTTGTTGTTGTTGTTGTTGTTTGTTTGTTTTTGGTTTTTGTGGGGGTTTTTTTTTTGATGGAGTCTCACTCTGTCATCCAGTCTGGAGTGCCTTGGCATGATCTTGGTTCACTGTAACCTCCACCCCACCCAGTTCTAGCAATTCTCCTACCTCAGCCTCCCAAGTAGCTGGGATTGCAGGCACCTGCCACTGCACCCAGCTAATTTTTGTATTTTTAGTAGAAACAGGATTCACCATCTTGGCCAGGCTGGTCTTGAACTCTTGACCTCGTGATCCACCCACCTCAGCCTCCCGAAGTGCTGGGATTATAGGTGTGAGCCACTGTGCCCAACTATTGTTTTACTATTTTTGTAAAATATATAACACAGGGTCTCCCTATGTTGCTCAGGCTGATCTTGAACTCCTGGGCTCAAGAGATCCACACCACCTCAGCCTCTCAGAGGGCTAAGATTAAAAGCATGAGTCATCATGTTTGGCAAATGTATGCATTCTTTAAAACTCCATCAGCCGGGCATGGTGGCTCACACCTGTAATCCCAGCACTTTCAGAGGCCGAGGTGGGAGGATCACGAGGTCAGGAGTTCGAGACCAGCCTGACCAACATGGTGAAACCCCGTCTCTACTAAAAATACAAAAATTAGCTGGGGTGATGGCACATGCCTGTAACCCCAGCTACTTAGGAGGCTGAGGCAGGAGAATCACTCGAACCCAGGAGGCACAGGTTGCAGTGAGCCGAGATCACACCACTGCATTCCAGCCTGGGTGACATACTAAGACCCCGTCTCAAAAAAAAAAAAAAAAAAAAAAAAAACTCTTCATTATACAGCTAAAACACTTTTACCTGGTATATATAGATCATTAAATTTGGTTTCTAGCTCCTTTAGCACAGTATTATACTCGTGGCAAACTAAGAGAATATACTTAAAAGAATGCTTAGAATCCAGATTACAGTTGACTTTTAAACAACACAGGTTCCAACTGCATGGGTTCGCTTATGTGTGGATGCTTTTCAATAAATGTATTGCCAAATTGTTTGGAGATTTACAACAATTTGAAAAAAACTCACAGACAGGTCAGATGTGATTTTTTTTCTGTAATCCCAGTACTTTGGTAATCTGAGGCAAGAGGATTACTTGAAGCCAGGAGTTCAAGGTCGACTCTGGCAACACAGTGAGACCTCATCCCTACATAAAATTTAAAAATTAGCCAGGTGTGGTGGTACATGCCTGTTGTCCCAGCTACTCGGACAGCTGAAGCTGGGAGGATCGCTTGATCCCCCCAGGAATTGGAAGCTACAGTTAGCTCTGATCTTGCCACTGCATTCCAGCCTGGGCAAGAGTGAGATGCTGTCTCAAAAATTTACAAAAGAGGCTGGATGTTGGCTCATGCCTGTAATTCCAGCACTCTGGGAGGCCAAGGTGGGTGGATCACTTGAGGTCAAGAGTTCGAGACCAGCCTGGCCAACTGTCAAAACCCCATCTCTGCTAAAATTAGCTGGGTGTAGTGGTGCACACCTATAGTCCCAACTACTCAGAAGGCTGAGGCAGGAGAATCACTTGAACCCAGGAGGTGGAGGTTGCAGTGAACCAATATTGTGCCACTGGACTCCAGCCTGGGCAACAGAGCCAGACTTCATCTCAAAAAAAATTGTTTTAAAAGAAAGGGAAAAAAATCTCTCAGACAAACCATGTAACCTAGAAATACTGAAAAAACTACAAGAAGATATGTCATGAATCCATAAAACATAGGTAGATATTAGTCTATTTTATCATTTACTATTATAAAATATTCACAACTCTATTATAAAAAGTTAAAATTTATGAAAACATATACACACAGCTACTTTCAGACCATACATGGCCCCATTTGCAATCAAGAAAAAAAGTAAACAAATAAAAAGTTGCTCTATTAAATCATAACTGCCTAAAATGAATAGGCCAGGCACGGTGGCTGATGCCTGTAATCCCAGTACTTTGGGAGGCCAAGGCCGGAGGATTACATGAACCAGGAGTTTGAGACCAGCCTGGGTAACTAGAGACACCTTGTCTCTACAAAAAGTAAAAATTAGCCAAATGTAGTGCTATGCGCCTATGGTCCCAGTACTCAGGAGACTGAAAAGGGATGATCTCTTGAGCCTGGGAGTTCATCTGCAGTGATCCAAGATCATACCACGGTACTACAGCCTAGGGGACAAAGCTAGATTCTGTCTCAAAAATAAAGGCCAGGCGTGGTGGCTCATACCTGTAATCCCGGCACTTTGGGAGGCTGAGGCGGGTGGATCACCTGAGGTCAGGAATTCAAGACCAGCCTGGCCAGTATGGTGAAACCCTGTCTCTACTAAAAATACAAAAATTAGCTGGGCATGGTGGTGGGTGCCTGTACTTCCAGCTACTCGGGAGGCTGAGGCAGGAGAATCACTTGAACCTGGGAGGCGGAGGTTGTAGTGAGAAGAGATTGTGCCACTGCACTCCAGCCAGGGAGACAGAGTGAGACTCCATCTCAAAAAATAAATACAGGCCAGGTATGGTAACTCACGCCCTGTAATCCCAGCACTTCGGGAGGCCGAGGCGGGCAGATCGTGAGGTCAGGACATAGAAACCATCCTGGCTAACACAGTGAAACTCCATCTCTACCAAAAATACAAAAAATTAGCCGGGCTGCTGGGCACGGTGGCTCACGCCTGTAATCCCAGCACCTTGAGAGGCCGAGGCGGGCAGATCACGAGGTCAGGAGATCGAGACCATCCTGGCCAACATGGTGAAACCCCATCTCTACTAAAATATTAAAAAATAGCTGGGCGTGATGGCTCGTGCCTGTGGTCCCAGCTACTCAGGAGGCTGAGGCAGGGGAATCGCTTGAACCCCAGAGGCAAAGGTTGCAATGAGCTGAGATCGCACCACTGCATTCCACTGGTGACAGAGCAAGACTCCATCTCAAAAAAAAAAAAAGTTAGCTGGGCATGGTGGCACGCACCTGTAGTCCCAGCTACTCAGGAGGCTAAGGCAGGAGAATTGCCTGAACCTTGGAGGCGGAGGTTGCAGTGAGCAGAGATCATGCCTCTCCACTCTAGCATGGCCAACAGAGCAAGACTCTGTCTCAATAAATAAATTAATTAAATTAAAAATACAAATAAATATAAATAAAATAAGTCCAGGCTCAGTGGCTCACACCTGTAATTCCAGCACTTTGGGATGCCAAGGTGGGCAGATCACCTGACAGGAGTTTGAGACCAGCCTGGCCAACATGGCGAAACTGTGACTACTAAAAATACAAAAATTAGCCAGGTGTGGTGGTATGCGCCTGTAATCCCAGCTACTTGGGAGGCTGAAGCAGGAGAATCACTTGAACCTGGGAGGCAGAGGTTGCAGTGAGCCGAGACTGTGCCATTGCACTCTAGCCTGGACAACAAGAGTGAAACTCCATCTCAAATAAATAAATAAATATAAATAAATTAACTGTAGTATATACCTTTGCTGTAATTTCATAGCCACCTCCTATTACTATTGAAGTGAGCTCAAGTGTTGCAAGTATCCACCTAAAATGCTGTCTGATGCTAATCTTCTAGTGAGCAGTTCTTCATAGCTTAGTGCAATATCGTAAATCTTGAATAACACCATCGGTCCTACACCACGTGTCACTAGTGTTACTGGAATTGCTTTTAAGAAGCAGAGAAGAGTCATGACATTATAAGAAAAAGCTGAAAAAAAAAAAAAGTTGAATTGCTTGATGTGTATCATAGATTGAGGTCTGTAGCTGCAGTTGCCTGCCATTATTTTAAGAATATAGTATATAGGTGGTGGCTGGGTCAGGGAAATGGCGGCTTCAGGAGAAAGCGGGACTTCATGCTGTGGAGGCACCACAGAGGAAGCATTTATGACTTTCTACAGTGAAGTGAAACAAATAGAGAAGAGGACTAGGTTCTAACATCCAAAAATCAGATTGAAAGATTCACCTGTCCTGATTCCTCTTACTTCAGTTTGAACCCACTTGAGGTTCTTCAAATAGATTCTGAAGTTACAGATGAAGAAATTTTAAAAAGGTTTCGGCAGTTATCTATATTGGTGCATCCTGACAAAGATGATGCTGATAGAGCACAAAAGGCTTTTGAGGCTGTGGACAAAGCTTACAAGTTGCTACTGGATCAGGAGCAAAAGAAGAGGGCCCAGGATGTAATTCGGGCAGGAAAAGAATATGTGGAATACCACTGAGTGCAGTGGCTCACGCCTGTAATCCCAGCACTTTGGTAAGCAGAGGCAGGCGGATCACCTGAGATCAGGAAGTCAAGACCAGCCTAGCCAACATGGGGAAACCCTGTCTCTACTAAAAATACACAAAACTTAACTGGGTGTGGTGGCGGGAGCTTGTAATTCCAGCTACTCGGGAGGCTGAGGCAGAAAGATCGCTTGAAGCTGGGAGGCAGAGGTTGCAGTGAGCTGAGGTTGCGCCACTGCACTCCAACCTGGGCAACAAGAGCTAAACTCCATCTCAAAAAAAAATAAAAGTCCGAGGCGGGTGGATCACGAGGTCAAGAGATCAAGACCATCCTGGTCAACATGGTGAAACCCCGTCTCTACTAATACAAAAAATTAGCTGGGCATGGTGGCGCGTGCCTGTAATCCCAGCTACTCAGGAGGCTGAGGCAGGAGAATTGCCTGAACCCAGGAGGCGGAGCTTGCAGTGAGCCGAGATCGCGCCATTGCACTCCAGCCTGGGTAACAAGAGCGAAACTCCGTCTCAAAAAAAAAAAAAAAAAAAAAAAGTACTAAATTAACAAGTTTGTAATAAGTCAAGGATGCACAGAATAAATGAGACAAATAGAAAGTGGATAACAAAATAGTAGACTTAAATTCAACTATGCCAGTAAAAGCATTAAATATAAAAGGCATAAATACTCCAGTTATCCTAGTACGTTGGGAGACTGAGGCCAAAGGATCACTTGAACCCAGGAGTTTTGAGACCAGCCTGGGCAACATGGTGAGACCCTGTCTCCACAAAAAATTTAAAAATCAGCAGAGCATGGTGATATATGCCTGTAGTCCCAGCTACTGAAGAGGCTGAGGTGATTGCTTGAACCTGGGAAGTTGAGGCTGCAGGAGCTGAGATCACACCACTGCATTCCACCCTGGGTGACACAGCAAGACCTTGTCTTAAAAAAAAAAAAAAAAAAAAAAAAAACTCCCCAGGTTCAAAAATCATATGATTCCTTAAATCTGGGAAGTTGAGGCTGCAGGAGCTGAGATCACACCACTGCATTCGAGCCTCGGTGACACAGCAAACCTTGTTTCAAAAAAAAAAAAAATTCCAATTAGATAATTATCAAGCCAGGCCAATTCCAGCACTTTGGAAGGCCAAGGTGGGAGAATCCCTTGAGCTTAGGAGTTCGAGACCAGCCTGGGCAATATAGCAAAACCCTGTCTCTACTAAAAATTATTTTTCAGTTAGACAGGTATGGTGGCTTACTCTCTTAATCCCAGCTATTCTGTAGACTGAGACCAGAGGATTGATTGAACCCAGGAGGTCAGGACTGCAGTGAATCGTGCTTGTGCCACTGCACACTCCAGACTGGGCAACAGAGTGAGACCCTGTCTCAAAAAGAATAATAAGAAGAAGATAATCATCAAACTAGAAAGAAAAACAAAATCAAGGCAAAAATGTTTCTAGAACAATAGAGGGAATTTCACAAAGATAGAAGAGTCCATTCAAAAGGAAGATAATCACTCTAAATTGATATATACCTCATAACAGCTTCAAAGTGTATAAAGCAAAAATTGGCCGAGTGCGGTGGCTCACCCCAGTAATTCCCAGCACTTTGGAAGGCCGAGGCAGGCAGATCACAAGGTCAGGAGATCGAGACCATCCTGGCCAACATGGTGAAACCCCGTCTCTGCTGGCG
Organism: Aotus nancymaae; assembly: GCF_030222135.1. Classification (NCBI taxonomy): domain Eukaryota; kingdom Metazoa; phylum Chordata; class Mammalia; order Primates; family Aotidae; genus Aotus; species Aotus nancymaae. The sequence goes on from NW_026988467.1 coordinate 25,068,688, forward strand.
CACACCTGTAGTCCCAGCTACTCGGGAGACTGAGGCAAGAGAATTGCTTGAACTCAGGAGGCGGAGAGTGCAGTGAGCTGAGATCGCGCCACTGCACTGCAGCCTGGGCGACAGTGCGAGACTCCGTCTCAAAAAAAAAATAAACAAAGTATATAAAGCAAAAATTATTAGAACTAAGAGAAATCACTTTCATAATTGGAGATGTTAACATACCTCGCTCAGTTACTGATAGGGCAAGCAGACAGCAAATCAGAAGGGATCTTAATGATTTGTATATGATTAACCACCTTGACCTAATTGGCATATTTAGGACACTATACCCCAAAATTGCACAATATACTTTCCATTACACATACTTGGAGATAATGTATTATAAATTTGGAAAGAAATAACTGTAAACTTCTATTGTTTATTTGTAATTTGGACCATATTTGAGATATATAGGAAACAGAAAGAAGACCCTCTCAGTTCCTCTGTAGGAATACCTTGCTGAGTAGGAAACATTGGAATAATGCCATAATTTTCTAGTTCATTTTTCTTTTCCTTTTCTTTTTTTTTGAGATGGAGTTTTGTTCTTGTTGCCCATGCTGGAATGCAATGGCGCAGTCTCGGCTCACTGCAACCTCTGCTTTCTGGGTTCAAGTGATTCTCTTGCCTTGGCCTCCCAAGTAGCTGGGATTACAGGTGCCCACCACCATGGCCGGCTAATTTTTTAATATTTTTAATAGAGACAGGGTTTCACCATATTGGCCAGGCTGGTTTTGAACTCCTGACCTCAGGTGATCAGCCCGCCTCTGCCTCCCACAGTGCTGGGATTACAGGTTTGAGCCACCACGCCCGGCCTCTTTTTTTTTTTTTTTTTTTTTTGAGATGGAGTTTTGCTGTCACCCAGGCTGGAGTGCAATGACGTGATCTTGGCTCACTGCAACCTCCACCTCCCAGGTTCAAGATTCTCCTGCCTCACCCTCATGAGTAGCTGGGATTATAGGTGTGCACCACCACACCCAGCAATTTTTTGTATTTTTAGTAGAGATGAGGTTTCATGATGTTTGCCAGGCTGGTCTCAAACTCCTGACCTCAGGTGATCCGCCTCAACCTCCCAAAGTGCTGAGATTACAGGAATGAGCCACCATGCCTGGCTCCTAGTTCATTTTTCTTCAACAAAGAAGCAGCCTATAGCCAGAGAATGTCTGCCTCTGTCTCTTTTAACTTCCATGAGGTTTCTGGATAATAATCTGGTATTGGGTTTAACACACCTGGCTGACCTTAGGACCCTAGGCTGACCTGGAGAGATTTTTTTTTAAAACAGATTCTCAAGTCCTACCTCCTGGAGATTCTGTATTTTGAAAAGGCAATTGGGTGGATTCCAAGTATTTGGACATATTTCGGAGTCTTAGAAATAATGTACTGTTTGTCTTGGAGAGTAGGGAGAAGAAGGGGAAGAAAGGAGGGAGAATATGAGGATATAAATATTAATGTGTAAATTTGAGATAACTGAGGCAGGGCCTGGTGTGGCTCAACTCCAACCTTGGAGGCAAGAGGAAAGACATCCTCTTCTAAAAGTTTTGTAAACATGAATAAGAAGCAAAGAAAATGTTGTCTTTGTTTTTTGTATTCAGTGGCTTTTTCTTTTTTTATACATTTTCTGTTTATGTATCAACCACTTTTTTTTTTTTTTTGAGACAAGGTCCCTATATTAAGCCATTCTTGCATTGCTGTAAAGAAATACCTGAGGCTAGACGCAGTGGCTCGTGCCTGTAATCCCAGCACTTTGGGAGCCTGAGGCGGATGGATCACGATGTCAGGAGTTCAAGACCAGCCTGACCAAGATGGTGAAACCCCATCTCTACTAAAAATACAAAAATTAGCCAGGCACAGTGGTGGGTGCCTATAATCCCAGCTACTCAGTAGGCTGAGATAGAGAACTGCTTGAACCCAGGAGGCAGAGGTTGCAGTGAGCCGAGATCCCGCCACTGTACTTTAGCCTGGGCAACAAGAGCGAAACTCCGTCTCAAAAAAAAAAAAAAGAAAGAAAGAAAGAAATACCTGAGACTGGGTAATTTATAAAGAAAAGAGCTGCCGGGCACGGTGGCGCGTACCTGTAGTCCCAGATACTCGGGAGGCTGAGGCTGGAGGATCACTTGAGCCCAGGAGTTCTGGACTGTAGTGCACTATACCCATCGGGTGTCCGCACTAAGTTCAGCATCAATATGGTGACCTCCTGGGAGCGGGGGACCACCAGATTGCCTAAGGAGGGGTGAACCAGCCCAGGTCGGAAATGGAGCAGGTCAAAACTCCCGTGCTGATCAGTAGTGGAATCGCGCCTGTGAATAGCCACTGCACTCCAGCCTGGGCAACAAAGCGAGACCTGGTCTCTTAAAATAAAATAAAAAAGAGCTTTATTTGGCTTGCAGTTCTATTGGCTGTACAGGAAGCATGTTGCTTGACCTGCCCTGCTTCTGGGAGGTCTCAGGAAACTTACAATCATGACAGAAGACCAACCAGGAACAAGCATGTCACGTGACCAGAGCAGGCCAAGAGGGAGATGCAACATACCTTTTTTTTTTTTTTTTTTAAAGACGGGGTTTCACCATGTTGGTCGGGCTGATCTTGAACTCCTGACCTCAGGTGATCCGCCCGCCTTGGCCTCCAAAGTGCTTGGATTACAGGCATGAGCCACCACGCCCGGCCTCGACATACTTTTAAAGGACCAGATCTCATGAGAACTCATTCACTATTGCTAAGGCAGCACCAAATGGATGGTGCTAAACCATTCATGAGAAACCCACTCCCATGATCGAATCACCTCCAACCACTTCCAATACTGAAAATTACAATTCAACCTGAGATTTGAATGGGGACACATATCTAAACTATAGCAGTATGGCTCTGTCACCCAGGCTGGAGTACAGTGGTACAATCACAACTTAATGAAGCCTGGACCTCCTGAGTTCAAGCAATCTTGTAGCTGGGACTGTAGGCACATCCCACCATGCCCAACTAATTTTTTTTTTTTTTAAAGAGACAGGGTTTCTTCATATTCCCCAGCTGGTCTTTCTTTACTTAAAAATGAAGAGGAGCCAGGTGCTGTAGCCAGTGCCTGTAATCTGAGACACTCTCTTATAATTTCAACTATTTGCCTGTAATCTCAGCTACTCAGGAGGCTATGGAAGAGGATTGCTTGAGTCCTGGAGTTGAAGGCTGCAGTGAGCTCTGATCGTGCCACTGCACTCCACACTTGGCAACAGAACAAAACCCTGTCTCTAAAATAACTAGATAGATAGATAGATAGATAGATAGATAGATAGATAGATAGATAGAAATAATTATCAGATTTTAGTGCATTTCATTTTAAAGTGTTAAAGTAATTGAGACCCAGAATGTCCTTGAATAAATCATGCAACTAGGAAGAGTCACTGTCCTCTTGTGATTTCAATCTTTTACACTTTAGTAATGAGGACACTACTTTGCCTAAGTCTTCTGGGCATAGCAAATGAATGCATCAGTAGTCATCGTTGCATTTACTGTGATAATTACGATTGTATAATTCTAACGTTTATTGAAAAACTTCCCTATACTTCCATCAGTCAACTAAAAAAAGATTTAATTTTGCAGTTGTTTCTTTAAAAAATTAAATGCGGCCAGGCACAGTGGCTCACACCTGTAATCCTAGCACTTTGGGAGGCCAAGGCGGTCGAATCACAAGGTCAGGAGTTCGAGACCAGCCTGACCAACATGATGAAACCTCATCTCTACTAAAAATACAAAAATTAACTGGGCGTGGTGGCACGATCTCTGCCTCCTGGGTTCAAGGGATTCTCCTGTCTCAGCCTCCTGAGCATATAATCCCAGCTACTCAGGAGGCTGAGGCAAGAGAATAGCTTGAACCCAGGAGGCAGAGATCATGCCATTGCACTCCAGCCTGGGCAATAGGAGGAAGACTCCATCTCAATAAATAAATAAAGTAATGCTGTTGGTTGTATATTTTCTCTTTTGAAAATATCTAGTTTTAAAAGAGAGGCCAGGTGTGGTGGTACACACCTTTAATCCCAGTGCTTTGGGAGGCCAAACAGGGAGGATCTCTTGAGACCAGGCATTTGAAACCACCCTGAGCAATTTAGTGAGACCCTATCTCTACCAAAAAAAAAAAAAAGGAAAAAAAAAATTGTAATTAGTCAGGCGTGATGGTACATACGTGTAGTCCTGGCTACTCAGAAGGCTGAGGCAGGAGGGTCATCTGAGACCAGAAATTTGAGGCTGCAGTGAGCTATGATTACACCACTGCACTTCAGCCTGGGCAACAGAGACCCTGTTTCTAATAAATAAATAAATACTTTGTAGTGTTTATGATGACCTTTTCGCCTTCCTCCAAAAGTGTCATTTGCTTCAGATCTGAAATTATTTACAGTCAACATGTTAACTTGTCATATGCTGTTCCTTGATGTATTTCTACAAAGCAGGGGTTCCACTTTAATTTCAGGTTGGTTATTCCACATGACTCTTTTTTTCTTCCTCTCTAGACTTCTCCAGAGAACCTTGGAACAGTAGGTGGAGTGCAAAGCTGCATTGTATTACCTTCCTGCTTTTTTTTTGTTGCCTTCCTGCTGTTTTTCTGTTGTTGTTTTTTTTTAATTCTTGGCCCCTCCTTGGCTTTCCTTTCTCTGCCATTAAAGCTAACTAACTAAACCCTGCATGTGTGGTCATTATGAGGGATTCATGACCTTTTATTTCAATCCTGCACATGTATTCTGTCAGTTATGTTTTGTGTCAAATCCTTAATGTTATGATCTTTTTTTTTTTTTTTTTTTGAGACAGGCTCTCACTCTGTTGCCCATGCTGGAGTGCAGTGGCATAGTCATAGCCCACTGCAGTGTTGACCTCCCGCACTCAAGCCATCCTCCCATATCAGCCTCCTGAGTAGTTGGGACTACATTACCACAATGCCCGGCTAATTTTTGTTTTTGCATTTTTTGTAGAGACAGGGTTTCACCTTACTGCCCAGGCTGGTTTCAAGTTCCTGAGCTCAAGCAGGCTACCTGCCCCAGCCTCCCAGAGTGCTGGGATTACAGGAATGAGCCACTGTGCCCAGCCTGTGATTGTCTCTAAAGCACTGCTATGGTAGACAAATTGGAATCTCACCTCCACTTTCTGAAAACATTTCCCTCCAATTTAATGCACCCCACCCTGAGCACCTTCCAGTACCTAGGATCCTTTTTGTGAAGGGAGAAAATAATGTGATGAGCAGACATAAGTAAGGTATTAACAATTAATATATTACCTCTCCCTGAAGTATTTATATCCTGAAAAGGGCAGGGAAAGGGCAACGTTTAATAGAGAAAATGACTCACTCACTAATGGTGGAATTCCCTGCTTCAGTAAGGCAAGATCTCATGCATTTGGTAAGATATCCACATTTTGTATACATGTGCCTTTAAAAGATTTTGAGCTGGCTCTGATCATTTCACCAGATTTTGTCCTAAAATTATGTCAGCTTGGTTTGGTTCCTTTTCCTCCTTAGTAATTTATCTGTTACGGATTTTGATGTTTGGTGTCCATGTGATGTCCAAGAGTCTCCCTGTCTGCATGATTGTTTATCATTGCTCCCATCCTTTCCAACTGCCACAGGAAGAGAGGGGAAGGGACATTTTAGAGATTATGCTGAAATAATAAATTTGCTCCCTTCCCTCTCTTTTCTTCATGTAACAGAGGAAGCAGACCAGCCCGCTACAGAGCCAGGCATGGTCATGGACAGTGTGGAAGCAGGAGATACAACACCTCCTACCAAAAGGAAGAGCAAGTTCTCAGGCTTTGGCAAGATCTTCAAACCCTGGAAATGGAGAAAAAAAAAAAGTAGTGATAAATTTAAAGAGACTTCAGAAGGTGAGATATTAAAGTTTAAATGTGTGTTCTTAGAGTTCTTTATGTTAGAAGTATCTAATTTTTCCTTATCTTCCCAAGTTTCTGTAGTCCTCTATTTGAAGAGGGTATTTAATCTTTTCTTTCTTTCTTTTTTTTTTTTGGTGAGACAGGATCTTGCTCTGTTGCCCAGGCTGGAGTACAGTGGCGCAATCACAGCTTACTGTAGATTCAACATCCTGGGCTCTTGCAGTCCTCAGCCTGCTGAGTAGCTGGAACTACAAGCATGAGCTGTTGTGCCTATTTAATTTTTAAATTTTTTGTAGAGACGGGGTATCCCCATGTTTTCTAGGCTGGTCTTGAACACTTGGGCTCAAGCGATCCTCCCACCTCAGCCTCCCAAAGTGCCAGGATTATAAGCATGAGCCACTGCATCTGACCAGAATTTAATCTTTTAGAATTAAACATCAAAATGGTCATTTACTAAACCTTATATTGTATACTCTCATTCCCTGGTTTGTGTTTTGATGGGATAGAAGTATCTATTAAGTGGTGAATGGAGTTCTTGAACTATAACAAATCTAATATGCTTCTTTCCATCAGGACTTTGTGAAGAAAATGACTGAATTAATTAATACATACATATATAAAATGCTTATTTTTTTCTACTCTGCCCATCCACACAAAGTTCATCCATAAATTACTTACTAATGAAATTTTCTATTATGCTACAATTATGTGAGGCTAGTTTTTTGAAAATGATGCTTTCCTAATAGCACAGGTTATAAAAGAAATTTAAGATTTTTAATTTGAAGTTAGTCTGCTAGTTATTTTCTTTCCGAGAATATAAACTTAAACCACTTTATTCTTTTACCTGTGGAATTAGAATGCTAAGTGTAAGGTTGACTTTCAACTGTCACATTTCTGAGTGCCATTTTCCAACTTAATGTTAGTTTTAGAACGGAAAATATCTATGCGAAAACCAAGAGAAGAGCTGGTTAAAAGAGGGGTTCTGTTGGAAGACCCTGAGCAAGGTAAGTTTACAAGTGATAACATATGCCTGTCTCTGTGCACTTGGTCTTTGATTGGGTCTGACTAGGTATTTGAATTTTCTTTCTTTTGTATTGATGTTTTTGGGTTGGAGGGTGACCATTAAAAAAATAACGTTCACCCTTCCTTCCTTGGGGCAAACATTCCTTTCTTGTGTGTGTACATCCTCAACTTTGTTGTCTGTCTTTTTTTTTTTTTTTCCTCCTTAGACAGAGTCTCGTTCTTTTGCCCAGGCTTGAGTTCAGTGATGCAATCCTGGCTTGCTGCAACCTCTGCCTCCCAGATTCAAGCAATTCTCATGGCTCAGCCTCCCAAGTATCTGGGATTACAGGCACCTGCCACCACGCCCAGCCAACTTTGGTCTTCAGTAGAGATGGGGTTTCACCATGTTGGCCAGGCTGGTCTCGAACTCCTAACCTCAAGTGATCCACCCACCTCGGCCTCCCAAAGTGCTGGGATTACAGGCGTGAGCCACCATGCCCGGCTCCCTATAACCATTTCTTATGTGAATCTCTTCTCCTGCCAGGCCAAACTAGTCGCCAGTGCCCCAAACATATTGAATAACTTCACACCTTTGTACATGTTATTCCTTCTTCCAAACAGACTATCTTTATTCAGTGTGGTGGGCTCCTACTCCTTCAAGATCCAGTTCAAAGCAAGGCATGGTGGTGTGTGCCGTAGTCCCATCTACTAGGGAGGCTGGGGAAGGAGGATTGCTTGAGCCCAGGAGTTCAAGGCCAGCCTGGTAACATAGCACGACCATCTCAACTCCAGCTCAGATACTTTCTGTTATGCCTTCCTAACTCTATTCTCACCCCAGGAGAATGATTTCTTCTTCATTCCTACCACAGCACTTCACTCATTAGAGCTCTTGACATTTAACATTGTAGTTACTTATATATAATCAGTTTGCCCTTTTTTTTTTTTGAGATGGAGTTTTTGCTCTGTTGCCCAGGCTGGAGTGCAATGACGCTATCTCAGCTTACTGCAACCTCTGCCTCCTGGGTTCAAGCAATTCTCCTGCCTCAGCCTCCCAAGTAGCTGGAATTACAGGCACCTGCCACCACACTCGGCTAATTTTTGTATTTTTATTAGAGATGGGTTTTCACCATGTTGGCCAGGCTGGAGTTCAATGATGCTATTTCAGCTTACTGCAACCTCTGCCTCCTGGGTTCAAGCGATTCTCCTGCCTCAGCCTCCCAAGTAGCTGGGATTACAGGTGCCTGCCACCACACCCGGCTAATTTTTGTATTTTTAGTAGAGATGGGTTTTCACCATATTGACCAGGCTGGTCTCAAACTCCTGACCTCAGGTAATCTCCCTGGCTTGGCCTCCCAAAGTGCTGAGATTACAGGAATGAGCCCCTGCACCTGGCCTTTATTTGTCTTATTCATATAACAACGTACTTGGCATATAATAGGCTATCAAATGTGTACTGGAAAAAGAAATTACTTATTTCTGTTTAAGCATCCAGGTAATCTAGATCTCAGTAATAAACTAAAACAGGAAGACAGGGGAAAGAAGGTAAGGAAGGTTAGAAATCACCAACTCTGGGCCATGTGCTGTGGCTCACAACTGTAATCTCAGCACTTTTGGAGGCCAAGGCGGGTGGATTGCTTGAACCCAGGAGTTTGAGACTAGCCTAGGCAACATAGTGAGACCCCATCTCTCTCAAAAATACAAAAAATTAGGTGGGTGTGGTGGCACACGCCTGTGGTCCCAGCTACTTAGGAGGCTGAGGCAGGAGGATCAGCCTGGGAGGCAGAGGCTGCAGTGAGCCAAGATCATGCCACTGCACTCCAGCCTGGTCTGTGAGACCCCGTCTCAAATCACCAACACTGGCCAGGCACAGTGGTTCATGCCATTCATCCTAGCACTTTGGGATGCTGAGGCAGGCAGATTGCTTGAGCCAAGGAGTTTAAGACCAGCCTGGGCAACATAGCAAGACCCTGTCTCAATTTAAAAAAGAGAGAGAGAAAGAAAAATTTGCTAACTCTTCTCTCTATCTGTTCATGCCAATTTCGTCACTTTGTACTCTTCTTTCACCTTGCAGGTGATGAGGATCTAGGAAAGCCAAGCCATGCCATGTTAAAGAATGGCCATACCACCCCCATAGGGAATGCCAGATCATCTGGTCCAGTCCAAGTAGAGGAAGAGCCAGTAAGATTAGCAAGTCTTAGGAAACCTATTCCAGAAGAGGACTTAAAGAAACGACTAGGTAAGAAGCTCTGGATTTTTTAGTTTAAGAGCCATGGACCGTTATTCTCCTTTACATAAGGGGTTTACAAGAGAACAGGGAAAAGTAAAATCCAGAGAGAATTACATTCTCCTTTAGCAATACTTTAGCAACTTCAAGGGGAATTTCCTCCCCCGCCCCCCTTTTATTCACAAAATACCTAAATTTGTGATCCTCAAGAAGGGAAGAGGATGTTAAGTATCAGATACCTATAGGATTTTTTCCAGCTGCACATTCTACTTCTTTCACCCAAGGAATTTTGTTGTGCCTCTCCTCCAGCAGCCTGGCTCTTGTGTGAAGAATCACACAATGAGCATCTCTTACTGAGCCTTTCTTACTGACATTTTTTAAGAATGGGGAGATTGGGAGGCACTGAGAACTGTAACCTGTAATCTAATCTATAAATTAAATAATTGATGGAATTGCCCATAAATTCATAGATGTGTTAGCTTTTTCAATCTCTCTTGTTACTCTCTCTTCCCTTTTTATATATGTTATTACACAGGCTCAACTGGAAGCCAGCCTAATTCTGAAGCAGAGTCTATTCCTGAGAATGTACCCAAACAGCCTTTACTTCCTCCCAAAAGACCCTTGTCCGCTTCTCATGAAGCAAATGAAGGGCAAGCAAAGGATTCCACTTCCTCTGGCAGCACGGCAAGGTTCATCATCTCCACCTCCATCACCACAGCACCCGCTGCCACCACTGCTGCCACAAGCCTTGCAAAGACTGTTAATCTCTCTGCCACCCCTTCCCCTGCACCAAGGACTCTGCCTGCTGCTCCTGCCAACACTAACACTACTGCTACCCCAAGCCTCACTCATACGATCCCTGCCAAGCAGCCCCCTATCCCTCCCCCTAAACCAGCTCACAGAAATAGCAACCCTGTCATTGGTAAGTAAGTCTTTAGGCTTCTGGTGTTTTGGGTTTGGTTTGATGTTGGATGGTTATTTTATTGGATAACTGGTACAATATTGATTTGTTCTGTGAGAATTTTCCATATCTTCTCCCTTTGAATGACCTCAACATAGAGAAAAGTCTTCGGTTAAAAAAAGTAGGCCAGGCGTGGTGGCTCACGCCTGTAATCCCAGCACTTTGGGAGGCTGAGACAGGTGGATCACCTGAGGTCAGGAGTTAAAGACCAGCCTGGCCAACCTCCGGGAGGCGGAGGTTGCAGTGAGCCAAGAACAGGACACCACTCCAGCCTGGGCAAGGCAGAGTGAGACTCTGTATATATATATAGTGTTTTGGAATCATTGTTTTAGAAAAATGGATTAAAACCCCCCAAACTTAAATATATATAAATATATATATATATATATATATATATATGTCTTCATATAGCCAGTCCATATCCAACCAGAAGACATATATATATATATGTCTTCATATATAGTTGGACTGGCTATATGAAGACATAACAGATTCCACCTGCATGGAGTTATCTGTGTCACTTGCTGAAAAATTAGAGTAATGTCTTAGCTTACAAGGGGCAAGGCAAATTTTTCAAATGAAAATTTTTTAGTCTACTTAAAACTACATATTCCCTCCATAAGCATAAATGAGTCTAGTAGATAAAAGGATGATTCTGTAGATGCCATTGAAACTTGGAATTCAGTTTAGTTATCTTCTGAATAGTTATCTTCATAGGGAACTGCAGAAGATATTAATTAAATTGTTCTGATAAAATCATGTTTTATCTTGGGAGAGTTAAGAATGCTACTCTTATATTAAAATAAGAGGTGGTAGAGAAAGCAGGGAAGATAATCAGTAAATTTGTATGAGTTTAGTAAATTTTTTGCATTTACCCAAAGTTCTATTTAAGTCTACTTTCTTTATATAAATGCACAGTTTCTTAGAAGAATTTTCAAGAAAGGGAGAGGAAAGCTAATGAGTGCTTCAAAGGTAATAAAAATATAGTTTTTCAGGAAAAATGATACTAGGCTTAGTACTGCTTAAAGTTTTTATTCAGGATTGAATGAATAAAAAGTACACTTATTAAATATTTAATATCACCAAGTTGGGTGGAGTGATTCAAACCTTGAAAAACAGGCTTAGAATATTTTATGAATATGACAGGTTGGAGTAGCTTGATGAAAACAGGATGAAGTTGTTATTATCACCACTTTGGATGGATAGTGTCATGTTGACTTATCTGTGAGGAACTTGGGGAACTTTCACATACTTATTTTCAAAACTACCTTGTGCGGCAGGAAACTGATTTTATCTGTTCTACAGGTAGGGCAATTAGAGCATGAAGACATTGTGACTCATTTAAGGTTGTAGGCTGGGCGCTGTGGCTCACGCCTATAATCCCAGCAGTTTAGGAGGCTGAGGCGGGTGGATCATCTGAGGTCAGGAGTTCGAGACCAACCTGGTCAACATGGTGCAACCCCATCTCCACTAAAAATACAAAAAATTAGCCAGGCATGGTAGTGGGCACCTGTAATCCCAGCTATTTAGGAGGCTGAGGCAGGAGAATCACTTGAACCCGGTAGGAAGAGTTTGCAGTGAGCTGAGATTGCTGAGATTGCACCATCACACTCCAGCCTGGGCAACAAGAGCAAAACTCTGTCTCAAAAAAAGTGAAAGATAGAAACTGAACATAGGCTCTTCAACCCTCAGATCCAGATCTCTCTTCCCTGTAGTAGTGTTCTCAAACTGGTGTTCTCATCAGGATCACCTGGAAGGCTTATGACAACAGACTGCTGGACACTAGCCCTAGAGTTTCTAATCTTAATAAGTCTGGGATGGGCTTGAGAATTTGCCTTTCTAATAGGTTCCCCAGATGATACTGATGCTGCTGTTCAAGGAGCACACATTGAGAGCCTCTGCTCTAGACCAGTGGCACACCACTCTCTTCAAGTTAAGGCAACATGTAAAATGATAATTTGTGTATGATACCCTGGACTAAACTACAGAGCCCATTCTTGGCTTGAGGTAAATAGCCCAAAACAATAGACCTTATGACTGAGGAATCAGTATTAGTCCATGGGGGATTCTCAGCAGAAGAAGAAAAATAGGACAATTCACAGAACATTTGTTAGAGCTAAATAGATTTAAAGGACTCTCCTTTATTCTGAAATGATAACCTTCCTAATCCTTTGGTGTTAAAATGCCATTTCTTTCACAAAAGGATTATGATCATAAATGTTTTACTTAATATCAAGTCTTATTTGGAAATCTTAGAAAATGACAACCTCAAAAAAAACTAGAAAAAAAAAATCTGAGGTTGACCAAGTTTTTTTAAATTCTTTTGGTCATTGAAATCTAAAAGTTTGGAAACCATTGCTTCAGAAGTACTACTGTCTTCTCATAGGCATAACATGGAGTATTAGGACTAAGGGAGGACCACTAGCAATAGCTGAACAGATGAAAGGGAATTGTTACCCATCCCAGGAACACTCTGGAATTTTTCCACAGAACTACAGCCAGATGCTATTGTCAGGGTATATGTACCAGAATTTACTTGCTTAATGTATATGCCTTCCTTAAATTACCAAATGTAATTTCTTATTAATTCAAAAATAAAAACATTCATTTATGGTCTCACCAGGAATGAGTTTTTGTTGTAGATAGAATAGCTAACCACTATTTTCAGAGAATCAGCAAAAATCTAATCTACCCATATCTATTTCACTGTTCCTAAAATTCACATTTTTAGAATCTTTTTCTGTGTGTATGCAGTGTTTTTCTAGAAACCCCTTTTCAAAGTTTAGTTATGGGGCCAGGCATGGTGGCTCACACCTGTAATCCTAGCACTTTGGGAGGCTGAGGTGGGCAGATTGCTTGAGGCCCAGAGTAGGAGATCAGCCTGGGAAACATGACGAAAACCTGTCTCTCCTAAAAATGCAAAAAATTATCTGGGCATGGTGGTGCATGCCTGTAATCCCAGCTACTCGGGAGGCTGAGGCAGGAGAATCACTTGAACCTGGGATGTGGAGGTTGCAGTGAGCCAAAATTGCACCACTGTCCTCCAACAGAGTGAGACTCTGTCTCAAAAAAACAAAACAAAAAAAATTTACTTACGATGAGTGACATTAAAACGTTACAAAATTAGGCCAGGCACAGTGGCTTATGCCTATAATTTCAGCATTTAGGGAGACAGAGGTGGGAAGATCACTTGAGGCCAGGAGTTCAAGACCAACCTGAGCAATGTAGCAAGACCCCATCTCTATAAAAAATTTAAAAATTAGCTAGGCACAATGGCTCACGCCTATAATCCCAGCACTTTGGGAGGCTGAGGTGGGTGGATCACCTGAGATTGGGAGTTTGAGACCAGCCTGACCAACATGGCAAAAAATTAGCCGGGCATGGTGGTGCATGCGTGTAATCCCAGCTGCTCAAGAAGCTGAGGCAGGAGAATCACTTGAACCTGGGAGGCTGAGGTTGCGGTGAGCCAAGATTGTGCCATTTAACTCCAGCCTGGGCACCAATAGTGAAACTCCCTCTCAGAAACTATTTTTTTTTTAATTAGCTGAGTATGGTGACATGTGCCTGTAATTCTAGCTACTCGGGAGATTGAGGTAAAAGGATTGCGTAAGCACAGGAGTTCAAGGCTCCCAGTGAGTTATGATTGCGCCACTGCACTCCAGGGTAACAGAGCGACATCCTGTCTCTGAAAAAAAAAAAAGGCTGGGCACAGTGTCTCACATCTCTAGTACCAGCACTTTGGGAGGCTGAGGCAGGTATATTACTTGAGCCCAGGAGTTTGAGACCAGCCTAGGCAACCTGGAGAAACTCATCTCTACAAAAAATACCCGCAAAAAATTAGACAAGCATGGTGGCACATGCCTGTGGTCCCCGCTACTTGGGAGGCTGAGGTGGGAGGATCACCTGAGCCCAGGGAAGTCAAAACTGCAGTGAGCCGTGACTGCATGACTGCACTCCAGCAACACAATGAGACTCTGTCTAAAATAAATAAGTTTAACTTAATTTAAAAATAAAAATAAATTGGCTGGGCATGGTGGCTCATGCCTGTAATCCCAGCACTTAGGGAGGCCAAGGCAGGTGCATCACCTGAGGTCAGGCTTTCAAGACCAGCCTGGCCAACATGGTGAAACCCTGTCTCTACTAAAAATACAAATACTAGCCAGGCATGGTGGCATGCACCTGTAGTTCCAGCTACTTGGGAGGCTGAAGAATCTCTTGAACCTGGGAGGCAGAGGTTGCAGTGAGCTGAGATTGCACCACTGCACTCCAGTCTGTGTGACAGAGCAAGACTCCATCTCAAAAAATAAATAAATAAGTAAATAAAAACTAACTAAATAATAAATTTAAAAAGAAAAGAGGCCAGGTGTGGTGTCTCACATCCGTTTTCCTAGCACTTTGGGAAGCTGAGGTGGAAGTATCACTAGAGCCCAGAAGCTCAAGACCAGCCTGGGCAGCATAGCGAGACCTTATCTCTACTAAAAATAAAAAAAATATTAGCTAGGCATGGTGGCATGGACCTGTCGTCCTACCTACTTGGAAGGCTGAGGCAGGAGGATCACTTGAACCCAGGAGATTAAGGCTGCAGTGAGCTATTGTTCATACCCCTGCACTCCAGCCTGGCAACAGAGGGAGCCCTTGTCGCAAAAGAAAAAAAAAAATTATAAAATTAACTAGGCTTTTACTTTGAATGTGTCCAATATAGTGGGATTTAGGACAAATACAGTTTTATTTCAGGGAAGTTTTTGAGACCATTTGAGAATACTGAGTGGGATGAAAATAAAGGGTTTGAGTAGAAGGTTAGAGATTGGTGATCAAAAGAACTACTATAATTATTTTGGAAGTTTTGTTTCTGTGTGATCTGATCCACTTTTTACAGGTCATATGGAGCCCTCCAAAGGGACTTTGCTGAGTCATTGGGGGCTTTGGTGAAACCATAGGAATATATACTGTCATGTACAGGGTGAGGGATTCTCATCTAATAAACATATTGAGGGTCCACTAGATGCTAGGTACTGTGCACATCTCTGTGGTTATGTTGATGGAGGCAAAGTTGCCCTGCCATCAAGGAGCCCATCATTTAGTGGAGAGTGGACATGGTGAGGTGAGGTGCAAAGGGAACATAAGAGGTGTGCATACTAATAAATACTAGAGACAGTAGGATGCAGTCAAATAGTCAGAGACCTGGATGCTAGCTGAGTCCATGCAGGTTTGTAGTATGATCTTGGCCAAAGTCACCTAACTTCCATGGCCTCACTTTTTCCTTCTGGGAAATGGTAAAGATGCTATCCTGTTTCCCCTGTCACCCCAGGTGGTATAAAGAGAATATGACTTCAAGGACAGAAAACACTTTGATTTCTTCAAAGGCCTTTGCAATTGCTATAATAATTCAAGATGTCAGAATTGATAGTTATAACACAGAGCTGAGATATCTAGATATTGTTATTTATCAGGATATGGTAGCAATACCCACTACTATTTATTTTTTATGCTATCTGAATGTTAAAATTTTTTAATGGAGTACTGTTTTTTTTTTTTTTTTTTTTTTTTTTTTTTTTTTTTGAGGCGGAGTTTCGCTCTTGTTACCCAGGCTGGAGTGCAATGGCACGATCTCAGCTCACCGCAACCTCCGCCTCCTGGGTTCAGGCAATTCTCCTGCCTCAGCCTCCTGAGTAGCTGGGATTACAGGCACGCGCCACCATGCCCAGCTAATTTTTTGTATTAGCAGAGACGGGGTTTCACCATGTTGACCAGGATGGTCTCGATCTCTTGACCTTGTGATCCACCCGCCTCGGCCTCCCAAAGTGCTGGGATTACAGGCTTGAGCCACCGTGCCCGGCCTGGAGTACTGTTATACAAAAGTAACTTTATTTTTTTGTCAGTCTTTCGCTGTCCAGGCTGGAGTGCAGTGGCATGATCTTGGCTCACTGCAACCTCTGCCTCCAAGGTTCAAGAGATTCTCCTGCCTCAACCTCTCCTGAGTAGCTGGGATTACAGGTGCCTGCCACCACATCTGGCTAATTTTGGGGTTTTTTTTGTTGTTGTTTTTTATTTTCGTTTTAGTAGAGACGGGGTTTCACCATGTTGGCCAGATTGGTCTTGAACTCCTGACCTCAAGTAATATGCCCATCTCAGCCTCCCAAAGTGTTGGGATTAAAGGCGTGAGCCACCGTGCCTGGCCACGAAATAACTTTTTATCAGATTTTTTTGTCTCTATTCATATTAACTACACCAAGATCAAGTTATAAAAAGTTGTCAGTGGGGACTGGTGGCTAACGCCTGTAATCCCAGCACTTTGGGAGGCCAGGGTAGGTGGATCATTTGAGGTCAGGAGTTCAAGATCAGCCTGGCCAACATGGTGAAACCCAATCTCTATGAAAAATACAAAAATTAGCCAGGTTGTAGTGGCGTGCACCTATAATCTCAGCTACTTGAGAGGCTGAGACAGGAGAATCGCTTGAGCCTAGGAGGTGGAGGTTGTAGAAAGCCAAGATTGCACCACTGCACTCCAGTCTGGACAAGAGAGTGAGACCCTGTCTCAATAAAAAAAAAAAATTGTCATATCTGTTGCCATAGCAATGAAGCTAGCTACTCATTAGTCTTCCTACACCTCTATACATTTATTTGAATAAATAAAAATTTTGCTTTAGGCCGGGTGCGGTGGCTCACGCCTGTAATCCTAGCACTTTGGGAGGCTGAGGTGGGTGGATCACCTGAGGTCAGGAGTTCAAGTCCAGCCTGGCCATCATGGTGAAACCCCATCTTAAAAAAAAAAAAAAAAAAAAATTGTTTTAGGATAAAAATATGTAGGGAATGGCAAAACTATGAAATTATATAACTTGCTAGAAAGATTAAAACTGAACTCAACATTAATTCTAGGCCCTGGGCTGGTCCCTCAAAGCATTGGAAAGTCATGTGAAATTGATGTGTTGCTCTCTCTTTTCCAGCTGAACTGTCCCAAGCAATAAACAGTGGTACATTGTTATCAAAACCGTCCCCACCATTACCACCCAAGAGAGGCATTCCATCCACCTCAGTACCCACCTTGGAGTCTGCTGCTGCCATCACCACAAAAACACCAAGTGATCAAAGAGAGAAAAGCATGTGTTCTATGGGCTCTGAACTGCTGCCAGTGATCCCACCTTGCTCTCCATCCCCACCATTGCCTACTCATATACCTCCAGAGCCTCCACGCTCCCCTCCATTCCCTGCTGCGACTTTTCAAGTTGTACCAGAAATTGAGTTTCCACCATCTTTAGATCTACCCCAGGAGATTCTCCAGCAGGAAGATCAGAGAAAGGAAGTCCCCAAGAGGATATTGGACCAGAACTTTGGGGAACCCCATATACCTTCCAGGCTGCCTCCACTCCCACTGCATATTCGAATCCAGCAGGCCCTCACTAGCCCACTTCCCATGACTCCTCCTCTGGAGGGCTCCCACAGAGCTCATTCGTTGCTCTTTGAAAACAGTGACAGCTTTTCTGAGGACAGCAGTACACTGGGTCGGACCAGGTCTCTTCCCATCACTATTGAAATGCTGAAAGTGTAAGTGCCTCTAAAGCTTGCCTCTTGTTTCTCCTTTACTCTAGATAGCCCTGCTTAGAAAAAATTACTTATAAAAAGAAAATGTGGGCCACACATGGTGACCCACACCTGTAATCCCAGCACTTTGGGAGGCCAAGATGAATGAATCACCTGAGGTCAGGAGTTCAAGAACAGCCTGGCCAATGCAGTGAAACCCCATCTCTATAAAAATACAAAAACTAGCCAGGTGTTACTCATGCCTGTAATCCCAACACTTTGGGAGGCTGAGGTGGGTGGATCACCTGAGGTCGAGAGTATGAGACCAGCCTGATCAACATGGAGAAACCCCATCTATGCCTATAATCCCAGCACTTTGGGAGACTGAAGTGACTGGATCACCTGAGGTCAGGAGTATGAGACTAGCCTAACCAACATGGAGAAACCCCGTCTGTAGTAAAAATACAAAATTAGCTGGGCATGGTGGCACATGCCTGTAATCCCAGCTACTCGGGAGGCTGAGGCAGGAGAATCGCTTGAATCCAGGAGGTAGAGGTTGCAGTGAACCCAGATTGCACCATTGCACTCCAGACTGGGCAACAAGAGCAAAACTCCATCTCCATGAATAAATAAACAAACAAAAATTAGCCGGGCGTGGCGGCGCATACCTGTAATCCAGCTACTTGGGAGGCTGAGGCAGGAGAATTGCTTTAACCTGGGAGGCAGTGGTTGCCATGAGCCAACATTGTGCCACTGTACTCCAGCCTGGGCAACAGAGTGAGACTCCATCTCAAAAGAAAAGAAAAGAAAATGTGGATAAATTTTATTTTTTTTGAGATGGCGTCTCCCTCTATTGCCCAGTCTGGAATGCAGTGGCATGATCTTGGCTCACTACAACCTCTGCTGCCAAGGTTCAAGTGATTCTCTTGCCTCAGCCTTCCAAGTAGCTGAGATTATAGGCAAGTACCACCATACCTGGCTGATTTTTATATTTTTAGTGGAGATGGGGTTTCACCATGTTGGTCAGGCTGGTCTCATACTCTTGACCTCAGGTGATCCACCCACCTCAGCCTCCCAAAGTGTTAGAATTACAGGCATGAGCCACCATGCCTGGCAGTGTGAATAAATTTAAAGTACAAAGAATACTCTGCCAAATGAATTTGGACTTTTTTTTTAAATCTTATTTTAAAACTTTATTTTATTTTTGATATGGTGTCTCGCACTATCACCTTGGCTTGAGTGCAATGGTGCGATCTCTTCATTGCAGCCTCCACCTCCCGGGTTCAAGTGATTCTCCTGCCTCAGCCTCCTAAGTAGTTGGGACTACAGGCGTCTGCCACCACACCTGGCTAATTTTTTGTATTTTTAGGAGAGGCTGGGTTTCACTGTGTTGGCCAGGATGGTCTCAAACTCCTGACCTCGTGATCTGCCTGCCTCGGCCTCCCAAAGTCTGGGATTACAGGTGTGAGCCACCGCGCCCAGCTTATTTATTTATTTTTTTGAGACAGGTTCTCACTCTCACCCAGGCTGGAGTGCAGTGGTGCAGTGTTAACTCACTGCAACCTCCACCTCCTGGGCTCAAGCAATTCTCCCAACTTAGCCTCCTGAGTAACTGTGACTACAGGCACATGCCATCACACTCAGCTAATCTTTGTATTTTTTGTTAAAGACAGGGTTTCACCATGTTTCCCAGGCTGGTCCTGAACTCCTGGGCTCAAGCATTCGGGATCATGGGTGTGAGCCACTGCGCCTGGCCAAATTTGGACTTTTTACTCTTGTGACTTTTTTTTTATTGAGATTTTTGTACAGATGCAACATTTACAAAATTATTTACATGAAACATTACAACTACTAGTTTTATATACTGCAGGGAAGGCATTGTATAACGTGGTGCTTAAGAGCATTCACCTTGGAGTGAGATAACCCTAGGTTCAAATTCCAGCACTACCACTCTTAGCTTATAGTAGTGTTAAGTTACTTAAGCTTTCTGCTCTTAGTTATATCGTCTCTATATGGGAATAATATCTACTCTGTAGGCTTGAGAGAATGACATTAGACAAATTCTGGAAAGCACCAGTGCCTAATAAGTTGTAAAGCTAGAATTGGAACCCTTAGATTAATAACCTACTAAAAAGTTTCTTAGCAAGATTGTTAAAGGTAAGGGAGAGAATTATAAGCTACTTCATTCCTGGATTTTTTTATAGTTATTTCAGTCCGATGTCTTTGTGTTATTGTTGGGATGGAGTCTCGCTCTTGTCACCCAGGCTGGAGTGCAGTGGTGCAATCTCGGCTCACCTCTGCCTCCTGGGTTCAAGCGATTCTCCTGCCTCAGCCTCCCAAGTAGCTGGGATTACAGGCGCTCGCCACCACGCCTGGCTAATTTTTATATTTTTAGTAGAGACAGGCTTTTACCATGTTGATCAGGCTGGTCTCAAACTCCTGACCTCAGGTGAATCCACCTACCTCGGCCTCCCAGAGTGCTGGGATTACAGGCATGAGCCACCGCTCCCAGCCTTTATTTCAGTCTTTTGTCTTAAGAGTCAGTTATCCTCTTTGTTTCTAAATATATATACATATAATTATGTTAATTTGTTAGTCCAGACGATGAAGAAGAGGAGGAGCAAACCTGTCCATCCACATTCAGTGAAGACATGACATCTACCTCAGTCATTCCTAAACTACCACGGTGTCTACAGGAGGAAGAAGAGAAGGAGAGTGACTCTGATTCAGAAGGTCCCATTCAGTACCGAGATGAAGAGGATGAAGATGAAAGTCATCAGAGTAAGAAACAGAGGGAAAAGCAAAAGGGAGAATTATTTTCCAGATAAAGCTATTTGCTGATCTTAGCAAGTGTCAAAAGAAATATGGAAACAGGTACCTTCTCCCATTAAGTCATCTGGCTAACTGATATTGGAAGCCACCGTGAAGGACTCCTTATCTCTACTACCATCCCTCTGTTAAAACAAGCCAAGACAGAGATCCAAGTAGATTGAGTCACTCAGGTTTTAGGTTTTTTGGGGTTTTTTTGTTTTAATTTTTTTTTTTTTTTTGACAAGGTTTTGCTGTGTCACCCAGCTGGAGTACAGTGGTGCAATCATAGCTCACTGCAGCCTTGAACTCCTGGGCTCAGGTGATCCTTCCACCTCAACCTCCCAAATAGCTAGCACTACAGATGTGTGCCACATCTGGTTAGGTTTCTTTGATTTTTTGTTTTGTGGAGACAGGGTCTCACTATGTTGCCCAGGCTATTCTTGAGCTTCTGACCTTATGTGATCCCCCTGCCTCGACCATTCAAAGTTCTAGGATTACAGGCATGAGCTACCATGCCTAGCCTATTTTAAATTTTTATAGACACATAATAGTAGTACACATTTATGGGATACATGAGGTATTTTGATATAAGCGTGTATATGGGTAATTAGGCTATCCATCACCTCAAGCATTTATCATTTCTTTGTGTTGGGAATATTCCAAATCTACCTTTCTAGTTATTGTGAAATATGTAATAAATTATTGTTGACTGTGGTCACCCTAGTGCCACCAAACACTAGACCTTATTTCTTTTTCTTTTTTTGCGGGGGGGGTCTGGAGTGCAGTGGCACAATTTCAGCTCACTGGAACCTCCACTTCCTGTCTCAAGCAACGCTTCAGCTTCAGACCCCAAGTAGCTGGGAAGACAGGCGTGAGCCACCATGCCCAGCTCATTTTCATATTTTTTTGTAGAGACAGGGTTTCATCATGTTGCCCAGGCTGGTCTCGATCTGAGCTCAAAGTCATCTGCCTACCTCAGCTCCCAAAATGCTTTGATTACAGGCATGAGCCACCTCTCCTGGCCTAGATCTTATTTCCTTCTGTATAGTTCTGTTTTTATACCTGTTAACCAACCTGTCTATCCCGCATCCCCTCTACCCTTCCCAGCCTCTGCTAACAACCATTTTCTTTACTGCCTCCATGAGATCAACTTTTTCAGCTCCCACATAAGAGTGAGAACATGCAACATGTATCTTTCTGCACCTGGCTTATTTCACTTAACGTAATGTCCTCCAGTTCCATCCATTTTGTTACAAATGACAAGATTTCTTTCTTTTTCTTGGCAGAATAATATTCAATTGTGTATATACACCACTTTTTCTTTTCTTTTTTTTTTTTTTAAAGACAGGGTTTCACCATGTTGGTCAGGCTGGTCTTGAACTCCCGACCTCAGGTGATCCCCCCGCCTTGGCCTCCAAAGTGCTTGGATTATAGGCGTGAGCCACCACGCCCGGCCACACCACTTTTTCTTATCCCTTCATTCACTGATGGACACTTAATCTGATTCCTTATCTTGGGGATTATAAGTAGTACTGTAATAAACATGATTGATTGATTTGCTGATTTCCTTTCTTTTGGATATGTACCCAACAGTGGGATTGCTGGATCATATGGTAGTTCTATTTTTGTTTTTTCACGAGTGCAGGTGACTTGATACTTTGAAGGGTAGTTCTATTTTTAAGGGCGTTTTGTTTGTTTTGTTTTGTTTTGTTTTGTTTTTTAAATAGAGACGGAGTCTTGCTCTGTTGCCCAGATTGGTCTCAAACTCCTAGCCTCAAGCCATCCTCCTTCCTCGGCCTCCCAGTGTGCTGCATTACAGGCATGAGCCACCTCACTTGGCCTATTTTCAGTTTTTTGAGGAACCTCCATACTGTTTTCCATAATGGCTGTACTAAATTCAGATTTTTGTTTGCCTCCAATTTAAAAACTATTCACCTTAATGATATTAAAGAATATAGGGCCGGGCACAGTGGCTTATGCCTCTAATCCCAGCACTTTGGGAGGCCAAGGCAAGTGGATCACCTGAGGTCAGGAGTTTGAGGCCAGCCTGGCCAGCATGGTGAAACCCCATCTCTTCTAAAAATACAAAAAAAATTAGCCAGGCATGGGGGTGGGCGCCTGTAACCCCAGCTACTCGGAAGCCTGAGGCAGGAGAATCGCTGGAGCCTGGGAGGCAGAGGTTGCAGGGAGCCGAGATCATACCATTGCACTGCAGCCTGGGCGACAGAGGGAGACTCCATCTCAAAAAATAAAAAATGTGGAGTAGAGGAAAGGTGGCACATGGGCTAAGGTGAAAAGGTAAAAGTTATATTTTTCCTTTGGTCTAATGATGGTTTTCCTTTCTCTGCCATAGGGCAGAGAAAATTAAACATGTTCATGCCCACACGTCTTTGCAAATAATTGAGTCCTGGTTAATTAAAGTAGAAAGGCAACTTTAAAAACAGACAGAATATGAGGTGTTAGTATGAAAGCTTTCATGTTTTAATTCAGAGGACTGTCCCATGCTTAGATTCTCTCTACTGTAGCAACTCTTACCAAGGAGGAAAAATGTAGAGGATTGATAGAAAAGAGAAGATACCTTTTAACCATCTGAGTCCATCTGGCTAAAAAGATTTTTAGGTGTCTTTAGCTTTACCCCCATCCAGTGTTTGGCTGGATCGTTTGAGGCCAGGTGAGAACTGGAAGTTAAGTATTGTATTTGTTCAGACTCTTGCCTAGCTCCGGGTAAGGTTGAACCTTTGGCTTCAAGCCTCAAGTTCTAAATTTCTTTCTTCCCCATGTGCAAAGGTGCTCTGGCCAACAAAGTGAAGAGGAAAGACACACTGGCAATGAAGTTGAACCACAGACCCAGTGAACCAGAGTTGAACCTGAATTCTTGGCCTTGTAAAAGCAAAGAAGAGTGGAATGAAATACGGCACCAGATTGGAAACACACTGATCCGGTAGGCCTTTGCTTAGATTGGCTTGATTGACTTGGTATGCCAGTATTTGTGTTAGATATTGTTAAATGTGGGTTTTTTTGTTTTTTTTTTTTTTGAGACAGTCTTACCCTGTCACTCAGGCTGGAGTGCAGTGGCGCAATCTCGGCTCACTGCACCCTCCACCTCCCAGGTTCAAGCAATTCTTGTGCCTCAGTCTTCTGAGTAGCTGGGTTTACAGGGGCCTGTGACCATGCCAGGCCAATTTTTGTATTTTTAGCAGAGACAGGGTTTCTCCATGTTGGCTAGGCTGGTCTCAAACTGCTGACCTCAAGTGATCAGCCACCTTGGCCTCCCAAAGTGCTGGGATTACAGGCATGAGCCACTATACCCAGCCTAGATGTTTACTTTGTGGTGGAGCATTCATTTATCTTTTTTAGTATAATTTTTTTTTTTCAGAGAGGGTCTTGCTCTGTCATCCAGGCTGGAGTACAGTAGTTCAATCATGGCTTACTGCCTCTAGCTTTTGGGTTCAAGGCATTCTCCTGCCTCAGCTTCTTGAGTAACTGGGTCCTTAGGCATGTGCCATCATGCCCTGCTAATTTTTGTAATTTTTTATAGAAACAGGGTCTCCCTATGTTTCCCAGGCCAGTCTCGAACTCATGGCCTCAAACATTCCTCCCGCCTTGGCCTCTGAAAGTGCTGGGATTACAGGTGTGAGCCACCACACCCATCACTTTGCGTATAATTTTTTAAATTTATTTATTTATTTGTTTTAAGACAGAGTCTCGCTCTGTCGCCCAGGCTAGAATGCGATCCTGGCTCACTGCAACCTCCACCTTCCAGGTTCAAGTGATTCTCCTGCTTCAACCTCCTGAGTAGCTGGGATTACAGGTGTGTGCCACCACGCCCGACTTATTTTTGTATTTTTTTTAGTAGAGACGGGGTTTCACCATGTTGGCCAGCCTGGTCCTGAACTCCTGACCTTGTGATCTGCCCACCTCAGCCTCCCAAAAGTGCTGGGATTATAGGCATGAGCCACTGCGCCTGGCCACTTTGAGTATAATTTTTAAAAATACATATTGGGTTTTGTATGAAAGGAGAGAAGGTTAGCACTCCTCTTGACAAGGATGGAAGAGGCCCTTTGGGCCTGACAACACACAAAAAAGAAAAGAAACAAAAAAAAAACCGTATTGAACACAGTTGGGTATCCTCTAAGAATCTGGAAATTTAGAATGTAGCTGCCTGTGAGAGCTGTAATT
This sequence comes from Aotus nancymaae, assembly GCF_030222135.1. Classification (NCBI taxonomy): domain Eukaryota; kingdom Metazoa; phylum Chordata; class Mammalia; order Primates; family Aotidae; genus Aotus; species Aotus nancymaae. The sequence continues at coordinate 25,093,269 of NW_026988467.1, forward strand.
TATTTTTATTTTTTTTATTTTTTTATTTTTGAGACAGAGTTTCGCTTTTTGGCTGGAGTGCGATGGCACAATCTTGGCTCACCACAACCTCCGCCTTTGGGGTTCAAGCAGTTCTCTTGCCTCAGCCTCCCGAGTAGCTGGAATTACAGGTGTGCACTACCACGCCCAGCTATTTTTGTATTTTTAATAGAGACGGAGTTTCTCCATGTTGGTCAGGCTGGTCTAGAACTCCCGACCTCAGGTGATTCACCCGCCTCAGCCTTCCAAAGTACTGCGATTACAGGCATGAGCCACCACACCCAGCCATGAGATAGACATGTGGTTTTGCAAAAGTTTCTACAGAAATCAGAATGGTTCCCAGAGCAGAAAGGCTCCTCTGTCACTTTTTTAATCTGGTTGCTCAACCATAAGATGCCAACCCAATTAACAGTCACACCCATATTTGCATTATATCTGTTTCATATGTTTCATATGTTCCATGTAACTGCCTCCTTTTTTTTTTTAAAGACGGAGTCTCACTCTCACTCTGGAGTGCAGTGGCAAGATCTCGGCTCATGCAACCTCTGCCTCTCGGGTTAAAGTGATTCCCCTGCTTCAGCCTCCTGAGTAGCTGGGACTACATGCGCCACCATGCCCGGCTAATTTTTTTGTATTTTAGTAGAAGCAGGGTTTCACCATGTTAGCCAGGATAAGTAAAATAAACTAGTCACAGAACAATAAATAATGCACGATTCCACTTCTGTGAGGTATCTGAAATTGTCACATTCATAGAAGCAGAGAGTAGAGTGGTAGTTGTCAGGGGCTGGGGGATTGGAGGCTGGGGTGATAGGGAGTTGCTAATAAATAAGTATAAAGTTTTAGTTATGCATGATGAGTGAGTTCTAGAGATCTGCTGTACAACATCGTGTTTATAGTTAATACTGTAGACCCAGTGCAGTGGCTCACACTTGTAATCCCAGCACTTTGGGATAGGCCGAGGCAGATGGATCACAAGATCAGGAGTTTGAGACCAGCCTGACCAACATGGTGAAACCCCATCTCTACTAAGAATACAAAAATTAGCCAGGCTTGGTGGAGGGTACCTGTAATCCCAGCTAGTAAGGAGGCTGAGGCAGGAGAATTGCTTCCAGTCTGGGCAACAGAGTGAGACTCTGTGTGTGTGTGTGTGTGTGTGTGTGTGTGTGTGTGTGTCTATACATAAATAAGTAAATAGCTAATACTGTATTGTACACTTAAAATTTTGTTCAGAGGTAGATCTCCATAGCAAGTGTTGTTGTCACTATAAAATAAGATTGAAATTTAAAAACAGACACTCATAATGAGATACCACCACAAGTCCACTAGGATGGCTAAAGTTATGCAATTTAAAATACTGATGGCCGGGAGCAGTGGCTCACACCTGTAATCCCAGTACTTTGGGAGGCCGAGGTGGGTGGATCACGAGGTCAAGAGATCGAGACTATCCTGGCCAACGTAGTGAAACCTCATCTCTACTAAAATACAAAAATTAGCTGGGCATGGTGGAGCGCACCTGTAGTCCCAGCTACTCAGGAGGCTGAGGCAGGAGAATTGCTTGAACCCAGGAGGCAGAGGTTGCAGTGAGCCGAGATGGTGCCAGTACACTCAGCCTGGGTGACAGAGTGAGACTCCGTCTCAAAAAAAAAAAAAAAAGGAAGGAAGATCTAGCTGGGTGTGGTGGCTCACAACCTCCAATCCCAGCCCTTTGTAAGGCTGAGCTGAGTAGATAGATCACTTGAGCCCAGGAATTTGAGACCAGCCTGGGCAATATGGCAAAACCCCATCTCTACCAAAAGTACAAAAATTAGCCAGCCCAGTCTCAAAATAAATAAATATTTTTAAAAAAATAAAATGGAAGGTCCTTGAGGTGGGAGGATCATTTGAGCCCAGGAGGTAGAGCTGCAGTGAGCTGTGATTGCACCACTGCATTCTAGCCTGGGTGACAGAGTGAGACCCTGACTCAAAAAAAAAGGAAGGTCTTGTTGAGAAAGAAGAAAAATTGTATATAGAATGGGACTGGAAGTTCTTTATGCAAGCAACAAAAGAGTTGAAAACTTAGCAAGTACTAGCTAATTAGTAAATACTGTCTTAGAAGTATAAATTAAAAGTAAGAAATGAGTAACTTTCTGATTCCAGAAATGACAAATTGTGGTTTTTTGTTGTTGTTTTTTGAGACAGAGTCTCACTCTGTTGCCCAGGCTGGAGTGTAGTAGCACAAGCTTCAGCTCACTGCAGTCTTCATCTCGCAGGTTTAAGCATTCTCCTGCCTCAGCTTCCCAAGTAGCTGAGACTATAGCAGCAAGCCACCACACCCAACTAATTATTATATTTTTTAATAGAGACGGGGTTTCACCATGTTGGCCAGGCTGATTTCGAATTCCTGACCACAGGTGATCCACCGGCTTCAGCCCACCAAAGTGCTGGGATTACAGGCATGAGCCACTGCACCTGGCAGACAAATTGTTATTGGTGAATTAACATCTCAGAATTGTGATCAGTTGTGATAACTTTATCAAATACTTCACAGAAAAGACTGAAACTTAAATCACAGAATTATAGAATATCACCAGAAAGAGACAAACTTAAATTCCAGTGGTTCCTAAATCACTGATTTAAAAACCTAGTTGAGCACAATGTCTTGTGCCTGTAATCCCAGCAGTTTGGGAGGCCAAGGTGGGAAGATGGCTTGAGCTCAGGGGTTCAAGACTACCCTGGACAACATAGTGATACCCCATCTGTATTTTTTAAAATGTTTAAACAAAAGAAATCTAAAGAGGGACTTCTGAGTCATAGGAGAAGTTTTGTGTAAAAAAAAAATACATATAGATAGATATATTTTTCATCCTGATTTTCTGAATCCGAATTTCTGTTAACGTTCCTTGGGAATCTGTGTTTTCTAAAAAGTCTCTAATGCTTCTGAAGGAGCAAATTTGTTTGGGAGCCACCAGTTCGGTACAAACTTTCGCTTCCCAGATGAGGACACTCAAGGTCTAACTGAGCTTTTTTGTGCTAATAGCTCTTGTCAAGGTCTAGAACTAGAATCCTGGCCACTTGGTTGCATATACAGTTCCTTTTTATAATGGTATGTCTGTGTTAACACTTTTAATGTGGAGTTGTTTTATAAACAATCATAAATGAAATATATCATTTTGAAAATTTGTTGATTTCTTACTTGAGTAGGGGCTAATATATACTATGGCCACTTTATAAACAAGATTGGGAGGTTTAACATAAGCATTATCCTTATTTCTCTCATTTTTAGACGACTGAGTCAAAGACCAACACCAGAAGAACTAGAACAACGCAATATATTGCAACGTGAGTCCAGTTATGGAAATAAAGTTGTATAGATTTTCGTTGTATGTTTCTGACTTTAATATACATAAAAAAGAAAAGAAGCATTTGCTACAAGGGCTGTGGGAGAGTGTTCCAGCCAGGCAAGGACTATTTATTTTCCCATGAAGGAACAGAGCTCCCCAAGCTTCCTTTGGAAGATGCTATTATGATATTGTTTAGTGTGCTGTGATACTCTAGAAAACTTTGTTTCAGTGTTCTCCCATGTTCTGAAACTGCCTTGGGCATTTGGGAGGATTTGACAGTATGTGGGAGATGTACCCAGTTTTTCTGTGTTCAGGGAGCTACGGAGGTAGTTGTGCATGTGGAGACCTTCCTATTCCTAGCATCTGAGGGCTGAGGCCCAAAGCAAGTCCCAAATGCAACAGTCTTCCTCTTGCATTAATCCCGTAAGACTTTCTTACCTCTGGCAGGGCATGGTGGCTCACGCCTGTAATCCCAACACTTTGGGAGGCCAAGGCGGGTGGATCACAAGGCCAAGAGATCGAGACCATCCTGGCCAACATGGTGAAACCCCGTCTCTACTAAAAATACAAAAATTAGCTGGGCGTGGTGGCATGCATCTGTAGTCCCAGCTACTTGGGAGGCTGAGGCAGAAGAATTGCGTGAACCCAGGAGGCAGAGGTTGCAGTGAGCCAAGATCACGTCCCTGCACTCCAGCCTGGTGACAGAGTAAGACTCTGTCTCAATAATAATAATAATAAATAAAAATGTAAAGACTATTCTTAGCTCATGGGCAGTAAAAATACAGGCAAATGGTGAGAAATGGTGCCATGGTTTGCTGATTTTTGCTCTTAAGTATTTTTATCATTGACAAGAAAATTATCTTGTTTAGCCATCCCCAAAGTTAGTATTTTATTCTGATTTGGGCCTATAAGAAATATCTGTAATGTAATTACTAAAACGTTTGATACGCAAATTGTCATTTGTGAGTAATATTCTTTCCTTCTGATTGTCAACTGTAGCTAAAAATGAAGCTGATCGTCAGGCAGAAAAACGAGAGATTAAACGTCGGCTCACTAGAAAGGTACTACTGCCTATGTGTTCAGTTAACTGTATGTGTTATATTTGGATGACCTATTTGATTGGAAAGAAATGAATTCGCAGCTGGGCACAGTGGCTCACTCCTGTAATCCCAGCACTTTGGGAGGCCGTGGCAGGAGGATTGCTTGAGCCCAGGAGTTCAAGACCAGCCTGGGGAAAACAGTGAGACTTTGTCTCTGCATTTGAAAACAAATTTTAAAAAAAGAAAAGAAAATGAATTTGCAGCCTGGGCAACATGGCAAGACCCAATCTCTACAAAAATAAAAATAAAGATTAGCCGGGCATGGTGGTGTGCACCTATAATATCAGCTACTCAGGAGGCTGAGGTAGGAGGATCGCTTGAGCTCAGAAGGTTGAGGCTACAGTGAGCTGTGATTGTGCCACTGCACTCCAGCCTGGGCGACAGGGCAAGACGCTGTCTCAAAAAAAAAAAAAAAAAAACCACCTGATAACCAAAATCTCTGGGGGTGGGATCTCCAGGTATCAGTAGTGTTTAAAGCTCCCCCAGGTGATTCCAGTGAAGGTTTGAAGTACTGAGTTAGAGGCAATTTGAATGCATGATTGATGCCTAATTCTTGGCTTAGTGAACTAAGAGGCTCCATTTCCTTCAGCTCAGTCAAAGACCAACTGTGGCTGAACTCCTTGCCAGGAAAATTCTGAGGTTTAATGAATATGTAGAGGTAACAGATGCTCAAGATTATGACCGGCGAGCCGACAAACCTTGGACCAAACTGACCCCTGCTGACAAGGTACCTGAAAAGCACTCTCTTGCTCTTTTTCTCATTTTCTCTTTATTTGAATGATGCAAGATACTAAGTAGAAGGGAGAACCATAAACAAACCTTCTAGTTTTAATATAATACTAAATTTCAAATCAAGATACAAAATGCCAAGTTATACAAGTCAAAATGTTATACTAACTCAGTATAATGTTTTGGTAACTTCACCACCAATACTGAAAGAAAGAAAAATCCCTGCTATATCACAGAATAAAAATACTGGAAGAAATAAATACATTTTAACCAGTGGTTGTTTGGTTAGAGGGAGTTTGGGCTACATATTTTAGTAATTACCCATATTTCATTTTTATAATGCTGTGAAGAACTATAAAAGCAGGCCAGGCGTGGTGGCTTATACCTATAATCCCAGCACTTTGGGAGGCCAAGCCAGAGGGATCACTTGACGTAAGGAGTTCAAGACCAGCCTGGCCAACATGGTGAAACCCTGTCTCTACTAAAAATACAAAAATTAGCTGGGTGTGATGGCATGCACCTGTAATCCCACCTACTCAGGAGGCTGAAGCAGGAAAATTGCTTGAACCCAGGAGGTGGAGGTTGCAGTGAGCCAAGATCATGCCATTGCATTCCAGCCTGGGCAGCAAAGTGAGACTCCGTCTCAAAAAAAAATAAAAAATTAGGGGTGGGCACAGTGGCTCATGCCTATAATCCCAGCACTTTGGGAGGCCAAAGTGGGTGGATCATGAGATCAGGAGTTCAAGACTAGCCTGACCAAGATGGTGAAATACTAAAAATACAAAAAAATATTAAAAATACAAAAAAAATTAGCTAGGCGTGGTGGCAGGTGCCTGTAATCCCAGCTACTCAGGAGGCTGAGGCAGAGAATTGCTTGAACCCGGGAGGCAGAGGTTGCAGTGAGTGGAGATCAAATGACTGCACTCCAGCCTGTGCAACACAGTGAGTCTCCATCTCAAAAAAAAAAAACTGGCTGGGCGCAGTGGCTCAAGCCTGTAATCCCAGCACTTAGGGAGGCCGAGGCGGGTGGATCACGAGGTCGAGAGATCGAGACCATCCTGGTCAGCATGGTGAAACCCTGTCTCCACTAATACAAAAAATTAGCTGGGCATGGTGGCGCGTGCCTGTAATCCTAGCTACTCAGGAGGCTGAGGCAGGAGAATTGCCTGAACCCAGGAGGCGGAGGTTGCGGTGAGCCGAGATCGCGCCATTGCACTCCAGCCTGGGTAACGAGCGAAACTCCGTCTCAAAAAAAAAAAAAAAAAACTGGCCAGGTACAGTGGCTCACGCCTGTAATCCCTGCACTTTGGGAGCCCAAAGTGGGTGGATCTCTTGGGGTCAAGGTTCAAGACCAACTTGGCCAACATGGTGAAACCCGTCTCTACTAAAAATACAAAAATTAGCCAAGCATGGTGGCATGCACCTGTAATCCCAGTTACTCAGGAGGCTGAGGTAAGAGAATTGTTTGAACCCAGGAGGCAGAGGTTGCAATGAACTGAGATTGTGCCACTGCACTTCAGCCTGGGTGACAGAGCAAGACTCTGTCTTTAAAAAAAAAAAAAAAAAAGGCCGGGCGCGGTGGCTCACGCCTGTAATCCCAGCACTTTGGGAGGCCGAGGCGGGTGGATCACGAGGTCAAGAGATCGAGACCATCCTGGTCAACATGGTGAAACCCCGTCTCTACTAAAAACACAAAAAATTAGCTGGGCATGGTGGCACATGCCTGTAATCCCAGCTACTCAGGAGGCTGAGGCAGGAGAATTGCCTGAACCCAGGAGGCGGAGGTTGCGGTGAGCCGAGATCGCGCCATTGCACTCCAGCCTGGGTAACAAGAGCGAAACTCCATCTAAAAAAAAAAAAAAAAAAAAACTATGAAAACTACAATATCTCTTTCAGATTTTCAAGTATTTTGATTAAACTCAAAATTTTAGGTTTATTATGAGACAAATGGTATCATAGTGTTGACCTGGTGTCTGGGTTGCTGGTGAGGGGTTGGAGTGACTTAGAAAGTTAAACACAGTCGAGAAAAATGGCAAGTTACACTGCTGTACAAAGCAGGCAGAAGAAACTGAAACATTTTTGTTTCTACTCCACAGGCTGCCATAAGAAAAGAATTAAATGAATTTAAAAGCTCCGAGATGGAGGTTCATGAAGAAAGCAAACATTTTACACGGTAAGACCCAAAAGACCCGATCATCTATGTGCTGGGTGGAGTTTTCCAAAAAAATGTTGTTCAGATATGAAGGACTCTAAGGACGTCAGTAAAAAAGGAAAACAATGTTGACTGCAAGACTACATTTAAAGGGACGAAATAAGAAGCAACAGTAAATGCCTAGGCCAGGTGTGGTGGCTCATGCCTATAATCCCAGCACTTTGGGAGGCCGAGGCGGGTGAATCAGAAGGTCAGGAGTTCAAGACCAGCCTGACCAATGTGGTGAAACCCCATCTCTACCAAAAATACAAAAATTAGCCAGGCGTGGTGGCACACACCTGTAATCCCAGCTACTTGGGAGGCTGAGGCAGGAGAATCACTTGAACCCAGGGGCAGAGGTTGCAGTGAGCCGACATTGTACCACTGCACTGCAACCTGGGTGACAGAGTGAGACTTCATCTCAAAAACAAAACAAAACAAAACAAAAATACAAAAATTAGCTTGGCATGGTCGCAGGTGCCTGTAATCCCAGCTACTTGGGAGACTGAGGCAGGAGAATCACTTGAACCAGGGAGGGGGAGGTTGCAGTGAGCTGAGATTTTACCATTGCACTCCAGCCTGGGCGACAAGAGCAAAATTCCATCTCAAAACATAAAAATAGTAAATGCTGGCTGGGTGCGGTGGCTCACGCCTGTAATCCCAACACTTTGGAAGGCCGAGGACGGCGGATCACGAGGTCAGGAGATCGAGACCATCCTGGCCAACAAGGTGAAACTCCATCTCTGCTAAAAATACAAAAATTAGCTAGGCATGGTGGCGCACGCCTGTAGTCCCAGCTACTTGGGAGGCTGAGGCAGGAGAATTGCTTGAACCCGGGAGGCGGAGGTTGCAGTGAGTTGAGATCGTGCCACTGCACTCCAGCCTGGAACCTGGCAACAGAGCAAAACTCTGTCTCAAAAAAAAAAAAAATAGTAAATGCCTATGCTGATTGTGGCGTTTTATGTATATTACCTTATTTAATTCTTGCAATAAACATGCAAGATATGATAACATCCCCATTTTATCAGTGAGGAAGTGGAGACTCACAGTGGTTAAGTAACTTGCTTGACTTGCTAGTAAATTGCAGAACCAGGATTTAGAGAAAGAAATCAATGACTTCAAGGATATGGGGTGCTCTCTTCCTTGTACCTTACTCTCTCAGATTATAGAGGAGATTGCGCTAAGTTAGACAAGATCTTGCCCTCTCTGGTTTCAGTTCTGTCTAGCACAGTTGATCTTACCAACTTAGTGTATAAACAACATTTTAATTAGCTGTCCTCATGAAACAAGCCAAGAAATCCAACAAAGTATTTTGATTTGGAATTACTGTTGTGATTAAGGACCCACTCATATCCAAAGAATCAGCTAGCCACCAATGGAATCAGTGAAGTATCTTTACATGGTTCTTAGAATATTTATTTTAAAAGACGCCAAATAAGGCTAAGTGCAGTGGTTCATGCCTGTAATCCCGATACTTTGAGTGGCCGAGGTGGGAAGATCGCTTGAGCACAGGAGTTTGAGACCAGCCTGAGCAACATAAAAGACTCCATCTCTGCAAAAAATATATATATATTTTTTAAATGAATATATATATATTTTTTTTAAAAAATGAATATATATATATATATATATTTTTTTTTTTTTTAATTAGTCAGGGGCCTGGTGCAGTGGTGCATACCTGTAATCTTAGCACTTTGGGAGGCGGAGGTGGGAGGATTACTTGATCCCAGGAGTTTGAGACCGGCCTGGGAAACATAGTGAGCCCCATCTCTTTTTTTTTTTTTTTTTTTTTTTTTTTATTCACCTGGGTACAGGTGGGCTAAGGCCAAAAAGGGCATTAGTCAAGCCCCATCTCTACAAAAAATAAATTTTAAAAAAGTTAGCCAGGTGCAGTGGCACACTCCTGTAGTCCAGCTTCCTGGAAGGCTGAGGTGGGAAATTCCCTTGAGCCTGGGGGATTGGGGCAGCAGTGAGCTATGGTCACATCACTACACTGAAGCCTGGGCAACAAAGTAAAATGCCATTGCTAAAAAGAACAGTTTTTGCTAAACGAAACAGTTATAGAGAATGTGACATTTATGCTAAATCTTAAGGTATATAAAAAAATTAATCTGAACAAAAAGGAAGGAAAGAATCTTGTAAGCAGAAGGACCAGTATAGATCAGGCACAGTGGCTCACACCTGTAATCCCCACTCTTTGGGAGGCTGAGGTGGGTGGATCACTTAAGGCAGTTGGAGACCAGCCTGACCAACATGGTGAAACCCTGTCTCTACTAAAAATACAAAAATTTGCTGGGCATGGTGGCATGCCTGTAGCCCCAGCTACTTAAGAGACTGAGGCAGGAGAATCGCTTGAACCCAGGAAGCAGAGGTTGCGGTGAGCCAAGATTGTGCAACTGCACTCCAACCTAGGTGACAGAGCGAGATTGTGTCTCAAAAAAAAAAAGAAGGACCAGCTTAAGCAAGACAATGGGAAAGAGGAAAACACATGGTGTAATTGGAGCAGAGGATGTATGGGGCAGTGTGGTAAAAATAAGCTAGAAAATGGGTTGCAGTGCTTCCTTGAAATGCTTTGACTGTTATGCTAGGATGTTGGAACCATTGGCAGTTTAGAAACAGGAAATTCTGTGTATTTCAGAACAACCTCTGATGCAAAGAAGGAAGATGATATGGAAGGATGAAGAGACTATAGCAGCAAGGAAAACAGGAAGTGACTGAAATAAACATCGTGAGCATAGTGGTAGCTCAGACCAGGGAAGCCACAGTGAGAATGCAAAGGAGATATATTTGAAAGACATTTCAACCATAGAATCAACAAGATGTAGCAATCTGTTGGATTCCAGAGATGAAATAAAGGAGTAGTCAAAATGACTCTGATATTTCTAACTTGTATTTTTTGAGGTCTGTGAAGGTGATAAGGAGTTTAGTTGAACACTTATTCAACAAATATTGAGCACCTACCACATGATAAGTATAGTGCTAGGTCCTTGGGATACAGCAGGAAATAAGGTATCAAGTCTCTGTCCTCAATGAGGCTTTGAGGCTTTATTCTTTTTTTTTTTTTTTTTTTTTAATAGAGATAGGGTCTCGCTATGTTTCCCAGGTTGGTCTTGAATTCCTGGCCTCAAGTGATCCTCCCATCTTGGCCTCCCAAAGTGTTGGGATTACAAGTATGAGGCACTATGCCTGTCCCAGCTTTTATTCTAAAAGAAGAAAGCAAACAACGAACAAGCTAGAAAATAAATTGCATGTGTTGAGTTTGATGAATCTATGACACATGGAGCTGCCTAGAAGACCTTTAGATATGCAGCTTGGAATCCAGAAAGAAAGCAAAGTCTAAAGATACGAATGAGAGAAGATAGTGGACCTCTAGGGGGGAATTTTTTTTTTTTTTTTTGGAGACAAGGTCTCACTCTGTCACCCAGGCTGGAATGCAGTGGTGTGATCATGGCTCACTGCAGCCTCAACCTCTCAGGTTCAAAACATTCTCCCACCTCAGCCTCCTCAGTAACTGGAACTACAGGCATAGGCCACCACACCTGGCTAATTTTTGATCATTTGTAGAGACAGAGTCTCCCTATGTTGCCCAGGCTGCTCTCAAACTTCTGGGCTCAAATGATCCTCTAACCTTGGCCTCCCAAAGCGCTGGGATTACAGACATGAGCCACCATGCCCAGCCAAGGAAGTTGGGATTTTTTTTGTTTTTGTTTTCTTTTTCTTTTTTTTTTTTTTTTTTTTTTTGAGATAGAGTCTCACTCTTTTGCCAGGCTGGAGTGCAGTGCTGTGATCTCGGCTCACTGTAACCTCCGCCTCCTGGGTTCAAGGGATTCTCCTGCCTCAGCCTCCCAAGTAACTGGGACTACAGGCGTGCGCCACCATGCCCAGCTAATTTTTGTATTTTTAGTAGAGATGGGGTTTCACCATGTTGGCCAGGATGTTCTCGATCTCTTGACTTCGTGATCTGCCCACCTTGGCCTCCCAAAGTGCTAGGATTACAGGCGTGAACCACCTAGCACAAAGTGCTAGGATTACAGGCGCCTGGCCAGGAAGTTGTTTTTTATTTAAAGGGTGGACAGAGGAAAATGAACCAGGACAGCATACAGAGGAAGATCAATTGAAGAAGAAAGAAAACTATGGCAGAAGCCAAGAGTTTTAAGAAAGAAAGAAGCAGTTGAGGAGTATCAGATGCAACAGAAAGGTCAGGTGGAATTTGAGCAGAAGAGAGGCAGTATTAATTAGGATATAACATTTCATTACTACTGATATATTAATAGGAAGCAATGTACATCATGTGGTAACTTGTCTCTTTTTTTTTTTCCTCTTTTAGCTACCATCGTCCATGATGCCAAAGGTTGAGAGAGGAACTCAACATGGCTGCTTTGCTGCTCCTTCTCCAGAGTGACATATGGAGGGAACTTTAGCACTTCCCAGCACAGCCAGAATTGCATCCTCTGGGATCTTCTGGGGTGGACAGCACTTCTTTGAATGTAGCATTTCACTGGAACAGATTCTGATGGGCTACACCTGGGGCAAAACAACACTTTCTCAGTGCTTTTGAACTTTTCGATATTGTAGCATACTTGAGGGGTTTTTTTCCTTACTGGCCACCAAAGTTCTGGACTGCTTGCAGGTTCCAGGTTTTACTGGCTGTACCACACCCCTTCCCCTAGGTGACTTCCTATGCTGAGGCACAGTTTGCACCATTAGCCTTACCTGCCCTACCCTGATGGTGAGACCCAAATGCGTAAACTCTAAATTCCAGCTATCAAATCCAATTCCTGGTGGGGAAAACCTTCTGGAGGCCCCCAACCTTCTGGTAAAAGAGTCCCTACCTCCAGGGGAAGCCTTTTTACCACACCGGCATATCAGATGAAAGCACTGCACTGTACCTCTCGTAACACAGCAATACAGTCCTCTTGAGGCACTCAAGCCTGAGAGGAAGCTCAGGATCTGACATGTTCTTCCTTTTCCTCACAAGTCATTGTGATTTTTATTTTAAAATAATCTGGAAGTAATGGGAACTTATGTTTTCCTGAACTGCAACAAGAATCCAAATTGGTTAGATGAGGCAGGGCATGGTGGCTCATGCCTGTAATCCCAGCACTTTGGGAGGCCAGGTTGTGCGGATCACCTGAGGTCAGGAGTTCGAGACCAGCCTGGCCGACATGGTGAAACCCCATCTCTACTAAAAATACAAAAATTAGCCAGGCATGGTAGCACCTGGCTGAGGCATGAAAATCGCTTGAACCCAGAAGATGGAAGGTGCAGTGAGCCAAGATCATGCCACTGCACTCCAGCCTGGACAACAAAGTGAGACTCTGACTTAAAAAAAAAAAAAATTTGGTTAGATGAGAAAGCATGTGTATTTTCTATATACAAAAACAAGAAAGGCCTTTGAGCTCATGTGCTCAGGCCCACTCACACTGTGGAGTGTACTTTCATTTTCAATAAATCCCTTTATTCCTTCCTTGCAAAAAAAAAAAAAAAACTCAGGTGCAGTGGTGCTCACACCTATAATCACAAAACTTTGGGAGGCTGAGGAGGGTGGATCACCAGAGGTCTGGAGTTCAAGAGCAGCCTGGCCAACATGGTGAAACCCTGTCTCTACTAAAAAATACAAAAAATTTGCCGGGCATAGTGGCTTGTGCCTGTAGTCCCAGCTACTGGGGCTGCTGAGGCAGGAGAATTGCTTGAACCTGGAAGTGGAGGTTGCAGTGAGCCGATCATGCCACTGCACTCCAGCCTGGGTGACAGAGCAAGACTCTGTCTCAAAAAAAGAAAAAGCCTTAATGCCAATGTGGCAGAAAACTGTGGCTTACATTTTTAGGCTATTGTAGTTTCATTTACCAAATGTTATTCTCTAAATTGCTTTGACCAATAAATGTATTCTCCTCCTTAAAGCAGAGTTGTATCAACTCTGTGAGAGCATTTATGAGCTGTTGGCCTCCAAGCTTCCAGCCAGAATCACAGTAAGGTCCGGCTGGGTATGGGGTGCTGCATAGGAAAGGGTGTCTGGAGAAGCCAGGAGGGCATGATCACGGCCCACTGCGTCCCTCTTCTCAGTGCTGTTTGCCCTCTCCTCCTGCACACTTCCTCTTCACTCCACAGCTGATCCTCCTGCTGACTATCTCTGGCAGCTTCCACCTCACCCACCCCTCCTCTTCCACACTGTAGAGGTATCATTGGTGCTGGGGCATTGACTCAGGCCCCCTGCTTTCTGTATTTGTAATAGATATTAATATGATTTCCTAAAACAAGATTTTGTTGCTTTCTTTGAATTTGTTTTGAAAATATATAGTCTCATTATTTCACTTTAATTCCTATCCACACTATAAATGGAAGAAAAAAATATTAATAGTTTCTGTTTAATCTGATGAATATGGCTTTTTTTCCTTCACTTTAATGTTCAAGAAGTTGTGGCCATTTCATAGATTTCTTCTGATTTATTCTCTGGGTCCCTGTTATTTGTTCTTTATGTAATCTCTTTCAGTAGATTTTCATCCTTTCATACCCACATAAGAAGATTTGCTGAAGAATCAGAGTATCAGTTCAAAACAGAACCTAGGCCGGGCACGGTGGCTCATGCCTGTAATCCCAGCACTTTGGGAGGCCAAGGCAGGCGGATCACCTGAGGTCAGGAGTTCGAGACCAGCCTGACCAACATGGTGAAACCCCGTCGCTACTAAAAATATAAAAATTAGCCGGGCATGGTGACACATGCCTGTAATCCCAGCTACTCAAGAGGCTGAGGCAGAAGAATCACTTGAACCCGGGAGATATAGGTTGCAGTGAGCTGAGATTGCCCCACTGCACTCCAGCCTGGGTGACAGAGCAAGATTCCATCTCAAAAAACAAAAAGAAAAGAAAAGAAATAATACTGGGTCCCCATCTCCTTGAAGTTTTTTGATATGTTTTGTTTTGTTTTTGGAGATAGGGTCTCTGTCACCCATGCTGGAGTGCGGTGGCACAATCCTGGCTCACAGTAACCTCTGCCTACTGGACTCAAGCGATCCTCCCACTTCAGTCTAAGTAGCTAAGACTACAGCATGTGCCACCACGCCCAGCTAATTTTTGTATTTTTTTAAAAAACAAGGTTTTCCCATATTGTCCAGGCTGGTCTTGAACTCCTGGGCTTAAGGGATCTGTCTGTCTTTGCTTCCCAAAGTTCTGAGATTACAAGTGTGAGCCATTGTGCCCAGCCTTCTTGAAGTTTACTAACACTTGGGATGGAAAATAAGTGACAATTCCACTCAGTCTGTTAGAGGTCTGGGTATAAGGTAGCCACACAATAACTGCTAACTTGACTTCTAACCATTCTATCTTATTGGTTTGGAGACTGTCTTCTGCCAGCATTTTTTGTGGCTTGAGATGACATTTTCAAACCCTTCTTTCACTACCTTTCTTACCCTTGATGTGCCAAGCTTGAAACAGGATTTGATATCCTGAGCTACTTGTTCGTCGCCTTCCATGTGTCACCAAGTAATCTGGTTCATCTTTCATCTCATTCATGTTCTTTTCAAATGAAACAAGACATTTTGGGGGTCAAGTCCGTTTGGGTGTTTGTTTTGTTTTTATGTATATAAAAATGGATTTTGTGTTCCATTTCCATGTACCAACTTACATGGAAACTCACAATCATAATGTAAAGAAGAAATGAAAGCCTGGTGTGTTGTACTTCAAGATGCCTCCCTGATGTACAGAATCTTATAAATAATTGCATTGTATATCAGTCTTCCCATCAATATTAATTATTAAATATTTTAGAATTTTTAAATACCAAACTATACTATTCTGGTGTGAGGTATTTTCTTTTACATTACACTCTATCCAAAAACATTAAATCCAGCTTAAAAAATGATATGTAAATTATTGCTAATGTCCCAATATGAGAAATAGATGAGAGAGAGAAAAGTAATAGCGAGGACATAAAATGTAGCCAGGAGTGAGGGTCATTCATGTTTGTTTCTGTCAGTGTACAAATAGAATAGGCTGCAGATTGGAGCTGACTGTGAACCCCGTATATAGTAGACACTTGATCCTATTTAGCCCACGCCAGCCTGTTAGATAAGTGATAATATAGTCATTTCACCAATTAAGAAACTGGGATGAAACTGCTTCTATCATCAAAAGGTCGGAATGTAAGGCCGATTGCCTCACCGGGAGCTCGGACGCACACTGCCCCCCCTTTTTTCCCGAAAGCTCGGACAAGCTCGGGCATGTTACCTTCTCCCCTTCTCGCACAGCCTGGCTTTCCCTTAAAGAACATAGTATGCAAGCGGGGTCTTGTGATTTTAGCCAATAGCAGCTGAGTCTTTCTAGCCAATAGCAGCCGAGTAATTCTAACCAATAGCAGCCAAGTCCTGTATGCAAACAAAGGCTTGTAACCTTACCCGATAGTAATCCTGCTCTCCCACAACCAATCGAGCTCTTCCACTCACTATAAAACCCCACGTCTGAGAGGAGGCTGTGCGACTTCTCCGGCCCCTCCTGTCGGACCGCAGAACCTCGCCCAGGAGCCTGAATGAAGTCCTTCATATTGGAGCTTCTTGTGTTGGCCTCAGTTTCTTCTTTTTAAACTTGGCAAGAACCCAAGAACAAACCTTACAGTAATCTTTGAATATATTTAAGGATAAGCATTTGCATGCCAATCAATTGCCCCTACAAGAATTTATATTAACCACATATGGTTGGACCCCTCAAGATGACATCACAGGACACTTGGTACTTCCCCTCCTGCCCCCCCGAGAGGGAGTCTTGCTCTGTCACCCAGGCTGGAATGCAGTGGCCTGATCTTGGCTCACTGCAACCTCTGCCTCCTAGGTTCAAGCGATTCTCCTGCGTCAGCCTCCCAAGTAGCTGGGATTACAGGCATGAGCCACCACGCCCAGCTAATTTTTGTATTCTTTGTCGAGATGGGATTTCACCGTGTTGGCCAGGCTGATCTCAAACTCCTGACCTCGTGATCGGCCTCCCAAAGTGCTGGGATTACAGGTGTGAGCCACCGCGCCTGGCCCAGGACACTTAGTACTTTATATTATCTTTTCTGGTAAGCAGCCCAGTTTCAGTCCAGGTGGCCTCAGCAATGACTCATTTCTATTTGTCACTTCAGAGACTGGCCTTGTTTAGTGCACCACCCTTTACCAAGAGTTAAAAGAAACCATGAGTCAGAATTCCTTGTGCCACTGGATTCTACCTGCTCCCAGACTGTCCTTCTACTAGCCCTCCAAAGAAGTCTCAAATTGCTGTTGCCCTTTTGGGGTTAAATTGTCTCCAGAAAGCTGTTTTGAAGATGCAGATTTTCCAGTGTTTGCCAAAACAAGGAATGAATTTTGGGTCTCTGTGGATTTATATAACTACACCCCAGGAAAAGGCAGGTCCAGCTGGGTGCAGTGGTGCACACCTATAGTCCCAGCTACTTCGAAGGTTGATGTGAAAGGATCACTTGAGCCCAGGAGTTCAATACCAACCTGGGCAATATAGACCCTGTCTCTTGAAAAAAGAGGAGGGGCAGGTCCAATGGACACTGAATAGGCAGAGGTTGAAATAGTACAAAAAGATGACAATGTACACCAAAGAAAATCCTAGCCCCGAAGCCAAAACACAGCACCACTGTTTCAACCTTCTATTCCATTTCAGCCCTAAGAGGCATGAAGGGAAAACCAGGAATCACCAGCAACCCAAACCTCTTGCTCCATCTGTCGTTTTGTGTGGGTATTGTTAATTTCTTCCCCAACGAATGTTGCCTCCTATGTAGCGCATAGAGGTCAGCTGACGGGAACAAATAGCTTTAATGTCCCTCCATTTGGCACTGAGGACACAAAATCCTTAGTGAAGATTATGAGGGAGAGCATTAATATTATTTAATGCTTACCTCCTCATACCCTCCCCCACAACAGACAATCTTCCCGTGACCACACTTTCTCTTCAATCTATTACCCTCTCTCCTGCTTTTCCTATACCTCCTTCACAAAATCTATTCCAATGTTAAACAACCCAAATTCCCATGCCAGGCAGCTGAGCTAAATGACTGACAGAGGAAAAAGTAGTGATGGAGATGGAAACTGAACAGGCTTCTTGACCTTGCTTTATAACCTCTGGTCTGTGAATCTCACTTTCCCTATCTAAGGCCATATTCACTCAGCTCATTAAAATCGAAATGAAATCCAAACCAATATGGCTTTGCTGTGGTCACCAGTGATTTCTCAGTTA
The DNA here is from genome assembly GCF_030222135.1 of Aotus nancymaae. Lineage (NCBI taxonomy): Eukaryota > Metazoa > Chordata > Mammalia > Primates > Aotidae > Aotus > Aotus nancymaae. Next base: position 25,110,836 of record NW_026988467.1, read on the forward strand.
ACTGCTACTTCCAAAAGCCTTCAGTCATTGCATATGGCTGCTTTGCAACATTTGGTGCTTTGGGAAATGTCCTTGGCTTCTGAGGCACCACGGTCTACTGGTTCTCCTTCTCTGGTTGATCTTTCTCTGTGCTGCTGGCTTCTTCCCTGAACACCATTTTTTTCCTAATTCTTTTTAATTTTTTTTTTTTTTTTTTTTTGAGACACTGTTTTGCTCTTGTTGCCCAGGCTGGAGTGCAATGGCACAATCTCAGCTCACCACAACCTCTGCCTCCCGGGTTCAAGCAAGTCTCCTGCCTCAGCCTCCCAAGTAGTTGGGATTACAGGCATGCACCACCACGCCTGGCTAATTTTGTATTTTTAGTAGAGACGGAGTTTCTCCATGTTGGTCAGGCTGATCTCAAACTCCCGATCTCAGGTGATCCACCCACCTCGGCCTCCCAAAGTGCTGGGATTACAGGCGTGAGCCACCGTGCTTGACTGAACACCATTCCGCTGGGTGCAGTGGCTCACACTGGTAATCCCAGCACTTTGGGAGGCTGAGTGGGTGGATCACCTGAGGTCAGTTCAAGACCAACCTGGCCAACATAGTGAAAACTCATCTTTACTAAAAATAAAAAAAAATCAGCTGGGAGTAGTGGTACACACCTGTTATCCCAGCTAATTCGAAGGCTGAGACAGAATTGCTTGAACCTGGGAGGCGGAGGTTGCAGTGAGATGAGATTGTGCCACTGCACTCTAGCCTGGGTGACAGAGCAAGACTCTGTAGCAAAAAAAAAAAAAAAAAAAAAAAAAAAAGCCGGGCCTGATGGCAGGCTCCAGTAATCCCAGCTACTTGGGAGCCTGAGGCAAGAGAATCACTTGAACCCGGGAGGCAGAGGTTGCAGTGAGCCGAGGTCATGCCATTGCACTCCAGCCTGGGCAACAAGAGTGAAACTCCATCTCAAAAAATAAATAGGCCAGGCGTGGTGGCTCACGCCTGTAATCCCAGCATTTTGGGAGGCCAAGGTGGGTGGCTCACCTGAGGTCAGGAGTTCAAGACCAGCCTGGCCGATGCTGTGAAACCCCGTCTCTACTAAAAATACAAAAAATTAGCTGGGCATGGTGGCACATGCCTGTAATCCCTGCTACTTGGGAGGCTGAGGCAGGAGAATCGCTTGAACCCACGAGGCAGAGGCTGCAGTGAGCCAAGATTACACCAGTGCACTCCAGCCTGGGCAACAAGAGCAAAACTCTGTCTCAAAAAAAATAAATAAATAAAACAATTGGCCGAGCCTGGTGGCTCACGCCTGTACTTCCAGGACTTTGGGAGATTGAAGCAGGTGGATCACAAGATCAGGAATTCAAGACCAGCCTGACCAAGATGGTGAAACCCCATCTCTACTGAAAACACAAAAATTAGCTGGGTATAGTGGTGGGCGCCTGTAATCTCAGCTATTCAGGAGGCTGAGGCAGGAGAATCACATGAACCTGGGAGGCAGAGGTTGCAGTGAGCCAAGACTGCACCACTGTAATCCAGCCTGGGTGACAAAGCTAGACTCCATCTCAAAAAATAATAATAATAATCCCATTACAAGATTACATTAATATTTTTAATTTTTTGTTGTTTTTTACCAATTTCTCTAGGAGCTGGAATTAATATCTATTAATTGTTAATTTATTAATATATAATCATATATATATATATTTTTCGAGACAAGAGTCTTGCTCTGTTGCCCAGGCTGGAGTGCAATGGCACAATTTGGCTCACTGCAACTTCGCCTCCTGGGTTCAAGCAATTCTCCTGCTTCGGCCTCCCAAGTAGCTGGAATTACAGGCATGTGCCACCATGCTTGGCTAATTTTGTATTTTTAGTAAAGATCAGGTTTCACTATGTTGGCCAGGCTGGTCTTGAACTCTTGATCTCAGATGATCCACCTGCCTTGGCCTCCCAATGTGCTGGGATTACAGGTGTGAGCCACCACACCCAGCCGGAATTAATATATTTTTATGGAAAGAAAGTTTTCCAAAAATAACTAGTGAGAAGAGTGGCACTGTTTTACTTTTTTTTTTTTAGATGGATTCTTGCTCCATCGCCCAGGCTGTAGTGCCATAGTGTGATCTCGGCTCACTGCAACCTCCGCCTCCTGGGTTCAAGCTACTCTCCTGCCTCAACATCCTGAGTAGCTGGGATTACAGGCACATGCCACCACGCCTGGCTAATGTTTTATATTTTTAGTAGAGATGGGGTTTCACCATGGTAGCCAGGATGGTCTCAATCTCCTGACCTCATGATCCGCCCTCCTTGGCCTCCCAAAGTGCTGGGATTACAGGCGTAAGCCACCACGCCTGTCCACTTTTTTACAATTCTCTAATGTCTGGTTTAATAGACTCCAGTTCAATTCTCATATCTGCACCTACATTCTATCTATTATTATGTGTTGTTTCGGTTTGAGTATAGTTAGAATATATGACTTTGGTTTAAGCCAGGCGCAGTGGCGCACACCAGTTGTCCCAGCTCCTCAGGAGACTGAAACAGGATTGCTTGAGACTAGGACTTCCAGGACGCGTGAGGTATAATTGTAGCAGTGTAGTCTAACCTAGGTGACAAAATGAGACCCTGTCTCTAAAAAACAATAATAATAAAACTTTGGTTTAAGTCTCACACAGATATGTAGTTGGAAAAGTTGTCAGCCATTCTTTCAAGTGAAATGTTATTCCACAAAAAATGTGGCTCTTTCAGTTTACAACTCATATAAGTTCCTAGAGAAAACCACTGTGCTGGATGCAGCAAAGTACTTTATGTGTACTTCTCACTTTATCATGCAGAGTGTTAAAGACACAGATATTCAAAGATTGAGAAATAATAAAAATGATTTGTATTTCCCCATCAAGAATTTTTTTTTTTAGGAGGCCGGAGTCTTGCTCTGTCACCCAGGCTGGTGTGCAGTTGTGTGATCTCAGTTCACTGCAACCTCCGCCTCTCGAGTTCAAGCAATTTCTCCTGCCTCAGCCTCCCAAGTAGTTGGGATTACAGGTGCCCACCACCACGCCTGGCTATTTTTGTATTTTTAGTAGAGACTGGGTTTTGCCATGTTGGTCAGGCTGGTCTCAAACTCCTGACCTCAGGTGATCCACTCGCCTCGGCCTCCCAAAGAGCTGGGATTACAGTCATGAGCCACCACGCCTGGCCCCCATCAAAAATATTCTTAACTTTTTAAATGATTTTGTGATTTTTTTAAACTGATTTTAAGATTTTGTGATGATGATTTCCAGTACACGTTGGTGACAGCCCCTTGATTTGTTCTGGGCACAAGCAATTTTACCCACTGTTGCTTTTTTAAAATTAATTACTTAATTCGTTTATTTTTAAAACTGGGCCTCACTATGTTGTCCAAACTGTTGAGCTTCGGAGCTCAAGCAATCCTCCCACCTCGGTCTCCTGAATAGCTAGGATTGCAGGCCCATGCAACCATGCCTGGCACCACTGACTTTTTTACATCATTTTTACAATGATTTTTCACATCATTTTTTGTCAACAGAGCAAAAAAGGCAAATAAAGTCTGAGTATTATTAACAAAACCTCCCAAAAGGTCTCAGGAACCCTGTGGTCTGCTGATTGATCACACTTTAAGAACCACTGCTTGCCAGGCGCAGTGGCTAACGCCTGTAATCCCAACACTTTGGGAGGCCAAGGCAGACAGATCACTTGAAGTCAGGAGTTCCATACCAGCCTGGTCAACATAGTGAAACCCCATCTCTACTAAAAATACAAAAATTAGCTGGGCGTGGTGGCGCGTGCCTGTAGTCTCAGCTATTCTGGAGGCTGAGGCAGGAGAACTGCTTGAACGCGGGAGGCGGAGGTTGCAGTGAGCCGAGATCCCGCCATTGCACCCACTCCAGCCTGGGTGGACAGAGCAAGACTCCATCTCAAAAAAAAAAAAAAAAAAAGTATAAGGCAGTGCTTTTAAGTACATTCACACTGTTGTGCAAAAGAGGTTTTTGTTTTCTTTGTTTGGAGACGGAGTCTCGCTCTGTCATCCAGGCTGGAGTGCAGTGGTGCGATCCCGGCTCACTGCAATCTCCCGGGTTCAAGCGATTCTCCTGCCTCAGCCTCCTGAGTAGCTAGGCTACAGGCGCGCGCCACCACGCCCAGCTAATTTTTGTACTTCTGGTAGAGAAGGGGTTTCACTATGTTGGCCAGGCTGGTCTCGAACTTCTGACCTTGTGATTTCCCCTCCACCCCCACCGCCGCCTCGGCCCCAAAAGTACTGGGATTACAGGCGTGAGCCACCGCGCCCAGCCAGGAGTTTTTATCTGATTCGTCTAGGGTCACTTACATCTTTTTTTTTTTTTTTTTTTTTTTTTTTTTTTTTTTTTTTTTTTTGAGACGGAGTCTCGCTCTTGTTACCCAGGCTGGAGTGCAATGGCGCGATCTCGGCTCACCGCAACCTCCGCCTCCTGGGTTCAGGCAATTCTCCTGCCTCAGCCTCCTGAGTAGCTGGGATTACAGGCACGCGCCACCGTGCCCAGCTAATTTTTTTTGTATTAATAGAGACGGGGTTTCACAATGTTGACCAGGATGGTCTCGATCTCTCGACCTCGTGATCCACCCGCCTCGGCCTCCCAAAGTGCTGGGATTACAGGCTTGAGCCACCGCGCCCGGCCACTTACATCTTATTTACCTTCACATTTATCAGATTATTTCTTTCACAGGTGACAGGGCAGATTCAATTCCTTTTGAGACTCCTTATTTCTCTAGATGTTTTTTTTTTTTTTTTTTTTTTTTTCCGAGACGGAGTTTCGCTCTTGTTACCCAGGCTGGAGTGCAATGGCGCGATCTCGGCTCACCGCAACCTCCGCCTCCTGGGTTCAGGCAATTCTCCTGACTTTCACAGCCTCCTGAGTAGCTGGGATTACAGGCACGCGCCACCATGCCCAGCTAATTTTTTGTATTTTTAGTAGAGATGGGGTTTCACCATGTTGACCAGGATGGTCTCGGTCTCTTGACCTCGTGATCCACCCGCCTCGGCCTCCCAAAGTGCTGGGATTACAGGCGTGAGCCACCGCGCCCCGCTCTCTAGATGTATTTTTACATTTTGCATTCTTATTATTCCAACGTTAAATTTATTTATTTGGAGATAGAGTTATTTATTTATTTACTTAGAGACAGAGTCTCTCTGTCGACCCGGCTGGAACGCACTTGCGCGATCTCGGTTCACTGCAACCACCGTCTCCTGCGTTCAAGCGATTCTCATGCCTCAGCCTCCTGAGCAGCTGGCACAAGAGGCGCGCGGTACCACCCCCGGCGAATGTTTGTATTTTTTGTAGAGACGGGATTTCGCCGTGCTGCCCATACCGGTCTCGAACTCCTGGCCCCAAGCCATCTGCCCCCACCTCGGCCTTCAGAAGTGCTGGAATCAGGCGTGAGCCACCACGTTAGGCTACCTCAAAAATATTTTGGCCAGTTTATCTAAGGGTATGCCCTACAGACTGTGCGCGGTGATTGCACAGAAGTAAACATCCTCCGCAGCTACGTATATACAAACCTATTTCTGTAATGTACATTCCCCAGCAAGGTCCCGCGCGAAGGTTCCACTACCGCGAGAGACCTCCGAGACAGGCAAGGGTGAGGCTCAATCTGCAATAGATTCCCAGAAGCCTCAGCGAGTTTCCAATTCTATAACTGCGCATGTTCTTGCGCACGCGCAATAGACATTCCGTGACTTCCGGGCACTTCGTAACGTTTAAATAAGGATGCTTTGCGCTAGTTCGGCCTCTTGGAGACAAAGTCGCAACCCTCGGTTGCTCGCCTCGGTGAGTATTATCAGATGCCTGTTAGCTGAGCTGCACTTCTAGGACCTTGGGTCAGTAACCAGGCTTCCCTATGAAAATCATGTTGTTTTTTGTTCTTTTTTTTTTTTTTTTGAGACAGAGTCTGGTTTTGTCACCCAGTCTGGAGTGCAGTGACATGATCTCAGCTTACCACAACCTCCGTCTCATGGGTTTAAGCGATTCTCCTGCCTCAGCCTTCCGAGTAGCTGCGATTACAGGCATGCGCCACCACGCCCGGCTTGCTTTGTATATTTAGTAGAGACGGAGTTTCTCCATGTTGAATTTTGGTTTTTTTTGAGACAATTTCGCATTGTCCAGGCTGCAGTGCAGTGGCGCGAACTTGGCTCACTGCAACCTCCGCCTCCCGGGTTCAAGCAATTCTCATGGTTCAGCGTATTGTGTAGCTGATACTATAGGCGCCCACCAACACACCCAGCTGATTTTTTTTTATATCTTGCCCAAGCTGGTCTCGAACTTCTGAGCTTAGACCATCTGTCTGTCTTGGCCTCCCAAAGTGCTAAGATTAAAGGCGTGAGCCACCGTGCCTGGCCGGTTTGGGGGTAGTTTAACAAGTCCACGTGTTTGATTTGAATATAGGATAGCTAAGCCTAATTGTCTCTGCTGCTGCTGCACCATCCGCATAGTACTAACTGCCTTTTGAAAAGTAATCAGAATGGCTGAATACATCATGTTATCGGTCTATAAGCCAATTTTTTTTTTTAACACGCCACCTGTGGACGGGATGGAAACTCGTTTGCGCTCTGAAGATGTGTAGTAACATGGATTTCTCCGGGAAGCCTGTAACAGCTAGATGAAACTGTTTCCTATTAGGTTTTGTAAATTTCATTCGTTACACATTATCCAACGTGGATACACCCGGGAGGTCACTCTCCCCGGGCTCTGTCCAAGTGGCACAGGGGAGCATAGGGCTCTGCCCCATGATGTACAGTCCCTTTCCACAACGTTGGAGATGAAGCTGGGCCTTGAGTCTGCGCCTGCATATTCCTACAGCTTCCCAGAGTCCTCTGGACAATGACTGGGGAGACAAACCATGCAGGAAACAGCCTTCTAGAGCATCGAATCTGGATTGAAGTCTTAACGTGTTTCAGAAAAATTGACTAAAAAGTAGCCAGGCATGACGGTAGGTAGCTGGAGTCGCAGCTACTGGGGAAGCTGAGCCCAGGAGTTGCAGGCTGCAGTGACCTATGATTGTGCCCTCCAACCCTGGGCAACAGCGATAGGCCCCTCTTTAAAAAAAATTAGTGCTTTACTGTACTAATAGATTAATACCTTCTTTTGCAGGATTCATTAAGTATTTCAAGTAACACTTGGTAAGTAAATCTTTGAATTCTTTTGGCTTGTCAGCTCTTTGTCAGTGATTTCTGTAATGGAAGTAGGATTGAAGAGACCTTTTATTCTATTTGGTCAGGATTTACCTCAGGCATTTCCTCATTCTCAGAGGAATACTTTTGTTTGATATATCCAAATATAAACTTTGCCACATTTTTGTAGGTATTTGACATCTTCATAGGTTCTGTGTATTCTATAAAAATTGCTTTTTTTAGTCAGTTCATTAAGAGGGTACAAGGTAGTAAAAGCTACCCTAATGAACTGTAGGAACGTTTAATGAGCTTTATCTACATGTGTAGCCTGACCTGAGAAAAAGGTTCTAGCTCTTGAAAATGTGGATGGTTAGCAACATTGGATTTCTCAGTTACTCCAACTCCTCACTAAGGAGCAATCCAACGTGGATACCCTGGGAGGTCACTCTCCCCAGGCTCTGTCCAAGTGGCGCAGGGGAGCATAGGGCTCTGCCCCGTGATGTGCAGTCCCTTTCCACAACGTTGGAGATGAAGCTGGGCCTCGTGTCTGCGCCTGCATATTCCTACAGCTTCCCAGAGTCCTGTGGACAATGACTGGGGAGACAAACCATGCAGGAGACATGTCTAGGGCACCAGATTTTAAGCTGAAGTAGGATTTCAGGAGTTTAATCATTATTTCTTTTCCTTTAGGAAAGAAGAGGATCTGCACTTCACATTGGGCATTGACATTTAATTTTTGGGTCCTTTATATAGAAGGGAGAGTAGGTAAACTGATTTTTTTTTAACAGGGAGGGTTTCACAGTCTTTGGCAGACTGGGAGGAAAAGATTGGGGTACATTTCATACCTCTTGTAAAAGTTGCCCTCTAAACAGAAGTTTGTTTTGTATTAAAGACTTTGGAATTTGGCAATTGGTTAAAAATGCACATCATTTTCACCTCATTCACACCTTAAGAACCAGAGAAGTGTTGCTTGACCTTACAGCCAATTTTGGCAGGTGTGTTAAAGTCCTTGAGTATTTTGCTTCTGTATAATTTCTAACGTATTTGTAATTTACCTAAGAAATCGCCTATGTTAATGTATTTATGAAATAAAAGATGACTGTACATGTTTGTGGATCATTTTTATGTGGAAATGCCTGTGGTGACATCAGCCGAAAATCTGTATGAATGCTGCTGCTTAAGGAAACTAGCATGATAGCTTCCCTTCTAAAGACCCTAAGGCCTCGTCTTAGGTGGGTCCACCTTGGGTTCAGGTTTTTGTCGTTTTTTTTTTCTTACTCTGACTTTTGATAACAGCTAAGTGGTGTCACTTGTTTTACATTTCATCATTTTCCCTGTGTAGTGGGGGTTTTTTGGAGACTGCATTTCACTTTTGTTGCCCAGGCTGTAGTGCAATGGCATGATCTCGGCTCACTGCGACCCCAGCCCCCGAGTAGCTGTGATTATAGGCATGCACAGCCACGCTCAGCTAATTTTTGTATTTTCAGTAAAGATGGGGGTTTCTTTGTTCGGCTGGTCTCAAACTCCTGACCTCAGGTGATCCACCCACCTCAGCCTCCCAAAGTTGCTGGGATTACGGGTGTGAGCCATTGCACCCAGCCTGGATTCAGTTTATATTGGCAGTTTATTGGAAAAATGGATGCTACATCCTGACCAATATGACCATAAGTCAGGGTTGAGTGCAAGATTAGGTTTTAGACCAATCCTTTAGCATCCCACAATGTAGTGGAGGAGAATCTGTTAGTAACAGGAAGGTTGTTGTATCACTAGCTGATGAGCTGGTTAGGCCTTTGCTACCTGTACCTAAGTGGTGTGGCCTGAAACTTGCCAGAATTGCTGGCCTCATGATATGAGTCATAATGGAACCTTTGTCAAGACCCCTGCACTGGCTGCCAATATAAGAAATGTTCAGTAACCTGAAGGATAGGGCCTAGTGGGCAGATCACGAGGTCAAGAGATTGAGACTATCCTGGGCAAGGTAGTGAAACCCCATCTCTACCAAAAATAAAAAATTAGCTGGAGCTGTTTTTTTTTAAGACAGAGGCTTGCTCTGTCGCCCAGGCTGGAGTGCAGTGGCACGATCTCTGCTCACTGCAACTTCTGCCTCTTAGGTTCAAGTGATTCTCCTGCCTCAGATTCCCGAGTAGCTGGGACTACAGGCAGGCAACACCATGCCCTGCTAATTTTTGTATTTTTAGTAGACAGGCTTTCACCTTGTTGGCCAGGATGGTCTTGATCTCTTGTCCTCATGATCCACCTGGCTCAGCCTCCCAAGGTGCTGGGATTATAGGGGTGAGCCACTGCAGCTGGCAAGTTGGGTTTTAATACGGCATATTCCCATGGGAACAGAAAGACTAATTGGCCAAGTCCACAACTAGAAGTGGCACCTCTGCAGAAACACATTCCCTGCTCAAGAAGCCAGATGAGTCAGCCCCATTCATATGTGTATGCCCAGTCCCATCCGTGTCCTGCTCTAACTACATAGCTCTCTCCTGAGTGAAATGTTTTTTTATCTGAACCAATGGGTTTAGTATGTTTTCAATTCATATTCTCAGGGTGGGGTTGGGTAACTGCAGTGCTGGGCAGGAAGTGAATGCATTTCTATCCACCTTCAAGGTAGAGCTGAAGCAGAGCTGTCAGTTGGTGTTCAGGTTCCACTAAACTTCAGCTTGCAACACCCCTTTAAACTGTCAAAACAGGCACTTCTGGCCTTGGTCTTTGTGTAGGCAGACAGTATTGGTTGCCTGACTTAGGAGTTCTAGACTGCCTGGGTTTGAATCCTGATACCAACACTTATTGTTCATGAGAGCTTGGGTGAGTTACTTAGCCCCTCTACCTCAATTTCATGTCACAAAATGACTGTCTCCAGGCTGGAATACAGTGGAGCCATCTACCTCCCAGTTTCAAGCGACTCTCTTGCCTCAGCCGCCGGAGTAGCTGGGACCACCACGCCCGGCTAATTTTTGTTTTTTTATTTTTTTATAAAATGGGGTTTCACCATGATAGCCAGGCTGGTCTTGAACTCCTGACCTCAGGTGATTTGCCCGCCTCGGCCTCCCAAAGTGCTGGGATCATAGGCGTGAGCCATGGCGCATGGCTTTCCTTGCTAGTTTTATTCCTACTTTGCTCTATCGTTTATTGAGAGAAGGGTATTGAGATCTCCAACTATAATTGTGGATTTTTATATTCCCTCTAGCAGTTCTATCCGTTTCTGCTTCATATATCTTGCAGTTCTGTTATTAGTTGTATACATGTTTTAGATTGTGTCTCTTGATTAACTGACTCCTTTAAATACTCTGCTGAGAAATCTTTGTCTGCCACTCCAGCTTTTTATCTTCACAAAATCGTAAGGTAGGATTTATTTCTATTTTTTTATAATAAACTGAAATTCTGAAAACAGCAATTTGCTCATAACTGCATAACTCTATCTTTTTTTTTCTTTTTTTCTTTTTTTTTTTTTTTTTTTAGACAGAGTTTCACTCTGTTGCCAAGGCCAGAGTGCAGTGGCACAATCTCAGCTCACTGCAACCTCTGCCTCAGGAATAGCTGGAATTACAGTCATGCACTATGGGGATCACTCCACCAGCGGAGAGACCCCTCTGTGTCTCCGCCATTATGGAGTTAGAGCCCGGACATATTCTCCCCCCACTGAGGGTAGTCGAGCTGAGGAAAAAAGAAGGAAATGATAGAAGCCTGAGTTTGCAGAAGCCTGTTCTTGATCCACTGAGCTAATGGCACGTCTGGGTGAGGCCTGCGTGACCATTTACGCGACTATTGTCTCCCTTGAAGTTCCCGTTCTGGGCTGGTTTTATGACTCTGTTTACCTGCATTCACTAAATCCTGTGACCGCTCACATGTTACTAGAAAATTGCTACCCCTCAAATTATCGCTTGCCTTGATGTTACTTACTGTAACTGTAGTTATTGATAAGAGGATAAGAATCTTTATAGGATAAGAATCTTTTGTTTGTTTGGGGTTCAGCGACCTTTAGATAAACCTGTATGCTACCCCCTCCCCTGCTTACTTTGTAATTTTCTGTTCCCTCCTGATAAAACTTTTGTAATGGGATCTACGTCAGTCACTGTATGAAAAAACATATATAAACTCTTGTGCAGGAGAATAAACTGCTGTCTTGGGCCTGGCCTGATACAGCCCTCCAGACCTCATTCTTTTCTGTCATTCTTTTCTTCCGCACACTCTCTCTTCCAGGTATTGGGACCCTCTTGCTGGTCAAGAGACCCCCAGCAGACGTGCCGATCTCACGGACCACATCAATGCACCACCACGCCCAGCTACTTTTTTATATTTTTAGTAGAGATGAAGTTTCACCATGTTGGCCAAGCTGGTCTCAAACCCCAGACTTTAAGTAATCTGCCCACCATGGCCTCCCGAACTGCTGGGTTCACAGGCGTGAGCCACCTCGCCTGGCCACCAGCTTTCTTTTGACTAGTGTTACAACAGTAGCCTGGGTAACATGGCAAAACACTGTCTATCCAAAAAATACAAAAATTAGCCAGGAGTGGTGCTGTGTGCCTGTGGTCCCGGCAACTGGGGAGGCTGAGATGGCTCACGAGCCCTAGAGGTGGAGGCTGCAGTGAGCTATGATTACACCACTGCATTCTAGCCTGGGCAACAGAGCGATCTGTGACTCAAAAACAAAACAAAAAAAAGTGTATCTTTTTTTTTTTGAGATAGAGTCTCGCTCTGTCACCCAGGCTAGAGTGCAGTGGTGCAATCTTGGCTCACTGCGACATCCGCCTCCCGGGTTCAAGTGATTCTCCTGCCTTAGCCTCCTGAATAGCTGGGATTACAGGCATGCACCACCATGCCCAGCTAATTTTTGTTTTAGTAGAGATGGGGTTTTACCATGTTGCCCAGACTGGTTTCAAACTCCTGACCTCAAGTGATCCACCTGCCTCGGCCTCCCAAATTGCTGGGATTACAGGCGTGAGCCACCGAGGCAGCCCTGAACTTTATTTTGGACTCAGTTTAAGGTGTTGAGTCTTCCTGGTAGAGATGTAGAGCTGCAACTTGGGGTAGAGGTCAGAACCAGTCCAGATGGGCTGACCTGTCAATTAAAAGGTGACAATCAGCCGGGCGTGGTGGCTCACGCCTATAATCCCAGCACTTTGGGAGGCCGAGGCGGGTGGATCACGAGGTCAAGAGATCCAGACCATCCTGGTCAACAAGGTGAAACCCCGTCTCTACTAAAAATACAAAAATTAGCTGGGCATGGTGGCGCATGCCTGTAATCCCAGCTACTCAGGAGGCTGAGGCAGGAGAATTGCCTGAAGCCAGGAGGCGGAGGTTGCAGTGAGCCGAGATTGCGCCATTGCACTCCAGTCTGGGTAACAACAGCGAAACTCAAAAAAAAAAAAAAAGTGACGATCAAACCCTGAACAAGAGTTCAGGTCTCGATGGGTGTCGTGGCTCATGCCTGTCATCCCAGCACTTTGGGAAGCTGAGGCAGGCGGATCACTAGGTCAGGAGTTCGAGACCAGCCTGGCCAACATGGTGAAACCATGTCTCTTACTAAAAATACAAAAATTAGCCGGGCGTGGTGGTGCTCGCCTGTAATCCCAGCTACTCAGGAGGCTGAGGCAGGAGAATTGCTTGAACCTGGGAGGTGGAGGTTGCAATGAGCGGAGATCGGGCCACTGCACTCCAGTATGGGTGACACAAGACTCCGTCTCAAAAAAAAAAAAAAAAAAAAAACCAGTTCAGGTCTCCTTCCACCATTTGCGTGATGACCCCAGAAAACTTGCTTTACCTCTTTAAACGTCAGTTTTCTGGGCCGGGCGCGGTGGCCCAAGCCTGTAATTCCAGCACTTTGGGAGGCCGAGGCGGGTGGATCACAAAGTCAAGAGATCGAGACCATCCTGGTCAACATGGTGAAACCCCCGTCTCTACTGAAAATACAAAAATTAGCTGGGCATGGTGGCGCGTGCCTGTAATCCCAGCTACTCGGGAGGCTGAGGCAGGAGAATTGCCTGAACCCAGGAGGCGGAGGTTGCGGTGAGCCGAGATCGCGCCATTGCACTCCAGCCTGGGTAACAAGAGCGAAACTCCGTCTCAAAAAAAAAAAAAAAAAGTCGGTTTTCTTATCTTCCAACTGCCATGAGGTTTTTGTGAACAAGTGAGCTAACTGACATAGATGTGTTTCTGTAGTTAACAAAATAAAGGGTCTTAGCCGGGTGCGCTGGCTCATGCCTGTAATCCCAGCACTTTGGGAGGCTGAGGCAGGTGGATCAGGAGGTCAGGGGTTCGAGACCAGCCTGACAAACATGGTGAAACCCTTTCTCTACTTAAAAATACAAAAATTAGCTGGGCGTGGTGACGCTCACCTGTAATCCCAGCTACTTGGGAGGCTGAGGCATGAGAATTGCTTGAACCCAGGAGGTGGAGGTTGCGGTGAGCCAAGAGCGTGCCATTGCACTCCAGCCTGGGCCACAGAGCAAGCCTGTCTCAAAAAAAATAAATAAATAAAATAAAGGGTCTTACAAAATAGGGAATAGTAATAGTAATCACATTATTATTACATGAAGCTACATGAATGCGGAAAATATTGGAGGAAGACAGCAGAGAGAGATTAAAGATTCCAGGGTTAAAAGTTGGAGAAATTTCACTGTACATCATCCAAAAAAGGAGTCCATGATGGAGGCAGACACACTTGGAGAGGTAAGATACCCTGACGACATGGGGAGTGCTTTGTGGCGGGCTCTGAATAGAAGAAATTCAGCCTGGCCAACAAGGCGAAACCCTGTCTCTACTAAAAATACAAAAATTGGCGGGGCATGGTGGAGCGCACCTGTAGTCCCAGCTACTCGGGAGACTGAGGCAGGAGAATCGCTTGGACCTGGGAGGTGGAGGTTGCAGTGAGCCAAAATCGCTGCCACTGCACTCCAGCCTGGGCGACACAGGGAGACTCCGTCTCAAAAAAAAAAAAAAAAAAAAAAATGACTGGGTGTTCATACACATGTGAGATGTGCCTCCCTCAAACCTTGTTAAGACATGGGCACATACCCATCTGATGTGAACTCACGGGGAAAAATATCTGGTCATGCCATTCCCGTGCCCAAATCCCCGTATTTCCCCACGACCTCAGGATAGAGGCTGGACCCCTTAGACACACAAGCCCTCCTAGACTTAACTTGGAAAGCCGTTTTTAAGCCCCAGGCTGAGTCACATGCCCCTGTGGGTATCCCTGTCACAGCGCTGTGTGGTTGTTGATAGATTTCTCATCCTTTTCCATGGACACCCTCTTGAGTGTAGGGAAGATGAGTATCTTTTTTCTCCGTACAGACCCTACCGCACCAGATTTTCCTAAACAAACACGAATTCAAGGAGTTTTTTTGGTTGTTACCCCACTTGTCCCAAAATACACACCCACTGGAACCCGGGCCAGGGGAGCCAGCCTGCCCAAGAGCTCCCCGAGCCCGGGAGGGCGCCACATGCAGATCGCGGGATGGCCGCCAGGGGCCGCCGGGCTCTTTGTTTTCCTTTCTCGCCCGGGTCGGGGCCAGAGGCCTGCAGAGCGCATGCTCTGGGGCAGTTCGGGCCGGGCGGGGAGCGTCGGAGTTCCTTGGGGCCGACGTGCAACGAGGTAGGTCTCGCTCGGGACCTGCGGAGGGTCCGGGCGGAGGGCGGCGCGTGGGGCGGCCACAGGCGAAACACGGGCTGGTTCACGCGGGCCTAGGTCGCTACCCGCTCTAGCCTGTGTCGCGGGGCGCCGGCCCCACGTGAAGCTCGGCGGCTGGAAGGCGCGGTGCGGGCTCACGATTCCTCGGCCCCGCGGGGCGCTCCGGCGGCCGCTGGGCCCCGCATCGCGGAGCCAGGACCGCACTGTTCCTCCGCCGCCGCGCTTTTCCTCCGCCGCCGCGCTTCTCACGCCCGCGCCGCTGCGCCCGCGCAGGCGGGAGATTCAAACGGCGCGAGCGCGGTGGGCCGGGTGCGCGCGGCCGTCCGGACGGGGGCTGCGTCTCTTCCGCAAGGAGGGTGGTTTTGTCTGGCGTGCGCTTGGAGAAGGCGGTTTGCAGAGCGGGGAGGGCGCCCTGCCCGGGAGAGGGTGGGCCTTAGGAGCTCGAGGGTGGGTGGTGCTGCGGCGAGAGAAGCCCCAGCGTCGGCGGGCACCGCTGTGGACCCTTGGGAGCCGTGTGTCTCGAACTCTGCAGCAGCTCAGTCTGTCAGCAAAGTATTTCTTGGCCTCAAATTATTCTGTGCTGCTCTTGCGGGGCTGGGGGACAGTAGTGACAAGGGCGGGCTCGTGTCGCCCTCCTTACCGAGCTCTGAGGCTCCTTGGAGAGACCTCATGTGGGTCCAAAGTTAAGATCCAGTGTGATCAGCGAACTATGCCCTTGAGCCCGGGCGACGGACGCTACTGGGGAGTCATTCATTCATCAGGTATTGACTGAACTCCTCCGACCACGTGTGACTTGTGTGCCCTAGCAGAAGTTGAGTGTGTGGGATGTTACGGTAACCCTCAGGGGAAAGCCCACCCTGTCAGGGAGGCTCAGGGCGACCACGTGTGACTTGTGTGCCCTAGCAGAAGTTGAGTGTGTGGGATGTTACGGTAACCCTCAGGGGAAAGCCCACCCTGTCAGGGAGGCTCAGGGCTTTCCAGGTGAAGTGACTCTTGAACGGGGTTTTGAAGGAATAGGTTTTTCAGGCAGCTTGAGGATAGTGGGATTAGGGTGATTCGGGCAGAGGCACAACACATGCATAGGCATGAAGGTATAGGTATTGTGGTCAGGGATACCACAGGTCTTGAGGTGACCGGAGGAGGAGAGTAGCAAGATGATACAGCAGGAGCTAGGTCATAAAGGGTCTTGTGTGCAAGGCTAAGGAACACTGCGGGGGTGGAGGAGGCAGGAAGGTTCCCCCAAAAAAGGGCATCAGAGTGAAACCTGGACAGATGAATTTTTTTTTTTTTTTTTTTTTTTTGGCAGTTTTAAGTTTATTAAGTACATACCTTTACTTCAGGAATTAAACTCCTTATGATAAATAACAGAATTAAATCAGATTTAAAAAAAAATACAGATGAGGGTCTCGCTATGTTGCATAGGCTGGTCTCAAACTCCTGGCCTCAAGCAATCTTCCCACCTTGGCCTCCCAAAGTGCTAGGATTACAGGCATGCCCGCACCTAGCCCTAAATCAGAATTTTTTAAAAAAAATTTACTTAAAAGAAAAATGGAAAAAGAAAGGCTTCAACACTAGAGTGCCGCCCTGTTAAGAATGTCTAATGTGCAATCAAAGTATTGGAAAGCAGGCATTTTTACCAAAGAGCAATGTCACTGTAACATATGAACTGTAATTATGAACAGAAAGTTCTGAAATATAAGGGTACTCATGGAAACCAGTGAAGAGAAGAAAGACTGGCAAATGTTTGACACAGAACAGTGAACAGGTACTCTGGGAGTAAGGCTCTGAGAAATGGAGGACACTGGGCCCAGATCTGCAGTGGATGTCTGGCCAACCGTCTTGGCTCCAAGGGGGAAGAATGCAACTGGCAGGATTTAAGGAGAGGGCACTTCTGCAGCCCCCAAACAAGTCTCTAGTTTTCACTCCAATGTGGATGTGCTTTCCAGGCTTCAGCAAGGCCTCCTCAGGAGGATTTACTTTCCGATGTGTAGTAGCGGTACAGGAAACCTAAGAGAACAGCACCTACGATGGGTAAAATCCAATATGCCCAGCAACTTTTGCATGTATCATTTTTTGAAGGGTCCTTGCCACCATTTTCAGGTTTAAGGTCATTCGGATGGATATCACCAATATAGTACTGCTTTAGCATTTCTCTGACATCAGAGGAGTATCCTCCATCTTCAAAGCTCTCACTTGCATCTACACCAGCTTGTTCCAGCAGAACCTCTTCTCCTCCAGGGTGCTCATTGAGGAAGCTCCTGTTTCAAAGACATTCCCAAAGCACTGTTCACCTTTACAACTTTCTCATCAGGTGCCCCTGGGCAATCCACCCAGACCCCCTGAGCACTGGTTTCCTTATCTGTAAAGTGATGGGGGGGGGGCGCATGTGGTGAGGATGCCTAATATTTTATAATTGTTTTTTTCTGATACAGAATCTCCCTCTATTGCCCAGGCTGGAGTGCAGCGTTGTGCTCTCGGTCACTACAGCCTCCGCCTCCTGGGTTCAAGCAATTCTACTGCCTCAGCCTCCCAAGTGGTAACTTTCATAAAGTAGTGATTCCAACAACTAGTGGAAGTTGTGGCTCCCTTCCCCCAGGAAAAATAAACACATAGGCCCAGGCACAGCTTGTATACAACAAGGATCCCTGGTGAGAAACTCCTAGTGTGAAATATGCCAGCTCTGTGCCTGGCATAACAGCACCTCAGCAAATGTATGTTGTTGACACATCAGCCCCCTCCTCCTTCTCTCCTGGAGACCTTTCACACAAAGAGATTTTTCAGCCTGAGTCTGGCAGGCAAGTTCTACCCCCTGGTATGGGGGACAGAGGGCACAGCTGCAGTGCTGGGAGGGCTCTGTCTTCTTTTATAGAAATGAGGCTGTGGTGAGGTCACTGGAGGTCAGGGCAGGAGCACAAGGCTCCGGGTAGACTGTCTAGACTGGCGTGCCTACCTGCTTTCTTCAACAAATAAGGAAAGTGAGGTGGAGGAGGGCGGCTCTGGCCCTGGTGGAGTGTGATCATGAGACTGGGATTTCATTCCAGGTAACCCCCCGGGGTCTTATCTTCCCTGAGCCTCGTCTTCCCCTTAGCTGTAAAACTAGGATGAGTCCGCTCACCTCAAGGGCAGCTGTGGGCATTCTGAAGTACCTGTGGTGGAAGCTGATTCTATAGCCAACTTATCGGTGACTGTATCACTCTTTTCCCAGAGCATACACTCCTTGAAGATGGAAGCTGTGTTGGGTGGGGCTGGGTGGGGAAGCATGACAGCAAAAGCCAACTCCTTATTCCCAGCCCAGACACTCACTGCCTGGTTAAGAAAACAGCCAGCCGGGCACAGTGGCTCACGCCTGTGATCCCAGCACTTTGGAAGGCCGAGGTGGGTGGATCACGAGGTCAAGAGATCGAGACCATCCTGGTCAACATGGTGAAACCCCGTCTCTACTAAAAATACAAAAAATTAGCTGGGCATGGTGGTGCGTGCCTGTAATCCCAGCTACTCAGGAGGCTGAGGCAGGAGAATTGCCTGAACCCAGGAGGCGGAGGTTGCGGTGAGCCGAGATCACGCCATTGCACTCCAGCCTGGGTAACAAGAGCAAAACTCCGTCTCAAAAAAAAAAAAAAGAAGAAGAAAGAAAACACAGCCAGAGAGGCCAGGTTCGGTGGCTTACACCTGTAATCCCAGCAATTTGGGAGTCTGAGGTGGGCAGATCACGAGGTCAAGAGACCATTCTGGCCAACGTGGTGAAACCTTGTCTCTACTAAAAATACAAAGATTAGCCGGGTGTGGTGGTGTGCCACCTGTAGTCCCAGCTACTCGGGAGGCTGAGACAGGAGAATCACTTGAACCCGGGAGGCAGAGATTGCAGTGAGCCGAGATCACCCCACTACATTCCAGCCTGGGAACAGAGCGAGACTCCATTTCCAAAAAGCAAAAACAAAACAAAAACAGCCTGGAATGGTGGCACGTACCTGTAGTTCCAGCACTAGGGAGGCTGAGGCAGGAGAATCTTTTGAACCTCTGAGGCAGAGGTTGCAGTGAGCTGAGATTGTGCTACTGAACACGAGCCTGGGCAACAGAGCGAAGCACTATCTCAAAAAAAAAAAAAGAGAGAGAGAGAAAACACCCCCAGAGCAGTGAGAGAAATCTATACAAAAGACCCATTTGTACCAGGTGCGGTGGCTCACAACTGTAATCCCAGCACTTTGGGAGGCCGAGGCAGGTAGATCATGAGATCAGGAGTTCAAGACCAGCGTGGCCAACATGGTGAAACCCCATGTCTACTAAAAATAGAAAAATTGGCCACCTGTAATCCTAGCTACTTGGGAGGCTGCGGCAGGAGAATTGCTTGAACCCAGGAGTCAGAGAGTGCGGTGAGCCTAGATCGTACCACTGCACTCCAGCTTGGGAGACAGAGCAAGATTCTGTCTCAAAAAAACAACAACAACAACAACAACAAAAGACCCATTTGTGCAGTAGCATCTGTGCAGGCAGGTACAGGGAACAGGGCTCCATCTTTTAGAAGGCGGCCCTCCATCCCCTACCCTCGCTGGCTATTGATCACTCACAGCAACCCAGTCCAGGGCCTCAGGTCTAACATATTGGAGAGGAAGTGTCTAGGACTCAGTGAGCACTCAGATGCTGTCTCCACCACAGCAGGGAGTTGTTGCCACTGTCCTTCCCCACATCGGTCAGTGGATCTGTCACCACCTGGCCCACCTTCCCTCAGGTGCCAGCTGCCTCTGTCTCCTCTCCCTCTCAGCTGGCTTCTGCTCTCTGCTTCTTGGACTTGGCCAGACACACAGGGGATCCTGGGAAGGCCTTAGAATCAGTGAGATAGAACCTGGATTGTTTTTCTAGGCTCCCCTTGACTTGCTGTGTGAACATAGGCCAATAAAATTACCT
This sequence comes from Aotus nancymaae, assembly GCF_030222135.1. Classification (NCBI taxonomy): domain Eukaryota; kingdom Metazoa; phylum Chordata; class Mammalia; order Primates; family Aotidae; genus Aotus; species Aotus nancymaae. Next base: position 25,130,512 of record NW_026988467.1, read on the forward strand.
CTCTGAGCCTCAGTTCCTTACCTGTGAAATAGTAGTGACAGTGCTACCTTTTTCAGCTTCCTGTGAGAAGTAAAAGTGTTTTGCATACGAAGATACAGTGCATTGGCTGGTGCCCCCAGGGGCTTATATTTTAGGAAGTTGATTAGTATGGTGGACAGGCATGTTTAAATTAAAGTGATTGTGATCCCAAAGTCTGTCCCAGTTTCTCAGAGAAAATGCCTAGTTCTGGATGGAGGAGGGATCAGAGGAGGTGAATTTGAGACACCAGTAGATGTTCTTCCAGTGGGATAAGGGATGGGAAGGCATTCCAGGTAAAGAGATGCAAATGGTATGGAGAGGACAGTTAGCAGTCTGGCTTGGTGGGTCTGACAAGGAGATTGTGTGGGAAAAGAAGGGAGGATGTGATAGACAGGAGATGAAAACAGAGGTTCTGTCAGTCCCCGATGCTGGAGGCCTCTAATACCAGGCTAAGAAATGTGGGCTTTATCTTCCAGGCAAATGGAACCACTAAGGAGTCCAAACAGGCAAGCAGCTTGTTTCAGGTCTGAGGTTTGGAAAGATGAATGAGGCCCAGAGCAGCGCCTCACACCTATAATCCCAGCCCTTTGGGAGGTCGAGGTAGGAGGATCACTTGAGCCCAGGAGTTTGAGACCAGCCTCAGCAACATAGTGAGACGTTGTCTCTACAAAAATAATAATAGTAATTACACAAATTAGCCAAGCATGGTGCTGCATGCCTGTAGTCCCAGCTACTCTGGAGGCTGAAAGGAGGATCGCTTGAGCCTAGGAGGTGGAGGTTGCAGTGAGTGGAGATTGGGCCACTCTATTGCCTCCAGTCTAGGCAATAGAGTGAGACCCTGTCTCACAATATATATATATGTACACACATTTATTTATCATGAATGACTTGGAGAATGAGATGAGAGTGGGGACAGGAAAACCAGCGATAAGTTGCTGTCTTTCCTAGGGGAAGGAGGAGGAGAGACAGTTCCCAGCAAGCTGAGAGATTAGGGAGCATGGAGAAGAAGGAGGCAGAAGAAATTTCTTCTAACACTGAAGGGCACCAGCTCTGGAGTCTGACTGACTTGGTTCAGATCTTGGCCTCCTCTTCTAATCTTCAGTGCGATACTTCACCATTCTGAGCCTAAGTGTTTTGTTTTGAGGCGAAGTCTCGCTCTGTTGCCCAGGCTGGAGTGCAGTGGCACGACCTCAGCTCACTACAACCTCCACCTCCTGGGTTCAAGGGATTCTCCTGCCTCAGTGTCCTGAGTAGCTGGGACTACAGGCGCCCACCACCACGCCCAGCTAATTTTTTTTTTTTTTTTTTTTTTTTTTTTTTTTTTTGAGAAGGAGTTTCACTCTTGTTACCCAGGCTGGAGTGCAATGGCACGATCTCGGCTCACTGCAACCTCCGCCTCCTGGGTTCAGGCAGTTCTCCTGCCTCAGCCTCTGGAGTAGCTGGGATTACAGGCACGCGCCACTATGCCCAGCTAATTTTTTGTATTTTTAGTAGAGACGGGGTTTCACCATATTGACCAGGATGGTCTCGATCTCTTGACCTCATGATCCACCCGCCTCGGCCTCCCAAAGTGCTGGGATTACAGGCTTGAGCCACCACGCCCGGCCTTAATTTTTGTATTTTTTAGTAGAGACAGAGTTACCATGTTGGCCAGGCTGTTCTCAAACTACTGACCTTGTGATCTGCCCGCCCGCCTTGGCCTCCCAAAGTGCTGGGATCAGGCATGAGCCACCGCGCCCGGCCAGGCCTCAGTATTCTCTGTAGAGGGGAATCATTGTGTCTAGCTTATAGTGAAACACTCCAGAATATTAGCCAAACACAGATAACTAAGGAGATGTTGACTGGGTTGGTTCCATCCACGATAACAGATTTTTTGGTTAATGCCCCGTGACACCAACACCTCATATAGCCCTTATGTGTCTGACTCCATTCCAGGCTGTGCTCATGGCAGCCCAGCATCAGCACCAACTGTGCTGACATAATTGTTTCCTGTTTTTTCCTCCTGACTTCTTGTTCTGAGTACTTTTTCATGCTAATACAGCTCCCTTCCAGGCACAGCAGACTGCTACAGATTATTCTGATGAACTGATGGGGTATTTGCCTTGGGATACAACTGTCTATCTAAAACAAGGGTACCTCTTATATCCCACCCCCTACCCCATCTAACTTTGCCTGCCTAACATCCTTTCTGGGATGGCTCCCAAGAACTTCAGATTTAATGCAAACACCTAGCAACATGGAGCTCTAGGTCTCTCCTCTCCTGTTTGTTCGACAATGTTCTCTATCTCACTGCATGGAAGTACCAAGCCGGGGAGTCTGTGTTTGGCCAGGCTCATAGAGGGATCCTGGACAAGCCTGCCAAGAATCCCCTGGATTTTTTTTAGGATGAACAAATCAAGCCAAGTGCTGTGGCGCGTACTCATGATCCCAGTCTCTTGGGAAGCTGAAGTGGAAGGATCACTTGAACCCATGAGTTAGAGGCTGCAGTGAGCTAATTGCACCACTGAACTCCAGCCTAGGTGGCAGAGCGAGACCCCCTCTCTTAAAAGAATAAAATAAAAGGCCGGGCATGGTGACTTACACCTATAATCCCAGGACTTTGGGAGTCCAAGGCTAGAGAATTGCTTGAGCCCAGGAGTTGAGGACTAGCCTGGGCAACGTGGCAAGACCCTGTTTCTACAAAATATACAAAAATTAGCCAGGCGTGGTGGTACACGCCTGTAGTCTCAGCTACGCAGGATGGCTTAAGCCCAGTTGGTTGAGGCTGCAGTGAGCCATGACCGTGCCGCTGCCCTCCAGTCTGAGCTGGACCCTGTCTCAAAAATAAATAAAAAGGATAAACAAATTATAAGAGTAAAAAAGGGTTAGTCTGTTAGTCTCCTTTTCCCTTGCTACACCTCCTGGCCCAAAGCAAAGCAGTGGTAGTAAGCACTATAAATTTTCTTTTTTTTTGAGACAGAGTTCTCACTCTTGTTGCCCTGGCTGGGGTGCAATGACACAATCTCAGCTCACTGCAGCCTCTGCCTTCCGGGGTCAAGCGATTCTCCTGCCTCAGCCTCCCAAGTAGCTGGGATTACAGGCACCTGCCACCACCCCTGGCTAATTTTTTGTGTTTAGTAGAGACAGGGTTTTACCACGTTGGTCAGGCTGATCTCGAACTCCTGACCTCAGGTTATCTACCCATCTGGGCTTTCCAAAGTGCTGGGATTACAGGCATGAGCCACTGCGCCGAGCCAGCACTGTAAATATTTGTGGATTTACAACCATTTCATTCAGTCTTGATGACAGCCCTGAGAAGTAGTCATTGCATCCCCTTTCATAGATGAGGATACAGTTCAGAGAGGTTAAGGCCACTGGCCAGTCACAAGCTCTGGAAGTTGAATCCAGTTCCCTCTAATCCCAAAGAATGTGCATTTTTAGTGTGGGACAAGGGGTCTCAAAAGACAGGGAGGAGTCCCAGCCCCGGGAGAATAAAAGTTGGGTGAAGTTCAGAACTGCCACCTCATCAGTCAGAACTGGCCCAGTGACATCCTGCAGAAGCTCAGCCTGTTCAGGCTTGTCAGGATTCTAGGCCCTTGGTTACTTTCCCATCTTTAGTATTTTGTGCTTCTTCCCCAGAATAATCAGCAGAAAAGTGCCTGGCCTTGTATTCTTGCACCCCAGAGGGAGAGCTAGAGAGGCTGGGCTCTCAGGACCCACTAGAAGGAAGAGGGGTGCTGGTTAGTTCCACAGCTGACACTGAGAAGGTCTCTTGGAGTTCTCCTTCCCTTTGTAACATTAGGTGTAGAGTCTTAGACGATCTGATTGTTTTTCATGACCTTAAAGACTATGGCTCCGGCCGGGCATGGTGGCTCACACTTGTTGTAATCCTAGCACTTTGGGAGGCTGAGGTGGGTAGATCCCTTGAGCCCAGGAGTTCTAGACCAGCCTGGGCAACATGGCAAAACCCTGCCTCTACAAAATATACAAAAATTAGCTGGGCATGGTGGCACAGACCTGTAGTCCCAGCTACCCTGGAGGCTGAGGTGGAAGGATCACCTGAGCTCAAGCGGTCAAGCCTGCAATGAGCCATGATTGTGCCACTGCGCTTGAGCCTGGGCGACAGAGTGAGACTCTGTCTCAAAAAAAGAAAAAAAAAATAGGGCTCAATAAAAATGTATTTCCAGAGCTGCATATGTAGAGTAAAAAAAGACATTGGACACAATTTGGACTGGATTGGAATTAGAGAGCTGGGGTGAATGTCTGTGTTCCCAGCAGCCTGGAGATGACATGGAAGTTTTGGGAAGCAGCAGCAGCAGTTAAAAGACGGGAGTGTGGAGGAGCTGCGGCTTTCAGCTGCCCTGGGTCTTCCTACTGCTGCCCTTCCTTATCACCCACAGGTGGCTTCCTTTCCTCATTTATGTCATACATGGTGTTTGTAAGTGTGACTGCACATATAGCTTTGATCTCTTCTTAAACAGTTTAGAAAAGCCAGGCTCCTCCCAGATGTGGCACTTCTGTTTTTTGTTTTTTTGTTTTTTGTTTTGAGACAGAGTCTTGCTGTTGTCACCCAGGCTAGAGTGCAGTGGTGCAATTTCAGCTCACTGCAACCTCCGCCTCCCGCGTTCCAGCGATTCTCCTGCCTCAGTCTCCTGAGTAGCTGAGATTACAGGCGCCCGCCACCACGCCTGGCTAATTTTTGTATCTTTAGTAGAGATGGGGTTTCCCATGTTAGCCAGGCTGGTCTTGAACTCCTAACCTCAGGTGATCCGCCCACCTCAGCCTCCCAAAGTGCTGGGATTACAAGCATAAGCCACTGTACCTGGCCTTATTTTAAAATTTTTGTCTGTTTTAAAAAATAAAACATTGGGCCGGGCGCGGTGGCTCAAGCCTGTAATCCCAGCACTTTGGGAGGCCGAGGCGGGTGGATCACGAGGTCAAGAGATCGAGACCATCCTGGTCAACATTGTGAAACCCCGTCTCTACTAATACAAAAAAATTAGCTGGGCATGGTGGCGCATGCCTGTAATCCCAGCTACTCAGGAAGCTGAGGTAGGAGAATCGCCTGAACCCAGGAGGCGGAGGTTGCGGTGAGCCGAGATCGTGCCATTGCACTCCAGCCTGGGTAACGAGAGTGAAACTCCGTCTCAAAAAAAAAAAAATAAAAAAAAAAAAAAAATAAAACATTGATGAACAACATTAAGTGAAATCTCCTCTCAAAACTCCCTTCAACCTTGAGATAAGTACCAGTAACTTCAGTGACATGTTATTGTTATGCGTCAGCGGGGATAAATAGCTTGGTATAATGGTGTACTCCTATAGTTCCAGCCGCTTGGGAGGCTGAGGCAGGAAGAATGCTTGACCCCAGGAGGTTGAGGCTGCAGTGAGCCTATGATTATATCAGTGCACTCCAGCCTGGGGAACAGAATGAGACCTTGACTCAAAAAAAGCAGTGAGGGTGGGCAGGGCAGGGTATAAATGGTCTGGATTGGTTTTATTTAATGAAAATAGCTTTTTTTAATTTTTATTTTAAAATGTTTATTTGTATTACATGTTTTTTACACTGAACACTTCAGCAAAGAAAATAATTATAATAATTTCAAAATGCAATCCCTGGATTCAATAAATATCCTTGATAATCAATTACACTAATTAATATCTAGAAATATATGTAGGCAAAGTTAGCTAATAAATAAAATAAGTAAAATGACTACGTAAACTATAAATTTCAGGGATGAGGGATCATACGTGATCAGTTAAGTCAGTCACTCTGCCACTTTTTTTTTTTTTTTTTTTTGAGCCAGAGTCTTGCTCTGTCGCCAGGCCCCAGGCTGGAGTGCAGTGGCGCAACCTTGGCTCACTGCAATCTCCGCCTCCTGGGTTCAAGCAGTTCTCCTGCCTCAGCCTCCCTAGTAGCTAAGACTACAGGTGCACACCACCACGCCCAGCTAATTTTTGTATTTTTCAGTAGACGGGGTTTCACCATGTTGGCCAGGATGGTCTTGATCTCTTGACCTCGTGATCCACCCACCTCAGCCTCCCAAAATGCTGGGATTACAGGCGTGAGCCACCACGCCTGGCCACTCTGCCACTTTTTTAAACAATATGATTCACATTTGCTTCAGTCACATAAACATTCATTGAAGGAGTTAAATTAGACTGCTGATAACTGAAAACTGTGATCTTTATTAGCTTAAAAGAAAATTCAGTTTAATACAAAGACATTCAAGATGAAAATTTCAGGACCCATGATCAGAAGCTTTCAATGCTTGATGCTCTACTTTGTTGTAGGCAAGATTCAAGTAAGGCCAAGACAGAAGAGTGTTTCCATTCAAGACATGATCTAAGAACCGCCTTCTATAGAGGTGAATTATGTTCTGTAGAAAGTAGCTACCTAGCCACCAAGATGTTACCAATAAGGATTCTTTTTTTTTTTGGAGACGGAGTTTCGCTCTTGTTACCCAGGCTGGAGTGCAATGGCACGATCTTGGCTCACCGCAACCTCCGCCTCCTGGGTTCAGGCAATTCTCCTGCCTCAGCCTCCTGAGTAGCTGGGATTACAGGCACGCAGCACCATGCCCAGCTAATTTTTTGTATTTTTAGTAGAGACGGAGTTTCACCATGTTGACCGGGATGGTCTCGATCTCTTGACCTTGTGATCCACCCGCCTCGGCCTCCCAAAGTGCTGGGATTACAGGCGTGAGCCACCGTGCCCGGCCTTTTTTTTTTTTTTTTTTGAGACAGAGCCTGGCTTTGTTGCCAGGTGCCAGGCTGGAATGCAGTAGCGCGATCTCGGCTCACTGCAACCTCTGCCTCCTGGGTTCGAGCAATTCTCCTGCCTCGGCCTCCCGAGTAGCTAGGATTACAGGCATGTGCCACCACACCCGGCAACTTTTGAATTTTTATAGAGGCAGGGTTTCTCCATGTTGGCCAGGCTGGTCATGAACTCACGACCTCAGGTGATCTGCCCACCTAAGCCTCCCAAAGTGCTGGGATTACAGGCATGAACCACCATGACTATTTACAGATAGTCATCTTTAAAATGATAAAAGCAGGTTTCAAATGTGGTTCTTCTCTACGGTGAGAAGGTAAAGATACACGTGGGTGATCTACTGATTTACCTTCTGAAAGTACTCTTTGGAAGCAGCTGAGTTTGGTTTGATTGTAGGAGAATCCGGTGTGTCCAGTTCACTGGGCAGACCTCTACATGGGTTTTTACATACTGGAAGGCCTTCACCAAGAGGAGGATTTCAGCCCAGTGGGAGGTTATTGACATTCAAGTCCTTGATGACTCCACTGGGGTCAATTCTGAAGACACCTCTTAGTGCAAGGCCAGGACCTTCTAACAGCACACCATAGTGTCGGGAAATTTGCGTAGTTAACTCTGGTAAGAGTGCGATGTTCATGTGGCCCAAACCGCCATTCTTTCTTTCTTTTTTTTTTTTTTTGAGATGGAATCTCGCTCTGTTGCCAGCCTGGAGTGCAGTGGCTGGATACTCTGCTCACTGCAAACTCAGATTCCCGAGTAGCTGGGACTACAGGCGCACACCACCACGCCCAGCTATTTTTGTATTTTTAGTAGAGACGGGGTTTCACCATGTTGGCCAGGATGGTCTCAATCTCTTGACTTCATGATCTGCCCACCTCAGCCTTCCAAAGTGCTGGGATTATAGGTGTGAGCCACCGCTCCCGGCCCGCCATTCTTTCTTGGTGTATTTATCCAGGCACGCTGGCTAAAGTGGGAATCCACTGAGGGTGCAACAACTTCACAGTTCACATCATGAAATTCCTTAGCGATGAGTGAGCCGAGATCGTGCCACTGGACTCCAGCCTGGGCAACAAAGCGACACTCTGTCTCAAAAAAAAAATAAATCCAAAGGATAGAAGAAAAGCACCAAATATTTCTCCTTAAAGTCATCAAGGCTTAGGTCTTTGAACTCTCCATTAACAATGGCTGTACCCCTAAAATAGGGTGCATGGTGGGTGATATCAGGTGCATGGTATGAGGAACTGGTGCTAGAGAATTTTGCTTGACCGGAACCAGACCACAATATATTTGTCAAGCTCGTTCTTCCAGAAGCAGCAGTCCTGAGGGCTGCAATGGCAGAAATGCCCCAAGGACTGGCAGTCATATGTCAGACAGCTGACACTCAGAGCAACCTTCCCACAGCAGCTGCCATTTTCAGTGCACGTGTTTTATTTTTTTGAGACAGGGTCTCACTCTGTCACCCAGGCTGAAGTGCAGTGGCACAACCTCAGGTCACTGCAGCCTCAACCTTCCAGGCTCAAGTCATCCTCCCACCTCAGCCTCCTGAGTAGCTGGGACTATAGGTGTGTACCACCATGCCCAGCTAATTTTTTAATATTTTGGATAGAGATGAGTTTTGCCATGTTGCCCAGGCTGGTCTTGAATTCCTGGGCTCAAGTGATCCTCTTGCCTCAACCTCCCAAAGTGCTAGGATTACAGGTGTGGGGGCACATTATCTCTAAAAATCAGTTAAATAAGAAAGTGAATAGTTTTTCTCTCCCTCTGATTATAACCGTAACATATTACCAAAGTTACTGGTGCTTTCGTGAGGTTGAATGGAGTTAGGATGGGTAGTTCACTTAATATTGTTCTTCAGTGTTTTAATTTTTTTTTTTTTGAGACAGAGTTTTGCTTGTTGCCCAGGTTGGAATGCAGTGGCGCGATCTTGGCTCACTGCAACCTCTGCCTCCCAGCTTCAAGCGATTCTCCTGCCTCCTGAGTAGCTTGGATTACAGGCATGTACCACCATGCCTGGCTAATTTTGGATTTTTAGTAGAGATGGGGTTTCTCAATGTTGGTCAGACTGATCTCCAATTCCAACCTCAGGTAATCCACCCGCCTCAGCCTCCCAAAGTGCTGGGATTACAGGTGTGAGCCACCATGCCCAGCCCAATGTTTTAATTTTTTACAACAGACTTAAAAGTTTTTTAAATACATGTAATTGGCCGGATGCAGTGGCTCACACCTGTAATCCTATCACTTCAGGAGGCCAAGGTGGGTGTATCACTTGAGATCAGGAGTTTGAGACCAGCCTGGCCAATATGGTGAAACCCAGTCTCTACTAAAAAGACAAAAATTAGCAGGGCATGGTGGTGCACGGCTGTAATCCCAGCTACTCGAAAGGCTGAGGCACAAGAAAATATAGGAAGGTACAAAGAAACAAGTCATGATTATCTATAATACCATTTTCCAGAGGTTACCATTGTTAATATGGGATATATCTTCTTCCACTCATCTTTCTCACATATTTTTATCTACGTATGCATTTTTTTTTCCCAAAAAATCGGATGATAGGCTGTTTTTTTTCTGTTTTTTTTTTTGAGACGGAGTTTCACTCTGTCACCCAGGCTGGAGTGCAGAATACAATGGCGTGATCTTGGCTCACTACAACCTCCGCCTCTCAGATTCAAGCAATTCTCCTGACTCAGCCTCCCAAGTAGCTGGTATTACAGGCGCACACCACCATGCCCAGCTAATTTATATTTATATATATATATATATTATTTTTAGTGGAGACGGGGTTTCACCATGTTGGCCAGACTGGTCTTGAACCTGGTGTCAAGTGATCCACCCACCTTGGCCTCCCAAAGTGCTGGGATTACAGGCGCGAGCTACCACGCCAGACCTTTTTTTTTTTTTTGAGACAGAGTCTTGCTTTGTTGCCCAGGCTGGTGCACAATGGCGCCATCTCAGCTCACTGCAACCTCCCGCTGCAACTTCCATCTCCTGGGTTCAAGCAACTCTCTTGCCTCAGCATCTCGAGTAGCTGGAATTACAGGTACCCACCACTGTGCCAGCTAATTTTTGTATTTTTAATAGAGATGTGGTTTCACCATGTTGGCCAGACTGGTTTTGAACTCCTGACCTCAGGTGGTCCGCCAGTGTCGGCCTATCAAAGTGCTGAGATTACAGGCGTGAGCCACCGTGCCCAGCTGGCTGTTTTTCTTTTTTTTTTTCTTCTTCTTCTCTTTACCTGAGAACCAGCTGGCTGTCTTTCAATCTGCTTGTTTCACTTGGCAATGGGGAACATCTTAGAATTCAATAGATTAATCTCTGAAAACATCACTTTTGATGGCTTCATACTGTTCTATCATGAATATACCACATATTTAACTAGTTCGCTATTATTGAACACCTGGATTGTCCTGTTTTTGTTTTTACAATGTTATGAAGAATATCGTAGAGAATATTTGTGTAACAGTCTCTGGGTGCATCCATTATTCTGTTCTTGGGATACGTTTTGAGAAGTGGAATTGTTGGGCAATTCCTTTTACCTATTTCTAGGGTTTTTGATAAATATTATCTAATTGGCACAGGAAAATGTTTGCTATTTCTGATGTATAGTATTTGACTGACTTTGTCAAAACAGGAAGATGCCACCCAAGCGCATAGCTAAAAGAAGGTCACCCCCAGAAGATGCTGTCCCCAAAAACAAGAAGGTGAAGGGTAAGTTGGCCTTGGCCTTTGTGGGTACAGATGGCCCCTTGAAACCATAAGAACCCGGGACTGGGCTCCTTCCTTCCTGACCCTTGAAGCTGAAGGGTATGGATGTGCAGAGACCCCACCCAGCTGGAAGGTTTCTTATAGCAAATTCAATCCCACCCTCTGGGAATCACAAAGTGGGCAGAAACTCCTCTCAAGGTACTCAGGCAGTACTGGCGAAAAAACTAGACTGTAGGGCTTCACCCCAGGCAGTGATGCATTATGATGATTAGGACCACTGGCTCTTCGACATGGGGTTCAAGTCCTGGCTCTGCCAACTTTCTAGCTGTGTAACCATGGGCAAGTCACTTAACCTTGCAGTTTGAATTATCCACTTCATAAAATGGAGGTGTCCAGAGCAGTGCCAGCCTCTCTGGGCTGTGTGAGGATGAGATGAGATAATGGCCTGGCAGCATTTGAGGGAGGTGGCTGTGGTTTCCTCTGTCCTGGGACCCCGGAGGGGGACAGGGAGGAGAGAAAAGCTACCACCAATCTGGGAGGGGGAGTGTGGAATCACGCTCAGACAGTGTCTGTCTTTTGCAGCCTCCCGCTGCATTCCCGGAGCCCACTCCTGCCAAGGTGCCTGCGGGCCGAGCCCTCCTGACCACAAAACCCGACCAGGTGGCTCTGCGCCCAGCTAGCCCTCTGTGGTGCCGCCGAGGGCCAGGCAGCTGTGGCCACACCCCCGGGGGAGGGGCTGGGTGCCATTGGCTGCCCAGGGCTGCAGGCGGCCGCCATTGGCCCACAGAGAGTCCCGGGTCCCCCACTGGTTGGCGTGTACCTCCCTCAAATGCCACTGTCCACTCTTCCTCCTGCCCCTCCTGCCTCTCTGCTGGTTGGCAGAGGGAGGGCTCCGTTTCCGCAGTGGATTTGCCCAGGAACTGAACTTACTCACTGGTGGATGCCCTGGGCTCGGAGGAGAGCTAGGATGGAGATGGGGAACTGCTCTGACCCACGTAGTCTCCGTTGCTTTCAGTGCAGACCCTCCTATTATAGTAATTAGCTTTTCTTTTGAGAAGGAGTCTCGCTCTGTCGCCCAGGCTGGAGGGCAGTGGCGCGATCTCCGCTCACTGCAACCTCCACCTCCCGGATTCTCCTGCCTCAGCCTTTGGAGTAGCTGGGATTACAGGCATACGTCACCATGTCCAGCTAATTTTTGTATTTTTAGTAGTGATGGGGTTTCACTGTGTTGGCCAGGCTGGTCTCGAACTCTTGACCTTGTGATCTGCCCACCTTGGCCTCTCAGAGTGCTGGGATTACAGGCGTGAGCCACTATGCTGGCCCGTAATAATTAGCTTTTTGATTTTGGGACAGTTACTGAACTTCTCAAAGGCTCTGTTCCTTTTTCTACAAAATAGGATCCTAAATATGGACCTTGATTTTGGAGAACTACAAAACAATTCAGAATTAGAATAAGCAGTCAGCAAAGGGTAGACATTATTATCTGAGTCCTGATTTTTAACACCATGGCTCCAGAGGAATGCTGTCTGGTGTCCTCACAGTTTTCTTTCCCGCTCTCTTTTTTTTTTTTTTTTTCTTTTTTTGAGATGGCATCTCACTCTGTCTCCCAGGCTGGAGTGCAGTGGCATGATCTCAGCTCACTGCAACCTCCATCTCCTCGGTCCAAGCGATTCTTCTGCCTCAGACTGAGTAACTGGGACTATGGGTGTGCACCACTATACCTGGCTAATTTTGTATTTTTAGTAGAGACAGGTTTTCACCATGTTGGCCAGGCTGATCTTGAACACACTCCTGGCCTCAAGGAATCTGCCTGCCTCGGCCTTCCAAAGTGCTGGGATTACAGATGTGAGCCACCACATCTGGCCCCTCTCTCTCTCTTCACCAAGATTCATTTCACAGTATCCAATGTCTCCTTGTTTCCATTTCTCTCCTTTTGTATGAATAATATGCTGAGTTTTTAATCTTCACAAAAACCCTGTGACAGAGGTACTTTTGTTGTCCCCATTTCACAGATGACAAAACATAGGCTCAGAAAGTTCACACTAATGGTCTGTGGCAGAGCAGGGGCGTCCGCCCAGGTTTGTGTGATCCCAGAGCCTATGACCTCTCCTCGCTGTCGTCATCTTATGCACTCAGGGGCTATCTTCTTCACCCTTCAGTCTCACACAGGTCCCACAGCACAGAACCCGGCTTGGTGCTGACACTGGGCCAGGGCGATGTGGGCCAGCTGGGGCTGGGTGAGAATGTGATGGAGAGGAAGAAACCGGCCCTGGTATCCATTCCAGAGGATGTTGTGCAGGCCGAGGCTGGGGGCATGCATACCGTGTGTCTAAGCAAAAGTGGCCAGGTAGGTGTTGGGAGCCGGCACAACATTGGACAAGGCCTGGGGTTGGGTGGCTTGGGGCAGGGCTTTTGAACCACACATATTCACTGTGGAAATGGAGCTGGCTAGTCAAGCGGGGAGTGGCCTACATGAGAATAGACTGGGAGGCCAGACTTTGTATTAATGAGGGCATCCTGGGCACAGGTCTACTCCTTCGGCTGCAATGATGAGGGTGCCCTGGGAAGGGACACATCAGTGGAGGGCTCGGAGATGGTCCCTGGGAAAGTGGAGCTGCAAGAGAAGGTGGTACAGGTGTCAGCAGGAGACAGTCACACAGCAGCCCTCACCGAGGATGGCCGTGTCTTCCTCTGGGGCTCCTTCCGGGTAAGGCTGGGTCTGGAAATCTGCATGGGGCCTGAAAGGCAGAATTAATTTGTGGGGTCCCAAAGATAATCCATTTCCATACTCCCATGGTACTTACTGGTGGAGAGATGAAAGCCGACAGATAGAGCTGAGGTCCACACCCAGGATGATAGCTTCTTCATGTGGGCCTGTCCACACCACTGGCTGCTTCCTTGAATCTGATGTCATCAAGTGTATGTCCTGGGAAGAGAGTAGGTCAAGGATACCCTTGGGTTGAGGCTGATCCAGGAAGCCTACTGTCTTCACCCATCTCCCTGCCTTCTGTCTCCCCGTCACCTTGCCAGCACTGCCTCTTCCATACTTCCCAGAGGCTTGGATGGGGCAAGGAGGTGTGGAGGCAGGGATTGTCACATCTCAGAGTTTCCAAGGCAAAGAGGAATGTAGTTTAAAAAACAGATTCTGTTTGTTTGTTTGTTTTTGTTTTTTGAGACAGAATCTTGCTCTGTCTCCAGGCACCAGACTGTAGTGCAGTGGTGCGATCTCAGCTCACTGCATCCTCCGCCTCCCAGGTTCAAGCAATTCTCCTGTCTCAGCCTCCTGAGTAGCTGGGATTACAGGCTCATGCCACCATGCCCAGCTAATTTTTGTATTTTTAGTAGAGACGGGGTTTCATCATGTTGGCCAGGATGGTCTCAATCTCTTGACCTCATGATCCATCCTCCTCAGCCTCCCAAAGTGCTGGGATTACAGGCTGAGCCACTGCGCCTGGCCTGGTTTTTTTTTGTTTTTTTAAGATGAAGTTTCGGTCTTGTTACCCAGGCTGGAGTGCAATGGCACGATCTCAGCTCACCACAACCTCCACCTCCCAGGTTCAAGTGATTCTCCTGCCTCAGCCTCCCAAGTAGCTGGGATTACAGGCATGCACCACCACACTCTGCTACTTTTGTATTTTTAGTAGAGACAGGATTTCTCCACGTTGGTCAGGCTGGTCTTGAACTCCCAATCTGAGGTGATCCTCCCACCTTGGCCTCCTAAAGTGCTGGGATTACAGGTGTGAGCCAGCGTGCCTGGCTGTATTAAAATTGTTTCAGGGCCAGGTGTGGTGGCTCACGCCTGTAATCCAAGCACTTTGGAGGCCAAGGTGGGCGGATCACCCAAGGTCGAGAGTTCAAGACCAGCCTGACCAACATGAGTCTTTTTTTTTTAATTGTTTTAGTACTTTGATATTTAATTTTTTTGAAATGTCAGAAATAAAGGAATCTGATGAGTGTTTTCTTTCTTTCTTTCTTTCTTTCTTTCTTTCTTTCTTTCTTTTTTTGAGATGGAGTCTCGCTCCATCTCCCACGCTGGAAGGGCAGTGGTGCAATCTCACTGCAACCTCCACCTTCCAGCTTCAAGTGATTCCTCTGCCTCGGCCTCCCAAGTAGCTGGGACTAAAGGCACACACCACCACACCTGGCTAATTTTTGTATTTTGGTAGAGATGGAGTTTCACCATGTTGGCCAGCCTTGTCTTGAACTCCTGACCTCAAGCGATCTACCCTCCTCAGCCTCCCAAAGTGCTGGGATTACAGGCATGAACCACTGCACTTGACCAAATGGGTGTTTTTCTATCACGTCTTTTTAATTTTTTTTTTTTTTTTTTAGCAAATCTCTCCACTAGAATATTTTGAATTTTTTATGGAGAATTTCAAACAGATGAAAGTAATCAGAATTATATTTTTTTCTTTTCTTTTTTAATTAGAGATGAGGTCTTGCTCTGTCACCCAGGCTGGAGTGCAATGGCATCATCATAGCTCATTGCAGCCTCAACTTCCTGGGCTCAGGTGATTTTTTCTACCTCAGCCTCGAAAGTACCTGGGACTATAGGCTCGTGCCACCACGCCCAGTTAATTTTTGTATTTCTTTTGTACGGACAGGGTTTCATCATGTTGCCCAAGCTGGTCTTGAGCTCAAGCGATCTGCCCACCTGGGCCTACCAAAACGCTGGGATTACTGGCATGAACTACATGCCTGTAATTACATGCCTGGGCCAGAATAATATATTGAACTCCCATATACTTGCCACACAGTTTCAGTAATTATCAACTTGTAGCCAGACTTGTTTATCTCTATTCGCATTCACTCTCTGACTCCTTGATTATTTTAATGCAAGTCACAGACCATAAATGATTTTAGTCATAAGTATTTGACTGTGTGGCCTGGCTCCTGCCCACTTCTCCATCCCCATCTGCTACCACTGCCCTTTTCTGGATTTCACTGGTATGGGGCAGGCAGGACTGGCTGATAAGTGCCCTGTCCCTCCCTTCCAGGACAATAACGGTGTGATCGGACTGTTGGAGCCCATGAAGAAGAGCATGGTGCCCGTACAGGTCCAGCTGGATGTCCCTGTGGTGAAGGTCGCCTCAGGTGGGTCTGGGGGTACTTGCTTGGGGCAGGATTTGGAAAACCTTGGTACTGGGGCTGGCCCAGCCTTCAGCCTTACAGATGTGGCCTGCATCCCTTAACTTCTCATCCTCAGGAAACGACCACTTGGTGATGCTGACAGCTGATGGTGACCTCTACACCTTGGGCTGCGGGGAACAGGGCCAGCTAGGCCGTGTGCCTGAGTTATTTGCCAACCGTGGTGGCCGGCAAGGCCTTGGTAAGTGGCCTTGGTACCTCCAGCCAGGCAAACTGGCAAGCCACTCCCACAGTGAAGGCCAAAGGCAGGAAGGATTCTCTATGATCAGGCTTGCATCAGAGTGACTTGCAATGTTAAGAACCTCAGACTTTGGAGACAGACTGCTCTGGTAGTTTTGCCACCTAATGGCTATGGGGCCCTGAACATAGTTTCTTCATTTCTAAGCCTACCTACCTGTATACCTACTTCATTAGTTTGCTGTGAAATTAAATGAGTTAATGAGAATAATCAGGCACATGGTAAGTTCCATGTAAATAATACCTCTAATAACTGTGGGATTCCAAGCAAGGCACTTGTATTCTCTTGATCTCAGTTTCCTTTTCTATAAAATAGGGATAAGAGTCTCTACCTAGCCTCCCAAGGGCTTTTATAATGGAGGAGAATTAAACTTGGGGTAGAGATAAGAGAAGCCACGTATGTCTGTCTGTCACTGACTGTGGCTTTCTCTCTGCCTACAAGAACGACTCCTCGTCCCCAAGTGTGTGATGCTGAAATCCAGGGGAAGCCGGGGCCACGTGAAATTCCAGGATACCTTCTGTGGCGCCTATTTCACCTTTGCCATCTCTCGCGAGGGCCACGTGTACGGCTTTGGCCTCTCCAACTACCATCAGCTTGGTAAGCCCAGTATCAGGCATGACCCAGTGGCCTACGTTCCTGCCCTGGCTCTACCACTCGTTCATTGTGCATCCTTTGTGGGGTCATCTAACCCCTCCAAGCCAAGCCACAGTTTTGTCATCTGTAAAGTGAGAATGTCCATATCCTGATGGGAGACGGCCTCACTGGGAGGGATTGAGAAGGGCAGCTCTTCACGGCCGGGCGCGGTGGCTCACCTATAATCCCAGCACTTTGGGAGGCCGAGGCGGGTGGATCACGAGGTCAAGAGATCGAGACCATCCTGGTCAACAAGGTGAAACCCTGTCTCTACTAAAAGTACAAAAATTAGCTGGGCATGATGGTGCGCGCCTGTAGTCCCAGCTACTCGGGAGGCTGAGGCGGGAGAATTGCATAAACCCAGGAGGCGGAGGTTGCGGTGAGCCAAGATCGTGCCATTGCACTCCAGCCTGGGTAACAAGTGAAACTCCTTCTCAAAAAAAAAAATAATAAAATAAGGATAGCTCTCAAAACACCTTCACCCCTGATGCCTCTGACTTTCCCCCGCAGGAACTCCGGGCACAGAATCTTGCTTCATACCCCAGAACCTAACATCCTTCAAGAATTCCACCAAGTCCTGGGTGGGTTTCTCTGGTGGCCAGCACCATACAGTCTGCATGGATTCAGAAGGTAGGGCCTTTAGGTCCTTCTCTAGTTTGGGGGCGGAGTGAATGTACCCTGGCCTAGGCCTAGCCAGATTCCTGAGACCATGGTCCTTGGAGCCTGGGTCTTTTCCATGGGTATGCCACATGTGGGTCCATGAGAGTCACTCTCATCCTCCTAGAGTCCTGGTGCTCTTCCAAGTATAAGTTCAATAGTGGCCTATGTAGAGATTCTCCTAGGCCTCCTCCAGAAATGGGAAGATCTGATCCTGGGAGCAGGGCCACACTCCCATGGACGTGGGGACTCACCTAACCTACCACCTGTTTTTCCTGTAGCACATCCTCTGCTATTGTTCATCTCTCTTCCTCCTCCCACAGGAAAAGCATACAGCCTGGGCCGGGCTGAATATGGGCGGCTGGGCCTTGGGGAGGGTGCAGAGGAGAAGAGCATACCCACCCTCATCTCCAGGCTGCCTGCCGTCTCCTCAGTGGCTTGTGGGGCCTCTGTGGGGTATGCTGTGACCAAGGATGGTGAGTGGGGCTGACTATACTCTATCTAGTTGGGACCTGGGAGTCATGATTCTTACCCAATTCCCCAGTAGGCTGTATGTTCACTCTCAGGTGGAGCCAAGATGCAGAGAGCAGTGTTTGTGATGGCACTTTGTTCCTGCTTCTCAGAAGCTCTGGCATTGATGAATATGAAATGAGTAAACAAATTATTTTAGTAAAGGTGACTTATGCAGAGGAGAGAAATAGCAAAGCATGAGATATCACTGAGGCCCACGAAGGCAATGGGACTAGAACCCACATCTCCAGACTCCTAACCCAGCTGTTCTCTCCATCAGGGTAATCCCTTCGTATACCATCTTGTATGTGCCCGCTTCCCAGGGACTTGTATTTAGAATCTAAATCAGGGGAAAAAGGGCTTAGTAGTTAGAGTTGTAGCAAGTATAGCAGAGGAGGGTGTGAACAAGTGACCAGCAAAACCTGAGTGGGTAAGGGGACAGCCATGGAGATCCTGTAGAAGTCTGGAGCTGGCAAAGGTGCTTGACCTGAGATTATCTGGAAAGACATTCTGAGGAAGTGGAGCTTGCAGTGTACCTTGAAGTTTCCATGTTTTGTGAAAAGCAAAGAATGCCGTTCCAGGCAGAGGAACATCAGGGCAGTTTCAAAGGTGGCTGGTCCTGGGAACACAGGGTGGGGTAGGACCTTGAATGCCAAGCCTAGGAAGAGGGAGAAGCTTTTGGCAATGTATACGGACTGTGGTGTCTGGTTTATAGAGTTCTTTTTTATCCATCATCTCCTTGGGTTCTCCCAACTTCCTGAACTCCCAGAGGCTGGGACCTTGCCAGGGTACTATTGGCCAAGGCCACAATCCACCCCAATTTCCCAGGTTCCTCCTGCTGCGGAAAGGTGGGCTGGGGATCCTGAAGACAGCTGGACCCGTTTTTCTCCCTTGCAGGTCGTGTTTTCGCCTGGGGCATGGGCACCAACTACCAGCTGGGCACAGGGCAGGATGAAGATGCCTGGAGCCCTGTGGAGATGACAGGCAAACAGCTGGAGAACCGTGTGGTCTTATCTGTGTCCAGCGGGGGCCAACATACAGTCTTATTAGTCAAGGACAAGGAACAGAGCTGATGAAGCCTCTGAGGGCCTGGCTTCTGGCCTGCACGAACTCCCTCACAGAACCGGGAAGCAGTGACAGCTGCAGATCACAGCAGGCCTCTCCCCAGCCCTGAGCACTGTGTCATCTCCTGCCTTTTCCCATCAGCAGAACAGAATCATTTTCCTCTTTTTCTTCCTCCTCTTTGGAATTCTCTTGGGACCTACAGAATGAAGTGGGGGGAATGGACGGGGCTTTTCAGAAGAAACATGGCTCACTCCACAGCTATATGGTTGGATGTTTCTCCCCTTTTCCCCACCTTCCATAGTCCTGGCTGGCCCTGCTTTGCCTACTAGAAAACCAAAACTTCCTCCCCTCGGGTTTGGTGCCTACTCTCTGAGCAGTTGGGACTCCATCAAGCCCCATCCTAGTCATGTGCCCCTTTCCTGTCCCTAACAATCCACAAGCAAACAAATGGTACAGTCATAAGACCCATCTGTCGTGGACTCACGCCCAGAGGAATGTGCAGAAAAAGCAGAGCTGCATGGCTGTGGGCAACTCTGAGCCAAATATTTGGCTCATAACAGGTGTTCATAGGACAAAAAAAAGTGACCAAGAAAAAGGTGGTTCTCCCAGAAGCACAAAGCATACTCTCGCCCCTCGGGCACTGCCTGTGTACATCCCACCCATCCATTCGGCTTCACCTGCAGCCAAGGGCCTGGAATCGCAAAGAGTAGTCACGCTGGGCAGAGCAGGGCATGGGGTGGGGAGAGAGGGTGGAGGGTTTTATAGACAAACTTAGAGTAATATTGAAAGAGGAGGGATCGAGGGAAGGGCAGAGTGTTCGAGGGGCAGAGACTAGTCCTGAGATGGAAACAGTAATTTGTACAGTGGCTGAGAAAACAGAACATAGTTTTTGATTTTTTTTTAATTGTAAAATATTTTGGAGGGGAGAGCGAAATCTTTTAACACTTTTAATAAATTTAAGAGTTTTATAAAATAGGCCGCTCGTTTTCTACACACTCCCTGCTTTTTATGGGAGCACATGCTATGTGCCAGGCAGTGCTGGGAAAAGCCGAATAAACTATAAACCTGGTGTCAAGGCTGCAACCTAAGTGATGTCAGGATTCCCTGAGGTGCCATCCAGCTGTCAATGTGGCTGTTACAAAGGCTTCAAATCTGTCAAGAAGGAAGAAAAAGGTTGAGTCTTGTTTGGGTATTTCTGATTTGGAAGTCACTGGATTATTTTTAAATGCTGCATAGTGGCTGGGCACAGTGGCTCACACCTATAATCCCAGCACTTTGAGGCCGAGGCGAGTGGATCACAAGGTCAGGAGTTGGAGACCAGCCTGGCCAATATAGTGAAACCCTATCTATACTGAAAATACAAAAAATTAGCCCAGTGTAGTGGTGCATGCCTGTAATCCCAGCTAATGGGGAGGCTGAGACAGAAGAATCACTTGAACCTGGGAGGTGGAGCTTGCATTGAGCTGAGATGACACCATTGCACTCCAGCCTGGGCAACGAGCAAAACTCTATTGCAAAATAAAATATGCTGCATAGTACAATAGAGGTGGGGTGGATGTTTTAACCTAATGCCAAACCAAGGTTTGGTTTGGTTTGGTTTTGAGATGGATTTTTGCTCTTGCCCAAGCTGGGATGCAATGATGCAATTTCGGCTCACGGCAACCTCCGCCTCCCAGGTTCAAGCGATTCTCCTGCCTCAGCCTCCCAAGTAGCCAGGATTACAGGCATGTGCCACCATGCCCAGCTAATTTTTGTATTTTTAGTAGAGATGAGGTTTCTTCATGTTGGGAGTTTCTTCATGTTGAACTCCTGACCTCAGGTGATCCACCTACCTCAGCCTCCCAAAGTGCTGGGACTACAGGCATGAGCTACCGTGCCCGGCTAATTTCTGTATTTTTAGTAGAGATGGGGTTTCACCATGTTGGCCAGGATAGTCTTGATCTGATCTCTTGACCTCATGATCTGCCTGCCTCAGCCTCCCAAAGTGTTGGGATTACAGGCGTGAACCACTGTGTCCAGCCCGATATTTATTTATTTATTTATTTATTTATTTTTTAAGAGGAAGTCTCATTCTTGTCGCCCAGGCTGGAGTGTTCTTCCAGGTTCAAGTAATTCTCCCTGAGTCTTCTGAGTAGCTGGGATTATAGGTGCCTGCCACCATGCCCGGTTAATTTTTCTTTTGTATTTTTAGTAGAGTTGGCTTTCACTATTTTGGCCAGGCTGGTCTTGAACTCCTGACCTCAGGTGATCCAGCTGCCTCGGCATCCCAAAGTGCTGGGATTACAGGCATTAGCCACCACACCTAGCCAAACCAAGATTTTTTAATACAGTACATCTCTAGAAATGCTTACTGAGGTCAGAGAATTGCTTGAACCTAGAAGGCAGAGGCAGGAGAATTGTTTGAACCTGGGAGGCAGAGGTTGCAGTGAGTCAGGATCACACCACTGCACTCCAGCCTGGGCGAAGAAATGAGACTCCATCCCCAAAAAAATAAAATTGCTTACTGAGCCACTTATGTACTGTTTTCAGCAACTGATGTACTTATTCAAACATCATTAATTGTGTAATAATAAAAAGGAGGGCATGCACCTGGCACTTTTTTTTTTGAGACAGAGTCTCACTGTCGCCCAGGCTAGAGTGCAATGAGTGGCTGGATCTAGGCTCCCTGCAGCCTCCACCCCCTGGGTTCAAGCGATTCTTGTGTCTCTACCTGAGTAGCTGGGATTACAGGTGTGTGCCACGATGCCTGGTTGATTTTTGGATCTTTAGTAGAGATGAGGTTTCACCATGTTGGCCCGGCTGGTTTCAAACTCCTGATCTCAAGTGATCACACTCCTTGGCCTTGGCCTCGGCCTCCCAAAGTAATAGCATTACAGGCAGGAGACACCGCACCCACCTTGCACAATAACTACAATTACAATTACATATATTACTGTAGATTTTTCTTTTTCTTTTTCCTTTTTTTTTTTTTTTTTTTTTTGAGACAGAGTTACAGTCTTGTTTGTTGCCCAGGCTGGAGTGCAATGGCGCAATCTCAGCTCACTGCAACCTCTGCTTCCTGGGTTGAAGTGATTCTCCTGTCTCAGCCTCCTGAGTAGCTGGTATTACAGGCATGTACCACCACACCCAGCTAACTTTTGTATTTTTAGTAGAGACAAAGGTTTATGCATGTTAGTCAGGCTGGTCTCAAACTCCTGACCTCTGGTGATCTTCCCACCTCGGCCTCCCAAAGTGCTGGGATTACAAGTGTGAGCCACTGCGCCCGGCATTACTGTGGATTTTCACAAACATTTGACCCACAAAAATACAGAGCTGACCTGTGCAATACAGTGGTCACTAGCCACATGTGGCTACTTACATTGAAATCAAAATGTATTTTTTTTCAAAATGTATTTTTATTTATTTATTTATTTCAAAATGTGTTATTTATTTATTTATTTATTTTTAATAGAGATGGGGTTTCACCATATTGGCCAAGCTGGTCCCGAACTCCTGACCTTGTGATCCGCCTGCCTCAGCCTCCCAAAGTGCTGGAATTACAGGTGTGAGCCACCTCACCTGGCCAATTAAAATATTTTTAAAGCCGGGCGCAGTGGCTCACACCTGTAATCCCAGCACTTTGGGAGGCTGAGGCAGGCGGATCACCTGAGGTCAGGAGTTCAAGACCAGCCTGACCAATATGGTGAAACCCCATCTAAAAATATATATATATATTTTTTAAACAAATTCAGTTGTACAAGCCACATTTCAAGTAGTCAGTAGTGACAAGCTAGTACTTGTGGTATGGGACTGCACAAATACAGGACATTTCTCATTGCAGAAAGTTACAATGGATAGTGCTGATACAAGAATCTGTACGTGGTAACAGGAAAGTTTTATTAGCACCAGGAGGATTCTTGGATGTCAGAGACTTGGAAAAATGAATATGATGTAAAAAAAAAAAAAATGTAACACTGGCTCATGCCTGTAATCCTAGCACTTTGTAAGGCCGAGGCGGGCAGCTCACTTGAAATCAGGAGTTTGAAACCAGCTTGGCCAAGCCGGGCGTGGTGGCTCACGCCTGTAATCCCAGCACTTTGGGAGGCTGAGGCAGGCAGATCACCTGAGGTCGGGAGTTCAAGAGCAGCCTGACCAACATGGTAAAACCCTGTCTCTTTAAAAGTAAAAAAGTTTATTAAAAAAAAAAAACAGCTTGGCCATCATAGTGATGGCCGTCTTTACTAAAAATACACAAAATTAGCTGGGCATGGTGGTGCACACCTGTAATCCCAGCTACTTGGGAAACTGAGGCAGGAGAATTGCTTGAACCCGGGAGGCAGAGGTTTCCATGAGCTGAGATCATGCCACTGCACTCCAGCCTGAGTGACAGAGGGAGACTCCATCTCATTTGTATCTTTCTTCTTGAACTTTTTGTTTTGATGCAGGCACTATATTTTAATATTTTCTTTGTGAAAAGTACTTGTATGTCTGCTACTCAACCCTCTCTGTGCCAAATCCCTTGGGATTGTATTTATTGGAGATCTCTTACTCAGCAATATAATATGGCAGGGTGAAAGTACCTCTTATTTATTTATTTTTTTGAGACAGGATCTTACTCGGTTGCCCAGGCTGGAATGCAGTGACATGATCACCACTCACTGTAGTCCACCTCCCCAGGTTCAGGTGATCCTCCCACCTCAGCCTCCCAAGTAGCTGGGACTACAGGTGTGTGTAACCACACTTGGGCTAATTTTTGTATATTTCTGTAGTGACAGGGTTTTGCCACGACGTCAAGGCTGTTGTCGAACTCCTGGATCTAAGTGATCTGCCTGCCTCGGACTCCCAAAATTCTGGGATTACAAGCGTGAGCCACCGTACAAAAATACCTTATTGGCCAGGTGCTGTGGCTCCTGCCTGTAATCCCAGCACTTTGGGAGACCAAGGCAGGCGGATCACCTGAGGTCAGGTGTTTGAGACCAGCCTGGCCAACATGACGAAACTCTGACTCAACTAAAAATGTAAAAAATGAGTCGGGCATGGTGGCATGTGCCTGTAGTCTCAGCTACTTGGGAGGTTTGTTAGGTGCACTCTGAATGAAGAGACCACCTAAACTGGCTTTGCGTGAGCGACAAGGCTGTTTATTCACTCAGGTGCGGGTGGGCTGAGTCCCAAAAGAGAGTCAGCAGAGGGCGGTGGGATAGGAGTTAGTTTTATAGGTTTGGAGTAGGCAGTGAAAAGTTACAGAAGTTACAGTTCAGGGCAGTTTTTGCAAACTGGGGGAGTGTCGCTGGTAGGGGCAGTCACAAGGTCCAAGGTCCAGTGTCAAAAGGTTGGCTTATCAATTGAGGCAGAACAATGGTGGAATGTCACAAGGTCAGTTAATCAGGCACTGCAGGAGCTAGCTATTCTTCTCCTTTTGCAGTTTTCTTGTTACGTCAGACTTTCTGGCTCCAGGAGGCCATCTAGAGGTGTACATGCGGGTCACAGGGGTCACCATGGTGTAGTCCATGGTGCAGTCAGTTCAAAGAAACTTGCAAGGCTGAGGCACGAGAATTGCTTGAACCCAGGAGGCAGAGGTTGCAGTGAGCCAAAATTGTGCCACTGCACTGCAACCTGGGTGACAGAGTGAGACTGTATCTCAAAAAAAAAAAAAAGATACCTCATTATTTATTTAACTTTTATTTTCAGTATCGCTTTTTTTTTTCCAGAGACAGAGAGTCTTGCTCTGTCACCCAGCCTGTACAGTGCAATGGCACAATTTTAGCTCACTGCAACCTCTGCCTCATGGGTTCAAGCAATTCTTCTGCCTCAGCCTCCCAAGTAGTTGGGATTACAGGTGTGTGCCACCATGCCTGGGTAATTTTTATTTTATTTTATTTTATTTTTATTTTTAGTAGAGACAGGGTTTCACCATGTTACCCAGGCTGGTCTCGAACTCCTGACCTCAGGTGATCTGCCCACCTTGGTCTCCCAAAGTGTTAGGATTACAGGCGTCAGCCCTGCACTGGCCAGTATCTCATTCTTAATAGCTCACATGCATTGGGACCTTAAGTACGTTAGGCATTGTATTGAGCACCATACATGCAATAGCTTGTTTAATCCTCACATCAGCTCTAGCATCTCTACTATCCTTCAGGAAACAGTCCCTGAGAGTTGAAGTGACTTCCTTGAGGTCAGGAGGCTACTAAGTGCATAGAGTAGGCACCTGAGCCCAGAACCTCAGTATTTTTTCCTCATATTGTACCTAAGAGTTATAAAGTTCCCTAGATGTTTTATGTATATTAGAACAGTGCTAGCCACATAATAAATGCTCTACAATTCTGTACTATTATAATTATTTTACATTTATATTCCCTGTAGTTAATAATTGCCTTGTTTTTCATGTACTTTGTTTTGTTTGTATAAGTATCATTAATTCAGTTCCAATATATCAGAAGTATAAATCTTTTGGGTGTTCAAACACATCACCTACTTTCAATTTTATCTTTTCCTCCATCCTCTTCCAACCTGGATTAGTTACCCCAAAATAAATGTAATATAACATATGGCTCAGCTATAAATAATATTTACAGAGTCATAATATGGATGTTCAACAGTGCTTTAACAAAATATAATCAGGAAGGCTGAGCACAGTGGCTCACACCTGTAATCCCAGCACTTTGGGAAGCCAAGGTGGGAGGATTCCATGAAGCCAGGAGTTTGAGACCAGCCTGGACAACATAGTGAGACACCCCCCCACACCCCCATTCTCTTTTTTTTTTGAGACAGAGTCTCACTCTGTCCCCCAGGCTGGAGTGCAATGGCGCGATCTCAACTCACCGCAACCTCCGCCTCCCAGGTTCAAGCAATTCTCCTGCCTCAGCCTCCCAAGTACCTGGGATTACAGGTGCGCACCACAATGCCCGGCTAATTTTTGTATTTTTAAGTAGAGATGGGGTTTCACCATGTTGGTCAGGCAGGTCTTGAACCCCTTACCTCGTGATCCGCCCACCTCAGCCTCCCAAAGTGCTGGGATTACAGGCATGAGCCACCACATCCGGCTTCCCATTCTCTATTTAAAAAAAAAAAAGTGCTGGATGTGGTGGTGCACACCTGTAGTGCCAGCTATTGAAGGCAGGGAGGCTGAGGTGGGAGGACTGCTTGAACCCAGGATATCCAAGCTGCAGTGAGCTGTGATTATAACACTGTACAGCAGCCTGGGTGACAGCAAAACCCTGTTTTAAAAAAAGGCCGGGCACAGTGGCTCAGCACTTTGGGAGGCCAAGGAGGGTGGATCACCTGAGGTCAGGAGTTCAAGACCAGCCTTGCCAACATGGTGAACCCCTGTCTCTACTAAAAATACAAAATTAGCTGGGCATAGTGGCTCATGCCTATAATCCCAGCTACTTGGGAGGCTGAGGCAGAAGAATCACTTGAACCCGGGAGGCAGAAGTTGCAGTGAGCCAACATCACGCCATTGCACTCCAGCCTGGGCAACAAGAGCAAAACTCCGTCTCAAAACAAAACAAAACAAAACATAAGAAATGGAGAGAGAAGTGTGTATGTATGTGGTGAGGGGGCAGCCACTAAAATACCTGAAGCTGAAAGTGAGAAAATAGTGTAGTAGAAAGTATGTTATTTTATTTATTTGTTTGTTTGTTTGTTTGTTTATTTTTGAGACAGTCTCATTCTGTCACCCAGGCTGGAGTGCAGTGTTGTGATCTCGGCTGACCAAAACCTCTGCCTCCCGGGCTCAAACAGTTCTCCTGCCTCAGCCTCCCAAGTAGCTGGGATTACAGGTGCACGCCACCACACCCGGCTAATTTTTGTATTTTTTAGTAGAGATGGGGTTTCACCATGTTGATCAGGCTGATCTCGACCTCCCGACCTTGTGATCCACCAGCCGCAGCCTCCCAAAGTGCTGAGATTACAGGTGTGAGCCACTGCGCCTGACTGAAAGTATGTTATTTTAAAATACACAGGTAGGTTCTAGGAAAAACACTTGGAAATAGTTGACTCAAAGGAGTGGGAATTGGGGGGCAGAGGGTAAGGGACTACTGTCTTTATCCAAATTTTTTTTTTTTTTTTTTTTGAGACTGAGTTTCACTCTTGTTACCCAGGCTGGAGTGCAATGGCGCGATCTCGGCTCACCGCAACCTCCGCCTCCTGGGTTCAGGCAATTCTCCTGCCTCAGCCTCCTGAGTAGCTGGGATTACAGGCATATACCACCATGCCTACCTAATTTTATATTTTTAGTAGAGATGGTTTTTTTCCATGTTGGTCATGCTGGTCTCGAACTCCCAACCTCAGGTGATCCGCCCGCTTCAGCCTCCCAAAATGTAGGCCTGAGCCACCACACCTGGCCTTTTTCCAATTTTTGAGACAATGTCGTTCTGTTGCCTAGGCTGGAGTGCAGTGGCACGATTTTGGCTCATTGTAACCTCCGCCTCCTGGACCCAAGCAATTCTTATGCCTCAGCCTCCTGAGTAGCTGGGATTACAGGCACATGCCATCATGCCCAGCTAATTTTTGTATTTTTAGCAGAGACAGGGTTTCACCATGTTGGCCAGGCTGGTCTCAAACTCCTGACCTCGGGTGATCCACCTGCCATGGTCTCCCAAAGTGCTGGGATTACAGGCGTGAGCCACTGCACCCAGGCTGTTTTTTATTTATTAAAATATATATTTTTTTAATTTTTTAAAGATGGGGTTTCACCATGATGTCCAGGCTGGTCTTGAACTCCTGACCTCAGGTGATCCACCCACCTCGGCCTCCCAAAGTGCTAGGATTACAGGCGTGAGCCACTGTGCCCGGCCCTAAAATATTTTTAATAAAGAGCACAGCACAGTGACTGGCAAATAGTACACAACAGGATATGCTGACTTGTATACCCACCCTCACAAGCTTTGTCCTGCCTAGCCTGTGTACCCTACCCTTGATATCAATTTCGGTGCTTTGCCTAATTAAAAAAAAGAGCTCAACCAGCTCTTTTCAGAGAGGGAATTCTCTTCCTCTCTCCAGTTGTCTTCCTTATACCTAGGCATAAGCTTCAATGAAGACTTGTCTTGGCTGGGCACGGTGGCCCAGGCCTGTAATCCCAGCACTTTGGGAGGCTGAGGCGGGTAGATCACCTGAGATCAGGAGTTCAAGACCAGCCTGGCCAACATGGTGAAACCCCCTTCTCTATTAAAAATACAAAAATCGCCGGGTGTGGTGGCTCACGCCTGTAATCCCAGCACTTTGGGAGGCCGAGGCGGGTGGATCACGAGGTCAAGAGACCGAGACCATCCTGGTCAACATGGTGAAACCCCGTCTCTACTAAAAATACAAAAAAAATTAGCTGGGCACGGTGGCGCGTGCCTGTAATCCCAGCTACTCAGGAGGCTGAGGCAGGAGAATTGCCTGAACCCAGGAGGCGGAGGTTGCGGTGAGCCAAGATCGCGCCATTGCACTCCAGCCTGGGTAACAAGAGCGAAACTCTGTCTCAAAAAAAAAAGAAGAAAAAAAAAAGATTTGCCTGGGAAAACTCTTTTGGACTCATGTCAATTTCTGTTGCATTGAGAACCCAAGAAACCCCCGTAACAACAGGGAAGTAGTGGGGCTGGGTTATCCAGAGGGGTATTTTTTTTTTTTTTTTTTTTTTTTTAAAGACGGAATTTCACCATTTTGGCCAGGCTGGTCTTGAACTTCTGATCTCAGGTGATCTGCCCACCTCGGCCTCCCAAAGTGCTGAGATTACAAGCGTGAGCCACCACGCCCGGCCTCAGAGGGGTATTTTTACTTTTTTGGATGTGCTTGTATCTGCATTTTTTTTTTTTTTTTACAATGAGCACATATTAATGTTGTAATTATACACGTGGGCGTATGTGTACTTGTTCATGGTTTTGTTTTCTTTTTCTTTTTTTTCTTAGACCAAGGAGTCTTGTTCTGTTGCCCAGGCTGGAGTGCAGTGGCGAGATCTCAGCTCACTGCAGCCTCTGCCTCCCGGGTTCAAGTGATTCTCCTGCTTCAGCCTTCTGAGTAGCTGGGACTACAGGCACTGGCCACCACGCCTGGCTAATTTTTGTATTTTGAGTAGAGATGGGGTTTCATGTTGGTCAGGATGGCCTCAATCTCCTGACCTCGTGATCCATCTGCCTTGGCCTCCCAAAGTGCTGCAATTACAGGCGTGAGCCACTGCGCCTGGCCTTGTTTGTTTTCTAAACATATAAGGTCAGAAATAAACCCAAGTAACGAGCACATATCAATTTTATCTGTGCGTGTATGTCTGTATGTGTGTATGTTTTGTTTTCTTTCTTTCTTTTTTTTTTTTTAAAGACATGGTTTCACCATGTTGTTAAGACTGGTCTTGAACTCTCGACCTCAGGTGATCCGCCCGCCTTGGCCTTCAAAGTGCTTGGATTATAGGCATGAGCCACCACGCCCGGCCCGGCCATGTTTGTTTTCTTTCTTTCTTTCTTTCTTTTTTTTTTTTTTGAGACGAAGTCTCACTCTAGGGCCCAGGCTGGAGTGCAGTGGCGCAATCTTGGCTCACTGCAACCTCCACCTGCTGGTTCTAGCGATTCTCCTGCCTCAGCCTCCCGAGTAGAGCTGGGACTACAGGCACGCGTCACCACGCCCAGCTAATTTTTGTATTTTTAGTAGAGACATGGTTTCACCATGTTGGCCAGGATGGTCTTGATCTCCTGACCTCGTGATCCGCCCACCTTGGCCTCCCAAGGTGGGATTACAGGCGTGAGCCACCGTGCCCGGCCGGTTTTGTTTATTTTCTAAATATATAAAGTCAAAAATAAACCCAGGTAACCCCGCTGTGTGTGTGTGTATGTGTGTGTGTACGTGTGTATGGTTTTGTTTTCTAAATATATAGTCAGAAATAAACCCAGGTAACCCAGCTTTGTGTGTTCGCGTGTATGTGTGCGTGTACGTGTGTATGGTCTTGTTTGTTTTCTAAATATATAAAGACAGAAATAAACCTAGGTAACCCAGCCGCCTGGGCCAGGTGGTATCTGCCGGATCCCATTCCAGCCTGAACGCCGGCCACCGCAAGCCGGAAGCCCAGCGCCCAGCCGGGCTGCAGGAAAAGCCCGGAGCTGACTACACCGCCCGACCCTGGTAGCTGAGCTCGGGAGCCTGCGCAGTAGGCGTCGGAGGCGCATGCTCTGTAGCGGTCTCCGCAGCTAGGATTGGCGCCCGCGCAGGAGCCTTCGAGCCCCGCCCGTAAAGAGCCCCACCCGGGTGCGCGGGCATGGCGGCCAGCTTGTGGATGGGCGACGTGAGTGAGGGAAGCCGTCCGGGGTCTGAGGACGAGGAGGCATCTCTTTGTGGCGAGGGACGAAGGGTCTGAGGGAGAGGGGACTTGGGATCCCAAAAACCGGAGAGATGAGACGGGGGTTCTATTTGGTGACACAGAAGCGGGTTCCAGCAACTAAGTGAAGAGGCTGTCAGTGGAGCTAGGGTTCCTGGAGCCCCACCTGGGTTCTTGGGAAGGAAGGGTGGTGCTTTGGGAACATAGGATGGGAGGAATCCAAGAACTGAGGCGCGCTGTTCAAGGACCGGAGGGTGGTGGTTTCTAGGTCCAAGGGGAGGCTCCCTAAAGCGGGGCAAGCTTGAAGCGAAGGAGTTGGGGGTTCAGGCCCCTCCGCAGAGGCGAACCTCCCCCCTCGCGCCCCCAGCAGCGCGTAGCCAGCCCTGGACTGACGGGGATGGGCTCTGGAACGCGGAGTGGGAAGCCCGGCCGCCGACCTGAGCCGCTGTGCTCTTGTTTTTACGCAGCTGGAACCCTACATGGATGAGAACTTCATCTCCAGAGCCTTCGCCACCATGGGGGAGACTGTAATGAGCGTCAAAATTATCCGAAACCGCCTCACCGGGTAAGTCTCATCTCAGTTCTCTCTTAATACAGCTTGCTGCAACGGTCATTTACGAGAATGTAATATCGGAGTCATGGCTTCTCACTACCCTTAGTAATAGTCATTCTAAAATTGTAACAGTTAACACTTTGAGGTCCTAAAGAGTGGAAGTATAGCTTGTACCTTAAGGTCAGGACTCACCTGGCGTGGTAGCTCCTGTCTGTAATCCCAGCACTTTGGGAGGCCGAGGTGGGCCGATCACCAGAGGTCAGGAGTTTGAGACCAGTCTGGCCAACATGGTGAAACCCGCCTCTACTGAAAATACAAAAATTAGCCGAGTGTGGTGGCGGGCACCTGTGGTGGCAGGCACCAGTAATCCCAGCTACTCGAGAGGCTGAGGCAGGAGAATGGCTTGAACCCTGGAGGCGGAGGTTGCAGTGAGCCAGATGGCACCACTGACTGTACTCCAGCCTGGGCGACAAGAGCAAAACTCCGTCTCAAAAAAAAAGGGGCGAGACTCAAGCCAGACTGGGTTTGAAAGCTATTTCTGCTGTATGACCTTGGGTAAGTTACTTGACTGCTCTGTCTCATTTACTTTGAGTATAAAAATGGAAATAATAATGGCACCTACCTCCTAGAGTTTTGGTGAGAATTAAATGAGTGAATTCACATTCATCATCAGGACAGTGTCTGGCATATAGCATATGC
This sequence comes from Aotus nancymaae, assembly GCF_030222135.1. NCBI lineage: Eukaryota > Metazoa > Chordata > Mammalia > Primates > Aotidae > Aotus > Aotus nancymaae. The sequence continues at coordinate 25,161,746 of NW_026988467.1, forward strand.
TCAGTAAGTATAGTCAGATTACGATTTGCTGGGTAATAAGCATTTTACATCCAGTATCTTCTTAAAATCACAAAAACCTCTGAGGTAAGTACTATTATGAAGAAGCTTTATAACTTTAAGAATTATAATAAATGACAAGTCAGGACTTGAATTCGAGTCTATCCTGAAAGCTCATGAGGGTCCTTAACTCTTTTTTCTTTTTCTTTTTTTTTTAATTCTAAAGTCCAAAGCAAGAGGGTCCTTAACTCTTATGCCATTCATTTAAAAAATTGGGCCAGGGGAAGTGGCTCACATCTGTAATCCCAGCACTTTGGGAGGCCAAGGCGGGTGGATCACTTGAGGTCAGGAGTTTGAGACCAGCCTGGCCAGCATGGTGAAACTCCATCTCTACTAAAAAGACAAAAAAATTAGCTGAGCAGGCCGGGCGCGGTGGCTCACACCTGTAATCCCAGCACTTTGGGAGGCCGAGGCGGGTAGATCACGAGGTCAAGAGATCAGGACCATCCTGGTTAACATGGTGAAATCCCGTCTCTACTAAAAATACAAAAAATTAGCTGGGCATGGTGGTGCGTGCCTGTAATCCCAGCTACTTGGGAGGCTGAGGCAGGAGAATTGCCTGAACCCAGGAGGCAGAGGTTGCGGTGAGCCGAGATTGTGCCATTGCACTCCAGCCTGGGTACAAGAGCAAAACTCCGTCTCAAAAAAAAAAAAAAATTAGCTGGGCATGATGGCCCATGCCTGTAGCTACCTGGGAGGCTGAGGCAGAATGGCTTGAACCCGGGAGGTGGAGATTGCAGTGAGCTGAGATTGTGCCATCAAGACTCTGTCTCAATAATAATAATTGTTTTTGGAGATACTCTATGTGCTATATGTGCTACTGTTCTAGATTCCTGGCTGAAATAATCCAGATATAGCCCTTGCTCCTGGAGTTTACTACATTCTAGTGGAGAATGAGACAATAAATCAGTTAACATAACCAAATGCACAATATTTTCAGATAGTGGTGCTCTATTGCCTCCGTTTTCTTCTTTCTCTTTGAGGTCTTAGTTTTCCTTAGGGTTCTGGTTAGAAATGAGAAGATTCCTTTATCAATTTGACAGTGTTTATCGAGCAGCCACTCTTTTCCAGGTACTCTACTCCATGTGGCTTGCTAAAACATCAAATGGTGCTGGGCACGGTGGCTCATGCCTGTAATCCCAGCACTTTGGGAGGCTGAGGTGGGCAGATCACCTGAGGTCGGGAGTTCGAGACGAGCCTGACCAACATGGAGAAACCCCATCTCTAAAAAAAATACAAAATTAGGCCGGGTGCAGTGGCTTACACCTGTAATCCCAGCACTTTGGGAGGCCGAGGCAGGAGGATCATGAGGTCAGGAGATCGAGACAATCCTGGCTAACACAGTGAAACCCCATCTTTACTAAAACTACAAAAAATTAGCCAGGTATGGTGGCATGCACCTGTAACCCCAGCTACTTGGAGGCTGAGGCAGGATAATCTCTTGAACCCAGGAGGTGGAGTTTGCAGTGAGCCGAGATCACGCCACTGCTCTCCAGTCTGGGCAACAGAGTGAAATTTGGTCTCAAAACAAAACAAAACAAAACAAAATTAGCCTAGCATGGTCGTGTATGCCTGTATTCCCAGCTACTCGAGAAGCTGAGGCAGGTGAATCGCTTGAACCCAGGAGGTGGAGGTTGCAGTGAGCTGAGATCACGCCATTGCATTTCAACCTGGGCAGCAAGAGCAAAACTCCATCTCAAAAAAAAAAAAAGATTTTTCTAACTGGTAGATCATGTCCACCTAAATATTTATGTTCTTCGTCTTTTTTTTTTTTTGAGACGGAGTTTAGCTCTTGTTACCCAGGCTGGAGTGCAATGGCGCGATCTCGGCTCACTGCAACCTCCATCTCCTAGATTCAAGCAATTCTCCTGCCTCAGCCTCCCTAGTAGCTGGGACATGTTCTTACTCTTATAAGCAAAAAAAACCCAGATAATCAGCTACTGTTATGAAAATTCATTCTCTAATACTTTTTACTTTTTAAAACAGGCATATGCTGAGTGCGGTGGCTCACACCTGTAATCCTAACACTTTGGGAGGCTGAGGAAGGCTGATCACATGAGGTCAGGAATTCGAGAGCAGTCTGGACAACATGGTGAAACCCCGTTTCTACTAAGCAAATACAAAAATTAGCCAGGTGTGGTGACACACCTGTAGTTCTAGCTACTTGGGAGGCTGAGGCTAGGGAATCGCTTGAACCTAGGAGGCAGAGATTGGGGTGAGCCAAGATTGCGCCACTGCACTCCAGCCTGGGTAACAGAGGGAGACTTGGTTGCAAAAATAAATAAATAAAAATAAATAAAACATTAGCGGGGGTGGGGGGGCGAACAAAGAAAACATTAGCTAAAACGCTAGCGTAGATTCTCACATTTTTGTCTCTTTTTTTTTTTTTTTTTTTGCCCTCTGAGGCGGAGTCTCGCTTTGTCACCCAGGGTGGAGTACAGAGGCAAGGTCTTGGCTCACCACAATCTCTGCCTACTGGGTTCAAGTGATTCTCATGTCTCAGCCTCCTGAGTAGCTGGGATTACAGGCGCCCACCACCATGCCCGGATAATTTTTTTTTTTTTGAGACAGAGTTTTGCTCCCATTGCCCAGGCTGGAGTGCAATAGCCTGATCTCAGGTCACCACAACCTCCGTCTCCTGGGTTCGAGCAATTCTCCTGCCTCAGCCTCCCAAGTAGCTGGCATTACAGCCATGTGTCACCACGCCTGGGTAATTTTGTATTTTTTTTTTTTAAGATGGAGTCTCTCTCTGTAGCCCAGGCTGGACTGCAGTGGCGAGATCTAGGTTCACTGCAACCTCCACCTCCTGGGTCCCGGTTCAAGCAATTCTCCTACCTCAGCCTCCCAAGTAGCTGGGATTACAGGCATGAGCTACCATGCCCAGGTAATTTTTGTGTTTTTAGTAGAGACAGTGTTTCACCATGTTGGACAGTCTGGTCTTGAACTCCTGACCTCGTGATCCGCCTGCCTCGGCCTCTCAAAGTGCTGGGATTACAGGTGTGAGCCACCGCGCCCAGCCTAATTTTGTATTTTTAGTAGAGATGGGATTTCTCCATGTTGGTCAAGCTGGTCTTGAATTCCCGACCTCAGGTGATCCACCTGCCTCGGCCTCCCAGAGTGCTAGGATTATAGGCATGAGCCACCGCGCCGGCAATTTTTTTTCTTTTCTTTTTTTTTTTTTTGAGACGGAGTTTCGCTCTTGTTACCCAGGCTGGAGTGCAATGGCGCGATCTCGGCTCACCGCAACCTCCGCCTCCTGGGTTCAGGCAATTCTCCTGCCTCAGCCTCCTGAGTAGCTGGGATTACAGGCACGCGCCACTGTGCCCAGCTAATTTTTTGTATTTTTAGTAGAGACGGGGTTTCACCATGTTGACCAGGATGGTCTCGATCTCTTGACCTCGTGATCCACCCGCCTCGGCCTCCCAAAGTGCTGGGATTACAGGCGTGAGCCACCGCGCCCGGCCTCTTTTTTTTTTTTTTTAGTTTGAGATGGAGCCTTGCTGTGTCGCCCAGGCTGAAGTGCAATGGTGCGATCTTGGCTCACTGTAACCACTGCCTCCCGGGTTCAAGCGATTCTCCTTCCTCATCCTCCTGAGTAGCTGGGATTACAGGTGTGCACCACCATGCCCAGCTACTTTTTGTATTTTTAGTAGAGATGGGTTTCACCATGTTGATCAGATTGATCTCCAACTCCTGACCTCGTGATCCAGCTGCCTCGACCTCCCAAAGTGCTAGGATTACAGGCGTAAGCCACCAAGTCTGGCTGATAATTTTTTCTATTTTTAGTAGAGATGAGTTTTCATCATATTGGCCAGGCTAGTCTCAAACTCCTAACGTCAGTTGATCTGTCCACCTCGGCCTCCCAAAGTACTGGGATTACAGGCATGAGCCACCGTGCCTGACCTTAATCTTTATTGAAATAAGATTTGAAACTCTCGTTTCTTACATGTTTCTTCCTTTTTCTTTTTTTTTGAGACGAATTTCTGCTCTTGTTGCCCAGACTGGAGTGCAGTGGCACGATCTTGGATAAATGCAACCTCTGTCTCCCGGGTTCAAGCGATTTTCCTGCCTCTGCCTCCTGAGTAGCTGGGATTACAGGCATGCGCCGTGACACCCAGCTAATTTTGTATTTTTAGTAGAGACGGGGTTTCTCCATGTCGGTCAGGCTGGTCTTGAACTCCCAACCTCAGATGATCCGCCTGCCTCAGCCTCCCAAAGTGCTGGGATTACAGGTGTGAGCCACTATGCCTGGCCTTTTTTTTTGAAACGGAGTTTCACTCTTGCCAGGCTGGAGTGCAATGGCACAATCTCGGCTCACTGCAATTTCTGCCTCCCTGGTTCAAGTGATTCTCCTGCCTCAGCTTCTCAAGTAGCCAGGATTACCAGTGGCTCCCACCGCGCATGGCTAATTTTGTATTTTTAGTAGAGATGGGGTTTCACTATGTTGGCCAGGCTGGTCTCAAACTCCTGACCTCAGGTGATCCATCCACCTTGGCCTCCCAATGTGCTGGGGTTACAGGTGTGAGCCCCTGCACCCAGCCTCTTACCCATGGTTTCTAAACTCTAGCTGTTACTTACGATATTACCTACAGGCATACTTATATCCTCATTTGACAAAAGCTTTGAAGTGATTTACAGGAATATTGGTTTTTTTTTCTTTTTTTTTTTTTGCATGCACTTAGGGCATAAGGAATATTGTAAAATAAATAAAAGAGGTCGCGTGCAGTGGCTCACGCCTATAATCCCAGCACTTTGGGAGGCCAAGGCAGAAGGATGGCTTGAGTCCAGATGGTTGAAGCTGCAGTGAGCCATGATCATGCCCCTAGGTTTGAAACCTTTTTTTTCCTTGTAAAATTTACATGCTGTGAAATGCACAAATCCTTCTAGAGGCTGACTTATTTCCACCACAGATTAATTTTGTGTATTCTAGAATTTGAAATAAATCATAGTGTAAGATGTCTTTCTGGCCGGGTGCAGTGGCTTACAGGCTAATTTTGTGTATTCTAGAATTTGAAATAAATCATAGTGTATGATGTCTTTCTGGCCGGGTGCGGTGGCTCACGCCTGTAATCCTAGCACTTTGGGAGGCCGAGGCGGGTGGATTACCTGAGGTCAGGAGTTCAAGACCAGCCTGGCCATCATGGTGAAACCTCATCTTAAAAAAAAAAAAAAAAAAGATGTCTTTCTTTTTTTTACTTTTTTTTTTTTTTTTCCCTGAAACCGAGTTTCACGCTTTTTTTTTTTTTTGAGACAGAGTTTCGCTCTTGTTACCCAGGCTGGATTGCAGTGGGGCGATTTTGGCTTACCACTACCTCCGCCTCCTTGGTTCAAGCAGTTTTCCTGCCCCAGCCTCCTGAGTAGCTGGGATTACAGGCATGTGCCACCATTCCTGGCTAATTTTGTATTTTTATTAGAGATGGGGTTTCTCCATGTTAGGCTAGTCTCAAACTCCTGACCTCAGGTGATCCACCCACCTCGACCTCCCAAAGTGCTGGGATTACTGGTGTGAGCCACTCAGCCCAGCTATAAGGTGTCCTTCATTCAGCTTGTTTTGGAGATTCATCCACATTGTTGCTGTATCAGTAGTTTCCTTCTGTAGCTGAAGAGTATTTCATTGTATGACTATATCAGTATTTGTTTATTCACCTCCTCATGGATACCCAGGCTGTTTGCTGTTTTTGGCTATTGTCAAACTGCTGCGGTGAATATTATTTTACAAGTCCTCTTTTTGTGTGAAAACATAAATGTATGTTTTCATTTCTCTTAGGGAAACATACAAGCCTGGACTTGCTGATCTCAGGTTACATCGTGTATATTTTGTTTTTTTGTTTCGTTTTTGTTTTTTTTTTTTTTGAGATGGAGTCTTGCTCCATTGCCCAGGCTGGAGTGCAGTGGCATGATCTCGGCTCACTGCAACCTCCCTGGTTCAAGTGATTCTCCTGCCCCAGCCTCCCAAGAAGCTGGGACTACAGGCTTGTGCCACCATGCCCAGATAATTTTTGTATTTTTTGTAGAGACAGGGTTCCTTGACTTTGAGATCCACCCTCCTTGGCCTCCCACAGTGCTGGGATTATAGGGATGAGCCACTGCACCCAGCCAACACCCAGCTTATTTTTGTATTTTTGGTAGAGATGGGGTTTCACCGTGTTGTCCAAGCTGGTCTTGAACTCCTGACCTCAAATGATCTGCCTGCCTCCACCTCCCAAAGTGCTGAGATTACAGGTGTGAGTCATCGCACCCTGCCTTTTCTTTATAGAGTCAGCGTCTCACTGTGTTGCCCAAGATCTCAAAATCCTGGGCTCAAGTGATACTTCTACCTCAGCCTCCTGAGTAGCTGGGACTACACACGTGAACCACTGCATCCAGCTTGATTTTCATTGGAAATTTTTTTTTTTTTTTTTTTTAAGTTGGAATTTTGCTCTTGTTACCCAGGCTGGAGTGCAATGGCGCGACCTCGGCTCACCGCAACCTCTGCCTCCTGGGTTCAAGCAATTCTCCTGCCTCAGCCTCCCAAGTAGCTGGGACTACAGGCGCGCGCCACCATGCCCAGCTAATTTTTTGTATTTTTAGTAGAGACGGGGTTTCACCATGTTGACCAGGATGGTCTTGATCTCTTGACCTCATGATCCACCCGCCTCGGCCTCCCAAAGTGCTGGGATTATAGGCGTGAGCCACCGCGCCCGGCATGGAAATTTTTTATAGTAAGATGTTAGGAAAATAATGTAGTCAGTGCTTTGGGAGGCTGAGGCAGGAGGGTTATTTGAGACCAGGACTTTGAAACCAGCTTGGGCCACATGTCAAAACCCTGTCTCTACAAAAAAAGTTAGCTGGGCATGGTGGTGTGTACCTCAGTCCCATCTACTGGGAAGCTGAGATGGGAGGATTACTTGAGCCCAGGAGTTTGTGGTTACAGTTAACATGTGCATTCTAGCTTGGGCGACAGAGCAAGACCCTCTTTTTTTTTTAACCTTCCCTTCTCCTTTTCTCTTATTCATTGCCTAGATCTTCTCATTCACTAAATCATAATTCACTCTTCAAAATTTCTTCTTCAGTTCCATTCTAACTACTCCCAATGCCATCATTCAGATATTCTGGGTCCTTCAGCTTAACATACAAAATTACAGCAGCACAGAAACATAAAATCTTTGAGTTGGCAGGGACTTTACATATTATTTATTCCAACCTTACCATTTTTTTTTTTATTGCATTTTAGGTTTTGGGGTACATGTGAAGAACATGCAAGATTGTTGCATAGGTACACACATGGCAGTGTGATGTGCTGCCTTCCTCCCCATCACCTATATCTGGCATTTCTCCCCATACTATCTCTTCCCCAACTCCCCAACCCCCGCTGTCCCTCCCCTATTTCCCCCCTACAGACCCCAGTGTGTGATGCTCCCCTCCCTGTTTTTTTTTTTTTGAGACAGAGTCTTGCTCTGTCACCCAGGCTGGAGTGCAGCAGCACCATCTTGGCTCACTGCAACCTCCACCTCCTGGGTTCAACGAGTTCTTCTGCCTCAGCCTCCCAAGTAGCTGGGACTACAGGTGCCTGCCACCACACCCAGCTAATTTTTGTATTTTTAGTGGAGGTGGGGTTTCACCATATTTTGATTTATTTATTTATTTTTAATTTTTTTAGAGATGGGGTCTCTCTATGTTGCCCAGGCTGGAATACAGTGGCTATTCACAGTAGCGAGATCCCACTACTGATCAACCCGGGAGTTTTGACCTGCTCTATTTCTGACCTGGGCCAGTTCACCCCTCCTTAGGCTACCTGGTGGTCCCCCACTCTCGGGAGGTCACCATATTGATGTTGAACTTAGTGCAGACACCTGATCAGCATAGCGCACCACGGCCCAGAACTCCTGGGCTCAAGCGATCCTCCCACTCAGCCTCCCAAGTAGCTGGGACTACAGGCATGTGCCACTGCACCCGGTTTCACCATATTGTCCAGGCTGGTCTTGAACTCTTGACCTCCAGTGTTCCGCCCGCCTTGGCCTTCCAAAGTGCTAGGATTACAGGCATGAGCTACCACACCTGGCCTGACCATGTCGCTCTCTCTTTTTTTTTTTTTAAGACTGAGTTTTGCTCTTGTTGTCCAAGCTGGAGTGCAATGGCACAATCTTGGCTCACTGCAACTTCTGCCTCCCGGGTTCAAGTGATACTCCCACCTCAGCCTCCTGAGTAGCTGGGATTACAGGCATGCACCACCATGCCCAGCTAATTTTTAGTAGAAACAGGGTTTTACCATGTTAGCCAGGCTGGGCTCAAACTCCTGACTTAGGTGATCTGCCTGCCTTGGCCTCCCAAAGTGTTGGGCCACCAGCTCCTGGCCAACCCCATCTCTTAAATAAATATTCGGCTGGGCTCCGTGGCGCATGCCTGTAATCCCAGCACTTTGGGAGGCCAAGGCAGGCAGATCACCTGAGGTTGGCAGTTTGAGATCAGTCTGACCGATAGGGAGAAACCCCGTCTCTACTAAAAAACTACAAAATTAGCAGGGCGGGGTGGTGCATGCCTGTAATCCCAGCTACTTGGGAGGCTGAGGCGAGAGAATCGCTTGAATCCAGGAGGCAGAGGTTGCCGTGGGCCGAGATTGAGCCATTGCACTCCAGCTTGGGCAGCAAGAGTGAAACTCCATCTCAAATAATAAATAAATAGTCAGCTGTCCTGAATTTAGATCCATACTTTAGCACATACCAGCTATGTGATTTGGTTTTCTTGAGACCAATCTCACACTGTCGCTCAGGCTGTAGTATGTAGTACAGTGGCTTGATCTCGGCTCACTGCAGTCCCCGCCTCCTGGGTTCAAGCAATTCTCCTGCCTCAGCCTCCTGAGTAGCTGGGACTACAGGGTGCGCCACCACGCCCAGCTAATTTTTTTGTAGTTGTAGTAGAGACAGGGTTTCACCATGTTGGCCAGGATGGTCTCTATCTCCTGACCTCCTGATCTGCCCGCCTTGGCCTCCCAAAGTGCTGGGATTACAGGCATGAGCCACTGCGCCCGGCCTACATTTAAATTTTTATAATTGTCTCCACAATATTAATAGTTTTTTTCATTTATTATTGAATTATAATCCAATCTGGGAACCTGCATAATATTTAGTTCTGTCTGAGTCTCTTAATGTACAAAAGCCAGCCTCTTTCTTTTCTTTTCTCATATTGTTTAATTTTTTAAGGAGGTAAGACTAGTTGTCCTTATATAAGATCCTACATTCTGGATTCATTTGTTTTACTTGTGTTTTACATAGTCTATCCATAAAATTTCCTGGAAACTGGATATTAGATCTAAGGGCTTGATGAGATTACATAAAACAAGTTTGACAAGAGTACTTCACTCATGATAAAATGCATAAATAAATGTTTACTAAATGAGTCTGGGGCCAGATGCTGTGGCTCAGGCCTGTAATCCCAGCACTTTGGGAGGTGGAGGTGGGTGGATTACTTGAGGTCAGGAGTTCAAGACCAGCCTGACCAACATGGCAAAACCCTGTCTCTACTAAAATAGGAAAATTAACCAGGTATGGTGGTGGCACCTGTAATTTCAGCTGTTCAGGAGGATAATTGCTTGAACCTGAGAGTCGGAGGTTATAGTGAGCCGAGATCCAGCCAAGATCCATCTCATAAATAAATAAAAATCAATGAATCTTGGATTGGCCCCGATTGGCAGTCCTTATGTTCAGGTTTGTAAGTTAGGTCTGAGCTGGGTTTTGGAGGGAACAAAGACAGTGTTGACTCAGGTTGGAAAACCATTTCTTTCTCCCTTCAAAGTAACACTCATCTTCTGTCTTTTTATTTTCTTTTTTGTTTGAGACAGAGTCTCAAACCAGCCTGTTGTCGAGGCCGGAGCACAGTGTGGTGTGATCTCAGCTCACTGCAACCTCCACCTCCTGGTTACAGTCTCCCAAGAAAGCTGGGACTGTCCCAAAGTGTTGGGATTATAGGTGTGAGCCGTTGCACCCGGCCTCATTTTGAGTCATTTTATCTTTAACCATTTTCTTTCTGTGTTTGCTTTTTTCCAGGATCCCAGCTGGCTACTGCTTTGTAGAATTCGCAGATTTGGCCACAGCTGAGAAGTGTTTGCATAAAATTAATGGGAAACCCCTTCCAGGAGCCACACCTGTAAGGACATTTAGATAATGATGATGTTGCCATTATTATTGTCATTGCTTACTACAATCTCTTGAATCCCTACTGTATACTTATTTTATGTAATCCTTTTATTTAATCCTATAACAACCCAGTACAGTAGGCATTGTTATCTTTGTAGGCCCAGGAAAGTGAAGCTCAGGGAAGTGAAGTAACTTGCCCAAGGCAACACAGGTAGTAAGTGGCAGAGCCAGGATTCAGACGGAAGACTGGTTGCTTCTTAAATCCATGCCCTTCCCATTCTGCATTGCCGCCTCCTATAACAGAAGACTTGAAACTCTAGACCTCTTGCCTGATTGAGAAACTAGAACAGGCTGGCAGCAGCAAGGACACATTTCAAGAGAGTTGCATTCTGCTCTTCCCACAGTTACTTAGCTTACAGCTGCACCAGCTGGCACACCTGGGCTAATAGAACCATGGAGCTGGCAGTGCCCTTAGCGGTCATCCGTGCAACCCCCTCATTTTATACAGGAGAAAAAGCTGAGGCTTAGAGAGGGGGAGATGTTTTGGCCAAGGTAATTTATTTCAGTTTTTTTCAAATATTGTTCAACTCTTGAAACACCTTTCTCTGTTTTAGTTCGTTTATTTTTAAATTTCCAGGCGAAACGTTTTAAACTGAACTATGCCACTTATGGGAAACAACCAGATAACAGGTAGGTACAAAGTCATGTCTAGAGATAAGATGTGTCCCTGTGCCAGTTACTGCCATATAGGAGGAGGGAAACCTGTTTGGCTGCACGTTGTCCCCTGGTGAGGGACACCGCCCTTCTCACTTCCCTGCTCCAGTGGACCTTCCTGGTGTGCTTCATGCAAGGCCATGGCTGTTCTGTATTTGGTCCCTATCCCTGGCCTCCCCCCGCTGCTACTCCTCAGAGTATTGAAGTTTTATTCAATAAGAATTAGTCTGTTATCCAGGTCCAGTGGCTTCCGCCTATAATCCCAGCACTTTGGGAGGCAGAAGCAGACAGATTGCTGAGCCTAGGAGTTCAAGAACAGCCTGGGCAACATGGCAAAACCCTGTCTCTACAAAAAAATATAAAAATTAGCCGGATGTGGTGGCATGTACCTGTAGTTCCAGCTACTCAGGAGGCTGAGGCAGGAGGATCACCTGAGCCCAGTGAGGGCTACAATGATCATGGCTACAGTGAGCCATGATCATGCCACCGTACTCCAGCCTGGGCAATAGAGTGAGACCCTATCTCAAGAGAAAAAACAAAGAAGCTGGGCATGGTGGCTCACTATTGTAATCCCAGCACTTTGGAAGGCTGAGGTGGGTGGATCACTTGAGGCCGGGAGTTCAAGAACAGCCTGACCAACTTGGCAAACCCCGTCTCTACTAAAAATACAAAAAAAAATTAGCCAGGCATGGTGGTGGGCACCTGTAATCCCAGCTACTCGGAAGGCTGAGGCAGGAGGCAGAAGTTGCAGTGAGTGGAGATCGCGCCACTACACTCCAGCATGGACGACAAGGGCGAAACTCTGTCTCAAAAGAAAACAAAACAGAACCAAAGAATTGACCTGTTATAGCAACATAAATTGATTGGCATTTCAGGTTGCCATTTGAAAGCTTTAAAACAGTGTACCAAACGCTTTAAAAACGTTTATATGCATTGACCCTATAATTCTGCTTTTCAGGATTTATTCATGGATGTGTGCAAAGATTAGCCTCAGATGTGTTCATTGAAGTATTGTGTATAATGGGTAAAGTTGGGGAAAACCCAAATAACCTAATGGTAGGGAAGTGATTAAATTATGGTCATTAGTTAGGATGCTATGTATCCACTAACAAGTCATGTTACAGTATCCTGACATGTCAAGATGTTGGCAGTATGTTGAAACTGAAAAAAAATACCATAAACAAAATACGATGGATTGTATTTAGGAACATTTAGAAGAAAAGCCATAAGAAAAGAAGACAAAAGTATATATATCAAAGCATTTTGGTGATTATCTTCAAGTGGTTGGTTATAGCAATTTTATTTTTCTTTGTGATTTTGTATATTCTTTTTTTTTTTTTTTGGAGACAAGAGTTTCGCTCCTATTGCCCAGGCTGGAGTGCAATGGCATGATCTTGGCTCACTGCAACCTCCGCCTCCCAGGTTCAAGTGATTCTCCTGCCTCAGCCTCCTGAGTAACTGGGATTACAGGCATACACTACAATGCCTGGCTAATTTTGTATTTTTAGTAGAGATGGGGTTTCTCCATGTTGATCAGACTGTTCTTGAACTCCCGACCTCAGGCGATCCACCCGCCTTGGCCTCCCAAAGTGCTGGGATTATAGGCATGAGCCACTGTGCCTGGTGCTTTTGTGTATTCTTGATATACAAGGAATATGTAGCATACTTGAAATAAAATAACAAAGGTAGGCTGAGTGCAGTGGCTCATGCCTGTAATCCCAGCACTTTGGGAGGCTGAGGCAGATGAATCACAAGGTCAGGAGTTGGAGACCAGCCTGGCCAACATGGTGAAACCCCATCTCTACTAAAAAATACAAAAAATTAGCTGGGCATGGTGGCACGTGCCTATAGTTCAGCTATTTGGGAAGCTGAGGCAAGAGAATCACTTGAACCCAGGAGGTAGAGGTTGCAGTGAGCTGCGATCATGCTGCTGCACTCCAGCCTGGGTGACAGAGCAAGACTCCATGTCAACAACAACAAGAAAATAACAAAGGTTTGTGTGTTCATTTATTTTTTGAATAGAATTGACCTCCTATAGCAGGAGTTGACAAACTTTGACCTGATTTGTATCATCCACAAGCTCACAGTGGTTTTTTTTTTTGAGACGGAGTTTCGCTCTTGTTACCCAGGCTGGAGTGCAATGGCGCGATCTCGGCTCACTGCAACCTCCACCTCCTGGGTTCAAGCAATTCTCCTGCCTCAGCCTCCTGAGTACCTGGGACTACAGGCGTGCACCACCATACCCAGCTAATTTTTGTATTTTTTAGTAGAGACGGGGTTTCACCTTGTTGACCAGGATGGTCTCGATCTCTTGACTTCGTGATCCACCCGCCTCGGCCTCCCAAAGGGCTGGGATTATAGGTGTGAGCCACTGTGCCCGGAGCTCACAGTGGTTTTTAAGAAAGAGGTTGGGCATGGTGGCTCACACCTCTAATCCCAGCACTTTGGGGAGGCTGAGGCAGGTGGATCACTTGAGATCAGGAGTTCGAGATGAGCCTGGCCAACTTGGCAAAGCCCTGACTCTAATAAAAATACAAAAAATTAGCTGGACATGGAGGTGCACGCCTGTAATCCCAGCTACTTGGGAGGTTGAGGCAGGAGAATTGCTTGAACCTGGAAGGCAGAGGCAGTGAGCTGAGATCGCGCCATTGCACTCTAGTCTGGGCAACAAGAGCAAAACTCTGTCTCAAAAAAAAGAAAAAAAAAGATTGGGGATTTATTTTTTGCTAGGCTTTATGTCCTTTGGAGCAAAGATCTAGTTCTATTTTTCTGTCTTTTAACATTGATGTTTAAAATATACAAGGAATGCAGAATGCATTTTTATGAGGCTTATCTTTTGAGTGCCTCAGAGATGCACTTCTGACCCCATCCCTGAATCTGCACTCATGTAATACCTGGAGTCAGACAAGTTCTGTGTAGTGGGTGAGGGATTTGGGGCAGGCACTGCTTCCATAACTCTTCTGCCAGGACTGCTATAATGAAACAAGTAGGTCCTGGTTAAGTAGAGTCATCATATGTGTTCCTTAAGGGGCCTGGGAAAACTTTACCTGGAATATGTGAAAGAGCTCTTCAGAGCAGAGCAGTTATTTCGGTCTTTGCCGCTGAATCTTCTTGTTCTCTCTCCTCAGCCCTGAGTATTCCCTCTTTGTGGGGGACCTGACCCCAGACGTGGATGATGGCATGCTGTATGAATTCTTCGTCAAAGTCTATCCCTCCTGTCGGGGAGGCAAGGTGGTTTTGGACCAGACAGGCGTGTCTAAGTAAGGCCTTACCTGTTACTGATGCTTACTGTGTTAGTTTCAGCATTCTCTCCTGAGTGGAGATGTTTTAGAAAGGCCATGTAGCATAGCAGTTAAGACCACAAGCTCTGGAGTTAAACTGCGTGGTTCGAATCCCAGCTCCAATACTGGTGAGGGAGAATGCCAGTAACTTTCTTTTTTTTTTTTTTTTGAGATGGAGTTTCGCTCTTTTTACCCAGGCTGGAGTGCAATGGCACGATCTCGGCTCACTGCAACCTCCGCCTCCCGGGTTCAGGCAATTCTCCTGCCTCAGCCTCCTGAGTAGCTGGGATTACAGGAACACGCCACCGTGCCCAGCTAATTTTTTGTATTTTTAGTAGAGATGGGGTTTCACCATGTTGACCAGGATGGTCTCGATCTCTTGACCTCGTGATCCACCCGCCTCGGCCTCCCAAAGTGCTGCGATTACAGGCGTGAGCCACTGCGTCCGGCCAAGTAACTTTCAAGACAAGTTACTGGCGCCTCCGTGACCCTTACAGCCCCATCTGTAAAATGGAGCTGATTAATAGTAGCTGCCTATAGGGTTGATTTAAGGATTAAAGGATATAATATAAATAAGTCACATTTGAAATGCTTCATAGGTGTTTGCTGTTTTGCCTATTATTATTACTGAACCTTTCAGTGTAGTTAGAGGTTTTCCACTTCAGGCCAGGTGCCATGGCTCACGCCTGTAATCCTAGTGCTTTGAGAGTCCGAGGCAGGCAGATTGCATGAGCTCAGGAGTTCAAGACCAGCCTAGGGAACATGGTGAAACCCTGTCTCTACTAAAATGCAAAAAATTAGCCGGGCGTGGTGGCATGCATCTGTAGTTTCAGCTACTCAGGAGGCTGAGGTAGGAGAATTGCTTGAACCCAGAAGGTATGGGTTGCAGTGAGTTGAGATTGCACCACTGCACTCCAGCCTTGCTGATGGAGCAAGACTCTGTCTCCATAAAAAAAAAAAAAAGAGGGCCAGGCGCAGTGGCTCACACCTGTAATCCTAGCACTTTGGGAGGCCGAGGCGGGTGGATCACGAGGTCAAGAGATCGAGACCATCCTGGTCAACATGGTGAAACCTCATCTCTACTAAAAATACAAAAAATTAGCTGGGCATGGTGGCGCGTGCCTGTAATCCCAGCTACTCAGGAGGCTGAGGCGGGAGAATTGCCTGAACCCGGGAGGCGGAGGTTGCAGTGAGCCGAGATCGCACCATTGCACTCCAGCCTGGGTAACAAGAGCGAAACTGCGTCTCAAAAAAAAAGAAAAAGAAAAAGTTTTCCACTTCAAAATTAGAAAAACCAGGGTGGGCATGGTGGCTCACACCTGTAATGCCAGCACTTTGGGAGGCTGAGGCAGGTGAATCACCTGAGGTCAGGAGTTTGAGACCAGCCTGGCCAACATCAAAACCCCATCTCTACTAAAAAAATACAAACATTGGCTGGGTACAGTGGCTCACGCCTGTAATCCCAGCACTTTGGGAGGCTGAGGTGGGTGGATCACCTGAGACCGGGAGTTCAAGAACAGCCTGAGCAACATAGAGAAACCCTGGCTCTACTAAAAATACAAAAAATTAGCCAGGCATGGTGGCACATGCGTGTAGTCCCAGCTACTTGGGAGGCTGAGGCAGGAGAATTGCTTGAACCTGGGAGGCAGAGGTTGCAGTGAGCCGACATCACACCATTGCACTCCAGCCTGGGCAACAAGAGTGAAACTCCATCTCAAAAAAAAAAATACAAAAGTTAGCCAGGCATGGCGGCACATGCCTGTAATCCCAGCTACTCAGGAGGCTGAGGCAGGAGAATCACTTGAACCTGGGAGGCAGAGGTTGCAGTGAGCCAAGATTGCACCATTGCACTCCAGCCTGGGCAATAAGAGCAAAAATCCGCCTCAAAAATATATATATATAAAAGTTAACTGGGCGTGGTGGCACGTGCCTGTAGTCCCAGCTACTCAGGAGGCTGAAGCAGAATTGCTTGAACCCGAGAGGCAAAGGTTGCGGTGAGCCAAGATCACGCAACTGTACTCCAGCCTTGGCGACAGAGCGAGACTCTCAAAAAAAAGAAAAGGAGGGCCGGGCGCGGTGGCTCACGCCTGTAATCCCAGCACTTTGGGAGGCCGAGGCGGGTGGATCACGAGGTCAAGAGATCGAGACCATCCTGGTCAACATGGTGAAACCCCGTCACTACTAAAAATACAAAAAATTAGCTGGGCGTGGTGGCACACCCTGTAGTCCCAGCTACTCAGGAGGCTGAGGCAGGAGAATTGCCTGAACCCAGGAGGCGGAGGTTGCGGTGAGCCGAGATCAAGCCATTGCACTCCAGCCTGGGTAAAAAGAGCGAAACTCCGTCTCAAAAAAAGAAAAAAGAAAAGGAAAAAATGGAAATAGAAAAACTTCAAGAAAGGTTTATTCTTGGTCAGGGTGGTAGTTATATGCTCAGGCTTTGAGAGTCCAACAGGTGTGGCTTTGAATCATGCTTCTGCTATGACTTTGGGCAAGTTGTCAAACCTCACTGAACTGGTTACCTCTTCAGTAAATGTGGATGCCACTGGAATTGTTAGACAGTTTGATGAGATCACCCTGAGAAAATGCTCAGCACAGGCTGGGCGCGGTGGCTCACGCCTGTAATCCCAGTACTGTGGGAGGCTGAGGCGGGCAGATCACCTGAGGTCATGAGTTCAAGACCAGCCTGGCCAACGTGGTGAAACCCTGTCTCTACTAAAAATACAAAAATCAGCCAGGCGTGGTGGTGCATGCCTGTATTCACAGCTACTCTGGAGGCTGAGGCAGTAGAATTGCTTGAATCCAGAAGGAGGAGGTTGCAGTGAGCCGAGATTGCCCACTGTACTCTAGTCTAGGGGACAGAGTAAGACTCTGTCTCAAAAAAAAAAAAAAAAAAAGAAAAGAAAAGAAAATGCTCAGTACAGTGCTAGGGAAGTAAGTATTTATTAAATGTTATCTAGCATTAACTTTATCCCCCTGCTAGAATTTGAGCTCAGGATAGTGGGAACCTTGTCTTTCTGTGACTGCTGCATCTTGTGTGTAGCACAGTGCCTGGCATACAGGGCAGACTCTAAATATTTGCTGAATAATATTCTAATAGTTACTGTCCAGCAGAGTGTGGGAGAAGCTCCTATTTGGGAATGTTCCTCAGGGGTAAAGGTGTCAAGAAGGATGGTGAACTGAATATGGAAATTCCTGTAGATCTCAGAATCGTCTGTGCTTGAATCCTGACACTATGTAGACACCTGTTAATGGGACTCTCCTCCCTTCCTTTTTTTTTTTATTTTAAATAAAGATAGGATTTCACCGTGATGGCCAGGCTGGTCTTGAACTCCTGACCTCAGGTGATCTACCCACCTCGGCCTCCCAAAGTGCTAGGATTACAGGCGTGAGCCACCGTGCCCGGCTGCTTCCTATATATATATTTTTTTTTTCACGTACTGGACTCTGACCTTCCTCTAGTTTAATGGATTCGCTCTCTCCTCAGCTTCTTTTTCCTTTCTGCATTCCTGTATACCTTCTTATCCTTCCTTCTTTTTCATGTGTCCATTCTTAGACTTTCATCACATTTGTGATCTAAATTGTATATTGTTTGTTTTTCATGCAGGGGTTATGGTTTTGTGAAATTCACAGATGAACTGGAACAGAAACGAGCCCTGACGGAGTGCCAGGGAGCAGTGGGACTGGGGTCTAAACCTGTGCGGCTGAGCGTGGCAATCCCTAAAGCGTGAGTGTTGCAGGCAAGGTAGAGAGACTCTAGACTCCCCTCCAGACACTCTTTTTGTTTGCTGAGAATCAGGGCATCCATATGCTGGATGGGAGGCTGAAGCGGGATCCAATTCAAGTCACAAGTACTGAATGCCTGCTGTTTGCCAGGCTGTGAGTACTGAAGATGAACTAGCCCCACTCCTGCAGAAACTTATAGTTGGGATAGAGTATGATTTGGAAAGGCTGATACATTCAGATGTCGCTGGTGGCAGCATTGGAAAAGCTGTTTGGCTGTTCATACCTGATGACCCTGCTCTTTGCCCAGTAGTCCCACTGTTGGGAACTTATTCATAGAATTAATAACATTTGAGCAAAAGGAAAAAATTACTTCCAGTTTTAGCCTTATTTAATGAAAATTCCAACCCTCCTATGAGTGCACCATGCTGTGGGAATGGATAAGAATTAATATTACAGACACTTGGCTAGCAGCAATGGCTCACAGCTGTAATTGCAGCACTGGGAGGCCAAGGTTGGTGGATCACCTGAGGTCAGGAATTTGAGACCAGCCAGGCCAACATGTGAAACCCCGTCTCTACTAAAAATACAAAAATTAGCCGGGCATGGTGGTGCATGTCTGTAGTCCCCACAGCTCAGGAGGCTGAGGCAGGAGAATCACTTGAACCTGGGTGGCAGAGGTTGCAGTGAGCCAAGACGGTGCCAGTGCACTCCAGCCTGGGCAACAGAGCGAGACTCTGGCTCAATTTAAAAAAAAAATATTCCAGACACTCTACAGAACATTATATACTTCACATTATACCTGTCATGCTAGGTAGAAAAACTTTTTCCCTTACAACTCCAAACTTTTCTCCGAATAGGATTTTTTGTTTGTTTGTTTTTTCCCTGAGCAGGGTCTCAAACTCACCCAGGCTGGAGATCATGGCTCACTGCAGCCTTGCCGTCCCTGGGCTCAGGTGGTCCTCGCATCTCAGCCTTCCGATTGGCTGGGACTATAGGTGCACACCACCGTGCTTAGCAAATTTTTGTATTTTTTGTAGAGATAGGGTCTTGCTTTGTTGCCCAGGCTGGTCTTGAATTCCTGGGTTCACGCAGTCTGCCCACCTCGGCCTTCCAAAGTGTTGGCATTACAGGCATAAGCCACTGTGCCTGGCTGGATCTTTTATTCTTAGCCAAATTAATTATTTTCAACTAGAGTGATTTTGCTTCCCAGGGGAGATTGACAGCATCTGGAGACATTTTTGGTTATCACAACCAAGGATGTACTAATGGCACCTAGTGGGTTAGTGGGTATCAGCCAAGGATACCCAACTCTTGACCTCAGGTGATCTGCCCGCCTTGGCCTCCCAAAGTGCTGGCCAACTGCACCCAGTCAAAAGACTCAAAGTTTGAAATCTATTTTGAGGATTATTCTTCAAGAGAAGTCATAGAGAAAATGTTTAGGTCAAGAAAATGTTCATTAAAGGAAACAGATCACTTTTAGACCATGAACAAACTTGTCTAATTCATAACGTTTTAAATTACTTTCACATGTCATTTCATGTGATGCCAACTGTGGTGACCATGTCAGGTGGTCTGGGAAGGATGTAGGAGCTCCACTTCACAGATGGGGAACTAGTGGCTTGGAAAGGATGCTACTAAATATCCTGTAATTCACAGCCTCCCACCACCTTATGACCTTATGTCAATAGATCCAGGCTGAGAGACGCTGAACCAAACTCTACCCTAAGAGTAGCTAAACTCTTAGGATTGCTGGGTGTGGTGGCTCACACCTGTAATCCAAGCACTTTGGGGGCCAAGGTGGGCGGATCACCTGAGGTCGGGAGTTCAAGACCAGCCAGACTAACATGGTGAAACTCCGTCTTAAAAATAAATAAATAAAATTAAAAAATAAAATAAAATAAACTCTTAGGATAGAATTTCCAAATGCAAATGGCCATGATTTTTTTTGGTGTTTTTTTTTTGTTGTTGTTGTTTTGTTTTTGAGATGTAGTCTCACTCTGTTGCCCGGGCTGGAGTGCAGTGGCACTCAAACTCAGCTCACTGCAGCCTCCACCTCCTGGGTTAAAGTGATTCTCCTGCCTCAGCCTCTGAGTAGCTCTCACTACAGGTATGTGCCACCATACCCAGCTAATTTTTGTATTTTTAGTAGAGACAGGGTTTCACATGTTGACCAGGCTAGTCTTGAACTGCTTATCTGAGGTGATCTGCCTGCCTCAGCCTCCCAAAGTGCTGGGATTATAGGCATAAGCCACCATGCCCCGCCAAATGGCCATGTTTTTTAAAAGTAATGATTTAGGGGTTTTTTTGTGGTTTAACTGTGTATAATACATTGAAGATCAGGCTTGGTGACTTCCCCCAAAAATATTTATTTGTTGTAGATTATTATATTAAAACATTAAATTAGCTGGGCTTGGTGTGCTCCTGTAGTCCCAGCTACTTGGGAGGCTGAAGTGGTGGAATTTATTGAGCCCAGGAGTTCAAGGTTACAGTGAGCTATGATCACTCCACTGCACTCCAGCCCAGGCAACAGAGTGAGACCCTGTCTCTTAAAAAACAAAAGGCGAAAATAAAAAGTGGGGTGCCGTGGCTCAAGCCTATAATCCCAGCACTTTGGGAGGCTGAGGCAGGTGGATCACTTAAGACCAGAAGTTCAAGACCAGCCAGGCCAACATGGTGAAAAACCCCGTCTCTCCTAAAACTACAGAAATTAGCCAGGCCTCCCAGGATCAAGCGATTCTCATGCCTTAGTCTCCTGAATGGCTGGGATTACAGGGGTGAGCTACCATGCCTGTCCATTTTTTTTTTCTTTTTTGAGACAGAGTTTCACTCTTGTTTCCCAGGCTGGAGTCCAGTGGTGCAATCTCAGCTCACAGCAACCTCTGTCTCCCAGGTTCAAGTGGTTCTCCTGCCTCAGCCTCCTGAGTAGCTGGGATTACAGGTGCCTGACACCACACCCAGCTAATTTTTTGTATTTTTAGTAGAGAAGGGGTTTCACCATGTTGGCCACTCCTGACCTCAGGCGATCCACCTGCCTAGACCTCTCAAAGTGTTGGGATTATAAGCATGAGCCACTGTACCCAACCCATGTTTTTGTTTTTTGTATTTTAAACAGGATATCCTTTTGTCAATCCTGACAAAGTTTGTCAAACCTGGCGACAGAATGAGACTCCGTCTCAAAAAAATAAAAATAAAATAAAACAGAAGAGTTAATTGGTATAAAGCACTTAAAATAGTCTCTAGCCATGTAGGCGGCATTATGGAAATGTTTGCTTACACTTACTTTTGTTTCCCTCTTCATTTAAGGAGCCGTGTAAAGCCAGTGGAATATAGTCAGATGTACAGTTACAGCTACAACCAGTATTACCAGCAGTACCAGAACTACTATGCTCAGTGGGGCTATGACCAGAACACAGGCAGCTACAGCTACAGTTACCCCCAGTATGGCTATACTCAGAGCACCATGCAGGTAACCATGACTTGGCAAGTCTGGTCCCCTTGGGTTATGTTTCTCCTCTAGAAACAGGTCATTCTCTAGAATGGGATTGGAAAGGACAGGAGCTTGGGCTTCAGAAAAAATGCGGAAAGCTGAAGCAGTCCAGTTCCTCTTGTTAAAAATAAGTCACTGTGGGCCAGGCACAGTAGCTCATGCCTGTAATCCTCGCACTTTGAGAGGCCGAGGCAGGCGGATCACCTGAGGTCAGGAGTTCAAAACCAGCCTGGCCAACATGGTGAAACCCTGCCTCTACTAAAGATGCAAAAAATTAGCCAGACATAGTGGCAGGTGCCTAGAATCCCAGCTATTCAGGAGACTGAGGCAGGAGAATCACTTGAAACTGGGATGCAGATGTTGCAGTGAGCCAAGATCACTCCACTGCACTCTAGTCTGGGGGACAGAGCTAGACTCCCCCTCAAAAAATAAAAACTAAATAAGCCATTGTGATCATGGGCCAGGATTTCATCACCCGCCTCACCCATGTCTCTGGTCTCTTGGCAGACATATGAAGAAGTTGGAGATGATGCATTGGAAGGTAAGGGCTTATGCGTTTCTTCCTGTCAGTCATTATCAGGTGACTACTCTGGCTTGCACTGTGCTTTCAGCTAGAGGGAAGACAGGATAAATTCTGCTCTGGAAGAACTTATATTCTGGTTAGACAGCCAGACGAATATGTACTTACAGTAAGATGTGTTGAGTGTTACCCAGAGGTGTGAGTACAGATCCCAGAGAGCCTGGGGCAGGCAGCTCCAAGAGAGCCCATCACCCCCTCGACATGTGGCATTCTATCCCAGGATGTGGGCCTCTAACGATAATACCGTTACTTTATATTTGCTTGACCATTTGTAAAACAAATTTGACTATTACGACCAATAGTGGTGCCCGGCCATTATTAATTTTTTTTTTAACTTTTTTTCTTTTCTTTTTCTCTTTTTTGATCCAGATTAAGTTGAGAATTCCCGACAATTTTTTTTTTTTTTTTTTTGAGACGGAGTCTCGCTCTGTTGCCAGGCTGGAGTGCAGTGGCGTGATCTTGGCTCACTGCAACCTCCACCTCCCGGGTTCAAGCAATTCTCCTGCCTCAGCGTCCTGAGTAGCTGGGACTACAGGCGCACGCCACCACGCCCAGCTAATTTTTGTATTTTTAGTAGAGACGGGGTTTCACCATGTTGGCCAGGATGGACTCGAGCTCTTAACCTTGTGATCCGCCTGCCTCAGCCTACCAAAGTGCTGGGATTACAGGTGTGAGCCACTGCGCCTGGCCAACAACTTTTTAATTAAAAATATTTAGGCCAGAGGCCAAGGTGGCTCAGAGGATGACCTGAGCCTAGAACTTTGAGACCAGCCTGGGCAACATAGTGAGACCCCATCTCTCTTTTTTTTTTTTTTTTTTTTGATACAGAGTCTTGCTCTGTCACCCAGGCTGGAGTGCAGTGGCACACTCTCCAATCTCAGCTGACTGCAACCTCCACCTCCGAGGTTCAAGCTATTCTCTTGCCTCAGCCTCCTGAGTAGCTGGGATTACAGGCGTGCGCCACCACACCTGGCTAATTTTGTATTTTTAGTAGACACAGGGTTTTTCCATGTTGGTCAGGTTGGTCTCAAAACTCTTGACCTCAGGTGATCTGCCCGCCTTGGCCTCCCAAAGTGCTGGCCAACTGCACCCAGTCAAAAGACTCAAAGTTTGAAATCTATTTTGAGGATTATTCTTCAAGAGAAGTCATAGAGAAAATGTTTAGGTCAAGAAAATGTTCATTAAAGGAAACAGATCACTTTTAGACCATGAACAAACTTGTCTAATTCATAACGTTTTAAATTACTTTCACATGTCATTTCATGTGATGCCAACTGTGGTGACCATGTCAGGTGGTCTGGGAAGGATGTAGGAGCTCCACTTCACAGATGGGGAACTAGTGGCTTGGAAAGCCCAAGTGATCTGCTGAGGGTCACACAGTGTGGGGCAGTCAGGACAGTCACGGTCTTTTTATACTCAAGTCTCTAGCTCTTTCCACCCAGGAGACACTACCTTCTTTCTAGAGATAATTAGCCTAATTATAATATCCGTATATAAGTCCTTAGAATTTTCCAATCTCTTTTTCATCCTTTTTTTTCTTTCTTTTTTCTTGAGATGGAGCCTTGCTCTGCTACCAGGCTAGAGTGCAGTGGCGCAATCTCAGCTCACTGCAACCTCTGCCTCCCAGGTTCAAGCAATTGTCCTGCCTCAGCCTCTGGAGTAGCTGGGACTACAGGCTGGTGAAACCATGCCCAGTTAATTTTTGTATTTTTCATGGAGATGGGGTTTCACCACGTTGGCTTAAGTTGGCCAGGATGGTTTCCATCTCTTGATTTCATGATCTGTTCTCCTTGGCCTCCCAAAGGGCTGGGTGGGATTACAGATATGAGTCACCATGCCAGACCCTTTTTTTTTTTGAGATGGAATTTTGTTCTTGTTGCCCAGGCTGGAGTGCAATGGTGCGATCTCAGCTTACTGCAACCTCCACCTCCCGGGTTCAAGCAATTCTCCTGCCTCAGCCTCACAAGTAGCTGGAATTACAGGCATGTCCCACCATGCCCAGCTAATTTTGTATTTTTAGTAGAGATGGGTTTCACCATGTTGGTCAGGCTGATCTTGAACGCCTGACCTCAAGTGATCCACCCGCCTTGGCCTCCCAAAGTGCTGGGATTACAGGCATGAGCCACTGTACCTGGCCTATATGGCCATTGTATTTTATGCCATGCACTATTATCTCTCAGCTATCAGAATGGATAGTACCATTCCAGTTCCCATTAGGCAGAAAAGAACACTGAGCCAAAAGCAGTTATCAGTAGTAGTAGCTAATAGTTATTTAAGCTTTACTATATGCAAGGCACTGTTATAAGCAGTTTACATATATTAAGTCATTTAATCTTCAGAACAATCTAGAGGTAAATTCCACAGTTAATCCTGATTTTGTAGAACAGAAAGCTGACCTAAGTTAGTTCTCATTCAAGGTCAGCATAGCTTTGGGAAGCTAAGGTGGGAGGATCTCTTGAGTCCCAGAGTTTGAGACCAGCCTGGGCAACATAGTGAGACCCTACCTCTACAGAAAGTACAAAAAATTACCTGGCATGGTGCCACACACCTGTAGTCCCAGCTATTCGGGAGGCTGAGGTGGCAGGGTCCCTTGAGCCCCGGGAGTTGAGAGGTTGAGACTGCAGTGAGCAGTGTTTACAGGGCTGCACTTGCCTGGGCAACAGAGGCTGCATCCCCAAAAACATACAAAACAAACAGGTCAACATAGTTGCAAAGTGCAACATAATAACAGGAGGTGGAGTCAGTCTTGGAATCCCTGCAGTCCAATCCCGCCCTGGACTTTATGCTCTACCACTGCATTAATAAAGCCTCCCATTGAACCTAGTAACTCCCCAGTCAAGTCTTGAGATGATGCTCTGAACTTAATAACTTTGATTAGACCTTCTAAACCCAAATTTGAAGTGAGGACCAGACCAGAAAATCCAGGATAAATGATGGCTAGAGACACAGCTGTAGCTTTTAATAGATGTAGGCTAACAGCTGCTATTTTTCCATTCTCTAGATATATTATCCTATTTTCATCTTCCCCAGAACCCTGCAAGGCAGTGGTTTCATTTCCTAAAAGAAACTGGCAGGATAGGGACCTTACCATAGAACAGAGTTCTGGAAGAAGGGAACTGACCCAGGTCCCTTGCAGCTGCCCCTAGCATTCCCTGACCCCCATTTTTGCTTTTTTTTCAGACCCCATGCCACAGCTGGATGTGACTGAGGCCAATAAGGAGTTCATGGAACAGAGTGAGGAGCTTTATGACGCTCTGATGGACTGTCACTGGCAGCCCCTGGACACGGTGTCTTCAGAGATCCCTGCCATGATGTAGCTAGGCCAAAGGACAAGCCAGGCTGCACGACATGAGATGAGAGACTCCTTTTAAAAAAGCCAGGCGCAGTGGCTCATGCCTGTGATGATCCCAGCACTTTGGGAGGCCGAGGCAGGCGGATCACGAGGTCAGGAGTTGGAGATAAGCCTGGCCAATTTGGCAAAACAATAACAAAAAATTAGCTGGGTGTGGTGGCACACGCCTATAATCCCAGCTACATGGGAGGTTTGAGGCAGGAGAATTGCTTGAACCCGGGAGGCAGAGGTTGCAGTGAGCCACTGCACTCCAGCCTGGGTGACACAGTGAGACTCCGTCTCCCAAAAAAAAAAAAACTGTGAAACCTTTTTGGAAATACGATTTGTAGGATTTTAATAATGACGACTGTTTCTGGAGATTATGAATATTTCTGCATCACTGCTGTATTCATTTGACCATTTGAAGATCAAGGGAACAACTTTTAAACAAGGTTCAAATTGCTTTCCTTCACAAGAAATCTTTGTCCAGGCAGTTATCCACACTTCTGGACATAGGACAGTTTGGGATTACCCAAAACTGGGATGAGCAGTTTGGGATGATTCAAACACTAAAGCCTGGGTTAGAGGCTTCTCTCAGTTGACAGGTATGTAAATCAAGGTTCTCCGGAGCATCTGTAGTACCTGCCGCATTTTAGAGTCCTAACAAACTTGTCACAGGTCTGGCAGCTAGGTAGAAAGGGCACTCTAGCAGGGGTGGGAGCATGCCCCTAGGAGACAGACAGATAATGTGGTGGGTGTGATGGAGCAGGCCAGTTGGTTTAAGAATTGGTACTAGCTCAGGCGTGGTTGGCTCACCCTTGTAATCCCAGCACATTGGGAGACTGAGGCGGGCAGGTCAAGAGATCGAGATCATCCTGGCCAACATGGTGAACCCCATCTGTACTAAAAATACAAAGGTTAGGCCGGGCGCGGTGGCTCAAGCCTGTAATCCCAGCACTTTGGGAGGCCAAGGCGGGTGGATCACGAGGTCAAGAGATCGAGGCCATCCTGGTAAACATGGTGAAACCCCGTCTCTACTAATACAAAAAATTAGCTGGGCATGGTGGCGCGTGCCTGTAATTGCAGCTACTCAGGAGGCTGAGGCAGGAGAATTGCCTGAACCCAGGAGGCGGAGGTTGCGGTGAGCCGAGATCGCGCCATTGCACTCCAGCCTGGGTAACAAGAGCGAAACTCCGTCTCAAAAAAAAAAAAAAAAAAAAAAATACAGAGGTTAGCTGGGTTGGGCGTGGTGGCTTGAAGCTGGGAGGTGAGAACTGCACTCCAACCTGGTGACAGAATGAAGACTGTCTCAAAAAAAAATTGGTACTTGCTCCAAGAATGGGTCTAGCCTATTTTCATGAGTTGTAGCATCTCCACCTACAAGGCCTGGATCACCTTAGGGATCAATAGTTTGATACAGGAGAAGGCAGCTCAGAAAGGATTAAGTTGACCAAGATAGCTTAAAGCCAAAGACCTTCATGTGAACCTTATACCCGTCCCTTGTGTTTCCCAAGTAAATGGGAAAACTGCACTTTCCATGTGCAGTACACAAGGCACTTGCTGGCCCCTGCTTGAGGCAAAGCATTGATCCTAGATCATAAAAAACCTCCAAAGATCTTAAGGGCTGGCATACTGGCTTATGCCTATCACCCCAGCAATTATTTGGGCGGTGGATTGCTTGAGCTTGGGAGAGACAGACTTGGTAGCTACAAAATATACAAAGACAAACATACTTCTAGAGTCTTTTATTGATCACCTCTTAAGTTCAGTAGCACACTGCATAATTTTTTGTAATGCAAAAAAACAAAAGTCTCCACCTAGAACATGCTGCTGTTCCCACCTAAAATGACTGGGGTCTTGCCTTCTGCTTCCCATATTCTCCTGAAAAGGAAGTGTAAGCCATTGTGTTAGTAATTCCCAGATTTCCCCCACCCAGACATTTTCCTAGGAGCTGGTCTCAGTCCCATATCCGCATTTCTCATCCATGGACGTCCACTCAGATTAGGTTTCATCCTGGACCAGTCATTCTAAATAAATACAGCATGTGCTAGATGGAACCCCTTGTTTCTACCCCGCAGTCCATTTCCCAACTCTCCCTGAGGCTGAGAGAAGTTGAAGTCCTACCAAACAATGCATCGTGAGCTCCAGCCACCACAACACATTTGCCGACCAGGCCCTGTGGCCTGCAGTGCAGAGCCGTTCCCTCTGCTGCCTTCAACTTTGAGCATATGGTCATGCATTTTAGGGTGGGCAAATCATAATGTAAGCATTTCTTTGCCCCTCTGGTAACGAACAGCTAACAAACAGGGTACACAAAGAAGGCCAGATGTATATGTTACTAAAATGCTAAGACTTTCTGGCCTGGCACAGTGGCTCACACCTGTAATCCCAGCACTTTAGGAGGTCAAGGCGGGAAGATCACTTGGGGTCAGGAGTTCAAGAACAGCCTGACCAACATGACAAAACTCTACTAAAAATACAAAATTAGCCAGACAGGTGCATACTTAATGGTTCCAGCTACTTGGCAGGCTGAGGCAGGAGAAACACTTGAACCTGGGAGGCAAAGGTTGCAGTGAGCCAAGATCACACCACTGCACTCAAGCCTGAGAAACAGGAAGATCTTGTCTCAAAAAATAAAAGGCCTTAACACTGACAGACCTGAGTAAGCTTATGGTTCTCTTTGTTTGAGTACTTAGGACAGGATCCCTGATAGTTGAGTACTACCTGAAGCTACAAGCAAAGTTGTGAGAAAGCTTCAGGTTGTCACTAACTTACCCAACTCCATAGGGTCCATAGTCACAAATGAGGACCGCTTTATGTGTAACATCAATCTACAAGAAAAAAAGGACACCCTTAAGAGGCAAGAAAGCTATGACAGATCCCTCCCAAATGCAGTAATAGGTCAGCAATTACTACACCAACTTGTAGAGCTTCACACGCATCCTTCCCTTAGCCAAAGATTATACTTCATTTTACAATTTCAGAGACCCAACCATCTATGAACCTGTCTGAAACTAGCCCACGTGCTATATACCAGATTGCAACATTGAGGCCAGCTTCAGTATTAGTTTTCCTCCTCTTACGACCACCAAGACCAACGTTCAGATCTGATGGGAAAGGGTATAGGAGGACTAAGCTGTGTTGTTCCACATCAACTTTACCTTAAAGCACAACTCAAGAAACAAGCTGATCTCCTCAGTATCACACTGCCAGGAAACTAGGGGCAACCTGCAGAACAAAAAGCTTAGTGTGAAAACTCTAAACCAGCCCGGCATGATGGCGGTGCCTGTAATCCCAGCTATTAGGGAGGTTGAGGCAGGAGAATCACTTGAACCCAGGAGGCGGAGGTTACAGTGATCGCCACTGCACCCTAGCCTGGGTGAGACTCAAAAACACCAACACAAAAAAAACCACTCCATCCAGGGTTGGAGAAAGGATGCCATATCTATAGAAAACTATCCTCCAACCCCCAGTATTCTGGGTCGAAGAAAAAAAAAAAAAACCACTCCAAACCAAGAAGTTGATTCAACACACCCATCTACATGAAGTTGACAAGTGGAAGACTTCCAGCCCTGGTCCTGAAACATTATAGGAAAGCCGAGTGGCAGCTGCAGGTATTTACTGACCTGTGCTGTCAAAGTCTTTCCAGGTTGCTCTTGCATGCAGTTGGAGATCCCATGGCTACAACCAGCCACAGCCCTTGGAAACATGCTGTTCTGTCCCACCAGGCAGCCCCCAAAGTAAGTCTCCAAAAGAAACCTACCAGGTCCTTTAATGGTTGCATTTCATCACTCTCATGGCCCTGGGAGCCCTTGATCACCAGAAAAATCAACTTCTGTCATCTTAGAGTCTTCATCTGGAACAGCAAAATGATAACAATTGTCATGATCAGTCTTACTGTTCCCACCATTTGGTCCTCAGAATCATAAAAGTCTGACCAGCCTTTGGTCCCTATTACTGATGCCTTAAGCTATCAGTTAAGCTGTGTCACATCCCAACTGGACTTTCCCAATGTGTGTTATGCTGGTTAACTGTACATGCAACCCCCCAACCTTTCTGCTGGTCTGTGGAAACATGCCCATTTTGATAAAGGTCTCTCTGGCTACAGCTGAAAGATGGCAGATACAATGGAACTGTCTTTTCCCAAAATGTTGCAGATCAGTTACAACAAACAGAACGGCGACCGTCAAGGAAAACTGTCACTCTGGGCTCCTTTTTGACCACAGCAGCTATGCGGAAGCAGCTGCAGCTTCGATAAGGGCCAAGGGGCAATTCAGGTCCCAGGGCAGCCACCTAAGGCCTCACCTGTCCATTATTACTACCTTAAGTACACCGGGAACTCTGTAGACCAAAAAAGTCAACAGTCATCCTGCAGGCCCCACCGACCACGCTGTGCCAATCTTTGGTGCGCTTTTTCTCATTTCATCTTAATGGGACCGTTTTATCCCTCTATTACAGATAAGAGGTTTAGACCGATTAACTTACTTGCTGGAAGTCGCTTAGTCACTTAGCAAGGCTGAAAGCAAGAAGCTGGGATGCAAACAAGGGTCTGAATGCCTAAAACCCGTCCCTGAAAACCGTGTCCACCAGGGTGACCTCCAGAGGCCTCGCGCGTAGTCACCAGCCCCAAAGTCACCTAGCTGGTAACTGTCACAGATTCCATTAGAGACCATCCTGACACGAGCATGCGGCCTCCCCCAAATTAAGGCCCAGGGCTTCGTCCCTGCAGCCCCCAGGAGCCCGGTTCCCAAACCCCCACCCCTTCCGTGCACCCGACCGCCTGCCCGCAACACTCACCTGTCAGCCCAGAGCGCAGCGTTGCGGAGGCAGAGGCGAGAGAAGGGAGCGGCCCCAGGCCCCTCTCACGGCCGAGGGAGCCTTCTGGAGCTCAAGCCCACAGGGTAGGAAGGCCCGGCTCCTCCGTGCCACGTTCACCACCATCCCGCGGCCTTGAGAGAAAGCCCCGGCGAGTGCGGGCCGGTAGCGGCGATGACTAAGCGGGGAAGGGCGCGCAGGGTAGCAGACAGGGACTACAGGCTGACGAACCACCACACAAGAACTGCGGCTGGGAGAAAGGGTGGTGCTTCCGCGGGCAAGGGTTTATATAGGCCGCCCCTCGTGCCCCGCCTGACGGTCGAGCGCGCGCGTGGCGCACAGCTGGCTGGGAGTCGTAGTTCGCTCGCCCTGGCGTTGTCCGCGCGTCACCGCCCCAGCCTTACGCGCGCGTGTCCGGCCCGAGCCCGCGAAGCGCGAACCGTCAGAGGCTTTCCTCCAGGCGGGAAGAAGCGCTTTCACCTTTCCGTACTAGGCGCCGGGCCCACGCAGGAAGCCGACCCGTCGTGGCTTCGGGAGGCCGAGGCAGGCGGATCACCTGAGATCGGGAGTGCGAGACCAGCCTCACCAACGTGGAGAAACCCCGTCTCTACTAAAAATACAAAATTAGCAGGCGTGGTGGCGCACGCCTGTAATCCCAGCTACTCGGGATGCTGAGGCAGGAGAATCTCTTGAACCCAGTAGGCGGCGGTTGCAGTGAGCCGAGATTGCACCATTGCACTCTAGCCTGGGCAACAAGAGTGAAACTCGGTCTCATAAAAAACAAAAAACAGCCGGGCGCGGAGGCTCACGCCTGTAATCCTAGCACTTTGGGAGGCCGAGGTGGGTGGATCACCTGAGGTCAGGAGTTCAAGACCAGCCTGGCTATCATGGAGAAACCCCATCGTTAAACAACAACAACAAAACGAAAAACAAAAACCCATAAGAAAAAAATTATATCCGCTGAAGGGCACAGTGGCTCAGGCCTGTAATCCCACCAATTTCGGAGGTCAAAGCTGGTGGATCACCTGACGTCAGTAACTAGAGACCAGCCTGGCCAACATGGCGAAATCCCATATCTACTAAAAATACAAAAAAAAAAAAGGCCGGGCGTGGTGGCTCACGCCTGTAATCCAAACCCTTTGGAGGCCAAGGCGGGTGGATCACCTAAGGTTGGGAGTTCATGACCGGCCTGACCAACATGGTGAAACCCCGTCTTTAAAAAAAAAAAAAAAAAAAAAACCGGGCGCGGTGGCTCACGCCTACAGTAATCCCAGCACTTTGGGAGCCCGAGGAGGGTGGATCACCTGAGGTCAGGAGTTCGAAACCAGCCTGACCAACATGGTGAAACCCTGTCTCTATTATTAAAATAATAATAATAATAATAATAAAATAATTTTTAAAAAAATTAGCTGGGCATTGTGGCACACATCTATAGTCCCAGCTACTTGGGAGGCTGAAGCACAAGAATCGCTTGAAGCTGGGAGGCAGAGGTTACCGAGAGCTGAGATCAGCTAATTTTTTGTATTTTTAGTAGAGATGGGGTTTCTCCATGTTGGTCAGGCTGATCTTGAACTCCCAACCTCAGGTGATTCTCCTGCCTTGGCCTCCCAAAGTGCTGGGCTTACAGGCCTGAGCCACCATGCCCAGCCTAAAAAATACTTATATCATGTTATTTGCCTGCTCAGAAATCTCCCATGACTTCCCAACACACTTAGAATAAAAACGGAAATCCCCATAATAGTCTCCAAGGCCACATATAATCAGGCTCCTCCTCCTCACTGCCCTCATCACCCACCACTTGCTCCCTCAGTCAGTCGGCTCCATCTCCCTGGACTCTTTGCTCTTCTCGGAGCACCCCAGAGCCTTTGCTCTTGCTCCTCTTGCCTGGAACTCGCCCCACCTGAATATCATCACAGACAACCACACTTCTTACTGCCTCACTTCCCCTGGGTTTCTGTCCACATGCCACCTCCTCAGGCCATCCTATTTTGATACAGTACCCCGCCATCCTCCAACCTTCAAGTCACTGCCTGCTTGATTGTTATTTATAGCACTTAGTGCTTCCTGACATGGTATTTTGTATTTTGTTTTCTCTATTAGAATGTCAGCATCCCAAGAGAGCTGGAATTTTGTCTTTTTTCCCCTCTACTGCTGTATAAATGCCTGGTACATAAAAGATGGCCAGCATTCTTGAAATAATCACCAAGTGAATGAATGAATGAATAAAACTTGGCCCAGGTTCACATAACCAGCAAGTGGTCATTGGAACTACAATCCAAATCTGTTCTCTTCTTTTTCTTTTTTTCTTTTTTTGAGATGGAATGCCAGACTGGAGTGCAGTGGCACGATCTCGGCCCACAGCAACCTCTGCCTCCCAGGTTCAAGCAATTCTCCTGCCTCAGCCTCCCAAGTAGCTGGGATTACAGGCTTGCGCCACCAAGCCCAGATAATTTTTGTTATTTTTAATAAAGATGGGGTTTCATCATGTTGGCCAGGATGGTCTCGATCTCTTGACCTTGTGATCCACCCGCCTCAGTCTCCCAAAGTGCTGGAATTACAGGTTTGAGTCACCAACCTGGGCCCAACTCAGATCTGTTCTAATGCAAATGCAGATAAACTTAACTGCTGTGTCTGGAGGCTCCTCCAGAACTTACCCTGTGTGGTGGGTACCGTGATTTGCCTCACTTAAATGAAGAGGAAGCAGGGATCAGGGAAGGGAAATAACTTACCCCAGGTTACACAGTGAATCTGTGGCAGAGGTCAGCTGACATCTGGATTTAACTGCAGTCAGAGGCAGACACATGATCCCAGCCCACAGTAGGAGCATCTGGAAGAGGGAGGAAGTTCAAGAAGCCAGATGCTGACAGTGCACTGCCCACGTGGGCTGACTGGAAAGGCCTCAGGGAGGCCTGGGGTCAGACTGCATTTCCGGCTGCTTCATGCCTCTCTGGAGTCTCCTTTCTGCTTGACCTTCCCAGATCCCACGTATCCTCGGAGACCCAGCTTCAACATCAGCTTGGATGGGCTTCTCTGACCCTTTGGCTTCCTAATTCCAGCTCTATTATGGTGTTTGAATGAATGGATGGATGGATGAACAGCACTTATCCACTTTCTTTAATTCATCTAGCTATAAATTTTTATCGAGTTACTTTATTTATTTAGTTAGTTTTGAGATGGAGTCCTGCTTTGTCACCCAGGCTGTAGTGCAGTGGTGCGATCTCGGCTCACTACAATTCCACCTCCCAGGTTCAAGCGATTCTCCTACCTCAGCCTCCCAAGTAGCTGGGATTACAGGCAGCCACCACCATGCCTGACTAATGTATTTTTAGTAGATACAGGGTTTCATTCACCATGTTGGCCAGGCTGGTCTCAAACTCCTGACCTCAAGTGATCTGCTCACCTTAGCCTCCAAAAGTGCTGGGATTACAGGTGTGAGCCATGCGCCAGCTTGAGTTTCTACTTTATGCCAAGCACTGAGTTAGGCCCTGAGGATACAATCACAGTCCCTGCCCTCAAGAAGCCTGAAGGGTAGGAAAGAGACTGACACCACAGGTGGTCAGAAGTGCATGTGGGCCAGGCGTAGTGGCTCACACCTGTAATCAATGCACTTTGAGAGGCTGAGGCAGGCAGATTACTTGAGGTCAGGAGTTTGAGACCGGCCTGGCAACATGGTGAAACCCGGTCTCTACTAAAAATACAAAAATTAGCTAGGTGTGGTGGTGGGGGCCTGTAATCCCAGCTGCTTGGGAGGCTGAGGTAGGCGGATGGCTTGGACCCAAGAGGTGGAGGTTGCGGTGAGCCGAGATTGTGCCACTGCACTCTAGCCTGACAACAGAGTGAGACTCCATCTCAAACGAACGAACAAACAAAAAAAGACGAGAGAGACTAGAGCTGTCTGGGGCTGCCTGGAACTCCAGCCTCATTGCCCTGGGTTTCCAGAGGGCCAGCCTGGAAAGGGTGGAGTAAACCTTGGTGGCTCATGTGCTGCCTTACCCCAGCCCCTCACCCAAGCAAGATTCAACCAGTGTCTTAGTTCTCATGGGACCTGCCTCGTCCCCTTTTGTGGCATCAAGGGTGTGATGAAGGATGAGACAAACCTGAATGTGAGCCCCAGCTCTGCTGTGTGACCTGCGACAAGCCATGCCTCTGAACCTGTCTTCTCAGCTCTAAAAGGGGCACTCCATGGCCCTATCACAGGGTTGCTGCCCACAAAACATGAACTGACCTTTGGCCTTATATATGTTAGTTGTCAAATGCACTGGCCAACTTCACTCCTTTTAGAATTGCAGTTGTGTGTGTCTGTCCTGCCTCTTCAACCAGACTCTGCCCAAGTTCCTTCTGGGGCCCTGGTGTCCAACTCAGCCACGGAGGAAGCCGCGGGGGCTGTTGAACATTGAACCTGCACTTGGAACTAGAGGCCCCAGGCCAGAGCCAATGAGGGCTCCAGGAAAGGGCTTCTGGGTGGAGAGGGAGCACCTACAAACCACCCACTTCCAGAGTGGACTTCCTGGGTCCAGCAGAGGGGTGGGGGCCAACTAGGGAATCCACAGCGGGCGGGGTGGAGCGGGTAACGGGGTGGGGCTGGAGAGTGAAGGAATGAGTGAGGTGGGTGCTTTAGCGCTGTTGGCCTCCTCCCTCTGCCCCCCGCACCTTCATCTAGTATGGCTCAGTGAAGTGTAGGGGGTCATCATTAGCCTCCTTTTACGGAGGAGACAATTGAGGCTGAGAGAGAAACTTGGCCAAGTGTTTCCACTCGGTCCGACGCCCTCGGATCGAGTGGAAATGGCATTTCTCCACTTGTGCTGAAGACGTCCCGGGTTCCCAGGTGCCCCGCCAGGGACGGTGGCAGGGCGCGGGGAGACGGGGGCGGCGCCGGCGGGGCCCCGGGCAGGGGCGGGGCAGGGCGCAGACAAAAAGGCCGTGGGGCGGCGGGGCGGGGGACGCGGCCATGGAGGCCGAGGGCTGCCGCTACCAGTTTCGGGTCGCGCTGCTGGGGGACGCGGCCGTGGGCAAGACGTCGCTGCTGCGGAGCTACGTGGCGGGCGCGCCTGGCGCCCGGGAGCCCGAGCCCGAGCCCGAGCCCGAGCCCGAGCCCACGGTGGGCGCCGAGTGCTACCGCCGCGAGCTGCAGCTGCGAGCCGGGCCGCGGGTCAAGCTGCAGCTCTGGGACACCGCGGGCCAGGAGCGCTTCAGGTGCGGGCGGCAGGGGCACGGGAGGGACTCCTGGTCGGGGACTCGGTGCCGGTGCGCTGGGCCGCGGCACCCCCAGGAGAGGCCAACTCAGCGGTCAAGCGGAGGGCGGGGTCCCTGCCCTGGGTCCAGTCTGGTCCGCTGATGCCAGACCCTCCCCTGCTCGGAGTCATTCTTCCCACGAGCACTGCAGGGTTGGCCGAGGCCCAGAGCCCTGGAACATCCGGCGTTGAGCTCTGGACTCTGGAGAGATGCTGAGTGATACTGGCCCCAGGTGCTGAGAGCTCAAGGGCACAGGGCGGGAAGTGCACGGAGGATGTTGAAGGGAGAGAGGTTTGCGTTGACCCTGAAGGATCAGCAGGAGTTTGCCAGGAAGAGAAATGAAGACCTAGGCCAGGGCAGCACCAGGCCTCCACCAGGCATGAGGGACTCGGGTCATGCTTCCCCTGTAACTGGGGAGCACCCAGACTTTTAGGAGAGACACAGACACCGAGGCAGAGAAGCACAGGGCCGGGTGAAGTGGGCCCTGATGGGGTGTGAGGCATTCTGCGTTTCCCAGGGGGAGGAGGTCCTGCCTCTAGGGGTATCTTGAAGGCGCCAGCCTCTCCCAGCTTACCTCCTGCCTCCCTGCCTCCCCAGGTGCCTCACCAGGTCCTTTTACCGGAACGTGGTGGGTGTCCTGCTGGTCTTTGATGTGACGAACAGGAAGTCCTTTGAACATATCCAAGACTGGCACGAGGAAGTCATGGCCACTCAGGGCCCGGACAAGGTGATCTTCCTGCTGGTTGGCCACAAGAGTGACCTGCAGAGCACCCGTTGTGTCTCAGCCCAGGAGGCCAAGGAGCTGGCTGCCTCGCTGGGCATGGCCTTCGTGGAGACCTCAGCTAAAAACAACTGCAACGTGGACCTGGCCTTTGACACCCTCGCTGATGCTATCCAGCAGGCCCTGCAGCAGGGGGACATCAAGCTAGAAGAAGGCTGGGGGGGTGTCCGGCTCATCCACAAGACCCAAATCCCCAGGTCCCCCAGCAGGAAGCAGCACCCAGGCCCATGCCAGTGTTGACTCTAGGAGAGAAAGGGTTAAAGCAGTCCCAGCCTCAGCCCACATGGTGGGATGGGAATGTTAGTATCTCTCTGGAGGACAAATGACAGAAGGGCTCATATAAACAGTCTCTTGACACAGTCATGCTTCCTGGATTTTGGAGTCAAAGCTTTCTACAGAAAAGAAAGGTCTGATGGCTGGGTGGGGTGGGTCACGCTTGTCGGGTGGATCACCTGAGGTCAGGAGTTTGAGACCAGCCTAGCCAACATGGTGAAACCCCGTCTCTCCTAAAAATACAAAAATTAGCCAGGCGTGGTGGTGCATGCCAGTAATCACAACTACTCAGGAGGCTGAGGCAGAATTGCCTTAGTTATCTCATGAACCAAGGAGGACTAAGACAAAGAAAAAAGGTTCTGTTTGAAAGAAGGGGTCACTGCTTCTAGTGAACAAAGGCCCTGAGCTTTTACAGCCCTTCGTGGTCAGCTACTTGATTTATCATAGGTTCAGCAGGTTCCAGATGTTCAGGTAGATAGCCTCAAGGAGCACGGGACCGGGCACGTGACTGCCCTCAACATTCCTTCTAGCCACACGCAGTTTGTCAGTTTGACATCCTGCTTTCATGAGGAGTTTGCTGTTTACTCCTATAGCCTCCAGAGGTATATTGAGTTGGTCACGCCCCACATTCTTGGGGTCTGCAGCAGAGAATCGCTTGAACCCAGAAGGCAGAGATTGCAGCGAGCTGAGATTGCATCACTGCACTCCAGCCTGGATGACAGTGAGACTCTGTCTCAAAGAAAAAAAAAGAAGAAAAAAAGGTCTGAGAGACCAGATGTGCAAGTCCTTGAGCCTCAATGTCCTTATCTGTCAATGGGCCTTGTAAAAGATCTCGCCTTGCAGGGAGGTGGTGGCCATAAATGAGATAGTGGCCAGGGTGTGCTCATCCAGAGCCTACCACGCTATGAATTGCATGACAAAAGCTCTCATTCCCACTCTCTTTCTTGGCTGCAATGTGGCTACTCTGGCAGCATTCCTGGGCTTAGACAGAGAAGCCAGCGTCAGGAAGCTGCTGCATGGGCAAAGGCAGGTGCGGGAAATTCCAAGGGGAGCTTGGCTTGGAGCCTCCTTAGGTTCTCAGGCTAAAATGATTCTGGGCATGGGATTAATATGTGATGTCAAAACCAGGGTTGCTGGCCAATGCCCCCACCCCAGGCCCAGGGGCTGAATGAAAATGGACGTTGGAGGCTGGGATGAACATGAATGTGCAGCAATTATGTTGGGCACAGAGTGGCCACTATCATGAGCCACCAAGATCCCCTTTCCTGGCTGGGGAACCCATCAACCCTCTCCCCAGCTGCTGGAGTACCACTGAATGATGACTTCAGCTTGCAGCACTTTCTGGGAAAGGCCAACCCCTCAGGGCAGCCCATATCCAACACCCATCTACACTGGGGGGCCTTAAAGGCCTTGCCCTCTTGCCCTAGCTGTGGACAACTCTGAAAGTCAAACACAACTTTATCAGTCTCTGTGGGCTTCACTGAGGACACTGTTGTGACAACATCACAGCCAAGTTATCCTGCTGCCCAATCCTGCTTCCTTTTCTTCCTTCCCCAAAACAGGTATTCTCAAGAATATCCCCTAATAAACATCTGCACACTTGTCTCCATCTCGAAATCTGCCTCCTGGCGACCTAGCCTACAATGGGGGACTGCTAGGCAGGGAATGTCCTGGGCGCAATTAGGGTGGGCTTTGTGGAAGACACGCTGTTTATGTTAGGCAGAATCTCAGCAGGTGCAAGGCTTAGTGGGTATCATTGTGCTGTAGCAGAAAGCACAGCCACTTGGTCAGGTGCAGTGGCTCACGCCTGTAATACTAGCACTTTGGGAAGCCCAGTCGGGCAGTTCACTTGAGGTCAGGAGTTCGAGACCTAGTCATGGTATGGCCAACATGACTAAACCCTGTCTATACTAAAAATACAAAAATAAGCCAGGCATGGTGGCTCACACCTGTAATCCCAGCTACTAAGGAGGCTGAGGTATAAGAATTGCTTGAACCCAGAAGGCAGAGGTTGCAGCGAGCCATGCATTCCAAACCTCCAACACGGACAACAGAGCAATACCACGTCTCAAAAATAAATAAATAAAAGCATAGTCACTTAACTCACTTTGTGACCTTGGGCTACTCGGTCTCCTTGAGCCTCAGTTTCCTCCTCAGTCAGTAACACGAGACTGATAATCCCTCCTTCCTAGGGTTCTTAGAAGGTTTTCAATTAGTGTGAGTTTCTTAGCATCCTCCCCATGGAGACGGGGCTGAGGAGGTCTTTCTGTGCACTTGGTCCTGCCTCTTTTTTTTTTTTAAACCCATAAAAATGCACCTGTTCTATTTTGTCGGGGGGGTGGGGAGTATCCATTGCCTCAAAGGTTTATATTTTCTTTGCATCACAAACAATCCAGTTTATACTCTTTTATTTCTAAATGTACAATAAATTATCATTGACTGTAGTAACCCTGTTGTGCTATCAAATGCTAGATCTTATTCATTCTATGTAACTATATTTTTGGCTGAACGCAGTGGTTCACAACTGTAATCCAGCACTTCGGGAGGCCGAGGAGGGTGAATCACCTGAGGTCAGGAGTTTGAGACCAGCCTGGCCAACATGGTGAAACCTTGTATCTACTAAAAATACAAAAATTAGCCAGATGTGGTGGCAGGTGCCTGTAATCCCAGCTACCCTGGAGGCTGAGGCAGGAGAATCGCTGGAACCCGGGAGGCGGAGGCTACAGTGAGCTGAAACCGCACCACTGCACTCCAGCCTGGGCAATAGAGTGAGACTCCGTCTCAAAAAAAAATAAAATAAATAAAAGCTATATTTTTGTACCAATTAACCATACCCACTACCCTTCCCAGCCTCTGGTCACCATCATTCTACTCTATCATCTCTATGAGTTATTACTTCTGTAGGGTGTCTTTTCCTTCCTTCATCAATTTTTTTTTTTTTTTTTTTAGAGACAGGGTCTCACTGCTGCCCAGGCTCGAGTGCAGTGGTACAATCACAGCTCACTACAATGTTGACCTCCTGGGCTCAAGCGATCCTCTCACCTCAGCTTCCCAAGTAGCTGAGACTACAGATGTGCTTCACCATGCCAAGCTAACTTTTAAATTATTATTTATTTATTTGAGACAGAGTCTTCTTGCTCTGTCGCCAGGCTGGAGTGCAATGGCGCGATCTCGGCTCACTGCAAACTCCACCTCCTGGGTACAAGCAATTCTCCTGCTTCAGCCTCCTGAGTAGCTGGGATTACAGGCATGTGCCACCACACCCAGCTAATTTTTTGTATTTTAGTAGAGGCAGGTTTCACCATGTTGGCCAAGATGGTCTCAATCTCCTGACCTTGTGATCCGCCGATCTCGGCCTCCTAAAGTGCTGGGATTACAGGCATAAGCCAATGCATCCGGCCAACTTTTTAAATTATTTGTACAGACAGGGTCTCTTTATATTGCCAAGGCTGGTCTCAAACTCCTGGCCTCAAGCAATTCTCCTGCCTCAGCGTCCCAAAGTGCCGGGATTACAGGTGTGAGCCACGGCACCTGGTCTCCTTAATCAATTTTTTTTTGAGACAGAGTCTCGCTCTGTTGCTTAGGCTGGAGTGCAGTGGTGCGATCTTGGCTCACCGCAACCTCTGCCTATCGGGTTCAAGCAATTCTCCTGCCTCAGTCTCCCAAGTAGCTGGGACTACAGGCGCATGCCACCACACCTGGCTAATTTTTGTATTTTTAATAGAGATGGGATTTCACCATGTTGACCAGGCTGGTCTGGAACTCCTGACCTCAAGTGATCTGCCTGCCTTGGCCTCCCAAAATGCTGGGATTACAGGCGTGAGCCACTGTGCCAGCTGCTTCATAAATTTTCTTAAGCAAGCATCTACTTTGTTCTAATCTCTGGGGATACAGCAGTGAACATGACAGAAAACCCCTCCTGGGTCTGACATTCTAGTGGAAGAGAGAGGAAAAAAAAAAGTAAATAAATGAACTGAATGATTTCCAGTTGCAGTAAGTGCTGTTGAAGACCACAGATCAGGGAGAGGGAACTGGGAGTGATGTGGGGTCCTTTAGAGCAGGTGGTCAGGGAGGGCGTCTCTGAGGAGATGGCCTTGAGCTGAGACCTGAAGGAGGAGGAGGAGCCAAGTGAAGAGCCCCTAACACACTAGGGGATTGATATATATTAATTCAACCTTCACAATAACTGTGTAAGCTAGGCAGTCATTCCTTTTTACCCATGGAGAGACAGGCCCAGAGAGGTTAAGCGGCTTGCCTAAAGTCTCACAGCTGATAAGTTGAGGGGTAGGAATAGCAACAGCAACAGAATGGAGGCCACGGTGGCCTGGGCTCTTTCCAGGAATTTACAGATCTGAGTGTGGAGTCCATAGGCAGGGAAGATGGTTTCTTTCTTTCTTTTTTCATAGAGGCAAGGTCTTGCTATATTGTTCAAACCAGTCTCAAACTCCCGGGCTCAAGCAATCCTCCTGCCTTGGCCTCCCAAAGTACTGGGATACAGGTGTGAGCCACTGTGCCGGATCTGGTCTATGGTTTCTGGTTTCCCTGTTCAGGAGCCCGGGTCTAAATTGACGATCAGTTGGGAGATAAGCTTGTTGAGAGGAGGCTGTAAGGTGCTCAACACAAATCTCCAAACCCTTTGAGAGAGAAAGAGGAAAGGTGATCCAACCGCTTCAGCATCCCAAAATGCTGGGATTACAGGTGTGAGCCACCGGGCCTGGCCAAGACTTTTGTTTAAAAAAAAAAGGGGGGGCTGGGCATGGTGGTTCATGTCTCTAATTCCAGCACTTTGGGAGGCCAAGGTGGGTAGATCACAAGGTCAGAAGATTGAGATCAGCCTAGCCAACATGGTGAAACCCCGTCTCTACTAAAATACAAAAAAACGAGCAGGGCATGGTAGTGTGCGCCTGTAGTCCCAGCTACTCGGGAGGTTGAGGCAGGGGAATTGCTTGAACTCAGGAGGCGGAGGCTGCAGTGAGCTAAGATTGTGCCACTGCACTACAGCCTGACAAGAGAGTGAGACTCTGTCTCAAAAAACAACAACAGGCCAGGCACAGTGGCTCATGCCTGTAATCTCAGCACTTTGGGAGGCCAAGGCAGCCGGATCACCTGAGATCAGGAGTTCGAGAGCAGCCTGACCAACATGGAGAAACCCTGTCTCTACTAAAAATACAAAATTAGCTGGGCGTGGTGGCACATACCTGTAATCCCAGCTACTTGGGAGGCTGTGGCAGGAGAATCGCTTGAACCTGGGAGGCAGAGGTTGCAGGGAGCTGAGATCACACCATTGCATTCCAGTATGGGCAACAAGAAGGAAACTGTCTCAAAACAACAACAATAACAACAACAACAACAAAAGAAGCCCAGATGAGGTGCATACCACTAAGCCTGAGAGCTGTCCACACTCCATGCTCATTTCTCACTCAGCTCTAGCCACTCTCCCCTA
The DNA here is from genome assembly GCF_030222135.1 of Aotus nancymaae. Classification (NCBI taxonomy): domain Eukaryota; kingdom Metazoa; phylum Chordata; class Mammalia; order Primates; family Aotidae; genus Aotus; species Aotus nancymaae. The sequence continues at coordinate 25,203,575 of NW_026988467.1, forward strand.
ATTTTGCATCTTATGCTTTAGTCTCACTGGCACACTCTTCATTAGACCTCTGGGCCTTTGCACACACTACGCTTTTGCTTGAAATCCTTCAGTAGCTCCTGTTACTTTTTTGACAGGCCACTCTTTGCTGGGATCTGCAATGTACTGCATGGCCTGGCCCAGCTTACCTCAATCCACTAACTCAAGGATTGTACACCAGGCAAATTTCTCTCCTTGAAAGAGATCCCCATCCCCTTCACCTGGATCCCTCACATCTCAGCTCAAACAAAATTTCTCCCTAGCTGACCATACCCTCCCCAGCCCTGTGAACCTCTCCTTTGAAGTCCTTGTCCCTGTGCTGACCATACCCCTCCCCAGCCCTGTGAACACATTTATTAGATAAATGTGTTATTACATTTATCTAATAACATAACAGGATTGTCCCCTGGGTCTTTTTTTTTTTTTTTTTTTGAGACTCAGTCTGGCTCTGTCACCCAGGTTGGAGTGCAGTAGTGCAATCTCAGCTCACTATAACCTCCACCTCCCAGGTTCAAGCAATTATCCTACCTCAGCTGCCCGGCTAATTTTTTGTATGTTTAGCAGAGACAGGGTTTTGCCATGTTGGCCAGGCTGGTCTGGAACTCCTGACTTCAAGTAATCCACCTGCCTCGGCCTCCCAAAGTGCTGAGATTACAGGCTTGAGCCACTGCGCCTGGCCACCTGGGTCTGTTTTTATTCATCATTGTATTCCTTTGCTTAGCATAGGCGGGGCTTATAAATACTTGCTGAATGAATGAACAAGCCCAAACAAGCCCCTCAATATGCAGACAGGCCAAGACTGAGATAGATGACATCACTTACTTGTTGCATGGCAAATCAAGAACTGGGGTCTTTTGATTCTACCCCGGCTCTTTCCATTAAACTTCCCCGATTCCTCTTCCCTTCTGTTCTTAGTGGAGATCTCAAAACTAATTCTAGATTCCTTGGCTGCCAAGGTCAGTGTCCTATTCCTCCTACTGAAACCCAGCTGGAGGCCCTTTGCTGTTTGATGTCACTGACAGAACATCCTTTATGAGTGTCACCACTGGCATCAGGAGGTTCTGGAGAAAGTGAAACCCTTCAACACCCTCATCCTGATGGTTGGCCACAAGAGTGACCTGGTGGCTGAGCACTGGGTAACACCACAGGGAAATAAGCTGGCTGCCTCCTTGGGGCAGTGAAACTTCAGCCAAGAACAACGGTAACATTAGCACAGTCTTTGAAGTGCTCACTCAGTATATCTGTGAGGCTGTGAAGAGGGGGACATGAGATCTAACCCAGGCTGGGAGGCAGTTTTGAAAAGCAGGGTCCCTATAACTCGATCAAGACAGATGCAGGTGGGCAAAAAAAAAAAAAAAAAAAAAAAAAAAAGAAAAGAAAAGCAGGGTCCCATCCTGGGCCAAGCTTCAGGACTCAGAGGACCAAAGCAAATCAAGGTGGCTGTGCCTGTGCCTGTGCTAGTGACCCTTGGGTAGGACAGCCATGCTCCCTAGAGCCCACGGAACTCTCACAATCCACAAGGGCCATGCTGGGCCCAGGACAGGACAATGCTAGGTGCCACTGAAGGACATGACCCTGAGGTCTAGAAGGGGCCTGGTTTCCTCTGTACAATGGTGAAAACACCAGGATCAAAGATACCAGCAACTAAGGAGATGGGAACCTGCACAGCCAGGACTATTCCGAGGACAGGCCTACTCCCATCCTTTCTCAGGGCCAGAGATAAACACAGTTTTCTCCGGGTTACAGAAGGTCAAAAAGGGGTTTTAGGCACATAACACTGCCAAAACAAGGATGTCTCTTCAGTTCAGGGCCATAAGAGAAGGTCACCCTATTCAATTCTTATGACAGAGAAGCTGGGATCAAACTTCTACTGATGTTATAGCCTCCCTTGGAGTAAAATAATGGAAAATCCCCGAGTTTTTCTGAAACACAGAAATGAATAATGGTGCTGCCACCTGCTGACTAGAGAGCTACAATCCAGGCTTGCTTGTCCTTACTTCTGGGATTTCAAATGTACCCTGTCTTTTGATTAATAACTTCTTTATTCTGGAAAAGCAAATGAAAGTCATATTCATATAAACACTGACATTACAAAGTACAGGGAAAGGGGGAAAGGAGAAGGAAACAAAACCCTTTACAAATCCTGCTAATACTGTCTTACCCAAAAAGACCATAATGCTTTGTCCCATATTCAGTCACATATAATAAAACACAAATAAAATCTTCTCTGGAAGATACACTGCTCCTCTTTGAGATGGCAGGGAAAAGGGACCAGAAGTTGGGGTAGGAGGCTTTATTCTTTTGGCAGATCCTCTCAGTCATTATAGATATTGCTGCACTGTTAATAAAAAATATATGCTTCTCTGTAAAGCATTAAAAAAAAAAAATCCATGGATGAGATGGCTGAGTTCTCAGCTCAAGTATCTCCAAATACATTGTTGTCCATTCCCTGACCTTTCTGTGTGTTATTTCTTGGTTGTTTTCCGGATCAATGCCATTCTCTGCAAGGAGAGAGAAATAAGCAGTTATACAGCAGCAGCTGGAGTCAGGAGCTTTCTGGGAACATTTTGTGTGGCTAGCAGGCCTCATGGTCTACACTGTAGGCTGCAGCCCTCAGAGACCTGCAGTCGCAAGGCATCTCAGTAGATTCCTTCTAACTGGAGAGCAGTCTGCACAGCCCAAGAGATGTTTAGATGGGCTAGTGGACCCATTTCATCCACCAAACTGCTCTAGGCTAGCAGGATGGCAAAAAAGTTAAAAGCAGGAGAAAGTGACAGCTCTTGAGTTTTGGGGACTTAGAGAATAAGCTGACAAAGCATGTGTTTTCTTTCCTTTTTTTTTTTTTTAAGATGGAATCTCATTCTGTTGTCCAGGCTGGAATGCAGTGGCATGCATTCTCAGCTCACTGCAACCTCTGCCTCCTGAGTTCAAGTGATTCTCCTGCCTCAGCCTCCCCAAAGCACTAGGATTACAGGCATGAGCCACCATGCCTGGCCAAGCATGTGTTTTCTGGGGTCCCCCAACACCAGGCTTTTCTCTGGTGATGGACACAATAAGGAAAGGGCCTCAATTTCAAAGTGAACTGACATTTCACACCTTGTGATCTGCAATGAAGGGAAACTGAAGACTAACAACTTCTACCACAACCCATCATGGAAACACTAAAATCACAGGTTTCATGATCTGAATTATTTTACTATTTCCAGCCACGGGCCAAATTAATAACTTGCTTTGCTCATTCTTTTTGACCAAATTATCAATATTGTAGTATTTGTTGACTAAATAAATAGGACTGAAAAATGGTTAATTTGGGAGCAGAGCCAAAGTGGCAGTCCATTGTTTAGAGGGATCCTCTTCTGAACAGTGCAATCCTTCCATTCAGGCAACTGGTGTCTTCCTTGTAGGGCTTGCTCTATGAGCTCTACAAACACCTACTCCAGAGATACAAGGCTATGGCGAAGCAGGGGCACTCAACCAGGACTACCCAGTTGTGCCTGCCAAGCTTGGAAAAAGCTCATGTTTCAAATCAGAGTAGCCACTTAAATTAAGACAGAAAGGATAACGGTCTTGTCAGAGGGAGGCCAACACTGTTGGACTGACTGAAGATGGGGATGACTTGGTCCACAACAGAAGTGGTATTCTCACACTGACTCCTAGGTTCCTTGTTCAGAGGGAACCAAAACAAAGAAAAACCAGGAGACAGGCCAGAATGTCCAGCACAGCAGCCTGGATACTACCTCTCAGCACAAGTACAGCACATTTCTGGTTTCTTTAACCTCCCCTCTTTTCATAGGGCCATATATGGTGTTGTGATCAGCAAGAATGAAGATTTCATTAAGGAGGCATGGTGGGGTGAGCTCCATCCATATTAGAAGAACCCAGAATTAACAGCTTTAAGTGATATTCCACAGAGCTAAAAGAAAAAACAGACTGCATGTGGGAACAGCACAGCACCAAGTCAGTATCTTATTGATCTCCTGGCGATCGCTGCTGCCTCTTGCCCTCTCTGACTCTTGATCCAGAGAGTGAAGCTTGCTGTGTGCAGGAAGTGAGACTCCCTAGAAGGTAGCTGTGTGTACTCGCTCTGAGAGGTAGCTCAATGAATCATTTCCTCACCTGTTTGTGAGCTTCCGTGGTGCAAGCTTTTTTGTAGGGTCGGATTTCTTCAGAGCCAAATCCTGGGATCCACATGTTCCACTGGCGCTCTGCAAGGAAGACGTCAGCACAGAGATAAAGGTACCAAGAAGGCAGTACCAGGAATGCAATGTGACCCTCTTGGATCATGGAGGATGAATGCAGGCATCTGGATATTAACACTAACTCCACAGACAGATTCTATTACAAATGGGGAAAATAAACATGGGTCCTCCAAGGTATATTTTGAAGACAGGGTCTTTCTGCTCTGTCACCCAGAGTGGAGTGCAGTGGGGAAATCTTGGCTCACTGCAGCCTTGACTGCCCTGGCTCATTTACCGCAGGCTCATTTGCCAGGTTCAAGGGATTCTCCTGCCTCAGCCTCCTGAGTAGCTGGAATTACAGGTGCGTGCTGCCACTCCCGGCTAATTTTTTTTTTTTTTGAGATGGAGTCTCACTATGTTGCCCAGGATGGAATGCAGTGGCTTGATCTTGGCTCACTGCAACTCTGCCACCTGGGTTCAAGCAATTCTCTTCCCTCAGCCTCCTGAGTAGCTGGGATTACAAGCGTCTGCCACTGCACCCGGCTAATTTTTGTATTTTTAGTAGAGATGGGGTTTCACGATCTTTGTCAGGCTGGTCTTGAACTCTTGACCTTGTGATCCACCCACCTTGGCCTCCCAAAGTGCTGAGATTACAGGTGTGAGTCACCCCACCCACCCCTGACTAATTTTTTATATTTTTAATAGAAATGGGATTTCACCATGTTAGCCAGGCTGATCTCCAACTCCTGACCTCAGGTGATCCGCCCACCTTGGCCTCCCAAAGTGCTGAGGTTACAGGCATGAGCCACCACGCCCAGCCTTATATTTCTATTTTTTGTAGAGACGGGGTCTTATTATGTTGTCCAGGCTGGTCTTGACTCCTTGGGCTCAAGCAGATCCTCCTGCCTCAGCCTCCCAAAGTGTTGTACTGATATTACAGGCATCAGCCTCCATACCTGGCTTCTTCCAAGGTTTTGTTTTGTTTTGTTTTTGAGATGGAGTCTCGCTCTGTTGCCCAGGCTGGAGTGCAGTGGCGCAATCTCAGCTCACTGCAAACTCTACCTTCCGAATTCAAGCAATTCTCTGCCTCAGCCTCCTGAGTTGCTGGGATTACAGGCACCCACCACCAGGTCTGGTTAATTTTTTTTTTTTTTTTTTGAGACGGAGTTTCGCTCTTGTTACCCAGGCTGGAGTGCAATGGCACGATCTCGGCTCACCGCAACCTCTGCCTCCTGGGTTCAGGCAATTCTCCTGCCTCAGCCTCCTGAGTAGCTAGGATTACAGGCACACGCCACTATGCCCAGCTAATTTTTTGTATTTTTAGTAGAGACGGGGTTTCACCATGTTGACCAGGATGGTCTCGATCTCTTGACCTTGTGATCCACCCGCCTCGGCCTCCCAAAGTGCTGGGATTACAGGCTTGAGCCACCGCGCCCGGCAATTTTTTTGTATTTTCAGTAGAGACGGGGTTGGACCACCTTGCCCAGGCTGGTCTCAAACTCCTGACCTTGTGATCCACCCGCCTCAGTCTCCCAAAGTGCTGGGATTACAGGCGTAAGCCACGGTGCCCAGCTGATCCCCCAAGGTTTCTAAAGGACAAAATTCAAGCTTCTTGCAAAGAAAAAGAGGTAGTCAAAGCTGTGAATGCTGAGCCCTTGGGTTTCCATGCAGCTTATCTGATCCACAGAAAATAAACATCATTTCTTTCTTCAGTTGTCTTATTCCTAAAACTAAAAGTAACCCCTCTCACACCTAAGGGACATGAAGGCACTTCAAGCGTTCTGAAATTAAGAGCCAAAGCTGAGGTCTGCTGCTTCACTGAGCAGCTGTATGACACTGGTTCTCAGTTTCTTCATTTTTTTATGTAGCCATAACAATAGTAATAACCACCTGAGAGGGTGGTTGGGGCATTCAATGACATAATGCATGTGAAGTGTTCAGCCCAGAGCCTGCAATAAATAAATAGGCATGGATATAGATAGAGGTATGTCCAACATCACAGTTCTATGCGCTGGTGCTCCTAGATATTATCCTCCTCCTAAGATTATCACAAGAAGTTCCCAGAGGATAGGGACTTTGTTTATTCCACTTAGTAACTGGCATAGCTGCTTGGCCCCCTAAACTCACATATAAAGGTGTACTGCATTTTAAGCAAACCCAATATTTACAGGCATAAGCCACAACACCTGGCGCAATACTTCTTTGAAAAGAGAATCTCTGAAACCTTCTGCTAACAATTTAAGTTATTAGTATTTGAAAGTGACACTGGCCAGGTGTGGTGGCTCACATCTGTAATCCCAGCACTTTGGGAGGCCAAGATGGGAGGACTGCTTGAGCCCAGGAGTTTCAGAGAAGCCTAGGCAAAATAGTGAGACTTCCTCACTACCAAAAATAAAAATATTAGCTGGTTGGGGAGTGGTGGCTCACGCTGGTAATCCCAGCACTTCGAGAGGCCGAGGTGGGCGGATCACCTGAGGTCAAGAGTTTAAGACCAGCCTGGGCAACATGGTGAAACCCTGTGTCTACTAAAAATACCAAAAATTAGCCAGGTGTGGTAGTGGGTACCTGTAATCCCTGCCACTTGGGAGGCTGAGGCATAAAATCACTTGAACCTGTGAGGCAGAGGTTGCAATGAGCCAAGATGGTACCACTACACTCCAGCCTGGGCGACAAAGCAAGACTCTATCTCAAAAAAAAAAAAAAAAAAAAAAAAATTAGCTGGATGTGGTGGTGTGCACCTGTAGTAACAACTACTTGGGAGTCTAAGGCAGGAGGATCACTTGAGCCCAGGAGGTAGAAGATGCAGTGAGCCATAATTGCACCACTGCACTGCAGCCTGGGCAAAAGAGGAAGAAGATCCTGCCTCAAAACAAAATAAAAAGGGCCAGGCACAGTGACTCTCACCTGTAATCCCAGCACTTTGGGAGGCAGAGGCAGATGGAACACCTGAGGCCGGGAGTTCGAGACCAGCCTGGACAACATGGTGAAACCCTGTCCCTACTAAAAACACAAAAATTAGCCAGGAGTGGTGGTGGTGAATGCATGTAATCTCAGCTACTTGGGAGGCTGTGGCACAATAATCCCTTGAACCCAGGCAGTAGAGGTTACAGTAAGCCAGAGGTTGCAGACAAACTTTATTCCCTAGGAATAAACTTTACAGTCAACAAAAAGTAGATAAAGTGTGCAAAGTCACTTTAAAGAAAGAGAGTAAGCCGGGTGCAGTGACTCACACCTGTAATCCCAGCACTTTGGGAGGCCAAGGCAGGAGGATCACCTCAGGAGTTTGATACCAGCCTGGCCAACATGATGTGTATCTCTATTAAAAATACAAAAAATTAGCCAGGTGTGGTGGAGGGTGCCTATGTAATCCCAGATACTCCGGAGACTGAGGCAGGAGAATCACTTGAACCTGGAAGGCAGAGGTTGCAGTGAACCAAGATTCTGCACTTGCACTCCAGCCTGAGCAATGAGAATGAAACTTTCTCAAAAAAATGAATAAAAACATAAAACATAAAGAGAGTAGCTACCATGTATGTGTATCTGTAACTATGTATACCTGGGTACTTTATGTGTGTATACATATATTTTATATAATCTTTTTTTTTTTTTTTTTTTTGAGACAGAGTCTCTCTTTTATTGCCCAGGCTGGAGTGCAATGGTGCAATCTCAGCTCACCACAACCTCTGCCTCCCAGGTTCAAGCAATTCTCCTGCCTCAGCCTTCTGAGTACCTGGGACTATAGGCATGTACCACTACGCCTGGCTAATTTTTGTATTTTTAGTAGAGATGGGGTTTCTCCATGTTGGTCAGGCTGGTCTTGAACTCCTGATCTCAGGTGATCCGGCTGCCTTGGCCTCCCAAAGTGCTGAGATTACAGGCATGAGCCACTGTGCTCTGCATTGCTTTTTTTTTTTTTTTTTTTGAGATGGATTCTTGCTCTGTCACTCAGGCACCCAGGATGGAGTCCAATGACATGATCTTGGCTCACTGCAACCTCCGCCTCCTGGGTCCAAGCAATTCTCCTGCCTCAGCCTCCCGAGTAGCTGGGACTACAGACTCATGCTACCACGCCTGGCTAATTTCTTTTGTTTTTTTAGTAGAGATGGGGTCGGTGGCTCACGCCTGTAATCTCAGCACTTTGGGAGGCCGAGATGGGTGGATCACGAGGTCAAGAGATCGAGACCATCCTGGTCAACATGGTGAAACCCCGTCTCTACTAAAAATACAAAAAATTAGCTGGGCATAGTGACGCGTTCCTGTAATCCCAGCTACTCAGGAGGCTGAGGCGGGAGAATAACCTGAACCCAGGAGGTGGAGGTTGCGGTGAGCCAAGATCGCGCCATTGCACTCCAGCCTGGGTAACAAGAGCGGAACTCCATCTCGGGGGAAAAAAAAAAAAGATTATATAAAATAGGCCGGGCACGGTGGCTCATGCCTGTAATCTCAGGACCTTGGGAGGCCGAGGCGGGCAGATCACAAGGTCAGGAGATTGAGACCATCCTGGCTAACATGGTGCAACCCCATCTCTTTTTTTTTTTTTTTTTGAGACGGAGTTTTGCTCTTGTTACCCAGGCTGGAGTGCAATGGCGCAATCTCGGCTCACCGCAACCTCCGCCTCCTGGGTTCAGGCAATTCTCCTATCTTAGCCTCCTGAGTAGCTGGTATTACAGGCACGCGTCACCACGCCCAGCTAATTTTTTGTATTTTTAGTAGAGACAGGGTTTTACCATGTTGACCAGGATGGTCTCGATCTCTTGACCTCGTGATCCACCCGCCTCGGCCTCCCAAAGTGCTGGGATTACAGGCTTGAGCCACCGCGCCCGGCTTATTTTATATAATCTTAATAGCAACAACAATAATTTAGTTAATGAAATGTAGTAAATGCATGGTCAAAGCAACATTGTGCAAAGCATTCTATATAAATAATCTGATTTAACTTTTTTTTTTTTTGAGATAGGCTATTGCTCTGTTACCCACACTGGAGTTCAGTGGCATAATCTTGGCTCACTACATCCTACACCTCCTGGATACAAGTAATTTTCCTGCCTCAGCCTCCCAAGTAGCTGGGACTACAGGGGCGCACTACCACGCCCAGCTAAATTTTCTATTTTTGGTAGAGAAGAGCTTTGCCATGTTGGCCAGGCTGGTCTTGAACACCTGACCTCAGGTGATCCGCGCACCTCTACCTCCCAAAGCATTGGGATTACAGGCATGAGCCACTTCACCTGGCCCCAATTCACATTTGTTATACAACCATCACCATCATCCATCTCCAGAACTTTTTCATCCTCCCAAACTGAAACTCTATATCCATTAAGTAACTCCCTCTACCCTCTTCCCCTCAGCCCCTGGAAACAGCGTTCTACTTATTCTACTTTTTTTTTTGAGACAGAGTCTCACTCTGTCACCCAGGCTGGAGTCCAGTGGCGCGATCTTGGCTCACTGCAACCTCTGTCTCCCTGGTTCACGCAATTCTTGTGCCTCAGCCCCCTGAGTAGCTGGGATTACAGGCGTGCGCCACCACGCCCAGCTAATTTTTGTATTTTTAGTAGAGAAGGGGTTTATGTAGGCCAGGCTGGTCTCGAACTCCTGACCTTGTGATTCGCCTGCCTTGGCCTCCCAAAGTGCTGGGATTACAGGTGTGAGCCACTGCGCCAGCCCTGGCTTACTTATTCTTTCTGTCTCTATGAATCTGTGTTGTGGTGGATTGATTTTTTTTTTTTTTTTTTTGGAGACAGTCTCCCTCTGTCACCCAGGCTGGAGTGCAGTGGCATGATCTCAGCTCACTCCAATCTCCACCTCTTGGGGTCAAGCAATTCTCCTGCCTCAGACTTCCAAGTAGCTGGGATTACAGGTGCCTGCCACTGCATCTGGCTAACTTTTCTATTTTTTTTTTTTTTTTTGAGACGGAGTTTCGCTGTTGTTACCCAGGCTGGAGTGCAATGGCGCATCTCGGCTCACCGCAACCTCTGCCTCCTGGGTTCAGGCAATTCTCCTGCCTCAGCCTCCTGAGTAGCTGGGATTACGGGCATGCGCCACCATGCCCAGCTAATTTTTTGTATTAGTAGAGACGGGGTTTCACCATGTTGACCAGGATGGTCTCGATCTCTTGACCTCGTGATCCACCTGCCTCGGCCTCCCAAAGTGCTGGGATTACAGGCTTGAGCCACCGCGCCTGGCCCAACTTTTGTATTTTTAATAGACAGGTGGTTTCACTATCTTGGCCAGGCTGGTTTTGACCCCTGACCTAGTGATCCACCTACCTTGGCCTCCCAAAGTGCCAGGATCACAGGTCCACACCCGAACGAGTTGTTTTTTAATGTATGTATGTATTTAATTATTTATTTAGAGGCAGGGTCTCACTCTGTCACCCAGGCTACAGTGCAGTGTGATGACGACAGCTCACTGCACCCTTGACCTTCGGGGCTCAAGTGATCTTCCTGCCTTAGCCTCCTGAGTAGCTGGGACTACAGGTACACACCACCATGCCTGGTTAATTTTTAAATCTTTTTTTTTTAAATTATTTATTTTTTTATATTTTTTTCCTCTTAGCCATGCATGAGCAAATTTTTAAATCTTTTGTAGAGATGAGGTCTCACTATGTTACCCAAGCTAGTCTTGAACTCCTGGGCTCAAACAATCCTCCTGACTCAGCTTCCCAAAATGCTGGAGTTACAGGTATAAGCCACCATGCCAGGCCCCTAGTGGTGGTTGTAAAACATGTCTACAAATTCCTTCACACTCCTGCTATCAAGACATGGAGTCTGTGTTCCCTCCTGCTGAAGCTGGACAGGTCTGACTGCCTCAAAGAACAGAATTCACCAAGAGTGATGCTGAAGACTGGGTTAGAAAAGTCTATGAAGTTTTCTGCCAGGTGCTAATGGGATGCTAGTTCTGGGAGCCTTTAGCTGTCATGTAAGAAGTATAGTTATCCTGGGACTGCTAAAGCATAAGACCATATGGAAAGACAGTGGTTGGAGAGGATGGGAAGGGTAGGATTGGGGAATGTGAAGGGGAATGGGAGGGTGGGAGGGATGGAGGGAGACACCTGCAGAATCCTAGCTTTTTCAGTGTTCTTAGACCAGGCATCAGATGTGGAAGACATATAAAGCCTTCCATTATGGGTTATTTAAATTGTGCCCCTCAAAAAGATACATTGCAGTCTTAACCTTAAGTACCTCCAGAATATGATCTTATTTGGAAATAGGATGTTACAGATGAAATTGGTTAAAATGAGATCATATTAGAGTAGGGTTAGCCCTTAATCCAACATGACTGGTGTTCTATGAGAAGAAGAGAAGAGACACAGAGCTAGAGACACACAGGGAAAAGGACATGTGAAGACCAAAGCAGAGCCTGGAGTTCTGCAGCTACAAGCCATGGAAAACCAAGGATTGCCAGCTACCACCAGAAGCTGGGAGGAGGCAAGAATACATTCTTCCCTAGGGGCAGCAGAGGGAACATGACCCTGCTGACACTTAGATTTCAGATTTCTGGCCTCAGAACTGTGAAAGAAAATTTTTTGTTGTTTTAAGCTGCCATGTTTATGGTACTTTGTTAAGGTAACCCTAGGAAACTAGTATGCCTTCCTTCAAGACAATCTCAGGCCCAGCCACTGCCTAACATAGTAAAACTAGCTGAGCCCAGTCAACCCCAAGATTCATGAATAAAATCAACAACTGTTATTGTGCTAAGCCACTGTTTTGGGGTGGTCTACTACACATTGATGGATAACTGGAATATCTGTTCTTTTCTCTATATACCAGCAATATTAACCAAAGAGTGTTACGTTACCTAGACTACCAATGTCTCCCCAAGGCAATAGATCCTTGACACTGTGAAGGAAGCCTTTCAATAATTATTCATGGGCTGATCTGCACCAAATCCCTTAATACTGTCTGTCTCATTCATTTGGCCTGACTGTCTCTATAGGTATAGACTGGGCCAGGCATGGTGGCTCATGACTAATCCTACCACTTTGGAAGGCCAAAGCAGGTGAATCACCTGAGGTCAGGAGTTCGAGACCAGCATGACCAACATGATGAAACTCCATCTCTACTGAAAATACAAAAATTAGCCAGGTGTGGTGGCACTGGTCTGTAGTCCCAGCTACTTGGGAGGCTGAGACAGGAGAATCAGTTGAACCCAGAAGGCGGAGGTTGCTGAGATGGCGCCACTGAACTCCAGCCTGGGTGACAGAGCGAGACTCCATCTCAAAAAATAAAAAAATAGCCGGGTGCAATGGCTCATGCCTGTAATCCCAGCACTTTAGGAGGCTGAGGCAGGTGGATCACAAGGTCAGGAATTCGAGACCAGCCTGGCCTATATGGCAAAACCCTGTCTCTACTAAAAATACAAAAATTAGCCTGGTGCAGTGGCAGGTGCCTCTAGTCCCAGCTACTCAGGAAGCTGAAGTAGGAGAGTCGCTTGAACCCAGGAGGTGGAGGCTGCAGTGAGCTGAGATCGCGTCACTGCACTCCAGTCTGGATGACAGAGCAAGACTCCATCTCAAAATAAATAAATAAATCAACGAACAAACAAAATTTTAAAAATTAAAATTATTATAATCCCAGCACTTTGGGAGGCCGAGGTGGGCGGATCACGAGGTCAAGAGATCAAGACCATCTTGGCCAACACGGTGAAACCCCATCTCTACTAAAAATACAAAAAAATTAGCCAGGCATGGTGGCACACACCTGTGGTCCCGGCTACTCGGGAGACTGAGGCGGAAGAATCGCTTGAACCCAGGAGGCAGAGGTTGCAGTGAGCCGAGACTGCACCACTGCACTCCAGCCTGGTGACAGAGCAAGACTCTGTCCCATAAAATAATAATAATAATTAAAATTATATATATACATATATATACTGATCTCTTTCTTTTGATCACATTGTAACCAATGCAGAGGGCTGCTTATTCATTTCCAAGTGATTATGGTTATCACTATTAGCTAAGTATCTCCCAGAAAAACCCAAACTCAAATTTAGTGTCTGTTAAGAATATAAAGTTGTATGTATATTATGATTATTGGCTTGGGGAAAAATGCATAAATAGGCTAAAAACTGTAAGGGAACACTGAGGAACAGTTTTATTTGAATGGTAGAGACATAACAGTACCTATATTTACCAGGTTCTACTTTGTGCAGGTCCAGTGCCAGTCACTTTACAGACATAGTCTATAATTATCAGATTTATCCTGTAAGGAGGAGACTATGATCCTTACTTTACAAATGAGGAAACAGAGTCTAAGAGAAACTAGGTAGGAAAAATAGGCTGATACAGCTGGAAAGTGGCAGAATCTGGTTTCAAATCCATGCCTGCACTCATTCTCCCTACCATGGATGGATTTTTCTTTTCTATTTAGTGCTGATATTTAATTAATACATAAATCCCAGTGCCCAAAAGTCTGGTTCTGGCATGAAGGTTCCTCTGACTACACTTCCCCTGGCAGTCCTGAAGCAGCAGTTGAATACATTTTTCAGGGAGAAACAAGACCACATACCTAAATGTAGCTGGACATCTTTCACCTCCAGAGTGCTGGACTTGCGATGCCGTGCAAGCTGACAGGCTGCTGTCACTACACTCTCGATAAAATCATCAGCAATCTGCAGCAGCATCTGGGGAAGGTAAAGTAGGGAGAGTCACCACGACATTGGCAAATAGGATTCTGGTGATGGGACAACTGCTTTCTGCTTAGGTTACATATCTAGTCAGGATTTCTAGTAGAAGGCTGGAATCAGCATTTGGGCTAAGGTGGGGAAGAGGAATGAGAAGGACAAAAAAAAAACATTACCCAGGTTGAGTGCAATTCACATCTTTCTTTTTTTTTTTTATTTTTATTTTTATTTTTATTTTTATTTTTTTTTTTTTAAAGAGAAAGAGAGGAAATTAGGAAGGAGGAAAAAGGAAGAGAAAGAGAGAGACAGAATGGGGAGGAGGGAGAAGGAAAAGAAAGAGGGAGAGAGAATGGGAGTATTGATTTCTTGCCCAGGCTAGAATGCAATTTAGTAATGGGTATTGAAAACCTCTTTTATACTGATAATTATACTTAATGATGTAGTCAGGAAGGAATAAGGGAAGAAGATAACAAACAAACAGCCAACCAATATTTAATTTAAACCTATGAAATGCTATGTGATTACTGAGGAGTGATTTACTTCCAATTATATAGTCACCTTTGGAATAGGTGTGAGGTGGTAATGTATGTTTTGTGTATTTGAAGTGGAGAGTTCTATAAATGTTTATTAAGTTTACTTGTTCCGGGTCTGAGTTCAAGTTCTGAATATCCTTGTTAATTTTCTATCTCGTTGATCTATAGAATCGTTAGCTCTTCTTGTTGCATTGATCCTTTTGCCATTATGTAATGTCATTCCTCGCCTCTTTTGATCTTTGTTGCTTTAAAGTCTACTTTATCAGAGGCGAGAATTGCATCTCCTGCTTTTTGTTTATTGGTTTATTTTTACTCTCTGTTTGATTGGTAAATCTTCCTCCTTCTCTCTGAGTCTTTGTGTATTGTTGCATGTAAGATGGGCCCGGATGTAGCATACCGATGGGTTTTGGCTTTTTATCCAATTAAAATATATATAAGTTTAATACCGGCGTTTGATGCTAGCTGGCTGTTTTGCCCATTAGTTGATGTAAATTTTTTATTGTGTTAAAGTTCTTTGCTTTTTGATATATTTTTGGAAAGGCTGATATTGGTTGTTCCTTTATATGTATAGTGCTTCTTTCAGAAGCTCTTGTAGAGCAGGCCTGGTGGTGGTGAACTCTCTAAGTACTTGTTTGTTCGCAAAAGACTTAATTTTTCCTTCACTCATAAAGCTTAGTTTGCCTGGATAGGAAATTCTGGGTTGAAAGTTCTTTTCTTTAAGGATGTTAAATATTGGTCCCCACTCTTTTCTGGCTTGTAGGGTTTCTGCTGAGAGATCTGCTGTAAGTCTGATAGGTTTCCCTTTATGGGTAACCTGACCTTTCTCTCTGGCTGCCCTTAGTATTTTCTCCTTCATTTCAACCCTAATAAATCTGGCGATTATGTGCCTTGGGGTTGGTCTACTTGAAGAATATCTTTGTGGTGTTCTCTGTATTACCTGGAGTTGAATATTACCCTGCCTTGCCAGGTTGGGAAAATTTTCCTGAATGATATCCTGAAGAGTATTTTCCAACTTGGATTCATTCTCTTCATCACATTCAGGTACACCTATCAAACGTAAATTAGGTCTTTTCACATAGTCCCATATTTCCTGGAGACTTTGCTCATTCCTTTTCATCCTTTTTTCTGCATTCTTGTCTTCTCGTTTCATTTCACTGAGCTGGTCCTCGACTTCTGATATCTTTCCTTCTGCTTGATCAATTCGACTGTTTAAACTTGTGCATGCTTCGCGAAGTTCTCGTGTTGTGTTTTTCAGCTCCATCAATTCACTTATATTCTTCTCTAAATTGTCCATTCTCGTTAACATTTCGTCAAACCTTTTTTCAAGGTTCTTAGTTTCTTTGCATTGGGTTAGAACAAGTTCTTTTAATTCACAGAAGTTTCTTATCACCCACGTTTTGAAACCTGCTTGTTATTGGAACACACGTGTAATCTATTAAGCCTTGTTCCGTTACTGATGAGGAATTGCAATCCCCTGTAGAGGGAGAGGCATTCTGATTTTGAGTATTCTCTACCTTTTTACGCTGGTTTCTTCCCTTCATTATATATTTGTCCGTCTGTCGTCTTTATAATTACTGACTTTCTAACTGGGTCTCTGACGTCCAACTTGTTGATTCCCTGCGCCGAAATCTGAGCAATCCACTGAGCCGGCCAAAACAGCGGTGTTAAGATTGATGGTGCTTTTCTGCCCGGGAATCTCCGGACTCTGCACCAAGAACTGGCGTGCTAAGGCACCAGCAAAACCGCCACGCCGGCCACAAGAGTCGCCCTGGCGACCCGTGGAGCTCTTCCACTGGGAATCTCCTGGTCCGTGAGCAACTAATATTTGTCTGAAAGTGTGGCGTCCTCTCGTTCTTTGCGCTTTCACTGGGAGGTACGTGCCCGAGCTGCTAATCATCAGCCATCTTGGATCTCTCTCCCGCAATTCACATCTTTCTGAGCATATACTTTCTTTTTTTTTTTTTGAGATGGAATCTCGCTCTTGTTGCCCAGGCTGGAATGCAATGGCATGATCTTGGTTTTCTGCAACCTCCGCCTCCTGGGTTCAAGCAATTCTCTTGCCTCAGCCTCCCAAGTAGCTGGGATTACAGGCGCCCACCACCACGCTCAGCTAATTTTTATATTTTTAGAGAAGGGGTTTCACCATGTTGGCCAGCTGGTCTGGCTAGAGTAGCCTGGTAGTAACCTCCGGAGTAGCTGGGATTACAGGTGCCCGCCACCACACCCAGCTAATTTTTCTATTTTTAGAGATGGGGTTTCACCATGTTGGCCAGGCTGGTCTCAAACTCCTGACCTCAGGTGATCCGCCCATCTCAGCCTCCCAAAGTGCTAGGATTACAGACTTGAGCCACAGCGCCCAGCTTGAGCAGATACTTTCTACCTGGCAGTGATCAACTATTCCAATCCCTATCTTTCATATCTTTATTAGTGGGAAAATAAAAGTGAATCATTTGAATTCCTCACTCACAGTCTCTTAAAAGCACTTTTGTTTCCATTATCTCACTTAGTCCTTATAATAATCCTGTGAAGAAAATCGGACATGGATTTTATTCATTCTATAGAGGATTTTAGAGACTCAGAGAGACTAATTTGTTCATGGCCATGTAAGGAGAAAGCAGAAGGCTAGGTGCAGTGGCGCATGCCTGTAATCCCAGCACTTTGGGAGGCCGAGTTGGAAGGATTATTTGAGGTCAGAAGTTTGAGACCAGCCCAACAATACTGAAAGACCCTCATCTGTATTTAAAAATAAATAAATTGAGGGTGGACATGGTGGCTCACCCCGTAATCCCAGAACTTTGGGAGGCTGATGTGGGCAGATCATTTGAGGTCAGAAGTTCGAGACCAGCCTGACAACATGGTGAAACCCAGTCTTTAAGGGTCAGGTGCGGTGGCTCACTCCTGTAATCCCAGCACTTTGGAAGCTCAAGGCAAGTGGAACACCTGAGGTCAGGAGTTTGAGACCAGCCTGACCAACATAGTGAAACCCTGTTTCTACCAAAAATACAAAATTAGCTGGGCATGGTGGCGGGCACCTGTAATCCCAGCTACTCTGGAAGTTGAGGCAGGAGAATCTCTGGAATCCAGAATGCAGATGTTGCAGTGAGCCAAGATGGTACCATGGCACTCCAGCCTGGGTGACAAGAGTGAAACTCCGTCTCAAAAAAAAAAAAAAAGCCAGACATGGTGGCTCACGCCTGTAATCCCAGCTACTTGGGAGACTGAGGCAGGAGAATCTCTTGAACCTGAGAGGCAGAGGTTGCAGTGAGCAGAGATCATACCACTGAACTCCAGCCTGGGCGACAGAGTGAGACTCCATTTCGAAATAAATAAAGTAAAGTAAAATATTAATCCACAAAGACATCAGCAACAGAAGAGAAAATCTTAATGGGCAAGAATTTCCAATAAACTTTTTTTTCCTGAGCCTTACCATAGAAAAGAACCAATAACTTTTTTTTGTTTGTTTTTGAAACAGGGTCTCCCTCTATTGCCCAGGTTGGAGTACAGTGGCCCAATCATGGCTCACTGCAGTCTAAACCTCTTGGGCTAAAGCAGTCCTCCCATCTCAGCTTCCCAAGTAGCTGAGACTACAGGTATGTGTCATCAGGTCTAGCTAATTTTTAAAATTTTTATAGTGATGGGGTCTGTAATCCCACGACTTTGGGAGGCCAAGGTGGGTGGGTTGCTTGAGCCCAAGAGTTCCAGACCAGCCTGGGCAACATGGTAAGACCTCATCTTTATAAAAGATTTAAAAATTAGCCAGGTGTGGTGGCGCACACCATAGTCACAGTTACTTGGAAGGCTGAGGTGAAAGGATCACTTGAGCCCAGGAGGTTGAGGCCACAGTGAGCTATGATCATGCCACTGAACTCCAGCCTGGGTGATAATGAGACCCTGTCATTGAAAAAAAAAAAAAAAAAAGGAAACTGGCTGGGCGTGGTGACTCACACCTGTAATCCCAGCACTTTCGGAGGCCAAGGTGGGTGGATCACCTGAGGTCAGGAGTTCGAGACCAGCCTGACTAATATGGTGAAACCCTGTCTCTACTAAAAATACAAATATTAGCTGGGCATGGTGGCGGGCGCTGTAATCCCAGCTACTCGAGCAGCTGAGGCCAGGAGAATCACTTGAACCCAGGAAACGGAGGTTACAGAGAGCCGAGACCATGTCATTACCCTCCAGCCTGGGCGACAAAGCGAGACTCCATTTCAAAAAAAAAAAGAAGTTAAAGGATAAACCAAACCTCCAGATAGGAGACTGGAAGATTTTTCTCTGGAGATACTGAATGATTCCAGAGAAAAGACTTACAGATACTGACATATAGGGAATCTTCCATTAGGAAGGTTGACTTATAGACCAAATTACTCTGAAGTAATATCTGTGGTCTGCTAGCATGAACTGAGACCAGCTCATAAAAGTCAATTATGTACCTCTTTTCCCAAGTTTTAATTCAGTGATGTCATGTTGGGAGGAATAGTTACACTGCAGAAATCATAAAGTACTGCAAATCAGGCCTTTATCTCCAAAGAGCAGGTTGTTAAACATTTACCTATAAATCACTGGGCCAAATCCATCAATTATGCTTCAAATCAGCTTTTCAGTGAATCTTTTTTTTTTTTTTTTTTTGAGATGGGGGGTCTCACTCTGTGGCCCAGGCTGGAGTACAATGGTGCAACCTTGGCTCACTGCAACCTCCAACTCCTGGGTTCAAGTGATTCTCCTGCCTCAGCTTCCTGAGTAGCTGGGACTACAGGTGTGCACCACCATCCCCGGTTAATTTTTTGTATTTTTAGTAGAGATGGGGTTTCACCATGTTGGCCAGGTTGGTCTTGAACTCCTGACATCAGGTGATCCACCCACTTCAGTCTCCCAAAGTGCTGGGATTACAGGCAGAAGCCACCATGCCCAGCTACAGTGGGTCATTCTTTAAGAATGAATAGCCAGAGTTGGGTGTGGTGGCTCACACCTGTAATCCCAGCACTTTGGGAGGCTGAGGTGGATGGATCACTTGAGGTCAGAAGTTCGAGACCAGCCTGGCCAACATGGTGAAACCCCATCTCTAATAAAAATATGAAAATTAGTCAGGTATGGTGGCTTGCACCTGTAATCCCAGTTGCTCAGCAGGCTGAGGTGAGAGAATCACTTGAACATGGGAGATGGAGTTTGTAGTGAGCCAATATCGTGCCACTGCACTCCAGCCTGAGCGACTGAGCAAGACTGTGTCTCAAAAAAAAAAAAGATAAGGAAAGTTATATAGGCCAGCAGGCATGGTAGCTCATGCCTGTTAATCTCAGCACTTTGGGAGGCTGAGTGAGGTGGGTGGATCACCTGAGGTCAGGAATCCGAGACCAGCCTGGACAACATGGCAAAACCCCATCTCTACTAAAAATACAAAAATTAGCCAGGAGTGGTGGCATGTGCCTATAATCTCAGCTACTCGGGAAGCTGAGGCAGGAGAATCACTTAAACCTGGGAGGCAGAGGTTGCGGTAAGCTGAGATCGCGCCACTATACTCCAGCCTGGGTGACAGAGCATGATTCTGTTTCAAAAAAACAAAAACAAAAACAAAAAACAAAGAAAGTTATATGGCACATTTGTGAGAGGTATAACAAAATTCTCATCTACCGGGGGCCAGGTGCGGTGGCTCACGCCTATAATCCCAGCACTTTCAGAGGCCGAGGCGGGTGGATCACGAGGTCAAGAGATAGAGACCATCCTGGTCAACATGATGAAACCCCGTCTCTACTAAAAATACAAAAAAAAATTAGCTGGGCACGGTAGCACGTGCCTGTAGTCCCAGCTACTCGGGAGGCTGAGGCAGGAGAATTGCCTGAACCCAGGAGGCGGAGGTTGTAGTGAGCCGAGATCGCGCCATTGCACTCCAGCCTGGGCAACAAGAGCGAAACTCCGTCTCAAAAAAAGAAAAAAAAAAAAAGAAATATAGAAGAATGTTACAGAAACAGCTAAACTTATTGAAAATGATTGCCTATGAGCAACACGCTATGCCCCCTTTAACAGGCAAAAGTACCAGCAGTTATTGGGTGTAAAGCATTAGGCATTCTCCTAGATGTGTATAAATTGCAATAACCCTGCAGGTAAATAATGTCCATACCGTACTAATATAGGAGAAACCTAAGTCTCAAAAACTTAGGTGACTTGTCTACAGCAACACAGCTGGTATGTGGAAGGGCCAAGAATCAAATTTAGATTTGTCTCTGCTCTTATTTTATTATTATTTTTTGAGACAGAGTCTTGCTCTGTCACCCAGGCTAGAGTACAGTGTCGTGATCTCAGTTTACTGCAACCTCAGCCTCCCAGGTTCAAGCGATTCTCCTGCCTCACCCTCCCAAGTAGCTGGGATTACAGGCATGTACCACCATGCCCAGCTAAATTTTCTTTTTACTTTTAGTAGAGATGGGGTTTCACCATGTTAGCCAGGCTGGTCTCAAACTCTTGACCTCAAGTGATCTGCCTACCTCAGCCTCCCAGAGTGTTGAGATTACAGACATGAGCCACTGTGCTGGCCTTTTTTTTTTTTTTTTTTTGGTGCAACCTCCGCCTTCCAGGTTCAAGCGATTCTCCTCTCAGCCTCCCAAGCAGCTGGGATTATAGGCACCCACAACCACATCTGGCTAATTTTCGCATTTTTAGTAGAGACAGGGTTTCACCTTGTTGGTCAGGTTGGTCTCAAAGTCCTGACCTCAGGTGATCCACCCACCTTAGCCTCCCAAAGTGCTGGGATTACAGGCATGAGCCACCGCGCCCAGCCTTTTTTTTTTTTGAGATGAAGTCTCACTCTGTTGCCCAAGCTAGAGTGCAGTGGCACGATCTTGGCTCACTGCAACCTCTGCCTCCTGGGTTCAAGCGATTCTCCTGTCTCCTAAATAGGTGAGACTATAGGCGTGTGCTACCATGCCTGGCTAATTTTTGTATTTTTAGTAGAGATGGGATTTCACTATGTTGGCCAGGCTGGTCTCCAACTCCTGACCTCATGATCTGCCCACCTCAGCCTTCCAAAGTGCTAGGATTACAGGTGTGAGCCACCATGCCCGGCCCTCTTTTTTTTTTGGAAACAGGGTCATGCTCTGTCACCCAGGCTGGAGTGCAGTGGTGCAATTTTGTCTTACTGCAACCTTGGCCTCCCAGGTTTAAGAACACCTCAGCCTCCCTAGTAGCTGGAACTATAGGGGCACACCACCATGCTCAGCTAATTTTGTAATTTTTTGCAGAGACAATGTCTCACTATATTGCCCAGGCTGGTTTGAACTTCTGGGCTCCAGCAATCTTCCTACCTCAGTCTCTCAAAAGGCATGAGCCACTGCATCTGGCCTGTCTGTGCTCTTAACCACTATGCTATACCAGTTCTCAGGGACCAGTTTCTGGGGTACCCAACCCCACCTTACCTCCTCCACATCTTCATCCAACTGCTCATTAGGATCCACTTCTCTTACTAAGTCCTGCAATTTCTTCTTGGTCAATACCTAAAGTTAATTGGGAAAAGACTTTTCAGCCAAGTATTAAGGAAATGAAATAGATCATTACCCTGTAAAGAAGAAAGGCTGTCAAATTGTTGGGTTTAGTTTCCACTTTCCAAAGAGTTCACAGTCTGCCCTACCTGACTATGCTGCTATAAGACTACACTGTCAAGACAGAAGTAACTTAGGGAAAGGCGGAAAGAGCAGTTTGAAGACAGGCCAGCATCCAGCTGTCAGACTGTATATTTCACCCTCATGTATTTTTCTCACTGTGCCTATCTACATGAAGAAATTTGCAATTCTCTGACCACCACAAATTGTACCATGCCCCTTGCCTTTAGGCAAGTTTTTTTTTTTTTTTTTTTTTTTTTTTTGAGACAGGGTCTCACTGTATTGCCCACTGGAGTGCAGTGGCATGATCGTTGCTCACTGTCGCCTTGATTGACAAGCTCTCCCACCTAAGCTTCCCAGGTAGCTGGGACCATAGGCACATGCCATCACACCTGGCTACTTTTATTTTTTTGGAGAGATGGGCTCTCACTATGTTGTGCAGCCTGCTCTTAAACTCCTGGGCTCAAGTGATTCTTCCACCTTGGCCTCCCAAAGTGCTATACATGCTCTTCCTCCCTTCTTCCTACGTGCTCACCTCATAGTGCCTCTTTGTGATCCCTTTCCTAGCCCATCCCAGTAGAAGTAACCACTTCCTCGTTTGGCCTCTATTGTACCTTGTGCACCCTTTTTCATTGTGCATATTTATACACTTCCCTGTTTCTGACTTAATAGGCTAACACTCTCTGAGGGCAGCCTTCATAAAGGAAATGTCATGTTACATATGTATGCCATTAAAAAGTGATCAAGCTCCTTCCTCCCCACTCCTCGGATAAAATAAAAATAAAATTTAAAAAGTAATCAAAAGAAAGTCAGGCACAGTGATCTATGCCTGTAGTCCCAGGTACTCAGGAAGCTGAGACAGGAGGATCACTTGAGGCCATGAGTTGAAGACTGCAGTGAGCTACAATTGTGCCACTACACTCCAGCCTGGGGAACACAGCAAGCCCTCCGCCTATAATCTGAGCACTTTGGGAGGTTGAGGCAGGCGGATCAAGAGGTCAGGAGTTCGAGACCAGCCTGGCCAATATGGTGAAACTCCATCTCTACTAAAAAATATAAAAATTAGTTGGGCATGGTGGTGGGCACCTGTAGTCCCAGCTGCTCAGGAGGCAGAAGCAGGAGAATCACTTGAACCCAGGAGGTGGAGGTTGCAGTGAGCTGAGATCATGCCACTGCACTCCAGCCTGGGTGACACAGTGAGACTCCATATAAAAAAAACCAAAAAGGGCTAGGTGCAGTGGCTCACGTCTGTAATCCCAGCACTTTGAGAGGCTGAGGTGAGCGGATCACGAAGTCAAAAGATCAAGAACATCCTGGCCAACTCCATGAAACACTGTCTCCACTAAAAATAGAAAAAGAATAGCTGGGCACGTTGGAGCTCCCCTGTAGTCCCAGCTACTCAGGAGACTGAGGTAGGAGAATTCTTGAACCTAGGAGGCGAAGGTTACAGTGAGCCGAGATCACGCCACTGCACTACAGCCTGAGGACACAGCAAGCTCTATCTCCAAAAAAAAAAAAAAAAGGGCCAGGCACAGTGGCTCACGCCTGTAATCTCACCAGCATTTTGGAAGGCCGAGGCGGAGGACTGCCTAAGCTCAGGTATTTGAAACCAGCCTGGGCAACATGGCGAGACTGCATCTCTACTTTAAAAAAACATCTAAATATATATATGTGTATATATATATACACACACACACACATATATATATAAAATTTTTAAAAATTTTTAAAAAATAGGCACTTTTCTTTCTTTCTTGCTCTAAAGCTTCTAGTAAAATTCCACTAAAAATAAAAAAAGATAGAGAACGAAAGAGAAAAAAAACCAAAAGACATATACTAAAATGCTAACCATGGCTATTTTATGGTGGTGGCATTAGAATTACATGCTATTTATTTTTTGTGTATTTCTGCAGCTTCTGTAATAAACACATATAATTTTTGATATAAGAAAAAAAGAAAAATTTTTTTTTTGTTTTTTCGAGGCAGAGTTTTGCTCTTGTTGCCCAGGCTGGAGTGCAATGGCTTAATCTCGGCTCACTGCAACCTCTGCCTCCCAGGTTCAAGTGATTCTCTTGCCTCAGCCTCCTGAGTAGCTGGGATTATAGGCATGTGCCACCACACCT
The DNA here is from genome assembly GCF_030222135.1 of Aotus nancymaae. Taxonomy (NCBI): domain Eukaryota; kingdom Metazoa; phylum Chordata; class Mammalia; order Primates; family Aotidae; genus Aotus; species Aotus nancymaae. The sequence continues at coordinate 25,227,625 of NW_026988467.1, forward strand.
GGCTAATTTTGTATTTTTAGTAGAGACAGGGTTTCTCCATGTTGGACAGGCTGGTCTCGAACTCCCAACCTCAGGTGATCCACCCACTTGGCCTCCCAAAGTGCTGGGATTACAGGCATGAGCCACCGTGCCTGGCCAAAAATAATTTTCTAAAATGAATATTCAGCTGGGCATGGTGGCTCACATCTGTAATCCCAGCACTTTGGGAGGCAGAGGAGGGAAGATCACTTGAGGCCAGCCTGGGCAACACAGCAAGACCTTGTCTCTACAAAAAAAAAAAAAATTAACCAAGCATGATGGTGCATGCCTATGGTTCTAGCTACTCAGGAGGCTGAGGCGGGAAGATTGCTTGAACTCAGAAATTTGAGGCTATAGCGAGCTATGATTATACCATTGCACTCTAGCCTGGGCAAGAGAGCAAAACCCTTTCTCTAAAAAATAAATAAATATTTGTTAATGATGTCTCATATCTATCCATTCTTCTTCATTCTATCCTAATCACCTAATTCAAGCCTTCACTACATGTCTTGATTTATTGCACAAGTCTTAGAACTGGTCATCCACCCAGTCTAACACCCTTTTCTACCCCTCCTGTCCCCTTACTGCCAAGTTACTCCTCTATAGGACACACTATTTTTATTACGTATTTTTACTTCTTTATTAAATATCTGCAAAGATTGTATATTACCTAAAAGTTCCAATGGAAACTTACTAGTACAGGGTCACTATGTTCTGCCATAACCCTACCTACACAAATGTTTTTTTTTTGAGGCGGAATTTCTCTCTTGCTGCCCAGGCCGAAGTGCGATGTCGCGATCTCAGCTCATGGCAACCTCTACCTCCTGGGTTCAAACGATTTTCCTGCCTCAGCTTCCCAAGTAGCCGGGAATACAGGCATGCGCCACCACGCCCAGGTAATTTTGTATTTTTAGTAGAGATGGGGTTTCACCATGTTGGCCAGGATAGTATTGATCTCCATGTTTGTTAGGCTCCTCTCAAACTCCTGACCTCAGGTTATCCGCCCGCCTTGGCCTCCCAAAGTGCTGGGATTACAAGCTTGAGCCACCACACCCAGCTACCTATACAATTTTAAATTCTGTCTTCTACAACAGACTCCATATTCAAAAGAGGCTGATCTCCTGATTGTCTGCCCAACCATCCCTCATTAACCTTTGCCAGTTCCTTCACTCATTCCCTTGAAATACTGGGCCAACTCATTCATTTTTTTCTAGACAGCCTACGAAACCCAAGTCAAAGAGATTATACTTATTTCTTGTGGCTCTGGAGGCAAAATCAGAATTATGGGTAGAAAGAAGGGAGCAGATTTTAGAATCACTGCAGAAAATTAATAATGGCAGGAATTGGATGAACTAGAAGATGGAATGGCTAGAACCAAGAGCATTTCCATCATAGGAAAAATTTATTTAACAACTATATAGTTAACATATATATAAAACACCTATCAAAATGAAAGAAAAAAACGTATCACAGGCAAGGTATTGTGTTAGTGTGTATGGATGGATGGATGTATACATGCATGCACACAACAATATACAACACAGTAAAACTTGTTAAACACTGTACATGATAATTTGCTAAAGAATGTTAGAGGAGCATATATTCAGGGCAAATTGAATCTGTGTCTCCTGAGTTGGGGTCCTCAAATTTGGCCCAAATAAACTCTCTACTTACATTAAAATAAACAAACTTGACTAGCCTTAAAAAAACAAACAAACAAACAAACAAACAAAAAAAGTTAGAAATCCACAAAAGGGAAAAGACCTTTTCAGCTAAGAGAAAAAGGCAGCATATATGATGGACATCTCTTAAGCATTACAGGTTGAAATAACAGGTAAGAGGTGGCTACAGGGAAGAAAGATTAAGAGGATGATACCTGATTGTTTTCAGGGCTAAGACGACCTCCTGTACCAGGAGTGCCTGGTATCTTTACCACTGTAGTACTATTGGCCATGGAGCCTTGTGGAGGGGTGCTGGCTGGTTCCGGTTTTATGGATGAGAAATTGGAGAGGTTGATTAGGGCTGAGGGGCCAAACTGGTTCATAATCTGCCGAGCTTTGGACTTCAGCTCATAGAGCTTATCGAGATCCTGTTTCTTTTTGGAGCTGTGAGGACCAAGGCCAATTAACTGAAGAAGAAAAGCATAAGAATTAGTTCTAGAAGAACCTGTAATAAAGGATGAGTCTTGAGAGTAAAAAGAGGCCTGGTACAATGGTTCACAACTGTAATCCCAGCACTTTGGGAGGGCCAGGTGGGCAGATCACTTGAGGCCAGTAGTTCAAGACCAGCCTGGGCAACATAGCGAGACCTCATCTCTACCAAAAAAAAAAAAAAAAAAAGTAAGTAAAATCAGGTAGGTCTGTTAGACTTTGAGAGTTCTTCAGTATATATGGAATGGTGACCATTTAATACCTACATGTTAAAAATTGAGGGAATGAAGAATGGTTATTGCTTTCACCTGACATTTAGAAACCATCTCTTCTCTAAATGTTAAATAAAATTGTCCACAAAACGGAAACAAGGAAGAAAGTAAATGGAATAAGGAATCTTATGTACAAAAATAAACTAGGGTTGGGTGCAGTGGCTCATTGTTATCCCAGCACTTTGGGTGCCTGAAGTGGATCACTTGAGCCCAGGAGTTACAGAATAGCCTGGGCAACATAGGGAAGCCCTATCTGCAAAAACTTAGCTGGGGCTGGGCGTGGTGGCTTACGCCTATGATCCCAGCACCTTGGGAGGCCAAAGCGGGTGGATTACCTGAGGTCAGGAGTTCAAGAGAAGCCTGACCAACATGGTGAAACCCTATCTCTACCAAAAATACAAAAAAATTGGCTGGGCATGGTGGCACACTCCTGTAATCCCTCCCAGCTACTGGGAAGGCTGAGGCAGGAGAATCATTTGAACATGAGAGACAGAGCTTGCAGTGAGCCAAGATCATGCCACTGTACTCCAGCGTGGGCAACAGAATGAGACTCTGTCTCAACAAACAAACAAACTAACTAAACAAAAAACCACTTAGGGGCTGGGATGGAGGCTCACGCCTATAATCCCAGCACTTTGGGAGGCCCAGGCAGGCAGATCACCTGAGGCTGGGAGTTCAAGACCAGCCTGGCTAACATGAAGAAACCCTGTCTCTACTAAAAATAAAATTAGCCAGGCATGGTGGCACATGTAATCCCAGCTACTCGAGAGGCTGAGGCAGGAGAACTGCTTGAACCCGGAAGGCAGAGGGTGCGTTGAACTGAGATTGCACCATTGCACTCCAGCCTGGGCAACAAGAGTGAAACTCCATCTCAAAAAAAAAAAAAAAAAAAAAAAAAATCCCACTTGGCTGGACCCACTTAGCATGTAGTCCTAGCTACTTGGGAGGCTAAGGGAGGAGGACTGCCTGAATCCAAGAAGTTGAGGCTGCAATGAGCTGTGATCATACCACCACTGCACTCCAGCCTAGGTGACAGAGTGAGACATTGTCTAAAAATAAAATAAAAGTAAACTAGAATAAGACATTTTTGAGAACTTTGTAAAAATAGTTAAGTACTACATGCATTACTTTTAAAGTATCAAATAATGTTAAATTCAAATAAGTCATGGCACAATCGCATCCTTTAAAAAAAACAGTCACAAAGCTTAACAATACAGACTAGTTCATTTTGGCATTTCAAACATGCTTAAGTCTATGTCAGGGGTATGCCCAAAAAACATAACTTTTAGCCTTTGTTAAAAGTAAACTCCTTTTTATCAAGAGCAATTTTTCTCTGAGTGTTAGCAATCTAAGTACATGCAGAGACCCTAGCCTGAAGCAGCTGAGACTCCTGAATCTTAGAGCCATGAGGTTTACTCTGTGGACGTCAGCTTGGGTGTCATGACAATCAGAAGCACATTCACCAAGTTTTGCCCACAGTACCCTCAAACTTACTTACAGCTATCTGAGTGTCTAGATCTTTAATTACATCAGCAACAGCTGTGAGCCCGGTGAAATGAGAGGCAGCCATTTTCAAAAGCTACCTGTAAATGAACAACTAGCATCAAGCAATATCCTTGCCATGGAATCATTTTAGTTGCATGGCCTGGTACATCTTTACCAACGAGGATCCAAGCAAATGGATATGGAAAAATATACCTCCTTTTCCTTAGTGGGAGCCAAAACAAACATCTCCACCTCTTTTATAAGCAACTTTGAAAATTAATTAATGATGATTATGGCACATATAGACCATTTTTGGTTTTTTTTAGACAGAGTCTTACTCTGTCACCAGGCTGGAGTGCAGTGGCGCATTCTCAGTTCACTGCAACCTCCACCTCCTGGGATCAATCAATTCTCCTGCCTCAGCCTCCCAAGTAGCTGGGACTACAGGCACACACCACCAAGCCCAGCTAATTTTTGTATTTTTATTAGAGATGGGGTTTCACCATGTTGGCTAGGATGGTCTCAATCTCTTGACCTTGTAATCCACCCACCTCGGCCTCCCAACGTGCTGGAATTACAGGTGTGAGCCACTGCACCCAGCCTAGACCATCTTCTTATAAAATGAATGTCTGCTGTCAGGGATAAGCTAACAGCATATGGAATATTTTATTGGGCAAAATTGTGGGATACGAACCTACGGAAGTTATGTCAATGGCTTTCAGAACTCGGTAAAAGTTGGCAACATAAATGTCTATCTGTATCTATTCTACTCTTTTCTCTAGTGCTGAGTTCTTCCTCAACACACTGTCTTTCTAATATGAGAAATGTGGCCTGGCCCAGTGCCTCACGCCTGTAATCCCAGCACTGTGGGAGGTCAAGGCAAGCAGATCACTTGAGGTTAGGAGTTTGAGACCAGCCTGGACAATATGTTGACACCTGGCATCTACTAAAAATACAAAAACTAGCCAATAGCCAGGCCTGGTGGCAAGTGCTTGTAATCCCAGCTACTTGGAAGGCTGAGGCAAGAGAATCACTTGAACTCAGGAGGTACAGTTTGCAGTGAGCTGAGATCAGGCCACTATACTCCAGCCTGAACGACAGAGCAAGACTCTCAAAAAAATAAATAAATTAAAAAAAAAAATAATAATAATGATAATATGAGAAATCATGTTCTCCTGGTTTACTCTCAATAAAAGCAACTAAGTATGTACTGGTTTAAAAAAAAAAAAAAAGATAAACTAAGCTGACTTGCTGGCCAAGAACCAGCTGAAAGGGACAGCAAGAGTATTAGGATCACTTGTTTATTTTAAGCATACTCCTTCTCCCCTTCTCTCCTATCAACAAACATTACCAATAGAAGAGTCAGCAGAGAAACCTTTCTTAACATGCTAATAGCTGTTCTAATATTAAGAAAGCTAATTATTTTCCCAACACAAGTTCTATGGAAAAGCCCCATTAAAGATTATCAAACTGGGCCGGGCACGGTGGCTCACGCCTATAATCCCAGCACTTTGGGAGGCCGAGACGGGTGGATCACGAGGTCAAGAGATCGAGACCATCCTGGTCAACATGGTGAAACCCTGTCTCTACTAAAAATACAAAAATTAGCTGGGCATGGTGGCGCACGCCTGTAGTCCCAGCTACTCGGGAGGCTGAGGCAGAAGAATTGCTTGAACCCAGGAGACAGAGGTTGCGGTTAGCCGACATTGCGCCATTGCACTCCAGCCTGGGTAACAAGAGTGAAACTCCATCTCAAAAAAAAAAAAAAAAAGATTATCAAACTGTATCCTCATCACTCTAGCCTCACACTGAACATACTATATCTCTCAAAACACTCCCACAACCTTCAAGGGACTTCCCAAATAATACTGAGTTATCACACAAAATAAGTGGAGACATTTTATAATAAAGATTTGTGAATGAGAATTTCTGTTATAACATCTGGAGACATAGCTGGGTGTGGTGGTATGCACCTGTAATCCCAGCTACTCAGGGGGCTGAGGTAGGAGTACTGCTTGAGCCCAGGAGTTTGAGGTTAGACTTGGCAACATTATGAGACACTGTCTCAATCTTTCTCTCTCTCTCTCTTTTTTTAAATTTTAAGACAAGGTCTCATTCTGTAGGCCAGGCTAGAGTGCGGTGGTGCAATCATGGTTGTCTGTAGCCTTGAACTTGTGGACTCAAGCAATTTTCCCATCCCAACCTCTTAAGTAGCTAGGACTACAGATGCACACCACTGCACCCAGCTAATTTTTTTTTTTTTGGTAGAGATGGGGTCTTGCTATGCTACCTAGGCTGGTCTCAAACCACCTGGCCTCAAGCAATTCCCCTGCCTCAGCCTACCTGCGTACTGAAATTATAGGCTTGGGCCACCACCACACTCAGTCCTGTCTCTTTAAAATTTTTTTTTTTTTTTGAGAGAAGTCTCACTCTGTCACCCAGGTTGAAGTGCAATGGTGTGGTCACGGCTCACTGCAACCTCCGCCTCCTGGGTTCAAGCAATTATCTTGCCTCAGCCTCTCGAGTAGCTGGGACTACAGGCATGTGCCACCACGCTCACCTAATTTTTGTATTTTTAGTAGAGACGGGATTTCACCACGTTGGCCAGGCTGGTCTAGAACTCCTGACCTTGTGATCCGCCTGCCTCAGCCTCCCAAAGTGCTGGGATTACAGGCATGAGCCACCATGCTCACCTCTTTAAAAAATTTTTTTAGGGCTGGGTGCGGTGGCTCACGCCTGTAATCCCAGCACTTTGGGAGGTCAAAGTGGGCAGATCACTTGAGATCAGGAGTTCGAGACCAGCCTGGCCAACCATGGTGAAACCTGTCTCTACCAAAATTACAAAAGATTAGCCGGGTGTGGTGGCAGGCGCCTATAATCCCAGCTACTGGAGGCTAAGGCAGGAGAATCCCTTGAACCCAGGAGGCAGAAGGTGCAGTGAGCCGAGACCTTAAGATTTGAAGACAAAAAAATGTGGCCTATCTACATAGTACCAAATACGAATATTCACATTACCAAATTAAGATTTTTTTTGTTTTCTTGTTTCCAGTGAGGTTGAATGAAATTAGGAAATAACCTTAAGGAATAGCTCCAGCGTCACTTTAATGAAATAAGTAGAGGCTGGGCATGGTGGCTCACGCCTGCAATCATAGCACTTTGGGAGGGCGAGGCAGGTGGATCACCTGAGGTCAAGAGTTTGAGACCAGCCTGGCCAACATTGTGAAACCCCATCTCTACTAAAAATAGGTAGATTAGTCGGGCATGGTGGCATGAGCCTGTAATCCCAGCTAGTCAGGAGGCTGAGACATGAACCTGGGAGGCAGAGGTTGCACTGAGCCGAGATAAGGCCATTGCACTGGCAACAGTGAGACTCCGTCTCAAAAAAAAAAAAAAAAAAGAAAAAAGAAAAAAGAAAGAAGTAAGTGTAACCTCTGGGGAAGGGAAAAAATCAGTTTCTCCCTAAGAAACTAGACAAAAATTTACTGCTGTCACTGACCTTGCTGAAAAGCAAACAATACTTCCAAATTTTGAATTCTGGCTAAGCAAGCTATTTCTTCCTATAAAAACAAAACAAAACAGATGATAACCAGACACCCACTGCCAGACTAACATTACCGTTAGTTTCCTAAACTATTCCTTGATATGGTAGGATTTTAAAAATGTAACACATTTGAGTGGGTGGCAATATATGGGTTTATACAACTGTCGAACTCCTCCCACTAAACATTTAAGATCTGTGCATTTTATTGTATGTAAATTATACTAAAACCAAGAACAGTAAATCAAACACCCCTCCAGCTCCCCAGGAAAAACACTGTACTCCTAGATATTCATCCTACAGAAAGGAAAACTTGAGTTCAAGACCAGCCTGGCCAATATGGTGAAACCCATCTCTACCAAAAAAAATGCAAAAATTAGCCAGGCAGGGGGTGTGTAATCCTTCAGGAGGCTGAGGTACAAGAATTTCTTGAAGCTGGGAGGTGGAGGTTGCAGTGAGCTGAGGTCTTGCCACTGCATTCCACCCTGGGTGACAGAGCAAGACTCCATCTCAAAAAAAAAAAAAACTAAAAAAGCTAGTCACAAAAGACTACATATTGTATGATTCCAAGTATATGAAATGTCCAGAATAGGTAAACCCATAAACAGAAAGTAGATTAGTGGTTGCCTATGGCCAGGGCATGTAGGAGAGGAATAGTGACTGACTGCTAATGGGTATTCGGTTTCTTTTAGGGGATAAAAAAATTGATCTAAAATTACGTTGTGATGGCTGTACAACCCTGACTGTATTAAAAAAAAAAACAAAAACCGAGGCAGGTGAATCACTAGGTCAAGAGATCGAGACCATCCTGGTCAACATGGTGAAACCCCGTCTCTACTAAAAATACAAAAAATTAGCTGGGCATGCTGGCGCGTGCCTGTAATCCCAGCTACTCAGGAGGCTGAGGCAGGAGAATTGCCTGAACCCAGGAGGCGGAGGTTGCGGTGAGCCGAGATCGCGCCATTGCACTCCAGCCTGGGTAACAAGACCGAAACTCCATCTCAAAAAAATAAAAATAAAAATAAAACACTGAATCATACTTTATTTTAACATGAATAACAGAAGCACTGTGGTTTGTCGAATCATACGCTTTAAATTGGTGATTTGTATATGTGAATGATCTAAATAAACTTTTTTTTTTTTTTTTTAACAAATGAGGAGGCTCATGAGATGGTCTCCAAGATAAATTGTTCAATGAATGAATGCAAGGTATAGAATGGGAGAATAATTTGCTATCATTTATTAAAACACACATATTGACCAGGTGTGGTGGCTCACACCTGTAATCCCAGCACTTTGGGAGGCTAAGGCAGGTGGATGACAAGGTCAGGAGTTCAAGACCAACCTGACCAAGATGGTGAAACACTATCTCTACTAAAAATACAAAAATTAGACGGGCACAGTGGCGGGCGCCTGTAATCACAGCTACTCAGGGGGCTGAGGCAGGATAATTGCTTGAACCCAAGAGGTGGAGGTTGCAGTGAGCTGAGATTGCACCAGTGCACTCTAGTCTGGGTGACAAAGCAAGACTCCATCTCAAAAATAAACAAACACACAAACACAGACACACAGTTGTAAATTCATAAATTATTCCTGGAAAGATACAAGAAACTGATAACAGAGGGAGGAGGAGGTATGGTGGTATCTGGGTGGCCTATGAGACCGAGATGGGAGAATCTTATTTTTCACTGTACACCCCAAATTCTGTATTATGTGCATATGTTACCTATGGAAAAAAAATTAACATAAACTACTATTTGGATTTTTTTCTCTGAAGAAATAGATCATACCCTTTTCTTTCTGGTTTGTTTCTGAGACACAGTTTCACTCTGTCACCCAGGCTGGAGTGCAGTGACGTGATCTCGGCTCACTGAAACCTTGGCCCCCTGGGTTGAAGCAATTTTCCTGCCTTAGCCTCCCAAGTAGCTGGGATTACAGGTGCACACCATCATACCCAGCTAATTTTTTTCTATTATTAGCAGAGACCGGGTTTTCCCACGTTGGTCAAGCTGGTCTCCAACTCCTGACCTCAAGTGATCTGCCCACCTTGGCCTCCCAAAGTGCTGGGATTACAGGCATGAGCCACTGTGCCTGGCCTTGTAATTTTTTTTTTTTTTTTTTAAGAGATGGGGTCTCGCTATGTTGCCCAGGCTGGAGTGCAGTGGCTATTCACAGGCGCCATCCCACTACTGATCAGCACAGGAGTTTTGACCTGCTCCATTTCCGACCTGGGCCGGTTCACCCCTCCTTAGGCAACCTGGTGGTCCCCCGCTCCCGGGAGGTCACCATATTGATGCCGAACTTAGTGCGGACAGCCGATCGGCATAGTGCACTACAGTCCAGAACTTCTGGACTCAAGAAATCCTCCAGCCTCAGCCTCCCAAATAGCTGGGACTATAGGCACGCACCACCGAGCCCGGCTGGAATTCCTTTTTGTTTGTTTGAAGAGATGGGATCTCACTGTTGTCTAGGCTGGAGTGCCATGGTGAAATCACAGCTCACTCTACCCCCAAAATCCTGGGCTCAAGCAATCCTCTTGCTTCAGTCTCTTGAGTAGCTGGGACTACAAGTGCAAGCCCCACCTGGCTAATTTTTTTCATTTTTTTTAGAGACAGGTGTCTTGCTATTTTGCCCAGGACAGCCCTGAACTCTTGGCCTCTATCAATCCTCTATCAAGCCCACAGCTTCTCAAATAGCTCTCAAATAGCTGGGATTATGTGCAAAAGACACCACACCCAACTCTAATCTGTTTATTTTTTTAGAGATGGGTCTTGCTTTGTGGCCTAGGCTGGAGTGCAGTGGTGTAATTATAGCTCACTACAGCGTCAACCAGCTGGACTCAAGCTATCCTCCCACCTCAGCTTCCCCAATAGCTGGAACTACAGATTCACACCACAATGCCAAGTCGTTTTATATGTTTTGTAGAGAAGAGGTATCATCATGTTGCCCAGGCTGCTCTCAAACTCTTGGGCTCAAGTGATCCTCCAGCCTCAGCCTCCCAAAGTGCTGGGATTATAGGCACAAGCCTCCATGCCCACATTTACACGAAAATAAATTCAGGGCCAGGCGCAGTGGCTCATGCTTGTAATCCCAGCACTTTGGGAGGCCAAGGCAGGCGTAGGATCAGGAGTTCGAGACCAGACTGACCAACATGGTGAAACCTTGTCTCCACTAAAACTAAAAAAATTAGCCGAGCATGGTGGTGTGCACCTGTAATCCTAGCTACTCAGGAGACTGAGGTAGGAGAATCACTTGAACCCGGGAGGTGGAGGTTGCAGTGAGCTGAGATCGCACCACTGCACTCTAGCCTGGGTGGCAGTTCCAGACTCCATCTCAAAAACAAAAAACAACAACAAAAAAAAGTTCAAAACTGATCACAGATGTAATGTAAAAATATGCAACATTTTAAAGAAAACAGGAAAACTCTTCAAGACTTCAGGTTAGTCAGAGTACTTAGATACAACACCAAAAGCACAATCCACAAAAGAAAAAAACTGATAGTGTGAACTTAGTCAAAATGTAAAACTTCCGCTCTTCAAAAGACAATAAGAAGATAAGTCATAGATTAGGAGAAAATACTTATAAATCACATAGCCAACAAATGACCTGTATCCAGAACACATAAAGAATTTTCATTGCAAAGGCTGGTGGGGGAGGAAAAAAACATTTTTTTTTCCCCAAATTGAACAATAAGAGAATAAGAACCCAATTTAGAAAATGGGCAGACTTAGCCTGGCATGGTGGCTCACGTCTGTAATCTCATCACTTTGGAAGGTCTTGGAGGGTGGGTCACCTGAGGTCAGGAGTTCGAGACCAGCCTGGCCAACATATAGTGAAACCCAGTCTCTACTAAAAAAATACAAAAATTAGCTGGGTTTGTTGGTACATGCCTATAGTCCCAGCTACTTGAGAAGCTGAGGCAGGAGAATCACTGGAACCTGGGAAGCAGAGGTTGCGGTGAGCTGAGATCACACCACTGCTCTACAGCCTGGGCAACAGAGCAAGACTCTGTCTCTCAAAAAAAAAAAAAAAAGAAAAGAAAAGAAAAAAAATGGGCAGACTGGGCATGATAGCTCATGCATGTAATCCCAGTACTTTGGCAGGCCAAGGCAGGAGGATTGCTTGAGCTCAGGAGTTTGAGACAAGCCTGGGTAACATAATGAGACTCTGACTTACTTAATTTATTTATTTAAATGGGCAAAAGATCTGAGCAGACTTTTCATCAAAGAAGATAAACAAATGGCAAATACGCACATGAAAAGATGCTCAATATCATTAGTCATCAGGAAGATGGGATTACACCTATATAAAATAGCTAAATGGCCGGGTGCGGTGGCTGATGCCTGGAATCCTAGCTAGTACTTTGGGAGGCAGAGGTGGGTGGATTGCCTGAGTTAAGGAGTTCAAGACCAGCTTGGGCAACATGATGAAACCATGTCTTAAAAAATAATAATAATAAAATAAGACAAAATAGCTAAAATTTAACAAAAACAATGCTGGAGAGGATGCAAAGGAACTGAAATCCTCATACACTGCTGCTGTGAATGTAAAATGGTATAGTTTTTTTGGAAAACAGTTTGGTCATAAAGTTAAACATATACTTACATGACTCAGCAATCCCACTCCTAGGTACTTACTCCAGAGAAATGAAAACTTACATTCACACAAAAATCTGTATATAAATGTTTATAGCAACATCATTCACAACCACTGAAAACTGAAAACAATCCAGGTGTCCTTCAAATGGTGAAGAGATAAACAAATTATGGTATAACCATTCAATGGAATACTCAGTAATAGAAAGGAAAAGCTGGTTGCAGTAGCTCACATCTGTAATCCCAGCACTTTGGGAGGCTGAGGTGGGTGGATCACCTGAGGTCAGGAGTTTGAGACCAGCCTGGCCAACATGGTGAAACCCTGTCCCCACTAAAAATACAAAAACTAGCTGGGCATGGTGGCTCAAGTGTGTAATCTCAGCTACTTGAGAGGCTGAGGCAGGAGAATCGCTTCAACTCGGGAGGCAGAGGATGCAGTGTGCAGAGATCGAAACATTGCACTCCAGCCTGGGCAGCAAAGTAAGACTCTGACTTTTTTTTTTTTTTTTTTTTTTTGAGATGGAGTTTCGCTGTTGTTACCCAGACTGGAGTGCAATGGCACGATCTCGGCTCACCACAACCTCCGCCTCCTGGGTTCAAGCAATTCTCCTGCCTCAGCCTCCCGAGTAGCTAGGACTACAAGCATGTGCCACCATGCCCAGCTAATTTTTAGTAGAGACAGGGTTTCACCATGTTGACCAGGATGGTCTCGATCTCTTGACCTTGTGATCCACCTGCCTCGGCCTCCCAAAGTGCTGGGATTATAGGCGTGAGCCACTGCACCTGGCCCAAGACTCTGTCTTAACAATAACAACAAAAGACTACTAATACATGCAACAACATAGATGAATCTCAGATGTATCATGCTAAGTGAAAAAGGCAAGGCTCAGATGGCTATATAAATCTACAGACCACTCTGGAAAAAAGTTACACGGTTAGAAAACAGATCAGTGGCTGCTAAGGAGTCTGGGGCAGAGGAGTGTTTGACTACAAAGGAGCAGCATGATTAAATCTGCAAGGGTGGGGAGTGAAATTGTTCCACATCTTGAGTGTTGTGGTGCTTACATGACAGTATGTATTTGTCATATTCTATGAGTTATGACTATACCCCCATAATAATTTTACTGTATATATATATATATATATATATATTTTTTTTTTTTTTTTTGAGACAGAGTTTCACTCTTGTTACCCAGGCTGGAGTGCAATGGCGCGATCTCGGCTCACCGCAACCTCCGCCTCCTGGGTTCAGGCAATTCTCCTGCCTCAGCCTCCTGAGTAGCTGGGATTACAGGCACGCGCCACCATGCCCAGCTAATTTTTTGTATTTTTAGTAGAGGCGGGGTTTCACCATGTTGACCGGGATGGTCTCGATCTCTTGACCTCGTGATCCACCCATCTCGGCCTCCCAAAGTCCTGGGATTACAGGCGTGAGCCACCGCGCCTGGCCTACTGTATATAAATTTTTTTAAAAAATTCTTTTTTGACGGAGTTTTGCTCTTGTTGCCCAGGCTGGAGTGCAATGCCATGATCTCAGCTCACTGCAACCTATGCCTCCCAGGTAAGCAATTCTCCTGTCTTGGCCTCCCAAGTAGCTCAGATTACAGGTATGTGCCACCAAGCCTGGCTATTTTTTTTTCATTTAGGAGAGATGGGGCTTCACCATGTTAGTCAGACTGGTGGCAAACTCCTGACCTCAGGTAATCTACCCATCTTGGCCTCCAAATGTGCTGGGATTACAATCCCAGCCTAATTTTTTTTGGTGGGGGGACAGAATCTCACTCTGTTGCCCAGGCCAGAGTGCTGGGGCCCAATCTTGGCTCACTGAAACCTCTACCTCCTGGGTTCAAGTGATTCTCCTGCCTCAGTCTCCAGAGTAGCTGGGATTACAGGCACATGCCACCATGTCTGGCTAATTTTTATACTTTTTAGTAGAGACCAGGTTTGGCCATGTTAGCCAGGGTGGTCTCGAACTCCTGGCCTTAAGTGATCCGCCTACCTCGGCCTCCCAAAGTGCTGGGATTACAGGTATGAGCCACTGTGCCTGGCCAAAAATAAATTTTAAAAAGTAAAACAAGGCCAGGCACGATGGCTCATGCCTGTAACCCCAGCACTTTGGGAGGCCAAGGCAGGCAGATCACTTGAGTTAAGGAGTTCAAGATCAGCCTGACCAACATGGCGAAACCCTGTCTCTACTAAAAATACAAAAATTAGCCAGGCATGGTGGTGGGTTCCTGTAATCCCAGCTACTCGGAAGGCTGAGGCAGGAGAATGGCTTGAACACAGGAGGCAGAGGTTGTAGTGAGCCAAGACCTCGCTATTGCACTCCAACCTGGACGACAGAGTGCGACTCTGTCTCAAGAAAAAAATTTTTTTTTAAAAGGCCAGGAGTGGTGGCTCATGCCTGTAATCCCAGCACTTTGGGAGGCCGAGGCATGAGGATCACCCGAGGTCAGGAGTTTGAGACCAGCCTGATCAACTCGGAGAAACTCCAGCTTTACTAAAAATTCCACATTAGCCAAGTGTGGTAGCACATGCCTACAATCCCAGCTACTCGGGATGCTAAGGCAGAATCATTTGAACCCAGGAGGTAGGGGTTGCAGTGAGCAGAGATCGCACTATTGCACTCCAGCCTGGGCAAAAATAGTGAAACTCTGCCTCAAAAAAAAGTGAAGGGAATAGGGGAACAGAAGACTAGATGGCCTTCAAACTTCAAAACTTTTTAACCTCTGAAATATTTAGTAATTTATTATTTAAGCAAAATACTGGAATCAAGAGGACTGGCCTTGGCATAAAAGCCCTATTACTGTGGTGTATGACTTCACTTAATGACTATTTTGGTTTTTTTTGTTTTTTTTTTCAGATAGAGTCTTACTCTGTCACCAAGGCTGGAGTGCAGTGGTGTGATCTCGGCTCACTGTAATCTCTGCCTCCCGGATTCAAGCAATTCTCTGCCTCAGCCTCCCGAGTAGCTGGGATTAAAACGTAGTATAGTATACAGTACAGTGGTCAAGAATATGAACTATGGTGGCAGTAACTGGGTTTAAGTATCAACTGTACAACTTTTTAGCTGTATTGAGCAAGTTATATATACTCTTTATGCCTCAATTTGCTCATCTGAAAAATTGAAGTTAATAATGAAGTACACGGTGGGCTCAGTGGTTCATACATATAATTCTAACAGTTTGGCAGGCTGAGTGGGAGGATCACATGAGCCTAGGAGTTTCAGACTAGTCTGGGCAACATAGTGAGATCTCATCACTATATATATATATTTTTTTTTTCTTTTTAAAAAATATTCTGAAAACAGACTATTACAGTAAAATAAAAAAATAAAATAAAATAAATTCTTCCCTCTGTCTCCGATCTCGTCGCCACGAAAAAAAAAAAAAAAATCAAAAAATTAGCCAGGCTTGGTGGCATGCACCTGTGGTCTCAGCTACTTGGGAGGTTGAGATGGAGGATTGCTTGAGTCCAGGAGATTGAAGCAGTAGATGTGATGGCACCACTGTGTTCCAGCATGGGTGACAAAGCAAAACCCTGTCTCAAGAAAAAAAAAAAAATCAACAGTACTGCTCAATAGCACACGTATAGTCCCAGCTTCTATGGGGTCTGAAGTGATGAAATGACTTGAGCCTAGGAGTGCGAGGCTGCAGTGCCTTGTGATCAGGACTGTAGCTAGCCACCATGCTCCAGCCTAGACAATAAAGCAAGACCCCATCTCTCAAGAAATACCAGTGTATCATCCATCCTGCTACTAACCCAGCACACATATCCATGTGTTGTTGGCACCATATAAGTATTCTTGTGACTTCAGAGATTAGCAAAAGAATGGTGGTGGATTGAAAAAAAAAAAATGGTAGCAGCAAGCTGTCAGCAGGAGGCTGATGAGAGGTACTGTACAAAATCCAAATCAAGAGGGCTGGGTGCCAAGTTTGGTCAGTTTCCACATCTGTAATTAGGAGTTGGACCAGGCAAATTCTTTTTTTGAGATGGAGTCTCATTCTGTCGCACAGGCTAGAATGCAGTGGCAAAATCTTGGCTCACTGTAACCTCTGCCTCCCAGGTTCAAGTGATTCTCTTGCCTCAGCCTCTGGAGTAGCTGGGACTATAGGCGCTCACCACCACACCCAGCTAATTTCGGTATTTTTAGTAGAGATAGGGTTTCACCATGTAGGTCAGACTGGTTTTGAACTCCTGACCTCATGATCCGCCTGTCTCAGCCTTCCAAAGTGCTGGGATTACAGGCCTGAATCAACACGCCTGGCTGGACCAAGCAAATTCTAAAGTCCTTTTCAGTATTAAAAATCAGTGTAAGAAGAAAAAGAAGAAAAAAAAAAATCAGTGTAAGATTTTCCTTTTTTTTTTTTTTTTTGCCCTCTTTACGTAAACCTCCCTGTCTGACACAGAGATTTTTTTTGTAGTGATGAGATCTATATATAAGTCTATACATAGAGATTTCAAAGTCTGTCTGCCTCCAACACGCCTGTTTCACAGTGTAGCCTGTAAACTGCTGATGCCTACAAAATATTTTGGGGCTTTCCATAAAGAACTCCAATCAAAAGTAATGTCTAGCCGGGTGTGGTGGCAGGGGCCTGTAATCCCAGCTACTTGGGAGGCTGAGGTAGGAGAATTGCTTGAACTTGGGAGGCAGAGGTTGCGGTGAGCTGGGATCTTGCCATTGCACTCCAGCTTAGGCAACAAGAGCAAAAAAAAAAAAAAAGTAATACGTCTTGGCCAGGTGTCATGGTTCATGCCTATAATCCCAGCCCCAGCACTTCAGGAGGCAGAGGCAGAAGGATCACTTGACAACAGGAGTTCAAGACCAGCCTGGGCAATGTAGTGAGACCCCACTCCTATCAGTTTTTATTATTTATTTCTTTTTCTGTTTTTTTTTTTTTTTGGCCTAATAAAGCATATTTATTTATTTTTATTTTTTTGGAGATGAAGTCTCTCTCGTTGCTCAGGCTATAGTGCAGTGGCGGGATCTTGGGTCACTGCAACCTCCACCTCCTGGGTTCAAGGGATTCTCCTGCCTCAGCCTCCAAGAAGCTGGGAAGACAGGTGTCTACCACATCCAGCTAATTTTTGTATTTTATTTTAATGTTTTATTTATTTTTAATGATTATTTATTTTTATATATATTTTTTGAGACGGAGTCTCACTCTGGAGTGCAGTGGCATAATCTTGGCTCACTGCAACCTCCGCCTCCCAGGTTCAAGTGAGTCTACTGCTTCAGCCTCCAGAGTAGCTGCAACTACAGGCACGTGCTACCACGTCTGGCTAATTTTTTGTATTTTTAGTAGAGACAGGGTTTCACCATGTTAGGCAGGATGGTCTCAATCTCCTGACCTTGTGATCTGCCCATCTTGGCCCCACAAAGTGCTGGGATTACAAGAGTGAGCCACCGCGCCTGGTCTAATCTTTTATTTTTTAACACAGAGTCTTGCTCTGCTGCCCAGGCTGGAATGCAGTGGCGTGATCTCAGCTCACTGCAACCTCCATCTCCCGGGTTCAAGCGGTTCTCCTGCCAGAGCCTCCTGAGTAGCTGGAATTAAAGGTGCCCGCCACTGTACCCAGCTGATTTTTGTATTTTTAGCACAGACGGGGTTTCACAACGTTGGCCAGGGTGTTCTCAAACTACTGATCTCAAGTGATCTGCCTGCCTCATCCTCCCCAAGTGTTGGGATTACAGGTGTGAGCCACCACACTCAGCCTCCATTTCTATTATTTTTTTAAAAAAGGTAATTGTTCGCTCGGCACAATGGCTCATGTTTGTAATCCCAGAACTTTGGGAGGCTGAGGCAGGTAGATCATGAGGTCACGAGTTTGAGACCAGCCTGACCAACATGGTGAAACCCCGTCTCTACTAAAAATACAAAAAAATTAGCTGGGCATGGTGGTGTGCGCCTGTAGTCCCAGCTACCCAGGAGGCTGAGGCAGGAGAATTACTTGAACCCGGGAGGTGGAAGTTTCAGTGAGCCGAGATTGCGCCACTGCACTCCAGCCTGGTGCCTGGCGACAGAGCGAGACTCTGTCTCAAAAAAAAAAAAAAAGGTAATATGTTGGCTGGGCACAGTGGCTCATGCTTGTAATCCCAGCATTTTGGGAGGCCGAGGTGGTGAATCACGAGGTCAAGAGTTCGAGACCAGTGTGACCAACATGGTGAAACCCCGTCTCTACTAAAAATACAAAAATTAGCCGGGTATGGTGGTGCGTGCCTATAATCTCAGCTACTCAGGAGGCTGAGGCAGGAGAATCACTTGAACCCAGGAGGCAGAGGTTGCAGTGAGCTGAGATCAAGCCACTGCACTCCAGTCTGCAGGATAGAGAGAGACTCCATTTCAAAAAAATAATAATAACAAAATAAAAATAAATTAAAAAGTAGTACGTCCTATGTTCCTATCTGCTCTAATTATAACACAATGATTTTCTGATTGGGTATTCTGAAGTCCTATTATAATATGTCAAATGCTAGAGCCACAAATGAAATAAAGTACATTTTGCAAGTATAGGTAAAGGTGTTAACTCAGGAATAAATTATCATTAATTAAACCATCAAGTACTTTGAAGTGGTGACATGGGTATGCTTTCCCTCATAAGTTGGTGTAAGTTTTGATCATTTGTATATAGTATAGGTGCTTGCAAATAGTACAGACTAACCCTGGGGAAAAAAATAGTAGTTTTAACTAAGTTAGCCCAATTCCCCCAAACATCTAGTTCATGATATAATTAACTACGAAGTTAATCAAATTTAAGCCCTTGTTTTTCAAATTACTTTTTTTTTTTTTTTTTTTAGATGGAGTCTCATTCTGTCATCCAGGCTGGAGGGCAGTGACACAATCTTGGCTCATTGGAACCTCCACCTCCAGAGTTCAAGTAATTCTTCCACCTCAGTCTCCAGAGTAGCTGGGACTCTGGGCATGAGCCACCATGCCCAGCTAATTTTTGTATTTTTAGTAGAAACAGGGTTTTGCCATGATGGCCAGGCTGGTCTCCAACTCCTGACCTCCAGTGACCTACCAGCCTTGGCTTCCCAAAGTACTGGAATTAGAGGCATGAGCCACCACGCCCAGTCCAAATTAGTCTTTCTTGGTCTCCTAAATCTAAAATTAAATATGTCTTACTATATTGCAAGGAAAAGCTCTACAAAGTTCCCATTTTTCTATCTTGAATAATCTATGCTTCTGTGAAAACAATTTAATTCTCCTCAAATGCCACAATACATAAGTACCCTGATAAGTTCTGGTTCTTGACATTTAGAGGAGCCTTAAGCGGGGGATGCTTTCGTTCAATGATACGTTTTGTATAACTATTACTTCTAGTTTGCTGATGGGCAAACTGAGACAGAGGAATCCACTTAGAAAAGTAGAAAAAAGTGGCTGGTCACGGTGCTCACACCTGTAATCCCAGCACTTTGGGAGGCCGAGGTGGGTGGATCAGGAGGTCAGGGGTTTGAGCCCAGCCTCCTGACCAACATGGTGAAATCCCATCTCTTAAAAAAAAAAAGAAAAGTAGAAAAAAGTTTCAGAGGCACACATGACTGGGGTTGGGTCACTTGGTACTGTGTGATTTCAGGCAAAGTACTTAACCTCTCTAAACCTATTTCATTATCTGTACAACAGGACTGACAATATTTAACTTGTGGGGCTGTGATAATTAAATCATAGAATACTTGAAAGTGCTTAAGCTGTGCTTAGTTAATCTGAGTAGGTTTCAGAAAAAGAGAGTCATATTGAAGGAAGTGACTAGTGCAACTCTCCCCACCATCCTTACCCAAAAGTGGCCATCTCTAATAAATGCTTGTATTAAAAATATAGTACATGGCCGGGCGCGGTGGCTCACGCCTGTAATCCCAGCACTTTGGGAGGCCGAGGCAGGCGGATCATGAGGTCAAGAGATCGAGACCATCCTGGCCAACATGGTGAAACCCCGTCTCTACTAAAAATACAAAAAATAGCCGGGCATGGTGGCACATGCCTGTGGTCCCAGCTACTCGGAGGCTAAGGCGGAAGAATCGCTTGAATCCAGGAGGCGGAGGTTGCAGTGAGCTGAGATTGCGCCACTGCACTCCAGTCTGGTGATAGAGCAAGACTCCATCTCAAAAAAAAAAAATATATATATATATATATAGAGAGAGAGAGAGAGAGAGAGTACACACTTATTTATGACTTTCCAAACAGCTTGTTAAATAAACAAATAACACTGAGCTTTATTTAAAGGTTCAGCCAGGTGCAGCAGTAGCTCATGCCTATAATCCCAACATTTTGGGAGGCCAAGGCAGGAGGATCACTTGAGGCCAAAAATTCAACACCAGCCTAGGCAACACAGTCAAACACTGTCTCTATAAAAAAATTTAAAAATTAACTGCATGCTGTCCAGGCGCAGTGGCTCAGCCCTGTAATCTCAGCAATTTGGGAGGTTAAGGTGGGAGGATAACAAGGTCAGGAGTTCGGGACCAGTCTGGCCAACATGGTGAAACCCCATCTCTACCAAAAATACAAAAATTAGCCACATGTGGTGGCGGGCGCCTATAAACCCAGCTACTAGGGAGGCTAAGGCACAATTGCTCAAACCCAGGAGGCAGAGGTTGCAGTGAGCTGAGACTGCACCATTGCACTCCAGCCTGGGCGACAGAGCGAGACTCCGTCTCAAAAAAAAATTAGCTGGGTGTGGTGGCTCATGCCTGTAGTCCCACCTACCTGGGAGGTTGACACAGGAGGAGTGCTTGAGCCCAAGAATATAGGTTGCAGCAAACTATGATGATGCCACTGTACTCCAATCTGGGCAACAGAACAAGATCCTGTCTCAAAAATACAAAAATAAAAATAAAGATTTCCTTACTATTAAGTGACATTCACTATATTGATGTCAATACATTAACCACATTCAAACTGTCACAAACTGTAAAAATTTCCAGTTTTTACTGGAAATAAAAACTGGGCCAGGCACAGTGGCTCACGCCTATATCTCAGCACTTTGGGAGGCTGACAGTGGTGGATCACTTGAGGTCAGGAGTGCGAGACCAGCCCGACCAACATGGTAAAACCCCGTCTCTACTGAAAATACAAAAATTAGCCAGGCGTTGCAACACACACCTGTAATTCCAGCTACTCGGTAGGCTGAGGCAGAAGAATCATTTGAACCAGGAAGGCAGAGATTGTAGTGAGCAGAGATCTTGCCACTGCACTCCAGTCTGGGTGACTCTGTCTCAAAAACAAACAAAACTGGAGGAGGGGGCGAGGTGACTCATACCTGTAATCTCAGCACTTTGGGAGGCCAACGTGGGAGAGGATCACTTGCACCTAGGAGTTTGAGACCAGCCTGGGCAATACAGTGAGACCCTGTCTCTACAAAAAATTTAAAAATTGAGCTGGGCGCGGTGGCTCACGTCTGTAATCCTAGGACTTTGGGAGGCTAGGGTGGGTGGATCACCTGAGGTCAGGAGTTCAAGACCAGCCTAGCCATCATGGTGAAACCCCATCTTTAAAAAAAAAAAAAATTAAGAATTAACAGGGCGTGGTGGTACATGCCTGTAGTTCAAGCTACTCACGAGGTATAGGTGGGAAGATTGCTTGAGTCAAAGAGGTTGAGGGTGCTGTGGCCAAGACTGAGCCACTGCACTTCACCCTGAGTGACAGAGACCCTGCCCTAAAAAAAAAAATTTCCTCCTGAGCTTGAAGATAAAGCAAACATTCTAGAAGCATTTATTTAAGGCACATTAACCAAGCATCTCATTTGCTACATATAGAAGGGTACTGTATTAAAATTATGATCTAACCATTGCCTCACTGTGATCCTAAGTCTCTTTGAAACTTAGACACTTTAAATGTAAAATAGGAGTTTTTAAGAGATGATCTTTTGGGACCCTTCCATCACTGACATTCTTTTATTTGAGATGCAGAGATCTGTGCTCCTTCAGTGTTGAGTGGAATGGGATTTAAAGCACTTATTAAGTATATAACTGAGTTTCAACTGTTCAACTGTTTTCAACTTCACATCTGATTCCCAAGAATGAAGTATAAAATGAAGATGTTTGCATGTGGGCTTCCTAGATTGAGTATCTGACACAAGAAAGCCTGCCAAGAGCCAAGTAGGCAGTGCGAAGGAGAAGTTGTCTTCCCCTGATACGTCCTTTATCCCTCTGGGTTCAGAGAATACGAGAAAAAATGGATCACTGAATCTTTTCCAAGCCCTTTCCCTTTACTTTGTAGGCTGATCTCACATCCATGGTCCCTTAGATCCAAGGCTTTTAGGAGCTCGGGTGCTCACAGCCCTGTTCTGAGACTTAGGAACTCGGAGTCTCAAAGCCGGGATCCCGTCCCCACAGAAGCCCCAGCCTTCACTGCCCGCTTCTGTTCCCGTGTAAACTCAAGTTTTCTCTGTCTGCTTCTGCCCCTCAGGAACCTAACTCTTCGCTGCCCCGTTTCTGAATCCTTAGGAGCCCGGGTCTTCACTGTCCCGCTTCTGCCTCTTAGGAGCCCAAGTCCTCACCGCTCCACTTTTACCTCTCCGGAGCCCGTCTTCACGCCCCATTCTTTTCCGACCCTCTCCTCTTAGGAGTGCGGATTCTCATAATCCTGTTCCTCTCAGACCGCTTTCCCTCAGATGCTGGAGAACTCACATCCATTCCCGTTCCCTAAGTCCCGTCTAGAGCCCGAGTCCCCAAAGCCGCGTCTTCTCCGAGCCCGATCCTCTCAAGTCGGTCCCTTCCCGAGAGCCTGAATCCTCACAGCCCCATCTCGTTCACAACCTGGACCTTCGAACGCTGACCCACTGTAGGTCTGGGTCCTGACTCCCTCCTCCCGCTCTTGTTCCTCAACTGCCAGGGCCCAGGACTCACAGGCAGCAGCGTCTATCTCCCCATGATATGCGGAGACTGCCCCAATGTAGCGTTCGTCTCAGCAGCCGGTCCGACTGCGCGGCCCTCCCCGACTACTTCCGGCACCGCTCCCCGCCTCCAACCCGGAAACGCGCGGCTCTTCCGGCAGGCGGGCGCGCGCCTCGCTAGCGCAGGCGCGGACTGCCCTCCGACACGTGGTGGCTGTATTGGGCTGTATGTAGCTAGACTCCGCAGCTTGCGCTTTTAACTGCTTGTGATTGAGTGGCAACGTGAGCGAGCTTTGCGTATTCCACCCCAGCGTTAAGAATCCTTCACTAGCTTCTCTTCCCGACTCTGCTTATTTATCTGTCGGTAGCAGGACGGGTAATTGACGCCCTCGGATGGCTTTGAGGTCGCCATTTTTGGTTGGTGTCTTTGTCATGGTGTCAGGACCAGTATATCATCTGGGACACATTACCCCATAGATATCCTGTTGGACCTCAACAAGGAAGTTGGCAGCACAAGAACTGGGAGAAGAGAGAGATCGGTTGGTTGTACCTGTGAACTGTCAATTCAACAATACAGTTGAATGCTTACTGTTTGCCAGGAATTATGCTAATCCGCTTACCTCCTCCGTTACGCCATTTAATCAGAGGAGACCTGTGAGTGCTTAAGCAAAGTTCTAGCTAATAAGTGCAGAGCCTCAGCTTGAACTCAGAACTCACTCCTACGCCAGAGCCTGTCCTGTAGCAATCTCTAATGCTTTCAGTTTTTCAGTTGTCAAATGCTTGGTGAGAACTGCTGTATTTTTTACTTGTTGTCCAGCCTGGAATGTTAGGCATGCAAGCAAGAACAATTCCAGCATCTGTGAGGTTCACAGTAAGTCGGAGAAGAAGCCACAAACACACCAAAAAATTTATAAAGAGCTGTGACAGCCCAGAGTGAGCCACAGTATCTGCCAGCAGGAATCAGGAAGAGCTGCCCAAATTGGTGTGGCATCCTGCCCTGTCTTTTTATCTTCCTAATCCTCATCCTACCACACTCCCAATCCATGCTCTTCACTGCCACCCAATCCAAATTCTCAGATTCAAGTCCTCATGAACATTGGGCTCCAAGCTGCATTCCTAGCCTTATTTCCCTGCCACTGCTCTCCATTCTTTTTAGGGTCTGGCATACCACTTTTTGTTATTGAACGCCTATACCTCTTTTTTAAGACCCAGGTTGAATGTATATACATTAATTTGACAAGTGTTTATTGAGTCTTGTGTGCCAAGGCTTTTGCTATGTGCTGAATACATAACTGGTGTCTATGACAGATGATATCCTGGTCCTTAAAAAGTTTGCAACCTGGGCTGTGCGCAGTGCCTGTAATCCCAGCACTCTGGGAGGCCGAGGTGGGCAGATCACAAGGTCAGTGGTTTGAGACCAGCCTGGCCAATATGGTGAAGCCCAGTCTCTACTAAAAATACAAAAAAAAATTAGTCGGGCATGACGCATACCTGTAATCCCAGCTACTCAGGCGGTTGAGACAGAATTGTTTAAACCCAGGAGGCAGAGGTTACAATGAGCCGTGATCGCACTACTGCACTCCAGTCCAGCCTGGGTGACAGAGCGAGACTCCATCTCAAAAAAAAAAAAAAAGTTTGCAACCTAGAGTGGGAAACAAACAGACCATTAGCAACTGCACAAAAGGGTAAAAGGAGAGAATACCAGAATAAGCCAGACTTATCTAGCTAGCTAATGGCCTGAGCCATGGTCCTCAGTAAGGAAGCACTTATTCAAGGACCAAGAAGGCCAAGGTGATGGGGAGCTTCGGTAACTGGGAAAGACAATGAGTTTGGAGAGGTAGGCAGGGGTTTGTTCTAGTCTGGACCTTTTAGACTAGACTATGATGGGGACTTGAGATTTTATTCAGTATGCAATGGGAAGGTATTGGAAGAACGGTGAAATTATGGTGATTGTTAAATGAGACAGGGTCTCACTTTGTCACCTGGGCTGGAGTGCAGTGGCACAATCATAGTTCACTGCAGCCTCAAACTCCTGTGTTTAAGTGAGCCACATCAGCCTCCCAAGTAGATGATTTTTCCTTTTTTTTTCTTTTTTTTTTTTGAGATGGAGTCTCACTCTGTCACCCAGGCTGGAGTGCAATGGCGCCATCTTGGCTCATTACAACCCCACCTCCCAGGTTCAAGTGATTCTCCTGCCTCAGCCTCCCAAGTAGCTGGGATTACAGGCACCTGCCACCACCCCTGGCTAATTTTTGTATTTTTAGTAGAAACAGGGTTTCGCCATGTTGGCCAGGCTGGTCTCGAACTCCTGATTTCAGATGATCCACCCGCCTCGGCCTCCCAAAGTGCTGGGATTACAGGCGTGAGCCACCGCGCCCGGCCCTAAAATATATTAAAGAACGTAAATTGGCCAGGCGCGGTGTCTCACGCCTGTAATCCCAGCACTTTGGGAGGCCGAGGCGGGTGGATCACGAGGTCAAGAGATCGAGACCATCCTGGTCAACATGGTGAAACCCCGCCTCTACTAAAAATACAAAAAATTAGCTGGGCACGGTGGCGCGTGCCTGTAATCCCAGCTACTCGGGAGGCTGAGGCAGGAGAATTGCCTGAACTCAGGAGGCGGAGGTTGCGGTGAGCCAAGATTGCGCCATTGCACTCCAGCCTGGGTAACAAGAGCGAAACTCCGTCTCAAAAAAAAAACAAAAAAACAGTAGTTTGGAGGAAGCATTTTCACTTTTTTTTTTTTTTTTTGAGATGGAGTTTCATTCTTTTTGCCCAGGCTGGAGTGCAATGGCAAAATCTCAGCTCACAGCAACCTCTGCCTCTTGGGTTCAAGTGATTCTCCTGCCTCAGCCTCCCGAGTAGCTGGGATTACAAGCATGTGCTACCACATTTAGCTAATTTTGTATTTTTAGTAGAGATGGGGTTTCTCCATGTTGGTCAGGCTGGTCTCGAACTCCCAATCTCAGGTAATCCACCTGTCTTGGCCTTCCAAAGTGCTAGGATTACAAGTGTGAGCGAATTTTATATCATTTCTTTCTTTCTTTCTTTCTTTTTTTTACATTTTATATAATTTCTGTGCTATTTCAGTTTCTTTACAATTGTCACATATTGGGTTTTTTTGTTTTTAAAATTTTTTTTTGAGACAGGGTCTTCATCTGTCACCCAGGCTGCAGTGCAGTGGCATGATTATGGCTCACTGCAGCCTTGACTTCCCTGGCTCAAGCAATCCTCTTGCCCCAGCCTCTGGGGTAGCTAGGACCACAGGCCCATGCCATGATACTCGGTTAATTTTTTATTTTGGGGAAGAGACGAGGTCTCTGTATGTTGCCCAAAGTGGTCTCAAACTCCTGGGCTCTCAAAGTGTTGGGATTACAGGCATGAACCACCACACCTGTCCATCATTATCCTTAACAAAAAAATGAGAGCATTAGAGATAAATCTAAAGTCCTGTGTGTCAACTGCTCCCATCCTAATCCCCTACCTCCTTCCAAGGGGTCATCATTGATATGTTTCCTGATCTTCTTTAACATCTTATATTGTTCATACAAACACATGGGCGTAGAATATACATAGCACAGGGTTTTGCCGGTATGCCTGCATGCTCTTGATTAGATGAACAGTATTAGGCTGTACCCTATTCAACACCTTTTTTCCACTTTTTTTTTTTTTTTTTTTTTTTTTTTTTGAGACGGAGTCTCGCTCTTGTTACCCAGGCTGGAGTGCAATGGCGCGATCTCGGCTCACCGCAACCTCCGCCTCCTGGGTTCAGGCAATTCTCCTGCCTCAGCCTCCTGAGTAGCTGGGATTACAGGCACGCGCCACCGTGCCCAGCTAATTTTTTTGTATTAGTAGAGACAGGGTTTCACCATGTTGACCAGGATGGTCTCGATCTCTCGACCTCGTGATCCACCCGCCTCGGCCTCCCAAAGTGCTGGGATTACAGGCTTGAGCCACCGCGCCCGGCCAGACTTTTAAAAACATTTGTGTTGGCTGGGCATGGTGGCTCACACCTGTAATCCCAGCACTTTGGGAAGCTGAGGTCAGGAGTTCAAGAACAGACTGATCAACATGGTGAAACAGCCGGGCGCAGTGGCTCACGCCTATAATCCCAGCACTTTGGGAGGCCGAGGTGGGTGGAGATCGAGACCATCCTGGTCAACATGGTGAAACCCCGTCTCTATTAAAAATACAAAAAATTAGCTGGGCATGGTGGCGCGTGCCTGTAATCCCAGCTACTCAGGAGGCTGAGGCAGGAGAATTGCCTGAACCCAGGAGGCGGAGGTTGCCGTGAGCCAAGATCGCGCCATTGCACTCCAGCCTGGGTAACAAGAGCGAAACTCTGTCTCAAAAAAAAAAAAAAAAAAAAAAATGGTGAAACCCCGTCTCTACTAAAAATAAAAAATTAACCTGGCATGGTGGCACAAACAAACCTGTAGTCTCAGCTACTTGGGAGGCTGAGGAAGGAAAATCACTTGAACTCAGGAGGCGGAGGTTGCAGTGAGCCAAGATTGCGCCACTGTACTCCAGCCTGGGCAAGAGTGAGACACTGTTTAAAACAAAAAAACTGTGTTGAAGATCTACTTCAGTCATCTGAGGTACAGTATTATTTTTCACATTAATGCTATGCTGTACCTTATTCTACAACTCATCAATTTTTTTTTTTACTTTATAATAACATTCCTTAGAAGTGCAGCATATAGCTTGCCACCCTATGAACACACCATGACAGTCAGCTTATGCGTCGTTGTCAGGAAGGTGTTTTCGCTTACAGTGACCTTGTGCTTCCACTGCACGCCTGCCTGGGGTGCTGCAGGGTGGTGGCTAGGGGTGGCACAAGTTACACATTTTCAATTTGGATAGGCTGTGATTCTTGTCTTCCCCAGTTAGGTACCCACAGCCGCTGAGAGCCGGCACTCCAACTCCAGGAGACGCCTGCCGTCCTGAGCAGTCGACAAGAGAGAACCACCGCTAACTGCAACCGGAAGGAGCCGGTCCTCCCTCGCTTGCGCAGCCGCTCTTCCCCGCCACTCCCTCGACTCCCGCCAGCACCTTCCCAGCAAGCACTGCTCTTATTTGCATATCAACTCACGTCCTTTTCTTTACTTCTCAATAAAAATAGAAAGGACAAATTCTAGATTTTCCTTGTACAGTCTTCCTTTCAATTCAGAAGAACCGGAATTCCCTCTTCGACTTCAGGAACGAACATAGAATAGGGCGTTGCTTAGGTTTTTGTGTTCACCTTTACTAAAATATGGATTTGCTAACACTGCCACTCTGCTTTGGTGGCTAGCACAGCAAAAAGGGCTTCTGTCGTGAGTGGCACACGTAGAGCAATTCAATTGCTTTTCGTGCGGAATCGACATCAAGAGATTTCGGAAGCATAATTTTTTGATATTTGGGCAGCTGGTGATCGTTGGTCCCGGCGCCCTTCCTTTTTCTGTCATAAATTAGAGGGTATGTTTTGCTTTGGCTTGTTTTTTTGTCCCGTAATGTAACTCCGTGTGTGTTAGGTGGGGGTAATTATGGGCGTAAACTTATCTAGAGTACGTAAGTAGCTGCGTAATGTGGTGGTGGAGATGGAATAACCGTGTTGTGGAATAACCGTGTTGTCCCGTGTGGAGCTGGAGTCTCAGCTCTTGAATGATGGAGGTTGCTATCTAAAATAACCGCGTGATCCGGTGTGAGGTAACCGGTGTGGCGGATAACCGCGCGATCCCATGTGGGAGACAAGCTTGAACAATACAGCAGAAGCCCCGGAAACAAAAAAATTTAAAAAGTTACTCGTGCGTGTTATCTCAAATTATTTAGCGACTGTGTTACAATCTAGCAGCAAATGGAATAGACCTAGTTCTTGACTTCACAAGAATTAACAGTGGGGAAAGACAGTAGCAAACTGAGTATGACACTGAATTTGGCACGGAGGAAGTCGTTCCTCAGGCAATGACTTTGAAGCTGAAAATTAAAGAATAAATACATGAAGAGCTGGCAAGTATGGAAGGGGCAATTTAAAGAAAGGCATAAAACTCCAGGTTGGAGAGAATGTGCTGCAATTCAGGAAGTAAAAAACCAAGATGGCCAGAGTGATACCAACCATCCAAGTGGCTAGGCATATTGAATGTGCCTAGAATGGTCATTGCAATTTTTTTTTCTTGTCATGGAGTCTCGCTCTGTCGCTAGGCTAGAGCAGTGGCGCGATCTCAGCTAACTGCAACCTCCGCCTCCCGGGTTCAAGCGATTCTCCTGCCTCAGCCTCCCGAGTAGCTGGGACTACTGGCGCGTGCCACCATGCCCAGCTAATTTTGTTTGTTTGGTTGGTTTTGGGGACAGAGTCTTGCTCTGTCGCCCAGGCTGTAGTGCAGTGGCACGATCTCAGCTCATTGCAACCTCCACCTCCTGGGTTCAAGTGATTCTCTTGCCTCAGCCTCCTGAGTAGCTGGGATTACAGGCGTGTGCCACCACGCCCAGCTAATTTTTTTGTGATTTTAGTAGAGATGGAGTTTCACCATGTTGGCCAGGCTAGTCTCAAACATCTGATCTCATGATCCATCTGCCTTAGCCTCCCAAAGTGCTGGGATTCCAGGCGTGAGCCACCAAGCCTGGCATTAATTTCTGTATTTTTTTTTTTTTTTTTGAGGCGGAGTTTCGCTCTTGTTACCCAGGCTGGAGTGCAATGGCGCGATCTAAGCTCACCGCAACCTCCGCCTCCTGGGTTCAGGCAATTCTCCTGCCTCAGCCTCCTGAGTAGCTGGGATTACAGGCACGCGCCACCATGCCCAGCTAATTTTTTGTATTAGCAGAGATGGGGTTTCACCATGTTGACCAGGATGGTCTCGATCTCTTGACCTTGTGATCCACCCGCCTCGGCCTCCCAAAGTGCTGGGATTACAGGCTTGAGCCACCGTGCCCGGCCTAATTTCTGTATTTTTAGTAGAGATGGGGTTTCACCTTGTTGGCCAGGCTGGTCTCCATTTCTTGACCTCATGATCCACCTGCGTCAATCTCCCAAAGTGCTGGGATTACAGGCGTGAGCCACCCATGCCTGGCCTGCAATGTTATTTTATAAAGCAGAAGAAATCGAAATTACTTTTACCAGGCCTCAGCAAACTTTTTCTACACCTTATACCATATACAAAAGATTAACTCAAAATGGATCAAAGACCTAAATGTAAGAGTTTAAACTATAAAATTTAGAGAAGGCTGGGTGCAGTGGCTCACGCCTGTAATCCTAGCACTTTGGGAGGCCCAGGTGGGTGGACTGCCTGAGCTCAGAAGTTTGAGACCAGCCTGGGCGACACTGCACTCCAGCCAGGGTGACTGAGCGAGACTCCGTCTCTAGGAAAAAAAAACCTTGTCTCTACTAAAAATACAAAAATTACCTGGGCGTGGTGGTGGGCACCTGTAATCCCAGCTACTGGGGAGGTTGAGGCAGGAGAATCGCTTGAACCTGGGAGGCTGCAGTGAGCTGAGATTGTGCCACTGCACTTCAGCACTCCAGCCTGGGCAACAGAGCTAGACTCCATCTCAAAAAAAAAAAAAAAATTAAAGAAAACACAGGGGAAAATGACATTGAATTTGTCAGTGATTTCCTGGATATAACACAATGGTGCACACGCAACAACAAATAATTAAATTAGTCTTCATCAAATTTTAAAACATTAAAATTAATTTTAAGAGCTGGTTTTTTTTTTTCTTGTGGAGACGGAGGTCTCACTATGTTGACCAGGCTGCTCTCAAATTCCTGGCCTCCTGTAAAATTAATTTTAAAATTAAAATGAAAAACCTGGCTGGGCACAGTGGCTCACGCCTATAATCCCAGCATTTTGGGAAACTGAGGTGGGCAGATCATCTGAGGTCAGGAATTCAAGACCAACCTAGCCAATGTAGTGAAACCCCGTCTTTACTAAAAATACAAAAATTAGCCGGGCATGGTGGCAGCCGCCTGTAATACCAGCTACTCAGGAGGCTGAGACGGGAGAATTGCTTGAACCTGGGAGGCAGAGTTGCAGTTAGCCGAGATCCTGGCATTGTACTCTAGCCTGGGTGACAAGAGCCAAACTCCATCTCAGAAAACAAAAAAGAGTCCTGGCACGGTGGCTCATGCCTGTAATCCCAGCACTTTGGGAGGCCGGCACGGGCAGATCACGAGGTCAAGAGATCGAGATCATTCTGGCCAACATGGTGAAACCCTGTCTCTACTAAAAAATACAAAAATTAGCTGGGCATGGTGGCGAGCCCCTGTAGTCCCAGCTACTCCGGAGGCTCAGGCAGGAGAATCGCTTGAACCTGGGAGGTGGAGGTTGCAGTGAGCCAAGATCATGCCAGTGCACTCCAGCCTGGCACCTCGTGACAGAGCAAGACCCCGTCTCAAAAAAAAAAAAAAAAGAAAGAAAGAAAAAAGAAAAACCCTTGTACATCAAAGGACACTATCAACAGAGTGGAAAGAACCCACAGAATTGGAGAAATCATATATTTCATAAGGGATTAATATCCACAATACACAAGGAACTCATAACAGCAACACAAACCCAGCCCAATTAAAAAATAGGCAAAAGGACTTCTATAGACATTTCTCCAAAGACGGCCAATAAGCATATGAAAAGATGCTCAGCATCACTAATCATTAGGAAAACGCAAATCAAAACCATAATGAGATAGCACTTCACATTCATTAGGATAGCTATTATTATTATTTTTTTTCTTTTTTCTTTTTTTTTTTTTTGAGACGGAGTTTCGCTCTTGCTACCCAGGCTGGAGTGCAATGGCGCGATCTCGGCTCACCGCAACCTCCGCCTCCTGGGTTCAGGCAATTCTCCTGCCTCAGCCTCCTGAGTAGCTGGGATTACAGGCACGCGCCACCATGCCCAGCTAATTTTTTGTATTAGTAGAGACGGGGTTTCACCATGTTGACCAGGATGGTCTCGATCTCTTGACCTCGTGATCCACCCGCCTCGGCCTCCCAAAGTGCTGGGATTACAGGCTTGAGCCACCGCGCCCGGCCCTTATTTTTTTTTTTTCTTGAGACGGAGTTTCACTCTTGTTACCCAGGCTGGAGTGCAATGGCGCGATCTCGGCTCACTGCAACCTCCACCTCCTGGGTTCAGGCAATTCTCCTGCCTCAGCCTCCTGAGTAGCTGGGATTACAGGCACACGCCACCATGCCCAGCTAGTTTTTTGTATTTTTTAGTAGAGACGGGGTTTAACTATGTTGACGAGGATGGTCTTGATCTCTTGACCTCGTGATCCACCCGCCTTGGCCTTCCAAAGTGCTGGGATTACAGGCTTGAGCCACCATGCCCGGCCAGGATAGCTATTATTTAAAATATATATATTGGGAGTTTCTCTGAGCCTACTCTGACCCAAGATGCTACCAGACAATAATTCAAAATAATAATAATAAAGATCAGTGCTGTGGCTCACACCTGTAATCTCAGCGCTTTGGGAGGCCAAGGTGAGAGGAACTCTTGAGCCCAGGGAAAAAAAAAAATCTCCTCTGCTGAGGCCACCCATTGGTAGGCATTCACATGGGATACAAATATCTTCACTTTTTTTTTTTTGAGACGGAGTCTTGCTCTGTCGCCCAGGCTGGAGTGCAGTGATATGATCTTGGCTCACTGCAGCCTCTGCCTCCCGGGTTCCAGCAATTCTCTTGCCTCAGTCTCCTGAGTAGCTGGGATTACAGGTGCCTGCCACCACGCCTGGCTAATTTTTGTATTTTTAGTAGAGACGGGGTCACTATGTTGGCCAGGTTAGTCTTGAACTCCTGACCTCAGGTGATCTGCCCGCCTCAGCCTCCTAAAGGGCTGGGATTACAGGCATGAGCCCCTGAGCCCAGCCATCTTCACAGTTTTTTACCACTCAAAGAGGTCCCTGCACATACCTCTTTCCAAAATTTCTTTGTCACCAATTTTCCAATCATGCTTCTTCCAAGTTCCTGACTATCTAGCTAAAATACTGGCTACAGCCCATGAATTAATATATAACCACACATCTGGTCACTTCTCCCTCTAAGCAAAGTGCACAACCAGGTGCACTTCTCGTTCTGCCCACTGGGAAGTTTTCCCTTAACTGCTGTCCTTCAGAGATGTCCTAGAAAGGGACTGTAGTGCTGCAGCTGTCCATTTCTGGGTGATGCCTGCATATTATGCAGAGCTATCTGTAAACCAGGCCCTAGTCTTCTATTCCTCTGTCAACTTATCATGGGGAACTCCCCATAAGGCCATGGGTGCAGGCTGGGGGAGAGAAGGTAGGGTGGCAGGAGTAGACCATGGGCATTTGAGTCATGCAACTTACTTGTGTCTTCAGGACCTGTTCCAGCTCGATCACATATAACCACTTCCATTTGATGATGGAATGCTGGTGTGCACACCCAACTTTATGGCTAGATGGGTCAGAAAGCACCCAGTTCATGAAAGGCAGTTCAGGTCACATGGTAACTTGATGACCTATCATCAAATTTCAGTTTCTACCAAAGCCCAATAATAGGCCAAGAGCTGTCTCTCAAAAGAAGAGTAATTATCTGCAGAAGATGGCAGGGCCTTGCTGCACAATCCTAGAGGCCTCTGCTGTGATTCACCTACAGGGGCCTGTCAAAGGCACCAAACAGCATTCCTATCTGCCACTGACACCTCAAGGACCATTGGATTTTCGGGTCCTATGGCCCAAGTGGCAGAGCAGCTTGCACAGCAGCCTGGACCTGTTGCAGAGCCTTCTGTTCTGGACCCCACTCAAAACTGGCAGCCTTTGGGTCACTTGATAAATGGGCTGGAGTAACACACCCAAATGAGGAATGTGTTGCCCCCCAAATCTAAATAGGCCTAGTAGGCGTTGTACCTCTTTCTTGGTTGTAGGAGGGGTCAAATGCAGCAACTTATCCTTCACCTTAGAAGAAATATCTCAACAGGCCCCACACCACTGGATTCCTAGAAATTTCACTGAGGTAGAAGGTCCTTGAATTTTAGTCAGATTTACTTTCCATCCCTGGCACACAAATGTCTCACCAAAAAGTCCAGTGTGTTTGCTACATCTCTCTCACTGGGTTTAATCAGCATAACGTCATCAATGTAATGGACCAGTGTGATATCTTGTGGAAGGGAAAAGTGATCAAGATCCCTGCGAACAAGATTATGACATGAAGCTGGAGAGTTGATATACCCCTGAGGTAAGGCAGTGAAAGTATATTGCTGGCCTCACCAGCTAAAGGCAAATTGCTTCTGGTGGGTCTTATAGACAGGAATGGAGAAAACGGCATTTGCCAAATCAGTAGCTGCATAACGGGTACCAGAAGATGTGTTAATTTGCTCAAGCAACGAAGGCACATCTGGTACAGAAGCTGCAACTAGAGTCACCACTTGGTTAAGCTTACGATAATCCACTCTCATTCTCCAAGATCTATCTGTTTCCTGCAAAGGCCAAATAGGAGAGTTGAATGGAGATGTGGTGGGAATCACCATCTCTTTGTCTTTCAAGTCCTTAATGGTGACACTAATCTCTGCAACCCCTCCAGGGATACAATATTGCTTTTTTGTTTTGTTTTGTTTTGTTTTCGAGATGGAGTTTCCCTCTTGTTGCCCAGGTTGGATGCGGTCTCAGCTCGCTGCAACCTCCGCCTACTAGGTTGAAGTGATTCTCCTGCCTCAGCCTCCCGAGTAGCTGGGATTACAGGCACCCACCATCATGCTTGGCTAATTTTTTTGTATTTTTAGTAGAGACAAGGTTTCATCATGTTAGCCAGGCTGGTTTTGAACTCCAGATCTCAGGTGATCCACCCGCCTTGGTCTCCCAAAGTGCTGGGATTACAGGCGTGACTCTCCTTACCCAGCCGATTCTCTATTTTTATAATTCAAATTAGTCTTTTTTTTTTTTTTTGAGACAGATTTTCACTCTTGTTGCCCAGGCTGGAGTGCAGTGGCGCAATCTCCACTCACTGCAACCTCCGCCTTCTGGGATCAAGCCTCCCGAGTAGCTGGGATTACAGGCACCCGCCACTATGCCTGGCTAATTTGTACTTTTAGTAGAGATGGGGTTTCCCCTTGTTGGACAGGCTGGTCTCGAATTCCTGACCTCATGTGATCCACCTGCCTCAGCCTCCCGTCCTCAAATTAGTCTTTTGTCCACTTAACCTGAAAGTTTTCTGCTTATACAAATTAAGTAAGAATGCAGTAGGTACTGGGTGTGGTGGCTCACACCTGTAATCTCAGCACTTTGGGAGGCTGAGGCAGCAGATCAGCTGAGGTCAGGGGTTCGAGACCACCCTGGTCAAAATCATGAAAACCTATCTCTACTAAAAATACAAAAATTGGCCGAGCTTGGTGGTGTGTGCCTGTAGTCCCAGCTACTCGGGAGGCTGAGGCAGGAGAATTGCTTGAACCTGGGAGGCAGAAGCAGAGACCGAGAATGAGACTCCATCTCAAAAAAAAAAAAAGGAAAAAAACCGACACAGGGCCAGGCGAAGTGGTTCAAGCCTGTAATCCCTGCACTTTGGGAGGCCCAGACAAGTGGATCACCTGGAGTCAGAAGTTCAAGACCAGCCTGGCCAACATGATGAAACCCTGTCTCTACTAAAAGTACAAAAAATTAGCTGGGCATGTTGGTGCACGCCTGTAATTCCAGCCACTCAGGAGGCTGAGGCAGGAGAATCGCTTGAACCTGGGAGGCTGAGGTTGCAGTGAGCCAAGATCATGCCACTGCACTCCAGCTTGGGCAACAAGAGCAAAACTCCATCTCAAAAAAAAAAAATCAACACAGAATAAACATGTAATCCAGCAATTCCTTTTCGGGTTATAGACCCCAAACAATTGAAAGCAGGAACTTGAACAGATATTTGTACAACCACATTTATAGCAGCATTATTCACAATAGCCAAAAGGTAGAAATAATTCAAATGTCCATCAAAGGACATTTTTAATTAAAGGTTAATTAAAAAATGAAATAGGCCAGGTGCGGTTGCTCAAGCCTGTAATCCCAGCACTTTAGGAGGCCGAGGTGGGCGGATCACCAGGTCAAGAGATCGAGACCATTCTGGCCAACATGGTGAAACCCCGTCTCTGCTAAAAATACAAAATTAGCTGGGTGTGGTGGCGTGCACCTGTAGTCCCAGCTACTCGGGAGGCTGAGGCAGGAGAATTGCTTGAACCCGGGAGGCGGAGGTTGCAGTGAGCCGAGATTGTGCCACTGCACTCCAGCCTGGTGCCTGGCAACAGAGCGAGACTCTGTCTCAAAAAAATATAAAAAAGAAAGATATAATTTAAAAGGAAAGCTATTAGGCCAGGTGTGGTGGCTCACACCTGTAATCCCAGCACTTTGGGAGGCTGAGGTGGGCAGATCACCTGAGGTCAGGAGTTCAAGATCAGCCTGACCAACATGGTGAAACCCCGTCTCTAGTAAAAATACAAAAATTAGCTGGGGCTGGTGTTGGGCGCTTGTAATCCCAGCTACTCAGAAGGCTAAAACAGGAGAATCACTTGAACCTGGGAGGCAGAGGTTGCAGTGAGCTGAGATTGTACCCATTGCACTCCAGCCTGGGCAACAAGAGTGAAACTCCATCTCAAAAAAAAAAAAGGAAAGATATTGAAGAGTAAGACTTCGAGTGTGCCTGTGATATCCCTGGCACTGGGCTGGGAGGTGGTCACTGGTTCAGGGGGCCTACATGATAATGGGCCAACAGTGTGTATGCCAAGTGTCCACATTATGCATGGTAGAGCAGAAGTGCTCATAAATGTAGTTATTATTGATAACCTTCAGCTCACTTTCGAAAGTAAGCAGGATTCCAAATTAATCCACCTTGGAGAAGTCTTATGACTCGATGATGACATTCTGTCTCTGTTTTTGGCTGGGCTTGGTGGCTCACGCCTGTAATCCCAGCACTTTGGGTGGCCAAGGCAGGTGGATCACCTGAGGTTAGGCGTTCACAGACCAGCCAGGCCAACATGGTGAAACCCCGTCTCTATTAAAAATAATTTTTAAAAAATTAGCTGTGAGTGGTGGCAGGCACCTGTAATCTGAGCTACTTGGGAGGCTGAGGCAGGAGAATTGCTTGAACCCAGGAGGTGGAGGTTGCAGTGAGCTAAGATGGTGCCACTACATTCCAGCCTGGGTGACAGAGTGAAACTCTGCCTCAAAAAAAAAAAAAAAAAAAAAAAAAAAAAATCAGGCTGGGCGTGTTGGCTCACGCCTGTAATCCCAGCACTTTGGGAGCAGAGGCGGGCAGATCATGAGGTCAAGAGATGGAGACCATCCTGGCCAACATGGTGAAACCCCATCTCTACTAAAAATACAAAAATCAGCTGGGTGTGGTGGTGTGCGCCTGTAGTCCCAGCTACTCAGGAGGCTGAGGCAGGAGAATTGCTTGAACCTGGGAGGCGGTGGTTGCAGTGAGTCGAGATCGTGCCACTGCACTCCAGCCTGGCGATAGAGCGAGACTCTGTCTCAACAACAACAAAAATCTGTTTTCTGTTTTTTTCTTTTTTGTACGTAACAATGGGAACATACCAGCAAAGAATCTTATTGAAAATTCCTCAAATTGTTGTACTGATCAATGTGTAACCTGCGGGACACTAACTAGGACGCTGATTTATTTTAAGATTAACTGAAGCATGCCTAGTCCTAGCTACTCTGGAGGCTGAGGTGAAAGGATCCCTTGAGCCCAGGAGTTCCAGGCTATAGTGAGTTATGATTGTGCCATTGTACTCCACCCTAAGCATTGAAGTGAGATCCTGTCTCTAAAAAAAAAAAGAAAAAGCTGGGCGCGGTGGCACGTGCCTATAGTCTCAGCTATTTGGGAGGCTGAGGCTGTAGGATCTCTTGAGTCCAGGAGTTCTGGTCTGTAGTGTACTATGCCGATCGGGTATCCGCACTAAATTCGGCATCAATATGGTGACCTCCTGGGAGCAGGGAACCAGCAGGTTGCCTAAGGAGGGGTGAACCGGCCCAGGTCGGAAACGGAGCAGGTCGAAACTCCTGTGCTGATCAGTGGTCGGATGGCGCCTGTGAATAGCCACTGCACTCCAGTTTGGGCAACATAGCGAGACCCTGTCTCTTAAAAAAAGAAGAAGAAGAAAAAAGAGGCTGGGCGAGGTGGCTCACACCTGTAATCCCAGCAATTTGGGAGGCTGAGGCGGGCAGATCACCAGGTCAAGAGATCGAGACCATTCTGGCCAACATGGTAAAAAATAAAATACAAATAAAAATACAAAATAAAAATACAAGTATTAGCTGAGTTTATCTCTAATAAAAATACAAAAATTAGCTGAGTGGTGGCGTGTGCCTGTAGTCCCAGCTACTTGGAAGGCTGAGGCAGGAGAATTGTTTGAACTGGGAGGTGGAGGTTGCAGTGAGCCGAGATCATGCCACTGCACTCCAGCCTGGTGACAGAGCAAGACTCCATCTAAAAAAAGCAAAAAAAAAAAGAGGACAATTTTGGTATGAGGAGCCCACGCCCTCCTTTCAAACTTTCCTGTAAAAACCTTTCTCCTTGGGACAGGCTCCATAACATGCTCGATTCTGTTGGTGTGTCTTCCTGGGGTCAGTCCTCACATTTGGCTTCCAGTAAGACTTCATCAAATTATTTGTGCCTCAAGAGCCTTAATTTTAGCTGGCATAATGGTCACCATCACAGATAGGTAGACTGAGGCCCAGAGAGAGCCTTCATGAAGGAAGGAAGGTCACACGGCAATGGAGGCAGCACTGACTGGGCTCTGAGTTCTGTAAGGTGAGTGGGTGGTAAGTGTTAGTGGAAGGTTTTTGTTGTTTGAGACAGTCATATAGGCTGGAGTGCAGCGGCCTGATCATGGCTCACTGCCTCCTTGAACTCCTGGACTCAAGCCATCCACCCGCCTTGGCCTCCCAAAGTGCTGGGATTATAGGTGTGAGCCACCATACATAGCCTTGATTTTGCTTAGGTCGCGGTGGTGGACCCTGGGTGAGGGTAGGGTTGCAGTGAGGTGGAGGAGGAGGTGATACACCTGACTGCCGCATCTAGATTCATCCTAGTCTTTTT
The DNA here is from genome assembly GCF_030222135.1 of Aotus nancymaae. Taxonomy (NCBI): domain Eukaryota; kingdom Metazoa; phylum Chordata; class Mammalia; order Primates; family Aotidae; genus Aotus; species Aotus nancymaae. Next base: position 25,266,510 of record NW_026988467.1, read on the forward strand.
TTCTTTTTTTTTTTTGCACCAACTGGCAGAATTTCCTCGCTTTCTCTCTCTGCCTCCTTTTCTGATTCACTCTCCATCTGTTAGTGGCTTCTGGCTTCTGAGAATGTGGATGCAGAAGGGTGGGGTAAGCTGTAGGGGGTGGGAAGTAGATACAAAAACACAGGCAGTCCTTAATAGACTTTTAAATATTTTTTGAGTGCTCTCTAGATACCAAGCAATGTTCTAGGAGCTAGGGGAGTCCCACCGTGAATAAAACAGACTTAGTCCCTGCTCTCACAGAGGTTCCATTGCAGGATATATATGTATGGAGAGGAGGGGAGTGGGCTGTGGATACAGATGGGGACAAGATATGTCAGAAATGGGTAAGGGCTATAAAGGAGGTGAGAGTGTCTGGAGAGGGGGCATGACTTGAGACAATGAGAACAGGGAAGACCAGGCTGAGGAACTGGGATCTGGGGGATGGGAAGAAGGCAGCTGAAGATCCAGAGGAAGAGGGTGCCTGCCCTGGTGAAACGGTATAGGAGAAGGCTGTGAAATCCATGTGCCAGAGGAACTTTAAGAAGGCCAGTGTGGCTGGACCAGAGTGACACAAAGAAAGCAAGTCAAGGCCCGGCTTAGTGGCTCACATCTGTAATCCCAGCACTTTGGGAGGCTGAGGTGGGTGGATTACCTGAGGTCAGGAGTTCGAGACCAGCCTGACCAATGCGGTGAAACCCTGTCTCTACTAAAAATACAAAACTTAGCCAGGCATGGTGACACGTGCCTGTATTCCCAGCTACTTGGGAGAATGAGGTGGGAGAATCACTTGATATTGGGAGGCAGAGGTTGCAGTGAACTGAGATTGCACCACTGCACTCCAGTCTGGGTGACAGAGTAAGACAGTCTCAAAAAAAAAAAAAAAAGCAAGTCAAGAGAGGATCCCAGTGCCAGCTGTAGACCATGATGGGGAGTTCACAATCAATTTTTCTTTTTTTGAGCCAGAGTCTTGCTCTGTCGCCAGGCTAGAGTGCAATGGCATGATCTTGGCTCACTGTAATCTCTGCCTCCTGCAAGTGATTATTCTGTCTCAGCCTCCTGAGTGGGACTACAGGTGCATGCCACCATGCCCAGGTAATTTTTGTATTTTTAGTAGAGATGGGGTTTCATCATGTTGGCCAGATGGTCTCCATCTCTTGACCTCATGATCCGCCTGCCTCAGTCTCCCAAAGTGCTGGGATTACAGGCATGAGCCACTGTGCCTGGCCACAATCAATTTTTTTTCTAGGGGGACAGGGGGCAACTAGAAGAATTAAGAAGGAAGACTCAAAGGCAGCAAGACAGGAAGTAGGGAGACCAATTAGGAGGCTTTGGCTGTGACAGAGGCAGGAGATGATGATCTGGACCAAGTCGGGGTTAGAGAAGAGGTAATATTCTAGGGGTCTTTGGGAGGTGACTGAGAAATAAGGGCAACATTCCCTAGGTGGAGGACACCAGGAGAGAAGCAGGTTTGTTGGAGACATGTAAGGGGAAGTGGGGAGAGAAACCCATTCAGTTGTGGGCATATAGAGTATGGAGAGTCGGTGGACAGCCAGAGATACTGTTCCAAGCTGGAGGACAAACCAGATGATGCTTGAAGTTTTTGTCTTTTAAAAAATCAGTTGCTAGGAGCAGTGGCTTATGCCTGTAATCCCAGCACTTTGGGAGGCTGAGGCGGATGCCTCACCTGAGGTTAAGAGTTCAAGACCAGCCTGGCTAACACGATGAAACCCCATCTCTGCTAAAAATACAGAAATTAGCCAGGCATGATGGTGGGCACCTGTAATCCCACCTGCTTGAGGGGCTGAGGCAGGAGAATCGCTTGAACTTGGGAGGCAGAGGTTGCAGTGAGTGGAGATGACGCCACTGCACTCCAGCCTGGGTGACAAGAGTAAGACTCTGTCTCAAAAAAAAAAAATTAGTTATAGGCCAGGCACGGTGGCTCATGCCTGTAATCCCAGCATTGTGGGAGGCCTAGGTGGGTGGGTCACCTGAGGTCATGAGTTTGAGGCCAGCCTGTCCAATACAGTATCTTTACTAAAAATACAAAAATTAGCCAGGGATGGCAGTGCATGCCTATAATCCCAGCTACTTGGGAGGCTGAGGCAGGAGAATCCCTTGAACTCAGAAGGTGGAGGTTGCAGTGAGCTGAGATCGTGGGCCACTGCACTCTGGCTTGGACGACAGAGCAAGACTCTATCTCAAAAAAAAGAAAGAAAAAGTTATCATCCAGGCATGGTGGCTCTTGCCTGTAATCCCAGCACTTTGGGAGGCTGAAGTGGGTGGATCACTTGAGCTCAGGAATTTGAGACCAGCCGTGGTAAATTCCATCTCTATGAAAAATACAAAAAGTAGCTAGACATGGTTGTGCAAGCCTGTAGTCCCAGCTACTCAGGAGGTCAAAGTTGGTGTTCACTTGCGCCCAAGAGGTTGAGGATGCGATGAGCTGAGATTGTGCCACTGCACTCCAGCCTGGTCGACAGTGAGACTCTACCCCAAAAAATAACTAAATAAAAATAAATGGCCGAGCGCGGTGGCTCATGCCTGTAATTCCAGCACTTTGGGAGGCTGAGACAAGCGAATTATGAGATGAAGAGATCAAGACTATCCTGGCCAACATGGTGAAACCCTGTCTCTACTAAAAATACAAAAATTAGCTGGGTGTGATGGCATGCACCTGTAGTCCCAGCTACTTTTAAGGAGGCTGAGGCAGAAGAATCACTTGAACCCAGAAGGCAGAGGTTGCAGTAAGCCGAGATCACACCATTGCACTCCAGCCTGGTGACAGAGTGAGACTCCCTCTCTAGATAAATAAATAAATAAATAAATAAATAAATAAATAAATAAATAATTACAGTGGCTCACACCTGTAATTCCAGGACTTTGGGAGGCCAAGGCAGGAGGATTGCTTGAGACCAGTGTGGGCAACATGGAGATACCCCATCTCTACTAAAAATACACAAATTAGCCAGGTATGGTGGCTCCTGCTTGTGGTCCCAGGTACTAAGGAGGCTGAGGTAGGAGGATTGCTTGTGCACAGGAGGCCAGGGCTGCAGTGAGCCGAGATCCTGCCCCTGCACTCAGCCTGGGAGATCAAGTGAGACCCTGTTAACAAAGAGAAAAAAGAAAAGAGAAAAGTAAAGAAAAGAGAAGAAAAGAAAAAAGAAAAAACCTATTTAGGGTTGCTGTGAGGGTTACACAAAACAAAAGCATCTTCACCAAGCCTTAGGCCATAGAAAGGTCTTTCGATTGTTTGTTTGTTTTTTGAGTTGGAGTCTCATTCTTGCCTAGGCTGGAGTGCAGTGGCCTGATCTCTGCTCACTGCAACCTCCATCTCCTGGGTTGAAGTGATTCTCCTGGCTCAGCCTCCCAAGTAGCTGGGATTACCGGCCTGCTACCACCCATGGTCATGGCCTCAAGTGAGCCACACCCGCTCATAGAAAGGTCTTAATAAAGCTGGACACAGTGGCTCGCCTGTAATCCCAGCACTTTGAGAGGCCGAGACGGGCGGATCACGACGTCAGGAGATCGAGACCATCTTGGCCAATATGGTGAAACTCCGTCTCTACTGAAAAAAAAAATTGGCTGGGCATGGTGGCACGCGCCTGTAGTTCCAACTACTTGGGAGGCTGAGGTCGGAGAATTGCTTAAACCCGGGAGGCAGAGGTTGTAGTGAGCCGAGATCAAGCCACTGCATTCCAGCCTGGCAACAGAGCGATACTCCCTCTCAAAAAAAAGAAAAAAGAAAGGTCTTAATACGTGTTAATTACTATTACTGACCCCAGGAACTCTCCGAAGTACTTTTCATGCAGGTATCACCTTTTTTTTTTTTTTTTTTTAGCACTTACATTATGCCTTATGGGAAACAGAAGCTGAGTTGTCAGGAAATTCCTCCAGAGTCGCTTACATTTCCAGCAGGGGAGTCGAGACTTGAACCTAGCAAGTCACAAGCAGAAAAAGCTTGGCAAACAGGCATGGGTCAGATAATGCTTAGGGCTTGCTCGAGGACTCATGACCAGTTACTGATCTATGCAAATCTGATTGCAAATTGATAGCTGGATTGTAACTTGAAGGGTCTGATAAGATGTAAACTTCATAAAACAGGATTTGGGGAAGTAAAAGGCGTAGAGTCCTCCAGAGGAGTCGAGAAAGCTAGCTTGGCCCTCGATTGTGGATGAGGTGATTCTTTCATTTAGGCGTTATTTTCCTCATCTATGAGTGCGGGAAGGAGAGTTATTGGGGTCACTAGCGACCTTTCCAACACTGATTTTCAAGGGTGGAAGAATCCTGCTCAGGTAAAGGCCCAAATCCCTTGGCTAAAGTTAATCCTCGGTGGGGCCGGCAATAGGGACGCGTCCCCTTTAAGGCGCCAGCTCGCCAGCGGCGGCGGCCGGAAGTGTTGAAGCCCGGCCTGGCGGCGGCGGTGGCGGTAGCTGCCGTGGCGGCCTCTGCGCATGCTCCGTCGCCCGCCCGCCCTGGCCGCTCGCCGCCCGCCCGCCCGACGGAGACGGTGAGGAGGGGGAGGGGTGGGCGCGCGGGCGCGGGCGCGGGGTGGGGTGGGGGCGGGGGGGCGGACGCGGGGGCCGCGCGGCGGCCGGCGAGGGCGGGCGGGCGCGCAGGGGGCGGGGGGCTGCTGCCTCCGCGGGCGCCTCCCCACGCCCTGTGCGTGCCGCCGCCGCCGCCGGGGAGCGAGCGGACGTCGCGGCGCCGCGGGGGGGTGGGGGGACGCTGCCGCTGGGTCCGCCCGAGCAGCCGGGCCGCCCCCAGCGCAGCCGGCCTTGCTGCCGGGGCTCGGGCCCCAGGCCAGGGCGGCGGGAATCGGCGAGCCCAGCACCGGGGGGGCCCCGGCGCCCCCGGACCGAGGGGCCCGGAAGTACTCAGCTGAGGGGCCAGGAGGGGCCGGAGTGACTCCGGACTGAGAGGCCCGAGCGCCCAGGACCCCGACGAGGGGTCCAGGGAGCCTGGGGTATCTCCAAAGGCGGGATCCGGGGAGCACCGGGCCCTTGGATGAGGAGCTGGTTGGAGGCCTGGGTCCCGCCCGGTGGGAGGGGGACGATAGGTGAGGGAAGCCCGAATGCCCGCCTGGGAGGAGACCCTCTGGGAGGTTTGGCCGGGGAGCAAAGAGTACGGAGTGGGTTCTTCAGAGGAAAGCAGAGTCCAGCTTCCGAGGGGCGCGGTAGAGGCCTAGGCCATTCAGAACAAGGGGAAAAAAAGGCAGGTTCTTTTCCAAAAGTAGGGAAGGAAAAGGAGCTCCAGGGGGAAGTGAGCAGGCCCAGGTCTCCCTACAGATGAGCGTGTGGTAGGAAGACTCCTAGAGCCTCCTGAAGTATGAAAGAGCAGGGACCCAAACCTGAGGGGATGGAAGAGACTGGAGTACCTCCTGATGTCTAAGTGGAGAACAGAGTAACCTGCTAGGTCAGGGGATGGAGAAACCTATCTTATTGAGAGAAGTAGAGATCGTTGAGGGAAGACTCTTAGGGTGTTCCCACCTTCTGAAATGACAGGGGAGTTGGCCAGGTGTTACCTAATTGAGGGGTAGGATAGATGAAGGCAGAATCTCAACCCGAGGGACTTGAAGGATGATCCACTAGACAAGTTAGCGAAGTCTTGACCTAGACAGCAGAGCAAGCACAGCCCTAAATTCTCTTCAAGATGAGAGAAGCCTCAGAACCACTTCCTAGTAGACGCAGATAGGGCCTTGACTGGTGTCTGTTCAGGCGAATCAAGACGGGTTTTAGGAAGAGACTGTCAGATATAATTCTAGTCTTGAGGGATTCTCTTCTTCCCCCTTGCCTCTGCTACTAGTTACCAAAGTGCATTTGGGGAACCTTTTCATTCAATGGTTGCACTGTCTTCTAATTTGAGAGCCTTAAATCAAGGATGTATATTTAATATATTAAATGATGATTTTTTTTTGAGGCGGGAGTTCCTATTTACTTCAGCAAACACATTGAATAGGTAGCTTCTACTCAGCTTCATTGGGTTTATCGGAGGGGGCCGTATTTTGGTCTTGCCCTAAGCCAAAGTCCCCTGGACTGTAGCGGGATGACTCTCCTAAGAACTCATCCCATCGCTCCCTCAAACATTTACATGGTAGTCTCCAGTCTGTGACTTAGAACTTCACCTCCTCTGAATACTTCTCTCAATGTTTTTGTGTAATTTACTTGTTGATTTCATTACATCTTGCACTCTGGATCGCTCACTGAATACATGAGAAGAAATAAAGGGGATATCAAGGAATTTTGGCCTCAAGTAATAAAGTTTTAACTTCGATTTTTTCCCCATATTTTAAACAAAACCATAGTTTAAAGTGGAAATTTCTTTTTTATTTCTTTTTCTTTTTGGGAAAAGAGTTTCCCTTTGTCGCTCAGGCGGGAGTGCAGTGAGTGGTGCGATCTCGGCTCACTGCAAACTTGATCCTCTCACCTCAGCCTCCTGAGTAGCTGGGACTACAGGCCCGTGGCACCGAGCCTGCTTAATTTTGTTTGTTTTCGGGCGGGTGCTGTGAACGGCCTCCTCGGCCTTTCTTCAGCTCGAGTTCTAGACCAGCTTGGGCAACATGGTGAAACCCCATCTCTACAAAACATAACAAAAATTAGCCAGGTGTGGTGGCGCTGCTGTTGGTCCCAGCTACTCAAGGAGACTTAAGGTGGGTCTGGGCATGGTGGCTCACGCCTGTAATCCCAGCACTTTGGGAGGCCGAGGCGGGCGGATCACGAGGTCAAGAGATCAAGACTATCCTGGTCAACATGGTGAAACCCCGTCTCTACTAAAAAAATACAAAAAAATTAGCTGGGCATGGTGGCGCGTGCCTGTAGTCCCAGCTACTTGGGAGGCTGAGGCAGGAGAATTGCTTGAACCCGGGAAGCGGAGGTTGCAATGAGCTGAGATCGCGCCACTGCACTCCAGCCTGGCGACAGAGCGAGACTCTGTCTCAAAAAAAAAAAAGGTGGGAGGATCGCTTGAGCCCCGGAAGTTGAGGTTGCAGTGAGCCGAGAGTGCCAGTATTCTCCAGCCTGGGTGGCAGAGTGAGACTTATGTCTCACCAAAAAAACCAAAAAACTACACAGTCTACAAAAGTTGTAATAGAGTGTAGAATAAAATATTTTGGGCCAATCGCGGTAGCTTAGCATGGTGGCAGACGCCTGTAATCTCAGTTACGTGGGAGGCTGAGGCAGGAGAATCGCTTGAACGCGGGAGGCGGAAGTTGCAGTGAACTGAGACCATGCCATTGCACTCCAGCCTGGGCAACAAGAGCGAAACTCTGTCTCAAAAAAATATTAAATAAATATTTTGGAGTTAGAAAATTTCAGGATATCTAGTACTTATTATTCATTTTTATTTTTTAGCCTCCAGAAAGTGCCAATTTTTTTTTTTTTTTTTTTTTTTTTTTTTTGAGACGGAGTGTTGCTTTGTTGCCAGGCTGGAGTGCAGTGGTGCAATCTCACCTCACCGTAACCTCCGCCTCCCAGCTTCAAGCCATTCTCCTGCTGCAGCCTCCCGAGTAGCTGGGACTACAGGCATGTGCCACCACGCCTGGCTAATTTTGTATTTTTGGTAGAAATGGGGTTTTTCCATATTCCTCAGGCTGGTCTCAAACTCCTGATCTTAAGTGATCCACCCACCTTAGCCTTTTAAAGTGCTAGGATTACAGATGTGAGCCACTGCACCTGGATGATTTTTGTATTTTTAGTAGAGACAGGTTTTCACCATGTTGGCCAGGATGGTCTCAATCTGTTTACCTTGTGATCTGCCCACCTCAGCCTCCCAAAGTGCTGAGATTACAGGTGTGAGCCACGGCCCCTGGCCAATATTGTTTCTTTTTAATTACCACTTCCAGTGTCCCTCCCTGTATTCATGACATTTGTTTTTATTCAAACATAGCATCTTGCCACATTTTAGACATTGGATTTTCAGGGCACACAAAAATGAATTTTTTTCATTTAATTTCTGAGTGAGCCACAAGTAATTTGTTGAGTTTTCTGGTAGCTATATGAGCAGTGATGTGCTTAGTTTCAAGGTGTCTTTTTTGTCTTTGAAAATAACTACAGACTGGGCACAGTGGCTCAGGTCTTTAATCTCAGGACTTTGAGAACCCGAGGTGAGAGCACTACTTGAGCCCAGGAGTTTGACACCAGGCTAGGCCACATAGCAAGTCCTCACATCTACAGAGAAGTAAAGAAATTAGGCCGGGTGTGGTGGCTCAAGCCTGTAATCCCAGCACTTTGGGAGGCTGAGGTGAGTGGATCATGAGGTCAGGAGTTCAAGGCCAGCCTGGCCAACATGGTGAAATCCCATCTCTACTAGAAATACAAAATATTAGCCGGGCGTGGTGGTGGGCACCTGTAATCCCAGCTACTTCGGAGGTTGAGGCACAAGAATCGCTTGAACTAAGGAGGCAGAAGTTGCAGTAAGCCGAGATGGCACCACTGCACTCCAGCCTGGGTGACAGAATGAGACTGTCTCAAAAAATAAAATAAAATAAAAGCAAGTTTAAATAAATTAAAAAAAAGAATTCCAGAGAGAGTTGTTGATTTCACAATGAATACTTTAAAGCCCCTTCCTTGAAATACTCAAAGGATCAACTCACTCATTTTGCCTCAGGTGTTTTTGTTGCACAAGAGCTACTTTTCCGTTTATACTTAGCTCAGAGATAACCTTGCATTCAGGCAGTGTAGTCTGTAGAGCTGGTTTTGGGTTACTTGCAAGGAATATGGTATTTAGAGTAGTAAGTCATACTCAACCCAAATTTGCTTCTCTAAAGAAAGTCAGAATTGTGTTGAATCAGACCTGTGACTTAGACTGACATTGAAAGATGTGTTGTGGATGATTACAATTATCCTCTCTGATAAATTCTCAGAAGGCTAGAGAAGCAGCCAAAACATTCCTCTTGGGTGCTAAGGTATGGTGTGGGTAAAGAGTAAAATATGAGTTCCTATTGAGGAAGATATTAATGAAGAAGTTAGTCAACCACCTATTCAGAATGTTTTAGAGAGGACTTTCCTTAGGGTCGAAAGTCGAAGTTAGAAGCATCCTTCTAAATCTGCTTCTTTAACCATTTAATAATACATTATTTTGCCTCAGGTATTACAGGTTGAGTATCCCTAATCTGAAAATCTGAAACCCCAAATCTCCAAAATCTGAAACTTTTTGAGCCAACATGATGGCATAAGTGAAAAATCCCACAGATTAGTAGTTAATGCAGACTCTTTCATGCACGAAATTATTTTTATTATTATTTAAGACTGAGTTTCATTCTTGTTGCCCAGGCTGGAGTGCAATGGTGAGATAGCTCACCAAAATCTCCGCCTCCTGGGTTCAAGCAATTCTCCTGCCTCAGCCTCCAAAATAGCTGGGATTACAGGCATGCGCCACTACGCCTGACTAATTTTGTATTTTTAATAGAGATGGGGTTTCTCCATGTTGGTTAGGCTGGTCTCCAACTCCTGACCTCAGGTGATTTGCCTGCGTTGGCCTCCCAAAGTGCTGGGATTACAGGTGTGAGCCACTGCGCCCAGCCTCATGCACAAAATTGTTAAAAATATTGTATAAAATTACCACCAGGCAACTGGGTACAGTGGCTCATGCCTGTAATCCCAGTACTTTGGGAGGCCAAGGTGGGTGGATCACAAGGTCAGGAGTTCAAGACCAGCCTGGCCAAGATAGTGAAACCCCATCTCTGCTATAAGATACAAAAAAATTATCTGTGCATGATGGCGGGCACCTGTAATCCCAGTTACTCAGGAGGTTGAGGCAGAGAATTGTTTGAACCTGGGAGTTGGAGGTTGCAGTGAGCCAAGATCAGGCCACTGCACTCCAGCCTGGGTGACAGAAGGGGACTCTGTCTCAAAAAAAAAAAAAAATCTATGTATGTAAGGTATATATGAAACATAATTCAATTTTGGAATTTTGTGTTTAGACTTAGGCCCATCTCCAGGATATCACATTATATATATGTAAATATGCCAAAATTTTTTTAAAAATCTGAAATTCAAGGCACTCCTGGTGTCAAACATTTCAGAGAAGGGATGCTTAATCTGTAATTTTTGAAAATTTAAAGCACATTTTTTGAGCAATGAATTCTATAAGTTTAGCTACCTGCTAAAGTATTACATCTTTTAAATTAAATGTGTTATGGCGTGGTGCTTGACAGTGAGTATTACCTCAATAAAGGTTAGCTGATTATTATTATTTTTGGGAGATGGAGTTTTGCTCTTATTGCCCTGGCTGGAATGCAATGGTGCAATCTTGGCTGACCGCAACCTCTGCCTCCTGGGTTCAAATGATTCTTCTGCTTCAGCCTCCTGAGTAGCTGGGATTACAGGCAGCACCACCATGCCCGGCTAATAGGGTTTCTCCATGTTGGTCAAGCTGGTGTCGAACTCCCAACCTCAGGTCATCCACCCACCTTGGCCTCCAAAAGTGTTGGGATTACAGGTGTGCGCCACTGCCCAGCTAGCTGATTATTTTATTTTATTTTATTTATTTATTTTTTGAGACGGAGTTTCACTCGTTACCCAGGCTGGAGTGCAATGGTGCGATCTCGGCTCACCGCAATCTCCGCCTCCTGGGTTCAGGCAATTCTCCTGCCTCAGCCTCCTGAGTAGCTGGGATTACAGGCATGCACCACCATGCCCAGCTAATTTTTTGTATTAGTAGAGACAGGGTTTCACCATGTTGACCAGGATGGTCTCGATCTCTTGACCTCGTGACCCACCCGCCTCGGCCTCCCAAAGTGCTGGGATTACAGGCTTGAGCCACAGCGCCCGGCCTGATTATTTGAATTCAGCCTATATTTTATGGTTCAAATTTTAAAGATGTTTATTGGTTCAATTATTCTAGGATTAGATGGCATTTGAATGCCTCATCATATTTCTTTTTGGCCTTTTCTAGACTCCAGTGTTTTGTTTTGGTTCTATTGCTGGTAGCCAGCTGAATCAGTCCATTGATTATCTTTTCTAATTTTATTTTATTTTGTTTTATTTTTGAGATGGAATCTCACTCTGTTGCCCAGGCTGCAGTGCAGTGGCATGATCTTGGCTCACTGCAACCTCTGCCTCCTGGGTTTAAGCAGTTCTCTGACTCAGCCTCCCCAGTAGTTGGGATCACAGGTGCCTGCCACTAGACCTGCTAATTTTTCTATTTTTAGTAGAGGCAGGGTTTCACCATGTCTTGAACTCCTGACCTCGTGATCCACCCGCCTCAGCCTCCCAAAGTGCTGGAATTAAAGGCGTGAGGCACTGCGCCTGGCCTTTATTTTATTTTATTTTGAGACAGTCTTTCTCTGACTACAGCTGTGCACCAACACACCTGGCTAATTTTTGTATTTTTAGTAGAGATGGGGTTTCACCATCTTGGCCAGGCTGGTCTTGAACTCCTTACCTTGTTATCCACCTGCCTTGGCCTCCTAAAGTGCTGGGATTACAGGCGTGAGCCACTGCACCTAGCCTTTTTTTTTGAGATGGAGTCTTGCTCTGTTGCCAGGCCAGAGTGCAGTTGTGTGATGGCTCACTTCAACCTCTGCCTCCCGGGTTCAAGCCATTCTCCTGCCTCAGTCTCCCGAGTAGCTGGGACTACAGGTGTGTGCCAACATACCCAGCTAATTTTTGTATTTTTAGTAGAGATGGGGTTTCACCATGTTGGCCAGGATGCTCTCTATCTCTTGACCTCATGATTTGCCTGTCTTGGCCTCCCAAAGTTCTGGGATCACAGGCATGAGCCACCATGCCCAGCCTTTTTTTTTTGAGACTGAGTTTCTCTCTGTCACCCAGGCTGCAGTGCAGTGGCGAGATCTTGACTCACTGCAAACTCTTCCTCCTGGGTTCAATGAATTCTCCTGCCTTAGCTTCCTGAGTAGCTGGGATTACATGCACCTATCATTTCCTGCTAATTTTTATATTTTTAGTAGAAATGGTGTTTCACCATGTTGGCCAGGGTGGTCTCAAACTCCTTACCTCAAGTGATCTGCCTGCCTTGGTCTCCCAAAGTGCAGGAATTATAGGCGTGAGCCACCGTGCCTGTCCCCTTTTCTAGTTTTAAGTCTTCGAGTAGCAGAAGTTTATATTTTGTACTATAATATCTTGCAGTTACTTTTTCCCTGCAATATCCAATAGTGTCATGTATCTCTTCCTTCTGTAGTTCCTTAAGAGCAGTTATTGTTGCTCCTCATATCCAAGGAACCTAACTGCCTGATGTGAGGTAGATTCAATATAATATTTGTTGAAATGGCCATAATGATGAGCCATAAGCTATATAGCTTAGCCTAGCTGCCTAGGCAAATTTATATATCCCCAGATAGGAAGGTAGCAAGTTCTAGAAGTGGCCAGGCATGATGGCTCACACTTGTAATCACAACACTTTGGGAGTCCGATGCGGGATAATAACTGGAAGCCAGAAGTTTAAGACCAGCCTGGATAGCATACTGAGATCCCGTCTCTATCTTTAAATAAATAAATATAAAATAATAAGAAAGTTCTAGAAGTCTTTTAGGGTAAGATGAGTCTCTAAATTGGACAAAAATGTATTGCATACCTGCTGTGTGTTCAGATTTGTTTACAAAATTTCAGATAAGCAGTTTTGTAGATAAAATGTAAGTCTGATATTTGAAAACCATTTATTACACACCCATCCTGAGCACTGTGGTAGCCATGGGGGAGTTGCTGAATAAGAAAAGCAATCCTGGTCAGGCGTGGTGGCTCACGCCTGTAATCCCAGCACTTTGGGAGGCCAAGGCAGACAGATCGTGAGGTCAAGAGATGGAGACCAGGCCGGGTGCAGTGGTTCACGTCTGTGATCCCAGTACTTTGGGAGGCCGAGGTGGGCGGATCATGAGGTCAGGGATTTGAGACCAGCCTAGCCAACATGGTGAAACCCCATCTCTACTAAAAATACAAAAATTAGCCCGGTGTGGTTGCGCAAGCCTGTAATTCCAGCTACTCGGGAGGCTGAGGCAGGAGAATGGCTTGAACCTGGGAGGCAGAGGTTGCAGTGAGCCGAGATTGTGCCATTGCACTCCAGGTTGGGCGATAGAGTGAGACTCTGTCTCAAAAAAAAAAAAAAAAATTACAAAAATTAGCCAGGCATAGTGGCTCGTGCCTATAGTCCCAGCTACTCAGGAGGCTGAGCTAGGAGAACTGCCTGAACCTGGGAGGTGGAGGTTTTAGTGAGCTGAGATTGCGCCACTCTACTCCAGCCTGCCAACAGAGTTAGACTACTTCTTGAAAGAAAAAAAGAGCCGGATGCGGTGACTTAGGCCTGTAGTCTCAGCACTTTGGGAGGCTGAGGCAGGTGGATCACAAGGTCAGGAGTTTGAGGCCAGCCTGGCCAATATGGTGAAACTCCATCTCTACTAAAAATTAACTGGGTGTCGTAATGCATGCCTGTAATTCCAGGTACTTGGGAGGCTGAGGTAGGAGGATTGCTTGAACCCAGGAGGCAGAGGTTGCACTGAGCTGAGATTGTGCCACTGCACTCCTGCCTGGGCAGGAGAATTTGTCTCAGAAAAAAAAAAAAGAAAAAAAAAAGCTATACTTGGTTGGGTGCTGTGGCTCATGCCTGTAATCCCAGCACTTTGGGAGGCCAAGGCAGGTGGATTGCCTGAGGTCAGGAGTTCTAGACCAGAGTGACCAACATGGAGAAACCCTGTCTCTACCAAAAATACAAAAATTATCCAGGCATGATGGCCCATGTCTGTGATCCCAGCTACTGGGGAGGCTGAGGCAGGAGAATCACTTGAATCTGGGAGGCGGAAGTTGCGGTGAGCCGAGATCGTGCCATTGCACTCCAGCCTGGGCAACAAGAGCAAAACTCCGTCTTAAAAAAAAAAAAAAAAGCAATCCTTGCTTTCCCAAGATGTACCGACTGAGGAGGAATAGCCAATCAAAGTGAGATGATGGTTGTGATGGGGGTACTGCAGGTGCTGAGACATCAAGAACACAAACTCGGCCGGGCATGGTAGCTCACGCCTGTAATCTCAGCACTTCGGGAGTCCGAGGCGGGCGGATCACCTGAGGCCAGGAGTTCAAGACCAGCCTGGCCAACATGGTGAAAGCCTGCCTTGTTTAAAAAAAAAAAAAAAGAACACAAACTCAAACCTAGTAAAGGAATTCACAGAAGGCCTCCCCAAGGAAGTGATATTTCAAGTAAATCACAAAATAGTTAGCAGGGAATAGCCAAAAAGGAAGGGAAAGATAATTCCAGGTAGAGAAAATAAGTGTGAAGGCTCGGGTGAGAAAATATGGCATGTTTGAGAAATCGAAAACATTCAGTGACAGGAGCTCACAATGTGAGAATTATGAGAAATAAAGATAGCAGGATGGGCAGGGAACATATTTGGAGGATTTCGTAAGACAAGGTATTTGCACGTTATAACCATATCTAACAGCAACAGGAATCCACTAAAGGATTTTTTTTGGGGGGACCTAGGGTCTTGCCCTATTGCCCAGGCTGGAGGGCAGTGGTGTGATCATCATTCACTGTAGCCTTGAATTCCTGGGCTTGAGCAATCCTCCCACCTCAGCTTTGTGAGTAGCAGGGATTACAGGTCCATGCCACTGCACTCTGCCAATTTTTAAATGTTTTTAGAGACAGGATCTCGCTATATTGGCTGGGTTGGTCTTGAACTCCTGGCCTCAAGTGATCTTCCCATCTTGGCCTTCCAAAATGCTGGGATTACAAATGTGACCGCCAAGCCTGGCTCACTGAAGGATTTTTTGAGTGGGGAAATAGCCTTGGCTTTTAGTATGATCACGTTGGCTGTTCTCTGGAGAGTGAACTGGAAGAGAGCAAGACCACAGATTAGGATAGTGATAAGCAGCTGCAAAAATCCAGGTAACAGAGTGTGGTGGCTCACAATATGGTGGCAGTAGCACAGATAGAGAATAGGAGGATGATTAAAAGAGATATATAGGTGGTACAAAGGATAGAATTTGGTGGTTGATTTGGATTTAGAAAGAGATGAGAGGAGTCAAAAATAACTTTAGAGACAAGCATGATGGCATGCTCCTGTAGTTCTACCTACTCCGGAGGCTGAGGCAAGCTATCACTTGAGCCCAGGAGTTTGATGCCAGCCTGGGCAACACGGTGAGACCTTGTCTCTAAAAAATAAAATTGGCCAGGCGTGGTGGCTCACACCTGTAATCTCAGCACTTTGGGAGGCCGGGTGGGCAACTCACGAGGTCAGGAGATGGAGACCATCCTGGCTAACATGGTGAAACCCTGTCTCTACTAAAAAAAAAAATACAAAAATTGGCTGAGTGCAATGGCTCACACCTGTAATCCCAGCACTTTGGGAGGCCGAGGCGGATGGATCACAAGGTCAGGAGATCGAGACCAGCCTGACCAACATGATGAAACACCGTCTCTACTAAAAATACAAAAATTAGCCAGGTGTGGTGGCACATGCCTTTAGTTCCAGCTACTTGGGAGGCTGAGGCAGGAGAATTGCTTGAACCCGAGAGGCGGAGGTTCTCAGTGAGCTGAGATTGCATGCCACTGTACTCCAGCCTGGGCGACAGAGTGAGACTCCATCTCAACAAACAAACAAACAAAAACAGAAACTGGCCGTGCATGGTGGCGGGCGCTTGCAATCCCAGCTACTCAGGAAGCTGAGGCAGGAGAATCACTTGAATCCGAGAGGTGGAAGTTCCAGTGAGCCAAGATCATACCACTGCACTTCCAGCCTGGGCGATAGAGCAAAACTCAGTCTCAAAAAAAAAAAAAAAGCCTTGTTAGTTTCTGGCTTGCAAAAATGTGTGGAGTGTAGCACCATTTACTGAGACAGGAAATGTAGAAACAGATTTGAGAGGAAACATGAGTTTGGTTTAATGTGCCTACAAGACATAGTAGAGGCTGTTGGATGTAGAGGGTGTAGAATTCAGGAAAAAAGTTTGAATGTGAAAATCATAAAGGGCAGAAATAAAAGTCAGATATGAGGAATTTTAGCTATAGGTCATATACAAACAAAAATTGATTGAACCAGCATATATCATTGCCTAAGATGAGCAAGGCTGTAAGAGGGGCAAAGTTTTTTTTTGTTTTGTTTTGTTTTTTAAGACAGTGTCTCCAGCCTTGATCTCCCAGGCTCAAACAGTCCTTCCTCCTCAGCTTCCTAAGTAGCTGGGACTATAGGTGTGTGCCGCCACACCCAGTTAATTTTTTTTTTTTTTTTTAGAAATTAGATCTCACTATGTTGCCCAGTCTGGATACAAAGACTTTTTGGCAAGTTGCAGCACCTGTCCTCAAGGAAAGTGCAGTAAAATTAGGGAGATAAATATCTGTTCAATTAACTATAATACAGGACATAGTGTGTAAACATTAGAAGAGAGGTACTCCAGTCTGGGCAACAGAGTGAGACCCTGTCTTAAAAAAAAAAAAAAGTTCTAGGTGTCATACAAATGAATTCAGCATTTATTAAACAACTACGGGATATAAGTTATCTTCCCCTTCCCATGCAGCTCAGTTCAGTTCCTCCCTCCACAGATACTTGCTAAGTATTTAAAAGGATAGAGAACTTGAGGTGAAATGGCTGGTTGCACAGAAAGTAGATGTGATTACTAATTTTCAAGAGCTAACTGTTTGGTGTGGAACTGCTAGTGTGCTGTAAAACAGCTCTCCAGAAAAACAGAATACTCTGATTTGTAGTGTTTGTCAATTTCTGGTCTGTTTACGCCCAGCATCGCTGATTTTAAGCTGTCAACTAAGTGTCACTAAACTCAGAGTTGAAAACAAATATGTATGCACAATTGGTTTTCAGGAGCTGGTAGAGCTTGCTGCAGAACACCACAGGATGAGTTACACGTAGTAAGAAAACCTGTACTGGCAAGTGACTATTGAGGCGTTTCTAGAAGGATTAGAACCTGTGTTAGCCCCTTCTCACACTCCCCATCCTTTTCAGAGGCCCGTAACCTTTAGATTGCTCTTAAAATTGTTAGTCAAGATTGCTCTTAAAATTGGTAGTCAATATTTTGGCATTCCTTTCATATGGTTGACATCTTTTCAAACCAGATTAAGTTACTGGTGCTTCTTGTTCCTGACAGCAGCCCCAGCTATCTGACTTCATGTGAAAGATGGCTAATGCAGAAGTGAGTGTCCCAGTGGGGGATGTGGTTGTAGTACCCACTGAAGGAAATGAAGGGGAGAACCCTGAAGACACTAAAACTCAAGTGATCTTGCAGTTACAGCCTGTGCAACAAGGGTAAGTGGCCAGAGATTTAGATATTCTGAAATATTTTGGGAAGTTTCAAGGGTGGGGGAAAAAAAAGTTTATGGTTGCTTAGCACAGTGGAACATTTAACGTCAATCAAAGCTGGCTCAGTTTTCATCTGTATTATGTTTCATACTGTATTATGTGCTGTATTTGTCATTTTAATACTTATTACAGCAGTTACTTGTTTCCTTGTATATGCTTCTCTTCACCTTGAGCTCCTTGAGGGTAAGTTACATGACTCCCTCATCTTACTTTATTATTATTATTTTTGTTGAGACAGAGTCTTACTCTGTCACCCAGGCTGGAATGCAGTGGTAGTGGTGCGATCATAGCTTACTGCAACCTCGAATTCCTGGGCTCAAAAGATCCTCCTGTTTTAGCCTCCAGAATAGCTGGGAATATAGGCACATGCCACTGCGCCTGGCTGATTCTTCTATTTTTTGTAGAGACAGGGGTCTTGCTTTGTTGCCCAGGTTGACTGATCTTATTTATCTATACTATTTACAGGGCTTCCTTATGTGTTTACCAAAAGACAGTGTAGCTAGAGCCAGAGAACATCAGCTAAGGCACCGACAAAAGTATTCATGCCATAAATTCTCTGAACCCTTATGGAGGGCAGGGCAAATTATCAAGCTAAGTCTAGCACTTACTACAATACAATGTATTATGAAGGTGTTGGAAAAGATAAAATTTTAAAAAGAGTCCTTTTTTTTTTTTTTTTTTTTTTTTAAGACAGAGTCCTGCTCTCATTGCCTGGGCTGGAGTGCAATGGCATGATCTTGGCTCACTGCAACCTCTGCCTTCCTGGGTTCAAGTGATTCTCCTATGTCAGCCACCCAAGTAACTGGGATTACAGGCACCCACCCCCATGCCTGGCTTTTTTTTTTTTTTGTAGTTTTAGTAGAGATGGGGTTTCACCATGTATGCCAGGCTGAACTTAAACTTCTGACCTCGTGATTGGCCCCACCTTGGCTTCCCAAAGTGCTGCAATTACAGGCGTGAGCCACTGTGCCCGGCCGAGTTCTTCTTTTCGTTTGTTTGTTTTTTGAGACAGAATCTCACTGTATTGCCCAGGTTAGAGTGTAGTGACATTATTCATACATGAGAATGTATTCTTTTTTTTTTTTTCTGAGATGGAGTCTTGCTCTATCACCCAGGCTGCAGTGCAGTGGCTCAACTAGCCTTATTGTAACCTCCGCCTCCCAGGTTCAAGTGACTTTCCTGCCTCAGTCTCCAGAATAGCTGGGATTACAGGCGCATGCCACCACACCAGCTAATTTTTGTATTTTTAGTAGAGACGGGGTTTCACCATGTTGGTCAGACTGGTCTTGAACACCTGACCTCGTGATCCACCCGCCTTAGCCTCCCAAAGTGCTGGGATTACAGGCGTGAGCCACCGTGTCTGACCAAGAATGTATTCTTTTAAGAGATTTTTCACATAATGGTCAGTTTAGGATGAGTTTAACAATCTTATTTGAAGCAGTGTTTCTCATGTTTATCACAATCCTCATTCCCTGAATAGCCATTTATTGGGTGCTTTGCCATGTTCCAGTCAATAAACTACATGATGGGCATACAAAATTGAATAAATGAGTAAGACATAATCTGTGCTGTTGGGGACCTCTTAGCCTGTGCTCAAGGGGAGACAGACATACAAGCATTTATTATCAGTGATAGGTGTTATGACAAAACCCAAAGTACATCTGGGTCACAAAGGAGGAAGTAAGTAATTATACTGAAGGGATTGAGAGGGACAGAAAAGCATCCTATAAGCTACTTATTGAAAGACAGATAAGAGACAGGTGCAGTGGCTCATGCTTCTAATCCCAACATTTTGGGAGGCAGAGGCAGGAGGATCAGTTGAGTCCAGGAGTTCAAGACCAGCCTGGGTCACATAGGAATACTGACTCTGTCTCTATAAAAAAAAAATACAAAGGTTGGCCAGGCGCGGTGGCTCACACCTGTAATCATAGCACTTTGGGAGGCTGAGGTAGGCAGATCACGAGGTCTAGATTGAGACCATCCTGGCCAACGTGGTGAAACCCCATCTCTACTAAAAATAAAAATTAGCTGGGCGTGGTGGCATCCACCTGTAGTCCCAGCTACTAGGAAGGCTGAGGCAGGAGAATTACTTGAACCCAGGAGGCGGAGATTGCAGTGAGCTGAGATTGCGCCACGTACTCCAGCCTGACATCTGGCAACAGAGCAATATTCTGTCTCAAAAAAAAAAAATACAAAAACTATTTTTTTTTGTAAAATAATACAAAATACCAGATACGGTGTCACATGCCTGCAGTCCCAGCTACTCAAGAGGCTGAGGTAAAGGATTGCTTGAGCCAGGGAGGTTAGGGCTGCAGTGAACTGTGATCACACCACTGCATTCTAGCCTGGGCAACAGAGCGAGACCCTGTCTCAAAAAAAAAAAAAAAGACAGGTAGAGAAGAATGTTCTGGGAAGGGGTAGAAGTCAGAGAAAGATAGAAGATATAAGAAGATGAGCCAGGTGCAGTGGCTCATGCTTGTAATCCCAGCACTTTGGTAGGGCTAGGTGGGCGGATCATGAGGTCAGGAGTTTGAGACCAGCCTGTCCAATATGATGAAACCCCATTTATACTAAAAAATACAAAAATTAGCCAGGTGTGGTGGTGCACGCCTGTAGTCCCAGCTACTCAGGAGACTGAGGCAGGAGAATTGCTTGAACACGTGAGGCAAAGGCTGCAGTGAGCCGAGATTGTGCCACTATTCTCCAGCCTGGGCAACAGTGAGACTCTGTCTCAAAAAAAAAAAAGAAGATGGCACTTTTGGGAACCACAAATAGTTTGGTAGTGCTGAGACTTGGATTTTAAGGTGAGATTTGGGAAGAGTTGAAACCAGGGGCCAGATCTTGAAGAGGCTTAAGTATCATATAAAGGATTTGGAGCTTTATGAGGAGAGAGAGTGTTTGAGGGATTTTAAAGAGGAAATCACGTAA
Source organism: Aotus nancymaae (assembly GCF_030222135.1). Lineage (NCBI taxonomy): Eukaryota > Metazoa > Chordata > Mammalia > Primates > Aotidae > Aotus > Aotus nancymaae. The sequence continues at coordinate 25,286,701 of NW_026988467.1, forward strand.
TCAATCTGGTGAGAATGTAGAAGATTAATTAGATGCAAGGATACTAGTCTAGAAATGATGAGGCCTGAATTAAGGCAAGTAGCAGTAGAGCGAGAGACAGGAAGGATGGATAGTGTTAAAGTGATGCATCCAGCAGGATTTGGTGACTGACTATATGGAGTTGAAGGAAAAAAAACAAATCTTGTGTAATTTCTAGATTTCTGCCTACAGTGTGCTGGGTGGTGCCATTAACAGGGATGGAGGTATAGGAAGAAGAGTAATTTGAGGATGGGTGGGAAAAGGAAGAGAATTTAGTGGTTATTTTAGACTTAATGAATTCGACAAAGTCCTCTGGGACTTCCAAATGTATTTATTCATTTAGCAGTTGGCTATGTCTGGGTGTGAAATTCAGAAGGGAGGTCTGTGCTAGAAGTGTCACTGTGGAGGTAGCTAGTCATTGATACAAAAAAGATTATTCAGGCAGTGCTTTCAAGTAACAAGATGCAATAATTAGCACATAGGTTTATTATAGAAATTAAAGGATGTTGATGTATCAAGTTACGTTATCTGAGCCCATAAATGTAGAGATATCTTGGAGAGATCTGCATTATATAACCTCTAAGTGGTGCCTCTAGTCACTGCTAATTACTTTGGATGTAGTTTCTCTCTTACTTTTCTTCCACTAGGCCTTGCTCATGTCAATAACTTGGTATCTTAAAAGATGCTAAGATGAGCTGGGTGCGGTGGCTCACGCGCGTAATCCTAGCACTTTGGGAGGCCGAGGCGGGTGGATCACCTGAGGTTAGAGGTTCAAGACCAGCCTAGCCAACATTGTGAAACCTTGTCCGTACTAAAAATACAAAAATTAGCCGGGAGTGGTGGCACATATATGTAGTCCCAGCTACTTGGGAGGCTGAGGCAGGGGAATGCCTTGAACCTAGGAGTCAGAGGTTGCAGTGAGCCGAGATCATCCCACTACACTTCAGCCTGGACAACAGAACAAGACTCTGTCTCAAAAAAAAAAAGATACTAAAAAAAAATACGCCCCCTCCCCCACCCCCAGCAAAATACACATTTTCCGACAAGGGACATCAGCTTTTTAGTCGGTATGGTTCTTCCTGTATCAGACTATCTGCTGGTATTGCTTTTTAGTCTTCTCAGGATAATTCCATAATATGAATTAATTGTATACTTGAAGCAATACTATGTCATGAGCATTTAGGTTTTTTTTTGTTTTTTTTTTTGAGACAGAGTTTTGCTCTTCTTGCCTAGGCTGGAGTTCAGTGGCGTAATCTCAGCTCACAGCAACCTCTGCCTCCCAGGTTCAGTTGATTCTCCTGCCTCAGCCTCCCAAGTAGCTGAGATTATAGGCACCCGCCACCATACCCAGCTAATTTTTTGCATTTTTAGTAGAGACGGGGTTTTGCCATGTTGGCCAAGCTAGTGTCGAACTCCTGACCTTAGGTGATCCACCCACCATAACCTCCCAAAGTGCTGGGATTACAGGTGTGAGCCACCATGCCTGGCCCATTTAAATTTATGAAAGGAGCGGACATTTATTTTTATTGTTTCTTCTCGAAGTGAAAGTAACTCTTTGTAAATGTCCTAGAGAAATGTGGTAGCTTTCTGTTCACCCTTTGCGAGTAAAAAGCATGGATCGTTTCACTACTGACATTTAAAAAATAAATTTATGAAGGGAAAAATCTGGTGTAATATAGTAGTAAGTGGTGGTGTAAATAATTAAGTAGCAAGAATTACTTTCTTTTGAGGTTAGGAGAGTTGTTGATTGATTTCCATGGTAGAAGCTGCTAAGCAATCCTGGGAAGTTTGGAGTTTAAATACACTGGGAAACAAGTCAGAGTTATAAAGTGTATTTATTTTATTTCTTTTGAGATAGATTAAAACAAATTTCTTAACCCCATGCTGTGAATATTAATTTTTTCATGATTTATGTAGTTTGTTTATCGATGGACACTTTTACAACAGGATATATGAAGCCGGGTCGGAGAACAACACGGCAGTTGTAGCAGTAGAAACGCACACGATACACAAAATTGAAGAAGGGATTGGTAAGGATTTTTTGTTGTTGTTGTTGTTGTTGTCGTTGTTATTCTAATACCTTTGACCTTAGCTTCCTTGGTCAAGTTTTCTTGCCATCTGTGCCTTATGTTTTTCTCCCATCCCAATGTGCCCTTACCAGTACTACAGCCCTCAGTTTGATGGTGGTACTTCTAGAGAAACCACTCACTAAGATGCTAGGATTGTCAATTGGTTGGTTAACATCTGTTGGGAAGGGTAACTGAAAAGACTTTTTATCTATAAAAATCCCACATAGAGGCCAAGCACGGTGGCTCACGCCTGTAATCCCAGCACTTTGGGAGGCTGAGGCAGGCGAATCACGAGGTCAGGAGTTCAAGACCCGCCTGGCCAACATGGTGAAATCCCGTCTCTACTAAAAATACAAAAATTAGCAGGCCTGGTGGCTCACACCTGTAATCCCAGCTACTTGGGAGGCTAAGGTAGGAGAATTGCTTGAACAGGGACCGGGAGGTGGAGGTTGCAGTGAACTGAGATTGCGCCACTGCACTGCAGCCTGGGCTACTGAGCAAGACTCCATCTCAAAAAAAAAAAAAAATCACTTAGAAATTGGAGCCTCAGAGTTGATCCCTGTCATTAAAGAAGTTGTTGATGACTGATGAGATATTGACTAGGAGAAAACTGGAAAGAAACTTTGAAATTTAATAAAATTAAAAAAGAATTAAAAAAAAGAAAAAAAGAAACTTTGAAATATAACAAACCTGAGTTTAAATCCCTATTTCTCACCTCTTAGTATGTCCTTGGGAAAGTCAGTTAGCCTTTTGGAGGCCCATATACTTATATTGAACACTTAGGAAACAATAAATAAATAAATTAATTAATTTTAAAAACACCTATATTGGTCGCGGTGACTCATGCCTGTAATCTCAGCACTTTGGGAGGCCGAGGTAGGTGGATCACTTGAGGTCAGGTTGAGTACAGCCTGGCCAACATGGTGAAACCCTTTCTCCACCAAAAATACAAAAGTTAGCCAGGCCTGGTGGTGTGTGATATATGGCTGTAATCTCAGCTACTTGGAAGGGCAAGCCAGGAGAATTGCTTAAAACCTAGAGGTGGAGGTTGCAGTGAACCGAGATCGTGCCACTGCACTCCAGCCAGGGTGACAGAGTAAGACTCCGTCTCACAAAAAATAAAATAAACAAACAAACAAAAATACACATACACACCTAGGAAACAATCACTGCCTCACAGGATTGTTGTAAGAACTAAACAAGATTAAGTATGTAAAAGTATATAGTATAATGTCTGGCATACTGTGGGAGCTTGGGAAGAGATAGCTGTTCGGCCAAACTTCTTCCAGAGGATTCTTTTTTTTTTTTTTGAGACGGAGTTTCGCTCTTGTTACCCAGGCTGGAGTGCAATGGCACGATCTCGGCTCACTGCAACCTCCGCCTCCTGGGTTCAGGCAATTCTCCTGCCTCAGCCTCCTGAGTAGCTGGGATTACAGGCACGTGCCACCATGCCCAGTTAATTTTTTGTGTTAGTAGAGACAGGGTTTCACCATGTTGACCAGGATGGTCTCGATCTCTTGACCTTGTGATCCACGTGCCTCGGCCTCCCAAAGTGCTGGGATTACAGGCTTGAGCCACCGCGCCCGGCCTTCCAGAGGATTCTTAAACAATACCAGCAAGATTGTGAAGTGTTAGTCCCTCAGAGGAACCAGGAGACTAGAAATTTTGAATTTAAGCTTTGGGGAAGAGTTGTTCGGTAAATAACCGATATTTTTTTTCTGTTTTCAGATGCAGGCACTATAGAGGCAAATGAGGATATGGAAATTGCTTACCCCATAACTTGTGGGGAGAGCAAAGCCATCCTCCTCTGGAAGAAGTTTGTGTGTCCAGGAATAAACGTGAAGTGCGTCAAGGTAATCATCTTCTCCATGCTGAAGACAATTTTGAGACTTCTTGTTTTTAAAGGGTGTGATTTCAGTGCATCCTTTTTCTCTTCTACTATATCAGGATTTTGTGTGTGTGTGTGTGTGTGTGTGTGTGTGGGGGGGGGGGGGGGGGCTATTGTTCTAATGTGTCACAATAGAAAAAATAAGAACTTTGGGTTAGGTGTGGTGGTTCATGCCTATAATCCTAACACTTTAGTAGACCAAGGTGGTGGGAAGATCACTTGAGCCCAGAAGTTCAGGACCAACCTGGGCAACATATTGAGACATTGTTCTCTCTCTCTTTTATTTTTTTTAAGACAGTGACTTCGTGTGTTGCCTGTGGTGGAGTGCAGTGACATGATCTTGGGTCACTGCAGCCTCAACCTCCTGGGTTCAGGTGATTCTCCCATCTCAGCCTCCTGTGTAGCTGGGACCACAGGTGTGCACCACTGTGCCTGGCTGATTTTTTGTAGAGATGGGGTTTTCATGTGTTGCCTGGGCTGGAAAATGTTGCATCTTAAAAAAATAAATTAGCCAGGTGAGGTGGCTCATGCTGGTAATCCCAGCACTTAGGGAGGCTACGGTGGGTGGCTCACCTGAGGTCAAGAGTTCAAGACCAGCCTGGGTAACATGGTGAAACTGCATCTCTACTAAAAATACAAAATTTAGCCAGTCATGGTGTCAAGTGCCTGTAGTCCCAGCTACTCTAGAGGCTGAGGTGTGAGAATTGCTTGAACCTAGGAGGTGGAGGTTACAGTGAGCTTAGATTGCGCTGTCGCACTCCAGTCTGGGTGACAGAGTGAGACTCTGTCTCGATAAAAAGAAAAGAAAAGAAAATAATTATTAGATTGACTAGCCAAAAAAAAATTAATAAAAATATAATTACAGGCCGGGCGCAGTGGCTCATGCCTGTAATCTGAGCACTTTGGGAGGCTGAGATGGGTGGATCATGAGGTTAGGAGTTCAAGACCAGACCAGCCTGGCCAAGATGGTGAAACCCCATCTCTACTAAAAATACAAAAAAATTAACCAGGAGTGGTGGCGGGCACCTGTAATCCCAGCTCCTTGGGAGGCTGAGGCAGAGAATTGCTTGAATCCGGGAGGCAGAGGTTGTAGCGAACCGAGATCATACCACTGCACTCCAGCTGGGTGACAGCAAGACTCTGTCTCAAAAAGAATAATAATAATAATTTTAAAAAGTATATATATATATATGTATGTATATATAATTGCTCATTCTGTCTTCATTGAGGCTGGATAGATTACTACAGTTTATTTGAACAGCCTTTGTTTGCCTCACTAGACCCAACCACCTGATTTTATGCATAAATGGATTTTAGATAGTTATTAATATATTTATCTGTGATCTTCCACATGTATTCTGTGGCTTTGTACCAGGAATGGAGACTGAGCTCAGAGAAGGATCATCTTCTCTAACACAATAGTACAGGAGGTTGGATAATGCAAGGCTTAGGATGTCATCTAGGTATTTTTTATATAAACGATGTAGGGTTATCATTTTATTATTTCCCCTCTTGGCCTGCCCAAGTTGACATTAGACTGTTTTGGAATTTTCTTTTTCCTTTTAGTTCAATGATCAGTTGATCAGTCCTAAGCATTTTGTTCATCTGGCTGGCAAGTCTACTCTGAAGGACTGGAAGAGAGCTATTCGTCTGGGTGGGATCATGCTCAGGTAAGCTCTACTGTCAAGCACATACCTTTCAACAAACTTTAGTGTACTTAATCATGGTAGAATCCAGGTTTTTCTCTTTAGGTTGACATTTTTATTCTGTCTGAAGAATTGGCTTGAGCAATCCATGCATTATTTGACTTTAATCAACTTGTTCTTAAAAATCCTGGGAGAGAAGAAAGATTATTTTGTTTTGTTTTGAGACAGAGACTAGCTCTGTACCCAGGCTGGAGTGCAGTGGTGCAATCTTGGCTCACTGCAACCTCCGCCTCCCAGGTTCAAGCAATTCTCCTGCCTCAGTCTCCCAAGTAGCCGGGATTACAGGTGCACGCTACCACACCTGGCCAATTTTTGTATTTTTAGTAGAGACGGGGTTTCACCATGTTGGCCAGGCTGGTGTTGAACTCCTGATCCACCCACCTTGGCCTCCCAAAGTACTGGGATTTCAGGGATGAGCGACCTCTCCCGGCTATTTAATTATTTTTAGGAGGGAAAAAAAAGAATAAAATTTTAAAGAAGAAATAAAAAATAAATAAAAATAAAAATAGTTCTTTTTAAGGAATCTCTTTCAAGAAAAATCCATAATGCTGTAGAGATTCAAGCATAAAGATGTTTATTACAGACCAGGCACGGTGGCTTATGCCTGTAATACCAGCAATTTGGGAGGCCGAGGCAGGCAGATCACCTGAGGTTGGGAGTTCGAGACCAGCCTGAGCAACGTGGAAAAACCCCGTCTCTACTAAAAATAGAAAATTAGCTGGGCATGGTAGCACATGCCCTGTAATCCCAGCTACTCGGGAGGCTGAGGCAGGAGAATTGATTGAACGGAGGTTGCAGTGAGTTGACATCTCACCAAAAGTGGCTGGGCACGGTGACTCATGCCTGTAATCCCAGCACTTTGAGAGGCCAATGTGCATGGATTACCTGAGGTCAGGAGTTCGAGACCAGCCTGGCCAACATTGTGAAGCTCCATCTCTATTAAAAAAAAAAATTACCGGGCGCGGTGCCCCACACCTGTAATCCCAGCAATTTGGGAGGCTGAGGTGGGCCAGTCACCTGAGGTCAGGAGTTTGAGACCAGCCTGACCAACCTGTAGAAACTCCATCTCTACTAAAAATACAAAATTAGCCAGGTGTGGTGGCACGTGGCTGTAATCCCAGCTAACTTGGGAGGCTGAGGCAGGAGAATCACTTGAACCCAGGAGGCGGAGGTTGTGGTAAGCTAAGATCGAGCCATTGCACTCCAGCCTGGCAACAAGAGCTAAACTCCATCTCAAAACAAAAGGAGAAAAAAAAAAAAGCTCATGTTTTGTCACTCAGGCTGGAGTGCAGTGGCATAATCATGGCTTATTGCCCACTGTAGCCTCAAACTCCTGAGCTCAAGCAGTCCTCCAGAGTAGCTTGGACTACAGGTGTGTGCCACTGTGCCCAGCTGAAAATGCGAAATATTTTCTTCACTTTTTTTTTTTTTTGAGGTAGAGTTTCCTTCTTGTTGCCCAGGCTGGAGTGCAGTGGTGAGATCTCAGCTCACCGAAATCTCCGCCTCCCAGGTTCACACCATTTTCCTGCCTCAGCCTCCTGAGTAGCTGGGACTACAGACATGCGCCCCCACACCTGGCTAATTTTGTGTTTTTAGTAGAGACAGGATTTCTTCATGTTGGTCAGGCTGGTCTTGAACTCCTGACCTCAGGTGATCTGCCTTCCTCAGCCTCCCAAAGTGCTGGGATTACAGGCGTGAGCCACCGCGTCCAGCCTTTCACATTGTTTTTATAGTTAGAGACACACAGACATTATTGGTATTATTTTTGTTTTTATTTGGAAAATTTTTAAATTATTTTACTCCTATGCTTCCAATGAAACATTATTTTTAAACATTTTTTTCAGATGATTTGTATGCAGAAATTAGTCCATTGAAATTGGGAATACTTTATTTTTATTTTTATTGTTTATTTATTTATTTTTGAGACTGAGTCTAACTCTGACTCCCAGGCTGGAGTGCAGTGGCATGATCTTGGCTTACTGCAACCTCAGTTTCCCAGGCTCAAGTGATTCTTCAGCCTTAGCCTCCCAATTAGCTGAGACTAGAGGCATGAGCCACCATGCCCGGCTGATTTTTGTATTCTTTATAGAAATGGGGTTTCACCATGTTGCCCACACTGGTCTCAAACTCCTAAGTTCAAGTGATCCTCCTGCTTTGGCCTCCCAAAGTGCTGGGATTACAGGCATGAGCCACTGCGCCTGGCTGAGGAATACTTTTAACTTTGAGTTTTATTGTTCTTGGCGGGTTTAATTTAGCCAGAAAGACAAGCATATGCCAATTTACCCCAAATGTAAAAAAGAGTCAGAATTCTAAAAAATTTTTAGTGAAAGCCAAGTGACATTATAATATAGAATTTACTATAATTAAAATACCCCATGGTTTTGCTCATGACCTAAATTAACATTTTATGGATCCAATTATAAGGGCATTTTCCAGAGTAGATTTAGTATAATCAACTTTTTTCTGTATTCCTAGGAGAGTTTTTTTTTTTTCCTTTTTTTTTTCTCTAGATGCTCTGAATCAGCATCTTAGGAGAATTTTTTAAAAGACTGAAGCTTTATGTCTGTGAGAGTCACAACAGATCTTGCTGGTCTAGGAATACTGATTCATCAGAAGCTTATCAAAATTCTAATTTCTCTGTGGCATTTCTCAGTTGTGCTGGGATTGATTTGGTTTCAGTGAGATTCTATGGAGAAACTTAGCTATTGTCAGGAGGATATAACTGAAGCCTAGTGATAACTGGAAATAGAAGAGAATACTAATAATGAATAAACTAGGGAGGGAAGAGAAATACTGCTAAATGATGGACAAGACCAGTGAAAATTTAAAGCCCCACTTAGAATTTTTGCAACCTAATAACTTCTAACGCTATTGGGTTTCACTAATCTATACAGTAAACTCAGCAATGTTGTTCCTATTTTTCCCTGAGGCCTAGTTCCCACTAGATGAAGTATAGGCTGAACTGGTACTTCTTGTCTCCCTTTGCACAGGAAAATGATGGACTCTGGACAGATTGATTTTTACCAACATGACAAAGTTTGCTCCAATACCTGCAGAAGCACCAAATTTGATCTTCTGATCAGCAGTGCAAGAGCTCCAGTGCCAGGACAGCAGACAAGTGTGGTGCAGACACCCACTTCGGCTGATGGTAGGGGGTAGGAAACCACCTGAAAACCCACTGTGTTTTTCAGCAGAACTTCCCCCTTATTTCCCCCTCGTATAGTCTTTCTCTTTTTTGTTTTTTTTGTTTTTTTTGAGATGAAGTCTCACTTTGTTGCCCAGGCTGGAATGCAGTGGCATAGTCTTGGCTGACTGCAGCCTCCATCTCCTGGGTTCAAACAGTTCTCCTTCTTCAGCCTTCTGAGTAGCTGGGATTACAGGTGCCTGCTACCATGCCCAGCTAATTTTTGTATTTTTAGTAGAGATGGGGTTTCACCATGTTGGTCACGCTGGTCTTAAACTCCTGACCTTGCAATCTTCCTGCCTTGGCCTCCCAAAGTGCTGGGATTATAGGTGTGAGCCACTGGGCCCAGCCTTTCCCTTGTATATTCTTAATTTCAATTCTCATGAACGTTGATGTGTCTTGTTGTAAAGTATGGTAATCTTGGATGGGATGCCATGCCTTGGAAACATGCTTTGTTTTCTTCCAAATGATACCTATTGGCCAGACCTCCTTCTTTGTTTTTTTTCTTACAATGCATAGAAAGGTAGTTCAGCCAGGCATGGTGGCTTACACCTGTAATCCCAGCACTTTGGGAGGTCGAGGTGGGCAGATCACCTGAAGTTGGGAGTTCAAGACCAGACTGACCAACATGGAGCAACCCTGTCTCTACTAAAAAAAATAGAAAATTAGCTGTATGTGGTGGTGCATGCCTGTAATTCCAGATACTGCTCAGGTGGCTGAGGCAGGAGAATTGCTTGAACCCAGGAAGTGGAAGTTGCATTGAGTTGAGCTTGCGCCATTGCACTCCAGCCTAGGCAACAAAAACAAAGCTCTGTCTCAAAAAAAAAAAAAAAAAAAAGAAAAGAAAGAAAGGTAGTTCATTAGAGTTATAATACTTATATAAGAGTTTCACTTTACTATCACTTGGCATATTAAGGTTGAATTAAGCTGATTTGAAAAATGCTTTGCAGGTTGGGCCCGTTGGCTCACACCTGTAATCCCAGCACTTTGGAAGGCCAAGGCAAGTGGATCATGAGGTCAAGAGTTCAAGACCAGCCTGACCAACATGATGAAACCCTGTCTCCACTAAAAATACAAAAGTTGGGCCGTGTGCTGTGGCTTACGCCTGTAATCCCAGCACTTTGGGAGGTTGAGGCGGGTGGATCACAAGGTCAAGAGTTCAAGATCAGCCTGGCTAAGATGGTGAAACTGAAACTCTACTAAAAATGCAAAAATTAGCCAGGCATGGTGGCAGGTGCCTGTAATCCCAGCTACTCAGGAAGCTGAGGTAGAGAATTGCTTGAATCTGGGAGGCGGAGGTTGCAGTGAGCCGAGATCATGCCACTGCACTTCAGCCTGGGTGACAGAGGGAGACTTCCTCTTAGGAAAAAAAAAAAGGAAAAAGCTTTGCAGCTGGGCGTAGTGGCTTACGCCTGTAATCTCAGTACTTTGGGAGGGTGAGGTGGGTGGATCACCTGAGGTCAGGAGTTTGAGACTAGGCTGGCCAACATGATGAAACACCATCTCTACTAAAAAGACAAAAATTAGGCCAAGGCTCGGTGGCTCACGCCTGTAATCCCAACAGTTTGGGAAGCTGAGGCATGTAGATCACGAGGCCAAGAGATGGAGACCATCCTGGCTAACACGGTGAAAACCCATCTCTACTAAAAATACAAAAAATTAGCCAGGTGTGGTGGCACACGCCTGTAGTCCCAGACTTGTGCTTTACTAGTAGTAAAGTAAAATGCTTTGCTTTACTAGTAGTCAACACAAGAAGGTAGATTAGAAGATTAGAATGATGAGTGGTTTTCTTTTTTTTTTTTTTGAGTTGGGAGTCTCACTCTGTTGTCCAGGCTGGAGTGCAGTGCAGTGCAGTGGCGCTATCTCGGCTCACTGCAAACTCCACCTCCTGGGTTCAAGCTATTCTTCTGCCTCAGCCTCCCTAGTAGCTGGGATTACAGGTGCCCACCACCACACCCTGATAATTTTTGTATTTTTAGTAGAGATGGGGTTTCACCATGTTGGCCAGGCCTCGTAGTACAATTTAATACTCTGGTCTTGTAAACCAAAAATGGAGAATATCTACTCCCTAGGACATTCAGGGAAAGAATATCTAGTTCTACCATCTGGTCTCGAACTCCCAACCTCATGATCCACCTACTTCGGTCTTCCAAAGTACTGGGATTACAGACGTGAGCCACCATGCCTGACCCTGATGAGTGGTTTTCAACCATTAAACCGAGGTGTATCAAAGATAATGTTTTCATTGGCTGGACTAGACTCTGGACACTCCACTGTAGGATCATTGTTCTCTGCTTGGAAGGGCTCCAGATTACCAAGTTGAGGCTTCCCACAGATGAAATAGGATGAGCACGTAGTTAACTTCAGTATTGTTAAGTTTGGGCCTAGGGCTCCTTACCATCCAGGGAAGATGTAACTGTAAGATTATTATTAAAGATTCAGTTAATCCAGCTTGATATAATTGGATAAAATACATCTCAGTTACTATCATAAGAATTAAAAATATGCCTCAGAAAAGTCACAAGAATGCTAAAGGATCTATAAGGTTAGGGATGTACACTGTGCTTGTAAATTGACCCTTTTTTTGAGATGGAGTCTCACTCTATCACCCAGGCTAAATTGCAATGGCACTCTCTCAGCTCACTGCAACCTTCAACTTCGGGGTTCAAGTGATTCTCCTGCCTCAGCCTCTCAAGTAGTTGGCAACTGCCTGCCACCACGCCCGGCTAATTTTTGTATTTTTAGTAGAGATGGGGTTTCACCACACTGGCCAGGCTGTTGTTAAACTCCTGACCTTGTGATCCACCCACCTTGTCCTCCCAAACTGCTGGGATTACAGGCATGAGCCACTGCACCTGGCCTTTTTTTGTTTGTTTTAGACAGTTTCACTCTGTCACCCAGGCTGGAGTGCAATGGCAGGATTTTGGCTCACCGCAATCTCCACCTCCCAGGTTCAAGCAGTTCTCCTGCCTCAGCCTCCCGAGTAGCTGAAATTACTAATTTTTTGTATTTTTAGTAGGGATGGGGTTTCACCATGTTGGCCAGGTTGGTCTCAAACTCCTGACCTCAGGTGATCCACCCGCCTCAGCCTCCCAAAGTGCTGAGATTACAGGCGTGAGCCACCATGCCTGGCCTCTTTTTTTTTCCACCATGTCTTATGGTGCTGGAAAAATGACCTCTTCATGGCTGGGCATGGTGGCTCATACCTCTAATCCCAGCACTTTGGGAAGTCAAGGCAGGAGGATTGCTTGAGCCCAGAAGTTCAACACCAGCCTGGGCATCATGGCAAAAATCCATCTCTGCAAAAAATAAAAATATTAGCTGGGCATAGTGGTGTGCACCTGTGGTCCCAACTACTAGGGAGACTGAGGTGGGAAGATCACTTATACAGTGAGCTGTGATTGTGTCACTGCACTCCAACCTAGGTGACAGGAGCGAAACCCTGTCTCAAAAAAATAAAGATCTTTTGGTCAGTTCTAATATTCTGTGCGTAACCAGTGGCTGAGTAGAAGCCAAATCCCTTGAAACCTAAATCCATTTCAGGAAAGTATAAAATATCTGGCAGTTTGAATATTTGAACACTTGACTCTTTCACTTGAGAAGTGAAAGATACTGTGAAATGCTGTTTACAGTTGGCCGTTGAACAATATGGATTTGATCTGCGGGGGTCCACTTATATAATTCTTTATATAATTGTGGATTGAAAATACAATATTTGCAGGATGCAAATCTTGGGTCTATGAAGGGTTGACTTTTACTTTTTGACTTCAGGACTTCAGCATGTGCAGATTTGGTTAGATATGCGGGTGGTCCAGGAATCAATCCCCCATGTATACTGAGGGACAACTGTGCTTCCTTTTTATTTGGCCAAAACTCCTTTACTTGATTATCTTTTACTTGATTATTAATATCCCTATTGTGTGGAGTTCATACTTATCTATATTGCTGTTTGGATCAATTTGGTTTTTCTCGATTCTCTTTGTTTAAAAGTTTTTTTTTTTTTTTTTTTTTAGACAAGGTCTCACTCTGTCACCCAGGCTGGAGTATGGTGACACAATCACAGTTTACTGTAGCCTTAAGCCCCTGTGCTCAGGTGAACCTCCCTCAGCCTCCTGAGTAGCTGTAACTATAGATGTGTACCACCATACCTAGCTAATTTTTGTAGAAACTCAGTTTTGCCATGTTGTTCAAGCTGGTCTCAAACTTCTGGGCTCAAGTGATCTGCTCACCTTAGCCTCCCAAAGTGCTAGGATTATAGGCATGAGCTACCGTGCCCAGTCAAAATCTTAATATACAAGTAATAGCAAAGGGTATTTTTTCCCCTCTGAATCTGCTATACATGTAGTTGGGACTACAGGCACGCGCCACCGCGCCCAGCTAATTTTGTATTTTTAGTAGAGACAGGGTTTCACCTGTTTTGGCCAAGGTGGTCTCAATCTCTTGACCTTGTGATCCACCTGCCTGGGCCTCTCAAAGTGCTAGGATTACAGGCATAAGCCACTGCACCTGACCATGAATCTCTTTTTTTTTTTTTTTTTTTTGAGATGGAGTCTCGTTCTGTCGTCCAGGCTAGAGTGCAGTGGTGAAATCTTGGCTCATTGCAACCTCCACCTCTTGGGTTCAGGTGATTCTTCTGCCTCAGCCTCCTGAGTAGCTGGGACTACAGGTGTGTGCCACCATGCCTGGCTAATTTTTTTTTATTTTTAGTAGAGACGGGGTTTCACCATGTTGGCCAGGCTGGTCTCGAACTCCTGACCTCGTGATCTGCCCCCCTCGGCCTCCCAAAGACCATGAGTCTCTTATCTGATTTTTATGGTCTCTCTTTCTTTTACTTTCTTTGTACAGGCTAATAACTAAGTTAGATGCTTAGTCTCAAACTTGTTTGTAGTAGAGCTCTTGGCAAAGCATTATACCTTTCTCTTAAATTATTTCAAGCTTTTTTTACCCTTAGTAAGTCTGGGGCAAGCAGCCTAGTAGTAATGCCTACCTTCAATCTCTTTCAAAAACATACCTACTCAGGAAACACATTGCTCTTTTGTGATTTGATAAATTATTTTTCACTTTCTATTCAAAGTAAGAAAGCATTTTTTTTTTTTTTTTTTTGCAAGGCAGGTTTTCTTTAGAAAATTCAATATTCATCCTGGCTTACCTAAGAGTCTAGTTTTTAAAATAGGGATCTGCAGCCAAGAGGCTAGAATGTTAAAATAACAAGGTCTCTGTAGATGTTGAGTATAAGATATAGGATAGCTATAACTTTTTCGTTAAATTCACTGTTCTCACCTCTACTGGATTGCTTTTAGGTAGCATCACACAGATTGCCATCTCAGAAGAGAGCATGGAAGAGGCAGGGCTGGAATGGAACTCAGCTCTCACTGCTGCTGTCACCATGGCCACGGAGGAGGGTATGAAGAAAGACTCAGAGGAAATTTCAGGTATTTTTCTTTAGGGCTCAAATATCTTGCAGGGTCTTGTGACCCTTATCACCATTATGATTATGGATACGGAAGACCTCTTAATTACTTTTGCTGGATTTTCTCATGCATGTAAATACTAACAATAGCTACAAACATCCTACTTTAATCCATGCAACAGCCTTGTATAGTCACATTTTACACACAAATCGGGATTCAGAAAGGTTTAGCAACTAGCCTAAGATCAGTTAGAACCAACATTTGTTAGAGCTGAATTTAACTGTTTGACTATGTAATCTATGCTTTTCATCCAATCAGAATGCCTCCAACTTTGGCACCCTCTTAGATAAACTAAGCTTTGAGATGTTAGAAGGAAAAAATAGGTGGCAAGTGTTGTAGAGCATGGCGATTAATGATGATTCACTTAGAGGGGACCAGAAGAAGCTTCACATCACCCTCCATTTATTAATTCATTTAATAAATATTTATTATTGCCTATTTTTAGTTGGCACTGTTGTAAGATGCTAGGTATGTACATGAAAAAACATAGCCACCACCCTCAGAAAGCTTATAGCCACACCTATCCAACTGTTTTGTTTTGTTTTCTTAAGTATAGGGCTAGGGAGTACATCTTAATTAATATTTAATATAATATCTTTATTATTTAAGTTTTAAGATATTAAATATGTCTCTTTTTTTTTTGAGACGGAGTTTCGCTCTTGTTGTCTAGGCTGGAATGCAGTGGCGTGATCTCGGCTTACCACAACCTCTGCCTCCCGGGTTCAAGTGATTCTCCTGCCTTAGCCTCCCAAGTAGCTGGGATTACAGCCATGTGCCACCATGCCCAGCTAATTTTTTGTATTTCTAGTAGAGACGAGGTTTCACCATGTTGGCCAGGCTGGTCTCGAACTCCCGACCTCAGGTGATTGACCCGCCTCAGCCTCCCAAAGTGCTGGGATTACAGGCGTGAGCCACCGCGCCCGGCCTAAATGTCTCGTTTTTTAATTAAATTAAAATTAAATAATATTTAATGTTAAATATTTCATGTTTATTTAATACTCACATGTTTAATAGTTAATTTAATTAATATCTTTACTGGAGGAAGATAACTATTCTTTGTATCGAGAACTATGATAAATTGAGGCAATTATTCCAAGCACCTATGCTGCTGAAGGGGCTAAATGATTAGGTGCCAACTCAGGGAAGCATCTTGTATTCCAAAGCTTCTTCCGTTTTTTCAGGAATAGCCCAACAAGAAATCCTTTTGAATTAAATAATTTTGAATTTAACATTGTAGAGATTTGCCTAAATATCTATGTAGCATCTCTTGTTTACCCTCTGTCTTATCCTTGTGACAGAGGATACTTTGATGTTCTGGAAAGGAATAGCTGATGTAGGGCTGATGGAAGAGGTTGTCTGCAATATACAGAAGGAAATAGAGGAGCTACTCAGGGGAGTTCAGCAGCGGCTCATCCAGGCTCCTTTTCAGGTCACAGGTAAGTGCACTACTCCTAATATTGGTGGTCATGTATTGAATACTCACCTCCATAGGGAGATCCTATAAGCCTTGCAAAAACCCTGATGTATAGCTATTATTATCTTAATTTTACAGATAAGGAAACTAAAGCTCATATAAGTTAAGTCATTTGTCCCAGGTTCATAACTAGGTTTTGAACTCAGATCTGGCCATGCTTTTCCACAGGTAATTTTTGCCTTTGTAAATTGTGCCAGTAGTCTGGGCAATATAGTGAGATGCTATGTGTACAAAAAACTTTTTTTATTTTTGAGATGGAGTTTCACTGTTGTTACCCAGACTGGAGTGCAATGGCACGATCTCGGCTCACCACAACCTCCGCCTCCTGGGTTCAAGCAATTCTCCTGCCTCAGCCTCCCAAGTAGCTGGGACTACAGGCGCCCACCACCATGCCCAGCTAATTTTTTTGTATTTTTAGTAGAGACGGGGTTTCACCATGTTGACCAGGATGGTCTCGATCTCTTGACCTCGTGATCCACCCGCCTTGGCCTCCCAAAGTGCTGGGATGATAGGCGTGAGCCACTGCTCCCGGCGTTTTTTTTTTTTTTTTTTTAAGATGGAGTCTTGCTCTGTCGCCTAGGCTGGCATGCAGTGGCATGATCTCAGCTCACTGCAACCTCCACCTCCTGGGTTTTAAATAATTTTCTCTACCTCAGCCTCCCGAGTAACTGGGATTACAGGCACCTGCCATCACGCCCAGCTAATTTTTGTATTTTTAGTAGAGATGGGGTTTCACCATGTTGGCCAAGCTGGTGTTGAACTTCTCACCTCAGGTGATCCACCCATCTCAGCCTCCCAAAGTGCTGGGATTACAGGCATGAGCCACCTTTCTGGGGCTACAAAAAACTTTTTTAAATTTAGCGGGATGTGCTTGGTAGTGGGTGCCTGTAGTCCCAGCTACTTGGGAGGCTAAGGCTTGGGAGAATCACTTGAACCCAGCACTTCAGTGCTTCAGGGAGCTATGATCATACCACTGTACTCCAGCCTGGGTGACAGAGCAAGACCCTGTCTCAAAACAACAACAACAACAACAACAACCAAAAAAAAAAACAGGCCACGTGCAGTAGCTCATACCTGTAATTCCAGTACATTAGGAGGCTGAGATGGATGGATTATTTGAGGTTAGGAGTTCGAGACCAGCCTGGCCAACTGAGTAAAACCCTGTCTCTATCAAAAATACAAAAAAAAAAAAAAATTAGCTGGGTGTGGTTCATGTTTGTAATTCAAGCTACTTGAGAGGTTTAAGGCACGAAAATCACCACAGGAGGCAGAGGTTGCAGTAAGCCGAGATCGCACCATTACACTCCAGTCTGGGTGACAGAGCAAGACTGAATCTCAAAAAAAAAAAAGGTGACAGAAAGCATTCTCTCTCTCTCTCTCTTTCTCTTGAAATATGTATTTTCTCTCTCTCTCTTTTTTTTTTAGTGAGACAGAGTTTCACTCAGTTGCCTAGGCTGGATTGTAGTGGTGTGATGTCAGCTCACTGTAACCTCCGTCTCCTGAGTTCAAGTAATTCTACTGCCTCAGCCTCCCAAGTAGCTGGGATTACAGGTGCATGCCCCCATCCCTAGCTAGTTTTTTGTATTATTATTATTTTTTTTAATTTCACGAATCATAGGAAACAAGTATTTTTAATAGAGATGGGGTCTCACCATGTTGGCCAGACTAGTCTTCAACTCCTGACCTCAGGTGATTCACCCACCTCGGCCTTCGAAAGTGCTGAGATTACAGGTATAAGCCACCATGCTCAGCTGATATATGTATTTTCAGACTCTCTCTCTTTACACTCAGAGTCTGAAAATTGGAGAAATCCACTTGCTTTTAGATTATTCTCATATCCTATTAATTTAAGGCTTTGTGAACTTATATGTTCACTTATATCTGTTTCTGAATACTTTCAGGGTGCTGCTGTGCAGATGTGAAAGGATGTTCTAATCTGATAGAAATGGGGTTATGGGCCAGGTGCCGTGGTTCATGCCTGTAATCTCAGCACTTTGGGAGGCTGAAGAGGTGGATCACCTGAGATCAGGAGTTGAAGACCAGTCTGGCCAACATGGTGAAACCCTGTCTACAAAAATACAAAAAGTAGCCAGGCATGATAGCAGATGCCTGTAATCCCAGCTACTCAGGAGGCTGAGGTGGGAGAGTTGCTTGAATCCACGAGGTAGAGGTTGCAGTGAACTGAGAACGTGCCATTGCACTCTAACCTGGGTGACAGAGTAAGGCTCCATCTCAAAAAACAAAACAACAAAAAAGAAGTGGGGTTATGATGAGACATTATGTGTTTAGTGAATTCTTGTTAGTCATATCTTGTTACTTCTTTATAACCCATAACTTATATACCATACACTTAAACAACCTTGACTGCAGAATATTTATTTATTTCTTGAGACAGAGATTCTCTCTTGTTGCCTAGGGTGGAGTGCAATGGTGTGATCTCAGCTCACTGCAACCTCAACCTCCTGGGTTTAAGTGATTCTCCTGCCTCAGCCTTTCAAGTAGCTGGGATTACAGGCACATGCCACCTAATTTTGCCCAGCTAATTTTGTATTTTTAGTAGAGACTGGGTTTCTCCATGTTGGTCAGGCTAGTGTCAAACTCCCAACCTCAGGTGATCTGCCCGCTTGGGCCTCCTAAAGTGCTGTGATTACAGATGTGAGCCACTGCACCCAGCTGACAGCAGAATCTTTTTAAACATTTAAAATGACTTATGCTTGGAGTACAAACCAAAAAACCACAAATAATATAGAAAGTGGCCGGGCGCAGTGGTTCATGCCTGTAATTCCAGCACTTTGGGAGGTCAAGGCGGGCAGGTCACAAGGTCAGGAGTTCAAGCCCAGCCTGGCTAACATGGTGAAACCTCGTCTCTACTAGAAAAAAATACAAAAATTAGCCAGGCATGGTGGCATGCGCCTGCAGTCCCACCTACTCGGGAGGCTAAGGCAGGAGAACTGCTTGAATCTGGGTGGTAGAGGTTGCAGTGAGCCGAGATTGTGCCACTGCACTCCAGCCTGTGCGACAGCAAGATTCCATCTCACACAAAAAAAACAA
This sequence comes from Aotus nancymaae, assembly GCF_030222135.1. NCBI lineage: Eukaryota > Metazoa > Chordata > Mammalia > Primates > Aotidae > Aotus > Aotus nancymaae. The sequence continues at coordinate 25,305,562 of NW_026988467.1, forward strand.
CGCTATTTTAGTGGTGGTCAAAGAAGATCTTTCTAAGGAGGTGACATTTGAGCAGAGACTTGAATTGAAAGAGCTAGTTATGTGACAAGCTGTGAGAAAGAACATTCCAGGAAGAGAGAACAAAGATCTTGAAGTGGCAGTGAGCCAGGTGGGTCCAAAGAATTATAGAAACACCAATGCAGCCGGGCGCGGTGGCTCACGCCTGTAATCCCAGCACTTTGGGAGGCTGAGGCGGGTGGATCATGAGGTCAGGAGTTCAAAACCAACTTGGCTAACATGGTGAAACCCCGTTTCTAATACAGATACAAAAAATTAGCTGGGCGTGGTGGTGCGCACCTGTAATCCCAGCTACTCGGGTGGCTGAGGCAGGAGAATCACTGGAACCTGGAAGGCGGAGGTTACAGTAAGCCGAGATCGTGCCATTGCATTCCAGCCTGGGTGACAGGGCAAGACTTTGTCTCAAAAAAAAAAAAAAAAATTGGGAACAGTGGTATATGATAAGTTTGAAGGTACACAGAGGGGACAGTTTAGATAAGCCATCATAGTGATTTTGAGCAGGGAGTAAAGTGACCAGATTCTTATTTTTCTTTTCTTTTATTTATTTATTTATTTTGAGACAGGGTCTCTGTCACCAAGGCTGAAGTACAATGGCATGATCACAGCTTACTGCAGCTTCAACCTCCTGGGCTCAACCAATCCTTCTGTCTCAACCTCCTGAGTAACTGGGACTAGAGGTGTGCACCACCATGCCTGGCTGATTTTTAAAATTATTTTGTAATGACAGGGTCTCACTATGTTATCTAGGCTGGTCTTGAACTCTTGGGGTTGAAGTGATCCTCCTGCCTTTGACCCCCAAAGTGCTAGGATTACAGGCATGAGCCACTATGCCTGGCCCAGAATTTTTTTTTTTTTTTTTTTGAGACAGAGTTTCGCTCTTGTCGCCCAGGCTGGAGTGCAATGATGTGATTTCAGCTCACTGCAACCTCCGCCTCCTGGGTTCAAGCAGTTCTCCTGTCTCAGCCTCCCGAGTGGCTGGGATTACAGGCACCTGCTACCATGCCTGGCTAATTTTGTATTTTTTAGTAGAGACAGTAGACTTAGGAAGAAGTGATTAGATTTAGAATATATTTTGAATGTGGAACTGCCAAGTCTTGCTGATGGATTAGATGCAGGATGAAAGAGAAAGAAAGATATCAGATGAGGCTGGGCGCGGTGGCTCAAGCCTGTAATCCTAGCACTTTGGGAGGCCGAAGCAGGCAGATCACGAGGTCAAGAGATTGAGACCGTCCTGGCCAACATGGTGAAACCCTGTCTCTACTAAAAATACAAAAAAAATTAGCTGGGCATGGTGGCGTGCGCCTGTAATCCCAGCTACCCGGGAGACTGAGGCAGGAGAATTGCTTGAACCCGGGAGGCGGAGGTTGCAGTGAGCTGAGATCACACCACTGCACTCCAGCCTGGCGCCTGGTGACAGAGCGAGACTCTGTCTCAAAAAAAAAAAAAAGAAAGATATCAGATGACTCACACATTTTTGGCCTGAGCTCACGTGGTGGTGATGCCATTTACTGAGATGAAGGTCGCTAGGGGAGAAACGGGTTTAGAGAGGAAATCAAAATTAGTGTTTTACCTCTTAAATTGAGATGACTATGAGACCATTGAATAGATATGTCACTCATCTAGACAGAAGTATGAATGTGGAATACAGGAAAGAGGTCAGAACTGGAGATGTATATGTGGGAGTACTCAGCATATGTATGTTGTTTAAAACCATGGGATCAAGTGAGGTGACCATGGAAGGGAATGTAGTGAAGTTGTCCAAGTTAAGGAAGCAATGAACGCAAATGCTGACATTTTTTTTTTGGAGACAGGGTCTTGCTCTCTCATCCAGGCTAGAGTGTAGTGGTGCAGTCACAGCTCACTGTAGCCTCAACCTCCTGGGCTCAATTGATCCTCCTGCCTCAGCCTCCCAAGTAGCTGAGACTCCAGGCACATACCATCATACCTGGCTAATTTTTGTAGTTTTTGTAGAGACAGGGTTTTGCCATATTGCCCAAGCTGGTCTTAAACTCCTGCGCTAAAGAGGAGCCTGCCTCAGCCTCTTAAAGTGCTGGGATTACAGGTGTGAGCCACCACACCTGGCTGACAGTTTCAGAAGTTTTATATAGAAATGAACAGAGATAATTATTAATAATAATCTTGGGGTTGAGCATGGTCACTCATACCTCTAACCCCAGCACTTTGGGAGGCTGAGGCAGGTGGATCATGAGTTAAGGAGATCAAGACCATCCTGGCCAACAAGGTGAAACCCCATCTCTACTAAAATACAAAAAATTAGCTAGGTGTGGTGGTGGGCGCCTGTAATCCCAGCTACTTGGGAAGCTGAGACAGGGGAATCACTTGAACCCGGGAGGCAGAGGTTGCAGTGAGCCGAGATTGCACCACTGCACTTCAGCCTGGCAACAGAGGGAGACTCCATCTAAAAAAAAGCATAGGTCCGGGTGCAGTGGCTCATGCCTATAATCCTAGCACTTTGGAAGGCCAAGGCAGGCGGATCACCTAAGGTCAGAAGTTCGAGACCAGTCTGGCCAACATGGTGAAACCCTGTCTCTACTAAAAGTATAAAAATTAGTCGGGCATAGTGGCATGCACCTGTAATCCCAGCTACTTGGGAGACTGAGGCAGTAGAACCTGGGAGGTGGAGGTTGCAGTGAGTCAAGATCATACCACTGCACTCCAGCCTGGGCAACAGAGTGAGACTCAGTCTCAAAAAAAGAAAATAATGATCTTGCATGCCAATTCCTATGTTTGACACTTAAAATATATTTCTAATATTCATATCTACTTTGCAGAGTAAGTATTACTAATCCCATTCATTTTAGGTGAGAAAAGCGAGGAGTAAAATGCCTTACCCAAAGTTGCACAGATAGGAAAAAACAAAACTGAGATGAAACTTAGCTCTATCTAGTACAGGGACCATGTTTTCAAAACCTAGAAGTCAGAACTTATAAGTAGATGCAAAATATTAAAAATGTATATATATTTTTTGAGATGGAGTCTGTCTCTGTCTCCCAGGATGGTATTTTTTGTATTTTTTTTTTTTATGAGAGGGAGTTTTGCTCTTGTTGCCCAGACTGGAGTGCAATGGTGTGCTCTTGGCTCACTGCAACCTCCACCTCCTGGGTTCAAACGATTTTCCTGCCTCAGTCTCCCGAGTAGCTGGAATTACAGGCATGCACCACCACACCTGGCTAATTTTGTATTTTTGGTAGAGATGGGGTTTCTTCATGTTGGTCAGGCTGGTCTTGAACTTCATATTGGTCAGGTGACCCACCCACCTTGGCCTCACAAAGTGCAGGGATTACAGGTATGAGCCACTGTACCCGGCCTAATTTTTGTATTTTTAGTAGACACAGGGTTTCAGCATGTTGGCCAGGCTTGTCTTGAACTCCCGTCTTCATGTGATCCACCTACCTCGGCCTCCCAAAGTGCTGGGATTACAAATGTGAGCCACAGCTCCTGGCCTTAAAAATTTTTCAAATTTATATAAGTAGAGAGGGGTCTCATATGTTGCCCAGGTCTTGACCTCCTGGCTTCAAGTGATCCTCCTATTTTGACCTCCCAAAGTCTTGAGATTATAGGCATGAGCCACCATGCCCAGCCTGATCTTTATATTTATTTATATGGAAAGGCTTACAAAAAATAGAACAATTAAACCAGAATTCATTATGCATGTAATACATCTTTGTTAAAATGTATTAAAATGCAGTTAAGAGAGTCCCAGAATTTTATGGTTGTTTCATATTTATAAACAGCACAATGGAGAGTGGTGGAACATTTCTGTTTTAACTGGACAGGCATGTCTTTTGTTTTACATAGATGCTGCTGTTCTCAACAACGTAGCACACACATTTGGTCTAATGGACACAGTCAAGAAGGTTTTAGACAACAGAAGGAACCAAGTAGAGCAGGGAGAAGAACAGTTCCTCTATACTCTGACAGGTATGTATAACTTATCTCTCTTCTTTTGTGATATGTTAATATTCTTGAGTCTTGCCATTTCCTTGTTGACTTCTATTGGGGTAACTTTTTTTTTTTCTTTAATTCTCATAGTATCAAATTTTGCTTTTTAAGATAAAAACAACCCCAGAGTGAGGTGGATTGATGAGAAAAAAGAGGCACAAAGGAAAAAAAGAGGGAAGCTGACATCATAGTCTGCCCCACCTCCTGTGTCTTGTGGAGGATTATGATGTCTGTTAGATTGCTCCATTAATCTTGTAATATTGGTGGCAGAAGACACAAATTGGTTTTTGTCTTTTTGACATTGATACTGCTTCTTTTGGTAGATAGAAATTTAGCACTTTCTCCATTATTTGTGTTATTCAGAAATTTTGAGCATATGGTTAATTTGACTTTTTATCAAGTACTTTATACTAGTCTCCAAACTAGGTTTTAGAAATATAAAGTTGAGTAAGACAACTTCAGTCTTTTCGGGGGTCTTTAAGGAACTTAAGGGAAAGCAGACATAGAATCAAATAATGCAAAAAGTAGTTAAGTTTTGTGACAGAGGCATGTAGTGGATATTCTAGAAGAACAAGGGGAGTTTTCACTTAGACTCAAGAGAAGCTTTTGCAGGAGGTAAGGCAGGTGAAAGATGTGAAACAAGTCAGAGTTGTGGATTATCAACCTTTGAATAATATAGAATATATTATAGTCCGTTGTAAAGCCAAAAGGAAAGAAAGATCATTTGGTAAGAGAAAGACAATTTAGATTGTTTTACATTTATCTATCTATCTATCTGGGATGGAGTTTCACTCATTGCCCAGGCTGGAGTGCAATGGCGTAAACTCGGCTCACTGCAACCTCCACCTCCTGGGTTCATGTGATTCTCCTTCCTCTGCCTCCTCAGTAGCTGGGATTACAGACACATGCCACCACGCCCAGCTAATTTTTATATTTTTAGTAGAGACGGGGTTTCATCATGTTGACCAGACTGGTCTTGAGCTCTTAACCTCAGGTGATCTCCTGCCTCAGCCTCCCAAAGTGTTGGGATTACAAGTGTGAGCCACTGTGCCCGGTTTACGTTTATTCTTATATCCAGATATGTTTGTTTTGTTTTTTTCCCTGGATTATGTTTTAAACTTAGTTTATTGAGTTTCGATCCTCCTAAAGATTCTGGGATGGCTATTATCCCTATTTTACAGGTGACCCAGTAGAGGCACAGAGAGGATAAATGTGGCCCTGAGGCCACATCACTACTTGACAGAAAATCCCAGAGTAGAACTCTGTCATCTTACTCCTAATGCAGTGCTTTCTGTCACCTTAAAACTTTAAACCAGCCGGGCGAGGTGACTCACTCCTGTAATCCCAGCATTTTGGGAGGCTGAGTCGGGTGAATCACGAGGTCAATACATCGAGACCATCCTGGCCAACATGGTGAAACGCTGTCTCTACTAAAAATACAAAAATTAGCCAGGCATGGTGGTGCACTCCTGTAGTCCCAGCTACTCAGGAGGCTAAGGCAGGAGAATCGCTTGAACCCAGGAGGCGGAGGTTGCAATGAGCCGAGATGGCGCCACTACACTCCAACCTGGCTACAAAGCAAGACTCTGTCTCAAAAAAAAAAAAAGAAAAAATCTTTAAATCATCAGAAAAAATGGTTTTTGTTAGAAATATAGGCTTTTGATCCCTTGTGTGTATTATTTTTTCAGATGGTTTTAATCATAGTCTATATAAACTCATTTTGTTTTTGCTGTTTTTCACTATGGCATATTAATATTTTTCTTTTCTCTTTCTTTTTTTTTTTTTGAGACAGGGTCTCACTCTGTCACTGAGTGTCACTGAGGATGGAATGCAGTGGCACAGTCATGGCTCACTGCAACTTTGACCTTCCTAAGCTCAGGTGACCCTCTACCTCAGCCTCCTGAATAGCTGGGACTACAGGCATGTGCCATCATGCCCAGCTGTTTTTGATTTTTGGTAGAGACGGGGTTTTACCACATTGCCCAGGCTGGTCTCAAACTCCTGGGCTCAAGTTATTCACCCATCTCAGCCTCCAAAATTCTGGGATTAATACTGTGAGCCACTCCCCCAGCCCTATTACTATTTTTCGAGTTGCTACTCAGTATTTTACCTGGATGTTCTTCTAGGGATGACATTTAAATTTTCTTTAGTAGGTTATTTTATTGCAGTGAATTTGTCTGACCATAACCTTTTGTTTTTCATGTCCTTCTTTTTCTTTCTTTCTTTTCCTTTTCCATTGTGTTTTTGGTAGAGATAGCTCTTGCTGTGTTGCCCAGGCTGATCTCAGAACTCCTGAACTAAAGTGATTTCTCGTCTCAGCCTCCCAAAGTTCTGGGATTACAGGCATGAGCCACCATGCCTGCCCTTTTTTTTTCTTTTATTTATGTATTTATGTATTTATTTTTAATTTTTTTTTTTCACTCTGTCTTCAGGCTGCAGTACACTGGTGTGATCTTGGGTTACTGCAATCTCTGCTTCCTGGGTTGAAGCAGCTCTCCTGTCTCAGCCTCCCGAGTAGCTGGGACTACAGGTGTGTGCTACCACACCCAGCTAATTTTTGTATTTTTTAGTGGAGACAGGTTTTCACCATGTTGGCTAGGATGGTCTTGATCTTTTGACCTCATGATCCGCCTGCCTTGGCCTCCCAAAGTGCTGGGATTATAGGCATGAGCCATCTTACCTGGCCTTTTTTTTTTTTTTTTTAAACCTCCATTCTCTCAGAATGTGAGTGGCCTTTTAAAAAATGTTCTTTTTGGGCCGGATGTGGTGGCCCCGTCTCTACTAAAAATACAAAATTAGCCGTGCATGGTTGCAGGTTCCTGTAATCTCAGCTACTTGGGAGGCTGAGGCAGGAGAATCACTTGAGCCCAGGGGGCAGAGGTTGCAGTGAGCTGAGATCACACCACTACACTCCAGCCTGGGCAACAGAGCAAGACTCTGTCTCAAAAAAAAAAACTGTTCTTTGTGGCCAGGCACGGTGACTCACGCCTATAATCCTAGTACTTTGGGAGCCGAGGCAGGCAGATCACTTGAGATCAGGAGTTCAAAATCAGCCTGTCTCTACTAAAAATACAAAAAGTTAGCCAGGCGTGGGTGGCATGCACTTGTAATCCCAGTTACTCAGGAGGCTGAGACAGGAAAATCACTTGAACCCGGGAGGTGAAGGTTGAAGGGAGCCAAGATCATGCCACTGTACTCCAGCCTGGGGAACAAGAGTGAAACTCCATTTTTTTTTTTTTTTTTTTTTGAGGCGGAGTTTCGCTCGTTACCCAGGCTGGAGTGCAATGGCGCGATCACAGCTCACCGCAACCTCCGCCTCCTGGGTTCAGGCAATTCTCCTGCCTCAGCCTCCTGAGTAGCTGGGATTACAGGCATGCGCCACCATGCCCAGCTAATTTTTTGTATTAGTAGAGACGGGGTTTCACCATGTTGACCAGGACGGTCTCGATCTCTTGACCTCGTGATCCACCCGCCTCGGCCTCCCAAAGTGCTGGGATTACAGGCTTGAGCCACCGCGCCCGGCCGTGAAACTCCATTTTGAAAAAAAAAAATTAGCCGGCCTTGTGGTGGTACCTGTAATCCCGGCTACTCAGGAGGCTGAGGCAAGAGAATTGCTTGAACCTGGGAGGTACAGGTTGCAGTGAGCTGAGATTGTGCCACTGGGCAACAGAGTGAGACTCCATCTCTCAAAAAAAAAAAAAAAATGTTCTAAACTACTTCCCAAGACTAAGCTTGAAGTTAAAATACTATTGGTAATTTTTTTTAATGGATTTTTATATCCCATTGTCAAATTCCCAACAAGGTTTTGCCAATTTGTGTCACATTGGATGTTGGTATTTATAATTTTCCTGATTTAAATTTTTTTTAATTATAGATTTAATTGGTACCTTGTTTCAGTGTATAGTTTTTTCATTACTACTGAAGATGGGGAAAATGCAGTATTTTTTTTTTTCCTGAAAAGGCTGTATTTTATGAATTTTGACAGTGTTCATGATCCCTACCTACTCCTTTTATTCCAAGCAAGGAACTGACTTGCTCTTGGTGTATTTTTTTTTTAAAGACGGGGTTTCACCATGTTGGTCAGGCTGGTCTTGAACTCCCAACCTCAGGTGATTTGCCCACCTTGGCCTCCAAAGTGCTTGGATTACAGGCGTGAGCCACCACGCCCAGCCTGCTCTTGGTGTTTTATTTTTATTTTTTATTTTTTATTTTTTTGAGATGGAGTTTCCCTCTTTTTGCCCAGACTGGAGTGCAATGGCGTGATCTCAGCTTACCACAACCTCTGCCTCCCGGGTTCAAGCGATTCTCCCTGCCTTAGACTCTCGAGTAGCTGGGATTACAGGGATGCGCTACCACGCCTGGCTAATTTTTTATATTTTTAGTAGAGACGGGGTTTCTCCATGTTGGTCAGGCTACTGTTGAACTCCCGACCTCAGGTGATCTGCCTGCCTCGGCCTCCCGAAGTGCTGGGATTACGGGCATGAGGCACCGTGCCTGGCCGCTCTTGGTGTTTTATAGTATGAGTCATTGGAAAAACCAAAATGTTTTTTCTACGCTCATACACTAAATACAGCACAGAACACTTCTGTAATCAGATGTATAGGGGTTTTTCTGCATACACCTAGCAATCAGGTCTACATGGACACTGACTTGGTATCATATAATTCAGTTCAGTTCTGATACTGTCCACCTGGATATAGCATCACATTCCACAGGTAAGGCTCAGTCCCATAAGACTGCCTCCCATTCAGCCCCAGGTTGTGACCTGGGCTTTTTTTTTTTTTCAATTAATTGTTGAAGGCAAACTGCAAATGACCTGTGCTTCTGACCAACTGGCTATAAATTGGGGTTCCCATAATCACCTTCTTGTATTTGATTAATTTGCTAAGGTGACTCACAGAACTCAAGAGAAACACTTGATGTTTATTGGGTTTATTATGAAGGTTATTTCAGAGGATACAGATGAATAACCAGATGGAAGAGATGCACAGGACAAGGTGGGAAGGAGAGTGGAACTTCCATGCACTCTCTAGGCACGCCACTCTCAGGAACCTCCAACAATCTGAGGCTCTGTGAACTCTGTCCTTTTGGGGTTTTATGGAGGCTTCATTACATAGGTATGATTGATTACCTTATTGGCCATTGGTAATCAACCTATAGCCCCTCTCTACTCCTTGGGGAGGTTGTAGGGTAGGGCTGAAAGTCCTAGTCCTTTAATCATGCCTGGATCTTTCTGGTGACCAGCCCCCAAATGAATCTATCTAGGGCTTCCTAGATACCAGTCATCTCATTAAGATACAAAGACATTTACCACTCTGGCGATCCATGTGTTTTAGGAGCTGTGTGCCAGAATCCAGGGGCAGAGACTAAATATGTATTTCTTATTATGTCACAGTATCACACATAGGGAACAAAGTGTTCTGCAAGTGTAACTGATTCTTTCTTGGGTGCTTATGAGGTACTAAGTAATAGAAAGATTCCGTTGTAGAACCTGACTCACCAGTGGTCACCTAGGTTGGACTGGACACTTGGGAGAGGGATAGTGATAGGCATATTTATAATGCAAAAGCAATGAAGTTGGCCATTAGAAGATTTTTGTCCTGGTCCAACCTTTATAACCTTAATTTATTCATTTTCCCTCTCTGGATCTCTGTTAAAATGAATTTATTTGAACTCTAAGACCTCTTTCAGTTCTGTAATTTTTAGGGACTTCCTCTATAACTTTCTGTAGACCTTCCTGGGCAACAATGGTAAACTGTGGCTATTTGAGTCACCAGCAAAGGAGTTTTCCAGCCAATGCAGCTGGAAGGATAGTTTGAAAATCACTGTTTTTTGGAATGGCCATTGTAGCTCCTTTGTAGGTCCATGACAGTTCCAAAGGACTGTGCAGCCTGGGTGCACTGGCTTATGACTGTAATCCCAACACTTTGGGAAGGTGAGGTGGGTGGATCACTTGAGACCAGAAGTTCAAGCTATATTGCGCGATGATAGCACCTGTGAATAGCCGCTACCCTCCAGCCCAGGCAGTAGCAAGACCCTGCCCCCAAAAAAACACAACAAGAAAGAAAACAATATCACAACTTGCCTGAGGTTACTTAGTAACAAAACCAGACGGAGACACCAGCCTGACTCTCAGTTTAATACTCCCAAGATTTTACTTCCCTCCACACAACGTCTTTTCTTTTTTTCCATAGACTTGGAACGCCAGTTGGAGGAGCAGAAGAAGCAAGCCCAGGATCACAGGCTGAAATCTCAGACGGTTCAAAATGTGGTACTGATGCCTGTGAGCACTCCTAAGCCTCCAAAAAGGCCCCGGCTCCAGCGGCCAGCCTCCACCACTGTCTTGAGCCCTTCTCCTCCTGTCCAGCAGCCTCAATTCACAGTCATCTCACCCATCACTATCACCCCAGTGGGTCAGTCATTTTCCATGGGCAATATTCCAGTGGCCACCCTTAGCCAGGGCTCCAGTCCTGTGACTGTCCACACATTGCCTTCTGGCCCTCAGCTCTTCCGCTATGCCACAGTGGTCTCCTCTGCCAAGAGCAGCTCACCAGACACAGTGACCATCCACCCTTCATCTAGCTTGGCGCTGCTGAGCTCTACTGCCATGCAGGATGGGAGTACACTGGGCAACATGACCACCATGGTGAGCCCTGTGGAATTGGTGGCCATGGAGTCCGGCCTAACCTCGGCAATTCAGGCTGTTGAAAGCACCTCAGAGGATGGGCAGACCATCATTGAGATTGACCCAGCCCCAGACCCAGAGGCTGAAGATACTGAGGGCAAAGCAGTCATCTTGGAGACAGAGCTGAGGACTGAGGAGAAAGTTGTGGCTGAGATGGAAGAACACCAGCATCAAGTTCACAATGTGGAGATTGTGGTCTTAGAGGATTAACTGGGGATCTCAGGGCCAGGAGTTATGTTTTGATTTGGAATTTTAATTATTTGTTTATTTTTATCATTGTCCCACTCATTTCCACATAGGACCCTTTTTTTAAAAAAAAAAAACAAAATCTTATTGTTGTAACTGAAAATGTTGGGTTCCTCCCACTCCCTCATTGAAAACTGGACAAAACAAGCTGCCCTTTCAGAAGTTGAGAGTAGGTAATTCAGTGTCCTCATCATCTTACACCAAGAAAGTAATTTCTTTTAGGGAAAGTGTCAAGATATCAAGTAACCCTGTCCAGAAAGCCATTTCCAGGCTCATCTATCTGTGTAGGCATGTGGTTTTATTTTGTAAAGATACATTGACCAAACTCTGGAACACAGATCTGACACTGGAAGGCAACCCATTCGCATGTGGATGCAGAAGGGCACTTTATTTTGTATCCTGAAAAGGGCCTACAGTGGCCAGTACAAAACTCTGAAACAAAAGGAAGTTGACTCTGCTTTGAGGGGAAGGTGGCATGCCAGCACTAGCTTAAAAAGGGAAGTATTGGCCGGGCGTAGTAGCTCACGTCTGTAATCCCAGCACTTTGGGAGGCCGAGGAGGGTGGATCACAAGGTCAGGAGTTTGAGACCAGCCTGGCCAACATGGTGAAACCCCGTCTCTGCTAAAAACACAAAAATAATTAGCTAGGTGTGGTGGCAGGCACCTGTAATCCCAGCTACTCGGGAGGCTGAGGCAGGAGAATTGCTTGAACCTGGGAAGGCAGAGGTTGCAGTGAGCTGAGATCATACCACTGCACTCCACCCTGGGCAACAAGAGTGAAACTCCGTCTCAAAAAATAAATAAATAAATAAATAAAAGGGAAGTGCTTTGGCAAATATGGGGCAGGGAAATCATCTTAATTCCAGAGGTGCAACTGATGCCTCTGGAGATCTCCAAGAGTTAGTACCATGAGTGTCATTTTGAGAAGAGGCTGGTAATAAGTGGAAGGTGCATCTTCAAAGAGCAAGTGGCAGCAGTGGCCTGTGGCTTTGCAGAAATGGAAAGCCAAGGCCGGTTATGGTGGCTCATGCCTGTAATCCCAACACTTTGGGAGTCCAAGGCAGGCAAATCACCTGAGGTCAGGAGTTGGAGACCAACCTGGTCAACATGGTGAAACCCTGTTTCTACTGAAAATTAGAAGAAAAATAAAATTAGCCAGATATGGCAAAGGGCACCTGTAATCCCAGCTACTTAGGAGGCTGAGGCAGGAGAATTGCTTGAACCCGGGAGGTGGAGGTTGCAGTGAGCCAAGATTGCACCATTGCACTCCAGCCTGGGCAACAAAAGCAAAACTCCGTCTCAAAAAAAAAAAAAAAAAAAAAAAAAAGCCATGGATGCTGTAGTTGTGCTTTGGGGTTCAAGGTAATAGCTTACCTTGCTCTACACTTTGTCAAAGCACTTACCCTCCTAAACTAGGATCAGTTCATTCATCTGAAACTGCAATGTGATATAAATTGCTCTGGTTCTTGGACTGTGGCTGTCATAGGGATGGGGCTCCAAGGCCATCATTTTCATTGCATGACTCTAGGAACAGGGAGTACCTCAATCACACCAGCTGCCATTTTTGGTGGGGCCATTTTTTGGCTTTGGAACCAAAAGCAGCCACTCATTTGGTGCTTCCTTTTGTTCTGCCCTCCATCCCTCAACTCTTAATGGCATCTGTCTCCTGGAACCCACGCTCTTCAGCTTTTTGGCTGATTTGGAGAGCAGTGACAGGTGCCTGCTTGCCTTCATCCCCTTTTAGATTCATTTATACCACAGATGTTTCTGTGAGATATTGAGATCATAAAAAGCTTTAGGCTTGGCAGAGAGGACTCAACACCCCCAGGCTTTCCTGAGGCACCAACTGGATGTCTCCTGAGTGAGCTGGATGCCCTGGGAAAGAAGCTTTGTCTGCAACATTATATTATAGGAAATGTAGCAGGAATGTCAATAATAATGTTGGGGGAGGTATTTTTTGTTTTGTTTTTGTTTTTAATGTTGTTTGTATATTTAGAACTGGGCCATTTTCTGTGCTGTGATTCCTTCTCTTTGACCCTCTTCAGTGTTTGGGGCAAGAGTGGACCCTGGTTTTTATTTTTTTGATTGCATTGTTTACTGCACTAGGAAAAATATAGGAATATAGGGAAACTACAGACAAATTTAAGAAGAAATAGGTCAAAAAAGAAAGCACACACCTCAGGAGTGGGAGGAATTTTTTGATTAAAAACAAAACTTTGACCTGTAGTTTTTTTCTTTTTCTTTTTTTTTTTTTTTTTTTTTTTTTTTTTTTTTGAGACGGAGTTTCGCTCTTGTTACCCAGGCTGGAGTGCAATGGTGCGATCTCGGCTCACCGCAACCTCCGCCTCCTGGGTTTAGGCAATTCTCCTGCCTCAGCCTCCTGAGTGGCTGGGATTACAGGCACGCGCCACCATGCCCAGCTAGTTTTTTTTTGTATTAGTAGAGACGGGGTTTCACCGTGTTGACCAGGATGGTCTTGATCTCTTGACCTTGTGATCCACCCGTCTCGGCCTCCCAAAGTGCTGGGATTACAGGCTTGAGCCACCGCGCCCGGCCCCCTCTTTTTCTTTTTTTTAAAGAAGGCACCTACCAGAAGCCATGTTTCTTCCAACAGATGTTGGAAACTCCATCAAGCAAGTAAAAGTTGCATTCTCCATCCCTCAATGGCTATATGTAGCCAGAGAAAGCCTGTAACATGGGAAGGTCACCTTTTTTTTTTTTTTTTTTGACACAGAGTCTCACTGTTCCACCCAGGCTGGAGTGCGATGGTGTGATCTCGGCTCACTGCAGCCTCTGCCTCCCTGGTTCAAGCGATTCTGCCTCAGCCTCCTGAGTAGCTGGGATTACAGGCGGCTGCCACAACGTCTGGCTAATTTTTGTATTTTTAGTAGAGATGGGGTTTCACCAAGCTGGCCAGCCTGGCCTCGAACTCCTGGCCTCTAGTGATCCGCCCGCTGTGGCCTCCCAAAGTGCTGGAATTACAGGCGTGAGCCACCACACCCCGCCTAAAGATCACTCATAAGAATGAGATTTGTGAACTCCATACAGTTGTCGATTGCAATTTTTGAATAGTCTGGTGTTTTATTTTTCTTTCAAAAGGTCTAATAGACTTAGCAATGAATTTAATACAGATATTTGGCCCTTAATATATCTTTAGTGAGGGAGGTAGCTTTTATTTCCTGCTTATTTAGGTTTTCTGTTGGCACATAAACAAAAGCAAAGTTGTCGTCTAAGACTGAATCTACTTGAATCTAGGAAGGCACATCTCATCCCTGTTACGGATTTTAGGGACACTTCTCTTTCCCAGAGATGAGAGGACCAATTCAGGACAGGAGCCCTCGCAAGTACCAACATGCTAGCTCAGGTTCCCTTCTTTCTTCCATAAGAGTAGTAGGGTTTTAAGGTAGTGTGTGCATCATGCTTCCAGAGTCAAGAGATTTCCTCAAACAGCCTGTTTACTAGACAAATTTTCCAGCTGATGAAATACATGAGCTTTGTTGTTTTCCTGGTCTTCCAATAGCCTGTCATTATTGTTAGATATTATGGTACCTGTTGCTGAATATGAGTTCCCTTACAGCCCTGGTCTAGATGATCCTAGATGGGGTGAGACATATGCAAGCCATTGGTATGTGCATAAGCAGTTGCAATGAATCATTCCTTAGGCTGACTTGGTAGTAGCCATTTATCTTTCTATTCATGCATTGAATAAACATTTTTAAGAACCATCTCTGTGCCAGGCTTTGTGCTAGGCACTGACAGTAGACAGATGAAGACATAGTCCTTGCACTCAAGGAATTTTTACTCCAGATGTCTGGAGTTAAGAAGCGCATATTTCAGCCAGGCACAGTGGTTTACACCTAGAATCCCAGCACTTTTGGAGGCTAAGGCAGTCTTGCTTGAGGCCAGGAGTTCAAGACTAGCCTGGTCAACATAGCAAGCCCCCCATCTCTACAAAAAAAATGTAAAAATTAGTCAAGTGTTGTGGGTTGCACTTGTAGACACAGTTATTCAGAATGCTGAGACAGGAGGATTTTGCTTGGACCTAGGAGTTCAAGGCTGTAGTGAGCTATGACTGCCACTGTACTCCCCGCTAGGCAACAGAGCAAGATCCCCAGCTCAAAAAACCAAAACTACACATTTCATCATAATTAGTTTCCTTTGTAATCCTATGTATTTTACTTTATGCATTGAAAGACATTATTTAAGAATTGGTTCATAGGTTTCAGCAGACTGCCAAAGCACAAACAGTTAAGCAACTCTTCTCTACTGAGGTATGAAACAGATCATATTGGGGTGAGTGCTGTGATAGGGCTATTGGCTAGGAGCTGACAGAACAAAGCATGAAGTGTCTAACCCCACTTAGGGGTGTAGATATGGGGTCAGCAAATAAGGGACATCTTCCTGGAGAAGGCATATACCTAAGCTGATTTAAGAGAGACCACTTTTGGCTAGGTTTATTGTACTACTTCATTTTCAAGTAATTGGGCTTATTATTCTAGAGAAGTCTTCAGTTTCTTGCTGCTTCTGCTTGCAGAGCAAGGCAGAGTCAGCAACACGGGCAGTCTCTCCACTGGAGAAAGCTGATTCATGCATGGGCTTCTCCAGGTTTCCATCAGATGGGAACCAGTGCTGAATCCAGTGCAAGATTGGAGTCTACCTGGCAAAGGATAAATGCCCAGGCTTGCCGTATGGTTTCCACAAAGGCCTGAGAGTCAACTGTACAACTGTCTTGTCTTGGCCATGTCCCTGTTTGGTGCCTGCCTTGTTCTCTTCCCTTTCTCAATTTCCAAGCTCCCTCCACTCCTAAATACAAAACAAAACCAGTCATTCTGAAGTAATAAATGGACAATAAACGTGAATATTCAAGATTCAAAGCCACTTCATATGAAGGTTCTTTCACACCTCTGTCCATATTAAGGAAGGAGGACCAGTGTTAATTCAAACATCTGGAAAATTAATATTCAGTTCAGGTGGTTCTGACACCCATTAGTGGTAGCATTTTATCCCATTTCATGAAAGGCATTAAAGGTAAGACCATGGTGGCAAGTATTCATTATAAATATAGTAAAAGTCAAGCATGAAATGTGGAATTAGTAGTTGAGTTATACCATCCAGGTTTTAGTATTATCAAAGAGGTGGAAAGGACAAAGGAAAGGCTGAATTCTGAAAATAGGCATGGCCGGGCGTGGTGGCTCACACCTGTAATCTCAGCATTTTGGGAAGGCCAAGGTGGGTGGATCACGAGGTCAAGAGATCGAGACCATCCTGGCCAACATGGTGAAAACCCTTCTCTACTAAAAATAGAAAAATTAGCTGGGTGTGGTGGCACACACCTGTAGTCCCAGCTACTTGGGAGGCTGAGGCAGGAGAATTGCTTGAACCCAGGAGGTGGAGGTTGAAGTGAGCCAAGATCGCGCCACTGCACTCCAGCCTGGCACCTGGTGACGGAGTGAGACTGTCTCAAAAAAAAGAAAAGAAAATAGGCATGAGGTTGTGATTCACCTTGGGCAATACTCTTGAGGAACTAGTCCTCTCTGAGACATAAAGTCATACACTAGCCTAGCTCCTGCATTTTCAGACAATTTTCCTAGTATAATTGATCACTTTCCTGGAGGTGCATCAGATCCCTTACTCCAGGATAGTTCCTCCCTGGGAAATCCTCCCTGGGAAATTTTTGTGTAGTCTGAAATGTGCTGCCATAACAACCAAAGTTGTCAAGGACCTCAAGGGTGTAGTTATATTAGATTTGGACTCTTGGCCAGGCACAGTGGCTCACACTTGTAGTCCCAGCCCTTTGGGTGGCCAAGGCAGGTGAATCACCTGAGGTCAGGAGTTCGAGACCAGCCTGACCTACATGGAGAAACCCTGTCTCTACCAAAAATACAAAATGAGCCGGGTGTGGTGGCACATGCCTGTAGTCCCAGCTACTCAGGAGGCTGAGGCAGGAGAATCACTTGAACCTGGGAGGCAGAGGTTACAGTGAGCCAAGATCGTGCCATCGCACTCCAGCCTGGGCAACAAGAGCAAAACTCCGTCTAAAAAAAAAAAAAAAAAAAAAAAAATCTGGACTCTTTGTTCCTAGAATTTCTGTTATTAGGTAGCCCTATTTGAGCCCTTTCCAGATTTCCTTCCCAAATCCTGGAGACCCTTTCTTAGCCTGAGTTAGGCAATTTGACTTCCTCTAGAAGAAGGTTCTACTTGCCTTAGACTCCCCTATCTACACTCCTACTTCATCCTTCCTCTCTAGCTCTTTTGGGAACCATGATTTAGTTCCCAAATTCTGCCATGTCAGTAACTGCAAACTCCGCCTCCCAGGATCACCTGATCTCAGGTGATCCACCTGCCTTGGCTTCCCAAAGTGCTGGGATTACAGGCATGAGCCACTGTGCCCGGCCAAGACTCTTTAATAAATGTGATTAGTATACAATACTTCAAATGGATGTATTGTTTACAGTAGTATAACTATATTAGTTTCCTCATTGTAAAATGGGGTAAGTAATACTATCACAAAGGAATATTGTCTTTTTTTTTTTTACTGTGAGACAGAGTCTCACTGTGTTGCACAGGCTGAAATGCAGTGTTGTGATCTTGGCTCACTGCAACCAGTGCCTCCCGGGTTCAAGCGATTCTCTTGCCTCAGCCTCCTAAGTAGCTGGGATTACAGGAGCATGTCACCACATTGAGCTAATTTTTCATATTTTTAGTAGAGATGGGATTTTGTCATGTTGGCCAGGCTGGTCTCGAACTCCTGGCCAGGGATCCACCCACATTGGTCTCCCGAAGTGCTAGGATTACAGGTGTGAGCCACCATGGCTGGCTAAACAGTCTTTAAATGTACTAGAGAAGCTTAATACCTAAAAGGAATCCTTCAATGAATTATTGTATAATTGCGGAATTGCGGTATTTTATTTGGGAATATGTTTAGTCCTTTTTTTTTTTTTTTTTTTTTGTACGAATGGGGTTTCACCATGTTGCCCAGGCTGGTCTCAAATTCCCGTGCTCAAGCCATCCTCTCATTTTGGCTTCCCAAAGTGCTGGGATTACAGGTGTGAGCCACCATACCTGGCCAGTGTAATTATTTTTTCTTAGCACAGATTTAATTTTTTTTTTTTTTTTTTGAGACAGAGTCTCACTCTGTAACCAGGCTGGAGTACAGTGGTGCGATCTTGGCTCACTGCAACCTCCACCTCCCAGGTTCAAGCGATTCTCCTGCCTCAGCCTCTGGAGTAGCTGGGACTACAGGCGTGCGCCACCATACCCAGCTAATTTTTGCATTTTTAGTAGAGACAGGGTTTCACCATGTTGGCCAGGATGGTCTCATTCTCTGGACCTGGTGATCTGCTCGCCTCGGCTTCCCAAAGTGCTAGGATTACAGGTGTGAGCTGCTGCGCCTGGTCTAATTTTTTATTATTTTTATTATTTTTTTATTTTAGAGCCAGGGTCTCTTTGTTGCCCAGGCTAGAGTGCATACCTCACTGCAACCTTGAACTCTTGGGCTCAAGTCATCCTCCCATCTCAGCTTCCCAGGTGTTGAGACTACAGATACATGCCACCACACTCAAGCTAAAATTTAACCAGTCTTCCAGAGGCTCCTTGACTTCATTTCCCCTTGGCATTATCTCCAGAAATCTTGTTTGTGCTTCATCTTTCTCTCAAGTATATTATCTTAGATTGGAATGGTATGCTATTCCCTAGCACAGTGATACTCAGACTTATAGAACTCATGTATCAATAAAACAAAACGACTGTATGCGGTGGCTCTCACCTGTAATCCCAGCACTTTGGGAGGCCAAGACAGGTGGATCACCTGAGGTTGGGAGTTTGAAGCCAGCCTGACCAACATGGAAGAACCCTGTCTCTATTAAAAATACAAAATTAGCCAGGCATGGTGGCGCATGCCTGTAATCCCAGCTACTGGGGAGGCTGAGGCAGGAGAATCACTTGAACCCGGGAGGTGGAGGTTGCAGTGAGCTGAGATCATGCCATTGCACTCCAGCCTGGATAACGAGTAAAACGCCATCTCAAAATAAATAAATAAAAATAAGATAAAATAAAACAAAACACTTCTTGGAGACCAACATGAGCTTTCCAACATATTTTGTGAAATAATGATTTTCTTTTCATTGCCAACTCTCATTGTCATTTTCTTTTTCTTTTTTTTGAGACAGGACCTCACTCCGATTTGTCCAGGCTGGAGTACACTGGCACAATTTTGACTCACTGCAACCTCGACCTTCTGGGCTCAGGTGATTCTTTCACCTCAGCCTCCTGAGTAGCTGAGACCACAGGCACGTGCCATCACACCTGGCTAATTTATTATTATTATTATTATTTATTGTAGAGACGGGGCTTCACCATGTTGCCCAGGCTGGTCTCAAACTCCTGAGCTCAAGGGATCCACTTGCTTCCACCTCCCAAAGTTTTGGGATTACGGAGTTAGCCACTATGCCCAGTCCATCATGTGATTTTCTTTTCTTTTTCTTTTTTGTCTGATTTCATCTTGCAACATTGCCATCATTTGAAAAGAAAGGATATGTTGACATTAAGAAGGTAAGAAATAAATAATCTCAGGATAAAGAAAAGTTATCAGGCC
Source organism: Aotus nancymaae (assembly GCF_030222135.1). Taxonomy (NCBI): domain Eukaryota; kingdom Metazoa; phylum Chordata; class Mammalia; order Primates; family Aotidae; genus Aotus; species Aotus nancymaae. The sequence continues at coordinate 25,325,106 of NW_026988467.1, forward strand.
GGGCATGGTGGCTCACGCCTGTAATCCCAGCACTTTGGGAGGCCGAGGCGGGTGGATCACGAGGTCAAGAGATCGAGACCATCCTGGTCAACATGGTGAAACCCCGTCTCTACTAAACATACAAAAAAATAGCTGGGCATGGTGGCGCATGCCTGTAATCCCAGCTACTCAGGAGGCTGAGGCAGGAGAATTGCCTGAACCCAGGAGGCGGAGGTTGCGGTGAGCCGAGATTGCGCCATTGCACTCCAGCCTGGGTAACGAGCAAAACTCCATCTCAAAAAAAAAAAAGAAAAGAAAAGAAAAGTTATTATGGCTGGGCATGGTGGATCACGCCTGTAATCCCAACACTTTGGGAGCCCAAGGCAGGTGGATCAAGAGGTCAGGAGTTCAAGACCAGCCTGGCCAACATGGTGAAACCACATCTCTACTAAATAATACCAAAAAAATTAGCTGGGCATGGTGGCATGTTCCTGTAGTACCAGCTACTCGGGAGGCTGAGGCATGAGAATCGCCTGAACCTGGGAGGTGGAGGTTGCAGTGAACTGACATTGCACCACTGTACTCCAGCCTGGGCGACAGAGCAAGAATTTGTTTCAAAAAAAAAAAAAAGAAAAGAGAGGCCAAGGCAGGTGGATCACGAGGTCAGAAGTTCAAGACCAGCCTGGCCAAGAAACCTCGTTGCTACTAAAAATAAAAAATTAGCTGGGTGAGGTGGCAGGCACCTGTAATCCCAGCTACTTGGGAGGCTGAGGCAGGAGAATCACTTGAACCCTGGTGGGGAGGCATGGAGGTTGCAGTGAGCTGAGATCACACTATTGCACTCCAGCCTGGACGACAGAGTGAGACTGTCTAAAAAGAAAAAAAAAAGTTCTCTTAATTGAATTAATTTAGCTTTATGAAAAACTCATTACCTGTCCGACCTGGTGGCTCAGGCCTGTAATCTCAGCACTTTGAGAGCCCAAGGGGGGGAGGATAATTTGAGGTCAGGAGTTCAAGACCAGCCTAGTCAACATGGTGAAACTCCTTCTCCACTAAAAATACAAAAATTAGCTGAGCATAGTGGCGTGCACCTGTAATCCCACCTATGTGGGGGACTGAGACAGAGAATTACTTGAACCTGTGAGGTGGAGTTTGCAGCAAGCCAAGATCGTGCCACTGCACTCCAGCCTGGGTGACAGATTGAGACTGTCTCAAAAACAAACAAACAAAAAAAGCCTCACTCATTAAGTTGTCATTACCTTTCTCACTTCTTGGAGAACAAGTGAAAATTTCTACTCTGACCTCTAGACTTCCAGTTGAATCTTTTTTTTTCAGTTGAATCTTCAAGGGTCTTTTAATGATGGTTCTTTCTCGGTTCACGTTCTTTCCTGCCCTATATGTCTCTAACAGTGTCCCTTGAATATGCACAGCTGTGAATTCCTAGTGGCTTAAGGCCACCTGGCCCAGTTCCAAGTCCTTTCTTTCTTTAGTCTGGTTCTCACATTGCTCTTTTTATACCTTTGTTCAGAGATTTATAAAACACCTGCACATTAAAAAGCCAATCATCAATTTACCTAATGATTTCAGTTTCCACAGTACTTTCAACATCCCATTAAGCTAGTTAAACTGCACATTTAACTTCTTAGCACAATTATTGGCCCCAACAGGTTTTCATCTATAAAATGGAGATTTACCTTAATAGGGAGAATTTTGAAAATGAATGAGATAACAAATTAATTCAAACATTTACTAAGGATTGGGTTATAAAGATTTATAATAAAAAATATTGGCCGGGTGAGGTGGCTCACGCCTATAATCCCAGCACTTTGGGAGGCCGAGGCGGGCAGATTACCTGAGGTCAGAAGTTCAAGACCAGCCTGGCTAACATGGTGAAACCCTGCCTCTACTAAAAATACAAAAAATTAACTGGGCATGGTAGTAGGCACCTGTAATCCAAGCTACTGGAGAGGCTGAGGCAGGAGAACTGCTTGAGTCCAGGAGGCGGAGGTTGCAGTGAGCAGAGATCCTGCCACTGTACTCCATCCTGGGTGACAGAGCAAAACTCCATCTCAAAATAATAATAATAATAAATGTTCTTTGGCTGGGCGCGGTGACTCACACCTGTAATCCCAGCACTTTGGGAGGCTGAGGTGGGCAGATCACCTGAAGTCAGGAGTTTGAGACCCGCCTGGCCAACATAGTGAAACCCACCTCTACTAAAAATACAAAAATTAGCCGGTGTGGTGGCACGTGCCTATAGTCCCAGGTCTTCAGAAGGCTGAGGCAGGACAATCGCTTGAACTCGGGAGGCAGAGGTTGCAGTGAGCCGAGATCGTGCCATTGCACTACAGCCTGGGTAACAAGAGTAAAACTGTCTCAAAAAAAAATGTTTTTGTCCCCTTTTTTTTTTTTTTTTTTTTTGAGATGGAGTCTCACTCTGCTGCCCAGGGTGGAGTGCAGTGGCGCGATCTCAGTTCACTGCTACCTCCGCCTTCTGGGTTCAAGCGATTCTCCTGTCTCAGCCTCCTCAGTAGCTGGGATTACAGGCACCCACCACCATGCCCGGCTAATTTTTGTATTTTTAGAAGAGACAAGGTTTCACCATGTTGGCCAGGCTGGTCTCGAACTCCTGACCTTAGGTGATCCACCCGCCTCGGCCTCCCAAAGTGCTGGGATTACAGATGTGAGCCACCACACCAGGCCTCTTTGTCTTTTAAGCAGTTGTAGATTTATTGGAGGGGCAATATGTAAACTAGGTTGCTTGTTTGTTTATTTGAGGTGGAGTCTTGCTTTGTTGCCCAGGCTGGAGTGCAGTGGCACGATCTCAGCTCACTGCGACCTCTGCCTACCGGGTTCAAGTGATTCTCCTGCCTCAGTCTCCTGAGTAGCCTGGACTATAGGTGCATGCCACCACACCCAGCTAATTATTGTATTTTTAGTAGAGATGGGGTTTCACCATGTTGGCCAGGCTGGTCTCAAACTCCTGATCTCAAATGTTTTGCCCACCTCAGCCTCCCAAAGCGCTGGGATTACAGGCCTGAGCCACCGAGCCTGGACTAGCAATACATAAACTAGGTTTTTTCTTTCACCTAGTGTCCATGTGGTGGGTGAGCTTAGAGAGAGAGTGGTCAATGAGATTGCTCATAGGCAAAAATTTGGGTGTATGTGTGTGTTTGTAGGGGGAAGATTCATTACTTTCATTAGCTTCTCAACTGAGTCCAAGATGTCCCCCCACCAAAAAAAGAGAAAAATTAATGTAAACAGATGGTTCTAATACAGTAAAATGAGTTACTATAAGGAAATATGACCAATATTATGGATGAACAAAGAATATGCACCTTCTTCCTGCCTGGAGGCAGAAATAATGCTTCATTGATCAGGATCTTGAAAGACAGATAGCAATTGGCTAGAGAAGATGGCAAGGCCATTTCAGGTAGAAAGAACTGCATGGGCAAAATTATGGGCGCTGAGGAAAAACATTTTTTTTAAAGTTCAGAGTGTGGTGGCTCATGCCTGTAATTCCGATACTTTGGAAGGCTAAGGCAGGAGGATTGCTTGAGGACAGGAATTTGAGACCAGCCTGGGCAACCTAGAGACCCTGTCTCTACAAAAATTAAAAAATTGGCCAGGCATAGTGGTGTGTGCCTGTGGTCCCAGCTGCTCAGGAGGCTGCAGTGGGAGGATCACTTGAGCCCAGGAGGTCAAAGCTACAGTGAGCTGAGATCATGTCATTTCACTCCAACTTGAGCAACAGAGAAAGATCCTGTCTCAAAAAGCCAAGAAATAAAATCACTAAATAATATATATATATATATTTTGAAATGGAGTCTTGCTCTGTGGCCCAGGCTGGAATGCAATGGCATGATCTTGGCTGACTGCAACCTCCACTTCCCGGGTCCTGGTTCAAGCAATTCTCCTGCCTCAGCTTCCTGAGTAGCTGGGATTACAGGCATGCACCACCATGCCCAGCTAATTTTTGTATTTTTAGTAGAGACAGGGTTTCACCATGTCGGTCAGGCTGGTCTTGAACTCCTGACCTCGTGATCCAACCGCCTCTGCCTCCCAAAGTGCTGGGATTACAGGCATGAGCCACCGTGATCGGCCAATAATAAATTTTTTAAAAAGTTCAGTGTGAGTGGCGTTGCCTGGCAATCAATGCTTGAGAAATACACAGGGCTAGAGAGTGACAAGCTTCCTACACTGTCTATACCACAGAGAATCAGCAGAAATTTATAATTGTTTTTGCACTGTCAGTTGTGTGAGGTACACAAGTACTTCTCATCAGAGGTCTTTTCTATCCCTGATGCATTAATGAAATGACTTGAGCAATGAAGTGTATTGTTCCTGAGAAAGAGCTTTGGAAGGCTGGAAAGTTTGTGACTAGAATTCTAGGACCCAGTCCAGCCCATGGCAAAATTCTGAAGAGAATATAAAATTAATTAATTAATTAATTTATTTATTTATTTAGTTTTGAGATGGAGTTTTGCTCTTGTTGGCCAGGCTGGAGTGCAATGGTGCAACCTCAGCTCACTGCAGTTTCCGCCTCCCGGTTTCAAGTGATTCTCCTGCCTTAGTCTCCTGAGTAGCTGAGATTACAGGCACCCGCCACCATGCCCAGCTAATTTTTTGTATTTTTAGTAGAGACATGGTTTCAACCATGTTGGCCAGGCTGGTCTTGAACTCCTGACCTCAGGTGATCCACCCGCCTCCTCCTCCCAAAGTGCAGGGATTACAGGCGCGAGCCACTGCGCCTGGCCTAAGAGTACGTAAAATTTTCCCTTTCCCCTTCCTATTTATTTTCTCTCTCCTTCCACCCCCTGCCACAGCCCTCATATATCCAGAAGGATCTCTTTGGTTCCCACCAGAAGCCTAAAATGGTAGAAATAGAAGAGGTTATTTTTGGAACTCAGAAGTTATTTTGGTCCATCTTCCTTATTTTACAGTCTTGGAAAGAGACTCTGAGTGAGGAAATCATTTACTCCTAGTTTCCCTTCTATCTCTCTGGTTTGGTGCTGGGCCTTATTCTTCTCCCTTTCTTCTGAGGAAATCTCAAGGACTCTTTTGATTTTAACAGCTGTATACTAAAGCCTCTAAGATTTGGATTCCCAGCCTTGTTTTCTCTCTGAGCCCTAAACCGTTTAACCAGCTACCGTACATTTCTTTGTTGTTTTTTGAAACAGGGTCTCTTTCTGTTGCTCAGACTGGAGTGCAGTAGCATGACCATGGCTCACTGCAGCCTTGACCTCCTGGGCTCAAGCAATTTTCCAATCTTGGCCTCTTGAGTAGCCGAGACCACAGGTGTGTGCCACCACATCTGGCTAATTTTTTATCTTAAACATTTTTTTTAATAGAGACAGAGTCTTGCTATGTTATCCAGGCTAGTGTTGAACTCCTAGGCTCATCCCTCCCATCTTGGCCTCCCAAAGTGCTGGGATTACAAGCATGAGCCACCATACCTGGTCTCTACAGAACATTTCCATCTGATCTTTCATGTTCTCCCAGCATGTCCAAAGATCAATTTATGACCTCCCTGCTTGCTAACAAATCTCCTCCAGCATTCCCCACACCAGAAAACCCATACCTCCCCTGCCCAAATGCTCGAATCAAACCAGTTATCTTAAAACCAACTTCTCCTTTAGGATCCTCCCTCCCAATCCAATCAACCATCAAGACTGCAACTTCTCAATTTAGTCCACTTCTTTTATTTATTCTTTTTTTTCTTGTCAGAGTCTTGCTCTGTTGCCAGGCTGGAGTGCAGTGGCACAATCTTGGCTCACTACAACATGCGCCTCCCAGGTTCAAGCGATTTTCCTGCTTTAGCCTCCCAAGTAGCTGGGACTACAGGTGTGTGCCGCCATGCCCAGCTAATTTTCGTATTTTTAGTAGAGATGGGGGTTTTACCATGTTGGTCAGGCTGGCCTCAAACTCCCAACCTCGTGATCCATCCACCTTGGCCTCCGAAAGTGCTGGGATTACAGGCATGAGTCACTGGGCCTGGCCTTGGCCTAGGCCTATTTACTTATTTTTTCTACAGACAGAAGGCTCCCTATATTGCCCAGACTGGTCTCGAACTACTGGCTTCAAATGATCCTCACACCTTGGCCTCCCAGTGTTGGGATTAGTGGTGTGATCCACTGCACCTCAACACAACTTTGTCCACTTCTCCCTGTCTTCACTGCCACTACATTAGAGCCTGCCACTATTATTATCATTATTATTATTTTGGCCTGAATTTACTGCAATACTCTTCTAACTCCTAAATTACTCTCTTATTTTTTATTTATTTATTTTTTTAAGATGGGGTTTCACCATGTTGGTCAGGCTGGTCTTGAACTCCCGACCTCAGGTGATCCGCCCGCTTTGGCCTCCAAAGTGCTTGGATTACAGGTGTGAGCCACCACGCCCAGCCTTTTTTTTTCCTTTTGAGATGGTGTCTCACTCTGTTGCCAGTCTGGAGTGCAGTGGCACCATCTCTGCTCACTGCAACCTCTGCCTCCCAGATTCAAGCATTTCTCCTGCCTCAGCCTCCAGAGTAGCTGGGACTACAGGTGCCCGCCACCATGCCTGGCTAATTTTTGTATTATGAGTAGAGACGAGGTTTCACCATATTGGTCAGGCCGGTCTGGAACTCCTGATTTTGTGATACACCCGCCTTGGTCTCCCAAAGTGTTGGGATTACAGGTATGAGCCACTGCGCCTGGTCTAGTCTCTTCTTAAATCTACTTCCCACACTGCAACCAGAGTAAACTTCTTGAAATGTAAACCAGAGCCTGCTATGCTCTTATTAACCCTTTATTATTATTATTATTATTATTATTATTTGAGATAGAGTATCGCTGTGTTCCTAAGGCTGGAGTGCAGTGGTGCGATCTCAGCTCACTGCAACCTCTGCCTCCCAGGTTCAAGGGATTCTCCTGCCTCAGCCTTATCAGTAGCTGAGACTACAGGCACACACCACCACAACCAGCTAATTTTTGTATTTTTAGTAGAGAGAAGGTTTTTACCATGTTGACCAGGCTGGTCTCAAACTCCTGACCTCCAAAGATCTGCCTGCCTTGGTCTCCCAAAATGTTGGGATTACAAGCATGAGCCACCATGCACAGTCAATTCTTTATTGTTAATAGCTCATTATTGTTTGTATCAAAAGGTTAAAGTCCAGCCGGGCGCGGTGGCTCACGCCTGTAATCCTAGCACTTTGGGAGGCCGAGGCAGGTGGATCACGTGAGGTTGGGAGTTTCAGACCAGCCTGACCAACCTGGAGAAAGCCTGTCTCTGCTAAAAATACAAAATTAGCCAGGTGTGCTGGCACATGCCCATAATCCCAGACACTTGGGAGGCTGAGGCAGGAGAATCGCTTGAACTTGGGAGGCGGAGGTCACAGTGAGCTGAGACCGTGCCATTGCACTCTAGCTTGGGCAATGAGCAAAACTCCATCTCAAATAAAAAAAAACACTAAAGTCCTTATTTTCCTCCTTTCTGCCCAGTTACCCAGTATTATCTACTGCCATCCTTTCTTTTTTTTTTTTTTCTTGAGACGGAGTTTCGCTCTTGTTGCCCAGGCTGGAGTGCAATGGCGCGATCTCATGAGCTGAGTTCGCCGCAACCTCCGCCTCCTGAGTTCAAGCAATTCTCCTGCCTCAGCCTCCCGAGTAGCTGGGACTACAGGCAGGCACCACCATGCCCAGCTAATTTTTGTATTTTTAGTAGAGACGGGGTTTCACCATGTTGACCAGGATGGTCCCGATCTCTTGACCTCGTGATCCACCCGCCTCGGCCTCCCAAAGTGCTGGGATTATAGGCGTGAACCACCGCGCCCGGCCAGCCATCCTTTCTCTTACAGTGCACCATCATGCTGGCCTCCTTTAGCTCCTCACCAGTGCCAAGTTCTTTCCTTGCTCAGGGCCCTTGAACATGGTGTTCTTTTGTTTCCCTTCTCTCCTTGCCTGGCCAGTTCCTCCTCATCCTTCATGTTTTAGTTGAATCTCGTCTCCTCAGGGAAACCTTCCTTGACTCCTCTCAGGAGGTTATGCCTGTCTGTACTTCCTCATTGCACTTTCTACAAGTGTAATTGAACAACTATTTGAATAACTATTGGCATAGTCTCAGTTTCTCTGACTAGTCTGCTTCAAGGAGAAATGAACTTTCTCCCCAGCACACTGCCTGGCCCTCAATAAATATTTGTTGAGAGATTGAAGGCTTCATTTACCCAGTGGCAGAGCTGAAACTAGAACCTAAACATTTCCAGTAGAGTATTATTTTCTCCAAACCATGAAATGACACCACATATTCCCATTGCCCCTCTCTCTTTTCCGGGGTTAAATACATCAGTCTTCTGGGTTCTGTTTCTTCAGGGGCCTGTTAACAGCCATCATGGTAAACTAATCCAGGTTTGGAGATTACCCTTTTCCCAAGGATAATTTGCATTTTAACTGGGAACTCTTGGCGAACAGAAAGTCATCCCAAAGGAACTAATCAAATCTCCTGGCACCATAAAGATATTATTGGAAGGAAAGAATTTTTACTTACATCGCTTAATGGGATTATAGGAAATGAATTTACTCCATGCCACACATGCTTTAATGTCGGCTTTTTTTAAAAAAAAATTAATTTTACTTATTTTATTTATTTTTTTGAGATGGAGTCTTGCTCTGTCACCCAGGCTGGAGTGCAATGGTGTGATCTCTGCTCACTGCAAGCTCCGGCTCTTGCATTGAAGCGATTCTCCTGCCTCAGTCTCCCAAATAGCTGGAATTACAGATGCCTGCCACCACGCTCAGCTAATTTTTGTATTTTTAGTAGAGATGGGGTTTCACCGTGTTGGTCAGGCTGGTCTCGAACTCCTGACCTCAGGTGATCTGCCCACCTCGGCCTCCCAAAGTGCTGGGATTACAGGCATGAACCACTGCACCCAGCCCCCCCCTTTTTTTTTCCCACCTTTATCTTCACAACAAACCTGTTGGATTGGTATCATCATCCCCTTTATCAAATGAAGGAATCTGAGAAAGGTTTAGTCATTTACCCAATATTGTACATCTGGGTGGGGAAACCAGTATTTAGACCCTTTGTCTCCCAGCACGTGACTTCTTGTTTAAGGCTGTTTTTACAATGTCATGCTGGTTCCAAGGGTAAGTACAGGCAACTGCTTACAGTTTATACATAAATATGGGCCATGGGGCTAAGTGGCTGATTATCTTTTTTTTTTTTTTTTGAGACAGAGTCTTGCTCTGTCCCCCAGGCTGGAATGCAGTGGTGTAATCTTGGCTTACTGCAACCACTGTCTCCCGTGTTCAAGTGATTGTCCTGCCTCAGCCTCCCGAGTAGCTGGGACTACAGGCGCACGCCACCATGCCTGACTGATTTTTGTATTTTTAGTAGAGACAGGGTTTCACCGTGTTGGCCAGGATGGTCTTGATCTCCTGACCTCCTGATCCACCCGACTCGGCCTCCCAAAGTGCTGGGATTACATGCATGAAACCATCGGCCTTGCCGTGGCTGATTATCTTTAAAAAGAAGTAATTACTATGTTTCTTCTATTTCCTTGATGGATTCTATGTTCTGAGATTTGACATTTTACTGCATCCATTAAAAGTCCTTCACCTTTGGTGCCTGATCTTTTTCATTCCTACCATAAATGTGATTATGGACAGGGAAAAAATGTTTTGAGCTTTTTGAGCAAAGTTATGATGTTAAATACAAGATGCCATGTTATTTTACTACTGAGTTCACTCAAGCCTCCTGTATCCAGCGTGTGGATAGCATGAGGTTGACAATGAGTGCATTAGTTACCTGTTTACCGAGACGTACTTGCAGTAACAAAAGCTATTAGATGGCTTTCCTAGTATCAAATATTCCTGTATGAGTTGGCTTTGTTTCTTATTGAAATGCTTTTGCCCATCCTTTGGATCTCCCCTAGATTCTGGTTCCCGAATACAGCGTTTCTCTCGTGGGGGGCAGAGAGATACCATTGTTTCTCTTAGTGTCAGATACACCTGGCTATTTAATAGCTTTGTAAATTTGGGCACATTACCTAACCTTTCTGTTTTTCCAGACGTAAAAAACCGAAAAACTAATAATGATTTTGAAGTTGTCTAAAGACTTTAATGTGTTTGAAAATACCTAACAACAAAGCCTGGCCCACAGCAGGTATTTCAATAATGTTAATTTCCTTTCTTCCCTCTTGAGGTCCTTTAGATTCATACGTTCTCTGGACTCCTTGAAAGTTTTGTGTAGATGCGTGAGGTGTATTTTTCTTGGAAATAAAGTCCACAGTTTAACAGATTATCTTGGAGGACAGCGATTTCCCCGAAAAGAAATTGTAGATTCTCCTTCTTGAAATGCTAAGGTGCGAATCTCTCTTGCGGACGACCGGATTCTTTCGGGGGGTGTTTGGGTACTCTTTTCGTAGTCGGCTAACAGAGGAGGATGACCAAGCCCCTTGCAGGGGGCGGGGCGGATCACTCCGGGACAGGGCCCCCATGGAGTTTCCCTGGGGTCTGTGAGATTCCCCCCGCCCCGGGATCGGGTTACCTCCCAGATGGGGGTGGGGTATCACTTGCAGCTGGGTGGCAGGTTCCTTTTAAGGTCTCGCGGGCTCCGGAGGCCCCTCCCTCACTGAGAAACCGGCTTTTGTCGTTTTCGGAAGCCAAAGCTACTCTTTCCAGGTGTGAGTCAAAACCTCGTGTTCGATCCTGATCGCCCCCAACCCCCTAGGCCTTAATCCTGGGGCGGTGGGGGCGGGGAGGCCGTGCGTGCAGCTTCCGCTCCTCCAGTCCGCCAGAGTGCGCCGCGGCCGGCCTCTCCCTTCCCGAAGTGCTTCGCGCCGGGCCCCTTCCGCGTGGGTGAGTGAATGTGAGAGTCAGCGCTCGCGCCGCGCGCGCCGTCCGCCTCCGCTGTTCGGCTCTCTGCTTTCGGCTGTGAGGAGCGGGCGCGCGCGTGAAAGCATAGAGACGGGCGTTGAGCTCTTGGGCTAGAGCGTCGCCGAGTCGGAGCCGGAGCCTGAGCCGCGCGCTGTGTCTCCGCTGCGTCCGCCGAGGCCCCCGAGTGTCAGGGACAAAAGCCGCCGCCTGCTCCCGCAGCCGGGGCTCATTTGCCGCCGCCGCCGCGCTGAGGAGAGTTCGCCGCCTTCGCCGCCCGCAAGGATCCGAGAGCCATGTCGGCCAGCAGCCTTTTGGAGCAGGTACAGGCCAGGCCCGCATGCCTCGGCCATTGTGTGAGGAGAGAAGGAGCCCGACTAGGCCCGGGCCCGCCGCCCCCGGGCAGGCCGAGCTGAGGCGGCGCCTCTCGCGGGCCGGGTTTCGGGCTTTTCAGGCCGGCCGCGCCCGGCGCCTCGCCCTCAACCTGCTCTTCCCGCTTCTCCCTGGGCCTCGGAGCCCACGGCCCGGGCAGCGCCGCGTTTCCTTCTCTCAGCGGGCCTCGTTTTCCTTCCTTGTTTCCTTCCCCTTCCTTAAAGCCCTGGGTTCCTCGCGTTGCCACTGGCGCCTCCGCCGCGTTTTCTCCCCGGCCCCGCGGGCTTGGCGCTTTCCCCCGCCTCCCGTTTTCAGCCTCTTCCTCACCACTATTCCTGACGCCTCCCCTCGGGCCTGCTCCTTTATTCTCTCCTCGGGCCCTGCCTTAATTTGTTCTTCCTTTTCTATTTCTCCTTTGGACAACTTGCTGCTCGGCGACGTTTCCTTCCTCTGCAGAGACCTAAAGGTCAAGGAAACAAAGGTAAGCGCCGCTCCGCCGGTGGCCCTGGGCCGGGAGGGGGACGCGGGGCGGTGGGGGCGGGGTCTCCGGGAAGCGCCCGGGGCGGAGGACCTTTCGGAAGCGGCTTAGTTCGCAGGTGCCGCACACTTAAGTCTTTGACCCTTTCGGTGTGTTCTTGCAGCTGGCGAACAGCTTTTTCGCTAACAAGGAGTAATTCATTAAGGGTGGGGGTGGATTGGGTTTTGAAACGCTCCAGGTCCTTAGTTTCCTGTAGGTCTTAGAAGGCCTTTGTTTTTCATCCTCGTGGATCACTCTCTGGAAGTACGCTCATGTGATGGGGGAGGGGAAGCAGGAGGGAATGGAAATCCAGAGGAGCCAATAAAATGACCTTTTTAGATCAGCTTGCTGTGGGTGGAGGGGGGCATTTTCACTGGCGACTATTGCTTCAGCATTCACTCTCATCTGTTACTCTTTTGAAGTTCAATCTTATGTTCTCTTCACTAGTAAGGTTTTTCTCTGGTTAGCAGAGAAAAGGCAGAGAAATATGGACTAATTTGGGAGGAAGATTGTAGGATTGGGACACTTAATTTGAATTTTTTTTTCTTTAGTACAAAATGGATCTGTACATCAAAAGGATGGATTAAATGATGATGATTTTGAACCGTACTTGAGTCCACAGGCAAGGCCCGTGAGTAATTGACTATTTACATATCTGATCGAAGGGTGTAGTATACTTAATCTTTCTCTGCCTTTTACCAATATATCCCATTTCCTGAGGATTCACTTTCTTTTGTTTTCGAGTCAGTCTCGCGCTCGCTCGCCCAGTGGCGCAATTTCGGCCCACTGCAACCTCAATGAACCGGGTTCTCTCCTGTCTCAGCCTCCGGAGTAGCTGGAATTAGCGGTGTGCACCACCGCACCCAGCAAGTTTTTCTATTTTTTTAGTGGAGATGGGGTTTCATGTTGGCCAGGCTGGTGTTGGACTCCTTCTTGACCTCAGTTGATTCTCCCGCCTCAGCCTCCCAAAGTGCTGGGATTACAGGTGTGAGCCACCACAGCCGGCCGAAGATGCACTTTTTTTTTTTTTTTTTTTTTAATCGATGTCTTGCTCTTTCGCCCAGGCTGGAGTGCAGTGGCGCAATTTCGGCTCACTGCAACCTCTGCCTCCCGGGTTCAAGCGATTCTCCTGCCTCAGCCTCCGGAGTAGCTGGGATTACAGGCGTGTGCCACCATTCCCGGCTGATTTTTGTATTTTTCGTAGAGGAAGAGTTTCACCATGTTGGCCAGGCTGGTCTTGAACTCCTGACTTTGTGATCTGCCTGCCTCGGCCTCCCAAAGTGCTGGAATTACAGGCATGAGCCACCACACCCAGCCAGATTCAGTTTCTTAATACCTATATTCTTTCTCTGCCCTGTATTAAGTGAACCCTCATCCTTAATACCTATTAATGTATTATAAAACAGTTATTGCAAATGTTCTAGGCTATTAAGGTTCCCATCTCTGTAATGTCAGCAAACATATTGTACTGAGAACATAGTAACTGTAACACTTTACCAGCAGTAGCATGTGCAGAAATAATTGTCCTCCTCCTTACCAAGAATGTAGCAGTGCAGAATTTAAGAATTCTTGCCGGTGTTAAATATCCTGAATTTTCACCCCAGAAAACTGGATAAATATGTGATAGGGAAAGTTCTAATATAAAATCACCTTAGGGGTGGAAGATCTCTTGAGCCCAGGAGTTTCAAGCGCAGCGAGCTATGATCATACCTCTGAAAAGCCACTGCACTCCAGCCTTGGTGACAGAACAAGAACTTGGTCTGTAAAATATAGTCACCTGAACTTTATTCAGTGCTGCAGGACTGGCTCTCTTTGTTTTTTCTACTTTATCGGTTCTTAGATTATCAGAACTATTTTGGAGTTAGGAAATTGGTTTTTTTTTTTTTCCCATTCTTAGGAAATTGTTTTTTATAGAGACATAATGTCACTCTGTCACCCAGGCTGGAGTGCAGTGGTACAGTCTTGGCTCAGTGCAACCTCAGCCTCCCACTTAGCTGGGACCACCATGTTTGGCTAATTTTTTGTACAGATATGGGGGTTTCATTATGTTGCCCAGTCTAGTCTTGAATTCCTGAGCTCGAGCAGTCCACCCTCCTCGGCCTCCCAGAAGTGTTGGGATTACAGGCGTGAGCCACCATGCCTGGCCGAGTCAGGAAACTTTTGATTTGAGCTGCACCTACATCTGTAGAAACTAACTTTATACCTCTGGATTCTCACTGAAGGGAAGTACAGGATTTATAAAGTGGAGTGAAAGTTAAAATGCTGTTTAGCACAGATGAAGATAAATCATGTTGGAGGTTTTTGCAGTGTAATCTTTTAGTGTAAAGTTGCATGTGGATTAAAATACTAATACGACCTGTGCATGTAGAAACTTGATTCAGCAGTTGTTTTGTATTATTTCTGATCCCAAAGACATAGTTACATAGTTGTAACTAATATAACTTCTCAGATTAATAGACAAAAGGAAAATTGGCAGTGTATCTTGCAAAATGCCCTAAAAGATCAAGAAGTTTATGGGACATTTATGTGAGTTCTGAACATATGCTATATGAAATACAGTTGGTAGTCCTGAATAATTGCATGCCCATATATGGATCTGATTGTCACATAAAACTTGTAGATTTCCTATGTAAAATTTTCAACATTGAAAATATAGAAACCACTTGAGCAAGTGATTGGGGAAAAAGTTTTCACAAAACACAACCAGTTAATCAGGAAAAGTAGGGAAGGAAGTAGAGGAATGAACTGTTAATAGGTTCCTGCTATTGAAGTAGTTTGCTTACATAATCATTATAACAGGGAGAGTGGGAGCATTTAGAAGCATAATTCTAGGTAGTTCTTGTAAAACATTGTGTAATTCAGATTTTTGAGCTTGGGCATGTGGGAGCCTGCCAGTTCAGGTGTAGACATTCAGCTGTATCTTGGTCTAACCTATGACATTAAGTGCATTTGATTTTTCTTTCTCAGGTAAGCCAAAGCTTAAATGTCTTCGTTTAAAAAAAACTTGGGTAATATAAATCTTAGATGAGTAGATGAGGAAGGGTAACCTGAGAATCTAGTTTATTGTCTAGAGTAAGTCATCTGCTTTTTTTTTTTTTTGGAGACGGCGTTTCGCTCTTGTTACCCAGGCTGGAGTGCAATGGCGCGATCTCTGCTCACCGCAACCTCCGCCTCCTGGGTTCAGGCAATTCTCCTGCCTCAGCCTCCTGAGTAGCTGGGATTACAGGCATGCGCCACCATGCCCAGCTTATTTTTTGTATTTTTAGTAGAGACGGTGTTTCACCATGTTGACCAGGATGGTCTCGATCTCTTGACCTCGTGATCCACCTGCCTCGGCCTCCCAAAGTGCTGGGATTACAGGCGTGAGCCACCGCGCCTAGCCGTCATCTACTTTTTAACCAACTTTTCATTACCCTGGATTGGAATAATACTTCAAGTTTAATCCATTGATTATAGGCTGAATTTCTTCCCCCCCCCCCCCAAGACGGATTCTCGCTCTTTTGCCAGGCTGGAGTGCAGTGATGCGATCTTGACTCACTGCAACCTTCAACTCCCTGGTTCAAGCGATTCTCCTGCCTCAGCCTCCCGAGTAGCTGGGATTACAGGCACATGTCAGCATGCCTGGCCAATTTTTGTATTTTTAGTAGAGACAGGGTTTTGCCATGTTGGCCAGGCTGCCTCGAACTCCTGGCCTCAAGTGATCTGCCCACTTCAGCCTCTCAGAGTGCTGGGATTAGAGGTGTGAGCTGCTGTGCCCAGCCTGTGTTTATTTTTTTTGAGACAGTCCAGCTGTGTTGCCCAGGCTGGAGTGCAGTGGTGCCATCTGGGCTCACTGAAACCTCCGCCTCCTGGATTCAAGGGATTCTCCTGCCTCAGCCTCCTGAGTAGCTAGAACTAATGTGTGCCACCACACCTGGCTAAATTTTTTTTTTTTTTTTAGTAGAGACTGGTTTTTGTCATGTTGGCTAGGCTGATGTTGAACTCCTGACCTCAAGTCATCCACCCCCTTTGTCTCCCAAAGTTCTGGGATTACAGGCAGGAGCCATTGTGCCCGGCCCATTTTTCTCATTTTAAATCCCCTGGAAACCACTGTGCATTTCCTTTTCAGGTTATAACTAAGTAGTGGCATCTATTGATATTCCCAGATAGTTTGCCAAGAGGCTAGCACTATAAACTGGTAGTGAACCTTGCTTTTTAGTTTATGATTGAGGAATGGCTGCACAGACATTTGGGCTAGAACTTGAAATTTCCATTTCTTTTTGTTTTGTTATTCTTTGATTTATTGTCTGGTTTGGGTAGGAAACTCTTTTGGACCTTCCTTCATTCTGCCAAAATTCATACTCTTAAAATGTAAAAATAATTGGTTTTGATAAAAGGATCATCTCAACACTCAGGACTTAAAACAGTTCGTGAAATGCTACATTTTCTCCTAGTTTTAGTGCTAAAGGCCCATAATCACTGTATCTGCTTAACTTTAAATGTTTTAATTATTTACCAAAATTTCTTATGCTGTAAAAAAATGCCTGTGTGTTTATAGGAAATCATCTGAATGTGCTGCACACTCCTCTTTTTTTTTTTTGAGATGGAGTTTCTCTCTTGTTGCCCAGGTTAGAGTTTAGTGGCACGATCTCAGCTCACTGCAACCTCTGCCTCCCGGGTTCGAGTGATTCTCCTGCGTCAGGCCTCTCAAGTAGCTGGGATTACAGGCGTCTACCACCATGCCCAGCTAATTTTTTGTATTTTTGGTAGAGATAGGGTTTCATCATGTTGGTCAGGCCTGTCTTGAACTCCTGACTTCAGGTGATCCACCTGCCTTGGCTTCCCAAAGTGCAGGGATTACAGGTGTGAGCCACTGTGCCTGGCCTGCACACTCCTTTTTATAGTATATTTGAGTTGCATGACTAGGTGGGGGGAGGAATTAGCCTGATGTTAATTTTGTGTTTTGATTTGCCTTTTTTTCTTCCACAGAATAATGCATATACCGCCATGTCAGATTCCTACTTACCCAGTTACTACAGTCCCTCCATTGGCTTCTCCTATTCATTGGGTGAAGCTGCTTGGTCTACTGGGGGTGACACAGCCATGCCCTACTTAACTTCTTATGGACAGCTGAGCAACGGAGAGCCCCACTTCCTACCAGACGCAATGTTTGGGCAACCAGGAGCCCTAGGTAGCACTCCATTTCTTGGTCAGCACGGTTTTAATTTCTTTCCCAGTGGGATTGACTTCTCAGCATGGGGAAACAGTAGTTCTCAGGGACAGTCTACTCAGAGCTCTGGATACAGTAGCAATTATGCTTATGCACCTAGCTCCTTGGGTGGAGCCATGATTGATGGACAGTCAGCTTTTGCCAATGAGACCCTCAATAAGGCTCCAGGCATGAATACTATAGACCAAGGGATGGCAGCACTGAAGTTGGGTAGCACAGAAGTTGCAAGCAATGTTCCAAAAGTTGTAGGTTCTGCTGTTGGTAGCGGGTCCATTACTAGTAACATCGTGGCTTCTAATAGTTTGCCTCCAGCCACCATTGCTCCTCCAAAACCAGCATCTTGGGCTGATATTGCTAGCAAGCCTGCAAAACAGCAACCTAAACTGAAGACCAAGAATGGCATTGCAGGGTCAAGTCTTCCACCACCTCCGATAAAGCATAACATGGATATTGGAACTTGGGATAACAAGGGTCCCGTTGCAAAAGCCCCCTCGCAGGCTTTGGTTCAGAATATAGGTCAGCCAACCCAGGGGTCGCCTCAGCCTGTAGGTCAGCAGGCTAACAATAGCCCACCAGTGGCTCAGGCATCAGTAGGGCAACAGACACAGCCATTGCCTCCACCTCCACCACAGCCTGCCCAGCTTTCAGTCCAGCAACAGGCAACTCAGCCAACCCGCTGGGTAGCACCTCGGAACCGTGGCAGTGGGTTCGGTCATAATGGGGTGGATGGTAATGGAGTAGGACAGTCTCAGGCTGGTTCTGGATCTACTCCTTCAGAACCGCACCCAGTGTTGGAGAAGCTTCGGTCCATTAATAACTATAACCCCAAAGATTTTGACTGGAATCTGAAACATGGCCGGGTTTTCATCATTAAGAGCTACTCTGAGGACGATATCCACCGTTCCATTAAGTATAATATTTGGTGCAGCACAGAGCACGGTAACAAGAGACTGGATGCTGCTTATCGTTCCATGAACGGGAAAGGCCCCGTTTACTTACTTTTCAGTGTCAACGGCAGTGGACACTTCTGTGGCGTTGCAGAAATGAAATCTGCTGTGGACTACAACACATGTGCAGGTGTGTGGTCCCAGGACAAATGGAAGGGTCGTTTTGATGTCAGGTGGATTTTTGTGAAGGACGTTCCCAATAGCCAACTGCGACATATTCGCCTAGAGAACAACGAGAATAAACCAGTGACCAACTCTAGGGACACTCAGGAAGTGCCTCTGGAAAAAGCTAAGCAGGTGTTGAAAATTATAGCCAGCTACAAGCACACCACTTCCATTTTTGATGACTTCTCACACTATGAGAAACGCCAAGAGGAAGAAGAAAGCGTTAAAAAGGTAACTCACTATTCTTAAGACTTTAAGGAAAGGAGGAACTAGAGAGAACAGAAGAGGTATTATATAGTGAACTGTTAATAAAAACTTGGTAAATGAACACAGTATCACCTAACAGTTCAAGGCTTTTTGGAAGCATAATTTTTTTTTTTTTTTTTTTAAGATGGGGTTTCACCATGATGGCCAGGCTGGTCTTGAACTCTTGACCTCAGATGATCCACTCACTTTGGCCTCCCAAAGTGCTAAGATTACAGGTGTGAGCCACTGCGCCCGGCCGCATAATTGGTTTTAATACTTGAACCCTATTGTGTAGGAATGTGAGAACATTAGTAGAGGACAGAAATATGGACTTTGAAAGGAAAGCAGAAACAGTACAGGGAAATAAAAGTTACATCATGCAGAAAGAGGTGAGGAATGAATCAGAGATGCAGAGGGATAATGGAAGTGATAGAACCATAGAAATTAAAGCAGAAGATTGAGACTATAATATGGCAGAGAAAAAAAGAAATGTTCTATGTTGGATTAACTTGGCCTAGCTGGGGTTTTGTGATTATTTTCAAGAGTCAGTGTGTCGTCACCAACTCTTGAAATCACTTCTGTCTTCCCTGTGACAATTGGTGGTGTAAAGAGTGTTTTTTTAGAACTTTTTGTGTTAGTTGGCTTACCTTTTTCAATACCCTTTTCACATTAGAAAAGTTAATATTATAGAAATCAGGAAACAATCAGAAGAAGCTGATTTCTTGCCTTTATCATTTTGTTTCATTCTTGAAGAGTCACTTCTGATTCCTCTGTAACAAGTGAGAATCTTGGGCAGAATGATGGGGAATGGATTCAAACTAGAGTTGAACTTGAAAGAGTTGGTAGCGCTTGCTCTGAGTATTGAGTAAATGTAAACTTTAGAGTTGTAAGAAGATGATAAAACTGGTTGGAGCAGAAGATCATGTATTATCTGGGATTTAGACTTTATTTTGGACAGGTCTCACTCTTGCCCAGGCTGGAGTGCACTGGCATGATTTTGGCCCACTCCAACCTCCACCTTCTGTGCTCAAGTGATCCTCCCACCTCAGCCTCTTGAGTAGCTGGGATCACAGGCACTTGCCACCACCATGCTCGGCTAGTTTTTAATATTTTTTGTAGAGCTGGGTTTTGCCATATTGCCCAGGCTGGGCTTGAACTCCTGAGCTCAAGTGATCTGCTCCTGCCTCCCAAAGTGCTGGGATTACAGGTGTGAGCCACCGTGGCTGGCCTAGACATTGTTAAATGTAGGAAGTAGGTGAAAAGATTATGGACAAGGAGAGCATTTTTCTTTGAAGATCTATATATTAATGGTTGAAAGAATCTTGAGCTGATTAGTCTCAAATATAAATCCTAAAAAGCATATGTTTTCCTTAAATTTGTTATGAATTCGTAGGGATCTGATATGTGGTCTAGGATCTGAGGCATTGTTACGCTGCTTTGTGAGAACTTATTTCTTTGAGCAGTAGAAAAAGGGCTCTGGTGGAATCTTCTTGAAGCTGCATAGTTGTTAAAGTAGGGTTAGTTGCTGTTTTACCTTCCAGTGTGTACAGATTAATAAGAAGTGCAGTTACACTTGTCATTGAAACGAAAAGCATTGGGAATGGAGAGCCAGATTATTGAAAAGTTGACTACTAAAGTTTTCCTTTTTGATAGTCCTTTAAACTCCTCTCTTCCCCACAGTTTAATAGTTTTTTAATTTCTACTGCCATCTTTTGGCCTGATTTGGTGACTAACGCCTGTAATCCCAACACTTTCGGAGGCTGAGGCAGGAGTATTGCTTGGGCCCAGGAGTTTTAAGACCAGCCTGGGCAATGTAGTGAGACCCCATTTCAAGAAAAAAAAAGCTGGGCATTGTGGCCCACACCTATTGTCCTAGCTACTCGAAGGCTGAGGAAGGAGGATCGCTTGAGCCCAGGAGTTTGAGGCTGTAGTAAGTCGTGATTGCATCACTGCACTCCAGTGAGGGCCACAGAGCGAGACTGTCTCAAAAATAAATAAAATTGAGGCCGGACGTGGTGGCTCACGCCTGTAATCCAAGCACTTTGGAGGCCAAGGTGGGCAGATCTCCTGAGGTCAGGAGTTCGAGACCAGCCTGACCAACATAGAGAAACCCTGTCTCTCCTAAAAATACAAAATTAGCTGGGTGTGGTGGTACGTGCATATAATCCTAGCTACTTGGGAGGCTGAGGCAGGAGAATCATTTGAACACAGGAGGCAGAGGTTGCAGTGAGCCAAGATTGGGCCATTGCACTCTGGCCTGGGCAACAAGAGCCCAGGCCGGAGTGCAAAAAAAAAAAAAAAAAAATGCTGGGCATGGTGGCTCATGCTTGTAATCCCAGCACTTTGGGAGTCAGAGGAGGGTGGATCACCTGAGGTGAGAAGTTCTAGACCGGCCTGGTCAACATGGTGAAAACCCGTCTCTACTAAAAATACAAAATTAGCTGGACGTGGTGGTGCATTCCTGTAATCTCAGCTACTTGGGAGACTGAGGCAGGAGAATCGCTTGAATGCAGGAGGCAGAGGTTGCCGTGAGCCAAGATCGGGCCATTGCACTCTGGTCTGGGCAACAAGAACCCAGACTGGAGTGCAAAAAAAAAAAAAAAAATGTCTGGGCACAGTGGCTCACCCTTGTAATCCCAGCACTTTGGGAGGCCGAGGAGAGTGGATCACCTGGGGTGGAAAGTTCTGGATCACCTGAGGTGAAAAGTTCTTGACCAGCCTGGCCAACATGGTGAAACCCTGTTTCTACTAAAAAAGACAAAAATTAGCTGGGTGTGGTGGCATGTGCCTGTAATCCCAGCTACTTGGGAGGCTGAGGCAGAATTGCTTGAACCCAGGAGGCAGAGGTTGCAGTGAGCCAAGGTTGTGCCATTGCACTCCAGTCTGGGCAACAAGAGCAAAACTCCGTTTCAAAAAACAAACAAAAAAAAGTTCCATAAAGACTCTTGGTAAGTGAGTATCCTAGTTCTCAACTTGTGAACAAACCACCAAATAAAAGAAAAACTTTAATTATTCCACAGAAAATTGAAGTAGAAAGAAAAAAAAGAAAATAAGCTTCAGTTATTCTTGTGTCAGATTACTTTTTATTCTCGTAAGAACCGCTGGGATTTCAGGACGATACCTGTGATTGCTTCTAAGTCCAGTTATCATTTCAGTTAATGCTCCCTTACTCCTTGGTTGGTTACTATTTTACTTAGCATCTTTACATAACTGACTGTAAACTGTTCTTACAGTCTTTATTAGGCTTTAAAGAACAAGCAGATTTTATGAGAATGGGGCTCATAGCTCATTGAAGCGTTAAGACTCCCTTAGGTGAGATATTTGTGTGTGTACCCTTGTAGTATTTATGAGATTGCAAAAGTTTTCATGCCAAATGTGTGGTAACCCCATAAAGAAGTAGGGAAGTATTTGAACTTCATCCTGAAGATGATGTCACAGCTGTTCTAAAGTTCCATGATTGGGCAGTATCTTGGCAGAACACATTGAAGCAGAGCCACAGCCATTTTTGCCTAGTATTATTACTGACTTGTTCTACGTGATCTAATTCAGTAACATAGAACCTTCAAGCATTGGATCTGTCAGACTTGAAACTTAGAGCAAATTTTAGTGACATGTTTGGTAGGTGTGGTTTACTTTTTTTTTTTCCCCAAACAGCAAAGGTTACACGATAGTACCTGTAGTATACAGCAAAGTAAACCACTGTTTACTTTGGTTTACTTTGCTGTATACTACAGGTACTATCGTGTAACCTTTCTGCATTTCTTTAGAACCTTTCCCCAGTTAAGTATTCTTCTGTGACATCGCTTTTGTTGGCTTCATAGTATTGTCAGACTTATTTTAATTTACCAATCCCTAATAGTTGAATATGTCAACAATCTATATTTTAATATATTTTTTCTAATTAAAATAACACTATACTGAACATCCTTTTGTATAAATATTTACATTTGTCCTTTAGTAGTAAGGTGTGTCAAAGGTATATGCTTTTTTAAAATTAGTTTTTTACCGCAAACTCAAATTCTTACTAAAGGGGGGTATATGCTTTTTGGTCTTGGCTAAATTTTACATATATTGCTACATAAACCTTTATCATGTTTCCTGAAAAGTTTTGTTGAGGGAATCATTGTGCAGCTGTTATCTAGAAGAAGGCAACAGTTAAGAGCTTGTCTTTTTTTTTTTTTTTTTTTTTTAAATTGAGACAGGGTCTTGCTCTGTCTCCCAGGCTGGAGTACAGTGGTATGATCTTGGCTCACTGCAACCTTCACCTTCCCAGGTTAAAGTGATTTTTGTGCCTCAGCTTCCCAAGTAGTTGGGACTACTGGCATGTGCCACCATACCCAGCTAATTTTTGTATTTTTAGTAGAGACAGGGTTTTACCATGTTGGTCATGCAGGTCTGGAACTCTTGACCTCAAGTGATCCCCCCACCTTGGCCTCCCAAAGTGCTGGTATTACAGGTGCAAGCCACCGCACGTGACTGTCTTTCTTTTTTGACTCAAATTTGGAATAGTCTGGAAGAAAGGAGTTAACTCCATGAATGAATGAATTTTTTTTTAAAAGAAATGTCATAAAACAAGTGATTTAATTTTTGTCTTGTTTCTAACCCGTAACTACAAGTAAAAATAAGGGAAGTAGTCAAGAATAAGGGAAGTAGTCAGGTAGAGAGGACAAAGGACTAATTCTTTTTAAAGTCCAGCATCTTGTTAGACTCAAGGGATGACGAAGCCCTGGGAGACAAAAATTAATAAAATAGAAAAATTGGGTACTTGGGTAAATGGTTTTTCTGAATAACTGTAGAACAGATAGAGGGTGAGGAGAGTCAAGATACAGAGAAAATGTGATTGTGGTGGCAACAGTTTGAGTTTTAGTCTTTTTTTTTTTTTGAGACGGAGTTTCACTCTTGTTACCCAGGCTGGAGTGCAATGGCGCGATCTCGGCTCACCGCAACCTCCGCCTCCTGGGTTCAGGCAATTCTCCTGCCTCAGCCTCCTGAGTGGCTGGGATTACAGGCACACGCCACCATGCCCAGCTAATTTTTTGTATTTTTAGTAGAAGCGGGGTTTCACCATATTGACCAGGATGGTCTCGATCTCTTGACCTCATGAGCCACCCGCCTCGGCCTCCCAAAGTGCTGGGATTACAGGCGTGAGCCACCGTGCCTGGCCTGTTTTAGTCTCTTATTTTGAAACAGAGTTTTGCTTTTGTTGCCCAGGCTGGAGTGCAGTGGTGGGATCTCAGCTCATTGCAACCTCTGCCTCCCAGGGTTCAAGCGAGTCTCCTGCCTCAACCTCTTGAGTTAGCTGGGGTTGCAGGCGTGCGCCACCATGCCAAGCTAATTTTGTATTTTTAGTAGAGATGGCGTTTCTCCATTTTGGTCAGGCTGGTCTTGAACTCCCGACCTCAGGTGATCCGCCTACCTCGGCCTCCCAAAGTGCTGGGATTACAGAGGTGAGCCACTGTGGCCGGCTAAGTTTTAGTCTTAAAGTCATTGGTATTAAATGGGACCAGTAGAATTTTTTGACTTTTCACTGTATGCCCTTTTGTGCTGCTGAATTGTTTTTTTTTTTTTTTTTGAGACAGACTTTCAGTTTAACCACCCAGGCTGGATTGCAATGGCGTGATCTCTCTTCACTGCAAACTCCACCTCCCAGGTTCAAGTGATTCTTATGCCTCAGCCTTCCCAGTAGCTGGGACTACAGGCACCTGCTACCACACCTGGCTAATTTTTGTATTTTTGGTAGAGATGGGGTTTCACCATATTGGCCAGGCTGCTCTCAAACTCCTGACTTTGTGATCCACCTGCCTTGGACTCTCAAAGTGTTGGGATTACGGGGATGAGCCACTGCATCCAGCCCAAATTTTTTTAAGACTGAATTCTGCATGTCAGAAGACAATGCCAGGACTAGTGGATAGAAGTTATAGGGAGAAATATTTTTGTAAATGATAAACTTGCTAAAACTAAGTTCTTAGTCACAAGAGAGTTTCAAGGAGAAACTAAAAACGATATGTTGCAGAAACTAAACTGGGGGTGTTATAGAGGGGTTTCATATATAGGTAGTCTGGACTGGAAAAGCCAAGGGATAAGAGGATTAGCTGACTCAGGATAACATTTGTGGTTCATGAAGATGAATCGATGCTATGAAACAGATCTTTCTAGGAAGGTTATTGTTTGTTTCATAATTTCTGACCTAAATATTTGTTACATGAAAAGTAAGAACGGACTTGAGGCTGGAAAGCTGTGGATGACAGAAGGGATTGGTGCATTCTCAATGAATCTTGATACAGATTAGGTATGTGGATAGTTAATTAATACATTTACTGTGTATGTATTAAATTGTTTCCTAAACTGTATTAAAAGGCTTATTAAAGAAATTTAGAGGCTGAATGTGTTGGCTCATGCCTGTAATTCCAGCATTTTGGGAGGCCAAGGTGAACACATCACTTGAGCCCAAGAGTTCAAGACCAGCCTGGGCAACATGATGAAACTTTGTCTCCAAAAAAATACAAAAATTATCTGGGTGTGGTGGCTTACCCCTGTAATCCCAGCTACTTCGGAGGCTGAGGTACGAGAATCGCTTGAACCAGGGAGATGGAGGTTGCAGTGAGCTGAGATCACGCCACTGCACTCTAGCCTGGGTGACAGAGGAGAGACTGTCTCAAAAAAAAAAAAAAAAGGCTGGGGGAGGTGGTTCACCCTTGTAATCCCAGCACTTGGGAGGCCAAGGTGGGTAGATCACGAGGTCAGGAGTTTGAGACCAGCCTGGCCAACATGGTGAAACCCTGTCTCTACTAAAAATACAAAAATTAGCCGGGCATGGTAGTGCATGCTTATAATCCCAGCTACTGGGGAGGCTGAGGCAGGAGAAACTCTTGAACATGGGAGGCAGAGGTTACAGTGGGCCGAGATTACATCATCCGTTGCACTCCAGCCTGGACAACAAGAGCGAAACTCCATCCCCAAAAAAGTAGAAATTTAGGAGTGATAATTTGGAAGAAGTGTTTCCCTTTAAAAAAAAAAAATTAAATTGATATATAATTGTTGTATATAATTTTGTTTTGACATCCAGAACACACACTGGACTCTTACTTTTTATTTTTTTGAGATGGAGTTTTGCTCTTGTAGCCCAGGCTGGAGTGCGATGGCATGATTTCAGCTCACTGCAGCCTCTGTCTCCCCAGCTCAAGCAATTCTCCTACCTCAGCCTTTCTAGTAGCTGGCATTACAGGTACCTGCCACCAGGCTCAGCAATTTTTTTTGTATTTTTATTAGAAATGGGGGTTTTCACCATGGTGGCCAGGCTGGTCTCGAACTCCTGGCCTCAGGTGATCCACCTGCCTCGGCTTCTCAAAGTGCTGGGATTACAGACGAGAGCCACCATGACTACCTTTTTTTTTTTTGGTGGTAGAGACAAGGTCTTGCTTTGTTACCCAGGCTGGTCTCAAACTCTTGAGCTCAAGATTCTCCTGCCCTTGCCTCCCAAAGTGTTGGGATTATAAGTGTGAACCACCCTGCTTGGCCTTGTTTTTATCCAGGTTTTCTTTTCATGTTGGTGCACACGCACAGAAAGCTTCTCTTTCTTTAAGGATGTTTATTTCCCTTACAGCCATCTTTCTCCTCCTAACCCTTTAATTTGGACATTCAGTCTTTTTTGTTTTTGAAGTGATTACTTGGGCTCTATTTTCAACATTTAAAAATGCAAGTTTTGGCTAGGTGCAGTGGCTCATGCCTGTAATCCCACCACTTTGGGAGACTGAGGCAGGCAGATCACTTGCGGTCAGGAAGTTTTGAGACCAGCCTGGCCAACATGGTGAAACCCCGTTGTCTCTATTGAAAACACAAAATTAGCCGGGTGTTGTGGCGGGTGCCTGTAATCCCAGCTACTGGAGAGGCTGAGGCAGGAGAATCTCTTGAACTTGGGAGGTGGAAGTTGCAGTGAGCAGATATTTTACCACTGCACTCCAGCCTGGCTGTGTCTCAAAAAAAAAAAAAATGCAACTTTCTGTGATGTAAAAGAGGAAAACATCCTCACTTGAGCTAAATATATTAAATCTTTAGGAAGTAAATAACCATGTGATACTGTTGGCTCCCGTTTAGCATCTTACCACCCCACCACTGTTTTATTGCCTCTTCAGACCTAGTGAGTGGGCATTCTGTTTTAAATCAGGATAGCAAACTTGAACAATTTTGTGAAATCCTGAGGCCGTCTATGTCTGTTTTTGTCTTGCAGATAAATATAGTTGTCTTTCTGCCAAAGGGGTTAAGGAAATATAATATTTGTGTTGCTCATCACCTTCCTTGCTTTGTGAATAGATAAAATGCCTCTTTCTAGAAGAGAATAGATGATATTAAATTTGGATGTCTGAATCATACCCTCTGTATCTATCTTTTAATAAATGTTTGTGTTAATTGCTGGAATGGAACAGAGAAACAAGGCACCATCTTTGCCTTAGAAGCAGAGGATTTTAGGAAGACAACAAAATTAAGAATTCATGGAGGCAATAACATTGGAACCATGCCAAATAAGTAATAATGGAATATAAGCACTCATATAGCACAGTGCTTGACACATAGTACACACAGAAGTTTAGCTATCTTATTAACACTATAGTTCTCGTATTTGAGATAAAGGAAGAGGCTTAAAGAAGTTATTTATCCAAAGTCTCATAGCTAGTAAATGTTGGAGTTGGTCTTTAACACAAGTCTCTCCAGTGATGTGTCAGAGCCGTCTAGTTGGAGCCAGCTGTTTAACTTTCAAGAATACCCTTCTGTAGATTAAATTACATTGTAATTACCATTGTATTAGAAGATAATATTCAAATTCATTACTCTTGAGGTTATTTACATATGTTGTATCAATATATAATATGCTGTTGTACACTGATAACTCATTGGTAATCTGAAATCAGTGGGTTTTTTTTTTTTTTTTTTGAGATGGAATCGATCTTAGCTCACTGTAACCTACATCTCCCAGGTTCAAGCGATTCTTTTGCCTCAGCCTCGCTGGTAGCTGGGACTGCAGGCGCCTGCCACCATGCCCGGCTAATTTTTGTATTTTTAGTAGAGACAGGGCTTCACCATATTGGCCAGGCTGGTCTCAAACTCCTGATTTTGTGATCCATCCGCCTTGCCCTCCCAAAGGGGTGGGATTACAGGTGTGAGCCACCATGCTGGGCCCAGCTGTGTTATTTCCATCATGGAAATTGACAAATGCTGTATACAAATCAGTGCTTAAGTTTTGCTGATGGTCTAGACTGCATAGTGATGGAGAAAATATTGATGCAGATTAAATTTGTGTGTCATGACTGTAGCTCTTTTTTTTTATTTTTTTATTTTTTTTAAAGACTGGGTTTCACCTCACCATATTGATCAGGCTGGTCTCGAGGTCCTGACCTCAGGTGATCCGCCCGCCTCAGCCTTCCAAAGATCTTGGATTACAGGTGTGAGCCACCACACCCGGCTGACTGTAGCTCTTACATTTTTTTCCAGTAACACAAAAATTTGTCCTGCACAGTGGCTCACACCTGTAATCCCAACACTTTGGGAGGCTGAGGTGGGAAGATGGCCTGAGCTCTGGAGTTTGAGACCAGCCTGGGCAGCATAGCAAGAACTCATCTCTACAAAAAAATTTTAAAAAATTAACCAGGCTTGGTGGCACATAACTGTAGTCCTAGCTACTCAGGAGGCTGAGGCAGGAGGATTGTTTGAGTTCAGGAAGTGAAAGCTGCAGTGAACTCTGATCTTGCCACTGCATTCCAGCCTGGGTGACAGTGAGAGACCCTGTCTCAAAAAAAAAAATACATTTTTTTTGAGGAAATATTTTAGTATTTGAAAAACTATTCAATTTAGCAAAGAAGTTGCTCAAAACATGTTTCATGTTTGTTGGAACTTATACCTGGAGAGCTACTGAGTCTCTCTTAACCCAAAGCTCCTGGATCACTCCATGATCTATGAAATTTGCCAGATAAGAAAGTAGAGAAATGGCTGGGTGCAGTGGGTCATGCCTGTGATCCTAGCACTTTGGGAGTCCACAGCAAGAGAATCACTTGAACCCAGGAGTTTGAGACCAGTCTAGGCAACATACTGAAACCCTGTCTCTACAAAAAAAAAAAAAAAAAAATCAACCAGGTGTGGTGAGGCACACCTGTAGTCTTAGTTACTTGGGAGGATTGCTTAAGCCTGGCACGTCAACGCTGCAGTGAGCCATGGTGGTACCACTGCGCTTCAGTTTGGGTGACAGAGACCCTGTCTCCAAAAAAATGGCATTCTAATAAGAGCATGTTCAAAAACGTTTCTTGTGAATGCTTATGGTATGTTTTCAGAATGATGAGAAGTTTCATATGGTATAGAATGGTAAGTGATAATGCTAGAGAGGTTGATTCGGCAAGTATATGAAGGGTTTCAGGATTTTATTCTTTACTTTTAGTTTGGTTGTAAGGGAGGATAGTTAATTAGGGAATAATTGCTTGAAGGTTAAGAATGATGAAACACTTATTGAGCACTGACCTTGTTAGGCACTATTGCTAGGAACTTTCATAGCCTTACTTTAATCCCCATGCCAACCTGGGAGGCAATATCCTGTATTTATAGATAGAGAAATGGAAACTTAGGTAAGCAACTTATCAAAACACCTATTAGGTCTGGTGTGGTGGCTCACGCCTCTAATCCCAGCACTTTGAGAGACCCAGGTTGGCAGGTCTTTTGAGGTCAGGAGCACGATACCAGCTTGGCCAACAGGGTGAAACACTGTCTCTACTAAAAATACAAAAAAAATTAGCTGAGAGTGGTGGTGTGTGCCTGTAGTCCCAGCTACTCAGGAGGCCGAGGCATGAGAATCACTTGAACCTGGGAGGCAGAGTTAACAGTGAGCCGAGATCACAACACTGCACTCCACCTGGGTGACAGAGTGAGATTCTGTCTCAGAAAAAAAAAAAAAAGGTAGGTAGGTGGGAGATGGCCCAGAGACTAAATGAGGTCCTTTTACAGTACTCTGGGGAAAAAAGATGGTGGGGGCCTGAACCAGGACAATGGGAATGGGAGATTGGATTTGAAGAATGTGGTAGACATATTTGCTGACTAGTTTTTTAAAAATTAAAGATGATAGGAGCAGCAGTTTAGGGTTAGGTTTTGGAGATGTATTGGCTTTTGAAAATAGTTTCAGTGCCTGTGGAACAGCGAGGTGATAGTAGGCAGTTGGGAATCTGGAGCTCAGAGAGACCATTGATAGGAATTTGATTTTTTTTTTTTTTTTTCTTTTAGACGAGGTTTCACCATGTTGGTCAGGCTGATCTTGGAACTCCTGACCTCAGGTGATCGCCCACCTTGGCCTCCAAAGTGCTTGTATTACAGGCGTGAGCCACCACGCCTGATCAATAATTTGAATTTTCAACCCTCAGAATAGGTAAAGGCATAGAAGAGTTTGACTTTTCAAAAATTCTGGTAATAAGAATGGCTAACAGTTACTGAATGCTTTGTACAATGTCTAGCATACAATTGTCTTAAATATATATGTTCATTTAATTCTTGTATGCTTGTGAGGTAGAGGTAGTGTAACTATGTCAGTTTTACTGATAAAGACATTAAAGCACAGAAAATGGTAAATAACTTTGCAGAGGCACATGAGATAGGAAAATAGAGCTGGTGTTATAATTCTGCATTGTGGTTCTGGAGAGTGAGAAAAGGACTAAGGAAAAAAATCCCCCAGAAATAACAAAACTTGAAGGATAAAGAGGGAGCAAGTGAAAGATTGAGAAAGATAGTCTGAGTTTTAAAAAGAGAATAAGGAAGGGGCTATTCAGGTTGTGTATTCCTAATTTGAAAATCTGCACTTCCCCAAAGTCTGAAACTGAGTGTCGACATGACACTGAAGATAATGCCCATTGGAGCAGCTTGTATTTTGGATTTTCAGATTAGGGATGCTCAACCAGTATGTATCTACAAATATTCAAAAAATCCGAAAAAAATCTGAAATCTAGAGCATTTCTTATCCCAGGCATTTTAGATAGGGAATACACAGCCTGTATGGCTAAAGCAGTAGGGTAGATAGAGTACACTTACTCAGGCTGCAGAGAGGTAACAGATGACTGCAAATGCTAATGATATCTTGAATAAAAAGCTGCTTTGCTGTTGGAGACTTGAAGGTTTTGATCTCCATACTTCATTCAAAAGACTGCATTTGTTGTTTATCTTTCTGACCTCTTTGCACTTGCATAGTCAATATCTTTCAATCTCTGTGTTGCAAGCCTTACAGAGGTATTAAAAAGCTCTTTTGTTTGCCTAGTATGGGCTGTTTTGGTATAAATTAGACTATATAAAAATGTCTGAAGGCCAGATGTGGTGACTCATACCTGTAATCCCAGCACTTTGGGAGGCCAAGGTGGGGGGATCACGAGGTCAGGAGATCGAGACCATCCTGGCTAACAAGGTGAAACCCTGTCTCTGCTAAAAATACAAAAGATTAGCCAGGCATGGTGGTGCGCGCCTGTAGTCCCAGCTACTCAGGAGCCTAAGGCAGGAGAATGGCTTGAACCCGGAAGGCAGAAGTTACAGTGAGCTGAGATTGCACCACTGCACTCCAGCCTGGGTGACAGAGCAAGACTCTGTCTCAAAAAAAAAAAAAGTCCATAATACAGAGTTGAATATGAAGAATGGCAGCATTCTGATTTTGATGTGGCTAAAAATTGATCCAGAGAGGACTACTGTTTTTCCATGCTTAAACATGTGTAGGACAAGGGCTAGTTGGCAATGCTAGAATCATTTAGTATGTCTTGAAAAGTTTAAACCAAGAATCACTCAATTATAAGCCATTCTGCTTACCTGCCAGAAGTAAGGATTACTTCCATAACAGTTTTAAAACTTTTTTAGCATTGGAATTTTTTTGCATCCAAATGAAACTTTTCTTGGAACCTCATGAAGGACTGATTTTTACATGTTCAACTTCTTTTCTCCCAGAAGATCCCGGAAGCATCTCCCCTGCAAAGCATAATTTGAAACACCGTAGATGACAATGAATTTTTAAAAATGGGAATGATGCATGGAAGATGAGGTAGAGAGATCTGTTTTGAGATGGGAGAAGTATGAGGATTCAGCAAGTTCAGCATCTCTTCTAAAGGTTTTGGGTTATTTAGTCTGGGCTCAGGTGTGGAGAGATGAGGAAGACTTACCCAAGAGGGAGATAGGGAAGGGTTACAGCATTGGCTTTGCCTGCCCTTTTTTTTTTTTTTTCTGTTGTCACCAGCCTGGAGTGCAGTGGCGCCATCTCGACTCACTGCGACCTCTGCCTCCCGGGTTCAAGTGATTCTTCTGCCTCAGCCTCCTGAGTAACTGGGACTACAGGCACACACCAACGTGCACAGCTAATTTTTATATATATATATATTTTAGTAGAGACGGGGTTTCACCATGTTGGCCAGGCTGGTCTCGAACTCCTGACCTCATGATCTGCCCACCTTGGCCTCCCAAAGTGCTGGGATTACAGGCATGAGCCACCATGCCTGGCCAACTTTTGTATTTTTAGTAGAGACAGGGTTTCAACCAAGTTGGCCAGGATCGTCTCCATCTCTTGACCTTGTGATCCTCCTGCCTTGGCTTCTCAAAGTGTTGGGATTACAGGCGTGAGCCATCACACTTGGCCATTGCCTGCCTTTCTTTAAGGGACAGCATGATGAAGGACTGTTTCTGTAGTTCCTTAGGAGTTTTATGTAGAGGAGAAGAAAGACCTTGAATTAGGGCAAACAAAGGTGTTCTCTTCCTACTTTTCTATATTCATCATTGAAATCCTGTAAGTCTTCATATAAGCAAGGAAAAAGTGGCAGCTCAGATCATCTTTCTCTTACACAAAGCAGGTAACAGTTTAAATTTGCATGCTGCTGCCACCTCCTGGACCAAATTCTAGTTCCAACGCGCCCGATAAATAGTGCCCTAATGCTTTTCATCCCTTGCTGAATAAACAGATAGCCCCTTGTTGAACTGATTTAACTCCAGTTAGCCATTGGGAAAGAGATCAAGGAATTATGATATATCAAATGAAACATTCTAGGGTTAGCATATATTAAATTACTAACTGACAGTGTGAGACCAAGTGTAGAATAGTAAGACCAGTTAGAGCTAAACAGGACATTTTTATGGAAGACTTAATTTGAATTGGGTCTGAAAGGATGGGTAGGAAAAGACAGAAAGATGAAGAAAATGGCCAATCCCCTGTGTGAATTGTTGGATATAGAGCGAGAAGGGACAGGTGCAGCAGTTGTTCTAATTTCCAACTCATTTGCAGTTGATATTGCAATTTCTGGTGGGGTTTTTTTTTTTTAGACAGAGTCTCGCTCTGTTGCCAGGCTGGAGTGCAGTGACGTGATCTCGGCTCACTGTGACTTCCGCTTCTCAGGTTTAAGCAATTCTCCTGTCTCAGCCTCCCGAGTAGCTGGGACTACAGGCGTGCGCCACCATGCCCAGCTAATTTTTGTATTTTTTATTAGAGATGGGGTTTCACCATGTTGTCCAGGATGGTCTCGATCTCTTGACCTCATGATCCACCTGCCTAGGCCTCCCAGAGTGCTGGGATTACAGACGTGAGCCACTGCACCTGGCCAATTTCTGGTGGTTCTTATGAGATGTTCAGTAGTCTGCCTACTGCATATGTCAGAATTCAGATTTTGCCGCTATCACTTGGTGTACTACATGAAGCCATTTTAAAAGATAGACTCTTCGTGTGAGTTGTTTTTTTTTTTTTTTTTTTTTTTTTTTTTGAGTAAGATGTGGATAACATAGAACTTAAGTGTTTGCATGTAAAAATCTTGCAGTGCGCAAAGTATAAATATTTGCAAGTTTTGCCTTTGTTTTTATTGTAAAATGTAACCAAATTATAAAACGTGTAGAAAATGAAAGAAATTTCCCACAATTCGTGTACTACAGCAAAACTATTGGTGTTTTTTCTTCTCATCTTTACCTATGTAATTAGTTTATACAGTTTAATCATCTTGAATATAGTGTTCTTTTCATCCTCTTAGTGCTTTAGGTATAATGTTTACCCATATTTAGGCATTTGCTGGTTATGTAGTTATGTATGTATTAGGCACTTGTCATATATCCTCAATCTCTTGTAATAATCCTGTAAAATAGTGAAGATTATCTTCATCTTGTAGAGACTTGAGATTCAATAAGGAAAAACTAGACCACTACCTAGAAAGTAGAACTGGAATTTGTTTTGCTACAAGGCTCTTTTTGTCTTTAGGCCATGCTATATCTTCATATTTATTACGTAAAATTGGTAACTGGCTGGGCATGGTGGTTTGCACCTATAAACCACTTAGGATCACTTGAGCCTAGGAGTTGGAGACTAGAATGGGCAACAAATAATAAAAAGAAATTAGCCGGGTGTGGTGGCATGCACCTGTGGCCCCAGCTATTTGGGAGGCTGAGGTGGAAGGATGGTCTGAGCCCAGGAAGTTGAGGCTGCAGTGAACTAGGATTGTACCACTGCACCCTACTGTGTGGGCAACAGAGACCCTGTCTCCAAAAAAAATACATATATATGTATATAATTTGCTAACTGTATTTTAGTATCTGCTAATGCCTGTAGCCAGTCACCTTTGTGGACATATGAAGAGAATATAATTAGTTGAGACATAAATATTTTAAGCAGTTAAGTTTTAATTTTCCCATCACAAGTTTCAAAATGGAGTGAATTGGAACTACTCTACATGATCTCCATGACCGTTTGGTGAAGCTTGTAAAAGTTGCTGCTAATTACAGGCAGCAGGAATAAGGAAGAGTGCAAACGGTTCTGGATAATGCACACCGACAGGTTGTAAGTGGGACTGTTTTAGTCTACCCCACTGTCATTTTATACATGAATTACAGGGTTACCTCACTTTAGTGGCAGAGCTAGAATTAGAGCCCAGACAAATTCTTGGCTAATTCATAGTTATTGCAAAAGTTAATTTAGTTAGGGTCGGTGGGCCTGCACAGTGGTGAGGAGAGGAATGTGGTAGACCTGGACACGAGAGTTTCAATATATAGATTCAAAAAAATGGCCTGATTTAAAACAACTTTTGAGTCACCTGGAAAGTTAAAAAAATATATTGATAACCTACGTTCTACTTATAGACTTACATTGGGAATCTTATTTAGTAAGCCCTATAATCTTATTTAGTAAGCTTATTTCTTTTATTTCTTTTTTTTTGGGGAAATCCTAACCACTCAGTAGGTATTTATTATAGGATTAGAAATGACTAGGCTGGGTGTGGTGGCTCACGCCTGTAATCCCAGCACTTTGGGAGGCTGAGGTGGGTGGATAACGAGGTCAAGAGATGGAGACCATCCTGGTCAACGTGGTGAAATCTTGTCTCTACTAAAAATACAAAAATTAGCTGGAGATGGTGGTGGTTTGCACCTGTAGTCTCAGCTACCTGGGAGGCTGAGGCAGGAGAATTGCTTGAACAGGGGAGGCAGAGATCTTGAGCTGAGATCACGCCACTGCACTCCAGCCTGGTGACAGAGTGAGACTCCGTCTCAAAAAAAAAAAAAAAGATTGAAGAGAAGTTTTTCAGTTAGTACAAAAAGTGCCCTCTGGAAGTCTTTACGTTGAGATTCTTGTCCTCCCTTGCCTACTGAATGAGCATCTTTGGAGGCAAGGCCTCTAAGCATTCTATATTATCAGTTGGGTTACTGATAATATAGGTTTTGGGTTTCTTTCAAGGTTCATGGGGGGCATAGGAAAAACTAGTTCAGACCTATATAGATTTAATTTTGTGGGAGGGATAAACATCAGATTTTAATGTTAATATAATTATATCCAAGTAAATATGAATATGCCTCAGTTGTGTTTTATGGCCCACTTAAAAGTGAAGGGAGAGGGATGACAGAAAAGTGGAGGGAAGTGGAGGGATGGTGGTAGAACAGTGCAGTAGTAAGTAGAAAAGGATATTAAGCTTAAGTAGAGGAAAGCCAAATAGAGTTACTATATGTATTATATGAAGAAATTGTATATGTACAGACAACATTGCTACCTTATGGCTTTTCATTTATTTCCTCTAGAGACCGACTTTTCTGTTTATTTTTGAGACTAGAGTTTAGCTCTACTGGCCAGGCTGGAGTGCAGTGGCGCGATCCCACCTCACCGCAGCCTTCTCCTCCCTGGTTCAAGCTATTCTCCAGCCTCAGCCTCCCAAATAGCTGGGACTAAAAGCACGCACCACCACACTTGGCTAGTTTTTACATTTTTAGTAGAGATGGGATTTCACGGTATTGGCCAGGCCTGTTTTGAACTACTGACAAGTGATTCACCCACCTCGGCCTCCCAAAGTGCTGGGATTACAGGCATGAGCCACTGCACCCGGCCAAATTTTCTATTTTTTTTTTTTTTTTTAAGACAGAGTCTTACTTTGTCAACAGGTGCCAAGCTGGAGTGCAGTGGCTCGATCTCAGCTCACTGCAACCTCCGCCTCCCGGGTTCAAGCAGTTCTCCTGCCTCAGCCTCCTGGGGAAGCTGGGACTACAGGCGGATGTCACCACGCCCAGCTAATTTTTTTTTGTAGTTTTAGTAGAGATGGGGTTTCACCATGTTGGCCAGGATGGTCTCGATCTCTTGACCTCATGATTCCCCTGCCTCGGCCTCCCAAAGTGCTGGGATTACAGGCATGTGCCACGGCATCCGGCCAGGTTTTCTATTTTATAATCAGATTTAAAGTGAGGAGGGGCTAAGGTGGCAGAGCGAGACTCCGTCTCAAAAAAAAAAAAAAATGCTGAGGGCAGTGGCTCACGCCTGTAATGCCAGCACTCTGGGAGGGCGAGGCAGGTGGATCACCTGAGGTCAGGAGTTTGAGACCACCCTGGCCAACAAGGCGACCCCATCTCTACTAAAAACAAAAAATTAGCCGGGCCTGCTGGCAGGTCCCTATATTCCCAGCTACTTGGGAGACTGAGGTGAGAATTGCTTGAACCCTGGAGGTGGAGGTTGCAGTGAGCCGAGTTCTTGCCATTGCATTCCAGCCTGGGCAACAACAGTGAAACTCCATCTCAGAAAAGAAAACAAAAACGCATTGGGATTTATTTCAGGGAAAACGTAAGTATTGTCGGATTTTGAAATCCATCTCCCTAGGGAAAGAGGACAGGCTGGAATGCAGTGGTACGATCTTGGCTCACTGCAACTTCCAGCTCCCAGGTTCAAGCCATTCTCCTGCCTCAGCCTCCTGAATAGCTAGGATGATAGGTGTGTGCCACCACGCCCGGCTAATTTTTGTATTCTCAGTAGAGACAGGGTTTCACCATGTTGGCCAGGATGATCTCAGTCTCTTGACCTTGTGATCTGCCTGCCTCAGCCCTGCAAAGTGCTGGGATTACAGGTGTGAACCACTGCACTGGGCCTACAGTATTAACTGTAAACACAGTGTTGTACAGCAGATCTCTAGAACATGAAACATATGGAAATATTCTATAGAGACCAGGCATGGTGACTCACGCCTGTAATCCCAGCACTTTGCCTGGGCTTCTGTTTTTGTTTTTTTTTTTTTTTTTTTTTGGAAGATGAGGTTTTCAGGCTGAAGTACAGTGGCTATTCACAGCTGTGATCATAGCTCATTACAGACTCAAATTCCTGGACTCCGGTGATCCTTTTGGTTCAGCATCCTGAGTAGCTGGGACTGAACAAGGTACAAGTCCTCTGTGCCTGATTTAAATTTATCTTCATCTGTCATGTAGGTTGGGGTGCAGTGGTGCAATCTCGGCTCACTGCAACCTCCTGCCTCAGCCTCCCCAGTAGCTGGGACTATAGGTGTGTGCCGGCACACCGGCTAATTTTTATATTTTTTTTTGTAGAGATTAGGTTTTGCCATGTTGCCCAGGCAGGTTTTGAATGCTGGCCTCAAGTGATCCGTCTGCCTTGGCTTCATAAAGTGCTAAGATACAGGCACGAGCCACTGCACCCAGCCTATTATTAAACATTAAAGTTTTATTAAATGTTGCACCCAGCCTATTATTAAACATTAAAGTTTTATTAAATGTTAAGCATAACTTAGTGCACCCAATTTTTTTGCAGAAGGAATAAATACATTTCTTCCCTTCCCCTCAGTTTTATGTTTTGAAATACATTAAAATAATTTTTTTTTGAGAGACAGGTTCTCTGTTACCCAGGCTGCCAGGCTGGAATGTAGTGGTGGCATCATATAGCTCACTGTAACCTCCAATTCCTGGGTTCAGGCTTTTCTCCCACCTCAGCCTCGCAAGTAGCTAGGATTTCAGGCATACTCCACCACACCCAGCTAAGTTAAAAAAATTTTTTTTGTAGAGACAGGATCTCACTATGTTGCTGAAGGCTGGTCTTGAACTCCTGGCTTCAAACACTTCCCCTGCCTCAGCTTCCCAAAGTGTGAGCAGCAGATGTGAGCTATCATGCCGGGCCTTGGAATAATTTCAAATTTACTCTTCCACATTTTGCCACATTTGCTTTATCATTTGTATGTTTTTGAAAATGTGTATATACTATGTTTTCCTGAGCCATTGAGAGTTAAGGTCTAGACATCATATCTTTTCTCCTAGGTATTTTGCTGTGTAGTTCCCAGAACAAAGACATGCAGTTACATAACCACAGTGCATTTATCAAAATCAGAAAATATAATTGACACAATATTTTTACCCACAGATCTTATTCATTATTCAGACTTTTATCAGTTGTCTTAATGTCCTTGATAGCGTTTCTTTTTGTGGTCTGGGTTCCAGTCCATGAACATTTGGAGACTATGGTTTACATCTCCTAAGCGTTTTGTTGTTTTGAAATAGGGTCTCATTCTGTTGTCTAGGCCAGAGTGCAGTGTTATGATCACAGCTCACTGCTGTCTCGCATCTCCCAGGCTCAAGTCATTTCCCAAGTTGCTGGGACTACAGGTGCATGCCACTACACCCAGCTGAGTTTTTAAAGTTTTTTGTATTTGTAAGACATGGGGGCCGGGTGCGGTGGCTCACAGCACTTTGGGAGGCCGAGGCGGGTGGATCACAAGGTCAAGAGATCGAGACCATCCTGGTCAACATGGTGAAACCCCGTCTCTACTAAAAATACAAAAAAAATTAGCTGGGCATGGTGGCGCGTGCCCGTAATCCCAGCTACTCAGGAGGCTGAGGCAGGAGAATTGCCTGAACCCAGGTGGCGGAGATTGCAGTTAGCCTAGATAGTGCCATTGCACTCCAGCCTGGGTAACAAGAGCAAAATTCCATCTCAAAAAAAAAAAAAGACATGGGTTTTGCCATGTTGCCCAGGCTGGTCTTGAACTCCTGTGCTCAAGCTATCCGCCAGCTTCTGCTTCCCAAAATGCTAGGATTTCAGGAGTGAGCTATTGTGCCTAGCCCTGTTAAGTCAGGCTTCACTGGTTTCAAGTGAGGTTGTATCCTTAGTGCATCATACTGGGAGGTACAAGATGTCTGTTTATGTCATTACTGATAATGTTAACTTTGGTCACTTTGTGTAAGGTGTTGTCCACCAGGTTCTCCACTTAATGTTTTTGTGTTTTTTTTAATATGTGGGAAAATAGTTTGACACTATGTAAATAACTCCTCATCAAACTTTCTCCCTTTAATTCTAGCATTGATTGATAATTCTTGCTTGATTCAAGTATAACTGTGATAGGAGTTTACTTATTAATTTTTGTTTTCTTTTGGTTCGTGTTCTCTGATGAAGTTGCATACTTATCATTAATATTATTTAATACTCAAGTCACAGATATGGCCAATGGGCGGGAGGCCCTTCAAGAAGGATTCTACTGTGCCCCAGATTCCCACTCCAATCTATATACTTTTCTTTCTCTCGCTCTTTTTTTTTTTTTTTTTTGAGACGGAGTCTCGCGCTGTCACCAGGCTGAAGTGCAGTGGCACAATCTCAGCTCATTGCAATCTCTGCCTCCTGGGTTCAAGCAGTTCTCCTCTCTCAGCTTTCCGAGTAGCTGGGACTATAGGCGCACACCGCCATGCCCAGCTAAGTTTTTGTACTTTAGTAGAGATGGGGTTTCACCATGTTGGCCAGGATGGTCTCGATCTCCTGACCTTGTGATCTGCCCACTTTGGACTCCCAAAGTGCTGGGATTACAGGTGTGAGCCACTGGTGCCCAGATTTTTTTTTTTTTTTTTTTTTTTTAAAGATGAGGGTCTTACTTTGTCATCCAGACTGGAGTATAGTGGTGTGATCAGCGCTCACTACAGCCTTGACCTCCTGGGCTTAAGTCATCCTCCCACCTCAGCCTCTCAAGTAGCTGGGACCACAGACACATGCCACCACCATGCTTGGCTAATAAAAATTTTTTTTGTAGAGACAGGGTCTCCATATGTTGGCCAGGCTGGTCTTGAACTCCTGGACTCAAGCAGTCTATCTGCCTTGGCCTCCGAAAGTGTTGGGATTACAGGTGTGAGCCACCACTCCTGACTGTCTTGGTATTGCTGTATAGTTAAAATACAGAAAGTTTGACTTTTGAAGCAATATTGAACATAGGTATTTGTGAGACTTAAAATTGCACATTATAAAGAGGAACAGATTTGGTATAACAGTGCTGTAGTAAGTATAATTACATGATGCTGTTCTGAATTTTTCTTTTTTTAAAATTTTGTGTGTGTGCTGAATATTCTTGACTTTTAAATGCTAGTAAGCATATTGACTAACTTAAATATAATAAACATGTTAGGAAAAAGCACATCTGTCCGAGCAGTGATAGAATCTGTTTCTAATTCAGTGTTACAATTTAGGACAAATAATTTATTGTTTGCATTTCTGGGGTTACATTAAGAAATAATAGGCAGAATTTTATGTAGAAGTCAATCTTAGCCTGTTATCCACTGCTAAACTTGTAAGAAGTTTTTGAGTGAAGTTGGTTGAAGACTTGTTCTTCGCTTTCTGCTTTTTGATCTAGTTGGGACTACTATTACATGAAACTAGACTGAATTTAGTTTAAGTGTGGATGTAGGGTTAAGGGAAAGACATTGAAAGTGGTAGTGGTTATGGATGTTTCAAAGAAGGAAGGGATTTTGAACTGTACCTTGAAGGACAGAAGGAGAAGAGACAAAAATTACTGGCTTAAAGAATAATAAAAGCAAGAGGAATGAGATTTAATCAAGAAATTCATCTCAGTCCAGATTTCCTGAGGCCAAAAGTAGATGCTGATCAGTATTAGATGAGAGGTTATATAAATTGTATCCATATGGGTTATGAAAGATAAAATCGGGTAAATGAGTTTGAAATCAACGTCAGCAAGATGCTTTTGACTTTATAGCCTAGGGTAAATTAAAAAAAAAAAATTGACTTCAACCTCAGATTTTTTTTTTCTTCCCTCACATCTTGAGGTTTTTATTTATTTTTTTAAGAGACAAGGTCTCAGCGCTGCCATCCAGGCTGGAGTACAGTGGTGGCATCGTCATAGCTAGGACTACATGCATGCACCATAAGTGGTAGTTGCTATTTTTAGTAGAAACCATGCTGACATAGAGCCATGGTTACCACAGGGTAAATGGGAAGAAATGTGTAAGTTCAGGCCTGTGTGCCACTGACCACTTAATGCTTTTGCTTTTAACAGCCATGTGAATCTAGTAATTTACATGAAAAAAAATTCTTTAATTAAAAAAATTAAAAAATTTATTGAAGGGGTAGAATTTAAAGAATTCTGTACATGAGGTAATATGTGAAATGGAAGAATTTAGGGTCAGTTTCTGAAAGACTCAAACAGTGATTCTTAAGAAAATGAGTGTGGCTCACGCCTGAAATCTTAGCAATTTAGGAGGCCAAGGTGGGTGGATCACTTGAGGTCAGGAGTTCGAGACCAGCCTGGCCAACATGGTGAAACCTCATCTCTACTAAAAAGACAAAAATTATCTGGGCATGGTGGCAGGCATCTGTAATCCCAGCTACTCAGGAGGCTGAGGCAGGAGAATTGCTTGAACCCTGCAGGTGGAGGTTGCAGTGAGCCAAGATCTTACCATTGCACTCAGCCTGGGCAACAAGAGTGAAACTCTTTCTCAGAAAAGAAAACAAAAAAGCATTGGGATTTATTTCAGGGAAAACTTAAGTATTGTCAGATTTTGAAATCCGTCTCCCTAGGGAAAGAGGCCAGTTATGTGGGGTGTTTTTTTTTTTTCTTCCCATCTGTGGACTAAGGGCTTTCTATATGTCAGCTCATTAATTTTCTTTAACCTTGTGAGAGATTTATCTTCACTTTACAGAAAAGGAAATTGAAGGCTTATGAATATGTCCAAGGCCTTGGAACTAGTTTGGGATTTGAATTTAGGTCAGTCTGACTCTTAACAGTCTTCTAGTGTTCTATGTATGTATGCTGCTTCCCTTTATCTGACCAGTCATGTGTGCTTGGATTACTTCCATTAGGCCCATATTTTTGGGGGGACTGACAACAAAGTATTAATTCAAACAGTGTAATAGGAAAGCATGCAGTGAATTTTCAAGTCAAAAGTAATTTTGCATTAGGATGTTTGAATGTTACTATTTTGGTTCAGAAGAAAGTAAAAGCCGGTTTTTCTTTGTGGGGAATGTTCTGCTTCGAATAATTAATTTTCTGATAATTCTAAATAATTAAATTTCTCTTGAGTTACTCTGTGAAGTTTTAAAATTCATAAGCAAGCATGTTAATTTTTGACTAACCATTTCAACTTTCTTCTTCCCTCTGTAGGAACGTCAAGGTCGTGGGAAATAAAAGGCAGTTCTACACAGACTGCAGCAACGGTTGCATCTGCACATCCTAAGAGGAAAAAATGACCTTCAAGAGAATTAGGACTTTTTTCTTAATTTCACTGACTTCAGAGACGATTGCAGACTTGCAGTTTAAGTATTGGAATTTCACAAAAGACATAGGACTTAACTGGAAAATGAAAAAAAAAAGAAAAAGAAAAAACTAAACAAAAAATCCCTCTAGGTAGTTTAGGTGAAAAATGTCCCTTTTATTTTGGCTTTGGTTGTGATTTCAGAGCATAATGCTTTGTTTTTTTTGTCTTTTTACTATGTTTTTCGGATTTTTAAGTCCGTAAGTGCATACAGTTTTCTCTAATTTTTAAACCCTTTCCTCCTCCCATTTTGACATTTGCACTTGGAGAACACTTGCGTTGTGAAGGTTTTGGGCATCCACCCCAGAAAGTGGGAGTTTGATTTTACCCTTCCGAACTGGAAGAACATTTTTATGAAGAATTTTTGTCTAGGAGAATTTAACAGTGTTACCCAAGGTTGTGTCTTTAAGGGTGGTTCATTTTCTCTGACCCTTTGTTACTCAAAGTACTAGGAGTCCTAAGAAATGTTCTGTTCTTGTACATTATACTGATTAAGTCAGGATTAATTTGATTTCAAAGCTAAGAACAGTGGTAAAAACTTGTTTACAGAAATGCATTTTGGAAGAGAAAAATATTGTAAAACGTGTAGTGAATGTTTCTTCAGTTTCTTGTTCAACCAATGAGGAAAGGGCATTGCCTTTCTTTTTACCATTAATCACTTCTCAATAAACGTGAGATCCTGTTGAGCATCACTTCTAGGACCATTTAGTATTATTTGAGTCTGTTGTATTTTGTGAATTATTTGGAGTGTAAGGAGTTATAAGAGGTGAGACTCTTAAAACTCTAATTTTAGAGAGTTTGTGCTAAGAATAAACACTTCAGGCTTGCTTTGTACCCAGGGCTGGTTAACCATGACCTCTGCAAAAGAAGGTGGGCCAATATTGATAATGCTTTATTTCTGGATACTTCGCAGAGAATGTAGAGTCATTGCTAAATCATTTGTTCAACAAATATTAAGACTATTAGGCACTATGCTTAACTACATGGAATCTGGCCAGCTATCTTAGATGTAGAGGAAGTAGAGCCCAGGAATAAGTGTTTAATCTGAAATAAGATTTTATTTTTACTTATTTATTTTTAAAATAATAGGGACGGGATCTCGCTATGTTGCCCAGGCTGGAGTGCAGTGGCTGTTCACAGGCACTGTCCCACTACTGATCATGGGAGTTTTGACCTGCTCCGGTTCACTCCTCCTTAGGCAACCTGCTGGTCCCCCGCTTCCGGGAGGTCACCATATTGATGCTGAACTTAGTGTGGACACCCAATCGGCATAGCGCACTACAGCCCAGAACTCCTGGGCTCGAGAGATCCTCCAGCCTCAGCCTCCCGAATAGCTGGGACTACAGGCACGTGCTGCCACGCCCGGCTGAAATAAGGTTTTAGACAGTATTCCACATGGATGCAGGTCCCCTCAATAAAATTTCTGTGAGCTTGGGTCTTTGGGAACCTTAAAACAACCGTAATAGCATTTCTTCTTCTTCGTTTTAGCAGTTTTAGAGGCTTCTCTATCTTAAAAGATTTTTAGTTCTTAAGATACTCACATTTTAGGCTGGGCACAGTGGCTCATACCTGTAGTGCCAAGCGCTTTGTGAGGCTGAGGCAAGCAGATTACTTGAGGTCAGGAGTTCGAGGCCAGTGTGGCCAATATGATGAAACGCTGTCTTTACAAAAATAAGCCAGGCATAGTGGTGGGTGCCTGTGATTCCAGCTACTTGGGAGGCTGAGGCAGGAGAATCGCTTAAAACCCGGGTGGTGGAGGTTGCAGTGAGCTGAGATCACATCACGACACTCTAGCCTGGTGACAGAGCAAGACCCTGTCTCAAAAAAAAAAGTTCCCATTTTAGAGATTTGCATATGTGAAAACATCTAACATTTATACTAAGGGTTATGGAAATGGATTTTTAATACTGTTGGATAGAGGTGTGCCCTCAGAATTACTCAGTTCTACACAGCCCAGTACAGTAAAGTCAGGAGTGCCAATAAAATGATTAAATGCTGGTTTCTAAAGAACACTTTTTTTTTTTTTTTTTTTTTGAGATGCAGTCTTGTTCTGTCTCCCTGGCTGGAGTGCAGTGGTGTGATCTCGGCTTATTGCAACCTTCACCTCCTGGGTTCAAGTGATTCTCTTGCTCCAGTCTCCTGATTAGCTGGGATTACAGGCACACGCCACCATGCCTGGATAATTTTTGTATTTTTAGTAGAGACGGGTTTCACCATTTGGCCGGGCTGGTCTCGAACTCCCAACCTCGGGTGATCTGCCCACCTTGGCCTCCCAAAGTGCTGGGATTACAGGTGTGAGCCACTGTGCCCAGTCAGTAGCACCATTATAGACATTCGCAATCAGAAGCTTTTCTTGGCCTATCAGAGGCACAGTACAATAATCCTAAATATTTCTGATTGCCATTCTTTCTGAAGCA
This sequence comes from Aotus nancymaae, assembly GCF_030222135.1. NCBI lineage: Eukaryota > Metazoa > Chordata > Mammalia > Primates > Aotidae > Aotus > Aotus nancymaae. The sequence goes on from NW_026988467.1 coordinate 25,369,607, forward strand.
CATTTACCCCAAATTTTGGGGAGTTCCTTTTGTTATCCGTGGGAAGGTGCTGGATTTCCTAGTAATATGTATGGCACTCATTGTTTTCGCTTTTAGCCCAAACTTCTGTGACTTCTAGAGGACTCTCCAGGGCTTGTTTAGTATTTCACCTTGAAAAGGGAATATATCCAGAGGAAAGCAAGTTCAAAAGCAATTTTTTTTTTTTTTTTTTGAGACGAAGTTTCGCTCTTGTTACCCAGGCTGGAGTGCAATGGTGCGATCTCGGCTCACTGCAACCTCTGCCTCCTGGGTTCAGGCAATTCTCCTGCCTCAGCCTTCTAAGTAGCTGAGATTACAGGCACATGCCACCATGCCCAGTTAATTTTTTGTATTTTTAGTAGAGACGGGGTTTCACCATGTTGACCGGGATGGTCTCGATCTCTTGACCTCGTGATCCACCCGCCTCGGCCTCCCAAAGTGCTGGGATTACAGGCGTGAGCCACTGCGCCCGGCCCGCAATTTTTTTTTTTAACTAGATTTTTCTACGTTATATTTCAAGTTGGATATGAGATTATTCAAGATGACTTTTTGCAATTTGAAATGTTAGCACCATAGTAGTTTCCAGTCTTTCATAGCACACTTAGCCTTCCCTGAGGGGTTCAGGATTTTGGGTTTGCGTATTTTAGAAAAACCACATTGGCTTTTCCATAAAAGTAGCATAAAAAATTGGACTTCTTACTAAGGACCCCAAAATGCAGCTAAACTAGTTTTCTTATTAAAGACAACTTCGTCAGTATTTTTAATACAGACAGGGTTTCACCATGTTGGCCAAGCTGGTCTGGACTCCTGACCTCAAGCGATCTGCCTGCCTTGGCCTCCCAAAGTGCTAGGGTTACAGGCATGAGCCACTGTGCCCAGCTCTGGCCTTCAATATAAAAACATAAATTTCAGGCTGGGCGCAGTGGCTTACACCTGTAAACAGCATTTTGGGAGGCCAAGATGGGTGGATCACCTGAGGTCAGGAGTTCGAGACTAACTTGGCCAACCTGGTGAAACCCCATCTTTACTAAATATACTAAAATTAGCTGGGTGTGATAGTGCGCACCTGTAATCCCATCTACTCAAAATCCTTGGCAAATTTGTCAAGGAATTTGCCAAGGAGGCTGAGGCAGGAGAATTGCTAGGAGGCAGGGGTCGCAATGAGCTGAGATCGTGCACTGTACTCCAGCCTGGGTGACACAGCAAGACTCTGTCTCAAAATAAATAAATTTCACTTTCCCTCAATTTACTTTTAGCTGTATTTGATTTGGTTATCTTCTCTTAGTGTGTTCCATTATTTTAAACTTTCTGAAATAATTTTGGACTTGGCAAACACAGTATGGAGTTCTCATACCCTTCACTCAGCTTTTTCCAAATGTTAACATCTTGTATAACCATGGTAAAATTATCAAGACTAGCACATACTGATGCAGTACTATTAACTAATCTACAGACCTTGAGCTGTGCTAGTTTTTACACTGTTATCTTTTTTTCAGGTTCGACATCCAATCCAGGATCCTACATTGCATTTTTTTTTTTTTTTTTTTGAGATGGAGTTATTTGCTCTTGTTGCCCAGGCTGGATGATCTTGGCTCACCACAACTTCTGCCTCCCAGGTTCAAGCAGTTCTCCTGCCTCAGCCTCCCGAGCAGCTGGCATCACAGGCATATGCCACCTCATTTTGTATTTTCAGTAGAGATGGGGGTTTCTCCATGTTGGTCAGGCTGGTCTTGAACTCCCGACCTCAGGTGATCCGCCCACCTCGGCCTCCCAAAGTGCTGGGATTACAGGCGTGAGCCACCGCGCTCCCTACATCGCATTTAATTGTCTTTAGTCTCCTCTAGCCTGTAACAGTTTTTCAGTCTTCATTTTTTGACACTCTTGGAGTACTGGCCAGTTACTTTTTTATTTTTTGAGACAATTTTGATCTTGTCCAGGCTGGATTGCAATGGCATGATCTTGGCTCACTGCAACCTCCACCTCCCAGGTTCAAGCGATTCTCCTGCCTCAGTCTCCCAGGTAGCTGGGATTATAGGCATGCACCACCACATCCAACTAATTTTGTATTTTTAGTAGAGATCGGGGGGTGGGGGTGGGGGCGTCTCTCCATGTTGTTCAGGCTGGTCTCGAACTCGCGACCTCAGGTGATTCACCCTCCTCGGCCTCCTTAAGTGCTGGGATTACAAGCATGAGTCACTGCGCCTGGCCACTGGCCAGTTATTTTGTAAAATGCCCTTCCAGTTGTATTTATGTGATCGTTTCTCACTATTAGATTGAGGTTATTCTTTGACAAGAATGCCACAAAAGCACCGTGCCTTTTTAGTGAATTGTATCAGAATACATGATTGTGACATGACTTTATACTGGTCATGTTAACTGTGGTCACTTGGTTACAGTGCTGCCAGATTTCTCCACTGTAGAGTTATTAATTTCCTCCTTTGTACTTAATATGTGACTTATGGAATTGGATATACTTGAAAACTGTCTTTTTTTTTTTTGAGACGGTCTTGCACTGTTGCCCAGGCTGGAGTGCAGTGGTGTGATCATCACTCACTGCAGCCTCAACTTCCCAGCCTCAAGCAATCCTCCCCGGTATCTGGGACTGCAGACATGTGCCTCCATGCTTGGCTTATTTTATTTTTAAATAGGAATGATATCTCGCTATGTTTTTCAGGCTGGTCTCAAACTGTCCTCAGCCTCCCAAAGAGCTAGGATTAACAGGTGTGAGCCAAGGTGCCCAGCTGAAACCATTCATTCACTAACTTTGGGCAGCTATGATTGTTATTGTCTGCAACAAGTATTCCTGTGGCATTTGCCAGATGTTGCTTCATGATTATTCCTTCTACACTATTAATTAGAACTCTATTGTAATAAGGTGTCCCTTCTCTGTATTTATTCAGTTATATCAGTATGGATTTACTTTTTTGCTCAAATTGTCTCAGCTTTGGTCATTAGGAGCTCCTTAAAATTGGCTCCTGTGTTTTCTTGATGTGTCAGTATTTTTGGTGGTCTGGCTTTGTGGCTCACACCTGTAACCCCAGCACTTTAGGAAGTTGAGGTGGGAGGATCCCTTGAACCCAGGAATTTGAGACCAGCCTGTGCAACATACTTGAGATCTGATCTCTACAAAAAATAGCCGGGTGGGGTGATATGCTCCTATAGTCCCATCTACTGGGGAGGCTGAGGTGGGAGGATGCTTTGATCAGGGGAGGTCAAGACTCCAGTGAGCTGTGATCGTGTAACTGCACTCCAGCCTGAGTAACAGCAAGGCCCTGTCTCAAAAAAGAAAAATTTTCCAGTGTCTGCCTTTCTGGTATTGTACGATGTTCCAGGGGAATCTTGTATTTTTCCCTGCCCCAGTTCCATTTTTTTTTTCAAGGAATTCTGGTTCTTTTTTATTGGAGAATGTTTCAAAATTATCGAGTATTTTTATTTATATATTTTTTGTGGCCTTGCCGAAACAAGGTCTCAAAAAATTGGATAAAGACTCAGAATTGTTCCTCTCCACAGAAATCTTTAGTAAAAGGTGAAAGATTTATGTGATCTGAAGAGAAACCAGAGTACTATCGAGTTTTTTTTAAAAAAGCAATTCTTGAAATTACAATGGATTATTAAACTGGGATTTATTACCAGTGTAAATGCAGAATTATTTAGACTAATCAAAACACTTAACCACTTCATTTTTTCCTCACCTTTCAAAATGCTACATGTGAATGAATCCTCTGGAATTCCAGAGAGGGCTTCCACTTAACAATACTTCACCTAGGGTATGGCTCAATGCTCGTTGGTTTGCATCCTTCCACAATGTCTATGTTTAGCCTTGTAAGTAGAGACCCAAAATGTTAGAAGTCCTACCTAGAATGTTTGAAGTCCTGGTTCCACCTCCCAAGCTATTTTAGACGTTCGGAGCTTTATCTACCTGTGAGAAAGTAAATGGTCTTGTAATAAAGTTTTCAGCTGGGCGCAGTGGCTCACACCTGTAATCTCAGCACTATGAGAGGCTGAGGCGGGTGGATCACCTGAGATCTGGAATTCCAGACCAGCCTGGCCGACATGGTGAAACGCCGTCTCTACTAATAATACAAAAATTGGCTGGGCTCAGTGGCGCACGCCTGTAATCCTAGCTGCTCGGGAGGCTGAAGCAGGAGAACTGCTTGAATCCAGGAGGCGGAGGTTGCAGTGAGCCAAGATCGCGCCATTGCACGCCAGCCTGGATGACAAGAATGAAAGTCCGTGTCATAAATAAATATTTTGTTCTTCATTATGAAGCTAACGTAGCCCTTGAATGTTACCAAGTGGTAATGTTATAGCTTCATAATGAAGAACAAAAATTTTGGCCTCTATTTATAAGGTGACTTGTTTTGTGGCCTGCCTGTCATGAATGTTCTGAAAATGAGTGGAATTAAAGGTGTCCCTAGGATTCAGATCTGATAAGTCCACTTGAAATCAATTTTTTCTGCCTTGGGAAGCAATGCCACTTTGTCATGAGCATTGCTCATCGCCAGTGTTTTCTGGGCAGCTGGTGCACCTCCTTACTGCTGAGAAGCCTTTGGAACTATGATGTTTAATTACAGCTGCTGGGTTTGCACGTGACAAATTACAGCTGACGTGCTGTGGTGTAAGCCAACCGTCTTTAGCGGGTGGAGGGAATTGCAGAAGGTCCCACGCCCTTTAGGGCCCTTGGCTCTGGGTTTCCGGGACAGGCTCTGGAGCTCCTCCTGCGGGGGCCGGGCTTGGCGGCTGGAGGGCGCGCGCTCCGCGCGAGGACGGAAGAAGGCCGGCCTCTACCCAGCTATCATCAGGTTCCCTCCATGCTTCTCCACCCCGTTGCAGCCTGGTTTTTGTATGCTTTCCTTCTGACAGCCGCTGTGCCACCTGGAAGAGCCGCGGCTCAACATGGTGTCCACCATTGCCTCTGCGCCTGCGCGGAAGCGCCCGGTCCTCACCTGCGCAGGTGTGCCCTCACATACGCAGGTTTCACACCACCCTGCTAACCGGGCAAAGACGACATTCGTGTCACGTGTGGCTTACTGCTTTCCTCAGTTTCTTCGATAATGCTCAACCATGAGGCTGGGTAAAGGCTGGAAAGCTGTTAGCCCAGCTGCGGGCTGTGGAGGCTGTTCATGTACTCGAATAAGTTGAGGTGCCTCTGAAGGACAGCTCCCCGAGGAAACTTCCAGTTTTGTTGCCCTGTCCAGGTGTGCATGTGAGTACTCAATCTGCTGTTCCCATGTGTTAGTCACCCTGTATTTTGTGAGCTCCTGTCGCTGCTATTGTTGAGCACTGGGGAAAAGAGAAATAAATTGTAGTATTGGGATGCGAGATTAAAATAACTCACCAAGACAAAAGTATGCCAAATTGCAGGGTCTTTATTGCCGGCGACCGCGGAGGACTCACGTCTCTCTAACCCGCGGCCCTGAGGGGAGAGTGTCAAGGCTTTTTATACCCGAAAGACCACCTTGGAAGTGGGGTTGAGGAGTGGGGAGGGGGATCAGTGGGCTCCAGACATTCCGAGGGCTGGTGGATTCTGTAAATCATCTCCTGGCAGGGACGGGGGTGGGGGCCTCCGGACATTCCGAGGGCTCGGGGGCTTATTGTCACTCTAATTGCTACATAAATGATTTACAAAAGTCAAGACAAACATTAGTTTACACATTATCTGGGTAGCAGTGGAATTTACAGATCTTAGTTCACAGGGGCCAAGATGAGATTAGCTTGGGCTGCGCATTCTGATGAGCAAAGGCCAGCAATTCTGTCAGTTACTGATGAGAAAGGTAAACAACTTCACCTGGTGGACATTATCCAGAGCAGACTAGCAGTCTTATTCACAGAAACCAAGTCAGCAGTTATTGCAAAGAGAATGGGGCAGTTATTACAACTCATTTTTGGAGATACAGCTTTGTCATATAAAATGGCATTGCTCAGGTTCTGGCTCCAGGCCAGCTATAGCACAAAATGAAGATTCTTGTTTTCTTAGAATCCCGTTTAAGAAATAGGCCGTCTTACAGTTTGGCGAGCTCTGTAAGAGCAGAGCTACCCAGAAAACTGGCCCTCTATATTGGCGTTTTCTTCCTAGCTTTTCTTTATCTTAGTGGAAACCTCATGAGCCCTTCACCTCTTCATCCTCCTCCACAGCTCAGCTCTCTCTCATAGGCTGTCTGCGCCATTCTTCACGAGCTGTGTGATATTGGGCATGTCAGAGAATTGCTCTGTGCACGAATTTTCTCGTCCGAAAAAGGAAATTGCCTCTGAAGCCACTTAATGGTATGAGTTTTACAGGGATTTAAATTGATGTTAGTAGTGATTTTTTTTTTTTTTTTTTGAGACAGAGTCTTACTCTGTCGCCTAGGCTGGAGGGCAATGGCATGATCTTGGCTCACTGTGACCTCTGCCTCCTGGGGTTCAAGCGATTCTCCTGCCTCAGCCTCCCAAGTAGCTGGGATTACAGGAGCCCACCACCATGCCTGGCCAATTTTTGTAATCGAACTCCTGACCTTAGTTGATCCGGCCCCTTCTGCCTCCTAAAATGCTAGGATTATAGGCGTGAGCCACCGTGCCTGGCCCCAATAGTGCTTTTCTAATTTAAAAGAAACCAAAAACACAGTTCAGACAGTTACACATGCAGAATAAAAAGTGTGCACACCTTGGTATAACAGTTCACTATCTATCCTTATAAATCTTTTTAAAAAACACTTGCTGGCCAGGCGCGGTGGCTCAAGCCTGTAATCCCAGCACTTTGGGAGGCCGAGGCGGGTGGATCACGAGGTCGAGAGATCGAGACCATCCTGGTCAACATTGTGAAACCCCGTCTCTATTAATACAAAAAAATTAGCTGGGCACGGTGGTGCGTGCCTGTAATCCCAGCTACTCAGGAGGCTGAGGCAGGAGAATTGCCTGAACCCAGGAGGCGGAGGTTGCGGTGAGCCGAGATCGCGCCATTGCACTCCAGCCTGGGTAACAAGAGCGAGACTCCGTCTCAAAAACAAAAAAAAAAAAACAAAAAAAAAAAAACAAAAAAAAAAACACTTGCTTTATGACATATAAAATCAGTATGTGGGCTGGGCACAGTGGCTCACACTTGTAATCCCAGCACTTTGGGAGGCCAAGGCTGGCGGATTACTTGAGGTTAGGAGTTCAAGACCAGCCTGGCCACTGCACTCCAGCCTGGGTGACAGAGTAAGACCCTGTCTCAAAAAGTAAAATTTGTATATGTAAAATGTTTGTGTTTCTAAATATACACATGTCTATACAATTTTTAAAAAATGAAATAATACTGGCTGGGTGCAGTGGCTCACGCCTGTAGTCCCAGCACTCTGGGAGGCCGAGGCAGGCACATCAGGAGGACAGGAGTTCGAGACCAGCCTGGCCAACATGGCGAAACCCCGTCTCTACTAAAAATAAAAAAATTAGCTGGGCATGGTTGTGGGCGCCTGTAACCCCAGCTACTTGGGAGGCTGAGGCAGGAGAATCGCCTGAACCCAGGAGGCAGAGGTTGCAGTGAGCAGAGATTGCACCACTGCACTCCAGCCTGGGCAACAGAGTGAGATTCCATCTCAAAAAAAAAAAAAAAAAGGAAAAGAAATAAAACCAAACCATCTTCAGGGTTTCCCCTACCCTTCTCAAGTCATGATTCCATAAGTTTTCTGGTCTGCTAAAGAAGGACCCAGAGCCTCTATGATAACCTCAAATGGCCAGCCTTCTGGGATCCTGAGGTGAGGGGTGCCCCCAAGGACCTGGGTCTCAGACATCAATTGCAGCTTGGCAGAAGCCCATCCTTTTTATCTTGCTCTTTAGCATTGGAACCCAAAGTTTTCCAGATTTCGGCTTTCTTGAAGCCGCTCAGTTTGACAAGTTAGGCACACAGTTTTTAGATGGATGTTATTTCAGATCAAAGCATTTTGATGCGGACCTACAGGATGTGTTCTGGATACATGAAAAGTAAGCTGACCAGGATTGGATAAGGTGGACAGTGTGAAGGAGAGCACCAGGGCCACAGCAGGTAACAAAAACTTCCTGCTTTCAATGAACTTTAATTCTGGTGGAGAGATAAACATTTGTCAGATGGTGATGAGCGCTATAAAGAAACATGGGCATGAGGCTGGAGGGAAGAGCCAGCTAACACAAGTGCAGAGAGGTGAGAGATGGAAGCCGGTTGCGTAAGGCTTTGAGAAGAAAGCACTCACTTTGAAGAAAAGTGCATTTTGCTTTCCCTCACCATGTCTTGTGTATCTCTCTTTACCTCGCTTCAATTCCATGGTTCACCATAATCCCCCTTCCTACTTGGTATTCACCATCAACTCCCTGGCCCCTTTCTCTTGCTTCATCAAATTTAATTGACAGTCACAACTCCATTTACATCCAATTCTCCACCCACCTGCACCTGTGCAGTTTAGAGTGACTGCAGAAAATCATTCAACTGGTGTCTCATTTTTAATTCATAAGCATCAGCCTCAGGAGGAAAATCAGCTTTCTCCCATTGATTCATTCTCCTCTCAAGAGAACCATTTCATACCTTCTCCCTTTCCTCAGATCTCCAACATCTCCTCTCCCATCTTTACTTTCAGTTCAACTAGACAGGAAAATTGAAGTAATCATAACAAAACATCACAGACTCTATTACATCTACGCCCCTCACAGATACTGCCTCCCCACCTGTTACGGATCAGTATCTCATCAAGCCTGGTCTTGGCCAGCAGCGTCAGCACCGTTGGAGAACTTGTCAGAAATGCAAGTTACAGGGCCCCAACTCCTGAATCAGAAATCCTGCATCTGTGCTTTAAGAAGTTCTACGTAGACTTTGAGAACCAATGTCCTTGGACTGTGCATGTTTCTGTCCAGAACAAATCTCTCCATTTGTGCATCAAAGCTCAGTCTCTCAGCAACTCAAGAAGATGGTTTGGTCGGGTTTGGTGGTGCACACCTGCAATCCCAGCATTTTGGGAGGCCGACGTGGAAAGATCACTTGAGCCTAGGAGTTTGAGGCCAGTATGGGCAACATAGTGAGACCTCATCCCTACAAAAAATAAAAAACTGGGTGTGATGGTACATGCCTGTAGTCCCAGCTACTCTAGAAGCTGAGGCAGAAGGATTGCTTTAGCCTGGGAGGTCAAGGCTGCAGTGAACCATGTTCATGCCACTGCACTCCAGCCTGGGAGATAGAGAAGACCCTGTCTCAACAAAACCATAAAAGATGGCTTCATCAAATCTCCCTCTCTCCCACATTATAATTTTACCTCTAATGGATCATTTCCATCAACATACAAACATGCTGTTGTTTCTCCTTTCTATGCTTTTTTTTTTTTTTTTTTTGAGACAGAGTCTTGCTCTGTCGCCCAGGCTGGAGTGCAGTGGTACAATCATGACTCACTGCAGCCTCCACTTCCTGGACTCAGGCAATCCTCACACCTCAGCCTCCTGAGTAGCTGGGACCACAGGCATGTACCATCACACTGGGCTTATTTTTTTTTTGTAGAGACAGGATCTCTATGTTTGAGACCAGGCTGGTCTCGAACTCCTGGGCTCTAATAATCCCACCTCGGCTTCCCCAAGTGTTGAGACATGAACCACCATGCTCGCCTGTTTCTCCTATTTCTTCCACCAGTTATTACTGCCCATTTCTCTCTTCCTCTTTGCAGCAAAACCCCAGAGAGGAAGCTGTTACTCACTGGCTCTGTTTCTGTTCTTCCATTTTCTCTTACCCACTCCAAATCAGGCTATCTTCTTCAATCAACAGAGCTGCTCCTGGCAAGGCCACTCTTCCACATGCCAATACTCAGTCTTCATCTCTGCTCTGTAAGCAACCTGTGACATTGTTGATGCTTTTCTTTTCTTTTTCTTTTTCTTTCTTTCTTTTTTTTTTTTTTGAGATGGAGTTTCACTCGTTTCCCAGGCTGGAGTGGAGTGGCATGATCTCGGCTCACTGTGTCCTCCGCCTCACAGGTTCAAGCGATTCTCCTGCTTCAGCCTCCCCAGTAGCTGGGATGACAGGTATGCACCACCACGCCTGGCTAATTTTGTATTTTTAGTAGAGACAGTTTTCTCCATGTTGGTCAGGCTGCTCTCAAATTCCTGACCTCAGGTGATCTGCCCACCTTGGCCTCCCAAAGTGCTGGGATTGCAGGCTAGAGTCACCCCACCTGGCCCTGTTGATTCTTTCCTTCTTTCTTCCCTTGGACTCTAACACAGCATGCCTGTTGATTTTCCTCCTATTTCATTGGTTGTTCCTGTTGAGTCTCCTTCGCCTGGTTCCTCCTCAGTTTTTTGTCCTCGATGTCAGGGCTTAGTCCTTGACCCTCTGTCTACACTCTCTAGATTTCATCCAGTCCTGGGGCTTCAGTATCACCCCTGTGCCAACCATTCCCAATTATAGACAGCCCGGAGCTGTCTCCTGAACTTGTGTATTCAGCTGCCAACCTAGGCTCTCATTGGATATTGCTAGCATCTCAAGCCCCAAAACCCGGGCCTAATGTTTTTCTTTTTTTTGAGCTACAGTCTCACTGTGTCACCCAGGCTGCAGTACAGTGGCATGGCATGATCTCAGGGTCACTGAGACCACTGCCTCCTAGTTCAAGTGATTCTCGTGCCTCAGCCTCTTGAGCACCTGGGATTACAGGTGCCCACCACCGTGCCCAGCTAATTTTTTGTATTTTAGTAGAGATGGGTTTCACCATGTTGGCCAGGCTGGTTTTGAACTTCTGACCTCAGGTGATTTGCCCACTTCTGTCTCCCAAAGTGCTGGGATTACAGGTGTGAGCCACTGTGCCCAGCCCCAGATCTGTCTCTTTCTACCCTGAGGTGGGGAGTCAAGAAAACCGACAGAAAGCTGCCCAACAATTTAAAAAGATGGAATATGGCCGGGCGCGGTGGCTCAAGCCTGTAATCCCAGCACTTTGGGAGGCCGAGGCGGGTGGATCACGAGGTCAAGAGATCGAGACCATCCTGGTCAACATGGTGAAACCCCGTCTCTAGTAATACAAAAAAATTAGCTGGGCGTGGTGACGCGTTCCTGTAATCCCAGCTACTCAGGAGGCTGAGGCAGGAGAATTGCCTGAACCCAGGAGGCAGAGGTTGCGGTGAGCCGAGATCGCGCCATTGCACTCCAGCCTGGGTAACAAGAGCGAAACTCCGTCTCAAAAAAAAAAAATGGAATATATCAGTAATTATTGATTAACAGAATTTCAAGATTACAGTTTCCACTCAAATTCCAACTCTTTCTACTTCACTAGAGTGAGAGAACACTGATGTGGGAGTCAGAAACATTGGATTCTAGGCCTGGATCCACCACTACACTGCTCTGTGACCTGTGGCAAGCAAGTCATTAGGTTTGGCCTGTTCAGGAGGTGAGGGACCTGGGCTGCATGATCTGTGAGTTTTTTTTTTTTTTTTTTTTTGAGATGGAGTTTCACTCTTGTTACCCAGGCTGGAGTGCAATGGCACGATCTCGGTTCACCGCAACCTCCGCCTCCTGAGTTCAAGCAATTCTCCTACCTCAGCCTCCTAAGCAGCTGGGACTACAGGCGCACGCCACCATGCCCAGCTAATTTTTGTATTTGTAGTAGAGACGGGGTTTCACCTTGTTGACCAGGATGGTCTCAATCTCTTGACCTCGTGATCCACCTGCCTTGGCCTCCCAAAGTGCTGGGATTATAAGCGTGAGCCACTGTGCCCGGCCCTATCTGTGAGATTAACCCACCTGTGAGCTCCACTTCCAAAATAAGTCCCCACATCGCCAATGTTTCTTCATCCCCATTGCTGTCACCCTACCCATGCTGTGGCATCAGCCTCCCTCCTCATCTGCCTCCTTTCACTCATTTTTTTTAGATGGAGTCTCCTCTATCCCCCAGGCTGGAGTGCAGTGGCATGATGTCAGCTCACTGCAACCTCCGCCTCCTGGGTTCAAGTAATTGTCCTGCCTCAGCCTCCTGAGTAGCTGAGATTACAGGCACCTGCCACCATGCCCAGCTAAGTTTTTGTATTTTTAGTAGAGATGGGGCTTCACCATGTTGGTCAGGGTGGTCTGGAACTCCTGACCTCAAGTTATCCACCTGCCTCGGCCTCCCAAAGTGCTGGGATTAGAGGTGTGAGCCACTGCGCCTGGCCTGCCTCCCTGCACTCGGCCTTTCCTCTGCACTCCACATAACTGCCTAAGTGAATTTTTTTTTTTTTTTACAAATATACATCAGAACATGTCCATTTCTCTCTTGAATCTTCCAGGAGCTTCCTGTTACACTTAGAATCATGCCTGTGGTCTTTAGCCTGGACAGCAATGCCTCTTGTCACCCAGCTCTGTACTTCCTTCATGAAGCCCAGCTCCAGCCACAGTTCAGCCCCTTCAGGATGCCACGCTTATTTCTGCCTTGACAAACCTTGTTTTGCTTGGACGTTCTTCCTCCTCATTTTCCCCTGGTAGATTTCCTCTTTTGGGACTCAGTTTTAATACCATTTCCTGACTGTGAGCTTCCTTTCCTGATCATCTTATCACCTTATCTACAGCCAGATCTCCCCTGTTAGCTTCTTCTTATTATTTTTTGTTTAGTTTTTAGTTTTTTTTTTTGAGGGGGGAGTCTCACTCTGTCGCGCAGACTGGAGGGCAGTGGCACGATCTCGGCTCACTGCAACTTCTGCCTCCTGGGTTCAAGTGATTCTCCTGAGTAGCTGGGATTGCAGGCACACGCCACCATGCCCAGCTAATTTTTGTATTTTTAGTAGAGACAGAGTTTCACCATGCTGGCCAAAATGGTCTTGATCTCCTGGCTTTGTGATCCGCCCACTTCAGCCTCCCAAAGTGCTGGGATTACCGGCATGAGCCATTTGTGCCTCACCCATTTTATTATTATTATTATTTTCCCCATTTTTTTTTTTTTGCTTCAGTTTCAGACTCTGATCTCCTATTAGTTTAAAATTCAGTTCCCTACTTATTTTCTGTTTGCCTCATCAGTGTAACATTATTTATTTATTTTTATTTCTATTTTTTTTTGAGACAGAGTCTCACTCTGTCACCTAGGCTGGAGTGCAGTGGGGTGATCTTGGCTCATTGCAACCTCTGCCTCCTGGGTTCAAGCAATTCTCTGCCTTAGCCTCCCAAGTAGCTGGGATTACAGGTACCCCCCACCATGCCCAGGTAATTTTTGTATTTTTAGTAGAGACAAGGTTTCGCCATCTTGGCCAGGCTGGTCTTGAACTCCTGACTTCGTGATCCAACCCCCTCAGCCTCCCAAAGTGCTGGGATTAGAGGCGTGAGCCACCATGTTTGCCCAACATTATTTATGTATTTATTTTTCCTTTTACTACTGATCCAAGTCCTATAATGTAACTTTTTTTTTTTTTTTTAATTTGAGACAAGGTCTTACTCTGTCACCCAGGCTGGAATGCAGTGGTGTGATCTTGGATCACTGCAACCTTTGCCTCCTGGGTTCAAGCAGTTCGCTTGCCTCTGCCTCCCAAGTAGCTAGGCTTAAGATTAGCCATGTCTGGCTAATCTTTGTATTTTTAGTAGAGACAAGGTTTCATCATGTTGGCCAGGCTGGTCTTGAACTCCTGACCTCAAGTGATCTGCCCACCTTGGCCTCCCAAAGTGCTGAGATTACAAGTGTGAGCCAGCATGCTGGGGTATAGCATTATTATTATTATTATTTGAGACAGAGTTTTGTTTTTGTCTCCCAGGCTGAAGTGCAGTGGCACGATCTTGGCTCACTGCAACCTCTGCCTTCTGGGTTCAAGTGATTGTCCTGCCTCAGCCTCCCGAGTAGCCGGGATTATAGGCATGTGCCACCACACCAGGCTAATTTTGGTATTTTTAGTAGAGATAGAGTTTCACCATTTTGGCTAGGTTGGTATCAAACTCCTGACCTCAGATAATCTGCCTGCCTTGACTTCCCAAAGTGCTGGGGTTATAGTCATCAGCCACCACCCCTGGCCCTGTAACATTATTTTAAATCATATAATACTCATACAATGGATACTATACAACTGGACAAAATATAGGAATCCAGGTATTGATATAAAATGCTTTCTAAGATATATTGCTAAGTGGAAAAACCCAAAGTACAGCACAGAGTGTATAAAATACCACCGTTTGTGTAATAAGAATGGGGGATTTGCCTGTATATGTATGTGTTCTATCTGGATGGGCACAGGGAAGACTGATACCATTGCTTGCCCTGTGGGGGGGCACTAGGTGGCTGGGGTAAGAGTGGGGGCTTTTCATTGTGCGTCTTTTTGTATTTTGAATCACATTACGTACCACCTATTAACAAGAAATACTTAAAAGTTGTGTACTTACTGCCGGGCGCGCTGCTGCGGATCATGAGGTTAGGAGTTTGAGAACAGCCAGGCCAACATGGTGCAACCCCGTCTCTACTAAAAATACAAAAATTAGCCGGGCATGGTGGCGCGTGCCTGTAATCCCAGCTATTGGGAGGCTGAGGCAGGAGAATCGTTTGAACCAGGGAGGTGGAGGTTGCAGTGAGCCGAGATTGTGCCATTGCAATCCAGCCTGGGCAACAGGAGTGAAACTCCATCTCAAAAAAAAAAAAAAAAAAAGTTGTGTACTTACTTTGTTTTCTCTCCCCTAAAGAAAAAATAAACTCCCCGTGAGTATACACCATATGCTTTCTTGTTCACTGTTTCGTCCTTAGCGTTTAACATAATGCCTAGCGCCTAATACGTGCTCAGTAAGTTTCCACAGAATGAATAAATGAAAAAGTGAATGTCTCTTCCAGCTCTAACATATTAATTCTAATCTTAGGACTTTTAAGAAAGTATGAAATGGATTCTAGGACCCAGCCATTCAGAGGAACCGAGAGAGGTGCTGAGTTGTTTTTTAGTGTGGTATACTGTTTTTCTTTGTTGTTATCATTAAGTTAAAAGAAACACATGACAGAGGGCTGGGTGTGGTGGCTCATGCCTGTAATCTCAGCACTTTGGGAGGCCAAGGCAGACAGATTACTTGTGGTTGGGAGTTCGAGACCAGCCTCGCCAGTATGCTGAAACCCTGTCTCTAGTAAAAATACAAAATTTAAGGCCGGGCACAGTGGCTCACACCTGTAGTTCCAGCACTTTGGAAGGCTGAGGTGGGTGGATCACAAGGTCAAGAGTTCAAGGCCAGCCTGGTCAACATAGTGAAACCCCATCTCTACTAAAAATACAAAAATTAGCTGGGCATGGTGGTGCACGCCTATAGTCCCAGCTACTCGGGAGACTGAGGCAGGAGAATTGCTTGAACCTAGGATGTGGCTGAGATCGCACCACTGTACTCCAGCCTGGGCGGCAGAGCGAGACTCCATCTCAAAAAAAAAAAAAAAAATTAGCTGGGTGTGGTGGCAAGTGCCTGTAATTCCGGCTATTCAGGAGGCTGGGGCAAGAGAATCACTTGAACCTGGGAGTTGGAGGTTTCAGTGAGCTGAGATTGTGTCACTGCACTCCAGCCTGGTCAACAAGGTCCCCCGAAAAACATCACAGGGGAATGTGTAGAGGGTGGATATGGAGGAAGTCACAGATGTGCTTCCCAAGTGAGAGACCCGGTTGCCAAAATAGGGCAATGTCCTGCTCAGACTCTACCCCTGTTATGGCCTCTGGGGTGGCAGCTTTAGATATAGGCAAAGCCACCCCATTTCCTGTGGCCTCAAAACATTCAGGATCATAGCTCCCATAACACTCCAGTTCCAAGACTGCCTTCTGTTCTAGATTCTAAATTCCCTGAGGTCAGGAACCGGGTCTGTCTGGCTCACCAGATAACTAGAGTTTGGCACAGAAGGAACAAAAGAATGAATTAATGAAAGAATACAAAGAATTGAGAGGACTCCAGAATTGAGAAAAGCCAGAATCAGTAGCTGTCACACCCCATCTTGCCAGGAGGTGTCAGTACAGAAGTATTTTCTGGGATGGCCGCTTAGCCTGAGCCTTGCAGTCTGGGCACAGAGTCCCACTTTGAAGTGGGAAGGGAGTGGAGTTAGGTGATTTTTGATAAATTTATTAAGGGCTTGTAAGAAGAGGCACAGCTGGGCCAGGGAGACTGCAGCCCCTCAGAGTCATCAATGCTGTATAGGAAGACAAGCGCTAATCTGGCCCTTAGCCCTGAGAAAGGAGGATTAAGTTTGTTTGAGGCAAACTTAATTTGGGGAAAGTTCACAGAGGAGATGACATTTGAACTGGGCCTAAAAATAAGGAGAATTTATCCAGTTGGAGGACATTCTGGGTAGAGGTAACAGACTCATGAGAAATTGGGGGAATGATGAACTGCCAAGGATGGCTGGGTTATCCTGAGTTTGATGGGAGATTAAATAAAAAGTTCTGCTGAGACCTCACTTCTTTTTTTTCTTTTTATTGAGATGGAGTCTTTCTCTGTCATCCAGGCTGGAGTGCAGTGGTGCAATCTTGGCTCATTGCAACCTCCACCTCCCAGGTTCAAGCGATTCTTCAGCCTCAGCCTCCTGAGTAGCTGGGATTACAGGCACACGCCACCATTCCCAACTAATTTTTGTATTTTTAGTAGAGACGGGGTTTAACCATGTTGGCTAGGCTGGTCTCAAACTTTTGAACTCAAGTGATTCACCTGCCTCAACCTTCCAAAGCACTGGGATTACAGGCATGAGCCACAGATCCTGACCTCACATTTTTTATGAAAGGACAACAGTCATTCTTTTTTTTTTTTGAGACAAGGTTTGGCTCTATCACCCAGGTTAAAGTGCAATGGCGTGATCTCGGCTCACTGCCACCTCTGCCTCCCAGGCTCAAGCAATCCTCCCACCTCAGTCTCCTGAGTAGAAGACTACAGGCATCTACCACCACATCCGGCTATTTTTTGTATTTTTTGTAGAGATGGGGTTTCATCATGTTGCCCAGGCTGGTCTGGGAATTGTGAGCTCAAAGTGATCCTCCTACCTTGGCTTTCCAAAGTACTGTAATTACAGGTGTGAACCACCATGCCTGGCCAATGAAAGGACAATATTCCTATGAAATTAACTAATGCAATACATACAGAAGGGGCTGAAGAAAGAGTTGTAATCCCAGCCCCTTGAGAGGCCGAGGCAGCAGAATTGCTTAAACTTAGGAGGCAGAGGTTGCAGTGAACCAAGATCACACCACTGCACCCCAACCTGGGTAACAGAGCAAGGCTCCATTTAAAAAAAAAAAAAAAAACTGTTGAGATCTGATGGTTTTAAAAAAAATTACTTGTGTTATGTTATGTTATGTTATTTATTTATTTTGAGACGGAGTCTCCCTTTGTCGCCCAGCCTGGATGGAGTGCCATGGCGCAATATTGGCTCACTGTAACCTCTGCCTCCCAGGTTCAAGCGATTCTCCTGCCTCAGCCTCTCAAGTAGCTGGGATTACAGACATGCACAACCACACCTGGCTAATTTCTGTATTTTTGGTAGAGACAGGATTTTACCATGTTGGCCAGGCTGATCTCGAGCTCTCTACCTCAGATCTCCTCGGCCTTCCAAAGTGCTGGGACTACAGGTATGAGCCACCGTGCCTGGCAACTTCCATGTTAAGTTGCTTTCATCGATTGCTTCCATGTTAAGTCCACTGGAAACATTTCAATCCTCATTTTTACTTAATTAAGAGGGTGCTTCTTTCTTTCTTTTTTCCTTTTTTTTTTTTTGAGATGGAATCTCGCACTGTTGCCTAGGCGGGAGTGCAATGGCGCGACCTCAGCTCACTGCAACCTCCACCCCCTGGGTTCACATGATTCTCCTGCCTCAGCCTCCCGAGTAGCTAGGATTACAGGTGCACACCACCATGCCTGGCTAATTTTTTGTATTTTTAGTAGAGACGGGGTTTCACTATGTTGGCCAGACTGGTCTCGAACTCCTGACCTCGTGATCCTCCCCCCTCAGCCTCCCAAAGTGCTGGGATTACAGGTGTGAGCACTGCCCCAGGCCAGGGTGCTTCTTTCTCAAAACACTCTCCTTCCTCCTTGTCTAAGCCAGTACTCTTCAATTCGTTACCTGCCTCTCTCCTCTTCTCAGTTTCATTTGCCAGGTCCTGTTCCTCCGTTCTGTAGCCATTAAAGGTCCAGTTCCAGGCCCTGGCCTCCTCTCACTCTAACCTCTCTTCCTGAGTGGTCTCATTCTTCTTCCCTGTGGTTGCAATTACCATTTAGGTGTCAACAGTCCTCAGAGCTCTCTCCATAGCCTTCTCTCTGGGCTCCAGTCCACGTATCCAACAACATTCATGACTTTTTTAACTTGGATGTTTCTTACAGCATCTTCATCTCGAGTATATAAAAACTCTCATCTTCCCTAGAGAACCTGTTCCCCCCAGGGCCCCTGTCGCGGTGGATGGCTGCATTGTCCAGCTCGCTGCTTAAGCCAGAGGCCTGTGCGAGTCACTCTTGACTCGAGCCCTGAGCACCGCATCTCCTCACTGTCTCCTGAATCTCTCTCTCCATGCCCACCCCTTCCCTTATCTCCAGCTACCTGCTCTGTAGGCCATTCTCTCCTCAGTAGCCAAAGTGACTCTTTAAAAATGCAGATAGGATCATACCATGCCTCAAAATTCTTCAGTTACCTCTTATTTCTCTTACATAAAATCCAAGCCCTTTAACCATGACTGTGTGATCTGGCCGGCACCCGACACTTCTCAGGCTCCATCTCATGCTGTTTTATCTCCACTCTCCTTCAGTTAGTTTGAATTTCTCTTATTTATTTATTTTTGAGACAGAGCTTCATTCTTGTTGCCCAGGTTGAATTGCAATGGCATGATCTTGATTACTGCAACCTCCATCTCCCGGGTTCAAGCAATTCTCCTGCCTTAGTCTCCCAAGTAGCGGGGATTACAGGCATCCACCTTCACACCTGGCTAATTTTTGTATTTTTAGTAGAGACAGGGTTTTACCATTGGCCAGGCTGGTCTTGAACTTCTGACCTCAGGTGATCCTCCTGCCTCGGCCTCCCAAAGTGCTGGGATTACAGGTGTGAGTTACCATGCCCCTCCCTGCACTGTGCTTTAAAGGAGGCCACCTGAGCCCTGACAGCTTCCTGACTGGGGAGCGTAAACACCCAGCCTGCACAGAGATTGGCTGCTCTAGCCCTTCTATGCCGTCAAACTGTCCTGTGGGAAGGTGCCCCGAGGGTGTGACACAAAGAACATGGGCTTTCAGTGGGGAGGGATTCTAGTTTCCAGTCTCGCACTTGCTAGCTGTGTGCACAGGGCATTCAGTGTTTCTGACCCTCAGCCTTTCTGCCTGTGGAGGCGGGTGTGATAACATGTGGGCCCCAGGGAGGAATTCCTGAGCTGTTGCAAAGCACACTGGGACCATTAGTGGTTTGCTTCTTTCCTTACCATGAGGTGGTGCTGGTTAGTGGCTAGCAGTCTGGGTTCTGCCTTAGACGGACCAGTGTCTGAATCTGTCACTTTTTTTTTTTTTGAGACAGAGTCTCTCTCAGTTGCCCAGGCTGGAGCGCAATGTTGCAATCTCAGCTTACTGCAACCTCTGCCTCCCGGGTTCAAGCGATTCTCCCGCCTCAGCCTCCTAAGTAGCTGGGATTACAGGTGTGTGCCACCACAGAGGAGGCTAATTTTTGTATTTTTGTAGAGATGGGGTTTCACCATGTTGGCCAGGCTGGTCTCAAACTCCTGACCTCAGGTGATCTGCCCGCCTCGGCCTCCCAAAGTGCCGGGATTACCGGTGTGAGCCATCATGCCCATCCTGAATCTGTCACTTCTTAGCCAGCTGACCAGAGGGAAGTCCCAGCTTCCTTATGTGGGAAATGAGGACAAAGTTGTACCTGCACCCTAGGGCTGTTGTGAGCTGCCTGCGAAGCTCATGTGTGTGCAGCGCTCATGAGGATGTCTCGTTGTGAGCCTGGCACGTGATAAGTGCTCAAAAGATGTGCTCAGCATCATGCCAAGGACCGAAAGGGAGATAGAAAACTGGTCAGCGGTTCTGATCTTCTTTGGTGAATTCATAAAGGAACTGTTTATCAAGCATCTAATTTGTGGAGGATCCTGCAAAGGCTGCCATCCAATGGGATCTTGGCTCCCAAGTCTAGTACAGAAGGCACATACATAAGCAAGGAGTATTTCACATGCAAAGCGTAAAGGGCCTGAGAAAGATTTCCTTTCTTAAAAAAGCCATGGCTGGGCTCAATGGCTCACACCTGTTATCCCAGCAGTTTGAGAGGCTGAGGCAGGCGGATCACCTGAGGTCAGGAGTTCGAGACCAGACTGGCCAACATGGTGAAATCCCGTATCTACAAAAACACAAAAATTAATGGGCATCGTGGTGGGCCCTGTAATTCCAGCTGCTTGGGAGGCTGAGCGGGGAGAATTGCTTGAACTCAGGAGGCAGAGGCTGCAGTTAGCTGAGATCACGCCACTGTACTCCAGCCTGGGCTACAGAGTGAGACTCTGTCTCAGAAAAAAAAAAAAAAAAAAAAAAGACAAGGACTTGGGACTCAGACTCAAAAATTTGTTTTTTGTTTGAGACAGGATCTTGCTCTATTGCTCAGGCTGGAGTACAGTGGCATGATCATAGCTCACTGTAGCCTTGACCTCCCAGGCTCAAGTAATCCTCTCACCTCAGCCTCCTGAGTAGCTGGGACTACAGGTGCATGCCATCATGCCTGGGTAAGTTTTAATTTTTTTGTAGAGATGGGATCTCTCTATGTTGCCCAGGCTGGTCATGAACTCCTGGACTCAAGCAATCCTCCCGTTTTGGCCTCCCAAATAATTTACATACAGTAAAGTACACAAATCTTAAGTGTAGCATTGGGTGAATTTTTACACATTTTGCGCATGTCCAGATGCCATTACCCAAATCAAGACAAAGACATTTCCAACACCCTGGAAAGTTCCTTCATGCCTCCTCCTAGTCAATACCCTGGAAGAAACCACACTTCTGACCTATATCACCATAGATTGTTTTGCCAGTGCTAGAACTTCTTAAACATGGAGTTATATCATATGTACTCTTTTGCTTCTAGCTTCTTTGATTCAACAAGTGTTTAAGCCGGGCACAGTGGCTCACACCTGTAATCCCAGCACTCTGGGAGGCCGAGGTGGGCAGATCACGAGGTCAAGAGATTGACACCATTCTGGCCAACATGGTGAAACCCCGTCTCTATTAAAAATATAAAAATTAAGCGGGCATGGTGGCACATGCCTGTAATCCCAGCTACTTGGAAGGCTGAGGCAGGAGAATCGCTTGAACCCAGGAGGTGGAGGTTGCAGTGAGCTGAGATCATGACATTGCACTCCAGCCTGGGCAGCAGGAGCAAAACTCCGTCTCAAACAAACAAACAAACAAACAAACAAACAAGTTTTTGAGGCTGGGCATGGTGGCTTACGCCTGTAATCGCAACACTTTGGGAGGCTGGGGCGGGAGGATTGCTTGAGCCCAGGAGTTCAAGACCAGCTTGGGCAACACAGTGAGACTCCATCTCTACAAAAAATACAAAATTAGCTGGGAGTGGTGACGAATGCCTGTGGTCCCAGCTGCTTGAGAGGGACCCAGGAGTTGTTGGAGGCTGCAGTGAGTGATAAGGGCACGACTGCACTCCAGCCTGTGACAGAGTCAGACTTTGTCTAGAAAACAAAAGAAAAGAAAAGGCCATGTGGCCAGAGAAGACACTGCAGTGGGGGAAATGACCACTTTCTCTCCCTTGGTGGCTCAGTAACAGAGGATCTAAACAAAGCACTTAAACTTCCGTTAATGGAGTCAGGAATCATCAGTAAGTGGTTTTGGAGATTATTTGCTATCTATTTACAATGCAAAAAAAAAAAAAACAAAAAAAACTTTGGGCTTATATAATTGCAAAAGTCATAGTTAGGGAGGTAATTATCAAGTGTAACATGAGTGTTCTATTTTGAGCCTCAGTGCTAGCTCTTCTGGCCCTTCATTCCCTTTGGCTAATGTGATTGCGAGTTGTTTTTGCTGGTTCTCTTCTGTTGGAGGTGGCTGGATGACGGGAGGTGATGGAATGGGGGAAATACAGAGTGGAATGACAAATCACATTTCTGCTGGGTTTTACTGTTCACAAAGCACTTGTGTAGACAGCATCTCACTTGATAGCAATCCAGGAGGGAGGCAGGGGTGTCAGTCACAGTTATTGATTGCAAGCAACAGAAACCAATTCCGTTAAGGAGCGAAGGAATGGATTGGGAGTTTATCAAACAGCTCACTGAGTCAAAGGGAAAACTGGAGAGCTAGGGTCAGAAAACAGGCAGGAATCAAAGAAGACTTGTGTAAGCCCATGTATTTTATAGTGTCTTTGTTCTGCAGCTTAACTGTCTTATGGGTAAGTTTGGAAATGATCAAGACAGATTTTTTGTTTTTTGTTTTTTTGAGACACAGTTTCACTCTGCCACTGAGGCTGGAGTGCAGAGGCATGATCTTGGCTCACTGCAACCTCTGCCTCCCAGGTTCAAATGATTCTTGTGCCTCAACCTCTTGAGTAGCTGGGACTACAGGCATGCACCATCATGTCTGGCTAATGTTTGTATTTTTAGTAGAGACAGGGTTTCACTATGTTGGGCAAGCTGATTTTGAACTCCTGACCTCAAGTGATCTGTCTGCCTTGGCCTCCCAAAGTGCTGGGATTAACAGATGTGAGCCACTGTGCCTGGCCTCAAGACATTAAAAAAATCTTCCTTAAAGGAAGAGATTGCATGGACCTTGATGATGGAAAGTAATTTGACCAGCAGAGAAAGGAGATTTCAGGAGGGAATTATTGGGTGAGCGAAGGCAGAAAGGTAAGAAAGAATGGTGAGGGTACAGTTGGGGTTCACAATTTGTGCAAAGGAGCCTGGGGAGAGACAGCCAGGGATGCAGGTTTAGGCTATATTGTGCAGAGTGTGCTTCCGGGATGAGTTTGTACTTAAACCCGTGGCAGTAAGGACCCACTGGAGGTTTCTGAGTAAGAGAACGAGATTTTCATCTTTTTTTTTTTTTTTGAGATGGAGTCTCCCTCTGTCGCTCAGTCTAGAGTGTAGTGGCACGATCTCGGCTCACTGCAACCTCTGCCTCAAACAAGCCACCCGTCTCCACTTCCTGAAGTGCTGGGATTACAGGTGTGAGCCACTGCTCCCAGCCTAGGGTGTAGTATTTATATGAGAGTTTCCATTCTATCTCCCTACCCTGTATGGCCAGAACCTGGACCCTGGCTGGTTCCTTGCCATTCTCCTAACGCATCTCACCACGCTGGGACTCTTCCCTTGCTCTTCTCACCCTCACGTCAGATGAGTCTCAGTAAAGTGCAGCTCTGATCATGTTCAAGAACACTCAGTGGGTCCCCGTGGATTATTAGAAAGATGCACATAGTTGCCAAGTGCAGTGGCTCACACCTGTAATCCCAGCACTTTGGGAGGCTGAGGCGGGCAGATCACTGGAGGTCAGGAGTTCAAGACCAGCCTGGCCAACATGGTGAAACCCCGTCTGTACTAAAAATACAAAAATTAGCTGGGGGTGTTAGCGGGTACCTGTAATCCCAGCTACTTGGGAGGCTGAGACAGGAGAATCACTTGAACCTAGGAGGCGGAAGTTGCAGTGAGCTGAGATAGCGCTATTGCACTCCAGCCTAGGAGGCAGAGTGACACTCATCTCAAAAAAAAAAAGAAAGAAAGATGCGAATATTCAACCAAGTAGCATTTCAGGCCTCTCCAGTAGGGCCTCAACCCAATTTCACAGTCTCACAGCTAGTCACACCCAACTGGGCAGTCATCAGGCAGGCAGAACCCGTAACTTGGGGGCGTCAAGAAGAAGTGCATGCCACCTCCTGGGCACTTGGAGCCACCTGCCTGGCAAAATGATTTCCCACCACCCCCTGCCATTCATATTCTCCTTAGACTCCATTTCCCTTTTTGATTCATAATGTAGCAGGGATGGGGAAAAATCCTATTCTATTTATTTATTTATTTTCAGACGAAGTCTCTGTCACCCAGGCTAGAGTACAGTGGTGCGATCTTGGCTCACTGCAACTTCCACCTCCCAGGTTCAAGTGATTCTCCTGCCTTAGCCTCCCTAGTAGCTGGGATTACAGGTACCCGCTAACACCCCCAGCTAATTTTTGTATTTTTATAGAGATGGATTTTCACCATGTTGGCCCGGCTGATCTCGAACTCCTGACTGCCAGTGATCTGCCTGGTTGAGCCTCCCAAAGTGCTGGGATTACAAGCGTGAGCCACCGCGTCTGGCAAAAATCCTGTTTTAAAGAGCTGCCTGAAATGGTAGATTTTGTTACTTATAGTCAACCAAAAAAAAAAAAAAAAAAAAAAGGCGGCCTGGCAGCATTGCATTTTCTATACTCAGCCAGATTCCATCCTCATGGAAAACTGCCTATTTTTAGACAATATACCTACTTGACCTTCTGGTTGTGCAATGTAAGTCCCAGAACGAATGTGGTGGGAGAAGCTGCGGGCAAAAGAGCTAAACCACTTTGCAGCATGAGTTGAAGGCGAGTTTCCGGGTGGAAAGACTGTTCGGTTATTCGTTTTTGTTGTTGTTTGTTGGTCTTTGGTTGCAGAGGTTGTTCTGGTTTTCTTCCTCTGGAAGATCCAGGTAACGGGGTGGGCAGTTTGGGCTCAGGAAAGAAAGGGCAGGAACAGAAGAGCTTGATGTGAGCAGGGAGCCCTGCACTGACACGAGACTGGGAGGCTGCAGGGACAGCAGGGGCTCCGCGGAGGGGCTTTTGGATGTCAACATTTGAGTTTTCCTGTAAGACATTGATTTTAAATT
This sequence comes from Aotus nancymaae, assembly GCF_030222135.1. Lineage (NCBI taxonomy): Eukaryota > Metazoa > Chordata > Mammalia > Primates > Aotidae > Aotus > Aotus nancymaae. The sequence continues at coordinate 25,394,307 of NW_026988467.1, forward strand.
TGAGTGCACTGCAGTTTCCTTGTGATCTACCTATGCTGTCAGCAAGGCTTGTTAGCTGGCACCCTTGGAGCTGGCCTGTGGCTCGCATTGCCTTGGGGAATGAAGTGAAGAATAGCAGCCCCCTCTCTGGGCAAGGTGACTGAGAGCCTTGTAGCCGCCTGAATCCTGATTAAGGCTTGGTGTGGGGTTGGAGGGAGAAAGGTGGGAGTGGTCACTGCCTTGTTAGCTTTCCTGGACTTGAGAGCACCTGGGATGGGAGGGGACGCAGCTCTGGGTCTGGCAGGCACATGGCCGGGAGTGAGCTCTCTAGAGAGAAGCATGGGACACATTGGGCTCCCCTCACTCTTGCTACGGAAAGAGAGAAGGCTGTGGGGGAGAGAGAGAGTAGGAGAGAGAGAGAGATGGGCAACTTGCAAATCTCCTTTGGCATTCTCTTCATTTTCGTGGCAGCTTGAAGTGTGAAATGAGTCACTTTTCCAAATGCCGTGGAGGAGCGAGCCTGCTTCTCTCCTGCTCTCTCTCATCCCCTCTTAGTGAGGCGCGGCCTGCCATCCTGGCCATTTCCGCAGGATTGACTGCAAGGATTTATTTATGTATGTTGCAAAATGAAAATAACTTTGCTGGGTTTTTTTTTCTGTTTATTGTAAAAGATTTAGACAGATGCACTAAGATATTTTTAAAAGTAAACAAAGTCACGTGTTGTTCCCTCATCCAGAAACAGCCCCAATGGCGTTTTGGTGTCAAGCTTTCTCTACTTTGTTTTCTTATGCCTTCGTGTGCCGGTCACCCAGAAGTCAGTCGGAGGTTTTAAGATTGAGAGAAGATGGGTTTGAACGCTTCCTTCTGTGCCCAATGGAAATTCCAATTCCCTCCTCAAATCTTACTTGTATTTCCAGGGGCCCTACGTGGGCCCGGTTATCTCTGACCCCTGCTTCCCAACTCAGCTGAAATTGTAGTCTCTGCTCTGCATCCTTTTGATGGTTGGGATATGTAACTCCCAGGGCAGCACAGCCTGGTGTTAACTTTGACCTAGAATTTAGGAACTTACCTCCATTTCCAGAAAAATCTGCATTCATAAGAAGCTATGTGCATCTTACACACATTCCTAACGTATAGAGGGTTGACAGGTGGGTTTCTGTCACAGGAGTACTAATGACTAATGATCTAAAATTGAATTTTTTTTTTTTTGAGACAGAGTCTCGCTCTGTTGCCTAGACTGGAGTGCAGTGGCGCAATCTCGGCTGACTGCAGCCTCCACCTCCCTCGTTCAAACAATTCTCCTTCCTCAGCGTCCTGAGTAGCTGGGATTACAGCTACACACCACCATGCCTGGCTAGTTTTTTGTATTTTTAGTAGAGATAGGGTTTCATCATGTTGACCAGGCTGGTCTCAAACTCCTGACCTCAGGTGATCCACCTGCCTCGGCCTCCCAAAGTGCTGGGCTAACAGGCGTGAGCCACCGCGCCTGGCCTATAATTGAACGTTGACATCATTGTCCAGGAAGGTCCCCTGTCTGGGTGCCTGGCGCCCTGTCCTCTTTCCTTTTCTCCCTTCCTTCCATTCCCCACCCTAGATCCTGTTGTTTCTAACGTGGTCTCTTACCCACCTGTTTCTGAGAGCTAATGCCCTTGGGTTTGGGTTTGTACTTCCCACCTCCAGTGGTTTATCAAAGTGTTATCTTAAAGAGAGACAGTTTCCTCCCTGAGGAAGCTGCCGCCGTCTGTTAAGAGAGCAATTCTTCCCAACCTGTCAGACACATGCGTTTAATTTATTTTGAGACGGAGTCACACTCTGTCACCAGGCTGGAGTGCAGTGGCGTGATCTCAGCTCACTGCAACCTCCACCTCCCGGGTCCAAGCGCTTCTCCTGCCTCAGCCTCCCGAGTAGCTGGGACTACAGGTGCGCACCACCATGCCTGGCTCATTTTTATCTTTTTGTAATTTTAGTAGAGACGGAGTTTTACCGTGTTGGCCAAGATGGTCTCAATCTTTTGACCTCATGATCTGCCTGCCTTGGCCTCCCAAAGTGCTGGGACTACAGGCGTGAGCCACCGCGCCCAGCCATCTACTTTTTAAAAAACATAAATGGGCTAATTCTGCATATTCTCTATGACAAACAAAGTGATATTCTTTGCTCTATTTTACAAAAGAGGAAACTGGCCCCAAAGTCTTGGTCTTTGCCTAAAAGCCGCCCTGCTTAACCTTTCACCTGGACCAGCCTTGAGGTCAGTCCAAGTTGTGCCTTCAGCACTCTTACAAACATCTCTAAGCGTCTGTTTCATGATGTGTTTATTTATTGCTCCCTCCCTGCACTGGAATGTGAACTTGGCAAGGCCTTAGACCTGTCTGTTGTGTGTACTGCTCTGTCTTCAGAATTAAGCACACAGTAGGCCCTATGAGTCAGGGCTCTCCAGAGAAACAGAACCCAAAAGATGTGTGCCTATGTAAAGATTTATTTTAAGCAAGTGGCTTATATGATTATGAAGGCTGGCAAGTTCAAATCTGTAGGGCTGGAGGCCCAGGGAAGAGCCAGTGTGTTAGTTCAGGCCTGAAGGCAGAATTCCTTCTTGCTCAGGGGAAATCAATCTTTTGCACTATTCAGGCCTTCAACTGATTGGATGAGGCCCACCCACATTATGGGAGGCAATCTGCATTACTCAAAGTCCACTGATTTAAACGTTAATCTCAGCTGGGTACAATGGCTCACACCTGTAGTACCACCTACTTGGGAGGCTGAGGTGGGAGGATTTCTTGAGGCCAGTAGTTCAAGACAAGCCTGGGCAACATAGTGAGGCTCTATCCCTACAAAAAAAAATTTTAAATTAGACAGGTAGTTGGGTGCGGTGGCTCAGGCCTGTAATCCCAGCACTTTGAGAGGCCAAGGTGGGTGGATCACCTGAGGTCAGGAGTTTGAGACCTGCCTGACCAACATGGAGAAATCCTGTCTCTACTAAAAAAAAAAAAAAAAAAAAATTAGCCGGACGTGTTCGTACACGCCTGTAATCCCAGTTACTCAGGAGGCTGAGGCAGGAGAATTGCTTGAACCCAGGAGGCGGAAGTTGCAGTGAGCCAAGATTGCAGCATTGCACTCCAGCCTGGGCAACAAGAGCGAAATTCTGACTCAAAAATAAATAAATAAATATTAGACAGATGTGGTGGTGCACACCGGTAGTCACAGCTACTCAGGAGGTTAAGGTGATAGGATCACTTGAGTTCAGGAGTTTGAGGCTACAGTGAGCCATGATCACGCCACTGCATTCCAGCCTGGGTGACAAAGCGAGAAAATAATAACGATAAACTGATCCTATTTATTTTGTTCATACTTTATGTGCTAGGTGAGGAAAAACAATCCTGGAGGGTCAGAGAGGGTAAAGGATTTGCAGAGAGTCCCACCCTCACATAGCACAGAACTGACCACGGAGCCTTATTTTCAGGCTGCAAACCTTCAGTCTCCCTGATCACAGGGGAAGAGTGCAGGCTCCTCCTCCCCTCTCTGGATGCCCTGGGGTCTCAGGTCTCTTCCTAGCTCTGTCTTGACCCCTCAGGGAGGGCAGACATCAGGTCAGTTGGTTTGCCAATCTGGCCAAGTCAGGCGAATGTGGTTCCCTGCAGCGGCTGCGGTTGCCATGGCACCTTCCCTGGGCTCCTCTCTGTATAAACCTGGGGGCAACTGTTTTGAAGCAAACAGGGAAAACAGAAGAATTCTCCCACTGATACGGGCAACTAGCAAACAGCCAGCCTCTCCTTGAAATTCCTTTCAACACCTCACAGATGGACCTTAGGGCCATGGAGTCCGATGCTTCCGTTTCACAGGTGGGGAACCTGAGGTCCCGGTGCTTAACATTTCACAAAGAGGTTTTGTGCCTTGGCCAGAAGGGTATCTGGAGTCACAGCCCCTGCATGTGTGGTGTGACATTGGGCAGGCTGAACTGCTCTCAGCTTTGGAATCCCCCTTCTGTAAACAGGATCCTAATACCTGCTCCCTGAAAGTGGCATTTGAAGGATTAAGTGAAATCATATACATATAGTGCTTCACAAAGTGCCTGGCATGGAAGGAGATGCAGCTGTTCAAGGTCATGTCAAATGTGGGGGAAACTATTACAGGACTCAGGAGACGTGGGTTCTTTTTTTTTTTTTTGAGAAGGAGTTTCGCTCTTGTTACCCAGGCTGGAGTGCAATGGCGCAATCTCGGCTCACCGCAACCTCTGTTTCCTGGGTTCAGGCAATTCTCCTGCCTCAGCCTCCTGAGTAGCTGGGATTACAGGCATGCACCACCGTGCCCAGCTAATTTTTTTGTATTTTTAGTAGAGATTGGGTTTCACTATGTTGATCAGGATGGTCTCAATCTCTTGACCTCGTGATCCACCCGCCTCGGCCTCCAAAGTGCTGGGATTACAGGCATGAGCCACTGCACCTGGCCCGAGATGTGGGTTCTAATGTTGACTCTGGTACTCACTTGCTGAGTGGCTTGCGTGAGTCCCTTCACCACTCTGAATTTCAGCATCTTTTTCTGTAAACTGAAGAAGGGTGGGACTAGATGATGCCTAATTTTTATTTATTTATTTATTGAGACGGAATCTTGCTCTGTCTCCCAGGCTGAAGTGCAGTGGCACAGTCTTGGCTCACTGCAACCTCCACTTCCTGGGTTCAAGCGATTCTCCTGCTTTAGCCTCTCAAGTAGCTGGGACTATAGGTGTGCGCCACCATGCCTGGCTAATTTAATTTTTTTGTATTTTTTTTTTGAGACAGAGTCTCGCTCTGTCACCAGGCTCGAGTGCTGTGGCACAATCTCAGCTCACTGCAACTTCCGCCTCCCGGGTTCAAGTGATTCTTCTGCCTAGCCTCCCAAGTAGCTGAGATTACAGGCACGTGCCACCACGCCCAGCTAATTTTTGTATTTTTAGTAGAGACGGGGTTTCGCTATGTTGGCCAGGATGATCTCAATCTCTTGACCTCGTGATCCACCCACCTCGGCCTCCCAAAGTGCTGGGATTACAGGTGTGAGCCACTGCGCCTGGCCTTTTTTGTATTTTTAGTAGAGACAGGTTTCACCATGTTGGCCAGGCTGGTCTCGAACTCCTGACCTCAAGTGATCCACTTGTCTCAGCCTCCCAAAGTGCTGAGATTACAGGCAGAAGCCACTGAACCCGGCCAATGCCTAATTTTCTTTCCAGTTCCACAAGTCTACGTTTCTAGTGATAAAAGACTTATCGCAGCGCTCCTAAAGCTGTGTTTTTTTCCACCACATCACCCTGACTCACTGCCAGATTGGCTCAGGGGTCCAACCAGGAGGCCAGTGCCCTGAGCCCGAGGGCCCTTGCAGGGGAGGCAGAGATGACTGAGCGCTGGAGTACTGGCGCTCAGTCTGGCTCCCTGGTGACTGCCTCTGGTTCAGGGCCCTGCCCACGCTTTGTGGAGAGAGGCTTGGGGAGATCAGAAGGGGGGAGAATGAAGAAGAATACCTTGGATCTGACAAGGTCAACTGAAAGCAATTGTCAATACCTTCAGCATCAGAGTATGCAAATGAGGCATGGGGTGATTTGATGCTCCTGACAGTAATTGCTGAGGATAGAGGAGGAGGAGAGAGGAGACCATGTGGGTATTAGAATTCCAGTGGAAGGAATGGGAACTCCAGCCTGGTGGGGAAGGGTTAGGATAGGGCAGGAAGCTAACCAGGGTAAGCAGAGAAGAAAAAGCAGAGAAAGGGAAGGGAAGAACTGATTTTTGCCTGAGAAAGATAACAGCTTGATAGAAAAACCAGGAGCCAGGCTGAGTTTTTCAAAGAATGTTTACTTCCACCAGCATGCTGTTTCAGAATCCTATGCAACATATATGATGATGATGATGCCAGGCTGATGCAGTGCTATCATAGCTCACTGCAACCTCAGACTCAACCTCAGACTCACTATCCTCCCACCTCAGCCTCCAATGTAAGTGGGACTTCAGGTACACACCACCATGCCTGGCTATTTTTCTTTTTTTGTAGAGATGGAGGTGTTGATATGTTACCAAGGCTGTTCTCAAACTCTTAGCTTCAAGCAATTCTCCTGCCTCAGCTTCCCAAAGTGCAGGGAGTACAGATGTGAGTGATATTATTATTATTGCCTCTTAACAGATGATGAAATGGAGGGTCGGAAAAATGGAAATAATTATCCAAAGTCACATCACTTGCCTGTGGCCCACCCAGTGTTTAAACCCAGAGTCTGTATGTTCAATCACAGAATTCCACCTCCCAGTCTCTAAACAAGGACATATTCATGCCAATATATACCAGGCCCACTTATTCCTGTGAAATTCTTCTTGGGATGTTAGTGCAAGAAGAATGCACACTGGTGCATCCTTTAGGAATGCTTTTAGCTGCAAGGGACAAAAAACAGGACTAGGAGTGGCTTAAAGAAAAGGTCTTGAAGCAGGCAGTCCAGAGGTGGTGTACCTGGCCTTCAACAACATCGCTAAAGAGCCAGGCTCATTCCGTCTCTCCATTCTTACCACGTCACCATATTGGCTTTTCATCCTAATGCGTACTGCTTCATGTTTGCAGGGTGGCTGCTACAGCTCCAGGCATCATATCAGCCTCCCAAGGAGCAGGGGCAAACAGTTTTCTCCTGCTGGAGCTTTGATTTTTATCCTGGAATAAAAGTTTGTCAGCAGATTTCTCTTTATGCCTCATTGGTCATGTATCTACTCCTAGACCAGTCAGTGCTGTAGAAAGTATATATTATGATGGCTCCTGCTTAACATATCACTCCAAAATCTAGTGGCTGGAAACAACCCCCATTTATTGTTGCTACAAGTCTATGGGTAGCTGGGTAGTCCTCGCTGATCTTGGCTGGGCTTACTCCTGTGTCTGTGGCCAGCTGTTGGGTTGGCTGGGGGTTGGCTGGTCTAGGATGGCGTTACTTACTAAAGTGTCTGGTATTGGCTGGCTGTAATTGGGGTGCTAGGTTGAGTGTATTCATTCTCCAGCAGGCTGGCCCAGGCTTATTCCTATGGCAGCAATAGGGTTCTGAGACCGGGTGGAAGAATGCAAGGCCTTTTGGGGCACAGGCTCTGAACTGGAACTCTCATTTCCATCCCATTCTTTGGACAAAGCAAGTCACAGGCTGGCTCAAGACCAAGGGGTGGGAAAATAGTCTCAACCAATTGTCTGGGAGGGGCTGCAAAGCCACATTGCAATGGGCATAGAGCGGAATGAAGAATTGTGACCCCTTTGCAATTTACCACAGGGTACCATGATGTATTTAGATCGGTTTATTCCTTGAGGCAGAAAAGGTGCTTCCTTTCCCCAAATTAAGGGAAAACCCTTATCCCCTGATGGGGTGGAGGGGGTGGGGTATGGCTGCAGGGAATGAGGAGGAAACACTGCTGTTGGGCGGACAGCTAAAAGTGTCTGGACAGGACATCAATCCCAGGTACATGGAAATGAAGGGAGATTTCGCACCTTCAGTTCCTCCAAGTCACCAACCTTCTTCTGAAAAGCGTAATTTTCATCTGTCTTTTGTTGATGCCTATTACAGGCCTCATGATGATTCCTCTAACAGGTGTGGACATTTCCTCCATGACAGTCAGATGCAAAAACAAATTAAAAAAAAAATCAAACTCTATCTCTGCCCCATCCACCAGGGTTGTGAGAAAATCCATCCTCAGTCACTGGGGGGGAGGGGGCCAGTTTTTCTGCTCTCTTGAGGTTTTCACAGTCCAGGAAACATGGGGCAGAGGCCTGTGTCATTTGTTCCATCAAAATAATCTCTGAAGGGCTTTTGTTCAAGCCTCAGGGTCCATTCAAAAGAGGGGAGACAGCCTATGTTCCCTTGACCTTCAACTTGTTGCAGAACTTCTCCCAGACTCTTACCAGCCACCAAAGTCTTCACTCAAAGAACCCACCACTCCTCCATTCTTCCCTTCTCATAGAATCCAGTTCTCTGTCCTGCCTGGGACCACCCTCCCTGTATTGGTCCATTTTCACTTTGCTGATAAAGACATACCTGAGACTGGGTAAATTAAAAAGAAAAAGAGGTTTAATGGACTCACAGTTCCACATGGCTAGGGAGGGCTCACAATCATGGTGGAGAGTGAAAGGCACGTCTTACATGGCAGCAGGCAAGAAAGGGATCTCCCCTTATCAAACCACCGATCTCATGAGACTAATTCACTACCATGAGAACAGTATGGGGGAACCACCCCCATAATTCAATTATCTCCCACTGGGTCCCTCCCACAACATGTGGAAACTATGAGAGTTACAAGTCAAGATGAGGTTCGGGTTGGGACACAGCCAAACTGTATCACTCTCTCTCCAACTCCTCTCCTTCCTCCTCCTGACAGACCTAGGCCTCCCCAGCAATGCCTGGACGGCATGGTCTTCAAGAGACTCAGGACTTGACTGTACTTCCAGGAGACAGACGCGCCCCAGGGAAACAGACACCGTGTGATGGAAACTCATCTGGGGGAGCAGGGGAGGAAGTGGCATCTCAGATGAGAAGCGATAGAGGTGTTGGAGTGGGTTAGATGACAAAGGGCCAGGGAGGGTGCAGTAGAGAATTCCAGAGCAGTCATCATCACAGCAATAGCTAACACCTGTTGAACACTGCCTATACACCAGGTGCCGTAAAGTAGGTACTTTCCTTGTCCCCAGTTTAGGAAACCTACAGAAGTTGCATAACTCACCCAAAGTCATGCAACTAGTTAAGTGGGTGAGCTGGGATTTCAAATCCAATCAGTCCAATGCCCAAGCCTTTATCTTAACCATTCAGATAAAACTGGAGGTGAGAGAAACAAGTTGTTTGGAGAACCTCAAGGAGCTTATTTTGGTTGGAACCCAGCATGTAAAGCTGTAAGGTGGTGCAAGGGGCCGGTGAGGTAGAGAGAGGCGTGAAGCACCCTGGAACCATGTTACTGCTTGAAGGCAGCAAGCCTGGGTGCAGGGAGATCTTTTCAGAGCCTATTTTAGTAGTTTCAGCGAGAAATTGTGCCTATAATCCCAGATTTTGGGAGGCCGAGGCAGGTGGATCACCTGGGGTCAGGAGTTCGAGACCAGTCTGGCCAACATAGTGAAACCCTGTGTCTACCAAATATATAAAAATTAGCAGGGTGTGGTGGCATGTGCCTGTAGTCCCAGCTACTCAGAGGCAGGAGAATCACTTGAACTCGGGAGGCGGAGGTTGCAGCGAGCTGAGATCGCGCCACTGCACTCCAGCCTAGGCAACAGAGCGAAACTCTGTCTCAAGAAAAAAAAAAAAATGGTGGTGTGTCAGACTAGGAGGAAATGGGTAATAAGAATAAAGAACAATGTCAGGATTCAGAGATTATAAAGGAAAAATGGACAGGACCTGGTGATTGCTTAGAAGTGGTGGAAAGAGAGAGGAATCAAGAATGATTCTCAGGTTTCTAGCTTGAGCAACTAGATGGATGGTGCCAGTCCTATTTCTTTTGCTAATTTGCTGTGTATCCTTGGGGATCCCACCAGGCTCTCTAGAAGTCTGTCTTCCTAGCTATCAAATGAAGATAATGAAACCTAACCTCCCCATATATCAGGCTGATGTCAAGATGAAGTCATCAATCTGGAAGTACTTTATTTATTTATTTTTATTTTGAGATGGAGTCTTGCTCTGTCGCCCAGGCTGGAGTGCAGTGGTGCTATCTTGGCTCACTGCACCTCTGCCTCCTGGGTTCTAGTGATACCCCTGCCTCAGCCTCCGGAGTAGCTGGGATTACAGGTGCCCACTACCATGCCTGGCTACTTTTTGTATTTTTAGTAGAGACAGGGGTTCACCATGTTGACCAGGCTGGTCTCAAACTCTTGACCTCAAGTGATCTGCCAGTCTCAGCCTCCCAAAGTGCTGGGATTACAGGCATGAGCTGCTGTGTCTGGCCTGGAAGTCCTTTGGAAAGTCAAAAGCCCTTTGCATTATTTTATGGTTATCTTTGCCATCCTCCCTGGTCCTGGAGTCTGCTGATGGCCAGACTGAGGCAACCCAGGGGAGCCGCCTGCTCACTGGGAGGCAGCCGCTGTATTTTCTATCAGGCAGCTCTGTCTCTTTGGCAGGTGGGAGCCACATTCCCACATACTAAATTGTTAATAGCTTCCCCAGGGAGTTCCTTTCTGCTCTGACTCCTTCAGTGATTTCTGTTTCTCTCCTGCTGACGCCTTCTGATGCCCTGAGTTGGCCCAGGATTTCCCATCCGTTTTTCTCTTCATTTCTCCCACCTTGAGGTCAGGATATGGACAAGCTCCAAAAACAGCTCAAACTCTTCTGTAACCCAGGTATGGAGGACTGTGTCTACCCTGGTCCCCCCCAAGAGTAGGGATGAATTCAAGAATCTCCCAAGCTCCAAGTAAATCATTGCCCTCCACCTGGGGGAAACTCTGCTGAACAGAGGTGGACGGAGTATGTTTTTCTGGGTGACTTAGTTTTTGTGCTGGGAGGCAGCACGGTCTAGTAGTCAGAAGACTGGGGTTTGGAGTCACACAGACTTGGCTTGGCATCTCGGTTCTGGCTTGGGCAGGTAACCTGACCTCTGCAAAACGGAATAATAATAACCCCATATGCTGTTAGGGCTTCTTGGGGATTAAATGAGATAATCCACAAAGCATGTGACTCATTGTCTGCCATGGAACATGCTCTCCATAAATGGTAGCCGACGGGGTTGTTATATGAATTTGTGACCACAGAAATGAGACTGCCTTTTACAGGTAAGTAGACTAGAAGGCCAGGTGCAGTGGCTCATACCTATAATTCCAGCACTTTGGGAGGCTTGAGCCCAGGAGTTCGAGACCAGCCTGGGCAATGTAGTGAGACACCATCTCTACAAAAAAAAATTAAAGACCGGGTGCGGTGGCTCATGCCTGTAATCCCAGCATTTTGGGAGGCTGAGGCAGAGGGATCACGAGGTCAGGAGTTCAAGGTCAGCCTTGCCAAGATAGTGAAATCCTGTCTCTACTAACAATACAAAAAAATTAGTTGGGCATAGTGGTGGGTGCCTGTAATCCCAGCTACTCCGGAGACTGAGCTGAGGTTGCAGTGAGCCAAGAGCGTGCCACTGCAGTCCAGCCTGGGCGATGGAGCAAGACTCCATCTCAAAACAAAAAAATTTTTTTTTTAATTACTGGGTGTGGTGGTGCATGCCTGTGGTCCTAACAGCTGGGGGGGCTTAGGTGGGAGGATCACTTGCTCCTGGGAGGTAGAGGCTACATAAACTAGAATGCTCACACCCGTGTAAGAATTTATCGTTTCCAAGTTTTCACTTCATTTTAGAGGTCATTGTGGAAATCCCTTTAGAAGCCTTTGAATTTCCATTTGTTCTTCCAACGTCCAGAATGGGCAATTCACTTGCACTTGGCATGTATGTTTTCTTAGCAATTATTTCACTCAGGTACTTGGTCATTTACATATCTTTCACAACTTCTTTTTTTTTTAGATGGAGTTTTGATCCTGTTGCCGAGGCTGGAGTGCAGTGGCGTGATCTCGGCTCACTGCAACCTCCACCTCCCAGGTTCAAGCCATTCTCCTGCCTCAGCCTCCCAAGTAGCTGGGATTACAGGCACCCATCACTACGCCTAGTTTTTTTTTTTTTTTTTGTATTTTTGGTAGAGATGGGATTTTACCATGTTGGTCAGGCTGGTCTTGAACTCCTGACCTCAGGTGATCTACCTGCCTTGGCCTCCCAATGTGCTGGGATTACAGGCGTGAGCCACCACTCCCAGCCCTCCTTCACAGCTTCTTGATTGTGAACTTCTTTAAGAAAAAAAAAAATTACAAAGTAACCAAAATTGGAACTGAGCTTTTTTATTCAGCCACTCATCAAGTGAGCACCTGTGTGTCAGGGCCTGCGCTAAGGAGGGCACAGAAACGCGCAAGATCTTTTAATCTTTTTTTCAACTTTTTTTTTTTTCATTTTCTTTTTGTCAACTTTTTTTTTTTTGAGACAGGTTCTTGCTGTCACCCAGGCTGTAGTTCAGGGGCATGATCTTGGCTCACTGCAGCCTCTACTTTAGAGGTTCAAATGATCCTCCCACCTCAGTCTCCCAAGTAGCTGGGACTAGGGGCACACACCACCATACCTGGCTAATTTTTGTATTTTATTTTATTTTATTTTATTTTGTAGAGATAGGGTTTTGCCATGTTGCCCAGGCTGGTTTTAAATTCGTAGGCTCAAGTGATCTGCCTGCCTCAGCCTCCCAAGGTGTTGGGCTTACAGGTGTGCGCCACCATGCCCGGTCTTTTTCAATTTGTTTTGTAGATCTAGCGGGTCCATGTGCAGGTTTGCTACCTGGGTATGTTGTGTGATGCTGTGGTTTGGGGTATTAATGATCCTGTCAACTCAGTTATTGAGCATAGTACTCAGTGGTTAGTTTTACACAAGACTTTTGTATGTGAAGGTGATGCACAAAAAAATCCAATGATACAAATACATACGTGGGAAACTGTTATTATGTAAAGAAGAGGTATGTGATGCTACCAGATAATAAGGAGAGCTGGGCTAGTTGGAGGTGGAGTGGGGATCAGTGAAGGTTTCACAAAGGAAGTGATATTTAAGCTGAAACTTGAGGGATAAATAATGCTTAGGGCTAGGCTTGGTGGCTCATGCCTATAATCCCAGCACTTTGGGAGGCCGAGGCATGTGGATCACGAGGTCAGGAGTTCAAGACCAGCTTGGCCAAGATGGTGAAACCCCATCTCTACTAAAAATACAAAAATTAGCCAGGTGTGGTGGCGGGTGCTTGTAGTCCCAGCTACTTGGGAGGCTGAGGCAGAGAATTGCTTAAATCAGGGAGGCGGAGGTTGCAGTGAGCCAAGATTGTGCCACTGCATTCCAGACTGGGCGACAGAGTGAGAGTCCATCTCAAAAATAAATAAAAAAATAAAAATAAAAAAATTTAAAAAACCCGCTTAGGCTAAGGAAGTAGTCCAGCCTTCCGAGTGGAAGGAATAGAATGTTCAAATGTCCCAAGGTAGGAAAAAACTTGGTTTGGAGGGTTAGGGAGGAGACCAGAATCCCAATAAAGCAGCCCTCCTCCTTCCTGTCCCAATTTCTCTCTGCTGGCACTAGAAAAGTCTCTGAGGACCAGGTCCTTTGGGACAGGGGAGAGAGTTTTGGCAGCAGGTGACCGCAGCAAAAATCTTTCTAATAAGTCCTTGGGTGGTTGAGTGGGAAAGTCCTGGGGTGGGGGTTGCTGTAGTTGGTAGAGGCGCCTGGACAGCAGCTAAGTAGGTGGAGAAAATGTCAAAGAGGGTGAGCTTGGGAATTCTGGCTTTGTTTTTTTCTGGGAAAGGGTAGGAGCCTTGTACATAGATGGATGACTCCAGCTAGAGGGTGAGATGAGGGAGGGGTCCTTGCCCAGCCACACACACAGCCAAGAGCATTGCCCCAGAGCCTAGAGCTCAGAACACCTAATGTTCCTCCACTCCAATTCCCTTTGGGATCTTTATTATCCAAAAAGCATTTCTTGAGCACCTGCTATGACCCCAGCCCTCTCCTGGATGCTGGGATCAATCATGCCTGGTCTCTTTAAGGAGGGAGACCAGTTCTGATAGAAATAATTACTGCCTGGCGCGGTGGCTCACGCCTGTAATCCCAGCACTTTGGGAGGCTGAGGCGGGTGGATCACGAGGTCAAGAGATCGAGACCATCCTGGTCAACATGGTGAAACCCTGTCTCTACTAAAAATACAAAAAATTAGCTGGGTACAGTGGCGCGTGCCTGTAATCCCAGCTACTCAGGAGGCTGAGGCAGGAGAATTGCCTGAACCCGGGAGGTGGAGGTTGCGGTGAGCCGAGATCGCACCATTGCACTCCAGCCTGGGTAACAAGAGCGAAACTCCGAAAGAAAGAAAGAAAAGAAAGAAAAGAAAAGAAAAGAAAAGAAAAGAAACGAAAGAAAGAAAGAGAAAGAAAGAAAGAAAGAAAGAGAAAGAAAGAAAGAAAGAAAGAATTACTATATGGCTTAATTTAGTGTCGAGCTTCAGTCTTCTCATCTGTAACATGGGGACAATAATAGAAGCTACACCAAAGTGTTGGTGCATGGATAAAGTGCTTATCACAGTGTCTGAGAGGAGTAATGCTTGGTAGAGAGGACGTTCTGGAAAGGCTGGGCACCCCAAGGAGAAGGATGACTTAGCCAAGTGCCCCACTTTCATCTGCTCGCACTGCCGCCAGAGTGCTCCTTAAGGTGGTCTTCAAGAGCCTGCCCATCACCTCATCCCCCTCACTTCCTGCCTTCTCCTCTTCCTGACTTCCTTTCAGTCCCTCTGCTTCCTGTATCCGGAATCCTCTTCCCTTGTTTCTTCCTTAAGTTAGTTCCTCCTCAAACTTCATACCACACCTCAAGTGTCATTTCCCCAGGGACGCTGTCCTGACCGCTGGGTTTTGTAGACCCTGCCACTTTCTCAGTTTCTACCTATATCTTAGTGTAATTTTAGCATTGCTCTCTCTCTCCTGCACTGGGCTGTAAGCCCCAGGAAGCAGAGGCTGCCTCTGGTTTTGTGTACTAGAGGGTCCCGCCAAATACCTGGGTCTTCTATTAGGCACCCTCAAAATATTTGTTGAGCTAATGAATGGGGTGCAAGAAAGGCACGGATAATACGGGTTATTTACGGAGCATGCAACTGTGCGCAGGGCACTGCGCTAAGCTCTTTGTTCGAATCATTTTATTCAGTCTCCCCAATCACCCTCTGAGGGAGGTGGTACGATTTCCCTCATGTCACAGACAAAGAGAGTGAAGGTGAGGGAGGTTAAGTAACTTACACAAGGTCACTCGTCGGTTAGTGCAGGGGCGGGAGGCGGGACCCACACTCAGGTCCCTCTGACACCGAAGTGGCAAGGGGATGGGGAGGGGAGTCCAGGCTGGGACTGGGCGCACTGGAGCCGGCGAAGCATCCCTAGGAGGGGGCGGGAGGCCTCCCCTGCCCAGCTCTGAGCCGGTGGTGCAGCGCCCGCCCCCGGTCGCGGGCGCAGACTGGCGGCCGCCTCCGGGCCACGTGGTGCGCGCGGCGGGCGCGTCCGAGGAGCCTGCGGCTGCTCCGGGCTCACAGAGCTCCTGGCGAGGAGAGCGGGCGGACGCCGGGGGCTGGGCCGGTGTGGGCGGCGAGGCCGGCGGAGGAGGCGCAGAGACAGCGGGGCGACCGGGGCGCGGCAGCCGGCGGCGTCGGGGCCGCGGCCTCTGCCTTCGTGCGCCCCTCGCACCGGGTCCCCGCGCCCAGGGCGCACAGTAGAGAGGGACGCGGCGTGGCCGGCCGTCAGCCATGGAACCGGCCCCCTCTGCCGGCGCCGAGCTGCAGCCCCCGCTCCTCGCCAACGCCTCGGACGCCTACCCCAGCGCCTTCCCCAGCGCTGGCGCCAATGCGTCGGGGCCGCCGGGCGAGCGGAGCGCCTCGTCCCTCGCCCTGGCAATCGCCATCACCGCGCTCTACTCGGCCGTGTGCGCCGTGGGGCTGCTGGGCAACTTGCTCGTCATGTTTGGCATCGTCCGGTGAGTCCGCTGCGGGCCGGCGCCGCAGGGCTGGGGCCCGGGGTGTGGGTGGGGATCACGGATTTGAGACCCCAAGCCCGGACGCCAGATTCCCCGCGCCTCCGCACTTCCTGGAGGGGCACCTGGGGCCCAGCAAGAGGCAAGGCCGCTTACATCGAGGGGGACACAGGAATGTGTGCCATCGTGTAGTGTGTGTGTGTGTGTGTGTGTGTGTGTGTGTGTGTGTGTGTGTGCTGGAGGGGTTCACCGAGCTTGATTAAATTACATTTGATCATCTGTTGGCATCCCCTTGCTTGTTTGTGGGACAGTTTGGCGTCAGTTTATGTGTCTGTCACAGTTTGTGAGTGGGTGGTTGTGACAGGACAGCTGTATGTTTGGACGTTGGAAACATGTCCATGGGGTGGGCAGAGCTGCTCTGAGGTGCCTTGGACTTTTGGGGAGATGGATGTGAGGGCGCGGTGCAGGCAGGGCGCACAGGAGGGTGCTGGGTGTCGGCACCTCGCCGTGGGGCCCTTACCAAGTCATTTTTGATGATCATCTGTTAGGGTCCCTGGGTTGGTGTGTGCTTGTCCCTGTCAGTTTGTGATTCTGTCTGAATGCAACAGTGCGACTATTTCTTGTCAAGCCCCTGAAACCCCGAGGGCAGCAGAGCATCCAGAGTGGCCGTGGTACCTGTGTTTGTGCAGCTGTGTGTGCCTTTGCCAGTGATTCCTGGATACCATGGGTGGCGGCTGTGGGCCGCCACCACGTCTCTGTTCCCTTCCCCGGTGGCCACCTGGTCAGGAGCTCTGAATAGGGTTCAGAGAAGCCTCACACCCTCCTCACAAATGCCCTCTCCCATTTTCTCCTTGCCTCCTTTAACAGTCTTCTGCCAAAGACTGCAGTGATTGGTCTGGGCTGGAGTGGATTTTGAGCTTTCACCCCAGGAAGTGAGGTGCTCTTCTTGGAGTTTATGGAGAGAGCTGGGACCTTCTCAAAGAGTCTAAGACATCAGCTTGCCCCAGAAGTAGCCCTCCCGATACAGCCCCACAAGCCCAGACATGGCCAATAAGGGTTGAGAGGAAAACTTCCATCCTTAAAACAACAAAGATCCCCTGGTATTTACTGTTAGTTGAAAATGGATCCTGCATGCTCGTGCACCAAGCACATGGCCCTAAACCTCTCTGGACTGTGGTGCCACCATGCAGGGCGTAGCTCAGGCCGTGGACTCAGAGGTTGGAGAGATGAACTGTAGTCTCACCCCAATCATGGATGCCCAGACAGTATTCTTCCTGTCCCACCTCCCATCCACCTCAGTTTCCCTGTCCGAAGAATAGAGCCCCAGTCTCCTCAATTGGAAAGTATGAATTCCAGGGTATAGGGTGTCTGCGGGGCAGAACGTGGTGTGTTGGATCATGGGATGAGGTGTGTGGGTTACAGTGGGCTTCGGCATTGATGATCTCTGGGGGATCTTTGCCCCTCCAGAAAGAATGGCGGGTACAGGAATTTCCTGTGCTTTCCATGACTCATCACCAGCAACAGTGGGAGCCTTCCCCCCCAGCATATGCAGGACTGATCTTGGCTTTGTGTCTTTGTCAGTGATTCTCCCCACTTTGCAGGCTTAGAGGGAGGCCAGTCCTAGCATTAATCCCTGCTCTGCCAGGAACTGGCTGTGTGACTTGGGCGAATCCTTTAGCCTCTCTGAGCCTCAGTTTCTTCATCTGTAGAATGAAGTAAGGGTAAATCTTCTCCCACAGGGTTGCTGTGAGGTGTCAGTGAGAGAGCAGATACCGCAGCTAGCCTGGTGCCTGCACCCAGTAAATGGACGCTGTCTATATAGTGAGGAGGAGGGATTTTCTAGATCCTGTGGAATCTGACTAAAGAGGGGAGCTTGAGGGAGGCGTTTGTCCTAAGGTGGGCCTGAGAGGAGCTGTGATTCTGAGATCTCCGGGCTCCTGGCACCTGCCCTGTCTAGGGGAGCTCCAGGTGCCCAAGTCTGGGAAAAGCCGAGCAGTGTGTTCAGTCTCATTTCCAACCATTTCCCCAGGGCCTCTGGCTGATGGGCTCACTCAGCACAGCTTCCCCACTACCACTGAGCAAGGGAAAGCAAGAGAAGGGGCTCCCACTGCTGAGTCCGCTGTGGGGGGTTCTGGGCTCAGCCTGCTAGGGGCATTCCCACACAGCCTTCCAGGAATTGCATTGCCCAGTGTATGCAAACAGCTTAGCGGGCCCCTTGGGGTCCCCACGTTGCTAAGACATTGCGCTGGTCAACCATTTATGTGAAAACTGTATCTCAGGGTCTGAATGATTGAATCCTCACCTTCAATCCTATGGGACACACATTAGAATCATCACCAGCACTCGCATCCTGCAGATAAAATGAGGGATCTGTGGCTCAGAGAGAGGCAAGGTGACTTGCTCTCGGAGGGTACCACAGCTGGCACCAGGCCCAGAGCTAGAACCCTAGTCTGTGACTTAAGTCCAGAACTTTTCGCCAGAGTTGCCTGGGGTAGAGGACAGTCAAAGCGTTGTCTGGAAGGAGGGTGGCAGAATCCTGTCCCTCCTCGTTTATTTTTGAGACAAGCTCTCTCTCTTGCCCAGGCTGGAGCGTCATGTTCACAGCTCACTGCAGCCTCAACCTCCTGGGCTGAACGTGGTTCTCCCACCTCAGGCTCCTGGGTAGCTGCGACTACGGGCACACGCCGTGCTAACTTTTGTATTTTTTGTAGCAACATGGTTTTGCGATGTTGCCTAGGCTGGTGTCAAACTTCTGAGCTCAAGCGATCCACCCGCGTTGGCCTCCCAAAGTGCCGGGATTACAGGCGGAGCCATCATGCCTGGCTCTGTCCCTCCTCTGGTCCTAGAATCCTCAGAGAACAGAGACCTGGGGACTGTGCTCCTCCGCGTTACTCAGCCTGGGCATTTTAGGCTGCTGTCCTTTGGGGAGGGGGAATGATGAGGGCTGGTGCTTAGACCTTCCCCAGTGAACAGTGAACGAGAGGCTGAGGGCAGGGCAGCTGCCTGGGTCTTGGCTTCTGCTGGAAAAGTCCCAAGGGCAGTGGGGAGAGGACAGCTCAGGCTGGAGAAAAACCCCTGCTCCCTTGAAGGGCTCCCCAAGCTGCACTCCATCTGCAGTTTCCTGGCAGCCAAGCAGGGCCTGCCACAACCAGCACATGAGTTGGTTGCTGGGTTGAGTGAATGAGCGATTGAATGAGTGAATTCTGCCAGCCAGTCCTGAGCTTAGGCAGCTTGTCGTGGGGTAGGGGATGGGCGGCAGGGGACAGTGTGCAAGGGAAGATTCAGAGACCCTTGGGGAAGGAAGCAGGGTGGTAGAGTGGGCAGAGCTGTGGCTCTGGAGCCAGACATATCTGAGTTCAAAGCCACTTACTTGCTGTGTACTCGGGCTAGTGACGAGCTGTCTGAAGCTCTTCTCATTGAAGTGGGGACACCGACAGCGCCTCCAGGGTGGGGGGGTGACCATTAAGTGGCATAATGTGTGATATCTGAGCCTTTTAGACCCTAAGCCCTTTGAGAACAAGGAGGGGCTCTGTGTGAAGAGTTGAAAAGAATTAACTCATTCTACAACATTCTACACACTGTGTGCTAAATGCCGACAAAACAGTGCACCGTGCTCCAGAGGAGCTGTGGTCAGGAAGCAGGACGCTGGTGAGGGCCAGAACGGAAGAACCAGGAATCTCAGAATTCCAGGTCAGAAGCACCCTTTGTCCCGCAAGCTCCGCACTCTGGCCTCTCTCCCTTCCAAGGAGCCGCCTGAGAAGCCTTCTCATCCTGGAGGTGTGAGAGGGGCCTCTGGGAATTGCGCTTTTAGCAAAGCGCAGAATCCCTGTCCTATTTTTGGAAGCCCCTTGGCTTCTTGTCTCCCTCTCCTCTCTTGGGGTCAGGACCTGTGGCTCCAGGGAATGAGGCTTTTATGAAGCATGAGTGGGATTTCTGTGGACAGGTGGTCCCACTGCCTCCTCCTGCGTGTGGGATTGGTCAGCATGATGCCTCGTGCTGGCCATGGGGATGCCCTGCTCCTCAGAGCAGACGCCGGACAACTCCTGCTTCTGGGCTGCTGGGCTGCCGTCTTGGAGACTCCCACGGGCATCCCACTGGATAGGTGAGGTGCAATGGGCTTAGCAGGCCCCTCACCTGTGGCAGGTGACCCCTTCCTCCTCCTGCCTGGCCCAGAGCTTCCTCAGTGGCCCAACCCAGAACCTGAGCAAGAGGAGTCAGTGCTTTTCTACCTGGCCTCCTGTCTGTTCCGCAGCCTTCCCTGCCTCCCTGCCTCCTCTGTGCCCTGAGCCTGGTTTCAGCAGGTTTGTACCCTTGCTTCACCCCCTGCTTCCTGCCAGCCCCGCCCAGCCTCCGAGAGACGACTTCAGCCTGTGTGCTTCTCTGCCCCTTGATCTCACCTCAGCCCGTGTCTCTTCTGATTTTTCTCCTCATATCAAATGCTGACTCTGCCACCTACTAAGAGCTTTAGCAAGCTGGATCGCCTCTGCGTGTCTGTCTTCATCGGGAAGATGTGGGTAATAGCACTGCCATGAGTACCTTTGTCCTCCGGATTGGATGAGATGATATTGGCAAAGCACCGCGTTTTCCCTCCTATCCGAGGTGACTGCAGCACCCAGCAGGGAGGGGAGTTGGGCCAGGCAGGCAGGGTCGGGACGGGTGAATGAAGGGTGCTGATTGTCTCTTCTGTCTCCCTTGGAGGTTCCAGAAGCTGCTGGGGAAAATGCTGAAGTGTCTTAGCAGAATTTGCAGCACTGAATCCCTGTCCTATTTTTGGAAGCCCCTTGGCTTCTTGTCTCCCTCTCCTCTCTTGGAGTCAGGACCCAGGGCCCCGGGGCCAGGAGCGATTCCAGTGAGATGGCACAGTGCAGTGGTAAAGGCTGTGGCAAGAGGTCAAGGAGTGCCTGGTCTCTATCCATGTCCCAGATGTGTGACTGGGCAAAAGCAGCTTAACTTCCCTGAGCCTCTTTTTTTTGAAACGGAGCCCAGGCTGGAGTACAGTGGTGCCATCTCAGCTCACTGCAACCTCTGCCTCCCGGGTTCAAGTGATTCTCATGCCTCAGCCTCCCCAGTAGCTAAGATTACAGGTGCACGCCACCACGCCCAGCTAGTTTTTGTGTTTTTAGTAGAGATGAGGTTTCACCGCGTTGGCCAGGCTGGTCTCGAACTCCTGACCTCAAGTGATCCACCGCCTTGGCATCCCAAAGTGCTGGGACTACAGGCATGAGCTGCTGTGTCCGGCTCATTTTTTCATTTAAAAATTTGGGGTGATATGACAGGTTATTGGGAAGACTAAAAGAGATGGAGCCTGGAAAGGCCATAGCATAGCACCTGGCGTGCGTGCCCTGTGCTGTGGTTACCTGGCACTCCTGCAGCGGCTGCAGGTGGCCAGAGTGCAGGTAGGCTGTTGAGGTCTGGTCATCTATGTTTTCCACCGTGGGCCCTTTCTCACGTCTTGGATTGCCTGCACACATACTCAGTCAGAAAAGCATTTGCTGATGCTGACCCATGCCAGGTCTATCCAGCCTCGGCTCCGCTGCCCAGACCCACAGCTTAAACCTCCGTGTGGCCTCTGTCTCCTAACACAGCCATGCCCGTGCCCCTTGGTTAGTTGCAACTCCATGGACAAGTGCAGCTCCCTGGAACTATGGGAGTCCAAGGAGGCCCAGACCCAGCCAGAGGAGGGGATGCCTGTGCATGGTGGAGCGGGAGCAGCAGTTGGCTCCCTGGAGAGGTGCGGGTGGAGCATTCCAGACAGATGGAGCCGCAGGAGCAATGATTCACCAATTCACCGAGGCTGAGCTGAGAGTGCTGGGGACCCTGGTGACTGTGAGGATGAAGGCTGCAGGGACAAAAGCAGGAAAGGTGTGGCAAGTAGGTGTCCTCCTCCTCACCATGGTGTCAAAAGCTCCTGCTGGGTGCTGAGGAGGAGCCCCTGTTAGAGCAGCCCCAGGTAACTAGAGGCAGTTGTTCTCATGGGGCTGGGGAGAGGGAAGACTGAGGAGAGGCCTGGAGGCAGGCCCGGCCTGACCGTGGGGGCGGCCAGAGGCCATGCTGAGGTTCCAGTCTGGATGTGGGAGCTGAGGCTGGACAGGTCCTCAGGGGTCCCATGGTAAGGTTGGCTTGCAGGGAAATGAGGGAGCTTCAGGTCACAGGCCATGGGGAGGGGGATTTTGGAGCAATCTATGCAGAATGGTGTTCAAGAGAATGAATTTGGTGTGGGGGTGAGGGGTGGATTGGATGGGGAGGGGCTCAATGTGGGGAGACTAGAGAGGGTGGCTCAGGGCAATGAAAAGAGAGCCATGTGACCTTGACGGGGCCATTAAAACCCTGCCCTCAGCTGTCCCCTTTCTGAAATGGAGTGCTGTTGGACCTAACAGGAAGGCAGGAAGCTGTGCATGGTGGTGCATGCCTGTAATCTCAGCTACTCAAGAGGCTAAGGTGTTGACCAGACTGGACAACATAGCAAGACCCCATTTCAAAAAGAAGGAGAAGGAGGAGGAGGAGACGGAGAGGGAGACAATGACAGCAGGAGGAGACTGGGCCAGATGACTTCTGATGAGGCTGAGCAGAGAGAACAGGCAGTAGCCCTGGCTGCTGTTCCTGCTGCATCTCCTGGTCTTGCCCGGAGCCTGCTCCTTCCAGGGTTTTGGGTTCATTCCCTGGGGAGTGTGTGTGACTTATAGATGCTCTGGGGTGGGTCCATAGGAGTCACTGAGGACACTGAGGAGCCTCTTCCTGAGCTTCTGCCACATGCCGGAGGCTTCTGGAACCAGAGGCCACATTGAGGTTTAAGCATGCAAAGTGCACTCCGGCCCTGCAATGGGGCCTTTCTGTTCTCATTTACAAATGAGGACAAGAAGCTCAGAGGGAGCAAGCACCTCTCACAGCAAGAGAGGGTGGAATCGAGACTCAAACCCAGGCCTATCTGACTCCAAAAGCACTCCATGTCCATCTGCTGCTGCTATTCATGACATGGCGGAATGGAGGCAAGCGCTGGGGACGTCTAGATACAGAAGCAAGGAACGGGGATGGGGAAGAGGGTAGATTGCTGTCTGCAAATCTCTAAGGCCTCTGCATGGGGTGGCGGCGATTGAGAGCCTGGCGTCGGAACTAGACTGACGTTGAATTACATCCCAGCTGTGATGTTTACTAAGACTGTGAGTTTGAGCAATACATACACAACCTCTCTGAGCCTCAGCTTTCTCATCTGTGAAATGGGAGTAGTGACAGACCCTCATAGAGTGCTTATGAGAAGTTCATGAGGCCTGCTGTGAGGGACTTCAGCACAGAGCTAGGCATTTGGTATGTGGGCCATAAACATCTTCTATAATTATGACTATTTAGAAGAGGAGTAAGACTTGCTTTGCATTCATTTGATTGACATTTATTGAGCCTCAGAGGAACTAGAATTTTTTTTTTGAGACAGTCTTGTTCTGTTGCCCAGGCTGGAGTGCAGTGATGTGATCTTGGCTCACTGCAACCTCTGCCTCTTGGGTTCAAGCGATTCTCCTGCCTCAGCCTTCTGAGTAGCTGGGATTACAGGTGTGTGCCAACAGACTTGGCTAATTTTGTATTTTTAGTAGAGATGGAGTTTTACCATGTTGGCCAGGTTGTTCTCGAACTCCTGGCTTCAAGTGATCCACCTGCCTCAGCCTCTCAAAGTGCTGGGATTACAGGTGTGAGCCAGAACTAGAATTATTGAGTGGGTGTTATAGGGAAACTTTATCAACTCAGTATTAGAAATTCTCCTCATGTCTGTAATCCCAGCACTTTGGGAGGCCGAGGCAAGCGGATCACGAGGTCAGGAGTTCGAGACCAGTCTGGCCAACATGGTGAAACACTGTCTTTACTAAGGGTACAAAAAATTAGCTGGGTGTGATGGTGGATGCCTGTAATCCCAGCTACTTGGGAGGCTGAGGCAGGAGAATCACTTGAACCTGGGAGGTGGAGGCTGCAGTAAGCCAAGATCATGCCATTGCACTCCAGCCTGGGCGACAGGGTGAGACTCTGTCTCAAAAAAAAAAAAAAAAATTCTCAGCTGGGTGCATTGACTCATGCCTGTAATCCTAACACTTTGGGAGGCAGAGCAGGAGGATCACTGGAGTCCAGGAGTTCAAGACCAGCCCAAACAATATGGCAAGACACATCTCTACAAAAAAATTAAAAAGTTAGCTGAGCATGGTGGCCCTCCTTGGCCTTCCAAAGTTCTGGGATTACAGACGTGAGCCACCACGCCCAGCTTATTTTTATGTTTGAGATGGGGATCTCCTTATGTTGCCCAGGCTGGTCTCGAACTCCTGGACTCAAGTGGTCCTCCCATCTTGGCTTCCCAAAGTCCTGGGATTAATTACAGTCATGAGCCAACACACCCAGCTGTATTTTTCCATTTTGGTGAAATCAGTATCACATGTTGAAGTCATGATCACATTGCATGTAGTATTTGGTGAGATGCCTATTCACTTAACATGATAGTGTAAGCATGTGCTCCTCTATTTTGAAAACATGATGTTTGATGGCTACATTGTATGAATGTGTTCTTTTTCTAGTGACTTTCATTATTTCCAGTATTATGCCAATCTAAATAATGAGTCTCATCCTGTCGCCCAGGCTGCTGGCTGGGCATGGTGGCTCACTCTCATAATTCCAGCACTTTGGGAGGCCACAGTGGGAGGATCACTTGAGCCTAGGGAATTCAAGATCAGCCTGGGCAATGTATCAAGACCCTGTCTCTTAAAAAAAAGAAAAAAATAGTGATAATACATGATGCCGTGAACATTCTTTGCACACATCTCATTATTTCTATAAGGAATTTGCCCACAGTCAAAGCTCTCCAAGAAAGTATGGGATGCTGTGTAATGTAGGGAGCTTCCTGTCGCTTAAGTGTGCAAGTAGACACTGGGAAATCACTGGGTAGAGGTTTGGCCCTGAGATTCAGGTGGAGAAAAGACAAGCAGAATTTCAGGCCCCTCTCACTATGGGTGAGATTTTATTTATTTATTTATTTATTTAAGACGGAGTCTCATTCTGTTGCCCAGGCTGGAGTGCAGTGGCGCAATCTCGGCTCACTACAAACTCTGCACCCCCAATTGCCCTGGTTCAAGTAATTCTCCTGCCTCAGCCTCCCGAGTAGCTAGGATTACAGGGGTGAACCACCCTTCCTGGCTAATTTTTTTTGTATTTTTAGTAGAGACAGGGTTTCACCATGTTGGCCAGGTTGGTCCCGAACTCTTGACCTCAAATGATTCACCTGCCTCAGCCTCCAAAAGTGCTGGGATTACAGGCGAGAGCCACCACGCCTGACCCTGAGATTTTAAAAACAATGATTTTTAGATGCTGTGATCTCAGCTTCTCTTTCCCCTTCCTTGGCAGATGTCTGGACTTTGAGAGGCAGGGGCTGTGCAAGGGCAAGGCATGATTTCATTAACCTCAGAGTCCTGGGACCTCAAAATCAAATTGACCACACGGAACGTCATAACATGCACAGGAAGAGGGATAATCATGGGGTAGAGCAGAAAGCCTGGCTTAAATTAGCAATTTACCATTCTCTGCAGGCTATAGCAGCCCCATTACTGGCCGGGGGGTGTGGGGTGGAATGGGGGGTGTCTGGGCTGTGTTCTACTGATTTATAGTTCCCAGTGCAGCTGCAGAAATCAGCAGCTTTGTCTCTGGCCAGGAAGGGTGTGTGCAGAAAGAAGCTTGTCTTCTGTAGATTTCCTAGTCTTTTCTTTTTTTTTTTTCTTTTTTGAGACAAAGCCTCACTTTATTGTCCAGGCTGGAGTGCAGTGACGTGATCTCGGCTCATTGCAACTTCCACTTCCTAAGTTCAAGTAATTCTGCCTCAGCCTCCCAAGTAGCTGGGATTACAGATGTGCACCACCATGCCTGGCTACTTTTTTTTTTGAGATGGAGTCTCGCTCTGTCACTCAGGCTGGAGTGCAGTGCTGTGATCTCGGCTTACTGCAACCTTCGCCTCCTGGGTTCAAGCGATTCTCCTGCCTCAGCCTCCTGAGTAGCTGGAATAACAGGCACATGCCACCACACCCGGCTAATTTTTGTATTTTTAGTAGAGACGGAGTTTAACCATGTTGATCAGGCTGGTTTTGAACTTCTGACCTCATGATCCGCCTGCTTCGGCCTCCCAAAGTGCTGGGATTACAGGTGTGAGCCACCGCACCTGGCCCAAGAAGTGAGTTCTTACACAGGACAGTCTGGCCTAGGGGCCACTGACAACACACGCCAGGCCTAAAGAACTCCAGGTTCACTGCGGCAAGGCCAACAGCAGGGGAGGCAGCCCTGTCCTTCAGTGACAGATGAACTAGGGTTCAAATCCCGGTGTGCTTCTTGCTGGCTGTCTACTGTTGGGCTCAGCATGCTGTTTTCTTATGTGTGAAATGGGGATGAGAGAAAAACTTCTATATCGTCAGTTGTACCCCTCGAAGTACCAGGCACAGTTCTAGGTGCTTGGGATCCAACAGTGATGAAGACACAGTCCTTGCCCTCATGGAGCTGACAGTCTAGCGGGGAAAAGATGGACAATAAACAAATAGATATAAGGCCAAGGCTATAAGCAGCGAAGTAAACTGAAACGGGCATTGGGTGAGAGGGCGGCGGGGCTGCAGTTGTACAGGCATAACTCAGCGATACTGTGGGTTGGGTTCCAGACCACTGCTATAAAGCGAATATCTCAAAGCAAGTCAAACACATTTTTTTGTTTCCCAGTGCATATAAAAGTTGTTTACAGCTGGCTGTGCTGGCTCATGCCTGTAATCCCAGCACTTGGGGAGGCCAAGATGGGCAGACTGCTTGAGCCCAGGAGTTCGAGACCAGCCTGGGCAACATGGCAAAACCCCATCTCTACAAAAAAATACAAAAATTAGCCAGGTGTGGTGACATGCATTAGTAGTCCTAGCTACTTGGGGAGGTTGAGATGGGAGGATCACTTGGGCCCGGGAGGTCGAGCCTGTAGTGAACCGAGATTGCGCCACTGCCACTGCAGTGCAGCCTGGCTGAAAGAGTCAGATCCTGTCACCAAAAAAAAAAAAAAAAAAAAGGCCGGGCGAGGTGGCTCACGCCTGTAATCCCAGCACTTTGGGAGGCTGAGGCGGATGGACCACAAGGTCAGGAGATTTAGACCATCCTGGCCAACGTGGTGAAACCCGTCTCTACTAAAAATACAAAAAAAGCTAGCCGGGCGTGGTGGCACATGCCTGTAATCCCAGCTACTCGGGAGGCTGAGACAGGGGAATTGCTTGAACCCAGGAGGCGGAGGTTGCAGTGAGCCGAGATTGTGCCACTGCACTCCAGCCTGGCAATAGAGCAAGACTCCGTCTCAGAAAAAAAAAATGTTTGCTTTTTGAGAGAGAGTCTTGCTCTGTCACCAAGGCTGGAGTGCAGTGGTGTGATCTCAGCTCACTGCAACCTTCACCTCCTGGGTTCAAGCAATTCTGTTGCCTCAGCCTCCTGAGTAGCTGGGATTACAGGTGCACACCTCCATGTGAGCCTGTAATCTAATTCTAATCACATTCTAATTCTAATTCTATACTGTAGTCTATAAAGCATGTCATAGCATTGTGTCTAAAAAACAATAAACATACTTCAATTTTAAAATACTTTTATTGCTAACAAGATGCTAATGATCATCTGAGCCTTCAGCAAATCATAATCTTTTTGCTGGTGAAAGGTCCTACTTCAATATTGATGGCTGCTGGTCGGGGTGGTGGTTGCTGACGGCTGGGGTGGCTGTGGCAATTTCTTAAGGCAACAGTGAAGTTTGCTGAATCAGTTGAGTCTTTCTTTCGTGAAAGAGTTCTCTGTAGCATGCACTGCTGTTTGATAGCATCTTACCAACAATAGAATTTCTTTCAGAATTGGAGTCAGTCCTCTCAAATCCTGTTGCTGCTTTATCAACTACATTCATGTTATATTCTAAATCCTTTGTTGTCGTTTCAACAAAGTTCACAGCATGTTCTTCACCGGGAGTAAATTCCATCTCAAGAAACCACTTTTGGCTAGACAGGGTGGCTCATGCCTATAATCCCAGCACTTTGGGAGGCTGAGATGGGTGCATCCCTTGAGGACAGGAGTTTGAGACCAGCCTGGGCAACATGACCAAACCTTGTATCTACAAAAAAAATATATATATACAAAAATTAGCCAGGCGTGGTGGTGTGCACCTGTAGTCCCAGCACTAGGGAGGCTGAGGTGGGAGGACTGCTGAAGTTGGGGAGGCAGAGGTTTCAGTGAGCCGAGATTGTACCACTGCACTCCAGCCTGGGTGACAGAGCAAGACCCTGTCTCGAAAACAAAACAAAACCAAAAGAAACCACTTTCTTTCTTTTTGATTTTTGTCTCACTGTGTTGCCCAGGCTGGAGTGCAGTGGCTCTTCACAGGCAAGACCATAACTCACTACAGCCCCAAACTCCTGGGCCCAAGTGATCCTCTTGCCTCAGTCTCCTGAGTAGCTGGGAATACAGACACATGCCATCGCGCCTGGCTTCAAGAAACCACTTTCTTGCTCATTTATAAGCAGTAACTTCTCAGCCGAGCGCAGTGGCTCATGCCTGTAATCCCAGCACTTTGGGAGGCCGAGGCAGGAGGATCATGAGGTCAGGAGTACGAGACTAGCCTGGCCAACATGGTGAAACGCCGTCTCTACTAAAAATACAAAATATCATCCAGGTGTGGTGGCGCATGCCTGTGATCCCAGTTACTAGGGATGCTGAGGCGAGAGAATTGCTTGAACCCAGGAGGCAGAGGTTGCAGTAAGCTGGGATCGAGCCACTGCACTCCAGCCTGGGTAACAGAGCAAGACTCCATTTTGAGGAAAAAAAAAAAAAGAAAGAAAAAACACTTTCTTGCTCATCTATAAGAAGCAACTTCTCATCCATTAAATTTTTTTCATGAGATTGCAGCAGCAGCGATTCAGTCACCTCTTCAGGCTCCACTTCTAATTCTAGTTCTCTTGCTATTTCTACTACATCTGCAGTTACTTCCTCCACTGAAGCCTTGAACCCCTCAAAGTCACCCATGAGGGCTGGAATCAACTTCTTTCAAACTCCTGTTAATATTGGTTTTTCCCCCCCGAGAGACACAGTCTTACTTTGTTGCCCAGACTGAGTGCAGTGATCATAGCTCACTTCAGCCTCAAACTCCTGGGCTTCAATGATCCTCTTGCCTCAGTTTCCCAAGTAACTGGGATTGCAGGTTTGTGCTACCATGTCTGGCTAATTTATTTACTTTTTATTTTTATTTTTGTAGAGCTGGAGTTTCTGTGTTGCCCAGGCTGGTCTGGAGCCCTTGGCCTGACAGGATCCTCCCACCTCAGCCTCCCAAAGTCCTGGATTACAGGTGTGAGCCACCACGCCTGGCCACAAGTGTTCGTAATGACAGCTAGAACGGTGAATTCTTTCCAGCTTTCAATTTACTTTATCCATATCCATGAGAGGAATCACTATCTATGAGACCTCTAACCTTACAAAATGTATTTCTTAAATAATAAGACTTAAAAAATACTTGATTGCTTGATCCATGGGCTGTAGATTGGATGTTGTGTTAGCAGGCATGAACACAACTTCATTTCCTGGTACCTCTCCATCAGAGCTCTTGGGTGACTAGGTGCATTGTTAATGAGCAGCAATATTTTGAAAGGAATCTTTTTTTCTGAGCAGTTTGTCTCAACAGTGGGCTTAAAATACTCCATCAACCACGCTGTAAACAGATGTGCTGTCATCCAGGCTTTGTTGTACCATTTAGAGGGCACAGGCAGAGTAGATTTAGCATAATTCTTAAGGGCCCTAGGGTTTTGGGAATGGTTAATGAGCAAAGTCACTAGTTGCGTTAGCCCCTAATGAGTCAGCTTGGCTGGGTGCGGTGGCTCATACCTGAAGCCGAAGAGGGAGGGTCGCTTGAGCTCAGGAGTTCGAGGCTACATTGAGCTATGATCGTGCCACCGCACGCCAGCCTGAGTGACAGAGTGAGACCCTGTCTTTAAACAAAAACAAACCAAACAAACAAAAAAACTGGTGCGGTGGCTCACTCCTGTAATTCCAGCACTTTGGGAGGCTGAGGCAGGTGGATCACCTGAGGTCAGGAGTTTGAGAACCAGCCTGACCAACATGGTGGAACCCTATCTCTACTAAAAATACAAAAATTAGCCGGGTGCGATGGTGCGTGCCTGTAATCCCAACTACTCATGAGACTGAGTCAGGAGAATCGCTTGAACCCAGGAGGCGGAGGTTGCAGTGAGCTGAGATCATGCCACTGCGCTCCAGCCTGGGTGACAGAGTGAGACAGTCTCAAAAAAAAAAAAAAAAAAACAGAGAGCGAGAGCATCAATCTGTCCTTGAAGCTTTGTAGGCAGGCACTGACTTCTCTCTAGGAGTGAGCGTCCTAGACAGCATCTTATTCCAGTAGAAGGCTGTTTTGTCTCCACTGAGGCTCTGTTGTGTAGCGTAGCCACTTTCATCAGTGATTTTTAAGCCTCATGAACCAGCCTCAGCCAGCTTCAGAGCTTCAGGCTTTTCTTCCACAGTTTCCTCACCTCTCTCAGCCTTCTTAGAATTAAAGAGAATTGGGGCCTTACTCTGGATTAGGCATTGGTTTAAGGGAATGTTATGATTGGCTTGATCTTCTCTTTAGACCACTCAAACCTCCATATCAGCAGTAGGCGTATTTTTTTTTTTGCCACAGGATCTTGCTCTGTTGCCCAAGCTAGAGTGCAGTGGTGCAATCTCGGCTCACTGCAGCCTCGACTTCCCAGGCTCAGGTGATTTTCCCATCTCAGCCTCCTGAGTAGCTGGGACTACAGGCATACGCCACCATGCCCGGCTAATTTTTTGTAGAGATGAAGTCTCATTGCCAAGGGTGGTCTGCCCACCTTGGCCTCCGATTACAGGCATGAGCCAATGCTCCTGGCCAGTTTTGTTTTCTTATCATTTGTGTGTTCACTGGAGTAACACTTCTAATCTCTTTCAATAACTTTTCTTTTATATTCACAACTGTTTGGCTTCAACAGGCCTCCTAACTTTCAGCCTATTTTGGCTTTCAACATGTCTTCCTCACTAAGCTTACTTCTAGATTTTGATCTAAAGTGCAAGACATGTGACCCTTTCTTTTTCTTTTTCTTTTTTGAGACAGTGTCTCACTCTGTCACCCAGGCCAGAGTGTAGTGGCTCACTGCAGCCTCGACTGCCAGGTCTAAGTGATCCTGTTTCCTCAGCCTCCCAAGTAGCTGGGACCACAGGTGTGTGCCACCATACTCAGCTAATTTTTTAATTTTTTTGTAGAGATAGAGCCCACTTTGTCGTCCAGGCTAGTCTTGAACTCCTGAGCTCAAGCAATCCTTCCACTTCAGCCTCCCAAAGTGCTGTGACTGTAGCTGTGAGCCACTGCACCTGGCCCTTTCCTTCACTTGAACACTTAGAGGCCATTGTAGAGTTATTAACTGACCTAATTTCAATATCATTGTGTCTCAGGGAATAGAGAGGCCTCAGGAGAGGGAGGGAGATGGAGTAACAGCTGGTCAGTGGAGCGGTCAGGATGTACACATTTATCAATTAAGTTCATCTTACAGGGGTGTGGTTTGTGGCAGCCCAAAAAATTACAATGGTAGCATCCAAGGTCACTGATGGCTGGGCATGGTGGTCACGCCTGTAATCCCAGCACTTTGGAAGGCTGAGGCGGGAGAATCACTTGAGCCTAAGAGTTCAAGACCAGCCCTGGCAACATGAGACTCCATTTCTGTAACATGAAAAACAAATAGCCAGGTGTGGTGGGACATGCCTGTAGTCCTACCTGCTTGGGAGGCGGAGGTGGAAGGATTGCTTGAGCCTGGGAGGTCAAGGCTGCAGTGAGCTGTGAGGATGCCACTGAACTCCAGCCTGGGCAACAGAGTGAGTACCCGGTCTCAAAAAAAATACCGCTGATCACAGATAGCCATAAGAGATATAATAATTATGAAAAGTTCAAAATATTGAAAGAATTAGCAAAATATGACACAGACACAAAGTGTGCACTTGCTGTTGGAAAAATTGTGCCATAGACTTGCTCATAGCAGGGTTACCGCAAACCTTCAATTTGTAAAAAACGCAGTATCTACAAAGTGCCTTAAACAGGACATACCTGTATGTGGAGAGGTCAAAGAAGAGGAGACAGATGAGCAGAAGACTGTTGCTCGGAGGAAGAGTGTTTCAGGCGGAGGGAACAGCGAGGGCAAAGGTTAAGGGAGATAATGCTCTGTGGCCTTAGCGCAGGGCCTGACCCACAGCTGGAAGCCGCTGGTGACAATGATGCCTTTTGGATCATTGCCCAGCACTTGGGAACCAGGGGCAGGAATTAAGCCAGGGTGGAGACGCTGCTTCTCCTGGCCCCGCCAGATGCCCCTGCAGGACAGATGGAGATCATCTGTTTCCCTTGGTTACAAAAACTCATCCTCCCACAGTGCTGGGAAATACCCCACATCTAGTGATTTTCCACTCCTCCATGAGGGGAGGGAATGGCGCTGTCCTGCTGGGAGGGGCAGGTTAGCCACAAGACACTCCTTCCACCTGCCTAGGCCTTGTCATCCCATGTAAGAGAGGGCTCAACAGCAAAGCATAGCATACTGACTCGGCCAGAGTTAACACCAAAAATAGAACTGCTGACCTTTTTCTCTTCTTTCTTCTTTTATTTTAAGACAGGGTCTCGTGCTGTTCCCCAAGCTGGAGTGCAGTGATGCGATTATGGCTCGCTGCAACCTCAACTGCCTGGGCTCAAGTGATCCTCCCACCTCAGCCTCCTGAGTAGCTGGGACCACAGGCAACACCATGCGTGGCTAATTCTTTTATTATTTGTAGAGATGGGGTCTCACTGTGTCGCCCAGGCTGGTCATGAACTCCTGGACTCAAGCGATCCTCCTGCCTTGGCCTCCCAAAGTGCTGGGATTACAGGCGAGCCACCATACCTGGCCGAGCTTTCTTGGGTGCTGACAGCGTGGCCAGCTTTGTGCCAAGATCTGTGTGAAGCATCGCACATAGGTTATCTCATTTAGCCAACTCTGTGAGACTGGTACCATGTTTCTCTCCATTTGACAGATGAGAAAACTGTAGGCTCAGAGATGATAATTCACTTGCCCAGGGCCGCAGTTAGGAGGTGGCAGAGCCAGCCTTTGAACTGAGGCCCTCTTGACTCTCAGAGCTCAGGTGTACAAAATGTCCATGAAGCAATGTCCATGAAAAAGGTTGAACCTATGATACCCTCTGATTCCCACTGTGGAAAATGACTTTTTCATATAGCCAGGGATTGGGAGAGGCAGTGAAGCAGAGCAGACTTGTTTGTAATGTCATTAAAATAATTTTTTTTTTTGAGATGGAGTTTCGCTCTTGTTACCCAGGCTGGAGTGCAATGGCGTGATCTCGGCTCACCGCAACCTCCGCCTCCTGGCTTCAGGCAATTCTCCTGCCTCAGCCTCCTGAGTAGCTGGGATTACAGGCACGCACCACCATGCCCAGCTAATTTTTGTATTTTTAGTAGAGAGGGGGTTTCACCATGTTGCCCAGGATGGTCTCGATCTCTTGACCTTGTGATCCACCCGCCTCGGCCTCCCAAAGTGCTGGGATTACAGGCGTGAGCCACCACGCCCGGCCAAAATAATTTTTTAAATAATCCATTGTTAATAAACAAAAGAAAAGTGAAGCTCTTTTGGGTCCCAGGCAGAGAGATGGCGTAAGAAGTAACAGGCCAGGCGCAGTGGCTCCTGCCTGTAATCAAGCACTTTGCGAGGCCGAGGTGGGAGGATCGCTTGAGCCCAAGAGTTCAAGACCAGCCTGGGCAGCATAGGGAGGCCCCATCTCTATAAGAAATACAAAATTAGCCATGAATGGTGGCACACACCTGTAGTCCCAACTACTTGGGAGGCTGAGGTGGAGGGATTGCTTGAGCCCGGGAGGTGGAGGCTGCAGTGAGCTGTGATTGTGCCACTGCACTCTAGGCTGGGTGGCAGAGTGAGACTCTGTCTCAAAAAAAAAAAAAAGTAACATACAGCATGGCCAAAAGTTTGGCATCTGTCTGGGCTTTTTGGAAGACCTGGCTTTGGATCTCAGTTCTCTCTGTTCATTCTACACTCCTGGATGGGCACCACTCATCTTTTGGGTCACAGTTTCTTCTGTAAACAAAATGGGAATATACTGAGACCCACTTCCTGGGGTGGGTGTGATTCAAATGAGAGAATGTGTATGATGCTCTGCACGGGGGCTCCCTAGCCCCTTGTCCTCAAAGGTTATCTCTTTGTTGGGGAGCTGGGCCGGGACAGATTAGGGAAACTAACATCCACACCACAGTCAGGAAGAATGATAAACTTGTGGACGTTATTTACATGGAATTGTGGGACTGAAATATTAACCTGGCAGATGGTATGGACTCAAATTCATTAAGAACGGAGAAATTACAGCTGTGGCAAAATGAGCCAGTGTTTGACAACATTAGAAGACTCTCTACAGGAGACCTTACGTGCGAAATCTCACTGGGTCTTCACAACACTTGCATGAGGTAGGAACAATGTAATGTGACCATTTTACAGGTAAAGAAGCTGAGGCTCAAGATGAAAGGCTTTTCCCAAGTGCACCTGGTTAGTAAGCATCTGACAGCAAAGCCCCCCAGGTGGTGGTGGGTGTCACTGCCCTTTTCCAGCCCAGGAGACTGTGTGGTTCCCTGGCACCAGCCTCTGCCTAGTGCATGGGCTTTGGGTGGGTATCAGGCATGATCCTATCAGAGAAAAAGCACCAGTAGGATATATTTCCAGGATCTGGCTTCTACAGCTGTGGGGTCTGGCTGGGCAAGTCTGAAACTGGTAGGTGGAAAACTCAGGCAGGAGCTGATGCTGCAGGTGGAGTTTCTTCTGGGAAATCCGTTTTGTTCGAAGGTCTTTGAACTGATTGGAAAAGGCCAACTTGGATGATCAAGGATAATCTCCTTAAAGTCAGCTGACTGCTGATGCTAACCACAGCTACAAAATCCTTTCCCAGCAACACCTCGATTAGTGTCTGATAAAATGGCCGGGTTCTATAGTCTAGCCAAGTTGACACATCAGACCAACCGTCCTGGGGCCAGACAGACCTGGGCTTCAGTCCTGGTGCTACAACCAGTCAGCTGTGTTCCGCTGGGCAAGTTTCTCTGCCTCTCTGATCCTCAGTCCCCTCATCTACCAAATGCCGTGGCAGTGCTTACTGCAGTTGGTTATCAGGATTAAATGCAATGATATAAATCACAGTATCTTCACCCAGTACCTGTCACCTAGAGAGAGGGAAGACATGCACAAAAGTAGGTGGTCACGAACCAGTGTTTGTTGTTGTTGTTGTTGTTGTTGTTGTTTGTTTGGTTTGAGATGGAGTCTCGCGCTGTCGCCCAGGCTGGAGTGCAGGGGCGCAATCCTCCAGTTGCCTGGTTCAAGCGATTCTCCTGCCTCAGCCTCCAGAGTAGCTGGGATTATAGGCACACAGCACCTGGCTAATTTTTGTACTTTTAGGAGAGACAGGGTTTCACCGTGTTGACCAGGCTGGTATCAAACTCCTGATCTCAGGTGATCCTCCCTCCTTGGCCTGCCAAAGTGCTGGGATTACAGGTGTGAGCCACCGCGCCCAGCCTTGAACCAGTGTGTCCTCGTGACAGTGCTGCTGCTTGTTTCTGTGCCTGCATTCCCTTTACCAGTTGCTCCTGCAGGGCAGGAACTGTGTGGTATTCATCTTCAATCCTGTTTTCTAGCTTAGTCTTCTTTCTCTCTCTCTCTCTATTTCTCTCTTTCTCTCTCTCTTTTCTCTCTTTCTCTCTTCTTTCTTTCTTGACAGGGTTTCTTTTTCCCTCCCTCCCTTCCTTCCTTCCATCCGTCTTTCTTTTTCTTTCTTTGTTTTTTTGAGACAGGGTCTTATTGTGTCATCCAGGCTGGAGTGTAGTAGCTCTATCTCAGCTCACTGCAACCTCCATCTCCCGGGCTCAAATGATCCTCCCACCTCAGCCTCCTGAGTAGCTGGGACTGCAGGCGTGTGCTACCATGCCAGCTAATTTTAAAATTCTTAACAAAGACAAGGTCTCCCTATACTGCCCAGGCTGGTCTCGAACTCCTCAGCTCAAGTGATCCGCCCCCCTCGGCCTCCCAAGGTGCTGGGATTATAGATGTGAGTCCCTGTGCCCATCCAAGTACTTCTTAAATATCCAGATGACAATTTGTTAATGTGATTTGCTCTGTGGAGTTGTTGGGATCTATAATAAAAATCCCGCAACTATGAGACAAGAGGGCAGTAAGGTGTGCAGGAACCTCAGGCTGCTGTCTCCTTCAGAGAAACCCCTTACTTTTCAGCTTAGAAAAATCTTTCCTCCAGGGAGCCTTCTCTGATTGCTCCCCACTGCCCTCCAGCCAACAGGTAACCCTCCTCTGTGTTCCCACCGTGTCGTGTGTGTCCCCCGCCATTGGAGCAGGGACTATGCACTATTTCGGACACCTGATTGCTCCCGTGCTCTGTTCTCCCCACCATGAGTAGGTGTGGGGTGGAAGGAGTATATCCTTTGTTCATAGCTGGAGCCCCGGCAGAGGGTCCAACACTCAGACAGCATGTCACTAGGTGTTTGTACAAGGCGCATGTCCTATTTCCAGAGGCCCATGGGCTGGTATGCCACATCCTTGCCGGACTCTGCTTTCTTGGGCCCCCATCGTGCCTCCTGCCCCATCCCTGGTCCAGCCATCCCTAAGCCAGAAGCAGAGCCAGGGTGGTGGGAAGGAGCTGCTCTTCCCTGGCTGCGATGAGTGTTGCTCTCGAACTGAGCTGAATGGGCATCTGTCCTGTTTCTCGTTGAGTGTGACCTGGCCGGCCTCCCTGCTCACGTTCAACTCTGGGGCCTGGATTTCTCTGTTCCAGCCTTTAATCTTCTCCTATGACATGCTCTCTGGGCTTCATTATAATTAACCACTTTCCTTCCTCAGGCTGTGCCAAAACTGAGCTAATTAATTTCTGGCCACTTGCCACTCTCGTTAAGTGGTGGGCAGGGATGCAGCCTGCAGCTCTTGCTGTCCAGCTGGGCTTGTTTTGCCAGTCGTGGAGGGCAACCACCCTTTGTCTGCAAATAGAGGGAGCCCCAGCTGGACCCTGGCTGACTGGCAGTTGCTTCATTGAAGCTTCTCCATTGAAGAGCCTTTGGGATCACTACTGTAGATGTGCCTTGGTTTCCTCGTTTGTAAAATAAAGGGAATGAACTCCACCTGCAGGGAGTAGATTGGGGTTGGTTAGGAGTGTGGGTTCTGGAGTCCAAGGAACCAGAGGCCTAACCTAGGCCCTGCTACCCCCAGCTGTGGGCCTCTGGGTGAGTTACTTCACCCCTCTGAGCCTCAACGTTCCCCACCTGTAAGATGGGGAGAGCAGCGCTCCCCTCCTTGGCAGTTGTGTGGATTCAGTGGGTTTATGCACACATGGCTGCCACTTAGGAGCGAGACTGGCACATGTAAGTGCTCGTAAACACTCTTCCCGGCCAGTGTTCATTCTAGGCTAACATTCTATATTCCTGACGGAAAAAGGCCTTCTGTTGTGAGAGCTGGGGTGTGGAGGAATTTTAACAGACATTGCTTCTGTGTTTTAGGCCATGGCTGCTGAGATGGCTAACCCCTTTGTGTTAGTTCCCTAGGGCTGCTGTAGCAAATTGCTGTAAACTGGGAGACTTAAAACAGCAGACATTTCACAGCTCAGGGGGCTAGAAGTCTGCAGTCAAGGTGATGGCCGGGCTGTGCTCCCTCTGAAGGTGCCGTGGGAGAATCTTGCTGTCCCGGCTTCTGTGGTTGCTTGCAATCCTTGGCATTCCAGCTAACTCACTCTAATTTTTTCCTGTTTTCACATGGCCTTGTGTGTCTCTGTGTCTTGGGTCCTTTTTTTGGAACAGGGATTCTCTCTCTTGCTCAGGCTGGAGTGCAGTGGCATGAACACTGCTCACGACTTCCCGGGCTCAAGCAATCCCAAGTAGCTGGGACCACAGGGATGCGCCACCATACCTGGCTATTTTTTTTTTTTTTTGTAGGGGACAGAGTCTTGCTCTGGCTCCCAGGCTGGAGCGCAGTGGCGCAATCTCCACTCACTGCAAACTCCGCCTCCTGGGTTCAAGCGATTCTTCTGCCTTAGCCTCCCGAGTAGCTGGGACTACAGGCGCATGCCATAATGCCAGCTAATTTTTTTATTTTTAGTAGAGATGGGGTTTCACCATATTGGCCGGGCTTGTCTTGAACTCCTGACCTTGTGATCTGTCCACCTGCACCTCCCAAAGTGCTGGGATTGCAGGTGTGAGCCATCCCACCCGGCCCCGGCTATTTTTTTATAGCAGTGGTCCCCAACCTTTTTGGCATCAGGGACCAGTTTCATGGAAGACAGGTTTTCCATGGACAGGGGTAGGGTGGGGGTGGGGGACGGGGATAGTTTCGGGGGGATTCAAGCACATTAAATTTATTGTGCCCTTTATTTCTATCATTATTACATATAATGAAATAATTATACAACTCACCATAAGGTAGAATCAGTGGGACTCCTGAGCTTGTTTTCCTGCAACTAGATGGTCCCATCTAGGAATGAAGAGAGGCAATGACAGGTCATCAGGCATTAGATTCTCATAAGGAGCTTGATCCCTTGCATACCTAGATCACAATAGGATTCATGCTCCTGTGAGGGTCTAATGGCACAGCTGATCTGACAGGAGGCGGAGCTCAGGTGGTAATGCCAGCAGTGGGGAGCGGATATAAATACAGGTGAAGCTTCACTTGCCCACTGCTCACCTCCTGTTGTGTGGGCCGGTTCCTATAAAACAGGGTTGGGCACCCCTGTTTTATGGAGAGTCTCACCATATTGCCCAGGCTAGTCTTGAACTCCTGGACTCAAATGATCTTCCTGCCTCAGTCTTCCAAAGTGTTGGGATTACAGGCGTGAGCCATCACACCCGACCCTCTCTTCTTGTAAGGACACCAGTCATATAAGGACCCACCCTAATCTAGTATGGCCTCATCTTCACTAATTACATTTACAAAGTCCCTATTTCCAGATAGTGTCACGTTCCGAGGTCCTGGGTAGACATGGGTTTTGGGGCACACTATTGACTTCAGTCTACCCTCCCAAGGCTTACTTTCCTCCTCTGTACAGTCAGGATAGCAGCAATTTCATAGGGTTTTTGGAGGGATTAAATGAGATGATCTCTGTAAATGTCATAGTAACATTCAATAGAATGTGTCAGTTGTGTAAGCACTGAGTCCGCATAGCTGCTGGGATGGAGGTGGTGGTGACGTGATGACGGTGATTGAGATGGCTCCGTTCATGGACCTACCTACACTGGTTACTCACTGAACACAGGGACCTAGAGTGTAGACATCTGCTAAGAGCCGGGGCCTTGTCAGAAATTCTGAAGTCTTGGACTTCCCCTTTGGCCTCAGCCACCTTGAACCTCATCAGAGACTTAGTTCCTAGGAAGTCAGCTTGGAGAAGCAGAAGGAACTTGGTTTCCCAGAAGTCAGGAGAACTGATTTTCTGTGTGACCTTGCACAACTGTTTTCCCCTCTCCAGGCCTCAGTTTCCCCATCTGTAAAGCGGGAGGGGAGGTTTGAACTCATTGTTACAGATTGGAGCCTCTTCCAGTGCTGAAGTTCCAACACAGGGCTCTGTGTCCCACCCCAATGATGGCAGGTTACCAAGAGCCAGCAGAGAAGTTAGGGGCCCTGGGACTCCAGGGACACCTCAAAAATACATTTTGGATCCGTCTTGTTCACTTGAGCAAGAGAAGCCATTATGTTACGGGTGGACCAGGCGGAGTGCTAGGAACATGGCAGGGATTACCTCATTTGGTCTTCCCCACACCCTCACGAGGCAGGAAAGACCATTGTAACCAGTTCACGGAGGAGTAAACTGAGGCTCAGAGAAGTTAGAGCTCACCCAAGATCAATGCAATTAGGGACAGAGTTGGGGCTTTGATAGGTGTGTCCAGTGTCAAAGTCCATGCTTCTCCTTGGGCTGCCCTTTCTCTGGTTGTTGTAAGAGATGGGACCTAAAGCTGTCGCCCAGGCTGAAATGCAGTGGCTATTCACAGGTGCGATCGTGGCACACCACTGCCTTGAACTCCCAGGCTCAGGTGATCCTCCTGCCTCAGCCTCCCCAGTAGCTGAGACTACTTGTACTTTTTTTTTTGAGACGGAGTTTCGCTCTTGTTACCCAGGCTGGAGTGCAATGGCGCCATCTGGGCTCACCGCAACCTCCGCCTCCTGGGTTCAGGCAATTCTACCTCAGCCTCCTGAGTAGCTGGGATTACAGGCATGCGCCACCATGCCCGGCTAATTTTTTGTATTTTTAGTAGAGACGGGGTTTCACCACGTTGACCAGGATGGTCTCGATCTCTTGACCTCGTGATCCACCCGCCTCGGCCTCCCAGAGTGCTGGGATTACAGGCGTGAGCCACCGCGCCCGGCAACTACTTGTACTTTTATCGGATTAGTTCCCTAGGGCTGCCAAAATAAATTACTGCAGACTTGATGGCTTAAAACACAAATTTAGTCTATGGCCATACCACCCTGAACGTGCCTGATCTCATCTGATCTCAGAAGTTAAGCAGGGTTGGGCCTGGTTAATACTTGGATGGGAGACCTTCTGTGAATAATGGGTGCCATAGGCTTTTAAATAAATATTTAAATATAAAAAAAAAAAGCCCCAGAAATTTAGGCAGGGCACGGTGGCTCATGCCTGTAACCCCAGCACTTTGGGAGGCCAAGGCAGGTGGATCACCTGAGCGTGGGAGTTCAAGACCAGCCTGACCAACATGGAGAAACACTGTCCCTACTAAAAATACAAAATTAGCCAGGTGTGGTGGTGCATGCCTGTAATCCCAGGTATGCAGGAGGCTGAGGCAGGAGAATTGCCCGAACCCAGGAGGCAGAGGTTGCGGTGAGCCGAGATCTTGCCATTGCACTCCAGCCTGGGCAACAAGAACGAAACTCTGCCTCAAAAAAAAAAAAAAAAAAGAAAGAAAGAAAAAGAAAAGAAAAGAAACACACAGAAATTCACTCTGTCACAATCCTGGAGGCCAGAAATCCAAAATCAAGCTGGCAGCAGGGCTGTGCTTTCTCTGAAGTCTCTTGGGGAGAATCTTTCCTCGCTTCTTCCCGTTTCTGGTGGCTCCAGGCTTAGTATGCGGCTACATCATCTAATCTCTGCCTTCCTCTGCACACGGCGCTCTCCTCTTCTCTTCCAAGGACACTTGCCGCTGGAGTTAGGGTCCACCTCGATGATCCAAGATGGGCTCGAGATCCTTCACTTAATTATGTCTGCAAATGATTTTGCATTTATATTGAGCAGTTGTTATTTTTGAGCACTCGAAAAGCAATTGGGAATAAAATTAATTCTAAATACTCCAGCAATCCACACCGGATTTGGTTGGAGACCAAACGAGCTTTGGTCTAGGCTGGAGCCGTTTGTTCCGTTTGGCTCCTGGGGTGCCACAGGGTCAGTGGGGCTGGGTGTAGAAGTTCTCCCCTTGTTGCCGTTGTTACTGGTTTTGATTTTAGGTCTCTTGCCCCCACTTTGAACTCATGGGCTGTTGTGCATCAGTGGGAAAAAATCCCCTCAGTTTAGTTAAGGACAAATTAGCTACCTTGGCTAAATAATCAGAGTGAACGTTTCCCCCACCACCGGCGGAGCTGAGTCATGTCAGACTTCAGGGTAAACAGGGTCAGGCCCAGGCATCCTTCAGGGGACCTGGGCTGGTCCAGGGTGAGCATGGGAGAAGGTAGGAAGGGAGGGAGGGAGGGAGAAGGATGAAAGGAGAGAGTGCAAGGGGGAGGCAGGGTGAGGAGGAAGAGATGCCCCAATCTGATCTCTTTGGTCTGTGGCTCGTTACCGCGG
This sequence comes from Aotus nancymaae, assembly GCF_030222135.1. Lineage (NCBI taxonomy): Eukaryota > Metazoa > Chordata > Mammalia > Primates > Aotidae > Aotus > Aotus nancymaae. Next base: position 25,435,649 of record NW_026988467.1, read on the forward strand.
ATCAGGGCACCTTGACACCTGCACACAGGATTCCTCCAGTAAGCGCTGTGTCTCCTCTGAGCCTGGCCCTGTGATGGGTGCTGGGAGGCAGCGTGAAGGGGACACAGTTCCTGCCTGAAGGATGTCCCAGTCTAGTGTGTAAGACAGACAATGAACATTTGTTCATTTCACAAATATGTTTTGAGTGCCTGCTTTGTGCTGGGTGCTGCTGTAGGTTCTAGGCTCTTCATGAGAGCCAAGACAGATGTGATTCCTGCCCACTGGGAGCTTATATATATATGAAATGGAGTCTCACTCTGTCCCTCAGGCTGGAGTGCAGTGGCGTAATCATAGCTCACTGCAGCCTCTACTTCCTGCACTCAAGTGATCCTCCCACCTCAGCCTCCTGAGTAGCTGGGACTACAGGCATGAGCCACTACCTGGCAAAAAGAGTATGTGAAGGACACAGAGTACTTCGGGTCTACAGGACAGAAGCTAAAACCGAAGCCAAGAAGAAGACACTGGGGTTTTGGGGAAGAGCACTGGGTTTGACTCTCTGCTCAGCCTATTTCTCACTCTGCAGCCTTGGGCAAGTTCCTCTCCTTCTGTCTATAAATTGGAAATATTAAACACTGTCTGTCCCAGAGTAAGGATTAAATAATGTAAAATGTGGTGCCAGGCACAGTGGCTCATGCCTGTAATCCCAGCACTTTGGGAGGCCAAGGTAGGTGGCTCACTTGAGGTCAGAAGTTCGAGACCAGCCTGGCCAACATGGTGAAACTCCATCTCTACTAAAAATACAAAAATAAGCTGGATGTGATGGCAGTCACCTGTAATCCCAGCTACTCGGGAGGCAGAGGCAGGAAAATCGCTTGAACCAGGAGGCGGAGGTTGCAGTAAGCTGTACTCTAGCCTGGGTGACAGAACAAGACTTTGTCTCAAAAAAATAAAAAATTTAAATATAAAATAAATAAATAAAATAAAATGCTTATATCAGTGCCTGGAACGTAGTAAGTGTCCAACATGTGTTTATTATCTGTTAAAAAACAAAACCGGGCGGGGCATGGTGGCTCACGCCTGTAATCCCAGCACTTTGGGAGACCAAGGCGGGTGGATCACCTGAGGTCAGGAGTTCGAGACCAGCCTGACAACATGGAGAAACCCTGTCGCTACTAAAAATACAAAATTAGCCAGGTTTGATGGCTCATGCCTGTAATCCTAGCTATTTAGGAGGCTGAGGCAGGAGAATCACTTGAACCTGGGAAGTGGAGCTTGTGGTGAGCTGAAATCGCACCATTGCACTCCAGCCTGGGCAACAAGAGTAAAACTCCATCTCAAAAAAAACCCAAAACCAAAACAAAAAAACCAAACACAGGTGGAAGGAGCCCGTAAATCACACCGGAGAAAGACCTAGCACACAGTTATTATCCATAAATACTGGCTGCTACCCCCTTGGAATCAGAGGTATACATTTTGTTCTGAATTGACCTCTCCGATTTGCTCCACTGGGCCCCACATTCGTGCCTGTGACATGGTTCTGATGTTTGTAAGTCTGTCTGTCCCTGACCCCACCTAGGCTGTGAGCACTGTCTCCAAATCCTTAAACCATAGCAGGGTTGGGGAATATGTGAGAAGCAGATGAGTGTGCTACAGCGTGGGCTCATCCCCAGCCCGCCTGGCTCCTCGCCATGGCCAAGGTTTCACAGGTGCAGGAGGCTGGGGGAACGTGGACACAGACTCAAGAGGTTATGAGCTTAGGCTCTGGAAACCAGACAGATCTGCATGTGAATCCTGTCACCGTCACTTCGTAGCTATGTGTCTTTGGGTGAGCATCTAACTTAGCTCATTTGCAGAATGAGGCTGAGATGAAATCCTGCATTCACTGCTTTTGGCATAGTGCTTGGCGCATAGGAGAACATTGCCTAAAGGAGACAAAACAACCCACCCAAAGCTGTCGGCGGTCTCCCATTAACACCTTGCACAAAGGAGGGAATGTATTGACCTTCTGGGCACTGGGCGTTTATTTACTTATTTTTATTTATTTGTTATTATTATTTTTGAGACAGAGTCTTGCTCTGTCACCCAGGCTGGAGTGCAGTGGCGTGATCTCAGCTCACTGCAGCCTCTGCCTCCCGGGTTCAAGCGATTCTCCTGCCTCACCCTCCTGAGTAGCTGGGACTACAGGCATGCATCACCACACCTGGCTAATTTTTTTTTGTATTTTTAGTAGAAATGGGGTTTCACTATGTTAGCCAGTCTGGTCTTGAACTCCTGGCCTTGAGTGGTCTGCCCACCTCAGCCTCCTAAAGTGCTGAGATTACAGGCATGAGTCACCGCGCCAGCCTTGTTTTTATTTTATGAGACAGGATCTGGCTCTGTCACCCAGGCTGGAGTGCAGTGGCACGATCACGGCTTACTGCAACCTCAACCTCCTAGACTCAAGCGATCCTCCTGCCTCAGCCTCTGGGGTAGCTGGGACTACAGGCACACGCCACCCCAGCTAACTTTTGCACTTTTTGTGGAGATGGGGTTTGCCATTTGCCCCAGCTGGTCTCCAGCTCCTGAGCTCCAGCGATCTACCTGCCTCAGCCTCCCAAAACGCTAGGACCACAGGGCATGAGCCACTGCACCTGGCTTGGGCACCGGGCATTTAGATATCGGCTGCTCTAACTAACTGCTCTGGCTTTGCCTTGAGAGAACATTCTTACTAGAAGCTTACTTGTCAGTCAGCACTTGGGTATTCAGTTGAGAAGCCCAGCTCTCCAGAGGCCCAGGAACGAGTGTGGATTGAATGTGGCCTGGCTGTGCAGGGTACTACCAGTCTCCATCAAACTGAAGGAAAATTAATCGAGGTGGTGATGATCCCCCTGCAGCGGGGGCTTGTTTAACAGAGGAGTGTAGGGCTCTGAAACAAACATGCGTAGCCACTCGGTGCTTGGTGTTAAGGAAGCTTTGGGGATTTGGAGTCAGAAAGACAGCAAAGCATTTCCCAGAGGTATCTCAGGGTCAACAGAGGTTCAGCCGGAGCTTTCCAGTCCCTACCACCTGATTGGATCCAATAGGTGATGATTAAACCCCAAAAGAAAAAAGCAGTCCAGGTATAGTGGCTCATGCTTGTAATCTCAACATTTTGGGAGGCTGAAGTGGGAGGATCACTTGAGTCCAGGAGTTCGAGACCAGCCTGGACAACATAGCGAGATCCCATCTCTACAAAAAAATAATTAAAAAAATTAGTTTGGTGTGATGGCACACACCTGTAGTCTTAGCTACTTGGGGGAAAAAAAAGAAAAGGAAGAAAAATAACCAGGTTGGGGGGGTACCAAAAGGGCGGCAATTTTCAACTACACACTGGCCCGTAAGCTGCACACTTTTACACATGTGGCTCATGGAAAGCATCACTACGCTGAAATTACCAACAAGGAGGCAAGTTGAGAAAGGTGAAGCGATTTGCTCAAGATCACCAGGCTATGTATGAGCCAAGATCTGAATGGTTCGAAAGGACCCCCTCACCGCACTCTGGTGAGAAAATAAACACAGCTACAGCTCTTGATTGCCCACTTTTTTTTTATTATGATAAAATATACACAACATAAAAAATACAATTTTAAACATTTTTTTTTTTAAGACGGAGTCTCACTCTGTTGCCAGGCTGGAGTGCGGTGGCGCGATCTTGGCTCACCGTAACCTCCGCCTCCTGGGTTCAAGTGATTCTCCTGCCTCAGCCTCCTGAATATCTGGGACTACAGGTGTGCGCCACCACACCTGGCTAGTTTTTTGTATTTTAGTAGAGACGGGGGTTTCACCTTGTTGGCCAGGATGGTCTCCATCTCCTGATCTCGTGATCCACCCACCCCAGCCTCTCAAAGTGCTGAGATTATAGGCGTGAGTCACCGTTCCCAGCCCATTTTAACCATTTCTAAAGGTGTAATTCAGTGGCATTAAGTACGTTCACGCTGTTAGATAGCCATCCCAACCGTTCATCTCTAGAACTTCTTCATCTTCCCAAACTGAATCTCCATGCCCTTTAAACAGTGACTGCCCATCCTCCCCTTGCCCCAGCCCCTCATAACCCCAGTGCTTCTGCCACTATGACTCTGACTACTCTAGCGCCTCATGTAAGTGGAATCATACAGCATTAGTCTTTTTTGACTGGCTAATTTTACTTAGCACAATGTCCTCAAGGTTCAACCATATTGTAGCAGGTGTCAGAATTTCCTTTTTTTTTTTTTTGAGACAGGGTCTTACTCTGCTGCCCAGGTTGAAGTGCAGTGATGTGATCTCGGCTCACTGCAGCCTCGACTTCTGGGGTCAAGCAGTTGTCCCTCCTCAGCCGCCCGAGTAGCTGGGGCTACAGGCATGCACCACCACGCCCAGCTAATTTTTGTATTTTTTGTAGAGACTGGCTTTTGCCATGTTGCCCAGGCTAGAAATGTCCTTCTTTTCTTAAGGCTGAATAATATTCCATCGTATGTCTATGCCACATTTTGCTTCTCCTTCTACCAATGGCTGTGTGGGTTCCTTTCCCACATATCATTGATATTGGCTATTGTGAAGGATACTGCTGTGAACATGGGTATACACACAGCTCTTCAAAGCCCTGCTTTTTCTTTTTTTTTTTTAGAGACGGGGTTTTACCTTTTTTTTTTTTTTTTTTTTTTTTTTGAGATGGAGTTTCACTCTTGTTACCCAGGCTGGAGTGCAATGACGTGATCTCAGCTCACCGCAACCTCCGCCTCCTGGGTTCAGGCAATTCTCCTGCCTCAGCCTCCTGAGTAGCTGGGATTACAGGCACGCGCCACCATGCCCAGCTAATTTTTTGTATTTTTAGTAGAGACGGGGTTTCACCATGTTGACCAGGATGGTCTCGATCTCTTGACCTCGTGATCCACCCGCCTCGGCCTCCCAAAGTGCTGGGATTACAGGCTTGAGCCACCGCGCCCGGCCCGGTTTTACCATATTGGTCAGGCTGGTCTCGAACTCCTGACCTCAGGTGATCCACCTGCCTCAGCCTCCCAAAGTGCTAGGATTACAAGTGTGAACCACCAGGCCCAGCCCCCCCTTTTTTTTTTTTTTAAGCAAAACCCTGCTTTTAATTCTTCTTCCTGGAAGAAGAGTCGGATTGATCATAAGGCAATTCTATTTTCAAATTTTTGAGGAATTATAATTTTGTTTTCCACAGGGGCGGCACCATTTTACATTTCCACCAATGGTACACAAGAGTTTCAGTTTCTTCATTTCTTCAGATCCTTGCCAACACTTGATTTCTGGGTTTTGTTGTTGTTGTTATCTTAATAGTATGAAGTACTGTCTCTTTATGGTTTTGATTTACATTTCCCTAATGATAGTGACGTTGAACATCTTTTGATGGCCTTGTTGATCATTTGTATATCTTTTTTGGAGAAATATTCAAGTCCTTTTTTTGTTTGTTTGTTTTTTGAGACAGAGTCTTACTTTGTTGTCCAGGTTGGAGTGTAGTGGTGTAATCATGGCTCACTGCAGCCTTGACCTCCAGGGCTCAAGCGATTCTCCCACCTCTTCCCTCCACGGAGCTGGGACTACAGGCCGCATGTCACCACGGCCAGCTAATTTTTGTATTTTTTGTAGAGATGGGGTTTCGCCATGTTGGCCAGGCTGGTCTCTAACTCTTAGACACAAGTGATCCACCCATCTCAGCCTCCCAAAGTGCTAGGATTACAGGCATGAGCTACCACGCTTGGCCCTTGTTCATTTTTTAATTAACTTATTTGCATTTGGTTGAGTTGTAGGAATTCTTTATACAGTCTGGATATTAACCCCTTATCAGATATGTGATTTGCAAATCTCTTCTCCCATTCCATGAGTGGCCTTTTCAGTCTGTTGATAGTTCATTTGTTTTTGTTTTTTTTTGGGGGGTGGGCAGGCAGAGTCTCACTCTGTCACCCAGGCTGGAGTGCAATGGTGCGATCTTGGCCCACTGCAACCTCCGCCTCCCAGGTTCAAGCGATTCTTGTGCCTCAGTCTCCCGAGTAGCTGGGATTATAGGTGCACACTACCACTGTCAGCTAATTAAAAATATTTTTTTTAATATAGAGATGGGGTTTCAGCATGTTGGACGGGCTGGTCTCAAATTCCTGACCTCAACTGATCCACCTGCCTCGGCCTCCCAAAGTGCTGGGATGATAGTGTCATTTGATGCACAAAAGTTTTAAATTTGATATAGTCCAACTTAATGTATTTGTTATTGTTGCCTGGGCTTTTGGTGTCATGTCCAAGAAATCATTGCCAAATCTAAAAAGAAACTTAAAAAAGAGAGAAAAAAAGAAAGGAAAACAAGCAAACAAAACAAGAAATCATTGCCAAATCTGGTATCATGAAGCTTTTCCCCTATATTTTCTTCTAGGACTTTTATGGCTGATCCATTTTGAGTTAATTTTTGTATATGGTATAAGATAAAGGCCCAATTTCATATCCACAACATTTTGTAATAGAAGAAAAAATTAGAGAACCATAGTAGAGTTTTGGGAAATGGAGCCATAAATAATTTCTCTTTCTAGAAAGTTGAGTCTCCTGCCTCCTCCTGCCTCGTGCTCCATCTAGCCTCCACACAGTAGTCAGCATGATCTTTTTTTTTTGAGACAGGGTCTCGCTCTGTTGCTAGGCTGGAGTGCAGTGGTGTGCTCTTGGCTCACTGCAATATCTGCCTCCTGGGTTCAAGTGATTCTCTTCCCTCAGCCTCCTGAGTAGCTGGGATTACAGGCGCGCGCTACCACACCTAGCTAATTTTTGTATTTTTAGTAGAGATGGGGTTTTGCTATGTTGGCCAGCCTAGTTTCGAACTCCTGACCTCAGGTAATCTGCCTGTGGGCAGATCACGAGGTCAGGAGATTGAGGTCAAACCACGTTGGCCAGGCTGGTCTTGAACTCTTGACTTAAGGTGATCCGCCCTCCTCAGCCTCCCAAAGTGCTGGGATTACAGGTGTGAGCCACTTTGCCTGGCCAGCATGATCTTTTAAGAAACTCACATAAATGAACCACATCGCTTCTCTGTTTAAAGTCTTCAGTGGCTTCCTGTCCCACTCAGAGTAGAGCCAAACTTCTTGCCTAGCCCGAAGCCCCTGCATGATTTGACTCCTGCAGATTTCCGCTGCTGCATCTCCTGTTGCCTCCCTTCCTAAAAATATAAAAATGGCCTCCCTTCCTCCTTTCCTCCCTTCCTCCCTTCCTTCCTTCTTTGAAGTTTTGCTCTTGTTGCCCAGGCTGGAGTACAATGTCACAATCTCAGCTCACTGCAACCTCTGCCTCCTGGGTACAAGCAATTTTCCTGCCTCAGCTTCCTGAGTGGCTGGGCTTACAGGCGCCCACCACCACGCCTGGCTAATTTTTGTATTTTGAGTACAGATGGGATTTCTTCATGTTGGACAGGCTAGTCTCAACTCCTGACCTCAGGTGATCTGCCTGCCTCGGCCTCCCAAAGTGCTGGGATTACAGGTGTGAGCCACTGCGTCTTAGCCAAGCCTGTTTGCATTTCTGACCTGAGGACACCTCAGGGGTGATGAGACCAAGGCAGAGGTCCAGCCCAAATAGACGTGAGTGCACTTAAGCGGAAGGGCCCAGGTACGAGCGCTGGAGAGCCAGGTTCCTTGAGGTTCTGCATGTACCAGTTGAGAATCAAATGGCACATGTAATTGGGAGAAGCAGTCTCTGTGGATGTGGACACTGAAGGAATAAAGAAGGCTGGCACAGTGGTTCAGGCCTGTAATCCCAGCACTTTGGGAGACCGAGGTGGGCGGACTGCTTGAGCCCAGGGGTTTGAGACCAGCCTGGGCAACATGGTGAAACCCTGTCTCTACAAAAAATTCAAAATATTAACCAGGTGTGGCGGTGTGCACCTGTAGTCCCAGCTACTTGGGAAGCTGAGGTAGGAGGATCACTGGAGCCCAGAAGGCCAAAGCTACAGTGAGCTATGGTCGCACCACTGCACTCCAGCATGGGCAATAGGATGAGAACCTGTCTCCGAAATAAATAAAAATAAATAAATCAAACCAGAAAGCCAAGTGTTGTGTGGGCTTGGGGCTGTCATATGTAAACTGCAGCATAAAGAAAACAACAACAACAACAAAACAGTCATTTGAAAAAAAAATTGGCAGCAAGAGGAACCCCAATATCATTGTATTGGGGGTTAGGGTTTCAGTATATGAATTTGGGGGAACCAAACTCAGTTCATAGCACACCTCCTCAGAAAAGCCATTGTTGACCTTCTCTTCTAAGCCAGGGTCCCTCCACACTCGCCAGCCTGTCACTCCCACTAGGTAGTGTCCATCAGTATAACCCGTTCTTATCCTTCACAGCATCTTGGTAATAGCAGGTAACTGTTCATTAATTAATGAAGCATTTTGTTCAATGTCTGCCCTCCTCCCTAAGGTCATAGATTTCAAGAGGCCAGACTGTTGTCATTACACCTAGATCCCTTATTCAGTGCCTGGCATGATCGAGTGTCCATTTAATACCTGTGAGCAAACGCCAGTTTATAAGAAGTTCACGTTCTTGACTTTTTTACTATGAGAGGTGGCGAGGAAGGAAGGTAACAAGTACCTCCTTCCTTGCAGGAAATGCAAACAGGCTTGGCCAGGAGTGGTGGCTCAGGCCTGTAATCCCAGCACTTTGGGAGGCCAAGGCAGGCAGATCACCTGAGGTCAGGAGTTTGAGACCACCCTGGCCAACATGACGAAACCCCGTCTCTACTCAAGGATGGTAACAGGTTACCAGATGTTGGCACTTAGACTGAGTTCAATACCAGATCTGCCACTTACTAGTCATATGACCTTGGATAAATCACCTCACCTCTTGCGCTTCCGTTTACCTTCTCTAAGAGCTGTCAATACATATTTGGACCACGAGAAGCAACGGGAAGAGAAATGACAGCAGGGGTGAGGTGTGGGACAGAAAACAGGGGCAGGAGGAGGATTGTCTAGAGGGAGTACTGGGACTGTTAGGCACCCCCATCCTTGCACCCTGCAGAACCAGACGGCTACCCCTCCACTCTGCAAGAAGGCAAGGTTTTTTCTTTTCTAGAGAACTTAACATGGAGGAAGTCTGGACTCAGGGCCAGCAGTTACAGAAAGAGTCAGGGCAAGATATCAAAGGTAAAATATGGAGGGGGAGGCCAGGTGCGGTGGCTCATGCCTATAATCCCAGCACTTTGGGAGGCCAAAGTGGGAGGATCACTTGAGCCCAGGAGTTCGAGACCAGCCTGAGCAACATAGTGAGACCGCCCCCCACCATCTCTATTTTTATTATTTTTTCAAATGGGGAGGTTGGGGGACTCCCAGGCCCCTTCTCCAGCTCTGCCAACAGAATTCTGACAGCCAGAAGTATGCAACCCAGGTGGGAGATGGGAGGATTCTTTTCTGAAGCCCTGAAGGCCAGAGAAGAGACCTATGAAAACTGATATTTACATGTCCCTCGGTGTAAAAGGCAGATCATCACTCAATTCCCCTATAGTGAGGCCCACCAGTTGACAGGGCCCTCACACTAATACACACACACACACACACACACACACACACACACAGACACAGAGCTGCCAATTATTTAGTGCTTCACTTAAAAATCCGAGTTTAGTGCATTCAGAGACTAAAAAAAAAGAAAAAGAAATCTGAGTTTAGTTACATATCACCAGATACTTGGAGGAAGTCTCCAGGATAAGAGAGGAAGGCTAAAGCAGACAAAGGAACTAAAATGTCTGAAGCAAGTAAACGATGCAGAGAGCAGAAGAAAATACAAAGCAAGACTTCTTGGTGTTCTCAGACAGTTAAGAGAAGATATTATGTCCCTGAAACAAGATGCTATAAATGCTATATGAAAAAGGAATGGCAAGAGAAGAAGAAAGGGCACTGGAAAAATAAAACATGAGAGTCAAAAATTTTAAAAAGTCAAGTGCCAGGGCTGTGTGTGGTGGCTCATGCCTGTAATCCCAGCACTTTGAGAGGCTGAGGCGGGAGGATCATCTGAGGTCAGGAGTTCAAAACCAGCCTGGCCAACATGGTGAACCCCATCTCTACTAAAAATACAAAAATTAGCTGGGCATGAGGGCAGGTGCCTATAATCCCAGCTACTCAGGAGGCTGAGGCAGGAGAATCGCTTGAACCCAGGAGGTGGATGTTGCAGTGAGCTAAGATCACATCACCACAGCACTCTAGCCTGGGCAATAGAGCGAGAATCCATTTCAAAAAAAAAAGTTAAGGGCCAGGCATGATCACACATGCCTGTAATCCTAGCACTTTGGAGGCCAAGGTATAAGGAATACTTGACCTCAGGAGTTCAAGACCAGCCTGGGCAACATAGGGAGACTGCATCACTACAAAAAAAAATTTTTTAATTAGTGGGGCATGGTAGCGCACCTGTGATCCCAGCTACTTGGGAGGCTGAGGTGGGAGGATCGATTGAGGCCAGGAGGTTGAGGCTGCAGTGAGCTGTGATTACATGAGTGCACTCCAGCCTTGGAAACAAAGCAAGATCTTGTAAAAAAAAAAAAAAAAGTCGATGGAAAGTTGGAGAGATAACGATGAAAAGGAAGTTTCCCAGAGGATATAACAAAAAGATGATGTCAGAAAATTAGAGGATCTATCCAGGAGGTCCAATATCTGACTAAGGGAGTTTCCAAAGATCCCAGAGAAAGCAAAGGGGAGGAAGTGATATGAGAACATTTTATACTGAAGGACATGACTCTTCACACACACATGGAGCTGCCAGTTCACCGAGGAGAGGTGGGGAAGGAAGGAAGGTAACAAGTGCTGAGTGGTTACCCTGAGAGGGCCCAACACGAATGAAAAAGAGCCTCTGAAAGCACACTGTCACAAAAGCGCCAGACTCCAGGGATAGAGAGAGGAACCAAAAGTTTTGCAGGTAGAGAGGACAGATCACATACAAAACATCAGGAATCAGAATGGTGTTAGATGCTTCAGTAGCAACACTGGAGGCTGGAAGATGAAGGAGCCATGCCTTCAAAATTCTCATGGAAAATGATTCCAACATACCATTTCATATACAGTCAAAGAAATGAGAAGTTAGGATAGAATAAAGACATTTGACCGGGCGGCGGTGGCTCACACCTGTAATCCCAGCACGGTCGGGAGACTGAGACCAGCCTGGCTAACGTGGTGAAACCCCATCTCTACTAAAAATACAAAAATTAGCCAGGCATGGTGGCACACACCTGTAATTCCAGCTACTTGGGAGACTGAGGCAGGAGAATCGCTTGAACCACGGAGTTGAAGGCTGCAGTGAGCCGATATTGTGCCACTGCACTCCAGCCTGGTGACAGAGCAAGACTCATCTCAAAAAAAAAAAATTTTCAGACGAGCAAGGGTGTAAAAATTCTACCTCCTGTGTGCCCTTTCTCAGGAAGTCATTAGAGGATGTCTTCCACCAAAATGAGGGCATAGATCAAGACAGAGGAAGACTTGCAAGCCAGGAAACAGGTGCTCTAGCCGAGGAGGACAGGTGTGCAGCTGACCCAGAAGGCAAACAGTGCAGTTGGAAAGTGGGGCGGAAAGGTCCAGGACATAGCTCACTAGGAAAACAAAAAGAACTGGTAGATGATGTGATCGCCTGGAAGAGGCGTCTTATAGGTCTTTTGGAGTGTTGGAGGAGATTTGGCAATATGCACACAGAACTAAGAAAGTGGAAAAAATTGGTGCAATTATTCTCTTGGGGAAAATTAAATGTCTGCACTAAAAAATGTAATTATAGTATGCTTTTTGGCTTAGCAGTGGACAATATCTACAAAGTCATAAGAATGTAAACCCTTAATACTGAGTTAGCGGAAAATGGTGATAAAACTGTATTGGAGCCAGACATGATGGTGCACACCTGTAATCTCAGCTACTCAGGAGGCTGAGGCCAGAGAACTGTTTGAGCCCAGGAGATGGAGGCTGCAGTGCACTATAGGTTGCACCTGTGAATAGCCACTGCACTCCAGCCTGGGCAACATAGCAAACCCTGTCTCTTAGGATTTTCTTTCTTTCTTTGTTTTCTTTTCTTTTCTTTTTTTTGAGACAGAGTTTTGCTCTTATTGCCCAGGCTGGAGTGCAGTGGCACTATCTTGGCTCACTGCAACCTCTGCCTCCCTGGGTTCAAGCAATTCTTCTGCCTCAGCCTCCCAAGTAGCTGGGATTACAGATGCCCACTACCATGCCCAGCTAATTTTTTGTATTTGTAGTAGAGACAGGGTTTCACCATGTTGGCCAGGCTGGTCTCAAACTCCTGACCTCAGGTGATCCACCCGCCTTGGCCTCCTAAAGTGCTGGGATTACAGGCATGAGCCACCGTTCCCAGCCAAGACCCTGTCTCTTAGAGACAAACAAATAACTGTGTTGGGAGGATGGAGAGAACAGCTGGGTGATGTGATGAGTTAGCCCTCATCTACTGCAATAGGGAGTGGTGGGGAACATGACTAGCACTCACTAATAGCTGCTTCTCCCTGCTTTGGGTCATGTAGAAGACTATTTCTCAACCCCTTACAGCTGAGCATGGCCACATGACGACTTTTGGCCAGTCAGCTTCACGTGGAATTGAGGCGTCGCCAGCGTACTAAAGCTTAGACCACCCTGCACTGCCTCTTCTCCCTCTCTGGTGATCAGGGGGGCCTTGGGTTAAGAGAGCGGGGCCACAGGAGTGAAGCAGCCTGGAATTGCCCCCTGGAATTTAGTTGTCCTGGAAGCACTGGACTCTGCGAGAGGTAGCCCTTTCCTTTGTTAAAGCACTGGGATGTGGTATTTAGGCATAGCCTTGCTTAACCAAGCCCACGCTTCAACAGACACTGTCTAAAATGGATGAATCAAGAAATAGCCACTTAAGCATATTCTTTAGAATTGTGGAGATAAGCACCATAAGAATAGCTAAAGACTTTCAAAGTGGTTGGCTCTGGGGAGCAGGACAGAGGAGTAAGTGAGCCAGGATGGGTAGAGGGGCAGCTGTTCTCATGATTGTCCTGCATGACTTTTTACGCTATGTAATTGTGTTACCTTGGCAGAAATAAAATTTTCTTTTCTTTTCTTTTTTGTTTGAGATAGGGTTTCACTCTGTTGCCCAGGCTGGAGTGCAGTGGCACTATCTCACTGCAGCATCTGCCTCCTGGGTTCAAGTGATTCTCCTGCCTCAGCCTCCTGAGTAGCTGGGATTACAGGTGCCACCACCACACCTGGCTAATTTTTGTATTTTTTGTAGAGACGGGGTTTCATCATGTTGGTCAGGCTGGTCTTGAACTCCTGACCTCGTGATCCACCTGCCTCAGCCTCCAAAAGTGCTGGGATTACAGACATGAGCCACTGTGTCCAGCCAATTTTTTTTTCTTTTCTTTTCTTTTCTTTCCTTCCTTCCTTTCTTTGTTTCCTTCCTTTCTTTCTCTCTCTCTCTTTCTTTTTTTCTTTTGTTCTCTTTCTTTCTTTCTCTCTCTCTTTCTTTCTTTTTCTTTCTTTCTTCTTTCTTTTTTAAGAGACAGTGTCTTGCTGTGTTGCCCAGGCTGGTCTCAAACTCCTGGGCTCAAGCAGTCCTCCCACCTCAGCCTCCCACAGTGTTAGGATTACAGACATGAGCCACCATGCCTGGCCAAATCTGCCTTTTAGAGTGAGCTGCCGACTTATATGGGTGATGAATTGTGGGGGAAGGAAGCTGCTGCAGTGTCCCTGCGCGAGCTGTGAGGTGGGACTAAGACATCCACATCACGCATGTCTCTTGAGAGCCTGCTTCTTTGCTGGGCACTGCTGGCAGGCCCAAGGATGCAGCAGGGAACAAAATGGACAGAGTCTTCAGCCTCCAGGGAACTAACATGGGCGAGAAAGTCAAGAGGGCAAAAAAGATGAATGTAAGTCAGGGGGTGGTTTGTACTGTAATGAAAAATGAAGCTGCTGAAGGCGCTAGAGAGAGTTTGTGGGGAGGATGGTACTTTAGATAGAGTGGTCTGGGAGGGCCTCTCTGAGGAGGTGATATTTGAATTGAGTCCTGCATTAAGTGATGGAGTAAGCCACGCAAAATATGGGGGGATGAGGGTTCCAGGCAGAGGCAAGAGCAAGTCCAGAGGCCCCAAAGTGGGGAGGTGGGAGTGGGCTTGTCCAGGGAACAGCAAAGAGGCCAGTGTGTGGCAGGGGCACATCGGTCGAGGGGAAGGTGCTGGCAGCTGAGATCCCAAAGGTGGTCGGGGCAGCTTGCGGAACAGAGGAAACTTTGGGAAGTCACTGGAGGATTGGGAGCAGGGGAGCGCCATGATTTGTCTTGGGACTGGAGAAGGGAGTCTAAGGTGGCCAGAAGGACAGGGCATGACTGTGGGGGAGCGGAGAGAGGGTGGCCGGGGGAGAGGAGCAGGGTGGGGGGGACGCCTGGCAGGCAGTCAGCTCTGGGCCGCTCAGCCCACTTGGACCAACTACAGCAGCTTCATCACCCACTTCCCAGCATCCCAGCCCCCTCTGGGAATGGAAGGATCCTTCACAAATCAAAATAGCAGGCAAAGAACAGCCTCTAATTGTTCTGCGTAAGAGCAGAGAAATTAGACGAGTCAGCTGTGGGGTTGAGGCCGCCTCTCACACAGCTGTGATCCCGCATCCCACTGAAGACACTTCCTGAGACTTGCAATTCTGCTGTCTCCGAGCAAAACTTTTCCTTCTCCAGCCCCAGAGCAAATGACAGCTGTTTGGGAGGGAGTAGGACAGATGCTGCCCTGGAGGACAATGAGCGCGTCAGTTTCTTTCTAACCAAAAATACCAGTCACTTCATGCAGGAACAGCCTTAGCTGATGCGAGTTTGTTCTATCATTCAAAAACATTGAGTGCCTCGTCCTAGGCGTCCAGGGCTGGGCATGGGATCAGAGAGATTCTAAAGCAAATGGAGGCACGGAGTATGGGACCAGCCTTGGGGTAGAGGAAAGAGAGCACGGGCAGTCAGGAGGTCTCAGTTCTCGCCTTGGCTCTGTCACTGTTGCTGTGTGACCTTAGGTGAGTCATACTGCCTCTCTAGGCTTCGATCTCCCGGTCTCTCCCAGATGTAGGCTTTAGGCTACATAGTAATTCTCAGACTTTAGAGTTCATAAGAATCACTTGGGGGTGAGGAAGTGCTTGTTAAAGATGAAGATTCCCAGGTATCAGTTCCAGAAATGAAGATTGATCAGATCTGAGGTGCAGTTCAGGGCTCTGCATTTCTTCCAGGCTCTTTCGGTAATTCTGAAGAGAGCCCTTGGGCCATGCTTTAATAAAATCACTTCCCCTCAATGCACTTCTCCTCCTGCTCTGGAATTTGAGGAGTCACTCATGTAACCCTCCTCTGGGTATCTCAGATCGCTCCAGAAGCATGAGAGCAGTGTCACATAGCCCTGCCTCAGGGTGCCCATGTGTTGCTGTGGTGGTGACGCTGCATTTGGGAAGGTCTGACTCAGCGTATGCAGCCTCTCCCCGGAGCTACCTGGTGCCCTGCCCAGGCCCTGGTGGAGAAGGGGCCATGGCTGGAAACGTTGACCAAACAAGATAGTTGTGCCGGGCAGAGAGCATGGAGGGAAGCTGGAAGGGCTGGTTGCTGAGTTTGGCTGCAGACATCCGGCTTGGACCCCTGGGCTCATGCCCTGGGTTGGATGTGTGACACTGTCACCTGCTCCCCTTCCCCACACCACTGTGGATGGGAAGAGGGATGCACTGTGGCTTCTGCAGAGAAGTGAGTCCAGTTGCATGGGGATGGGGAGGCCTGGATGGGGCCACAGGAAAGGCTGAGAGCTCTGGTCTACCTCAGAGGACACCCGGGGGCTTGAGGCCCCAGCCAATCTGCTAGGCAGTGTCCCTTCCTCAGCAAGCATATTCCCCAAAGGCCAGGTCAGTGGCAGAAGCTAGACAATCAAGTCACTCTGGTCTAGCCCCCTCCATTCTTCATCTATGAAGAGAAATAACAGCAATCATGTCTGGAGTGCTCTCCATGCACCAGGCTTGCAGCTAAGTGCTGTCTTAGTTTATTAAATGTTCACAGCCATCCTAAAAGGTTGCTACAAACATTACCCCTTTTTTACAGTTATGGATGCAGAGCCTTCAAGAGGTCAAGTTTCTAACTCAGAGTCACTCAGCTAACATAATAAATAATAGAAGCAGGATTAGAACCCAGCTCTGCTTTCTTCTGGAGCCCAGTTTTATTTTTAAACATATTACTTAGTACCTCTCAGAAGATAACGATTTTTCTTTTTCTTTTATTTACTTATTTATTTTTGAGACAGTGTCTTGCCCTGTCACCCACTCTGGAGTGCAGTGGCAGGATCTTGTCTTACCCCACCCTGGGCTCAAGTGATCCTCCCACCTCAGTCTCCCAGGATTATAAGCATGTACCACTATGCCTGACTAATTTTTGTATTTTTTTTATTGTAGAGATGGGGTTTCACTGTGTTGTCCAGGATGGTTTTGAACTCCTGGACTCCAGCGATCCACCTGCCTTCGCCTCCTAAAGTGCTGGGATCACAGGCCTGAGCCACTGCACCTGGCCTAGGAGTTTTCTTAAAACACCTTCTGCCAAAGTTATTCACAACCAGAGAAATCTTTTTGCTTCTGTTGTAGTGAAAGGAGTGATGCCGAATCAGATAGTGCAGGGTTCTAGTCCCACCTCTGCCCCTGACCCTTTTTTTATTTTTGAGATGGAGTTTCGCTCTTGTTGCCCAGGCTGGAGTGCAATGGTGTGATCTAGGCTCACTACAACCTTCGCCTCCCAGGTTCAAGCAGTTCTCCTGCCTCAGCCTCCCTAGTAGCTGGGATTACAGGTGCCTGCTACCACACCCAAATAATTTTTGTATTTTTAGTAGAGACAGGGTTTCACCATGTTAGTCAGGCTGGTCTCGAACTCTTGACCTCAGGTGATCTACCCGCCTTGGCCTCCAAAAGTGCTGGGAAACTGAAATCTGTGAAATGGGATCAATTACACATGCATTTCCTTCTAAGGTACACTAAGATGAAGACAGCCACCAACATCTACATCTTCAACCTGGCCTTGGCCGATGCACTGGCCACCAGCACGCTGCCCTTCCAGAGTGCCAAGTACCTGATGGAGACGTGGCCCTTCGGCCAGCTGCTCTGCAAGGCCGTGCTCTCCATTGACTACTACAATATGTTCACCAGCATCTTCACGCTCACCATGATGAGTGTCGACCGCTACATCGCTGTCTGCCACCCTGTCAAGGCCCTGGATTTCCGCACACCTGCCAAGGCCAAGCTCATTAACATCTGCATCTGGGTCCTGGCCTCAGGTGTTGGCGTGCCCATCATGGTCATGGCGGTGACGCGTCCCCGGGGTGAGTGAACGAGTACGCCGTGGCACAGGCCACTGACCGCAGGAGGCAGCACATGGGCCTTTGTGGGCTTGCAGGGCGCTTACCAGGGTGAGTGTAGGTGGTTCACCAGCAGAGGTTGGCTTCTGATCGAGATCAGTGATGATGTGGTCGTTGGCCAGTGGGAGTGTAGAAGGTCAGCCAGTGGGAATGGGAATGGCTGGCCAGTGAGGCATGAGGATGGTTGACTATTATGAGGGTGAATGTAATCAGTGGTCATACGGGTTGCTGGCCAACGGGAATGTATGAATTTATGCAGGGGATTATGGGTGGCTGGTTATGTACTTGTAGGTGGCTGGCCAGGGGTGTGTGGATGACTGATCTATAGAGATATGGATAGATATCCAATGAGGTGAGGGTGTCACTGACCAGTGAGCTGTGGAGGCCGCAAGAGTCCCATTTTAAACTCCCTTTCATCCCAATTTGAAAACCATTGGCCTGGATGACCAAAGCAAGGCCTAGAGAATGGCCCACAGGGAATGACAAATAGGAGCTAAAATGGTAATTATTATAGTAACTGCCTGCATTAGGGTAGCTGCCATGACATTGTCCAAAGCTCAGGGGCTTAACACAGTGGAGGTTTCTCTCTCACTCCCATCACAAGCCTGTGTGAGTGGGAGAAGCACAGTCATTCAGGGACCCAGGCTCCTGATGATGGTTTCTGAATCTTCTACTGCTGGCATCTGGCCCACAGATGAATATGGAGAGGGAGCGGGGAGAAAACACAGCCACTTGAAATGTTGGCTGGGTGCGGTGGCTCACGCCTGTAACCCCAGCACTTTGAGAGGCCAAGGTCAGTGAATTACTTGAGGTCAAGAGTTCCAGACCAGCCTGGCCAATATGGCCCTATTTCTACTAAAAATACAAAAATTAGCTGGGCATGGTGACACGTGCCTATAGTCTCAGCTACTCGGGAGGCTAAGGCAGGAGAATCACTTGAACCTGGGAGGCAGAGGTTGCAGAGAGCCGAGATTGCGCCACCGCATTCCAGCCTGGGCGACAAAGCAAGACTTTTCTCAAAACAGTGATAGCCGGTCACATGGCCCCACCTTAATGCAACTAAGTGAGAAATACTGTTTAGAAGGGCACCACACAGTAACTAATTAACCTCTCTGAGCCACACAATATTATGGGATGTTGAGAAGGTTAAAAGAGATAATATGTATAGAATACTTAGGACAAGTCCTGGCTCATCACCAACGCCCAATGAATAGCAGCTATTAAATGATTAAGCCTGTGAGATGAACAAGGCAGGGACTCCCACCTCCATGTTACTGTAAGAAAAGAGAATCAGAGAGGTCAGGCGGTTTACTTAGGGTCACACAGCCAGGCATTTTGTGGAATTTGGCCTGCAGCCTAGGGCTCCTGCCCCTAGGTCTGTTCCTCCTTCTAACCCCTTGGGTGGAAGTTTGCAGAGGGCTCATGCTATGGGTGGGAAAGAACGAGCTTCTTGGTTACCCTTGACCCGCACGAGGGCGGAACCCCTGGTGCCCTTCTAAGCCTACGAGCCATTGGTTTTGACTCAGCAGCAGGGCCCCATTCCTCACTGTCAGCCTTCAGTTTATGGGCCATTAACTGCATCCCTGCTGGGGCTGGACCAGATGGGCCTCCTCACTGCACAATCTCTCACACACACACTTCCCCAGTGTGGGCCATCAGCACTTATTGGACCTGTGGGCCACTTGCTATGTGACCTTAAACAAGTGCTGTTCTGGTTCTGACTTCTACACAGTGAAGGTCTTGGACTTAGTCATTTCTAGGGGTCCTGCCAGCCTCATGTCCTGTGGACCCCCTATGTCTGTGGATCCCAACCCTTCTCACCTCTCAGGCTCCAGTCCATTGTGTGGCTTCTTACATTCTAGCATTCCAAGAGATCCTGGGAGTCCCCTGGGCCAGCCTTGAGGCTGTATCAGAATCCCACAGCACCCCCCAGGTGTTCATCCAGCCCAAGCCCAGCCCAACACTCCAGGAATGGGGAGCTCATTCTATCCTGGCTGCCCTTCCTATCTCAAGAAGGAAGTCCTTGGAGTTAAGCTGAAATCTGCTTTCCTCCCAGAAGGAAGGAAGTTTTGTTGTTGTTGTTGTTGTTGTTGTTGTTATGGGACAGAGTCTCTGTCATCCAGGCTAGAGTGCAGCGGCACTATCCCAGCTCACAGTAGCCTCAACCTCCCGGGCTCAAGCGATCCCCCAACCTCAGCCCCCCAAGTAGCTGGGACTACAGACGCGTACCACCATACCCAGCTACTTTTTTTTTTCCAAGAGATGAGGTTTCGCCATGTTGCCCAGGCTGGTCTCAAACTCCTGGACTCAAGCAGTCCACCTGCCTCAGCCTCCCAAAGTGCTGGGATTACAGGCATGAGCCCCACACCTGGCCAGGAGGTTCTTGTGATTCAGCTGAGACCTGCTTCCCTCTGGGGAGGCTGGCCCTATCCCTGAGTGCTAGACTCCCACACATATGCACCCCTCTTCCCTGTGGGTACACCAAGAGCTTGAGCCCACTGTGCTAAATGCTTTAGGGGCCTTAGCGTATTTACTCGTCACAACAATCCTGGAGATGTGGGTCCTGTCATTAGCCCCACTCCACTGAAGCTTCAAGAGGTTTGGTAATTTGTTCACACTGTGGAGTAATTTGCTCACACTCAGGACTCACCCCTGAGTCCTGCTCCTAACTCATGCTAAGCCCATCTTAGCAGTCCTGTCCCCAGTGGAGCTAGTTTGGAAATGGGTCAGGGTGTTTTGACTTACTGCAATGACTGGCATTCAGTGGGCTGAGCTGAATTATTTCATTACTGCCACGCGTGGACACAAAGGCTGATAAAGGGGCCAGGAGAGAACATGGAAAGGGGACCTCCCAGATGAGGGCCGATCCTGCTGGTCTGTAAGGATGACCAAGAGTTCACCAAGTACAGAAGCCGGGGAGGACGTTCCAGACAGAAGAATCCCCTTGAGCAAAGGCTGGGAGGGGTGGTGGGACCTGCCCAAGCCTTGGAAGGGTGGGCGAGCAGGTGGGGGCCCCTTAGGCGCACAGGCCCCTCACCCCGTCTGTCTTTCCATGTTTCCGTGGCCCAGACGGGGCGGTGGTGTGCATGCTGCAGTTCCCCAGCCCCAGCTGGTACTGGGACACGGTGACCAAGATCTGCGTGTTCCTCTTCGCCTTCGTGGTGCCCATCCTCATCATCACCGTGTGCTACGGCCTCATGCTGCTGCGCCTGCGCAGCGTGCGCCTGCTGTCGGGCTCCAAGGAGAAGGACCGCAGCCTGCGGCGCATCACGCGCATGGTGCTGGTGGTGGTGGGCGCCTTCGTGGTGTGCTGGGCGCCCATCCACATCTTCGTCATCGTCTGGACGCTGGTGGACATCGACCGGCGCGACCCGCTGGTGGTGGCCGCGCTGCACCTGTGCATCGCGCTGGGCTACGCCAATAGCAGCCTCAACCCCGTGCTCTACGCCTTCCTCGACGAGAACTTCAAGCGCTGCTTCCGCCAGCTCTGCCGCAAGCCCTGCGGCCGCCCGGACCCCAGCAGCTTCAGCCGCGCCCGCGAAGCCACGGCCCGCGAGCGAGTCACCGCCTGCACCCCGTCTGACGGTCCTGGCGGTGGCGCCGCCGCCTGACCAGGTCACCAGTGCGCCTCTCTCTAGTGACCCGGCGGCCACATGAGTCCCAGTGGGAGGCGCGGGCCACGGTCTGGAATGGGACAGTAGAAGGTCGGAGGCTTGGGACCGCCGGGTGGGGACCCTGCTTCGGAGACGGGGCCGGGCGGCGAGATGGGCATGGGGTGGGCCTCTGGCTTGGGGCGAGGCAGACGGCAGATCGATGGCGCAGTGCCTCTGGACTGGGTGCCCCGTCCACGGCTCTAGGTGGGGCAGGGGAGCCAGTGACTCCAGGGGAGGAGCGGGACCTGTGGCCCTAGAACTGAGTCCCTAAGTAGGGCATTTCCAGGGGAGCGGGGCTTCAACCTTGAGACAGCCTCGGTTTCTAACTTGGAGCCCAGCTTTCGGAGTTGGGGGTCCGGGCCCAGGACCAGGAGGGGCAATGGCGGGGACTGAGCTGGAAGACTGGGCCTCTGTGTAGTAGGGAGGGGCCTCCTGTGAGGGGAGACCCAGAGACAGGACAGTTGGGTGTGGCTATAGCTCAAGATTTGGTCACCAGATAGGTGGCTTGTGCAAAGGCCCTGTGGCCTCAACTTTGGGATACAGTCCCAGATCCCAGTTCTAGCAAGGGGCTAGGCTCGTGGAGGTCCAGGTGCAACTTGACACCTTTGTAAATAGAACAGAAAAGACTTGAGGGACCAGGTGCGGTAGCTCAAGCCTGTAATCCCAGCACTTTGGGAGGCCGAGGCAGATGGATGGCATGAGCCCAGAAGTTAGACTAGTTTGGGCAACATGGAAGACCCTGTCTCTACAAAAAATACAAAATTAGCCAGGTATGGTGGTGTGCACCTGCAGGCCCAGCTCCTTGAAGGTGAGAGGATTGCTTGAGCCCAGGAGTTGAAGCTGCAATGAGCTATAACGGTGCCACTGCACTCCAGCCTGGGTGACAGAGCGAGAAAAAAGAGAGACTGAGGGAGGAAGAGATAGGAAGAGAGAGAAACAACGTACCTTTTCTCTCTTTGACGGTCATCTATTTCCTTGGAACAGCCAGGGATGCCTTAGAATTGAAGTGGCCACAGCACAGTGTCCCAGTAGGGCTTGGGACAGGACAGCAGAGAGGGGAGCCAGCCGCTCCAGGATAAGGTCCTGGTTGGGGTAGGGTCTCCAGACCTGAGTACTAATGGGACCCAGAGGCTTCGGAAGAAGAAGGCTTCCAAAACCAATTCCAAAACCCAGACCTGGAGTGGACCTCTTTCTTTGCTAAGGGGTGGTTGTGGATGGGTGGAGGAAGAGAGGTGGGCTTCTGCTTCAAGGTTAGGTCCTCCAGTGGAAGGTCGATGCTTTTTGTGGGTCCCCAGAGCCCTAGTTTCTCTAGCCCAGATACTGGAGGACGGAGGACCATGATGGTAAGTGGTGCCTGAGACTCTGGGGGTGGATGTGATATGAGAAGCCTCAGTTTGGACTTGGTGCTGGGTCCTAGGCCCCCGATAAGAACCTGCATGAAATCTTCCCTTCTCCCAACATCCGGCTGCGCCCACGTGTCTGGTGTCAATGACTCCAGTGAACTGGAACTGCCCACAGGGGGACCTGACCTTAAAGGAACTGGGGCAGAAGCTTTTGTAACTGCAAGGCCCGCATCAGCGTGCGCTCTCCTCTGCCTTTCCCTCCAGTCTCCCCAGGTCCTCCACCTGCCCCAGCCCAGCTGCCTGCTTCACGCTGCTGAGGGTGGCATCCACCTGGAGTTAGTGTAGAAGTTTTTCTCTTCGTTGGTTCGGTGTTTTTTTCAGGCACTCCTGGATCTCTGCTTCCCAGAATATCTGTGTCTGCCCTTGTTCCCTGCACCTCCCCCGTGCCTCCTCTCCTCTCCCCCCACCGCTCTCCCCTCCCTCACCGACACTGCCTCAGTGATGCACCCTGACTCCCTATTGAAGCAGTGTGCTGACATCCTTGTAAAAACAAATTTAATTTTCTTCCTTTTTTGGGACAGATGGAAAGAAATTGACGTCTTTGTCTCAAACAAAAGAAAAAGAAACAATATACTTCTTTTCCTTTTGACAGCCATATCTTTGGAACAAAAGCTGGGAGGCTGTCACTCCAGCAGGGACTGAATAGCATGCAGGGGGCTGGGGACTTAGGCACCGAGAGGGGCTTTGGGCACATTAGGAGGAAGGGATGCCCGTGGAGCGCAAAGCACAGCCCCCTTCTCAGGGTGAGGCTCCCAGCAGCTCCAGACCCAGGGATGTGCCTCCTTCAGGAAATGGCTCCCCTGGGTCCTGGAAAGATGTGGGGCCGTGCCCAGCACTCAGATGCAGCCTGCCAACCCACTGTGACCTGGGGTTCCAACCCATCTACGCTGTGACTACAGAGACCCCTGGGTCAGCAAGGCAGGAGACACTTCTCCTCATCAGGGGCTCCTCCTGTGAATGCTCTCGGGGTATGGCAGAGAAAGGGGACAATCTAGGAACTGGGGAAGACTCCTGAAGGAGGTGACATTGGAGCCAGGCTGTTTACTCTCCCTGCAAGAACTGTGTCCCTCCCAGGATAGGCCTGCTCTTGAAGTCTACTCACTGCCGTCTCCTGTGGCTGTAACGGGTCTGGCTGTTTTTTGCCCCTTCCGATATATAAATCTGTGCTGGGTCATCAGGGACCGGGTCTGGACCACATGTGTTTAAGGTGGTGCAAACTTCTATTGAAATCTACTTCATGTACTGATATTCAGAGACCAGATCATTAAAAAGAAAAAAGTTAAAAAAAAAAAAAAGAAAGAAAATAAATCTACTTCATGCCAGGCATGCACTCTGGGCACCAGGACTCGGAAATGAGTCACCCTCAGCCCTGCCCTCCAAAATCCTGAGCCAGCACTGGGAGACAAAGCGTCAGCAGATGAGTGCACCTCAGTGTGATGAGTGCAGTGACAGGGAGCCCCAGGGAGGGTGTCACGGGGAAGTGCCTTTTCTAGCTTTTCACTAAAACATATGTTTGTAGCAATTCTGTAAGAGGTGGATAAGGGTCGGGGACCCTGAAGGATGAATAGGAGTTGGCCACCAAGGAGAGGAAACAGCGCGTGTGGAAGCATGAGGATGTTTAAATGCTTGGCAAACCCAACAAGTAGGGTGCAGTGGAGCACGGGGCTTCACTGGGCTCTTGTGTGCGCCAGGCTCTCTGCCAGGTGCCTCGTGTGCATCAGCCCACCTGATCCTCCGGACAGCCTGGTGAGGAAGTAGTGTTATGCCCATTGTAGACAAAGAGAGCTAAAACTGAGAGAGGTCTGGCTACTTGCTCCTGAGGCACAGAGCCTGTTTGTAGCGGCAGAACTTGGGTCCCTGGAATTCCAGGCTCTACATTGCCAGTTAATTCCAGGCTTCTTAGCTGGGCGTGGTGGCGCGCGCCTGTAATCCCAGCTACTCGGGAGGCTGAGGCAGGGGAATCGCTTGAACCAGGGAGGAGGCAGAGGTTGCAGTGAGCCGAGATCACGCCACTGCACTCCAGCCTGGCGACAGACCAATACTCCGTCTCAAAAAAAAAAAAAAGAAGAAAACACTCCAGGCATCAGTGAAGTAGAAAGGCCTTAGAAGCTGGAACCCCAGAATGAGTTTTTTTTTTTTTCATTTTTTTTTTCATTTTTTAATGTTCTTTTTTTTAATCTTGAGAATGAGGTTTTTTGAAGACCTAAAACCGAATGGAAAAATCTAAAGGAAACGGGCAATTTTCTATGAACTTTTGTTCCTCCTGAAGCTCTCCGAATCTTCACGTTTCGGAATGTACTGTGCATGGTGCCTGTTAAAGCTCTGAATTGACAGTATAATTCTAGATCTTCACAGGGTTCTCAAAACTGCAGAGTACGCCTGTTTCCCCCAAAATTTCCATTTCTCTCCCTCCAGGCGGAGGGAGAAGTTTTTGCCCCGATTTCAAAATTTCAAAATGTCCTACTGTTCCAGATCTCCTCTTCTTCACCTTCATCCTTGTCTTTTTTTTTTTTTTTTTTTTTGAGACAGGGTCTTGCTCTGTTACCCAGCCTGGAGTGTAAGTGCAGTGGTGCAATCATAGCTCACTGCAGTCTCAAACTCCTGAGCTTAAGTGATCCTCCCACCTCAGCCTCCTGAATATCTTGGCTGACGGGTGTATGTCACCATCCCCAGCAATTTTATTTTTATTCATTTGTTTTATTTTATTTTATTTTTGAGACAGTGTCTCTCTGTGATGCACAGGCTGGAGTGCAGTGGCACCATCTCGGCTCACTGTAACCTCCGCCTCCTGGGTTCAAGTAATTCTCCTGCCTCAGCCTCCTGAGTAGCTGGGATTACAGATGTGAGCCACCACAGCCCAGCTAATTTTTGTGTTTTTAGTAGAGATGGAGTTTCACCATGTTGGCCAAGCTGGTCTCGAACTCCTGACCTCAGGTGATCTGCCCACCTCGGCCTCCCAAAGTGCCGGGATTACAGGTGTGAGCTACCGAATCCAGCTTTTTTTTGTTTAATTAATTAATTTATTTTTTAGAGATGGGGTTTCACCATGTTGGCCAGGCTGATCTTGAACTTCTGACCTTATGATCCACCTGCCTCGGCCTCCCAAAGTGCTGGGATTACAGGCGTGAACCACCGCACCCAGCCTTTTTTTTTTTTTTTGAATAGAGACCAGAGTGTCTCTCTGTTGCCCAGACTGGTCTTGAACTTCTGTCCTAAAGCAATTCTTCTGCCTTGGCCTCCCAAAGTATTGAGTTTACAGGTGTGAGCCACTGTGCCCAGCCCTCATACCTCGACTTGATGCAATACAAGTAGTGGTTAAGGCTGGAATCAGATCTTGGCTTTCCTTCTCTGAGCCTCAGTTTCCTCATCGGTAAAGTGGACTTCCTTCATGGGTGGTTGTGAGGATTTAATGTATGTATAGGGATAGGGCCCTGCACATAAGTAAACTCTAAGTACATGGTAAGTGGCTGTTATTGCTTAAAAGTGGAGCCAGAGTTCAGGGTCAGAGCTAGGGACCCACAGGGAAGAGTACATGAGCTGTCAGGGCTAGTGATGGAGAGAGAGGAGAGACTGGCGATCTGGCTTGGGGATCCCCTGGCTTCCTGGCTCAGGAGCCACCATGGGGAGTGAGCAGCTGCCAGAGAAGCAGGAGGAGGATGGGGAGAATGTGCTACCATGGAAACTGGAGGAGGAGGGCGTTCCCAGGGGGAGGGAGTGACGGATAATGTCAAGCGTCATCAGAGAGGATGGGAGTAGGGAGGGCTGAGGGTGATGGGAAACTTCCAATTTAGTTTCTTTTCTTTTTTTTTGAGATGGAGTTTCGATCTTGTTACCCATGTTGACCAGGATGGTCTCGATCTCTTGACCTCATGATCCACCCGCCTCGGCCTCCCAAAGTGCAGGGATTATAGGTGTGAGCCACCGCATCCGGCCCCAGTTTAGTTTCTTACATGGCCCAGGCAACCCCCAAGCCTGGATCAAATCCCAGCTCTCAAGCTAACTGGCTGTGTGACTTAGACAAGGGATTTGCCCTCTCTGAGCTTGTGTTTCCTTCTAGAGTTGAGATGAGGGAATTGATCCATCTCTAATATGACCGTCAGTCTCACTTAATAAGAGTCCTGGTTTTGCTGAATTCTTGGCCACGTGCTAGCAGCGTGACCTTAGGCAAGTCACTTCGCCTCCATGAGCCCTCTCTGAAAGTCACTTTGGTGGTGAACAAAGTGCCACCAAAGTGATTGGCACCTAGTGGGCCCTGGATACAGGATTATTCTCTGATAATGATGTGGGTGCCAGAGGCCGCTGCTCTAAGGAGGCTTGCTGGGCTTGGAATTAGAAATGCTTGTCAAGTTGGAGATGGCCCACTAGCATCCCGAGAGGACTTGGAGGAACGACAGTCCAGCCTGGGTACCTGCCGGGCCTCTGTCCAAAGACCAGTCCTCTCTGTATCAGCGGCAGCTCCCTCGCCTAGGGCATGGCTACTGGCCATCAGCTACTCCTAGCATCTGCCGCAGATCCAGACTGGAGCTGGCCCCAGAGGCCCCAAAGTCCCTAGGAAGTGACCACCCCCCATCCCTGGCACCCAGATCCTGGACCCCACACTCACATACAAAACACACATGCCTCTCTTTCATCATGTATTTATTCCTTTATTTCACTTCTGAGCCCCACACTAGAAAGAGTGCGGGCTGGGAGCTGAAAGGAGTGACGGGAGCAAATCAGGACCTGGCTGCCCCACGCTGAGCTTGCAGATGTTAAGAGTTGGGTGACAAGGACAGCTGGCTGTGTGGTTCAGGCTGCAGGCAGCTTGGGAACTCAAAATGGGGCTTAGAGAGGGGCTGGAGGGGGCCCTTGAGGTGGATGTAGTGATGCGGTAGAGCACGCGCTGGGAGGTTGCCCAGGTTCTAGCCCCAGCACCATCACAGGGGGCGAGCCGTTTCAGAGCGTGGCACACTGTCACACACCTTTTCAGTGAAAGGCCACTGAGACACTATCAATGGGTAATGTACAGCATGGCGTAACTCATTTCATCTTCGCAGCACAATTATGAGGTAGGCATTAGTATCATTACCTCTATTTTACAGATGGGAAAACCGAGGCTCAGATAAGGGAATGACTTGCCCAAGACCACGTGACTTGTCAGTGACTGGCCCAGCTAGGATCCCGTCTCTGGTCCGCTAAGTCCGCTTCCTGTGCTTTCCTCCTCCCACCTCCAGAGAGGAAATGCTCTGAGTACACCGAGGGCTCTGGGGAGACTCCCACATCCAGCTCACGGTCACAGGCTGAGCACTCCCTGTGCTAGGTTCTGTGCCTCATCATGTGGGCAGCAGAGGCACGTGTCAGCTGCCCAAAAAACTGCTGTGACCTTGGTAGGTCCCTCTCCCCATCTGTTTCCTCCTGTCTTGGAAGTCCTGCCTGTTTGATAATTCGCTGCCTGCCTGCCATGTCTTTGCCATCTGACCTTGGGCATGTCATTTTATTGAGCCATTTCTCAATCATGGATGACAGCACTTAACCCGGTGAGAAGTTGAGAAGATTCAGAAATAGTCTATGGGTGAAGGATCTTGTCTGTTTTGGTCACGAAAATGTTCCCAGCAAATGCAAATGGGTACACAGTAGTTATCTACTGAGTGAATGAACGATGTCTGTGGTACATAGTAAGTGTCCAACAAATGCAGCTTTGTTCATATTATCTAATGTTTTAGTTCATGCCGGCACCAACCCATGCTGCTGCTGCTGCTGCTTCTTCTGTTTTTTTTTTTTTTGAGACAGAGTCTTGCTCTGTCGCCCAGGCTAGAGTGCAGTGGCACAATCTCAGCTCACTGCAACCTCTGCGTCCTGGGTTCAAGTGAGTCTCCTGCCTCAGCCTCCCAAGTAGCTGGGATTACAGTGCCACCATACCTAGCTAATTTTGTATTTTTAGTAGCGGGGTTTCGCCATGTTAGTCAGGCTGGTCTCGAACTCCTGACCTCAAGTGATCTGTCCACCTCAGCCTCCCAAAGTGCTAGGAGAATTATAGGCATGAGCCACCACACCCGGCCCAACCCATGGTTCTTAATGCTGCAGGTGGGTCCAGAGCAAGGCTTTTCTCTTTTAATCATCTCCTTGAGTTTCAGAAGGTGGGACGTGCTGGAAAGCAGTTCTCAAGAGGATGTCTTCTCCCCAAGCTCCTTAGCCACATTGTCCTCTCAGGGACCCGAGAGGGAGGGACAGCCTGGAAAGGAAGAAAGGTCCCGGGCCATCAGCATCATGGGCATGGAGCCCCTTGGCGGGTGGCAGTGCAGATGCATCCCTGTAATGGGGCTCATCTAGAACCTCCTCTGGGAATGAGGAGACAGCAACTGTGGTTTTGAATCTTCACTGTCTGCTTCCTTGCTGGGAGGTTGGGCAGGTCTCTGTCCCTCTCTGGGCCTCTGCATGATGGAGGGTACAAGTTGCTGGTTCTGAAGGCTCTGCCATCCTGGAAAAGAACTGAGACGTTGCCCTCATGTTCCTGGATCCCAGAAACAGACATCTATTGGTAAAATCCACTGGGCATTTGCCCAGAGATGGGGAAAAGCATGCCTGGGGTCTGTGATAGGAGCTGCCCCAACTTGGGGTAGGGAGGTGGACATGGCAAGAAAGGAAGCCTAACTCAGAGCTTTGTGTTCCAGCTTTTTGCCCACCCCAGGCTCCATCTTGGTACCAAGGACCCCACCTTCTGTTTTCTCAATAAAGTGAGGCCTCTTCTCAGTGTCTGCATCTCTGGCTGTTTTGTTGGCTCATCTCTGTCGGGTTCCCTTGTGAGGGGGCCCCAGTCTCGGGGGGTCACATAGGCCTATGGGGACGTCTGGCACTAGCCTGAGGACCTGTCTCAGAGGGAGAGGCAGTGTTGTCCTTAAGAGCGCTAGTTTGACCCGGGTGCAGTGGCTCCTGCCTGTAATCCTAGCACTTTTGGAGGCCAAGGCAGGCAGACTGTCTGAGCTCAAGAGTTTAAGACCAGCCTGGGCAACATGGCGAAACCCCGTGTCTACTAAAAATACAAAAAATTAGCCAGGGATGGTGGCCCGTGCCTGTAATCCCAGCTACTTGGGAGGCTGAGGCATGAGAATCTCTTGACCCAGGAGGTGGAGGTTGCATGCCGCTGCACTCCAGCCTGGGTGACAAAGCGAGACCGTCAAAAAAAAAAAAAAAAAAGCCCTAGTTTAGTGGTAGAGACAGACACACAAGGCAGGCATTTCCTAGACTGAGCTCTGAACCAAACCAGGCCTCTGTGCTCCCCTCCCCTTGTGCCCCTCCCCTTCCACCCTCCAAACTGGCTCCTCGCCTTCCCTGCACCCCGCCACTCCCCTAATCTGAGTTGCTTGTCCTCCAGAGCCCTGCCCACCCCACACACCTCCCGGGGCTCCACTAAATCTCTCTCCCATGTCTGCCCCTCAGTGACCCTTCCTTTGGGCCATGGAGGCACTAGACCTCCCCTATGTGCAGTCCGTGCGGCTCTGGGGTGGGAGTTAGAACCCCGTGCCCCAGGAGACCTCCACCTCCTCCGTGTTCTCAAGTAGTCCTGGCCCCTGTGGCTAATAAGTAACTC
Organism: Aotus nancymaae; assembly: GCF_030222135.1. Classification (NCBI taxonomy): domain Eukaryota; kingdom Metazoa; phylum Chordata; class Mammalia; order Primates; family Aotidae; genus Aotus; species Aotus nancymaae. The sequence goes on from NW_026988467.1 coordinate 25,465,571, forward strand.
CCTGGAAGGCAATTCCTTCCTGACGCACATCTGTTTCCCATCACATGTGACCCATCCTGAGGAGGCCACCAGAGCCTGGAGCCTCCCCGACCCCTCGGCCAACTTCCCTTCCAAGGCCTCAACCCAGGGCCACCCACCTTGGGGCTTGTTCATGTCAAGGTGATGAGCACCAAGGCAGATGGGCAGCCCTGACCCAGACTGGGATCTCAGCATGCCTCAGCACAGGCCGTGTGGGCAGGGCCAGGGTGGCCAGGCTGCCCGGCGGTGGGGGTTGGGGTGGTTTCTTGGCCCCACCCTGTTCATAGAGAGGGACTCAGTCAAGGAGACTTCACAGAGGCCTGACAGCTCTAGTCAGAGCCAACTCTCACCAAAGCTGGGAAGGACAGCTGAGAAGGAGAGACGGAGAGAGAGAGGGAGAGTGTGTGTGTGTGCACGTGTGTTTGTGTGCACAGCATGAGTGAGAGCATCTCAGGGTTGATGTGAGTGTATACAGAGTTTTTTTTTTTTGAGACAGAGTCTCACTCTATCGCCCAGGCTGGAGTGCAATGGCGTGATCTCAGCTCACTGCAACCTCCACTTCCCAGGTTCAAGCAATTCTCCTGCCTCAGCCTCCCTAGTAGCTGGGACTACAGGTGTGCACCACCACACCTGGCTAACTTTTTTGCATTTTTAGTAGAGACAGGGTTTCACCGTGTTAGCCAGGATGGTCTCTATCTCGACTTCGTGATCTGCCCACCTTGGCCTCCCAAAGTGCTGGGATTACAGGCATGAGCCACTGAGCCGGGCAAGCGAGTCTTGCTCTATTGTCCAGGCTGGAGTGCAGTGGCGCCATCTCGGTTCACCATAACCTCCGCGTCCTGGGTTCAAGCGATTCTCCTGCCTCAGCCACTGAGTGGCTGGAACTATAGATGCATGCCACCATACCCGGCTAATTTTTGTATTTTTAGTAGAGACAGGGTTTCACCATGTTGGCCAGGCTGGTCTCAAACTCCTGACCTCAAGTGATCTGCCCACCTTGGCCTCCCAAAGTCCTGGGATTACAGGCAAGAGCCGCAGCGCCTGGCCTATACAGAGGTTTTTTTTCGCCTTGTGTGTACCCTGAGGAAAACCTTGTCCATATGACCACTTTGGGCCTCACTTTCCTCTTTTGAAAAACATAACAATAATAATTAAAACAGGGCATCTACCGGGACTCTCTTGACGGTCCAATGAGACAACAGCTGTGCATGGAAACTAGGGTACCTTCTTATTGATGGGGGAAAACATTCTGCCTTGAACCTTCAATAGTTCCTACTTGTGTGGAAAATCAGATGATCTCTTAAGCCCCTTTCCAATGGAGGACTCGGAATCTAAGTTCCAACTTCCCTGCCTGCAACCTCGAACTCTCTCGAGGGGGAAGGGAACCCACCCTGGGAAGAGGACTGCTAACGTCCAGCTCAGGACAGGCAGTTCTCAGTGAGGGGCAGGTAGAGCACATTCCTGTCTTGTGTCAGCTTCATCACCCTTCCAGGTCAGCTCCACTGCCTCTGCCTCCAGGAAGCCTTCTCTGATGGTTCCAGCTACACTCTTGGATCCCTGCCTGGATCTTCCACAATTGCTATCAGGGTGCCCCACCTGAACAAGAACTGCCTGCTCTCTCTCTCTCAATAGACTTCTGGGGATGCTACCTCACCACCGAACACATGGGAACCCCATTGTCCCTAAGGAGAAAAGGAAAGACTGGTGGAAAAGAACATTAAAGTTTTTTTCTTCAATGTTTATGAGGTTTCTTAGTCCTATATCAAAGTAATATGTGCTCATTATAGAAACTGAGAAACCTGGCAGCGTGTGATGGGTCACACCTGTAATTCCAGCACTTTGGGAGGCTGAGGTGGGTGGATCACTTGAGGTCAGGAGTTTGAAACCACCTTAGCCAACATGGGAAAACCCTGTCTCTACTAAAAATATAAAAATTAGCTGGGCATGGTGGCGGGCACCTGTAATCCCAGCTACTCAGGAGACTGAGGCAGGCGAATCTCTTGAATGTGGGAGGCAGAGATTGCGCCACTGCACTCCAGCCTGGAGGACAGAGCAAGACTCTGTCTCAAAAAAAAAAAAAAAAAAAAAAAAACCTGAGAAACCTGACAAACATGAAAAAAAAGGGGGAGAAATCACCCACAGTTCCTTACTCTATTAACATTTGAGGACCATACTGCCCAAAGCATCTGCAGATATCAAAATAATAAGCTACCCTTATCAAAATACCAATATCATTCATTACAGAATTTGAAAAAACAATCCTAAAATTCATATGGAACCAAGAAAGAGCCCAAACAGCCAAAGCAATCCTGAGCAAAAAGAACAACACTGGAGGTATCACATTACTTGACTTAAAAATATATTACAAGGTTGTAGTAACCAAAACAGCATGGCATTGACATAAAAACAGATACACAGACCAATGGAACGGAACAGAGGACCCAGAAATAAAGCCACATATTTACATCCAACAAATCTTTGACAATGCCAACAAGAACTGACATTGGGGAAAAGGCCTCCTCTTTAATAAATGGTACTAGGAAAACTGGATAGTCACAGGCAGAGGAATGGAACTGTACCATCTCTTACCGTGTACAAAAATCAACTCAAAATGGGATAAAGACTTAAGCATAAGACTGAAAACTATAAAACTACTAGAAGAAAACCAGGAAAAACTCTTCTGGACATTGGTCTAAGCAAATAATTTATGAATAAGACCCCCAAAATACAGGCAACAAAACCAAAAATAGGCAAATGGGACTATATTAAACGAAAAAGCTTCTGCACAGAAAAGGAAACAACAGAGTGAAGAGACAACCTGCTGAATGGGAGAAAATACTTGCAAACAGGGCACTCATATCCAAAATACACAAAGGACTCAACAGGAAAAAATAATCTCATTTAAAAAGTGAGTAAAGGTCGAAAAAAATAAAAAAAAATTTAAAAAAAGTGAGTAAAGAGTAGCTGGACATGGTGGCTCACATGCTTGTAGACCCAGCTACTTTGGAGGCTGAGGCAGGAGGATCCCTTGAGCCCAGGAGTTCAAGGCTGCAGTGAGTAAAATTGCACCACTGCACTCCAGCCTTGGTGACAGAGTGAGACCTCATCTATTTAAAAAAAAAAAAAAAAAAGTGGCTCACGCCTATAATCCTAGCACTTTGGGAGGCCTAGACAGGCGGATTATCTGAGATTAGGAGTTCAAGACCAGCCTGGCCAACATAGTGAAATCCCATCTCTACTAAAAATACAAAAAAAATTAGCTGGGTGCAGTGGTGCCACCCGTCTGTAATCCCAGCTACTTGGGAGGTAGAGCCAGGAGAATCAATTCAATCTGGGAGGCAGAGGTTGCGGTGAGCCGAGATCGTGCGTGCCACTGCACTCCAGCCTGGGCAACAGAGACTTCATCTCAACAAACAAACAAACAAACAAACAGTCTGGGCGCGGTGGCTCATGTCTATAATCCCAGCACTTTGGGAGGCCGAGGTGGGTGGGTCACTTGAGCTCAGGAGTTCGAGACCAGTCTGGCCAACATGGCGAAACCCCGTCTCTACTAAAAAATACAAAAATTAGTCAGCGTGGTAATGGGCACCTGTAATCCCAGCTACCTGGGAGGCTGAGGCAGGAGAACCGCTTAAACCCGGGAGGCGGAGGCTGCAGTGAGCCGAGATTGAGCCATTGCACTCCAGCCCAGGCGACAAGAGAGAATCTGCCTTGGTAGAGACGTGGTTTCGCCATGTTGCCCAGCGTGGTCTCCAACTCCTGGACTCAAATGATCCGCCTGCCTCCGCCTGACAAAGTGGCGAAAATTACAGGTGCGAGCCACCATGCCCGATCCAAAAATTTAAAAAGTAATTATTTATATCTTTGAGTTAAAAAGAACAGCCTTCTCCTACACACACACACATACATTTGGGTGTATTTCCTTACCCAGAAGAATGTTCAAGGGGTCCACAGCTGATTCCAGAGCCTTTTAAAATGCAATGCGAACCTCGTATACTTAACTGCACGATCCTAAACCTTCATTGGATGCTCCAGGGGTCCAGGACCCAAAAGTTTAAGAGGCGCTGCTTTAGGGATTGGGGGCGGCGGGGAGCGGTTCACACATGCCTCACAGCCACATACAAATAGGCCCACATCTGTACACCTGTGACCCATTCACCTGACCCATACGCACACCTGTACACCTGTGTTCATACACGTGCACACAAACAGCTTGGCTTGGGAGAAATTTAGGCAAGGCTGCCCGAGATTAGGCTCATTTCACAGACGCTGCTGCCACCTACCGGCTATATCTTGCATTAGCATCCTTGCTTAGTTCCTGCTCTATTCCATTCTGTCCTCCATTGCTCATCCCTGGAAGCTGTGCACTAGAACTGGTTCCTGAAAGAGGGACACGAATAAGGGACGTGGGGTGGGGTGGGAATTATCATTGACTAACTGTCCATTATATGTCAGGCACTGCTGTCCCTTACAGCTGTTATATTTGTTTTCTCAATCCCATGTGCCTTATGCAGCGCTTGGCACATGAAAAGTCCTAATAGCTATTTCAATTAAATGAATTAAAAACACTGTAAAGTGAGTGTGTTTAACAAATGAGGAGATGGGCCGGGCACGGTGGCTCACGCCTGTGATCCCAGCATTTTGGGAGGCCAAGGTGGGTGGATCAGCTGGGGTCAGGAGTTTGAGACTACCCTGGCCAACATGGCAAAACCCTATCTCTACTAAAAATACAAAAATTAGCCAGGCAAGGTGGTGTGCACCTGTAGTCTCAGCTACTGGGGAGGCTGAGGTGGGGGAATCATTTGAACCCAGGAGGTGGAGGTTGCAGTGAGCTGAGATCCTGTCACTGCACTCCAGCCTGGGTGACAGAGCAAGACTCTCTCTCTCTCAAAAAAAAAGTCACAGTGGTTCATGCCTATAATCCCAGCAATTTGGGAGGCGGAGGCAGGTAGATCACCTGAGGCTGAGAGTTCCAGACCAGCCTGACCAACATGGAGAATCCTGTCTCTACTAAAAATACAAAAAATTAGCTGGGCACGGTGACACATGACTGTAATTCCAGCTACTTGGGAGGCTGACACAGAAGAATCACTTGAACCTGGAAGGTGGAGGCTGCGGTGAGCCGAGATTGTGCCATTGCACTCCAGCCTGGACAACAAGAGCAAAACTCCATTAAAAAAAAAATAGAAGAAGAAGTTTAACGGACTTACAGTTCCACATGGCTAGGGAGGCCTCACAATCATGGCAGAAGGCGAAAGGTACGTCTTACATGTCAGCAGCAAGAAAGAGAATGAGAGTCAAGGCTGGGTGCGGTAGCTCACGCCTGTAATCCCAGCACTTTGGGAGGCTGAGGTGGGTGGATCACCTGAAGTCAGGAGTTTGAGACCAGCCTGGCCAACTTGGCAAAACCCTATCTCTACTAAAAATACAAAAATTAGCTGGGCATGGTTGTGGGCACCTGTAATCACAGCTACTTGGGAGGCTGAGGCAGTAGAATCACTTAACCCCGCGGGGTGGAGGTTACAGTGAGTCACGATGGCGCCACTCCACTCCAGTCTGGGCAGCAGAGTGAGACTCTGTCTCAAAAAAAAAAAAAAAAAGAGAATGAGAGCAAAACAAAACAGGTTTCCCCTTATCAAATCATCAGATCTCCTGAGACTTATCATTTGCTACCATGAGAACAGTATGGGAGAAACCGCCCCATGATTCAGTTATCTCCCACTTTGTCCCTCCCACAACAAGTGGGAATTATGGGAGTACAATTCAAGGTGAGATTTGGGTGGGGACACAGAGCCAGAGATATCACAGGCCCAGGGGCAGCCCCACATTTGCACAGGCCCTATGAGGGACCTCAGCCTTGTGTTTACGAGATCACATGTTTCCTTACAGTTTGGAAAAGTAAACCATGCTAACCTCAGTGGAGTAAGCCCACTGTCTCCTTCCACTCTACTCCTCCTCCTTCCCACTGTGTCATCTGGCTTTGAGTGGCCACAGGACTTTTGTAGTCTTTTATTTTTTTGAGATGGAGTCTCTTTCTGTCGCCTGGGCTGGAATGCAGTGGTACAATCTTGGCTCATTGCAACCTCTGCCTCCCAGGTTCAAATGATTCTACTGCCTCAGCCTCCCAAGTAGCTGGTATTACAGGCATGCGCCACCATGCCTGGCTAATACTTGTATTTTTAGTAGAGATGGGGTTTCACCATGTTGGTCAGGCTGGTCTTGAACTCCTGACCTCGTGACCAGCCCGCTTCCGCCTCCCGAAGTGCTGGGATTACAGTTGTGAGCCACTGTGCCTGGCCGCCTTTTGTATTCTTAACTTTGCATTCTTTATCTTAAGAAGACCCCTCCTCCAGACAAACTTCAGGCCCCACAATCCTGGATCTGCCCATTGGGTCCTCAGTTTCCCATTTGCAAAGAGACAATAAAGGCTGTGGAAGGGCTTAATAGGATGAAAGATGATCTTTTAAAATTTGTATTTATTTTTGAGACAGGGTCTGCTCTGTTGCCCAGGCTGGAGTGCAGTGGCACAATCACAGCTTACTGTAGCCTCGACCTCATGGGCTCAAGCGATCCTCCGATCTTAGCCTCCTGAGTAGTTGTGACTATAGGCACATGCCACCACATCTGGCTAAGTTTTTGTATTTTTTGTACAGATGGGGTTTCGTCATGTTGCCCAGGCTGTCGTGAACTCCTGGTTAATTTTTTTAAGACTAGTCAAGTGCAGTAGTGAGAATGAGGGAAAGAATAGAACAAGGAGTTTGATTTGTAACTGACTGAATAATCAATTGAGATAATTCACTAGTTTCGGACCGGTGTATTTTTATGCTGCTTTTTTTTTTCTTTCTTTCTTTTGAGACGGAGTTTCGCTCTTGTTACCCAGACTGGAGTGCAATGGCGCGATCTCGGCTCACTGCAACCGCCACCTCCTGGGTTCAGGCAATTCTCCTGCCTCAGCCTCCTGAGTAGCTGGGATTACAGGCACGTGCCACCACGCCCAGCTAATTTTTTGTATTTTTAGTAGAGACAGGGTTTCACCATGTTGACCAGGATGGTCTTGATCTCTTGACCTCGTGATCCACCCGCCTCGGCCTCCCAAAGTGCTGGGATTACAGGCTTGAGCCACTGCTCCTGGCCCATTATTTTTATGCCTTTTTTAGAGACAGGGTCTGCATGTGTTGCCAGGCTGGTCTCAAGGGATCCTCTTGTCTTGCTTCCCAAAGTCCTGGGCTAACAGGTGTCAGCCACCTCGCCTAGCCAATGGTGATCTCTTTTAATCCTCTCAAAGGCCCCAGAGAAGAAAAAATAAAGAGCAAACATAAGGAACTTACTTAGAGTTTCACAGCAAATTGTGGCAAGCTGTGAAGTTGCAATCTAGGATAGCCCACTTGAAAGCCCTCCTTTCACTATCACCTCCTGCCTCAAGTGCCCACCTGCACACTCAAAGGCACCCGCCTTTCCCCTCTCAGCCTCTGGCAGCCTGGAAGGCTTAGCTCTGAACTTCCGCCCCAGCGGCTCCATGACCTCAAGGGGGCGGCAGACACCGTCTTTCCCTCATTTTCCTAGCACCTGCTCATTCCAGGTTTCAGAGTCCCACATAGCCAGAATCTCAGCTGTCCCCAAACACCTCCATCAGCTTTCTCCTGCCCTTCCCTGCAAACAGTGAGTACTGCCTTCACATCCTGGCCTTGTCATGTACTGGCTGTGTGATAGTGAGTAGATCACCTCACCTCTCCCTGCCTCATTTAATTCATCCACAAAATCAGGGTATCTTGTGAAAACAGGTCAGTGATGCACCGGCACATATATAATACACCAACAATCATTGACAGCACTTGCTCTTTCAACAAGGCCTTCGGAGATGTCATGTCCCCTGGGAAGGGGTTCTCCTGATAGGATTGGTCCCTGCCCCACCCTGCAGCAAAGCCAAGGGACTCCTGGGCAATGGGGACTTTCAGAGCTCTTCAGCGTTCATTTGTTGGCATCCTCTGTGCCCATGAACGGGCCCCTCCCTGGGCTGCGGTGTCTGACTTGGCTTTTTCTCCATCCCTACTAACTCCCATCTCTCCCTTGGAAGGCCTCTGCAACCTCCTGAGTATCTTCCCCAAATTTAGTTTCTTTTCTTTCTTTTTTAAGTCTTGCTCTGTTGCTGAGACTGAAGTTCAGTGGCGCGATCTCAGCTCACTGCAACCTCTGCCTCCTAGGTTCAAGTGAATCTCCTGCCTCAGTGAGTGAGTAGCTGGGATTACAGGTGCCCACCACCACACCTGGCTAATTTTTTTTTTTTGTATTTTTAGTAGAGACAGGGTTTCATCATGGTTGGCCAGGCTGGTCTCAAACTCCTGATGTCACGTGATCTGCCTGTCTTGACCTCCCAAAGTGCTGGGATTATAGGCATGAGCCACTGTGCCTGGCCCCAAATTTCAAATCCATCCTCCTGAAGAGGGGTCACTGACCCACTGCCTACCGATTTTCACCATCCTTTTACCTATCCCCAAATGACTGCCAAACCCCAGTCTATCTCAAAGACTCGCTGACCATCCTGGCATTTGAAGCCTTCCACAATTTGGTCTCACGATTAACTCCGTGCTTCAACTATCCCGACCGATTTTCTGTTCCCAGAGTCCACCTTCACTCTCCTACCTCCAAGCCTTTGCGCAGGCTGTTCTTCCACCTGGAATGCCCTCTCTCATTACCATGTAGTAAATTAGCGGGCAAAGTCCAGGTGGGAGGTCACCTCTTCCAGGCAGTCTTCCCTACTCCCTCAGATGGAATCACTTTCTCCTCTCTGGGCTCTGGGCATGCAATTACTTTAGAGCCTTCCTCATAGGAAGCCAGGAGTCACAGCAGGAACATCCATTATCCACGCTTTACAAATGCCTTTCCCTTCTAGTATCTTGGGTCTGGGAAAAGCAGGCAGGGTGAGAGCCATTACCTCATTTGACTGATGAGAAGACAGGCTAGGAGGAAGTCCTAAGCTGAGTAAATGGTGGAGTCAGGATTCAAACCCGCCACGGCCACACCCCCTGGCTCAGGCCTGAGAGTTCCCTCCCTCTCTACCATTTCTTGTGGCCTGGTCTTGTGACTCTCTTCCCCCTTGTCAGTCTTACCTTTTAATAATATGCTGAATGAAGTGCTGCTGAAGGAACAGAGGCTCCCACGTGTACACGCCCCCGCCCCCATCCTGTCTGTTCCTCGGCTTCTTTATCACCCACCTCAAGCCCATCTGAAGCTGCTGGGAGTGCCCAGGCTCTGGCAGGATAAGCAGTTCCTGGAGGCCCAGGCCTTCTCAGAGGAGGAGCGGGAGACACAAACAGGTTCCTCCCCCACCCCTCAAGCTTATCAGGGCCCCACAGGCCCCCGGGAACTGAATGCACAGCCAAGGGAGGAAAGCTGCCCCCTGCCTGTCACCTTCACACCCTCTATGACTTACCCCATATCTACTAAAAATAAGAAAAATTAGCTGGGCATGGTGGTCTGTGCCTGTAATTCCAGCTACTTGGGAGGCTGAGGCAAGAGAATTTCTTGAACCCGGGAGGCGGAGGTTGCAGTGAGCCAAGATCACGCCACTGCACTCTAGCCTGGGTGACAGACAGATTGGGACTCCATCTCAAAAGAAAAAAAAAAAGAGTGGTGTGACCTTGGATTGCCACTTTAGCTCTCTGAGCCTCAGAAGCTCTTTAGAAAATTTTTGGCTGTTAGAATTCAATAAGATAAAATGAACAAATGCATGTAAAAGAACCAGGATCACTAAATATGAGCAGCTTCTTCAAGAGGTCACTGCTGATGGGGGCATCTCAGGTAGCAAAGTGCTCCCTGCAGTCTGGGGATGGAGGTGAAGATTATGATGTCACTGGCAGAGGCTGTGGGGCAGGGGCCTGAAGTCCAGGTAGTGACAGCCTCCCTGCTTCAGTGACTGACAATGCCACACAAGGCCTTCACCCACCCTAAGTGCACAAGTCACCTCAACCAGAAACACACACACAGGTGCTGGGGTCCAGGGGCCATGGAACAGGGTAGAGCTCTCTAGGTCCCAGGACCCGAGACCCAGGGGACAACCTGTTTATAGGACACAGACAGACACAGATTCACACCCTCTATATAAACTCACAAACATGGGCACACCCTCACAAGCACTAAAACACCTCCCCCTCATACACACAAATGCACAGAAACAGGAGATACAGGATCACAAACATATTCCCAAATGCACTCCCCACGCACAAATTCAGAAACGCAGAGCCCTTCCTGGCCACCCCCAAACACACACACACACACACACACACACACTTATCAGGCTGGGGCAGGCACTGGCACTGCTGAGTCACCCACAGGCAGCTCAGCCCAACAGAGCTAGAGCCACGTGGCTGCCTCAGCCCGGAGAGGGCAGGGCTCACAGCAGCTCTCTAGAATCACCCCATCCACCTGACTGCTGGGGTTTTCCTCTCCCCAGCCCTTTGATTGATTCAGGGGTGGGGATAGGGTTGGGGGAGGAGCCACTGTTTGCAGAGGCCAAATCAAAGAGTTCACAGCCTGCTCCCTCCTGGGTGCGTGAGTATATGTGAGAGCAATTAAAAAATACTACTAGATTCATTACTGAGTATTTGCAAATATATTTTCACACACTCTCATGTAATCATCACAACAGCTCTATATAAAGTTAGTACTATTTTTTTTTTTTGAGGCAGAGTTTTGCTCTTGTTACCAGGGCTGGAGTGCAATGGCATGATTTCTGCTCACCACCACCTCTGCCTCCCAGGTTCAAGCGATTCTCCTGCCTCAGCCTTCTGAGTAGCTGGAATTACAGGCATGCACCACCATGCCCGGCTAATTTTTTTGTATTTTTAGTACAGACGGGGTTTCTCCATGTTGGTCAGGCTGGTCTCAAACTCCTGACTTCAGGTGATACACCCACCTCAGCCTCCCAAAGTGCTGGGATTATAGGCGTGAGCCACCACGCTCAGCCAGTTAGTACTATTATTAATCCCATTTTACCCCAGAAAGGGGGTAGCTTGCCCCAAGGCCCAAAGCCCAGACTCACCTGCCTCCAAATCCCTACCTCATAACCCCTTGGCAATACTGTCTGGTGGGTAGGTGTGATACAGGCAAGTGAAAGGTACATCAGTGTGCTTGGAAGCCTGGTTGTGTGTGTGCCAGGCTTCCTCAGGGAATTCACAGGTATAGGGACTGAAAGGGTCTCAAGGGTCCTGATTTCTGGTCAAAGGATCCAACGCTTCTCTAGTGCCTTGAAGCGCACCTCCCTCTATCAGAAAACATCTCCCAGGTCTAAGGGCTCAGTCTGACCTTCCTCTGCTAGACTACAGGCTCCTTAAAGGCAGGAACCAGGGCCCTGAAGCCTCACACAGGACCTAACTCAGAGAAAACCTCAGTGAATTTGGAGTATGGGGGGGTGTGGCGGGGTGGGAGGGAGCGGGGAGGTGTCAATCAGTGTACGACTTTTAATTCACTTTTGTATCAATCTAACAATAACATCAATAATTATTTATTATAATTATAATGCTAATGTTTATTGGGGCTTACTCTGGGACTGGCACTGTTCTTAGCACTTCACATGGATTCTTTCATTCAATTCTTGCCACAACCCTTGAGGAAAATACTTTTATTAACCCCATTTTGCAGAGGAGCAAACTGGCTTGGAAAGAGTTAGTATCTTGCCCAAAAGTAACTCGGGAAGAGGCAGTGTTGGGGATTGGAACACAGGCGGTCGAGTTAGCCCATTTAATAGGAAGATCACTACGCTCAGAGGAAGGCCTTTGTCCTCAGCAGCTTCGGTTTGCCACGTTTGTCCAAAGAAAGGATTAGTTTTCCATGGTGCTCTGGCCTGGAATATTCTATGATCCTATGATTCTGTAATGAAGAACTTTTGAAGAGTCAGGCTTGGTTTTGAATGAAAGAGGCCACTCTGGGGCTGGTGAGCTTCCTGTCATGGGCATATGTAAGCCAGCCCAGGCCTGAAATGGGAGGGAGGGGATGAGTCTTTGGCCAGTGACCATGAAAGCCGCTGCCAGCGTTGATAGAGGGGACCATCAGGAGGGGGAAAAGTCAGAGAAGAGTGGCAAGGTGGGTATGAGAGAAACCAGAAGTCGCATTTACAGAATGCCTACTGTGTACCAGGCCTGTGCTTGACATTTAACCTACATCGCTAATTCTCAGGAAAACATTGTAACATTTACAGTTGAGGAAATTCAGATCCAGAGAAGTGATTGGTTCAAAGTCACGCCAGACGAAGTGGTAGGACAGGTGATCCAGGTGAGCCTCCCCAGGGTCACTTCCCTAGATCCCCTCTGACCAGCCCCTCTACCTAGTGCCCTTAAGGGCAGCACCACGTGGCAAATTACATCACACTTTTGTCATATGACGTCACACCAGTAAATCCAGGAACTCCCTCCCCTTCCCTCCCCTGATCTCTGGGGTCTATCAGAGCAGTCCCCAGTTCAGCCTCCCCGCCGGACCAGGCCACACCTGCAGCCCCCGCCCCTTCCCCGCGGAGACTTTCGCACTCCTCTGCCGGGGCCTCCCCCTCCCCGCCCCGCTGATCGGCAGTTGCCTGCGCCAATCAGAGGGCCCAGCGGGCGGGGCGGAGTCTCACTTTGGAGTTGCCCTGTCAGTGCAGGTGGAGGCCCCGGCGGGGCAAAGTGGCAGGAACCTCTTAAAGGGCGAGAGCGGCGCGGAGCCAGAACGCGGTCCGGCCCGGCCCGGCCCGGTCGCCGCCGCACCCAGCCCAGGTGAGCCTGGACCACCTGGGGGGCCACCCTCGGTCCCCAGGAGGGACAGGGTGAGGGACAGAAGAACCCACCCTTAATGGCTTCGACCGTCCCGGGAGAGGCGACCAGGGTCGAAGGGTCCGGGGCTGAAGGTCCAGGGGTACCGGATTTCAGAATCCGAATTTGGGGTCCAAAGGAGTCTGGGCGTCTTGAAGTTCAGGGTGCAGGGAGGGGCGCTGGAGTCTGGAGAGGGGATCCGGGAGCTCGGATCCGGAGCTAGACACGTCCGGGTCCGGCCGGTCCTGGCTGTCTGGGGCGGGGGTCCTGGGTTCGGTCCCCGCGCGCGGGTCCCTGCAGGGCGGCGCAGCCCCCGGCCGCCCCCTAGACCCGCCTCGCCCAGTCCCGCAGGCTCCAGCCGGGCCCGCAGCGGCGCTGGAGCGGGCGGGCGGCGCTCAGCGGGAAGGGGCGACCGGGCCTGGAGCCCCGCGCCCCGCTCCCGCCCTTACGTAACTGACTTTGAGTTTCCGGACCCAGGGACCCGCGAGCTGGGGCGCCGGCTGTGCCCGCCAGGTTGGCCCCGGCCGCCGCGCCAGCCCCACACCCTCCCTGCCAGGCTTGGTCTAGAGGACTTCCCTCTGTCTGGGTCTCCCGGGTCTCTCTGTCCGGTTCAGGCTCCGGCTCGCTCTCATCCTTGGTTCCCTGCGTCTCTCATCTCTCGTCTCTGTTTGGCTGTCTCTGCCTGTCTCTGTCCTCTGTCTTTCATCAAGAATTGTCTAGCCCTCACCTACACTTCCCCGCAGGCCCCACCTCTTCGGGGTGGGACAGGACCCTTCCCCTCCAGCTTGTTGGAGGCAGGGACCTGTCCAGACCTACCCGAGTCCGAGTCCGAATCCGAGCTCGATCCAGAAGTGGGGAGGGGAGAGGAGGGTTGGGGAAGGTGATTCCAGGACCCATAGCTCCTGGGTCCTGAACGGACGGCCCCCTCTCCGCCTCTGAAGCCCTTTCCTCCAGAAGGAGGCGGCTTGGGGAGACCCTGGCTGGGGCTGGGCTTAGGGCAGCTGGGAATCCCTGTGAGAGCTGCCTAGTGTCTCATCGGGGTCAGGTCCTCAGCTATTGAAGGGGAGCGGGAGGGGTTGGGGAGGGGCCAGAGCACTGGCCCTGGCCCCCAAGCTTCAGCAAGCTCCCTACCTCCACCCAGTTCCAGGCCTGGAAGATGGTCTTGGCAGGAGGCTGGGGCGGGGAGGGGATCAGTAGGAGGAGGCCCAAGGGACTTCTGCATGTTGGGGAGCGGGGAGGGATAGAATGACAGACCCGCAAGTCTAAGGAGCACCTCCTGGGGTCACTCCTTGCCTTTAAGGCTCTCTGGAAGAGTGTCAGAGAGACACCTCAGAAATAACTGTAAATAAGACGTTAAAGCAGGTGTGAGGCAGGAATGGAGTGCAGTGGTGTGATCTCGCCTAGGCTGGAGTGCAGTGGTGTGATCTCGCCTAGGCAGGAGTGCAGTGGTGTGATCTCGGCTCACTGCAACCTCTGCCTTCTGGGTTCAAGTGATTCTCCTGCTTCAGCCTCCTGACTAGCTGGGATTACAGGCGCCCGCCACTATGCCTGGCTAATTTTTGTATTTTTAGTAGAGACTGGGTTTTACCACGTTGGTCAAGCTGGTCTGGAACTCCGGACCTCGTGATCTGCCCGCCTCAGCCTCCTAAAGTGCTGGGATTACAGGCATGAGCCATCGCATCCAGCCAGGAATTATTAATTCTAAGCGGGGAGAAACTTTACAGAAGGAGGCAGGAGATTTGAGAAGAAAGAGAGCCAGAAGCTGAAGGGAGCAAAGAGGGAGGGAGGGAGGGAAGGGGACATTCAGTGCCCTGTAGGCTCTGCACTCAGCAGAACTGGGTTGAATCCTGACCCTTCCACTTTCCTGCTGTGTGACTTTGCATGAGTCATTTCACCTCTCTGAGCTCCAGGCTGTCCTTGGTCAATAATCTGGACCTTGCAGGCATAAGCAGCATCAAATAAGGCAATGTGTATGCAGACTGGAATGGTACCTGGTCTGAGATCGGGCCAGTAGTGTGTTTTAAGAAGGGAATGGAGTGGGGAAGCCCTGAGGTTTCCCCTGTATGTACAGGAGAGTCAGGCACCACCTGCCAGGTCCCAGCAACATGGGGCATGGGTGGAGTACCTGAGTATGTGGGTGGCACTCACTGAGGCCACGAGGCCCCACACCCAGCTGTCTCCTGATTGGCCCATCCCTGCACCTCCTAGACCAGGGCTGGCCTCCCTCCTGTAGATCCCAGGTGCCAACAGAAGCTCCCAGGCCACCTTACTCCCTAGACCAGTGTGGGTGGAGCCCTGGCAGGGCAGGGTTGGCACCCTCTCTGCAGAATGGACCATGGCCAGCAGCCTGGCTGGCCGTGCTGGGCAGGAACATCCCAGTCTGGCTAGGAAGCTGCTGACGCTGTGCAGGCCCTGAGGAGGCCCAGACCTCTGTTGGCTGAAGCTGGGCCCAGCCCATGGTACCTAGGCTGCAGGGTAGACCGAGGCTGGGGTGGGAGTGAGGAGGGGAGATGCAAGGAGAGACTCCTGGAAAGGAATCCTAAGCAGAGATGTGGAACCAGACCGAACTTCATTGGTTATTCTCTAAGCCTTTCTTGAGCACCTGCTGTGCACCATATACAGGTCTGCCAGCCACAGAGCTGAACAGGATACTCACAGAGGACTCACCATAGAGTTATGGTGGCCTGAGATTTGTTAGGGATTTGCAGAATGAGTCTGGATGACAGTTCCTGGGGATAGGGGAGTCCAGAATTTTCCCGGGGCCTAATATTCTGATATTAGTTTAATTTAATTTTATTTTTTTGAGACAGAGTCTCGCTCTGTCACCCAGGCTGGAGTGCAGTGGTACGATCTTGGCTCACTGCAACCTCCACCTCCGAGGTTCAAGCAATTCTCTTGCCTCAGCCTCCCAAGTAGCTGGGATTACAGGCACCTGGCACCACGCCTGGCTAATTTTTGTATTTTTAGTAGAGACAGGGTTTTGCCATGTTGGCCAGGCTGGTCTCGAACTCCTGACCTCAGATGATCCGCCTGCCTTGGCCTCCCAAAGTGCTAGGATTACAGGCATGAGCCACCACATCTGGCTGATTCTGATATTTATTTATTTATTTTTATTTAATTAATTTTTTTGAGATGGAGTCTTGCTCTGTCACTCAGGCTGGAGTGCAATGGCACGATCTCCACTCACCACAACCTCCACCTCCTGGGTTCAAGCATTCTCCTGCCTCAGCCTCCTAAGTAGCTGGGATTACAGGCATGTACCACTAATTTGTGTGTGTGTGTGTGTGTGTGTGTGTGTGTGTGTGTGTGTGTATTTTTAGTAGAGATGGGGTTTCACCATGTTGACTAGGCTGGTCTTGAATTCCTGGTCTTGTGATCCACCCGCCTCGGCCTCCCAAAGTGTTGGTATCACAGGCACAAGCCACTGCACCCAGCCTCTGATATTTATTTTTATTTTTATTTTTTGAGATGGTGTCTTGCTTTGTTGCCTAGGCTGGAGTGCAGTGGCATGATCTTGGCTCACTGTGACCTCCACCTCCTGGGTTCAAGCGATTCTTCTGCCTCAGCCTCCTGAGTAGCTGGGACTACAGGCAAGTGCTACCATGCCCGGCTAATAATTTTTTGTATTTTTAGTAGAGACAGAGTTTCACCATGTTAGCCAGGATGATCTTGATCTCCTGACCTTGTGATCCGCCCACCTTGGCCTCCCAAAGTGCTGGGATTACAGGCATGAGCCACCACACCTGGCTGATTCTGATATTTATTAAAGGGGACAGGATTCCATTTCTTTATAGTCTGCAGGCTAGTCACTTTTTTCTCTGGGTTTCAGTTTCCCTTTCCTTGAAATGAGTAGGGGAGATAAGTCTAAAGTCTCCATGGGTCTTCCAGCACCTATTACTATAGCCTCAGGACCTGGTTTGGGACTTAGTCTATCCCCTACCCTCACCCCACATGAGGGGATAGGATGGAACAAGATGAAGGCTGAGTATGATGGGCCCACAGGCCCTGTTCTTGGCCTGTGTTCTCTAATCATAATTACAACCACTGCCTATTAAGCACTTACTATGCACAGCATTCTGTTCTAAGCCTTTAATATGCTGCATTAACTCATTCAATCCTTACAACCTCATGAGGGAAATATTCTTCCTGTTTTGCAGGGGTTTAGGGAGCTGAACAGACTTGACCAAAGTCACAAAGCTGGGAAATGGCTGAGCTGGGATTTGAACTTAGGTTCAACTCCAAAGCCCAGACTAAGAGTGGGAGCCTCCACCCCATGGGTACTGAGGTGCCCACATTGCTCAGCCCTTACCTGTGGAACTGTTTGACCCCTGCTGGAGTAAGCTCTGAGCTCTGGGATGTTGAGGCCGGGGAGCTGGGGAACAAGCTGTCCTGCCTATGCTGGGTGGCACCTGGGCCCAGCGTAGAGAGAAAGGGGCAGAGGGAGCAACGTACAGGTCAGGCAGGGCCCACTAGGGGTTTCCCCAGAGGGCAGCCACACCCAGCTGCTGCCCAGGTGCAAGACTGGGCACTGAAAGGCAACCTTGGGTATGTGGCCAACTTTAGACCTCAGTTTCCCCGTCTGTAAAGCATAGACTTAAATGAGTGTAGACATTCCTTGACCCCTGGGTTAGTGGCTGAGGTCAGCAATAGGATAAAGGGTAAGAGGAGGGCTTGGAGTGACAGCGACTGAGTCTGTGAAGGAAGAGTTTGGGTCAGGAACAGCTCGGATCCTCGGCCAGCTGTTTGACAGCCATTCAGTTGAAGAGACTGAGGTTGGAGAGGTTCAAAGGCTTGTCTGTGCAGCCAGTACCTAGAGACTGAAAGGAAACAAATCAAGAAAAAACTCGGAGAACAAAATCCAGGCAGATATGAGCTAGAATCCTGGGTTGGCCACTTAACTAGGCTTGGAGGTGTGAAGTGGCACCCCTGAGGACACAGGAAAGAGTCCCTTCATCTCACTGTCCTCATCTTTAAAGTGGGAGTAGTAATAATTTATCCTTTGGCCACTTCCTGGGTTTTTGTGAAGGTTAAAGGAGGTGAGGCATTTGTAGAATCAGGTGAGAATGTGGTTGCTGGTTATTTTTCAGTCCAAAGCTACAGTTGTGTGTGCGTGTTTGTGGTGGTGGAGAGCATTTCTGACAGCTCCTCTTTATCCTGGGGTTGTGCTGGAGAGAAGACCTAAGAATAACACCACTGACTGGGCAAGTGGTGGCTCATACCTGTAATCCTAGCATTTTGGGAGGCCGATGCAGGTGGATCACCTGAGGTCGGGAGTTCGAGACCAGACTGGCCAACATGGTGAAACCCCGTCTCTACTAAAAATACAAAAAATTAGCTGGGCATGGTGGTGGCCACCTATAATCCCAGCTACTTGGGAGGTTGAGGCAGGAGAATCGTTTGAACCCAGGAAGCAGAGGTTGCAGTGAGCCAAAATAGCACCGCTGCACTCCAGCCTGGGCAACAGGAACGAGATTCTGTCCCTCGCCCCACTCCTCAAAAAAAAAAGCATTGTTCAGATGTTTTACATGTATTAACTCATGTAATCCTCACATCAACCCTGCAAGATGGATATTAATACTATCTCCAGTTTGCAGATGAATAAATGAGGCATAGAGAAATTTAAAAAATGGTCCCAATGTCACAAAAGGTAGAGCCATAAATAGTAAAGTCAGGATTTGCCCACGTTCTTTTTTTTTTTTTTTCAAGATAGAGTGTTACTCTGTTGTCCAGGCTGGAGTGCAGTGGTGCGATCTTGGCTCACTGCAACCTCTGCCTTCCAGGTTCAAGCAATTCTTGTGCCTTAGCCTCCTGAGTAGCTGGGATTACAGGTGCCTGCCACCATGCCTGGCTAATTTTGTATTTTTAGTAGAGATGAGGTTTCACAATGTTGGCCAGGCTAGTCTCAAACTCCTGACCTCAATTGTTCTGCTTGCTTCGGCCTCCTAAAGTGCTGGGATTATAGGTGTCAGGTTCTTTTATTTTGAGACAGGGTCTCACTCTGTTGCCCAGGCTAGAGTATAATAGAGTGATCACAGTTCACTGCAGCCTCAACCTCCTGAGCTCAAGGGAGCCTCCTACCTCAGCCTCCCAAGTAGCTAGGACTATAGCGGCATGCCACCACACCCAGCTAATTTTTGTATTTTTTGTAGAGATGGGGTTTCGCCTTGTTGCCCAGGTTGGTCTTGAACTCCTGAGCTCAAACAATCCTCCCACCTCAGCCTCCCAAAGTGCTGGGATTATAGGTGTGATGTACTGCGCCAGGCTGGCCCAAGTTCTTAAAGTCTCCTTGACGCACTCATCACAGTTGTAATTCAGTAGTTATTTACATAATTGGCTCCCCACTGCATTGTAGGCTCCATAAGGGGAGGGGCCATGTCTGTCTTCTTCAGACTGTATCCCCAACTCCTGGCACACAGCAGGAGCTCAATTAATGTTTGTTCACAGGGATTCTGTTGCCTCTAGTGGGCTGGGCCCTGGAGGCCTGATGAGCTGAGGGTGGATTATCAGATTGTTGCTGACTAGGGTGTCTGCCCCAGCAAGACCCCATAGGCAGAGGGAGGGCAGGGTTCCCTCCTGGCCCAGGCCCTGGCTGAAGAAGGGGCCCCAAGGGCTTGTTCTTGGCTGTGCTGTGTGTCTCACTGCTGTTCTTTGCTTCCATGCGCCACCGCGGTGATGGCTCCATGGCCTCTCCTGGACTGACTGCGTGACCCCCAACGGCTGCTTCTGGGTGAGTAATGGTTTGACTTAACGACTGCCACGTGAGCTGATTTTAATGCGCGTCCTGTGGCTCTGAGGCCGCTGGGAAGCTTAAAGAGATGCCCGGTGTTAGGGGCAGAAACGCTGGGAGAGGGCTGTCTGTGAAGTTAGGGTCCTACCACAAGCAGGGCCTACCAATTAAACACACTGGGTGCTGATTTTTTGGTCACATAGTACAGTGCAAAGGCCTTTGGGGCAGACTGGCTTGGAATAGAATCCTTTTCTGTCACTTACAGCTGGGTGATTCTTTGCATCTCATTTTCACGTCTGCAAGATAAAAAAATGAATACTTACGGGACACAAGTTTATTTGTTCTTTTATCCATGTAAGCCCCACAAAGGCAGGGATTTTTGTTCATCTATTCACTGCTATATCTCCAGCACTTAGGGTGTAGTAGCACATAGTAGGTGCTCAATGAATGTTTCCAAAGGAATGAAGATATTTATTGACTGTTTACGGTACACCTATCAATGCGCTTGGTTTTGGATTAAATGGCTAATAGATATAAAGGGCCCAGCATGATAGGGGCTCAGTGAATGTGAATCCCCTATTTGCTCAATAGACTGTGACTTTCTTGGGGACCAGGGCTCTGGTAAAGTGAGCTCTGGGTCCTCTGCAGTTAGTAAGGGGCCGAGAACCCAGCACGTATCAATCAGCACAGAGAGGGGCCTGGGCAACTGGACTTCCTGGAAGGGAGTGACAGAGCCTCTAGTTTTTTTGTTTTTTCTTTTAAAGATGGGGTTTCACCATGATGGCCAGGCTGGTTTTGAACTCCTGACTCAGGTGATCTACCCACCTCAGCCTCCCAAAGTGCTAGGATTACAGGCGTGAGCCACCATGCCCAGCGAGCCTCTAGTTTTCATCAGAAGAGAGAGGCAGCTGGGAAGATCTGGGGCAGAATGGGAGAGATAGGGAGGGACTCTGCCCTTCTAGTATTGCCACTTTCCTAGCTGTGTGACCCTGGACAACGCATGCTCTTCTCTGAGTCTTGGAGACCTCATCTGTGTTGTATATATCTCAACACTTTGCCCGCATAGGTGTGGGAAGCAGTCGATGAGAAGAACCCAGCACAGGGCCCCATTTGGTAATTGTTTCTTCCCAGCTCTGGGCTCATTCTACAATTCTGGGAGAGGACTAAGTGTTCCTCTTTCTGGCTCCTTTCTCCTACTTTTTTCCTTTTTTTTTTTTTTTTTTGAGACAGACTCTAGTTCTATTGCCCAGGCTAGAGTGCAGTGGCATGATCTCGGCTCACCGCAACCTCCACCAGGTTCAAGCGATTCTCCTGCCTCAGCCTCCCAAGTAGCTGGGATTACAGGCGCCCGCCACCAAGCCCAACTAATTTTTATATTTTTTATTAGAGACAGGGTTTCACTGTGTTGGCCAGGCTGGTCTTGAACTCCTGACCTTGTGATCCACCCGCCTCGGCCTCCCAAAGTGCTAGGATTACAAGCCTACTTTTAACTTCTCACCCAGCTGGGACTGGAATCCCAGGAGCCCCTGAACTTCCCAGCAGGCTGACCAGGGCCCTGGGACTAGGGTTGGGCTCTGCCTGGTGTGGGAGGAGCTGAGTGGAGGTTCCAGCTCAACCACTCTTGCTGTGTGACTTAGTTCCGTAACCCCTTCTCTGCCTTGGTTGCCTTACCTGTAAAGTAGGTTATTAAAAGGCATCTCCCTTGAAGAACTCTTTAATTAGAAAACAAGCAGATTAGGCATTATTATCCCTATTGTTATTGGGCTCTGGCTGAGGTGGCTCTAGGGAGGGCCCTGGAGAAATACATCTCACTGTGGCCCAGGGAGCCCGGGACTCTCTAGTCATCATGTATATTATTGCCATTTATTGACTGTTTCTTAGGGGCTGGGAAGGTTATGTGCTATTTCAGACACATTATCTCACACACTCCTCCTAGTGACCTAGGAGACCCTCTCAAGCAGGCATTATCATCCCCACTTCATGGCACTGGGTAAGTTAAGTGAGTCACTCAGAATTCCACAGTTCTTTAGGGTTGCAGCTGGGGCTCAGACCCAAGCTCACTCCAAGGTCCAAATTCTATTTATTTATTTATTTTTTTGATGATGTCTTCCTCTGTTGCCCAGGCTAGAGAGCAGTGGTGTGTTCTTGGCTGACTGCAACCTCCGCCTCCCGGGTTCAAATGATTCTCCTGTCTCAGCCTCCCAAGTAACCGGGACTACAGACATGTGCCATGACGCCTGGCTAATTTTTATAGTTTTAGTAGAGATGGGGTTTTACCGTATTTGTCAGGCTGCTCTCAAACTCCTCACCTCAGGGTGCTGGGATTACAGGTGTGAGTCACTGCACCTGGCCCCAAGGCCCAAATTCTTAGTGTGAAACTCTCTTATCTCCCCCAGGGAGGCAGAGTCCACATCTAAATTCTCTTTGTCCATCTCCAGTGACCAGTACGGGGCTGGTGGGAGCTACTGGCATGTTTGTCAGATGAATAAATTCACGCACACACGCTGCACCCACACCCAGGCCTGCTGCTGTAAGAGTTTAAAGAGAAAAGATAATAGAAAACAGGAGAAGGCTGGACAGCCTGGTGCTCGAGGGTCAGCCAGGCCCGGCTTTGAATCTTGTACCTATTATTTACCAGTTGTGTGACCTTAGGCAAGATGTCTAACCTCTTGCAGCCTTGGCTTCCTTACCTGTAAAGTGGAGATAACTACCTACCTCTTAGACTTCTTGTGAGTATTAAATAAGAGGCCCACGTGAGCATTCAACAAATAGTAACAATGGTTGTTGTTATTATTATAATTATGAACATTCTTTGGGGATTATAAAGATATTCCTCTTGGGATAGGAGAGACCAGGTCTGGGAGAGAGCCGCTGGGGATGGGTGAATAGCAGCCCCTAAGGCACGTGAAGGGAGGGAGGCGGCCTTGTGGAAGTAAGAACGTACCTCCCTTTCCTAGTCATCTGCTTTTCCTCTGTGTCAGGCCCTGTACTGGGCATGGGGCCCAGGGATGAATCTGTGTGGTCCTTCCCCACCTTCCCCATGAGGAGCTCAGAGTCTAGTTGGGAACAAGGATCCAGAAACTACCAACTCCACCTTTATCGAATAGGTATTCTTAGGCAGAAGGAAGGAAAGGAGATTCTAATGGAAGGAACTGCATGTGCCAAGGTACAGAGACGTGACCTGCACTTAGGGGAATGCAGCTGAAGCGACAGGCTCAAGACCCAGTGAAGAGGACTTGACCCATAGCAATGGGGAGCTACTGGATATTAAGCAGGGAGGGGCAGGGACAGGGGCAGGGGGAACTGTCCAGGCGAGAGATGCCGAGATCTTGGGCTGGGGACTGTGCCATGGGATGGGAGCAGTGGGCAACAGGAAGTCTGTTCAGGAGGCAGAGCCAGCAGGGCATGAGAATGAATTACAGCGGCCACGGAGGAGAGGAGAGGGCCAGAGAGATCTTGGGGCCTGGGGCCAATGGGCCCACTGGGGTCTCTGGCTGAGGGACAGATCTGGGAGGAGGAGGGGGAGCTGGGTTGAGGGTAAAAGCCATTCAACTGCTCTCACTACCTTTCCCCTCAGCTTCCCAGGCAGCAGTTATATCTAAGCTGGACACTAGGGCAAAGCCTGTGGCCACCAGGGCCCAGGGCTCCCACTCCTATCTTGGGGGTCCCTTGTGGTGACCCTGGTAGGTCTGGTAGGGATGAGACCTCTTTGGTGTGGGAGCCAGCCAGGAGCTGTGTGGTGCAGAAAAGCCCTGGGTTCTAGACCTACCAGTGTTACTGAATGTCTGTGGGACCTCAGGGATTGCCAGGCGTGGTGGCTCACACCTGTAATCCTAACACTTTGGGAGGCTGAGGCAGGAGGATCACTTGTGCCCAAGAGTTCAAGACAAGCCTAGGCAACATGGAGCAACCCCATCTCTACAAAAATACAAAAATCAGCTGGGCATTGTGTGTGTGCCTGATGTTCCAACTACTTGGGAGGCTGAGGTGGGAGGATCCCTGAGAGCCCACAAGGATGAGGCTGCAGTGAGCTGTGATTGCACCATTATACTCCATCCTGGGTGATAAAGCGAGACCCATGTAGGAAGGAAAGAAGGAAAGAAGGAAGGGAAGGGAAGGGAGGAAAGGAAGGGAAGGAAAAGAAGAAAAGAAAGAAAGAAAGAAGTCCCATCACTCCCTCTCTCTTGCCCTCCTTTTCCTTGCCTTGAGAGTGAGAATAAGAAAACCTGTTTTGCTTGCCTCAAAGATTCAGTGATAAAATACAACTAGAGATAGTAAACATTTATTGAGAACTGACATGCTAGGTTCTGGGGACACAAAGGTGACCCACACAGGGTTCCTGCTCCTTATGGACGAAACGCCATTTGCAGAACGAGCCCAGGGGAGCAGCTTAACTCTTTCAGGGAATCTGGGGAAAAGAGCTAGGCTGAGCTTTGAAGGATGAGTAAGAGCTCTCTAGGCAGGCAATGGCGGGAACAACTTTCTAGGTACAGGGAACAGGATGTGTCAAAGTTCAAGCCTGCATACTGTGCTCGGGATAGATGAGCACTGTCATTGGTATGGCTGGATCACAAAGGGAGAGGCAGGCAGTGACAGGGGATGAGGCTGATCAGGGAAGCAGGGCCCAAGCCAGGCAGGGCTTTGGGGAGTCCCCAGCTTCTCCCCTCCTCTCCACCACCCCAGCCAGATCAAGTGGCTGCCTCTCTCAGGAGTCAATAACCTGGGAGCACTGGCAGCCCTGCCACTGAAAAGCCATGTGGTCCCCAGTCACTCACTTCCTCTGTCTACCCCTCAGTTTCTACCTCAGTAAAGTGGGAACAGCAGGCCTTCCTCCCAGGGAAGGGCGGAGGCTTCAGTGAGATAATCCCCACAAATGGCCAGGCCCAGTGTCTACATGTATTGTGCACCCATAAACAGGAGCTAATTAAACCATCATTATTTAGACTCCTCAATCTCCTTGGCCCCACCCACTGCTTCCCCTGCCTCTCCTGGCAGCCTGTTCTGGCCAAGAAAGGAAGGAAAAGATTAAGAAACAAGACCAAGTCTCCAGGGGGGATCCTGGCCCACTGCCAAGCTGGCTCCCCTCCTGCCCCTTGCCCACCTTGGCCTTGGGCCCCAGGATTCTCAGTCCTGAGGCCTGGGCACCCTCCCACCCTCTGCACTAGAGGCCCTGCCCTAGCTGGAGGCCAAAGCCAGCAGCAGCCCTGAAATAGGGACGCATATTTAGAAAATAGCTTTATTTTTTTCCTGGGAGTGGATAAGCAGGCCTTTTTTTTCTGTTGCTTGCGAGACGAGTGTGATGTGCAGTCTGTCTGGAAGCCCAGCGGTCAAGGCAGAGCTGGATCCCTCAGCCTTCTGGATCATGCAACAGACGTTAGCCACCAAATCCCTTCTGGAACAGACACAGGGACCTCAGATCAGAGCAAGTAGCTGTCGGCGCAAGGAGACACAGTAGAAACCCAGGTCTCCAGACCCTCTGTGCACTGTCCCATAGATGCATGTGGTACAGTGGACTTGGCTGTCACTTTACCTCTCTGAGCCTCAGTTTCTTCCACTGTAGAGGGGCACTGTTTTACCATGAGGATCGGCAATAATGTACAGAAAGCACCTAGTGAGTCCTCAGTGGCAGGAAGCTATTGTTATAGCTGCTGCCTCTTAAACACTTCTTCTGCCCTGCCCCTTCCTGATCTAGGGACTTGGAGTATCTGCTATGGTTTCTATTGAACAAATGCCACCTGATAAGCCAGTTTTAAAGCAGGAGGCTCAGCATCTGTTAACATTTCCTTCCCCTCTTCCCCCTTTCCTGGGACACTCTGGCCCCATCCAAGACAGTTTCCTTTCTGCAGCCTATGATGCCCTTAGGCCCTCTGGAAAAGCAGAGAGTAGAAAGGGCCCCATGCCATCCAGGCTTAGGCTGGGGGGACAGTGATGGACTGTGAACTCCTTGGAACCATCCTTGGGAGCTAGGATGACTTGAAGACTTCCAAAGAGGCTGGGAAATAGGCCCAAAAGAGAAACCTGGTTCACAGCCCCAAAAATGGTAGAGCGAAAGGAACACCCGCCTTCCTAGCTCTTCATGCTGTGAGATCTTGGGCAAATCAGCTGCCCTTTCTGAGCCTTCATTTTCTGATTTAAAAAGGAAGGGGATGGATTGAGGTCAGAGGTTTCTACTAATACTACAGGATTAAAAGTAGGGATTTATGAGCAGACAGACTTTGGTTTAAATCCCAGCTTCACCCCTTACCAGCTGTGGGACCTCTAACAAGTTGCTTTACCTAAGTGAGCTTCAGTTTTTTCCCTTATAACATGGGAAAAATATTAGCATCTTCTCATAGGATAATTTAAGAGCTCAATTAAATAATCTGTATAAAGTACTCAGTCCATAGCTGACATGTTGGAATTATTATTGTTGTTGTCATTCTGTGATCAGTAGAGATAACAAGAAGCTATAAAAGAGTTCATTGAGAAGGAAGGAAGGACTTGAGCAATGTACAGGATTGATTGAGTCATTCATTCACTTGATAAATATTTAGGGTTTCCACAGATGGGCCAGAGACTGGCCGCAGAAAGGTGGAGTCAGACAGACTTGCCTATTCTAGCTGTGTGATGTGGGATTATTTATTTATGAGATGGAGTCTTCTTCTGTCGCCCAGGCTAGAGTGCAGTGGCATGATCCTGCCTTACTGTAACCTCTGCCTCCCAGGTTCAAGCGAACCTCCTGCCTCAGGCTCCCAAGTAGCTGGGAATATAAGCATGCGCCACTACACTTGGCTAATTTTTGTATTTTTAGTAGAGATGGGGTTTCACCATGTTGGCCAGGCTAATCTTGAACTCCTGACCTCAGGTTATCTGCCCCCTCAGCCTCCCAAAATTCTGGGATTACAGGCATGAGCCACTGTGCCTGGTTAGATCATTTACTTCCCTTCTCACTCCTTTGTTCATAAAATGGTGAGAATAGTGGGCAAAATGTTACCTCCCGGGTTGTCCTGAGGCTAACGAGAGTTTAAGTACACTAGTCTGTGTCTGAGTCCTTCCCCAGCAGGCCCCTCAGCTGTTAAAGATTAGAGGCAAGTGCTTGAACACATCAAGCACACTTCCACCCCAGGGCCTTTGCACTTGCGAGTCCTTTGGCCCAGAACACTACCCCCAGACACTTTTGTAGCTTGTTCTCTCATCTCTTTAAATTTTTTGTTTAAATGTCACCTTCTCAATAAGACCTTTCCTATCTTTTTATTTATTATTATTATTATTTTGAGATGGAGTCTTGCTCTGTTGCCCAGGCTGGAGTACAGTAGTGCAATCTTGGCTCACTGCAACCTCCTCCTCCGGGGTTCAAGGGATTCTCCTGTCTCAGCCTCCTGAGTAGCTGGGATTACAAGCATGTGCCACCACACCCGGCTAATTTTTGTATTTTTAGTAGAGACGGGGTTTCACCATGTTGGCCAGGCTGGTCTTGAACTCCTGACCTCAGGTGATCTGCCCGCCTCGGCCTCCCAAAGTGCTGGGATTACAGGTGTGAGCCACCACACCCGGCTTCCTATCTTACTGAAATTGTAACGCCTTTCTGTCCTCTAACCTCAGCACTCTCTGCTTATGTTTATCCATAGCACTTATCACTCTTTGACATACTGTATTATTTGTTTATTGTCTCTCCTCCCATTGTAATAGTAAGCTCCATGATGATGGTGATTTTTGTCTGTATTATTCAGTGTTATATCCCTTGTACCTAGAACAGTGCGTGGTGCATAGGAAGTGCTCAGTAAATATTTGTGGAGTAAACTAATAACGACATGAAGCCTATTTTCTCTGGATCTAGGAATATATTGAGCATACAGTAGAGTCTCAATAAATGTATGAGTGAAAGAAAGAGTGAGTGGTCGTCATCCTTTCCATCTGCCAGATCATACTTTGGCTGAGTCCACTCTGAGGCTCTTTTGCTTCTGAATGCGTCTGGTATTTTCTGCCAGGGCATCAGTTTCAATTGGAGTGCCCAAATCTTTTGTTCTGGAGCCTGAGCTTTGCAGAATTTCTAGTTGGGGCTGTTTGGCTGTTGGGTCCGCAATGGTTATTATGTCATTATTGGTAATTAGCACTTAGGCCTAGAGGATCGAGCTTTTTGTTTTTCAGCAGAAATCACAGGAGAGAGCTGTGCTAGACAGTGGGAACTTAGGCTTGGAGCAGCTTCCTCTGGAACTCTCCCCTTCCCAGCTCGGGGTCCATGATGTAGGGAGACCAAGATGGAGGTGCCCAAAGCTAGGGGCACTTGGGTCACCAGCTCGACTGCTGTTTTCTCAGACAGTATCCTGCAATGTTTTCATCCAAGACCCCTGGCTGTCAATGCCTGGCCTGGTACACAGGGGGTTTCGTTCCCCACACCCTCAGGGGAGGTAGGTATAGGTTTCCAAATGTCTAGTGGACAGGGGCATTTTCTGATGCTCAAGATTATAAGTGGAGGAAATTATCCTGGGTTTGAGACTCAGGAGCCTGAGCTTAAGTCTCTGTGTAGCTATTGACTTGCTATGTGTTCTTAGGCACGTCACTGCCTCTTGCTGGGCCTCAGTTTTCTCATCTGTCAAACAGAGATAAAGACGTCTGCTTGACCTCACTAGGGAAGAGAGGCAAGATAGTGTCATGAGCAAGGAGTTGGGTTCTAGACTCACACACAGCTGACTTCCCAACCATACCCCTTCCTAGCTGTGTGACACTGGGCAAATCACTTCACCTCTCTGAGGTCAGTTCCCAAAGCTATAAAATGGGGCTAAAATAGTACTCACTCTAGAGGGTTGTTGTGAGAATTAAATAAGAGAATGCAGGTAAAGTACTTAGGTACTTAGCTGGTACTCTGCACATATTTGCTGGTATTGTGATAATGACCATCGTGGCAATGCAGGCAATCTGTAAAAAGAATACTAGCAACAGGGCCGGTAGATGTGGGTTTCGGTTCTAACTCTGACACTTACTAGCTGGGTGATCCTGGACAAGTTTTTCACTTCTCTAAGACTCTATTTCTTTTTCTTTTTTTTTTGTTTTTTGAGACGGAGTTTCACTCTGTCGCCAGGCTGGAGTGCAGTGGCGTGATCTTGGCTCACGGCAACCCCTGCCTCCTGGGTTCAAGTGATTTACCTGCCTCAGCCTCCTGAGTAGCTGGTATTACAGGCATGTGCCACCATGCCCAGCTAATTTTTGTGTTTTTAGTAGAGGCAGGGTTTCACTGCCCAGGCTGGTCTTGAACTCCTGACCTCAGGTGATCCGCCCACCTTGGCCTCCCAAAGTGCTGGGATGACAGGCGTGAGCCACTGTGCCTGGCCTGAGATTCCATTTCTTCATCTGTAACATGGAAATTATAGTATACCTTCCTCAAGGGGCTGTTGTGAAGGTACAGTGACATATTGTATATAAAGCACTTGGTATAGTGGTTGGCACATATTAGCTGCACTTTATAGATAAGGAAGGGAGGGGAAGTGAATTGCCTGGACTCACATAGCATCTCACTGGTGGAGTTCTGATTTGAACCAAGGTCGGCCTGCCTCAAAAGTCCAGTTTTTTTTTTAAAACTTTTTCTTGCCATCACTCATGTATGGGAACATAATGATGACTGTTATTATAGAGCCACTGGAGTTATTCATGCTGGGATCTCCAGTCCCCAATAAATGTTTGATGGATGAAGAAAGGCAGGACCACTGTGTCCCTACTTCCAGGGAGGGAAAACCCTTGTGGTTGAGGATTCTTTCTGCTTGGTTGATAGCAGATTTAAAATAAAAATCATACTCAGTGTAGTATGAGGCTTTGTAACCTTCAGAACCCTTTGTACCCTCCACATCATTTGATCCTTCTTGCTTTCTTATATTGAAGCGCTAACCTCAAATGTAATGGTATTTGGAAAAGGAGTAATTAATCAGGGAAGTAATTAAGATGAGATTATGAGGGTGGGGGCCCTCATGACAGTATTAGTGCCCTTATAAGAAGAGACACCAAGGCTGGGTGTGGTGGCTTACACCTGAAATCTCAGCACTTTGGGAGGCAGAGGTGGGTGGATCACCTGAGGTCAGAAGTTCAAGACCAGCCTAGCCAACATGGTAAAACCCAGTCTTTACTAAAAATACAAAAAATTAGCCAGGCGTGTTGATGGGTGCCTGTAATCCAGCTACCTGGGAGGCTGAGGCATGAGAATCACTTGAACCCAGGAGATGGAGGTTGCAGTGAGCCGAGATTGCACCACTGCACTCCAGCCTGGGCGACAGAGCAAGACTGTGTCTCAGAAAAAAAGAAGAGACACCAATGGGTTCAGTGGCTCAGGCCTGGAATCCCAGCACTGTGGGAGACTGAGGCAGGTGCATCACTTGAGGTCAGGAGTTTGAGACCAGCCTGGCCAACATGGCAAAACCCCGTCTCTACTAAAAATACAAAAATCAGTCGGGCCTGGTGGCACACATCTGTAATCTCAGCTACTTGGGAGGCTGAGGCATGAGAATCGCTTGAACCTGGGAGGTGGAGGTTGCAGTGAGCCAAGATCACACCATTGCACTCCAGCCTGGGCAACAGAGCAAGATTCTGTCTCAAAAAAAAAAAAAGAAAGAAAAAAAGATACCAGAAAGCTTGCTCTCTCTCCACCATTGAGGACACAGCAAAAAGGTAGCCATCTGCCAGCCAGAAAGAGCACCCTTGCCAGAACCTGGCCAGGCCTGATCTCTGACTCCAGCTTCCAGAACTGTGAGAAAACAAATTTATGTTGTTTAAGCACCAAATCTACGGCATTTTGTTGTGGCAGCTGAGCTGATGAAGGGTAGGTGACTTGCCTAGAGTCATACAGCAAATTTATGGTGGTGCTGAGGATGCAACTTATTTGCAGTCTCTCTTATGATTTCTCTCTTTCTTTCTATATACATAGAAAGAAAGAGATTTTAAAACAGAGTCTTGCTCTGTTGCCCAGGCTGGAGTGTAGAGTGTAGTGGCATGATCTTGGCTCACTGCAACCTCTGCCTCCTGGGTTCAAGTGATTCTCCTGCCTCAACCTCCCAAGTAGGTGGGACTACAGATACACACCACCATGCCCGGCTAATTTTTTGTATTTTTAGTAGAGATAGATGGGGTTTCGCCATGTTGGCCAGGCTGGTGTTGAACTCCTGGCCTCAAGTGATCTGCCTGCCTCAGCCTCCCAAAGTGTTGGGATTATAGGCGTGAGCCGCCACACCTGGCCCCAATTTCTCAATTTCTTCCCCACTAAAGTGCTCCCAGTCACTAGAAGTCTTGGAAACTGAGGTTAGTCAAATGCTAGCTGGGCAGCTCAGAACCTGTCCTATAGCAGTAGCTTTGGAGAGTCTTGGGGCAAGTTAAACCTGGCGATTTCTGTACCCCCAAACCCTCTACTTATAACTCCCCTTTCAAGTGAGGGTTGGGCCAGGCTGACTTTACCAGTTTTAGAAGCAGGTCAGCTAGTAGGTGGCACAGAGCCTCTCTGTTTCTTGGGAAACCCTCTACGCCTGAGGGTTCCCTCCCCTAGTGAGAATTAGTGGGTTAAGGCTGAGTGAGCAGAGGCTTTGCTGGATCAGGGTCATTAGGTTCACTCCAGCTGGTAAGAGAAGGGAGTTGGAGGGGTCATGGGAGGCCAGATCAGTGGGTCTCTCCTTGAATGTCCCAGGGCTATAATCAGAAGCAACCAGGACAGCCTTTCCCTGAGGTCTTGGGATAGATGTTAATGTTACTCATTCACATCATTTCCAAAGTGCTTTCCTGAGTGATATGAAAGCAGTATGTGGTAGAGG
This sequence comes from Aotus nancymaae, assembly GCF_030222135.1. Classification (NCBI taxonomy): domain Eukaryota; kingdom Metazoa; phylum Chordata; class Mammalia; order Primates; family Aotidae; genus Aotus; species Aotus nancymaae. The sequence goes on from NW_026988467.1 coordinate 25,496,857, forward strand.
ACAAGTGGCATCAGACGGACCTAGTTTAAGCTGTGACATTGGGCAAATCACCTAACTTTTCTTTGTTTCTTTTTTTTTTAAATAGAGATAGGGTCTCACTATGTTGCCCAGGCTGGTCTCAAACTCCTGGGCTCAAGTGATCCTCCTGCCTTGGCCTCTCAAAGTGCTGGGATTACATTACCCCTATGCATTGGTGTTGCTGTGGAGACATACCAAGAAAAAAGGGCCAGAGGGAGGAAAGTTGAAATAGTAAAAGTTGACCTGGTGGATGGTAGTTAAGACATTCCTTGACAATGAGTGAGCCACTGTGCCTGGCCTTTCTTTTTTCTTTTTTGAGACAGTCTTGCTCTGTCACAAAGTGGTGGAGCATGGTAGTGTGATCACAGCTCACTGCAACCTAGACCTCCCAGGCTCCGGTGATCCTCCCACCTCAGTCTCTCGAGTAGCTGGGACCACAGGCAGGTGCAACCACGCTTGGCTATTTTGTTTTTCTTTTCTTAGACTCCAAAGCTAGCGCCAGATCGCCTTTTTTTTAAATTAAAAAATTTATTTGTCTTGGCGTGGTGGCTCACGCCTGTAATATTGACACTTTGGGAGGCCGAGGTGGGTGGATCACTAGGTCAGGAGTTCGAGACCAGCCTGACCAACATGGTGAAATCCTGTCTCTACTAAAAATGCAAAAAAAATAACTGGACATGGTGGCGTACGCCTATAATCCTAGCTACTTGGGAGGCTGAGGCAGGGGAATTGCTTGAACCAGAGCCAAGATCACGCCACTGCACTCCGGCCTGAGTGATGGAGTGAGACTCCTTCTCAAAAAATAAAAAAATTTTTTTTGTAGAGATGGGGTCTCACTATATTCCCCAGGCTAATCTCAAACTCCTGGCCTCAAGCAATCCTCCAACCCTGGCCTTCCAAAGTGTTGGGATTATAGGTGTGAGCCACCACATGGCTCCTGACTTAACTAAGCTGTAGTTTCTTCAACTGTACTTGAGGCTAATAATGTTGCCTAAGTATTATTGTTAAGAAGCTAAATGCAGTAATACATATAAAGTACTTACTATGTGCCTGGCACTCCAGGCATGGGCAGCAGGCCTGCATGCCAGCCTAGGTGACAGAGAGAGACTCTGTCTCCAAAAAAAAAAAAAAAAACCAAAATGTAGTTCTTGTTATTATTATTATTTTTTGGGACAGAGTCTCGCTCTGTTGCCTAGGCTGGAATGCAGGGGCATAATCTCATCTCATCACAACGTCCGCCTCCTGGATTCAAGTGATTCTCCTGCCTCAGCCTCCTGAGTAGCTGGGACTACAGGTGCGTGCCATCATGCCCAGCTAATTTTTGTATTTTTAGTAGAGATGGGTTTTTACCATGTTGGCCAGGCTGGTCTTGAACTCCTGACCTCAGGTGATCTGCCCACCTTGGCCTCCCAAAGTGCTGGGATTACAGGTGTGAGCCACTGCATTCGACCTATTATCATTTTTAATAATACATTATCTCTAAAATCCCTTCCAGCTCAGATATTGCTAGGTTTTATGGCTGTAGAATGGCTTTGGAGAACAAATATAGCTGGACTTGGAAGAAGGCAGTGAACAGAATCCTATAGTAGGGGTTAGAAGACTTGGGTTCAAATTTGGGCTCTGCCACCATTGTGCTATGTGATCTTGGGCAAGTACCTTCAGTCTCTGGATCCATTTCCTACTCTGTCTGTAAGTTAGAAGCTTGGACCTCCTGATCTTTAAGGGACTATCCAGTTCTAACCTTCTATGAATTCAAAGGCCTAAAGAAATGCCATAACAACTATCCACCAGCTCCATGTTTACAATTTCAACTATCTTCCTTCTGCCCCTGGTTTCTTGGCATGTCTCCACAGCAGCCCCAATGTACAGATTTTAATCATGTTTAGTTTATTGCTTTTACTGTGCATGGAAAACTCTTTAAGACAATTTTTGTAAGCAAGGTGTAGTCTATTGAAGAGGTCAAAACATACTCCGTGTTTCAAATATGAAAGACAAATAATTGTATAAAAGTACTGCATCTGCTGGTTTCTTTGGCTTTTATCTCAAACATGAGTGGAACAGGTAGCCTTGTGTACTATAATTTGATTTTTTGAGACAGAGGTCTTGCTCTGTTGCCAGACACCAGGCTGATTGTGCCACTCATCCTGGGCTACAGAGTGAGACTTGGTCTTTACGAAAAAAAAAAAAAGCATTAGGTTGAGACATATGAAATTGTTCATATTTGATTTTTTTTTTTTTTTTTTTGAGACAAAGTCTCCCTCTGTCGCCCAGACTGGAATGTAGTGGCACGATCTCGGCTCACTGCAACCTCTGCTTCCTGGGTTTAAGTGATTCTCCTGCCTCAGCCTCCTGAGTAGCTGGGACTACAGGCGCGTACCACCACACCTGGCTAATTTTTTTGTATTTTTAGTAGAGACGGGGTTTCACTGTGTTAGCCAGGATGGTCTCGATCTCTTGACCTCATCATCCACCCACCTTGGCCTCCCAAAGTCCTGGGATTACAGGTGTGAGCCACCGCACTTGGCCATATTTAATCATTTATAACTTATAAAACCAGCAATTTCATATGATTTAATATATGTACATTGAAAAGTACACAAAGAAGAAGCTAGGTGCAGTGGCCTGTCCTTGTAATCCGAGCTACTTGGGAGGCTGAGGTGGGAGGATTGCTTGAGCCCATGAGTGCAGAGCTGCAGTGAGTTATAATTGCACAGCTGCACTCCAGCCTGGGCAACAGAGTGAGACCCTATCTCTTGAAAAAATAAATTAAATAAATAAAAATAAGGCCAGGTGCTGTGGCTCATGCTTGTAATCCCAGCACTCTGTGAGGCCAAGGTGGGAGAATTGCTTGAACCCAGGAGTTCAAGACCAGCCTGGACAACATAGGGAGACCTCATCTCTACAAACATGGTGGCATACACCTGTAGTCCCAGCTCTACAAACATAGTGGCATACACCTGTAGTCCCAGCTTCTCAGGAGGCTGAGGAGGGCGGACTGCTCAGGCTCAGGCCAAGGCTGCTGTGAGCCATGGTTATGTCACTGCACTCCAACTTGGGCAACAGAGTGAGACTGTGTCTCAAAAATAGATAAATATGATAGATAGATAGTATAGATAAGGCTGGGTGTGGTATCTCATGCTTGTAATCCCATCACTTGGGGCCAGGAGTTCGAGACCAGTCTGGGTAACACAATGAGACTCTGTCTCTACCAAAAAATTAAAAAAATTTGCTGGACATGATGGCACACCTGTAGTCCCAGCTACTTGGGAGGCTGAGGTCGGAAGATTGCTTGAGCCCAGGAGGTCAAGGCTATAGTGAGCTGTGGCCATGCTACTGCACACCAGCCTGGGCAAAAGAGTGAGACCACTGTCTCAAAAAACAAGTAAACATATAAGAAAAGCTACTAGAAGGGAAGGTCCCTCGAAAATATTGATGGTAGTTGTTTTTGATTGGTGGCTTTATGGTGACTTACATTTTTTCTAGTATTTCTAAATTTTCTATGAACAATTCAAGTACTACTAGTAAAAATAATCCCCATCCCACTGTATGAATGGTAATTCCCATCCCATTATAGCCTGTTTGATTTATCATTTGTGTTTACAAGTCTAAAATGACTGTGATTTTTATGGCCATGCACAGGATGGCAAGCACTACTCTTCATGTACTTTTGGTACCAGCACCAGTTTTCATTCAATAGTACTGTTCAGAACACTTTGCTGGTGGGCCCAGCTTTTCAAAGCCTTCTTCAGTCTCTTGCCACCCTCCACAACAGACAAACATTTTCCCTGTGCCCTATCACTGGGCTTCAGGCCGGCTGTGTCCCTAATCCGCCCACGTCCCAGATTTGGGTATGGTAACCCCACCCTTCCCCCCTTTCTTCCAATCTCATCTCTGCTAGGTCATCTGAGGCCTCATCTGTGCTCCCTGGCCTTCCCCACTGGTCACCACCTAATTTCACCATCTAATTTCACCCTCTTATGTGCAGCTGATGTTTGCTTTTGCTTGGGTTCAGTTTGCAGTGGGGAAGGATTAAGACCCTTTCATGCTGTCTTTTTTTTCCTTTTTTTTTTGCTTAGCGCCCTTGACTGCTCCAGGAGCTAATAGGCAGCTAGTGGGGCCTGTATTCCCTAGGAAGGAACACAAGGGGTAGGGGGTGGGGAGGTAATGGTGGGATCAGCTGGCAGGCGAGATAGAGATGGCCCTTAGGGACCCCATCCTGGGGCTTGGAGCATAACACAGCCGCCACCCAGATGTGAGCATGGAGCAGAGCTGTTTCTGCCTAGGAAATTAGCCTCAGAGATGGTGCTTGGGACCTTTACCCTTAGTACCTGATGACAGTCTCTTCAGGGTGAGCTGGGACTGGATGTCTGGTTTGCAGAAGTCTGAGAGGGCAGATGGGCCAAAGAGTAAAGGTAGTTTTTCTGCCTTCATATTAGGTCTTATTTATACCCCCACATCCTACTATGTGATAGGCCTGGCAACACTCAGAGATTGGGCACTTAGCCTAACAAGTGAAGATATTTGTTTAAAATAACAAAAATTCCTCATGTGTGGATAGTATTTTACAGTTTACAAAGCCCTTTCATCTCCAGGCCAATAATTAAAAGCCAGCACTGGAATTCAGGTCTTCTAGATTCTAAAGCCTGGGCCAGTGGATTTTGAATTGCTACTGCATGGCACTTTGAATTTCAGAGTGGTTCTTACCTGCCTTGTGTCTAGCCCTTTTCTCTTAGCCTGAGACCTCTACTTATTTTCAGGGTAATGATTATTAAATGCTACACATTCTGTGCATCCAGCCAGCATCTTTAAATATGATGTGTCAATAGCTAGCACTTCATGGCATAGAGAGTATTGGTTTTCATGAATCTGAATTTGCTGGATAACTTGGTGGTGGTAGAAGTGGTAAGCCACTGGTGGATTGATCTTCCGTCTTCATCCTTCATGGTACCAGATTTTCCTGTCTGATTGGTGAGGGAAGCCTGAGGCACAGAGGTGGTAGGACTAGAACCCTGAATAAAAAGCATGGCTGAACCTGAGGACTTGAGGCAGGAGACCAGAGTATTTAAGAACAGGTGCGGCCAGGCACGGTAGCTCATGCCTGTAATCCCAGCACTTTGGGAGGCCGAGGCGGGTAGATCACCTGAGGTAGGGAGTTCGAGACCAGCCTAACCAACACAGAGAAACCCTATCTCTACTAAAAATACAAAATTAGCCAGGCGTGGTGGCACATGCCCAGATACTCCGGAGGCTGAGGCAGGAGAATTGCTTGAACCTGGAAGGCAGAGGTTGCAGTGAGCTGAGATCACACCACTGCACTCCAGCCTGGGCAACAAGGGCAAAACTCTGTCTCAAAACAAAACAAAAAGACCCAAACAAACAGGTGCTTCACCCTTAGTACACAGAATGACCCTGGCCACCTGACCTTACCTCAGTTTCCTTATATATAAAATGAGGACATTCATTAACTGGTTCAACAAATATTTATTGAGTGTATACTGTTCTGGGAGATGAATACAGATACAGTTCCTACCCTCTTGAGCTTGCAGTCTAGTGGGTCTAGATTACAGCAATTTATTTGAGAGGAACAGTAAATAATAAATATATAGTCAAATGTCAAGTAGGGTAAGTGCTATGAAGCAAGTTAAAGCACAAGGACAAGGACAAGGGTGCTTTTAGATGGTATAGTCAGGTGGTTTTCAAGGGCTTTTATGATGTTTCAAACAGACAATTTACATAACATGCTCAGCTCAGTGCTGACAATTGCATGCTTAACAAATATATTATTATACTTGCCAGTTCTACACCTCTCAGTCCATATTTTAGTCTCCAAATAGTAGTAATAATTAACACACATAGATCTTACTCTGAGCTAGGTACTGCTCTAAACCCTTTACATATTTTAACTCATTTAATTCTTTTTTTTGAAACGGAATCTCGCTGTTGTTGCCCAGCCTGGAGTGCAATGGTGTGATCTTGGCTCTCTGCAACCTCTCCCTCCTGGGTTCAAGTGATTCTCCTGTCTCAGCTTCCTGAATAGCTGGGATTAAAGGTGCCTGCCACCACGCCTGGCTAATTTTTGTATTTTTAGTAGAGATGGGGTTTCACCATGTTTGCCAGGCTGGTCTTGAACTCCTAACCTCAGGTGATCTGCCCTCCTCAGCCTCCCAAAGTGCTGGGATTACAGGTGTGAGCCACCACACTTAGCCTAATTCTTACAGAAACTCTATCAGGTAGGAACTACTATTATCTTTCTCCCTCCCCAACCCTCATTTTTGTTTTTAGAGATGGAGCCTTGCTTTGTTGCCCAAGCTGGAGTGAAATAGTATGATCCCAGCTCACTGCGGCCTTGAACTCCTGGACTTGAGCAATCCTCCTGTCTCAGTCTCCCACTATAGGTGGGAGTCCCAGCTACTTGGACATATTATCTATCTCCTTTTATGGTGTTGAAAAATGAGGCATGGGGAAAATCAAACAATTAGGAAGGTCTGGAGACTAAGAATGTAACCCAGGCCATCTGTTTCTAGAGGCTGTGCTGGGAGTGTGAAGGGGCTGTGATGAGATATCAGAAATGTCTAGTTGGTGTCTACAGACTCTGCTGTCAGATTGACTGGCTTTTTATCCTGTCAAGTCTAAGTCTCTCTTCTTCAGTTTCCTCATCTCTAAAATGGAACACCAGATCCTATCTTACTTTCTAGGCATCATGCTTAAAACAAGCCTTCTTTCTGCACTGTGGGTCTGAAGCCTATTCAGAGACCAGCCTAGCAGAGAGTATGAAGGGTTATGGAGTCTCTGACACTTCTGGAAGGAAATAAAGACACACTAAGCAATTGTCAGAGCAACCCTAAGTTCATCTGGAGACCAGACCTCGGAAGCTAAGTCTTTATAATTTTGAGATTGCCAGGGGGGAATTAGAAGATCCTTAAACGCAGAAGACAGGTTCAATCTTGGCGCGGTCTCAACACTTAGCTTCCATTTCAGCCCTTACACAGCTGGTAGGAGAGGTAAAGTCTCATCGCATGTCAGGGTGGGAAGGGCGCCTAGACACAGTCAAACTAGTGGATGGGGAAACTGAGGCAGAGAGAAGCTGAGTGACTTACCGGAGGTCACTAAGCGTTGGGGTGGCCTGGCTACAACCTCTATGTGAAGTCTTTCTCTGAGGCTACCAAATCTCAGCGTCTTATCTGGGTCTCCTCCAGGAGGAAAGGATCTCACCTTCGTCCAGGGATCTAGCTGCCTCAGGCCCCACGTGGGTGCTGCGGGATCCCGGAACACCCCGGCTCCAGACCGCGTTCGGCTTGCGCGTGCGCACACGTGGCCAGCCCCTTGCCTTTTCCTCTTTTTCCTTCCCCTCTCCTCTCCTTACCGGCCTAGGGGAGGGGGGAAACAAGAGGAGCTAGAAGTTGGCCTCAGCCAATGGGTGGACGGGCCGCGGGCCCGGCCCCCTCCTTCCCTCCGGCGCGACCCAATAGAAATTTACTACAATGTTGTGGCGAACCGAGGGGGCGGGGCGCGGGCGAGCGGGCGGGCTGCGGGCCGGGCCGGCCTCGCCTCGCTGAGGGAAGGCGGGAGGGCGCGCGCCAGGGCCGCTAGTCCGCTCGCTCGCTCGCTCCCTCCCTCCGCTGGTGGGTTTAGTCAGTCAGCCAGCAGCAGCCGGCGGGCCCGCGAGCCGCAGAGGGCCCGAGCCTGGGACGCCGGCGCCTCCTCCTGCCATTGTTCGTCTGGCTGCAGCAGCGAGGGGCGCGGGAGCCCGGCCCCGGAGCCACCGGTGAGGCTAGGCAGCGGCGGCGGCGCGGGAGACGGGGCGGGGGGCGTGGAGCTGTCCCCGTGGGGACGGTCCTGGCGGCCGCGGCGGCGCTGCAGCCTCTTTGTCTGCAGCCCCCTACAGGCCCCGGGCCGGGGCGCGGGCTCTCCCGCGGAGGGGCCTCGTGCGCACGCCAGGGCGCGAGCCGGAACGCGGCCTGAGGAGCTAGGGGCCGGCCCGAGCCGCCGAGGCTAGGGGAAGGGGTTGCGTCGCGGGAGCTTTGGAAAGTTAGGCTTGGGGTGTATTTTTGACGAGGGTAAATCGGTCCCCTCGGGTGCGTCAACCACGGTGCAGTGGGCAGGAGCCTCGGGAGAAAACCAAATGCGGAGAATCGCAGGTTTCGGACGGTGAAGGTGTTGCGTGCAGACGCGGAGCGATTTCCTCCTGGCGAGGGAGCGGGGCTGTCTGCAGAAGTCAGGCAGAATCTCAGGGCTGCAGGGAACCCAGGCGGGATCTCAGGGCTGCAGGGAACCCAGGCGGGACTTCGCAGGCCTTCCCGCCACCGACAACTGCATCATTGAAAAACACGTTCCTCGAACCCGGGGGAGTCAAACGCTTTCCCCCTTAGTCTTCAGGGTTCCCAGCGAGCAGAGGGTTAAATCTATTCTCTCAGCGTCGTGACCTCCTTTTTCAGTTCGGGCATCTGTCGGCTTGGAAATCTTCCCCCGTGCTCGCTGGGCTGCTGTACCTGTGGAGAGGCCGGGTCTGGGCTCGCCCTCTGAGATGCACCAGCAGGCCTTTATTCCTGGGGAGGTTTTGCCAAAACAAGGTCATGTTTCCCAAGAACAGACATTCTCTTGAGAGAAAGTGATCTCACGTGAAGCAAATTGCTGATGGACTGGTTTCTGGACACATGATTGCGATTGTCATCCTGTTGTTTTTCTAACTGCACTCTATACCCTGCCATAAATGACTAGTCTGTGGAGACTTGTTTTTTGCATGTGGTTGCTCATTAGGAGATAGTTTTTTTCCTTTTTTTTTTTTTTTTCAGTAGTCTGGGTGATTTCACAGCTGCTATTTTGTTCCCTTCTGTTTTTAGGGAAAATTGCAAGAAATGGTTGTGTCTGTGTCTTGGATATTATTAGAGTGGATTTATACTCTCTTGAGGATGTACTGTAGTCAATGCTGTTGCTCATTGTTGTTTTCTGTATTCTCAGTCCTGGCAAAAATTTTAGTTGATTAAACGGAAAAATCCCTTTAATCAAAAGCAGGATATATAGCCTGTATATATTTCTTCTCGTCCCAATTTTGTTGATGTAGCACTAACCTCTACTTTTTATGGAAACTCGATGTACTCTTCATTTTCCTTTTTTGTAAATTGAAAGTGTAATCAGTTCTTTGCCAGTTGTAAAATGTTTGGTTTGGGGTATTGTTAATATAATCCATGTAGAGTACATGCTATCTGGCATACAGTAAGCACTCAATAAATGGCAGATTCAAAAATAGATGTAATAACCGAACAGCAGATTGCGTTAGCATCAAAGTAGTCAATTTGAGTGCTTTCTATAAGAAGCTTATAATTAAGGTAAAGATAGGTAGTATTCATATACCTTGGGAAACAAGTACAGTATATCTTTGCCACTATTAAAAGTGAACTTGGCCAGGAACAGTGGCTCACGCCTGTAATCCCAGCACTTTGGGAGGCCAAGGCAGGTGGATCACTTGAGGTCAAGAGTTTGAGACTAGCCTGGCCAGCATGGTGAAACCCCATCTCTACTAAGAATACAAAAAAGTAGTGGGGCATGGTGGTGTGTGCTTGTAATCCCAGCTAGTCAGGAGGCTGAGGCAGAAGAATCGCTTGAACCTGGGAGGCAGAGGTTGCAGTGAGCCCAGATTGCACCACTGCACTCCAGCCTGGGCAACAGAGCAAAACTGTCTCAAAAAAAAAAAAAAGTGAACTCATTGTTAAATATAAATTCAGAGTGCCAACCGTCTGATTCCTCTTTCCTCTAACAAAACTATACATTTTTCCTTGTATGTTTGAATTCAGGCTTAGAAATAAATGTTTTTAATCTGTAGGTTTTACCAAAATTTTCCCCCTAGTTTTTTTTTTTGTAAACAGACAAGTTCTCATCTGTTACCCAGGCTGGAGTGCAGTGGCATGATCATGGCTCACTGCAGCCTCAAACCCCTGGGCTCAAGTGATCCTCTTGCTTCAGCCTCCCTAGTAGCTGGGACTATAGGCGTGTGCCACCATGCTTGGCTAATTTCTTTTTATTTTTTGTTGACAGTCTCACTATGTTGCCTAGGCTGGTCTTCAATTCCTGGGCTCAAGGGATCCTCCTGCCTAGGTGTCCCAAAGTGCTAGGATTACAGATGTATGTGAGCCAACTCACCCAGCCTCTCCCAACATTTACTAAGTGTTTTATACCAAATGTCTTGTAAGTTCTTATACAATATGGCTACAGTCTACCTTTCCAGCTTTATTTTCCTTATTCCTTGTATTGTCCAACCAAATAGAACTACTCAGTAATAACCCTTGCTTTGCCATCTGTGTGTGTGTGTGTGTGTGTGTGTATGTGTGTGTATTTATTTATTTTGAGACAGAGTCTTGTTCTGTTGCCCAGGCTAGAGTGCAGTGGTGCAATCTCAGCTCACTGCAACCTCTGCCCCCGGATTCAAGCAATTCTACTGCCTCAGCCTCCTGAGTAGCTGGGACTACAGGTGTGCACCATCACACCCAGCTAATTTTTGTATTTTTAGAAGAGACAGGGTTTCACCATGTTGGCCAGGCTGACCTTGAACTCCTGACCTCAAGTGATCCAGCTTTGGCCCCCCAAAGTGCTGGGATTACAGGTATGAACCACCATGCTGGCCCTGTATATATATATATTTTTAGAGACAGGGGTCTCACTTTGTTGCCCAAGCTGGAGGGCAGTGGTGTGATCCTAGCTCACTGCCTCCTTGAACTCCTGGTTTCAAGTGATTCTCCCACCTCAGCCTCCCGAGCAGCTGGGACTATAGGCATATACTACCATGCCCAGCTTTTTTTTTTTCTTTTTGTAGACATGGCGTCCTGCCATGTTGCCCAGGCTGGTCTCAAACTCCTGGGCTCAAATGATTCTCTCACCTCTGCTTCTTAGTGTTGGGATTACAGACATGAACCACTGTGCCCGGCCTAGTCTGGATTACAGATGCAAGCCACCATGCCTGGTGTATAATATTTGGTGTGAATGATAGGGTTTGCTCACATTGTTTTTTTAAATGTAGAAATCCAATTTAATATTGGTAATCTGATTTCATAACTTTAGAATATCAGTGGCCATCAGGGGCTGAGTTCGGTTCTGAATTCAAGAGGAGCATACATTTAGACCACAGTCTATTGCCTTGTTATTGAAGACGCAGGACAGCATAAGTGTTGCCAGTGTATTTTTCTTTTTCTTGTCTTTTTTTTTGAGACAGAGTCTTGGTCTGTCACCCAAGCTGGGGTGCAGTGGCACAGTCATGGCTCACTGTAGACTTCCAAAGCTCAACCAACCCTCCCACACGAGCCTCCTGAGTAGCTGGGACTCCATGTGTGAGCCATCACAGCCAACTAATTAACAACAAATTTTTTTTTGTAGAGACTAGGTCTCTCTCTGTTGCTCAGGCTGGTCTCAAACTCCTGGGCTTGAGTGATTCTTCCACCTTGGCCTCCCAGAGTGTTGGGACTGTTGGGATTACAAGCATGAGCCACCACCCTGGCCTGTATTTGTTCATATATATATATTTTTTAGACAGAGTCTCATTCTGTCACCAGTCTGGAGTTCAGTAGCACAATCTCGGCTCACTGCAACCTCTGCCCCCGGGTTCAAGGGATTCTCCTGCCTCAGTCTCCTGAGTAGCTGGGACTACAGGCTCGCACCACCATGCCCAGCTAATTTTTGTATTTTTAGTAGACGGGGTTTCACCACGTTGGCCAGGATGGTCTCAATCTCTCGACTTCGTGATCTGTCCATCTCAGCCTCCCAAAGTGCTGGCATTACAGGTGTGAGCCACTACATCTGGCCAAGGGCCTGTATTTTTCTGAGTTTCATCAAGTTTGTGATTGGTTAAATGCATATTCAGGTGTGGATTCATTGCTACTTCTAAATTTAAATTTTTTCTTCAATTACTTGAACATGAAATCACTTTGTGAGCTAAACAACTATAATTTTAATTACTTTTCTTATGAATAACTTTGTTTTTTTTTTCCCTAAATAAGGCCCCCTAAGATGGCCTCTGAATTAATCAGTTATGGGCCTTATGTATGTAAAGGATCCAAAATTATTGAAAAGTAATTTGCTAGCTAGGTGCAGTAGCTTATGCTTGTAGTCCCAGCACTTTGAGAGGCCAAGGCAGCTTGCTTGCTCCTTTGAGTTTGAAACCAATGGATTCCAGCCTCGGCAACAGAGTGAAATCCTGTCTCAAACCCATGGATCACTTGAGCCTTTGAGTTTGAGACCATTGCATTCCAGCCTGGGCAACAGAGTGAAATCTTGTCTCAAAGAGAAAAAAGAAAAGAAAAGTAATTGCTTGATCGCATTTATCATAGCATCTATTTAGAGGAGAGAAGAGACAGATGCCAAATGTATGTTAATTTTTGTTCATTTAAGTTTCTTGGTGTGTCACTGGTGGCTTACTGTGTGTCCTTCTTATGAGTGGGTTCATGGTGTGTTTGGTAAAATGCAATATAACATACTCTGGAGTACACACTGGGTTAGATTAGTATTTTGATTTACTCTGCTGCTATTTAATGAATACATATCGAGAAAGATAAAGAAAAAAGCTGTAGCAGTGAGGAGTATTCAGAAATTGGAGGTGTTAGAAAGGAGAACTTTGACATTTTATATTGAGTGCTGATCTCATTTAGAACTACCCACCTTACACTTTGCTTGAAATATTGGTTTTGGGAAAATTTGGTGGGAAAATCTGATTATGACGAAAATGTGTTTATACTTATTTTCCTGATTATTTTGATTTAAATGGGATTGTATCCACTTGAAATATTTGAAAAAAAAAATTGGCTAGCTCTTTGAACTTTGGAGAACAGCAGCCAGTATAATTCAAGGAGTAGCTTGAAGAGACTTTAATATCCCCTACCTACTAAAGTCATCAGCTTCCCCTAAGTCACCCTAAGTAAACATGCAATTTGGGTGGGAACTGGGAGCTTGATATCCAAATATTATCTCTCTCCTTCCAGTCAAATTGCTATCCTTAAAAGTCCTTCATTTTCATTTGAGACAGGGTCTTGCTCTGTCACCCAGGCTAGAATGCAATGGCATGATCTTGGCTTACTGCAACCTCTACCTCCTGGGTTCAAGCAATTCTCCCACATCAGCCTCCCAAATAGCTGGGACCACAGGTGTGCACCACCATGCCCGGCTCATTTTTGTACTCTTTGGTAGAGACAGGGTTTCACCATGTTGGCCAGGCTGGTCTTGAACTCCTGACCTCAAGTGATCCACCTGCCTTGGCCTCCCACAGTGATGGGATTACAGGCATGAGCCACAGCACCCAGCCCAAAAGTTCTTTCTATATAGAAATTCCAGAGACATTCTGGTGTCATGCTTTTAAATTATTTATTGTTTTATTATTATTATATTTATTTTTTTGAGACAGAGTCTTGCTCTGTCGCCAGGCTGGAGTGCAGTGGTGCAATATCGGCTCACTGCAACCTCTGCCTCCTGGGTTCAAGTGATTCTTCCACCTCAGCCTCCCGAGTAGCTGGGACCACAGGTGCGTGCCACCATGTCCAGCTAATTTTTGTATTTTTAGTAGAGACGGGGTTTCACCATGTTGGCCAGGATGGTCTGGATCTCTTGACCTCATGATCCGCCCGCCTCGGCCTCCCAAGGTGCTGGGATTGCAAGTGTGAGCCACCGTGCCCGGCCTGTTTTATTATTTTTATTATTTTATTATTGCAATTATTAAGAGCAGTTCTCTTTTTGCGGTTATCTCTTATCTCCAAGTTATGTGAATTAAACTGTGATTGTTTATTAAATTGCTGCTCTCCCTCTTCCATAGCTGATGATTCTTTGGGTCAGTTCCACCCAATTAATCTAGGCTCTCAACTCTCAGGGCGATCTCTACTTATAGAGATTAAAATTGTTTCTGAGCTATGTGGAGTAGAGCTTGAGTAAGGCTAAAGAAATCTTGGCTGCGGGGGTAGGAAGGGGCAAGATATTCTGTCTGATGGAATGGATAAGAAATATAATTGTGGCCAGGCACAGTGGCTCATGCCTGTAATCCCAGCACTTTGGGAGGCCGAAGCGGGCAGATGACGAGGTCAAGAGATCGAGACCATCCTGGCCAACACGGTGAAACCCCATCTCTACTAAAAATACAAAAAAATTAGCCAGGCGTGGTGGCATGCGCCTGTGGTCCTAGCAACTTGGGAGGCTGAGGCAGAAGAATCACTTGAATCCAGGAGGCAGAGGTTGCAGTGAGCCGAGATTGCGCCACTGCACTCCAGCCTGGTGACAGAGCAAGACTCTGTCTCAAAAAAAAAAAAAAAAAGAAAAAAGAAAAAAAGAAATATAATTGTGCATTTATATTGATAGATTGGAAGAAACAATAGATGCTCTATTAAGATTATTTTCTATTATCTAATTCTATATTCAATATGTATCTATAATTCTATTCTGTTATCTAATATCTATTAACAGGGACAGGAACGCCTCAATTTATTTTTTTTTGGAAATAGGTGGAAATAATCAAATAAGATTGGATATAATCTATGCTCCTGTAGTTAATAGTTATTAATAGATGCAACCTGATTCCATTCTCCTCCAAAATCATCCTAATGCAGATCAGCTTTTGGTAGGCCTGCTGTATGTTTGAATCATAGCACTGGACACAACATAGACTGAGGTTTTGGTATTTTTTACATTAATATTCACTCAGAAAACTTTTTCCCATGCATATTTTTATAATATCTGCATTAAACTATAAAAAAGTTATGATGGAAAAGTTTGGAATGAGAAACTCCCAGATTAAAACTCCCAGCTTTAATCCTATATTAAAGCATAGGATGATTTATTTATTTATTTATTTATCTGGAGACATGGTCTCACTCCCATCACCCAGACTGGAGTGCAGTGGTGTGATCATGGCTCACTGTAACTGCAGCTTCCCAGGCTCAGGTGATCCTCCTACCTCAGCCTCCTGAGTAGCTGGGGCTACTCACCTGGCTCATCTTTTAAATAATAATTTTAGTAGAGACTGGGTTTTGCCATGTTGACCAGGCTAGTCTTGAACTCCTAGGCTCAAGAAATCTGCCTGCCTTGGCCTCCCAAAGTCCTGGGATTACAGGTGTGAGCCAGGGTGCCTGGCCTATTTTAATTTTTAATAATTTATGTGGGGGTCTCTCTATGTTGCTGAGGTTGGTGTTGAACCCCTGGGCTCAAGTGATCCTCCTGTCTCAGCCACCCGAATCGCTGGAACTACATACAGATGTGCACTATCACACCTAGCTAATAGAGTTATTTTGAGTTGGTTAAATTTAAGCCTGTAACCCATAAGTGTAATAGAAATGTAAATTTTTGGCAATTTATGAATACATAGTATTAGGCCAAGATTTAGTTGTGATTGATATACAGCTATTAGTACTTACATATATTCTTAAGTAATCCTATTAAAATCATTTTAACACAATGGGATCTTAATGGCGTATCTTTAAACATTTCTTATAAAGAGATGCTGTTTTAACTTAGATGCCAAGCACATATTTTAATTTGCCAATTAGAAGTTCTACATGTATTCAAGTGAAGAGTGTTTCACCTTAATAATACGTTTCATACAGATTGTTGAAATTCATCCCATTCCCTCCTCCCTCCCCAGATTTTGGCCATATGGACACAGGCAGGACTCTCAAGAGTGCCAAGGATTTAAGCCCTCAAATTTTACCTTCCAGCCATTTCAGCATTAGGGACACATGGAAGGCAGCTTAAAGTAAAGGCTTTAAAAATTTTTTTTTGCTACCACCCACTTGCTGTTTCTTGCCCTTTTCTCTTTTTTTAATGATTCAGAGGATCGACACTGTTGCCAGCTTACTACCTGCAGCCTTGCTAATCTTGATGGTATTATGTAATTATATAAACCTTTTGCATGATGGTATCATATGATATTGTATATATGTCCTCCTACACATGTGTCTTTAGAGTAATTTCTTTCCATCTGGTGTTGAATATGAGCTCTTTGTGAGGTTATTTTTAAATCTTCAAGCTTTCTGGCATCCTCAACACTTGAAATAACACAATTGCTTTTGGAGGCAAGAAAATCCACATAGTATATTTGTGGGTTTTTTTAGTGAAAATGTAAATAGTATTTTATTTATAAAATTATGTGTATATATATATATATATATATTTTTTTTTTTTTTAATTTTAGAGATGTAGTCTCGCTCTGTCACCCAGGCTGGAGTGTAATGGCACGATCTCAGCTCACTGCAACCTCCACCTCCTGGGTTCAAGCAATTCTCCTGCCTCAGCCTCCTGAGTAGCTGGGATTACAGGTGCACATCACTGTGCCTGGCTAATTTTTGTATTTTTAATAGAGATGAGGTTTCACCATGTTGGTCAGGCTGGTCTCAAACTCCTGACCTCATGATCCGCCCACCTTGGCCTCCCAAAGTGGTGGGATTACAGGTGTGAGCTACCACGCCCGGCCCGTAAAATTATGTTTTATATTTAGATAGTCTCCAGATAATTTTGTTAGGTTGGAAATAGTTGTTGCCAGGTAAATAAAGAACTATTTAAGGGAAAGGAAACCAAGAATAAGAAGCCTGGTAAAGAGATTTTAAAGATATCTTATTCTCTGAAGATTTATTGGTATTTTCTTATCCTCTGTCTCATTCTGTTGCCCAGGCTGGAGTGCAGTGGGGCAATCATGGCTCATTCTAACTTTGAACTCCTGGGCACAAGCAGTCCTCCCACCTTAGCCTCCTGAGTAGCTGGGACTACAAGCTCATGCCACCATGCCCAGCCAGTTTTAAAAATTTTTCTTAGAGACAGGATCTTATGATGTTGCCCAGGCTGGTCTCGAACTGCTGACCTCAAGCAATCCTTCTGACTTGGCCTCCCAAAGTGTTGGGATTATAGGTGTGAACCATGCTCGGCTGTGATGCACTTTTTTTTTTTTTTTTTGAAACAGAGTCTCCCTCTGTTGCCCAGGCTGGAGTGCAGTGGCACAATCTTGGTTTACTGCAATCTCTGCCTCCCGGGTTCAGGCGATTCTCTGGCCTAAGCCTCCCAAGTAGCTGGGACTACAGACATCTGCACCACGCCCAGCTGATATTGGTGTTTTTAGTCGAGATGAGGTTTCACCATATTGGCCAGGCTGATTTTGAACTCCTGACCTTGTGCTCCACCCACTTCAGACTCCCAAAATGCTGGGATTACAGGTGTGAGCCACCACGCCTGGCTATGTGATGCACTTTTAAATTCTGATCATCAGGTATGTGTAATTAGCCTTAAACCTTTCTATTCCTTTTTCTTTCTTTCTTTCTTTCTTTTTTTTTGACACGGCTCTGTCACCCAGGCTGGAGTGCAGTGGTGGGATCTCGGCTCACTGCAGTCTCTACCTCCCGGGTTCAAGCCATTCTCCTGCCTCAGCCTCCCGAGCAGCTGGGATTACAGGCATGCACCACCACACCAGGCTAATTTTTGTATTTTAGTAGAGACAGGGTTTCACCATGTTGGCCAGGCTGGTCTCAAACTCCTGACCTCAGGTGATCCACCCGCCTTGGCCTCCCAAAGTGCTAGGATTACAGGCGTGAGGCACCGCACCCAGCAACCTGTTTCTTTCTTAACAGTAGATTGATATTTCCTCTAGCTTACTAAGTAACCTTTGAATTTTTATTATTTCTTTAATTTTAATATAAAAAGCTGATTGTTTATTAAATGTCATTCCATCTCCTAAAGATGATGCCTATAATGATTAAATAGAAAAGGTCAGTGTCATCTTTTTTTCTCCAGATGCTATTTTTGTTGACTTATCCTTGCTAGTTGTATTATCTCTAATGTGACCATTAATGAACACTGGTTAACAAGAAATGTTCAATATTTTATGTATTCTCTTTGGTATTTTGTAAGGTTGAAAAGACTAGCATTGGGATGAATAATTGCATAATGATCATAGAATCATATTTAAATAAATATACTAAAGAATATATAACTAAAGGGCAAGTTTTTTTGTTTTTTGTTTTTAAATTTTTATTATACGTACCCTGACAGGTAGCCTTTATTATGGCCCCTAGTGATCCCTGCCTCCTGGTATGCATGCCTTTTGTGTAATTCCCTCCCCTTGAGTGGGGGCTAGTGAATAGAATACAGCAAAAGTGATGGGATGTCACTTCTAAGATTAGGTTATAAAATGCTGTGGCTTCTGTCTTGGGATTCTGGCTCTCTCCCTTTCCCTGGACCGCTGGCTACCATATTCTAAGAACAGTCGGCCTATAGAGACGTCCATGTGGTTAAAAAACAAGGTCTGTCAGGGAGCTTGGTTGCAGATCTTCGGTATGAGTGATCTTGGAAGCAGATTCTCCAGGCAGAGTTGAGCCTTAAGATGAATGCAAATGCAGTAGACAGCTTTACTGCAACTTCATGAAAGTCCCTGGCTGGGTGCAGAGTCTCATGCCTGTAATCCCAGCACTTTGGGAGGCCAAGGTGGGTGGATCACCTGATGTCAGGGGTTCGAGAACCCCCTTGCCAACATGGTGAAACCCCATCTCTACTAAAAATATAAAAATTAGCTGGGCATGGTGGTGTGCACCTGTAGTCCCAGCTATTTGGGAGGCTGAGGCAGGAGAATCGCTTGATCCTGAGAGGTGAAGGTTGTAGCGAGCTGAGATCGTGCCACTATACTCCACCTCTGAGTGACAGAGCAAGACTACATCTCAAAAAAGACCTCAAACCAAAGTCACTTAGCTAAGTCATGCCCAGATTCTTCATCCACAGAAACTGTCAGATAATAAATTTGCTGTTTTAAGCCACCAAATTTTGGGGGTTAATTTACTGTACAGCAATAGACAACTAAAACATCTACCACTTATTCCTGTAATAAATACTTTTCGATTGTCCACTATTTACAAGGCACTGTCATAAGTACATTGGTACATAGCAGTGAATAAAATACAGGTTTCTGTTCTTGTGAAGCTTACTTCTTTTTCTGGGATAGATCTTGCTCTGTCACCCAGGCTGGAGTGCAGTGACGCAGTCACAGCTCACTGCAGCCTCAACCTCCTGGGCTCACGCAGTCTTCCTACCTCAGCCTCACGCAGTCTTCCTACCTCAGCCTCCTGAGTAGCTGAGACTACAGGCACACACCACTATGCTTGGCTAATTTTTAAATTAAATTTTTTGTACGGATGGGTCTCTCTATGTTGTCCATTCTGGTCTTGAACTCCTAGGCTCAAGTAGTCTCCTGCCTTGGCCTCCCAAAGTGCTGGGATTATAGGTGTGAGCTACCACACCCAGCCTGGAGCTTACATTTTAGTGGTAGGGGACAAATAATAAATGTATAAATCAGGAATAGATCATAAGACATCAGATTTTAGTGAGTATCAGAGAAAGTAGAATAGGAGACAGTGAGGCAGTTCAGGTATATATTTTAGATAAGAGTGACATTTCTGATAAGGTGACATTGGAGCCGAGTCCTAAATGGAGTAAGACAGTGAGCTGGGCAGGTATCTGGGGGAAGAGCATCCCAGGCAGAAGGAACAAAATGCACAAAAGTTAAGTGGGTTTGGTGTGTATGAGAAACATTGATTCAGCATGTTGAGTCAAAATGATCTAGGGAAAAGTAGCAGGAGTTTAATTCAGAGAGGTCTTAGGTAGGAGAAGGAGCAAATCATTGTGGTGTCTTGTTGACTGTGTTAATGTCTTTGCATTTTATTGAGAGACAGGAGTTTTTGGGAGGATTTTGAGCAGAGGAATGGCACGATCCTTCATTTAATACATATTAATTATCTACAGTGAGCAGGACTCTGTGTTATATGTGATAAAAATATAAAAGATGGGGCTCATGCCTATAATCCCAGCACCTTGGGAGGCTGATCGAGGATTGCTTGAGCTCAGGGGTTTGAGACTAGCCTGGGCAATGTAGTGAGACCCTCGTCTCAAAAAAAAAAAAAATATATATATATAAATATATATTATATATTATATATATATAATATATATATATATATATATAAAATATATATATAGGCCGGACACGGTGGCTCATGCCTGTAATCCCAGCACTTTGGGAGGCTGAGGCAGGTGGATCACCTGAGGTTAGAAGTTTGAGACCAGCCTGGCCAAATGTGGTGAAACCCTGTCTCTACTAAAAAAACATACAAAGATTACAATTCAAGATGATATTTGGGTGTGGATACAGAGCCAAACCATATCACCTCACTTCTAATCATTCTGTAACATAAATACATATCTTTTAAGGTTGTTTTGATGATTAAATGGCTTAATATATGAAATACTCAGAACAGTGCCCAGCACCAGATAATTGTTACCCATTATTATTTTTGCATTTAATCGTCACCACAGCTCTTTGGAGTAGGTATTAACCAGGCAAAAATTTAAGTAACTTGTCCAAAGTTACACAACTACCAAGTGAAAATTTGCTTCAAAGCCAGTATTCTTTACAACTACATCTTTACTTATGTCCATGAGCAAGTGGGGAAGGTGAGATTTGCATCTTCTTTTGTCAAAGCCAATGATTTTTTACTAATTGTGATCTTGTGAAAGTACTTTTCTATACCTCAGCTTCTTCTGTAGAATGAGCATAATGCTCACATTGCAGAGAATCTATAGTAATAACTAATAAAAACAAACCTTGTAGTGTGCTTGTCGTAGGTAGGTACTCAGTAAATGTTAAGTTCTCTTTAACCTTTGATAAAATCTGACCTCCTGGAGATGGGAGAGAATAATCTTTCATTGAGAATAATTTTTACATCTTGACTTATGCATTGTTCTACTTAAATTGGATGTGTCTAATGATTGTTATATATAAACATATGTAATATAGCTATGTAGAAAGCACATGGTTTTGTCTAGTGGTAATCTTTGGATTTGATCCAGACTTATACTGTAACATTTTTATGCCTGAGTGTGAGTATTCTAAAGACCCATTTCACAGCAAGTCTGGCTTGAGTGCTTCATTTCCGGTTGGGTAGAACACAGTCATGTGGTTGATGTCTCCATTGTTGCTTTTATCTTTTGCAGCAGATGTGAAAGTAAACATACAAAGTTGAAAAACAGGAAGGGGTTTGAGTTGGGAGGGTGTTTTTGAAAGGGGAACTTGTACACAAGTGACCTGCAATCTGAAGTGTCGCTTTTAGCAGTTACAGAAAGATATACCTTATTATCGTAAATAAAAAGGCAAGCGATTTTGCAGTTTAATGAATTCATGAATTTACATATATTTTTGTCTTTATTCATTTTGGAGAAGTGCGTATTGTGTTCCTCTTTTTGATTGAAACAGAGAACTGATGAATTCACCCCAATTCTGGGTTCTTTTTACCTGTGAAAAAATATTTTCAATAAGGAAATGTAGAGTTTTTTGTTGTTGGTTTTGAGTATCTGTTCTAATATCATAATATTTGGACTTCCTTAAAAGCCAAAACTTAAGACTGCATTTTTCTACTTGGCTCTGTGGTCTTTGTTTCTAGGGAAGGAAATTAACACATACTGAATGCTAGCTATGTATCAAATATACACTCCATATATGCTAATTAATTCAAATATTTCTTTTACATCCAAATCACAATGAGTTTTTATTGCTTTGATGAAATCCCTCCCTCTCCCTTCTTTCCTCCCATCTCCCCTTTCTCCTTCTCCTCTTAAAGGATTCTCTGGCTGAACAATTTTCTATTAATGATATATTTGGGAGGCAGTGTGATGTAATAGCCAGTAAGGATATGGGATTTGGAGTCAGATAGACCTGGGTTTACAGTGAGGTTTTGTTTTTGATAGGGAAAATCTGCTTTATATTTCAATAAATAAAAGCTGGGGTCCTACAGAGTTGGCTTTAGAAGGAGATTCTGCACATGGGGTTGAGTAATTGGAGCTCACAGCAAGGACTTTTGTTCCTAAAGATTCACTTTCCCCTGGGGAATCCCTTGCTGACCTCAGGAGGTGCTGCTTTCTTTTAATTTTCTGCCCCAGAGGAGAGTCTTCTCTTAATACTCCTGCAGAACACAGCTGAGACCAGGCCGTAACATCTGGTATGTTACTAAAGACTCAGAGATGAAAAAGGGGAATAAGTACAGAGTTACTAGTATGCTTCTGTACTATCTGGCTCACAAGATAAAACGCACACCTTTGTAATTTGTGGTCTTCTATTGGGATACCTTCCTTACTTGACCCACAACACATATGCTTTCTAGTGGCAGAAGCCATCTTTACCTCTGCCACTTGGGAGTGCCTCCAGCATATCCAGATTTCTCTAAATACAGAGGAGAAGGCCAGAGTGGGGGAAAAAAGTTTATCTTACTAGCCTATGGTTATATCTGATACAGGCCCCACTTTTTTCATGTGATCAACACCAGGTCTATATAACCCTTAGGGGAGACCACTGTTACCCATGGAATATCTAATTACCATTCACAGAAGAGAAACACAAATAGTCGAGGGGTGTTGGGGTAGAGGTAGGGAGGCTTTCCTTTTACTGTTTACCACAGATCTTATAATCTCTGCCTATAGCTCCGTAACTTGGAACAAAATAGCTCTCAGTAAATATTCCCTTCCCGTTCTTCTCATCTTAACGCCATTTGATACCTAAGGAAACTACTATTTAGTTTGTTGTAGTGTTTTTTTCTGAGAGTTTTGTTCGAGGAGATCCTAGTACTTAATCAGGTCCAAAGTCAGGCTGAGGGAAGTGGTGCTAAACATAGGTTGGTATGATCAAGATAGAACATCTGGTGCCTAGACCAGGCTGAGTTTAAATGTTAAAGGGGTGTCCTTTGTAACATATAACATTAATTATAGAAGAACTAGGTTACTGATTCAAGGTCCTTGGACTTGTTTCTAAGAAACAGTGTAATACAGTCAAAGATCTCTGGAGTCATAAATGTGGTTTAGAATCCTGGCTGTCGTACTGACTTGCTATGTGTTTTTAGGCAAGTTATATATTCTCCCTGCTTCTCAGTTTCTTGATCTGTTAAATTTGTATAACATTTAATGATATACCTACCTTTTAGAACTGCTGAAATGATTAGAAATAATGTGTAATATGCTTAACATAGTATCTGTCACATAATGTGCTCTTAATGAATGGGAACTAATTATTTTAAATGACATTCCTTTAGAATCACCTTCTACTTGGCTTATATAGGCTGTGACCTTGGCCTTCATTTTTTTAAAAAAACTTTACTGAGGGCTGGGCGAGGTGGCTCACACCTGTAATCCTAGCACATTGGGAGCCCATGGCAGGTGTATCATGAGGTCAGGATATTGAGGCCATCTTGGCCAACATGGTGAAACCCTGTCACTACTAAAAATACAAAAATTGGCAGGGCATGGTGGCACATACCTATAATCCCAGCTACTTGGGAGGCTGAGGCAGGAGAATTGCTTTAACCAGGGAGTGGGAGGTTGCAATGAGCAGAGATCACGCCACTGCACTCCAGCCTGGTGACAGAACAAGACTCTGTCACCAAGAAAAAAGCAAAAAATGAAAAAAACCCAAAATACTTTATTGAGATGTAATTAACATATATGATTTATCCATTTAAAGTATATGATTTAATGTTTTTTAGTGTGTTTGTGGGGTTGTGCAGCCATCATCTCAATCTAATTTTTGAACATTTTCATTCTCCTGAAAAGAAACTTCATATTCATTAGCAGTCATTCCCCATTCCCCACCCTGCAACCCCAGTCCTAGGTAAGCACTAACTACTTTATGTCACTCTAGATTTGCCTATTCTAGACATTTCATATAAATAGAATTATACAATATGTTGCTTCCTTTTTTTTTTTTTTTTATTTAAAGAAACAGAGTCTTGCTTTGTTGCCCAGGCTGGAGTGCAACGGCACCAACAAAACTCACTGCAGCCTCGAACTCCTGGGCTCAAGTGATCCTACTGCTTCAGCCTTCTGGGTAGCTGGAATTACAAGCACATACCACCACGCCAGCTAATTAAAAAAAAAAAAAATTTTTTTTTCAATGGAAATGAGGTTTTGTCATGTTGCCCAGGCTGTTCTTGAACTCTTGGGCTCTAGACATTGTCCTGCCTCGGCCTCCCAAAGTGCTGGGATTACAGGTGTGAACCACTGCACCTGGCCCTGAATTTTTTTTTTTTTGAGACAGAATCTAGCTCTGTTGCCCAGGCTGGAGTGCCGTGGCACGATCTTGGCTCACTGCAACCTCCACCTCCCAGGTTCAAGTGATCCTCCTGCCTCAGCCCCTCTAGTAGCTGGGATTACAGGCACACATCACCCTGCCTCACTAATTTTTGTATTTTTAGTAGAGACAGGGTTTTGCCATGTTGGCCAGGCTGGTCTCGAACTCCTGACCTCAGGTGATCCACCTGCCTCTGCCTCCCAAAGTGCTGGAATTACAGGCGTGAGCCACTGCATCCAGCCCCTGAGCCTTTTTTTTTTTTTTGAGACAGAGTCTCACACTGTCGCCAGGTGCCAGACTGGAGTGCAATGGCACGATCTCGGCTCACTGCAACCTCTGCCTCCCAGGTTCAAGCAATTCTCCTGCCTCAGCCTCCCGAGTAGTTGGGACTACAGGCGTGCACCACCACGCCCAGTCAATTTTTGTATTTTAAGTAGAGACGGGGTTTCCCCATGTTGGCCAGGATGGTCTCGATCTCTTGACCTCGTGATCCGCCCGCCTTGGCCTCCCAAAGTGCTGGGATTACAGGCTTGAGCCACTGCGCCCGGCCCCCTGAACCGTTTTTTATGTTCTCACTGTTTAGCTGTATTCCATCTTGCTAAAGTAGACAATGTCATTGCAAATCAATCTGTTTTTCTATACTTTACCACCTATCCACAAGATACACTTTTCCATTTCATTGCCTTTTTTACCTGTAATGTTTCTCTGGCTGAGTATGTTTTTAAGAAGTAAAAGTTCTCAATAAAAATCCTGTGTTATATTGTACCTTGTGATGAATAATACCCAAGATCCGTGACAGGAAGGAAGATTTTTAAACATATCTTAAATACATGATACTGAAAGTGTGAGGCAGACTAATTTATTCCATCAGTATTCAGAATACTTAATAACAGAGACTTTTTAAGGAAAAATAATACAAAATTGTGAACACAAAACTAGGGATAGAAACAAATACTTATCTAGAATGAGAAAATCACAAGAAGTTACATATTTTAAAAAGCTAAAAAATAGACTGAGCATGGTGGCTCATGCTTGTAATCCCAGCACTTTGGGAGGTCGATGTAGGAGGATTGCTTGAGCCCAGGAATTTGATACCAGCCTGGGCAGCATATGATACCTCACCTCTACAAAAAATTTAAAAATAGTGGGATGTGGTGGCATGCACCTGTGGTCCCAGCTACTCAGGAGGCTGAGGTAGGAGGGTCACTTGAGCCTGGGAGGCTGAAGTGGTTTCAGCCTTGCCGACAGAGTGAGACTCTGTCAATTAAAAAAAAAAAAAAGAGTGCTGAAAAATAGCACAAATATCACAAAATTTCGAAAAATAGCTTAATATTTTAATTAACTCTTCTGATATGGTGTCATAGTTCCTCTTTTTCTGTATTTTTGGCTCTGTACTACTCTAAAGATTTTTATTTTGTGGCTTTGTAATATTTTCTATAGAGCCAGTACAAAGATAATTCAGTCTTCCTTTTAGCTTGGCGGCCTTGGCAGGGGCCAGTACAAATGAGGACCTTGAAGCTTAAGCTTCTTTAGTTTAACAGTAAATCTACTTCTGCATAGTAAGTAATCTTAAGAGATGAACCAAGAGGTTGTAATATGCCTAGTCTATCTTTTAAGCATTGATTGCAATTGTTTGGTTATTGTAAGTTGCTTCATGTGAATAATTCTTTCTTGGATTTAATGTTCAGAGCACTTTTAGCGTTGTGAATATATTTGTGTTGAACATATTTGGTATATTTAGTTTGTATATTTAATTTTTTAAAGTTTTGTCTTTTATGTATTTTTTCCTTTAACATTTGAGCTTGAATCAATAAAGGGCAGCATCAGAAAAGCATTTTGGATCAAACATATTTTTTACATGTTCACTATATGATGATAAATAGATGGCAACATTTGTCTTTGAGTCTATCTTGTTCTGTTCAAAAAGCAGGAAAGATAGAAAGAGAGAAATATGTAAGATTTATTGTACTTTGCTTAATATTCTTACAGCAATAGCACACCTTAGCTGGTGGTATTTTCCTTTTATGAATCAATCAATGAGACTGGAAGAGGTAAAGTAACTTGTCATGAAGTTAGTAACTGAGGGTGCTAAGACGTAACATTTAGCTGACTTCAAAACTGATGTGTAGCACCATGATTAGATTTGGAACTCTCTTCTATTATGCTTAGGGGAGTGGTAAACTTTCATCCTATTCAGATTTTCGTAAGTCATAATTTATTGTTATCTAAATTACTGAATTTTTACTATGGTGTTCTTATGTAACATTTTGAGGTGAACTCATATTAAAGTTAATTATTCCCTATTTCAGTATTTCTTAAACTTTATGTGCATACAAATCCCTGGGAATCTTGTTAAAATGCAGATTCTGACACAATAAGCCTGCAGTGGGGCCTGGGTTCTGCAGTCTAATGTGTCTTAGGTGGTGCCTGTTCTGCTGGTCTGGGCCACATTTTGTGTAGCAAATATACTGTTAAACGAGTAACAGTTGTCTCCCTTTTAAGGTGATGGAAATGGGGCCCAGCATTTTGGGAGGCTGAGGTGGGAGGATTGCTTGAGACCAGGAGTTTGAGATCAGCCTAGGTAACATTAGCTGGGCATGGTAGCATGTCCTTATAGTCACAGCTACTCAGGAGGCTGAGGTAGAGAGGATGGCTTTAGCGCAGGAGTTCAAGGCTTCACCTCTGCACTCCAGCCTGGGCAACAGATTGAGATCCTGCCTCTCAAAAAAAAAAAAAGGATGGAAACAAAGAGTGAGAATCTAGGTATAGAACAGACAGATGAAATGTCTTGGGTTGGTTTTTGTTTTTGTAATTTTTGCTAAGGATGGCACTGAAAGTCTATTGAAATCTTTGGTCTGATATGAATAAGTATTGGTATCTTTTGTTATGTGTACTCCAGAAATGTGCTTGAAGAGTTAAAGAGGAATCAAGAGCAGAAGTAATTCCTACTATGTGTCACACTCTGCTTTGAAATTTTTATTATTACTTTTTAAGACAGGCAGGGTCTCACTCTGCCACCCAGGCTGGAGTGCAGTGACATGATCACAGCTCACTGGAGCCTTGACCTCCCTGGCTCAAGCAGTCCTCTTGCCTCAGCCTCCCAAGTAGCTGGAACTACAGGTGTGTGCCACAAGGCTCAGCTAATTTATATATATACATAAGTTATACACACACACACACACACACACACACACATATATAATATATATATATATACACCTTTTTTTTGAAATGAAGTTTTGCTGTCTCGCCCAGGCTGGAATGCAGTGGTGCCATCTCAGCCAAACTGCAACCTCCGCCTCCTGGGTTCAAGCCATTCTCCTGCCTTAGCCTCCCAAGTAGCTGGGACTACAGGCGTGTGTGCCACCAGGCCCAGCTAATTTTTGTATTTTTAGTAGAGATGGGGTTTCACCATGTTGGCCAGGCTTGTCTCAAACTCCTGACCTCAAGTGATCCACCCGCCTCAGCCTCCCAGAGTGCTGGGATTACAGGCATGAGCCACTGCACCTGGCCATAATTTTTATAGATTTTTTGTAGAGATGGGGGTGTTGCCATGTTACCAGGCTGGTCTTGAACTTGTGGGCTCAAAGGATCTGCCTACTTTGGTCTCTCAAAGTGTTGGGATTATAGGTGTGAGCCACCACAGCACCAGGCCCAAAATTTTCATTATTGATTTACTTTTGGAATAATCTTTAAGAGTAAACCTTAACCTTACTTATGAAACTCTTAATGTATAGAATTTTTACTGAGTCATAAGAGATATTTGTCAAAAGTTACCTAAGCTGTAGTACTAATTTATTAACAGATAGTTTTTCTGCAGAGAAAATCCATAGAAATAAGTGATTTAAAATACATTCTCCTCTGACTTTACAAGTACTGTGGAGTTTTAGAAAATTTGTAGAGTTGTAGGAAATTTGAACAATAAAATATATAGATCAAAACTAAAAATTACCCATAATCCTATTAATGATAATACTATAAACATTTTGATGTTACTTCTTTTTTTACATCAATTTTTTATTTGAAAAAGTATAGAGATAATAAAAACCAAAATGCTTTTCCTATTTTCACGCAGTCAGCACAGCACTTTTGACACTAGCCATGTGGGGTGGTTTTTCCTACTCGCTAACCAAGCAATTCTCCAAAGGTTAGCAGCTTGGTGTCCTATATAATTCACTTCAATTCTAACACTATCTACCTGGTGATAGCATCAGATCCCACAGGTTAAGGGCTCAGTCCCACAAGACCGTCTCCCATATCAGATGCCATTTGCAAGACCCAGATTGTGACCTGTGCTTCTGACCAACTGGCTTCAAATTGGGGTTCCCACAACCCCTTTTTGTGTTCAATCAGTTTGTTAGAGGGGCTCGTAGAACTCAGGGAAATACTTTAATTATGTTTACCCATTTGTTATAAAGGATATTACAAAGAATACAGATGAACAACCAGGTTGAAGAAATGCAAAGGGCAAGGTATGTGGGGGAAAGGGCATGGAGCTACCTTTCTCTCTGTGGGCACACCAGCCTCCAGGATCTTACATGTGTTCAGCAATCCAGAAACTTTCTGAACCAGTCATTTTGATTTTTTATGGAGGCTTCATTATATCCTGATTCATGACATCATTGGCCATTGGTGATCAGCTCAACCTAAAGCTCCTTTCCCTTCCCTAGAGATTGTGTGGTGGTGGTGGCACTGAAAGTTCCAACCCTCTAATCACATGGTTGGTTCCCCTGGCAACCAGCCCCCACTAGGGCTATCCTGGAGCCCCAGCCATCACTCGATTCATTAGTATCCACAGAGACACTTAGCATTTTGGAGATTCCGAGGGTTTTAGGAGCTATGTGCCAGGACCAGAGAGCAAATATGTATTTCTTACTGTATCACAGAATCACATGGGGTAATATGGAGCTTTGTGGATTTAATTCCTCTAACTTCACCCCACCAACATTTTGATTCCATTGGGAAATCTTACTTTGTCATTTTAAATTGTAATAGGAATATTAACTCAGTTTACTGGAAGAAAAGAGATAAAAAGTTCTTCCCCTACTTATTTACCAGGAGGGTGGGTTTCAATTTTGGCCAGTGGAACAAACAAAATAAGTTAATTTGGTAAAAAATTTCCGTAATAACAGTTCCTTTGATTCTAAGGAAGAAAATCAAGATTCCAAAACTAATTCAGTCAAAAAATGTGTAAAAGATTTGAATAGACATTTCTCAAAATAAGATATACAAATGACAAACAGATATGAAAAGGTGCTCAATATCATTGATCGTCAGAGAAATGAAAATCAAAACTAACTACAATGAGGCTGGGCGCTGTGGCTAATGCCTGTTAATCCTAGCACTTTGGGAGGCTGAGGTGGGTGGATCACCTGAGGTCAGGAGTTCAAGACCAGCCTGGCCATCATGGTGAAACCCTGTGTCTACTAAAAATAAAAAAATTAGCCGGGCATGGTGGTACACACTAGTTCCAATTACTTGGGAGACTGAGATAGGAGAATTGCTTGAACCTGGGAGGCGGTGGCTGCAGTGAGCTGAGATCGTGCCACTGCACTCCAGCCTAGGTGACAGTGAGACTTTGTTTCAAAGAAAAAAAAAAAAACTACAATGAGAAGTTACATCCAAAAGACAGGCAATATCAAATGCTGGCAAGGATGTGGACAAAACAGAATCCTTGTATACTGTTGGTGGGAGTGCAAATTAGTATAACCATTTTGGAGAACTTTGGAAGTTCCTCAAAAGCTAAATATTGAGCTATCATGTGATCTAGTAATCCCACTGCTGGATATATACTCAAAAGAAAGAAAATCAATATATCAAAGAGATATCTGCACTCCATATTTGTTGCAGTACTGTTTACAATAGCCAAAATTTGGAAGCAACCTAAGTGTTCATCAACAATGAATGAATAAAGAAAATCTGCATACACACAATGGAGTACTATTCAACCATAAAAAAGAATGAGACCCTATTATTTGCAACAATATGGATGGAACTGGAGATCATTCAGTGAAATAAGCCAGACACAAGAGGACAAACTCCTCATGGTTTTACTTATCTGTGGGATCTACAAATCAAAACACTTGAACTCATGGACATAGAAGGATGGCTACCAGAGTCTGGGAAGAGTAGTGGCGGGGGTTTGAGGGGTGCTGGGAGGAGAGAAAGGTGAGGATTTTAATCGATTAAAAAAAAATAGGAAGAGGCTAGGCTAGGTGACTCACACCTGTAATCCAGCACTTTGGGAGGCTGAATCGGGCGGATCACCTGAGCTCAGGAGACCATCCTGGGCAATATGGTGAAACACCATCTCTACTAAAATACAAAAAATTAGCCGGGCGTGGTGGTGTGTGCCTATAATCCCAGTTACTCAGGAGGCTAAGGCATGAGAATTGCTTCAGCCCCAGAGGCGGAGGTTGCAGTGAGCCGAGATAGCACCACTGAACTCCAACTGGGGCTACAGAGTGAGACAGTGTCTCAAGAAAAAAAAAAGAAAATAGGAAGAATGAATAAGACCTACTATCTGACCTCACAAAAGGAAGACTATAGTCAGTAATAATTGTACATTTAAAAATAACTTAGAATATAATTGGATTGTTTGTAACTCAAAAGATAAATACTTGAGAGGATAGATAACCCATTCTCCATGATGTGCTTCTTTCACATTGCATGCCATATCAAATCATCTCATGCCCATAAATATATGTGCTTACTGTGTACTCACAAGAATTTTAAAAAAATCTAAGATCTGTTTTTTTTTTTTTCTTTTGGAGGTGTCTTACTCCGTCAACCAGGCTGGAGTGCAGTGGCATGATCTCTGCTCACTGCAACCTCCGCCTCCGGGGTTGAAGTGATTCTTCTGCCTCAGCTTCCTGAGTAGCTGGTACTACAGGCGCGTGCCAGCATGCCCAGCTAATTTTTTGTGTCTTTAGTAGAGATGGGGTTTCACCGTGTTAGCCAGGATAGTCTCGGTCTCCTGTCCTTGTGATCTGCCCACCTCGGCCTCCCAAAGTGCTAGGATTACAGGCGTGAGCCACCACACCTAGCCTGTAGTTCAGAAATTTTAAATGGATAATTTTTAAAATGAGTTATATCACCAACCCCAAATAGTATTAATGTATCTTTTATACTGTAACCATAGCATCACCCTAAGGGAAAAAAAGGAGTTTCATAACTCTAAAGGAAGGAAGAGATTGTGGAGCAGTGAATATATTAAGTATAGGTGTTTAATATTGTTTTAAATTTTTCTTTAAGTTAGAAATTGGGCCAAAGTTAATGGATTGATGTGCATTGTGAGGCCAATGTCAGAATACTGTATATTAGCTACTGAATATTTCTCTTGTGTATTTTGGTGGGGTTTCTTACATAGATTTGGCAACAGAATCAGAAAATAAATTTCCTTTCAATGATACAAAATTCTGTTGGGCTTATCTGAATTAGATTGACATCTAACATTAGTCAAGATTTGCAAGAAACATTGTAGTAGTGCTGGTTAATATAGCCTGGTTTTGCAAGGTGGCCTCAGACTGCTGTTATACTTGTGAATTAACCAGAGTGTCCCAACTGTGATAGGAGAGTAGACATTGTATGATATATATGGGAAATTCATCTTTGAAGAAAATGAGTTTATGCGTTTCAGATAGAAACTATGAATGAATGAATGACTATAAGAATGAAAATGCTGCTGACAAAGATTTGGATTTCTGATAATGTATGTAATTGTATTCCTTTACTAAATGTTTATTCCTTTTTACTAATATAAATAATACTATTGTGATTGAAAAGAACCTTAAAGTTGTCTATTTCAACTTCTTTTTCAAAAAAGGAATCTCCTGCTATAACACCTATCATTTGGATTGGAACTGGGCAAAATGTGGATGTAAACAATTTAGGATTAACTAGACATGTGACAATTTTGGATATTTGATATTGTAGATTCTACTTTTTATTTTGATCTACTAATTTCTAGTAGACAAAATTTTGGGATTTCTGTAACATGTAAATAATTGCAACTTGAATAACATATGATTATTTGAAATAGTGGCTCTACTTTTCATTTCATTAAAGTAGTAACTACATTTTGTTTCATACCTATACTCCTCCCTGCTTCAACATTTAGCATGTAACTTTGTCCAATAAAAATAAAATTATGAAGAAGATAGCTGACTGGTTTAAATATCAAAGGGCTGCCCTAGGGTTCAGTGGTCTGGTTCATGCTGTTTGATGTATTAAAGACATTCATAAGGGCAAACAAGGTGTTAGCAAATATGTCAGATGTTTTATGTTTTTAATGTGGAATGAAATCAACTTATACAAAAGGGGAGAGGGAGAGAAACCTACATTATGGCTGAAATAAAATACCCTGTGTGTAGAGCTAATAGGCAGAGTATGGTGGAACCATAAAAAGGGAGATAATTATTCAGGGTGTGTAATTATTCAGAAACAGGAATGGAACAGCAGCAGATATGCAAGGGAAGACCAAATTAATGGATCAGTGTAACTTTAAATTTTTTGCTTAATTTTGAATCTTAAATAGGCCTCTTGGCCAGGTGCAGTGGCTCAGGCCTGTAATCCCAGCACTTTGGGAGGCTGAGGTGGGTGGATCATGAGGTCAAGAGATCGAGACCATCCTGGCCAACATGGTAAAAACCCATCTCTCCTAAAAATACAAAAATTAGCTGGGCATGGTGGCACATGCCTGTAGTTCCAGCTACTTGGGAGGCTGAGGCAGGAGAATTGCTTGAACCCGGGAGGCGGACATTGCAGTGAGCTAAGATTATGCCACTGCACTCCAGCCTGGTGACAGAGTGAGTCTGTCTCAAAAAGCAAACAAACAAGCAACAGTTATTCTAGATACACCACAGAATAGCTTGGCTATCTTAATGTTTAATTTTAGGGTATTTTATATTCTTGCTAACCAGCTAAATTGTTTCAATTAGGTTAGTCTACTGACTAGAATGCATTTTGGTTTGCTACAAATTGAACGGGGATTTTTTTTTTTCATATTGTTTTTTAAACATTCTCCTCATTCTGTATAAAACATACTTGTGGGAATTGTCATACCTAATCCTTTATACTCTTCATACTATAAAAGTTATATCTAATACATCTCAAATCATTTGGGAATTGTGTTTTCAAGAAAAGTTTGAAATATACTCAGAGAGTAAATCAACAGTTCTTAGAAAGCTGCCTAGGATAGTACTGTATTTACTTGTGTTAAGTGGAGAGAATGGATTATTGAAACTGAAGCAGCAACTATTGAAGTATAGCAAGAATGGAATGTCTTTTTAAAGTGATGTAAATCTGTGCTTAGTATCCTTTTACATTATTTTTATATGCTTATAATGGGACATTTGATTTATTAAGAAGAATCTATGAAGCATAAGATGTAATTTAGGAAGTATAATATTAAAGTAACAGCTATAAACCTACCATCCAACTTAAGAACTAGAACTAAACTAGTATACTGTTAAATCTAACAATGGTCTCTCTTCCCCCATTTATTCTTCTGCCTTCCCTTCAGAGATAACTGCTGCTAAGCATTTTGTATTTCACAGTTATTTAAAAAATAATTTTAGGCCGGCCTTGGGCTCATACCTGTAATCCCAGTACTTTGGGAGGCCAAGGTGGGAAAAATTCTTGAGTTCAGGAGTTTGAGACCAGCCTGGGCAATATGGTGAGATGACATCTCCACAAAAAATTTAAAAAGTTAGCCAGGCATGTGGTGTGCACCTGTAGTTCTAGCTACTTGGGAGGTTAAGGCGGGAGATTGTTGGAGCCTAGGTCGAGGTTGCAGTGAGCCATGATTGTATCACTGCGCTCCAGCATGAGTGACAGAGTGAGACCCTGTCTCAAAAAAACAAAAAAATTACTCTCTCTACATTACTATACATAGATATATATTAAATAGATAGATCCTTAAAAATATACTTTTTGCTTGGTTTTGAGCTTTATAAAAATGGTATATTTTGAATTTTTCTGCTGTTTACTTTTTTCCACTTTGTTATTTTTAAGAAATTCATTTATGGTACTGCATATAGCTGCAGTTGATTTACTTTTACTGTTGTATAATATTCCATTGTATGGAATAATTAATGTATCCATTTTCCTGGTGATAGACACTGCAATGCTGCAATGAACATTCATGTACATGCCTTCTTGTCTGTGTCTATGATACCTCCTTGTATGTGTGTGTTAGTGTGTTGGATGTGTAGGTGTGTATAAGCATCTCAAAGTTTCTCTAAGGTAGTTACTTAGGAGTAGCATTGCTAAGTCATAGAGTACATGGTCAGCTTTACAAGATATGGTAGCATTTAATTTAATAATCAGAACAACCTGTAACTATCAAAGGTTTAATACAGAAACTGTGGCTTAGAGAGATGTTATGTATCCAAGAAGCCACATGATAATAGCTAAACAAGTTCAAACCATGTTTTTTTAACTTTAGGACTAGACTCTTGATCAGTAAGTTGTTTTATCTTTCTGTAGTAAGTGTACATATTCAGGCTTTATATATGGTATAACTGGGATTTATTTTAGTTTGAATGTTTAAGTCATAGATCTACTTTGAAGAGTAAAATCTATGTGTATATTAATAAAAAACTGTCTTGGTCCCAGTCTCCTAAATTTATGCTCTGCCAACCTTAACATATGGCTTCTATTCTGAAGGGAGCAGGAGGCGGGCAGAAAGCCAAAGGGACTCTTGCCCTCTCCCCTCTTGCTTAGAACACAGATGGCTGGCTGGATCAGAGAACAGCCATCTTCTGACCTTCAGCCTCTTGAGTAGCTTGTTCTTATTAACAAAATCTCCATATAATTAAGGGCAGATTGTTTCCAACTAAAAGGCTACATTTCCTAGCTCTCTTTACAGATAGGGGCAGCCTCCCAAGAGGGAGAGACATCTTGAATAGGCACCTAGCAGTTTCTGTACTTTTTTTTTGAGATAGAGTTGTGCTCTTGTTGTCCAGGCTGGATGCAATGGCTCAGTCTTGGCTCACTGCAACCTCCACCTCGTGGGTTCGAGCAATTCTTCTGCCTCAGCCTCCCAAGTAGCTGGGATTATAGGCATCTGCCACCACGCCTGGCTACTTTTTATATTTTTAGTAGAGATGGGGTTTCTCCATGTTGGCCAGGCTGGTCTCGAACTCTTGACTTCAGGTGATCCACCCGCCTTGGCCTCTAAAAGTGTTAGGATTACAGGCGTGAGCCACTGTGCCCAGCCCTCTGTACTGTTATATCAAGGCCAGGTGAAGATATATAACCCTCTTCAATTTACCAAGGATGGTATTCTAGCTTTTGGGTTTTAATTATTGAGAAAATATGTTCATGAAAGCTGACTTCTGAAGGGCTCAGAGGCATGGGCCTGTAGTCACAGTTACTCAAGAGGCTGAGCAACATAGCAAGACCCTATTAAAAAACCCAACTTTTATACATTTACCCTGTGTACAGGAAGATGTATATAAGTCCTACACACACACACACACACACACACACACACACACACACACGATATGTATTAGAGGAATTGGAGCAGGAGACTGAAAAAACTACAGTGATAGAGTAGAATCAAACCAGAAAAGACTTGAAGTGAGAGGATATCTACTAAGGGAATTTGGCCTAGGCAGACAGAAGTTGTCCAGGAAAAAGATACTACGAATATTCTTTGAAATCAAGAGATCAGGCTGGGTGTGGTGGCTCATGCCTGTAATCCTAGCACTTTGGGAAGCAGACACAGGAGTGCACAAGTTTGAGATGAGCCTGTGCAACATGACAAAACTCTGTCTCTACAAAAAATATAAAAAACTAGCCAGGTATAGTGGCACACACCTGTGGTCCCAGCTACTTGGGAGGCTGAGGTGGGAGGATCACTTGAGCCTAGGAGGTTAAGGCTGCAGTGAGCCATGATTGTGCCACTGTACTCCAGCCTGGGCATGACAGAGCATGACCCTGTCTCTAAAAAAAAGAAAAAAAAAAAAAAGAGAAAACTAGGAATTGGCTTGAAGATTAGTGTTACTTACTCCTTGATTTTTATTTCAATCTATGGAGAGGCGGGGGTAACCTTGACTTCTCACTTGTGAGGGGAATTGAGAAAAATATATCTAATTCATATTGGGGATATAAGCAAGGGTAGGGTTAGAGGAAAAACAGAATTATAGCCTGTATTAAATTGGGTCAAATTGAATTGCTTAATGAGACTTTTTGCTTACAATTTACTACCTGAGATAGTAAAATAAAATTTTATCCCTTCCGGGAGTGAGGAGCTGCTTTTTTCCCCCATTATCAAAGTGGTTCATGCTCATTTTAGTAAATCTGGAAAATAAGAAAAGGAGGAAGGGAAACATCCCTCCATAGGAAGATAACCACTCTTGGTATGTTTTTTTCAATAATGTATTTTTTAAACATACTGTAACCACAATGATGGTGTTAGGTTATCAATTATGGGTGTAATGTATATTGTGGAAGATAAGTATTTCCAGACAAGGGCTATTATCTAGAAGTTTTTCTTCATTTTTGCCCATTACTTCTTTTTGTAAATTTCTTGCATAAATTTGGATGAAGCTAGAGATTTAACTTGTCTTTTCCTGGAAACAACGTGAGGGATTTCATTCAGGACATCAGCTGTGGTTTCTCTATCACCTCATTTAGGAAGTTGATAGAGAGGCACAAGGGAAGAATGAGTATATGTATATGCTCTGTAACCATTTAATGGTGCCTTGGGCAGCTGAGGTTATCAAAGTAATTATCTATATGGACCTAGATACTGGGATGGTAAAATACTGGTCATATATTTGTTTTCCAAGAGATTTAAAAGGCTTAGGAAAGCCGAGCAGTTTATAAGAATGTACTTTAGTCATCCCTTTCCTTAAGTTGCAAAGTACAGTTGTTCCTCAGTATCTGCAGGGGATAGGGAAGAGGATTGGTTCCAGTACCCCTATGGATACCAAAATCCTGGAAGCTCAAGTCCCTTATATAAAATGATGTAATATTTACATATAACATATGTACATCTTCCTGTATACTTTACTTTTTAAAGTTTAGTTTAATTTTTTTTTTTTTTTTTGAGACAGTGTCTCACTCTGTTGCCCAGGCTGGAGTGCAGTGGTGTGATCTCGGCTCACTGCAACCTCTGCCTCCAGGGTTTAAGGGATTCTCCTGCCTCAGCATCCCAAGCAGCTGGGACTTCAGGTGCACCCTACCACACCCAGCTAATTTTTGTATTTTTAGTAGAGATGGGGTTTTACCATAATGGCCAGGCTGGTCTCGAACTCCTTACCGTGTGATTTACCTGCCTCAGCCTCCCAAAGTGCTAGGATAACAGGCGTGAGCCACCACGCCAGCCTTATTTAAAAATTTTTTTAAATTTCTTTTTCTTTTTTGTAGAGATGGGTTTTCGTGTTATTACCTAGACTGCTTTCAAACTCCTGGCTTCAAGCTGTCCTTCCACCTCAGCCTCTCAAAGTGTTAACAGGTGTTAACTACCATGCCTGGCCTCCTGTGTACTTTAAATCATGTCTAGCAGGGCTCGGTGGCTCACGCCTATAATCCCAGCACTTTAGGAGGCCGAGGCGGGTGGATCACAAGGTCAAGCGATCTAGACCATCCTGGTCAACACGGTGGTGGTGTACTAAAACTACAAAAAAATTAGCTGGGCGTTGTGGCGCATGCCTGTAGTCCCAGCTACTTGGGAGGCTGAGGCAGGAGAATTGCTTGAACCCAGGAGGCGGAGGTTGCGGTGAGCCGAGATCGCGCCATTGTACTCCAGTCTGGGTAACAAGAGCGAAACTCCGTCTCAAAAAAAAGAAAATCATGTCTAGATTACTTATAATGCCTAATACTATGTAAATGCTATGTAAATAGTTGTTTTACTCTATTTTAAAATTTGTATTTTTAAAGTTGTTGTGTTGTTAATTTTACTGGTTTTTTTTCTTAATATTTTGGATCTGTGATTGTTTGAATCTGCAGCTGTAAAACCCATAGATATGGAGGGCCAACTTTACAGTACTTAAGTTTGTTTTTAAGTTCCAAAAGCCCTAAATAGGCCTAGTGTTGTGGCTCATGCCTGCAATCTGGGAGGTTGAGGCTGCTGTAAGCCATAATCCTACCACTGCATTTCAGCCTGGGCCACAGAGCAAGACCCTATCTAAAAAAAAAAAAAGTCCCAAATAGACTTGTTTTAAATATTTTCCTGATTTCAGTATTTCAGGTAATACATGAGACAAATCCTGTCGTTACAGCTTTGCCAATCTCTTTTAACTTCATTTAGTTTAAAATTTTAAAAATTTGAGATAATTTTAAACATGCATGAAAGAATAGTTGGCAGTAATCGTAATGAACCCCATGTACCCATCACCCAGCTTTGATAATTATCAGTCTGGATTTTGTTGATTTCAATTCCATGATAGATTTTAACAAGTTTCTTGTTTTTTTTTGTATTCCCTGTAAATTATTAGTTGAATCTACATATAGTTTAATCTTAAAATCAAGAAGGAAAACCATGTGGGCTTTTTGCTGTCTCAAGGATTGCAATTAATTAGCTAATTGAGAAATCCCTGCTCCCCAGGGACCAGATAAAATATAGACAAGATGGCATGTTTACTTGGGATTTCTTGCCTAATCTGGACACATTTGTGTTTAGAAAGGAAGCCTGGATTATGCCACTGCACTCCAGCCTGACTGACAGAGCAAGGCCCTATCTCTGAATGAATGCATGCATGCATGCATGCATACATGCATGCCTGATCCATGAACCTAATGAATTGAACCATCTTCCAATGAAGGTGAAATTAGGCTAATTTAATTATAAATTAAGACAAAACTAAACATTTTTTCAGGGAGAAAAACATGCTTTTAATTTATTTGTATTAGTTAGATCTCATTTTCATCTTATATAGTTAATAAAGAATGGATGGACACCAGGGTTCGAAGCCAAGGTTCTCAAAGTTTAGCATTCATCAACATTACTTGGAAGGCTTGCAAACAGATTGCTGGACATCATCCTGAAGGTTCTGATTCCGTATGTCAGGGTCTAGTCTGAGATTTGCATTTCTAGCAAGTTCCCAGGTGATATCAATGTGCCTTGTCAGGGGACAACACTTTGAGAACTATTAGGCTGAAGTTTAAGGGTCTGCATTAGAATTACTTTTGGAGCTTTAAAAAAACTCTTGAAGATGCCAATCTGGGGCCTCCACATCTATATTTTAACATGTTCCATAACAATTCTAATGTGTACCCCAGGTTGAGAACTGCTGCTGTAATTATTTATAATTTATTCCTCCATATTTCCCAAGAAATGATCATTCATTTTTCATTTCAAAATGTTAAAAGACTTTTAATATTGTTTAAATGAGGCACATGGTTAGGAAGGATTCATTGTTTCATATTGTGCTATTTATCATTGTTGTAGAGGGCAAAGTAAAAGAAAAGTGCTAAATAAAACAAAGAGCCATTGGCACCTGTCCTGGAAAATCAGTATTAATGCTCTTGCTTGCTGCAAAGGAAAACTGCTATTATAAGATTATTAATTTTTCCCAAAGGGAATTTGAAAATAGTTTGGTTTGAGGTTGCTGTTCCTCAAATCAGGAAACCCCTTTCATTTACAGCATTAGATCCTGAACTTTCTGTTAACCAATGTATGTGTGAGCCAATAATGAATGATGATATTTCAGTCATTTTTGGAGATGCCAATTAGTGTGATAAGAAATTTGTGGTTCTTAAGTAACATTTTTTAAGGAAAGCCTCAAACTTCACACAATGTACTAATACTTCTACTTTACACTTCACAAGTCTCCCAATTTTAGGGTTTAAAAATCTTTCACTAACTTGAAAAACATGCCAATGGGTGATTTAATGCCACCATGTTTAAGGCATGTTTGGTTTAGTTTAATTCAAAAACACATTCCCTATATGTCTCTGGGAACAAAAACATAACTTAGACATAGTTCCAATTCAAGGAGCCCAGTCTCATGAAGTGATTTCCAACCTTAATTCTCAACCTTAATTAATAACCATTAGTTACGTAGACCCCTTTGTAAAGTAAACAATTTTAGTAGCTCTTCATGTGATAGGAGTTAAAATTTTAATAATTGTTGATTAACAAAATACATGATAAAACTATTATAAATCAGTATATCTTTTATTAATAAATGTGCTTGATTTTATTAATCATAACAACATCTACATACATTTGAAAAAGAGTAGTTGGAGCCATTATTCAGTCTACAGGCAGTATTGGTGCATGTGGCTTTTGAACCCCTGTGATAAACTTGAAAGCCTCCAAGGGTCCATGGCCTCTACTTTCAGGGAAGTAGGTTGACTGTTATTGTTACTAGTGTTACCACTTGCTAATAATGCAAGCACAGAGGCCAGTTACAATGGGTATTTGTAACTAGAATTAAGGAATTTTCATTCATATTGCCATAGTGGGGAAAGGACAAGTCTTGTCTTCCTATTTAAATTATACTTGTAAATGAAATGTTTAACAAGTAAGTTCTTGGTTTTTCCTTGACAGTCTGATGATCTATTTTTCTACTTGACTGTCCTCCATTTACTGAATGCGTATAGGTGGGAACTTGACAAGGTTAACGATAGGTTGTGAAGATTGAGTGAGAGATGTTGCTGCGTGGAAGTCAGAGGAGACTGGACAGTAAAGGGAATGGAGAATAGGATCCACAGCCTGCATATATACTGTATATGTTATCCGTTTTAACTATCTTAAGAAGTACTAATTAATCTGTTTGAAA
Source organism: Aotus nancymaae (assembly GCF_030222135.1). NCBI lineage: Eukaryota > Metazoa > Chordata > Mammalia > Primates > Aotidae > Aotus > Aotus nancymaae. The sequence goes on from NW_026988467.1 coordinate 25,537,714, forward strand.
ACTATGACTTTTCAGAAAAATCATGGTAAATTGTTATATAATAAACACTATAGCTTTTGTGATAATATGAGAAAAAAACTCCCTTGACAAATGCAGTTTACTTACTAACGTTTGCTTTAGGGCCATATGCATAATTTTACTCAGTCTCAAATGAGTTGTTTCCCTTTTTGCAATTACATGTGTGTGCAGTAAGAGAAAGGGATGAATCAATCTGCAGTCAGTGTTGTGAGTCAGTTGCAGCTGCCATGTAAAGTGCACTCATTTAGCTATTAAAAGCCTTTGAAGGCTTGCATGTGTAAAATACTCCTAATTTGCTAGGAACACACATGGCTGTGTGTGTATACATGCCATTGTGCGGTAGGCTGTTCTTTATTAGAAAAGTATATATCTCGGTGGGGTACTAATTGCAGCATTGGCTAGCAAACTGCAGCAAAGCAAATAACAAAGGCAAGAGAGGGAAAGATCTGGGCTTTGCTGTTTTACACCTCTAGCATAAATAAGACATGCTGTGAGTAAACACAGCTGTATAGAAAATTAGTTTTGAAGAACTGAAAGTAAATAACTGCTGGCTTATTCCGCACATCTATACTATTGGTCTCCAAGAACAATAACATTTTCTTAAAACTAGAGAACTGTCATAGGTTGAGTTATTTGTCTCTTGGAATCTTTGTTGAGTTGTACTCAGTATTACTAGTATTGCCTTTAGGTAACACAAAACCCCAAGTAAACCTTAGGAATTTTACTATTAGATAATTATGTATAACACTTTAATATTGTATTTATTTTTTTTTGAGACCAAGTCTCGCACTGTCACCCGGGCTGGAGTGCAATGGCACGATGTCAGCTCACTGCAACCTCCGCCTCCTGGGTTCACGTGATTCTCCTGCCTCAGCCTCCCCAGTAGCTGAGATTACAGATACCACCATACCCAACTAATTTTTTGTATTTTTAGTAGAGACGGGATTTCACTGTATTGGTCAGACTGGTCTTGAACTTCTGACCTCGAACTTCTGACCTCGTGATCCGCCTGCCTTGGCCTCCCAAAGTTCTGGGATTATAGGCGTCAGCCACCTCACATGGCCTAATTTTTTTTTTTTTTTTTTGAGATGGAGTTTCACTCTTGTTACCCAGGCTGGAGTGCAATGGCATGATCTCGGCTCACTGCAACCTCCGCCTCCTGGGTTCAAGCAATTCTCCTGCTTCAGCCTCCTGAGTGGCTGGGACTACAGGTGTGCGCCACCATGCCCAGCTAATTTTTGTATTTTTTAGTAGAGACGGGGTTTCACCTTGTTGACCAGGATGGTCTAGATCTCTTGACCTCGTGATCCACCCGCCTTGGCCTCCCAAAGTGCTGGGATTATAGGCGTGAGCCACCATGCCCGGCCCCTGGCCTAATATTTATATTACTACAGAATAATTCAGAGTAAGAATCATCTAAAATATTATTTATTGAGCACTTGCCATGCATTTTCTCTGATTAGATACTGTGGTAGATACAGACATTTAAATCCAGATAAACCTTGCCTTCAAAGAGCTTGCAGTCTAGCAATATACATGAAATAATAGAGAACAAAGAAGAGCTTAATGTAATGCTGGATGATATAAAGAAGCTCTCTAAATTCCAAGGAGAAGAAATCACTGAGTGCTAGAGTTTAGGAAAGGCTTCCTACATGAGCTGCAGCTTGAGCTTAGCCTTGAAATAGTGAAAATAATTCTATAGGCAAGACACGAAGAAAACATTAAGAAAGACTAGATTGTAAGGCCGGGTGCGGTGACTCACGCCTGTAATTCCAGCAGTTTGGGAGGCCGAGGTGGGTGGATCAAGACATCAAGAGATTGAGACCATCTTGGCTAACACGGTGAAACCCTGTCTCTGCTAAAAAAAAAAATTAGCTGGGCATGGTGGCACACATCTGTAGTCCCAGCTACTTGGGAGGCTGAGGCAGGAGAATTGCTTGAACCTGGGAGGCGGAGGTTGCAGTAAGCCAAGATCATGCCACTGCACTCCAGCCTGGGTGACAGTACCACACTACCTAGTAAAATCCTTTTTCATGAGGAATACTCTACAGGGGAAGTTAGAGAACATTAGAAATAGTTTTTAGACATCTTCATGAGGTTGGCCATTGATTTTTGCCAGTAACTGATTACTTCTAGATAATTCATTTTCCTTCTACTATATGTAGAGACTGTCAAAATAATAAAAAAGGAAAGGAAAAAGAATGTTCAGAGAGATCCAAGATGGCTGATCACTAGCAGCTCAGGCTCATAGCTCCCAGTGAAAGCGCAGAGAACAAGAGGACGCCACACTTTCAGATGAATTTTTGTTGCTCACGGACCAAGAGATTCCCAGTGGAGGAGCCCCACGGGTTGCCAGGGCAACTCTTGTGGCCGGCGCGGCGGTTTTGGTGGCGCCTTAGCGCGGCAGTTCTTGGTGCAGAGTCCGGAGATTCCCGGGCAGAAAAGCACCATCAATCTTAACACCACTGTTTTGGCCGGCGCAGTGGATTGCTCAGATTTCGGTGCTGGGAATCAACAAGTTGGACGTCCACTCAGAGACCTAGTTAGAAAGTCGGTCTTTACAAAGACGACAGAGGGATAAATATATAATGAAGGGAAGAAACCAGCCTAAAAAGGCAGAGAATACTCAAAATCAGAATGCCTCTCCCTCTATAGGGTATCGCAATTCCTCATCAGTAACGGAACAAGGCTTAATGGAGAACGAGTGTGTTCCAATAACGGAAGCAGGTTTCAAAAGGTGGGTGATAAGAAACTTCTGTGAATTAAAAGAACTTGTTCTAACCCAATGCAAAGAAACTAAGAACCCTGAAAAAAGGTTTGACGAAATGTTAACGAGAATGGACAATTTAGAGAGGAATATAAGTGAATTGATGGAGCTGAAAAACACAATATGAGAACTTCGCGAAGTATGCACAAGTTTAAACAGTCGAATTGATCAAGCAGAAGAAAGGATATCAGAAGTCGAGGACCAGCTCAGTGAAATGAAATGAAAAGACAAGATTGGAGAAAAAAGGATAAAAAGGAATGAGCAAAGTCTCCAGGAAATATGGGACTATGTGAAAAGACCTAATTTACGTTTGATAGGTGTACCTGAATGTGATGAAGAGAATGAATCCAAGTTGGAAAATACTCTTCAGGATATCATTCAGGAAAACTTTCCCAACCTAGCAAGGCAGGGTAATATTCAACTCCAGGTAATACAGAGAACACCACAAAGATATTCTTCAAGAAGACCAACCCCAAGGCACATAATCGCCAGATTTATTAAGGTTGAAATGAAGGAGAAAATACTAAGGGCAGCCAGAGAGAAAGGTCAGATTACCCATAAAGGGAAACCTATCAGATTTACAGCAGATCTCTCAGCAGAAACCCTACAAGCCAGAAAAGAGTGGGGACCAATATTTAACATCCTTAAAGAAAAGGACTTTCAACCCAGAATTACATATCTAGCCAAACTAAGCTTTATAAGCGAAGGAAAAATTAAATCTTTTGCGAACAAACAAGTACTTAGAGACTTCACCACCACCAGGCCTGCTTTACAAGAGCTTCTGAAAGAAGCACTATACATATAAAGGAACAACCAATATCAGCCTTTCCAAAAATATATCAAAAAGCAAAGAACATTAACACAATGGAAAATTTACACCAACTAATGGGCAAAACAGCCAGCTAGCATCAAATGGCAGTATTAAACTTATATATATTCTAATTGGATAAAAAGCCAAAACGCATCAGTATGCTGCATCCAGACCCATCTCACATGCAACTATACACAAAGACTCAAAACAGAGAAGGAGGAAGATTTACCAACCAAACAGAGAGTAAAAATAAACAAATAAACAAAAAGCAGGAGATCCAATTCTCGCCTCTGATAAAGTAGACTTTAAAGCAACAAAGATCAAAAGAGGCAAAGAAATACATTACATAATGGCAAAAGGATCAATGTAACAAGAAGAGCTAACGATTCTATAGATCAACGAGACAGAAAATTAACAAGGACATCCAGGACTTGAACTCAGACCCGGAACAAGTAAACGTAATAAACATTTATAGAACTCTCCACTTCAAATACACAAAACATACATTACCACCTCACACCTATTCCAAAAGTGACTACATAATTGGAAGTAAATCACTCCTCAGTAATCGCATAGCATTTCATAGGTTTAAATGAAATATTGGTTGGCTGCTTGTTTGTTATTTTCTTCCCTTATCCCTTCCTGTCTACATCATTAAGTATAATTATTGGTATAAAAGAGGTTTTCAATACCCATTACTAAACTGCATTCTAGCCTGGGCAAGAAAGCAATACTCCCATTCTCTCTCTTTCTTTCTCTTCCTTTTTCTTCCTCTTCTTCATTTTTTTTTCTTTCTTTCTTCCAAAAAAAAAAAAGAATGTTCAATCTGCCTGACAGAAACATAGGTAAAACTCTGTCACCCAGGCTGGAGTGTAGTCTCTGCTCATTGCAACCTCTGCTTCCTAGGTTCAAGCAATTCTCCTGTCTCAGCCTCCCTAGTAGCTGGGACTACAGTCGCACACCACCACATCCAGCTAATTTTTGTATTTTTAGTAGAGACAGAGTTTTACTGTCTCTACTCCTGACCTCAGGTGATCTACCTTTCTTGGGCTCCCAAAGTGCTGGGATTACAGGTGTGAGCCACCGTGCCCTGCTGGCTAAAATATTTTTATACTGGGCCAGTGTTTGTAAGAATGGGTCTTTAAAAAATGGCCTATTTTGCTGTGGGGAAAAATCTATTTCAGTGAACTTGTGCTTCTCCCCTAATTCCTCATACCCTCTTCATACTCCTGTAGTTTGGTTCTCTTTACCTTTTACTTAGTTGAAGTTACTATTATAATTCTAGCAAATACCTTTCCATACTGTTTGAATTTTCTAAAAATGGCCATGTATTACTTTTTAATTTAATTTGTTAATTGTTTTTGTAGAAATGGGATTTTGCTATGTTAATCAGGATGGTCTTGTACTCCTGACCTCAAGCGATCCTCCTGCCTCACCCTCCCAAAGTGTTAGGATTATAGGTGTTGAGCCACTGCAACCTACTTTTATTTATTTAAAAGAAGTTTCAACAGATGTTACCCGGTCAGTGGGATTATAGAATTTTTTTTTTTTTTTTGAGACGGAGTCTCCTCTGTAGCCAGGCTGCAGTGCAGTGGGGCAATCTCAGCTCATTGCAATCTCCACCTCCCAAGTTCAAGTGATTGTCTTGCCTCAGCCTCCCGAGTAGCTGGGACTACAGGCGCGTGCCACCATACCGGGCTAATTTTGTATTTTTAGTAGAGACAGGGTTTCACCGTGTTAGTCAGGATGGTCTTGATCTCCTGACCTTGTGATCCACCTGCCTCAGCCTCCCAAAGTGCTGGGCCTTCTAAAGTGTTGGGATTACAGGCGTGAGCCACCACGCCTGGCCAATTATAGGATTATTTTAATGTTCTCTATATTTAAAAAATTAATGAGCTGGGAATGGTGGTCCCTTGAGCTCAGGAATTGGAGACCAGCCTGGGCAATATGGTGAAACACTGTCTGTATCAAAAATACAAAGAGTAGCTGGATATGGTGACATGCACCTGTAGTCCCAGCTACTGGGGAGGCTGAGGTGGGAGGATTGCTTGAGCCTGGGAGATTGAAGTGGCAGTGAGCTGAGATCATGCCACTGCACTCTAGCCTGGGTGACAGAGTAAGATCCTGTCTTTTTTTTTTTTTAATTGTGTGTTACCTTTGAGTAAAACCTATGGCATTTAGATAGTGGAATACTGTGCAGCTACTGAAAATAATGGGGCCGGACAAAGTGGCTCACGTCTGTAATCCCGGCACTTTTGGAGGCCTAGGCAGATGGATCACTTGAGGTCAGGAGTTCAAGACCAAGCCTGGGCAACATGGTGAAACCGTGTCTCTACCAAAAATGCAAAAAATTAGCTGAGCACAGGCATGGTGGCATGCACTTGTGGTCCCAGCTACTTGGGAGACTGAGGTGGGAGGATTGCTTGAACCTGGGAGGTGGAGGATGCAGTGAGTCATAATTGTGCCATTACACTCCACCCTGGGCAACAGAGAGATACCCTGTATTTATGCAAAGATGTTCAATATTTAAGTAAATAAAGATGCCTAGGTAGTGGGATTAATTCTGACTGGAAGGATTAGAGAAAGAAAGTTCATGGAAAACATGGCATGTGGGCAGGGCTTTGAAGGAGGGTTAGAATTTCAGCAAGTGAGATTATTTCAGCAGGCATGGAGTATTATAAAGACGTCAGAAGCAGGGACGTGCAGGCTGTTTTAGGAAGCACCAAGTAGTTCTAGGTGAGGCTGGTGGGAGAAGAGACTAGCGTCGGCAAATTACAGTCAAGCTGGAGTGCTATGGAAAGGAGTTTGGATTTTGTTTTTGAGATGGAGTCTGGCTCTGTCACCCAGGCTGGAGTGCAATGGCATGATCTTGCTTGGCTCACTACAACCTCCGCCTCTGGGTTTAAGCGATTCTCCTGCCTCAGCCTCGCAAGTAGCTGGGATTATAGGCACACGCTGCTATGCCTGGCTAATTTTTGTATTTCTAGTAGAGATGGGGTTTCGCCATATTGGCCAGGGTGGTCTCAAACTCCTGACCTCAAGCAATCCCCCCTTCCTTGGCCTCCCAAAGTGCTGGGATTGCAGGCATAAGCCACTGCCCCCAGCCAAAAGGTTGATCTTTCAGTAAATATTTGTTAACTGATGAATACAAGTGACATAATTAAATCTTTGTTTGAAAGAGAAAACTTTTATAGCAGGAGGGACTGGAAATAGCAGGTTATTTATAGTCAAGTGAATTAGAGCAGAAACAGTAAAAATAGAAACATGTAGTTAAATGCAGAGGTAGAGGTAGACTTGACAGGATTTGGCACGTGATTAGATTTAACTAATTGGGAACAAAAGAGGAATAGAAGAATTTAAGGTTTTGAATTTGGGAAAATGGGAGCTATGTTCTTCCTTGCTCTCTTTTTTCTTTTTCTTTTTTTTTTTTTTTTTTTTTTTGGTGTTTTTAGTAGAGACAGGGTTTCACTGTTGGCCAGGCTGGTTTTTGAAGTCTTGGCCTCCAGTGATCTACTTGCCTCAAGCTCCCAAAGTGCTGGGATTACAGGCGTGAGCCACTGTGCCTGATCCTTTTTTTTTTTTTTTTGAGACAGGATCTCACTCTGTTTTCCAGGCTATAGTGCCATGGTGCGATCACTGCCCACTGCAGCCTTGACCTCCTGCGCTCAAGCAGTCTTCCTGCCTCAGCCTCCCAGTAGCTGAGACTACAGGTACATGCCGCTACACCTGGCTAATTTTTTTTAATTTTAATTTTTGGTAGAGGTGGGCGTCTCATCATGTTACCCAGGCTGGTCTTGAACTCCTGGGCTCAAGTGATCCACCCACCTTGGCCTCCCAAAATGTTGGGATTACAGACGTGAGTCACCATATGCAGCCCTTCCTTGCTTTCTTGAATAAAGTATATGGAATTGAGTCATCCTTTTATTAGGGAGAATGGGTTATTATGAATAATACTAAGGACCTTGAGCTATGTAGGATTTATTACCCCCACAATAAATGATCAAATTTGCTATAACTGGCCAGGCATGGTGGCTCACACCTGTTAATCCCATCACTTTAGGAGGCCGAGGCAGGTGGATCATGGGGTCAGGAGATTGAGACCATCCTGGCTAACACAGCGAAATGCAGTCTCTACTAAAAATACAAAAACTTAGCCAGGTATGGTGGCATGCACCTGTAGTCCCAGCTACTTGGGAGGCTGAGGTAGGAGAATCACTTGAACCCAGGAGGCGGAGGTTGCAATGAGCCAAGATCGTGCCACCACACTCCAGCCTGGGCGATAGAATGAGACTCCATCTCAAGGAAAAAAAAAATCAGCTGAGCTTGGTGATTTGCTCCTGTAGGCCCAGGTACTTGAGAGGCTGTGGTGGGAGGATCGTTTGAGCCTGAGAAGTCAAGGCTGAAGTGAGTTGAGATTGTGCCTCTGTGCTCCAGCCTGGGCTACAGAGACCCTGTCTCAAAAAAAATTTTTTAAAAGATGGCCGGGCCAGGTGCAGTGGCTCACACCTGTAATCTAGCACTTTTGAGAGGCTGAGGCAAGTGGATCACCTGAGGTCAGGAGTTTGAGACCAGCCTGGTCAACATGGTAAAACCTCATCTCTACTAAAAATTAAAAAACTAGCCGGGCATGGTGGTAGACACCTGTAATCCCAGCTACTCGGGAGCCTGAGGTAGATGAATCACTTGAACCCGGGAGACAGAGGTTGCAGTGAGCCAAGTTCATGCCACTGTACTCCAGCCTGGGCAACAAGAGCAAAACTCTATCTCAAAAAAAAAAAAAAAAGATGGCTGTCACTTTGGATTTTGATGTGTTTCTTTCTTTCTTTTACACCGTTTCTTTAATAAACCCCTCTACTTTAAATTCATCTGTTACATTTGACAAACTTGTTAGAATTAGGGACAAAACAAAGGTAAAAGTACTCTGAGTGAGGGCCAAAAGGGGCTTTCTGTATGATAAATATATGTTTTATAGTGCTGTTTATTTTAATTCCTATGACATTTGCAGCTTTCAGAAAAATCACCTTAAATGAATAAGCTGTTACGTGCTCTCCGAAAGTGTCCTGATTTATTACATTGTACTTTAATAAGAATTAATAAGTGGTTGAGTGATAGATTTGTTGAATAAAGGAGAAAGTAGCACACTAAAGCTAAAGAATATTGATGTAATGAAAGTAAACTAGGCTGGGAATCAGAACACCCGGTTTATAGTCCCAGTCTTGCCACTGTAGGACATTGAATAGGTGATGTTACTCATTTGAAATTGTATCTGTTTTGATAATGTGGGGATAGTATCTCTTCTGTCTACTTGAACAATGAGGTTGACTGCTGACCAAATCATATTCTTCTATGTGTGTAGTAACATGTAATACATTTCTCAAGAATACATGTATTAACACTATGATTCTCATATTTTCACAAAAATAAAAATGAAAATTCAACTTTATGCCAATGCAAATTGCTATCATCACTTAAATTTGATTCTTCCATTCCAGATACAGGAATGCAATAAATCTTTAGAGTACAGTTTAAATCTTTAGAAGAAACTCCCATCAATTTTCTCTTCTTTTGTGAGGAGAGCAAACTGGTTCCTCCTCTCTATAGAAACCTATCATGGGTTTATCACTTTTTTGGCAATGGTAACTTTAGTGCTGTTAAATTTTAAGTTGGTTTTTGCTCTTATTCCTAAATTGATTTCTCTCACTGATATTGGATTTTGTTGTTTTGGTTTTTTTTTTTTTTCTTTTAATGGAGATAGTAGGTTGGTGCAAAAGTAATTACTATTACTTTTTTTTTTTTTGAGATAGAGTCTTGCTCTTGTTGCCCAGCTGGAGTTCAGTGGTGCAATCTCGGCTCACTGCAACCTCCACCTCCTAGGTTCAAGTGATTCTCCTGCCTCAGCCTCCTGAGTAGCTGGATTACAGGCGCCTGCCACCACGCCCGGCTAATGTTTGTACTTTTTAGTAGAGACGGGGTTTTGCCATGTGGCCAGGCTGGTCTCGAACTCCTGACCTCAGATGATCTGCCTGCCTCAGCCTCCCAAGGTGCTGGGATTACTGGTATGAGCACTGTGCCTGGTCATAATTGCTATTACTTTCAATGGCAAAAACCACAATTATTTTTGCACTAACCTATATAATACATATGCCATAAATTCTACACTGTACACTAAAATGCCAAATTTGGGGTTTTCAGTATGTTCAAAAGTTGTGCTACTATCACTACTGTCTTATTCCAGCACATTTTTGTCACCTCAGTCAGAAGCTCTGTGCCAATTAGCAGTCATTCCCCATTTCCATTTTCCCCAGCCCCTACAACCCTAATCTGCTTTCTGTCTCTGGATTTGACTTTGTTAGAACTCAGGTCTGTCAGAACCCAAACCCCATTGCCCCTCAGTGTAGGTCCCGTAACTTTTTGTTTATGTAGCTGCTAGAGCATTTATTGCTCATAGTCTGTGTTGAATGATCAGTAGTTGGGTGTGGGGTTCTGTCTCACTACAGATTTTTATGGTTTTTTTTTAATAAGGTAAAATTAAATGAGTGTTTGTAATAATAAAAATAAAGATGTTCTCTATTCCTTTGCATAACATTTTAGACATTTATATATTTTCTTTTAATGGATGACCATGAGATTCTTAGATATCTTTGCATTCTTAGTGCCTTGTACTTGGTGAGAGACAGTAGTGTTAATTGAAATAAATTGTAATTGAATTCATTACTCTTTTTTTTTTTTTTTTTTTTTTGAGACGGAGTTTCGCTCTTGTTACCCAGGCTGGAATGCAATGGCGCGATCTCGGCTCACCGCAACCTTTGCCTCCTGGGTTCAGGCAATTCTCCTGCCTCAGCCTCCTGAGTAGCTGGGATTACAGGCATGCACCACCATGCCCAGCTAATTTTTTGTATTTTTAGTAGAGACGGGGTTTCACCATGTTGACCGGGATGGTCTCGATCTCTTGACCTCGTGATCCACCCGCCTCGGCCTCCCAAAGTGCTGGGATTATAGGCTTGAGCCACCGCGCCCGGCCCTTGAATTCATTGCTCTTAAAGAAACCAGCCCACATTAGGAAGAACAGTTTTTCTAAAATAAACTATGCATACATATATATAACAAAAACAAAAAGAACCCATCAGTGCTTCTACTTATTTTGAGTGCCAGTTTTGTTAACATGAATGGGAAACAACTGACTTTTGAGAAATGACAGTGAATCTGGAAAGTGTGATGAGGGCTACAAGCTACATTCACTAAAATCAGAATCTTGTGTGTGTGTGTGTGTGTGAGAGAGAGAGAGTGTGTGTGTGTGATTTTCGCCTCGGATGACCCACTAAATAAAATGTAAATCCGAAAGTATCATTTCAAGTTTCTGTTAATAATGGAGAAAGAACATGGAATTGAGAGTTAAGAGGCTTAGGTTTTTGTTTTGGTTCTGCCTGTGATTATTAGTAACAGCCTAATTGTGTCTCATAGTGCCTCTGGAGGAGGATGGGCCAGGGGTTTCTTAACTTGTTGGAAAATTTTATTTTGGAACATTCCTGAGGAGAAGGTCTGTGGCTTTCATTAGATTCTCAGATGGTTCATGACAACAAAAAGAACCACTTGACCAGATGATTGAAGTTTAACATTTTGTGATGTTTCATTATAACTCTGGTTTGACCAGGTTATATATCCAGGGTTACGTTTTACACTCAACATTGTTTTTGAAGACTCAGAATGACTTTTAGCACATTTTAAACTATTTTGGATATCCCATAGATGCCTCAACTTTTCTAAAAATGGAACAGTCATCCTTCAGTTAGTGCTTTTTTCTGACTCTGAAGCTGGTGCTATAATCCCATTCTGTCATACTGTCTTTCTTCAGTACTTTCTGAATCCTCCTCTTTTTCTTCCATCTCAACAAACCTTGTTTCAGGCTCTCATGATCTTTCATCAGACCTGTTAGGAGAGCTTCCTATTAGTCTATTTCTATTTCCTGTACCCACTCTCTCTCACACACACACATTAACACACATTTTACTATGGTACATCCATATTTAAAATCTTTTAATGTTAGGCTGGGTGTGGTGGCTCATGCCTATAATCCTAGAACTTTGAGAGGCCAAGGCAGGCGATCACTTGAGGTCAGGAGTTTAAGAACAGCCTGGCCCGTCTAACATGGTAAAACCCCATCACCACTAAAAATACAAAAATTAGCTGGGTGTAGTGGTGCGCACCTGTAGTTCCAGCTACTTGGGAGGCTGAGGCAGGAGAATCACTTGAACCTGGGAGGCGGAGGTTGCAGTGAACCAAGATTATGCCGCTGCACTCCAGCCTAGGCAACAGAGTGAGACTCTGTCTCAAAAAATAAAATGAATAAATAAAAATAAAATTTCTTAATGGCTTCCTGTTTTACAGAGAATAAGGTATAAATTCTTGACCATTGCAAAGACAGGCTTTCCCTAATCCACCCTTGCCTGGTCTCAACCCAGTCTCAACCTCCATTATTTTCTGTCATCCTATATTTTATACTCCAGCTATAGTGAACTTTGTGCCGCTTCCCAGCCAGGTGCTCATGCTCTTTCTAGATGCTTATCCAGTTGATCATGCCCTTTCCTCCTTTCTTTACCTTAGTCCTACTTATACTTTAAAGCTTAGCTCAGGTTGTCTATCAAAGATCTTTTCTCTAACTCTGTTCTCTGCGTATTCTCTGCATATATTACTATATAATTGCTTGCTTTTGCTTGACTTTAAAAATAGACTGTGTACTCTTTGAGGGTAGAAGCCACATCTTACTTTTTTGCAACATTGGCTCTTCTCATGGTGCCCAGAATATTATATGTTCAGTAAACATTTATTTTGAATTCAGTAATTATTTAATTATTGCATGGGTGTTTTTTTTGAATTCATGAATAGGTTTTTAAATATTGCTTCTAGTTATGGTAAAACTTTATCATATTCCTCAAAGGACAAAAAAATAGTTTAATTATGGGGTAAAAACCTTTTTTTGATACTGTAATTCTCATTGGCCTCCAATGAGGATTTTATTTTATTGTTTTAATATTTTCATAGAACCTAGTAACCCAGGAAAGCATTTTATAAATTTTTTTTAGAACTATTTTGAAACTGATTTCCTGTTGGGGTTTAATATATGGTATTATTACCTAAGAGAATAAGGTGTCAGTCTGGAGACTGTATCAAAGAGAAAGAAGGTGAATGAATCAGATGTAGATATAGAATGAGGTAACAGTTTTTGAGTCTCTTGTTTGGTTCATGATCTTTTCAATACTATTGAAACACAACCTCTTGTTTTTTTCAGAGCATGTATAAATGAAGAATGACCTGGAGGTTAGGTGGGAATAGCTAGGACTGCCTCTCTCTGGACTCAGATTCCTGGGAGCTGACCCAGAACTGCATGCCCTTAGGGAATTTGAACTCATTGCTGTTTGCAGTGATGCACTTCACTCTGATCTCCTTTCAGTGTGACCTTTGTTAGAGACTACACTAGAAAGGAAAATACTTGGAATAAACTTTAGCATTTTCAAGGTTTTGTACTCCCACATGGGATGACTATTAATAATTTCTTTTGGCTGGTACACAATAATTTAGCAAATTATTTTGTAATTAAATTACAGTTAACATATCTACATCTGAAGTATCTTAGTACCTTAGATATGTAAGTAAGCATTTTGTATTCCTTCTTGGGTATGTCTGGATTCTGTTGACTTCTTTACCCTTCACCAATGACTCATGTGCACATCTTTTACTATGAGGAAATTAGTTTTTGGCCTTTGGACATATCAAAATCAGTCTCTTTCTTTCTTTTGTTCATTTATTTGTTCAACTCATATTTTTTGGGTGACCAAGGGAAACCTCACTGGAGGTGATATTTGAGTAAAAACCCAAAGGAAGCAGGCCTTGTGGCATCTGGGAGGTAGCTTTTTAATAGGATCATGCTACCTCCTTTACTGAGAACTAACTTCAGTTTTCAGTTCAGAATCAGGTTATAAAGATGGATTCATATGAAAACCTTTTATGATTTCAATTCTTCAGGAAAATGTGTTTGGTTCCAAGTACCTCATTTGAAAGAAAGATACTGTTACTTTGGAATCTGTTTGGGGGATGATGATTATAATGGTGAAGAACTGGTAAACTATTTAATGTGAGGAACAGTTTAAGGATCTGGGGATATTTAACCTTTGGTAATTTTGCTTCTGACCCATGTTAACACCATTCTATTTTTCTCTCAAGCTGTAGTCTGAATTTGACCTTCCTTTCTATTATTTATGTATTAATTTATTTTTCTTTTGCCCTTCTCCTGATTGTATCAACCTTCCTTTCTTTCTCCCCCTTACCATCTGCCATTTTCAGCAGTTTTTAATTTTTTGATTTTTATTTTTCAAGACAAGGTTTTACTCTGTTGTCCAGGCTGGAGTGCAGTGGCATGATCACAGCTGACTGCAACCTCCACCTCCTGAGGTTAAGTGATTCTCCCACCTCAGCCTCCTAAGTAGCTGGGATTACGGGTGTGAGCCACTGAGTCTTTTTTTTTTTTCTTTTTCTGAGATGGAGTCTTGCTCTTTTGCCCATACTGCAGTGCAATGGCTCGATCTCAGCTCACTGCAACTTCCACCTCCCGGTTCAAGTGATTCTCCTGCCTCAGCCTCCCAAGTAGCTGGGACTACAGGCACACTCCACTACGCCCAGCTGATTTTTGTATTTTTAGTAGAGACAGGGTTTTACCATGTTGGCCAGACTGTTCTCAAATTCCTGACCCCGTGATCCATCCGACTCAGCCTCTCAAAGTGCTGAAATTACAGGCGTGAGCCACCGCACCCAGACTTTTTGTTTTGTTTTGCTTTAGCTCCATTCACCTTTTGACTTTTTTTTTTTTTTTTTTTTTTTTTTTTTTTAAATACAGAGTCTTCCTCTGTTGCCCAGACTGGCGTATAGTGGTGCAATCTCAACTCACTGCAACCTCTGCCTCCCTGGTTCAAGTGATTCTCATTCCTCAGCCTCCTGAACAGCTGGGATTACAGGGGTGCACCACCACACCTGGCAAATTTTTGTATTTTTAGTAGAGATGGGTTTTCACCGTGTTGGCCAGGCTATTGGCCATTATTTTTGTAGATACTCCTTTGCAGTGCTGTTTTTAAAACTTCATTTTTGTACATATGTCCTCATAATCTCCCTGCTCTTCATGACTGTCTTTAATCATTTCCTCATGTTTTTTAAAAAATTTCTGATTGTATAGAGAAAATTCCACTGCCACATTCCCAGGGCTTAGAAAAGAACCTGCCACTTAATATAAAACTGTAAAATGTATTAGGTTGGTGCAAAAGTAATTGCAGTTTTTGCCGTTACTTTCATGGCAAAAACTGCAATTATAAAACTAAGTGAGGCCAGGTGTGGTGGCTCATACCTATAATTCCAGCACTTTGGGAAGCCGAGGTGGGTGGATCACCTGACACCAGGAGTTCAAGACCGGCCTAGCCAACATGGCGAAACCTCATCTCTACTAAAAATACAAAATTTAGTTGGGCATGGTACCACATACCTGTAATCCCAGCTACTCAGGAGGCTGAGACATGAAAAGTGCTTGAACCTGGGAGGCAGAGGTTGCAGTGAGTCGAGATCACACCACTGCACTCCAGCCCGGTGGATAAATGATATTCTGTCTCCAAAACACACACACACACATGCACAAACACACACACAAAACTAGATGGACTTCACTTTCTAGAATTGCCTTATCCTAATAAGTTCTATATTGTAATACAATCTTTGGCCATGCAATCATGCCTTACTTTTTTTTTTTTTTTTTTTTTGAGACAGAGTCTCGCCTTGTTGCCTAGACTGTGGTGCAGAGGCATGTTCTTGGCTCACTGCAGCCTCCGTCTCCTGGGTTCAAGCAATTCTCGTGCCTCAGTCTCCCCAGTAGCTGGGATTACAGGCGCCTGCCAGCATGCCAGGCTAGTTTTTGTATTTTTAGTAGGCACAGGGTCTCACCATGTTGGCCAGGCTGGTTTTGAACTCCCAAATTCAAGAGATCCACCCACCTCAGCATCCCAAAGTGTTGGGATTACAGGTGTGAGCCAAATGCCCAGTCCATGCCTTACTTTTCTTTAAATGTTTTTAGAATTTATTTGTAGTAAGCTTACATGTTTGACTGTGACCTACCTCTTTTCTCAGTATAAAAACTGTGTGAAATTATTATTCTCTGCCAAAGTTTTTAATATGTTCACATCACCAAAAAATTATTGTTTATTGCTCAGAATTCAGTCCATAATAGTAGAAGCTTTTCTTTTAAGAGAGAAAACTGTCATCAAGCTTAGTGAATAATTTTATTGAATACTTTCAGCAAATAGTGGGTTATTTGAAATATTCAAACTGGTACTAAATCTTGTCTCTGTGCCAGTATTTATTTTCTGGTGGCCTATAGTATATTTTTCGTACTTAACAATGGTGAGAGACAACTGCTGCATCTGTTGCAATTTCCAGAGTATCTGCTAAAACAATCCATGATCCAGTTCACGTTTGTGATTCCCACTTGTTTTCTTACCAGATGACATTTGATATTCAGTTAATTACTGTAGTGTTCTGGCGAAAGTGAAATTTTTCAAAATAATCTTACGGTATTTGAGTTTAGAAATTTTAAAGTAAATATGGTTAAATTGAATTGGCTCTAAGAACCTAAAAATAAGAGAGTAAGGAAAGTTCCATACTCTTAACTAAAACCCCTTTGTAGCTAGAAATCTTCAGGCTTTGTTTATATTTACCTTGAAATTTTTCATGCCAGTAAGCATTTTATGTGTGGTTCTCCTTCCTTTCTGTTACATTTTCAGGCTAACTTATTCCATTTGTTTTATGTTTTCTGGGAGTGTTTATGTGGATACAACACCTTATATATATAACAGCATTAAAGACATTTGATTTTTCCTTGGAAAGAAAGAGAATGGTTATAGTGCGATTGATCTGAAGGTCACTTACCTTACAGCCTCAACTAGAGACAACATAATGGAAACTTCAAAGTAGGCTTACGTGGTACTTGAAGAACTAAGACTGATTTCATAAAATCTATGCATGGAAGTTGTCCAGTAAAGTGAAGCATTAGTTTTATTCTTTCTTAGCATTTACTCTTTTTTTTTTTTTTTTGAGACAGAGTCTTGCTCTGTCACCCAGGCTGGAGTACAATGGCATGATCTCGGCTCACTGCAATCCTGGGTTCAAACAATTCTGCCTCAGCCTCCTGAGTAGCTGGAATTATAGGCACCCGCCACCACACCCAGCTAGTTTTTGTATTTTTAAGGTGATCCACCCGCCTTGGCCTCCCAAAGTGCTGGGATTACAGGCATGAGCCACTGCACTCTGCCGCATTTACTCTCTTCTTTCTTTTCTTTTCCTTTCCTTTCCTTTCTCTTTCTTTCTCTCTCTCTCTTTCTTTCCTTATCCATCTCTTTCTTTCTCTTTCTTTCTTTCTTTCTTTTTTTTGTCTTTGAGAAGACTCTTGCTTTGTCACCTAGGCTGGAGTGCAGTAGCACAATCTTGGCTCACTGCAACTTCTGCCTTTCAGGTTCAAGTGATTCTTCTGCCTCAGACTCCCTAGCAGCTGGGATTACAGGTGCCCGCCACATGCCCGGCTAATTTTTGTATTTTTAGTAGAGACAGAGTTTTACCATGTTGACCAGGCTGGTCTCAAACTCCTGACCTCAAGTGATCCACCTGCTTCAGCCTCCCAAAGTGCTGGGATTACAGGCATAAGCCACTGTGCCTGGCCACATTTACTCTTTAAACAAAATTTTAACACACTTGGCTATCTGGTTCCTGAATCAATGTAGATTAGCCAATAGCAGATTAGAAGAAGAGACATTGGAAGATGCTTGTTAGCAGGCCACTCTGATGTCAGCAAGAAATCTGAGTTAACTCTTCAAATGAGCAAACAGGAAACCTAATAAAGGCAGATACAAAAAATAAAAAAGCACAGTATTCAGATAGCTTTCTGGAATAACTAATCATCCCTATAGACTTTAGTAGCCCTTGAAGACATTAGCACTGTGTAGTAATTGAGGTTTGTAATGATAACTTAGATCAATAAAGGCTCAATTGTGGTCTATAGATCTAAAAAATGAAACAAGGAAGCATATAATCCATTTCATAAAGATTTTCATCTAGAATGGCTAAAATAATACACTTTGACACTTTTTCTTTCTTTCTTTCTTTCTTTTTTTTTGAGACAGGGTCTCACTCTGTCTTCCAGTCTGGAGTGCAGTGATCACAGCTCACTACAGCCTTGACCTCCTAGGCTCAGGTGATCCTCCCACCTTAGCCTCACCACCCCATACCCACCCCTACCCTGCCCCTGTAGCTGGGACTACAGGTGTGTGCCACCATGCCCAGCTAATTTTTTGTATATTTTGTGGAGATAAGGTTTCACCATGTTGCCCAGACTGATTTTGAACTCCTGGGCTCAAGTGATCTGCCTGCCTAGGCTTTCCAAAGTGCTAGGATTTCAGGCTTGAGCCACCTGAAATTTCAGGCTTAAACTAGCCCACATTGACACTTAAAGGGAATAAAAATTCTGTGGAAATGAATTTTTTTTTGTTTCATATCTTCCTCATTGATGCTCAGTAATTATTGATCCAATAGTATATTTTCTGGGAGGGCCCAGAGTCAGATGATGTATTTTTAGAATATATCCAGACATCTTTTAAGTATATGCCTGAATTCACTAGAGAAGTAAAGAATGTTTTTTCATCTTCTTAGAAGAAGATGAAGATGAGTAAGAGTTTGTTTATTTAAAAATATCTTTGAATGAGTTGCTTCAACGGTATTAGTCACCGTAGAAATGACTTAAATTAAAAACCAAGTTGTTGAAAACAGCATGATCACGCTGAGTGACATTCCTGATTCGCTCAGTATGACAAGTTTTTTTTTTGTTTGTTTGTTTTGTTTTTGACAGAGTCTTGCTCTGTTGCCCAGGCTGGAGTGCAGTGGTGTGATCATGATTCACTGCAGCCTTCAACTCCTGGGCTCAGGCACTTCTCCCACTTCAGCTTTCCATGCAGCTGGGACTACAGGCTCATGCCACTATGCTTGGCTAATTTTTTCTTCTCTCCCTTTAGTAGAGACAAGGTCTCACTATGTTGCCTAGGCTGGTCTTGAACTCCTGGGCTCAAGCAATCCTCCCACCTTGGACTCCCAAGTGCTGGGATTACAGGTGTGAGCCACTGCAAGCCTTCATAAAGTGTAGTTTAAGATCCAAACAATTTCAAGAGGATAGAGGAAGAATTCTGAAGAAACTCTTTGATAAATTTTAAATTACCATTTTTATCTGAAGACCACATTGGTGATTATCCTATTCTAGAGGTGCTAATTAGTGTACTTAAATTGAGTTAGAAAGGAAAGATAACTTTCCTGTGGTTTTGGGGGATTGATTTTTATCGGGAAAGAAGCTATTTTCTAGCATAGTTCTGAAACTTTCATACTTGAACATATTTTCTTTCTGTCTGAAAGAATGTCACTAAATTCTGTTCTCTGACTAGAGAAGTAAAAGAGTCTGTTATCCTTTACTTTTGTTTTTTCCCTCTTTGTTCTCCTAATCTAAATGGTAACTCTGAGTTTATAATGTAGCCCTTCCCTGGTGTCCATGGGGTTATTGGGGGTGGGGAGAAAGAATATAGCCTTTAAAAAATAACCCATTTATGTAACTATTTTAATGTCCCTTTTGTTTATTTTTATTTTTCAGAGGCAGGTCTTGTTCTTTCAACCAGGCTGGAGTGCAGTGGTGCAGTCATAGCTCACTGCAGCCTCAAATTCCTGGGCTCAAGCAGTTCTCCTGCCTCAGCCTCCCAAATAGCTATGACTACAGGTGTGCATCACCATGCCTGGCTAATTTTTTAAATATTTTCTGTAGAAACAGGATCTTGCTATGTTGCCCAGGCTGGTTTGGAACTCCTAGTCTCAAGTGATTCTCCTGTTTTGGTCTCCCAAAGTGATTATAGCTGTGAGCCACTGTGCCTAACCCCTTTTGTTTTCTTTCTTCCTTCCTATTTGTAAAATCTTAGCATTGGTAAGGACCTGAAAATTCAGTTAATGTAAGGGTACCCCCCCAACCTTTCTTTTTTTTTTTTGAGACGGCGTTTCACTTTTATTGCCCAGTCTGGAGTGCAATGGTTGCTCACTGCAACCTCTGCCTCCCAGGTTCAAGCAATTCTCCTGCCTTAGCCTCCCAAGTAGCTGGGATTACAAGCACGTGCCACCATGCCTGGCCAATTTTGTATTTTTTAGTAGAGATAGGGTTTTACCATGTTGGTCAGACTGGTCTTGAACTCCTGACCTTAAGCGATCTGCCCACCTCAGCCTCCCAAAGTGCTGGGATTACAGGCATGAGCCACCGTGCCTGGCCTGTAAGGACCCACTTTCTAGAAGAATCCTTTCTCTGGCGTCTGCAACAGATGAGCATTCAGCTTGAATGAATATTTTTGGTGATAATAAGCTCACTATTCCCAGGCAGCCCATTTAATTATTAGGAATTTCTTCCCTTTATTTTATTTAGATGAAAACTATGTCTTTGTAATTTCTGTGGACTACTTAATTCTGCCCTTAGGAATCATGTGAAACTCAGCAGCTCTTGAAATTTGTTAGAGCAGCAATCATACCCTGCTTTGAATTCTCTTTTTCTAGTCTAAAGGTCCCAATATCATTCATTTATTTTATCACGGTTTCAAATTCCATCATCTTCTATCTCTGACAGATTCTTTCTCTATAAAATAGATTGCCGAGACTGAATGTAAGATTTAAGTTGCAGTATAAATACTGAGAACTGAAGGACGTTTACTGTCTACAATCTTCTGGATAGAGAATCAGATTCAGGAGGTCAGAGAATTAAGTTTGTCTTTCTCACTAGAGTAACCCCACTGCTTACCATAGGAGTGCTCTGGTCACCTATACATCTAGAAATACAGATAAAGATTGTAAGCTGTTTTAGAATTTCATTTCTGTTGGGGCATGTTCAATCAAGGCATTAAGATCCTTTTTTGTGTGTGAACTATTGTCAAATTGGGTAACTTCCAAGGGTGGAGGTTGGTGAGGTAGGCAAAAGCCAAATAATTCCAGGATGTAGTTTAAGTGAGAAGTGAAGAAGACTCATACAAACAAAATAGCAGTAAAGAAGCTGAAAAATAGATTGGTTCTAAATATATTTTGGTGGTAGACTGTATAGGATTAACAGATGGATTTGATTAGGAAGGGAAATAGAGAACGCTAAGAGAAGGATAGCACTTAGGATTCTGGTTTGAGATGCTGGATAGTATGATTGAGCCACTTATGGGAATAGGAAAAACAGAATTAAGAATTTAATTTTGGACATATTTTATTGAGATACTTTCAAGATATTTATCTCTCTTCTCTTTTTATTTTGGTTCTTTTTCTTTTTCTTTTTTTGAGATGGATTCTTGCTCTGTTTCCCAGGCTGGAGTGCAATGATGCGATCTCAGCTCACTGCGACCTCTGCTTCCGGAATTCAAGCAATTCTCCTGCCTCAGCCTCCCAAGTAACTGGGATTACAGGCATCTGCCACCACACCTGGCTATTTTTTTTGTATTTTTATTAGATACAGGGTTTGACCATGTTGGTCAGGCTGGTCTTGAACTCCTGACCTCAGGTAATCCATCTGCCTCAGCCTCCCAAAGTGCTGGGATTACAGGCATGAGTCACTGTGCCTGGCCTTATTTTGGTTCTATTACCATTTATCGAAGTGGGCCAAGGGAGGTATATTATAAAAATGGCTTTAGGCTCAGATATGAAACTGTGTGGGTTAATGAGAAGTGTGCTAGTGAGAATAAGCTAGAGAAACTAAGGGCAGCAGGAGTTCTTAAACCTTGGTTGCAAGACTTTTCAAGTTTCTCTGCTCAGTATTGATTTCAGCTTCCCTAGGGATTCCCATTGTGAATATTCACTGATAACCTGAATTTACCCAGTCATTTGTTGAATTTCCCTCTGTCTCTAGCCTCTTCTGCCTCCACTTTATCTTCTTCCCTACTTAAAAGACTTCAGTAGCGATCAGGAATCAATTCCTAACAATTTAGCAGGATATTCAAGTCAATTCATAGTGTTTCTTTGCCTGTCTCTCCCTGTCTTATTCCATCTTCATGTACACTCTGGAAAGAGTAAAAAGAGAAGTATGTACATCAGCGGCAAACTTGAAACTGGTAGAAATAGAGGTAGTCTTGGCCAGATTGAATAGTGTGTGTATAACTTCTCAGTAGATAGGGGTTTTGTTAACAGAAAAGCATCTCTGGGGTAGAAGCATCTGAAGTATTGTGTTTTACCGAGACAGAAAGTAGCCTCAGAATTTACAATAGAATCATCACCATGTTTAATGGTTTCATTAGCGTATGACTCTACGATCTGAGCAGATTTCTTAACCACTCAGAGTTTGTTTATTTTCTGGGAAATGGGAATGTCTACCTTGTAGAGTGGTTGTAAGACATGTAGAATAATGTGTGGCATTTAGGTACTCAATAAACCCTAGCTGCTATTATTGTTGCTGTTGGAATCTAATTTTTTTGTTTTTGAGAGATAGGGTTTAACTTTGTCACCCATGCTCGAGTGTGATGGCAGGATCATGACTCACTGTAGTCTTGACCTCTGGGGTTCAACTGATCCTCCTACCTTAGACCCCAAGTAGCTGGGATTACAGGGGCATGTCACCCCACAATTGGCTAATTTTTTTATTTTTTGCAGAGACAAGGTCTTTCTATGTTTCCTAGTCTGGTCTCAAACTCCTGGGCTCAAGTGATCCTCCTGCCTTGGCCTCCCAAAGTGCTGGGATTACAGGTGTAAGCCACTGTGCCTGGCCATGGAATTTTAAACAGTAGCGCTATTCTAACCTTATCTCCCCCTACTGCCCTATTGTAGCCCTATTTCAACTAGTCTGGAAATTCTTGCTAGTTTCTTTGGAATTACAATATTCTTAATAATACTGGTTGTCATGCACGGAATTCAATTTGCCCATTGCACTTCAAGTCTCTTTCTATTGGCATCTATGCTCCTCCCTCAAAGCATTATTTATTTATTTTTTGAGATGGAGTCTTGCTCTTTCGCCCAGGCTGGAGTGCAGTGACACGATCTTGGCTCACTGCAATCTCTGCCCACTGGGTTCAAGTGATTCTCCTGCCTCAGCCTCCCAAGTAGCTAGGATTATAGGTGTGCACCACCACATCCAGCTAATTTTTGTGTTTTTAGTAGAGATGGGGTTTTGCCATGTTGGCCAGGCTGGTCACAGACTCCTGACGTCAGGTGATCTGCCCACCTTGGCCACCCAGTCTCCCTGGGATTACAGGTATGAGTCACCGCACCTGGCCCTTTTTTTGTTTTTCTTTCAGAGAGCTAATTTGAAGAGTAATACCTAGAATTAAATCATCAAACTTCATCCCTGTAATCATAAAGAAAATTTTGTTAATGCTGCCAAACTGCGAGGTTTTTGTGAAGTTTTCCACTCAAGAAGCATTAATGGAGCACTGACTCAATGTTACAGAGATGTAAAAAAAATGATGAAAGATACCATTCAGTCTTTTCAGTCTGCTCAGTATGTTTTTTTTTTAAAGATCTGATTTGTCTGAAATTAACAGACGCACACTTTTAAAACAAGTGTATCTTTGATATCAGATGGGGTGTAATTCATAGAGTTTTGAGGATTAGGATTGAGATGGAATGGTAACTCATCACTTTTTCTGCAGTGTTGTAAAGATTCTTTTTTTGTTGGTTTGTTAAAATCAAAAGGCCTCTTTCTGACATGGATACCTACTTTCAGATTTTGTATCCAGAATGAAAATAGTGTCATATACATAGGAAGAGCCTGTTTGTAGAGCATTTATCCTGTTTTTGCTGCTTGACTTCTTTGTTATCTTTTCCTCTGGTTACCCATCCTATCATCTGTAACGTGAACTTGACTGCATGGTACAACTGATTTGTCAGGAGATTTATTTGAGCTTTTAATAAGTGATTCATAGGATTTTTTATTTTTGCAATTTATTTTTTATTTGTTTAATTGATATTAACCTCAGAGCTAACTGAAAGTACCAGCAAGCTTTATCAGTTACATTTTATATTCTCTCTCTCTCTCTTTTTTTTTTTTTTTTTGGCTCTTATTAGTAGCGTTGCTACCCATATGTATAGGGCTGGAAAGAATATGGATGCAGACTCTCCTTAATTATTCATTTTAATGTTTTTTCTTGTATAGATTGAGTTGTAGCATCTTTGCTAAATACTGCATTGTTTGAAATCTTGATTGTTTTCTAGCATTTAATGTCTGGTATTATCAGAAGTTGGCTTCAGTATGTTCCAGTATGAATTCTGGAACAATTCATAACAAACATTCTTATGTTTAGCTTGTTTTTTACATATGTCCCATTATGTGGCAAAATGTCTCAATTCTGTACTGATAGATATTATCCTCTAACTCTTCATATGTCTTAATTGGGTTTGGATCATAATCCCAAAAGATACAATCCTAAGCACCATAATCCTAAATGTTAAAATCCTGAGAGATCAAAATCTCTGAAGTCTAAATCCCTGAAGTCTAAAATCCCTAATGTCTACAATCCCCAAAATTACAATAATAGGGTAGTTGCTTCATGTTAGGCAGAACTATTACTTTGTTGTCTTTATTTGGAAATTAAATATGGTTTAAGGACATGCATATAGATTCCAAGTTGACAAGAGGTAGACTTACAGACTTAATTTTTGAGGTGTCAATTTGACTGCATTAAGGAATACCTAGAAACTGGGTAAAGTATTGTTTTCGATATGTTCTGTGAGAATGTTTCCAGAGGAGATTAGTGTGTAAGTCTTGTGGTTTGGGTGGGGAAGATCTGCCCTCATTTTTGGTGGGCACCATCAAATTGGCCTGAGGGCACAGAAAGAACAAATACAGAAGGAAAGCGTGTCTTTTAGAGCTGGGACAGACTATTCTTCTGCTGCCTTGGACATCAGAACTATAGGCTTATCAGCCATTGATTGCAAGGACTTATACCACCAGCCCCCTCAGGTCTTGAGTCTGAGAGTTACACCATCAACTTTTCTGGTTCTGAGGCCTTCAGTCTTGGACTGAGCTATGCAACTGGCATCCCAGAGTCTCCAGCTTGCACACAGCCTGTTGTGGAATTTCTCAGCCACCACAATCATGTGAGTCAATTCGTCTAGTAAATCCTCTCTCTCCTATATCTATATACATATCCTATTGGTTCTATCTCTCTGGAGAACCCTGACTAATAGAGATTTGGTATTAGAGAAGCCGAATGTCATTCCTTCTTACTGTATTCCTTACAACACAATGAAAGATCTGTGAAATTGTTTCCTCGTAGAAAGGCTGTGATAAGTTAAGTATATGAGGCTAGTTAATGGTGAAAGATAAAAGTTTGAAGGCTAATGATTATTGCTTCTGTGAAAGCAGAGTGTTGCTTAATTGCAATGGCCAAACAATAACCAGACTTTCAAATGGACTGCATATACTTACAAAATTTGTAGACAACAACCACTCTCTAAATGTAAGTGCAGTGAGTATTTCGAAGATCATACAAGAAGTGAAAAATGGAGGCAAAAAATACAAGAAATCTCCCCTGCCAAATTATTCAATTGTGTACGAGTACTGCCCCTTCACACACGGTGCCATACTTGCCTTTAAAAAACACCCTTCATTACAGAATAAAAAGAATTTGACAAGCTCAGTGACCTTCTGAACCAAAAACACTTGCCGATATTGAGGTTCCTCCATTGTTGCAAAACATGTTAAATGGTGAACTATTCTTTTTTTTTTTTTTTTTTTTGTGAGACGGAGTTTCGCTCTTGTTACCCAGGCTGGAGTGCAATGGCGCGATCCCGGCTCACCGCAACTTCCGCCTCCTGGGTTCAGGTAATTCTCCTGCCTCAGCCTCCTGAGTAGCTGGGATTACAGGCACGCACCACCATGCCCAGCTAATTTTTTGTATTTTTAGTAGAGACGGGGTTTCACCATGTTGACCAGGATGGTCTCAATCTCTTGACCTCGTGATCCACCCGCCTCGGCCTCCCAAAGTGCTGGGATTACAGGCTTGAGCCACCGCGCCCGGCCTGGTGAACTATTCTTAATTAGGGATTGGCTGTTGAAGAGGATAGACTTCTTATATTTACCACTAAATCTAACATAGCAAAACTAGCACATGCTTCATTTTGGCTAATGGATGGTACTTTTGAAACTGTCCTGTTTTGTTGTCATTTTTTTAATCACTTGTATACAATACATGCCCCCATTAAATCAGAAAATTCTAGAACATATCCATTAGTTTATGTATTAGTGACTGGAAAAAGTGAAACACCTTAAAAATGCTTATTTGAAGATTTGATAGACTTGGCAGAAGAAAATGGATTTTGATTGAATCCTCAAACTATAATGACAGATTTGGAATGAGGTGCAATCAAGGCTTCTAAAAGTGAATTTGAAAATGTTACAAATAAAGTTTGTTTTTTCCATTCAGCCCCAATGCATTTGACAGGAAATTTAGATGAGTGGATTGGCCACACAATACAGCAAGGATGAAAGCTTCAGTTTAAAAGTGCATTATGGCAGGCTTACATTATCCCAGCAGTTTGGTAGGCTGAGGTGAGAAGATCACTTGAGCCTAGGAGTTTGAGACCAGCCTAGGCAACATGGTGAAACCCCATCTGTCCCCAGAATACAAAAACAAATTAGCCAGACTTGGTGGTGCGTGCCTGTAGTCCCAGCTACTTGGGAGGCTCAGGTAGGAAGGCGGTTTGAGCCAGGAGATGGAGGTTGCAATGAGTTGAGATTACCCCATTGCACTCCAGCCTGGTCCATAGAGCTAGACCCTGTCTCAAAAAAATAAATCAAAAAAAAATTTTTAAGTGCATTATGATGTCACTAGGGGAGAGTTGAGAAAAAATAAATAAAAGCACATTATGACTGTGTTGGCTCACTCCTGTAATCTCAGCACTTTGGGAGGCCAAAGCAGGAGGATTCCTTGAGCCCAGGAGTTTGAAACCAGCCTGGGCAACATGGTTAAACCCCATCTTTACAAAAAATATTTTTAAAAAATCAGCTGGGCATGGTGGTGTGTACCTATAGTTCCAGCTACTTGGGAGGCTGACATGGGAGAATTGCCTGAGCTCAGGAAGTCGAGGTTGCAGTGAGCTGAGATTGTGCCACTGTACTCTAGTCTGGGTGGAGTGAGAACCTGTCTCAAAAAAAAAGTGCATTATTTTCATTTGTAAAGTGCATTGGTATTCCTTCCAGTGATGACATTCCAGGGTGCTTTCTTTTTTTGTTTTGAGATGGAGTCTCACTCTGTCACCCAGGCTGGAATGCAATGGTGCAATCTCAGCTCACTGCAACCTCCACTCTCTGAGTTCAAGCGATTCTCCTGCCTGAGCCTCCTGAGTAGCTGAGATTACAGACATCCACCACCAAGCCCTGCAAATTTTTGTATTTTTATTAGAGACGGGGTTTCACCACATTGGCCAGGCTGGTCTCAAACTCCTGACCTCAGGCTATCCACCCATCTCAGCCTTCCAAAGTGCTGGGATTACAGGTGTGAGCCACCGTGCCTGGCCTCTAGGAGCTTTTTATAAATTAAAGCTGCATCTGTCTGAAGAAGCTGAAGTTACTGACTGATTCAAAAATAATTGTGTGCACAGTAGGATAAGAAGACACACGATGTTGCTGTTCAATCACCAGTATTGTTTCTGCCAAATTTGTGGTCTGCATATGAGTGCATGTGAAATGGATTTCTGCATGCCTAAAATAACATATAAGCATGGCACAAAGGATGGGAAAATTTAACAGGAAATGCTCATGTCCATGTATGTCAAATCATAGAATAATTTCAAAAAGAGCAGCACCGGCCAGGTGCAGTGGCTCACGCCTGTAATCCCAGCACTTTGGGAGGCTGAGGCGGGTGGATCAAGAGGTCGAGAGATCGAGATTATCCTGGCTAACATGGTAAAACCCTATGTCTACTAAAAATACAAAAAATTAGCCGGATATGGTGGCAGGCACCTGTAATCCCAGGAGGCTGAGGCAGGAGAATCTCTTGAACCCAGGAGGTGGAGGTTGCAGTGAGCCGAGATTGTGTCACTGCACTCCAGTCTGGATGACAGAGCAAGACTCCCCAAAAAAACAAAAAACAAAAAGAGCAGCACCATGTGTAAAATGAATGTGAATGTATTCTCTGAGAAGAGCCATGCTCTACAAGGAAAAAAGCAGCTATTCATTGCAGTCCAAGACTTCAAAATATAGTTAATGATTGTGAAAGTCTGCCTGCTCTTATGGATTGCCTCTGCGCAATTGCCCATAATCTATCACTGTAATATACTTTTTCATATGTTGAGTTTTCTTTTTAGTTTTTAAAAGCTTTCCCCCGACTTTTTCAAATTGCCATCATTTTTTACAATTTGCTGTATTCTGTGTTTCATCTTCACATCATTTCCATTATTGAAGGTATAAATTGTGTAAAGCCTTTTAGAGAGTTCCAATGTGTTTTATGCATTATTTGCAAATTTGGCTCCACAAGGTGCATTTTCACAACATTGACTTCGTGTGTAACATTGTACATGTATGTAAAATGCTCTTTGGGCAACTGTAAGATGTGGTGGTAACACATCATGGTTTTTGATTGATCTTAAGACTTAGGTTGTTTGTCATGGTATTTCAGATGACTGCAGTTATATAAGCTATTTTTTTTTATAAATACACCCTGTCTGCTCATAACTTATACCTGTATGACTGTCGTTAGTATACCTGAGTGTTTATGCTTGCAAAATATGAATGTTGTTTTTGCCTATTTTGTCATGTAAAGTGGTCTGTGAAGTGTTCTGTTGTGTGTGTTTTTATGTTTCTCAAGTAAATCCCCGTGTAAATAAGTATCTTTTTTTTTTTTTTTGAGACAAGGTCTTGCTCTGTCACCCAGGCTGGAGTGCAGTGGCACGATCTTGGCTCACTGTAACCTCTGCCTCCTGGGTTTAAGCAGTTCTCCCGCCTCAGCCTCTCAAGTAGCTGGGATTGTAGGCACCTGCCACCACGCCTGGTTAATTTTTGTATTTTTAGTAGAGACAAAGTTTCACCATGTTCGTCAGACTGGTCTCGAACTCCTGACCTCAAGTAATCCACCCTCCTTGGCCTCCCGAAGTGCTGGGATTACAGGCGTGAGCCACCGTGCCTGGCCACTTTTCACATTTTATATGTTGCATCATTTGCTTCTTTCATTAATTAACAAGTATTTGTTGAGCATTTGTTGTGTCAGGTATTTCTCACTGTTCATACTCTTCTAAGAGCAGCTTTTTACAGTCTTTAATTCTTAGACATTTTGAGGTACATTCCCAAAGTGCTTGTAATAGTGGTTTTCTGTGCTTCCTACTCAAAATGTGCAGAGTGGGCCAGCAGCATTGGCAACATCTTAATAGAATTATAGACCCCATTCCAGACCTATTGAATTGGACCCCTTATAGTAAAGACCTCTTCATGGGAATTGTAACAGGCGTACCTTGTTTACTCAGCCATCACTCTCAACTCCTCATGGGAGGGAATGTGCGGGTGAATGAGGTGGGAACTGGAGTGCACAAGCGCTGGAACCAGTTAGCTGCTTTGGTGCTGTCAGGACCCAAGGCTGTGCGGGCCCGTGCAGTATCCAGGAGGTGGTATCTGCATCCCTTGAAGCCTCAGAGGGCGTGTTACAGTGCTCTTTTAGCTTTTACATCTACGGACAGCTTAAGTGTTAGCAGCTCAGTGGGCCCTTTGCCATTTCTAGTGAGGGGCTGCCCTCTCTTGAAAAGGCAAAGGGCCCACTGAGCTGATAACAGTGTGACAGCCTATTGTATCTGCACACGTGGCTCCCCTGCTCTTGTCCGGCGTCCGGGAAAAATGAGGTCACAGGAATGCATTGAAGGATGGTAAATACGGGGGATTTTATTGCCAGTGAAAGTGGCTCTCAGCGGGATGGGGAGCTGAAAAGGGACTGGTAGTGGTTAGATAGTCTTCCCCTGGAGTAAAGCCATCTCCAGCTGGATTCTTCTCCGAAGTTACACCATCAAGCTATCCCTCCAAAGTCAAGCTGCTTCTCTTTGGCATCCAGCCATAGTTCCTGACGTCCAGCTGCTTCTCCTCTCTGCCTGCTGAGTCTGGGGTTTTTATAGGCACAAGATGGGGTAAGGTGGGGCCATGAATAGTTTAGGAAAAGGCAACATTCCAGCAGGAAAACGGGGATATAAGTTCTCACTTTGGGCTGTAGTTTCAGGCTTTTCTGCTTGAGGGTAGGGTTTCATCAGAGACGCGTCCTTTTCTGCCTAGAATTTCTCTGCCCCGCTGTCTTTATCAATAGTGGTTTGCCACCTACTAGCA
The DNA here is from genome assembly GCF_030222135.1 of Aotus nancymaae. Lineage (NCBI taxonomy): Eukaryota > Metazoa > Chordata > Mammalia > Primates > Aotidae > Aotus > Aotus nancymaae. The sequence continues at coordinate 25,567,666 of NW_026988467.1, forward strand.
GCATGACCCAGGGGGAGGTTATTCTCTGAGTTTCAATTTTCCTCAGCTATAAGATTACTGATTCCTCTTTCCTTATAGGATTGTTGAAAGGCTTATTTGAGATAATGTAGATAATGCCTGACATGGGGCCCAGCACAGAAATAGTACCCAATACACATTTGCTTCTTTCCCTTTTCACTACTTTGTTCCATGTATATACGATTATTCTAGGTTTAGCTCATACTTTAAATAAAAAATTTTTTAAATTTTTCTTTCATTTTACTGGTTAAAGTTGAAACAAGAATGTAAACTCCATGATGACATAGACCTTGGCTGTTTTGTTTACTGTCGTGTGTCTAGCACCTAGCATCAGTCCTGTGCTAGGTGCCTGATAAGAATTTGTTGAATGAATCAATTAGTATCATGCATTTGAAGTAAATTTACTTGAGTAAATTTAGAGAATGCCTTTGCAGTTTATATTTGTCAGATGTATTCAGTGAAAGCAATTTATTTTTAAAAAACTTAGTGATTTTTGGTTTTTTTTTTGAGACAAGGTCTTGTTCTGTCACCTACATTGGCATGGAGTGGCATGATCATGGCACACTGTAGCATCAGCCTCCTGGATTCAAGTGATTCTCCTGCCTCAGCCTCCCAAGTAGCTGGAACTACAGGCACATGCCACCCATGCCTGGCTAATTTTAAAATTTTTTTATAAATACGATGTCTTGCTATGTTGCCCAAGCTGGTCTTGAACTCCTGAGCTCAAGTCATCTTCCTGCCTCAATCTCCCAAAGTTCTGGGATTACAGGTGTGAGCCACCATGCCCAGCCCCCAAAAACCTTTATTAATACCTATTTGTCAGATACTATTCTAGGCATTGGGTATACAGTGATAAAAAGAAAAAAAAGAGTTCAAGGTTTGTATTCTTGTGGAACTTACGTTTTAGTTGGAGAGAGGGAAGAAAGACAATAAACTGGTAAACAAATATGTTAACAAAATAATTGCAGATAATAAGTGCAGTAGTCCTGTGAGGGTTTCTGGGGGCATGAAGGCCACTACTTTTAGCTAGGTTATCGTGGGGAGGCCTGGTAAGACATAAGACAGTAATGATATGAGGGAGACTAGCCTTCAAATAGCCATGAGGAGAGCATTGTAAATAGAACAGCACATGTGAAGGGCGTGAGGAGGGAATGAGCTAAATATATTTTGTTCATTCATTCAGATTGTTAACATCCAGATAAAGTTACTTCACTTAGGCTGGTCCAGTGCAGTGGTGCTTGTAAGGCTGGTTGCCTCGCTGGGAGCTCAGACATACCCCCCGCCTTTTTTCTGAAAGCTCGGACGTGCTCAGGTTGTTCCCTTTTCCCCTTCTCGCACAGCCTGCCTGGCTTTCCCTTAAAGAACCCAGTATGCAAGTGGGGTCTTGTGATTCTAGCCAATAGCAGCCAAGTCTTTCTAGCCAATAGCAGCCAAGTCCTGTATGCAAACAAAGGCTTGTAACCTTACCCAATAGTAGTCCTGCTCTCCCACAACCAATCGAGCTCCTTCATTCCCTATAAAATCCTACATCTGAGAGGAGTCCGTGCGACTTCTGTGGCCCCTCCTGTCGGACCGCAGAACCTCGCCTGGGAGGCTGAATAAATTCCTTCATATTGGATCTTCTTGTGTTGGCCTCAGTTTCTTCTTTTTAAACTCAGCAAGAACCCAAGAACAAACCTTACAGTGCTTACAACCAATTGATCACAACCAGTTACAGATTTCTTTGTTTCTTCTCGACTCCCACTGCTTCACTCCACTAGCCTTAATTTTTTAAAAATTACTTTATTTAAATAATACAGAGAATATGAGAAGACAATGTAAATGCTGCTCTGTGAGTGATGGGGAGGAAGTACTATTAATTATGGCAATGAATCAAAGCATAAGATCATCAATAGTCGACTTCATTGCCCAATGCTTTCAAAGTCCCCACGTGTGTTGGTTATTCTTTAGTAAAATAGGTGTGACAATGCTCGTTGGCTGTTATTGTGAGGCTTGACTGATAATACTGGGATTTTGAGATCAAGAGGCTAAAGGCCAAGAAGTTTGAAATATATTATAAGGTCAACTGCCTGCTTTCTTCTCCTTCCCTACGAGTGAATCAACACTTCCTAAGTTTTTCTTCTCTATCTCACTTCTCTATTGTTAGTTTCACTTCCTACTCTTAAAAATGCTGAGCTTTTAAAATCATATTTATCAAAATCATATTCATCAGGAGGAAAAAGAGACTGAAAAGCTTAAAATGGGATACCTCTGAGAGAGGGTGTAATTTGGAATTATAACATGAAAACCTAAGGAAATTTTTTGCAATTATTTCAGCTGTATACTTGTCATTGATGTTGTCTAGTCTTATAAGAAACTGTCAGAATTTTACTTTTGCAGTTTAATAGAGAAGTCTCTGCATTCTAAGAAATGTAAAGAAAAAGAACAATAAAGACTTGGGGAACTTTTAAATTTCATGATCTCTTGAGGTGTAGAAAATTTTGCAGGGAATAATTCCTATAAATCCTACACCTTCAGATTGATACCCTCAAAGGACACTAAACACAATCCTTTTTAAAGGAAGGATAAAACTGTATTTACTATATACAATTCTGAGCATTGGATTTAATATGTGATGCATTTCACTAAGGTGGCCTCAGTGGGTACTATTTTAAACTACTCTCTCTATATGCATTATCTTTAGTGACTCAAGACATTAATATTTTATTCAGGATGTGTAGATATTTTTGTACTTTAATGGAAAACCTCATGTTTAATGGGTTGGAATTCTGTTTGTTGGCAATTGAATACCTAAGTATATTAATTTTTTAAGTTTTGGGTTTTGCCAACAGTAATGTGTTTTGCTCATAAGAGCTGCCCTTTTCTGTCTTCTTTTTAACAGCAACATCATGACAACAGAGAAGAGTTTAGTGGCTGAGGCCGAAAACTCACACCACCAACAGAAGGAAGAGGGCGAGGGAGCCATAAACTCAGGCCAAGAACCTCAGCAGGAGGAATCTTCTCAAACAGCAGCTGAAGGAGATAATCAGTGTGAACAGAAGCTGAAAGCTTCTAATGGAGACACTCCTACACATGAAGACTTGACCAAGAACAAGGAGCGGACATCAGAAAGCAGAGGCCTTTCACGACTGTTCTCCTCGTTTCTTAAAAGGCCCAAATCTCAGGTGTCCGAGGAAGAAGGCAAAGAATTAGAGTCAGATAAAGAAAAAGGTGAAGGAGGTCAGAAAGACATAGAATTTGGAACCAGTCTTGATGAAGAGATCATTTTAAAGGCCCCAATTGCAGCTCCTGAACCTGAACTCAAAACAGACCCATCTTTGGATCTTCATTCATTAAGCAGTGCCGAAACACAGGTAAAGATTTGTGGATATGGGAGGTGGGCATAAGAAAGGCAGGTTATATACTTTATTTTTCATTTAAGAGTATTTGGTTTTATTTCTTACTGGTCGACTTAGGCATTGATAGTGATAAGTAACATGAAGCTTTATGGTTTCTACTCTTTTTTTTTTTTTTTGAGTCTTGCTCTGTTACCCAGGCTGGAGTGCAGTGGCGTGGTCATGGTTCACTGTAACCTCCACCTCCTGGGTTCAAGCTATTCTCCTGCCTCGGCCTCCTGAGTAGCTGGAATTGCAAGCGCTGGCCGCTGATGCCCAGCTAATTTTTATATTTTTAGTGGAGATAGGGTTTTGCCATGTTGGCCATGCTGGTCACAAACTCCTGACCTCAGGTGATCTGTCCCCCTCAGCCTCCCAAAGTGCTGGGATTACAGGCATGAGCCACCATGCCTGGCCTATAGTTTTTACTCTAAAGAAATTAATGTAGTCATTGGAAACTTACTTTTTAAAAAGATACTTACACTTTATATGTTTATGTAAAGGATTTTGCTATTTTGCCCAGGCTAATCTCAAACTCTTAGGCTCGAGTGATCCTCCTGCCTCAGCCTCCTGAGCAGCTGGCGTTACAGGTGTACACCACCATGCCTGTCTGTTTACTCTTTATAAATGAAAGAACAGAAAAGGAAAAAAAGTATCAAATGAGTGTGTTCAGCCCACATATCACTTTATTATAGTAATGGGACGAATTGAAGATTTTTAATGAGAGAGGAAAAGAAAATGAGGTAGTTTAGAGTTCATTTTTGTGGAATTAATAGGAACAGGATAGTTATCAGCAGATATGGTTCTTTTACATAAATCTTCCTAAAAGCTGTGTGATGAATTCAAGCCATCTGGAGGATGTGATAGATTTGAGTCATGTCTGCCTTATTTCGGTCATCTTCTTTATTAGATCATGTTACCACAGAGTGTAGATATAAATGAGGAAGTCTAGTTCTTTCTGTTACCTGTGTAATGTATATTAGTCTGGGGCCTTAATTGTGCATAGCATTGTTAAGCTAAACACGAGTTATGAGTCTGTTTATTTGTCCAAAAAAATGGGAAAACATTAGTACTGTAACTTGGACTGTTTTCTAAGAATCTCATTCATTTTCAGCCTTACTATTACAAATTAAGAATGATTTTCAAAGTCTTCTTATTTCTGAAGCATGTGAACATTATCTGTGTTGTTAAAAGTATAAGTCCTTTTAGAACTCTGACAGTGTTAGGAGGATAAAAAGTGTAAGTCCTACATGTTTCTATTATAGGTCTGAGATTTGGACTCCATAGTTTTTTTAGAGTCTTACTAGAATATTATGTGTATTTCTAGAACTATTACTTGTATATTCAAAGTGCTGAGGGTAAAATTTAGGATAAAATTATAATTACACACTTGCTACTAGTGAAACAAGGTTGAAAGCAAGATTTAGAGGGTTTAAATCAAAGAGAAGTGACACTTTTCACTATCAGTTTCCTTCTCTGTACAATGGGGATAATAATATTCACCTCCTTTGGGACTGAAAGGATTAAAAGAGAGAAACGAGTGAAGCTCTTAAAACATTGCCTGGCATTTAATAAGTACTCAATGAATGTTAGCTAGTAAATAATGTTAGCTAATAAAGGCAAAGAAACCATACTTATCTTAATACCATTTTATTTTAGGAATACCAAAAGAATTAAATTATCTTTCAGGAAGCCTGGTACTTTCAAGAGTTTTAAAAATTCCCTCCTTCCCTCCCTCCCTCCCTTTCTCCTTTCCTCCCTCCTTTCCCCCCCCCTCCCTTCTTTCCTCCCTCCCTCCCTACCTCCTTTCCTCCCTCCCTCCCTACCTCCTTTCCTCCCTCCCTGCCCTTGTTTATTTATTTTCTTCTTTGTTTCTTTCTTGACAGGGTCTCTCTCTGTCACCCAGACTAGAATACAGTGGCGCAATCATGGCTCACTACAGCCTCAGCCTCCTGGGCTCAAGCTATTCTCCCATCTCAGCCTCCTGAGTAGTTGGGACTACAGGTGTACGCCACCATGCCCAGCTAATTTTTAAAATTTTTTGCAGAGACAGTCTTGCTTTGTTGCCCAGGCTGGTCTCAAACTCTGAACTCAAGCAATTCTCCTGCCTCAGCCTTTCCGAGTGCTGGGATTACAGGTGTGAGCCACTGTACCTGTCCTCAAGGGGTTTTTAACTGCTTTTTTCTCCTTCAGCTTTATATAGGGGAAAATCCACATCTTGTTTTAGACATTTGAATTAGAACTTGTCTGTATTGTCTAAAGGTCATAGATCTGTACCCAAGCTGACATAGATGATGGACAAAGTTAATTTTAGATTTAACTGAAATCTCATTCATTAAGATTTAATTCAGAATTGAATAAATTGTCCATGGGTGCTTGTCTTCATGTGGAGAAAAAGAAACGATATTGTTAATAAAATTTCAAGGGGATATTATTTAAAGTAATGAACTATTTTAGGCCTTTTGGAAACTAATATTTATAGTCAAAACCTTGTCAGAACTTCTATATAAATGTATATATATTTATATTATATTTAAGTATATAATATATATAAATGTACGATTATATCAGTCTTCATCTAGAGTAGCTTGGATTTTTTTTGGAAGCTTATATAAATTTTTAATGTTCATTTATTTATTCATTCAACAAATATTTATTGAAAACCTACCATTTGTGCTAGGTCTTAGGCAGAATGTACCTTGGTAAATAAAAAACAATAAGGTAAAGAGGTTTAAAATCATGGATTTGGGGGCCGAGCATGGTGGCTCATGCCTGTAAGTCCAGCACCCTGGGAGACTGAGGCAGGAGGATCATTAGAACCCAGGAGTTTGAGACCAACCTGGGCAACATGGAGAAACACCATCTCTACAAAAAATAAAAAAACTAGCTAGGCGTGGTGGCTCACCTGTAGTCCCAGCTACCTGGGATGCTGAGATGGGAGGATCACTTGAGTCTGAGAGGTTGAGGCTGCTTTGAGCCATGATTATGTCACTGCACTCCAGCCTGGGTGACAGAGTGAGACTCTGTCTCAAAAAAAACAAAAACAAAAACCAAAACAAATTATGGATTCTGAAGCCAGACGGGTATGTGACTTATTAATTGTATGATCCTAGACAAGTTACTCTCTGGCATCAGTTTTACAACCCTGTCGGGCAGGTGCTATTATCTTCCCTCTGTCAAGTGGGTATATAGTAACAGTACCTGCCTCACAAGATAGTTACAAGGATTAAGTTCATATAAGTAATTTTCTTAGAATAGTAACTGGTCCATTGTAATTGTTGTTTAAATGTTTGGTATTATTATTATTACAAAACAGACATGATTTCTACCCTTGTGGACTTTAGGAAACAAAAAAGTAGTAAATAAAAATAATTATTTATTGTAATAAGTTATGAAGGCACCAGAATACTGATATGAAAGACAGTAGAGTGGGCATAGATAGGATAGCCCTATGAAGGGCCTCCTTGAGGTTGCAGTGAAAGGGTGTATGAGAGATGGGAAGGAGTCTTTTAGATTACCTCCAGTATTTAATGCAGGAGTCAAATAATTTAATCTTTTTTCCTAATTGTCAACCACATATTCTTTAAAAAAATTTTTTTTCCAACTGTTACACAAAGAAGTAACATATTCTTTTAAAAGAAAAGAATTAGTGGGATTTAGTTAAAAATTTGTCAGTGGTTTTGTTGTGTTGAAAGTAAAAGTAAAAATGTATGCCAGAAATGTTGTCCTACCCATCGGTGTTATTTCAGGATGATTTAAGATTGCACCAGGGGAGTCTTTGTTCGTTGAATTTTCTTTGCATTTAACATTATTAATATTGGGTAGAAAGGTGTTAACTGATAGTTAAAATTTTTAGCCTACTACATATGTTTGCTTAATGATGTAAAATTGGTCCTAAGCATTTCTCTTAGAATTAAAATTAATTTAAAATTTAGAATATGTAACAAATCACATCTTATTTTGCAGTTTGTAAGGCTACCTTGCTAAAATTGAGGAGCATGGGGAAGAGACAATAATGTTTTGTTAAACTTTAATAATAGCATATAATATCATGGTCAGGAAGAATATATAATGCTGAGAGCAGTAGATTGGTGTCCTCTGGTTTACCTGAAACCTTCATTTATTGACTTGATGGGATTCTACCTGAGAAGGTTTTGTTTTGTTTTGTTTTGGTTTGGTTTGGTTTGTTTTGAGATGGAGTCTTGCTCTGTTGCCAGGCTGGAGTGCAGTGGTGTGATCTCAGCTCACTGCAACCTCCACCTCCTGGGTTCAAGGTGATTACAGGCATGAACCACCACACTTGGCTAAGAAGTTTTAATAATAGCAAAGTCTGTCATCATATGGAGGATAATATTTTTTATAGAAAAGTAATTATTTAATATTTATGTCACCTACATCTGTTTTAATAGTTTTTCTTTAGTTCGTGCTTTTATTGGTAAGATTATTATAGGTAAAAGCATATACGGTATGTTTTGTGAAATGTCTTTATTACTGACTTGGTGATGTCATGGATATGTAGCCTGCTCAGGAAGAACTCAGAGAAGATCCAGATTTTGAAACTAAGGAAGGAGAAGGACTTGAAGAGTGCTCCAAAATAGAAGTAAAAGAAGAAAGCCCTGAATCAAAAGCAGAAAGAGAATTAAAAGCTTCCCAGAAATCGATCAGAAAACACAGGAACATGCACTGCAAGGTTTCTTTGTTGGATGACACAGTTTATGAATGTGTTGTGGAGGTGAGTACATTTTCATTTCCAACAATCAGAACTCTTACAAGTTGTTTCATCTAGAATTGGGTAAGTTGTGATTTTGCCCGTGATAAGACTCACCCTAATGATTATTTCTTTTTTTTGTTTTTTTTTGAGACAGAGTCTCACTCTGTCACCCAGGCTGGAGTGCAGTGGCCCAATTTTGGCTCACTGTAGCCTCTAAATCTCACGTTCAAGCAATTCTCCTGTCTCAGCCTCCCAAACATCTGGGATTACAGCCGTGTGCCACCATACCCGGCTAATTTTTTGTATTTTTAATAGAGACAGGGTTTCACCATTTTGGCCAGGCCGGTCTTGAACTCCTGGCCTCAAGTGATCTGCCTACCTTAGCCTCCCAAATTGCTGGGATTACAGGCATGAGCCACTGCATCCGGCTTCTAATGATTATTTCTGTGGATGGAAGTATTAATGGTGATTTTCTGGAGGTAGGGTTATGGGAAGATTATGAGTAAGTCTTTAAGCCCAGTAGATGCCATTTCTTAAAATTTTCTACTATTTTCTGAAAGAATAAGTGATTGAATCAGGATTGAAGAATATCTGAGTTATTCATTTATTCTTTTTGCTCCTTCAGGGCAAATTGAAATTTTAAAAAAATTATATATTTTTCAAACTAGAACAGTATTTGTTCATTATGGTGTGCATGATATATAAGCAATTGTTGTAATTGTTAGTGGTAACAGCTTTTATTGACAAAGGGTATAATTCACATATATGTGCAACAAATTTATTTATTTATTTATTTATTTATTTATTTATTTATGTTTTTGAGACAGGATCTTGCTCTGTTGCCCAGGTTGAAGTGCAGTGGCGCAGTGATAGCTCACTGCAGCCTCAACTTCCTGGTCTCAGGTGATCTTCCCACCTCAGCCTCCTAAGTAGCTGGGACTACAGGCACACACCACAACACCTGGCTAATTTTTTTTTATTTTTGTAGAGACAAGGTCTCACCATGTTGGCCAGGTCACTCTCAAACTCCCAGGCTCAAGCAATCCACCTGCCTCAGCCTCCCAAAGTGCTGAGATTATAGGCATGAGCCACTGCGCCCAGCCTTATTTCTTAATCAAATTATTTATGTGCAAATGCAAATATATTCAAGCACAAATCATCTAAAATATTGTGCTATATTTACTAATAGGTATTCTCTAAGTTTTAAAAGTGAAATCAAGAAAGATATAATTATACCTTGAAACAGGTACTCTACACCTAACTAGAGACTTAGGGTCTGCCTTTTCTGTTTCTTGCCCTAATTTAGAGATGGGGAAAGCTATTTTACACTCATTCTTCCCATTCAGACCCAGATCCAGATATGAGTCTCATATATGAAGCCCTTGGGGACAGATGTGATTTAGAATTCAGAATATTTTGGATTTTAGCAAGGCAATAAGTATATATCCTGCATATTTTATAATACACCCAGCAGTGTCTGTAGTAGCACCCACATGATCAAACATAGTATTTCTATGGCAAAATATATGAAGATTCATTCTAAGGTGGATAAATGAAGATTATAAATAGTCTCTTCACAGTTCAAGTCAAAATTTGCCATCTGGATTTTAATTATGAATAAGAGATTAGGGACCTATACATGAAGCATTTTCAAATCTTCGTCTGCCATTTAGAATGAAAACATGGGAGAAAAAGAAAGAAAAAAATGATTTGATATGGATGAATTAAGACTGAAAATGAATGAACATTTATGTGAATTACTAATAGTCATTAAAAAAACTCATCTCACGGGAGCCGCGATGGCTCCGGCCAGATGTCCTGGCACTTGAGGAGGCGAGGCTATGAGTTCGATGCCACGCTGGGCAATATGAGAACCTCTCATTCATAGAAAAAAAAAAAAAAAAAAAAAAAACTCATCTCATTGAGAGGAGGACATGTCATATGTGTGTGCCCAAAAAATGATTCTAATTTTTGAAGTATGTTTGTATATATTTCTCAGAAGTCATTCATATATTTGATTATTTTTAAACAATTCAAATTCTCATTTTCTTTGGGACATTTGGTCTGAAAATGATAGAGTCTAATGATTTCCACAGCCACAATTAAATGTACTCTGGACAGTTGATTCAGTAATTCAAGTAGTCACAGTGACTGACAGTTGCCCATAGCATACTTCAGGAAATATTGCACCCAAAATAAAGAATGTGATGTGTAGGATGGAGGTGGGGAAGATGAGATGGAAGGAAGGTAGAATTTTGCTTTGAATTATAACACAGTTTCCAAACTAGTATAAGTATATTACAACTAACAAATTGAATAAAGGAATTTTGTAAATCTTATTTTCTGCTTAAACTGTGTAGCCACCTGTAAGTTTCTTGGTAACCAAAGATAAAAGAAGAAATTGGAAAGTGATAGTTTATTTTATTTCATGATGGATATAGAAATAAGAAGAAACTTCAGGCCAGGTGCACTGGCTCACACCTGTAATCCCAGCACATTGGAAGGCTGAGGTGGGGGGATCACTTGAGCCTGGGAGTTCAAGGCCAGCCTGGGCGACATAATGTGACTCTGTCTACAAAAAGTTTTGAAAATTAGGCATGGTGGTGCACATCTGTAGTCCTAGCTACTCTGGAGGCCGAGGTGGGAAGATCACTTGAGCCCAGGAGATTGAGGCTGCAGTGAGCTATGATCAGGCCACTGCACTCCAGCCTGGGCAACAGAGTGAAACCCTATCTCTTTTGGGAATTAAAAAAAAAAGAAAAAGAAACCTCAACTCAACTGAGACACACATGTATCTTTGCAGAAACATGCTAAGGGACAAGATTTGCTTAAACGAGTATGTGAGCATCTCAATCTTTTGGAAGAAGACTATTTTGGTCTAGCCATTTGGGATAACACAACCTCTAAGGTGAGGAGACTGCTTGCAATTTAAGAAACTGACAAAAAATTTGTTTTAATTTTTGTTATTAAGAATGTATTTATACCTACTTCTCTAAGCCAGTGTTCTTAGAATTATTCCTGTCTATTCTTATTTCTTAGATTTTTCTGCTATTTTTCTTCTAGAATTAATTTTTCTGCTATTTTTCTTTTAAAGAAAAGACCACTGCTGTGCATTCTTTCATCACTGAAATAAAGTATGTATTGTATGTTTTTAAAAGGCATGGAAAGTAAAGAGGTATGATGCACTGATTAGCAAGTACTGTAGATGTCAATAACTTCATATATTATGTAATTGATATTGTATCTAATGCATAGGAGGTTCATAACAAATACTTGTTGAATGGATGATCTGTTATTAATATTATAATGACCATATCATAATTAAACAGAATTATGATATATAATTATAATTTGAAAGCAACATTATGGAACAGAATAAAATCCCAATATTATTGAAACAGCCTTAATGATGAATCTGAAATTTTTTCCAAAAGGAAACCAGTTGTTAACTTTTGAAGGAAGTAAAAGAATGGGTATGGACATGGAGGAGGGAAGGAAGGTTAAAAGTCAGGTATTTACCCCAGAACACTTGAATTATTTCCTGTCCAATTAATTAAAAATTGCAAATATTTAACAGGAATCTAATGATAAAAGCTTTAGTGCAGTTTAACAAGTATTTGCAGGTGCTATACTAGATGATATGGATGCAGCTGTGAATAAGGTATACATGGTTCCTGCCCTCTGAAGCTTCCAGTGTATTATGAAGACAACATTAATTACTGGTTTGATGAGTGTTAAACAAAAGGAAATACAGGTTGTCAGGGGAGAGTATGGCCTGGGAAGTCTCCTCTGGGGAGGTGATGCCTAAGCTGAGGGAGACCTGAAGTATAAAATGGGCAAGTGAGGTGGACAGAGAATGGCTTACGCAAGACCTGGAGTTGAGAGAGCAACATTTCAGGAACTGAAAGCCATCTGGCCTGGCTGAACATAGGGTATGAGGAATAGAGTAACAGGTGAATCTGGAGAGGTATACCTCCAGGTTGGGGGATGGGTATAAAGTGGGGGATCCTGGAGAGAGTCTTGTCAACACTGAATTTAAGCCATTTAAGTTCATCCTTTCTCCAAGATGATTTCAGTTTATTAAGAAAAATTGAGGGGCAGCAGCCTTTAACATCTGCAAATTCTGTAGATTAGGTTGTGTGAGTTAGATAATGAAAACTAGGAGACATGGAATTATCCTTTGTCTAAACAAAATGTATTTGTAGAATATACCTAGTAGTTTACAAAAATGTGTTCCTTCTATGAATGACTACTAACTCAAACAGAACTATGTTTGAGCACTACGTTAATATTATTCTTTAAGGACTTACCCTTTACTTTGTCTCCCTTAGGGCTCAAACCAACTTGTACTGGTAAACATAGCTAATATTTGACTACTGTACATTTCAATATCATGAAGAGAGTAAATCTCAAATGTTTTCATCACATAAAAGGTCAAATATTTGTAGTGATGGATAGTTTGATTCATTTTATTTAATCATTTCACACTGTATTAAAAAAATCATACCACTTTCTGCCTCATAAATATATACAACTATAATTTTTCAGCGTATAATTTTGAAAAGTCTAGCCTGAATTGAAACCACTCTTTCCCATTAGTAAGGGAACATTGAAGTTAATTTAAAAACAAAACAGTTCTCTCAAAACTGCAGTGAAAAACTTTCCGCAACTGTGAGCTGGAAAATTCTCCCATAAATCAAGGGAAATACTCTGAAAAGTGTTTTATATAAGTTCATAAGATAATTTTGATTTCCAAAAATTAATAGTTACATCATGGGGAAAAAACAACCAAGATTGATTTGAGAATAATTAAGAATCCTTTAATTTGGCATGTAAAGTCACCGAGTACCTACATGTTTAATATGGCTGGAAATATTTTTTCTGTGATCCAGGCATACTTACATTTCTAGAAGCTGGCTCTTCTAAAGCCATTTAGCAGAGGAAATCATTTCCACTTACAGTTAAGCTTCTAGGGCCCACGTTGGGACAAAAATTTTTAGTTACACTGAAAATTTTCATTATTGTTGGTGTGATTTATATTCTGTCCTGTCACCAAGTGTTTTTTCTTTATAGTGGTTTTCACTTTTTTTTTTTTTTTTTTGAGACAGGGTCTCACTCTGTTGCCTATGCTGGAGTGCAGTGGCGCTCTTGGCTTGCTGCAGTCTGTGCCTCCCGGATTCAAGCGCTCTTCCTACCTCAGCCTTCCAAGTAGCTGGGACCACAGGCATGCACCACTAGGCTTAGCCAATTTTTAAATTTTTATATTTCGTAGAGATAGGATTTCACTATGTTGCCCAGGCTGGTCTTGAACTCCTGGGCTCAAACAATCCTCCTGCCTCAGCCTCCCAAAGTGCTAAATTACAGATATAAGCCACTGTGCCTTGCCACTATTGTAATTAGTTTTTGCTTTTGTTTTGAGATGGAGTTTCACTCTTGTCACCAAGGCTGGAGTGCAATGGCATCATCTCGGCTCACTGCAACCTCCACCTCCTGGGTTCAAGCGATTCTCCTGCTTCAGTCTCCCAAGTAGCTGGGATTATAGGCATGCACTACCACACCCAGCTAATTTTTTTTATTTTTAGTAGAGACGGGATTTTACCACGTTGGCCAGGCTGGTCTCGAACTCCTGACCTCAGACGATTCACGACCTTGGCCTCCCAAAGTGCTGGGATTACAGGTGTGAGCTACCACGCCTAACTGTAATTAGTTTTTAATGAGCAAATGTTAAATTGCTTTCTGTGTAAAAGTGTTATTAAAAGCGCTTAATATATATTTATATATTTATGTGTAAAGTATTGTTAAAAGTGCTTAGTATAAAAGCTTAATAACAAAGTACAAACCTGGCTGTGTAAGAAAAGGGCATTATTGTCCCTCGTAAGTATTTTTGGAAAAGAAAAGTTGGTACCTCTGAATCATAATCTGGTCTCAACTTCTCTGATAGTTTATAAGAGCTCCTACTGGGGACTCAGAGCGCAAGTGAATCCTAGGAAAAATAAGCCTTATCATAGTCAGGGCATTGGGAGGCCTGAATGGACCAGGTTCTTATAGGATATCCAGCGGGAACATCATCAAAGGGAATGGGCTACTCTATATTTTGTGCTTCTGAGTTAATCACCGTCAACCTCCAGCTCAGAAGTAGGTTAAAACAGAGTGGTTTTTTGGATTAAAATGAGAGTCTTTAGCTGATCTAAGAAGCAAAGCATGGAAGGGAAAGTAGGAACTTCATTAGCACATGGCCCTGGTAAATCTTGTACAAAAATGAATCTGGGGAAGATTTATCTTAGGATTGTCAGGTTAAAGGGTTAATACAGTAACAAAAGCACCTTAGTGATGGCAGGCCTTCCTTAATATGCTGTCTCTTGGCTGGGTGCAGTGGCTCATGCCTATAATCCCAGCACTTTGAGAGGCTGAGCTGGGTGGATCACCTGAGGTCGGGAGTTCGTGACCAGCCTGGCCAACATGGTGAAACCTCGTCTCTACTACAAATACAAAAATTAGCCAGGCATGGTGGCACATGCCTGTAATCCTAGCTACTCAGGAGGCTAAGACACAAGAATCGCTTGAACCCAGGAGGCAGATGTTGCAGTGAGCCAAGATCGCCCCATTGCACTCCAGCCTGGGCAGGAAAACAAGACTTCGTCTCCAAAAAAAAAAAAAAAGGCCAGGTCTGGTGGCTCATGCCTGTAATCCCAGCACTTTGGGAGGCTGAGGCGGGGAGGGGATCACGAGGTCAGGAGTTGTTCAAGACCAGCCTGGTCAAGATGGTGAAACCCTGTCTCTACTAAAAATACAAAAAATTAGCCAGGCATAGTGATGGGTGCCTATAATCCCAGCTACTCGGAAGGCTGAGGCAGAGAATTGCTTGAACCTGGGAGGCGGAGATTGCAGTGAGCCAAGATCGCGCCACTGCACTCCAGCTTGGGTGACAGAGCGAGACTCTGTCTCAAAGAAAAAAAAATTTGTGTCTCTTAAGTCTAGTCTGGATGGGTGTCAAGCTCTGTTTTGTACACAGCTGTTTCTGGTATCTCCCAGCACTATCATCCTGGGATGTGCTTTGCCTCTTTCCTGTGATGTTTCTCCTGTTTTCTTTATCCTAGCTTTTACTTGTGTTTTGATAGAGTGCTACATGGGATGTAATCTGTTTTGAGATATGACATGTCTGAAAAGATGGCTTTATTCTGCCTTCACATTTGATTGTGAATTTCGTTAGGTATAGCTTTTTCTTTTCTTTTTTTTTTTTTTTTTGCCTTCAGAATTTTGAAGGCATTGCTTCATTGTCTTCTAGCTTCCAGTGTTGCTCTTGAAAAGGCCAGAGCCATTTGGATTTTTGATCCTTTGTATGACTTTTGTTCATCTCCCTCCTCCTGTATACAATCAGACAAATGTGATCTTTTCTTTTTTCTTGTCCTCATGAAGTTGAGAGTTCACAATTATACATCTTGGTGTGGGCTGATTTTCTTCTATTGTTCTGGGCCATGTCTATTTTTTACCAGACTGATTTCCTAAAGAATGTCATCTAGCATATTGCCTGGCCTGAATGTGGTAGGCATTTAATAAATGTTTATTGAAAGAGTGAGACATATTGTTACACTTGAGAGAATAGCTTTGCCACATACTAATTGCAAGTTAGTTAAGTTACTTGTCCTTCTGTTTTTTGATTGGTAAAATAGGAATGATAATGAGATAATCTATATGAAAACATGTGGAATGATGCCTGACATGTCATAAGCATTCAATACAAATTAGGTATTATCATTATTATTATGATAGGATTATTGGCTGGGCATGGTAGCTCATCCCTGTAATCCCAGCACTTTGGAATGTAGAGGCAGGTGGATTGCTTGAGCCCAGGAGTTTGAGACCAGTGAAACCCTGTCTCTATCAAAATTAAAAAATTAACTGAGTGTGGCAGTGCACACCTCTAGTTCCAGCTACTGGGTAGGCTGAGATGGGAGGATAACCTGAGCCTAGGAAGTTAAGGCTGCAGTGAGCTGTGAGTGCACCACCACACTTGCCTGGGTGATAGGGGTAAGACTCTATATCAAAAAAAAAAAAAAAAAAAAAAAAAAATAGAATTATCAATTAAGTTCTTGACTTTAAAAGAAAAAATATGTGTATCGTATCTAAAGGTACACTCTGGAACATCCTTCGGGTTGAATATTCTACCTGTTCGTTTCTTAGGTAGGATGTACAAAAGAACAATGTACCTTTTACTTAAAATTGATTGTATTTAGCCAGACTATATGGCTTTATTTTAACTATTGGAAAAAGACAAAAATCACAAGAAATTTAGTTAGAGATCGAATTGGCTTTTATTTGTGATTCATACATTTAGGCAGCCTCCATTCTACAAAACAGAACGAAAGTTCCCAATGAGCAGTGGCAGAACAGTGGGTTTTGTAAGGTAGGAATAAGGAAACCAAATAATAGGAAAAAACTAATTAACATCAAGTTACTTTTTTTCTAAATGCTAAAGCAGAGAGGACTTCTTGTTAACCTGACTCAGGTAGACTGGAATCTCCTGTTTTCAGGAAAAACTGGTCTGTTGAGGATCTACCCACTTCCTTTAGGTTTCAGTTTGATTATGTGGTATTTAGTATGAGTGACTCCATTTTGGTTTGGCCTGATCTGCTGGAGCCAGTGAAGAAGCTTAGACCAAAACAATGGCCTTCCATAATTTTTGCTTAACACTATCATTCCATATATATCTACCATCAATAAGCCAAATTTCGAGATAAGACCCTCTCTAGAAGTACATAGATATTTGTGAAATGATTGAATCGATAGTCCTTAGTAAATCTTGGTCATCTATCTAGTTTTTTGACATTCTGAAGTACAGAAGATAATAGAGCTATATAGACTGGGGGCTCATCCCCCCTAAATTTATAGATGAGGAAACTGAAGCACGAAAAGGCAGAGTGACATCCTCTAGTTGCAGTCAGTTTACTCCTGTAGCTTCTTGCCTGCTGCTCCTTCCTAAAGTTATTTTCTTCTTTAGCTTTTTACTCCTTTCTTTGATTTTTACATTTCATCTTTATTTTTTGTTTTTATTTCCTCTACAGAAACAGTTCATGTTGTAGAAAAAAATGTGAGCCATAATACAATGAGAGATAACCATTTTCTCTTCTTTCCATTCTCTGATGTCTTCTTTTTGTGTATGTAAAGATTTGTCCTTTGTATATGTAACTTCTATCATTAAGAGCTTTGTGCTTTGTAGACAATTTAGTACATTTAGCAGGGAGGAAAATTTTCCCTCATATGGAGTGGCTTACTTGTTCACTTTTCCTACTGACTGCATGATAATGGGTCTGTTGCTAAGGTCGGGCATGAGAAGTGGAAAAGCAGTAAGAATCACACTTTTTTTCAGGCTGGAGTGCAGTGGTACCATCTCAGCTTACTGCAACCTACACCTCCCAGGTTCCAGCGATTCTCATGCCTCAGCCTCCTAAGTAGCTGGGATTACAGGTGCCTGCCATCACACCCAGCTACTTTTTGTATTTTTAGTAGAGACAGGGTTTCGCCATGTTGGTCAAGCTGGTCTTGAACTCCTGATCTCAGGTGATCCACCTGCCTCAGCCTCCCAAAGTGCTGGGATTACAGGCTTGAGCCACCACACTCGGCCCAAAAGCAAACTTCTTTAGCTCTGTGAGAGATTTGTTGCCACTATCAATCAAAATTGTGAGTTAAATAGTTGCTTCCTATATTTTATTTCTGCTTAGATATATTTATTAATGAATCAAGGATTTTTTTCCTTGGGAGAAAAGTCACTTATATTAATTCCCTCTCTCTCCAAATTTCATCTCTAAGCAGAAACCTTGAGCTCTTCTGGTAAATAATGAGAATCTTAAATTAGGACTACATTCAATTCAGTAGTATATAGTCATCGTCTTTTTCCATTCATTTTCTGTGTGGATGAATTTTCTTACCTTTAGGATCAGATAATCAGCACTGAAAAGATCATCAGTCACATCAGAAGTCTTTTGCTCACCTTCACAGGCAAAGAGCAAACGCCAATGGAGTGACTATTAAATCAAGAGTATGAGTAATTTATTTTATAGTCATCTGAAAGGACTGATTGTTTCTCATTGATTCATGACTGGCCTTGAAGGCAAGTGGCAGTCACGGTTGTATCTCTATTGTCTGGCAAGTTAGAAAGATGAAGGGGAGTTTTGTAAATAAACTTGCTGAGTAGAGAAACTGCATTTGTGATCTTGTCGTGCTACAGAGATTTGAATCAACACTTCTAGTGAATTTAAATGTAGTTTTTTTGGGTGTTGTTTTTTTAGCTTAGCATTTAAAGAATGACACCTAGAATTACATGTGCTCTAGAGTTTCTATAACACATCTTGGAGCAGCGATTTGAAGTCAACATCCTAACAGCAGCATAAATAATGGTTATTCCTTGAGTTAAGACAGATAGACTTCTGGAACTGTAGAAAAGTCTGTTACCTCAAAAGACAAGGATTTGTCTAAATCTCTTATGTGTATGCATGGGGGTTTTAGGACCTCCCTATAAGGGTAGCTGATGACCAACTCAGGCAATGGAGTTTTTTTAAAAAAACACTATGACCTAAGGTTATAAATGCAGCAAAAGATATGAAAATCTCCTGTGTTAGTCCATGCTTGCACTGCTATAAAGAAATACTTCGGACTGGGTAATTTATAAAGAAAAGAGGTTTAATTGGCTCATAGTTCTGCAGGCCGTACAGGAAGCATGGTGGCATCAGCTTCTGGGGAGGCCTCAGGAAACTTAGAATCCTGGCAGAAGACGAAAGGGAAGCTAGCACATCTCACATGGGCAGAGTAGGAGGAAGAGGGGGTGGGATGCTACACACTTTTAAACAACCCGATCTTGTGAGAACTCTTATCGTGAGAATAGCACCAAAGGGGGAAATCTGCCCCCATGATCCAATCACCTCCCACCAGGCCCACCTCCAATAATGGGGATTACAATTTGACATGAGATTTGGGTGGGGATACTCATCCAAACTATATCCGCTCCTATTCATTTTACCTCTTTAAATGCCATTTCTCTAGTTGAAACTTTATTAATCTATACTGATTTACTTCAGTAGCATCATTCATTTATTCTTTGTTCACTATTCATAAACATTTGTTGTTCAGATAGTATCTGCCTTGTGCTGTGCAGAGCAATAAAAGATAGTCTCTTTCCTCATGGAGCTCCCAGGCTGACTAGGCGATAGTAGTAAGATGGACACCCACATAGATGGGAAGTCAAAAGGGGTTTTCTGGAAAAGGTAATAACAGATATGAATTATAAGAGATAGTCAGGAATTTTCCAGATGAAGAAGCAGAGACAGAGTATTCCAAGTAGAAGAAACAACTTGTGGGAAGGTGTTTTGAAAGAAGAACATATGGGAGACGAGTAATACTTCAGTTGAATGAATGAAGCTCTATATCAGGATGTTGCTGCTCTTCATCTCTATATTATTTTTATACTACTTTTTTTTTTTTTAAGATAGGGTTTCACCATGATGGCCAGGCTGGTCTTGAACTCCTGACTTCAGGTGATCCACCCACATTGGCCTCCAAAGTGCTAGGATTACAGGCGTGAGCCACCGCGCTTGGCCTTGTATACTACTTTTTTAAGCTGGAGAAGGAATGTGATTCTTTTTAATGCACAAGCTTAAATTCTGCTTAAAATGTTAATATATTTATTCTCAAGATGTGATTGATAAAATGGACTCTTCGAAAAGAATCCCTACCACTGAAAATATTCACATAGAACTAGATTATTCAGAATTGATATTTTAGGGGACATCTGAAGACCCTGCTTTTTTCTTCTAGCTCTAACCCTTTCTTCCATGCTATAACCATACTCTTAGAGAAATTGGTTTGCCTATATTATTTGTTTCCTTACTGCATATTAGTTAAATGTAACACAAGAAAGGTGTAAATCATACATATACATACCAAAGAATTTTTAAAAAGTGAACACATCTGTAAAAATGAACATTAGCAGAACTCTAAAATCCCGCATTATTTCCCTTCCAGTCACTACCTTCAGCCTCATATCAATTGTTACTCCTCCCCACTCCCCGTCAAAAGTAACTTCTTCCTCCAGCCTGGATGACATAGTGAAATCCTGTCTCTACAAATACAGAAAAATTAGCCAGGTGTGATGATGAGCACCTGTAGTCCCAGCTACTCAGGAGGCAGAGGTAGGAAGAGGATTGCTTGAGCCAGAGAGGTGGACATTACAATGAGCCGAGCTTGTGCCACTGCACTCCAGGCTAGGTGACAGAGAGAGACCCTATCACACACAAAAAAGTTACTTCATCCTAATGTCTGTCACCATCAATCAGTTTTGCCTGTTTTTAAACTTCACATAGGTAAAATCATTCAGTGTCTTCTCTTAGGTCAGGCTTCCTTTGTTTCGTTCATTATTATGTTTTTGAGATTCATTCATGCTATTTCGTATAGCAATAGTTCATTCTTATTATATTATATATATATATATATTTATATATATATACACACACACACACATCTATATATACCTATATATATATATATACAAACACACATATATATATATATATATATATTTTTTTTTTTTTTTTTTTTTTGAGACAGAGTCTCGCTCTGTTGCCCAGGCTGGAGTGCAGTGGTACAATCTTGGCTCACTGCAACCTCCACCTCCCTGGCTCAAGTGATCCTCCTGCCTCAGCCTCCTGGCCTCATTACTGTATAATATAATATTTCATTGTTTGACTACACTACACTTGATGTACTCTACTATTGAGGCATTTGGCTTGTTTACGTTTTGGGGGCTTTTATGAATGCTTCTGCTAGGAACATTCTAGCAGATGCCTTTTGGTATACATCTTACCATAAACATTTCTGTTGGACCTGTTTCTAGGAGTGACACTGAAGATTTTAGAGAATGTGTATGTTCAGCTTTAGTAGATACTATCAAACAGTTTTCTGAAGTAGTTTTACCAGTTTACACTCTCACAAATAATGACTAAGAGTTTCAGCTGTGCCATGTCCTCATCTGCACTTGATATAACTCATTGCATTTTTATTTCTGCCCTTACTGCTCTGCTGAAACTGCTCTTACCAAAATAAATCTGACGTTTTTTATCCTCATGTTACTTGTCCATTTTGCAGTATTGATGATCTTAATTGCTTCATCCTTGAAACTTCCTATTCCTTTAAATACTGTGATACTGGCCTCCTGTCTTTCTCCTACCACTGCAAACTCTTCTCCTCAATTTACTTCTCAGCTCTTTGATCTCTCTCCATCCCTTAAATGCAAGTGTTCCCCAAGTGTCCCCCTTTGTTTTCACTCTAATACATACTCCTTGGGTGATTTTTAAATCTTCTTTAATGGTTTCATCTACCACCTACATGAGGAAGGTGTCCAAATGTATATCTGGCCCAAATTTCTTTTCTGAGTGCCAGAACTGCTTATACAGCTTTCTATTGAAATATTCCACTTGGATTTCCAAAGATACTTTAAACATATACCTATTTAAATATATTACAATTTATCATTCAACTGTTGATGTACATGTAGGTTGTTTCTTGTTTTTGCTATGTTTTTCTCCTTAATAACATTTGTTTCTTTTCTTATATTTCCCGTTTTAGTGAATAGTGCCACATCCACTCAGTTGCCCAAGCCAGCAACTTGAGAATTATTCTTTACCACTATACATTACCCACCCTTATCATGAGCCCACCCTTCTCCTACATCCCATTTACTTGGTCACAAATCCTAATAGTTTTAACTCCTGAACTTTTTTTCCCCTCTGTCCTATAGACTTTATCCAATCAGGCCCTTTTGATTATCAGTATCAGTACCATTTATTCAATACTGGCTGTGTGCTTTTAATGTACATCAAATAATTTAACCCACAATAACTCTGTGAGGATGGTAGTTTTATCCCAATTATACAGATGAGAAAACTGAGGCTCAGAAAGACTGTCTTATATAAGGTTACACAGCTGCTAAATGGTGCAGAGGGTGAGACAGGATTGGAATTCAAGACTGTCTGACTTCAAAGCCTGTGCCCTTAACCGTGATACTCTGCTGAACTACAGTTACCATTCTCAACAACAGCAACTTTTTTGGACTCCCTGGCTACAATCGTGCTTTCTCTAATTGATGTCACTTCTTTATTTTAAATCCTTCAATGGCTCCTGCTTGCTAAGAACCTGATAAAGTCTAAGTTCTTAGCATGGGATACTCTCTCTCTATGTCTGGACCTTACTGTTCTTTTTAGCTTTACATCTCTCCTCTTTACCTCTGTGCTCCAGCTATGCTGAAACACATGCAGCAACCCAGGTGTATTGCAGTCACTTTTATACTTTTGTGCCTTTCTAATTACTTCCTTTTCTTCTTTGCCTGGCTAACTCATTTGTCCTTCAAGACACCATTTAGATCCCCCAGACATTCTATTGAGAAACATTTCCTGACTTCTAAACCATTTTGGTGCATGTTCTCTATGCTCTTAGTATACCCGTGCTCTATCATAGCACTAGCACATGTTTCTATCATTGTAATTATCACACCTCGAACAAATTGATTGTTCCCTTTTTGCCTCCTCATTAGAATGACAACACCCTGAGGACCCGTGCTATTTTAATCCTTTTTTTTTTCTTTTGTAACCACAGTGCCTAGCGTATGGAAGCATTCCACAAATATTTGTTGGCTAACTAGTTTTAAATTGAACATAAAAGTACCTGTTCTTGTACACATTGATTTTTATTATCTCTAGGTTTTGTTTTTGTTTTGGATTTGGAGGTGTAGATAACTGAAGCAATAACAACTTATTCTACATAGTAGCTTATACCTCGCAATCTTCATGTGATTGACACAAAACTGGGTTTGCCTTCCCTATGTCAAGGTTAGTAGAAATTCTAGCACAGATTCATAGACTGGCTTGTAGAATCCTTGGAAGGAACTTGGCAGCTTCAGCTTACCTAGGGACATTCTCTTAAAATAATGGAAAACTCAAGTTGAAAAAAACAACAAAGGGAAAAAGAAATAATAATGGAAAACATGGAGTCCTCTATGGTAAGAAATACCTACTCCAAGTGGTAAAAAGTGGTAGTAGTTCTGGACTGCATGGTATAAACCAAGATTCTCAGAGGTTTCATGAAACTCAGTTGGTGCTTTTAGAGTCTTCCTTTGCCTTTGAAACTACAGCAACTTTCTTTAGTCTAAATGAAAGACTAAGGACAAAACATCCAGGTCACCCCTTTCTGACGGCTTAAACAAGTATGTGCTTATTTTTATACCTTAGAACAATTTAATAATATGTGGCATTTATTTATATATATTAATTTTCTGTGTTAATTGTGGTGGGAGTGTAAAAACTAGTCCTCACTCTTATGTTTATTGTCTGTTGTAATGACTATATAATAGTCAAAGTAGTATATAATCAATTTATAAAATGTAACAAGCAAGCCCATTCCTTCAATAGGGCAAATGGGATGGTCACCATGTGCTCTGCCCTTTTTGTAGAGGGTGAGGAGGGGATACCGTAGTCCTTTTTCTAAATGCCACTGGCTCTGGATGTGGTGGCTGATACTTGTAATCTCAGTACTTTGGGAGACCAAGGTGGGCAGATCACTTGAGGTCAGGAGTTTGAGACCAGCCTGGCCAATGTGGTGAAACCCCATCTCTATTAAAAATACAAAAAAATTAGCCAGGTGTGGTGGTGGGCACCTGTAATCCCAGTTACTAGGGAGGCTGAGGCAGGAGAATCACTCTGCTGGGAGGCAGAGGTTACAGTGAGCCAAGATAGTGTCACTGAACTCCAGCCTATGCAACAGAGCCAGACCCTGTCTAAATAAATAAATATAAATGCCACTAAAATTCAATTTTAAATCTTTTGGACAAAGGAAGGGGAGGGATTAGGAAGAGGCAAGAGAGGGGGCTCCTGAGGTACTAGGTAATGTTATTCTTATATGTTCATTTTGATATTTTATTGATCTTTATACTTATGTTTTATGTACTTTTTTATATGTACCTTATATTTCATTAAAATGTTTTAAACAATTCTAGAAATTTAGAAATTTCTATCATTAAACATTTCTCTAAGGGACCTATGAAAGATGTTAATGGTGAGGTTCTTTTCCAGTGCCCTTATTTTGCATGGTCCACCATGGGTTGAGAAGCCCTAGCCTAGGGGTGTGTACATTCTAAGTGGAGTGGGAAAACAGTGAAGGACAAGATTAGCATGGGCAAGAGTCTTTAGGGAAAACAAAATATCTATTCATTCAGTAAACAATTAATTGGGCATAAGTCATATATGGAATACTGTACTGATACAGAAAACTTTGGCCGGGCATGGTGGCTCAAGCCTATAATCCCAGCACTTTGGGAGGCCGAGATGGGCAGATCAGCTGAGATCAGGAGTTGGAGACCAGCCTGGCCAAATGGCGAAACCCCATCTCTACTAAAAATACAAAAATTAGCTGGGTGTGGTGGTGGGCACCTGTAATCCCAGCTACTTGGGAGGCTGAGTCGGGAGAATTGCTTGAACCCAGGAGGCAGAGGTTACAGTAAGGTGAGATCATGCCAATGTATTCCAGTTGGGCAACAGAGTGAGACTCCATCCCAAAAACAAACAAACAAGCAAAACACAATAACTTGAAGGAGACCAAAGGTCAGGGTTGGAGGGGAAAAATAAAATGTGGATGCTGTCAATTAATTCTGATTGTAGCTATCTACTAGTCTTTATAGAATAATATAAATAAGCAATGCTTATTTGGCATTTGCTGTTTACTAAGATATTTACATGTATTAACTCCTTTCATCAGCACAGTAACATTATGAAGTAGGCACTACTACCAGTATCTCATTTTATAGATGAGGAAACTGAGGTACAGAGATCCTAAAGTCACTCAGCCAGGAAATAATGGAGCTAATGTTCAGGCTCAATGGTCAGAGTCCCTGTTTGTCTCCTCAAAATCACTATGCTTTGTGAAATTAATGCAAAGACTATCAAAGGAGATGTAGGTTGATCTGGAGGCACTATTTGAAGATAGTCAGTGATCCTGCTTCCAGTACTCTGTTGTTTATGTGTTTTGGAGCTCTGTGTGAATGCCTTTTCTTCTTTTTACAGACATGGCTGGATTCCGCCAAAGAAATAAAAAAGCAGGTTCGTGGTAAGTGGATATAGCTCTTTTTATAGTTTGTTCTTTCTTTTAGTAGGTCAGAGGATTTCCAACCATTTCTGGCTGTGAGTCAGTCACTTTAGAATCCTGACTACTTCAGAGTGCTTTGAAATTGAGATAAAGCCTTCTCTTGGAAGGAGGAGATTCCATAATAGAAAAATATAGCAGAGGTGGATACTATTGAGATGTAGGTCAGATTTTGTTGATTTTTTTTTACAACTGGGCAAAGTTGGGGAAGATAGGAAGAGTTGGGAGTAACAGAAGGTGGAAAAGAACAAAGATGAGAAAAGAAAAAGGATATGGGAGTCAGCTCTCAAAATGGTAGTGACTGAAACTGCAGTTGCCTGCTAGGAGTTTGCAGCCAGATCCTATTCCTTTTAAATTGTTCTGAACTATTGCATTATAAATTTTATGTTTTCCTCCTATGGTTGTTTGCATCCCTTTTAACAGCCCTCTTCCAAACTGTAATATAAAGGACTGTGGAAGAAAAAAAGAATGGAAGAACAAGAATTGCTTGCCACTGACCCTTCTGACAATGCGGCTTTGCTCCTAGCTCTAAGCCCTCTAATGTATAGTCCTGCTTTACACCCTGATAAGACTGATATCCCGGGATAAATATTTCTGGGTTGAAAAAAGTATAGATTCATATTTTGCAATCCCAGACTCAGTGGCTAATTAAGACTACCTGACCTTTTAGTTTAGTTTTGAAGAAACTTCCAGGAAATGCTATAGTTGTTATTTATCATGATTAGTAAGTTTTTCTTTCACCTGAAAACAAACTTTACTTTTCAGTTGTTTCTTAGAAGAAAACAATTGTTATGATGAAATGTTTTCCTTTAGACCCTGTTTGTAATTGCTTTAGTTTTCTTAAGTAAAGAAACAAAATACTCTTGGACTGATAACTCTCTGCATTTGCTTTCTACCTATAAAAGCTTGCTTTAAAATGCAAGTCACAGCAAAAAGTATTAATAATATTTGAGACACCACAAGAAAAGTATAACTCCTTGCTCCTTTCAACGAAAATATTTTTAATATGAAATATTACTCAGGAGCATATGATTATATAAGAAGATTCTTTAGGAGGAAAAATTAACAGAGTTTTTGATGAGTAAAAAAGAATATCTAGTGGATTGTCTTCCTGGATATTAAAAAAAATCTTGCTAAGAAAAGGAACCTAAATATTTTTCAGTTAAAAAAAATTACAGAATAATAAAAACATTTCTTTCAATATGGGGGGGGGGAAAAAAACCCATGTCCCTTACAAAAACTTTAATAGGGAATCAAATTGTAAACATTTTTTTAAGCCGAAGAGAAGAATAACATTTATTGCAAAAGTGGGGTTTTTTTTAAGTTTTTTTTTTTAATCACACAAGTAATATATACCCATTGTAAGAAATTTAAACATTATAGGAAATTCTCATGAAGAATGTCGAGTCTTCTAAATCTTGTCCTCTGGATATAATCACTGTTAAACTGATAGAATCTGCAAGATTTTCTTCTAGGCATATATAAATTTTGCTTTTTAAAAATACAAGTATGTTATACATAGCTTTTAAATTTAATTTTTAAAATAGATGTTATAAATATGCAGTATAAAATAAAAAGATACATATGAGTATAGTACGAGGTAAATCTCCCTTCTTTCCTTATCCTAGTCATGCAGTTTTCATTCCTAGAAGCAACCATGGTAACTTGAGTTCTTTCCAGAAATGGTCTGAGTGTAATAATATATGATATATATTTTAAATATGTACATATGTTTTTAGAGACAGGGTTTCACTCTGTCACTCAGGCTGGAGTCAAGTGGCGCAGTCCTAGCTCACTGTAGCCTTCAACTCCTGGACTCAAGGGATCCTCCCTCCTCAGTCTCCAAAGTGCTGGGATTACAGGTGTGACCCACCACGTGTGGCTGGTCTGAATGTATATAGACATACATGAAAGTGTGTTTTAGTATAAATATGCAACCAATCTTTTTTGTTTAACATAATTTAGAGTGCTATCCATATCAATATATATACATTTATTTCATCTCTTAATTTTAGGCCAGGCTTAATGGCTTATGCCTGTAATCCCACTTTGGGATACTGAGGAAGGAGTATTGCATGAGCCCATGGGTTTGAGACCAGCCTAGGCAACATAGGGAGACCCTGTCTCTACAAAAAATTTAAAATTACCTGAGTGTTATGGTGCATGCCGGTAGGCCCAGCTACTCAGGAGGCTGAGGTGGGAGGATCACTTGGGCCTGGGAGATCGAGGCTACAATGAGCCATGATCATGCCACTGCATTCCAGCATCTGCGACAGAGTGAAACCTTATCTCAAAATACTACTACTACTACTACTAGTACTAATTTTTAAGTGATTATGCACACACTATATGGGTCCTATTGATGGGCATTTTGGGTTAATCCCAATGGTTTACTATTACAAACAAGCTTGCAGTGAATATATTTATATGTATATCTCTGTATACCTATATAAATGTCTATAGATAAATTCCTAGAAGTATAATAAAAATTATGACTATTAAAATTATTACAGATATTCAATAATATTTTACATTTAGTTGTCATATCTCTTTAGTTTTCATTAATCTGGAACAGTTCCTGAGTCCTTAAAGTATTTCATAATATTGACAGGTTTTTATTTTTATTTTTTGAGACACAGTCTTGCTCTGTCACCCAGGCTGGAGTGCAGTGGCACCATCTCGGCACTGCAGTTTCCACCTCCCAGGTTCAAGAGATTTTCCTGCCTCAGCCTCCCAAGTATCTGGGATTACAGGCACCCACAACCATGCCCGCTTTTTTGTATTTTTAGTAGAGATGGGGTTTCACCATGCTGGCCAGGTTGGTCTTGAACTTCTGACCTCAGGTGATCTACCCACCTCAGCCTCCCAAAGTGTTGAGATTACAGGCATGAACCACCATACCTGGCTAATAGTGACAGTTTTGAAGAATACAGATGAATTATTTCATTTTAATTCATTAATTTATTTATTTAGTTTTTGGAGACAGAGTCTTGCTCTGTTGCCAGGCTAAAGTGCAATGGCATGATCTGGGCTCACTGCAACTTCTGTCTCCCGAGTTCAACAGATTCTCCTGCCTCAGCCTCCTGAGTAGCTGGGACTACAAGCACACACCACCACGCCCAGCTAATTTTTGTATTTTTAGTAGAGACAAGGTTTCACCATGTTGGTCAGGATGGTCTCAATCTCTTGATCTCATGATCTGCCTGCCATGGCCTCCCAAAGTGCTGGGATTACAGGTATGAGCCACCACGCCCGGCCCAGATGAGTTATTTTATAAATGGTCAGTTTAACCTTGTCTGATATTTCTTCATGGTTAGATTCAGGTTATGCACTTTTGGGAGGAATGTCACTACAGTGTTGCTGAATTAGAAGACAGAAAGTTTAATGTTAACATTTTTTAGAGCTTTTCCAGCTACATTTTTTTCTTTCACTAAATATTCTCCATGAAGTGTTATTAATTATTTCTTCCATATTCTAGAAATGGTCACTGACTAAAGCTTATTTTTAATATTTTTTGAATCCCAAATGATTAACTTTTTTAGCTTTCCTGTTGCATTTAACCCTGAGCTTGCTTACATGAAACTGGGTAATTGTTTTAGTAGTCTCCAAAGCTCATAAATGTTGCATGGAAAAGAATAGGAACTGAAAGTTCTTATGAAATATTCCTACGTTGGCCAGACTAATCTTGAACTTCTGACCTCAAATGATCTGCCCAACCCATCCTCCCAAAGTGCTGGGATTACAGGTGTGAGCCACTGCGTCCAGAGACAAAGTCTTACTCTGTCACCCAGGCTGAAGTGCAGTGGCATGATCTTGGCTCACCGCAACCTCTGCCTCCTGGGTTCAAGCGACTCTCCCACCTCAGCCTCCTGAGTAGCTGGGATTACAGGCGCCCACCACCACGCCCGGCTAATTTTTTTTTATTTTTTATTTTTAAGTAGAGATGGGGTTTCACAAGTTGGCCAGGCTGGTCTTGAACACCTGAACTTGTGATCCACCTGCCTCAGCCTCCCAAAGTGCTGGGATTACAGACGTGAGCCACTGCGCCCGGCCTGCATTTCTTTTTTAAAAATATTTTTTTTCCCTGGAGCTTTAGCATTCCCATATGACCTACACAACAATGCCATGAGATCAGTTACTTTATTTCATTCAATCAGTCAGCAAATATTTCTTGAGTACCTATTGAGGCAGGAGAATAGGACCTGGAAGCTTGTTTTTTTTAAGTCTATATCAAGAATTATAAGTTAACAATGGATAGATTGATGTGATTTTATCATATTTGAAAGTCAAACAGTAGGTGGTATTGGTTTGTGATATACACTGAAAATACTTCCCCTACTCTCCTTCTGAGAAACAATTATGAGTTTGTCTTTCTAATCTAAGTCTCATGTAAAGTTTCTGCAATATGAAGCATTAGAAGTGAGTCGGGCCAGGCACGGTGTCTCACGCCTGTAATCCTAGCACTTCAGGAGGCTGAGGCAGGTGGGTCACTTGAGATCAGGAGATCAAGACCATCCTGGCCAACATGGTGAAACCCCATCTCTACTGAAAATACAAAAATTAGCTGGGCGTAGTGGCGCTTGCCTGTAACCCAGCTATTCAGGAGGCTGAGGCAGGAGACTCGCTTGAACCAGAGGTTGACAGATCTGTCAGAGGTTGCAGTGAGCCAAGATTGTGCCACTGCACTCCAGCCTGGCAACATAGTGAGACTCCATCTCAAAAATAAAAAAGAGGAAGTGAGTCGATGATAAGTATTAGTATCTGACTAACTTTGAGATACCCTTGTTATATGGTCTGGAATTTGCCTTTTAGTTCGTATGTTGAAGGAAGGAAAATGTTGACTATTTCTAAGGAAATACTATATTAAATATTTTGGTATGCTTAAAAGTACACATTAAGACATTCAAACTAATTCAAATCATAATCTGCATATTTTCATTGTAAACTATTAGCAATAAAATGGTATTTGGAGATGAAACACTATGGACACAAAACACAGAATGATATTTGACACATAGATGTTTATAGCAGGATAGCAGAGTCCAGTGGTTAAAAGCATGGGCTTTGGCTGGGCCCGGTGGCTCACACCTGTAATCCCAGCACTTTGGGAGGTCAAGGCAAGCGGATCATAAGGTCAAGAGATTGAGACCATCCTGGCCAACATGGAGAAACCTGTCTCTCCTAAAAATACAAAAATTAGCTGGGCGTGGTGGCACACGCCTATAATCCCGGCTACTTAGGAGGGTGAGGCAGAAAAATTGCTTGAACCCAGGAAGCAGAAGTTGAGCCAAGATCGTGCCACTATAGTCCAGTGTAGCAACAGAGCAAGATTTCATCTCAAAAAAAAAAAAAAAAAAAAGCATGGGATTTAGAGTAAGAGAACCCTTGGTTAACTAGCTGTGTACTTCCCTAAGCATTTGTTTCTTCATATATAAAATGAATTAATGCTACTATAAAATGAATTAATACCTTCCTCCTTGAGTTTCTGTGAGGATTAAATGTGTTAATGTATGTAAGAGGGCTGGCTTAGTGGCTGGCATGCAATAAGTCCTGAACAAAATGGCAACTCTTAGCATCATAACCAATTACACTTATTTGGGCTGAGACCAGGCCTTACTCTTAGGTAAGCCAACAGTCATGCTAGAAAAACCCTGAAGGGAAGCCATCAGCTGGAAAAATGGAAATGCATTCTCCATTTAACCTTTACTCATTATCTCTGATTTTCATTGTAGTTCAAAAATATGACACATTCTTATGAGTCTTAGGATTAAACTCTTGTGGTTTTCATACCTGAAATATTTTTATTAGAACTATAGTTTCTGAGAGCCACCTATATTACCTCTTCTTGTTTCTAAAATAACTGCCTGTCTCACCCATATTATTGAGAAGAATGCTTTTGTTTGAGATGCTGTTGACAGATCTCACAAATATACCATAACCAAAAAATAAACTTTATGGGTTACGTGAATGACCTTCTGAGGACCCAGAGTCATACACTGCTTAATGGTGTTTCTATTAATGATGGACCACATATACAGTGGTGGTCCTATAAGATTATAATACAATTTTTTTTTAAGACAGGGTCTTTTTTTTTTTTTGAGACAGGGTCTCGCTCTGTTGCCCGGGCTGGAGTGCAATGGTGCAATCACAGCTCACTACAGCCTCAACCTCTTGGGCCCAAGTGATCCTCCCATCTCAGCCTCCCAAGTAGTTGAGACCACAGGCATGTGCCACCACAACTGGCTAATTTTTTTTATTTTTGTAGAGTTAGGGTCTCCCCATGTTGTTCAGTCTGGTCTCGAACTCCCAGGCTTAAGCAATCCTCCCACCTTAGCCTCCCAAAGTGCTGAGATTACAGGTGTGAGCCACTGTGCTAAGCAGAGACAGAGTCTTGCTGTGTCACGCAGGCTGAAGAGCAGTGGTTCAGTCAATTCACTATAACCTTAAACTCCTATGCTCAAGGGATCCTCCTGCCTCAGCCTTCTGAGTAGCTGGGACTATGGGCATGCACCACCATATCTGGGTAATACTTATATTTTTTGCAGAGACAGGATCTCACTTTCTTGTCTAGGCTGGTCTCAAACTCCTGGCCTCAAGTGATCCTCCTGCCTCAGCCTCCCAAAGTGAATAATATCATATTTTTACTGTACCTTTTCTGTGTCGAGATATACAAATATTTACCAGTATGTTACAGTTACCTACAGTATTCAGCACAGTAACATGCTGTACAGGTTTGTAGCTGAGGAGCAATAGACTATATCACGTAGCCTAGGTGTGTAGTAAGCTAAACCATCTTGATTTGTGTAAACACACTATGATGTTTGCGTGATAACGCGGCATTTCTCAGAGTATCTCTGTCATTAAGTGAGGCATGTCTGTATATAGATCACATTTTGAAAACCATTGCTACAAACAAGTTGACTTTTAAGATGGTTTTCCTTATGTTATTTTGCCTTTGTAGTTCTAATCCTTTATAAATAAAACTATTATATTAAGTCAGGCAAAGAAATGAGATCCTCTAGCTTGAATCTTTAGGTGATATCTAAGAAGCTTTCTTCTTTTTAAAAAAATTATTTTATCCACCAAGCATGAAAATATTTAAAGATACATTAATGAAAAAAGAGAAATATTTGAATATTTTGAGGTACTTCAAACAATTAGAAACTTGGATATAAACATGAAATTCTTTTGTGTTTATTTTTATAGGTATCCCTTGGAATTTTACATTTAATGTGAAGTTTTATCCACCTGACCCAGCACAGTTAACAGAAGACATAACAAGGTAAATAAGTGATAGTTAAATATGTAATTTTTATGTAGAGTAATGTGTATGATAAGATAGTAATTCTTACCACCATAAGCTCTGCTAATTCCATAT
The DNA here is from genome assembly GCF_030222135.1 of Aotus nancymaae. Classification (NCBI taxonomy): domain Eukaryota; kingdom Metazoa; phylum Chordata; class Mammalia; order Primates; family Aotidae; genus Aotus; species Aotus nancymaae. Next base: position 25,600,325 of record NW_026988467.1, read on the forward strand.
TCAGAACTGAAGAAAAATAATGAATTAAGTAGCCTAAGGTTGAAAGTTTCTGGTCACTTCAAGGCAGGCGTACAAATAAGTGAGCCTAAAAGGCTTAAGTATCTGTGACCTGTATCACAAGTATCAGGAAATTGGTGGGGAAATTGTCCTTGCTTATCATGGGTATTATGCCAACCTGTGGACAGGGCTTCTACCAGCACCCTCCAAAGGGCAAGACACAAAAATAGTGGTAAAGTGGCTCTACTGTTTTTTTTGGTCTCTTTTCATACTCCTTTCCTACCATGTTTCTTCTTATAGGTATCAAAAAAGCTGAAAGTCTAAGTGTTATTATTATTTCTTCCTATCTCCCTTTTAAAATGTTTGATGAAGTACTTGGTCCACTGAACTGAATCTTCCTTGGAGCCCACCTAATTTGTGAAATCTTTCACTCTTTAAAAACAACCTACTGATGTCTTTTAAGAAAATAGCTTTTATTGGATTCTATAAAAATATTAACTAAAAAAATAAAATGGAAAATCAATATATTATAAAGCACTACTGTGCATATTTATATCCATGACATCTTGCATAGGGTCTTACCCACAGTAGATGTCTGGCAAATGTTTGTTAATTAAACTGTTGGTTATTGAGTAACTGCTTTCCATTTCTGATTTTGCTGCCAACTATCTGATTCCAGGCAGACTTACAGTCTCTAGGCCTCAGTTTCCATATCTCTCAAATAAGAGAATAGACTAATCTCTTAAGAAATCTGAGTATTAAGTTCTGTAAAAGGTCAATACCATTTTTTTCTTATTATCATCTAGTTATCCTCAGTACATTCTTGAAGTTGAGATGCCAGATCTCTGCCTTAAAAAGTTCTTTTAGTTATTTCTTTTTCACAGTAATATTTGTCTTTTGGAATTGCTAATCATCTTTCTTTATCTAGGCTTATGTATAAAACAAAACACATATCTAAAAATCTTTGCTAATTATTTACATTTCAGAGGAGTTTAAAATTTTTGTGCCTTGTTTGGCATTGCTCTGACATTTAAAAAAACATGTATGTGGCCAGGCACAGTGGCTTATGCCTGTAATCCCAGCACTTTGGGAGGCCGAGGCGGGCAGATCACTAGGTCAGGAGATTGAGACCATCCTGGCTAACATGGTGAAACTCCATCTCTACTAAAAATACAAAAAATTAGCCAGGCATGGTGGCACATGCCTGTAATCCCAGCTACTCGGGAGGCTGAGGCAGGAGAATCACTTGAACCCAGTAGGTGGAGGTTGCAGTGAGCCAAGGTCATGCCATTGCACTCCAGCCTGGGCAACAAGAGTGAAACTCCATCTCAAAAAAAAAAAAAAAAATGTATGTTATGACTAATTATGGCAAAAACTATTGCTGATGCACATGTTATTTAATATGATAGAAGCAAGGATATTATTCTAATTAATTTAGGAATTGTCAATTTAATAATACTTTCCTGTTTCATAAAACAGTCTGAATTGGTCAACTCAACTCAGTCAGTTAGAACACGTGTTAAGGAAGTCAGGGCCATAGGGGCAAATGTTACACTGATGGAGAGAAAAGTGTCTGAATGCAGTAAGGCAATCACTTGGTTTGTTGGATTGAACTGTTTTAACTGCAAACTGCGATTCCCAACAGTTTAGTACACAGATGGAGTTAGTCTTACAAGGTGGCTAATAGTGTGTAGAAGGCTGCATGCGACTTAACTCATCTTCGAGACAAAATACACCAGAATATTTATATCCTAGTGAAAATGTGTCAGTAATATCATCTTTGTATATGAAGGGCAATATCTGCATACTTGGCAAAGCAATGTGATAGAAAAGAAAGGGCCTGGTTTTGGAGCCAGTCTTTATTACTACCTGACACTGAGCACACTAAGCCTCTGAGCTGCTTTCTCATCTATAATCTGACAATGATACCCACCCTCACAAGTTTGTGTGTGTGTGTATGTGTGTGTGTGTGAAGATTAGGTGAGATAATTTGTATATCTGGCGTGCGTACTTAGTATACTTAAAAATATATTAGTTTCATTACTTCCTTTAGACTTTCCCAACTTTTCCTCTTTCTAAACACGTGTCCAACATAGTTACAGTATTTTTTTAAGTTTTAATATGGAAAAATTTCAAACACACAGAAAGAGAGAAATAATAGTGCAATGAACGACCATATTCCCACCACCTAGATTGAACAATTATTAATATTATCTTTACTTAATTGCTCTCTTTTCTTGTTTCTCCTTATTTTTTTCTCTCTCCCTTTTTCTTTCTCCCCTTTTCTCCTTTTTCTCTCTCTATATTTTATTATTGTTGTTGTTGCTGACATAACGTCTTTTCTCTTTTGGCTGTAGATATTATTTATGTCTTCAGCTTCGGCAGGACATAGTTGCAGGACGTCTGCCCTGTTCCTTTGCAACCTTAGCATTGTTAGGTTCTTACACCATCCAGTCTGAACTGGGAGACTACGACCCAGAACTCCATGCTGTGGATTATGTTAGTGATTTTAAACTGGCCCCGAATCAGACCAAGGAACTTGAAGAGAAGGTCATGGAACTGCATAAGTCATACAGGTGAATATGTCTCGAGGGTTTGTTCAGTGTTTGTTTTGGCAATGAGTTTAAATACTTAACATGGTATTGGTTCAGTGTTTGCCTAAGAGGGAGCATGGTGCCATAGAAAGAGTTTCCTCCACTGTTTGACTTTGGGCAGGTCACTTAACCTCTCTTAATCTAAGCTTTCTCATCAGAGTAATGGGCATTGCATTGTAGGATGAAAACTAAATGAGGTAATATATGTAAAGCACTTAGCGCAGTTGCTGGTTCAGTGCTCAGCAAATGGCAGCTATTATTATTTTTGTCGCCTTACCTTTTATTTTTTATCAGATTTAAAACTCACTATGCTGCATTAGGTGCCTTAAGATCCTTAGAATAGGGGTTTTTAATTTGAGATCTTTATACATGGATAGATTTCAGAGGGCCCATGAAACTCTTGGAGGGATTTTTAAAAGTCTTTATTAAATTCACTGACTATCCTGCTTTTTTTACCTGAAAATGATTGGTAATGTTGGGAGGTATCAAGTGATCAAGAGCAAGAGTTTAGAGTCAGTCTGAGCTGGGTTGAAATGTTGACCTTGGTTCCGACCTTGTGACCTTAAGTCATTCAATTATAACTTCTCTGAGCCTCATGTTTCTTATATTTCTGATGGAGATTATTACCTCAGAGAAAATAGGGTGACTGTTAGGTTTAGAAAAGGTATTGTGGGCTGAGCGTGATGACTCATACCTGAAATCCTAGCACTTTGGGAGGCCAAGGCAGGAGGGTCCCTTGAACCTGGGAGGTCAAGGCTGCAGTGAGCCAAGATCACATCGTTGAAAGGTAATGTGTGTAAAATACTGAATACAATGTCACAATGTCTTTCACATGGTAAAAATTCAATAAATATTAGCTAGTATTAAAGTGCCAGAATAATTTGTGTTTCTTCCTACCTGCTGTAGCTAAGTTCTATAAACTGCCTTAGTATATTAATGTGAAAGTCTGACCTTGGCCTTGAGTTAGTACCCTAAGTTATGTTAGCATGAGTTAGGTTACAAATATCCAAAGGGTGACACTGCTCAAAGAGAAATCCAAAGAGTGGTCCTGGTAGGCTTGCCATGGTAGTAAAAAATATTCTTTCTAGTCATTGAGCCATCTTGTTCATTTTGGGGTAGTTGGAATAGGATTGCATGGATTGGGATGCTTCAAATGAGAGATCTTTAACTTAAGGTGCCTTAATTCTGGGTGCCTTATTGCCCCTGTAGGTTCAGGTACCTCGGTCATGAGGACTGTACTAAGGACTTTAAAGTCTACAACCTACATAGCAGTAGTCTTATAAGAGTTATCCAACTCTCTTGGGGTTACATTATTTCCAAAGAGAACTGCATGTTTGCTTTTTAAGTTTGGACTTATATATTCCAGTACTAATATCTGGAATCATTACATATACCACTTTCAATTGTCTTTGAATACATTTTTAATACTTTTATATTCTGGTTATGATTCTCAACATTTACATATATAAGAAATATATGCATATATACATAGAAAAACAAGTAATGGAAAGAAACAAAATAATTTGATTAGTTAGAATGTCAATCTCGGAAGCTAAGCAGGGTCAGGCCTGGTTAGTACTTGGATGGGAGACCACCTGGGAATACCGGGTGCTGTAGGCTTTAAAAAATATAAAAAATTTAAAAAAAAGAAAAAAAAAAAAAGAATATCAAGATTGTAGGGAAATATTTTTATTTTCTAATAATTTAAAAATATTTTATTAATAATAATATAACCTTTGGGCAATCAGTAAAATAGTAAAAGAAGATATTTTACTGCTGCTATAGAGCTGAACCACAGAAAATGATGGTATCAGATTATGACTGTTACTTTAAATCTTTCTCTGATTGTTTTTTTTAAAGAGAGATGGAGTCTCACTCTCGCCCAGACTGGAGTGCAGTGTGATGTGATCATAGCTCACTACAGCTTCAATCTCCTAGGCTCAAGTAATCATCTCAGCCTTCTGAGTAGCTAGGACTATATGTATGTGCTACCAAGCTCGGCTAATTTTTAAATTTTTTTATAGAAATGGTAGTCTCACCACGTTGTTCAGGCTGATCTCACACTCCTGGCCTCAAGACTCCCAAAGTGCTAGATCTACAGGCGTGAGTCACTGTGCACAGCCTAATGAGTCTTTTAAAGTCTACAGCCTACATATGTAGTCTTATACAAGTTACCCAACTCTCTTGGAGTCACACTATTTCCAAAGAGAACTGCATGTTTGCTTTTTAAGTTTGGACTTATTTGATCATAATAGAATCTCAGGTTTGAGAGGACTTATATTCTCTCATTCAGTGCTTGATTCTCCTTTATAGAATTGTTATATAATCATTATAGTAAGTAGCCAGTTATTGTGCATCCATTATTATGTGCTAGATACTATGATAAGCACTTGATGTCAAACATCGTGTTTAATCTTTATAACCACCTTTGAGTTAGGACAACGGTTCCTAAAGGGTGGTCTGTAGACCTTGGAGATCTTCAAGATTCTTTCAAGGGGTCCATGAGGTCAAAATTGTTTTTTGTAATAATGCTAAGATGTTAGTTGCCTTTTTCACTGTGTTCAAATGGGTGGAGCACAAATCAAGGCAGTTGCAGCAAACTGCTAATAGTTATTATATTGTTCTCCAGCATGCATTTGGCAGTTAAAAAGAAAGCCAGCTTACCTTAGAATTTTCCTAACGAAGCAGCAAAAAGTATTAATTTTATTAAGTCTTGAATACATTTCTATTTCATATTCTATGTGATTAGATGGGAAGTATACACAAAGCCTTTCTGCTGCATACTGAAATACAACAGTTGTCTCAAGGAAAAGCACTTGTGCAATTGAGTTGTGAACTGAAATTGGCCATCTTTCCTATGTAACACCATGTTTTCTTTAAAAAATGACTAACTATGATTATTCGGACTTGGTTATTTGACATATATTTTCTCAAAAATGAAACGAGCTTTTAGGAAAGCAACTGACAGTATTTGTTGCTAATGACAAAATTCAAGCTTTCCAGTAAAAATTATAATTTTGGAAAACTTTTATATACCCCCATGATCTTGACAGCTTTTAAAGACTTTTCTGCTAAGATCGGTGCTGATTTTAATGAATGTGATTTTTTATACATATATTGTATAATGAAACGTGTCAAGGTTTGGAAGATTTTCATAATTTGGTGAACCAGTATCTTTCAAATTAGAAATGCACAGTGTTACAAAATCATGCACAAGTAAACAATCTATTCAAAATGTAAGATAGACCAATGGATTTTAATGTAACAGTATAAAAAGTTCATTGATAAGTTTCTACATTTTGCATTGTAATTATCTTTATTGATAAGTTTAGTGTAATACCAGAAAAGAATATTTTAGGCCAGGCACGGTGGCTCATACTTATAATTTCAGCACTTTTGAAGGCCGAGGCAGGTGGATCACGAGATCAGGAGATTGAGACCAGCCTGGCTAATATGGCAAAACCCTGTTTCTACTAATAATACAAAAATTAGCCAGGTGTGGTGGCAGGCGCCTGTAATCCCAGCTACTTGGGAGGCTGAGGCAGGAGAGTCGCTTGAACCTGGGAGGTAGAGAATGCAGTGAGCTGAGATCGTGCCATTGCACTCCAGCCTGGGCAAAAAAAAAAAAAAAAGAATATTTTAAATTCATAGACATTCCTTTTCCAACTACATGTCTGTGTGATATCAGATTTCTTTACATACTGCCAAATTAATATATTGCAATAGACTGAATGCAGAAGCAGTTGGGAGAATTCAGCTGTCTTCTATGCCAGACATTGAAGAGATTTATAAATACGTAAAGCAATATTGCTTTTCATTACCTTTTCAGAAAATATTGTTATTTTTCAGAAAATATGTTATTTGTGTTTTAAAAAAATGGGGTTACTGTATTTTATTTTATTTTATTTTGAGATAGAGTTTTACTCTTGTCGCCCAGGCTAGAGTGCAATGGTGCGATCTCAGCTCACTGCAATCTCTGCCTCCCGGGTTCAAGCAATTCTCCTCCCTCAGCCTCCTGAGTAGCTGGGATTACAGGCATGTGTCACCATGCCCAGCTAATTTTTGTATTTTTAGTAGAAAGGGATTTCACCATGTGGCTATGAGCCATATAAAGAAAAGTTCTTGAGCCGGGCATGGTGGCTCACACCTGTAATCCTAGCACTTTGGGAGCCTAGGGTAGGCAGATCACAAGGTCAGGAGATGGAGACCATTCTGGCTAACATGGTAAAACCCCTTCTCTACTAAGAATATAAAAAATTAGCCAGGTGTGGTGGCACATACCTGTAGTCCCAGCTACTTGGGAGGCTGAGGCAGGAGAACTGCTTGAACCCAGGAGGTGGAGGTTGTACTCCACTGCACTCCAGCCTGGGTGACAGAGTGAGACTCCATCTCAAACAAAAAAAGAAAGAAAAAGAAAAGCTCTTGGCTGGGGCAGTGGCTCATATCTGTAATCCCAGCACTTTGGGAGGCTGAGGCGGGCAGATCACCTGAGGTTGGGAGTTCGAGATCAGCCTGACCAACACAGAGAAACCTCATCTCTACTAAAAATATAAAATTACCTAGGCATAGTGGCATATGCCTGGAATCCCAGCTACTTGGGAGGCCGAGGCAGGAGATTCACTTGAACCTGGGAGGCGTAGGTTGCAGTAAGCTGAGATTATACCATTGTACTCCAGCCTAGGGAACAAGAGCGAACCTCCATCTCAAGAAAAAGAAAAGAAGAAGAAGGAAAGAAAAGAAAAGAAAAGAAAAGTTCTTTAGGGTCCTCAATAATTTTTACAATAATTGTTAAGAGAATAAAGAGGTCCTGAGATCAAAAAAGTTTAAGAACCTCTGAGTTAGGCAATAGGGCACCATAGTTAACAGCTTGGGCTCTGGAGTCAGCCTTTCTTTGAATTCAGAACCCATTCCTTATGAGCTGTTTGCCTCTTGGTAAGTTACTTACACTCTCTAAGCTTCAATTTTTTCATCTGAAAAATAAAGACAATAATGTGAATTTTCTAATTGTTAAATCAGAAAATTTATATGAAGTGATTAGTACAATGACAGTATATAGTTAAAGTTCAAATATCTGCTAGGATTAATAATAATTCTTAACCTCATTTTACAAGTGATGAATGTATATGTCTTGGTTTGGATAAGTAGTTTTAATTTTTATCAGAATTTAAACCCAATTAGGTGAAACAATCTCTAGGGACAAATGGATATAGTTCAGTTGATGTTCTGTTAGGGATGTGGTAGAAATTGAGGAATAATGGATCACCATGATGAGAACATTTATAAGTCTGTTATCTTGGAATTTACTTGCTTCTGTTTGGAAAGATTTGCAACCCTCACAAACAAACCCAAATGAACAATTTAATTATGTCCAACAACATGCTTTTTTTTTGAGACAGAGTCTCACTCTGTCACCCAGGCTGGAGTGCAATGGCACGATCTTGGCTCACTGCAACCTCTGCCTCCCAGGTTCAAGTGTTTCTCTTGCCTCAGCCTCCTTAGTAGCTGGGATTACAGGCGCGTGCCACTGCGCCCAGCTAATTTTTGTATTTTTAGTAGAGACGGGGTTTCAACATCTTGGCCAGGCTGGTCTTGAACTCCTGACCTCATGATCCACCTGCCTCAGCCTCCCGAAGTGCTGGGATTACAGGCGTGAGCCACCGCACCCAGCTCAACATGGCATTTTAACTACTCCAAAGAAACTTCAGCTGAGGCATATGCATTTTACTATGCAATGGCAAGTGCAGTACAAGCAAATACCATACTGCTTCTGAAATAGAAGACAACCTGTGTAAATCGAATCCTTAGTAGTGGCCATTTGCCCAGACCGGGATTTTAAAGCTATATTTGACACTTTAAATTTACACTAGCAAATCAAGCTTTAAAATTAATTGCCCTCCATTTATGGGTATTAGGAAGGTATGTAAACTTGTCTGTTGTCCCCCACCTAATTATTTGAAATCACAATCCTTAACTAAGAGATATAACAAACATTATTAAAAGGCAGTCACATAATACTGGAATTCACTGAATAGCTCTATTTTGACCCCATTTGCTTGAAGTAAATGCAGGGAAACTTTATTGTAACTTCTCTTTTTAATGAGCAAGAGTTAACCAGTGCCAGAGCTTTCTGGTCAGGTACTTTCATAAGCTACAGTACTTAGAAGTAGTAAATTATTAGGTGGTACTGAATAAATTCAAGACACTACTTTTAATGGTTTAGAGGTGTCTAATCTCTTCCCAGCTGGTTTGTTATGACTTTCAAAGGTCTTAGAAATTTTAGGGAAAACCTTGATCATTAAAATTTTAAGGCAAAAAATAATTTATTTTGTGATATTAATTTTTTAAAATACATGTTGTGTTAACATGCAAAGATGTCTGTGGGTGGTGAGACTATAGATTTTCTTTTCTGTGCTCTTAATGATATTTTCCAAATTTCATACAGTGAATGCGTATGATTTTTATAATCAGAAAAAGCTCTCTGGGAACATTAGGTGGGGCAGAGCAAGGTAGTCATCCATGCAGAGGGGCAGTCTGGCTTGGAATATTGAGGCCTAAGAAGAGTGAGGAGTGGGTTCATGGTTTGGGGGGCAGCCTGGCATGAAGAGTTAGCTTCAAGTGGATGAGGATGATAGTCATGTGTGGGCACCCCGTGGTGGGTTTCGGAAGCCAAGCAGAGCAAGAAGGGCATCCATGTGGGGGAAAGGCCTACGTAGGATGTGGGGGGGCATCCATATGGGGTGGTACTTGATGCAGAGTGTCAGAACCTAAGCAGGGTGAAGAGATGGTCCCACACCAGCAGTCAGAACCCTGGTGAGGTAAGGAGGACATCCACATGTACCGAGAAGCCCAGAATGGGGAATTCAGGGTTCGAGTAGGGTGAAAAGGGCATCTACATATGGGAGGGGTCCATGGCTGCAATGAGAGATTATATGATCATATCAAGAGGGACTGATCAAATTAGTCAATGTATTCAGGGTAACGAGAGCCAGGTTTCTCACTGTCAGTAAAGGGAGACCTAAATTATGGAAAGGGAGAAACTAAAATGAACCCTATTAGGATATTGTGTTAAAACTGGAGGCTTCAATGTGAACTTGTGGTTTCCAATATATAGATAGGTAGATGTAAAAATATAGATGTAAAAAAGTAGATACATACACAGATACATACTCTACTACATTGTGTCAGAAGGAAATACTGGAAAAATGATGGGAAATGGTCAGAAGGACACAGAATCTAGCTTGGAGAGGTTCCCACTGATCAAATCTGGGGCAATTTAAGCATTAAAATAGATAAGGAAAATAATTGATGTACTACATTGAATAAAATGAAAATTCATCAGTCTGTACTGATATAAATAAATGGAAATTTTAAGGCTGAGCATGATGGCTCATGCCTGTAATTCCAGCACTTTTGGAGACTGAGTTGGGCAGATCACTTGAGCCCAAGAGTTCAAGACCAGCCTGGCCAACATGGTGAGACCCCATCTCTACAAAAACTACAACAACAAAAAATTAGCTGGGTGTGGTGGCACATGCCTGTAGTCCCAGCTACTCAGGATTGGGCAACAAAGGGACATCCTGTCTCTATCAAAATTAAAAAAATTAAAAAATTAGCTGGGTGTGGTGGCACACGCCTGTGGTCCCAGCTACTCAGGAGGCTGAGGCTAGAGGATTGCTTAAGTTCAGGAGGTCAAGGCTGCAGTGAGCCATGATGGTGCCAGTGCACTCTAACCTGGGCAACAGAGCAAGACCCTGTCTCTTAAAATTTTTTTTTTCTTGGCCAGGCATGGTGGCTCATGCCTGTAATCCCAGCACTTTGGGAGGCTGAGGTGGACGGATCATGAGGTCAGGAGTTTGAGACCAGACTGGCCAATATTGTGAAACCCCTCCTTCTCTACTAAAAATACAAAAATTAGGTGGGTGTAGTGGTGTGCGCCTATGGTCCCAGCTACCAGCTACTCAGAAGGCTGAGGCAGAAGAACCATTTGAACCCGGGAGGCGGAGGTTGTGGTTAGCTGAGATGATGCAACTGCACTCCAGCCTGCACAACAGAGCGAGACTCAAAAAATAATAATAATTTTTTTCCTTAAATTAGTATTATATTTTTAAAAAAAATTTAAAGGGATCTTGTTATGTTGTGCAACCTGAAGTGCAGTGTTGTTTACAGGTATAATTATAACTCACTTGCAGCCTTAAACTCAAGCAATCTACCTGCCTCAGGCTCCCAAGTAGCTGGGACTGCAGGTCACTGCACCCAGCTAAAATTATTCTTTTTCTTTCTTTTTTTAGAGACAAGGTCTGTTTATGTCGCCTAGGCTCATAGACTCAAGCAATACTCCTGCTTCAGCCTCCGGAGTAGCTAGGACTGTAGGTGTGTGCCACTGAGCCTAGCTAAAAATTAAGTTAAAGATTTTAAATGCAAACATCAGCCAAACTTCAAATATAAATATTATTTTCAACTAACAAGGAAGTTTTAAAGTTAAAGATCTCTCCTTATTTTTTAAAGCATGCTATTTATAGAAACATGTAAAACATGCTTATTTATAGAAGCATCTAACTACATACTGTGAAATTTAAATCTATATTCAGATTGATTGACCCTATTAATGTCCCTTAGAGGAGGAGTGAGTATAGGGAAGATTTTATCATGATTGCTTTATTTAATGTTTTAAAATTTGTCTTCATATTCAAGTGATCCAAATTGTGTCTCTTAATTTTATGATCTGTATGTAGATGAACCACTGGACTATCAGAAAACTGAGGTTGCAATAATAATAACTATTCATGTCTATAAAGCAGTTTTACAACCATTGTTTCAATCCTAATAGTAACATTCATTCATTCAGCAAAAAAAAAAAAAAAAAAAAAAAATCATTGCCTATCCTAGTATCTGGAAATACACATTATTATGATTCTTGTTTTATAGAGGAGATGGAGGGAGACACTGGCTGACCGCTGTTGGAGCCTGGATTCCAGCCCAAGTAATGTGACTTGAGTTCTGACTTAAGTCTGCTGTCTCATCTAAGGGTCCTAACCTGCCTATGATAATGTGATCCCTGAGGACCTGTTTCTTCAACAGCAAAATGAAATTGTTATATTCTTTAAACTTCAAGCTCCTTTCCAGCTTCAAAATCCTAAAATTCAGCCAGGAGTGGTGGCTCACACTTGTAATCCTGCTACTTTGGGAGGCTGAGGCTGGAGGATGGCTTGAGCTTAGGAGTTCAAGATCAGCCTGGGCAACATACTGAGACCTCCTCTGTACAAAAAATAAGAAAATTAGCTGGGGTGGCACCCACCTGTAGACCCAGCTAGTCAGGAGTCTGAGGTGGGAGAATCACTTGAGCCTGGGAAGTGGAGGTTGCAGTGAGCTGTGTTCGCACCATTACACTGCAGCCTGGGTGACAGAGTGAGACCCTGTCTCAAAAAGAAAAAAAGAAAAAGAAAATCCTAAAATTCATCTAATTGATAACAGTAACAACAGCAGAAACATAAAATAGGAGTAACGCTAACTAGAAAAAAATGTAACTAGCCAGGCGTGGTGGCTCACGCCTGTAATCCCAGCACTTTGGGAGGCTGAGGTTGGTGGATCACAAGGTCAGGGGTTCGAGACCAGCCTGACCAACATGGTGAACCCCCATGTTGGTGGGCGTGGTGGCACGCACCTGTAATCCCAGCTACTTGGGAGGCTGAGGCAGGAGAATCACTTGAACCCGGGAGGTAGAGGTTGCAGTGATCTGAAAGCCTGCACTCCAGCCTGGGCACAGAGTGAGACTCCATCTCAAAAAAAAAAAGAAAAAGAAAAAAATGTATGTAATTTAGATGGAAAAAAAATTTTAAAGTGCAAAACTTTCCTGAAATGCTTTTAATGACTTGAATATACAGACTTGCATACGGGGCTCATTTTCCATTCTCCTTTTATTCTTCAATTTCAGGTTCGTTAATGAATAGAATTGATAGAATGCTTCAGTGCTTGTAAAAATAAGTTTATTCACGAAGTCTGAGTCATTAACAAATCTGCAGCCTCTCTCCTATTACATATATATTTTGGTGGTGGTTGTTCCAAGGAATCTTTTGTCTTTTTAATTAGGGTAAAGACAGATGTATTTGGAAGAGACTTTTCTCTGTTAAATGAAGAGACCCCTGCAGCTTTCTCTAGCTTGAGGCAGTCTTATGGGAAACTGGCATTTACATATTTTTTCCTTGGGGATGTGGCGGTATTATTGTTACTGTGAAGTTATACTTGATTGGTCTGAATTGTGCAGCATTAGGAGTGATATTTTTGTCTTGAAAGCTCTATGTAACAGCTCATGAACACTTTTCAAAAGAGGGAAAATTTATAGAGGAGAAGACTGTTACAGTGAGTGTTTAGACAATGAGACTGACTGTTTTCAAACAAATCTAATTCATTATATGCCTGGTAATGAAGACATGTTAATAACAGAGAAAGCAGCACCATTATCTATGTGCTTCTATTAACCAGTTTATTTTGTTTATATCAGTGGACAAGACACCATCTGTTACCAGAAATTTTCTTTTCATCAAGCCTGCCCCAATTAAGAGTCCTCAGTTAAATAACATCAGCTGCCCTCTTGTTTAATTTCCATAACTCAATTCAGGGGTATGGAGAGAAAAAGGCAGCTATAAGAGGATATTGTAAATTGCACCATGCCCTCTGAGGATTTAATTTGATCATCTCTTTGGCAAGAAAAATTAGTGGGAGGAGTTTATATATGTTGGAGAAAAAGAGTAAAGCGAAAGAGGCAGAACTAATGATAGATGAGAATTTTAAGAAAAATTTCTTATTTTAAGAAATTTTTAACTTTCTAATTTTAAGAAAATTGTTTAGTAGTATTGAAAAAAATTGGAGGGGGTAGATTTTTGGTGACTTTTTGTTTCCCCATGATATCTTTTAATTATTTAAATAGAGGTAGTGATGAGTCCTGTTCCATAATAACCTACTTTCAGGACTAGAAAGTATATCTTACATACATAGTGGTATATGTATGTTCATGTGTTTTAAATACAATGAATATATAAATGTTACTGTAAATGCTGACACTATGACACTGAAAGAATTTTATGTTTTTCTTCTATCAAAGGTCTATGACTCCAGCTCAGGCTGACTTGGAATTTCTTGAGAATGCCAAAAAGTTGTCTATGTATGGGGTTGATCTTCATAAAGCAAAGGTAATGATAACTTTGTCCTTTATTAATATCCATGTGTAAGACATTATATGATACATGTCTGTTATGTATGTATCACATTTGTGTCATATGATATTTCTTACCAACAACTGGGGTATTTTAAAACATTCAGAAGATATACTAGATAGACACAGCAGCTCATGCCTGTAGTCTCAGCTACTCAGGAGGCTGAGGCAGGAGGATCACTTGAGTCCAGGAGGTTGAGGGTACAGTGAGTTATGATTGTGCCACTGCACTCCAGCCCCGGTGACAGCAAGACCTCATCTCAAATAAAAGAGGGAAATAATAGTTCTTGTTAGCATTTTAAGTGTATCAGTTAAATCAGTCAACTGTATCAATTGAATTTTCCTCTTAGCATATCCACTCTCCGAATAAAGTTTCATATCCAAGCTACTGTTAAGATCAAAAGATAGCCCCCTAGAGAAAAGGAAATTGATTTTCCTAAAAGGTAGTAGTATTAAAAAATATAGAGTAGTGGGCAGCAGGCCTGTTTGACAGCCAGCATCACCTACATCAGAATCACCAAGGGAGTGTTTATTAAATATGGAGATCCCTGAGCTCTCCTCATATTTATAAAATTAATTTGGAGAAGAGGTTCTAGAATCTCCAGATTTAATAAACATCCAAATGATTCTAATTCATGCTTGAATATGAAAACCATTGGCCTAGAGTAGTGGTTCTCAAATTGTGGTCTCTGAGTCAGCAACATTTAGCCTCACTTAGGAACTTGTTAGAAATGCATATTTCAGGCCCCATCCCAGGCTTGCTGAGTTAGAATCTCTGGGGGTGGAGCTCAGCACAATACATTTTAACAAGTTCTCCAGGTTATTCTGAGGCACACTGAATGAACCACAGTGGCTCATTCAAAAACCACTAGGATAGGGCCCTGGAAACTGGAGCTTTAATCCTAGTTCTACCTAATGCAACCTAACAGAATGAATACTTAAGGAAAGTCTCCTGACTTTTCTCATCTTCAGCTACTAAAGTTGCTGGGGAGGTCCAGTGCGAGGCATGGTGGCTCAAACCTGTAATCCCAACAATTTTGGAGACTGAGGCGGTCAATTGCTAAAGCTCAGGAGTTCAACACCAGCCTGGGGAGCATGATGAAACCCTGTCTCCACAGAAAATACAAAAAATTAGTCAGGCATGGTGGTGTGTGCCTTTGGTGGTCCCAGCTACTCTGGAGGCTGAGATGGGAGGATTGCTTGAACCCAGGAGGTAGAGGCTGCAGTGAGCCTAGATTGCACCACTGCACTCCAGCCTGGGCGACAGTTGAGACCTTGTCTCAAAAAAAAAAAAAAATTTTGCTCTGGATTGTTTTTCGCTGGGTACTACAACTTCTATGAATCTCTGAAGTATATTGGAGGAAGATCAATACATCAGATTAGATATATTTCTAGAATTGAAATGGTTGGAGTTTGCTTCTCAATTCCTGCTGGAAACTGGTGTCAAGTCAGGTATTGATGCAGTATTATAAAGCAAATTGTTTTTCCAAAGTGAGATGTGGTTATATCTGCAAGCTTTAAAAATTTAAGAGGGCATTTTCTGGGAAATTCTCAGTTACACAGTCACTGAATTGGAACTTTATGTAATTTCTACTTCTCTGTTATGCTTGTGTATAATACATGTAGGCACTAATATATTTCTCTGTACTCATTTTTGGGAAAAGAGTAGTCAAGAAGCATTTAACTTTGTGTTTTGATTACTTATCTAAACAAACTTAGCTGTAGGAACTAACACAGGTGAAATTTATTTTTGAATTACAGATATAGATGATTAATATTACATATTTAATTTTTTTAACGTTTTCTTTAATAAAGTGGCATGTAGGTTGGGCGCGGTGGCTCATGCCTGTTTATCCCAGCAGTTTGGGAGGCCGAGGCAGGCGGATCGTGAGGTTAGGAGTTCAAGACCAACCTGACCAACATGGTGAAACCCCATCTCTACAAAAAATACAAATAGCATGGTAGTGTGCACCTGTAATCCCAACTCAGGAGGCTGAGGCAGAAGAATCAATTGAATCCAGGAGGTGGAGGTTGTAGTGAGATGAGATCCCACCACTGCACTCCAGCCTGGGTGACAGAGTGAGACTGTCTCAAAAAATAAGTAAATAAATAAAGAGACATGTAAATATGACTTCATTGTGCCTTAATTTAACATCTTGACTTAGGGATCATATTTTTAATTTAATATAGTTAACATCGATTTTAAGAACCTAAGATTGTTTTATGCTAAGTTTATATAGGAATAGAGTTAACTCCTACACTTAACATGATTTCTGGAGCTATTACCGCTTTATCATAAAAAAATAAGAATTAATAATTGTGCATATATTTTTGATAGTATACCTAGCTCTAAGCCCTGCTCTCCAGGAAGTCATGACTGTTGATTTAAACATAATAGACCCATAAATTATAATTGTTAGACTAAGCTTTCTTTTTCATTGTATGTTTTGTAACTGTTTTTGGTTATCTTCAGATTATCTAGTAATAGTCAACAGTGTATTGAGTACTTTGCTCCAGACTGAAATGCTAACATTTTTCTTTTTCAGGACTTGGAGGGAGTAGACATCATCCTAGGTGTCTGCTCTAGTGGCCTTCTGGTTTACAAAGATAAGCTGAGGATTAACCGTTTCCCTTGGCCCAAAGTGCTAAAGATTTCTTATAAACGTAGCAGCTTTTTCATCAAGATTCGGCCTGGAGAGGTACAGAATTTGTATTTCCTTCCTGCTAAACCAGATGCAGACTGTATCTGACATATCTGTTCATTTCCATTTTCCTTATTAAGTCATCTAAGAAGTCTCTCTGTAGTTAACTATTCTAGGGCTGATAATTCCGTTTTCTAAGTTGATCAGTCCTGTAATGCTGCTTCTTTTTCTTACTACTGGTCTTCTGGACAATTCACTTTTTGTAAGTAAATATACCATCGCAAAAAGTTAAACTGATAGATTTGTTCCTTGTTTACTCCAAGCAAAAACTTAATGGAAAAATATTTTTAAATTGAGTAGCATGAGATTTTAAAATTATTTGTGGGGATAAATTAATCATGTTTGGCCCCAGGAATCCCTTACCTCATATAATTAAAATTTATTTGTATGCATAGCTTCTCATGGCAACTGAGAGTGTGTTCTAGGGCCAAGTTCTAGATTTTTAATAGAGTTGGATGTTCAACTTTGTACCAGATAATTCATTTATTAGTTGGTTTCAGGATAAACTAATGCTGGCCAAATTTAACTTTTGTATTGAAGAGCCATTATGGAATAGCATAAAATTGTTAAAGTAGGAATTAAAGTTTTTTTAAAAAAAGTTCTGGCTTCTTTTCTGCCACATACTAAGCAAACGACCTGGACAAATCTAAGGCTCTACTTCCTTATCATTTGAGCAGGATAATACCTTCTCCATCATAGTTATTTGATCAAATGAGATGACAGCTGTAAAAGTTCTATGTAGGAAATGATACTAACCTAAAGTGGCTTTTTTATGTATGTATCACCATCTGCTGGTGAAAAATGGCTCTTTATTTGAGCCTGGAAATTCTGGATGTGCAGCCTTAAAAATCTTGGATGGGGATTACCATAGAAGCATTTATTTTGTATCATAATTATTTACCTATGCCTAGTACAGAGCAATCAGTGTCTTCCCTTAAAATTTCAAATTCAAGAGTTATTCAGTCCATAAATATTTATTGAGAGCTTTCCTGTGTTGGACACTATTCTAGGGACCAGGAATATAACAGCAAATTAGAATCCCATCCCTCACACATGTTAATATGATAATGGGACGTCTTTAGCTTCTAAAAAGGTAGAATTCTTATTTAAGAAGACAATCAGGAATAACAGGATTTGAGAAACAGAGTATTGTGGCTGCAATAGATGATTTCACTGTGGCATGGTATGGTGAAGAGGGTGAAAATCTGGTTCTGTCATTTCATACCTGTGGAACTGAGCAAATAACTTCTCTGACCTCTTGAACTAGAGGTATCTGGCAGAAAAAAAAAAAAAAGTTAAAAAAAGAGAAAAAAGAAACTTCTCTGACCTCAGTTTCTTCATGTGTAAAAATATAGATGATACTATCTAATCATAATGTTATTGGCAATAGTAGACACTCAAAATAAGTGTTAGTTTCCTTTCCATCTTATAAAATATGCTTAAAGTTTGCTGGGTGCAGTGGCTGTCACCTGTAACCCCAGCACTTAGGGAGGCCGAGGCAGGTGGATCACAAGGTCAAGAGATCGAAACCATCGTGGCCAACATGGTGATACCCCGTCTCTTCTAAAAAAAAATACAAAAATTAGCTGGACATGGTGCCTGTAGTCCCAACTACCCGGGAGGCTGAGGCCGGAGAATCGCTTGAACCTGGAAGGCGGAGGTTGCAGTGAGCCGGAATCGGGCCATTGCACCACAGCCTGGCGACAGAGCGAGACTCTGTCTCAAAAAAAAAAAATGGTTAAAGTAGAAACAAAGAGGTGAAAGGTCAACAGGACAGTGTTTTTAGTAGCCCTGGCAGAATATGGTTTGCTTCAGTCAAAGTGGTATCTAGATAAATTAATGATCAATCAAAAGGAAAAAAAGAGAAACATTTAGTGATTTAAGAATCTGAGGAATAAGTTCAAGAGATCTATTGTACAACATGGTGAACTATCATTAATAACAATGTATTATATTCTTGAAAAATTGCTAAGACACTAGATTTTAGGTTTTCTCATCTCAAAAAATTAGTAAATATGTCAGGTAATACATATGTTAATCAGCTCAATTTAACCATTACACAGAGTATACATATTTCAAAACAACATGTCATAGATGATAAGTATATATAATTTTTATTAGTCAGTTTAAAAGATTGATTTAAAAATCTGGCTTGAACTAAAATCTTTGGTTCCTATTACTAATTTCTATTGCATAATAATATTGATTGATTGGAGAACTTGGTCAATATCCCATTCCTTGTTCATTGAATAGTATCCCAAATGCAGATAGTGACTAAGGAAAAGCAGTGTCTGGACAATCAAAAGGTGACTTAATTATTTCTCAGAAAAATGGATAGTGAATGTGTGTGTGTTTTCTGAAAAACAAAATAACATGCATAGGTGATATGAGATGTATTTCCTGGTTTTCTTGCTTTGGAAAAAGCCACCCTCAGTGAGTGAATTTCTTTCAGTAAGTAGGAAAAAATTTAAAATGATATTTTATGTCCTTAAATTGGTAACAGTGGCCTCTTCTGTGGCACCGTATTTCTCTGGTACTGATCACTGTAATCTGGTACTGTATCACATGTAATAACTTCATGTCTCATGTTTATTTGTGTTTTTGTAGCAAGAACAGTATGAAAGTACCATCGGATTCAAACTTCCCAGTTACCGAGCAGCTAAGAAATTATGGAAAGTCTGTGTAGAACATCACACGTTTTTCAGGTATTATTCTCACTTAAGTATTTTTCAAGGATAAATTATTTATAATGTTTCTATTTTAAGCCTGCTATTAAAATTCCTTTCTTTGTATGACTGGCACTTTTATTTAGCTCAGGTGAGATCATCTTAAGCAAGACAAAATGAATCCATTTCTCTCCCTTTGGATTGAAAAGTATGCCTCAACATTTCCAAAGCACCTTTCTGTGTATGGTAGAAGGAAAAAAGGAGTAAAGAATGGAAACCTGCATTTATTAGGGCCTCTGGGATTGCACAAATTGTAGCTAAAATCAGTCTGATTAAGGGAAGTTACCCTCATTTACCTCCACATGGACTTTTTTTTTTTTTTTTTTAAGATGGAGTCTTGCACTGTCTCCCAGGCTGGAGTGCAGTGGTGCGATCTTGGCTCACTGCAACCTCTGCCTCCCCGGTTCAAGCGATTTCTCCTGCCTCAGCCTCCAAAGTAGCTGGGATTACAGGCACCCGCCACTACGCCCAGCTAATTTTTTATATTTTTAGTAGAGTTGGGGTTTCACTATGTTGGCCAGGCTAGTCTCAAAACTCCTGACTTTGTGATCCTCCTGCCTTAGCCTCCCAAAATGCTGAGATTACTGGCGTAAGCCACTGCACCTGGACAGAATTTTTATTTTTTTGTTTTATTATTATTTTCTCTACAGAATTTCTTTAAGCAATGCTTAACTGCTTTTTGTGGGGCTTTTATATGAAAAGGTTAAAGATGTGAAGCTGATTGTTAGCTTGGCTCTTATCAACCCCAGAAAGGGAGCACACAGAAGCATATTTGAAGCCTAATTGTACCAGATAATCAGAAGACAGAAGAAAGTATTTCCTCTGCTTTTTTTGTTTGTTTGTTTGATTGATTGAGATGGAGTATTGCTCTGTTGCCAGGCTGGAGTGCAGTCTGTGCTCGCTGCTCCTGGGTTCCAGTCATTCTCCTGCCTCAGCTTCCCAAGTAGCTGGGATTACAGATGCCCGCCACCATGCCTGCCTATTTTTTGTATTTTTAGTAGATACGGAGTTTCGCTGTGTTGACCAGGCTGGTCTCGAACTCCTGACCTCAAGTGATTCACTTGCCTTAGCCTCCTAAAGTGCTGGGATTACAGGCATGAGCCACCGTGCCAAGAGGCCATATTGTTAACCCCTTGAATTCATTTACCAAACATTTTCTGTGTGCTTACCCTTCTTGTATGCACCATGGTAGGCATTGGAAATATACCAAAAGATAGTTCTAGTCTCTCTCATGATGGAACACCCAATCTGGTATAGAAGACAGACTTTAGACAAGTAATTATGTGTGTTAAAAGGAGAACTAGCTAGTTATTTATCAGTTTGCCTTTTGTTGTTGTTTTTTTTTTGAGACAGAATCTCACTCTGTTGGCCAGGCTGGAGTGCAGTAGCACAATGCCTCAGCCTCCCAAGTAGCTGGGACTACAGGTGCACACCACCATGCCCGGCTAATTTTTAAATTTTTAGTAGAGACGAGGTTTTGCCATGTTGACCAGGCTGGTCTCGAACTCCTGACCTCAGGTGATCTGCCCACGTTGGCCTCCCAAAGTGCTGGGATTATAGGCATGAACCACCACATCCAGCCTAGTTTGCCTTTTTAAGAGTTTCTTTATTAAGGAAAATTTCATATGTAGCAACAGTACAATAAAATCTCCTTGTACTTATCACCCAGCTTCAGTAATTATCACCCCAAAGCCAATCTTGTTTCATCTATATCCCTACCTACTCCTTCCCCCTACTTCTGAGATTATTTTGAAGCAAATCCCAGGCCTCACATCATTTGATTCATAAATAAACTTAATTCTTTATAAATGGCTCTCCACGGAAAAAGAGAGAGAGAGATAATCCTCATATCTTTTCCTATTTATATTTTCATATAATAGCACTATGGCACAATCGACAGGAAGAAAAATCAAAGAAAATATTATTTCAGTTATTTCAAAATAAAACATGAGGGTGCATTTTATACCCAATTAAAGAATCTTAATTATTGGCATTAACACATTTATTTATGCTTTCATCATCCCTCCTTTAAAATCAAACTACAGAAGTAGAAGGCAAGGAGTAAAAAAGAGTGATTTTTGAATATCTAATAACTGTGGTATAGATTTCAGCTGCAGCCAGTATACTTATTTGTAGGATGGCATATTTAAATCTGTTGCATCAAAATAAAAGGATACCTTAAAATGTAATGCTCCATTACATAAAAGAAAGTGTATGTTTGCTGAATTGAAATTAATTATCTCAAAGGGAAAAATACTCTCTTTTTGGTAGTATTTGATGTAGTAATTTATGTATTTATTCAACAAATATTTATTGGGTACCATATTCATGCTAGGCCCTATGCCAGAAGCAAAAACACAAAGATGAATAAGTCATGGTCTTTGTTCTTTACTCCTAGAGAATTCAGTCTTTTAGGGGAGACCAGCATAGAAATAGATTGTTTTAATTCAGTATGGTACAAAGAATACATAGAGTACTGCATAAGAAAAAGATGAGATTTCTAACTGAGTTTAAAAATTTACCAAATAACCTGTTAAAGAGATTACTAGGGATTAATTGAGTTTGGAAGACATTTGACAAAACTGTGATTCTAGTAGAATGGAAAAAGAGCTCTGGGCTTGGACTTTGTTACTGCCTAATATCCTAACAGTTGTGTGATCTTAAGCAAGTAACTTCTTTTTTGAGGTTCAGTTTCCTATATCTATAAAATGGTGAAAACATTACAAGGATGTAGAAAAATACTGCAGTGCTATAAAAACATTTTGAAAACTATAAGGCCCTTTCTATAGAGATATAAATGATACTATTAATATAAGTCCCAACTAAATTATACTGGTTGCTTTGAGAAATGACAAAGAACTAAAATAATGGTTACTTGATTGAAAATCTCTTAGTAACTATATGGAAACCCTAAGAAATGTGAAACTTTTTAATTCTTGATTTTGTTTTTACAGTGTTACAATGATGAGATGAATATATAATAATATGACTATTATGACTTTTCCCCCCCAGATTGACATCTACAGACACCATTCCCAAAAGCAAATTTCTTGCGCTGGGATCCAAATTTCGATATAGTGGCCGGACTCAAGCTCAGACCAGGCAAGCTAGTGCTCTAATTGACAGGCCTGCCCCACACTTTGAACGTACAGCAAGTAAACGGGCATCCCGGAGCCTTGATGGAGGTTTGTATTAAATATTAATGATTTCTTATCATCATAATTCATTTGGAAAGATAAAGGAAGTACAGTTATCTATAAGACAATGAAATTGAAGAATCTCAGTGGTAAAATGAAAGGATCTTACTAGTTCTCTAATCTTAATAGAACCATCTTAAGAAAAGGAAAATTGAGCTTCAGAGAGTAGTGACTAGATCATGGTTCCACTGCTAGGTAGTGGTGGATCAAACACTACCAGAATTAGAACTATAAATCTAAATCTATCAGAATCTCTACCGCAGAGTTAAAATCTAATGTAGTATGCTAAGCTGAAGCCTTAAGTGTTTAAAAATAGCTATTATATTTTTCTGCTGTCCTAGTAACACAGGAGGCTGAGGCAGGAGGATGGCTTGAGCCCAGAAGGTCAAGGCTGCAGTGACCTATGATTGCACCTCTGTACTCCAGTGTAGGCCACAAAGTGAGACTTTGTCTCCAAAAAATAAGTTCATTAATTAATTGATGATAGTTATTTTCTATAGTAGAAAAGAGGAAAAGGGTCTGTCTTACTATAACAATCATTTATTTTTATATTTTTTTGAGACAGAGTCTCATTCTGTGGACCAGGCTGGAGTACAGTGGCAAAACCTTGGCTCACTGCAACCTCTGCCTCCCGAGGTTCAAGTGGTTCTCCTGCCTCAGCCTCCTGAGTAGCTGTGCTTACAGACCTGTGCCACCACGCCCAGCTAATTTTTGTATTTTTAGTAGAGATGGGATTTCACCATGTTGGCCAGGCTGGTCTCAAACTCGTGACCTCAGGTGATCCACCCTCCTCGGCCTCCCAAAGTGCTGGTATTACAGGGATGTGCCACCACTACGGGCTAATTTTTGTATTTTTAGTAGGGATGGAGTTTCGCCATGTTGGCCAGGCTAGTCTTGAATTCCTGGCCTCAAGTCACCTGCCTGCCTCGGCCTCCCAACTAATGTGCTAAGATTACAGGTGTGACACCCCCCATCCTCCTTTTTTTTTTTTTTTTGGTGTTTTTCTATTCTCCCAACTTTAAGGGGCTGTTTCATTTGTTTGTTTGTTTGTTTTCTGAGACGGAGTCTGGCTCTGTCGCCCAGGCTAGAGTGCAGTGGCGCGATCTTGGCTCACTGCAACCTCCACCTCCCAGGTTCAAGCGATTCTCCTGCCTCAGTATGGGGCTGTTTAATAGTAACAATACAAGGCATGTTGCATGCTTTGTCTTAATCTTCATGAAAACACTATGAACTAGGCTCAGAGATTAAATAACTTTTCTTAAGATTTGACAGCTGGTAAATAGAAGGGCTAAGAGTGGAATTCAGGTTGGTTTAACTCCAAAACTCATGTTCTTTCAGGTACGTATTTATTGCTTTGTTCAACAATTTATTTTACACTTCCTATGGGCCAGGTGGTATTCTAGTCACTATAGATACAGCTGTGAGCATACAAACATAGTCTCTGCCTTCATGGAGCTAACATTATGTCATTGGAAACAGAAGAATAAAACAAAACAATTTCAGATAGTGATGAATGCTGTGAAGAAAATAAAACAGGATAAGGAATATAGAATATCTGGGGATGGGGGAGATAAGGAGCTATTTCAGATTGGATGGTCCAATCTAATTTAGAGGGCTTCTCCATGGAGCTTCATTTGAGCTGAGACCTGAATTATGCAAAGGAGCCAGCCATCTCAAAATCTGGGGGAAGAGCCTTGCAGAAGAGGGAGTAGTAAGTATAAAGTCCTGAAGGTAGGAATGAGCTTGCCATGTGTCTAGAGCAGTGCTGTCCCATGGACCTTTCTGTGCTGATGGAAATCTTTCATCTTGTGATATCCAGTTCAGTAGCCAATAGCTATATGTTTCTGTCCATTAAGAACTTGAAGTGTCGCTATGTGACTGAGGAATGGAATTTTAATTCTAATTTAAATAGCCACATGTGGCACATAGCTTTCATATCAGACAGGATAGGTCTAGATTCCAGGAAATGCAGGGGCAAGGAGTACAAAATAAGAGAAGTAGGTGGGAGCCAGATTGTATAGGGCCTTATCGGCCACAGTAAAGAGTTTAGATTTTATTTCATTTGCACTGGGAAGCTATTAGAGCTGGAGTGGTGTAATCTGAATCCCATTTTTAAAAGATCACAGCTGAATAGTCCATTGAAGTGTGAGTGAAAGCAGAAGCAGGGTGAAGGCTGTTGCAGAGTCTGTGACAGTTTGGACTTGAGTGTTGGCAACAAAGACAGGGAAAAGTAGTCAGGGATACATTTGGAGATAGGACTGACTGAATTGCTGATAAATTAAGTATTGGAGATGGTAAGGAAAAGAAACTCAAGTTTTATTTCTAGCCTTAATCATTTAGTAGAATGAGAAAATCTGAAAGAGTAGTAGAGTTGGGGATATGAAAAATAAAAACTACTGTGGAAAAGTTAAGTTTGAGGCATAATCATTTAATCTTCATGTCTTTGCCGTATTCAGATAACAATATCAGGCATATCCCTCCTTGTCCAGTAAATCACCTTACCTTCAGTTTACCTTAGGTGTGGGAAATGATCTTTTTATCTCCATTTTTCAGGTACGAAAACTGAGGTTAGAAAATTTAAAGTGACTTGTTCAACATCTCACAGACAGTAAGTTGCAAGCTAGAACAGAAATCCAGGTCTGTCTGATAGCATGTCCCATAGCTTTCCCCACTAAATGGAGTTTCATGGTTACATAGGTATTATGCCTGATGTATTGTCTTTTTCTAATAGCAGAGGTAACCAAAGAGTCAATTGTTAATAAGTCAAGTGTTAGTGAGCTTTGGTATCTTGAACAAGTTAGAAAGCTTCACAGAAATCACAGCTTGACTGCCTTATTACATTTATATTCTGAACTTTTTTTTTTAAGATGCATGATCTTGTCCTGCTAATTACCACAGTTCTTGCTACAGTGTATTTTAATAAATAAATATTGGCTGGGCATGGTGGCTCACGCCTATAATCTCAGCACTTTGGGAGGCTGAGGTGGGTGGATCATTTGAGGTTAGGAGTTAGAGACCAGCCAGGCCAACGTGTTGAAACCCTGTCTGTACTAAAAATACAAAAATATTAGCCAATTAGCCAGGCACGGTGGCACATGCCTGTACTCCCAGCTGCTCGGGAGACTGAGGCAGGAGAATCGCTTGACTCCAAGAGATGGAAGTTACAGTGAGCTGAGATTGTGCCTGCACTTCAGCCTGGATGACAGAGTCAGACTCTGTCTCAAAAAAATAATAAAATAAAATGTCATTCTTTCCCCACTGCATTCCAATGTCACCTTTGTTATAAATCAGGTGACTATAAATTTGGGAGTTCATTTCTGGTCTCTCTAATCTGTTGTATTGATCTTTGTCTATCCTTATGTCAGTACTACATTATCTTAATTATTCTAGCTTTTGTAAGTGTTTATCCAAGTTCTCTAACAATATTCTCTAAGATTATCTTGGCTATTCTTAGCCCGTAGAATGCTATTATTCTACAATATTACATAATTATATGTAATATTATATTCTATAATCTACAATATTACATATTGTAGAATCAGATTTTCAATTTCCACTAAAAAAGTCTTAATAGTTCTCTTGGGATTTAGTTAATTATATGAATCAGTTTGGAGAGAATTGACACTATTGAGTCTTCTAATTCACAAACATGCCTCACCCTCTTTTGTTTGGGTTTTCTTTAATTTCTGTCAGTAATGTTTTGTGACTTTTGGTGGAGGTAACTTGTGCATCTTTCATTAGTTTTATTTTTAGATATTTGATGTCGTTTGCTATTTTATATTAATATTATTAGACAAGATCTCACTCTGTCATCCAGGCTGGAGTGCAATGGAGCGAACACAGGTCACCGCACCCTCAATCTCCCAGGCCCAGGTGATCCTCCCACCTCAGCCTCCTGAGTAGCTAGGACTGCAGGTGCATGCCACCATGCCCAGCTAATTTTTTTTTTTTTTTTTTTTTTTTTTTTTTAAGACAGAGTCTTGCCATGTTGCCCAGGCTGGTCCCGAACTCCCAGGCTCAGGCAATCCTCCCACATTGGCTTCCCAAAGTGCTAGGATTACAGGAGTGAGCCACTATGCCTAGCCGTCTTTTGCTGTTTTAAATGGTATCTTTTGGTTTTTGGCTGGTTGCAGTGGCTCATGCCTATAATCCCAGCACTTTGGGAGGCCAAGGTGGGAAGATTGCTTGAGCCTGGGAGTTCGAGACCAGCCTGGGCAACATGGCAAGACCTTGTCTCTAAAAAAAAAAATTAGCTGAGTATGCTGGTGCACACCTGTGGTCCCAACTACATGGAAAGCTGAGGCAGGAGGATCACTTGAGTCTAGGAGGTTAAGGCTGCAGTGAGCTGTGTTTGTCCCACTGCACTGCAGCCTGGGTGACAGAGCGAGACCCTGTCTCTAAAATAAAAATAAAATAAATGGTATCTTTTAAAGTTTTTTTTTGTTCAATTGTTTTGGTACATGGAAATACAACTGATTTTTCTAGTTTGACCTTATACTCAGTAATCTTACAAAAAAATTTCTTATTAATTTTTAATGGTTTATCTGTGGATTGTTTTGGGCATGCATTGTGTACCCAACATCAACTAAAAATAATGATTGTTGTATTTCTTCCTTTCCAATTCACACTTTCAGTTTCTTTAATTGCTTTGTTGCTGGCTAGAACGTCCTATATAATGCTGAGTACAAGCATTAATAGCTGTCATCTTTGTCTCCCAATTTTAGGGCTAAAGCTTCAATATTTCATCAAGCTTCCTTATATGGTATTTTCTTTATCATATGAGGAAATTTTCATTCTAGTTCCCTAAGCGTTTTTATTATAAATTAGTGTTACTTTCATCAAATGCTTTTTACTTCATCAGTTGATATAATAAAATGATTTTTCTCCTTTTTATGTTATGTGGTAGATTATTTTTACTTACTTTTTTTTTTTTTTTTGAGTCAGAATCTCACTCTGTTACCCAGGCTGGAGTGCAATGGCGTGATCTTGGCTCACTGCAACCTTTGCCTCCCAGGGTCAAGTGATTCGCCTGCCTCAGCTTCCTGAGTAACTGGGATCACAGGTGTCCACCACCATGCCCACCTAATTTTTTGTATTTTTAGTAGAGACGAAGTTTCACCATGTTGGCCAGGCTGGTCTCGAACTCCTGAGCCAGTGATCCGCCTGCCTCGGCCTCCCAAAGTGCTGGAATTACAGGCATGAGACACTGTGCCCGGCCTTTACTTTCAATTTTTAAACCACCTAAGAATTTTTGGGGGAAGCTCAAATTGGTCGTAATATGCTTTTCTTTTTATGTCATTTTAGGATTTTTACAACTATTTGCATAAGAGAAATAGGCCTATAATTTACCTTTTTTGTAAAGTTGTGGTCAGGTTTTAGTACCAAGTTTATGCTGGTTTCATAAAATAAATTGAGAAGGATTCCTTCTTTTTCTGTTCTCTGGAAGAGTTTGTTAAAGATGATCTCATAAAAAATTGAGAAGGATTCCTTCTTTTTCTGTTCTCTGGAAGAGTTTGTTAAAGATTGCTGTCATTTCTTTGTTACTGTTTGGAAGAATTTACCTATGAAGCCATATCTGGTCCTAGAGATCTCTCTGGAAGATTCTTTACTTACAGATTCAATGTCTTTATTAGATAAGGGACTGTTAAAATGTTCTAGTTCTTGTTTCAGTTTTGGTAAATTGTGTTTCTTTTTTCTTTCTTTCCTCTTTTTTTTTTTTTTTTTTTAAGAAAGAGTCTTATAGCTCTCTCAGGCTGGAGTGCAGTAACACCATCATGGCTCACTGTAGCCTTGACCTCCCAGGCCCTAACAATTCTCCCACTTGGCCTCCTGAGTAGCTGGGACCATAAGCACATGCTACCATACCCAGCTAATTTTTTCATTTTTTTGTGGAGACGAGGTCTCAATGTGTTGCCCAGGCTGGTCTTGAACTCCTGGGCTCAAGCAGTCTTCCCACCTTGGCCTCTGAAAGTGCTAGGATTATAGGTGTGAGTCATCACACCTGGCCTAGTTGTGTTTTTCTAGGAAATATGCATTTTATCTAAATTTCCAAAAATATTTACATGAAGTTGGGTATCCTTTTAATATCTGTGAGAACTATAGCAGGGTCCACCTTTGCATTCCTGATATTGGTAAGTTGTACCCTTTTTGTTTTGAACAGCCTTGCTAGAGATATATTGATTTTATTAATCTTTTCTTTTTTAAATTGTAAATTGACGGTCAGGCACGGTGGCTCATGCCTGTAATTCCAGCACTTTGGGAGGCTGAGGTGAGTGGATCACTCGATGTCGGGAGTTCAAGACCAGCCTGACCAACATGGAGAAACCCTGTCTCTACTGAAAAAAAAAAAAAACAAAATTAGCCAGTTGTGGTGGTGTATGCCTGTAATCCCAGCTACTTGGTAGGCTGAGGTGGGAGAATCGTTTGAACCTGAGAGGCGGAGGTTGCAGTGAGCCGAGATTGCACCATTGCACTCCAGCCTGGGCAACAAGAGCAAAAACTCCATCTCAAATAAATAAATAAATAGACAATTTACTATTTATTTAATAAAGCTTTTATAAAGCTCAATATGCCCGTAATCTCAGTGCATATAAACTGAATAGGACAAACTTTTTTTGTAGTTCTGTTTTTATTTTTATTTTATTTTCACCCCCTCCCCCAAGTTCTGTTATTAAATGTCTTCTTTTTCGCTTTGTGCTATCTTCTCAGTATAAAAACTGGAAACATGTCTGTGGAACTATTTTTCCCTCCTTTTCTTAGACACTTTATGCTCCTTAAGAGATACTTTTTCCCCATTGAGTCACCCCTCTTTTTTCAAAAAATTAATATAGCTCTATAAGCTAGAGATGGTGTATCAGGGAAACTTTTACAAGAATTGCTTGTAAGGAGCCTCATTTTAATGATAAAAATGAGCATTCCTTTTCTCTTCTGTTATGTCTGGTGCTCAGAGCATCTGCTTCACCAGCTGGAGTACAAAACTGGTTCAGATCCCAGTTTTATGATAGAGTAGTAAGCCTCAGGGGTAGCTAATAATGATGACAAGGATTTTTCAGCTTATATTTTTCTTGCATTTTTTGCTTTTCAAACCATTTCCATGTATTCCTATTTAATATGAGCTACTTAGTGAATAAGAAAAAGCATTTAGAAATTACTGTTTTACTCATGAGGAAACTGGAGCACAAAAGAAAGGGCCATACAACCAGGTTGTTCATCCATTCGGTGAGTAGTGATTACAGTGATTCTTGCCAGGGGTGTACATCCTTATCACCTTTGGTGCTTTAAAACAAAACACATGCCCAAGCCTCACTCTTAGATAGCTCATCTGACTAGAGTGGGCCTGATCATCATCTTTTTGTTTTTCAAGATCCGCAAATGATTCATGTGGTCGTCTGATAAAAGAACCACCCTACTGCATAGTAGCAGAAACTGTGCTAGTAGATAACAGCTAGAAGTAGAAATTGTTTGCCTTTACTTAGTCTGATGGTTGGAGTTTTATTATTGTTTTGTTTTGTTTTTTTTTTTTTGAGATGGAGTCTAGCTCTGTCACCCAGGCTGGAGTGCAATGGCATGATCTTGGCTCACTGCAACCTCAACCTCCCAGGTTCAAGCTATTCTCCTGCCTCAGCCTCCTGAGTAGCTGGGATTATAGGCACGCACCACCACACCTGGCTAATTTTTGTATATTTAGTAGAGACGGGGTGTCACCATGTTGGTCAGTCTGGTCTCGAACTCCTGACCTCGTGATCTGCCCACCTCGGCCTCCCAAAGTGCTGGGATTACAGGCGTGAGCCACTGTGCCTGGCTGAATTTTATTCTTTACTGCTCCAGTATATAACTATCTAAGTTTCTATTGTCAGCCAAGAGCAATATAGCATTGAAGTTAGTGGGTCACCATCAGCACTTTTCTTTGTGTAGACCTTCAGAAATAGGAGACACTGGATTTTTAAAATTATGTGTTCTCTATATATGCACCAAAATCTTATATATGTTAGTAACTGAATTAATAAAACTGAAGACCCACACATCTTAAAAAGCAGTCACTACCCTCAACACTGTGAATATACTAAAAACATTGAATTATATACATTAAATGAGTGAACTGTATGGCATGTGAATTATATCGCAAAAAAGCTGTTAAAGCCATGATCACTACCATGATTTTTTTGTGTATGTGATCCACAGTTTACAGTCTCCTTGTTGAGAAAATGAAAGTTTCTCTCTCCAGGGCTCCCAAGTGGTATCTTTCACTTGCTTGCATATCCATATGTATATAATTAATTTTTTCCAAGAATACTCTTGAAATAATATTAACCCACAACAGAAGAAATACAAGGACTTAGGTATGACATTAGAAGTTATTAATATTGAAGGTTCATAAAGTATTTTTATAACCATTGAATATCCCTTTTCCAACTATTTTATAGAGTTAGTATCTTCCATATTTTACAAATGATTAAACTGAAGTTTGTAAGATTAAGCACCATGCCTTGGGTCACAATACTATATGTGATTGAAATGAGTGTGGGCCTAAGACTTGTGATTTGGCTTTTGCCTCTGTTCCATGCAGGCTTTCACAGCCAGGGCTTTTTATTGTAGTGTTATTATTTTTCCAATCTCTGAGCTCTGTTTCTGTCAGTTTGCACACTGATACCTTCTTTTCCACATACAGTACAGATTGCCAAGGCTAGGAATGCTGAAGGCATAAATCATTTGGCTCTGCAATTAAAACCAAAGACAAGTGGCAAAATAACACATGGTGAAAGCATGGGCTATGTTTCTATGATGCCAGGCATAGTCGAATTAATTCTTTGAGAGGAGGTGTGAATATACATGTATAATGATACTTTAACACAACTGTGAGCAAAATATTTTGTCACATTCCCCTGTGTTGTCAGGTTTAGTCTACCATCTGCCATTCTTGCAGTGACTGCTTGAAGCACCCATTAGTAGTAGCTCTGTGCTAATCCAGAGTTATTACTACTAACCTAGTAGTAGCAATCTGTGCAAGAGACCACAGATTTTTCATGGAAAGATAAAAGAGATTCTTGAATTTCTGCTGTTTTTCCTATATATCCTCTAAGGAATTATTTCTTTAATTGGAAATCACGACAGGGTAATGAGCATTTCTTTCTTTCTTTTCTTTTTGAGATGGAGTCTGGCTCTGTCATCCAGGCTGGAGGGCAGTGGCATGATCTCGGCTCACTGCAACCTCTGCCTCCCGGGTTCAAGCGATTCTCTTGCCTCAGCCTCCCAAGTAGCTGGGACTACAGGTGCCCACCACCACGCCTGGCTAATTTCTATATTTTTAGTAAAAGACGAGGTTTCGCCACATTGATAGGCTGGTCTCAAACTCCCGACCTCAGGTGATCCACACACCTCAGCTTCCCAAAGTGCTGGGATTACAGGTGTAAGCCACCGTGCC
Source organism: Aotus nancymaae (assembly GCF_030222135.1). Lineage (NCBI taxonomy): Eukaryota > Metazoa > Chordata > Mammalia > Primates > Aotidae > Aotus > Aotus nancymaae. Next base: position 25,632,171 of record NW_026988467.1, read on the forward strand.
CAGCCAAGATTTCTTTCTTAATATTGTTGTATGAAGTAGTTGCAAATTTTACATTTTTATCTGTTCAGATTCGTGGAATTCCTGTAACTGATCCTTACAGTTTATAAATCTAAAAATTTCAGGATGAATTATGTTCAGTTATAATCAGTTTAAGAATGCAGGAAAGTATATAATAAAAATTATTGATTTCCATGCAAATTGATTAAAAGTCTGAGTACAGAAGAGGATAATGATATGTTATCAGAAATACTAAATCATGTGGGAAAATACTTTCATTCCTAGATACTGTCAGGTAACTGAAATTTTATTACAAAGTGTAAATGTTTTGTATCCCTGAAAGAATGAACATAAAAACCATAAAAAGAGTATGAGTGATTGTATTGAAGTAAGCTGTCTAAAACTTAGATACAAAATATTATAAAACAATTAGCTCTTTGAAAAGATTGAGCTTTTATCATAAGCCTATGTAGTTTATTCTCTCTAAAACAGTCTATATGGCTTTTCTCCTAAATTAAGGTTTCTCAACCTCAGTAACTTCAGCCTCTATGCACTAGATGCCAGTACCTCCTTTCTCTCCCCTCCTCAGTTGCAGCAACCAAAAATGTCTCCAGACATTGCCAAATATTCTCTGGGGACAATTTACCCCAGTTGAGAACCACTGCCCTAAATATAGTAGAGAATAAGAGCTGTAATACAAATTGGTAAGACTGACAGATAGTAGGACAAAACTCAAAAGATATTTTTGTTCAGGTTTGAGGACTGACAGTCAAAAGATTTTATTTTAATCAAATGATTTACTATTAAAAAGGAAAGCATCTGGTTCAGAGATTCGTCCTTACAAGCATCAGGAAGTAGTCCTGTCTTACCAGAAGAGCTATTTATCAAGTTATTTTGTAATCATTCCAAGGAGGCTTACAGAAGAAATCAGACTTAATTCTTTTCTCCTACAATGTATTTTTAGGTTCCTAAAATAACCTAAAAATGAACAGATCTTTATTTTTAAAAGGCCTCATGGAAGAAAACAGATTTAGTTAACCCTTTTTTTCCCCCACCATAGACAACATTATAGGCTTTTGAATCTAAAATTAAAAGATCAATGGATTTTCTATTTCTTTTTTTTTTTTGAGACGGAGTTTCGCTCTTGTTACCCAGGCTGGAGTGCAATGGCGCGATCTCAGCTCACCGCAACCTCCGCCTCCTGGGTTCAGGCAATTCTTCTGCCTCAGCCTCCTGAGTAGCTGGGATTACAGGCACGCGCCACCATGCCCAGCTAATTTTTTGTATTAGTAGAGACAGGGTTTCACCATGTTGACTAGGATGGTCTCGATCTCTTGACCTCGTGATCCACCCGCCTCGGCCTCCCAAAGTGCTGGGATTACAGGCTTGAGCCACCGCGCCCGGCCTGGATTTTCTATTTCTTTTCTTTGATCTTGTCTCCCCTGAATTCTGCATTCATGGAGCATGATCATTAACACATTTTAGCCTTTCTACTGAGGGTACATTTAACTTTCTTGTTTTTATCAGTTCCTTGGCAGAGCACTAATGATTTATTTTTTACCCTCTATATGATAGCCCACTAAATGTTGTAACATTCGTATGTATCCTCGGTTCACAATTATTTTGCCTGGTGAGTTTGAAATAATACAGTAGCTCTGGCCTTTACCTTTTCTTCCCTTTTCCCTTTCTCACATAGCAGCAGCTGTTGATTCAGCAGACCAAAGTCCTCGGCCCACTTCTGCACCCGCCGTTGCTCAGAGTCAGGTCGCAGAAGGCGGCGTCCCAGGTGCCTCCGCTAAAAAAACAGGGGTACCTAAAGCACAGAAGGAAACAGTGAAGGCTGAAGTGAAAAAGGAAGAAGAGCCACCTGGGCAAGCTGAGCCAGAGCCCACAGAAGCATGGAAGGTATGTCATCAGTCCGAATACCTGGCTAACTCACTTTGTGGTTTAGAGGCCTTAACTTTTGGACTTTCAAAGCAATTGCTTATTCTTGTAGACTCCTAATAAAGTTATTCCTCATTCTTTCTAAATGAAGATGTCTGCCATGAACCTGTAAAATGTTTTCATAGAGTATGTCAATAAGACTGTAAGCTATCTCAGAAGTTATAAGGTGACCCATACCTTGACCCAACTTAGTATTTTTTAAAATGAACTTATAAAACACACCAGTATGATGCTCTGCTTTTTAAAATAATTTTTACTCATCTAGAGGGAATCTCCACATCGCTTTTTAAGACTAAGCTCTGCTATTGTGATTAAAATATAATTTTATTTTCTAAAATAGATGTATGCACATTTCCAAAGAACAGGTATTACTTAAAGCACATCTGTGTGGTTGCTCAAATCTTAAGTAGCCTTACGAAAAGGAGAAGATCCATTATGTAGGAGAGGTTATACTGCTGATTTGCTTATGATTCTGAGTTAATTGTACCCACAGTCACAGCACTGTGTTGAAAGATCACCAATTTAATTAACAGATTTCCCAGACAGTGGCTACACTGACCTTTTATGTGTTAAGCTTTTTAAACACATTTAAGCAGTGATGGAGTTGAGATGCTAGCTCAGATTTATTGAAATAAATATAGGTCTTACTGTTGGCAACAGGAATTATGAGAAGCAGTCTACATAAGAAGAATTACATTTTTGTCTGTCTGTTAAGAATTTTTTTTTTTAATTTAAAACTGTATAAGGTCTTAGTAAGTGTCCTCTCTTTGGCAGATGGATTAACCCTGTTATTTTGGAGCCAGATTAATATCTAGTTTATCTCTAGAGCAGTAGACAGTCTAACTCTGTTTTGATTGTATTTTTTAAAAAAAGAGAAAAAAACTGTCAGGCCAGGTGTAATCCTAGCATTTTGGAAGAGTGAGGCAGGTGGATCACTCGAGCCCAGGAATTCAAGACCAACTTTGGCAAAATGGCAAAACCCCATGTCTACAAAAAATGCAAAAATTAGCTGGGTATGGTGACGTGCATCTGTAGTCCCAGCTCCTTGGGAGACAGACAGAAGGATAACTTGAACCTGAGAGGTTGAGGAGGCTTCAGTGAGCTGAGATTGCACCACTGCACTTTAGCCTGGGTGACAAAATGAGACCCTGTCTCAAATGGGGAAACCCCATCTCTACTAAAAATATAAAAATTAGCTGGGCGTGGTGGCAGGTGCATGTAATCCCAGCTACTGGGGAGGCTGAGGCGGAAGAATTGCTCAAACCTAGGAGGCAGAGGTTGCAGTGAGCCGAGATTGCGCCACCGTACTCAAGCCTAAGTGACAGAACAAGACTCTGGCTCAAAAAAATAATAATAAATAAGCAAACTGTTAAATATGACATACAGTTTTACTGTCCATTTGGCACTACCTTGAGTCCAGAGAGAAAAACAGATTGAGTGAGTGGTACGTGTTTGCATTTTTATACCTAGCCAGATATTTATGACATTGGTCATCAGGTTCAGTGTCAACAATGCCTTTTTAATGTTAGATTACCTCCTCAGTTTTTAATGTTAGAATATATCACCAGGACCTTATGACTATCCCTCCATTTGTTATACTAACTAAAAAGTGTTAGATTACTGGAATTGTCAGAGGAATCTTCCTAGTGCCAATGATTTCTCTGGCTTCTGCTAACTTACTGTTCTCCTTTTTCCCTTTAACATAGACATAAATATCTTCAACAGTAGACTCCCTTTGCTCTTGGGAAGTTAGCAGAGTAAAGAGATCACTACCTGGTATATGCTTTCCATTTTAAGTGCCAGATAGGGGGTCTTATTGCCAATTAATTCTACATAGATATATGTTTTGAGATACTTGTATTGAAATGAGACTGAATGCCACCTCTGATAACCTATTACTGTAATAGTGGTGGCAGAATTAAGGGTGACTCTGAGCTAATTTTATATGTAGCAGTTAGAAAATAACTATGGTGGCCAGGCATGGTGGCTCACACCAATCCCAGCAATTTGGGAGGCCAAGACGGGTGGATCATCTGAGGTCAGAAGTTCGAGACCAGCCTGTGTCTTGACAACATGGCAAAACACTGTCTTACTAAAAATGCAAATATTAGCTGGGCCTGGTGCCAGACACCTGTAATCCCATCTACTCAGGAGACTGAGGCAGAGAATCACTTGAATCTGGGAGGTGGAGGTTGCAGTGAGCCAAGATTACATCACTGCACTCCAGCCTGGGTAACAAGAGCAAAACTGCGTCTCAAAAAAAAGAAAGAAAAAGAGAAAAAGAAAACTGACATTTACATGAAGCCATATTTATTATATAAAGCAATAATAGTGATAAAGTAGCCTTATATCTGTGTAAATTTCATTATCTGACATTAGTTTGGTGCCAGATAGAGATACCTTTTAATTGTCACTTTAATGAGATCTATTCTGAAAGTACTGTGGTAGGTACTATCTCCCCCATGTATATTGTTATCTCACTTAATGTTCTATGTAGGGTCATTGACAGAACTACTATTGCTACTTGGCCTCAATTCTTAAACTGAAGTAGAGGATCTCAGTTTTCTGCTATTGGATTGATAAGGATCTGAAGCAAAAAGAAGTAATTATTCATTTGAAGAAGGAATTTAAGATTTGTAAAATAATTTAACACTATCATTTGCTAAATGTACAATTCTAGAAAGACATTATCTCCATTTTATCCATAAGAAATTTAAGATCTGGGGTAAAAAACATGTTAATGACCACACAGCAAGTATGCTGGGACTCAGTGTAGAAATGACCCAAAATCGTTAATTACCCCTGATAATTAAAATGCGGTAGCAGGATGTGCTTAATACTTGATGTTGTCACAAAATTTGGTGATCTGTTAGGTTTTTTAGACTCAATTTAGAGAAAATAGAACAATGACATTGTACTCCAAAGTAATGCTGCTTAGTGTGATTGAAAAGAATATCAACACCACAGATTGATCAGGTTCTGTAAAGAACTTAATGATACAAAGTGATTTAGCCCTTAGTAAAAATGATTAATTTTTTAATTTAAAATATCCAATGCTTTGGGCGTTGCTCACTCTAATATGCTCCCTCTTAATAGTATGGTTTTTTAAAATTACTCCTTTTTCTACATATAAAATGACATTACTAAAGGTATTTCAAAGCAAGGCAGGAGATCTTAGCTATTCTCTTTCTACTATTATTAAGGATGAATCTTGCTCTTCTACCAAACACATAGGTTCCAACTCCCTAGAAGAGATTGCAGTGTGTTGAATGTTGCCGCCGAATCCTGCATGTGCTTGTTTATAAACCAGTCCTGGGAGTAATTGCATGTGTTAGTTACAATTTAAATTGGGTTTATTGTAATGTTTTGTTGTGTAATAAATTGAAGAATGAAGTACCTCCTTAAGTATATTGATCAACTAACAAAATCCTTTGTGTTTACCAGTTTGGTGTCATATGTGGTTTATTACATGTGTGCTTTAACTGTAAAGATTTTCTTTTTTCTTCCTATCATATATGTCACACATTGAAAACTTCATGTGTAAATTTGTTAATTAATTGTTATTTAAAGTACTTCCAGATCTTTTTTTTTTTTTTTTGAAACGGAGTCTCACGGTCACCCAGGCTGGAGTTTAGTAGCATGATCTCAGCTCACTGCAATCTCCGCCTCCTGGGTTCACGCAGTTCTCCTGCCTCAGCCTCCTGAGTAGCTGGGATTACAGGCGTGTGCCACCATGCCTAGCTAATTTTTGTATTTTTAGTAGACACAGAGTTTCACTATGTTGGTCAGGCTGGTCTCAAACTCCTGACCTTGTGATCTGCCCGCCTTGGCCTCCCAGAATGCTGGGATTACAGGTGTGAGCCACCATGCCCAGCCCAGATCATTTTTCAAAGGCAAAACACAAACATGGCTATTGCATTAAATAGGCCTAAATTATTCTTTTTAGTGGGTACTGTTTTATAAATAAATATAAAAATATATTTTCTTCATCAATAGAATGCTTACCTTAATTTTCTTTTTTGATAATTTGGATATCCATATTACCTTTTTAGCCCTTGAAAATGTGATGGTAAACACAGATGACTTTTGGGAGTAATATCCTTCCTTGTAACACCCTCCATAAGACTGCATCATGATGATTACATGTCAGCATATTTCACAACTAGCTTAAAGATGCAGCTTATTTGGAAACAACACTATTCATAGAAACCTACTAACCTAAAATGTTTTTACTACTTTATTTCTTAAATGTAGGTGGAAAAATCCCACATCGAGGTGACAGTACCCACCTCAAATGGTGACCAAACACAGGTTTGTGCCAACAGGCCACTTATTCCTTTTTCCCTCCACTGCCTCAGTTTTTTCTTCTCCCTTACTCCCTTCTCCTTAAAAAAAAATTATAAAATGAAGGTTCAAACAAACTTCAATGAGCAACATTTTATCATTTTTCTGTCTTTTTTAAATTATGGCAAAACAGAAGCTTGCAGAAAAAACTGAAGATCTGATAAGAATGAGGAAGGTTAGCCATTTTTCACTTTCATAAAACTACATTGCCATTTCACCCATGCTGACTTAAAATGCATTAAAAAGACAGTGATCCATTCTTTTCATTGATTTCTTTTAATCAGGAGTTGTTAATACTTTCAAATAATGGATATGGGCCAGGCACACTGGCTCACGCCAGTGAGCACTTTGGGAGGGCAAGGCAGGAAGAGCACTTGAGGTCAGGAGTTTGAGACTGGCCTGGACAACATGGCGAAACCCCTTCTCTACTAAATATACAAAAATTAGCCAGGTGTGTTGGTGCACAACTTTAATCTCAGCTATTTGGGAGGCTTGAACCCAGGAGGTAGAGGTTGCAGTGAGCTGAGATCGAGCCACTGTGCTCCAACCTGAGTAATAGAGGAAGGCCCTGTCTCAAAAAAAAAAAAAAAAAAAGAAACCCCAAAACAAATAACAGATATGTATATACACATATATTTGCATACACTGAAGAAGGCATAATCCTATACTGTATATTGAAAAGTTTCATTAAACTTTTCAGTAGCAAAATATCTTTTTAAGCAAAATGAAATAATCAGTGAGAGTCAAACCTATCTTTTATATTTAACATTTATAAGAACTATTTCACAATGACATCATATTCTTGGAATCATTAATAATATTTTATACACATTTATCATAAAATGAAAATCATCATAGCTGGGATTACAGATGGCTCATACCTGTAATCCCAGCACTTTGGGAGGTCGAGGCAAGAGGATCCCTTGAGCCCAGGAGTTCAAGACCAGCCTGGGCAAGAGATAGGGAGGCCCCATCTCTTCCAAAAATAAAAATAAATTAACCAGGCATGGTGATGTGCTCCTGTGGTCCCAGCTACTTGGGAGGCTGAGGCAGGAGGATCACTTGAGTCCAGGAGGTTGAGGCTGCAGTGAGCCACGACTGTACCACTACATTCCAGCATAGGTGACAGAGTAAGACCCTGTCTCCAAAAAAACACCCACTTTAGCAGCAACTACTAGTATTGTTTATAACTAGGGGTTTGACTTCTCTGTGTCTCATTCTTTTCATCTATAGAGTGGGATGAATCAGTTTAAATCAGTTAACTAAATATATTTATTGGCTGATCATGTATAAAATGATCATCTTTCTTATATCTTTCTTATAAAAGGTATTAGAGATCTAGATACTGCAGTGTTGCTAAGTATGAAATATATTCCAAAAGCTAAATACTGTTTTTAAAGCATTTCTTCACTCCATGGTACATAGAATTTCAGCATTTTTTAAAGTCATATGTTTTAAGGTAACCCTCAAACAATTTAATTTCAAAAATGAACATAAAACAGCTTGTTACATAAGAAGCCAATGAAGCCAGGAGCACTGTCTATTTAAATAACATCATCACATTCTTTCATCATTCATGAACAAAGTCATCATTTTCTCATGGTAATCATGTCCTCTGTGTGTCCTTGTGATTCTCTGACCATTTCATGTTGGCATATGCTGCGCTGTGGACATTCAATTTTAAATATTTTTTAGTTTGCCAATTTTCAGTTTTTTCCCGCAAGAACAACATTTTAATTTGTTATGCTTTTCTGTTTTTCCCCCCTTTCATTTTCACAGAAAAAAAGAGAAAGACTAGATGGTGAAAACATTTATATCAGACATAGCAATTTAATGTTGGAGGTTTGTATGAACTTGAAGCTTATTTCAGTTGGTTGCCTGGAACCTTCTGCATTCTTTGCTGATCCCCTTTTCTTCATTCTGTGCTGCATTTGGTTTTGCATGCCATTGCATGAAGGAACTTTAGGTTTAAAATGCTTTTGCATGTTGGTGAACATGAAGATATGCAAACATCTGGCCTTCTGATTCTTTTTAGTTTCCATCTATCATACTTAACCCGGTAAAATATATGATTGGGACTACTTCTATCTCTCATGGTTCCATTGTTTTACCCACCTTTAGAAAATTCTACATCATTGCTAAAAGTTCCTTTAATTTTTCAAGAGTATAAGCTTGCATCTGTCCCAAATGCAAATTTGCACTATTCTTTGATTTTCTGAACTAAGATAGTGTGAAAAAGTAGGGAATTTGGAATGGACTTAAAATATTGGAGATAGTAGAAAAATGACAGAAGAACTGTGGGAAAAAAAGCAAAATATAAGCAGGAAAGAGGGAAGCCTAGCATTTACTGAGTAGTTACTATAAGGTAGTTTAATCATAAAAACAGGCCTGTGAGTATGAGATTGTTTTAAAGATGAGAAAATCGGGCTGGGCACGGTGGCTCACACCTGTAATCCCAGCACTTTGGGAGGCCGAGATGGGTGGATCACTTGAGGTCAGGAGTTCAAGACCAGCCTGGCCAACATGGTGAAACTCCGTCTCTTAAAAAAAAAAAAAAAAAAAAAAAAGATGAGAAAATTGAAGTTCAAAGAAATTAAGTAATTTCCCTATGGTCACAGAACTGGTAAAGCCAAGATGTGAGTTAGCATCTATCCAACTCTATTAAACTACACTATTTTCCACTCAGAAATAGCAACATGCTGTCTGCTATAGGAGTTGTAAGATTATTTTCCGACATGGCAGCTCAGCCTCCCAGGCTCCTCCCATCTCAATCTCCTGAGTAGCTGGGACTACAGGTGCATGCCACAATGCCCAGCTAATTTTTACATTTTTGGTAGAGACAGGATCTCAGTTTATTGCCCAGGCTGGTCTTGAACTCCTGGACTCAAGTGATCTTGCTGTTTCGGCCTCCCAAAGTGCTGGGATTACAGGCTTGAGCCACTGGACCCAGCCTAAACTTTGAAAACCAGATCTCTGGCTTAATATATAGCCTCTAATAATTATTTAAACCTCATCTTATTCTTTGTCAATATCTGTGTTTTGAGTACCTGTTATGTATTAAGTACTTTCAGAAAAATTATGCCCAGCCTTTATTAAACATTTATTGCATGGTGGGTGCAATACCAAGTGCTTCACATATATTTGTCTTGTTTAACATGAAGTTTTCCAAGGCTGGACTGTCAGATATTTCAAACTTGGCAACTAGATCTCTTTGTTTTAGCCCATATCTTAAACTAGACCTGAGTAGTTCCATCTTCAGAGACTAGGAAGAATAGTGAATGTTGGTTGATTTCCTTTATTTGGCAGTGTAACATCTTGAAATTCTAAACATCCATATTTCTTGACTAGTTCATCTTCAGTACTTCCTCTTAACTGGAACCTGCAGTACCAATCATATATTTGTCGTTTGTTCCATGAGGTGTGTTATGGCTTCTAAGAGTCACAAAGTCCCTGCGTGTGATGTGTTTTTCCCTCAGCATTTCATTGAGAGCCATGAGAGGGGATTTCTAAATAAGTGTGTTTGAAAATTAAAACTACTAACTGCCTTTCGAGAACATTTTATATTTAGTGAAGTGTTTGGTTGCTGCTAAAATTATTAAATGATAGGCATCAAAAAGTGTCTAACCTGAACACAGCCAAAGTAATTTGACCATTATTCTTTAGTTATTATAAAGTTTTTTCCCCTTCTAAAGAAGTTCTCTCAAGTTAATCTGACACTCTAGCAGGTTTTTTTTCCTAAGCATCCCTCCTCCCCCTTCTCCTACCCCGCCCCCACTAATGCTTTGTTCTGGCACAAATAAGGTCGAGTTCATTTTTAGAGCTACCGCCTCCTCCTCCATCTCCCGGAGAGAACCTGTAGCAAGTTGTCTATGACAAATTCTATTTGGAACAGGTCCCTTTGAGATCTTAATTTTACTCTGTGCCCCCACAGGTTTCTAACAAAACCAGCTAAGAAGGATGGAGAAAGCTCCCTCAGAAGCTACTGGTTTTACCAGAAAATTTATTTTCTCAGATTCCGAGCCAATCCAAAGCTAGGCAAGAAGAGTAGCAAATCACAAGTTAAAAGGTTAACTCAGAGAGGTATTGTTTTACATAGCATCTCTTGCTCATTTTTGTTTTGCTCCATTCACACTTTTAACCCTCCCAAATGTATTAAGTTGTTCTTGGCCCAAACAGATTTAATTTCCACTGAGGAGTTGGGTCACGGGACCTTACATGCCGGCTGGGTCTGGTTGCTCAGTCCAACACTGAATCTTTGAATGGGCTTGTTCATGCTTTTCTTTAGTTAGTAGACATGCTTTCTTTCTTTCAGCTAGAACAAAAGTGCAAACTGTTGTTTCCCCTACAGTGAAGTCCATATTCATAAATATACTCGCATTTGATCCCAGCAAGCAAAACGCTCTTCTGGGGTAGCTACAGGATCACCCTTTTGGAGTTAGCTTTCTGTTTGATCTCAAAGCAGGTATACATGGTTCCGTCTTGCAAAAATAAAAAGAATAGACTAGTTAATGAATTTTCTGAATGAATATCTCCAGAATCAAAATCATCTCACTGATTATTCTTCTTATGCTGTTTTCCCTTTGGCATTGCTTTTGAAAACGTTTTATTTAGTTAAAATCCGTATTACCCTCAGAAAAAACTTATAAACAAATTTTGATTTAAATGAATTCTAATTTTTTTTTTTTTCTGAATCCTAACCACTAGACTACCAGGGAGAATTCTAATTTTTTACTCCAATACAGCTGTTTCCTACAGAGCCAAAAAAGAAAGCCTACTCCCACAATTCACCTAGCATATTAGGAGATGTATTTAGCATTATACTTTTCTTGGATACAGAGCTGCCTTGATGTATAATAAACACAGAATTTTTTACAGTCATCAAGTGATGGGCTCCCACATGTTTTGATCTCAAGCATAGATCTTTTAAGGTTTTTTGAAGTGTTGTTGGACAAAGAACATTTGAGTTTTTGTCTTCAAGTTATATTTACCAGACTATTTTTGGCCAAGTCCCCTTTTGAAAGTTGTTATATGCCTCCTTTTATGTAAACCTGAATATTATTTCTAGCTCATGCTTTATTAACCTAAACTTTGTTCAGTTCTCCCTGGAATATCCCTTTAATAGCTTGCCTGAACCTCAGGTTGCCCAGTATTCAAATTTGCTAGAATATACACCTACTATGTACCCATGAAAATTAAAAAAAATTTTTTTTAATCTGCTGGAACAGTTGAATTATTTTAAATTGTCAAGGAGATATCTCAGGTATTTTGTGAACTCTTACTAACTCATTCCCAATCCTTTGAAGGTTATTGGAAGAAGTCCCTGTTTTGAATTGTACTAAGGAATGAAGTGAAGCTGTTAGAGGCTAGAAAGCCTAACACTTTTAGTTTAAGTGCATATTATTGACAAAGAAAAAAGGCATTGTATTATGTGCCTCTGAGTGATTTTTCAGAGATAGTAACAGTCTGCTCTGGAGTCTTTAGGAATTTCAGTAATACAGTCTTACATCAAAAAAGGGCTATTCTTGTTCCTCAAAAAGCAAAAACAACCACCTAGTAATAGAGAAGTAAAACGTATGTTTGCAACTCAACAAGACAAGATAGCCAATGGTGGAAGTCATATGTTTCACCATGCCTTCATTAAACAGTTTATCTATTGCTATCTCCATCCTGCTGAGCTGAGCCTAAAATAATTTATCAAGCTGAGTCTAATTGAGTAGTGGAATTACCTTCTTGGGATGAGGAGTTAGAGATCTGGTGCTGCATAATAATGGGAAGAAGAGTCATAAATTAATGCGTGAGCTCTTTATGGATTATATAACTGCTAACAGCTATGGAGTTGTGATACTTCACAGCTTCCAAGAAAAGCACTTTATTTAAAGAAAAAAAAAGGCAAGCAAATATACCATGTTGTATATTTATAATTTGAATGCAGTTTATGATTAGTAACATCTGTCCTGGATGTGGTGTGTTTTCTACCAGTGCCCAGTCTCTGATGGATTGCCCTTGGTATATTTCTTGTCCTGATTATGCATTGTTTGCATCTTTGTCCTTTCAACTGTAGGATTTAGACAAGAGTCAAGAGGAGATCAAAAAACATCATGCCAGCATCAGTGAGCTGAAAAAGAACTTCATGGAGTCTGTACCAGAACCACGGCCTAGTGAATGGGATAAACGCTTATCCACTCACTCTCCCTTCCGAACTCTTAACATCAATGGACAAATCCCCACAGGAGAAGGAGTGAGTACTTTGTCTACATGACCAACTGTGAAAATGGAGAGAATAAATGTTTTTATGTATTAATATTCTGTATCTGAGAGAAAACTTCAGAGCTGAAATTTGGATTTGGTGCCTCACTAAATTAATTGCTGCTTTTAGGCATTTGTAATCAAATATTTATTTATTTATTTAAGTCTTGTAGGCTACCCAGACCAGTTATAGGAACCATTTGGAGCCACCAGTAGATGATTAGCCTCTAAGAACTATCTCTGCAGCTACATGCTTCTGGCTACTATATGTTTATAAATTGACCATAAGCCAGTAGACGTTTGTTTGTATTCAAACTGCTTTCAGGGACTAGAAAGTTTACTAAATTTAGGAAGGTCAAAATAGAAAAGAGATTAGTCTTTTTAAAAAGCTTTATTTGAACATTTGCACAACTTAGAAATATCTAGGGCTGGGCGGGGTTGCTCACGCCTGTAATCCTAGCACTTTGGGAGGCCAAGGCGGATGATCAGAAGATCAGAGGTTCGAGACCAGCCTGGTCAACATGGTGAAACCCCATCTCTACCAAAAATACAAAAAATTAACTGGGTGTAGTGGCGGGCGCCTGTAATCCCAGCTACTCAGGAGGCTGAGGCAGGAGGATTGCTTAAGCCCAGGAGAACAAGGCTGCAGTGAGCCATGATTGCACCACTACACTCCAGCTTGAGTGACAGAGTGAGACCCTGTCTCAAAAAAGAAAAAAAGAAAAGAAAAGAAAAACGATTTTATCTTTATGAGTAACATTAAACTTTTAATACACTGTTTTGTAAGATAGTCACAATTAGAGGAGGCCAGAGATACCTTTCAGGGGCTGTTCTTTTTCTATTATTGTTGTCATTACCTATTTTAGAAATCCTACATCTGAATAAATAACTGAATTATTTATTCAGATGTAGGATTTCTAAAATAGGTAATAATTCATTTATTCAGATATAGGATTTCTAAAATATTTAGATGTAGGATTTCTAAAATAGGTAATGACAACAATAACAGAAATTTATTTTCATCTATTAAACATTTAATGAAAATATCTTGAAAGTTACCATGAACATGTACCCCAAAAGTTTTTGTCTTTAGTCAGTACAAGTGAAATATTTATATAGTCACAATGACTCAATTAGTGATTATAATGATTTAAAAATTATGTGCTCGTTTCCCCCAAAAATAATAGCAATTCTAGTTAAAAAGGGTAAAATGATGTCTTAATAATTTTAAAACTTTTTATTTTCAGAATTTATGGTAAACTATCCAAATTATTATTTAGTTTCTGGAACTGGAGAAGGTGATAAAAGTTGGTTCACAGGCTGGGGTGGTGGCTCACACCTGTAATCCTAGCACTTTGGGAGGCTGAGGTGGGTGGGTCACCTGAGGTCAGGAGTTTGAGACCAGCCTGGCCAACATGGTAAAACCCTGTCTCTACTAAAAATATAAAAAGATTAGCTGGGTGTGGTGGTGGGTGCCTATAATCCCAGCTACTCGGTAGGCTGAAGCAGGAAAATCGCTTGAACCCAGGAGGCAGAGATTGCAGTTGGCCAAGATTGCGCCACTGCAGTCCAGCCTGGGCAACAGAGTGAGACTCCATCTTATTTAAAAAAAAAAAAAAAAAAAAAAAGTTGGTTCACAAAGGGTACTTTTTGTATTTTTCAAAGCTTGACTAAAATTGGCTAACAATTCTCCAGAGTTGAACCAGTTTTAGAAATAAGGCTGGAGAGTACCTGAGTGATGGGCAGCTAAATAGAATTACCAGGGATGATAGGACGCTGTTGTTTCCTAATCTCTGTCCTCTCCCTGTTTTCTGATATACGTGGATATTAGTTTTGTATTCTAAATCTAGAGCATGTATCCTGAACTGAGACAATAACTCTGCTTTCTGGGCAAGACCACTGTTTTCAGTGTCAGTCAGATATTTAATTTTGATGTATCCCTAGTAATAAGAGTCTTAAAGGGTCTAGTAGTTCTAGTCGTGGCTTGAACAATTCTGAACAAGTCATTTATCATATTGGGCCTTAGTTTATGGAGTAGATGACCTTTAAGGTCCCTGTTAACTCTAAAATTCCTTGTTGCTATTTCACCTGATTAACCCTATCTGTAAACTATGACTGCATATTTTCTAGAAGTTTTCTTTTTGACTCTGCGCAAGTAGTAAAAGATGTTCAACTACTTTGAAAAAGTAACTTGGTGCTCTCTTGGATGAGATTGGGTAAATTTGAATTGGTCTCCATTTCCAGAAAATATCTTATGTATTTTAATAGAAACCTTTCAGAAATCATCTCAGGGCTGGTTTTGGGAATGGTGATGTCATTCTGTGTTCTTTAAAGAAATAACTTTTTATAAACTAAACTAGATCCATGGGAGTGCTTGAACAATTTTAGCTCTATGCTAAATGAATAATGTAATAAATAAGCACTATACTATGGTGACCTTTAATACTGGATAATTCTACTTTCTAGCATATCTTACTTTTTCCTTAACAATTGAAATAATATTTCTGTTCTCTGGGGATACCTCTTCCACCTTTGACAGTATTGTTGTTGCATTGCAAGGCAACTGAATTTTATATAATTTGTGTATGACCAGGTGAAGAAAACTTCTATCCTTCCCTCGGAAAGAAAGGTTGGTGGGCCAGAGGTAAAGCTGCTGTTATGACTTGTGCTTCTCAATCAGAATTTGCTCTTGTCATGGCACTAAGCAGATAATCCCCCCAGAACTGAACAACAGCTGCTGAATACTTTTTTTCTTTTGGCTATACTAGTAAATTCACACCCACAGCCTTTTGGCCTAACACTTAACACTTCCACTGCTGCAACTTTTGCAGCTTTCAATTGCTTATTTCGGCGCATGGCTGGTTGAAAAGCTGCATGAAGATATAAATATGTATTCAGAGAGAAAATGAATTTAATTGTACCCTATTCTTTTTATGTTGTCTTTCTTCTCCCCCTTTATTTTCTTTCAAAAATCATTGTAATTTTGCATCCTTTCTTTTCCTTTGTTTCTTTTTTGCTGACCAGTCCCCTGGCTACTTTCTCCCTGATACATATCACTTAGGGGTGTGCAAAGAACCAGTGTTGAACTTCCAAACTGATCAGAGAAGGCTAGCTCAACTGAGAGAACTTAGAGCCAAGTTTTTCCTTTCATAGATAACATCTGTCTTGACTATGGATAGCAGAGTACAGAAATTGCAGGAGGAAGAAAAACTTCTCAATTGGACAATTGGGGGGGAAAAACTTTCCTTAAAAGTATCATTATTATTTATTTGTTTTGGTGAAACTTGAAGGCACATTATAAACTTTTATACTTTGTTTTTCTTTTGCAATCTTTAAAAATGTGTAAGATTAAGATTTTTATTTCTTGAGCAAAAACTGATTACTATACTGAATGAACTGTTGCCATTTTTAAAGTCTATATGAAGAGATACAAGGATTACTTTTTATATTCTGCCATTCTATTTGTAATAAAAGTAACTTTTATGATGGCAAGAAGAATGCTTCATTATTGGCATTGCCCAATTAGTGATTGGCAGCACCAAAGTAATAGAAAATGACCTAAAATTAATATGTGAATATCCTCAAAGGAAGAATAAATAATATAACTAGGGGAAAGCCAATGATTCCTTGAACTTTCAGTTCTAATGTTCATTCACTCATAAAGGTATCTGTTGAGCACCCTACTATGTTATAGAAACTTTGCCAAGATAAATTGCCAAAATAAAGTAAAGCTAAAATAGTATCTAAAAGATCTTTCCAAATCCTTTGCACATCCCCAAGTATCATTTTTGAGCATTTTCCATCTGTCATTTTGTTCATCTTATTCTGTCTTTCTTGATCTTCTACCGTGAAAGCAGACACAGGAACGTGCTCTGTTAGTACAGGATGAAGAGAAAATTAAAAGGCAAGAAAGATCCACTGAAAGAGCCTTGCCCCAGCAAGAAAATGAAGAAATTCTTCCCAAGGTTTCTATTCCAATCCCTGAGGATCACAAGTCTCTCAAAAAGTGCCACCTCTACTTTAGTACTTTTCCATCTCCTCGTATTCCTTTCATGATGTCTTTTCTTGTGGTCCTTGCGTTGGCTGTTTGGTGGTTGGTCTTTCTGTGATCAGAAAACAGGGTACTCATCTGAAATGTCAAGACCACTGATTGAATGTTTGTCCTTGGCTTCAACTGTGTTATTGCTGTATGATGCCCTCTGATCTTGATAGTTCACTGTCCTAGGGGAGCTCTTGTGATCATTTTTCTGTCAAATGTTACACTTTGTAGAGTATGTATTGTGGGGTACAAAGGAGTAGCAATGGACTGCCTAAAGCCAGCTTTTCTGCACTGAAGTTTAATAAGTTTAAACAAATCAGAATTAAGCATATGGCAAGTTGGTAATCTTCCCAAAAGCTTTAACTCTTTTATCTTGCACGTTTACTGTTTACTATTGTTATGTCCTTCTATCCAGTGTCTCACACAAACCAAGATACTGTCTAGATATATTTGATGGAATATTTTCCTAATCCTCCATAGTAATTTGTTTGGCATGGGCTTCATAGTTTAAGAAAAAATTTCAACTTGCTAACCTTTCAGAAGCCTTAAAATGATAACGTTTTAATCTACAAATCCATAACCACTCCTTTTCTTAGGATATCAAACCAGTATATACAAAAGTCTTTTCTGGAAAAGGGCTTTTGACTTCTGTGGCCTTTTTATGAGTATTCTGAGCTGTACAGGGACAGCCAACTTTATCCTGCCTGATATGTAGAGGAGATCTTCAAAGATTACATGCCATCTTTTCACACATAGAGTGTTGGTATGGTTTAAGGAAAATGGTGCTGGTGCCCCTTAGCCTTCAGGCAGGACTGAAATTCTCAGACTACTCTACCTATCTTTAAAAGTCCTGGAATATAGATTTACTCAAGATCTGTACATAAATCCTTCTCTGAATTAAGATACTGTGTTACTTCTTTATGGCTTTACTAGTTATATAACTAGCAGCAGTATTTAGCTATTGCTAAGCTTAAAATATATATTGATATACTTTGTTTTCCTGATATACTTCAGACCTGTTTGTTCTTGCACTTGTGTTGAAATCAGTTGTTTTTAATCAATGGCTTTGTGATCTAAAGTTCTGTTGTGACAAGTATGTGTCCTCTGTTTGCATGTTGACTTATAAGATTTAACTGAAGTAAATATGAGCACTCTCTCTTCAGGACACAACTCACATGCCTAACCTGTTATTTTTTTACCTCGATATTGATGAAACCTTGCATGTAGCTTGCTTTTTATGGCACTTGAATGTACCAATATGGATGATTTGATTAATGTCTCAAATATTCGTTTTGAAATCTGAGTTTATAGGGTTATCAAACTAAGATTATTATACTTTGTTTTACTTCTCAATGCTCTTCAGTTGATGAAACTTCCAACAAGACTTTTTGTTTTTGAGAAGATGACCTCTTAGAGCAAAAAAAGAACAGTAAAGATAAGAATCTTTTGTCCTTCAACATCCACCAGTATTGTTCTCTTGTCTCTGGAGACATGTAGAAATAATTATCTGGTATTTCCTGAAAATTGCTACTCTCATTATAGTCTTTCCCTAGAAATGGAAAAAGAAGCAAGGACCAGGTTAAAATTTAAAAGTTGTGTGTATATATCTTTTATGTCACAGGCTATGTCTATTTATAATATATATTTTGTAAATAAGCATATTTATTGATTCACTCATAATAAGAGAGACCTGAGATATTACAAAACTGTTCTCTACCACAGAAAGTAATAATCATAAGTACTCTCTGGAAAATAAAGATACAAGAGCTTTCCTTAATGAAATAACAAATGGAACTATAGAATTGGTTAGATTATTTTAAATCTTTTTTTAAGAAATTAAAAGGAAATAATCAGAACTTTATACTTTTATAACTGTTTCAGATTATAATTCCTGATTTTCCAATTTTCATCCTTATGCACAGCTTTTTATTAATTATTATTGTAAACTTCACCCTGAATTTTGTTTCTCTTTGTATTGGAGTTATTCCAAGTCTATTAAAAGTCTAAGCTAATGATACTTTTTAGTTTTCTGAAATGCAGCAAGTGTCCTCGGAGATTTTTATTGACAAAGGAGAGGCCATTTCTTCTATCAATAGGGTAAAAATGATTAAGAGGAGAATGGCCAAGCCCTTGTATTGGACAAAGCCGACCAATGCAGGATCAAAAGATACCCATCATAGTTATCAGAGGAAAAATATTGGGCATTCCAGCTTTGTATTACCTAAAGGTAATGTTGCCAATATTTGCAATATAAAGCATAAATAGGCTGGGTGTGGTGACTCATGCCTGTAATCCTAGCACTTTGGGAGGCTTAGGCAGGTGAATCACCTGAGGTCAGGAGTTTGAGACCAGCCTGGGCAACATGGTGAAACCCCGCCTCTACTGAAAATATGAAAATTAGCTGGGCATGGTTGTGCACACCTGTAATCCCAGCTGTTTGGGAGGCTGAGGCAGGAGGATCACTTGAACCTGGGAGGCAGAGGTTACAGTGAGCTGAGATCATGCCACTGCACTCCAGCCTGGGTGACAGAGTGAGATTTTATCTTTTTTTTTGAAAAAAAAAAAAAAAAAAAAAAAAAGCCTAAATAGTCTTGGTTTCCTTCCTTCATTTTCAGTACCAGAGACAGATCCTAATAGATATTGGCGTTACCTGTTACCCTGATTCAGCTTCTTAATGGCAAGTTGATAAATAAAAAATAATTTGGACTAAAGATATCAATACAGACTATCATAATATTTTGGATTTTTGCCTTGGCTTTGTCATTATTCATTTCTAGGGTGACTCTGAGAGGTTCACTAACTATTTGGCACCCAGATTTCCACCTAATAACGTAGAGCCAAACCTACCTCATGAGAATGAAGATGTAATAAGTTCCAGGAACCAGAGACCCTGGTTGTCATTCAATTCATGGTCTTTGGGGAGCTGGGAAGATGAAAATTTAAAAACACACAAACATACATTATCTTCTTTTTATTTTGAAAGTAAGTAAATAGCTGTGTTTATTTCCATCTACTCTTTATTGATATTTGACCAATCACTTTACTAAGATGTCTTTCCAAATTTATCCTTCTTTTAATAAATTCATCTTATCCAAATGGCATTATTAGAGTGGATCATACTTGAAAATAAACCAAGCATCCGTATTTTGGACCTATCTTTCAGCCATTTTCTTTTATGCTAACACTTGGAATATGAAGGAAATATTTTGCGTGGGTCAAATTTTCTACTTATTTACATCTTCATTAAAAGTTTTGAAGAGAAAAATACTGACTCTGTTGATTAAGGTTAGACTGGGGCCAGGCACAGTGGCTCACACCTGTAATCCCAGCACTTTGGAAGCCCAAGGTGGGCGAATCACAAGGTTAGGAATTCAAGGCCAGACTGGCCAATATGGTGAAACCCCATCTCTACTAAAAAATACAAAAATTAGCTGGGCATGGTGGCTCATGCCTGTAATCCCAGCTACTTGGGAGGCGGAGGTAGGAGAATTGCTTGAACCGGGACCTGGGAGGCAGAGGTTACAGTGAGCTGAGATGCGCCACTGCATTCCAGCCTGGGATACAGAGCGAGACTCCACCTCAAAAAAAAAAAAAAAAAAAAAAAAGATTAGACTGGATGTTATATATGGAATAAATTTCCAGTCAGCATCCTAGAACCTAGTACATTTTTATTAAATATTATTGTAAATTTTACTCTGAAATTTCTTTGGATATAAGCCAATTCACTTTCTCCTACTTTCCTAGGTTACTTCTGTAATACTTCTTATAAATAAGCCTGTAATATTTCCTATAGATAAGCATGTAGGACACTTGAGGCATTAGAGAATTAATTTAATTAATTTTAAGAAGGTATTATGGAGCAAAACTTACACTTGTACTTTACCCAGTGGTCATGTATTTACCAAAGGAAAACAGAAAGGGCAACATTAATATAAGACATGGTCTCATTGTTGCCTTTTTTTTTTTTTTTTTTTTTGCCAAGGGTTTTGAATATAGTAAAGACATATAAAAGTTTTTGACAGAGTTGCCTTTTCTTATATTCCTCTTCACAGAAATTATAAAATCCCAAACTATAGCATTCTCTACAGCTTTGAAAAAGACTATTATATTGTTTTTATTATACATAGAAACTTCACTTTTTTTCATATACTCAGATTAAACCTGTTTGTAATGTTGGTATGTTGGTACTAAAAACTGAGACAACTCCTTATTCTTAGTCTGTTTTGTGTGGCATGTGGGATTACCGTATCTGCTTCCTCTATACTTTAGTGGATAGTATTAATAGGCCGCTCTCATTTCTGTTGCTATTACTCCTCATGACTTAGTGTCTCCTTTTACTGCAGCAGAATATGACACATATTGGTGCAGACCTATGTAAGTGTACCTGAAATGGTTAAGAAGGTATGGTGTTAGAATTAGAAAACCATATAAAGTTAGGCTAGAGGAAGAGCAGTGGCTATGATCAACAATTATAAATTCATGGAGGAGTCCATTTGGTAAACAAAATTCCTATCATCCTAGAACTTGAAAGAGGAAGATAAAGTAGTTTATTCCTGCAGATCGGAAATGCAGGCTAAGAGCTAAATAACTTTAATAATATTCTAACTAAATGTATAGATAACATTGTGGAGAAAATACACTTTAGGAATTTTTAAATCTTTTGTGATTGAAATCCTAGGCCGGGTGTAGCTCACACCTATAATCCCAGCACTTTGGGAGGCTGAGGCGGGCAGATCACCTGAGGTCAGGAGTTTGAGACCAGCCTGGCTAACATGGTAAAACTCCATCTCTACTAAAAATACGAAAAAAAATTAGCCGGGAGTGATGGGATGCACCTGTAATCCCAGCTACTCAGGAGGCTGAGGCAGGAGAATCACTTGAACCTGGGAGGCAGAGGTTGCAGTGAGCCGAGATTGTACCATTGCACTCCAGCCTGGGCGACATGGCAAGATTCCATCTCAGAAAAGCCGGGCGTGGTGTCAGGCATCTGTAATCCCAGCTACTCGGGAGGCTGAGCTGGGAGAATCACTTGTACCCAGGAGGCAGAGGTTGTAGTGAGCTGAGATGGCGCCACTGCACTCCAGCCTGGAAGACAGAGCAAGACTTTGTCTCAAAAAAAAGAAATCCTAGAAGGCAGCAGTGTCTTCCCCTTTAACATAGTCAGAATCCTGTTTTGGATAAATAATAGAATAAATCTGAGATTTGACTAAGGTGAGCTCAGGGAGGACAGAAACCTCCTGTGGAGCAGAAGGGCAAAAGCCCGCTTGATCTTGATTTTCAGTACGAATACAGACTGTGAAAGCGGGGCCTCATTTTTAAAAGATTAAAAATAAAAAAAAAAATCTGAGATTTGAAAGACTAAAAGGTAGGGAAAAACAGAGTTCCAAGTATCTTTTCTTGTCTCAAAATCAACAAAGGCAGGTGAGCCTCTCGTTTTCTTAACTACTACCTCTTTAAAGAAAAGTCTTCATATTTATAAGATCCCATCTCAGTAAAACACATATAAAAAGATTTAAGGGGATAACATGGCCACCAGTCATTTTATTCATTCATTTTATTCGTCACCCACCAGCAAAGCACTCTATTATATTTTACAAGGATGCAAAGAGTCAAGATTATCTGAATTTTAGGGATTGGATAGGATCCTAATTCAACTCCTTTCTCTTCCAGTGCTTGACTCTTCTCTACAATATCATTTAGAGATTTGGAGGCCAGTCTTGCAGTCTTGTTGTTAGTACATCTCTTTTACTTGTGCCTTTCTCCTCAAAACTGTTAGAATTCTCAAAGGTAAGAGGCTCTTTAGACCAAGCACGGTGGCTCATTCCTGTAGTCCCAGCTACTGAGGAGTTTGAGGCAGGACGATTGCTTAAGCCAGGAACTCAAGGCTGCAGTGAGTCATGATCACACAACTGCTCTCCAGCCTGGGTGACACAGCATGACCCTGTCTCTAAAAAAATTTAAAATAGGTTGGGCGTGGTGGCTCACGCCTGTAATCCTAGCACTTTGGGAGGCTGAGGCAGGCAGATCAGGAGGTCAAAAGATCGAAACCATTCTGCCCAACATGGTGAAACCTCATCTCTACTAAAAATACAAAAATTAGCTGGGCATGGTGGTGCGCGCCTGTAGTCCCAACTACTCGGGAGGCTGAGGTACAACAAGAATCGCTTGAACCTGGGAGGCGGAGATTGCAGTGAGCCAAGATCATGCCACTGCACTCCCGCCTGGTGACAGAGACTCCATCTCAAAAAAAAAAGAAAAATTTAAAATAAAAATAGGCCTTGATTTTGCCAGTCTATTACCTTTGTGTTCCGGCTACCATGTTGTCTTGTATATAGCAAATAATATTTGTTAAACTGAATTAAATGATTAATCACAGATGACAACTTTTCACATAGAATCTCTTGTACTGGCAAATAAATTTGTGCCAAACTGATCACCATATGCCCAATCAGTATATGCAGGTAACCCAGAAAGCCCATATCCAGCCCAGAAGCCACTGCCTCTCTTGTTAATCCTATAGTATGGTCCCTGGTTTATTCAAGGAAACTTGTATACCCCTATGGTAGGTGTCAGTTTCTATTGTTAATGTCTTGTAACTTGTTTCAATTAAAAGGTCTTATCCAGCTGGCCTTGGTGGCACAAACCTGTAGTCCCAGCTACTCGGGAGGCTGAGGCAGAAGGATCACTTGAGCCCAGGCACTCTAGTCCAGCCTGGGCAACATGGCAAGACCCCATCTCAAAAAAAAAAAAGAAAAGCTCTTGTGCATTTACCACAGGTAATAATCAGCTATTCTCACTCTATAACATATTATTAAGAATAAGGTACACATCTGTATAAAAAAACTCATGTTGAATGAGTGTGATATCATAAAGGGAACATTTATGTTTTCTAAAATACATTGCAGAGAGCAATTTGGCACTTTTTTTCTTGTGTTTTACATGATATAGAAATATCAACTATATCAAACCCTTATGGGCTTTGATATATTTGGAGCATCAGGAGTAGAAAGTTTTTCTGTAAAGTGCCAAATAATAAATATTTTAGGCTTTGTAGGCTATATGGTCTGTCACAACCACTCAGGTTTGCCATTGTAGAGTGAAAGTAGCATAGGTAACACATAAAATTAATGAATGTGATCATGTTCCAATCAAACTTTATGGACACTGAAATTTAAATTTCATATAATCTTACATACTACTAAATATTATTCTATTAGTTTCCTAACCATTTTAAAATACAAAACCATTCTTAGCTCATAGTCATACAAAAGTAAGGAGAGGGTGGCTGGGTGCAGTGGCATACACCTGTAATCCCAACACTTTGGGAGACCAAGGTGGAAGATTATTTAAGGTCAGGAGTTTGAGAACAGCTTGGCCAACATGGTGAAACGCCATCTCTACTAAAAATACTAAAATTATTAACTTCCAGTTTAATTGAATTGTTAAAAAATTAAAAATAAAATATACAAAAATTAGCCAGATGTGGTGGTGCACACCTATAATCCCAGCTATTCAGGAGACTGAGGCAAGAGAATCACCTGAACCTGGGAGGCAGATGTTGCCGTGAGCCAAAATTGCACCACTGCACTCCAGCCTGGGTGAAAGAGCAAGATTCTGTCTCAAAAAAAAAAAGAGAAGGTGAGATTTGGCCTGCTAGTTATAGTTTGTAAACCCCTGATACAGACCAGAAAAGTGATTAATTACATTTGCTGCCTTTATACTGTTTTGGAGAGTTATAGTTGGAATCTTAGCATCTTCATTCAATGTCAAAGTATTTTTTGTCTTATTTATTATTAGAAATGGAAAGCAAAAGATGAGACATTGATTTCTATTTATCAAGTAGTCAAGGTACACCTGAATGTAATCTAAAATAGGTACTGCTGGGCGTGGTGGTTCATGCCTATAATTCCAGCATTTTGGGAGGTTGAGGCAGGAGGATCGCTTGAGGCCAGGAGGATCACTTACGTCCTGGAGTTCAAGACCCATTGCTGCCAAAAAAACATTAGCCAGGCATGATGGCATGCCTGTAGTCCCAGCTACACGGGAGCCTGAGGTAAGAAAATCATTTGAACCCAGGAGTTTGAGGTTGCACTGCACTATAATCATGCCACTGCACTCCACCCTCAGCAAGAGCAAGACCCCGTCTCTATGAAAATCATAATAATAAAAATAAAATATGTGCTGTAACCACCACAGCACCCCATTTCTGCCAGTTCTCCAAATTGCACTGTGTTAACTGTGATCTTATATTCAGTGATGGTGATAGAGATCCTTTTCATTTGGTATGTATTTTAAGTATCTGCCTCCATTTCCCCCTAAGGATCGCTCAGGCGAACCACCCTCCTCAGCCTCCCAAAGTGCTGGGATTACAGGTGTGAGCCACTTTCTTTATTCCCCCTAGGGAATAAAGAAACCACAATTCCCAAATTCACCTTCTCTTTAGCCAAGTTTTAAAGATATGTAATGAACATGGTAAAGAAAGTAAAATGATTTTTTTTTTTTTTAAGATGGGGTTTCACCAAGTTGGTCAGGCTGGTCTTGAACTCCCGACCTCAGGTGATCCACCCGCCTTGGCCTCCAAAGTGCTTGGATTATAGGCATGAGCCACCACACCCAGCCACAATTTCTTTTTTTGAGATGAAGTTTCGCTCTTGTTGCCCAGGCTGGAGTGTAATGGTGTGATCTTGGCTCACTGCAACCTCTGCCTCCTAGGTTAAAGCAATTCTCCTGCCTCAGCCTTCAGAGTAGCTGGGATTACAGGTGCCCACCACCATGCTTGGCTAAGTTTTTGTATTTTTAGTAGAGACAGGGTTTCACCATGTTGGCCAGTCTGGTCTTGAACTCCTGACCTCAGGTTATCCACCTGCCTCGGCCTCCCAAAGTGCTGGGATTGCAGGCATGAAGCACCTCCCCCAGCCAGTAAAATGATTTTTACTCTTGAGTTTTTGGTATACTTTAGTGTTTTAAGCACTAGTATAAATTTAAAATTGGGTATCTAATAAAACATTTTAGAAGGGTCCTTCTTTCTAGTTACTTTTCCCTTTTTGTTTTTTTTTGTTGTTGTTGTTGCTTTTTTGAGATAGAGTCTTGCTTCGTCACCCAGGCTGGAGTGCAGTCATGCGATCTCTGCTCATGGCAACCTCCACCTCCCAGGTTCAAGTGATTTTCCTGTCTCAGCCTCCAAGTAGCTGGGATCACAGGCATGTGCCACCACATCTGGCTAGTTTTTGTATTTTTATTTATTTTTTGAGAGAGTCTCAAGAAAAAAAAAGAGACAGTCTCACTCTGTCACCTAGGCTGGAGTCCAGTGACCTGATCTCGGCTCACTGCACCCTCAGCCTCCTAAGTTCAAGCAATTTTCCTGCCTCAGCCTCCCAAGTAGCTGGGATTACAGGCACACACCACCATGCCAGGCTAATTTTTTTATTTTTGGTAGAGATGGGGTTTCCCCATGTTGACCAGGCTGGTCTCGAACTCCTGACCTCAGATGATCCTCCTGCCTCAGCCTCCCAAAGTGCTGGGATTACAGGCAAGAGCTACCTTGCCCAGCAAGAAATCTATTTTGAAAGTAATAATTAGTGGCCAGGCAAGGTGGCTTATTCCTGTAATACCAGCACTTTGGGAGCCTGAGGCAGGAGGATCACCTGATGTCAGGAGTTCGA
This sequence comes from Aotus nancymaae, assembly GCF_030222135.1. Lineage (NCBI taxonomy): Eukaryota > Metazoa > Chordata > Mammalia > Primates > Aotidae > Aotus > Aotus nancymaae. Next base: position 25,658,403 of record NW_026988467.1, read on the forward strand.
GACCAGCCTGGTCAACATGGGGAAATCGCATCTCTACTAAAAATACAAAAAATTAGCCAGGCGTGATTGCATGGGCCTGTAGTTCCAGTTACTTGGGAGGCTGAGGCAGGAGAATTGCTTGAACCTGGGTGGCAGAGGTTGCAGTTAGCCAAGATAGTGCCATTGCACTCCAGCCTGGGTGACAAGAGCAAAACTCCATCTAAAAAAAACAAAAAGAAAGAAAAAAAATAGATTTCTCTGAGGAAAATTTCCCAATTCACAGTCTATTTGGGCAGTATTTACCAATAAGTTAGAATAAAATAAATTGGCATTTCTTTTGGAGTGTCTTTGTTCCCTATGTGACATGGTTGTATTCTGAAGAATTCCTTGATCCATAGTTAGCTTGGGGAGGTGTTTTCTTTCTTTTATTATTATTATTTTTTTTTTTTTGAGAGGGGTTCTCACTCTGTGGCCCAGGCCGAAGTACAGTGGCATGATCCCAGCTCACTACAACCTCTGCCTCCATGGTTCAAGCGATTCTCCTGCCTCAGTCTCCCACGTAGCTGGGATTACAGGCACAAACCACCATGCTTGGCTAATTTTTGTATTTTTAGTAAAGACAGGGTTTCACCATTTTGGCCAAGCTGGTCTTGAACTCTGGACCTCAAGTGACCTGCCCACCTTGGCCTCCCAAAGTGCTGGGATTACAGGCGTGAGGCGCTCTGCTTAGCCCCCTTTTTTCTTTTTTTGAAATAGGGTCTTGCTCTGTCACCCAGGCTGGAGTGCAGTGGCTCAATCACAGCTCATTGAAGCCTTGACCTTCTGGCCTCAAGCAGTCCTCCCACCTCAGCCTCCCAAGTTGCTGGGACCACAGGTCTGAGGCTAAGAGATGGGGTTTCACCATGTTGCCCAGGCAGGTCTCGAACTCCTGAGCTCAGGCGATCCACCCTCCCCTCAGACTCCGAACGTGCTGGAATTACAGGTTGTGAGCCACTGAGCCTGGTTTTGGCGTGGTGCTTTCTAATAAATCCTTAAGCACATGTTTCTTTCAATTCCCTTGTCCAGGATCCTTTCGATCTGATACGTGGCTGAATAAATTAATTATTCATTAACAATTTAGCATGATATTTAAGCCTAAGAAATCTTTAGTTCCTTTGGGACATTTCCTTTGATATTTTTCTTACATTATTTACTCTGTTAATATGTAAACTTATGAATAAATCTTATTTATTGCAAATGTGATTCTGATTGCTACTGATCATTAAGGAAGTAGAAGTCAATAATGCTGTCATAGATCTACTATTAAAAAAATTAAAATGAACCTCTGTCTCAGCTGATCAGCAAGAGACAGCTATCAGCTAGACTTTCTCTTGTTTTTCCTTACATTCACTCTTCTCTGTGGTCCAATAGTTGGTTGTCTGTTGCTTAGTCCTAAGACAGAGACAACCTACTAGTGTGCATTCAGTTCTCAGAATATTGTTTTAAATCAGCTTTGAACTAATTTGACTATGCCAGGTTTTAAAAGTAACTTTTTTCTAACCAATTTAATTAGTCACTACAACAGATGTAGTTGTCATATCTGTTAGAAACATTTTAGTATGATGAATTTGTTTTTTATGGGCTTTTTAAAAGCACTGTACAAATTCTTAGTTATTAACTCTCCAGTATTGCTACTCTAATCTCATTGAAGAGTGAAGAATTGTGGGGGTGTGGGGGTGTGGGTGTAAGGAGAGCTTACTTCTGTGATATGAAATCAGTCAACAGAAGGTATATCACTTTTATCTCTTACTTCACCTTACCTTAACTCTCACAGCTCTAGATTTTATTGTATTATCCAGGTGATTATTTAAAACTAACACTTCACATTTTAGAGTGGTCTGTTTACTAGCTCAAAGCATGTACCTTGTGATCTAAGTAAAATAACTTCGTAGTATTTCTCCAAAGCAGTGTTTCTTTTATGAGCTTGTTAAAAATGCTGACACAGAAAGCCATGTTCACTATTAAATGATTTTTCAAAAAGATAAAACATAGCTAGTTAACATTCAATAATAGTTTTCTATAATAATTTTTGTCTGTTGCATTGGTTCTGTAGAATCAAGGTAACTATTTCTTGGGGTTTTTGTTTTGTTTCGTTTTTGAGACAGCGTCTCACTCTGTCACTGAGGCTGGAATGCAGTGGCGCGATCTCGGCTCACGACAACCTCCACCTCCCAAGTTCAAGCTATTCTTGTGTCTCAGTCTCCTGAGTGGCTGGGATTACAGGCACCTGCTACCACACCTGGCTAATTTTGTATTTTTAGTAGAGATGGGGTTTCACCATGTTGCCCAAGCTGGTATCAAACCCCTGACCTGAAGTGATCCGCCCACCTCAGCCTCCCAAAATGCTGAGATTACAGGTGTGAGCCTCTGCGCCCAGCCTCAAGGTAACTGTTTTCTAGATACAATTTAAAAAAAATGCTTATTATGACTTTAATCAATTTTTAGAACTGAGACTTCTGTGAAATCCTGCCAAACAAATTTAATTTTGTTCCATTCTAACTGTTTAGAGTTTTTGTACTGGCCATAGCTCCTTTATCTTCATCCCTCCACCCGTACCCTTCATAGTGTAATGAAATAAAACTGATCACCAAAGGCTTATGGTCTCTTAGAGTTGCTTAGTATAACCTGTAATATTTGCCCAAGCACTTTGACTTCTGTAGATCTATTCAGATTTGAGAACACTCATTTGATCTTTGGAGTCCTTGCTGGTGAGTGCAGTGTAAAGGCAAAATTTTCTATTACCTAGTAGTTAAAATTTTGCATCCGGCATGGATTTTGAGGCTGTTTGCTTTTACATTAACCTATTCTGGGGATAATCTAATAACAGCACTGTTTAGGAAATTATAAAAACAATGTTTGATGGATAATTATCATTGACTAATTTCATTTGCTGTTCTTTGGAGAGGCTGCATTGTGGAATTATTTTCCTATCATAAGCAATTTTATCAACTCTAGTAAAGGCCCGCATCTTCCAGAATAAGCCCCTTTATCCAGATTTTATACAAACGTAATCTTTGCATACCAGAGAATAGCAATAGACTATGAAAATGATTCTGAGTTTCATGGAGAAGCTAGTGAGCACTATAAGGATATATTTCAAGTTAGAGACTAATAGCACACAACCTTTAAAAAAAAAAAAAAGACGAGGGAGGGTACATCCAATAGAGAAAAATTAGAATGAAGAGAAATGTATTGCATGATAAAGAATGACACACTAGGCTCATGCCTGTAATCCCAGCACTTTGGGAGTCCTGGGTGGGCAGATCACAAGATCAGGAATTCAAGACCAGCCTGACCAACATGATGAAACTCCATCTCCAGTAAAAATACAAAAATTAGCTGAGTGTGGTGGCGTGTGCCTGTAATCCCAGCTACTTGGGAGGCTAAGGCAGGAGAATCTCTTGAACCTGGGAGGCGGGGATTGTAGTAAGCTGAGATTGTGCCACTGCACTCCAGCCTGCGTGACAGAGTGACACTCGGTCTCAAAAAAAAAAAAAAAAAACACTAGAGGAAAGGTGAAATTTAACATCACTTTTTGCTAGCCCATGGTTACTCTGTTGTTAGTTTATCCCCACCTTGAGTGTTTGTGATTCCATTGTCCTTTTTTAAACTTCTAAGTGGCCTGAGTTTGCCACTGAAACTATATAAAACTATTATTTATCAAGCTTTTGGGGGTGGGAACCAGGGGATGTTTCTCTTTTCAGTAATTTTTGTTCTTCTGTCCTCATTTGTTTCTTTTTTTGGCTGAAGAATGGGCTTCTACTGCTTGACTTGTCATCTCTATGTGCTGTTTACACATGGCTTTTGCAAAAGAAGCCATTACCATATCTGATTTATCTTTTATTGCAAGTGCCCATTTAAAAGCATTTGTTTTAACTTAAAAAAATTGTTTTAATCATCAGGCTAATGTTCCTACTGATTATTATACGACCTAGGGAAATACTGATATAATTTTTCAAAATAGGAAATTACAAATATTTATATCAATGTATAAAGACATATGTTTTGCTCTTAAGAAGTTTTCCCCTAGGCACTTAAAGCCATTCTTTGCTGAGACATAACCTTGTCATGTTTTGTTAAAGAGAAGAATATAGAAACAGAGCACTCGCAATTAACTGATTTTATCAGGATTGAATTCGACATTTTTTAGTTTGCATGTTGCAGACCATCTGGGGGTATTACTTAAATACATTGTTGATAACTTAAGTGACTATAATATTTATTGTTTACTTTAGTTAAGAACCAGGAGCTGGACTCTTCTGCTGGGTATCTTCCTTCTGTGCTTAGCAAGATAACCTCGATTCCTGCTGGTTCTGTGGGCATTTGTACTGCAAAACATTTCTTACTGGGTTTGCAAAGCAAGGGTAATGTGTTCTGTGAGTGTATGTGAGTCTGTGCACCCCTCACCCCTATTCCCACTGCCATCTCTGTTCACTTTTTTTACTTATCAAAACTTATTTTTCTCAGTCTATCTAAATCTTATTAAAAGGTTTAATGAATCCCTTTTCCCAGACATATAAAAACAGTAATAACAGGTTTATGTATTAAAATTTCCTCAGATATTTGCATTTCAGCAAGCCACAAAGTCATTGCACAGATAATGGTGACTGATTACAACACTGGTCATATCATTAAGCAGTACTTACTTACAAGGCCAGCCTTAAGTCTCAGTTTACTTGACAGAATGGCAAAATAAAATGAATATGAAAAACAATGGTATAGTTTAATAGATGTAGTAGATTGGGGATTACATTGTGTAAAGTCACTGCAGAAGTATATGCTAAATCTCAGACTCTCTTTTTGAGGAAAAGTTAGTCATTTCAGGGAGCAAATGTGTGGGTAATAACAATATAGAAAGATAAGTTTTGAGGCTTAGAAACAGTAATAAATCTCTGACATTTTAAAATGGTTGCAAATTGTGTGACTAATCAGAAGTACTCTATTTTCTTTTTTAACAGACAGTATGTATCCCAAAACTATCCCTTATAAACGGCCTATCTGGTGTTCTTCCTGAGGATCTTGGTTCAGGAATATTTATGAAATATCCTCATAGTATGCCCATTTTAATTCTTCTGTCACAATTTCTTTCTTGAAAGTTGTGATGTTCTCTAAAATATAATGACGACCTGTTTGAGAACTTGCTAACAAAAGCTGAAAGAAAGCCCAATTTTAGTTAAATCCATAGGCTTAGCCCAGGACTTCATGTCTTTATTGCTTTAGTTCATGTTTCCTTGCAAAAAGTAATATTTTAAGGAATGTAAATCATTCTGTATATGAATTATGATAGTATCAATCTATAGTGTATATCACTAACCTAAAGTTATTGTTAGATCGGTTTGGGGGATACTTTGATCTTTAATATTTTATATTCCCAATTGCTATCATGATCATGACTTTGGCAAGAGAGTGATAATTTCCTTTGAGTATCTTTACTATTTCAGAGGTAGCTACCTAAGAAGAACGTTTACTAAGGAATTAAATCACAGATAACACTTTTTTTTCTTTTCTTTTTTTTTTTTTGAGAGTCTCGTTCTGTCTCCCAGGCTAGAGTGCGGTGGCTCCATCTTGGCTCACTGCAACCTCTGCCTCCAGGTTCAAGCAATTCTCCTGCCTCAGCCTTCCAAGTAGCTGAGATTACAGGCACTCGCCACCATGCCTGGCTGTTTTTTTGTATTTTTTAGTAGAGACAGGATTTCACCATGTTGGCCAGGCTGGTTTCGAACTGCTGACATCAAATGATCTGCCCACCTTGTGCTCCCAAAGTCCTAGGACCACCACGCCTGGCCAACAACCATGTTTTAAATGACTTTCCTGATAATATCCCTGCTACCTCTAAATCAGAAAATACTGAAATATAATGAAGCTACAACTTGAATATGAACTATTTCTTTTCCACCAGATATACAGATATATTAAATTCATCATCATTGACTTTGGCTTTCTTTCTTTTTTTTTATTTTAGACAGAGTCTTGCTGTCACCAGGTGCCAGGCTGGAGTACAGTGGTGCGATCTCAGCTCACTGCAACCTCTGCTTCCTGGGTTCAAGCAATTCTCCTGCCTCAGCCTCCCGAGTAGCTGGGATGCCACCTGGTTCATGCCACCACGCCCAGCTAATTTTTGTATTTTAGTAGAGATGGGGTTTCACCATGTTGGTCAGGATGGTCTCGATATCTTGACCTTGTGATCTGCCCACCTCAGCCTCCCAAAGTGCTGGAATTACAGCACGAGCTACTTTGCCTGGCCTCCTTTTTTTTTTTCACCTCAAGTTTATAATCTCCACCTCCCACACTCAAGTGATCCTCCCATCTCAGCCCCCTTGATAGCTGGGACTGTAGGCACATGCCACCACACCTGGCTAATTTTTTGTATTTTTGGTAGAGGTGGGGTCTTGCCACATTGCCCAGGCTGGTCTCGAACTTCTGGACTCAAGTTAGCCACCCGCCTTGGCCTCCCAAAATACTAGGATTATAGGCATGAACCACCTCGCCCAGCTGACTTTGACTTTCAAAACCAACTGACTAAATTACCAAGGTTTAATATTATATTCCCCTTATAAAAGAGAACTTTTAGGCTACGTACCAGTTACTAACATAATTCTTTCCTGTAACTACTTTTTTCTTTTAGAAACCTATTAAGGCTTATTTTTTCCTGTGTTTAAAAGACTTGGAATATGTTAAAGATTTTTTAGCACTTTCTTTATAAATTCTTTACTAGACTCTTCAGGTTATAAAGATCATTTTACTACTGAAACCAGATACAAGAGCTTGCATAAGAAAGTAACTTTTTATTACAAAAGTAAACATACTCATTTTACAAAGGTTAGAAAATAGAGAAAAACCGGCCGGGTATGGTGGCTCACGCCTGTAATCTCAGCACTCTGGGAGGCCAAGGTGGGCAAATCACAAGGTCAGCAGTTTGAGACCAGCCTGGCCAACATAGTGAAACCCCCATCTCTACTAAAAAAAAAAAATACAAAAATTTGCTGGATGTGGTGGCATGTACCTGTAATCCCAGCTACTCGGGAGGCAGAAGCAGGAAAATTGCTTGAATCAGGGAGTTAGAGGTTGCAGTGAGCCAGGATTGCGTCACTGTGCTTTACCCTGGGCAACAGAGCAAGACTTCATCTCAAAAAAAAGAAAAGAAAAGAAAATAGAGGAAAACCCACAAACAAAAAGATCATTTGCAATCCCATGCTTTTCGTATATTTTATTTTAGTATATCTTAAGATCTTTTTCATATATATATTTACATTGGAAAATATATTTTCAAATGGATAAGAAATAAAGCATAACTCATTATCAAAAGGAGGATTTAGTCTTTAAATTATATAGAAAGATAAAATGAGGCCGGGCGTGGTGGCTCACGCCCTGTAATCCCAGCACTTTGGGAGGCTGAGGTGGGTAGATCATGAGGTCAGGAGATTGAGACCATCCTGGCTAACATGGTGAAACCCCATCTCTACTAAAAATATAAAAAATTAGTTGGGCATGGTGGCACATGCCTGTAATCCCAGCTACTCGGGAGGCTGAGGCAGGAGAATCACTTGAACCCGGGAGGCGGAGGTTGCAATGAGCCGAGATCACGCCGCTGCACAGCAGCCTGGGTGCCTGGGCGACAGAGCAAGACTCCATCTCAAAAAAAAAAAAAAGATAAAATGAGACAATAACAAGGTGTTTTCCTCCTTTTAATAGAGAAAGAAGTTGTTTTTCTATTGCCATTCAAAGGTAAAATTGGTCTTCACTAAGTGGAGAACAAGTGACTAAATGTGTAGGGGTAAAATTACTACACAGGTACTCCAGAAAATTTTCAGGATATATTTTCACTTTGATCTCCTAAAGGATAAGACACTCTTATAAGCATAACTGCGGTTCTTTTGATAGTCTCTTCAAATATGTAAATCCTTACTTCAAAAATAACCTGAAAAGAAAAAGACTCTGGATTGCATTTAATGGTGTGGCAGCAAAATACCTATAAAACACCATATCCTGTTTTTTCCCCTCCTCTCCCCTCTCATCCTCTCCCCTCGCCTCCCCTCCCCTCCTGACAGAGTTTTGCTCTTGTTGCCCAGGCTGGAGTGCAATGGCATGATCTTGGCTCACCACAACCTCTACCTCCTGGGTAGGTTCTCCTGCCTCAGCCTCCCAAGTAGATAGGATTACAAGCATGTGCCACCATGCCTGGCTAATTTTGTGTTTTTAGTAGAGACAGGATTTCTCCATGTTGGTCAGGCTGGTCTTGAACTCCGACCTCAGATGATCCACCTGCCTTGGATGATCCGCCTGCCTTGGCCTCCCAAAATGCTGGGATTACAAGTGTGCGCCACTGCACCTGGCCCATATCCTGCTTTTAATAATATCTGGAATCCACAACTCAAAAACATAATTTGTAACTCATAAAGGCACATACATAATCAGGGTCTGATGATTCTGAGACATAATCCCTTTGCATAAATAATTTTTAAGAGAAAACCTTTAGAAAAAAAGTCTCTTTTTTTCTTCCCTAAAATAAAGAAAATACTGAATTATCATACTTAGCAGGAGCCATTGACTTTTTAAATGAAATTGAGAATCTTCAAGTAATGTTTCCGTTCAATTAAATATTTATCTAATTTTTTCTTTTTTTTTTTGCATATACCTTTGCAGATATCTAATTTTTTTTTCATATTATTGAGACCAACTAGATATCATTGCAGTACTTCATACAGGCAACCAGTCTTTCTGTCATAGCGTCTTTTTTTTTTTTTTTTTTTGAGATGGAGTCTCCCTCCCATCATGCATCCTGGAGTATTGTGGTGTGATCTCAGCTCACTGCAACCTCCTCCTTCCGGGTTCAAGTGATTCTCCTGTGTCAGCCTCCTGAGTAGCTGGGATTACAGGCATATGCCACCACACTCAGTTAATTTTTGTATTTTTAGTAGAGATGGGGTTTCACCATGTTGGCCAGGCTGGTCTTGAACTCCTGACCTCAGTTGATCCACCCACCTCAGCCTCCCAAAGTGCTAGGATTACAGGCATCAGCCACTGGGCCCGGCCAGCATCTTTTTTCTTATAGATTCCCCATCAGTTCAGGTAAGCAACATCTAGATTAACACCTTTGAATCACATTAAGTCTCAGTTTTGCCTTTTTGTCACTGAGGATGGTTCAGACAGAGCCTTATGTCAATGTATATACTTGAGAAGATCCCTTTAAAGTTTTCAGGCTTATTTGGTGTGTGCAATTACAGTCTTATATAATCCAGTGGCCCTTCATGATGGTCACAGCCAAAGGCAACAACACTGTCAGTTAGAATTCTTTACTGATATTAAATGCCAAATTCTGGGTGTCTTGTGTCATGGAGACTTTATCTTTATATCTTCTTCTGACCAGAGTGTTGTCTTCTGGCTTTTCAGCCTTTACTTTTCTTTGAGACAGAGTTTGGCTCTTGTTGCCCAGGCTGGAGTGCAGGGGTGCGAACTAGGCGCACCACAACCTCCACGTCCCAGGTTCAAGTGATTCTCCTGTCTCAGTCTCCCGAGTAGCTGGGATTACAGGCATGCGCCACCGTGCCCGGCTAATTTTGTATTTTTACTAGAGATGGGATTTCTCCATGTTGGTAAAGCTGGTCTCAAACCCCCACCTCAGGTGATCTACCCACCTCGGCCTCCCAAAGTGCTGGGATTACAGGTGAGAGCCACCACACCCAGCCAGCCTTCTTATACGTAAAAATCTAGTGTCAGCCACTAAGAACAGACTCTGTTAGGAGGACTTTGGATACTCTTTGTACTTCTCAAAATTAGAGTCGGGTTTGTTATGTGTTCTTCTGAGCTTAATAGGACATGTCCTGAAGCTAGGCACAGTGGCGTATGCCTGTAGTCCTAGCTAATCAGGAACCTGAGGTGGAAAGATCCCAAGATCCCTTGAGCCCAGGGATTTGAATCCTGCCTTGAGCAACATAGTGAGAGCCTATGTCTAAAAAATAAATATATATATAAGTAAAATAAATAGGACATGTCCTTTGGTCCTACTTGAAATACTTTCTGGTGTCATGGGAAGAAGATGGGCTTTAGAACCAGAGACAGATCTGAGTCTAAACACTAGCTGCCCATCTGTTCATCTATACAATAGAAGTAATGACTATTTCATAATTATATTGTAAATAATTAAATGAGAAAACATGCTAAAGTATTTAGCACAGCACCTGGCACATGATAAACACACAAAAATAATAGTTTTCTCTTATTTTACTGATGGAGGAGATTAAATGCCAGACTAGACTATGGGTCTGGTCAAGTGAGCCACTGTTTATGTTCTTTCTAAACATGCTTTTCCAAACATCTTAGTTACTGAATAGCACAGGACACAGCAGAAGTTCTCATGTGATCTGAATTTACTTAACATACCTTCAGCAAGTTTTTACTGAGTATCTATTACATACCAAAAACTGTACAAGAAAGATTGAGAGCTAAGTAAGACAATAACAAGTCCTCATCCCCCAAGAGGCTCATAGTCTAATAGAAAAGACAGATGAATATGACAGTAATGATAGGGCACAATGGGAACAAAAGAGGAATGGTATGGCAGCCCAGGAAAATCTAGAATAACTGACATTTGAGCTAAGTGTGGACTTCCAGGCAGAAGGAATAGCATTTACAAAGGCACAGAGGTAATAGAAAGATGCTCTGTTCTAGGAACTACAAATAGTTTTAAACTAATGGGCAGAAGAATATATGTGGAGGTGTAGCTGGATGAAGCTGGAGAAAAAGGTAGGGATCAGATTTTGAAATATCTTCTGTCTTACTAAAACCCACTGAAGGGTTTTAAACTAGAAAATTGAATTTTCAATATTTAATTTTAGAAATAAGCACTTTAGCAGCATAATAGAGGACACATTCAAGGAAGGTTTAATAAGAGAAAGAAGGAAGGAAGAAAAGAAAGAAAAAAAAACTGTTGAGGGCATTTTTGGTAATCTGGATGAGGCATTATAAAAGCTTTAACAGGCCGGGCACAGTGGCTCACACCTGTAATCTCAACACTTTGGGAGGCCATGGTGGGCAGATCACTTGAGGTTAGGAGTCCAAAACCAGCCTGGCCAACCTGGTGAAACCCCATCTCTACTAAAAATACAAAAATTAGCTGTGTGTGGTGGCACGCACCTATAATCCCAGCTACTTGGAAGCTGAGGTAGGAGAATCACTTGAACCCGGAAGGTGGAGGTTGCAGTGAGCCGAGATTACACTACTCTACTCCACCCTGGGAGAAGAGCTTGAACAAAGGTAGTAAATGTGGGAATCGATGAGGGAAACATTAAAGCAAATAGATAGAGGAGATATTCAAATGGAATAAAAATGCCTCGATGACATAATCTCTGGGGGTTACCGGATAAATGTAAGGAAGGAGTTGAAGATGATTCTTAGAATTCTGGCATGGAAGACTGGATGGATGGAGATACTCTCTACCAGTATGACAGAAATGATGGGGGAAATTTGGTTGGCAAGCCCAGACAGCAGCAGAGATGAGTTTAGTTTGCAGCAGGTTGCATTTTACACCCCTGAAGATGCTCAGCAAATAGCTGTCTGTGTTGTCCAAGAGATCTGGATAACAGTGTCAACTGGAGAGGTTGATTTGACCATATGTGAGAGTGCTATAAGTGGTAATCCAACTCAACTGTTATGTTTTCCTTTTATTTCTGAAGTCTAATACATATTAGGTGCTCAGTAAATATTTGTTGAATTGAAATTATTGTACTGGGGCTTTTGTCATTGTTCTCTTCTATACATGCTTTGGAGAAAAAAAGATCTTGTCTAATTTAACTCAGCAGTAGGCAAGTTTGGGTCAGGTGGTGCTGGCCTAAGCAATGTTTAATTCACAAATAGCTTCTTTTTTTTTTTTTTTTGAGACAGTGTCTCGCCCTGACACCAGGCTGGAGTGCAGTGGCGCAATCTCGGCTCACTGCAACCTCCGCCTCCCAGTTCCAGTGATTCTTCCACCTCAGCCTCCTGAGTAGCTGGGACTACAAGCGAGTACCACCACGCCTGGCTAATTTTTGTATTCTTTAGTAGAGATGGGGTTTCACCATGTCGGTCAGGATGGTCTCGATCTCTTGACCTCGTGATCCGCCCACCTCGGCTTCCCAAAGTGCTGGTATTACAGGCATGAGCCACCGCACCCAGCCCACAAATAGCTTCTTCATGACAGACTACCATTTATCACTTAAACAGACTGGCACAAAATTGGCTCTTACTTGATTATCTTAGGTATATTTCTGATGATTAATCAGCCTTCTCAGTTGTGACAAATTATTTGAAGAAGCCTCAAAGTTCCTCCATGTGGATGGGTATAGATAGCTATTCACAATGCTAGGGCTAGCATATAGCAATTTCAGAAAGCCTATTTGTTTAATACCAGCTGATCTATTTTGGACAGCTCTATAACCACTTGCCTGACTCAAAAGACACAATGAGGCTGGTTGTGGTGGCTCACACCTGTAATCCCAGCACTTTGAGAGGTCAAGGCAGGTGGATCACGAGGTCAGGAGATCGAGACCATCCTGGCTAACATGGTGAAACACCATCTCTACTAAAAATACAAAAATTAGCCGGGTGTGGTGGCACGCACCTGTAGTCCCAGCTACTCAGGAGGCTGAGGCAGGAGAATTGGTTGAACCCAGGAGGCAGAGGTTGCAATGAGCCAAGATTGTGCCACTGCACTCCAGCCTGGGTGACACAGCAAGACTTCATCTCAAAAAAAAAAAAAAAAAAGACACAGTGAGATAAGTGCCCTGGAAAGTAGCATAGCATCTTAACAATATAACAAATACATTCTAGTGTCCCCCAGGCCCTAGCTCATTATAGATACTCTGCTTATTGGTTGGTTGAATTAAATGAATAAGTATAGTATTTTAGAATTTATAATATGGTTTTATATACAGTATGTTATTGTATTTGATCCTCAGAACCCTATAAAATATAAAATAATAAGCCAAGTATTCATTTTAAATATGAGGAAATTCATATACTCTCAGCAAGAATATTTGCTGTATCTCAGATACATTTTCAGACAGACAGCCCTGTTGTCAGTCTTTCAATTCCATCTTTTATATCCTAAGTCATATTTCTTATCAGCCAATGAAAGATCTACTTAATACAAATTCAACTGGTGCCCATTTGAGATGCTCTTGAGTTGTATGTTTCAAGATGGCTTGGGAGTGAAGCTGACCTGAAGTTCCTGAGTGCAGTACATCTTTCTTTGCCTTTATAGAGCCCTGGTTAATATTTATCACAGTGAAGGCTGGTTTACAAGTTAAGAAGCAGCAATGATTTTTCTAATATAATACATTTAACATTGATTTGAGTACTAAAATTTATAAGCTGGTTCAAACTATGTTGTTTACTCATAGGAAGACCTTTCTTTCTTTTTTTGAGACAGGGTTTCACTCTTGTTGCCCAGGCTGGAGTGCAATGGTATGATCTCAGTTCGCCACAACCTCTGCCTCCTGGGTTCAAGTGATTCTCTTGCCTCAGCCTCCCATGTAGCTGGGATTACAAGCATGTACCACCACGCCCGATTCATTTTGTGTTTTTAGTAGAGATGGGGTTTCTCCCTGTTGGTCAGGCTGGTCTCAAACTCCCGACCTCAGGTGAGGCCGCTCACCTTGGCCTCCCAAAGTTCTGGGATTACAGGCGTGAGTCACCGCACCTGGCCAGGAACACCTTCTTAAGAGTCCCTTTCTTTACTGTTTCTCTGTGGTTTGTAATATGGTCGAAGGCTGTTACCAAGATTTCATGCCTAAGGGCCTTATATACAGCTTTCTGGTGAGCACATGCAGATGTCACTTGCCATGACATTTGGCTTTGGCTAGGTTATTTCTTTTTCTTCTTTTAACTTTTATTTTAGGTTCCTGGGTACATGTGCAGGTTTGTTATGTAGGTAAATTTCGTGTCATGGGGGTTTGTTTTACAGATTATTTCATCACTCACCCAAGCACTAAGCCTAGTATTCAATGGTTATTTTTTCTAATCCTCTCCTTTCTCTCATCTTCCACCCTCAAGTCGGTTCCAATGTCTGTTGTTCCCCTCCTTGTATCCATGTGTTCTTATCATTTAGGTCCCACATATAAGTGAGAACATGCAGTATTTGCTTTTATTGTTCATGTGTTAGTTTGCTAAAGATAATGACCTCCAGCTCCATCCATGTTCCTGCAAAGGACATGATCCTGTTCTTTTTTATGTCTGCATAGTAATCCATGGCATATATTTACCACATTTTTTTTATCCAATCTGCCATTAATGGGCATTTAGGTTGGTTTCATACCTTTGCCATTGTGAATAGTGCTATAATAAACATACGTATGCATGTGTCTTAATAGTAGAATGATTTATATTCCTTTGGGTATATACCTCATAATAGGATTGCTGGGTCAAATGGTAGTGTGGGAATCACCACACTGCTCCCCACAGTGGTTGAACTAATGTACACTCTTACCAACAGTGTATAAGGATTCCCTTTTCTCTGCAACCTCACCAGCATCTGTTACTTTTTGACTTTTTTTTTTTTTTTTTTTTTTTGAGATGGAGTTTCGCTCTTGTTACCCAGGCTGGAGTGCAATGGCGCGATCTCGGCTCACCGCAACCTCCGCCCCCTGGGTTCAGGCAATTCTCCTGCCTCAGCCTCCTGAGTAGCTGGGATTACAGGCACGTGCCACCATGCCCAGCTAATTTTTTGTATTTTTAGTAGAGACGAGGTTTCACCGTGTTAACCAGGATGGTCTCGATCTCTTGACCTCATGATCCACCCGCCTCGGCCTCCCAAAGTGCTGGGATTACAGGCTTGAGCCACCGCGCCCGGCCCTTTGCCCATTTTTTAGTGGGGTTGTTTTTTCTTGTAAACTTGTTTAAGTTTCTTATAGATGCTGAATATTAGACCTTTGTCACATAATTTGCAAATATTTTCTCCAATTCTGTAGGTTGTTTACTCCATTGATAGTTTCTTTCGCTATGCAGAAGCTCTTAAATTTACTTAGATCCCATTTGTCAGTTTTCGCTTGTGTCACGATTGCTTTTGGCATCTTCATCATAAAATCTTTGCCAGTTCTTAGCTAGGTGCATCATAAAATCTTTGCCAATTCTTAGCTAGGTTAGCTCCCAACACTTTGGGAGGCTAAGGCTGGCAGATCACCTGAGGTCAGGAGTTCAAGACCAGCCTAGCCAACATGGAGAATCCTCATCTCTACTAAAAATACAAAAATTAGCCGGGTGTGGTGCTACATACCTGTAGTCCCAGTTACTCTGGAGGCTGATGCAGGAGAATCGCCTCAACTCAGGAGGTGGAGGTTGCAGTGAGCCAAGACCACTCCAACCTGGGCAACAGAGTGAAACTCTGTCTCCAAAAATATATAACCAGTTCCTATCCTATGACTAGAATGGTATTGCATAGGTTGTCTTCCACTGTTTTTATTAGTTTTAGGTTTTTAAGTCTTTTTTTTTTTTTTTTTTAATGGAGTCTCACTCTGTCGCCCAGGCTGGAGTGCAGTGGTGCGATCTCAGCTCACTGCAACCTCCACCTCCTAGGTTCAAGCAATTCTTCTGCCTCAGCTTCCTGAGTAGCTGGGACTACATGTGCATGCCACCACACCCAGCTAATTTTTGTATTTTTAGTAGAGACGGGGTTTCACCATATTGGTCAGGCTGGTCTCGAACTCCTGACCTTATGATCTGCCCACCTGGGCCTCCCAAAGTGCTGGAATTACAGGTGCAAGCCACCGTGCCCAGCCACATTTAAGTCTAATACATCTTGAGTTGACTTTTGTATATAGTGTAAGGAAAGGATCCAATTTCAATATTGTGTATATAGTTAACCAGTTATTGCAGCACCATTTATTGAATAGGGAATTCTTTCCCCATTGCTTGTTTTTGTCAGCTTTGCTGAGGATGAGATAGTTGTAGTTGTGTGGCCTTATTTCTAGGTTCTCTATTCTGTTTCATATGTCTGTTTTCATACCAATATACCATGCTGGCGTTTGTTAAGGTTTTTGTTTTGTTTTGTTTTGTTTTGTTTTTTGAAAGTTTTTAGTTTATTAAGCTTCTTGTGAAAAGTCCACAGTGGCCATAGATAACATCATTGCAGCACCTTTACTCCTTCGTCTTTTTGCCGCACCAACATTGGCCTTTGCAGTCCCCCTGACTTTCTTCATTCTGCTCTTGCGTTCCTTTCGTTGCTTTCTTGAGGTCTTTTTCTTCTCATACAGGCCATGTCTTGCAAGTCTATGTTTGGGTTCATTTTTCTTTGCATAATCCAGGGAATCATAAATCATGCCAAAGCCAGTTGTCTTGCCACCACCAAAATGAGTTCTGAATCCAAATACAAAGATGACATCAGGTGTGGTCTTGTACATTTTGGCTAGTTTTTCCCGAATTTCTGTCTTAGGCACTGTTGCCTTCCCAGGGTGAAGGACATCAATGACCATTTGTTTCCTCTGAAGTAGTCGGTTGGTCATGAACTTTCTAGTGCGGATAGTTACTGTGTCGTTCATGATGGCGGCCTATCTTTAGACAGCCGGGGAGGAAAAGAGCTTTGTTTTGTTTTGTTTGAGGTAGAGTCTCACTCTGTCACCCAGGCTGGAGTGCAGTGGTGTCATCTCAGCTCACCTCTGCCCTCTGGGTTTAAGCAATCCTCCTGCCTCAGCTTCCCAAGTAGTTGGGACTACAGGCATGCGCCACCATGCCCAGCTAATTTTTAAATTTTTGTAGAGACGGGGTTTTGCCACATTGACCAGATTGGTCTTGAACTCCTGACCTCAGGTAATCTGCCCACCTCATCCTCCCAAAGTGCTGGGATTACAGACATGAACCACCATGCCCAGCCCACCATGCTGTTTTGGTTACTATAGCCCTGTAGTATTGTACAGATCTTTAACCTTCCTGGTTACCTGGCTCTCCTATGTATTTTATTCTTTTTGTGGCAAGGTTATTTGTTTTTCAAATGACTCATTCATTTTCTACTAGTGTGAATTCCTTCTTCTACCTAGAGCACCTTTCTTTTAACTTTAGGAATAGGTCCATCTACCGTGATTATATCTTCTCATCCACATTCTCTTCCGTGTACAGTGGTCCCTCAGTATCTGTAGGGCCTTGATTCCAGGACATCCCCTAAATACCAAAATCCACAAATGCTCAAGTCTTAGGTATAAAATGACATAGTATTTACATATAACCTATGCATATCTTCCTGTATACTTTAGATCATCTCTAGATTACTCATAATAAAATACAATATAAACACTATGTAAATAGTTGTTATACTGAATTCTTTTTTTTTTTTTTTTGAGATGGAATGTGGCACCCTCGCCCAGGCTGTAGTGCAGTGGCACAATCTTGGCTCGCTGCAATCTCCACCTCCTGGGTTCAAGCAATTCTCCTGCCTCAGCTTCCTGAGTAGCTGGGGCTACAGGCGTGCGCCACCACACCCAGCTAATTTTTTTGTATTTTTAGTAGAGACAGGGTTTCACCATGTTGGCCAGGATAGTCTCCATCTCTTGACCTCGTAATCCACCTGCCTTGGCCTCCCGAAATGCTGGGATTACAGGCATGAACCACTGCACCCAGCCATTATACTGTATTCTTTTTTCTTTTTTTTTTTTTGAGACGGAGTTTTGCTGTTGTTACCCAGACTAGAGTGCAATGGCGTGATCTTGGCTCACTGCAACCTCCGCCTCCTGGGTTCAAGCAATTCTCCTGCTTCAGCCTCTCGAGTAGCTGGGACTACAGGCACACACCACCATGCCCAGCTAATTTTCGTATTTTTTTTTTTAGTAGAGACGGGGTTTCACCTTGTTGACCAGGATGGTCTCGATCTCTTGACCTCGTGATCCACCTGCCTCAAACTCCCAAAGTGCTGGGATTATAGGCGTGAGCCACTGCACCCGGCCCGTTATACTGTATTCTTTAGAGAACAATGACAAGAAAAAAGTTTGTACATGTTCAGCATAGATGTAATTTTTTTCAAATACTTTCAATCCATGGTTGGTTGAATCCATGGATGTAGAACCTACCAATATAGAGTGCTGACTCTACTTGCTTTAGAACTGTTTTTTTCCTGTGGAGTGAGGTATTTGACCCAGGAGGGAACCCTGTGTTTCCAGGATTTCTCTTGGAGGTTGGAGGTGTTGTGTCATTTCAGCTGCTGGGTAATTTTAATTGTTTACAAAGAAACATTTCACTTTTTTTTTTTGGATGGAGTTTCGCTCTTATTGCCCAGGCTGAAGTACAATGGCGTGATCTTGGCTCACCGCAACCTCCACTGCCCGGGTTCAAGCGATTCTCCTGCCTGAGCTTCCTGAGTAGCTGGGATTACAGGCATGCGCCACCAAGCCCGGCTAATTTTGTATTTTTAGTATAAACGGGGGTTCTCCATGTTAGTCAGGCTGGTCTCAAATTCCCAACATCAGGTGATCCACCCGCCTTGGCCTTCCAAAGTGCTGGGATTACAGGCATGAGCCACGGAGCCCGGCCACATTTCACTATTTATGATATCATGTTTGATGTCATGACAGTGATGGAAGTAAGCCTAGATGTACTCAACTTCTGTCTCTCTGGCAACTAGTCTAGATTTTAGCTTCTAAAATCTAGTGTGAGGATACATATGGTTTGGAAATATGAAACATGTACAACCTGATTAGCTTCCTCAAGAATATGTTTTGCACCTGGGCGCAGTGGCTCATGCCTGTAATCCCAGCACTTTGGGAGGTTGAGGCAGGTGAATCACAAGGTGAGGAGTTCAAGACCAGCCTGGCTGACATGGTGAAACCCTGTCTATACTAAAAAAAAAATACAAAAATTAGCTTAGTATGGTGGCGGGTGCCTGTAATCCCAGCTACTCAGGAGTCTGAGGCAGGAGAATTGCTTGAACCTGGGAGGCAGAGGTTGCAGTGAGCCGAGATTGTGCAACTGCACTCCATCCTGGGCAACAGAGAGAGACTCTGTCTCAAAAAAAAAAAAATGTTTTGCCTGTAATCTCACCACTGTGGGAGGCCGTGGTTGGAGGATTACAGGAGACCAGGAGTTTGAGATCAGTCTGGACTACATAGTAAGACCCTGTTTCTACAAAAAAATTTAAAACTTAGCCAGGTTTTGTGGTACATGCTTGTAGTTCTAGCTATTCTAGAGGCTGAGGCAGGAGGATCCCTTAAACCCGGGAATTTGGCCGGGCGCGGTGGCTCACGCCTATAATCCCAGCACTTTGGGAGGCCGAGGCGGGTGGATCACGAGGTCAAGAGATCAAGACCATCCTGGTCAACATGGTGAAACCCCGTCTCTACTGAAAATACAAAAAATTAGCTGGGCATGGTGGTACGTGCCTGTAATCCCAGCTACTCGGGAGGCTGAGGCAGGAGAATTGCCTGAACCCAGGAGGCGGAGGTTGCGGTGAGCCGAGATCGCGCCACTGCACTCCAGCCTGGGTAACAAGAGCGAAACTCCGTCTCAAAAATAAAAAATAAAAAAAAAAAACCCGGGAATTCAAGACTGCAGTGAGCTATGGACACACCACTGCATTCCAGCCTGGGTGACAGAGTGAAACCCTGTCTCAAAAAAAAAAAAAAGAATATAAAATAATATATTTTGATTGACTCACAAATTATGTTGTATCCTGTGCATAGTAATAACTTGGGAATTTAGGAATGACAACATAACTCCTTTAAGTATGTTACACAAGGAAGATTATAGGAATACAGATTGCTGGGCAATTGTTTTTCAGATTAAGAATAATATAGAAATAGGACCAAAATGAGGTTGGAACTGCTTAAGCTGCTGATAATGTGTAGTGAACAGCAGTTCTTCCTTTCGAACATGTTATCAGTTAAGATTCTTAGTTTATATTAGTAGCAATATTGTTGAGTTTTCCAAAATCATTGTTGATTCTCAGAGTTCATTCCCCCACTTATACCTAATCTTCTTGTTTTTGTATGTGTTCATTCATTTGTAGAGTATAAATGGCATTCGCACAGAGGAGGTGGCTGTCGTGACAAAGGGGCCATCTACTAACCCTGACTCTGAATGGGAGGGTCCCAAGCATTCAGTAGTTCCTAGTAAAAGCCAGATGACCACCCCATCGGAGTCTCTGCAAAGCTTTGCCTTTGGCTCCCTCTCCATAAGCAGCAAGGAGGCAGAAGAGAAGGAGGAGGGGGCAGCTGGCTATCTTGATATTAAGGAGATGCCAAAAGGCCCAACTGGGGAATCTATAGGAGTGGAGGAACAGGCCATTGCCTTAAAGTTCTCAGGAACACCAGCTTCCTGTCAGCTGCAACCTGATGAAAAAAAGGCAGAGAGTAGTGGAGAACATGTCACACCAGGAGAGCCACTTGGAAAACAAAATGGATCATTTCTTGACTTTCACGTGGGTAACCAGTTCCAGTTCCCCACCCTCATTCGAAGTTTCCAGGTAGTAACTTACTCAATGATGCAGGTCTAATGACTGTCTTTGGAAAAGGGCCAGAATCTGTCCTGTGGAAGAGGTGGTAGTGGTGTGGTGAGGGTAGTGGCCTCCCTGCTGTTTTCAAAATCACAGAGTAAAATTAAAGCCTTTGATTGTGCCAAAGAAATTCATTCAGAGCAATTAATTCCATGGCCAGAAATGCTTTCTTCTCTAATGACTTAACAAAACTCCAGTTATTGGTCTTTATGAAGCTGGTTAAGTGGGTTCATCTTTTCATTGCTCAAGTGTGGGCTTTGGAAAGAGGTAAATTGCAGTGACTTCTGAGGAGGCTTCAGTGTTCTAAGACCATGCTCAAAAAATTCAAATACTCTTAATTAAAGGAGAAACTCATCTTCTTACGAGATTTCAGGCCCCAAATAATTTATGTACTGCAGCCACATTGTGCAGCCCACCACTCCCACCCAAGGGGCTTCCAGGATCCTAGGCACTGATTTCCTATGCTAAGGTGGTTGGCCACTTAACCTTATCTCACAATCAATTGGTAGTTTCAGGATGATTTATACTCCTGGGGAAGGTGAGCAGATGGATAAGGTGGCCTTTGATATTCCTCTAATGTTCATTCTTCTGAAATTCTGGGATTAATCACCAGGTGGTGGTTGAACTGATTTTTTTTTTCTTTCCAGTTTTCCAAATACTGTCTCTTCTCAGTAACTCCAAAGTGAATGTCTGACATTGATTTGAAAGAAGTTAATTAATTTGAGGGTAATGCATTCCATTGCCACTGCTGTTTCATGTACCATTTGTACTTAGTGGAGAAAATGTGGCTGATTTTCTTAATTATAATGGTACAGACACAAGGACAAATCAAAGTGATTGCTATTTGGCAAATCGTTTTATATTCAGATTCTGAAGGTCAGTCTAAAGTGTTTTATATCACCAATCATAACTGTCTGATCTTATAACTTTCCATTAAGCTTATGAAAGTCATTACAGTAATGCTGTTTTTTAATATCTCTCATAATTTGACACCTTGTCAGGGTTACTTTGGAATACTGTTGAAGTCTTGGGCAGAGTAAACACCTTTGGAGATTGAGCTAGCCCTTTACTTAATCAAAGCTAACACTTTGATCAGATCAGTGTCAGAAGATTACTTCTCCACTACCTTCAGAAACACTCTAGTAACTCTCTTTCCTTACTGCTTCACAGCCTCCCCTGGTGAAGACTCAAACTGTCACAATCTCAGATAATGCCAATGCTGTAAAAAGTGAAATCCCAACCAAAGATGTCCCTATTGTCCACACTGAGACCAAGACCATCACTTATGAGGCTGCCCAGGTAGGACATGGTTTGATGCTTCAGAACCAGACTGCAAACAAAATTAATAACCTTTCTTCACAGAGTTTCCAGTCATTTATCGCAAAGAATACCACGTTTTTGGGGGGCAGTTCTTTTTACAAGAGATTAGTGGTCTAAGAATGTCCTAGACTACTTTATTTAAGTAAAAAATTGAACAGGGCACACTGGTGTGTGCCTGTAGTCCCAGCTACTCTGAGGCTGATGTGGGAGGATCTCTTGAGCCCAGGAAACTCCATCTAAAAAAATTTTTTTAAAGCAAAATTGTCTTAGATCTGATTGCTTATATCCACCCAATTCATTTGCATAACACAGTCTAGTGTAATGGTTGAGAACATGGGCTTTGTGTCCAAAAAAACCTGAGTTCATATCCTAGCTCCTCCATTTACTAACTTGGACAAGTAATTGAATATCTCTGAGCCTTGATCTCCCCTGCCCATGATGTTAATATTTACCTCATGGTGTTACGAGGATTTAAGGTTTTTTGTTGTTGTTGTTGTTTAAGTTCTTTTCTTTTTTTTTTTTTTTGAGACAGAGTTTCACTCACTCTCTTGCCCAGGCTGGAGTGCAGTGGTGTGATCTCAGCTCACTTCAACCTCCGCCTCCCGAGTTCAAGTGATTCTCCTGCCTTAGTTTCTGCAGTCATGCACCACCATGCCTGGCTAATTTTTGTATTTTTTTGTAATTTTGAGTCAGCTCACCATATTGGCCAGGCTGGTCTTGAACTCCTGACCTCAAGTGATCTGCCTGCCTTGGTCTCCCAAAATGCTGCGATTATAGTTATTTTTAGAAGAGATTACTGGCGAGCCACCACGCCTGGCCAAATTTTGTTTTTTGAGACAGGGTCTCACTCTGTTGCCCAGGCCAAAGTGCAGTGGCACAATCTCAGCTCGCTGCAGCCTAGACCTCCGAGGCTCAAGCGATCTTCCCACCTCTGCCTCCCAAGTAGCTGGGACTATAGGCATGTACAACTGCATCTTGCTAATTTTTTTGTAGTGATGGGATTTCACCATGTTGCCCTGGCTAATCTCAAATGCCTGGGCTCAAGGGATCCACCTGCCTTGGCCTCTCAAAATGCTGGGATTACAGGTGTGTGCCACTATGCCCTGCTAAAATTTTTTTTACTTCCTACTTTGAGTAAAATGTCTCCTTCATTTTTTGGCAATTTGAATGGGCTAGAATTGATTTGTGTTGAATTTTTGTGTGTGTGCTATTCACAGAAGCCAAAAGTAAGAAAAACAGTTCCTTCTATAAACTGAGCTGTTATTTCATTCCTGTAACAAATATTTATTGAGCATTCACATATTAAGCCAAAGCAATGTACAAGGTATATATAGTCCTACTCTGTGGAACTGACATTCTAGTTAGGAGAAACAGGCAATAAAGAACATAAACAATGTACAAGTAAATTTCAGCCAGTGATAAATGCTATAAGCAAACTAAAATGAGATAAAGAGTTAGACAAGATGGGATTACATGAAAGATGAAAGATTGCTACTTTGGGAATTCCGCTCTTAGGAGGTGACATTTTGAGATGTGAATGATGGGAAGGAGATAGCCATGTGAAGGTGTTTTCACATAAATGTTTTCGCGGGGCCGGGCGCGGTGGCTCACGCCTGTAATCCCAGCACTTTGGGAGGCCGAGGCGGGTGGATCACGAGGTCAAGAGATCGAGACCATCCTGGTTAACATGGTGAAACCCCGTCTCTACTAAAAATACAAAAAATTAGCTGGGCATGGTGGCCCGTGCCTGTAATCCCAGCTACTCAGGAGGCTGAGGCAGGAGAATTGCCTGAACCCAGGAGGCGGAGGTTGCGGTGAGCCGAGATCACGCCATTGCACTCCAGCCTGGGTAACAAGAGCGAAACT
This sequence comes from Aotus nancymaae, assembly GCF_030222135.1. Taxonomy (NCBI): domain Eukaryota; kingdom Metazoa; phylum Chordata; class Mammalia; order Primates; family Aotidae; genus Aotus; species Aotus nancymaae. The sequence continues at coordinate 25,682,050 of NW_026988467.1, forward strand.
CCGTCTCAAAAAAAAAAAAAAAAAAAAAAAAAAAAAAAAAAAAATGTTTTCGCTTAATCCTCACCTCACCATGAACTGGATGATGTTATCTCCATTTAGGAACAGTGTGACTCGGTAATTTAAAAGTGTGTGCATTGCAATTAGAAAAAAGAGAATTTGGGCTGGTCACGGTGACTCCAGCACTTTGGGAGGCTGAGGTGGGAGAATCACTTGAGACCGGTAGTTCCAGACCAGTACCAGTCTGGGCAACATAGTAAGACCCCATCTCTAATAGATATATATTAGCTAGGTGTGGTGGCATATGCCTGTAGTCCCAGCTATTTGGAGGCTGAATTGAAAAGATTCCTTGAGCCCAGGTGTTCGAGGCTACAGTGAGCTGGAATCATGCCGTTGTACTCCAGCCTGGGCAACACACCAAAACCCATCTCAAAAGGAAAAAGAGGGTCAGGTAATGTGACTCATGCCTGTAAACCCAGCACTTTGGGAGGCCTTAGAGGGTGGATCACCTGAGGTCAGGAGTTAAAGACAAGCCTGACCAACGTAGTGAAACCCCATCTCTACTAAAAATGCAAAATTAACCACGTATGGTGGCGCACACCTTTAATCCCAGCTACTCAGGTGGCTGAGGCAGGAGAATCGCTTGAACCCAGAAGGCAGGGTTACAGTGAGCCAACATAGCGCCATTGCACTCCAGCCTGGGCAACAAGAACAAAACTCTGTCTCAAAAGCCAAAAAAAGAGAGAGAGAAAAATAGAATTTATATCCTAGCTCAACCAGGTAGATATCAGCTAGATAACCATAGACAAGTTACTAATCTCTCTAAGCTTTTGTTCTATTGGCTATAAAGTGGGGATAATACCACCTACCATTGCAAGCTTTGGAAAACAATTAGGTGAAATGATGTCTGCAAAGCACTGGGCATGTTCACAGACACTCAGTGTTAGTATCCTTCCCTCTTCTCTCACTCTGGTCTAGAGTGTAGATTTTGAGTTTGGTACATAATTAGTGGTTAATTAGCCAGGCATGGTGGGGTACACCTGTAGTCCTGGCAGCTTGGGAGTCTGACGCTGGAGAATCACCTGAACCTGGGAGGCAGAGGTTGCAGTGAGCTGAGATTATGCCACTGCACTCCAGTCTAGGCTGAAGAGCAAGGCTCCATCTCAAAAATAAATAAATAAATAAATAATAATGAGAGGTTGCATAAAATTTATCAATACTAACAAAGTGGCATAATTGAAGCAATGAGCCGGGCACGGTAGACACACCCGTAGTCCCAGCTGCTCGAAAGGCTGAGATAGATAGAGGCTTCCTTGAGCCCGGGAGTTTGAGGCTGCAGTGAGCTGTGATTGGGCCACTGCACTCCACCCTGGGGGACAGAGTGAGGCCTTGTATCAAAAAAACACAATGAAATAAAGTAGGGAGAGGCCTGGGGCCAGGAATATGACTAGAACATGTCTGGAGAAATGCTTGTAAAGAACTGAAGTGTCTGAGGAAACAAGAAAAAAAGTGTGTCAGTTGAATCAGACAGAAATGAATGAGCAGGTCTTGGCAGTGAAGGGGACTGCAAAAGAAAGGAATAGGAAGTTACTTAAAAATTGTACACACTATTAGCCAGAAGATATAGGAAACAATTACTTCATCTGGGAGAGAATCCTTTAAGTCATCACTACCATGGAAACAAGCTAAATGTCCGTCACTGGAGAGCTGGTTAAAAACACTCATTAAGGTAATTCTAGGTGGCATTTAAAAAAAGCTTCTGATGGGAACAAGCTCCATGGTAAATTGGTAAGTGAACAAGCATGGTGCACAATGATGGTACTGTTTATGGAAGGGAGAAGGGATCTATATTACAGCTATCTGTGTTTAGGCTTGTATATCAATACACTCTCTCTCTGAACGGGTACTAAAAAACAAAACAAAAAACCAACAACCAAAACATATAGCAGCCCCAATGAAAGAGACTGAAACTGCAGGACTCAGTTCAGCAGTGGGAGGGAAACTGACTTTTCACTGTACAACATTTTGAAGTTTTAAAATTTTATAGCACAGATATGACCAAAAATTTTTATTATTATTATTTTTTTGAGACAGTCTTGCTCTGTAACCCAGGCTGGAGTACAGTGGGATGTTCTCAGCTCACTGCAACCTCCGTCTCCTGGGTTCAGACAGTTCTAGTGCCTCAGCCTCTCGAGTAGCTGAGATTATATGTGCGCACCACCACGCCTGGCTAATTTTTATATTTATATATATATTTTTGAAACAGAGTTTTGCTCTTGTCACCCAGGCTGGAGTGCATTGGTGCCATCTCAGATTACTGCAACCTCCATCTCCTGGGTTCCAGTGATTCTCATGCCTTCGCCTCCCAAGTAGCTGGGATTACAGGCGCCCACCACCACATCCAGCTAATTTTTGTATTTTTAGTAGAGACAGGGTTTCACCATGTTGTTCAGGCTGGTCTTAAACTCCTGACTTCAGGTAATCCACCTGCCTTGGCCTCCCGAAGTGCTGGGATTACAATGATCTGCCCACCTAAGCCTCCCAAAGTGCTGGGATTATAGTTATTTTTAGAAGAGATTACTGGTGAGCCACCACACCTGGCCAAATTTTTTTTTTTTTTTTTTTTTTTGAGACAGGGTCTCACTTTCTTGCCCAGGCTAAAGTGTGGTGGCACAATCTCAGCTCGCTGCAACCTAGACCTCCCAGGCTCAAGCCATCCTCCCACCTCTGCCTCCAAGTAGCTGGGATTACAGGCGAGCACAACTGCTCCTCACTAAGTTTTTGAACCACCTCGCCTGACCTGATTTTTATATTTTTAGTAGAGACTGGGTTTCACTTTGTCAGCCAAGCTGGTCTTGAACTTTTGGCCTCAAGTGATCAGCCCACCTTGACCTCCCAAATTGCAGGGATTACAGGCATGAGCCACTGCGTCCTGGCCCACCGCCAAAAAATTTAAATGGTTCAAAACAATTTGTTTTAAAAGTTAGAGCCACACTGCCCACAGAAGCCCATGTGGTGTGGCTGTACCTACAAAAAAAGGAAACAGAAGCAGTCATTTTAAAATATCCTAACGTATTAGAGAAATATAAAAGCAGCGTGATATGCTAGATCAGAGCCCATGGGCTTTGGAGTTAGAGTGACTTGGGTCTTAATTACAACATTTGCTAGTTTTGTGACGCTGGGCAAGTCAATCATCTTTTTGAGCCTTAGTTTTCTCTTCTGAAAACCACTTTGATCAAGTTATTGAAATAAGGACAATGTTTGCTTGGTATATAATAGCTATTCAAAAATGGTAGCTGTAAACATTTGCCTTTATTTCATTTGAACCAGGCCTAAGGCAGTCAGTCAAGATATAAATTGCTTCTTTTTATTAATTTATTTCTTTATTTCTTTATTTTTGAGATGGAGTCTTACTCTGTCACTCAGGCTGGAGTGCAGTGGTGTGATCTTGGCTCACTGCAACCTCTACTTCCCAGGTTCAAGCGATTCTCCTGCCTCAGCCTCCCAAGTAGCTGGGACTACAGGCATGTGCCACCATGCCCGGCCTGAGCCACTGCACCAGGCCCTAATTGCTTTTTTTTCCCTTAGACGGAGTCTTGCGCTGTCACCCAGGCTGGAGAGTGCAGTGGTGCGATCCCAGCTCACTGCAACCTCCGCCTCCCAGGTTCAAGTGATTCTCCTGCCTCAGCCTCACGAGTAGCTGGGATTACAGGTGCCCGCCACCACACCTGCCTACTTTTTTGTATTTTTAATAGACTCAGGGTTTCACTTTGTTGGCCAGGCTGGTCTCAAAAGCCTGAGCTCGGGCCGGGTGCAGTGGCTCACGCCTGTAATCCCAGCACTTTGGGAGGCCGAGGCGGGCGGATCACGAGGTCAAAAGATCGAGACCATGGTGCAATCCTGTCTCTTAAAAAAATTAACAACAACAACAAAAAAAAGCCTGAGCTGATAATCCACCCACCTCAGCCTCCCCAAGTACTGGGATTACAGGAGTGAGCCACCGTGCCCAGCCCCAACTGCTTTTTATTACTGATGCTAAACAGTGGGGTATAGTGGGGAACAGTGTTGACTTTAGAGTCAGAGTCAGATTTCCTGGCTCTGAACCTGCTCTGTCAAGTTACTAGTGTGCGGTCAAGTTACTAAATCACCCAGTGCCTCAGTTTCCTTATTTGTAAAATGTGGCTAATAGTTGTACCTTATAGGGTTGTTGTCAGGAATAAATGAACTAATGTATATAAAATGTTTCCAAAGTGCCTGGTAGATAATAAGCACTAGATACTCATTTGCAATTGTTATTATTTATTTACTGTAACGATTTCAGCTTTTGTTCTTGTTATCTTGCTGGACAAGTAAGCCCAAGCACTATTTTTTTATTCATTCAGTCTCCAAGCTTTGGAAAACATGGTCAGAGGGGATGTTTTTCATGTATAGATTTTTTAATGTGTGTGTTTGAGGTAAAATTTACATACAGTGAAATGCACAGACAGGGTCCTGCACTGTTGCCGAGGCTGGAGTACAGTGGCATGACTGTAGTTCACTGCAGTTTTGACCTTTTGGGCTCAAGTGATCCTCCCACCTCAGCCTCCTGAGTAGCTAGGACTCCAGGTGCACACCACTACATCTGACTAATTTTTTAATTTTTTGTAGAGACAGGATTCCCTTTGTGGCTCATGCTGATCTCGAACTCCTGGGCTCAAGCAATCCTCCCTCCTCAGCCTCCCAAAGTGCTAGGATGAGCCACCATGCCTAACAATATGATTGACTTTGACAAATGTCTATACCTGTGTAACCAAGACACATTTAGGATACAGAACATTTCCATTACTCCTGAAATTGCCTTTATAGCCTTTTCCATTTAATTTCTACCCCTTTATGCATCCAGTGCTCTGCTTTCTATCAGTATAGCTTAGTTTTGCCTGGTTTTAGACTTTATGTAAATAGAAGTATACAGTAGTACACTTTTGTGTCTGGCGTCTTTTTTATTTTATTTTATTTTATCTTATTTTATTTTATATTTTAAGATGGAATCTCACTCTGTCGCCCAGGCTAGAGTGCAGTACCATCTTGGCTCACTGCAACCTCTGCCTCCTGGATTCCAGCGATTCTCCTGCTTCAGCCTCCTGAGTAGGTGGGATTGCAGGTGCCTACCACTTCACTTGGCTAATTTTTGTATTTTTAGTAGAGATGGGGTTTCACCACGTTGGCCAGGCTGGTCTTGAACTCCTGACCTCAGGTGTTCCACCTGCCTCCGTCTCCCAAAGTGCTGGTATTACAGACATGAGCTACCGTGCCCAACACTGTCTTTTTTCTTTCTGAATATAATGTTTTTTAGATTCATCCATGTTATGTGAATCAGTAGTTCACTCTTTTTTATTGCTGAATAGTATTCCATTATATGAATATACCACAATTTGTTTATCCATTCATTTGTTGATGGACAATTGGATGAATTTCAGTTTGGGAAAACATTAATAAAGCTGTTATGAATGTTCACGTACAAATCTTTTTTTTTTTGTTGAGACAGAGTCTCACTCTGTTGTTGAGGCTGGAGTGCAGTGGCGTGATCTCAGCTCACTGCAACCTCCCCCTCCCAGGTTCAAGCAATTCTCCTGCCTCAGCCTCCGAAGTAGCTGGGACTACAGGGATGCAGCACCATGCCTGGCTAGTTTTTTGGTATTTTTCAGTAGAGATGGGTTTTCACCATGCTCGCCAGGGTGGTCTCAAACTCCTGACCTCAGGTGATCCACCCACCTCACCCTCTGAAAGTGCTGGGATTTACAGGCATGAGCCACTGTATCCGGCCACAAATCTTTTTGTGGGCATTTCATTTATCTTGAGTAAACCTGAGAGTCAAATTGCTGGGTCAGGACAAATGACCATTTTGAGGAAACATTGTTAAGAGGATCAAGGAAAAGAGGCCCTGTATGGGAACAGTGTAAGTAGGAAGCCATAACAGTGTCTCCTGCATCTTCAGCATTCTTCAGAGACAGAAAAGAGACTAGAGGGAGTGGGCAGTAGGTAGATAAGTCACAAGCTTATAGAGGAGGAGTTCTTCAAAAAGTTTTAGCCCTCTGGCATGCAAATTCATGTTATAACAATTGATAAGCTAATTTTATTTGTATAATTTCTTTGTATCTTCACAACAGTGCTATGGTGTAGGCAGAACACATATTCCAGTATTGCTTTTATTTTTATTTATTTATTTATTTTTGAGACGGAATTTCACTCTTGTTACCTAGGCTGGGGTGCAATGGCGCGATCTCGGCTTACTGCAACCTCCGCCTCCTGGGTTCAGGCCATTCTCCTGCCTCAGCCTCCTGAGTAGCTGGGATTACAGGCACGCGCCACCATGCCCAGCTAATTTTTTGTATTTTTTTTTTTAGTAGAGACGGGGTTTCACCATGTTGACCAGGATGGTCTCGATTTCTTGACCTCGTGATCCACCCACCTCAGCCTCCTAAAGTGCTGGGATTACAGGCGTGAGCCACCACGCTGGGCCCACTATTGTTTTTATAAATAAGAAAACTAGCCCGGGCACGGTGGCTCACGCCTGTAATCCTAGCACTTTGGGAGGCTGAGGCGGGCAGATCACCTGAGGTCAGGAGTTCAAGACCAGCCTGGCTAACATGATGAAACTCTGTCTTTAGTAAAAATAAAAAAATTATCCAGGCATGGTGGCACGGCCTGTAGTCCCAGCTACTTGGGAGGCCGAGGCAGAAGAATTGCTTGAACCCAGGAGGCAGAGGTTGCAGTGAGCTGAGATTATGCCATTGCACTCCAGCTCTGGGCAACAGAGTAAGACTCCACCTTGGAAAAGAAAAAACAAAAAGAAAAGAAAATATTAGTTAACTAGCTAATAATATATCAGGTATGATGGTGGCACGTGTGGTAAGATTTAGTGTCACAGTCATGTTCCCTCTCTTTGGTGTGTTCAGATTCCCACTTGGAGGGAAACCCAGCAAAGGAAAGTAGGAAACCACCACAGTGGACTGCGAGGACTCTGCCCCTTCCTAATTCTCTTTCCCTCTGTCTTCCTCTCCCCTCTAATATCTCACAGTTTGGGCCCAACGAAATGTGCTTCTGCTTACAAAAATACTGGAGGCTTCTGTCTGTAATATAAATAACTTACATAAAGAGCCAGAGAGGGGCCGGGCGCGGTGGCTCAAGCCTGTAATCCCAGCACTTTGGGAGGCCGAGGCGGGTGGATCACGAGGTCAAGAGATCGAGACCATCCCGGTCAACATGGTGAAACCCCGTCTCTACTAAAAATACAAAAAAAAAAACTAGCTGGGCACGGTGGCGCGTGCCTGTAATCCCAGCTACTCAGGAGGCTGAGGCAGGAGAATTGCCTGAACCCAGGAGGCGGAGGTTGCGGTGAGCCGAGATCGCGCCATTGCACTCCAGCCTGGGTAACAAGAGCGAAACTCCGTCTCAAAAAAAAAAAAAAAAAAAAGAGCCAGAGAAAGATAGTAACCTAATACCCTTTTTTGCTGCAGAGTTCTTTATGAAAATAATTGCAGTTCTCTAAATTCCCCTCTGAGACAGTATACAATACCAGTACCAGGTATTCTAGGTCACTGTTACCTGAAAAGCGTGTTGCATTAGGCATACTCCATCCTCCTAGTCCAGTTTGTTTCATTCTTGGTCGTGGGCTTATCAGCTGCTCCAAGTCTACTAACAGCCCAAATGGTTGCTGATAATTGTTCATCAGGTTGAATTTGACCCTGCCAACCATCTCTTTTCTTTTTTGCTAATTTCAGTTCTCAGCCTGATTATAATATATTTGAGTCATGATATAGTGAGCTCAGGAGAAACAAGAAGTAACCCAGCTCTTGTTCTCATTATACATTACTTGAGTATATAGCATTTTAAATATTAAAAACCCCTCCTAATAAGAAGGATCCCTTTCAATAACAGTTTTGTTGTCAGAAATGTCATTAAGACATATTATGCACCGCATGTGGTGGCACACACCTGTAATCCCAGCACTTTGGGAGGCCGAGGCAGGTGGATCACGAGGTCAGGAGTTCAAGACCAGCCTGGCAAACATGGTGAAACCCCGTCTCTTAAAAAAAAAAAAAAAAAGACATATTATGCATATTTTCTCTCACTTAGCCTAAAAGGATATTTTCTTTCCTTTCTTTTCTTTTCTTCTTTTTTTTTTTTTAATGGAGTCTCACTCTGTCACCCAGGCTGGAATTCAGTGGCTCAATCTCAGCTCACTGCAACCTCCACCTCCCAGGTTCAAGCAATTCTCTTGCCTAAGCCTCCCAAGTAGCTGGGATTACAGGCACATGACACCATGCCCAGCTAATTTTTGTAGTTTTAGTAGAGACAGGGTTTCACCATGTCAGGCTGTCTCAAACTCCTGACCTCAGGTAAGCCACATACCTCAGCCTCCTAAAGCACTGAGATTATAGGCATGAGCCACCGCACCCAGCCTAAAGGGATGTTTTCTACCTCATTTGCCCCAGTCTTCTGTCTCAATCTTTAAAGAGTATGGCCTGAGATTTGTTGGCTCCTTAAATCTCAGCAAGAATGCTTCCCAGTTCTTTCTGATAAATTCTGCCCTATAATTCAGAGCGTACCCATGCCTTAGCAACCAAGAGTTTATACCTTTCCTGCCTTGGATGGGTCTAAAGAACAACAGCTCCATAGAGAGAACAACTGCCACTAACTCATTTTGCGTTTAGGGGCATATAAATCACATTTATGAGCCCAGGTTTTCTTAACAGGGCATGCCCTTTCATAGGGCTGGTGTGAGCATCTATACTGATAATGTTTGGGCCAGGTGCAGTGGCTCATGCCTATAATCTCAGCATTTTGGGAGGCCAAGGCGGGTGGATCACTTGAGGTCAGGAGTTTGAGACAAGCCTGCCCAACATGGTGAGACCCCTATCTCTACCAAAAATACAGAAATTAGCTGAGTGTGGCAGCCTGCACCTGTAGTCCCAGCTGCTTGGGAGGCTGAGGCATAAGAGTCGCTTGAACCCAGGAAGCGGAGATTGCAGTGAGCCGAGATTGCACCACTGCACTCCAGCCTGGGCAAAAGAACGAGTCTGTTTTAAAAAAAGAAAAAAAAAAGATGGCAGGGTGCAGTGGCTCATGCCTGTAATCCCAGCACTTTGGGTGGCTGAGGTGAGCGGACCACCTGAGGCAGACCAACATGGAGAAACCCCATCTCTACTAAAAATACAAAATTAGAGGCCAGGCGTGGTGGCTCACGCTTGTAATCCAAGCACTTTGGAGGCAAGGTGGGCGGATAACCTGAGGTCGGGAGTTCAAGACCAGCCTGACCAACGTGGTGAAACCCCGTCTTTAAAAATAAATAAATATAAAATTAGCCTGGCATGGTGGCACATGCCTGTAATCCCAGCTACTAGGAAGGCTGAGGCAGGAGAATCACTTGAACCTGGGAGATAGAGGTTGCAGTGAGCCGAGATCGCACCATTGCGCTCCAGCCTGGGCAACAAGAGCAAAAGTCCGACTCCAAAAAAAAAAAGGTCACCCTAAGGGAATTAGATTTTTGCTTCAGAACATACAGCTGAAGAGCAAAGCTGCAGCCTGCAACATTTGCCCACAAGTCTTCCTGAGAGGCATGATGAAGAGCTGTGCTTTCTTCTGCAGACTGATGACAGCAATGGAGACTTGGACCCAGGAGTCTTGCTGACAGCTCAGACTATCACATCTGAGACAACAAGCAGCACCACCACAACTCAGATTACCAAGGTAACAGACCAGCTAGAACCTCCTTATGGAATCCAGGGGAGGGCTGAGCTTGCTGCCACCTTTCTGCAAGAAGGACCCTAGTCTATAAGCAAAGATTTTCAGCTCCATCCCTAGTAAGCCACATTATTCAAAGAGTTCCAGATAGAAGGGCCCTGCTGCCTTCCCCAGCAATAAATCTAAGGCAATACCTCGAGAGTATCCCTGACTACTTAGTAGTCTCTTAAAGGCAGGTTTGGTTGTTCTCTTTATACATCTGTCTGTCTCTCTGGTCAGTGAGTCCCCTATCTGGCTGTGGAAGTAAGTTTAAAAAATCAACCTGGCCAGGCACAGTGGCTCACACCTGTAATCCCAGCACTTTGAGAGGCCAGGGCAGGTGGATCACCTGAGATCAGGAGAACAAGACTAGCCTGACCAATATGGTGAAACCCTGTCTACTAAAAACAGAAAAATTAGCTGGGCACAGTGGCATGCACCTGTAGTCCTAGCTACTCGGGAGGCTGAGGCAGAAGAATTGCTTGAACCCAGGAGGCAGAAATTGTAGTGAGCCAAGATTGCGCCACTGCACCCCAGCCTAGGCAACAGAACAAGACTCCATTTAAAAAAAAAAAAAAATTCAGCTTAAGAGGCCAGGTGTGGTATAATTACACCTGTAATCCCAGTATTTTGTGAGGCCGAGACAGGTGGATCCCTTTAGCCCAGGAGTTTGAGACTAGCCTGGGCAACATAGTGAAACCTCATCTGTACAAAAAGAAAAAAAAAAAAATTAGCTGGGCATAGTGGTGCATGCCTGTGGCCCTAGCTACTTGGGAGGCTGAGATGGGAGGATCACTTGAGCCCAGGGGGTCGAGGCTGCATTGAGCTGTGATCATGCCACTGCACTCCAGCCTGAGTGACAGAGCGAGACCCTGTCTCTAAAAAACAAACACGAAAATTCAGCTTAAGGGAAATTATTGTTGGTATTTTTATACAACTATATTTTCCAAGCCCAAAATCAGAACTCTTGGTCTGAGGAAGGATTTTTACAGCATTCCAGGGACAAAGCCATGGGAACTTGTTTGGATGCCGAAATATTGGAATTATTAGAATATAATTTATAGGAAGCAAGAGAGAGAAAATATCTAAAATTGGAATTACCCACAGAAAATCAGAGGCAATCCATGTTTGCTGTAGCACTAGAGGAAAATATGTTTTTTTGTAGATAAGAAATATAGCTTTTTTAGCAAGCTCTGTCATCAACACGCAGATGAGTGGAAACCAGTTAATGTGTCTAGACCTTGGTTTTCCTCATCTATCAGAAAGGGAAATCTACCCACCCTCAGGAGATTATGTGAAGACCCTTTGACATCAATAATATCACAAGGCTTTAAAATAAAAGAGCCCGATTATAAGATGTGTGACATATTTGTTCATAGCCTTCAGATTTTTTTTCTCTTGAAAATGATCAAATAGGCTGGGCAAGGTGGCTCATGCCTGTAATCCTGACACTTTGGGAGGCCAAGGTGGGCGGATCACTTGAGGTCAGAAGTTCGAGACCAGCCTGCCCAACATAGTGAAACCTATACTAAAAATATTAAAATTATCTGGCTGTGGTGGTGCGTACCTGTAATCCCAGCTACTTGTGAGGCTGAGGCTGGAGAATCACTTGAACCTAGAAAGTAGAGGTTTAAGTGAGCTGAGATCACACCACTGCACTCCAGCCTGGGTGACAGAGCGAGACTCTGTCTCAAGAAAGAAAGAGAGAAGGAAGGAATGGAGGGAGGGAGGGAGGGAAAGAGGGAAAGGAAAGAAAAGAATCAATTAAAATGTATAGGATCAGTATCCATACTCTAAAACAGAAATGTGTAAGAGAAGAGCACAGAAGGCCTATTTTGTTTGCTTGCCAGATTTCTGTGGTATTCAGGAGGAAGAAAAAGGAGAAAGTAAATAGAGAACTATGACTTTCTGTTTACTTAATAAAGATTTCAGTAATCCAGGCCGGGCGCAGTGGCTCGTGCCTGTAATCCCAGCACTTTGGGAGGCCGAAGCAAGTGGATCATGAGGTCAGGAGATCAAGACCATCCTGGCCAACATGGTAAAACCCTGTCTCTACTAAAAATACAAAAATTAGCTGAGCGTGGTGGTGTGCGCCTGTAGTCCCAGCTACTCAGGAGGTTGAGGCAGGAGAATCGCTTGAACTTGAGAGGTGGAGGTTGCTGTGGAGCCACTGCACTCCAGCTAGTGAGAGTAAGACTCCATCTCAAAAAAAAAAAAAAAAAAAAAAAAGCTGTCCTATGCAGTACCCAGCAGTAGATTAAAATTTAGGGTCGGGTGCAGTGGCTCATGCCTGTAATCCCAGCACTTTGGGAGGCTGAAGCAGGCGGATCACATTCAAGACCAGCCTGGCCAGCATGGTGAAACCCCATCTCTACTAAAGATCCAAAAAATTAGCTGGGCGTGGTGGCATGAGCCTGTAATCCCAGCTACTCCGCAGGCTGAGGCAGGAGAATTGCTTGAATCCGGGAGGCAGAGGCTGCAGTAAGCTGAGATTGCACCATTGCACTCCAGCCTGGGTGACAGGGTGAGAATTCATCTCAGAAAAAAATAAATAAAATAAAATTTGGAGTTGAGTTTTCAGAATAATCTTTGCTGTTTCTTTTTCCTTTTTTGTTTGTTTGTTAATAGAGATGAGGTTTCACTATGTTGCCCAGGCTGGTCTCGAACTCCTGGCCGCAAGCATTCCTTCTATCTCAGCCTCCCAAGTGTTGGAATTACAAGTGTGAACTACTAAACCTGGCCTCTTTTTCTTTTTTTTTTAAATTCTTGTTATATTGCTGATCTCATATGACATCCTCTCTTTGATTCTAGACTGTAAAAGGTGGGATATCAGAGACGCGTATTGAAAAGAGAATTGTGATCACAGGAGATGCTGATATTGACCATGATCAGGTGGGAATGTTGAGGAGATCTGGGCCTGGGAGGGGTCCCTGGGCAGGAAGATCAATGAATACAGGAGTTTGTTGGCCATCTTCATCTCCAAAAAGCCTCTTTGGCCACTCTAGCTCTTAATTGAGAAGAAAGACAGAGAATCAAAGTAAGAGGCCTGTGGGATGGAGGCCACAGATTGAGGAACCTGGAAATATAGTGGAAAGAACATGAGCTTTGGATTCCAAAACTTGCATTCAAATGCTGGTTCTTACTATATTCTAGGTGTTAATTCTCTGGGCCTCCATTCTTCACCTGTAAGATGGAGATGATAGTATCTGCCTCTTAGGGTGGTTGTGAGAATCAGGTGAAATACTGGATGTACAGCTGGTGGCACATGGTGAGCTCAGTTAAATGGAGCTATTGTTATTCTGTAGGTAAAGGTACCTGAACTCATGCTAGGTAACATCAAAATAAAGGGAAGTATGACCCTACCCTTAGAGAGCTGTGATCGCTGAGAAGACGCAGGCCGAGCATAGTGTGATGGACAAGACACCAGCAGACTCGAAACTTGTTTTCTGTCCTACATCTCTAACTTGCTGTGTGACCTTGGGCAAATCACTTTACCGCTGATTTTTTCTCCTCTCCTAAAAGAGAGTGGGTTGATCTAGATAATTTCTGGGCCCTTCTGAGTGTTAAAATTCTATATTTTTATGTTAATTAGGTGCTAATTGTGTGCTCCAAGCAATTAGCAAATAATGAGGTCAGGATTAATGTTCCCAATTCTCTGCTGGGCGAGGTTAGAACAGTAAAGCTGTAGAGAAGAGTGGGTGGAAGAGACTGCACGCAAATTCTTCTGGAATCATTGACAGGTTGCTAGAGCAGTAATTCTATGGCCTTTTTATGCTGATATGCTGAGTGCCTTTAAAAAAGAAAAACTGAGCTACAGTGCTGGCAGTTCCCTTGGAGGCAGGGTTGAGACTTACAGCTGAGAATAGCCAGCACAGGGTCCCAGAAACAAGGCCGCAAAGTCTAAGTATCTTGCAGCCTGTTGGCCCAGCTCAGTGAGTCACGCTGCATTAGAAGCCTGCACCCACCCACTCAGTCTGATGTGATCTGAGCCCCTGCTGTGTGCTCAGTCTGCACTAGACAGCAAAAGCAATGGGGTGAAAGGTGTTTGAGGTTTGGAGTGAGACAGACCTGGGCTGAATCCTGACTCTGCGACCTAACTGGTTGTATGCCCTTGAGCAACTTAATATTACTAATCTGAGCTCTAGTTTCACCATCTGTAAAATAAGGATGATCACAGGTTTTTTCCAGGGTCATAAGGCCCAAGCACACTTGATAGCTCAGAGAGATGCTCCAGTGTCCCTCAGTTCTCCTAGGTACTGAAGGTGTGTGGAAGGGGTAAGCTATGGTACACTCTGGCTGGGGTGGGAGGCACTTTAAGAACTGTTAAGGAGGCCTGGTGTGGTGGCTCACACCTGTAATCCCAGTACTTTGGGAGGCCTAGGTGGGCACATCACTTGAGGTCAGCAGTTCAAGATCAGCCTGGCTAATATGGTGAAACCCCATTTCTACTAAAAAAAAAAAAAATACAAAAAATTAGCCAGGTGTGGTGGCGGGCATCTGTAATCCCTGCTACTCGGGAGGCTGAGGCAGGAGAATCGCTTGAACCCAGGAGGTGGAGGTTGCAGTGCAACGAGATTGAGCCACTGCACTCCAGCTTGGGCAACAAGAGAGAAACTCTGTCTCAAAAACAAATAATAAAAAGAACTGTTAAGGAGAAGCAGTGGGGAGCTGTAGGCATTCATAGAGAGGTGGGTGGAGGCATAGTCACCAAAGAGTAGGCTTGAGCTGGGCCTGAGGTGTGAGCAGATGGGTTCGGCGAACAGGATCAGGGAGGATGAGCAGGGCCCGTAGAGGTGGTAGTTCTAAGAATGCCGTTCATGAAGCAAGGAGAACAGAAGAGTGTTTTCTTTCTTCCCTTGCCCCTTCTAGAGATGGTTCTTTTGTTTGTTTGTTTGTTTGTCTGTTTGAGGCGGAGAGCTCTGTCACCCAGGCTGGAGTGTAGTGGTGCGATCTGGGCTCACTACAACCTCTACCTCCTGGGTTCTAAGTGATTCTCCTGCCTCAGCCTCCTGAGTAGCGGGGATTATAGGTGCGCGCCACCATGCCTGGCTAATTTTTGTATTTTTGGTAGAGATGGGGTTTCACCATGTTGGTCAGGCTGGCCTCAAACTCCTAACCTCGTGATCCGACTGCCTCAGCCTAGAGATGGTTCTGAAAAGCCAGGGTGAGTAGTCAGCTGGTCAGTTCTAGCTGGGTCCTTTCCGATAGGAGAGCCTGCAAGTTTAGAGACTTGCAGCCCACAGAGGGTGGTATTGTTGCTTGTTTGACTTTCCCTCTGCTCTTTTTAGCTTTTCTAAAGTAATCAAAGCTCCTCCACATCCTCAAACAGGGGCCCCTCAGAAACTAAACAACACTGTGGTAGAGAGGAAAGTCTGATCAACTTGACTTAAAATCCCCATTGCACGGCCGGGTGCAGTGGCTCATGCCTATAATCCCAGCACTTTGGGAGGCTGAGGTGGGTTGATTACCTGAGGTCAGGAGTTCGAAACCAGCCTGGCCAATGTGGCAAAACCCCATGTCTCCACTAAAAATACAAAAATTAGCTGGGCATGGTGGTGGGCTCCTGTAACCCCAGCTACTTGGGAGACTGAGGCATGAGAGTCACTTGAACCTGGGATGCAGAGGTTCCAGTGGGCCAAGATTGCACCACTGCACTCCAGCCTGGGTGACAGAGTGAGACTCCATATCAAAAAAAAAAAAAAAAAAAAAAAAAATCCGTGTTGCACTACCTACTAGCTGTGAAACAATAAGCACTTTACTGAACTTCAGTTTCCTCACCTATAAAGGGGAAATAATGATATTACCTTAATTCACTAAGTTGTAAAGTTTAATAATAAATCACTTAATATAGTTATTAATAATAAATAATAAAGTTTAAGTAATAAGTAATGTGCTTAGGCTATTGCATGGCATATAACAGGCCCTTCTCCTCTTCCTTCCTTTCTTCTACTTTGGCCAAAGACATCTCTTCCTTTTTCTTGCACACTTCTTTACTTTCCTCTCCTGTCTCAAACTTATCAGTTACCCCAGGTTGGACACAGATTTTGTTTTGTCTCCTAGATTCACTTCTTGAGTGAATCCTCTCAGACTCACCTAGGTATAACAGGTAGATAATAGATAGGAATAATAGATAATATAACAGATACAGCCATGATCCCCTAAGTCCCTCTCCAGTTCCTAGAAGACAACACTAACCTTCCCTGTCCCTGGGTTATCAGTTCAGGAGCCTCCCTATGCAGGCTAGAGTGGGTAAGATTAATTATCAGCTTGGCTTAGCCTAAATGCTGCCCTGGTACTGCAGACAGAAGGATTGGATTTGTCAGGACATCAGAGAAATGATGACCCCTGCCTTCTTTCGCCGTCAGGCTATTTTCTGTCTCATGGGTCTTGTTTCTGTCTTTTGTAGGTTCTCGTACAAGCCATCAAGGAGGCAAAGGAGCAGCACCCAGACATGTCAGTGACCAAGGTGGTCGTCCACCAGGAGACCGAGATTGCTGAGGA
Organism: Aotus nancymaae; assembly: GCF_030222135.1. Taxonomy (NCBI): domain Eukaryota; kingdom Metazoa; phylum Chordata; class Mammalia; order Primates; family Aotidae; genus Aotus; species Aotus nancymaae. Next base: position 25,698,310 of record NW_026988467.1, read on the forward strand.
GTGAGCTCAGGTACTGGGCGTTCCTGCTGGGGCTGAGGGTGCCCGCTGTCCCAGCCTGAGAGGGCTCTGGATGGGAGCCTTGGACACACTGGGAGCTTGTCCCCCCAAAGAGATGTCCACCCTGGGACTTGATAAAGGCAGAGGAGAGGCTGATGAGGGAGATATAGGAAATTATTAAGTATTTGGCTCCACCTAAAGCAGCCTGTTGGGTAAGAGCAGGGACCCAAACATGAATATAAGCCCCCAGCCACATGCTTAGTCCTCATGCACCTTGCTGCGTATCCACTTCACTTTCCCCTCTCTTCCCTCTACTGCCCTGCTCACTGCTGTCACAGGTCTCTCTCTTTTTTTTTTTTGGAGACAGAGTCTTACTCTGTCGCTCAGGCTTGAGTACAGTGGCATGATCTCAGCTCACTACAACCTCCGCCTCTCCGGTTCAAGCCATTCTTTTGCCTTTGCCTCCTGAGAAGCTGAGACTACAGGCATGTGTGCCACCACACCCAGCTAATTTTTGTATTTTTAGTAGAGATGGGATTTCATCATGTTGGCCAGGTTAGTCTCAAACTCCTGACCTCAAGTGATCCACCCGCCTTGGCCTCCCAAAGTGCTGGGATTACAGGCATGAGCCACTGTGCCCAGCCAGTCACAGGTATCTTTGAACCAGAACCTGGGAGAGCCAGAGGAGAACAAAACCAAGAAGAGCTGAGCACAGTGGTTCACACCTGTAATCCCAGCAATTTGGGAGGCCAAGGCGGGCAGATCACTTGAGGTCAGGAGTTTGTGACCAGCCTAGCCAACATGGTGAAACCCCATCTCTACTAAAAATAAAAAATTAGCCAGGTATGGTGGCACGTGCCTATAGTCCCAGCTACTTGCAAGGCTGAGGCAGGTGAATGGCTTGAACCTGGGAGGTGGGACCAGGCTGTCTGGAGATGGGTGGGTGTGCAGAGCAGGGAGGGAATGGCTGAAGTTCTGAGACCAGAGAAGAGAGCTGGGAGCAGGGAAGCTGCTTTTCGGGAGCCAGGGAGCCAGATAAATTCACGCCTAAAAGTAATTTACAAATGACTTGAAGAAGCCACCAATCTCAGTAGGTGGGACGGGGCCCTGTAAAGATGCTCAGATCCCAGTTGTCACTCATGGCCACAGGAACTTGGCAGTGGGACTGGGAAGCTTTTTCCTTTGCACAATTTTAAATTTTGCTTCTTTGTTTCCTCTAGGAACTAAGCTACCCCAACTCTCTGCCCTTCTCCCATCCAAGAGAAACCAGCAAAGTGATAAAGAAGCTAACCTGCCATAGTCAGACTTCAGACTTTCAAGATTATTCTAAATCACCAGAAAATTAATTTCATTTTCTATTGGGAGTTTATACCAGGAGATTCTTCTGGATCTCATTGATCCTTTTGAAGATCTTTTTCTATATTAGGATATCAGAATTATTCAACTTTTCACTCTACAGACTGTTTTAAGAGTTTCTGGGGTTTTTTTAATTGGATGGTTTGTAATGCCTGCAACCTAGCCTCTCCTCATTTATTTCCAACCCCAACGCTGACAGGGTCCATGGAATTCTGTGGGAAATCCTCCAAGGACTCTGTCAGCTGTGTTAAGGCTAAAGCCGGCTTAGTGGGACTTCCATGTTCCTCCCTAGTCTTATGCCCTTTGGATGATGGCAGAAACTTTATGAACCAGCCCTTTCTCAGAGCCAGTGATGTGACTGTATCAGAACACCAGGCAGGGCACCAGCCCTGATCCGCAGACCTTGGAACAATACCCCTGTTCCTTTGCTGAGGGTGGTTTTGGTAAGGCAGAGCCCTCTGCTGAGAATGTAGTATTGTTTTTCCTCTGTCTCTCCTGCTCTGCTCTTTTTGTAGCTTCTTTGGGTCAAAGACATAAGAAGTTGCTTCAGACATCTGATACTGTGAATGTTTGAACATATGCGTGGCCTTCACCTCTCCAGCTACCCTTTTACCTCATCAGAAGCAGTGGCTCAGCTAAGTGCTCCCCTCAGCTCCCATCTCAGGAGACCAAATCTCACGGAAAAATTGGCGTTTTTGGCCAAAAGCGCTAATGGAACATTTTTAGTGTTGATTTGGGGAAGGAAAATTAATGAGGTTTTTAAAATAAGGTTTTCTAGTTTTGAGAGTGTACACTTCACACAGGGGAATGAGGTTACCTCCGTCAGGTCCTGGGCCTTTCATCCCAAATGATAAGGAATGTGGATCAGAGAAGAGGTTGTGGGGTTTTTTTTTGTTTTTGTTTTTCACCTTTCTTCTCCCAGCAGGCACCCGCCTGAGGACAGCCTTCTAGAGCAAAGAACTGGCTTTTAGGAGCCGTCCTCCCCACAAGCCACCACATGACAAGGGATACAAACCCCAGCCCTGTTCACTCCCACTCACCATCTGAGGTCTGTCAGGGTTTGAAGGCTTGATTTTGTGATGGGTTTGGGGCTTAGATTTTCTTTTTTTGGTTTTGGTTTTTGAAAATAAAGATGATGCCCTGATTCCTGTAAGGATTTGGGGCATTTTTATTCAACAGAGCTTCTCTAACCTTCAAACTGCTTCCCACAAACATATTGGCGTGGAGGCTCCTTAGAATCCCAGTTCCAGGCTAGAAGTGAACTTCCTAAGATAGACAATGGGTAACGAGCAGCAGTCACTGGGTTCAAGAAGAGTGAGTGAGAGAAATGTCTAAAGCTGCTTCTCCCAACACTATCCAAAGTCTCCACTGCCTGAGTTTTGTTTTGGCTGGTTTGAACTCATTTTGGGTGTGTGCATTTTTCTTGTGGTACCTATGTGAGGAATGACCAACAGGAGGGAGGGCAAGAGCCCAGGTGGGACGTGGGACAGGCTTGCGGGGAAAGAGCTTGTCCTACCTCAGGAACAAACTTACAGGATGTGTCTGAAAGGTGGGGCCTTGGGGTGGTGCCTAAGCCTGGCCGTGTTGCCAGGAGTGGTAGCAAGTGAGAAATGCAGCTTACATCAAACAAACATGTAGTGTGTGCCCACTGCCTGATGGATAGGTGTCCTGCAGAAAGAGCTCCCAGGGCTCCCAGACCTATGGAACAAATAGGAGGGTGAAAAGGCAGAGGGCACTGAGTATCCCTTTAAAAACTTAACACTCTGAATAGTCCATGTGATCCAGATCAGTGTGGCAGTGGCCTAAATGTTTCCTTCAGCTCTGTCACCAATTCACTACTCCCAGCTTCCTTGTCTGTAAATTGGACCAGAAGAGCTCTGATGCCTTTCAAGCTCTGAGAAGCCATGGATTTGGACAAGCCCAGCAAGATGGGTGTCCTTCCAGGCCTCTTCCCCTTTCCTCCATCTCTGGCAACAGATCTTGGGGTTTGGCAATTGTTTGGATTTTTTTTCTTTCTGCAATTGTGTGTATGTGTGTTTGTGTGAAGAAAAACAGATTCTGTCCAGGTAGAAATGGTGAAGAGGGGAAAGAGAATTACATTTCCAGGGTCAGAAACTTGGCAACAGTTTTTCCTAAAGTGACTCAGACACACCACAGTAACAATGCTCGCTGCAGTTTTATTTTCACTTGAGAAATAAAAGATTTCCTCCAAGCTACATGAGGACTCTGGCACCCACCCACAAAGCAAGACCTGTATTTATAAGCTGAGGGCTCAGGGAGCCTAACTGCAGGAACTGTCAGGGCACTGCGACCCGTCCTCCTCCCCCAGGCCCGTCACTGGGCGTTGGGGAGCCGTTTGGCAGCTAGGGGTGAGGAGACAACAGACCTCGGGAAGTAGAGCCAGAGCTATGGCCTGACTGAAGTCCCTTGATGTGCATGGGAAATTTCTGCCCAGGATCTCAGCCCCAGGCTGGTTGTTTTTACAAATCTCTCTCAAATGTATTATTTTGGTGACAAAAATGAAGGAGCTTTGTAAATTTTTTAAAAATTATGAATCATATCAAGTAGTTGTTTACATTTCTTGAAAAAAATAGGAACTCTGGCAGCAGAATCAGATTGGCGGAATCCTTAGACTAAACAGGCAATAATCAAGTCTGCCGTTTTGGCCTTTTGTAGGAGAAGTGGTTGTAGTGTTTAGATATGTTTGGTCTTGCTTCTTGTATTGCATTTTTTTTCAATAAACAACAACAAAAAGAACTGTGTCTTTGAGGACTGATCCACTTTTAAATTTCTCTTCTACCAGCAACTTGGGAAAAATTAAATATGGGTGGGAGAGACCTAAACCCAAGCCATTTTCTAAAGTAAGTTACCCACATTGGCCAAAGTGCAGCTTCAATGTTGGGTAAAGGCATTTCTGAGAACCGGCCAATGCCTTTTGCCAACTGGAGGGAGATTTTGCAGCATAGGCCACGATAAAGGAGAGAAGGGGCTTCTCAGACTTGTTTGCAGAGGGGCCAGACCTCGATATGAAGGCATTGGCAGTAGTGTAGCTCTAGAGGGATATACCTCACATGGCTGAGGGAAGAAAGAGATTGGGGTGGTGAGAGTTCAAGGCTCAGTCCCCATCCCAGATGGCAGTGGAGAGCCTCACCCCATGGCCCATCTTCCCAGAGGCCCCAATTCCATCAGCAGTGCTGCCTTGGAAGGAGCCTGCCCCAGCCTGTAGCATCCCAACCTGCCTCCCAGCCTTAGGGGCCCTTGCCCGTCCCTTTTCTTGGGTTTGCCAAGACACCGGGTACGTCTCCCAGTCACCTTGGCCTGGACCTCCAGTGCCCTCAGGTCTAAGGCCACTTACAGAGGCTGACAAATTCCTGAGGCGAGTCCTCCACACTCCACAGTGAAATGCACCCTCTCCAGCTCACTGAGCCCTAGTGCAGCTGGCATTTCTCTGCCCACATGCAGGTCGGGATGCCCTTCACAGCTGCAGGTCGGGATGCCATCCCCAGCCTGGGATGTGAATGAAACATCTAGACGTTGGGACTCCCGGTCCTCTGGTCCTATTAGCATGGTCCATGCTGCAGCCTCAGAGCAGGCTGTCTCCCCTGTCTTCAGACCCGGGCCCCCAAATCCCCTCCTCCTCCTCCACCTCCTCCTCCCAATTTGGCATAACCCCCAAGACTGAGGCGGTCCAGCCGTGGCCAACTTCGGTGAGCACAGTCCCGAGCTGCTGGGGCCCCAAGGAGGAGCTCCCCAAGGCCCAGATCCAGAGACTTGGAATGTTCAATGCAGGAGCCAGAGGACTGCACGGTGATGATCACATGGCCAGTCTGCGTCCGTGGACCCCAGGGTGGGGACAGCCCGGGGCTCTTCAGTGGATAGCTGTTAAGAAGGGCAGGTAACCCCAAGCGAGGATTAGCAGGCTCTGAACGCAGACTCCGCACTGACGGGACAGGTGAGGTACCCCGACGCGGGGACGAGTCCCAGATTTCTGGCTCTGCGCAGCCTACGGCTCGGGGAGTCCTAGGGCCGGGGCTGGGAAGGAGAGCGCAGTCCCAGCCGGGGCCGTCGAGGGGCCGGAGCGCCTGGGCCCGCAGCACCCCCTGGCGGAGCAGTCTCGTCTCCAAGTCTCGGTTCTCATACAGCAGCGTGTTGGCACAGATGAACACGAACAGACCGACGCCCATGATCACTGGCCCGAGGAGCCGCAGCCGCTCGTGCGGGCCGTGAGCCCGGCCCCCGCCGCGACCCTCGCGTCGCAGCTCGCTCAGAGGGGGCGAGCTAGCATTGGCGGCCCGGGACCCCGGGGCTCCAGCCCGGTGCGGCCAGTAGCCGGCCACTGCGATGCCCATACCCACCAGTACCACGAGCGCCCCCAGCGCCGCGAACGCCCCCGACGGCGAGCGCAGCCGCAGCCGCGCCCGCACCCGCAGAGGCTCGGGCGGGGAGCGTGGGCGCCGGCGGCGGCCCAGGCGGCGGCCCAGGCGAGAGACGCGGCCCTCGGGGTTCCTCCGCACCTCCCCGCAGTCTCCGGGGCTCCCGGCTGTCATTTCGCCGTCGTCTGGGCGCTCTGAGGAGAGAAGATGGGAGGCAAGGACTGGACCGACGGACCTCTAGGTTCGGGGCGCCAGATTCGGGACGCAAATCCGAGAGGGAGGCTCCAGCCGCCCAGCCCAGGCCGCTTGGAGATCCCTGGAGGCCACCCCCGGATTTTCCCGGGCGGCGAGGCGGGGAGCCGCCCCCGCTCGGGTTTTCCGCAGCGGAGCTACGAGCCAGGGACGCGCGGCAGAAGCCGGAGTTGGCCCGGCCCGCGGGCGGAGAGGAGGGAGGGGGGCGCAGGCTGCTCCTTGGTGCATCCCGGGCTGCGAGGCTCCCGCCACCTGCGTCCTGTTCCCAAGCCAGCGGGTCTCGGGCCTCGGGAAACGTGCGGCCCCCGGCAGCCGCGTCTCCAGGGTAAGTACCTCCCGGGCTCGACCCCACCCCCGCACGTGGCTGAACCGTAGCAAAGGGGGCGGGAGCACTCGGGCCTCCAGGGTCCGCAGGGGTCGCTCGCCGGGTCCCACCTCCCCCCTACTGCGTTTTACATACCGCAGCGCGGGAGGAGGGGGCGTCACCAGCTCCAGACTCTCCCTGCCCGCCCCCTCCTTCCAGACCTCCTCCGTCAGCACCGAAGCTGCAGCAGGAGCGACTTGAGCTAGACACCCGGAAGACCGTTCGGACCAAGAGCATCCAGGCAGAGGAGGAGACGCGGCGCCAGACTTTGCCCAAAATTTCCATCAACTCCGCGCAAGAGAGGCCTCTCCCTCCCCGAGCGGTCGGGCTGGGGCCATGGCAGGAGGCAGGGGTGCCGGGCGCTGGGCCCCGCCGGACAGATGCCCTCCCGGCTTCCCCGTCGGCCCGGGCAAGGCTGTTCCCAGGTTGCGGCGTTTCCAATTCGGGCTCATCCGGATGAATCATCCCCCTTTCCCGCCGCCTGGCCTCCTTTCCGGCCTCCTCCGCCCGAGGCCTCCGTGGCCCGCGTCCCGGCCAGAGCAGCACCGCCCCTGGGCCTTGGGATCCGGGCCCCACAGCTTAAGCCCTCCCGATTGCTGGCCGCTCCAGGCCTGCGGCCTGTGGCCTGGATCCCGGCCCCAGCAGAAGTAGCCGAGTTGCGTGCGGTGTGGCCCCACGAAAGGGAGGGCGAGGGAGGAGACGCGGCCCCCGCCCAGGCTCCGCGGGCCGCAGGAGAGGAGGCTCAGGGCCTGGCTGTCCAGCGTCGTCCTCACTGCCCGCGTCCGTTTCCTGAAGAGCCACCGCGCTGGAGCCCATAGCCGAAGCCTAGGGGAGGCGGCCTTGCTCCCCCACCCACGCCCCATCTGCACCCCGAAGCTCAAAGCAGGACACCCATCCCTGCCTCCGACTGGAGCGCTCAAGGCGCGGGCCTAGCAGGGAGCTGCAGCTCTCCCGCGTCCAAATCCTGGTTTCACAGATTGCAACTGCGCCCAGGGAGGCTGGGGAGCCTGTCCGACCCCGCACTAGGCAGGGCCTTTGCCAGGTCTGACGCCGGGCTCCGGGCCGCAGCTCTGGGCCCCTCTCAGGACAGCCACGAGAGTGTCCGGGAAGAAGCGAGGCCCACCCCCTCCTTGTCCCTGAGTTTGCAGCCCTTTCTCCAGCCCGCAACCGGAGGAGGGACCACCGCTTCAAGCCAGAGCTGGCGCCCCCAGCCCCGGTTCCAGCAAGGTCACCCGGACCCCCGCGCGTCGCTGCCGCGAGGGAGGCAAAAATAGAGTGGGGACATGGGAACACTCTCAGAGACCCCGAGCCGTGGAGGGAGTGGGCAGACGCTGGGGACCCCAGGGGAGGCGGAAACTTGGGGATACAGCGCACAACCCGACGGAAGCTGCTGGGGCCGAGTCCCCTGGACTTCGGGATCCCACCACCGCCCGCGTCCACACTCCCGCCCGGGAGAACCGGAGGGCCGCGCTCCCGCCCCCAGGGGCCCTGGCCGAGGGAAGGGACAAACGAAAAGTTAGGAAAAGTGGAGCGCGGACCCCTGAACCCCAACTCGGCTCACCTGGCGCCGCAGCGCCGCAGCGCCGCGCGGGTCCGGGTCTCAGTTCGCGCGCCGAGTCTCAGGAGCCGCCCGGGTCTCCACGGGCCGGCCCCGCCCCCGCCCCGCCCCGGCCCGGCCCCGCCCCGCCCTCAGCCCCTGGGACCGTCGGACACGCGCGGGGCCGGGTCTCACAGCCAGTCAAAGGCTGCAGCTCAGGTCGGAGGGTCGCAGGTGGGCGTCGTGTGTGCACCTGGTGACTCCGGGCACCCGGGGCCCCAGTCCTGCAGTCCCCAGTCTCCCACTCGCAGCTTACATCTGTAGCAAAGGCCTGGAAGGGCCCCCCCGTTCCTACATGGGGGAAACTGAGGCCGGGACACAGGAGCCCCAACACCCGCACGTCGTCCCCCGCCTCCCGGAGCTGCTCATTCCAGGCGCCCGGGGACCTTCCTGGAGGAGGCGGCCCGAGTCCCTGCTCCGCCCCAGCCCTGCAGCCCTTTCTGTCGCTGAACCTTGCGGACTTCATCTGTGCAATGGGTACGGCGGCGTCAGCCTCGCAAGATACCGAGAGGCAACAGCCAGACGCCAAGGGCCAGCCCCGGGCGACCCCGCGAGCCCCCAGCGAAAGCAGCGCCCGGAACGGGGAGGGTCTCGTAGCTGAGCGGACCGGACGGGGTGCGGCGGTCCCGCCGGGCCCCCCCTAAGAACAGGCGCCCCTGCGCCAGTGGGGAAGCGGCCTTGTCCCCAGTAACTGGGAGGGTGCCGAGAGCTGCGACCTGGCCGACGGGCCCGTAGGGGGTGGCCCGGCCTCCCAGCCCTCCCGCCCCTGGAGGCAGGAATGCAGAGCGGGGGAGCCGGAGCGGCCGGCGGGAGGCCCAGTTTCCATGATGCGGGGGGCGGGCTCGGGGGAGGCGGGGGTGGCCGATTTCCAGGCTCTGCGGCCAGGCCGGGGCCCCCGGGAGGAATTTCCGGCCTAGGATTGATTAGGGCCCGCCCCTCCCCCCGACCGCGGAGACCCCCGGCGCGCGGCCGGGGGGAGGGGCGCTAATGAGACCCGGCTGCGCGCCGCGGGCGGGGAAGGGACCCGCGGAAGGGGCGGGCTGGGGACACCCCCCGACGCGGGGCGGAGCTGGGTCCCGGAGCCGCAAGGCCGGGCCAGGCCTTGAACCTGAGCTCCTGTTCTCTGGCTTGGCGGAGGAGACTGGGGGTGCATCAGCGCCCCAGAACCTCTCTCCCAGCTCTCCGAGGCCAAGCCTCCTTGGGAGACCCCTCGAGGGGTCAGTGAGGTCATCGACGGACCAGAGGGGCCACAGTGGGGGAGACTGAGCCTCGGCTCCCGGGCTTCATCCTTGCGAGTCCCGGTGCGAGAGCTAAGCCAGGGCCTCCTTCCTGCCTCCCCGTCCGACTGGAGGTTCCTGAGGTCTGGGTCAGCTCCTCGCTGCCTCCTGCGCTTCACGGAGGCCGCGGCCTCCCTCCAGCTCCTTTGCTTGGAACCCCGTCCCCCATCGACCCTCCGCTTCGTCCACTCCCCGCACACTGACCCCACCGCGGCCGCACCGCCGCTCCCTAGCTCGCCCTCCCATCCCTCGGGTCCCTCAATCCCACCCTATGCCTGGCCCTCCCGGCCTGCTGCTCTTCGTCCAAGCAGCCCAGCTGCTATTCCGGCTCCCTGGGCCCCCTCATCGCCCCCTGCCTCCCTCTCTGGGAAGGGCCCTTTGTCCACCCAAGAACGGGGTCAACCTTGGGCCCCTTCCTCACCCCCCTCATCCCACGCACAGAGCCTTGGTGACCCTGCTCTTTTCATCTGGAGCCAGCCACGTTCCCCCTTTCCCTCGGCCCCTGTCCTCCTGGAGCCCATGCCCTGCCTCCCCGCTCCTAGTGTGCTGCAGACCCCGGCAAGCGCCTTCCACTCCGAATCTGAGCCTGCCTAGAACCATCAGGGACTCCCCAAATCGAGTTTGAAATGTCTTCTTGTCTCCACAAACTGGCCCTGGTCCTCTTAGACTCCCTGGGGGGCTTGGTTGGTCCTTGCTTTCCGGCAGAAACACTTATCCCCCTGTCGGTCGTGCCCTTGCCGCCTTCTACTCATCCTTCAGCCCCTGGGCCTTCCCCTACCCCTCAGACCAGGTCAGTCCCAGCGCTCCTGCTCGCTATACACCCTCAGGACACAAGCAGCTTCTCTGTGTGCCTGCAGACTGAAACCACTGGGCGTGGAGTCTGTTTCCTGTCAGTGTCCCCACGGGGCCATGACTCTGAGGGTCAGGACGGGTCTGTCCTGCTCATCCCTGGAGCCCCGTGTCCAGCAAGGTGTCTGCCCACAGCTGGCCATCCCCATTCACGGAGGGTGTGCAGGCCTGTGTCTCCTCCAGCCCCGAATCCCTTCCTGATCTCCACCCCAGGTGCCCTGGCCCAGGCAGCAGGAGAGAAAGGACTCCTCTCTCTAGCTCCCCATTTGTAAAAAAGGGAGAAATAATACCTACCCCGAAGTGTTGTTTTGAAGGTTAAATAGGAGTTCACATGTGGCCAGGTGTGGTGGCTCACACCAGCACTTTGTGAGGCTGAGGAGGGAGGGAGGGAGGCTCACTTGAGCCCAGGAGTTCAAGACCAGCCTGGGCAACATAGCAAGACCCTGTCTCTACAAAAAATTTAAAAATTTACCAGGCACCATGGCACCTGCCTATAGTCCCAACTACCCGGGAGACTGATGCAGGAGGATCTCTTGAGCCTAGGAGTTTGAGGCTACAGTGAACAATGATTGCAAATATATATATATATATATATATATATATATATATTTTTTTTTTTTTTTTTTTTTTTTTTTTTAACAGGCTTTCACTCTGTCACCCAGGCTATTTGAGGCTGGAGTGCAATGGCAGTCTCAGCTCACTGTGATCTCCACCTCCCAGGTTCAAGCAATTCTCCCGCCTCAGCCTGCCGAGTAGCTGGGACTACAGGTGTGTGCCACCACACGCGGCTAATTTTTGTATTTTTAGTAGAGATGGGGTTTCACTATGTTGGCCAGGCTGGTCTTGAACCCCTGACCTCATGATCCATCCACCTTGGCCTCCCAAAGTGCTGGGATTACAGGCGTGAACCACCATACCCAGCCTCAAAAATTTTAAAAAGGGGCTCATGCCGGTAATCCCAGCATATTGGGAGACCGAGATGTGCAGATCACTTGAGGTCAGGAGTTTGAGACCAGCCTGGCCAAATGGCGAAACCCCATCTCTACTAAAAATACAAAAATTAGCCAGGTGCAGTGGCGGGGGATGGCGGGGGGGGGGGGGCTCCTGTAATCCCAGCTACTAGGGAGGCTGAAGCGGGAGAATTACTGGAATCCAGGAGGTGGAGGTTGTGGTGAGCCAAGATGGCACCACAGGACTCCAGCCTGGGTGACAGAGTGGACTGTCTCAAAAGGAAAAAAAAGCTTGTATAATAGGAAGATGACCACATAAGGTAACAAATGAGTTCTTCAAAGGAGATTTAGGGTCCAGGAAAGGAATCTATGGACCCTGATAGGATTTGGAAAAGGTATATAAGCTTGAACCCAGGAGGCAGAGATTGCAGTGAGCTGAGATAGTACCACTGAACTCCAGCCTGGGCGACATAGTGAGACTTGGTCACCGAAAAAAAAAAATTTTTACAAAAAGGGTTCACATGTTGAGCTCCTGGCACAAAGTGTGTTCTAACACCCTCCTTCTTCTGACCATGACGTTCCAGGTACAGAGGGCAGTGTTTGGGGATGGGTAGAAACCTTCCCTGGGAATATTGGGGTGACAGAGAAGGGAAGGGCCCCCTTTCCCAGGTGTCCTGTTTAATTCTCTTGAGAGCTCCGGGAGGTCAGTGCTATGCCCAGTTCACAGATGTGGCTGGGGAGAGGCAAAGCAACCTGCTCACAGGCGCAGCCAGGCTGATCAGTGCCCTCCCCTCTTTGGAGGCACCTTCCCCAGGCCTGCTTGGTTGGGCCCTGTGAACATGCGGATGTGTGGGCACCCAGTGGCCTCAATGTTGGGACATTGATTGCTCCCAGGAGGCCAGGATCCTTTCTGACTCTGCCCTGGCATCGGCGTGACCTGGACTCCACTTCTGAACTTGGAGGGGCCTGGATGAGGTGTCCCCAGGGGACGAGGGGCTGAACATTCCTCCCCCAACCTTCTCTGTGGAAGCAGGAAACCTGATTCAGTGACCCCGAGACCCTGCCAACCTGAGGCTCCACATCCTCTCCAGAAGCCACCTCTGTGCATGTCACAGCCCCTCCCGGGCCATGTATCCATACACCACGGCCTCAACTAAGACTTTGGAGCCCAGCTTCAAAGGGGAGAGCAGAGTCTGGGGCCTGCTTTTGCGGCTGCTGCTGAGTCATCTGCTGGGTGCTGGGCACATCCCAGTTCTTGCCGCCCCTGCCTCTGTCATGAGCCCTTCTCAGGTAGGACTGGTGTGCAGATTAGGGAGACATGATTTTTCTTTTTTTTTTTTTCTTTTTTTTTCTCTGCTAACTGCCATTCTGGTCTGAAGGGAGAGAGGATTGGAAACTAGGATCCAGAATCCCAGTCTCAATGCCCTGTTATATAAAAGGGCAGAAATCAATGCTCAGAGAGGACCAGGGACTTGCCCACGGTGACCCAGCAAAGGAATGGGCTTCAAGACCCGTGGTCACAAAGTCCTGTTTGGGACTTAGGCTCTTACAGGGCAATAGTCCTGAAATGTGAACCCCAAATCCATCTCCTCACTACATGAAAGCTCTGACCTGGGTGACTATGGGCTCCTGACGGATGTCTCTGGGCTCCTGGAAAAGCCTGAGGGAGAATGAGCTCCCCATCTCCATGGAAAACACAGAGGCAGAGTCTGGGTAAAACTGGGAAGGTCAAGGAGATGAGACTCTCTTGGGGGACAAGGCAATGCCAGCCTCCAGCCTGAGACCTTTGGCAGAGGGATAACAGTAGGAACAGCACCATCTCCCTGAGCTGCTCCTGGCTACCAGGCCCTTTGGACCCATCACTTAAGAATGCAAGACAGGCCATACGTGGTGGCTCATGCCTGTAATCACAGCACTTTGGGAGGCTGAGGTGGGCGGATCACAAGGTCAGCAGTTTGAGACTAGCCTGGCCAACATAGTGAAACTCCAACTCTACAAAAAATACAAAAAATTAGCTGGGCATGATGGCAGGCACCTGTAATCCCAGCTATGTGGGAGGCTGAGGCAGGAGAATTGCTTGAACCCAGGTAGGTGGAAGTCACAGTGAGCCAAGATTTCGCCATTGCACTCCAGCCTGGGCAACAACAGCAAAACTCTGTCTCAAAAACAAACAAGTGCAAGGCAATCCTATGAGTCCGGTGCAGCACTCACCTGTAGCACACGTTCAGAAACAGCTTCACCAGGTCCGGACTCGTCTGTGGTCACACAGCTGGTCAGTGGCAGAGCCAGGGTCAGACGCAGGTGTGGTGAGGGCTTTGTTGTTGTTCTGTTTTGTTTTGTTTTGAGATGGAGTCTGGCTCTGTTGCCCAGGCTGGAGTGCAATGGCGCAATCTCGGCTCACTGTAACCTCTGCCTCCCGGATTGGAGCGATTCTCCCGTCTCACCCTCCTGAGTAGCTGGGATTACAGGCGTGAGCCACCGCACCGGCATGCTTTGTTTTGCTTTGTTTTTTTAAGAGCTAGGCCTTGCCGTGTTGCCCAGGCTGGAGTACGGTGGCTCTATCATAGCTCACTGCAATCGCAAACTCCTGGCCTCAAGCAACCTTCCCTCTTTGGCCTCCCAGAGCACTGGGACTACAGGCATGAGCCATTGCACCCAGCCCCAGAAGCAGATTTTTTTTGTTTGTTTGCTTGTTTTGAGACAGGGTCTCCCTTTGTTGCCCAGGCTGGAGTGCAGTGGTGCGATCTCGGCTCACTGTAACCTCTGCCTCCCAGGTTCAATCGATTCTGCTGCCTCAGCCTCCTGAGTAGCTAGGATTACAGGCTCGTACCACCACACCTGGCTAATTCTTGTTCTTATTTTATTCTATTTTTTGAGCCAGTCTCACTGTATCACCCAGGCTGGAGTGCAGTGGCACAGTCTCCACCTCCCAGGTTCAAGTGATTCTCCTGCCTCAGCTTCCCAGGTAGCTGGGATCACAGGCATGTGCCACCATACCTGGCTAACTTTTGTATGTTTATTTATTTATTTATTTGAGATGGAGTTTGGCTATTGTTGCCCAGGCTGGAGTGCAATGGCATGATCTCGGCTCACTGAAACCTCCGCCTCCCGGGTTCAAGCGATTCCCCTACCTTAGCCTCCTGAGTAGCTGGGATTACAGGCATGCGCCACCACACCCAAATAATTTTTGAATTTTTAGTAAAGATGGGGTTTCACCATGTTGGCCAGGCTGGTCTTGAACTCCTGACCTCACATGATCCACCTGCCTTGGCCTCCCAAAGTGCTGGGATTACAGGCATGAGCCACCGCACCCAGCCAACTTTTGTATTTTTTGTAGAGATGGGGTTTTGCCACATTGGCCAGGCTGGTCTTGAACTCCTGACCTCAGATTGTACACCTGCCTCAGCCTCCCAAAGTGCTGGGATTACAGGTGTGAGCCACCGCGCCCAGCAACCAGTTTACTTCTTTATGCCTGTCTTTCCTCTTCTCCAGAGGGCTATTAGGAAGATCAAACCCCTCAGCCCTGGTAACAGCAAACAGAGCACAGATGGGGGAAGGCTTTTCTGGCCTTCAGCTGGTTCTCATTTCTCTTCCCTATAGAGTGAAGCTGAGGCTACTGATTGCATCTCTTTAGCGGTGTCCTCTGGGCTGTCTGTTAGGGACCAGAGAGGAAGCAGCCCTGGGCTCTCTCCAGATGTCTCAGGGGTTGGGGTGAAGACTCGTCCACCAAAAGTGGAAGAAGCCGAAGCTGACTGAGGAGTCATGCCCCCGTAACTTCAGGGAAGGCGCTTCACTTCTCAAGCCTGTTTCTGCATCAGACTACCTGCCAATTACCCACCTCAAGAGGTCATCAGAGATCGCTGAGCCCTGCCAGAGGTGCCTGATAAATCTTAGCTGCCTTTATTGTCATTGTTATTATTTCACTTCTATTAACTGAGCTCTGATGTTCTACCTCCTATCTGTGATGTTTTTCAAATTCGTTTTTTGTTTTTTTTTTTTGAGACAGCTCTGTCACCCAGCCTGGAGTCATTTATAGCTCACTGCTGCCTGAACCTCCCAGGCTCAGGTGATTCTCTCACATCAGTCTCCAGACTAGCTAAGACCACAGACGTGCACCACCACGCCCAGCTAATTTTTGTGTTTTTTCTAGAGACAGGGTCTCACCATGTTGCCCAGACTCCTGGCCTCAAGTGATCCTCCCACCTCAGCCTCCCACAGTGTTGGAATTATAGACATGAGCCACAGCTCCCAGCTTTTTCAAATGACTGAAGTTTCAGTGGCTCAGCCTGGATCAGGCACCCATCTCCAGTCCCATCAGCTAAGAACTAGAGGGAGGGAACAGGGACAGGAGGCCTCGAAGCCTGGGAGGTGGCGACGGGGCTCCCTGCCAGTGACTGCCAGCCTTGGGAGTGTGCAGGCTGCAGGCTGGACCTTGAAGGAGAGCTGCTGGCTGGAAGTGTGACTGCGGGCACTCACCTGCCACCCGTGTGTCCAGTAGGGAGTAAGGCTAGAGGGTTCCTGTGAAGATCTGTTTCTCATGCCCCGCTTTGGGAAGGCTCATAGCTCACAGGTCACAGCAAGGCACATGGGGTAGGAGAACCCTTGATTGAGGAAATTACATATTTGTGAGAATATCTGCATGCTCCCTGTCCCCGCCACTGTGAATTAGGATAATAGCACTGTTGTGCTGGAAGGTGTGCCTTAGAGGGGGAGCAGGGCGACAGCTGGCCCTGGTGTGACAACAAGAAATTAGTGTTTGACTGGGCACAGTGGCTCATGCCTGTACTCCCAGCACTTTGGAGGCTGAGGCAGGTCGATGTTTGAGGCCAACACGTTTGAGACCAGCCTGGGCAACACAGCAAGTCTCTGTCTCTGAAAAATAAAGAAAGAAAAGGAAAGAAAAAGAAATAGGAAGGAAGGAAGGAAAGGGGGGGTGGGGCGCAGTGGCTCACATCTGTAGTCCCAACACTTTGGGATGCTGAGGCAGGTGGATCACCTGAGGTCAGGAGTTCAAAACCAGCCTGGCCAACATGATGTAACCCCGTCTCTAACAAAAATACATTTAAAAAAAATTAGCCAGGTGTGGTGACACAGGCCTGTAGTCCCAGCTACTCTGGAGGCTGAGGCAGGAGAATTGCTTGAACCTGGGAGGTGGAGGTTGCAGTGAGCTGAGATTGCACCACTGAACTCCAGCCTGGACTACAGAGTGAGACTCTGTCTCAAAAAAAAAGAAAAAAAATGAAAGAAAGGAGGGAGGGAGGGAGGGAGGAAAGGAAGGAAGGAAAGAAGGAAGGAAGGAGAAAGAGAGAGAAAGAGAAAAAAACAAAGAAAGAAAGGGAAAGAAAGAACGAGAAAGAGACAGAGGGAGGGAGGGAGGAAGGAAGGAAGGGGGAGGGAGCTGCGTGCCTTGTGCATCGCTGTGACTGGGCTAGTTTGTTGCTCCAGTGTAACCGGCTGCCAACAGACTGGCTGTAGCAAGCACTTGTTAAATAGTCACAAATGGGTTGATTGCCAGTTACAGAACAATGGACCTGGCTGATGCTGCCAGGGTAGAGTTAGAGAGCAGGGACTTGCTGGAGCAATGGAAAGGGGAGCTGGTCTTCGCTTACAGCTGGAGCAGTAGCTGTCCCGGGTGGGCAGGGAGGCCCCGGGCCTCTCCCTCCAGTTGCTCTGCCCTCCTTCGGGTGTGGCGCTCTCCCTGTCTGCTGGTTGAAGACGCTGTTCCCTCTTGGTAGTCTGCAGACCACCCAGGAGAACGGGGTTTGGGAGCCCCGCGTTGCACGACACCCAGTGCACACTCAGAACCCTCACCCCAGCCGCCCTTTGTCTCAACTAGGGTGCATGGCCACGTGGGAGACAACTCAGAGTCCTTGCCACAGACACCACGGGGACACCGCTCTTCCTTTTGGTGACAAGTCACACTGCTGGTGAGATACTGAGCTGCGCGTCGCTGGGAAGGAAAGCAGAGGCGGGACCTCTGGGATCCAGGTGAGAATCCTGCATGGCAGGCCCCAGGTCTGGGGGCGACCCGGGTCTCCGAGCTGTGCGGAGGGCTTGGTACCCAGGCCCGGGCGAGGGGGCAGCGAGGCCCAGGGACAGGCGGCGGAGGCCGGAAGCGGCCTATGGGCTCCTCCCAGGCGCGGACCAACCCCTGGCCGCGCCCTGCCGCGTTCAGCGCAGGGATGCGGGGACCCCGCCCTGCTCTCCACCGCCTCCCTACTTGTGGATCCTGGGCGCTCACGTGTTCCCCTCTGGGCCTTGGGCCTCATGGATGCACCCTCTTGCAAACAGTCCCTGGCCTGGGACAGAAAGAATTCCCCTGAGGGTGGTCGGGGTGGGGACCCACAAAACGCTGAGGCTAAACTGCATGGTACCAAGCCCCATCAGGGTGTGGGGTTGGAGTCGAGTGAAATGTACCCTGCTAGGTGCAGCTCCAGCAAGGTCCCGGGTACTCCTCTAACCCCAGTGAGGGCAGCGCTGCCGTCGTCCCTGCCCCACGGACGGGACAGGAGGCTCCGACATACAAAAGGACTTACCCAGCGGGGAAATGGCAGAGCCGGGCTGGAACTCAGGACCGCCTGAGTCTAAGCCCAAATCCTGGCCCTAGAGGAGCTGCCCGGTGCGCTGCACCCCTCACACCTGGAGCTTGCCGGGCCTGCTTCTTAGCGTGGGCGTTCAGCCCTGGCCTGTCAAGTTTGCTTCTTTATCAGAAGGTCACGTGTTTTTGGACATTTGTAACGACTGCTTCGCCATTGCAAAGGAGGACAAGAGGCCCAGGGAGCCCCCTCATTCACAAGCCCTCTCCTGGGAGGCAAAACAGCCAGATCCAGCGGCCAGCTGCTCCCACATGCACAGTGGCCTGCGCATCCGTGCAGCTTGGTGGGTCATTTTACAGACGAGGAGACCAACGAGGTGTCAGGCTGCAGTCGGGTCCCCAAGGCGGTGCCTCCATCGCCAGTGTCAAGGCTGTGAGGAGGGAGCTGGGGCCCTCAGGAGGCAACGGGAGTGGAGGAGCTGGCGTGGGAGAGCCTGGAAGGGGCGGGAAAGGCACTTGGGCAGCTTGGAGCAGGCAGGAGCTGCCACCCGCTCTCTCTAAGCCGGCACTGCACGAAGCCACCGGCCTTACCTCCTGCAGGTGGAGCACGCACAGAGAGCTGCCTTCTGCTTCCAGGCTCGGGGTAAAATGACCTACTAAAGCCTCGCAGCGTATGGAGCAGCATCAGGACGCCAGACCAAATCCATCTGACTCCAGAGCCCTCTCCACAGAGCTGGGAGATAAAGGTATGAGTTATTCCCATTTTACAGGTGAGGAAACAATGGCCCAGAGAGTTTAAGTAACTTGTCCAGGATCACACAGCAAGAAAATAGAGACAGCCATACCACTCCTAGAATCTCCAGTGTCCTCACCTGCACCGCGAGTGTGGTGAGGACTGCCCAACTCGACATGTGAAACTCCCTCCCCACGACTGGCGCATGCTCCGAGCAGCATCCGTGTTAGAGCCTTCGCTTGGTCTCCTACAGATGTTTTGAAAGACATTTTATGTCCCTGATCATATTACATTCAGAAGACACAGCCAAAAGGATGTAGAGAAAATATCCTCAGATGGCTGGAGGTCTGGAAGATTCTCTTCCCAGGGACGCCAGTGCCTCTGATCACTGGGGCAAAACCCCCACCTGGATTGCTTGTTCAACCTGCTTCTGCGACATCACGTGGTCCTCGAAAATTTCTGGTTTGGGAGAACTGCCAGCGATGCCCCTAGAGACTTTTCAAACCTCTTTGCTAATTCCTCTTGCCAAGAGATGCTTGAGGGAAAAAATTAACATGAATAAAAGACAATTAAAAGAATCTACAGGCTGGGGTGGTGGCTTATGCCTGTAATCCCAGCACTTTGGGAGGCTGAGGCAGGGAGATGACCTGAGGTTGGGAGTTGGAGACCAGCCTGGCCAACATGGTGAAACCCCATCTCTACTTAAAATACACACACACACACACACACAAATTAGCCAGTTCTGGTGGCTCATGCCCGTAATTCCAGCTACTTTGGAAGCTGAGTCAGGAGAATCACTTGAACCTAGGAGGTGGAGGTTGCAGTGAGTCGAGATCACGCCGCTGCACTCCAGCCTGGGCAACAAGAGCAAAACTCTGTCTCAAAAATAAATAAATAAGTCTACAGTCCAATTTAGTGGTGACTAAATGACAATTTTTTTGTTATCCACGTTGTAGCTGCTGATGTCTGTGGTCAGAAGTAAATTCAGGAGTTGGCCGAAGGAACTGCCACATGTGAACCCCGGTGGCTGTGGAGGTGCCCTGGAACATTCGCCAGCTTCCCCTGCTGTCGGCTTAGATGGCCGCCACTTGTCTTGCTTTTATTTATTTATTTTATTTATTTATTTTTGAGACGGAGTTTCGCTCTTGTTACCCAGGCTGGAGTGCAATGGCGCGATCTCGGCTCACCGCAACCTCCGCCTCCTGGGTTCAGGCAATTCTCCTGCCTCAGCCTCCTGAGTAGCACGCGCCACCATGCCCAGCTACTTTTTTTTGTATTTTTAGTAGAGACGAGGTTTCACCATGTTGACCAGGATGGTCCTGATCTCTTGACCTCGTGATCCACCCGCCTCAGCCTCCCAAAGTGCTGGGATTACAGGCGTGAGCCACCGCGCCCGGCCCTTTTCTTGCTTTTATAAATAACACCAGTTTAAACACCTTTGTACTTGGAGCGCTTTTCTTTGAGTTGTCACCTCAGGATAGATGCCCAGGAGTGGGAGTTCTCATGCAGCTCCTGCCAGAGATTTCTGGCCGCTGCAGCAGTGTGGGAGTAGAGTTCACAATCACAGCCTGGTGTGTGCTGGGTTTCATAACAGACACCAGGTGTAACACGATACACAGGATTGTCCTAATTTGCATTTCTTTAGGCCTATCCCAGAGTTCTTAATAGACTCTCTAAGAAACACCAGGGTTTCCTGGAAAGGAAAGTGTGGATTAAGGACAAGTATTCTATTTGATTTAAAAAAAAAAAAAGAGCCAGGCACAGTGGCCAACACCTGTAATCCCAGCATTTTGGGAGGCTGAGGCAGCTCAAGTGATCCTCCTGCCTCAGTCTCCTGTGTCGTTCTGACCACAGGATTGCATTGTGCATTTGGAATTCTTTTATTGTGAATATAATACGCCTTAAATAGCATAAAACTTGAATGTTCAGCTGATTTTTTTTTTTTTTTTGAGACAGGGTCTCACTCTGTTGCCCAGGCTGTAATGCAGTGGTGTGATCTCGGCTCACTGCAACCTCTGCCTCCCGGGTTCAAACAATTCTCCTGCCTCAGCCTCCCAAGTAGCTGGGACTACAGGTGTCTGCCACCACGCCCAGGTAATCTTTGTATTTTCAGTAGAGATGGGTTTTTGCCATGTTGGCCAGGCTGGTCTCAAACTCCTACCTCAGGTAATCTACCTGCCTGGTCTGGCTGATTAAACTATCATGAAGCAAATGCCTGGTATGAACCCCACCAGGCAGAGAATAGAACACTGGCAGCACCCCCAGAAGGCCCCCACCATGTCCCTCTCCAAGTGCCACCTCTTCCCTCTATCCCAAAGTATGTGCTATTCTGATTCTAATCCCACAGTTTAGTTTTAAGAGACAGAGTCTTGGCTGGGCCTGGTGGCTCATGCCTGTAATCCCAGCACTTTGGGAGGCCGAGGCAGGTAGATTACTTGAGTTGACGAGTTGGAGACCAGCCTCGGCAACATAGTGAAATCCTATCTGTCTCTACTAAAAATATAAAAATGCTGGGCGCGGTGGCTCACGCCTGTAATCCCAGCACTTTCAGAGGCCGAGGCGGGTGGATCACGAGGTCAAGAGATCAAGACCATCCTGGTCAACATGGTGAAACCCCGTCTCTACTAAACATACAAAAAATTAGCTGGGCACAGTGGCGCGTGCCTGTAATCCCAGCTACTCATGAGGCTGAGGCAGGAGAATTGCCTGAACCCAGGAGGCGGAGGTTGCGGTGAGCCGAGATCGCGCCATTGCACTCCAGCCTGGGTAACAAGAGCGAAACTCCATCTCAAAAAAAATAAAATAAAATAAAATAAAAAATAAAAATAAAAATATAAAAATTAGCTAGGTGTGGTGGCGGGCGCCTTTAGTCCCAGCTACTCAGGAGGCCAAAGTGGGAGAAAAGCTTGAACCCAGAGGGTTGCAGTGAGGTGAGGTCACACCACTGCACTCCAGCCTGGGCGATAAGCAAGACTGAACAAAAAAAGAAAGAGAAAGAAAGAAAAGAGAGAGAAAGAAAAAAGGAAGGAAGGAAGGAAGGAAAGAGAGAAGGAAAAAGTGAGATAGTGTCTCGCTTTGTTGCCCAGGCTAATCTAGAACTCCTGGCCTCAGGTGATCCTCTGGCCTTGGCCTCCCAAAGCACTGAGATTACAGCTGTGAGCCACTGTGCCTGGCCCTAGTTTAAGTTTTTGTTTTTGTTTTTTTTTTTTTGAGATGGAGTCTCACTCTGTTACCCGGGCTGGAGTGTGGTGGTGTGATCTCGGCTCACTGCAACTTCTGCCTCCTGGGTTTACACGATTCTCCTGCCTCAGCCTCCCAAGTAGCTGGGATTACAAGCACCTGCCACTACACCCAACTAATTAAAAAAAATTTTTTTTTTTTTGAGATGGAGTCTCGTACTGTTGCCCTGGCTAGAGTGCAATGGCACAATCTTGGCTCACTGCAACCTCTGCTTCCCAGGCTCATGCGATTCTCCTGCCTCAGCCTCCCGAGTGGTTGGGATTGCAGGCACACACCACCACACTCGGCTAAATTTTTGTAATTTTTTTTAGTAGAGAGGGGGTTTCACTACGTTGGCCGGACTGGTGTCGAACTCCTGACCTTGTGATCTGCTGGTCTCAGCTTCCCAAAGTGCTAGGATTACAGGCTTGACCACTGTGCGTGGCCTTTTTTTTTTTGTATTTTTAGTAGAAACGGGGTTTCACCATGTTGGCCAGTTCTCAAACTCCAGAACTAGTGATTCGCCCACCTCAGCCTCCTAAAGTGCTGAGATTACAGGCGTGAGCCACCGTGACTGGTTTAGTTTAGTTTTTTTAAACAGCTGTCATATAGTTTTGCCTGTTTTCTTTTTTTTTTTTTTTTTTTTTTTTTTTGAGACGGAGTTTCGCTCTTGATACCCAGGCTGGAGCGCAATGGCGCGATCTCGGCTCACCGCAATCTCCGCCTCCTGGGTTCAGGCAATTCTCCTGCCTCAGCCTCCTGAGTAGCTGGGATTACAGGCACGCGCCACCGTGCCCAGCTAATTTTTTGTATTAGTAGAGACGGGGTTTCACCATGTTGACCAAGATGGTCTCGATCTCTTGACCTCGTGATCCACCCGCCTCGGCCTCCCAAAGTGCTGGGATTACAGGCTTGAGCCACCGCGCCCGGCCTCTTTTTTTTTTTTTTGAGGCAAAGTCTTACTCTGTCACCAGGCTGGAGTGCAGTGGTGTGATCTCAGCTCACTGCAACCTCTGTCTCCCAAGTTTAAGCAATTCTCCTGCCTCAGCCTCCCAAGTAGCTGGGACTGCAGGCATGTGCTACCACGCTTACCTAATTTTTGTATTTTTAGTAGAGATGGGGTTTCACCATGTTGGCCAGGATGATCTCCGTCTCTTGACCTTGTGATCTGCCTACCTTGGCTTCCCAAAGTGCTGGGATTACAGGCGTGAGCCACCGTACCCAACCGCCTGTTTTTTAATTTTTATTTATTTGAGATGGAGTCTCGCTCTGTTGCCCAGGCTGGAGTGCAATGGCGCAATCTCGTCTCACTGCAATCTCCACCTCCTGGGTTCAAGTAATTCTCCTGCCTCAGGCTCCTCAGTAGCTGGGATTACAGGTGCCCGCCACCATGGCCAGCTAATTTTTGTATTTTTAGTAGAGACGGGGTTTCACCATGTTGGTCAGGCTGATCTCGAACTTCTGACCTTGTGATCTGCCCACCTTAGCCTCCCAAAGTGCTGGGATTACAGGCTTGAGCCACCACGCCTGGCCTGTCTTACCTGTTTTAAATTTTTATGTGTGGAGTTGTGCTTGTGTCTGGCTGCTTCGTGTTTGTGAAATTCACGCATGTTCCTTCATATACCTTCAGTTTCTTCGTTTCCACTGCTTACTACATAGTACTTTGTTACATAAATACACCACAGTTGTCTATTCTACTGTTGAAAAGACTCGCAGGTTGTTTTTGGTTTTGGTGTTCAGGATATGCTGCGTTTGCATCTTTTGTGCCCACTGTGGCCTACACACATCTGGCAGGTCTGTACCAAGAGGGCAAGTGTTGGGTTTGCTTCTCTTCTCTTTCACTCGTTTTGTGTGTGTGTGTGTGTGTGTGTGTGTGTGTGTGTGTGTGTTTTAGACAAGGTCTCTCTCACCCAGGCTGGAGTATACTGGTGTGATCTCAGCTTACTGCAGCTTCGATCTCCTGGGCTTTGTGATCCTCCCACCTCAGCCTCCGTGTGGTGGCGCAGGCCTTATAATCTCAGCTACTTGGGAGGCAGAGGCGGGAGAATCGCTTGAACCTGGGAGTTGGAGGTTGCAGTGAGCCGAGATCCAGTCACTGCACTCCAGCCTGTGAGACAGAGCGAGACTCCGTCTCAAAAAAAAAAAAAAAAAAATCTAGCTGGTTGATGGCACTGTTCAGTTCAACTATGTTCTTCCTAATTTTCTGCCTGCTGCATCTGTCAATTACTGATATGAGGTGTTGAAGCACCAGTGAATGAATGTCTTTCTTCTTTCTATTCTCTTTTGCCTTACATAGCTGATGCTTTGCTGTAGGCACATACACTAACTGAAGATTTTCGTATCTTATTTTGTTTGTTTTGAGACAATCTCACTGTGTCACCCAAGCTGGAGTGCGGTGGCGCGATCTGGGCTCACTGCAGCCTCTGCCTCCTGGGTTCAAGTGATTCTCCTGCCTCAGCCTCCCAAGTAGCTGAGATTACAGGCATGTGCCACCACACCTGGCTAATTTTTGTGATTTTAGTAGAGACGGGGTTTCACCATGTTGGTCAGGCTGGTCTCAAACTCCTGACCTCAGGTGATCTGCCCACCTCCTCCGCCTTCCAAAGTGCTGGGATTACAGGTGTGAGCCACTGTGTCTGGCAATTTTTATATCTTCTTAGAGAATTGACCCCTCTACCATCATGTAATGCCACTCTTTATTCTTGGCAATTTTCCTTCCTTTGAATTTGCTTTGTCTGAAATATAGCTACTCCAAGTTTCTTTTTTTTTTGTTTTCCCAAGATGGGGGTCTTGCTCTGTCACCCAGGTTGGAGTGCAGTGGCGCTATCTCAGCTCACCACAACCTCTGCCTCCCGGGTTCAAGCAATTCTCCTGCCTCAGCTTCCTGAGTAGCTGGGATTACAGATGCCTGCCACCACACCCGGCTAATTTTTGTATTTTTAGTAGAGACGGGGGTTCGCCGTGGTGGCCAGGCTGGTCTCGAACTCCCGAGCTTATGATCCACCCACCTCGGCCTCCCAAAGTGCTGGGATTACAGGCGTGAGCCACTGTGCCCGGCCCTTCCAAGTTTCTTGTAATTATCTTCATGGTGTATCTTTCTCTAGCCCCTAACTTTTAGTCTATGTCTGTATAAAGTGGGTTTTTACTTTTTAAAAGTAAAACCTTTTAAAATGTGGGTTTCGCTAGGCTCGGTGGCTCATATCTGTAATTCCAGCACTTTGGGAGGCCAAGGTGGGCAGATCACCTGAGGTCGGGAGTTTGAGACCAGCCTGACCAACATGGAGAAATCCTGTCTCTATAAAAATACAAAATTAGCTGGGTGTGGTGGTGCATGCCTGTAATCCCAGCTACTTGGGAGGCTGAGGGAGGAGAATCGTTTGAATCCGGGAGGTGGAGATTGCAGTGAGCCGAGATCGTGCCATTGCACTCCAGCCTGGGCAACAAGAGCAAAACTCCGTCTCAAAAATAAAAAATGTGGGTTTCTTGCAGACAATGTCTATAGTTGGGTCTTGCTTTTAAAAGTCCACCCTGACAGTCTTTTATTTAGGCCATTGACTTAGCGATGAATGAAACAGCTTCATCTTTACTCTTGTTACTGTTTTCATCATTCTTTGTTCCTATTTTTGTCTTGCATTTTGGGGGGCAGGTGGTTAATTATGGGGAAAAAGCTATGTGTGGATTTTGAGCATCCAAAAGGGGAGATTGTAGCGGCCTTTTGCATTTCTCTGGCTGCTTCCTATTTTTGGGAAATTTCCTATTGTGTGCATTTTTCACACAAACAGTGCAGTATTAATGCACCGTTTTCCACTGAAGAAATTAAATTGAGCCCTCCTCCTCTTCACTCTCCCGGCACTCCTAGGCAGACCTTTGGGCCTTGATCAGATGATGATTAATGTATTTATAGCAGTGGGGTAGTGGCACTGTTCTGCTGCAACTGGAAGACAATTTTCTTCAAGAAAGCAGATTCTGTCCTTTAGAAATCCTGCTTGTCTTCAGTCTGGGTTCAAATCTTAGCTGGTATTATTAACTAATTCACTTGTGATACTTCAAATAGCTTCCTGTAACTATCACAAATAATGACATTTTGTGACGTCATTGAATTAGAAAAATCTAGAGATGTATCCCACGTTGTCACTAGCTGTGCTATATTGATTAAATCACTTCACTTTTTTTTTTTTTTTTTGGAGGGGATGGTTTGCTCTTGTTGCCCAGGCTGGTGTGCAACGGCGCGATCTCAGCGCACCGCAACCTCTGCCTCCCGGGTTCTAAGCGATTCTCCTGCCTCAGCCTTCCTAGTAGCTGGGATTACAGGCATGCACCACTATGCTTGGCTAATTTTGTATTTTTAGTAGAGATGGGTTTCTCCATGTTGGTCAGGCTGGTTTGGAGCTCTGAACCTCAGATGATTTGCCTGCCTTGGCCTCCTAAAGTGCTGAGATTACAAGCGTGAACCACCGTGCCTGCCCTCCACCCCTTTTTTTTGAGCAGGAGTTTCACTCTTGTTGCCCAGGCTGGAGTGCAAAGGTGTGATCTCAGCTCACTGCAACCTCCACCTCTCGGGTTCAAAGGATTTTCCTGCCTCAGCTTCCTGAGTAGCTGGGATTATAGGCACCCGCCCCCACAGCCAGCTATTTTTTGTATTTTTAGTAGAGACAGGGTTCCACCATGCTCACCAGGCTGGTCTTGAACTCCTGACCTCAGGTGATCCACTGCCCTGGCCTCCCCAAGTGCTGGGATTACAGGCACGAGACACTGTGGCAGGCCAAATTACTTCACTTCTGAGCTTCGGTCTTCATCTTTTAAACTGAGATAATGTAATGTACAGGAAAGCAACTAGCTCATAGTAGGTGCTGGTTGGCAAATGAATCAAACTTGGGATCTTCCTTTTGGTTTCCCAAGGTGTTTCTTTCATTAGACTGTGAATGGCTACGAGGGAAGTGGCAGGAGTCCCTTGCAATGTTTTGCTACACAGTGAGCACCGACTGATGCTCACCAATCAGCACCTGGTCCACAGGTGTTGAGTACTGATATCATCATGGACTAATCCCTGTGACACCAGTCCTACAAGTAACACATGTATTCCATGGGAAGGGAGCCTTGCTGTTCATACTTTATCCCCAGAGCCTAGAAGAATGCATGGCCTACACAGAAGGCACTCCAAATGTAAATATAATGTTGGGGTGTGGCAGGGCACTGTACTAGTCTTATTTGCAATTCAGCCCAGTAATACTGATCACAAGGAGCTGTGAAAACAAAATGAAAAATGCACATGAAAATACCATTTCCTCTCTTTAGTGACATTCAGAACTCAATGTATGAGTTTCCACCTTTCTTGTTCATTTATCCTTTTCATTCAGAATCCAACACAAATGGATTTAAAAATTGCTGGAAAAAACATGACAAGGGTCCTTTCTATGTACACATGGAATTTCCTTGCCACTAACACAGTGCTAAATTTATTTGGTTAGAATCAACGTACCTTAAACACTTAAGTGAACTTTCCAATGCTCATGATATTGAATGAGTTTGTTAAATTACATAAACATGCCGGGCATGGTGACTCACGCCTGTGATCCCAGCACTTTGGGAAGCAAAGACAGGTGGATCACTTGAGATCAGGAGTTCGAGACCAGCCTAACCAACATGGTGAAACCCAGTCTCTACTAAAAATATAAAAAAGGTAGCTGGGCATGGTGGCGTGCACCTGTAATTCCAGTTACTCAGGAGGCTAAGGCAGGAGAATCACTTGAACCCTCAGGAGGCGGAGGTTGCAGTGAGCTGAGATTGCACCATGCACTCCAGCCTAGGTGACAGAGCAAGACTGTCTCAAAAAAAAAAAAAAAAAAATTACATAAACATAACTCTTCAGAGTATGAATCAATAGCAACAAAGTGTGGAATGGAATTTGGAAAAATAAAGAGTTGTGTTAGAAAAAAGGAGGGGAAGGATGACTTGAGCCCAGGAGGTTGAGGCTGCAGTGAGCTATGATCACACCACTGCACCCTAACTTGGGCAGCAGAGATGCTGTCTCAAAAAATAGTGAAAGAAAAAAAATGCCCCAGGCCAGGTTCAGTGACTGTCTCTACTAAAAAAAAAAAAGAAAAAAATATATATGAAAAACAGCTGGGCAGGGCATGGTGGCATGCACCTGTAATCCCAGCTACTCAGGAGGCTGAGGCAGGGTAATTGCTTGAACCAGGGAGGTGAAGGTTACAGTGAGCCGAGATCGCGCCAATGCACTCCAGCCTGGGTGACAGAGCGAGACTCTAACTCGAAAAAAAAAAGCCCCAACAAATGTCCCCATCCTTATAGAGATAAAATCAGGGAATAAGAAATTGTCACCACTGGAGACCAACACGAGATCCTCTGAGGCAGTGGGAATTTTACTGGTTGGGTTGATCACCTTGTCATGATGACACAAGAAAGGGCCCAGAAAAAGGTTTGGGAAACTCTCCAGAAACTGAGTGAGGTTCCTGTCTGGCTGCCTAGTCTGTTTTTGAAATTCCACGTTTTCAAAACTGAACTAATTTTCTGCTTCATCTTCCCCATCCCTTAGATGACGTTTCATCATCTTACAACTGACTCTGATAGCTCCTTTGCCGGGACATCTGCCAAGTCTTGCTGGGTCTTGTCTCTTCTGCTCCCTCCTATCACGGCCTTTGATCATGCATTCCCCGTATCATGTGGGATTGCATGCCCTGAACTGCTGCGTTCCCTGCATCCAATCCTTCACATTGCTGTCAGGTCCAGAAGCATAACCCTCCTCCCTGCACCCTCCTAGTCAAATACTTACAATGTTCCCCAGTGCTTACAGGACAAAGGTCAAATTCCTCTTCCTGGTGTCTATGGCCCTCTATGACACAATCCATTTTGTTAAACTTCTCTAAATCTCCACTATCAAACTCCACGTTCCCTGGGCACAGTGCCTTGTGCTTTCCCAACTCCATGGCTTTGCTCACAGATTTTTTTTTCAGTAGGAATGTTTCCCACCCCACATCCCCAAAAGGTTCAGCAGCTTAAGTGCTCTCTGATCCGAGATGAAGTTCTGACTCTGTTCTCTGAACATCTGCTTTGCCTTCATCATTAGCAACCAGATCACAAACTCCAGGAGAGCAAGAGACACTCTGCCTTTGTATTTCCAGTGCATTAAAAAAATTTGGTCTATAGGAGGCAATGGAACAGTTCAAGTGAATCTCCTTTCCCAAGCTTTTGCTCCAGCATGTAATGAAAGCCCTCAAGCTTCCTCCCTGCTTTGATGCCCCTCAACAGTTCCTCAAGGGCCGAGACCAGATTGGAACCACTGTATTTCTGGTGCCTCCTAGAGAGCTAGGCCAAACAAGCAATGCAATACTTAGGACAAAAGTAATCCAGGTCAGGCGTGGTGGCTCATGCCTGTAATCCCAGCACTTTTGGAGGCCGAGGCGGGTGGATCACCTGAAGTCAGAAGCTGGAGACCAGACTGACCAGTTTGATGAAACCCCATCTCTACTAAAAATACAAAAATTAGCTGGGTATGGTGGCACGCACCTATAATCCCAGTTACTTAGGAGGCTGAGACAGGAGAACTGCTTGAACCCCAGAGGTGGAGGTTGCAGTGAGCTGAGACTGCACCATTACACTCCAACCTGGGCAACAAGAGTGAAACTGTCTCAGGAAAAACACTACCACCACATTTTTCCCCCCTGGTTTTTGATTAGTTCAGATCTTAAGGTGATGAGCTCATGACACCAGATTCATGGTCATTTCAACAAATAGTGCAGAAGAACTGTATATTCATGAAGAACTTGTTTGGTAATGCTCCAAGTTTCCAAACTGATTAATTCCTCATCAGCCTGGCCATAAGTTTGAGAAAGAATGATAAATTCCTGGGAAATTTGCTTTTATTCTGTTGGGTGAGAAAAATCCTTTAGGAATGTGTTGGTTCCCTAAGATGGGTGATCCCAAGGAACAAAACCATCATGACACATTAACTTTCCTTTTTTTTGAGGAGTCTGGCTCTGTCACCAGGCTGGAGTACAGTGGCACAATCTTGTCTCACTGCAACCTCCGCCTCCTGGGTTCAAGTGATTTTCTTGCCACAGCCTGAGTAGCTGGGATTACAGGCACACACCACCTGTAACACATGCCTGGCTAATTTTTGTATTTTTATTAGAGATGGGGTTTCATCATGTTGGTCAGGCTGGTCTCGAACTTCTGACCTTGTGATCCACCTGCCTTGGCCTCTCAAAGTGCTGAAATTACAGGCGTGAGCTAGCACGCCTGGCCTACACATGAACTTTTTATGCTAAGAAAAGACATATCAAGATATATCAGAAAGTACAACTTCAATTCAAGCACCATGAAATTTTGTCAAGCAAAAATAGTCTTTATTCAAATTTAATGGAAACAGGGGTCACTATACTTTGCAAGACGGGGAAAAATAAAATTAAAAAAAATTCTTTTCTTTTCTTTTTTAATATAAAACAATATAATCACAATACCAGAATATGGAACTCTACAGTTTATTTCCTATGGGTTACTGCAGGTATCAATTTTCCTCGACTGTGCTATTCACAACTTTGTTAAGTCCAAAAATATGAAACCAAAGTGGTAGGAAACTTAAGACTTAGCACTTTCACTAAATGGCATACATCGAAGGGCATCAATTCAAGAGCAAAAATGGTTGAACTCACCATACCTACCTATGTGGTCATTCCAGCCTTAGAGCCGTCCAGGTTACTGAGCTCCCTGTAGGAAAGGCCAGGCCTGAAAGCCAAGGCGTTTTGGATATTCTACTGTGGGCCATGAGTAAAAGGGGATTTTGAAAAGAGAATTTTTTTTTTTTTTTTTTCAGTCGAGCAGGAAGGCCTGGTGCCAGGAGGCTTTACTGAGAGGAAGCACTTAGATTTAACAATTATAGACACACCATTAGGGGAGTTAAAAATGTACAGCAGTGACATGTTTTACTCCAATCACTTGTGCTACGGCTACCAAACATGTACAAAAGACTCCTCGGGTAGTTCCAGCTGTGGTCATAGCCAGTTAGGACCTTGAGTGGGACCTAGATCTAGATCGGGAGGGTGATCTGGAAGCAGACCTGGATCGAGACTTGGACCGAGATCGGGTTTTTGAAGCTGACTTTGATCTGGAGCGTGATTCTGATGGAAGGTTTGGCTTCGATTTGGAATTGGATCTCGACCTGGACCGGGTCTCCTGATTGGTGCCAGCATTCTCACTCTCCCCTCGGCCTTCCCTCTGGCTGGATTCAGACTTGGCATGGTCCCGCTCCTTTGAAACAGAGCGGGACGGCGATCTGGACTGCGAGCGGTCAGTGTCTTCCTTCTTCTTCTTTTTGCTGCTGCCCGTCTTGCTGTCTCGCTTGCTGCCTCGCTTTCTGCTCCTCTCACTCTTGCTGTGGCTGCGGCTGCGGCTGCGGCTGTGGCTCTCCTCCCTGCTTCTCTTCCTGCCCTTCCTCTTGTCCTTGCTCTTGCTGTGGCTCCTACTCCGGCTCCTGCTACCCCCTTTGCTCCTGCTCCGGCTCCGGCTCTGGCGGAGGCTCTTCTCCTGGCCCCTGCCCTCCTCCTGGCTCCTGCCCCTGCTCATACTCCCTCGCTTCTCCTCCTCCACTCTCCTCTCCTGACTCCTGCTCCGACTTTTGCTCTTACTTTTATGCCTGCTAGGACTCCGGCTCTTAGGTTTCCCAGCATTGTCATTGTTTTGGATCTTCTCTTCAGCTTGGTCTTTGCTTTTGCTTCGGCTCTTGCCAACGCTGCGACTGCGGCTGCGGCTCTTGTCCTTACTGGGGCTCCTGCTTTTCTCCTTCTTGCTCCGGCTCCGACTCTGGCTTCGGCTCCGGCTCTTGCTCCGGGAGTGGGAGCCCGACCTGAGGAGACATGGGACAATATTTGAGTCACATGTGACTTCATGCTGATCTGGAGATAAAAAGACCAAAGGACCTATGTGTAGAGTTACACCCCCCCATATAAGGCATGGATGGCACCAACTAAGGATTTCTTTTCTTTCTTTTTTTTTTTTTTTGAGACGGAGTTTCACTCTTGTTACCCAGGCTGGAGTGCAATGGCGCGATCTCGGCTCACCGCAACCTCCGCCTCCCGGGTTCAGGCAATTCTCCTGCCTCAGCCTCCTGAGTAGCTGGGATTACAGGCACGCGCCACCATGCCCAGCTAATTTTTTGTATTTTCAGTAGAGATGGGGTTTCACCGTGTTGACCAGGATGGTCTCGATCTCTTGACCTCGTGATCCACCCGCCTCGGCCTCCCAAAGTGCTGGGATTACAGGCGTGAGCCACCGCGCCCGGCCCAGGATTTCTTTTTGAACTCCCACAATGCCAATCAGAAGCTGGAAAAACTGGCTGAGCATGGGGCTCACACCTGCAATCCCAGCACTTTGGGAGACCGAGGTGGGAGGATCACAAGGTCAGGAGTTTGAGATCAGCCTGGGCAACATGGTGAAACCCCGTCTCTACTAAATAAAAAAAATTAGCCGGGTGTGGTGATGTGTGCCTGTAATCCCACCTATTCAGAGGCTGAGGCAGGAGAATCTCTTCAATCCAGGAGGCAGAGGTTGCAGTGAGCTGAGATTGCACCACTGAACTCCAGCCTGTAATATCAGCACTTTGGGAGACCGAGGCAGGTGGATCACCTGAAGAAGGGAGTTTGAGACAAGCCTGACCAACGTGGTGAAACCCTGCCTCTACTAAAAATAAAAAAAATTAGCCGAGGGTAGTGGTGGCTGCCTGTAATCCGAAGCTACCTGGGAGGCGGAAGCTGCAGTAAGCCGATATTGTGCCATTGCACTCCAGCCTAGGTGACAGAGTAAGATTCCATCTCAAAAACAACCAAAGCTGGAAAAGCAGGAGTGAAGGAATGAAGGAAGACTGGTCACATGATTAAAATCTAAGTCAGGCTGGGCACAGTGGGTCATGTCTGTAATTGCAGTAGTCTTAGAGGACTATCTGAGGTCACGAGTTCACCTCCCAGGTTTAAGTGATTCTCTCATTTCAGCCTCCTGAGTAGCTGGGACTACAGGCATCTGCCACCACGCCCAGCTAAATTTTGTATTTTTTATTAGAGACAGGGTTTTTCCATGTTGGTCAGGTTAGTCTCGAACTCCCACCCTCAGGTGATCTGCCCACCTTGGTCTCCCAAAGTACTGGGATTACGGGTGTGAGCCACCATGTCCAGCTGAGGTCACAAGTTTAAGATCAGCCTGGGCAACACAGTGATATCCTGTCTCCACAAAAAATTTAAAAATTAGGCCGGGCATGGTGGCTCACGCCTATAATCCCAGCACTTTGGGAGGCCGAGGTGGGTGGATCATCTGAGGTCAGGAGTTCGAAACCACCCTGACCAACAAGGTGAAACCCCATCTTTAAAAAAAAAAAAAAAAAAAAAATTAAAAAATCAGTTGGGTGTGGTGGTATGTGCCTATAGTCCCAACTACTTGGGAGGCTGAGGTGGAGCCTTGCTTGAGCCCAGTGGGGTGAGGCTACGGTGAGCCATCACTGTACCACTGTACTCCAGCTTAGGTGACAGAGTGAGACTCTGTTTCTTTGGGGAAAAAAAAAAAAAAGACAAGGTACAGGCATTCCCTGCTGACCACCTCCACGTATACCACGGAAGACGTACCTGGACCGGGATCTACTCTTAGAATGACTGCTTTTGCTGCTTCCACTTCGGCTTCTGCTCTTACGGGAATGTCTGCTTCGAGAGCGAGACCTAGAGGGAGAAAATATTTTTTAATACTTGCTGACAAGAGGCTAGCTGATGAGCATCAATCATGATTTTTTTTTTTTTGAGATGGAGTTTCGCTCTTGTTGCCCAGGCTGGAGTGCAATGGTGTGATCTTAGCTTACCGCAACCTCTGCCTCCTGGGTTCAAGTGATTCTCCTGCCTCAGCCTCCCGAGCAGCTGGGATTACAGGCACGCACCACCACGCCCAGCTAATTTTATATTTTTAGTAGAGATGGGCTTTCTCCAAACTTCTGATCTCAGGTGATCCCCCTGCCTTGGCCTCTCAAAGTGCTGGGATTACAGGCATGAGGCACTGTGCCCAGCCAAGATATTTTTTCAATCAAATATATATAGCACTGGCTGTGTCCCGGCACAAACTCTCCTGGGTTCTAGATCCACAGGTGAAGTAACCAGCAAACCTTTCATCTGGACGGTTCACCTGAACCTCTTATCAGCTCTTGAAATTCTACCTGTGCCCCCCCATACCTGCTCCTTTGGCTGGATTTCTTATGTGCGTTGATGCCACTGCTATTCATATGGTTCCTCATAACAGAAATCACAGCCATTCTCGACTCCTCCAACTTTCCCCTTACACACTGACGATCATGCCTCCTGATCTCCCGTCTGTCCACCTCTGCTGCTGCCTCCCTGGGCAAGCCACCATCATCTCTCCCCTTGTTCCATAACACTTTTCCCCTTCATGATCTATTCATTTCACTGTGACGAGAGCTATTTTTTTTTTTTTTTTTTCCTGAGACGGAGTTTCGCTCTTGTTACCCAGGCTGGAGTGCAATGGTGCGATCTCGGCTCACCGCAACCTCCGCCTCCTGGGTTCAGGCAATTCTCCTGCCTCAGCCTCCTGAGTAGCTGGGATTACAGGCACGCACCACCATGCCCAGCTAATTTTTTGTATTAGTAGAGACAGGGTTTCACCATGTTGACCAGGATGGTCTTGATCTCTTGACCTCGTGATCCACCCGCCTCAGCCTCCCAAAGTGCTGGGATTACAGGCTTGAGCCACCGTGCCCGGCTGACGAGAGCTATTTTAAAGAGACAGACACTCCAAGCTTTAAAAAATTTAAATGCATCTAGACTATATTTTCTACCAACCAGGACTCCTTGGGGAAATGACTGATTCCAGGCGTAGAGTAGGAAGTGTACAAGATGGGCTTAGACCACCTCATCATGACAGAAATAGGGAAACTTTCAAAGCTGCCCAGGCACCATCACCCATGAAGTATTCTTGCTACAAATGTTTAATCTGCATCTCAATCACACCTCTCCAGACCTAACTTCCAGCATACAGGAAGTTCTGGGATAAAAGTTCAATGATACCAAGAAGAAACAGATAAATGCAGAATGTGAGATAGTATTAAAAAACTAAGAAAAATATGCCAGGTGCGGTGGCTCACGCCTGTAATCCCAGCTACTTGGGAGGCTGAGGCAGAAGAATAGCTTGAACCAGGGATAGAGAGGCTGCAGTGAGCCGAGATCACACCACTGCACTCAAGCCTGGGCGATAGAGCAAGAGTCTGTCTCAAAAAAACAAACAAAAAAACCCAAACCTAAGAAAAATAAATGTCATTAAGGGAACTGCTCCAGACTAAAGGCATGACTACATTAGGTTTTACTACTAAAAGTTCCTTGTACTGTACGACTGAATTAGAACCTGGTAAAGAAAAAACCAAGCTATAAAGACAACCATGGAGTAACTAGGGAAACATGAATATGGCCTGGACATTTAGTAATCTGATGGAATTACTATTAATGTTCTTAAGTGAAAAAGCAGAACTGTAGTTATTCTCATTCTGGGAGACACATGCTGAAGTATTTAGGGGCAAAGTATCATAATTTCTACAACTTACTTTCAAATGCTACAGCAAATAAATGTATAGTGTGCCTGTATAAATACATAAATACAAAGAGAGAAAAGGTAAAATGCTATTTGTTAAGGCCAGAGGAGGGTATACAGGTAATCATTATTCTTTCAACTTACATGTTTGAAGAAACAAACTGCAAAAATATCTAATTAAGACAACTGAGGCTGGTCATCCCAGCACTTTGGGAGGCTGAGGTGGGAGGATCGCTTGAACCCAGGAGTTCAAGACCAGCCTGGGTAACATAGCAAGACTCCATTTCTAAAACAAATAAAGAAACAAACAACTGAAAAATTGGAATACAAACTGGAATTAAATAATAGTATGGAGTTACTGCTAATTTTGCTAGCTATAATATCATCATGGTTTCATTTCAAGTATTAGAGTTATATACTGAAGAAGTTGCAGGTGGAATGATAGGATGTCTAGACTTGCCTTAGAACAATGCAGCAGGAGGGGGTGATGAAACAAGACTGGCAAAATAAAAACTACTGAAGCTGGAGGAGTGATTTAGAGTTCTCCAATTTTCATACATAAATTTCAAATTTTCCATAATAAAAAGTTAAAAGAACTAACAACAAAACCGGAAAAGTCTCCAATGACTTCTCATCACTCTTCCATTCTTGCTCTGGCCCAATGATCAGTGTATCTGGTCCTTCTCTGCCTTATCTCAAGCCACTCTCCTCCCTTTACTTCTCTGTATTAGCTTCTCTACTCCGGAAAACTTTCTCCCGCTCCCCCCACCCCAGGCCTTTAAAAGCACCCTTCTCTCTGCTAGATAGAAAGGCATTTTCTCTCTCTGCTCACCATCTCTGGCTTATCCATTAGGACTCAGTTCTGTAACACGTCCTTAGGGAAGCTGTTGCCAACTCTCCAGACTACTTGTGCTGTGTGCATTTTCCCGTCACAATGGCACTGCTGATTCAATACTCATCTTTTCCACTAGACCAAGTTTCAGGAGGGTAGGGACACTTGTCTGTTTTTTTGAGACGGAGTCTTGCTCTGTTGCCCAGGCTGGAGCGCAGTGGCTTGATCTCGGCTTACTGCAACCTCAGCCTTCTGGGTTCGAGCAATTCTCCTGCCTCAGCCTCCCTAGTAGCTGGGAACACAGGTGTGTGCCACCATGCCCAGCTCATTTTTTTTTATTTTTAGTAGAGATGGGGTTTCACTATGTTGGCCAGGCTGGTCTCAAACTCCTGACCTCACGTGATCTACCCGCCTCAGCCTCCCAAAGTACTGGGATGACAGGTGTGAGCCACCGTGCCTGGTCATTTGTCTTCTTTACTATGCCACTCCAATGCTTAGCCCAGTGCTTGGCCTGTTCAGGTGTTAAATAAGACAAAGTTGCCATGTGTGCCCTCAACGATGGTAGTATCTAGGGGTCCCAAGAAGAAATGTGAAAGAAGGCCTCTGACTTTTTTTTTTTTTTTTGAGATAGAGTCTTGCTCTGTTGCCCAAGCTGGAGTGTAGTGGCATAATCTTGGCTCACAGTAACCTCTGCCTCCTGGGTTCAAGTGATTCTCCTGCCTCAGCCTCCCTAGTAGCTGGGATTATAGGTGTGCACCACCATGCCCAGCTAATTTTTGTATTTTTAGTATGGACGGAGTTTCACCATATTGGTCAGGCTGGTCTTGAACTCCTGACCTCATGATCCACCTGCCTCAGCCTCCCAAAGTGCTGGGATTACAGGTGTGAGCCACCGTACACAGCAAGGCTTCTAAGAGAGTCCCTCTAAGAGAAGGGACTTTACTTCTATTTGTACTCATGACCTAAGAGTTCAAGAGTTTTACAAATAAATGTTCAGTTTAAAGTTCTAAGTTACTGAACCAGATGGAATCATGTTATTGAGAACTCAACAGGAAAATGTAAATAAATCCTCTATATGCTCACTAATGAATTTATGATGAGCTCCAACACATAAAAGACATCAACAGTACCTTGAATGGCTCCGGCTCCTGGAGTAGGACCGGCGTCGTCTGGAACCTGGCTTGTCTTCAACTAATCGGATTTTTCTGCCATTGACTTCAGTTCCATCCAACTTTTCCAAAGCTCTTTTCATATCAGAATAAGACACAAATTCAATCACCCCTTCATTTTTCCGTCCCTTGTGAGCATCCGCATAAGTCACTTCTCCTGCCTGACGCATATAATCCTGAAGAGAAAAAAAAAAGCATGACTACATTAGGATATGTTTTGCTAAAATATCTAATGCAATCATCTGAGTGACTTTTTCTTTAAGAAATACCAGTATTCCTCAGAATAAAGTTTACTCTTAAATATTTTCATTTACCCACCAATCATGCACTGAGGTTCTTTTTTTCTGAGATGGAGTCTTGCTCTTTTGCCCAGGCTGGAGTGCAGTGGCACAATCCACAATCTCAGATCACTGCAGCTTTTGCCTTCTGGGTTCAAGCAATTCTCCTGACTCAGCCTCCCGAGGGGCTTCAATTACAGGTATACGTCACCATGCCCGGCCAATTTTTGTATTTTTAGTAGAGACAGGGTTTCACCAGGTTGGACAGGCTGGTCTCAAACTCCTGACCTTGTAATCTGCT
The DNA here is from genome assembly GCF_030222135.1 of Aotus nancymaae. Taxonomy (NCBI): domain Eukaryota; kingdom Metazoa; phylum Chordata; class Mammalia; order Primates; family Aotidae; genus Aotus; species Aotus nancymaae. Next base: position 25,735,976 of record NW_026988467.1, read on the forward strand.
GGCCTTGTCCTTCCAAAGTGCAGGGATTATAGACATGAGCTACGGAACCTGGCCCATGTACTGAGGTTCTTTAAAGCACCAGGCATATTAGGTGGGTGGGAGAGATAATACATACATATTAAATCGTTCCTTCAAATAAAGTTTTGGGGACAAATCTGGTGGCTCACACCTGTAATCCCACACTTTCACAGGCTGAGGTGGGAGGATCACTTGAGCCCAGGAATTCAAGACCATCCCTAGCAACACAGTGGACCCCATCTCTACAAAAATTTTAAAAATTAGGCCATTACACTCTAGCCTGGGAAACAGAACAAGATCCTGTCTCAAAACAAAGAAAGTTTTGTGTGAATCTAGAAGTTTTTAGCTAGCTATCGTTTCCTAAAAAATAAAAATAAATTAAAAATTTTTTTTTTTTTTTTTTTTTTGAGACAGTCTTGCTCTGTCGCCCAGGCACTGGAGTGCAGTGGTGTGATCTTGGCTCATTGCAACCTCTGCCTCCTGGGTTCAAGTGATTCTTGTGCTTCAGCCTACCAATTAGCTGGGGTTACAGGTGCCCACCACCACACCTGGCTAATTTTTGTATTTTTAGTAGAGATGGGGTTTCACCATGTTGGCCAGACTGGTCTTGAAATCCTGACCTCAGGTAATCTGTCTGCCTTGGCATCTCAAAGTGTGGGGATTACAGGTGTGAGCCACTGTGCCTGGCCCATTTCTTATATATAATATACACTCAATAGTTATCTGTTAAACGAATATATAAATTTTAATACAGTTTCTGTATATTACCTTCCTGTATTTTACAAAGTGACACTGAATACATACCATTTTTACGATCTCTTTGCATCATAAATATGCTTATATGTCTTTACACAGTTTTCATAATTAGTGTGCCTAACACTTTTTCTGAGGATTTACCAATTGAGATATTTAGGTTCTATACAGTCTTTTGATATTCATAATCTAGCAAAGAATATCTCTGGTACAAAAATTTCTTTATTCAATTCAATTATTTGCAGGAGTAGGGATTCTGGGCAAAAAGCAGGGAGCCATTCCAGTTGTAATACATTTGAGACGAAATAAGGATGCTATTCATAGGCCAAGACTGGGACTGCCCTGGCAAGTTGAGATACATGGTAACTGCTTATAGGGCATGCAGAGTGTCAGTACATTTGTTTTATACTGCCATACTTTCAAATTAATAATAATAGCAGCTGACAAAAGGTTATTGTATGATAGGTGTATTTTAATAAATTTAGTCCTAGTAATAACCACATGAAGTAGATACAATCATCACCCTCATTTTACAGACATGAAAAGTACAAGAGATGTTAATAAAATTAAGAGATGTTGGCCGGGCGCGGTGGCTCAAGCCTGTAATCCCAGCACTTTGGGAGGCCGAGGCGGGTGGATCATGAGGTCAAGAGATCGAGACCATCCTGGTCAACATGGTGAAACCCCGTCTCTACTAAAAATACAAAGAATTAGCTGGGCATGGTGGCGCGTGCCTGTAATCCCAGCTACCCAGGAGGCTGAGGCAGGAGAATTGCCTGAACCCAGGAGGCGGAGGTTGCGGTGAGCCGAGATCGCGCCATTGCGCTCCAGCCTGGGTAACGAGAGCGAAACTCCGTCTCAAAAAAAAAAAAAAAAGAGATGTTGAGTAAATTACTCAAGGTCATTTAGGCAATTGGTGAAATGAGCCAGGTCTGAAAATAAGCAGTAGAATGCCAGAAACCGAAGTCTTTTTGTTGAGACCAAGTTTCACTCTTGTTGCCCAGGCTGGAGTGCAATGGCGTGACCTCGGCTCACCTGGCTCACCGCAACCTCCATCTCCCAGGTTCTGGGATTCTCCTACCTCAGCTTCCCGAGTAGCTGGGATTACAGGCATATGCCACACTTGGCTAATTTTGTAGAGACGGGGTTTCTCCATGTTGGTTAGGCTGGTCTCCAACTCCCTGACCTTGGGGGTGATCTGCCCGCCTAGGCCTCTCAAAAGTGCTGGGATTACAGGCGTGAGCCACTGCACCCAGCCCAGAAACTGACTTCTTAACACTACTCCACACTATGGGCCACACTACCAATTCTCAATGCCACGAATGGCACACTAACATGTAATCTGCATCTCAACGCTACCATCACTGGGCATTAGAAATTTATTTTTGGGCTGGGCACGGTGGCTCACGACTGTAATCCCAACACTTTGGGACGCCGAGGTGGGCGATCACCTGAGGTCAGGAGTTCGAGACCAGCCTGACCAACATAGAGAAATCCTGTCTCTACTAAAAATACAAAATTAGCCAGGCGTGGTGGCACATACCCATAATCCCAGCTACTCAGGAGGCTGAGGCAGCAGTGAGTTGAGATCATGCCACTGCACTCCAGCCTGGGTACCAGGAGCAAAACTCTGTCTCAAAATAAATTAAATAAATAAATAAAAACAAAAAACCACGGGTTAGAGACTATCCTGGCCAACATGGTGAAACCCTGTCTCTACTAAAAATACAAAAGATTAGCTGCGTGTGGTGGCGTGCGCTTGTAGTCCCAGCTACTAGGGAGGCTGAGGCAGGAGGATCGCTTAAACCTGGGAGGCAGAGGTTGCAGTGAGCCATGATCATGCCACTGCACTCCAGTCAGGGTGACAGAGCGAGACTCTGGGAAAAAACAAAAGGCAAGAAATTTATTTTTAAAAATCTATTTTTGTTTTTGAAATGGAGGCTTGCATGCTTGTTGCCCAGACTGGAGTGCAATGGCGTGATCTCAGCTCACCACAATCTCTGCCTCCTGAGTTCAAGTGATTCTCCTGTCTCAGCCTCCCGAGTAGTTGGGATTACAGGAATTCACCACCACACCCGGCTAATTTTGTATTTTCAGTGGAGACGGGCTTTCTCCATGTTGGTGAGGCTGTTCTCGAACTCCCGACCTCAGGTGATCTGCCCACCTCAGCCTCCCAAAGTGTTAGCATTACAGGCGTGAGCCACAGGGCCCGGCCCAAGAAATTTATTTTTTAAACTATCCCCTAATTTGTTTTCTTTTTGCAGTTCCCTGATAAACAGCTAACACGCGTTGTGCCAGAAGCTGTCCTAAGCTTTTTATATAAAAGTTCACTAAATTCTCTCAATAACCTTGAGCAGAAATTAGTATTAACCCTATTTTATAGTTGAGGAATATGAGGCATAAGACATAAGTAACTTGCTTAGGGTCACATAAGTGATCTTAGTGGCAGAGCCAGGATTCTATCCAAGCTGGCCAGCTTCAGAGCTAGGAAATCTGCTTTATTATCTATAACTCTCGTTTTCTTAGACTGGAACTGCCAGAAGGTACAGAAGTGTGTTAACTAAGGATGGGAACTAAGCTCTGTTTTAACAAAAAAATTAAGAGGTTTTCTAAGAAGTTAACTTAATACTACATTTAATGTCAATGAGTTTAGTATTCTACTCATGGGGAGAATAGCTTCCCAGTTTTTACCATAGTTCAATTTCTAGCTCTCAGAATACTGGAGTCATTCCCCCAGCAAGCACAATCTTGCTGGCAGACATTCAGTAAAGGTCTGCTACGATGCCGACAATATGTACAATACACCCGAACAAACAGCAGACTCGGAGTCAGGAGTCCTAGTCCCAGCTCTTCTGCATCTGTTCATCTATTATTTGAAGGTTGTTGGGAACAAATTTTAAAAAGGGGAAAAAAAAAAAAAAAAAAGAAGTGCTTTAAATTAAAACTACACAAATGTAAAGGATTCCTAACTATTCTTTACTGAACCTAAATACACTCACTCACTTTGCTAGAGATGAATTGTTTAAATACGATCAAAAAAAGTGAGAAGGGAGGCAGAAAACAACACCCATTTCATATATCCTCCTAAGACCATTCAGGTTATGATCCTACTTAGTAAATATTTCTTCCTTATTGAGATTAAAAACATTTTGTCAAAAAATGGGGCCAGGTGCAGTGCCTCATACCTGTAATCCCAGCACTTTGGGATGCTGACGTGGGTGAATCACTTGTGGTCAGGAGTTCGAGACAGACTGGCCAACATGGTAAAACCCTGTCTCTACTAAAATACAAAAATCAGGGGCAGGGAGTGGAAAAAAAAAGAAGAGAAAAAGAAATAAAGAAAAATATATAAAGAAAAAAACATTAGCCGGGCATGGTGGCATACACCTGTAATCCCAGCTACTCGGGAGGCTGAGGTAGGAGGACCACTTGAACCTGGGAGGCAGAGGCTGCAGTGAGCTGCGATGGTGCCACTGCACTCCAACCTGAGTGAAAGGGTGAGACTCCATTCCGCCACCCCCAAAAAAACAACAGAACTGGAGTCAGTACACTGGATGGCCAATATCAGCACTGAATCTTGATTTTTGACACCAAAACTCTTTCAGGACAAATATTCCATCAAAAACCTTATGAGAGAACATTGGTCAGATTGTCAGTTTTCACCAGTAAGGACACACATTGAAGCTGACATGAATTTGCATGTTACAGCAAATGCTGCAGGAAACACTGGTGGTTCCAACCTTTCTATTTTACTGACTGGTGAGTAGCTACACCAGCACCTTCTTTTAACTTTTTTTTTGGTGACAGAGTCTTGCTCTGTTGCCCAGGCTGGAGTACAGTGGCATGATCTTGGCTCACTACCACCTCCACCTCTGGGGGGTTCAAGCGATTCTCCTCCCTCAGCCTACCAAGTAGCTGGGATTACAGGCGTTCACCACCATGCTGGGCTAATTTTTGTATCTTTTTAAGTAGACACGGGGTTTAAAACATTCTTTAGAGAGGAAAATTGCATATAACAGATTTGGGCCACGTGTCTGTCATATCAGCACTCTGGGAGGCTGAGAGGCAGGAGGATCACTTGAGGCCAGGAGTTCGAGACCAGTCTGGGTAACATAACATAGTGACAACCAATCTCTACAAAAAATTTAAAAAATTAGCTAGGCATGGTGGCACATGCCTGTAGACCTTGCCTCTCAGGAGGCCGAGGCCAGACAACTGCTTGAGCCTCAGAGTTCGAGGCTGCAGTGAACCATGATTGTGCCACTGCACTCCAGACTGGGCAATAGAGCAAAACAGTGTCTCAAAACAAAATGAAACAATCTCACAGATTTCTCCTTAGAATGATGGTCCCACAATGTACAGTAGGAGTGCAATTCTGATGTTTTCTGGACTCATATGGAAGCTTTAATTATTTCCAGCTCTGTGAAGGCTTTCAAACATATAAGACTATTATATTTTGTGTATGCCTGGGCCTGCACAAATCTACCTGTTTCCCAACTTTAACTCTTGCCCAACCTCACCCAAAAGGTTAATGGGGTCCAAACCTTTAGGTCTTGCCAGCTGCACCGACTTGACAAATTCTCCACAATAAGCCTGTACTCTGTGCGAGTAGGAGGGCCATATTTATCTCGGCCACTTCTTCTATAACCATATCCACCTTTGGAAGGTTTAAATAAATAAGATTATTTCAGTGGAGGAAAAGGAAAAAAGAAGACACAGCACATATCCCCTCTTAAATATATTACTTACTCCAGCCCCAAACAATAGCACATAGTTTTAACTCTATTCCCACCCTTAATTCTAAAATAGATTTTTACAGAAGCAATCAGCTAAATATACACGTTTAATTTAATCTAAGTTGTAAGTATACATATTCATTAATATTTATATTTAAGATTAACATGCATAAATTAAAAACTATTAACAATTTAACAATTTAGAAATAAGTAACCAAATTACTAAATCAGTTACTAGTGTTACTCACAGTGATTAAAAATTTTGTGAATATTTTATATGAAAAAAAGATTTTCAGGCACCTATTTCAGTTTAATCTCATCTGTCTCTAACCCTTGGGATCCTCACCACCCAGGTCTAATGGGGAAAGGTTGCGGTCGTCACATGGCTTCCTGTTTTTGGTCAGCCAAGGGCCACAATGGTTCAAAGAGCCACGCATGGAAAGGTAACCCAAGGTCAGCAAATGGAACAGGCAGTCATCTTAGCCTCAAAGGATTCTTTTAATTAAAACATTGAGGTCTTTGTTAAATCTATGTTAAACAATTGCATTGCAGAGAAAAAAAAACAACACAAACACATATCATTAAACATATTCATAAAGTATTATAAACAAGAAATTGTCATTAATTTAATTAAAATTAAACATTATCAAAGATGTTTATTTGCAATTCTACATTTATAAAGATACATAATTTATAAAACAAACAGCTTAAACATCAATACATTAAAATGTAATAACAGTGAATTACTTTAAAAAACTAGCATTTAATAATAAAAGCATGTTACTGATACAAGTATGCCCTTTGAATGCTTACTGCGTCCAGAACCGTAACTGCCATCTCGCCGTGGGCCGCGGGCATGCTCAACAATTACTCGCTCACCACAAAGGTCTTTGCCATTCAGTTCATAAACAGCATCATCTGCATCACGCAGATCATCAAACTCCACAAAACCATATCTAGAAGAGAACAAACAAAATCCTGGTTGGCACCATTTTGACATTCAGCTTCATTAACATTAAAGAGAAAGCAATGAGGTTCATGCTTAGCAAAGGTTAGGTGGATTTTGCAAACTAAGGATTGGCTTTCTCTTCTCTTTAGGTGAAACCACTTTGCTTTGTGCCAACAGGCACTAAGGAGGTAGGGAGACTTCTCAAAGTAGACTCCTATCTTTCTAGGAGGAGGCTGGCTACACACACAGGACACTTCTTTTGTTTCCCAAGTAGTTGGTGGCAACTGCAAAGATGGGGATGCTTGGTATAAGAATCCAAAACATATAACGCTACAAGATATATAATGCTCTTTCAAACATCACATAAAACTCATCTTTTTTAGCTTTAAAAGTAGTATCTTAGAGAACAATTAGATCTACATTCAGGCACTGGGTAATAAATGTTAAATCATGTGGAAGAAAGAAACTTTTTTTTAAGGTTCCTGTTCCTCTATGTAAACAAATCTGTCACATGCCAATTAACTACTCTAAAACTTATCAGTGAAAAGGAGCTATTTGCTTCCCAGTAAGATTCCAAATTCATTTCCATGAAGTTTTAGATAGGCTGGAATTCTCTGAAATCTGTATACACCTCATGCAAACTTCTTTAACTGCTACGTCTTTTCTAGCCAAGAGGTTTGTTGGTTTAACATATATCCTAAAGAAACCCCCCATCCTATTATTAATGCCTATTAAAGAGTACAATTTATAAAACCAAAGCGTAAAATATACAAATGGCCTATAAGTTATGTTATCAAAAAATATTTAGTTTGGTCTGACATAGCTGTGAAAAATCCAGCTTTGTGACCATTGCCTATATTTTAAAATGAAAACCATCTTATTGATCATAACTAACAAGAAAGGAAAGTTACAAGCAATTTTTTTAAAACTCCAATAAGGCTGTGTATACACGGGCAACACTGACTAGTGTTCCTCTGCATTTAAACACACTGACACTACAAACAGGTTACAATACTTGTCAGAGGGTCACCCAGCCTGCTGACAAAAAATGATTCCAGTTTGTTTGTTTAAAAAATTAATTTTTTGAGACGGAGTCTCACTCTGTCACCCAGGCTGGAGTGCAGTGGCACAATCTCAGCTCACTGCAACCTTTGGCTTCTGGGTTCAAGTGATTCTCCTGCCTCAGCCTCCCATGTAGCTGGGATTACAGGTGTGTGCCACCATGCCTGGCTAATTTTTGTATTTCTAGTAGAGACAGGGTTTTGCCATGTTGGCCAGGTTGGTCTCAAACTCTTGACCTCAGGTGATTTGCTCACCTGGGCCTCCCAAACTGCTAGGATTATAGGCGTGAGCCACTGCACGCAGCCTCCAGTTTCTTTAGAATGTAATAACATACATTCAATAACATATTAAATAAGTACTCAATAACATATTAAATAAGTGAGAAAATTCAGAATTGCTGAATTTTTCCTTTACTAGAGAGTTCCTTTCATATAGCCTCTGAAGGTGACAATGTGGTAAGTTACAGTGTGTTGGTAACAACGTTTGAGGGCTCTTTATGCTGAAATGTCTGAATGGCACTGAATCTCAACTTCATTAAAAAAAAAAAAACACAGACACACCCGGTTATTTAACAGGAAGTGTCTTGCAGTAACACAAAATTCAGAAGCCACCTGGCTCAATTTATGATCTGTGAAGCCTTTAAAACAGTTTCACGCTTCCATAGGCCAGAATTGCTGAGCAGCTTAATAATTTTGAACATGCTGTTATATTAGACAAGGCAAGTAAAGCCTCTCCAAATCACTGACTTTTACTATGTTCAAAAGTGCTTTACAGTCACTAAGAATCTATAATAGATAATATAATGCAGCTGCTTTTTCCTTTCTTAGATAGAATGTTCATTAGGAAAACTATACTATTCTTTTTTCAGAGACAATTTTTCTTTTAAGGCAAATACAAAACCAACTCAACTATTTTCTACTTTGGTTTATCTCTAGATGGATCCCAAATAATAATAACAAAAGTTCCCTCCTCAATTGGTCAAGATCAGTCCCGAGTCTGCTCTGTCCACAGCATCACCTATTTTGGCATCATGTGAGAAGCCTGACGCCATGCAGAGACGGAGGAGGGATATTCGGCCTGGGCACGATGGAATGGCCTCCATTCCCCTTTGAGTCACGCTCTGGCTCAGCACTGTTCAATAACCAGGGCTGATCTTATGTGATCTTAGAAGGACACCACCAAATCCTGAGGATTAAACAAATCACAGGAAAATACCAACTGTTTTCCTCAAAATGGTTAAGGGTTACAACTACTGGGCAAAGGGGGTGGTCTCAGAATGCAACACCCTAAGTTCTGCAGGTCAACTGAAATAGAAAGCCCAGTGGCTACAGATGGTAAGTGATGCTTCTGTCAGACGTACATGGCAATACATTCTCCCAGTCTCAAAGATCACCCTGTTTCAAGGCTCATACGTAGAACTTATCCTGACCTTTCAGTGACAATCTGTTCAGTAGAGGCAGGATAATTTAAAAATAAAAATTAATGTTCAGACAGATGAATCTTTCTTTGCAAGCTGAGACTGAAGCAAGGTGTAGCTTGCCAATAAAACTTCCTTGAGTTACAGGGACGACTGGTAATGTTACAGAAAAATCCCTATAAGCCTTCCCTAATATTTACTTCTAAAAAGTTCTAACAAGTGGGTCACTTAGTAACTCTATTTTGGGGGTATCCAAACCATTTATTAAATTAGCTGACTTGAGATTAAATTTGTTTTACAGAGAAATTTTGGCTACTATTCTTTGAAAAAAGTTATTTGAAACATTTTAATATCTAAGTTCAGTTCAAGGATCAAATCAGGCACCAGTCACTTCTCTCTGCCACTGACATGCTGAGTGGGTTTGGAAGATTAAAACAAACATCTTCCCATACAACAAACCATACCTGATAGGGACTCTTGTTCTGAAAATAAAGCAAAGAGCAGATTAGTGTGGTTGTTTCTACCAAATCTGCTTTACTTGAAGAATGATTTAATGTCATTCAGTAAGCAGAGTGAGTAAGACAGAAATAAATTAAGATGGGAAGACTAGATAATAAAAATAAAATATTACCTAACCTCGACTAAACGATCTCTCTATATTAAGCAATGTTACTGTATTTAATAGTATCCTTCAGCTAAGTACTATTATTCCTGTTTTACAAATGAAGAAACCAAGCACAGAGTATTAAATAACTTGCATAAAAAAACCTGGCTGAGCTGGCATTCAAACCTGTGGCTTGACACCAGGGCTGAAACTCCCCAACTATTAAGACTGAAGAAGCAAGAACTGGCCTGGGTTCTAGTCCTGGTTCTGCTATAAACTCTGAACAGCATATTTAAATCATTTTATTTCTCTGTGTCTTGGTTTTTTTGTGAAATTTGAAGGTATATGGCATATCTCTAAAGCTTCTACTAACATCAAAACTATGATAGGTTAAATGTTAAAATTAGTGTTCTTTTGGTTTAACAATGGAGACGGAGGTCTCAATGTTATTCAGGCTGGACTTGAACTCCTGGGATCAAGGGATCCTTTGGCTCCAGTCTCCCAAGTACCTGGGATTACAGGCACATGCCACTGTGCTGGGCTTCAAAAATGGAAAATTTAAACTCTAAAATTTGACACACCTGGACTAGGATGGTACCACCAAACACCAACAGATGAAAAGGGATAAATTTAATTTTTATCATCTGAAATACCTTTTACGTATGGATTTCAATTTTAGTTTATTTATATACTTTAACTGTTCCTGAATTAAATTCTAGTGCCTTCAACAAAGTAAAGCTCTTCCTGGTAACTGACACTAGAACCTTTTAAAGCCAATCTTAACATTCCCTTTGTGCTTTGCAGCAAATAACGTGAAACAAATCTCTTTTCTCAGAAAGCAATCTCCTTTTGAATCCTCTGTCAGAGTAAAAAGGAAAAGAAAATACACACATGCGTGTATACACACTATTTTATCTATGCATGTGTATACACATATGTATATATGTATCTCTGGTGTGACTTGTGAATAAGCCTCACAAAACAACCCAAGAGATAAATTTCTCTAATTCTAATAGGAGACATCCTTTCTCTTTTCTGCTCTATTAAAAACAAAGAACATCTTTCAATAATTCATAGGATGCAGAAATTCAGGAGAAAGAATCTAAGACAAATGTAAAAAAACCCTCCACAGCAGAGACTGATGAAAACACAAAGAGCCCTGCAATATGCCTCCTCTTACGCTTTCAATGCACACCTTTCACTCTTTCTCCCTTATGCATATGAAAGGATAAAAAGCATGGCCTCACTATTCAATATACAACACATTTCAAGTAAGAAAAGAAACTCCTTTCTTCAATGTTTCTCCGCAACAGATTTGAGTATTCTGAATCTGAAAATCCAAAATCTGAAATGCTCTAAAATCTGAAACTTACTGAGTGGCAACAGGATGCTCAAATTTGCTCACCAGAACATTTTGGATTTTCGGTTTAGGAATCCTCAACCATTAAGTATAATACAAACATTCCCAAATCCAAAAAACATCCTGAAATACAAAATTTGATCCCAAGCACTGTGTTGTCTTTACCAAAACTATTTTCCTCTGGTCACATTCAATCCTGACAAACCTAGTCAAAAGAATGAGGGGAAGTTGTTGTCATTTTCCCTCTAATAAAGGCAGGCACCATGATTCTTACCAAGTACAGACAGGTATCTGGATATCACAAACAAAAGCCACATTGAATTACATGGGCTGCTCTAAACTTTACTCCATTCCTAATCCCATTGCCAATGTGCTCATCTTCCTCATTCAACAGCTGGTGTACTGCTCAGTTTATCAATCAGAATTCGGAAAAGGTAGAACTGGAATGACATATTTTTAAAACTAAAGTACTCTAAGACTTCAACTTTAGAAATGTTAACCACATTTCTTCACGCGAGAATTATCATCTGAGTTTTTATCCTTGATAAATATGCTTTCTCTGATCCTAATAGCCTGTATTAATGGTCCCAAACACCACCAAGTCTTCCCTTTTCTGTTATGTTCTACTGAAGAGGATTTATCTCAACCCTTTTCAGAACGGCTTAGGGTCACTTCTGTCTTCCAAACATCTTCACTGAACAGGGAGACTAAGTCCTGTCTGCAAACTGATGCCCATGACTTGCTCTGGAAACAGGCTGATCAATGGCTAACTGGGCAAGGCATGACTAAGGGGGTGCTCAATACCAGAAACTGCTAGGGAGTGGGTATGAGGAGCAGGGGAAAGCAAGCCTCCATGCGTGTGACCGCGGTCACCCACCAACACTGCTTACCGAGGGGCATGCCTTGGATGGTCTCTCTATAAGAAAATATGCCCCTTTCCACGGTGGATCTCTGCTCACCTTTGTCCTAAAACTGTGCCACATGCTTTTCTTTGTATGTGGACATGACAGTCCTCAGCCAACCATCAGCAGGATGTGAGTTTTGTTTTCACAATGTGGTGAGCCATTCCCACATTCACTCATTTTCCTTGTAAGAACCGAACCTCTCCATGGCTGGTCAGGATTAGGGATGTTGCTGTAGCCAAGGAAAAATTTTCATCTGTTGAAGTTAACCCATGGGGTGGCTTGAACCCTCAATCTAGAGTCAGTAGCACTGTGTACTTTAAGGGCAAAGCCCTTAAATCTACCCTGAAAGAAATGGCATTCAGTGAATAGGAATCAAACAGCTTTCTTTCAAAGCACTCAGTGATGTCCTATGTTTCAGCCAACCTGGTCTTGTGAGGTAAAAAGTTAGGACACACTGATAGGACAGTACTAAAAAACGGTAATTCTTGCTGTCTGCATAAAGTGCTTGGCAAACTGTAGAAAGACACTTCTGCAACCAACTCTAGTGCTCAGATGAGGCCAACTCAGAGAAAAGCTAGTGAATGAGAACAGTGTAACTGCCTCGATTCCAAAGGTCTGCAACATTCCAGGGAACCAGCGATCAGGCCCTCACAGAAGAATTAACCAATGTCACATTTACTGCTCAGGATCAGTGATTATGGTTGCAATTTGACTTTCCCAGCAACAGAGGGTTGTTTACAACCCACAACTAAAAGCTGCTACATGAAATGGGTTCCTGAGATCCTTTCCTTTCTTGAGACAGGAAGGAGGCTGCTCTGGGTATTGTGGCCTCTCTTTCTTTAGTCTCAGAGGAGGGAGGGCCATCAAGGCCACCCGGAGGAGGTGGATGACTTACCCGTGCTCACTGAGTGGCAGAGCTGGGGTGCGACTTCAGGGCTCACCATTACCCAGTCTGGGGCTCTTTTCACGTCGGCAAACTGGCAGTTCCCGCACACCAAGAGCTCTCTGATTAGAGCTAGTGTGGATTCCTGGTCTGCAAACGTTGGCCACAGCTCAGTCTGCACTTGATCTTTCCCCACCTTCAAAGAAGAAAACCTACCTCATGATTTCTCTCTTCCGGATCCCTTGACCATCTAATTTGCTCCCAACACCTTTATAATCACTTCTGACTACTGCTTATTGGTTACCCACTAGGTCTATCGCCAAAATTCTGCAGTTTTCTCATTTGCTGTCTACCATTTGGATTTACATAATTCTAGGCTAGAGCTATTTTTACTTAGTCAACTTGTCTTTTGCATTGTATCAGGGAAAGTCAGCTGCTAAATCATTTTTTGTTTAGAGGTCTATAATGACTCCTAAGTATCTTTGTGTCACTCTCTAAACTTGGAACACCTTGACTATACAAGTTGAATTGATCAATCTTCTTTCACATGCTTGAGAATCACCTCTTTCATGAAGCCTGAGAAAGCTGCCTATTCCAATTATTTTAGGACTTTCTTTAGCTCTATCACTTTTATTCAATTTTGTTTTACATGCCTATGTTGTGTAGCTTTTTAAGCCTTGTTTTTGCCTTTGTGCTTAATTTCTCATTTGATTATGAGCTCTTTACTAAGAACAAGAAAGGCTAATATATGTTGGCTATTTAGCACAGTGCCTGGCACAGTAAATAATTTATCCATAATGTTTCATTCATTCGTTTATTAAATGTGAAGAATGTATTATTCTTCTTCCCATTTTACAATGAGAAATTGAAGCTTGCGAGGCTAAGCAACTTGCTCATTGTCAAGGAGCTCTTGAGTGGAGGAGCTAGATTTGAACCCAGACCCACGACTCTAAAAACACCAGCTCTAAACCACAAGGTTCCACTGCCTTTTTTCTTTATTTTAAAACATAGTCTCGGTCTGTTGCCCAGGCTAGAGTGCAGTGGCGCGATCTCAGCTCACTGCAACCTTCAACTCTGGTCTCAAGTGATTCTCGTACCTAAGCCTCCAGAGTGGCTGGGACTACAGGTCTGCATTATCACGCCTGGCTAATTTTTTTTTTTTTTTTAAAGGAGAGACAGAGCTTCACCATGTTGCCCAGGGTGGTCTTGAACTCCTGAACTCAGGTAATCCACCTGCCTCAGCCTCCTAAAGTGCTAGAATTATAAGTGTGAGCCACCATGCCTGGCCTTCTACTCCATTTTAAAGGCAGATGCTTCTCTCCTGGTCCTGTGTAGCTGCTGCTTGATTTAATGATACTCTAACCTCAGATAAGTCAGGCTATAGTGAAGGTTTTTGATATAATGGGGTAAAGTCTCCAGAGAAAAAAGAAATTGACCTTGGGGCAGGGTGAAGCACCTCTAAGTTGGGGGTATGTGACAACCAGGTTACTTTCACTCGTCTTTTGGTTCCCATTAGCCAGTGTCAGCCATCTGGTCCTTCCGAAAACATGTGTGGGTTCAGAACATAACAGACTAGAAGAATAGAGGAAAAATAAGATTATTCTGTGCAATCCCCATTCTGGAGGTCCCATATCAACCCCTGGAGTCTGTCTTTGGTTCTAAGGCTCAGCAAAAATCAGACTTGCATAAAGATGAAGAGTTGGACCTAGACGTGGTGGATGTGAATGAATATTGGCAATATTATGTATTTAGGAATTTATTTAATTAGTTTTGCAAGGAATGGTGACTGGAACCAAAAAAATACAAGCGTGAATGGTAAGGGGGAAATGGGCCAGAAATCAAAGAATACTACAAAGTTTACAGGCTTTCAACTATACAAGCAGCAACCAGAAAAGTACTATGCAGATGATAAACATCTAAGAGCTGATTTAATTTTCAACTATAAACTATTATTAACATGATTACTCCAGCCCACTAGGCCTCTTCTTCAAATTTCTTTGCAATAGTAACTACTTCTATTTTTGAATGTTTTACTATGTATAAAGCATTATGCTAAGTGCTTTATACACATAATACCCATTTAATTTTCACAACTCTGAGGTTTACTGTCATCCGACAGGCCAAGAAACTAACTTAGAGCAGTTGAGTAACTTGACAAGGCTACCCCAAACACCTGGGATTTCTCAAACCCAGGTAACCTAAAACCTGCATTCTACCATCACGTCCTAACTGCCTTCTATACACCAATGAAAAGAGGTGGTCCATAAAACCAGAGTTGGAGAAACACAAGTTCTTGCACAGAAAATCAGTTTCATCAAATTATGTGCTGTAGTGTGAAAAGACAAATGCCCATAGGAACATAAGCATCTTATGAGAAATAGTAAATGGCAAGAAAATACCATTTCTGCATCTGATGTGTGCTAATACCAGTAAATTGTGAACATTTATTCTCTATAAGTAGAACTAAACCTATACGCTATCAAAATTTTAACACTAGTCTAGAAAAATAGAAAAAGGTAACAAATCATTAAGAAACTTGTATTTTGGCAATGAGAACACAAACATATCAGTGGGAAAATTAAACTCATGATCCTTTCTCATAAAGTAAACCAATGGTTGGAAAAAGCCTCTAATGATGAAATAACAAACTCAAGCCCATGGTACTGAGTCCACATTGCAGATAACCGCTCATCTCTAACAGAATATATATTCATATAGTGGGGTGAGGAAAATAGAACAATCATTATCCTAAAAACCTAACAGTAAAACTAAATCCCCCCAGAATGGGAGGTAGAGAGGAATCTGTATCAAATATGAATTTAGTCTTACTTTGTAACTGCTCTATGAGCCTACTGGCCAACTTTGTTTCAACTATCCAAAACTTTCAAAAATGAACTAAGTCAGCTAAGGTATTTCACTTTTACACTACAAATAGTGCGTGGATCAAACTATCATTACCCAATCCAATCATAACTAAACTTACTCTTTTGATATATTAAAGTCAACATGGCTTTCCTCAAAGGGAGGGCAGATACAATCATCTGTGTCCATTTCAATTTTCTGACACTTATCAACACTAAAGATAAATGAAAAATAAAAGGTTTCAAAAAAAGGGGGATCAACTATTCCCTGATGACACACTAAAAGTTCATGAAGATTCAACCACAATTAAAAATGATTTCAAAAAATTTGAGAGATGAAAGTCACATTGCCAATTTAGAATTAAACTCTTGGGATTTAAAACAGAATTACCGTATTTGTTATTCCTACTTAATGAAATAAAGGTTTACACTCTGCAGACACCACTACCTGATTCCACACCAAAGCTACAAACAAAACCAGTACATACTTACCTCTTCAACAATACAATGAGCAGGTTGTCAGGTGTTAAAGCTTCATAAAGATGATGCCTCCTGGATCATTTTGGCTGTATGAGGCACCATGTCCCTCATAATCGCCCCTGGTCCCTGGGCTGGAGTCAGTTTCTTCATTTTCATTTTTGGTTAAAGATGCCACTCCCTATGCTTTTATTAATATGCCACTAATTGAATATTTTAATAAATTTTTCAAATTCTTTTAAAATGGATGAATCAATAGCTTCATTTCAATTACATGAAACCTTTTCAAATCCATGCTCTGGTCTGTGGTTCCTGACTCCCTTGCCTGAGCATCCTGCTCTGCCCTCTTCATTCCTGAAGGCTGAATTCAACCTCCCTCTTTCAGACTTCCTCTTCTCTGTAGGTCTTGGAGGTCTTTGTTTATGAAGGTCCCCTTTCTGGCATAAAAGCCTAAATCCATGGTTGGGGACCTGGGAGAAATAATAGCAAGTGCCTTTCAAGTGCTTCTTCAGGCATTAAATTTTGGAGTTCAGAAATCTTTTGCCCGGGAGACTTTCATCTCAACAAACAGGAAAGTCAGATAAAACATTTCCTCAAACTATGAGCATACGAATTCAGAGCATAATCTAATCCCTTGCCTTCAGAATACTCGAAGACCAGATGGCCCAAGGAATGACAATACGGCTGAGACATTTATTGGTACAAATCCTCCCTCAATCAACCACGATAAAGCTGATATCATCTTACAGCTTTTCAAAGAGTAGCCCGAAGAGGAGAATCAATAAGTCTCCAGCTAAGGACAACATCATAAAAAGTACCATCTGTCTCACTTTTGGCAGTAACTTGTCAGTTTGCTGGAAGCCTCTACAGAGACTAAAGGCTGAACAGGCCAGGAAACCTGAACTACCCTCTCACCCTTGGAAGCAAGTCCCTAAAGGACAGGACTAAAGGAAATAGCATCAGGGAAGCTTTGACAGCCAATGCCCATGGTATATCTGATACGTGAATTTTAAAAATCTTCTATTTCCAGACTTGCAAATAACTCACTGTGTAACCTTGGGCCAGTCACCTTATCACCCCATGCCTCTTTTTCCCCATCAGAACAAACTAGGGACAACACTTGTTTATAAAGCGCTTTGACATACTCAGTTGAAAAATAAACCATACAAATGCATTAATATTTTCAAAAGTTTTAAGATTTCAGTGTTAGCTTACATATTTATAAATATCACCTCAACGGTATTCTCTCAGATGCCTGAAGCACCTTTCTTCTGAGGAGCTCAAAGTACAATTTGGGGTTCTGGGTACCTAGAAGAATCAAAAAAATCCTAGAAACCTGCACCATATTTTATTACCCAGTCTATATCCTGTGCCTATCTTTTAAGAAAGGACAAATACTTCTCATGGCCCTTTAATTCATATATTTCAATGAGAAAGGGAGAAACAAAATAGTATATTAAACTGAACAATAGGAGTTTAAAATTACTCGGTCAAATAATTACAAATGATGTTTATTCATACCACAAACTCAAGGAACCAAGAACCAAGGAGTGGAGGTCTTGAACCAGGGCAATTTATGCTAGTAACATTTGGTCAAAAATCTCAATATAGTATCATCTCTTGGCATTGATTTTTCAAAATGACAGAAAAAAATTAAATTCCCCAATGTCTTGGGGGGAAAAAAGTAATACATTTTTTTTGGGAGGATAGGTTGACTTCAACAAGTGACTTTTGGTAAAAAAAGAAAAAAAAGAAAAAAATCACATTTGCAAGTTATATTACTAATAAAACAATGATAGAATGCTACTTAATTCATAGTCCTATTTCTCATTATTATTCATTAAAAAAAGTTCCTGATTATTTTTCACTCGGTAAATTAGCATGTTATTTTCTATTTTTGAGACAGAGTCTCACTCTGTCACCCAGGCTGGAGTGCAATGGCGTGATCTCAGCTCACTGCAACCTCCACCTCCCGGGTTCAAGCGATTCTCCTGCCTCAGCCTCCCTAGTAGCTTGGATTGCAGAAGCCCGCCACCATGCCTAGCTAATTTTTCTAATTTTAAGAGAGACGGGTTTCACCATGTTGGTTAGGCTGGTCTCGAACTCCTGACCTCAGGTGATCCACCAGCCTTGGCCTCCTAAAACACTGGGATTATAGGCATGAGCCACGGTGCCCAGCCAGCAACCATTTTAAACAACAGGGGTGCTCCATGCTGGTGAGGTGGCCATCACATGAACATGCTCATACCCTGCTGGTGTTAAGTGTAACTGGTATAGCTTTTCTGGAAAGTTATTTGGTTTTATGCACTGAGAGACTTGAATATGTTCACTCTTACTGTGACACATGAATTTTATTTTATGGATGTACTAAGACATAATAAAAACACAAAGTTTTATGCACATAATAACCATTACAGGGTTACTTATAATAGCAAGAATTAGGAGACCAAAAAAAAGGGAGACAATTTAAGAGGATGGTTGGGCAAATCATGATATGGCCATACAATGGATTTTATCAAGCCATTATAATGATGGTAATAAGAAAGATTTAAATGTAATAGAAAAAATTACAAGACAAATTAAGTAAAAAAAGTGGGACACAAATTTGCACATAAGGCCTCACCTGTCTTAAAAGGACTGTTAATACTTCTTTTTCACTTTATGCTTTCAAAATATCTAAATGATCTATAATTAATGTACATTTATTCTCTAATGAATCAAAAAAAATTTTTTTAAGTTCTTCTTTTTTTTTTGAGATGGAGCCTCACTCTGTTGCCCAGGATGGAGTGCAATGGTGCAATCTTGGCTCACTGCAACCTCTGCCTCCCAGGTTCTAGCGATTCTCCTGTCTCAGTCTCCTGAGTAGCTGGGATTACAGCATGCACCACCACACCCAGCTAATTTTTGTATTTTTAGTAGAGACGGGGTTTCACCATGCTGGTCTACAACTCCTGAACTCAAGTGCTCAGTCTACCTCAGCTTCTCAAAGTGCTTGGGATTACAGGTGTGAGCCACCACACCTGGTCCAAAAAGTTCTTGAATTTGTTATGCTTGATAGGCTCAATAGATGGGAGTTAAAGGTTGACAAATGACTTCCTCATATATAATTCTGAACATTTTTTTTTTTTTGAGACGGGGTCTTGTTCTGTTGCCCAGGCCAAAGTGCAGTGGCAAGTTCTTGGCTCACTGCAACCTCCACCTCCTGGGTTCAAGCTATTCTTGTGTTTCAGCCTCCTGAGTGGCTGGGATTATAGGCGCCCACCACCACACCTGGCTAATTTTTGTGTTTTTAGTAGAGACAGGGTTGTGTCATGTTGGTCAGGTTTACCTCAAACTCCTGACCTCAGGTGATCCACCTGCCTCGGCCTCCCAAAGTGTTGGGATTACAGGTGTGAGCCACTGCGCCTGGCCCAATTCTAAACATTGTAATTAGAAAAAATTAGTTAAAAAAATTATAATAAAGGGCACTGTTTAGAAAAATAGGAACTCTTGGCTGGGCATGGTGGCTCACGGCTGTAATTCCAGCACTTTGAGAGGCTGAGGAGGGCAGATCACCTGAGGTCAGGAATTCGAGACCAGTGTGGCCAACATGGTGAAACCCTGTCTCTACTAAAAATACAAAAATTAGCTGGGTGTGGTGCTGGGTGCCTGTAATCCCAGCTACTCAGGAGGCTGAGGCAGAAGAATCGCTTGAACCTGGGAGGCAGAGGTTGTAGTGAGCCAAGATCACGCCACTGTACTGCAGCCTAGGAGACAGATTGAGACTCCATCTCAAAAAAAAAAAAAAAAAAAAGTGAAGAAAAATAGCAATTCTTAAACATGGCAGGTAGAAACATAAATATTATTTATCTGTGGAGTAATGGAAACTAATAGCAGCAAAGGCATTAAAACGTGTATATGCTTTCACTCCCAAAGTTTACTTGCAGGAATCTGCCCTAAGGTAAAAAGAAATATATACAAAAATTCATATAAAGGATATTCACCAGTATTCTATATGTATAAAATAGTACAAAAACAAGGATAATCTAAATGTCTTGCAACATGGTGCTAATTATGTGCATTAAATAACATGTATGTAGGAATACTATGTAGCTATTAGGAATCAGGTTGTAGGAGAATACTTAATGACAAAGGAAAAGGATCAGGCTGTCAAGGTGAAACAGGCAAATTATAAAATAACTTATGTTGGTCGGGCACGGTGGTTGATGCCTGTAATCCCAGCAGTATGCGACGCTGAGGCAGGAGGATCACGAGGTCAGGAGATCAAAGACTATCCTGACTAACACCGTGAAACCCCATCTCTACTAAGAATACAAAAATATCAGCCAGGTGTGGTGGCATGTGCTTGTAGTCCCAGCTACTCAGGAGTCTGAGGCAGGAGAATCACTTCACCTGGGTGGCAGAGGTTGCAGTGAGCCGAGATCACACCACTACACTCCAACCTGGTGACAGAGCGAGACTCCGTCTCTAAACAAAACACAACAACAAAAAAACCTTATAGCATGATGCCAAGTTTGAAAAAAAAAAAAAAAGAGCGGGGAGAGGCAGAAGAAAAGAGAGAGACTGTGCAGGGGGTGGGCTTTTTAGTTTAAAAAAAAAAAAAAAAAAAAGAAAAGAGAGAGAAAAAGTTTATGTGCACACATTCCCGTACCTGTATGTGAAAAAAAACAAAACTAAAAAATCTAAAATGCAAAGAGTATCATCTTTGAATTTTTTTTGGTCCTTCTCCATATTAAAAATTATAATAGGCGGCTGGGCGTGGTAGCTCATGCCTGTAATCCCAGCACTTTACAAGGCCGAGCTGAGTGGATCACCCGAGGTCAGGAATTCAAAACCAGCCTGGTCAATATGGTGAAACCATAGCTCCACTAAAAATACAAAAATTAGCCGGGCACAGTGGCAGGTGCCTGTAATCCTAGCTACTCGGGAGGCTGAGGCAGGAGAAATCATTTGTACCTGCAAGGTGAGCCATGATGGCACCACTGCACTCCAGCCTGGGGTGGGGGGTAGGAGGGAGAGGGAAAGGAAGGGGCGGGGAGAGGGAGAGACTGACTCTCCGTCTCAAAAAAAAATTAAAATAAATGTAAAATTTTTCCAATCAGAAATAAGTATATGCTATTTTGAAAATTAAGAGTGGGTCTTTAATTTTAACTACACATAAACAGAGTTGTTCAAATACGATTTTAAACAAAATTTGTTTTAATCTCTTCTTAGATAATACCAAAATTAATCCAGAACCAAATGTCTTCCTTTTCTTAACATAGACTCTAATGCTTTATACATGCTGGTGCAGATAAAATGCTATTTCTGAAGCTGTCAGAGGGCTTAAAAACAAAAAGGTGGTAGGGTCCCTAAAGGGAAAGTGTTCGCTTTTTCTTTGTCATCCATTAGTTACAGCATTATCATAAAACTGATAAAGCACTCATCTGCCACTTGGTGGTGGGTGAAGGTAATCTCTCTCATGATTAAGAATACAGTAACGATGAATGACAGAGACTTGGGAGAAGCCTTGCGAGAGTTAAAAACTAAAAAGAAAAAAAACACTGTAACAGCTCAACTAACCAGAAACCAGCAACCTGAAGCATTAAACTATACACTTCCTAATCTGTCAAGAATTCAAGAATTCAAGAGTCAAAAGAGAAAAATCTCTATGTAGGTGCTGGGGTTGGCAGAGATTCTTCTCAGTATCTAAGGCTTAATAATGCCCTCCAGTGATCAGGGACACACATAACAACGACCTGCCTCACTCGAAGAGTCTTGAACTCCACATTAAAAAAATTATCGTGCATTAAACAAGGGCAAAAACAAAAATCTTCTGGTAATAATTAGATAGCATGATTAAACAGACCATAATACCCCCTGAAAATTCAAGCTAGTCATGATTTCACTGTTTTTTATTTTTTTTTTTTGAGTTGGAGTTTCGTTCGTTACCCAGGCTGGAGTGCAATGGCGCCATCTCGGCTCACCGCAACCTCCGCCTCCTGGGTTCAAGCAACTCTCCTGCCTCAGCCTCCCGAGTAGCTGGGACTACAGGTGCACGCCACCATGCCCAGCTAATTTTTTTTTGTATTTTTAGTAGAGACGGGGTTTCACCATGTTGACCAGGATGGTCTCGATCTCTTGACCTCGTGATCCACCCACCTCGGCCTCCCAAAGTGCTGGGATTACAGGCGTGAGACACCGCGCCTGGCCGTTTTCACTGTTATATGAAATACAGGTTCTGAAGTTTAAATACAAGTTTCCTTGAGAGTTTTAATTCATGACTTTAACCAACTAAAAATTAAACTATAAATCTCAATTATTTGGGCTTTTATCCTTCCAGCTACTAAGCAGGCAAAATAATGTTAGTACGTGGCAAGTTTTATTCATTAACTAAAATATGGAAAAGCTAAGATACAAAGATCAGACTAAAACCACAAGATTTTGTGGCAAAACAGCAACTAGTGTACTCAAAAATCTTTCACATTTTACATGAAGTGGCTTATTATAAAAAGAAAATCCATATACAATCAAAGCCAGCAAGTTACCATAGAGCTGAAAGGCTATAAACAGGTGCTGCTAATAATATTGCTGCTTCCTTGACATACATAGGATTCCTGCCCCTCCTCGCTTCCCTGCAGTGATTCTTGATAAAGTTTATATGGCAGGTAGAAACGTAGGGGACACTAAAGAGATCTGGAATGGTCTATATGATCCTGGGAGATCTTCATCATATTTGTGGTCTCAAACCATCTCTCAGAAAGTTCTCTAAAATAGTGGCAATCTGCATTAGGGCTGCCTGGTATAATGTCAGGCAATGAATTCCTGCTTATATACCTCTTCTCCAAATCCTATCAGGGTCCATGGAATCCTTTCTTGGACACTAAATCTCCTTTGAAGAACTCATTTGTTTCCTTATTTGGTCATATTCCTATTATAAAAGCTTTTTTTTTTTTTTTTTGAGACAGAGTCTTGCTCTGTTGCCCACCTTGGAGTGCAGTGGTGCAATCCCGGCTCACTGCAACCTCCACCTCCCAGGTTCAAGCAGTTCTCCTGCCTTAGCCTCCTCCGGAGTAGGTGGGATTACAGGTGCCCACCACCATGCCAGCTAAGTTTTGTATTTTTAGTAGAGATGGGGTTTCACCATGTTGGCCAGGGTGGTCTCAAACTCCTGACTTCAAACAATCCACCCACCTCAGCCTCCGAAAGTGTTGGGATTACAGGAGTGAGCCACCGTGACTGGTCTATACACTAGCATTTTATGCCTTAATTCTAAACTTTACTTGCAACCCTTCAGCCTAACATATCTACTGATACATCTCACTTCTACAACGCTGAACTCCAGCAATTCTTCAAAGACCTATCCAAAGCATCCAAAATCTGCTTTTGAATTTCAATTACTAACAATCACAATCTAGATATGTTCAAACATGCTTCTCAGTAGGGAGATCCACTACCCTTCTGTTTGGAGACTATAAACTTAGATATATAGCTAAGTTATGCTTTTTCCTTTGTACTCACTCCTTCCTTTCAGACTCTCCTGCCTTTTTGCCATATAGGCAATTTTTGCTTGAAATATATTTTTACCATTGGTCTTCTTCCCAGAAGTCGTTTACCTCTGTAATGATTCCTCATTACAGCCTTGACTTTCAATGCATTTCATGCATACGAAGGTTTAGCAGTATAACTGTAAGAATGAACAGTTCCTTAAAAAACCAGCCAGGTGGCAGGGCGCAGTGGCTCATGCCTGTAATCCTAGCACTTTGGGAGGCTGAGGTGGGTGGATCACCTGAGGTCAGGAGTTTAAGACCAGCCTGGCCATCATGGTGAAACCCCATCTTAAAAAAAAAAATAAAAATAATTAAAAAAACCCCAAAAACACCCAGGTTAGACGGGCGTGGTAGCTCTATAATCTCAGCACTTTGGGAAGCTGAGTTGGGTGGATCACCTGAGGTCAAGAGTTTGAGACCAGCCTGGCTAAAATGGCAAGATCCCCCCCACCCCCGCCCATCTCTACTAAAAATACAAAAAAATTAGCCAGGAGTGGTGGCGGGCACCTGTAATCCCAGCTATTCAGGAGGCAAAACTGGAGAATCGCTTGAACCCAGAAGGTGGAGGTTGCAGTGAGCTGAGACTGTGCCACTGCATTCCAGCCTGGGTGACAAGAGATAAACTCCATCCAAAACCACCACCACCACCACAAAAAACACCCAGGTATTTAGGGTCCTGAAAGGCTCTTTATTCTTATCACTCCATTTCCTGGGTTGCTCACTTCTTCCTTCCAGAGCCTTTGAACTCCTAGTCATTGATTTTGAATTTTTAGTGTAAAATCTTAACAGTGATTGTTTCTGGTTTATGTTGTTAAATTTCTAGATCCTTCATAAGGCTCAATCCATGTTAGATTGTTTATTATTTCTCATAATTGCTTCTTATCAGGCCACGTCTTCAACGCAATTATAAAAAAATGTATTTTTCCCTATTCATCAAAAAGCAAAAAAAGTCATCATTGTGTTTTATTTTATTAGAGACGGGGGTCTTGCTATTACCCAGACTGGAGTACAGTGGCACAATCACAGCTAACTGCAGCCTTAAAATCTTAGGCTCAAGTGATACTCCTGCCTCAGCCTCTGAAGTACCTAGGACTATAGGCAAGTGCCATCACGCAGTGGCTAATCAAAAAATTTTTAGAGAGATGGGGTCAGGCTGGTCTCAAACTTCTGGCCTGAAGTAATCCTCACACCTTGGCTAAATACCTAAATTTCTTCACTTCAAGCTCTAGTTAATCTATTCTTCAAAGCCCATTTCAACACATCTTTTCAAGCAAATCATTTCAAGTTTTACTAGTTAAGAGTTTAAAGTGAAAGCAAACATTTCTTAATTCAAAGTGCACATGTCATAATGCTTAATTTATTCAAGAGCAGAACTGTTTTGTGCCTCCTTCCCCAATTCATTTAGCACAGTGATGGACACTTTGTTGATGGGTTATCAATACATTTGGTTGATCAATCAGTTTCCCATTTACAGTCTTGTCATTTCCTGCAAACTATCACCTGAGTAACCTTAGAAAACAGACCTCACCAAACATGCTTTATGTTATCAAACACCAACAATCGAAGATGTTTCCTCATGAATTATGATGAAATCCCTCTGATTATAGCTGCCACTTACCGCCTAAGCCAAACGCTTTATATTTATTATCTCTAATCTTCCTTTTCTACATGAATGAGTAAACAGGTTCAGAGACGTGACTTGTCCATAGATAGGGGTGGAATCAGGATCTGACTTAGGCCTATAACTGGCTTCAACACCCACACTTTGCCCACAAAAGTTATTCTGTTAATTTCGTTGGGCTCCGAAAAAAATTCAAGTTTTAACTTTCACATATATAATATGCATACAATAACAATTACTCCCCAATTTAACATATCCTTAAGAACTGAACGTTCTACTGTATAAGAGTAGTAATTTTCTAAGCTTTTTACTGTAAAAGAAATCAGTACTTTACTAAAGCTGTCGTCAGAAAGAAGGCGATTCTTATAGTAGCTACCAATTCTTCTCAAATGTGAAACTCAGGTAACTTCCAAAATGTTTCAGGAGTCATTTGCTAGTACATGACACTAGGGAGTAAACTGTAGCTATATTAGACCTGTTGCAAAGTAGAGGGATTTTTTTAAAGCCAAGAGTTCTCAAACACACAAGGTTTGGTGCCCGAAAATGTTCCCCCCAGTCATTTTAATTTTATATCCATGCCTTCCAAGCCCTACCTAACATTTCCTGGTTCCCAGTTTTCCCCGTTGAGTATTTTTTCCAGGCCTGATTGCTCATCTGTTTTCTCTGAAACCTGTAGCTCATGCTGGGCCTATTTTTGCCGAAGTAGATTAAGACTACAAAGAACAGATCATACGCTGGGGGAGGAAGTTAACAATGTCGTCTCCGTCTGCGTTAACCAGACGCAGACACTAGCCAGGGTGGCCACTATTCTAACAAATTCTACAACGGCAAAGCAATTTTTCTCCAAGTCGGAGAACGGAAACCACAGCGTGGAAACGCTGCACGGAGTCTTAAAGATAAGGAGTTAAGACTTTACTCTTGGAGAGGAAACGCTGAAGGCTTTCAGCACGGCAAGACGATACTTTCGAAACTGTCACTAGACTACTCAAACTGGAGTCTCCCGCCCAAAAGAGTGTGGCACATGGCTAAAAAGGGCCTCCCTCCAGCGCTCCTGTTCCCGGGAAAGACGCAATGTGACTGTCTAATCCATGAGACTGGGCAAGAGGTGAAAGGGAGCAGGAAATCCTGTTTATTTCCAGTAGTCTTCAGAGCGGGAAAGGTTGGTCTCTACCCAGAGACAAACCAGGCCCCAGTCCCGGGCCTAGGAAGGGAAAACCCAGGTCTCCCGAGCGCCCTGGAGGTGTGCCCTCCCGCCCGGAGCCCCAGCCCCACTCGGGCTTTCCTTCTCCCCGTCCCACTCAGGGCCTCACCACAGCTCCCATTATGCCTCTAGCACCCCCACCCGCGCAGGCGCAGTGGGAACCGGGGCCTACCCGCGCCCCCGAGGCGCCGCCACTATGGCGGAACCTGGTCAGGCCGGTAGCCGCTCCGCGCGGACCAGGCGTCCCTCCACCGTCCCCGCGGCCTCCCAACCAGCGCTGGGACCTGTCCCCGCCCGGCCGGCCCCTCTTCCGCCCTCCTCACCCGTTCTTCAGATCCACCTCCAGGATCTTCCCGTAGCCCTTAAAGAAGCGCTCCACATCGCGCTCCCGGGCCTGGTAGCTCAGGCGGCCGATATACACCCGCGGCATCCCGGCAACGGCGGTGGTGGCTGGCCCCGGCCCCAGCCCCCCTTAGGCGGCGGCGGGCAAAGCGAGAACGCGGCGGCAGCGACGGCAGCGGCAATGGGCGGGCGGCGGGACGGACGCAGCCGAACCCCGGCGACGTACGCAAGCACGCAGCTCGCGAGCGCGCGCCTCCGCTTCTCCCGCCCTTCCCCTAGGCGGAGGGTAACCGGAGGGAGCGCGCGTTCGCTTCCCGCCCAGGGAGGGCTAGGGGAGGAGCTTGTCCGGGGGCGCGCCGACGTGGGGCGGGGCAAGGTGATCGACGAGAGGCGATGCGGCACGTCCTCGCGCTAGCTCGCCGAAGAGGCGCCTGCACCGCTTTCCGCAGCTCGCAGGCTTTGCTCCTCCCCCGGAAGTGTCCGCACCTCCCAGGGCCCAGCGAGCGAGCGTTCTTGCTTTTGTCCTTTGAACCGGGTGTGGTTTGGACTTCGGAGCCGGAGCTTTGGAATCAAACCTGGCTTCCAAACGACTGTGTACCCGTGACCTTGGGCTCGTTACGCGCGATGTCTTCTCCTTTATCTTTTCTGTAAAAGGGGGAGAGTAGTTCCTACCTTCCAGAGTTGTCTTGAGAATTATATGAGAATACGTACATAAAGCACTTCGTAGTTTTGTTATATCAAATGCCCAATAAATGAGACCAGTATTATTTTTAAGAGAGGACACTTTGCTTAAATAGAAGCAGTGTGAGAAGCGAAGGCTTGAGCTTTGGAGCTAGACTAGGTATGACACGGAATAAAGTACTTGACCACAATCCAACCTATTTTTTTTTTTTTTTGCATACCTTCCCATGGCAATCCAACCTATTTTCTAACCTGCAAAATTAGAATAATTTATATCCATCTCAATGGTTTACACAGGTCACTAAATGGAATAGTGTATGTGAAAGTACTTGGAACAGTGTCTGAAACATGGTAGGTGCTGAAATATTGGTTCCCTTCTCACTAACTCCATGTACCTAGAACCACAAAGGGTTTTCTTTCTTTGCTTTTGTTTTTTGAGTATTTTGAAAAGATAACTCAAGGTTCAAATGACATACAGTGAAAAGTCTTCGCTGTCCACCAGCCACTTAGTTTCTCTTCCCAGAGGCAGTTTCTGATATGTCCTTTAGGTTAGTTTACCCTTATAAAGTAAATAGTAGGATACTATACATACAGTTCTGCACAAAACCTATTTTGAAAATCATTTCATAAGAGTACAAAAATACTATTTTTATGGCTCCTACCATTTCATACACAGTAATTTATTTAGCCAGTGCCCTAGTGAAGGACATTAAAATAAGTTCCAATCTTTTGTTATTACACTGTTGCAGTGAGTAACTTTGCATATATATAAACATATGTGTGTGTGTATATATAGCATCTATTCCTAGAAGTAGGCAATTTGGGTCAGAGTTTTGATGGTTATTGCTCAATTCCCCTTAAGTGCCTGTTTCATCATATCCTAATCACACTGTGTTATCAAACTTTTTGATCTTTGCCAATCTGAGAGGTGAAGAATGTTATCTCCAGGTGGTTTAATTTGCAACTACCTTATTTTGCAGAAATATGAGTCTCTCTTCATATGTTTGAGACATATTTTCCTTTCTGTGTGTCTGTACCCTTCCCTCATTTTTCTTATTCATAGGTGCTCACTATATATATTTGGAAAATCAGCTCTTTGTCAAATGAGTTGCAAATATTTTTTCCGTTTGTTTGACTTTTGACTTTGCCAAGAGTGTTTTTTTGTTTATTTTGAGATGGAGTCTTGCTCTGTCGCCTGGGCTGGAGTGCAATGGCATGATCTTGGCTCACGGCAAACTCTGCTTCCAGGGTTAAAGCAATTCTCCTGCCTCAGCCTCCCAAGTAGCTGGGATTACAAGCATGTGCCACCACACTTGGCTTATTTTTTTGTATTTTTAGTGGAGACTGGGTTTCACCATGCTGGTCTCGAACACCTGACCTCAGGTGATCTACCTGCCTCAGCCTCCCAAAGTGCTGGGATTACAGGTGTGAGCCACCGTGCCCAGCCTATTCTACTTTTTTAGAGATGTAGTCTCATTATGTTTCCCTGTCTGGTCTTAAACTACTGGGCTCAGGCCGGGCACCGTGGCTCACACCTGTAATCCCAGCACTTTGGGAGGCTGAGGCAGGCGATCACCTGAGGCCAGGAGTTTGAGACTAGCCTGGCCAACATGGTGAAACCCAATCTCTACTAAAAATACAAAAAATTAGCCAGGTATAGTGGTGCACACCTGTAATCCCAGCTACTCCAGAGGCTGAGGAAGGAGAATGGCTTGAACCCAGGAGGTGGAGGCTGCAGTGAGCCGAGATAGCGCCATTGCACTCCAGCCTGGGTAACAAGAGTGAAACTCCATCTCAGAAAACAAACAACTGGGCTCAAGCAATCCTCCCTTCCCCAACTCCAGTGTTGAGATTACAGGCGTGAGCCACTGCACCTGGCCTCCTATTTGTTATTTTATTTCTAAAATTTAATCTAATTTTATTTTTTGAGACACCTGGCTATAATCTTTTAATTCATTTGGAATTCAGTAAGGTGTGAGGAACATAACATTCTTAAGAACTAACAATTGGCTGGGCATGGTGGCTCATGCCTATTACAGGAGATCGAGACCATCCTGGCCAACATGGTGAAACCCCGTCTATACTAAAAAATACGAAAATTAGCTGGGCGTGGTGGCGTGCACCTGTAGTCCCAGCTACTCAGGAGGCTGAGGCAGGAGAACTGCTTGAACCCAGGAGGCAGAGATTGCAGTGAGCTAAGATTGTGCCACTGCATTCCAGCCTGGCACCTGGGGACAGAGCAAGACTCTGTCTCAAAAAAAAAAAAATTAGCCAGGCATGGTGGTGCATATCGAGATCGTGCCATTGCATTCCAGCCTGGGCAACAAAAGCAAAACTCTGTCTCAAAAAAAAAAAAAAAAAAAAAAAAAAAAAAAAAAAGAACTAGTAATCTGGCCAGGGCAACATGGCAAAACCCTATCTCTTTTTTGTTTTTTTTTTTGAGACAGAGTTTCGCTGTTGTTACCCAGGCTGGAGTGCAATGGCGCGATCTCGGCTCACCGCAACCTCCGCCTCCTGGGTTCAAGCAATTCTCCTGCCTCAGCCTCCTGAGTAGCTGGGACTACAGGCGTGCGCCACCACGCCCAGCTAATTTTTGTATTTTTAGTAGAGACGGGGTTTCACCTTGTTGACGAAGATGGTCTCGATCTCTTGACCTCGTGATCCACCCGCCTCGGCCTCCCAAAGTGCTGGGATTATAGGTGTGAGCCACTGTGCCCGGTCAACCCTATCTCTTAAAAAAGAAATTAGCCAGGCATGGCAGTGCATGCCTGTATTCCCAGCTACTTGGGAGGCTGAGGTGGGGGGATCTCCTGAGCCTGGGGAGACTGAGGCACAGTGAGCTGTGATCATGCTACTGCACTCAAGCCTGGGTGACAGAGACCTGATCTCACACACACACACACACACACACACACACACACACGCGAGCAACAGAAAACCACCAAAACAAAAATCCTAGCACTAAGCTTGGTTTGTTTTTTTCCCCTGGATTGTTATATTAACCTATTGTACAGATGGGAAAGAGAGCCCTCCAGAGGGGAA
Organism: Aotus nancymaae; assembly: GCF_030222135.1. Lineage (NCBI taxonomy): Eukaryota > Metazoa > Chordata > Mammalia > Primates > Aotidae > Aotus > Aotus nancymaae. Next base: position 25,766,417 of record NW_026988467.1, read on the forward strand.
ATGCCTGTCCCTATAATCTGCTCTTCCTTTCCCAATGCAAGTGGCACCACCATCACCAAGGTGCCAAAGTTCAACCTTCAGCTACCCCATTCAGTCTGTCCTTCTGATTATTCCTTCCTTCTAAATATTCACAAATTCATCCCTACTTTCCATTCCCACCTCCTAAATGAGTTCAGGCCTCATCAGACTGTTCAGTCAGGGCTTTTATCTGTGCTACTGCCTCTGCCTGGAATACTGGCTCCTTCTCATTCAGGCCTCAGGCCTTCCTCATCCACCTCATCTCAAGTGCTGCCTGTGGTATTTCACAACACTTACTACACAGTCTGTAATTACTTTATTTATTTACTCGTGCATGGTCTTTCTCCACCACTGGAATGTAAGCTCGAAGGTATTGGGGCCATGTTTTTTCTTTCCTGCTCTATCCCTAGCACCTAACAACAGTGCCTTTCACAGAGTGTTTAAAATATTTATTGAATGAATACATAAATAATCTCTTACCTGGACTACTTCAATACCCTCCTGCTTCTGCCTTTTTCTCATGCCTCCCCATGAGACACAGACTCAGGGAAATTTGAACTCTCTTACAGTTGACATGTCAATAACAAAATCAAGGAGTCTTGAGAAGAGGGGGACTTCCAAGGCCACCTGTGGGGCCAAAAGAATTGGGACTGCCTGGTGTAGTGACCAGACATGGTCAGGGGACCTGGCTTCTAGTGTCAGCTCTGCTGCCTGCTGTGTGATCTAGAACAACTCACTTTACGTCTCTCAGACGCTGCTGCTTCTGTAAAGTGGTGACATTAACATATCAATGACACGGGAAAGTTGTAAGAAGCTCTTTCTTCTCTTTCAGAAGGTGCCAGTGTCTCCTTTCCACTTACCTTTCAGCTAGCCCTGCTGTCTTCCCAGGAACGTTCCTGCCTTCCGATGAGAGCAGATGCTGTACCAGGACTGAGCCTTCTCTTCTCCACCATTTCCAGCTGCTCTGGTTTGGTCTAGTGCTCTATTCAGGGCATGGTGCCTGACAATAAGCATGGGGTTGGAGGGTGTTCTGAGAGTTTCCATGCACAAGGACAGCAATGCCCGGCACACACAGGTTAATAATGCAAGAGCTTCTTCACTTGCTTGCTTGCTTCCTTCCTTCCTCTCTCCCTCCCTCCCCTCCCTTTCCCTCCCTCCCGCCTCTTTTTCCTTCCTTCCTTCCTTCCTTCGCTTCTTTCCCTTCCGTCTCTCTCTTTTTTTCTTGACACTGAGTCTCATTCTGTTGCCCAGGCTAGAGTGCAGTGGTGTGATCTCGGCTCACTGCAACCTCCAACTTCTGGGTTCAAGTGATTCTTGTGCCTCAGTCTCCAGAGTAGCTGGGACTATGGGTGTGAGCCACCATACCTTTTTTTTTTTTTTTTTTGTATTTTTAGTAGAGATAAGGTTTCACCATGTTGGCCAGGCTGGTCTTGAACTCCTGACCTCAAGGTGATCTGCCCACCTCAGCCTCCCAAAGTACTGGGATTATGGGAGTCAGCCACCGCACCCGGCTGCAAGAGCTTTTTTCTTCTGAGCTTCAGTCTTCCCCTGAGGAAAGTGAGCATAATTATCTCATCTCCCAAGATAGAATATATTTATCAATGTGTATGTATATATATATTCTCTGCCTCCTAGGTTCAAGCGATTCTCCTGCCTTAGCCTCCCAAGTAGCTGGGACTATAGGCTCATGCCACCAGGCTAAGCTAATATATATATATATATATATATATATACTTTTTTTTTTTTTTTTTTTGAGACGGAGTTTCACTCGTTACCCAGGCTGGAGTGCAATGACACGATCTCGGCTCACCACAACCTCCACCTCCTGGGTTCAGGCAATTCTCCTGCCTCAGCCTCCTAAGTAGCTGGGATTATAGGCACGCGCCACCATGCCCAACTAATTTTTTGTATTTTTAGTAGAGACGGGGTTTCACCATGTTGACCAGGATGGTCTCGATCTCTTGACCTCGTGATCCACCCACCTCGGCCTCCCAAAGTGCTGGGATTACAGGCGTGAGCCACCGCGCCCGGCCCTTTATTTTTTTTTTGAGACATAGTTTTGCTCTTGTTGCCCAGGCTATAGTGCAATGGCGCGATCTCAGCTCACTGCAACCTCTGCGTCCTGGGTTCAAACGATTCTCCTGCCTCAGCCTCCCAAGTAGCTGGGACTATAGGCGCATACCACCACACCCAGGTAACTTTTGTATTTTTAGTAGAGATGAGGTTTCACCATGTTGGCCAGGCTGGTCTGGAACTCTTGGAGAGGCCAGATATTGAGGGGCCTCAAGGATCATGGGAAGGATTTGTTTACTTTTTTTTTTTTTGCAACAGAGTCTCAGCCTCCCTAGTAGCTGGGATTACAGGGGCCTGCCATCATGCTTGGCTAAATTTTATATTTTTAGTAGAGACAGGTTTTACTATTTTGGCCAGGCTGGTCTCAAACTCCTGACTTCAAGTGATCTGCTTGTCTTGTCCTCCCAAAGTGTTGGGATTACAGGAGTGAACCACTGCGCCCGACCTCCATTTACCAATGTTATGCAGCAGCTAGAGATAGTCTTCTGGGTGAATGGTCCCAGAAGAGGACAGGGAGACGTGGCAGAGTCATGAAGCTGCAGGGCTTCAAGTAAGCTCAAGCTTTTGTTTAGGAGGTAATGCCTATTTGTCTTCTTTGTTTTTGGAGATGGAGTCTTGCTCTGTCACCCAGGCTGGAGTGCAGTAGCACGATCTCAGCTCACTGCAACCTCCAGTTCTCCTGCCTCAGCCTCCTGAGTAGCTAAGATTACAGGTGCACACCAACATGCCAAGCTAATTTTTGTATTTTTAGTAGAGACAGGGTTTCACTATGTTGGTCAGGCTGGTCTTGAACTCCTAATGTCATGATCCCGCCTTGGCTTCCCAAAGTGCTGGGATTATAGGCGTGAGCCACAGTGCCCAGCCCTATTTGTCTTCTTTTAATCTCCTGGAGCCAAGGATTCCTCCTTTAGCCATTTAAAAGAAAGATATTTACTTAGTGGGCCAGAAGAGCTATCACAGCTCCACAGAGATGATTCATTCTGAATTTTTTTTGAGACAGAGTCTTGCTTTGATGCTCCATCTTGCTCTCAGCTTACCACAACCTTGACCTCCTGGGCTCAAGTGATCCTCCCACCTCAGCCTCCAAGTAGCTGGGACTACAGGCATGCACCACTACATCTGGGTAATTTTTAAATTTTTTTTTTTTTTGAGATGGAGTCTTGCTCTGTTGCCCAGGCTGCAGTGCAGTGGTATGATCTCAACTCACTGTAACTTGCGACTCCCAGGTTCAATCAATTCTTGTGCCCCAGCCTCCTTAGTAGCTGGGATTACAGGCGCCCACCACCACACCCAGCTAATTTTTATATTTTTAGTAGAGACAGGGTTTCACTGTTAACCAGGCTGGTCTTGAACTTGTGACCTCAGGTGATCCGCCCGCCTCAGCCTCCCAAAGTGCTGGGATTACAGGTATGAGCCACCACGCCTGGCCAATTTTCGTATTTTTGTAGAGATGGGGTCTCCCCATGCTGCCCAGGCTGGTCTCGAACTCCTTGGCTCAAGTGATCTGCCCGCCTTGGCCTCTCAAAGTGCTGGTGTGAGCCACTATGCCTGGACTGACTGAAAATTAATAACAATCTCCTGCACTTGTAGAGAAGAAAGGATCCATCTTACGTCAGATTCTCTTTTGACATTCTGTTTTTTTCTGTTCCTTTCCAATGCTGGCCTCCTAAATGTAGGCAAACCCTAGTTGGTCTTTGAAATTTAGTGGAAGGGGGCGGAGTGGGCTTACCTATCTGAAATTCAGAACCTGGGAATCCCTTTCTTTAGTGCTTCTCTCCTCCAAACTGTCCTCCAGGCTACCTCTGGAGAGATTTTTCCAAAGCACAGTTCTGATCTTCTGGCTTAGAAATCTTTTGCTCCTTACCGCCAACATGATAAAGCCCAAATTCCTTCGCTGGGAATCATAAACTGCCACAAGTCCCCTTTTCGGCTTCTGATTGAATGAGCTGATTTCAATCTAAGTTAAATCACTGAATGGGCTGGGCACAGTGGATCATGACTGTAATCCCAGCACTTTGGGAGGCTAAAGCCAGCGCATCACCTGAGGTCAGGAGTTTGAGACCAGCCTGGCCAACGTGGTGAAACCCTGTCTCTACTAAAAATACAAAAACTAGCTGGGCGTGGTGGCGGGCACCTATAATCCCAGCTACTAGGGAGGCTGAGGCAGGAGAATCACTTGAACCTAGGAGGCGGAAGTTGCAGTGAGTCGAGATCATGCCACTGCACTCCATTCAGCCTGGGCGAAAGAGCAAGACTCCATCTCCAAAAAAAAAAAAAAAAAGAGGTTCCTAAGAAACCGACACCTAACACCTCTGCATATCACTTGTGGCAGATCTTGTTAGCTGCAAGGGACACAGGGAAATGGTGTTTATTCCAGCCTACCATGTACCCACCTAAGTGGTAGGTTTTAATTCTCAGGAAGAGAATGGGGAAAATGAGACAGTTCTGACATAAATGCCCTGTCTCTGTAACTACCTAATATGGTCTCTTAGTCTGTAATGCTTGTCACCCTTCCCTGAGTAAGTTATGATCATCCTTAAAGACCAGCCCAAACATCACCTCCAGACCCCTAAACATACAAGGAATCATTCACTTCACTGTTCTCAGAACATTTTGCATGTTCCTCCAGATCCTGAAGTGTGGTGTTACGTACCTTCCTGTGTGCCTGCTCTTAGAGTGGAAGCCAGGGTCCTGCTCCTTCACCAGGACTCAGGCTCACCACTCCCCCTAAGCCCCACCCTTATGAATTCCCCTCTAAGAACCTAATCTTTTTTTTTGAGACAGAATCTCACTCTGTTGCCCAGGCTGGAGTGCAGTGGCACCATCTTGGCTCACTGCAACCTTCTCCTCCCAGGTTCAAGTGATTCTCCTGCCTCAGCCTACCCAGTAGGTGGGACTGCAGGCATGCGTCTCCACACCCAGCTAATTTTTTTTTATTTTTGGTAGAGACAAGGGTTTTACCATGTTGGCCAGACTGGTCTCAAATTCCAGAACTCGGGCAGGGCGCGGTGGCTCAGGCCTGTAATCCCAGCACTTTGGGAGGCTGAGGCAGGTGGATCATGAGGTCAAGAGATCGAGACTATCCTGGTCAACATGATGAAACCCCGTCTCTACTAAAAATACAAAAAATTAGCTGGGCATGGTGGTGCGTGCCTGTAATCCCAGCTACTTAGGAGGCTGAGGCAGGAGAATTGCCTGAACCCAGGAGGTGGAGGTTGCAGTGAGCCGAGATCGCGCCATTGCACTCCAGCCTGGGTAACAAGAGTGAAACTCTGTCTCAAAAAAAAAAAAATTCCAGACCTCAAGTTATCTGCCCACCTCAGCCTCCCAAAGTGCTGGGATTACAGGTGTGAGCCACCACACCCACCCTAAAGAACCTAATCTTTTTTTTTTTTTTGAGATGGAGTCTTGCTCTGTCGCTCAGGCTGGAGTGCAGTGGCGTGATTTCAGCTCACTGCAACCTCCACCTCCTGGGTTCAAGCGATTCTCCTGCCTCAGCCTCCTGAGTAGCTGGGATTACAGGTGCGCATCACTGCACTCGGCTAATTTTTATATTTTTAGTAGAGACGGGGTTTCACCATGTTGATCAGGCTGGTCTCAAACTCCTGACCTTGTGATCCACCCATGTCAGCCTCCCAAAATGCTGGGATTACAGACATGAGCCACTGTGCCCAGCAAGAACCTAATCTTAATTTTCACTCCTGTGGTGTCTGGCAGCCTCCCCTCCCTTTTAGGCTTTTTTCACTTGCCTACATTGACCATCTGTACAATCACTGGTCCCACTAACCTAAAAGACAGGGGAACAGGAAGGAGTTGGGGCTGATCTTGAGCCTACAAGGTGGCAAATTTTACCCAGAGGGCAATGCAGACCTTCCTAGCCCCAGGCTGAACCTGAGTCCTTTTCTCCAGAGGATACACAAGATGCTCCCAAAGAAAAGATGATTGTGCTGGGAGTCTGTGTGCAAACTGGCATGCAATTAAACCTTCTGAGCCAGTTTTTCCATATGGCTCCCCTGCCAGAAATCCCCCGGTGCCTCCCTAGGGTTTCAGGATAAGTCCTGACATCATGGTCCTTTGTGATCTGACACTCACCCATGGGGCCCACAACAGTTCTCACATTTCCCCCACTTCTAAGGCAGCAGCTACACTCACCTGTCTGTAGTTCCCCGAGTGTCAGGCTCCCTCAGGCCTCCAAACTGTCACATGTGCTGTTGGCTTTGCTTGGTACTCAGTTTCCCGCTCGGTTTTCAAGACTGGCTGTGGAAGACACTTCCTCTAGGAATCCTTCCTTGACGCCCTCAAGCAGAGCTGTGTACTTCCAAGGCCCTCTGAACACCTCCATGTCAGTGACCTCATCATTACACTGTAGTGGTTAATACTGCACTAGGCTAAGCAACTTGAGGGCCAGCAGCATTTCTTTCATTGGAATCCTTAGCTTTGGGCACACACTAGGCACTCAATAATACATCCTGGGCCGGGCGTGGTGGCTCACATCCGTTATCCTAGCACTTTGGGAGGCTGAGGCGGGTGGATCACGAGGTCAGGAATTCAAGACCAGCCTGGCCAATATGATGAAACCCTGCCTCTACTAAAAAAATAAAAATTAGCCAGGCGTGGTGGCACAAACCTGTAGTCCCAGTTACTCAGGAGGCTGAGGCAGGAGAACTGCGTGAACCCAGGAGGCAGAGGTTGCAGTGAGCTGAGATTGCGCCACTGCACTCTAGCCTGGGTGACAGAGCAACACTCTATCTCAAAAAAGAAAAAGTAAAGGGCCGGGCGCGGTGGCTCACGCCTGTAATCCCAGCACTTTGGGAGGCCGAGGCGGGTGGATCACGGGGTCAAGAGATTGAAACCATCCTGGTCAACATGGTGAAACCCTGTCTCTACTAAAAATACAAAAAATTAGCTGGGCATGGTGGCGCATGCCTGTAATCCCAGCTACTCAAGAGGCTGAGGCAGGAGAATTGCCTGAACGCAGGAGGCGGAGGTTGCGGTGAGCTGAGATCGCGCCATTGCACTCCAGTCTGAGTAACGAGCGAAACTCAGTCTCAAAAAAAAAAAAGAAAAAAAAAAAAGAAAAAAAAGAAAAAGTACATCCTGAATGAAGCTCCTGAGTGCAGGGTACAGAGGGGCAGGTGATAAGGGAGACACGCTGAAGCCTGTTCTTTGCTTTGGACAAGTGGATCATGAAGCAAATACCAAAAAGTCACATATCAAGCTCTCCCCTCTGTCTGAATAAAGCTCACTCATTTGTCAGAGCCCATCTTCAAACTTTACCTCAAGGAAGCACCTGACCCTGGGGCCTGGGGCAAGAACTTGATTCTGCTCTTACAGCACCCCACATATCTTCTTTACAGCATTAGTCACTACGGTAATTACTGTGAGACTGTTTAATGCAGGGTTTATCAATGACCCCATGAACATTGAACACTTGGGCTAAATTTTTTTTTCTTTGGAGACAGGGTCTTGCTCTGTTGCATAGGCTGGAGTGCTGTGGCATGATTATGGCTCACTGCAGTCTAGACCTCCCAGGCTCAGGTGATCCTCTTACTTCAGCCTCCAAAGTAGCTGGGACTACAGGTGAATACCATCATGCCTGGCTAATGTTTGTAATTTTTTGTAGAGACAGCGTTTCACCATGTTGCCTAGGCTGACCTTGAACTCCTGGGCTCAAGTGATCCATTTGCCTTGGCTTCCCAAAGTGCTGGGATTATAGGTGTTGCCGCCACGCCGGGCCTTGGGTGATTCTTTGTTGCAGGAGGCTGTTCTGTGTCCTGTGGTGTGTTTAACAGCATCACTCACTCTGCCTGCTAGATGTCAGTAGCAACCTCCTCCCCCAGCTGTGACAACCAGAAATATATCCCCAGACATTGTCAAATGTCTCCTGGGGGTAAAACTGCCTCTGGCTGAGAACCACTGGTATATTGTCTATGTCCCCAGTGAGAATGGCAGTTCCACAAGAGTGGAGACCCCATGTCCTTGTTCCTCAGGGTTCGGATGACCTCAGCCTGGCATTCACTCTTCCGTGCAACTGATCCTCCCCATGCCCTGGACTGGGCCGCATGCTACTTGAGAAGCAAATCAAACCATTCATTCTACAGGATCCTCCTCTGTGGGCTTGTGCAGATTGAGGGCAGGGATGGTGGCCTACTGGCCTTTGCACTGCCAGTGCCCGCCCAGGCTTTGCTTTCAGGGTGGTCAGAAAATGATTACTAGTGGCACACATGACAGAAAAGCAGGAAGGGGGCCTCCTGGTGCTGTGAGCTGACCAGTGCAGTGATGGTCCTTCTCAACAGAGATGACTTCTACGTTTTGGAGGGGAGAGTTCAGACTTTATTAGATACCTTAAGGCTGGCCCTGGGGAAAACTGTGGCTGGCTTCACTATCCTCCTAATAGGAAGAGGCAGTGAGGAGGGCAGTAGTCTGGGGAAGGTGAGAGCTCCAACTGAGGGGCCTGCACCCAGCCCCTCAGATCCTCCTTCCCTCCCATGTCACTCCAGCTCTTTTGGGATGATCACATGGTGAGAATCTGCTTTGAAGACACAAAGGGCTTCATGGAGGCTTCCAAGGCACGCTGGTAGTCCTGCAGCGGGACCTGGGAGCAGGCAGGGGCTGTGAGCTGGCCTTGGCGGATGAGATTGCACAGTGTGAGAATCAGCTCCTTGAACTGGTCTGCGGGAGGTTGGAGGAAATCAGACAGGGGAACAGCAGCTGGGGCTTGGTGAGATGTGGCATGGGCTGCCCTATGGGCAGGAGCTGGCACCAAGCTCCAATAAAGCCTTGAGAGTCGTGGCTGTGCCAAGGATAGGGTGGCTATGGCTCTGTGCAGCCTGGTCCCTGCCTGTCTTTAGGACAGTGAGGTCCAGCGGGGGAGAGAGGAACATAGGAGTGGCTCTAGGGGCTGATGGGCAGGCAGGCAGGCAGAGACCACCCTTCAGACTGGTGGCTATGACAGCACAGACCCACAGAACCTGGCCACGGTGGAGCCAGGAGCACTGAATGATGGGAGAAGCAGGATGAATGGAGGCAAGGAAGCCAAAGGAGGTGCAGGAAGGAAGTGGGTGTGCATGGCACACCAAAGTGATATGGAACAGATGAGCTCTGCTCAGGGAAAGGAGCTCTCCCTGAGAGCCCAGGACTCCCTTAACCCAAGGCCACCAACATCGCCTCCCTGGGTCTGCTTCCTCTGAAGGACCCTATATGGTATAGAAGTTGAGAAGTGAAGGTCTTGGCTGAGAAGTGTTTTTCCATTTAAAGAAGTGCCTTTGAGTCCTGGCCAGGCGCGGTAGCTCACGCCTGTAATCCCAGCACTTTGGGAGGCTGAGGCGGGTGGATCGCCTGAGGTCGGGAGTTCGAGACCAGCCTTACCAGCATGGAGAAACCCCGTCTCTACTAAAAATACAAAAAATTAGCCAGGCCTGATGGCTCATGCCTGTAATCCCAGCTACTTGGGAGGCTGTGGCTTGAACGTGGGAGGCGGAGGTTGCGGTGGGCCGAGATCACGCCATTGTACTCCAGCCTGGGCAATAAGAGCGAAACTCTGTCTCAAAAAAAAAAAAAAAAAAAAAAAGAGCAAGTCTTGGCTGGACGTGATGGCTTACACCTGTAATCCCAGCACTTTGGGAGGCCAAGGTGGGCAGATCACCTGAAGTTGGGAGTTCGAGATCAACCTGACTAACATGGACAAACCCCATCTCTATTAAAACTACAAAATTAGATGGGCATGGTGGTGCATGCCTGTAATCCCAGCTCCTCGGGAGGGTGAGGCAGGAGAATTGCTTGAACCTAGGAGGCGGAGATTGTGGTAAGCCAAGATCATACCATTGCACTCCAGCCTGGGTAACAAGAGCGACTCCGTCTCAAAAAAAAAAGAGTGAGTCTTGGCTGGGCACAGTGGCTCATGCTTATAATTCCAGCACTCTGGGAGGCCGAGGCAGGTTTATCACTTGAGCCCAGGAGTTTGAGACCAGTCTGGGCAATATGATGAAACCCCATCTCTACTAAAAATACAAAAACTAGCTAGATGTGGTGGTGCTCCCCCTAGCTACTTGGGAGGCTGAGGTGGGAGGATCACCTGAGTTGAGGAAGTTGAGACTGTATTGAGCTGTGACTGTACCACTGCACTCCAGCCAGGGCAACAGAGTGATACCTTGTCTCAAAACAAAACAAAACAAAACAAAACAAAAAAACCCTACAAAACAGCAAAAAAAGCCCCAGTGAGTCCGAATGCCTTAATCAGGTTTCTAAGGCCTTTGGTAACCTGGTCACAACCCACTCACCCCATTTCCCATCCCCAGCTCAGATCTAGCACTCCAGGTTGCTTGGAACCACTTTAGTGCCCAGCTGCACATGCAATTTTGATGCCTGAAACACTGCATTCACATTACCACCTTACTCCCCTTCACCTGGGTAACTCCGTAGTATTCTTCATCCTAAGTTTGGCGTTCCTACTCTGGGGAGCCAGTCCTCCAGGAGACAAAGAACAGGGAGGTGATCTGTTCACATCCTGGCTGCATCCCTCCCTGCGGGGAGGTGACTTTGTCCATGTTACTTAACCACTCTGAACCTCAGTTTCCTCCTCTGTCAAACATGCCTAACAAGAGTTTAAACTTAGGATATTTAAACTGAGGCAGAGATTAAGTAACTTGTCTAAGGTCCCCCCGCTGGGTAGGCAGAACCTCTGTCCAGTAGTGTGGAAGCAGGATTTGAACCCAGGCAGGCTGGCTCCAGAGTCTATTCTCTTTGCTCGACTAGCTTTCCCCACTGTCAGCTCTTCAGGAGCTGTTCTGTACCTCCAAGACTAACCCAGTTTAGTCCAATAACTATTTGCTGACTGTAGCTGGGCTAAGGCTATTCTCCTGATCCTTCTGTGGGGCTGGGAACCCAGTCACCCCTCCAGGGTTCAGAATAGCTAGACATTTCTGCCACCCTTCTTAGGCACTGCCCTCATCTGTGACTCTTTGCACTGGGCCATGCACTTACCTGGACTGTGATCCTTCTTCCACTGGGACAACCAAAAGCCCCGAAGTTTGAGATCCTTAAAAATGAGCAGGCTCTGCAGACACAGAAAGGACATGCTGGGCTCTGAGGGCAAGAATTCCAGGCACCGCTCAAGGGTACCGACTCCCCTCCGGGGACGAGGCATTGCCTAAGTTTAGACAGCTGTCATGCCAGGGATGTGGCCTGGCTGAGGTGTCTGGCCTGGCTGCAGGCATGCCTCCCCGACCAGCTTACCACAGAGGCTATGACGGGCTGCTTGGCCATTCCTCCATAGGTTACCATGGTTCCTCCACGCCTAAAGAGTCCAAAGAGAACAAAGAGTGGGTGCAAAGCAGAGACAGAGCCTTCCTGAACCCACCATGGTGCTTCTACTCCAGCCCTGGTTCCTAAACCCTGCTCTCAGAATCTCTGGGAAGGGCTGAAAAATACAGACTCCGGGCTGGGTGTGGTAGCTCATGCCTATAATCTCAGCACTTTGGGAGGTTGAGGCAGGCAGATCACTTGAGCCCAGGAGTTCAAGATCAGCTTGGGCAACATAAGGAGGCTCTGTTTCTACAAAAAAAATACAAAAAATTAGCTGGACAAGGTGGCGTGTCTATAGTCCCAGCTTCTTGGGAGGATAAGGTGGGAGAATCACTTAAGCCCATGAAATTGAGGCTGCAGTGAGCCCTGATAGCACTACTGCACTCCAGCCTGGGCAACAGAGTCAGACTCTATCTCAGAAAATAAATAAATAAATAAATAAATAAATAAATAAATAAATCCTGGGCATGGCAGCTCACGCCTGTAATACCAGTGCTTTGGGAGGGCAAGGCGGGAGGATTGCCGGAGCCCAGGAGTTCAAGACCAGCCTGGGCAAGATAGTGAGACCCTGTGTCTACAAATAATTAAAAAGAATTAGCTGGGCATGGTGGTACACGCCTGTGGTCCCACTCAGGAGGTTGAGGTGGGAGGATCACTTGAGTCTGGGAGGTTAAGGCTGCAATGAGCTGAGATTGCACCACTGCACTCCAGCCTAGGCAACTGAGTAAGATCATCTCAATACAAAACAAAACAACATAACAGATTCCTAGGTCCAATTCCAGACCCAGTGAATCAGGAGACAAGAATGTCTATTAAACACACACACACACACATACCCTCTGGATGACTTGGATGTTTAGCCAGTGTTGGGATCTAACCCGCCCAGTCAGGCTTTGATTAAGTGCTGCAAAGAAACATGCTCTCCCAAGACAAGCTCGAGGCCTGAGTTCAGCCCTGGCTCTGCTCTCACAGATGTCTGACCTTGGGCGATGCAGTGAAAATGGTCCAGACCTTGTCTCTTCATCTGTCAATGCTTATTTTAAGAATCAACGTGAGGAAACAGCTCTATAGATAAGGAGTGATGTGGACAGAGCAGTGTCCTGTCCCTCAACTGCCAAGTGTCCCCTACTGCAGGAGGCGCCTTCTCAGGCAGAAAGGCACCTGCTTTCTGACACCCACACCCCCACTTCAGCTGACATACAGGAGTGAGGCTAACATAATTTTTAAGTGAATAAGCCTGGAGTTCCCATGCTTGACTTAACCTATGTTCCCCTTCCCACTCTCTGGCTCTTCTAGGAGTCTGCTGTTGAAAGGATAACCTCAGGCACATTTTGGGACAAAACAAGGCAGACTTTGAAAACCACCAAATGGCAGGAGCTGCTGTTCTGGGGCAGGTACTTCTGTCCCTGAGGCTGCTGGGTAGCTTGGTCTTAAGTGCCCCTCGACTGCCACCTGCTGCAGAAAGCAGCTTCTGGGAGCCAAGCCCTCTCTCCTCGGTGTCCCTGCTGCACTTGTTCTAAAGGACTAGCTAACACTCACCGGGCTTCTACTATGTGCCAGCACAGTTCGAAGCATTTTGCATGTACCGCCTCAGGGATTCCTCGTATCAACCTTGCTTTAGAGATGAGAAAACTGAAAACCATCCCTCATTTGTACAGCAATTTGTATATCACCTCGGTGTCCTTAGACCAGTGGTCCCTAAACTTGTTGGCACCAGGACCAGTTTTGGGGGAGACAATTTTTCCATGGACCGGAGGTGGGGGGGATGGCTTTGGGATGAAACTGTTCCCCCTTAGATCCTCAGGCTGTAGCTTCTCGTGAGGAGAAGCTAGGACCTAGATCCCTGACATGCGCAGTTCACAATAGGGTTCACACACCTATGAGAATCGAATACTGCCACTGATTGTCAGGAGGCAGCACTCAGGTGGTCATGCTCGCTCACCCACCGCTCACCTCCTGCTGTGTGACCTGGTTCCTAACAGGCCATGAACTGGTACTGGTGTGTGGCCAGGAGGTCGGGGACCCCTGCATTAGACCACCCTCCAAAGGCAGAGAGTTTACATAACCCCCATTTTACAGATGAAGAGATGGAGGCCCGGGTTGTTTTTCACGTATTGCTTAACATTTAATAGGTCCTCCTGCTGAGCAGTCTAGGGAGAAAGAATAAAAAGAAGAAGAAAAAGAAAGTAAAAAAACTTTTCATAGGTCCACAGCTAGTAAGTCACAGAGCTGGGGCTTGAACCCAGCCATTCTGACTCCAGTGCCTACACCCATTACCACTGCAGAACACTTCCGCCTGCAATGATGTTGGGACTGGGGTCTGCCACAGGGGCTGCCTGGTATAGGGCTGAAGCGGTGTGCTCAAATGTGGGGTCAAGCCTGGCTCTCCTGCTGACTAGACTTGGGGCCAGGTACTTGACCTCTTTGGGCCTTTGTTTCTTTTTTGGAGACAGTCTCGCTCTGCTGCCCAGGCTGGAGTGCAGTGGTGCGATCTTGGCTCATGCCTCCTGGGTTCAAGTGATTCTCCTGCCTCAGCCTCCGGAGTAGCTGAGAGTACAGGCACGCATCACTAAGCCTGGCTAATTTTTGTATTTTTAGTAGAGACGGGGTTTCACCATGTTAACCAGGCCGGTCTCAAACTCCTGACCTTGTGATCCACCCGCCTCGGCCTCCCAAAGTGCTGGGATTACAGGTGTGAGCCACTGAGCCCAGGCTTTTTTTTTTTTTAATACTTTTTTTTTTTTTTTTTTTAAAAAGACGGGGTTTCACCATGTTCGTCAGGCTGGTCTTGAACTCCTGACCTCAGGTGATCCACCCACCTTGGCCTGCCTTTTTTTTTTTTTTGAGTCAGAGTTTCGCTCTTGTTGCCCAGGCTAGAGTGCAATGATGCAATCTCGGCTCACTGCAACCTCTGCCTCCTGGGTTCAAGCAATTCTCCTGCTTCAGCCTCCCAAGTAGCTGGGATTACAGGCACCCACCATCAAGCCTGGCTAATTTCTGGATTTTTGGTAGAGAGGAGGTTTCGCCATGTTGGCCAGGCTGTTCTAGAACTCTTGACCTCAGGTGATCCACTCGCCTCTGCCTCCCAAAGTGCAAGGATTACAGGTGTGAGCCACCGTGCCCAGCCTGAACCTCATCTTTTAAAGTATAAAACAGAGATTAGAACTGTACCCGTTGTCTAGGTGGCTGTGGGAGGGGTGAGTCAAGCACTGTACACAGTCTGGTGCACGGTGAATGCTCACCATGTGACTCACCTGCTCATCTAGCCTGTGAGTTCTCAGAGGGCACATCAGTGTCGCAGCCCTCTCTGCCTGGTAGCTAGTAAGTGCTCAGCAAGTACGTGCTAGCTGAATCCATGCCACTAAGGGGGTTCCTGCTTCAGTTAGAAAGTGTCTTCTTACACACACTCTAGCTCAAGAAGTTTATATTAAAGGAAAGAGGAATGGAAGGACATGCATTGTTAATATGGTCAACAGGTTTATCCCCCGTGGTGGTGGGTGATAGGTAACTTTTTATTTTTATTTTTTTTATTTTTATTTTTTAAAGATGGGGTTTCACCATCATGGCCAGGCTGGTCTTAAACTCCTGACCTCAGGTGATCCACCCACCTCAGCCTCCCAAAGTGCTGGGATTACAGGCGTGAGCCACCGCGCCCGGCTACCTTTTTTGTTTTTGAGATGGAGTTTTGCTTGTTGCCCAGACTGGAGTGCAATGGCGCCATCTTGGCTCACTGAAACCTCAGTCTCCCAGGTTCAAGTGATTCTCCTGCCTCAGCCTCCGAGTAGCTGGGATTACAGGCATGTGCCACCACACCTGACTAATTTTTGTATTTTCAGTAGAGATGGGGTTTCACCATATTGGTCAGGCTGGTCTCAAACTTCTGACCTCGTGATCCACCCGCCTCAGCCTCCCAAAGTGCTGGGATTACAGGTGTGAGCCACCACACCTGGCCTACTTTTTTTTGAGAAGGAGTCTCCCTCTGTCACCCAGGCTATAGTAGAGTGGTGTGATCTTGGCTCACTGCAACCTCCACCTCCTGGATTCAAACGATTCTTGTGCCTCAGCCTTCCAAGTAGCTGGGATTGCAGGTGTGCACCACCGTGCCTGGCTACATTTTTTTCTATTTTTAGTAGAGACAGGATTTCGCCATGTTGGCCAGGCTGCTCTCAAACTCTGGGCCTCAAATGATCTGCCTGTCTTGTTGGGATTACAGGCAAGAGCCACCATGCCTGGCCAGGTAACTTAAACATTAAATTAAAGTTTTTTTGTAGTGATGTGGTCTATGTTATCCAGGCTGGTCTCAAACTCCTGGCCTCAAGTAATGCTTCTTCATTGGTGCCCCAAAGTACTGGGATTATAGGCATGAGCCACAGTGCCCAGCCAACAGGTAACTTGTTTTTTTTTTTTTTTTTTGAGACAGAGTCTCACTCTGTTGCCCAGGCTGGAGTGGAGTGGTGTGATCTCGGCTCACTACAACCTCTGCCTCCTGAGTTGGAGCAATTCTCCTGTCTCGGCCTCCCGAGTAAGCTGGGATTACAGGTGTGTGCCACCATGCCCAGCTAATTTTTTTTTTTTTTTGAGACGGAGTTTCGCTCGTTACCCAGGCTGGAGTGCAATGGCGCGATCTTGGCTCACCGCAACCTCCGCCTCCTGGGTTCAGGCAATTCTCCTGCCTCAGCCTCCTGAGTAGCTGGGATTACAGGCACACGCCACCATGCCCAGCTAATTTTTTGTATTAGTAGAGACGGGGTTTCACCATGTTGGCCAGGCTGGTCTTGAACTCCTGACCTCAGGTGATCCACCCACCTTGGCCTCCAGAGTCCTGGAATTACAGGCGTGTGCCACCACACCTGGCCCCAACAGGTAACTTTTACGCTTAAGTTTCCTTTGCACTTTTACACGTTTTCAAAATGTTTTGTAATAAACATGATGTTACCTTTAAAATTAGAATCTATTTTAAAGGCTAATACAAAGTTTGAAAGGTTAAATAAGCTAGGACTAAGTGACTTTTTCAGACACCCCTAGGTTATAAATCCTTGATGGCAGACAGCTTAGCAGTCTACTTCTGGGTCCTTTGGAAAAATAAAGCTGGAGAGGCCTTTTGGGCATTCACAGAGGATAGAGGCTGAGAAAGCAGTACCCAAATAGCTGGATGACTTTGGTCCTAGTTTCCACTCCGCATTGTGCTGACCTGGCCTTGGCTCGAACCGGCCACTGGGACTTGGGTCACTTGATGTTCCCCCCAGCTAAAGACCTGGAGATCTCTGGCGAGCTGGACCTGCAGAGCCGAGGGACTTACGCTAACTGCCTTAGCAGCTCTGTGGAGCTTTTCCCACCGACACAGTTGAGAGCAAGGTGTGGCTGGGGCATGTCCTGGAAAACAACAAATTTGCAGTGAGGGAGCAGCCCCTCTACATGTGGTGTCTGAACCTTGCTACAAACAGCACCTCCCTTGCGCAAGTGCTGTGTTAGAAGGAGGGAGGAAATAAAATGAGATGTTTATGTCTTTGTGCCTGCATGCACGCGTCTATGGTGTGTGTATTTATGCCTTTGAACCCACCTTTTTCTCTGCTTAGGAAGGGTCTTTTCTTTCTTTTTTCTTTTTCTTCCTAAGACAGGGTCTCGCTCTGTTACCCAGGCTGGAGTGCAGTGGTGCAATCATGGCTCACTGCTACCTCAACCTCCTGGGCTCAAGCAATCCTCCCACCTCAGCCTCCTGAGTAGCTGGGACTGCAGATGCCTATCATGATGCCTGGCTAATTAAAAAAAATTTTTTTTTTTTGGTAGAGATAGAGTTCTCACTATGTCGCTCAGGCTAGTCTCAAACTCTCAGACTCAAGCAATCCTTCTGCCTTGGCCTCCCGAAGTGTTGAGATTACAGGTGTGTGAGCCCCCTCATCTGGCCAAGAAGGGCCTTTTCTGTAGCAACTTAATCCTGTTGTCCATTTCAGAACCTGGCAGAACTCATCCTGTCTGGGAAAGAAAGGCAAAGAGATCCGCATGCAGTCTGCTGGGCTTCAGCTCCCTGCATGCCCTCCTTTTCAGCCCTTGTGACTCGGTTGATATTATATATGCTGATCTACTGCTTCAGAAATGTTTGCAAGAAGCACGTGCCCTCGAGTATGTGTCTTTGGTTCCTCCAGATGGTTCAGTGAAAAGGGCTGAGGCTTTGGTCACTTACTAGGCGTGTTGTGGGGAGGAGGTTCCAGAAAGTTTTTTTTTTTTTTTTTTTTCTGAGACGGAGTTTCGCTCTTGTTACCCAGGCTGGAGTGCAATGGCGCGATCTCGGCTCACCGCAACCTCCGCCTCCTGGGTTCAGGAATTCTCCTGCCTCAGCCTCCCGAGTAGCTGGGATTACAGGCACGTGCCACCCTGCCCAGCTAATTTTTTTTTTGTATTTTAGTAGAGACGGGGTTTCACCATGTTGACCAGGATGGTCTTGATCTCTTGACCTCGTGATCCACCCGCCTCGGCCTCCCAAAGTGCTGGGATTACAGGCTTGAGCCACCGTGCCCGGCCTGGTTCCAGAAAGTTAAGAGGCTTTTGAGTTCAGAAGAGACTGAGGCCAGCTCTGACTCTACCCCTTATAAACGATACGATTTTGGCCAAGCACTTCATCTTTTCTGAGTCCCAGTTTCCTCACCAATAAAACAAACAACAGCTCCTTTAAAGAGCTTTTGTGCAAATTATCAGAGAAAATGTAAGGCACGTAGTTACTTCTTTTCTTTTTCTTTGTGTCTGTTTCCTCAGGTCCTCTCCTGCCAGTTCTAAGAGTCGCACATGTGGGCTGATGTGGCCCACCACAAACGTTTAAAGCTGCAAGTCATACTGGGTTTCCTAAACTCTGTCTGTTTCTTGTGCCTCCCTCCCAGCATCTGGGCACTGAATGCATGCTGCCTGACGCTGGCTAGGTAGGGGTAATGGGCTTTAACTGACCGAGAAGAGGCAAAGGGAGGTTTCCAGAGAGGAACAATGGGGCCAGTCCCCAGCTTCTCTAATGCATGTCAACTTTCTTTAGGGAGACGTGCGTGGACTGGAGGGGCAATATCCCACTTCCTAGGTACCTTAAATAAGTTTTTCATTTCGGGCCTTCTTAGCTCCTCTTCTGTGATGACATGCTCAGCCCCCAGACTCTTCAGTCTGTCAGTCAGCTTCTGGATATCAGGTCTGGAAAGCAAACATAGTCCCCAAGGTCCCTGGTCACTTCTGCTGGCCTTTTCCACCAAAGTCTCCCAGGACCCCTCTGCCACAGCTGGGAGAAGCCATGCTTCTTTTTGCAGGAAGCTGAGATTAGGTTTAAGATGGGCTTGAGCAGGGACCAGCCACCTAATTTCATCTGGCTTCAACAGCTCTTGGCTGCCTCCTCACTGGAAACAGAGTGAGACTGGGTGGCTTCCACACCCCCTGACAGCTCAACAGTGCTAGAAGCCATCTGTGCCCAGGAAGAAGTCACTTAACTTCCTGATTTCTTCTACTGAAAAGACAAACTCCACTTCCTCCCTCTTTTCCAGGGGCTCTTCAGAGGGTTGTGCAAACACACTTGGCCCGGTAGTGGCACTGGACCTCTTTGGTTAAGGCAAACAGAATTTTTTTTTTTTTAATTTTGAGATGCAGTGTCGCTCTGCTGCCCAGGCTAGAGTGTAGTGGTGTGATCTTGGCTCACTGCAACTTCTGCCTCCCAGGTTCAAGCAGTTTTCCTGCCTCAGCCTCCTGAGTGGCTGGGACTATGGGTGTGTGCCAGCACGCCTGGCTAATTTTTTGTATTTTTAGTAGAGATGGGGTTTCTCCATGCTGGTAAGGCTGGTCTTGAACTCCCGACCTCAGGTGATCCACCTGCCTCAGCCTCCCAAAGTGCTGGGATTACAGGCGTGAGCCACTGGGCCCGGCTAAGGAATGATTTTTGTTAGTACAACTGAGGAACTAAAGCTGATGTCAATTATACTAGGACTGGGTTTCCTGACAGCCACAGCCACATTCATGGACAGTGAGGCCTAGAGAAACTGGACGATGTGATGGAAAGAGAGTAAGTGTGGACACCGAGTCTGTCACTGACTTGCTGTGTCTGTCAGAGCAAGCTGCTCTCTGAAACCTGTTTCCTCATCCGTGAAAGACAGAGGACAAACTTGCCCCGTCTCCTTCATGTCTGTATTTAGTGCACTTCCAAGTACCACTCAAAAGCAAGGGTAAAGGGTGGCTTGGGGTAGACAGTTCACAGAAATAATACAGCTTAAAAACATTCCCAAATATGAACTGGGGTTTTGAAAACATGAGGTGATCACAAGCCAAGAGTCTCAAAAAGTCCTAGCTGTTCAGTAAGGGCAGTCTCCACCTCCTTCCTGCTCTCTCTTTACATTTCAGATTCACTCATCCTATCACCAAAAGCCAGCTGGACTTCATTTCTTGGGGCTGACTCATCTATTTCAGCCGCCAACTCTGTTAGTGAATCCTAAGGCCAGTTTATGCTTATGCAAGGGCGCCCTCTGGTGGAGAGGTGTGCACTGCAGGGATGGAAGGTGGAAAGGCCCAAGTTGTGGTCTGGGATGAAGTCTCCTCCCCACGCACCTGTCTCGGACCACATTGATGGTTCTCAGGCCCAGAGCTGCCGCGATCTGGATGACCGCTTGGCCCACTCCACTGTTGGATGCATTCTGGATGACAGAATCCCCTGTGGAGCCAGGAAGAGACCCCAAGTCAAGCCCTGTATAGCTCTGCAATAAGTCAAGGACTCCCAGTCGGGGATCCTACTGTAGGCAAGAGATGGGAGTCCTCAGGCTCAAAAGAGACCCAGGACCTGGCTGCTGAGTCTTCTCAGACATTTCACTGTTTCTCACGGTTTCCCCAATGCCCCCTAACCTTCCTTTTTCTTTGAGATGGAGTCTCACTCTGTTGCCCAGGCTGGAGTGCAATGGCACAATCTCGGCTCACTGCAACCTCTGCTTCCTGGGTTCAAGCGATTCTTCTGCCTCAGCCTCCTGAGTAGCTGGGATTACACGTGCGCGCCACCATGCCCAGCTAATTTTTGTATTTGTAGTAGAGACGGGGTTTCACCATGTTGGTTAGGCTGGTCTCGAATTCCTGACCTTGTGATCCACCTGCCTTGGCCTCCCAAAGTGCTGGGATTACAGGCGTGAGCCACCATACCCGGCAGCCTCCTAAACTTCCATAACACTCACAATGCCTCCCAGGACTTGGCAACTCAGCATCTACACTGGACATTACTTGGACCCTGCCCTGCTGTATAAGATTTTATGGCCTTCATCATACTCCCAACTCTTTTTTTTTTGAGACAGAGTTTTGCTCTTGTTACCCAGGCTGGAGTGCAATGGTGCGATCTCAGCTCACTGCAACCTCCGCCTCCTGGCTTCAGGCAATTCTCCTGCCTCAGCCTCCTGAGTAGCTGGGATTACAGGCACGCGCCACCGTGCCCAGCTAATTTTTTTGTATTTTTAGTAGAGACGGGGTTTCACCATGTTGACCAGGATGGTCTCGATCTCTTGACCTAGTGATCCACCCGCCTCGGCCTCCCAAAGTGCTGGGATTACAGGAGTGAGCCACTGCGCCCTGCCCTCCCAACTTTTATGTCCTCAAGTCTGCTTAGGTTATTTCCTTGGTTTGCAATGTTTCCCTCCTTCTCTCTTCCTTCCTACTGAAATCCTGCAGACCTTTTGAAGCACAGCTCAAGTGCAGCCTTCATGAAGCCTTCCTGGATTGTTCCCTCTCTGTGCTTCTACCGTGCTCTGTGGTGGGCCTCTATTAATGCACATACCATGGTCTGTCCCATCTTTACACTTCGTTGTATAGGTCCATTTCTATCAGCAGCTTGGAGCTTCTTGAGAGGGAAGGGCCATGCCCTATTCCCCTCCGCAGTGTTTAATCAAGGTGCACTGCACTGCCTTGAAATGGGATTAGAGCTGCTCTGGAGAAACTGGCAGCCCCTGAAACAGGGTCCTACAGTTTTGTGGCAAAGTCCAGCTCTCACTTTGGACCTGGCCATGGGGGAAGGCAGTGTGGCATGCTGGGAAAAATGTGGGCTTTGGAATGAGATGGACCTGGGCGTGAGTCTCAGTTTCACCAATGATTGCAACTAAATGGATGGGGCAAGTCATGACCTCCGTGAACTTCAGTTTCCTTCCCTTAATAGCAGTCCTGGGAGCACCAATGAGGGTGCCCCTGATTAGAGTCAGATGTATTGGGGCCGGGAAATGCTTTGTTGACTTTGAAATGCGTCTGGTTTTTGAAAGACAGCAGGGATGTGTCACACAATGGGCTGGAACTAGAGATAGAGGATTTCCTGGAAGAAGAATGCCCATTCTTCTTCACCAGGGGTCAATATACAGGTTGTCACCCACTAGTAGATTATGAATCAATCTAGTTGGTTGCAAGCAGCAGGTTTTTTTTGAGACACGGTTTTGCTCTTGTTGCCCAGGCTGGAGTGCAATGGTGCGATCTTGGCTCACTGCAACCTCCACCTCCCAGGTTCAAGCGATTCTCGTGCCTCACCTCCTGAGTAGCTGGGATTACAGGCACCCACCACTGCGCCCACTAATTTTTGTATTTTTAGTGGAGATGGGGTTTCAGCATGTTGGTTAGGCTGGTCTTGAACTCCTCACCTTAGGTGATCTGCCTGCCTCTGCCTCTCAAAGTACTGGGATTATAGGCGTGAGCCACTGCGTCTGGCTGCAGCATTTTTTTAAAAGTTGAAATTGAGAAGAGAATAAAATATAACAGAGTATGTCACACATAGTAAGGGTATTTCATGAAACTTTGATTTCCATTATATATATATATTCCCATTTGTATACACTGATCACAATGTAAAATGTATTTCTTACCATATGTCAAGATGCTAAGTTTATTCAACATTGATCTAGTTCGTGCCGCATCAGCCTTGAATTAGTGAAGTGGAGCAAAGCGCAGTGGGGACGCAGGGTGGGCAGCGTTGAAATGCCTAGATCTGTCTACCACAGCTGCAGCCCAAATGGGAGGTGGCTTCAGGGCATGGGACGCAGGCAAACAAAGCGTCTGCTGCACTAGGACTCCAGCAACGGTCCCTGGTCACAGCCACTGGCTTTTTCCACCAAAGCCACCCAGGGCCCCTCTGACACAGTTCTGAGAAACCTGTATTTCTCATTGTGGGAGCTGGCATCGGCTTTCAGCCAGGCCTTGGCCAGTGGCTGGGCACCAAGTTTCATCACACTCCAACAGCTCTTCGCCTCAGTTTCCTTACTGGCAGGAGAGGTGGCTTGGGTAATTTCTACAGTCACTGCGGCTCATGGATGTGCACAGTGTGCAGAGGCAGCCCAGGGGGTTAATGCCCTTAGGGCAATCCTTAAACATGGGGCATGAGAATTAGTGGAAAACTGGCCCAGTCTCCCATCATTCAAGGGTTCTTTTTTTTGTTTGTTTTTTGTTTTTTTGAGATGGAGTCTCCCTCTGTCGTCCAGGCTGGAGTGCAGTGGCATGATCTATGCTCACCGCCACCTAGCCTTGCCCAGCCTTGAGGGTTAATTCTGTGGTGGGGTCTATGGGAGTCTTCAGAGGGCCTTCAGCAAGACTAAGCAGGCCGGGTGCTGTGGCTCACGCCTGTAATCCCAGCACTTTGGGAGGCTGAGGTGGGCAGATCACAAGGTCAGGAGTTCGAGGCCAGCCTGGCCAATATAGCAAAAGCCTGTTTCTACTAAAAATACAAAAATTAGCCAGGCATGGTGGCAGGCGCCTGTAGTCCCAGCTATTTGGGAGGCTGAGGCAGAATCGCTTGAACCTAGGAGGCAGAGGTTGCAGTGAGCCGAGATCGAACCACTGCACTCCAGCCTGGCAATAGAGCGAGACTCCGTCTCAAAAACTAGACTGAGCAGTAGCTGCCCACAGCAGTAACCGGGCTTCATAAGCTTTTCCGCCATCTCTATCTGGCTCTCCCCACTCCCCCTCATTTCTGCTTCTCAAACAAACTGTCTGTACCCAGTCCGAGTCTTTGGCTCTGCTTTCAGGGAAACTCAAATAAAACACTTGGCTAGCTGATCTCATGCAAATAGTTTACCTCTCTGGGCTCCAGCTTCCCCATTTATGAAAAGAAAGAAGAGTAAAAGCAGCAGAAAGTCTCTGCGCTGTTTGCCTAGCACTGTGTTCAGTGTTACACTGCAGTCTTTCACCCTCCATGCTCTCTATCTCCATTTTACACAAGAAAAATCTGACGATTTGAGAGGCGAATTCAGTCAGTGAAAGGTGCAGCCTGGGGTCAGACCCAGGTTGTCTGCCCAGAGCTTGAGCTCTTAACCAATGAGGATACCAACCTCACCGCACTGCTTTGAAGATTTAATGCACTCAATGGGAATAATGCCTGCAAAGGCACTTACGTGAACTGGAAAGTGCTGTGTAAATGCTGAATGGAATTATTCACACTAAGTTCAGCGTTTTACTGAAAACACAGGGAATGTGTCTATCTTGTCTGGCTTTGTATCCCCAGAGCTTAGCACAGCTCAACGCATTTTTGCTGAATGAGAGAATTCAATCCCAAGCTCTAGAGAATGTGACCCTGTTGCAGTTTTTGAGAGTGTATTCCTCATGAGGTTTCAGCATGTTTTCTAGGAACCAAGCTAACATCTTTCTAAGTGAAAGCAACAACATTCACCCAGGTTAGAGGTCCACTGCCCCCTCACACCCTTCACCTTGCAAGTTCTGCTGGCCTTGGGGTCAGGATTTGGGTGGCACCCCAGTTGGGAGACCCTGGCCTGATCCCCTAACCTGTGGGTTCCTACCTGGCTGCAGCTGCTCGAAGTCCATCAACATCCTGTAGGCTGTGCAGGGATTGACACCCAGGGTGGCAGCGCTCTCAAGAGGGATGTCACTCGGAACTTGGATCAGTGCTTCCTCGCTGAACACGGCCTCAGTCCGCCAGGTTCCTGAGTCAGGGGATGAGGCCAGGATCATAAGGAAGGAGCCCTGTGCACATTCAACCCCAGCTCACCCTCTCCGGTGAATGGGCATCCAGGATAGTGGACTTCAAGTAATGCTTAGAAAAAGAAGAAAATCTGGACGTTCCTCTGAATGTCTGACACCTCATAATAATTCCGCAAAATAGACAGTTATTCTTTTTTGTTTTTTGGAGACAAAGTCTCGCTCCATAGCCCAGGCTGGAGTGCAATGGTGTGATCTTGGCTCACTCCAACTTCCGCCTCCTGGGTTCAAGTGATTCTCATAGCGCAGCCCCTTGAGTAGCTGGGATTACAGGTGTGCACCTCTGTATCTGTCTAATTTATGTATTTTTAGTGGAGACAGGGTTTTGCCTTGTTGGTCAGGCTGGCCTTGAACTCCTGGCCTCAGGTGATCCTCCCGCCTTGGCCTCCCAAAGTGCTGGGATTACATGCATAAGCCACTGTGCCCGATCCAAAATAGGTAATCTTATCTTAAACATGTAGTAAAAATGGGGTGTGGTGGCTATCAGCACTTTGGGAGGCCAAGGTGGGAGGACCACTTGAGGCCAGGAGCTCAGGACCAGCCTGGGCAACATAGTGAGACCCTGTCTCTACAAAAAATTAAAAAGAAAAAATTAGCTGGGCACAATGGATTCCCCTGTAGTCCTGGCTTCTCATGAGGCTGGGGTAGGAGGATTGCTTGAGCCCAGTAATTCGAAGACACAGTGAGCCATGATTGTGTGACTGCACTCCAGCCTGGGTGACACAGCAAGACCCTGCCTCAAAAAAACTCAAAAAACAAAAAACAAACCAAAACAAAAAATTCCAAATGCCATTGTATGGGTGATTCATGGATGCTGCTTCTCTGAGTTACATTAGATTTAGCTAATGTCACAGTACAGGTAGTTAATGATCTCAAACTACTGCAATCTAAGGGTAAGATACTAGTAACATTACCACCAAGGCAGGAGAAGCTGGAAAACCCCCTTTTCCCTACACAGTTTCATTCTTCTCAACCAGGGCAGGTTGACTCAGGTGGTTTTAGGGAACAAAGCAAGAAAGTAGAAGTCGGCTGGGCGCGGTGGCTCATGCCTGTAATCCCAGCACTTTGGGAGGCCAAGGCAGGTGAATCACAAGGTCAGGAGAGTGAGACCATCCTGGCTAACATAGTGAAACCCTGTCTCTCCTAAAAATACAAAAATTAGCTGGGTATGGTGGCACACGCCTGTAATCCCACCTACTCGGAGGCTGAGGCCAGAGAATCACTTGAACCTGGGAGGTGGAGGTTGCAGTGAGCCAAGATTGCACCATTGCACTCCAGCCTGGGTGACAAAGCAAGACTCTGTCTCAAAAAAAAAAAAGGCTGGGCGTGGTGGCTCACGCCTATAATCCCAGCACTTTGGGAGGCCAAGATGGGTGGATCACGAGGTCAAGAGATTGAGACCATCCTGGTCAACGTGGTGAAACCCCGTCTCTACTGAAAATACAAAAATTAGCTGGGCATGGTGGCGCACACCTGTAATCCCAGCTACTCAGGAGGCTGAGGCAGGAGAATTGCCTGAACCCGGGAGGTGGAAGTTGCGGTAAGCCGAGATCACGCCATTGCACTCCAGCCTGAGTAACAAGAGCGAAACTCTGTCTCAAAAGAAAAAAAAAAAGAAAAGAAAAAGAAAAAGAAAAAAGAAAAGAAAAGAAAAAAAGGCCAGGTGAGGTGGCTCATGCCTGTAATCCCAGCACTTTGGGAGGCGGAAGTGAGTGGATCACCAGGTCAAGAGACTGAGACCATCCTGGCCAACATGGTGAAACCCCGTCTCTACTAAAAATACAAAAATTAACTGGGCATGGTGGCGCGCGCCTGTAGTCCCAGCTACTTGGGAGGCTGAGGCAGGAGAATTGCTTGAACCTGGGAGGTGGAGGCTGAGTGAGCTGAGATTGTGCTACTGCACTCCAGCCTGGCGCCTGGCGACGAAATGAGACTCTGTCTCAAAAAAGAAAGTAGAAGTCAAGGGCACAGGTAGTTTTGCTATTCTGCTTGTTTGAGAAAATTGCTGTCACTGAGTTTGTTACTCTGATGTGTAAGTGGCATAGGCAAGAACAGCCTGACTGGCCTCCTCCAGGAGCTACTGTAGAAATCAAATGAGATGAGGAAATGAAAAAATTCTGTAAGCTGGAAAGAAACGAGCATCAACCCCCAGCCCACATTCCAGTTCCAGACAAAGGAATTCTAGAACGTCAGTACTGAGAAGGCTCTTATCCAGCACTGACTTTGAACCCCTCATGCAATAAGGGAGGAAATGAGGAAGTGACTTGCCCAGAGCCCCCTGGCTTATCTGGGCAGAACTGGAGCTAGAACCTGGGTATCTGGGCTGCCTTCCTTCCATCTACAGATATCTGTCTTGCACCCAGGCACTTGAACACAGACATGTCCCTTACTTTCATTCTAGTGGAGTTGAACAGGTGGAAAACAAAGTAGGCTCATGTCTGTGGTCCCAGCTACTTGGGAGGCTGAGGCATGAGAATTGCTTGGACCCAGGAGGTGGAGGTTGCAGTGAGCCAAGATCACACCACTGCACTCCAGCTGGGTGACAGTGAGACTCAGTTTCAAAAGAAAAAAAATGATAATGATAAATTATAAAGAGACAGTAACAGCAAGAAAATTACTTTAGATGGAAGTCAAGGATACTTCTCTGGGGAGGTGACAGGCTAAGAGTGAAAGGATAGAGGTGCTACCCACTCAGAGCACACAAAGAACACCGTAGGCAGGGGATGCAGCTAATGCAGACACTACAGCAGGACAGACACAGGACTGGGATGGGATGACTCTGCACGGCAGGGCAGAGAGTGATGGGAAGAGCAGCCTGAGACATGGCTGGCTTGGCTGATGCAGCAGAGGCTGGGCAGGCGACGTTAAGACTTTCAGAATCCTAACCCACAGTCACCATGGGTTCCGCTGTGAATTCGTACATACACATACATGAATATGTAAGTAACACAAGCCCGTGTTTCACAGAATACTTACCCTTACTACGTGTGAGGTACTCTGCTACTTTTTATTCTTTTGTGCTCAACTTTAATTTTAAAAAGTGCTGGCCAGGAGCAGTGGCTCATGCACATAATCCCAGCACTTTGGGAGGCCGAAGTGGGCAGATCATCTGAGGTCAGGAGTTCCAGACCAGCCTGACCAACAAAGAGAAACCCCCATCTCTACTAAAAATACAAAAATTAGCCAGCTGGGTGTGGTGGCTCGTGCCTGTAATCCCAGCACTTTGGGAGACCGAGGCGGGCGGATCACGAGGTCAGGAGTTCGAGACTAGCCTGGCCAACATAGTGAAACCCTGTCTCTACTAAAAACACAAAAATTAGCTGGGCGTGGTGGCATGCGCCTGTAGTCCCAGCTTCTCAGGAGGCTAAGTCAGAATCACTTGGACCTGGGAGGTGGAGGTTGCAGTGAGTCAAGACCACGCCATTGTGCTCCAGCCTGGGTGACAGGGCAAGACTCTGTCTCAAAAATAAAAATAATAAAAATAAATAAATAAATTAGCTGGGCGTGTTGGTGTATGCTTATAATCCCAGCTACTTGGGAGTCTGAGGCAGGAGAATCGCTTGAACCCGGGAGGGGGAGGTTGCAGTGAGCTGAGACCACACCATTGCACTCCAGCCTGGGCAACAAGAGTTAGATTCTGTCTCAAAAAAAAAAAAAAAAGTGCTATTTGCAACTCACTAGATTGATTTCTCGAATGGGTCACAACCTGCGGTACAAAAACATGACCTCAGCGCCGTGGTATGGAGGGCTGATCTTGTTTTAGTGAATGAGTGAGTGAGAAGCCTCTAACAAGCTTTAAAAGGAGGCTGAGACGATCTGATGTCTGCTTTAAGATCACTTTATTGCTGGGTGAAGACTGTGGGGTGGGGAGGGGAAGCATGAAAGTGGGAGGTCTTTGCGGGGTTTGAGGTATGAGACGATGGCTGCCTAGACAGGGATTTTGGCAGTGCAGATAAGGAAGAGAAGACGGATTCGAGTTCTGTTTTAAAGACAGAATCAATAGGATTTGGTGAGGACTGGGTGAAGGGTCTGCACTCACGCAGGCAGGACCTTGTATGAAGAAGAGCTGAAGAGGGTAGGCCTTGGAGTCAGGCAGAGAGACTCCAGCCTTGGTTCCACTGTGTCCTCACGATGTCACCTTAGGGAAATTACCTGGAGCCTTGTTGGCTCAGTGTCTGGTCACTGTGGCAGGTTGGGGCCCTTGGCCTATGCTTCCAAAGCTCTCAGGCGTACCTGCTCACTATCCAGTTGCTGGGATTCTAATGGTGTCCTGGTCCTATGCGGGTCAGTTGTGGGAAGCAGGGGGCAGCATGGGTAATCACTAATTGTGCTACAGGAAATGGGGATGTCAATGTGAGCTTTAGGGACCAGGAACTGGAGATGGGAGGCAGGAACACTTTTTATTAAAGGCTGTGTCAACCTAGAGTAGGTCTATGGCTGAGAAAATAAAACTGAAAAGGCGAAGGATCCCTCTGGAATCCAGAAGTGTGCCAGCTTCCTGTGGGTTTCCCCCAGACTAGTGTTCAAATCATTGTTCCCATTCAAATCAGCTAACATTTACTGCACTCTACCCCACACCAAATGCTTAGCGCAGGGCTTTCCATGTATGATATCCAGGGTCTTTTCTAATTCCCCATATGGCATGACAATGGAAATCCAGCCCTTGATATGGATTTCTGGGGCTTAGGAGTCCCTAATCCTTTTCTCAAGAGACTCTGGGTGGGAGGGGGGCAGCACCCATGGTCAGAGACTAGGGTTTTCAGGTTTCAAGTAGAACTCTTAGGCTTGAAGTTGGAGAGACCTGCTTAAAAACCCTGGGTCTGCCACTCACTATTGTGTGACTCTGAATGATCACTTCACTTTTTTTGAATTTCCATTGTCCTAATCCGTGAGATGCAGAGAATAACACTTATATCATAGCATGAAGATTAAACTAAATGACATTTGTACAGACTATCACGATGTCCTGTGCACAGTGGGTGTGTAACACACATAGTTTTTCTTTAATAATACTAATTCCCAGACCTTAGCTCTGAGGATTCCCAAGTCCTCACTCATATGCAACTGACTCTTAACCATCTCCATTATCTAACTTGGGGGTCAGCAAACTGTGGCCTGGGGGCCAAATCTGGCTCACCACTTGTTTTTGTAAATAGTGTTTTTTTTGGTTTTGAGACAAGAATCTTGCTCTGTTGCCCAGGTTGGAGTGTGGGTGCGCTGGCTCCATTTCAGCTTACTGCAACCTCTGCTTCCTGGCCTCAAGCTATCCTTCCATGTCAACCTCTCCAGTGGCTGGGACTACAGGTGTGTGTCACCACGCCTGGATAATTTTTTGTAGAGATATACTTTCACCAAGTTGCCCAGGCTGTTCTTGAACTCTTGGACTCAAGCAATCTGCCCGCCTCGGCCTCCCATGCTGGGATTACAGGCATGAGCCATTGCACCCGGTCCTGTAAATAAAGTTTTACTGCAACGCAGCCATGCTCCCTCACTTGTTCACATATTGTCTATGGCTGTTTACAATAATAGAGTTGGTAGCCACAAAGATGGTATAGCCTACAAAGCCTAAAATATTTACTATTTGGCCCTTTAAGATAAAAGTTTGCCAACTCCTGATCTAATGCATATAGAAATTTAGCATTTGCAAAGATCACTACATATATTCTCTCAGTTGAGTTGCATAAGAGTCTGCTGAGACACACTAGGCAGTGACTATTAGTTCCATTTTCGAGATGAAAAAACTGAGGCTCAAGGTAGCTGTGACTTACATCAGGCCATAGAGGGCTGGAAAGAGAACCTGCCCCTGATTCCAAAGCCAGTGCTCTTTCTACTGCTCTGTGCTTCCTCCGGAAGGTTTTGCATATTTCCCAAGGAGAAAGTCAGTTGGCAAAGATCTATCCACACTATCTGGTCTAGTCTCCCCTGGGATTGGCTGCATGTGGGAAAAGGCTGGCTGTGGGCTCAGCAACATCTGGGCAGCTCAGAACCATGAAAAATGACCAAGCTGTGGCCAGCTGAGAACTTCTGTGTTTAAGAGTTGCCACTCTTACTAAATGGCAGTCTTCATGAGAAGAAAGACCATGTCTGTTCACTGCTGTGTCCTCGAGTCCAGCATGCTTCAGGTGCTCACAAAATGTTTACTGAATATACTGAGTTAACTGCAGTCCTCACAATTATTAAATCCTCATCCTCTCTTGCTGGCACCTTGTTAAAAGACTCACTTTTGGCTGGGTGTGGTGGCTCACGCCTGTAATCTCAGCAGTTTGGAAGGCCGAGGTGAGCAGATCACCTGAGGTCAGGAGTACGAGACCAGTCTAGACAACATGATGAAATCCCGTCTCTACTAAAAACACAAAAATTACTGGGTGTGGTGGTGGCTGCCTGTAATCCCAGCTACTCAGGAGGGTGAGGCAGGAGAACTGCTTGAACCTGGGAGGCAGAGGTTGCAGTGAGCCAAGATTGCGCCAACCTGGGCAACAGAGCGAGACTCGGTATCAAAAGAAAAAAAAAAAAATCACCTTTTCTCCAGGGAGGAGTCCCTGTTCTGGGCAGCACCCCCTCCACCACACGTATAATTACCCATACACTGGCACACCTATAATTACCCACATACCTGGCAGATACCCTTTATTCTTCTCTGCTCCAAACTGAAAGTATTGCCAAGTCCTGTTACATTAGCTCAACTCCACTCTCTCTTCTCCAGCCCTATGGCACTGTCTTGTTCATATCCTTCATTATCTGAAGCCTGAGTTGTTTGTCCACCTCCTCACTGGCTTTCTGCCTTTCCTGAACAATGGTTTCCAGACCATTCTCTGTATTGCGCAAATCCTAGCAAATCATCCCTCAACTCTCCGTTGGTTCCCCTCGCACTGTGGATGCAGGCCCACCGTGACCCAGCCCCAGCCTACCTTTCCAGCTGCATCTCCCTTCTCTCCCACTCCCACCCAGGAGCCAGCCACCCTGAGCTACCTGTAGTTCTCTGCCATTGCTGTGCCTTCTCTCATCACTTCCGTTCACACATGCTCTGCTCCCTGCCTGGGAAGCCCCAGTGGCCGCACTCCAGCAGGTCTTCCAGACTGAGTTCAAGCATCACTTCTCTGGGTAGCTTTTCTTAAGGCTTTCCAAGATAGAGGACTCTTCTCTTTGTTTCAATCCTGTGATTATAGCACTTGCACTACTGTATTGTATTAAGTGTTGTTTTTCCATTCCTGGTCCTCCCACTGCCAGCCAAGAGCACTCTGAGGGCAGGAACTATCTGGCCATCTTGACAGGACCTTCACTCAGCACAGGGGCTACCCCAAAGCACTGGCATCAGGATCAAGTGAATCCTTCCAGCTCTCCATTTGCTCGAACCGCTGAGTTCTTTCACCACTAGGTGGGTGCAGGAGATGGTGGAGTCATTCTCGGCAGCCTCCCTGAGCTCAGAAAGTGAAGAGCTTGTAGTGACTCCTGTTACTGTTTTTCCCTGCCTGGTATCTTTTTCTTTCTACAGGTGCACCTTCCTAATCTCTGGGGCTCACAACTGCAGGGCCCCACCCCACCCCAAGGGACTGCTTCAGAGATGGGCAAGGCCCATTCAGGGCCCTTCTGGGGGATGAATATGGCTGTGGGGGAAATGACTGTGGAGGATGTGCTCATTTGCTTGTTTTTAGGGTGATATGAACCTCGGGCTGCTGGTGGCCATCTGTGAGAGTGGATCTGAATTCCAACTCCACCATTTTTGGCTGGGTGACCTTGGACAAACTGCTTTGACAGTTTAGTTTTCCTTTGCATTTCCTGTTGTATAACCTGCAAAATTGGAATGATGGAGTATCCACCTCACGTTGTGGGAACCACTGAGTTAACATACATGAAGTGCTTAGAGCAGTGCCTGGCACAAAGAGAGTGGCCAGTAAGTACTTGTTGCTTTGATTATATCAATATGTGGGGAGATCTCGTCTGAGGACAAGTGAGAGACACTTTTTGGATCCAACTGAACCCAAAGCTTTCAATCTGTTACACTTAACAGTTCCACAAATCAGTTAACTTCATCTCTTTTTTTTGAGATGGAGTCTCACTCTGTCGCCCAGGTTGGAGTACAGTGGCATGATCACTGCAACCTCCTCCTGGGTTCAAGTGATACTCCTGCCTCAGCCTCCTGAGTAGCTGGAACTATAGGTGTGTGCCATCATGCCTGGCGAATTTTTGTATTTTTAGCACAGACAGGGTTTCACCATGTTGGCCAGTCTGGTCTCAAAGCCCTGATCTCAGGTGATCTGCCTGCCTTGGCCTCCCAAAGTGCTGGGATTACAGGCATGAGCCACCGTGCCCAACCTTAACTACTTCTTCTTTTTTCTTTTTTTTTGAGATGGAGTCTCACTCTGTTGCCCAGGCTGGAGGGCAGTGGCATGATCTCGGCTCACTGCAACTTCCACCTCCCGACTTCAAGCAATTCTCCTGCCTCAGCCTCCTGAGTAGCTGAGACTACAGGCGCATGCCACCATACCTGGCTAATTTTTGTATTTTTAGTAGAGATGGGGTTTCACCATGTTGGCCAGGCTGGTCTCAAACTCCTGACCTCAGGTGATCCACCCACCTCGGCCTCTCAAAGTGCTGGGATTATAGGCATGAGACACCATGCCCAGCCAACTTCTTTTTTTAAAGCAAGTTTGAGCTGGGACTATGTAAGTTACAACCCAGAAGATCCTAACACTGGCGCGTGTAGTGGGAACCCAGGAGAAAGAATCTAGTGGGTACTGTCATCTTACTGTTTGAGTTTGGCCAGGGCTTTACTTCTCAAGCTTCAGTTTATGTCTGATGGGTGGATAATAACCGCCCTGCTTCCCTCTTGTAGCTGCTGTGAGGATCTATGTGTATAACAGATGTGCCTCAAAAACTGTTAAATGCTAAAAAACAAAACTCACCTATGACTCCTTACAATATATCAAAGAAAATCCTACTCATTAGCTTGGCTTGGGCAGAGCCTTAGCCCATGTGGACCCAAGCTACCTTTTTTAAAAAAAAATAGAGACAGGGTCTCACTCTGTTACCCAGGCTGGAGTGCAATGGTGCGGTCATAGCTCAGTGTAACCTGGAACTCCTGGGCTCAAGTGATGGAACCTACCTTTCTGGCCTTCTTTCTCACTTGTGCAATGCTCTCCCATATGCAAACCCTCTGCTGAGGCTATAGTGGATTTTCCACCATTTCCCAATCTCACTTTTGTGTCTTTGCTCATTTTACATCCTCCACATGAAATGACTTTTGGTTCACCTCTATGTATAAACAAAATTCAGGCTGGGCAGCGCTCACGCCTGTAATCCCAGCACTTTGGGAGGCTAAGGTGGGTGGGTCACCTGAGGTCAGGAGTTCGAGACCAGTCTGGCCAACAAGATGAAACCCCTTCCCTACTAAAAATACAAAAATTAGTTGGGTATGGTGGTGTGTGCCTGTAATCCCAGCTACTTGGGAGGTTGAGGCAGGAGAATTGCTTGAACCCAGGAAGCAGAGGTTGCAGTGAGCTGAGATCTTGCCACTGTACTCCAGCCCGGGTGACAGAGTGAGACTTTGTCTCAAAAAAAAAACAAAACAAGGCTGGGTGCGGTGACTCATGCCTGTAATCCCAGCACTTTGGGAGGCTGAGGTGGGCAGATCAGCCGAGGTCAGGAGTTCGAGATCAGCCTGGCTAACATGGTGAAACTCTGTCTCTATTAAATATATAAAAATTAGCTGGGTGTGGTGGCTCATGTCTATAACCCCATCTACTCAGGAGGCTGAGGCATGAGAATTGCTGGAACCCAGGAGGTTGAGGATGCAGTGAGCTGAGATCACACCACTGCACTCTAGCCTGGGCGACAGTGAGACTCAGTCTCAAACAAAACAAAACAAAACAACACAACAAAAAAACCCCACAAAACAAAACAAAATTCATCCTTCAAAGGTCCAGTCCAACGAAGCCTTCTCCATGAGGACTTTTCTGATCCTTCCCCAAGACTGCTTCCCTCACACACACACAAGCACACAGAGAAGAGCCAGATGTGCCTTCTGTTTCCTGTGAACTTCAGCACTCCCTTTATTATTGGGTCCAGGTTTAAATATTTCTTTGGTTAGATATGAGTCTCCTGGAGGGCAGGGACCAGATATCTAACTGTATTCTCTGTTGCACCATGCAGCAGGGATTTAGGGATTCTGAGAATTAGCTATAATCAGCATGGGCCAGAGGAGATAAGAACACATGTGCATCACCTCCAGAGCAAACAAACAGAATTCTTTTCTCCTTTAGCTTCCACCCCTGCTGGAGGCAGGTATATGGACATAATAATAAACCCTGCATTACCCAGGTACACTGAGCCAAGTGGATGTCTACAGTTGGTGAAATAGCATCTGGAAGAGCAAAAAGGCGGCTGACACCTGGAAAAACTCACCCAAACCAGCATTTGCGGGAATCACCCAGTCTCCTGGCTTCAGCCCGGTCACACTGCTGCCCACCGCTACCACCTGGGCAACACCTTCGTTCCCTCCAACAGCAGGCAGTTTGGGAAGGAGGCCGTAGTTTCCTGAGGGAGAAGAGCATGAAAAGGTCAATCAGTGATGTTTGGGCAGTGAAAGAGCATGGGCTTCAGTTCAGGCCATCCTATGCCTGATCTGGGATCTGCTTTGGACTGTCTGCATAACCAACCTCTGAGTCTTAGCTTGCTCGTCTATATAGGGGGACAATATTCTTTGGTGTTCATGGTTATTATGAAGATCAGATAACACACAAAATGAGACCAGCATGTCGCAGGCACTTCACAATGCTTGCTTTACTC
This sequence comes from Aotus nancymaae, assembly GCF_030222135.1. Taxonomy (NCBI): domain Eukaryota; kingdom Metazoa; phylum Chordata; class Mammalia; order Primates; family Aotidae; genus Aotus; species Aotus nancymaae. Next base: position 25,801,550 of record NW_026988467.1, read on the forward strand.
CCCACTGCAATCTTCTCAAAAAAGCCTCACATTCCAGAAAAGGGAGGCCAGACAGGGCTGACACAGCCTGCAGACGGCTCATCTGGAGAACAGCTGCGGCTAATCACAGGCATTTCACACCCACACCTGAGGAGGAATGAAAACGAGGTGGCAGCTGAGCAAAAAAGCCAATTAACATAAGCCACAGAAACCAAGGTTACCTTGGATCATATTTATGTCAGATGGATTGATAGGGGCCGCCAGCATCTTCACGAGGACGTCTGATCCTCCCACAGCAGCTAGCTCCAGGTTCTTCAGTCTAAGCACAAAGCCAAAGGGAGATGTTCATGTCACCCAGGCTAGATTGGGTGTTTCGCTCCAATCATCTCCCCAAAGTAGGTCAGGCAAGATTTCTGAGCTGCCATGTGTGCCCAGGAATAACAGTTCTGTTATAAAAGAGAGGTGCCATAAGAAATCAACACAGGAGGCTGGGTATGGTGGCTCACGCCTGTAATCCCAGCATTTTGAGAGGCCGAGACAGGCGGATCTGAGGTCAGGTGTTCGAGACCAGCCTGGCCAACATGGCGAAACCCTGTCTCTACTAAAATACAAAAATTAGCTGGGCATGGTGGTGGGCACCGATAATCTCAGTTACTTGGGAGGCTGAGGCAGGAGAATCACTTGAACGTGGGAGGCAGAGGTTGTAGTGAGCTGAGTTTGCATCACTGCACTCCAGTGTGGGGGACAAAACAAGACTTCATCTCAAAAAAAAAAAAAAAATCAGGCCGGGCGCGGTGGCTCACATCTGTAATCCCAGCACTTTGGGAGGCCGAGGCGGGTGGATCATGAGGTCAAGAGATTGAGACCATCCTGGTCAACATGGTGAAACCCTGTCTCTACTAAAAATACAAAACAAAATTAGCTGGGCATGGTGGCACGTGCCTGTAATCCCAGCTACTCAGGAGGCTGAGGCAGGAGAATTGCCTGAACCCAGGAGGCGGAGGTTGCGGTGAGCCGAGATCACACCATTGCACTCCAGCCTGGGTAACAAGAGCGAAACTCCGTCTCAAAAAAAAAAAAAAAAAAAAAAGAAAGGAGATCTGCCAACCAGATAGTGCTGGTCAGTGTACTAGACCCATGGGGCCTGTGACTTTTTATCACCAGAGACTGCTTGCTTGCTTTCTTCACACCCCTAAGATTTCATGTCCCTCTGCCCAAATGCATTTATTAATAATTCATTTTTACTTACCCAAGACACATATAACTGCCAACAAGGGGTTCTTAGCATTAGGCAACAGTATCATCAAACTAAGCTGATGTAATTCCACCTACTTCCTGCAGAAATCCAATCTTTTAATTACACCGGACACTTCATCTTGCAGTAAAAGTGTGATTTTCAATAAATGTTTTGTAATAGCCAGGCATGGTGGCTCACGCCTGTAATCTCAGCATTTTGGGAGGCTGACGCAGGTGGATCATGAGGTTAGGGGGTCGAGACTAGCCTGGCCAACATAGTGAAACCCCATCTCTACTGAAAATACAAAACTTAGCTAGGTGTGGTAGCATGTGCCTGTAGTCCCAGCTACTCAGGAGGCTGAGGCAGAAGAATCACTTGAACTCGGAAGGTGGAGGTTGCAGTGAGCTGAGATTGTGCCACTGTACTCTAGCCTGGGTGACAGAGTAAGAGTCCATTAAAAAAAAAAAAAGGAAATGTTTTGTACTAAGTAATAATGGAGACAGGTATTTATTATACACCAGGTCCTGTGCTAAGATGTTTAAATACATGATCTAAGATGCAACGCTTCTATGAGGAAAATATTAATATTCCCACGCTATCAAGTAGGAAACAGAGGCTCCTAGGGATTATGAAATTTATACTGGGTAAGATAACTGCTAAGTGGCAGGGCTCATAATTTCAAAATTGGTGCTCTCGTTAACTTTGCTCTACATCAGCACCCTAAAATTAGTTTGGAAATTCCCTCAACCACCTATAAGAACTCTTGAGGATCTGGGGACCCAAACTGGGAATCCCTATACTGGATCATGACCAAAATAAAGGAGGACATGTCTTACCATGACTGAGAAACAGGTGCAAAAAACCAATAGATAAACTCTACAGAAAATGGTTAACTAGGAAGGAGTTGATGACCAGGGCAGAAATAATACAGAAACGGCTTTTAAAACTAAGTATTAAGGAATGTATGTATTTACACGTAGCTGGAGGAGGGAGAGTCCTTGTAATAGTAATAACTACTGTTTATTCAGTGCTTACTAGTCAGCCACATTACTAAGTGCTTTACCTGCCAGCTTTCCTATTACAATAGCTCTCATACTATTGTTCTGATTTTATAGTTGATGAACAAAAGCTGTAAGAGGTAAATAACTTGCTCACAACCACTAAAAGTAGCAAGTGGCTGACCTGATTTGAACCTGGCAGTATGATCTAGAGAAGCCCTTGGTAAGGGGCTGACTCCACACCAAGCAGAGGGCAGTGAAATGAACACAGGCCGGGACCGGTTGCAGTTGCCTTATGGGGAAATTAAGGGAGTGCTAACAGGTGGGCACCACGGCCTTCCTACCAGACTAAGCAAGGAGGCATCAGCCCAGATAGCGATGTTTCACTCTCGACCTGTTTATTAAATCTGCATTCAAAAGAAAAATCCTGTGGATCACGAAGTCAGGAGTTTGAGACCAGCCTGGCCAACATGGGGAAACCTCATGTCTACTAGAAATACAAAAACTAGCTGGGTGTGCACCTGTAATCCCAGCTACTTGGGAGGCTGAGGCAGGAGAATCTGGAAGGCAGAGGTTGCAGTGAGCCGAGATTGTGCCATTGCACTCCAGCCTTGGCAACAAGAGCAAGACTCCGTCTAAAAAAAAAAAAAAACAAAAAACAAAAAAAAAAAGAAAAATCCTGCCCAGAGCAAGTGAATTTTGGACTAGCTGTCCTTTATATTATCCACAGTGCTTCTCTCCTGCATTTTCACAGATAATCAGGGTTTTTCTGTAAGCCGACAAAGTTCATGTGCTCAAGCTGTTTAAAGACATTTTTTTCTGCACATTTTCCATATAGTTTTCTTAGAGCCCAGATTGTCTTTTCCACAGCTTCTCTACGAAGCAAGGAATTCAACTCATCCTTCAAGGCCCAGTTCAAAGTTTACTTCCCTTAAGATATCTTTCGACCCTCATCCAGTCGAGAAAAAAAAAAAAAATCACTTGCTCGGTGCTCCCATTGTACAGAATTATGTAACATGTTATTTAAGACTATCTCACGGTTTACTAATTTTTAGTTTGTGAAGCCTTTTCATACATTTTTGTCAATTGATCAGGACAAGACAGAGATTCACAATCCCTTTTCAAAACTCTTGGAGTCATGTATTATCTACACTCCCAGTGGGGACTGTTGCAGCACCCTGGGATCAGACACACGAACATTTCTGCAGCAAAGTGTAGGAATACTCATGCTAAGTGAGGTGAATAAAGACCACATGAAAACCTCATGTTAGATCAGGTTTCCTTCACATGAGTTATAGAAAAAAACTGGCTGGGCGTGGTGGCTCATGCCTGTAATCCCAGCACTTTGGGAGACTGAGTCGTGCAGATCACAAGGTCAAGATTGAGACCATCCTGGCCAACATAGTGAAACCCCATCTCTACTAAAAATACAAAACTTAGCTGGGTGTGGTGGTGCATGCCTGTAATTCCAGCTACTCAGGAGGCTGAGGCAGGAGAATCGTTTGAACCTGGGAGGTGGAGGTTGCAGTGAGCCGACATCGTGCCACTGCACTCCAGCCTGGTGACAGAGCAAGGCTTCGTATCAAAAAACAAAACAAAACAAAAAACTGTCAGCTTCCAGAGCTTTCAGGATTTTGGAACTGCAGATACAAATTTAGATTTGGATTCAGGTCTTTCAGACTCTGAGTTCGGAGCCGTTTTTACGAATCACTTAGTTTTGTACTCGGAATGTGTGTGTATTATGCTGTCGCCTTGTTAGACTGTGAGCTCCTAGAGGGCAGAGAACTATTAGTCTTAACTCACTGTTGAGCACATGTCTGGGATCAAACTCTTCTCTCTAGTGAGAAAATGTGGCGTAAGTGCCAGTCATGGCCGGGCATGGTGGCTCACGCCTGTAATCCCAGCACTTTGGGAGGCCGAAGCATGTGGATCACCTGAGGTCAGGAGTTAAAAACCAGCCTGGCCAACATGGTGAAACCCTGTCTCTATTAAAAAAATACAAAAATCAGCTGGGCGTGGTGGTGTGCATCTGTAGTTCCAGCTACTTGGGAGGCTGAGGCAGAAGAATTGCTTGAACCCGAAAGGCAGAGGTTGCAGTGAGCTGAGATCATGCCACTGTACTCCAGCCTGGGTGGGGAAAAAAAAGTGCCAGTCATTTAGGAAATCAGGGGCAGGGCCCAAGCCAAAGGGACTTAGCTATTTGTACTTGCTCTTCCTGGTTCTAGGCTGTTTAGGAAAATACCCATGAAAGATGAGCTCAAATAAAAATGGAGATTATCCTTAAGAGAATTCAGTCTAGGCATACCCATCAAATGTGCATTGGGACTGCACTTGTTAAAAATCTAGATGACCGTGGTCAAGATGAGAATACAGGTAGATCTCAGTTCGTAAATGATGGGATGAGCACGAATCTGGAGTGAAGCAGGCAGCCCTGGGTTTGAATCATACCTTGGTTATTTATCAGCTAGATATACCTCAGAATATTCCTCTGTAAAATGGGATAACACAAGAACCCAGTTCATAGGATTCAATGAGTTAATGTATGTAAAGCATTTATGGTAGTACCTACACAGTAGATGCTGAGAAAATGACAGCAGTTATCAGTTGTAGAAATACCCAAGGAAACCTTTGAAACAGTTCCCTGGTTATATCTCTGACAAGAGTCACTGAGTCACTGAAAGCAAGACAGCACCTTTCCGGAAAATTCAAGTAAACGTAATTCAACAAATATTTATTGACAGTCGAAGTGTGAGATACTGTGCCAAGAGGTTTCATGATGAATAAAGGTGGGCATGGTAGCATGCACCTGCAGTCGCAGCTACTTGGGAGGCTGAGGAAAAAGGGTTGCTTGTGCTCAGGAGTTCAAGGCTATGGCGTACCATCAGCACACCTGTGAATGACCACTGCGCTCTAGCCTGGGCAACAGGAAATCCTGGCTCAGGAAAAAAAATAAATCCCCTTCCCAGGGCCTTGACGGACTGGGAACCCATCCGTGGAAACACTGGGAGAAGAGCTATAACAGAGGGAGGCTCGTGGTGCTAAAGTTGGCTGCCAGCGTCTAGCCTGGTGGGAGGAAGAAAACAGATTAGAAAAGGGTCTTGGAAGAAACGATACTGTGGTTTGGTTTGAAGGATAAACAGGCATTTACAGGGTGGACTGAGAAAAGACAAAAGGTTTTCCTGCCGGAGGGAATGACAAAGAATCTGACCCGAGAGTAGGACAGGCAACAGGTGTGGTCTGTGTAAGAGCCATGAGAATGGAGAGGAGGACTGGATAACATAAAATCTCTTAAATAAGCGACACTGATGTCGCTTGGTGACCAATTCCATGTGGCGGCAGGGAAGGGAAGTCTTTGATGGCTCCAAGGCCTCTGGCTCAGACAACTGAATGCTGGGCTAGGGAGGAAGGAAGAGTAGATTTGGAGAGGGGACACAGGTGACCTGCAGTATGCATACAGAGCAGAGCGCTCAGGCTGGACACACAGAACTGTGAGTCGGCTGGGTGGGCTGAGTCTAGAGTGGAAAAACTTAATTCTGGGCAATTTCACTGAACAATGAAATGACAACTTATGCTGATGGCTTACTGAGCTCCAAGTATGCTTAACATTTTATATGCACGATGCTGTTCAGTCCTGGAAATGCCTATGTGGAGGGTGGTATCACCCCAATTTGAAGGAGAGGAAACTGAGGCTCAGAGAAATAACTGGCTCAAGCGTAAGAGGCAGGTCTTGATCTTAAGCTAGACTCCAAAATGCAGGCTGTTCAATACTATGCCAGCATTCACTACACTGTGTGTGCTGATTTTTTTCTTGGAGATACTGTTAGGTATTTCCTGGGATCCAATACGTTTAGGAAATGCTGCCTACTATGCCCCTCTTTTAAGATTCTGACTACATGTTACTCAAAAGGCTCTGAGAAGTCCCTGAGTAAAGAAACCCACGTAGCCTGTGCCATCCAGAGCTTTCCAGATTTAACACGGGCTGGGAGCACAACAGTATTTTCACGGCACAGCCTGCCTCAAACAGCAGTTTGAGAAACGATGCTCTGGGCCCCGTTCTCTTCTTTGTCTTCTGGGAAGAAGACAAATGTCAGCTTTGCATTTGAGATTCACAGAAGTGGGAGGGAAGGAGAGTAAAGAGGGCCAAGCAGGGATGAGGGTCTAGGAGACAGGAAGTTACGGTGAAGCTGTGAACACAGGTGGACGGGGCGGGGGCAGGCCCCACACTTGCTGCAAGCCTGGGGGTGGGGTGGGGGGTTCAGCTACCTCTCACCAGGGAGGCCAGCCTCGGCCTGCCCCAGGGAATGCCATCAATACCACAGACACGGCTGTTCCTGCAGACAGTGCTAACCACGTCGTCAAGGATACCATTCTGCTGAGACAGGAGGGAAAACAGGGACCATGTCTGAATTCCAAGAGTTAAACCTCTAGTGTAATGATAGCAATTTCTTCCCTGTTCTTTAAAAGAAAAAGACCTCACCAAAGGAAACAGTGGCCATGTTTCAGAGTACAAATGAGGCACCCAACCCAGCCTGGCTAGATCTCAAATTGCTTCCCCCATACCGTTCACGTCCTCCCTCTGTGAGTGTAATGGCGCCATGCAACTTGGGGGGATGCCGCTGTCCTCAATGGACAGATTCCAGCCTGGATAAGGTCACAATGGCTCCTTTGAGGCCAAGGCTGTACACCTGTGATGCCATAGGAAGTACAAGGGAGACAGAAGCAGGCAGAAGAAAGAGCCTTTTGAGAGGGGGGAAAAGAGGCCAGTACCCTGGGGACTGGCACAGCTATACTTGCTGTGTAAGGTGGGCATCAGCTAGCTCTGCTATCTTTCCTGCGCCCCACATTTAATTAGCAATCATTTGTACTTATCTTTCATCTTCTACTCAAGTACATCAAACGGTCAATATCATTTTGAGCAGAAAGAACAGGTAGGGAGAAACTGTCACTGGCCAGAGACTTTCTCAGCTGCTTAGCACACAAGCAAGAATGTTTGTGTAATCACAAGGCACTGAGCGAAGGTAACTGGCACCTCATGTGGTTCTCCCCAGTCTGTCTGCAGTCCCTCTGGTCACCAACAAGCTGCCTTCTGTGATTCAGTGAAATGTCTGGTGTGCTAGGTACACTGTTCTAGGATTTGACTAATAATTAATAAGCAGGCCACAATTGGGAAATTGTGAGGAAATGAAGTTCCTCAGCTTAGAGCTTGTAAGGGCCTGGCTCCCAGGGAACTAAAGGAGTCCTGGGCTCCCGGGGAGAGTTCCTTTCCCTGAGCAAAGCTCCTTGGTTCCAGGTGGCTTGGTGTGCTGGACACAACCACACCCTCCCTGCGTCTCTTCCAGCTTCCAGGACTCCCACCATTCAGGACTCATCTTTCGGCTCTTTAGCACACTCATTTTGAACTGAAGGAATCAGAGGCTTAGGGTAACTTCTGGAAGTTTCTATCCAGTTGGCAAAGAAACCTTTTCCCAACCTCCTCAATTCCCTACTTTCCCTCAAATAAGAGAATCGGAAAGTTTGTGGGCCCCGTGATATTCTACATCTGCTGATGCCAGGGAAACTCCACTACAAGCACGGTCTGTCACTCAGCTTGCTGACGGCCAGCTCTTGGGGGCACAGTCCCTGCCTGCAGCTGCTGGGATCTCTCTGACAGGTAAAAACACAACTGTGCAGCTCTTGTCTGGTTGGAGGCTGGGAGGGCTATTGATTGTGTAACCAACCAAGGGCCAAGGGGGTCCTTGGTGAAATCTTGTGCCCTTGGTGAAATAAAGGATCCCAGATTTCAAGCCAAACCATTGCTCCTCGGAGGCTGCTGGAGCAACCATTGGCGAGCGAGCCGTTGATGCCTGCGTCACTTTCATAGAATTGTCAGAGCCGGACAACTGTTGGAACAGAGGATTCACGTCTCGTGATAATTACCATGGCTGCAGTGTTATGCCGAGAAGGACGCTGAGGCTCCATCTTGTCTTGGCAGGAAGTGGTGTCTGGGCTAATGGAATAGAGAGTGTAGGTTTTGAGGTCTGTGGAAAGGGACTGTGAAGGTCTGAATGTGACACAGGGGAGGGGGACAGCATCCATGTCCGTATCTACCACTGCTGACCTTCATTTTATCAAAGAGTTGCTGAAGATAGCTGGAGACCAGTGTGATTTCCTCACTGCCGTAATCAGTGGCAGAGGTAGGACTGGAACACAGGCAAGAAACTTCCCGAGCCACAGGTTCACCTTGTGTCATCTTTGCTTTCCTTCTCTAAAGTGAGGACTGCTCCCACATCACCCAGGGTGAGAAAGGCCAGTTCATCCCACAGAACCACTAGGAGAGGGCAAGACACAACTTGGAGTGGCACCGAGGGGTAGCTTTCTGTCCAGACTCTCTGGACAGAGGGAAAACCCCAGTTTTTTGTGCAATTCCTGGGGGATGTGCCTGCAGCTTTTACCTTCAGAGGCGACAACGAGAAAACCAGGGTAGCAGGGCTTGGCCCTAAACTGCACAGCCCAGTCTGAAGGCCAGATGGAAGGTATTGTACGAGTTATAGGACGTGGAATCTGCTTAGGCTCGAGCCCTGTGGTCTCAGGGTCGTCCCCTCTGAGTTGGTTTCAGCAGACACCTTTCTCACAGGATTACACATGAGTGCACAGTAGGCAGTCAATAAACATGGACTGACCAGACACACCATGTTTTCTCTTCTCTCTGGGTCTCTGCACATGCAGGTTCCTCTGCTTGGGACATTTCTCCACTTTCTCCCCTCATATACTGCTCACTGGATCTCTGGGGCACTCACTTTACACCGTGTCTTCAGAGAGCAGTCTCTGACTACCCCGAGGGGGTTAGGTACCCCTCTTCTGGGTGTCCGCAGCACTCTGAACACAACCCATCACAGCATTTACCCCACTAGGCAATGGTGGCCCTTCTCCTGGACTAGGCTGTGAGGCTCTGAGGGCAACCACCACATCAGATTCATCTCTGTACCCTCAGTGCCTTGCACTCAGTAAACCCTCAGAGAATACACGCTGGCCAACTTACAGTATCAATGCCTTCTGTTCCCACTCCATTCATGACCACAATAAAGAGCTCTAAACAGAGCTCCAAACCCAAAATGCTATTTTTTTCCCAAAGTACTAAAATTTGGGTTTAAAAATCAAGTCACCTGCAGAGTTTTGCTTTATATCAACTGTAAAAAGAAGAAATTCCTGAGAGTAAAGAGTGCCCTATAGTGAGAATCACAGCCTGGGGCCCCACCACCTGCCCCTCCAAAGTCCTGGCTTAAGACAGAATGGGTAGGCCAGGTGCAGGGGCTCATGCATGTAATCCCAGCACTTTGAGAGGCCAAGGTGGGCGGATCACCTGAGGTCAGGAGTTCAAGACCAGCCTGGCCAACATAGTAAAACCCTGTCTCTACTAAAAATACAAAAATTAGCTGGGCATGGTGGCACATGGCTGTAATCCCAGCTACTCGGGAGGCTGAGGCAGGAGAATCGCTTGAGCCTGGGAGGCAGAGGTTGCAGTGAGCCAAGATCATGCCACTGTACTCCAGCCTGGGCAACAGAGCCAGACTCTGTCTCAAAAAAAAAAAAAAGACAATGGGTCTATGTCCACAGGTTTTCCAGCTTAGCTTCATTTCATTTTTGTACTAGCAGCAGGCAGTTGAGAAAGCCAAGATGATCAGGATGCTGGTTTACAAAAGCCTCAGGATCCTGAAAAGGGGAGGAGAGAGAGAATAGTATTTCTAATTTTTCACAGGGTTGGGGCTGCCCTTTCTATAGCATAGAAACTTGGGACTGCCTGAATGACCTATAATTTCACCTTCTCTTCTAACCTATCTTTTTTGCAATTTTATAGTCTATCTCATTCTCAAAACTCATTTGAGACTTTGGGAGGTTGAGGCAAGAGGATCACTTGAGCTCAGGGGTTTGAGATCATTTTGGGTAACATGGTGAAACTCCATCTCTATTTTTTATTTAAAATATTTTTTAAAGTTTATTAAAAAAAAAAAAATCATTCGGGCCAGGCGCGGTGGCTCACCTGAGGTCAGGAGTTCAAGACCAGCCTGGTCATCATGGTGAAACCCCATCTTTAAAAAAAAACAAAAACCATTCGAGGTGACCACCATTGTTTCCTCAGGCCTACATCTATATATATTAGGAGCATTTAGCCCAATCCTTGCTATACAGCAGGTATACAGTAAATGAAAGCTGTTCTCACCAGAAGATCCAGAGAATGGCAAAGTTCTAAGGGAACTTTCAAGAAAAAAAGAAGGCAAGAGAAGAACTAAGAGTTTCTGGGAACTATCTTTTTTTTTTGAGACGGAGTCTCACTTTGTTGCCTAGGCTAGAGTGTAGTGGTGCAATCTTGGCTCACTGCAACCTCTGCCTCCCAGGTTCAAGTGATTCTCCTGACTCAGCTTTCCGAGTAGCTGGGATTACAGGCACCTGCCACCACGTCTGGCTAATTTTTATGTTTTTAGTAGAGATGGGTTTTGCCATGTTGGCCAGGCTGTCTCCAATTCCTGTCCTCAGGTGATCCGCCTGCCTTGGCCTCCCAAAGTGCTGGGATTACGGGGGGCCATCGCACCTGGCCCCTGGGTTTCTGGGAACTTATCTGATAGGTAATCTAGAACTATGCACAAGGGACAGTGGCAATGGAGAACTCTGAAATTTCTTGAATGCTTGCATTCTTCTGCACAGTCTTACTTTACTTAGATCTGCAGTTCAATCTTTAAAATAAAAAAGGCCCAAATATTATTTAGGGAATCCCATTTTGGAAGAAAGGGAAAGAAACTAAAGGACAGGGAAAAATGGCTTAGGAGAGAACAGCTGCAGTATTCAGGGGCCAACAGGAGTGAACACAGGGATGTGAGAACAGGAGAAACCTGGAGGCCTCCTTTTGAGGAGTTCGCAGCCTTCAGACCTGAGCAGGCTGTTCCTCGCTCCCTCCCTCCTGCTCACAGAGGTTCGGCCCACAGTGCAATCATCACAAACCACTCTAGTTCTGAGAATGCTCTGCTCAGACTCTAGGTAGTCCCATGACCCCTACCTCGTGTAACCTGACCCAGACACCCAGTTACCAGGATGTATAAAGGACACCTGATTCTTTCCGTGACAGTATGGTTACCCTAAACCTTGTAAGACATGACTACAAAGAGAATCCCAGCCTCTGGCTTCAGTCCATATGAGAACAAGTAAAGCCGCCTGAATCTGGGTCAGAAAGGAAAGTCACCCTTCTGGAGCACATGGAGAATTACTGCTTGTCTGACAGTCTGTATCCATAGGGCAGTAGTTCTCAAGCCTGGCCTGGGCAGCAGTCACCTGGAGAGCTTTTAAAAAAACAGATACTCCAAGCCATCCCAGACCCACTAAGTACCTCAGGAGTAGGGCCTAGGAATATGTACAGTAGTTTCTAAAAGCACTACAGGTCAAGCTATGTGTGGCGGTACACACCTGCAATCCCAGCTACTCAGGAGGCGGAGGCGGGAGGATCCCTTGAGCCCAGGAGCTCAAGACCAGCCTAGGCAACATGGCATGATCTCATCTCTAAATAAATAAAAGCTGTCTGATAGTCCATGTTGGCAAATTAAAAAATAAATAAATAAAAGCACTACAGATAGTGTGCTGTGAAGCCACAGTTGAATATGATGCTTTGTGGAAGTATCTTTTTTTTTTTTTTTTGAGAGGAAGTCTTGTTCTGTCATCCAGGCTGGAGTTCAATGGCATGATCTCGGCTCACTGCAACCTCCGCCTCCCGGTTCAAGCAATTCTCCTGTCTCAGCCTCCTGAGTTGCTGGGACTATAGGCGTGTACCACCATGTCCAGTTAATTTTTGTATTTTTAGTGGAGACAGGGTTTCGCTATGATTCGCCCACATAGGCCTCCCATAGTGCTGGGATTACAGGTGTGAGCCACCACGCCCGGTTGGAAGTATATTGTTTTGAGCTAGAGGGAAATTACTGAAGTTCCACAGAAGGAAATAATAGGAGCTGTTTTTTTTTTCTTTTTTTTTTTCCCTAAGTGGCACCTGCAAACAGACCAGGCTGTTCCAGCTTTCTCTGGCTCTCCAAGAGGAGGGAATCAATTAGGAGGCAACTGCATTCCGCTGCTGAACTTTCCCAGCCCTCCCTCATCATCACAGTAGAACTTAATAAAAGGTGCACTTTTTCCTGACATTTAGATTTAGATTGAACTAACATTTTAGGAGCACCTGTTTTGTGGCAGGTCCTGCAGCAAACGCAAACTACAAGACCGTGGGAGAGGCACTACATGGTTCTTACGTGGGGTACCTTCCTGGAAATGGAGGAGTGTTCATCAGAGCTATACCAGTTCCTTACAATACAGTCCTGAGTGAGATTCTTCCCTGATACAATGCTTTATCACCTACAATCAACACACAATTTGGAGTTTACTGACTGATGTGTCTTCTCGACATTCTTTTCAATTTCTGTAATGCTGGATGTGGCTGGGCTGATTGCATGACCTTGAATTTATCTGAGGCTTATCCTCACCACCTGTCGAAACATCTAGACTGAATTTTTTTTTTTTTTTTTTTTTGAGACAGTGTCTTGCTCTGTAGCCCAGGCTAGAGTACAGTGGCGCGATCTTGGCTCACTGCAACCTCTGTGTTCCGGATTCAAGTGATTCTCTTGCCTCAGCCTCCAGAGTAGCTGGAATTACAGGCGCCCACCACCAGGCTGGCTAATCTTTTTTATATTTTTAGTAGAGACGTGGTTTCGCAACATTGGCCAGGCTGGTCTAGAACTTGTGACCTCAGGTTATCCACCCGCCTCGGCCTCCCAAAGTGTTGGGATTATAGGCGTGAGCCACTGTGCCCAGCCATAGACTGAATTTTAACCATTAAAGTAATACCACATTTGCTTATCCTTTGGAAAATAATCAAACTAGTTGCTGGGAATCACAGAGTTAAAAAGAAGGCGCTGCACGAGAGTCAGCAGGTGTTTTTTGGAGGAGAGCACTACACCGATCTTAGCTGATTACCACTATGAACTTTGTCTGTACTGAAACCGAGGCTCAGAGAACCTCAGTAACTTGCCAAATGCAAAGCCCTAGCCCTAGGACAAGTTAGGGCAAGGATTTGACCCCAAGTATTTTGATTCCCAGACCTGTGCTTTTGCCTTAGCTCCACTTTAGCGGCCCGATGGCCCTACTGAATGACTATTTATGTGCAAATTTATAATGGTTGGCAACTAACATACTGTTTTTATCAACCACATGCAAAAAGCATGAATTAAGATCAAACAGAATTTTAGGAGGAGGACAAAGTCATAAAAGTAACAAGAGGTTGAGTGATTTCTCTAAGACCAAACAGTTACTAAGAGGTTGCGCCTGTATTTGACCAAATATAGATACTTGGGGTCTATATGGCACCAAAGCAGCTCTTTTTAACTAAGCCAAGATGCATGCATATACGGTGCAATGGAGAGGAACTCACATGAGATTGGAATCAGAAGCCATGGATTCCAGTCCCTGTTCCAATCACTTAATAGCGATATCACTCTGGGCAAGTCCCTTGCCCTCTGGAAACAATGATCTATGACCTACTCTTTACTGACAAGTGAAGATCCAAATGAATGTAACAGTATTCTGAAAAATTCCTTAAAAAAAAAAAATAAGAGAGTAAGAGCTCAGGCAGGTCAGTCAGTCAGACATAGGTTTAAATTCTGAGGGTCGCTTACTGGCTGTGTGACCTTGGACGAGTGATTTTACCTCCTATGCCTGTTTTCTCATCTGCAAAACAGGGATAAATCAAGTAACTACCTTAAAACATTGTTGTGACAATTAAATGACAGCATCCATTTAAACATGGGATTGCCTGACACAATAGGCGATCAATAAACATCAGCCATTAATATCCTGATAATTATGTCTCTCGGTCTTCAACTACCTTCAAGTACGGTCTTTCTGAGCCACCCAAAGCGCCCTGGGCTTCAGTTTCGGTCTTGCTAGTCTCTGCCCCCTTCCTCGGACCCTGTCCCTCTCTTCCCAGTCCACATCTCGTCTTAAAGCCCTCTAGAAACCCCAGTCCCCTTCCCCTGTTTCGGCGCCGTCTCTTACTCGACGACCTTGGCTGGATCCCCGTGGTGCCCATAGACAAGCGCCGGGACCCGGGCAGGCTCGGCGGATGCGGAGTAGGAGGAGGCGGCAGTTCCGTGACAGCCAGAAGCAGGAAGCAGCCTCCGCCACAGCCGGCCGGGGATTCGCACCCGCCACAGCTTGCTGCAGACCCACATGCTCCCTCTAACCAACACAGAGCCTGACGCCTCGGTCACGTCATCTTTCAGCGACCACGCGCCTGCGCTCCGCCCCGCCCCGCCGCGTGACCACTCCCCCACGCTCCCTTTGAAGGGCGTTTCCTTCCTCCGCTGCCCACGTGGTGGCGCCTGGCTAAGCTGTTTGTGGGTCCGGGAGGGACCCGAGGGCGGTGCGGGGCTTGCGAGGCTGCCAAAGCGGCTCTCTCATCAGGAAGAGTTTGAGGCTGGTCCAAAGCTGTGTCTACAGCCTGCAATTTGGTGTTTGATTGGGAAGAAATCATTTACTCTCCCTGGGCTTAGTTTACCCTTCACATAATTTATTGAGTGCTCACCAAGACAGGCTCTTTAAGGTATTTTCTCACTTAATCTCCACTACCATGTAACGGCATAGGGAGGCAAAGCTTACTTCCCTACGCTGAGGAGAGCACACGAAAATTGCTATAGAGGCAGGAGTACGGGTCTTGGAGTTAGAAAACTTAGGTTCAAATCCTAGCCCTGCCACTTTCTAGCTTGGCCGCCTTGGGCAAGTGAAACTCTGAATTTGTTTTCTCATCGGTAAATGGGGATAATATGCCTCCTTCCAGATTGTTGTGAGGATTGGATGAAATAATAGAGGAATGTTATCGTGGGCGGGAGAATGCATTGAAAAAAACGTCATGTTCAGATATAAGGCAGGAATCACGAGAAGGGCCCCCTCCCAAAATGCTCACAGTGTAGAAAGGGATTAAGTGAATCACTGGAAATGCTTGTAAAAAGGTATAGCCCCATGAAGAATCTGGTCTTATTTTTGATGTAGGGAAGACATGAACATTACTAAAACCCCAGATGAGCTATGGCTCGTGCCAGTGTGCAATCCTGTAGTCTGAAGAGAGGTGCTCTGGGATAGGGGTGGGAGCAGGGCTCTTGGAGGAGGTGCTGTTGGAGCCAGCCCTGTGATTCAGTCTTCTGTGTGCATAAAAATAATCCGAGGTCCCATCTTAGACCTACTGAATTAGAATCTTGCCGATGGGGGTTCCAGGAATCTACATCCTTAAAAGCTCCCAAGAATATTCTGATGCAGGTGTCCCAGGAAACAGGTTTTAAGATACTGAGCCAGGGCTTTGAAGGATAAGGAAGAGTTCCTTTCTCTGGATTTTATTGACTTGAAAGTTGCCATCTCAGAGCCTTTCCCCTGAGGAAGAAAGCACAGCAAAGTGAGCTTTGACTTGGGCTAGACTCGAGCAAACCTGGCTTTGTGTCCTACCTCTGCCATTTTCCAGCCATTTGATTTCGGACAAGTCACCAGGCCTCTCTGTGTCTTCATTTCCTTATTCTTAAAATGGAAGGAATGCCAGTTATGCGTTTCAAGATTGTCGTGAGGGTCAAGTGAGATATTATCCACTTGAAGCATTTTGTACAATGCTTGGCACATGGAAGCATTTGATAAATATTATCAGGGGGTTATTGTGATTAAATGAGAAATATCACATGTAAAACCCTCAGACTGGGGTCTGGCTCATAGTATGTGCTCAATAAATGTTTGTACTTGTTTTTATTATTAGATAAAATTGGTGTCCCATGGTGGGGGAAAGGCTTGGCCCCACATTTATGTGCGAGCACACACATGATGACCAGTCCTGCTTACACTTTTCCTCCGCGACACATAGGCCTACTTGAGCAGGGAAGTACAACATAACCCTCTGTTGTAAGACTCCCTAGGTGACATTGAGATGTCGACATTCTCTTCTTCACCAAATTGGCCCCTCTGAATTTTTGGGAAGCCCATTCAGGAAGCCCGAAATGCTCTTCCCTGCCTCGGAAACTCCAGGTTCAGATGTCACTTCTTAGATGTTTCACAACTCCCTAGGTCATCTGCTGCTACCTTTGTATTTTCCCTGGACCTGTGTTAGGGCCTTTAGTACATCGTCTCTTATTTATTCCCCCTCCAGGCAAGAGTGGAGCCATGTTTGATTTATCTCCATGACAGCAGCACCCAATATGGGCCTGGCACAGGGTAGGTGTCATAAATATTCCATGAGTTGCAGGTAATTGAATTTCCTCATGGCCTGGAACTGTCTGTGGTGCCATCTCCTTTTCCCTAGATTTGGGCAGGTCACTCCAGGCCAGGACTTTCCTTCATCCTTCTTCTCTCAAGGATTATCGAAGTTTGTGGTCTTTTTTTTTTTTTTTTTTTTTTTGAGACGGAGTTTCGCTCGTTACCCAGGCTGGAGCGCAATGGCGCGATCTCGGCTCACCGCAATCTCCGCCTCCTGGGTTCAGGCAATTCTCCTGCCTCAGCCTCCTGAGTAGCTGGGATTACAGGCACGCGCCACCGTGCCCAGCTAATTTTTTGTATTAGTAGAGACGGGGTTTCACCATGTTGACCAGGATGGTCTCGATCTCTTGACCTCGTGATCCACCCGCCTCGGCCTCCCAAAGTGCTGGGATTACAGGCTTGAGCCACCGCGCCCGGCCAGTTTGTGGTCTTTTTAAAGTAAAGCAGAATGTCCTCTTCTCATCTGTTCACCTGTTGCTTGTGTTCTCTTTCTCCCTCCATTCTAGTCTCTGCCGTCTTCCCATGCATGAAGAGCAAAGGAATGTGGAATCAGTCAGATCTGGGTTCAAGTCTGGGGTCCACCCTCCCTTTACTAGCTGTGTGACCTTGGACAAGTGTCCTATGCTCTCTGAACCTCAGTTTCCACACCTGTAAAATGGGATCAATGGTAAAACTCCTGTTATGAGGCTCCTGCAAGAGCCCTCTGCAAACAGCACCCTTGGTTGCTTCTTCTGTTCACTGGTTTTCTCTCCTTGAGTTTCTTTTCTGGGTGGGCCTCGCTGACTCCTCTCTGCTCCAGCATCTATCTTAGTTTCTTCTCTAAGGTTTCCCGTTGGTTTATTCTTGCTTCTGCCTCCCTCTCCCTGTTTAATTCTCTGTGTCTAATTCTTGCCTGCTCTGTATCTTTTGGTCCCTTTCCCAACTCAGCGTGGAGCTCATCAGCGCTCACAAGAGAGGAGACTGAGAGCCCAGAACTCTCAGCTCAGCTCTACCTCCTCCAGCCCCAGGGCAGCTTCAAGGTGTGCCAGTCTCAGCGTGAAGCCAGCTGGGAGTGGAGGCAGGGCACAGGGAGGGCCTACATACTCCTTGAACTCTTACGCTCTGTTCAGTGTCACTGCCCAGTGGTCAGACCCATCTGCCCATGGCTTTCCCTACTTCAGCAGTTTATTCTCTATGCAACTGGTTGGGGCTATAAAAAAAACCCCAGAGATCAGAACTTATTACTTCTTTTTTTGAGGATGCAGTCTCACTCTGTTGCCTAGGCTAGAGCACAGTGGCGCAATATTGGCTCACTGCAATCTCTGCCTCTCAGGTTCAAGAGATTCTCTTGCCTCAGCCTCCTGAGTAGCTAGGATTACAGGCACGTGCCACCATGCCCAGCTAATTTTTGTATTTTTAATAGAGATGGGGTTTCACCATGTTGGTCAGGCTGGCCTCGAACTCCTGACTTTGTGACCCCCCTGCCTTGGCCTCCCAAGTGCTGGGATTACAGGCGTGAGCCACCACACTCGGCCCAGAACTTATTACTCCTTAGTATTCCTCTGCTTAATGACTCCACTTCAGTGGGCTCACATTACTCTCAGAGTTGAATCTCAGGCCCCTTCCTTGCTCATAGTTTCTGGCCTGATCTACAGACCATGCCAACTTGTCCAGCTGTATCTGGCTCCCTTCTGCCCCCGACTCACTCCATGCCAGCTGCCCTGGCTTCCTTGCAGCTGCTTGTACCCACCAGCTCCTGCCTTTGCACAGGCTGTCCCCTCTGACTGCAATGTTCCTCCCCACTGATTTGCATGAGGTTGGCTTCTTTTCATACTTCTGGTCTCAGTTCAGATGTCACCATGTCACTTCTTCAGCAAAGCCCTCTTGGACCACCTTATCTAAAGGAGATGCCCCTTCCCCAGCTTCTTTATCATTATGCTCCCTCATTTCCTTTAGTGTGCATATCTTAGACGGCAATGATATATTTATGTACATGTTTGCTGTTGAGCTTTCCCGCTAGAATGTAAGCTTCATGAAGGCTAGGAACATTTCCCTTTCATTCATTCATCCATTCAATATTTATTGAGCATGAATTACATGCTAGAGACTGGGTGCGGTGGCTCATGCCTGTAATCCCAGCACTTTGGGAGGCCGAGGCAGGTGGATCACCTGAGGTCAGGAGTTCGAGAATAGCCTGACCAACATGGTGAAACCCCATCTCTACTAAAAATACAAAGATTGGTCAGGCATGGTGGTGTGTGCCTGTAGTTCCAGCTACTCGGGAGGCTGAGGCAGGAGAATCGCTTGAACCCAGAAGGTGGAGGCAGTTAACCAAGATCGTGCCACTACACTCCAGCCTGGTGAAAGAGCAAGACTCAATCTCAAAAAAAAAAAAGTAAGCTTCGTGAAAGCTAGGATCATTTCCCTTTCATTCATTTGTCCATTCAATATTTATTGAGCATCAATTACTTACCAGTGGCTGGATGAGGTGGCTCACACCTATAATTACAGCACTTTGGGAGGCCGAGGAAGGTGGATCACCTGAAGTCAGGAGTTTGAGACCAGTCTGGCCAACATGGTGAAAATACTAAAAATACAAAAAGTAACCGGGTGTGGTGGAGGGTGCCTGTATTCCCAGCTACTTGGGAGGCTGAGGCAGGAGAATTGTTTGAATTCGGAAGGCAGAGTTTGCAGTCAGCCAACACCACGCCATGGCACTCTAGCCTGGGCAACAAGAGTGAGTTGTTGAATAAATGAATAGATCCCAATAAATATTTGTTGAAGGAATAGGTGTCCGGATGGGAGGCAGGTCTCAGCCTCTATTCAATTAAAACCAAACAACCTTGTTTCAGATCTTGGTGCTGTTAAATACTGTTGCATAACAGTATTTATGCAATATAATTGTTGCAGACCTAATATGTGATGATTAAATAAGTCCATGTGGGTAAAACACACGGAAGGTACCTGGTCTTACATAGTAATGAGCAACGAGTTTGCAGATCATAGTGAAAGGGCTTGTTCTGGGTAGAGACCCAAATATATTTAACCTGTGTAGCCAGAGGATAGAGCAGGACCAGGGAGGGTTAGTGAGGGAGGTAGACTTGCACGTCATGAAAACAAAAACTTTCTAAAAACAAGCGTTTCCAAAGCCCCAACAACCGCTCTTGGCAGGTGATGAGCACCATGTTCTTGGAGACATGTAGAACACGCATTTGAAGGCGCCAAGGTAGAAGGGATTCCGGCATCGGATGGGACAGAGCCCTGGTGTCCCTGGGTCACCGTCCCTGAGAGCGCTATATGGGATCTAGGCGTGGGCCATGCGCGTGCTCGCCCGGCACTGTTGGTGCCTGGTCCGTGGAGAGGTCCGTGGGCGTCCAGGCCCAGCCGCTGGGCCTCCTGGCGGGGAGGATGCGGGGAGCGGGGGAGGGGTGCGCCGGGGCCAGCGGGCGGCCGGACCCGCTGCAGCACCCGCCGCGGCCAGCAGGGAGCGCCGCGAGACCGCCGAACCCGCGACCGAGCCTGACGTCAGCGCCCCGCTTGCTCCGGCTCCCGCTCTGGACTCGGCGCCAGTCCCGCTCCGCGCCGCGCCGCTCCGCTCCGGCTCCGGCTCCGGCTCGCCTCGGGCTCGGCTCGGGCTCCGGCGGCGGCGCCCCCCGCGCCGGGCCCCGGGACGGGCGGCGGCGCTCCAACCATGGCCCGTGCCCAGGCGCTGGTACTGGCACTCACCTTCCAGCTCTGCGCGCCAGAGACGGAGACTCCGGCAGGTAAGCGCGCGGCGGCCGGACCGAGCCTGCCCTGCCGAGCCTCGGGGCCCGTGGCGTAGCTCGGAAGAAAGTGTGAATGTTGGGTGACCGGGTGTTAGGAGCGTGCTCCCTGTGTGCGTCCGAGCGTAGGATGGGCGGTTGTGTGCCCGGGGTGTTGGGTGACTGCGAATGCGTGTGTCTGTGAGTTCTATGCGCAAGAAAAGGTGCGGTGTGTCTGCGAGTATGTTGGGGTCAATGTTGTGTGCATCGAGGCATTGGTGTGCGCTGAGTGTCTTGTGGGCCTGCCAGTGTGTAATGTTTGTGAAGCCAAGTGGGTTGAGTGTGCATCTGAGTTTGGTTGTGTTGCGGGAGTTGTATCTGCTAATGTGTTGCATTTGTTTGCATTTTGCTTGCCGTGGCTGGAGTGCTGTATGTGTCTGAGAATGCGTTGTGTGTTTGTGTTATGCATGTGGCCGGGGGTGCTCTCTGGATCCCGCCCGAGTGTGGATCCGGGAACGCGTGTGTGGCGTGTGTGCTTGTGAGATCCGTGTACATGTGTGAAGGCGTGGGAACGGGTCCGGAACGTGTGTGTCCGTGCGCAGTGTACGTGTGGAGAGTGTGTGGGGTTTGGGCGTGTGCCGCCGGGGGCCGCGTGGGTCCGAGTGAATGCCAAGTGTGCCGGGAATGCGTGTGTGGGAGCGAGTCTGGAGCGGATGTGAGTGTGAGCGAGTGTGTCCGTGTGTGCTGGCTGCGCGTCCAGGAATGTTGCGAGTGTGGAGCGCGCCTGGGCCGCGGCTGCGAGTGTGCCCGGGGCCCGGGGCCGCCCGAGGGGGCGGTGGCAGGACGTGTGTGCGCGCGTGTGCGTGTGCGCGTGTGTGGCGCGCTGGGCCGGAACAAGTTGTCGCGGCGGCGCCCCCTGGGCTGCCCAGGTCGGGCCGGGCCCGAGGCTCGGGCGAGGACGGGGCCCCGCGGCCACCGCCTCGGGCATGTCGGACTGTTTGTTGTTTCGCAAGTTCCGCGCGGCGCTGGCGGTCGGCTGATCCGAGGCGGCGCCGTGGCTGCGGGGCGCCGGGGCTGGCGGGGGCCCGACGAGGGGCCAGAGGGCGGGGAGGGCCGGGCCGGCGGGTGCTCCCGCGGTGGTCGGGACGCTGCTGCGCCCCGGGCGGCCGGGCGGGGGCTCTCCGCGGGCGGGGCCGCGACGTCGGGGCGCGGGCAGGGCCTGGCTCGCCGCGGAGGGACAGCGCCCCCTCCCGTGGCGTGCAGGACGCGCGGGAGATGCCGGGGCCTCCCGGGACACTCCCTTGGTGGAGCCCGCAACTTTGTGCGGCCACCCGGCCGGCCCGGACCGCCAGGTGTGTGCGTGTGAGTGTGGGTGTGAGCGTGTGGCTCCGCGCTTGTCTGCTGTGTGGTCGCGTTCTCCGGCTGTTTCGGGGTCTGGTGTCTTTTGGTGTGCGTGCGCGTGTGTGTTCGCGCAGCTGCATGTGTGTATACGGAGCTTGTGTTTGTGTGTCCGTGTGTGTGTCGGAGTGTGGACGGTGTGTCGGGTGTGTGTGCTTGTGTCCCACATTCCACCCTGAGGCCTGGGATTCCAGACCGCGGCCCCTTCCCTCGGAGTTTCGGGGCCCTGCTCCCGGTGACCTCCCCCGTCCCCGCCACCGGCGAGGCTGCTCCGCGGGCTCCGGGTATCCAGGAGACGCCCGGGGCGGGATCTGAGCCGAGACACGTGCCAGAGCAGAGACGCCGTCTCTCGGTCGCCAGGCTCAGACAACTGACTTCCCCGGGATCGCGTTCGCGGCCCTGCAGCTGGCTCTGAAGTCTCAGACCGGAACTCCCCTGGCTCCCGCGTTCGCTCCGGCCGCTGGCCAGCTCTTGGGCCTCACCCGGCAGCTCTGGGGCCATGGGACACAGCTTCACCTTTGACCTCCCGGTGCCCGAAAGGATGCCTAAGGCGACCTCCCTCACCATCCTCCCCAACTTCTCCCCGAGGTCCTGCAGCAACTTTGCCTCCCCCTTCCACCCTGAGATCAAACCCACTCGGTACTCCCCACCCCCACACCTACCACCATCACTTTGATTTCGAGAACACTCACATGCCCCAAGTCCTGCCAGCAGGAGGACTGTCAGGAACTGAGGTTTGGGAGTGAGGCCTAGAGCAGGTTACTCCTATTCTTGATGCCTCAGTTTCCTCTTCTACCTCATAGCCATCATAATAATGGTGTATGGCACTTTTGGTGGATACCAAGTACCTTGTAAACTAAGGCTCTGTCTGTGAGTGCCAGGAAACAAAAAATGGATTTGGGAGTTGTTACAAAGCCCAGAGGCTGTGATTTAAAGCTGGGCCAGGCTCACACCTGTAATCCCAGCACTTTGGGACGCCAAGGCGGGTGGATCACGAGATCAGGAGTTTCAGACCAGCCTGGCCAACATGGGGAAACCCCATTTCTACTAAAAATACAAAAACTATCTGGGCATGGTGGCAGCCGCCTGTAATCCCAGCTACTCGGGAGGCTGAGGCAGGAGAATTGCTTGAACCCGAGAGACAGAGGTTGCAGTGAGCCGAGATTGTGCCATTGTACTCCAGCCTGGGTGACAGGGAGAGACTCCATCTCAATAAATAAATAAGTAAATAAATAAAGCTGGGGGAGCCAGGTTCAAGTTCTGCCTCTGCCACTTGCTGTCCATGTGACCTTGGGCAAATCACTTCTAAAGTTCCTGGCCCCCTTTGTTACTCTTAGAGATGAACTCAGAAGCCGGAGTAGAATAGTTGTGGTAGCCCATTGTCCCCGGTCTGGATAGGGTCAGCCCAACTCCCTGAATGCCTCCTGAGCTTCTGGGTAGGGGTGGTGTGTGACGTCTTCTCAGCCTTGCAAACCTGGTAGTTATTTATTCTGCTGTGTTCTTGCTCATTTTGTCCTTTTGGTCGCTGGAGTTGTGGATGGCAGGAATGAGGGAGCGGCTGTCCGGTGGTTTCAGGTTGGGCAATAAAGGCTTGTCTGGGCATCGCTCCCTTTTCCCTGGGGCTGGGGGAGGGGAGTCAGCAGGAAGTAGTGACAGTGGCCGGGGTGGGGATGCTGAGCTCCTGGACAGCCTGCTGCCCAGCTCTGGTGTCAGAAAAAACCCAGGGCATTGGCCAGGTGCAGTGGCTCATGCCTGTAATCCCAGCACTTTGGGAGGCTGAAGCAGGTGGATTACAAGGTCAGCAGTTCGAGACCAGCCTGGCCAAGATGGTGAAACCCTGTCTTTATTAAAAATACAAAAATTAGGCGGGTGCGGTGGCGGGCGCCTGTAATCCCAGCTACTCGGGAGGCTGAGGCAGGAGAATCGCTTGAACCCTGGAGGCAGAGGTTGCAGTGAGCCATGACTGTGCCACCGCACTCTAGCCTGAGCAACAGAGCGAGATTCTGTCTCTAAAAAACAAAACAAAACAAAAAACCCTAAAAAACCCAGTGCAAGCATTGTGCTTGATGGAGACAGACCACCATCCTTCCATGATTTTCATCAGCTAAGCTTGGCGTGTGGGGTGGCCTTTCCATGCAGGGCTGGGCTGGCCCTTCCCCATCCCCGGCAGCTGGCAGGGCCCACCCAGTCCCTAGTCTCAGCCTTTTGTAACGGCCCCTGTCCAGAGTTGCAGGGGGTGCCTTGTGTCCCCTTCCTCCCTCTCCCCGCTTTTCTCTTCCTAGTCACCCTCCTGCATCCTGAAACATCCTGCCTGCTCTCTCAGAGGCTCTTGCCTCTGTCTCCTTCCGTCCATCCTCAGCTATCTTTCACCTGCAGGCAGGCTCCAGCTTCCTCTTCCCTCCTTCCCTCAAGGTGCCAGGGATCTTCCTAAAGCACATGTTTTAACTCAAAGTGTTTAAAATCCTTTGAAGTCTCCTTATTGCCTTCAGGGTAAGTCCTTATCCCGTGGCCCTGTTGCTTGCTCCAGCTCCTGCCTGCCTGTCCAGCCACATCTTGTTTTGTGTCAGTTTCTCTTGCAGCCTATGATCTGGCCAGCCTGACCTTCTTACCAAAGCCCTAAATGCCCATGGCCTGCCATCTCCTGTCTGGGCCTTTGGGCAAGCTATACTTTCTCCGCAGAACTTTCTAACTCCAGCTCTTTGCTGGTGAACTCCTGCAACCTGATCGGCTCTCAGCTCTAAGCATCACCCACTCCCTAAAGCCTTCCTTGGTGATTCCCTGTCCTAGCCTAGGAAGTAGGGAGTGGGGGCCGATTGGATTTTTACACAGCATTGTAATTATTGTAATTACAGTTTATTAGTGCTGTTTCCCTTACCAGACTGAAAGCTGAGGACAGAGACTGAGTTTTTAGTTCACCTCTGAATCCTTAGTGCCAGATATAAGGCCTGGCCTACCGGGTCTGAATAAATATATGTGGCATGAAAGAATGAAGTTTAGGGGGTCAAGTTCAGAGGTGGAGATGCCAGATGGGGGCGCACTGATTCCACTGAAGGTAGAGATTGAAGAACTAGCTTTTCCCTCCAGGAATCTGGAAAATTCTGCTGGGGGATGGTGTTATGTTGTGAAAAGGCCATGTTGAGAGTGTCATCTGGGAGCTTTGAGCTGGGGAAGTTAAGTCCCTGGCAAGGGAAGAAGGGAGCGGGCCTCCTGCCTGCCAGCCCCTCCCCCAGCTTCTGGCCCCACCCCCGGCAGCTGGCAGGGCCTATCCAGCCCCCAGTTTCAGCCTTTTGTGATGGGGCCTGGCAGTTGGTGAGGCATTGAGTCTCAACGATCTGATCTGTGTGAGTGGCTGGGGAGGGGGGAGTCGGAGGGAACCAGGAGGGCCCTGTATTAGGAGAGGGAGGGAAGCTTCTTGGCAGACCCTCCCTCAGTCCTCAGTCCTAGATCTTGGGGTGGGCAGGTGGGGTCACAGCCTCTGTTCTGACCGCTTGTGCGCTGGAGGAAAGGGAGGAGAACTGTGGCCTTTGATGGCCCTTGCAGATGGCATTGGAGGGGCTGGCTGAGGTATGTGCAGATGTGACCCCAGCATCTGGGCAGAGTCAGGGGTGTGTAGGGGTTGTAACTAGGGGAATGGACACATGTGTGACCTGTTAGGTTGTCTAGCCTTCTGGGTATGTGGTGAAGCAGGATCTGGATTTGGAGTAGGGAGGTAACCAGCTGCTTTGACCCCTGGGGAGCCTGGTGCTAAGGGTGTCTGGCTGTCCAAGTATCACATTCCTGGGGTTGGGTGCAGAGCTATTTGGATGGGTGGTGTCTCGGTATCTAGGTGTGGATGTCCCAGTACCATCATGTGGGAGGATCAGGGTGTGCAGACAGAGGCTATCCCAGCATCCCTGGGTCTGGAGATGGGCATATCCATGTGTCTGGGAGTCCTCAGGTTAGTGGGTGTTCAAGTGGGGAGTGTCTCTATGTTGTGTCCAGGTATGGGGCTGGCCGGGTGCCTGGGTGTCTGGTTATAGGGGTCCCCAAATGTCTGAGTAACTGAGGGTAGGGTATCTGTGTATGCAGCAACAGGTACCCAGTCACTGAATACACATGTTAGTGAGTCTGGGTGTGAGGTGCCATCTTTTTTTTTCTTTCTTTCTTTTTGAGATGGAGTCTCCCTCTGTCACCCAGGCTGGAATGCAATGGCACGATCTCAGCTCACTGCAACCTCTGCATCCTGGGTGCAAGCAATTCTCCTGCCTCATTCTCCTGAGTAGCTGGGATTACAGGCATGTGCCACCATGCCTAGCTAACTTTTGTATTTTTAGTGGAGACCAGGTTTCACCATATTGTCCAGGCTGGTCTTGAACTCCTGACCTCAGGTGATCCACCTGCCTCCGCCTCCCAAAGTGCTGAGATTACAGCCTGAGCCACTGCGCCTGGTCTCATGTGTCTATTTGTATGTTTAGGTGGAGGTGTCCTTGTGTCCTGTGGGGATGTCCGTGTATCCAGGATGTGTCCACCAGGGGTGTGGACGTGTTGGGTGGGAACGTACCCAACTCAACCTCTCTTAGCCCCTTGCCTGGGACTTGCCTCCTGATCGCTCTTCCAACCCCAAAGCCAGAAGCCTTGGAAGGGCCCCTGATGGTTCTGTTTTTCCATGGTCAGCCTAGAGCTGCATTATCTAATAGAACTTTCTGTGGTGGTGGAAATTGTTCTCTACCTGCATTCTCCAATACAGTGGCTACTGAGTCATGTATGGCTATTACATTTATTTTTTAATTTTTGAGAGACGGAGTCTCTCTCTGTTGCCAGGTTGGAGTGCAGTGGTGCGATCTTGGCTCACTGCAACCTCCATCTGCTGGGTTCAAGTGATTCTAGTGCCTCAGCCTCCCATGTAGCTGGGATTACAGGCATACTCCACCACACCCAGCTAATTTTTGTATTTTTATTAGAGATGGAGTTTCACCATGTTGGCCAGGATGGTCTCAATCTCCTGACCTTGTGATCTGCCCACCTCGGCCTCCCAAAGTGCTGGGATTACAGGAGTGAGCCACCATGCCTGGCCAGCTATTACATTTAAATTAATTAAAACAAAAATTCCATCCCTCAGTTGCACTAGTCAGATTTCAAGTCCTCAAGAGTCACGTGTTGCTAGTGGCTACCATTGTACTGGTCATTGCAGGCTGAGAACATTTCCATCCTCTCAGAAAGTTCCATGGACAGCGCTGGTCTGGAGGCATGAGGCGGCCGGCAGCACCTTCCCTGAGGCCTGGGCATCTCTGGGAGGGGAACTGGTCTGGATGAACCATGACTCAGTGGCTGTGGAAAAAGGTTTTGTTTAATCCAGGCCCCTTCTCTGCAGTCTCATTAGTTCTGGCCTGGACTCTTGCGGTAGCCTTCTTGGCTTCTACTCTTCCTGCCATCAGGCTCTTGGTTTCTCATGCTGTGACTGCACCTCTGGCTGGAATAAGCTTCTGAGGCAGACATAGGATGCTGCCACTCCTTTGTCCCAAGCTGAAGGCTCCCCAGAACTCAGGGGACAAAACCCAAACCCTAACATAGCAGATGAGGCCCTGCGCGACCAGCCCTTTCTTTCTGCAGCAGCTTCACACAATGCCTTTCTTCACTGACCCACTCCTGCCTATCCACCGTCTGCTCCAAATCACCAGGCAAATGGCTGATCCTGGAGCCTGCCCTGCCAGTTCACACCTCTCTACCTTTGCACATGCTGTGCTCCTTCCCACTTCTCACCTTGCAGTGGGGGTGGGGGATCTACCTTCTTGTTCAGCCTTCACAGTTCAGTGCCTTTGTCACTGATGCAGCGAAGCCTTCCCAGCCCTCTCCTGGTGCAGTTGGTCAAATTTCTCCCATAGTGCATGTCTCACAATGCACTACTGTTTTCCGTCTCCTTTCCCCACTAGGTTGGGAGCCCCTGGGGGCTGAGCTGTGTCTTTGTCATCTGTGGTCCCCAGGGCCTGTACATGGCAGATGCCCACTAACTGGCTGAATCTTGATGCCTCTGGGTGCACAGGGAAGGCTTGGAGGGGTGAAGGCAGGAGCTGGGGCTCTGCAGCAGCTGGTTATGCCTCCTCATCTGGCTGTGGGTGGGGGCTGCCATTGCCTGCAGAATGACTGTGAGAGGACCCCTGACGGGGACAGCTCAGAAGATGCTGCTTCTGGATGACGCAGAGGTCTTGCAGATTCCCAGGGTACAAATCACAGGACCTTGTGATGACTCAGAAGGGACCAGGGGAAAGGGGGCTTGGAGGGCTGCTGAGGTTTGGAAGTTTGAGGGCAGAAGCTGGGGAGAAACATTGAGATGAGGGTGTTGGGCAGGGGTGGTGATGAGGATATTTGGCAGGGCAAGATTAAAGCTGGGGCTGGGGGACATCTGGGGGATAGAAGATAACTGGTGGGAAAGATATAACTGGGGGATGGAACAGCTGACAGCGCAGGGACAGGTGGTATTGGGGCAAGAGCTGAGGGTTGGGGGACAGGTGGGTGATGGAGAGAACAGGGAGACTTGGGACAGCTGGAGATAAGAGCTGACAACGGGGAGGTATCAGAAACCTATCTGGATAGGTTAGGCGAGCCTCAGCTGAGAGAGTGTGGAATGCATTGCTCAGAATGTGTATGTATGTGTGTTTACAGGAGTGTACACGTGGACTTGGAGGTGTGCATTGTGTCAATATATGTTTGTCTAGTGTGTGGTGGTTAAGAGCATGGGTTCAGGGCCCAGACCATCTGGGTTCTAATCCTGGGCCCACCACTTCTAACTGTGTGATACTCTGGCAAGTTACTGACCTCTCTGGGCCCTTAGTATTCTCATTTGTGAAATGGGGATAATAATAGAACACATTGCATGGGTTTGTCATGAGGGTATGTTTTATCATTATGATTCTGTAGGTTAGAACAGGTCCTGCACATAGTAAGCGCTGTGTAAGTGTTCACTCACTGTTACAATGTGTGTATGTGCATGTGTGCGGGCATCCTGTGTGCTCGGAAAGGTTTGTTCTTGGCTTCCGATGAAGTCCAGGCCTGGGAGGGAGTAATAGTGGTGGGGATGGGGGTGGGTGGGTGGGGAGTCACTAGCTAGGTTGACTGAGTCTGGCTCTTCTCTGACTCCTGACCTCTTGTTCATTCTGCTTCCTGCCCCCGCTGTCCCAGGGCCTAATCCAATAGGTCTTTCTCTCTCTCTCTCCTCTGTCCTGCCCTGGGCTAGGGGCCAGGGGCTGTACTTTAATTGTCCGAAAGCTTTACCAGCAGAATTTGAATTCATTGTTTGCCTGCCAGCATGCTGGGGCCCTGCTCTGTTATAAATACCTGGACAATGTGCTCAATTCTAGATGGCCTGTCCTATCGGTGGCAGTGGCTTCATCCTGTGCCCTTGGAGAGTCACTGGGGTGGAAGATGTTGGAGGGAGGGGGACAAGCCAGATGGGGTGAGCCAGGCAGAGCTGTAGGCAGAGGGTTTTCCAGGGCCTGAGCTCCCCTTTCCTCCAGTGCATCACAGGGAGGCATTGTGACCCTCCCAGCAACACTGTTGCAGTGTGCCAGGCCCTGGACTGTTCTGGATGTGTGCTATCTGGGGTTCCTGGGTCCAGCCTCCTGGCGCTGCACTGTGTCTCAGCCTTCTACCTCACTGGGATTGCTGCATTGCATTGAGGGTGTGGGTTCTCCTGAGTTTCTGCATGCTCTGCCTCTGCATTGTCCCATGGACCGTGTCTCCCTCCTGAAGTGGTCCTGCCATGTGTGTGTCTTTGCTGCTCTCTTGTATACTGTGTCACTCTGCTGGATGTCAGTGTTGCATTGAGAAGGTGGATTCGTCTGGGTTTCTGGGTGGAGCCCCTCACACGGCAGCACTATCTGAGATCAACACATGGTTTTCTGTGGCCACATTGCATGTTTGTATCATAGAGCATTTATATTCTACACCTCTGCACCTCACTGGGCAGTCTACATTGCTTTGGGCATGTGGACTCTGGTGGGGTTTGGGCGTAGCTCCTCACATTGCAGCACTGCACTGTGCCAACAGATGGCATGCTACCACAACATTGCATCTTGGCATCACGCAGCATCTCTGTACTGCACTGCACTATTGCATGGACGTCAGTATTGCCTCCGGACTGTGAACTTCCCTGAGTTTCTGGGCATGACCCTGTGCATTCCACAGTTGCATTGTACTAATACAGTGCCCTTTGCCCCACATGGCACTTCTGTCCCACTGCTTCACTGCACTGGATCTATGCCTCGTGGCCCAGCCCCTGCACTGCCCCGCTGCTGCTGAAACACTGCCCCTGTGGTGTCCTGGCCTTTCATGGACCTACCACCGTGGTATCTGTAGCCTGGTGTCCTTTTCCAGGTTTTTGCTGGCAGCCCTAGGTGAACAGCATCTTTGCATTGAGTGTCCTCACTGCCCCACGTTGCATACGACTCAGGGAGTCTGTACCTACAGCACAGCTTTCTTGGGCTTCAGGACTGGCTTGGGTATGCAGAGGCAGCACCACTGCACAGTATCTGACATTGCATTTGTGCACTGCACAGGATTACTGCCCAGGGCCTCTACCCCGCACGAAACTGTTCACTGCTGGGTTGTGTGCACTCTACTGGATTGCAGGACCTAGAGCCCTTACGCAGCATTTTTTTTTTTTTTTTTGAGATGGAGTCTCACTCTGTTGCCCAGGCTGGAGTGGAATGGCACCATCTCTGCTCACTGCAACCTCTGCCTCCCAGGTTCAAGTGATTCTCCTGCCTCAGCCTCCCGAGTAGCTGGGATTACAGGCATGCGCCACCACACCCGACTAATTTTTGTATTTTTATTAGCGATGGGGTTTCACCGTGTTGGCCAGGCTGGTCTCAAATTCCTGACCTCATGGTCTGCCTGCCTCGGCCTCTCAAACTGCTGAGATTATAGGTGTGAGCCACCACACCCGGCTCCACACAACATGTTAATTGCACTCCATTTTTGTGCCACTTCCTACCCCTGCCTTGAGCCTGCACCTACTCTGTTCCTTGGGACTGTTTATTGAGCTTGTATTCCAGACTGGGTTGCCGCACCCAGAGTTTCTTCTGCACTCACCACATCCTTTTCATCTCTGTGTGTCTCTGTTGTTCTGTGTGTCTGTGCTGCATGCCTACACACAGCCCACACCCTTCCATGAGAATGCGTGAAACTTGAACTAGTAAGCCTTAAACTTACCATGTTGGCATTCCTCCCTACACCTATCATGTAGCACTGGGTGCCAGCCCAGCGTACCACTAAATGCACTGCAGTGGCACGCTGTGCCTTTTGCAGCTCTGGGTCATGCCCGTGATGAATGTGGCACCTGCATGCTGCATCAAGGCCCTGGCCAGTTCTGCCATGCTGTACCAGAGTCTGTGGTGAGGACTGTGCACACTGTATGCTCTGCTCCCTGCATTGTGTAAGTGTATTCTGCCTCTACACCGTGGAGCTGCCGCACTGCACCCTCGGCACACTGCACTGTGGCACAGCAGAGCCCTCTCTCTCCAAGGGCCTTTATGAAGTACAGATCTTCACACTGCCCGGGCTTGTGCACAGCCTGTGCCCCTCTACTCTGCACTACGTCTTCATATGACGCATGGCGTCTGCAGTGCAGATCTGTGAACTCTTTGCCCACTGCACCTGTGCACGGCATAGCCCTCCATTCGGCCCTTTGCCTCTGTCTGGCATCCAGCCCTGGCCTGTGCCTTCCACTCATACTGCCAGTACGGCAGCTCTACTGCTAACTCTGGGATTTGCAGCACATGTTGATCAGGAGATGGGGAGTGGGCCTGGCGTAAGATCCCCTGCTGCACGTGGTTTCCTTCCATTCTCAGTGGAGATGGCAAGATGTTGGCATTGTCAGGCTGTGTGTTGGCTCCTGTGGGTGGTACTAGCTCAACTTTCCCTGTGGCGCAGCCCTGGGAAAGTTTCTGGTTGCAGCCATGGCGACTCCTGGGTGACTAGAAAATGGGCAGACTGCTCCCAGCCCTGACTACCATTAATTACTCATCAGTTCATCAGGGTTCTTTGGGCAGCTCTGGGAGCCTTGGTCTAGGTCTAAATGAGTTTATTTGGGCAAGGAGAGTAGCAAGGTGAGCTGGGCCAGGCTTCTGGGCTGGAGTCATGGTCCTAGAGCTGGGTGTGGTTGGTGAGGGTCAGACTAGCTGGGATCATGGGGTCAATAAGTCCAGGCACTTTTGGCCATACACAGGGTTTGGGATGGGATGGGGTTCAAATGCAGAGAGATGGTCCTTGACCTCAGGCAGGGAGGAGGTAGGGGTTAGATAGGCCTGAGATGGAGCTGTAGTTGGGGTAGAGAACCGAGGATGAGGCTGGGTTAGGCACGAATGTCAGGAGTGAGACCAGTGTTGGTTCCAGGCCTGGGATGGGCTGCTGAGAATAGGGGTGCAACCTTGGCTGATGAAATAGTCCAGCGTTGTTGTTGGGGTTATATTTGAGTTCCCCCACCCACAGCTGGGGCTGTACTTGGGCTTGGGTGAGATCCCAGCCCCTAGATTTGCCATCTGTTGGGAGAAGTTTTGCTTCTTCTGGGACCACTCTTGGGAATTGGGTGTTCTATTGACAAACCAAAGGGCACAAAAGTCTCATTGCAAACAGGCTCTGTTGCTAGGGGTCTTCAGGAAATGCTGGTTGCAGCCGCACTGGGCATGGAGTGCTGTTCCCTGTCTGGTGTGAGGAAAGTCTGGAGGGCAGTGCTTGTGGTGTTCACACTCACACACCCACATGTATGCACAACTCCCATCTGCCCAACTGCGCACACCCACCTCCCCCTTAGGTGCAAGCTTATCACTAAATATGCCCTTTTACCTTTGCTTGTAGACACACTTTTATACCAACGGCTTCACAGCACCTGCCTGGGAGACCTCCCCTTTCTGACCCTCATGCACTTCTGCCTTTAGACGGTTTTTGCTCACATGCACACTCATGCAACCACAATCTGCCATCTGACCCTAGAGCTCCCCATTCTCATTTTATAGGTGAGGAGGCAAGGGTCCAGAGAGGGCAAGTCACCTGCCCAAGGTCACAGAGGGACTTAGAGGCTCAGGGGGAATAAGATCCAGGTCTCCTGCCTCCCATTTGAATCCTTGAAACTCAGTACTAGGCTGTCCTGTCATCTCCTAGCCATGAGTGCATGTGTACACACACACACACACACACACGCACACATGCACACACACACCTGCATGTGGAAACATGTACGTGGAGGTGTGGAGCCCCTCCCACCAGGGAGACCCCTCCCACACTCCTCCAGAGGCAGCTCTGCCCCTTAGACCACCCCATCCCGAGCCCAGCCGGATGTGGCTAAACCATCCCCCTGCCGTCCCAAATTGTGGCTGACGGTTGCTCAGGCAACCGCCCGCCAGATTGGGGAGATTAGCTGAGGAATGTAGCCGGGCCAGTTTGAGCTGAGGCTGGGGGAGCCCTTGAGGGTCGTGGGTTGAATCAGTTCGCCCTCTCAGGGAGGCCTCTGTAGAGATGGGGTGCCCAAGGCCAGGCATTCTCCCTGTTCCCAGCCTAACCGAGACCGTGTCCCCAGGCTTGGCCCAGGCTGCAGAAGGGAGTGTGTGTGAACACGGAGCGTAGGGCTCTGGGTATGTGTGTGCTGTGTGCTGTGCACCTCTGAGTGTGATTGGAGGGTGTGCCGTTTGCATCTTGGAAGGGGACTTGAGGCCCCTGTTCTCACCAGTTTCTGACATCTGACTCTGGACCCCTTGGTGGCTTGGTTCCGAGCTCCCTCCGCATCCTGCAGTGCTCTCTGGAGACACCACCTTATTCATGGTTTATAGGATATATCATTTATCTCATCTGAATCCAGGCACTTTCCTACTCAAACACCTACTATGGCTCCTCAATTCAAAATGAGGCCCAGTTCCTCACCCTGATGTTTAGGGCCCTCCATGATTTGGCCTCAATCTCCCCTCCCTCCAGTCACATCTCCCATGGCTTCAGCCAATCTGGGCTCCTCCCTGTGTCCTGGACAAACTGGGTTTATTCACCGCCTTCCTTTGCTCCCCCGGGCCCTTTGCCACAAATGCCTTCCACCCATCTCTACCCATTCTTCCCGGCTCTGCTTAGATGCCACCTCTTCCAGGAAGCCTTTCCCCTCCACCCGGCCCCCTCCCCTGGGCCCCCTTTTGTGGCCTTGACTCTTCTTTTATTCCCTCATTCCCTCCCCCTCCCCCTCACTGGGACTAGGAGGTCCCTGAGGGCAGGGAGGAGTCTTCATCATCCTTGTACCTTTAACAGTGCCAGCCTGGAACCTGCTTTGTACTGGCAGGGAACAAATCCCCTGTGAATGAAGCTGAATTAACGCTCGTGGCTTGTGCCCAGTCTCCTGGAATAAAGATAGGGGGTTTAAGTCTGAGCTTCTGCACATTGTAGCTGTGTGGCCTTGGGTAAGCAACTGTATGTCTCTGAGCCTGTTTTCATCTGTAAATTAGGAATAATAATAGTACCTAATAAACTAACAAGACAAAAATAGTGCTTCCTACCTTCTGAGTTGCTATGAGGACTCACTGGCACAGGTGGTCATGGTGGTCATTCACAGCCCCTCGTAGAGGTATTGCTACGTATACGTGCGTGTCTGTGCCCAGGTCTGTGCCAGTGGAGTCCAGAAGGATTTCTTGCTACCATTCTTGCTCTGAACTCAAAGTCAGATTTAGTGGCCTCCAGCAGGAGTTGGGTCTAGCAGGAACTGGGCCTCGGCTTTGGGGCTCCTGGCTCCTAGCCGACCGGTCCATCTCAGGGGACCAGGGGAAGAGGTGAGGGTGGGGCTCTTCTTGGGGAGCCTGGTCCCAGAGATGTTATCCACTATGGGCTAGAACTGGGCCAGGTCCAGAGACATAGCTCTAGAGGCGGACATGGGTCAGGGAGAGGGAGTCATTCCGGTTAAGGAATCACTCTGAGGCCAGATGCACTGGCTCACGCCTGTAATTCCAGCACTTTGGGAGGCCCAGGTGGGCACATCACTTGAGGCCAGGAGTTTGAGACCAGCCTGGTCAACATGGAGATACCCCGTCTCTACTAAAAATACAAAAATGAGCCGGGTATGGTGGTGCATGCTTATATTCCCAGCTACTTGAGAGGCTGAGACACAAGGATAGCATGAACCTGCGAGGTGGTGGCTGCAGTGAGCTGAGATCATGCCACTGCACTCCAGCCTGGGCGACGATGGAACAAGACTCTATCCCCCCAGAAAAAAGAATCACTCTGGATGGGGTCAGTCAGCCCATCTAGAGTGACTCCTTGGAGGTCACCCTGGCTGGGGTCAGTTGTAGGGTTCATTTGGCAGAGGTCAGGGGTCATTGTGGCTGGGGTGGGCAGGGGGGTCAGTCAGTCACTCTGGTTGTCATTCTGGCTGAAGTGAGATAGTCTGGGGGTCATCTGTATGAGGCTGGGGCCACTCTCGACAGAGACAGTCAGCTGGGAGCGAGGCTGGCTGAGGTCAGTCTATTTGGGGGTCACCAACTTGGGTCAGTCTGTCTCGGGATCATATGGCGTCAGTCTATCTGGGGGCTCCTGTGACTGAGGTCAGGTGGTCTGGGTGGTATTCTGACCAGGTTTGTCAGTCTGGGAGTCCTGGCAGGTCATGTGGCTCAGGATGAACAAGAGGAAGTCAAGGAGCTGGCACTCCCAGGCTCTCCCCAGGGCCATGGGTGAGGCATCACGGGTAGCTGCCTTGTTACTTGTGAAGGAAAACCCCAGCCAGGGCCTTAGATCCTGGGCTTCCCTTTCTGGCAACCCCTCTACCTCAAGGAGGCCTTGGCTGAGACCCTGAGGGCAGGCCCAGCTCATACTAAAGTCAGCTATCCTCCTTCAGGAACTCCTCCCTGACCACCCCTACTTGCCATGTTCTCTCTCTGTGCGGTACTGTGGGTCTTTTCCTAGAGGGGAAGCTGAGGCCCTCCCGGAACAGATGGGGTTAAAACCCACCTCCCACAGGCCATAGGGCATGATGCTGACCAGGGCTTTTCAAACAAAGAGCCAAAGAGCTCAGCCACGGTCCTGCCCCAGCTCTGGAAAGAGTCTTCTGTTACTTCATCCCATCTGCTTGGTGCCATCCTCATGTCTGCATCTCACCTCAGGAGCCCCTTTGTGCCTGGCTCTTCTGGGTGTGTTTTCTTTTCCTTTTTCTTTTCTTTTCTTTTTTTTTTTGAGACAGAGTCGAGCTCTGTCACTTAGGCTGGAGGGCAGTGGCATCATCTCAGCTCATTGCAACCTCCGCCTCCTGGGTTCAAGTGATTCTCCTACCTCAGCCTCCCAAGTAGCTGGGATTACAGGCACGCACCACCACGCCCAGCTAGTTTTTGTATTTTTAGTAGAGATGGGGTTTCCCCATGTTGTCCAGGCTGGTCTCAAACTCCTGACCTCAG
Organism: Aotus nancymaae; assembly: GCF_030222135.1. Classification (NCBI taxonomy): domain Eukaryota; kingdom Metazoa; phylum Chordata; class Mammalia; order Primates; family Aotidae; genus Aotus; species Aotus nancymaae. Next base: position 25,837,557 of record NW_026988467.1, read on the forward strand.
GCGATCCACCCACCTCGGCCTCCCAAAGTGCTGGGATGACAGGTGTGAGCCACCTCGCCCGGCCTGGGTGTGTTTTTCATGTGCTGCTCACATCGTCCGCATCACAACCTAGAGGAGTTGCAGCTGCAGATGACACAGCAGAGCCTCCTAAAAGTGAAGTCACTTGCTGCGTGTGAAGATGCCCAGCACTGTGGTGTCACGTGGCACTTGCTCCCCAGGTACTGCTGTTTGGGAAAAGCTCCCTCAAACGGTGTTTTTCCTCTGCCCTCACGCCAAGACAGCAGCAGTCATCAACACAGGAGACTGCTGTGACCAAATGTGTGGGGGCTTCTCCCACCACCAAGCAAGCAATTAATTCTGTAGCAGACACCAGCTGGGTGTGCTCCAATTCAGTTCCAGCACAAGGGTCAGATCCCACGGGTTGAGGGTTCCGTCCCCATGACTGCCTCTTCATCCAGACACTAGTCGCAAGTCTGGGCTTCCAGAACTTCTGACCGACCAGCTGCAAGTTGGGGTTCCCACGACCCCCTCTTTGGGTTTGATTAATTTGCTGGAGCGGCTCACAGAACTCAGGGAAATACATTAATTGGTTTATTATAAAGGATATTGTTAGGATACAGATGAAGAGATGCATAGGGTGAGGTACGGGGAAGGGATGCGGCGCTTCCATGCCTTCCTTGGGCCCACCACCCTCCACGAAGCTCCACGTGTTCCGCTGTCTGGAAGCTCTCCGAACTCTGGCCTTTTGGGTATTTAAGGAGGCTTCCTTACGTAAGCATGACTGACAACTGTGTAGAAGTGTGAGTGGACAAAAAGCGCCTGATCTAAACCCAGCAAGGCCTGTCTGCCTAGACTTTTCTTGGCCTCTCTGTGGCATTCCTTCCTCCAGGGTATGGGGCAGGACCCTCTCTGGAATGACCCATGATCAGATTAGAGCTCTGCCTTGGACAGGTGAAAGGAGGACAGGAGTAGTTCAGAGAGAGAGAAATTGTGTTTCCTGAGGCCTAAAGTGTCCCACATTGTAACAGAAGACTGTACAAAGGGTTTTACATACATAAAGAAATAAGTATTCATAGTGCAAAAGTAATTGCAGTTTTTACCATTCTTAAAAAAAAAAAAAAAGGCAAAAACTGCAATTACTTTTGCACCAATCAATTATGTAACTATCACAACTATCTATACCTCTCCCATTTCTTTCTTTTTTTTTTTTTGAGACGGAGTCTTGCTCTGTCACCCAGGCTGGAGTGCAATGACTGTTCTCAGCTTACTGCAACCTCCGCCTCCTGGTTCAAGCGATTCTCCTGCCTCAGCCTCTCAAATAGCTGGATTACAGGTGTGTGCCACCACACCTGGCTAATTTTTGTATTTTTAAACAGAGATGGGGTTTCACCATGTTGGTCAGGCTGGTCTCAAACCCCTGACCTTGTGATCCACCCCCCTCAGCCTCCTAAACTGCTGGGATAACAGGCGTGAGCTTCTTCTTGAGATTGGGAAGCAGCTCAGGTCTGCTCCTTCTGATATCGAAACCTTTTTTGGTGGGAAGCCTGGACTTCGTCATCTGACCCACATGGGTTCGAATCCCACCTCTGTTCCTTACGTAGGCTTGCATGGTACATGTAAGAGCTGCTGTTTCCTGAGTGCTTCCATATGCTAGGCATGCTAAGTGGCCATTTCCTGCCACTGCCTCAAATCCTCCACAAGCCTATGTACAGATGGGGAAACAGAGGCTCAGAAAGAGAAGCCACCTGCCCCTGGTCACAAAGATTGGCAAATTGCGGTCAAGATTCGATCCCAAGTCTGTGAGGCCAAAGCCCACTCAGTGATCCACCACGTGGTGCTGTGGACAAATCCTTTCACCTCTCAGAGCCTCAGCTGCCTCATCTGTCAAATCGGGAGGAGAACCAGTGGCTGGCAGGCACCCAGGACAGGGTCTGGTGTGGTTTGCACTTGCTTCCTTGCCACTTGCTTGGGCACTTTCCAGGGTTTCTGATGCCTCAGGCTCCTGGTGGGGCTCCAGACACTACGGTTTGGGAGTGAGTGCCAGGGACCAGCTTGCAGTTCCTTTCAGAACCGATGGTGTTCTCGGGTTTATTAGGCAACCAGCTGAGGGCTTTGATGAGCTCACTAAGATGTATGGACCTCATTATCAACCAAAGGACTCACATCTATTTCAATCCTCACTTCCTCCCCGCTTTCTCATTTAAACTGTTAGGACTGGTTGCAAATCATGGAAATTTGCTTCGTCTAGTCATACATGTGCCTAGTCCACACATGACTGTGCTTTTGCATGTCACTGTCCTGCAGGCAGAGACCTAACTTGGCCCACTTTGGGCAATGACTGAATCCCGTCGACATCTGTCAAGTAGGAAAAATAGTGGTGTCTGACTCAGAATGTGTGGCCCGAACGAGGCTCTGTACTTACACCATTTAGCATCGTGCCCGGCTTGAGCTGATTGGTGGCAATTATTGTTATTTTTAAAGGAGATCTTGTTGGGCTGGATTATGGAACACGTGGTCTTGCTAGGCCCAGGGCCCACTGTCTGCCCTCCATGGGAAGATAGAGGGGCGGGTGACAGAACACTGAGTAACAATCAGGAGATCTCATTTCAAACCCCACCTCCATCACCAGTGAGCTGTGTGACCCTAATGAGCTCACTCAGCCTTTTGGGGCCTCAGTTTTCTTATCCACAAAACGGAGATAATTCTATTCCTGATCTTACGGGTTGCTGTGAAGTTCCAATGATACAGCAATCCTGATAACTAGTTTTTATTGAGGAGGGTCTCTGATGGATGGTTGAGCCAGTGGTGGGGGGAGTACTGGGAAGTACTGGGGGAGTAGGCAGTGTAGGGACATCTTGGTATCGGGAGGGGACAGTGAGGGGGACCTTGGTAGAAGGAGAGGGTGGAGGAGGGAGAATTTTGCCAGAGGGAGGGAGCGGTGTGGGGACGGGCCTGAAGAGAGGGAGGAGGGCAGGTGGGCCTGGGTAGAAGGAGGGAGAGTGGGGGCTACCTTCCAGGAGTCCTCCTGGCCAGCAGCCCTGCCTTAGCCTGGACTAACCACACCCTGCTCTCACAGCTGGCTGCACCTTCGAGGAGACAAATGACCCAGCAGTGCCCTGCGAGTACAGCCAGGCTCAGTACGATGACTTCCAGTGGGAGCAAGTGCGAATCCACCCTGGCACCCGGGCTCCTGCAGACCTACCCCATGGTAAGTCCACTTTCCATCACCATGACCCCTTCTTCTCCTTCCAGAGGCACTTCTACCCACCTGCTGTGTGACCTTGGGCACATTACTTAACCTCTCTGGGCCCCACCTGCATTTGCATCTGTGATGACGTACATGACACCAAACGTGGCTTTCTCTGGACACTGTCTAATTGTGCATGTTAGGTAGTTTTGTGTGTAAAATGAGTGCAGGTTCAAGCCATGAAAGGCCCTCAAGGCTGTGAGTTAAAACTCACTTGCAATTACTCCCCTTGCTGCCTAGCTCAGGATCCAGCCCACCCGCACTCTCAGTTCTTCCTGGAGGACCAACTTTGGGAGTCTCTCTTCAGAGACTCTTTTCTCCCAAAGAGCCCTTGAATCCTAGTCTTCCCAGGACTGGAAGATACTGAAAGAGCAGTAACATTGGGACTAGATGTGTGTAAAACCTTCCTTCCTCTGCCCTCTTCCTCCTGGAAGTCCCAGATCCTTCTCGACTTCTACCTTGCTCTGTTCCTATTTCAAGATGGGGCACCTTTGTCATCCTGAGCTCTGGCCTGGGAGGCAGGAGACTAATAATATGGATTCTAGCACTGACTTCCTGCTTTCATCGTGGACCCTAGAGCACTCTTTCAGGGTCATGAAGGCCTGGGCTCAAACCCTGGCTCCATCACTTTACCAGCAGTGCGACCTTGGGCAAGTCACTTAATGTCTCTGAACCTCCATTGTCTTCACTGTAAAATGAGGCAAATCAGAGGGTCACGAGGTGCTGTGTGTCAAGTACAGAGCACAGAGGGGCATGCAGGGGCTCAGTTATTTGGTTGCTATTTTTGAGGGTCTTTGAGGGGGCCTGATCACTAGTACCCCTCTTTACTGGATGCAGAATCAACTGTGAATTTAAAAAGAATGAGACAAAGGTCAAATTGTCAACTTTATTACTGATAAGGACTGTGTCAGAGGACATAGATAGTATGGGAATCAAATGGGCTTTCTGAGTGAATCCCCAGATTCCACGGCCTGAAGCCCCTCCCTTTGCCCCATCATGCTGGTGCCCAGGGTCTTTACTGCCCAGCTCACAGCATGGCTGAGATTGCATCTGTTGTCAGGGAGGGGCAGGAAAGATTCTCAGTGGTGGGGCCAGGACTTGAAGCCACAGGGAGAGATGCCCTTCATGGCCTGGCACAGGTGCCCCCACAGACTCCCACCACTTGCCCTGCCTCCCCTTCTGTGCATTCACTCACACTGTTCCCTTTCTGGGGCACTTATCTCTGCCTCTGCAGGTATTAGTGGGTATCACAGTTTGACTTGTCTGAAAATGATCTGTAAAGGTATCCACCATGGTAGGGACCTCATGTGGCCTCTCCGTATTCCCAGGGCCCAGCCTCAGTCTGATACATGGCACACAGGTACAAGACAGCTGATTGGAATTCCTCTTATCACCTCTTACAGTGCTGACCACCCTGAGTACTCTCTGCCTCTCTTGTCACGTGCAAGCATAGACACACCCAGTGAGAAAGGGGAGAGGGGAATTTAGCAATTAGTGTGAGCCTTGGGCTAGGTCTCCAGGATGTGGTGGTGAGCCAGGTGGACACAGTCTTTGTCTTCCTGGTTCTCATGTTCTAGGGAAGGGAGCTGGGGGTGGAGGGAGAAGAAAGGAGGGAGATTCATACTCAGAGATGGGGAGCAGGAGAGAAGAGAAGGCAGAGAGACAGGGACAAAGGGAGTAAATGAAAGAGAAGGGGAGGGATGCAGTGAGTGAAGGGAGAAGCAGAGGGAGCAGGAGGAGGAGGAAGGAACAAAGTGTCAGATTGGAAGGGGGAGAAAGATGCGCACAGCTGCTTGCAGGGAGAGGAGAGAGAAGCAGCATGAGTGGGCCAAGAGGGAGTGTGTTGGGGGTTGGAAGTGCCCCTTCCTGGGTGGGGATGGGGACTTGAGTTTAGCTTACTACTGCCCTAGGGGGAGGGACTGATCCAGGAGTCGCCTCCATAGGCTTCCAGCTTACAGAGAAGAATGAGATCCCCTCCAGCAGAGTCCCTGGGGAGTCTTCCTGGAGCTGGGATCTGAATAAGCTTATGTTGACTGGCAGCCAAGCCTGGGAGGAGGCATGGCTGGGTGGTTTCGGGTGCTCTTTGGGAAGCCCAAACCCCCCAGCCTGGTCCTGAGCCAGCCTAGTCCACTTTGATTCCCCCAGTACCCAGCCTGGATCTCTGGGGAAGAGACAGGCTGCCTTTCTCTAGGTTGGAAGTCAAGGGGATTTGTATCCCAGGAATTTAGACTCAGGGATTGGGGCTGGAAGGGAAGTTGGAATCCTTTCATTCAATCTCTGTTCTACATATTCCTTCAGCTTGGGTCTTGAGAACTCACAGAGTGGTGGGAGACGGACAGCACTTTTGTAATGACCCAGGGTCCAGGAGAGAAGCCCGTGGTGGGATGTGGAGGCAGGGCTTTGGAAGAGGTGGTCTTTGAGGGTCTGTCATGTGCCAGGCTCTTGACTCCAGAGATGAATGACCTAGTCCTGCCTCCAGGGATGACTCAGAATATGGGGAAAGCTATGCTTAGACCGGCCATGGGCTTTGTGACCCATAGATTGTAAGGAGCCATAAACTTTTTTTTTTTTTTTTTTGAGACAGAATCTCGCTCTGTCTCCCAGGCTGGAGTGTAGTGGTGCTATCTCGGCTCACTGCAACCTCTGCCTCCCGGGTTCAAGCAATTCTCCTGTCTCAGCCTCCCGAATAGCTGGGACTACAGGCACATGCCACCATACCCTGCTAATTTTTGTTTTTTAGTAGAGACGGGATTTCACCATATTGGTCAGGCTGGTCTCGAACTCTTGACCTCAGGTGATCCACCTGCCTTGGCTTCCCAAAGTGCTGAAATTACAGGCATGAGCCACTGTGCCTGGCCTTTAAATGGTTTTGACAAAGTCAGGTTTGTGTGGTTTTTACTGCTCCAGGTCTCCTGTGGGAAACAGATGCTAGGAAGTGAAGGGACTCACCCAGGGAGGTAGAGCTGGGGCCAGAACTCAGAACCCCTGACTCCTGGTGGGTCCTGATGCCTGGAGTCCTCCTCAGTGACCCCCTGGCCCTGGCCCTCCTCTACAGTCTCCTCAGCTCCGGCCTCTTTCTCCTCTCTTTTCAGGCTCCTACTTGATGGTCAACACTTCCCAGCATGCCCCAGGCCAGCGAGCCCATGTCATCTTCCAGAGCCTGAGCGAGAATGACACCCACTGTGTGCAGTTCAGCTACTTCCTGTATAGCCGGGACGGGCACAGCCCGGGCACCCTGGGTGTCTATGTGCGCGTTAATGGGGGCCCCCTGGGCAGTGCCGTCTGGAATATGACTGGATCCCATGGCCGTCAGTGGCACCAGGCTGAACTGGCTGTCAGCACTTTCTGGCCCAATGAATATCAGGTGGGCTGGGTTCAGTCTGCGGTCAGCTGTGCTTGGGGATGGGGCAGATGGATGTCAGCTTGAGGTTGAAGTAGGTGAGTGGGTGAAGTTAGAATGAGTCTGCATTCAGCATCAGAGGCAACCTGTGGTCAAGGCCAGGGGTCAGTTTGGGGCCAGTCTGGTTCAGCATCTGAGGCCATTGTTCATATTAGTCCCTACCCGGGTCAAGGTAAGTCGGAACAGTGCTGACCTGGAAACCCTGTCTGGCTGCTTGAGGGTAACTGTCCAGGATTGGGATGGAAACTGGCCTCCACCTTGTTCACTATGGGCGTTGACACCCCACCCCCAACTAGCTGGCTTGGTAGGGAGGGTCAGTGTGAGCAGGGCTGACCTCTGCTGGTTGAGGAAGAAGAGGCTGGGGCCAAGCTGAAAGTGGGCACCTCCCCAGGCAGGGCTGGAGGGATATCAGTGTGACAGAGGCCCTCCCGTCTCCCGCAGGTGCTGTTTGAGGCCCTCATCTCCCCAGACCGCAGGGGCTACATGGGCCTAGATGACATCCTGCTTCTCAGCTACCCCTGCGGTGAGTCCCAGCGCACTGGGGGCGCAGGGGTGAGGGGGGCGGGCGGCCGCAGCTCCTGCCTGCAGGGGGCGCAGGGTCAGCTCACGCCGCGGCTCTAACCCCGCAGCAAAGGCCCCGCACTTCTCCCGCCTGGGCGACGTGGAGGTAAACGCGGGTCAGAACGCGTCGTTCCAGTGCATGGCGGCGGGCAGAGCGGCCGAGGCCGAACGCTTCCTCCTGCAGGTGAGCGGGAGCGGGGACCTTGGCTGTGGGGGTGGTGATGGCTGTTTCTGGCCCCGAGTCCCTGCTTCGTACTCCAGCACCACGCACAGCGTCCCGGCCCTCCCCTAGCTCCGCTCTGCACTCTCTTGGGTCCTCCATTCCCCCAGGTCAGAGCACGGCTCCAGGAACCTATGTCTGCGCTGTGTAGTAGGGACGGCTAAATGGGGCCCGGGTCAGAGCGAGATCGGGACACCTCGCTCCGAGGCGCCCCTGACCTTCTCACCCTTTTCCTCGCAGCGGCAGAGCGGGGCGCTGGTGCCGGCGGTGGGCGTGCGGCACATCAGCCACCGGCGCTTCCTGGCCACTTTCCCGCTGGTCGCCGTGAGCCGCGCCGAGCAGGACCTGTACCGCTGTGTGTCCCAGGCGCCGCGTGGCGCCGGCGTCTCCAACTTCGCGGAGCTCATCGTCAAGGGTCAGCGAGCCGACGCGGTGGAGCGCCCGGACCTCTACTCTCGAGGGGCGGGGCCGGCGGCGGGGGCGGGGTCTGCCCGGGGGCGTGGCCGTGGGGCCTGCAGTGTGTCGCGGGGGCGCGATCTGAAGGTGGGCCTGCGGAGGGGGCAGTCGCCCAGCCGGGATGAGGCCTGATCCAGGGGTCGGGGTTGGCGTCGAGGGGGACAGACAGGGTCAAGGTGAGAGCCTGGAGAGTGGTGGGGGTCTGGCTGTGTGACCAGCCAGTCTGGGAGGATGGGGAGGGATTTGGGTGTGGTGGGACGCAGAGTTGGGTGCTGGACTTTGACAGAACCATCGGTCCTCCCCGCCTCTCCCCCATCTCGTAGAGCCCCCCACTCCCATCGCGCCCCCACAGCTGCTGCGTGCTGGCCCCACCTACCTCATTATCCAGCTCAACACCAACTCCATCATTGGCGATGGGCCGATCGTGCGCAAGGAGATCGAGTACCGCATGTCGCGTGGGCCCTGGGCCGAGGTGCACGCCGTCAGCCTGCAGACCTACAAGCTGTGGCACCTTGACCCAGACACAGAGTATGAGATCAGCGTACTGCTCACGCGTCCGGGAGATGGCGGCACTGGCCGCCCCGGGCCACCCCTCATCAGCCGTACCAAATGCGCAGGTGGGTGCAGTTGCTATCCCTGGCCCCAGTCCCTGGTGTGGGACACCTGGGTATGGGCCCAGGGCTATGGAGGGGCACATTTGAGAGGTAGCGTGGCCTGGATTTGTGCTTGTAAACCTTTCTAAAATATTGCGATTTTTCCTCAACCCTTGTGTTAGTAAGGGTGATTATAGCTAATACTTTACTTTGTGTCAGGCACTTAAACGTATACACACAGCCCATAATTTATAGACTTAATGCTTACACCACCAGCACGATATAGGTGCTCTTGTTGTACCCATTTTACAGATGTGGTGACTGAGGTACAGAGATGTTAGGTGACACAGCTAGTAAGTGGCAGAGATGGGACTGGAATTCTTGACTGGCTGGCTCCAGAATCTGTGTTCTTAATTCTACGTCTGGATAAAATAAGCGACTAAACACCATCACATTCAAGTGTGTTATACATTCTAGCTGGTTTCTCTTGTTGGAGCATTGAGCCTGGGATCTGCTCTTCCTTGTTAAAGAGGGTAAAGCAGCTGCTGGAGGATGGTACACCTGTGCCAGACGAGGGTCTTTTTTTGTTTAATCAGAGGAGAAATTGAGAACAGAACAGGTTTTTCTTCTTTTGACTTTAGTGTTTTTTTGGTTTGTTTGTTTTTCTTTGAGACGAAGTTTTGCTCTGTTACCCAGGCAGAGGCGCGATCTTGGCTCACTGCAACCTATACCACCTGGGTTCAAGCGATTCTCCTGTCTCAGCCTCCCGAGTAGCTGGGATTACACGCATACACCACCATACCCAGCTAATTTTTGTATTTTTAGTGGAGATAGGGTTTCACCGTGTTGGCCAGGCTGCTCTCAAACTCTTGACCTCAGGTGATCTGCCCACCTCAGCCGCGCAAAGTGCTAGGATTACAGGAGTGAACCACCATGCCTGGCCTAGTGTGTTTTTTTAATGGACTTAAGATAACTGTGGATTCATATGCAGTTGTAAGAAAAATACAGAAAGATTTTCTGTACACTTTACCCTATTTTCTGCAATGGTAACATGTTGCAAAACTATAGTATAATGTCACAATCAAGATATTCACATTGATAGAATCCACAGATCTTATTCAGACTTTTCCGGTTTTGTTTGTACTTGTTTGTGTGTGTGTATGTGTGTTTGTAGCTCTGCAGTTTGTCACATGTATGAGTGTATTCACTGCTACAGTAGAAATACTGAATAGTTCAATCCCCTTAAGGACTCTTTTAAACCATATTCACCTCCCTTTCTTTATCTACTGCCCAGCTCTTAATAGTCACTAATCTGTCCTTCATTTCTAAAATTTTGTTGTTTCAAAAATATTATATGAATGAAATCAGAGTATATAACCTCTGGAATTGGCTTTTTTTGGGTAACAGCTTTATTGCAATATAATCCACATCTCATACAATTCAGTCATTAAAATGTACAATTCAGTGGTTTTTAGTATACAGTAGGCCCCCTGTATCTGTGGTTTCTCCTGTGGTTTTAGTTACCTGTGGTTAACTTGAGGCTTGAAAAGATGAGTACTGTACAATAAGATATCTTGAGAGAGAGAGAGAGAACACATTCATAAAATTTTTATTATAGTGTGTTGTTGTAATTGTTCTATTTTATTATTGTTAAACTCTTACTGTGCCTAATGTATAAATTAAACTTTATCATAGGTATGTATGTATAGGAAAAACATAGTTTATTTAGGATTTGGTACTATCTGGTTTAAGGCATCCACTAGGGTCTTAGAACATGTCCCCTGGGGATACGGGGGGACCACTGTATTCACAGAGTTATGCAACCATTAACACAATCAATTTGGTAACATTTTCATCACCTCAGAAGGAAATTGTCTATTCTTTAGCAGCCATCCCCATTTTACCTGTACACCTCTAGCCCCAGGCAACCTCGAATTTCCTTTCTGTCCTTATAGATTTGCCTCTCTGTGGATATTTCACAAAAATATCCATTTACTTTTTTGAGATGGAATCTCACTCTGTCATCCAGGCTGGAGTACAATGGCACCATCTTGACTCACTGCAACCTCCGCCTCCTGGGTTTAAGTGATTCTCTTGCCTCAGCCTCCCGAATAGCTGGGATTACAGGAATCCACCACCATGCCTGGCTAATTTTTGTATTTTTAGTACAGATGGGATTTTGCCATGTTGGCGAGGCTGATGTCGAATTTCTGACCTCAGATGATCTTCCCACCTCGGCCTCCCAAAGTGCTGGGATTACAGGTGTGAGCCACCACATCCAATCCTTCTTCCATTTAGCAGAATGTTTTCAAGATTTATCCTTGTTGTAGCATGTATCAATACTCCATTATTTTTTTATTGCTGAATAATATTCCATTATAGAAATATATCACATTTTGTCATTCATCAGTTGATAGAAATTGGGGTTGCTTATACATTTTGGCTATTATGAACAGTATTGACATATTTGTGTGCAGGTTTTTATATTGATACGTGTTTTTATTTTTCTTGATATATATGTACCATATATATCATAAGGTATCTCTGTGTTTATATATTGAGGAACTGCTGGACTGTTTTTCAAAGCAGTTGTACCACTTTACATTCCCACTGCTAGTCTATGAGGGTTCTAGTTTCTCTGCATCCTTATCACCACTTGTTATTATCTGTCTTCATATTATAAGCACTCTAGTGTATGTGAAATGGTATCTCATTGTGATTTTGATTTGCGTGACCCTGATGGCTAAGGATATCAAACATTTTTTCATGTGCTTATTGACCATTTCTGTATCTTCTTTGTATAAATGTCTATTCAGATTGTTAAAAATAACCAATTTTTAAGTTGGGTTATCTGTCTTTTTATTATTGAGTTGTAAGAGTTATTTATATATTCTGAGTGGGCCAGGTGCAGCAGTGACTCACACCTGTAATCCCAGCACTTTGGGAGGCTGAGGAGGGTGGATCACTTGAGGCCAAAACTTGGAGACCAGCCTAGTCAACATGGTGACACCCAGTCTCTACTAAAAAAATACAAATTAGCCAGGTTGGTGGCAGGTGCCTGTTGTCCCAGCTACTTGGGAGGCTGAGGCACAAGAATCGCTTGAATCCGGGAGGTGGAGGTTGCAGTGAGCTGAGATGGTGCCACTGCACTCCAGCCTGGGTGACAGAGTGAGACTCTGTCTCAAAAAAAAAAAAAGTTATTTATGTATTCTGGACACTAGATACTTATCAGATGCTTATGTTTGCAAATACTTTCTCCCATTCTGTGGATTATATTTTCTTTTTCTTGGTAGATTTTTTTTGAAGCACAAAAGTTTTCAATTTATCTATTTTTTTATTTTCTTGTTTGTGCTTTTGATATTATACCTAAGAAACCATTGCCTATATACAGTCATAAAGATTTACTCCTGTATTTTTTTCTAAAAGTTTTATAGTTTTAGCTGTTATATTCAGTTCTTTGATCCATTTTGAGTTAATTTTTCAATGTGGTGTGAGGTAGGGATCCAACTTCATTTTTTTTTTTTTTTTTTTTTTGAGACAGAGTTTCACTCTTGTCCCCTAGGCTGCAGTGCAATGGTGTGATCTAAGCTCACTGCAACCTCCATCTCCTGGGTTGAAGCAATTCTCCTGCGTTGAAGTGATTCTCCTGCCTCAGCCTCCTGAGTAGATGGGATTACAGGCACATGCCACCACGCCCAGCTAATTTTTGTATTTTTGGTAGAGACAGGGTTTCACCACGTTGGCCAGTCTGGTCTTGAACTCCTTACCTCAGGTGATCCACCTACCTCCACCTCCCAAAGTGTTGGAATTATAGACATGAACCACTGCACCTGGCCAACTTAATTCTTTTGTATGTAGATCTTCATTACCATTTGTTGAAAAGTCTATTCTTTCCTTATTGAATTATCTCGGCACTGGGATTGGTTTCTTTCATTCAGCATAGTTTCCTTCATCTAAGTTGTATATATCAGTAGTTTATTACTTTTTATTGCTGAGTAGTATTCCATGGTGCGGAAATGCCAGTTTGTAAACAGCATTCGCCTGTTGAATGACATCTGAGCTGGTTCCACTTTTTCGTTATTATAATAAAGTTTCTGTGAACATTCATACATAGGTTTTTGCCTAAACATAGCTTTTCATTTTTCTGAGATAAATGCTCAAGAGTGCAATTGATGAGTCATATGGTGATTGCATCTTTAGTTTCATCAGAAACTGCCAGAGTGGCTATATTGTTTTATATTCTCACCAACAATGTATGAATGATCCAGTTTTCTGCATCCTTGCCAGCATTTAGTGTTGTCACTATTTTTAATTTTGGACTTCCTGAGAGGTGTGTAGTGATATCCCATCGTGGTCTTAATTTGCATTTCTTCAGTATCTAGTGATGTTGAACATCTTTTCTTGTTTTTTGTTTTGTTTTGGAGACGGGGTCTCACTTTGTTGTCCAGGCTAGAGTGCAGCAGCATGATCTCAGCTCACTGCAACTTCTGCCTCCCAGGTTCCAGCGATTCTTGTGCCTCAGCCTCTCGAGTAGCTGGGATTACAGGTGCACACCACCATGCTGGCTAAATTTTGTATTTTTAGTAGAGACAGGGTTTTGCCATGTTGGCCAGGCTGGTCTCAAACTCCTGACCTCAAGTGATCTGCCTGCCTGGGTCTCCCAAAGTACTGGGATTACAGGTGTGAGCCACCGCGCCCGGACGAATATTCTTTCATGTGCTCTTTGCCATGTGTATATCCTCTTTGGTGGATTCTCTGTTTTGTGTCTTTGAACATTTTCTAATTGTTTCTAATTGAATTCTTCTTCTTATTTTTCTTTTTTCTTTTCTTTTTTTTGCTGTTAAGTGTTGAGAGTTTTTTGTACATTCTAGGTTCTATCCTTTGTTAAATGTGGAGTTTGTAAGTATTTTCTCCCAGTTTGTAGCTTGTCCTTTCACCCTTTTTATATGGACTTTCACAGAACTATTTTCAATTTTGATGAGATTCAATTTATAAAATTTCCCTTTTATGAATTGTGCTTTTGGTATCAAGTCTAAGAACTCCTTGCCTCTCCCTGTCTCCCAAAGATTTTTTCCTTTTTTTTTGAAAGGGAGTTTTGCTCTTATTGCCCAGGCTGGAGTGTAATGGCACGATCTTGGCTCACTGTAACCTCTGTCTCCTGGGTTCAAGCGATTCTCCTGTCTCAGCCTCTCAAGTAGCTGGGATTACAGGTATGTGCCACCATGCCTGGCTAATTTTTGTATTTTTAGTAGAGACAGGGTTTCTCCATGTTGGTCAGGTTGGTCTAGAACTCCTGACCTCAGGTGATCTACCTGCCTCGTCCTCCCAAAGTGCTGAGATTACAGGTGTGAGCCACCATGCCCAGCCTCCTGTTTTTTTCTAAAAGTGTTACAGTTTTACATTTTACGTTTATGTTCATGTCCTAACAACTATGATAGCACCTTGCGCATAAAGGCACTCAATAAGTATTTGTTGAATAACTCTTCAAACTAATCCTATATATTTCATGATCTATTTTGAGTAAGGTGTGAGGTTTACGTCAGTGTTATTTGTTGCTAATCAATATTCATGGTTTTTCTTTTTCTTTTTTTTTTGAGATGGAGTATCACTCTGTCACCCAGGCTGGAGTGTAATGGTGCGATCTCAGCCCACTACAACCTCTGCCTCCCGGGTTCAAGCGATTCTCCTGCCTCAGCTTCCTGAGTAGCTGGGACTACAGGTGCCCACCACCATGGCTGGCTAATTTTTGTATTTTTAGTAGAGATAGGGTTTCACCATAATGGCTAGGCTGGTCTCAAACTCCTGACCTCAAGTGATCTGCCTGCCTGGGTCTCCCAAAGTACTGGGATTACAGGTGTTAGCCACTGCGCCTGGCCCAATATTTGTGTTTTTAAAAGTTGATCTGTGAATTATCTAAAATCTAGTTTAAAGCCGATCTGTGAATTATCTAAAATTCAGTTTATGGCCACACTTTGCTTTGGGAAATCCTTGAATGGTGGGTCTAAAATCTGGTTTTATGCCACACTTTGGGAGATGCTTGTGGGTCAGGGTGTTCCAGTGGGAATTGCTTTCTAGTGAGGGGTCTGGGTCAGGTTACTTAACCTTTCTGAGCTTCAGTCCCCTTGTTTTATAAAATGGGAATAATAACATTTAGTAGATAGGGTTAGTTTGAAGAGTTATTCAACAAATGCTTATTGAGTGCCTACTATGTGCAAGGGGCTATTGTAGTTGTTAGGGATGTATGACTGTAACCAGGACAGACAAAGGCCACCAACATGTGAGTTCTTCATGGAACTCACCTCTTGGCAAGAGGAGATAGGTAACAGATGAGTAAACAAGTGAAGTATACAGTTGACCCTTGAACATCACAGGTTTGAATTGGGCACTTCTACTTATATAGATTTTTTTCACTCACACATGCATCAAAAATATAGTATTTGTTATTCCTGTTATCCCAGTGCTTTGGGAGGCTGAGGCAGGAGGAGTGCTTGAGACCAGGAGTTTGAGACCAGTCTGGGCAATGCAACAAGATCCCATCTCTGCAAAACAACAACAACAGCAACAACAATTAGCTGGATGTGGTGGCATGCGCCTGCAGTCACAGCTACTCAGGAGGCTGAGGCATGAGGATTGCTGGAGCCCAGGAGATCAGCGCTGCAGTGAGCTAAGATTTCACACTGTGCTCCGGCCTGGGTGACAGAGCAAGATCTTGCCTAGAGGCAAACAAACCAACAATACAAAGGACTTCAGTGTTTCCAGGGTCTGCAAATATGAAGGGCCAACTATGGGACTTGAATACCTTTGAATTCGGTTATGTGTAGGGGTCCTAGAACCATCCCCGGCATATACTGAGGGAGAACTATATAGTCTGTCAGATGGTGATAGGTGCTGTGAAGAAGAAAAGCAGGGAGTGGGGCCTGGAGGGTTGTTATTTTTAAAAGGCTCAAGGGAAGGTGACATTTGAGCAGAGATCTGAAGGAGGTGAGGGACTGAGCCATGCAGAGAGCTGGGGGCTTGCTGGGGAAAGCAAGCACCAAGCCGACTGAGCAGCCAGTGCAAAGGTCTGGAGGCTGGAGAGTGCTTGGCATGTGCGAGGAGCATCCAGGAGAGCAGTGTTACTGGGTTAGTGACTGAGCGGGAGATGGCAGGAGAAGAGGCTGCAGTTGAGCTGCAGATGTGGGACTTAGAGCCGTTGTGTGCCGAGAGAGCTGGGGAGCCATTGAAGGGTTTAGAGAGCAGGAGTGAGCATCATCTACTTTTGTTTAAAAGGATCACTCTGGCCCTTTTGTGGAGGACATTCTCCAGGAGGGCAAAGGTGCCACAGGAGACCAGGGAGGAAGTCACTGCAACCATCTGCCTGAGAGTTGGTGACAGCTGGGAGCTGAGTGGAAGTGGTGGCGGAGGGGAGGAGTGGTCAGATTCTGGGTTTATTTTGGAGGCAGAGTGAACTGCGTTTGTCGATGGATTGAATATGGGATGAGAGAAAGGGAAATAGAAGTCAAGGATGGCTCTAAGATGTTTTACTAGAGCAGCAGGAACGACGGAGCTGTCATTTCCTGCGAAGGAGCAGACTGTGGTGGGACCTGGTTTGATGCAGGTATCATAGATCAGGAGTTCTGTGTTGGAAATGTTGACTTTGAGATACCTGTTAGACATTCAAGTGTCGATATCCATCAGTAGCGGGGTACATGAGTGTGGAGTTCAGGGAAGAGGTTCAGGCTGCAGATAGAAATTGAAAGTCGTCAGTGTGGAGATGGTATAGATGGTATCTAAAGCCCTGAGGTTGGGTGAGATCATTTACACTAGTGGTTCTCAACTAGGGGCAATTTTGTCTCCCAGGAGACATTTGGCAGTGACTGAGGACATACTGGTTGTCAAAACTGGGTGGCAGCAATGAGGTGTTACTGGCATCTAAGGGGATAGAGGCCAGGGAAACTGCTAATGCATGGACAGCCCTCGACCACAAAGAATAATCTAGTCTAAAGCATTCATAGTGCTGAGGTTGAGAATCCCCAATTTAGTCCTTAGATTTTTAGGGAATGAATGCACATAGAAGAAGGAGGAGTTATAAAGCCTGAACCTTGGGGCCTCCACTGTTTTGGGTTAAATGCAGACGATTGTATGAAAATGTATTAAATGCACTTGAAGCATACAGCTTCACACAGTAATGTGTGAAGTATAGTAACAGATGAAGTATAGTAACACACAGTAAGCACCCAGGACACGATGGTGTTTTTAACCTTTCAAAGGCAGTTCTAGTTTGCCATTTAGGATAAAAGGAATCATAGCTCAGGGGTCCATAGAGAATCTCTATTGTACTCCCTTAGTGTATACATGGGGAAGCTGAAATCCAGAGAGGGGAAGAGACTTGACTGTGATCAGACAATGGGTCAGGAATCCAGGTTTCATGATAACGGCTGTTGATTATTCCCATTTTACAGATGAATAAACTTAGATTTAGAGATTTAGCCACTTGTCCAAATCTACACAGTGAGTCCATGGCAGAGCTAGAATCAAAATTTGAATCTCTTGATTTCTAATCCAGTGTTTTATTTTAGTTTTTTTTTGTTTTATTTTGTTTTTCGAGACAGGGTCTCACCCTGTCAACTGGGCTGGAGTGCAGTGGCATGATCATAGCTCGCTGCATGCAGCCTTGAACTCCTGGGCTCAAGTGATGCTCCTGCCTCAGCCTCCTAAGAAGCTGGGGCTACAGGCCTGTACTACCATGCCCAGCTAATTAAAACATATATATATATTTGTAGAGACAGGGTCTCACTATGTTGCCCAGGCTGATCTTAAACTCGTGGCTTCAAGGGATCCTCCTGTTTCAGCCTCCCAAAGTGCTGGGATCACAGACATGAGCCACTGCGTCCAGCCTAATCCAGTGATTTTAACAACAGCAGCAGCAGCAGCTGCTGCAGCTGCCGCCATCGTGGGCTGAATGCCCATTTTGTGCTGGACACTGCGAAACACTTTTCATAGGCTGGCTAGGATGGAAGCTGGGGCAGGGTCCTGGCAGACGGGGTGCTAACTCCTCCCCCTGCCCCTCTGAATTACACGCTTCTCTTTGTTGACATCATGGCCCCTCCCTGCTTAGGCGCGTTGGCTGGCAGTTGTTGTTTTGCTGTTGGCCAGCTGTGTTGTCATCTCCTCCATCCCCATGAAACTCCCCTCGTGCTATATTATTTACCGTAAAAGCAATAATATAGCATCGGGAGAAGGCGTTTTTAAAAATAAGCACTCCGAAGCTCATCATCCTCGCCCAACAGCTGTTTTAATTTTTCTGACTTCTTCACATCTCTGCCCATATGCCTGCAGTAGACATTTTTACACTCTTGTCATTGGGATGGAAAGCATTCCGTATGCTGCTTCATTTGCTTGGTGTGGTTACATGTGTTATGTTGTTCATAATTATGTTTATTGACTGTAGAAGTCCATTGAATGTGCCCATTTGGCTGGAGTGTTTGTTTCCAGACCTCTATAATGATAAATAATACTACATTGAGAAACCTAGCGCTTATAGTTCTTCCCTACTTCCCTGACCCCGGGTTATTGCTTTAGGATAAAGAGTTAGCGGTTGAAGGAAGGGCTTTGAAATACATTGCTTTAGAAAATGGTTGTGCTAATTTACACTGCTATCGGCATCTCATGTTAATACACATATGTTTATTAATTACTCTAGGCTGTTAATGACTGTAGGCTGGGCAATTTGACTCATATCATCTAACTCTCACACTTGCTCTTCAAAGTAGACATTATAATCTCCCATTTTTTTGTTTTTGTTTTGACAGAGTGTTACTCTGTCACCCAGGCTGGAGTACAGTGGCATGATCTTGGCTCACCACTTCTTCTGCTTCCCAGGCTTAAGCTATCTGCCACCTCAGCCTCCTGATTAGCTGGGATTACAGGTGTGCACCACCATGCCTGGCTAATTTTTATATTTTTGTAGAGATGAGGTCTCACTACTGTGTTGCACATGCTGGTCTCAAACTCCTGAGCTCAAGGGATCTTTCTGCCTCAGCCTCCCAAAGTGCTGAGATTACAGGCGTGAGCTACTGCACCTGGCCATAATCTCCGTTTTTTTGGTACAGGAACCTGACATCAATATTCAAACAGGGTTAAGTAACTTGCCTGAAGCCACAGGACTATAGCCAGGTGTGGTGTAATCCCAGCACTTTGGGAGGCCAAGGCAGGTGGATCACTTGAGCTCAGGAGTTTGAGACCAGCTTGGGCAACATGGTGAAACCCCGTCTCTACAAAAAAATGCAAAAAAAGTAGCCAGGCATGGGGATACTTGCCTGTAGTCCCAGCTACTCAGGAGGCTGAGGTGGAAGGATTGTTCGAGCCTGGGAGGTCAAGGCTGCAGTGAGACAATAGTAGCACCACTGCACTCCAGCCTGAGTGACAGTGAGACTCTGTCAAAAAAAAAAAAAACAAAAAAAAAACAAAAACAAAGAAAAAAAGAACTAATGAGGGGTGGAGATAGGATGTAAACTCGGGTATACCAGGTCCCAGTCCGAAGCTCCTCCCATGAGAAAAAGTTGAACATTTCAGGGTTCTGGCATCTTGTTTAGCCTTATTAAAATCTACACATGGTAGCTTAATTCAACGGCTGTTAAATGTTATGCTTGCTGTTTTACTGTGCATTTTGACCTCTGATTTCTGAGTGACCTGTAGCCCTGTGGAATTTAGAGGGATGGGGCTTTGAGGTCCCCAAGTTCTGTTTTGCCAGGGTGTGTTGACAGTTGAAGAGAGTGTGTCTAGGTGCCAGATGGTTTTGGAAACATGGAGAAACTCATGGATTCACACCCCTCAATCAACGTATCAGTTGGTAGCAACAAACTATTTGAGCTCTCTGAATCTGTCCAGATATGATCAGCATTGGCAGGAAGAAAAAAGAAAAGTGGGACCTTCTTTTCAAAGAGCCCTCAATCTACCTGGGGAGGTGGGAGGTGGCACAGTTGTCAAAGAATGAGATGCCTAAGTCTGAAGTTGGGAGTTTCATCCTCCAAAGTTGCTATCTTGGGCCCTGTAAGGTGATTTTAAGAAGCTTGAGTAGGTTGCCAGTATTTAAAAATCAGGAGATTTCACATAAAAGTCGGAATTTCTGGCTCCTCTTGAAAAATGGGAACCCCCTAATCTGTAGTCCTGCATGGCAGCAGTCCTCTAGAGGTGAGTCTAGAGTCCCTTTTGGTTGGGACACCTACTGTCCTGTTTGCCACGGCCTTCACCCAGCATGTGTTTCCCGTGTACCTGGAACTTCTCCTGCCCTTGTGTAAATGCTGCAGGAGGGCTCGGAAACAGCGTGCTTCTGCCAAGCCCGAGGCTGGAAAGGAATGCAGGGCTGCATTCCAGGGGGTGGGGATGGGGTGAGCAGAGCTGCAGGGAAACCACTCGCAGTAGTGCAAATAAAGCAGTAGTACCTCGGCTCTTGTAGACTCCCGGGACAGTGCACGCAGGGCAGCCAGGACCACAGCTCCAGAGTCGGAGAATAACGCAAGGACCCCTGGGAAACATGGCGAGTGAGCACACCCCAGATCTGCTCCTTCTGGCACAAACATAGAAGAATGATGGCTTAAAACAAAACTATATTAAAAAAAAATTAGGAAAATCTCTATGGGCCAGGAATGGGAGAGAAAACCTAAGTGTGGTGAATGGGCTTGCAGCCCACAGTACCCAGAATGCAGGGAGCAGTGGCAACCAGCCCCTGTGTCCATATGGGATGGGATTTGGGTGGGCCCTGCTTGCGAGGAGAAGGGAGCCAGTCAGGAGGCGGGCTTTGTTCCTAGTGAGTGCTGAAATCTCTCTTTGATGGCGCCATATATAACTGGAGACATGCTGCTTATGTGTGGTCCAGGGAAGAAAGGAAAACTCCTGGGTGGAAACAGAAACTTGTATTGTGCTGTGCTTGGGGCCAGTGTTGAAAACTGTGTTACCGGTGTACTCCCAAGGTAGGAGCAGCCTGAGCTAACGCTTCCCTTTGTATCTGCTTTATAAGTGGAATTCTGAACAAATTAATCACAGAAAAAATGCTATTAGGGGCTGGGCACGGTGGCTCAAGCCTGTAATCCCAGTACTTTGAGAGGGAGAGGCAGGAGCATTAGTTAAGCCCAGGAGTTTGAGACAAGCCTGGGCAACATAGCAAGACCCCATCTCTATGAAAAATACAAAAATTAGCTGGGCTAATTTTTGGTGGCGTGTGTCTGTAGTGCCAGCTACTTGGGGGACTGAGGCAGGAGGATCACTTCAGCCGGGGAGATCAAGGCTGCAGTGTGCCGTGATCCTGCCACTGCACTCCAGCTTGGGTGACAGAGCAAGAAGACCCTGTCTCAAAAAAAAAAATATGCTCCTAGGGGTTGTGCTTAATCTTCTTAAGAGGTTGTATAGTGGTGCTTTGTCACCTGTTCATTAAGGGATGCTGAGGTCCCTCTGGCTAGGGACACTTTGCTCACAGAGCTTGAGAGTAATGAAACTATACTTCACTGAATCAGGGTGCAAGAGAGAAAAGGATCATTTGAAGCAATCTTGGTACCTTCCCTCATTTTACTGATCCAGAAATTGAGACCCAGAGTTTTGCCCAAGATCACACAGCTGGTCAGTGCAGATGCAGGACTGAGGGCTGAGTCCTGTGCTCCCTCTTGGCTTTGCCCCCTCCCCTTGCCTCCCCTCCCCTCTCCTTTCTTTCTTCTTTTTTTTTGAGACAGGGTCTCACTGTGTCACCCAGGCTGGAGTGCAGTGGCTTCATCATGGCTCACTGCAACCTCAACTTCCCAGGCTGAAGCAATACTCCTGCCTCAGCTTCCCAAGTAGCTGGGACCACAGGCATGTGCCACTGTGCCCGGCTAATTTTTGTATTTTTAGTAGTGATGGGGTTTCTCCATGTTGGCCAGGCTGGTCTCAAGCTCCTGACCTCAGGTAATCTGCCTGCCTTGGCTTCTCAAAGTGCTGGGATTACTGGCGTGAGATACTGTGCCAGGCCAACTTTTTATTCTTTGCAGAGATGGGGTCTTGTTTTGTTGCCCAGGCTGTTCTCAAACTCCTGGGCTCCAGCGATCCTCCTGCCTTGGCCTCCCAAAGTGTTGGGATTACAGGCATGAGCCACTGCTCCTGGCCCAGTTTCTTTATTTATAAAATGGGGATAATATTCTGGTCCATAGAGTCATCAAGAAACTGTAAAACATAACATGCACCTCCCTTCTGTTGGGGTAGCTGTCTCTTTCCTGAGGCATCAGTGAATTCCTGTTTGGGAGGTGGATAGTGGGGGTTAAGAGCATGGATTTCAGAGCCAGCCTGTCCAGGTTTGGATCCCAGCTTCACCACTTACCATCTCTGTGACTGTGGGCAAGTTACTGAATTTCTCTGTGCCATTGTTTCCATATCTGTATAGTAGGGCTAATACCACTTGTCTCACTAGATTACAAGGATTAAATGAGAGAAAGCATTTTAAAGACTCTAGAACAATGCCTGGCATATCCAAAGCCCCCAGTACATGTTAACTGCCTTTATTATTATCATCATAATATAATAGATTGTGTTTCCCTTTTTGCTTTGACAGTCAGGGAACCCACCACTGAATTTGAACCTTATCTTTAGACCTCCACATAGGACCTAATGGCATGTATTTCTGTTTCTGTTTCCCTGTCATTCTCTGACTTTATTTAACTATTTGGCTCTCATTTCCCTCATTACCCTGATTTCTATATGTTATTATATTGTATGTATTGCTATATGTTGTTTCAGAACAAATTTGGAATTAATACCTTAAGAAAAATACAGCAACAGTTTAGATTCAGACTGGCTTGTTGGAGTCCAGTGTGATCTTGAATTAGGAGGTGAACTGTGCTATTAAAAATAAATATTAGTCAGGTGTGGTGGCTCACACCTGTAATCCCAGCACTTTGGGAGGCTGAGGTGGGCAGATCACTTGAGGTGAGGAGTTCAAGACCAGCCTGGCCAATATAGTGCCCTGTTTCTACTAAAAATACAAAAATTATCCGGGCATGCTGGTGTACACCTGTAATCCCAGCTACTTGGGAGGCTGAGGCAGAAGGATTGCTTGAACCTGGGAGGCGGCGGTTGCAGTGAGCTCAGATCATGCTGTTGCTCTCCAGCCTGGGTGACACAGTGAGCCTCTGTCTCAACAAAACAAAACAAAAACCACTTAGATATTATTTTTGAGGGCTTATTGTATATTAGCCATTGTCATGCATCCTTTGTGTATATTTCCTTAAACCTTACAATGATCCTATGAGGCCAGGCCTGTTATCTTTTCATTTCATAGTTGAGGAATCTAAGGATCGGGGGTGAAGTGATTCAGCAGTGGTTTCCAGCTGCACGTGGCAGAGGCAGGATTCAAATGTAGCCCGTCTGACTCCTAAGCACACACTTTTACTCCCCGTTTGATGTTCTAGGGTCCACTGAGCTTTTGGGTGCAATGGAGGGATGATGTCAGGCAACTGACTGATGCTTTCTCTCCCTGTTCTTCTTCCTCTTCTCTTCCCATTTCTTCTACCCTCTTCTCTCTGCTTCCTGGGTTCTCCAGAGCCCATGAGGGCCCCCAAAGGCCTGGCTTTTGCTGATATCCAGGCCCGCCAGCTGACCCTGCAGTGGGAGCCACTGGGTTACAACGTGACGCGTTGCCACACCTATACCGTGTCGCTGTGCTATCACTACACCCCAGGCGGCAGCCACAACCAGACCATCCGGGAGTGTGTGAAGACAGAGCAAGGTGTCAGCCGCTACACCATCAAGAACCTGCTGCCCTATCGGAACGTTCATGTGCGGCTCGTCCTCACCAACCCTGAGGGGCGCAAAGAGGGCAAGGAGGTCACCTTCCAGACAGATGAGGATGGTAAGAGTCTTAGTCTGGGCGCGGTGGCTCATGCCTGTAATCCCAGTACTTTGGGAGGCTGAGGTGGGCAAATCACAAGGTAAGGATATTGAGACCATCCTGGCTGACACGGTGAAACCCCATCTCTACTAAAAATACAAAAAATTAGCTGGGCATGGTGGCACATGCCTGTAGTCCCAGCTACTTGGGAGGCTGAGGCAGGAGAATCGCTTGAACCCGGGAGCTGGAGGTTGCAGTGAGCCAAGATTGCATCCCTGCATTCCAGCCTGGATGACAGAGCAAGACTCAGTTTCAAAAAAAAAAAAAAAAGAAAAAGAGTCTCAGCTTCACCCAGGGCCCTTTATGCCTCCCACGGACACGCCATGTCTGAGACTGAAATTTGCTGAGATAATTTTTTTGTTTAGGAGTAAACCAGCTGTATAACAACAAAGTAACGATAGCTCCTATTTGTTCTCTGGAAGACTTTGGGTCAGATTGGTCTAATTTCTTAAGTGTTTGAAAGAATTCAGCAGTGGAGCCATTTGAGCATAGAATTTTCTTTCTGGCAAGGTTATTAATAAATTTTAATTTTTAAAATAGATATTAGGATAGTCAAATTTTTTGTGCTTATATTGGTTTAGATGGACTGCGTTTTTTCTTTTTCTTTTCTTTTCTTTTGTTTTTGAGACAGAGTCTTGCTCTGTTGCCCAGGCTGGAGTGCAGTGGCATGATCTTGGCTCACTGCAACCTCCTCCTCCCAGGCTCAAGCGATCCTCCCACCTCAGCCTCCTGAGTAGCTGGGACTACAGGCATGCACCACTACCCTCAGCTAGTTTATTTATTTTTGAGACAGGAACTCGCTCTGTTGCCCTGGGAGGTGGAGGTTGCAACCTGGGAGATGGAGGTACAGGTGGAGTGCAGTGTCACAATCATGGCTCACTGCAGCCTTGACCTCCCAGGCCAAGTGATCCCCATACCTCAACCTCCCAAGTAGTTGGGACTACAGACATGCACTACCATGCCTGGCTAATTTTTTTGTATTTTTTGTAGAGATGGGGTTTTGCCATGTTGCCCAGGCTGATTTTTGATTCCTGGGCTCAAGTGATCCGCCCACCTTGGCCTCCCAAAGTGCTGGAATTACAGGCATGAGCCACCTCACCTGGCCAATATTCTTTTATTATGTTTATTTAATGTCCGTAGGATCTATATGATGTCCCTAGAATCATCCTTTTTTATTACTGATATTGGTAATTTGCGTTTTCTTTTTTTCTTGTTCACTCTTGTGAGGAGTGTATAAATTACATTAATCTTTCCAAAGAACCAACTGTTGGCTTACTTGATTTTCTTTATTTTCTATTTTTTATTTCCTTTGTTATATTTTCTTTAGAGTTGATTTGCTGTTCTGTTTGCCTTTTGAGATGGAAATTTCTTAGATCGTTAATACTGAGCCCTTCTTCATTTCTGATATATGCATTTAAAGCTATACATTTTCCTCTAAGTCCTGCTTTAGCTGCATCCCACAAGTTTTGATATTTCCTATGATCATTATCATTCGGTTCAAAATATTTTCTCATTTGTTATAATTTCTTCTTTGACTTAAGAGTTATTTAGAATTATATCGCTCAATTTCTAAGCAATTGGGTCTTTTTGTTTGTTTTCGATACACAGGTTCACTCTGTTGCCCAGGCTGGAGTACAGTGGCACAATCTTGGCTCACTGCAAACTCCCCCTTCTGGGTTCAAGTGATTCTTGTGCCTCAGCCTCCTGAGTAGCTAGAATTACAGATTCCTGCCACCAAACCTGGCTGATTTTTGTATTTTTACAAAATACAAAACCCTGGTGAGACAGGGTTTTGCCATGTTGGCCAGGCTGGTCTTGAACCCAGGTGATCAGCCCACCTTGGTCTTCTAATGTGCTGAGATTACAGGCATGAGCCACTGCGCCTGGCCAGCAATTGGGACTTTTCTAATTATTTTATTATTATTGATTTCTAGGTTAATTCCACTGTGGTCAGAGTATATACTCTAAATTTAATCGTTTGAAATTTGATCCTTACTTTATGGCCTGACGTGGTTAAATTTTGGTAAACGTTCCACGTGTACATAAAAAAACATGTATTCTGTTGCTGTTGAATGCATTGTTCTACATATGTCAAACTAATACTTATTAAGCCCTTAGTACATGTCAAGCACCATTCTGAATGGTTTTAATACCCATGACAACCCTATGTGGTAGGTTACTATTTCTATTCCCATTTTACAGATGAGGTCACATGGCCAGTAGAGAGGTAGCAGAGCTGGCTTTCTAACCTGCCCATCTGGCTTCACAGTTGTCATTCTTCTTTTTTTTTTTTTTTTTTTTTTTTTTTGAGATGGAGTCTCGCTCTGTTTCCCAGGCTGGAGTGCAGTGGCATAATCTCAGCTCACTGCAACCTCTGCCTCCCCAGTTCCAGTGATTCTCCCACCTCAGCCTCCTAAGTAGTTGGGATTACAGGCACCTACCGCTACGCCCAGCTTAGTTTTTGTATTTTTGGTAGAGATGGGGTTTCACCGTGTTGGCCAGGCTGGTCTCGAACTCCTGTCCTCAAGTGATTTGCCTTTCTTGGCCTCCCAAAGTTCTGGGATTACAGGCATGAGCCACTGTGCCCGGCCAGTTGTCATTTTTTTTTTTTTGAGACAGAGTCTTGCTCTGTCACCAGGCTGGAGCGCAGTGGTGCCATGTCAGCTCACTGTAACCTTGGCTTCCTCAGTTCAAGTGATTCTCATGCCTCAGCCTCTGGAGTAGCTGGGATTACAGGCATGTGCCACCACACCCAGTTAGTTTTTTTGTATTTTTAGTAGAGACAGGGTTTTTACCATGTTGACCAGGATGGTCTCGATCTCCTGACCTCGTGATTCGCCTGCCTCAGCCTCCCAAAGTGCTGGGATTATAGGCATGAGCCACCATGCCTGGCCAGTTGTCATTCTTAAGAGCTACACTCAAATGCTAGCACAGGTCCAAAGCCTTCCCCTGGATTCCTACAGATCCCAGGTACCCCTGAGCTCCTTGGTTTATAGCTTTGTCTTACTGCCACATGTACACAGTTTTCTGTTCTGCACAGCATTGGCCTAGACACAAAATTCAGCTCCTTCCTTAGTTCCTGCTTTTCTCTGCCTTAGGACTTCAGATTCCCCATAGTGGTTTATCAAGGTGTTTTCCCAAACAAAGACCATTCTCTTCCTAAATGAAATTCCTGTGCCTGCCATTAACAGTATATATGTAAACAAAAGCAAAACAAAACAAAGCCATGCCCGAAACTGTTAATGCTAAAATGTTAACAGTATCTCTGGGTGATACAATTGCAGATGCCATTAATTTTCTTTAAGCTCATTTTGATTTTCTACATTGAACATGTCATTTACGTAATTAGAAATTTTTAGACAAGAAAATATCTCCACCCTAATCCCAATACCCCAATGCAATTGTTGTTTTCATTTCTCTGGAACATGTGCTTATTTTCTGAAAACTACCCAACTGGAACAAAATCGGAGGCTTCAAGCATATTTCTCTCCTGAATACAGCCCACATGGTAATGAAAATGCCAGCTATCCTTTTAGAGTACTTAGTAATAGGGTGAACCATATACACTTGCTGATACTTGCCTTGGGGCTTTATGTACATCACACCATTTGTCCTGGCTTGAGAGGGGTTATTTCATCCCCACTTCACAGATGAGTTAAGTAAGGTGCAGAGAGGCTAAGTAGTCCATTAGAACCAGGTGGGAAGTGGCAAGGCTGGAATTTGAACACAAGTGTCTGGCACCAAAGCCCACTTTCTCCTGTCCCCTGCTGCTTTTCCCTCGCAGTGCCCGGTGGGATTGCAGCTGAGTCCCTGACCTTTACTCCACTGGAGGACATGATCTTCCTCAAGTGGGAGGAGCCCCAGGAGCCCAATGGTCTCATCACTCAGTATGAGGTGGGTTTGGGACCCTATTACAGTGGGGAACCCTGGTAGAAGGTGAGAGGTGACTTTCTTTCTCTCTGCTGCTACAGTAGGAGGTGCATGGGGAGGACAGATATGATTGTCATCGTTCCTTCAACTATGGTCAGGGTCTGCATCCTGTGAATTCTAGAACAGGGCCCTGAAGGCAGGAGGGAGAGGCGCAGATGAGTAGAAGCCTGGCTTGATGGCATCCACAGTCTCCTTTGCTTAGCCCCATCCCTTACTTCCCTGGAACACTGTGGGTGGAGGCTCTGGTCAGGGGTGCTCTGCCCATACTGTGCCCACCTGCCTGCCAATCCTGTCCCCAGATCAGCTACCAGAGCATCGAGTCATCAGACCCAGCAGTGAATGTGCCAGGCCCACGGCGTACCATCTCTAAGCTCCGCAACGAGACCTACCATGTCTTCTCCAACCTGCACCCAGGCACCACCTACCTGTTCTCCGTGCGGGCCCGCACGGGCAAAGGCTTTGGCCAGGCAGCACTCACTGAGATAACCACCAACATCTCTGGTGAGCCCCACCTGACCTGGCCCAGCCCCTTTGGAGGTGGCCCAGAATCCCAGCATTCCATGGGCAGGGGGGAAGTGGGGGGCATCCTGAGGGTGGTTGCAGAGGGCCCCTGCCGAGATAAATATACCATTTAGGAGGTAAAGTCGGGGCTCAGGGAGGTTGAAGTCACAGGAGTCAGGAGACTGCTGTCAGTGGAATCAGAAGCCTGAGGTTGGGGCTGGTACCTGAGGTCAGGGGCCAGGGTAGCTCAGGTCATATCAGCAGGAACAAGGAGGCTAAGGCTGACTTAGGGGAGATCTGAAGACCGCGGTCATGGAGGCTGGAGGCCTGGCCTTCCTGGTCCAGTGGCCAAGATCCATGCTTATGACCCTGTCCCCTTCCCCAGCTCCCAGCTTTGATTATGCCGACATGCCGTCGCCCCTGGGCGAGTCTGAGAACACCATCACCGTGCTGCTGAGGCCGGCACAGGGCCGTGGTGCGCCCATCAGGTGGGAAAGTGGGACAGAGGGATGGGAGGCCAGGGCCGTAGGGAAGAGGCCCCTCTTCTGACCAGAGTCCCAACCCAGGCCAGCTCATCCCTGTCCTCCCTCAGTCTCCCACACAGGGCTTGGAGTATCTGGAGGAGGATGTTCTGTGATGCTGGGCAGGTGAGACACCTGCAGTCCCTCCCTTTTGAGACCCTGGGTCTCAGATGGTGACTGTCACAAGAACCCTGGATAGGTGCAGCCTGGAGAGGGGACTTTCCAGGCCTGTCCAGGGGGCCTTTCCTCAGACACCTTGGAGAAGTGAAACTCTGGGGGCCTTATATCACCCCAGCCTTTTCCTGGAAGCACAGAGATGGGCTTTTTAGAAGGCTAGGGCAGCCAGCCAGACAGGCCATCTCTCTGGAGTGGCTAGGGGCTTGGCT
Organism: Aotus nancymaae; assembly: GCF_030222135.1. Classification (NCBI taxonomy): domain Eukaryota; kingdom Metazoa; phylum Chordata; class Mammalia; order Primates; family Aotidae; genus Aotus; species Aotus nancymaae. Next base: position 25,866,262 of record NW_026988467.1, read on the forward strand.
TCTCCACCTCCTCTCCCCAGAGGAAGCTGGGCCTGCTGGGGCCATTGTGGCTGCCTCTACTGGGGAGAGGGTGCTGGAGATAGGACTGTGTGTGTGTGTGTGTGTGTGTGTTTGTGTGTGTGTGTGTGTACATGGTATGTGAACTTGGGTGTATCTTTGTGAGAAAGACATGGGATATGTGGTATGAGCATGTGTGAGAGGTGTGTGTGGGAGACATAAGTGTGCATGTGTGTGAGAGTGTGAGGGTGTTTGTGTAAGTGTGTGCATGTACTGTTAGCCAGACCCCATGCTAGGGGCTTGATCTGCATGAAGCCATTTATCCTCACGGCAGCCTGTGGAATGGTATTATTACCTTCATTTTACATATCAGGAAACTGACTTGGAGAGCCTAAATCACTTGCCCCCAAGGCCACACGGCCAGTAAGTGGTGGAGGTGGGTATTGGAACCCAGATCTGCCTGCTATGCCTGTACCTTTTCTAGAAGTCATCGAGCCTCCCTGCCCTTCTAGTCCACCCCTTCCTTCCACGAAGCTACATGCACTGGGAGAGGGTGACAGCCTTTAGGTGCGGGGTGTGAGGGTCCTAGTCAGTTTCCCAGGAAGATAGGGGGCTGCCCAGGTGACCATGGTAGTCCCTCACCTCCTCGGCCCCCACTGTATCCTCTCCTCTTCTGCTTTGTCCTCCCAGTATTTGCCACTGCAAATCCTGTCCTGGGCCAATTCCTAGACCCTCAGGGAAGACCCAGGAAAAAGTCATGGGGTCTGCAGGGCCTTTGCCTTTTGCTGGCGCCTCAAGGCCCTTGTGCTGCTGAGTCTGGGAGGGGTTGGGAACCCTTCCTTCCTTGTCCTCTTGAGGAATCCTGTGAGCAGGTCTGGTCAGGGTCCCTCAGGATGATGATTGCAAGGCTGGGTGGGGGCAGGGGGTGGGACATGGTAGGAGGGGAGCAGCAGGATGGCTGTGTGACCCTGGGCATCTCTTTTTACCTTCCTGAGCCTCCATTTCTTTATCTGCACAATGGGGATTGTTCTAGATTAAGATGCACTTTGTTCATGGCTAATGTTAATGATTACCTCCTGCTGGGACTTAGGGCTGGGAGAGGTCTCAGCCTGGGTTAATGGAGACTGAGAGGGGCTGGGACTGGTGTTTATAATGGGCTAGTGACAAGCAGTGGGCTGGTATCCAGCACTCTGGGATGATTCCCCACAACTTGGATGCTCAAAAGAAACATCTGGTGAGCAAGGAAAAGGCATTTCTGCTTCCCCGAGCAGAGGTTGTCAGAATGGGATGTCACACACCAAGATGTGACTGAGACTGTAACTGGAAATATTTAAATTTGTCAGGATTCACGTATTTACTCTCCACTTTGTTCTGCAGAGCATTTGGAGGAGCTCATAGCAGAAACCTACTTGGTAAAGAGATAAAACAATCAGAAACACAGCTGGGACAGGGAGCACGAAGCAGAGTGGGTAGTCAGGACCCTGAGACAGCAGGGCTCCGATTTGCTGATCAGAGGCTGCCTCAGCGTTGAGAGGGTGCTAGAGACATAGTGCTAGGTGTCCTTGTTTGCTAAGTGACTGTCTCTCTCACTAGAGGTCAGTTTTAGGAAGCCCAGATGCCTAGTGTCTAACACAGGGCTCATGATCTGAGCTCAGTCAATTCTTTCTGAATTAATCTGGCTAATCCTGTAATTTACTGAGTCCCAGAAGGGAGCTGTCAGTAGCTTTGGTTTCCCAGGTCTCATGTCACACACACAGGAGGACTCATGGAGGAAGCAGGGTGGGGCCTTATGGCTTGGTTCTATTGAGCAGGGACCACGATCCTCTTAGCCTGGGTTAGTAACAGAAATAACCGCTGACATGTGCTGGCTGCTTGCTTAACTTGCCTGTTCTTCCCATCTACCTCCTGGAACAGCCTCGCAATCACTTCTATTTTATAGAGGAGGAAACCGAGGCCCAGGGAGGTTAGGGGACTTGCCCAGCTAGTAAGGGACTTGCGCAGCTAGTAAGCCCCCAGGAGGGCTTGACCGAAAAGCCCATGCCTTTAACTGCCAGCTGGCTCTCCCGGTCCTCTGGCCGCCTGTGATCCCTGTACTCTCTCCTCCCTGTCCAGTGTGTACCAGGTGATTGTGGAGGAGGAGCGGCCACGGAGGCTGCGGCGGGAGCCAGGTGGACAGGACTGCTTCCCAGTGCCACTGACCTTCGAAGTGGCACTGGCCCGAGGCCTGGTGCACTACTTCGGGGCTGAACTGGTGGCCAGCAGTCTACCTGAGGCCATGCCCTTTACCGTGGGTGACAACCAGACCTACCGAGGCTTCTGGAACCCACCGCTTGAGCCTAGGAAGGCCTATCTCATCTACTTCCAGGCAGCAAGCCACCTGAAGGGGGTGAGGGACCCGCGAGGGTCATGGTGGGGTGGTTGCGGGTGTGGGATGGCAGGCAAGGGATACCTTGCAGCAGGCCCAGCACCGACTCCAGGCCCCACCCTTCCCATGGCCCCGTTTCCTAAAGCTCCTCCTCTCATAGTCCACCCCCATAGCCCTACTTTCTATAGCCCCACCTCCCATAGCCCCGCCCCTACAATACCGCCCCCACAGCCCCTCCCATAGCCCTGCCTCCTGTAGCCCCACCTACCATAGCCCCACCTCCAATAGCCTTACTTCTCATACAGCCACCCCCACAGCCCCACCTCCCACAGTCCCGCCTCCCATAGCCTCTCCTCCCATAGCCCCTCCTCCTGTAGTCCTTTCTCCCATAGCCCCTCCTCCTATAGCCCCTCCCCCCAGTCCCACCCTTCCCATAGCCAGCCCTCCTGACCCCAGGCTCATTGTCACAGAGCACTACCCGCTTCCTGAGCCTTCTTTCCCAGGCTCCTCCTTTCTATCCAGGTCCCCAGTCTAGTTTGCCCCTTCCTGAGGCTCCGCCTTCTGTCTTAGATGCTTCTCTTCCCAGAGAAGCCCATTATCAGGTTCCTGCATTCCCGCTTTGAGGCCTAGGACCCGCCTCTTCCCCAAGCCCCGCCCTATCCTTCCGGCTCCTCCCTCCTCTGCTTGCTTGGTTTCTCACTTCCTAGCTAGTCCTCTGGCCCTAAGCCCCGCCCTGATGCTCGAGGCCCCGCCCATTTCCCCATGATATTTGTTTCTCTCTTGCCTCCGATCTCATCCCCCTTTCCTAAGGCACTGCAGGTGCCTCCCCTCTAGGCCCCACTCTCAAGGGTCTTCCCAGGCCTTCCTTTGGGTGGAGTGTCCTTAGATGCCATCAGCACCAGACAAAGCCCTGAACAGGCTCAAGAAACGCTGCCTGAGGTTCCCACCCTGGGGAGGGAGAGGTCGGGGCTTCAGCAGTGCTGAGACCCCCATCTATGCCTCCAGGAGACCCGGCTGAATTGCATCCGCATTGCCAGGAAAGGTAAGTCCACTGGGTTCCTGCAGCCCTTCAGCAGCAGATTTCTCACCTGTCCAGCGCTGGGGAGGTGGATCTGGAGGACCTAGGGCTGTGGGAGTAGAGGAGGGCCGTTGGGCAGGCCTGGGGCCAGGAAGGGCTTCTCTGCTGGGTTTCCATGTACCCTACCTCAAGGGCTCCTTCTCCCAGGCTGACAGCAGGGGCCTGGAGCAGGCCTGTGGAGAGGAGCCATTATAGTTGGGCCCTGGAGGTGCTGGGTACTGGATACGCTGGTTCTGGGTTATGTATCTGCCCGGCTTTCCTATGGTTGGGGAGAAGGTGGGGTCAGCATGGGCTCTGTGCTGCAGGGATCATTCCTGCTTCCAGACAGGGAATGTGGTTGGCTTCCCATCCTGAGATGCACTAACCATGCCCTAGGTACACAATTGTTAATCCTTATTACCTCCCAGGAGAGCGAGAGGGTGGAGCTGAAGGCCCAGGTGTCTGCTCTCCCCTATCCGCTGAGAGTTGGGAGGATCTGAGAAAGTGGGGAGTGAGGGAAGCTATTCCTGATAAGGGAGCCATGTCAATGAGGACTGTGACTCATAAGTGCAGAAAGTATCAGGGATGGTGAGGAGGTAGATGTGCTTAAAAGGCAGGACACGTGTTGAGGATGTGGGGCGGTTTATGCATGTGTGTTTGTGCAGCCCAGTGTGTTCCCTGGGCACAGACCCCTGCAGGAGGGGCTCAATGGTCCCTGTCTCTCCTCTGATCCCTTGTTCTGCTTTGTTCTCTCCCCAGCTGCCTGCAAGGAAAGCAAGCAGCCCCTGGAGGTGTCCCAGAGATCGGAGGAGATGGGGCTTATCCTGGGCATCTGTGCAGGGGGGCTTGCTGTCCTCATCCTTCTCCTGGGTGCCATCATTGTCATCATCCGCAAAGGGTGAGTGAGGCCGGTGCCCTGTCACACCAGTGGCTTCTACCCCTTAGAGGCCTGGTGGCACGGAGGAGTAGTGGCTTAGAGCTGGTAGGGAAGCTGCCCTGCAGGTGTGTGGAGGGCTGCCAGCTTGGGCATCTGCTCTGCCGATGGATCTGAACTGGGCGGAGGGCTGCCCTGGAGTATATACCTGTACCTGGAGTACAGGTCTGGCTGGTGCCAAGTGCTACTGTCCAGGGAGGGGCCCGCAGTGCCTGGTGCCAAGGAGCTGTGCTTGCTGGGACTGTTTCAATAGGGAGGGCATGGAGGTGACCTGGCTTTGAATCCCTACCCCCTGCAGACCTTCAGCTCATGGGATTGTGCAGTTGACCCTGAGCAGGGGGCTGCTGCTCACACTTCTTCAAACCAAGGGCCTTGATTTGTCCAAGGTTATTCCTGGGCTCCACCTTGGGCTCAGCTTTCCCTGGACCCTGTTACTGTGGATCCCTGAGGAGCCCTCCTGGGCCTGTGACTGAGAAACCCCTCCCCCTGCTGCCCCTACCATCCCCCAGCTCTCAAAGGTCCAGTCTCATGTTTGCACGAAACGTTTCTTAGTGGATTTGCAGAGGGCAGCACAAATCCCAGTACATTGTAGAATTCAGAACCTAGGATCCTGTAGTTTCAGACATGTAGGATTCAGGACTCTAGGAATCTTAGGCTTTAGAATTGTAGAGGCTCAGAGCCCCAGAACGTAAGAGCTGCTGGGTAGTTCAAGGCCATCTAGTCTAATGGTTTTCAAATCTTTTTAAAGAAACAACCTGCCTTCAAACACCAGAAAACCCTTCCCTGGGAGCCTAGTACATGGAGCAGATGAAGGCTGAGCAGCAGTTCTGGTTGGAGGCTGGGTGGGGGCTTCTGAGACCTTTCTGCTTGCCAGCTCTGCCCCACCATGCTCCCCACCGGGCAGCCATGGGACACTGTGGTCTAAGCATCTTAAGTAAGCGATGGGGATGCTGAGGCTTAGAGGGGCGCAGGCCTGCCCAAGGCTACCCAGAGAGTCAGAGGCAGAGCCAGCTCCACCCTTCCCCACCTGGGCTCTGGCTTCTATAGCCCCTGCTGCTGCCAGGCTGGGCACATGTGGTTGAGTTGGCTGTATTTCTGGACTGTCGGGAGCAGATAAGTAGGATCCAGGAAGATGAGAGAGAGAGCTGGCTGGGGCCACCTTGCCTGAGGCCAGATACCAGCAAGAGAGAGAGTCTAGGGGTGGAGTGTACAGCGGAGTGGAAGAGATGTGGGGGGATGGCCCAGCCAGGGCGATATGCTCTGATTTTTCCCCTCATTGTCCCTGCACAGCTTTAAGAGAGACTATTTTAGGTATCATTTAATGAGGGATTATTATGTGCCAGGAGCTTCACACACATCATCCATGAGTACATTAGTTATTGGGCACCTACTGTGTGCCAGGCACTGTTCTGGCACTCAGGATGTGTTACAGAACATTTCCTTCTTGGATCTTGACTGACTTCCTTTTTTTCCGGATGAAGAAACTAATGAAAGCACCTCGCCCAGGCCGCTTGGCTGATGAGCGGTAGGCCTGACTTCAGCTCAGTCTTGCCTGCAAATGTGAAGGCCTCACCAAGTCTGGTGCACAGGAGGTGCCTCCAAAGTGGCAAGCCCCTGACTTCTCTCCAGCAGGGGCCTGATGAGTGACTCTAAGTAGGGCTGCGACTGGAGAGGGCTATCATGGAGGAGGCAGATTTCAGTTTCAGGTGGTATTTGAGGTCCTAGAAATCTACGCTCAAGGAGAGAGGATAGGCAGAGTTGGGGGTGTCACCCACCCCGGCAAAGAGAGCTCTGGGCCCAGGACAGGATAGATCAGAAATGTTGTCAGGGCCTTACGAGGAAACCTTTCATTATATATTTGCTACCCCATAAAACCAGGCTACCCCAGATGCCAGAAACCCCTTGTCCCCCATCACCCCGCACCTCCTTACTTCCCTTGAAAGCCATCAGTCTCCCTGTGTAGCACCTACTGCATGCCCCTGGATCTGAGCCTGGCCTTCAGGGCCCTCTATGCTCCCCAGGGCTCTTGTGGTCTGCATTGTGGGTATCATGGGACACAGAGGCTCTGGCAGGGATGGAGGTGTTCAGGTCAACTTGGGGTGCCAACATAACCAACAAGAGTAGGAGGTTGCCGAGGAGGGCAGTTGCCACGCCCCCGTGGAGCCTTATTGGAGGCAGGAGGGAGTCCCAGGGGGATTATGGGAAACAGTGGCCAGCTGAGAGGAGATTTCAGATTCTCTGTCCTGCCCTGCCTCTGTGGATGATCAGACTGGATGCATCTGCCGTAGGGGAATTCCAGGGCCTGGAAGGGAGGCTGGTGACCCCAGGCCAGGTCAGATCCCCTGTCTCTGCTTCCAGAAGCCCCCACACCCCACCTTTCTCCATGGCAGCACTTTCTTCTCCCTGCACGTTGTCACTTACTTACTTGTAGTGTTTTGCTCAATGCTTGTCTTGCCTGCTGGGTTAAGAGCTTCATGAGGGCAGAGAAAGCCCTGTCTTGTTGTCTGTGTATCTCCATGGTCTAGCCAGGGGAGTCGGGTCTCCCCACTCTGAGATGCAGGGAGACAGGGAGGAGTGGATTGTGGGCACTGCTGGGTGCAAACTTCCCGGTGCTGGGACCTCACAGCAGTCCCTGTGGGGGATTATTATTAACCTCACTATGTATGTATGTAAGTATGTATGTATGTATTTTTTGAGACAGAGTTTTGCTCTTATTGCCCAGGCTGGAGTGCAGTGATGCAATCTTGGCTCATCGGATTACAGGTGCCCACCACCACGCCTGGCTAATTTTTTGTATTTTTAGTAGAGATGGGGTTTCATCATGTTTGCCAGGCTGGTCTCAAACTCCTGACCTCAGGTGAGCCACCTGCCTTGGCCTCCCAAAGTGCAGGGATTACAGGTGTGAGCCACCATGCCCAGCCTTAACCTCACTTTTTAAAGAGGAAAGTGGAAGTGCAAGGAGGTGAAGTTCTTTTATTTATTTTTACTCATTTATCGATTACTTCATTCAACAAAATATTTTTGGGGGATTACAGTGTGTGGAGCCCTGGAAGAACCAGGGGGAGACAAAAAGACAAGGTTTCTGTCCTCCTGTTCTTTGTAGCCAGTGGAGAGCCTGGCATGAAATTAGAAAAAACACAAATGGGTGAGATAATTACAAATTGTGAAAGGAGCAAGGTGCCAGGTGTTGGGGGCAAAGAGAATTTAGGAGACCTCATGTAGCTGGCACTTGTGGGAGAGTGGTCTGGGAAGACCCTTTTGAAGGCACAATGTGTCATCTGAGGCCAGAAGAATATCATTTCTTTTTTATTTATTTATTTTTTTCATACAGAGTCTCACTCTGTCACCAGGCCGGAGTACAGTGGCACAATCTTGGCTCACTGCAATCTCCACCTCCTGGGTTCAAGTGATCCCCCTGCCTCAGTCTCCCAAACAGCTGGGACTACAGGCGCACACCACCACACCTGGCTAATTTTTTGTATTTTAGTAGATGGGGTTTCACTGTGTTGGCCAGGATGGTGTCGATCTCCTGACCTCGTGATCCGCCCATCTCAACCTCCCAAAGTGCTGTGATTACAGGCATGAGCCACCGCGCCCAGCCAGAAGAATGCCATTTCTTCAGCTGTGTCCTCCCTTGTGGGGCCTCTGCGACAGCCCCAGTGCCTTGGACCCTCCCCTCTCTCCCTGGGATGGAGGAGATGTGCTCTGTGACCTGGGGCCAAGTTCCTGCCTTTGCTGGTCCATCTTCCATCTCCGCCCCTTCATCTGCAGGTTTCCTGTGGAAGGCTATTCGCTGGGGTCCCTGCTGATGGGGTGATGTGGGGGAGAGTGAATGGAGGACTCTGGAGAGCCTGGGTGGGGCCTTGGAAGGGAACACAGAGGAGATTCCAGGGCTAGGGTCCTGGGGCAGGCGTCTGGAGGCCTAGTGTCTGCTCTGGAGTCTGCCACTGACACCCAGAGAGAGGCCTAGGCAGCCTATGCTCCCTGACTCAGCTTTGCTGACTGTCAAGTGGGAATCTGACCTGCTTTACACTGTGGGTGCTTTGCGGTAAGGTGGGGCTCTTGACTGAAGCTGTACCCCAGGTGCTCCCAGAGGGGATGACCTGGCTACTTTAGTGGATCCCACACCCAGGGCAGGGTGGGTGAAGGCGGGCCCTAGGTGTCTCCTGGGCATCCATCTGGAGTCCTCTCCACCCCGTCCCTTCTCTGTCCCCACCCAGTTGGAGGTGCGGGCAAAGGGCTGACCCCTTAGGGACAGAGGGCCCTGCAGGGAGGGAGGGTGGGGTGCTGTCTGCAGGGACAAAAACAGCCCTGGTAAGCGCAGTTACCCTCAAGAGTATGAGTCTGTGTGTGTCAGGGGATGTCTAATGTGTGTGAGTGTGTGTTTGTGAATATATGTCTGTGTGAGTGTGTGTCAGTGTGTTTGAATACATGTGTATGTGTGTGTTTTCATGTGTGTGTCTGCATTTGTGAGCGTGCATGAGTGCGTGTTGATGTGTTTCTCCGTGTATGAGTGCATGTGAGTGTGTATCTATATGTGTGTCTGTGTGAGTGTGCATATATGTATGACTGTGTGTGAAAGCTCTGTGGCCCCCAGGCCCTTTCCCGCACCTCCTGCTCACTCCTGCAGTAGGCTTGGGGAAGGTTCCAGAGGGGCCTTGGGTCCTGGTCCTTAATGTCTCAGCCTGACCAGCATTTGGGACCAGGAAGGTCTTTCTGACTGTCCAGTCCTTGGCCAGCCCCTCCCCAGCCCAGGAAGCACGCGGGTCCTGCCCTGCTGCCTGGGCATTGCCTCAGCCCGGCCTTGGTGGGTGGACCTGGGACACGACTATGCTGTTCTCTTTGCACGCTGCCAGGAGAGACCACTATGCCTACTCCTACTACCCGTAAGTAGCTCCATCTGGCCTGGGAGTCCCTGGCCCCGCCTAGGGGAGACCTCCCGCCCCTGCCCTCTCTGCTGGGCTTGGGCTCACTGCACCTGGCCTGGCCTGGTGTCCGCCCCATTCTCTGTGGCCACCTCGGCCTCTGACTTTCCCTCCCCTGCTCTGTCCCTCCCCTCTGCATCTTCCTCCTCAGCCTCTGACTTTCCCTCCCCTGCTCTGTCCCTCCCCTCTGCATCTTCCTCCTCAGCCTCTGACTTTCCCTCCCCTGCTCTGTCCCTCCCCTCTGCATCTTCCTCCTCAGCCTCTGACTTTCCCTCCCCTGCTCTGTCCCTCCCCTCTGCATCTTCCTCCTCAGCCTCTGACTTTCCCTCCCCTGCTCTGTCCCTCCCCTCTGCATCTTCCTCCTCAGCCTCTGACTTTCCCTCCCCTGCTCTGTCCCTCCCCTCTGCATCTTCCTCCTCAGCCTCTGACTTTCCCTCCCCTGCTCTGTCCCTCCCCTCTGCATCTTCCTCCTCAAGTCGTGGTTGTAAGTGCTGGCTCTGCTCCTCAGAGGCATGGGTTCAGAGCTGGCCTTGCTGAGTCACCCTGGCAAGTTCCTGAGCCTTAATGTCCCCTCCACCACCAGAGCAGCCCCTTACGTCCTTGAACTGTTCCTGGTGGTTAGAAGGATGTCCTGACCTCCGACCAAATCCACGTTCAGGACACAGGTCCCGCTCTGGAGTCCATGTCCATGTGCATGTGTGTGTTTATGTGCATGCGGGTGGGGCCCACCTCTTCTGACACCGGAAGCTCCTTCCACAGCAGAGGCAACTCTTGGGCCCCCACAAGTCCCTTCTCCAGCCGGGCAGCCCCAGCTCTGCAGACCCACCACTTCCTGGGAGCCTCCCCTGGGCCAAGCCCTGAGCTCTCTTCTGGACACAGAGTCCTCACAACAGCTCTGAGAAATAGCTATTATCGCTTCCACTTTACTGATGAGGAAACTGAGGCTCAGAGAGACTGAGGGACTTGTGGGAGGTCACAGAATGTGCTGGAGTTGGGACACAACCCAGGCCCCTGCTGACTCCGCAGCCTGCCGATGCTACTCTGTCTTCTGTCTCTGTCTTCTCCTCTGCAAACCTTCCAGAACATTCCTCCTGCACCTGTGCTGGTTTTCCCTCCCTTGAAGAGTAGGCCCAGATGGCGCTGGGCCAGCCCCAAGGACAGCGAGTCTCTCACCTCCTCCTCCCCGGGCGGCTCCCTTACCTTGCTGATTCCCACATGAGCTTTTCCAGCAACTCAACACCCAGCGACTCCGCTGAGCCCCCGGCTCGGCTCCTGCAGGGGCTGTGGACAGGCCATTCTCCCTCCCCACTGGTTGCGCAGTTAGTTTTCAAAACCAGATGCAGAACTTTCCAAAGTGTCTGTATTAAGTTCCATCTGCTTAATCTCGCACTGAGCTCAGCTGGATGCCAGCAGTGTTAGTGTCCCTCCCGGGTTCCGGCGTCTGTGGATCGGGCTGGTTTGTTTCTGTAGCTCTTCTTCCAGGTAGGCCGAGAGTCCCGGGCTGGGAACAGAGCTGTGGCACGACCGGAGACTGCCCTCTAGGCCAGCATCCGCTCACTGACAGGGCCTCTCTGGGCTCCACGTGCAGCTACCCTGGCCGGCTGTCCTCTGTCTGTGGCCCTGTCTGTCTTTCCTGTGGCTTGCTGGTCTGGCCTGTCCCTCCCTCTCTCTCTGTCCCCTTCCCCATCTCTCTCTCTCCTTGTTTTTTTTTTTTTTAATAGAGACAGGGTTTCACCATGTTGCCCAGGGTGGTCTTGAACTCCTGAGCTCAGGTAATCCGCCTGCCTCTGCCTCCCAAAGTGCTGGGATTACAGGTGTGAGCCACTGGACCTGGCCTCCCCTTGTTATTGTCTCTTTCTTTCCTCCTCTCCTCCTCCTCTGTCTGCCCCTAATGCCTTCCCCACTCAAGGTGGTCACTCACGGTCACAGCCACAGAGGCTGCTCCTCACCTGCCCCCAAAGGGGGCTTTGTCTCCAGCCTGGGCCACAGTGAGGGCGATGCCCAGAGCCTGGCAGGGGCTGGGGGTAGGAGGCCTGGGCCTGCTGAGCCGTCTCCCATCCAGGCTGGGAAGGCTATGCCCTCCCCAGTGCCCGACAGCTGTGGTCCCGGTGGGGACACATAGCCGTCTTCTTAGCACGGGAAGGACATCCTGGTCCTGGCAAGAGGGGCATCCAGAGGTCATTCTGTCCTTTCCTTGCCCCAGGACAGGCTGGCTGGGGTATGCCTCTCTCGGAAGATCCTTTCATTGGCCTCCCTGTCCTCATGGATGGTTGGTGTCCCTGAGCCCACGTAACCTGGAAGTCCTTTCTCAGGTCTACCCTGCATCCTGCATGCTGTAAGGCCGAGCAGGTGAACAGCTCTCTCCTCTTGAGCTCTCCCTGTGATTGGGCCTATCTCTTCCAGCCTCAACAGGGGTCTCAAGTAGTTTCCTCTTTGCCTGTTTTTTTTTCTCTTTATCCCTCAATCATGGAGCTGTCCCCTGCCTCCTCACCTCCTTTTCTCCCTCCCATTTTCCTCCAAGTTCCTTTGAAGTGACAAACTGCCATCCTCATCCATGAAGCTGGGCCTGGAGGGAGAGGAGGCCTCTCGCTCTCCTCCCTGCTGCTCTGAGCAGCAGGATGGACTGCTGGGGAGTGGTGGGGATGTGGACCTTCTGTGGGTCTCTTTACAAGTCTGTGGTGGTCCATGCTGGGACCATCCTAGGGGCTTCTGGGAGCAGGGAGAAGCCAAGAGTGGAGTTCATTCTGTGCATGGGGGAAGCCCCCGAACCCTGGCTCAGCATGAACCAGACCCTCTGCGGGGAAGGAGGGGTGTAGTCCCTCCTTCCTGCAGGAGAAAGAGGAGTCGGGAGAGTGGTTTCTCTTTAACACGGGGAGAAGAGAGAGAGGTGGGGACATGCCTGGCCTGGAGCTGAACCAGCCATATAACTAGTTTGGGGTGCAGTGGGGGCGAGGGGAGCTGTCTGCTGTGACACCAAATTAACCCTGGAGTGACTTTCTTTCCCATTTCCTAAGCCCAGGGGGCCTGTGAAACTTAGGAGTGGGATCCCAGCCTCAGGCCACTGCTGCTCCACCCCTTACCCTTAGCAAAAGTCCCTGGGTTGGGCTCTGCCAACCCCTTTTTGGGGAGGCAGCAGCTCTCTGGGTCTGGTGAGTGAAGGATGGAGGCAGAGCCCTCAGCATCCAGAGATGTTTCCAGGACAGCTGCTGGCTCCTGACCTTGAGGCCCCCTTACTCCAGGGCCTCCCCTCCCACCTCTGCGTGCTGTCCAGCCCCACACAGTGCCTGTGTCTCCCCTCAACACCCCCTCTAGGAAGCCGGTGAACATGACCAAGGCCACCGTCAACTACCGCCAGGAGAAGACGCACATGATGAGCGCCGTGGACCGCAGCTTCACAGACCAGAGCACCCTGCAGGAGGATGAGCGGCTGGGACTGTCCTTCATGGATACCCATGGCTACAGCTCCCGGGGTGAGTCCCCGGCCCTTCTACCCCTTCCTCATGGCTCTGGGGCTCCCGATCTGAGACAGTAGGATCCCCATATCAGATGAGTTCTGTAATACCTCCAACCCAAAGTAAAGCATCTATTGTCCTCCTGCTGGATACAGAGTCAGCACAGGTGGGATTTTTGCATTGTTTCCTGGAGGAGCTTGTAAGGCATTCTGCTAGCATAAGAGGAATGCAAAGTCCGTTGTGACAACTGTCAAAGAGGAGGTGCTGCTGCAGGAACAGGGATCAGAGCGGCCGCACCCCTTGTTGAGCACCTGTTATGTGAGAGGTGGGGATACAGTGGCTGAGAGAGATGGAGATAGAGTCAGACCTGGGCTTGCCTCTCCCTTTCTTAGCTGTGTGACCTGGGGCAAGTCGCTTAAGCCCTCTGGATATCTGTTTCCTCGTGTATAAAATGGGAATGAAGATTGCCTCTGCTGGTAGGGAGGATGTGAAGACTAAATGAGATAATGCGTGCAAAATCACTCAGGGCTGTGCTCGCATTCGCAGAATATGGTGAGTCAGCCGTCATATACTAGGTTTGTGTCATAACTGGCTTCATTCTGCATCTTTTCTGTTTAGTGTTGATTCGTACAGAAGAGAATATGTAATGTTTCTGAAAGTCATAAAATTATAACCATACAGCAAACACCAATGAACCTCATTGGTTAATTAGAACATTATCTTGGTACACTTCCCTAGCTATATCCCCTACCTCTTTCTTAGCCATAAATATTCTCTTGAATTTTTTTTTTTTTTTGAGACAGCTCACTGTAACCTCCACCTTCCAGGTTCAAACGGTTTTCTTGCCTCAATCTCCCAAGTAGCTGGGATTACAGACACCTGCCACCACACGCAGCTAGTTTTTGTATTTTCAGTGGAGACGGGTTTCACCATGTTGGCCAGGCTGGTCTCAAACTCCTGACCTCAAGTAATCTGCCTCCCTCTGCCTCCCAAAGTGCTAGGATTACTGGCATGAGCCACTGTGCCAGCCTCCCTCGAAATTTGTGATTTTAATTTTCTTACCTTTTTAGGGGATAGTTTTACTGTGTGTGCATATGTCCCCAAAAAATGCATTATATAGTTTTGCTCATTTTCAGGCTTTGTAGAAATGAAATCCCACTATACTTTTTGACTCTATCATATTTCTAAAATTTACCCATGTGGATGTTTTGCCGCAGTTCATTTACTTTCTCTGATGTGTAGTTTCCCATTGTGTGGCTAAATCACAATTTATTTCTCCATCCTGCCGTCCATGGGCATTCGATTGGTTTTCGGTTTTCTTGTTATCACAAATGAGACTGCCGTGAATATTCTGATGTGGATCTCTAGATGCACCTGCATACAAGGTTCTAGAAATAGAATCGCTGGATTATGGAGTACGTGCATCTTCAGCTTAATAAGAGTGCCAAGTTGCTTTCCAAAGCGGCTCTGCTTGTTTTCTTTCCTAGCAGCAGCGTGTAAGACTTTCCTGTTGCTCTACATTAAGATCAAATTTGCCAGCCTTATTCCCTTTGCCACATTAGTTTGTATAAAATGGTAATTCTCTATAGTCTTAATTTGCATTTCACTGATTACTAATGAGGTTGAACATATTTTCAAGTCATCACTGGGCCATTCAGGTCTCTTTTTCCGTGAAATGCCTGTTCATGTCATTCACCTAATTTTCTATTGGGTTTTCTGCTGCTTTCTTAGTGGTTTTTAGGAGTTCTTTATATATTTAGGATAATAATCATTTGTCACTTATGAATTGCAAATATCTTCTCCCAATTTGTGGCTTATCTTCCTAGATTATTTATAGTGTCTTTGGGTGAACAGATTTTTATTTTCATGTACTTAAATTCATCAGTCTTTCTTTGTGTTTTCTACTTTTGTGTTTTTTAAAAGAATTTTTCCCTATCCAAAGTCATAAAGTATTTTTTTTTGCTTTTTTTTTTCTAGAACTTACAACATTCTACATTTTATATTTAAATCTTTATCCATCTGGAATTGATTTTTGTGTGTGGTAGTATAAATTAAGGGTTTTATTTTTTCCATGGCGATAAGGCACTGTCCCAGGATCATTTATTACAGTTCACGCTTTCCCTGCTGATTTGTAGTGCCACCCTCATACACACATTTCTACAGATATGTGGATCATTGTTTAGTTCCCTGTTTCTTTCATTGGTCAGTTTGGTTGATTTCCATGCTAGTACCACGCAGTCTAGTTATTGATACTATCTAGGTCTTGCTATCTGAAACAGGAAGTTCTCCCAACTTTGTGCGTCATCAAGGATGTCTTGGCTGTTTTTGTTTTCATTCTCTCTCTCTCTTTTTTTTCCTCAGGAAGAATGTCCGATAGGACAAGGACTCTCTCTCTTTTTTTTTTAATTTTTTTTTTTTTTTAGATGGGGTTTCACCATCATGGCCAGGCTGGTTTTGAACTCCTGACCTCAGGTGATCCACTCACCTCGGCCTCCCAAAGTGCTAGGATTACAGGTGTTAGCCACCATGCCCGGCCTCTCTCTCTCTTTCTTAATGAGATGGGGCTTAGCTCTGTCACCCAGGCTGGAGTGCAGGGCACAATCTGGGCTCATTGCAACCTTCGCTTTCTGGGCCCAAGCGATCCTCCCACATCAGCCTCCCAAGGAGTGGTGACCACAGGGGTGTACCACCATGCCCGGCTAATCTTTGTATTATTATTATTATTTTTTGGTAGAGACAGGGTTTCTCTATGCTGCTCCAGGCTGGTCTCAAACTCCTGGGCTCCAGTGATCTGCCTGCCTCAGCCTCCCAAAGTGTTAGGATTACAGGCATGAGCCATCACACCCGGCTAATTCTCTTTCTTATAAATATTAGAGTCATCTCTTTAAGTTTCTTGAAAAACTTTTTTGGACAGATTTGTATTGAATTTATAAATCAATTTGGGAAGAACAGACATCCTATGAAATTGTCTTTCTACCCATGAAAGTGATGTACTTTACCCCATGTATTTAGGTCTTGAATGTCTTCCCATAATTTTCTCTATAAAATCTTGTATATTTTTTTAGATATATGGCCCTAGGTCCCTTATTTTTGACTTCTATTATAAATAATACACTTTTCAAATACTACTCTATTTAGAGAAATGCAGTTTCTTTTTGATTGTATATTATTTTATATTCATACTTTTTTTTTTTTGAGACAGAGTCTTGCTCTGTCACCCAGGCTGGAGTGCAGTGGTGCAATCACCACTCACTCCAACCTCTGCCTCCCAGGTTCAAGTGATTCTCCTGCCTCAGCCTCCTGAGTAGCTGGGATTACAGATGTGCACCACTATGCCCAGCTAATTTTTGTATTTTTTTAGTAGAGATGGGGTTTCACCATGTTGATCAGGCTAGTCTTGCACTCCCGACTTCAAGTGATCCACCTGGAGTGCTGGGATTACAGGTGTGAGCCACCATGCCTGGCCTTATATTTATACTTCTTGATACGCTTTCTTATTCTTATTTGTCTGTAGAATGTTTCAGACTTTCTGAGCAGTTAAAGGATTTGCGAATATCCTTTGCAGAAGAAATAGTTGTGTTTTTTTTTTGCATTTCTTATTCTTTTTTCCTATGTGTTTCGGCACAGTACTGGCTGGGACCTCCAGTACTGTGTTGAACAGAGTGGTTGTAGCTGGAATCCTTGTCCTCTTTTTTGACTTTGAAAGGAATGTTTCTAACATTTAAACACAGAATAAATATTGCTTTGTGTTTTTGGTAGAAAGGTTGTTATCAGGCTAACCAAGTTCCCTTTAGGTTTTAGTTTGCTGAGAAATTTTATTTTAAGCTGGCATTAAACTTACCAAATATGTTTTTATTTAATTATTGTGATAATTATTTTTTCCCCTTTTGTCTGCTAATGAAATGAGTGACATTTTTAGATTTTTTAAAAAAAAAATTACCTTAAATTCCTGGCATAAATTCAACTTGATCCTGATGATCATGATGTTTCTTTTCATTCCTTTTTTTTTTTTTCCTTTTTGAGATAGGGTCTCACTCTGTTGCCCAGGCTGGAATGCCTGGTGCGATCATGGTTCACTGCAACCTCAACCTCCTGGACTCCAGTGATACTCCCACTTCAGCCTCCTGAATAGCTGGGACTACAGGCGCCCACTGTCATGCCTTACTATTTTTCTTTCTTTTTTTTTTTTTTTTTGTATTTTTTGTAGAGACAGAGTTTTGTCGTGTTGTCCAGGTTGGTCTCAAACCCCTGGGCCCAAGCAATTTACCTGTCTTGGCCTCTCAAAGTGCTGGGATTACAGGTGTGAGCCACTGTGTCTGGCCAGATTTTAAACTTCTAATTCGATATATTTAAAGGACTAAACAACTATTCAGGCTTCTATTTTTTTAAAATAGAAAGTTATATTTTTGATAAGTTATATTTGTCTAGGTATTTGGCCATTTTATTTGTTTTTAAACTCAGTGTTATACACTTAATCATATTCTCTTTGTAGTCTCTCTCATTAAATTTTCACCATTTTATACCATTTTACCGTGCTTAGTAGCTGTTTTTTTTTTTTTTTTTTCCTGAGACGGAGTCTCACTTTGTCACCCAGGCTGGAGTGCAGTGGTGCAACCCTGGCTCACTGCAACCCTCCGCCTCCCTGGTTCAAGTGATTCTCCTGCCTCAGCCTCCTGAGTAGCTGGGATTACAGGTGCCCACTACCACACCTGGGTAATTTTTATATTTTTTGTAGAGATGGAGTTTCAGCATGTTGGCCAGGATGGTCTCAAACTCCTGACCTCAAGTGATCTGCCCATCTCGGCCTCCCAAAGTGCTGGGATTATAGGCGTGAGCCACCACACCAGGCCTGTTTAGTAGCTGTTATTTTATTTTATTTTTTTTGAGATGGACTCTTGCACTGTTGCCAGGTTGGAGTACAGTGGTGCGATCTCAGCTCACTGCAACCTCCGCCTCCCAGGTTCAAGCGATTCTCCTGTCTCAGCCTCCCAAGTAGCTGGGACTACAGGCATGTGCCGCCACACCCAGCTAATTTTTGTATTTTTAGTAGAGACAGGGTTTCACCATGTTGTCCAGGATGGTCTTGATCTCTTGACCTTCTGATCCACCTGCCTCGGCCCCCCAAAGTGCTGGGATTACAGGCCTGAGCTACCAGTAGCTGTTGTTAACCCTTCAGCTTACAAATGAGGAAACAGAGGCTTGGAGAGGGGAAGTCACTTGTCAGGTTAAACAGCCAGAAAGTGGCAGAGTCAGGACTTAAAAGCAAGTCTTTCTGAATTGCAAACTGTTGTTTCTCTTGCATGATGCTGGGCCTTAAGGGATGGGTAGGATTCAGATTGTAGAGGTGGGAAGGAAAGGGCATGCACAGAGGAGGTACAGTATGTGCAAATGTGTGGTGATGGATATTGGAGCAGACGGGGAGAGATGTGACTGCATCGAATCCTCCAGCGAGTGCTGGAGAGAGCTGGAGATCAGGGTAGTGTGGGTTCATGCCTAGCTGCTGAGTCCTGTTGAGAGATAGAGAGAGGCAGGAAATGTGGGCTCTGCTCCTGGGATTCACTGATGAGTTGGGGAGTCAGGACTGACCCAGGGGAGTCAGGATGAGGCTAATTGCCATGTGGATAGTGGGGACGATCAATGCTGTCAGTTTTGAGAAAATATGCCCTTGGGCAGGAGTGGTCAGCATTTTGGTGAGATGGGTATGGTTGACTGATGGTGAGGAGGAAGGGGGGCACTGAGGTTGGTCAAAGATGATAGCTGGAAACTCCAAATGTGTTCAGGTGCTGGGTGTAGTGGCTGATGCCTGTAATCCCAGCACTTTAGGAGGCAGAGGCAGGCAGATCGCTTGAGGTTAGGAGTTCAAGGCCAGCCTGACTAACATGGTGAAACCCTGTCTCTACTAAAAATAATTAGCCAGGCATGGTGGTAGGTGCCTGTAGTCCCAGCTACTTGGGAGGCTGAGGCGTGATAATTCCTTGAACTTAGGTGGTGGAGGTTGCAGTGAGCTGAGATCACGTCACTGCACTCTAGCCTGGGAGACAGAGCAAGACTCCATCTCAAAAAAAAAAAATGTGTGCAGGGAGATGAGCTGAGCCTCAGCACCTTCTCTCTCTTTCTCCTTCTCTGCCTCCATTTGCTGGTCTGGCTTCCACTGCCTTCCTGTCTTTTCCGAACAGCGGAGGCTAGGTTTTTGTGGTTTGGGATGGAAAGCCATGTTGATGTTGGTGCATCCTTCATATGCAAATTTTAAATGAAGGACTTATCACCATGAGTAACTGGTGGGGCTGGTGCGAAGAAGCCAGCTGCGACCTTCCCAAGGTGTTGGAATGAGCCCCGTGGTCTCTGAAGTCCTCCTGTGAAAACCCTCAGATCCTCCTGGGCCTTGTCCGTCTGGAACTATTGACTCCTGTGGGTGCCAGGAGGTTTTGGCCAAATTGTTTGTCAAATAAGTGCCAGGTTTTTTTCATGCTCATAAATGCCCCTTAATCAGGGAAGCAGAGGCAACAGTGGGGACAGCAGGGTCTCAGAGTCAGGTGGATTCAAGCCTGGGTTTGAATCCTAGTGCTGACATTTAATGAGCAAGTAGCTTCACTCTTCTTGGCTTCAGTTTTCTCGTTTGCACAAGAGGAACAATAATAGTGCCCCCACCACAGGGATATTCTAGGGAATAAGTGACTTAAGAATTGTGCCAGGCACTCAGTATGTTAGATGTGGCTAGCTGTTATTACAGGCTGTGCTTCTTTAGGAAAGAAACTTACTTGTTAATTGCAAACAGTGGAGGAAAAGTTTGGGGTGCTACCAAATGGTATAACTGGGGGCTTATCTTCATCTGAGGGTGGTAGGAATCAGGGGAGGTGCCCATGGGTGAGGAAGGGCTGAGGATTTTCATTTCCAGGTGAGGAAACAGACCCAGAGAGGTCAAGGAACTTGAGCCAGGATTTGAATTCAGGTCCCTCTGATTCCAAACCCAGTGTTCTTTTCTCTGGGCCTCAGCCCTCCTCACAAAACATCAACTGTGCAGTGGTTACTAACAGATGATGTTGCACAGTCACGATGGAGCTAGGATGAGCCTGGGAGAGCCCTGGGATGGAGACTTTGAAGGTGGGCCTATGGGCAAACTGGTCCTCATGGGTAGGGGATGGGGTAGGGTAGGAAGTATGTCTCAAGTCCCACAGGGGAACTCATAGGCACGGAGAGTAGGGACCTGTCTTCTCTGGGCCCAGGAATTGGAGGGTCCTCTTGGGAACATCATCATCTTGTCCTTTCCCGGTGGTCTTTTTTTTTTTTTTTTTGAGACGGAGTTTCCCTCTTGTTGCCCAGGCTAGAGTGCAGTGGCGTGATCTCAGTTCACCACAACCTCCGCCTTCCAGGTTCAAGAGATTCTCCTGCCCCAGCCTCCTGAGTGAGTAGCTGGGATTACAGGCACGTGCCACCATGCCAGGCTAATTTTTTATTTTTAGGAGAGACAGGGTTTCTCCATGTTGGTCAGGCTGGTCTCGAACTCCTGACCTCAGGTGATCTGCCCATCTCAGCCACCCGAAGTGCTGGGATTACAGGCATGAGACACCATGCCTAGCCTACCTGGTGGTCTTATTTGTAGAACATCTTGTGTTGTTCTTAGGCTCAGCTGTCAGCTGCCCAGATGTGGCTCTGGCTTTTCAGGTGGGACTTTTTGCTTGTCCTCAGCCACTGTGTGCTGATTGCAGGCTCCTTGTATGGCTGTGCCAGCCCTTCAGGATCTCTGGGATAAAGTCTTTGATTCTCTGCCACCCTCATTTACTCCTTTCTCTGCCTGGAGAACTCTCTGTGGAGCTGTTGGCCCACTTTCCACAAAGAGCATGAGGGCCTCTCCATCTCACCAGCTTCTCTGAGTTCTTTGAGCCAACAGAAGTCCCTCTTACTGAACTTTTGCAGTTGTCTTGTGTGTGTGCTGTGGATGCTCCTGGGAATCATCTTTTCAAGCTGCCTTTCGGGTCCTGGACCCAAGATCTTATAGCAGAGAAGGACCAAGACTCTTGTCAACCGGCTGCCCTGGCTTTCTGGCACTCTCCCTTTCCTGGAAATGACTAGGAATGTCAACAGATGCCCTTGCGGGTGTTCGCTGTGTGCCAGGCACTGGGCTGGGTACTTTATATACATTATTATATTTAATATTTACATAATCAGATTGGACAGTAACCATTTTTTTCTTCACTTGACACGTGAAAATGGAAGTTTGGAGAGAGTAAGTAACATCCCCACGGTCACATACAGAGCTGGGAATTGATCTGGAGTCTGACTCCAGAGCCTGTCTCTCAATCTCTACATTACACTGTGTTCCCCTGAGGATGTTTCATGAAACAAGCAAGAAAAGCCCTCCATGGCGAAAGGTGTTTATGAAGCATTGCTGTTTCCACTCATCTCTTGAAGATTCAAAATGCACACAAACATACTGAAGGCCCCGAGAGGTCTTGCAGGGAAGAAACCTATTTATTTTTGTATAAACCAGAATTTTGCAGACTCCTTTAAAACACAGAATTCCTCTTCCTCTTCTTTTTTTTTTTTTGAGACAGAGTCTTCTCTGTCGCCTAGGCTGGAGTGCAGCAGTGCAACCCTGGCTCACTGCAACCCTGGCTCACTGCAACCCTGGCTCACTGCAACCCTCCGCCTCCCGGGTTCAAGCAATTCTCCTGCCTCAACCTCCTGAGTAGTTGGGATTACAGGTCATGCCACCACACCTGGCTAATTTTTGTACTTTTAGTAGAGACGGGGTTTTGCCATGTTGGTCAGGCTGGTCTCTAACTCCTGACCTTGTGATGTGCCATCTCGGCCTCCCAAAGTGCTGGGAATATAGGCGTGAGCCACCATGCCCTGCCTCTTTCTCTTCTTTTTAATGGAATACCACTTAATCATCTTGCATACCTACTATTTTCTGAAACACTTTGGCAACCAGTATATTAGGCCAGTCTGTTTTCTTTGGACCTCAGTTTCCCCATTTATTGAAATTAAGGGTTTGGGCATCCCACCACAATGGCATAACTGGTACTTGACTTGCCTTCTAGCTGTAAGCAACCAGAAGTCCAGCTAAAGAATAGGAATCAATTGCTTTCAGACATCGAACTATAGGGAGCTCAGGACTGTGGTTCCCGAGAGCAGAGAAACAAATGAGATGAGTCCATCTTCAAACCATGGCACAGGAAGGTGGAACACAAGTACAATGGGGCAGCCTCCCTGACCTGGTTGGAGTTTGGGGAAGTTGAGCTCATCAGGGGTCTCCTGATGATCCTGCATTCATTCTGCCAGTTAGTCGTTGAGTAGGAATTCTAGGCTGCGCACTGGAGAGGCTTCTCGCAGGGAGGGTCATTTCAGCTGAGAGTTGAAGGATGAGTATTAGTTCATCAGGCAAGAAAAGTAGGGTAGGAGGGGTTTTGGAGGGAGAAGGAGGGAGAAGGCACAGGGAGGAGGGGCAGGTGTGTAGGCCCCACTAACAGCCCCCCACTGGTCCCTGCCAGCTTAGTCTTGGGCAGAGATTGAGTCGAAAATATGGGGAGGGCTGGATTTGAATAAGCCCCTTGCAGCCTCACCCAGGACCGGAGGAGGGATATGAGTATAGTCATGCACTGCACAATGAAGTTTTGGTCAACAATGGGCCACATACACCATGTGGTCCCATAAGATTATAACAGAGCTGAAAAACTCTTATCACCTAGTGACATTGAAGCTGTCATAATGTCATCGTGCAATGCATTACTCACTTGTTTGTGGTGATGCTGGAATAAACCTACTGTACTGCCAGTTGTAAAAACGTCTAGCACATACAAATATGTGCAGTACATAATAGTTAATAATGACTGTGTTACTGGTTTATGTATTTAATATTACTATACTTTTAATCATTATTTTAGCATGTACATATTAAAAAAAAGTTAACTGTAAAACAGCCTCTGGCAGGTCCTTCAAGAAGTGTCCCAGAAGAAGGCACTGTTTTCATAGGGGATGACAGCTATGTGTGTGCTGTTGCCCCTAAGGACCTTCCAGTGGGACAAGATGTGGAGCGGGAAGACAGTGATGCCTGTCCCTGTGCAGATCCTGACCCTGTGCAGGCCTAGGCTGATGTGTGTGTGTGTCTCTCTTTTTTTTTTTTTTTGAGACGGAGTTTCGCTCTTGTTACCCAGGCTGGAGTGCAATGGCGCGATCTCGGCTCACCGCAACCTCCGCTTCCTGGGTTCAGGCAATTCTCCTGCCTTAGCCTCCTGAGTAGCTGGGATTACAGGCACGCGCCACCATGCCCAGCTAATTTTTTATATTTTTAGTAGAGACGGGGTTTCACCATGTTGACTAGGATGGTCTCGATCTCTTGACCTCGTGATCCATCTGCCTTGGCCTCCCAAAGTGCTGGGATTACAGGCGTGAGCCACCGTGCCCGACCTTGTGTCTCATTTTTAACAAAAAATTTTAAAACAGGAAAAAGTGCATAGAATAAAGATAGAAAACATTTTTGTATTGCTGTACTATGTGCATATATATTAAGCTGTGTTATTACAAAAGTCAAAAAATTCAAATGAAAAAATTTCAGTAAGCTAAGGTTAATGTATTTTTGAAGAAAGAAAAATATTTTTAAATAAATGTATTTTAGCCTAAGCATACAGTGTTTATAAAGTCCACAATAGTGTACAGTAATGTCCTAGGCCTTCAGATTCACTCACCAGTCACTCACTGACTCACCCAGAGCAGCTTCCAGTCCTGCCAGCTCCGTTCATGGTAAATGCCTTATACAGGTGTACCATTTATTATGTTTTATTTTTTTTTGGGACAGAGTCTCTCACTGTCGCCTGGGCTGGAGTGCAGTGGCATGATCTCGGCTCACTGCAAACTCTGCCTGCTGAGTTCAAGCGATTCTCCTGCCTCAGCCTCCCAAGTAGCTGGGATTACAGGTGCCCACCACTACACCCAGCTAATTTTTTGTATTTTTAGTAGAGATGGGGTTTCACCATGTTGGCCAGGCTGGTTTCAAACTCCTGACCTTGTTAATCACCTGCCTCGGCCTCCCAAAGTGCTGGGATTACAGACTGAGCCACCGAGCCCAGCCCATTTATTATGTTTTATAGCGTATTTTTACTGTGCGTTTTCTGTGTTTAGATACAGAAATACTTACCATTGTGTTATAATTGCCTACAGTATTTGGTACAGGTTTGTAGCCTCAGAGCAATAGGCTATGCCGTATAGCCCAGGTCCATGGGATAGGCATCTGGGTTTGTAAATACCCTATGGTGTTCGCACAAAGACCAACACCTAATGATGCATTTTTCAGAACACATCCCTGTTGTTAAGCGATGCATAGCTATTAAGCAAGTGAGTGGGAGCGCGTGTTCCAAGGCAGGTGTGGCTGCTTCTCAGTCCCAGGACCTGATCTCCAGGACCAGAGTGGGACGTCCTTGGGAATGCTGAGTAGAACAGCTGGGGACAGGGTGGTCCCGGGGGTTGGGGGGAGGATGATTTCCCCAGGTGTGGGGGCCACTGTGCACCTCTCCACCCGCTCCCCCAGTGACTGCGGCCCCGCACGGGCTGACAGTGGAGCTGCCTGCGCAGGAGAAAGGCTCCTATTCAGGTGCCTGGGGTTAATCTGCAGAGGGGTTGGCAGCAGTTGCTAATTTCCGATTTGCTTGTCTTTGAATGGGGGTAATTGCTGGGAGTTGCTAGTGTTCCAGATTGTTCTCTGGAAGACCGGGAGGAAGAAGGGGCTGTTATGGGCTCTGTGGAGCGCTGCCTTCTGCAGGCAGTGCCGTGAAGCCTCACGGGATGGAATGAGGGGATAATGGAATCATAGCCTGGCAGGGCTGTATGAGACCTTGGAGGCCACCTGATCTGACCTGCATTCTACAGGTGGAAGCGAGATTCAGAGGGAGGGCACGTGCCTGGGGCCACACAGGTGCTTGGATCCAGTCAACAAACCAGCTGTCCTTGGCATTGGCTGTGCCTCCCTGCCCCCCTAGTCCTGCTGTCTCTCTGGGGCTCCCCAGGCTCTCTGGGGCTCTCTGGGGCATGTGTGTCAGGAACCCCTTTGTCTTTCTCTTACTGCAGGAGACCAGCGCAGTGGTGGGGTCACTGAGGCCAGCAGCCTCCTGGGGGGCTCCCCGAGGCGTCCCTGTGGCCGGAAGGGCTCCCCATACCACACGGGGCAGCTGCACCCTGCGGTGCGTGTGGCGGACCTTCTGCAGCACATCAACCAGATGAAGACGGCCGAGGGCTATGGCTTCAAGCAGGAGTATGAGGTGCACGCTGGCCCCGGCTAGCAGGACCCATGTGGAGGCCTAACCTGGCTCCCACTCTCTGTGGACTCTGATCCTGGCCACCCTCAGCCTAGCTCTGGTTGGACCTTTGCTCTGACAGTTCCCAACTCAACCTTTTTGACCTTGACTCTGACTCTTATCCTGATTTCAGACTGATACAGTTTTTCATTCTCACGCTAACCCTGGTTTGAAATCTGACCTTGAATCTCATCTCCCTCTCTGTGTGGATCGTGATCAGGATCCTTATTCTGTCCCTAATCTGAACCTGCCCACTGACACTGACCTTGACCTAACCCCAGCCCAGCATTGATGTCATGCTAAGCTCCATTTGAACCCTGTGTATCATCCCACCTCTGTCTGGATTCTGACACTGCCCATATCCTAATCTAAATCTGACTCCCACCTTTACCTTCTTTCTAACCCTTATTCTAAGCCTGACCCTTATTCTAAAATGTCTTTGAACCCTGACCCTCTTTTCCCCTTTTCTCATTTCCCTTCCCCCCACGCGCCTTGGTTTTAACTCTGGTCCCTGGACACACAGTGACACAATGACTTTATCTCAGGCCCAAGTTCAGCTTGAACCTGGCCCTTATGGTCCCACCCCCATCCTGCCTACATCATCCCCATTGAGGGAAAAGGGCCCTATGAGTGCGGGTCCCTCTTCCCCATTGACCACCACTTTCCCTTCTGGTAGAGCTTCTTTGAAGGCTGGGACGCCACAAAGAAGAAAGACAAGCTCAAGGGCAGCCGCCAGGAGCCAATGCCTGCCTGTGAGTCCTAGGGAAGGGACTGGGGTCCAGGGCAGTGGGTGGAAGGGCATCAGGAGTGGGAGGCACAGCCAGGGTGAGCCAGGGCAGCCTCAGAGATGATAGCAGCATTGGCCACCTTTTACTGAGGGCACACGCCACGCCCTGTGCTTTTTTCATTTGTTCCCTTAATTCTATAGTGTAGTGGGAAATACTATAATCCCCATTTTACAGATAAGGAAACTGAGGCTTGGGAGGTTAAGATTCCTGCTCAAGGTCTCAGAGCTAGTAATTGCCCGAGCAGCATACACTCTTGGGCCTGCTTGACTCCACAGCCCAGACTCTACCCCTGGCACGTCCTGTCTCCCATGGTGCCCAGAGCCTACTGGTAAGCCCTGAGACTCTAGGTTCCCTGGCTGCCCTGCCTGTGCCCCATCCCCGGCCTCCAGGAATCCCTCCCTGACTGCCCAGCTCTGGGCTCCCCAGTTGAGCCCCTGCGTGCCTGCTCTGTGTTTACAGATGATCGGCACCGAGTGAAACTGCACCCGATGCTGGGAGACCCCAATGCCGACTACATTAATGCCAACTACATAGATGTGAGTGCCTTGCCCTGTCATTTCTGCAGACCTGGCCCTGCCCACTCCAGGCTTACTATCCAGGCAGGGCAGAAACCTATTGGGATAAATGGGGATTCAAATGGCTGAGTTCAGAGTGCCCCCATCTCTGCAGTCAGTGCCAGGGAGCTCAGAGGAGGGAGGACAGTGGGCAGCAGCTTCTGGAAGGCTTCCTGTAGGCTGGAGTTGGCCTGAGAGATGAGGTGCTTTAGGGAAGCAGAGTGAAGGGAAGAGGCAGGCAGCCAGGCCGAGAGGCGAGGAAGGCGGGAGGCATGGAGGGCGGGATTCTCACCGTGCACCGTGAGGCTGAAGAGGTAGGCAGGGGCTGGATTGTGAAGGCTGCAAATGGCAGGCTCAGCAGTGGGGGCTTTTTCCTAGGGGCACCGGGGAGTCATTAAAGTGTTTTGACCATGATCAGAGTGGTCCGTTAAGAATAACAACGCACATTTATCCAGCACGTACTGGGTGCCAAGCACTGTGCTAAGCACTTTATACCCAAGATGTCCTTTTCTGTAATCCCTCCACCCACCCTCCGAGGCAGTTAGCACCATGATCTCACTGTACAGGTGAGGAAACCGGGGCTCAGAGACGTGAAGCTACTTGTCCCAGGTTGCACAGCTAGTGAGTGGTAAAGAAAGGACTCAAATCTCAGCCTGTCCATGTCTCGAAAGCCTTTGCTACTAACTGTGAGGCTGTCCTGCCACCTGCAGCAGCAGCAAGACTTGGATGGTGGGCAGGGGGTGCGGGCAGAGACAGCACAGGCAGCTGGGAGGCCTAGGCTTGGGCATCAAGGAGAGGTGATGAGTCTACTCCCTAGGTGTGGAGGAGGGGTGAGACGGGACAGGGCCTCCAGTCCCTACAGCAAACCAAGTTTGGGAGAGCATCATTTAATCATGTACGAAATACATTTTGAGCACTTCCTTTGTGCCACACATTGCGCTGGGCACCAGGGGTAGAGATGTGAACAAGACAGTCGTGGCCTCTGCTTTCCTTGAATGTATCCATTCAAGTGGGTGAGACAGACACGTCTACAAATCAAAATGACTTCAGTTAGCTGGCCGGGTGTGGTGGCTCACGCCTGTAATCCCAGCACTTTGGGAGGCCGAGGCGGGCAGATCATGAGGTCTGGAGTTCAAAAACAGCCTGGCCAACATGGTGAAACCGCGTCTCTACTAAAAATACAAAAATTAACCAGGCGTGGTGGCGCACTCCTGTAATCCCAGCTACTCGGGAGGCTGAAGTGGGAGAATCGCTTGAACCTGGGAGGAGGAGGTTGCAGTGAGCAGTGATCGGGCCACTGCACTCCAGTCTGGGCGACAGAGTAAGACTCCGTCTAAAAATAATAATAATAATAATAATAATAGCTTCAGATTAGATGAGGAAGCGCAGGCCAGAAGAGAGGTCACATAGCTTGAGTGTTACACAGCAGGCTAGTGGCAGAGCCAGGGCTGCTGTAGAGGGCTTCGTGGAGGAAGCAGGGCTGGAGCTGGCTCTAGGTGGCTGGAGAGGAGAGGGAAGGGTGTCCTGGGTGGGGAGCTGCCTAAGCAAAGGCCTGGGGGTCAGGTGGAGCAAGGCGCAGGTCTGGAACCGAGGTAATCAGGGCCTCTGGAGTTGGCCTCTACTCTCCCTCTTTTTCTCCTCCTCCTGGGGCCAGATGTGCCACGCCATGTTTCCCAGAATCCCTTGCTGCCTCCCCCACCCATCCTGTCCCTTGGCTGGAGTCAGGGCCAGGCCCAGCCTTACAGACATGGGCAGCTTTGGTGACAGTGGGCCTCTCCTTAGTCTTGTCAAGGTCCCAGTTGGCTTCTCTTGGGCCCTGGCAGGGACACGCCAATCCCCACTCTGTGGCTCAGCCTGGCTTGGCCTGCCCGTCTCTGCTCTGCCTGCCCTGCTCACATCACCCATTCTGGCCACTGCTGGGCTCCGTCCACTTCCATCTGCCTCTGGCCTAATATCTGTCTCTTTTGCTTTGTACTGTTCCCTCACTGGAATCATTAAGATTCGGATAAACCGAGAAGTAAGTATCTCTCTCCCCTCCTCCTCCTCCTCCACTACCTCCTTCCTCCTCCTCCTCCTTCTCCTTCTCTTCCTCTTCCTCCTGTCTGTCTGACTGGCTGTATCTCAGACTGTCTCACAGTCTCTGGCTGTCTCTCTCTCTCTGTCTCTGTCCTTCCTTTCTACTTGTGTGCCCAGCACCAACCGTCCATTTCAGAGCCTGGCCAGGGGCCTCCCAGGGCTGAAGATTCGAGAGTGTTCCTATTGTAAGCAGTTTCCTCCCATCCTCCGCTGCCTTGAGCAGAGGCAGCAGTGTTGGGGGTGCTTCCCCTGCCCCATTCTTCACTGGTCACCACTGTCTGTCACTCTCCTTCCCTGGCCCCACCATTTCCAATGAGTCCTCCATAGCTGCACCTTCTATAGGACCCTTTGGGGGGTACAGGGGAAGTTGCCCCAGAGGGCCCTGTTTCTGCTGCTTAAGGGTCAAGATTGTGGACAGCCCCAGGTCAGCCCCCTAAAACTACTTTCCCTAGGGTTCAGATACCTTCGCGATCAGTTTGACTGAAACTCAGCCCCAACCGTTTTACCCTCAATTTAGCATTAATTTGAATGTGTTTTGGTGGGAGCAGTTTGGATGTTCTGTTTTTTAAAATTATGCCATCTTTTAGCCTTTTTTTTTTCCTTTGAGACTGAGTTTTCCTCTTGTTGCCCAGGCTAGAGCACAGTGGCATGATCTCGGCTCACTGCAGCCTCTGCCTCCTGGATTCAAGTGATTCTCCTGCCTCAGCCTTCCTAGTAGCTGGGATTACCAGCATGTGCCACCATGCCTGGCTAATTTTTGTATTTTAGTAGAGACGGGGTTCACCATGTTAGTCAGGCCATTCTCAAACTTCTGACCTCAGGTGATCCACCCGCTCTGGCCTCCCAAAGCGCTGGGATTACAGGCATGAGCCACTGAGCCCAACCATCTTTTAGCTTTTTAAAATTAAAAAAACTATCCCAATTCATCTAGCTATTCTCTGGTTTGATTTCTTTTTTCTTTTTTTTTTTTTTGAGACAGGGTCTTGCTCTGTCACCCAGGCTGGAGTGCAGGGGTGCGATCATGGCTCACTCCAGCCATGAACTCCTACGCACAAGCGATCCTCCCTCCTTAGCCTTCTGAGTAGCTGGGACTACAGGCATGTGCTGCCATACCCAGCTAATTTTTTTTCCCTTATTTTTTAAAGAGATGGGGTCTTCCCAGCACTTTGGGAGGCCAAAGCAGGCAGATTGCTTTAGACCAGGAGTTCGAGACCAGTGTGGGCAACATAGTGAGACTGTCTCTACAAAAAAATGTAAAAATTAACTGGATGTGGTGGCTCATGCCTGTAGTGTCAGCTACTGGGGAGGCTGAAGTGGGAGGATCACTTAAGCCCTGGAGATGGAAGTTGCAGTGAGCCGAGGTCATGCCACTGCACTCCAGACTGAGCAACAGAGCCAGTCCCTGTATCAAAAAAAAAAAAAAAAAAGAGAGAGAGAGAGAGATGGGGGTTCTCACTATGTTGCCTAGGCTGGGATTTCTATTTATTTTTATTTTTAATTTGAATTTTTACTATTTGAGGTGGAGTCCCACTTTCACTGGAGTTTTGACTATGTTTTGGTCATTTTCATGGGAACAGTGAGCAGGCTGGAGTGCAGTGGTGCAATCTCAGCTCACTGCAACCTTGGCCTCTGGGTTCAAGCAATTTTCCTGCCTCAGCCTCCTGAGTAGCTGGGTCTACAGATGTGTGCCACCATGCCTGGTTCATTTTTGTATTTTTATTAGAGACGGGGTTTCACCGTATCGGCCAGGATTCTCTTGATCTCTTGACTTTGTGATCCGCCCGCCTCGGCATCCCAAAGTGCTGGGATTACAGGCATGAGCCATCGCATCTGACTGGGATTTTTAATACGTATATACTATTTTCATAAAATTTAATGACCAATGTGATTATATGCTATTTTCTGGGTGCTTTTCCATTTTGCCTCCTTTTTCCTTTAAAAAATATGTTTCTTGGCAGCCACTCGTGCCTATAATTCAGTACTTTGGGAGGCTGAGGCAGGAGGATTGTTTGAGCCCAGGAGTTAGACCAGCCCGGGTAACATAGTGAGACCCTCATTTCTACAAAAGAAAAAAAAATATTAGTTGGGTGTGGTGGCCTGTGCCTATAGTCCCAGCTACTTGCGAGGCTGAGGTGTGAGGACTGCTTGAGCACTGGAGGCCCCAGCTGCAGTGGAGACAGTGGCTTGGAGCGACAGCAGGAGGGAATTGGGCTAGACCTGGAGAAGTTCCCGTGGAGAGGGCTGAGAGTCGCTGGAAGGCTTTTCATCATGAGTCACTTTGGTTTTCATGGGAGCAGTGAGCAGATATCCAGCAGAATTTCTGAGTGTTTGTCTTGCTCTTATCCTCATATTGCAGAGGAGAACAAGGCTTAGAGAGACTGAGAGGGGGCCAGCAAGATGGACACCACGTGGGAGCTGGTGATGCATAAGCGCAGCCCCACCCCAGACCTTTGAATCTGAATCTGCCTTTTAACAAGATTCCCAGAGATGTATGTGCTCAAGAAAGACTGAGAAGCACCCTCTCAGTGCTCAGTTACACAGCGACTACTCGGCAGAGACCCAGGTCCATTCAACTCCAAGACTCAGATTCTTCACAGTCACCTTCTGCCCCAGCAGTTCTTGACTTCCATTTGGTCCACTTGATCCATTTGTATCTTCAAGGATACTGTTTCAGCTTTAAAACAGTAGTAGTAGTAGTAATAATAGTGGTCTTACTGATTAAGCACTCATTTTGTGCTAAACACAGTGGCAGACATTTAGCATATTACTTTATTTGCTCCTCACAACAGCCCTCAGAGGTAAATGCTGTAATGGCTCCATTTTATAGACATGAAAATGGAGGCATAGAGAAATGAAGGGGCTTTTGCTCAAAGGCACACAACTAGTGAGAGGTAGAGCTGAGATCTGAACCTTGGCAGTCTGGCCCCTGGGCTCCTTGGGCCTGGGAAGTTCATGGGACTGGCAGAGTTGCTGAGCCGTGTGGAGGGTGTCAACTTGAGGTAGGGGCTGGGCTAGTTTTCCGGGCGCCAACCCTGCAGTCGGTGGCCTGGGTATCTGGTGAATTCTTGTGCTCAGAAAGATGAGGCCTTGTGGCAGGACCTCCTGGGTGGCTGTGGCCCTGGGGTGGCTTGTGGGGGCGGCGGGTTTCTCTCCTCAGCTTGGGGGCTCTGGGGATGGAGGGTGAAGTAGCTCTTGGCCTCTCTCTTGTGGGAGGTGGTACAGGGAAAGTGCTTAGCACAGTATGTGACCGTAACAGGGTCATTATTATTGATTTTAAAGATTTAAAATGTTATCTAAGGGCCATGAGCAATGCCTGTGCCCAAACACTTCCATCCTGATGCCCTCATCTAGGTCCTCCATGCCCTGAGTGACTGAGGAGTGGGGGATACTGTCCTTTCTGGTTATCCCAAGTGGGGCTAGGATAACTGACAGGCTCTGGTTACCCCACATTTGGGAGCTGGGTTCATTAGAGCTTCTGGAACCCTGGGAACAGGGCAGGGCCATCTGGGACTCTGTCTCCCAGCAGCAGCCTGGCTGAAAGCAGATGCCTCTCTCCACTTCAGGGACGGGGGTCCTTCTAGGCCCACAAAGGAGTCATGTCCTCCTTGGGGTTGCACAGCCAGGTTGGATTCAGCCCATGACTCTGCTGCCCCAGCTGCACTTCTCCACCTTCTTGGAGACTGGGGGGCAAGGCCACCCTAGTTAGGATGTCCTAGGGATGTGAGGGGATCAGTTCCCTGGTGGGGTGGGGGGTCTGCTGCTGGGAGGGGAGGACAGAGGAGTGTGAGGGAGTGAGGGCTGCTCCCTGGGGTCTAACCTTGTCCTCTCCTCCTGTTCCAGGGTTACCACAGGTCAAACCACTTCATAGCCACTCAAGGTACCTGGCACGTCTGCCCACATGCACCTTCCCGTGTGCCCCCTGGCGTGCTGGAATGCCCTCAGCCTGCCTTTCTGCCTCCCCTGCTGATCCGCTTGGCTTCCTGAATGTCCCCCCGACATTCTGGCTCCCTGTTTGTCTGCTCCCTGTTCTGCTGGGTCTCTTGGAATCTGGCTGACTGCCTTTATGCCCTCTTTGTGTCTGTGTCTCTCTGATGTGCTCAGTCCACCTGCGGTTCCTGGTCCACCTGCCTGTCTCCAAAGTGGTGCATGCAGAAGGGCCAGCTGGGCTCAGACCTCATGGTGTGGGTTGGGCCTCTTGGTCTGGTGGCTGCCTGGGTTCTTCTGGCTGCATTTCTTTCTGTGACTGTCCATCTGTCCTGGACACTTATGCCATTGCCCAAGCATCTGGCCCTCCTCCTGGATCCCATTCAGGATGACCTGGCTCTTTAGTCAGGCCCTCTCCTGATGGGACCCCGCCTCAGGGCCCTACAGGTGTGCGTCAGCTGCAAGCTGGGCATTGTGGGTGGCATGAAGCCCCCGTTGGGGCTCAGGAGGTCTCCTGGCCTGGGCCGTGGTGCTGGATGGTGCTGGATGTGCTGGCCCGGGGTGGAGACCTTGTCTCAGGGACAGGCACCCTCTGCACCCCCAGGGCCGAAGCCTGAGATGGTCTATGACTTCTGGCGCATGGTGTGGCAGGAGCACTGTTCCAGCATCGTCATGATCACCAAGCTGGTCGAGGTGGGCAGGGTAAGCCAGGCTGTGGGGCGAGCTGGGGCACACGGTAGGCCAAGAGGGGCAGTGAAGAGTCCACTGAGTCCCATCTGGTGGGGCCTCCAGGTGAAGTGCTCACGGTATTGGCCAGAGGACTCAGACACCTATGGGGATATCAAGATCACGCTGGTGAAGACGGAGACCCTGGCTGAGTATGTCGTGCGCACTTTTGCCCTGGAGCGGGTGAGTCTCCCCGCCGTCCTGCAGAGGGTGCCTGGGCAGGGGTTAGAGCCCACTCCCACTTCCCCCAGCCCTGGGAGCAGGAGGGTGAGGAGCGCGCCACTGCCCATCCCAGCAAGGAAGCTACTCGGTCATTGTTTGCTGGGAGCACTGTGGAAGGGCAGGAAGGTAACTGCCTTCTCTGGTCCCCATAAGAGGAAGCCGAGACAATGAAGGGGATGACAGTATCTGCAGGTGCTGGCTCCTGCTCTGTGCTGAGCCTGTTACATGTACTGTTTCAGTCCTGGAGAGCTCTGCGGGATTGGGTGTTTACCACTAGCCCAGATAAGGAAAGTGAGGCTTAGAGGGTTTATGCCAGGCAGGAGAGGCCGCATAGTCAGTGGCTGGCCCATGCGTCCTGTCCACGATCCCATTTGATCTGCTCTGTCAAGTCCTCAGAGGAAAGAGTTTTTTACACAACAGCCTGGTGGCAGAGGTGAGGATTTCGTAGCCCAGGTTTAGGTATCAGGCAGACCATTGTCTGTTTCTCTAACCTCGGGAAAGTGATCTCTCCTCTTTGTACCTTAGTTTTTTCATTTGTACCATAGGACATTAATACTTACTTCATCAATACAGTGATCATTGGGATGAGCTGTGCCTGGCACACAGCAGGTGTCTAATAGATGCTGCCAGTGACTCTGACTGTTATTCCCATCGTCTCCCCAGAGAGGCTATTCTGCCCGGCATGAGGTCCGCCAGTTCCACTTCACAGCATGGCCAGAGCATGGTGTCCCCTACCACGCCACGGGGCTGCTGGCTTTTATCCGGCGCGTGAAGGCCTCCACCCCACCTGATGCCGGACCCGTTGTCATCCACTGCAGGTGGGAGCACCGGGGATCCCAAGGAGAAGAGGGTCCCTTCTCCCTGGGAGGTTGGACTTGGGGTCAGGTTGGTTCAGGATCTGTAGTGGGGAGCAGGCCTGGGTTCTCCTGCTTAGAGACAGAGTGCAGGAGGGAACGTCCCCCAAAGGCTCTATCCCCTTTGAGCTTTGGCTCTGAGGCTCGCACCTCATGTACCCCCCAAGACCTGTAAGGCCCCTTGATCCAGGTGCTGAGGAGGCACTGGAGATAGGGAGGGGGACTGGGGGCTGGTGAGGCACCAGGTGTGATTGAGTTCTGCCTGCTTTCATGAAGCAAGCTTTCATTGCACGCCTGCCGCGTGCTAGGCGTGGACCGGGGCTGGGAAGGACTTCGCTTCCCTCCACCAAACCCAGTGGGCCTCGCTCATCCCCCAGTCTTCACACCTTCTGCAGATCCCGACTGGCTCCTGTGACCCCAGCTGCCCTTCCTCTCTCTGCCTCCTCCCTGGCTCCTCATCTTTCTCTTGCTTCTTAAGTGGGGACCCAGCACCCTGTCCTGGCCTGCCCTCTGTCTCCTCCTGGAGAGCCGAAACTCCAACCTTGGCGGTTTTGTCCAGGGCCTCTGTGTCTCATGGTGGTTCCTCTACTGTGTTCTTACCAGCTCCCCAAATGCCACGTGGCAGAGTCGTTCTCCCTGCCCTGCCACCTAAACCAGCTTCTCTTTGATTTCTTTAGGCCTCTTTAAGATGCCATCTTTTAAAAACAAAACTTTATTGATCTATAATATGCTTAAAGCAAAGTGCAGAAATATGTTTATAAATATGAATTTTCATAAACTGAGCTCAGATTAAGAAACAGAACATTGGCTGGGCACAGTGGCTCATGCCTGTAATCTCAGCACTTTGGGAAGCCAAGGTGGGAGGATAATTTGAGGCCAGCAGTTCGAGACCAGCCTGGGCAACAGAGTGAGACCTCATCTCTACAAAAATAAAAAATATTAGTGGGGCATGGTGGCACAAGCCTGTAGTCCCAGCTACGGTTTGTTTGAGGGTGGGAGTTCCAGGTTACAGTAAACTGTGATCATAACACTGTACTCCAGTCTGGGCAACAGAGCAAGACTCTGCCTCTAAAAAAATTTTGTTTTTGAGAGCAAGTTTGCTCTGTTGCCAGGTTGGAGTGCAGTGGCGCGATCTTGCCTCCCGGGTTCAAGCGATTCTTCTGCCTCAGCCTCCTGAGTAGCTGGGACTACAGGCGCGCGCCACCACGACCCAGCTAATATTTGTATTATTTTAGTAGATACTGGGTTTTACCATGTTGGTCAGGATGTATTAAAAAATTTAAGTAAAGAAGTAAACAGAACTTGAATGGTTCCCAGAAGCCCCCTTGAGGCCATTTCTGGTCTGAATTCACCCATCCCCACTCTTAGAGAAATCACTCCTGACTTCTAAACCACAGTCAGTTCCCCATGTTTTTGGACTTGTTATAAATAGAATCGTACAGCATGTGCTCTTTGCTGTCTGTCTTCTTTCCCTCAGCCTTAGGCTTGTAAGGCTCATCCGCAGTGGATCATATTCCATCGAGTGAATAAATGACAGTGTATTTGTCCATTCTGCCTTGATAGGCATTTGGGTTGTTTCCAGTCTTGAGCTATTATGAGTAATGCTGCTAAGGATATTCGATCGTGTGTCTTTTGGCCAAGAAATGTATTTATTTCTGTGTGGTATGTACGTAGGAGTAGAACTGCTATCTGTGTGAACGTTCAGCTTTAGGAGATATTGCCGAACAGTTTTCCAAGGAGGTTGTGCTAAGTTAAGTCCCACCAGGGGTATGTATAGGCTGTTCAGTTGCTATATGTCCCCGCCAGCACGTGGATGCCACCACTGTCAAACCTGAAATCTCGGTGTTATCTTTGTCTGCTCTCCTTCCCCCTCAGCTCTGCACAACCTTGTGTGAGGACAAGGATCTTGATGTGCCCCCAGTCAAGTTGGGGAGACAGCCACATAAACAATGACCATGTAGCAGGAGGAGTGTTTAATTAATTAATTATTATTTTTTTGAGACAGGATCTTGTTCTGTCACTCAGGCTGGAGTGCAGTGGCGTGATCTCGGCTCACTGCAGCCTCCCCCTCCTGAGTTCAAGTGATTATCCTGTCTCAGCCTCCTGAGTAGCTGGGACTACAGGCATGTGCCACCACACCCGGCTAATTTTTGTATTTTTTGGTAGAGACAAGGTTTTACCATGTTGGCCAGGTTGGTTTCGAACTCCTGACCTCAAGTGACCTACCCACCTCGGCCTCCCAGAGTGCTGGGATTACAGGTGTGGGCCACTGTGCCTGGTGGGGAGGAGTGTTTTAGTAAAAACCTGCCCACATTGCTTTGGGAACTCAAAATGATGACATCATCCTGGTAGGGTTAGGGATGCTCCAGTGGGTCTGCAAATGGGTGTGTGTGTGTGGGCTTTTGGAAGATGTGTGGGAGACTCAGTGGTTTCCAGGTGGAAAAAACATTCCTGGATAAGCTCGGTGCCTCATCATTCCTGTTCTCCCCGAATCTAAGTTGCTAGGTTGAGCCAGCATCACCTCTGCATTCTCCCGACCATTTCTCCTCCTCTGCTTCTCCAAGGCCCATCCCATCTCTGTCCTCTAGCACATTTCACCAGAGTGCGTCCATCCAGCAGCCTGCACCCTGGCTCCTTGCTGGGGGAGGGGCGGTCATCTCTGTGTCCCTGTCCCCTGTATGGTGTAGACATGGCCAGTGCCCTTCTCTCTTCTTCTCCTTAGTCCTGGGCTTCCTCCCCAAGGCTCTGACGTGGCCCGGGGCTGCTCTCTCTCCAGCGCGGGCACCGGCCGCACAGGTTGCTACATCGTCCTGGATGTAATGCTGGACATGGCAGAGTGTGAGGGCGTCGTGGACATTTACAACTGCGTGAAGACCCTCTGCTCCCGGCGCGTCAACATGATCCAGACTGAGGTGTGGGGACCTGTCCCTGTCCCCACCATTACTTCTAGGACTGGAGTTTCTCACGAAGGAGTCCTGAGCTGGCGGGGCATGTCCAAAGGGTGTCCTGAGGCTCTTCCCTTCCATCAGATCATCCCTGACCTTCAGCCGCCATCCGCTTAGGGTCATCCCGGACAGCTCCGCTGTGTTCTGTTGGGTGGGGTTAGACTACGGGTCCTGTAGCTGACGTCCCTGGGATTGCATATTGTATCCTTACTGGATGTGTGACTGTGGCTGCCCCTGCCTCTCAGAGCACCTCACAGGGTTGTAATAGGGGCTAGGGATGCAATAGAAGATAAAGGCACATGTCCATGGAGGTTGTTTCATGTAGGTTTGGTCTAGCCTGTAGTAACACACGGTTGGCCTCCACCTCGGAGCACCCTGCCTCAGCCTTGAGCTTGCTTTAGCCTCATCACCATAGATTTGCAGCTTCTATGCCCCTCCTTGGCCTCATATTCTCGCCTCCTGTTCCAGGAGCAGTACATCTTCATTCACGATGCAATCCTGGAGGCCTGCCTGTGTGGGGAGACCACCATCCCTGTCAGTGAGTTCAAGGCCACTTACAAGGAGATGATCCGCATTGATCCTCAGAGTAATTCCTCCCAACTGCGGGAAGAGTTCCAGGTGGGGGACGAGTGCGTGTGTATAGGGTGTGTGTGTGTGTGTGTGTGTGTGTGTGTGTATTTGTTGGGGGGGATCTTCAATACTGCAGGAGTCATTGAGGGTCAAGAAGCAGGCCCAGCCTGAGACCACAGCTGGAGAGACAGAGCTGAGCTACTAGGAAGGACTTTGGGACCGTGGGAGAGGGGGTGCATCAAAGCAGTTAAGAGCCCAGGCTTTGAAGTCAGATAAACCTAGGTTCAAATCCTGGCTGACCTAGTTAAGAGGGTGAGTATTATCCTTGAACAAGCCCCTGTACTCTCTGAGCGTCAGTTTGTTACTCAGAGAAGAAAAGGAGCTGATGTGTCCCTTGGAGTGTTTGTATTCATTGGTATTCTTTGGGTTGTGAGTGACAAAAATCCAGCTCTTGTAATTGAAAAGTCTGAGGATGGTGCAGCTTCAATTGTGGCTGGATCCAGGGGCTCAGATGATGATGCCAACATGTGGTTTCTCTCTGCCTGGGTTCTGCTTTCCTGTTTTTGGCTTCATTCTCAGGCCTGCGCTTGGTCCCCAGCAGTGCTGGGCTCCCATCATCTCTATTGTCCGGTGACTTTGGAGAAAGGCAATTGCTGCTCCCAGCATCCCCTCAAAAGTCCTAGATCAGACTCTCAGGTTCCCATCCCTGGACCAGTCACAGGCTGGAGAGATGGAGCTCGCTGATTGCCCCTGGCTCTGGGGCAGGAGCAGCCTCACCATATTACACAGCTGAGATGGGAAGTCTGGTTCTCCAGAGAAGCCTGAGAGTGGTCATTGGGTGGGCAGAGAGCTCAGAAGTCCTCTCCACTCCAGGGTTCCTGCAACGGCTCAGCAGGATGGCACATGCTGGGGACCCGGCATTTCTGAGCCAGCAGAGGGTGATCTCACAGGAGGTGCAGGCTGTGATTCCCGGAGGAGGGTGTTAGGCTTTGGGGATCATGAGAGACTGCAGTTCCCTGTGAGTTTTCTCCAAGAACAAGAGAAAGAAAGAAATAGAGAGCCCCTGGGTCTGGATGTGTGAGGCGTGAAGGCACCAGGTGGAGGAGATGCCCTGGAGATCCGGGCGTGGTTCAGTGCCCGCTGCTTACGACTTCATCCTGTTCAGACAGGGCCATGACCAAGGAAGGTGACCCCCATCTCCAGGTGTCTGGAGTCCGCTTTGTGGAGGGCGTGGGGTTTCAGGGGTTGCCTCAGTGAAGGTGCTGATCAGCTGGTGAAGATCCTCACTGTGCCCGTGTGTGCCCAGCTCAGCTCAGTGCTTGTCATGATCTCACTTCGGCCGCCCAGCAGCCCCACGAAGTAGGCATATTACTTCCCTATCTTGCAGTTGAGGAAACTGAGGCTGAGAGATGAAGTAGCTTGTCGGAGGTTATGTGGGTGGCAAGGAGGTAGACTCTGGTCTCTGTCCAGGCCCTCCATAGCCTAGAGACGGGGAGTCTGGGTCCCTGCCCTGTCTCCTTCCCTCTGGACCTCAGTTTCTCCATAAAATGGGGTTAGTAGCTCAACCCAGCCTCCTTCACGGGGATGTGAGGAGGCCCAGGGAGCCCTGGATGTAACTTCGTCCCCACCCTTGCTCCCTGTAGACGCTGAACTCGGTCACCCCGCCGCTGGACGTGGAGGAGTGCAGCATTGCCCTGCTGCCCCGGAACCGCGACAAGAACCGCAGCATGGACGTCCTGCCGCCCGACCGCTGCCTGCCCTTCCTCATCTCCACTGACGGGGACCCCAACAACTACATTAATGCGGCCCTGACTGATGTGAGAGCTTGGGCTGGAGTGGGCTCTAGGGCTCCCCCTCCCGGCAGCATCACGGAAGGTCCAGGGGCCAAGGGAACAGAGCTGAGGGCTCTGGTTGGGGGACCCTCTGCCCGTTCTGGGGAACAGGCCAGTGTGTGACCCTTCTACCCCTAGGGATCTTCCACTCGGGGCATTCAAGCCAGTGCCCCTCACACTCTGCCTGAGTGGGGTCTGGGTTGTGGAGTTTAGGCAGGGCTGTCTCCAGGATCAGACCCAGCAGAGCCTGGGGTAGGATGAGTGAATCAGGGGTTTGGCTGGGGAGACCTTGAGGGTTTTGGGATGGAACTTGAGACCTGATATCTGGAGCCAGGGGAGCTTGTCCTGGGGAGAATGAGCTGCAGTCTCCTCCAGGACCAGGCCCAGGACCGTGATCTCTGGCCCCATTCTTCCCTGGGTGGGCCCTCTGAGGGCTCAGGAGCCATTTAGAAGTCTCCTTCCCTGCTCCCAGCTCAGGGACTCTGCCTCCTTTACTGAGTGTTGCAAGCAGTGCAGGGGATGGGTGCTGGCATTTTAGGCCCCTGATAAATGGTGAGTTGCTGTTGTCTGAGGCGGGAAGGGTCATGGATTATTATCCCTATTCCTTTCCCACACTGGAACCAGTTCAGATGTAGATGCAGGAGACACATGGGTGGAGATCAGATGTTACAGATAAAACTGCAGATGGGGTTGGAGATATGTGGCCAGTGGGTGGGCCGCTCCTTTGCCCCTCCCCGATACAGCTGTACAACCACGGGTCTCCCCTCCCCATCAGGGACTGGCCTTTACTGGCAGGGAGGAGGAGCAGTTGAGTGCACGCTTTCTGAGGGTAGGCTGGCCTGGAAAAAGAGGAAGGAGTGGAGCCAAGCAGCCTTGCTCATGGGAGGAGTGAGTGAAGGGTGGGCCAGGGCCAGCTGTGTTACTGCGGCACGTCTCTCCATGCAGAAATGAGGGATGCCGACGGGGAAGGTTCTCCCACAATGGGCAAGAGGGAGATGGGCCTTTTATGGCCTGATGCCTGGCCAGGAACCCCTTGGCAGGACAGTGCAGGAGACAGTGGGGTTTCTCTAAAGAGGGTGACCTCCTGGGAGCTTCCTGGTGTCCGCTGAAGAGGAGGGGAGGAGCAGCCCTAGCCACTGATGAGAGAGATGTGAGGGTGCCTGTCAGTCATGGTCACTCAGCTTGGTGGCTGGAACGTGAGTGCCCACATGCTCACCTGGGGACTTCTGGCCTGCTGGGGGTCAGGGGTCCTAGAGGGGTGGCATGCAGTACCGGGAAGATCTTTGAACTAAGGAAGCTGTGCCCTCCCTCCCAGCATCATCCTTGGCCTTAGCGTGCCCGTCTGTAACTGGGGGCCTCGAAGGGAGACTGTCTGAGGGTCCTGAGCTGGGGCTTCCTGGCCCTGACGGGTGGGCTGTCATGTGGGGAAGTTCTTGGACAGCCCTGTCCCCTCCTGAGGTCCTTGATGCCTCTGACGCCTGACCCCAGTCATGTGGGTCCTATTGGCTCAGGAGCTAGGAGGCCCCATTTCTCAGGCAGGCCCTGAACTCAAGGCACCCAGGCCTGAGTTTTGGAGTCTGGCTGGGCCTGGCCTTGAGCTGTCAATCATGAGCCTTCAGAGAGTCCTGGAGAGGGACTGCTGGGGCACTAGAGGCGCTCCTTATTTCTCTGCACTGCGCCTTGCAGGATTACAAAGGGCAGATCAAGATTTGGTCAGGGCCCAAGCCAGGGTCAAGGCCAGAAGAAGCCAGACAAAGACCTAGCCTGTGCCAGCCCTAGGTCAGGAGGAGGGCGGGGGTCAGGAGAAGAGCTCAGGAAAGGGAGGGGACACGGCACAGGGTGGAGCCAGGGGAGCCTCCAGGCCAGAGCGCTGATGGGAGGAGGCCTGGTGCCGCTGATGGGAGGAGGCCTGGTGCCGGCTCCCCTGACAGGACGAGGGAGCAGGAAGCAGCATGGGGCCAGTCACTGCCTGGGGAACCTGGGTTGGGGCCCCAGATTCTTAATTTATGGAGTTGGAAGGGATCTAGAGATTTATTCAGATTATTTATTGAGCCCCTCCAGGGTTCTGGGCAGAGACCATACCCTGGAAGCTCTGCTGTCCTGAACTTTGCTTTTAGGAGGTGGAGTGGGGTAGTCAGGAAATAAATATACAATGAAATGTCATCACTGGGAACAATTTCTACAAAAACAGCCAGGCAGAAGTGTTTAATGTGGATTTAGGTGTGCGGGGGGCTATTTTTGATGATGTGGTAGGTGGTAGAGGAGGGCTTCTTTGAGGAGGTGACAAGCAAAGGCCAGAAAGAAGTGAGGGAGAGAGCCATATAGACATTGGGAAATTTGGCCTAGGCAGCCAAAACAGCAGATGCTGAGGCGCGGAGGCAGGAGAAAGCTCGGCCAGCCTCTGCCTTGAGCTCAGCCTCGTGCCCAAGCTCCCCTCGCCACACCTTTGGAAGCTTTTGCTGTTCAGTTCTGGGGGTGTCATCGGCTTGGTCCCCAGAGACCTGGGCCCAGCCTGTCAACTCAGGCCTCCATGTGCCTGCCAACATCAGAAGTGGGCCACTGGAGGCAGCCTGGTCCTGTGGGGCACAACTGTCCAATTCAGGGTGGGCAGGGTGGGAAGTCTGCCTGGGGCAGAGGCTCAGCCCATGCCAGGGGCCAGGGACAGGGCCCCGCTGAGTCCCGGTTTTCCTGCAGAGCTATACGAGGAGCGCGGCCTTCATCGTGACCCTGCACCCGCTGCAGAGCACCACGCCTGACTTCTGGCGGCTGGTCTACGACTACGGCTGCACCTCCATCGTCATGCTCAACCAGCTGAACCAGTCCAACTCCGCCTGGGTGAGGGCTCCGCTGGCCAGGCCGAGGGGCTGCCTGCTGCCTGGGTCCTCTGTGTTCAAGGGCATGGTCCCCAAAGTCAAGAGTTAGGTCCTAGCTCTGCCATCTCTTTGCTATGTGATGAGTCCTACACCTTCCTAGAGCCTCAGTTTCCTCATCTGTAAAACAAGGGGGTCAGATGGGAGACCACTAGTTGCTCTTTTTCTTTTTCTGAGACAAGGTCTTGCTCTTTTGCCCAGGCTGGAGTGCAGTGGCACGCTCAGAGCTCACTGAGGTGTGTAGCCTCGACCTCCTGGGCTCAAGCCATCCTTCTGCTTCAGCCTCTGGAGTAGCTGGGGCTACAGGCTGCATCACCACACCTGGCTGACTTTTTACTTTTTATTTTAGTAGAGGTGAGGTCTTACCATGTTGCCTGGGCTGGTCTCGAACACCTGGCCTCAAGTGATTCTCCCACCTTGGCCTCCTGAAGTACTGGGATTACAGGCATGAGCCATCTGGCCACAGTTGCTCTTTACTGGCCCCCTGCTAAGCCACGGACTGTTCTGCACTCATGGTCTTATTTAGAATCGATAATGACCTTGGAGTGAAGGTTTCAGTGAGAAAATACAGAAAATCAGATCCAAGGAGGTGCAGGGCCTTCTCCGGGGCCACATAGCTGGGGAGGGGCAGAGCTGTGCTCCAGCCTCAGCTGCCTCTTTCCAGAGCTCCTGCTCTTTTAGTCACCCCACTAAAGTGCCCATCACTGGGGCCTCCGAGGTAGAGTACAATTCCCACCTCCTACTCTCTGACTGTTTAATCCAGGGTAAGTTGATTGACCTCTCTGAGTTTCACTTTCCTTCTCTGTAAAATGGGGGTTATCACAGGACCCGTTCTTTTGGGGTTACTGTTAGGACCAGGTGAGGTGCGCATAGGATGCCTGGCACTGCTGTGTCTGGTGTGCAGTAGGCATGTGGTACGTGGCAGGGACAAAGATGCTGAGGACAGTTGCATCCGAGGTTGGCTCAGACACTGGTTCAGTGAACTCAGCCTGGTG
Source organism: Aotus nancymaae (assembly GCF_030222135.1). Classification (NCBI taxonomy): domain Eukaryota; kingdom Metazoa; phylum Chordata; class Mammalia; order Primates; family Aotidae; genus Aotus; species Aotus nancymaae. The sequence continues at coordinate 25,909,635 of NW_026988467.1, forward strand.
TCAGCCCCTCTGTCTCCCCCGTTTCCCTTTGGAGCTCTCAAGAAGTACAGACACCCAGTCTTGCAGCTCTGCTTGACCACGTGGACCCCTTCCCACCCCAGCTTTCTGCTAGGCCCAGGGGGCCAGGAAGGTTTGCTGTAAAATGAGTACCACAGCTTCTTAATGGCCTCCTGGAGAAGATTTCGGTAACGGTGCTCTTTATGAGTCAGGCACTCTGTAAAAATGACCCAGGACTGCAGGGTAACAGGCCTCAGCCCCTGGGTGCAGCAGGAAGGTAGAGAGGAGAGGCCCAGAGGGAGGCTCACACAGACATCATTCACTGGACACCGATTCGCTCATCTGCTCAACCAACTTTGCCCATGAACTTCTCCTTGCAGTGGGTAGGGAGGAGACAGAGGGAGAAGAGACACGGCGCCTCCCAGATCTTATGGTCCAGGAGGAAACAGGTAGAAAAACTGACAGTGACAGCACAGACAAAAAAGGGCTATCATAGAGCTGGCACAGGGACAGAGAAGCCCAGGGGATCATGTATCAGGGATGGCTTCCTGGAGGAGGTAGTGTCAGAGCTGAGATGTGTGGGAAGGACAGAGTTAACTAGGTGAGGAGGTGGAGGAAGAGAGCCATGGAGAGGGAGCAGCGTGTCTGAATGCATGGGGTTGCCAGGACACGAGGCAAAACGAGGAAGGTGCTGTCTGCCCGTTATGGGCTGTGGTTAGAGGGGATTGATGAGCATGGTGTCTTTTTGGAAGAGGTTGGGGGTCATCTTACAGATGGGGAAACTGGGGCCAAGAGAAAAGAAGAGCCTTTCCTGGGCTCCAGGCAGAGCTGAGACTAGAAACTGAGGCTCAGGCTACTTAGTCTGGAGTGTGTGTGTGTGTGTGGGTGTGTGGGTGTGTGTATTTGTGTGTGTGTGGTCAGGCGGCTGCATCTCCTCTGTCCCTCCACTGTCCAGAGTCTGGGAGGGGGTTGTGTTTAGGACCCTGACTCCAGGGAGGGGTCCTGGGGCAGAAGTGGGGATACTGAGCTGTGTTGAGCACCAGGGACACCGCACCTCTGTGAGCTGGTGCTGAAGGGCAGAGGCAGTGAGAGAGAAGGCTGTGGGGAGGTCTGGGGTGGGTGGGAGTGATCCAGGCCTAATACTGGAAGCAGGCAGCCTCACGTAGGGGTGTGTGAACCGGTTAAGGTATAGCTTTCTAGCTGCACAGCAGTAGGCATCAGTGCACTGTTTGTGAAGGGCTCATCTTGGCTGATCTGAACATGTCAGTACAGAATGTATTGGAGCAGGTGGGCCTTGCAGTCTGTGGGTGATGGGTGGGGATTGGGGGGCGGCTCAAGGTGAGTCTGGAGTGGAGTCTGGGTGGGCCAGGGTGTGTGGGAGCCACAGGGCAAGTGTGGAGCCCTGGGGGTGGGCATGGCTGTGGGCTGAGCCCTGACCAGGCTCTACTCAGCTCTCCCATCTCCGTGCCCATGCCCAGCCGTGCCTGCAGTACTGGCCGGAGCCAGGCCGGCAGCAGTATGGCCTCATGGAGGTGGAGTTTATGTCGGGCACAGCAGATGAAGACTTGGTGGCCCGAGTCTTCCGGGTGCAGAACATCTCTCGGGTGAGTGGTCTGAGGAACCCCAGGGGAAGACCCTGGGTGGTGGATGGGGCAGCTTTTAATGACCCTCCAGGTCATCAGGGGCCCCTGTGACCTTGGTGCTCATGTCCCCCTGGCTGGCTGCCCCTGTCCCCAGCTGCAGGAGGGGCACCTGCTGGTGCGGCACTTCCAGTTCCTGCGCTGGTCTGCATACCGGGACACGCCTGACTCCAAGAAGGCCTTCCTGCACCTGCTGGCCGAGGTGGACAAGTGGCAGGCCGAGAGTGGGGACGGGCGCACCATTGTGCACTGCCTGTAAGTACCTGTCCTGTGGGAGGGTGGATGGAGGGGTCAGGGAGCCAGGGGCAGAGGTCCAGTCTGAAAGGGTGCCAGCTTTGGCTAGACTGCAAAGCTGGCATTGACACCCCTGGGCTCTCAGATGGCTGTGGCCTGGATGCTGCCCAACCAGCCGAGGCTGGCCCTGGAGGAATCCAGTCAGTTTCCAGAGTATAGACTCAGCCCTGAACAACTCCCAGTATCCTCTGTGCGATGTCTGACTTTGCCAATTTAATTAAAGAGAGTCCTTTGTCAGAATTTTTTACCCCATGAGATTGTGGCACACTTCTTATGCCAACAGACTTCCAGTCTTTGTTCATGCATGCACACGTGACTTTTTCCATCCATCCACCCATCCATCCATCCATTCGTATGTATACCCCATTCATAAATTCATGTATTCACTCATGTACAGGTGCAGTCACTCCTTTGCTCCCCACTTTTTCATCCTTTCAGCCCTTAGCCTCTCGAGTAGCAGGCTGGGCCTACTGGAAGCTGCGGGGGAGCTGAGTCAGTCTGGGTCTGGCCCCAGGGGTTTTGGTTCTGGTGGGAAAGACCTCTGAGTAGGGGGTGAGGGCCTTATCAGTCTGCCATCCCCCAGGAGACATCCCACACGTTACGTGGAGTCACAGGGAAGGAGGGATGGGGCTCTGTGGGAGGCTGTGGGCTTGACTTGGGGTGGGGGTGCATTTGTGCCTGTGTGCCCGCGTTGCCAGGGGGTGACTGGTCTTCTCAGCATTCCTGTTCCACTTTGCTCTCTGGGTACGCACTTGCTGCTCCCCCGCCCTTCTTTGTCACACTGTCTCTGTCTCTCCGTGTGTTTATCTTGGATTGTGTCTGGCCTCCTTTCAGAATCTGTAGTCTGTTTCGCCTTGAGAACATGTCTTCTGATATGTCCTAGCCTCTGATCCTGCTTAACCTTCTGGTCCTGCTGCTCACCTCTGAGCCCTCTGCCCCTTCCTCTGGGTCCCCTAGCTCCGCCTCCACCTCTGGGTCCTCTGCCCCGCTCTTCTGAGTTCCATAGCTCTGCTGGTCTCACCTGGGGCTCTTTGGCCCTTTCTGAGTTTCCTAGCCCCGCCCCTCACCTCTGGACTCACTCATTGGCCCCTCCTTTCTGAGTTTTCTAGCCCCGCCCTTCTCCCCTAGGGTCTCTGGCTCCTCCTTTCTGTGTTCTCTAACTCCGCCCCTCACCTCTGGGCTCTCTGCCTCACCCTTCTTGATTCTCTAGCTCCGCCCCTCTTCTCTAGGCTCTCTGCCCCACCCTCGTGGTTCCCTGGCCCTTTCCTTACCTTCAGGTTCCAAGGCCCCGCCCCTCGCCTTTGGCTACTGAGCCGCCCCAACATGCATTGTTCATGCATGCACACATGTGACTTTTTCCATCCATCCATCCATTCATATATATGGCCCTTTTTTGCATCTCTTACTTAGAAACGGGGGAGGACGCAGTGGCACCTTCTGCGCCTGCGCCACGGTCCTGGAGATGATCCGCTGCCACAACCTGGTGGATGTTTTCTTTGCTGCCAAAACGCTCCGGAACTACAAACCCAATATGGTGGAGACCATGGTGAGAGACTGTGTCCTGTGCCCAGCCACTTTCACCTTCCTGGTCCATGCCGGGCTCCTTAGCACCCACACTCCCACATCTGGGCCCCACCGTTGGGCCTTAGTTCTAGTCCTGTGGTCCTCAAACATTACCCTCATTTCCCCCTTCCCCCCAAGGGTGGGCCTGGGCTCATGCTTGCCCTTTCGCTCCCTGTTCTCCTCCCCTGACAATACTGGAGTTGGGCTCAGGCTCATGACTCCCTCTCTCTTCCTCTCCTCAGGATCAGTACCACTTTTGCTACGATGTGGCCCTGGAATACCTGGAGGGACTGGAGTCAAGATAGCGGGGCCCTGGCCTGGGACACCCACTGCACACTCAGGGCCAGACCCACCATCCTGGACTGGCAAGAGAGACCAGTGCCTCCTGCCCTGCCCAACCACACCCCCATGGGGCAAGGACTGGAATGGATGCGGGGCCATCTTGCTGCCCTTTCCACTGTGGGCAGGGCCTTTCTCTTTGTTCCATGGGCAGGTCGTGGGCCAAGGAGGAGCTTAGCAAGTCTGCAGCCCAGCCCCATCTCCACAGGGTCCTGCAGGCCTGTGCTGAGAGGCCTGGTGCTACCTGGCAGAGTGACAAGGGCTCAGGACGACTGGCTCTGGGGGACTCAGGCCGTGCCCCTTGGCTCCATCCTGGCCTTTGGCAGGGATGAGTGAGGCCCTGCAGATAGCATCCCAGGCCAGGGTTCCCACTTAGCCTGCCCCCTCTGCATGTGGGTAGAGGGTGTGCTGGGGCTTGGCATCTAGGATTCCATCTGACCTAGCCCCTGAAGGTCCTGGGGAGGTGGGACTCTGTTCTGAATAGCCAGCGGGGCACACTGACTGTCTTCTCTGGGGAACTGCCGCGCCCTCCTCCCCACTGCCCCCTGCAGCCCCTGGGGTACTTTGCTCACCATCCCTCCCCACCCTCCCCCCACTTCTGCTTCCCTGATGTGCTCTGAGCTTCCCTGAACCAGGATCTGCCCATTTCTGCTGTGCCCCACAGGGGCTCCTTCCCTGCCTGACCCAGTGTTGCAGAATGAAGTCGCCTCGCTCCCCTCTTCCTTTCATCTTCAGGCCTCACTGGCCTGTCCTGCTCAGCTTGGGCCAGTGACAATATTCAAGGCTGAACAACAACCCCTGGGGTTGAGGTCCCTGTGGCTCCTGGTCAGGCTGCCATTGTAGGGAGGGGCAGTGTCAGAGCAGGGCTGGTCAGACCCCCTGGAGTTGAGAGGATGAAGGAGGATCAGTGCTTTTTTGTTTCTTTTGTTATTTTTGGATGGGTGGGTGGGAAGGTCTCTTTAGAATGGAGCAGGCCACACCCCTATTCCGTGCCTCAATTTCCCCATCTGTAAACTGTAGATACGACTACTGACCTACCTCGCAGGGGGCTGTGGGGAGGCATATGCTGATGTTTGTAAAGCGCTTTGTAAATAAACGTGCTCTCTGAATGCCGCTGAGCGGCCCTGTGTGTGTCTCACCAGCCTGATGGGGCCTGCTCGCCTGCCCCCAGCCTTCAGGGAGGGCCCTGGAGAAGCCTGGGTTCTGATCTGGTCCTGGTTTTTCCATTCGTAAAATACTGGCAGTGTAGACCAGCACGTCACTCAGGGTCCTTCCTCTTTCAGAGTCAGTTCCAGGGGACCCTGGCCATTGCTGCATCCACCCAGGCCTCTGAAGCAGTTCCTCAGGTAGGGGGCATCATCTCAAGAACCCCGAGGACCACAGAGCTGCTTCTCACCCCACTGGGGGCCCCGGATAAGGTTCGGCTCTTTCTGGGGCAGCAGGGGAGGCTCAGGCTTTGGTGTCAGGCAGATGGGCCGCAGCAGCTGTGAGCCCCTGGGTGAATTAGTGCCGTCTCTGGGGCTCATCTGTAAAGTAGGGACAGTCCTGTTAGGATCAGATGAAGTCATGATTAAGTGCCTTATGCAGTGCCAGGTGCGCTGAAAGGGCTCACTTTACAAACATGGCAGAGATGGGGGCAGAGAGACATAGCCCTGCTGGGGATGACCATCCCACTGCGCTAGCCCAGCCCGTTCCCAGCCCTGGCCTCCTTGTGGGGTGGGGAGGGAGGAGGAGCGGGCTGGCTGGTAGGGACCTGGGTCACTCCTGGCTCTGTCACAGACTTGCTGCCTGACCTTGGACGAGACAATTCCTGTTTCTGGGCCTCAGTTTCTTCATATGAAGGCTGACTCTATGATGTACTCATTCTATTTGTACACTGGCTGACCTGTGCCTCACTTTCGCCATTGGTCAGAGGATACAACCCATTCTAATGACCTCACAATTCAGCATACTTGAATCTGAGTTAAAAATTAGTTGTCCAGTTAGGGTTGCACTTGGCTAGGGCACAGAGTGACCCCCTCAGCCTCATTCGGAGCTGACCTCTGAGCTTTATGCGATAGATCACAAATGTGTGTCACGGGTACTGCCAAGTGACAGAATGACTTGCTTTGCCCAATAACACGCGGCAGAAGCAACAACACGTGAGTTCTGGATCCCAGGCCTCATGAGGACTTGCAATTTTTGCTTTTGCTCTTCTGGAACTCTGCTATGCGAGGGAGGCTGTCTCGCCTACTGGAGGATTTGAGGGCACACGGAGGACCAGCGTGTGCCATGAACAGTTCGTATCAACTCTCAGGCTGTGAGTGAGGCTGTCTTGGACCTTCCAGTCTAGCTGACCTGTCAGGTAAGTGTAGCCACATGGCTAAGCTTAGAAGACACTGCCCAACCAACCCCTAGAACTGGGAGAGATGGAAAATGTTCTTCCTTGAAGACAGTCTGTTGGGATCACTTGTTACATACACAGTTAGGTTTTGCTAACTGATACATGTGTGTGCGGAGCAGTCTGGATGCGGCTCTGCTCTTTGCCCTGTTGAATGCTGAGCTCCTTAAGGGCAGGGAGTGTTTCTGTGCCATCTTGTATCCATTGTCCAGTAAGGGGCTTGTCTTGGAGCTGGTGCCCTGGAAATGTTGGCACGAGGGAGGGAAGGAAGGAGAGGTTGGACTTGCCTGCCTGACTGACCAGGGGCCTTGCGTGGCCTCTCAGAGGAGCTGGGGAGGTGGGCTGTGTATTAGGACGAGCACTAGGTCTAGAACCTATAGGCCAAGGTCCCGCCCCAAGCTCCACACCCCACAGTTGGGTGACCTTGCACAATCCCCTAACAACCCTGTGATAAATACAACAGGACCTATCTGCACAATTTGTCGTGAACTCACATGCCTCCAGTGCCTCCTACTCCTACGAAATACTTAAAAGGAGCCAGCATAGTTCCTGAGGACATAATTTGCTCTCAATAAAGGGCATCTCACACCATAATACTGAAGCCCCTGGATAATGAAAATGGTGATGGCCACCTTTCGTTTAGTGCTTATTCCTGTGTTACCAGCCCTCCACCCTTCATCTCTTCCTTAATCCACACAGCAGCTCTTTACAGTGGGGATTCCTACCCCTTCATTTCAGAGATAAGACATGGAGGCTCAGGGCAGTGAGTTTACTCACCCAAGGTCACCTGGCCAATATATGGCAGAGCGGGGACTTGAACCCATCTTCAGGCTGACTCCCACACCTGGGCCTTTAACTACTCTGCTCTGTGGCCTCCCTGAGGTCAGTAGCCTGACAACCCGCTCAGTGCAACACCAGATGGGTAATTCGTGGCCTAAGCACTGCTTCCCAAGTGCTGTGAGATGTGTCAGAGGTGGCGGCCTCTTGGACAAAGTGGCCTGGAGCACAGGAAGATGAATGGTCCAGCTGGGTTCTGTCCAGGGCCTCAGGCCGAGCAGGTGTGGGTAGAAACCTCCACCCACCCAGGCCCCAGCAAATAGGATTTCTACAAGCGTGGATGGGCCGGCTGTCTGTTACCAGCAGGAGCTACATTGTTTCTTTATGCCTTAATAAATCTGGCCGTAGGAGCCAGCGAAAGCAATGATTACTTCTACGATCTCTCTGCTGGCCCCCGATTGGGACGCATTATATATCCCAGGCACCCAGGAGATGGAGCCATGACATTGATGGATGCCAAGGCCACTTGCAATGCCCTCACTGGGAGCGGGGCCTGGCCATTCTCTCTCCCTGGGCTCCGTGGACCTCCCTCCGCTGACCTCTGATGGACAGGAGCGTAATGAGCTTTGGTCTCAACACCCCCATGGCTAAGGGCAGTGCAGAAATAACGGAGTCATTGCATAGGCAGGAGCAACAGGTTCAAGTCAGGCGGTGGAGGGTGAGGGCTTTGGATGCAGGGATGTGAGACAGCAAAGCTTGATTTGGCACTGAAATGCGCATTGCTTAGTGCTCTCTGTAGACTGTCATATGTCAGTCTCCAGTTCCACCTGTGAGGTGGGTCCTGTGATCATTGCCATTTTACAGACCAGGAGACTGAGGCTTAGAGAGCTTAAGCAACTTGTCCTAGGTCAGGGAGCCATCAAGGTCACACAAACAGCAGGAACCAGCATGATCCTTTGAAAAAACAGGCCAGACCCTGTCACTCACCTGCTCCAACCCTCCAGTGCCGCCTCTTCGCATGAGCACTGCAATCCTGACCCTGACCTCTGAGGCCCCCTGCCCTGGCTCCGCCTTCTCTGGCCAGGTCCCTCCGGCATGCTCCTGCACACTCCAGCCTCTTCTCTTCCCCCATCATTCTGAGCTCTTTGCATGAACGCCCTTCTCCAGTCCCGCATACCTGGCTCCTGCCTGGTGTTCAGTCCCCAGGTCAGATGTCCCCTCCCTGAGAGGCCCTCCCTGAATGACCTGAGTGACCCTTCAGCACCCACTGTCCCTGTCTCTTTCAGCACCCATCCAGTGTCTGTCCCTCACTGCTTTCTCGCAGTGGGTGATGAGCTTGTCCATTCATTGGGTGTTTGTTCCCGCCAGACTGTGAGCAGTGAGAGGCCAGGGCCATGTAGGTCTTGTCCTCCTGTGTCCCTTGCACTGGGCACGTGCCTGGCATGTGACAGGAACTCAATTAGTATTTGCTGAATGAATGAAAGTTGCAGAGCTGGGACTGGAGCTCAGGTTGGCCCGGCTCCAAAGCCTATACTCTTGAGCACATCATTTTTAGTCCTCGGATGATCACAGGGCTTGATGTCCTGAGGCCGGGTTCCAATGCTGGCTTGGCTGCCACCATGCTGTGTGGCGCTGAGCAAACATCTGGGGCTCAGTCTCCTGATCTGTCCATGAGGAGGTGGGATTAGGTGCTTTCTATGAGTGTATTCTAAGTAGGACAGCATCGGGGTCAACATCCCTCAGACAATGGGGCTGACGTTGCTCAGGGGCCTCTGGGCTGACTGCAGTCTGACAGGCCTGCACCCCCACCCTGGCTGGTCCTGGTGATCACAATAGTGACTGCTGTGCATGGTCCCTAGTACATCGTTCCTAATCTTTTCAGCATCCTGAGAGGTGGGTATCACCAAGCCCATTTGACAGATGAGAAAGCCAAGGCTCAGGGAACTGAGGATAGAGCTCTTCATTTCAGAGCTAGAAAAGAATCAGTCTCTGGACTAGAACTTGAGACTGACTTCCCCAGTGCTCATGCAAACTCAGCAACAACAGTCGAAGCCTGCACCACAGCAGCTGCTTGAGGTTGCTCTTGATCCTGAGCCAGGCTGCCCTCCCAACCCTGCTCTAGCTGGGCTCACCTCCACCAAGTCCCACCATCAACAGCCTCTCCAGGCTCAGGGCTGGCAGGCAGCGGGCTGGTGTGAAACACTGCCCGGTCATCCTAGTGTGCTGAATTCTCACCGTGAGGGTGGCCTGAGTCAGCGGGAGCGCAGGAGCTGAGAGCTCCTTTCAAGAAAAAGGAAACTTGACTAAGCTCACCTCCTACCCTCTCCCTGGGGTGGGAAGAGGGAGCCTGAAAAGAAATGTCATTTTCTGCTCATTTCAAAGTGAATAATGTGGCTCTCTTGGGCTGTGTTTATTCTCTTGATGCACCCCTGTTTGAAGAGCACTGGGCTCAACATCCCCCAGAGACAATGGGGCTGGCATTGCTCATTAGTGTCCAGGCCACTGGCCAACGTGTCTGCTTCTGAGCCTGATGAGATCTTGGGTGTAGCCTGAGCTTGGTCTGATGGGCCTCTGTGCTTACTTTGGCAGGTCCTTGCTTTATACCTAATGCAGACGTTGTCTCTAATCTTCCCAGAAATCCTGAGAGATAGATGTTACCAAAACCATTTGCTCTATGAGGAAACAGGTTCAGAGAGGTGAGGTGAATTGCTTAAGGCCATACAGCTGGAAAAGAGCCAAGACAGGATTAGAAGCCATGTCGCTTGACTCCAAAGCCATTGCTCTTATAATCATTAGAGAAATACTGGCAGATCTAAACCCGAACCACATCAACTGCTGGAAGTTTCTCTTGTCCATGAACCAGTCTGCACTCTCAACACTCCCTCAAGCTAGGCTCAACCACAACCACGGACAGGCTTAGCTGAGCCCATGTCAAACAGGGCTCAGGGCTGGGCATCTGGTAGGTCTGCAGCAAAAGCCGGTGACTGGACAATTAAATGTCTTGAATCTGCAGAGGGTGGAGGTGGCCTGAGTCAGCAGGAGCTGAGAAAGCCTTTTCAAGAAAAATGAAATGTATCTCAACCCACTCCCTACTTACTCCCAGGAGTGGGAAGAGGAAACCTGTCCAGGAATTTTATTTTCTATTCGTTTGAAAGTGGAACAATGTGGCTTTCTTGAGCTGTGTTTATTCTGTGGCTGCATTCTCTCTTTGAAAAGAGGGCTGGGATTGCTCCCCAGGGCTCCAGCCCTTGCTTGCTCCTTTCCCTACAGAAGGCATAGAAACTCTTGCTCTTCTAGCCTCTTCCCCAATCAACCCTTTGCTCCCTTCCATGTCTGCCTCTCTCCCCCATGACAGTTATTAATGTATTGTCTCTGAGCTCCAAATACACCCTTCGTTGCCCTGCTTTGTAATACTGGAGCTGGACCCTGTGAACAGTTCTCTTGTGCCAGCTGGAGCAATGTTAGGCTTTGTCAGGAGAGGGCGCTAGAGGGACATTGTAAGGTTATAGCAGCGGGAAGGCACTTCCCTTCCAGGTTGTCGTCCTCCTTCCATCTTTTTATTTTCTCAGCACGGGAGCCAAGGCCCAATGCTATCACCCCACTGGCCTGTGTGGACCAGCTCCAGATGTCTTTTCTGTATAACAGAAAAGCACCATCAGGCTTCACTCTCTCCACCTGGACATCGATTCTGTAAACCAGCCCTATTCACACTTCACACCAGCCTGAACCTGTGTGGGATCACGTTCCCACAAAGACAGCCATGTCCACAGACCGAGCCCGTGTACTTTCCCTGGCAGGTTTCTTAGCCACTGGAGGCTGCATGTTCTCGTGGTCATCACTCCTTCCTAGAAGAGGTCTGAGTCAGGGGGAGGACCTTCTCCTGAGACCTTCGTTCCTTCATCATTCACTTTCCCTGAGCCCAGACACAGTAGCTACTTTTTTGCACTCGCTGCTTTTGGGTCTCATAGAGCTTTCTTTTACCCTTTTTAGTATTTAACTATCTTTTGCTAGATAATAATTCTTTATATTAAAATTTCCATGTTCAGATTATGGGTGTGAGTGCTGTCTCCTGACTGGATCCTAACTGACATGGAATTGAGAGCAGGAATGATCCCAGGTGACAGACCTGTAGAGATGAGATTTTGGTAGGTTTCGTTGTGCCTTTCGGCTTGAGCACAATGCTGAGTTCCTTGCTGGTGGGAATGGGATGCTTGTAGTCTACAGCATAATGGCATCATAATGATGCTATCCCCTGTGATGGATTTTGGTGCAATGCTGACTGGAGCAAGTGTCTTGGGAACTCAAGTGACTCCTGTACCTGACCATAATTACACCAGTAATGATGCCTGCAAGGACTGTGGTGTGGGATGAATCTTGCATGCACTGGAGCACTTACTAGGAAATAAAAAGACAAGTTGAGGTTATTTAATTCTCAGCTCAAATCATAGTTTTAGGACCACAGAGCTTCCATGTCATCTGTAAAAGAATCTCCTATTTCATGTAGCCTCAGGGCTGATATTGCTGAAAACCAAACATGAAATTTAATTGTGTGGGTGGCAGAATTTAAATGTCAGTTAAATTTATAGCATCACAAGTTTTTCATGTGAATGTTTGGGTATAAATTAGGGAAGGATGTGATCTTGAAATTTGGAATAGGGACATCTGGTTGGACTCAGATGAAATGGAGAATTCTGATTTCCTGAGGCCCTCTGAGCCTCTCTTGCCAATGGGAATATATTCCCCTCTTGTATCTGAGGAGATTAGTTTTCCTTTGTTTGAAAACCCTGAGATAACCTTATTGGGGCAGATGCCTTGAGACAGCATGGCCATTATTCTCAGGATATGCCATAAGCACCCTTTGTTACTACTAATAACAAGGGTCAAATCTCAGACTGCTCCAAGGGAACAGGTACTCACTGTCATGCAGAAGGAGACAGTTAATGCAACAGAAGAAAGGCAAGATTTTGCTAATGGCAAGATTTTACATAATTTGGGGAATATATATGGGAGCTGATTCTAAGAGTGGAGGATAATAATCATTCTGAATTCATGGATGTGGATTTGGTATTTAATGTGTTAAGTTGTGCAACTGAAGTTGGCTCTAACAGTTTACTCAGTTGGTTGACTGAAACTTGGACTTGAAGGTGGCTTACATTTAGTGAAATTGAAATGCCACAGTTTCCATGGCATAATGTGGGAGAGGGAATCCAAAGGCTTAAGGAGATAGAATGTTGGAGTGAATTTGTCATGTGTGACCTGCATAGCCACCCCGCCAAACTATGTTCCATGAAAATTCTCAGAAGACACCTTTTTAACTAAGGCACTGAGAAATATATTATTGAGAGGAGAACCTTCATCCTTAAGAAACTCTGTGGATGTTCACCTTCATAGTTCAGTTATTCCCATAGATTATGCTATCATTCCTATGAACTTCTTGATTTCTTGGGGATGATTGCATCCTGGAGCAGCAGAGGCTAAGTGGGGTTGCTTAACAGCCAAAGACAATATGGGTGATTTATCGTAAATGGCAGCAGGGATGTGCCTGTAATTAGAATGCCTTGGCCCATAGGGATCTTTGATGGTGACTAATTTATCACTTTGTCCCTAGGAAGGAAATAGACAGATAATCTAACTAAAGCACTGCTTGATCTGTATAACAGGAAACAAACAAACAAAGCTTTAGCACTGGTGCCCAAAACCTGACTTGAATGACCATGTTGGAGAGTTATGGCTTCTCATCCAGTTTCTAGATCTAAAGCAATTCACAGATCAGAGCATCTTGATTTAGGAGGATGCCAGACTCTTTGAAGAAGATTCTTGTAGTAGTGGTATAAGTATGTACCATAAATCTTCCTCCAAGCCTCCCTTATTCTAAGTGAAGTAACTCAGGAATGGAAAACCGAATAGTGTATGTTCTCACTTATTAGTGGGAGCTAAGCTATGAGGATGCAAAGGCATAAGAATGATATAATGGACTTTGGGGACTCAGTGGGGAAGGTGTGGGGGTGTGAGGGATAAAAGACTACATATTGGTTATAGTGTACACTACTTGGGTGATGGGTGCACTAAAATCTCAGAAATAACCACTAAGGAACTTATTCATGTAACCAAAACTACTTGTACCCCCAAAACATTTGAAATAAAAAAAATTAAAAAAACTTTCTCCAAGTCTTCTCCAAGGGGACCTGTGGCCACTTACTAGAATGACTGCATTTGGGGAAAGAAAGTGCCCAGACCTTTGGGAGATTACCAGACACTGACTCTGAATTTATGATAATTCCTGGGGGTGCAAAATGTCACTGTGGCCCACCATTCAAAGTCTTGACTTAGATCATCAGGTGACAGATATTTAGCCCAAATGTGTTAAGTTGTTCATTCCCCCAGTTTCTGAATGTGTAAGTAAAACAGGCATACTTTTACTGGGAGAGACCCCATTTTGGGTCTCTGACTTATGGGATGAAGTCCATCATGGAAGAAAGGGCCTAAATGGAAGTTTCTAAAATAAAACTTCCTTTCTTGACCATGATGAGCAAACTGCAAGTGCTTCCATATCCCTGGAGAAATTTCAGGGATCAATGAAGTCTTAAAATATGCAGGGGCGGTGATCCCTATCCCATCCCCATTTAAGTTGCCTATTTGACCCATGCAGAGATTGGAAGGGTTTTGGAGAATGATGGGATTATTATCTATTTCATTAGGTCGTAACTCCTAATGAAGTATATAATAATTGCAGCTGCCAGGCACGGTGGCTCACGCCTGTAATCCCAGCACTTTGGGAGGCCGAGACCGGTGGATCATGAGGTCAAGAGATCGAGACCATCCTGGTCAACATGGTGAAACCCCGTCTCTACTAAAAATGCAAAAATTAGCTGGGCGTGGTGGTGTTTGCCTGTAGTCCCAGCTACTCGGGAGGCTGAGGCAGGAGAATTGCTTGAACCCAGGAGGCAGAGGTTGCGGTGAGCCGAGATCGCGCCATTGCACTCCAGCCTGGATAACAAGAGCAAAACTCCGTCTCAAAAAAAAAATAAAAAAAATAATTGCAGCTGCTGCCCCAGATAGAGCCTTTTTACTGGAGCAACTCAGTATACCACTTGGTATGTAGCTGTTGACCCATCTACTGCATTTTTCTCTGTACCAATTAGTGAAGACCATAAAAAAACAGTTTGCTTTTACCTGGAAGGGCCAACAGTACACATTCACAATCTTGCCTCAGGGCCAAGTCAGTTCTCTTGCTTTCTCCTATTATATAGTCTTCAGATAATACGATCATTTTGGCATTCTACAAAGCATCACACTGTTGTACTACACTGATGAGGAGCTGATTGCACCTGATGAACAGGAAGTAGCAAGTACAACATATGTGAGTGACAGGGTGGGAAATAAATCCCACAAAATTTCAGAGGTCTGCCATCTTGGTAGTTTCTGAGGTTCAATGGTCTGGAACATGTTGAGATGTCTCTCCAAGGTGATAGTCAAGTTGCTGCACATTACCGCTAAAAAAGAGGCACAGCACTTGGTAGGCATTTTGGATTTTAGAGGCAACATATGTCATGTTTGTGTGTGTAACTTTGACTTTATGAGCAGAAATCTCCATAAGGCTTCCAGTCTTGAGTCAAGGAGGCTCTGCAGCAAATTAGGCTTCAGGAAAACTTTTTCTACCACTTGGATGATCCAGTAGATCTAGTGATTCTTAAAGTGTCCATAGCAGGTAGGGATGCTGTATGGACTCACAGTTAAGCCCCCAAAGGAGAATCACAATGCAAACTTTTAGAATTCTTAAGTAAATCCATTCCTGTTTATTCAGATGCCACTTTTCTTTTCCCCCTAAGAAACAGCTTCTACCTTGCTACTGGTAGAGACTGGATGCCTAACTGGGACATCAAGTGACTGTGCAGCCTAAGATTCTCATTTAAGATTCTATTGACACAGCTAGCTGTAAGGTTAGCTTTGTGTGGCAGCAATCTATCATCAAATGAGAATGATATTAAAGAGACCTCACTTGGGCAAGTCTGGAAGGTATGAGTAAGTTGTATGAATTAGTAGTTCAAACCCCTTTAACATCAACTCCTGCTTCCTTGCTTTGTCCCCCTCAAATCATGCCGATGGCCTCTTGGGAGCTCCTTATAATCAGTTGCTGAACAATGAAAACTCAAGCCTGGTTTCCAGATGGTGCTTTCTGATATACCACCCAAAACAGAAGACCGAGGTATTACAGCCCCATTAGGGTGACCTTGAAATACAGTGGTGAAGGAAAATCTTTTAGGCAGTATATTTGGTTGTCCATTCTGGAATAAGGGATGACCAGAAGTATGGCTCTGCACTGATTTATGAGCAGTCGTTAAGGGTATGGTTTGGCTGGATGGTCAGAGACTTGGAAGAAACAGGATTGGAAGATTGATGAGAGGGAATGCTGCAGAAGAGGCATGTGGACGGGCTTCTCAGGATGGGCATAGACTGAAGATGTGTGTCCCAGGTGAATGTTTGCTGCAGGGCATTCACTGCAGTGGAGGCTTTCAATAAGTAGGTGAGCAATATGACATGCTTTGTGGTTATCAGTCCACCTCTTTATTCCTCTGTCCCTATGCTTGTCCAACGGGTCCATGAGTAAAGTGGCTGCAGTGGCAGGGATGAAAGATATGCCTGGGCTTAGAAACATGAACATCCCCTTCCTGAGGACTTCTTTGGTGGGTGCTCAATCTTCCAACAGAAGAGACCAGCATGAGCTCACAATACGACACCATTCCTTGGATAGACTAGTCAGCTACCAGGTTTCAGCTTGATGTCATTGTGCCTCTCTCATCATGTGGGGGCCCGAGATTCTTCCTTATTGAAATAGAGTCATTTTCTGGAGATAGATTTTATGTCCCTGCGTGTAATTCTCTTGTCCCTACCACCATCTATATACTCACAGAATGTCTCACCCACCATCATGGTTTGGTACACAGAATTGCCTCTTCCCAAGGAACTCATTTTATAACAAAGGAAATGCAGAAGTGGGCTCATTCCCATGGAATTAACTGGTCTTACCACATCACTCATCACCTGGAAGTGAATGGTCTAATTAAAAGATGGAATGGCTTACTGAAGGCTCGGGTATGGCACCACTTGGGAGACATTCCCTGAAAGGATGCAATATATGCTTTCAATCAGACACCATTGGATAGTGCTACCTCCTTCACCTTTAGAATATATGGGTGCATTAATCAGGGGTGGAAGTGGGAGTGGTTCTATGTCAGTCAAGTTTCAATCAGGATACAGAAAACATACGATATTATGCTGAATCCACAGCTGGGATTCCTCAAGATCCTTGAGGAGGGTGTAGCTGCAGCTTACTGGATGGCAGAAAATTTCACTGGATTGTCAGGCTGAGGATGGTCTCATGGTGGGCCAAGATTAATGGACATGTCTGCTGAGATGCTGATGAAATTCGGAAGCTGCCTGTGAGGGTTTCTGTTGAACTTGCTGGGAAGCCAGCTGGAGCACTGGCTGCCAGGAAGTTTCTCAGAGTATTTGGGGTGGGAGGATAAGAAGCCATTTTTCAGAAGATGAATGGACGTGAGCTGGGCTCCTATAGATCCTGCCTTTGGGAAGCCAGATATGGGAGGGCTGCTGCTGTCACCAGCGGTGTGCTCTACTGAGTGTCCTGCACACCACCGAGTGCTGCAGGAGTAAGAAGAAGCCATGGACTCTGGAATCCAGTGTCCAGCATCCTGCCAGTGCCATCTATTGACAAAATCAACACCGTGCCAGCTTGCAAGAGAAAAACATTCAATTTTCATAAGCAGGCCATGAGGGGTGGATTTGAAGCTCAGAAGCAGTACATGACAACGGGTCCAGGCTCCTCTCATTATTATTCTTAATCACCCACTTGCAGATCGTATGCTTCTTGTCTTTGCAAATTTGAGCTCTGCTGGCTTGGATATCTTTGTTCCTAAGGTGAGGATGGGCGGAATCCCAGAGGATACAACATTGGTTCCAATGAATGGAAGGATGAGACTGCCTCTAGCCATTTGGGGTCCTTACGTCACCTATCAAACAGGCAGATAAAAGGGTTACTCTATTGAATGGAATAATCTATCCTGATTTCCAAGGAAAAATTGGATTGCTTCTACACAAGGGTACAGGAGGGCTATGTCTGGAACTAAGGGGATTCTGCAGGGGTGCCTCTTAGTACTTCCATGCCCAATTGTAAAGGTTAATGGAAAACTTCAGCAATCCAAAAAAGGCAGGATAATCGAGGGCTCATATCATTCAGGAATGAAGTTTTGACTCACTCTTCCCGGTAAAAAGAATCCCCAACTAGCTGAGGTTCTAAGGTTGAGGGTAGGGGAAATTTGGAATGGGTAGTGGAAGAAGGCAATCATAGATATAAATGATGGCCTGGTGGTCAGCTACAGAAACGAGGACTAGAGTGGTTTTGCATATCTTCTCATTGCTTGCTTTGTGCATACATTTATGTCTATGTCAACTGTTTCCTTCTCTCGCCTTCTTCCTGTTGTTATTATTAATTTTCTTTCCAACAATTCTTTCAGGTTCAGGGGATACATGGGCAGGTTTGTTACATGGGTAAATTGCGTGTCGCGGGGATTTGGTGTACAGATTATTTTGTCACCCAGGTAATAAGCATGGTACCCAATAGGCAGTCTTTTTGATCCTCACCCTCCTCCCAGCCTCCCTCCTCACGGTCTGGGTGTCTGTTCCCATCTTCGTGTCCATGTGTTCTTCCCATTGTTATTTATATACCAGCTATTGGAGGGTAGCTTTACCATATGGCCTTTAGGAAACAGAATTTTCGGTGTGACTGTACTGATTTTGAGGAGTAGTTCATAGAGCCAGCAATGGATACAATGACATTGGAACTAGGGATCTCCTTATTTTGCAGCAAAGGTGAGAACTTCCTTATGTGTATTAGGGATAACTGCATCTCGTTAGGTGGAAACACAGAGTTGCCTTGTTATGAATGGAAGTTTAAAAGTGTGTAGAAGATATATATGGAGGTTGATTAGCCAAAGGCAAGGACTGTGTTGGTTCCACCAGTTGCTTCTCAAGTCCACCCTTCTTTGTCTGGCTTTGTGTTACTGGAGCTGGACCCTATTAACATGTTTGCAGGCTGGTGCAATGTTAATCTCTGTCAATAGAGGGCAGTGGAAGGGTATTGCAAGGTGATAGAAACAGATGGCATTTCTTTTTCTTCTTCTTTTTTTTTTGAGATAGAGTCTCACTTTGTCTCCTAGGCTAGAGTGCAGTGGTATCTCGGCTTACTGTAACCTCTGCCTCCCAGATTCAAGCAATTCTCCTGTCTCAGCCTCCCCAGTAGCTGGGACTACAGGCACATACCACCACACCCGGCTAATTTTTGTATTTTTAGTAGAGGTTTCACCATATTGATCAGGTTGGTCTGGAACTCCTGACCTCAGGTGATCCACATGCCTTCGCCTCCCAAAGTGCTGGAATTACAGGCATGAGCCACTACGCCCGGCTGGATGGCTTTTCTTTTCTGGTTTTGGACCTCCCTCTGTTTTGTTCAGCATGGCAACTGCCCAGTGGCACTCCCCTCAGCAGCTATCAGGGACCAGCTCCACTGCACCCCCAGGCTAGGCCCTCCTCAACTGGCAGCCACTTTTACAGATCACAGCCGTACCCGCAGTCATTGCCAGAGGTAGTAAAATTCCCCTGCACTTGTCACTCCTGTGTTCTTGAGAGCCCTTTTTTATCTCTGATAGTAGTTAACCCTCTTTGACTAATGAACCTTTTTTTCTGACATGGAGTCTCACTCTGTCGCCCAGGCTGGAGTGCGGTGATGCGATCTTAGCTCACTGGCTCACTGCAACCTCTGCCTCTCAAGTTCAAGTGATTCTCCTGCCTCAGCCTCCTGAGCAGCTGGGACTATTGGTGAGCGCCATTATGCCCAGTTAATTTTGTATTTTTTGGTAGAGATGGGGTTTCACCATGTTGGTCAGGCTGGTCTCGTACTCCTGACCTCAAGTGATCCGACTGCCTTGGCCTCCCAAAGTGCTGATTACAGACATGAGCCACCACGCCCGGCCTCAGGAATATTTCTTTACATTACATTTCCTGCGCTCAGGTTACTGGTGTGGTCTCTGTCTCCTGAATGGTCCCTATTCACACACTCTCCGCCCTGGCATCTGGCCCCTTTTCTGCCTCCATCTCAGTCAGATTTGAGATGAAGATTTGGCCTCCCTGTTGTTCTGCTCTGGCTTTTCTCTTCACCTTTGCCTCTTTCAGATCCATTTTGAGAAAATCCCAGTTTCTGTGCAAAGATGGGGATGTGGCATCCTCCCCGCATGCCTTGTGGAAAGGCCAAAGCCTGGAGCTGGGAATCAGGACGCCTGGGTTTTAGGCCCAGCTCAGCTTCTAACCTATGTCTTTTACAGGCTGGGAGACTGAGAAGTTGTGGCAGATGGCTGCTCACATCCAAGCTGCTCGAATGAGCTGCAAAGGCTTTCTCCCCATCTCAGTTCCCTCTGTGTTCTGAGATCCTCACGACAACCCTTCTTCTCATGGGTTGGCTGGATAGATCTTATCACTATTATTCCACATACATTATTAGTCCAATTACATTATTGTTATTCTGATTAATACAGTGCTTCTTAATGGGGGGGGCAATTTTGCTTCTCAGGGGCCATTAGGTTATCACAATGTGGTTATGCTGCTGGCATCTAGTGGGTAGAGGCCAGTGAGCCTGCTAAATATCCTACAATGTACGGAAAAGCCCCCTGCAACCCCCAACAAGAAACTGATTGGCCTGCAACGTCAGTAGTGCTGAGGATGAGAAGTCCTAAATTAATAGGTATAGAAACAGAGGTCACACGAGGGGAGGTGGCTTGCCCAGGGTCACACAGAAAGTGAGCAGCAGAGCTTGGATGAGACCCCAGGTACTGAAACCCCCAGCCCCGGTCTTTTCAACCCTTCCCCATTCTTCTCCCAGGTCCAAGGGTAGGAAGCCAGTGAAGCCTCCCCCGGGAATTCTGTGCCTGCAGGTGGCTGACATTCTCTTCTTGCCACCCTGCCTTACCAACCCCTAGCCATTTGCCAGAGCAACCATCTGTTTTCTCAACTCCTGTTCTGGGCTGCTGGGAAGCTGCTGAGGAAATGCACTCAGTGAGTACTGGCAACATCGTCAAGGGGTGAGTGCCAACGTAAGCAGGCTCCAGCATCGCCCATCGCTTCTGCCACCTCCCTGTCATCTGCTCCGATCTCCCTTCCCTTCAAGGACTATTCAGCTCCTCCACCTTCCTCAAACTCTCCCCTAGTCCCACCGTCACCTCCTTTGCTCCCAATAGTAACCTGACTTCCTCAATTACGCCCTTCTCTCCTGAACCTGTTCTCAGCCGGCTCAGGACAAGGACTCTTAACCATCTCAGACAGACTCTCTCCTCCTCTGGTTGAGGGCCAATCTGTTTCCACCTTCTGGACTGATTCCTTTCTGCCTTTGCCAGACACTGTCCCTATGGAGTTCTCTCTCTGTCTCCCCTTCCCCCGGCATTTGTCAGCACCCCTAATTTCACCACCTAAGACTTCCCTGCATAAAGCTTGCTCAATCTACCCCATACTTAATGTTAAATTCCTTTCTTGAAATCTTCTGGCCCCTCGAGCCACTTTCATTTCTTCCCCTCTCATCCACATACTGTTTGTAGTGCCCAGATTAGCCACAAACCCTGCTTGCTCCAGCTGCAAAACTCCCACTCACCTTCAAACCCAGCTGAAATGTCAGCTTTCCTAAGATGCTGTAACAGATGTCGTTGGTATCCCCCTCGCCTTGGCTCTGTGAGTTCTGCAGCTACAGGCAGTTCTGAGCGTGCTGACAGCTTCCTGCCTCAAATGCCTATATCTCTTTCTCTCTTTCCCTGGTACCTGGAGAACTTGCTTGTTTGTGTGGCAGGTGTCAGCTAGGAGTACAGGGGACAGGAGGAGTTAATGCCTTAAGAGGCGGTGACCAGTGCCCACTGCCCCTTGAGTCATGAGAATGGATTCTGGGGCAGCTTCCACACAGGCCTCAGAGACTCCCCAGCAGGACTGAGCCCCCAAGCTGCCGTCGCTGTAACCCACTGCTTCATACACGCTTCACTGACTTTTCTATTTTCCCTGCTCAGTCGCTCAGTTTCCTCACTTGTGCTCCTGGGGTCTCCAATCAGATAAACTACCAGCATCAGGGCCCTTGACTCAGGGCAAGCTGTTGAAATTACCACTTCCTGGGGTTGCTCACGTCGGAAGCAGCAGGTGGTTCTTCCATGTGCTTTAGAAAGAGCACCCTTTGGGGCAGCCACCCTGAGACACACACCCGGCTCCCTAACCCTGGAGGGAGTTAACTGCCCCCTCCTTCTGTTCCCTGATGTCTGTTATTGTTTCTTGACACACAGTTTCTGTCTCTTCTTCCAGACTGTGAGTCCCCGAGGTAAAGGCAAGCTCTTCCCTACCTCTGTGTCTGCTTAACCTGGCACGTCACCCCGGCACATCAGTGGCCAGGAAATGTTTGCTGAGAAAGGGAATGGATGAAGGGGACAGGAGTCTCCAGGGCCACCCATGCTAAGTGACTGGCCTTCAAAGCAAATTGTCCCATGGGTGTGGTCCTCTCAACCCCACCTTCTCCTCTCTGTCAAGGAGGCCTATCCCTGCCTGCCCCCACCAGGCCCAGAGCCCCTCACCCTGCTGTTGATCCCTGTCCTACCAACTATGATGCAGCCTGCCTGGTGCAGGCCAGGAAAAGTCCCCAGACATGGAGGGGGGCCCCTCGGCAGGAGATTCTGGTTCTGGGTAAATAAAGGTCACAGGAACCGAGTGAATGCTGTGATAATGCGACATAATTCAGTGCTGCCTTCCAGCAGATGTCGCTTTGGAGGGATGGATTTGTCCCAGCTGGACTCTGGGGCTCTTTCTGAAGCACATGGAAGAACCACCTGCTGCTTCCAATGTGAGCAGCCTCAGGAAATGGTAATTTCGACAAATCAACTTATTCAGGCCAAATGCATGGACCCAGTTTCCAGCAGGAGGAATTAAACTCCTTGCTGGGGAAGTGAAGCAGCTGCAGCAGAGCCATGTGGCCACATCCAGCCCTGAAGCCTCTGGGGATGCTCTGAGCACACATTACCGGGGAGTTAAACTCAGCGCCCTGGTCCCATGAAAGACCGTTTTACAGATGAGAAAACTGAGGCCTGTTGAGGCAAAGGAGCACTCGCCCAAGGTCACACATACTGAGCCAGTGGCAGACCTCGGGCCCTGAGCTGAATCCAGACAGCTCTGCCCCGCCCTTCCCCATGGCTCTGAAGAGCAGGCAGGTGAGACTCAGGCTGAAAGAAAAACTAAAACAGCTGACCTCCTGACCGACCCACAGGTTGGGCCTGCCCTTTTGTTACAGACGCTGGCCTGGGAATGAGAGACTCTGGGATCTGATGCTGATTCTGCCCCTTCCGGTGTGACTTGAGTTTCCCCATTCAAGGGCACAATGCTCTGCTTCCCAGGATGCTGTGAGATCACATGAGGCCCAGGAGAAACTCCTTGGCACACTGTGTGAAAGTAAACCTGGGAACGGCGTTATCATCACTCATACACCTGCAGTGACGGGATGCTGAGGACAGGGATGGTCTCTTGGGTGAACTGCTAGAAGTGAAGGAGAAACCAATGCATCTTTTTCCAGGCACGTGGCTCCGAGCCAGGGGAGGGGCCTCAGGGTGGGTTGTAAGTCCAGAGGCCTTGGCCTTCCTTCCTTCCATAATATGAGGGTGTCTCTGAAGCCATATTCCCTTTGCTGACCCAGCAGATGACATAGAATCTCAGCTCTTAGGCAGCCTTGCTATACAGGTTTGGCAGTGCTGGGCTGGGGGCAAAGATCTGGGTAAGGAAAAGAGAGAAAGAAGAGATTTACAAAGGAATGGGGAGGAGGAAGAGGAGGGTGAGAGGAGAAGAAAGAGGAGGCAGGAGAGGATGAGGAGGAAGAGAAGGACACAGAGAAGGAGACAGTGGAACATCTGGAGGAGGACTGTTTCCATTCTATGGTACAAAATGCAGGCAGAAATTGTGGGGTCTAGAATCAGAAAGAACTAAAATCAAAGGCTGGCTCCACCACTCAGTATTTGGGGGACTCTGGGCTAATCATTCAACTGTTCTAAACTTCAGTTTTCGCATCTGTAAAATGGGGATAAGAATGGTGCCTATTTCTTAGAGATAATCTTGGCCAAGTGTTCAGTACTATGTCTGGCCAGGAGTAAGTCCTCAATAT
Organism: Aotus nancymaae; assembly: GCF_030222135.1. NCBI lineage: Eukaryota > Metazoa > Chordata > Mammalia > Primates > Aotidae > Aotus > Aotus nancymaae. The sequence continues at coordinate 25,932,862 of NW_026988467.1, forward strand.
GCAGTAGCTAGACCGGCAGCAGAAGTGGAACAAGGAGCTGTAAATCTACAAATGTGTGTATTCTGAGAGAGAGGCTGCAAACCCCATCCCACTGGAAGATAAGAGGGCTTGTTCATGCGGAGGAGCAGATGGATTTGTCCAAGTTGAGAGAAGTCTGAAGAGGCACAGAAGCCCAAATCACACATGCAAAGGAGTGCAATTAACAAATTTTATTGCGAGGACAACAGTATATGTACTAATGGTGGCTAAATTGATTAATATATAAGAAGCTTAGGCCAGGCATTGTGGCTCATGCCTGTAATCCCAGCACTTTGGGAGGCTGAGGTGGGCAGATCACCTGAGGTCAGGAGTTCAAGACCAGCCTGGCCAACATGGTGAAATCCTGTCTCTACTAAAAATACAAGAATTAGCCAAGTGTGGTAGTGGATGCCTGTAATCCCAGCTACTTGAGAGGCGGAGGCAGGAGAATCACTGGAACCCGGGAAGCAGAGGTTGCAGTGAGCTGAGATTGTACCACTGCACTCCAGCCTGCAGACTCTGTCTCAAAAAAAAAAAAAAAAAAAAGAAGAAGAAGAAGAAGCTGAAGGCCAATTTCATGTCAATAGATCAGTCAGGAAGAAATGTACATCAAGAACCCATAAGCAAATGACTGTCATGTCTCCTGTTAGAGAGACAGAGAAGGTGATCCATGGTGAGGGAGCACTGTGTGGTAGCCGCCCTAAGGCACTCACTGGGGTCAACAGCAAATGAAGTGCAGCAGTTGAAACAACGTGCTCTCAGTCCCACAGTGGGTGAGTAGTGAAGCCTGGACTCCAACCCATCTCTGCCTGAAGCCAAGGCTCTGAGTTGGCCAATACCATGTCTGAAGGCTGGATGTTCCCAGGCCTGTAAGCAAGACTGGGGAACAGAGCAGCCCAAGGCTGATGGGTATAGATACCTAGGGGGCAGGGCCCTTCCCTTTAGTCATGATGGGCCAGACAAGAAGTTTAGCCAGAGACCATGTCTGCAAGCCCAGGTTGGCTGTGGTGAACTGCAGGCTTTCTATCTCCCTGGAACTGAAATCCTTGCAGGCTTTCCCCTCAGCCCCCACCCCTCCACATGGAGACTGGAGCTTTCTCTTCTTAGCAGATGCTACCTGGGTGGCTGTGACTACAGGGCTGTGGGTGGAGATGAGACAACGCAGGATGTACACATTTTTGAATTGGGATTAAATACCAGCTAAATATTTGTCCTAGAGTTTTCCTCCCGAGGAATCGAATGATGAGATGCCAGTTATTTTAATATGAGCTATGCATCATCACACACACAGTCTATTACATGCATAGTCAGCCACACACATGCATATAGAAGCAACTACACACACAGATACACACCCACACACACAAAGAGGAGGTCCTCAGGTCTATTTTCCTGAGGGACCATTTTCAGGGCTCACTTCAAGAACATTGACTGGTTCTTAGGAAGCAGACAAAGTCTCCAAACTCAAGAAAATATTTTTCCTAGGACCTGTGAACGCTACACATGATAATTGTCCTCATCTTGCTCCTCTAGGTCCTCTCACTACTCTCCAGTCCTACTTTGCCCTGAGGATTATTACTTCCTTAGCCCTTGGAGTGCTCAGCTTCCTGGGGTCTCCCTGAGCTGCCCTCCTTCATCTAGCTTCCAGAAGGCGAACGCAGAATAGAAACTTTAAGGTCAGAACTCATCTGTCTAAATGGGTTAATCCAGTTTTTAGCACCATGGACAGCCAGTATTGGAGGAGGTAAGAAATTTCACACCTGCCCTCTAATTTCTTACCTCCCAGTATTGGAGGAGGCTGAGGTTCCATTTTGATAAGTTTGGGAAGGAGAAACTGGGAGCTTCCTGCTAATAGCATTAGGACATGGGGACACCCAGGTTACTGATAGGTCTGCATCCAGACACTGCTTCGTATACTCTGGCCACAGGCTCACAGGTTCTTTGAGTGCTCCAATCTAATATTTAAAATCCATGCATATTTTGCCCTGTGTGATGTATCCATGAATGTTTTAATATAAAAGAAAATAATGAGCATTTTCCACACAGAGGGAAGATGTCCTATACCCATCGTATGGCTTCATGTATCTCTGGGCACACTGCCAACATTCCTCTGGGATGTGTGGTGTGTGGTGTGAGGTACACTGCCCGTGGAGTGAAGGCCAAGATCCTTAACTTAGAATTCAGTGTTTTATGTTCTGGCTCCTAACTTTTCCCTATCATCATTCACTACTTCCTCCTTTTCCTCCTCTATTTTCATCCCTGCCCACCCTCACATGTCACGCAAGATTTACTCTCCCCTCCCAAACTCCCTACACATACAACAGGGTCCCTTTGAGCCCTGACTCACCACCAGTTCTCTTTAGACTGAACCTTCTTCCCATGGGAGAAAGTGGCTCTTTCCACCCTTGCCTTCTCCGCTGCTGCCTGTGAATACAGACACACAAGTCCTCATCCCCTGAACAATCTGAGGTGCAGTCCATGACAGCCAATAGAGCGGAGCAGTGGCTTTGCTGTTGTTAAGGAATAAACCTGAGCTAAAACCCATGGATCTGTTTTTTTTTCTTTCTTTCTCTTTCTTTCTTTCTTTCCTTTCCTATTCTTTTTTTTTTTTTTTGAGACAGGGTCTCCCTCTGTTATCCAGGCTGGAGTGCAGTGGCATGATCTCGGCTCACTGCAACCTTTGCCTCCTGGGTTCAAGTGATTTTCTTGCCTCAGCCTCCAGAGTAGCTGGGACTATAGGTGCCTGCCACCACGTCCGGCTAATTTTTGTATTTTTAGTAGAGACAAGGTTTTGCCATGTTGGCCAGGCTGGTCTCGAACTCCTGACCTCAAGTGAACCGCCTGCCTTGGCCTCCCAAAGTGTTGGGACTACAGGCTTGAGCCATTGCACCCGGCCTAGTTTCTCTTTTTGATTCTTGTCTTGTAACATGGGCTCCTCATCATTGCTCTTCCTCCCTCTCCCCTGCCACAGACACCAATGAACGAAGGAGAGAGCTTCAAATCTTGCCCAGGTCAGCTGCAGCTGGAGAGTAAAGGTTTGAGCCTTTGGGGGATTTTCCTCACCTTAGAGTTTAATTGTGGCTCAGTGAACCTTCAACAGGGATAGAGACTTTGTGTAAACTGAGGCCTCGACCTCAAAGCCTCCATGTGAAATCTCTTCCTGTGAGATTTCCTGCTGCTCTAGCACAGGGCTGGAGTCTCCAAGAGGCTGTTGGGGCGGACAGAAGGAACTGCAGCTGTCCCTGTCAGCATCACGAATGGCCCTGATCCTGGGAAGTTAGAGCAGGAAGGTATGGCTCCCACATTGATTGGTCAACAGCCCCATGGACACCTGCTCTGCGCCACGCCTGTCCTGGGCTTGGGGGCCACATGAATGGGTTAGATATTGCTCCTTCCCTCGGGGAGTTCACAGTCTATGGCCAAATCACAAATTTGGCCCAGAGAGTGGGCATAACTCAGCCTAGGTCCCACAGCAAGGCAGGAGACAGGGTAGGGACAGAGCCCAGGGCTCCTGACACCCGGGCTGCCCGACCAGGACTTGCTGTGTAGGTGCCAGGCCAGCAAGAGGGGTTGGGAGATGTTTTCCAGGGCAAGACCCTGACTTGTGATAAGCAGCGTACACGGAGGCAGAATCAAAAGGAAAGGGACTGGACCCACAGAGTGCTTGCACACGCTGGCCGCTCCTTGTCGCCAACTCTTATCCAATTCTGTACTTGAAAAACGGCACCGCATCAGTTAGGACCTGAAAACACCAACAAATGGGCTTAGGCAACTGTGGCAAGTTAGCTGCCAGCCGACTGAGAACTCCAGAGCGGGTGCTTCCCAGGTGCCCTTCGATCCCGGGTTCAGGTTCGGGCTCCATCTCTCTGGCATTCTCTCCTCTTCGACGTGCTGCCATCCTTGCTGGCCAGTCACACTCTCACTCTGCAGCGACCAGAAGAAAAGAGCGAGTGGCTTCCGGGAGCTCCCTCTGAAGAGAGGAACAGCTCCTCTTTCCCAGAAATCCCAGCAAACATCTCCTCACCTTTGATTGGTCTGAACTGGGTTATGTGCCATTTCTTGAACCAACCACTGTATGCAGCAAGATAGGACAGACTGACGGCTTAGGCCAATCTGAATCCGGCCCTGGAGCTGAGGGTGGGTCGTTCAGGCCGCGTGGTGAGAGGACTGGGTAGTTCCTTGAGGGATGGTCTGGTGCGCTTGGTGGGAAGCCGTGACATGGAGGCTGGGAAGGCAACAAAGCCCTGAGACAGACGTCATCGCCATTACCTGAGATCATGAATATGATCCAGTTAATCAGAACTCCCCTGGCCGCTCTAGCCCTGTTTCCGTGTCCTGCCTTATGGCCAAACCTGATGGTTAGCGGCATGGAGTCCTCCCCCGTACTGGCTCATGACTCCATTCATTTGCCCTTGCTGTGCCCTCCATCTGGGAGTCTCATCCCTCAGCGTTTACCCTCCTCATCTTTTAGATCCCAGGTCAAGCTTCACGTTTGGCAGCTTTGAATCATCTCTGCCGGGGATTCCCACAGCCCCTTGCTCCTACCACCATCGTTACTAACACTAGTATGGTCCAGTTTCATTATTGCATCCCCTCCCCTACTTTCCACCTGCTATCCACACAGAGCTTGCCAGTTTCTTGGAGGTTTGGCTCTGAATACGACTTAATTAATTTCTCTGTTCTCAGACTCCGGGTACTGCCTGGTTTAAAGAAAGAACTCAATAAATATCTGTTGAATTAATGAAAATAAGTTTGTGTTGAAGACATGACTTCTTTGAAGTTGTTTGCATTTTAACAAATGGCAAAGCCTCGAGCCATAGGAATGGAGCTCTAGTGGTGGAATTTCAAGCATCAATAAGCTGGGGACACAAGCTCCCTTTAATGCTTGGGGGAGGAAATGGCTATCTTGGAAAGTGGAATTTCTATTCATGTCTTTTCAGTGCAAAAAACAATCACGTTGTCTCCTGAAAACAAATGTGTTTCCCTTTGGCTGTCTGGTGGGAGGAACGTTCTCTAGTCCTGTCAGCTTTCCTGCCCTGGTTCTGGTTGACAGACTGTTCTTCCTGACATCCCTGTGAATTGTGTGGGTGATGCCCTAGTTGACCTTCTCAGCTCTCTTGTCTTGTAATGTGGGCTCCTCATCATTGCTCTTCCTCCCTCTGCCCTGCCACAGACACCAATGAACTAAGGAGAGAGCTCCAAATCTTGCCCAGGTCAGCTGACCCGCTAGTGCCCTAGTCTTGCCTGCCAGTCTATCTCTGCCTAGGTGGGGAGACCCCAAAGTTAGTTGGGAGTTTGAAGAAGCCTTATTCTGCAGCTCAGGCATTTCTACATCAGGCCCATTGGCCTGAGTGCTTCTCTCCAGCTGACCTGAGGCACATCCTGACCATTTGTGCCCCCCTTGGTCCTCCAGCAAAGCCCACCTCATGCCCCAGTTCCACACACTATGAATGCTCTCTGCCCTCAAGCTCGTCTCCTCCAGTCTGCCCCAGAATGCTCCTCAACAGCACAAAGCTGGCTGGGTCCCTCCCAGCTGGAAACCCTTCCCAGGCTCCCAGTGCCCTCAGCTCACAGCCTATGCGGAGGCACAGACATCAGCCAGATATAAACCATCAAGCACCTGTCTCTATTTTTGCACCTGCCCTTTCCCCTGTCTAGATGCCCTCCCCTCTCTGTTGATCTGGTGAGCTGTTACTCATGCCTCAAGATCCAGTGTCAATGTCTCCTTCTTAGTGAAGCCTTCCCTGCTTGGCCTTTTTCTGTCTTGGCACACATCCCTGGATCTGTCTCCTCCACTAAACTACCTAGGTCAGAAATCAGAGTGATTTTTCTGTCTCCAGCATCAAGCAACAGAAGAGGTGTTTATAGAGAGTTAAAGGAAGGATGGAACTTGCTACTGTTACAATAACAGCAATAATTATATATCTTAGTTTGGAGCATATTCTGCACACCAGGCACTGTGTTAGGCAGTTCGCCTGCATTTGTCTGCTATGGCTTCACAAGCCTTTCTGAGTTTGGTACGATTATTAGGTGCATTTTACAGATGAGACACAGTGTGCTCAGAGAGGTTAAGGAGCAGTCCAAGGTCACACCATGAAGGAGTGAAGGGGCTAGAACTTGAACTCAGGGATGTCTGGCTCCACTTTCTTCATTTGCTGAGGACCTACTATGTTCCAGGAGCTGTTCTGTGGTCTGGGGATACAGAATAGGCCAAGTCCCTGCCTTTGTGGAGCTCACATTCTAGTGTATGGTGTAGGGAGGGGACAATCAACAAATGAATATATGACAAATGCCAGGGGCTGATCAGTGCTATATAGTGGGGACATATTAGTTTTCTAGGGCTGCTATAACAACACCACAGACTAAGTGGCTTAAACAACAGAAATGTATTTTCTCACAGTTCTGGAGGCTAGAAGTACAAGATCAAAGTGTCGGCAGGGTTAGTTTTTTTGGAGTCTCTCTCCTTGGCTAGCCACCTTTGTGCTGTGTCCTCAAGTGCTCTTTTCTTTGTGTGCACTTTGATATCTGTGTGCCCTAATCTCTTAGGTCCTCATTTTTAACTTAATCACCTTTCTAGAAACCCTATCTCTAAATACAGCCACATCTGGAGGGACTGGAGGTTAGGGCTTCCACATGAGTATTTTGAGGGGACAAAAGCAATTTAGGGTCAAAGAGTGATATACTGGGGTTGGTGACACTTTAAGGAACATCTGAGCAGGCAGGTGAATGAAATGAAGGGTCAAGCCTTGCTTACAGTTGAGGGAAGCATGTTCCTGGGCAGGGGAAACAGCCAGTGCAAAGGCCCTGGGGAATAGCAGAAGGTCACTGTGGCCAGAGCTCTGTGCACTGGGGAAAGGATGGGGGTATGGTCAGAGGGGCAGTGGGAGTTGAGGGGCAGACGCAATGCACGTTCCTAGAACATCCTTACAACCCGTAGGAGTATGTAGTTCAACACCTGTGTTGTGCAGAAGGGGAAATTGACATGCAGAATGGGAAATTGAGGCCCAGAATGGGAAAGGACCTGTTCAGAGTCACATAGTGTGTTGGTGTTGGATGTCCTGCCCAAAGACTCTGCCTTTAGCAGCCCTCTCTCTGGGGAGGTGGGATGGGGCGGCAGCTGGCGCAGGCAAAACTCTGCTGAGAGAAAAGATTTGAGGATTGGGATTATTGTCATTGTTATCTCTGTGAAGAAGTGACAATAGATCCCACTAAGAACCAAGGGGAGAAGAGGAGCCCAAGCGTGAGGGGCTCAGGGCAGCTGCTTCCAGAGTGGGGAGAGTGATTCCTACCCAGGCACTGTCCTGCCTTCTCCTGGTGCTCTTCCTTGTTGCCAGCTCATTAAGCAGTTTCCACCCCAACAAACATGGGTGCAGCCTCAGCCACTCTGAACCCTCTGCCGGGCTGGGAAGTCCCAGATCCTGTCACCATAATTACCATTGAACGAGAATTGAAGAGAAGGTGCCGGGAATGGTGCAGCCCCTCACCAGCACCATCTCGTCCATCCTCACACTCCATGGAACAGGAGGGCACAAAACCCATTTTAAAGATGAGGTGACCGGTTGGGGTGGCTCACGCCTGTAATCCCAGCACTTTGGGAGGCTGAAGTGGGCGGATTACTTAAGGGCAGGAGTTCGAGGCCAGCCTGGCCAACATGGTGAAACCCCGTCTCTACTAAAAATACAAAAGTTAGCCAGGTGTGGTGGTGCATGCTTGTAATCCCAGCTACTTGGGGGGCTGAGGCGGGGGGATCGCTTGAAGGTAGAGGTAGAGGTGGAGTTGCAGTGAGCCGGGATCACGCCACTGCACTCCAGCCTGGGTGACAGAGCGAGATTCTGTCTCAAAAAAAAAGGTGAGGTGACTGAGTTCCAGAGAGGTCAGGCAACAGACCTAGGCACCAGCTGGTGAGTGGCAGGGATAAGATTTGGAACTTATGTTCATGGGGCTCAAGAGAGGGCCAGCTCTGACCACCCCACCTACACTTCATGATCTCCTAGGCACTGCCTACCACCTGCCATCCTTGAGAGAGCCACTGCTCCGCCCTGGACCTCAGTTTTCTCATCTGGTAAATAGAAGGGACAACTCCTGACCCTTCAGCTTCCTGGAATGTGGTGGTACCTCCTTCCCTACAAGGTAAATGAACTCATAATGACATGGACGATAGCACTGATCCCCAAAGACTGATGCACACCTGAGTTCCTTGGGCCTGCTCTAAAGCCTATGGAGTAGGGAGCCTCAGCCTCATTTCTTGAGGAGGGAGATCAGGCTCAGAGAGGTTCAGGAGCCCATTCAAGGCCACACAGGTGGAAAGATTAGTGCTGGGATCGATATCTGTTGGATCCCTTCCCCCATCCTATAGGAGCTGAGCCTCCTTCCACCGTGATCACTGGCGGCTGTAGGACAAAGTGAGGCTGAATTTAAAGGGAACTTAAAAAATGGATCATGTAATCTCTCCCCATTTAATAGTCATACTCTGAACCAGCAGCTATGAAACCTGCATAGCCCTGTCCAATTCCCTGTCCAAATCTCCACCGTCACCTTCCCCGCCCTCACTGCTCCCAGCTACCTGCTCCTGCAGTTTCTGGAACATGTCCGCCCACACCTTCAGTCTGACCTGCTGTGAGCTGCTTCCTCTTCCTGGAACACTCTTCTCCCTTCCTGCCCCTCCTCCAGCCCACTCTGCACACTGCGGACAGAGGAGCTTTAAGCACAGGATCCCAGTGGCATCACAATTCAGCTCCAACCTCTCCCATGGCCCATTACTGCCCTTGTTAAGTTGCTAAGCCTTGGCACAGCTCTTGTGATCCTGCCTGACCTGATCCAGGTGGTGTTGCCAGTCTTGCTGCAGCCTCGCTGGGGTCTCTGTTCCTAGGATGTCCCAGGCTCCTTCCTGCCTCAGAGCCTTTGCACAGGCCGCTCTGGCCACTGGAAAATCTCTTCTCCTGTTTACCTGACTGACTCATTCTGACCCTCCTGGTCTCAGTTGAAATGTTTCCTCAGTGGGGCCTTCCCTGGACTCCCCAAATCAATCACTCTTTCTGTTCTCCCTCACATTGTTCTGTTCTCTCACTTCATAATAAGCACCCAGGTTTTAAATTCTGTTTATTTATGTCTCTGTTTATTTATGACTATTTGCTGTTTTCATTCAGATGGGAAACATCCTGTGATGTTCATGACGTCTAGCACAAAATAGGTGCTAGGTAAATAGCTGGAATGAGTGAGTGAATGAGTAAACAAAGTTGAACATCCTCAGTCTCTTGATGAGACAGAGATTCTGGGGCAGTGTCCCCAGGAGGGCCTGATAGGTGACTTTGCCCCCAAGTGCCTGTGTTCCCTTTGGTGAATGAAGTCAGCAGGGATGCTGTCACCATGGCTACACGCTCGGGAGCCCACGTCCTGTTTCAGGACTATATTTAATTCCTCTGTGCTCCATTCATCACTTCTCCCAGCAAGATCATAACATTTTGACATCATCAGGGGCCTGGAGACATGAGCGTATCAATGAGCCACTGAAATGTCAGGCGGGAGTCCCCCACGCCCCCGTACGCTGGAAAGGATAAAAGGCTTCCACCTGTAGGAGGCCATTGACCTTTGCTTGCTGTGTGGGGAACCTGCTCCCTGGTGAGGAGGGTGGGAGCTGCCTGGAGGCCCAAGGCTATTGGGAACCCACAGGCACCAACCAAGCCCACCTGTCTCCTAATAGGACCTCACTGCAGCTGCTCAAGACGTGATTGGTTGCATAAACGGATTCATCTGATTGGTCCATCTGACAGGCGGTTTCTGCTGATCGGTTCCTCCTGTGATTTGCTTGTGTAATAAATACCTTCCTCCCCAGTTCTGGGTTAAGGCACTCGCCTTCCTATTGTGTGTTCATTCTGCCAGCAGCTGAAGGGGCCAGTGTAGCTGAGGCCCAGAGCTCGAAAGAACACCTAAGACATTACCTCTTCCAAGGACTATGGGGACCGTGCTGGGGTCAGTCCAGACCTCCACTCCCTCCAGCGTTCCCTTCTCTTCCTACTTCTACAGAGAGACAGAGAGCCCCGCGAGCAGATTCCTACCAGAATTTTCCACTAATTCAGTCTTCTGAGTCCTTGGATCTAGCCCTGCCCTACCTCTGCTGACCCCATGAAACTCATTCTCAGCTTTGAGCTTGGACCCCCACCCTCTCCTGCACAGTCACCTCAAGGAGACCACTGTTCTCTTAGGATCGTCAGGGGCAAAGGCAAAAAGCACATCAGGTCATCTAGAGGACCTCAGGCGTTTGTCCAGGAATCTTCCCTTCTATTAACGGGGTCCTCTGGTCTTACATGTGGACGCTTGGATAGAGGTAGCCCTACTTTCTCTAGAATTACACCCTGTAAAGACCATCTGAGCCTGGAATTGTTGGTGGTCACCTTCCCTGCAGTTAGGAAAAAGCCTGCCTCAGAAAGGTGTCAACACAGAGGGAAGCAGAATTAAGAGAAGGGAGAAGGGAGACAGAGCCCCAGGACACGGTTCCAGCCTCTACCTCCACCCATCCCTGAAGTCATGGTTCCATGCTGTGAATTTTCCGGGTACATTTTAGCATTCCTTAGCTATTTGTGTTCTGCCCCTTGCAATAAAAGTTCAGCCCCAAACCAGCCTCAATCAAGGGTCAGAACCAAACTCCAGAAGGGAAGCAAGGCCTGGAAGGGAGAAGCGAAGTGGCAGAGCAGAGATGCTAGGAATCCTGGGCAGGTGCACAGGGCGGGGGTGGGCGGGGCTAGAGGCGGGCCTGGCTATGCCAATCTGGGGTGCCGGCCAATGGGAGCCCCTGTGTGTCCTGTCTTAGGATGGACCAGGTATCTTCTGGGGTCTGTGAGGTGAGGCGAAGGTAGGTATTATTATCTTTATCTTACAGAGCAGAAAACTGAGGCCTAAAGAGGGCGCACAGCTAGAAAGGGGCAGAATTAGGAATCACACTCTGTCAGACTAAAGCCGGAGGTCTGAAGGATTTCCCCTAAACTGCCAGAGTCAGAGACTCCTAATAATAAAGTCTCAGATTTCGTACTGAATCTGATAAAAAAGAGGGCCATCAAGTGTCAAAGTCTGCTATGTCCCCCACTGTAAGGTTTGTTCTTGGGTTCTTGCCGAGTTTAAAAAGAAAGAAACTGAGGCCAACACAAGAAGATCCAATGTGAAGGGTTTTATTCAGGCTCCCAGGCGAGGTTCTGCAGTCTGACAAGAGGGACCAGAGAAGTCGCACAGACTCCTCTCAGACGTGGGGTTTTATAGGGAGTGAAGGAGCTCGATTGGTTGTGGGAGAGCAGGACTACTATTGGGTAAGGTTACAAGCCTTTGTTTGCATACAGGACTTGGCTGCTATTGGTTAGAATTACTCGGCTGCTATTGGTTAGAAAGACTTGGCTGCTAGTGGCTAGAAAGACTTGGCTACTATTGGCTAGAATCACAAGACCCCGCTTGCATACTGGGTTCTTTAAGGGAAAGCCAGGCTGTGCGAGAAAGGGAGAAGGGAACATGCCCAAGCATGTCCGAGCTTTCGGACAAAAGCGTGGGGGTGTGCATTCGAGCTCCCAGCGAGGCAACTGGCCTTACACCCACCTCACCACACTGTCCAGGGTGTGCACTCTCTGGGCCTTCCTCTGACCTCTTGGGCTGGCCCTTCTTACTCTCTTAGCTGGGTCCTTCTCTTCTTCCAGCTCTCTCAAGATGGGAGAGCCCAGGGCTCAGTCCTCCAGCTTCTCCTCCTCTCCATGGACATTCTCCCCCAGATGAGACCACCCAGTCCCTAGCAATGCCGTCTACACACTCACCACCCCCAAATTGACACTGCTCACCTGAGCATTGACTCTGGCAGCTCCTGCCATGCTTCTGAACACTTGGACATCTAATGGGCCTTTCAATGTGTCGGCCTGGAACTCCCTCCACCCCTAGCCCAGCCAAGCCTGCTCTCCTCTGCTTCTGCCCTGTGTGCCCCCTAGCCCCAGTCTCTGGGAGTGGCCCTGCCTCCCCCAGCCTGACTGGGAAGTGGGCGTGTCTGAGCAACTCAAGGCCATGGACGCTGGCTATGGACTTAGTGCTCAGTTTTACTGCGGCTGAGAACGGAGTTTGCAAACAGCTGTCCATGGGGCTGATTGGCTCCCAGATCCAGTTCCTTTGGCTGGCCCTCATGGTGTTTTGTTGTTGTTGTTTAGTAAAATTTTAAATTTCAGAGTAGGTTTAGAGTTGTAGAAAAGTTAAAGGTAGTCCAGAGGATTTCAAAAAACCCAGCACTCAATTTCCCTCATTATTATATTTTTAAAAACATGCCACTCTTTAAAAGTGAGCAAAATGAGACCATTCTACCAAAAAAAAAAAAAAAAAAAAAAAAACAGAGAGAGAAAAGGAAAAAAATCCACATATCTGCCATGTCCTGAAAAGTCAGAAGATGTACCTACACTGGGCTCAGAATGGGCCACAGCCATGATAGTAGTTTAAGATTCTCAAATCGCAGAGCCATAGAATTGTAGACACCTAGAATTATAGAATCTTAGAATTTGTTAATTCATTCAATACATATTTTCTGAATGTCCACTCTATGCCAGGCTCTGTGTTGGGTACTGAGACAATTCTGCATCTGTGAGATGGAGAACAGATTGTCTTTTTTTTTTTTTCCTGCTCTTATGGTGGAAATTTGTTCATTAGAGAACAGATTGTCTTAAAGCAGAAGTGGAGGCTTGGAACTCAAGAGGAGGTGGCCGTAGCCAGGCAGGCCCCTCAGACAGAGTGAAACCTCCCTACTCACTGGTTTCCTTCACCCTCCTCCTAGTGCCAGCATGCCAGCAAGTAAGGTCCCTTGTCCAGACATGCCAGGAGCTTGGGCCTGGAGTCATCAGGAACTATAGAATGTCCAGGAGCTGCCATGGGGAAGGAGTCCTCTCCTCCCTTCTCCTTGCTAGAAGAAAAGTGCTCATGTTCGTGTGTTACCTCCAGCAGAGAGGTCTTAATTTCCTGTAGTCACTTAAAGTATATGAGACATCTCAGTGTTCTATTTTTGGTTGGTTTCATCTCTGCAGTTCTCTCCAGCATGGGCAGCTGGGATGGCACAGGGGAAAGGAATACTGTAGAAGCAATGTTTGAACAAAAATGACAATATGGATAGCCATGACCACCACTTGTGAATAATTATAACATGCCAGACACTGACCTGTTTGCTTGTAGAAAAAAGCCCAGCAGAGTTGTCACTCCTCATTTTATAGATGAGGAAACCGAGGCTCGAAAAGGCTAAACAACTTTCTAAGTTCCCACAATGGCCAAGTGTGAGAGGTGGAAATCAAACCTGATGTCGGTCTAGAGTCTTCTCTCTGCCACTATCTGACTGTCTTGCAATTCTGTAACATGAGGCTATTTATAGTGCTCACCTCACTGTCTTCTTGAGAGACGGGAATAAGACGGTGCATTTATGTCCTCACTTAGTTGTGGCATTTAAAAATCCAAACAATTGAACTCACGGAGATAGAGAACAGATGGATGGTTACCAAGGCTGGGAAGGGTAATGGGGCTGTGGGGGGAGAGACGGGGGTGGTTCATGGGTACAGAAAAAAAAAAAGAAAGAAGGAATAAGACCTAGTATTTGATAGCACAACAGGGGGACTATCGTCAATAATAATTTAGTTGTACATTTAAAAATAATTAAAAGAGTGTAAATGGATTGTTTGTGACACTAAGGATAAATGCCTGGGGGAATGGATAACCAATTTCCCATGATGTGATTATTACACATCACACCGCCTTATCGAAATAGCTCATGCACCCCATAAACATATTAAATGTATACTCACTGTGTGTCCACAAAAATTAAACATACAAACAATTTAAAAAAAACATAATACATGTAAAATACTTACCATGGTGGCTGGTGCCAAGTAGGTACTTGACAAACAGTAGCTGTAGTATTAGGATTGTGGTTGATTTCAGAAGGACGATTGGCTTTGATCCCCTATTCTAGCCCTACCACCCTCATAGGGAATGTCTGCACTGAGGCTAGTTTCTCTCTCTTTCTCTGTGTGTGTGCGTGTGTGTGTGTGTGTGTGTGTGGTGGGAGGAAACTGATGTTTATTTATTCCTCATTCCACTGTCTGCATAGCGTCTTCAGGCTTCACTACCACCCTTGTGGGGTGCACAGTGGGGCTCCACTTTTCGCAGTAGAGGCTCTCAGAGGTGAAGATGGACCCAGGCTCACTCAGCTGGGGAAGAGCAGATTCAGGGCAGGCCCAGAGCCCCAAGCCAGCCCCTCTGAGCTCTCATCCTGAGCAAGGCAGCAAGGTGGACGCACGTGTCTGCAGTCACGCCTGCTGCTCCCAGCTCTCCAGCACCTGGATGGGTCAGCAGTGATTGTTTTATTACTTAAGTCACATCTAATGATTATTACTCCTTTGGCTGGACATTGAGAAATGCTCTCAGCCACCGGGGTGGAAGGTGAATGAGGAATTGCTGGAGAAGAGGGAAACAGGATCAGCTCGATAGAAGCTGGGGCAGCTCAGGATGCAGAGAAAGACCTGAAGCCAAAGAGGCCAGCCAGGGATCAGGGCAGTGGGCCCAGCCCAGAGATACCATCACTGACTCCTGTGTGACTGGGGCAGGCCCATGGCCTTCCCTGAGCCTCAGCTTCCTCCTGGGTAAAATAACTGATTCCCTCATGCTTGACTGCCCTATTCTGCTCCATGACCTGCTGTCCCAGTACCAGGATGTTGATTTTTTTTTTTTTTGAGACAGAGTTTCACTCTTGTTGTCTAGGATAGAGTGCAGTGGCATGATCTTGGCTCACTGGAACTTCTGCCTCCCAAGTTTAAGTGATTCTCCCGCCTCAGCTTCCTGAGTAGCTGGGATTACAGGTATGCACCACCTCAGCCAGCTAAATTTTTGTATTTTTAGTAGAGACAGGGTTTCTCCATGTTGGTCAGGCTGGTCTCAAACTCCCGACATCAGATGATCTGCCCGCCTCGGCCTCCCAAAGTGCTGGGATTACAGGCCTAAGCCACTGCACCTGGCTCAGGATATTACATTAAATTTTATTTATTTATTTATTTATTTTCTGTAGAGACAAGTCTTGCTATGTTGCCCAGGTTGGTTTAGAACTCCTTGGTTCAAGCGATCCTCCCACCCTGGGCTCCCAAAGTGTTAGGATTACAGGCATAAACCACTCACCTCACCTTGCTGTGCCTCAGCTTCTGCATCTGTAAAATGGGGATGGTGAGATAACAGCAGCCACCCCCTCAATCCACAGGGTCATTCTGGAAACCAAGACACATCTGTGAGTGGAATCTCCCTCCCTCCCTCCCTCCCTTCCTTTCCCTTCCCTTCCCTTCCTTTCCCCTTCCTTCCTTCCTTCCTTCCTTCCTTCTTTCCTTCCTTCCTTCCCTCCTTCCTTCCTTCCCTCCTTCTCTCTCCTCTCCCTCCCTTCTTTCTTGTTTCTTTCTTTTTATTTTTTCTTTTCTTCTCTTCCTTCTTTCTTTCCTTTTCTTTCTTTCTCTTTTATTTCTTTCCTTTCTCTTCTTTCTCTCTCTCTCTTTTTTTATTTTTTAGATGGAGTTTCCCCTCTGTTGCCCAGGCTGGTGTGCAGAGGCGTGATCTCAGCTCACTGCCTACCTTCCAGGTTCAAGCAATTCTCCTGCCTCAGCCTCCCCAGTAACTGGGATTACAGGAGTGTGCCACCACGCCTGGCTAATTTGTGTATTTTTAGTAGAGATGGGGTTTCCTTATGTTGGTTAGACTGGTCTCGAACTCCTGACCTCAAGTGATTCATCCGCCTCAGCCTCCCAAAGTGCTGGGATTACAAGCATGAGCCACCACGCTGGGCCTGCTTCCTGCTTTCTGATGCAGTCACTCCCTGCACTTCAGCCACATCTTCCCTTGCTGATCCTACAGAGGCCACTCCTCTCTGTTCTCCAGAGGTGCCCTGGGCCCCACTTCCTGGCTGTTCTTCCTGCTGCCTCCCCCATCTGGAACGCCCTTCCTTCCTGACGACCTACCACGCACGTCCCCACATAGCTGTCTGCTGAAACACTACGTACATGGAAAGTCCTGCTCACAAGAGACCTTCCCCTGAACCCTGCCCAGGTCCCGGAGCCACCCTCCTCTGCTCCAGGAAGGAGTGGAAAGAGTGTGGAGGTGAAGCCAGGCAGATGGGTTTGTGCCCGGCCCCACACAGCCTGGCTGCGTGGCCTGGGGCCAGTCTCCTCCCCTCTCTGAGCCTGTCCCCTCATCTATGATGGAGGTGACCCCCGCTGACGCGACAGTCATCTGACCCTCAGTAAGGTGCTCAATCAGTGCGAAGCTGGTTATTCCCTGGAGGAGGGTCTTTTGTTTATTGTTGGCTTGCAAACTCTCCGACTAGGAAATAAACTCCTAAAAGTAAAGACCCTTTGTTCCTCTTTCTTAATCTGGTCAGTGATGTCTTTGAAAGCATCTCCCCTGCAGAGCTGCTGGGCACTGGGGTGACACCCACAGCCCCACCCCTGCCCTGCAAAGCTCAAATGTCTGCTTCCTTCATGATGGGTGGGCCCACTCTAACTGAGATTCTCAACTCAATGCTGCATCCAAAGAAGCGGTCTACTAACCAACAATCATTTCAAGAAGCAATTCCTGTTTTACTGCAATTTCTTTTTTTTTTTTTTTTTGCATTTTAGGTTTTGCGGCGCAATTTCTTGAAGAAAGACAAAGGGGATACAATTCGTGCCCCCAGAACACCTGCTGACAGGCCCATTCCTCACCATCAAGGAACTGCAGACCCTTTCACAAGCTGAAGCTCCCGCAGCTCCCCAGGCCAGCTTGCGGAGCTGTTCTCTGTCTCCTGTGTCCGTCACCTCCTCCCATCTTCATTATATGGAAAGATCAGCTTAGTCTTTCTGGTTCCTCCTTTCTTCCCCTCTCCATTGCTCATTCTCCTGATGTGGCATCATGTGCACACATGCACACACACATCGGAAACCATCTTGCAAGGACAATATTCTCATTTAGAAGGCAGGGGAAGGGAAGGAGCTGAGTGGGGAGAGATAGCATTCTTGTGTATGTGTGTATGCTTAAATGGTTGAAATATGCACAGGATAATAAATCAGTTCCTGCCATGGCAGGTTATCAGCAAGTGCCTAGGAAAATCCCTGCAGCCCTGAGATGCTGTGATTCTATGAATTTTAAGATGTCAGAGCTCAAGGGGATGGGATGAGTAAAAAGCCATCACTCCACCAATGCTCCCTAGATACAACTAAGTGTGCAGGCCTCAGGTCACTGGAGGAGAGTCTCAGGTGTGCCAGGTTTGCTTCTTATCAGAGGAGAGAGGGACTGGGAGGGGGGCCGTCAGCATCTCCGAGACTCTTATTCTTGAACTCCTGACCTCAGGTGATCTTCCCGCCTTGGCCTCCAAAGTGCTTGGATTACAGGTGTGAGCCACTATGCCCGGCCCCCGAGACTCTTATTCTGACAGCCCTCCTCCCGGCCCCTCAGCTACTGGGCACCATCTTTCTTGAATCTCCCCTGGGACCTCGGAGGGCTGCAGCAAAATCGGTGGCATAGACTCGCTGGTGAATTTGCAGCCTGTGGAGGAGGGACGCACTGAAGAAATGATTGCCTGCATCATTCATTCATCACAACTGGAGCGAGTGCCAGGCAAGAGGGGGCTCTGATGCTTTGAAAGAGGCCCAATAATACAGAGACTTGATTTGCTCCAGGGAGGTAAGGAAGAGCCATGGGGACCAGGAGAGGAATCTAGGCAGAGAAGGGCACATGTAAAGGCCCTGCCGTGGGCGGGAGCCTGGTGCCTTCTGGGAGACTGAGAGAAGGCCCTAGATGCCGAAGGCAAAGGCTGAGGGAGGGGAAGGAGTCAGGATGAAGGGCCCTGGGGGAGCTCCCTACCTTGGCCCTGAAGCTGTTATCCCTTCACGAACCATGTGCCTCAAGGGCTCTCCCTGTGCCCAGCACCGTGCTGGGGATTAAAACTCCTGAGGATGGGGGCAGGAGTGACAAAGACCTCTCCCGGCTGACCAAGCTCCCCCACACAGCCTCTCAGTCTGCTCTTGGTCCATGCTTCTGATGTTCTGCTGACCCTGAAGGGACCTGGTCTGAGAGAGGCTGGAGGTGCCCTCACCTGGAAATAGGAAGGATGATTGCCACTTTCTCCAGCCTTACCTCCTTAAAGGGCCCTGCTCTCTCTGGAGTACGTCAGTGAACTCGCACTTAGGCAGAGTGTGCCCCCTCACACAGTGCCATCAAATGCTCCCCCGTGGGCAGGACAGGAATCTTGGTGGGTGCCGCGGGAGAAGGGAGTGCCGTGCAAGTGAGGACTCCACCTCGCTCTCTGCCTCTCAATCAGACCAGACTGGAAAGGCCACCTTGACTCCCCCACTCCTAATCATGTAACGGGGAGGTGCCTGATGTTGCCTGCGGCTCTGGCCCTCTGGACCAAGCATAATGTCTGCGCACGGTGGGTGTTTTGGCCATATTTGACATTTGGGGGGCCCTGGGCAAGAGCACAAATGGATGCCCACGTTTCCAAATATTTAAAATGATAAACCAAATCAGCAAACTGGTGAATAAAGGATGTCCTACCCTCCTCCTTTAACAAATGCAACTTTATAACAACCTAGGAGGCCGGTTTTGAGTTTAAAGTTCTCAGGCCCCTGAGTTCCCACCCTAGATGTGGAGGTGCAGGGAGAACCGGCCTTGGCCCCTCCTTGGTCCGCCCCCTTCTCTTCCTACCTCAGGTCCCTCCCACATCTCAAGGGGTCTGACACACATGTGGACACCAGGCACGTGTTCAAACTCCTTCTACACCTCCCCATCCACCAGGCCTGGGTGCTTACACATAGTGCAGGCCACCCTCAGGAGGATGGACCCAGTGATGAGGCCTGCTTGGGCTTGGGAAGTCAGTCGGCTTTCAGATATCTGGGCAGGGAATGCTGCAGTCTCAGGTACCCAAACTATGGTCTAAATTGGGGGTTAGTTTCCAAAAGTCACATCCTTTTGGCCACACAGATTCCTTATCCTATGAGGAGAGGCATGGCCAGAGGAGGAACAGAGCAGAGTCCCTAAATTCTGGGACCCAGGGCAAGGATCCATCTTGCCCAGGTCTGAGGATGAAGTGAAATCAGCTCTGCTCCACTTACTAGGCTGTCTGCTCAGCTCTGCAGCGGGATGGACCCAAGAGGCTGAACCAAACCATTAGGGAGAGTGAGACTCACAGATCCCATGCCAAGGCCATGGACCAGAGACAAGACCCAAGTTAGGGCAAGGAGGCCCAAGGATAGAGTTGGACGGAGAAAGGGCCTGGGCTCCAGAGAGCTGGACAGGTAACATACAGGTAGGATTTTACCTGCCTGCCTTACAGGGCTTGACTGTAAGTCTGCCTGACAGCCAGACTTCCACCATTTCACTCATGGAAGCCATGAGCACCAGTCAGGAGCAGGTAATTACAGACTGATCTGCTGGAAAACAATTCAACCCCTACCTTGATAGCCCCATACCCTTGCCTGGATTTACCCACTCACACTCAACCCTATTCCACACCACAATGAATGCTTTTTCCAAGAGCCATATCTTTCTAGGAGTTCATGAATTTTCTGGATTAATCTCCCCTAGCAAATCTTTTATAAGAAGGAATAAATTACCATGGACTGGATGGCTGAAGCAACAGAAACTAATTTTTTCACAGCTCTAGAGGTTGCAAATCCCAGATCGGGGTACCAGCAGTGTTGGTTTCTAGTGAGGGCTCTCTTCCTGGCTTGCAGACGGTTGCTTTCTTGCTATATCCTCACACGGCAGAGACTGAGAAAGAGGGCGAGAGAGAGTGAGAGTGAGAGAAGGAGAGCATATACAAGCTCCCTGGAGTCTCTTCTTATAAGGGCACTAACCCCATCATGAGGCCCCACCCTCATGACCTCATCTAAATCTAATTACCTCCCAAAGCATCATCTCCAAATACCATTGCATTAAGGGTTAGTGCTGCAACATAAGAATTTTTGGGGGCACACAATTCAGTCCATAGCAATGAATGAGGGCTGCTCTCATTCAGAAGAAAAGAAAGGAAACAGGTAACAGGTGGTGGGGTGGACACTGCTTTGAACATAATGTGGCTCGAAAGGAGGAGCCATGTTTTCCCAGGTAGTTGTTGTTAATAATTCTCCCACACATGAGGACAGCTTGTTTGTTCATTGTTAGAAATAAGAGCTTGGAGTTGTAAAGCAAACGAGCACTTGGACAAAAGATTTCTCAGCAAGGCAAATTTACTTCTGCAGAAGAGTGCTGTTTGCACTCCTGGTCGTGGTGAGAACACACCAAACAAAGGAGGGAAGGGGTTTTTATCCCTAACGCAGGCAGTCCCTGCTACTGTGTCCAGTCCCCATTGGCTGGAGTTGGACTGCACAATCTAAGCTGATCCCAATTGGCTGGCAGGGGTGGGGGCTACAGTGGTCAAGTAAGGAACAGATGTGGGTTTTATAGATTGGGTTATAGATTGGGGACAGATGTGGGTTACAGATTGGAACTGGCGGGAAGATTGTTTATTGTAAAATAGAACCTTTGAAGAGGAACTCACTGTATCTAAGATTCATAAAGAAGATATTATTGTTTTCCATGACATTTTCATGTGAACAGAAAATTCCATTTTTGCAAAAAGCCAGACCTTCCCTGTCAAAGCTGGATGGGAAGGGAGAGAGGTGTTTAGGGGTTGGAAAAGAATAGCTGTGGACCCCGTGAATTCTGGAAGGGACAGCCAGATGAGTTGTGGGAATAACAACCCCTTCTGTGGGTCCAGACATCATGGTCTAAAAGTCCCCTTCAGACCCCCAGCTCGGGGCACCCACTGGCTTTAATGGTGTGAGTTTTCTGTGCCAGGTCCTGTGCAAGGCACTTAATGAGGATTATCTCCCTGTGTCCTCACCATAACTCAGAGGGAAGTGCTATTATGATCCCTTTTTTTTTTTTTTGAGACGGAGTTTTGTTCTTGTTACCCAGGCTGGAGTGCAATGGCGCAATCTCGGCTCACCGCAACCTCGCCTCCTGGGTTCAGGCAATTCTCCTGCTTCAGCCTCCTGAGTAGCTGGGATTACAGGCACGCGCCACCATGCCCAGCTAATTTTTTGTATTTTTAGTAGAGACGGGGTTTCACCATGTTGACCAGGATGGTCTTGATTTCCTGACCTCGTGATCCACCCGCCTCGGCCTCCCAAAGTGCTGGGATTACAGGTGTGAGCCACCGCACCCGGTCCTATGACCCCATTTGCAGAAGAAGAAACTGAGGCTCAGGGAAGGAGAGGGACTTACCCTGGGTCACACAGGCAGAGGCAGTGAAGCAGGACACAATTCCCAGATGTGGGACTGGGGAGCCCACAATCCTGATCCCTGGGGTGTCCTGGCTGGGGTTTGGGGAGGGAGCCTGTCTATCAGGCACTGGGCTGAGCATGTTACCTGGTTAAGGTTATCTCACTGTGCACTGCAGTCCTGGGAGGGGGCATTCTTATCCCCATCCCTGGCTCAGAGCAGTGAGGTCACTGGCCGCCTGGGGTCATAAAGCAGTGTGCATGGAGCAGGGCCCAATTCCTTCTACTTGCTCCATACCCGGTGCTCTTCCCTAAAGAGTGTGGCCCCTGAGACACAGCATTTCCTGGGCACCTTGCCTCTCTCTCCCTCCTGTGCCCACCAGTGCTCAGGCTCCCGCCTCTCACCCTGGTGCTGCTGCCCAGCACCCTGCTGGGCTTGCTCTGCTTCCAGGCCCCCTGCTGGGTTCACCCTCCACCACTGCAGCATCTCTACCTGGTCTGAGAGGGGTCCCTGCTGCTGGGCTGATGAGAGAGGGGCCGGCTCAGTCCTTCCAGGCAGCATGGGCTTTAACTGGTGCTTCCGGAGACAGCGTGCTCGGCTGCAGTGGCCACACACAGCTTCTTCAGAGTTGAACCTGGGCTACCATGTTGTCCAGAGGTGCGATGCCCTGGTCAGGGAAGAGGTTGTGGGAGAGAAAGAGTCCTTTATTCTTCCTGGGCTGCTTGGGGTGTGTCCAGCTCAATCCCTGACTTGCCGTGTGACTGTCTGTCCGCTATTGCCATCATAATGCGGTTAACACCACCTCCGGGAGAGTAGCTGACTGCAGTAGGCATTCATTTTTCCTGCTCAGGGGTGTGGGGATTGACCAGGGCAGCTCCGTTTTGGATTCATCTTGGGGGGGGCCTGGCTGTGGGCTGGGCTAGGCTTTGTTCTTCTCCATGTGACGCTCATTCTCTGTGGGTCAGCAGCTCCCAAGGTCATGTTCTTCTCATTGAAAATGGCACCAGGCCAAGAGAGTGAGCAGAACCACAGGAGGCTTCTTCAGGACCTGGCTCAGAATTGGCAACTGTTACCTCCACTCACATTCTCTTGGCCCAAAGAAGTCATATAACCAAGCTCTTCTACATCAGTAGGGCGGAGAAATAGACTCTGCTTCAAGAGGGAGGCCAATGAATATTTGCAGAAAGAAATCTAAACTACTGCAGAGACTTGGGTTGGGTCACTGCCCATCTCTAGCCCTTGGAATTTCCTATGTATGGTTATGGGTTGGGTCATTTCCAAGACTTTTCTCATCCCCAGTTCTCTACGATTCTCCAAACTGGAGTAGTGGAGTTTTATTACATTTCTTCCATCTGGGACTTCCTGGGCTCCCAAGGGGTAACAGAAACCTATGGTGAACTGGGGTTGGGGCGGGGGCATTGCCATCCAGGGTCCTGTTCCTTTAAGCTGCTAGGCTCCTCACAAACCTGGAACCACGTCCCCCCTCCCCTTTCAAAGTTCTGAGCCTTTTGCTGGGAATCACCTGCTGTCCTCAGTTCTACCTACTGCCTGAAACTCCTGCTTGCAGCCGGCATCTACTCTTGAGCTGATGCCTTTCCAGCTCCAAATCCCCTTCATCTTTGGTTATGACTCTACTTTTTCCCTTAGCCAAGAAAAAAATCCCAGTCCCTATCTGAGTCCAATCCCAGGATCACTTATCCCAGGCCCCAACACCAGCTGTTCTCATTTTGGACTCCATGAAAAAGGAAATGAAAACCCAGCCCACCGAGGCTTGGTTCCTGTGGGGGTTTCCTTCCTCTGCCTCATCAGCCAGACAAGGCACCTGCATCGTGGGTCCTTCATTCCATGTGAATGGAAACCCCATCCCTGGCAGATGTGTTCGTGCTTTGGTTGCAGTTAAATTGCTCTTCCTTGGGCCGGTTTCAACCCCTTATATTCCAGCCTCCAGCCTCCCATCGCTGGGGCTCCTGGCCCTCCCTCTCTAATGCACTTTTGTGTCACTGCAAATTGCCTTCAGTTCCAGCAAAGCAGACTGCCTGCTTCCCATAAAGTCCAAATTTCCTGGCCCTGGCAGAGCGGCTGGCTCTCCACCTTCTTTCCCTCCCTCCCAGCCAGGCACCAAGTCCTCATTATCTGAGTCACAAAGGAGGATCACAAGAGCATCTCAGACGTGACAGGAAGGTCTCCCCTGTGGCCATAAATACAACTCTCCATGAAGGGCATGAACCAGCCCAGAGGACCCACCCACCAAGGGCACCCACAAAGGAGAAGCCATGCAACCATCATGATACTATAACGTGGATCATAACTCATGATGAGAGCCCTTCCCATGGGCCGGGTGCTGAGCTGGGCTCTTTCAGGCACTCTCTCTTAGTCCTCATCAGAACTCTGTAAAGCGGGTGCTATGACTATCCCTACTCTACAAAGTCACTGAGGCTTAGAGAAGCAATTTCACTAAGGTCATGAAGCTAGTTAGCGGCGGGGCAGGACCCTCAGGGCTGTCTGAATACAGCTGCTTCTAATATCATACTCTTGTGTATGGGGCTGAACCAGTGTCCAAGTATACGCATGTGCTCTTCCACCAGTGAGGACCCCAATATGAACCACGAAACTACTCTTTTTCTCTCTGATGAGCACACCCCTGTGTGCATGGATGAAAAGCCTTTTTTTTTTGCACACAGGGATGCCTCCCTAGGTCCCAGTGATGCCATCCCTGTGAACACCATTCCGTGTTCTGGACCCAGCCTGGCAAGATTGCCTAGTGAAGAGCTTAATGATGAACCCACTTTTACATACACCCATATGCATCTTCCAGGAGTACTGGACTCCAGAGACCAGGATTGATTGGTGAATCTTTAGCTAATGAACAAGTTATCTAAGTGCCACCTCCCTCTGCCATAAGGGAGGCCTGTGACCCCAAGGGGATCCACAAGCCCCTGGTCCTCCTTTTAAGGGAGTTTGCCCTTTTACAAACTCCCTCAGGCCCACTGCCTGGTCGGGGAAGCCATCCTTCCCCAGCAACAGGGGAAAATAATTAACTGCCATTGTTCTGGCTTAATCAGCTCCAGCATGGGAAAGGCAGTTGTGATGGAAGGAGGCTAGGTTTCGGGGATGTGAATTATGTGTTTCCCACGCTTTATCATCCTCTGTTACTGTCTTATCTTTACTCATTCTGGCAAATTAAATTAGCACTGCCTTTCCAATCTTATTCTCCAGGAGAAATTAAACAATAGCAGCAAAGAGGGGATTGGCCGTAACAGGGCTGTTTGATGTACTTTGGGTATCCTGCATCTTAAAGAATCCACTGCCCTGGAAAATACCAGGTAATCAGATCTCCTGGAAATGCAGTTTGGAGCATTCAGGTTAGACATTTGCCTCTGCCTTTGCCTTTTTCTCTGCTCAAAATGTTGGAATTATGCTCTTTTAGCTATTTGGAAATATACAATAGATTATTGTAAACTACAGTCACCTTGCTGATCTATCAAATGCCAGGTCTTACTTTTTCTATCAAACTGTATATTTGTACCCATTAATCAACCTTTCTTCATCCCCCTCCCACTCCTTCCCAACTTCTGGTAACCACCAATCTATTTTATATTTTCATAAGGTGCACCTTGTGAGCTCCCACATATGAGTGGGAATATGTGATATTTCTTGCTATGCTTGGCTTATTTCACATAACATAATGACCTCCAGTTCTGTCCATGTTGTAAATGACAGGATTTCATTCTTTTTTTTATGGCTGAATACTATTCCACTGTGTATATGTACCACTTTTTTTTTTTTTTTTTTTTTTTTTTTTTTTTTTTTTTGAGACGGAGTTTCGCTCTTGATACCCAGGCTGGAGCGCAATGGCGCGATCTCGGCTCACCGCAATCTCCGCTTCCTGGGTTCAGGCAATTCTCCTGCCTCAGCCTCCTGAGTAGCTGGGATTACAGGCATGCGCCACCATGCCCAGCTAATTTTTTGTATTAGTAGAGACGGGGTTTCACCATGTTGACCAGGATGGTCTCGATCTCTTGACCTCGTGATCCACCCGCCTCGGCCTCCCAAAGTGCTGGGATTACAGGCTTGAGCCACCGCGCCCGGCCATGTACCACTTTTTTTAAAATTAATTCATCCATTGATGGGCTTGTAGGTTGATTTCATATTTTGGCTATTGTGAATAGTGCTGCAATAAACATGGGAGTGCTTATTCTCTTCAGTATGTTAATTTCCTTTCTTTTGCATATACCCAGTAGTGGAATTTCTGGATCATATGGTCGTTCTATTTTTTGAGGAAAAAACAGTTTCTCACAGTGCATGTACTAATTTATGTTCCCACCAACAGTGTGTGAGGGTTCCCCTTTCGCCACATCTCACCAGCATCTGTTATTCCCTGTCTTTTTTTTTTTTTTTTTTTTGAGACAGAATCTCATTCTGTTGCCCAGGCTGGAGTGCAGTGGTGTGATCTCGGCTCACTGCAACTTCCGCCTCCCGTGTTCAGAAGATTCTCTTGCTCAGCCTCCTAAGTAGCTGGGATTACAGGCGTCCACCCTCATGACCAGCTAATTTCTGTATTTCTAGTAGAAATCTTGTTTCACCACATTGGCCAGGATAGTCTCAAGCCTGTCTTTTTGATAATAGTCATTTGATCAGGTGTAAGGTGATACTTCATTATGGTTTTGATGTGCATTTCTCTAAAGATTAGTTAATGTTGAACATTTTTTCACATACATACTGGCCATTTGTATGTCTTCTTTTAAGAAGAATGGGCAAAATACTTTTTGCCCATTTTAAAATCAGATTATTTGTTTAGCTATTGAGTTGTTTGAACTCCTTATATATTTTTGTTAATCCCTTGTCAAATGAATAGTTTGCATATATTTTCTCTCATTCGGTGGGTTATCTCTTCATTTTGTTAATTGTTTTCTTTGCTTTGCAGAACTTCTTAGCTTGCTGCAATCCGTTTGTCTATTTTTGCTTTGGTTGCCTGTGCTTTTGAGGTCTTACACAAAGACGGTCTTTGCTCAGAACAACGTGCTCAGTGTCAACATCCTGGAGTGTTTTCATACTGTTTTCTTTCTGGTAGTGCTATCGTTTTAGTTCTTAGATTTAAGTCTTCAATCCATTTTGATTTGATTTTTGGAAATTGTGAGAGATAGGGATATAGCTTCATCCTTCTGCATATGGTTATCCCGTTTTCCCCACCACTGTTTATTGAAGAGACTCCTTTCCCCACTGAATGTTCTTGGCACCTTTGCTGAAAATGAGTTGGCTATAACTATGAGGATCTGTATCTGGCTTCTTAATTTTGTTCTGTTGGTCTATGTGCCTGTTTTTATGCCATTAGCATGTTGATTTTGTTAAAATAACTTTGTAGTATATTTTGAAGTCAGGTAGTGTGATGTCTCCAGCTTTGGTCTTTTTGCTCAAGATTGCTTCAGCTATTCAGGGTCTTTTGTGGTTCCATGCAAATTTTGGAATTTTTTTTTTCTATTTTTGTGGAGAACATCCTTGGTATTTTGATAGGGATTGCACTGAATCTGCAAATTGTTTTAGGTAGTATTATCATTTTAACAACATTAATTTTTCCAATCCATGAGCATGCAATATCTTTCCATTTTTTGGTGTCCTCTTCAGTTTCTTTCGCCAGTGTCTTATAGCTTTTCTTGTATGGATCCTTCACTTCTTTGGTTAAATTGATTCCGAGTTTATCTTATATTCTTTGTAGCTATTGTAAATTGAATTACTCTCGTTTCTTTTTCAGCTTGCTCACTGTTGGCATATATAAACCCCACTGATTTTTGTATGTTCATTTTTTATCCTGCAACTTTACTGAATTTATCAGTTCTAACAGTGTTTTAGGGGGAGTCATTAGATTTTTCTAGGGATAAGCCATGCTATCTGTGAAAAGGTGAATTTGACGTCTTTCCAATTTGAATGCCCTTTATTTCTTTGTTTTTTTTCAGTATCTATTGAATGATCATGTGGTTTTTGTTCTTGATTCTATTCATGTGATGTATTACGTTTATTGATTTGTGTATGTTGAACCATCATTGCATCCGTGGGATGAATCCCATTTGATCATGCTGAATGATCTTTTTCATATTCACATGGTGAGTGATCAGCTTGCTAGTACTTTGTTGAGGATTTCTACATCTCCGTTCGTCTGTGATATCGGCCTGTAGTTTTCTTTTCTTGCTGTGTCTTTGTCTGGTTTTGGTATCAGGGTAATGCTGGACATGTAGAATGAGTTTGTAAGTATTCCTTCCTCTTCAATTTTTTGAAGAGTTTGAGTAGAATTAGTATTGGCTCTCCTTTAACTGGTAAAATTCAGCAAGCAGTGAAGCCATCAAGTTATGGGCCTTTTTTTGGTGGGAGATTTACGGCTTTGATCTTGTTACTACTCATCATTAGTTTGTTGAGGTTCTCTATTTCTTCATGGTTCCATATTGGTAGGGTGTATATGTCCTGGAATTTATCTGTTTCTTCCAAGTTTTCCAATTTATTGGCATATGGTTGTTTGTAGCAGTCTTTGTACTGTTACAAATGATTCTTTGTATTTCTGTGGTATCAGTTGTTATGTTTCCTTGTACAGTTCTGATTTTATTTATATGGGTCTTTTATCTTTTTTCTTAGTTATTCCAGCTAAAGCTTGTCCATTTTTTATCTTTTTAACAAAACCCCAACTTTTTGTTTCATTGATCTTCTGTATTTTTTTTTTAAGTTTCAGATTCATCTATTTCTGCTCTATCTTTATTATTTCATTCCTTCTACTAATTTAGGGTTTGGCTTGTTCTTGCTTTTTTAGTTCCTTGAGATGCATCATTAGGTTGTATATTAGCCAGGGTTCTCTAGAGGGATAGAACTAATAGAATAGATATATATAAAGGGGAGTTTATTAAGTATGAATTCACAGGATCACAAAGTCCCACAATAGGCCACCTGCAGGCTGAGGAGCAAGCAGAGCCAGTCCAAGTTCCAACACTGAAGAACTCGGGAGTCCGATGTTTGAGGGCAGGAAGCATCCAGCAAGGGAGAAAGATGTAGGCTGGGAGGCTAGGCCAGTGTCTGTTTTTACATTTTTCTGTCTGCTTACATTCTAGCCACACTGGGAGCTGATTAGCTGGTGCCCATCCAGATTGAGGGAGGGTCTGTCTTTCCCATCCCACTGACTCAAATGTTAATCTCCTTTGGTAACACCCTCACAGACACACCCAGGATCTGTACTTTGCATCCTTCAATCCAGTCAAGTTGACACTCAGTATTAACCATCACAAGTTGTTTATTTCTACTTTTTAAATATAAGTGTTTATTGCTATAACCTTCTCTCTTAGTGCTGCTTTTGCTGTATCCCATAATTTTAGTATGTTATATTTCCATTTTCATTTGCTTCAAGAAATTTAAAAATTGTCTTCCTAATTTCTTCATTGACCCATTGGTTGTTCAAGAGCATGTTGTTTAATTTTCATGTGTTTGTGTCTTTTCCAAGATTCTTGTTATTGATACCTAGTTTTAATCCATTGTGGTCAGAAATAATACTTGATATAATTTTCATTTTTAAAAATTTGTTGAGATTTGTTTTGTGGCCTAAGATATAATCTGTTCTAGAAAATGTTCCATGTGATGATGAAAATATGTATTCTGAAGCAAATGGGTGAGATGTTCCGTAAAGTTCAGTTAGGTCTATTTGGTCTACTGTGTAGTTTAACTCCAGTGTTTCTTTGTTGATTTTCTATCTGGATGATCTGTCTATTACTAAGAATGGGGTGTTGAAGTCTCCCACTATTATCGTATTGCAGTCTGTCTCTCTTTTGGAAATATCAATGTTTATATACTTGGGAGGTCTCGTATAGGGTGTATAGATAATTATAATTATTATATCATCTTGCTGAATTGACCCCTTTATCATTTTATAGTAACTTTCTTTACCTCTTTTTTTTGAGATAAAAAAAGTAAAGATTTTTTATAAATTTTTATAAAATGTTTTATAAATCTTTTCCTTTCTTATTGTTTTACTTTGTTCTGTCACCCAGGCTGGAGTGCACTGGCATGATCTCTGCTCACTGCAACCTGCAACCTCCGCCTCCTGGGTTCAAGTGATTCTCCTGCCTCAGCCTCCTGAGTGGCTGGGATTACAGGTGCCTGCTACCATGCTGAGCTAAGTTTTGTATTTTTAGTAGAGACCGGATTTCACCATCTTGACCAGGCTGGTCTTGAACTCCTGACCTCATGATCCACTCACCTCAGCTTCCCAAAGTGCTGGGATTACAGGTGTGAGCCACCACACCCAGCCCTTTGCCTCTTTTTACAGTCTTTGATTTGTAGTCTATTTTATCCAATATAAATATAGCTAATCCTGCTCTTTTTTGGTTTCCAGTGGCATGGAATATCTTTTCCCACTCTCATTTGCAGTCTATGTGTGTCCTTATAGGTAAAGTGAATTTTTTTTTTTCTTGAGACAGAGTCCCATTCTGTCACCTAGGCTGGAGTGCAGTGGTGTGACCTTGGCTCACCGCAACCTCCATCTCCCTGGTTCAAGCAATTCTCTTGCCTCAGCCTCCCGAGTAGCTGGATTACAGGTGTGTTTCACCATGCCCGGCTAATTTTTCTGTATTTTTAGTAGAGACGGGGTTCCACCATGTTGGCTGGCTGGTCTCAAACTCCTGACTTCAGGGCATCCACCCACCTTGGCCCCCCAAAATGCTGGGATTTCAGGTGTCAGCCACCGTGCCTGGTCTGAAGTGGATTTTTTAAAGGCAGCACAAAGTTGGGTCTTTTTTCTTTATTCACTTAGCCACTGAATGCCCTTTAATTAGAGAACTGAATTTATTTACATTCAGTGTTTTTATTGATAAGTAAGGACTTACTACTGCCATCTTGTTGCTTGTTTTTTGGTTGTTTTATAAATCCTTTCCTTTCTTGTTGTTTTACTTTGTGATGAAATTATTTTCTTTGGTAGTGTGTTTTAATTCACTGCTTTTTATATCTCGTGAATCTATTATAGTTTTTTTGCCTTGTGGTTACCGTGAGGCTTATAAAAATACCTAATAGATATGACAAGTTATTTTGAAGAGATGACTACTTACCTTAGATCACAAAGGAAAGAATAGAAACAAAGAAAGGATGGGAAAAAACCTCTACACTTCAACTCCACCCCCTAATTTTGACTTGATGTTGTCCCAATTTACATATTTTTATATTGTTAATATCTCAACAGGTTGCCATAGCTATTATTGTTTTTGATAGATTTATCTTTTGGGATTCACCCTATAGTTACAAGTGGGTTTTATAACTAATTTCCACCACAATTACAGCATTAGAGTATTCTGGGTTTCTGTGGACTTAATTTTACCACTGGGTTTTATACTTCAAGTGTTTTCTATTTGAATGTTAGTTTTATTTCTTTCAGATTGATGAATACCCTTTAGCATTTCTTGTAAAATGGCTATGGTGATGGTGAATTCCTTCAGCTTTTGTTTGTCTGGAAAAGTCTTTATCTCTCCTTCATATTTGAAGGATAACTTTGCTGGATATTGTATTCTTGGATGACAGTTTATTTTTTTCATTCAGAACTTTGAAAATGTCACCCCACTTCCTCCTGGCTTGTATGATTTCCGTTGAGAAGTCTGTTGTCAGACAAATTGGAGCTCTTTTATATGTTATTTGCTTCTTTTCTCTTGCTGCTTTTAGGATCCTCTGTTTGTCCTTGATCTTGAGAGTTTGGTTAATATATGTCTTGAGGTAGTCTTATTTGGGTTGAATCTATGTGGTGTTCTCTGGTTTTCCTGGAGCTGGATATTTATATATTTCTCAAGTTTTGAAAAGTTTTCTGTTATTATTTCTTTAAATAAGCATTATACATCTTGCTCCTGATCAACTCCCTCTCTTGAAATACCAATAATTCTTATATTTGGTCTTTTAAGGTAATTTTCCATATCTTGTAGGTAATCTTCATTCTTTTTCATTCTTTTTCTCCTCTGTGTATTATTTTCAAACAGTGTCTTCAAGTTCACTGATTTTTCTCCTCTTCTTAATCCATTCTGCTGTTGAGAGAAGCTAATGAATTTTTCAGTTGAGCACACGTATTTCTCAGTTCCAAGGTTTCTGTTCAATTTTTAAAAATTTCAATCTTTTTGTTAAATTCCTCTGATAAATTTTGAAATTGCTTTTATGTGTTATCTTGGAGATCACTGAGTTTTAAAAAAACTACTATTTTGAATTCTTGGTCAGAGAGTTCACATATCACTGTCTTATTAGGGTCAGTCACTGGTTCCTTGCTTTGCATGTTTGAATAGGTCATGGTTTCCTGTTTTGTTTTTATTTACTATGGATGTATGTCTATGTCTTTTCGTTGAAGGATTAGTTATTTCTTGCTCTTCTCTGGCTGGCTTGTTTTGGTGTTTATTAGATATGCTTGCTCAGAGAGTTTGTACTTTACCTGTTGATTTTCTTTATTTTTTACCCCATTCTGTTGCAGCCTCCTTTTTGATACTAGATGGCACCTTAAGCCCATGTTTGCCTTGGTTCTAAATAAACAGAGTGCTGCCTGTACTGAATGGGGAAAGATCCCAAAGGGGGATACCCCAGTACTGCACGAAGCCTGGCTAGGGGTTCATGCCCAGGGAGCCTGTAGAATGAACCTCCTACAGCATGTGCTGCTGAATAGCCACTCTGATTTGGCATTTCCTTTGGCCGAGTTACAGAGCAGAATTTCCAGAATTGGGGATGGTAGTCTTGCCTCACCGCTTTGTCTCTGACTGTTTGCAGGGATATTTCTCCCTCAGGCATTCCTGAGACTTCTCATGGATTGAGGCAGGGACACATCTTCTGCCAGGAAACCAGAGATGGTGGGGAAGTTGGTTGTTTACTTCAATCTCACTTTTTCTGGTATAGAAAATGTGAGTCGTGGGGAAATTTTCCAGGCACTTGGTGCTGGACAGACTGGGGAGGGGTGTTATGGATATGGAAGTCCAATTCTCTTAGCATCTTCTCAGAGTTTTTCATTTCTCGTGGCCCTGGGAACGTCTTCTCTTTCAGTTCTCAGTGAAACTGTCTTTCTCTGAGTTTTGGGATATTGCTGGCGATAATCTCAGTGCTGTATAATTGTTTCTGGTTTTCTTTGGAGGAGGAGTGAAGCCAGCTTGCTATGACACCGCCATTTTGGAATCAGAAGCCTGGAAGTTTTTTTTTGAGATGGAGTCTCTCTCTCTGTTGCCCAAGCTGGAGTGCAGTGGTATGATCTTGGCTCACTGCCACCTCTGCCTCCCGAGTTCAAGTGATTCTCCTGCCTTAGCCTCCTGAGTAGCTGGGATTACAGGCCCATGCCACCATGCCCAGCTAATTTTTGCATTTTTAGTAGAGCTGGGGTTTCACCATGTTGGTTAGGCTGGTCTTGAACTTCTGATCTTGTGATCTGCCCACCTCGGCCTCCTAAAGTGCTGGGATTACAGGCGTGAGCCACCGCGCCTGGACTGCCTGGAAGTTATTTTTTTAAGATTTGAACCCAGGGTGCTCTCTGAGGCAACTCCTAGCCCCGTGACCGAGGACCTTCTGCTCCACAGGTTGCCAAACTTGTTCTGCACATTCGTCTGTGAGATTTGTCAAAAATACGGATTCCTGGACCACAGAATATAACTCTCCAAGCTAGTGGCCTGGAAGTGTGCCTTTCCTCAAAGCCTTCAGAATAGTGTTGATTAAGGTAGTCTATAACTCAGACTTTGGGACTCACTGCTCTAACCCTAGTGTTCCTAACTTATTTTTTGAGAGGAGGTCCCAGTCATATCCAGTGTTCCTCTCCTCTCCATCCTGGGTACATGACAGTTCTATACTTTCCAGCTTCCTCTGCAGTTAGGCAGAGGTTATGACTAGTTCTAGCCAATGGACAGTGAGTAGACTTGACATGTGAAACTTCCGCGCTGAAGCAGTGAAAAGCCCCTGCAGGACCTTCCAGCTTTCTTTTATTCTTTGTCGGAGAACATGGAGGCAGCATATTGACACGGTTGAGACATAAGATCAAAGCAACCTGGATCACTGGGTTAACACATGGAAGACAGCAGCCTTGGAGAATCACCTGATTTGCAGTGCAGTTTATGAAGGATAAAGAGATAGAGATAAACTCCTAGTCAGTGAGATTTGGGACTGTTTGTTACTATAGCGTAACTCTAGCCTATCTTGATTAATACTGATCTCTCTTAGAACGCCTTTAATCCCAGCTAGTAAGGAGGTTGAGGCAGGAGAATTGCTTGAGCCTGAGAGGCAGAAGCCACAGTGAGCTGAGATTGCGCCGTTGCACTCCAGCCTGGGCGACGAGAGCAAGACTCCATCTCAAAAAAAAAAAAAAAATTTTAGGCTACCTTCTTGGGGTTTCTTTTTCTACCTCAGATCCAGGAATTATTATTATTATTATTTTTTAGTGGGGTCTTGCTCTGTCACCCAGGCTGGAGTGCAGTGGCATGATCACAGTTCACTGCAGCCTCGACCTTCTGAGGTTAAGTGATCCTCCCACCTTAGCCTCCTGAGTAACTGGGGCCACAGGTGCACGCCACTACACCTGGCTCATTTTTTTTGTTAAACATTTTTGTAGAGACGAGTTCTCACTATGTTGCCCAGACTGGTCTCAAACTCCTGGGCTCAAACAATCCTCCTACCTTGGCCTCCTAAAGTGCTGCAATTACAGGCATGAGCCACCACACCTGGCCCAGATCTAGGAATTACTGACTCAAGTCACTGCCGATTCACACTCTGTGATGTGATTTATAATGATGGGCCCCCTGTCCCTGCTCTTTGCCCCTGCTCTCCTTCATAGGTGGCCTTTGGGAGCTCCAGCTCTCTGCTCCTTCTCTGCTAGTGTGCGTCCAAACCCATCCAAGTGGCTGGGAGAATGAAGGGCCTCATCTATCAGCATCTACCCTCCTTAGAAGGTATATGGGAATACAGTTAGAGTTATGTAATTAGGAATTATATACATGTATTTGTAATATTAAGTTTGATTAAATTTCGGGGGTTTTGGTCTCTCTGAATCTTACCCTCTCATTCGTAAATTACGGATTAATAACCCCAACTCTCACCAGAGGCCAGAAAACTCCCAGAGGCTCATGGGACATTTTCCAGGACTTCACACATGTCTAATGCCGAATTTCCAGTCAGAGGTGGAGTCCCACCTTTGGACCCCCAGGCCTGATGGGGTTCCCTTGCCTCACCCCAGTAGTATCTACTATCAAAGCTTAGGCTTGGCAGCCATCGACACTTGAAGTCAGAAACTGCCACGTACTTTCCTGCCTGAGGCTTAGTTTCTGGGACTTCGGCTGTTAGACAAACACCAAACTTCTGAAGACCCAGGATGCCTTCAGTCTGGGTCTCTGCTTTCACCTGCAAGGGGCTGAGCTCCAGCTTGGCAAAGGGGAGAATCCCTGAGTCACTGAGTTCTGGATTCAAGAGCTGGATCAGACACTTGCTAGACATGTGGGTTTGAACAAGTCACTTAACATTTCTAGGCCTCAGTTTCCCCATCCATGAAAGGAGAATATTGTGTTACATCATCCCTCACACGTCCACACATCTTCCACTCTAACTGAACCGGGCAGGTCTCTACTCTGGAGACGCCTGCCTCCCCACCTTTGCTTGTGCCATTTCGTCTGCTGGGAGAGCTCCCCGCTTTTCCCCTCTCCATCACTCACTTTTAAATATTCCCTACATTCTAATGCCTGGTTCAAAAGCCACCAAGGTCTCCCGTGGCTCAACTAGAAGGACCAAGTAGTCTTGTGGCTACCCTTCACTTTCTGCCATTATCTCCATATTTTCCAGACTTTCCCAATTAGAGAAAGCCAATGTTTATTGAACAACTACTATATGCCAAATTTTGTGTAATGTGCTTCACCAGCATCCGCTTTTGATTTTCCCAGCAACCTATGAGGTAGACATGACGATCCCGTTTCACAGAGGTGGTTGTGGAGGCTTCGGGAGATCAGGTGAGTCATCACAGGTGGAGCTCAGTAAGGGACATTTGGACCTCAGACTGTTTGCCTCCCATGTTGGGGGGGGGGGGTCCCCAGTGAAGGGGCCGCATCTTGTCTCTGATGGTCATCCTGCAGGTGCTTGTTGAGGGGCTGTGGGTTGTGCCCACCTCCAGCTGCCCGTGGCTTAGAAATTAGCAGGTATAACCATGCGGCTCTGGGCGCGGGCTTGGTGACCAAATGCTGGGCAGGTCTCTCTCCTTCCGGAGAAGAAACCCGTGCTAGGTGCAGATGCACCCCACTTCCACCTCTGTGTTGCTAAGGGCACGTGGGCGGAATGCAGAGCGCGTCTTGGCTGTTGGACTTGGGAGGATTAACTTCTCCACTCGGGGCTTCCATTTCAGGCTGCTGTGAGCAGAATCAGGCGGTGGTGGACGGAGCGGGAGGGGAAGGGAGGGGAAGGTACAAGCTCCAGCTCCGGCGCTCGGCGCTCGGGCGTCTGTGGCTCCTCCGCTGTCTCCCCCCATCACTCTTTCTCTCTGCTTATTATTCTCTCCCCTTTGGTCTCACTGTGGCCTTTTCCCGGGCTCGTTCCTCCATCCCTCTGCCTGCATCTGTTGTGGCATGTTTCTCTCTCCGCCTCTGCCTGTGAGTGTGCCCTGTGAGCGTCCCCTTCTCTCTCTGAGACTGTGCCTCTTTCTCATTTATATCCTCTCACGACAGCTCTCTCTTCGTGGATTTGTCTGTAACTGTCTTTGTATCTTGGTGTACTTTGATTTTTTTTTATCTTTATCTCCTGCTGGGTATTTCTTGTTCTGTGTTTTTACTTCCTAGTGTGAATCTGTTTTTTCTCTTCCTTTCCCCTCTCCTTCCTCTTCCTAGGAATGATCTCATCTCCATGCCCCCACCTTGCACTGTGTGTGTTTCTCTCTTTCCTTCTGTGTGAGTGTGTGTGCAGGGTGCGCGTGTTGTCTGTGTGTGCGTAAAGGCTTCTTGACATCTCTTCTCCGTGTCTCAGTGCATCGATGGAATTTCTCTCCCTCTCTTACCCACTTGCTCCTCCCACTCCATAGTTGCTGTTGGTACCAACATGGACATCTGGGAGACTCAGACAGGAGGGCCTTGACTTCCAAGGAAGGAGGAATCTGCTTCCATGCAGGCAGGCACCTCTCAGCTGGGCATCAGAAAGGAAGAAACATGTTACAAATCCAAGGGGGGGCCCTGAGTCACCTCATCCGGGGCAGCAGGAAAAATACTGGAATCCAAGCCAGAGAATCAGAGCAGGAGCCCACTTCTTCCATGTCCTGTGTGACCTTGGGCAAGTCACTGAACCTCTCTGACCTCAGTTTCCTAATTAATAAAATAGCACTGTTTTAAAGACTAAGCGTGTTCATTACTGTAGAACCGGAAGCCCAGTGCATGGTGTAGGGAGTGCAATGAAGAGATGGACAAGTCCAGACTCACAGGCTGTCCCTGCGTGGACAAAGGCCCACAGGGGGATGCTGGATGGAGGAATTGCTGGAGGTCAAGGAAGGAGCCGAGGAGGCGTCCTGGAGGCAGGTGCAGAGGACAGGCTGTGGGGACATCAGACAGTGGGTTGGGGTCATGGAGGCAGCAGGAAGTTGATGCTGGTGCTTCCCTCTTCAGCCCAGACCCTCTCTCCCACAGCCCAGGTATTCCCAGTCCCTCTCTCCAGGGAGGGCCACCACAGGGGTTCCTCTACCTCAGAGGTAGAGAGCTGGGGACAAGGCCTGCCAGGGCTGGCAGAGTGGCCAAGGCCCTGGACTCTAACTTGAATTATGGGGGAATCAGAGCTTGTGCTGGAGATGCCTAGCTGGGTTTGTCTTCCTGCCCTTGCCCACTGCCTGGGACTGGGACAGACGTGCTCACTCACTTAGCAATTACTTACTGAGCCTTCATTTGCGCCAAGGGTGGCAATGCAGCAGAGGGTTCGCTCTAGTGGGGGAGACAGAGACAATTCAAGCACCCGCAAGATGTGAAGATGACCACATGTGATGATGAAGAGTATGAGGTGTGATGAGCACATAGGATCCAGGGTCTGACCTCACCTGGAGGTCGAGGCGGGCTTTCCTGGAGGAGGTGATGCTGAAGCCAAGAACCCAAAGGCTCGAGTAAATAGGGTAGGGAAGATAACTCTGTTCTAGTTATTTATTGCTGCATAACAAACTACTGTAAAATTCAGTGGCTTAAAACAACCATTTCATTTTTCTCACCATGTTGTGGGCTGGGAATTTGAGAAGGGCTCAGTTGGGCCACTTGGTGTCAGCCAGGAACAACGCTGGGACTGGAGGGTCCCTTCCAAGATGGCGTCTTCACTGTTTGGCATTTTGGTGTGTCTTGGCTCTTTCTTCACATAGCATCTTCTCCTCCAGAACCTTCTGCATGCCTTGATGATAGCATCGTGACAGATGGAGCTCTTACATGGAGGCACAGGGTCACAAGAAACTATAAACTAAAAATAAAATCCCAAGCCTGCAATCAACTAAAGGGACCCCCTCCTGGCCCAGGGGACCCCAGAAAAACCTTACAAATGGAGTTCCCAGCCTTGACAGGGTAGGAAGTCTGACATGCCTAGTTATACCTGCTTCCTTTTGGAGTTAGACATAACAGCTGACCAGCATTAATGTCAAAATAGGGATAATAAGACTGACAGAATGGATTCTTCGTGGCAGTAAGAAACCAAATTATAAGCAGGACCTAAGGCCATGCCAGGCAAGGGTTAAGTCCCACACCCCTACACTTACAAAGTAATCTATGTTCGAATTGCCACAGGTTTTCCTTTTTCTCTATCAGCCAAACAAGCACTGACCTTCAGATAAGCAATGTTAGAGCAGTTACGGCTCACCAACCACCAGACACCAACTAACTGACTCCCAGTTCCACAAGCCATAACTACAGCTTTGATTGGACAAGAGACTGATTTCAGTAACTTTCTCCTGATAAGAAGACTACCTACCATGGCCGGTTTACAGAGACTGCACATTTAAATGCCTTTGTGACTACCTTTATGAATATTCACAGCTCCTCCCATAAACTGTTGAATATGTATGTTTGGCCAACCTATTCAGCTTAAATTTCTGTCTTATCCTGCTCTCCTTTGGAAGGCCTGGTAATGGCTTTGGTTGGAGGCGATGCTTCTTAGCTTCTGAAGTGACCACCTTGCAGGCTGTAATCATTTATAAGAAATAAAGTCTCCTTTCCAAATTTATAAATTGTGAGATTAAAAAAAAAATGAGAGACAGGGTCTTGCTCTGTTGCCCAGCTTGGAGTGCAGTGGCATGATCATTGCTCACTGCAACCTTGAATGCCGGAGCTGGGAGTACAGGTACATACCACTATGCCTGGATAATTTAAAATTTTTTGGTACAGATGGGGTCTTGTTATGCTGCCCAGGCCGGTCTCAAACTCCTGGCCTCAAGCAATCCTCCCTCACTGGCCTCCCAAAGCATTGGGATTATAAGCATGAGCCATCATGCCCACCGTAAACTGTGTGATTTTTAAGTCCAGTGTGATTTTTAAATTAGCAAGACCAAGGCAGAAGCTGCCAGACCCCGTGAAGTCTAGACTCAGACCTGGCTTAATGTCACCTCTACTATACACAGTTGGTCAAAGCAGTCACAGACCAGCTCACATTCAGTGGGAGGGGACCTAGTGCCCACTTCTTGACTGAAGGAATAGCAAAGAATTCCATCTTTCCTTCACCATACTTTCAAAGCAGAGAATATACTATATGTATACACTGAACATTTGAATACATTGTGGTAAGTGCTGTAGACAAGGAAAGTCCAGGGAACTGTTCTGGAAGTCAGGATGAGGAAATAGAGGGAGAAATCTTACCCAGTAAGAATGCAGCAGGGCCAGGAGTGAGGTGGGAAATCAGAGCAGACTTCTTGCAGGAGGAGGCACTCCAGCTAGGTCTGGAAGTTTCACTGGGATACGGAGATGTGAAGATAAATGCAAGGATAGTCTCAGCCTAGGAAACAGTCTGAGCAAAGGGCTGCCACAGGTAAACCTCTGCCAGGGATCCTGGGGCCATGGGGAAGCTTGGATTGCCTTGGCCACCCTTAGGAAGAGAAATTTGGGAGCCGTGGCTGCACGGGCAGGTTGTGGTTGATGGGGCAAAGGGGAAGAACCTTGAATGCCAGGCTAAGTCCTTGCAGTGAGAGCCCCTGGCAGAGGCTGGGGAAGAAAGTCTTGGAGCTGAGGTTGGAGTCAGTGGCTACAAGTGTGCAAAATGGATAAGAATGAGGGGGGAATCTCAGCAGGGACCAGGGGAGGAGGAGGAGGTCACTTAATTAAGCAAGGACAGAGATAAGATGGGAGCCTGAACTAGGGTGGGGGCAGTTGAAATGTGGAGGAGTGGCAGAGAATAATAATACTACCAGCTATCATTGACTGAGAATTTCTACTGCTCAGGCACTTTATTCATAATAATATTTAAGTCTTATAGCCACTCTGTAAGGTAGGTACTATGGTTATCCACAATTTGCAGGGATATTAAGGCTCAGTGAGGTAAAGAAACTGGTCCAAGATCACACAGCAAGTGGTAGAGCTGAGATTCCCGAGACTGAGTCTGCTCCTCTCCAGAGCCTATGCTTCTGATCTCTGTTCTGTTAGAGGGAAGAATAGGCTTGGTAATTGTTCATATAGGACGTGAAAGTGGGGAGGACAAGAGGGAAAAAGGGAGACCTGGAGATGAAATCACAATGTCTGCTCTGATTACCAGAAGAGAGGCTGGACACCTCACAAGACTTGAGGAACCACAAGTGGTGACTTTGGGTAGGTGGTTTCCTGGGCTGGGGGTAGGAAGAAGTATCTGGGGAGTTGGTTTGGATGGGTAGTTTCAAGGGGCATGTGGGCTATAGGTGGGTGTAAAGGAGGGAGGAGGCTCCAAAGGCATATACAAAGGGGAAGGGCATGGCAATTGGAAGGAGTGGAATATACTCTGAGGGCTGGCAGGGATCAGACAGGTGAGCAGCTTGCCCAAGGTCACACAGTGAGTGAGGAGCAGGGAAGGGCCCCTGACTCCGTCCTGTGCCTTCTAAAGATATTAAAAGCACAGGCTTTGGACACAGCTATGTTCAAATCTCAGTTCCATCACTGAGCCATTGGGCCAGTTACTCCATGTATTAGTCCATTTTCATGCTGCTATAAAGAACTACCTGAGATTGGGTAATTTATAAAGGAAAGATGTTTAATTGACTTACAGTTCCACAGGGCTGAGGAGGCCTTAGGAAACTTTCAGTCATGGCAGAAAGGGAAGCAAACATGTCCTTCTGCACATGGCGGCAGGAAGGACAAGTGCCGAGCAAAGTGGGGAAAAGCTCCTTATAAAACCCTCTGATCTTGTGAGAACTCACTCACTATCATGAGAATAGCATCAGGGTAACTGCCCCCATGAGTCAATTACCTCCCACCAGGTCCCTCCCACAATGCATGGGGATTATGGGAACTACAACTGAAGATGAGGTTAGGGTGGGGACAGAGCCAAACGCTATCATTCCGCCTCTCTGAGTCTCAGTTTCCCATCTGCAAAATAGGGGGAAATATTACCTTCTTCATAGGAACACAGTGAAAATTAACTGAGATAACATAAAGTGCTTAAACATCCGGGCACTCTGTCAACAGTGGGTAATGGTTGGCTGCTGTTGTCATTGGTGTCCATTATTTCACTGTCATTACAGCTTTGTGGCTAGAAATGTAGACTCTAGACCTACTGATCTGAATTCTAACATTGTGACTTATCAGCCCTGTGACCTTGGGCAAGTTGCTGAAGCTTTCTGTGTGTCAGTTTTCTTACCTACAAAATAGGGATGATATTGATACCAACTTTTTAGAGTTGTTGGTAAGAGTAAATGCTTTAATATGTGTAACGTACTTAAATGTCTGACACACAGTAGGTGCCTGATATGATATTCCTCACCAAATAATCACCATCCACCTCCTCACCACCATCTTGAATCAGTGAGGGGTGGAGTCTCCTTCTCTCTGGTGACCCTTACCCACCCCCGCATCTCCTCTGAATGACTATTGCACCCACCCCCACCCACTGCCACCTGGCCTGGCCCTCAGAGCAAGGCAGTGTTGATCTGTAAGGAGTGCACATAGAAGATGTGACCTGCTGGAGCCCCAGCTACTGTGCCAGGGAGGAGGGTGGAAGCCTTGAGGCCAGTTTCCTCAGAGGATTATCCCTCAGAGGTCATCTGGGTCACCAGGCTAGTCAGGGCTGAGGGGAAGAGCACTAGAGCTCCTACTGCATGCCAGGCACCCCATATAAATGAATACATTTATTCCTCACAGCCCTCCATACGGTAGATATTGTATTCCCGCTTCACAGATGAGAAAACTGAGGCTCAGAGAGCAAAGAACTTGACCGAGCCCACAGCATATCAGCAGCAGGGCTGAATCTGAGCACAGCATTGACAGACTTACTGTCTGGCATCATTCCCAGCAGGCACAGGTGCTAAATGGGTATCTAGGTCTCTGCAAAGGCCCTGTTGGGCTCTGGGCTGTCTCCCAGACCCCACTCCCTTACAGGGAGCCCTTGAGGGGACTGGCAGACTCTGGATCTGATGCCAGAGACTATGAGTGTTTCCTCTCTTAGAAAATTACCCCTTGAGGAGTGGGGGGATTGAGGAGGGATAACAGGAGAAATACCTAATGTAGGTGACGGGGGGATGGATGCAGCAAACCACCATGGCATGTGTATACCTATGTAACAAGCCTGCACAAACTTCACATGTACCCCAGAAATTAAAATTTAAAAAAAGAAAAACAGAAAACACAAAAGAAAATTTAGTCACATGGAAAAAAAAAATTACCCCTTGAAAGTGGGGATTATCTGGCTCCTCTGAGGACTCCCTGAAGATCTCAGTGGGGCTGAGACCCACCAAGGTTGGATTGCAGACTCAGGAGACCCAGGATCTCCTTCAGGCTCCCCTGCTCACAATTTTGAGGCCTGCTGTCTCTGGGCCTCAGTTTCCCTCTCTGTACAATTAGGGGGCTTGGATCAGATGATTGTTATTTTAACAATAGCATAAATAAAGTAGCAGCTGGGACTTACTGGGTGTTGCTGTAGGCTTGCCCAGCAATGGGAATTCTACATGTGTTATTGTCACACTTCCTTCTAAGGCATGACCTATTATCCCATTTTACAGATGAGAAAACTTATCCCAGAAAGGTTAAGTGACTCGATACCAAAATCTAGCCCAAAGCTTGTACCCTTTGTTTCTACCAGCCCCTTCCCATTAGGTGAGGGAACCCTTTATGGCCCCCAAGCAGCGATCATCTCTCCTCTGTTCATATTCATAGTGCAAGCAGATCTGTTTTTCTCTTGCAGCTGTAACAGTGTGAGGGGGAGGCGAACAGGGAT
Organism: Aotus nancymaae; assembly: GCF_030222135.1. Classification (NCBI taxonomy): domain Eukaryota; kingdom Metazoa; phylum Chordata; class Mammalia; order Primates; family Aotidae; genus Aotus; species Aotus nancymaae. The sequence continues at coordinate 25,975,477 of NW_026988467.1, forward strand.
ATTGAGTTGCCAAGAGCAAGGGGCAGCCAGTGCAGGAGGGACTGGATAGGCATCCTCCCCCTCTCATGCTGACTCCCTACCCCGCCCCTCTTCCAACCTGGCTGGCCTCTCCCTGACCCCCGTCTTGCAGGAATTTAGCAAACGCCAATCTTACCTCCTGTCCTGGGGCTTACTCACCTCAAAAGATCAAACAGTGGGAGACGGTGTCCTGGGCAGATCCGTCCTGGAAAGTCAGTCGGAGGCAGCAGCCAGATGTGGAGCCCAGTTTCTGCTGAGGAACTGGGTCTCCTGGAGAGAAAGCACAGGACTCTGTCCTCTCAGCCTTCCAGCTGGGACTGCCACCTCTGGTCATTCATCACTGTTATTTCTGCAGGGAGGGTGGGTGGCTGAGAGAGCCGGCTGTCGGTGGGGCTGGTGGCCAGGTTCTGATTGGGCCTCACTGTTTGCCACCCGTGGGGCCTCGGGTCGGTCACTGTGCACCTCTGACCTGCTCATCTGTAAAGTGGGGGCATCATGTCTCTGCCATGTTGGGGCTGTGGCGAGATTCAGTGGGACAGTAGCCATATAAACTGCTTTGCTTATCACCTGCACGTGACACATATCTGCTCATGGGATTACCAGGCGTCCAACACACCAAATGCCTTCCAATCTTGCATAGAGAAGAAGCCCCCTCCCAGGTTCCCCTTGGAGACTCAGGGACAGGAAATCCCTCTGCAGCAGTGACGGGGCAAGCTCAGTGGGAAAGTGGGGGACCGTGCCGTATGCCCTGGGCCCTGTCTGCTGCCAGTCACTGGGTGGGCCCTGTCTGCTGCCAGTCTCAGGGTCTCAGGTTTATCTTCAGCACAGCCCTGTGAACTGTGTGTCACCAGCCCTGTTTTACAGATAAGGAATCAAAGGCTCAGGGAGGATCATGCAGTGAGGAGGGGATTCATTCATCGCCCAAGGGCTCCTTCCACTGGAGACATTCTCAGGGCTTCCCGGGAACCACGAGGTGGAGATAAGTATCTGGTCTGCCACTAGTAGGCACTTGCTGTGCTGAATGCTCTGCTACACCCACCCCATGGTTACTGGCCCCTCACAAGCAGCTGATGACAGGCACTGTTATCACCCCATTTTACAGATGTGGACACTGAGGCTCAAGAGCTTATGTGGCTTTCCCAGGGCACGGCTGCTCGGTGTCAGAACCAAGACTTGAACTCTGCATCTGACAGACCCTCTGATCCCTGGAGTCCATAGGCTGGTGGGGGAGCAGCCGGTGAGCCCTGTGGCAGGACTTGAACCTGGGTCTGTTTGGCCCAGACCTGAGCAATTAGCCCCAGTGATCCTGGTCTTTAGGAAGTGAGCCCTGGGCAGGGCTGGGCAGCCCCAGAACCTGAGCCCAAGGCCAGGGCCTTTCCTTGGACTGGACTATCCAGTCACTACAGTCTGGCCTCCCTGGCCACCGCCCCAGTGGAGTCCTGAACATAGGCTGAGCTCAGGTTGGAGTCCCATATGAGCTAGGAAAAGCCTCCAAGCCCGCAGGAGAACTAATGACCCCCTCCTTGCAGGATTGCTGTGGGAGTGACGGGAGATGAACCATGAGGGTGCCTCCTCTGGCTTACCTCTCAGGTGGATTAATGAGCCGTGTCCTGTAGGACTGTAGTGAGGGCCAGATTCGATGCTGCACATGGGGAACCTGGCACAGGGCCTGGCACTCCTACAGGGCTTGAAATACATTTATTCCTCACAGCATAGGACAGGGGCCTTTTGTCCTCCTGCCTTGGCCGGGCCCCCAGTCCTGGCCTGGACTCCTGAGTCCCTTGCAGCCTTTCTCTACTTTGCTCCTGGCTCCGAGGTCCCTTGGGTCTCACTTCTACCTCTGAACACCAAAGTTATGCGGGGCTCTGGCCTCCTGGGCTGTTCAGAATGCAGAGGCAATCCAGGTGGGGTATAGGGCTGCAGGGTCATGGGGGAAGCATGGCCTCCACTGCCCTGCATAGACTGATTTCACCCACCCCTCCACCCATCCCTGCCCAGCTCCAGCCTGCTCCCTCCCGATTTCAGTTCCCAGGATGTGGTGGACTCTCTCTCCAACTTCAGACCCTAAGACATTCCGTGCTGTCTCTGCCCTTCAAGCCTCCCTACTCCCAGGGCTTCTCTGGGCTCCCCCAGCTAATTGCACCTCTATCATAGCACTTAAACATTTTGTGTGATTGTGGGTTTATTCGTGGTCTCCCCCACTCTGCTGGGGGCATTTTGCAGGTGGAGATTGTGGCTTGTTCATGGCTGTACCCCCAGAAGGCAGCCCGGGGCCTGGCACTCAGTCACATGAATGAATGAATGGATAGATGGATGGGTGGATGGGGGAATGAAAAAAACTATGATATCACCTTCAAGTAAACAATGAGGTGGACAATGAATGAGTGACAAGCATAATTCCTTCAAATATTTAAAGAACTGCCTTAGGGCAAAAGGAGAAAGGAAAACGTGATCCTATGTAGCCCCAGGAATTGCATTTAGGACAGAATCAATGTCACAGGGGCAGATTTCAGCTGAAGGCTAAGGAAAGGCTTTCGAACAGGGCTCTCTCAATATGGTGGGTGACTTGCGGGGAGTGAGCTCCCCATCACAGGGGGCAGGTAAGCAGAGGCCTGGCAGTGAGGTCTAATGTCAGTGTGCTAAGAGGTATTTCAGTACTGCACTTGGCAATCTGGAGTCCTGGCGTCAGAGGGTTGTGTGGCCCACTTCTGGGATAATGTGGAACATCTGGTGAGTATCCTTGTTCCCCTGGCCTTTGGTGGGGACAGGACGCAGAAGGAGAACATCTCACTGGGGGCTGTAAAGGGCTGAAGGGACAGCATATCTTCATTTGCCTGGCAAGCTCCAGACATTTGGTCTCCCAAGACTGTGGACAGGGTGCCGGGGGGGATGGGGGCTGTTGCAGGCTTTGGGGTGGGAGGAGGAGGAGGAGGAAGGGGGTACAGGGTGACCTTGAGGAAGGAGGCAGCTTGGGTATAGGAGCTGAGCCTGTCCTGGGTCATAGAAGTCTTGGGTGCACGTCCTGACAACCCTGGCATCACACTGGCTCGTGCCTTTAGGCTCATCACTTCCCTTCCCTAAGTATGAGCTCCCCTGTTTGTCAAAGGAGAGGCAGAGTCAGTGCTCCCCAGGAGTCAGGAGTATGTGTTGATGCTGTGTGTTCTTGGGAAGGTTGCTTAATCTCTCTGAGCCTTTGCTTCCACATCTAGAAAGTAGAGATAACAGCAGCCACCCCTCAATCCACAGGGTCATTCTGGAAACCAAGACACATCTGTGAGTGGAATCTCCCTCCCTCCCTCCCTCCCTTTCTTCCTCCCTCCCTCCCTCCCTTCCTTTCTTCTTTCCTTTCTCTTTGTTGTGCACCTACTATGTGCTTTGAAAAGCCTGAACTGACTCTGGGTGCTGTGGCTCACACCTGTAATCCTAGCACTTTGGGAGGCCGAGGCAGGTGGATCATCTGAGGTCAGGAGTTCGAGACCAGCCTGGCTAATATGGTGAAACCCCATATTGTCTGATTTTCTCTACTAAAAATTGGCTGGGTATGGTGGCATGTGCCTGTAGTCCCAGCTACTCAGGAGGCTAAGACAGGAGAATTGCTTGAACCTGGGAGGCAGAGGTCGCAGTGAGCTGAGATTTGCACCATTGCACTCCAGCCTGGGTGACAGAGCAAGACTAAGCCTGAACTGTTTTTCCAATCCATTGACTGTGTGTGTTTGTGTATACTGAGGTGACTCGACTTCACCTCCCTGTGCAGTGCGTCCCTCCTGCTCCGTGACCTATGGGATGGGGATGGGGACTCCTGCTCCGAGGGCAGACGCGACCTCCTGCGAGCCACATGCTTGGAGCTGTTGAGGGACCACAGGCCCAGCTCTCATTAAATTCTTCACTTGTCTCTGTATTGCAGGAGGCCTCAGGAAAGGCAGGTTTCATGAATGAAATATCAAAGTGTTTACCAAGCAGAAAACACCTGACGTTGTCCTGGTTTCCTGGAGGCGACAGAGGCACCTGGTGGCCCTGGTTCCTCTGGGTGCTCCCTTGGGACCCTCTGGGCACAGCCTCATGGCTGGGGAGCCCCCCACCCCACCTGTCCCTGAGCATGGGGACCCGTGGGAGCCCTGTACTGAGCACCCCTGTGTGGGGACTCACCTAGCATAGGACAGGGCTGTGGTCACCTCAGATACAGAAGAGGAGCCGCTGGGTCACAGGGGCCAAGCCACAGCCCAGGGCCCCAGGGAAAAGGTAGTAGGGCCAGGAGGGGGTCCAGGCAGGCTGGCTTGGAGCCTACCGCAGGCCTCAGCTCTCCTGGTGGACAAGGATCAGGGCAGTTTTTAGGTGGACAGAGGCAGGAAAGCCTCTCAGGGCTGGGCACTGAGCGGACCCTCATCTCTAGCCTCCCACCTTCCCTGTGAGATGGGCATCGTCCTGTTCCCCAGCCAAGGAAACCAAGGCTCTGAGGTCACCCAAGGCCCCATGGAAGTGGGAGAGGACAAGGAAGGGCGGAAGGGTGGACAGGCCAGGCTGATCTCTTGTGTTTCTCTGTCGCTGGCTTCCTGTACCCCCCGCCCCGTTCTTTCTCTCTTTCTCCCCTGACCCACACCTTCCCCACTGGCTTCTGGCCCCTCTCCTAGCCCCTTCCTGCTGCCTGGGCACCTGGCCATTCTCTGGGCAGCAACCCAGGGGCTGGCTGGGCTCCAGGCATCTATTTTGCTCCGGCCCAGACACAGAGGCAGAGCAGGAGCCCCTGTGCGTGGGGAGCAGCGGCAGAGCCAGAACGCAGCGGGAGGGTGCTGGCCTGGGCCTGAACCTGAGAGGGAAGTTCGGGTTTTCAAAGCAAAGGCATGCTGAATGTTTTACTTCAGGTGTTTTCTTGTTCTTCTCACTGGCTGGCATCTCCCTCCCTCCCAGGTCACAAAAAGACATTCCATCAAAAGCAAAGAGGTGATGGCGCAGTTTTAAGTGTCAAAACTCCAACAACGTGATCACGTTGAGTTCTCTGAGGCCTGTCAGGTCAGGTCAGTGTTCCCATTTACGACCGAGAAAACCGAGGCCGAGGTGGACGCGAACTGTTGGAGGCCACAAGTTCATTCCATTACTAAGTCCCAGACCTGCTGACCTCCAGCCCTTCCTCTTCCCCACAATCCCATGACAGCTCTAAACTCAGCTCTGGGTTTTTTTGGTCTTTAAGACAATGATAATCTGTGAAGTAAGTTGGGAAGGTCCCTAGGGGACCAGCTGGGTACAAGGAAGGAAGCCAGTCCCTGTTGGTGGTCACTTCCTGAATGTGGTGGTGGCCAGTACTAGGGTGAATGACCCTCTGAGGGGCAAGATGAAATGCTGATATATGACTTCCCTGGACTCAGCCAGCGCTGTCTCCAGCTGCCAAGAGGATGACCAGACTCCAGGACCTTTTCTTACCCAGAAAGCCCCGGTGCTCCCTTCAAGAAGAGCAGTCAATCTCCGTGACTTTCTTTTCGGGGTCAAGGGGTCTTCAGGTTGCTCTGGGTCCAGCTCCACCTGATGGAATTCCGCCCCAACACCTGGGGATGAGCCCAACCCCTGCCTCTCCCTTCTGGGCAGGACTGGGGACTGTGGTTCACTCTCTGTAGGGAAAGCATCCCTGGGAGGCTCTGGGGACCTCAGGGAAGGGGCTCACGGGGGCCAGTCCTTGCCCTCCTATAGAGCCAGCGTCCCTTTGAGCTTGCCTCTGGGGCCTTGTGGGACAAAGTCCAGGAAATCAGAGCTGATAAGGCCAGTTTCATGGGTCATGATCAGGATTTGAGAGCTGGAGTGTCTGATCCTGTCCATGCTTGGCTATTATTAGTCCTCGGACTTTCTTTGTGCCTCATTTTCTGCCTCTGTAAAATGGGGATTATCACTGCTTTCTGGTAGGCTTGTTGTGGGCAGTAAATGGATGAGTGCGAGTGAGTTCCTGACGGCAGTGCCCGGTGCCTCGACGGTCAGCGTTCGGTGAGCCGCAGCGTTGTTGTTATTGTTCTTATTTGGCACCACGTTTCCAAGCGCAGGTTGCAGGATGACAGCTTGGGGAAGTAGTTGGAGCTCCTGGCCTTCATGCTTAATGCATCTAAGTTTAGGGCTTGGAGCAGGAGAGGACGTCGCCATGTGGAGGCAGAGACTTAGTTGTCTGCATCCAACTGAGATGCACGGAAATGCTTCCATTGGCAACTGGGGAGAAGGGATGAGGACAGGGCCAGATGCGCCACCCCCCCAGCCCCTCAAGGAATAAGGAAGTGAGGTGGGGGCATAGAAGGGCAGCAGCAGGGGCGGCTGGCCAGAGGGGCTTCCTTCAGCCCCCACACCTTCCTCCCATTGAGTGAGTCAACCTGGGCAGGCCCCAGAAGCTGGAACATTGAAAAGAACATTAGTGGCCAGGCGCAGTGGCTCACGCCTATAATCTTGGCATTTTGGGAGGCTGAGGCGGGTGGATCACAAGGTCAGGAGTTCGAGATCAGCCTGACCCATATGGTGAAACCTTGTCTCTACTAAAAATACAAAAATTAGCCAGGCATGGTGGCGTGCACCTATAATCCCAGCTACTTGGGAGGCTGAGGTAGGAGACTCGCTTGAACCTGGGAGGTAGAGGTTGTGGTGAGCCGAGAGCACGCCACTGCACTCCAGCCTGGGCAAGAGCATGTCCTCCATTTTACAGATGAGGCCCCAAGAGCAGAAGATCCTTGCACAAGTTTATGCAGCAAATCACTGTCCAGGCTGGTTGAGGCCCCAGGTTTCCTGACTCCCTGTCCAGTGTCCTTTCTCCTTAGAGAGTCAGGAGAGATGAAGTTGGGAGGGGCAGGGCTGACCCCAGGGCTCCTTAACCTAGGGGTCTTGAGAGGGGCAGGGCTGACCTCTGGGGCTCCTTAGGATTCATCAACCCAGGGGTCTCTGAGTGGAGCTTATGACCTGGACCTCATTATCAGGGGGGATGAATCACTCCTGCCAGACAGTGAGGATGCTGAGGCTGAGAGAGGGCCAGGCTGGCTCAGGTGGCTTGGCATGTAAGCAACAGGCAGGATCTTAGGTCAAGAGCTCTTATCTCCAAGCACAGCCAGCATCCCTGTGCTGATCCCTTTCATTTAAAATCTCACCTAGAGCTTTGGAGACAAAGCCAATTTTATTACAGCTTCCACATCTTGCACAAACCATGCCCACACACCTGTCATCTTGTAATTATTCTTGTTCCTCTCTCCGTCTCTGGGGCTTCGAGGCTCCTCCCGGCTTGCACAGCCTCTCCTCCCACTGCCAGGCTCCCAGGGCTAACCCTCAGTGTGCCATAAAGTGCTGCATTATTTATTTCCTAATAAAAAGACAACTTGGGTGACCCAATGGGAGATTAAAACAGATTTACTATGAGATGATTGATCGTAAAACTGCAGGTGAAATCAACACAAGACGAGGTAGGGAGAGGGAGCCAGAAAGTAAAGGACAGGAGCCGCTGGTGACATTAGTCAAGGGGGTTCACATTCGCACAGGTGACCAGGAGTACTGTGGCCTTCAGGCTTCCTCTTGGAGAAGGCTGTGCGGGATGCCTGGACCCCAATCTCCTGCTGTGTGGCTCCAGATGCTTCCCTTCTACTCTTGAACCTCAGCTTCCCTATTTATTGAATGCAGAGACTGGAGTAGGAAGTAGGGGCTTCTCGCTTGGTAAGAGTGGAAAGAGCATGGTCTTTGGCACCAGATAAGCTGGGGCTTGGGCTCCAGCCTGCTGGGTCCCAGGAGAGGCCTTAGGCAGAGCACTTCTCGAAAGTGCCCTTTTCTTCCCATGGAGATGGCAGTAATAATGGTAATGATAATGGTGATGATGATGATGATGATGACAATGATTCTAGTAATAATAATAATAGTGATAACATAGCTAATCGATGAATATCGAGGGCTTAACTACACTTTAATACACTTAGAAAAGCACCCCGTGTTCTTAGTCTTTCCCTTACATAGAATCATATAGCCCTCATAACAACCCTGTGGGTACTATTGTTATTTCCATCTTGCAGAGGAGGTGCGTTTCCCCATGAGGTATGGTGGCACCCAGAGAGCAGATTGCTGGCAAGACTGTTTGGCACCACAGTGGGTTTCCTGCTTGCCAACCGCAGCTTGTGGACTCTCAGAAGCTTCTTTACTATTCAGTGACTACAGACATTCCCTCTCCAGTGAGATCTGAATCATAGCAGGGGAGTGGGAGCTCTTTCAACTTTGTTTATTCCTTGAGTACTCTGCCTCAACTCCACATATTGGCTATGTCTGTCTAGCATTCTCTTTACTCCATAGTAATTAATCCCATCATTAGGCAATCATTCTTCTCTCTCTCTTTTTTTTTTTTTGAGAGGGGGTCTCATTCTGTTGCCCAGGCTGGAGTGCAGTGGTAAGATCATGGCTCACCACAGCTTTGAGCTCTCGGGCTTGGTAATTCTCCCACCTTAGTCTCCTGAGTAGCTAGGATTATAGGCTTGAGGCACTGTGCCCAGCTCTAGGAAATAATTCTTTATATGAAGCTTTTCCTGATAAAATTATGTGTGATTCTACCTTCTGACTAGATCCCAGCTGACATAGAATTGGTACTAAGACTAGTGCTGGGATATAGACTAGCAAAGATGGTATTTATAATATTTTAAAAGTAAACTTAAAATGATAACTATTCCTAGCTCATGAGTCATGCAAAAATAAACCGTGGATTAGATTTGGCCCTCAGGCCATAGTTTGACAACCCCTGGCTTGGAGAGACTGTCTCATATAGTTTGGATCTGTGTCCTCACAAAATCTCATGTTGAATTTTAATCCCCTGTGCTGGAGGTGGGGCCTGGTGGGAGGTGATTGGATCATGGGGTCAAAGTTTCCATGAATGGATTAGCACCATCCTGTAGGTGTTGTTCTTGTGATAGTGAGTGTGTGAGTTATCACGACATCTGGTTGTTTAAAAGTGTGTTTCACCTTCCCCATCTCTCTTCCTCCTGCTCCAGCCATGTAAGATGTACCAGCTTCCCCTTTGCCTTCCACCATGATTGTATGTTTCCTGAAGCCTCCCTAGAAGCTGATGCTCCATATTTCCTGTACAGCCTGAAGAATCATGAGCAAACCAAACTTCTTTTCCTTACAAATTACCCAGTCTCAGGTATTTCTTTATACAATTTTCTGTGAGAATGGACAGAAAATTGGTACCAGAAGTGGGGTATTGATATAAGGATGCCTGAAAATGTGGCTTTGGAACTGGGTAACAGGCAGAGGTTGGAAGAATTTATAGGGCTCAGAAGAAGACAGAAAGATGAGGAAAATTTGGAACTTCCTAGAGACTTGTTAAATTGTTGTGACCAAAATGCTGATAGTGATATGGACAACAAAGTCCAGGCTTAAGAGGTCTCAGATGGAGATGAGGAACTTATTGGGAATGGAGTACAGGTCACTTTTGCTATGCTTTAGCAAAGAGCTTGGCTGTATTATGCCCCTGCTCTAGGGATCTGCGGAACTTTGAACTTGAGAGTGATGATTTAGGGTATCTGGTGGAAGAAATTTCCAAGCCATAAAATATTCAAGAAGTAGCCTGGCTGCTTCTGACAACCTATGCTCATATGCTTGATCAATGTAATGACCTGAAACTGGAACTTATATTTAAAAGGGAAGTAAAGTGTAAAAGTTTGGAAAATTTGCAGCCTGGCTATGTGGTAGAAAAGAAAAATTCATTTTCAGGGGAGGAATTCAAGCATGTAACAGAAATTTGCCTAGGTAAAGAGGAGCCAATTGCTAATAGCCAAGACACTGGGGAAAGGGCTTCAAAGGCATTTCAGAGAACTTTGAGGCAGCCCCTCGTATCACAGTCCCAGAGGCCTAGGAAGACAGAATGGTTTAATGGGCTAGGCCCAGGGCCCCTGCTGCCCTGCACAGCCTCAGGATATCACTCCCTGCATCCCAGTCATTCCAGCTCCAGCTGTGGCTCAAGGGAGCCCAGGTACAGCTTGGGTTGCTGCTTCAGAGGGTGTAAGCCATAGCCTTGGTGGCTTCCATGTGGTATTAAGCCTGCATGTGTGTAGAGTACAAGAGTTGAGGCTTGGGAGCCTCTGCCTGAATTCCAGAAGAGGTATAGAAAAGCCTGGATGTCCAAGCAAAAGCTTGCTACAGCTAGTGTGGAGGGGAAATATGGAGTTGGAGTCCCCACAGAGTCCTCACTGGGGCACTAATACACTGACCACTGGGAAATACCCAGATCTTTTAGGGATCATTGGATACTGGCTGTGAATTGATGCTAAATCCTGAGGACCCAACATGCCACTGTGGTCCATGAATCCAACTGTGGATTACAATGGCCAGGGGATAGACAGAGTCTTATTTCAAATTCATCTCACAAGGGGTCCAGTTAGTTATTTCCTTTGTTTCTGAAAGCCCAATTGGAATAGACATCCAGAGCAGGTGGTAGAATTCCCACTTAGGCTCTCTGGCCCATGGGGTGATGATAGTATGGTAGGAAGGGCTATGTAGGAGGCCTTGGACCTTTCCCTCCCTAGAAAGATAGTAAACCTAAAATGATAATGCTTCCCTTGGGGGAAGAGGGATTGTGAAGATTAATGCTGCCATAAACTGGAAAGATGCAGGGATACTTCTAAATAGAGGATTATCAATCCAATTGACTTGCTCAGAAGTTAGATGGGTCTTGGAGAATTACCGTGGAAGGCTGTAAACTTAATCAGGTGGTTACTCCAATTGCAGCTACTTTTCCAGATATATTCATTTTACTGAAGCAAATCTGTATGGCTTCTGGCAGTTGGAATGTGACTACTGACCTGATTAATGCCTTTTCTCTATACCAATTTTGTAAGAACCACTAGAAGTATTTTTCTTTTAATTTGTCAACACCAATAGTGCACTGTCAGAATCTTGCCTAAGGGCTAAGCGAGGAGCTCCCCACTAAGAGGGGATGTCAGCTCCCCTGCTATCTCTCATTGCATAGTCTGCTGAGATCTTGGTGGTTTTGATATTCCACAAAACAACACACTTGTCTACTACATTGATGGCATTATGCTGATTTGATCCAATGAGAAGGAAATAGCTAACTAAAGATAGGACTAAATCCCACCAAAATCCAGTATGCTACCCCAGTGAAGTTTCTGGGGCTTTAATGGTACAAAGTATGTTGAGATATCTCCTCTGGCAGAAAGACAAACCCCTGCACCTTACATTACCTATCACGAAAAAAGAGGCAGAATGCTTCCTAGGCCTTTTGGATCTTGGAGGCAACATATACCACATTCGAATGTGCGACTTTGATCCAACAACAGGGTCAATCACCAATTTTGAGTGGAAACCATAGGAAGAGAAGTCTCTGTAGCAGTTCCAGGCAGCAGCACAAATGGTTTCACTCCTTTGGCCTTATGAGATAACAGTTGCAATGACACTCAAAGCATCTGTGGCCAAAAAGGATGCTGTTTAGAGCCTCTGGCCAGCACCAGTTGGAGAATCACACTGCAGACTTCTAGGATTTTGTAGCGAATCTATGCCCAGTGCCTGAGTTGGTCTCTCCTGACTCCCTGCTGTGTGGCACAGCCCTGCAGGTGTAGGTGCAAAGGGCAGGGCCAAGGAGCTTGTGCTGTTGGGGCCGACACCCTAGTGGTTAGGAGCACTGAGTTTCAGATGGCTGGCACAGAGTTTGAGTTCCAACTCTGTCACTAGCTGTGTGTCCTTATACAAGCTACTTTACCTCTCTGTGCCACATTTTTCCATCTGTAGAGTAGGGGCTAAGAGCGCCACATTATAGGGCTCTTGCAAGGATTGTCCTTGTAGAGCCATACTTTAAGCAGGCTTTTTTCTAGGTGCTCTGTTGAATTAACTCAATATTCCTCAAGTGACATTATGAAGAAGACACTATTATTATTCTCAGTTTTAGATGGGGACATTCAGCACAGAGCTGTTAGGTAACTCCCTCTGGATCCAAAGGTGTGAGTTGAGCTGGTCCTGGAACCCAGACCAGATGGATCTAGAATCTTCTATCTCAAATATTGGGCTACAGAATGCCCATCAGGTACTTAGTATGGGGCCTGGGCCATCCTAAGTCAGTTTCTTCAAGAATGGTCTGCATGCATGTGATCTGCCAGAATCACCTAGTTTGAGGACGGTATTTTCTGTTAAAAATACAGATTCTGGCCAGGCATGGTGGTTCATGCCTGTAATCCCAGCACCTTGGGAGGCTGAGGCGGGCGGATCACCTGAGGTGAGGAGTTCAAGACCAGCCTGACCAACATGGAGAAACCCTGTCTCTACCAAACATACAAAATTAGCTAGCCATGATAGCTCATGCCTGTAATCGCAGCTACTCAGGAGGCTGAGGCAGAAGAATCACTTGAACCTGGGAGGCGGAGGCTGCGGTGAGCTGAGATCACACCATTGCTCTCCAGTCTGGGCAACAAGAGTGAAACTCCATCTCAAAAAACAAAAAACCAAATACAGATTCCTCCCCACCCCACTCTAAGTCAGAATCTCTGGGTGGAGCCTGGGAGCCTGCATTTTGATACCCTCACCCCACTGCAGGTGATTTTTCAGCAAATGAAAGACAGAGAACCAAGGACTAAGAGTGCAATGAAATAGATTATGTTTTCATCTCATGCATTTTCAGCTAAAAAGTGGGAGCTCTGGGCTCTAGAATGAACCCTGCTGCAGAACTTACTTAGACGGGTCGCCTGCATTGCCTTGTCTGTTTTCCCACCTGTGTGGTGTGGATCTTGGTCCTCACTCTGCTCACCTTGCAGGAGGTGATGACGGATGAATGGAGAGTTTGAGTTCCAGCTCTGTTACTCACTAGCTATGCGTCTCTGTGCAGTTGCCTTACTTCTCTGTGCCACATCTCCTAATCTGAAGAGTGGGCCTAGGAGCTCTACATTGTAGGGCTGTTGCAAAGCTTGCCATTACAAAGCCACATTTTGTGTAGGCATTATTGTCAGACGTCTTTGGGTAACGGTGGGAACTGGAGTCACTCTGACTGGAGGCTGGAGGCCAGTGCTGCTGTAGCTGACTTCACTGACCATGTCATATGTCCTCTGAGCCTCAGTTTCTTCATCCAGGAGATGGGTATAATAATCCCTACCCTACATTGGTTATGGTGAGATTTAATAAGGCAGCAGACCTGAGAACACAAGGGAACACAAATCCCTGTCCCGCCATAAAATAGAATTTATTATGCACTTTATCTGTTCTAGTTTCCAAAACCTCCAGGGATGTCCAACATCCACAGGTAACTCTCATTCCAGAGTTTTTGCTGATGCTAGGATTGAATCAGAAAGGGATCTTTCTATCTCCCTTTTCCCAACTCAATGAGGAGCTGAAATACCTGCCCAGGTGCTGCTGGGATAGAAACCACAGCGGAACACAAACAGCAGCCTTAGATTTTATTAAGGTTGCATAGCGTCTGCTGAGCTGCAGTTAGCCTCATTTTCCATGCGTGTCCCACAACAACCTAAAGGCATAAACTCTGTCCCTTCCCTCTACTTCACCCCTCCCAAGCCTGACCCTGGGCCTAGACCCCGAGGAGCAGCAAGCCCGGTGATCTGCCTCCTCCTACATTTTCTGCTTGCTGAGCCAGGGAGGAAGGAGGAACAGAGTTCACTATAAGTGCCAGGACCCCAGCTCTGCTCTCTGGGTTTGTTACAAGAGAGATGTCTGAGGGTCATCGCAAAGTGCCTCAGTTTCCCCAAGGTGGTCTTTGGAAGGACAAAGAGGAAACAGCTCAGAGAGGCCTTGGCTGGAAAGGCAGTCTAGGCTTACTGATAGACCAGCTGTCCTCAGAGATGTCCCCATCCCAGCCCTGCCTCCTTTAGCCCCTGGAGTCATTGGAAGTGCAGTGTCCTTACCTTCCCTGTGTCCCTCCCTCACAAAAGCTGGGAGAAGACTTGGTCGGCCAGATTCTGGGCTCTCCACCTGTGAAGGCGGAGTCTGAGTGGTCACCTAGAGAGGAGGGAGGGGCCAGGCTTTGGAGCAGGACTCGCTGAAATCAGGACCCTCTGAAATCTAACCCTGGGCTGTTCCAGGATTCCAACACAGGAGAGCCTGGGGGATACCTGTGGGAAGCCAGAGCTCTTGTCTTGAAGCTGTGTTTTACCTTAGGCAGTGATTTTATTTAAGAAGGCTGGTAGGGGGAGAATGATGAAGGTTATTGGGGTGTTCTGAGCCTTAAATCAGGCCTTGGGGGCCACTGGTTGGCATCCTGACTCTACCACGTCCCGGCTGCGTAACCTCAGCCCTGTAACTTCACCTGTCTGATATTTGACTTCTTCATCTGTTAGATGGGACTGGCAATGCCCACCACGCAGGGCTGGTGTCGATGCAATGAGGTGTCTGCCAAGGGCCGGGTGGAGAGTCAGGCTCATGGTGGTCACCGGAGGGTGACCGGTTGCAGTCATCATGGTCTGTGGCTGCAGCCGCCCCTGGACCCCACCCAGAGGTCTCTGGACAGAAACAGTGGAGTTTACGTGCAAAGGAGCTGACAGAGAGGCTGTGAAGATGCAGGTATCATCTGCCTTTCTGGAAAACTCCTGACCTGGGCAACAATCTCAATACTGACCAGTCCTGACATCCCCACAGTGAGGATGGTGCACTACACCTGTTTGCAGTTACCTGGTGGGGGGCGGGGGGGCTGGGGAGGGTCGGTCAGGGGAAGAGCATGTGACTTCAGTGGAGGAAAACAACCTCAGAGTAGGCTTTTAACTCATGCTGTTCGCTTTGAGATGATTCTGAAAGTAATACATAAAGAAGAAAGTGTCAGTTGCCCAAAATCCCACTCCTTGGAGACGACCAATGTTTATATTACGGCCACTGCGAATGTATTTTAAGTTTTCTTCTATGTATATGACCATAAATCAAGTTCCCGTTTGTCTGTTATTCCAGCAGGTGAAAATGGCTCTGTAGTTTTTCACTAAATGTGGAGGCTTCATTTGGATGATCTGATTTGAAAGCAGTGAGGCCTCCTCAGAATTCACTGGTATGGGGTGTAGGGCAGCACAAAGAAATAACAGCCACCAAGCAGTGCAACTGAAACCAGGGACTGGAGAAGTCTTTGAGGCCAGTCTCAATCTGCCATCCATATCAGATGCAATGGACAGAGAGAACAGATGGAAAGATGGACGCTTCACCCTCCCACCTGCCACGTGAGTCACAGGGGCAGGTGCACTGACCGTGATCAAGCGACTTCTTGCCCAGGCAACTCCATGCACATGGGCAGCAGCAGGGAGATATTTATCCAGGCACAATTAATGAAGCTCCCGAGAAATGCAGGGGCAGCCACCTGCTGCCAGTGTGTGTGCGTGAGTGTGCACATACCCGTGTGAGTACGATTTGAAACTGGGGTCATCCTGCACATACAACTTTAAGTCCTTTTCCCTTCTCCTTTCATTGTAAGTGTTTGCCCCACATTATTCAACGTGGGCAGGAATTGGGGTTTGCATCCTAGGCACTGGCCGCAGGTGGGAGGCTGGGAAGCCGGTGTCTACTGAGTGCCGCATCGCCATCAGTGACAGGGAGCACATGTCACACGCGCTGTATACCAGGCCTTGTTTCAGATGCTTTATGTAGTGTATTAGCCTCATCCCTATTCTATAGGTGAGGAAACTCAGGCCCAGGGGTTAAATAGCTTCCCCAGGGCCACACAGCCAGGGACTAGCAGAGCCAGGATCTGAACCCAGCTGTCTGGCTGCAGAGCGCCCTACAGACCACACACCTGTGGCTTAAACAGCTTCCTCTTAGTCTTAACAGAGTTACTGCAAAGTAGATGGCAGGTGAAAAACATAAAAATCTTTACAAGTCCAGCATTGTGGTTTTTGTTTTCTTTTATTACAAATCAAGAGGGAATAGGGAAAGATTATGACTTAAGAACCCCGGGAAGCAGTGCTAGTGCTCCTATGATCAACTCAGCCTGCTAGGTCCTCTGGGTTCAGCTCTCTGTGGCTTCCTCTTGTGAGCTGGAAGCTGACATTGTCCTTAAAAATCCAACGTGGTGGTTGGGAGGAGAAATCGGCACAGGCTTTGGAGGGTGACTTGACCTCATGCATTAAGAACCTTAAAAACATGTGCATGCACTCGGTGTCCAAAACTCAGTTCCCCTTGGTGGGTTTCCCCCATGGGAACAAATTAAGAAGGGCACAAATTAAGGTGGTCACACATGGATTTTCTCCTGGTGTGCTTTGTAAACGCTTAACAGTTTAGACAACAAAGGCCCAACAGACCGGACCATGAACACCTGAGGGCAGAGCTGACACCTGCCCCACTCTCTGTTCTGACCTCACTTAATGGAGGGCCCAGCACACAGCAGGTCTTCAATTAGAATCTGTTGGAAATAGATGCTCGGTGCCACAAAGAAAAATCAGCACCGAGACAAAGGATCTTTCAGCAACACAATGTTCACTTTCTGGACGCAGGAAGGTTACCCTCACCAGCCATCATGCCGTGAGAGTGCAATGAACAAAGGAAAACACACAAATGTACCCCTTACGCATTTGGGGTCGTCCTTACTGCTGTGTCTGATCTCTGTTGGCTGGAACCAGACCTCACAAAACCTGATTGGCTAATAACTTAAAACTTTTCTAAACAGGTAAAAGCAGTGGAGAGCTGCACAGTGCCCGTAAGCCTGGCATGTCTAACAGCTATATAGAATAGCACTTAACCAAGAGTTATTAGCACACTTATTCTTTAACAAGAAAGGAAACTTTAAAAAGGAACTTTTCTACTTCCCACAGAATCGCAGGAGAAGAAACAGATGTGTAAATCTGTATACTGTAAGGCGGAAAAGACAGGTTTCAAAACTATATGTATAGCATGGTCCTTTTGTTTTTGGTTAAAAAAGGAGATAATAGTGTATTGATATGCACAGAAAAAGGCAGGCGGGCTATGCCTCCAAACGTGGGTGTAGCCATCTCCAGATGGAAGTGAGAGAATTTTACTTTCTTTTCTTTATTCTGTTCTGTAAAGACAAAATTATTTTCGCTACTTATAATCGAGATTTCTGGAGTGTTCTAAGCATGTTAATTCATTTCATCCATAGGTACTATTGTTATCTAAATTGCAGATAAGCAAACTGTAGGCTGAAGTATGCTTGATGGTAACTGGTGGTGCCAGGATTTGAACCCAGGCAGTAGCCCCTGTGCTGCTCCATTTCTGGGTGCACAAGCTGGGGAGGCAGGTCCTGTGTTCATCCCTTCCTCCAGGACACCTCTGACAGCGTTGAGAGTTCGGTTTTATGTCAAGCGGGTGTGACCGGTATAACGAGAACAGTAACAGTGGAAGATGTCCACTTTGGGAAAAGACCAGGAGCGAGAGAGCCCTGGTGCCCAGTGGGCGGGCTCTGTGCCACAGGCAGCTTTGGAGAGGTCAGGCAGTGGGGACTTGCTTCCCAGCTCAGCCCCAAAGGCTGCTGCCCTCACCGGGCCTGTGAAGCTGCTGCCTGTGGCTACTTTAGGGGAAATTCTGTCCTCTAGACTCTCCTCTTCATCAAAACCTACTTCCTCAGGTCTCTTTACCAGTTGCTGCCCTCCTGCCCTCACCTAGGCTTACCTGTGGCCAATACCTCGCATGGCAGCTCTTACCGTGGAGGCTCCAGCCCCAGCACCTCCCAGGGGGACTGACTGTGCCTTAGGCCTGTAGAGAAGGCACCACTGTGGAGTGAGCTGTGGGCAGCCTGGGCATCTGTGGGGACCAGCGTGGTGCTCTGGGCCCCATTCCTCAGAGGGGAGACTGGGCATCAAGGACAGAGAGTCACCCATCCGGGCCTGCGAATGGCAGAGCTGGGTTCTCTACAGATGTGTTCCCTGGCAAGAGTGAAACAAGCATAGGAGGTTCTGAGCAGCCAGCTGGGCGCTCCTTGGGCAAATTTCCCTGCAGACGCACTCCCGGGAGGGCGACTTTGTCCCGGGTCTTCCATGCTCACTACCGTTGATGCGCTGGGGAGAGGCTCTCATACATTCTCCCAGGAATCTCTGGAGGTGAGGACCACGACCTCCATTTACAGAGGAGGAAACTGAGGCTCAAAGAGGGGCAGTGGCTCCTCCAAGAAAGCACAGCAAGCAGGGAGGGAGCCAGGATTCACCCGGGCCTGCTAAGCAGGGAGGGAGGGAGCCAGGATTCACCCGGGCCTGCTGGATGACAGGGACTGGGTCCTCCCTCGAGCCCTGGCTGGGACACACTGGGCGGGTGGTCCAGCTAGCACTGGTCATTTGCAGGACAAATGGCAGTGGGGAGAGGAGGGAACTCACATCATCTGGGCACCCACCAGGTCTTGGCTTAGCTGTCACCTCCTCAGGGAAGCCCTGGCGACCTTGTCTATAACGCCATGCCTCAGCATCACTCTTTCGTTCAACGCTTTTTCATTGTGCCTTCATAGCACGTGCATTCCCGTGTCACAGCCCTTGGCACTGCATGGCTTAGACATCATCTGTCTCCCCGGCTACTCTGAGATCCATGAGGCTCACTTTGCTCAGAGTCGTGTCCCCAGGTTCGTGTCCTCAGGGCCTGGAACCGTGTGTGCCTGGATCAGAATAGATGCTCAATGAATTTGTATGAAGAGCCGGAAACATTCCCCGCCATCTTTGCTTGGATTCTCTCACCAACCCTGCCAGGTAATCCCCATGTTACAGATGAGCAGGGGAGACCAGAGAAGTAACGTGCTGTGCCCAAGGCCACCCCCTGCATTGTGTGCTGGAGGCAGGATTCACACTCCCAAACCAGGGCTCCTTCATCTGGAAATCAGGACCACCACGTGAGGGGATCCCCTGAGCAGGAGGGGCAGAGTAAAGCATCTGGGGCTGGCAGGATCCCTGAAAGCCCAGTCCTGGGCAGAAGCAGGAGCTCCAGAGCTGCTTCCCAGGCTGCTGAGAAGTCCCTCCTGCCCTAGTTTTTTCAAAATAGAAGGTCCCTGGGCAGCGCTGTTCAAAGGGGATGGGGGGAGTTCAAAGCAAACAGACCCCAGATTGCAGAGTCCCGAGCTCTGTTTGCAAAGACACTGTATGCCTTGGGGACTCAGTCAGAGGGAGGGGGTGATCAGCACAGCCAGGGGCCAGGTCTGCCTGCCAAGCAGGGCCACGCTGAGCCCGACAGGGTGGGTTAGACTCCTGCACTTTTGGGGTTGTTCGTTCCCAGAGGAGGCATGGAGTTAGGGCTGGAGGTCACTGAAGCTGTGGGTGCAGAAAGAACAGTAGGTCTGATCTCATGTGGAGCTGGGTTTAAATCTCCATTCTGCCATCCGCTAGGTTTGTGATGCTGGGTAGCTTCCTTCAGATCTCTAAACCTCAGTTTCTCTATCTGTAAAATGGGGAATCTTCCTGAGACTGTCATAAGAAGTAAGGGAATGTAGGTTAAAGAGCCTGGCGTGTCGGAGTCGCTCAGTAAACCTGAGATCCCCTCCCCTCCAGCAAAGGAGAAATAGGAGGTACGTTCTGTTTAGTTCAAAACAGTGCAAGCAGAAGTTGGAGGGTGTGGCTTTGTACAGGTGCACAGAAGCAAGATGAGGCCTCTTGGGCTCACTTTACAGATGGGGAAATGGAGGCTGACATCATGGCTTGCCCAATGGCACAGAGCCATGGACACAGGGCAGGATGAGAGTCTAGGCCTCCTGATCTCCCATCCAGGGTCATCCACTCTTCAGAGGCAGGAAAGGGGGAGGGAGAAAAACAACCTGCTGTGTGGCCTGGGGTATCCCTTGCCCTTTCTGGGCCTCAGTTTCCTTACAGGTACTACTGTGGGTACACGAAGGTTTCCCAAAGGCCTGGCGGGCCTGGACAGTCTGGAAGTCTGAAGAGGGTGATGTGCCCACTGTTCTTGGCCCACTCTCATGCCCAGACCAGTGCCAGGTGTGGGAAGTGTCAGGAAGGGGAGGAGGCTGGGAGAAGGCTGGAACCTCAGTCTCCTGTGCAGGTTGAGGCCAGCCCTTCACCCCATATCCTGGCACAGGGTGGACTGAAGCCCTCACAGGGGAGCAGGGTGTTTGCTGCTGGCTAACCCGGCCCTATCCATGGCCTGGCCTAACCCCAGGCCCTGCTCTCTAGCCCTTCTTACTCTGGGCCTCTACTATCTCCACGAGACCTGGTACCTTCCTGAACCCATCAGTGCCATCACCTACGCATCTGTTCTCAGCTGGCCACACACTCCCCTCCCCCTCCTTGGGTGCCTTCCTGTGACACTCATTCTCCTCCACCCAGTTGTGTCCCTGGTCCTAAAACCACCTACTTGGCTGTCTCCTCCCACCTGGAGCTGCAAAAGCCTTCTACCACTGACCCCCAGTGGCAATGAGGAAGGTGACACTCACTCCTGAGCTCAGGCAGGGGTCTGAAGAGGACCTCACTGTTCTGGTGGGTGGTGATGATGACGGTGACCACCAGGCAATGGTCATTCATTCAATAAATATTTATTGAACACCTACTATGTGCCAGGCACCCTTTTAGGTGCTAGGGATGCACCAAAGGACAAATAATCACTGCCCTGGAGTTGATATTCCTCTGTATGTGTTTACATAGACAACACACAGTAAGTCAATTATGCTATGTATTTGGAGAGGGTAAGGGCAAGATAAGGGGGATTGGAGGAGCTGGGGGAGCAGCTGCAGCTTAAAGAGGCATGGCCAAGAGGGGGCGTGGCCAAGAGGGGCCGTAGCTAGGGGGCTTTTGAGGGAAGACAGGAAGGAGCAGAGGAAGCGCTTTTCACCTGCAGTGGCTGTTCACAGCCATGTGCTGATCGCGGCTGGGCGGGGCGTGCATCTTTGAGCTGGGAATTTTACATACCTGAATTCAGGCTGCCATCCCCTCTCACCCGACGGATGCAGACGCTCCTGTCTGTCCTCCCCACGTCCTGTGTTGCTCCCCACCAAACCATTTTCTCCACGGCAACCAGAGTGAAGACTTGACACACATCTAATCCTGTCACTCTACCGACTAAAACTGTCCCGTGATTCTTCATTACCCTCAGAACGAAGTCCAAAGTCCCGACAACTTGCTTCTCAGAGCCCTCTATTATCTGGCCTAGACTTGACCAGGCTCACTGGTCTTCAAAGTGCTGAGCTCAGCCTCCTCCAGGAAGTCCTCCTGTCTTCCCTGGTTCTTTTGGACTATTCCTACAGGGCCCTGTGCTTCCCCCAGCAGAGCACTTCATCTTGAGTGGTAACTGCTCATTCCTGCCGGTCGGTGGATCCCAGAGGAAGGGCTGGCGCTTGTCCTCTTCATTCTTAGACTCTTAGCACCAAGCACAGAGCTGGGCACACAGTAGG
The DNA here is from genome assembly GCF_030222135.1 of Aotus nancymaae. Lineage (NCBI taxonomy): Eukaryota > Metazoa > Chordata > Mammalia > Primates > Aotidae > Aotus > Aotus nancymaae. The sequence goes on from NW_026988467.1 coordinate 25,996,727, forward strand.
AGCAGAGTGAATCTCTGCTGACTGCAGAGAGGCAGATGATCAGAGCGACCAGAGAGTGAGCGAACACACAGCGAGCTCGTTCATCATCCCTTCCCTAGGGACAGGCGGAAGGCGTCCATGGACGGGGGAGAAAGTACTCAGCATCCAGAAACTCATTTGATTTAATTTCACGATTGTTTAGGCCTTTTTTCTTCCTTGACAACTATGGATTGGGACATAATCTGAAAATCAATCTTTCTCTCTCTCTCCAAGTTCACCCAGGCCCCCTGCTTGGCTCCAGTGACAGTCTGTGGGAGCCAGCAGACTGTTCACACCATCCTGTTGGTGGTGACAGACAGATGTTTTTCTGGATAGTGAAGCAGGGACTCCTCTTCCTCCCCTGGCCTGGAGCTCCTGGTGAGAGCTCAGAGGGGACCTGGACACAGCACAGGGGAGCAGCAGGGAGCTTCGAGATGCCCTGGGTGCCAGGAGGTGGGAGATGTTGTGTCTGTCCTCACGGTTATGGTGATAACACGCCAGGTACAGGTGGGTGCTCCCAGGGCCTCTGCTCCTTTGAGACCCTTCTCCTGGTGCCAGGACGCTGGGGACCTCCCTGCCACCTGTGAATAGGTGAGGATGGGCTGGTGAGGACACCCCAGATGCTGGCGGGCAGTTTCTGACACACAGATTGAAGGTAGAATCTAGCTTGAAGCTCATGTCGAGGACATTCTGGCCTGGATACTTCTGACTCATAGCTGAGTCTTGCCAAAATCTCTCTCCTGTTGGCCTGGGAAGTAGCCCTGGAGGTGCAGGGGTCACAGACTAGTGGTTGGCGGGTAGGGGTGAGTAGGTCACATAAATGAGTGAGGGGTGAAGGCAGTGGGGATAACAGGCCGAGGAGGGAACCGTGGCCAGTGGGAGAGGGCAGGTCCCATCAGAGGAGGACAAGAGGGAGTACAGGGCTGTCCCTGCTCTGAGCCGGCTTGATCTAAGGACTTCACCTGTGTTAAACCCATTTATTGCTCATTGCTCAGGACACCCCTGTGCAGTAGGAGCTGGTGATATACCCATCATACAGATGATACCCCTGCAGCCCCGGAGTTGTCACTTGCCCAAGGTCACCCAGGCATCTGGCTCCGAAGCCCAAGATGCTCTTGAAGATGAGCTTGGCTCTAGGTAATTGTAACCATGTGGAACTGTTAGCATTCAGGGCCTTGAATTCCTGATTTTTTAAGAGAAATTGGAGATCTTGATTTTTTGAAATTTCTAGGTTTTTTTTTTTTTTTTTTGAGACGAAGTCTCGCTCTGTTGCCAGGCTAGAGTGCAGTGATGTGATCTCAGCTCACTGCAACCTCTGCCTCCAGGGTTCAAGTATTTCTCCTGCCTCAGCCTCCTGAGTAGCTGGGATTACAGGCACATGCCACCATGCCTGGCTAATGTTTTGTATTTTTAGTAGAGACAAGGTTTCACCATGTTGGCCAGGATGGTCTCAATCTCTTGACCTTGTGAGCCACCTGCCTCAGCCTCCCAAAGTGCTGGGATTATAAGTGTGAGACACTGTACCCGACTGAAATTTCTAGGTTTTTATTACAAGTTGGATGTCAAACAAATTTCATCTTGGGAGCAGTATTCTGCTCGATGCTGCCAGTTTGCAATTTCTGTGAGTGGAAAGATTCTTAGACTTCTTATCAAAGGGCCATGACTTAGAGGCAATGAGCCTCAAGCTCAAATTTCAAATGTGCACTTGCTTTCTCTGAGCCTGTTTCCCTACTTGTAACCCTTGCCTCGTAGGGCTGCTGTGAGCAGCAGATGGTCTACACACGACAAGTGTGATCATGGTCGACACATGACAAGTGCTGGACCCACACTGGGCCATGCTGATATCTTCATTGATTCCCTGGCTCTTCCAGGCCCTCCCTGCAGAGCTCAAGAAAAAAGCACCTTTTCTGCCTGCTGGGCCCCTCTGCCCACGGCACCAAAAAGTTTTTATTCCCTGTCCAGTGTGCTTCAGGGCCTGGCTCAGACTTACTTTTCTCCATGAAGCATTCCTAACCCCCAGCCAGAGGAGCCCTACACCCACCTGCCTCTTCTCACTCTGTCCTCACCATACACAATTATCCCTGTTTCAGAGCTGGTGAGACTGAGGCTCAGAGAGGTTGTCACTGTCCAAGATCACACAGCGAAAAGGTGGCTGAGGCAGAGCCTGAGGAGCCAGCCTTTCTCCCCTCCCCTTCCTCCCAGTTCTGATCCCTGAATTCCTGGAGAACAAAGCCCCTAACTGCCTGCTTCTGGTCAGCATCACCAACACCACCAGGGCCCAGGACTTGGCTTGGGAGTTGAGGGAAACAGCCTCCATGCACTGGGCTCAGGGAGAAAAGCTTCCTGGACTGCACACAAGGAGACCTGATTCTGGCCTGGAGTCAGCTCCCACTTCTCTGGGAGAATAACCTGCCCGGAACAGCAGGTTCCAAGGAAAGCTGCATTCCAAGAGATGCTAACAGGTGTTTTTCAGAAGATGATTCTATGGTCAAGTCAGTTTGCATAACTTTGTTAGTTTTTTGCCCCGTAATTAGCCATCTCAGAATCCGATGGATTCAATGGCGAACGTGCATTTTTCTTGCTCATGGCTGGCTCCCCAGCGTGGGTGAAGCAGCTTTGCTCCAGGGTACAGGAGGTTCTGGGTCTTTTCTCGGTTCTCTCCTTGAAGCAGCAGCTCTTCATGGCTCTTTGAACATGCTCATCCACAGTGAATGATGGGAGCACCAGAGGGTGAGCAGGAACAGTCAATGACTGTTTTTCAAACATAATTTTGTCTTTAAAAAATTTTAAATTTACATACAAAATCCACCTTTTTTGATGTATATGTCTATGAGTTTTTTTTTTTTAAATTTTACTTGAAGTTCCAGGATACAAGTGCAAAACGTGTAGGTTTGTTACATAGAAATACATGTACCGTGGTGGTTTGCTGCACCTATCAACCCGTCATCTAGGTTTTAAGCCCTGCCTGCATTAGCTGTGTTTCCTAATGCTCTTCCTCCCCTCGCTCCCCACCCTCTGGTCTATGAGTTTTAACACATGCATGCATTCCTGTAACTGCCACTAGAATCAGGACACAGAAGGGTTCTATCACACCCCAGGTTTCCCAAGCTGTCCCTTTGCGGTTACACTGTTTCCCTGCTACTAAGCCTTGTCAATCACTGATCTGTTCTCTGTGCCTATAGTTTTGCCTTTTCCAGAATGTCACACAAGTGGACTCATATATGTGGTGTTCTGAGTCTGGCTTCTTTCACTCAGCACATTTATTTATTTATTTGTATTGATTGATACAAAATATTTTACATGTTTATAGTATACATGTGAGTATTTGTTAAATGCATAAAATGTGTTATCAAGTCAGGGCATTTGCTTTATCCATTATCTTGAGTGCTTATCACTTCCGTGTGTTGGTAATATTTCAAGTTATTTCTTCCAGCTACTTTGAAATATACAGAACATTGTTGCTAACTATACTCACCCTATTCTGCTTTTGAATGCTGGGGCTTATTTCTTCTGTAATTATATGTTTGCACTCACCAATCAACCTCTCATTATCGCCCCCTCCCACCTACACATGCTTCCCAGATTCTCATATCTATCATTCTACTATCTCCACGAGAACAACTTTTTAAGCTCCCACATATGAGTGAGAACGTGTAGTATCTACCGTTCTGTGCCTGGCTTATTTCACTTAACATAATGATCTCCAGTTCCATCCACATTGCTGCAAATGACAGGATTTCATTCTTTTTTTTTAAATGGTTGACTAGTATTCCATTCTGTATCTATACCACATTTTCTTTATTCAGTTGTCTGTCAATGAACACTTAGGTTGAGTCCGTATCTTTGCTACTGTGAATAATGCTGCCATAAACACGCAAGTGCAGGTATCCCTTTGAGAAACAGATTTCTTTCCTTTTAGATAAATACCCAGTAGTGGGATTGCTGGATCATGTGATAATTCTATTTTTAGCTTTTTGAGAAATCGCCGTACTGTTTTCTGTAGTGGTTGTATGAATTTACACTTCCACCAACAGTGTATAAGAGTTCCCTTTTCTCCACATTCTCATCAACATCTGTTAGTTTTTGTCTTTTAGTAGTTGCCATTCTAACTGGGATAAGATGGTATCTCATTGTGGTTTAGATTTGCATTTCCCCAATGACTAGTGCTGTTGACCATTTTAAAATATACCCGTTGGGGCCAAGAATGGTGGCTCACACCTATAATCCCAACACTTTGGGAGGCTGAGGCGGGTGGATCATGAGGTGAAGAGATCGAGACCATCCTGGCCAACATGGTGAAACTCCGTCTCAACTAAAATACAAAAAATCAGTTGGGTGTGGTGGTGCATGCCTGTATTCCCAGCTACTTGGGAGGCTGAGGCAGGGGAATTGCTTGAACCTGGGAGGTGGAGGTTGCAGTGAACCAAGACTGTGACACTGCACTCCAGCCTGGTGACAGAGTGAGACTCTGTCTCAAAAAAACCCAAAAAACAAAAAACAAAAAACCTGTTGTCCATTTGTATGTCTTATTTTGAGAAATACCTGTTCATGTCCTTCACCCACTTTTTAATGGAATTATTTGTTTTTTTAAATTGTTGAGTTGTTTGAGTTCTTTGTAAATTCTGGATATTAGTCCTTTGTTGGGTGAAGAGTTTGCAAACATTTTCTTCAGCAGGTTATCTCTTCAGTCTGTCAACTGTTTCCTTTGCTGTGAAGAAGCTTTTTAGTTTAATATAGTCTCATTTGTTTATTTTTGTTATAGTTGTCTGCGCTTTTGTGGTTTTAATAAAAAATCTTTGCCTAGAACAATATCTTGAAGTGTTTTCTGCATGTTTTCTTTTTTAGTAGTTGAATAGCTTCGGGTCTTGCATTTAAGTCTTTAATCTATCCTAAGTTGACTTTGTATATGGGGAGAGATAGAGAATCTCGTCTCATTCTTTTGCACGTGGATATCCAATTTTCCCAGCAACATTTATTAAAGAGGGAGTCCTTTCCTCAGTGTATGTTCTTGGCACCTTTATTAAAAGTCAGTTCGCTGCATATATGTGGATTTATTTCTGAACTATTCTGTTCCATTGGTCTATGTGTCTGTTTTTATGCCAATACCATGCTTTTTTGGTTACTATAGCCTTGTAATATGTTTTGAAGTTAGGTAGCATGGTAGCTCCAGATTTTTCCCCTTTTGCTCAGGATTACTTTGGCTAGTGGGCTCTTTTTTGGGTTCCATTTGAATTTCAAGATTGTTTCTACTAATTCTGTGAAAAATGACATTGGTATTTTGATAGGGATTGCACTGAATCTGTAGATTGCTTTGGACAGTATGGCCTTTTTAATGATATTAATTCTTCTGATTCCTGAGCATGAGATATCTTTCCATTTGTTTGTGTATTCTTTAATTTCTTGCATCAGTGTTTTGTAGTTTTCCTTGTAAAGATCTTTTACCTCTTTGGTGAAATTTATTTCTAGGTATTTTATTTTTTTGGTAGCTATTGTAAATGGGATTGCATTCTAGATTTTTCTCCCATCTAGTTCATCATTGGTGTATAGAAACACTACTGATTCTTGTATGTTGATTTTGTATCTTACAACTTTACTGAATTTATTGAACAAATCTAGAACTTTTTTAGTGAAGTTTAGGTTTTTCTCAACATAAGATCCTATTATCAGCAAAAGGGGGCAATTTGACTTCTTCTTTTCCAACTTAAATGCCTTTCATTTCCTTCTCTTGCCTGATTGCTCTGGCTAGGACTTCCAGTATTATGTTGATTAGGAATGGTGAAAGCAGGCATCCTTGTCTTGTTCCAGATCCCAGAGGAAAGGCTTTCAGCTTTTCCCCTTTCAGTACGATACTCTGTTCCTAGTTGGTTGAGAGTTTTTATATGAAGAGATGTTAAATTTCCTCAAATGCTTTTTCTGCATCTATTGAGATGATCATTTGGTTTTTGTCCCTCATTCTGTTGATGTGATATATTATGTTTATTGATTTGCATATGTTGAATAATCCTTGCGTTCCTGAAATAAGTCCCACCTGATCATGGTGTATTATCTTTCTGATGTGCTGTTGGATTTGATTTGCTAGTATTTTATTGAGGAATTCGTGTCTATGTTCATCAAATATATTGGCCTGTCATTTTCTTTTGTTGTTTCCTTATCTGGTTTTGGTATCAGGGTAATGCTGGCTTTGTAGACTGAGTTAGGAAGAGTTATCTCCAATTCAATTTTTTGTAATAGTTTCAAGAGGATTGGTATTTGTTCTTCTTTATATGTTTGGTAGAATTTGACTTTAAATCAGTCTAGTCATGGGCATTTCTTTGTTGAGAGACTTTTATTACTGATTTAGTCTCACTATTCATAATTGGTCTCTTCAGGTTTTCTATTTCGTCTGGGTTTAATCTTGGTAGGTTATATATTTCCATGAATTTATATATTTCCTCTAGATTCCAGTTTGCCAATGTATAGTTTTTTATAATAGTCTCTGGTGGTCTTTTGCGTTTCATGGTATCAGTTGCAATGTCTTCTTTTTCATTTTTGATTTTGCTTACTTGGTTCTTTTCTTGATTAGTCTAGCTAGTGATTTATCAATTTTGTTTATATTTTTGAATAACCAGTTGTTTGTTTTGTTAATCCTTTGTATCACTTCTTAGTCTCTGTTTCCTTTAGTTCTACTCTGATCTTTTTTATTCATTTCCTTTTGCTAATTTTGAGTTTGGTTTGTTCTTGCTTTTCTAGTTCCTTGAGGTGCATTGTTAGGTTGTTTATTTGAAATATTTCTACTTTATTGACGTTGGTGTTGACTGCTATGAACGTCCCTCTTAGTCCTGCTTTTGCTGCATCCCACAGGTTTTGGCACGTTGTGTTCCCATTTCCATTTGTTTCAAGAATTATTTGATTTCCATCTTAATTTCCACGGATTTGTGTAGTTTCCAAAGTTCCTATTTATACTGATTTCTATCTTCTGTAGTTGTATCAAATGTTCTGTAAATATCCGATAGGTCTATTTGGTCTAAAGTCCAGTTTAAATCCAATGGTTCTCTGTTGATTTTTTTGTCTCAGTGGTCTGTCTAATGCTGAGTGTAGGATGTTGAAGTCCCCCATTATTATTGTATTGGAGTCTCTCTCTCTTTGGCTCTAGTAATATTACTTTAAGAACCAGAGTGCTTTTTTCACGTTTTCTGTGTCCTTACATTAATACGTATATCTGTTCATCTGCTGTAACAGTTGCTTTTTCCAGTTTTTTGAATTTACTTTCGTAGGGGAGGACTTTTTCCTGAAGCTGTATATATATTGTATATGTTGTTGGTTGGATAGGACACTTTGGCATTTTTTTTGTTTTTTAAGCGTGCAGTCAACCTTATAAGGTTCAGGCCACAGGGACTGATCTACTTTAGTGGGCTGTGGTTTCAACTTCAGTTTAGTTTTTAAAGACTTTTCAGTACTATTGGGATATTCCCTGTGTGTGTCTCCCAGGACACATACATTGTAGTTCAGTTCTCAGAGCCTTTATTTGGTGAGCTGTTTGGGTCAGTTCCATACCTGCGTAGCTTGGGGGTAGATCCAGTCTTCATGCACAACTTCTTTGGGTGGTTTTCTCAAGCCCCCCTTTCCCTGTGCTTTACTCCAACACTCTTGACTCCCAAGGGCCCCGTTACTTCTTAAGGCCTCAGTTTGGAGCTGTAACTGTCACTTCCATCATCAAGTCCAAGATCAGGGACAAGCAACCGTACCCTGCCTGTTCCAGTGCTTGCAAGGGCATATGGCATAGGCGGGAAGGGAATGAAGAGCTGGGAACAAAAACCCAACCTGCCATTGTAACACTGCAGACTCACAACCAAATCACAGAACACCAAGGCCTCAAGATGTCTCCAGCTGGGCTGTCCCCAGTCCTCTGGATTCCTGGTGTCACCGTCTCCTCTAATGTCTTATAAACTGGCTTGGACCCCATCTCAGGCACTGTGCAATGTCCAGGGGACTCTCTATGGGGTCTACAAATTCCCTGGGGTTGGGTCTCCTGTTCACTGTTTCCTCTGATTTTCTTTTCCTGCTAAATTTTATCCATCTCCTTCTTGTGACTGTACCTCTCTCCCCACCTCCATGCCTCTCACACAAAGCTCAGAGCCCTTGTTTGCATATAAAAAACCCTGCCTTGCTTGACTGAGCAAAAAACCATCGATTTTGAGCTTCTACTCTTTAAATGCTTGTGTGTGGGCTCCCCTCTCCCCTACTAACTCAATAACATTCTGAGGCGAGTAAACTATTTGTCTGGGTAAGCAAATAAATGAAAGGGAAATAGTATGAAGATTTATTCCCCCATGAACTCCTTCTTTCTGGAGTCGTGGTGTTGGGGGAGTATCTTTTCTTTATTCTTGTTGCGCGTATTAACATTTTAAGGCATTGAGAAAGTCTGCGGCAAGGAAACCAGTTTGCCAGTTGATCGTTGTTTAATCCAATCTTTCCGAAATGTTCTTGTCCATGGCATGTCTTTGTCATGGAGCATCCATTGACACCTGGAAGCCCAGGGAGCAGGAGAAAGCATCTGAGATGGGGTCATCTAACACCGGAGCTTCACTAGCCTCACTTCACTAGCTTTACTTCTGGAGCCCCATTCGTGGAGCTTCCCCTTCCACTCCAGAGACCACTCCTGCACACCCCACCCCCCGGTTATCCTGGAAAAATTGCCCAAATGAGAACACTTTTGAGAGCAAAAGGAGCATGATCAGTGCCTACACTACGACAGTCGTAGGCATGAACTAGACTGTCCTGGGCAAAGTGGCTCATACGGTCACCTCTCCCACTCTCTTTACAGATGGTGGTGGCTGTTGCAAAACCCACACTACAAATGAACTGAGTTTGCTATTGACCTCCATTTCCCCACCTGTGAAGTGAGGGCTTCTCAATGTGTTTTTCACTTATTTAATCATCAACAACCATGTAGCATGCCTCTCCTAGATGCCAACGCTCTGTAGGCCTTGAGGAGCCACAGTGAATGAAACATCTCCCACCTTCAGTGTCTTTAATGAGACATTCCCACGTCATGTAGGAGGAGAGACAGATGATGGGATCATCAGGGATCGTCCTCTGCTTCACCTTGACCTTTAACCCTCCAACCACGAGCAAAGACCGATCTAGAAGGGCCTTTTGGTGGTGGATCCTGGCTGTAACCACAGGAGGATCTCCTAGTACCTGGAGGCCTCCCACATCTGCACTAGTTCAAACAACTTCCAGGCCAGAGTCCTAGGGAGGCAGTGGAGGCTTCTTCTCCGGGCCACTTCTTCTCCAGCTGGGAGTGCTAATCACGACTTACCTGCTTCTTCGGAGAATGATTACCTGTCAAGGTTCATTTGGGCTGCGGGCTTCCCAGAGAACCCCATGCCCCACCAAACAGCTCTGATGGCAGCTGAGGGGCTGCTCCCCAGGAAGTGAGAGGGAGGAAAATTACCTTTCATACATTGTTGCTGTTTGGCCAGGCAGTTGCAGCCATAGCTGGTGTCCTGCCAAGCCTGATAACAGGACTGTCACGGTCTGGGGTCAGACTGGCCCTGAGACGTGAGCAATGAGGGTTCCAGGAAACTGTGGAGATTGCCTGCAATTTGGACCACTCAAATTAGATTCTCAGTGAGTGATTTCAGACTCTACAAATTGCATCTTGAGCAGGGATTGTTATATTGCTTCCTTGAACCTTATTAACTCTTACACTTTTCCTCGAAGACCATCACCATTAGAGACAGCTGAATTTGAGCTTACGTGCCTGTGTGTGACCAGGTATGTGATGGTTGATATGTTACTTCACGGGAACAATAATTTATGGGGATAAAAACTGTATCAATTAGGACCTTTTTCATTATAAGGGGAAGAAATGCAAAAGCAGGGCTATAGGCTTATTAAGTAAAAAGTCCAGGGGAATTTCAGGTATGGCTGAATCTAGGTGCTCAAGTGAAGTCTTCAGGAATCCATCTCTCTCTGTAACTTGTCTCTGCTTTTCTCCTTCTCCCTTGTCTACCAGGCAGGCCTGCTCTTCCTGGTGGCCCCTAGAAATTGCAGGAGAAGGTAGAGCTTCACTAGCCTAGTAACTCCAAAAGTCTTAGTACAGAATTTCACTGTCTTAGGACAGAAATTTCAATTTCCAGTGAAATTTTGAGCCAGAAGAATAGGGTGCTCCAATTGGCCAGGTTGAGGCCATAAGCCTACCTCTTGGAACTCAAACCACAAGGACCTAAGAGGGGGGACAGTGGGTCCCCAAATGGAGAAGCCATAACTCCAGGGAAAGGGGAAGTGGGCGTCAAGTCACAAAAATAGTCTTTTTAGTAGGCACGTGATTTGAAATTGTTATCAACCAGTAGATCAAAGGGACTGATCAGTTAGAAGGGAGGCTGCCAGGGCAGGGTGGGAAATAAATTCTCTGGGTACTGGCCTGGTGAGGAGCTGAGGAGGGCACCAGGAGAAGGGCTGGGGCAGTACGGAAGCATCTGGGGCTCACGGTGACAACCACTACTAACCGATCAGGACAACTTTGCCCTGGCCATGCCAGTGAGTCCCGGTGAACATCCGCTGGGGGCTGCTGCTTTCCTAGACCAGCCCTTGTTTTTTTGGGTCCTCACTTGTGCTCCACTTTGGCAGGGTGCTCAGGCTTGTCTGTGCACACTTGCTCTCTAGACCTCTTGTTAACAGGTGTGTGTCACTGTCCAGAACAGGCGGCCGCCCCAGGCCACCAGCCTGGGAGATGGGCGTTGGCAGATAGCATGGTGTCAGTCTCCCGAGGTGTCTGTGCTGCTGCTGTGTTTGAGAAGCTTGGGCCTCAGGCTTATCTGTATCAGCTCCAAATAGTGACCTTTACACGGCACTCGGTGCTACTCGATCCTGCCTAGGCATCTAAGCGAGTCATTCTGAGGATGGAGGATGGAAGACATGGGCAGGGATAGCTAAAGAGCCGCTTGGGTGCAATTGTGAAACAGGACCTGTGGGGGCTCGAGCCCAGCAGCCATCCTGCACTGAGGATTTGGGGTGCTGGCCCCTGTGTTGAGTGTTTCTCATGCTATTCCTCAATTGAACACTACACGAAGCAGGTACAATGTCACCCCAGAGGATGAGGAAACTGTTTGCCTCACTCATTCACCCCTCCAGGTCACCTCACCCCGGGTGAGATCTAAGGCCTCTCCTGAGGCTCCAAGGCCTGATCTGATCCCCATCTCTCTGACTTCCTATCTAGCTGTGTCCTCCTCACTCTGCTCCAGCCTCACAGGCCTCCTGGCCATCCAGGACCAGGCTCTACGCATTCCCACCCCAGGGACTTGGCACGTGCTCTTCCCTCTGCCCTGGATGCTCGTCCACCTCAGATCCATATGACTCATCCATCAGTTGGGCTCAGGTGTCCCCTCCTCAGGGGCTGCCCTCCCTCTGCACCCCGCAGCCTCCCATGACTCCCTCGTTCCCTCTGCTTCATTCCTGTCCCGGCACGTGTCCCGCTCCAGCATTGTATCATATATGCCTTTGTTGATCTGGTTTTTATCCACACCCTGCACTAACTAAAGTGTAAGCTCAATAAGGACAAAGATTTGGTTAGTTTTGCTCATTGCTATTTCCCTGGCATCTAGGGCACAGCTTGGCACACAATAGATGATCCATAATTATTTGTGTGCAAATCAATTTGTAAAATGGGGCACCACCTATCCCACAAATGTATCATGATGTTTAAATTAGACAATGTGGATATGCTTTGTATATATGCACATTACTTATGTATATGTAATATTCTGCATGGATAATTGGCTGCATGTTACATATGCATATGCAGGGCCCACAGGCAGCAATTTTTCAATATGGGGCATTGTCTCTCTCTATCCCTTCAACTGTGCTTCTCCTCCATGGTTCTGGAACTTGCCCAAAGGTGCCAGCATCCTCTCTATCACCTATGCTGGAGAGCTGGATGGGGAGGTCATTAGCACCACTTGCCCAATGCTCCAGCTCACACTTCTTCCTGGCACGAGGCAGGATCGACCTCCTGGTCCCTGTGGTTGTGGGGAGAGAAGTGGAACAAACAATTCTGGCCCATTTTTTTGTGAGTAAAAGTGGTACCTGCCAGTTCCAAGCTGGATATTGTGACTGAGACCCTTCAGGTTCTCATTCATCTGCTGCAGTGACCAGCAAGGTATCAGATGGTGGCCACTCATTGGCCAAGGTCCCCAAGTGAGGAGCAAATGGACAGAGCCTCATCTGAGCTCCAATGGACAGGAATCCTGAGTAAAAGACCTTTATTGATTTGGGGCTATTTGTTACATGGCAGAACCAGCCTGTTCTGACTGATGCAGTTACAGAGGGCTGATAAGGCTACCCTTTAATCATCACATAGCAGAACAATATCTGATAGGGATGGAGTAGGGCTTGCTGTCACTGACTGACTTCAGTCTGCTCGTCATATCTCCTCTGATCCTGGAGAGCGATGGCAATGTGGAGGTTAGCAGAGATCATACTCACTGCTTCATGCGCCAGCTGTGTGACCTCAGACCAGGCAGTACACTCTCTGTGGCTCCATTTTCTCTCCTGACACGTGGGGTTAACAAGAATGTTCTTTCCTCCTCTCCAACACACACACAGGTCCCCGAGGTAATTAAAAAAGGTAATGAATGTGAGAGCTTCACAGGAGCACCGGCCACTGTTAAATTGTGGAGACTGCTCTGGGGTTCCGTCCAGGCCCATGACTCTGTGCCCTTCAGTTTCCTGGTTCCTGAAGCCTCCTGGGAGGATGGCCCTGGTCACTCAGAGACATTAACACCCTCAGGTGGGGAGATGTGATGGGTTGGCCATGTCTCCTGTTTGCTTGCTGTCACATTTAATGCAGACTCTGAGCCTGACCACTCAGTCACTCATCAAACACCTCACGCAGAGCTAACACCTGCCTCTTCCCACTAATGAGGCTCTGCTTGGAGACGCCGGCTCTCACCCCAATCTTGTTTCTCTTTTCCGTTCCTGTCATATCCAGGATAAAGGTAGTATTCAAGTTATCTGTCACCCAGAGCAATAGTTAATTCTTTTGAGGTGAAATTCTTTAAGGGATTGTCTTTCTGGCTGGACCCTTTCTGGGCTCCAGAATCCTGGCTGTGGCCCTGAGGGACCATCCCCCTTCCATTTGGCTTCACATCACGTGACCTATAGGAGTTCCTGGACTCAAGGCTTTAGACATTGACTGAATGACTTCTTCAGAAAGATGGAGTCAACCTGTGAGAAGAGGACAGTTGACAATTCACCATACAGGAAATTGTAGACTAATTAAATACAACTTTGAATGATATTTGATGGAGCCTGTGGCCAAGTCATTATTTGCCATATAGTCCACATGCTGCCCTGCAGTTCCCATCCTCTTTTGCACTTATGTTCATACCATGTGACTAGCTCTGACTAATGGACTGTGAGCAGAAGCAATATGTGTGTGTTAGTCCATTTGCATTGCTGTAAAGGAATACCTGAGGCTGGGAAACTTATAAAGAAAACAGGTTTATTTGGCTCACAGTTCTGCAGGCTGTACACAAAGCATACTGCTGACATCTGCTTCTGGTGAGGGCTTTACAATTATGGCAGAAGGGGAGCCCACATGTCACATGGTGAGAGAGGGAGTGAGAAAGAGAGGGAGGAGGTGCCAGCCTCTTTTAAACAACCAGATCTGTGAACTCATAGAGTGAGAACTCACTCATTACTGAAAGGACAGCAGCAAGCAGTTCATGATCTGATCCCATGACCCAAACACCTCCCACTAGACCCACTTTTGACATTGGAGGTCACATTTCAACATAAAATTTGGAGGGAACAAGGCATTCAAACCATATCAGTGTGTCTGTGTCATTTCCAGGCAGAGGTGGCCAAGCGCTAATGTGACTCCTCCATCCCTCTCTTCCCATGCATAGGTGACCCAGGGGACTGCCTGTTCCAGACAGCATAGCTGCCAGACACTGAAGAAAGAAATATTTATTGTGTTAAGCCATTGAGATTTGGGGGTCTGTTTATAGCAGTGGCCAAAATTAATAATCCTGACTGATACAGAGTGCTATGAGAATGTAATTTCCCTGTGGACAGGGACCTTGTCTGTTTTGTGCACCACTGAGGCACCAATACATAACAAAAAGCACATAGGAACTGCTAAATAAATATACATGAATGACGGAATGAAGTCTTTATACAAATTTTCAAAGTTTCCTCACTAGGCAACCAGTGAAAACCCCTCCATTGAGGTGTTGCATGTACGATGGTTTCTGTTTTCTTCTGTCTTGCCTGGTCCCATGGTCTTTGGGTTCCATGGGTCCTTGCTTCTGAGGGTCTCTACGACTCCTGCTCATACTGCTTGTCTCCCGATGTCAATTCTTTGTGACGTAGGCCTTTTCTAGCATTTTCCCTAAATCTGAGTCTTCATCAACAGCACTCCAGAGAAGCACATTTGTCCTCTGGAAGTATCTGCCCCTGATCACTTGCCTGGGGGCTTCCTACACTGCTTTCCCCAGTCGTTTTGATCTAAGGTCAATACGGGGATTTGACACATTGATATCTGAATCAAGAGAGGTTGCCACACAAATGTTCTGCCACTAGGCCTGACCTGGTAGATGTGGTCAAGGCTGCTGCTTCATTCTTCACTGGACTATGGTCACCTGCTTCTAAACCTATCAGCAGGCCCAAGTTTTATGTTCCAAATCGACTTTCTGGACGGGTGTTGTGGTTTGAATAAGGCTTGTCCCCTCTGAAACTCATGCTGAAGTCTGATTGCCATTGTGCTGGTGTTGTAAGGGGGGCCTAATTGGAGGTGCCTGTGTCATGGGAGCAGATCCTTCGTGAATAGATTAATGCTGTCTTGTGGGAGTGAGTTCTCACTATCACAGGACTGAATTAGTTGCTGTGAGAGTGAGTTGTTATAAAGTGAGATTCCTCCTCATGTTTGCTCTTTCTTTGCGTGTGCCCTTCCATTTCTCCACCGTGTCTTGACACAGCACTTGGCCCGCACCAGAAGCTGAGCAGATGCCAGTGCCATGCTCTTGGACTTTCCAGCCACTAGAATCACAAGCCGAATAAAGCTTTTTGCTTTATAAATTGACCCACTCCCAGGTATTCTATTATAGTAATACAAATGGACCAAGACAGCTGTCATGAGAGGACTCTTTCTAAAATAAAATCTGACTTCATCCCTTCATTGCTGAAGAACAGTGTAGTAGCTAGGAACCTGGATTTCAGACCCTGAGCCTCCAGTTCGAATCCCTCTTCCATCGCTTGGGCTGTGTGGCCTTTGGTAATTTCCCTAAACTCTCTCTGCCTCAGTTTCCACAACTGTTAATGGAGATGATAATGAACATCCCCAGGGTTCTTGTAGGATTCAATGAGTTAATACACATCAAGTGATTAGGTTCAGGAAAAAAATAGCTCACGAATCTCAGGCTAAAATCTTTCAGGCCTGGCCTTTGAGGCTGTTTACCACGGGGCTTCTGCTGATCTCTGATCTCTTCTCCTGTCACCCCCTGACTTGAGCCTCCAGCTGCCCAGCTGGTTTTGATACACATGGTCTTGCTGTTACCTCTGCCTGGACTCACTTCTCTCTGTCTCATTTTGAAGATTGAGCTCAGAGGCACCCCTCCAGGAAGCCCTTTGTATTAATAAACTTGGGTTTCCATAACAAAATACTGCAAGCTGGGCAGCTTATACATAGAAATGTATTTTCTCATAGTTCTGGAAGCTGGAAGTCCAAGATCAAGGTGTCAGCAGATTTGGTGTCTTCTGAGGTCTTTCTCCTTGACTTGCAGATGGCTGCCTTCTTGCTGTGTCCTCATTTGGTGTTTCCTCTGTGCTGTGTGTCTGTTTAAATTTCTTCTTCTTATAAGCAAGAGTTTCCTGTGTACCCTAAAGACCTCATTTTAACTTAATTACTTCTTTAAGGAACTTATCTTCAAATACAGTTACATTATGAGGTACTGGGAGTTAGGACTTCAATATATGCATTTTGTGGGGGATACAATTCAGCTTGTAGAATGTTCCATGACTCTTGTGCTCCACACTCTGCCTCTCACCTGCACTGGGACCCCACAGCCCTCTGTGCATATCCCTGCCATGGCCCTTAACGCTGTATGGCAGCAAAATTCATTCAGCAATCTTTATTGAGCACCTGCTATGTGCCAGGCACTGTGCTGGGAACTGGGGCAAGACAGTGGAGAAGAAGGGCCTCCCACTCCCTGCCGTGTTGGAGCAGATGTCCTGGAGGTGGAGGTAGACACAGAGCAAGGGTAAAGAGCCTTAGAAAAGAGGCAGAAGACAGCTCTATAAACGTATAGGACAAGAGGTCAGAGAGGACTTTGTCAAATTGCCATGGTAGGTGACTATTGATGTCCACTCAGTAATGAATAAAGGCAGCAGCCAACGTTTATGGAGCTGTTGCAGTGTTTTGGGCTCTGGGCTTTGCAGGCACCGCCTTATTTTCTACTCCCTAGACTCTGTTGTCCCTATTTTCCAATCAAGGAAAGTGGAGTTTAGGAAGGCCACATGATGTGCTCATGGCTGCGTGGCTGGTAAGGGGAAGGCCAGGACGTCGCTTAGGTCTCAGTGATGCTAAAGTTGTGCTCCTACTATATCCAGGCCCCCGTCCCACCCCTCCAGCTTCACATTTGCCCCCCACCCTTCTTATCTGCTGATCCCGGTCCTCAAACTCACATACTCAGTTGTGTGGTTGGTCAGCCTGCCGACGCCTGGCCCCCAGGCCAACAGCAGGGATTGGTGCAGCATGTCCATCCTTCTCCCCACATCTTGCCATGGACTTGGACTTCCCTCCTCTGAACATAGGTTAGATGTTGGCTGAGCTTTCAGCCCTTGTGGTAATAACATTGAGGTCTGTGGGCTCAATAAAGGCACTGGTTTCTTTTCCTCAGTCCAATTGACAGGGTCAAGGGCATATCGAATAGAATTAAACCCGCTTTATTACCCATAAGGCTGATGCTGGAGGATGGCGATTACCCCTGGGAGAATGTGGACACCCCCCTGCAGACTCCAGGACCAGGCAGGGAGGAACCACCTATTAGAGGTGTATTGACCCCCTCTGATCGGGGTTCAGACTCCTGCATGGTTAGGGGTGGGGTGAGCCAGCACGGCCGTCACCATCTTACCCAAGGGGGACCGAAGGCTTACAAAAGTGAGCTCCCTTGCCTGAATCCCCAGGGAAGTGAGCAGTGAGGAAATGAACCCAGGTCTGACACAAAGCCCTTGTACTTCATTGGCGCCCACACTGACCACCCCAGGCCTGGGCCCTGCCAGCTTCACTCCAGTCTCTTGGGATGGCTCACTCCACACTGAGCAGCTCTGTCAGAAAATGCTTCCTCCCTTTGAATTCCAACCTGCCTCCTGGTGAATTCTATGAACCAGTCCTTGCTTTGCCCCCTGGAGTTGTACAGTGAGTTTTATCTCCTCAGTAACTGTAAGTAAATTTAATAAACTCCACTAAAGTGTGTAATCTCATAGACAGGATGCAGAATTTCTGTGCTTCAGACTTTTTCCATAATTACTAGCACCATGGAAATTGCAGGGATTAGAAACTCTACTGGAAACGAGGGGGGACTGTGTCACCAAGAAAGTGGAAATGAACAGAAACTCCAGCACAATAAGGCAGCCTGGGATTTGCATTAAATTAGGAGGCAAGTCCAGGCCCATTAATTCCATGGGGACAGCGACCTTCCAGGATTTGCTTAGGAAACTCGGAGGGGTAGGAGAAAGTTGGGATGGGGTGTGTCAGGTGATGTGTGTTGGTGGCAGCCTCTCTTCAAAAAATTATTTCATTGTGTACCTCGGAGTTCAGGTGGACTAACTCCACTTTCAAGGTTGGACGGCATTCCTATTCCATCACCTCTTTCCTTCCACCCCCGCCCCCTCGCCATTCCCAGGAACTAAGAGATTTGTCCAAGGTCACACAGCTGGTCCATGGGGACCTAGGACTTCAATGCTATGTTCAGTGACCTTCACAGTGCACCAGTTAATTCTAATCCCCACCAGCTTTGGTGAAAAAATGTGGGCCACTAGACTGTCATCAGGTTGTTAGAAAATGCAAGATCCTCCATCCCCTGTACGTCTGAGGTCCACCAGAAACAGCAGGGAGTGTGTGAGGGAGCAGAACCTGGCTCTTCTAAGCTCTGACCTTACTGCCCTCTCCTTCCCAGCAATGCACTTACTGCCTCCTCCCATTGCATACCCAGGGCAGACAGTGTCAACTGGCTTCAGTACCATTCCTAATGAGTGTGGATTTCACAGTCTCAACTTGGAGTTAACCCACAAGACGAAACCTATTTGCATACTCAGTCTTCATCAACCGAGAGAAAAAGTAGGCAATTTGGGATTAAAAAAATTTTCAGAAACCTACTACTGAGTTTCAATCATGGCCCCTAGTGTGAAATACTATGTTAGACTCGCTGCAAAAGTGGCCACAATTCTCCCACTGCTGTGGTTTGCATGTATTTTGTTTCCCACCCTCAAAACTCATGTTGAAATTTGGTCCCCAGTGTGGCAGTGTGGGGCCTAGCAGGAGTTAGTTGGGTTATGGGGGTGCATCCCTAACGAATAGATTAATTCTCACCCACCTGGGTGAGTGAGTTCTCCCTTTTTGGGGAGCAAGTTGTTAAAAATAATCTGGCTTCCTCAGTTTCTCTCTCTTGCTTCCTCTTTACCATGTGATGTCATTTATTTATTTATTTTTAAGATGGAATCTCACTTTGTCACCCAGACTGGAGGGTAGTGGTGCGATATCGGCTCACTGCCACCTCCATCTCCCGGGTTCAAGTGATCCTCCTACCTCAGCCTCTCAAGTAGCTAGGATTACAGGTGTGTGCCACCACGCCAGGCTAATTTTGCATTTTTAGCAGAGTTGGCGTTTCACCACATTGGTCAGGCTGGTCTCGAACTCCTGACCTCAGGTGATCCAGCCACCTCAGCCTCCCGAAGTGCTGGGATTACAGGTGTGAGCCACCTTGCATGGCCTGCCATGTGATTTCTTTGTACATGCTGGCTCCCCTTCCTCTTTCTGCCATAAGTAGAAGCAGAAAGGAGGCCCTGAGCATATGCAATTGTCCAGTCTTGGAATTTTCAGCCACCAGAATTGTGAGCCAAATGAATTTCTTTTCTTTATAGATTACACAGCCTCAGGGATTCTGTCATGGCAGTAGAAAATGGACTGTTGGCACCAGGCGTTGCTCTACAGGTACCTGAAAATGTAGAAGCAGCTTTGGAAATGGGTAATGAGCAGAGGTTGGAAGAGGAATAGGCTGGAAAAAGACCGTATTGCTGGGAATGGAGCATTAAGAGTGATGTTGGCAGAGGCTTAGAAGATGAGCTGGAACGTCTTAAAGACTGGTTAAGTGGTTGTGGCCAAAATGTTGAAAAAAATATGGACAGTAAAGGCCATACTGGTGAAGTTTCAGATGGGAATGGGGCGTATCTTATTGGAAATTGGAGTAAAGGTCACCCTTATTACCTTGTAACAAAGAACTTGGATGCATTGTGTCCATGCTCTAGGGCCTTGGAAGGACATATTTAAGAGTGATGAATATTTGGCAGAAGAAATTTCTAAGCCGCAAAACATTCAGGCAGCTGTGTGGTTATGTCTAACTGCTCATGGTGAACTGCTAGGGAAAAGGGAAGCAGAGTGAAAAGATTTGGAAACTTTGCAGCCTGGCCACGTGGTAAAGAATGAAAGCGTTTTCAGAAGGAATCCAAGGGTGTAGTCAAGAGACCCTTTGCTAACTAGATAAGCAAGGCTAAAAGGGAGCCTCGAGCTAGCAGCCAGAACAATGCGGAAAAGGTCCCAAAGGCATTTGAAAGATCTTCAAGGCCATGCCCTCCATCACAGGCCCAGAGGCTTAAAAAAGCAGACTGGTTTCTGGGGACGGGCCCAGGGCACTGCTACCCTGTGCTGCCCCATATCTTGGTTGCTCTGGCTGCAGCAGCCACGGCTCAAACAGCCCAGGTGCAACTCCTGTCACACTTCCGGAGATCCCAAGTGGTAAGTGTAAGGGTTATAGCCGAGTTTAAAGTGAGGAAACTGAGACCAGCATAAGTAGATTAAATACAAATTTATTACGCCCCCGGGCGAGGTTCTGTGGTCTGGGCCAGAGAAGTCGCCGGAACGCCTCTCAGACATGGGGTTTTATAGGGAGTGGAGGCGTTCGGATTGGCTGCGGGGAAACCGGACGTGGACGTGACAAGTTGTTATTGGCAGGTAGGCGGGATTTCCGGTGAGCGGGCCGCCCAGGGGGAGGGGGAACCTGGACGGGGCAAAATGCTATTGGGCAGGTTTTGGCGGGGCTTCTTTTAAATTTTGGCAGGGTTTTTCCAACAGCAGGCTAGGTGTTGAGTGCAGAGCCTAGTGTTGAGTGCAGATTTGAGTGCTGAGTGCAGAAGTGGGCGGGGAAAGTTACGTGGCGGAGCTAGGTGCTGAGTGTGGGGCTTGGTGCTGGGTGTGGGGTGGTGATGTAGTTTCTAGTCAAGGAGAGGGGTGGGCGTGTCCGAGCTCCCGGCCTTACAGTAAGCCTTGGTGGTGTCCATAACCACATGGTACTAATTTTGCAGGCATGCAGAATGCAGGAGTGATGGAGGCATGGGTGCTTCCACCTAGATTTCAGGGGATGTCTTGGCCTAGGTGCTCAGGCAGAAACCTGCTACAGGGCAGAGACCCTGCAGAGAGCCTCTACAGAAAGCCTCTACTCAGGCAGTGTCAAGGGGAAACATGAGGTTAGAGCCCTCACACACAGTCCCCACCCAGGCTCTGACTAGTGGAGCTGTGGGACCAGGACCACTACCCTCCAGACCTCAGCATGGTAGAGCCACTGGCAGCTTGTGCCCTGAGCCTGGAAAAGCCACAGGCACTCAACTCCAGCTCATGAGAGCAGCCACATAGGCTGCACCCAGAAAAGCCATAGGGGTGGGGCTGTAGAGGCCTTGGGAGCCCACCTCTCACACGAATGTGCCCAGGATACAGGACATGGCGTCAAGGGAGATGATTTCAGCACTTTAAGATTTGTATCTGCTCTGCTGGTTTTCAGACTTGTGTGAGGCCTTTTGCTCCTTTCTTTTGGCCAATTTTTTCTTTTTTGGAATGGAAATGTTTACCCAGTGCCTGTGTCACCATTGTATCTCGAAGTAAATAACTTATTTTTGACCTTACAGGCTGATTGCAGGAAGGAGCTTGCTTTGAGTCTCAGGCAAGAGACTTTGAGCTTTTAAGTTGGTGCTAAAACAAGTTAAGACTTTAGGACTTTTGGGATCAGGAATGATCATATTTTGCATGTGTCAAAGACATAAGTTTTCGGGGGGCAGAGGTGGAATGCTATGGTTTGAATATAGTTTGTCCTCGCTAAAACTCATGTTGAAATTTGATCCCCAATGTGGCAGTGTTAGAAAGAGTCTGGGTTCCTCAGCCTCTCCCTGTTTCCTCTCTTGCCATCTCCTCTCTTTGAACATGCCCGTTCCTCTTCCAATATCCACCATGAGTTGAATCAGCCTGAGGCCCTTACCGGATGCAGCTGCCCAATCTTGGACTTTTCAGCCAGCAGAATCATGAGCCAAATAAACCATTTTCTTTATAAATTACTTATTCTCAGGTATTCTGTTATAGTAACACAAAATGGACGAAGATATCACTACTCCCTGGAATCAAACCCTTCACAATGTGACTTTGCAGCCCTTCCCATCTCATGGTAGAGTCTCTTTCTCCACTCCTTGTACCTGGGTCAGCCTGTGACTTGCTTTGCACAATAGCATGGGATGGAAATGACAGAGTGTCAGTTCAGAGCCTGGACTCCATGAGGCCTTGCATTCTTCCATCCAGTCTCTTGGAATTCTACTGCTGCCATGGAAACAAGCCTGGGCTAGCCTGCTGGAGGATAAGAGACCCCAGGGCCTTATCACCCCATTGCCCCAGAAGAAAGCCAACTAACCACCCTTCCATTTGAGTAAGGTCATCTGAGACCAGTCAGCTCCAGTTGACCTGCCCATTGACCACAGAGAAAGTCCAGCTAAGAGCTGAGTCTGTCCAGAGCAAAAGAAACCTCCTGCTGTGCTATAGACTCATGAGCTAAATAAGGTTTATTATTATTATTATTTTTGAGACAGAGTCTTCTGTCACCCAGGTTGGAGTGCAGTCGTATGATCTCAGCTCACTGCAACCTCTGCTTCTTGAGTTCAAGTGATTCTCCTTCTTTGGCCTCCTGAGTAGCTGGGACTACAGGCACGTGCTACCAGACGTAGCTTATTTTTATATTTTTAGTAGACAGTTTTCGCCATGTTGGCCAGGCTGCTCTAGAACTCCTGTCCTCAGGTGACCCACCTGCCTTGGCCTCCCAAAGTGCTGGGATTACAGGCGTGAGCCACTGTGCCTGGGCCGGGTTTATTGCTTTAAGTGCCTGGGTTTTGAAGTAGTGTTTATGTAGTCATGACTCATATTCATTTTCTCATGTATTCCCTCCAATAACTTTATGCGATGACATAATTCCCATTTTACAAATAGGAAAGTTGAGGCTTGGAGAAGACGACTTGCCTGAATCATTCTGGTAGTAATCACAGAACTAAAATTCAACCTCTGTCAATGCTTGATGTAGCTGAAGAATCTCTGATACTGGAGTGGCACATAGGTTGTGTTTCAGTTGCCAATGTCAGTTAGCTGGTAATGTCTTCCTGTAATGTAGTCTTGAAAAGATGCAGGGGGATAAGTAGGCATACTGTGATTGATTAGTGATGTCTGCCATTGCGTGGTACCCACAGAGGCAGCAGTGTGAGTGCTACGTACTTGTCACACAAGTCTGAAATATACCCAAACCCAAAGTATGAGAGGATTTTGGCTGATGTATCAGGATTTTTCCCTGCGGCAGAGCAGGGTGCCTGTGAGGACTCCTGCTCTTGCCTAAGGCAACCATGCAGCCTTGCTCCATGCTCAGGCCCTGGGTCTTCTAGTTGTCAGCCCTGCTATTTGCTCCATGCTCAGGCCCTGGGTCTTCTAGTTGTCAGCCCTGCTATTTGCTCCATGCTCAGGCCCTGGGTCTTCTAGTTGTCAGCCCTGCTATCATGCTGCCCAGGGTGACACTGTCTTGCTCACTTCCCAGGGCTCGTGTTAGGATTAAAAGAGCTGTGGATGAGAAATCATTTAATTTCCAGGTAAAAATGGTGGCATTGAATGCTTAAACTCCACTCCTCTCTCAAAATCAACCAAAGACAATACAACAAAAATCCGAATACAGGGGAAATGTTTTTCCTTAATTTTTATGGAAACCAGAAATTACCACAGCTCCAAACCACAAACTCTGGAGCCTTTCTTCCAAATACTGCGAAATCTAGACCAGAACACAGAGGAAACTGACAATCCATGTGGACCCCCTAGTATGTTTTAAAGATAGGAAAGCCGCAGCTTTATGGGATACATCCCAGAGTAAGCATCCCAGACCCAGAAACTTCATCCAAGACTCCTTGGCTTGCAGCGCTGGGACCCAGATGCAGAACCCTAGAGGCTTGGCTGGGGCCACCCTGACTGCTGGGATGTCAAACATGGAACTCTGCTCCCACGGCAGAGGAAACAAGTGATGTGGTGAGAGACAGCCTAAGACCGAGAATCCAGATGGAAGCTGCAGACTGCCCGAGGCCATCCTGCCCACCCTTCCCACGCTATCCTCCCACAAAGAGCTGGCCTTAGCCAGAGCGGGTTAAAAAGAAACCAACACAGGAACTATGCCTAGATGCTGCAAAAAGAGAGACAGGGAACGTAAACAAAGGCAGATGAAGAAAATAGCCCACAGGAGGAATTGCCCAAAGAAACAGGGAAAAGCAATTGTTCCTCAGAGTCTCAATCAGTCTCAGACGACAGGATATCTCTTTAAAAAGACTCGAGAAATATGAGGATTGAAGAAAGTGATTATAAAATAACAGCATGAGATGCAAATCAAGCTGGCTGTACTTAGGCATAAAATTAAATCTGTCTATCTATATATCTATATCTAAATTTATAGATCTATTTATAGGCATAGATACAGAGAGATAGTGAGAGAGGTGGGGAACAAAAGAGATTAAAACCACATTAGAAGCCCTTACAAATAAATGAAGATGATTACACTATAACAAGGAATATTGTGGAGAAGCTACAGAAAGTCACACAGCACTAAATAGAAAGGAATTTTGTTTTGTTTTGGTCAAAGATTAGAGAGATGAGAGGCATAAGGCAGGCAAACATTATCTGATGAATACGCATTCTATGAGACAAGAGTTATAAAAATACTCAAAGATACACTAAAAATAAAAATCTTGAAATAAAGACATGAGTCTGCAGGCCCAAAGTACACACAACCTTCCAGGAAATATTGCTGAAGAAATATCAGTTCAAAGGCAAATCTGCATAGAATAACTGAGCTTCAAAAATAAAGTCACTACATCCGGTCATCAAGGTAGAGAAGTCAAATCACAATGTAGGGGGAAATTAGGTTGATATGAACATCTCCTTCCCAGCACTGGAAGATGGCAGAATGATGCCTGTAGAGCTCCGAGGGAAAGAAAAGACAACTCCCAATTTTTACACCCAACCAGTATCACTTTCAAGTAAAAGGCAGTGGAGACATTTTGAAGTATGAGCTCAGGAAATACAACATTCACAGGTTTTCCCAGAAAAAAAATCTATTAACAAAAATGTGACATTAAAAAAGTACAAAGGAAAGGTAAAGATATGCTTACAAGTCAAAATAAAAAGGAAGAAAGAAAGGAAGGAAGGATGGAAAGAAGAAAGAAAGGAAGGAAGAAGGAATATTTTTGGCTGGGAATTGTTCCTATTTAAATGCAGAACCCTGTTGGGTGCGGTAACTTACACATTTGTAATCCCAGCACTTTGGGAGGTTGAGGTGGAAGGATCACCTGTAGCCAGGAGTTCAAGATCAGGCTGGGCAACAGAGTCAAACCCCATCTCTACAAAAAATAAAATAAAAAAAATTATCCAGGTGCGGCAGTGTGTGCCTGTAGTCCTAGCTTCTTGGGAGGCTGAAGATTGCTTGAGTCCAGGAATTTGAGGATATAGCAAGCTATGATTGTGCCACGGCACTCCAGCCTGGGTGACAGAGTGAGGCCCTGTCTCAAAAAAAAAAAAAAAAAAAGAAAAGAGAAAGAACCCATCCTAAATTGCTGTGAGATTTGTTCATGCTTCCTAAGCATCATGGAATGTTATAAACCCTGGCAAGGTAATAATAATGTTATACGAAACAATGTCAGTGTGCTAACTTCCTAACTTTCATTACTGGGGGTCAATGTAGTCAGCTGAAAATCAAAACATATAGTTATTTTTTTAAAAAGCATGTCCATGACATCTTAATATAAGTTTTCTCCTTTATTATAAAAGTATTTTTAGGAAAAAAATCTCTCGTGAAGCAATATTTATCTGAAGTTAATATTTATTTTACTTTTACCCCAATTTCCAATTCTCCTGGTAAATTAAGTAAAATTATGCCTAATACCCTTTCATTAAAAATAGCATGTATAGGCCAGGCACGGTGGCTCACGCCTGTAATCCCAGCACTTTGGGAGGCTGAGGTGGGCAGATCACAAAGTCAGGAGTTCGAGACCAGCCTGGCCAATATGGTGAAACCCAGTCTCTACCAAAGATTCAAAAAATTAGCCGGGCATGGTGGCACGTGCCTGTAATCCCTGCTACTTGGGAGGCTGAGGCAGGAGAATTACTTGAACCTGGGAGGCGGAGGTTGCAGTGAGCTGAGATAGAGCCAGGGAGAGACTCCATTTCAAAAAGAAAAAAATATATATATAATTTCATCTTTCCTTATCTATTTCTCCTATTCTACGTATGTACACAGAGAAGTGCCTAGGCTGGGATTCACCAAATAAAAAACCCTTTTTTGAGATGATGTTTATTTACTATTGCTTGAATATTTTACTGTATACGTTTGTCATTTTTACAAAATAAAATTCATTTGTTGTTTATTATTTTGGTCAGACTGAGTTTTGCACAATGGAATCGAAGCTGGTGTTTTGAAAAACGGGGTTTTGGGAGAGATCTTTGCACAAAATACAAGAAGAAATCAGGAGGCTGCAGGGAGGAGGTGGCTAGATGGGACGTGTTGATAGCACACGTTTGATTTTGTGGGGAGGATGGCGAGGGCAGTTTGCAGTGCTGCCTGGACACCATGACTCATGCGGTATCCACCTCCACCTTTGCCACCCTGGCTTGGGATGAGGCGGGATGGGACCGACAGACTCTGGCTCAGCCGATACTCCGGCAGACCCCCTTTGTAAGAGCCTGCTGGCGTCTGGACTATTGCTGCAGATGGCAACTAGCTTTCTCACACCCAGCCTGACTCCTTCCAATCCCTTCCCCTGCAAACTCAGTTATATTACCAGGTTCCTACTTGTGAAACTCTTCCCCAGGTTCCTCTGCCTCTCAACCCAACAGAGAGGCTGAATCACTTGCCCAAGATTGCACAGCTTGTAGCTGGAAGGGGAATTTGAACCCCATCAATCTGGCTCCAGAGCCTGTAGGCTTGGTTCTAGCAAGCCAGCTCCCGAGCACCCCCCCCCCGTCTGTCTGGCAGCCCTTGCTTCGCCTCTTACACCAGAGAAGCCTGGGCCAAGGGAACTGTCGCTTAGGGAGGGATAAATAGATCTGGGGTTGGCTGGCCGTGGTGGCTCCACCTGTAATCCCAGCACTTTGGGGGGTCGAGGTGGGCAGATCACTTGAGGTCAGGAATTCAAGACCAGCCTGGCTAACATGGTGAAACCCTGTCTCTACCAAAATAGAAAAATTAGCTGGGCTTGGTGGTGTACACATGTAACCCCAGCTATTTGGGAGGCTGAATGAAGCAGGAGAATTGCTTGAACCTGGGAGTCAGAGGTTGCAGTGAGCTGAGATTGCACCACTGCACTCCAGACTGGGTGACCGAGCAAGACTCTGTCTCCAAGCAAAACAAAACAAAACAAAAAACACATAGATCTGGTGTTTCTCCTTTGGCTCCTCCTCTCTTTCCAGACACTCCCACCACCTCGCCCCCAGCTTTCACAGTGCGATTAGGAGCAGTGTGTGGTAAGAGGAACGTCTCAGTGCCAGTCCCAGTCCTGAGACCTCCGGTAAGTACCTCTCTGTAAAATGTGGTTGCTCTAGTGCGTGGGTTAGTTAAGCCCTTCCTTCACTCACAGGCTAGATCTTTATCCAACACCTACTAGGCTGTGTTGCAGGCGTCGGATATTCAGAGCTGAATACACAGGCAGTGTCCCTGTCCTCCCAGAGTGCTGCTCCAGCCGGGAGGTGCAGAACTGGGGGAAGGAGGCAGAGCGCAGGGGGGCCGACCCGTGTTTCAGCTGAGAATTCAGATTCCAGGAAGCCCGCTGGGCGGAGAGTGGACGAACTGCATTCCAGAGAGTGGAGCCAGCCAGTGCGCAGGGCGGGGTGGCTGGGGTAGAGGGTCAAAGATAGGACAGGAGGAGAGCCCTACAGGGAGCGGGCCATACAGGACCGGGGACAGAAGTTTGGATTTTATTCCAAGGGCATTGGGAAGCCACTGGAGGGTTTTAAGCCAGGGAGGGATACATCTAATTTATTTTTAAAACTGCCCTGGTTGCCTAGTGAAGAAGGAGGTGGGAGGCAGGAGGGGAACCCGGAGCACAGGGAGGAGGTGGTTGTCAAGGTGAGATGTTTCTAACACACGCTGCTGTCTTCCTTTCTGCTTGCAGGCAGCCTGGGGTCCTGGTCTCTCTTCCACCCCGGGCCTTTGCAGGTGGAAACTGGGGCTGCTTTGCACTGGGAAGCAGGGATTGGGGAACCCAAGAAAAACAGTGCTTAATTTCACCCAACCCTCACGGATCACCACCTTAACAGCCAAGTGACGTTTGCACAGACACAGGGGTGCTAGATGGCAAGTTTAATGAAAATCTTTGGTATTTGCAAATTCTCTTGACCTCAGCTTTTCCTCCCCTGCTCTAGAGGGAGGGATAGGACTGGTGGTGTGGGCTGAATGTGGCAGGAAGCCCCCAGGTTCCCCATTTCCTGCTCCATCCTCCGGTCTCTTATCCTGGCGTTCAGGGTTCTGCATACCTGACTTCAATTTCCCTCTGGTGCTGCGGCTCTTCCTGCAGCTCTGGTTACATCCAGAATCCTCAAACCCTCCTTCTCAGCTTTGCGCACGCTGCTCTACCCCGTGCCCTTCCCTGTCTCACCAGCTCTCTAGACTCCCCCCTCAAGTGTGTTTTATTTCCTCCCATCTAACTCCCAGAGCCCGGGGAGAGGTGGATAATGCGACTTTCCCTATTACACAGGTGAGGACTGCTTCTCCTACAGGCCATGTGACTTGCCCGAGGTGTCACAGCTCCTGACCATGGAGCACGTCTGGCCCTGGGACCCAAGGGCCAGAAGCCTCAGCCACACAGGGTTGAAGCAGCCACCATCTCCACGTGGCTCTCACATTGTCCCACTCAACCATGCACTTGTTTGATCTGTATCACAATCCGGTGAGTTGCTCGGGCAGGATGGTCATGTCCACTTGTCCGATGAAGAAATTAGGTCCTGGGAGAAGAAGCGACTTCACTGGATCCACACAGAGGGCGCGGGTTACTAGTGGAGGCAGGACTAGGGGCCTGGCTCCAGTGCTCATGAGCACTGGAGAGAGAGGCTGAAGGCAGGGATGCAAACTGGGGTGTGAATCAGGGAGGGCTTCCTGAAAGAGGTGGACTGAGAAGCTGGCTTGGGAGGACTGAAATGATGAAGCCTGCTGAGAAAGGAGCTCAGAACTGAAGGGCAAGGGGAGCTCAGATACAAAGGCCAAGAGGAAAGAGGCCTGCTTTCCGTGTGAACACTGCAGATGATCTGAGAGCCTGCGGGCGCTGAGTCAGGGCCGAGGTTTAGATGAGAGCTGAGACCCTTGAGGGGCTTATCTATCCTGGAGCATGTCCTGTCTGCAAATAGGTTATTCAGACACCCTCACATGGCACTCGCTGTGTGCCTGGCACCCCTGAGCAGCTCTGTAGCTGTGAGCTGACCTACACTGCACCTCAGGCTGTGACATAGGGACTCTCATTAGTGTCTGCCTTACAGGTGAGGTTAGGTCACTGGCCCCAGGTCCCACAGCCCTGAGTGGTGCAGACAGGTCTGTGTGGCCACAATGCCACCTTGCTGTTGCCTGCAATGGCCACTCCCCTGCCCTTGCCCTCCCCTCCCCTCCTGGGATGTCATATAGTGATGGCAGAAGGATTTAATCCAGGTAGCCGTGTGTGATCATCCAGAAGAGTCCACCACCAGCTCAGCCACCACACCGGACCACACTTGAGTCAGGGGCACAGAGCTGTCTGGGGAGATTGGAGATCCAGCACGTGGAGATGGGTTCAAGCCCTGGCTTAGCCCTGTAACGGCTGTGTGACCTCAGGTGAGCCACTTAACCTCTCTGGGCTGCCCTTTCCTCCTGAGTCCTTCTTCCTACCCAGTGCCATGGGATGTTCAAGTGGATAAGGATGCGTTTTACAAAACCGAGAGAGATTATTGTGAGCCCGTGGGCATCACTGTCACCACAAGGGCCTCCTCCTGTTCTCAAGCAATCCCTGGGCTCAGCAAAAAGCTCTTTTCCCTCCCTGGCACAGTTTTCCCTGAACTAAATCTCCTAGCAGTCAAGTAAGCGACAGCCATGATTGACTCATTGTTGTCAATATTCCTCCCACTGTTTGCCGTCTCTGCATCCCTAGGGAACCCGGGGAATCGGCAAGAAAAATCCCCGCCTGACTCTGAGAGCCCCAAGCCTTGCCAGGTTCTCAGGGTGCTTAGAATCCCAGCATGTCAGAGCTGGATTCTTGATGCTGTAAGGCTCAATCCTTTTACTGCACAGATGGGGAAGCTGAGGCCTGAAGGTACATAATGATGATGATAATAATAATAACAATGACAGCAACACAGCAATGTTTGTCTCAATGCTTTCAGCTGCAGATGGTGAGAAGAAAATCCACACCAGACTGGCTTCAACACAAAGGCAGGAGGCATTAGCATCGGTGACAGAAAAGTCAGAGTAGGACGTCAGGCATGGCTTGATCAAGAGCTCAAACAATGTCACCTGGTCTCGCTTTCACTCTGTCCCAGAGACTGCTGTGGTTCTGCCGCCTTGGCTTCATCCTTAGACACAGTGCGGTGGCAAATGGCCATGGCAGCCTTTCTGTCCCCTGAGGTTGAATTTCAGAGGCAAAGATCTCGTGCCCCAGTCACATCATCCCCAGCCAGTGTTCTGCTGCAGTCCATTGGATCTTACGGGCCATAGGATCATCCTTAAGCTAATTTAGTGTAACGCCCTGACTAGCTGGGGCCTGGGGTGAAGCCCCACTCAGAACCACAGCCTGAATGTGGAGAGGGAGGATCTCCCTTAAATCAAGGGTTGTTGCTGAAACAAGAGGACACGGTGACGGCGGAGGTAAAGAGCTGGCGTCCACTAGCACACACTCCTGGAAGGAGCACACCCCATGCCCAGGTGCTGCGCTAGGCTCTTGGCATTTGTTTTCACAACTCTCCCCAGCAAGCAGCCAGGTGGGCATCCTTGCCAAGAAGGAAACCGAAGTCAGAAAGTGAGAGACCCACCGCAGGCCACACAGTGAGAAAGGTTCAGAGTCAGCACTCAGAGCACATTAGGGAACGGGTCCCCCTGCGGGCGACGGGGGATGAATCCACTGGGAACGCCAAGAGTTACAGAGCTTGCCTCCTAGCCACCTGCCCGTGGGGCTGGGCACTGGGCGCTGGGGTGCGTGCCTACAAGTCCTCATCCACCCTTGGCTGAAGGCTGTCTGCCTGGCATGCAGGCTTAGGGAAGCCTTCAAATGGAGTGTGTTTATTCTAGCGGCTTGGTCTAGGATAGGGAGTGTTGGGGGATGCGGATGGGACTCGGACAGCATTGCTAAGGTCTGTGCCCAACAGGGGGTGGTGATCTGCCCCCTCCTCTCCAGTCATGCCCACCCCACCACCATGGAGCTGCTAACCTGATTCAGCGGAGTCCGTGTGCTGACTGGACCCTGGTAACGGAAGGGCAGGGCCCCACAGAGCCTTCTCTTCCACTTCCTGCACTGCCACGGGACGGGCAGATAAAGGCAAGGCCCCGCTCTTCTTTCCCACCTTGTCCAAAAAAGCACTGAGTGGGGAAGTTAGGCCAGAGACTGCACACAGCCCTGGGGTCTCCTCTTCCTGAACTTCCTTTCTCTTTGTGGTCAGCCAGAGACAAACCTATCTCCAAACTCATATGGGGCCGGGCGTGGTGGCTCACGCCTGTAATCTCAGCACTATGGGAGGCTGAGGCAGGCAGATCACCTGAGGTCAGGAGTTTGACACCAGCCTGGCCAACATGGTGAAACCTTGTCTCTACTAAAAATACAAAAATTAGCGGACTGTGGTGGTGCTTGCCCGTGGTCCCAGCTACTCGGGAGGCTGAGGCAGGAGAATCACTTGAACCCAGGAGGCGGAAGTTGAGGTGAGCTGAGATAGCGCCACTGGACTCCAGCCTGGGTGACAGAGCGAGACTCTGTCACAAACAAACAAACAAACAAATAGCTCATATAGGGATGAGGTAGGAGGCACCATCTAAACTTTGAGCCTCAGCTAGAAACTTCTGTATCTGAGTGTGTAGATAGAAGTGATTCTATCTTGGATGTGAATCTGCCGTGTTCATTTCTGATTAGCCCCAGTCCCATGAATGTCTCCTGATTCCTTTTTTTTTTTTACTATCCCTGGGGTAAGAGCACGTCTATCTTGATGTCATCGTACAAATCATAGGCTATGCCGCACGTAGCGCTCTGGGCTGTTCTGGAGGGCTGCCTTACATGGTCTTGCTGGAGCACTTAGCCTTTCCCTATGGAACATAAACTTTGGGTCTTGGGGGCAGCAGTGTGGAGGTCTGCCTGTCTAGCGGCTGTTCAAGACCGTGCTTCTGTCTGTAAGTTCGCCAATAAAACACCCTTTACTGACAAACTGAATTTGTCTGACAAGGATTTGACTGCCTTATTTTGTGGTTTCTCGGCTCCTTCAGCATTTGGGGGCCACTTTTTATATAAGACCCTTTCGTGGAACAATGAGTATATAGAAGAGGGCACAGGGTGGGGTGGGGGTGGGAGTGGTGGTGGTGGTGGGGGTGGGGGTGGGGGTGGTGGGTGGTGGTGGTGGTGGGGGTGGGGGGTAGTGGGTGGGGGTGGGGGGTGGGGGTGGGGGTGGTGGGTGGTGGGGAGGTTCCCAGAGAGCAGAGGAAGGAAATAGTGAGGACCTGTGGACACGCAGGGGCTATGGTGCTGTGAGCACAATCCCGGACCATCACCGTGGCCATGTCCTTGTGGCTGGAGTGTTTTGTGTCATATAGAATCTTTTTTTTTAAGATGGAGTCTCACTCGTAATCTCAGCTCACTGCAACCTCTACCTCCCAGGTTCAAGGAATTCTCCTGCCTTAGCCTTCCGAGTAGCTGGGACTACAGGAGCACGCCACCATGCCTGGCTAAATTTTTTTTGTAATTTTTAGGAGAGACGGGATTTCGCCATGTTGGCCAGGCTGGTCTTGAACTCTTGGTCTCAGGTGATCTGCCTGCTTTGGCTTCAAAGTGCTGGGAATACAGGCGAGAGCCACCGCACCTGGCTCGTATTGGATCTTTGAATACCTTCCAGTGTTGCCAAACATTCCAGAGTGCTGTGAACCCCAAAATACTGAGAACCACCACGGCTTTGGCAGGGTTGGCAGCCCCTCAGCTCGTGCACCGTGGGCTGCAGCATCCAGGGCTAGAGGCAGCAGGGGCGTCAGCAAGGGTGAGGCAGCCCTGTGTGTGCCTGGAGCTGGACACCCTCCCTACCCCCGCCCAGCCTCTCCCACTTCACTCCTTCCCTGCCTCTCAGGCCAAGGCTCTGGGCACCGCGAGGTTCATGGAAACCTTTGGCAGGGCTGGCAGCCATCCTCCGCTCCGTGCTCCGGGCTGCCATGCCCAGGGCTGGAGGCAGCAGGTGGGTCAGCAAGGACGAGGCAGCCCCTTGTGTGCCCCAAGCTGGGCACCCTCCTTGATGCCCCCACCCAGCCTCCCCCACCTTCCTTCTTCTCCACAGTGCAGGCCAGGGCTCTGGGCACCGCGAGGTTCATGGAAACCTGGAGGCGGTGAGCGGAAAGGGAATTGCTGTGAAGTTTCTCTTTCTTTTCCTTTCTGCTGCCTCAGTCATCTCGTCCTCCCTCATCCAGGGATCAGGCCAGGGCTCGAGGTTCAGAATTTCAAAGTCCTTTTAACTTTTCTAGGTCAGAATTGTATTGCTTTTGGCCAAAGCCCACCCTGGAATTTACAGAGCAAGAAGTAGGTACAACTCTCTCTTTAGCGTAAGTCACAGGGCTCAAAACAGGATGCACAGGGCTGATTTGGTGGCTCCCCCTGGGATGACCCACCTGAGCCTCACATGGCAGACACGGCCGCGTCGGCTGCTGGACTGATGATTTCTCTTCCAGGTTTGCTCTTGGTGCAGTCCCGGCTGTGATCACCGCTAAGGAGCATCGAGGTAGCTGCAGGGCCTTGGCAGAGTGTGAGGTGCCCCAGAGCAGTGCCACAGGGTGAGGGGTGGGTGGAGCTCAGAGCCTACCACCTGCCTTGCAGGCCAAGAGGCAAAGCACCCCCTGCCTCTGTTTCCTCACTGACAACATGGGGACAGAGTAACATACCCCATGTGACTGCTTCGAGGGTTAAATGAGGTGATGCAGGTGAAGTGTGTGACTGGCACAAAGTCAGCTTTCAATAAACATGATGGTTATTCAGGGACTTTGAACGGCAGGGTTCCAGAACTTTCCATCAGACTCTAGTCTCCTAGGAATGGAAGGTTATGAGGCAAATATTGATAGTTAATTTTCTGTCTCCCTCTGAATCAGAAACAGGACCTGGGGCTCAAAGGTGAGGTACAGGCAACTGTAATGAAAGAAAAATAGAGTCACCTGCCTGGGCCTGAGTGACTGGGGCTCCCTCACGTCAGCTGGGCATGGGTTCCTGTGGCTGGATTGGGGACTGGTGAGAATGGAGTGAGGCGCTGTGGACAGGGCAGTGAGTCCCTGCTGGGGTCAGGGAGTTACAAACAGTGGAAGGGCTTCCGGATTTCTTCCTGCCACTGAAGAACCTTGAAGGTCAAGGGCTGAGGCTGGGGTCTTGAAGGCCAGTGCGTCAGCCCTCCCGGGCAGCTGGCATGAGAGATTCAGCAGGGTCCCCCCAACCAGGACCCCTCCAGAGGCTGTGCTTGTTGTGGCCTCAGGGTCCCTGGGTTGGGGGAGGGACAGGGAGTGACAGGCCAGGAGCCCGGCGCAGAGCCTGGACACATCCATTCTGCTGGGAGCCTCGCTGGACTTGCAGGTAGACTGGTGGTGGCAGTGGCTCAGGGCTGCAGCGTGACTGTCACAGGGGCAGTGGAGGTGGAGGTCAGCCCTGGCCTGGCAGACAGGGAGGGTTTGGGAAAGGAGGGCACCAACAGTGGTGCCAGATGTTGGAGCAGGTCAGACTCACCCTGGGAGGTGGTAAAATACAGATTCCCTGGCCTCCTCTAGAGGTTTTGGTTCTGGGGAATGGAGAGGTCCTGGGATGCTCCTGCTAACAAGCCCCTCCTCCATTGGGGGCTGGTGGCTGCTGACTGCACTGTGGGGTCCTGGAGGTGTCCTCTCAGGACCTCAGCAGGTGAGGCAGAGCCGGGGACCAATGGGGGCTGAAATTGGAGGACACAGAGTGGGTCAAGGCCGAGAGGTGGTGGGAAGTGTGGAGGAAGGTGGAGCTCCCACAGCAGGGAACACAGGGCTTTACTGGAAAGGCGGAGTAGGACAGGACGGAGTGCGAGACTGGGTTGGCGGGGCGGCCTCTGGGTGACGTCTGTCAAACAGAATTCACACGGATTTCTAGGTGCACACAGTCTGTGTGATCGTCCCCTCGAATTTTGAGGGGGTATGGTCTGTGGCTGCTCTGACCAATAATACGGCCAGTTTCTGGTGCTTACAGCCTCACAAAACTGGTGGCTTCCCTTTCCTGTTCCTTGGAACGCTCCCTCTGGGGCAGGCCAGCCCAGGGCCAGACGTCCAAGTGGCCAGCCCAGGAGCCACCCGGTGAGTAGGGAAGGCATCTTGGACATTGTAGCCTGGCAGCGTGAAGGAGAGAAGAGCCAAGGAGACAGCCAACATCCAGAGTTGAGGCCCAGACGTATGGCCCCAGCCCAGCTACTGCAGCCACCATCGACAGCCCTGCAAGCCACCTGGCTGAGATCGATCACCGCACAGTGGACACAGCTGCGCTCCAGGTGCCAAATTCCTGACCCAGAAAATTGTGGGCAAAATACAATGGTGGCTGTTCTAAGCTGCCATGTTTTGGAGAGGTTTGCTTCACAGTGATAGAGAACCAGTGTGCCCCATCTAAGTCTCAGTTTCTGTGCATAAAATCAAGGTGGAGGCTCACGCCTGTAATCCCAGCACTTTGGGAGGCTGACGCGGGCGGATCATGAGGTTAGGAGATCAATAGCATCCTGGCCAGCATGGTGAAACCCTGTCTCTACTAAAATACAAAATATTAGCTGGGCATGGTGGTGCACACCTTTAGCCCCAGCTATTCGGGAGGCTGAGGCAGGGAAATTGCTTAAACCTGGGAGGTGGAGGTTGCAGTGAGCCAAGATTGTGCCACTACACTCCAGCCTGGGGACAGAGTAAGACTCCGTCTAAAAAAAAAAAAAAAAAAAATTGAGGTGGAAATGCAGTGCGGTGGGGCTGAGGCAGACTCCAGCGTGTCCAGGGGTTGCTGCCAGCTTCTGGCTCAGCTCTGCCACTCTGCGGCCCTGTGGTCCTTGTCAGAGGCATGAGTCATTTGTGAAATGGGAGTTAATGATGGTGCCTGCCTCACGGGCTCCATGAGGGTCAAGTGGGGTGAGCCATTTGAAGCGCTCGGAGCATTGCTGGCACACAGCTAGGACTGATGGACACCAGCGAGGATCTTCACCTCATTCGCAGCCACGGGACTGCTGTGAAGGTTAGACGAGAGCCGTGGGGGGCTCTTGCTGGTACCGAGGAAGCACTGGATGTTGTCATTAAGGACAGGCTCATTTTAAAGCCCCTACTGTGTGCTTGGCATCGTTGCAGGAGCTTGGGTCACATCAGAGAGAAAACAGACCAAGATCCATGTGTGATGGGCACAGGGGGGTGGAGGAATGGGGATGTGTGGGATTGCAAGCTGATGAAGACCCTCACTCAGTTATGTGACTTCACAGACGCTAAGAAAAACAGGACAGAGGTAAGTTGCCAAGGTGAATCGCCCTGAGATCCAGGAGAAATAGGTCCTCAGTATAGCTGCTCCCTGAGCCCTGGGTGAGACAGGCCTGGTTTTCAGCCACCCCTCAGCTCTGGCACCGTCAAGATCCTCCAGCGGGGAGTGGGAGTGGGGCCAAGCGCCTGCCAGCCCACCCCAGACAGTGTCTTAGAAGATAAACCATTTTCCCAGTGGCCCAGATGAAAACCATGTTGCTTGGAAAGTGCAGTTCAAACAGAATTACCAGAATCCTTTGTCACCAGAGTGGGCATCACACAGCCAGCATCTGTGAAGGTGTCAATTATTGTAATTAATGAGACCTTCCCCCGACTCCTGACACGATGATCTGTCGCCAGGGCCTGTGAGTCTGCAAGGATGTGGGGAGAGGGAGGGACTGGCCCACACCCCCTGCCTGGCCCCTTCCCCCTCCCTCACCCCCAGTGGGGGCTCAGGGTGCTCGGTCCCTCCTGACAGCCCAGGTGGGGCAGCTCCGTTAGCGGAGGTGGTGCTCACCCTGCACACTCCATGGTGAAGTTTCTGAGACTTGGAAACAGGAGGTGAGCGGGAACACATGTGCATTCAGGATCATCATCATCATGTGCAATACTAAGACTAATAAAATAATAATGATAATAGCAGCTCTCGCACACTGAGCACCTACTATATGCCAGGCCCTGAGTTAAGATTTTATGCACATGAGCTCATTTGACCCTGTTAACCATGGTGACAGCAGAATTCATCCTCTGACTGGGATACTTAGGAGAGTGAAAGATGGCACTGGGAGTAACGACACCCCACGCCGGCCCCTGGACAGCCTGACTCCCTGACTCTGGGTGTCAGCTCAGATATCTTCATCTACATGCTCCTTCTGACCATGTCTCACATGTCGCTGTCCTACTCCCTCCCATCATGCACTGCCCCTTCACCTGTCCCGTGTCCCTGACCTCACCGCCACACCTCATGCCATGCAGCTGGTCAGTCATTTACATGTCTGTCATCTCTCCCCATTACCACATGGGCTCCTCGAGGGGAGGGATGGTGTCTCTTCTGTCCATTGTGGTGTCCCAGGGCCTCAGCCAGTGCCTGGGCCACAGTAGCTACTCATCCAATGTTGGGTGGGTGGATGAATTAATGAAAAATCCTGGAACAGAGAGAATAGAGATGAATTCATTTCTCCTTTTTAAAGGCTTTGGCGGGATGACAGCTGTCCTACGGAATCTTCTGTTGTCCTCAGTCACTTTGCAGGCTGGGGAGCAGGGAAGCTGCGTCTAGGGCTGAGCTGCACAGTCTGAGAGGCAGACTGGCATTCAGGTGGAGCTCGCTGCAAGGGTTGCAGGGAGAGTGGGAAATGCTCAGGGATTGTGGAAACCGGAGCTGTGTTCAGCCACCCAGCAGAGCTCGGTCCAGCTCCACCACCAGCAGCTGCGTGGCCTCGAGCCTGTCACCTCTCCTCCCTGTGCTGCTTCTTCATGTGGGAGACAGCAGCGTGCTCCAGGGCTGCTTTGAAGACGAAGGGAGGTGAGGGATGTGAAGATGCTTTGAATCAGTGCACGGGGATGCAGGAGGGGAAGGGGGTTCCTTTGACCCTCCCCAGAGTGCACAGGCCTCCTGAGAGGGTCACTGAGATGGTCCCCAAACCTGCTCACCCTTACAGGGCTCATCCAACCAGGCAGGACCTGCAGAAGCCTTGGGCTGCAACTTGGGGTGTTAACTCCTTCTGACCCAGCCAGCCAGTCACTTAGCAGAGGCAGATGTGCATGGGGAGGGGAGGCAGTGCCAGCAGGAGCTGGGAATTGGGGCCTGCCCTGCTGCCACGGCTAGTGCCAGGGTCAGTGCTTTTTGGAAGACTCACTCTCTCTAAGGACTTCTTTGTCTATTTGCCTCATCTTCTGCCCCACTTATGCCACGAGCACTTACTGAGCACCTCCTCTGTTCCAGGCACTGTGCTGGGTGCTGCGTTTCCATGGGCAGTGAAACAGACGTGACCACCACACTCCTGGAGGTCGGAGTCCAGCAGGGGATGGATTTTAAAAAAGCAATCACTCCAGTAGACATTTACCCATCTGGGCAAGTGCTGTGAGACAGAATTGGGGCTGGGGTGGAAGTGGATTACCAAACGGGGGAGGGAGTGTTCAGGAAATATTTCCCTGGGAAAGTGACATCTGACCTGGGATCTGATGGGCAAAGGCATTAGTGAGACAGCGAGGAGGGAGAAGGGCACTCCAAGCAGACGGAACTGCATGTGCAAAGGCCCTGGGTGGGACAGAGTGTGTCTGAGGCACCAAACACACTCGCTAGACACTCCTGCTAGTGATTGTTGTTACTGTTATTCTGGGCCCCAGGGAAGATTGGCTCTGCCCCTGGAGAGGGGAGGGGCTCTTAAAGCACCACGTGCTTCCAAATTTACTCCCCTTTCCAGCAGTTAGCACTAAATAGGAGTGTATCGTCATACTTGCTCTCCTCCCCGTCCTCCTCCTCCTATTCCTCCTCTTCCTCCTCCTCCTTCTCCTTCTCCTCTTCCTCCTTCTCCTCTTCCTCCTCCTCCTTCTCCTCTTCCTCCTCCTTCTCCACTTCCTCCTCCTCCTTCTCCTCTTCCTCCTCC
Source organism: Aotus nancymaae (assembly GCF_030222135.1). Lineage (NCBI taxonomy): Eukaryota > Metazoa > Chordata > Mammalia > Primates > Aotidae > Aotus > Aotus nancymaae. Next base: position 26,035,602 of record NW_026988467.1, read on the forward strand.
TCCTTCTCCTCTTCCTCCTCCTTCTCCACTTCCTCCTCCTCCTCCTTCTCCTCTTCCTCCTCTTCCTCCTCCTCCTTCTCCTCTTCCTCCTCCTCCTCTTCCTCCTCCTCCTTCTCCTCTTCCTCCTCCTCCTCTTCCTCCTCCTCCTTCTCCTCTTCCTCCTCCTCCTTCTCCTCTTCCTCCTCCTCCTTCTCCTCTTCCTCCTCCTCCTCCTCCTCTTCCTCCTCCTCCTTCTCCTCTTCCTCCTCCTCCTTCTCCTCCTCCTCCTTCTCCACTTCCTCCTCTTCCTCCTCCTCCTTCTCCTCTTCCTCCTCCTCCTCTTCCTCCTCCTCCTCTTCCTCCTCCTCCTTCTCCTCTTCCTCCTCCTCCTTCTCCTCTTCCTCCTCCTCCTTCTTCTCTTCCTCCACTTCCTCCTCCTCCTCCTCCTTCTCTTTCTCTTCTCAGTCACACCTGTAGCCAGGGACAGTTGAGGCCACTTTAGCTGTGGTTGAACTGATCAATGAATGGCTTTGGCAGAGAGGGGCAATGGCCTTGGTGTGGAGCAGGGGTGGGAAGTTGCCCCCAGGTCCCTCCAAAGACCCCTGTTGGCCCAGGCCCTGTGGTCATCAGATGCCCCCCCCCTCACACCTGCAGGAGCCAGTCTCCTACGTGGCCTGGATGGCGCCAAACCCTGGGGAGTCTCATCTGTCCTGGATGTGGATGAGCACCCTGCCCTAGAGGAGGTGACTTTAGGCTTAGAGCTTGGGCAAGACTCTTCCTCGGAACTCCCACAGGAGGGAGGCTGCAAAGGGCAGGGGGTCTGGGATTAAGTGACCCCAATGATGTTCTGAGTGGGATCTTCTGGGAGGCCTGGAGCCTCCATCCTGCTGGGGGGGGCCTGGGTGAGGATAGAAGGGTTAGTGCTTGATGCTCTGCCCAGGCTGCTGGAGCCTATGTGCCCCTCCTCGCCGTGTAATTCAGTTTGGTAAAGTGGTATTTATGCTGGAAATCGAATCGTCATTTCTGATGGTAGAGGAATTGAAAAATAAATTGAAAGTGTCAGACGATGCATCAAAGTGGGCGATGGAGTGGAAGCGGGGGCCGCCCACCTAGTCTCCCCTTTGGGCAATTTGCAGGCCCAAGAAATTAGCCAAGTTTCTGTTTCTACAATTATAGGATCAAGAACGGAGGTGATGGGGTGAGGCGGGGGAAGGGGATGTGAGGTGAAGAGAGCAGAGAGGTCCCAGCCTGGAGGCAGCATCAGAGCCACAGACGAGGAGATGGGCTCAGAGTGGGCAGGACCCGTCCACGACACCCCAGGAGGCTGTGAGCGCCGCGAGGCTGGGATCCGGGCTCCCTTCTTCCACCACCGGGCCAGGGAGGACACGGACAGGGTCTGGGCCTCCATGGAGATGGATGCTTTGGCAGTTCAGCCCCAGGGTCTGTCATCTGGGAGCTCCCACCTCCCCAAGCTGCCTCTCTGCCTCAGGGACCGGGCTGGGCGCCCAGGAGAGAAGCCACCTTGTGTGTCTGTGTCTGTTCAGTGTGAGCGCAGGTCTCTGAGTCTGCAGGGACTGGAGTCTCCTCGGTCTGGCCTCCCCCGAGGGCTCCTGGCTCTGGTGAGGTCTAGGTCTCCCCAGCAGACTGGACTCTACCGCAGGGCTTCCTCCCTCCATGGGGGCCTCCTTGGGCAGGTCTCTGACTTCACCCCCAGCGGCTCCTAAGAGCAGGTGTGTATCTTCTCCTCCAGACTGGGATTTCCCAAAGTCAAGACTGTCCCCGCGACCTGAGGCTTCCCTGAAGGTGGTGGAGGAGCTTCTCACTGGACCTCAGCTCTTCAGACCTCCTTGAGGGCCTGGGTGGCTGGCATCTGCTGAGGTCCTGTGGTGAGGCTGGCTCTGTCCAGACCTGGCACATGGAGGGGAGAGGGGAAGGTGCAGGCAGAGAGCTGGAAAGAAGTGGAGGTGCATACTAACCTCATGCCCCTTGGATATGAGGGACGGTCCTTGTCAAGAGGACCAGAGGCCCAACAATCATGGGGACAGGCCCTACTATGTCCTGCAGCCTGGGAGGGGCCATGCAGGGCCAGGACCAGCCGCCAACTTCCCTCCCAATGACTATGGAACTGGGAGAGCCCAGCACTGGAGGCAGGAGATCTGGGGTCCTTCCCATCTCATTCATTCATTCATTCATTCAGCAAGTGTCACTCAGGTCCTGACTTTGTGCTTGGCATCGTGCACGGCACTGGAGATGCATCAGGGCACAAAATGGAGAAGGTCCTGCCCCCACGGAGCTTGCCTCCTTGTGGGGGGCACTGATAGTAAACACACCAAAGAATGAATGAGCAAGATCATTTTGGAAAGTGTTGATTGCCATGCAGGAAATAAAGCAGGATGCTGTGACAAAGAGTGGCTGGAGCAGAGGTCCTTTTGGGAAGGCTTCTAGAAGGAGGTGACTTTAGGCTTGGACCTGTGCATGAGCAGGTGCCGCCTTGCCCGGAGCTGAGGGAGGGGCATCCTGAGATCGGGGCCAGAATGCGAAGCCATAGGAGCGGCACCATCTAGCAGTGTTGTGAAGGGCAGGGTGCCCAAGCGGCTGTGCGTGAGGGCTGTGGGAGGAGACAGGGCTGTAAGGGCCCGCTGGAGATGGTCAATGGCTCATGCACAATGTCATGGCCATCGTGAGGACTCTGAAGTTCATTCCGGGAACAATTGAAGTCCCTGGAGGGTTTTAAGCAGGAGAGAATGACACAGTTGTGAATTTTCAAAACATCACACTCACATTGTGGGGAATGGAGTGTGGAGGGGCAGGAAGGAACAGGGGACCTGGCTGGAGCTGCTGCAGGTGTCTGGGTGAGAGCTGGGGCAGCCTGGACTAGAGGTAGAAGCAGCACTTGGAACTCATCCCACATCATGGAGACTGAATCAACAGGACTGGATAATGGATTTGATATGGGTGGTGGGAGAAGGGGAGAGTCAAGGATGACTCTTCACTAACTGGGTGAGTGAAGGTGCCATCTGTAGGCACAGGGAAGGCTTGAGGCAGGTAGGTTTGAGGGAGAGGAAGTTCTCTTTTGGATTTGCTAATTTTTAGCTGCCACCTGAGAAGACAACTGAGCATATCCCGCACGCTGTTGATCCTGTGCACCAAATTTTCTTCTTCTCCCAGCACTTTTCTGCCAACTTGAACTTGAATAAGGTCATGTGACTTGCTTAATGCAATGTGAGTGGAAGCAGCATGTATAGATGGGAGCTTAAGAGCCTGTGCAGGATTCCCTTGCGCCCGTTTTCCTCTATGCCTGAATGACTGGCAGGCTCCGTTCAGACCTATCATCCTGTCTTAGGGAGAGGAAATATTCAATATTTGTTGGAGGATTACAAGAATGTGTAAATAAACAGGACAAATCCAGGAGGTCGGCGGTCTTATCTGCATCTAACACAGGAGACTGAGGCTCAGAGTTCGTGAAGGGACCTGCCCAAAGTCACACAGCTGGTTAGAAAGGGGAAGCTGAGGGCTGCTTTTCCAGGGTCGCAAGGACCAGGATGGGGCTGGGAGCAGCATGGACCCTGGGAGAGACCCCAGAGCTGCCGAGCACGCAGATCAGAAATCTAACGTTTTACAAGGCTCAGCCCCACCCGGGAAACTCCAGCCATGTGAGAGGCTGAGCTGATGGTGGCCTTGGGGAGAAGTGGGAGGAGGGAAGGAAGCAGCCTCGTTTGCACAAAGGCCTCACCTCTGCCAATCAACTGGGCTTTCAGGGGTGGGAACACCGGGGCCTGGCCAGTCACCAGGAGGCTGGGGGCAAAGGAGGGTGGAGTGGGCCAGGCACTGCCCAGGTCAGCACCCAGGCCCCACCCCTGTGCTTCTGGCTATTCTTCCGAGCAAGCTCTTCCCTCCCTGACCTCTGTAGGTCCTCCCAACAGCCCTGCATCAAGGGCAGGAATAATTGTCTCTACTTTGCAGACGAGGCAACCGAGGCTCAGAGAGGTCAAGTGACTTGCTCAAGGTCACACAGCAAGTCTGCAGCAGACCCAGAACTGGCCAGGCCCTGATTCCAGCCCGGGGTGCTGAGTCCTGCCCCACTTCCTCCTGGCTGCCCCGGCCCAGGGCCCCTTGCTGGGCTCCCCTACCCTGTCCTGTCCTCTGCTACCACCAGCCCTCTCTGCTCCACCAAACGTCCCAGCCAGGGCTTAGCTCAGAGCTGCTGGAGACTCCAGGCCCCATCTCCAGCCTCCACTCCTGAGCCCAGACCCTTTCCCCCAGCTGTCTCCAGACACTGGGTCAGAGAGACACAGAGTGCTGGGGTTGGCAGGGACCCCAAGAAGTCTCTAGCTCAATCCCCTGGGGTGGCAGATGGGAGCAGTGGTCCCTCAGTGGCCACACTGTGCCCCTCAGCTCCATCCCTGAAGCCCTCCAGGGTCTGGCTTGGGGAGCTGCTCTTCTCCCTGCACGTCCCCCCTGGTTCCTGCCTTATTTATTCCCCAGCAGATTCTGAGTCAAGGTCTAAGGTTTGATTTACAAACTCTCAGGGGAAGGAGGGCGGCTGGCTGCACCTGCAGCTGAGAGGCCGAGGTGATTTACTCTGCCAGGAAATGTCTGCCTCTCAGGAGGGATCAGCCAGGCCCTCCTTGAAGGCTTGGATTTACTGAGGCTTCTCTTTCCCAGAGAGCTGCATGGTGGCTTTGTGGGGACTAGGGTGAGGGTGAGGGTACGCAGTCTAGGTTTGCTCTTTACTGCATGTGCAGGGATTCACATGTTGTAAAGAGCAAACCTAGATGATGTGGTTGGGATGAAGAGGATGAACTTAAGTGTCACCAGAGGCCTAGGATTGATTCCTGCCCCACCATGGCCAGGATGTGTGACCCTGGGAATTTGGCACATAGTATGGGTTCAGGAAGGTTGGGTAGCTGTGTGATCCTGGGAGCCTGGCGCATAGTAGAGGCTCAGGAAAGTTGGGTTCTCCCTCAGCTCATCTGAGGTCTCCCTTTCCCTGCCCCAGCCACTTCTTCCAGGACCCCCCAACCCCCTGCCCCAGGCTTTCCTCCATGCGCACTTCCTGCACATGTCTGTCTGTCCTCAGGGAAAGCAGAAACCTGCCCGCCTCACAGGTTCCATCTCCACTGCAGTTCAGGAGAGAGAGCACGGGGGCCTCATGAGCAGAACTGGCCCGGCCACTGCACACCAGGACTCCAGGCATGGGTGCTTCATATGTCCAGGGATAGTTAGAAGAGCAGCCACTTCCCTGCTGATGAGTTTGGAAAGGGCTCTTGGCAGAGTAAAGGGACTCCGGGGCCTGAAATTCTGCTATGATCTGAGGGATCAGCAAAATTCTTGAGCCCATCTGATCTTTAGCAAGGAAGGAGGGATTCTGGCCTTGTTAGGGCAGGTGACCTACGGTCTTACTGGGCTGGGGCAAGGGCTGGGGTTGGATCCTTGTTGGGAGTGGGTGGGAGGCAGCTCCTTTCCCTCTTAAGGGAACTCCAGGCTACCTGGGCCTCTCAGGGTGGGACCCGAAGACAACCTCTTGCATTCTTGAAGTTGCTATTGCATCCTGTAGGGTGATGTCAGGAGGAGGAGACTCTGGAGTTAGGTTCCCCAGAACGCAGTGGGGCCATCAAAGACCTTGGCTGGTCCTGGCAAATCCCGGTAGCCTCTCTGTCTCCTGAGCCTGAGTGCTCTTACTGGTAAAGTGGGAGTGGTGATCTCTCCCTCACTTGGTCATTGTGTGAGCTAAGTAATGTGAGGAAAGCCTTTGCACAGTGCCTGACACATAGTAGGTCCTCCACAGAGGATCGCTGTGATCATGTGGAAACATATTCCAGCTCCACGAGGGGTAAAGTTAGGTGAAATGTGGACTTGAGAGCTGGATGTTGGATTTAATCTCTGCCTAGCCTGTACCAGCATTGTGATCTGAGGAAGACACCTAACCATTCTGTGCCTTGGTTTGCTTATCCGTAAAATGGAGTAATAATAGTGCCTCCCTCATAGGGTCATTGTGAGGATATAATGACATAATACTTATGAAATGCTTAGAACAGAGGCAGGCACAAAATTAGTTGGATTTTTTTTATTGCTGTTTTGACAGTGGTTCTTGTCCAGCCTTTACTCATACTGGCTCCTGTAGACCTCTGCAGACTGCCTTTGTATCTCTGTGGTCTGTTAAGGACCTCCATGGTTTTATTGAAGGTCTACTCTGCCCTCCTCCCACTCCAGCCACAGCCCCCACCCCATGACCACCCTGCCCCCCAACACGGTTGCTTGTCTTTTGATTCTCTTATCAGTGTCCTTTGAAGAGCAGAAGTTTTAAATTCTGATGAAATCAAATTTATCAATTAGTTCTTTTATGAATTCTTCTTCAGATATGACATCTAAAATTAATTGCCGAATTCAAGATCATAAAAGTTTTTCCTTTATCTTCCTATGAAATTTTCATAGTTTTAGGTTTTAATTTAGATCCGTGATCTGGTTTGTTAATTTTTATGTATGGCATGAGGTAGGGATTGAAGTTCAGTTTTTTACAGATGGATATTCTGATGTTCTAGCATCAATTGATAAGAAGACTTCTCCACTGAATTGCTTTTGCTCCTTTGTTAAAAATCAACTGTTCATTTACGTGAGGAACTATTTCTGGACACTTTATTCTGTTCCACTGATAGATTTGTTTCTTTTTATGCCAACACCACACTGTCTTAATTACCAGAGTTTTATAATGTCTTGAAATTACAAAGTGTTAGTCCTCTTTGTTCTATTTAAGGGTTCTTTTGGCTGTTGTAGGTTCTTTGTGTTTTCATATGAATTTTAGAATCAATTTGTCAGTTTCTACAAAAAAGTTGTAGTTTTTCTTATGTGCTTGGGCTTTGTTGAGCTTGATCTGTGGGATTATAGTTTTCTTCAAATTTGGAAATTTTTCTGCCATTAGTTTTTTGAATATTTTTTCTTCCCTGCCTCCTTCAGAGACTCCAATTATACATGTAGATTAGACAGTTTGAATTTGTCCAATAATTTACTGCTGCTCTGTTTGTTTAAAAATTCTTTGTTTTTCTCTGTTTCAGTTTGAATAGTTTCTATTATTATGGTGTGAGGTTCATTAATCTTTTCTTTTGAAATTACTAAAGTGCTGTCAGTTTCATCTAGTGTATGCTTATCTCACACGTTGTAGTTTTCACTTATCAGTGTTCTATTTGATTTTGCTCATAGCTTCTATGTCTCAACTTTTTAAACATATGGAATATAATTATAATAACTTTTAAAGTCTTTGTCTGCTAATTTTATCACCTGTATTAGTTCTGAGTTGGTTTGATTGATTGATTTATCTACTTATTATGGGTTACATTTTCTTTGCATACCTGCTAATTTTTGATTGAATGCTTGGCATTGTGAATTCTACTTTGTTGGAAGCTGGATATTTTTGTATTTCTATAAAATTTCTTGAGCTGTATTCTTTGGTGTGGTTAACTTACTTGTTAGCAATTTGATCCTTTTAGGTCTTGCTTTTGAGTTGTTAGGCAGAAATAAAATAGTGCTTAATCTAGGGCTATTTGCTTTCCACCCTCTAGGCAAGACCCTTCTGTGTACTTTATTCAGTTACCTGTGAATCATGAGATTTTTCAGTCTGGCTAATGGGAACAGGCACTATCTCCAACTCTGTGTGAGTTCTGGGTACTCTTACCTTCAATTATTTTGAGTGGTTCTTTCTCCAGAGTTTAATGGTTTCCTTAAATGCATGCACTTGTCAGTTCTTGGCAGGATACTTGAGAAAAACCCTTTGTGTACCTTCAGTTCTCTATGTTTTTTTTTTTTTTTTTTTTTTTTTTTGAGGTAGGGTCTTGCTCTGCTGCCCAGGCTGGAGCACAGTGGCATGATTATGGCTCACTGCAGACCCAACCTCCTACGCTTAAGCACTCATCTCTCCTTAGCCTCCCAAAGTGTTGAGATTACAAGCATAGGCCACCATATGTGGTCCAGTTTCTCTCTATTTTTATATCTCTCTGCATGGTTCTCTGTCTTATGAATTCTAAATGTCTTGTTCTTCCTAATTTCTCAGCCTTGTCTCTTTAACTCATCTCCTCCTGTTTCTTTCTCCCAGCACTATGGCCTGGAAATTCTCTCAGGACAGTAAGCTGGGTAATCTTGTCTCACCTTTTTGTGTCCCATCTTTCAGGGATCACTGTCCTTCATTGTCTAATGTTCAGTGTCTTGGTCTTGGCACATTATTCTCAAGCCTCAATTTCCTTATCCATAAAAGGAGAATAATAGCAATAACTATCTGACCCCACCAGAATTGTTATGAGATAATCTAAGTCAATAATTGGGACAACAATGACCAGTCTATAGTAAGTGCTAAATAGATATTATTATATCACTACTGAAACAGCTATTATTCAGTAAAAATGACTGAGGAAATACATAATGAACAAAGACTGCCATGCATGAGGCATTTGACAGATAAGACTCAGCCACAGCATAGAGAGGTTAAGAAACTTGCCCAAGACTGTGTAACTATTACATAGTAAGCAGTGGAGCAAGGATTCGAATTCAGATCATCTCGTTCCAGAGTCAGTTTTCTTGTTCCTGGTCACAATGCATGATTTGCAAGAGCAGATTTCCTTTATCATCCAGATAATTCCATTTAGAAGACAGAACTGAGTGATCCCAGGAGTCTGAAGAGAAAGGCCATCTACTGGCCCTGGTAGCTGTCCATGGTGCTAAACCCATATGGATCCTCTAACCTAGTGGTCCCTAATCTTTTTGATGCCAGGGACTTGTTTTGTGGAAGACAGTTTTTCCACAGATGGGTAGATGGGTGGGTGATAGGGGATGGTTTCGGGATAATTCAAATGCACTACATTTATTGTGCACTTTATTTCTATTATTACATTACAATATATAATGAAATAATTATACAACTCCCCATAATGTAGAATCAGTGGGAGCACTGAGCTTGTTTTCCTGCAACTAGACGGTTCCAGCTGGGGGTGTTGGTGGGCAGGGACAGATCATCAGGCATTAGATTCTCATAAGGAGCATGCAACCTCCATCCCTTGCATGTGCAGTTCACAATAGGGTTAATACTCCTATGAGAATCTAATGCCATTGCTAATCTGACAGGAGGTGAAGATCAGGTGGTAATGTGAGCGATGGGGAGCAGTTGTAAATACAGAAGCTTCACTCACCCTGCTGCTCACGTCCTGCTGTGTAGATCAGCTCCTAACAGGTCATGGACTAGTATCAGTCCATGGCCCAGGGGCTGGGGATCCCTACTCTTGTCAACACAGAAATCTGTGCCTCTGCCCACTCTCCTGACCTCCACTCACCTTCTTCGTCCCTTGCCCTTCTCCTCACTCACAGGTTCAGGACACTCTTGATAACACCCGCCTGATCTGATTTAACATTCACCCGCTCCTTTTCTTATGAGCTGCCCCAGTTTAGCCTTGGACTAGCAATACTGTTGCCAGGTCCCATCTCTCTTTGCTTTTTCTCCCAATCGAATCTGTGTTTATCCTTGGGTTTTGGGAGAAAACCATAGTTCCCGTCCCCAAGGAGCTATAGGCAATCCAGGGACATAACACATACACTAGGTAATGACTAAACATCCTAGGATGGCATACAAAATCCTGCAAGTTCTCCTCTAACATAATCTTTTTTTCTCTATGACTATCTTCTGCTTACAAGAGACTACTAGAGACTCTGATCACAGGATGTATCTCCTACCTCTTTGCCTATCTCTGATTGGCATGGGTTCCCATGTGCCTGCTGAGCTCAGATGCCACTTCCTCCAGGAAGCCTACCTTCATCCCTACCATCATCACCATTACTCCCAGACTGAGCAGTTTCTCCTGAACTTTTGAGGCTTCTGAGGGTGAAACTAACAACAATGGCAAGAAGATATGGCGACATCCCATGTTAACACTTGAGTCCTTCAGAGACATCCTGGGGCAGGGAAGCAGCCCTAGGCTTGGCAGAGTGAGAACTGAAATCTTGTTTGGAACTTCCCAAATATACAGCATGACCATGGGAAAAATGTGATCTTTCCTTGGGCTTCAGGCATCCCCTCTGGAACATGATGGGGTTCAGGACAGATGGCTTAAAAGTCCTTCCACAAACATGCCTTAACTGTCCACCATGAGCAGGGAACTGGGTCAGGCCCAATGCAGGGACAAGATGTGGCTGCAGAGGGGAGTCAGACCTGTGTGGAAGGAGGGAACTGGCAGGAACAGCACCACAGAATCTAGGGGAGACCTGAGCAGAGAAGGGAGGGCCCTGCAGGAGCTGAGGGTATCAGGAGCTTCCTGTGGGAAAGAACATGCCCCTCAAGTGCCCTGGAGGCTTTCAGATGGTATAGGAGGGAGAGGACATTTCAGCGAGAACAACGTGCTGTGTTCTAGTATCCTAGGGCACATGATTCTGGGCTCTGTGCTCTGTAATTATGGATTCAGTGTCTCATTTTCTGTTCTAGATTCCCCGTTTCTGGATTCTGTGACTCTGGGTTCTGCATTTCTGGGTTTGGAATTTTGTGATTCTGAGGTTTGTACCTCTAGATTCTGTGGTCCTATGTTTTGTTATCTATAGGCTCAGGATTATACATTCTGGATTCTGGCATATATAATTTTGGACTCTGGCTTCTGGATTTTATGGTCTGGTTACTGTGCCCTGTTTATTCCTCTTCAAATCCAAAGGCAGGTGTGGGAGAAGATCCCTATGACCTCCCAGCTCCTCTGAAGAATGTGGCCTCCATACCCATCTCCTCCCATCCTTTCCCACTCTGTCATGCACTCCTCCTCCTCCCAGTTGTCTTGGTCTTGAGAAAGGACTCCACATAGGGATCTGCCCTCTGCAAACAGGTTCTATGTTCTGAAATAGCCTGAGGGCTTACTTCTCAGTGAAGGAGAAGGAAAATGTGATTTAAGGGACCCTCAAAGGCACTGTGCATACTCAGGGACTCACTTGAAAGTGACTTCACCCCTGTGGGTGCAGCATGGGCCTGCCACAGTCGCATCCCTCTGTCTGCTTCACCAGATTTCTCACAATGATGGTCCCACCTGCCCTCTCCATTCCACCTGAGCCAAACCCATAGAGACAGCAAGCAGCGAAGCTACCGCAACTCCTCCCCAACCCACACCCACTTGCGCACACACACGATATAACCATCTCCGGCTCCCGAGAATTCTGGGTCTCTTGGGTGAGAGTCTGTTTTTCAGGATATAAGAATACTTTGAGCTCAAGGACAGATGTGTGCATTTGTCTCAGGGTGTGGGTGTGCACGAGTGTGACTCCGTGTGTGCCAGAGGTCTGAAGGTGAGGCCGCGACTATCCCTGAGGGTGAGGGTGGTGGTCTTGAGAGAGTGCTGTCCTTCCAGAGCATGCGGGCCCCTGCCTCGCCAGGTCTGCTGTGCCTCCTGCCTGTCCTGCTTGTGCTTGGACCCTCTCTCTGAGCTGCTGCCCCCACCTCATGAAACTCTCAGCCAAAGGGGTGGGGACAGAGAGCCAACCCTTCTCTATTTGTTTTTTTGATTATGGAACCAAACAAATTTAAATTTAAACTCTTTGTAGAGCGATAATTTTTCCTAATCACTCACCTTTCTGCACAGATCTCCACAACTTGATTACTTCTAATTAGGTTAATAAAATGGAGAGTGATTTCTTTTCTCTGAACATATGAATGATCTCTGAGACAGCCCCAGTGTCCCAGAGCCCAGCATGGGGCCTGCCCAGATGAGACCTCTGTCCTCTGAGTGACAGAGGGACTTGGCCAGGGTCACACCACAAGCCAGTTGAACTCAGGTCTGTCAGTTTCAGAATCCCAAGCTCTTAATCATCATGTGATTGTCAAGAAGAGCATCCCCTCTCCTCCCCGTCTGGGAGGGCATGGGTTCAATGATTGCATCCTTCCCGGGGTCACGGCACTGGGGTTGGGACCCAGAGAGGCCTGGAGAACTGTCGACAGGGCGTGGCTCTCTCCTGGACAAAACCTCCCTCAGGTCCATCTCTAACTGCAGACCCTGTCTATGTCCTAAATCACAGAGTCCCTTTCGCCATAAACAGGGATGGGGAAATGATTCCAGGAAACCAGAATTGGCGAAACACCAGGGCACTTGGAAGAACATTGTAGAGTTGCTGGCCAAGGAGTTCAGAGAGACCCAGGAAGGCACCTGGCCCTCTGCCCTGACTCATCCTGGACATCTGTGGTTTATGTCTGTGGAAGTAGGTCAGCGTCAGAGCCCTGCCAGACATTGCCCCACACGGCCTCAGCAGGCTGCCCCCACCCCTCATGGCCAAGACCACTTGGCCCTACTCGCAGGCTCACCGCCCGAGAGCTGGATCGGTCCTGACCTATAGCAGTTTTACTCTGTGGAGTTTAGCGCCAAGGCCTGGACTCTGGGCTTCGGCCCCAGTGCTGGGTGCTTTACGTTCACTGTCAGGATCTCCTCCTTCCAGCCCTCTCTGTGCTCTGCAACTATTCACTGAATCCTCACCCTGTGTGATCCTGCTGAGAGCTTCTGAGAGCCTCAGTTTCCCCATCTGTAAAACAGATTTAGACTCAGTTTTTTGGAGGGCTTTCCGATTGTGGCAACTGATTTTTCTTCTTTTTCTCTTTCTCTTCTCTGCTTCTCACTTTCTCTTTCAACTTGAAGTTGATCCAGGGGCGGCCCAGAATGGGGTCACACAGTGACACTTATTATTAGCCTCAATCAGCAAAGTGGACACTCACTCCAGCAGTCCCAGGATGGACCCAGAGATAAAATCCGGGTCTGGGAAAACAGAGGGACTGCTCACCCCCATGGGCACACACACACACTGGCACACGCTACTTTTGTGCTGAGACTCATTTGCAGGAAAAGCCACCACCAGCTCACAGAGATGGGCTTCATCAACCAGCGCCAGCCCCAGGACCCGGCCTGCACCCTCCCATGGCCCAGAACCAGCCGCCACCATCTGGGCCTTCCATATTTCTCTGAGGACAGAGCTGGCGAGGGACAAGTCCGGGAAGGCAGGAGACAGAGCGTCTGGAGCCAGAACCCTAAAGATAGGTTAATCCACGTCCTGTAGCTACATAGAGGCCCAGGGGACAATTTGGAGAAAGGGGACAGGCAAGTATACAGCCAAGGGGCCTGAACTCTCCATATGGAGCCACAGACTGGAGGGTAAACAGAGGGCTGAGAGCACCCACAGAGTAGAGTTGGCACCTGCCCGGTCCTGTGGGTGAGCACCTCCTCAGAACGTTGCACCCTGGGTGCCTCACTCTATCCTGCTGAGCAGTGACCTAGGGCCCTGCCGGCCACTCCCTGTTCCATCCCTCCTTGCATGGCTGCTGAGCCCCCGCTGTGTGACCAGAGGCTCCAGAGAAAAGGCCAGTCCCGCCCCAGCAGAGGGGGCTTAAAGGGTTCCAGGGCAGGGAATGTGGGGAGGGGTGGGTGTGGGTTTGGGGACTGGCCTGGTGTTGAACTGCAGCCACTGGTTCACGGAGTGACCCTGAGCAGCTTCCTCCCCGTCTCTGAGCCTCAGTTTTCTCATCCGCTAAATGGGGCAAGGAGCCTGCTTGGGAGACACCTGGGCTCCCCTGGGCACAGGAGGGGCATCTGCAAGGACTCAGTGCATATTTGTTCCCATCCTCTCTGCAGACCCACAGCGCCTGGCTCCAAGTCAGCACCCAGCAAATACCGATGAGCCTGGTGAGAGAATGAAATGAGCTCATGTTTGCCTCTGCACTCATGACAGCAAAGTCTAAAGCCATGTTGGGAAATTGAACAACCAGAGGCCTCACTGGGTAGCACCCCAGGCTGTCAGACATCAGGGAGGACTTCCCAGAGGAGGCTTGCTTTAGGCTGGGCAAGAATTGGATAGAAGAGGGGAAGACAGGTGAGGAGGGGAGACAGCCTGTGCAAAAGGGAGAGGGGCTGAGGCGAGGCCACACCCTCTTTCATGCTCCCCACCAATGGCTGATGGGGAAGAGTTTGGGTTTGGGATGGGGCAGATCTGGGTTCGATCTGGACAGGCCCCTCTGCACTCAGAGCCTCTGTACTGTCAGCTGTGAAGTCGGGGGAATGGCACCCCCTCCTCACAGGGTTGTCGTAAGGCTGGCATAAAATTGTGTGTGTGGAGCCCCAGCACAGTGCTAGGCACCCAGGGACGCTCTGTACCAGAGGCTCCTGCCCCCCTGCCAGCTCATCCAGGTCAGCTGCCCCCTCTGCCCCACAGGTGGCCTCCCCACCTGGTCATGTGTGGTCTAAGCAGGGAGTGGGTTTTGGTGCAGGAACCTGGGGGGTTGAGGACATGCCAGTCCTTGGGGGAAGACCACCAGGGTCTACCTGGAGGGATGGAGCCCATCCAGGCCCCACCCTGTAGGAATCCAGCCAACTGAGAGGTCAAGGGAGTGGCCCAAAGTCACCAGCCCCAACCTGGCCTCTAAGTGCTCTGCTTTCTAACCAGCCCTGGAGTGGAGTGGGAGGTCCTGTCTGCAAACACCTGGTCCGAGAGCCTCAAGGATTCATCTCTGCCCTCGGTCATCCCTCTTTCCTCATATCCTCTTGCTCACCAGTCTGAGAAGAGCCTGGAAGCAGGACCCAGGGTCCCTGGGAGCCCAGGCCAGTGATCTGCTGAGCGTCTGGCTGAGGCCTTGGCCTGTGCTGGGCAGGGGAGGGTTAAGGCTTGAGCAGCCCTTCCTGTGAGCAGCCCTTCAAATATCCTGGTTAGTGTTTAACTTGCAGTTTCTGAAGGCCATCAGGAGCCCCATGGAGCAAATGTTTTTTCTCTTAATGACACTGCAGCACATTAAAGAGGGACCCATCTTTCAGCTGACATTGAAGAGAGGCCATTCATTACCCAGGATGGCCCGGGTTGGCAGCTGGAATAACTTTCCCAGAGACCTGCCTGAGTGGGGGAAGGGTCTTTTTATCCCTACCATCAGCAAACCCTGCCTGGTTCCTCTGACACAAGCTCCAGGAGAGGACAGTCTGAGAGGACATTGAGACGGGCTAGTGCTCTGCTTAACACAAGAGAGAGCTCACAGTCCCAGTGGACCACAAGTCGGCAGCTATCTGCCTGAACGTGCGGCACTACCTTTCCTCTTTTTCCGCCCTTTCTCCTTCCCCTCTTTCTCCAGCAATCACTGCTCTGCTTTCTGTCACTATAGATTAGTTTGCATTTTCTAGAATTTTATATAACTCAATTATAAGGCATGTGCTTTCGCCTGTTTCCCACTCAGCCTAATTGTGTTTAGTTTTACCCAGTTGTTGCGTGTATCAAAGTTTGTTCCTTTTTATTGCTAGGTGGTAATCGATTGTACGGATGTACCATCATTTGTTTATCCATTCCCCTGGTCATGGACATTAGGGTTGTTTCCAGTTTTTTAATATTGCAAATAAAGCTGCTATGAAAATTTGTGTGCAGGCTGGGCGTGGTGGCTCATGCCTGTAATCCCAGTCGTTGGGAGGCTGAGGTGGGTGGATCACCAGGTCAAGAGATCAAGACCATCCTGGCCAGCACGGTGAAATCCCGTCTCTACTACAAATACAAAAATTAGCTGGGCATGGTGGCACGCACCTGTAGTCACAGCTACTCGAGAGGCTGAGGCAGGAGAATCGCTTGAACCTGGGAGGCGGAGAATCGCTTGAACCTGGGAGGCGGAGGTTGTAGTGAGCCTAGATCGTGCCACTGCACTCCAGTCTGGTGACAGAGGGAGATTCTATCTCAAAAAAAAAAAAAAAAAAAAAAAAAGAGAAAGAAAAAGAAAGAAAACTTGTGTGTAAGTCTTTCCATGAACTTATATGTTCACTTTTCTTGGGAAAATATCCAGTTGTGGAATGGGCTGGTCATATGCTTGGTTGCATGCTTAACTTGCAAAGTGTTTTGCAGAGGGCTCGGCCATTTTCCATTTCCACCTGCCATGCAGAGGGCTGCTCTTTCTCCTCATCCTCCCGTCATGTGATGATGTCAGTCTTTGTAACTGTGATCATTCTAACAGGCTTGCAGTAGAACCTCACAGCGGTTTTCATTTGCGTTTTTCTGATAACTGAAGATGTCATGTGACTTTTCATATATTTATTTGTCATCCACCTCCGTTTAAGTATTTTGCTCATTAAAAAAATTGGGTTATTTTCTTTTTATTGAGCTTGAGGGTTCTTTATATATTCTGGAAAGAAGTCCTTTGTCAGATACAAGATTTGCAGATATTTTCTTCTAGTCTGTGGCTTGTCTTTTTCAATCTTTTACCAGTGCTTTTTGAAGCTTAAAAGTTTTTAGATTTAATGAGGCTACACTTCTGACCTTGCTGCCCATTATGATAATTATGCTGCTCATTTCTGATGCGTAAGTGCTGTCTGCTGTTGGGATCTTATGTTTCCCCACAGCTGCCAAGGAACACTGTTCTAGAACAGTCTCCTAACACCAGCTCTCGCTCACAGAGCCAAGCCACCACTAAGCTTCTCAGTGATGTGGGTGCCCCTATCACCAGAACTTCCCAGGTCCCCTGAGGGACACAGACCACTTGTGGCTTTCGGGTCTTGAATAATACGAACTTTTCTCGCATGCCTGTACCTCTGGGCCTCCTGACTCCTTCCTCCACAGCCGGCCAAAGTGATTCTGGCACTGCCACTTCATTTAATGTTGGGCTTGGCTTTTTCTAAGATTCTGAGAGCCGTTCCAGCAGCATACTAGGCCCATCTGCAGGCCCTTTCGGGGGGGCTCAATCCAGGTCACAGGACAGCCCCCATGTCAGTGCATCCCCTGAGCCAGCTTTGTGTTCTGCCCTCCTTCATCCCGCACCCCAGGATCTACTGCCGGTCTGCTTTCCTGGTTCCTGCTGGCCCATGTGGCCAGCTCCTGCAGCTGCTTGGATATATTTACTCTGTCTCTTCCTTGGGACTTCCTGATATTTTGGCAGTTGGTTTATGATTCTGAATTGTTTATGATTAGAATTAACTATGACTAGTTATGAGTCTGGTGGTGAAAAGGGGATGTTGGGGCAGATGTTGAAGGCAAGCATTATTTTGTAAGGCCCCCTCCTAATTTGAGGACTCTGTAGAGTCTTCTAGCAAGGAGGCTCTTATCTTCCAACAAGGGGGAGTGGGCCACTTCTGCAGGTCTAGAGGGTCCAGGGGAATCTGGACTCTCAAGTCCACCCATCCAGATGAATTTGAAAGGAAAGTTTCCCAGTCATACTCTTTTCTTATAGAGCCCTGACTTTGGACAGGAGACTTGCCTAGCAGATAATTCTCCCTTCTTCGGAGCTCTGCCACTGTTACCTTGTGGTCCTGTGTCTGGTCTGTGGCTGCAGGAGATGGATGTCTCTCTTCTGCTGCCAAGCAGGCTCTCTGATGAACATTTTGCTTCAATCTGCTGATCAAGAGATATGAGTCTATAATTTTCAGTCTTCAATGTATCAGTGACAGTTAACAATGGCCTCCCACAAGTCAATTTCCTTATAATTGCCTTCTCCCCATGCTTTTCAGTGCTAAAGATCTTGCACCAGCCAAAGCACATCCTCTGCTCCCCCACCTCCACCTGTGTGCCTTCCCCATTCACTGTGGATGACTATCGGAACCATTGCACTGCTATCTCGCATCACGGCCTACCATGACCTCCTACTGTTGGTGACGGGAGATCCATCTCCACAATTCCATCTGAAATCCTGCTTCCCAGGGCCATTCCCACTATCAGTGAGCTTAGATTGAGCTTCCCAGAGCAAAGCCTGATAAGGATACTTATCTGGGAGGAGGGGAGAGAGGGTAGCAGGATGGGACAGGGAAGTTGCTGAGTAAAGATGGGGTTTCCAGCGGCCAGAGAGCTGGCTTTGGGCGGCCACCTGGTGATGATCAGAACAGTCCTGGGGACTGTGGGCTCTTTGTCTGGGAAGGTGAATTAGTCAGAGTTCTCCAGAGGGACAGAGCAAACAGGATGTGTGCCTATAGATGGAAAAGAGGTCTGTTCTAAGGAATTGGCTCACACCATTATGGCAGTTGGTGAGGCTAAAATCTACAGTGTGGATTGTCAGGCAGAGACCAGGAGAGCCAGTGGTACGGAGGTCTGAAGGCAGGCTACAGGAGAAGTTCCCTCTTGCTTGGGGGTGCTCGCCTTTTGTTTTATTCAGGCCTTCAACTGATTGGATGAGGCCCACCATATCATGGAGAGTAATCTGCTTACTCAAAGTTCATGGATTTAAATGTTAATCTCATCCAAAAATACCCTTCAAGCTGACACATAAAATTAACCACAAAGGCAGGAAATGCAGGACTGAGGCCTAAAAGCAGGGAAGGGAAATATCAGCCCAAAGCAGGGAGTAGAGAGCTGCCCAGGTGGGCCTGTCTGTTACCTGGTAGTGGAATGAGCAAAGTAGGGGTCACAGTTCCTGCACAGAGGCTGGATGTCAGGCTGGCAGGTGATATCAGCAGACCTCTGAGCAGGCTTTGGGCTCCAGGTGGAGGCCTAGGGGGAAGGGGATCTGGGGGTATGGGGACCAACAGAGGCCTCAGACACCGTTGATCAGACAGGATCACAGGTACTGAGGAGAGGACAGGTATTGAGTGCCTGGGGTGGGAGCAAGGTCGCAGGGTGACACAGACCCATGGCCACATCTGGTTCACTCCTGGCTCCTCTGAGGGTGTCCTGGGGCAGCCGAGTCAGTCCTAGTTGCTGAATGTTTGTCCACTCTGGGCCGAGCCCTTGCTGGGAGAGGCGGCCTAGTGCAGTGGACCCAGCACGGGATGTGGGCTCCAATGCAGCTGGGTTCGAACTGTGGCTCTGCACTTACTAGTCAAGGGGTCTTGGGAAGTCACTTCACCTGTTCCGCCTCAGTTTCCCACCTGACAAATGCAGTTCATTGTGCCTGACACCCAGGGTTTTCATGGTGATGAAATCAAACACCATCTGCAAAGTTTCTGCTCCAAAGATCGTTGTTATGAATTATGATATTTGTCAGGAATCTTTGGGTTACAAGTAGAAGAAGCCCAAACGGGCTTAAGATAAAAACAAGAAAGAAAACAAAAAGGAATTCACTGGCTCACATAACTGAGAAAGTAGGTCAGGCCTGGCTGGATCCAGGTTCCCAAATCCTGTCTGTAGGAGTATCCTGCTGGCCTCTTTGGGCTCCACTTTCTCTAAGAGGCTCTTCCTGAGCCGTGATGAGATGTCCCCCAACTCCAGGCTTACACCCTATAATGGTAGCAATCTAGCACAGAGAGAGGCCATCAATTTCACCCATGTTAAGAGTACATTTCAATGAGTTTTAGCTAATTTACAGAGCAGGCAACCATTGCCACAATTAGTTTTAGAATATTTCAGTCCCTCCAAAGAGATGTCTTGTGCCTATTGGCGGTCACGCCCTCTTTCCATCCCCATCTCCAGGTAGCCACTAAGCTACTTCCTGTCTTTATAGATTGACCTTTTCTGGTCATTTCATATAAATGGAATGATGTAATACGTGGGGTTTCCTGTCTGGCTTTCTGAAAACCTAGCATAGTGTTTTTAAGCCTCATCCTTGTTGTAGCATATGTTAGTACTACATTCATTTTTATGGCTGAGTGACAGTCCATTGGATGGATATGCCGTATTCTATACATTCATTCATCAGTCAATGGACTTTCCGGTTGTTTTCAGTTTTGTGCTAGTATGAATAATGCTGCTGTGAACCTTCATATACAGGTTTTTGTGTGGACATATGTTTTAATTTCTCTTGAGTATATAGTTAGGAGTAAAATTGTTGGGCTGTAGGGTAAATTTATGTTTATGCTTAATACTTTAAGAATTTGGCAAACTGTTTTCCAAAGTGGCTGTGCCATTTTACATTCCCACAAGGAGTGTACGAGGGCTTAAGATTCCCCACATCCTTACATCCTTGATGACGCTCGCTATTGACTGTCATTTTGATTATAGCCGTTGTAATGGGTGTAAAGTAGTGTCTCATTGTGATTTGAACTTGTGTTTCCCTAATGACTAAGAATGTTGAGCATCTTTTTATATGCTTACTGGCCATTTGACCAAGATCTTCTTTAATATCTTTGGCCTATATCTTTTTTGGTGAACTGTCGATTCAAATCTTTTGCCCATTTTAAATTGGAGTTCATGTTTTCTTATTATTGAATTGTAAGAGTTTTTTGTATAGCCTGGTACAAGTCCCTTATGAGATATATGATTTACAAATATTGTCTCTCAGTCTGTGGATCATCTTTTGACTTTCTTAATGGTATCTTTTGGAGCCCAAAAGTTTTAAATTTTGATGAAATTCAGGTTATTTTTTTAAATAAATCATGATTTTGGGGTCACATTTGTAAAATACTTACCAAACTCAAGGTCACATAAAAGATTTATAGTTTTAGCTCTTCTGTTTAGGCCTATGATCCATTTTGAGTTAACTGTTGTGCACGATGTGAGATAGGGATCTCCTGAACCCACCAGATCAAACTTTCTCCTCTGCCTTTCCATTAAAACTGTTCTTTCTTGGTGTATTAGTTTTCCATTGCTACAAAAAAAAAAAAAAAAGACACAAATGAAGGTTCTTACAACAACACGCATCTATCATCTCACACTTTGCATGGGTCAGGGGTCTGGCATAGGGTGCTGGGTCCTCTGAGGCCTCAGAAGGCTGCATTCTAATCAGGTTTCAATGAGGAAGTTCTGCTTTCAAGCGCCTTCAGACTGTTGGCAGAATTCACCTCCTTGCAGCCGCATGACTGAGGTCCATGTTTTTTTGCTGGTCATCTGTCAGTTTGGAGGGGCTGCTTTCAGGTTGTAGGGCTGCTTTCAGGTTGTAGGGGCTGCTCTCAGGTTGTAAGGGCTGCTCTCAGGTTGTAGGGGCTGCTCTCAGTTTATAGGGGCAGCTCTCAGTTTGTAGGGGCGGCTCTCAGGTTGTAGGGGCTGCTCTCAGTTTGTAGGGGCGGCTCTCAGGTTGTAGGAGCGGCTCTCAGGTTGTAGGGGCTGCTCTCAGTTTGGAGGGGCAGCTCTCAGGTTGTAGGGGCAGCTCTCAGGTTGTAGGGGCGGCTCTCAGGTTGTAGGGGCGGCTCTCAGGTTGTAGGAGCGGCTCTCAGTTTGTAGGAGCGGCTCTCAGGTTGTAGGGGCGGCTCTCAGGTTGTAGGGGCGGCTCTCAGGTTGTAGGAGCGGCTCTCAGGTTGTAAGGGCAGCTCTCAGGTTGTAGGGGCTGCTCTCAGTTTGTAGGGGCGGCTCTCAGGTTGTAGGAGCGGCTCTCAGGTTGTAGGGGCTGCTCTCAGTTTGGAGGGGCAGCTCTCAGGTTGTAGGGGCAGCTCTCAGGTTGTAGGGGCGGCTCTCAGGTTGTAGGAGCGGCTCTCAGTTTGTAGGAGCGGCTCTCAGGTTGTAGGGGCGGCTCTCAGGTTGTAGGGGCGGCTCTCAGGTTGTAGGGGCGGCTCTCAGGTTGTAGGGGCAGCTCTCAGGTTGTAGGGGCGGCTCTCAGGTTGTAGGGGCTGCTCTCAGGTTGTAAGGGCAGCTCTCAGGTTGTAGGGGCGGCTCTCAGGTTGTAGGGGCGGCTCTCAGTTTGGAGGGGCAGCTCTCAGGTTGTAGGGGCTGCTCTCAGGTTGTAAGGGCTGCTCTCAGTTTGGAGGGGCAGCTCTCAGGTTGTAGGGGCGGCTCTCAGGTTGGAGGGGTTGCTCTTAGGTTAGAGGGGCTGCTCTCAGGTTGTAGGGGCTTCCCACAGCTGCTTGCCATGTGGCCCTCTGAACCAGGCCCTCATGAAATGGCAGCTTCTCCATAGCCAACAAAGGAGATAGTCTCTTGTGTGCTACCATGATGGTTATGCATGTGTGCATGCATACATATTATGTGATACACACATATAACACACAACACACACATATCTCATAAGGCAGTCATGGCAGTGACATCCCATCGCCTTTGCCATATTTTGTTAAGGAGAAGCAAGTGACCCTGGCACTCAGCGGGAGGGGATTGTACAAGGCATGAACATTGCTATCCTGCTTTGATCAAAAAGGGCTGTGAGGAGATCACTCCACTGCACTCCAGTCTGGAGTGGGCGACAGAGCCAGACCCTGTCTCAACAACAGCAACAACAACCCTGCGGTGAGAAGGATTACCAAGGACCCTTACCAGATGGAAAACAATACAATGTGTAAAAAAATGAGGGAAGGAGCAGCGATTCACCAGATGCCCAAGCAGGTAGCTGGGCCTCAGCGCTGAACTCTCCCCTCCCCTCCCCCTCCACCGTGTCCATCGGAGGCCGCTGCCCCCTCCCAGCGTCTCTCGACCCCTCCCCTGTACTCCAGCCGCGGCTAATCCCTGCTGTCTGGGTGGGGTCCCTCCGAGGCGCAGGTGGCTGATTTGGGAGAAGAACCCAGGAGGCAGAATGCGGAGAGGGTAGCGGGGCTGGAAGCAGCTGAACCACAGGGCGGGGCTGCGGCTCGGTCCCGGGGCCACCTCTGGGACCGTGTGGGGGTTGCTGACTCTGGCCCTCGAGGAGAGCCGGGCATTTATCCGCCCTCGCCCGTCCCTCGCGATGAGGGGCGCTCCTGGGCGTGGGACCCCTGGCTCCCCGCGCTGCCCTGGCCGGGGCTGGTCTCGCCCCAGGACCCTGGAGAGCGACCCCAGGCGGAGTCCAGGAGAGGAACAGGCCGAAGGAAGTGGTCACGGCGCCGGTGAATACAGAGGGGCCTCGGCTTGGGGTGCCCACCTGGGAAGAGCCCCTCCTCTGCAAGGACCCGCTGCAGCGTCACCAGCCTGCGCTGCTGTCGCCAGCGCCCGTTTTAAATAGCCAAACCTCACCGCTTCATCTAGCAACGCACCCCCAACTTCACGCTAAATGCATAATTTTCTGTAAATTAAACTTAATGGGACTAGAGTAATTATATTGACTTTTTAAAGTACTTAGAGATAAATACATGATTAGATATTTCAGAGTATAAACTTTTTCATTGTTTTTCCCAAGGGAGCCAGCGGGAGGAGGCGCAGGCCTGAGTTAGTGGGAGGGAGGCCTCAGAAACCCGTTTGAAGAGGCCCTTAGACCCCACTGCCAGTGGAACCCAGATCAGCCACCTGGAAGAGCCACTTGGGCAAAAATATAGACAAATCCTTAAAAATGCCTGTACCTGTTGACCTGAGAAGACCACAGTTCTATCCCAAGGAGTAATCAGAGTTGGAGACCAAAATCTAAGGGTAGGACCGGTCATCCCTGTATAATATAAATATAATATAAAAAACTTATATGGGAACCATCAAAATGCCTAACCATTTACAGAACAACCATAAGATGGAATGTAGTGCAGCCATTAAAAAGGACGCAGTCAGAAAATAATTCATGTTGGGAAAATGCTGATAAAATAACAGCATGAGAAAAAAGTGACATCCAGGCCTGGATATAAAGTACATTCTAAATCTACCAAGAAAAAGAAATCCCAGGAGAAAGTATGCAAAAAATCCAGCAATTTTTAATCTCTGCTTGATGAGATTAAGAGGGATTTTGATTTTCTTTTCTATTTTTTTATGTTTTAAAAAAAATTCTGCAAGAAGCAGAATATTATATTTTTAAAGCAGATTAAGTACAAAGGGATACCCCACCCTCAGGGGACTTATTGGAGGAGTTCTGTGGATGGAGTGCCAATGTCAGGCTCACTCCGCCCACATTTAAGTCTCTTGATTGCTGGTTGTAAGAGAGGCTGTCGGTGGCCTGCACACAATCTAGTCTCCTCTTGCATAGTAACAAGGGGCCAGTGCTGTTGGGGATGGCTGTGTCCCAAGCTTTCCTCGCAGATGGGGATGGACAATGAAATGTGAGTGGAGGTGGTGGGTACAGCTTCCAGGAAAATTCATTGATGGGAGTTTATTCAATTGACAGGGATACACTGTGCCAACCACCAGCTGGGTCAGAGCTTCCCTGCCCAGAGGCTAAGCCTGGTGGTACAACAGTCTCTGACCCACTGTCTCTAGAACTCTCAGAGTGAGCACAGGGGATGACGATGTCAACAGAGAAAGTGAGCCATCTCACAGAGCATTTTCTCATTAAATGTTAGCATTTGAACAGAGGCTTAGTGATCTTCTAGTTATATTCTGTTTGGTGCTAGGATTCCTTCCACAACAACCACTGTCAATCATAGAAATAATTTCACCGTTGTTAATATTCTCGTCACTCTTATCTTCATCCTCATCGCTGTGTTTATCATCATCACCAGTACCATTATCATCATCTTTCTTTTCACCATCATCACTACTATCACCACCACCACCATCATCATCATCATCTCCATCATCTTCATTATCATCACCATCATCATCTTCATTATCATCACCATCATCTCCATCATCACCATCATCATCACCATCATCTCCATCATCATCTTCATTATCATCACCATCATGTCATCATCATCCTCCATCATCATCTTCATTATCATCACCATCATCATCTCCATCATCATCATCTTCATTATCATCACCATCATCATCTCCATCATCATCATCATCTTCATTATCATTATCACATCATCATCTCCATCATCTTCATCATCACCATCATCTCCATCATCATCTTCATTATCATCATCACATTATCATCACCATCATCTTCTTATCATTATCCCCATCATCATCTCCATCATCATCATCTCCATCATCATTATCTCATCACCATCATCGTCTCCATTATCACTGCCATTTTTTGAGCACTGTTTATGTGCCAGGCACAGCGTTGGATACTTCACGTACTTTATTGAACAGTCTAATGTGATAGGTATCGGTTTTAATTTACAGATGAGGAACTGAGGTCCGAAAAGTGGCCCAAGACAGCACATATAATAAGCTGAAAAAAGGAGGTGATGAATTTAGATTTGTCTGATTCCAAAAGCTCAGCTCTCTCCACTATACCTTACAACCCTGCAAGTTGACCTCTGCTGTGCACCTCCAGTGGCGAGGAGGTCACTACCTCACCCTTTGGTCTTAGATCTGACTTTTTGTGGACTGCAGAATGGGCCCAACTTCTGGTCCACCTGACAGCCCTTCTGAAGTTGAAGATCAGCTCTTGTGTTCACCTGAGCCTCTATGTTTTTAGAACAAGCACTAAATTCCTTCAATAACTCCACGTGTGAGTGACCACTTCTCCCTCCCTCCTTGGCCCCAACCCTGGTGCTCCTGGATTTCCGCCATCCTTCCTCCCTGGTATCCTTGCTTCCATTGTCACTGGCAGCCTCTTTTTCACCCAGCAGTCACAGAAGTCTTTTTATAACACAGAGCAGATTATGTCACTCTCCTGCTCAAAACTGCAGTGAATTCTCTCAACACTAAAAAGAAAATTCAAACTCTGCCATGACCTGTAGACCTGAAATGATCTTCTCCCACTAACGCCTCACACCTCATCTACTACCCTTATTTCCAGACACGGTGGCCTCTCCCCTATCCTTGAGCACATCGTGCTCATTCCTACCTCAGGGCCTTTGCACCTGCTGCTCCCTGTGACTGAGCATCTTTTGACAACTAGCAGCAAGCTTCATTCCACTTTATTCAGGTCTCTACTTAATTGTCACCTTCTCAGAGGGGTCTTCCCTGATCACCTGCTTTAAGCTTCTTTCTATTCATGATTTTTCATTATTTCAGAACATATCACATTCTCATATATACTAACATGGTTATTATCTGTCTCCCGCTGGAATGTAAGCTCCAGGAGAGTGTGAATTTTGCCCATTTCTCACCCCTATAGTTTCAGTGTGAAGAAGGTGGCTTAATACATAACAGGATACTAATAGGTACTTTGCAAATTAATTAGTTAAACAACGTGATCTTGCCCATGCCCTTCTCAGGCTGGAGACCCTCTTTTTAGGCAAGGTTTAGCTTATCCATGACTCTCTTGAGGTCTGACTCTCAGATGGCACAAGGATTTGAGCCTCCCAGTTGAACAGGAATCTCACCTGCCTTTTTCTAGACTCCATAGCACTACTTACATAGTCTGTAAAGCACCAGGATGTACACACAAGTGTTTGAGCTTTGGAGTCAGAATGAGGTGTAAATCTCAGCTCTGCCACTTACTAGCTCTGTATTCCTCAGCTTTTCTGAGTCTCCGTTTTCTCTTGTGTAAAATGGTATCAATAATATTCACCATGCAAACTTGTGAGGAGAGAGATCGTGAGATACGTATACAAAGCAGAGGAAGCACTTGGGAACTGGTGGCTGTTCCCATCACTGTTGTTGCTGTTGTTATTAAGCTAGCCAGGTTTGGAGCCCCTCCATCCTACAGAAGAGCCTTGGCTGGGAATGGGTTGGCTGGGGGTGGGAGACCAACCCAAGGACATGTGACATGAGAGGCACGTGCAGCTCCGTGGGCTCACACTGAGCTCCCTGTCAGCCTGGCTCCTTCCTCTGTACCTGAGCTGTTGATTTATTTTGCACTGCATGGTTAATTCACGATTGCATTTTAAATCTCATCATGTAAGTCTCAGTCTGCAGCTCTGGCCTCTGGGGATTTTCTGTTTCGCCCTGGTCCAAAACACTTGTTTTTCTTCCAAGAGTCTGTCATCTGCAAACCTGAAGAGCCTGCCTCCCCATGGAGTGTCCGCTAATGATGCTGTGGTCTCTCCTTCCCCTGGTGGACTGGGGCTTCTTGGAGGCAGTGGTCCTGCTGTTCCTTCTCTAAACACTTTCCCAGGAAGCCCAGAGCCCTGTCCAGAGGTGCACATCAGATTCATTGGCTGGTGAGAAGAGATGATGTCAATCTCTAGAAGGTTGTACTGTTTCATAAACTATTTTTTTTTGAGACAGGGTCTCACTTTGTCACCCAGGCTGGAGTGCAGTGGCATGATTTTTGGCTCACTGCAGCCTCAACCTCCCAGGTTCAAATGATCCCCCAAGTAGCTGGGACTATAGGTGTGAGCCACCACGTGTGGCTAATTTTTTGTAGAGATGGGGTTTCACCATGTCACCCAGGCTGTTGACTCATAAACTTTAAATTCAGATGAAAGGATGCTGTCTCCTGAGGTCATTAGCATAGGTGGGATCTTCTGAAGGATCAGCAAAGAATCTGAGGAACAGAGCAACAACCAATGTGTAAATACAATGAGTGCCTCATAGAACCAGCTTTCATAGAAACTGACACTCAGAAATAGGAAGTCTCTTGCCCAAGGTCACACAGCAAGTTTGTGACAGAGCCAGGAGTGACCTGGGTTCCTACCAGCCAGCCTACTTCTCCTCCCTCTCTACCCATGAGGAGGCTGGGCTGGGGCAGCAGGATGGTCATCCCCAGCAGGGCTGTGTCTCCTCTGCCCCGTCTCTGCCCTGTGTTTGTAAACTGAGCTGTTTCATCATGCCTGGCACTGTGTAAGGTACTTAACCAATACATCGTCTCATCCTATAGGACGGTCTTCAGTTTACAGAGGAGTGAGCTGAGGCCTGGAGAGGTGATGCCCAGCTGGTAGGTGGGAGCCCCATGAAGCACTTCTCTTGCTCATTGCTCTTCATGGTGCTGCCCAGCTCCCAATAGTCGACCCAAAATCCTTATCTGTTTACTGCCTCTCATGTTAGGTCTGGGAAAACAGAGGTTTTTGCCCATCTTGTCCACTTCAGCATCCCCAGGACCCAGCAAATGGCAGGGGCTCAATAAATATACCTAAATAAATGAATGAATCTCTTGGGTTCCTTCCAGGTTCAATTCCATGAGCAAGAGGATCGATCTGACAGCCCAACCCAGGCTGCCCAGGCAGTGACAGGCCCTGACTCTGCTCTCTGCTCCCAATCTCATCCTGCCAGGCAAGCTGGCACCCAACCTTCTCCCGTTAGAGCTCCAGCCACCAGGATCCCCCGTAACTGGCCACGCCCTACCCTGTGTCATGTCCCGCTTCCTCTCCTGAGCTCTTCTAACCCCTGCCCTCCTGACCTAGGGGCTGGCACAGGCTCCCACCATCTGGTCCATGTCTGGCTTCTTCTGTCCTTGACCCTGACTTGGAACCTGACCAAACTTTGACCTACCCTTTGTAATCCTGCAAGGGGCAGCGTGGAGAAACAAGGGGCCCTACCCATCCAGAACTTTCTGAAGGCTTACGATTGGTAGCTTCTCAAGGCCAGGCCTAGTTAGACTCCAAAACCCAGGCCTGGGTGCCCAGTGGGGCTCCTTGTAGACTTGACCACCCCCAAAAGACTCAGTGACAAGTTCAGAGCCATCTGAGAATCAAGCCTCCTGGCTTCTGAGCCAACAGGACGCACGTGGCTGGGATCAGGCATCAGAGGCCTCAAGGGCCACAGCAGAGGGCAGGGCTGTCCCAGAGCTTCTCCACCTGATGGGCCCTCATCAGGGTCAGGGAACCCCGATGTGACCCTCACATTCAGACTTTTAGGACTGGAAGGATCCTTAGCAAGCGTTCTCTCAAGGCCCCCTGGGTGCAGATGGACACACTGAGGAGGGAGCACTGGCTGTGATGTCCTGAATGGAGATTCCTCTCCCCTCCTCTTGGAGGGGAGAGGAATCTCCCCATAGGCTTGGTTTTAAGGGAGATACACAGGGGCGCACAGTGATACCCCCAGTGTGCTCAGTCTCGCTCCCCCAGTCTCGATTGGGTTGGAGGTTTCCTAGGTTTGCTTTGTCCCTGAGTCCTCACAGATAAAGTTGTTGGGGTCCCTGTCGGTGGAGATGAGGAAAGCCAGGCAGTAGTCAGGTGGCAGGATGTCCGTTCTGTGGCTCTTGTCATGGTTCCAGGACAGCAGGGCAATGCTCCTCTGTGTCCAGTGCTAGGTGACTAAGTTCAGTGCTCATGAGAAATGAGGCTGGTGAGCCTCTAACAGGCTCATGAGGGAGGCCTGGCTGGGGCTCTTAGCTTTGTTTTATTGATGGAGAAATCAAGGACTAGGAAGAGAGGCCCTGGTCAGCGAGGCACAGTGGCTCACACCTGTAATCCCAGCACTTTGGGAGGCTGAAGTGGGCAAATCATGAGGTCAGGTGTTTGAGACCAGCCTGGCTGACATGGTGAAACCCTGTCTCAACTAAAAATACAAAAATTAGCTGGGTGCGGTGGCTCATGCCTGTGATCCCAGCTACTCGGGAGCCTGAGGCAGGAGAATTGCTTGAACCCGGGAGGTAGGGGTTGCAGTGAGCCGACATCAAGCTGCTGCCCTCCAGCCTAGGTGATAGAGCAAGACTCTGTCTGAGGAAAAACCAAAAACAAAACCATAAATAAAAGAAAGAGGCCCTGGTCAAGGTGACACTGCAAAAGAATGACCAACATAGGCATTAACTCACGCTGCTCCACCTACCCACCCCCTACCCCCGCCACTCCTCACTCTTCCCAAATCACAGTCTCTGGGACCCTAGAGATTATCTTGTCTGATGACCCCTTCACAACTTGGTGGAGTTCAATGCCTTCTCCCTGCGCAAAGTCACATAGCCTGCACAGAGCTCAGGACAGAGCTTCTGGCTAAACTGTGTAACCTTAGATGTGTCACTGTATCTCTCAGCCCCAGTTTTCCCTATCAAATAAGACAACAATATGTCTGTGTGTACATGGTTATCATGAAGAAAGATGCCACATGTTTATGTTATAGGTATGAAAACCGAGGCTTTGGGAAATCATGTGAATCGCTAAATGCCTCCCAAGGCAAACCAGGGAGTGGCCCCGTGTGTCTGACATCAAAGCCTGTACTTTTAACTGCTTTGTTGTGCCACCTCCTTTACTGTCTGGAAGTCTGATACGGTGAGGCTTTGTCTCCCCATCCAAACCTCATCTTGAATTGTAATCCCTATAATCCCCAGGTATTGAGGGAGGAACTTGGTAGGAGGTGACCGGATCATGGAGGCGGTTTCCCCATGCTGTTCTTGTGATAGTGAGTTCTCAAGAGAGCTGATGGTTTTATAAGTGTTTGGCAAGTTCCTCCTTTGCTCATTCTTCTCTCTCCTGCTGCCATGGGAAGAAGGTCCTTGCTTCCCTCTCTGTCATGACTGTAAGTTCCCTGAGGCCTCCCCAGCCATGAGGAACTGTGAGTCAGTTAAACCTCTTTCCTTTATAAATTACCCAGTCCTGGGCAGTACCTTTATAGCGGTGTGAGAATGGACTAATTCAAAGTCCTTCCTAGTACCACAACTTGATCCCTCCAGCTGTGATCTCAGACAGGGCCTTCCTGCGTGGCACACAGGGGTGCCCATGGCACCTTTCACAGCACTGAGAATTCCCCTGATGTACACATATACACACACAGCATACACAGAGCACAGAACACATGCCTCCTCCACGTGTACACATACACCATGCACACACCCTCTCACAGACACATACGCACACATACACGATACATACATGTACACATGCATGTATATGTACAAATGCCCCCTCACACAGGCACACACATGTGACACAAATGCACCAACACAGATGCCGGCACATGCACACACACGCCCTGCTGTGCTCCTTCTGAGTGCGTCCCACCCACTCCACTGGGGGCCCCAGGCCCTTCCCCAAGACTCACAGGTAGGCATGGGTGCCTGAGCTTGTTTCTTCATCAAGCATCCAGGCTTCAGCGTAGCTCTGCAAAGATAAGCGGTGGTCAACTTCTTGGAGAGAATAAAATGGGCAGGCTGGGGGCTTAGCCACAGTAAAGGCTGGGGTAAGGACAAGTGTTCAAAACCAAGACATGGGGAAGGGAAAGTGAGGGAGTCTGGACGAAGGTCAAAATTCAGAGAAAGTACAGAATGAAGATCAGGTTATGATAATGGTCAAAATTCAGATAAATGTTAGGATATGGTTCAAGGTCAAAATCCAGAAGGTAAGGTCAGAGTCAGATAAGGATTAGAATAAGGCTTTACATTCTCGGTGGAGACCAGAATGAGATTCAGGGTCAGAGTTCTGGTCAGTGTGGGATTAGGTTGAGGGTCAGGGTCAAGGTAAACAATGAATGAGGTTGCTGATCAGATTCAGGTTAACGTCAGATCAGAGTCAGGGTCCACAGAAAGGAGGAGTCAGACGAGGCTTGTACAGGGTTCCTGCTGGTCGGGGCCAGCGTGCACCCTGTATTCCTGCTTGAAGATGTAGCCCTCGGTCGTCTTCATCTGGTTGATGTGCTGTGGAAGGTCCACCACACACACCTCGGGGTGCAGCTGCCCTGTGTGGTATGGGGAGCCCTTCTGGTCATAGGGACACCTCAGGGAGCCCCCCAGGAGGCAGCTGGCTGCGGTGACTCCACTGCTGTGTTGGTCTTCTGCAGTCAGAGAAAGACAAAGGGGTTCCTGACGCACACATGCCCCAGTGAGACTGGGGGTTCCCAGGGGTGAGGCACACAACCAATACTGAGGATAGCTGGGCTGTTGGCCGGAGCCAAGTAGCCTTGCCAGGCCATCGTGTGTGGCCCCGGGCACGTCCCCTCCCTCTGAATCTCGGTTCCACCTGTAGAATGCAGGTCAGATCAGGTGGCCTCCGAGGGCCCATGCAGCCCTGCCAGGCTATGATTCCAGTACTCCCTCATTCCATCCCGTGAGGCTTCACGGCACTGCCTGCAGAAGGCAGCGCTCCACAGAGCCCATAACAGCCCCTTCTTCCTTCCAGTCTTCCAGAGAACAATCTGGAACACTGGCAACTCCCAGCAATTACCCCCATTCAAAGATCAGCAAATCAGAAATTAGCAGCTGCTGCCAACCCCTCTGCAGATTAACCCCAGGCACCTGAATAGGAGCCTTTCTCCTGCGCAGGCAGCTCCACTGTCAGCCCGTGCGGGGCCGCAGCCACTGGGGGAGCGGGTGGAGAGGTGCACAGTGGCCCCCACACCTGGGGAAATCATCCTCCCTCCAACCCCCGGGACCACCCTGTCCCCAGCTGTTCTGCTCAACATTCCCAAGGACGTCCCACTCTGGTCCTGGAGATCAGGTCCTGGGACTGAGAAGCAGCCACACCTGCCTTGGGACACGCACTTGGTCAGTCATGGGACTCACTTGTTTTGTTTTTCTTCTCACGGATGGCAGTCCCGAGTCGCTGGTTGCCCAATATCCTAAAACAGTCGTCCCATCTATGTTGCCTTGTTTTCCAGTTGCTCCTGATGGGAGGGAAGTCCACCACTGCTCTGCCAGGACCAGAAGCTCCAGCGGAGGCTAGGAAAGTCGTGACTTAGCAATGCAGTGTTTGCTGAAGTGTGCTCCAGAGAACACTAGCTGCACAAGATGACAAAGTGGTTCATTTACAAGTAAGCAAGAAAAATAAATGTTCATTTTTAACAATGAATTTGAAAAACTGGTTTAAACAAGATTAAACAGGTCTGATCCTTGCAGAACATCTCAGGACTTCCAACTCACTACTGCCCCTGGCGAACCTCCATGAAGAGAATAAAAAGGGCAACATTCCCCAAATTTCTTTTGTCATGGAGATCATTTTTTGTTTGTTTGTTTCATAAAACATCTTTAAGGAAAGAGTATGACATGGTGCTTAAGAGCAAGCTCTCTGGATGAAGACACATTTGGGCTGGGTGTGGTGGCACGCATCTGTAGTCCCAGCTACTTGGGAGGCTGAGGTGGGAGGATTGCTTGAGTCCAGAAGCTGGAGGCTGCAGTGAGCTAGGATTGTGCCTGTGAATGGCCACTGCACTCCAGCCTGGGCAACACAGAGACCTGTCTCTAAGGAAAGGGAATGGGATTCCCCTGCTTGCGTTTGAATCCCATTTCTGATCCTGTGTGTCCTTGGAAGGTTCTAACCCTTTGTGAACCTCAGTTTTCCTGTATGCTAAGTGAGGATAAAGTTATTACTATCCAATAGAGGTACCATGATTACTGAGAGCATTCCATGAGACGATGCATGAAAATACCCAGTCCACTGCTGACACGTGGTGAATGCCCACAGATAGTAGCTGTTGTGTTGGGATGATTATTACTGGAATTGACTGTACAGTCGGAATGACTAATAATAATTCTCCATCATTCCAGACAGAGGGAAGCTGGAGCTGAGCAGAGTGGAGCAGGATCTGTCTTTAATCTTTAGTTTGAGAACTTGGCCGGGGACTCGGAAGGTGGCACTGCAGAGATGATTCTAGGGAGACAGCTGCGGCCAGCGCACAAAACATGTGCTTCTATTTCTAGGTAGAGAATTTTCTCCTGTTCAAAGAACTCTTAGGAGCTCAGAAAGAGGGGACTGGGAGACAAAGGGCTTGTCATGCTCTTCACGGGAGCTGTGGGGAGGGCTCAGCAGAAAGCTCTCCAGGGGAAGGAGGAGGTGGGAGAGGGCTCCAGGAAGGGTTGGTGCTCTTGGGGGATCAGAAAGTGGCACAAGGTAAGCTCCCAGTGGCTGAAGATGAGCAAACAGCACCACCCGGTCAGGATAATGTCGGGAGGACAGAGCTGAAGCCAGGCAGCTTCCTGGCCGAGTCCAAGGACAACACATGACGCTCTGCGAACGCAGCTGGCAGCGTAGGACTACAGGTGACGCTGCTGCCCTTGGCCCCATGTGTCCTGAACCTGGGAGCATGGCCTTTCTCTGATCACGCAGCAAGAAAGAGGAGGCCTCAGGACTCATGCCAAGGCCCACCTGACCCTGGGACCTTGTTATCCCCTAGGCTGCCGTGTTTCCCCTGTTAAAAAAGTATTTGCGTTAATGAAAGAAACCAGCACTTACTTGGCAAACCATTTGGGTGGAATCCACCGGGAACCGCCAGGGTCAAGAGCTCAGGATGGATGGGGCTGGGGGATCTGGGGGTTTTCCAGACCGTGCTTCAGAGTCAGTGGGGACTGAATTCCAATAGCTTGTGAATTCCCAGCAAGTTCCTCATACCAGCCTGCCGCTGTTTGCCTGACATAACAAACTGATTTCTTTTAAAATAAGTACACTGTTTATTTATAATAGGTTTAGATTTACAGAAAAGTTGCAAAGATAGTACACTGTTGGGTCCCCATATCCCCCAAACCCAGTTTCCTCTATTGTCCTCTTACCCGAGTGTGGTACATTTGTCACAGATAATGAACCAGTAAGGATACCTTATTGTTAACTAAAGTCTACGCTTGATTCAGATTTCCTTAGTTTTAGCCTAGTATCTCTTTTCTGTTCTAGGATCCCATGGAGGATATCATATTTACATTGAGTCATCTTGTCTTCTCTCAGCTGTGTCAGTTTCTCAGACTTTTCTGGTTTTATTGAACTTGACAGTTGTGAGGATTACTGGTTAGATATTTTGCAGAAATATTCCTCAATTGGGATTTTAAAGAATTGAGATATAATTCACACGCTGTAAAAGTTACCATGTTAAAGTGTACAATTCAGTGGTTTTTCTTTTTCTTTCCTTTCCCTTCCTCCCTCCCTTCCCTCCTTCCCTCCTTCCTTCCTCCCTCCCTCCCTCCTCTTTCTTTCTTTCTTGCTTTATCTCTTTGTCTCTCTTTCTCTCTTTCTTGCTTTCTCTCTTCCTTTCTTTCCTTTCTCTCTTTGCTTTGTCGCCCAGGCTGGAGTGCAGTGGCACAATCTTGGCTCACTGCAACCTCACCTACCAGGATCAAGCAATTCTCTGCCTCAGCCTCCCAAGTAGTTGGGATTTCAGGTGCCTGCCACCATGCCCAGCTAATTTTTGTATTTTTAGTAGAGACAGACTTTCATCATCTCAGCCAGGCTGGTCTTGAACTCCTAACATTGTGATCTACCCACCTCAGCCTCCCAAAGTGCTGGGATTACAGGTGTGAGCCACTGTACTTGGCCCATTTTATTTTATTTTTTGAGATGTCACTCAGACTGGAGTGCAGTGGTGCAATCTAGTTTCACTGCAACCTCTGCCTCTCAGGTTCAAGTGATTCTCCTGCCTCAGCCTCCCAAGTAGCTGGGATTATAGGCATATGCCACCATGCCCTGCTACTTTTTGTATTTTTAGTATAGATGGGGTTTCACAATGTTGGCCAGGCTGGTCTCAAATCCCTGACCTCAGGTGATTCACCTGCTTCAGCCTCCCAAAGTGCTGGGATTACAGGCGTGAGCCACCGCGCCTGGCCAATTCAGTGGTTTTTAGAATATTCACAAGGTTGTACAACTGTTACCACTATATAATTCCCAGAACAGTTTTACAACCCTGGAAAGAAATCCAGAGCTCTTTAGCAGTCACTCCCCTTTCCCTCCCCCAGCACCCCTAGCCCCTAGCTTGAATTTCCCAGTCATCCCTGCTTTGACCATGGTCTGCCTGCTGAATCAGTTTCAATTGAATTATTTTTCTCCTCATTATTAGTCATAGTTTTATGCTTCTTTGCATATCTGGTAATTTTTGATTGGATGTCAGACATTGCAAATTTTTGTGGGAGGCCACATGTT
Source organism: Aotus nancymaae (assembly GCF_030222135.1). NCBI lineage: Eukaryota > Metazoa > Chordata > Mammalia > Primates > Aotidae > Aotus > Aotus nancymaae. The sequence continues at coordinate 26,070,755 of NW_026988467.1, forward strand.
TTTGTATTCCTATAAATTATTCTTGAGCTTTGTCTGGCATGTAGTTAAGTTACTTGGAAACAGTTTGATTATGCTGGCTTGCTTTTAATATTTGTTAGGTGGGACCAGAGCAGTGTCCAGCAGAAGGCTTTAGCATGAGTCTGTGTCTAAGTCCTCCATGCTCTAAAAGCTTCTCCAGTACAAGATACCCCATATGCTTTCTCTGTATTTCTAATCCAGTGTTGGTACCCAGAAGGGGCACGATAGATGCTTTGATTTTGACTCATGGTGTTACAGAACTTATCCAATGTGAGGAGTACTCCAGAGAGGCTTGATCCTTTTGGCTTGGGTCAGGAGCCCCAGAGCAATGAGGAAGGGAATGGAGGGCTGGGTACTCACCCCGAGAGCTGTAGCCATGGGTATCCATGAAGGACAGGATACTCCTCCTGCAGGGGGCTCTGGTCTGTGAAGCTCTGGTCCATGGCGCTCATCATGTGGGTCCTCTCCTGGCGGTAATTGACAGTGGTCTTGGTCTCATTCACCAGCTTCCTGTGGGGTGGGGTTGGGGGGTTGATGGGAGACACAGGCACTGTGTGGGGCTGGACAGCACTCAGAGGTGGGTGGGGAGGCCCCGAAGTCAAGGGTCTTGAGGCCTGGAGTCAGCAGCTGTCTTTGAAGCATCTCTGGATGCTGAAGGGCTCTGCCTCCATCCTTCATTCATCAAACCCAGAGAGCTGCTGCCTCCCCCAAATGAAGCTGGCAGGGTCCCTGTCCTGGACATTTGCTGAGGGCAAGGCATGGAGCAGCAGTGACCTCAGGCTGGGATCCTGCTTCTAAGTCTCACTGGCTGCTCAGAAAATGGAAGGGAAAGCCACTCCAGGCCTACTTTGGTGGCAGACAGTTCCCCTGCCCCACTGCATCCCGAACTAGAAAGGTGGCTGGCCTGGCTCCAGCACAACGTGTCTCCACCTCCATCCCCTTTCCCCTAATCCACTCCCAAGACCTACAGTCAAACTGATTTTCTCCAGCAGTGGGAATGGGCTGCGTGAAGCCATCCTCCCTCCTTCCTCATGACTGGGGTCTGGCAACAGCCTGATAGATGAGGTTTCTTGTCGGCAGGGGCTGAGCTCCAACCTGCGCCTCTCAGTCTTTTGCCCATTTCTCCCAGAAACCACCAGGCCTTGGCCCGTTACCAGACACAAAGGATATGGAACAGAAACACACCCAGGGCCCATCTTCCCGCCACTCCTATCAGCCCGTCCAGCCCCCCTCCCTGCATCAGCCCAAGCAGCAGGGGGAGAAGGTGAGAGGCCCCAGTCCCTCCACTGGAGGGGCAGAGCTTCTGGAGCAGCTTCTAGGCAAGGGCCCTGCACGGCCCAGGCCTCCAGACCCAGTTTCATGCATGAGGACAGCAGTTTGTGATCCTGGAAAAACTTGGAGAAAGTGGGAGGGAGAGAAGGAGGTGGAGAGGCAGGGGACAGCTCCATGATGAAGGGTCCAAGAAACAGGCATAGGGGAAACAACTTGGGACTCTTGTCAAGGCTGGAGGTGAACCCGAGGGGCCAGAGGAGAGAGCTGTTCACCTGCTCGGCCCTACAGCATGAAGGATGCAGAGTAGAACTGAGAAAGGACTTCCAGGTTATGAGGGCTCAGGGACATCGACCATTCATGGGAACAGGGAGGCCAATGAAAAGATCTTCCCAGGAAAACCCCAGCCAGCCTGTCTTGGGGCAAGGGAAGGACAGGATGACCTCTGGATGCCCCTCCTGCCAGGACCAGGATGTCCTTCCCATGCTAAGAAGACGACTGTGTGTCCCCACTGGGACCACTGCTGTCGGGCACTGAGGAGGGCATAGCCTTCCCAGCCTGGATGGGAGACGGCTCAACAGGCCCAGGCCTCCTACCCCCAGCCCCTGCCAGCCTCTGGGCATCGCCCTCACTGTGGCCCAGGTTGGAGCCAAAGCCCCCTTTGGGAGCAGGTGAGGAGCAGCCTCTGTGGCTGTGACCTTGACTACTTTGAGTGGGGAAGGCATTAGGGGCAGACAGAGGAGGGGGAGAGGAGGAGAAGAGAGAAAGGGACAGTAACAAGGGGATGGAGAGATGGGAATGGGACAGAGAGGAAGCCACAGGGAAGACAGACAGGGCCACGGACAGAGGACAGCCGGCCAGGGTGGCTGCACGTGGAGCCCAGAGAGGTCCCTCAGTGAGTGGATGCTGGCCTAGAGGGCGGTCTCCGGTCGTGCCACAGCTCTGTTCTCAGCCCGGGACTCTCGGCCTACCTGGAAGAAGAGCTACAGAAACAAACCAGCCCGATCCACAGACGCCGGAACCCGGAAGGGACACTAACACTGCTGGCATCCAGCTGAGCTCGGTGCGAGATTAAGCAGATGGAATTTAATACAGACACTTTGGAAAGTTCTGCATCTGGCTTTGAAAACTAACTGTGCAAGCAGTGGGGAGGGAGAGCTGCCTGTCCGCAGCCCCTGCAGGAGCCGAGCTGGGGGCTCAGCGTGAGTCCCTGGGTGTTGAGTTGCTGGAAAAGCTCATGTGGGAATCAGCAAGGTAAGGGAGCAGCCCAGGGAGGAGGAGGTGAGAGACCCGCCGTCCTCGGGGCTGGCCCCGCACCGTCTGGGCCTGCTCTGTGAGGGAGGGAAAACCAGCACAGATGTGGGAGGAATGTTCTGGAAGGTTTGCAGAGAAGACAGAGACAGAAGACAGAGTAGCATCAGCAGGCTGTGGAGTCAGCAGGGGCCTGGGTTGTGTCCCAACTCTGGCACATTCTGTGACCTTCCACAAGTCCCTCAGCCTCTCTGAGCCTCAGTTTCCTCATCAGTAAAGTGGGAGTGATAAGAGCTCCTATCGTCAGGGCTGTCGTGGGGATACTGTGTCCAGAACTGAGCCTAGGGCTTGGCCCAGAGAAGGTGCCCAGCAAGGGGTTGGTCTGCAGAGCTGGGGCTGCCCGGCTGGGGAAGGAACTCATGGGGATCTGATAGTCATCTGTGCTGTGAACAGAGCTGCCAGTGTTGGGACGGGTTGGCCCGTCCTCATGCATGCAAACACACACGTGCACACAGGCATGGACTCAAGAGTGGGATCTGTGTAAGGATGCTCCTGGATGTGGATTTAGTAGGAGGTCAGGACATCCTTCGTTTTTTGTGTTTTTTGAGACAGGGTCTTGCTCTGTTGCCCAGGATGGAGTGCAGTGGCGAGAACACGGCTCACTGCAGCCTCAACCTCCTGGGTTCAAGTGATCCTCCCACCTCGGCCTCCTGAGTAGCTGGGACTATAGGCATGTGCCATCATGCCTGGCTAATTTTTCTATTTTTTGTATATACAGGTTTTTGCCATGTTACACAGGCTGGTCTCAAATTCCTAGGCTCAAACAATTCACCCACCTTGGCCTCCCAAAGTGCTGGGATTACAGGCATGAGCCACTGTGCTCTGTAGGACATCCTTCTGACCACAAGGAATGGTTCAAGGACATAAGGAGCTGCCCTGGTGGTGGAGAGGACATTGAGACTAAGGAAGGAGAGGTGACTTGCTCAGGTGACTCCGCAGAGTCAGCTCCAGCACTGGTGACCACGACTTGAGGAGGAATATGCAGAGGGGAGGGACAGAGCAGGGGAGGGAAAGTCAGAGGCTGAGGTGGCCACAGAGAATGGGGAAGACACCAGGCCAGGCCAGGTGCAGTGAGCCCAAGCCCAGCGGAGAGGGCAGGGGCGGGAGGTCTCCCCTAGGCGGGGCCAGGGACTCCCAGGCCAGGTGGAGCTACTTACGGGTAGTAGGAGTAGGCATAGTGGTCTCTCCTGGCAGTGTGCAAAGAGAGAACAGCACAGTCGTGTCCCAGGTCCACCCACCAAGGCCGGGCTGAGGCAATGCCCAGGCAGCAGGGCGGGGCCTGGGTGCTTCCTGGGCTGGGGAGGGGCTGGCCAAGGACTGGACAGGTCAGAAAGACCTTCCTGGTCCCAAATGCTGGTCAGGCTGAGACATTAAGGAACCAGGACCCAAGGCCCCTCTGGAACCTTCCCCAAGCCTACTGAAGGAGTGAGGAGGAGGTGCGGGAAAGGGCCTGGGGGCCACAGAGCTTTCACACACAGTCATACACACATGTATACACAGAAATGAATACTTACACAAACAGACACACACGTAGATATACACTCATATGCACTGATACACAGAAAAGCACACATTGACACACATATGCACTCCCAAATGTAGACACACACACAGGTGCAGACATGCATACACACATATTCAAACACATTGACACACATGCAGACATACATTCACACACACACAAACACACAAACACACACACAATAACCCCGACCCACATACTAAGACTGGAGGGTAACTGCTTACCCAGTGTGCCGTCATCCCTGCAGCCGGCCTTCCACTTCCCCTCCCTGCAGGCCTCTCTGCCCCCAGCGGTCAGCCCTTTGCCTGCACCTCCACCTGGGTGGGGACAGAGGGTGGGCACAGTGGAGAGGACTCTAGTTGGACACCCAGGATACACCTCGGCCCGCCCTCCCTCCCCCTGACTGCCCCTGGGTGTGGGATCACTAAAGGAGCCATATCATCCCCTTAGAGGGCTCCCGGAACACAACTTGGGTCAGGAGCCCTATGCTACCAGTAAGTGCTGTCAATGAAAAGAGTCAAACTCTGTAAAATATTTTTAAAGAGGTTTATTCTGAGCCAAATTTGAATGACCGTGGCCTGAAGCACAGTCTCCAAAGGTCTTGAGAACAAGTGCCCAAGGTGATTGGGTTATAGCTTGGTTTTACATGTTTTAGGGAGACTTAAGACATCAATGCACGTGAGGTATACATTGGTTCAGTCTGGAAACATGAGACAACTCAAGGGTGGGGAGGTCATAGGTGGATTCAGAGATTTTCCGACTGGCGATTGGGCAACTGGTTGAATGAGTTAAGTTATTATCTAAAGACCTGGATTCAATAGAAAAGAGTGTCTGGCTTAAGATAAGGAGTTTAGAATCCAAGGTTCTTATTATGTAGATGAAGTCTCTTAGGTGGCCACTCGCAGAAGCAGTAGATGGCAAATGTTTTCTATTCAGACCTCTAAAAGGAGCTAGACTGGAAGCTAATCTCTTCAGGATCAGAAAAAAAAGACCTGGAAAGGCAAAGGAATTCTCTACAGAATGTAAATTTCCCTCACAAGAGACAACTTTGCAGGGCCATTTAAAAATATGTCAAAGAAATATATTTTGGGGTAAAATATTTTGATTTCTTTCAGTGCCTGTTATCTGTCAGGTGATGCTATACTAGAGTCAGTTTGGAATTCGGTATTTTATTGCTACAAAGTCTGTTTTGTAAGTCTTAAGACCTCTGTTTTAATGTTAATGCTGGCCAGCTGCGCTGAATTCCAAAGGGAGGTGGAAATAATGAGGCGTGTCTGACCCTCCCTTCCCATCATGGCATTAGGTTTTAGGTTTCTTTGAAATCCCCTTGGCTGAGAGGATGATCCATTTAGTAGGTTGGTGGGCTTAGAATTTTATTTTACTTTATTTTTATTTTGAGACAGGGTCTCGTTCTGTCAGCCAGGCTGGAGTGCAGTGGTGTAATCATGGCTCACTGCAGCCTTGACCTCCCAGGCTCAGGTGGTCCTCCTGCCTCAGCTTTTTGAGTAGCTGGAACTACAGGTGTGTGTCAGCATGCCCAGCTAACTTTTTGTATTTTCTGTAGGGATGAGGTTTTGCCATGTTGGCCAAGCTGATCTCTAATTCCTGGGCTCAAGTGAACCCTTCCTTCGGCCTCCCAAAGTGCTGGGATTACAAACGTGGTTTATTTTTGGATTACATCATCCGCAGTGTACAGCAAGCTGATTTCCATTTCACAGATGGGGAGGCTGAGTCATGGGGTGTCATGGGCTGCCCCAGGCCTCTCTGGGGTTGAGGGGCAGAACTAGGCCTCTGGATGTCTGTCCCAAGACTCTCGCTCCTGAACCTGCTCCGTGCTCCCTCCTGAGGCCCTGCCTAGGCCTGTTTCAGGGTCCTTCATTCACTTGCCCCCACATCAAGCCATCAGCAGGAATCCCAGAGCAGGGCCTTCCACAGGGAATGCTACAGATTGAGGGGAGAAGAGAGGAAGACTGAGGCCAGGAGGGCAGGAGATTGGCTCCAGGTCACACAGCACATCTCCATCCCAGGGAAAGAGGGGAGGATCCAGGGTGCTGGGGCTGGTGGTAGGGGCTTGGGTGGGGATGGGGTGGACGAATGACATAGCATGTTGGCATGATGTGGGGGGCTGGGGAGATTTGTGGAGATTCAGTTCTGGTTCTGCCTTGAACAATACAGAAGTTATTTTTATAAACGATAAACTCAGGCTGGGTGTGGTGGCTCATGCCTATAATCCCAGCACTTCGGGAGGCTCATTGCAGGTGGATCACGAGGGCAGGAGTTCAAGATCAGCCTGACCAAGATGGTGAAACCCCTTCTCTACTAAAAATAAAAAAATTAGCTAGGCCTGGTGGTGGGCGCTTGTAATCTCAGCTCCTTGGGAGGCTGAGGCAGAGAATTGCTTGAACCCAGGAGGTGGAGGTTGCAGTGAGCTGAGATCGTGCCACTGGACTCCAGCCTGGGGGATAGAGTAAGACTCAATCTCAAAATAAATAAATAAATAAAAATAAACTCAGATCCTATCTCTCTTCCCTTGCCTAAAGCCCTTCGCTGGATTCCTGGTGCTCTTTGAACGCAGCCCACAGGCTTTCCTCTGGCTCAGGTGGCCCCACATGGCCCAGCCCCTGCACCTCGCTGCTCTTCCGTCTCCAGCCACATGGCACTTGTGTTTCCCCATCTCGGAGCCACTGCACGTGGAGTTGTCTATACCTGCATTTTCTCTCCCTTCTCTTTATGCCTTCAGTCTCATCAGAACCTTTCCGACTCCCCCTTCCACGCACCAAATGCTTCCTCCCTCTGTCGTCCTCACTCCTGGCCTCCCGCTCGCTTCCTTTCCAGCACTTGCCACAACTGGTAATCATCCATTCATCTGTGTTTTCTTGTTTAATGCCGCTCTCCCATACAGCCTACAAGCTACACAAGAGCAGAATGCCTGCCTGTTTTCCCACCCCAGATCCTCAGTGCCCAGCACAGTGCCTGGACCATTGTAGAGACTCTATAAATATTTGTTGAGTTAGCTGATAAATGAATGAAAGAATTTTGCTCCTCTGAACCCAGCGTTTCCTCCTCTGAAAAATATGGCTAATTATTATTCTGCCCATCAGGGGCTGCTGTGAAACATGAATAATGGTAAGCGTGCGCACAGCAGGTGCACTATGAACACTAGTTCATTCCCCCTCCTCCCTCTCCTGAACTTGCCCTCTACAGTGAAATAGGACTCCGGGCCCAGGCTGTGAATCGCTCTATCCCAGGTGGCTCAGAGCAGCTGTCTAATCAAAGTGTGTTGAATTGAACCGAAGTCATCGGCTCCTGTCCCTCCATTGACCTGTGTTGACTGAGCAGCTGCCAGACACTGCATCCACACAGCCTATAATCCAGAACCTTTCCCACCTCACAGAGCTCTCAGCCTGGGGAAGAGAAGCAATGCATAGTGTTAGAAATACCCAGTCACCTGCTGCAGGGTGTGAGGAGGCTGCAGGGGATTCAGCACAGGTGACAAACAACTGGCTGGGTTGAGGGCGCCTAACGCTGCCCTGCCCCCGACTCTGTGTGCCAGAGCTCCCACATCCGGAGTTCCTTCAGAAGCTGAAAAAAACCAGAAGCTGTGACCTTTGCTTTGAGCTAAAAAACAGCAGAAAGGCTTAGAAAAGTCTGGAGGGGTTGACCTTGTGCTCTTCCCTCCAGGTCACCAGGATGCGTGGAGTTCCCGTCCACCTCTGGGCAGCCAACTGGAGGAACCCTGTTGTCTCCGGGTCCCCATGCCCACTGTGGTTTCTGTTCCTTGGTCCTGACGTCTGTATTTCTGTTTATTTTTTCTCTTTGTTGAATGGCCTTTTGCTGCATCCTCTTCCAAATCCTCTGTGGAACAAAGCCCAGAGTAAATAATTGAATGCTTACAAATTTAAATATTTCCAGTCCCGGCCTCGTTCACGTCTCTGCATGTGGCATCGTATACTGACAGCCTCTGCTCTGGGAAGCAGAAATGCCTTTTCTTTTCTCTTGAGCTGTTTCTTTTGAGCTTCCAAGTTGCAGGGAGTCACCCTAGTGTCCCGGGATTTGGGCCACACGGGCTCATTCCTGTCTCTAGCCCAGGCCCCTTTCAGTCCTCCTTTCTCCAGGCTGAGGTCAGCCACCCAGAAGCGACAATAATGAAAATGAGCCATGAATAAAGTGCATCTTAATCTGGAATGATCCCCGTTCTTCAGGTAGGGAAAGAGAGGCTCAGAGAGGTGAAGGGACATGCCCAAGGACACACAGTAAGGGTCCTCTCTTCTTGAAGTTGTGCTGCTTTCCCCTAGAAGGTCCTTACCACGCTCCTGACTGCTGCCCACAGGGCCCCCTGGGTGGTCAGTGGAGACTGATGGCAGAGCTGGGATGCAAAGCTGGTCTTAGGAACAGCAGCCTGCATTTATTGAGCGGGCAAAGGGTGGCATGGAATGTGAGCATGTGGGGTCTGTGTGAGTGCACGTGAGCGAGTGTGTATCATTGTGCGGGGTGAGCGTGTGTCTTGGTCAGTTCAGGCTGCTATAACAAATACCATTGACTGGGGGGCTTAAACAACAGACATTTACTTCTCACGGTTCTGGAGACTGGGAACCTCAAAATCAAGGTGTCAGCCAACTCCATGTCTGCTGAGGCTCTCTTCCTGGTTGGCGGATGGCCGCCTTCTTGCTGTATCGTCACATGGCAGAGACAGAGGTCATCCCCGCTCTGCTACCTCCCAGCTATCTGACCTTGAGAAAGCCATTTTCCCTCTCTGTGCCCATATCCACGGCCTAAAATGGGGTCAGTGCTAATATGGTGCCACAGGTTGTCGTCAAGATCAAATGGGACCATGGGTGAGGACACAAAAAGAAAAATCCCCGGTGTAGCTGTGTACTGACCTGTGGCACCAGACTCAGGACACAGCATAGTGCCATGCCGACAGTGGTGTTGTCCAGGCTCTGCTGCTCCACTCACGCCGCCCCTGTCCGCTGTCTCTCCTGAGTGCTCTCCCAGCCCAGGCACCTGCGGCCTGACTGCTGGGAGCTGGAGCTGTCAGGAATGAGGGTGCTTCCTGTGGCAGGAACAGCTTCAGGGAGAGCGGGGACGGGGTGGGGAGAAGTGGGAGGAAGTCAGGGTGCCAACGTCTGCCCACAGAATCCCTCTTTCCAATCAAGAGCACACCATAAGAGGGAGGTTAGGGACAACTACTAACCTTGTGAAGCCCCCCAACCCTGCCAAGCCCATGAAGTGTAAGGAAGTGAGGACCTGGATGTGAGCTCAGCCCCCACCCTGGCAGCTGTCCACCAGCCTCTGACCCCGGGTTCCACCCTCTCCCCATCTAATCCTGTCCTGCTCTACAGCGACCCTGGAAAACTTCACAACTCACTGTGTCCCTTCCTAGACCTCTAGGACCCACAGTGGCTCCTGTCTCCTCTCGGGGTCCCCAGGCCTGCCTCACCTTTGTACGTGCTGTTTCCTCTTCTGCCACCTCCACTTCCCCTCCCTGATCTCCTGTGCCTCCCTGAACGTCTCTGGTCCCAACTCTGCTGTCTGCAGTGTAAATGACAATTCACTCTTCTGTCCTCCTCATGGGACCGACAGCCCCCTGAGAGCTGACTCTGCATCTGGCCACTTTGTTTCCCTAGCGTGCAGGTGGTGCCTGACACCTTTGCCAGCATTTATGGGGCGCTGACTGTGTGCCAAGACTGTGCTCAGCCCTTTACAGACATATATTAATTAACATAAGATGACCTTCAAGGACATAAGGTCATCTTCAAGGGCATACTGGAGACAGGGTGGGGTTGGCTGGGAGCCCAGACTTGAAGACCAGGTCAGGTGGATTTGAGTCTGGCTCTGCATTTACTGGCTGGGTGGTCTTTATCAGGTTACCTAAGTGCTGGGTGCCTCACTTTCCCATGTAACGTGGGGGTATCAATAGTACCCATCTCATGGGGCTGTTTTGAGAATTTAAAGAATGAATATGTAAAGGGCTTAAAATAATTCCAGACACAGGTTAAGTGTTGGCTATTACTATTGTCCACATTGTATAGATGAGGAAGTTGAGAGTGGGAAAGTCACTTACCCGAGCTCTCAGCAATGAGGTGGTAGGGTTAGAACGTGAATCCAAGATCTACCTGACCCCGAAGCACTCCCCTTAATGATTACAGCAGGGCGTCAGGGTCTTTGCCTTCTTTAGCCTCAGTGTCCCCATCTGTAAGGTGCAGGCGCAGGAGGGGAGGATGCTTAGAGTTCCAGTGCTCTTGCCTTCGTGAGATTTGGAACTGGTCTTGAAGGCAGTGGGTTTCCCTTGTGCTTTCGGAACAGGATCCCAGGCACAGCCCCTGGATGCGTGGCAGATTTCTGGTTGGCAGTGGCTGACAGGTTGGCTTGAAGTGGTCCAGATTTAGCAGGTGAGGCTTTGGGGGAGATGCTTCCATGGAGGCTCCCAGCATCGGAGTGTGCTGAGATAGGCCCCAAAAAACCTGTGGTGAGAAGTCACAGGCAAAACGTGTGGGAATATCTGCTTCTGCAAGAGGCCAGCTGACAGTATCCCTTTCAGAGCCGGAGCAGCTGGTGCAGACCCTGTCCTCTGCAGAGGCCCCTGGAGGGCTGGGGCTGAGATAGGAGACATCAGATTCTACTGGGGGGAGGGTGCCCTACTGTGTGCCCAAGGCTTTCCGAACCCTGCCCTATTATTATCCCTCACCCTCTGCAGGTGGTGAGTTCCCAAATCCAGCTACCCCTTAATGTCTTCCCTAGCCTGACTCAGGGCCCCCACCCCATCTCTCATCAGCATTTCAGCAGCCTCCTTGCTGGGTGTCTGTTGCAGCCCATGCAGATCATGCAGATGGTGTCAGACGGGGCTCTTCCCCAAACCCAAATCGGGTCATGTCACCTCCTGGCTTCCCATCGTCTCCTGTGCTGGCAGACGGCGACCCCTGAGGTCTGCTGCCTTGCCTCCCTCTATACCTGCTGGCCTCCTCGCTGCTCTGAAAATGCACCAAACTCATCTCCACGGTGGGTCTTGGTCACCTGACGTCCCCTCTGTCAGGGAGGCTCTGAGTGTCATCTGCCTGGCTCTGTCGTTTTGTCTTTCTAATATCAGCCACGTCATTGAGGCCCTCTGGGAACCTCTACCGAAAGGAGCCCTGCATCCAGCGCGGGTGCCTTAGTCCATCTTGCGGTTTCTTTTTCAGGCTCTGTGCTGTGCGTGGAGGACACAGCAGTGAGCAGGACATGTCCGTGTTCTTGGGTCCTTGTGCGTCCTGTTGATGAGTAATGATGAGAACCTTAGATTCCATTGAGGAAAAGGAAAAATCGAAAAAAAAAAAAAAACAAAAGAGAAGGGATGATGAAGACCAATATGAGCCAGGACAAATACACACACACACACACACACACACACACACATCTATTAAAAAAACAACTGATTGTGCCACACAGGAAGGACATGGGTTGCCGTGGAAACAGGTAATGGGGACCTCACCTATTGTGGGGGTTAGGGAGGGCATCCCTATTTCTATCTAAGAGTGGCATTAAAAAAGGATGAGGCGGGCCGGGCGCCGTGTCTCACACCTGTAATCCCAGCACTTTGGGAGGCCGAGGCGGGTGGATCACGAGGTCAAGAGACTGAGACCATTCTGGTCAACAAGGTGAAACCCCGTCTCTACTAAAAATACAAAAAATTAGCTGGGCACTGTGGCGCGTGCCTGTAATCCCAGCTACTCAGGAGGTTGAGGCAGGAGAATTGCCTGAACCCAGGAGACGGAGGTTGCGGTGAGCCGAGATCGCGCCATTGCACTCCAGCCTGGGTAACAAGAGCGAAACTCCGTCTCAAAAAAAAAAAAAAAAAAAGGATGAGGCTTTCGTTTCCTCCAAGGTAGAGTCTCCCCAATCCTCTTAGGTCTTCCCCATCACAACTAAAAATCCATGGACATAACCCAGCAGTAGGCACAGGAAGGCAGAAGGACAGAGGCAAGGCAGACTGCCCGGAGGCTCAGCATGTGAGGAGCTGCACGGTGGCGGGCTCCCTGCCTTCCCTTATTGCTTCCCTTATCTCCTGGACCGAGTGCTGCTTAAGTCCCCATCCTAGAACGGCCAACAGACACAGGCCTGAAAAGTACCAAGAAAAACCTGTTGCTTTGTGCAGAGGACTGGGTAAAGGGAAGCCTAATGACAGGAAGTATTTTTGTCAAAGCCTGCCCTACTCCAGTCCAACACCAACAGAAAAACTGCTCTTCCCCCACTCCTTCTGCCCTGCATTTTGAGCAGGATGGAGCGGGAAGCTGATGTTCCATCCATCCCCACTTCCGCTGCATGTAGCAGGCATAGATGCTCTGACTCCCCTGCTAGGGTGATGTCAGCAGGTCCAGCCATGAGCTGAACTTCCACTTCCAATTGGCAGCAGTGAGACTTAAGGGGGTGATGCACTGTGGGGCTATTTACACTTAACATCTTCAACCCCCATCCAACTGGCAATCATCAGTGTGTCTAGAGAGAAACTGCCTGTACCTTAACGTGGTGTCCGTAAGGCAGAACAAGGCGGTAGGAGGTAGGGCTGGTTGGCATTCTGCTTCCCTCCTGCCTCTCTCTTCATGTCAGCAGGTCCCAGTGGGAAACTGAGCTTCTGCCTCTACCCTGCAACAACAAAGTGATGAGTCATCCCTCAGCTCCCTCTGCCTCTGGTGTCAGTAGGCCACAGTGGGAAGCTGAGCTTAACACCTCCTCTCAGAGGCAGCATGGGAGTACAGCTGACCCCATCTTTGCAGGCAGGCCCGAGGGGAGCCGAACACACATATCCGTCTGGCCCTCTCTTTAAACCTGTGGGAAAAAAAATCCAGAGTCTTATAATATTCAAAATGCTCAGAATACAATAGAAAAATAATCACTTATCATACCAAGAATAGGAAAATCACAACTTGAATGAGAAAAGATAATCAACAGATGCCAACGTTGAGATGAATCACATGTTGGAATGATCTAACAAGGACTCTAAAGCAGCCATCATAAAAGTGATTCAATGAGCAATTACGGATGATCTTGAAACAAGTGAAAAACAAAACATTTCGGCAAAGAAATAGAAGTAATAAAAAGAACAAAATGGAAATTATGGTACTGAAATATACAGTGACCAAATAAAAAGCTCAGTGGATGGCTCAACAGTGGAGATGATGGAGGACTGAACCAGTGAACTTGAGGAAAGGTCAATAGAATTTACCCAGCCTAAGAGCAGAGAGAAAATAAACTGAAAAATAAAAAACCAAAGTCTCAGAGACCTGTGGACATCAGCACAATAGCTCTCAGTCATATTGTTGGCGAGGAGAGAGAGTGGGACTGAAAAACTATTTGAAGAAATAATGGCTAACACTCCCCCAATTTAGAGAAAGACATATATCTATTCAAGAAGCTGAAAATCTTAAGTAGCATAAATCCAAATAAATTCATTTCGGGATGGTGTGGTGGCTCATGTTTGTAATCCCAGCACTTTGGGAGGCTGAGGCAGGTGAACTGCTTGAGTCCAGGAGTTCAAGACTAGCCTGGGAAACATGCTGAAACCTTATCTCTTCAAAAAATACAAAAATTAACCATGCATGGTCGCATGTGCCTGTAGTCCAAGCTTTTTGGGAGACTGAGGTGGGAGGATTGCTTGAGCCTAGGAGATTGAGGCTCCAGTGAGCCATGTATATGCCACTGTACACCAGCCCAGGTGACAGAGTGAGACCCTGTCTCAAAAATAAAGAAATTCGTGTCAAGCCACATCATAATTAAACATCTGAAAATGAAAGGCAATGAAACATCTTGAACACAGTCAGAAAGAAACCATGTTACTTCTAAGTTACACCAATTTGTATGATAGCTGATGTCTCTTGATACCAAAGAGGCTCACATTAAGTGGCACAACAGTTTTCAGGTACACAGAGAAAAGAACTATCAACAGTAAATTCTATATCTGGTGAAAAATATTAAGGGGAAAACAAAGGTGTTCTCAGATGAAGACAAACTGAGAGAATTTGTTGCTAGCAAATATACCCTTAAAGAATAGCTAAAGGAAGTTCTCTGAACAGAAAGGACATGATAATGGAGGAAAGCTTGGAATTTCAGAGAGAATGAAGACTCTAAGAATGGGGGGAGGGTAAACAGAGTAGACTATCCTTTTTCTTATGAGTTTCTTAAGTCATATTTGCTGGTTGAAGCAAAAATTAAAAACTATCTAATGTGGTATATAATGCATGTAAAGGAGGTGGTTTATGATTATCCTTGTATGTGAAGAGATCCAAACAGGAGTAAGGGGTCTATGCTTTGCTCACAGTTTTAAAACATCAACGCCAGTAGAACAGGATGAGTTATGCATATATTTTGCAATATTTAGAGAAAACACTAAGAAAATTATAGAAAGTTATATTCCAGTATTTTCAGGAACACTATAAATAAATCAATACAGAATCCTAAAAATGTTTAGGTAACCCACAAGAAGATAAGAAAAGAGATACAGAGGAATAAGAAACAAAGAAAATAAATAGAAAACAAAAAGTAAAACGGCAGGCTTAAGCCCTAACATATCAACAATTAGATGCAAATTGCCTCAATGCATCAATTAACAGACAGAGATTGACAGAGTGGATCAAAACAAACAAACACAGCAACAGTAGCAACAATCATAGCAACAACAAAACCTCATACAATCCAACAATATGCTGCATTCAAGTAACTCACTGCAAATACAACAACATAAGTAGGTTGAAATTAAAAGAACGGAAAGAGATACACCATGAAATGTTGATAAGAAAAGCAAGAGTGGCTATATTAATATCAGACAAAGTAGACTTCCGAACAAAGAAAATTGCTAGAGAGAAAGAGGAACATTACCTAATGATAAAAGGATTCGTTCACCAAGAAGACATAACAATCCTTAGTGTGTATGCATTAAATAATACTGTCTCAAAATACATGAAGCAAAACTGATAAAGCTGAATAGAGTAACAGACAAATCAAAAAATGTAGCTGGAGATTTCAATACTCTATTCCTAGCAATTGATAAAATGAATAGTCGGATCATCAGTAAAGCTTTACATCAGAACACCACCATCAAGAGCAGTGGTTCCCAACCTTTCTGGCACCAGGGACTGGTTTCACAGAAGATAATTTTTCCATGGACACGGAGGTAGTGGGGAGAATAGTTTGGGGGTGAAACTATTTCACCTCAGATCATCAGGCATTAGTTAGATTCTCATAAGGAGCAGGCAACCTAGGTCCCGCACATGCACAGTTCACAATAGAGTTCACACTCTTAGGATAATCTAATGTTGCTGCTGGTCTGGCAGGAGGCGGAGCTCAGGCAGTAATGCTTACCCACCCACCACTCACCTCCTGCTGTGCAGCCTGGTTCCTAACAGGCCAAGGGTCAACACCAGTCTGTGGCCCAGGGAGTGGGGACCCCTGATCAAGAGGGTCTAATTGACATTTACAGAATACTCCAACCCAAACAGAAGAATACACATTTATTTTCAAGTGCCCATGGAACACTCAGATAAGACTATATCCTGTGCCATAAATAACAAAGATCAAAATATAAAAGTTAATGAATGAGTTCAATAGCCAAATGGAGGAGACAGAGGAAAGAGACAGTCATCTTGGATACAGAACAATAGAAATTATTCCATCTGAACCACAGAAAGAAAATAAACTGTGAGGAAAAAAAAAAGAGCAGAGCACCAGGGACCTATGGGCCTATAACCAGAGATCTAACACTATGTCATCAGAGTCCCAAGAGCAGAAATAAAAGGAGGTGGGGGCTGAAAAATGACTCAGAGAAATAATGGCTGAAAACTTCCTAAACTTGGCAAAAGACATAAACCTATAGATTCAAGAAGCTGAGTGAACTCCAAACAGGATAATCTCAAAAGATATTCACACCAAGACACATCATAGTCAAAATTCTGAAAATTAAAGACAAATAAAATATCTGGAAACCAGTGAGAGAGAAATGACACCTTATCTGTAGGGGAAAAATATTAGAACCAAAAAGGATTTCTCATCAGAAACCATTGAGGCTAGAGGGAAGTGGCTCAACATTTTTCAAGTGCTGAGAGAAAAGAACTGTCAACCCAGAATCCTATATCCAGGGAAAATATCCTTCATAAATGAAGAGGAAATTGACATTTTCAGATGAAGGAAAACTAAGATAATTTGTTGCTAGCAGAAACGTACCCCAAAAGAATGGCTAAAACATTCTCTAAATGGAGAAGAAACAGTAAAAGAAGGAATTATAGAACACCAGGAAGAAGAAAGAACACAGTAAGCAAAAATAAGAGTAAATATAATGGAGGTTTATTCTCCTTTTAAGTTTTCTAAATTGTATTTGATGGTTGAAAAAATAATAGCACTTTCTGATGTGGTTCTAAACGTATGAAGGAGAAATAATTAAGAATTTTATATTATTAATGAGGAGGGCAAAGGGAGGCAAGGTTTCTATACTTCACTCAAATTGGCAAAATGATGACACTGATAGACTGTGATGTTATGTATATATTAATATAATGTAACTGAGAATAACTACTAGAGACACCATACAAAGAGATATACTCAAAACCAGTATAGATAAGCCAAAATTGAAGTCTAAAAAAACTATTCACATAACCCACAGGAAGGCAGAAGAAAGAAACAAAGGATATTGGTCTGTAGTTTTCTTTTTGTGTGCTTTTTTAATTTTTTTATTTTTTGGTATTATGGTAGAGGAATGGCTGGATGAAGGTAACACTAGTTTCTTCAACTGAAAAATGAGGAAATCACAGGCTCCACATCATAGGAAGGGTTGTGGTTATGAGGTTTAAGGTAATGCGTATAAAACAAATGCATTAATGCCTGGCACTTATAGTATGTAACTCACTTTTAATAAATGATTGCTATAATTTTGTTTAATAACATAGTGTCACTTCCTAATTCAAGGTCGCCCTGGGCTGCAGTCTGAATCAACCTATTTTTTTTGTAGTATTTAAATTTATAAGTCCCAAAATTGATCTGAAACAGTTTACAGTTACACATTGGATGAAATATATTTACAGAAATCAGGACGATGGGGGAAATGAAAGCCTTATAGTTAATTAAATGATATCATCAGATCTCTATTCTTCGCTCTGGTCTCCACCACGCCAGCCTCACACACAGACAGCCTCCCTCCTCTAGATGGCCCCATGGTCCCACGCTCACACCCTGTGAATTCCTCAGACAGAGCTGGAATCCAGCCTCATTGGTTCAGATTGGGTCATGTGCTCATCCCTGAACCAATCACTGTGGCTGGAGAAGCAATGCTCTGATTGGCCAGGTCTGGGCTTCTGGCTACCCCTCCATCTGGGGCAGGGTGATTTCTGCAGGACCCCCTAGGATTAAGAGGGTTTCTCCAGGGAAATAAGGAGGCTGTCATCAGAGGTGAGGTTTCCGGTGGGTGGGCAGAATCAGCAGATGGTGGTGGTGGCTGGAGTCAGAGATGGGCTTTGTATTAGTTTGCTAGAGCTGCTATAACGAAGTGTCCCAAACCTAAGGGCTTAAAGGACCGAATGTATTATGTTCCCTCACAGTTCTGGAGGCTGGGAGTCCCGAATCAAGGTGCCAGCAATGTGGGTTCCTTCAGAGGGCTGTGGGAAGAATACCTTCCATGTCTTCCCCTAGCTTCTCGGGGGTTGCTGGCGATCCTCGGCGTTCCTTGGCTTGTAGAAGTGTTACCCTCGTCTTCACATGACGTTCTCTTGGTATGTGTGTCTCTGCGTCCGGGTTTCTCCTTTTTACAAGTTATATTGAATTGGGGCCCACCCCAATGACCTCATTTTAAATTGATTGCCCCTGTGAAGGCCCTATCTCCAAATGAGGTCACAGGCGTGACAGCTGGTACCTACCCCGATCCCCTTCACTGGCCAGGGCACCCATTCTCTGGCTGCAGTGAGTATTAACCTCAGCTCAAGAGCACTGACTGCAGACTCACCTTGCAAAGGCTAAGAGCAAAGGCGAAACTCTCCCTGCATGGTGACCTTCAGCTAATGACACAGGGTGCAAAAAAATCCATCTCACTGCTCAGCGCAGGACAGCCGTGTGGTGCCACATATAACGTTCCAGAGGTCCCCGTGGGCTCAGGCTGGGGCTGAACTCGCCTGGAGCCCATGCCCTGGCCTGGCTTCTTGTCTGGCCTCTGCTGCTTCCCTCACTCCTGTTCTCATGAGCCTGTGCCCTCCACAATCCCACACATCCCCACTCGTCTCCATCTCAGGCTCTGCTTCTAGGGAGCCCGACCTAGATGGAATCTTCTGGAACAGCTATCCTCGGGCACCTGCTATCCTGTAGATCATGTTCTTCCTGTGAAGGGCTGATTCAGAAAGGGCTCTGTCGACAAGCTCCCAGCAAGGGAGGGCTGGCATCGTGGGGTCTTGCAATCCAAGTTCCTGCTGCTCACTCGTCCCAATTCTTCCCATGTCTGCTCCAGGTCCTCATGAAATCCGTTCTCTTCATATAATTTCCACATCTCTCTCTGCTCTAGGTTTGAGTAACAGAAGATTATAAACAAATTTCAGGAAAAAGGAAACCAGCATCTCCCCAGGGCAGCCAGAATCTATTGGCAGATGGCAAATTGCTTTGCAGCCAATATTTTTGTTTGCTTGATTTTTATACAGATAAAGAACTAAGCTAATTAATATATACTTCTTATCATCTTTAGGTCTTGGGAACCTCTTTGCTCCAGAGTGAATTGATTACCAGGTTTCAATAAAGGGTCTGTCTTTGCAATTACAGTTCATTAATAGATTTACAAGGGAGGGAGGCTAGTTAAGTCTCACTAAGAGGATTATTTTGCATTTCTCTTCTTTTAATTATATGGCTATGTTCTGGCTCAAAGCTCTGTGAAAGATGGGGGGAAAGTCCCAGCACCCCATCTGTTCTAGATGCAAATGCAATTAATAGGGGAGGAGACAGGAGCTTCTCAGGGGCTTCCTGCTAACTGAGGATGCACCTGCCTCCTCTTCAGAGCTGCCTCGTGGCTTGGAAGCTCAGCTACCAGAGGTCAGTTGGCAGCAGGTATGCTGGTGTAGGGAGGGGCTGCTCTGCCCACGGGGATGTAATATCTGGGGATTTGGGTCAGGACAGCCTTGGTCCTCTCTTGAGCTCTCAGCAGGTAAAGCCCCTAGCACATAGTAGGTACCCAGGAAGCATGTATTGTTTCTTGGTGCTTCTTGGGTACCTACTGACCCTTTAGGGATGTCAGTAGCATCCGACCCTTTAACCTCCTCTTCCCCAAAACTCCCAAGGTTGGCAATGACCTCGCTTTTAGGACAAACCACTGGTCTGTGGTGTCAGAGAAGACAACACCCTTCTCCAGTTTGGTCATTCTCCACATATGACTCTGGGGTGTCTGTGTGAGGGTCACCTCTGCTTTCCCTGGCTTTTGTACGTGTAGAGTCTTTGTAATTCAGGGAGCAGCAGCCAAGACCTGTGTGTTGAGAGTGAAGTGGGGGCTGAGGAGGGGCAAGCCCAGGAGGCACCATCCTGTGCCCTATCTTCTCTTGTTCCTATTTGCAAATGGCTAAGTCCTTTGTCCTCAAATCAGAATATAATTGTTTGCGAGCTCTAATCGCTGCAGCCTGGTGGGTAAGGGGGTACTAGAGACACTGTGCAGAGGTGTCGGAGGAACCCCAACACAGGCACCTTGGAGAGACTGCGGACTCTGCCATCCAAAGCCCTGGTGTGAGTGGGCTCTGTCCCTGGCGTGCCCTGTGGCTGTGGTCATGTGACTGCAGCTCTGAGACTCAGTTTGCTTCCCTGGGAGATGGGGAGAATAATTCTCCTCACTGGGGGAGACTGTGAAATGAGGGGATGTGTGCAAAGTGCAGAGCATGGGCTGGGTGCCCTCGCTGTTCAAGGCGAAGCTGCACGCTAAACACTGCTGATCTTCACAACGGCTTCAGGACGCAGGTTCTATTTGATCCCATCCTCCAGATGGGGGAAAATGAGCTCAGAGAGAAAGCCCTTGCAGTAGTATGGGGAAGGACTGGGACTTGAACCTGGGCCTGTCTGCCCCACGAGGCCCCTGATGCTTCTCTTCCCAAGTGGAAAACCTCTCGTTCCCCCATGTCCTCTTCAGGGGACTTGGATTGGTGTCCCCACCCAGGTTGGTGCCGTGTCTGGACCCACCCATACCCTTCTCCGCAGCCCCTACTCCTTCCCGGAAGCTTCTCTGCCTGTTATCCACCCTGCCATGGTTGCCAGGGCTGGTTCAGATTTGGCTGCCTTTCTGGAAGGTTCTGTTCCCTTTTCTTATTGTCAGATTTTCCCTTGCAGTTTCCTCTTTGTTCCTGGTAGGACTCTTGGCACCTGAACAGAAGCCACCTTTTGGCTTCTTTCCCCGGGGTGGTGCAGAGCCTGGAATCCCACCCCTTGGTGCCAGGGAGAAGGAGAGGCACGTGGTGAGCACCCCAACCTGCATCCCATTCTCAGATCCCTTGGGGTCATCACAGCCCTGGATCCCCCTGACGGGACTTCCCGCACGGGCCTGTGCTCAGCTGGCCCCTTCAGCTGCCGTGGAGTTTCCTTTGCCCGGACCCCACCTGGGAGCACTGGGTGTGGATGGGGCCTCCCCAGGAGGGAGAGGAACCGGCCCTGCTGTGGGCCGGGCTGGGCTGGGAGAGGCCAGGCCATGTCCACCCAGGATGCTGCCTTCTCCCGGCTCCTGCCACTTCTCCAACAGCAGCCAGAGCTGCCCAGGGAGTGGGGTGTACTCACTGTGATACGAGGTGACCATGGGTTGTGCATGCACCAACATTTTATATTTCCTACTTTCCCAGTCATGTGTGTATTTTAATAGTATCAGGAAAAAGCCCACCAGCAATTAGCGCATTGAAGCCTTGATTTCACGGATATTGTTGCTCAGAGTGAGACAAATGGAAAATGGGGGGCCCATTTCAAATCAGTTTAAAGGGAAGAGTGAGTCAACATTGTATAAGGTGTGAGTGGAACAGTGAAAAGCATGAAAGTGGCAGAGAAACTTGTCCAGTGTGGGAGACACAGACGAGGCCTCTGAGCCCCAGAGTCGGACACCCGGGCCAGCCTGGCTCCTTCAGGGGCTGCGGGGCCTTGGACAGGTCTCTGCACCTCTGTGAGCCTCAGTTTCCTCATCTGTGACATGGGGTGAGCAGTAGCAGCTCACAAAGTTGTGGCCCTGGGAGAAGGAGAAAGAAAGATCCCGTTCTCAGGGGTAGAGAGGATGCCCGGGGCCAGAGGTGGCATAAGTCTGCTCAGAGTCATCCCAGCCCTGCCGCTGACTATGGGAAATCACTCAATGTCTCAGGGCCTCAGTCTCTCCATCTGTGAAATGGGGTGATGAAGCCCCTCTGTATGATTGGTGCGGGGCTGTGTTGGGACTCACAGAGGACACTCACCTCCCAGCACGGCCCTTGGCACAGGTCAGGGCAAAATATATTCATTCCCTCCCCTCCCTCCATCTCTCTTTCTCTATATATAGAGATAGATATAGATAGATATAGGCATAGATAGATACAGATACAGATACAAACAAGGTCGTGAGAAGCATGATGGATAACGACCTCTGTTCCCTGAAAACTGGCCAGAGGCAGAGCCTTCTCCCAGCCCAGAGCCACAGGGAGGCTCAGACAACTCCCCATGCCCAGAGGTGAAAGGACTTCCTGGGCAGAGCGAGGACAGTTGATCTGGCCCAGGTCACACAGACACTACTGAGAGGTGGCAGGCTCCCCTCTGATGGGTGGCTCTGGACTCCCCCAGGGTCTACCCAATAATGACCTGCCCCTGAGTGACCTGGGAAGAGGAAGCTGGGCAGGGACCTGGGGGACTTGAGGCCTAAATGAAGTCACGCTGGGTTCTTTAAATCACCCAGCCCCCTTCGCTGGCACAGGAGGGATCGATCGTAGCTGCTCACAGCAGAGACCAGAGTCATGCACAGGTAGGGGTTGGGGGCTGAGGGAGGGCTGGGCGGGGAATAAAGGCACCGAGAAAGGGTAGCTCGGGGCTGATGGGGAATAATTCCATGGCTGATGAATGAGGGCGCAGGTCCTGAGCAGGTGGTGGGGGAATGGGAGAGAAGAATGAATGAACATCCGGGGAACAGGAGACAGAGTGAAGCCCGGGTGTGAGGAAGCTGGGGCCGCCTCTGAGCTGCCTCCTTCAGTCCGTGCTGCTGCCCTGCATGAGATCCATGTGCATCAACCCTGTCCTGTAGAAGGAGCGTGGGCACAGAGAGGTTAGGCAATGTGCCCCACGCCACACAGCTCACGGGGCAGAGCTGAGATCCCTGCCTCCTGTGTCCCCACAATGCGCCTCCAGCTGCTCCCCCACATGCTCTCTGGGCTGGTGCCGGTGCCCAGGCTCATCAGGAGACTTGGCCTTCTTTATTCCCCAGTTGGCATTTGAAGTGAACCTAATGAGATCCAGCCCTTTATGTCAGAATAAAACCGTGCCAGACCCTTCTAAACTGCCCTAACGTTCTGGTGCTGGGTTTCAGCAGCAAATCATTCCAAGTGCTCAGGGCTGGGGTTTGGCTGGGCTGGGCCTCGTCTTTCTGATGATTGTTTCTGATGTGTTTTCGTTGGTTCCATTTCTCTGCCCCTGCCTGGCTGGGGGGGTCCCAGGCGGCTGGGCAGCTGCACTCTCTCCCCAGGCAGAGACTGGGCCCCAAAGGAGGGTGAAGAGTCTCTGCGGGAGGCTAGCTCTGCCTGCCAGGGCTCCCAGTGCCCTCACACCACCATGCTGGGTGGTGGTATCCAGGGCCCACTGCCTCCAGACCAGACCTGGATGTCACCCCCACATCCTGACGCTCCAAGCACTTTCACATGCTCCCGGTTCCCAGGTCTTTACACAGGCTGTTCCCTGCGCCTGGAGTGCCTTTCCCAGATCTTCTCCATCCAGAGAAATCCTGCTCATCCCCTAGGCCCAAGGATGGAGGGAGGGAAGGGAATTAATATATTTTGCCCTGACCTGTGCCAAGGGCCGTGCTGGGAGGTGAGTGCCCTTTGTGAGTCTCAACACTGCCCCGCACCAATCACACAGAGGGGCTTCATCAGCCCATTTCATGGATGGAGAAACTGAGGCCCTGAGACATTGAGTGATTTTCCGAAGTCTCCCCATGGTCAGCGGCAGGGTTGGGATAACTCTGAGCAGTCTTATTTGCCACCTCTGGCCCCAGGCATCCTCTCTACCCCTGAGAACGGGATCATTCCTTCTTCCAAGGCACCACTGAGCCTCCTTCCTGGTAGGCGTTCCTACCTTCCACCCCGTCCCTGACTGGCCTCTCCTCCAGAAGAGGAGCAGACTGGACTCCTCTTGCTCGTGTGGGTGAACTGAAGTGGGTCGAGGTGAGCCGAGCAGCCCCATCAGTTCCTGCGTCCTAGTGCCCGACTCTGCCCTAGAGGGAGATGGACCCCTCTGGCCAAGGATCAAGCTGTGCTGGGCTGGGTTAAGCCGCTGTGTGGGTGTCCAGATCACTTTACATGTTAGCTCTTCATTGAGGGAAGAGCCAGGAGCCAGAGTGGTGGGTGGGTCACATGGGCGCAAATTTAGGCTCAGCACCAGTGGCCTGATCTGCAAGAATGGGACAGGTGACTCTGTTTACATACACATATATATGTAGATTTATATATACATATATACACACACATATATATGTGTGTATATATATATATTTTAAGATGGAGTCTCACTCCAAGGCTGGAGTGCAGTATCAGCTCACTGCAACCTTCACCTCCTGGGTTCAATAGCTGAGATTACAGGCACCTGCTACCATGCCTGGCTAATTTTCTATGTATTTTTAGTAGAGAAGAGGTTTCACCATGCTGTCCAGGCTGGTCTTGAACTCCTGATCTCAGGTGATCCTCCTGCCTCGGCCTCCAAAGTGTTGGGATTACAGGCGTGAGCCACCGTGCCCTGCCTTTTTGTATTTTTAGTAGAGAAAGGGGTTTCACCATGCTGGCCAGGTTGGTCTCAAACTCCTGACCTCAGATGATCCACCTGCCTTGGCTTCCCAAAGTGCTGGCATTGCAGGTGTGAGCCACCGCGCCCAGCCTATGCCATCTATATTTGTATCTAATCTGTTCTCCCAGAAAACTGAGCCTGGGAGATCTTTCCCTCTGAGCACCAAACTTATGATTGGAAGGTGCTGATGGTGGTGGGATTGAGCCTCTCAGCTCTACTGAGCTGGGAGGCGATGAAGCAGATCATTTTCAGAATCTGTTCCATTTCTTACCTTGATGAAGGGCATCCTGCAGCTAAGTGCCCACTGGTCGGTTGCAGTAATTAATCAATTTTATTGCCTATACTTGAGGTTTCTGGAACCTTGGCATGCAAATATATGTAAATGAGCAGAAGAGTGGGTTGAACCTAAAGCCTGGGAGCCTGGGGCTGGACTGGGCTGATTTCTGTGCTCACCTACCCCGCTGTAATCTTCCCGCATTCCCTGGGAGCAGGAGAGTGGGACAAGGAGAAGGGGCCTTATAGCCAGGGACACTGGGTTCAAAGCCCAGCCCACCCCTTCCTGCTGTGTGTGACCCTGGGCAGGTCCCTGCGCCTCTCAGCCTGTGTCTCCATCCCTTCAGTGGGGGTAATGATCCTCTCATGTTGCAGGGCCCCAGAGGAGGCAGCGCTCAGTACAGGAGCTCACACCCTTGCTGTAAGAAGCAGGGCCGCTGCGGGGAAAGTGCGGTCATCGGGGCTCTGCAGCCCTGAGAAGCTCCTTGAAAGGAGGCGCTGTGATTCCCCTAACGAAGGGCAGCTGTGGCTTCATCCAGCCCTCGCCTCCTTCCCCGTCCAGTGCGGCGTGTTTTATGTGTGACCTTTGCTGAGTGCGGCCATTCCTCTAGGGGAGAAGTTTTTATGTGAAATTTGAACAGCCTGGAAGATTTGTTCTAAATAATGGGTGTAAAGTCTGTCTGTGCAAAAACTACACAAATGACGTTAGGAGACCTAGGTTGAGGTGGGCTCCAGGCCCTTCTGGGACCTCTGAGGAGTGGGGCTGGGGCCAGAGGCTGCTCTGATCAAGGATTCACGCAGAAGCTTCTTTCATTGTTGATTCTGCGTTGGCTGTAACTTACAGAGTTTGCTGGTCTCTGTCAGGAGAGGTTTACTAGCACCCACTGTGTGTGTGAGGGCTGTGGATGTGCTCCTCCCATCAACCCGGGTACTTACTAAGCGGCAGCAGGAGGATTTACGTCTATGTCTGTATCTATCTATGCCTCTGCCCTCCCGCAGGCCCCAGTGTAGACAGCACCTCCTTGGGGAGCTCCCTGACCCTCCAGGTTGGGCTAGGGGTCCCTGTGGCTCCCACATTGCCTGTGCCTACCCCATCAGATCCCACTGTGCTGCCATCATCTGTCTCCCACTGTACTCGGGGCCTGGAGGGCAGCGATGACATCTCTGTCCCCGTGGTGACCATATAGCTCTGCCCTCCTTGGCTATGGGGCCTGGACCAGTCTCCTCATCACTCAGGCCCTACTGTCCTCATCTGTCAGAGGGGTGACAGTCCACATGTCCCCCAGGCATGCGATACATGTGAGGACTCAGACATAGTGATAGCACAGGCAAGGGCACAG
The DNA here is from genome assembly GCF_030222135.1 of Aotus nancymaae. NCBI lineage: Eukaryota > Metazoa > Chordata > Mammalia > Primates > Aotidae > Aotus > Aotus nancymaae. Next base: position 26,096,447 of record NW_026988467.1, read on the forward strand.
GCTGGGTGACCTCAGCCTCTCCTCCTCCCTCCGCACTTACCCCCATCCTCACCTCCACCTCTGAGGGGCCTGGGCTCCACTCCCCGGCAGGATTCCACCCCCCACCCCCACACCTTCTCCCAACCTTCAGAGGAGAGGTAATTAAAACTTCCTGCAGCACCGTGTCCTGAAGTTCCCTGCTTAATTAGCACATCCCGTTACTGAGGAGTTACGTAACGTGGACACGGTCTCCCTGCCCTGGAGAAGTGCGTTCACTTCTCCCTGCAGGACCAGTTACATAATTTGTAGGATCCAGGGAAAGATGGATATGTGATGCCCTTGTTTAAAAAGCTGGGGAAAAAACACCATGAAACATACTTTAATATGAAGTCTTGTCTTTTCTGTCGAAGTCTCCCTTGTCTTGCCATGTTATTTTTTATATACTATTTAATGTTGTTCTAAGTAAAAATTTAGAACTTTAAATTATTAGCATGAACTTTACCATTCATTTTTATGTTATGCAACGCCAGTTTTAATTGCAAATGATAGGAGCGTTCAACGACAAACAGAATCACTGAAATTATGCAATTTGTATTCATAGGTCATTCATGCACAGGTATTTCGTTCTTTTTGTAAGAGTGGAAATTCTGCACCAAATCGAGTGCTTTTATTTCACTTCTCGATACGCGCATTCTGCCAGCGTGCTCTACCTGTGGCTCACGAGTGAGTAAGGAAAGACTGGGAGGAAAGAAACCATGAGGCCTTGTCTCTTCCTTTCTCTCATCATCATTTGCAGTGCAAGTAGTTGGTTAGTGCGGGGTAGATATGCAAGTAAGAAAGGACGTGATTGGGTTCCTCGGTCGTTTATATTTCTTAGAACACCATTGCCTCTTTCTGCATTTGAAGATCTTTCTGGTTCAGACAGGAAGCGTGGCCTTTCAGGGGCGGTCAGCACCCCCACTCACTTGGTCCTACACAGAACACTCCTGCCTTGTGCTCACTTTGGATCTTGCTGGCCTCGTCCACACCTAGAATTCTCAGTTCACAGGATGGATACTGTGAGTGTGCTATGCAGATGGGGCAGCAAGAAACAGCTTTGGGAGGCTGAGGTGGGTGGATCACGAGGTCAGGAGTTTGAGATCAGCCTGGCCAACATGGTGAAACCCCATCTCTACTAAAAATACAAAAAAATTAGCCAGGCGTGGTTGTGTGCGCCTGTAATCCCAGCTACTTGGGAGGCTGAGGCAGGAGAATCGCTTGAACCTGGTAGGTGGAGGTTGTAGTGAGCTGAGACCACGACACTGCACTCCAGCCTGGGCAACAGAGAGAGACTCCAACTAAAAAAAAATATATATTTCTGTCCTTCTGCTGAACTCCAAGTTCAGTGCTCTTCCAAGAGGCTGGGGAGGGGTGGGTTGGGCGTTAAGATACTGGGTGAATCACGTCAGGGCAGAAGAGGCCCCATACAGAATGTGCAGGAGGAGAGTGGGGTGGAAAACTCCGACATCTTTCCTCTTCTGCTCCCAGCCCTCTCCTTGTCTGCGCTGTCACTGAGGACTCAAGTCTGCCTCAGAAACATCAGCTTTGGAACCCAGTTCATGTCTAGATGTTGACCTTGCCACATACGTATTTCTCATGAGTCCCGTTCCACATGGCCAGGGCCACAAAGTCTCACTGATTCCGCCTGCTGCCTTGTAATGGAGCTGCCTCCTTCTCCCCTCCAGGCATCCCCACTATCACTGGCCGAGGACTGTAACAGCTTCTTACTGGTTCTGCCCAGCCCCGCCCTTATTTCCTGATTCTTCCCCAAAGTGTCCTCCCTCTGGTCACCAGGTATCCTCTCTCAAAACTTTCTAACTTTCTGGGATTCAGAAGACTATTTTCACTAACACAGTATGATGGGTTGGGTACGCACAGAAGATTAGGAGAGATTTGAAACTAGAAACAGTTTTGCAAACTTGGCAGAACTGATCCAGGCACCACTTTCCCCCTCTTCTTTCCTCTAATGGCCTGAACATCCTGTTGTCCTGGTAGAGGGAATCCAGGGCTCCTGCTTTTGTCACGGGGGCCCCTCAATCCTGCCTCAAGGCTCATCCTCTCATCTCTCAGCTTGGCACCCCACTTTCCTCTGAATTCTTGCTGTTCCTGCTGGGGTATCTGCTAATCCATGACTGGCCTCCCAGTGTCTCCCATGTTGAAGTTCCTTAAAAAGAAACCCACACCCTAGAATAATTCCTGTTTTCTGCAAAGCAATGTTAATTATGGTCAGTATCTTCCTTATCTGCCTCCTTTGGAAATCTAACCTCCTTTGGAGATTCGGCTCTGATTAAAGGAAGGCAACACCATTCTGAAATCGTGTTTTTCTGTTCTCAGAGATTATAGGCAGCAAGGGAGGACGAGGGAAACAGGAAGAGAAAGAGGAGGAAAAAACAAAGAAAATAAAAGAAAACACTGTTCCTTTGTTTGTGCTGGGGACTGAAGCACAGGGCTTTGTGCATGGCCCATCCCTGGTGACCCTGGAGGAGAGGGGCAGCAGGTGACCATGGGTGAGACAAATAAAACCTGCAGAATCTGAGGTTGGTTTTTATACCTCTGATACCTGCAAACATTGTACTTTTCACACTGCTTGGCTCTGGAAAAAACACACTGATTTCTTAGAAGAAAAAGATCAAGTGAGCGGAGCTCTTCATGTCCCCGGCACAGATCTGAGTAGGTGGGGGGCAGCATGTTTCTGCGCAAGCAGCTCTGGACCCAGCTGCTGTTGTGCCATTCACAGACTCTGATAGCTCCAGGGCTGGAGATGTGATAGGGATCAAAATGGGCCAGGTTTTCTTCCTGAGTTAGAGCTTGACTCTGGGCTGCAGAGGCCTTTTGGGAGGGGCACACAGGGGAACATGTGCACCCAGCTGGGGGGCTGCTGTGGCTGGTGATCACAACAGCCAGTGCACGGAAATGCAGCAGGTCACAGGAAGGCTGGTCTGCACAACCCTACAGTCCTCCTGCACCCGGGAGAACAGCCATCCCTTGGCAAACCACCTGGCTGGGAGTCCCTGGGGTGGCTCCTGTGGGTTCACAAACCAACCCACCAGCTACAGTCACCGGGTGGAGGCCGTGCTGTCTTCCCCTGGCTGTTTCAGTGATCCCTACTCAAGGAGCCTCCAGAGCTGCCTGGAGGTGCCCTACTGGTGGTGGCCCAGCAGGGATGAGGATGGCAGTGTCCATGCCAAGGGATCTGGGTTCTGATGCTCTCTGAGGTGCCTATCCTCTAATTACCAGAGTAGTGCTGAGTTTCACACAGAAGCAGAGAAAATTTCCCCTTCCTGGATCCATGATACACTTCACCTCCTGGTTCCTGTACACCTGCTAAATGGCAACCTCTGCTGGCCATGACACTACTGAGGCAAAGAAGATGAGGTTCTAGTCTCTGCCCTTGGGGAGTGCTGCATCTCAAAGGGGTACACACTTCAAGCCAGGGGAGTGATGGGGCACATGCTTGGTTGTGTCCACAGACCCCCCAGTTTACTAGGATTGGAAATGACGTGTTCCAGTGTGAGTTAATGGCTCAAGCCTTGGACAAGGTCTGTACTGACCTCCTTACAGCATTCTATACTTGTGCATGGGACAGACATTCATTCAAATAAATAAATTACAATCTAGTTGATAATGACTCCTGTGTAAGAAGTTACATGGTCAGAAGCAGTAGAAAGAAGATTTATTCTACAGGAATTGGAACTGGAGGAGGGAAGTCAGTATTTTTCAGAGACTGTGGCCTCTGCTTGGGCTTTTGATGGATGAATAGGAGTTTGCTCATCGGATGAGCTGGGGAGAGACATGTTTAGAAGAACAAAAGCACAGTGTGTGTCAAAGGATGGAGGCAGGAAACAGCAGATGGTTTCTAGGGATAGTAAGCATATGAGATGTGGGTTGAGGAATGGTCAGGACCAGGTCTAGAAGGACCTTGAATACTAGACCAAAGAGTGTCTGGCTAGTGGCTCTGTGGTATTCATACACTGTCTCCCCACCAGGTTGACAGGAAATGTTGGTTCACTTTGATTTTTTGGAGGGCATTATTCCTGGGAAATTGTGGTGTTGGGTGTCTGAGTGCAAAACTTTGAATAACACGTTCTTGACAAATTCATCCTACACTATGAGAAATGTTAAAGGGAATTCTTCAGGCAGAAGGAAATAATACCAGATGAAAATATGTATTTACACAAAGAATGAAAATCACAGGAAATAGTAACTGCATGGGTAAATAACAAAAGGTTTTTTTTTCTGATTATTTAGAAGATCTTTAGAAGATAATTACCTGGTTGTAAATTAAAAGCTATGACAATGTGTTGTGGGATTTATAACAAATGTAGAAGTAAAATGTATCAGAAAAAATAGCACAGAGGCCAGGAAGGGAGAAAAGAATGTATATGTTGTAAAGTTCTCATGCTATATGATAATATATTATCAAGATATAGTGTGATATAATATGATATTACTTGAAGGTAGGCTGTGATAAGTTGAAAATGTGTACTATAAACCCTAAAGCAAACCACTAATATAACAAAACAAGGAGATGGCTCTAATAAGTTAATAAAGAAGATAGAATGGAATCATGTGCACACACAAAACTCAATCTGAAAGATGGCAGAAAAAGAAAAAAAGAAACAGTTTCGAAGCATAGAAAGCGAATAGCATAAGAGACTTAAATCTAACTGTATTAATAATTACATTAAATATAAATGGTCTAATTACCTGAATTAAAAGGGAGAGATTGTCATATTGGATAAACAGGCAAGATCCAACTGTATGTTACCTATAAAAATGCACTTTGAATATAAAGAAACAAATAGCTTAAAAGTAGAAGGGGTTGAAAAAGATATGCGATGCAAATGCTAATCAAAACAAAGCTGGAATGATCATATTAATATCCAAAAAAATAGATCTCAGAGCATACAACATAACCAGAGATAAAGAAGGACATTTCCTAATGATAAAGTGGTTAATTCATCAAGAATACATAAGAATCCTAAGCTTTTATGCTCCTATTTGCAGAGTTTCAAAATATATGTAACCAAAACTAATAAAACTGTAAGGAGAAATAGACAAATCTGTAAGTGTAGTCAGAGATGTTGATATTCCTCTCCTAATAATTGATTTTTAAAAGTGAACAGAAAATTTGTAAGGCTCAGAAAACTTGCAGTATTAACCAACTCCACCTAATTGACATTCATAGACCACTGTATCCAATAACAGCAAAATATACATTATTTGCAAGTGCACATTAAACATTTATCAAAACAAACCTCATTCTTGGCCATAAAATAATCTCAATAAATTTAAAAGGATTTAAGTTGTCAAACTATGTTCTGGTCACAATGGAATTAAATTAGAAATGAAAACAAGAACTCTCCCTATAAAACCCACCAAGTTTGGAAGTTAAAAACACATTTTTAAAGTTACCTGTGGATCAAAGAAAAACTAGAAAGTATATTGAACTGAACATAAATGAAAGAACAGCATATCAACATTTGTGGGATGTCACTAAGGCAGTATCTTGAGGAAAATTTATAGCACCATAAATTTATATTCGAAAAGAAGAAATATCTCAAATTAATGACTGTAGTTGCTACCTTAGGAAATTAGAAAGAGAAGAGCAAATTAAATTCAAAGTAAGCTGAAGAAAGAAAATAATAAAAATCAGGGCGGAAATAAAAGCGACTTCTAGGACTTATGCTGAGACTGCCAGGGAAACTCTTTTTGACCTCTGGAGCAGGTGTATTCTTTCAGGAGACATCTCATCTTTATCAATGGTGAGCAGGTCTGAAGAGGCAGCCAGACAAGAGAAATTGGAAATGCGAGAGAGGGAGAGAGACACCAGGTTCTGGGGAGAACAGGGGCTCACACTAGATGAAGTCAGGTCAAAAACGGGAGTGCCCCATAATCCTTTCAGTTACTGCAACTCATGCACCACTTTTCTTAAGTTCAGATTGGGTTTTCTATCATGTGCATGTAAAAATTCCAAATGGTTCATATTGTTTTATCTTTTCAGGGAGAGACTGTAGATGGGGCTCCATGTTTTTTCCCACATTATCACATCACTCCCCACTACTAAATAAACTATTTGAACTTATTATTTGCAGTTTACAGATAAGACACTGAGGCCTAAGGCTCTCAAACTGGGAGATTGGTTAAGCTTTCTCTCACACAGTTTCCTTCCCCATTCCCACCTTACCAGTTCAGTGCTTAGCCTCTTGGGTGTCAGACAACAAAGCCTAAACTCTCTCCAGCGCTCACCACTTGCCCCAGTTGGTCCCTCCCCTCATCTATGGACCTGTGCAGGAGACTCCAGGACCTTCATGCCTGGCTGCTTAGATTGGAAGTCAGAGGGAAGGTAATGATGTGGGGGTAGAAATCTGAACACTGGAGAAGACCAGGTTTAGGGACACAGAGGATTTTGGAAAATAATTATTAGGAACTCTCGTCTTGAGTTGATGAGCCGTTGGAACTCACATAAGTGTGTACCCCCGGCAGGGGTTATTTAACCAATTGTAGAAGGTTTAACAACTCACCCAGTGCCACACAGAGCAGTTCTAGAGAATGAGACATGCTGGACCCTGCGATACTACAGGTTTGGCTCTGAAGACAGAGGAGATCTGGGTTCAAACTCTAATGCTGCCTCTTAGAAAGTATTTAAAATTTTAAAATTGAAAAAAATATAAACATGCTGCCTCTAGTGGGCAGCATGCTTAACTCCTGTAAGCCTCAGTTTCCTTTTCTATAAAATTCCACTTCAGAGGGTGTTTGAGAGAATTAATTGAAAAAAAAAAAATGCATGTGAAGCACGTAGCACAGAACTGCTCCCATAGCCACCAAGGGATATATTACTTATGGGAAAGATGATGATCACTGTTCATGGGGGAGAGGTCTTGCCTGTGTTGTTTGCTACAGCATCCCTGGGGCCTGCCCCAGCTTGGCACATAGTAGATGCTTAATGCATGGCATGGAGCCTCTGACTCCACCACACAGCTGAATGGACTGATGTTTTCTGCTTCAAAAAACTGATCTGTACCCTGCAGGTCAGAGGCCAACAGACCAGCTGTCTGCGTTTCTGTGGATGCATGTGGACCTGACATCCTGTTGATGGGGCTGGTGGTGTCTCTTCTGCCACGATGGGGTGGAGCCTCCCAGAACCTGCCTGATGCTCCTTCTGCCAAAAGTGACAGCAACACGACCACATGGCTCTCAAACAAGAGCCCATTTTGTGGTCCTCCCACCTTTCTCCCTCTTTCTTTATTTCAGCCCTTAGAGTATCTCATTATGGACTCTAGTGATTTAATGTAACTGTTGGACTGTGGTGGAGCTGGTGGCAAAATATCAGAGATGCAAGGTCTCAGTGCTCTTTGCTTAAGGGTTTATCTGTATAATTTCATGTGGCTGCAGCCCCTGCCACCAACAGCTGGAGACATTTCAAAACTATGTTAGTGCACAGGGCAAGTGCGCACAATGGGAGAACACTGGGCAGACACAGCCAAGCCCTTGCCAGGAAGTGACCATCTTGGCCTGTCTTTCTATGCTCTGAGGACCTGGCTCATCTCACATGCACCTCCCCATAATTCACAGAATTGAAAGCAATTTTCTCAAGATGAGAGTGGAGATGGTCTGGCATACTCTACCAGAAGCTGTAGCCAGCAGGGCCAGCTCCATGACCCCAGGACCTTCACTTCAGGGTAGCACAAGGGCATAGAACCCAGCAGAAAGAATGTGTCACAGGCAGCTGCTGGGCTGGGGTTATTAACCTCTCCCTGCATTTTAATATATATTTTTACAATTGAACTTTTATTTTAGGTTCAGGTGTACATGTGCAGGTTTGTTGTATAGGTAAACTTGGGTCATGCGGGTTTGTTATACAGGTTCTTTTGTCACCCAGGTATTGAGCTTAGTGCCCCTTAGTTACTTTTCCCAATCCTCTCCGCCCTCCCACTCTCCACCCTCCAACAGATCTCACTGTGTGTTGCTCCCTTTGATGTGTTAATGTGTTCTCATCACTCAGCTCCCGCTTACACATGAGAACATGTGGTATTTGGTTTTCTGTTTCTGCATTAGTTTTCTAAGGATGATGGCTTCCAGCTCTACCCATGTTCCTGCAAAGGACATAATTTCATTCTTTTTTATGGCTGCATAGTATTCCATGGTGTGTGTGTGTGTGTGTGTGTGTGTGTGTGTGTGTATATATGTATATAAAACATTTCACCCAACAATAGCAGAATACACATTTTTCTCAAGTACACATGGAACTTTCACCAAGATAGGCCATACCTGGGGTTATAAAACAAACCTTAAAAAATTTAAAACAGAAATTATACCAAGCACGTTTTCTGATTTTAATGGAATCAAACTAGACATTAATAACAGAAATATGCCAGAAAAATTCCCAAATATTTGGAAATTAAGTGACACAGTTCTAAATAAACCATGGATTAATAGGAAAGTCTTAAGAAAAATAAAAAATTACGTTGAGCTAAATGAAAATGAAAATACAACTCACCAAAATTTGTCGGATGCAGCTAAAGTGGCCCTTTGAGAGAAATTTATAGCACTGAATGCATATATTAGAAAAGAAGATCTCAAAATCAATAACTTTTAAAAAGTAGAGAAAGAAGAACAAATTAAACCTAAATCAAGCAGGAAGAAAGAAATAATAGAAATTGGGGGACAAATCTATGAAACTGAAAACAGATCATTAATAGAATCAATAAAATCAAAAGTTAGTTCTTGGAAAAGAGAAGTAAAATGAGTATATCCTCGGCGGGGGGGAGAGAGAGAGAGAGAGAGAGAGAGAGAGAGAAAGATGGAACAAATCCATCAATGTCAGTATCAAGCTCATAGACATGAGGGAATACTATGAATAACTCTATGTACCTAAGTTTGATAACTTCAGTGGAATGGGCCAGTGTCTTGAAAGACACAGGCTACCCAAACTCATTGAAGAAGAAACAGATAACCTGAATAACCATATATATATCTGTGTGTGTGTGTGTGTGTGTGTGTGTGTGTGTGTGTAGCCTATATATATGTATGCATATTCTATATATATATGAAATATCAATGTAGTTCATCACCATAACACATTTAAAAAAAGATAATCTTAATGGCAATAATAAATCAGAAATTTAAATTAAAAAATACCATTGAGAATGGCATAAAATATGAAATACTCAGAAATACATCTAACAACAGAGTTACATAAATCTGACAATGGAATACTACTCAGCAATAAAAATGAATGAACTCTTGATACATATATCAACATGGCTAAATCTTCAAATAATTACACTGAGTGGAAGGGGCTGGATCAAAAAGCACACACACCGTGTGAGTTCATATATATTAAAATCTAAAACTGTAACCAATCTGTAGTGACAGAAACAGATCATACTTGTTTGGGGATGGAGGATGGGAGGGAAGAATCACAAAGGGACAGGAGGAAGCTGTTGGGGGTGATGGATGCCTTCTTTCTGTTGATTGTGGTGATGGTTTCATGGGTGTCTACCTATGTGAACACTTATCCAATTTTATACTTTAAATGTGTTCAGTTTATTGCATTTTAATTATACTTCAAAACAGCTCTTTAAAGAAAGAATAAAAGCATTATTTCTCCTTCACTCCAAATCCACTTCTCAGATGAAACACTGCAATTAACAACAACAATAATAATAATAACAATAATAATAAATTTTCTTGCATCAGCTGTGACAAGCATTTTAGATATATTAGATCAATCGGTCCCCCATGAACCTCATGATGTGGATACTGTTATTATTGTAATTTCAAGACGGGCAAACTGAGGCTCAGAGATGGAGTGATCTACCCAAGGCCACCCCATTAGTAACCATCACTGCAGAGATTCAAACCCAATTCTGTGTAATTCCAAAGTCCCTACTCTTTATAATATGGCATGCATTTTAATGTATATTTTATGTTTTCTTTTTCTCCCTTCCTTCCTCCCTGCCTGCCTGCCTGTCTTCTTTCCTTCCTTCCTTTCTCTCTTCCCTTTCTCTTTCTTTTCTCTTTAAAAATGGCATCATGGCCTGGCACCATGGCTCATGCCTGTAATCTCAGCACTCTGGGAGGCCGAGGCAGGTGGATCACCTGAGGTCAGGAGTTCGTGACCAGCCTGACCAATATGGTGAAACCCCGTCTCTACTAAAAATACAAAAATCAGCCAGGTGTGGTGATGTGCGCCTGTAGTCCCAGCTATTCGGGAGGCTGAGACAGGAGAATTGCTTGAACATGGGAGGCAGGGGTTGCAGTGAGCTGAGATCACGCCACTGCACTCCAGCCTGGGTGTAGAGCGAGACTCAAGCTAAAAAAAAAAAAAAAAAAAAGCATCATATAATATGCATTTTTTTCAAGTTGCTTTTCACTTGATCTTCCCACGTGGATCTTCTCTGTTCTCTCACTGGCTGCCTAGAATTTGGTTGCCATAGGCACTGTCATGTATTTAGTTAGCTCCGTATAGACAAATTTTTAGGTTGTTTTGGATCTTCTGCTATGACAGCAATGTTACAATAAGCTTATCCAGTCACTTTTTCCCCATTCGTTTAAAATTATTTTTAATGACACAGTGCTGCATGCAGACATGCTCATTGTCTTATATTCACAAATTCAGATAAAGGGGAAGTCCTCCGTTCTAACCCCGTCCACAGTCACCTCCAACTTTCAATCTCCCCACAGCACACGGTTATCAGAGTGGTATGTGAGCCCTACAGACGCTTTGAATATGCACTTCTGTACATACACATATGCTTAGCTATGTATGTTTGCTCTGTGTGTTTTTAAAAACACAAAAGGTATTGTATTATACGAATTGTTTTGTATTTGGCTTTTTATCATTTAAAATCACAGACATCTTTCATTATATACAGAGCTATCTCATTCTTTTTCATAAGGCATATTCAATTGCTTGCATCCTCTCCCTCTCTCCCTGTCTCTCTCTTTCCCTCCCTCTGTCTTTTCTTCCTTCCTTCATCATTCCCCTACTAATAGAAATATAGGTTGTTCCCATTTTTTCTCTCTATGAAAATATTGTAATAAACATTCTGTGCATGCCTCATTGTACTCACATGAGAGGTTTTCTATAGTATTGGTAACCAGAAGTGTAATTGCAGAGTGGAGGGGTTTGCAGGGCGGGTCTTGTTTGTGGCCACATGAGACTGTGGAAGACGTGGGTTACAGGTCTCAGGTGGCTGCTTGCTAGATAGGAGAGGATCTTCCATTTGTTCAATAGTTTACTTGCTGTGACCACATATATTAAAATCCAGAAAATGTAACCAATCTACAGTGACAGAAACAGATCAGTGCTTGCTTGGGAATGGAGAACAGGTGAGAGGAATTACAAAGGGACAGGAAGAGCTTGGACAGCTCCTGGTGACACTGAGGTCCTGGCCAGGTAGCCCTTTGGGCAGAATGATCAGAACAGCCCTTTGGGTCAGCTGTTGGCCCAGCTGCACACACCATTTGGTCCCCTCTCTCTTCTCCGTCCTACTGGTGATGACTAGTCCAGACTGCCAGTGAACCCTATGGAAGGTCAGGAAAGGTGTGCGACAGTGTTCAACAAACCACTCTTGCTGAGAGCGCCTCTACGCCAGTGGATGTGCACCAGACACAGGGCCCTGGCCTTGGGAGTCATAGCCCGGTGGGAGGGATGCACTCGCACCAGCTGCCCGGGGCTGTGATGGTGGTGATGCAGGATGCTACTGCGACACAAAAGAGGGGCTTCTGACAGGCTCTAAGGGTGGTCGGGGAGGGGGTTTCTGGCAGAGGTGGAGGCTGGGCTGAGTCTTTTTTTTTTTGGACTATCACAAAAGTTTATTTAACAAAAGGTCTAATATGAAAATGTACATGACCTAATTTTTACATCATAGTAAAACAGGCCCTATGGAGAGAGGACATGGGTTTCGCTGCTGAACAGCCATTATTTATACTCGTTCCAAGGCTCCTAACATGATGATACTATTTCCTCGTATTACCACCATTCCAATATTGTTCTTTTGTCTGCTAGTCGCCATCTCCACACATTCATCTATCACAAGATTCATAAAGGGATCAAATCCCCGCAATATTCCTTGTACATGTCTGCCACCATTTAATTTCAATGATAACTTCTTGTCCATGAATTTTTTTCAGCTCGGGAAGGTGAGCTTTGCTCATGATGGCTACTCCACAGGCTCACAGAGCTGGGCTGAGTCTTAAGGGATGAGTAGGAATTGACCAGGTGAAACAGACTTTAGGCATGTGAGCATGTGTGTGGGTGTATAAAATGTCTACTTCTTGATCTCCCCTCCTCTTTTCTAGTACCATCACCTTCTTTCCCTTTGTGAGAACTTCTCAATGGCTCCACGTGATCCTGGGAACTCTCAATTCCTTAACCTCTTCTCACCGGAGCCGGTCCAGGATAGGCACATGACCCAGGCTTGGCAAGTCAGATTCGCACTCTGGGCCACAGGGATTGGCTCAGAGATGGGTCAGTCAGAGCCCTCCCTGGGACTTCCACTGCAGATAGTGGGAGAAACTCTTGGCTTTGGGGTCACCGAGCTGGAAGCAGCCGCTTGAGATCCCCTTCCTTGTCCTCATGGGGTGTGGTGAGAGAAACGGAGGCTGCTCTGCAGATTGAGGCAGAGGCAGATGAAAGACAGGCAGAGAAATAATCCTTGGGGGCCGAGAGTTCCATTCCTGTAGCTCTGTCTTCTGTTTGGAGAGCTCCCGTTGTCTCTTCCCCAGCCCTGGGGGGCCTGTCATGGAAAAACTCCAACCTTGCAGACGATGGCAAGGAGCAGCCCCACTACATGCTAGAGATGCCTAAAGCAGACTTGACTATGTAGATGGGAGTGCAGCAGTTTCTCACCTACACGCAGCAGGCAGCAGGCCCATTAGTGCAGTTGCATGGATTCCCTGCCCCAAGTCCCATGGGTCAAAGGGATGGACTCTGGTGGATGCTGTGCACACAGCGGGTCCTGCTGGAGCTGAGGAATCCAGGGCTAAGGGTCTGGTACTTTTTGAGCAAGCAGCAAATATTGTAACAGGTACTAAGCAAGGGTGTTTCCTTCCTGCAAGGAATGGGAAGCTACCACTGACAGGTACCACAGTCCCCTCTTGGTGGGCAGATGGAGACTGTGTTTTGAGCCCATGGGTTATGGTGGCAGAATCACTGTGCCCAGCCCAATGATGGATCCTAGTGATGATGTCGGCTACCTGCTCCACCCAGTCTCCTGTGAGTAAGGCACCCACACAGATGTGCAAATGTCCCGATGAGCTGCTACCATGGCTTTTCAGAGCTCACAGCTCCACAGAAATGTGTCCTTAATATACCAGTGAACCATCACCCATGTTATTATTGCCATTTCAAGACAGGCAAACTGAGGCTTCTCTTTATAACTGTCAGTCAAGTGGTTTGAGCAGCTGACCAGATACTGGATCACTGGCCATTTTCAAGAGCTGATGAAAATAGGACATGTCTGGTCCTTAGGAGTCCCGTCTAAGACAAGAACGACAACTTTCAATTGGGCCCGCTGTGCTCACTGACCCTTCCTGAAGTGGGAGTTTCTGAGTTGTTCAGGCTGGACAGCTACCCGGTGGACACCATGAGTTTATAGTTTGGCTGTGCTGCCAGTAAACCAAGCCCGAGCACTCTCAGGAACTCCCTGGAATTAGGACCAATATTTCCAGGTAGTGAAAGACCACCGCTGTGGGTAACTGAGGGGAGGTAACAGGACCCCTAACGGTATGGTTGTATCCTTTCTGAATTAGGGGGACACGGTTGTGGGGCTGGAGTTGCTTTCCCCTTGAACATTCTGCTCCATTTACTAAGAGAATGCTCTTGTGCCCCTAATGCCGCAGCCAGCATCTGAGTGGACCAGCCCGAGGTGGAAATATCTGCTCTAGTGTTACCTGAGGCGCCTGAATGAGGTATGTGCTCTTCACAAGCACCCACAGCAGGCCTAGCTATTTATCCAGTGGAGTGTAGCAGGGCAGCTGGGTCGGGGAGGCAGGGAACCCCAAACCCCAAGAAGCGCCTGCAGGTTAAGACATCTTCCCTTCACCACAGGCTCCAACCAGCCACAGATCTGGAGTTGGGGTCCTCGGGCTTCTGGGTTCCGAAGGTAGGGCTGTTTCTAAATACCACCTGCTGCTCAGGCCCCAGATGCTCTTAATAGGTTATCTGGTCAGTGTATACATAAGGCTCAACGGAACACCTAACTGAGGCTCATACTGTTTTCAGTACCCGAACAGCACAGCTAAGTGCTGGGTCTTTTGTTGTCGTTGTTAGTTGGGTGTCATGGAGGACCAGGTGGGAAACTTCTTTCCCGTCTCAGGGTCTATCTTTGTGCCGCAGCCCGCATTGCCCCAGAATTCGGCGTGGGTGGTTGATCCCTGTAAGCAAGTCTAACCCCTCTTTGTGCAGATAAGAAACCCAAGGCTCAGAGATATCAGTAACTTGCTTAGGGTTGCACAGCAAGTGTAGGGCAGGGCTGGGATTTGAACCCAGGTCCATAAGGTTCCTCAGTCTGGGCTTTTCCCCTATCCTGCATGGTTGCTGGTCTTTCCCCACTGTTATCCACCACCCTTGTCTGGGGAGACCTAGGAGGCAAGTCCTGAATTAGGCAGGGCCAGACGCCAACTCTGGAATTCAGTTTCTCACCCAGGCCTTTGGGATGCGGGAGTGGATGTCTGCACTTCTGTCTCTGAACCCTCTTGCTTCTCACTGCCCCCGGCACTGCCCTAGGCCAGGGCCTGTCATGCTCACCTGGGCCATTGCGACAGCCTCCTGACTGCCTGCCCCTTACCCCGCACCTCCAGTCTCTCCTGGATTCCCCTTCACAATTCTCAGGTGTGTGGTTTGGGTGGGATGGCCTGTTCCAACTCACAGCTCCAGGGTAGGCCCTGATTGGTCTGAGCCAGAGAGCCACTGGGCACAGTGACTGGTTGCGTTTGGACATGTAATTGAATCAGAACCAATGAGATGCGGAGATGTCTGCTCCAACTTCAGGGAAACAAAGTGTTCTTTTTTCCCTTCAGCTATGGCTAGAGACTCTCTTCCACTCTGAATGGTGTGATGTGAGGAGGTGAGACGGGGAGAATGTGGGTCATTGGAGGTGAGGGTGGAGTGGGGTGGGGAGGTGGGGGTGGAAAGGGATGAGAGAGGGAAGGGTGCTATCCTGGGGAGCCTGAGGATGAAACTGGCATCTCAGAAGGCAGAGCAGGGAGATGGAGAGAGCCTGTGTCTAGATGGACATCATTTGAGCAGCTAGATCAAGCCACACCTGAAGTTGTACATGAGTCTGTCTCCATAGAAAACAAAACTGGGCAATTTGAGGAGAGTTTGATAAATGAACAATTTATAAAAGGTGAGGGCAGGGTGAAGGGGAGACTCCAGGGATAGTTCGGCACCTCTGGGCAACTAACAAAGGGGTCATTACTACCCTGGAGCCTGAAAAGGGTGAGGAGAGTGAGCAATTATTAGAGCCTGGAGACGGGGGGCTGCATGGAGAGGGCTGCCCTGTTGGAGCTGTGAGCCTGGGTCACTGACCCTGGTGGCCCTTTTGGGGAGACAGGCAGTAAATGCCTTAGCTGCACACTCCTACCTCCCTCCTGTGTCCTGGGGGTGCGCCTCACTGGCAGTTAGACGGACAGTGGGTGCAGTCCACACAGGTCATCTTTCTGGAGCACGGAGCAGGGTGAGCTGGGTCCGGATGCACTCATGGAAGGTGTCCAGGGCTTAACTCTGGACCTCTCAGTTCCATGACCCAGTAAGCTCCCTTGACCTTCGAGCTGAAGTGAGTGGACCTCTTACTGCTGCACAGAGGACCAGCTGATACGTGCACCAGGCAGGGTCCCCCAGTCCCTGCCTCCCCTGCCCTGCCTTTGCTTGTGCTTTGCCCTCAGCCTGGAATCACCTTCCTTTGCTGCTAGAAATCTCCTCTCTCCCCAACGCCATCCTTCTTCTTAAAGTCCTGACCCCACAGCTAAAGCGAAAAAGGCAGCAGAGAACAATTAAAATACATTGAAGGGACCTGGGCTCTACTCCTCTTTCCACGACTTAACTTGTGAATCCTTGGGCAAGTTACCTACGCTTTCTGAGCCTTGGTTTCCCCCTTCATCCCCTGCCAGATTTCACCCCTTGTCCCCCATGACCTTGACCCTCTGCTTAGCTAGGTGTCTGAGAGCAACTCTGACCTACCTCTGCCTCTAGCCAGCTGTGTGTCCTTGGGCAGGTCTCTCACCCTCTCTGGGTCTCAGCTTCCCCATTGTAAATCAAGGCTTTGATTGAATTCTCTGACTTGAGATTGCTCAGGCTTCCTCCCACCCTAAGGAGGGGAGGCTACCACTGGAGCAGCTTGGCAGCATTGGAAAGCCTGGCACGTCCACTGTGTGTGTTTAATTACTTTGGCAACTGTTTACTGCCTCCTCGATTTTCTGAGCAAACGGCCCCATTATTTGGAGTGATTTACTGGCACTAGCTTTGCCTGTGAGGAGTGGAAGCTCTAGACATGCCCCCGCCTCAGCCCCCACATGCTGGATGTGCTCACACAGTCGGGCCTTCTGAGAGGGCTGAGGGACGCTGGGGCAGAGTGCGAGCCTTCCCAGGTGTCTTGGTTTTTGGGCCCCACATCCCGCCCCCCATCTCTGCAGGGTCTGGGGCTCTGTTGCCTGCTGATTAGAGCACAGACTCCGTGACACAATGGGGCATGGGTTCAGGCCCCAGCTCTGTGACTTCAGGCAAGCTCCCTCTGCTCCATGAGCCTCAGTTTTCTCATCTGAGCAATGGGAATTGCAACTTTCCCTGTTCCCCTTCTCTTCAAGGCATCTGCTCCCCAACCCCTTCCACATGACAATAGTGGGGGCTCTCCGGGGTCTTCCTTGACCTCGTTCCCTCTTCTGCTCACTATTATTTAGTCTAAATTTGGTGCCTGGCTAATGAAGGGCTGATCCTGGTCCCCCAGCTTGCAGATCCCTGAGAGCTGAGTAAGACTGAGATGCACCCCCACTCCGCATGCTGCTGGTGGTAGATTCCTGCCATGGTCTGAACGTTTGTGGTCCCCAAAATTCCTATGTGAACTATAATCTCCAGTGCAGTAGTATTAAGAGATGGGGCCTTCGGCAGTGATTAGGCGAGCCCTTGTAGATATGATTAGTGCCTTTATATAAAAGAGGCTTGAGGGAGTATTTGTCCCTTCTGCCATGGGAGGATGCAGAAGAAGGTGGCATCTCTGAGGAAGGGATCCTCACCAGACGTCGAATCTGCCAGAGCCTTGATCTTGGACTTTCCAGCCTCTAGAACTGTGATGAACATTCTTGTCATTCACAAATTACCCAGTCTAAGGAATTTTGTTGTAGCGGCCCAAATAGACTAAGACAACCCCCAATAGGCTTCTGCCCCCAGGTGGGGCTGTGCTGGAGGGGTCTGCCTCACCCCAACATGGCAGCTTCCCAGCAGAGCCTGAGGCAGCCCTTCCTTAACATGTCCTAACCCCAGGACACCCCGCAGCTCAGCTTTTTGCTTTTGCCTTTCTCCGTCCCTCCTCCCTCCTGTGTTACCCCTGGGCTGCACCCACCCTCCAGATGTCCTTGCATTTGGCACTTCCATTCCAGTTCCACCATCCATTCAGTGTGACAGCCCAACCCTGCCCCAGGCCCACTTGCCAGCCACACCTCACCAGGTGCTCAGCAGGGTCCTGTTCGTCATGTAGGAGGGCTCGCCCATCACAGAAGGCTCTGGGGCAGGGACCAGAAAGCAGACTGTAGACGTAACACCAGGGAGGGAAGTATCTGACTCCCGCTCCCTGACATTGGGGGTCAGGACTGTCCAGGCAGCTGCAGGCGCCGTGGAGACGGGCAGCAGATCTCATGCTCCTGCTGTCTTCTGCACGAGGCCAGCCCAGATTGCCACTCCCTGATGCAGGTTCTCAGGCTTGTCCCTGAACCTCTCTCTCTACACGAACACACACCCTGCTCCCACAGGCTTGCCGAGTGCTTCCTTAGTGTGGTAGGTTTTAGTGCACAGCCACAAGCTCCCCCCGTCCTGATGTGCATGCCCTTTGAAGCAGGACTTGGTTGCTTGTCTTATCAAGAGACAGAGTCTGCTTCCCCTTACCTTGAATCTGGGCACGTCCATGGCTTGCTTTTGCTGTAGAATTCAGGGGAAGAGATTTTATGTGACTTCTGGGAGATGGCCTCAGGGGCCTGGCAGCCTCTGTTTCTGCCCTCTTGGAATGCTGCCCTGAGACCACCACTTAAGGAAGCTGGCCTGGCCTGCTGGAGATGAGTGGGAGCGTGGATTGCTGAGGCTTCCTGGCCAACAGCCAACTGCCGTCCATGTGAGAGAGGTCTGACTGGGCTTTCCAGGCCAGATGGAATGCAGTACAGGAGGACGTCCAGGTGAGACCAGCAGGCACCTCCTTGGCCAACCACAGCATTGTGAGAAACAGTGCATTGCTGTTTGTAGGAACTAGAAAAGTTCCTCTTCAGACTTTCCTGTCTTGTTAAAGAATAAACCATTCTTGCTTTTTGCTAATAACTCTTTGTTAAGCCCTATTCTATGTAGCTGTTAAACATGCTTATAGGCACACAGTACATTCTACGTCCCGCTACTTTAACTGAAATATCTGTGCTAAACGTGCTCACAGGCATGTCCCAGCTCAAAGCCTGTGCCTCTTACTGATTTGGGGTTCTCTGTTGCTTTCACCTGTTTTAACAAATTTTAAGTTATTAGCCAATCAAGTTTTAGTTTAGATTGCAAAGTCTGGCTCCAACCAATGGGGATCAAACACAGCAGTCAGAACAACCCCAAATGCACAAGAAATAAATATGTCTGCTTTTCCTTTGTTCGTTGTACTCTCATGGCAAAATGGCTGGCAAAAGTACTCTTCCCGCAGGAAGTAAAATTTGCTTTACTGAGAGATCCTTTGTCTCAGTGCTAATTTTTCTTTGAGCACCAAGCATCTGTTTCCAACACTGCTGTTTTTCAGTTTCTAAGTTTTGGGGTGATTTGCGTGGCACAGCAAAGGGTAACGGAAGCACTCAGGATTGGTAAGCTTTCCAAAGATAAGAAAACAGCCTTCCTGAGAATTTCGAGATGGAGGCGCAGAGTCAAAGCACTTCGGATGGTTTTGGTTGGTTGGATAGCGCCCTTTGGTTGGTATTCGGGCTGCCCATTAGTGGTAGGAAATAGCAGCTGGGATCTGTGGGTCAGGAATTTGGGAAAAGCGCACTGGGGATGGTTTGATCTCCATTCCACAATGTCTGGGGCCTTTGCTGGAATTCAAATCTGGTCTTTCCAGATTTGGATGGTGGGGAATGGCCTGAACGGCTGGATGTTGAAAGCACACAGATAATTCCTCATTCATGTGTCTGACGGTTGAGCCGGGATGGGTTTGAAGGCTGCACTTGGCTGAGGATGTCAACCAGAGTTCTACCTGCAGCCTTTCCACGAAGCTTGGCCTTCCTCACTGCATGGCAGCCTTAGGGGTAGGTGGACTTCTCACATGGCAGCTTTTGGGAATTCACCCTGTAAGTGAGACATCTTCCATCATACACCGTTGGTCAAAGCAGTCACAACCCTCAGACATTCAAGGAGAAAGGGCACAGACTCCACCTCCCTAGGGGAGGAGAAATCAGAGAATTTGTGACAATGTTTTAATGTTGCCACTGTTTGTGGTGGACCATGCTGCAGAAACCTGGTCAAAGGTCACCCCCAATTCTAGGTGACATATCTAAGTCTGACCCGTCCCAGTCAATCACTCAGCAAAGGCACATGACCTATTCTCTTCTGTTCTGGAACGCAAGAAGGCAGGAGGCTGAAGCCCTGCAATGCTTGCAGAGATAGTCACCTCCTTTCTGTGAACCCAGGACTGTCCATTCTCCACCTGCACATAAAAGTTTTCTCCTCTTTATGAACAAGAGGAGCTTATGAGGATCACACTAGTTGGTCTGATTCAGAGCCAGCTTATCCTAAGGAAGTCTTCGGTTCATGAGTCTACATTTGATGCTGTGAGAAAGCCTTATCTCCTGGACTGAAGGTTGGCCTGGGCAAAGTGGGAACCAGGTGGGACCCTCACCGTCTCTGAGCTGATCTTTTCCCCTTTGATAGAGATGATCTCTGCCCAGGGGGAACAGGCTTCTAAGTAGGAGGAGAGGGCGGTGCTCCACAGAGCCTGCCCTGCTGAGGTTTCCCGCTGTCATCTGCTCTCTGTGTTCCTGGCTAGGCCTGGCCCAGAAAAATTCCCGTCGTTCCCCACGACCCGATAGAGAAGCCGGATTTGAAGAGTTGCAGACTCAGGAGGTGGCCCCATCCTGGCCCAGAAAAAGCCTGTGGTTTAAGAGATTTTATGTTAGGGTGGATTTAACAATTGAGTTTCCAATTGATTTCTAGAGGAAAGTGAGGATGGATTTACAGTTCCTAAAATAGGTTTGCAGCCTTGACGTGAATCTGTACGAGGAAGCAGTGAGCAGGAAGTTATTGATGTGACCTCTGACCCCGGGGAGAGAAGATAATGAGGGGTTTATGATAAATCCATCTTCTTGGGGTTTATCGCTAGGCCCTTAGAGACATGACTTGGTGCAGACAAGTAGCTCTCCTAGTGCCACAGGGAGGGGGAGTGTGAGGCATGAACTCCAGGAAGTGAGCTTCACCTGCTGTCTCCTGCCCGGGCTCTCAGAAGGCTGGCTCTGCCCTAAGCCCTCCTGCTTTGCAAAGGGTGGAAGTCTGTGCAAAGTTCCAGGCAACTGCACAACTTGGGCGATCTCTGGAGACCTGGAGGCTGGCAGCCCTGCCCGCCCTCCTGCAGGCCCCAGCTGGCCCCTCTGTCCCTGCAGTGCCGTCCTCACAGTGGGGTCATAGAACCCCCTGCAGGCTTCAGGAACAAAGCAGGGAGGAGGGAACCACCTTCGCTGTGGGTTCAGGAACAGAGGGCCCTGGGTTTGAGTTCTGTGGGATTCTTCCACTCACTGACTGTGGGGCCTTGGGGAGTTCCATGCCCAGCCTGGCCTCAGTCTCCTTGCCTGTGCGATGGGTGCAGTGAGGAGATTTCCCTCCAAGGATGCGGCGGGATTCGAGATGAGCATGTGCCGGGAGCCGCACAGCACTTGGCTCGGGTGGGTGGGACGTGGGGCCTGGACAAAGACAGACCCGAGTTAGAGCCGACTCTGACAGCCGCTATCTGTGTGATCCCGGACACGTGCCTCAACCTCCCGAGCCTCAGTTTGCCCCTCTGTGAAGTGGGAATAGAGTGATTGTCGTGACAAAAGAGAAAAGGAAGGCCAGGTGCTCAGTGCCATGACGGGCGTGTGGTCAGTCGTCTTTGGACGCTTTTGCTACCCCCTTCTCCTGGGCACTGCCTGGGCAGCAGATGCCGGCCTGGCCCTGAGCCCACGCAGACAAGAATGAGGGACTCTGGGTTTCTGCCCATGTCTGTGCCAATAAAGCTGGGACGATAAAGCAGCTTCCGGGACTGCACAGTGGACAGCGGGTCAAAGCACCAACGTCTGAGTCCTGGCCCAGCAACATCAGTGGCTGCGAGGACTCAAGGAGGCCACTTTCCCTCTCTGAGCCTCAGTCTCCTCATCTGTAAATTGGAGAGGATGATGAAGATCCCAGACATGACACACCCTAGATGCTTTCTCACTGCAACTCTATGACAGCCATGCGAGGCAGGCATTCTGGCGGTCCCATTTCACAGGTGGGAAAACTGAGGCTTAAACGGGAAATTCCTTGCTCAAGGTCAGCTAGGATGTGGTGGAGGGAACCCAGGTGTGGTGAGCCCAAGGATTCTGGCCCCAGGTGCACACTCTTGCCTGCTCCTTGGGGTTGCTCTGAGGATCCCCTAAGATGAAGGCCAAGGATGAGCTCTGCAAACTCCAAAGTGCTGCAGAAAGACCAGACGCAGTCCCTTCCACAGGGGATGGAATTCCAACCTGACAGGTGTGGCTGGGCTCTGCAGACCGTGAAATGCTGTGATAACTGTGACCAACATTTCTTGAGCCTCACCTAAATGCCGGGCATCATGGCAACACTTTATGTTCAGCATTTTGTTAAATCTACTGTGAGGTGGGAATCGTGAGTCCACCTCACAGATGAAGAAACTGAGGCTCAGATGGTAAAACCCTTTGACCAGGGTCATGCAGCAAACTGGAATATCAGCACAGGTCTCTCTGATTCCAGATTCCAAATTCTTACCTGCAGAAACATTATTCTGTCCCTGTCCACATTACTACTAAATGTTAGCATGTGGCTCAGGAAGTTCTGTTATGCCCACCTGCCCTTGAGGTGAGGATGGGCTGAGGTCAGAGCTGGGTGACTGTGGGGCCTGGTGTAATCAGGGTGGACTTCCTGGAAGGGGTGGATTACATGCTGAGGGTGGAGGGATGGACAGGGCTGATTGGCTTCTGAGACAGAGAAGGTGTTAGGAGTCTGAGCTCTGACTCTGTGAGGAGCAAGGGTGTGGCCAGGTTGCGGGTCCAACCCAGGGCTCATTTTGGGATACAGGTGGGGTTTTCCAGAGTCACTCATGTGGCTAGAAAATGTCCAGACCTGGCTGCAGGCTCTGATGTCCCCTACTATCTTTCGTTGTCAGAGTAGCTGGTTTCTTCCGCTTGTTAAGAAGTTGCATATTTTCTCATATTTCAGTGTCATGATTTTATCAATTTGGTGTCTGAGACCCCATAATCAGGAGGTGAGTTGTGGCTGTCTCCTCTGCCGCTTACTCAGTTCTATTGACTTGTCCTTCCTCATTATTCAGCAAGTAATTCCTTCCATGAGCTCCCATTGATTTCTGGATTGAAATATTTCTTGATGCACTTTTAAATGAGAGTCCTGTCTCAAGTACACTAGCATCAGGTTAGAGCATTGCACCCTGAGCCTCTTTCATTGTAAAAACAGCATCGGTTCCTTTTCTTCCGGTCCTCATTGGAGCCGTTTGTGGACCATCCATCTGGGATCCTAACCGTGATGACAATGTACCCTTCTCCCAGGGTCCTCACAGGGGACACATGTGCCCCTCTTCCTGGGATGCCTGTTTCCCTCCTCCTGGTCCTCACTGGGGACATCTGTGCCCCCTCCTCCTGGGGTCATCACTGAGGACATTTCAGCTGTCATGTAAGGAGCTTGTGCCCAGCCAGACAGTTGGCAGCTGCTCCATAAACACCAGCTCCACACTGTCCTTTAGGGGAACCCCTGCCCTGCCTGGCTGGGTGTTAGTGCAGGTGCATCGCACAGGACTGGTCAGTATTGCCCTACACAGAGTCTCCCCACTTCCCTCCTGCAGTGTCATTGTCAGTAAGCATTCATTGAGCACCAACTGTATGCCAGGCCCTGTGCTTAGCCCTGGGCTCCCAGAAGGTTCTTCTGAATGAGGATTGGTCACGTTCCTTTCCTTCTGACCCTTCAGTGGCTTCTTCTTCCCTCCAGGATCAAGTGCAGACCCCCTACTGCCACCCCCAGGCCTGTGTGGGCCAACCCTCACCCTCCCTCCTCTCCCTGCTGTCTCTCCCGTGGACACTCGAGCCCTTTCCTGCCACGGGGCCTTTGCCCACGCAGTTCCCTCTGCCTGCAATGCCTTTTCCTGCTCTCCTCCTCTTTGATCCTTATCAGCTTAGATGTGACCTCTCCCCCACCGCCCCGCAGACTCGGTTCCCTCACCCCAACTTCTTGGCGTTCCTCTGGTTTCTCTCAGCACCTTCTGTAATTCTTTCCTTGGGGGTTTACTGGAATCGACTGCTGCTCTCACTAGTCCGTGAGCTCCAGGCTGGCAGAGGCCTATGGTCCTGTTCCCGGCTGTTTCCAGGGCCCAGCACATGCCTGGCACGGGGTTGGTGCCCGGCTCTGTTCCTTGTTGAGTGGCTGAGGAAGCGCAGAGGGGTGGGGCGCCCAGTGGCTCTCTGGGGCAGCTGCATGTTGTCATGCAATGCATCTGTCTGGCCCCAGGTCTGGGTGAGTCAGAGGCTGGAGGTGGGGCCTGGGAGCCCCTCTGAGGCTCCTGTGACTGGTGGCGTCACGGGACCCGTCCCCCAGGGACCAGCCTCCATGGAGGTCCGGGGGCTGGACAGTCAGCCTCCCGCCCCCTCGCTCCTCACAGTGGTGCTCCCCTTCTCGGGTGACCCGGCTCCGTGCAGGGCATTGGCTGGGCCTGGGCTGTGCTGCAGTGACCAACGGCCCATGCCCTCAGCACAGGAGCAGGCTCCCTGCCTCTGCCTGGCAGGTTCAGGGCGGGGCTCGGGGCTCTGCTCACTGCAGTCTCTCACCTCTCACCTGGATGGGGCTTCCGTGGTCACACAGCAAAAGGAAGAAGGCATCAACCCTGCCCTGATCCTTTACTCCTCCTCCTGGAGGTGACACATGCTACCACCTCTCACAGCGCAGAGGCCAGAACCAGTCACGTGGCCACGTCTGCCTTCAGAGGGGGTGGGAAGGGTGACCCCGCCATGTGTCAGGAATGAGGGAGCTGGTGATGTCAGGTGCAGCACTCAGATGTCCACCTTTGTCCCCGGCTGGGCTGAGAGCCATTGAGGGCAGTGTCCCCCATGTTTACAGCCCCATTGTGCCTTTTGGGGCTGAGAGCAGATAGGAGAAAACAAATGCCCCGTGCAGGACAAATGGACAAGGGCTGCCCCTGCCCTGTGCCAGTGGCTGTGGGCCCAGGGGTGACAACACAGCCCCGGTGGGGAGTGAGACCTGCAGGAGTCACCAGCCAGTGCCCTGAGGGCCAAGCTTTGTCCCTGTCCTCCTGCCTGGGGCAGTGAGTGTGGGTGGCTATGCCCTGACCTCGGGTGAGGCTCCCCAGGGCCAGCCCCTCCCCCAGCCTCACTCACCCTCAGCTGCCCATGCCATTGTTCCAGATGAGACTTAGCTACATCCCTCTCCGGAGTCTTCCCTGTCCCAACTCTTGCCTCTGAGCCTTTGCCTCTGCTGTTCCCTCTGCCCGTGCACAGCAGGGCCCGGGAGGACTGGGGAGCCAGGCCCCTCACTCTGAAACCTGACCCGGTCAGTGACTGGATGATGAGCAGTTCCTAATCTCTCTGTGCCTCAGTCTCCTAGTGGTAGTGTCTGCCTCACTCTCACGGGGGCTACTGTGAGGATTTAATACAGGTAAATGCTTAGAACACAGCCCAGCATGTGGCAGGTGACAGCAGCGAGCGACGGTCAGTCCCCGCCCTCCAGGTCGGCCTAACGTCTCACCCTCAAGGCGCGGCATAGATGCCCCTCCCCAGATGGCGTCTGGTAACTCTGCATCCCCAGTGCCTGGCACACGGAGGCTCCAGCTGCCCTCAGAGGCCACTCGCTGAGTCTGACACCCCTTCCAGGGATTTTCCTCCCAGCCGGCACTGTGGGAAACCAGATGCCCGAGGTGAGTGGGCACCCAGCCCCGTGCCCGCATGGCCCTTTGGGGGCGTCTGGAGAAGCCTGGGACTCTCCTGCACTCGGAGCTTCCCCTCCCGTGTGGTGGGGGCTGCAGCTCATCACACCGGCTTCTGTCACACATTTGGGCCATTTCTTCTCCCGTGGTTGGCACAGCATGAGTGTCTGGCACAGCTATTTTGGGCAACACCAGAAACATTTTGACACGGCCTAGGAAATAGACCCTTAGGTTTCCAGCAGTGCCAGGGAACTCAGTGGTGTTTGAGACAGACACCCTGGCTGCATCTCCGGGAGGGCTCAGCCTGCGCTAAGCTGGGAGGGGCGGGGACATGGGCGTCACTGGGCATGTGACTGGGCAATGAGACATGGGGCTTGTGCATTTTGACACGATGCTGTGTCTAATTGGCCACCTCAGGTCTCTGGCTTTGCAAATGTCAGTAGGGCACCTTTAGCTACTTCAGGCGCTTAACCTCTTTGGACCTCAGTTAAGAGCTTTGGAGCCTAAACATAGATGTAAATCTCTGCTCAGCGGCCCATGAGCTGAAGGAATGATCGCCGGTGCCTGTCCTGTTGTGGACCAGGTGCTGAGCTGGGCTTGGGGACACAGGCGTGGGCAGGACAAAGCACCTACCTTTAAGGAACTCACAGTCTGGTGTGGATCGGGGGTGACAGAGGAGAGGGGGGCCCCTGACCAAACCTGGCCAGTCAGGAAAGGCTTTCTAGAATTCAGGGCCTCAGTGTACTGCTGCACAGGCTGTGCACTGCACAACTCACACATGGACATGCCTTGAAGGGCACCCCTAGAATGTGCAGGCAGGAGCCCTTCCAGAGCTCATGCTACAGCTGTTTTGAAGGATAAAGAACTGGTGCAGAGTTGTAACACCCATCACCACCACCACCACTTACCGATGACTTCTGTTGTGCCAGGCACTGCCTGTGCCGTCTTACTTCATCCTGAGGCAGATTTCCCATTTCACCAGTGAGGACGCTGGAGTCAGAGAGGTCGAATAATTTGTCTGAGTCTATGTAGCAGGGAGCTGCAGAATTTGAACCTCGGCTGGTTAGGGCAGAGACTCCTGTGGAGCAGGTGAAATCTGATACATACACCCATGGGTGTACCACGTGGCGTATGTTGTGTTGTATGTAGTATGCTGTGATATGGTATGTTGTGTGTGGTGTATGTTGTGTTGTGTATGGTATGCTATTGGTATGGTATGTGGTGTGTGTATGGTGTGTGTTGTGTGGTGGGTGATGCTGTGGTATGGCGTGTTGTGTTTGCATGGTATGTGGTATAATATGTTGTGTGTGCATGGTATGTGGTGTGATGTGTTGTGTGTGTATGGTGTGTGTTGTGTGGTGTGGGATATGCTGTGGCATGATGTGTTGTGTGTCTATGGTGTGGGGTGTGTTGTGTGGTGTGGTGTACTGGAGCATGTGATATGCTGTGGTGAGTCATGTTGTGTGTGCGTGGTGTGTGTTGTGTTGTGTGTGGTGTGTGTGATATGCTGTGGTGTGTGATATGCTGTGGAATGGTGTGGGCTGTTGTATGTGTGTGGTGTGGTGTGTGGTATGTTGTGTGGTGTGTGCTATGGTGTGTCATGATTTGGCATGTTGTGTGTGTGTATGTGCTGTGGTGTGGCGTGGTGTGGCCTGTTGTGTGTGTTGTGTGTTGTGTGCTATGCTGTGACATGGTGTGGCTTGTTGTGTGTGTTTGTGTGCTGTGGTGTGGTATGTGCTGTGGTGCATGCTATGGTGTGGCCTGCTGTGTGTGTGTGTTGTGTTGTGTTGTGTGCTGAGTGCTATGGTGTGATGTGATGTGTTGTGTGCTGTGGTGTGGTGTGCTGTGTGGTGTGGCGTGGTGTGGCCTGTTGTGTGTGTGGTGTGTTGTGTGTTGTGTTGTGTGGTGTGTGCTATGGTGTGCTGTGGTGTGTGCTGTGATGTGGTGTGGTGTGGCCTGTTGTGTGTGTGTGCTGAGGTGTGTGCTCTGGTGTGGTGTGGTGTGTGCTGTGGTGTGGTGTGGTGTGGCCTGTTGTGTGTGTGTGCTGTGGTGTGTGATATGCAGTGGTGTGGTGTGGCCTGTTGTGTGTGTGTGTGTGTATGTATGTATGGGGTGTGTGTGTTTCTTTCACACAATTGCTGGGTGCTGGGCAGTTGGTCCCCTCCCAGTGGCTCTGCCTGCTGTGCCCTCCGTGGTTTTGGGTTGGCCTCCAGGGTGGGCCTAAACAGTGGCCAGGGATCTGGAGGCTCCAGGAGCTGCTTGTTGGAGACCCTGTCTCTGGGAACAGGAGACGCTGCCCTGGGGAACCAGGTGCCTGCCCCAGTCAATGGTGCAGCTGTGAGAGGGATTTCCAGGGCCTTCCCTGAAGGCACTAGGTGGGATGGGGGGGTGTCGTCAGAAGATTCTGGAAGGAGGGAGTGCATCCTGATCATCCCACACCCTTGCCGTGGGTTCACTGGAGCCCTGCTGGGCGTACAACATCTGGGAGTGCCTGTAGGGTTTCTGTGGCCCTGTTTGCCCAAAACCAATTCCTGACCTGGGAGGGTTTTGGGCACAGGCTTTCCCCAGGGCAAGTCGGGGGCAGCTCCGGGAGGCCAGCGGAGCCTCCTGCCTCTGGTCCGGGTCTCTCCCTGATGCCAGGCAATCAGGGCAGCAGGGCTGGTGGGCAGCGTGGGCTGGGGGGCACGGCTGCAGGCACCCGGCATCAGTGCTGGGAGGGACTCGGTGCCACGTGGCCTCTGGAGCCTGGCTTTTGTTTCTCTCTCTTAGAGATTCCAATTTCAGGAGCACTTTTTGTCTGTTTTAATTCTCTTGTCTTTCGTTGAGCTTTCTCTTTGGGTAATCCGAGGCTTGCTGGCAGCTGAGTACGACGTGTACATTAAAATGAAATGCAGCACGGATAACTGAACATATTTCTTTCATGTCTGAGCAGTGGATTAATCTCTCTGGCATATCCCTATTTCCTCTTTGCTCCTTCCTCTTTTTGTCTGAGGTTTTCCTCCCCTCCACAGAACCTCAGGGATTTGAATTGCTCCCTGGCTCCTGCTCATCAGAGATATACACATGATCCTAACTGTATAACCTGTGTCCCTGTGGTGGATAAACCACGTTCCCAGGGCTGAGGGGAGGGAACCACCAGTGTCCTCGTGGGCCTGAGAGGGGTCCGCATTGATGATGGGGAGGGTGGGGATCCTCAAGTGGGTTTGGGAGGGGTTTCCCTGGGCGCAGAGACCCTCCCAGGCACATGCTCCTCGTGGGTCCTTCTGTTGCTCTAGAGCTGAGGCTGCAGATCTGTGATCCTGACTTGCAGCCAAAACAGCTATTGGGGTCCCAGTGAGCGGTGAGTCAGCAGTGACGCCTTGGACACGGCTGTGAGCTCAGGGCTGAGAGAGTGCACTTAGATCTTTTGGAGGGCAAGGAGCTAGCTGTTCAAGTACAAAAATCTTAGCTGGGGAGGCATTTAAATGGATCTTGGTGCAGCAACTACAAATCTGGCTTGTAAACCGCCCATTGAAAGGGCCTGGAGATGCCATGGTGGAGAGGCTGGTGCAAGATCTGTGGCCTCATTTGACATGCCCCCTGCCAGGGTGATGCTGAAAGTGTGTATGTCATAGGGGATGTTGGTCCAGGCAGCCAGGATGATAGTGAGGAGTCAATGTCTGCCCCAAAATTCACCCTCCGGTGCAGAGATAGGTGTGGGGGTAGGCGGAATGGGCTGTGGCCCCAGGCAGCTCTGCCCAGGAAGAGATGTCAGCCTACAGCCCGTTGTGTCCAGCGATCTCCATTCAGCTTCCCCCAGTAACTCCAAGGATGGGGCAATGGAGGGAGGGCGTGGGCAGTGGCCACGTTCACCCCAGCCCTTGCCTGCCTGCTTGCTGACTCCACCACACCAAGACTTTCCCAGACACCACAAATGAGGGATGCCAGTGGAATGAGAATGACTTTTCAGTTTTGCCCAAAACCTAACTTTAGATGAAACGCAATTATGTCAAGTGGTTAACAGAGTTCTCATGGCTGGATGTGTTTCATTCCTTGATCTTGTCTGCTTACAAAATGAATTCTGCCAAACCCCATGAAGCCAACTGTCAAAGTGAAGCATTTTTGGGGAACAGATCTCTCACTCTGATGGCAAAATTCATTTGAAATGATCCTTTAATCCAGTCTCCTTGTGTGACCCGGAGCTGAAAATTTAAAGCCTTTTCACCCTGAAAGGTTTTTTCCCACTTCTCCTGACTGCCCCCTCTTCTGGTGCCCTATTTTCCATCTCTTAAATAACAGCAAAGAATTTCAGCTGGCATAATGATGACCGTTTGGTTTCTCATGCCGACATTTTAGGGAGGAAATGATGGTGCACGAAGTCTTGTCTTTTAACGTCTGTTTGAGGGAGGGAAGGAGGTGCTCATTGTCAATGCCAGAAAGGATAGAAGAAGGAGCACGAAGGGTTATCTGGGATGGTACAGGCCTGAGGTTTGTGTGAGTAGGAGGGATATCCCGGAGGATGACAGCACTGTCATCCCTGCTGAGAGTGTGGGGACCGCATTTGGGCTCAGCACTTTACAGTTTACAAAGCGCTTCCGTGTTCCTTATGCTCGTCCATCACTTTATTCAATCACGTATTTGCTCATCATTTATTCATGCTACCCAACAAGTGGAATTGGGTTCACTATGCACTAAGCCCTGTCTTAGCTCCTGGGGCAGAGCAGGTACAGAGATTAGCAAGATACAACTTCTGCTTTCTGAAAGTTCAAGGATTGTTGAGGGAGACCCACTGGCAGAAAAATACAATAGCGGTGTGCTTTATGTGGAGTGCTGTGCTGCCTTCAGTTTAGACATTTTGAGAAGCAAGTCATAAAAAAACTCAACAGTGGCTCAAACAGTTGGAACATGAAATGCGCTCCTGTACCCAGATGTTGGGAGGGAGGTGGTCCAGCTTCGTCAGATGCTCAGGGATGTCAGAGACTCAGGCACTTTCTCTCTTCCATCCTTACCATCCTTGACTATATTGGCTTTTTGTTCTTAGCTTGTTGTCTCATGGTTGCAAGATGGCTGCTGCAGCTCCAAACATCGTCTCTCACACTACAGCCTTCAAGTTGAGAAGCTTGTAGGGTGAGGCAGAAAAAATATTTCCCAGAAGCACTCCTTCCACCAACAGATTTTCCCTCACACCTCAATGGCCAGGTCTGGGTCATGTAGTCACCCCTATAACAATCTCTGGAGAAGGGGATTGGGGTACCTGACTCAGCTTCAACCCAGGGCTGGAGGGATCCCAGGCTTGAGCCTGTGGCTGCAGAACAAACTCAGGATTCTGTGAGTGAAGGAGGAGTGGTGGGGTCGCTAGGGGCAACCCCACTTGTCCCCCACCTTCTTGTCAGAATTTGCTGATGAGTTTTCCTGGTAGTTTGGAGTCTGGGGTGGGGCCAAGCCTGGCCCTCGGGACAGAAAGCCCTGCTCTGAGCTTCCAGCCCTGGGGGCTATGTGATCTGGGAAGTACCCTATCTCCTTCCCTGTGGAGCAGGGACCATGACAACGCCTGCTGCATCAGGAGGTTGTGTAGGTGACATGGGTCGTGTGTGCAGGTGCCTGGCTCAGGGGGGTGTTAACACTCATCAGCTATTGCAGGAGTGAGGCTCATCTGTAAAGTGGGCCCTGGAGCCCTCTCTGTAGCAGCCCTTGAGGTGACAACAGCAGGAACAGCAGTTCATAGGTTTGTGTACTTTCTCTGCATGCTGGGCACCCTGTACTTGCGCTAGCTCACTTAATCCTCACAGCCACACTGAGGAGGGAGCTGTTTTCATCCCCCATTTACGTTAGAGGAAACTGAGGCTCAAGGAGGTGAACCCAGGTGGAATGAGGGCAGATGGGTCTCCAGGGTGCTCAGATTCTAGTCATCATGCTCTGACCCACTGCAGGGCTCTGCGTGGAGCTGGCACAGGTAAGTGTCCAGGTGACCCCCTTTCCGCCCTGCCGATATCACCTGGGTTTGGGCCAGTGGCTGGGCTGATCACTCTCCCAACCCTGTTCTCTGTCCCTTTTGGAGCTCCAGGGCCCCAGGCCTGCCTGTGGCATGGGGAGATTTGCCCACCATCCTGGCTGTCCTCCTCCAAGTTGATGAATAAACATATTCTGTATGATCAATAGTGTCACTGTGTCCTGGTCATGAATTGGCAACTATCATTCTTTGGGGAAATATACATTATATACATTTAACTTAGAACATAAGCATATGCCAGCGATGGATAATATGCTTCATATTTATAAATTTATCAAAATATGCTAAACCCACTTCCAAAATTGTATACTTGCAGACACACAGTTTAATAACTACTTGAGACTCCTCACCAGCACCACAATGTGAGCTCGGGCACTAAGTGGGACACACGACCTGCAGCCTAGACCCACTAAGAAGGACTTGACTGTTGGCATTGTGGGACCCATGAAGATCTGACCCATCACTGCCCTTCCCTGCCTTTTTGACCCTCCTGGCTTCTCTAGTTATCCGACCTTGTGGGAGGGACTTGGGAGAGACCCTGAAGACCATGGAGAGCACAATCTCTATTTTACAGATGGAGGAACTGAGGTCCATTCACTCACTCAATCACCCAATAATTGCTGAGTACCTACTGTGTGCCAGGCTCTGTTCTAAGCACTGGGGATGCATCCACGAACAAAAGCAATCCTTGCCCTCATGGGGCTGGCATACTGGGAGGGAAGACAGACAAACTGATAGATGCTAGATGATGATGAAAACCCAAGGAAACCCAATATGGGCAGGAGGAGTTAGTGATGGATTGGGGGATGATGATAAGCATGTGAGGAAACCCAGCACAAGTGGGAGGAGAGAGTGATGGATGGGGGTGCTAGCAAGCAATGGGCTTGCTGCTTGATGAGCACAGAAGTCAATACGATGGCACTGGCTTTTTAGAAAAGAAAAAAGCTTTGTTGTCAGTCAACTGGCAAGGAGACAGGAGGCAACACTCAAGTCTGTCTCCCTGATCTGGGAGTGGGTCAAGCTTTTATGAGATTTCTAACTAGCCCCAGGGGATGCCAATGCAGCCGATATACCAGGCTGGTGGTTGTTAACGATCAGATTAAAGCTTTTTTCCCATTACTTGTGCCCAGGCAATTTTTGCTCTGCATCACCTATAACAAGACAATGGTTGATGGGTTTCAGCTGGTCCTGCTGTTCCACGTCCTCCCTCCCTTTTTGTTGTGTATTCCTCATTTTTGAGAGAAATAGGGTGATGACCGTTCTAGCTACTTCCTGCTTCCAAGGGGCACAGGCATGGCTTTGAGGAATGAGCAGGGGGATATGGAAACATGAGATAGCTCTGCACCATCTGTACCTTGACAAGAATGAAAACTAATCTCAGCACACATAGAACTACAATTCCTAACATAAGCAGACTCTCAAAAATAGATCTTATTCTTAATGACATTAATACAGGCCTGGTCTGGTATCTCCAGTAAGCTGTCTCCTTCAGTTACCATCTGCTTCTGGCCTCCCCATCTGATCAGGTGGAGTCTGGTTTTAGAAACAGGAATGACTTTTCATTATCTAGAGATCCAGGAGCTCTTTAAGTCTTACCGTTTTTTTTTTTTTTTTTGAAAAATAACTTTAGGAGTTACTTTGTTAGGTGTTCACAAGCATATTCCTGCATGGAGAAGTCATCTGTAGGCCATGCTATCTGTAGGCCATAGCCATAGGGTGTCTGGACGACTCAGCCGTCCTGCATCCTGTTTCCTGTTGTCTGTGATAAGTGTAGCCTGTGTGGGGATTATAAAGGGGGTGAGGAGAGTCTTAACTATTAACAGGTACTATCTTTACTCCTGAATGGTGAACCCAGGGCTTAACTACTTGATGGACAGATGGGTCACCAGAAGAACTTCATAGAGTCCATTTCATTTGGGCTGTAATTGGTACTCAGTCTCCTGGGCTTAGGCAATGTAAAAGAACATCTGTAGGCAATGTTAAACAGCTAGATGCATACTTATGTATAATAGACAAAGTTGCACCCAGAGACGGTACATGGTTTGCAGTACCTAGTTCTTTTATAATATGACTGTTTTTGGAATTATAACAAAATTCAGTTTAGAGGAAGTGGTCAATTGGGGCTTGCTTCTGGGGGCTAATCTTACTCTAAGCAGGGCAATAGGCAAGACTTCATCCCAGGTTAAGTTGGTTTCATGATTTCCTTTCTTCCCCCTGAAATCAGAAAGCCTCTCTCCTTCCAGGTGGCCTCATGTACATGCACTACCATAAAAGCATATTTGGAGTTAGTGTAAATAGTTACCTTTGTCTTTGTCCCTAGGTTGCAAGGTATGTGCAGAGGTAGCTGGTGGGGAGTCTCAGTTTCTAAAACTTCCTGGAGAGTCACTATTGCATATTAAGCTTTTTAGAGTCTTCAGTTCAAGAAGGTGCTCTGGTCTATAAACGTCTCCAGGTTTCGATCTTCCAAAGGCTGATTAGTCAAATCAGGTCTGCTAGAATAAGCTTCAATTATTTGTATACAATCACAAACCGTTTCTTCTATAGTACTTGGAAGCATGGTGGCTAGGTTTAGTGTGAGTACTACCTTAAATTTTATATTTGGGTTGTCTGGTAGACTAGCCTGGTATTTCCCTACTCTTGCAGATGTAAGATAATATCCTGCTTTTTGTTCAAAGAGGGGCAGTATATAGTTCAGGGTGTGCTATGTGGTAGGCTGGCCCAAAGTGCAAAGTGGATTTTTAGCTTCTTGTAAGAGACCACAGGTTATAGCTACTGCTTGAAGACAAACTGGCTACCCTTGTTCAGAAAAGTTTACACCAGGCCTCTTGGTGCTATCTAGAATTTGTGATAGTACTCAAAGACTTACACCTTGCTGTTCATGCACCGAAAGATCAAATGGCTTTCTTACATTTGGGAGACGAAGGGACAGGGTTGTTAGGAGTCTTTCCTTTTTGTTGCAGAATGTCCTATAGCATGCTGTAGTCTAATTTAGTGCCCCATTATCATTTTCTTTGAGGGCTTCATATGAGGGCTTTGCTGTAAGTCCAAAGTGAGGAATCCAGATACAACAGAACCTGGTAATTCCCAAGAACCCTCATCCTTGTTCTGGTGGTGGGTATAGCCAACTCTAGCTAAGGCCTCCCTTCAAAATGGCAAAACATTATTTGCCCTTTAGATAGCTCAGACCCCAAACACTTTATTGTTGATTGCATAATTGTGCCTTTTTCTTAAAAACTTTCTATTCCTGGTCTGCAGAAAATTTAGGGTCAGAATTGTGTTTTGATCTGAGGTTTCTTTAGTTTTGCTGGAAATCAGGATATCATCTCCATATTGGAGAAAGATTCTCTCAAGTCCTTAGCTAAAGCTTCCCCAAAGATGGTGGGGGCATTTTTGAAACCTTGTCAAGTAGTGTCCAATAATATTGTTGTTTTACATTAATTTCTGATGCAAGAATTCAAAGGCAAACGGTTCCTGGGACTCAGAACTCAGGGATGCATTTGATCAGTTGAAGAAAGGACTTATGGGAGGTTTTGCCACATACACCAGTAATAGCCACAGTCTTTGGGGAGATGGGTCCCTGTCTGGTGTTTAGGACAGAATATGTAGCCCCAGTGTCAATTAAGAAGTGTATGAGCCTTTCCCAGTGATTATCACCTGAGGTTCCTTGTGGGAAGTGTTAATAGAGCTAACCGAGTCTACAGGCACCCCTGGATCCCATCATCTTGTTTGCTATCAGCAAGCTGTGGCATCTAGTAGATTAATTTGTGGGAAGTTCCTTCCTCTTTCATCAGGCGAGGTTAAGGCATTCCCATTTCCTATATTATTCTTGCTTACAATATGGACACTGTTGTGACCATAACGATGGCTGGCTCTTTTGGCCAAGTGGTGGGGTCTGGTGGGGGAGGGCTTAACTGTGATGGTCTGTTTCCCCCCTGCAAGAGCCTTACTGGGTCTTGATTGATGGCAGTTGAAAGCTGCAGCACACAGGGCAGCTTCTTTTGTGTCATACTGTTTCTGCTTCTGCTGGACTTGGTCATGGCTATTAGACACGTTTAGACACTGGTTCGTCCAACCCACCTTATTCTGTTGTTGTTCTGTCTCATTTCGCTTTAGGCTTTTAGCAGCCTGAGGCCATGATTTTGTTTCTGTCTCTAGTGATAAGTGGAAAAGAGGGGTGAGGAAGGGGCTTTACTGGCCCAACCAGAAACAGAAAGAAAGAACCCCTGACTACTCTCTCCCTTGGATAGCCCTGTGAGGCAATGGATAGTGGCATTCCTAATGCCCCCTCTACTCTTTGTCAGGAGCACTCTGACTGATGAAAGTCATATAACCCATCTCATGTTTTGCAGGTGTTCTGGTTCAATGTCAGCATACTGTCTGTACGCTTCAAAAACCCACCCAAGAAGGCAGAGGGATTTTCCTTTGGTCCCTGTTGTACTTCCTGAACCTTATTTAGGCTCTTCAGTTTTGGGAACTTCTTCTGCATTCCAATTATTAAACATTCTTTTTAATGGTTTAACTTTGTCTTGTCTCTGGGGTCACTGGGGTTCCAGTCTGGCTCAGCCCTAGGTTTGGCCTGCATTGCTGGGGCTCTGATTGGATTGTTATGTTATAATTAATGAAGCCTCTTGGCCTCCTGATGATCCTTTTCCAGTATCATCCTATGTTTTCCAGAGTAAGGAGGGTGTTCATAAATACCTGAATGTCAGCCTAAGGGAAGTTATAAGTAGCAAAGGTGAATGTCAATAAACTTTTCATCTTTTGGGGATCGTTTCATTAGGTAGACATGTTGTTTTTTCAATCTTATAAATCTGAATTTGAAAAGGGAAATGCTCATATATAAGAATCCCCTTGTTTATCAAGGCTCACAGGGACTTGTCTTAGTGGGAATTGTCCTGCCAAGGGGGAACTGACGGGGAGCATTTCCTATGCCGAATTGGGTACCCTGATAGGTATGTGGAAGGGTGACCACTCCTACCTGATTGGTAGGTAAAGGGAGGCCCAAAGCTGGGCCTCCAGTTTTGGGGAGAGGGTCTTATGCTCTTCCTGATCACCTTCAATAGTACCTGGCATATAGTAGAGGCATTGCAGGGG
This sequence comes from Aotus nancymaae, assembly GCF_030222135.1. Lineage (NCBI taxonomy): Eukaryota > Metazoa > Chordata > Mammalia > Primates > Aotidae > Aotus > Aotus nancymaae. The sequence goes on from NW_026988467.1 coordinate 26,132,909, forward strand.
ACTGCAGATGAGGAAGAACGAAGTCATACAAATATAACCCAAATGTTTCCTGCACAATTCCAACACACAAAATAAGCCTACTATCTCTCTCCTGGACTTACAGGGGCCCTAACATACAAAGAGTTAGTCTGAGGTTATAAAGATTGAATTTAGAATTTACAAATGTCATCCTTGACAATAATTTGTCATCCTATTTTGAGCAAAAGATTTCGAAAAGACTCATTGATAGAGAGCAGACTCAGGTTGCCAAATAATCAGAAGACCTAATAAAGGAATGAAGTGTCAAAAATACTACATGAGCAAGAGTTTTATGAACTTAAACATTTAGCAGAGACAGAATAAACCTGTCTGACCAGAAGACTCAGGCAAAAATGTCTGAATTCAAGACATTTTTATTTTGTCAACAATTTTAAATCTTTATTTATCTAAAATCATATGAATTTGAAAAGCATTTTAACTTATTTACGAATACTCCTTTATTTGTAAGCCAACTTGGTCCCATAGACAATATAGAGACATATATAGACAGACACAAACCCCTAGTGCCTTGATTTTAAAACTCTAGCCATAAAACTGGGAAAACTTGGCTGGGCATGGTGGCTCACACCTGTAATCCCAGCACTTTGGGAGGCCAAGGCGGGTGAATCACGAGGTCAGGAGATCAAAACCATCCTGGCCAACATAGTGAAACCTCATCGCTACTGAAAATACAGAAATTAGCTGGATGTGGTGTCACATACCCGTAATTCCAGCTACTTGGGAGGCCGAGGCAGGAGAGTGGCTTGACCCTGGGAGGTGGAGATTGCAGTGAGCTGAGACTGTGCTGCTGTACTCCAGCCTGGCGGCAGAGTGAGACTCCATCTCAAAAAAAAAAAAAAAAAAAAAAGCTGGCAAAACTTAATATTCTAAAAGGACAACTGGATTCAAATTATGCCTTTGAAAGTGGAACAAGTCAAACTCTGCTTGTCCCACACGGCCCAGCCCTCACTGAACCCCGGAGGAAACAGAGTAGCAATCCACATCATAAAGTGGGGAGAGAGAGAGTGAGAGTTCAGACGCCTTAAAGGAGGAGCTTGGGTGTGCTAGAGGAAGACCCAAGACCAAAAAATGGATTTCAGAGTAACAAAACCATAGGAACTCACCATAGAATTTTACAAGGAGACCAACTTCATTTATACACATAGCTTTTTTTTAGTCTGTTTCTTCAGTTGAATTAATGAGTTCAGGGTAGATCCGCTCAGGGCAGATCCCATCAGGGAACAGGGCTGACAAAGCACTTGCAGCTTTTAGACCCTCACAACTTAAACATATGGAAGCAGCTCCCCACAGCAACAACCATTGCAGCCACCTTAAAAGCTGCACAGTCTTACGCCAAAAATACAAGCAAACCAGATCGAATGCCTCAGCGGATAGAGCTTTTAGAATTGCCCTTATTTGGATCTCTAACCCAAAGCCAGGTAGGTCTCTCTAGCCTGGCCAAGGTCTTCCTGGGGTGTGGGACTCTAACCCACAACCTGACAAGGGTGGGACTGTAACCCACAATCTTTATGATGAGAACAAATGAATTTAAAATATAAGGTCATATTAACAAGGTTACGTACTCAAAAGATGTCTGATCCAAAAGCTGTTTCTTTTCTCAGAAGTGAAAGTAGCACCAAGGAGCCTGGAGTGGCATGACAAGAGGCAAGGATCTCACAGCCAGGCCTCTAGACAAGCGCGGAGGTAGCCACTGAGGGTTGGTGAAGAGGGCCTGCACCCCACTGAGAGGGTACAGTGCTTTGGGTAGGTTTCATCCGACCTGGGTCACCACAGTTGTTACTGAGCAATTGGCTCACTGTAGGGAAAAGATCCCATAAGTGCCAAGGCAGGAGTCAGAAGCCTCAGCCTATTTCCATATAAATAATGAAGAAGAAAATAACTAGAAATATAACCATAGTAGTTATTCATGTGTAATCTTAGTTATTCATAGGTGATCCTATTTCTTTTACTAATGCCTCTCAGGTCTCAAAGTGTGAACCTGGAGTGACATTGTGAAAGGAATGACCCTAAGGCAAGATGCTTTAAGCCCTGTGTCACGACTGTGTAAGGGCTGCTGGAGGATGCCTCGGCTGTGTGGCAGGGCCAGTGTTGGGAAAGTGCTCGCTGTTTAGCCAGCTAGGGAAGGAGACGTTCAAGATGGCCGAGACGTCTCCTTCCTTGGGGGAGTGAGGAGAAAACTCTGCTCCTCCAAGCTCTTCCGGTAGGCCTCTGCGGACATCCGGGGGCTTAATTGTCTCCAAGTGATGCTGTGCTTCAGTGGTCATGTCCCATGTCCATTCTCATGTTCCACTTCTGCACCTGGTTCCTTTTTTCTTAGAAGAGATAATCAGTAAAAGTAATACAAATCTTAATGTCTGTTCTTTCCTTACAAGTATGGAAAAGTGCTGACGCATTATGCTCATTACCTCATCTCGGCTACTAAAAAGCCTTGGGCCCCTACCTGTATGACACATAATGTGCTTGACCCTATCACTGCCATTCCCTATCTACCCTGCCCACAGTTGCCAACCACCAAGGCCCCGCCCTACCTACCCTGCCCCGAGATTTGCAACTCAATAAAAGTCAGAGCGTCCAGGCATTCGGGGCCACTGCTGGGCTCTGCACTTTCGTTGGCAGTGGACCCCCGGGCCCGAACTCTTTTTTCTCTATCTCTGTGTCTTGTGTCTTTTATTTCTACAATTTCTCGTCTCCACACCAGCAGAGAGGGGCTCACTGCACCAGCAGAGAGGGGCTACAGCTCACTACATGACACACATAGAAGCCAGTACTATGGCACCAGCTTTGAGAAAAGAAAAACATATTGTAAGTCCACTGGCAAGGAGATAGGCGGAGACACTCAAGCCTGTCTCCCCGGTCTGGTAGTTGAGTCAAGCTTTGATGGCATTTTTAACTAGTCCCAGGTGATGCCAGTGCTGCTGGTCTGCCAGGCTGGTGGTGGTAACAATCAGGGCAAAGCTTTTTCCCGTGATGCATGCCCAGGCCATTTTGGCTCTGTGCCACCTGTAACAACTTAAGCAATAGTTAATGACTTTGAGCTGGTTCTGCAGTGACAGAGGGTGGTGATGAACATGTGGGGAAACCCAAAGTGGGCTGGAGGAGAGAATGATGGATGGGGATTAGCTCATGGAGGGGATCAGAGCAAACTTGGCTTGCAGGTGCTGTTGAGCAGGACTGAAGGAAGTGAGAGCAGGGCCTCGCTGGCACCTGGGGACAATACGGGCAAAGGCTTGGCATGGGAACTGATCTGCCCAGAGAGGATGTCCTTCCAACCACTTACTTCTATGCCTCTTGGTCACATGTGGGTCCCATGCTGAGGGCCAGGGAAGCAAAGAGAAGCAAGGAGGGAGGGTCCGTGTTTTGTCAGCTTCATCAGGGAGACAGGGTTAGTTACATGGTGATGCTGCACAGTGGTCAGTGTGCCGATGGGGAGGTCGCAGTAGCAGAGAGACCTGCAGGCAGTGTGGGTGGACCCAGATAGGCCTGGTCCACTCCTTGTTCTGATGCTTCCTTCTTTAGCTTTCAGAGCCTCTGTCCCAGACTCCTGGTCTGGATGATCTTGGAGGCGTCCTTCCAGGAGAGGTGAGATGGATAGTTAGGTGGATGGAAGGGCAGAAGGACAGGCAGGCCTGGATCCTGGTCTCCTCTCAAGCCCCTCAGTCCCCCTGACCTCACACTGCCTGGGTTTCTCTGAGTGCAAGATGTTCACAGCCTGTTTCCAAGATCCTGTGATGCAAGCGTTCTAAGTGTCCAACATTGTCCCATTCTTACATCCAGTTATATTCTTGTTTTGTGAAACTCACTTTGATTTTGGCTATTTTACTCTCTTTTTATCCTCTATTTAGAATCTTTGAAGATTATAACATTTTGTTATTCAGATTTGTTTCAACATCCTCTGAGTCCCCCTTGGTGAATGCAGCCTTCTGTGACCCTGTGAAGTGACCCTCTCCCACCTCTGGTGTGGACACTGAGTCCCCCCAACTTTGGTCTCCCCAAGGCTTCCAGTTACTTCCCAATACTTTCTTTTAAATCGTGTCCACGGTCCACTCTGGGGCCCACTTCAGACTTCCTGAGTTTGTGGCTGTCACATAATGTTCTTAGTCATGACCATGGCAATTAGAATGACTATGCTGGGCCATCACCTCTTGCTGGATGTAGTACTGATGTTGAGTCACAGCCTTGTCCAATGAGTAGGCCACTGGTCACCCTGGCTGTGCCCGACAGGTGTCCAATTTGTGGACAGCACTGGCCACAGTTACGCAGTGACTCATCCCAGGCTCCTGTAACCACCCACAGGGTTTACCCTGCCCACTGTGTAGACAGACCCGATTCATCAAGGCAGGGGAATTGCAATAGAGAAAGAGTAACTCACCGAGTTGGCTGTGAAGGATACCAGTGTTTTTATTACTCAAATCAGTCTCCCTCGAGCATTCAGGGAGCAGAGTTTTTAAGAATAACTTGGTGGGTGGGAGGAAGCCAGTGAGCCAGGAGTGCTGATTGGTCAGGGATGAAATCATAGGGAGTTAAAGCTGTCCTTCTGCGCTGAGTCAGTTCCTGGGTGGGGAGGGCACAAGATCAGATGAGCCAGTTCATTGATCTGGGTGGTGCCAGCTGATCCATCAGGTGCAGGGTCTGCAAAATATCGCAAGCACTGATCTCATGAGCAGTTTAGGGAAGGTCGGAATCTTGTAGCCTCCAGCTGCATGACTTCTAAACTGTGATTTCTAATCTTGTGGCTAAAGTTATTCCTACTCAGACAATCTAGTCCCCAGGCAAGAAGGAGGTCTGCCATGGGAAAGGGCTGTTACTGTCTTTGTTTTAAACTAAAGACCAAGTTTCTCCCAAAGTTAGTTCAGTTTATTCCCAGGCACGAACAAGGACAGCTTGGAGGTTAGAAGCAAGATGGAGTCGATTAAGTGAGATCTGGTTCACTGTCTCAGTCTTAATTTTGCAAAGGCGGTGTTACTCCCACGGGCGGAGGGTGCAGCCCCTCCCAAGCAGGGCTGGGGTTTGCCCCCTGGGCTCTGCAGGGAGCCCACCCAGGCTGTTTGGGTTCCTGGCTTCCCCTCCATTTCCTACCCAGAGTCTTCATGTTCTCTTTCTCCTCTGCTCTCAGGACAGCATCAGACCTTTTATCTCTGCAGGCCTCTCCTCAAGATTTTAGATTCTGATTCCAAACCGCAGTGGAGGAGGCCCAGTCTCTGTTAATGATCCCTGAGCCCCAGGCGCAGTACCGTGCCATACTACAGTACTAACCATAGTACCCAATGGTTAGATCGCAACCTGGTCAACCGTGGTTTCCAGCCCTGCCTCTTCCACGTCCCTTCTGAGACTTCCGGAAGGTTACTTCACCTCTCTGAGCTCTGTCCTCTCAGGGTGAGTTGAACATAAAAATGGCATCTACCTTATGGGGTGGATTAAATGTAGCAACACAGGTAACAAGCTCAGTGAGGATTCTGTTATTGTTGCTATCTGTTGTGTCACAGCTTGTGATTTCTCTGCCCCAAGAGCATTCAAGCGGCCCCTCTCGGCTTCTCACCATTGGAGCAGTGAGAAGAAAACGGGCCCTGGAGTCCACAGACCCAGGTTCAGGCTCAGCCTCCAGCACTCACTCAATGTGTGTCTTGGGCAGGTGGCTTAACCTCTGTGAACCCCATCGGTTTTTCCCTCTGTAAATTGGCACAATAATACTGAGCACATAGGGTTAATGTGAGGACTTCACGAAGGTATGTCAGTGGGAGGCACATTCCTGGCTCAAATGACACTTTCAGTGCATACTTGGGGGTGGGACTCTGAACAAAACATAGGGTCTCTCTGTTCCTTGGAGCCTCATCCTTAACGTGGAGACTGGGAGCCTCTGCTGCGTAGGATGCTGTGGGGGCTCTAGGACCTGAGAGAGCCCCCAGTGCCTGCCAGCTGGCATCGTCACTTTCATCATCATCATCATCGTTGTTGTTGTTATTTTGTTTGCAGGCAAGCACCTCATCTTGTCTTCATGCATCAAGCCCCCGGCACAGGGTCTGGGACTTAACACTCACCAGAGCAGGAAGAGCAGGGACCCGGAACAGACTGCCTGGGTTCAAGGTCCAGCCCCACCGCTTCTGAGCTGTGTGACCATGGACAAGTTTCTAAACCTTTCTGAACTTCAGCATCTTCATCTGTAGAATAGGTGAGAGGGGTAGATAACAATAGGACCTCCTTCATGGAGCTGCTGAAATAACTAAGTGAACTAATGCAGGAAAAGTACTTAGCACAGTGCCCGACGCAGAGTGCCAAGCCAGTGCCAGCTTTGATTCTTCCTGGCCCCAAAGGAACATTGGTACTGACGGGCTTCTGAAGATCTCCTTTTCTACCACCACTGCGCTTTGAGATGAAGAAACTGAGGCCAAAAGACACTAAATTAAATGTTTGGCAACAAGACAGTATATGACTGTGCTGAGTTATACAGGGCAGACGAGAACAAAATGATCTATAATAAAGGGCTAATTGGGCGGGACAGATGCTAAGTGGACCAGGAGCCTGAGATGAAGGAGAGGAAAACGCAGCCTGGGACGAGGACGGCCTCAGCCAGGACCCAGGTGTTCTCGTGAATGACACTGATCATTCCCCTTAACGCAGTCAGGCATCCCGACTGTGAGGCATTTGGCAAGTGCAGGTGTTTATATAAGAGAGTGTAGAACTCATCTTGTGTCTTGCCTTCCAAAGACAGTGGTTTTTCCCGATTAACATCTTTCTTTATTTCTTTTTTCTCTTCATATACAAGTATATATTTTCATAATTGCTTTCCCATTGTCATAGCTGTCAGGATAGACTAGGATATGATACACAAATAAGCAAGCCCCCGAAACAACAAACATTGTTTCCTGCTCTTGCTACATGTCCTCAGTGGTCAGCAGGGAGGGCCTGGTCATCACAGATGCAGGGACTGCCACCGATGGAGGTTCCACCGACTGAGGATGCTGGCATCTCCACATGTGCTTCTAGAGTCACTGTGACAGGGAAGGGGGACAGGGGAGCTGAGCGCTCAGATGCTGACTCAGATGCTCCCACCTGGAAGGGACACTTGCTGCCTCTATTCACACATGATTGACCAGTGTAATTCTTACAGCCACCCTGATGTGAAGGCCGTGGGAGATGCTGTTCTCCTCTGGGCCCAGAAAAAGAAGTGGACATTGGTGGACCCAGCTATGTCCTCCCACGTGCAGACACAGATCTGAGGCTTTCCCACCTGACACTCCAGGCTGATCAGTTTCCTAATGCATTGTGTATTCATGGAAATTGTTCATGTGATGAGTATTCTATAATTTATTTAACCATCTCCTATTAATGTAATTTGGATGGTTATGTTTTTTACTGTTGTAACACTGCAATATGTATTTTCATTCTTTAGTCTTCTACATTTCTACCTTGTTAGAATAGCCTCCTATAGGAGATGTTGGTAAAATAGTATGAATTTATAGAAACTACCTATGGTTAAGATTTATGGAGTGAATAGTCTTCCTGGTTAATGGGAGGTTGTGAATGATCAAATCACTTGCTCTCTTTACCAGCACAGTCTCTGGGTCAGCAGGAAAGTCCCTCATAGCAGCTCTGCAGGTCAAGTGGGGAGTGCCTGTGCTCTGGGCTCAGGTATTTCACTGTCTGTGCACTGGCTGTAACTCGGCTGGGCCAGGTGCCTCTCAAGCCTGAGTCCACCCCTGCAGAACAAAGGCCATGATGCTCTCTGTCCTATTCACTCTTCAGGAAACAGGATCTGCAAGGGGCTTCGTAAAGTGCAGACCTTCTCGGGGTTACCAGCTGCTAGAACCATCCTTATCCAGGTGGGGGGCAGTGGGTGGTGTCACATAGCCGGGCAGAGGCAGGGCTAGTGGTGCCTTCCCTGTACTGCCCAGGCTCTCCTTCCTCATGTCGCTGCGTGTACCTTGTGACATCTCAGGGACACGTGGAGGGAGTTGGGCACCTCCCAAGGGTGAAAGAAGGAATGGCATCAAATTCCCAGGTGCTCATCAAATCAGGATGAAAGTTGTGAAAGTCATCTGTGCAAAAATGCTAGGCTGAAAATAAAAGCAAGAACAGCCATCTGTCTCCTGTCCTGAGAGAGACTGTGTGTGAACAGCCAGTGTCTAGGGGGCAAGAGAGGCTGAGCAGGGAAGTGGGCAGTGAAGAGTCAGCGTGGGCAGAGTCACTGACCTTGCTCTCCCACCCAAAGCATTTGGGGAAAGTTTAGCCCCGCCCCCTGCATGGCCAAGACCTGCATCTCTGGATGGAAGTTCCACATTCCACAGCTGAATGGAGGGCTCTGATCATGTCTGGTTTTACACTAAATGATCTCTGAGTTTTCTACTGGTGTCAGCCCCATTTTCCTGGGCAGGGGTTGTTGGGCTGACAGGCTCAGGGCTGGATGGAGAAAAGGGAAAAAAATGCTATCACAGGAGATGATGAGGCTGGTCTATTACTGGATGGAATTACTAGTGAAGAATTTGATTAAATGACTTGTTCACATCATCTCCCTGTAATTGCTCTCATGCTCCATGAACACCTTTCTTATCTCCACCCACGCTCGCCCCCTCACGATGCTTTAGTCTTTTTACCACCTTTTTGCTTAACCACAAGACAACAGTTTGCCACATCATCTTTTGAAAGATCCTCCGGGAGAAACGCAGCGGAGCTGACTCTGTGGAACCAATGAAACCATTTTGTAAATTACTGAAAGTGACGAGGAGCCAATGAAACCATTTTGCCAGGAACAAATGAAACCATTTTGTAAATTTCTGAAAGTGAGGAGAAATTAGAGCAGCATTTATGTCGATTGCAGCTGGAGATGGAGAGAAAGGTGGTCTGGGTGGAAAGTCCTCTTCTGTCATAGTGGTGGGGGCTGCATGGACAGTGGAGAGAGTCCTGGACTGGGTGCTCAGGGCCTGGAGCCAGGGTTCTGCTGGGTGCTGAGCTTTGAAGAACCCCTGGGCCTTCATCTAGAACCCTCTGAATGTGTATATAGGTGTGCAGATATGTTCAGTGCATACACAGACACATGCAGACACATACAGATTTACACAGACACACACACACATAGGTCCACATAAACATCCCCCATACACACACAGACACAATGACAAACACTCCATGCACACACATGCACACAGGAATGCACATGCATGAATTCACATTACAGGTAGTCACATGTTCACTTGGCCAAGGTCAGAGGCAGAGGTAGCTTTCAAAGCCTGATCTGCAGGAGATGTGAGCCTGTCAGGCAGAGGGGATTGGGGGTGCTGTGAATGTTAGCACCCTCCCTCCCTCCTACCCATGGGGTTGATGTGAGTACCTGGCCAGTGCTGCCATTCTCACCCTCTCAGGAGTCAGGAATGCGTTCTGCTCTCGCAGCCCTGAGGAGTCCCCTGCCCTGAGCTCCCCATTCCTGCCCTTCCTTGGCCGGCTGAACCGACAGACTGGCCCTCTCTGGGTCCTTGGCCAAGAGTAAAGTGCTCTACATGTGTGACAATATGTAGCATGTGAACACGTACACAAATGAGCCAGCCAGGACTTGGCCCTGGTGACAGGTACAGATTTGTCAGGCTAAGGATTTGCCAGGGTATCAGAGAGTCAGCAGGCAAACAAGGATATGATTCACCTATTAGGTCATTTTCTGCTGCCCTTTACCTAAGGATGTGTGATTTCAAGGGAGGAGGAAGGGTCATTCTGGTGAGAGCAGAGAAGCAGGGAAGACAAGCTGTAGAGAGAATGAAACAGATGCTTAGAGAGAAGCGGAGATGAGCTGCAGGGTGGGGTGGGCGGGTGAGTGGCTGTCTGGGGTCCCAGCTGGGGTTTCAGGCCCTGGTTCCAGGCTCTGGTAGGCCGGTCTTCTGTAAGTTCCATTAGAAACTTCCCCTTACCCCTGCCCTCCTCCAGCCTGGTACAATATCCCTCCATACACAATTTTTCTTTGCCTTAAGCTGGAATGAATGGTTTCCTATTACTTGCAAAGAGCCCTGACTCAGACACCAGGCAAACCTATTTATTTTTAAAACTCCTTAAAAAAAAGCATCATTTCCAACAATGAATGTCTTTTGCTCAGAGAGGCCTTGTCAAATAAGAGGAATGAGGCATTTGCAAACCTACATGAAAATGAAACCCACAATCTGGGCACACACTTGTTTGACAAGTGATAGTTAACTGTTGACAATATAATTTCAGTTTGAATGCAAATGTGTTTTTCATTAAAATAATCAAAGAAGAAGCTATATGAATGGCCAATAAATCAAGAGAAGATGCTCAACATTATTAGTCATCAAAGAAATGCAAATTAAAGCTACAATGAGGTGCCATCTACACCCACCAGACTGGCTAAAATTAAAAAGACTGAAAATAAGAAGTATTGGTGAGAATGTGGGAGAACTGGCTCCTCATACATTGCCGGTGGGAATAGAAAATGTTAGACTGCAGAAAACAGTGTGGCAATTTTTTTTTTTTTTCCAGACGGAGTCTTACTCTGTTGCCTAGGCTGGAGTGCCATGGTGCAGTCTCAGCTCACTGTAGTCTCTGCTTTCCGGGTTCAAGCGATTTTCTTGCTTCAGTCTCCTGAATAGCTGGGATTATAGGCACGTGCCACCATGCCTGGCTAATTTTTGTGTTTTTAGTAGAGACAGCGTTTTACTGTTGGTCAGGCTGGTCTTGAACTCTTGACCTCATGATCTGCCCGCCTTGGCCTCCCAAAGTGCTGGGATTACAGGTGTGAGCCACCATGGCTGGGCTTTTTTTAAAAAAGTTAACATGCATCTACATGATCCAGCCACTCTGCTCTGTATGTATTTACCCAAGACTCTGTGCCTGACTGTGGCACTCAGCTCTTCTGCTAAAAAGATTTTGAGAATAGGTGCCAAGTATCCACCACTCCCTGCTGGGATTGGATTTAGGCTCTGGAAAGGACGCTGGGATTATAGGTCTCTGCGCCTTCTGCGTGTCCCACAGACCAAGTGCAGTCCTCAGCAGGTAGATCAGCTCGTCTACCTCTTGCTAAGGAACTGGCGTCCTCCTCTGGGTGTGCTCGGACCTGAATGTGCCTGCCACCAACTGGCAGAGTGTCAGCATTGACTCCAACTCAGGGGAGGAGATGGGCATCTCATCTCTCCAGGTCCTGCTGGGTCATATCCTATTCTTCATTTTACAGAGGAGAACATGGAGGCTTAGAGACATGCACTCACTCGTTCAAGGCCACACAGCTGGTGAGGGACCCAATGGAGAGAGATGTGAACTCTGACTTGCTTGACTGTTAAGTCTGGGCACACACACTACCACTTCCCCTTCCTTTAATCCATTCAACTACTCTGTGTCTCAGTTTTCCCATCTGTAAAATGGGGATAAAAATGATACTTGCCTCACGGGTTTGTTATGAAGATGAAATACATGAATGCACAGAGCAGTGCCTGGTACATAGAAATGTCTCAATCAATACTCATTATGATACTTATTCATTAAGTTCACATAATAAATAATATCATTATGCCGCTTTCATTCCTTCCTCCTATGGGGCTAACTGGCTTTTCCCCCTTAATCATCTGTGTGTCCTTCTCTGGACTTTGTCCTTCAAAGAGATCCTGTGACATTGAGAACACGGTGGGTATTTGTTTCCTAGCCTGTGCAGGTTAGACTCTTCCAAGGACAGACATCTAAGAAACCAACAGCCCGAAACCTCCAATCACTTAATTGAAGAATCTACCAGTGTGAAAAGGGCTTTAAATGCCCGTGTTTAATTGTGTAAAAGGAGTTTGATCTCATTTCATAGAAGCCACTTCTATTTTTCTTACCTTTCTAGAACTTCTTCTTCCAAGAGCAATTTGTGGTGATCAGGGACAATTTGAAGAATGTGGCAAACTTGAGAAGGGGAGTCCCACCCCGCTCTGGGGCTGCCCTTCTCCAGCTCTCCGTCTCTTCTGGAAGCAGGCGGAAGTTCCCAGGTCGCAAAGGCAGGCTGGTTGCATGGCGTTCACCCTGCACAATGGACAGCAAGGATGCATCAAGTCTGTGGTCAAGGGACCTGCGTTCTCGGGGCAGCCCCTGTGGGACTGGGTCCCTGTTGTCCCTGGAGGGAAAGAGTTGGGCTCTGAGGTCCCTCTGCAAGCTGACCTCTTGTCCACGCTGGCCCCGTGTCAGGGTCAGTGTGGACACCCAGACACATCTTATTTCCTCAAAGCACAGCTCCCGGCCCCTCATTCAGAGCCTGGTGATAGGTATTTCATCAAAAGTCCAAACGGCTTTTCTACCCTCTCTAGGCTCACAGCCGCTAGAGGCATCAGACAGAAGTGGGAGAGGCGCCGAGGGAGGCAGATTCTGAGGGGGTAAACTGGAAGGACGGACGGGCCGGGAGTGAGGCGGATCTGGACAACCACGAGCAGACGGAGGAGCATTTGGTGAGTGGCCATGTGTCTTTCAAACCATATTGTGTTTATAAAGGCAGTTTACAAAACACACAGTATGTGACAGGGTTAATTTGTTCTTTCAACCAATGCTTACTGAGCACCTACTACGTGCCAGGCTCCATGCCAGTGCTGAGATGCACTAAGAAGGGAGACTTGGTCCCTGCCCTCAGTTTGGGGAGGGGGCACAGGTCAAGAAAAGACCCCATTGCCACCCCACAATGCGGGATGTGCCCTCACGGTGGAGACATGGTGGGGGTGTCTGTGTGACGAACTCTGACTCTGTTCCAGGCCTGTGGTCACATCTCCTAATGTCCTAGTGAGTTCGGGGATTTAGGGAATCATCCTAGTTTAACAGGCAAAGTGACCAAGGCTCAGATGGGGTGAGACTTCTCTGATGTCCTGGACCCAGGTTTTTCGAGTTCTCAACCTGAGCTCTGGCCTCAGCATCACGTGGCCTCGGGGTCTCACAGGACAATCGCAGCCACAACTTCAACCCGTCCTCTTTCCCAGGCCACCCTGCCAACCTTCCCATACTGACATTAATTACACTTCCTGGAGGTTAATTTGTAAGGAGGCAGTAAAAATGTGTTGTTTAAATAGCGATTATTAAAATCATCCTGGGGTTCTGCCACATAATAGGTAATTATCTGCCACATAATTGGCAAAACAACGCAGTCAGTTCCATTTAGCTGTTTCCACAGAACACGGAGTTAATTCTGGGGAGCGCACGGCATACTCAGCGGCATTTGCGATATTTGCTCAATCATACTCTTATTACATCTGAATTGAAGTCGCTTTAGGAACCTTTGCTGGGAGGAGAACATGCTGATTCGCTAAGACCTGGGTCCCAGAGGTCTGAGTGGAGACACTTTCCTCCGAGGTGGGAGTTTTCTGCTCTAGGAATGACATCCCCTCATGTCCAGCAAGAACACACTGAACCATTTGTCCACGTAAGCATTACGCATTTGCACAATTACTCTTTCGCTTATTGTTTTTTAATACCCATTCATTTGCCTCTTTGACCGGCATTTTTCATTCATTCGTTGCTTCTTTCATTCGTTTTACTCACGCGGTCACCACGTGTTAATGTATCCCTTGGTCCGCACCTTCGTTTGTTTCTGCTTCCATCGATTATTCTTTCATTTGTCATTGCACTCATTTGTTGATTCATGATTCCTCAGTCCATTCATTTGTTCAATGCTCCATGCGGTTGCCAATTTGTTCATTCATTCATCATTCAACGATGAATGATTTGTTCGTATATAGTGTGTTGGGTGTGTCCGTCAGGTGGGATTGCAGCCAGGCCCATTGGCATATTCTGGGCATTTCACTCAAAAGGGCCCTGGGGCTTATCTTTTTTTAAAGAAAACCTTTTAGTGTATGTAGCCTAATGTAATGGGAGACTCACACAGAAGGGAGAACACAAATGGTAAGCGTATGGCTAAAGAACTCTCTGAAACTAAATCCACCTATGGGACCAGTGCAGATCAAGAAAGAGAATGTTACCGGGAGTCTAGGAGCCCCCTCACACCCTGCTTGTCACTCTTTCTCCAGGTGTTGGATGAGCAGCGTCCTGCCTTCCAACACCGCGTATCACCTGTGCCTGTTCCGGAACTGCATACAAATGCACTCACACCGTCTGGTGCTCCTACGTGTCTCGTTTCCACTTTGTTCAACACCATGTGTGTGTTTCATCCAGGTCGGTGTGTTGAGTTGCACACTGTTGATTCTTATTGATGTGTGATGTTTGTATATTGTATGAATATGCAGCGATTTGTTTACCCATCTAACTCTAAATGAGATCTGAGTACTTTCCAGTTTGGGGCTGTTATGAACAGTGCCGCTGTAAGGTTTTTGCAAGTGCTTTTTGGTGAACATATGGGTGAATTTCTGTTGGGCAGATACTTAGGAGTGGAATTTCTGAGTCATAAATTACACACAGGTTCAGCATCAAGAGAGACCGCTGAACGGTTTTGCAAAGTGGTTCTTCCAATTTATGAGGCTTTGTCTACAGACCTGTCCCTGCGCGACCTGCCCTCCCATGACCTTACCTGGTCCTTTGGTTGCCTCAGGTCCCCTGGGCCTGCTGCTCAGTTCTCCCTCCCAGTCTTTGTCCTTCCTTGGGTCTTTGGTGCAGGACTCTCTGTGCCTGGGTCCTATTGTTGGCTCCTGGAGACACATTCTCAAGCCACTCTGAATGGCATCCTCTGGGCCTGGTGTGACCTGGCTGCCTTCCCCACACTGGGGCCTTCCTTGGTGGCAGAGCCTCCCTCACATCCTGACCTGCCTCCTGGGGGTCCATGGGTCAGGTGCTCTACTGAGCACGGGGGGTCTTTGTTAAACCAAGTGTGCGTCCTGCCCTTGTGGGGTTCATAGACTAGTGTGGAGATGGAGCCTGGGCCTTTCTTCCTACGCTTCAAAGGTAGGCAGTTGGTGTAAGAGGAAGAGAGGGACAGAAAACTTTATGTTGAGAGAACGACAAACCTTGGCGTGTGATTTACTGGGAGGGAGAATGTCATGGGACAGAAAGTGCAAGAACTTCAGAGTTGATTGGTCCTGGGCTCAAGTTCCAATTGCTCCATGCCCAGCTATGCGATGGAAGACGCTGGCACCAATCTTGGTGGCACTGACAGTGTGTCCAGGAGGTGCCCAGCAGGCTGTGGGCAATGCAGAGACTGAGGAATAGGGCCCTGGAGTTAGCGCTGGGAGATCTGGCCTCACCTCTGGACACTCCCTGGAGGCTGTCGCCAGCAGAACCCCCCTCTCCCACTGTTTTCTTTCTCTGACTCACAGTGTGACCTTGGGCACACTGCCCCCTCTCAGAGCCTCAGCTGTCACATTCATGAAATGGGGTTGATCCATCTCCTGGGACTATGAGGACTGAGACGGTGGAGGTGATGGTGACTAAGCAACTCTGTGGCGTCATTCATCTGGGGCAGTCGCAGCATTCTCACCTCGGATGACGTTTCCTCTCTTGCTCTTTGCATTTTCCTCCAGGATTATCCTTCCCTCCTCCTTCCCACACTGTGCTCATTTGCCTTCTTTCATCCTAGTTTTACTTTCACTTATTATAATTTTATATTAGAGGAATCATCAGAGACCAGCTGGCCCCTCATTTACACATTGGAGAAACTGAGGCATGAAGAGAGAAAGCAATGACCTCAAGATCACCCAGCCAGCTGCGGTTCAGCTCCTAGCTCCACACAGAAATTCCAGCCCCAGGAGGATGAACGTCCGCACTTTGATGTGGTGCCTCCTCTCTACGCTCCAGGAAGATGTCCAACCTTGTCTAGGAATTTCCCGACTGACACTTGCAACAATAGCAAAGCCCAACAAGTGTGAAATCGGTCTTTGAAAAGCTGGAGGCTGACTTGCCCTGGAGCTGTATCTTCTCTTTAGATCCCAACAGTAGCTACATTTTATGATCTAAAGTGGTTGTCAGTTTCATTCCAAGTAAGGTACACTTGATCTACTGCTTGTGTGAGTATTGTTTGCTATTATATCTAGTTCAAAAATACCATTGATGGCATGCTGGCACGTGCCTGTAGTCCCAGCTACTCGGGAAGCTGAGGCAGGAGAATTGCTTGAACCCAGGAGGCGGAGATTGCAGTGAGCTGAGATTGCGCCACTGCACTCCAGAGCAAGACTCTGTCTCAAAAAAAAAAAAAAAAAAAAAATCCCATTGAAAAAGTTGATTACAGAAGAAGGGGTTTGATTTGGGTAAATTCAAGTGTGTGTGTGTGTGTGTGTGTGTGTGTGTGTGTGTGTGAGCGTGCGCATGCGCACGCAGGTGTGTTTATCTCCCAACATTTATTTTTTTCTTTCTCAGAACATGCCACTTTATATTTATTTAATTTTTAAACCAAAAGCAAGTCATTTTTTAAAAATTTTAAATCTTTATTTCTTTTTTTTTTTTTAAATTATTTATTATACTTTACAGTCTGGGGTACATGCACAGATTGTGCAGGTTTGTTACAGCACCTGTTTGAACCATGAGTCAATTTTCCTAAAATCAGTATCATTCAACGATTTGCTTCTGGCTTGGACAGGAGAAGGCATTGAATCAACATGACCTGGAAGCCTGTTTCTGGGAGGGAGGGTAGTGGGTGCTGGCTGGCATTGCTCATGGATGGCAGTGGCTCAGAGAGACCATGGTGAGAGAGATGTAGGAAAATGCATTGGCAAGGCACCAAAGAAAATTAGCCTTTGGGTCATCTGTGGCCCTTGGGGCAGGAGTCGTTGAACTCTGGTTCACCCATCGGATGTGTCTGGGACCTTGAGCATCTTCTTTCTCTTGAGATCATGTGACTCCTTGATTTACAGTAACAGTCATCATTGTTAAGTATCTTTTTTACTTACTTTAATAAATATCTATGAGTCCCCATTGGGTGCTAGGTGCTGGGGTGATAATGGTGAACCCCACAAATGACCAAGATGGGCCAGCCAGACCCCCTGCCCTGTCACTGCGGTTGCTGTCGCTGTCACTGTCATCATGCGAGAGCTTCCTGTCCATGCTCTCACTTTCCTGTTGCTTGGTTTCAGGATCCCTTTCCTCCCTCGTCATCTGCTGGCCCTTCTTCTTTTTATATGCTTGGAGCTGGGGCTGGGGGTGTGGGGAGGGGAACAGGCACTTGGAGGATGTGTCACAGGGCCAGGTAGGGATCCTCTTCCTGTTTCTTCCTCTTAGAAATGACAATTAACTCAAATTAATTCTAGCTCAGCCCATACCTGAAGAAGAAAGATAAACTGGTTAGATTTGTTTTCTCGGTCAGCCTCTCAAGCCTGGTATTAATCTATTCATCAGCTGAGCTCATCAGGAGCAAACGTGCTTCTTCAGGAGTTTTCTATCAGGAAATAAATGCCTCATTAAATTAAACATATTAACCCGCGAACGGTCCTGATGTCAGACAGACTAATGAACGTCATTACAGGGAATGCGCAGCAGTCCTCAGAGGGCCCCACCCTCCATCAGGGCTCCCGCAGATTGGCTCAGCTACTGCAGGATGTGGGATCATCAGAGGCGGGAGGGGGATGGAAAAGGGGCTGTTGCTGGAGCTGTGGTCACAGTCAGCCCTGTGAGCGGTGCCCGATTAATTCTGGCGTCTTCAAATGCCTGCGAAGGGCACAGGGCCAAAGGAGGGGCCCTATGTGCCTCACTTTTGGGTCTAAGGGGGTTGGGGCCAGAGGTTGCAGCCTCTGAAACAGGAGGAAGGGGAGGAGGGTCGAGTCGGGCATCAGAACCCCGGGTTCTGCTCCCAGGCCTTCTCCATATGGTGCAGGAGGCTCAGTTCCAGCCCCTCTCCAGCAGGCCGAGGTCTGCGCTGGGCACTTCCACAAGCGTCGAGCTCAGCTACCCTCTCAGAAACCCGGGCAGACAGGGGTTCATGGCCCGGGGTTGTGGATGAGGACACTGAGGCTCAGAGGAGTGAAGTGACTTGCACAAAGGTCATCCGGCTTGTGGGAGGGAGAGAGACGGGCCCAAGCTGGCCGACCCGGCGCAGGTTTCCCCCCAATCGCCCCTCCTGCTGCTTCCTGGTGCTCTGTCTTCTACTCCCTCCCAAGCCCTCCCCCAGGACTCTGGAGCGTCTTCATGGGGGCTGTGTGGGGAGGGCCTCTCTCCACCTCCACGCAGGAGCCAGGCTGAGGAGCGAGGGGCACCCTGACTTACATTCGGCTCAGGAAGCCCCGGCCGTGGTAGAATAGATGCTCTATATCTCTGTTTTTCATCAACAAAATGGGCTGAGTCTCGCTGCCCCACAGGCTTGCCGTGAGGATCACATGAGCCGATGAAGGCACAGTTCTCCACACACAGCAGGCACTCAGGATGCGCTGGTCTCCCCCACTCTGCGCTGTGTCCTGGCCCACCCAGACCCAGGATGGCCACTGGGGAGAGGCTGAACGGGGCCAGGCAGAACATGGAGGAGTAGAACCCTTTCCTGAGGTGTAGCCCAGCAGCCAGGGCAGTCCCAGATTCCACAGTCCACTCTCATTCATTGAGAACTCGACCTGTTCCAGGCTCCATAGGGCATAGAGATGACCATGGCGTGAATTTCACATCCCAGTGGGCAAAATGCCCCTGGGGCACTGGAGAGGGTCATAGGATGGGGGCAGAGCCACAGAGAATGGCACAGAGAGAATCTGGATATGGTGTGAAGGAGGTTATGGGAACAAACCAGCCTCCTCCTGGGGACAGACACTGAGGACTCTATGTAAAGGGCCAGAACTCAGGCCTTGCTGGAATGCATTTGTTTTTCTCTGAAAACTAAAAGCATCTGGAAAATGTCTGCTGCTGGCCCCTCTCCCTCCCCGACGTGGCTTTCAGGCAGCATATGTCTCGTGGGTGGAAGCCATGAAGACCCATGCCCTCTTTCTAGCCTTGCATGCAGACAGGCAGGCCCTGCCGCCCTCTCTTGGTAGAAGCCGGAGAGGCCAGGCACAGCCCTGCAGTGACTCCTGGGATTTGGAGCTGGTGTTCCCACCTCACAGGGTGAGCCCAGTTGCTCATTTCTGAGTGTGGCTTCCCCACACTGCTAGCGCCTGCTCTTGTGTCAGGTGGGCACTGAGCATTCCGGCTGAGCACGGAGGCGCAATTTCATTGCAGGTTGGAGCATTTCACATGGAGAATGACACAAATTCTGCGTAAAGTGCTATGTGGAATTCTGCTGCAGTTACTTATTGAATTCCCCTCTCTCCTGGAAGTTCTTTGGTGGCAGTCCTATGTCTATTTTACTTACATCTTTTCCTCCGAGCCTGACACATGTAATGGCACACCTTAAATGTTTGTTGAGTGGTTGAAGAAAGGAGGCACTGAAAGCAGGAAATGGGTTCTAGCAACTCCATTAAAATTTCTCTAGGCACAGGAGAAACAACTGTGGAATTTTAGGAACGAAGATTGTGATAAAGAGAGAAGTGAGAAGAGTCAAGGCACTTGATGAAATACTGCCAGGCAGTTGAGCCAAACAGCTTTGTGGTGAGAGAGCTATGGTGTATCAGCTAGCTCCTGCTGCATAACAAACCACCACAAACCTATTGGCTTACAAGAAAAAGCATTTATGGAGCTCAGGAGTGTGTATATAAGCTGGGTGCTTCTGCTGACCTGGGGTGGGTTTGGTTGATCTTGGATGGATGTACTCCCACATCTGCAATCAGCTTGTGGATTGGCTGGGGGATGCCTGGCTTAGCATGGTCTCAGAGGAGTTGACTCATTTCTGTTCCATGTGGTGTCATCTGACTGCAGTCCAGCCCAGATATGTCTTCATGAGTGGAGATGAATGTTGAAAGAGAGGGTGAAAGTAAACAAGGTGTTTTGAGGCATAGGCGGGTATATTGACTGTATATTCTCATTTCTGTATTATTGACGCTCTAGCATTTGGGGCCTTGATCCTGGAGACACCGCCCCTACCAGGGCTAGTTATTCTCCAGAGATAGCAAAGGACTCTCCTGGGAGCACATCTTTGATATTCAAACCAACAGATCCAGAGCCCACAGCCCCAACCTCCTCCTTTATCTAACTCTCACATACCAAGCCAATATTCCCCCTGTCCCATCCTGAATCACCCCAGGTCCAGGTAGTGGACATCTAGGGACCACCCTTATGGGCCAAAGCTCAATGAAATTATCCAACCATTCAACCCTAAGCTTACTCAGCAACCTACCCTGCCTTGCTCATTCCTGTCCACGAGAGTCTCAATGAATGCTCTGGATCATTCTATTTCTTCTTCTCCTCCTGCCTCCTGACTTACCCTGCTGCTTCTCTGCATGACATGCTATGCCTTGAGTTTCTAGGAATCTGTGAGAATAAACATTTTCCTTCATGACAATCATTTCCATATTTGTTTGCCTTGTAAATCCCTGACTGAAACAAATCCCAGGTACATTTTAAAACAGCTGAGAACTGGCATATCACTTTTGTCATGTTTTATGGGTAAAAGCAAGTCACAGGGCCAGCCCAGATTCAAGAGTTGAGGAAATAGACCTCACTGCTTGATGGGAAGAACAGCAAAGTCACATTTCAAAGGACTAGATATAGAAACAAATTGAGAGGAATGGTGGATGTTTTCCAACCAATCTTTCACGTTTTAACATCCCATTATTCACTATTTATGTTCTTGATAAAAAGCTGTCAGGAAACTAGAAACAGAAGGGAAATTCTGCCAACTGAGAAGAAGCACCTATGAAAAACCAACAGCTAATGTCATATTTAATGGAGAAAGACTGAATATTCTACCTCTAAAATCAGGAACAAGACAAAGACATCTGCTCTTCCACTTCTACTAAACATTTTACTTAAAGTAAAATACAGAATAAAAAAGAAATTAAATGGATCCATGTTGGAAAGGAACAAATAAAACCTTTTAGTTGAAGACAACATGATAGAACTAAGTGAGTTTAGCAAAGTTTAAGGATACAAGATCTGTATAGAACAATCTATTGTATTTCCAAATACCAATAGTGAAACAAACAGTGATTGAAACAAAAGTTACCATTTAGAACAGCATCACAAAATATAAAATACTTAGAGATAAATCTGAAAAAGATGTGCAAGACCCATACACTCTGAATTAAAAACATTACTGAGAGAAAGAAGACCCAAATGAATTAAGAGCTATATATTGTCCATGGACTGCATGATTTAATATTGATAAAATGGTCAGTTCTCCCCAAATTGATAACTAGATTCAAGTCAATCCCATCCAAAAGCCCATGAGGCTTTTGATTTACCAGCTGAAATTTACAGTCATTAAAAAATTCATATGGAAATGCAAAAGACCTAGAATAGCAAAATAAAAAACTTTGAAAAAGAATAAAAAAAGAATGCAGTTGGCATCATCAAAACAAGGTGGCATTGGCATAAATATGAACAAAAGATTTATATGGAACAGAATAGAGTGTTCAGAAATAGACCCAAACATATAAGAACAACTGATTTCTGATGAAAGTGCAACGGCCGTTTGCACTTTTTGTGCAAAAAGCGTTTTCAACAAATCATGCTGGCACAATTGGATGTTCATATGCAAAAGAGAGCTTTCATTCATACCTTCCATGACATAAAAATTTAAAGTGGATCATAGACTTACAAATAAACCCTAAAATTATAAAACTTCAGAAGAAAACAGAGGAGAAAATCTTTGTTACCTTGGATTAGTCAAGGATTTCTTAAATACAATATCAAAAGCATGACTCATAAAATAAAACATTGATAAATTGGGTTTTATAAAAGTTAAAAACTTCTGTTTTCTGAAAGACACTGCTAAGGCAACTAAAATACAAGCCACAGACAGGGAGAATATTCTCAAAGCATGTATCTGATAAAATATTTGTATCTAAGGCATGTAAATAACTCCCAAAACAAGCCATCAATAAAAACTAGGCAAAGGATTTGAACACGTCACCCAAGAAGATATGTGAATGGCAAATGAGTACATGAAGAGATGTTGGACAGCTTTAGTCATTAGGAAAACGTACATTAAGAACCACAATAAGATACCGCTACACATCTGAGGTATCAGGATGGCTAAAATTAAAAAGATCATACCGAGCTCTTCCCACAGTGTGGAGGAACTGGAACCCTCATGAACTGCTGGTGGGAGGATAAAATGGTCCAACAACTTCAGAAGACAGTTTGACCATTTCTTAAAAAGTTAGACATCTACCGTAGAATGTAGCCTTTCCACTTCTTGTTATTTATGAGAAATGTTCATAGCAATGTTAACTACAGTAGTCCCAAATGGAAACAACCTATATGTCCATTCATAGGTAAATGGATGAACAAATTTGGTATGTAAATACAACAGGATGCTACTTAGCGATAGAATACCTATTGTTATATGCAATGACATGGATGAGTTTCAAAATAGTTGCACTGAAGCTGAAGAGGGGGACCTAAACATCTAAGGCCACCTCCCCGTTGACTTCCACACTGCATTTCAATAGAAGTAAAGGCTGGCAGACCGGGCGCCACCTTAATCACCCTCCTGTAGATTACAGGCATGGTGTGGGGGAATCTTTCTGGAAGGCATTGTTTTTACTTAAACAAGATCAAACCCCAACCGAAGCCACATACCCCAGGCCTACTCCATGGACCAAGACCCTTCTGCATGTAATTTCTAAAGCTGTAAACCCAAGACCCTTTCACGTGTAATTTCTAGAGTTCTGAGCCTTTATAAAGGCAGGGCTTTTCTTTGTTAGAGGAGCGTGGCTGTTAGGCAGCTTTGCCGCCTTGCTCCGGGCAGAATAAATCACCCCTTCCTTCCTAGTTCGGCGTCTGAGAGGTTTGTTTCTCGCGGCCGCTCCTGCTTTAAAGCCACACATGAAGGTCTACGTTTTGGTATGATTCTAATTACATAAAATTCTAGGAAATGCACACTGCAGCGACAGAAAGGAGATCCACAGTTATCTGGGGATGGAGCTGTGGCTGGGGGAAGGCAGGGAGGACAGGAGGGAGGGATGAGAAAAGGGCAAACAGAGGCTTTCAGGGTGATGGATGAAGTTATTATCTTGATGTGGTGATGGTTTGAAGGATGTATATTTACATCAAAACATAGCTAATTTTACATTTTAAATACCTGCAGTTTATTTCATATTTTATCTCAATAAAGTGGTTAAAAATTTCTTATTATTCAGATCTCCTGTTACATTTTGGGGGGACATTTCTAACAGGAATCAGGTGAACAGTTTGGGGAATAAAGGAGAATTTACCCTATCATCCATGACCAACCCCATGTCGGGGCAGATGGCTCCTTATTCAGGAAGGGTCAGCAAAAAAACAAAAACAAAAACAAAAGCAAAACAAAACAAAAAACAAAAGAGAGAAACTTGGCCCAGGGCTCCCTGGATCCTTGAGACAGATAGAGGTCTCAGCTGGGCCCTGCCCTGGGCAGACCTTCCCTGGGAAATTGCATCAGAGAGCTCAAAAGAAAGAGAGGAGCTTGGTTGGAGGGGCTGTTTAATGAGGAATGCTGAAGCAGAGGGATTGTAGAACCTGGGGACAGAAAATCCCTGGAAGGATGACAGTTGTCTTCAAATACATGTTCTGCCATGTGGAAGAAGAAGTAGATGCCCTTAGTGTGGCCTGAAGGAAGAACTTTCCAAGTCAAAGCTGTCCCAAGATGGAATGGGCTGTGTTGAGAGGTAGTGAGCTTCCCCTCCTTAGGGGTATACAAGCAGGGGGTGAGAGAGGAATATTAGTGACGTGCTCAGGCTTTGGCATCAGACAGATCTGGATTTGAATTGTAACTTGGGTGGTTCAGGATAATGGACTTCTCCTCTCTGAGCCTTAGTTTCCTCATCATAAAGTGGGGTCATAGCACCATTTAACCCACTGGATTATTAGGAGGCTCAAACGAAGTTAACCCCATCATTGATCTCAGATGATTAGTGGTGTGTCCTTCCCTCTCCTTGCTCTCCCCCAGGCCTTTCCTCCAGAGATGGTCTCTGTTGCATCATAATTTCCCACCTGGCCTTCTTTGCTCAGTGCGCTGTGGCATTGAGGTGGCATTCTGAGTTGCCTGCCAGTGCCTCCCACACGCATGTGAGGATGACTGACTCACCCTTCCATGGGCTCCCGGATGCACAGATTCAATCTTTCTGAATAGCAGAGACCCCTTTCCAGGAGTGATCTGGGAGCACCTCCTCTGTCCACTGCACGGGGCTGGCTACCTGCCCTCTTGATGATCTTCACTGGTATCCAAAATGGACTTTAATTTCAGGCAGAGAGAGAAAAAAAAGGCTCATAACCTGCGTGTTGTAAATGTCGCTCCAGGGCTCCTGGCAGAGCCGCCCAGTTAGTCATCATTTCTTGGGCTTACTCAAAGGCCCCCTCTGTGAGTGATTGGCCACTTAGCACTTGTTAATGGATCTAACTTCCACAGACTTTAAGTGTTTTCTTGGAATTGATCTTTCCGTGAAAAGTATGCTTTGGAGACGCGAAATAACCATCAGAGAGCCTTCAATGAGTTACACTTTATCAAACAAAAAAAAAACCAATGTGCTTAAAACAGGGGCTGCGAGGGAAATGGAGGGTGGTCTCACGTGAGACGGGAGGGCGTGCGGCCACGTGTGCCTCTCAACGTCTGTCTCACAACAAGCACTTGCACTCATGTTCTCCAGGGGACTGTTACGTTCTGGATCACTTTCTCTGCTGTGTGATGTGGCATTTCCTGCTCCTGTCCTTACCCCAGCTCTGCTATTCTCTCCCCACTGGTGGGAGTGGATGGGTGATGGGTTTGCCTGGCAAAGGGAGGGGGTGAAGGGAGGTGGAGACAGGAGGTGGAGAGGGGGTCCCACGCTCTCCTTTAATTACCCCTTCCTCTGCTTCCCTGTCTTGGGCCATATGCAGAGCAATGAGCTCCAGAGACCCTGGGCAAAATGGGGTTCAGGGGCCCCAATCTTCACCAGAGATGAGAGAAGGGAGACGAGGCCCCTGCTCACCCACTCCCCACACAAGGGACCTGAGGAGTGGGCTCAGTTCATCTAAATGCCCATTTGTCAAATGTTTACTGAGGGCCAGCCTGTGCCTGACTCTGAGCTGAGACTGCAGATTCAGGAAGGGCTGATGCCCAGGGGACAGGTGTGGGGCACCCAAGGCATCTGCCACAGTCTCTAACAACAAAGTTGTGTACGGGGGAATTGGGTCTCAGAACCAGCAAACTCGACCCTCCTATGACCAACACAATACAGCCTTGCCGGAGACAAGGGCATCCCCATGCTGCTGCCAGAGCCATTGCCCACCTTAGCCCAACCCAACCCTACAGGTGAAGAGTGGGTTCGGTGGGGCTTCTGTGCCGGAACCCAGAAATCAACTCTGCTGTGTGGTCAGTGTGGCGTTACTGAACCCCATCCACATGGGGACTCAAGTGGGCAGGTGAGAGTTGGAACCTAGTGCAGGGGTAGGGGCAGGGGGAAGGCTGGTGTGGCATGATGGTCAGGAACACAGCTGAGGACAGAGGGGACAGCCATAGAAAACTAATGTCACATATTCTGGAGCATCAGAGCTGGATGGTGTCGACATACAGCCCAGTGGGCAGCTTGACAGGCAGGGCCACAGCTGGGAGACCCGAGACCTGCTGGACATCTGAGCATCGAGGCGGTGCTGGGGTGGACGGGGAGGGCCAGCAGAGAGTGCGGGTGGCAGGTGTGACATAGAGTCACATGGGCCAGTTTTCTAGTGAGGAGGAGGGAGACCTCCCCCATGAAAGGGGCCAGGGTCTCAGGGTGGCCCATAGGGGCTCTGGAAAGGGCTGCAATGCCAGGCAGGAAAACTGGGTGGGCAGCAGCTGTATGTTGATGGATGAGGACTGGTCTAGAGAAGGGTGTTTGGTTTCGGGTGTAGCCAGGGCTCAGGGTTCCCCTCTGATGGGTGCATTCCCAGCCTGGGCTGCACAGTGAATTCCAGAGCCTGCTGGGAGCAGGAAGTGAGCCGTTCATAGACTTCTTGCAGTGGTCTAGGTCTGGATCAGAGGGATGGAGATGGAGATGGAGCCCTGTTTGTGGATTATCTCCGTGAAGCTGGTGCGTTGGAGCTACGATCTCACTGAATTGTCCCAACCTTCTTCTGGGAAAATAGGTGCAACTGTGCCAGGCAAGGCAGAAGTCCAGGGAGGCGGCCCGACAAGTCAGCATGGAGGAGGAGGACCTGTGGAGGGGAAGCGGAGCCTCCAGGGCTCCTGGGACCTGGACACACCTGCCCTGGGCTTTTGTGCAGGGCCAGCTCTGATGCAGGGGGCTGGGTGGCCCTGAGATGCTGTGGTCAAACAAACTCCTAGAGCTGCTGCCGCTGGTACACAGCCCACACACTGAGCAGCAGGCGCTGGGAGAGGTCGTCTTGTATTTCACAGCAGGGCTCACTATGTTGGGGGTGTTGGGATACAATGGGGTCCAAGACAGACTTGGCCCTGCCCCATGGAGCTCATATTCCAGCTGAGTGCACAGACAGGAGCCAGCCAATTGTCATGCTGTTGTGTGTGTGTGTGTGTGTGTGTGTGTGTATCTCAGTTTCCCCTCCACAAACTGCAAAAAACCCTAAAATTATATGTGAAATATAAGAAATGACACTAAAATGTAGTCTGGACTACATTTTCTGAAAGAAATATATATATTATTATTATATATTTTTATCATTATATATATATAATTTTAGTGGTTTTTTTTTTTTTACAGTTTATGGAAGGGAAACTGAGTTCTAGAAAGAGAAAGGAGGTTTTTTTTTCACACATTCCAGATGAGAAAGCTGGGACTCAGAGAGGTTAAATAATTGCCTGAATGCCACAGATGGTGAATGGTGGAGGAGAGTGTAGACCTGTGAGTGTGCGTGGTGCTTCCCGGGCTCTATTGGAGAATTGCGAGTGTGCACTGTGCTTCCTGAGCTCTGCTGGAGACCTGAGTGTGCATGGTGCTTCCTGGCCTGTGCTGGAGACCTGCGAGTGCGCATGGTGCTTCCCAGGCTCTGCTGGAGACCTGCGAGTGTGCATGGTGCTTCCCAGGCTCTGCTGGAGACCTGAGAGTGTGCATGGTGCTTCCCAGGCTCTGCTGGAGACCTGTGAGTGTGCATGGTGCTTCCTGAACTCTGTGGGAGACCTGTGAGTGTGCACGGTGCTTCCTGGGCTCTGCGGGAGACCTGAGAGTGTGCATGGTGCTTCCCAGGCTCTGCTGAAGACCTGCAAATGTGCATGGTGCTTCCCAGGCACTGCTGGAGACCTGCGAGTGTGCACAGTGCTTCCCAGGCTCTGCTGGAGACCTGTGAGTGTGCACGGTGCTTCCTGGGCTCTGATGGGGACCTACGAGTGTGCATGGTGCTTTCTGAACTCTGTGGGAGACCTGTGAGTGTGCACGGTGCTTCCTGGGCTCTGCGGGAGACCTGAGAGTGTGCATGGTGCTTCCTGAACTCTGCTGGAGACCTGTGAGTTTGCATGGTGCTTCCTGAACTCTGTGGGAGACCTGTGAGTGTGCACGGTGCTTCCCGGCTCTGTTGGAAACCTGTGAGTGTGCACTGTGCTTCCCGGGCTCTGCTAGAGACCGGCGAGTGTGCACGGTGCTTCCCGGGCTCTGCTGGAGACCTGCGAGTGTGCACTGTGCTTCCTGGCCTGTGCTGGAGACCTGCGAGTGTGCACAGTGCTTCCCGAGCTCTGCGGGAGACCTGCGAGTGTGCACCATGCTTCCTGAACTCTGCAGGAGACCTGTGAGTGTGCATGGTGCTTCCTGGGCTCTGCTGCAGATCTGTGAGTGTGCACGGTGCTTCCTGGCCTGTGCTGGAGACCTGCGAGTGTGCACAGTGCTTCCCGGGCTCTGTGGGAGACCTGCGAGTGTGCACCATGCTTCCTGAACTCTGCGGGAGACCTGTGAGTGTGCATGGTGCTTCCTGGGCTCTGCTGCCACTCGGCCGGCTGTTGCACCCCACTGTCTGCCCCAGGTGCTGCTACAGAGAGAGCCTTTACTTGAAATGATCTCTCTTCACTGCTGACCTCTTCTTTCCAGGGCATGTGGGAAGGGGAAGAGGGAGAAGCGGGCAGGTCTCGTTGGATGCAGATCTGAGTCTGGTCTTAGGGGTGCATCTTGCAGAACCAGGGTCAGAGAACAGTTCCTGTCCAGGGCAGGCCATGGCACTGTGCCTGGAGGGTTCGTCCACAGTGGGACCCAAGGGTAAGCTGAGATCCAGGCCCAGGAAGGCTGAGTCCCTGTATGTGGTGAGCAGTGCCTGGTTAGAGGCAGCGGTCCTGAGAGATGCCCAAACACCCCATTGTGTCCCTTGGTGTCCTCTGGGACTGGCAGTGCCCAGGCCAGGCTGGGTGTGGCAGGGTCTCCTAGCTAAAGGAGACCATGGTGCTGCCTCTCTCTTGTATGCTGGAGCTGCTACTGGCTGTCTGCTGACCTCTCCGTCCCCGATCCACCCAATTCTTGGCTGTTAGCTCCAGGGCTCTGGATTTACCCCTCTCCTCTGTGGAACGCTGGTGTCACACTCCTCTGCCTGCCACTATGCTGGTCCCAGCACCTGTGGGACAGGGAGATGCAGCATGTTAGGGGGTGCTGTTCAGCCCTGATGGAAGCTAGGGGGTGTCATTGCCGGGGCTGCAGTGGGCTCTCCATTTGCATCCAGGGAGGCAGAACAGCTTCAATATCAGCAGCATGTCTTTTGGGTTTATCTCCTGGATTGAGTCTCTTTTTGAAGATAATAATTAAAGTAGGCACAGTAAGGAAGTGACAGCCCTGGGGGTCTCTGAGGAGGACCAGGAAAGGGGTACAGTATAGACCAAGGAGGAGGGGCTTGGCCACCAGCACAGGAGATGCTGAGGAATGGAGGCCTCTGTGAGTCCAAAGGCTTCCTTCACTACAGGGAGAAGGGGGCCCCAGTCTGTGCTTTCCTATGAGAGGTGTTGAGGTGAGGCTGGTGGGGAG
Organism: Aotus nancymaae; assembly: GCF_030222135.1. Taxonomy (NCBI): domain Eukaryota; kingdom Metazoa; phylum Chordata; class Mammalia; order Primates; family Aotidae; genus Aotus; species Aotus nancymaae. The sequence goes on from NW_026988467.1 coordinate 26,161,750, forward strand.
CAGGGGAGGGCGCCCTGGAGGAGACGTCAGGCCCACAGGGCTTCCAGTCCTGACTCTACTTCCCTGCTGTCTGACTGTGGGCAAGTGGCCTCCCCTCTCTGGGCCCTTTCCTCATCTGTAGTGGGGGACAGTGCTTCCATCAGCCCCTTCCTCCCAGGGTGGTGGTGGAGATAAGCCCTCCAAGCGGCACAAATGAACACCAGGAGCACGTGGCGGTGAGTGCCGTGGTTGGGGCAGGGGCTGGAGGCAGTCACAGGCCTGGGATTTAGATCCAAGCTGTGAGCTCAGGCAAATTCCTCAACTTCTCAAGGTATCAGCTCCCTCAGCTGAAAAATGGGTCACTACCAGTTCCTCCCTTAGTGAGTGGTCATGACAATTACTGATGTAGTGCAGCACTCCCACTACACACACACACGCAGGCATGCACGCACACACACACGAATACGCACACACACACGTGCACATGCGTGCACACACACGAACACGCACATACACGCACACACGTGTGCGCACACCCACACACACGTACACACACACACACACACACACACAGCCCCAGCTAACGGGGTGGGCTCCCTGGTTTTCCCATGGGTGCAAACCCAGGGTGCATCTGTGTTCCTGCTCTCCATAGACCCGGGCCTGACCCAGGCTGCCAGTCCACAAAGCCCAGTCCCGCTCTGCTTTGCTCTCTTTGCTGTACCTACTAAAATAGTATACTCCCCTTTCTCAACAGTGGCCTGTGGAAGGGAGGAAGTGTTGCTTGTGCCTGGAGTCAGGACTACATTTTCTGAAAGAAATTTTGTTATTCATGGTTATTAGCAGTGCAAGCCATTAGAGCTTTTCGACTGACTAACCCCAGTCTACAGCAGAGCTTTATGAAAAGATATGTTCTGAATTGCAAAAATCTTTAGAAACACAACACTCTTAAATTACTGGAGAAGCAATGAATGTCCACCATGCACCTCCTGACTGTTAGGCAGGCTAAGGTCTTTGCATATGTGAATTCACTTTCCACAGTCACTCAATGAGATTGCTGGTGTTTAGTCTTATGTATTGTTTTTTCCCCTGGCATATATCTATTTCATTGTCTAAATCAACCTTTTTATTCTGAGATAACCGTAGAGTCCTATGAAGTTGTACGAGTGACACAGATGTCATTCCTGCTCTTCCCCACTGACTACAAAGATCAGTTCTGGAAGTAACACAGGACACTCCCAGAGGAGCACTCAGAAAAGAGCAGTGTGACTGGTTAAGAACCCCAGGACTGCAGGAACAATGTAGTGACGGGCATCTCAGACCCCCTCACCCACCCAGGGGGAAGGAGACCCAGGCCCGGAGTTTCTCTACTACCCCCAACAGAAGGTGGCTCAAGTAGGCTTCTTCCTCCCCACCAGATTTAACGAAAACTCCACCCACGGCACCAGCAAGGAAGCGCCCGGCTCAGGAAGGGCTCTTCATCCCTACAGGAGAGTTTAAAAGCTTAATTTAAAAAAAGAAAAGAAGGAAAACAGAGAGGGTTTGTGTACCTTTGACCCATTTTCCACCATGGGAACATCTTGCAAAACTATAGGATGAATTACAACCAGGATACTGACCCTGGTGCAATGCACCCAGCTTACTCAGATTTCCAGTTTTTAGTTGTACTGTGTTTATACAAGTGTGTGTGTGCATTTAGCTCTATACAATTTAACCCCTGTGTTGATTTGATTATCCCCCACTACTGTCAAGATGCAGAGTAGTTCCTTCATCAGTATACCCTCCTGCTGTGCCTTTAGAATCACTCCTCCCCACCCCCTGCCCCCTTCTGCCCCATATATATATATGTATCTTTTGAGATGCAGTCTCCCTCTGTCACCCAGGCTGGAGTGCAGTGGCAAGATCTCGGCTACTGCAACCTCCGCCTCCCGGGTTCAAGCAATTCTCTTGCCTCAGCCTCCTGAGTAGCTGGGATTACAGGCATGTGCCACCATGCTAAGCTATGGGTGCAGCCTCATAGACAGAGTAGGGAAAGGAGTGACCCACAAACACGAGTCAGTGCAGCTGCTGTAGTGAGAGGAATACAAAAGCAAGCAACCTCACCTCTGCATTGCCAAAGACGAGACCCCAAGGGGGATGGTGAGAGTGAAAGGAAGTACCTAATGAAATGCGTCTGTACAGTACCGATGCTGGAATCAACTCCATTTCTGAACACTTCCATTACACCAATCAATGTAAGCCAAAGGAGTTCCTTTGGCTTAAACCAGTTTGGGTTGAGTTTTCTGACATGTGCAACAGAGAAGAACCTTAACTGGTTCACAGACCCACAAAAATCTGCAAAGCAGGAAAAGGGCTTTGCAGAAGGATGCAGGGGCCCTCTCAGATCCCAACTATAGAAAGTTCAGCCAGGTGTCCTGGGGCCTGGGAGCCACCCAACAGCAAGCCTCCCTGTTTCTCTCTGGGTCTTCCTCTGTCTCCCATCCTGGATCTATGGATAATTCATCTCTATTTCCCTTTGGTCTTCTTCCCCCTCACTGTAGACTGGCTTCTCTGCTCACTTCTGACCCACAATGGCCTTACCAAGATGGTGGCCTCTAACCCAGAGCCATGTGCTCTTCCAGATGGCCCCCATGTTCCAAATGGAGATTCTCTGAAGAGAAATTGAATAATGTGGCCAGTGTCGGTCAGGTGTCCTCATTACTGTATAAGCTACGGGTTGGTGGGTGGGTGAGGAGCACCTTAGCAGGGTTGTAGGCTGAGCAGGAAGGGATGGATAAAATAATCAGGAGAAAACAATCAACATTTCTAAAAGGATGGGAATTATAGTTTGTATTCTTTAGATAAGGAAAATGAAGCTCAAAGAGGTTCAAGATACTACAGGGAACAAGCTATGGCATCATAACTTATATCAGAGGGTCAGCTGGACTCCAAACTCCAGCACCCAGTGCCCAGCCCCTTGCCTTTTTTTCCTCTTCTTCCCATCCACTCCTTTCACCTGCCACTTCCTGCAGGGCCAATCCAGGCAGGAAATGGGGAGAAACTGGTTTCCCTGGAGGAGAGCTCATGGGAGAAGCTTTCTGAGCCTACTGCAGTGAAGACCCATCTTTGGCTCCTTAGTGGAGGAAGCATTTGCAGATTCTCACAGAGCCATGTACCTGAAGCAGAGCTTTCCTTTCAGAGAAGGCCTGAGGAGTTCAGCACTCCCAAATCCATGCTTAATTATTCACACAAGTAAGAGTTTAATTAAAATTTCATGACAGTCATTGTGTTTTACCCAAGTGGCTAACTGATGGCCTTGCATTTCTGCCTGGGTCCAGCAGTCCCACCACTGAGTTCTTCATCTGAAACCTTTCCACCTCTATAAATCATTTTGGATAACAAGTCGTCGTGTAATTGCCACAAAGTTCAAAGTGGAGCAGGTTTCTCCGCAGACACAATGCCCCAGTGACTGTCGCTTGAACAAGTCCCTCTTGGGAGCAGGGCTGGGGTTTCACCCAGTATCTGCCGGCCAGATAGTCACAACCTCCTGTTTCAGGAGACAATCTCAGACATTTGCTTGTTGGGATCGATGGGATGATTCCAGGTAAACATTGGCCAGAAAGGATTTGAAGGGGAGAGTCCAGGAGGCTGTTCCTGGAGGTTACTGGAAATCACATCTCTGCAGACAGGGGCAGTGGGAAGGAGGGAGGTACGTGCGTTCTCTTCTCCTCTGACCCTTCCAGTTCCTTAGGGGCAGGTGGGTTACCTTGGGGCAGTGACTTCTCCTCTCAGTGCCTCAGTTTCCCCACCTGGAAGGCAGAGAAGAGGAACTCTCCTGACAGGGTGGTTGTGAAGGCCACGGGGGTGGACCAATGCGCAGCTCTCAGCTCAGTGCCTGGCAGCAGGTGCTCAAATCCATCAATGCCAGTGGCTCGAGTTGGGTACACAGACGGCTGTTGACTGGGGTGAGGTGTGATGTGGTGCCCTGACTTCCAGCCCTCACTTATCCTATTACTGACCATCTGAGGTGGCTCCGGGCACCCCTGGGTAGCAGGAGAGCAGGTCAACATTGAATGCCCCAGAGGTGAGATTCAGAGATGTGGGCAAGGGATCTTCCTGCCCAAACAGACAAGATGGCTATGGGGCAGCCCCCGCCACCACTGATGGGAAGGAGCACTCAGTATTTAGAGAGGCAGGGGCAAGTGAGCAATGACCAGAGGGTCAGGCCAGGTGTTCAGCAACACAGCAGACAGAGCGCAGTGTGTCTTCAGTCAGGCTCAGTTACACCCGCCATGGAGGACAAGGGCAGGCAAGGAGGGTGGATCCTGACTAGCAATGAAGGGAACATCCCTAAGACGGGAGACAAGGGATAGAGCTGGATCTCAGAGCCCAGCTCAGGTCCTGGGACTGAGAGTGCAGCAGCTGCTGCAATGCCCTTCTGTATCTGCATTCACCATTGTAGGACTCGCTGATGGAAGAAGAACTGAGCAGACTTGCTGGGAACAGGGGGTGTTCAGTGTGGTGCGGACTCTAGGAGATAGGAAGGATCCTATGGGACTGGTTGCTTAGGATTAACTCTAGTGGGAATCATAAAGAAGGGAAGGAGAACCCATGGGGATTCCTGGGGAGAACATAGATCTATCTTTGGGGGATAAGACAGCAGAGTTAAAGAAGCAACTGGACTCAGAATTGGGAAATCTGGGTTCTGAGCCCAACTCTGTCTCTAAACAACTGTGTGACCTGGGGCAAGTCACTTGCCCTCTCTGGACTTAGTCTGCACATCTACAGAACAAAGTCACTTCTAAAACCCCTCCCCTGATTAGGCTTTGACTCTACAGGGTTCTGTGTGATGCCTGCTTCACCAACTCCCAACCCCACCCAATCCTCTTAAAATCTACCTAGTGGCTTTCCAGCACAAACTGCCTTCTTCCAGAAGAAGGCAAGTGAGCACCAGGAACCCACAGTGCCGACTCAGCAGCCCCTCCAGGTCACTGTGTGATGCTGGATCTGGTGGCGACAGGGCTGCTTGGTTCATTAGAGTCTAGGGCTAATGTGTTCTCACCCCTGGAGGTGCCATTACTGGGTAGTTTTGGCAGCCTTCTCTGTGGGAGAGGAGAAGATGGGGGAGAATGGGCAGGGAGAGATGAACCTCACACCCAGAGAGAAGAGGCTGAGACAGCAAAGTTTTGTGCGGGTCTCAGCTTGGAGACATAGATGCTGGAGGCGAGACAGCTATATGGTGCTTTTATTTTATGTACTAGGAAACTCAGCTCAGCCCAGCTTGAACTCAGAAGGGAGTTAATGGTTTTATGTCACTGAAAAGCTCAGGGATGGATGGCAGGGCCTTGTCGTGGGGGCTCAAATGATGAGTCCCACCAGCATCATCTCCATATTTTAAAAATCTCTCCCTCATGTGAGGCCATGTTCAGGTTCCCCTTCTTGGGGGACAGAAGATTTCCATCCAGATTAGAGTCCAGCAGAGAAGAAAGATCTTTTCTTCCCAAGAGTTGATCAAAGGTCCTGGCTGATTCCCCTTGGTTACACACTCAATCGCGAACCAATCTGGATGACCAGAGAGAGGGAATGTGGCAGTTGGCTTGATTCAATCAGGGATCATCTTGCAATCAGGGGGTAGGATTAACCCTGCTTAGGTTCAGGGATGTGCCGATAGTAGGAGGGGGGAAGTTCTGGGCATGGCTTTCCCAGCAAGAGGGTGTAAGGGCACTGGGTAGCAAAAGCCCACAGATATCCGCTTCTGGGCTTGGAGTGAAGGTCATGAAAAGCAAATGCTTTAAATAAAACCAAGAAGGAGAGGGGAAGAGAATCCTGACGTCCATGAAGCATTGACATCCATGAAGCATGACTGATTTCATTTCATTTTCCCAATAACCCAGTGAGATTGTAACTACTCTTGCCCTAAATCTAGAATCCTATGTTTTAGTGCTGAAAGGACCTTCAAAAGCACCTGACCTGACACTCTCATGTTTATAAATAACACAAGAAAAATGCAGAGACATTAAATGACCATCTCAAGGTCCCACAGGTGAAATACCCAGGTCTTCCCAGAGAAAGCTCATCTCAGTAAGCATCCACCTGCTCAGAGCTGCTATAGAATTACAATGAACTGTCTGCAAAAGAGCCTCTTCCTTGCTCAAACCAGCAGGCCAGCCTGGGGGCCAGAGTCCACCTTGCCTTAGGCTTGGGGGAAAAGGGGTTCCTGACCACATCTCTGGCCCCTTCTACCCCCTCCCCTGCATGAGCAGCTCCTATCTTGTGTAATCTTGTGTAAGCCTGTCTCTGAGGATCTTGTGGCTCTTCACACCTCACACTCCCAATTGCATAGATGATCCCAACGTCTGCCATTCCTACTTCACCTCCCTGTGGGTCTGTGAAATTAGAAAAGTTAATTCCAAGAGTATGAGAAACGATGAACCTCTTCATAGTCATCTAGTTAAAACCTTGTATTTTACATTCCAAGACAAGCAGAGTACTCCAGATGGAAGGCCTCCTGGCTTCCACTCTACTGCTCTCCCACCACACCACTGGCCTTGCGGGCTGCACCAGTCCTGAGCTGCAACCCTCACGGCCCTTTGCAGAGATCATCAACTACTCTGACACCTACTTACATGCTGACCACCTCTCCCCCTTGAACACTGCTGCCCTTTGCAAGGTACATCCACTCTCCTGTTTACACATGAGACAACTGAGGTGTTGCATCAGAGATCAGGACCAGCCCCCTGCATCCCAGGATATAAGCTTTCAAAGAATTTGTGCCACTTTATCCTCTTTGGATCCCTGATAGGCTGGCATCACTGGGACTGTTGCCCTAGTTATGGATGAGGGAACCGGGCAAAGAGAGGCCCAGCCACGTGGGCTCCAACACAGAGCTGGCCAGTGGTGAAGAGGGAGGGGGCCAGGTTACTTGGAGTCCAGTCTGGTGCACTGTCTACCCCCAAACCTCCATCTCCCACTGCTGCTTGTGTACTCGGGGATGCTGTGCCCAGAGTGATGGACCTGGCCAACAGAGGCCTAAACGATTTAGGGGTTTATTTTTCCCACTTCAAGGGACATCTGGCAGTGGCCACCAGTGAAGGCCCAGCAGCTCCAAGATGCCATCAGGGCCAGCCTCCTCCTCTATTTCCCCTTCATGTCCTCCATGTATGTGGATGCCCTGAGGTCACAGCATGGTGGCTGCTCCTTCTCTCGACTCCAAGTCTCTTGTCAGGATGGGCAAGGGCTGTTCTAGCAGAGTCCTGAAGGCTTTCCCAGAATGCCCTGCAGCAACCTCTGTCCTTCTCTCATTGGCTGGAGCTGTGTCACATGACTAAGAGTGGGGCCAGAAATGCAGTATTTTCCCCTCATTGGCTGGAGCTGTGTCACATGACTGTCTAAGAGTGGAGCCGGAAATGCAGTGTTTTCCCATCTCATTGGCTGGAGCTGTGTCATATGACTACTGCAGAGGGAAATTGCCTGTTTTTAAGTAAGGGAAATTGTCCCTGATGAAACAGGGGTTCTGTTAGTAAGAAAGCAGAGGAAAATAAATGTCAGTGGACAGACAACTTGCATTTGCTGCACCAACACTTGCTGTCATCTTTTCATATTCGTTACCTCGTTGGATCTACATACAAGCTCATTGGCTGTGTTGAACAGGCAGTGAAGGGCTGAGTGCCTGCCCAGGCCCCAAAGGCAGGTGCTGGCTGAGCCAGGCTAGCCCCAGGGCACCCAGCAGCTTCCCCAAATTGGTGCCCCTGCTCCCTATGTCTGCCTCTCTCTTCTCTCTCTCACACTTCTCTGCCTCTCTAGTTCCCCAGAGCAGTCTGGGTCAGCTAGGACTTTGATCCTGTAGAGGAGGGGTCAGTGGTTCATCAGTTATGTTTCTGACACTGTGTTCAGCTTGAGCTACTTTAAACAACAAGTCTGCTATCAAAAGTCCAAACCCAAACCAACCTACCCTTACCCCCAGCATCACAATCCCTCTCTCACATCTTTCTGGTAGGCTGTTCATTAGGGAAACCTTAGTGGAGAACATTTGGGCAGCATCAATCAAAATTCAAAATGCTGGGACCCTCTGTCTCATCAACTTAACTTTTAGTAGTTGATTTTTCTGAAATACTCATGAATATAAAGTTATATAAGAACCACCACTAGAATGTTACTGGCAATTGCAAGATTAGACAAATTTAAATATTCATCGCTAGATGACAAATTATGATTACCTAAATTATGGCACATCCATACTCCTTTATACTAAGCAGCCATTAAAATGCTTGAGTTTGGCCAGGCGCGGTGGCTCATGCCTGTAATCCCAGCACTTTGGGAGGCTGAGGTGGGTGGATCATGAGGTCAAGAGATCAAGACCATCCTGGCCAACATGGTGAAACCCCATCTCTACTAAAGATACAAAAATTAGCTGGGCATGGTGGTGCATGCCTATAGTCCCAGCTACTCAGGAGGATGAGGCAGGAGACTTGCTTGAACCTGGGAGGCAGAGGTTGCAGTAAGCCGAGATTGCACCACTGCACTCCAGCCTGGGCAACAGAGTGAGACTCCGTCTCAAAAAAAAAAAAAAAAAGATTGAGTTTGGCCTCTATGATCTGACTTGGGAGATGGTCCCTGGTATGTATTTAAATAAAGTAGGTTGCTGGAGAATGTGAACAGTATGATAAAGATGACAATAATCTTGGTTTATACATAGATAAATATCTGGAAAGATGTGCACCTCTACTGGGTGATTCTCAGGAAATTTCCTAATTGGTTGAGATTCTCTGACTGCATGAATTCTCCATCCCCTTATCCAACGCCATTTGTTTCTGAGATCCCTTCCCCTCTCACCTCATCATCAATGTCCCCTTCTCCCCTGGACCATTTCTGTTAGTGTACGAACACACCACTGATTCTCTAATCCTCCAAACAAAAACAAATCAATAGAAAATCTCTCCTGCTACTTTTGCTTTCTTTCACAATAAAACAAGTATGTCATCCTTCTTGGTACCTCCAATTTCTCTCCTATTGTCTTTTTTACTCCACTCTACTCAGATTCCACCCCTCACACTCAACTACAAATGTTCTTGGCAAGGTCACCAACAACCTCAGCATTGGGTTAATGGTCAACTTTCAACAACACTTGGCCTATTGGTATTTGGCATAGTTGCTCATTCCTCCCCTCTGAAACCCTCTCTCCCTTTGGCACCTGGGACTCCACAGTCTCTTGGTTTTTCTTCTACCTTCCTCTTGCTCCTCAGTTTTCTTGCTGATTCATTCTTGGCTCCTAGCCTTGTAAACCTTGTGTTATCCCAGGGCTCCACCCTTGGTCTTCTTATCTTCACTCACACCCTTGGAGATGTCATCAGATCCCAGGTCTTTACATTCTGTTCACATACTCATGGTTCCCAAATTTACATCTCAGCCTTATCTCTCCCTGATTTCAAGCCTTTACATCCAACTGCTCCTGCTTCCTCCCTTCTTTCTTTCTTTCTCCTTCCTTTTTGTCTTTTTTATTGCTTCCTTCCTCTCTCTTCCCTCTCTTCCTCCATTCCTCACTCCCTTTCTTCCTACAGAAGTAATATACGACCCTTATAATTTTCTCACTGATACACACACTCTCACACACAGACACACACACACATCTGAGTGTGAAACAGCCTTATAAGTAAGAAATATTTACAATATGAAGCAATTCCACACCTTACAAAAAGATTTGCCAAAGCCTTCCTCGAAAGGCTGCACTCTCTAGACACCTACAAAAATGATTTTTGATTTATAAACATATTTCTTTTATGTTCCTGTGAAAGTTGATTATATGAATTGGGTCATTCTTGTCATACTCAACTAAATTGGAGTCAAGAGGCCAGGGAAAGAAGCACTCAAGGACGCATAGCACTAGCTCCAAGAATTGAATTTTCCTCGAGCCTAGCTGGTGAAACAGATCGCTGTAACCCTAAGACTGGTTTTATGCAGTAACTGCAGAAATGACCTGCTGTGACTCTAAGACTACTTTTACCTACAGCCATCACTCATCAATCAGAGCTTGCCAGCTACCAAAAGCTTCGCTAGTGTCAATGAGCTTTCTTTCAAAACAGTAAGTAACACTTCTCTTTCTAATAAAACTCCCAAACTTCTGTTTGTTTTTTTAGACACACTAAAGACCATCCTGGTCTGTGTGTATGCCCCAAATTACAATTCTGTGATTTTCAAATAAAACGTTTAGGCTAGGTGCAGTGGCTCACACTTGTAATCTCAGCACTTTGGGAGGCCGAGGTTGGCGGATCACTTGAGGTCAGTAGTTTGAGACCAGCCTGGTCAACATGGTGAAACCCTGTTTTAGCAGACTAAAAATATAAAAAATAGACAGGCATGGTGGCGCATGCCTGTAATCCCAGCTACTCAGGAGGCTGAGGTGGAAGAATCACTTGAGCCCAGGAGGTGGAGGTTGTGGTAAGCCACTTCACTCCAGCCTGGGTGACAGCAAGACTCCATAGCAAACAAAGCAAACCAAACAAAACAAGCAAGCCTCCCCGCCAACAAAGTTTAATATAGAGATTTGTCTATATTTTATTGTGACTTCGACATACTGGATGTCAGGAGTAGGGTTCAAACTCACCTTGGAGACATCGATGGCCCCTGGAACTATGGCATGAAGTATCCATACTTGGACCCCTTGAGCCCCTTTTCTTCCGTGGGTCACCTGTTTAACCCTTGGTTAGTCTTTCTTAGATCAGACCTCCATTTTCTTTTGGCTGAATTTGGTTTTATTTGGGAATTGGTTAGGAGTGGTCTTCCTCCTCCTGGTTGTGATTAAAGGGATTTTTTCCTCCCATTGAAGATGGCTTATCATCCTTCTTGATAATTACTTACCTTATTTTCCAATTCGTTTGCATACTTAGATTTAATTTGCCTTTTGTGTATTCACCATTACACTGAATCATCTAGATAAATTTAGTTATAAATGGGCTCTCAAAGTTCGAAGGCATGCCAAGAATGTTTCCTACTTCTGGGACTCTAAATGGTGGTATCTTCAAACTTTATGGGATCATTCGAACAGTCTTTTTCTTAAAACTAAGCTAAAAGGCTGCAGCTATAGAATCATACAGTCTAGATAGGCTGCATAACTCAACTGGTACGTCAAGACTACAAAATACATCCAGAACTCAGAGATCGCCTTACTGAAAAATACTGTCTCAATTCTAGCTGACGTTTCTTTGCAAAGCTTTTCCCTCTCCATTCTATATCTCTTCCTCTTTATCTTTTTCTAAGCTAAATTCTTTTTTTCCGAAAACTCCTCAACTATTCTGACATACTCATTATTTAAATAAAGACATATTAAAACCAGTAGAGACAAAAGAAAATCACTTTGACCTTTGTGCTGTTTCTTAAAAGCAAAAGATGAAATTCCCATGTAAAGGACATCTTTCTGTAGTAAAAGGAAGAGCAACACTCTTATTATCAAGGACGAGGAATTGAGGTGAAGAGAATACTCTACAGATCTTGTTATAATAACTCTCATCTTTTGGGTTTCCTCGCATAATTCAGTCACATTTTCACAGTTAACTATACTTTGTCCAAATGTAGTATATCGGTAAATGACTCAAATTGCTCTAACTAAAATTTGATTCACAGCCTTTATAAGATTGCTTATGAGGATAAACAAAATCTTAGTTTAGCCTTAATTCATTTTGTCAGGACTATGCTCTAACCCCCTGTGGCCAAGCTGGTACCTGCAGTGCAAAACAAAATCCCTGTTACATTTCCCTCCACTTTTCTTAAGCAGAAGGAGTCATGCACTGTAGCCATCATAGCTGGCAATGTGCTGAGTCTCACCTGAAGCCAGCAAGTCTCAGGGTCTCACCCAAGACCCTTGATGTAGTATCTGGGTATCGCTGCTGGTTATTCAGGGCCCAAGAGCTCTTCAGTTAGCAGGTAATGAGTTCTGCTAGGACTGGGTCCTTCCCTTTAAGGCAACAGGTTCCCTTCTAGCCCAAGGTGTGTCCAGAAATGTTGTATGGGAGCTAGGGCCTGGGAAGAGGGCCTCACGACTCTGACCAGTGTCCTATCCTGCTGTGACTGAGCTGGTATCTAAGATGCAAGACAAAGGAACCACAAGCCGTACAGCCTGGGGTTAGGAGAGGGGTGATACCGGCATTCCCTTAGCCACCCCAGCTGGTGTCTCGATAGGTCTCATGCCTCCTAGTCCACTGTCTCTGGATGCGGTTCAGTAAAAGGACTCACCTAGGAGTTGCAGTCCTTGTGGCCTAGACTGGTTTTCAAGTTTATTTATAGCCCCAGAGCACTTTAGCCTTCATTGGTGATCCTCACACAAACTCGAGTTGGACCACTGGGATCAGCGACTCCCCTTTGGCTAGGGCTGGTTCAAATGCTCCCTCTATGGGTGGAAGTCAGCCGAGTTTGGTCAGTTTTGTTTTTTGCTGTAACAGGGCAGCACTGAGTTCAATGCTTCACAATTGCTACCCTCTCCTTGTCCCCAGTGCATAGAAACAGGCTCTGTACCACACTGCCACTGCTCAGGGGGTGACAGAGGGGTGGCATCAGTGATTCAAGACTGTGTTTCTTACCTCTTCAGTGCCTCTTTCAGCAATATCAAGTTAAAACCAGGTACTGTGAGTGCTCACCTGATTTTTGGTTCTTAATAAGAAGGTGCTACTTTTGTAGATAGTTGTTAAACTGGTGTCCTTCTGAGGGGGAGATGATTGGTGGAGACTTCTAGTCCATCATCTTGATCCACCCCCTTAAAATACCCATATATTTAACTTTGAGGTTCTTACTTAGGTGAATATCAGATATTCTTAGGCTATGAAAATGGTTAATAGAAAAATAACTTGAAATAATGAGTAGCTTTATCCAATACCTCAGTTTTAATAAGTAGTCTGAGTAAATTATTAAAAATAAGTTGTCAATGTAAATGAGATAATTGTTTATAAACAGACTTTTTATGTAATTTGAAATCTTAAAGTTATGTTAAATTAAATAATAGGTACTTATTAAGCGGATCATTTCTAAAATAAGGTTAAAAATGGAAACAAATTGCTGAACATAAATTTATTCTTTTTTTTTAAATTTCATAAAAAGACTAAATATATTTGGGTGTATTAATACACGTAAAAATTATAAGAAATATGTAAAACGTATTTTTATTAAAAAGAAAAATATTTTGTCTAATTTGGGGGTTATTTAAAGGTTGTTTCAAAATATGTATCAAATAAAATCAAGATACAAAGTAAACCATAAGTAAGAGAAAGATATAAAGAAACTTATAGATTTAAAGATCTATTTTTGGTTAAAAAGAAAAATAACTTTGTATAAAAACATTTTTTGATACACTTTTGCCTAAAGTAAAATGACTGGTTACTTAGAAAAAGTATAAGACAAGGAAAGTCTAAGGATGTCATCAAAGGTTTGAGTAAATAATGATAAAGTTTCTAAAAGATAAATTTATAAAATGAATTATGTGTGTGATCACAATGACTACAGTTAAAAGGGAATATTTATAAATCTTCCTAAAGATTGAGCTTTGATATTTAAAATAAACTAATATAGAACTAAAAATGTGGTCTCCTATGTTTACACAACAAGATGTTCTTAAAAAACTCACCTGCTTTTACAAAAATGCCAAGAGGTTTTTATTTTTTATTTTTTTGAGATCGACTTTCACTCTTGTTGCCCAGGCTGGAGTGCAGTGACGCAATCTTGGTTCACTGCAACTTCTGACTCCCAGGTTCAAGTGATTCTCCTGCCTCAGCCTCCCAAATAGCTGAGATTGGAGGCGTCCATCACCTTGCCTGGCTAATTTTGTAGTTTTGGTAGAGATGGGGTTTCACTATGTTGGTCAGACTGGTCTCGAACTCCTGACGTCAGGTGATCCACCCACCTTGGCCTCCCGAAGTGCTGAGATTACAGGCAGGAGCCACTGCGCCTGGCTTGAGGTTTTGATTTTTAATTAATAGTAGCTTTTTTTTTCTGTTTTACAGTCTTCATTTAATTTTCCTAGTTTCACATTAAAAATTATATCTTTTTCATTCAGAATGCAAATTTCATTTTTTGGAGAGTTTTCCTCTTGAAGCTTCTTAGATTCTTATTTCAGAATTTCAACGTTTGCTGTATCTCACTGCATGTAATTTTCAGGTCATACATTACTGCCTTCTGTGCGTTCTCCTCTTGAGAAGGCCTAGGATGATAACTTTCTCCTTCAAGTTTTTCATCAGCTCCTATAATTTTTGCTCTGATTCTAACACTGGTTTTATGGCCTGATGCTGAAATGTTTACCTTAAAGGCCTAGAAAAGCAATGTTTTCCTTTTTTTTAATTAAATTAAATTTTTAAAAAATTATACTTTAAGTTCTGGGATACATGTGCAGAATGTACAGATTTGTTACACAGGTGTACATGTGCCATGGTGGTTTGCTGCATCCCTCAACCCATCATCTACATCACATATTTCTTCTAATGCTATCCCTCCCCTATCCCCCTACCCCGAGACAGGCCCCAGTGTGTGATGTTCCCCTCCCTGTGTCCATGACAACTATGTCAATTAAGGAATGATTTAACTTTTTGTTTTAGTCATTCCAGCTGTTTATGGTTTCAGAAAATCATTTCACCTATGGCAACAATGCTTGAGGTATTTCAGTTGCCAATACACAACACCACCTATAGCTGTCACCATCATAGTGATTCTGTGTGTGTGCTAACATCCAATTGTTCACTACTCTTGTAGTATTACTGAGCCCAACTTCTTTTTTTTTAATTGCGTTTTAGGTTTTGGGGTACATGTGAAGAACATGCAAGATTGTTGCATAGGTGCATACGTGGCAGTGTGATTTGCTGCCTTCCTCCCCATCACCTATATCTGGCATTTCTCCCCATGCTATCTCTCCCCAACTCCCCACCCCCTGCTGTCCCTCCCTTATTTTCCCCCGGCAGACCCCAGTGTGTGATGCTCCCCTCCCTGTGTCCATGTGTTCCCATTGTTCAACACCCACCTATGAGTGAGAACATATGGTGTTTGATTTTCTGTTCTTGTGTCAGTTTGCTGAGAATGATGGTTTCCAGGTTCATCCATGTCCCTACAAAGGACACAAACTCATCGTTTTTTATGGCTGCATAGTATTCCAACTTCTTACTTATTAAAATATTTTGTCATAAATTAAAAAAAGAAAATGTTTTTCTTCAGTATCACTTAATTTTGTACTCTTGGCTTTTCTTGATGTGTCTGAATTGTTTCATAATACCGTGAAACTTTCCATGCTGTTACTAAGAGCCACATATTCCCCAGCTTAGGTACTAGTTTTCATGTTTACATTCCTATAAAATATAGTATTCACTCTTAACCTCACACACCTATTCTTCCTGTATCTCATGAAATTCAAGTACCTCTTCACCAGGTTAAACTTCCAGGTCGTGTAAATGGGCTTCCCATAAGGAGAAACAATCACATTGCAAAAGATTTTTCTTTACCTTTTCAGTAACTGGCCTGGAAAACAAAACATTTATATTTTATTAAGATAACTTTCAGTGCTATCTTTATTAGATTTTTGATTACTTGGAAAAACTGAGCTCTAAAAGACTTAAGGTTTTAAACATTTTTGTAACTTTCTGTATTGATTTTTAAGCCTTTTGGGTATCACTGATTAAATGAATGACTATTATTTCAGTGACCTGCCATCCTGTTTTGATCAAATGTTTTGAGGCTTTGGACATCTTTGACAAACTTTCCCAGAATCAAATTCTAAATTAAATTTTTTTGACCCAGAATTAACTTTGGAATTTTCCAGTTGTGCCCCTGGAGAGCTTCAAACAATGCAGCTCTCATCTCATAGATATATTAAATGACTAGGCTTATTTAATAAATTGTGTGAAAAACATTGTCAAATAATGAGCAATGCTAGATTTTCTTTCAGTTACATTTATGGGTATGTCATTGATATAAACCTTCCAAAATTATATACAATTCTTAGAAATCTAATATGCCATCAGTCATAAATCTAGATATTGTGTCGTATGCCACAAAATAACTAAATTTTCTTGCCAATTTCTGATGACAATGAACTTCTATCAGGTTTTTAACCATGACAATTCTAAGTTTCTGTCATCCACAGCTTGTCATTTTAAATTCTTCTCTAAAGGCGTTTACAATAAGATGTATGGAAGACTCTAACGAATACTCTTAAAATACAAGTTTACAATACCTTTAAGATCAATGGACTAAATGAAATTTTTTTCAAAGCTCTAATAAAAAACTGATGGGTTTATAAAACTGCTAATCAAGATCAAGCAGAACAAAAATTAGTTACATGGGATTGACTGATAAATATAATGTGTTTAGGACTTTTATTTAAAACATCCTGACCTTTATTTAATTGTTCTGTTTTGTAGATTTAAAACATTTTTCTCTCTTAAGCTAACTATAGTTAACAGCAATTTGTTAGAGCATACTTTTGTAAACAGAATTGGAAACATTTGATTTTTATTTCTACTGGATTCCTTCAGAATTTAAAAACTATTCATGAGTATTCTTATGGCAATATGGTTATTTACACAAGTCCAATAAAAATCTGCTCTCTCTTTATAGCAGGATACAATTGAAAACATTGGTTATATTGCCAAGGCTTTGACTGAAATGTCATATTTTAAAATATGCATGTAATGCCTGACTTCAAGAGTTCTCAGCCTTAGAGTGAGTCAGTTAAGGATGGTCACTTCCCGGAATGCCCAGGAACCTTAAGACTATAGGTAAAATGTAGAAACTGCCTTGGCTTGGCTTGCTAGACTCAAGTGATTTTTTAAAATCTGAGATTCCTTTGTAATCAACATGTAGAGAAAAATTTATTTCTAAAGAAAAGCTATATCGGTTATTAGCTTGTAGCTCGCTCTGTGCACTGTTTTCAGGTCTTCATTATCTAACTATGGACTTGACTAAATTCTGAATTTTTCTGGATTCCTCCAACCCAGCTTTCTTCCATAAAATGATTAAAAACAGGAATTGCTTTATTCCTGAAGTTGTAAGTTAAAACTCCTTTTTTTTTTTTTTTTTTTTGAGACAGAGTCTTGCTCTGTCACCCAGGCTGGAGTGCAGTGGTGAGATCTTGGCTCACTGCAACCTCAGCCTCCTGAGTTCAAGCAATTCTCCTGCCTCAGCCTTCCAAGTAGCTGGAATTACAGGCACCTGCCACCACACCTAACTAATTTTTGTATTTTTTTTTAGTAGAGATGGGATTTCACCATGTTGGCCAGGCTGGTCTCTGGCTCCTGACCTCAGGTCATCTACCCGCCTCTGCCTCCCAACGTGCTAGAATTACAGTCTTGAGCCACCGTGCCCGGCCCAAACTAAATTTTAAGGGACAAGTCTTGTGCTTGATGTATGGACCAAATAAAGAATTCACTAAACCACCCAGTGCCATAACCAGAGACATTCAAACTAAACCAGCCTAAGAAGTTGACATTTTCACACTGTAGATAGCCCTTTCCCAAGGTGCTGGGACAAGACTTCATATTATAATGAGACTCCTAACCCTTCTTAATGCCTACCTTTTTCACTAGACAGAACCTGAAACCACAATACCCTGCTGCAAATCCTTTAATCTACCTAATGGGTAATTTTGACAGTATCCCTAACACAACTTCTTATTATAGTTGTGCTAGCAGTTAGTTGCTCTTTTGGAGTTGGCAGTCTCTGCTTTAATTCAACCCAGTCATAAAATGATACTCAGCCACAACAGGTCTCATTCAGTTCCCTCACAGTCTTTGATTTGTTTAGTTAGTTTCCCTTAGCCTTGGGCTCTTGGTTCAAAACCCTTGTACAAAGTAAATTTATTATACTGTTGCTCATTATTTTTTTCATATTCCAATCCTTAAACTTCATTCTTGTTGCCTGTTTAATCTCTGTAAAGCCAGTTCTCCCAACAGGATAATGTTAACCCAAGGCTTTGAGATGATTGCTAATACCCGTGGAACTAATATAAGGAAACTCAGTGCTTGACCCCAGACAAGCCTTCCCTAAGAAAATTTTTCCTTCTGGCCTTTTTGTTCCTCAAATGTAGCCTGGGTCCCTGACATAGATTCCTATACCTTCTCCCCAGTGTGGGACAGAAGCTGGGACAGGACCATCCCAGTACAGAGGAACAGTGAAGCTTGACTTCAAGATGCTTCACTGATGCTTCCAAATAAATATCTTGGTAAGAAGGAAATAGGAAAGCTGATTAAATGCATTTTTGTCATATCCAACTGAATCAGAGTCAGGGGGCCAGGGGAATAAAGCACTTGGACCTCATAGCTCCTGCTCTCCCCAAAATTGAATTTTCTTCAAGCCCAGCTTCTGAAACAGACTACTGTAACCCTTAGACCAGTTTTACATGGTAGCTGCTGAAATGACCTGCTGTGACTCTAAGATTTGTTTTACCTACCACCATCAGCCACCAATCAGCCTGACAGCTCCAAAAGCTTCTCTAGTGCCAATGAGCTTTCTTTCAAAACAGTAGATAATGTTTCTTTTTTTCTTTTACTTTTTCGAGACAGGGTCTAGCCAGGCTGGAGTGCAGTGGTGCGATCATGGCTCACTGCAACCTCTGCCTCACGAGCTCAAGCAATCCCCCAGTCTCAGCCTCCCGAGTAGCTGGGACTACATGGTAGTGCCCCCATATCCAGCTAATTTTTGTATTTTTTGTACAGATGGGGTTTCACCATGTTGCCCAGGCTGGTCTCAAACTCCTGGGCTCAAGCAATCCACCTGCCTTGGCCTCCCAAAGTGCTAGGATTACAGGTGTGAGCTGTTGTGCCTGGCACATTTCTCTTTCTAATAAAACCTTCTGCCTTCTCTCTCTTCTCTGGATGTACCACTCCAGTATGTGTGCATGCCTCAAATGGCTATTCTGTGATTCCCAAAAGAAATGCTTAATTTAGAGATGCGTCCTTATATTTATTTTGATTTTAGCACTCCAGTGCAACTCTAAAAAATGTGCTAATTTACTGTTTTGTCCAATTCAACCAGCATGTTCCCATTACTACTAAAAGCAGACACTGTGCTTGGCACTGTGGGGGAACAAAGATGATTAAGATATGTGTTCAGGCCAGGCGCTGGTTCACGTCTGTAATCCCGACACTTTGGGAAGCCAAGGCGGGCGTGTTACCTGAGGTCAGGACCTCAAGACCAGCCTGGCCGACATGGTGAAACCCCATCTCTACTAAAAAAATACAAAAAATTAGCTGGGCATAGTGGCGGGTGCCTGTAATCCCAGCTACTCAGGAGGCTGAGGCAGGAGAATCGCTTGAATCCAGGAAGTGGAGGTTGCAGTGAGCCAAGATCGCACCATTGCACTCCAGCCTGGGTAATAAGAGTGAAACTCCATCTCAGAAAAAAAAAAAAGATACTGTGTTCAAAAGGAAACTGACACTATCAGCTCTCTCAAAACGAGGAAGCTTTTAAGAAGAACTTACCTGGGGAGCTGATGCCACAGGCAATTTAGCAAGACTAAGCATAAGCAAATCCAACCCATAGTTCAGAACGAAGAGTTGCTCCTAGTCTCCCAGGCTGGAGGGTTAGCCAGAAGGGGCTCAACTGTCGACGGAAGGGTAGCTGAGAGATGGGAGGGGGAATAGCTACTCTACCCACTTCTACTACCACTGGGCATATTCCACCAAAGAGAAGCTTTTTGAAAAACATTGGGTAACATGTTGACAGGATGGTTTTTGAAGCTACCATGAAAAATCCATTAATGCAAACAAGTCCCAGACACACACAGAGAAGGCAGATGAAGAGTGAGCAGCACCTTTTTGGAGTTTTCAGGAACCCCACTAGGCACACACCCTACCCTATTTCACCCTCAAGTTGTCCTTTTTATTTTAGAACCTGCTTATACCTCTGTTGTTTGGGGATTGTGAATCCTTGTGGTCATGTTGCAGTGATAGCTTTCCTTTTATTTATTTGTTTTCCTGCAAAATGATGGGTTTTGGTAGATGAGCTTTGAGTGCAGCTGAGATGGGTGAGAGTGAAGAGTCAGGAATCATCGGTCAGGGAGGAGGGAACTTTATCACTTTGGGACAAAGGCCCTGTGCTGAGATGAAGCAAAACATGGCCAAGAAATTGAGGGAAGGCCAGTGAGGCCAGAGCCCAGGGTGGAGACAGAAATTATGCTGAGAGATGACTCAGAGAGATGGGCAGAGGCTGAACCATATGAGATTCGAAAGGTCAGGGAGGTCTGTTTTTAACTCAAGGGAAACTAGATACTATTGAAGTATCTGTACATGGAGGAATGACATGATGATAACCGCTTTTCCAAAATCACAGTGCTGATGAGTGGGGAATGCCCTGGAGTGAGGGTGACCAGAAAGACTGCAGGGATACCGGTTATAACACAGTTATGCAGGCAAGAGATAATGAGCTGGGTGTGGGAAAGTAGACAAAGAAAAGCAGTAAAGCAGCAGATTTAAAAGATATTTAAGAGATAGTATCATCAGGATTTGGTGAGAGGCTGGATGTTGGAGGCGAGGAAGAGGGAGGTATTATGGTGATTCCTGAGTTTCCAACTTGGGTAACTGGGTGAGTGGATGGAGGTGCCAGCCACAGACACAGTGACAACAGAGGGCTGGGTGTAGAAGGGAAGATCAAGTTCCATATCTGACAAGTTAAGTTTGAGGTGTCGTTGAGATGTGCAAGTGTGTGTGATGAGGAAACAGATCTATCATCTCTGTAGCTTTTTCTTTTCCAGAATGTCATGTAAATGGAAACATAGAGGTGTAGCCTTTTCAGATAGGTCCCTTTCCCTGGGAAATACGTATTTAAAATTCATCCATGTTTTTGCAACATTTTACTTATTTTTATTGCTAATTAATTTTATTTATCATTTATTTTTATTGCTAAATAACATCCCATTTTATAGATGTATCACAGTTTATTTACCTGTTGGGGGACATCTTGGTTGCTTGCAGTTTGGGGAAATTCTGAATAAAATTGCTACAAACATTTGTAGGGATAATTTGTGGACACATAAAGCAGTTGAGTAAATACCTAGGAGAATGGCTACTGAGCCTCCTAGTAAGACGATGTTTAGCTTCGTGAAAAATTGCCGACCTGTCTTCTGAAGTGGTTGTACCATTCTGCATTCTCACTAGTAATGAATGGGAGTTCCTGTTGCTCCACATACCTGGCAGCAACAGGCATCATCAGTTCTCTTTGGCCTTTAGCTACTCTAATAGGTATGTAGTGTTAACTCATTGTTGTTTAAATTTGCAATTCCTTAAATTATGTTGAGGGCTGAGCATTTTTTCAGGTGCTTAGTTGCTACCTGTATGTCTTTTTTTGTGTGTGTGAAGAGTCTGTTCAGATCTTTTGCTTATTTTTAAATTAGGTTGTTCGTTTTCTTGTTATTGAATTTTAAGAGTTCTCCGTATATTTTGGATACAAATCTTTTACCAGATACGAGTTTTGTAAATATGTTGTCAGTCTCTGCCTTATATTTTAAACTGTGTCTTTCTAACAGTAGAAGTTTTTAATTTTAATAAACTCCAACTTGTCAGTTTCCCCCATGTATCATGCTTTTGGTGTTGTAGCTATAAACTTATTGCAAAATCCAAGGTCACCTAGATTTTTTCCTATATTTTGTTCTAGGAATTTTAGAGTTTTACATTTTATATTTAGGTTCATCACCAATTTTGAATCAATTTATGTGGAAGATGTATCTGTGCCTAGGTTACTTTTTTGTTTTCTTTTTGCATATGGAAGTCCAATTGTTCAAGCACCAATTTTTAATTGCCTTTGTCCTTTGTAAAAAAATCAGCTGATTATGTTTGTGTGGGTCTATTTCTGGGCTCTCTATTCTGGTCTCTTGATCTGTGTGTCTCATTTTCACTGTTTTGTTTACCATAGCTTTACAGTTAGTCTTGATACTGGATTGTGTGAGTCCTCCAACTTTGTTCTTTTTCAGTATTGTATTGGCTATTCTAGATCCTTTGCCTTTCCATATACATTTTAAAATCAGTTTGTCAATATCTATACAATATTGTAGCATTTTGATTGTTATTACATAGAGTCTATAGATCAAATTGGAAAAACATGAATGTTGAGTCTTTCAATCCATGAACATGGAATATCTCTTCTATTTAGATCATTAAATTTTTCTTTTAATAATGTTTCAGAATTTTAAAATATACAGATCCTGTACATATTTTGTTAGATTTATAGCTAAATAGTTCACTTTTTGTTGCTATTCTAAATGATATTTTGAAAAAAACACTTACAATTCTAATGTTTGTTGATAGTATACAGGAAAGCAACTGATTTTTGTATATTGACCTTGTATCCTGTGACCTTGATATACTTACTTATTAATTCTAGGAGGTTTTTGTTGCAGAATTTTAGGGTTTTTCCATAAATAATTATGCCATCAGTGAATAAAGATGGATATAACTTTTATTTCTTTTTCTTGTCTTACTGTGTAGTTAGGACTTCCAATACAATGTTGAATAGGGTGGTGAAAGAGGATGTCCTTACCTCGTTCTTGATCTTAGTCTCACCATTAAATATGATGTTAGCTGTGGATTTAGATGTTCCATGTTGAGCTGAGGAAGTTTTCCTCTACTCTTAGTCTGTTGAGAATTAGGTTGTTTTTTGTTTCTAATGATGATGGATGAGTATTGGATTTTGTTGAATGCTTTTTATGCATCAATCGATATAATCATATGACTTTTCTTCTTTAGCCTCTTGATATAATGGATTACATTGACTGATTTGCAAATGTTGAACTATCTTTGCATGCTTGGAATAAAGTTCACTTGGTTGTCATGTGCAATTATTCTAATATATAGTTAATTTGATTTGCTAATATTTTGTTGATTTTTTTTGTCTATGATGTTCATAGGAGGTATTTCTCTGACTTTTGTTATAATGTCTTTATTTAGTTTTGGTATTAGGATAACGTTGGCCTCATAGAGTGAGTTAAGAAGTGTTCTCCCTGCCTCTATTTTCTGAAACAGATTTCTGGAGAATTGGTAGTATTTCTACGTTAAATATTTGGTAGAATTTATCGGTAAATATATCTGGGCCTGGTGTTTTCTTTTTTGGAAGGTCTTCAATTACTGATTTAATTTCTTTAATACATATAGGGCTATTCAGGTTATCTATCATTTTATAGTCTTTGTAGTTTGTGTCTTTCAAGGAAATGGTTCATTTCATCTAAGTTATTCAATTTGTGTACACAGAGTTGTTCCCTTCTCAGTCCCTTATTATCCTATTGATGTCCATGGGATCAGTAGTGGTGACCATTCTTTAATTTCTGACATTGGTAATTTGTATATTCCCTCCTTTTTTTATTTGCTCAGAGGAGAAAAAAAAAAAACTCCTTAAATAATGAAATTACAAACTACAAGATCAGATTTTACAGTGTTTTGTAGTATTTGGCTCTTGATACATCACATGTTTCAGGGACATAATAATTGCATAATTTGATGGTTTATTACATCTCAAAATGAGAAAAGTTTGGGGGCTACAATTACTTAATCTTAAGAAGTTTAGAATTTTAGCTTTCAGGAAGTCATTTAACAAATAAGTGAGCATCTGCTTTGTGGGGCAGTCACTGTGCTGGGCCCTGGAATACACTGGTGGGCAAAGTAGACATGGTTCCTATTTTCATACAGACTGGGCTAACATGAATCAAATGATGTCTCAAATAAAGGAAAAGTTGCTGCTGTGATACGTTATATAAAGGAGAAAGGTGTGAGGTCTGTGATATCAATGAGTAGAGGAATTTGACCTAGTCCAGGAAATCAAGGAAGACTTACCCAGGAAGAGACAATTGAGCTGAGGTCTGAGATTGAGTAGAAGTTAGCTGGGCAGACATTGAAATGGGACTATGCCAGTACGCCTGCAGTTGTGAAAGAAGGTCAGTGTGTTTAGGGGGTGGAAATGAGGGGTGGGAATCTGGCGGAAGGTAAGGGTGGGGAGGAGCAGGGCCTGATCGTGTGGAGTTCTGCCATTATCCTAAGAGCAGGGGAGTTTTGCCTTCATGCTAAGACTGATGCAAATCACTGAGGCTGCTTTCCATCTCCTGTCTCTTCTCAGAAGGAACCAAGGGCTGGGAGGGAAAGAGAAGACAGAACTTGGGTTTGTTCCTTACTGTTTTCCTCATTTGGCCGTCTCTGTGGGGCACACTCATGTCGTATTTTTTTAATTATACTTCAAGCTCTGGGGTACATGTGCAGAATGTGCATGTTTGTTACATCGGTATACACCCAGTCATCTACATTAGGTATTTCTCCCAATGCTATCCCTCTCTTAGCCCCCTACCCTCCACCGGCCCTGGTGTGTGATATTTCCCTCCCTGTGTCCATGTGTTCTCATTGTTTAACTCTCACTTATAAGTGAGAACATGCAGTGTTTGGTTTTCTGTTCTTGTGTTAGTTTGCTGAGAATGATGGTTTCCAGTGTTTATTGCGGCACTGTTCACAATAGCAAAGACTTGGAACCAACCCAAATGGTCATCAATGATAGACTGGATCAAGAAAATGTGAAATATATACACCATGGAATACTATGCAGTCATAAAAAAGGATGAGTTCATGTCCTTTGCAGAGACATGGATGAAACTGGAAATCATGTAGTGTTTCAAAATAAATATTTTTATTAAGGTATAATTAACAGTAATAATCACCCATTTATAAAGCACATTTTGAGGGGGGTGATGAAAAGAGATTGGTTAATGGGTACAAAAACCCATTTAGATGGAAGGAGTGAGTTCTAGCGTTTGATAGCACAGGAAGGTGACTGTAGTTCACAACAGTATATTGTATATTTTTAAATAGCTGGAAGAGATGATTTGAAATATTCCCAACACAAAGAAATGATAAATGTTTGAGGTGATAGACATCCTAAATACTCTGATTTGATAGTTCATTACACATCGTATGTGTTATTAAAAGATTGCACAAACCCCATAAATATGTATAATGATTATGTAACAAAAAAATTTTAAAAAGAATGCAATCCAATGACTTTTAATAAATGTTCAGAGTTGTGCAACCACTATCACAGTCCGGTGGTGTCCATTTCTATCACTCAACAAGTTCCGTGTGTCCATTTATAGTTCATCCCCACCCTCCGCAACTCCCCAGTATCCCAGGCATTCACAGGGCTGATGTCTGTTTCTATAAATTTGCTTTTTAAATGTTTGGCATTTCATATAAAGGGAGTCCTCCTACATGTGGTCTTTTGCATCTGGACTGTTAGCATAAAATTTTAAAGGTGCATCCTCGGTAGTATGAGTCAGTAGTCCATTCCTTTTTATCGCTGAGATACTTCATTTGTGTATTCACTTGCCAGGTGATGGTCATTTGTGTATTCACTTACCAGGTGATGGACATTTGTGTATTCACTTACCAGGTGATGGACATTTGTGTATTCACTTACCAGCTGAGGGACATTTGTCTTGATCCCACATTTTGGCTATGATGAATAATGCTGCTATGAACGTTTGAGTGTGAATCTTTTTAAGGTCACATATTTTCATTTCTCTTGGGGATTTTCCTGGTCATGAAATTGCTGGGTCTTATGGTAAGTTTGTGTTTAGCTTTTTAAGAAACTGCCACACTGTTTTCTCAAAGTGATTGTATCATTTTACATTCCTACATTTCCAACAGTGATATCTGAAGTGCCACATGCACACGAAGAGGGAAACAACAGACTCTGGCCTACCTGAGGGTGGAGCGTGGGAGGAGGAAGAGGGGCGGACAAAATAACTATTGGGTACTAGACTTAGTACCTGGGTGATGAAATAATCTGCACAGCAAACCCCTGTGACATAAATTTACCATATAACAAACTTGCCTGTGTACCCCTGAACCTAATAAAAGTTTAAACAAATACAAAAAAGTGATGTCAAAATGAGACCACATCTTCCAAACACAAAGAAAAATTATTTTGAAAAATTTGCCAATTCTGAAAGTCCGGTATCATCTACTTGTCAAGAATAAAGTCATTGTTATGAAAAAAATGTCTACAAGAGTTCCTGTTTCGCCACATCCTTGACATTGGTATTGTCATTTTTTTGAAAATTGTAGACATCATGTGGGTATGTATTGGCATCTCATTGTGATTTTAGTTTGCATTTACTAATTAGTTGAGTATGTCTTTATGAATGACTTAGCCATCATATACTCTTTCTTTGGTGAAATGTCTATCCAAGTCTTTGGCCCATTAAAAAAATTTTTTTGCTATCTTATTATATTATTGAGTTGTAAGTATTCGTGATATATTCTGGAGACAAATCCTTTACCAGATACGTGATTTATAAGTACTTCCTCCCAGTGTGTGGCTTACCTTTTCGGTTTTTTTTTTTTTTTTTTTTTTTTGAGATGGAGTCTCTCTCTGTCGTCTAGGCTGGAGTGCAGTGGCACGATCTCAGCTCACTGCAACCTCCACCTCCCCGGTTCAAGCAATTCTCCTGCCTTAATCTCCCAAGTAACTGGGACTACAGGCATGCACCACCATGCCCAGCTAACTTTTGTAGTTTGAGTAGAGACAGGGTTTCACCATATTGGCCAGGCTGGTCTTGAATTCCTGACCTCGTGATCTGCCCGCCTCGGCCTCCCAAAGTGCTGGGATTACAGGTGTGAGCCACTGCACCTGGCCATCTTTTCATATTCTTAATGGTGTCCTTTGAAGCAAAAGTTTTAAATTGTGATAGAGTAATTTACTGATTTTTTTTTTCTTTTATAAATCATGTTTTTGGTGGCATTTCTAAAACTCTTTGCTTAACCCAAGGTCATCAAGATTTACCCCTTTGTTTTCTTCTAGAAGTTGTATAGCTTTAGGTTTTTCATTGAAGTCTTTGATCCATTTTGAGTTAATTTTTGTGTCTGTATAAAGTGAGGGTTTATGGGCATGTGGATTTCCAACTGCCTCAGCACCATTTGTGGAAAAAGTTATCCTTTCAATGAATTGTCTTGGTATCTTTGTTGAAGATTGATTGACCACAAATTGAAGGGATTATTTTTGGACCCTCAAATCGTTTCATACAGATGGATTTATATGCCTCTCTTTACACCAGTGTTGCACTGTCTTGATTAATGTGGTTTTCTAGTAAGTTTTAAAATTGGGTAGTATAAGTCTTCTTACTTTATTCTTTTTCAAAATTGTTTGGTCTTGTGCTTATTTATTGTGTGGGGCCCTGGACAAGGGCAAAGAGAGGCCCCAAAGGGCAGGGAGGAAAAAGGATGGGCAGAGGACAATGGGGTGGGAGGGCCCCAAGGAAAAAGCATGGCCCTTTTCACAGCGGGAATCCCACTTCCTTCCCTGGCAGCTGCCCAGGCCAGTGTGGTTGTGTCCAGAAGGTCACTTTAGGATCACTGCCAGCAGTCACTATAGCAACAGCAGGTCACATCAGCCATGGATTACTAGGGGCTCAGAACAAATGCAGCAGTGACAGGCTCAGGGTTACAAACATACTCTTTGCCTTTAGGATGCATCCATGGTCCTGAACTCTGTCTCTGAGACCCCATGACCTGGGCCCTGGCCACCCCATGACTGCATTTCCTTGACTCTCCTCCTCACTCAGCTGCCTTGGCCACACCAGCCTAATTAGTGTTCCTTAAACACATCTTGATGGGCCTCTCTCAAGGCCTTACAAATCCTGGTCCCTCTATTGGTTTTGCACCATCCCTGTTTGCTCTGTTACGTCCTTATAGCAGTCTCTCATGAGATTGTTGGTTATATGAGACCTGGTCTATGTTGTCCTCAGCTGTGGCCCTGTGTCTAGTGTAGAGCTTGGCATAGAGGAGCCACCTGATAAACACTTGCTGAATGAGTGATTGAATGAATGAATGAATGAATGAAAGAAACATTTATGCCTTTTAAGAGCTTATGAAATACATCTTATCTTCATTTCATCATTGAAGAAACAGGCTCAGAGAGGTGAAGCCATTTACTCATCTGCTAGGGTCACATAGCAGATTAAGAACAGAGCTGGGACTTGAACTCAGACACAGAAAGAAGTCCTGCAAGCATCATTCATGGGGAAACAGGGAGAAGGGAACTCCAAACATTGGCCTCTCCATCCTCATCCCTCATCTCTTGCTCTACCCCTTAAACCACACCCCATTCTCCAGCCATCCTGACCATGTGCTCTTCCTTGAAGAGGTCAAAATGCTCCCAAGCCTCTGAGCTTTGCACATGCTGTTCCCTCTACTTGGAGTGCTCTTCCCACTATGTCCCCTGACAAATCCCTATTTTCCCTTCTTGCTGAGTTCAGTGTCACTTCTGTGAGGCTTCCTTGACCTCCCTGGGCCTTGACCTCCCTGGGCAGCTTCAGACAAGCCCTGCCCAGAGCTCTTCTAGTACCTCCCACTGTGCCAGACTTACCTGTTCTCGTGTGCTCCTTACCCACCAGGCATAGGGCTCCTGGAAGACTGTGCTAAACAGTCTAAATAAATATTCCTGGGTGTCTAAATGAATGAAAGATTAATGGATGAGTGAAGGCACTGGGATATGAAACAGTGAAGGGGCCTCTGCAGCCACCTCCTGTCCTCCTGAAGGTTGAACATCTAGGGTCACCAACCCCAAGGTGACTTACAAACAGGGACTTCAGGGATTAGAAATGCCATGAAAAGACTTTTCTTTTTCATTTTTTTTTTTTTGAGGTGGAGTTTCGCCAGGCTGGAGAGCAATGGCGTGATCTCAGCTCACTGCAACCTCTGCCTCCCAGGTTCAAGTGATTCTCCTGCCTCAGCCTCCCAACTAACTGGGATTATAGGCATGCACCACCACGTCTGGCTAACCTTTGTATTTTCAGTAGAGAGCTGGTTTCACCATGTTGGTCAGGCTGGTCTCGAACTCCTGGCCTCAGGTGATACACCTGCCTTGACCTCCCAAAGTGCTGGGATTACAGGTGAGCGCTGCCATGCCCAGCCATGAAAAGTTCTTTCATCTGTCTTGGCCGGCCAGCCCCTAAGGACGCTGACTTCTAACAGCAACAACCAGAGTGACCTGGCAGCCCAGGCATCGCGTGCTCAGCGTGAGCCGGGACCTGTGCAGGGTTGTCCTGAGCACCCACTGCAACCGATGGCGTGCCTGCTTGTATCTTCATTTTATTTATCTTTTTATTGTGCTTAGTTTTCTTCATACAAAGAAATACACGCTCATTACCCAGGAGGAAGAGGTTGCAGTGAGCCAAGATCGCACCACTGTACTCTAGCCTGGTTGACAGAGCAAGACTCCGTCTCAAAAAAAAAAAGTGGCCGGGCACGGTGGCTCACGCCTATAATCCCAGCACTTTGGGAGGCTGAGGCGGGTGGATCATGGGGTCAAGAGCTCGAGACCATACTGGTCAACATGGTGAAACCCCGTCTCTACTAAAAATACAAAAAAATTAGCTGGGCATGGTGGTGTGTGCCTGTAGTCCCAGCTACTTGGGAGGCTGAAGCAGGAGAATTGCTTGAACCCAGGAGGCAGAGATTGTGGTGAGCCGAGATCGTGCCATTGCACTCCAGCCTGGGTAACAAGAGCGAAACTCCGTCTCAAAAAAAAAAAAAAAAAAAAAAGAGAAATATATGCTCATTAAAAAAAACTTCAAACAGCAGAGAAAGTGAGAGCCCCCATCATCTCAGACCTTATTCCCACTTTACAGGTGAGAAAACAGAGGCTTGTGGTACTTTCTACATGACACAGCCTCATTCCTTATGAGCACAAAGCTGGGCTCTTTGTTTGCCTGGTGTCACACCAGCAGCAGTTCCATGACTGAAGGAGGGAGGAACCAAGACCTGGGGAGGTCTCAGGAAGCTGGAAGCAACTGGCTCACATATGAGGATTTGTCTTCCGAGTTGGCACCAGCAGGCCAGTATTCACCGAGGATTCACAGAGGAGCCTTTTTCCCCACTCAGGGATGCCAGAGAAGAGCGGTAATCTTCGCAAAATCTAAATAGCATTGTCTCAAGTGAACTAGAGGGTGGGCTCTGTCCATAAATCTCGGGGTGATGAATTACCTGTGCAGGTGCCTCTGCCTCCAGCATCCTTGCTCAGGACCAGAAGTGGGGTAATTACTTCTCTGGCGGTGGTTATCTGGAGTGAGCTGGTCCATTTTTCTTTTTTATTGCTGTTGGATTTCATGGAAGTGTCAGCTGCACACACCACAACTCCTTTATCTAAATGTTGGATTTATTTGATGACTCCTCTAGGTCTGGTGACAGGGGCAGAGCGGGCCCAGCAGTAAGAACTGGGTCCTTGAGCTCTGCCCAGGGCTTCTTTCAGAGGGTGTGGTGGGCAGGCGCTGGAGAGCCAAAACCTTCCTCCCCATCAGTGGCCTCGTAAGTGTCCTTCCCTTTCCCTTCCCCTGCTCTGGGGTCTGGCTTTGCCCAACTCAAGGCAGGGAAAATGGACTGAGGTGTAGCCTTCTCAAACTTGGGAAATGTTGTCTCTTCTGAGCAGCATGTACAAGGCTGCAGTTTGAGGTTCAGTTTGTAAAGGAAGACAGGAGACTCTATTGAGGTGGCCACTGGCAGACCCACCCCACTCAGGAATGTAGATAAGGGGAGTGTTTGTGGGAACTGAGGTGGGACTGGCAGTGGGAATGGGAAGGAGAAGGGTCCATTTTGCCCTTTTCACTATCCCTCCCTCACCCAAGACCTCCTTTCTTTCCCGTCCATCTTTCTCAACCTTGGCACTGACGTGTGGCTCTTTTCTTGCCTTGATCTGGATCTCCCACAGTGCCTTCTTGACTCATGTCTTAGCTCTGGGATCCCTCGAGCTGGTGAGGCCATGGAATATTTACATAATTAGTTAATGTTTACATTGGCAGAGGCTTATCCATCCATGGTGACTACCGCTGGTCTCCTTGTTCATTCATTCATTCATTCATTCGTTTATTGAATATTCACTCGGTGATGGTCACTGTGCTAGGTGCTGGAGATATAACAGGGAGCAGAATCAGATATGGCTGCTGCCCTCCTGGAGCTTTGACTACAGTGGAAACAGGCAATATCAGAAATAAATCGTAAATGCATGCACAGTTACTGCTGTCGTAAGTGGTCAGGGAAAATTCTCTTGAGGAAGTGAGGAAGAGGAGTTTCTCAGGTAAGAGGAGGGAAAAAAGTATTCTAGGCAAAATTAATAGCATGTCCAAAGGCTCTGGGGTGACAGGTCAGCATGGCCAGGAGGCCAGTGTGTATG
Source organism: Aotus nancymaae (assembly GCF_030222135.1). Lineage (NCBI taxonomy): Eukaryota > Metazoa > Chordata > Mammalia > Primates > Aotidae > Aotus > Aotus nancymaae. Next base: position 26,192,857 of record NW_026988467.1, read on the forward strand.
GAGCAGATAAAGTGAGGAGCAGTGGGTGACGTGAGGCTGGGGCAAGCTTGGGCCCAGGAGACGTTCTGTTTCTCTAACCAGGGCTTCAGGGAGCCTTTGAAGGCATCAGAGCAGGGAGCTTAGAGCCCGGCAGTCAGGCAGTCTCCCAGATCCTACTCCACTTCTAGGGAATTGCCAAGGCCATTGTGATTCCTTGCTGTCCCCATTGAAGGTGCTTCTGTCACCAGGGTGCTGGGGTGGTAGTGGCTTGGTTTCTTCAACCAATTTGTTTCCTGGGATCCCAAATGTCTGAATTTGGAGAGGTCACCACCAGAGCCACGGCAGCCTATGGGGCAGGAAAGAGTATCCAGTGAAAAGCATCGGCTGCCACAACAAATCCGACTCAAACCTTCACTGTCAAGGCCTGAGTACTGGACAGGCCGTGGTTGCTAAAGCCCTTCCCTTGGCAGCAGCTGTGACCGCATTTGTGGTTGGAAATTGTCCCCATTAGCACTTACTGACCTCACTTATGTCTAATAACTGAGTGTAAAGTCTTCTCTGTATTAAACTGGGCAGTTTGAGCCTTGTCGTAAAAAGAGAAAGATCAATCCTCTCAGGGCACAAAGAGCGAAAGCACTTTCTCTTTTGGGAAACCACTCACCCCCATTCCAGGAAGGTCTGGGGTGGGTTCTCCTGGGAGCCCGGCAGACACTCTGCCTGCCTTACCTCTTCCCTGGGTTCCAGGGTGGCCTCCCGAGGGGAGGTGGGGGAAGGGTGCACTTGAGCTGGCTGGGCCCGGGAAGACCTTCAGCCCACCTGCTCCCGCAGTCAGTGGCCACGCTGCCGTTCTATTAATGGTGGGTATAGTGGAGACACCATTCTCTCCCTTCTGCCCTTTCCCCACTGACCCTTGAAATAGGAGCCTCCACCCTCTTGGGAGCACTGTCCAGGAACTTTTGCTTCAGTTCCCATCTCTCATTTGCACTTCTCCGAGGGAGGGGGAGGGACTTATCTGATAAATGACTTCAATTGACATTGCCATTCTGTAACCCACACGATTAAATTGTATTTGATTTTCAGCAATATCTGTCCTGTGGCTATAAGATAAATTCTTTTAGGGTTGTCATGGGATCCCTCTGGTTCTCAGATAATGAGTTTAAGGCGCTGAATTTTCACTTCTTTCTCTACATGATTTAGTGCATCCAGGAGCATCCATCACACACCCCAGTCCTTGAAATCGTCATTCTCACCACAGTGGCCCTGTTGGAGGGGCCCTCGTGCTCTGAGGCACTTGCTTCAGTTGGCACCTCCTCACAATCCACCAGTGGTGAGATGGTTCTGTTAATTGTGACCCGCTGCATGCTGAGATTAACCAGCAGCCCGCTTCCCATTAGCAAGGAGCTAGCACTGTGCTCACGTGCAAGGGTATGACCAAACCAATATCAAGATGCTGCCTTTGCCGCTCTGTCTCCTCAGGCCACTTCTGGCATCAATTCTGTCTCAGTAAGGATCCAATCAGGAGATAGAAGCCATGTCACAAATTTGAACAGGAAAAATTTACTATCTTCAAGAATTATTGACTAGTAAACTGCTAAGAGCATATAGAATACGAAGGGTCTAGAAACAGCAAATACAGAAAGCATCTGGTACCCTTAGCGCTAAGGATAAGTGAGTCAGAAAAGAAGGAGGAACTTAGAAGAGTCCTCTCCACCACTCCCCGCCAATGCTGAAATTCTGATTTCTTCAGAAGGTGTGACACATCTTCTGCCAATAGCCAAGAGAGTTTCTTCAGGGCTCAGCTAGAGCTGGTCCAGGTGGCGGGCAAGCTTACCACTCGTGGGGTGTGGTTTAGAGGGATCTCTGGGATCAGTCTGGTGGGTGGCCAGAAGCGTGGTGGTTGGAGCTTGGCTATGCAGGCCCTTCAGTGTGCCTTCTGGGTCTCCTACTGGGTGTTTCCTGGAAGTCAGCACTCCTGAAGCAGATGTGAAGTCATGTACCCTGCTGTGATGTTCCTGTTGTTTCCTTCCAGAACCATCCATTGACAAAGGTTACCATCAAGCCAACTGGCAAAGGAAAAATATTTACAGGTTGTAACTTTGCTATCCAAAAAAGAGCAAAGCTGGTCAGATTTGGAGTTGAGAGGCAGCACATGGATGCCGGGCACAACTGAGCATCACAGTGCAGGGAAAGGCTCACTGTGGCGTCAGACAGCTTGGGTCCACTTCGGGAGCTTCCCTTCGCTAGCTGAGTTATCCATCTCTCAGTATTGGTTTACTCATGTACAGAGGGTGAGTCTCATCAGAACTGTGCCAGAGGGTTAGGGAGGGGGTGTCTTGTGTAAAACATGTTTTCAGAGCTGTGAAATGAGAAATGGGTAGGAGGTGGCAATGGTGTGCATTCAGAATCATGGTGACGTCTCTATTTTCTTCTGGCTTTTTTCATACTTCACTTATGATCTCTTAACAATCACGTCAGTCCTGTAAATTATCATGGCCTTTGTATCTATAGTGACTCTCAGATATCAAGTAAATAAAACCACACCTTGAAGTGGCTTATACGGTAATGACGTTCATCAGTACACGTGATGAGAATCCAGGGGTGAATGAGATTTTGAGTTTGGTTGACTCTGTAGCCCAAGGGTCATTCTAGGATTGTAGGAGAATTAAGTAAGGTTCCCTAGCACTATGTCAATAGGATTCAAGGGCAGGGAAGGGAGGATCCTATTGACATAGTGCTAGGGAACCTTTGTTTATTCTGGTGTTTACTGAGCATTCAATTTGGCATGGTCTTGGGCAGACCCTTTAGCTTTTATGAGCCTCAGTTTGCTTATTTGCACAATTGGGTAACAACAGACCATACTTCCCAGGATGTTAAGAGGTTGAAAGAGATAATGAGACTGGATATTTCTGTATGGTGCCTGGCAGACAGGGAGCACTCAGTGAATGTCAGCTTAGCAGTGTTGGTGCTGTTGACATAGTTGGCGTTGTCTGAAAGCTGTTGGGTGGGGGATTCTACTTATTCTGTGTCATTCCTGGATGCAGAGCCCAGGCCTGCAAGAGGAACTTCCAGGAGGCACAGTCCAGCTCAGGATAAGGGACTTTACCATCTGGCGAGCTTCCAGGAGCAGGGCAGGGGTTGTTGCTTCTCCCCAGAGGTGTAGGAGCTGTGGCCAGGTGAGGTGTGGAGGGAGATGTTGAGGCAGAGACTTGGGCCCCACTGGAGTGGAGGCTACCAGCCTGGGTCGGGGAGTTATTGGGGATGAAGCATGATTGGAGCAAACACCACAGTTGCAGCTTTTGAGCACACATGGGGCTGATTTACAAGCTCTTGTTTGGTTACATGAGCATTCAAATAGCTTTCCTGGATACAACTAGACTGCTCATCCAGCTGGCAGCTGGTGGCTCCCAGCCTCAGACTTTGGCAAAGCCACCGGGCCATTCCTGGTCAGCTAGGCTGTGAGACATGAGACCCCTTCTCTCTGTATTTACTCAGCTCCATGCAGTGAGGCTGGGGAGAGGCTGGTCCACCTTGGAGAGTGTGTTGCAAACCAACCGGTTTTATCAAACCCTAACCTCACCTCTTCCAAGTCACGTAACCTCTCCAAGCCTCCGTCTCTCTTTTTATAAAATGGAAACTAGATCCACATGGGAACTTTTGTTGGGTCTTAATGTGTTTACATATGTAAAGTGAGCCCACTGACCAATGTGGAACCACAGAATGTGACCCTGTGTGGAAACAGGGTGTTTGTAGATGTTATTAGTTAAAATGAGGTCATACACGATGAGGGGGCCCCTGAATCCAATGACTGGTGTCCTTAGATGAAGGCCATGTGAAAACAGAGGGAGAGACTGGAGTGAGGCAGCTGCAAGCCAAGGAACTCCAGGAGCTGCTGACAACCCCAGGAGCTATGAAGACGCAAGTAAGCATCCTTCCCTAGCTCCTGCAGAAGGAGCGCAACCCTGCTGACACCTCGATTTCAGATTTCTGGCCTCCAGGACTGAAAGAGAATAACTTTCTGTTGTTCAGACCACACAGTCTGTGGTAATTTGTTGCAGAGCCCTAGAAAGCCAATACAGTGGGTCTATGCATTGGTGCTTGTGTGCTTTGAGGGGTGTGACCCTGACTACATGTCAGGCCCTGAGTTAAGCTATGTGCCTGGCACTCACTAAATGCTCTGTAAATGTTACTTCTCTATCTGTGATGAGTTATTGAGATCCGTGGTTGGAGAGGAGCGGAGAATAGTGAGGCTGTAATATGAGGGGAAGGCTCTGGGTTCAAATCTTTCTTCTGAAAAGTGCCAGCCATGCAACATTGGGCAGGTTACATAGCTCCTCTGAATGTCAATGGGATGGATGATAATACCTGATTCCCAGAGCAGATGTGAGACTCGGTGAGTTAAGGCTCTAAGGTACTTAGTGTAAGGGTTATTGCTGAGTTTAAAATGAAACTGAGACCAGCACAAGAAGATCCAATGCGAACTTATTCAGCTCCCTGGCGAGGTTCTGCAGTCCAACAGGAGGGGCGGGAGAAGTCGCGCGGACTCCTCTCCGATGTGGGATTTTATAGGGAGTGGAGGCGTTTGATTGGTTGTGGGAGAGCAGGACGTGGACGTGGCAAGTTGCTATTGTCAGGTAGGCGGGATTTCCGGTAAGCAGGCCACCCAGGGGAAGTGGGACCTGGACAGGGCAAAATGCTATTAGGCAGGTTTCGGAGGGGCTTCTTTTGAATTTTGGCAGGATTCTTCAATGGCTGGCTAGGTGCTGAGTGCCCAGCCTAGTGCCGAGTGCAGAAGTGGGCGAGGGATGATGTAGTTTCTAGGTGCGGGGGGGTGGGTGCGTGTCCGAGCTCCCAGCGAGGCGACGGGCCTTAGGGACACTTAGTGCAGTACTTGGCATACATTAAGTGCTGCATACATGTTGGCCGTTGCTATTATTTTCATTACAAGAGGCATGTAACTAGCTCACTAACTAGGTGACACTGGACAAATAACTTAACCAGCCCGAGCCTCAGTTTCTTTCCTTGTCTATGAAATGGGGATATAACAGGGCAGACCTCATAGGGTTGCCATGAGGTTGGACTGAATCATTGTGTGCAAAGCACTCAGCACAGCGCCTGTCCCATAGCCCCAAAGACAGAAAGAGTGACAGGAAGGGTTTTTGGGCTTGAATTGCTGCTTGGAGGAAGCTGCCTCCTGCTCGGCGGTGTTGGTGGTGGTGGAGGTGAGCACTGGGTCCCGAGGCCTCCCACAGGGCTGGACACTCAGCAGAGACACAGGAAATGGTAACTGACACCTGCGGAAGGTGGACATCGGACCGCAGCCCAGGCCCCCGCTGTGCTGATAAATTCCTGGTTCTCTTCTTTCCCTGCTCAGCCCCATGGACTACTCCATGAAGGGAGGCTGGGAAGGGAGTTTGGGCTGTGTCTGCTGGAGGTCGGAGAGGAAAAGGAGGTGTGGAGTCTGTAAGTGACTTCCCCAGGGTCACTCAGCTAGTTGATGGCAAGTGGGGCTCCTGGATCCTCCCAGGCCCCCATTTTCAGTGTGAGGCCCCCTGTTCTCTGGCTGCGTCCCAGAGCAGCCAAAATTGACTGAGGTCGGCTGCAGTTACGGTTGGCTTCTCTGCACCTGGGGCTCGCTGTGCTCATTTCCATCCTCTCAGCGCTTTGGGCCGCTTTTATTAGGAGATCTCCTCTCAGGAGTGACATGAAACATGTCTTGAAAGGATATGGGGTTTCCATGTTCTCCCTGTCTTGCCCATCATAACACATTTCCATTTCAATTGAGTTGCTTTACGAGTATCACATTTCAAAACCCGTAACGTTGAAGACCAGCTGGAAACACCGTTTTTGCGTTGCTGTCCTTCCTCAGCGCCTTTCCTCCTTGCCCTCCCTCCCCAGGTGTGGGGTGGCTTCTCTTCCAGGGCCCTGCTCCTCCACTTATTGCCCTGGTGGGTGTTCCCTCTCTCACTGGCCACTTCCTAGGTTTTCAAGACCTTGCACTGGCATTGCCTCCTCGGGGAAGACTGAGAAACAAGTCCTAGCCCGTGGAAAGCTGGGCTTTAACCCACTTCCGTCTGACCCAAAGCCTGAACTCTTAACTGCCTCCCTCTCCACCCTCCACCAGGACCCCGGAAGATGCAGTTGATGACAATGGTGGAAATGGCAGTGGTGTAGCTAATGAAGTGGAGATGATGATAAGTTGAATTGTGTCCCCTCTGTCACCAAAAAATACATGTTCAAGCCCTAACCCTCAGTACCTTGGAATGTGACCTTATTTGAAAATAGGGCCTTTACAGAGGTAATCCAATTAAAATGAGATCATTAGGGTGAGCCCTAATCCATCATGACTGATGCTCTTTTTTTTTTGAGACGGAGTTTTGCTCTTGTTGCCCAGGCTGGAGTGCAGTGGTGCAATCTCAGCTCACAGCAACCTCTGTCTGGGTTTGAGCAAATTTCCTGCCTCAGCCTCCCGAGTAGCTGGGATCACAGGCATGCACCACCATACCTGGCTAATTTTTTTTTTTTTTTTGAGGCAGAGTCTTGCTCTGTCATCTAGGCTGGAGTGCAGTGGCACGATTTCGGTTCACTGCAGCCTCTGCTTCTCTGGTTCAAGCAATTCTCCTGCCTCAGTCTACTGAGTAGCTCAGACTACAGGCACCTACCACCATGCCTGACTAATTTATGTTTTTTTAGTAGAGGTGGGGTTTCACAACCATGTTGGCCAGAATGTTCTCGATCTCCTGACCTTGTGATCCACCTGCCTTGGCCTCCCAAAGTGCTAGGATTACAGGCGTGAGCCATCGCACCCGGCCTAATTTTGTATTTTTAATAGAGATGGGGTTTCTTTATGTTGGTTAGGCTGGTCTCGAACTCCCGACCTCAGGTGATCGACCCACCTTGATCTCCCAAAGTGCTGGGATTACAGGTGTGAGCCATTGTGCCTGGCCAACTGATGTTCTTATAAAAAGAGGAAATTTGGACACAGAGATGATACAGAGGGGAGATGATGTGAGGAGACATGGGGAGAAGAAGGCCAAGGAATGTCTGAGGTTACCACCAGCTTGCAGAGAGGCCTGAACAGATCCTTCTCCAGAGTCTTCAGAGGGAGCATGGCCCTGCCTACACCTTGATTTGGGACTCTGGCCTCCTGCTTCCGGGAGAAAATACTGTTGTTTTAATTGTACCTTATTGCAGCATCCTGGGCAAACTAAAGCAGTGATGATGACAAAAAGGTGGTGACAGTTGTAAGGGACTGTGCAGAGATGCAGCTGCAAAGGGGCTGCACAAGCCAGAACCAGCCCCCCTCGCACCTGGGTGGGGCCACATGACCAGTTCTCACTGGTGGGTTGGGGGAAGCAATGTGTGTGTCTCTTTTGGGCCAAGGTCATTAAGAAGCAGGTGTGATTTCTCCACTCTCTTTTCCCTCCGCCAGGGGAAGCAGAAGAATCTGAGGCCTTGGAGGAAGGCAGAGCCATGAACCATAGATAAAAGGAGCCTGGATCCCTGAATCACTGTGTGGAGCGATGCCACCAGCTGGCCAGCAGTGTTGGGGGAGAGCATGGGGGTGGGGGAGGGGGAGGGAAGGTGGGAGGCCTGATGTGGCACTGACAGTGCAGTGAGTGAGTGCACAATGGGAAGATCTAACTTAGCCTGGGGATCGGGAAAGGCTTCCCAGAGGGGCTGATGCCTATGCAAGGTCTCGAAAAAGTAGAAAGTGCACTAGGCATAGGAAACAGCATGAGCAGAGGCCAGAGGAGAGAACCTGGTGCAATGGGGACCTTGAGATGGCCTGTGATAGGGAGAGGCAAGGTCAGAGGTCAGAGAAGTAAATGCAAGATGGGTCATGAGTGGCCTTGGTGCCGTGTGGGGGAGTTTGGGAATCACTCTGGGTGGCCATCAAATTCTTTTTTGAGCAGAAGAATCATCCAGTAATATTTGTGCGTTAGAGCCCCCTCTGACTGCTGGTGTGGGGCTGGATTAGGGATGGAGAGACTGAGAACAGTGTGGCCAGGATGGAGGCTGGCCCAGAGCACTGGGGCAGAAGGCACAGTGCAGAACTCCAGCAGGAGGGGAGGGGAGTCAGGATTTAGAGCTAACAGGTCTTGATGATTTGTTTGAGGGCAGAGTGAGAGGAAAGAAGAAAGGAAGGGCGATGTGCAGGTTTTGGGCCTGGGGTGTTGGAGCCACGTCTGAGATGCAGGCGAAGGAGGAGGAGGAGCAGGACTTGGACAGTGTCTCCCGTCTGGGCCGGAGTTTCCCCAGTTACGGTTACGTGTCCAGAATTACACAGACATAGGTGATACATAGGCCAATAGGTGGATTAGTTGAAGGGAACAGCAAGAGCAAACACACAGGCAGGGGCTTCAGAATGAGTGGCAGGTTTTGCTTGTGGAACTTCTGTCTCCTCCCCTGGGGTAGGGGCAGTTATGCCTGTCTTGTTCACCGCTGTATCCTTAACAACAGAGCCTGGCACATAATAGACACTCAATTAATGCTTGTGAGTGAATGGGAAAATGAATAAACAAATGAACTGCAGGTTGTTTGATTCGGCTGGAACTCAGACAAGTGGCAGGGACTCCTAGAATGATCAAATGGGGCCATATCATCGGAGATCCTGATTGCCTGGTGGGCTTATTTTTTATTCCATCAGTGACGGGTTTTGAGCTGAGGCAAGGCATGATGAGAAGAGACAGCCAAGTCCAGCAGCACGGCTCGGTAGGCAACTTGGGAACTGAGGAGAGGGACGTCATTGGTCTACAGCCCTTTACCGGTCTTTGGTGATCAGAGCCTCCTGGAATTCCCTAGTGGGTGACAATGAGGAAGAATGACAGTGGGTCTGGTCTGCTGCTCCCCACGCTGGCAGTGGAAAGAAATTGCTTCTCCCTGCTCCAGAGCCAGGTTCTGTTCTCTGCTTCCCCTCAGGTTCCATATGGGGCAGCAGCTTACTTTCCTGTTTCCAGCAAAGTCAGTCACCCTGTGAGGAGCAGCTCCATCCATCTTACCTGGAGCCAACCAGCCTTCTGCCCAATGTCCAGAGTAGAACCCAGGGAGGCAGGCTGTGTTCCTGACACCCGCTGGCTCTGCCTGCCTTCTCCCTTTGAAGGAGAAGCAGCTAGCGTGCTTCCCATCCGTGCTGGACAGAACCTGCTGGGGGCCCTCGCTGCAGCCAGGCTTGCTCCTATGGCCAGGCACTGGGGAGCACGTGCAGATCCCTCCCTGGCTGTGTCCCTCTGGAGGCAAGGGGCACAGGCAAATGATGCCAACACAGGCACACCCTTAGAGCCAGGCTGGGTGTCACAGCAAACTCTGGTGCTCACCACTGTGCAGCCAGCACAAAGGCAAGTGGCCACGAGGAGATGAACGAGCATCTCACATGGGTCCCTCCTTTCACTCCCCATTGCCCTGCCCATGTCAGGTCCCTGTGGGCTCCCACACAGACCTCCTGCCCCCCAGGACCTGCCCTCACGCTGCTGCCATATGCTGTTTCTCAGACACCGCCCTGACCACATTAGCCCCTTGCTTAGGAATATTTGAAGGCTCTTCTACCAAAGGGAGCCACTCAGCCTCATGGTTGAGGTGGACCTTGATGAGGGGTCCTCACTGACAGTCCTGCTTTGGGGCCGTGCAGTGCAGCGGTGAAGTCTCAAACTGGGAAGCTGGGTTACCTTGGTCAAAACCTTGGCTTGGCCGTGGCTCCGAAGGAGTTACTTAGCCTCTTTGAGCCTCAGTTTCCTCATCTATAAACTAGAGATGGTAACATAGACTTCATAGAATTATGGGAATAAATGAGTTAGTGCACATAGAATGCTTAGAGCATGCCTGGAACACAGAAACCTCTTGGTATGTGCTTATTCATGGGATCTGTTAGCTATTTCTCTCCCTCCTCCTCCTCCTCCTCCTTCTCCCCCTCCCTTTTTCTCTTCCTTCTTCTTGACTGAGGAGGATATTTTCCTTCTGAGAGCAGCCCCTTCTCCCCTATCTGCCCACTGTCCCCTTGGACTTCCCACTTAGATGAGCCAATGAATTTCCTTTTAAGTTTAGCGAGGATGAGTTAAGTTTTCCGTCACTTGCAACCAGAGAGCCCTGACCTACAAAGCGGAAGCTGCCTCCGCAGCTGCGCCCATCCTCTCCTGTTCCAGGTCTTGAACCTTCTGCACCAGCCTTGCTGACTGGCCCCTCAAATGGGTGCCTTTCCTAACTCTGGGCCTTGGTTCTTGTAGTGCCCTCTGTTTGGAATGTCCGTCTCTCAAATTCTTGGTTTGCCCAAATGCTGCATGTCCTTCAGCGCACCAGTAAAACCCATGAACCCTGCAAGCAGAGCGCAGAGGGAAGAAATGGACTTTGGCGTGAGAGAGGAATGAGTTTTATCCCTGTCTTGCCCCTTACTTGCTGAAGGGGCACAGACTCATTATTTAACCTCCAGTTCAGGCATCTGGTACCACCAACCCCCACCCTGCACCCCAGAGTTCCTAAGTTGACTGAATGCGAGAATTCATGAAAAGGGCCTGGTGCACTGTGGGTGCCTAATAATTGCTGGCTGCCACAGTCAGTGCTGGGCTGACTTACTCCAGCTCTGCCCCCAGCACTTCACCTCCAGAAGGGCAGGCAGGAGCCCCAGGGAAATCTTACCAGCAGCCTCGCTTTGGGAAAAAGATATAGAAAATATTCTAATTCCAAAGAGTAAATGTCAGAGTCGTGGGAAGGATTTTGAGGTTCTGAAAATAAACACAGTCACTGAAAGGAAGGAGGTAGAGAAAGGAGGGGGTGGAGGTGGAGGACTGGAGTGAGAGGCAGAGAGGAGATGTCAAGTGTGGGAGAGGCAGAGAGACAGAAAGAGATAGAGAGACAGAGAGGGAGATGGAGAGAAAGAGAGAGAGACTCCCTCTGTCCTGTCCTGGACTTTGCTTAAGGACCCCAGTAAAGAAACCTCAGAACCCGCCATGTAAACTGTGAGCTGACGTGGTCGGGCTTGCAGAGAGGCGGCCGGCAGGACGCTTCCACATGGCTGATGTGCTTTGTTTCCCCCTTAAAACATCTTGAAAAATATATAATGACTTGGCAAAGTTTAAAAAGCGAGATTTTACATGCAAAAATCTGATTTCCTTTACTCTTGGAAAATCAGGAGGTCAGGCCACACTGGGCGTGGCATGGACAATGGGCTGGAGCCGGCAGCCTCTCCCTCCACAGGGAGCCGGGGGCTCTCTGGGTACACACGGCCGTGCTCCTGAACACCCCTGGCTCTGAGACTGAGCACAGCGTCATGTGTGCCCTGCTGTGTTCCTTGTGCCCACCCAATGATCCTTGGACCCCTGGGGGATTCCAGGCAGCGACCTGGACCCAAGGAGCAAAAGCTAAGACCTGCTGGGCTCTGAGGTTCTATGACCTTCTCAGCTCAAATGGCGACAAAACAGTCTTCCTCCCCTTCACTTCCCATCCCATTGCTCCACCAGGAATAGCAAGAGCACTGGGCCGGCTCACCTTATCCCCGTACCTGCCAGGCTTCACAGGAGCAGTGGCTGGTGGAGGACCTTCCCTGTCCTTGGCTGGCTCCAAGGCCCCTTGCCACCGCTGTTCTCTTCTCTGGATTCCGCTGTGAAGGGGAAAATTCCTAGTTCTCTGTGCAAGCTGAAAGCAGACAGTCTTCTCTACTCCCAGCCAGGCCCCCAGCTTCCCCACTGCTGAGGCCAACACTTGCCCCCTCCCTGTGACCCAGGTCCTAAGTAGGACAGGAGCCAGTCCCCCAGCCCCTCATTTCCCCAGTTCCCCAGCCCTCCAGGTTCCAATTCCCTCAGTCCCCCAGCCCCCAGCCCCTCAGCCCTCTAGCCCCCCAGCCCCAGTCCCCCAGCCCCCGAGCCCCTTAGCCCTCTAGTCCCCCAGCCCCTCAGCCCTCCAGCCCCTTAGCCCTCTAGTTCCCTAGTCCACCAGCCCCTCAACTCTCTAGTCCCCCAGCCCCTCAGCCCTCTAGTCCCCCAACCCCTCAGACCTCCTCCTGTGAAGCCTCCAACTCCCCATCTCCTCATTCTTTCAGTCCCACAGCCCCTCAGTCTCCTAGCCCCTAGCCCCACAGCTCCTCATTTCCCCAGTTCTCCAGCCTCCCATCCTGTGTCATCTTCCCTCAGAGGCCTCTGGAGACATTGGACACTGGGAGCCAGAGCACGGACAGCCCAGCTGTAATCAGCCAGAGGCTCCCATCACACCCTGGGCAGAGGGATGGGGACTCATTGGGAACTGGGAGGACTGACCACCCAGCATCGTCCATTCCACGTTTCAGCTACATCCTGATGGTGCTGGAAAGATGCCCACACCTGGAACTCTGACAGCATCATGGAGGGGCCAGGGGAGCAGAGGGGAGACCTCTGGTTATTAAACTTCTCAGGGCTTTGCTTTTCCTGATTCATTTCTTTCTGTTTCTGCTTGGTGGGGATTATAACCCTCATTTAATAGTTGGGAACATAGGGTACAGGAAAGTAAAGCCTCCTGCCCAGGTTCACCCAGCTGGTGTGTGGCCAAGCAGAGCTGGATTCCACCCAGGCCTGTCTCCCTGGGAAGCCCACACTGTGTCTGGCTGCTTGTGGGCAGGACTCCTGGCTGCAACGGTGTCCCTGCTGGGGACTCTGGAGCTGCTGAGCACAGTGGGCCTTTGTTAGCCTTGTTCACTGCTGGGTCCCAGGGACTGTACCTGGCACGTAGTAGGCACTCAGCAACAGTCATGGAAAAAAATGAACTAGAGGGGCTTGAAAGTACATATGTGTATATGTGCATGCCTGCTATGTAAAACTGATGTGTTTATTTAGGTATGTAAGATATCTAGAAAGAAATGTCTCGGGGTGAGATTACAGGGCATTGCATTTTTGTTTTTGACAATTTAAAAAAGTGTTTTTAGTTCCAAGTGTCCTCCAGTTCCAAGTGAGGCATTGAAAATGAAAATCCTTCAGATATAGTATGCACCTAAAGTAAAATAAATAAATAAATAAAAAAAGGTAAGCGAAAGTCCAATCGTGCTCTAGCTTGGTGCAAAACCCTTTCGCGTCTCCTCATTGCTCTTGGATGAATGCCGAAATCCTGATGTAGCCTGAAGACCCTATGTGCCCTAGCCCTGCCCGACTCCCCTCCTTCCCTGAGGCTGGAGGGAAGCAGACAGAGGCCTGTGTGGGGAGGGAAGGGCTCAGGCCCCCAGTCCTAGCCCTGCCACCCCCTCCCAGCCTCCTCCCCTATTTACCTCTCCTTACCCCTCCCAGACCTACCTTGACTTCGTCTCTTCTCCGCATCGTTTCTGTACCTTGTTCATTTCGTGTTAAATTGTAATTCCTGATTTATATTAGGACCTCTGCTTCTCTCTCCCTGCTATGAGACAGGATTTTTTTTCAGGGTGGGGGCTGTGCCTGATTCATGTCTGTGTCCTCAGCCCCTGACGATAGCTTGGCCCTTATTAAGCGTTCTAGAATGGAGCCGAACTAGACAGTTTGCTCCAGGCAATCCACTGCCCTTCTCTGTGCCCCAGTTTTCTCTTTGGTGAAAAGGCTGTGGGGGGGCCTGGAGGGCACATCTCTAAGGTCCCTCCCATTTCAGGATTGAGCCTCAGTAAAATGAGTTGTGATGACGCCTGTCTTGCTTGGTGCTGTGAGGACGTGGTGAAATGTGTGTCACGTGCTCACACTGGCAGGGCTGCCGTGTCCACTGGCCCACTTCTCACTCCACCCACCTCCACCCTGAAACATTTGCTGCCATTTCCTGGAAGCTGCTTGGAGCCGTCACTGGTCTAAGCTTTTCAGCAGCATTTTACCATTTTGTCCCCACAAGCCACAGTGGGGCTGAGATAAAGGTCCTGGGTGATCTGTTTGAGACGCAAACCCCTCCTGTCCTCTCACTGTTTAAACCTCTTCAGGGGCTCCCCCTGCTCCTAAGGCAAAGACCCAGACCTCCAGCTGCTTTCAAGCCCCTGTGAGGCTCAGCTCCTGCCCCTCCCATCCCACCCCACCCACACCAATCCAGGTGTGGAAACTGAGGCTCTAAGAGGTGATGAGACTTGCCCGAGGTCACTCCACCTGGGGATGGCAGAGCCAGACTCAAACCCAGGACTGTCAGGATTTGTTCCTGGGGCTCGGCCAGCCCTGGTGATTAGTGCCCATTCAGTAGGCAAAGACCCTCCTAACAGCTGGCAAAGACACTTCTTCCCTGTATCTGAGTCGCCCATGGCCACTCACCGCTCAGGGTAGTAAAATTTGCCCAGCAAAGGGCACTTATTGACCTGAGTGCCACAGCGAGCACTCGTCCCTGGGACTGCCCACCCTCCATCTGCCTCCGGCATGGCAACCCTGTGCTCTGCCCACCCTGGCTGGCTCCCCTGATTTCTCATCTATTGATTTAGAAAGCATCCTGTGGGGGATGCAGGAGGCTGTGATCTGTGGCTCTGTGTTTGCTGAGGACACCGGAGACTTCGAAGGGGATTAGAAATTCATAATCACTGATTTGGGTCCCAGCCTGAGGCCCGTGTGGACATTCCCTGGGCTCCTTATTAAAGAGTGAATAGGCTGGTTTCGGAGGGTCTGAGGACAGTGCAGCCAGTGTGGCTCTTCCGCCTGTTGCTGGGTCTTTCAGGGTGTCTAGTCATGAGAATGCTGGTGCCTTTGAGCATCAGGGTCTGAGGACCCCTGGCCGGGCAGCTTTGCTGGCGTAGACGTCCCCCAGAGTCCAGCTTACCCTGTGACAATTGGCCCATCGACAAAAGCTGAGCGCAGGGGGGAGATCCCTGTCTTCCTGATGTCTCCTGGGGCCCTTCCTGCAGCAATAGCCTAGACACCGTCAGGATCCGGGACCAGCCAAGCACCGATGACCTGGGTTGTTGGAAAAATTCAGTTCCTTAGGATCCTGAGGTCCTATTTCCTTGCTGACTGCCAGATAAATGTGTTCCCAGATTCCAGAGGCCACCCACATTCCTTGGCTCATGTCCCCCATCTTCTGCCATCAAATCCAGTGATGGTAGGTTGACTCCCTCTCACACTCTGAGTCTCTCCTCTGTCTTCTCCCAACTAATCTCTGCCACCTTCTTCTGCTTTTAAAAGTTTATATGATTAGAATGTGCCCACCTCATTCACTCAGATTAGACTGAGATAGTCTCCTATCTCAACGTTCATGACCTTAATCACATCTGCAAAGTCCCTTTTGCCTTATAAGATAACCGTCTTAGTCTGTTTTGCATTGCTTTAAAGGAATACCTGAGGCTGAGAGATGTGCAGAGACAAGAGGTTCATTTGGCTCACGGTTCTGCAGGGTGTACAAGCATGGTCCCAGCCTCTGCTTCTGGTGAGGGCCTCAGGAAGCTTTCAATCACGGTGGAAAGAGAAGGGGAGTCAGCGTCACACGGTGAAGGGAAGAAAGCAAGAGAGAGAAGAGGAGGCGCCAGGCTCTTTCACCAAGCAGTCAAAGGGATCTGTCCCTATGACTCAAACACCTCCCACTGGGCCCCACCTCCAGCACTGGGGGCCAAATTTCAACGTGAGATTTGGAAGGGATGAATAGCCAAACTATATCAATAACATAGTCATAGGTTCTGGAGACTAGCATGTGGATATCTTTGGGGGGGAGCATTATTCCTCCTATCACGGGAGGAAGCAAAGCAGCATTTATTGAGCATCTATTAAGTGGCAAGGACCAAGCAAATCGTGTAGCATCCATCATCTCATTTTGTCCTCATGCCTGCTCTGCAAGCAGATAGTATTATCCCCATTTTACAGACAAGAAAACTGAGGCTCAGAGGGACTAGTGAAGGATAAACAGTGCATAAGGATTAAAGGCATGATTTGAACCCAGCTCTGCAGGCTCAAAGCCTGTGCCCTCTCCATAGAATTTTGTCACAATTTCTTACAAAGCAGGGCAGATGGGCTGAAGCCAGCTGTGAGGCACAGCATGCCATCTCTGTCAACTGCCCTGTCACTCAAGGACATGCCTGCTCCCCTGCAAGAGAAGCCCAAGGCTGGTGGCCCTTCCTTGGGAAACAGCAGATGCTGGGGTGTGGAACCAAGCAATTAACTGCTGACACAGACACTGTCACACTTGACTAATGGATGCCGTTAGGTGGAGTGGCTTTGTTCTGCCCTAGAGTGTATTGCCTGCTCAAATAGTGGGGGTTTGATATCAGCAGATATTTATGGAGCAGGCCCCGAGATGGGCTTTGGTAATAATACCTGCTCCACATGGTTGGTGGGTGGATTTTAAAAAATGAGTTGAAAGTGCTCATCTCTGTGTCAGACACAGTAGCATCTCAGTAAATGACATATTTTTTCTCCTTCTTGTTCTGTAACATTTTCTTTTCTATCTTAGAACCTGTCACATTCTACATGAGAAGTGGCCGGTTTTCTCTCTTAGAGTAAAAGTGGTTTGGGAATTTTCTGCAAAAGATGTTGGTTTGATATAAGACAGTGTAGATTTTGTCTTCCACTCTGACCGCTGATAAGTTGGAATAGAGGAGGGATCTGAAACTCATTTTATGGCGTCTGTCTCCCCTCATGCACGGGATTTCTTGCCCGGTTTAGTGGGTGCCTATTAAGCCTGCTCAGTCATGGACACACACAGAACGGGCCTGTCACCGCGTGGAAGGCTTCTTGTTTACGCTTCTGCACTTTATATGCTGATAACGTGGTTTTAATACATTTATAAACATCTGAGTATCTCCTGCAGTCATTTATTTTTCAGTTTTTTTAGGGGAAATAAATTGTCTTTACACTCTGATAAAATCACTGTTCTGCAGCCTTGCACATGCTGAGGGCGTGGGAGCAGAAGCCAGAAGAGGCTTTGCCCTGAGTGACTCAGCACCCCCATTCTGGTGCTGGCGGGGCAGATACGTGGCCATGAAGCTTAGGGCACGTCCCTTCCTCTCCCCAGGCCTCAGCACCTTCTACGTCATCTCTGGCATTCATAGTCTGAATGCTCCAGATGTGTGAGGTTCCAGGCGAATGGGAGCTAAAGGACTTCATTTATTAAACAAGTAAGCACCTACTATGTGTCACGCACAAGGCTGTATCCCAGGGAAGCAGACCTGGCCCCTGACCTCAGAGAATCTACATTCTGGAGCTGAGACATGTCACTGTAACGAACAGGTGAGCTCCAGGCAGGCAGGGATTTTTGTTCGTGGTGTTCACTGCTGCCCCCTCCTCTGCAATGCCGGCCTCAGCAGGGGAGCATGGCCTGAATTCCTCCCTGGAGATGGGGACACAGGGTACGCCAAGCTGAGCCCTGTCTTCCCTTTAGGGCTGTTGACACTACTGGGTACCTCGCTTCACCTCGCACAGCTGGAGGCTGACCGCAGCCTTCAGAGCTTTACCGGCACCTTTAATCCCTGTGATCCGTGTGTGGAGAGAGCAGGTTCCCAGCCCATTGTGTATGCAGCACTCACCACCCTGAAAAGCCCATCCTGGCCCCGTCAATCAATACAGCTGTAACACTAGTGACTCCCGCCTCAGATCAATGCTGCTTACAGAGTTGAGTGGGAGGACTGTGATTTCTTTTTCCTTCCCCTCACATCCTTTCTGGAATAAGCAACCATCTCTCTTGCAAATGAATGCCTTGCCTCATGCCCGCTCCTTGGGCCCTGAGAGGCTGGTGGCTGTCCTGCAGGCTGGACCTTGGTGTCCTGTTGCGGGCTCCACACCTGGACTGCGCCCCGGGCAGTGGACATCACATGCAGGATGTCATCCCTCCCTAGAGCAGCCTGGTGAGACAGGCTTCATGGGGTTCCAGTGGGGCTGAGTCACATACCCAAGAATGCATGACCAGGAAGTGGCAAGGCCTCCATGCGTGCCTCAGACTAACTGATGAAAAAGAATAATGGTGAACACGTGTGGAGCCCTTCCAGGGCCTGAGGAGGCGGACCTGGAGAGGAGCAGCTCGCTAAGCTCATTCCTGGAGAACTGTGAAGAGCTGGTCGTGAGGACAAGAGAGGAAAGGCCACTGTTGGGTGGACAGCCGGGGCAGAAGCAGGGAGGTGAGAGCAGGTGAGGGGCAGCTGCAGGTGGGTGTCTGTGGTCAGAGGGCAAAGGGCTGGATAGGTGGGGCCTGGAATGCCAAGCCAGGAAGCTTGAGTTTGGGAGCCAGAGCATGGGCGGGGGCTCCACAAAGTCCTTCTCTATGGTGGGCTGGCCCATCCGCCCCTTTTCTTTTATTCTAGCTCTTTCTCCTTGAAACATATTTCTGTGTCTCCCCAGGGACAACTGGAGATGCAGCTGCAGGTGGCATCATAAGACAGGGTGCTGGGTGCCGGGTGCTTCCCTAACCACAGGAAGCCCTTATCGGCACCCTCCAGGCCATCATTAAAAATGGGTCAGCTTTAATCTCTGCAGCTTCACAAAATGGTTATCTGCTGTGACCCAGCTAGGAGCCAGGGCCCTGCTGAGCACCTGGCATGGGCCTTGTTTCATCTTCACGGCATCCCTGCAAGCAAGTTTCTGATATTATTCCCATGATACAGGTGAGAAAATTGAGGCACAGAGGGTTTGCCAACAGTTACATGACAAGAAAGAGGCAGAGTCAGGTCTGGAACCTTGGCCTGGTGCGTGCTCCCGCGTCTGTGTTCTTTACAGCTGCATAGCTCTTCCATATTCCTTATTGTTATTCTCTGTACTTTTCTTTCTTCTGTTTGTCTTCCTCTGTCTCTCTTTTCTTTCTTTCTCTCTTTCTCTCCTTCCTTCCTTCCTTTTCCCTCCCTCCCTCCCTCCCTCCCTCCCTCCCTCCCTCCCTCCCTCCCTCCCTCCCTCCCTTCCTTCCTTCCTTCCTTCCTTCTACTGGAGCAGCAACAGAGGAGCAGCTCATGCCCTCGGTTCAACAGCCAATCATGGAGGGCGCCTAGCTCGAGGCCTTCCCCATGCGGAGCACTGGACCAGTCAGAATAGGTGAGTCTATGCTGCAGGAACAAACGCCCTCAAAGCACCGTGGCTTAAAACACTCAGATATTTATTTCTTGCTAATCCTACAAGCCTACTGAGGGTAGGGTGGAGTAGCTCAACATGCCCACCCACGGACCCTGGGGGACAGAGCAGCTACCGTGCCAGGGGAGAGGAGAGCTCTGGTGGGTTTGGTACCAGCCGTTAGATGCTTAACAGGGGAGTGACATACAGTATTTCCGCCTGCACCACACATTGCCCAGGACTGGCCATACTATCTCACTTTCTGTCTCTACAGGGGGACGGGAGGAGAGTCCCAGCATGGGCCCTGAAAGGGGCAGAGGTGAAAATATTTGGTGAAATGTATGACCACTTCAGGCACCATGGAGGTGTGAATGGTGGTGACTCTGCCTCCACCTCCCTCCTCGTACCCCCTCCCACTCTGCCTGTACCCAGGGAACTTCCAGTTTCAGCAGGGTGACCGTGGCTGATTTTCTTCCCATTCAATCTGGGTGGCTATGGTGGATGTAATTATCACAGGGGACTGGGATTCAACAGTTAAATGAGTCGACAGTGATGACAGAGCCTGGAAGTGGCTGAGCTGGGATTTGAATCCAGGTCTGTCTGGCTCAAAGCCCAGTCCTCTTCTCCCCGAACGATGGTGCCCCTCAAAACATCAGAAAATGTGATGAAACAGCATTGAGGCTGGGGAGATGCAGTGGGGCAGTCAGTGAACATGGCACTGCCATCCAGGGAACTGGGGAGGGTCTCAGGAGGGTCCGTGTTCTGACAGTGGACAGAATACGAGGGCCGGAGGGAGGGAAAGGCCAGCAGGTGTCCAGGCAGAGGAGAGGTGGGCCTAGGAGGTGAAGGAGCTGTGAGTAGATAGCCTGGTTGGGTGGATGTGGGAGGAAGAGGAGAGGAAGAGGGGAGGGAGAGGAGGAGGAAGGGAGGAAGAGGAGGAGGAGGATGCAAAGGAAGCGGAGAGGGGAAAGATGGGCTGAGATAGAAATGGATTTGGGCCTCAGACAGACCTGAGCTTGAAATCCAGATCTGCCATTTTCCAGCAGATTTTAACATTTGTTTAAATCTTCCTTGTTTGTTTAATGGGAACCATACCTCGTAAAGTTGATGTGAGGTTTACATAAGATCAGGCAAGGAAAATACTCGGTGGAGTGTCTGATGTTCAGGGGCGCTCAGTAAAAAGACATCAACACCAGCCTCCAGACAGAACGTTTTCTTTGTGCCAGGCCCTCTGCCAATAGGATTGCATCAATCAAGTCACCAAATCCTCAGAACAACTCCCTGATAAGGTTCCATTGTTATGCCCATTTTACAGATGAGGAACATTGAGGCCAGAGAGGCTGATGCCTGAGTCACTCAGCTGGTCAGTAAATGGCCCTTTACTTTTCATTTTGGGCATCAGAGCCTGACAGCCAAGCTCTGCGTGAAGGAAGCACATGTAAACCCCAACACTCATGACCACCCTCCCCCTGCCACCATCCCTCCATTCCTGTACTCTGCTGAGTCCTGAGCCTGCCCTCAAATAGCTTCATTTCCCCAGAGAGGGGGCCACTTTGTTACAAAGGTCCCTCTCCACAGACACAGAACACGGAGGCCGATTAAAGCCCTTCAGCTCCAGCATCACTTTTATAATCGATGCTCTGTGATTGTGAACTGGGCGTCTGTCGGCAGCTGTCTAATTTTAGCTGGGTCTTTGCAGGCTTCTCACCAGGCTCACCCACCCCTGAGGATGGGCAGAGAGGTTCCAAGAAGCATCATTGATCTTTTGACTAAAGTGTCCTCATGAAATACAAATCTGCCGTTTCTCAGTGAACCATCTGTTGTGGCGGCACAGAAGAGATGCCACTGGGAGAGCGAGAACCATACTTTTATGTAAAACCCATCTTGCTCCATCCCCCGCAACCCACCTCTTCCCTGCCTTGGCCTTGGCCTCCCAGCTCAGTCCTGGGAAATAGATGCCTTGTACTCTTTCAACTTTGGCACAGAGCAATGGGGGAAAGCTGTCGATAGGTGTTAAAGACATTCCCAGTTATGGGCAAGCTCCCTGTTGGGGGGCCCTGGCCTCTGGGAGTAAGTTGGCACTGCCGACATATTTGCTTACCTGAGGGAGATTCAGCACCCCTGTCCATGGGCACTCTGCCCAGTGTAAGTGGCTTAGGAGGCAGCAGGGGTGAAGGGTTTTCAGGGCATCTGGAGTCCCTGGAAACTTAAAAAAAATTGTTCATGGGGTGAAAGTGGACAGAATAAGTAAATGTTGTCTGCATCTTGCAACCAGGTAGTGGGGACATCAGAAAAGGAGGGAGAGAGAATAGCAACGACCACATGGGGACAGATGTCATGGTGGGACCGGGTCATCAGACCTGACCTGAAAGAAGATCCTGGGGCTCCAACTACCTCATCATGGACATGGGACGTCTATGACCCAGGAAAGGAAGGGCAACCATTTCCATGGTCACCCCACAAATCAGTGGCAGGAAGAGATGCAGACAGCCCCAGCTAGATTTTCAGCTTCTTCAGAGGAATTGTCCCTGTGCACAGAACATTGGGGAAGGAATATGATTTCTCTCAGCCAGCATGGAGTGTGCCCAACAGTCTAGATGAGGGGTCAGCAAACTACAGCCCATGGGCCATATATGGCCCCACAGTCTGATTTTGTAAATAAAGTTTTATTGGAACAGCCACATTCATTTACCTACTAGGTGTCTAATAGCTTCTTTCATACTGCAACTGCAGAGTTGAGTTTTTTCAACAGAGATGGTATAATACACAGAAGCCTAAAATATTTACATTTTATAATTAAATATTGCAATTAAATATTATTATAATCAAATATTTTCAATTACATAATATAATTAAATATTTAGAATTAATTACAATTAAATATTTAAATCTAGCCCTTTATAGAAAACGTTTGTAACCCCTTGTCTGGGTCCCTGAAGGGATCTTACACATAATGTACACGATGGTCTTACGCACATTTTAGTTGGTTATTATTGAAAGTCAGAAACTTATTTTCGAATGGATCTGACACAGATTCCCCAAAATCTAAAACTGACAGCAGCAAAGCTTTTCAGATTGCAGTGGGGAGGGGACCGAGCCCGCCCCTTCCTGTCCTCCTCTCAGCCTGCTGTAGTCCCCAAGTAGAGGTACCAGATAAAATATAGAACATCCAGTTATGTTTGAATTCTAGATAAACAATAATTTTTTAGTATAAGTATGTCCCAAATATTGCATGGGGCATGCTTACACTAAAAATTATTCATTGTTAAACTGAAAGTCAAGTGTAACTGAGAATCTGTCCATCTTATATTTTATTCGCTTAATCTGGCAACTCAGCTTTTGAGCCACCTCAGAGGAAGAACCTAGGTGAAAATAATTATCCTCCAGAATATATTTCAAACTCAGCCTGGCATTTCAAGTCTGGCCTTGGCCAAACTCTGCAGCCTCATCACCTGCCTTCACCTTCCCCGACTCCTCCGCTGTGTTAGTCCATTCTCACACTGCTATAAAGACATAGCTGTGATTGGGTAATTTATAAAGGAAGGAGATGTAATCGACTCACCATTCTGCATGGCTGGGGAGGCCTCAGGAAACTTACAATCATGGCGGAAGGGGCAGGGGAAGCAAAGACCTTCTTTACATGGTGGCAGGAAAGAAAGGTACAAGCAGGGGAAATGCCAGACACTTATAAAACCATCAGGTCTCGTAGGAACTCACTCGCTGTCATGAGAATGGCATGAGGGAGAATGCTCCCATAATCCAGTCACCTCCCAGTAGGTCTCCCCTTCAACACCTGGGATTACAATTCAACATGAGATTTGGGTGGGGACACAGAGCCTACCATGTCAACTCCCATCCTTCACTTTCCAGCTCCACGGAGCTCCTCCTCGCTTCCTTCCACACCGCCGTGCCTTTCTTTGCCTAGGCTGTTTCCCTGCCCAGATGTCCCAGATGTCTCCACAGACCCTGACCCCCGAGTTCAGCCTTTCTGCTTGGCCAGCTCTGCAGGATCACCTCTCATGAGGTGTCCATCTACAGAGTCAGCAGGTGCAGGTAAACTGAAGCCAGGAAACCACAGATTCAGAGCTTCTGGCTTAGAGTCATTGTGGAGCAGGGATTTATGGAGGAGAGGGTTGGCAAAATCATGGGCATTTTTAAGCTACTAGTCAGATCTCTCTCTTTTTTTTTCTGAACACATGGAGTTGAAATCACAAATTATCCTGTGTCTACACAGGGCAGTGAGCCCTTTACGGGCAGCCACAGTACCTTTTTCAACTCATCCCTGCAGCTCCTTTTGCCATCCTGTGAAAGACAGGAAGGGAAAAGCAGTTAGAGAGGGAGGCCCAGCAGGAGCAAAGGCACCGTGGTGAGGGCAAGTGCCGCGGGCCCCAGGAACAGGGCAAAGCAGAGGAGGAATGAAGATAACAGGAGGGATGGCAAGGCCCTGCAGAGAGAGCTGGGCTTAGCATGGGGCCCACGTGCATGCGGATTCTGACAGCCCACTTCTGGCTGCTTCCCTGAGCCTCTGTTTTCTCACCCATAAAATGAGGATCATGATCTCCATCTCACAGTGTTATTGTGAAGATGAAACAGGAGAATGTATTAGGTTGAATGATAGAAAGTTGTTGCTATTTCAACCTACAGTTTCAGCCTGTGAAATTGACAATTTCACAATGATTACCCTAATATATAGAGTGTTAATTCCTTGCATGGTGTCTGGCATATAGTATATGCTCAGCTAATGAAAGCTCTTGTTATGAAGGGTAACTAGAGTGGGCCCTGCCTGCAGACCAGGGCAAATTTCCAGAGAATTCCAAAGCCAGAGCAATGAAGACCCCAAGAGGAGGGTGGTGTCCCTCCACAGCCCTGACCAGCCCTTGTAGGGATGAGTTGTGCTTTTGAATGGTTAAGGATCATGGCTTCTCTGCATCAGAGGCTCTTGTCCCTGCTTTAACCTTCCCCTGCTAACCCGCCGAGAGCCTGGCATTATCTCAAGGCACTGGAAAGCTTGTGGCCTGGGAGGCCCGGAGGATAAGGTGTCACCATCAAGCAGGTACTGGTGGCATCTCAGGGCAAGGCCTGAGGGGCTTCTGCCTTCTCTCCAGGGGATTCCTCCCTGTTCCTTTCCAGAAGCTCAGAACCTTTCACTGGCAACCTCAGGCCAGGTTCATGTGGGAACTGGATTTCTGCAAAGCAGACCTTGGCAGGGGCCCTGGAGAACACGTGAATCCCCCCAGTGTCTGAGCACCCAGGGCTGCCTCTGAGGAGTGGGAAGAGGAGCAGGCAGGAGCGGGACAGGGAAGGGAGAGGAGGTGATGTGCCCCATGAGGACCTGGCAACTCCCATTTGCTCCAGGTGACTATTCAATGGGGCAAAATTGTCCCCAATCCCCTTTATCTCTATTAAATGTTTCTAGGAAAGACATACTTGATATTTTGAGTGAGAGGGAAGAAAAGTGAGAGATAATGATTTTCAATAGAAATTGCAGGATGAAGAAATCTCAGTGATCTCAGGTTTGAGTATTTTTTTTTTTTTCTGAGATGAAGTCTCGCTCTGTTGCTGGCCCTTCTAGGGATGAGCTGTGCAGTGGTATCATCTTGGCTCACTGCAACCTCTGCCTCCCAGGTTCAAACAATTCTCCTGTCTCAGCCTCCCCAGTAGCTGGGATTACAGGTGGCTGCCACCACACCCAGCTAATTTTTGTGTTTTTAGTAGAGTTAGATTTTCACCCTGTTGGCCAGACTGGTCTCGCACTCCTGACCTCAGGTGATCCGCCTGCCTCAGCCTCCCAAAGTGCTGGGATTACAGGCATGAGCCTTCGCTCCCAGCCTAGCTTTAGGTGCTTTTTAATGTCTCTGTAAATGGAGCCAGGTGAGGCGAGAAGGCAGGTCTGACACCAGCCCTCCTGCAGAAGGTGCTCCAGCGTCCCTTGCATGTCCTTGCTCTGGGTGAGGGAATGGAGGCAGGGAGTCTGGGTCCGGGTGTGGTCCTCAGACTCGTTCCCCACAAAGGGCAGGAGGCTTGCACCTCCCCTCACTCACGGACAGCCTTGAACCACTTTGCCTTTTCAGTCCCTGTGTCCGCCTGTCCTCTTTTCCTTATCCTTTCACCGTGTCCCCTGGGCCAGGATCTTTCCTTAGGGGACATCTGCAGGAGTGGATTTGTCACAGCAAATGCTTCCGATGATCACTGCCAGGCTGCCTCCACCCCAACATCGGTTCACTATATGACCATAGGCAAAATACTTTGGGTGTCTCTGCCTCAGTTTCCTCATCTGGAAAATGGGGATAACAATGGTGCTCACCCCTTAGGTTGTTGTTTAAGGTGTTTACCACACTGTTTAACCCACTCAAGACATTTTGGCTACTCCTACTATTATTTTATTATTATTCCTACAGTGTCCCCAGAAAAGTTGTGCCAATTTTTGTGACAGATGGAAGATTCTAAAAGCACGTCTAAAGTACTTTAGGCACAGATATGAGATCAAGTGAGCTGGCTTCCTGTCCTTCTCATCATCTCTGACACTGCATAAGATCTTACTGATCTTTCTGAATCTCAGTATTTTCATCTGTGAAATGAGCTTAGGATCTTATGTAATGGCTGACATCCCTTTTAGGTGATGAATCTGAATATAGATGTCCAGAAAGCAAGACACTCCTCTAAATAGAACACAGACCTTTTGCGACCTTTCAAGCGACCCAGGAAAACTTGTTGGATGAGGCGAAGACAACCCTCATGGCTGGTTCATGATATATTCTGAGTTATTTTGGGTCCACTGCACTTCCTATGTATCCATCTGTTAGTTTAATAAGCATTTATTGGAAAGCACCATGGGCAAGGTTGGAGTTTGGGGAGACAGAAATTCATTGTTTTGGACAGTGGGAATGCAATTGTGAAAACAGTAGACAAAGACTCTGCCCTGAAGGAGCTCACATTCTGGAGGGGGACGTGGGATGTAAGTAAACAGATCAATAAACAGGTTGATTTCAATCCACGATGACAGCTACTAAGGCAATAGCTGCTGGTGATGTGCAGGATTGAGGCCTGATGGACAAGAGGAGGGAAATGCGTGACAGGATGATCAGAGAGGGCTTCCCAGAGGAGGTGAGATTTGCACTCGGCCTTGAACGATGAGGAGCCAACCATAAGGCTGCTGTGGGGAAGACAGCCCAGGTGGAGGAACAGCACATGCAAAGGGCTGGAGGTGGACACTAGCTGAGCATGAGCTCGGAACCCAGAAAAGACTTGTGTGGCTGGAGCACAGTAAGGTGGGGAGAGCGGCAGGAGATGAAGTCAGAGGTAGAATTGTGAGGATTAAAAGTTTCCAGCACACAGTAGGTCCTTTATAACTGTTACTTACTACCTATGATCACAGTGCTGAGACCTCACTTGGGCACAGGAGACATGGGCGGGATTAGAGAGAGGAGAACAGTTTTGAGGATCTTGAGGTGCTTTCCAGACTCACGAGTTTGTGAAGAGGCTTGCAAACGCTTTGCTCATTTTAGCAGGGTAAATACTTTCACTTCTAGTCTTGTTTATATTATTAATTGGTTTAGCAAAACAATTCTTCTCATAGTAAATGCAAAGGTGCCCAGAATTACGATCAGTTTTTATTAACGAGATTTTATTGTACTTCCAAAGACAGATCTAAATTTCCCTGTGAAAATGTAAAGATTAATTCAAGACTCAAAACTCCTTTTTTTTTTTTTTAAGTTTCGGAAGTATCTGACAGTATTCTAATATTAGCAAACGTGTAAATTCAGCAGGATTTCACTTTTACGTGCTTAGAAATCTCTCTCATCCCAGCCCCCTACGTCTCCCAGGATGCCAGGCTCCCAGGGCTCTTCTGCCTCTCCAGAGTCCTCCAGGTTGACCCTGTGTTTCCCAAGGCCAGTCTTTTCCATGACTTACAGGACTGGAACCAGCGTGAAAGGTCAGGGAGCCCATTTCACACATGAGGAAAGCGTCAGAGAAGGGATGAAACTACTCTTAGGATGCCTATTCGGCATATAATCTGGGACAAGGACATCTCCCCAAGACTTATTAAGCCACAGCACATGGAGCGCAGCTGCTCTTGCCAGATACACAGAAGATCTGTTCTGCCAATAGCTGCAATGAATTCATTAATGAATTCTTTCTAAAGACATTTGTCGAGCTGATAGTGTGCCAGGGAATGTGCAAGGCGCTAGTGAAACAGCAGAGAATAAGATTAAATCTCTGTTCTCAAGGGCAGGGAGTCGGGGTAGCTAGGCAGGGGGACTGTCAACAGAGGGAGAACAAGCACAGCATGCCAGGGGGCAGGGTTGAAGGTTTACGACAGGAGGTGACACCCAAGACTGTGATGGGTTTGCTGCGCAGGTGGTAGAAGTCATCCAAGGCAGAGGGAACCTCTGGGCAAGACCTGCGGTGGAGCGAGCGCGCAGCACTGACGACCCTGCAAATGTTCAGAGGAGCCAGGCTGAGTGCAGGAGGGGTGTGGCTGGAAGGGGCTGGATAGGCAGCCTGGGGCCAGATCATGAAGGCATTTGAATGCCTGCTAAGTGCCCAGTAACAATCCCTCCTCTCTCCAGTGTGCGAAAAGCCCTTCGTTTCTTTCCTGTTTGCTCCTTCATAGTCTATGTTATTTTGGTTGGGTTGCCAATCAACCACCTCCCTTCCTGCGTAGAAGTGAACATGTGACCTGGAAGTGACCAATCAGAAGTTCCCATCCAAGTGGCTGCTGTGGCTGGTGCAGGGACAGGCACGTGGCTCAAGCCCCACCAAGGAGCTCCCTTCTGGGGAGTCGTGGTGGTCATGCAGGGGTGTGTGTGGGTTATGAATGCATGCTGGGTGGGGAAAGGCTTCTCCTTCCTATGGGTCCATTGGCTGGGTGATGGTACTATCTTGGGTGTGGCCTCTCCACTCGACTGGCCATTTGGAAGAGTATGAGCTGGGCTTTTGACCTTGTATTATGTAAACAGGCTTCGTACCCAGGTCTGAGTGCAGAGCACTGCTCTGATCATGAATTGCCTAATTGCATGCAGTGCTCACCAGAAGCCAGTGACCCTGCACCCGCCTCCCCTGGCCGCCTCTAGCCCTTTCCATACAGCCCTCTGCCTTCCTGACTCATCTTTAAGTAAAGGCTCTTCTTCACCTCCACAGCAGCGCTCCAAAGCTCTGCTTTGCTGGAGGAACTGGGACACCTCCACTCATAGTTCTCAGGAAGCCCAGACGTCTCAATTATTTATTAGGCTGACTTCTCCATCAAAGGGTCTGAAGTTATAGAAAACTTTCTCCAGTCGCCTGCTGTGAGAGTCGCATGGTCCTACTGGTTTAGTGAGCTGGGAAGAGAAATGAGCCTGTTCTCCCAAAGGGTGGAATGGCTGCTTGATTTAAAATACAAGAGGAAGAAGGTTGACCTGGTTTGTGCTGTTTTTTTTTTTTGCGGGGGCTGGCCTTCTGGGACTCTACCCCAGGGGGTTGGGCCAGGATTCAGGGGAAGAGCGGGGACCCTCTGGGTGATGCTGGCACTTGTGGTGGGTGGGCAGGGTGCAGGGGGAGTGACTGGTTTGGAGGAGAATGGAAACCCTGCCCTGGCCTGTGTCCATCTGTGCACAGCCAAGCGTGAGGGGCCCTGGGCTACTAAGGTTCGATCTCCTTTACCAGCTCTGGTCTCTGTGAACTCCAGGACTTCATGAAACCCCAGATCTATTTTTAACAAGTTTATTAACTTTAAAAAGTTTATTTGCATTCAGTTTTCACTCAACTAAAGCCAACAGCCTTTGCGAGCCTGGTTTATGGAAACTGAAAGCTGGAAGGGGCCTTAGAAGTCACAGGGTCTAACCTCTTTAGAGGGTTCCCCATGTCTTAGGAGAGGGTTCTTTCTATAGCACAGGACTTGGGATCTGTCACATGCTGGCCCCAGGAAGCTTCCAGCCCCATTCTGGTGACAGTAGACATTCCCTCAACATGTTGTGAACCTGCACTGCTGTGGGCCTTGGCTCCTGTGTTGCCCCATCTGGAATATCCTGAAGACACTTCCCCTCTCCCACCTGGTCGAATTCTAAACATCCACCATGAGATCGGGTCTCCTCTCTGGAACCTTCCCGATCCCACTAGGCAAAGCTAACTGCTTTGTCTTCCATCTCCCATTGAGGTCTCAGCTCAAATGTTCCCTTCTCAGAAAGAGCTTCATTGACCCAGCATCTGGTGGACACTGCCCATTCCCCACCCCAATAGTGTGACCCAGTTTTGATTTCTTCGCTGCACCTGTCCCTACCTGGAATAGTCTTGCTGATGCGTTGTTTACCTGTCTCTTTCTGCCTCCACACTCCACGGTGTCAGCTCCTGGGGTGCAGGGACCTTGTCTGTTCACAGCTGCAGCCCGGGCCCCCCACAGGCCTGCACAGGATAGAACCACAGTGAGCCTTGTTGGGGTGAATAAGCCTCAAGGTGAGCCTTCCTCCGAATCCCGGGCTCTCTCCCTCCGCTGTTCCTGAATGGCTGCTGCACTGGAGCAGAACGCCCTCCCCCCTCGGCTGCCCCTGCTGGCCATGCTGGCTCTCTGGGGCAGCACGAGGAGCTCAGAGCCCCAGGCCGGACCCAGCCAGGCTGCTCCCCTGTGATGCTTTATGGCTCCTCTCTGGGCTCCCGACATCAGCCGCATTTTGAGAGTTTGGAGAAGGAGCATTAAGGCCAGTCAAGTGGATAAATCACATTTTTAAAAAATGGGCCAAACATGGATTTACACAGTAGCCTGTGACAAACGCAGCTTCAGGGGACAATCTGGCAGGAAACATCCGTTTTTCCAAAGGGCACCACGGCCCTGGGAGAAATAATGAGGGCTGTTTTTAGGACTGTAATTATTCCCAGGTGCTGACAGGCCAAAGATCTGATCGCTGCCGTCACTCAGCACTCACATGTGTGCCCAGCAGGGTCTGTGCTTGGGTCTCCAGGTGAGCGTCCTGCTCCCAGGGGTGGCCGGCATGTCGAGTGAGTCCTCGTGGTTCCTGCCCCACTCCTGCCCACGCACAGTCTCGGAGGGAATAGAACAAATAGAACGTGGGAAGCTCCTGTGAGCGCAGGGCCGGGGACGCAGCAGGTCCTCGGCCAACGGTGTGTCTTTTCTCCTGCCACAACTCTAGGGCAGGGGAGGCTTTGGCATCTCCCCAACGTAACCAGCAGGCTCATGAGGCTGGGGGTGCAGTGGTGAGAGACTGGGGCTACGAGGCTGTTGCTCAGCAGAGAAATAAAGGCCCCTAGTACGAGCTGGAAAGGGCCATGCTGGCTGCCACCTGATGCTTTGATGGTCCTGATGGGGGAATGGAGGCCTGTGGGAACACTGAAGGCAGAATGACCCGAGTGCTGGGTTCTGGGAGGATTGTCAGTGCCGAGCTCTCTGCAGGAGGGATGGACTCACTCGTGGTGCAGCTTCAGAGGGCCAGGCACAGCACTCGGCCTTGGCATCTGTATTAGGCTGTCCTTGCATTGCTCTAAAGAAATACCTGAGGCTGGGTAATTTACAAGAAAAGAGGTTTAATTGGCTTATGGTTCTGTGGGCTGGACAGGAAGCACGGTGCCAGTATCTGCTTCTAGGGAAGGCTCTGGAAGCTTCCAATCCTAGTGGAAGGCAAAAAGGGAGCAGGCAGGTCACATGGCAAAAAAACCAGGAACAAGAGATAGAGAGTCTGAGGGAGGCGCCATACACTTTTAAACGACTGGAATCTCCTGTGAACTAAGAGGGAGAGCGCACTTGTCACAGAGGGGGCAGTCCAGGCCATTCATGAGGAACCTGCCCCCATGAGCCAAACACCTCCCACCAGGTCCCACCGCCAACACTGGGGATTACATTTCAACATGAGATTTGGTTGGGGACAAATATCCAAACTATATCTGCATTTCACTCAGGGCTCACCACAGCCTGTGAGGTAGGTGTTACCCCATTTCCCAGATGAGAAAAGTGAGGCTCAGAGGGGCTAAGTGACTGGTCCAGTGTCCCACAGCGAATCCCTCCTTCACACAAAACTGGCCAGCCTGGAAAAGACATCCAAACTTCCTGGCTTGCACACTAGCCAGAGATGCCCCAACCCCACCACTCCAGAACTGGAGTGTGATGGGGGCTGCAGGGCAGGGCATAGGAGCTTGGTTGGGTTCTGCTCACTGGGAGATGATCGAGGACCAGTGGCGTCTCTGTCTTGCCCCATGCCACAACTTCCTGCAAATCACAGGGAGACTGAAGCAATTAGATGGAGAGCAAGGGTGAGGATTATGGCTCTGGGTTAGTGTCTGAGCACCTCACAGAGCTGTGGGACCGATGGGCTTCTCGACATCTCTGCTCAAGGCAGCTCTGCCCCAGGCCCAGAGCAGCTGCTGGCTCCACTCATGCCCCGCTCCATCCATCCTTCCTGAATCCTAGAGGGCTCACTGCCCCAAGGAGCCCTCCCTCTGCACTGAGCTCCCCTAACCCTGCCTCAGCCTTGGAGGGATCTTGGTTCTGTACCCAGCAGTTCCCCTTCACTGGGGGAATTCAGAACCCTGGACAAGATCCTCAGGGGCCACAGGTTCAGGAGCTGAAGCTACTATCTGAAGGACCCATCTGGCTTGGGTCTTGTATCTACTGCCTCCACCTTGGACCGAACTTCACTATAAGTGCCTAGACTCTGCAATGGTCCCCAATATGTCCCCTGTCTATTCTTGTCCTCTCTTCCCATCCATTTCTACAGCAGCCAGGAGGTTCTTCATAAAAGGTGAAGCAGAGTAAGTCCCTCCCTAGTTTAAACTCTCTAGCAGCTTCCCCGCTGCACTTCAAATGAAATCTGAATGCTCATCAAGGAGTATCCGCTATCAGTCAGGGTCTTAGGACACATCCAAGGACCAATGGGAGACGGTGATTGAAGGGAGGTAGTAGAGGCAATTCACCAAGATGTGGCAGGGATACAGGAAACCAGCAGGGGATGGTGAGGTCACTGGGGACTGGCAACAGTGGGCTGAGGGGGGCGCTGTTTCCATCCCAGTCCAGAAGGAAGCTGTTACCAGACCTCAGAGAGAGCTGCAGCCTCGGAAGAGGGGCCACCGGATGGAGCTGGGGCCTCAGAAGAGACAGAGAGCCATTGTGGTGTGGTTAAGAGAGAGGGAGCCAGGGAATAAACACCCAACCTCTCTCTACTCCTGTTCCTTGGTCTCCTCTGGTGCTTCCAGAACCCGCAGAAGCTGGGGCACATGAGGGCACAGGAGCCCTGTTGATGCCATCCACTCAGGTCAGTCTCCTGGCAGGAGGCTGAGGGTGGGTCTGGAGGGCATATGGAGGACAGCAGCACATGTAGCCCCAAGGCCCACTGGATGTGCCCCTGCCTGTCCCTCTGACCTTGTCTCCTGTCCTTTACCCTCACTCACTGTTTCCACTCCACTGACTTCTGCTCAGTGATACGGTTTGGGTGTGTGATCCCACCCAAATCTCACATCGGATTGTAATCCTCAGTGCTGGAGGTGGGGCCTGACAGGAGGTGATTAGATCACGAGGGCGTGGTTCTCACGAGTGGTTTATATCATCCCCCTTGGTACTGTATACTGAGTTCTCACGAGATCTGGTTGTTTGAAAGTGTGTAGCATCGGTCAGGTGGGGTGGCTCACGCCTGTAATCCCAGTGCTTTGGGAGGCGGAGGCAGGTGGATCACCTGAGGTCAGGAGTTCGAGACCAGCCTGACCAACATGTAGAAACCTCATCTCTACTAAAAAGACAAAATTAGCCAGGCGTGGTGGCTCATGCCTGTAATCCCAGCACTTTGGGAGACTGAGGCATGTGGATCACCTGAGTTGGGAGTTCCAGACCAGCCTGACCAACATGGAGAAACCCCAACTCTACTAAAAACACAAAATTAGCTGGGCGTGGTGGTGCATGCCTTTAATCCCAGCTACTTAGGAGGATGACGCAGAAGAATTGTTTGAACCTGGGAGGCAGAGGTTGTGGTGAGCTGAGATCGAGCTATTTGCACTCCAGCCTGGGCAACAAGAGTAAAACTCCGTCTCAGGAAAAAAAAAAGTGTGTAGCACCTCCCACCTTCTCCTTTCTTCCTCCAGCTCTGGCCATGTAAGATGTGCCTGCTTTCCCTTTGCCTTCTGCCATGATTGTAAGTTTCCTGATGCCTCCCCAGAAGCAGAAGCCTCCATGCTTCCTGTACAGCCTGTGGAACTGCGAGCCAATAAAACCTCTTTCCTTTATAAATTGTCCAGTCTCAAGTACTTTATATTTTATTTTATTTTATTATTGTTTTGAAACAGGGTCTCACTCAGTCACCCAGGCTGGAGTGCAGTGGCACAATCTCAGCTCACTGCAACCTTCGCCTCCTGGGTTCAAGTGATTTACCCACCTCAGTGTCCCTAGTAGCTGGGATTACAGGTGTGCACACCACACCTGGCTAATTTTTTGTGTTAGTAGAGATGGAGTTTCACCATGCTGGCCAGGCTTGTCTCAAACTCCTGACCTCAAGTGATCCACCTGCCTCAGCCTCCCAAAGTGCTGGGATTACAGGCATGAGCCACTGCGCCCGCCTCAAGTAATTTTTTATAGCAATGTGGGCACTGACTCATACACTCAGTTTCTCAATTACACAGAATGCATTTCTGCGTCAGGGCCTTTGCACCTGCTTCCTCCTCTTCCTGGGAGGCTCTTGTTCCTCATCCTCTCGTGGCATTGAGATCTCAGCACAAATGTCACCTCCTCCTAGGGGCTCTCCAGACACCCATCCAGCTCTGTCCCCGCATCCTCCACCATCACTTCTGTTGCACTGTGCCCCTTCATTTGCACATAGCACACATCTCTCTCTGACGTTTGTGATTTACTTCTTGGCCAACTGGTGCATCAGTACCAAGAGATCAAGACCGAGTCTCTTTTGTTCCTGTCGTATCCTCATCACTGAGGGCAGTATCTGCATCCACAAAGTGATTAAGGAATGCTGGTTAAACGACTGTCTGATAACCAAATGAGAGGGTAATGGGTAAGAGCACAGACCCTGCTGTTGGAACCTGATCTGTGTTTGAAGCCCAGCTCTACCACTTTCTTAGCTGTGTGACTTTGGTCAAGTCACCCAGCCTCTCTGAATGACTCAGTTTCCTCATCTGTTAAGTGGGAATAATAAGATAACACTCCCCTCTGGGTTGCTGTGTAGACTGGATGAATAAACGTTTGGCACCTGGCCTGGAGTGGTAGGTGGTAGGGGAGCATCTGCCATTTTCCTCATTGTTGCCCCTGATTTTGGCATCTGAGCTGCTACCTTCCTTCTCCTCTTGAGACCCCAGGCCCTCTAGGACTGAGACTCAGCCTCTCCCGTTCCCCACAGCTGTCTCTAAGCTGTGTAGGATTCCTGGGCAGGACCTAAGAACCCCTCGGGCTCTGCCCATTCTCCCAGCCTCGTGCAGTGCCCTCCTGCCTCCTTCCCTGAGTGGCAGCTCCAAGGTCTTCCTTCAGCTCCTCGGACAGGCCCTGCCTCCCCCACCTTAGTAGGCAACATGCATGCTGCCCTTTCTTTCCTCTCCTCTCTCCCTCATTTCTCAGTCTCAGATAAAATATCACCTCCCCTGACCTCACCTGGACCAGGTCAAGCCTGTCATCCATCCTGGGTACCTGCCATCTCCTTGGCAGCATCCCTGCAAGTAGTCATTAACTTTGTTGTTAACTAGTAAATGTTTTCCTCACCTGTGGGAAAGTATTTCCTGGGTTCTATGCTCGGGGCAGTGGGTCTTTGGGCAGCTGTTACCTGACCTGGGCCTGGCATCTGACCTCTGGTTACCCTGACCCTTTCACCCAAGCCTCGTTCATTCACTTCTCTCTCCAACTCCCTCCCTCCCTCCCTTTTTTTCCTCCCATCCCCCAAAGAATTTACTGAGTTAATCCTTTATTCTAGGCCCTGTGCTGGGCATTTTAGTTCTAAGAAGCTGCTCCAGACCTGGGCTCCCAGCCTCCTAGTGGGTGTCGGAGGGGCACACATCACAGAGTGACAAGTGTTGTGAGAGGGATGAGAAGGAGATGCAGGGACAGCAGAGGAGGCCTGAACCCAGCTTGCTGGATGCCCGGAGTGGGTAGTCAGAGAAGGCTTCTCAGAGGAAGTATTTTGAAAGAGTTTTGAAAGATACATGAGTTTCCTAGGAGCTAAGGAAACAGCATCTCAGGCAGAGGGAGCAACATTTGTGGAAGACCAGGGCATTTTTGAAACTTCAGCAGCAGACAGGGAGATGGAGGGTGGTGACAGTTGAGCTAAAGATGTCGTGTGCTGGGTCCAGTGTGCCTGCAAGCTCCCCCAACCCCGAATGCCTGCCCTCTGGTAGGTGATGTTTTGGTTCCCCTGATCAGGAGGCTAAATCTATTTCTCCAGACTTTGAATCTGGGCTTGGCTTGGTGACTTGCTTTGGGCAAGATCACAACAACATAATACAATCGGGGACGTGAAAGATGCTTGTGGATGGGGCCGGCCTGTGACTGCCACCATTGGCCAGGCTGGCCTGCTCAAGGACTTGAGACCATGTGGAGAGATGCCCCGTTTGAGGCCAAAATAGGTGACCGAAGCTGTTTGAGGCCAAAATAGGTGACCGAAGCTGTCTGAGGTCATGCAGACCCAGACCCAGCTGAGCCAGCCTGAACTTGTGGGTCAGCGAGGCATAACCCACAGAATCATTAGGAATACACGTGTGTGTGCGTGCGTGCGTGCGTGCGTGTGTTTCCCAGAAACTTCCCATTTGAGAGGGAATGATTTTCTATTTGTAAATAAAATACACATAACATAAATTGACTATCTTAACCATTTTTAAGTACCGTATAGACGTCAGTGGTACTAAGTACATTCATAATGTGCAACCATCACATGCACCTCCCTAACACTTTTCATCTTGTGAATCTGAAACTCTATACCCACTAAATGCTAACTCCCTATCCCCTCCTCCATCCCCTGCTCAGTAACCACCACTCTACTTTCTGTCTCTATGATTTTGCCTACTCTAAGTACCTCACATAAGTAGAATCATACAGCATTTGCTGTTTCATGATTGACTATTTCACTCAAGTTTTATCCATGTAGCATGTGTCAGAATGTCCTTTATTTTTGAGGCTGGATAATATTCTGTTGCATGTATATACCACATTGCTTATCCATTCATTTGTCAATGGTCACTTGGGTTGCTTCCACTTTTAGCAATTATGAATAATGCTTCTATAAACATGGGCAAATAACTATCCCTTCCAAACTCTGCTTTCAATTCTTTTACATACGCACCCAAAAGTGGAATTGCAGGGTCATTTGGTAATTGTGTTTTTAACTTTTTGGGGAACTGCCATACTGTTTTCCACAGTGGCTGTACCATCTCATGTTTCCACCAACAGCGCACAAGAGTTCCAGTTTCTCTACATCCTTGCCACACTTGCTATTTTCTGCTTTTCTTCCTTTTTTTCTTTTTTTCTTTTTTTTTTAATAGTTGCCATCCTAATGCATCTGAGGTGGTATCTTATTGTGATTTTGATCTGCATTTCCCTAATGACTAGTGACGTTAAGCATCTTTTCATTTGCTTATTGGATATTTGAATAATTTTTGAGAAATCTCTATTTAAGTAATTTGCCCATTTTTAATCCAGTTTTTGTGGTTGTTGCATTTTAGGAGTTCTCTATATATTCTGCATATTAATTCCTTATAAAACATGTGATTTGCAATATGTTCCCTTTTCTACAGGTTGCTTATTACTCTGTTGCTTTTTACTCTGTTAAGTATGTTTTAATACAGAAAAATTTTAAATTTTTATGAAGTTCAATCTGTCTATTTCTTTGTATATTGCTTGTGCCTTTGCTGTCATATCCAAGAAATATTGCCAAATCTAATGTCATGAAAATTTTGCCATATGTTTTCTTCTAAGAGTTATATTGTTTTGAGTCTTATATTTAGGTCTTTAATCTGTTTTGAGATAATTAATGTATACAGTGTTAAGTGTAGGTCCAACTTCATTCTTTTCCATGTGGATATCCAGTTTTTCCAGCACCATATGTTGAAGACTGTTCTTTCACCATTGGATGGTCTTGGTACCCTTGTCAAAAATCATTTGACCATATATGTGAGGGTTTACTTCTGGGCTTTCCATTCTACTCCATGGTCTATATTTCTCTCTTTATGCCATTACCATACTGTTTTGATTACTGTAGTTTTGTAGTACATTTGTAGTCTTCCAAGTTTTTTCTTTTATAAGATTGTTTTGGCTACTGGAGTCCCTTAAGATTCTATATGAATTTTTGGATGAGTTTTTCTATTTCTGAAAAACACATCATTGGAATTCTGATATGGGTTGCATCGAATATGTAGATTGTTTTGGGTAGTACTGACATCTTAGCAACTTTAAGTCTTCTTAAGCAAGAACATGGAATATGTTTCTCTTTATATCTTAAACTTCTTTCAGCAATGTTTTGCAGTTTTTATTGTACAAGTCTTTTACCTCATCGGTTAATTCCTAAGTACATTTTTGATGCTATTGTAAATGGAATTGTTTTCATAATTTCCTTTTAAGATTGTTTATTGTTAGTATATAGAAATACAACTGATTTTTTTTGGTGTTGACTTTGTATCCTGCTACTTTGCTGAACTCATTTTAACAGTTTCTTTGTGAAATCTTTAGAGTTTTCTACATATAAGATTGTATCATCTGTGAACAGAGATAATTTTACCTCTTTCTTTCCAGTTTGGGTTTATTTTATTTCTTTTTAAATTTATTCTTTTTGCCCAGTTTCTCTGGCTAGAACTTCCAGTACTATGTTGAATAGAAATTGTTTTGTTTCTGATCTTAAAGGAAAAGCTTTCAGTCTTCCACCATTGAGGATATTTACTGTGTGTGTGTGTGTGTGTGTGTGTGTGTGTGTGTGTTTAAATAGTGGCTTTTATTACATTGAGATAGTTCCTGGTTTGGAAAGTTTTTTTTTAATCATGAGATGATTGTGTTTTTTTTTTTCTTCTTTTCCCATTGAGGTGGTCATGTGGTTTTGTTTTGTCATTCTTTCAGTGAGATATATTACATTAATCAATTTTCTTGTGGTGAATTACCCTTGCATTCAGGAAGAAAGTTTGCTAGATCTTGGTGTATAATCTTTTTAATATGCTGTCAAATTTGGTTTTTTAGTATTTTGTTGAGAATTTTTGCATCATTGTTCATAAAGGATATTTTCCTGTAGTTTTCTCATAGATTACTTTGGTATCGGGGTAATGCTGGCTTAATAGAATGAGATAGAAAGTGCTCCTTGCTCTTCAATATTTTTGGAAAAGTTTGAGAAGAATTGAGATTTGTTCTTTAAAGATTTGGCAGAATTCACCCATGATGGCATCAGATGCAGAGATTTTCTTTGTTGGGAGATTTCTGATTACTAATTCAATTATCTCACTGTAATAGCTATAAGTCTATTCAGATTTTCTACTTATTTGTGATTTGGTCTTGGTAGCTTTTGTGTTTCTAGGAATTTGTCTATTTCATCTAGCTTATTCAATTTGCTGGCATACAGTCTTTCATAGTATTCTCATATAATTCTTTTTATTTCTGTAGAATTGATAGCAAGGTCCTCACTTTAATTTTTGATTTTAGTAATTTGAGTCTTCTTTCTTTTCTTCTTAGTTCATCTAAGTAATAGTTTGTCAATTTTGTTAATCTTTTCACAGAACAAACTTTTAGTTTTATAATGGTTTTCTCTTGTTTTTCTATTGTCTATTTCATTTATCTCTGCTCCAATTTTCATTGTTTCCTTCCTTCTGCTAGCTTTGGGTTTAGTTTGTTCTTCTTCTTCTAGTTTGTTAAATTGCAACATTATGTTGCTGATTTGAGACTTTTCTTGTTTTTTTTAAATGTAATCATTTGTAGTTATAAGTTTTCCTCTTAGCATTGCTTTCA
The DNA here is from genome assembly GCF_030222135.1 of Aotus nancymaae. Classification (NCBI taxonomy): domain Eukaryota; kingdom Metazoa; phylum Chordata; class Mammalia; order Primates; family Aotidae; genus Aotus; species Aotus nancymaae. Next base: position 26,231,611 of record NW_026988467.1, read on the forward strand.
CTGCATCCCATGCGTTTTGGTATGGTATGTTGTGTTTTCATTTTCACTCATCTCTAAGTATTTTCAAGTTTCCCTTTGATTTCTTCTTGGTTCGTTAGTTGTTTAAGAGTGTGTTGTTTGATTCCCCCAAATTTGTGAATTTTCCAGTTTTACTTTTATTACTTATTTCTAACTTTATTCCATTGTGATTGGAGAAGATACTTTGTATATCTATATTTTGAAATACATTGACACTTAACTTCTTGTCTAACATGTAGTTCGTCCTGGAAAATGTCCCATGTGCAGTTGAGAAGAATGTGTATGCTTTCGTTATTGGGAATAATGTTCTGTATATGCTTGTTAGATCTAGTTGGTTTATTGTTAAGTCTTCTATTTCTTACTTTCTTCTGTCTGGTTGTTCTGTTCATTACTGAGAGTAAGGTGTTGATGTCTCCAACTATTATTGTAGAACTATCTATTTCTCCCTTCAACTCTGTTGGTTTTTGCTTCATATGTTTTGATGGTCTGTCATAAGGTAGGTAAATATTTATATTTGTTATATGTTCTTGTTGTATTGAATATTTTAATTAATATAGAATGCCCTTTTTGTCTCTTATAATCTTTTTGACTTAAAGTCTTTTGTGTCTGATGATTGCATAGCCACCCCTACTCTCTTTTGCTTACAATTATGTTTTTATGGAATAGCTTTTTTATCCTTTTATTTATTTGTGTCTTTGGATCTAAAATGAGTCTCTTTTAGACAGTATATAGTTGGATCATGTGTTTTTCATCCATGTTGTCAATCTCTGTTTTTTGATTGGAGAATTTAATCCATTTACGTTTAAAGTAATTACTTATAAGAAGGGACTTACTTATGTCATTTTGCTATTTGTTTTCTGCATACCTTATACATTTCATGTTCTTCATTTCCTGCATCGCTATCTTCTTTTGTGTTTAGTTGACTTTTTATAGTGAAATATTCAAATTCCTTTCTCATTTCCTTTTGTGTATGTTCTATAGCTCTTTTCTTTGTGATTATCATGGGGATTACATTTAATGCCCTAGAGTTATATCACTGTAATTCGAATTTATATCAGCTTAACTTCAATAACATACAAACTCCTGCTCCTTTACGGTACTGCCTTGAACTCTTTCGGTTGTTGATGTCACTAAATTACATCTTTATACATTATGTACCCCAGAACATAAACTAGCAATTTTTAAAAATGCATTTGACTCTAAAATTATGTAGAAAACAAATGGTGGAGTGATAAATCAAAGTTACAATAATACTAGCTGCTGAGTTATAGGTAAAATTGACTTACATTAACTACCATTTACTGTCCAAGCCTTTCTCTGGAAGTTGCAAACCTTCAATATACTCTAGGGCTCAAAAATGGATGCATGACATAGAGGCTGCCAGTTCAATTCTTGTCTAGATGGGGAGACAGGTTCTTGATACTTCCTACTCTGCCATCTTCTCAGCATATGTGTGTTTCTAAGCTCCAAGTTTTGGGTTTTTTTTTCTTCAGCAAAAACTAACTAATACACATGTGAAAGAGCCAAAGTGGGGAGAGAGGTTGACTTCTGTGCTAGAATAGGAGTCTGAACTTCATTACAATGACTCTAATGCATTGAACCTGTTGACCTGGTTTTAAAGCCTGGTTCTTCTACATACCAGCTGTGGGGCCATGGATGAGTCATTCTGCCTCTCTGTACCTTGGTTTTCTCATCTGATAAATGGGGGTGGCTTACAGGGCCTGGAGCATGGTAAGTGCTCAGGAAACATTGGCTGCTGATTGTTGCTCCCACATTGTGGTTGCTGATGGTTGCATCTAAAGACTCGAGGACTCTACCCCATGTCAGCTGACTCAGGTCTTCAGGACCAGATGAGGTACTGGATATGACCTTAATCATTTGATGTGTGTTGTTGTTAGGCCATCCCATGAGTCACATGGAATCCCTGCTCCTGACCCTCTGGCCCACTCAGGCCTGTTTGCATGCAATATCTTCTGGAAAGTCCAGCTATTCTCCTGGGGCAGTCTTCTCTTCTCCATGCACTGAGATCCACTTGGTTTTAAAATAAGCATGTGCAACACACACAGCACCCCAGGGAGGACATCACTCCACATGCACATGAGTCAGTAGCCGTATTGTTAGGTTGTTCTCTAAATACCTGGGGGCCTTTGAGTAATGACTTTATTTAAATGGGACATCAGAGAAATTAGAGTTGACACCAGTGTTCCTACTACATGCTGTTTGGCTTTATGAGAACTTAGTAAAGCATTAAGCCAAGTCCAGTAACAGGAGCTTCCTAATCTGCTCTGAGACTGAGGTATTGAGACTGGGGCATTGAGACCCATTGTCTCTGTTCCCTGATTTCCCACCCTACAGCATGGAGATTCAAAGGATGGGGACTCTGAGCAAGGGGGTGACGAGGGGTTCATGGCTTAAAAGGGGCTGAGGTGAGTGACATAAGAATTACAAGTATGTGATTTTCTCATTTCATCCTTACAATTAAACTGCAAGAAAAATAATATTATTTGCCCCTAAGTTCAGAGAAATGAGACAATGTACCCAAGGTCACAGGGCCAGTAGGTGACCACTGATAGCAGTTGTCACCAGGGCAAACTTTCCCAAGCACTGTGCTAGGCCCTTCCCATTCATGACTTGGTTTAATCCTCACCACATTCTGATCAGGCAGCTATTGCAACTCTCTATTTATAAATGCATAAATTGAGGTTTAAGATCACAGAGCTCAGAAGGACCTAGGATATGAGCTTATGTGTCTCTGACCCCAAAGTTCATGTGACTGATGTTTCCCATGTGTATGTATTCTTCTCAAAATTATAGGAGAGAACAGCAGTCTTGTTTTGGCAGTGAGATCACAGCCTCACTCCTTGGAGGCCCGGAGCAGGCTGGAAGTACCCATTCCTAATCTGGGCTAAAGATGAAATAGGGCCTGGGAGAGTTAGAAGTGTCATTGCCCAGTTCTCCAGAGCAGGAGCCCCGAGTGGGGATTTGCAGCTGACACCTATGTGAGCTTAGATCATTTTCCTGAACTGCTGGAGTATGCAGATATTCTGAGGCATCAGTTGAGTTGTGCCTCTGATGATAAAAATAATATAAACAACAACAGCAACAGCTACTTTGTTAAGTGCCTTCTATGAGAGAATGCTCATCACAGAGTATTGGTGTATTTCCCATGGTCAGCCTACCTGGAAAAAATGACAGCATTTTCTCAGCCCCTGTGGGAGCCTATTTCCTGTGTGAGAGAACTACTAGCTGTCTTCTACATGGAAACAGTAGGTAGAAACAATGAGTGACCCATTTGGGGTACTAAGGTTAGGAAGTGCTGGGTGGGATGGAGAGGGAAGTCTATGGAGCAGCCTGTTCAGGTAGGATCCCTGGCTGTATCATTTCCCAGCTGTAAGTGGAGAAGTAACTCCACCTTTCACCCCTCAGTTTCCTCATCTTAAAATGGGGACAATAATGGTCCTTACATCATAGGATGCTGTGAGGATACAATGGCTTCATACAAGTAAAGTCTGTGAATAGGGCCTGGCATATATTAGTACTCAAATGTCAGCAAGAATCCTGCTTTCAGCCAAGATGGAATAACAGGGGCCATACTTACCTGGATGCCTGAAACAGCTAAAAAGCAGACAAAAGATGTGAAGCAACAGTTTTTCCAAAAGATCGGGCAGCAAGTGAAACAAGATAGTGATCCCTAGGAGATGGGAAATAGCTCTATGGTTTCCTCAGCTTACTGCCTGAACTGAGATTACAGGCTGGTGGCAGGAATGGGGAATCCAGGCTTCTGTCTGTCTTCATGAGTTGAGGAGACTGGGCTGGAATATGGGGAAAACAAGGCAGCTGTACTTTCCAGGGCAGAGTACTGTGGATGAAAGAACTAGACAGAATGACAACACTGGATATTTGCAGAGAGGCTGAGCAAGTCTGAAGCTGAGCACCTATCACCACATGTGTGTGAGCAAACGTCTGCCTTAAGGTTTAAACATAGCCAAAAGGATTTGAGGGAACAGTCTTGAAACTCAAACCGTTCTTACTCTTACCAGTTAGCGTGGCAAAACAAGTCAGTCATGAGGCTTCAGAGGGATTATTCAGAAGGATCTCATTTCAGCAGTGGGGGAACGTTGGCCCTAGACTAAATGAAGCTTTGCTTATTTTTAACAAACTTTGAGAGCAATACTTGAAAGGCACATATCTATGTCACTTAACTGTGCCCCAAAACAACATTTAGTAGTATTTATGAGAATAAAAAGCTATCAAGTGCCCCAAAAGGCAAAATTCACAATGTCTTGCATTCAATCAAAAATTTCCAAGCACAAAAGCAGGAAAATAAGACCTATAGTAAATATAAAAAGCAATCAAAACCAACCTAGGACTGACACAAATTACGTAATTAGCAGACATGGACAATAAGAACAGTTATAACATTATTTCATATGTAAGGAAATACAGGAGAAGGATTGAAGATAATAAGTAGAGCCAAGGAAGATATACAAAAGACCAAAACTGAACATCTAGAGATGAAAATTACAGTGTGTGAGGTGAAAACTACACTTCTACACTAGATAGCTGAAATAGCAGATTAGACATTGCAGAAAAAGATTGCTAACTTGAAACACACAGAGAAAAAGAGTAATACAAAAAAACCCAGAGCATCAGTGAACTATAGGAAAACTTCAAGCTGCATGTAATTGGTGTACTTGAAAATAAGTGGGGATCAGAAAAATATTTGAAGAAATAAATGGCCAAATTTCTTCCAAATGTTATTACTACTGTAAATCCATAGATCCAAGAAGCTCAACAAACTTCAAGCACAGGAGACATCAGCTGGGCACGGTGGCTCATGCCTGTAATCCCAGCACTTTGGGAGGTCGAGGCAGGTGGATCATGAGGTCAAGAGATCGAGGCCATACTGGCAAACATGGTGAAACCCCCATCTCTACTAAATACACAAATTAGCTGGGCGGGGTGGCACGCACCTGTAATCCCAGCTACTCGGGAGGCTGAGGCAGGAGAATTGCTTGAACCCGGGAGGCCGAGGTTGCAGTGAGCCGAGATTGCGCCACTGCACTCCAGTCTGGCGCCTGGCAACAGAGTGAGACGCTGTCTCAAAAAAAAAAAAAAAAAAAAAAGAGACATGAAGAAAACTATACTGAGGCGTATCATAGTAACATTTCTCAAAGCCAGAGATAAAGAGAAAATTATAAAAGCAGCCAGAAGAAAAGCACATATTACTTGCCGAGGACCAAACATAAGGAGGGCAGCAGCTATCTTATCAAAAATAATGGAAATCAAGCGATAGTGGGCAACGTCCTTAATAAACTGTCTATAGAAAGTGAAAATAATTTTCATAAGTGGAGACAAAATAAAAATGTTTTTAGATATACAGAAGCTGAAATAACTCACCACTGGATGAAATGCAGTACAGGGAATGCTAAAGGCAGGCAGAAGGAAAACGTTACCAGATGTAAGTATGGATCTAGACATTCAGGGACAAAAAGCTCTGAAAATGGTAAGTATGTGGGAAATATAAAATATACAATTTTATTATTATTTAAATTTCTTTAAGAGAGAATTGACTACTATTTATTATGTAAAAACAGGTGTATAACAGCTTCAGTACAAAGAATAGGGGTGCTGTTGTGAGGTTCCTGTACTAAACGTGAAGTTGTATCATGCCACTTGAAAGAAGGCTGTAATAAGTTAAAAGTGTTAACCATAAACTTTCAGGCAAAGACCAAAATAGCAAAGAAAAGAATTATAAGAAGCCAATGAAGGGGATAAAATATAATTATAAAAGTCACCTATTGAATCCAAAAGAAGCCAGAAAGAAAGGAAGAAGGAACAAAGAACAGATGGAAGAAATAGAAAACAAATAGAAATATGGTAAATTTAAACCCAACCATATCACTAATCACCTTAAATGTGTCCAGTTAAAAGGCAAAGGTTGCCATATATTGGATAAAGTAGCAAGACCCAGCTATAGGCTGCCTATAAGAAACTCACTTTAGGGGAACATCACACACCAGGGCCTGGGGGTTGGGGGGCTAGGGGAGGAATAGCAGAGGGTGGGGGACTAGGGATGGGATAGCATTAGGAGAAATACCTAATATAGATGATGGGGTGATGGATGCAGCAAACCACCACCATGGCACACGTATACCTATGTAACAAACCTGCTCGATCTGCACATGTACCCCAGAACTTAAAGTATAATAATAATAATAAAAAATAAAGTCCACCACTAAAAAAAAAAAAAAAAAGAAGAAATAAACTCACTTTAACTATAAAGATAAACAGGTTAAAAGCAAGGGATGAAAAAATATATACCATGTAACACTAATCAGATGAAAGCTGACGTGTCTTTATTAAAAACAGATTAAGTGAACTTCAGTGCAAACAACATTATCAGGGAGAAAGAGGGTCACTTCATAATGATAAAGGTGTCAAATTATCAAAAGGATATGTCACACCTAAATGTTTGCAAGCCTGGCCTGGGTGCAGTGGCTCACGTCTGTAATCCCAGCATTTTGGGAGGTTGAGGTGAGAGGATCTCAAGGTCAGGAGATTGAGACCATCCTGGCTAACACAGTGAAACCCCATCTCTACTAAAAATACAAAAACTTAGGTGTGGTGGCACGCACCTGTAATCCCCGCTACTCTGAGGATACTGATGCTCCTGCTGAGGCAGGAGAATCACTTGAACCCGGGAGGCAGAGTTTGCAGTGAGCCGAGATCGCACCATTGCACTCCAGTCTGGGCGACAGAGCGAGACTCTGTGTCACAAAAAAAAAAAAAAAAAAAAGTTTGCAAACCTGTTAATAGAGGTTCAAATTTCATGAAGGAAAACTGGGAAAACTTCAAGGAGAAATAAACAAATTAAAATTGGATTCACAATACCTCTCTCTCAGTAATTGAGAGAACAAATAGAGAAAATTGGTAAGGATGTAGAAGACTTGAACACCACCATCAACAAACTTAATCTGATTGGCGTTAATGGAACGTTCTACCCAGCACCAGCAGAATACACATTCTTTTCAAGGGCACACAGAACATTTACCAAGATAGATGGTATCATGGGCTATATAAAACAAATCTCAGATTTTCAAAGGATTCAAGTCACACAAAGTATGCTCTCTAATTATGGTAGAATTCAGTTGGAAAGCAATAACAGAAAGATATCTAGAAAATACCCAAATATTTGGAAACTAAACAACATACTTCTAAATCATCCATGGTACAAAGACATCCAAATGGAAAGGAGAAAATTTCTTGAATTGAAGGACAATTAAATGTAACATAAAAATTTGCAAAATACTGCTAAAACAGATTAGAGGGAAATTGTACACAAATGTTTAGAGCAGTTTTGTTTGTAATAGTTAAAAACTGGAGACAGCATGAATGTTTATTAACAGAGTCATCAATGGATAAACAAATTGTGGTGTATACATACAGGGGAATACTACTCATAAATAGAAAAAATTTACTATGGGAGCATACAACAATATGGATAAATCTCAAAATAATTATGCTGAGTGAAAGAAGCCAGACAAAATGATGACAACATATGGTACGTTTCCATTTATATAAATCTCCAGAAAATGTAAACCAATCTTTAGTGATGAAAATAGCTCGGTGGTTTTCTAGGGACAGGGTTGGGCGAGCATTACCTTTGCAGCTCAGAATTACAAAGGGACACAAGAAAACTTTTGGGGATGATGAATAGTCATTATTTTGGTTGTGGTAATAGTTTCACAGAAGCAGAAAGACATCAACACGTATCAAATTGTACACTTAAATATATTCAGTTTATTGTGTGTCAATTGTACCACAGTAAGATGTTAAAAATAAGTCCTGGCTATTTTTAATATTTTTGTCTCAGGCATAGTGCTAAGATAAGAACTGTTACACTTTTTCCGTGATATTTCACTTTTAAATAAGGAACGAGAGTGATTCTATTAGTATTCCTATTTTTGGAAAAAGGACTCAATGTATAGTAAAGTGACTCGTGTAATGTCATACTGCATGCCAGTAGGTGACAGAGCTAGGATCTTATCCCAAGTCAATTATACTCCAGAAACCAGGCAGCTGAGATCTGGGATGTAAATTTCCAATCTTAGTTTGGTTGCTATAGTTGACCCAAATCATAGTGACATTTGCATGGAGCCCTGGAAACTAAAGAGATTTCCTGGCAGAACTTTCATAGCGGGGGTGAGAGTAGAGGCTCGGCGTTCTTGGGGGAGATAACTAAAATCCTGAATTGTACCTCTGAATGAGAGACAGCAAACAGCCATTGTCTCTCCATGGTGGCGGAGGAGAGGTGCTGGTTCACAGAGAGGGTGGGTCCCACAGGGTCACAAAGCCGGCGCGTGGTGGAGCTGGGATTGACTCCCAGTTCTGCCCCTCCAAAATCTGTGTCCTGCCTTCCCTCCTCCATCCACCCTCGCTTCATCTCTGAGCCTCCTTTACAACTCTGAGCTTTTCTGATTTGGAGAATTCTGACGTAGCGGAAGGACCTTCCAAGGAAGGGAAGAGGGATAAGGACCCTCCAGCAGGAGAGACTGACTCTTGAGGCACAATGGAAATTAAGCTGATCTCCAGCTTCATTCAGCTCTAACAGAGGAGAGGAGGTTTTGACCTGAAGCAAATTCTTTAATTTCTCTGAGCCTCAGGTTCCTTAGCTATAAAACGGGGCTACTCCCACTCAGGTGGTTCTGATGAGGCTAGGAGCAGGATGCAACTCACACTCCAGTCACCCACACCCCCGTGGGGCAGCACCACCTCCTTAGAAAAAGAGAGGATTTGGAGGCTCTGCTCCTTTCTCTCTCTCCACTCCCTGTCCCCCTAAACTTTCTCTAAGCGCCACAGAAGAAAACACTTATCCCAGGGCTTTGGTCCTGACGCAGGCAGATGGCACTGAATTAGCAGCCTGGCAGACCCAGGAAGTTCCAAACACAACGAGCTCAAAGAACCTGGATCTCCTCTCTCCCCCCAGCCCAGTGTGGGAGCAGCCCTGGGTCAGTGCCCCTCCCCACTCTCCTCCTGACCAGGCATCAGGTCAGCCAGAGGCCCAGAGAGAGGAATCAGGCTCATGGGTCTCAGGAGGAGGCCCAGAGTGATGAGGCATCGTCCATCACCATTGTGGAGGGGCAGAGACAGCCGTGCTGTCCAGAGGCTCATGTTCCCCTTCACAGTGCAGGGCCAGTGCTGGGCAGGGGCTGTCCAGCCTGGGATGATGTGGTCCAGTCCCCCTGCATCTAGGTGGGGCCATCATGTAGCTCTGGCCTGCGGAATGTGCATGGAAATGGTGTGAGCCCCTCTGGCTGAGGTGGTTAATCATGTGGGCACCAGCTCCTCACTCACTTCCCCTTCCCCATTGCCCCTGGAGGCCTTGCATATAGATGACATCATCCCAGGTCAAGGAATCTAGATCCCTGCATCACCACTCGGAGGAGGCACCCCTTGGAGAGATACCCCAGGTCAGCAGCAGTCACTTGGGCTTTGCCTGGGAGATAAATCAGTTCTTCCTGGGTGAAGCCACTGGGATGTGGGGGTTGTTTGTTACACACCTCACCACCCTGATGGATACAGCCCAGTCTCACTCCTCGTCCCTCCATCCAGCAGGTATCAGTGGGGCTCCTCTGTGTGCCAGACTCTGTGCTGAGGATGGAGACACAGCTGTGACTGAGACCTAACGGGTTCCTGCCATCACAGGGCTCTTGACTGCAGTTGGGGGAACAGCCAAGTAAAATGAGCAAATGGACAACAAAGTAATTCCATGCCGTGAAAAGGACCAGGAAGGGAAGAGAAGGATGGTGAGAAACAAATGCCAGATTTGGGGAGGTCATGGTGGGAGGGGAAAGGGACCTGGGAAGGGAGGCTTAGAAGTGCCCGAGGGAAGGAGGGAGCTGCAAGGTGGAGGGGATTCCTGCAGAGAGGACAGAGGGACAGCTGTGGCCAAGCCTGGCCATGCACTCCCAGCTTTATGAAAATTATTTTATCCTTCCAACAACTAAGGGAACGGGGCTCTTATTGTCCCAGCTTTACAGGGGAGGGCCACAGCCCCAGAGAGGTAAAGGGAAGGGGCCAAGTCACACAGCCAGGAAGAAGCTGGCCAGGTCAGGGGCAGGGTTGGGGAAAGAACCTGATGGCCTGATTTGACTGAACACCAAGGTTCTTCGGGATGGCCCAGAAGGCCCCTCTGACCCCCAGGAATATGATCCCCAGGGCTGCAGAAAGAGCCTTTGGGGCTTCCTAGCCTAGGGAATAGGAAGAACACAGGGCCCGCTGGAGCTGACCTGTGCTCTCCCAGCTAGCTGTGTGTCCCGGGCAATGCATTGAACATCTCCGGGCCTCAGCTTCCTCCTCTATGAGACGGGAAGCAGCACCACCACTCAGGGCTGGGAGGGAGCGAGGGAGAGGAGGTGAGTCAGGGCCTCCAACCTCAGAGCCCAGGCCCAGTTCTCTGCTGTTGCCTCCATCTCATAGGGGTTTACTGAGCTCTATGATGCACACACTCTGTGTCCTGAGCTCCATGTCCCTGATTCCCCCAAGCCTGAGACATGGGAGGATTGTGCGTTAGATGGAACGCCATGGGAGCAGGGGCGCCATCTGTCCCCACCATTTTGTCCCTGGCATCTAGGATGGTGCTTGTCATACTCCAGGCACCTGATACGTATTTGCTGAATGAACGGAATATTTCAATTTTAAGGCAAGGAAGCTGAGTTCTGAGGAGTTCAAGGACTGTCTCAAGGCCAATCTTCTTCTTGTCTTGGAGATGAGTCCATGAGTGTCAGCACCCCCAGGAAAAGCCTTCTGTGCACGGATGACCCCGGGAAACTCACTAACATGTAGATTCAGATTCTGGTCCAGGGTGGGCCCTGGCATTCTGCATTTCTGACAGTCCTCCAGGTGATGTCCGTGAGCCAGGCACCACCTCCTGAGCCATGAGGGACCAGAACGCTGGACTCAGCCAGACCAGCTCCATGGTGGGCAGTCAACCTTCACATTGAGCATGGAGCAGGTGGGGCTGTCCAGGAGGCTTCCTGGAAGCGGGTGGGGCTGACCCGAATCCTCAGAGGTGGCCCTGATGGGAGAGGGAGACAGCAAATTTCCAGCAGGAGAGATTGAGTGGCTCCTTCCGCCTTGTTCCCATAGCTGGTGAGGAGCGGAGGATGCTCACGGCAGCTCACATGGAGCCTCTGCTGCTCCCCAGGCTGAGATGCTGGGATTCTCCCTGCCTTCTGCTATCTGGAATGTCTCCAGCTCAGCAGAAAGGGGCCATGTAAGAAATGTTGTACACCAGAAAGCTCTCCGTTCTACTCAGGGTGCAGAGTAATTTGCTCCTGATTAAGTAAAATGTCATAGGTCATCGTGTGACCATTTTTAATACTGAAACTTTTCTGATGTCCTCACTCCCACAACCTATTAATCACCAATTTTCTTGTCTGCCTCCAGTTCTAATTTGCATCTGAAGCAAGGCCACTTAGTCCCCTCCACCATCCCCTTTCCCTTTGGCCTTCTATCCACTACTCGTGAGCTTCTGCTATGAGTCCTGCAATGTCCTAGGCCCCGGGAAGCATCCTACAGCTTCCTGTGCTGAGGGAAGATGCCAGGAGATCAAGACGTGATGTCACCTGCCCTCAACTGTCTGTCTCCCTCATGGGACCCTGGAGGTGGAGATGGGTGGGGAGTCAGCACAGGAATCGGCAGCAGGAAGGCAATGGTTTCAGTCACATTGCAGGCTCCCTATTAGTGGACTTGTCTCCCTAAGACAGACCCCAGAGGGCAAGAGTATCTCCCCATCAGCAGGTGCCCACCTCAGAGTCCTCACCTAATTGGCATCAGAAAATACTTGGCAACAAAAGGCAAGCAGGAGGAAATGGGGATTTGAGATTTAAAAGAACCACTGACTCAGCTTCCTGGGCCTACCTCTGGAAAGCTGATCTGTGCAGAGAATCGATGCGCCTTCCACCCACACAGGCATCTGTCTCCCCAAATAGTCCCAGCTTCAGGGGCCCCACCTGCACACCAAGAATACTCCTTAGCAGCTGAGCCCATGAGTATTTTCATGCCCAAGTGTTGTTATGCTTCTGCAAGTTCATTATGGGAAACTGGGCTGTCAACCCAGGCTTCAGAGGCAGAACAGGAAAGAGACATGGACTCCTTTCCCCAGTGACGGAGTAATGGCGGGGAGGGGATTCTTACCTTCGCAGGATGCTGCTCAGATGGGGAATTTGCAAGGGGAATTTCAGGGCTTGTGATTGTGCTGTTCTTGGATGACTGACAAGGCACTCAGCAGGGATTGTCTGGTGGCTGGTGGGGCTGACTGGCTGATGAAATGTGGTCTTGTGGCCTCATCAGAGGAGCTTGTGAGACTGGGGCTCCCTTCACAGCAGATGGGCAAGGGCTCAGCCATCCTCACTCCCATCCATGCACACCTGGGCCCAAGCCAAGTAAATAGGACATTCCTGGTCCACCTGACCTGCCACCTCCTACCTGGGAGCTGCCTCCCACCTGGGCCTGGACGTAGCTCCACTTGCTTTGGAGAGAGGGTCCTGGAAGCCTGCCCCGAGATGGCCAGAAAGACCTCATGGAGAATTCTAGAGCAGAGGCCTAAATATCCAGGAAGAGCAAACTGCATGCTCTTCTCCTCCAGTGTCCTTCAGGGCTCAATTTTGGGTCTCCCTCCTCCAGGAAGCCCTCCCTGATGCCTCCAGCCCATGCTGGCCTCTTCTATTCCTAAGTCCTGCAGGGTAGTGTGGGGTGGGCAGGAGCATGGACCTTAGTGACAGAGGCTTGGGTTTCTTCTCTGCCATTCTGAGCTGTGTGACCTTGGGTGAGACACTTGACTTCTCTGGGTCTCCATTTCCTCCATGTAAAATGTATTTGAATTCATGAATGCATGCATACATTCTATGGTGGTCAAAATTAAGGTATGGTTTTGTTAAAGCCCAGTGGCCAGTGGGCATGTGAGGGATGACATTCTGGCCACTCTGTGTCCAGCTCCCCTCCCGAGATACCTGCTCTCACGGTTCTCTGCAGAGTGGTTGGCCCTTCTGAGCATCCTGGGATCCACCTGGTGACACATATCCTGGCATTCAGCTCCCTAGCAGGATGTGGGGGACCCTGGGATCTCTGCTCCCCTGGGGAGATGCCAGACAGCTCAGGAGGTGGGGCTAGCTCTCAGGAAAGTGGAGAGAGCTGAGGGGCTGAGGAAGGAGAATGGCTGAGTCATTCACTTCTGTGTTCACTTAGCACCTCCTGTGCACTGGTCACGGGCCTCTCCAGGTGTGTAGGGGTGGGGAGCTATGGTGCAGAAGCAGGACTCACTGAGCTGATAGACCTGAACTCAAAGTGTCTTAGATAGGAAACAGGTGTATTGATTCAGGGAAGTCTTGGAGGCTGCTGGCTTCAGGCCTGTCTTGACCTGGGGCTCAAGAAATTGCAGTGGCTTTGTGTCAGTCAATGTTCCAGAACCAAGGAGAGAGTGGAGCAAAGGAGAAGATGCTCTCTCCCCTCCCAGGGCTCATATTCAGTGTGAGCAGGCTGCCCATTCACACACATACATGAACATACATGTACACACACGTGCACATGTGTGCTTGCACACACACCCCTCCGTTTTTCAGAATTTTATGTTGGTTTTATTCTCAGGCAGGCTCTTTTCATGATAACCACTAGCAGCTCTGGTTACTGCTGTACTGACTTAAATACATCTAAATGTTTCAGAGAAACATGCCAGTTCTAATTCTGATTGGACCATCTTGGGTCATGTGCCCAGTTCTGAGCCAATCACCAGAGCCAGGCAGAGGATATTGCTGATCAGTCAGCCCTGAGTCACATGCTCACCCTTGGAGCCAGATATACGCTCGGCGCCTGCCTCACTACCTGGATAAAGAGTGGGGAGGAGATGGGGTGGGCAGAGAAGGAGGACAGTGCACAAAGTGGGTTTGATCCCTGCCTCTTGCTCAGCAGCTGGGATGGGATGGCCAGACTCCACTGGACTCATGTGGGTGACCCTGAAGAACCTCCACAATCAGAGGGAGGCGATGCACCTGCAATCTAGCACCGCCTCTGGTCTCCGACCTCCTGGCTCAGGTGACTATACCTGCCTTCGGTTCACCCCAGCTGACCTGGCCTCCGTCTGAGGGGTGAGGGTGGGCGGAGCTGTCCTGATGCTGCTGGGCTCACAAAGCACACGTTGGCTCAACTGCTCCCTGGCTGTGAGACCCTGAGTGAGTTTCCCAGCTTCTCTTAGCCTCGGTGTCCTCATCTATAAAATGGGAATGGTTAAACTGACCCTGTGGCAGGGAGGGTTGCTGTGAGACCTAATGACAGCTGTGACTCTCCTGGCCTCGGCACACAGTAGGCACCAACTGAGTAGAGCTGTCGACAGCAGGTGCTCATGGAATGGCAGCCATCGCCGTGACCTCTCTTCTGGCGCTTTGTGGTGGGTGGTGCGTGTTGCTGGCGGGTCTGCCTCCGCCATCTGACTGTGACCCCCTCCAGCACAGGAACATGAGCATCTTTCTCTCCGAGCCCAGGGCCCTGCAAGTGGCCTGGCAGTCTGTATTAGGCCACTTTCACGCTGCTATAAAGAGCTACCTGAGACTGGGTGTTTATGAAGAAAAGAGGTTTAATTGACTCACAGTTCCACAGGCTGTACGGAAGCATAGCGGGGGAGGTGTCAGGAAACTCAATTATCATGGTGGAAGGCGAAGGGGCTGCAAGCATGTTTACCATGGTGGAGCAGAAGAGAGAGAGAGAGAGTGAAGGGGGAAGTGTCACACTTTCACACCATCAGACCTGGTGAGCACTTACTCACTATCACAGTTCTTGTGCAAGGGAGGAAATCTGCCCCCATGATCCCATCACCTCCCATTCCACATGGGTGGGGACCCACATCCGAACCACATCACACTCCGTGTGGATCTGCTGAGTCATTGGAAACTGGCTTCCCAGAAGACGAAGGACAAGGTGGGAGCTCCACGGTCATTGTCCAGCAGCAGCCAGGTCCTGAACCTCCCTCGAATGTCTATTCACAGGGCTCAGATTTCTCGGCAGCAAAGGGAACTATTTAAAGTCCCCGTTAAAACAGCTGAGCTTTGATGGAGCAGAGCAGTTGTCACTGCTGGGGCCCCAGAGGTGCCTGAGAAGGACGGAAACAGGCGGGCAGGATGTATTCCGTTACGGCGATGTTCAGGATGTAAAGACACTGTCTGACCTTGGCTCTTGCCGTGGGCAGGCGTTTGTAAGCGCCGCTGCGACCGGGCACCTGGGGATCCGCATTCCTTTTTCTTCTCATCTCATTCTTAGAAGTTTGCTGGGAGCCAGGCTGCAAATGGCAGATATGAGAGGAGGCGCCTTTTCAGCAGTATCAAAAATAGACCTCACGGATGGCTGCTGGATGAATCATTCCAAGCAGCACACCCACTGTGTGCTGGGCCCTCAGCTGCTGCTTTACAGAGAGCACTGAGAAGCAGGCTGGCGCACAGTAGGTCCATGATATACACTAGCTGCCATGATCTCTGCTGTTATTTATATGCTTCCCGCATTCCTACCCACTCTGTCCAGGCTGTCTCCCCACACCTTCCCAAGGCTGTTCCATCAGCGGGGACTTGACTCCTTTTCATCAGCTCAGTGCCTCTTTTCATCTAGCACTGTCTCTGCACTCTGACCACCTGGATTCACTTAATCCTAAACTCCGTGGGTTAGAGGAGGGGCTACATTTTTATCGTCTGGGCATATCATCTGGGTTGAGTCACTCTGGGAGTAAAATATCCTTCTGTCAGGTCAGTGGTGACCAGCACGAGGTTGTCTCTTTTTTGTTTCTGATTATGGTTCACAGTCTGGGTGGCGTTGTTTTATCCTATCTCACCTCCCGGGTAGAGATCCAGACCCTGGATCCTTTGTTTCCACATATCTGGGCCATACTATCCTGTATCGAATGGTAGATTCTTGGGTCATCAGAGCAGGGAGGAACTAGGTAGGTCATTCGGTTAAACCCCTTGAAGGTACCATAGGGAAAATGAGGCCCTGAGTGGGGATGTGACCTGCCCAGGGTCACCAAGTGAGTTGGTAACAACAGGGGCCTGGACCCCGTCTCCTGACTCATACATGATGCTCTGTCTGCCCTGCTTCACACAGTGAGGACTGGGGAGGAAGGTGGTGAAATGAAGCCCATAGCTGGGCGCGGTGGCTCACGCCTGTAATCCCAGCACTTTGGGAGGCTGAGGAGGGCAGATCACCTGAGGTCAGGAGTTCAAGATCAGCCTGCCCAACATGGCAAAACCTCATCTGTACTAAAAAATACAAAAAAATTAGCTGGGCGTAGTGGTGGGCGCCTGTAATCCAGCTACTCGGGAGGGTAAGGCAGAAGAATTGCTTGAACTTGGGAGGCGAAGGTTGTGGTAAACCGAGATCGTGCCACTCCATTCGTCTCGGTGACAAGAACAAAACTCTGTCTCAAAAAAAAAAAAAAAAAAAAAAAAAAATTAAGCCCATGGAGCAAAGGCCTCCCTTGGGGACTTCCCGGACTCTGGAGGGACCTGCAAATGAGGGTTTCCCTGGTGCTGACTGGGCCCATGGATAGTCTTCAACCTGAGGTCATGACAGCTTATGACAAAATTGTCACAGGCTCTCGGTGAAATGAAGAAAATCAGGCCAATATCATCTGTCTGTACAATGTTGACGATGGGTAACACCTCCCGGATGAGGGTTCCTTGATCCCAATTTGGGAAATGCATTAAAACTGGCTGTGATCCAGCAGTGAACTTTCGCAGAATTGGCTGTGCTTTCCCGAGCATCTGCACCCGGCGTTATCGGTGTGAGCCTGCACACGTGTCTGCTCCATTCCTCTGCCATCTGGGGTAATAAATCATCCTGCAGAGGCACCGTGATGTTGGAGCGCCACCCTTCTCATTCAGACACATATGTTGGAATCCCTGGAGAACATACCAACACCAGCAGGAACGCCACAGGCCTCCACATCCTGGGCTCATCAATTTGCCTTGTCAATTTGCCTTTCCCTGTTTCATTAAGAGTGTTTCTTGCACGTAGATGGCACTGTCAATCCTGGGAGTAGGTTCTGGTGGCCTGAAGCACCCTAAGGAGAGTGAGTCTCATGAGTGGGCCTGGAGTCCCTGTCTGAATGGAAGAGGATGGAGCCATTGTTCTTGGCTTTGGGGTCTGGGTTTGATGGCAAGTTAATGTCACTTCTGGGAAGGTCTGGACTATCCTCTTGTTCCCCACAAGAACTGCCCCCAATTCTGAGATCAGAGGCATCTGGTCTTTGGGTGTCTCCCCTCAGTGGCTGCCCACTACTCTGGGATGAAGACCTGGCCCCTGACTGGGACCTTCCAGGCCACAGGAGGCATGACCCTGCCACGTCCCTGTTGGTCACCCTCTGCAGCCACCTACGTCTCCTCTCAGTGCCTCCAGACCCTCTTGTTCCATGCTCCTCCCTTGCATAGGAAGCTCTATCTCTATTTCTATCCATATGACCTGTCCTCCCATATGAAGGTATCAGCTTTTGGGAGCAGGAGGCTTTTCTGCTCCACTCTCCATGGAGCGCCTCACGTAAAAGCAGCACCTGTCATAGTAAGCACTAAATAAAGAAACCTTAGAAATTAGCATTGTCAGGTTTTCTTTTCCCTTTCTTTCTTTTAAATTACACTTTGCATTATGTGCAGAACGTGCAGGTTTGTTACCTAGGCATACATGTGCCACAGTGGTTTGCTGCACCCATCAACCTGTCATCTACATTAGGTATTTCTCCTAATGCTATCTCTCCCTTAGCTCCTGACCCCATGCCAGACCCCACTGTGTGATGTTCCCCTCCCTGTGTCTATGTGTTCTCATTATTCAACTCCCACTTA
Organism: Aotus nancymaae; assembly: GCF_030222135.1. NCBI lineage: Eukaryota > Metazoa > Chordata > Mammalia > Primates > Aotidae > Aotus > Aotus nancymaae. The sequence goes on from NW_026988467.1 coordinate 26,249,502, forward strand.
GGAGTGAGAATATGCGGTGTTTGGTTTTCTGTTCTTGTGTTAGTTTGCTGAGAATGATGGCTTCCAGCTTCATCCACCCTGCAAAGGACATGAACTCATCCTTTTTTATGGCTACATAGTATTCCATGGTGTATATGTGCCACATTTTCTTTATCCAGTCTATTGTTGATGGGCATTTGGGTTGGTTCCAAGTCTTTGCTATTGTGAACAGTGCCACAATAAACATATGTGTGCATGTGTCTTTATAGTAGAATGATTTATAATCCTTTGGGTATGTACCCAGTAATGGGATTGCCAGGTCAAATGGTATTTCTAGTTCTAGATCCTTGAGGAATCACCACATTGTCTTCCATAATGGTTGAACTAACTTACACTCCCACCAACAGTGTAAAAGCATTCCTATTTCTCCACATCCTCTCCAGCATCTGTCGTTTCCTGACTTTTTAATGATCGCCATTCTAACTGGTGTGAGATGGTATCTCATTGTGGTTTTGATTTTCGTTTCTCTAATGACCAGTGATGATGAGCATTTTTTCATATGTTTGTTGGCTGCATAAAAGTCTTCTTTTGAGAAGTGTCCGTTCGGCTGGGTACAGTGAGTGGCTCACACCTGTAATCCCAGCACTTTGGGAGGCCAAGATGGGTGGATCACCTGAGGTCAGGAGTTCGAGACCAGCCTGGCCAACGTGGTGACACCCCATCTCTATTAAAAAAAAAAATGAAGTGTCTGTTCATATCCTTCACCCAGTTTTGGATTTTTTTTTTCTTGTAAATTTGTATAAATTCTTTGTAGATTCTGGATATTAGCCCTTTGTCAGCTGGATAGACTGCAAAAATTTTCTCCCATTCTGTATGTTGCCTGTTCACTCTGGTGATAGTTTCTTTTGCTGTGCAGAAGCTCTTTAATTAGATCCCATTGGCCAATTCTGGCTTTTGTTGCCAGTGCTTTTGGTATTTTAGTCATGAAGTCTTTGCCCATGCCTATGTCCTGAATGCTATTGCCTAGGTTTCCTTCCGGGGCTTTTATGGTTTAGCTTTGTCGGGTTTTCTAAACTAACCTGTTTAAATGTGCAAAGTGTCAACTCCCTAGTGAGATAAATAAATGACTTATTCACAATTTTTTTCTGTTTTTTTTTTTAAAATTTTTTATTGCATTTTAGTTTTTGGGGTACATGTGAAGAACATGCAAGATTGTTGCATAGGTACACACATGGCAGTGTGATTTGCTGCCTTCATCCCCATCACCTATATCTGGCATTTCTCCCCATGCTATCTCTCCCCAACTCCCCAACCCCTGCTGTCCCTCCCCTATTTCCCCCCTACAGACCCCAGTGTGTGATGGTTTTTAAAATAAAAGAAACAAAAAGCTATACCTTTAAGCAACATTTTTAAAAAGACATTTTTAACATTTCCTTAAGGCTACATGTCTTTAAGCAACGTGGTTCAGTCCCTGATACTTCAGCGTGGGAGACCCTTGGCAAGCAATCTGTGTAGGAGATGTGGAAGATGATTTCCCACGAACGGAGACTTACAAGCTTGTGCAAATGTAAATGCCGGGCAAAACTAATCATTCTTCTGAGGAAAGGAAATGAAATGGCCTTAAGTTCATGGCCTCCAGATCTGAGATTCCTGAGAACCGTGTCAGGGCCAGGAGACACACAAATGCAAGTGACTGATGTGGTCACCTGGGGTGTCAGGTTTACCCCCCAAACAGGCCGGGGATCCGAAGTGAGGCCAAGTCCCTTTAGTCATCATTATTGTTGCTATCATGATCATTATTATATTATTTTATCATTACATTCTGATGATGTTCTGTTATCGTTATTTTAACTGACCTTACTGTGTGCCAGGCACAGTGCCAAGTCATCCATAAACATCGACAGTCCAGAGTTTCCTCTGACACAACAGCCTTACAAGGTAAGTCCCAGGAACAGCCTCATTTTGCAGGTGAGAAAGCAGGTACTGACAGGTTGAGTCATCCGTCCAGGTCCCGTAGGAGCAAGTGGTGCCAATCCAGGTCCACTGGACCCCAGATTTCACGTTTCAGCCCCTGGGTTGCACCACCCTCAGAGCCTCAGTTTCCTCATCTGTAGGATGAGGGTAGGGCTAGGGGAGGGGAAGCTTCTAGGCATAAGGGAGATGGAGTGAAGAGGTGCTTGGAAGTGCTCAGGAGACAACCCCTCCTCTTTGACCCTGCCACCAACCAGCTGTCTCCCTGGCTGGGGACCCCAGAGCAAGGGCTCAGCTGCTGCACTCCTGGCCTCTGGCAAGAATAATACTCGTCACACTCAGGTGACTTTTCCAGCCAGGAGCGAGTCTGAGCAGTTTGTTCCTATCACCTCTCATCTCACAGCCACAGAGGGGGATGTCATTTGCCCATTGTGCAGATGGGAACGTGGAGGCTTGGCCTAGGACCACCGCCCCTCAAGCCCGCCCCAGCCTTGCTCCTCTGCTGAGACTCCTGCCTGCCCAGGGAGGCTGTGCAGTAATTCACTATCACTGTGCGTTATATTTTGCCGCTCTCTTTCCCTCCTTCTCTTCTTTTCATTTTGTCTTTTCTACTTGAGATGCAGCTGACAATTTCATTACCTGCTTTTTCATTTCCCCCACAAAGCCAAGAGGCCTCTTTCCTAAAGAACCAGGGCGATGTCCCACTTCAAGACTGCAGCGGGGAGAGCTGCTCTTGGGTGGACCTGCCCTCCACCTCTCGTCTCTGGACTCGGCCCCCTTCACCCTGTTTCAGACCCTGCAGGGGGAGCGGGTGGAGGGGTGGGAGAGCCCGGAAGCCTGAGCTGCTGGCCAGGGTCCCTTGGGTACCTCTGCAAGTTCAAACCAGTGCAGCCCAGAGGAGCCCGGCTCCCTTATTCCTACATGTCTGGACTTCACCTCCTTCCTGACAGTTTAAAGTTTAACAGAATCCCTGGCAGTTGTGCACATTTAGTCTTTTATTATTTTCAGGCTGAGACCCTGCAAGGAGCGGAGTTCCCCTGGCCTGCCTCAGGGGTGGTGTGCCGTCTCTGTTGCTCTGCCCGCTTCACCCACAGGCTGTGTGGTTGCTCTGGGTTGTTGGGGCTACCTGAGTGCTCCCTGGATGGGAGGTGGTCCTGGGAGGGACTGAGTGGGGAGGAGAGCGTCTCAGGCCCGCGAAACAGGGTGGTCTGCCCCCAAGAGCAGACCCAGAGGGTGTCTGCATGGCTGGCGCTTCCTTCACACGGCTTTCCCCATTCCAGTCTTGCCTGAGCTGGGCCATAGAACCTTGGCCTGGGTCAAACTCACCCCTCACTGTGGCCAATTAATTTCAACTTGCCATAAATTTTCAATGAATTGCTGATCAATAAGAACTTGGCAGCTACTACTGAGCCTCAAAGTCAAGGGGTAAAAAGAATCTCAATGATGTCTGCCGGGTTGTTGCAGTAACCTGGTTCCATGCTTATTGCCTGTTGTTTCGAGTTAATTACCTGGTGCCTAAGTGTATCACTTCTACATCTCAAGAACCGCTCTCACAATCAATTCATATTTAATTAACGCGACTGCTGATTGAACGGCAATGGTGTTATGGTGTGTGACACGGAGGAGGAACGTTTCCTGCACGCACAGATGCAGGAAGGAGGCGTTGATGTGGATGAGGGGAGGGTGCACTCTTACAGCCTCAGAGCTCCCCCATTAACTCCTCAAGGTGAACTTGGCAGCATGGAGTGGGGTCAGAGTTCCTGAGTTGCTGGGATCAGTGTTCCCAGCTCCCTTCTAGAGGGGCCTGTGGTCTCAGGAATTACAAAACTGAGTGGGAGATTCCTTAAAAGGGGTCAGTAATGACAATTTAACGGGGCTGGTCATCCCTCACAGAATGTGAGTCTTCAGACAGAGCCAAACTCAGTGAATGTTGGTGGAAGGAAGGAGTGGGCGAAGAGAGGGCAGGCAGATCCTGAGGACCGAATCCTGTCCTCTCTCCCCTGCTAAGTGCTGTGATGGAGGATGTGCCAGGCACAGGGACAGGTGGGGTGGGGGCTGTCCATGGAGAACATGATGCCTGGCTGGGGTCTTGAAGTGTGAGTAGGAGTTTTCTGGATGGACAGGCAGAGGGAAGGGTGTTCCAGGGAGAAGGCACAGCATGAACAAAGGCCTGGAGGCAGGGACTGAATGTCACTGTTGCCCAGAAATAGCCAGAGCATCAGAAAAGAGAGAATGAGGGGCTGGGCGTGGTGGCTTGTGTCTGTAATCCCAGCACTTCGGGAGGCTGAGGCAGGTGGATCACTTGAGGTCAGGAGTTCGAGACCAGAATGGGCAATATGGCAAAACCCCTTCTCTACCAAAAATACAAAAAAAAAAAAAAAAAAAAAAAAAAAAATTAGCTGGGTGTGGTGGCTTACACTTGTAATCCCAGCTACTCAGGAGGCTGAGGCAGGAGAATTGCTTGAACCCAGAGGTGGAGGTTACTGTGAGTCCAGATCACACCACTGCACTCCAGCTTGGGTGACAGAGCGAGACTCCATCTTAAAAAAAAAAAAAAAGAGAATGAGGGCTGGATGGAGGGAGCCTGTACTGAAAGTATCAATACCTGGACAAACCCCGCCAAAGGGTTTTGGAAAAATTTAAATGTAATATGTAAGTTCACTTATTTTGGAGTCAATTGTTTGATTGTAAATCATGCCTCCTCGTTTTTTTACCTCTGTGAGATTGGGCTAGTTACTTAGCCTCTTCATGCCTCAGTTTCCTCATTTGCACGTGGGGATAATGGCAGCACCCCCTTCACTGGGCCAGGGTGAGGACTAAACTCACGTGCAGCATTTCCAGCAGTGCCCGGCTGCCCACAGGAGTCATGAGGGCCGCTGCTGGAATTGATGCTCATGATGTGCTGATGCTTGCTGTTCTCCTCCCATCCTCGGAACCACTAGGCGGGTGGCTGGATAGGACCAAGGATCATGATAGAGTAGCTGAGCCCCAGGGAGGTGGCCTGGCTTCTTCAAGGATGGCTGAGCTGCTGAGTGGGGGAGTCAAGATCTGATCTGTCTGTGTGACTTTGGAGCCCAGCCAGTGTCCAGTGCAGTGTGTGACTCGTGGCAAGGCTGCCCTGCTCCTTCTGACTCTGCTGGGGAAGCTTCTGTAGCCCCAGCGCTGAGTGAGCCCAGGCGAAGGTTCACGCTGAGGCCCCCAGATGCTGGGTGGAAAACAGCCCCATCTGCACCCACACTGCTGACAGCCGCTGTCCCTCTCCCCACCCGCTCAGCCCTCAGCCTCAGCACACAAAGGCCCCTTCTCCGTCCCTTCAGCAGGAGACAGCAGCCCCTCCTCAGATGGAACAGAGCCCCAGTTACCAGCTCCTCCTTGTAATTAATATAAGAATAGCATTTCTGTTGAAATCCCTGCCTGGATTAGCTGGCTGGAGGATTTAACTCATGTACACACAGAGGATCTCCACAGACCTGTCTTCTAATATTTATTCTGGTGACTGTTACATGCAGATAAGGTGAGTGCCTGGCGCTGGAAATGCAGAATAAATTTACATTCTCTAAGCCACAAAGAGCTGCATAGACATTCTGTGATGGGGCTGGCTGGGGGCCCGGGAAGGGGGGAAAGCCAGCTCCTGGTCCTTGGCAGGTTCGGTGTGGTGCTTCTCCAGCAGCAAAGGCTTGTGCATGAGAATCTCAGTCCCTGAGAACCTCATGGTTCTCGGCTCCCAGAATCTTACATATTTAAGTCTTAAGATCCTCAGTCAATAAAATGTTAGAACCAGGAATTAATGAGTCAGAATCACAGGCTTTTAGGATTTGGAGATCTTAACCATCATTCTGCCCGGACACCCGACTGGCATTCCAGTACCATTTACAATATTCCGAGGAGTGAGTACATTTCCAGGTTTCTGGTCCTGTTCTAGTGTCTCCTCCTCTGAGAAGTCTTCTCTGGCTCCCCAGCCAGATCAGAGTCCCCATCATAGGCCCTCATGGCTCCATCTGCATTGTTTTATAAAACCTACCATGGGTGTCACTTAAAACTTGATTCCCACCCCCACTGTGAACACTCACAGGTGGAGGGAGTCTGCTTTTGTCCACTGAGAAGTCCTAGGCACAGGGGCTGGCACAGAGTAGATGCTCAGTGAACGTATTCCACAAGGCTACACTGCACGCACTCCCAGCTGCAGTGAATCTGCCCCCAGAAGGCTGGACAAGTGCCAGTCTTACCTCTCGGTGCCTGGGTCTTCATGGTGGCTCTTCAAGGTGGAGGGCGTGCAGAGTCAGTGATGAGCCTTCTTCCTACCCTTTGTCCCTTTGTGTCTTCTGAGGAGCAGTGGGTCAGAGGCGCTTCCTGGAGGAGAGCACAGGCCAGGACCCATTCTGGGTGTTCAGAGAAGCTCTGTGGAGCCCGACGCCTGTGTTTGAACCCCGGCTCTTCCAGTCCCTAGCTGAGTAGCCTTGGAACAAGATACTTGAGCCTTTCTGTGCCTCAGTTTCCCCATCTATAAAATGGAGATAGTGAGAGCTCTCTCCTATGTCGTAGTAAATGAACTAACACATGTAAAGTGCATAGCTCTGCACCTAGTACAGTAAGTGCTCAGATCTGTGTGTCAGGTTCACGGTCACCTGAGAGCATCCCCCAAGGCAGGGGTTGGGGGCACTAAACAACCAAGTAGATGATCTAACTGGTTGGCATCTGCCTCTGCCCTCAGCCGCCCCAGCGCTGGTGTGATGGGGATGGAGGCTGTGCACGGACACAGCAGCGTGGCTTCCACTCTTCCAGGCACATCTCCTCCTGCTGCTGCTGCTGGAAACCAACACGCCAGCAGCGGAGACCATGGCTAAGTCCCTGCTGTGACACCAGTCCTCACAGAGACCAACTGACAAGTCAACTCCATAACATCAGGCTCTTCCATGTGGAAGGCACAGCAGTGTAATCTCACAGTAATGGCGTATGTTCCTGGGAGGGGTTGGTTCCTGCCTGCAGGGTCTCAGCTGGCATTGCTACCCCAGGGTCAACAGAGTGTTCGATCCACTGGCATGGGACCCCACATAATAGTGTGTCAGACCAGGGGACCTGCTTCACTGTAAAGTAGGTGCAGGCGCAGACTCACAACGAAGGGCCCATGTTTGTACCATATACCACACCACCCAGCTGCTGCCCACCTTACAGAGTGTGGGAGGGGCCTGAAGAGGGTGCAACCCGAGTGCCAGCTTGGAGGAAACACCCTGTGAGCACAGGGCTCCACTCTGCAGGGTGCAGCCTATGCATCTAATCAAAGCCCTATATAAGGGCTGCGTCCCCAGTAAGAAGAATACGTGGACTTGAGAAGCAACAGGCAGGAGCCGAAGCGGCCCCACTTCCCGTTCTCCTATGAGCCACCGCAGGACTTCTGACTCCCGTCCCTGTGACTCTGGGCTCTGCAGCGCTGGTCCCCCCAAGGGGGACCTGCATTTCCAGGGAACACAGTAAGAGTCTCTAGTTTGTTTGCCATGGCGGCTGCCTGGGTATTTGGGCTCCTTGTACCCAGACACTAGAAGCAAGAAGCAAGAAGCTGTCTTGGTGAGGGTAATGGAGTCTGGTCAGCAGGAGGTGGGGGGCTGCTGCAGTGGAGTGGGGGCAGGGAGGAATGTGTGCAGGACCCAGTGATCCCTAAGAGTTCCCCGCGTGGAGAAGTAAATGTGAGCGACCCTGGGGGAGCACTGTGACAGATGAGGAGGGGTTCACTCGGATGCCCTGACAGTGTACCCTTCCTATCTTGCTATTGTGCTCATAACAGTAGGGACCTAGTCACTCTCTTGCACTTGAACTTTTAGCCTGTATGAGTAGTAGACGAGGAGATGCCCCCGCAGAAACTCCATCAAGGAAAGGCTTGCTCCCGGCTGCGAGAGTGCAGTCCACAGAGGGCCTCCTTCTGTTAGCTCCGCTGCAGGGAGCTTGCAGCCTGGGAGCACACACTCAGGGGCTGAACGAGACAGGGTGGAAATGCCCAGCCAGTTCTGCCCTACGCCGGGCGGCTCTGACAGCTGACCCAAGCTACTCACCTTCTGGCTCTGGACCAGGCTGACTTCCTCCCCTCTGGCCCTGTTTCCTTCCCTTCCCCTTTCTGTCCATCCCTAATGCACATCTCCACCCATGCCACCAACTCCTCAGTGTCTGCATCTCAAGAATCCCTTTTGTGACGCAGGGAAGCCAGTGACTTTGTATCAATCAAACCCGAGTTGGAGTCCAATGGCCATTACTTATCTGGGTAACTTTTAATGGTAAACATCTCACCTCTTTGTGCCTCAGTTTCTTCATCTATAAAATGGGGCTAATCAATCCCCTGGCCTTGCAGAGATGTGGAGAATGGGTAGGAAAATGCTTTGTAAAGGAAAACACACACACACACACACACACACACACACACACACACACAGTTAAAGTTCTCTCTGCTTGCGCCTATGCCTATGGTGCAAGCTGAGAGCTATAAGAAGGGAGTCTGGCTAGATCTGAGATCCTTCTGGGAAAGAGGTCTGGGCAGCCGAATACCAGTGACTGACGTACCAGCATGCCCACAGTACAGCTGCCATTTCAGGAGCCCACAGAAGGGAGGTGCAGAGGGCTGGCATGGTGGGGCAGGATGAGCTAGGGCGAGAATGGTGAGTGTGGTGGAATTATTCCCTTCTCTCCTCCTCCTTCCAGGAAGCCTCACTCCCCTGCTCAGCTGCTGCGCCACATTTCAGATCAGAACATCTAGATCCATCAACACAAGAAGTGGATGAGATATCCTCACATTCAGGGGAGGGGACGATATGATCTAGGGAGGCCTCATGAGATTGCTCTCCATGTGTGAGCGAGCAGACAGGCCATGTATTTCCTGTGAGCCCCAGGCGAGGTGGGGAGTGGTGCAGGCAGCCCAGGCTGGGCAGGGACACCAGGGACTGAGGCATTAAAGAAAAATTTATCAACAAATCAGGAAGGGAGCTATTTTCTCTCTACCTCCTCTATTTGAGGAGCCCTTGAGTGATGTTTGCTGGATCCTCCTGCCCTGGTGTTTGCCTTTCGCTGAAGGTGATGGATGTGTAAGCTGCACTAATGAGCAGGGCTTGGGACGTGAGACAGTCACAGGGCTGTCTACTTCCACACACCTCCTAGGCTGTGAGACAGTCACAGGGTGTCCACCTCCACACGCCTCCTAGGCCGTGAGACAGTCACAGGGTGTCCACCTCGACGCACCTCCCAGGCCGTGAGACAGTCACGGGGTGTCCACCTCCACACGCCTCCTAGGCCGTGAGACAGTCACAGGGATGTCCACATCCACGCACCTCCCAGGCCGTGAGACAGTCACAGGCCATCCACCTCCACGCTCCTCCCAGGCCGTGAGACAGTCACAGGGTGTCCACCTCCACGCACCTCCCAGGCCGTGAGACAGTCACAGGGTGTCCACCTCCACACGCCTCCCAGGCCGCGAGACAGTCACGGGGTGTCCACCTCCACACGCCTCCCAGGCCGTGAGACAGTCACGGGGTGTCCACCTCCACACACCTCCCAGGCCGTGAGATAGTCACGGGGTGTCCACCTCCATGCACCTCCCAGGCCATGAGACAGTCACAGGGTGTCCACCTCCACGCACCTCCCAGGCCATGAGACAGTCACGGGGTGTCCACCTCCACACACCTCCCAGGCCACGAGACAGTCATGGGGTGTCCACCTCCACACACCTCCCAGGCTGCGAGACAGTCACGGGGTGTCCACCTCCACACACCTCCCAGGCCGCGAGACAGTCACAGGATGTCCACCTCCATGCACCTCCCAGCTGTCAGCATAGTAAATCGGGGAAATACATGATGAATGCAGAGGATTATGTGTGTTGGGGTGGAGGGACAGGTAGCCCAATGAAGAGGAAAGGCATGGACCAGCTTGGGGGTGGGGGGTAGGGGTCAGAGGGATCTGGTCTCGGTTAGTCAGGACAGTCGAGAGGGTCTCAGTAGGCTCCTGAGACATAGTGAATGAATTCTCCAGGCTGGGGGCAGTGGGTCAGTCCAAGACCCTGCCTGCCCCTCTCCTCAGCCCTAAAGATTCACAGTAGAGATAGGGATCTTCCAGGCCTGAGTTCAAATCTTAGCTTGGACTCAGCTTTGTGACATCAGACCTGTCAATTAACTTCTCTGTGCCTCCTTTCCTTCCACATATGTCCATTTAACATTTAATGAACTAATGAATGCACAGTGAGCATGCACAGCACTTGGCACAGAGCCAGAGCTCAACCTCCTTGCTGCTGTTGTCAGTAGGATTATCCAGCCATTCTATAGGCATGTACTGTAGATATTTATATATGATATGGTTTATGCCATTGAGATCTGACTGTATATTCACCCCTCTCTCTCTCTTTTTTTTTGCTTACCGTTCTGTTGTGAGCATTTCCTCACATCATTAAAAGTTCATGAAAAACAGGATGTTAATCGCATCATAATGGTCCCTCATTGAGATGCCCCATAATTGACTTTTTCATTCTTTCTGGTTGGATAGATAGGTTATTAGAGTTTACGGTTTTTCACTCTTATTAGCAGTCTGCAATAAGCATCTCTAGGCATAATCCTCGCCCAAATCCCTGACCACTTCCGAAGGACGAATTCCTGGAGGTGGACTCAGTGCTTCAGAGCACTGACATTGCTGAGGCTCAAGAGCGCTCTTCCTTAATTGCCTTCCAGAAAGGTTTCCTGCACTGCCCAAGAATGCCTGTCTCACCACACATTTACCAGCATCGATTACTCCCCTTTTATTGAGTCTCCATGAATTTCTTGGGCCCCAAATTGAATTTCATCGTCTTTTGGAGGCACAGAGCTCTGGCCCATGGCTCTTGTTTCCCAGCAGGGTGATAATTAGATTATCTTCAGAGGCTTCCAGAAAAACCTCATGATGAAAGGCAGGGCAGCCCTGGGCATGGAGTCAAAGAAGCTGGGTTCCTGTCCTGACTCTGTGCTCTCTCGATGTGTGACCTGGGTATATTCTCTCTCCCTCTCTGGGCCTTTGTTTGTCAATCTGCTGCACTGGCCTCCCAGTTGGTCTTTCTGCCTCCAATGCATCTAAGGTCTAGAACAGTGACTGGCATATAACAGGTGCTCAACAAATATTTGCAGAAGTCTGAAATGAAAAAGTGACCTTTCTAAAGGAAAAACGTGCCACATCATTATGCTGCCTCCAACCTTTGCTTAAGCTTCCTAATGTTCTGTTGGCTTTTTCTGGTCCTCTTATGAATTTCTGTTTCTACTTAGGATATGAAAAGACACATGAGACAAAATGAGAAAAAGACCAGATAATCTACAGAGCCATAACTTTCCTTGAGCCTTTCAGAGAGCTGGAGTTGCAAGGCAGCCAAATGAACTGAAACCCAAAGGATGACAAGATCTCAGAAAGACAGAATCGCCCACTCCGGCACCTCTGGCAGAACCCTGGAGGGAGAGTGGGTTACCGCAACTGACAGCTGACACTGCAATGAATTCTTAAAGGCTGAGTGTGCAAAGGCTTGACAGTGGAGCCATCCGTGAGCCCCACACTCAAAAGGGAGCTCACCTTCATTCATCAGCTGCTCCGGTAAAGCTCAGGACAAAGACAGGACAGGACAGGCACCTGAGTCAGCCAACCCTCAAGGGCACAGGGTAATGAACAGCTTCCCACTTCCCAGACCCTTCTCTCATCGGAAGCAAGAGTCTTAAACCACTTCCGTGGGGAAGGAAAATCCTCTTACCCTGGAGGGTCAGGCAGAGATCTGTCTCTAGGGGAGGAGGCTGAAGCAAAAGCCGTTTTCTGCTGGGGAAGGGGTAGGAAACCCTTCCACCTTGGTTCCTGGTTGAGATGCAGAGGTTGAGACCCCTGTTCTCAAAGATGTCTGGAGAGCTGCCTGCAGCCTCTTCCTGGAGGACCAGCCGTGCTGCTCTTGGATACAATGTCACCAACAAGCTGGTCCTCCAGGGCCCTCAACAGCCCTTCAGTGACCAAGAAGGGGGGCAGGGTAGGCTCTCAGGGGGATGTCAGGCCATAGGAGAGGGTGGGCAAGGGAAGGAGGCCATCAGAGAACAGCCTTGTATGGACGGGGCCAGTCCCAGTTGCGGGCGGGACCATCCTTGCTGATGGGTGGGGCCATCCTGGATCAACTAATTTACTATTTTAGAGGTAGAAATGGGTTCCCAGAGTCCAGTCAGGTGACAGTCCACTGGAGAGGCCCCAGACCCACTGTGAAGCTAGGGCGGGGGGCAGCTGTAATGCCAGAAATTCTGTTGCTCAGAGCTGGGAAGCCAGAGCCTTCCAATGCAGAGACTCCATGCATCCCCAGCTGTGCTCACCTAGGGCCTTTGCCCTCATGGCTCTCCTGCTGGGGCCTCCTCCCCCCTCCGGCTTTACAGTTCCCAGGACACCAGGCACCGCCCTCGGCACAGCTGCGCCTCATCACTTGGCGCTTCCCTGTCTTGTCTCCCCTGCTGGAGCTGAGCAGGAATGGGTCTGCCTCCATCATTGATGTGTCCCTGGTGCAGGGCGGGCATTCAGTCGCCATGTGGTACATTTGGTGAAGGAACAGGGCAGGACTAACTTTTACTGTGGGGGAGAGATGAAGGGGGGTGGTATCTCTTGGCTTCCCAGCCTGGGACCCTGGTGGGGATGGTAGGATGTTTCTGGGATAGAAAATCCCAGGGAGGAGTGGGACTGAGGCCTGGACAGGAAGCTCTGAGGCCCCGGGGCCCAGCAAAAGCAGACAAAATCGGTGGAAATAGTGGTTTCCAAACACTGGGTGTGAGGCAATGAAGGAGAGACGAGAAGCAAGCGAAGCGAGGCTTTTCCAGGCTTTGGTATTCTCCCCATCGACAGCCCTGGCCGCACCGTGCCCCAGAGGGTAGGAGGGACGCCTCGCCCATGTCATCGTCTTCTAGCTGTAGTCGGGAAGTTCTTGCTTTCCCCTCATCTGGGGGCTGCTAAAGAGCCAGAAAAATCCACCAGGCATCCGGATGAGAACAGGCAAGGGGAAGAGAGGGAAAGTGAGGAAAGAAATCAGTTTTCTGTATCTGGTTTAGATCTAGCTTTTTAAATGTGAAGGCTGGGAGAGCATAACAGTGGTCTGGAATTGGGCGTTTTCCTGCAGCATCCCTGTCTGCAGCGCCGTTCCTCACTCCAGCACTTAATTCTCCCTTCTCCTTTAAGATTTACAATTATTTACCGGGCACAGCCCCAGACACGGGTGGGAGGCTGGAGGTGCCATCTGCAGCCGAGGTGCCAGGTGAGCCCTTTGGGCTGGGCTGCACTGAGGCTGGAGGAAGAGAGAAGATGCATAGGACTGTCAGGTACCCAGGGGGACAGGCTCCGTCACAGCCCTCACTCTGGGTTGGCACAGACGCATGCTGAGGCTGATTTCTATTTCCTCCATGCTCTCTGGTGATTGTCCACTCAAGAAATCACAGTGGGGTTTGTGATGACAGTCCCACAGACGGGGTGCTGAAGGTCAGCTGTGTGACTTCGTGTTGAGAGTCCCACAGACGGGGCGCTGAAGGTCTGCTGTGTGGCTTTGTGATGAGAGTCCCACAGACGGGGCACTGAAGGTCTGCTGTGTGACATCGTGATGAGAGTCCCACAGACGGGGCGCTTAAGGTCTGCTGTGTGACATCGTGATGAGAGTCCCACAGACGGGGCGCTGAAGGTCAGCTGTGTGACTTCGTGATGAGAGTCCCACAGACGGGGCGCTGAAGGTCTGCTGTGTGACTTTGTGATGAGAGTCCCACAGACGGGGCGCTTAAGGTCTGCTGTGTGACATCGTGATGAGAGTCCCACAGACGGGGCGCTGAAGGTCTGCTGTGTGACTTTGTGATGAGAGTCCCGCAGACGGGGCGCTGAAGGTCAGCTGTGTGACATCGTGATGAGAGTCCCACAGACGGGGCGCTTAAGGTCTGCTGTGTGACATCGTGATGAGAGTCCCACAGACGGGGCGCTTAAGGTCTGCTGTGTGACATCGTGATGAGAGTCCCACAGACGGGGCGCTGGAGGTCTGCTGTGTGGCTTCGTGATGAGAGTCCCACAGACGGGGCGCTGAAGCTCTGCTGTCTGACTTTGTGCAACTGCCTGCATCTCACAGCCTCAGTTTCCCCATTTGAACAATGAGGTTGTGAGTGTAGCTCTGTGGTTTTCAACCCCAGCTGTGGAGATCTCCTCTTGCAGTCAGGATGGAGTGACGGGGATTGGATTCACACTTCCTTCCGAGGTGATGAAAAACAGACAAAATCAGTGGAAACAGTGGTTTCCAAGACACTGGGCTTGAGGCAACGAAGGAGAGATGAGAAGCAAGTGACGTGAGGCTTTTCCAGGCTGTGAGGTGGGGAAGAGGGACCCGACGGAGCCCAGTGAGGTCCCGGAGCTGCGGTTGCAGAAGATCAGGGTGGCTGGGTCTTGCACACACAGTGCCAGAGCAGAGAGAGCTGCAGAGAGTGAGAATGCTGGAGAGTACGCGGGAGGGTCTTGCCTCCACCTGGGGAAAAAGGAATTCTAGACTGAGAAGTGCTCTGGTCTCACCTTAAATAATCTTAAAAGCAAGACCCAAAAGGATTCCACTGTTTCCAAGCAATTTAACTGCATTACAGAACTGCTGGGGTTTAAATGTGTCCCCAGGGATCACATGTTGTTGGAAACGCCATTCTCAATGTGGCAGTGCTAAGAGGTGGGGCCTTGAAGAGGTGATCTGGGCATGAGGCCTTCTGCTGGTTAGAAAGGATTTGGGGCTGCAAGTTCCATCTCTTGGTCTCCCTCTCATCCCTTCTCGCCTTCTCGCCTTCTGTCTTGGGATGATGCAGTAAGGAGGCCCTTTGAAGATGTGGCTCTTTGACCTTGGAGTTTCCAGTCTCCAGAACTGTAAGAAATAAATCTCTTTTTGTTATAAATTACCCAGTCTCAGGTACTCTGTTCCAGCAGCACAAAATGTACTATGATAAGAGCAGAGCGCAGGACTATAGAGAAACAAGAAACCCCAGCACTCGACAAGGTAAAATTCACAATGTCTGGCAGAGACAGCTGCACTGGCTATAGTAATGTCACATGAAGTAGGTTTCAGAGCAAACAATTTTACCAGAGATAAAGAAGGCCATCATGTCAATTCATCAAGAGGACATAACAATCCTAAGTGTTTATGCTCCTAATAACAGCACTTCAAAATATACAACACAAAAACTGATAGGACTGCAAGGAGAAATAGACAAATCCACAGTTATAGTCAGAGATTTCAACACCTCTCTCTCAGTAATTGATAGAACAAGTAGAAAGTCATAAAGGATAGAGAGGACTTGATCAGCACTATCAACCAACTTGACCTAATTGACATTTACAGAACACTCCACCCTGCAGTAGCAGAGTATACATTATTTTCAGGTGCAGATCTAAGTATGCCGAGATAGACCATGCTCCGGGTTACAAAACAAATCTCAATAAATTTAAGGAGTCAAGTCACACAAAGTATGTTCTCTGACTACAACAGAATTAAGTTAGAAATTGGTAACATAAAGATGTCTGAAAGATCTCCAAATATTTTTAAACAAAACAGTGTACTTCTAAAGAACCCACGTGTTAGAGAAGAAATCAAAAGAGAAAGTAGAAAGTATTTTTTATACCGAAAAAGAAAACACAGCATATCAAAATTTGCAGGATGCTGCAAAGCAGTCCTTAGGGGGAATTTATGTACCACAGTTTATTTCTCCTTTCACCTATTAAAGGATACCTTGCTTGCTTTCAGTTCTCAGCAATTGTGAATAAAGCTTCTATAGGCATTAACCTGCAGGTTCTTATGTATTCATAAGTTTTCAAATTTATAGTAAAAAATTTATAGTACTAAATGCCTGCATTATAAAAGAAGAAAGGTCTGAAATCAGTGACCTCAGCTTCCACCTTAAGAAACTAGAAACAGAAGAGCAAATCAAACCCCACGTAGGTAGCAGAAAAGAAAAAGGTAACAGAGTAGAAATCAGTGGAGAAGAGCAATAGAGGAAATCAATGAAACCAAAGCTGGCTCTTTGGGAGGATCGATAAAATTGATAAACCTCTAGCCACACTGATCAGGGAAAAGAAAAGAAAACACAAGTTACCAATATCAGGTATGAGTGAAGCGGTGTCACAGATTCTACATATGCTTGATTTGGAATTCTTCTGCAAGGGAATCTGTCTGCCCTCCACCTCTCTCATCTATCTATCTGTCTGTCTATCATCTATCTCTCTCTCTCTCTCTCTCTCTATCAATCTATCCATCCATCATCTATCTGTTTATCTCTCTATCATCTATGTATTTCTATCTATCTAATCATTTTTAGTATGAATTCATGGATATTTATTTGATACTTTGGTTATAATCCAATATCAGTGTTTTTTTTGTTTTGTTTGGTTTTTTTCTCAAATTCTTCCAGCTTTGGCTGTTGAGAACACTCTCAACTGGTTCCTGTATCCCTTTGATGTACCCCCATCATTGTGAATGGTTTTTTCTTTTTGAATATGTCCTTAATTTCTGCACTAAAAGATGTGCCGCACCCATCTTGTTTATTTCCTGCCCCAGTCCTAGGATCAGCCATTTTTCTTATTGGAGAAAGATATTAGAAACCAAGATTTGGGCACTAACAGTGCTCATTGCTACTGGGGTGTCATTGCTTCTAAGCCCTTGCAGCTAACAGAGCAAGGAAATATATTTTTGTACACTAACCCATGCATTCATATACAGTATTTATTTGCATACATATACAGTATTTATAAATAAATATACATATCTATACATATGCATATATGTAAACATCTGATGCATATTCAGTTACATGAGTTCATACTGATGTCTGCAACTCTAATCCATTACCACATGGATCATTCTACCTGCCCCCGCTTATTTGCCTGTAACCTCTCACTTTACAGTGAGAAACTTGGCTCCCACCATCTGCCATCCTTGCACTTAACTGTTCACTCTTAGTCTACATGTATAGTGATTTCAGAATTGTTTCCCCATGGGAAACAACTTACTAAAGCACAGTGCTTATGTGCAGTTCTTAGTCATATAGGCTCCACTCATTTTCAGAGTTACACAGGTCAGCGCCTTTTATCTCTCCTGCCTCAGTGATGATGTTTCATGCATTTGTAATACAGTTAGATTCTTTTGTCATAGTCTGCATCACATCCTGGGATTCTCCTGACTGTCTAAATGATTTTTTTAAAAAATCTGCATCGTGTGTGTTAAGGTTCACATAAAAATTCACTCTGTCATAAAATTCTGTGGATTTTGACAAATGCATAGTCCCATTTATCCACCATTATAATAGTATAATAACAGTTTCGCTACACTACAAAATTACTGTACTTCACTTCAACCTTTCCCACTTCCCAAACCCCTGGCAACGACTGGTCTGTTTATTAGCTCTGTAATTTTGCCTTTCCCCCCTTAGAATGTCATAGAAATATAACCTTTTCAAATGAGCTTCTTTCCCTGAGGAATAGGCATGGAGATTCACCCACCTTTTTGCATGACTTGACCGCTCATTCCTTTTTATTACTGATGAATACTTCATTATGTGGATTTACCACAGTTTATTTCTCCTTTCACCTATTGAGGGATACCCTGCTTGCTTTCAGTTCTCAGCAATTATGTCTAAAGCTTCTATAAGCATTCACATGCAGGTTCTTGTGTGTTTGTAAGTTTTTGAATCAGTTGTGTAAAGACCTGGGAGTGTGATTGCTGGATGCATGGTAAGACTGTGTTTAGTTTTGTAAGAAACTTCCAACTGTCTTCCCAAGTGGCTGTGCCACTTTGTATTCACACCAGCAGTGAATGAGAGTTCCTGTTGCTCCATATTCTCTCCAACAGATCATATTGTTTGTGGTGGCACATTTAAAAAAATTTGGATACCTGGGCTCCATTCTCAGAGATTCTGACTCTGTCAGCCAGAGGTAGGACTCAGGCACAGCTGAGTCCACATAACCAGGGTCCCCGTGACAGTTGCTAACAGTGACTGGGCCCCTGTGTGAGCACCAGGTGAGCACTTTGGAGTCAATGGTCCCATACATCCTCCCACATCCCCAGGCAGCAGGTACTGTGACTGTCCTCAGTCCCCAGAGGAGAAGCTCAGAGAGGTGCTGGCACTTTCCCAGGGTCACACAGTTGGTGAGAAGCTGACTGGAGATTGGAGCCCAGGGCTGTCAGACTCCTAAAATCATTTAGGAGGTCCGGGAATCCCAAGATGTGATGCAGACTATGACAAAAGAATCTAACTGTCATTTTTATTGTTGAAAAGTCCCCAGAGATTCTGATGCATAATCAGGCTTGGGAACCACCAAGCTACACTAACCAGCCCACTGTACAGTTGGAGAAACTGATGACTTGGGGGCCTCAGTGGGGCTGATCTTCAAGGCCCTTCCAGCTGACAGTCTGAGACCCTGAGTGACATCCTGGTTAAGAGCCAGAACTCTGGAGTCTGACAGTCCTGGGCTCCAGTGTCAGCCTCTCACCAGCTGTGTGACCTTGGGAAAATGCCTGCAGCTCTCTGAGCTTCTCTGGGGACTTAGGACCATCATGGTACCTGCTGCCTGGGGATGTGGGAGGATGTATGGGACCAGTGACTGCAAAGTGCTCACCCAGCGCTCACACTGGAGCCCAGTCACTGTCAGCGACTGTCATGGGGCCCTGGTTATGGAGACTCAGCTGTGCCTGAGAGTCCCATCCTGGGAGGCCGTACTCTGCAGGACCACGTGGACTCCCCCTGCCCCACCTTTCCACTTGCTTTTCCCACTTCCTGTCCTCCCCAGGGTTTTGGGGGCTGCAGTGGCTCCATCTGCTCCTTCCCCTCCCCTCCCTTTTCTTCTCCCACTTAACAAACAGCTTCACTTAAAAAGCCATCTGGGAGGATGGATGGCACAAGGCACATTTTGCAGAATAAGTTTCCAGGGAGAAAAGCCAAGAAATTAAAGGCACAGCACTTACTATTCCAATCTCATTAGGCCCCATAACTCTGACTGCTGGAGAATTGTATTTCTGAATTATAAATGCATCCCTCACCCACATTGTCCAATGTTCTGGGCTTGGTTCTCATTTGTCTTCCAGGGGGCCTGCTCCCCATGCCTCCAGTTGCTTCCCTCCCTTGGGATAAACTCCCTTATCTTTCAGGGATGGGCTGCATCTGGGCTTTCCTCATCCAACACTCCTCTTCTATGTAGTCGCTGCTCTACTTCTGGTAGCTGCTCCTTCCTCTCCCGAGGAGTCCCGGGGGAGGCTCCCTAGGGCAGATTCGGGGCCAATGGGTGGATGCTCTGAGAGAGAGAACTGTGCCCCAAGTTGGGATGGATGGGTGCCCCTGGGGAGGGTAATGAGCTCCCCGTCACTGGAGGTGTGCACTGAGGATGGGTGAGCACTCAGCAGAGAGGGCTTACAGGAGGCAAGCAGCAGAGAGGCTGAGAGCATGAGCTTCAGAGGCCCAGAGGTCTGGGATGAGTCCTGGCCACGCTGCTTACAAGGTGTCTGACCTTCTGCAACCCACTTACCCTCACTGAGCCGCGGTTTCTTCATCAGGAAAATCAGGCGAAATAATAATTGCTACTTCCCAAGGTTGTCATGGAGACAAAAGGACATAATGTGTGCAAAGCGCTGAGCACAGAGTACATATTATCCTACCCAGGAGGAGGAGGGGCTGGGTGTGACACCCTTGAGCAATCTAACATGCAAAATTGCTGTCGTTTTAAAAACCTAAGGCTCTGAGATCCAATGATTCAATTACCCTAAGATTATAAGATTCCCTAAGATTCTAAGGCTTTAAGAAATGATGATTTTGTTATTCTTCTCATCTAAGGCTCCTCGGAATTCTAATGCTGTGATTTCATGATTCGCATTACAAACCCATCCCTCCATCAGTGAAGCCTGTCCCAGCCACGGGTGATATTTATCTCTGTCCCTCTTTCCACTTGGAGCCTTCTGTCTCTATCCCTTGCGGGTCCTTGCTACTTCTCTTGAGTTCCCTTTTTCTGACTCCAGCCTCATCTGCTGCACCCTTTGTTCTAAGCACACCAGGGCGTTGCAGCGTTTCTGACTTGTGCCCTGTACACACCCTCAGCTTGTGGTCTTCTGTGCCTCCCACCCTCCCTACTGGTCCGCTTCTTTGTCTATGGAGCTCTTACACCAGTTTCAAGGCTAAAGTCAAAGGCAGACCCTCCATGAGGTTCGCTTCACCTGCCAGTTGAAATGAATGTCCTTTGCCTTTGTACTCCCGGCAGACTTTGTTCAAATGACTCTTCCTGCAGTTAGCACAGTCTGACCATTGTTGTTGGGGAAGAAATGTCCTCCCTTTGCCTCATGCCAGACCCACCTCTGGTGTCCTTCTAAGACCCCTCCATGTGCCCCAAAGAAGGAGAGGTATGGATCTGATTGATCAGAGGAGGACACTAATTGGGCCACATAACTAGTGGGCAGGGTCAGTGCGTGGAAGGGGGTGGCGGCCAGCCCAGCTCTCTCCCTTCCACCCCTCCTTGGCCCCTACCTGCAGCCAGGAGGCAAGTCAGCTCTGCAGACCCAGCCGTGCTGAAGCCAGCATGGGCACCCCAGCTCTTCCCAGGGCCTTCCTCTCTTGTCCTTCTGTGTGAGTTCCTCCACATCCGTGGGTCTACCCGCTGTCCACTTCCAGATCACTGTCTCCTGTCGAAGCTCTTCCTGAGCCATGGTCTTTTTTTATTTTTTATTTTTGAGACAGAGTCTCACTCTGTTGCCCAGGCTGGAGGGCAGTAGCGCAATCTCCGCCTCCCAGGTTCAAGCGATTCTCCCGGCTCAGCCTCCTGAGTAGCTGGGATTACAGGCATGCACCACCATGCCTGGTTAATTTTTGTAGTTTTAGTAGAGACGGGGTTTCATCATGGTGGTCAGGCTGATCTCAAACTCCTGACCTCGTGATCCACCCAAAGTGCTGGGTGATCCACCCAAAGTGCTGGGATTACAGGTGTGAGCCACCACGCCCGGCCGGAGTCATGGTCTTTATCGGGGCCTCTGAAGTGCCTGCATGTCCTAAGTGCTGCCCATGCAGCGTGGAGCTGGACGGGCCACCCTGCCTCCTGGACCTTTCCATCTGGGACTCCTGCAGCTGCTGTTCTCCCGGCCCATGGCCTCCTCCAACTGGCAGCCCACGACCTCTTTCCACTGGACACCTTCAAAACTGAACCTTCACCTTCCCGTCAACTGTTCCTCAGCCTCGAGCCCCACAGCCCCTGCTCACCCTAATCAAAGACAAGCAGTTATTCCCGACTCGCCCTCTCTCCACACCTTGGGCACTGTCCAGTCCTTCCAGTTTCAACACCTTACACCCTCTAGAATCCCTCCTCCCCTGCCCTGTCTCAGACCCTGGTGGTCTCTGGCCCAGACATCCTCAGGCCCTTCTACTGGTCCCTCTGCCCCACCTGTCCTACAATCCATCTACTCTGCACACCCCGAGACCTGAGTGAGGGGGGCCCGGGTTTAGGAGGGCCTGCTCCAGCTCCTGATACCCCAGCCCCAGGATCCCTTCCTGCTCCCAGGCCCCACGTGGCCTCTTCTCTGCCAGTGTGCCCACCTGTGGACTTCGACATGCAGCTGTGTGTGAGGAGGTACGGACAGAGCGTGGACCTGCAGGGTAGGATGTCGCACACAAGTGAGCCTGTGGGGTGGAGCTGGGCTGCAGGAGGGGAGGTGAGGGGGGCTGGCCCTAGGCTGGATCAGGGGTCAGGAGTCAAGGCCAGCTTTCTCTGCTCCCACACGCCAATGAGGAGTTGGAGAATTCGTTAAGGTAGGAAGACAGACTCTCACTTTATTTCACATTTGGTTAGCTTGATTTATAATTTCATGTTTAGTTTGCTGGCCTGTGGGCCTCCGTGAGTTCTGTTGCTTTGGGTGCACAAATGCTGGGGACAGTTGGATCAGCCACTCCAGCCACTAGATAGAGCGATCGGCCCACATACAGGATGGTCACATTGCTTCCGGTTCTTACCCTCTTCTGTGGCGCTCACAGATCTTGGGGTGGCATCCATACCCAGTGCTGACTGGAAGGACTTTGTGCTGTGACTGTCCCTGCATCTCCCCTCTGGGCACCAAAAAGGTCCGCTGTGAAAAACCCAAACTATGCGCAAAATGCTGGTCATTCCCCACCTCCCCACAAGGAGGCTCTCAGGCTTGGTGTTCCCAGATCCAGCCGCAGGGAGGGAGTGGAGGAGCAGGGCGGGGCTGGGGTGGTCTGTGCCTCTCAGGAGCTGAGCCTTGGCTGTCACTCAGGGAGCCAGAAGACCCGGTCGAGATGGACACGGCCAAGCTGGAGTTGGCCTGCCCGGAAGGGAGACAGGGCATGGCAGAAGGCCCTAAAGACTTGGCCAGGATTGGGGGCTTTGGAGACTAGGGAGAAGCTGACCTGGGGGACTGTGAGGGCACTGCCCACCCCTCAGAGCCCCAGCTCTCCCCAGAAAAGAAGCAGATGCAGCCAGAAGCCACTAAACCATCACAAACTCAGTTCCTTCCGGGCTCGCCTCAGAGGCCTCCATTTTCAGCCCCAGCAGCTGAGGTCTCTGAACCCAAAGGCGCCCAGCTGAGCCTGGGCTCTGCTCATCTCAGCTGGCAGGACCTTGATGGTGAATGAAGGCAGCTCCAGAGGGACTCTGAGTCCTCTGCCCTAGGGGATCTGAAGGGACCGGTCGCTTCCACCTGCACGGTGGGAACTGTGGTCACGGAACCCAGGGGCCAAGGCTACCTGGGCTCAGGCTGACCTTGCTCCAGACACTGGAGCCTGGCTGAGGGGCCTCTGCTCAGGGCTAGCCCTTTCCCAGCCACTCGTTTCCATGGCAACCAGAGCCCTCTGGCTGGGACTGAGCCCCACCCCCACCCTGGCCCCTGGGAAGGGGCAGCCTGAGGGCTGGCTTTCCCACCAAGGGCACGTGGTGTTGTGTTGTAGGCCATGATGGGGCCCAGATCATGACAGCTGGCCTCCTTCCACTGGCTGGGTCTGAGCCGATCAGCTGGGCTGTGAGATCTGTCACCAGGTGATGTGTTGCGGCTCATTACAAATCCAAGCATCCTCATCTCTCCTGCTTGTTTTTGATGAAAATCAGGGAGGCTTTAGCACAGGGAGGAGGTGTGCATCCTATGAGGTCTAATACATCATTCATCTCCTGCCTCCCTCTTTCTGGTTCAATCCTCATCCTACTGGTTATCTTTGGGCTCAGTTGTGGGGTCTGGATGGCCACAGGCTGCTCCATTGCAGTCAGACTGCATCTGAACCACTATTTGCCCTGGAGGCTACTCTGCCACCTCCCTTCCTGGGCAGTCAGCAACATGGGCTTTCACTCAGGATCCCCTGCCCCACGTTCCCAAAACCCACTGGGCCCACCGGGCACTAAGACTCCCAGGGTACCATCTTTTTTCCTTATTCCTCCTTCCATTCCATTCCAGTCATCTCTCCCATCACAACTCTGCTCCACACCTCCTTCAGTACACTCCTGAGGGACCTCTTGTCTCCTGCAGTTCATGCAGCAAGATCTTTCTAAACCAGGCTTGGCCACACAGCTCCCTAAGATCCTGGGATCACCTCTCTTTCTCTAAGGATAAGGCCTGTGCTTCACAGCATGGCTCCTGCCTAGGCTGCAAAGTGACACCTTGTCTCTTAAAAAACAAAACCAAGCAAAGCTTGACTAATGAGGTTATTCAGTCATTAAGCATATAGTTAATGTTATAAGTAAAAACTTTGGTGCCGCAAAAGAAGTAGCACTCGAATATAAATTTCCTCAGCAAGGCAATTTGCTTCTATAGAAGGGTGCGGCTCACAGATGGAACGATGGTGAGTGCACACCTGAACAGGGGAGGGGAAGCGTTTCTTATCCCTGAGGGAGGTGGAGGTCATCTCTACTGCTGTGTCATTCCCCTATTGGCTAGGGTTAGACCGCACAGTATAGACTACTCCTGATTGGTTATTTTAAAGAGAGCAGGGTTATGAAGTGGAGTGGTGGGGTGATTAATTTGGTGGGAAAGATGGTTAGAGCAGGTTAGAGCAGGTAGCAAGGGATGACTAGATCAAAGCAGGTGACTGGAGCAGGTGATTGGGATGAGTCAGAACAGAGCAGGGGACCAGGAGAATAGATGTGAACTGCTAATTAGAACCGATGGAGAAGGTTGTTTACTGAAACTATAAGGAGTTAAACTTTAAAATGAAGGACAAAGAACTGAACATACTGACATAGTGATGCTTTGAAGAGAAATTTAGAACTCATTGTATCCAACATTTAGTGAGTCCCTGCTCTGTGTGCCAGGTACTGGGTGTGCAACAGAGACAAACAACAATTTCTGGCCTCAGAAAGCTTATCTTCTAATAGGCAGAGATGGGCAACAAACATCTAGAGTAGATGTAATAGTAACACAGGGACGACTGCAGTGGAGAAAAAAGCAAGGAAGGGGCCCAGGAATGTTGGGAGCTGCAGTTAACACAGACGTTTTACAGACTTGAAGGAGTTAAGCAGGGAGCCCTGTGGATGTCTGAGGAGGAGCATTCCAGGCAGAGGGAATGAGTGCAAAAGCCATTCAGGTCTCAATTTAAATCTCAGCCTCTAAGACACTCAACCATCCCGTTGTTGAATTAGTCCCTCTCAGCATCCTCTCGTGCATGGAATACTCAGCCCATCCTCAGGTGAGTTGGACTCATCTGTTGGGACCTTTTTTTTGGGAGAGTCACATCCCTCTCTTGACTGTGAGCCCCAGAAGAGGGGGCACCTAGTCTGACTTGTTTATTTCTTACCCTTGCATTTGTATATGCCCGGCACATAGTAGGTACACAGCAAGTCACCCAGTTGAAAAAGCAGAATGATAACAATGGGAAGGAGCAAAGAATACAAAAGCTCATGCTCTTTTCAATAGAGCAGAATAAATAGTTGTTTTTACTTGTGGGATGGGAAGATTGGATTCTATCTATTCTATTCATTCTATCTTTTCTATTCTATTCTACCCTATTCTATTCTACTGTTTAAAAATGCATACTGCAAAATCAGAGCTAGTAATTACAGCTCCCATTTCTGATTTGTGGCTTCTAGACTTGGCCCTGAAGGGAGGAACTGTTTCATATTTAATCAGTATTAGTTCTGGAATGCTCTTGGGGGAGCAAACTCACTTCAGGGCTGTGTAGTTTAATTCTCTGCAATGCTAATTAGATCGAGAAAGAGCCTGGACTCACAGCAGGACTGCTGCGGGGTCACCCACTAACAAGCCGGAGGGGCCAAGCCCCACCTGCCATCCATCTGCCCGTATCTACCCCACCCTGCCCGTCCTCCTCTCTCCAGCCCCCACCTCCGTGGGAGAGCAGAACCAGTCATCCTTCTCATGCCTGTGATGACTGATGAATCTTCTATATGGGGAAGAACAGCAGCCAATGTTCACAGGGGAAGTCAGCCACCCTCCCCACAAGTGTCCCTCATAAGCTTCCTGGAGCTGCTGGTGAGGGGTGGCAGGAGGAAGAGGGATGGGCGGTGGGAGCAGCAGTAGATAATCAGCCCATTCCTTCTCCTGGAGGGGACAGGGTCTTCCCTTAATCAACTCTCTTCTTGCTGTTAATTCTGCTCTATCCAGCCTGTTTATTATCATCACCATCATCACTGTCATCTTAACTACCAGGTCATGAATGTTTCTAGGTAGCAGACAATTTAAACACAAGATTGCAAATACCGAAAACCTGCAAAAGAGTACCGTTATCTACATTTCACAGATGAGAAAACTGAGCCTTAGAAGGTAAAATCAGGCTGGCTCATGCCTGTAATCCCAGCACTTTGGGAGGCTGAGGCGGGTGGATCACCTGAGGTCAGGAGTTTGAGACCAGCCTGACCAATATGGAAAACCCTGTCTCTACTAAAAATACAAAAATTAACCAGGCATGGTGGTGTGCACCTGTAGTCCCAGCTACTCAGGAGGCTGAGGCAGGAGAACTGCTTGAACCCGGGAGGCAGAGGTTGCAGTGAGCCAAAGATCATGTCACTGCACTCCAGCCTGGGTGACAGAGTGAGACTCTGTCTCAAAAAAAGAAGGTAAAATCACTGGCCCCACAGCTTGTAAGTGGGAGAGGGAAGATTAAAACAGAAGACAGTAGTTGTATATATATATAGAAGATGTAGTATTTGCATATAACCTATGCACATCCCCCATATACTTTAGATCATCTCAAGATTACTTAAAATACCTAATACAATGTAAATACTATATAAATAGTTATTATGCTGTATTGTTATTCTTATTTCCATAATTTGTTATTGCTATATTGTTATATTGTTTTCTTCCTAATATATTAATTGGAAGATACATATTTGGTTGAATCCACAAATGTAGAACCCATGAATACTAATGGTTAACTGTGCTTACAAATAAAGAAAAAAAAAAAAAAACAGAGGACAGGAAAGCCCGTGTTCTGGCTTCACCGCTTACCAGCTGTGCCAGCCCGGGCACCTGTCTTAACACCTCTGAGCACCAATTTTATCCTCTGTCTCATTTTATTTAAAGTCCCCAACAATATTACAAAGTGGTGGTTAGAAACTGTGTCCATTTTGCAGATGCAGAGGCTGGGGCTCAGGGGAGGGAGAGTTTTGCCCACGTTTGTGCTGTCGTCAGGACATGGTGGCACTGGGCCTCAGCCCACCTGCATCTGGTGGTGGTTTCTGTCCTGTTCTTGCTTCACTCAGCTCAGTCTGTGGAGCAGTTTGCCTTCCCTAGGCCCCCGGGGACAGAGGGTTTGCTCAGGGCTAAGGTGCATCTGGCATGTCAAGCCCAAGTCACGATGCTCCCCATAGAGGGTCAGGCCATCCGAACAGAAGAACCTACAGGATGTGCTGAGTGTCATCCCCATAGAGGGTCAGGCCATCCGAACAGAAGAACCCACAGGATGTGCTGAGTGTCATCCCCATAGAGGGTCAGGCCATCCGAACAGAAGAACCCACAGGATGTGCTGAGTGTCATCCCCATAGAGGGTCAGGCCATCCGAACAGAAGAACCCACAGGATGTGCTGAGTGTCATCCCCACAGAGGGTCAGGCCATCCGAACAGAAGGACCCACAGGATGTGCTGAGTGTCAGACCACAGCCTGGATCTCCCCCAGACATTCAAGGGAAGGAGCCTCTCTCCCCTCTCCTCCTACCCCCTTGCCTCCTTTTCTCTCTGCCTGGGGCTCATAGAACAGGGGTGGCTTGCGGCTCTAGCCCTAAACTGCCTGGGATGGAGTCCTGGCTCTGCCATGCCGGTGGGTGCTTTTTGGTTGGTCTTTCTCTGAGCCTCACAGAGTAGCCTCCTCTGCAAGGAGAGACAGATGGTAATGGCACCTGCCTCACTGAAAGTTGAGAGGGGGAGACTCACACACTGCTCAGAGCCAGGGCTCACGCTGGGGACCACTCGGGACACAGCAGCTACTGCAATATTGGGGTTTGCTTTGGTTCTCGGGTCCACTTGAGAGGGTAGGCGGGGCCAAAAGTCCTTGGCCCCAGCCCACACAGGGAGCTGTGGGAGACAGGGCCTTGGCCTTGGACCACGTGTTCCCAAGTCCTTCTCTTGGACCTACCATGATCTTCTCTGTGACCTCACACACATTCGCCCCTCTCTGTCTGGTTCTCCATCTTGCCGTGAAAAATCTAGAGTAGAGAGATGACTTCTGGGCTTTCTGCCACCTCTAAGACCCCAGGATGATGAGCTCATGAGTCCCCACCTACACAGGCACTAGACCCGGGAAGATGAAGGCAGCAGAAAAAACCCACCCAGAGTAGAGAGGGAAGGGAGTCCCATTCACTATTGCTGCTGCTGTTTACCATTTATTGAGCGTTTTCTCTGCATTGGGTGCTGTGCTAAGTACTTCACAACATTGTTTCATTAAAAACAACTCCACAATTAGGCAGTTAATGTCTTCATTTTGCATGCAAGAAAACTGAGGCCTCAGGCCTAAGGATGGTCACCTCATCCAGAAAGTGACATTTATTCCAAAGCCTGTGTTCTTGACCATTTCAGTAGGTATTGAGCTAAGTCAGACGTTCCCATGAGTTATCTCATTTAATCCTCATAGCTACTCTTTGCTGGACGTGTGAGCATTCTGGGTCCCATTTTACAGATGAGAAAAATGAGGCCCTAAGAAGTTAAGGAAGGTCACACGGCTAGCAAGCGGTGAAACCAGGCTCCAGCCACGTGGCCTTGGCTCCTAATGCTAAATTCTTCCCACCTGTCCCTGTCTCAGTCAAAAGCAACAGACAGCACCGGGGTGGGGGTGGGTGGGGCATCACACTAGCTGTTTCCTAGTAAGTTACTTCCTGCATCTCCTCCTGTTCCTGCTGCCGTCATCTACTGTCCTGCTGTCATTCCTCCCCTCACGTCACCACTTTCTAGCCAGGTGGCTTAATAGAAAAGATATCCCCAATCTTGTTGTGAGTTCTGTGGTCCTTCTCTTGGTCATCACCAGGCCCTGTACTCCCTGCCCCACTCCCTCCCCTTCCTGGCCTCTCAGGCTCCCCCTTGGTCTCGCCCGTGCAGCTGCCTGGAAGCTGTTCTTGCAAAGCTTACCAGGGTTGTCTTGGAGATCACATTCAGGGGACACTTGTCAGTACTTCCTTCACTGGACCATCAGCTGCTGGGGACCACAGTTCACCTCCATGGGTCACCACTCACCTCTGTAATGGACATGGAACCCACTGACCCTCACTGACTGCTGATGCCCACACTGACCGCTGCTCACCAGCATGGATTGCCTTTGCTGTTGATGGCCCTGACCACTGTCACCACTGGCTGTTGTCTGCCCCTCTTTCCATACCACTTGTCTCTGAGCTTCCCTCCAACCCCTCTGAATGGTTATTCTTAGCCTGCTTTGCTGGTTTCTCTGCTCACTCTCACCTTACACCTCGAGTTACCACCCTGCTTCCCATGACTATCTGTCCACAGTCACTCTCTGGAGTCTCACCAATATCCACAGCATCCGCCACTGTCTCTGGTGCCAAGGATCTCAAATCTGCATCTCCGGGGCAGTAGATGGGGACAGACAGCTGGCTCCGATGCTTCACTTCCAGATTCTCAGTTTCCTCATCTGTAAAAGGGAGAAGATGGCAACTTCCTCCATCAAAGGACTGCTGTGATGATCAGTGTGCCCGTGGGTGCGGCTGTGACCACACCCAGGCTCACAGAAGGTGCTCAGCATGTTCTCATCTCTTTTCTTCCCGTGAACTTGCCCTGGGCTGAGGCTCCAAGCCTTCAATCAGTTGCTCTGCAGGTCTCCTAGAGGAAGGAAGGAGGCTTCTTTAGATGGGGCAATCAGGGAGAACTTTCTGAGGAGGTGACATTTCATCAGAGACAAGGATGAGGTCAGGGAGTGATGCATGTGGCCATCTGGGGGAAGAACCTTCTGGGAAAAGGGAATGGTGAGTGCAAAGGCCTGAGGTGGGTGTGTGGTTGGTGTGTTCAAGGGGTGTCAAGAGTCGGGAGTGGAGTGAGTGTGGCAGCAGTGGTGAGCAACTGGGGTGGAGAGGTGGGCAGGGCCAGGTCAAGAAGGGTCTGGAAGGCCTGAGGACCTTAGCCCATGTGGATAGTGAGTCACTCTTTTGGGTCAGACATAATGTGACCTTGGTACATCCAAATCCAGGCTTGACCAGCCAAGCTGTGCTGGAATGTGTGTTTCCCCATGGAGGAGGTGGGAGATTCTGTTTAGAGTTGCCCCATCTGCTCCCTGCAGTCACCTCCCACCCTGCTGAGAGAGAGGACAAAGGGTGTCCCCTCTTAGAAAGCTGATCAGAGACCAAGCCAGGGGCCAGGGCAGCCTCCAGCCCCCGCCTGGGGCATCTGTGATGCAGAGAAGGCTCTGACATGACAGTGAGAGGCGGAAGCTCATCCCTCACCTGGATCATTGTACAGCATCTCTCAATATTCAATGACTCCATCTCTCCATAGGGAAAGGAAGCTTCATCCCCTGGAGAGGAGTCTCTGATATCTGGTGCAGTGTGTATTGAGAAGTGAACCCTAAGAAGCCCATCCCTGTACTCTTCTCACGTCTGCTGTTTCCCGTGGGCCTGCTCTGCTGGGAGGTCTTGTTACCTGCTTGCTTTTTCTCAAGAACTTGATGGGTCCTTCTCTGTGCCAGCTGAGCATGTGGCATCTAGAAATAACAAGTCGTGTTCCCGCCTTCACCAAGTGAAGGATACAGACAGACAATGAGCACATCAGCATGTGCCACTGTGCAGGTCTGAAGGAGATACTGGGTCATCCTGGGGCAGGGGTTTGACAGTAGGAGGGGCGTGTGCTCCCCATTAGAAGCTCTGCTCCAGGCACAGTCCCAGGGCCTCAGAGCTCTTTTGGCCTTATCAACATGTTTAAGGCATAAAAAAAATTATGGGATTCAAATACAAACAGGAAGATGCAACCTTAAAATTGACACGTTTAATTAAATTTCTGCAAAATGTAACATCATCAACTAGTCACTTTCTGCTCTCCTTGGCTCTTATGTAGTTATATACATACATGGACTTAATGTGCAGTCTTGATATGTTTGATCTGATGGAGGAAGGAGCTTCTAGAAGTATGAAGATCTGGAGCTGGAAGAGGCCTTAGAAGAATAAAGGTTGAGGTGGGTGCGTGGGGTGGAGTTGGGGCTGAAGGAGAGCAGCTTCAGAAGACTGCATGGAGGAGGAGGTATGCAGCTGGGAAGGACATTCCTGGCAGAGGAACAGCACGTGCAAAAGAGCATGGTCTGGAGGGCCCAGCACGCCTGAGGAGCAGGGACCAGCGACTGCACCTGCAGCATGAAGAGGTGCGGGGCAGGGAGCGAGGGCTGGAACACAGGTTGCCCTTTCTCCTCTGGAGCCTCTCTCCATCTAGCACCTTCTTTCCCATCATGAGAACCCAGCTCTGTCGGTGTCCTCGCTGAGGCTAGGCTTGATGCCCTGGGCCACTGCAGAGCCCCCCAAGCCTGGTTAGGTCCCTCTGCTGACTGCCGGGGCCTGGCTTCAGACTTCTGGTCCTGTCAACTCCACTTCTGCCCCCAGCGCCTTGGCATCAGAGGCAGAGAGGTAGGAGGAAAAGCGAAACAGTTTAAAACACAAAACCAGCCCAGACTCCCTTCTCACTGAATTTCCAGAAATAAACTAATTTCTACTTATTGATCTCTCTCTTTCTCCCCAGACCAGTGTTTTAACTGAAAGAGCCCAAGTGTGCCCTCGGAGCTGCGAGCCCATTGTGGGGAAAGATGTCCATTCTTTTGCCCAACCATAAAATGCCCTTTGGGAAGCGATGGAAGCCTTGCAGGTGTCCAGCTTCCTTGCTGCTGCTCCTTCCTGGAGCCCCCAGCAGCAAAGCCGGGGAATTATTGGTGCTGGATCTTGAGTTGTTGCTGCAGGCGCATGGACTTGCAGCCCACCCTTAGTGCAGACATGTGTGTGCAGCCTCACCAGGGCAACAGTCTGGGTGACTGTTCCTTCACTCACAGATGCCAAGCACTGGGGAGGAAGGGGAGCACCCAAGCAAAGTGGGCATCTGCCAGGTGCTGTAGTTCCAGGGTAGGGGCATTCTAAACTCCCTCTGCTCAAACCTGTTGATCTGTCAAGTCCCAGGTGACACCTGAGCTCCCATCATCGGCACCTTGCAGCTTTAGCTGGAATGTTGCCTTTTTCTCCAGGTTTCCTTTGCAAAATACACACCCCCTCTGACCTCAGGAGAATTAATGGATGCTTTTGTCTATGGAAGGCAGGATATTAGAGCTCCTAGGAAACCTAGGAACTGGAGGAAGGCCAGAGGTACTGAGAAAGGAAGAAAAGAACTGGGGTGGGGAGTTCCAGACAAATTGCACCACCTTTACCTGGCCAGCTAGGAGGAGAGGCTGAGCAGGCTGAGCTCCCAATGGCTGTGTAGCCATTGAGGAGGGGGAGTCTCTGCCTATAGAGGACAGTGTTGGGACAAAGGATGCAGGAAGTGACAGGGCAGCAGGCTTTGGAGTGATACCGGTTGCTTCCAATGGAAATGAATGTCTCATATTAGGAAGGAATCTAATCTCAGTTGCATGGCCTCCTACACAGAAGCTGGGTGGGTGGAGGGGAGGGTAACCAGTGAAACCGTATTACAAGGGAAGGTGAACTGGATTAGTTGTAAGAGTATTTGTACAGCTTACAGCTTACTGGATGCCTGGTGCTGGCTCAGCTCTCCACATACAGTAACTCACTGACTCTTCAGAGCAATGCGTCAGGCATGAATTATTATTCCATCTTAAGAGCAAGGAAACTGAGGCACAGAGAGAATAAATCAATGCTCAAAGCCATCAGCTGTTAATGACGGAGCCAGGAGTTCCTTTCAACTTCACATTCCAAAATCCTAGCATTCTAAGACTTTCAGGATTTTTTTTTTAATTCTAAAACTTCCATATTATTTTCATGCCATTTAACTTGCTCGATTTCTAACCTCCAGACTAATTTCTAATTAGTCTGTAATTTGATGCTAAGCCTGAGGATCTAAGACTTTACTGCTGGAAGATTCTCTGTGTCTAATATTTTATAGGTAGCACAGGGGACTACCTGTGGGAAACTGAATAACATGTGGTAGGGAAACTCTTCCTTACTCCTCATGAAGAGAGAAGTCAAGGCTGTTTCCAGGGGTCGGAGATGCCCCTCCCCACCCCTGGCCTTGGGCAGGGGAAGCCAAAACTTGGCTTTTGTTGGCTCATTAATCTGAGATATCCCCAAGGGAGATGGTTGGAAGCCAGTGCTTGAAGCAGAAGGGGACTAGCTGAGAAAGAAGAGGGGTCTTCAGAAGCATTTTCCCAGAGGGGGGCCTTCAGAAACTCTCACCAGAGGCAGAGAGGTAGGAGGAAAAGGGCATTTTATGGTTAGGCAAAAGAATGGACACCTTTCCCCCAAATGGCCTTGCCGCTGTGAGGCCACACTTGGGCATTTTCAGTTAAAATACTGGTCTGGAGAGGGAGATAAATAAGTAGGAATTAGCTTATTTCTGGAATTCCAGCCAGAGGGGAGCCCCCACAGAGTCCAGGAGCGGGAGGGAGGTCCTTAGAGGGGGAGGCCTGCCAGGTATGTCCTGGAGGTTGAGCCTTTGGGCGGAGTTCCTCCTTTGGACCCACACCCTAATCCCTTGACCTCTCTCCCTGTTGGGTTTTTCTCATGTGTTTCTTACTGCCTGACATGATCTTCTTTAGCTGTGTGTTTACATGGCTTCGCAGGTATCATCCACCTACACTGAAGTGTCAGCTCCCTGAGGGCAGGAAGCAAGTCTGAGCAGGCTCATGGTAAGTATTTATTCTCTGAGTGAGCGGGTGTCCCAGTGGCACCATCAGCCCAAGACCAAGATGGCACCCTGGCCTCCTCCCTCACCAATGACTTAGGTCAAGACAACCTATGGCTGCCTGGTTTTCTCCATAAAATAGAGGCTGTGATAATATGCCTTTGCCTTAATATCAGTGAACGAAGCATCTAGAGTGTTCAGGATGTACCTGGCAGACCGGAAGCTGCAGCTGTTAATGTCACAATTACCTCTACCCCGTCTCCCTCATGCCTAGTGAAGCAGGTCCCCAAAGCCCTTCCTCATCTGATCTCTGTTGCTCCCTGGCCTAACTCATCCCTTTCCCCTCCCTCTTCAGCCACACACAACTCCCCAACTCTGAAAGCCTCTGCTCTTTCCAGCCGCCACGCCTCTGAGCACCTGTCCCCTGGCTGGAACGCCCTTCCCAATGTCTTTCCCCTGCAAACTCTTACTCCGTCCGGACGAACCAGCTCAGATGCCACCCACTCTGCGAAGCCAGTTCAGAGTCCCCTCCCTCACCCTCTGGAAGCCCCCCGGGGTGCCAGCACCTTCTCTGGGCCCCGCAGGAACTGTCACAGGCCAGTGTCATAGCTCCAACCACCCAGTGTGAGAACTGTACCCCACTGTCTTTTTGTTAACTTATAGGGGTCCTGATCCAGATCCCAAGAGAGGGTTCTTGGACCTCACAAAAGAAAAAGTTGGGAGAGTCCATAGAGTAAAACAGAAGCAAGTTTATTAGGAAAGTGAAGGAATAAAGAGTAGCCGCTCCATAGGCATCTCGGGGTGTTCCCAAAAGTAACAGGAGGAACGTGCCCACCCTAGATGCAGTGCTTATTTGTATAGAAGATAAAACATCACGGGGAGATGTGCTCTACTACAAGGGTTTGTGATAAAAGATCGTTCATCTTTGTAACTACTATCTCCCTCCCCTTCCCTCCCCTCCCCTCCGCTCCCCTCCTGTCCTCTCCCCTCCCCTTCCCTTTTCTTTCGAGATAGAGTCTTACTCTGTCACCCAGGCTGGAATGCAGTGGCAGGATCTCAGCTCACTGCAATCTCCACCTCCCAAGTTCAAGTGATTCTCCTGCCTCAGCCTCCTGAGTCTCCCGAGTAGTTGGGATTACAGGTGTGCACCACCATGCCTGGCTAATTTTGTACTTTTAGTAGAGATGGGGTTTCACCATATTGGCCAGGCTGATTTCAAACTCCTGACCTCAGGTGATCCACCTGCCTCAGCCTCCCAAAGTGCTGGGATTACAGGCGTGAGCCACCGCGCCCGGCTTGTAACCACTATCTTTTGCAAGAATCCACATTAGTATCTTTCAAATGCCTCTGACGTATTTCCCCCTCTCTTTTACAAGGAGACCCTTAACCTAAGGGGTGTAGAGGGAGAGGTTCCCCTCCTGCAGCCCCTGCAGGCTGTGGGGGCGATGATATCCCTGCTGAGCTGTGAGGGGCTCTCACATTCAGGGTAGGGAGGAGCTGAGTCAGAAAGCCTCTGCACGGTGACGGCCGTCCTCACTTTCAGTTCCCCGGGCCCGTCAGGCTTAGGGCGGCGTCCCTGAGTGGTCACGGAGCAAACATTAGGATGGTGCAAAAGTAATTGCGGTTTGGCCACAGACGAACAAGTGTGCGGCGCCAGGCTCTTAGGCCACCCTGAGTGAGTCTCCCCTCGCCGCCCTGGCTGAGCCCTCTCCCAGGAGTAAGAGGCTGTGGAACCCCCGTGCGGCCGCCCTCCCAGGACAGCAGAGATCGCCGCGTCCTCAGGCCGGAGGCACCCGGAGGAGCAGCAGGCGGGAAAGGGAAGGGATTGTTATTAAAGTCATCAGTTCTGGCGCCCGGGCCTTGGGGAGCCGAGCTTGGCTGGTAATCAGGGCCGTTAGGGGAGACAGAGCCGGCAGGGGCAGATGCCGGTGTGGGCGCGGAGTAACCGGCGCCCAGGCTGCGGGGCGGGGCGGGACCTGCCGGCGCCTCCTCCTGGTCTGGGCGCCCCGCACCGCTCCCGGCTGCGGCCTGAAGGTGGCGCCGCAGGTCCTCACAAGCGAGGAGGAGTGGGGAGGGGTCTGTAGAGAAAGGGAGGGGAGTGGGGAGGAGGGGAGGGGAGGGGAGTGGGAGGAGGGGAGGGGAGTGGGGGGAGGGGAGTGGGGGGAGGGGAGTGGGGGAGGGGAGTAGGGGGTAGGGGAGGGGAGTAGGGGGTAGGGGAGGGGAGTAGGGGATGGGGAGGGAGGGAGAGAAATGCTGGAAGGGGGAGTGTTAGAGAAAGAGAGAACAGAGGAGAGGTGAGGGGAGCAAGTAGGGAGAAAGGGGAGGGGAGAGAGAGAGAGGCTTGGGGTTGGGGAGAGAGAGAAGCCAGAGGGAGGAAGGAAGAGAGAAGCCTCTCCCCACTCCCTGCCATTCAGGGGGTCTCAGGAGCCCAGATGCTCTTGGAACACCCCCTCCTCCCACGCTTACAGCCAGGCCACTTCCTCCCATAGCCTTCTCCACGCCCTCTGTGGTCTGACTCCGGTGGACCCCAGCTCCATCTTTCCACACCTCCCCACCCTCCTCTTCCCCCTCCCCACTGTGCCCTGGCCAAGCAGAACCGCCTGCCATTTCCAAGGGTGCCAGGCTCCCCCTCCCTGCCAGTGCCTGGCAGCAAACTTCTCCCCAGAGCCCTTTCCCCTGACTCCCCCACTTCTCCTTCAGGTCTCAGCCCAGACACCACCTCCTCCCAGAAGCCCTCCCTGCCTCCATGTCCAGGGCCTGGCCGGCCCCCCCGCTCCCCCAGCCCCTCCCGCATCTTCCCTCATCTCAGCACTGGCCAGACTGGGCTGTGAGTGATTCTGTGTCTGTTTCTGCCGCCAGACTGGCGGCTCCCTGAGGACAGGAACACAGCCTTGTCCCTCTCTGTGTCCCAGTGTGGCTGGCCTTGTGGATGAGCAGGCACAAGTGGGCTATAGATGATGCCTGAGGGACGACTGGACCCCAGGAGGGGCTGGGTGTGGGAGATGAGGAAGGAAAGAACTCGGAGCAGGAGGGAGAAAACACAGCGAGGGGAATTAGTTAGGAGAGAGGCCCGGGACGCCCCGGCACTGCAGGACTCCTGCCCTTCCACGGACCTCAGTGATCTCCCTCCTGAGCTCAGTGCCCACCTGGCTCTGGGCCCCTCTAAACATCAGGAAGTTCCTCTTCCTCATGGGAATCAGGGCTGCTTGGATCACAAGTGACAGAATCTGCTCAGCTGCAGGGGTGAGGACTTTGGTGTAAGGATCTAGTTTTGCAGATGCAACCAGACCTCAGAAGGGACTTGGACCAGGGACAGGGGCACCAGCCCGAATCAGAGTCACCCACAAACTCCCAGCTTAGTCTTTCTAGCTCTGTGGCCTTCAGGAAGTTCACCTTGGCTCTTTGGGTCTTGGTATTGTTACATCTCTAAAAGAGATGGTTTGCAAGCAAAAGCAGAGAGATTTAATAAACTATTTAATAAACTCCCTGGCAGAGGCAGACGGAGTCTGTGCCGAGCAGGGCGTAAAGGCGAGAGAGCACCGCAATTACAGCCGCCAAGCGACAGAAGCTGTCAGCAGGTGTCTGCCAGGTGGGAAAAAAGCCACATCTGGGCCCCATTCCTTAGGCGATGACATAAAATGAGCCACAGAAAGGGGTGAGGGTGGCTGCTGAGCCTGGGAGGGATCTAGGGCTGGGGTTTCTGGAGAACAGCAGGGTCCAGAGGGCTGCTGCCTGGCCCCTGTGAAAGGGATGAGGAGGGACCATTTCCTGCGCAGAGTAACTGATAGTCTCTCAGCCTGGTTTTCATTAGCCCAGCCCAGCCCAGCCTGGGGAGCCGGATGCCTTCCCAGGGAAGGGGCGCCCAGAGCCATTGCAAAGCAGGCTGGGAAATGGGGACAGGCCCTGGCACCGATGTCCTCATTAGCACTCACGTTGATGTTGTTTGTGGAGCACCTGCTCGTGGCCAGATGCTGTGAGTCATTCTTTTACATCTTCCTTCAAAACTGCCTGGGCAGTGTTTATTTCCTCATTTTGCAGACAAGGGCCCTGAGGCTCACAGCTTGGTCCATCCCTTCACATTCCCAGATTCTGTTTCCTCCTCTGTGGTGACCTTGCTGAGTCACTGTGGGGGAGCCCCCTTCCCTCTCTGGGTTGGACAGAATGAGCCTCAAGGCCCCATCTAGGCCCAGCACGGGTGGGGGCTGTGGCAGGCAGCATGGTCAGCAGGCTCCTGCGCCCCACATGTGGGCAGCCGGCAGGCCTCGTGAAGCTCACCTTCCATTTCCTCCTCTCCTATGATTTGCTGCTGTGGTCTTTGGAGAAGCCCCCGAGTAAATATTAATAATGTACCTTTGTGTACGTTGGCTGAGAGAGAGAATGAATCATTTCCTGCTTCCCTCCTGGGCTCAGAATCCTAACTAAAAATATGCTGGATCTTTAAGCAACTGTGATGGGCCTGTTGGAGGGGGCCGAGGCAGAGCCGCGAAACAGCTGCCCACCCCGGCTGCCTGGACGCTGAAATTTCACCATTTAAAAGCTGTGCCTGGACTTCCCAATAGCACACATAGCAGGGGTACCAAAAGCTCAGGTTCAAGTCTTCACTCGCCCCAGCATGCTCCAACTGTGTGGCTGTAGTGACTGTCTCCTCCCCTCTCTGAATCTCAGCACAGCCTGGATGTGTGCCCCATCCCGGAGCATAGGCTAGCTGCTTTCACGTGGTGGGCTTGTTCCGTTGCCCCCTGCCGTCTGATCAGTCCTTAGGTGCCAGTTTGTGCACGGAAGGAGATCATGAAACATGGGAAGGAAAACACGAAGCACTCTCCAGCTTGCAGAGGGGACACAGCAAAGGAAGACGGGTGGAACCATCAGCGCGCGCTCAGGCATAGTTTGCTGTTTGCTGAGCTCTTCTCCCACTGGATTTTTCATTTGAGCTTGGAAAGGAGCCTGGGAACTGCCCCATTCTACAGATGAGAAAACTGGAACTTCTGAAGGGACCTGAGTAAGGCCTCATTACTAGTGAAGGGAGAAAGAGACCTCAGTCTAGAACTAATTCCAAACCTTTCTTCTACCCTCACCCGGCTGCCAGGCAAGGCTGAAGTGAGGCGGCTAAGGGAGAACATGCTCGAGGAGGAAAGTTCTGAGCGGGTTTTTGGAAGAAAAGAAGGAGCCCAGTGGAATGGGAGGGAAAGTCTGGGGTGAGGAAGGCGCGGCAGGTGCAGTAGGCCCATCGGGTCAGGCCCACCTTCTCCACCAGCCTCCCCAGACACCCCGGAGCACACGTTTCCGCCCCTGCAGAGGCCTTGTCTTCTGCTTGCGCTTGGGACTCCAGCCTCTCTCTTCTTGCCGATACTACATTGTCTCCATGAAGCCAACCAAGTGAGCAGCTCTCATATCTAATTCAAAAAGAAAATGAAAGACCCCAGATTTACCTCCAACCATCTCCTGATTTATCTGCCCCCTTCCACTGGAACCAGTCACCTGCAGAAGCTGGCTCCATATTCTTCCTCCCTACTGCCATCATTTCTTCCCCACTACAGTCTGATTTCTGTCTTGTCAAGGGTACAGATATCCTTCCTATGTCTCCTCCTTGTGGCCATGTCTCTGTCCTTGTGGCTTTTGGCATCTCAGTGGCATTTGACCTCAGAGACTGCTTCCTCCCTCTGGAAACACCATCTCACTTAAGTGTCTGTGACTCAATTCCACTTGCCTTGTTTCTTTTCTACTTCACAGGCCAAGGACCCATGAGGATAAGTTCTAGAACCTTCTATAATTCAAAAATGTCTGGCAGGTATAATAGGCTGCCTCAGGAGGAAGAAAGGAGAAAGGAGGAAGAGGGGCTGCTCATATGTTGACTCTGTGCCAAGCCCTGTACAAGGTGCTTTAGGTCCCATTGCCTTGTGGGTAAGAACTTCCATCCCCTTTTTTGAGATTGTGAAACGGAGTCTAATAACACATGAGGGATGACCCATGGCCACACAGCTAGTAGTGGAGGAAGGCTGGACTTAAATCACAATAGTAATTGTTACCATTTATTAACACCTGTGGGTGCCAGGCCCTGAGCATTTTCTATGAGCTGAGCCATCTGGTTCTCACCACAACCTGGAGGTGGTTGCCATCCATATTGCTATGAAAGGCAAGGAAGCTGTGCCCAAGAGGGGAAAAGATTTACCCAAGGGCACTCAGCAGGTAGGTAGGGGGGGCTGGGACTGGAGTTGGGGTCTGTCTGAGACCACAGCCATGTTCTTTACCTCCCCTGTTCTTGCAGGGAGCTAAGCATGAGATGACCCTCGAGTGAGTCACTGCTTCAGAGACGCACTCAGGACGTCATGGCATGGGACCTAATGACAGAGAAGGTTCTTCCCCGCCCCAAGATTCCAGGAGGCTCCCCAGGGACGCTGTTCCTATAAGTGTCTGTGTTGGCAGCAACTCCTGTGGTCTCTGAATCACTGCGCTCAGGCTTCATCACAATCATTTTCTGCAAAAACAGTCATTTCTGCTGTTAAATCTACTCAGAGTGGCCAGCAGGGCAGGAACAGAAGAAAAAGGCCAAGTGGGGTCAATGTGGTGTTTTACGTGGTATTGACCCAGCTTGTCTGCACAGGGGACGCAGGGAGGGGGACCTGGTGGGAGGGATTAGGTGGCCTGTGTGGAGCACCTACTATGCGACCGGCACAGTGCTGGCTTGCTGGTCCTTGGCTTGCTGTAACTCATTTAATATTCACTGAAACAACTCAGTGAGGGGAGAACCCATTTTTGT
This sequence comes from Aotus nancymaae, assembly GCF_030222135.1. NCBI lineage: Eukaryota > Metazoa > Chordata > Mammalia > Primates > Aotidae > Aotus > Aotus nancymaae. Next base: position 26,289,452 of record NW_026988467.1, read on the forward strand.
TTGTTTTAAAGAAAGAGGAACATGTTCAGAGAAGTTAAGCAGCCTGTCCGAGTTCATACAGCTGCTGAGTGCTGGATCAAAGAGTCATGCCCAGGACTTTCTGATGTCAAAACTTACTGTCTTCCTAGTTCACTGAAATCAAAGAAGGAGAGAAGAAACCTTTATTGTGAACAGTTATTGAACCCTTTCTAAGAGTCCGGAGCCTTGCTTAGTAATTCTGTTCCAATGTTACACACACTAGGATTCATTACTTGTGTATTCGTTTTACAAATGAGGAAACCGAGGCTTGGAGAGGGGACTTGATTGCCTGGGGTCTCATAGCCTGTTAACAGTAGAACCAAGGACTTTGACCTACAGATCATCATCCTTTCCAACCTCCTGGGGAGAGAGGAAGACATTGGTAAAGTCTCATCAGATCAAGGCCATCAAGGCAGAGGCTGTAATCTGTGCTAGGAAGAAGGGGTGGGTGAATGGGAAGATAGTGACCACCAAAGAGTCATGATTCCTTGCAAGGTGTCAGCCTCCTCCTAGGGCCTGGTGGTTGGAGTTGCTCCTGAGTGTCTGCCTCATGTGTGCTGTCACTGGCTGTGGGTGATCACGGGGGTCTGGGCTGGGAGCCCACAGCCCTGTCTCCCTGCCAGAGTGCGGCAGACAGCTGTGGGATGCTGAGGATGTGCCGAAGGAAGCGCCGCTTATGACAGATGGGGAGGAAGCCCTGGGATGTAAAACGAGGTCTGGATAGGAAGTGAAGGGGAGAGGAGGGGCCCATGTTTTCAGGGGCCAGGGGAGTGGAGGATGCTGGGAGTATGCAGAGCACCATGGGATGGGGCCCTCAAATGCCAAGCCAGAATGACTGGCCTGGAGCCCTCTGGGTCTTGGTCCAGGAGTCATGAGTGTTGATGTAAATGTGGCTCCTGGTAAATGTCTTCTGGAAGCTACTTGGAACAGTGGCTGGAGAACTGGGTGCAGAATCGTTTCATTCATCTTGTAGTTTGTGTCAGAATTTTTTCTTATTTTAGGTTGAATAATATTCCATTGTGTGTACATGCCAAATTTTGTTTAACCATTCATCCATCCATGGACACTTGAATTGCCTCCAACTTCTGGCTGTTGTGAATAATGCTGCGGTGAGTATGTGTGATGGTTGATTTGGGTGTCAACTTGACTGGGTTAAGGGATACACGGATGGTTACCCATTTTACATATAAATATTAATTATTCTCAAATGCCCACCTGGAGGGCTGCTTTGCATCAGAAGCCTGGGAAGGGACTTCCGCTTTGGATGGAGTTGGGGAGTGCTGAGCCCATCTGTCTTGTGCTCCAAGGGAAACCCAGGAGGTTTGGCATTTGATTGAAATGATTGGGCTGCCCCAGGTGTGTCTGTGAGGAGATTGATATGTGAGTCAGTGGACTGAGTGGGGAAGACCACCCACTCAGTGTGGACAGGCACCATTCGTTCAGCTGGGGGCCTGATGCAGCAAACAGGCAGAGGAAGGGCAAAGTCTTGCTTCTTCTACCCTTCTCCTGCCCTTGGACATCAGAGCTGCAGGTTCTCTGATCTTTGAACTCCACACCAGCAGCGCCCTGGCTCTCAGGCTGAGACTCCATTGGCTTCCCTGGTTCTGAGATCTTCAGATTGAGCTGAGCCACACTGCTGGCTTCCCTGGGTCTCCAGCTTACACAAGGCCTATGGTGGGCTGCTCAGACATCATAATGGAGTTAGCCAGTTCCCCTAATAAGTCTTCTCATATCTCTCTCTACGCCTTCTATCATCAGTTCTGTCTCTCTGGAGAATCCCAACTGAAACTATATGGATATACATATATGTGTTTAAAACCCAACCTCCACTTCTTTTGGATTTATGTACAGAAGTGAAATTGCTGGATCATAGACTAATTCTGTTTTTAATTATGGAATAACTGCCATACTGTTTTCCACAGGAGCTACATCATTGTACATTCCCACCAACAGCGCACAGGTTCCAATTTCTCCACATCCTCACCATCACTTGTGGTTTTCTGTTTTGTTTTTGATAGTAGGTATCCTAATGGGTGTGGGCGATATCTCACTGTGGTTTTGATTTGCATTTCCTTAATTCGTGATGTTGAGTATCTTTCTGAGTACTTATTGGCTCTTTGTATATCTCCTTTGGAGAAATGTCTATTTAAGTCCTTTGCCTGTTAAAAAATCTGATTGTTTGTTTTCTTGTTGTGTTGTAAGAATTCTTTATGTGTTTTGGATTCTTATCAGACATATGATTTATAGTATTTTCACCCATTTTATAGGTTGCTTTTTCACTCTGTTGATTGTGTCCTTTGATGCACAGATGTTCTTAAGGTTGATGTATGTTGCTATGTTTTGAGGCTGCTCAGAGGAACAACATGGCAATGACCAAGTTTCAATTTGTTCTGCCCACACCCAATTTTCTACCAGCCCTTCCATTAATGGTGTCCCTGCAGGGCAGGGACTGGATTCCACGAGATTAAAAAATCAAAACCATCTGTATTGGTCTGTTTTCACGCTGCTGATAAAGACATATCCAAGACTGGGAAGAAAAAGAGGCTTAATTGGGCTTACAGTTTCACATGGCTGGGGAGGCCTCAGAATCGTGGTGGGAGGTGAAAGGCACTTCTTAGGTGGCGGCAGCAAGAGAAAAATGAGGAAGAAGCAAAAGTGGAAACCCCTGATAAACCCATCAGATCTCATGAGACTTACTATCATGAGAATAGCACGGGAAAGACTGGCCCCCATGATTCACTTACCTTCCCCTGGGTCCCTCCCACAACATGTGGGAATTCTGGGAGATACAATTTAAGTTGAGATTTGGGTGGGGACACAGCCAAACCATATCACCATCTCTCTTTGTGTGGCATCAACGTGCTTCAAAGAACAGTGCTGGCCATGACTTTACACAGCTCTGGGATGGATTTAGGCACACCATATTCCACCTCTGGGTCCAGGTTCTCATCTGAAATGAGGAAATAACTCTTACCTTTGTGTGACAGCTCAGGCTCTGGCCTCAATTAGCCCTACAATTCATGTTTGCAGTCTTCTGCAGGGCAGAGGCTTCTGGGAAACCTGGCCACTTCCTTGACATCAGCTTCAAAGGACCAAGGGCCTTCTCTCCACACTTCCACCTCTGTCAATAACCTAGGTTGACCCAGGCCATCCATGATATTTCTCCCTTCAGGATTAAGGAGACTGACATTTGCCCTCTACTCAACCTCTCTTGAGTGGCAGCCCTCTCCCAACCCCCAAATTTTTGTCTCTGGGATTTGAAGAACAAATCTATGTCCCTCCTTTCACATTTCATGATTTGCATACCCCACAACCCTTAGCTAAGAATATTCACTAAATAGACATTAGTGATACAGTGATGAAGACAGAGGTTTGTTTATCAAATCCCCGGGGAGGGACGGGGGGATGGATTGTGAAGACATCTATGGCCAAAACAGAGGAGGGAGTAAGAAAGAGGCGGGCCACAGGACCCACCTTCATCATCGCCATCACCATTACCATCATTATCACCATCACCATTACTGTCACCACCATCATCATCACCATCATCATCACCATTATCACCATCACCATCATCACCATCATCATCACCATCACCATCACCATCACCATCATCATCATCACTATTACCATCATCATCACCATCACCATCATCATCATCACCATCATCGTCACCATCATCACCATCACCATTATCACCATCACCATCATCACCATCATCATCACTATCACCATCATCATCACCATCACCATCATCACCATCATCATCACCATCATCATCACAATCATCACCATCATCATCACCACCACTATCACCACCACCACCACCACGACCATTATTACCATCATCACCATTGTAGTAGAGTCCAACTCTATTTTTGATGTCACACTGCAGATGACTCTCAGCTCACACTCCTCTTCTTTTCCCTTTTTGTTTCACATCTGGTCAAACTGATAAGAAGGCCCATACTCCCTCCCTTGGCAGAGAAATTCAAGCCAGGCAAACAATGTCCCATATTTAGGAACTCTCATCCTGACCTCACCCCAAACCACAATAAAAACCATAGCCATTTGCCTCTCTTTTTGCTCAAGCCAAATGGACGGCTTGGGTACATGCCTTGCTTTTCCTGGAAGCCTCATTATATGAGTAATGCATCTTTTCCTTCCTCTTGGTGAGTGTGTGACATCATCAGATTCCACATCTAAACCAATTCTGAGTGTGTGGGGATTTGATCCCACCCTCCCTGGAACAATCATGAGACATTAATCATAGTAGTCATTACCTCCATCACCACCACCCTCATCATCACTATGACTTCACTCAGTGTTTTGTGCTGAGCACAGCACTTTACACGGATTACCTCATTTAACCCTCTTGACAATGGTGAGACAGATACACCTGTTGTCTACATTTTACGTATGAGGAAACTGTGGCACGGAGAGGTCAAGTCACTTGCCCACGGTCACATCAACTGCTACATTCTGTCTCTGTCATGGTGAGAGAGTTCTTCTCTGTGTCTAACTTTTCACTCTCCTGCTGTGGCCAGAGTCCAGTCCCTCTTTCTGACTTCAGAGGAGTCCAGGAGTCCATGAGCAGAATCAAGGAAGGGGTTCCAGGATTCCCTGGTGCTGCTTTCCCTTCGTCTCCCTTCCTCCCACACACACTCCCTGGGGGCCTCCTTCACCCTGAGATTTCAATTATCACCTCTCTGTTGATAATTCCCAAAGCCCTCACATTCCAGGAGCTTCCCATGCAGCTGTACCACCTACAGTGACCATGGGAGCACCTGTTCTGAGCTGGGGGCTTTGCTGGTTTATCATGGATAAGCTCAGCAGCCCTGCAAGGCGGGCCCTGTCCCTGACGTACAGATGGGAAGCTGGGGCCCAGAAGCAAGCAGCAAACAGGAGAGCCAGAGTCCAGGCCACTCCCATCTGATCTCAGAGCCTCTGGCCTCCCTGCGTCTGCTGCGTCGGTGCTAACGTCACCGAGCGGGTCTCAGTGACCCTCGATAACGCTCATGCACCAAGCTCAGTCCTCGTCCGGCAACTCAGCCAGGCGAATCTCTGCTGAGCTGCTCTGTCTCCTTGGAGGCAAGCATCCTTCTTCAATTATTGGGTCTTCGATCATCCCTTTGTTTCCCAAAAGAGGTGGGGCCCTTCTTTCCTGCAGGGAGGGCAGAGGGAAGATGCAGAGGGCTGGGGATTTGAAGGGATGAGAAAGCGGGGACGGGGCTTGGACTCAAGAGAGATGTGGAGGAAAGCCAGCAGTGTGCTTTTATTACAGACATGTGTTTATTTAAACTCAGATGGATTTCTGTGTTAATCCATTTGTGCTGCTATAACAAGACCATAGACTGGGCCATATATAAAGAACAGAAACTTGTTTCTCACGGTTCTTTAGGCTGGGAAGTTCAAGGTTAAGGCATAGGTGGACTTTGGTGCCAGATTTGGTGCTCTCTACTTTCAAGATGATTCCTTGTTGCTGTGTTCTACGGAGGGGACAAACGCTGTGTCTTCACTTGGTGGAAGGGACAGAAGTGGGGGAACAGATCTCAGAAGCCTCTTTTACAAAGAGTATCAATTCCATTCCTGAGAGTGTGGCCCTCATGACCTGGTCACCTCCCAACAGCCCCACCTTCTAACACCGTCACCTTGGTGATTAGGTTTCACCGTATAAATTTTGGAGGAGCATATACACTCAAGGCATGGCAATTTGCAAAGGGGTAAAGTCAGGAGCTTGGGGGATGTGACTGTCTGGGGCAGGGAGGACATGGGGAAGTGCAGGCCTGTATCAGTCCATGCAGTTCTGGGAGCCTGGTGGGGAGGGCCTGAGGGTTTTTCAGGGGACAAACATGTATTGAGCACCTATTGTGTGCCAGGCCCTGCAGTTGCAGCAGGAAACTCGGGAGTCAGGCCCTGTCCTCCTGAAATGCACGTGGCTGGACATTCTCCCACCTCTCCTACTGCCCAGCCTCCACTGAGTGGCCTCCCTCTCCCTCCAACCCCACCTGGAGTGTTGATACTTGGGCAGTGTCCTGTCCTGGGAAGAGCTGAGTCCCAGTCCCTGCTCTGTTGTCACTGTGCTGTGTGACCTTAGGCAAGTGTTTTTACCTCTCTGGATCTGAGTTTTCTCACCAATAAATTGAGAAACACCTTCCTGCCTCCCTGAGCCTGCACCTCTCAAACCTCCATTGCTGACTGACCTCACTGTCTCCTGCAGAAGGGAGCCAGCCATGTGTGACCATTGTTCTCATCTTAACTTACAACCATCAGTTATAGCAGGTGAAGCCAACACTGAAGTCAGTCTGGCATTCAGCAGAGCAAGATTCCCTCCTACTCCCTGCCTGCAACTGGAGCTGTTGGTTTCATTGCTGCCCCATGACTGCAGGCTGGGGGAGAATGGGCAGCTCCTGCAGAGACTGTGGCCTCCCTCAATGAATGCATTGATGCTTGTAAAGCACGAACTTTGTCTCTATTGGAAATCAAGTGCAGAGAGCATGGATGGGGCACTCAGAGGCAAAGTCATCCTGGAGAGGTCAGGAGAGGAGTGGACTGAACCCTAGCCCTAGATGGAGGGTGGAGGGGAACTCAGCTCTGCCTCCTTCTGGCCACCCTCGGGCAAGCCCGTCACCCAGAAGATTGGAGATGACAGAGACCGCTGCTCTCTGAGGACTCCTGGAGGACACCCAAAGAGCGCCCATGCTGGGTGTCCCTGAGGGATCCTCCTGGGCCTTGAGGTCTCTCAATCCCCTTGAACTCATGCCTTCTTGCCATGCAGTGCAGAAAGCAGGAGAAATTGTGCCTTTTCACTAGTAAAAGTCAACATTGCCATGAAGCAAATGGCCTCTGACTGCTCAGGTTCATGAATTGTCACCAACCCAGGGCAGGCAGGGGTCTGGAAGGCCACACCCTTGAGAAGGAGGCTTCTGAGTCATGGGAGTTTCCAAGCCTCTTGGTGTCCTCTGAGACCCAGGAATGAGGAAGACACATGGAGGAGCAGCAGGGGGAGAGCAGCCTGAGGATCTGGGATCCTCACCACCAATAGCACCACCACCATCACCACTATCACCACCACCACCATCACCACTATCAACATCACCCCACCACCATCTCTGCCACCATCACCACCACTATCACCATCACTACCAGCACCATCCCCACTACAAACATCACCACCACCACCACTATCACCACCACCATCACCAGCATCATCATCACCACCACCACCACCACCACCACCACCATCATGACCACCACCACCAACATCATCACCATCACCACCACCACCACCACCACCATCATGACCACCACCACCAACATCGTCACCATCACCACCACCACCATCACCACTACCAACATCACCCCACCACCATCTCTGCCACCGTCACCACCACTATCACCACCACCATCACCAGCATCATCATCACCACCACCACCACCATCACTATCATCACCACTACCACCATCACCACCACTACCATCTCCACCACGACCCCCACTACCATCACCCCCACTACCATCGCCACCACCACCATCACTACAATCACCACCATCACCACCACCACCACCAACACCACTACCATCACTGTCACCACCAACATGATCACCACCATCACCACCACCTGCCACCAACACCATCACTGCCACCACCACCATCACCACCACCACTATCATCATCACCACCACCACCATCACCATCACCATCACCACCACCACCATGATCACCACCACCACCACCATCACCATCATCACCACCACCACCACCATCACCATCACCACCAAGAGTCTCTGTCTTCATTGGGACCTGGCCTTGGCTTCACCAGTTTCCTTCCCTGTAACTCTCATTCTGTCTGACCCCTGCTGAGTCTCCCCCCTCAGCCTCCTCTTGGCCTTCATTTCAGATGTGGCCCTGCCTGTGCTCCCAGGACCATTCAAAGTCTTCTGGTCACATGGAGGATATTTCCATCCTAGTCCCAGACCCAGGGCCCTTATCGAGTGGCCTCCAGAGCCTGGCTCCCCCGAAGCCCCTTTCATGGGAGGCTGGATGAAAGCCCCCTCCTCAGGCTCTCCCAGCCCAGCAGTGACAGCTGAGTGACAGGCAGGTGCCTTCTCCTGCCCCCTAAAAGGGAATGGCCCCGTTAATATGGATACCTGTTTGCGGTCATGGAATTTTAAACTCTATTTTTCCCAGTGAATGGTTTCTTTTAGTTTAAGCAGATAAAAATAGACACAGCTGAGAGCCTGGAGAAAATCAATAAGTAATAAAAGTTAACATGAGAGCAAACGAATGAATGAGCAGGAGCCGTTGAAAGAATCTGCAGGTGAGAGGCCTGGAGCCTGGTGCAGAAACTGCCTGTTGGAGGTGCTGGGTGGGGGGCTGGGGTGGGTTAGACTTGGGAACTTTGCCCACTGCCCACTGGATTCATGATCTCAGGAGCCCCTCAAGCCGTGGCAGGAGTGGAAGGAGCTGGATTAGAAGCCCAGGTGTCCTGGGGTACTACTGTCAACATATTCATTCATCTATTCAGCAGCAATTTCCTGAGCACCTACTGTGTGCCAGGACAACCCAGCACAGTGGTGAAGAGTGTGAGCTCTGGCATCTGACTACCGGGGTTCACATCTCATCTCTGCCACTTGCCTGCTGTGTGTCCTAGGGCCAGTGACTCAACATTTTTGTGCCAGGTTTTCACATTTGCCAAGTGGTGGACATTAATATCAGTACTTACCTTATAGGAATATGACAAGAATTGAGGGAGATTATTGATGCAAGTTCCTTAGATAGGTGTCTACACATCAGCGCTTGGTAAGTGTCAGTCATTTTTAATATTGTACTAGGCTCTGTACTGAATAAGACAGACTCAGTCCCTCCCCTCATAGAGGAAAGAAGAAACTAAGCTCAGGGAGGTGAAGGACTTGTCTGGGATCCCTATTTAATAAGAAAACTCAGAGTGCACCCAGGTCTCCACACCCCAGCACTGTGTCCCCTCTGCTGACATGACCTCCCAGGACCTCTCTCTGGGACTTCCACAAAAGTTTAACACCTTTGTAGTAGGGGCCACCAACTCTGTCTTAACAGACAAAGCAACTGCATTCATTTAGAGCAACTTAGAGAGGTTGCACAGGCTAACTGTCTGACCCACGCCATCCCGCTAGCCTGTCAGGGTGAGGACTTGAACAGTTCTGTCTGCGTCAGTTACAGCTGTATTTAATTGTAAGCAACAGATAATCTGGCAAACAGTGGTGTGAAAAATGAGAGGTTTGTTTCCTTCACCTGAAAGAGGTCCAGGTGTGGGTGATAGTTGGCCCTGACTAAGCTGTTTGTGATGCCAGGCAGGGCCCAGGCTCCTTCTGCTCTGCCGCCTTCAGTAGATGTGGCTTCTTATGCTAGGATTTGTCACTTCATGGTCATGAAAGGGCTGCTACAGCTCCAGACATCATGTCTGGATAGCAGGCAGGAGGAAGGGTTTGGGCAAAGGGCAAGAGAATTGTGCCAACTGAATCTATCCCTCTTATTCAGGAAAAGGGACTCTTTTCTAGAAGCCTCACCTGAAAGAGATTTGATTCGCAACCAATCCCTGGCCAAGGAGATGAGATTACCATGGTTGGATGAGACCGACCAAGTCACCCCCAAAGCTGAGTTGCAACTACCCTCTCCAGTAGCAGGGGATCCCTGCCAATGCCGGCCACAGCCTCAACAGATAGGAGACAATTGGTGTTGGCCACACAGTGTGACCCCTGTCACACGCTACCCTCCACACTCTGCCAGCCTGACGTTCTTCACACCTCTGTCAATGTGCACTGAAACCTCTGACTGGGCCAGGCCTGAAGTAGGTTCTGGGGCCACAGGGGTGAGTGAGAGGTGCCTCTACCCTTAGGTGGCTCCGCATCAGATGGGGGAGGCAATGGAAAAATGGGTGGTCCATTTAGGTGGTCAGGTCTGTGATGAGAAGGGAACATAGGGCTGTGGGGCACAGAGGAAGGAAGCCCCTCTTGGCATGGGACAGTCAGGGAGATCCCTGTGGAGACCTGGAGACCCCAGGACAGGGTTGGGGGAAAGGTGGGGTGGAGAGTGGGCTGGGGGAGGGGTGGAGGGAAGGGTGGGCTGGGGAAAGGGTGGAGCAAGGGTGGGATGGGGCAGAGGTGGAATGTGAGGGCTGTAGGGAGAGTTGGGTGAGGGGTCCGCTGTGGGCAGGTGGAGCCTGGGCTGTGAGGAGGTCTTGGTGTTCACCGTGGCCTGTGTGACTGACAGTTCTGGGACCAAGGTGGGGGCAGCCATGATGAGGGAGGGCCTGGCACCAAGCTGGTGATGGTTTGGCTGTCGGTGGTGGAGGGTGACATGGCGCAGACCTTGGGCCTGGGCCCGCGGGTGGGCGCTCAGTGACATGTAGGAAAGGGGGCGTCACTTAGAGGCTGAGCTTCCCTGATGCTGCTGTCTCTCCAGTGACCCAGCCGTGTCCTGACAGGTCTGACATCAGAGGAACAGCCCTGGGGGTCAGGGGGGCAGGGCTGGGAAGGGCCTTCTGTCCTCTGGGGGATGCAGCTCAGACCAGGGCTGCCCCCATCCCCCGACAGCTTCCCTCCAGCTCTGGCTGCTGGTGTTCCCGTCCTGTCCCACGTTGTCCCTGCTGTCCCACTGCTCCCCGCTAGTCTGTCAGAGTAAGGACTTAAACTTAGGTCTGTCTGCATCAGTTACAACTGTGTTTAATTGCAAGCAGCAGACAATCTGGCAAACAGTGGCTTGAAAAATGAGAGGTTTGTTTCCTTCACCTGAAAAGAGGTCCAAACGTGGACCTCTTCTAATCCTCCATTGGGTCTGATGACCTTTACAATGGCTGAGGACCAACCACGCTGGGAGAATAACCACAGCTGACCCCCACAGGGCCTCAACTATCAGGCCCTGAATTAGGCACATCGCAGAGCCCTGGGGGGTAGGTGCTGTTACTGTCCTCAGTGTATGGATGAGGAAACTGAGGCACAGAGAGGTTAAGTCACTTGCCCAAGGTCACACTGCTCACATGTCATAGACCAGCCTCCCCACACCCACAACTCCCTCCCCACAGCTGGTGAAAGGCCCCCGTGATGACCTTGTCTTTGCCTTATTATGAAGAAGAGGAAACTGAGGTCCAGAGAGGGCAAGTGACTTGTCTGAGGTCACACAGCACATCAGTGGCCAAGTCAGGCCTCTTGATTCCTGCCCACGCCTCTACCTGTAGGCCACTCTGGTCACCTTCTTCTCCTCTTGGGCAGGGAGGTGACCCAAAGGCTGGAGGAGGCTGGGCACAAGAGGCCCAGGCAGCTCTGGAGGGCGCCATGAAGATGGAAAATGCCCACAGCCTCCAGCAGAACTTCCCAAACTGCTCCCTCCTGCCCACCACACACAGCACTGAAATACATCCTGTGAAAACGAAGGTTGGCTCCAAGTAGACAGGTTAGTAATGCTTATTGCCAGTGCTTTGTTAATTAAGTGTCCTGAATGCATTTAAAGCTGGGCATTTAATTTAGATTTATAGGGATAATTTAGATTTATAAGACTAGTTAATATGCATTAAGTACAGAAAATGCCTGTTGATTTTCATGGGCAACATTTATTGAAGTGTATAAAAGAAAACTATGGAACACTTAACGACTTTGAAGTAGTTTGAGAGCTGTCAGGGAGGGTGGGGGGTGGAGTGCCTCATCTCACAAGGCGTGGGCTTCTCTTGGGCGTCCTGATTCCGTCCTCCCCTTGATAGTTATTTAAGGGAATGCAGCCGCCCCGGCATGGAGGAGGCACATACTTGGAGATGACGCCCTGGGCTGTGTCCAAGGCGGTGTGAGGGCTGCTAGGCACGCAGGGTAGAGTGTCACCTTGTGGGTGGGATGGGAGTCTGGGGCCCTGGGGTCCTGTTCCAGTTCTGGTGCTGCCTGGAAGGTGGTCTGGGGCTGGGGCCTCCCCTCTGCTCTGGGCACTTTTGTCTCCAGAGCTCAGAACCAGGAGGGCACAGGATGGGGCATGGGTGGGGCGTGGGGTGAGAGAGATGTGGGTGGATGCCCCTGCCCTGCTGGTGCTGACGTGTGGAACCTGGTCCGGATTCTGTGCGGGGATGGCCATCTGCTAATGGGCGCTATGGCTGTGACTTCTCCATGTTTCTTGCTCTGCTACTGCCCCGCTGCGGTCCTGGGAGCTCTGCTCTCACAATTCCAAGGAGGCCGCATGTGCAAGGCCATGCGGCTCTGTGGGCACCGTGTGGAGCAGCACCCCACAGAGAGAAATAAGACAGTGCGGGCTCAGGACAGGGCCTGGAGCAGTTCATGGTTTAGTGAGAAGACAAGACCCCCGGCTCCAGAAGCTGGATACAAGGACAAGGTTGTGAGTTCAACTTGCAGGATAATTCTGCAACTCATCAGATTAGATTTGGGGCCTGATTTCCAACTGTGTCTTCCTTGTGGCTGCACGAATAAGACATTTCTTTAGGGCAACAATCATAGAGAACCTATGGTTCTCTGGCTATGTTTGAATGGTGTATGTTGCCACCATGCCTCACTTGTTCAGCTCCCAGCAGTTGACCCGAGGAACCAGGTGCCCCCCAGGGATGCACCTGACTGTCCAGCTGGGCTTTCGGAGGCACACCTCATGCTAAAGTCTCAGCACCTCTTGTCACTAAATAGTGTGCCCTGGGTTCCAGAGCTAACCTCACCAACAGTCAGGTCGTCTGTGTCCCAAACTGGAGGTAAGGACACCCGCCTTCCAGCTACTGTGAGGACGAGACGAGAAAGCATCATCTCCCCATCACCAGAGCCATCGTTTCTTGACCATGGTGCTGATGATCCCTGTACCCTTTCTCTGAATCCCCCAGAAGAGATAGATACTGTCATGGTGCCCCTTTTGCTGATGGGGAGATGGAGAGTCTGCCAGGTCAGTGGCACACCCAGGTCCCAAGCTATGAGCGGCGAGGCCAAGACACACAGCTGAGCTCCCGCAGCCCTGTGCATTCATCCACTGCCTGTGCACCATCCCACCCCCTCCACCCAGTCCCGCAAAGATGACGCACCCATAGTGAAGGGGGCTGGTGCTGACAGAGTGGAAGGCAGAGCTTTTGGAGGAGCTAGTGGCGGATGAGGCCAGGGCTGGTCACATGCAGCTTTTAGGACTGCCCTTGCTTAGCACAGAGACCACAGGGACAGGCAGTCTGGTTACACGTGTTGAAATATTGCTTGATGGTCCCTCTGTGAGGGGACAAATTGCCCTGACATATTGGGCTGGAGGGAGAGACAGAGAGAGAGAGAATGTGCATAGGCTTACACGTCAGGACATGGTGAGTGTGGAAATGAGCTGCTTTTGTGGGCTACAGTGTCCAAGGGCATTTTGCAAAACAAGATCCCTTCCCTAGCAGAGACAGGAGGGCACTTCCAGATGTGGGGCCTGCAGAACACGGGGCTTCTGCAGAGTGTGGGAGCAGGGAGACGTTGTGGGGGGCAGCAGGAATGGCTGAGTTCAGGTGCAGGATGGCCTTTGGTGAGCAGAGAAACACCTGCTCCTGGGAACCTGCTGTCCTCATCTCAGTGTGGTCCCGGGACCAGGTCTATTCCGACAGATGACCCAAGCAAATCAGCCCAGCGCAAAGGCAGGGGTCAGGTGGAGGCCAGAAGGATGGCTCTGCCCTGTCTCCCACTCCAGGGGCTCCACACTGTGTTCAAAGGGTGTGGGGACAATTTCTGCTGGCTGACCACGTAATGACCTATGCCTGCCTATAGGTGTGAGGGATGGGACAGGAGCTTGGGGAACCTTTCTGCTCTCAGAGACCATCTCTGGGTCACTTGACATGTACTCCAACTCCTCCTTCATGTGTCCTTTCAATAAGCATTTCTTCACCTGACTCCCTGACCAGCTTGTGGGGGCCCTGAGGACAACGTGAATGGACCTGGCTCCAGAGGAGCTCCCAGACTGATGCGGAGACTGAGAACCAGATGCAAGCAGACGCTGGAGGTGCTGCGATGGCTCTTCATCACACAACAGCGTGGTTAAGAGGCATCGCCACACCCCAACATGTATCGAGCACTTAATATGTGCCAGGCACGAGGCCTCGTCATTTTACAGGAAGGGAAGTCCTGCCCCAGGACTACTGAGCCCACGGTGGGGTTGTGCCCTCCTGGCTCCACTCCTGCCCTGCCAAAGCCACCCACGGGTAATGCAACCGGCTGCTTCCTCCACATCTGTGCTGGGTCTCGAGCAACTGCTGAAAACACTGCATGCCAAGGAGGACAGGCACCATCGCCAGGGCACAGGTGCCACCTGTGGCTGTCACCAGTGTCACCGAGCCCTCCCGTGACCTTCCCTTTCTCCCCTAGGACTATTCCAGACCTCTGCCCTTCTCAATTCCTGCATCCAACCCCAGTCCTGCCACTCCCTGCAGGTTGCCTTCGCCCCTTCAGTACTGGGAAATAGAGGCCATAGGGCACTCACCCCACTCCACCTTTTCCTGATCTGTGTGTCCTCTCCCAGCTCACACACATTCGACTCAGATACTCAGGTCAGTACCTTCCACTGGCTCTGTCTCCTTCTGTGTCAGTAGACCCTGTTGACCACGCCTTCTCTCTCTCTCTCTCTCTCTCTCTCTCTCTCTCTCTCTCTCTCCATTTCTTCAATTTCTTCAGCTCCACCACTTCACACTTTCCTGTCTACAAGCTACTCGGACTATTGCCGCCCTTGACCTTAAATGCTTCTCTTCACAGCTCTCAGCCCCTTGAGCCACTGCTTTCTTGCCTATCAGCAGCCACCATTTGAAGGAATTGCCTTGGTTCTCTCTTTTCATTTTGTTACTTCCTGTTTCAGCTTCCTGGATAAACCATTCCCCATGCACGTCACCTGACAAATGCTGACTCATTCTTCCAGACCCAGCTCAAATGCGGCCTCTTTCAGGACAGTGCAGCAGATGCTGTTGCTACCGCATCCCAGTGACCTGCCCTGGGTTGTCCTGAAGTGGCGTCAGCTCCTGGCACCCTGGCAGCACCCCTCCTTGCATGTCTCCCCTCTTCTCTGCCTGTGGGCTTTCTCCAGCACCATGGAAACATACTCACCTGGGAGCAGTTATGGTGTTCCTGTGTGGAGGACCCAGCAGAGGCCAGGAGCGATCCTCTAACTATGGGGATGAGTGTCAGTGGGTGAAAGACCCCAGCTTCTCCAACTTCTAGGAAGGCATTTCTGACGTGTGCTCCGCACGCTTCCTCAGAGGTCCCCAGTGGGATAAGCCCAGCTGCTGTCACTGGTCAGCATCGATCAACGCTCCCTTTGTTGGCTTTGCTCCTTTCCTGAATCATTCTTTGTGCCTCTTCACTGTGCTCCCTGGAAACACCTCCTGAATAAACGACCAGAACCCAAGTGCTTTTCTGAGTCTGTCTTGGGGCCACCCATCTAGGGTAGATGCCTGCTCTACCCAACCTCCAAGGGAGTGAAGTGCTCCCTCCTCCCCCTCCTCTCTGATGCCCACCAGGGAACTTCTTGTGCCAGAAGTTTTATGTCCTGTGCAAGACTGCAAGCATCTTGGTGAAACCTGGTTCTTATGATCTTTCTATTTTCACCACCAAGCAGAATGCCCTGGGAAAGAGATGACCATACAGTGTTTGTTAACAGAGTAAGAGAGTGAACGATCGAGCACACAAAGAAGAAATGAGTCTGCACGGTATCTACACTATCTGTCCAGACTCTCTGTGAGGCAAGTTACATGAAGGTGTCTGATCCTCTCAAAGCTGCCAACCTTCACCAACACCAGGAGGCCTACACTTCCATGCCCAGCCCAGTCTTGGAGGCCTATTGCTTTGCTCACCAAGCCTCCACCCTTTCTCCATGTGCTCTGTGTAGCACTTGGCATCTTCCTTCCAAGAGAAGTCCTCAGAGTGCTGAGCCTCTTGGTGGGAGATTCTGTTGGAAATAGATGTTGGAAGTAGATGGTGGTGCTGCAAAGAAAAATCAGCACTGAGACAAAGGATATTTTAGCAATGCAATTTTAACTTCTTGGACTGCAGGGAGGGTACTCTTACTAGCCATCTTGCTACGAGAGTACAAAGAATAAAGGAACACACCCAAATTTATCCCTTACACATTTGGGGTCGTCCTTACTGCTGTGTCTGATCTCCGTTGGCTGGAGCCAGACCTCACAATCTAAATTAAAACCCAATTGGCTCACAACTTAAAACTTTTCTAAACAGGTAAAAGCAGTGGAGAGCTGGGGCATGCCTGTGAGCACATCCAGCACAGATATTTTGGTTAAAGTACAAGGACAGAGAATGTACTACGTGCCTGTAAGCATGGCATGTCTAACAGCTGCATAGGATAGGGTTTAACAAAGTTATTAGCACACTTATTCTTTAACAAGAAAGGGAACTTTAAAAAGGAACTTTTCTATTTCCCACAGATTCTAACTCCAGTTAAACAAAAGGTAGAGGAGCACAGGGAAAGGCTATGAAAATCTGGATAATCGAATGCCACCTCTCCAGAGATGTCAGGTTAGAGGAATGGGTTTGTTTTAGCTGGACTTGTGGGCTCATCCAGAATCTAATTGCAGCCAATGAGAACGACACCAGGGAATAATCATTTCCATAAATCAGTTTATTTGGCTCAGATGGATCCGTGGATCAAGGTCTCTGGAGGAGCAATGAAAGTTGCTGTTGGGAGTTGAAGTGGCTGCTTGAGAGCTGAGGTTGGCTGAGTTGTGTAGCCCAGATGGGCTTTTACTCCCTGGGGAGGGATGGGATGCTCTGAGCATGCCCAGGATGCCTGGGATATTCAAATGCAGCATCCCTGTCCCACAATCATTTTACTGCAAGGAAAAAAGGCTTTCAGAGGTGGCAGAGTGACCCAAGGTTACACTGTAGGTTGGTGGTGGAGTTGGGAGTTGGAGTCTGAATGCAAATCACTCCACCCCCTGATTTCTCCACAGGGCAGGCAGGATAGGACCACACTGAAATCCAAGACACATTCTCGACTGGTTTAGAGGATTTGCCTGATGTTATGTTAAAGACACTGGCCTGGGAATGAGAGAATTTGGAATCTGGTTTTGACTCTGCCCTTCACTTGCTGTGTGACATTGGGCAAACCTATTTCCTTTGCTGGGCTTCAGTTTCTCTATCTGTAAAATGAAAAGGTTGGTGATCTTTAAAGGGATTCTTTGTTTCAAACATCGATGACACTCTGCGCCTCAGTTTCCCTGTGTTTCAAGTGGGCACAATACTGTGCTACCTGGGATGCTGTGATGATCTCGTGAAATCCAGAAGCTCCTTAGCATGGCTGGAGAGAAGTAAACCCTGGAACTGTGTTATCATCACTAGCTCTCCTACAGTGAGGAGGTACTGAAGCCAGTTCCCTATATGAGCTGGTAGGTAGCATGAAGAAGAAACCAATGTGTCACTCCCATTGTCCCTTCCCCACAAAGCCAAGCAGTTTTCACCCTGCAGGAGGCTCCTCCAGGTAAGCTGTAGACCCCTTGCGTGGGTCTCTGAGGCCAGGTCCCTTTTGCTGTTCCACAAGTGAGTTGGAAGCTCAGGCTTCAGGCCTCAGGCTTCCAGCACAAAAACCTTAGAAGTGTGGTCTGTGAGGAAAGAGCAAGGTGCAGAAGGAAAATGAGAAAGAGTAGGGGTCGGGGAGAGGCTGGGAGAGGGCAGGCTTCTATCTTTAGTACTAAATGTCAAAAGCATGGGCTCTGGAAATGGAGAAACCCGAAATCAAAGGCTGGCTCCATTACTCACTCATTCAGTGACTAATTCAGAGAAAATTTACTCAGTTCTGATTCTGTTTTCATATTTGTAAAATGGAAATGAGAATGGCACCACATTTTTCTTTTTAAGAGATAGGATCTTGCTCTGTTGCCCAGACTGGAGTGCAGTGGCGTGACCATAGCTCACTGCAGCCACGACCTCTTGGGCTCAAGTGATCCTCCTGCCTTGGCCTCATGAGGAGCCAAGACTTCAGGTGCTCACCATCACATGTGGCAAATTTTTATTTTTATTTTTCATAGAGATGGAGTTTTGCTATGTTGCCCAGGCTGGTCTCCAACTCCTGGCCTAAAGTAATATTTGTCTTAGCCTCCCAAAGTGCTGGGATTACAAGTGTGAGCCATTGTGCCCTGCCAGAATGGCACGTTTCTCTGAATGTCATGCTGGCACTTAGCTCTCCACTAGGTCCAGCTTAAGTTCTCAATACTCAGTAGCCAGCAGCAGCAGCAGAAGCAGCAGCAGCAGCAGCAAAGCAGGGGTAGTTGTTGCAAATCTATAAAGTGATGTGTCCTTTGGGGTTGGGGGCATTGCAGAATCTTCCTTCCTGACCATAAGGACAGAAATACAAAGGGAAATTTTTTTCTGCAGATAAATATACAAGTTTTCCCAAGAGATGAGAGGCTGGAGAGGCACAGACTCAGGCCTGACATGTGAGGGAGTGAAGCTAATGACTTTTTTATTACATTAATGAGAGAAGGAATTATTTGCATCTGCCTGACAGTAATTACATTAGTATGAAGATCTGTTGTGAGTTCATGTACTACTGATAATGATAATGATTATTATAGTAAGTAAGGAGCTAGAGGTAAAGGTTCACGTCAATAGATCAATCAGGAAGAAATGTAAATGAAGAACCGGGAGCAAATGACTGTCACGTGTATAAACAATGGATGTGACCACTGAGTGTCTGGAAAGGAGATTCACAGTGATGGGGCACTGGCTGTGGCAGCCACCCTGGGACACTGGCTGGGGCACTCACAGGGGTTGTTTATATTCCTTCCTGGAATTTTAGGACTGCAGAGTTGGGAAGATTCAATATAAAATGAGGAGCAGTAGGTTAAACATCATCCCTCAAATCCCACAATGGGTAAGTAGTGAAGCTTGGACTCAAACCCAGCTCTGCCTGAAGCCAGGGCTCTGAACACTCATCATAGTTGACCAACACCATGTCTGCAGGCTGGACCTTCCCAGACCCAGCAAGACTGGGAGACAGAGATACCCAGGACCAAGGGGTATAGATGCATGGGGTTTGGGGACCTTTTCTTCAGTGCTGATAGTCTGGACAGGAATTATAACCCAGGACAATGACTGCAAGGCCAGGAGGCTGGAAATGACCAAACATGTTTCCATGAGGTATTCCAGTAGCCTTAGATCACGGAGTGTCTTGGCTGGAAAAGCCTTCAGGAACCATCTGGTGCAGCACCCTCATTTTAAAGGTGAGGAAACTGATACTGGAGGAGGGTGACTTGCCCAGGTTCATAGTTGAGCCAGTGCTAAGAGAGAAAGACTTGAACCCTGGGTTGGACCCCTCCCTGTATCCCCACAACAGCTTAATGACTTTCTCTACATGTCTGTGTTTGGTGGTCTTGAAAAGAGTTGCCTAGATACAATAGGTTGGGCCAGGTGAATTGTCTGTGAACTGAACTTCACCTTCATGCCATCAGTTGAAAATCGCCAGGTTCCCCTTTCTGATCCACTTACGTTGTTTCCTGGAGAGCCTTCTCCAAGAAGGCAGGCCCTATCCGCGGTGCTGAATGGGATCTGCCTGTTTCAACAAATGAGTACTGGCCTTCAAGTCCAGCCCATCTCTGTTCTTCCCCTGAACCCTCCCTCTCCGCTGTCCTCACTTACTCCAACCCCAAATGATGTTGCTGTTTGAGGTCTCTGGCACATATGATCAAAGTGAGTTTTCTATCTCTGATGAGCTCCGGCTACTGCTCCCTTACCAAGAGCATCAACAAGGGTTCCCTCAGCAACCTGTTAAATGCTTGTTGCCATAGAAGCCTCTATCAATCTCCAGTTAGTTTTGCTTTACCATGGATCCAGCTCATTTCTTTTGTGAAGCAGAGTGGGAGCTGTTCCCAGAGAAGGGCAGAGATCAGAATTAATGCCCCAAGGGGTCTAGTAATGAAGGAAGGAAACCACACATAATGAATTATGTGCCAGGTGATATGGTAGATGGTATTCATGTGTTATTATGCATAATTAATCCCATTTCACAAATGAAAGAACAGATTCAGAGAAGTTTGGGTACTTGCCTGAGATCTCCCAGCTCATATATGCAGAGACAATATACAAACCTCTCCACTGCCTCCCTTTCCTGGAAAGCTGTCCTGGGATATGGCTGTGGAAGACACACAACTTGCTCTTGGGGTTCAGGGACTGTGTTATTCCTAACTCCATGTTCCCAGGTCACCAAGTGAGCAGTGGGACCCCCAGCAGCCAAAAAGAAGAGCCCACTCTGACATGTCTATATTCCTGCCTGAGATTTTAAGACTGTTGAGTTGGGAAGATTCTTTTAGAAATGAAACCTTTCCCCAAGTCCAGCATCACCAAATAAGTCAAGGGAAATAGTTGACAGAGAGTTTGGAGCTTGGAGTTAGCAGGTCTGGACTTTAGTCCTGACTTGACTACTTCTTGGCTTTCTGACCTCAGGCAAGTTACCTAACTTCTCTGAACCTCCTTAAAATGGTGTGGAAGGTTAAATGCAGCACCCACAAGACCTGGTCCCCAGCTTATTTCTAGAAACTTCCCTTTCTCCTCTTTCCAATCCACTCACTTGGTCATTTCAGAATATACTATGACTGGATTTGGACTCACTCTCTGTACATAGTTGATTGGTTCACACGTGAGGTTCTGACCCAAGTGAATAGACTCTTCTGGGCTTTTGAAGCTAGAATTGAAAGAGTGAGTCCCCTCTTGTCCTGGTGGAGGATACTGAGCTTTTGTAAGCTTGGGAGTTAATGGCAGCCACATTCCTGGGGTGGGGGGACCGTGGCAGAGAACACGTGTTTGCAGGAAGAAGGCAAAGCACAAGCAAGCAAACAAAAGCCACAAACAACAACAACAACGGCTTCTCATAGAGGGAACAGTGAGCAAGAGGAAGGGAGCCCTCTCTGTGTTGGCCTCTCGCCAGCCCATCCCCGCATGCATCTCAGCCCTTGGATTCCAAATGCTCCTCCAGCAATTCTGCACCTTCGTTGAGATTAGCCAGAGTTGGCTGCCGTTCTTTGAAATTAAAAAAAAAAAGCCTAATAAAATTAATATAAACATAAGTACTAAAGACCACAGTCCTAAGCAGGACATTCAATGCCTTTTGCCCTCCCTCAACAAAAACAATGGTGCAATGCGTCAGGCCTGCAGAGTTCCCTGGGGGACCTTTCCTTCCCCCAACCCCACCCTGTGCTTTTGGCATTACCTCTAACCGAATGTCTCTCCCACCTTTGAAGACTTTCTGCCTAACCTCTGATCACACTCCAATGCCACGTCCTCAGGGTGGTCTTCCAGGATTGCCTTGGCTGAGCCAGTCCCAGCCCCGTTCTCCATGAGCTGCACATAACAGGTGTCACTGAGACGCTGGACCTGGAGTCTCCAGCTCAGGTACAGTACCCTGGCTGTCTTACAACCTTGAGCAGGTGGAGGATGAAAATAGTTGTACCACCCTGGGCACAAGTTTCTGTGCGCCCTCCCACTCCCTAGTGGGTCTCCCTGGTTCTCGGGGTCTCTGCTTCAGTGTCCCCAATACTCCACAACCCCTGAATGCTTGGGTCTTGAGCCCCTGGGCCAAGCACTGAGGACAGACTTCATGCTGGTGGATCCCTTTTCCCCTCCTTCCATGTTCTGGGAGACCAGGGGCCTGCCTTCATCCAGCCCACTTACGCCTGGATCCTACTCTGAGCGGGGTTGCCTCTGCCCTCCATGTCCCTGACAGGCAAGAGTCCTGGAGAATGGGGGTCAAGGCAGTTTCTCCCAGGTCTTGTTCTATTGAAAGGTTGAGTCCCCTCTTGTCCTGGTGGAGGACATCATCCCCTCCTTTGACTCCCTGTCCTGCAACTCCTGTCCCAACACCACCCTGAATGTGACCCAGAAACTGCTCAACTCCCAGTGCCCCTGGAAAAATGAAAAGGAATGAGTGAATGAGTGAGTGAGAGGCTCCCACCCATAGGAGGCCATTTATCCTTGGCTTGTTGAAAGTACTCCAGTCGAAAGCCAGCTGGAGGTCCAAGGTCATTGGGAACCCACCGGCACCACCAAGCCCACCTGTCTTGTAATAGGAGCTCATGGCAGCTGCTCAACATGTGATTGGCTGAACAAATAAACTCATCTGATTGGTCTGTCTGACTGGCAGTCCCTGATGATTGGTTCCTCCTCTGATTTGCTTGCATGATAAATACCTTCCTCCTCAGTCCTGGGTTACATAAGTCACCCACCTTCCTATTGTTTATTCATCCTGGCTGCAGCCCAGGAGGCAGCCTAGCAGAGACCACAGCCTTTGAGAGCACCTGGGCATTTGACTCTTCCAGGCGCCATTGGGACTGTGGTGGGGGATCCAGTCTGTCCCAGATTTATTTCTTTTCCTACTCCCAAGTGGAGAGCTGGAACAGCTGACTTGGAAAAGTCTTTTTGCTTTTTCCACGAGTCTTACCCTTGAGCCCTTCGAGCTAAACAACTAGCTCAGGGACCCTACTCTCACCTTCTGTGGGCTTAGGGAGATGGATACAGTCATGTCAGGGAAACCCTTGTTTTCCCAGGATCTTACAAACCAAAAGATGCACAGGTCATGTGGAGGAACTATGGGGCGTTTGTCTAGAAGCCCTCTTACCTCTTCAGCCAACAGAATCACCTTCGTGGTGAGGAGCCAGTTCCATGTTGTGGAGCTGAGGGTGTGTTCCTAGTCTTCCCTGAGATTTGACAGGTGGACACTTGGAGGGAGAAGATCTCTCCTCTGGGATCATACGCTGCAGGGACCATGGAGCCTGGGGTGGTGCATCTTCCCCACAGAGAGGAGAAAGGCTGCCTGAGGAGGCCATGAACAGAGAGAAGCAGAGCCAAGAGGCTTGTGCATTCTGGAGGATTGAGAGGAGGCCCCATGAGCTGCAAGGCTGAGAAGAAAGGAGGGATGAGGGTGAGGTGGTCATTGGGGAGCCTCTCTGCCCCTGGCCCTGGGGTTGGGTCATCCCTACCCCAGCCCTGTCTGTGCCACACCCTATGTTGGGACAGGAGTGATGAAGACCTCTCTTACTGTCCCACCTCCTTCCACCCCTAGCCTGATGTTCTGTTGACCCTGAAGGGGCCCAGGGCCCTGGTCTGGCAATTAGGGGATGGAGGTGCATGTGCTGGCTACATGACCACAGCCCAGGTCCAGAGCTGGGCCCACAGATGGAATCGGTCAGAACAGGGGCCTGGGCTCAAAGGAGCAACATCCAAAACCGAGGCTTCTCCCAGCCTTCTCCTGAGTTACCTAAACAGGTGGGAGGAAGCAGTGGGCCCTTTCCTGGCTTCCTGATAGTCCCGCCAGACCAATGTCCCTACCGTAAGCATCACAGCTTAAAGTGGAAGCTGTGAGCACCAGTCAGGAGCAGGTACTTACAGGCAGATTACCTGCACCACAAAATTGCTGGGTTTCACATGCTCACACTCAGTGGTGTTTCATGTTGCAGGTTAAAATTAGTACATTTTTAAGAGCCACAACTTCCCAGAAATTTATGAATTTTGTAGATTCCCCATCCTTTGTGGCTCTGTCCCAAGACAGAAGAGCAAACAAGAAATAGTGCCATTTAAAGAAAAGAAAGAAGAAAAGGTAAAAGCCGTACAGTGGAAACGGCTTTTTACATAACGTGTCTTGAAAGCACCGATTGCATTTTCCTACGTTGTCACCGATGAGCTCCTCACTGGTGAGGGCAGAGCGGGGCAGGTGATCCGGTTTGAATTGTGTATGGTAGCACAAAGCAGACCCCGAAAGGTTCTGTGCTTCTGTCGCTAAGTGGAAAGAAAAACTGCCTTTTGTGATTCTCGGGGTGAATTGTCAGTTTTCACAGACACAGAAAATCCATTTCCCGAGACTTAATTGAGACTAGACTCTCACTGTCAAAACCTGGCAGAGAAATTCAAAGCAGCGAAGAACAGAAGAGGGGCAGCTGTGGGCTTCATGAAGGATTCTGAAGGGACAAGCAAAATGAATGGTAGCTGTGGGAATGGCAGCCTCTCCTCTGGGTCCGTATTCATGTCTGGAAGCCCCCTTCAGACCCCCCAGCTCGGGTGATGCCCACTGCTTTGATCAAGCATCTTCTATCTTCTGTGCTGGGCCCCATGACAGGCAATTTACAAGGATCATCTCCCTGATTCCTCACCGTGACTTGGAGGGACTTGCTGTTATTTTTTCCATATTGCAGATGAGGAAACCGGGGCTCAGGAAGAGAGAAGGGCTTCCCTAGGGTAACACAGCCAGGAGGCAGTGGAGCAGGGCACGAGTCCTCGAAGTGTGACTATGAAGCTGAGGGTTAAACAAGGTAGTGGTGTGAGTGGACAGGGTGAGTAAATCTCCATAAATGTAAATGATCATTCTTTCGAACTATGCTAGTTTACACAACCTCCAGGAACGCTGGCTGCCACAGGTGACTCTCATTCCAGAGGTTTTGCTGATGCTGGAATCCAATCAGAATGAGATCTTTTCTCTCTCCATTTTCCCAGCTCAGTGGGAGTGGGGCGAGGAGAAATAGCCATCCAGGTGCAGCCAGGAAATAAATCACAGGTGAAGAGAATTAAAGTTGCTCTGCATCTGAGCGAGCTGCAATCAGTCTAATTTTCAACCTGTTTCCCACGATAACAGGAAGATCCAAGCCCTGTCCTTCCTCCTCCACACCTCATCCCTCCAAAGCCTGACCCCAGCCCCAGCCCTGGAGGGCCTGGATGCCCAGTGATCTGCATATTCCCTGCTTACTGGGTGTGGAGAAGGGATGGGGATGAAGTTCACTAGAGGTATCAGGACCCCCGATCCACTTTCTGAGTCAACGCGCACTTAATAGCTGTGTGTGATTCTCCTCACTCACTCTCCTTTCTGCCTTGACTTCCAGCGTGTGTGGAGTGAGAACAGAGTGAATCAGAGCCCCAGGTGACTGACAAGGACAGGTAGCATAGTGAAATTGAGCCCTTTGTGGTTTCAAGCCACTGAGATTTGGGGATGTTTGTAGCACAGCATTGCTTGTCTAGATGGACATTGATGCGGGGATCAGTGCTTCAGGTTGGAGATGTAAAATTAGGAGTCATCAGAAAAGGACAGAAAGCCACATTTTTCTTTTCAGATTAGATGAACCTGGGAGAGAGAGGAAGGAGAGAAACATCCCCTGTCTTTTCTCTGTTTCTTACGTGAATGGGCTCACTAGCTTCTCCCCAAACCCGACTCCATCTTACCCTCTCCGTACTTGAGTCCTGGGCCGATTCTCAGTCTTGCCTTCTCCCTCCCCTGGCAGCTTGGACTCTCAGATCTCAGCATCAGCCCCTCCTCCCCACCCCTATGGCTGTGGTTCCAGGCATGGTGGTCCTCTGTGGGGACTGGGAACATGGGCTGTGGGACGGGAAGTGCTAGGTTCAAGTGTGGGGTTTCCCATTTACAAGCTGTGTGATACTAGGTCACTTAACCTCTCTGAGCTTTGCTTTCCTGGAAAAAAGGGGACATTCATATAACTTACTACATAGAGAGGTTATGAGTGTTAAATGAGGAGAAGTGTTTGAAATGCTGAGTAGAGAGCTGGGCACACAGTCAAGCACTCAAGATTCACTCCCTAGTGTGACCTCACTATTGTATGGTCAAGCCTCATGGTTGTTAATTTTGTGTCAACTTGGGGAGTGTTTGTGGATGAGATTAATTTTTAAATTGGTGAATCTTGAATCAGCAGACTGCCCTCCATAGTGTGGGGTGGGCCTCATCCAACCAGTTGAAAGTCAAATAGAAAAAAAGATTGGTCTCCTTGAGGAAGAGGGAATTCTCCAGCATCTGGCCTCATTGGCTCTCCTGGGTCTCTGCCTGCCAGGCCATACGACAGACTTGGGCTTGCCAGTTTCCATAATGACATGAGCGAATCCCTTACAATAATCTCACTCTTGCTCAAGAATCATTCATGGCTCCCTATAAGAAAGTGCAGCCTTCTCACCCTGGCATCTCTTCCTGACTCTGTCTCTTATAGCCTGCCCCTGACAAGTGCTGCCTGCATTCAAACGCCTTGCCCCACCTCAGCCCCCTCACTAGCGAACCCACAAGCATAGGCTCCCCTGTACCCCTTCATGCAGAGGCACACACACATACATACACACACCTGCAGTCACATTTGCTCAAATACACACGTGAACATGCACACACGTGTACGCACTTTCTTATCTATTAACACATGAGATACACAATTGCACATGTGTACATCTTCGCATCCGCACTGACCCCAGACTCCTTCCTGCATGAAGGCCCCTCAGGGACCGCCTCTGACTCCTGTTCCAGGTGTGCTATGAAATTCACCATCAGATTTAAGGCTGAGAGGAGAGCTGGGCAAAATCGAGCTGAATTTCATTTTAATTGTTTGTGGCAGGAACCCAATTTCTCAGGTGATAATTACAATAATTAAAAATGTTGTTGTCAGAATGGCGAGGGGGAGATGCTCACTGCTGGCTACAAGACGACGAGCAGGCAGAGTGTTTGTTACCAGACAGGATCCAGGGACCCAGTTCCAAGCCTCCCACCTCCAATGCAGTCTCGGGTAATTCTGCTGTAAGTTCTGGGGATGGGAGAGGGTGAGGAGAGACAGGGAGCTCAGGCCAGAGAGCCAAGGGGCTGCTGTGCCAGGGCACACACCTGACGGGTGGTCCTTCTCTGTCCGGGCTAAGAGCCCCCAGCTGGGTCCCTGGAGACAAAAGGAACCAGCTGGACTGAACCTCCTTCTGAGACCTGCTGCCTGGCGTAGGAGCAGGATGTTCCCAGAGGAGGGCCGACTTCACTGGGCTGTGGAGTATGGGAGTCAGTGGGGTTGCATGGGAGGTGTCGCAGCAGCACAGAGTCACAAGCAGGCTCTGGGGCCAGGCCAGCCTGGGCTGTGCTGTTGGCGCTCCATGTACCGTGGGTCAGTCTCTTGTCCACTCTGCATTGCCATGGCTCTCAGCAACTTCACGGACACCTCCCCAGCCAGGTCCTCCATGCAGTGCCTGATGTCCCTCCCAAGGGAGCTCTGTGGGAGCAAGGCCTCGTCTCTACTGCCCACCTCTGTGTCCTCAGGGCCTGGCACAGAAGAGGCTCGTCCAAAATATTAAATATGTGTTTAAGAACTACAGAAATGTGTAAATAAACAGGACAAATCCATGGGGCAGGCATTCTTGTCCCCATTCAAAATAGGAGGCATCTGAGGCTCAGAGAGGAAGCAACTCACCCAGAGTCACACAGCTGGTCAGCAAAGCCAGAGACAAGGCAGGGGAGGGTCAATGACAGGGCTGGGGAGCGGCATGGATCCTGGGGAGAGACAGCAGAGCTCAAATGTTTTACAAAGCTCAGCCAACATCTGGGAACTCAAGCCAGCATGCCAGCATGTGGGAAACCCCAGCGATCTTGGGGAAAAAGAGGGAGGAGGTGGGGAGCAGCCTCATTTGCACAAAGGCCTCACCTCCTCCAATCAGCTGGGTTCTTAGGGGCTTGGACCCCAGGGCCTGCCAGTCACCTAGAGGTTGGGGCCAGATGAGGGTGGGGCAGGGCCAGGCCCTGCCCAGGTTAGCAGCCAGGCCCCGCCTTTTGCTCCTGGCTGCTCTTCCCACCTAGTTCTTTCCTCCTTGACCTTTGTAGGTCCTCCCAACAGCCTTGCATTAAGGGCAGGAATCATCTCCACTTTGCAGATGAGGCAACTGAGGCTCAGAGAGGCCAAGTGACTTGTTCAAGGTCACACAGCAAGTCCATAGTAGACCCAGAACTGACCAGGCCCTGACTCCCAACCCAGGGTGCTGAGTCCTGCCCCTCTGGCTTTCTCTTGGCTGCCCTGGCCCAGGGCCCCTTGCTGGGCTCCCCAACCCTGTCCTGTCCTCTGCTACCACCAGCCCCCTCTGTTCCACCAAACGCCCAGGCAGGGCTTAGCTCAGAGCTGCTGGAGACTCCCAATCCCTGCTCCAGCCTCTGAGCCCAGACCCTTTGCCCCCACTGTCTCCAGACACTGGGCCAAGGAGACATGGGATGTCTGGGTTGCCAGGGACCCCAGGAGGCCTCTGGCCTCATCCCTTGGAAGGGTGGGAGCAGTGGTCTCTCAGCGGTCACACTGTGCCCCTCACCTCCATCCCCGAAGCGCCTCAGGGCCTGGCTTGGGCAGCTACTCCTATCCCTGCATGTCTCCCCTGCTTCCTGCCTTATTTATCCCCTGAGAGAGTTATGTGAATCCGGGTCGAAGGTTTGATTTACAAACTTCCAGGGGAAGGAGGGCAGCCGGTGGCACCTGCAGTTACTAAGAGGCATTGGTGATTTATTCTGCTGAGAAATGTTTGCTTCCCTGGAAGAATCATCTTAGATTCTCCTCCTTGAAGCCTGGGATTTACTGAGGCTTCTCTTCCCCAGGGAGCTGAGGGGCAGATGAGGATCGCGGTGGAGCCACAGAGGTGGAAGGAGCCCCAGAACCCTCACACAGTGAAGAGCAAATCTAGACAGTGTAGTTTGGAGGAAGAAGATAGGAAGATGGGCTTAGGGCTCATCCAGGGTCTGAGTTTGAGGCCCTGCATTGTCACAGCTGTGTGGACTTGGGAAAGTCACTTGACCTCTCTGGGACTTGATTTCCTCATTTGCAATATGAGGATAATTATATCTGCTTTATGGGTAGCAAGGCTTAGATAAGAAGGCACGTGGAAGCACCCTGCATATGATAGGTGCTCAGCAAATCTGTATTCTCCCTTCTTGCCCGTTTGAGTCTTACCCGGATCACCTCCTCCAAGTCTCCTTCCTAGAATTCCTCCCAGAGCCCTTCCCTGCACAAGCCCTCCTGCTTCCAGGGGTTCTAGACCTTGTTCTTCTTGAGGTTCTGCCTCTTTTGCAGCTGGAGGGAAAGGCTTGGCCCCAGGCTGTGCTGGCAGGAGCAGACTGGCCAGGCCACAGGGCACCCAGGACGCACAGACGATGCCGCATAAGCCCAGGGGTTGTTAGAGCACGGCTGCTTCCTTGCTGATGAGTTAACAAATCTTGCTGTTGGAAAGGCCCTTGGCAGAGTCAGGGGCCTCTGGGGCCCAAAGTTCTGCTGTGATCTAAGGGTCAGCAGAAGTCTGTGATGTGCCTGATTTCTAACAAAGTGAGGAGGGACTGGCAGGGACTCTGACCTTGTTAGGTGACCCAGGGTCTGAGCTGTCTCGGGTGGAGGGGGATAAACTCAGAACCTGGTGGCAGTGAGTGGGAAGGGTCAAGACTGAATCAAAGGACCCCACAGAGCTCCATGGCCTCCTGAAGAGAAGTTCTGAGTCTAACCAGAAACTGACAGCCCCCTACACTACTGTGTCACAGCAGGCAATGTCCCCAAGGAGGGAGCTCTGGTGTCAGATCAGCCAGAACCCACCAGAACCCAAGACTCAGGGCTGGCCCTGGGCAGATCTCGGCAGCCCCTCTGTGGCTGAGCCTCAGTCCTCTTACCTGTAAAGTGAGAGGGGTGGTTCTTCCCCCAGTTGGTTGTTGTACAGGTTAAGCAAAGTCCCTGCATGGTGCCTGACAGATACATAGTAGGTCCTCTTCAGAGGAGAGCTGTGATCACTTGGAGCCATATCCTGGGGGTAGAGTTGGGTAAGGTGTGGACTTGGGAGCCTGGCTGCTGGCTTCCATCCCTGCCTGGCCTATGCCAGCATTGTGAATTGTGACCTAATCTTTCTGTGCCTCAGTTTCCTTATTTATAAAATGAGTTAATAGTAGTAAGTCCTTTCCAAGGTTGTTGAGAAGATTCAGTGAGATAATATTATAAAGTTCTAGAACAGAGGAGCCTGGTGCATGGTTCTAGAACAGAAAGTTCTAGAACAGAAAGCCTTAATAAAGCCAGCTTTGTATGGTTGTGTGCTCCTGTGGTTTCAAGGTCATTGCCCAGGCTTTTCTCTTAATGGTCCTTCCAGACCGCTACAGGCCAACTCGGCATCACTGTGGTCTGTGAAGGACACTGTAGTTTTCTCCGGGGTCTGCCCTGACCTCCTTCTGCCCCAACCCCTATCCCACCTTCACACACATACGTGCACACACACGTACATATACACAGGCACATGCGTGCACAGACACGCTCCCTGAACCTCGTGACTCAGGAGGGCCCAGGGCCACCTCGGGCTCCTGCCTGTGGACAGTGCCTCTCCCTGCCCAGGGCTGCCCATCCGCACAGCAGTGTGGGCATTGGGTAGAGGCTTAGCAGGGCTGGCTCTGCCTCCTACCTTTCCCTGACCTTCCCCATCTTTTCATGGAGCTTGGACTCTGACAGCCCAGTGCACCCGGCATTGAGGGAGGGCTTGTGATTGTCCCCCGCACCAGGCACCAGGCACTCTGCAAGACCCTCCTTCTCTGTCACTGAAGGAACAGTTTTTGAAAAAAGGAGCTCTGCAGGCCAGCCCCACCCACAGACAGGCAGGGACTTTGCCTACACAATAGGTTTTATTGCCTTGTTTGTTTTTGTATTAGTTGATAAAAATATAAAATCTAAAGATTCTTCATAAAGTCACATGTGAGCAACTGACATCCTGGGCCTGTCTTTCACCAGGCAATGGTGGCTAGAGCCACGTGCAGTAGCCACTGTGCAGCTACACGTAGCCCCGGCTCTCCACGGCCCCCACCTGCCTCCACCTATCACTTGTGTTACCTGTTTGTCCCCTGATGATATCTGAGCTTGTAACCCTGCTGCAGAGGGCCCCAGCTTGGCCTCTGTACAGATGGGTAACTGAGCCCAGGGAGGAACAGGGTGCCATGAGTCCCTTCCATTCTGGTCGTCACCTCCTTGAGGGCAGGGATGTTGGTCTGTTTTAGTCACAGCTATATCCCACAAACCCAGAGCTGTGCCTAGTACACAGCAGGTGCTCAATAATATTTACTGTGAGTTAAAACTCTTGACTGTCACTTGGCAGATTTCAGGCAATCAGCGCTCAAACCAGTTGCAGCCCAGCTGCATTTTCCTTCAGACTATCTGGTCCCAAGACAAGTTCCTGCACCCACATGTATGTGTATGACCCCTCCCCCAGTGCCACATGGCCCCCATAAACACATACTCATTACCTCAACTCAGATGATTTTAAATCCCAATCCAAATTATCCCTGGAGGGGGCAGCAAGCCTTCTGCAGAAACCATCACT
This sequence comes from Aotus nancymaae, assembly GCF_030222135.1. NCBI lineage: Eukaryota > Metazoa > Chordata > Mammalia > Primates > Aotidae > Aotus > Aotus nancymaae. Next base: position 26,320,526 of record NW_026988467.1, read on the forward strand.
TATTACTGTGGTATGTGACTTTTAGGATCAGGCAGGGATCAGCCCAGGAAATGAGGAAGAGAAGCAAGGAGCATCTATTTTTATTTTGAATCTTTCCAGCATCCTTTTCTCTTGCTCCTTTAACACCCCCTAAGTTTCCTTTGGGAAATTAGCAGTAATGAAATTACACGTGGAAGGCTTATGTGATAGGAGCTGTCCTTTTAAACAGCAGGTGGTGAGCCCAGTGGTGAAGGTGCTGATTTGGGCAGACCTGGGTTCAAACTCTGAATCCATAAAGTCCTGGCTACGTGGCCTTGGGCATGGCATTTCTGAGCCTCAGTTTTCTTATCCACAAGATGGGGATACTAACAGTACCGAGCTCATCTGGCTGATGTGAAGGATATATGAGATAATACAGGTAAATCACCAAGTCCAGTGTCGGCTGTGCATGGCTGATGGTATCACGATCACCAGCCTTGCGTGGATACAATTCAGTGAGAAAAGACACAATGAATAAACACTCATCAGCTTGCTTTCCCATGCTGCTTTGCGATGAATTTCTCTGTCACTATAATCACAGGTAGCACATACATGTAATAAAATCGTGGTCCTCCCATGGCAAGCCAGTTATCTCTTCTACAGGCAGTGACTGATACAGAGATAAATTTGGGACCCTTTGCAATAATCAGGAATTTTGGACCCTGGTCAAAGCCAATGAGATTTCTGACATCCACAGTTACAGAGATGCTGCAGTGACAGGGCCTGACTGTGCGCGTCCTTGCCTTCCCTGCCCCCACCAGTAACACAGCCTAGGCCTCAGGCAGCCCAGATCCTTCTACTCAGCCCAGAACTTCGAGTGCTATTAGCTGAGGTTTGTGGTTCTCTTTCTTCCTGATGAATATGTAAGTGCCCCCTAGGATGGGCTGAGATGACAGTTGTAATAAAATCGGTTCATTACATCCCTCTACACAGAGCCATTTAATGAACATGCAGCCGAAGGCACCAAGGCCCCTAAGCAAATGCAAATGAAACAGGTTCCACAGTATCATTTAATTTGCTCGGAGTGGGGGACAGGGAGGAAGAGGAGAGAGTATAGGACAGAGGCAGAGAAAGCAGAGAGGGTGAGGGAGGGAGGGTGTCAGGAGAGGGGATGAGGGAGGGCAGAAAGGAGGGGAGAGAGGGGGAGTGAATGGGGAAGCCAGCAAGGAAGAAAGGAAGAGGAGATATGTCTCCCTTCACTATTTTGTATTTGACTTTCCAAAGCCCCCTTGCATGGGAGGCAGGGTTGTGTAGCCAGCCTCATTACTCTCACTGGAAAAGTGAGGATACCAAGTCCTACTGTGTGCTGTGCAGGGCACTGGGTGCTGGAGACCCACAGTGGATGAGACAGCCAGGGTCCTGCCTCCATGAGATTCACAGTCTGGTGGAGGAGGCAGATCCGAAGCAAATAATTATGTCAATAATACATGGAAGTGCAAGTCAGCTGTGTGAGCCTGGCATGGTGATGTATAGAAGAAGGTGGACAGCCTTGTTAGAGGTGAGCTCTGAAGAGTGATGGCCTGGGCTGGGATCCCATCCCTGCAAGGCTGTGAGACCTTGAGTGAGTTGTTTAACCTCAATAGCCCTCAGTTCCTTGACTAGAAAATTGAGATCATAAAATATCTACCTAATAGGGTTGTTACAAGAAGTAAATTTATTAATACATGTCAAACGTTCAGAACAGTGTCTCAATAAATAAAGTGCTCAATAAATGTTAGCTATTATTATATTAAGAGCTAAAAGGGAAATAAAGAGATTGAAAGGTCCTGGCTTAGATCAGTAAATCAGGAAGGTTTTCTCCACATAAGTGGCAAAAAGCTGGGACCTAGAGGGATGGGCGAGAATCAGTCCAGGGAACAAGGAAGAGAAGCAATGAGCATCTATTTTTATCTTAAATCTGCTCAGCATCCTTTTCTCTTTTTCATTTAACACACTCTAATTTTCCTTGGGAAACAGCTTCCTATTTCACTTTCAGTCCATGTAGGTGGGGCTCTTGGAATAAGACCCCAAGCTCTTACCCCAAAGTGGGCACACTAGCCAGGCCTAGCTAATGAGTAAATTCCACTCCTGGTCACTCCTGGTTGGGCAGGAGGTCAGCAGATGAGCCAAGTCAGGCTCCTCAGTAAGAGAAAAATACCAGGGACTTTTGCTTAGACTATCAGCAAAGATTATGATAAGTAAGTATGATGTATGTTTGGAGCTACCGTGACCATTTTCAACTAAGATAGTAGAACCTTCCTGAGAATGAAGTCAATGCTTAACTTCCTGGACCCAGCCATGCCTGATTGGACTTTCCAGGTTAAAAAAATACCAGTAAATCTCCACCCCTGCATCACCAGTTTCTTTATTTTGCTTATATTGAGTTGAGTTTCTGTCCCTTGCAATGGAAAGAATCCTGTGTGATACTGTACGTTCTTGCCAAAGGGCACGCAGTATAATGAGGCCCTGTGGAGGGCAGAACCAGGATCTACAGAAGAACATGAAGACTGTGTGTCAGATGCAGAGGGCCCGTGGATCCTGAGCATAAACTGGAAAAGAGAGGAGATCCAATGTAGGGGTTAAAAGGCTGGACATACCCAGAGCAAAAACATCCAGCTCCTCTCATGGGTGCCCCCCATGGCTTTCCCAAAGTCCTTGCTTCTCATTATGGCTCAACAATTGGTGCTGTCTCAGAAGGGCCGAGCCAAAGACCCAGAGACAGGACTGGAAAGGCCCTTAAATGTCATGTAGTCTAATATCCCCATATATTGTCTAATTTCTAATTGGCTAAGCAATGCTTGAATTTATTTTCGTGGAATGAAGGACGGAAGTAGGGAGGAAGGAAAGGGAAAGAAAATAAAATAAGAGAAGACAAAAGGGAAGAGGAAAAAAAATCTTAACATATGGATGAAATAAGAAGCCTCATTTTCACATGAGGAATGAAATCTAGAGAAGTTATATGACTCACCCAAAGTAACGCAGCTAATTTAAAGCAGTTGGGCCAGGCGCAGTGGCTCATGCCTGTAATTTGAGAACTTTGGGAGGCAGAGGAGGGAGGATTGCCTGAGCCCAGGCATTTGAGACCAGCCTGGGCAACATAGTGAGACCTGGTCTTTACAAAGGATTAAAAAACATATCTGGGCATGGTGGCGAATGCCTGTGGTCCCAGCTACTTGGGAGGCTGGAGTAGGAGGGTTACTTGAGCCTGGGGGGTTGTGGCTTCAGTGAGCTATGATTGGGTTACTGTACTCCAGCCTAGGTTACAGAGACCCTTTCAAAAAAAACAAAAAACAAAAAAAAAACAAAAAAAAAAGCAGCTGGTATTACGATCTGGCTCGACATTTTCTATCCCGTCAAAAATCCCGTAAAACACATCCCCCAGCAAGGCTGTCAGATGGCTGAGGACATGAATGCAGCTTCTGAAGCAATGCCTCTCTCCTATCACGTACAAAAGCTCTCGAGATTATAATAACAGTAAGAACTACCTTTTCAAAGCACTGACCAGTCTCTATGCTGGGTGGTTTATTCTCATTATTTCATTTAGTCGTCATCACAATCCTATAAGGTAAGGTACCCCTATTATCTTCATTTTCCGGACACAGCAACCAAGGCATAGAGAGAGGTTAATAAATGCAGCCAGGTTCAGACAGCTTGTAAGTGGTAGATCCAGGATCTGAACACAGGTAGTCTGGCTCCAGAGTCTATACTTTCATTTCTGATAACAAAATACAGTTTGCAAGAGGAAACTTCCCATAGCAACCAGCTAATTCCACCCAGAAGACAAAAGCAAATGAGTGACCCCAGCAGTCTGGAGATGAAGGCATCCTCTCATCTGTCCTCAGAGCTCTCCGAGGTGCTGAAACCTACCTATCTAACTCTGGCTGACTTCAGTGCTTGTCTTCCTTGAGCCCAGCCCCTTGGTTTTGGCTACTTTGACAACCCCTCTATGTTTTAAGTTGACAGCAGATCACTTCTTTTCCCAGAAGATGCCTTAGCTGAGCCTTGGGCCAACAGTCCTGTTACCAGGCCGTGTCCCTATTGGCCTTTTCTCTCAATCAAATCTTTACTCATCCCTGAGCTTAAAGGAAGAAAGGAGAAAGAGTCCCTGTCCCCACAGAGCTACAGTCAGTGTGGGGGAGATAAAGCAGACCAGGGACACATTAGATAAAACCCAAGAGTCTCAGCACAGCACACAAGGTCCCACAGGATCTACTCTAGTGACACCTTTTGCCTCTGACATTACCTGTGTGCCTGCTGTTCTCCGGGCACAGGATACACCTCTAATCTCTGGGACAATTCCCAAACTGCTTCATCAGGCCTGTAAGGATGGAGTAAGGAGTTAAAACATGAGTGGCACCACTAAATGGGTCTAGGGGTGGGCGGGGGTAAGGGAAGGGCCTTGTGAGCCTTGTTGTGGGGTTTTAATTTTTCTTCTGAAGGCCACGTCCTGGAGCCATTGGCAAGTGTTAAGTGAGGAACTGATGTGATCAGATGCGGATTTCAGGTGTCAAGGCTGGAGACCCGGAGAGAGGAGGCTTTTAGAAGGTCCAGGTGGGAGATTGCAGCTGACCAAAGAGAGAGGAAGCCCTTTTCCACCACACCTTCCTGCTCGATTTCCTTCCCAGCTTCCATCATGCTATACATTTTCTTTTGTTTTTCATTTGTTATTATTTGTCTGTTTCTCTGAATGAAATTCAGTAACAAGGAGGCAGGAACTTTGTCTGCTTTGTTTTCTCCTGCATCCCTGGTTCCAGACACACAGCAGGTGGGAGAGTGGTGAGTGCAGAGAGGGTTGGAGCGCGGGAGATTGGTGATGGTGTGTACAAAATATCCGGCACAGAGAATGAAACTTAGGGGGCAGAATTTGTGAGAAGCCTCAGGGTCTGAGGATGGAGCCCCCACACTCTTCTGCTATAGGTCTGGGTTTGGGCAGTAAGCCTGCAAGTGAGACCAAGTGGTCTCAGCTGTGGTGGGGGGCAGCCTGCAGAGGCTGGGTTGGGCAGGGTCTGCCAGGGCTCTGATGCTGACCCACTTCCATAGGTGTAGATCACAGATGCCCAGGATGAGTCTGGGGCAGGGGGTCAGACGCCAGTCCCTCCCAGAGACTCTGAACTCTATGGACAAAGCTTAGGTTTCCTGGAATTGTTTCCTACCCCCACCCCTGCTACCATTTCTATGATGTACGGAACACAATGATTTAGAGCATGGATGTAGAAGATCCCTGAATGAGGTCATCTGGAAGGTAGCTCCGGCGCCTCATGCCAGGTCTGGGCTCCTCCACCTTCCTGGATCCTGACTCTACTGCCATGACCATGGGGATGGTGCAGCCAGGGTCCCACACCCCACTGACGCTGACAGGTGCCTCCTCTGGGAAGCCCCATAGCGGCTCTGGGGCTGTCCTAGAGGCTGTCCTTGCTCTGAAGGAACTCCTGGTCTAGCAGGGTTGGGGGTTAGGGACAATAGGTAGACTGATTATCACTACCCAGGGGCTGAAGAACTAATGGGAGCAAGCCTGGGGCTGTGGGGACCCAGAACAGGGGCTCCTGACCTCTCCTGGGGGTCAGGGAAAGCTTCCTGGAAAGGGGTGATGCCTGAGCAGAGGAGCAAAGAGTGAACTGGAATTAGACAATTGAAAGGTGAGCAAGGGGCTCCAGGGAGAAGGAACAGCGAGAGGAGAGAGCTGAGGCCTGCGGGAGCAGGGCGTGGAGCTGGGGCAGGCAGGAAGAGAGGCTGGAAGCATGAGTGGGGCTTTTTCACGTTCGTCCTGGAGCTCCTGTTGTGTGCCAGACCCATCACTGAGGGCTCAGGGACAAAATAGGTCTGTCTGCTCCAGAGACCCCATCTGGGCTGACCTAAGCGCCAGAAGGGCTGGAGCCTCCTCCCTAATGAATCCTGGGCCTGGTGTGCACACATTCTCCAGCCCTGTCCTCCTGTCCCCCTCCTGCCCTCTTCTACGTGTCCAGGGCACTAAAGCAGGGTGAGGTCTGGGTGAAGGAACTGCCAGCAGGCTGCCAATTTCTCTTCAGGCAATTTGTAAAAGAGGTTTCCAGAAAGGGCAGCTGCGATTAACTCAAATGAACTGTAAAACTCTATTTAGTTCAAAGCCTTTGCAAACCAGGGTATTGGTGGCAGGCAGGGTGGGGTTAGGGGAGACTGATTAGCAGCCAGCAGGGCTGTCCCTGGAGCTCACCAGTCAGCAGACCCTGGCCAAGCATTTCACCATGTACCGGGTCCTGTGCTGGGCTCCGGGGCTCAGAGACAGGTGAGACCCAGGTGGCCCCAGGGAACTCACAACCCAGGCCCCATGGAGAGATGGGAAACTGGTCGTTTCAGAACAGTCAGGCAAATGCTTGTGTAGGGGAAACACAGGAGTGTGGAGGAGGGGCCCTGAACCAGGGGAGGTACCTGGGATGGAGAGAAGCGACCTCGTGCAAATGACCTGGCTCAAATTCCAGCTTCACCATTTACTTCCCAGACAAGTAACCTTGGCCAGATGCTTCAAGTCTGAACCTCAGTTTTTCTTCTGTGAAATGGGGATGGATAATAGCTATTCCTGCAGGGTTGCTGGGAGTGTTAACTGGGATAGCCATGTAAAGCCCGCAGCACGGTGCCTGGCACACAGCAAGCTCTCAGTACACACCAGCTGCTGCTGGCCATCGAGCAGGGCTGTGCAGGAAGCTGGCCTCGGGGAGGCCTGGGAGAGGGGGTTCTGGGAAGATGGCCCAGCACACGCAGATGCCTGCACACAGCTGGTTCTGCGGAGTGAGTGTGGGGCAGGAGTGGGCAAGATGGGGCTGCAGAGGTCTGCGTGGCCATTTCACAAGGGCCCTGCAGTCCACGCTGAGTGGTTGGGATTTTAGTCCTCAGAGCAGCGGAGCCGTGGAAGGGTGATGAGAGGGGGCGTGGCCTGTTCATGTGGGCTGTAGCCCGTGAGCTGGAGCGGGAGGGCCTGGGTCCAGGAGACTGGGCGGCTGTGTGGTGTCTGCGGAGAGAAGATGGTACCCTGGGCTGGGTGAGCACAGCGTAGACAGGGGCTATGGAGGGAGACAGTAAGGAGGCAGGGCTGGGAGACCCCCAGCAGGGGCTGCAGGAAGGCAGCGGTTGAGGACAGGCCCAGGCCCAGCATTCAGAAAGGAAGATGGTGGCGAGCTCCAGGAAGGAGCATGTGTCTGGGGACGGGATTCTGTGCCTGTGGGAGGGAAATGCCAGCTTAGCCATGGGGGATCGACTGGGGCTGCAACCCCTTCAGCTGCCCTCAGGCTGAGGGAGGGGCTGCCCAGACCCTCTTCTTCCAGCCAGGCCCTCCCTGAGCCCCACAACTGGTCTGGCCTAGCCTGGCCCTGCAGCCCCCTCTGTGGGCGCTCAGGCTGCGTCTAGCCTACGCAAACTGTAAAACTGTGTAGTTTAAAGGCTTTGGAAACCAGGATATTCGTGGCACGTGGGGTGGGGCTATAGGGGGCTACCCACGTGACCCCCTCACCTCAGCCCCAGCTGCTTCGGAAGGTGACCTTGAGTGCTTCAAGCTGTGGCTTTCCCCTCCCCTTATGGAGAACGTCAGCCTCCTTAATACAGGGGCGCAGGGTGGTGGCCTCCCCCTCACAGTCAGGACCACAGAAGCCCAAAGCAGGAGAGGGTCAGGGACAGTGAGAGACAGAGACAGATGGTGACAAGGACTTGGTGACAGAAGGAGCCAGTGACGAGAGACAGAAACGGGGGGGGGGGAGCTGCCAGAGGGAGGCCTGGAGACAAGGCACCGGGCCCCAGGGACTTGCATGGTGGTGGGGAGTCCTCAGGTCTCCGATGACCCCCCTTCTCCGTGGCGGGTCTTCTCAGAGAAAAGAAATCACTCTCCATCCAATTAATCTAGTTAGACATAATCAAGTTGTGGGGATTCGTGCAGCAGGGTGAGTGATTAGGAAAAATTACCTCCCTGCGAAGAGTTTAAATTTGATTTTCATTCCATAAGCTAAAGACCAAATGGGGAAGAGCAGGCTTTCCGCACACTCCCCTTTCTTCCTCCCTGCAGCCCCCACCAGCTGATGATCTAAGAGTTACCTGATGAAGGGGACCGGCTTCGAGGGTCAAACCAGAACCTGCACAGTGACATACACAACTCAGGACAGCCACACAGTAACACACGCATATGCCCATGCATGCACACATACACAGATACAGGCACACACAGGCACACACCCATGCACACATGCACACACATGCCCACACACGGATCTCACAGGGATGCAGAAGCAGCCAGGAATCCTGAGTGCTGGTTTCATCTCTGCCATCACTGACTGTGTGAACTTCTGGCACTTTCTCTGGGTCTCAGTTTCCCCACCTGTAACAATAAGAGTTATAGTTCACTTGGGAGACTGCTTCCGGTGTTGCAACTTAAAATTTGATTTTTCTCTCTGTCAGCCTCCCTTTCTCCTCCTTTCAAATGGAGGCTGGCTCAGAGAAAATAAAGTCTGGGAGGTGGCGGCTTAAGGAAGTTCATAAGTGAGGCCTCCCCTCCCTCAGCAAACCGGGAACTCACTGCAGCAGCCTCAGCTTAGTCTCGGAGCCCAGGTCCAGGGCCCAGGAGGGCAGAGGTGGCTTTGCTGGTTCCACATGCACGTGCGTACGCACCTGCACACACATGCACATCACCTTTCATGCTGGGTCGCATCACCACAGGCTCCAAGATGGGGCTTATCAGCCAGCACCAGTCCTGGGGCCAGGCCTGTGCCCCCCAAGGCCAGGACTAGCCTCCTTCCATATTTCTCTGAGGATGGAGCTGGCGAGGGACTAGCCCAAAAAGGTGAGAGAAAGAGCATCTGCAGGCAGAGCTGAAGCTGTGTTAACTTATGCCCTGCTGCTCCTTCAGCCGGAGCTGGGCCTTGGGGGTGGCTTGGGAGGGGTGGTCAGAGAGCTGGTGAGGGGCCTTGAGCCCTCAAGTGGAGGTACAGCCTGAAGGCTGGGCGAGCAGGGATGATGGCATGTCATGAGGGGTGAACTTCGGCCCCCTGCAGGCTGCACCTGTCCATCCTCTCCCTGCATGGCTGTGGCTGCAGAGCCCACCTGCGTGACGAGAAGCTCTGAGGCAAAGGGCCAGTCCTGCCCCAGCAGTGGGAGCTTAAAAGGTTCTGGGGCAGGGAGTGTGGGGAGGGATGGGTGTGGATTTGGGGACTGGCCTAGTGTTGAATCCCAGACCTTGAGCAGCTTCCTCCCATTCTCTGGGCCTCAGTTTCCTCATCTACCAATTGGGGCAAGGAGCCTGCCTGGGAGGACACGTGGGCTCCCCTGGGCACAGGAGGGGCATCTGCAGGGGCTCAGTGCATGTTTGTTCTCATTCCCTCTGCAGCCCTGCAATGCCTGGCTCCAAATCAGTGTCCAGCAAATATAGATGAGCCTGGGGACAGAATGAAATGAGCTCACGTTTGCATCTGCACTCACAGCAGCAAAATCTAAAACTGTGTTGGATAATAAAACAACCAGAGGCCTTGCTGGGTGGCACCCTTGGGGTTTGGCTGTCAGACATCAGGGAAGACTTCCTGGAGGAGGCCAGCCTTGGGCTGGGCAGGCTATGAATAGAGGAGGGGAGATAGCATGTGCAAAAGGGGGAGGGGCCAAGGTGAGGCCACGCCCTCTCTTGTGGGAAGGTGTTTGGGTTTGGGACGGGACAGATCTGGGTTCTACCTGGGCAGGTCCCTCTGCACTTGGAGCCTCCTTGCTGTCAGCTGAGAAGTCAGGGGAATGGCACCCCCTCCTCACAGGGTGGTCATGAGGCTGGCACAGGCATTTTGTGTATGTGGAGCCGCAGTGCACTGTGGGGCACCCAGGAACGCTCGGTACCAGGGCCTTCCAACCTCTGCCAGCTCATCCAGGTGAGCTGCTCCCCTCTGCCCCACAGGTGGCTTCCCCACCAGGTCACATGTAGTCTGAGCAGGGAGCAGGCTTTGGTTGAGGGACCTAGGGGGTTGAGCACATGCCATCCCTCTTGGAGAAGACCAGCAGGCTCTACCTGGAGGGATGGAACCCATCCAGCCCCCACCCTGTAGGAATCCGGGAACAGAGAGGTTAAGAGAGTGGCCGAGGCCGGGCGCGGTGGCTCAAGCCTGTAATCCCAGCACTTTGGGAGGCCGAGGCGGGTGGATCACGAGGTCAAGAGATCGAGACCATCCTGGTCAACATTGTGAAACCCCGTCTCTACTAATACAAAAAAAAATTAGCTGGGCATGGTGGCGCGTGCCTGTAATCCCAGCTACTCAGGAGGCTGAGGCAGGAGAATTGCCTGAACCCAGGAGGCGGAGGTTGCGGTGAGCCGAGATCGCGCCATTGCACTCCAGCCTGGGTAACAAGAGCGAAACTCCGTCTCAAAAAAAAAAAAAAAAAAAAAAAAAAAAAAAGAGTGGCCGAAAATCACCAGCCCCAATCTGGGCCTCTAAGTGCTCTGCTTTCTTTCTTTCTTTCTTTTTTGAGATGGAGTCTTGCTCTGTTGCCAGGCTGGAGTGCAATGGCGCAATCTTGGCTACTGCAACCTCTGCCTCCTGGTTCAAGCAATTCTTCTGCCTCAGCCTCCCGAGTAGCTGGGATTACAGGCACGTGCCACCACGCCTGGCTAATCTTTGTATTTTTAGTAGCGATGGGGTTTCACTATGTTGGCCAGGATGGTCTTGATCTCTTGACCTTGTGATCCACTTGCCTCAGCCTCCCAGAGTGCTGGGATTACAGGCATGAACTACTGCTCCTGGCCAAGTGCTCTGCTTTCTAACCAGCTCTGGGGTGGGTGGTGGGGGCACCTCCAAACACCTGGACTGAGAGCCTCAAGGACTCGTCTCTGCCCAAGGTCATCCCTCTTTCCTCACATTCACTTGCTCCCCACACCGAGAAGAGCCTGGAAACAGGACCCAGGGTCCCTGGGAGCCCAGGCCAGTGATGTGCAGAGCTTCTGGCTGAGGCCTTGGCCTGCGTCAGACAGGGGAGGGTTAAGACTTGAGCAGCCCTTCCTGGTTAGTGTTTAACTTGCAGTTTCTGAAGGCCATCAGGAGCCCCATGGAGCAAATGTTTTCTCTCTTAATGGCACTGCAGCAGATTAAGGCGGGACCCATCTCCCAGAGAGCATTAAAAAGAGGCATCCATTATCCAGAATGGCCTGGCCTGGCAGCTGGATTAACTTTCCCAGAGAGCTGGGTGGAGGAGGGGTCCTCTCATCCTTGCCATCAGCAAATTTTGCCTGGTCCCCATGGTCCAGGATCTGAGGGAAGGCAGGATGTCCAGGTACCAGACTGGGAGGATGCTAAGACAGGTTGAGGTTCAGTTTGACGTGAAAGGTCTTCCAGTCCTAGCAGGCCACAGGATGCCCATTGGCTCATTGAGCCATATTGCATAAACCCTAGGTTATGCAGGGGAGCTGTCTTCTTTTGGTGCTCAGCAGAGTAAGCCTTTGGGTCAGCATTTGGGTCCCAGCGTGGACAACCCCATATGGAGGGTTATCCAAGGTTTCTCCTCCTCAGGCCTGGGGTGCAAGAGCCTGGGTGCTTAGAAGAGGCACTGAGCTTGGAGTTAAGAGACAGGGGCTGTGTCTTGCTCCTGGGACTTTGAGAAAGTGACTTTCCTCAAAATGACCACAGTTCCCTTTTCTTGAGCACCTACTATGTGCTCAGCTTGTGCAGAAGCTTCCCATCCACCTGCTCACTTGATCTCCATGGCAGTCAGGTGCCCTGTCCCCATTTTATATACAAGAAGACAGGCTCAGAGATATGGGGGAAGACACAGCAGAGCTCATCTACCAGTGGAGCTGGGATCAGAACCAGGTGTGTTTCCCCTAAAGCTCATGTTACTTTACTTTCTACTGCATGATATATGACCTCTGTACCTCAGTTTTTTCACCTGTAAAATGGGGGTAATAGAGGGTTGGATAGTACCGGTGACATGATGGATGAAAAATACACCAATACATCATGCACCTGGAAAGCACGCACACACACACACACACACGCAGACATGCACACATGCACGTACGCATACTCACATGTAGAAGTTGAATAACCCAGTATCTTGTTCCCAATAGATTACAATCCAGGAACGAGGTTTCAAACTGAGTGAGTTTTCTAAACAATGAGCATTAATGGTTAATTTAGCATCTAAAATGTGAAAATGCTCTCATACTCAGCGTATGAGTATGTAAATTCCACAGTATATATCATAAGCTTTAAAATTGCTTACTGTTTTTTTTTAAACCTAGCAGTTCTGCCATCAGAAAACACAATGAAGCCAAGTACTGAGCTTTGCATGCAAGGATGTTCACTGCAGCGCTGAAGATAACAGTCAATACTTGGAAACAGCCCTAATGTCCAATAGGGAAAGGGATGGGTACATTGTCATGGATCCTTGTGATGGAATATTGTGCAGCTGATAAAAGCCATGATTGGGAAGCTCGTTTAATAACACCAAGATGGGAGCGAGAACCAGCACCTGGCATCCCATGTGCTCCCCACTGTGGCATCTCTGCAGGTAAGAGGACAGGTGATTTCCATTCCTTCTGCTTGTTTTTCTGCATTGAGCCAAGCTATTTAAAAAGGATGATAAAGCGTACTTCACATTCCCATTTCTGGAATAGGCACGGCAGAGCATAATTTAAACTTTGCTCCAGGCCCCCAGAGAGTCTCTCTCACTCTCAGCTCTATGTGCATTCATCCCAGGGTGTCTCCAGTAATGTCACCACACTCGGGGTTCAGCCTGCAACCCACCCTCTTCTGGAGTCTCCTGGGCCCCGGATGTCTCTTCCTGCAGGTTTCCATGCACTTTCTGCTCGCAAGCCCCACCCCTCCTCCTGCCCTACCTCCCACCTGCCCTGAGGGGTGGACAGATCACCAGGCCTGTAAGAATCGTGCCTGCAGGAGGACCCCCCTACTCTCTGAGTGAGGACAAGAAGGGAGCCCTTCTGGTTAAAATAATAATAATCACAAAATGAACGTTTCGGAGCATGGCTTGCATTTGAATAGCTCCTGAGCCTTTTGAGTTTGTTGTTTGGTTCCAGAGAGCGGAAGCTGCCAGATACCTGACTTCTGAGTAAGTGGGACGTGGCTGAGTATAACTGCACCTGTAGCTGAGACCTACACATTCACTCACCCAGTCAGTCATAATTTTGAGCCCCCACTCTGCATCAAGCACAGTTAGAGATGCTGGGGACCCAGCAATGGATGTGATAAACAAGGCCCCTGAGGTCAAAGTTGGGGAGAGGAACAATAAACAAGTAATGAATCGACACAAGGGCCTCTCAGGTGCTGATGAGAGCTGTAAGGAAACTAGATCAGAGTAATGAATCAGGGAGCCACCCTCACAGTGTGGGGCAGGGGCAGCGGGGCGGACTTCTCTGCAGCCGGAGTGATACACATACTCCACATAGGCTCTCAGCTTGACCATGTAGCCAGCTTGCTCAGAGATAGGGAGTGGGCAGGGTTCCTTGGGCCCCCTGGGAGTGCTGGATGGTGCAGTCAGGGCTCATGGGTCTGCAGGAGGACACAGGCCTGTGGGGAGGGAGAAACACGGTGGGGTGGTGAATGTGGCCACTTCCCTCTGAATGGCATATGTTTCCTGCCCCCAGGAGTTCAGACCACATAGGGTCCTCTGGGTGTAGCCCAGGGAACCCCCAGAACAGAGATGACCAGCTTCTGCCTTACATCATCCCCCATTCGAAGGCTAGGCCAGGACTGGATGCTGCCTTTCCTGCTCTAGATCCACCAGATCAGTGCTACCTCCACCCCTCTATGGATGCCTCTGCTCCCCAGGGGATGTCAAAGCCTGAGACCGTGTCTGTGTCTGGGTGGAAACCACACTGGAGTCCGTATGTCTGTGGGTGGGTGACCTGCAGGTGCTCACATGTCCACGGTGGTGCTGTGTTCATACACAGCTGTGTGTCTGCATCTGGGTCCAGTTTTATGGATGCACATGTGCTTGTATGTGAGCCACAGGATCCTGGGTCTAGGTATGTCTGAGTGTTTATGAATGTGCGTGCTGGGTTTGTGTGTGTTTGCGCAGCCTCATCTATTTGCTTCTGATTTATTCCTGTGATTGATATTAGAAGCCGATGCCTCCCTGTCTTTCGATTGTAAGCATGTTTCAGAGTGTTCTCACAGATGGGTTCTCTGTGGCTGCAGAGCTGTGTCTCTTTCATTGTCCATTTCTGTGTACAGTGTTCTGTATTTGTGCATCTGTGTGATTATGTATTTCTGATTTCTGTATGTTTGTGTTGATTGTTTTGCCACCAGTGTTTATGTATGTGTCCACGTATGTCTGTGTCAATCGGTTTGGGTCTGGGGTCTACCTGGGCCCAGGTGTTGCTGTGCTTGGGTCTGTGTGGCTGAGTGTCTTTAAGTATCTGTGTCTGAATTGTCTGTGTATTTTATCTGTTGCTTTGTGGCTCTGATCTTCTGTGTGTGTCTGAGTGTCTGTCTGTAGAGAGTTGGTTTGTGGGTCTTTTTCTTTTAGAAGCAGGATTTCACTGTTTTCCAGGCCGGAGTGCTGTGGTGCACTCATGCTCACTGCAGCCGCAAACGCCTAGGCTTAAGCGATCCTGATCCTTCTGCCTCAGCCTCCCAAGTAGCTGCACCTACAGGTGCAGGCCATCAAGCCCAGCTAATTAAAAAAAATCTGTTAGTAGAGACTGGGTCTCACTATGTTGCCTAGGCTGGTCTAAAACCCTGACCTCAAGCAATCCTCCCACCTCGGCCTCTCAAAGTGCTGGGATTATAGGTGTGCACCACCCTGCCTGGCCATGTTGGTCTTTTCATTGAACCACTGGTCTCCATGTTAACTAGTTTCTTTCTATAGGTATGTGCCTGAGTGCTTCCCCTGCTTCGGGTGTCTGTATGTCTCTGTTTCCAGGTGCCCACATGTGCCTGCAACATCCTCAGGCCTATAAAGAGACCTCATCTCAGTCCTGTGGCTTTGGTAGAGGTGTCCCCATGTGATGGTCACTGACAGTCTCAGGAAGGCTAAACTGTGGGAGGCTTTGCCCCATCCTCTGAGGCAGTCCTTTGCCCTTGAACTAATTGAAATCAATAGGATACTATGCTCAACAATTGCCAATTACATCTTCTTTAGAAACACATTTGGAATATTAACCAACATAACTACGTGCTGGGCTCTAAAGCACATATCAATAAGTGTAAAAGAATTAGAGTAATACAGAGTATTTTCTTTGTTCACAATGATATTAAATTACAAAGGAATGACAATAATGCATCTGAAACCGAATACATATTTGAAAATTAAACAACATACAACTAAATAACCCATGGATCAATAAAGAAATCACAAGAGAGATTAGAAAACATCTAGAACTGAGTGATAATAAAAACAGCATATCAAAATTTGTGAGATGCAGCTAAGAGACACCTTAAAGTGAATTATTAAGGTTATAATCCTTATATTAGAAAATAAACACAGTTTAAAGTCAATGACCTAAGTATCTTAAGAAACTAGGGAAAGGAAAGAAATCAATATAATAGAAAACAGACGATAGAGAATGGCAACAAAGGCAGAAACTGGTTCTCTTAAAAGATTAATAAAATTGATAAGCCCTTAGTTAAATAACAACCACAACAACAACAAAAAAGAGGGAAAACAAAAAATTTCTAATAACAGAAATGATAAAGGGGGCATCATTAAAATAATGTAGCCATTAAAATGGTAATAAGAGACTATTATATGTAACCTTATGCAAATAAATTAAACAACTTCAATGAAGTGGGCAAATTTTTTGAAAAACACAACTTATCAAAACTAGCGGCAGAAGAAATAGAAGCACTGAATAGCCCTATATTTATTAAATAAATTGAATTTGTAATTTCAAACCTTTCTACGATGAAAGCTTCAGGCTTGAATGGCTTCACTGTTGAATTCCATCTAACATTTAAGGAAGAAGTAATACCACCTTATACAACTTGTTTCAGATGACAGAAGAAGAGGAAACATTTCTTAAGTTGTTATGAGGTCATCATAACCTTGATACAAAAATATGACATGGACATTTAAAAAAAAGAAAAACAAATATATCTCAAGAATATCAATGCAAAAGTTGTTAACAAATATTAGCAAATTGAATTCAGAAATATGTAAAAAGGAGCCTATATCATGAACAAGTGGAGTTTATCTAAAGAATGTAAGGTAAGGCCAGGCGTGGTGACTCATGTCTGTAGTCCCAACACTTTGGGAGGCCAAGGCAGGTAGATCACTTGTGCCCAGGAGTTTGAGAACAGCCTGGGAAACATAGTGAAACCTCCTCTGTACAAAAAATACAAAATAACAACAAAAACTAGCTGGGTGTGGTGATGCATGTCTGTAGTCCCAGCTACTTGAGAGGCTGAGGTGGGAGGATTGCTTGAGCCTGGGAGGTGGAGGTTGCAGTGAGCTGAGAGTGTGCCACTGCACTCCAGTCTGGGTGACAGAGTGAGACCCTGTCTCAGAGAAAATAAATAAATAAAAGAAAAAGAATGCAAGGTTCCTTCAGTATTTGAAAATCAATCAATTTATTACATTAACAGAAAAAGGGAGAAAAACTATATGATCATCTTAATAGATGCTGAAAATACATCGGACAAAATTCAATACACACTCTTGATAAAAACTCTCAGCAAAGCTAGAACAGAAGGGAATTTCCTCAATTGTATAAAGAACATCTATGGAAAATGTATAGCTAACATTATGCTTAGTGGTTAAAGACTGAATGTCCCACCCTATCAGGAAAAATTCAAGGTTGTTCATTTGAACCATTTCTAACTAATATTTTACTAGAGGTCCTAGCCAGTTTAATAAGACAAGAAAGAAATAAAAAGCTTAGAGTTTGGCAATATTAAAGCAAAATTCTCTGTATTCAGAAATAACATGATTATCTGACAAAAACAAGCAATGGGGGAAAGATTCCCTATTTAATAAATGGTGTTGGGAAAACTGGCTAGCCATATGCAGAAAACTGAAACTGGACCCCTTCCTTACACCTTATGCAAAAACTAACTCAAGATGGATTACAGATTTAAATGTAAGATTTAAAACCATAAAAATCCTAAAAGAAAACCTAAGGAATACCATTCAGGACATAGGCACAGGCAAGGACTTCATGACTAAAACACCAAAAGCAATGGCAACAAAAGCCAAAATTGACAAATGGGATCTAATTAAACTAAAGAACTTCTGCACAGCAAAAGAAACTATCATCAGAGTGAACAGGCAACCTACACAACAGGAAAAAATTTTGCAATCTATCCATCTGACAAAGGGCTAATATCCAGAATCTACAAGGAACTTAAACAAACTTACAAGAAAAAAATAAACAACCACATCAAAAAGTGGGGAAAGGATATAAACAGACGCTTTTCAAAAGAAGACATTTATGTGGCCAACAAACATATGAAAAAATGTTCATCATTGGTCATTAGAGAAATGCAAATCAAAACCACATTGAGATACCATCTCACACCAGTTAGAATGGAGATCATTAAAAAGTCAGGAAACGACAGATGCTGGAGAGGATGTGGAGAAATAGGAGGAATGCTTTTACACTGTTGGTGGGAGTGTAAGTTAGTTTAACCATTATGGAAGACAGTGTGGTGATTCCTCAAGGATCTAGAACTAGAGATACTATTTGACCCGGCAATCCCATTACTGGGTGTATACCCAAAGGCTTATAAATCATTCTACTATAAAGACACATGCACACATAAGTTTATTGCAGCACTATTCATAATAGCAAAGACTTAGAACCAACCCAAATCCCCATCAATGTTAGACTGGATAAAGAAAATGTGGCACATGTATACTATGGAATACTATGCATCTACAAAAAGAATGAGTTCTTGTCCTTTGCAGGGACATGGATGAAGCTAGAAACCATCATCCTCAGCAAACTAAGACAGGAACAGAAAACCAAACATTGAATGTTCTCACTCATAAGCGGGAGTTGAACAATGAGAACATCTGGCCATAGGGAGGGGAACATCACACACTGGGGCCTGTTAGGGGGTGGGGGGATAGGGAGGGATAGCATTAGGAGAAATACCTAATGTAGATGACAGGGTGATGGGTGCAGCAAACCACCATGGCACGTGTATACCTATGCAACAAACCAGCATGTTCTGTATATGTATCCCAGAATTTAAAATATAATTAACAACAACAACAGAATAAATCCTAAGGAGCCTACAAAAATAAAAATATTGACAGAATTTAACAAAGTCATGGGATATAAGTGAACACACAAAATTTATTTGATATACTACCAAAAATAACACTTAAATAAAATTAAGAGAAAGCAATATCAATTAGCAATAACCTCAAGCAATAAAATATTTAAAAATGATATTTTTTAATGTGCAAGACTTTGATGCTGAAAACTGTACAGCAACAAGAAGAAATTGGAGAAGGCTTAAATAAATGGGAGGACATCTCATGTTCATGGATTGGAAGAATTGATATTAAGATGTCAGTCCTCACAAACTCGATCCACAGATTCAACCTAAAAATCCAGTTTTTAGAACCAACTGGTTCGAAGAGATATGGAGAAATGTAAAAGAACTATAAAAATCAAGTCTTTTAAAGGATGACCAAAGTCAGAGGACACACACTAGATACGTGATTTCAAGACTAACTCTTGGTCAGCATTGTGGCTCATGCCTGTAATCCCAGCACTTTGGGAAGCTGAGACAGGTGGGTCACCTGAGGTCAGGAATTCAAGACCAGCCTGGCCAAAATGGTGAAATCATGTCTCTATAAATATTAGCTGGGCATGATGGCAGGTGCCTGTAATTTTAGTTACTAGGGAGGCTGAGGCAGGAGAATCACTTGAACCCGGGAGGCGGAGGTTGCAGTGAGCCGAGATGGCATCACTGGGCTCCAGCCTGGGAGACACAGAGAGACCCTATCTCAAAAAAAAAAAAAAAAAAAAAAAAAAAGACTAATTCTAAAACTATTATGATCAAACCACGGTAAGATGGACCAATGGATCAATGGAATCAAATAGAGATGACTGAAATAGACCCTGACATAATTCAATATTTTCAACATTAAAAAGGATAGTGTTTTCAATAAATGATGCTGAACCAAGTTATTATCCATATAGAAAAATAGCACACCCAATCCCCTACCTAACACCAAACATAACTCTCAAAATATTATTTTGAGGTGGATCATAGACTTAATGTAAAAACACTATAAGCCTAATAGATTTAAAAATGAAAAATATCTTCTAGATTTTGGGTAGGAAAGATTTCTTAGGTAGACGTAAAAAGGCATTAACAGAGAAAAAATAATGAAATCTACTTTATCAAAATTGAAACCTTTTGCTCTTCAAAAGATGTTGAGGAAATGAAAATGCAGGTCACAGAGTGGGAGGAAATAGTCACAGTGCATAGACCTGGAGATACACTTTAGGTACTATATATAAAACATATAAATAAGGACTACAAATAAAAATACACACAACTCAATAAAACATGAATAAACTTCCTGAGCGGTTACTTTACACAAAAAAGAAATATGGATGGCCAGTGAACACATGCTAAGATGCTAATGTTTTCATCATACATCAGGATATACAAATGGAAAACACCATGAGGTAGCAGTCATGGTTAAAATGAAAAGTCTGACAATACTATGTATTGACAATACTAAGAGGATTTGGAACAACAGGAATTCTTATACAGTGCTTCTGGGAGTGTAAAATGGTGAAACTATTTTGAAAAACAATTTTGCAGTTTTTCATGAAGTTAAATATACAGCCACCCTGTAGCCCAGCAACTTTGCTTCTAAGCATTTGCCAAAAAGCAATGAAAATCCTCATCCACAAATGGATGTGTACAAATATTTTCATAGCATTTTTATATGCAATAGTCCGAACTTGGAAATGACTCAGTTGTCCATCAAGGGTTGAATGAATAGACAAATTGTGGCATATGAATAAAATGGACAATTACAGAACAATAAAAAAGCACAAACTACTAATAAAGACAGCAACATACATAAATTAAAAAAAAAACCATTGTGTGGAGCGAAAGAAGCTAGAAACCTACTGTATGTGTCCGTTTATACGAAATTCGACAACATACACAACTAATCCACAGCGTGAGAGAGATCAATGGTTGCCAGAGGATAGAGTGGGGAGTGTGTGTATTGGGGCGATTGTAATTGGGCACAAAGGACTTTACTGATGTAACGGAAATGTGGTATGTCTTGACGGGGTGTTAGATGGATGCATACAAAATATTTGTACATGTACACAGACGAGGGGAAGAGAGCACCCCTCACTTGCTCATCCACCTGGGTGGCGCTGCCGCCTCTCTCCCCACCTCTAACCCTCACAGTCCGCGGGCCCCTCCCAGCATCTCTGTCTCTCAAGCTCTACTCCCCTCTAATCCATGGCTGGACCCTGGAGGGATCCCTGCTGTCTGGGTGGGGGTCCCTCCAAGGCGCAGGCAGCTGATTTGGGAGGGGATCCCAGGAGGCACAATGGGGAGGGGAGAACAAGGTGGGGAGAGTCTGAATCACAGCTGGTGGGGGGCTGCGGCTCGCCGCCCGGCCCATCTCTGGAACCGTGTTGGGGGTGCTGACTCTGCCGCTAGAGGGGGGCCGGGCATTTATCCGCCCACGCCCGTCCCTCCCTGTGAGGGGCGCTCCTGGATAAACTGAAACAGACCAGGCTCCCCGCGCTGCCCTGCCCTGGCCGGGGCTGGTCTCGCCCCAGGACCCTGGAGCCGCGGAGGGGGAGTGATCAGGGCGCAGGTGAACGCAGAGGTGGTGAGGAGACCTGGGCGCGCCAGCGCCTTTTTCAGCCATCCGTCGTCGTCCTCGTGCCCCATGTGCCTCTCCCTTCCCCCTCCTCCCTGTAAGGCGGCTGAACTGGTCTTCCCAAAAGGAAAACCTGTGTCAACGCCCTGCCTTAAACTGTAGAGTCGCAACTCTTGGCCTTGGGAGGGTGGCCTCCAGCATGGGGTATGACTTGGAGCGGCTTCTCTGGCTTTGACCCTGGATGACATGGAGACGGCGCTTTCCTCCTCTTCAGACATCCCAAACTTCCAGTGTGTGAGGCAGCCCTGAAGATGCCTCTGAATGGTCCCTGACCCTCCATACTCACTTCCTTTGAGTTTGCCTGGATTACTGACTCAATTCTAACTACTATGCCAAAGGGACGGGAAAACCCTGGGTGCTCAACTCAGTGCTCCTTTGGAACTGTCTGCTCAGGAGGAAGCCAGCTGTCAGGTCCTGAAGCAGCCCTTTGGAGACACCCTGTGAGTAAGGTTGGAAGCAGATACTTCTTCCTGGAGTCAAGCCTGAGTTGACTGCAGCCTGGGGGCCACCTTGATTGTAGCTTTGTGGGAGATCCTGAGCCTGAGCTGATGGCCATAGATGGAGCCACTCCCACAGAAGCTGTGAGATAGTAAATGTTTATTGCTTTCAGCAGCCACAAGTTTTGGGGTGGTTATGCAACAATAGATAGCTAAGATGCTCAGTCCCCAGGGTCATCTGGGGTGTTGTGATTTCAGAGCTCCAAGGTACTGAGGCCCCCCAGCTAGGAGGAAGCCCTGCCTCTGCAAGGACCTGAAACGGCTTTACCAGCAGTGCCCGCCCATTATAGATAGCCAAACACTGTCTGCACTCCAACCAGCAAGGCACCTCCAACTTCACACTAAATGCATAATTTGCTGCAAGTTAAACTAATGGAAATAGAGTAATTATGTTGACTTTAAAAATACTTTCAGATACATACATAATTACATATTTGATAATATAATTCGTTACTATTGCATTTCACAAGGGACCCAAGGGAGAAGAGGCTGAGGCAGGAAAGTCAGAGAGAAGATGCTGAAGGAGGTGGGAGGGAGGCCTCGGAAACCTGTTGACCCTTCATAGGGGGTGGAACCCAGGCCACCTTTCCAGGGGGGCAATTTCATAACATATATCAAAAGCCTTAAAAATGGCCATATCCTTTGACCTGATGAGACCAGAAATCTATCATAAGGAAATCATCAGAGATGAAGACAAAGATCTATGTGCAGTTTGTCATCGGAGATTCATTTATGGCAGCCACCCGGTGGGGACATCTATGTGTCTAGCAATGGAGGATCAGCTAAATAAATTAGGACTGAAAAATAATGATGATGGCATATCGTGGCCATCAAATGAAACCTTCCAAAGTAATTTATGTTGGGAAAAATGCTTATAAATAAGCATTTATAAGAGCTAGAGAAAAAAGCAGCATATAAATCTGGCTGTAAAGTACATTCCAACTTTTCTTTATATATACATGGGACTAATAAAACTCGGAAGGATGCATGTAAAAATACCAATGGCTGTTATCGTTGGTGGGGGAATTTTAATTTTCTTTTCTGTTTTTATGCTTTCCAAATTTTCTGCAATGAATATCTAATAATATATTAATTTAAACGTTTAAATGGATGTAGGTGAGCAAAACGTTTCATGCCCCCTCACACTGTGAGGTGACTTCCCAGATAACCTTTAGAATCGAGCTCTGATCTAAGGATCTCCTGGTCCACATTCAAGTATTCTTGTTCTGGTCGGGGCACAGGCTGCCAGTCATCTCCTATGATCCCATTGCCCCTTCTTCCTTAGTTGCAGAGTGCCAATGTGGTTGGCATGTCCATCTGTCCGCCTAAGGTATATTACTTACCCTTCTCTTTTTTTGAGGTAGTTACTATTATCATCTACATTTTACATACACAGTGAGGTTAAATAACTTACTTAAGGCCAGTTGCTAGTAAGTGACAGAGCAAGGATTCAAACCTAGGGAGTCTGACTTCAGACTCTATGCCTATGACCACCATAATATTATGTGAGAACACACGATCCAAGAGGTGGGACAATTTGAGCCCGGCTCTGGCCAGAGGCCATACTCCACAACAAATATTTGTTGAGCGGTAATTATGATTTTTTTTCATTTTCATTTTTATTTTAGATTTGGGGGTACACGTGCAGGTTCGTTACCAGGGTATATTGCATGGTGCTGGGGTTTGGTCTTATGTTGACCCCATCACCAGATAGTGAACATGGCGCCCAATAGAAGTTTTCAGCCCTTGCCCCGCTCCCTCAATCCCTCCTTTTGGAGTCCCCAGTGTCTAATGTTCCCATATTTATGTCCATGTGAATCCAGGATTTAGCTCCCATTTATAAGAGAACCTGTGATACTTGGTTTTCTGTTTCTGCATGAATTCGCTTAAGACAATGGCCTCCAGCTGCATCCCTGCTATTCCAAAAAGACATGGTTTTGTTCTTTTTTAAGGCTGACTAGTATTTCATGGTGAAATGTGAGTGGGAGTTATGGGTGCAGCTCCCAGGGAAGCTCTTAGATGACAGCTTTTGCAGTTGGCAGGAGCCTCTTTGCCCTCCCTCTTCTTTTTTTCCTTTGTGCCTATAATGGGACTGTGATTGCTAGAGTTCCAGCAGAGCTCCAGCTAGAGCTGTGTCATGTTCATGAAACAACCTTTGGGATGAACTCATGTGTTGTGGATGATAGAACAAACATGAAGTGGGAGCCTGGGACACTGACAAAATTGTGCATGAACCTACCATAGAAGCCCTGAAATTCTTAAATCCAGAATTTTCTTACATGAGGGAAAAATAAATCTTTCTTTAAGCCACTATCTTTCAGATTTCAATTAGTAGCTAATTTATTTCCTAACAGACACACTGAGCGAGGGTCAAAGACGGAAGACGATTCCACAGGAATCCTATAAAATGTGTAAAAAAACTTCTCTTGGAGCAAGGAAGAAGATCTAAGATTCCTCAAGACCCCAAGTTTCTCTGACCATAACCTGGGCCATAACCCAGATGATTAGAGTATGTGGAGCAGCAGGAAATATCAACAGAACTGAGACCCTTCCATGTCCCCACCCCACCATTTACCTTCAGCCTCCTCCCTGGCTTCTAGTGCTGCCCACAGTGTGAAAGGCACAGGGTGGAGCATAAGTTGGTTAAGGCTCCCAGTCTGGAAGCTGAACCTGACAGTAACTCTTCTGTTCCTGTTTGACTAATCAACTCCCAGGGAGGCAGTCAATCAAGGGAGTGGTGATGCCAGCAGACAAAGGGAGTCTTGCCTGGTAGTGATGGGCCACCCTTTCCATTAAATTTTAAATTTGAAAGAGATCTTAGAGGGCTTCTAGTCCAACTCTCTTTTTGATACTCAACTCCCTTTTCAGTGACCACCAGTAACACTCACAATAAAATCTTAATCATCAATAGCATCCTCATCAGCATCATCACCACAATCACTATTATCATCATTATCATCATCACCACCATCACTGTCATCATTACTCCCTTGGATGGAGCACCTGGTTTGTTCCAGGCACAGACTGTGTTTTTACATGCTTGATTGTACTACATTCTTACAATAATGTGATGATGAAGATATTGATTCCAATTTACAGAGAAGGAAACTGAGGTTCAGAAAATGTCAAGTGGCCCAAGGCATCACAGATAATATGCAGAAGAGGGAGAGTTTCATCCAAATCTGTTTGATAACAAAGGCTAACCTGTTTATAACACCTTGTAATTTTAAAAACTGATCTGTGCTTGCCCACCCCCACCAGGAAGCATGATCCGTCATTGGTCAGAACTGACAGAAAGCATTTGTCTTAGCAAAGTCAAACCAGCTTCCTTGTTGGTCTTACCCACATTCATGGTTCCTGGAGACCCCACAGAATGGTTCTAACCTCTGGTTCATGTGACGGTCCCCCTGAGGTTGGAGGCCAGAGTTTTCATCCACCTGAGCCTCTTTTTAGGATGGGCATCTGTTTCCTTTAACAGCATCTTGTATGAGTGACAACCCCTCATGCCTTATAACCCACAGCTTTCCAAGTCACCACCGTCTCTCTTGACTTCTGGGATCCCTCCTCCTAGGCTCTCTGATTCTATTGCAACCCTTTCCCTCACAACAGCCGCTTATCTACCAAACAGCTGCAGTGATTTCTTAAGATCGTGTAAATCAGATTGTGTCACTCTCCTACTCCTGCAATGAAAAGAAAAACTCAGCTCCCTGGACGGCTTATAGACCAAGGTTTCTCAAGCTCAGCACTCTTGACATTTTGGACCAGATAATTCCTTGTTGTGTGGGGCTGTCCTGTGCCCTGTAGGATGTTCAGTCAGTAGCACCCCTTCCCAGGTATGATAATCAAAATGTCTACAGGCATTACCAAGTATGCCCCGGTCATGGGGGCACCCTATACACCCTAAATATCGTCCTCCCACCAACCCCTTACACGTCTTGTATCTCTCTCCCACCACTCACTATGCTCCAGTCACACTAACCTGTCAATTGTTCCTTGAACACATCATACTGATCCTACCCTGGAGCCTTTGCATCTACCATTCTCGGTGACTGGAGCATTCTCTCGATAGTTATCAGCCAAGGTCACACCCTCATTTGATTCAGGTCTCTGCTCAAATGTTATCTCTTTAAAGAGGGATTTCCTGGCCATCCTTTCTAATACAGCCATCTCGTCTCCAGTGCCTTCCCATTAATCATTTTTTAATAGAACTTATTACTAATATATATTAAGAACATGTATAAAACAGACAATATTGCATATTATAATATGCATATAATACACATTACATTATATCATGCATTATAATATGTATTATATGTGTATTATTATATATATCATATGCATGATATAACATATATTATAATATGTATAATATGTATTATAATTATATAAATATATTTATATGATAATATATAAATATATCTATTATTAATATATTATGTACAAATATACTATTGATTATAAATATTATATATTATATAATTATATATTTATACCATTGTATAGAGATATATGTTATATATTATATATTTATATAATTTATATATAAATATACATGTACATTTATAATTTAAATAGATATATTTATAAAATTATAATGATAAACATATTATACATATTATAATGTAAATTATGTTATACATTATATTACAATATATGTTATGCATATTATATACATTTATAATAGGATGTTATATTATGTATTTATATATAATTATATACATATGTTTATATAATTATATATATAAGGAATATACATAATTATATATATGGATATATATATAATTATATATATTTACATAAAGAACTGTAGCTGACCCTTCAGTAACCACTCTCCCAGACATAGTTATTACATAATTATATAAATATATTTATATATAAAACATATATAAACATGTATGTTTATATATTTAATATATAAATATGTATGTTTATATATGCATATATAACATTACATATTATATATAATGTATATGTAGTGTATAAATATATGCTATATAAATATATGTCATATATTTATATATGACATATATTTATAGATGTTATATGTAAAACATTTATAAAACATATATAAATATATGTGTTACATCAGGGATATGTAAATTGAAGATATCATGAAATGGCAGACATGGCTAAAATTAAGAAGTCTGATGGGTCGGGCGCGGTGGCTCACGCCTGTAATCCCAGCACTTTGGGAGGCCGAGGCGGGTGGATCACGAGGTCAAGAGATTGAGACCATCCTGGTCAACATGGTGAAACCCCGTCTCGACTAAAAATACAAAAAATTAGCTGGGCATGGTGGTGCGTGCCTGTAGTCCCAGCTACACAGGAGGCTGAGGCAGGAGAATTGCCTGAATCCATGCGGCGGAGGTTGCGGTGAGCCGAGATCGCGCCATTGCACTCCAGCCTGGGTAACAAGAGCGAAACTCACTCAAAAAAAAAAAAAAAAAAGAAGTCTGACAATACCAAGGTGAGGAGGATGTGGAGCAGCTGGAATGCTCATCACTGCTGACAGGAGTGCAAAGTGATACAACTATTTTGGAAAATAGTTCAGCAGTTTCTATATACAACCACCTATAGCCCAGCAACTTCACTTCTAAGTGTTTACCAAAAAGTACTAACCAATCTGTGTGTGTGTGTGTGTGTGTGTACGTGTGCACATGCAGTATTACATGTCTATATCTCACAGATGTAAACTCCATGAGAACAGGGACTTTGCTGATATTCTTTATTATTCTTTCTCCAGTCATTAGAACCTAATGATAACTTTACTAAATGAATCCATGTGAGCTGGTTCTCATGCCCTTCTCAATCTAAAGTGCTCACACTTTAGACAAGGTTCAGCTTATCCATGACCATCTGGGTTTGTTCCTCAGAACAAACCCAGATGTTTTGTTCTGAGGAACAAAACCTCTCAGTTCCTGAGAGGTCTGAGCCTCTCAGTTGCGTAAGACTCTCACTTCCCTTTTTCTAGACTCCATACCTGTATTAACATGCCCTAAAAGGCAGCAAGATGTGCAGGGAAGTTGTTGGCTCATAATGGTGCTAATGATAGCAAGCTTGAATGGTTGTTGGGAGGACAAATCTCATGTGAGTACTAAGCACGTGGTAATCACTCAATAACTGGGGTATTACCATTATTATTGTTCTCGCTGTTGTTATTAAGCTAGCTAGGTTTTAAGACCCCCTATCTCCTGGGAAGAGCCTTGGCTGGGAAGGGACTGGCCTGCGGGTGGGGAGAGCAGCAAAGAGACAAGTGCCATGAGGGACACCCCTCCAGGGTCCACCCTGAGCTCCCCTCCCAATGCCTGGCTCCCTTCCCGACCTGTACCTTGATTTGTTTTTCTCATCAGCTCAGAGCCTTGCCTTGCATGCTAAATTCACATTTACATTAAAATCCCATCCTGTGAGTCTGGCTCAGACTCCAGCCTGTGGGGATCTTCTTCCAACCCCAGTCTGGCAATCGAAGTGCTGGCTCTTCCTCCAAGAACCTGTCATCTGAAATCTGAGAGCTTCCTCACTCCCCAGTCAACTTACCACTAAGCCGACATTTCCTGGGCAGCAGGGATTGTAGCTGACCCTTCAGCAGCCACTGTCCCAAGCATCTATCTCCTCTCTTTTAACTGAAGTGTTGAGATTATTTATAGTTTTTGAAGCAAGTTTATTAAGGCATAATTTATACAAAAAAGTCACCTTTGTGTTGTACAGTTTTATGAATGTTGACAATGGCATATTATCACTACAATAAACCACTACAATCGACATGTAGTCAGTCCTCTCCCCTGACCCTCAGCCGCTGGCA
This sequence comes from Aotus nancymaae, assembly GCF_030222135.1. Classification (NCBI taxonomy): domain Eukaryota; kingdom Metazoa; phylum Chordata; class Mammalia; order Primates; family Aotidae; genus Aotus; species Aotus nancymaae. The sequence continues at coordinate 26,348,642 of NW_026988467.1, forward strand.
TCCACCAGTCTGTTTGTAATTCCGCCAATTTTGCCTTTCCTAGAATTACAGCAGTTGCATTTGACAGAATTATTTACATGGCTAAGTTTAAATAGACTAGCTTGCTTTTTATTTTCTTTTTGTCACATCTCTGTTGTTTCTCTTTTCCAGCCTTCTTTTGTATCAATTAAGTAATTTTTATGATTCCATTTTGTCTCCATTATTGACTTACTAGTAATCTCTCCTTTTTTTTTGTTTATAATGATTGCTTTAGCATTTACAGTTTCCATCTTTAAGTTACTACAGTCCCACCTCATATGATATTGTACTTCTTCACCTGTAGAGCAATGTAGCATTCTCCCTTCCTCCCTCTTGTCTCTTGTATCACTGTTGCCATAAGCTGTACTTAATGCATGTGTTACAAATCTCCAATACGTTGTTACTATATTCTCTTTCAATAGGCAATTATCTTTGAAAGAGATGACAATGACAAAAATATTTCATGTTTTCTCACCATTTCCGGTGTCCTTTTCTGTGGATAGCACCAAATTTCTATTAGATATTATGGTCCATCTGCATGAAATCCCAGCACTTTGGTAGGCCAAGGTGGGCAGATCACAAGGTCAGGGATTTCAGATCAGCCTGACCAACGTGGTGAAACCGCATCTCTACTAAAAAAACACAAAAATTAGCCGGGCGTGGTGGTGCGCGCCAGTAATCCAGGCTACTCAAGAGTCTGCCGCAGGAGAATCGTTTGAACCCGGGAGGCGGAGGTTACAGTGACCTGAGATCGTGCCATTGTACTCCAACAGAGCGAGACTCTGTCTCAAAAAAAAAAAAAAAAAAAGTTCTTTTAACATTTTCTGTAATGCAAGTCAACTTCTGTTGATCTGAAAAATTTATTTCACATTTGCCTTTGAAAGAGAATTTTTCTGAGTGTAGAATTATTGGTTGAAAGGATTTATACATATATGTTTAAAGATAACCCTCCATTTTCTTTGAGACTACAGAGTTTCTGATGAGAAGTTATCTATAATTCTGTATGTAATTTTTCTTTTTCTCTGGCTGCTTTCAATATTTTTAATCTCTAATTTACAGCAGCTTAAGTGTGATGTTTCTAGGTGGTGTATATGTGTGTTTCCTATGGAGTTCTCTGAACTTCTTCGATTTATGGCATGCTTATTAAATTTGGAAAATTCTCAGCAATTCTATCTATCTATCTATCTATCTATCTATCTATCTATCTATCTATCTATCTACCATCTCACTATATCTTTCTGTTAATCTTCTGGAACCCCAGTTATATGTATGTTAGACCACAGTTTTTGGATGCTTTTTTTTTCACCATTTTTCTTTTTTTTTTTTCAGTTTACATAATTTCTACTTATTAACCTATTTTCCATTCTACTGATTCTTCTTCTGTTGTATAGTGTGTTAATAAACCCATCAAAGCAATTCTTTATCTTTGATCATGTTTTTTAAAAATTTTTCTTGCATTTCCATTTGGATTCTTTTTTTCAAGTTTCCTTCATTTCTGAGTTTTCTTGTCCATTCAAGCACTTTTTCCATGTCTCTAACTAGATTATTAGCATAATTATTTTAATATAATTATTTTGAAACCTCTGTCTAAACATTCCAACCTCTGGGTCATCTTTGAATCAGGTTCTGTGACTGCTTTCCTCTTGTCAATAAGTTGTTTTCCCTTGCCGTTTTTTATCTCATAGTTTTTAAATAAATTCTGAACATTGTGAACATGACAGTAGAGACTGAGGTAAGCAGTATTTATGCCCAGAAATGAACACATCTATTCTTCCCTCAAGACATTATTGTGATGATTTGAGTCACCTCTAGTGAAGAGTTGAGTTTAGCTGAGTTTTGTTTGTGCTACACTCTCAGTGCACCCAGGTTTCAAATTCCTTCAGTAATGTTTTTTCTTCCACCTTAGTCTCGTGTTTGAGGCCCTTAGGAATTCCGGACACATCGTAGCTCACAACTCCATCTGTAATAACTCATTAAAAAATCTGGCTGTTTTCTTCGTTTCAGTTTTTATGGTGGCTGCATCTTCACTAAAGCTCTCTAAGTGTGAAATCATTTATGTTTCCCTCTCTCCTCAAAGCGACTGGTCAGCATTTGAAATTTCATTCCCCTGTTTTATTTTGTATTTAAAATTTTTTTTTTGATTACTGCCATACACGTTATCACAAATATAGTGCCCTAAAATGACACTCATTTATTATTTTGCATTTTGGCGGGTTGTAAGTTTGGGCACTGTGGGCTCAGCTTTTCTTTGTGCTAATAGTTTTTATATAATTTTTAAAAATCAGCCATTGTTTCTTCGAATGTTTCCCATAGTCTTTTTCTGGGACTTCAGTTGCATGTGTTAGATCTCCTGATGGTGTCCCATGGGTCACTGAAACTCCGTGAGTTCTTTTTCCTTACAGTCATATTTTCTCTTGGTGCTTCTGTTTGGATAGTTTCTATTTTTCTTCATCAGGCACATTCATCTTTATTCTGTAATGTCTAATCTATTGTTAATATTACTTAGTAAAATTTTCATATTAAATACTATATTTTTCAATTGCTGAGCTTCTTATGATCATTTCTCTCATTAGTGTTTGGTAGTTTTCTGCAAACAGATATTGTGCATATTTTGTTAGATTTATACCTCAATATTCCAATTTTTTGTGCTGTTGTGATGGTATTATTTTTCTAACTTTAATTTCAGGCTGCGTGCAGTGGCTCGTGCCTGTAATCCTAACACTTTGGGAGGCCGAGGCAGGTGGATCACTTAAGGTCAGGAGTTTGAAACCAGCCTGGCCAACATGGTGAAACCCCATCTCTACAATAAATACAAACAAATTAGTTGGGCGTGGTGGCTGGTGCCTATAATCCCAGCTACTCAGGAGGCTGAGGCAGAAAAATGGCTTGAACCTGGGAGGCAGAGGTTGCAGTGAGCCAAGGTTGCACTACTATACTCCAGCCTGGGTGACAGAGCGAGACTCCATCTCAAAAAAAAAAAAAAAAATTCAATTGTTCATCGTTGCTATATAGGAAAGTAATTGACTTTTATATTGACCTTGTATCCTGAAATGCTACTACACTCATTTGCTCATTCTAGAACATTTTTTATTTAAGATTCTGTGGGATAGTCTACAGACAATTACGTGATTTGCAAATAAAGACAGTTTCATTTATCCATTTCCAAAATGTATGCTTTCTATTCTTTTTTCTTGTCTGATTGTACTATCAGTTCCAGTATGATGTTGAATAGAAGTAGTGAGAGGAGACATCCTTGCCTTGTTTCCAGTCTTCTGAAGAAAGTGTCTAGTTTGTTACTATTTAGCATGATAATATCTGTGGGGTTTCTTTTCTTTTTTCTTTTTATTTGGTAGTTGTTCTTTATAAAGTTGAAAACGTTTCCACCTATTCTCAGTTTTCAGAGTTTTTCATCAGAAATAGGTGTTGGATTTTGCCAAATGGGTTTTCTACACCAATGATCTAATCATATAGTTTTTCTTCCTTTTTTATTTTTTAGAGACAGGGCCTCACTCTTTCACCCAGGCCAGAGTGCAGTGGCTTACTGCAGCCTTGAACTTCTGGGTTCAAGTTATCCTCCTGCCTCAGCCTCCAGAGTAACTGGGACTACAGGTGCATGCCACCATACTCAGCTAAATTTTCTTGTATTTTTGTAGAGATGGGATCTTGCTATGTTGCCTAAGTTGGTCTCATTTGTCTCAAACTCGTAGCCTCAAGCAATCCTCCTACCTTCACTTCCCAAAGTGTTGAGATTACAGGCATGAGCCACTCTGACTGACCTATTTTTTCTCCTTTAGCCTATTGATATGGCAGATTACACTGATTGATTTTTTAATGTATATGACTGGAATAATGCCTACTTGGTCATGATACATAGTTTATTTTATACATTGTTGGATTTGATTGGCTAATTTTTTAAATACATTGTTGGATTTGATTTGCTAATAATTTTTGAGGATTTTTGTGGACACATTCATGAGAGATACTTATTTTTAGTTTTCCTTTCTTGTAATGTTCTTTTTTTTTGGAAATTGCTACAGTTTCATTACCTATTTATACCTCTGTGGGAGTATATATATATATTTTAAATTGTATTTTAGGTTCTGAGGTACATGTGCAGATCATGCAGGATTGTTTCATACAATCATACACGGCAAGGTCTTTTGCTGCCTCCATCCCCCCGTCACCTATATCTGGTATTTCTCCCCATGTTATCCCTCCCCAACCTCCCTGCTCCCCACTATCCCTCCCTTAGCCCCCCCACAACAGATCCCAGTATGTGATGCTCCCCTCCCTGTGCTTACGTGTTCTTATTGTTCAGTACCCACCCATGAGTGAGAACATGTGGTGTTTGGTTTTCTGTTCCTGTGTCAGTTTGCTGAGAACGATTGTTTCCAGATTCATCCATGTTCCCACAAGGAACATGAACTCATCCTTTTTTATGGCTGCATAGTATTCCATGGTGTATATGTGCAACATTTTCTTTGTCCAGTCTATCATTGATGGGCATTTGGATTGGTTCCAAGTCTTTGCTATTGTAAACAGTGCTGCCATGAACATACGTGTGCATGTGTCTTTATAATAGAACGATTTATAATCCTTTGGGTATATACCCAGTAATGGGGTTGCTGGATCAAATGGAATTTCTGTTTCTAGATCCTCGAGGAATCACCACACTGTCTTCCACAATGGTTGAACTAATTTACACTCCTACCAACAGTGTAAAAGTGTTCCTTTTCCTCCACATCCTCTCCAGCATCTGTCTCCTGATTTTTTAATGATCACCATTCTAACTCGTGTGCGATGGTATCTCAATGTGGTTTTGATTTTCATTTCTCTAATGACCAGTAATGATGAACATTTTTCATATGTTTGTTGGCCTTGTAAATGTCTTCTTTTGAAAAGTGTCCGTTCATATCTTTTGCCCATTTTTGAATGGGTTTGTTTGTTTTTTTCTTGTAAATCTGCTTTAGTTCTTTGTAGATTCTGGATATTAGGTCTTTGTCAGATGGGTAGATTGCAAACATTTTTTCCCATTCTGTTGGTTGCCAGTTCACTCTAATGATTGTTTCTTTTGCTGTGCAGAAACTGTTAAGTTTAATTAGATCCCATATGTCTATTTTGGCTTTTGTTGCCTTTGCTTTTGGTGTTTTAGTCATGAAGTCCTTGCCTATGCCTATATCTTGAATGGTTTTGCTTGGGTTTTCTTCTAGGATTTTTATGGTGTTAGGTTTTATGTTTAAATCTTTAATCCATCTGGAGTTAATTTTAGCATAGGGTGTAAGGAAGGGGTCCAGTTTCTGCTTTCTGCAGATGGCTAGCCAGTTTTCTCAACACCATTTATTAAACGGAATCCTTTCCCCATTGCTTGTTTTTGTCAGCTTTGTCAAAAATCAGATGGTTATAGATGTGTGATGTTTCTTCTGAGGCCTCTGTTCTGTTCCATTGGTCTATATCTCTGTTTTGGTACCAGTACCATGCTGTTTTGATTACAGTAGCCTTGTAGTATAGTTTGAAGTCAGGTAGTGTGATGCCTCTAGCTTTGTTCTTTTTGCTTAGGTTTGCCTTGGCTATGCGGGCTCTCTATTGGTTTCATATGAAGTTTAAAGTGTTTTTTTCCAGTTCTGTGAAGAAGGTCAATGGTGGCTTGATGGGGATACATTGAATCTATAAATTGATTTGGGCAGTATGGCCATTTTCATGATATTGATTCTTCCTAACTATGAGCATGGAATGTTTTTCCATCTGTTTGTGTCCTCTCTTATTTCCTTGAGCAGTGGTTTATAGTTGTCCTTGAAGAGGTCCTTCACATCCTTTGTTAGTTGTATTCCTAGGTATTTTATTCTCTTTGTAGCCATTGTGAATGGGATTTGGCTCTCTGTTTGTCTGTTATTGGTGTATAGGAATGCCTGCAATTTCTGCATATTGATTTTGTATCTGGAGACTTTCCTGGAGTTGCTTATCAGATTAAGAAGATTTTGGGCTGAGATGATGGGGTCTTCTAAATATACAATCATGTCATCTGCAAATAGAGACAATTTGACTTTCTCTTTTCCTAATTGAATACTCTTTATTTCCTTTTCTTGCCTGATTGCTCTGGCTAGAACTTCCAATACTATATCAAATAGGAATGGTGAGAGAGGGCATCCTTGTATAGTGCCAGTTTTCAAAGGGAATGCTTCCAGTTTTTGCCTGTTCAGTATGATATTGGCTGTGGGTTTGTCATAAATAACTTTTATTATATTGAGATACGTTCCATCAGTTTATTGAGAGTTTTTAGCATAAAGGGCTGTTAAATTTTGTCAAAGACCTTCTCTGCATCTATTGAGATGATCATGTGGTTTTTGTCTTTGGTTCTGTTTATGTGATGGATTACATTTATAGACTTGCATATATTGAACCAGCCTTGTATGCTCAGGATAAAGCCTAACTTGATCATGATGGATAAGCTTTTTGATGTGCTGTTGCATTCGGTTTGCCAGTATTTTATTGAAGATTTTTGCATCCATGTTCATCATGGATATTGGTCTGAAGTTTTCTTTTTTAGTTGAGTCTCTGCCATGTTTTTGTATCAGGATGATGGTGGTGTCATATAATGAGTTAGGGAGGATTCCTTCTTTTTGTATTGTTTGGAATAGTTTCAGAAGGAATGGTACCAGCTCCTCTTTGTACATCTGGTAGAATTCGGCTGCAAACCTGTCTGGACCTGGACTTTTTTTGGTTGGTAGGCTATTAATTGCTACCTCAACTTCAGATCTTGTTATTGGTCTATTCAGGGATTCAACTTCTTCCTAGTTTAGTCTTGGGAGGGTGTAAGTATCCAGGGATTTATCCATTTCTTCCAGATTTGCTGGTTTATGTGCATAGAGTTGTTTGTAGTAATCTCTGATGGTGGTCTGTATTTCTGTGGCTTTGGTGGTGATATCTCCTTTATCATTTTTTATTGTATCTATTTGATTCTTCTCTCTTTTCCTTTTTATTAGTCTGGCTAGCAGACTGTTTATTTTGCTGATTTTTTTTTCCAAAAAACCAGCTCTTGGTTTTATTGATTTTTTGAAGGGTTTTTTGTGTCTCTGTCGACGTCAGTTCTGCTCTGATCTTAGCTATTTCTTGTCTTCTGCTAGCTTTTTAGTGTTTTTGATCTTGCTCCTCTGGCTCTTTCAATTTTGACAATAGGGTGTTGATTTTAGATCTTTCCTCACTTCTCATGTGGGCATTTATTGCAATAAATTTCCCCTAGATACTGCTTTAAATGTGTCCCAGAGATTCTGGTATGTTGTGTCTTCATTCTTATTGGTTTTGAAGAACATCTTTATTTCTGCCTTCATTTCACTGTTTATCCAGTCGATATTCAGGAGCAAGTTGTTCAGTTTCCATATAGTTGTGTGGTTTTGAGTGAGTTTTTTAATCCAGAGTTCTAACTTGATTGCATTGTGGTCTGATAGACTGTTCATTATGATTTCTGTTCTTTTGCATTTGCTGAGGAGTGATTTACTTCCAATTATGTGGTCAATTTTAGAGTAAGTGTGATGTGGTGCTGAGAAGAATGTATATTCTGTGGATTTGGGGTGGAGAGTTCTGTAGATGTATATTAAGTCCACTTGGTTAAGATCTGTGTTCAAGTCCTGAATATCCTTGTTAATTTTCTGTCTTGTTGATCTAATATTGACAGTGGAGTGTTAAAGTCTCCCACTATTATCGTGTGGGAGTCTAAGTCTCTTCATAGGTCATTAAGAACTTGCATTTTGTATCTGGGTGCTCCTGTATTGGGTGCATATATATATTGTTGAACTGAGCCTTTTACCATTATATAATGCCCTTCTTTGTCTCTTTTGATCTTTGTTGGTTTAAAGTCCATTTTATCAGAGACTAGGATCACAACCCTGTTTTTTGTTCTCTCCATTTACTTGGTAAATCTTCTTCTATTCCTTTATTTTGAGTCTATGTGTGTCTTTACATGTGAGATGAGTCTCCTGAATACAGCACACTGATGGGTCTTGACTTTTTATCCAGTTTGCCAGTCTGTGTCTTTTGATTGGGACATTTAGGCTGTTTACATTTAATGTTAATATTGTTATGTGTGAATTTGATCCTGCCATTTTGTTACTGGCTGTTTTTTTTGCCCGTTAGTCAACGTGGCTTCTTCATTGTATCATTCGTCTTTACCATTTGGTATACTTTTATAATGGCTGGTACTGGTTGTTCCTTTTCATGTTTAGTGCTTCCTTTAGAAGTTCCTGTAAGGCAGGTCTGGTGGTGACAAAGTCTCTCAGTAGTTGCTTGTCCGTAAAGGATTTTATTTCTCCTTCGCATATGAAGCTTAGTTTGGCTGGATATAAGATTCTAGATTGGAAGTTATTTTCTTTAAAGACATTGAATATTGGCCCCCACTCTCTTCTAGCTTGTAGGGTTTCTGCCCAGAGATCGATCCGTTGTGAGTCTGATGGGCTTCCCTTTGTAGGTGACCCGACCTTTCTCTCTGGCTTCCCTTAGCATTTTTTCCTTCATTTCAACCCTGGTGAATCTGAGATTATGTGCCTTGGGGTTGCTCTTCTTGAGGAATATCTTTGTGGTGTTCTCTGTAATTCCTGGATTTAAATGTTGGCCTGCCTTGCTAGGTTGGGGAAGTTCTCCTGGATAATATCCTGGAGAGTGTTTTCCAGCTTGGATTAATTCCCCCTGTCACGTTCAGGTACACTGATCAAGCGTAGATTAGGTCTTTTCACATAATCCCATATTTCTTGGAGACTTTGTTCATTTCTTTTTACTCCTTTTTTCTCTAGTGTTGCCTTCTCATTTTATTTCATTGAGTTGATCTTCAGTCTCTGATATCCTTTCTTCTGCTTGGTCCATTCGGCTATTGAAACTTGTGTGTGCTTCACAAAGTTCTCGTGCTATGTTTTTCAGCTCCATTAAGTCATTTATGTTCTTCTCTCAGCTGGTTATTCTAATTAGCATTTCATCTAACCTTTTTTCAAGGTTTTTAGTTTCTTTGTATTGGGTTAGAACATGTTCCTTTAGCTCAGAGAAGTTTGTTATTACCCATCTTCTGAAGCCTGCTTCTGTCAATTCATCAAACTCATTCTCCATCTTGTTTTGTTCCCTTGCTGGTGAGGAGTTGTGATCCCTTGAAGGAGGAGAGGCATTCTGGTTTTTGATGGTTTCATCCTTTTTGTGGTGGTTTCTTCCCATCTTCGTAGATTTATCTAGCTGATCTCAGGGAGCCGCTTGATGATGCAGTCTGTCCCTTGTCTGCCTGTAGAGGCACTGCTTGGTTGCCAAGGACTCAGTCCAGCTGCTAAGTAGGCTTCCTGTGTCTTGTTTGGAGACACAATCACTTGCTTTCTGCGTCTCTCTCACTGGGAGCTGGGCACTGGAGCTGTTTCTATTCAGCCATCTTGGCAGATGTCCCAGAGTATATTTTCTGTAGGTTGTTTCTAAAGAAGTTCCTTTAAAGATTTCAATAGATGATATAGAATCTTTACTTCTTTATTTCAGTTCAATCAAACTCAGGTAACAATTATTGAAGCCTCTCAGATCCAGGGGCTGTAATCCCAGCTACTGGGAGGCTGAGGCAGGAGAATTGCTTGAACCTGGGAGGCAGATGTGGTGGTGAGCCAAGATCATGCCACTGCACTCCAGCCCTGGCAACAGCTTTTTGAGGTGCTCTGGGTCCAAAGAAGAATGCCAATTCTGCTTTCTCTTAAATAAATCTCCCACTGCCTTGGTAGGAAGAGATAAGAAGGTCAAAAATCTCTTGTAATGTTCTTTACCTGGATTTGTTATTAGAGTAGTGTTGACCTCATTGTGGAATTTTAATATTATATTTAATGTCATACTAAGTAAAGAAAAATATTAAATTATTAGCATAAATTTTACTGTTCACCTTTATATTATATAATGTCAATTTTAAATTCAAGTGTAAGAGTGTTTAACACATACGTAGGATCTTCAGAATCACACAAACTGTATTTTGTAGCCTGTTGTAGACATGTATTTAATTCCTACCAGAATGGTGGAAGAGCTGCATAAAACCAACTCAGCTGTGCTGATTTCACTTCTTGATGTATGCATTTTCTACCCACACTCTACATTTGGCTTAATGATGAACAAGGAGGGACGGAAAGGAACTACTGTTGCCCTGTCTTTCCCTTGGGTTCTAGGTCATCATTTTCAGCCTAAGCAGTTGGCTAATGCAAGGAAGTAACACAGGTGAGAAAGGGTGTGCTAGGGTTTCTCAGGCACACATTCTTCATGCTTCTGAGAAGGCCATGGCTTTCTTTCTGTGTTGGACATAAGCTCTGGTTCCAGTGGAAAGCATGGCCTCTCAGGGCTGTCCGTGACCCTGGATATTCAATCATAAGGTGTAACATACTTACCTTATTCTTACTTTAAAAAGATTGTGACAAAATATATATAACCTAACATTTACCATTTCAACCATGTTTACATATACAGTTCAGTGACTTAGGAGCATTCATATTGTTATGCAACCATCACCACCACAAAGCTTCAGAAGTTTTTCCATTTTCCCAAGCTGAAACTTCATACTCATTCAAAAGTAACTCCCCATTCTGCCATCCCCCTAGTTCCTGGAAACCATCATTCTATTTTCTGTCTTTATGAATTTGATTACTCTAGGTACATCATACAAGTGGAGTCATACAGTATTTGTTCTTTGTGACAGGCACAAAGGACAGACATAAAGACAGTTCTTTGTATTTGTTCTTTGTTCTTTATTTCACTGAACATAATGTCCTTAAGGCTCATCCATGTCGTAGCAGTCTCAGTCCGTCACCAGGATGGAGTGCAGTGGCATGATCTTGGCTCACTACAACCTCCACCTTCCAGGTTCAAGTGATGCTCCTGCCTTAGCCTCCCCAGTAGCTGGGATTACAGGCAAGCACCACCATGCTCAGCTAATTTTTGTATTTTTAGTAGAGATGGAGAATCACCATGTTGGCCAGGATGGTCTTGATCTCCTGACTTCGTGATTTGCCCATCTCTGCCCCCCAGAGTGCTGGGATTACAGGTGTGAACCACTGTGCCCAGCCCCTCCTTCTTTTTAAGGCCAAATAGTATTCCATTGTATGTATATACTGCTTTTTGTTTATCTATTCATCTGTGGATGGACACTTGGACTATTTTCACCTTTTGACTATTCTGAATAATGCTGCAATGTGTACAAATATCTGTTTGAGTTGCTGCTTTCAATTCTTTTGGGTATATGCCCAGAAGTGGAAGTGTTGGATCATATGGCAATTCTATGTTTAACTTTTTGAGGAATTGCCATACTGTTTAACATTTCACATTCCTACCAATAGTGCACAGACATTCGAATTTCTTTATATCCTCACCACCACTTGTTATTTTCTTTCTTTTTCTAAAAAAATTAATAGACATATTTCCACAAGGTACAATGATACCTCATACTCACCTTTAGTATCTCTGAACTTCTAAGCCCCATGGGTGGCAGGGAACAGTGGGCACACACATAGCTTGCATCTCTTTAGCTTACAGGCATCCTCTGTCCCTTTGGACTTCACTTTTAAAACACAAGTTCAAAAATAAAATTGTTAAACATTTCAAAACTGTGATAATAGAACAGTAAACCAAGTGCGGGTATCTTCTAAGCACAAGGCCCTGTGCAAATGCACAGTGACATATGCAGGAAGCCCACTTGCTTCTGCTTTGCAGAGGAGAAAAGATGGAGATGGAGGCTGGGCCAGAGTGGCAAATGGAAAAAGAAGATCTAAAGTGCAGATGCCCCATTGCAGTCCCCTAAGGCCCTTTTTCTTATCTTCGCCACATCTCTGCCCATGTCCTAAATCCTGTCCACAGTGCTGTTACTCCTTCATTATCAGTCAAATCCTGCCAATCTCAGTTCAAATCAGATTTCACTAGGGAAATCTCTCCTGACTTTCCTGCCCCAAGGCATCCATTCTCAGAACCTTCTCAGTATAAATTTTCCACATCACCCATATGACAACTAGCTTGATCCTGACTCCTTTAAGTCAGTCATGTGTCTCCAACTAGATGTGAGACTCCTAGGGACAAGTCCTGTGTCTCTTGTGTCTGTAATACATCACTAGGACTGGAGAGCAAGACTTTCCCCTGGCTGTCTCATCCTCCCCTTCCACCTCACCCCACTGAGAATCCAGCCCAGTCAATCAGACCTCTCCAAGTCCTCCTCACTTGCCCACTTGCATGCTCTGGAATTTGTTATCCCTCAGCTGTGAATGCCTGTCCTTCTTGTCAGGGGCTGTCCAAATCCTACCATTTTCCAAGGTCTCACAAGATGCAGTAAATGTGGCATGGATTTGCAATTTACAAATACCTCATTCTAAATCCTGACTCTCTTACTTTCTGGATAGAAGGGCTGGGCATATTCAGAAAGTGGTATTCCTTCCTCAAGACTTTTTTATCTCATTTGTAAATCCAGGAGTTGATAATAACCGCTGTGAATGGGTTGTTGAAAAATGTAATGGGGGGTATTAATTTAATGGGAGAGATAACAGGACAGTATAATAAGTTAGTGCATGCCAATACATTTAAAACTTAGATTAAATGGACATCTTCCTAGAAAAATATAACTTACCAAAAGTGACTAAAAAGAAACAGAAAGTCTGCATAGTCCTAGGCTAATTAAAATAAATTAAATCAGAAGTTTAAAATTGTTCCATACAGAAAAATGCCATGCATAGATTGTTTTGTAGGTGACTTCTACCAAGCTTTCAGGGAACTTCTCATTCCAAACTTGTAGCAATTAGAAAAAAGAAGGCAATTCTCAAAGAATTTATAAGGCTACTGTAATCTTGATACTAAAACCCAGAAAAAGGTATTACAAGAAAGAAAGATTATAATTTAAATACTCCTCATGATCATAGTTGTAAAAGTCACAAACATGATTAATTGTTCCATACAGAAAAATGCCATGCATAGATTGTTTTGTAGGTGACTTCTACCAAGCTTTCAGGGAACTTCTCATTCCAAACTTGTAGCAATTAGAAAAAAGAAGGCAATTCTCAAAGAATTTATAAGGCTACTGTAATCTTGATACTAAAACCCAGAAAAAGGTATTACAAGAAAGAAAGATTATAATTTAAATACTCCTCATGATCATAGTTGTAAAAGTCACAAACATGATTATCACTGAATTACTAAATTACTGGATAAATAACCATGCTTCATGACCAAGTTGGGTTTATCCTAGGATCAAGTAATATTAGAAAAATCTATAAATGATTGTTGCTATGTTAACAGATTTATCTTAATAAATGCCTGTGGGAAATTTAATATCCATTTAAAAATAATAGCCAGGCATGGTGGCTTATACCTGTAATCCCAGCACTTTGGGAGGCCGAGGTGGGTGGATCACCTAAGGTCAGGAGTTTGAGACCAGCCTGATCAACATGATAAAACCCAGTCTCTACTAAAAATACAAATATTAGCCAGGTGTGGTGGTGCATGACTGTAATCCCAGCTACTTGAGAGGCTGAGGCAGGAGAATTGCTTGAACCCAGGAGGCGAAGGTTGCAGTGAGCCAAAATCACGCCATTGCACTCTAGCCTGGGCGACAAGAGCAAGACTCTGTCTAAATAATAATAATAATTATTATTAACAAACCAGAGATAGAAGAAAGTTTTTTTAACCCGGTAAAACACTTTTACCAAAAGCCTACAGCATATGTTTAAAATCAAGAAAACACAAGGTGCTCTCTCTCTCCAATTCCACTCAATATTGTGTTGGAGATCCAACCACCCAAGCAGAGCCAGTGGATAAAGACAACAAAATCAAATGAAAGGTTAATGAATGAGAAAAAAAAAAAAAAAAACCCCAAACCAACACAAAATATCAAGATTCTAAGATGTTTTTGACTGTATTTACCAGCAACGGAAATCATAGTTGAAAAGAGAATATTTACAATAGCAACTTCAATATAAGGGTCAGGAGAATATATCTGGCAAAAAACACTCAAGATGTTTCTGGGGAAAATTATTGAAAGGTACTCAAGACCTACATGTGCAGAGATATATTAAATTCATAGATGAGAAGACTTAATATTGTAAAGATGACAGTTCTCCTTAAATAGTTCCACAGATTCAATAAAATCCCAATCAAAATCCCAATAGCATATTTAAGAGAACTTGACAAGCTGACTATAAAATTCATAAGAAAAAGGATAAGGGAAAAAATAACTGAGGCACACCTGAAGAACAAGTCAGGGGGCTTGCCATTTCAGATACCAAGATTTATAAGCCACAGTGACTGGAAGTGGATCTTGATTTAATTATAAGCCCAGTGGACGAGAGCGGGTGTCCAGAGACACATGCATATGGGAAGTGCATATTACACAGCTGTCGTCACAGACCAGCAAGGAAAAGATGATCCATGCCTCAACAACTGGTTATCCACGTGGGAAGAAAAATCAAATCCCCAACTCGGAATACCACAAAAATCAATGCCAGATGGATAGAAATTTGAATGCAAAATGCAAAGCTTTAAATATTTTAAAAGAATATAGACTATTTTTATGACCTTTGGTAGGGAAAGATTTCTTTACTAATGCATTAACAGTGCAAACCGCAAAAGGAAAAGATGGAATAATTTGACTAAATCACCTTCGAGGCATTCTGTTCTTCCAAAGACTACCAAATAAAAAGTAAAAAGATGAGTCTTAAATGGGAAGAAGATATTTACAACCTGTAATCAATAAATGACTATTACCTTAAATAGATAAAGGACTCCTGCAAATCACCAGGATAGCAACAAACAAATGATAGAAAATTAGATAAAAGATATAAACAGGCATTTCACAGAAGAAGGAACCTGAAGGCCAATAATCATTTGAAGATATTTCGTTAGTAATCAGGGAAGTGAAAATTGTGAACATAGAGAATTACCATTTTACACCCACCATTCTGGCAAAAATGTAGACGCCTGATAAATTTGGATCTGGATATGGAGGAATGGAAACTCTTATACACCACTGCTGAGAGTGGAAACAGACAAGCACATTATGCAACAATTTGGCACTGTCTTGTAAAGTTGAACAAACACACCCACCACAAGCCAGCGATTTCCCTTGTGGAATGTGCCCCAGAGAAGCTCCTATGCAGGTGCATCAGGAAGCTTGTATGGGAATGTTCCTAGCAGCCTCATTTGTAATAACAAACACACAAATGGAACCCCTCAAAGAAAGCAAAAAACTAGGACCAACTCAAATATTCATAGGTAAGAGGATGGACCCATGAAATCTGCTATATTCCTGCAACAGAATACTGAACATCAGCAAAGTGAGTGAATTGCAGATACCCATGTCCACATGGACACGTCTAGAAATGATGTTGAGTGAAATATGCAAGCCACAGAGATCCATCCATCCATCCACGCATAGCTAGGACATTTGCATAAAGTTCATACACATGCAAAACTGAACAGTGCCTTGCGTGGTGATGTAGACATATGTGGAGAAACTGCAGAGAAAAGATAGACAAGATGAACACGCATTGCAGGACAGTGGCCACCCCTGGGAGGCTCTGGAGGAGGCAGCTGGGGAGGGTTACCAGGACCTTCCGTGGCCTCAGAAATATTCCACATCCTAAGAGCTGATTCATGGCAGTTTATTTTACCACTAAGCTTCATCATTTATACATTTGTTATACAGAATTTTTATGAAAACCAAAGAGTATATGGTAAAAAGAAGAGGTCTAGTGAAGTGCCGTATGAAAGCTCAGCACAGGGTCCAGCACGCACGAATCACGTAGGCTAAGATTGCACACACTTTTTCTGGAGTCAGGCACTGCACCAAGCAGTTGACACGCATGGTCTCTTTTAGTCTTCGTGGCAGCTCTATAATGGGTACCGTTTTACAGATGAGGAAACAGACATCCACGTAGGTGATCTATGTGACTGTAGGTCCCTCTCAGCCGCTGTAGCCCCACCTCGCACACAGCAGGAGCTCAGTAAGTGGTGAAGCCACTCTGATCCCTCTGTTCCTACAGCAGCAGCACCTCCTCCTTGACAAGTGCCACGTTGGACCTTGCATTCCTCTTATGCTAGCAGAATTCCCTGCAAGCTCCTCCAGTACACAGTGCAAAGATGCTCCCTGTGCCTGCTCTGTATTTCCTGTGCCAGTGCTGGCATCCAGCAGGAGCACAATAGATGCTTCAATTTTGGTTGAGGTGTTATAGAACTCATCTCATGTGTGGAGGACCCCCAAAAAGCTCTGTCTTGTTGGCTCCAGAGGCTGGGAGAAGGGAGCTCAGGGGCCATGAGGATGGGGCAGGAGGGCCAGGCACTGACCCCGGGAGCTGTAGCCATGGGTGTCCATGAAGGACAGGCCCAGTCACTCGTCCTCTTGCAGGGTGCTCTGGTCTATGAAGCTCTGGTCCATGGTGCTCTTCATGTGTGTCCTCTCCAGGTGGTAGTTGGCAGTGGCTTTGGTCATGTTCACTGGCTTCCTGGAGAGGGGGGTCGAGGGGAGACACAGGCACTGTGTGGCGCTGGACAGGACCCAGAGGTGGGTGGGAGGTCCCACAGTCAAGGGGCCTTGAAGCCGGGAGCCGGCAGCTGTCCTGGAAGCATCTCTGAATGCTGAGAGGTTCTGCCTCCATCCTTCATTCACCAGACCCTGAGAGCTGCTGCCTTCCACAAAAGGGGTTGGTCCCCCTCCTGGGGCCCCTTGCTGAGAGCAAGGCATGGACCTTGGGCATGGGATTCCAGTCCTACGTCTCACTGGCCTCACAGGCTCAGGAAATGAGAAGGAAAGTCAGTCTGGGCCCACTTCGGTGTCACAGCAGAAAGCCGCCCCCATTGCACCCCGAACTAGGAAGGTGGCTAGACCTAGAATCAGATCAATTTTTTCTTTTAGCAGTGGTGATGGGCTGCATGAAGCCACCCTCCCTCTTCCCCCACCACATGGGTGTGGCAGCCCGGCTGAGAGGGAGTTCTTGTTGGCAGGGGCTGAGGTCCAACCTGGGCTTCTCAGTCCTGTGCCCATTCTCCCCAGAAACCACCAGGCCTGAGGCCATCATCTACCACAAAGGATATGGAACAGAAACCTGCCAGGCTCCATCTTCCTGCCACCCACCATCAGCCCATCCACTGGAGGGGCAGAGCTTCTGGAGCAGCTTCTGGGCAAGGGCCCTGCACGGCCCAGGCCTCCAGGCTCAGTTGCATGCATGAGGACAGCAGTTTGTGATCCTGGAGGAACCTGGAGAAAGTGGGAGGGAGAGGAGGAGGGGAGGCAGGGGACAGCTCCATGATCAAGGGGCCAAGAAACAGGCACAGGGGGAATGATTTGGGACTCTTGTCAAGGCTGGAGATGAGCCCAAGGGGCCCCGTCACAGGGAAGGCTCCGAGGAGAGAGCTGTTCACCTGTTCGGCCCTACAGCATGCAGGATGCAGGGTGGACCGGAGAAAGGACTTCCAGGTTATGCGGGCTCAGGGACACCAACCATCCATGGGGACGGAGAGGCCAATGAAAGACTCTTCCCAGACAGGCAAACCCCAGCCAGCCTGTCTTGGGGCAAGGGAAGGACAGGACAGGATGACCTCTGGATGCCCCTCCTGCCAGGACCAGGATGTCCTTCCTGTGCTAAGAAGACAGCTATGTGTCCCCACCAGGATCACTGCTGTCGAGCACTGAGGAGGGCACAGCCTTCCCAGCCTGGATGGGAGATGGCTCAGCAGGCCCAGGCCTCCTACCCCCAGCCCCTGCCAGGCTCTGGTCAATGCCCTCACTGTGGCCCAGAGCGGAGCCAAAGTTCCCTATAGGGAAAGGTGAGGAGCAGCCTCTGTGGCTGTGACTTTGACCACCTTGAGTGGGGAGGTGTGGGGGGAGACAGAGAAGGAGGGGAGGCGAAGAGAGAAAGGGACAGTAACAAGGAGAGAGAGAGATGGGGAAGGGGACAGAGAGAGAGGGAGGGACGGGCCAGAGCAGCAAGCCACAGGGAAGACGGACAGGGCCACGGACAGAGGACAGCCGGCTAGGGTGGCTGCACGTGGAGCCCAGAGAGGCCCCGTCAGTGAGCGGATGCTGGCCTAGAGGGCGGTCTCCGGTCGTGCCACAGCTCTGTTCTCAGCCTGGGACCTCGGCCTACCTGGAAGAAGAGCT
The DNA here is from genome assembly GCF_030222135.1 of Aotus nancymaae. Classification (NCBI taxonomy): domain Eukaryota; kingdom Metazoa; phylum Chordata; class Mammalia; order Primates; family Aotidae; genus Aotus; species Aotus nancymaae. The sequence goes on from NW_026988467.1 coordinate 26,366,775, forward strand.
ACAGAAACAAACCAGCCCGATCCACAGACGCCGGAACCCGGGAGGGACACTAATGCTGCTGGCATCCAGCTGAGCTCAGTGCGAGATTAAGCAGATGGAATTTAATACAGACACTTTGGAAAGTTCTGCATCTGGTTTTGAAAACTAACTGTGCAAGCAGTGGGGAGGGAGAATGGCCTGTCCGCAGCTCCTGCAGGAGCCGAGCGGGGGTCTCAGCGTGAGTCCCTGGGTGTTAAGTTGCTGGAAAAGCTCATGTCGGGAAAGAGTAAGGTAAGGAGCCACCAGGGAGGAGGTGAGAGACCCACCGTCCTTGGGGCTAGCCCGGGGCCATCTGGGCTTGCTCTGCAAGATATGGGAGGAATATTCTGGAAGGTTTGCAGAGGAGAAGACAGAGACAGAAGACAGAGTAGCATCAGCAGGCTGTGGAGTCAGCAGGGGCCCAGCTCCGGCACATTCTGTGACCTCCCACAAGTCCCTCAGCCTCTCTGAGCCTCAGTTTCCTCATCAGTAAAGTGGGAGTGATAAGAGCTTCTATTTTTCAGAGCAGCTGTGAGGACTCCGTGTCCAGAATGAGCACCAGTGCCACCTTTGCTGGGCAGTCTCCCCTCGCACCTGCACACTGTCAGCCTTGTTTCTCTGGGGATAGGTAGGTTTCTAAGGCACCCAGACTGCCACATAGCACCACCACCACCGGAAAACTGCTCCCTCCACTATGACCCTTCCCACCCCCAGCCCCACCCCCACCGAGAGTCACCTCTCAGGCCCTGGCGGGGAGGAGTCACGGACTTGCCATGTTGGGGCATCTCCTGTGCTTCAGACTTGGTGAGGCTTTCCCATTTGTCGCTGGGCCTGAGTCCAAGTCAGGGCCTGCTGCTGATCAACCAAATGGCTTGGGCAAGGTGCTTTCATCACGGCTTCCTCATCTGTGAAAAGGTAGTCAGAGCTGCTTTGTGGGTCAGAATCCAAGAACGAAATGTTCTCTGACTTCTCCTAAGCACCGTAACAGTGCCTGGCACACAGTAGGTCCCAATAACTAATCTACTAATGGATGATGTGCGTGAAGGTCCTGGCACATAGTAATCACTCATTAAATGATAGTTTAAAGTGTTTTTGTTGGGAAGTTGTTCAAGGAGTAGGCCAGGGGACAGTCAAAGCTCAGCGCCCTAGGCAGGCCGCCCTACACTGCCTTACTGGTGGGTTATTTCCCCTGCTGTAGCCTGGCCTTGGGCTTATCTGCTCCTGGCAGCCCTGGGATCCAGCGCCATCTGGCCCAGTGTGCCCAGCCTGGCAGCAGCTCTGCCAAGCAGGTGGGGAGGGGCGGAGCTGACTCTGCCTCTGGCTCCCTGGGTGACCTTGGGCAGGTCCACACTCTCTGCGTCTCAGCATCCCCTTCTCTAAATTGAAGTGCTTGGAGCACAGTGTCCTGGGCTGCCTGATGGGGAATGAGGGGTCGACATGCCTGGGGGAAGGTGGTCAGCAGAGAGGTCTCGGAAGCCCCCACCTGCCTCCAGCCAGAGTTGCTGCCCAGCCTTCATCCCATCCGTGTCCTGGGCTCAGGAGAGGCTTTCCTTTTTAATTTTTTTTTTCTGTATTTTGAAGACAATTCTGTTAGACTGGAAGTCATAAACTACCTGGTGGCTCTACTTTCTGGGCTCTGAGCCTCTACATTTCTAAGTTCTGAGATTCTTGGAATCCAAAATCTTGGGTTTATGAAACTCTAAATCCTCTGATTCTAAGTTCTGGATTCTAAGGTATGCTTGGGTTCATGCTGCCCTCAGCAAAATCCGCTAGGAAATGCATCCTGGGCACACTCCAGCCTGGACTTTTCTGGTAGTTTGCAGCACCCTCATTGCTCAGGGTCAGCCTCCTGGGTCAGGGCAGCCAAGCCAGCAGATCTCCAGGTCTCCCTCACTCCTTTCCAGCAGCTGAGCACCCTTCCCTGGACAGCGTCTGGCACCCTTGGTTAGCATCTCATGTTTGAAGGACTGAGTGCATTGAGTACATTTTTGGCCCAAGGCCAAGGGCAGGCCCTAGGTAGGTTTTAGGGTGTCTCTACCTCTCCCTCTGGCCACAGAACTCAGAGCCAGCATCCAGCCACCATCATCCTGTGGCCCAGCCACTTTGGCCTCCCATTCCCCGGGCCTGTTTCAGGCTCTGCCAGGTTCCTTCTTTGTCCGCCTTCACAGAGGCATTGCCGGGCCCTGCTGCCCAGCCTGAGAGGAGGAGCCCTCAGTGAGGTGGGGCCCTGAGGGAGGAGACTGGCAGAAAGGCCTCCTTGACCCTAGGACTGCCAGGCCACTGTCTTCTGCTCCCACAGCCCTGGGTCCTCAGGATCCACCTCCTTAGAGCCCAGCATGTCTCCGTCCTAATCCTGAAGGACCGAAGGGACTCAGAGGGAGAAGCTGTCAGGGGACTTAACTTTCTTGGTGAGTCCCATGTGCTCCCACTGGTTTCCTGGAGGCACAGACCATGGATCTCAGGGCTGCTCCCTGAATGCTCCTCCTCCTCCTCCCTCCATGGGGCTGGAACCTCAGTGTGGACTCTGGAGTTGGGCTCTCTTGTGGTCCTCCCTCACTCCTCTCCTGTCTAGTTAATGAGCTAGAAGCTTCCACAATGAGGCTGCTTTATTATTTAGCCTGCTGCACCAGTGGTAGAGGGGGAGGGGTGGAACGGGGGAGGTGGCTGGGAGAGGTAGGGGTGTCCCGCAGCCCCAGGGTCTACCCACAGAATAGCCCCCAGTGTTAAGGGCTCAGAACGAGAAAGGAGGGTTCTCCCCCATGCCCTGTAGCTCTCATTGGGAAGGTATTCCATGCTTATAGAAGGTAAGGGGCTGGGGAGCTGATGATGAGCCCAGCACCCATCCCACTTCGCATTGGCTCTCCAGGTGATGCCAAGCTCACCCCACTCAGTCTAGTCCTGGTACTTCCCCACATGCTCCTACGAAAGCCCCTCTGGTCACCCATGTCCCTGCCTTGCTCTGCTGCAATGGCTCCCGTCTCTCTTCTCTGGGCCACTGGGCCTTTGCACAGGCTGCTTCCTCCTCCAACACCTCCACTTCCCCTCCCTGGCCTCCCATGCCCCGCCCCCCACCCCCAAGCTTCTCCAGGCCTAGGTCTACTCTCTGCACTAGAAGTGACAGTTCACTCCGCTGTCCTCCCCATGGGACTGGGAGCCTATTGAAGGTTGGCTCTGTGTCTAGCTCAGCCACTGTTTCCTCAGAGTGCAGAGTGGTGCCTGACATCTTAACCAGTGTTTATTGAGCACTATGTACCAAGACTGTGCTCAGCTCTTTATAGACATAGGTCAATTAACCTCAAGGTCATCTTCGAGGACATACTGGAAATGGGGTGGAGTTGGAGCTGGAAACACAGACTTGAAGGGCAAGCCAGCTGGATTTGGATCCAGTTCTGCATTTACCAGCTGGGTGATCTTCATGAAGTTACATAAGCTGTGTGTGCCTCAGTTTCCTCATGTAAAATGAAGGTAACGACAGTACCACCATCATAGAGTTGTCTGAGGATGGAAAGAGTAAATATATGACTCTATACACACATCTTTAATACACTGCATACACCAATCGCTATGTGGTGTCAACTACTGGCATTCCTCCTATCTTGCAGATGAGGAAAGCCTCCTTCTCCCTCCATCCTCTCCTGTCTCCTGTGCCATCAAAACTAAATAGATTCAGGGATCTCAATAAATGCTTGCATGGTTGTTCACTCAGGCGTCTATGACAACTGAGGGGCATGTAAGTTCAATAATTATAAGTCAGTTGTATTTCTATGTCCTAGCAACAAAAAAATTGGCAAGTGAAATAAAAATACAATTTATTATCATAACAAAAACCAAAAACATGTACAAGGAGATTCAACTAAAAAAAATACAAGACCTCCCTATGAAGAGTGCAATAAAAATGATCAAAATACTCCCGTGGACACTTCACAATAGATTTATCATGGCTAATACACATTTGACAAAATGGACAATATTCCTAGTCATCAGGGAAATGCAAAATAAAACCATAACAAGATGCAATACTCTCATCAAAATGGCTAAAGTTACCATCTGTTGAGAAGGATGTGGAGACACTGGAACTCCCCTCCCTGCTGATGGGAATATAGGCAGGCCCAGCCACTTTGGAAAACAACTTGTCAGCTTCTTATAAAGTGAAACATGTACCTGATCCATGACTTGGTGGGTCCAGCTATTTTCCCTAGAGAAACAAAACAGATGCCCACAAAAATTCTATCACAAGAATGGCAGTTTTATTTGTATTAGCCCCAAATGACTCAACATTCCTGTGTATTTCCAGTTTCTCTGGAGACACTTCCTTATTAAATAGCCTGTACAAGAATCTGCACCTGCACCCAACTTAGCTGCCACCCAAATCTCTGACCTCAACCAATCCCTGTGACAGGGAACGCAAGACTGATTGGCCACAGGCCTGGGGCTCTGTACTCCCTGAGCCTGGGTGGGGAGTGATTCCTCAAGGACAGGGAGAAGGGAGAGGGCTGAGCAGTGGTCCCCAAGGGAAGTGGAACTGGGGGTGGGGCAGAAACATCATGTTTTGCCGATGGTGGGGTCAGCATTGGGGTCCTGAGATGGATGCTACTGCGTCCCACCCTGTAGCCCTGCCCACGTCCTTCAGCTGTGGAGAGTGTGGTGGCTGCCAGCTGCTGCTAGCTGGGCTTTCAGCTGGAGAATCATCTGCCGATCATCACCTGAAAATGCCTGTGAGGTCTCACCTTTCCCTGGGATGACTTGCAGCCAGTCACTGGTTGACACAGGGGTACAAAAGGTCTGGTTCATTCCCGGAGCAGGACAGCCATGTGATGCCACCCAGGATGCTCCGCAGTTCCCCATGGGCCCAGGTCAGGGTTAGACTGGACTGAGCTCATGCCCTGGCCTGACTTTTTGCCCACCCTCACTCCCCTTCTCCTGAGCGTGTGCCCTCTGCAATCTCACATGTCCCCGTGAGTCCCCCTCCCAGGCTCTGCTTGTAGGGAGTCCAACCTACACAGAGGCCCAACCTGGCCCTCACCCACAAGCCCACCCTGTGCAAGCTTCCCTTTGGATCTTCTTCCCTGCATGAGGAAATTGGTCCTACCCTACTAGGCTCCAAGGTGGGCAGCTGGCATCATCTCGCAATCCCTCTCAAACCCAAACTCCCACCATGAACTCAATTCTCCCCACATCTGCTCTAGGTCCTTAGGAAACCCAACATCCAAATCCCTTTCAACTCCAGGTTGCTTAATGGAAGATTATAAGCAAGCTTCAGAAGGAAGAAAAACCAGTGTCTCCCCAGGGCAGACGCTGTCTGTTGACAAATACCACCAATATGTATTTTTCTCATTTTTGTATAGATATACAGAACTAAGCTGATTAATATATTCTTCTTTCCCTCTTAGGTCTAGGACTACAATGGGAATCTTTTTGCCCCATGGTGAACTGTGTACCAGGTTTCAATAAAGGTTTTATCTTTGCAATTACAGTTCATTAATAGATTTACAAGGGAAGGAAGATGGTGAGGTCTGTCTAAGAGGATTGTTTTGCATTTCTTCTCTTTTAATTACAGTTATCTTCTGGACCAAATCTCTTTGAAAAACAGAGAGAAAAAATACACCCTTCTCTCATCTGTTCCAGATATGGGTACAATTAATAAGGGAGAAGACAGGGGCTGCTTCTGGGCCTCCTGTGAACTAAGACCTCATCACCTCCTCTTCAGAGCTGCCCTGTAGGTGGGAGGCTCAGCCACCAGAGCTTGGCTGACATCAGGTATTTTGTCACAGGGAAGGTCTGCCCTGGGGATTTGGATAAGGACAGCCTTGGTTCTCTATAGAGCTACTATTTCCTAGGCACTTACTATGTGCTAGAGGCTTTACAGGGCTCTTTTAATCTTAAACTTTTCTAAGTTTTGAACTTCACGGTGATCGATTTTATAGATCTGTTTTGCAGATAGAGAGTAACTAAGGCAGAGAGATGGGTTCAGGGCATTGGGCTAGGCATAGGGAGCGGGGAGGGGGCTGAACATTTTACGGATGCTAAATGGAGACTCAGAGATGGCCAGGACTTGCCTAAGGCACTCCAGATTGAGCTGGAATTGCAAGCCAGTCCTGTGACTCCAGCTTACCTGCTATTTCCACTTTCTCTTTGCTATTATTCGGTGAACCTTCCTGAGGCGTAGTTTCCTCATCTGTGAAATGGGCCCCAGAGACTGGAAAAGATGAGTATAAAGGCCTTGGGCTTTGGGGTGGCGTGTTTTGAACAGGGTGGGTTCTGGAATGGCAGGTGTGGGGCTGGTATGGGGCAATCTAGCACCGGGGCATCTGAGTCTCCAGAAATGAGGGGCCTCCAGTATCCCACACTAGCAATCTTCTCAAACCTGATCAGAGAGAGCTGATTTTATCCCTACCATTTGAAGGACACCAGAAGCATTGGATCCCTTTAACCTCCTCCTCCCAAAGGCTTCTGAGGCAGGCAGTGACCTTGCTCACAGGGCAAATCGTATGAAAGAAAACTGGATTTTCAGAGATCACACCCCTTCTCCAGCTCAGACACCCCCAGGCTGGAATGTAGTGGTGCGACCTTGGCTTGCTGCAACTTCTGCCTCATGGGTTCAAGCAATTCTGGTGCCTCAGCCTCCCGAGTAGCTAGGATTACAGACAAGTGTCACCACACCTGGCTAATTTCTTTTTCTGTATTTTAATACAATCAGGGTTTCACCATGTTACCCAGGCTGGTCTTGAACTCCTGAGCTCAGGCAATCCACCCGCCTTGGCCTCCCAAAGTGCTGGGATTACAGGTGTGAGCCACTGCGCCCTGCCATCCTCCTGGATCTCTTACTCCAAGAGATCTGTGTGAGGGTCCCTAAGTTGGCCCCTCTTTGGTCTCCTAGCTTTGAACTGTCCAGAGGTTTTGCCAGGTCAGGGGGTGCTGAGTGGTGGTGATAGGGTACCAGTGATGGTGACCAAGAGAGCCCTACCCAGTTCTTAATTTATTGCACCTGTCAAACATTTTCTGTGAAGACCAAGTGATAAATATTTGGGGACTAGTGGGCCAAGAGACAAATCAAGAATATAACAGAGGTATGGTATAATCGTTCCCCCTTATCCATGGGGGCGACAGTCCAAGACCCCCAGTGAATGCCTGAAACAGTGGATAGGACAGAGACCTATATATACTATATTTTTTCCTATATTTACATACTTATGTTCAAGTTTAATTTTAAACTTAGATACAATAAGAGATTAACAACAATCAGATAGGACAATTATATAACACAGTGCAGTACAAGTTATGTGAATGTCGTCTCGCTCCCTCTCAAGTTGTCTTCTTGTATGCACCGCAGGCACTTGGAGCCTTGGAAAATGAAACTGCAGATAAGGGAGGACTATTGTAACCAGAGAGAAAACAAATTTCCACAATTAAAGATGTATTAATGAACACTGAAGTTTAAATGTCATATAATGTTAACATGTCATGAAAAATTATTTTTCTCTTGATTTTTTTTATCATTTAAAAATGTAAAAAAAAAAAAATCAGTCTTAGCGTACGGGCCATGAAAAACAAACAACAGGCCAAGTCTGAATGGTGGCGGTAGTTTGCAGAGCCCTGGTTTCTGGTTGCCTCTCAGCTCCCAACTTCCGGGTGAGTGCCTGCTCCTTGATGGACTGGACTCTAAGCCCTTCTTTGCAGCTAGCACGGTATAAAGCTTTGTCAGTAGAGGGCGCCAGAGGGACACTGTGGAGGAAGGGACCTCTTCCTGGTCCACAGTGCTCTGTTTTGCATTTTCTTGTTCCTACTGCATCTTCTCTTAGGGTATAAACGCGGGGGAACATCCACTGGAGATTTGCCCCAGGTGTGCGCCCAGAATGCATGGTCCCTTGGCCACCTCGTAGCCCATCCTGAGCCCAGTGCCCACCTTGCTGTGGTCCAGCCCACACCTCCACCTGCATGTGCACGCCACTCTCTCCTATGCCCAGAGAGGTGTTCCCTGCCTGCCAGCCTGCCCTGCATCTACGAACCAACACGTGTGGGACCCTGCACCTTCTCTGCCCCTATGGGACCCTGTATCTTCTCTGCCATCCAGGGAGCTGCAGCCACAGACATCCAGCAAGGTCAGGACCCCAGCCTTGGGGGCGGGCCCTTCCAAGCTTGTCTTCTTCAGCTCTAGGGCACTGTTCTGATTTTTCCTGGTGTCATTTTAACCACTCCTCTATCATAGTTTAATAACTATGTATAGGAAACATCCCCTATTTGGATCACTGTGTGGTTTCTGAGTCTTGATTGAACTTTGATGGACAGGTCCCCAAGAAGGCCCCTCAGGCACCCTGGAGAGAATGTGAGCTCCCTAATCCAAAGAGCGGGTGTGGGTCTGGCTCACTCACTGTGTGTCTAACGCGTGGCTTAGGCCATATGACTGCACTTCCCTGGGCTCAGTTTGCTCACACAGGAAATGGGGAGAAAACTTCCATTTCCAATGGATGCTAAGACTGTGAAATGAGATCATGCAAATGAAGCTCAGAGCACCGGGCGAGGTACCTGCTGGTGTTCCAGATGGCAAAACTGCACCTTCGTAGGTGTGGTAGGGATCACACGGACAAGTGTGTGGAGTGCCCGGCATGGGGCGTGGAAGGGAAGGAAGTGGATATTCAAAACCCAACCTCCCTCCTTCCCTCTCTCCCTCTGCTGCTCCCTCTCTCCCAGTATACCCCTCCCTCAGGCCCTCAAGGCCCTAGTTTCTCTCCCCAAGTCTCCCTGTGTGGTGGTTAATACTGAGTGTCAACTTGATTGGATTGAAGGATGCAAAGTATTGATCCTGGGTGTGTCTGTGAGGGTGTTGCCAAAGGAGATTAACATTTGAGTCAGTGGGTTGGGGAAGACAGACTTACCCTTAATCTGGTGGGCACCATCTAATCAGCTGCCAGTAAATATAAAGCAGGCAAAAAATGTGAAACGAGAGACTGGCCTAGCCTCCCAGCCTACATCTCTCTCCCGTACTGGATGCTTCCTGCTTTTGAACATCAGACTCCAAGTTCTTCAGTTTTGAGGCTTGGACTAGCTCTCCTTGTGCCTCAAGCTTCAGCCAGCCTATTGTGGGATCTTGTGATCATGTAAGTTAATATTTAATAAACTCCTCTGTCTCTCCATATATATATACAAAGTTCCTATTAGGTCTGTCCTATTAGTTCTGTTCCTCTAGAGAGCCCTGGCTAATACAAATTTTGGTACCAGGAGTGGTTTTAGAGTAACAGAATATTAAGGATGGAGTTTTTTCATTGGCTTTGGGGTTTCTGGCGTTGGCTGCTTAATATGATTAGACCCAAAAATGCTAAGGACTCTACTTTTAATAGTATGGAGAACACCGATAGTCATTGGAATGAACTGTTTAGAGAGTTACACAAAATAAATGCATTTGACACTCCTGATTCACTGCTTGTGAGAGCAAAGAGTTTAGTCACTCTATACGTAATACGTTTGACCATATTTGGAGAACCAAGGAACATAATGAAGCTGGTTGGTTTCTCCTAAGTTCAGTAGACAAAGTGATGAAAGAAAATGATGAACTTAGGGATTCTGTCTCCTGGCTTCAGAAGCAGATACTGAGCCTCAAGTCTGCTAAGATTGCCCTCAGTGAGAGTCTTATCTCCTGCAGAGAAAGAACTGAAATTGTGGGAAAACAGACACAAGCTCTTATCATGCGAGGGCTGATCTGCATGAAAGATGCATGCACAGCCTTATTAGGTGTCTCCTGTTAATGTGAGGGCATTGATTGGAAAAGAATTAGATCCTGCAACCTGGAATGGGGATGAGTGGGAGGACCCTGATGAAGCCGGGGACTCTGAGTTTGTACACTCTGATGAAACTTTTTTGCCAGAAAGAACAGCTTCCCAATCCCCAGTAGTGGCAACATCCCCTCCCTGACTCATGCTGCCATAAGCCTTTCCACCTTTGTCTGAGGAGATAAACCCTGCACTGCCTGAGGCAACAGTAATGGCCTCCCCTGAGGCAGTTGCCAGGCAAGATAATGTTGGTTCTCCCCAGGAGCCACCCACAATGCTCCTGTTTGCTTCTAGACCTGTAATAGACTAAAGTCCTGGTGGGCCTCTGGACGTGAGTTTGAGAGTGTAACCCACGAGGAGGTGTGCTACACTATAGTGAGTTCTCTATATAAACAGAAATCTGGAGAACAGGCATGGTAATGGATATTAAGGGTATGGGATAATGGTAGAAGGAGCATAGAATTGGACCAGGCTGAATTTATTGATTTGGGCCCACTAAGCAGGGACTTTGCTTTTAATGTTTCAGCTAAGAGAGTTAAAAAAGGATCTAATAGTTTACTTGCTTGGTTAGATAAAATATAGATTAAAAGATGCCCACTGTGAGAAAGCTGAAAATGTCTGCTCTCCCTTGGTTTGATGTAGAGGAAGGATCCAAAGACTTAAGGAGATTGAGATGTTGGAGTGGATTAGTCACTTTAGACCTACTCGTCCCCGCATCCCAGCTGGGAGGGTCCAGAAGATATACCCTTGACCAATGCCTTGTGAAATTGCTATACTCTGTATGTCAGATCTAACAATGGGAACCACAGTCACTCAACTACAAAATTTAAATGCAGTGGAAATAATTGGATCCCAAGGTAGCACATTGGTCCAAGTGGTGGCACTCAGGCATCAAAAGCAAGGTGGACATAGCTACCATAATGGACAGCAGAGACAAAGCAGCAATCAGAATAGTCAGACTCATGTAGCACTCTGGCACTGGCTAATTAATCACTATGTTCCTAGAAGTGAAGTTGACAGGAAGCCTACTGCATTCCTACTTAAATTATAAACAGAGAAAACTTTAGGTCAAGTGGACAAAGATTAATTTGAATTTTAAAAACAGAGAATCATGGCCCCTAATCAGTTTCCAGACTTGATCCAGTTTATGAACCCCAAACCCCTTGAATGAAGGGAAGGCCAGGTCCCCTTGAGGAAGGACCCCACTATATTACCGACAATTTATGCAGTGAATTTTTCTCCCATTCTTCCCTAAGGAGACTTCCAGCCTTTTACCAGGGCAACTGTGCACTGGAGAAAGGAAAATGATCCAACATTTTGGAGACTACTGGGCACTGGCTCTGAGCCGACATTAATTCCATGGTATCTAAAACATCGCTGTGGCCCTCCAGTTAAAGTAGGGGCTTTTGGAGGTCACATAGTTGATGGTGTTTTAGCTCAGGTCTGACTTACAGTGGCCCCAGTGGGTCCCTGGACTCATCCTGTGGTCATTTCCCCAGTGTCAGAATGCATAATTGGCATAGACACAATTAGCAGCTGGCAGAAACCCCACATTGGCTCCCTGACTGGTAGAGTGAGGGCTACTATGGTGGGAAAGGCCAAATGGAAGCCATTAGAACTGCCTCTACCTAGAAAAATCATAAATTAAAAACAATGTCGCATCCCTGGAGGGAATGCGGGGATTAGTGCCACCATCAAGGACTTGAAAGATGCAGGGGTGGTGATTCCCACCACATCCCCATTCAACTCTCCATTTGGCCTGTGCAGAAGACAGATGGATCTTGGAGAATGACAGTGGATTATCGTAAACTTAACCAAGAGGTGACTCCAATTGCAGCTGCTGTACTAGATGTAGATTCATTGCTTGAGCAAATTAACACATCTCCTGGTCCCTGATATGCAGCCATTGACTTGGTAAATGCCTTTTTCTCTATTCTTGTCCATAAGGCCCACCAGAAGCAATTTTCCTTCAGCTATCAAGGCCAGTAATATACCTTTACTGTCCTGTCTCAGGTGGATATCAGCTCTCTGGCTTTGTGTCATAATCTTATTCAGAGAGACCTTGATTGTTTTTCGCTTCCACAAGGTATCCCACTGGTCCATTACATTGATGACATTATGCTGATTGGATGCAGTGAGCAAGAGGTAGCAAACACACTGGACTTATTGGTGAGGCATTTGTGTGCCAGAAGACGGGAAATAAATCTGACTAAAATTCAGGGACCTTCTACCTCAGTACAATTTCTAGAAGTCCAGTGGTGTGGGGCTTGTCAAAATATTCCTTCTACAGTGAAGGGTAAGTTGCTGCATTTGGCCCCTCCTACAACCAAGAAAGAGGCACGACACCTAGCGGGCCTATCTGGATTTTGGCAGCAACACATTCCTCATTTGGGTGTGTTACTCCAGCCCATTTATAAAGTGACCCAAAAGGCTGCCAGTTTTGAGTGGGGTCCAGAACAGAAGGCTCTGCAACAGGTCCAGGCTGCTGTGCAAGCTGCTCTGCCACTTGGGCCATAGGACCCAGCAAATCCAATGGTGCTTGAGGTGTCAGTGGCAGATAGGAATGGTGTTTGGAGTCTTTGACAGCCCCCATAAGTGAATTGCAGCAGAGGCTTTTAGGATTTTGGAGCAAGGTCCTGCCATCTCTTGAGATAACTACCCTTCTTTCGAGAGACAGCTTTTGGTCTATTACTGGGCTTTGGTGGAAACTGAATGTTTGACCCCGGGTCATCAAGTCACCATGAGACCTGAACTGCCTATTGTGAACTGGGTGCTTTGTGACCCATCATCTAGCAATAATGTGTGTTATGCATTCCATCATCAAATGGAAGTGGTATATGTGTGATTGGGCTCGAGCAGATCCTGAAGGCACACATAGTTACATGAGGAAGTGGCTCAAATGCCCGTGGTCTCCACTCCTGCTACTCTGCCTTCTTGTCCCCAGATTGCACTGATGACTTCATGGGGAGTTCTCTATGATCAGTTGACAGAGGAAGAGAAGACTAGGGCCTGGTTCACAGTTGGTTCTGCATGATGCGCAGGCACCACCCAAAAGTGGACAACTGCAGCACTACAGCCCCTTTCTACGACATCCCTGAAGGACAGCAGTGAAGGGAAATCTTCCCAGTGGGCAGCACTTCAAGCAGTACACCCAGTTGTAGACTTTGCATGGAAGGAGAAACAGCCAAATGTGTGATTATATATTGATTAGTGGGCTGTAGCCAATGGTTTGGCTGGATGGTCAGGGACTTAGAAGCATGGTGGGAAAACTGGTGATAAAGAAATCTTGGGAAGAGGTGTGTGCAGGGACCTCTCTCAATGGTAAAAAACCATGAAGATACTTGTATCCCATGGAAGTGCTCATCAATGGGTAACCTCAGTAGAGGATGACTTCAATAATCAAGTGGAGAAGATGACCCGTTCTGTGGACGCCACTCAGCCTCTTTCCCCAGCCACCCCTGTCATCTCCCAATGGGCCCATGAACAAAGTGGCCAGGGTGGCAGGGACGGAGGTTATGCCTGGACTCAGCAACATGGACCTGCACTCACCAAGGCTGACCTGGCTATGGCCACTGCTGGGTGCCTAATTTACCAGGAACAGAGACCAACACTGAACCCTCTATATGGCACCATTCCTTGGGGTGATCAGCCAGCTACCAGGTGGCAGGTTGATTATACTGGACCTCTTCCAATGTGGAAAGTTCAGAGGTTCGTCCTCATTGGAATAAATACTTACTCTGGATACGGGTTTACGTATTCTTCAGGCAATGCTTCTGCCAAGACTACCATCTGTGGACTCATAGAATACCTCGTCCACCATCATGGTATTCCACACAGCATTGCCTCTGGCCAAGGCACTCAGTTTACAGCTAAAGCGGTGTGGCAGTGGGCTCATGCCCATGGAATTCCCTGGTCTTACCATGTTCCCCATCATCCTGAAGCAGCTGGATTGACAGAACGGTGGAATGGCCTTTTGAAGTCAGAACTACAATGCCAACTAGGTGACAATACTTTGCAGGGCTGGGGCAAAGTTCTCCAGAAGGCTGTGTATGCTCTGAATCAGTGTCCAATATATGGTACTGTTTCACCCACAAGTTCAGGAATCAAGGGGTGGAAGTGGCACCACTCGCCATCACCCCTAATGATTCAGTAGCAACATTTGTTCTTCCTGTTCCTGCAACATTACATTCTGCTGGCTTAGAGGTCTTGGTCCCAGAGGGAAGGATGCTGCCACCAGGATACACAACAACAATCCCATTAAACTGGAGGGTAAGATTGCCACCTGGATGCTTTGGGCTTCTTCTACCTTTAAGTCAATCGGCTAAGAAGGGTGTTACGGTGCTGGCTGAGGTGATGGACCCTGACTATCAAGATGAAATCAGCGTACTACTCCATAACGGAGGTAAGGAAAAGAATGCGTGGAATACAGGAGAGCCGTGAGGGCGTCTCAGTATTACCATGCCCTCTGATTAAGGTCAATGGGAAACTGCAACGGCCCAATCCATGTGGGACTACAAATGGTCCAGACCCCTCAGGAATTAAGGTTGGGGTCGCTCCACCAAGAAAAAGACCACGACCTGCTGAGGTGCTGTCTGAAGGCAAAGGGAATACGGAATGGGCGGTAGAAGGTAGTCATCAATACAGCTACGACCACGTGACCTGTTGCAGAAACAAGGAACGTAACTGTCATGAATAGTTCCTCCTTCTTCTGTTAAAAACATGTTTGCACATGTAAACATTTGTCCTAAGAAAATATCTTCATTTTATTTCCTTTTCCTTTCTCACGTGATGTAAGATTTACTGACTTCATATTGGCATTTAAGTACTGTTAACTTTATGTGATAGTATTTGAATTGGGGACTGGTGCATTTCCGGTTGTACAAAGGACAGTTGTATTATTTTAGGAGAAATTATAACATTGTCTTTATTTGAAGATGATGTATGATCTCAGGAGAGGTGTATGGGTTCAGCTTGACAAGGGGTGAACTCGTGATGGTTAATACTCAGTGTCACCTTGATTGGATTGAAGATGCAAAGTACAGATCCTGGGTGTGTCTGTGAGGGTGTTGCCAAAGGAGATTAGCATTTGAGTCAGTGGGCTGGGAAAGGCAGACCCTCCCTCAATCTGGTGGGCACCATCTAATCAGCTGCCAGCGAATATAAAGCAGGAAGGAAAACGTGAAGAGGCAAGACTGGCCGAGCCTCCCAGCCCGCATCTTTCTCCCTTGCTGGATGCTTCCTGCCCTTGAACATCGGACTCCAAGTCCTTCAGTTTTGAGACTCGAACTGGCTCTGCTTGCTCCTCAAGCTTGCAGACAGCCTATTGTGGGACCTTGTGATCGTGTGAGTTAATACTTAATAAACTCCCCTTTATATATATGCATCTTATTAGTTCTGTCACCCTAGAGGTCCCTGACTAATACACCCTGAGACCCCGCAGGCTCTGGGGTCTGAGATGCCCCCTCGGCTGTGCTGGGAGCTGCCTGTGTCACCGCATCTGTGCAGTTACTATAGCAGCCACCTTGTCTCAGGGTGGGGAAGTGGAAAACAGGCCAGAGGGTGATGAGGCTGCATGTTCTCATCTGTCCCCTGAGCTCCTGGCCACACAAGCATCTCCCCACACTGAGGCCGTGGGCTGCTCTCTGGGCCTTGAGCCAAAGGCCTGTCCTGCCATAGCCCAGGGTGGGTGAGGGGCTCCCCTCCTTTCAAGTCTGGCCAGAGTCAGCCAGGGAAGCCACTTGGAGAGAGGTCTGGTGGGCCAGGCCCTGGGGCTGCAGGATTGGTGGGTGCCCTCGCCCTGACCCCGAGAGGCTCCCCTTCTCCTTCCACACTCAGGCCTCTGCACCCAGGGCCGTGGAGGAGTTCACCTGCCAGTCACCCCGTTCCTCTCCTCCAGGCTGGAAGCACAGCCCAGGACTTGCCGCCACTCTCCTGGCAGGCCTGCTGGGCTGGGTGGGTGACCGGGGCTGAGTGTGTTTCAGGGGGGCTGCTGGGCAGTGGAGGAGGGTGTGACTGTAGTCTAGGGGTGGGAACTTGAGACCCCCAGAAGCTTTTTCTCATCTTGCGAAGTGAGCTCCTGGTGGCTGTGAACCGGCTGTCTCGGCCCAGCTGTGTGTCCTGGAAGGTCTGTTCATGGCTCAGGCCTCAGGAGGTCACTTCCTCAATCCTCCCACAGTGAGTCATGCTGTTGCTGGCTCAGTCCCACCTGGTTTCCTGAAGGTGTCACTCAGTGCCTGCATCTGGCATTGAGCCCAGCTCTCTTACAAGGTTCCTGGGCTCCCACCAGCCTGCCCAAGATCCCACCTTGGGCTCGTGGTGGCTTCCTTTCAAGTGGCAGGTCAGGACGAATAAGGCTTTTCATTCCTTCAAACTCTGGTTCCAGCCTTGGTTCTGAAACTCTTTCACATGGCTCCACTTCCTCATCGGTCAAGTGGGGATTATAAATTCCTGGTCACAGTGCTGGTGCAAAGACCCACTGGGGGTAATGCCTGTGGGGGCTTGGAATGTGGCAGAGTAGGGGGCACCCTTCTCTCCAGGGCAGGGTGGGCAGGAAGTCCTGCCTCCACTTTGTGCTGTGTGACTTTGGGTTCATGTTCAACCTCTCTGAGCCTCTGTTTCCTCATCTGTAAATGGAGATACTGTGATGTGAAATAAAAGTAAAGACAAGTCTTTGCTCAAATTTTGTTTCCTCAGTGAGGCTTCCCTGGACATCATACTTAATTTTGAGCCCTGCCCCCGTCCCCCACATCCTACTCTCCACCCCAGTATTGTGTTTAATTTATTCATACATTATGTTTATAGTTTATCTTCTGTTTGCCCCACTGGAATGTCAGGTCCATGAGGGCAGGAGCGCAAGTGGCTAATAGATGAGATCCTCTCCCCACACTTCCCTCCTTCCTTCTTTCTGCCTTACAAATGCACAGTATACCAGGACTGATGCCAGACATTCCAGCAGCAAAGAAGGCAGACAAGGTCCCTGCCCTCAAACAGCCCTAATCCAGCAGTCAGGACACACATACACAGGCAGAGGAGAGGAGCCCCTTTTGGTCCCGTAGAGCCAGGGCCTGCCAGGTGCCTGAACCTCAGACTCAAAAAAAAGTCTGTAAGTATCTGAGCTGAGAGCCTGGGTCTGCAGAGCCTGCAGAAGCCGCGCCCCAACCTTCCCCCAGGGTGATGGTCAGAGCCTCTCCTGCCAGCTCAGGGGCTATTTCAGGGGAGGTCCCTGAGGAGTGAAGATGGGAGTGGCTTGTGCCCTCCCCATGGCCAAGTCTACTGGGCTCTGGTTTCCTCTCTGCAGCAGATGGCCCTAGGACCCCAACCTTCCTGCTCCAGAGCTGCTGAAGTTGGGGTGGGAAGAGAGGGGGCTGCCCTGGATAGCCTGTGGGACCCAGTGCGGATCCGGCCTCTTCCAGAATTCCAGCCCCTCCCTGCTTATTCTCCCATTTCTTTCCTTCCCCAGAAATCGAATTCCTTTCCAGAGAAACCTGAGCTGACCCTGGCAGGACAGCCACTGCTCACAGCCCACGGAGAATACAACCAATTAAATGGGGAAATAAGGAAGAAGACCTCCACGGCGGGGCAGAGCGAGTCCATCAGAAGAATAAACAGACACGAAGCGACAGGGTGCTCCTGGCTTCCTGTTCTTCTGTTGCTTTTTATCTGAGCAAGACAAACCAGAAATCCCAGCGGTTCCACGCTGCACTTGCCATCTCCCTTGTAATTAATATCCCTGGGTAAAAATCTGTTCAGCCGGGAGTACATCTGCTGAGGTGCCGGCCCCTCGGCTTTGTTACCTGGGGCTTCAGGGACCATTTAGTTCACTCAGCTGTGGGGAGCGGGTGTGGGGGACCCCAGGGACAGATTCATTTCTGTTAGTATAACAGAAAACACTGTGGAGGAGCCCTCAGCAGGCCGCAGCAGGGGTGCACCCACACTGGCCAGCTCTGGGCCTGGGGGGCGGCAGGTTGGGGGAGAAGAGAAGCCAGGAGGTGTCCCATTTCTGTTTCTCCAGGCTGGGGGATGGTGGTAGTCCCCTGGAAATTATGGGTAGAGGAATCCTAAAAGCAGTTTACAGTTGATGTCAAGTACCAAGGTCTTCCTGGGAAGGATCTAAGTCTGCTGGCAGGTTAATAAGGCTCAGGGGAAGGTGGAGAAGGGGTGGGGGCTTCTGGGACGGTTGGTCCTTCCTAAGACCCTGGATCCCTGAAGGGAGAGATAGGGTGAGCCAGGTGAGGACAGGGAACGGGGGAGCATAGGATCAGCAAGCAGGACCCCACATTCTAATGCTAAGAGGAGCTTGGTGATGATCAGCCCAAAGCCCTCTTTCTGCAGATGCTGAAATGTGAGAGGGGAGGGTCTTGGGTGGAGGATTTTCAGATCTCACGGTCCCTTCCATGGCATCTGTGACGCACAGAATCTTGGAATTAGAGCTTCTTTCATAGACTCAAAGATACCTTAATGGAGTATTTGAATCAGAATCGGAGAGTCTTATCCCGTTTACAAAATCCCAGAATTACAGGATCACAGATGCATTCATAGAATCACAGACCCAAAGAGTCTTGGGATTAAGAAATTGCTAGGAAAGACTCGCAACCACATTCACAGCAGGCTTGGCCCTTAGAAATACAGAATGATTCAGGGATACATGGAGTTGAAATAGACATGGTGGAATCAGCATTTCAGCACAGGATGTGACCTTGGTCCAACTCCCCTGGAAATGCAAGAAGCCCTCTCTTCACCATCCTGAGAAATGACTTGAACTCTGGTAGGGATGGCGAGGTCACCACCTGACAGGGCCACCTGTCCCATTCTTGGGCAGATCAGGCTGCTGGTGCTGAGGCTAAATTTGCCCCCACATGACCCACCCACAGCTCTGCCCTGGCTCCTCCAGGAGATGAACATGTAAAGTGATCTGGACGCCCACACAGAGGCTTAACCCAGCCCAGCACAGCTTGATCCTTGGCCAGAGGGGGTCTGTCTCCTTCTAGGGAAGGGGTGGGTACTAGGGCACAGAAACAGATGGGGCTGCTCAGCTTACCTCAGCCCACTTCAGTTCACCCACACGAGCAAGAGGAGTCCAGTCTGCTCCTCTTCTGGAGGAGAGGCCAGTCAGGGACAGGGTGGAAGGTAGGAACACCCATGGGAAAGGAGGCTCAGAGGTGCCCTGGAAAGAATGATGCCTCTTGGGTCCCCAGAGACAGGGAAAATCCAATCATGGCCTCAACTGCAAGGAACACAGCACACACACACACAGACACACACAAAGATAGACACACACACACATAGACACACACAGACACATACATAGACACACATACACACACAGACACATACACACAGGCACACACACATACACACAGGCACACACTCACATAGACACACACACACAGACATACACACATACACAGACACACAGACACACACAGGCACACAGACAAAGGCACCCTATGCCTCCAAGATAATACACAGCCATTAGGCTTAGCCTGATGCCCTCCTGTGTCCAGCTCTTCTACACCTCTGCTCTTGTCTCTTGCTGCTGTCTCAAATACTGCATGGGACTGCCCTTCACTCCTGTTTGGATCGGACAGGATCATCTTAACTAGTGGCAGATAGGGGACAGGTAAGGTGAGAAAAACCCAGGAAAAGTATTATGGATCCAGCACATCTGAAGCATGTGTCACCTGCCCTCCCTCTCTGGAGGCCCAGAGCATCCTGTTGTCCTGGTAGGGGGGTCCAGACTGGCTTCTGCCCCCGTCTAGGTTCCCCTCAATCCTGCCTCAAGGCTCACCCTCTCACCTCCCAGGTTGCTGCCTGCTCCTTTCCTCTGAATTCTTGCTATTCCTGCTGGCGTATCTGCTAATCCCTGGCTGGCCTCCCTGCATCTCCCATGCTGAAGCATCTTCAAAAAGAGCTCCACATCCCCATACCTGGGAATAATTTCTGTTTTCCAGTGAACAGGGAAATGTTAATTATCACCAGCACCTTCCTTGTCTCTTTTGAAACCTCCGTCTCAGAGCTGTGTGATAAAGGAGCTAAATCCTAATTAATAACAGACAGCACCATTCTGAAATTGTGTTTTCCTGTTCTCAGAAATTATAATCAGCAAGGGAGGATGAGAGAGAGAGGTGGGAGGTGGGGGAGAAAACAAGAAAAGAAAGAAAACCGTTGTTGAGCTGGGGGAGGAATCCCAGGGCTTTGAGAACACACGGCCCAGCCTCTGGTGTGTCACTGGGAGGTGGAGTGAAGCAGTTGACCGTGGGTGAGACCAATAAAACCTGCAGAAGTGCAATTTCTTTTCTAGACCTCTGATATCTGGACACGTTCCACTCTCCATGTTGTGGTGGAAAGTTGATTTGTTCAAAGAAAATAAAATGTACTGCTGAGCGTTCTGTGTCCTGGGTACAAATCTGGAAAGGTGGAGAGTGGCTGTTTTTGAGTACAAACAGCTCTCACCCAGCTGCTGCTGTGCCCGCTGTAGGCAGGCCGCTGCGGGTAGGACACAGCTGCCAGTGCTAGTGGAAGTGAGTCCAGTGGGCATCACTTGATCATCACAGTGGGCCAGGTTTTCTGAGCTGTAGACCGACTCTGTGTCTGGCAACCTGATGAGGGCAGGCACTGGCATGGGGACAGCAGGGGGCTGGTGTGGGGGACACCGGGGGAAGGGCACTCCTGGCTGGGTGGCCATGGTCTCTGAATGTCTCTGGGCCTCCTCAGCCCTAGGGTAGAAATGCAAGCGGTAACAGGGAGACCTGCATTTTACCAGCTCTGAGGCCCTCCTGCCTTAGGGGGAATTTGGTCTCTTGCAAGCTCCCTGATCTCCATTGGGTGTGCTCTACAGCCAGCAGCTCAGCTGCGGTCGGAGTGGGGAGGCAGCTGTGTTCTCCCTCCTGCTGCCACTGGCCTGTACTTGGGAAGCCACAGGAAGGACTTCAGGAACCTCAGTGGGGATGAAAGTGCCTAAGAGCCTGGGTCCTCATGACCACTGAGCTGCCTGTCCTTCAGCTTCCTGAGTGGGACATGGTTCTATGCAGAAGTGGGGAGAATGCCTGCTCTCAGTTCGGTGACACACTTTCTCCTGGGTCCTGGGCACCTAGCAAGAGCCAGTCCCTAGCAGCAGTGTGGTTAAAGAGCTAAACAAATGGGGTGTCTGCTCAGAAACCTAGAATCTGGGAAGCAGCAGGAACCCATGCTCAATTGCTCCCCCAAACTCCAACTCTGTAGGGGTAGGAATAACTGTGCACCTGAGCATGTGAACGGCTCCACACTCCTGCACAGGAGTGAGCTGCCTCCTGCCAACACGTCCTGCTGTGTGGACAGGCTGGGCAGACGCTCATAAGAACAGGGGCTGCTACAAGGTTGAATATTGGGATTCACTCGGGGTGGCTGGCAGAATATTAAGGGAAGTATTAGGGAAAGGCTATAAAATATAGTCTCTAATCTTTTAGGAGGCCAAAAAGTTTTTATTGACTTATGGAATGGGCTAAAGGCAGCCAGTGCTTACGTTAAAGCTTAAAGTCATAGGGTAAAAATTAAAATAATAAAAGCTTCCCCAGTTAAGTCTGTTTACCCCACATCCCTTTGTCCCTACTCTAATTTGGTTACTCACGTAAACTTTGTGCTAAATGGTCCTCTCAGTGGGAGGTCAAAGGGGAATTACCTGTTAATAATGTTTATTCTGGGCCCAAAACCAAAAGCTTTTATCATTCATACAACTACTCTTTTAACCAGGTTAATTATTCACAAGCATGTTAACTTAAAACCTCTATTACTAAATCTGTGCTAAATAAATGTAAGAGAAAAACCAGGGAGTTGTGGTCGGTTAGCTGCAATTGCCCTCTAAAAGCAGTTAACAACCATCCCTAGCCCAACTCTTATGTTACGTTCTGTGCGTAAGAGTGTATTTCATTCATCTGTTGCTAAGTCAGGGTCTACAAAACAAACCTCCACAAGTGGTGATCAGCATCTCAGGTAGAGGAGGAATCAAGGTCAGGTCTCAGGTGGTAACCCCAATTTAACACCCATCACGGCTGGCACCCAAACAAAAACACCAAGGTGATCAAGGTCTCAGGTGGTAACCACAACATAATACTCCACAGCTGGCCCCCTGAGTTGAGGGAGCCCATATCGGGAGGTGGTAACAGGGAGTGAAGGGTGCAGGCCTCGGTGCCAGGCCCCCTGGGTTCATTTTCTGACTCCACCAAATGCTGAATGTGCCACCCTGGGTAAGTTATATAACCTCTCTGAAGCTCAGTTTTCTCATTATCATTTCTTTTCGACAGACGGAGAACCTGAGGGGCAGAGAGATGAAGTGACATGTTGATGCTTTGTGAGTGTGAAGTGTCAGAGCCAGGCAGTCTGCTTTTACAGTCTAGGCCCTCAAAGGCCACACCAGCTTGGGTGAGACTCACAATTTGCATTTCTTTTTTTAAGTTTTATTTTTTTAGAGACAGAATCTCACTGTCACCCAGACTGGAGTGCAATGGTGCAATCATAGCTCACTGTAGCCTCAACCTTCTATGTTCAAGCAATCCTTCCACCTCAGTCTCCTGAGTAGCTGGGACTGCAGACACACACCACCATTTCTGGTGAATTAAACAACAATTTTTTTTTTTTTTTTTGAGATGGAGTCTTGCTATGTTTCCCAGGCTGGTCTTGAACTCCTGGCTTTAAGCAATCCTCTGGCCTTGGCTTCCCACTTCCCTCCTGGAACCCCACTTTGAAAAACATTGGCCTACAGAATAAAGGTGGTGTGGGGAAGGGCTGGGAAGGAACATTTATGGAGCGCTCACCATGAGATGGGTCCTGTTTTGTTACAAGGGCCATACCATACTGAGTTCACCTCCGTTTCCATTCCTGTGAAATGTGAAATGGGTTTGCTGCGAGGCTCCAATGAGTCAACACACCATGTGAAGTGCTCAGCACAGGGCTGTGTGCAATAAGTACTCAGTGAAGTGTGAGCTGATATTGTCACTCTACCTCCAGGCGGTACTGGAGCTGCAACATCCCAGCTAATCCCCTCGTGAGCTCTGAGGTCTAAGTTCACACAGAAGATGTTTAATGGAAAGAAAGATGAATGAGCCTGGCCTGAGATGCTCAGGGGCCCTGCTGGGGCAGCACGGCCTTGGGCTGGACCTGGAGGTTTGATGAGGGGTGGGTGAGAGGGCAGAGTAGGCATCTCTTGACACAGACAATTTTTTTCTTTTGCCTTGTGAAGTGCCCCAAACAGCCTTTCCATTAGATTAATGCTCAAGAGGTGTCCTGGGAGGATGTGGGTGTGACTGAGGCAGCAGGAGAAGGCCTAGGCCCTAAACAGGGGCAGGAGACTGAGGGCAGCTGCTGCTCTTCTGCTGACCTGCTGTGTGACGTGGGGCGGGTTCCTGTCTTTGGTTTCATAGCATGTGATGTGGCTTGCCTGTGTCCCCACCCAAATCTTATCTTGAATTGCAGCTCCCACAATTCCCACATGTCGTGGGAGGGACCTGGTGGGAGGTAATTGAATCATGGAGGTGGGTCTCTCCCATGATGTTCTCATGAAAGTAAGTCCCACAAGACCTGATGGTTTTATAAAGAGGAGTTCCCTGCACAAGTTCTTTCTTGCCTGCTGCCTTGCAAGTCATGCCTTTCACCTTCTGCCATGATTGTGAGGCCTTCCGAGCCACTTGGAACTGTGAGTCCATTCAATCTCTTTTTCTTTATAAATTACCCAGTCTTGGGTATGTCTTTATCAGCAGCGTGAAAATGGACTAATACAGCATGTCAGCCTGGGAGAGTGTCAATAATAATCCAATTCAATTCCATTCTTCACAGACAGGGAAGATGAGGCCTGGAGAGGGGAAGCAACTTGCAGGAGGCCCCTCCACATGGGTATCTGAGTGGAAGTAGAGCCTGCACTTCCTGGGCCATAAGAGCGGCTCTGGATCCCAGCACCTACTCACCAGCTGGGTCATCTCGAACAAGTTACCCAACTTCTCTGAGCCTCAGTTTCTCTACCTCAGGAAGCCCGTCCACAGAAAAGCAATTCATTCAATGGGTGGGCTTCCCTTTGAACAGCAGCCACAGCCACTGAAGTCCTGGCCTTTGCAGATGCACTTCCTCCACAGCCACTGCCTGCTTCTGTTCCTGCCTCTCTGGTGAAATGGCTGCCTGGTTTCCAGGCCCAGACCAGGGCTGATGTATCTGCCTGTCACTGGGCGTCTAATGGATCATTGGACAAATTTGATTTTCGGTAAGTCAGTCATTTGATGAATTGATATTTGCTAAATGAATTTTCAGCAAATTAACCCAGAATCTCTACATCTGAGGGCTGTTCTAAAGATTAAATGAGATAATCCATGAGAAACATTTAGTATAGGGCTGGCACATAGTGGGTACTCACTAAATGTTAGCTGTAATTATTAATTATGATTATTATTGATACTGTCATTATTGTGACAAAGTACTACAGATGCTGGGCAGGTGAGGGAGAAGCTCGGTGGAGAAGGTTGTTGAGAAATGTTTAGTTGATGAATATTGAGAAATGCTGAGTGTAAGAATATATTGTTTTCTAGGAAGAAAGATGGCAAGGAAAACCTAGCCAGCTCCCCTGACCAAGTAGAAAACTACTTAGGGCATCCAAAGTGGCAGGACGATATATAAATATCATACAGGTTAAAACAATTCTTTAAGATATGGGACCCTGCCCCCATGGCTCCCTCATGGAGAATACGTTTTAGGTTGTTTGTGATCATTGGTAAGCAGGCACCAGCTGCTTACTTGGCGTGTTTTGTGTTATGTTATACCAAACGTCTTTTTGCTAACGGTGATCACCTGTTCAGAGAGAATAAATGCGTGGGTCAGAGACTACTCTAGGCCTTCAGCCTGGAGCACTGTCAGCCCCTGAGACTCTCAGCTTGGAAGGCTGCTGGCCCCCTGGATAGACCCACTTTATTGTTCTATCTGATTGTCTGCCTCTTAATTCCTTCAGCGCCACCTGGGTGGGGGTCTCTATGGCCGAGCTGGCTCTCAGTAGAGGGTAGTGGGACAGATGGAGTTGGGGGCTCAGGAACAGGGTGGGGTCTCAGGACCTGTCAAGCCTGATCCCAGGAAGAGGTCTGGTTAAGGACCAAGGCAGAGCCAGGTAACAGAGACGGTTAAGCTCAAGCTCTCAGAGCAAAGAAGGAGGCTTGGGGGCCAGGACCAGTTTGTCTATCCACAGCATTGGTACCTGAGCACAGGGTGGGGCATGGTTTGAGGGGAGGGTTGGGGGTCAGGCAGCCAGGGCCCAGCCCAGGTTCTGATGGCCTCTGTCTTCCCTGGAGCCCTTTCTCTAAGGGTTTTTCCTGGCTCTGCCACTCTGAGCTGTGGTATCACCTTTCTCCACAGGCTGAGCTTGCCTGCAAGCCAGATGAATGCTGTTTGCTTTAAAACAGCCTCCCCCAGGTGCCCAGAATCCCTGCTTAGCATCATTCCCCTTGGGTCAGCATTATTTTCCCAGAGCCCATTCAGGCTGCTCCTGAAGTCCACACACTTTAGTTACCTTGGACACAAAAAATTTTCTTTAAGTTGATTTGGGTTGGCTTTTCTATCACTTACAAATGAAATATTCCAAAAGGTGTTTCATGTTGCTCTGTCTTTGCAGGGAGGAGCTGTGAGCTTGTGGATGAGCATCTTCTGTGCCACGTGCTGGGTCAGTGCTTCCTCCCAAGGCATCACGACAGCCCTCTGGAGTCATCATTCCCATTTTACAGATGAAGACACTCAGGTCCTTGGAGATGGAGTGATCTGCCAAAGACTCTGAACCAGGAACTAGCCAAGCTACTCTCCTGCACCCAGCTGTCTTCCCTTGCAGCTCAGTGCTCAGGTCCTTGGGTGTCAGATGACAGAGAACAAGGGCACTGTCCAGGCAACTCCCCAGGCCAGTCTACGGAACTGCTCGGGAGAGAGTAGGGGGAGGGGGTGGTTCATGATGTGGGGGTTGAAATCCAAGAGCTGGAAAAAGCCAGATTTACACAGAAAAGATTTTTAAAAATAACAGTTAAACAGCTTCAGCTCCTCTCCCCTCAGTAGTTGGGCTCACATTTGTGGTTAACCAAGGCTCCTTCCTCTCCCTCTCCAACCTGGGCAATGGCAGGGGGCAGGGGCTGGAAAGGATCCTTGTCTCCTGGCTGTCCCCAGCACCCATGGCTTCAAAAGTAGGCGCATTTTGAGATATCCAGGAAGAAGAAGCAAGCTGAGCCTAGATCTGCAATCTCTTACTAAAACAAAAGCGATGTACAGAAAGCTTAAGCCACAGCGCATACGCAGCTGGCACTGACTGGGCAGCCACTGCTCTTGCTCTGCTGCAGGTGAGGAGGTGGGAGCTCAGGGAGGCTGAGAGCAGCAGAGGAGGACCCAAGCCCAGCTCTGCCTGCCCCTCCGCCCTGGCTCTTTCTCTTGTTGGGGGCGCCTCTGAGGCTTTGTCACTCACTCACTCACTCATTCACTCATTCCCTTATTCTTACAGAATACATAACTGAGGACCCATCAGGAGCCTGGCCCCTGGGAAGACTGGGTCTAGTAAAGACCACAGAAAAGACAGGGCAGGAGGCCCAAGGGGGTGCAGAGGCGCTGGGGGGAGGACGGCACATGTCTGCCTTTGGGGATTGAGGGCAGAGAATGGGGCAGTGTTCTGGGAAAGACGGGAACCCACTGGGTATGGCTTATGTCATAGCTGGGATCTGATTCCCTGGAGCGGTTTGGCGGAGCCTGGGCCTGCCCCCTCTCCCTCCTTCCCAGCCTCCCTCTCTGGTCCCAGCTCCATGCCTTCTCTCTCCTGCCCCTCCTTCCACCTTCTCCTTCCCTCACCAGGTCCTGCAGGTGCACTGGACCCAGGTTCGGCTCTTGGGCCAGCCCTGAGCCGATTGGTCCACCTGGGGTCGGGTGTCTGTCCTGGTCCAGTCAGCTGTGGCAGGGGCGTGGCCACACAACAGGTGCAGATGTGTGAGGGGGGTCGTCTCCGGGTCCAGAGGGGGTGGGGGTGACACCCCAGGAAGGGACTGGCCAGGATCCTCACAGTAGCCCTCGGAGAAGCTGTCTCCATGTTAGGGGTAAGATATCCAAGACCCTTAGAAGCGCAGTGCCCGACTACATGGGTAGCCAAGTCCGGACTTGAGCCCAACCTGTCTGACTTCAGGTTCATGCTCAGAACCAAGCACCGTGTTGTCTTATTGCCTACCAAGCCCTGTGCTGGGGACACAGATGGAGGGTGCAGTGTCCTGCCCGGGGCAGCCCCATCACGAGTCAAAGGAGGCCGAGACTTCACAGTGGGTCATGAAAGGTGTGGGTGTCTGGATGGTTGCTCTGTTTGGACCTTATTCTATAGATGGGGAAACTGAGGCCCAGATTGGGGCAGGGTCTTGCCTGATGTGACAAAGCCCAGGTCTTCCAGGAGGAACGTGTGAGGTGAAGGAGGGTGGTCAGAAGCTGTGGGTGGGGCTGGCTTTGTTTGTTCAAAGATGCAGGGGCTTGGGGCTCGGACCTGGGCTACTGTCCAGGGCCCAGCACAGGCTTGGGTGGGATTCAGGGTCTTGTGCATGGGCTCCAGGAGGATTAACTGGGCAGCCATGTGCAGGTGGATGGAAGGGAGAAGGGAAGGAGAGGGCTACTCCCTTGAATTCACCTCATGTAGACTCGATGTCATGGCAGGTGGTTGAAAAGAAAGATACAAGAAAGCCACAGCAATAACACCACCAATCTGGTGGAGTGTCATTGAGTGTGGAGTTCCACGTGCATTGGAGACTCGGAGCTTTTATAAAAAACGTTATAGAGGCTGCATTTTTCAGGAAGAGAAAGAGGGTGAGGGCCCAGTGCTGGGCATAAAAGTCACTGGGAGGGATAGATAGAGCTTTTGTTTCTTATCTACTTCCAGGAATCCTACCAGCTTTCAGGGGAGAGAGATGACAGTGACATTTGCTCATTGAGGGCAGCCCCGTCTTCCTGGAGATAATGACCTGATTCCCCAAATGTCCCAGAATCCTCCAGAACTTAAGTGCCCAGAGAGCAGGGACCTCTTGTATTTTGTTCTTGGCTTATCTCTAGCGTAGCATCTGATGCTCAGTAAAGATTGGGTAAATGAATGAATGAATATGAAATCATGTATGTTTTCCCCAACACTTCCACAAGTGGGGAAGCTTTTCGTTCACTCTGTGCTCATCCAGCCCAGAGATTATGAACCAAATTTTCAAAGTAAAGAGTTCAGGTTTAGACAGGTTTAATGACTCACTCATCTCTCTATGGGGATCAACTGGGGCTTGAACTCAGAACCCTGGGCTCCCAGAGTATTCTGTATTGTGAATACTCTGGGCTATGCCCAGATACTATACTCTGACCCACAGCATGGCAGAGCTACAGGTGCTGCACCATGCTGTGGGCCAGAGTATAGACTCTGGGCATGGCCAGACCCGGTTCAAGTCCTAATCTGCCTTTCCACAGGTGTGTCGTGGTAGGTGACTTGGGCCTCCATTGTGTTGTGAATGTTAAGTGAGAAATGAGAGTGGAGTAGGGGTCCTCAGCCTTGGCACTACTTGGGTATTTGGGTCAGATAATTCCTCATTGTGGGGACTGTCCTGTACATCATAGGGTGATTAACAGCATCCCGGTCCTGTACCCACCAGATGTCAGTAGCACCCCCGACCCCTGGATATGACAACTGAAAATGTCTTCAGACACTTCAAAAATTTCCTCTGGGGGCAACATGGCCCCTGGACGGGAACTGCTAGAGTAGAGCACCTAGCTCAGTGGTGGGCACAGGGGGCTGTTACTTTATTATCATTATTATCATCATTATTATCAGGATGATTGTCCATGGGGGCAGGGGCCTCACCTGTCTTGGTCACTGCAGCGTCCCTGCAGCCTGTCCTGGCCTGGCACATGGTAGGTGCTCAGTGCATGGGCCTGCAGCCCCCCGACTCCACTGCCAGCAGCCTGGGGTCTCCTCTGTGCAGCTGGATGGATTCTCCCTGATGCGCCACCTGCCAAAAAAACAGCAGTGGACTCTCAAGGAAGAGCAGCTTTTTGGGATTTTCAATCTCTCTCTCTGTTTCTGTTCTTACTCTCCAGTACTGTGCCAGCTGGACTCTGGTAGAGCTGGTGGCAAAATGACAGGGATCCAGGGTTTGAGGCCTTTGCTTCAACTTTCATCCACCTGATTTCATGCAGCTGCAGCTCTCGCTGCCACTCAGCTGCAGAAATGTCAAAACCATATTAAATCATAGGGCATGAGTGAGCAGTAAGATGACACTTGTCACCCACCTCTTGCTGTTTCCGAGGCTCTTGCGCCCCGACTTGGCCTGTCTTGTGCTCTGAGGGCTTTGCTCATTTCCCCTGCCCTGCTCCATAATCACACCTGTGGAATTTGAAATGACTTTCCTGGAATGAGACCTGGAGGAGGTGGGATACACTTGTCTACAAGACATAGCAAGTGGTGGCCAACATGCCAGACACAGGGGCCCAAGCCAGGGTGGCACAGGGGCGCAGTGTCCGGCAGAACCAACTTGTTAAAGGCAGCTGACGGCTGGAGTTACTTCTCCCCCTTTAAATTGTATTAGTATATTTTAACCGCTCAGTTGAAGTATAACTGATATACGATGACCTGCTGTATTTAAAATATTCCATTTGATGTCTGACATACATAAACCCCCATGAAACTATCCCATGATTAAGTTAGTGAACAAATCCATTACCCCAAAGTTTCCTCATACCCCTTGGCAATCCCCCCAACCCACCCCAATCAACCGCCCTCTGCTGATCTATTCGTTGTACTGTAGACTAGATTTATTTTCTAGAGTTTGACATAAATGGAATCAAGCAGTGTCCACTCTTTTTATTTAGACTGACTTCCTTCACAGCGTAATTATGTTGAAATGTATTTATGTTGTTGTGTATCTCATTGGTTCACTATTTTATTAATGGTGAGTGGTATTCCAGTGTATGGATGTGTAATAATTTGTGTATCCATTCACTCGTTAATGGGCATTTGAGTTGTTTCCAGTTTAGGGTTTTTACGAATAAAACTGCTATGAACATTTGTGTACAAGCCTTTATGTAGAAAGTGTGTTCCTTTCTTTGGGACAAATACCAAAGACTGTAATGACTGGATTATATGGGAAGTGCATGTTTTTTAAGTTTTTAAGACACTAACATATGTGGGGTCTTCAAAAGCAGTATATGGCACTAGTGTATAAGTTTTAGTTCCTGCCAGGCACAGTGGCTCATGCCTGTAATCCCAGCACTTTGGGAGGCTAAGGCAGGCAGATCATGAGGTCAGGAGTTCAAGACTGTCCTGACCAACATGGTGAAACTCTGTCTCTCCTAAAAAAAAAAAAAAAAAAAAAAATTAGCCGGGTGTGGTGGCACGGACCTGTAATCCCAGCTACTTGGGAGGCTGAGACAGGTTCCAAATTGCTTGAACCCAGGAGGCAGAGATTGCAGTGAGCCAAGATAGTGTCATTGCACTCCAGCCTGGGTGACAGAGTGAGATTCCATCTCAGAAAAAAGTTTTAGTTCCTCTATATCCTCACCAACACTTGGTCATGGTAACTTGACCTAATGTCTAATGACAAAGAATGTTTTTTCACCTACTTGTCTTCTTTGTTGTATTTTTTAGCAAAGTTTCTGTTTAAATCTTTGGCCACTTTTTATTGAGTTGCTATTCTTATTGAGTTTTCAAAATTTGTATATATTATGGATACAAGGCCTTTATTAAATATGGTTTGCGAATATTTTCTCCCAGTCTGTGGCTTTTCTCTGTCTCTTTTTGTTTTGAAGAGCAGAATTTTTAAATTTTGGTGGAGTCCGATTTGTTAATTTCTTCTTGTATGGATGTACTCCTGGTGTTGCATCTAATAAATCTCTGCATAACTCAAGGTCACACGTATTTTCTCATTTTTTTCTAGAACTTTTATGGTTTTAGGTTTTGAATTTGACCTATAATAAATCTGGAGTTAAGATTTGTATATAGTTGGAAGTATGAATCAAGATTCTTTTCATTATTTTTTTGACGGGATGCCATTCTGTCACGCAGGTTAGAGTGCAGTGCCATGATCATGGCTCACTGCAGCCTTGACCTCCTAGGCTCAGCTGATCCTCCCACCTCTGCCTACCAAGTAGCTGGGACTACAGTTGCACGCCACTAGGCTGAGCAAATTTTTGTGTGTTTTTTTGTACAGATAAGATTTTGCCATGTTGCCCAGGCTGGTCATGAACACCTGGGCTCAAGAGATCCTCCTACCTCAGCCTCTAAAAGTGCTGGGATTACATGTGTGAGCCAAAGTGCCTGGCCAAGATTCATATTTTTGCACATAGACATCCAATTTCTTCAGCATAATTGTTGAAAAGACTATTTTTTCCCCAGTGAATTGTCTTTGCACCTTTATAGAAAATCAGTTGTCTCTATGTGTGGGTCTATTTCTAGACTCTATTCTGTTTCATTGCTCAATTTGACTGTCTTTCCACCAACACCACACTAACTTGATTACTGAAGTTTATAGTAAGTCTTGGAATCAGACAGTGTCAGACCTCTAATTTTTTCTTCTTTTTGGCCATCTAGGCCTATAGCATATCCATAGGAGTTTTAGAATCCATTTGTCAATTTCTACTGAAAAATAAAAAGACTGCAGGGATTTTGCATGTGATTTAATTGAATTTACTGATCAATTTGGGGGAAAATTGAAATATTTACAATATGGAATCTCCCAACAAGAGTATGGTGCTTCTCTGCATTGGTCAGGTCCTCCTCAATTTCTCAGCAATGTTTTGTAGTTTTCAGCATTCCATTTTAGCACATCTTTTGACAGATTTACTCCTATTCTATATTTTTGATAGTATTGGACATAGTGTTTTAAATTTTAACTTCTGGCTTTCATTGCTAGCATATAAAAATACAATTAATTTTCATATGTTGATCTTTTACTTTGCAACCTTGCTAAACTCAATTGTTCATTCTAGTTGCTTCTTCTGTACAGCCTGTTAGATTTTCTACAGAAGCAATTAAACCATCTATGAGTAAAAACAGTTTTTGTTTTTTCCTTTTCAATCCAACAGGCTCTGTTTCTTTTTCTTGCCTTATTTCTTACCTAGACCAGTACAAATTTGCATAGATGTGGTGAAAGCAGGCATGTTTCTCTTGTTCCTGATCTTATACTATTTTACTCTGAAGAATGATATTAGCTATAGGTATTTCATAAATGCGCTTTGTCAAGTTGGGGAAGCTCCTAGTTTACTGATCATTTTTCTAATTGATATTGAATTTTGTTTTTTAAAAATTGACATTTATTGTGATGATCATATGGTTTTTCTTTTTCAGTTTCTTAATGTGAATTATGCAGTTTGATTTTGAAATATTAAACTAACCTAGAATAAATCTCACTTGACCATGATGTGTTACCCTTTTATTATTGTTGGGTTTGGCTTGTTAAACTTTTGTTATGAAATTTTGTGTTTATATTCACAAAAGATATTGGTCTGTGGGTATTCTTTTTGTAAATGTCTTGCCTGGTTTTGTTATCAAGTTGATGTTGGCCCTGTAGAATGAGTAAGGAAGTGTCTCCTCTTCTTTTAATTTCTGGAAAAGTTTGTATATGCTTGGCATTATTTCTTCCTTAAATAATCAGTTAAGTTCCCTAGTGAAGCCATCGGGACTGGAGTTTTTCTGTATGGAGAAGCCTTTAATTAGAAATTCAATTAAAAAGTATCTACAATGTCTACTTCTTGACTGGACTTTGGTAGCTTGTGACTTTGAGGGGGGTTTTTGATTTCATCTCAGTTGTCCAATTTATTGGCATAAAATTGTCCATGATTATCCCCTCATTATCATTTTTGTATATTCAGAATCTTTACTATGTCATGTTTCTCAATTTGATGTTAGTAATTTTCATCTCCTTCCCCACTCTCTTGCTCTCTCTCATTTATAAACTGCCTGTCTAGAAGTTAATCAATTTTATTGACTTTCTTGAAAAATCGGTTTTTGGTTTTATTGATTTCCTGTGTCAATGGTCTGATTTCTGTTTCGTAGGTTTCTGCTCTGTCCTTTACTCCTTCTTTTTTTCTGCTGAGTTTGGGTTTAATTGGTCTTTTCCCCCTTAGTTTCTTAAAATGGGACCTAAAGTCATTAATTTGAAATCTTCTTTTCAAATACAGATGTTTAATGCTATAAGTTGTCCCCTAAGTAACATTCCCATAATTTTGATATGTTGTGTTTTCATTTTCATTCATTTCAAAATACTTTTAAATTTCTCTATTGATTCCTTCTTCAACTCATGGGTTACTTACAGTGTGTTATTTTAATTTCCAAATATTTGGGGGACTTTCTCAGATATCTTTCTGTTATTGAATTTTATTTACATGGAGACCAGAGAATATATTTTATATATCTTGAATCCTTTTACATTTATTGAGACTTGTTTTATAGTCCAAGGTCTGATCAGTATTATATAAGGTTCTATATCCACTTGAAAATGTACAATCTGCTGTTGTTAGTTGAAATGTCAGTTTAGGTTAGGTTGGTTAATAGCGTTGTTCAAGTCTTCTATATACTTACTGACTTGTTAGCTATTTACTGTAATCAGTAATTGAGAGAAGGGTATTGAAAGGTCTCATTATAATTTTGCATTTGTCTATCCTAGATATGGGATTTCTGGGTCATATGGCCAGAATACGTTTAGCTTGTCAAATCATTTTCCAGAGTGGTTGAACTATTTTACATTCTCACCAACAATTTATAAAAGTTCTAGATGATCTATTTCCTTGCTAGCATTTGATATTTTATTTCAGCCATGCTAATGGGCATGTAGTAGAATCTAACTGTGGTTTTAATTTGTATTTGTCTCATAGAGAGTCATGTTGAGCATCTTTCCATGTGCTAATTTGCCATCTGTCTATGCTGTTTCATAAAGCATCTCTTCATATCTTTTGCCCATTTTCTAATTGAATTCTTTGTTTATTTTACTGTAGAGTTTTGAAAGTTCTCTATATATTCCAGACACTAGTCCTTTGTTGGATATGCGATTTGCAAATATTTGCTCCTACTCTGTAGCTTGTCTTTTCATCCTTTTGATGAAGTGTTTCGAAGAACAAGAGTTTTTAATTTTGATGAAATCCAATTTATCAAATTTTCCCTTTATGTTTGTACTTTTGGTCTCAAGTCTGAGAACTCTGCCTACCCCTAGATTGTGAAGAATTTTTTCCCCTATGTTATGTTCTAAAACGTATATAGCTTTGCATTTTACACTTACATCCATGAACCATTTTCAGTTAATTTTGTATAATGTATGAGACTTAGCATGAAGTTCTTTTTTTTTTTTTTTTTTTTTTTTTGCCCATGAATGTTCAATTGTTTCAACAACATTTGTTGAAAGGGCTATTTTTTTTCATTGAAATACTTTTGTATCCTTGTCAAAAATCAGTTGGTCATATTTTTGTAGGTCTATTTCTGAGTTCTCTGGTCTGTTCCATTGTATGTCTATCCTTCTTCAGATATCTTTTCCTGTGTTTAAATTATTTCTTTTCTTTTCTTATTGTTGAGTTTTGAGAGTTCCTTAGTCTGCATACAAATTATTTGTTGTGGATGTTGTTTGCAAATATTTTCTTCCACTCTGTAGCTTATCTTCATTGTCTTGATAGTCTTTGGCAGAACAAAAGTTTTAAATTTTGATGACATCCTATCTATCATTTTTTAATTTTGTGGACTGTGCTTTTGGTAGTGAAGAGTTTGCTAAAACCCTGATATTGTATTCTAAAAAATTACATAGTTTTATGCTTTCTATCTTTATCGATAATCTATTTTGAGCTAGTCTTGTATGAAATGTGAAGTTGAGGTCAAGGTTATTTTGTTTGATTGTTTATGGATAACCAATTTTTATAATACAAGTTTTTTGAAAATGAAAATACTATCCTTTCTCCATTGATTTGCTTTTGTATCTTGTCCAAAGATCAAGTGGTTGTATTTGTATGAGTTTATTTCTGAATTATCTACCCTGTTCCATTGATTTAATATGTCTGTCTTTTTGCCAGTATCACATTGTCTTAATTACTGTAGCTTTATAGTAAGTCTTAAAATCAAGATTTGCTTCCTCCAACTTTGTTTTTTCTTTCCAAAATTGTTTATCTATACTAGTTTCTTTGCCTTTTCATATAAATTTTAGAATCAACTTTTTTATATATGTAAACAATTTTTCCTTTACATTTCGTTGGTATTGCATTACATCATTTGGGGATATCTTGCAATCTATGAACATGATATTTCTTTTTATTTGTTAAAGACTTAAAAAGTTTCTTTCAACAGCATTTTGTAGTTTCTAGCATGTAAGTGCTATGCATGCTTTATTAGATTTATACCTAAGTGTTGCATTTTTCTTGGGGGCTATTGTCAATAATATTATGTTTTCAAAGAAATTTTCACTGGATATAAAGTTACATGTTCATCATTTGTGTTTTTGTGTATGTGTGAATTATCTTTCAAAAAAATAAGAAAAGATCTTACAAATCTGGTGTTCTTCATTTTTTTTGTGTGTGTGTATAGATACCTGAATATCATTTTCCTTCCACCTGAAGGATTATGTTTAACATTTCTATACTGAGGATTTTTTATGTCTGAAAAAAGTTTTTATTTTACCTTCATTTTGAAAGATATTTTTGCTGGTTATAGAATTATAGGTTTACAGATATTTCTCTTTCAATACTTTAAGAATGTTGTCTCTCTTTCCTCTTGCTTTTATTGTTTCTAAAAAGAAATACGTTGGTATTGTTATCTTCGTTCCTTTGTACTTAAATTTTTTTTCTCTGTTGACTTTTAATATCTGCTTTTTATCATGGCTTTAAGAAATTTGATTATGATGTGCTTTTTGTCCACTTTCTTTATGTTGGGAATTTGTTGAGATTCTTCAATCTCTGTGTTTACAGATTTCGCCAGATTTATAAAATTTCCTGCTATTATTTCTTGAAGTATTTTTTCTGCTCTACCCGCTTTCTCTTTCCTCTTTGAGGACTTGAATTACCAGTACATCAACCTGCTTGAAGTTGTTTCACAGCTCACAGATGCTTTTCTCAGTTTTATAAAATTCTTTTTTTCTCTCTGTATTTCATTTTGAATAGTTTCTACTGCTATGTGTTCATGCTTACTAATCTTTTCTCCAGCACAGTATACTTTTCATCTCAAGCACTGTAGTTTTCATCTCTTGAATTTTTATATGGCTCTTTTTTTTTGAGATGGAGTATTGCTCTGTTTCCCGGGCTAGAGTGCAGTGGCAGAATCTCGGCTCACTGAAATCTCTGCTCCTGGGTTTAAATGATTCTCCTTCCTCAGCCTCCTGAGGAGCTGGCACTACAGGCACATGCCACCACACCTGGCTAATTTTTGTATTTTTGTAGAGATGAGGTTTCACCACATCAGTCATGCTGGTCTCGAACTCCTGACCTCAGGTGATCTACCCGCCTCAGCCTCCCAAAGTGCTGGAATTACAGGTGTAAGCCACCATGCCTGGCCTTGTTTGGCTCTTTAAATGATATTTTTTATGTCCCTATGTAACTTTTTGAACATATAGAGCACAGTGTTAAGAGTAGTTTTAATGTTCTCGTCTGCAAATTCTAACATCTCTGTCAGTTTAGGGTTGGTTATAATTGATTGATTTTTCTCCTCATTATGGGTCATATTTTGCTGCTTTGTATGCCTGGAAATCTTTAATGAGATGCCAGATATTTTCAATTTTACCCTCTTCAGGCAGTAAATATTTTTGTGTCCTTATAAGCATTCCTGAGCTTTGTTCTGGGACCTAATTAAGTTGCCTGGAAACAGTATAAGCCCTTTGGGTCTTTCTTTTAAGAATTGTTAGGTGGGACCAGAGCAGCATTCAGCCCAGAGCTAATTTTCCCCACTCCCAAGGCAAGACTCTTCTGAGCACTCTACTTAATGCTCAGTGAATTAGAAATATATTCCAGTCTAGATAATAGGACCAGCTCTGTCCCAGTCCGGTGCAAACACTGGGCACTGTTCCCTCCAATCCTCTTGAAGTATTCTTTCCCAGTCTCAGCTCTTTTCTTCACACATGTATGCGGATTGGTGCCCAGTGAAATACTCACCGAGGGTCCTCTGCAGAATCCCAGAACTCTTCCTCTGTGCAATTCTCTCCTCTCGTCTCCAGCGTTCTGTGCTACAAAATCTAGCTGCCTTATTGTGTCGAAATTTCAGCTTCATCTCCTTAATTCAGGTGTCTACTGGCTCTACCTGGTTCTCCTTTCTCATGCTGTGAAACTCTCAAGCCAGAGCAGCCATGGGCTGACCTCATCACATTCCTGTCTCTCAGGGATCGCTGCTCATTGCCTGAAGTTTAGTGAATTGAAAACTGTTGCTTCATTTATTTTGTAACAAGGTCTAAAGGGTAAATCTAGAACCTGTGACTCCACCCTGGCAGGAAGTGGAAGTCTGGCAACCTGGGTTTCCTGGCTGCCATGAAAGGGCAGGGCAGATCTTGCTTTCCCTTTCCAGGACTGAAAAAAGTGGACATCTTCAATTCTCCATTAGTTGTTGGCTTTGAAATTTGCTCCTACAAATATGTGTCTACCTGTGGGCCATTCACAAGGAATGGATTTTTTTTGTGAATAATATTGCACATCCTCACCTCTCAGATAATGTGGATTTTTAGAAGTCCATCATCAGTTTAGTAATAGTTTTTGGTAAATGAGAGATTTAAAGGTCTATCATTAATTTAGTAATAGGTTTTTGGTGAACAAGATATTTTTTCAATTGTAAGACACATTCCATTCTTTCTAAAAAATAGACTTTATTTCTTTTAAAGCAGTTTTAGGTTCACAGCAAAATTAAGCAGAAGGGACAGAGATATCCCATATACTCCCTCCCCTGACATGCACAGCTTCCCAGATTATCAAAATCCCACACTGGAGAAATAGATTTGTTACAACTGATGAACTTACATTGACACATCATTATAAGCCAAAGTCTATGATTTACCTTAGGGTTCACTCCAGGTATTGTACATTCTATGAGTTTAGACAAATGCATAATGACATGCATCCACCCTGGCAGTATCATACAGAATAGTTTCACTGCCCTAAAAATCTTCTGTGCTCCACTTATTCACCTTTCCTTACACCCCAACTCCTGGAAACTTCTGATCTTTTTTCTGTCTGTCTCCATAGTTTGCCTCATCTAGAATGTCATATAGTTGGACTCATATAGTATGTAACCTTTACAGATTGGCTTCCTCCACTTAATAACATTCATTTAAGTTTCCACCATGTATTTTCATGGCTTGATAGCTCCTATCTTTAGCGCTGAATAATATTCCATTGTCTAGATGTGAAATGGTGTCATTTGTCTCAGGAAATACCCAAGGTTTCTTGTCTTCTTGTCTCACGCCAAGGAAATTGAAGATACGGACACAAAAGGAATGGGTTTTAGAGCTGACAGTTTAATAGGTGAAAGAAAGAAGAGTGCTTCCTTGTGTAGAGGAAGGGATCCCGAATGGATTTCCGGGTTTGGAGTAAGATGTGGTTGGTTTTGAAGATGAGCTTGAGGAGGTGGTGTCTGATTTACATAGGGTGTAGTGGATTGGTTGGAGCAGGTGCATCATTTACATAGCTTGTGAGGAGGCTGGCCATCCCACCCTAATCTTTTATTATGCAAATGGAGTTTCTACCTGGCTGGTGCCATGGTGTTTGCTTTTCTTTGCACACGTGGCAACAAAGAAAAGGAAGAGGGAGCCTCCATGTAAAATATATTTGACTTCCAGGTATCCCTTTTCTATTGGAACAACTGCTGGCATTCACCTATGCAGGCTTTCAGCTTGCTCATCTATGCTTGCAGCTTGATTTTTCAGGCTGCATTTTGGGGAGGGATAACATGGGGAGAAATGCCAGATATAGGTGACGGGGAGGAAGGCAGCAAACCACACTGCCATGTGTGTACCTATGCAACCATCTTACATGTTCTTCACATGTACCCCAAAACCTAAAATGCAATTTAAAAAAAAGAAATGATTTGGGGGCTACTTTGTATTAAAAGAAAAACCTTACCAAGGACTCCTTTACCCTCACCAACCACCTAAATAATTTCTTTTTAGCTCCTGTATCAGATATACCACAGTTTATTTAGCCATTCACCTACTGAAGGATGTCTCAGTTGCTTCCAAGTTTCAGCAATCACGAGTAAAGCTGTTATCAACATTCATGTGCAGGTGTTTGTGTGGACCCAAGTCTTCTACTCCTTTGAGTAAATACCAAGGATTGTGATTACTAGATGGTAAGAGTATGTTTAGTTCTGAGAGAAACTGCGAAACTGCCTTCCAAATTGGCTGTACCATTTTGCATTCCCACCAGAAATTAATGAGAGATCCTTTTGCTTCACATCCTCTCCAGCATTTGGTGTTGTCCATGTCTTGGATTTTGGCCATTCTAATAAATGTATAGTGGTAGTTCATTGTCTTCATTTGCATTTCTTTGATGATATATGATAGGGCACATCTTTTCATGTGATCATTTGCCATCTTTATCTTCTTTGGCAGGTGTCTGTGAAGGTCTTTGGCCGACTTTTTAAAATGGCTATTTGTTTTCCTACTGCTGAGCTTTAAGATGTAGACCAAAATTAAGATGTGGAGGCAGAAATAACTTCACAAATGTTTATTAGAAACCACATTTGAGGATCAACCCAGGAAAACACACCAACAAAGCCAGACGTGTTCCCAAGTCTGCTGCAAGTTGGAATGCCTTTATAAAAAAGTTTAGGAGAAGGGAGGGGACTCTGTATCAGAGTTGCCCGTTTTCATTGGAGGGTAGAATATGGAATTTATAATCATTGGCTACAATGACACATACAGGTTAAAAAGTTTTATGTACTAGACAATCAGTAAAATTTCATGATTCAGAAACAAATCAGTGTCCTTTTCAATGTCAGTAGGTTATATATTAATCTGTCAACAGTTTGAAGAAGTAACAATAAGGTTTAAGGGACTCACGATTAAGATTTTTTTTGAGAGAGTCTTGCTCTTTCACCCAGACTGGGGTGCAGTGGTAGGCTCATGGCTCACTACAGCCTTGAACCTCCTGAGCTCAAGCAATCCTCCCACCTCAGACTCCAAAGTAGCTGGAACTATAGGCATGCACCACCATGCCCAGCTAATTTTTGTATTTTTTGTAGAGAAGGAGTTTTGTCAGTTGCCCAAGTTGATCTCGAACTCCTGGGCTCAAGTGATTGGACTGCCTCAGTCTCCCAAAGTGTTGGGATTACAGACATGAGCCACTGTGCCCAACATTTTCTGTATATTTTGAATAACATTTATGAAATACGTCTATTGCAAACATTTTTTCTCAATATGTGGGTTGTCTTTTCATCCTCTTCACATTCCATTTTACAGAAACATGAAAACACAAAAAATATCTGAAGGAAATTCAGAATTAATAGCTAATATTTTGGATGTTCACTATATGCCAGGCCCTGGCTCAGAGCTTTTCAGGCA
The DNA here is from genome assembly GCF_030222135.1 of Aotus nancymaae. Classification (NCBI taxonomy): domain Eukaryota; kingdom Metazoa; phylum Chordata; class Mammalia; order Primates; family Aotidae; genus Aotus; species Aotus nancymaae. The sequence goes on from NW_026988467.1 coordinate 26,407,036, forward strand.
TTATCTCATTTAATCCTTCCAAGGACATTATGAGGTGGGCACAATCATGCTGTGCCTTTTAAAGATGAATAAGTGAGGCTCAGAGGGGTTAATCTCATGCCTATGCTACCCTAGCTAGTCAGTAGCAGGGTTGGGACTGGCGCTCAGGATGGCTGGATGTCCCTAAAGTCCAGGCGTGAAAACACTGGGCCCTGGAGCCCCTGGGTTGGTGAACACACAGGCGGAGAGCTGAGGCCCCAGAGGAGGTGCAGGTCACCCTGGAGCAAGCTCAACCTCCTTCTTCTCCCATGCCTGCCTCTCCTGGGCTCAATGCAGGTGGCCATCTCCCTAACTCATGCCTTGCTCTGTTGAAGTTCATGTCTTGGCAGTTGACTGCTTCTGGGATTGGAAGAATACAAAGAAAACATGATTTAATTTTAAAAAAGGACACCTTTTAGAGTTATCTTTTCCCTTCAGATGAAATTGTAGTTCTCTGAAATGTAGTGTTTTACTGTCTTCATTTCAAAAGAATAAGTCTTATTATTCATGGTGAATCTTAGGAGACCTGTCCTGGGGTATGGTGGGAGGAGCCTGGGGTTCTTACTAGACCTGCCCCCTCCCAAGTCCTCCAGACCACCAGTCAGAGGGGTGTCTACTGAGGCACTGAGTGTGCCCAGCAGGAGGTGTCATCCTGCACCTGCTGGAGGGGCAGTCCCAGGAAACTAAAGGGTCAGCCCTGACCTGGAGTGGGAGAGGGGAGGCTGAGCTCTTGACTCAGCAGGTTTTTCTCCGCACTACCTGTGATCCAGGCCCTGTGCTGCACCTTCGCTGTGTTAAATCATTTAATCCCCCTGCACGCTCTGTGGCGTAGGTGTCATTACTATCTCTGTTTTACAGGTACGGAAACTGAGGTGCAATTTACTTGTCAGGAGCCGCATAGCTACTATGAATGGGGCAGGAGATGAAGCCCCAGGCTGGGTGTGGCCGAGGGCTCCTGCAGTGAAGATGAAATCGAGCCTCAGTGACGGACCATCCTGTGATCGGCCTCAACTCCCTCACTTGTAAAATGGAGAGGTGTGGGGGATTGGTCAGAGTGGTGGGAAAAGCTATAGGGAAAGGACAAAAACCTTCTGAAAGGTCAGAAGGTTTTGCAGAGCTCTGGGAGAGAATAGCTGAAGGCAGCTGTTCTGTAACCCTGAGGCAGAGGGCAAGGAGTAGGTACAGGGGAGTGTGGGGGAGTTTATCTTAAAGAGGCTTGTTTACTTAGGTTGTCCAGGAACTGACCTTTGATCATCCGTGCACGTGATGTTCCCTGAAAGGGAAACAACAAATGTTAATTACCTACAGGTTGTGTTGGCTCAGGTTTTTGTCATTGTGCCTGCACCAAATAAAAGCAAGCAGCTCCAGCTTCTCGGGGCTGCTCTCTGGCCACTAGAGCCAGGCAGCTCCCTCGCCGCTCTTACACAGCATGCCTGTGTCTGAGTACTTATTTCATCCGTCGCTCGGCCAGGGTCTGTGGGACAGACCCAGCAAAGAGAATGACACTTCCTTAGGGGACGGTGGACAGGGAAGATCAGCAGAGAGCCCCTGTGTGCCTACTCCTGCCAGGGTCTGGGGGCTCCTAAGGGCAGTCTTGTCCAACCCCTGCTGTTCCTTTCAGGGTAAGTGTCAGTGGCTTTAGTCAGTGCCTGGAGAGACTGGGCGAGGTAGGCCACATCAGGCCAGAAGTGGGCAGGGGAGGGAAGAGCCCCCTGCTGACACCTCCCTCCCCTGAGACAGTCATAAGGCCTAACTCAGAAATGGTCACACAGAGTGCTGAGCCCCCGCCTGGCACGCAGTGAGTGCTCAGTCAGGGTTAGTTCCTGTTTGCCGTTTGTGGGGGGCTTTCAGTATGAACCCTCCAAGAAGGTTTTGTGTTTTGTCCGTTGCTGGTGTGTTTCCACTGTGGATCCTCAGCCGGGCTCAGGCCCTTCCCTGCCTGGCTCAAGGCTGTGTCTGCAAATCCTGCCTGGAGCCTCCCTCCTGCTCTTGGCAGCTCAGGAAAGTCCATTGCTCAGACCAGGGTTAAAAAATGTGTCTGAGTTGAGGCTGAGGCTGGCGGATTGCCTAAATGCAGGAGATTGAGACTAGCCTGGGCAACACGGTGAAACCCTGTCTCTACTAAAATACAAAAAATTAGTCGGGCGTGGCGGCATGTGCCTGTAGTCCCAGCTACTTGGGAGGCTGAGGCAGGAGAATTGCAAGAACCCAAGAGGCAGAGGTTGCAGTGAGCCAAGATTGCGCCACTGCACTCCAGTCTGGACAACAGAGTGAGACTCCATCTCAAAAAAAAATGCGTCTTGAGTTGCTGCTTTCTGTGCACTGTCACCGAGGCACTGGTCTGACTCCATCTGTCTCTATTGTTCTCCCTCCCTCTCACACAGTCACACACACACACTCTCGTAACACACACATATACACATTCACATACACATGCACACACAGGCACACCCATGCACTCACACAGATGCACACACACATACACATGCACACACAGACACACATACACTCACATACATGCACACACACATTCACATACACATGCACACACAGAAGCACATGCACGCACACATGCACACACACCTACACATTCTCACACATGTACATTCACACACTGACATGCATGTAGACATGCAGTCACATGCACTCACACATTTACACACACAAACACACACATGCACACATACACTCACACTCACCCACCCCGCAAACACACATACTTACAATTCTTCCCCACACTTACACATCAAACATACACTCAGGTGCTCAAGCATACACACATGCTCACATGCACACTCAGATGCCCACCCTCCCACTCACACACACATGCACACTCACATTCACACACACACATGCTCACATGCACACACACACACACCCCATTCACACATATTCACACATACACCCTCACACACATGCACAGTCACACGCACACATTTACACATACACCATGCACACTGACAGTCACACACACATTCACACATATGCACACACACATGCACACTGAGACACATACATTCACATACACACATGCACACTGAGTCACACATTCACACTTATGCACACACACACACTGAGTCACACATACATACATGCACAGAGTCATACATTCACACATATGCACACACATGAGCACTGACAGTCACACACGTTCACACATACACACACATGCACACTGACATTCACACACATTCACACACATGCACACTGACAGTCACACATTCACATACACACACATGCACACTGACAGACACGTTCACACATACACACACATGCACACTGACAGTCACACACATTCACACACACATGCACACTGACAGTCACATAAACACACTCACACATACACACACACACATGCACATGCAGTAGGACATGAGCTTTTCCATCTCACGCACGCCCCCACCCCTGCCTGCATATGGTTTTCTGGCCTTGAGGGTGGGCAGAATCACTGGCCAGGAATCCAGGGGCTCCAGGAAGCCCCTTCCTCCAGACATGCGCCTCTCTCCTGGATGATTCTTAGTGACCACGTGGTGCCCCCTTTCTTGAAAAGAAACCGAGCACCTGTCCTCCTCCTCCTCAGCCCCTCACACTGCAGAGAGCGAGCAGATTTCCAGGGTCTATCCCGTCAGCGGTTTTGATGTGTGAGGAGCACAGAGACCACATAGGGGCTGGACTCCGGGGGGAGACAGAGGTGCTGGCAGGGAGGTGGAAGGCCCCAAAGCCATTCATCCCTCCCTTCCACATGTGATTCCCCAAAGACTGTCTCTGTTGGGCAGATTGCAACCTCCATGGGACATCTGAGTTTCCCTTTCCCTGAGCTGTGTCCAGTGTGATTTCTTCTTGCTCTGCACTCCCCGTATTCTTCAAGGGCATCTGGTCCAGGCATCTCATTTCTGACCTAAGGAGTGAGGCTCAGAGAGGGGCAGTGACCTGCCCTAAGCCACACAGCGGCACACTGGGGAAGGTTCACAACCACGGCATAGACCTCTTGACTCTGGCCTGAGTCTTTCCTTGACTCTAGCCGATTGCGACAACCCAGTCAAAGAAAGCATGCTCTGGGCTGCGTGGGCTCAGGTACCCGGCATCAGTGTCGGGAGGGCCTCGGTGCCAAGCAGCCTCTTTTGTCTCAAGCCTGGCTTTTGTTTCTCTCTCTTAGGGATTCCAATTAGGGGAGCATTTTTTGTCTGTTTTTAATTCTCTCATCTTTCACTGTGTTTTCTTTTCGGTTAATCTGTAGCTTGCAGGCACCGAAATATGACACATACATTAAAATGAAATGCAGTAAAATATAATTGAACATATTTCTTTCATGTCTGAGCAGTGGATTACTTTCCCTGGTGTATCCCTATTTCCACTTAACTCCTTCCTCTTTTTATCTGAGATTTTTCCTCTCCTCCCCAGAATCTCTGGGATTTGAATGGCTCCTCAGCCCTTGCTCATCAGAAATCCACACAGGATCCTGACACTACAGACCACGTCCCCATAATGGATAAATCATGTTCCTGGGACCAAGGGGAGGGAACCACCAGTGTCCTTGTGGGCCTGGGAGGGGTCCCCACTGATGACGGGGAGGATAGGGGTCTGTGAGTGGGATTGGGAGGGGTTTCCCTGGGTGCAGGGACCCTCCTGGGCACACGCTCCTGGTGGGTCCTTCTGTTGCTCTAGAGCTGAGGCTGCAGTTTTGTGATCCTGACTTGCAGCCAAAACAGCTATTGGGGTCCCAGTGAGCGGTGAGTCATCAGGGACTCCCAAGACATGACGGTGAGCTGGGGTTCAGGTCAGGAGGGGAGCCAGAGGCATTGGAGGGGGTGAGTAGGAAGGGTGTCACTGCCTCAGCTTACCCACTGCGTGGCCTTGGGTGAGTGACCCACCCTCCCTGGGCCTCAGTTTTCCAATCTATAGTATGGGCACATATAGTCACAGCACAAGGGATTACAAGGAGGATTAAACCAAACGATGCCTGTGAGACACTCAGCACAGTGCCTGGCACACGGCGGGTCCTGAGTGATGGAGGCAGGTAACAGTCTTTCATTCATTCACTCACCAGCCCATTGTGAGGCCTCCTATGTGCCAGGTCATGCACCAGGTGTCAGGGAGAGAAGAATGAAACTTGCTGTCACCTGGGGTGGCTCACGGTCTAGTGGAGATTGGAACTGGCTCTGGGAGATGGACATAGCGGTGTTTGTGGGAACGGAGGAGGGATGAGCAAAGTCGGCTCCCAAGGGAATCAGAGGAGGTCACCTGGAGGAGGTGACACTCAAGCTGAGCCTGGGAGGGGGCTTGAGTTCCAGGGGCAGGGGTGGAGGGAGTTCCAGGAGAGGACAGCAGGGCAAAGGCAGGGAAGCATAAAGAGTGGTGGTGAGGGTGTCAGGGGTGGTCTGGCTGGGCCTGAAGGCTGGGGACTGTGGGGACAAGTGGAGGGAAGTGGGCAGGGAAGGCTGGTGGGGCAAGATCACAGCGGACCGGAGTTTGGACTTTGTCAGGCTGATGCTGGGAGCCATGGATGTTTGGGGGGCAGGGGAGGGCTGTAGTCAGAGTGTCAGTTCCTTCCACAGACAGCAGCTTTGAGTGAGAGCCACAGTGAGACAGTGTCCCTCCTGTCACTCCTGTTGCTCAAGCTCCACCTGAGGCTTCACAGAGTGAGCATCGTCTGTGTCCCTGATGCGGCCTCAGGGGCTCATAGCTGCAGACGTGTCCCCAAGTCCCCGAGTCCCCCAGGTTGTGGCTCGGAGCCCCGGCCCTGCCTCTTTTCATCCCGTGTCACTGTGTTTGTTCTTCAGTCGCCCTTCTCTGAACAGCACTCCTCCCTCCTTACCCTCCCACCGGTGTTTACTAAGCTCCTGTGATGTGTTGGGCACCGTTCTAGGAGCTATGGCCATGAACAAAGAGATGACAGCCCCGGCCCAGAGCGCACAGCTCCATGGGGTCCCAGATGGTCACTGAATAACTGGAGACCTCCCTTGGGATCAGTGCAGCCAGGACGAGGTTGCAGAGGTGACGCTTGTGATTTTGGGGGGAGGGCTGAATGCCTGGCCCAGAGCCTGCACACAGTAGACACAAAGCAAATGCTGATTCTTTCAGAGTCCAGCCCGCTTGCTCCTTTACCAAGATCCTGTGACACTTATGGCCGAATCACTCTCTCTTCCCCTCTAAGGTAGAGACTGGCTTTATCTGCAAGTGGCCATTTGCCTTGAGGCCCCTTGGTGGACCCTCGCTGTCAGAAAGTGCAGCTGCAGCCAGGCACAGGAGCACAGCAGAGCGGGCCACAGGCCTCCCAAGGCTGCCTGGGACACTGCATGGGCTCTGGCTGCTCAGCCTCAGCTCCTGAAAGCAGGTGTGTGAACCCAGGGCCTCCTGCCGGGGGGGCACTGTGTGGTGTCTTGGCTCCACAGACACAAGTAGGGGACCCTACACCACCCTCCTCTCGCATGAGGCTCTCAGTGACTGTATCCATGAGAATGGCATGAGGGAGATTTCAGAGCCACCAGAAACCTGGCAGCAGGTGTTTCTTTCCCTTCAAAGGACTTGGCATGGGGACATAGCAGGAGCTACAGTCACAGGCAGACACCAACAGTGTCCCAGGCTAAAGACCAATGCTCTGAGCCCGGGCTCCACCTCAGGACCTGGGGCCTGCCTCTCTCCAGCAAGGACACCAGGTGTGGCTGGAGGGAGACTGGGGGACAGACTCTGGGTCTGGTAGAACCTGGAGCAGGGCAAGCGTGTGCTTTGAGGCAGAGCAGCAGACCCAAGCTTTCACAGGCGCCTTCCCACACACAGACCTCAATCTTCTGTGAGCCTCGGTTCCCCTTCTGTGCTATGGAGGAGGGCTATCATCAGGGCCGGTGAGCAGATTAAGAGGGACAGTGCTGGTGATGGGGCGGGGCCCACAGCAGATGTGCAGCAAGAGCCTGCCTGTCCTTCCTCGTCTGCCCGGTGCATCCTGGATACTCAGCGACTCAAGCATCCTCATTCACAGATGACAGTGAGCGCGGAGCAACTCGGTACGGGAACTGCCAGAACATCTATCCCTAAAGGTCGTGGGGATGAAGCTGCTCCCTCTGAGGACACAGCCTGTGGGCCTTGAAGGCTGTTGAGGTTTCTGGGTGGCCCTGAGAAATGCAACCATCCCCGGGGTCTCACCCGAAGCCTCCATGAGCTGTGCACATCGAGATGGAGGGGCAGGCATCCAGGAGTGAGTATGGGCAGAAACGGGGTGATGAGGAGGGTGAGGGTAGCCGGGGTGGAGGAAGGGGGAAGAAGGCATTGGTGACAGTAGCAGTAGCCAACGCATCTCCACTTGCAGATGAGGGGACTGGGCAGAGAGAGGTTGAGTGCTTCGTCTATGGTCATACTTTGCTGGGTTCAAACCCAGGAGATCCAGCTGCACAGTTGGGCTCTCAGCCATAAGCCCGAGGAGGGAGAATGTGGGAGAGGAGCTCTGGGGAGCCCACGGCCAGCCTGGCACAGTGCCCATCCCGCCCCCACATCCCCAGTGTGAGGTGACAGGCCGGGGCAGGGCTGTCATGCGTGGCACCGGTAATTGATGAGAGCAGAGCACTCGAGTCTCTCTAAGGGGAAGGAGCTGCTCCAGGGCATAATCGCAGGCTGGGGAGGCATTGATCTTGGCACATCGAACACAAATCTACGTGTCAGGCCTGTAAATCGCCCATTTAATGGGCCTGGAGATGCCCGGGAGGGGCTCTGGCCCCTCTTGGCACCTCCACAGGCTAGAATGAGGCTGCAGATGGGTTTGCCCGGGAGGGGCAGGGCTGAGCCTGGGCAGCCAGGATGGAAGGAGAGGGTCACTGTCCAGCTCTGAAGTCACCCTGAAGCTCAGGATCCTCCAGGCTCAGGGCATCACCAAGTGAGAAAGTTAGGTTGTGACCATTTGATAAATATCCTACCCACCACCACGCCTTGCCCAGACGTCCTTCCCTCCCTTCCCCACCACCCTTCCTCCCTTCTCTCCCTTCCTTACATAGGCAGGAGGGGAACAAAGTGGAACCCTAAGCATGTGTGCCCTAAGACATATTTATAAGGACCCACACCTGTGGGCACAGGCACACCTGCTGTGCCCTGAAGAAGGGCCATGTCCACCCAATGCCAGCCTCACAGAGCCCAGAGCAACCCAGGCCCTTTCTCTGTTTTGTGGCTCCCAGAAAAGTGGAAAATGAAGGAATGTTAAAACAGAGTCACAAACATGGGGATATAACTTGAATGTTTACATGTACAATTAACGCCTTCATTAACAAATACGTGGTGCACTGTAGTTGTATGATTTGCCAGATAACCACAGGGTTTGTTACAAAGCTCATTTGTTCCACACATGAGACAGAGTAGATGGGAACCAGGAGCCATGCAGGAGGAAGTTGGAGGAAGGTCTTGCCTTCTTTCCACCTGTCCCCGTGTCCCTGGGGCTGTGGGAAAATCTCTTAGAGGCAGGATCAGAAGCTCACATTTGAGGCCTTGGAGATTGTGAGGTATTTGGTCCTTCCCCAGCACACAGACACACACACACATACCCATGAGTGCACACACACACCCCGGGTTGGAAGGCAGTGGATCTGGCATTTGCAGGCATAAGGTTTTAGAGGTGAAGGCGCTCTGTGTCATTCTTGTAATTTCTTTCTTTTTTTATTTTTGAGACTGAGTCTCGCTCTGTCACCCAGGCTGGAGTGCAGTGGCTCAGTCTTAGCTCACTGCAACTTCTGCCTCCTGGGTTCAAGCGATTCTTCTGCCTCAGCCTCTGGAGTAGCGGGATTACAAGTGCCAGCCACCATGCCTGGCTAAATTTTGTGTATTTAGTAGAGATAAGGTTTTACTATGTTGGCCAGGCTGATCTTGAACTTCTGACCTTGGCCTCCCAAAGTGCTAGGATTACAGGCATGAGCCGCCACGCCTGGCCCATTCTTGTCATTTCTGAAGACAAGAATGGAGAAAAGGCATGTCTGTGGTTGGAGGAAACCTGGCACCAGGGACCATCTCAGAGGCATTTCTACAAGTCACGGATGGCACATGGCCCCAGACCCTCTCCCGGGGGTCTGTAGGCTGGACCTGGTGGGGAGGAAACAGCTGCCTTGTGAGGTCCTGCTGTGCGCCCTGGTGTCTGGTGCCCTCATATTTGTGGGCTTCTGGACATGCAGCCCCCCAGGGCAGCAAATGTCATCAAGCCTGTTATTTTTACAGGTGGAAATGGAGGTAAGTAACATGCCAAATTTTACGTTTGTCCAGTTTGGTAAACTCTTTACAGGTATTCTAAAAGGAGGCAAGTTGCTGTTCCTACAAACCCTCCCCGTTCTCCTCATGACTCCCAGGGAAGCAGGGAGGATGAGGGCTGCGCGGGTCTCCCACTGGCTCCCACGCCCCTGCCCGCTGTGGCTCACCGAGTCCTCCCTCACAACTCCTTTTCCAGGTGCCAGAATTGTGAGACATCGGTGGGAAAAAGAACAACAAACACACTCATCCATTTTGCCAAAACTGGTTACCCTCCCTGGATAACCCACAATTATGTGACGCGGTTAACAGAATTCTCATGATGGAATGGGTCTGATTTCCTACCTTGATCCTATTTGCTGAGAAAATGAATTCTGTCAAATCTCTTGAAGTCAACTGTCAAAGTAAAGCATTTTGGGAAAGACAGATCTCTCACTCTGATGGCAAAATTCATTTGATTTTGTTCTTTAATCCAGTCTGCCTGTGAAAGCTGGAGCTGAAATTTTGAAGCCTGTTCTCTCTTTTCTCTGCTGCTCTGTCTCTTGGTGCCCTGTTCTCCATCTCTTAGAAAATATTGCAGCAAAGAATTGCAGCTGGTGTAATGATGACCATTTGGTTTCTCATGACTATTTTTTAGGGAGAAATTGACAGAGCACAAAGCCTTTTCTTTCAGTGTGTTTGGGGAAGGGAGAAAGGTGCTCACTGCTAGTGCCAGCAGGAACAAGAGAAAGGGCTCAGGGGGATAGGCGAGATTTTGCAGCCTCAGCGTCTGCAGGAGCAGGAGGGACATCTGGGAGGATGGCAGTGCCTCCTTCCTTACTGAAGGAGGGGGCAGTGAGTACTGATTTTTTTCTGCTTCCTGCACCCTCTTTCATAATTCATCTCCATGAACCTGCCAGAAGCTTCTGTTCTATTTTACAAAGCATTCTGCATCCATTATGTTCGTTTAATCATTAATTGACTCCTTGGCTCATTCATGTATTCATGTTATTTAGCTTCTGGTAATTGGGGTTCACTGTGGGTTGTGACCCATGTGAAGCTCTGGGGTAACAGACACTGACAAGACACAACCGTCCCCTGCAGAAGTCCAGGCTTTAATAGAGAGAATGTGCACAGATAGCAGTGACCTGGCCTGGTAAGGATTACGAGGACATGAGTTGGGCACATAGGAGGTGCTTGCATCCTGATGGATACACTGGGTAAGAAGTGGTGGGAACCAACAATAGTGGCCCAAGTAATTGAGATTTTATGTAATGATCATGCACAGAAAGCTGTCTGGTGGGAGATGGTTTCGGGGTTGTTGCGATGCTATTCCATGCCATCAGTGGTGGGGACACATGACGGGCAGGCTGGTGACACCGTGTCTTGGTCGTGAATTGGCAACTCATATTCTTTGTGAAACAGGATACAATTATGCAGAACATAAACATATGCTAATGAGGGATAATTACACTCCACATTTATACATTTATCAAAATATGCAAAAACCGTTTCTGACAATTATACACCTACAGGCACACCCATTTAATAACTACTCGAGGCTCCTTGCCAGCACCATAATGTGAGCTTAGGGGCCACGTGGGACCCGAAACCTGCAGCCCAGCCCTGCTGGGGAGGTCTCCACTGTCGCTGCTGCCAGCCCCACGCAGACCTGACCCACTGCCGTCCTTCTCAGCCTTCTTGGCCCTCCCAGCTGCCCAGAGAGAAGGCCTTGTCATCAGACCTTGTGGGAAGGAGCCTGGGAGAGATCCTGAAGCCCCTGGAGGGCAACAGCTACTCCTGGACATCACCACTGGAAAAACATGTGCAGTGATCCCAGCATGAAGATTTCAACTCCCATCTTTTCATCCAAGGCTACAGCCACTGGTGTTGCTGCCTCTTAAGCTTCACTTACTCTTCGTTCATTTGTTCATCCATTCAGCAGTTTTAATTGTGCATTGATTCTGAGCCAAGCCTGGTTCTAGGTGCTGAGGATGTAGCAGAGACCAAACTGCACAGGGTCTGCCATCAGGGTTGCATTATCGGTGATTCCCAGGGGCAGACAGGGGCCTGGAGGTATTGGAGGAGCCCTTTTAGCTCTGTCATCGTCTCTGTCTGTCTCTGCATATGCAGCCATCACTTACAACGAGGCACACGTCAGCATCCTGCCATGCAGGGTCCCCATCAGTCCATCAGGTACTCCCCTGCCCCCATGAAGTAAGACACAGTTTTCCCACTCCTGAGATGGGGTACTGAGTGGTCCCAGAGCTAGCGAGCAGCAGAACTAAGACTAAAATCCAGGCCCCTCCCCATGGTCCCATTTCACACCACCCCCAACTCTGTGCCCAAGATGCTGTTGTGCTGTTCCAGGGTCATGTGACATTTAGGTTCTAAAGTCAGGTGGTGTCTCATTCTTACAAGAGACTGTCCTACTGCTCTGTAACCCTTACGCCATGATTTTGACAACTCTCTTAAGCTTTGTGCACCAAATCTTCAATGAAATTAACATATCATTATACTACTCTACTTAACATGTTCCAACTCTCACCTTCCATGAGTGTAGCTGTCAGTGAATCTATGAAAGGATACCTGCCAATAATAATAATAAAAATTAGCTGGGCACGGTAGTGTGCAGCTGTGGTCCCATATGCTTGGGAGGCTGAGGCAGGAGGATTCCTTGAGTCCAGGAGGTTGAGGCTGTAGTGAGCTATGATCATGACACTATACTCCAGCACGGGTGACAGAGTGAGACTCTGTCTCAAAATAAATAAAATAAGATAAAAAAGAGACCTGTCACCAGAATGCAGGATCTCTCCCACTTCCCTTCAAGATCATGTCCACACCATCATTAGCTGCTCTCGTCTCCGGGGCCCTCTCTAAATGTGAGCTTATGGCTGTCACATAATGTTATCAGCCATGACAATGGCAGCTAGAACAATTATGGTGAGCCATCAACTCCAGCTGGATTTAGGATCTACAGTGAGTCACAGCCTCTCAAGCTGAGGAGGCCGCCTCTCACCCCAGACATGTCTGATGGGTTCTGCCCAGCACACAGGACTGGCTTAGTTATAAAGTTACAAAGTAACGGGTTCCGTGCTTATGTGGGCAGAAGGCACCGACCCTCTGGAGCAGTGCTGCTCTGTGCCACTGGGCATTGCAGGGAGCCCACCCGGGCTGTGTGGGTTCCAGGCTCTGGCCTCCCGTTCCCGCTCCGAGCCCTGTGTTCTCTCTCCTCTTTGTTCTCAGGACAGCATCTGCAGGTAAAGTCCTGGGGGTCTCCCCTGGAGGGTGTTGGTGCATTTTGATTCTACACCCTGATGGGGGAGGCTCAGTTCTCGTTCAAGTTCTCTGAGCCCTGACACCAGTGCTGAGAGGCAGTGTAGTCCATTGCTTAGGCCATAGGGTTTGGGTGACTGTGATTTCCAGCCAGGGCTCCCCTTCTTATTGGCTGTGAGTTCTCAGGAGAGTTGCCTGACCTCTCTGAGCCGCATCGTTTTCCCCTTCTGTGAAATGGGCACAGCAATACTGACAACATCAAGTGTTGTAAGCATTGGATGAGATGAAGCAAGTGGAGGCAGATTTCTGGGTTTGAATGACACTTCCGGGACGCTCTTGGAGGTGGGAGTCTGGGCAGAATGAAGGGCCTGGGCTCTTTCTCTGTACCATGGTAAGTAACTGCAGCAGTCTCTGTTGCGTAGGATTCTCCAGGGAGCCCATGACCTAATGTGAGTGAAAAGTCTGGCACACAATGCACCTGTGGTCTCATATACTCAGTCCCATATACTGATACGCCTCTGGGCCCATACAGTGAGCCCCTGATGCGCATGAACTGGCATTGTTACTACTGTCATTCTGCTTGCAGGCAAACACCTCACCTTATTTTTGTGCATCAAGCCCCTGATGCAGGATCCGGGCATTGACTCTCAGCAGAGCAGGAAGAGCAGGGACCCAGGAGTACATTGCCCAGGTTCCAAGGCCAGTGCCACCACTTCTGAGCTGTGTGACCTTGGATAAGTTTCTAAACCTCTCTAAACTTAAATATCTTTATCTTTAAAATGGGGGAGGGAGTGGGCAATAATAGAGTCTCCTTCCTAGAGCTGTTGAAATAACTCAATGAATTAATGCATGGAAAGTGCGTAGCAGAGTGCCTGGCACACAGCAAGTGCTAAACCCGTGCTAGCTTTGATTATTCTAGGCTCCAAGGGGATGTCGCACAAAAAGGCCTTGAATAATCTCCTTTTCTGCCACCACTGCACTTAGAGATGAAGAAACTGAGGCCAAGAGACACTAAATTAAATGTTTGATGATAAGACAGTATACGGCTGTGCTAAATTAGGCGGGGCAGACAATCAGAGGACAAAATGATCTATAATAAAGGGCTGATTGGGCGGGACCGATGCTAAGCAGACCAGGAGCCTGAGATGAGGCAGGGAAAACCGCCGGCCTGGGACGAGGACGGCCTTGACTAGGGCCCAGCTCTTCTTGTTAATAACATCGAGTTTTCTTTTAAAATAAGAATCCACACTTACTGTAAAACACTTGGAAAGCACGGGATATATAAAAAATAGTGTCTAAATCACTGGCATCCCACTTCCCAAAGACAGTAGCTGCTGAAAGTATTGATGTTGTTCCTCATTCTTTTTCTGTTCATATTCAGGTATATCTTTTCATAAATGATTTCCCAACGGTGGGACTGTGTTCTGTGCGCTTCCTGTTTATCCTGTCGGTGCGGGAGAAATCCTCCGACTTAAATAGTGTGAAACGGCTAAATACACAACACCTGACACTGGACAGATGCAACTAAGTTTATTAGTCACACACACTCACAGCCCGAGGGAGGAGGATGCTGCGTTTCGTGTATGGCCCCGTGAAACCTGCGCTCAAGAGCAGAGAGGACCAGTGGGGGCCGTGGGAGAAAGGCTTTTTAGTAACAAGAGGGTGAGATGCCTGCAGAAGAATGTAACTGGTTTGAATAACTGCACGTTGGCAGAGAGCCGAGGCCCATTAGGTGAGGATCAGGTGGAGTGCAGCTGGCCTGGCTGATAGGGGAGCTAGCTGGGTGGGGAGACTTGCCTGTTGGGCAGGGGCATAACTGGTGGGAGCCCGGGAACTCACAAGTAGGCCTTGGGGGTCCTGTGAGGCTCAACATTGCCAAGGTGGCAGATGCAGTTTTGGAGCTTGCAGTACAGAGATTTCAGTACAAGCTAGGATGAGATTTGGCAACTCTGCCCCACCCTAAAGCAACAGAGGTGATTTCCCACCCTTATTGCATGTCCACTGTGGCCAGCAGGGAGGGTTTGGGTAGTCACAGGCACCCAAGGACTGTTGCTGATGGAGGCGCCACTGTCTGAGGATGTCAGCATCTCTGTGTGCTTCTGTGGTCACTTCAGTAGGGCAGAAAGGACATGAGAACAGGTGCACTGGATCTTAAATGCTCCCACCTAGACGGGATGCTCACTACCTGTATGCACATTTCATTCACCAATACAAGCCTCCGAGCATCCTCATGGAAAGGAGGGGGAGCTGTCACTCTCCTGAGGGCCCAGGAGCAGAGGTGGACATTTGTGACCCTAGCTGTGTCCTCTTGATGGAGCAGATGCAGATCTGGGGATTTCTTACTTGACACTCCAGTCTGACCAGCTTCCATCTCATTATATACTCTTGGAAATTGTCCATTTGATTAAATGGACATTTATTTAAGTAAACTCACATTTTAAAAATCTGGATAATTTCCTTTCTAAAAAAGTCTCCAGAATAACGTTCCTATGGATTTTATTCTTGAATCTTTCTCCTATAAGGAGATACTCAGTAAAATGGTACAATGTTTTAAAAATTAATAATGCCTCATGTATCTAGAGAGAGTGAATAACCCTGAAGTCCTGTTGGTTCAATCTTAAACCCAGATTCCAAATCTTCTCACCGTCTCCAGGCTCCCACCCTGATCCCACAGTCATCATGTTTGGACCCCTGCAGTAGCCTCCTGCCAGGTCCCTGGCTCCACTCACTCTCCAAGCAGCAGTTAGTGTGACCCTGTGACACTCAGGGCTGAGCTGTCTCTGGTCTGCTTCTGAAGTCCCAGGCTCCTGCCTCACTGGGCACATCCAACATGACAGTGCCCCTGGGCCCCCAGAGTCTCCAGCCCCCTCCCTGCTTGGCCCACCTCATCCTCATCCCCTCTTCTACTCCCCTCCAGACCCTCCAGCTCCTGGGTCCCTTGCAGTTCCTAGCAATAGGCTCTGCCCCTGCCTTCGCATCAGCTGGAACTTCTCCCATGTCTGCCCTGTTCCCCTCTCGTCCTTGCCTCAATGTCACCTTCTCTGAGAGCCCTCCCTGACCCTGATTTACAAGTGTGACCGCCAGCCAGCAACCCCTGCCCCCTTCCCTGCTTCCTTTTCCTCCAGCGCTCTCCTGCACCCTGCGATCCCCCGTCTGATGTTAACCGCGTCTGTCCCCTTCTAGATCTGAGCTCCCCACACAGAAGCCTTATTTGGTTCTGGGCTTTCCATTGCTGCCTGGGACAGCAAATGCCCAGTAGGCGCCCAATGAATATTTGCTGAGAAAACAACGACTTTAGCCCTGGCCATGTCCTATGGGGAAGATGCTGCCTAAACAAGGGGCTGTCTCATTATTCCTCAAGACAGCCCGAGGAAGCAGGTTCTAGGGATACCTGGTGTTTCACCTGAGCACACAGACCTGACCTGGCCTGACTCGGCTCACTGCGATGTCCAGCTGCACCCAGCTAAGGGGGGGCGGGCTTGGAATTCCCACCTGGCCCTGCCCTTGTAGATGCGTGCGGCTGCTCCAGAGTGTTCCAGGGAGGGCAAGGTGAGGCTGGGAAGCCTTCTCCCCACACCATTGCCAGTGCTGGGAATCTTGCTAATTTGATGGGGGAAGGGTCATTTCATTTACACATCACAACCGGAGCCAGCAGGAGCATCCCTCACAGAAGTTCTGCTGGCTCAAGGAGGGAGTCGTTGTGACCTCATCTCCCCCCGGCCCCAGGGCATCTGGGACAAATTTAGTCCTGTGCCTTACACGCCCAAGACCTGCATCTCTGCTCAGGGCCCAAGTGGAAGGTTCCTCTAGAACACATCTGATTTCACACTAAACAGTCTTTGAGTTTTTGTTGGCATTAGCCCCATTTTCATGGACAGGGGTTTTGGGGGCCTAGGGCCTTATGGCAGATGGAGAAATAATAATAATAAAAATCCTTCATATCACAGGGGAGAGTGAGGATGGTCCATCATGAAGTGAATGGAACTAACTTGTAGCTAAAAATAATTTGGCTACATAACTCATTCCTACCTTCTCCTTGTAGTCACCAGCATGCACTGAGACCTCCTCTCCTGTCCCTGATTCCCCCTCACCCTCACATGATGCCTTTATTTTGGTACCATTATTATTATTATTGCTTAACTAGGAGACGACATATTTTGAAGCATCATTTTTATGAAGATCCTCCACGTTAAGGCAGGGGGAAAACACAGCAGAGCTAATAGTGTACTTCCATTTGTAGGGACCAAATATGCCATTTTTCAAATTGCAAAAGAAAAGGATTAGAAACTAGAATTCCATTAATGTCAGTTACAGCTGGAGACAGAGGGAGCAGTGGGCAGACATGGGGCCCACCCACTGCTCCCCAGCTGTCCTTACTCCTCTCCAGCCCCATATCTCCCAGTCACCCCTCTCCTCCCCCAACCCAGGCTTCACACTGAACCTTAGAAAGTTAATAGTCATAATAGTAATGCTTATTGACAGCAGTGTATGCTCCAGCTGCTGAGCTGGGTACTTCATATTAAATAACGTTTCCATTTACCCAAAATATCATTTATGTATTCGCCATCATTTCCCTATTCATTGGACAGTTACCAAACCCTATCATAGTCAAGATGACATTCAGGAAAGCAAACCAGCATTTTTCGAACAATTATTATATGCCAGTCACCATTATCTCAGTTTATCCCTACCATGATTTCTTTCTTACAAAGAAGTCAAGGCTCATGGCTCTGGATTAGCATTACACAGCACTTGCTCTGTGTCTCTTGGCCATCCAGTGAGGGTCTAATAGACAGTGACATCTTCTGTTCACCTGTCTCTCTGGTAAGAAGCTCCCCATCTGATCGAGGGGCAGTATAATTATTGTTACTACTGCTGCTATCATCATAATAAACAGTCTACAGCAACAATAGCCACAGCTACACTTCCTTGCAGAGCCCATGTGATTTGAGCTGTGCTAAGCATCTACTCCTAAGATGACCTTTAACACACGAGGTAGGAGTTGGCCCTGGCAACAGAAACAGATAAATGAGGCTAAGGAATTACCCAGGGTACCAGTAACTCAGTGCCCAAACCAAGACACAAACCCAGGACTGGTCCATCACCTTGGCTGGCATTTAACACAAGGAAGTGTGATTTTGAGAGAGTAGAGAGGGCCAGGTCTGCAAGGTGAGCAGAGAAGCCGAGAAAATCTGGCTGCAGAAGGAAGCACGAAACAAGTGGAGAGAATCCAAGATGAAATCCATGAGCAGGTGGATAGTCGGGGTTGCCTGGGTCCCTGTTCCACGTTGAGTCAGACCCAGGTCCCTTATGTTCCCTAGGACACCCCTGGAGCCAGCACCCACCCCCTTCATTTTTGTTTGCTTAAACTAGACTGAATGTTTTCCTGTTATTTACAAGGAGCTCTGATTCCATGCCAAAAATAAAAAATCCTGTTCATTAAAAAAAATCTGTATTAAAAAAGCTCCATTTCTAACACTGAGTGTCTCTTTCTCAGAGAGCCCTCATAAATAACGGAAAGGAGTTTTTTGCAAACCTTTATGGAAATTAAACCCACAATTCGGGCACACAGTTGTTTAACAAGTGATAATTAACTGCTGACAATATAATTTCAGCTTGGAAGAAAACGTGTTTTTCATTAAAAAGTAATCAAAGAGGTCCTTGCATTGGGGTGTGGGGTCTCCTCTGCAGGAACTCAGCTCCTCCGCTGACAGAGGTTCTGTGTTGGCACTGAGTGCCTGCTGCTGCCTGCCAGAAATCGGGCATGAGCCCCAGAACACTAGGATTTCAGGTCCCTGGGTGTTCCATGCTCCACAAAATCCAGGGCAATTCCCAGAAGCCTACTCGGCCACCCCTTTCTCAGTAAGGGCCGATCCTCCTCTGGGTTTCTCTAGTCCTGAATGTGCCTAGAGCTGGCTGGCAGGGGCTTTAGTTCTGACCCCGGCTTCAGGGGAAGAATGAACACTCACATCTCTGCAGCCTGTATCATGCCCAAGGGTCTGCAGGGAGTGTATTCCATCTTCCCACTTCACAGAGGAGGAAACTGAGGCTGAGACACAGAGTCGCTGGTTGAAGGCCACACACACAGCTGATGAGGGCCCAGCTGGAGAGAGATGGGAACTCTGACCATCTGATTACCACATCGCACCACCTGCACCCCATCCTCCAACTCCTTTTCTCTAATGAATTCATCTGTTCTGGCTTCAATATCCTAGTATTCTCCTTGTGTTTGAGGATGAAATAAATGGATATAAATCACTTAGTGACTGACACATAGCAAGCCCTTCATAAGTGTTATCTACAATGCTTGTTGGTTATTACTCTTAATGCTAATACTTTTTCCCTCCAACCTGTGAAGCAGTTGGCTCTGCCCCTTTGATAATCTCTGTATCCTCTTTGGGACTCTATCTGGATCTCCAGAATCCATTTAAGAGGGAATGTGATACTGAGTATTGGGTAAGGCATTGCTTCCCAGGTCCTGAAGGTCAGAGTCCTCTTAGGATGGACATGCCCATTTTCTCCTGGCTGCTGATACAAAAAAAAAAAAAAAACCACTTGTCTAACCTGTGTTCACTTGTGGCCAGCTAT
Organism: Aotus nancymaae; assembly: GCF_030222135.1. Classification (NCBI taxonomy): domain Eukaryota; kingdom Metazoa; phylum Chordata; class Mammalia; order Primates; family Aotidae; genus Aotus; species Aotus nancymaae. Next base: position 26,426,110 of record NW_026988467.1, read on the forward strand.
ATCTGTTGGAACATTTTTGTCCCCATTTTCTTCCTCTAGGTCTTCCTAGGAGTCTCCAGAATTTACACCCCCTCCCATATACCAGGAAAACTCTAATATAAGTACATTTAAAATAAAGACATAAAAGAAATAATCAAAATCCTAAGAATAAAACCAGATATTATTTTAAAAGAGCAGGAATATTGAGAAACAAAGTATTTTCCTACAAATAAAATGTATAATCTTTGGAATTAAAAACTCAGTGAATGGATATGTGATTGAAGTAAGAGGCAGAGCTGAGAAACAAAAATAAAATTCTGAGTACCCCGACAGACTAAACAGATCTCCTTTTCACCAAGACAACCCCAGAGAAACGTTAAAAACTGAGTTCCTGGCTGTAAGAGGACAGGAGGCTGGGCACACTGTGTTGTACCTTTCCCTTGCTAATTACCATTTGTCTGTCTTCCATAAGGGTTAAACAGCAGTCAGCCCTTTTGAAAGACTCATGCCACTGCTGATTTCAAACAATCACCTGATGCTTTCCTTCCCTTTTGGGCTTTTGACACAGCAACTGACCAGCACTCCTTCCTGATAAGAGGCCACTGACCATGAAGTGGTTCTGGCCAGGCTATGGAGGATGTACAATGAGATTTTTTGTGTCTTCTGCTTCATCTTTTGACATCAGAGGGCTGAAAACTCCACCCTTGGATCATGCTAGCATGTTTGAACATGAGGAACACAAAGAGGCATAAAGTTCAGTTGTGTGAGCACATGTTTCTCCTTTCATAAATATTCATGACTCTTACTATATCTTATTAAATATGTATACTTGGCCAACTCATTCAGCAAACATTCCTGTTTTATCCTTCCCTCCTTCAAAATTTTTGCTTTTGACTTCTGCCAGAGGCTCTGCCTTTCAGTGCGTAGGATGGCCAGCCTGTAGGCTACAACCCTTTATGAGAAATGAAGCTCTTCTTTCCAGATTTATAAACCTAGTGATTCTTCAGTTGACAAAGCTAAAAAGAAACTGTGAACATGAATTTAGACAAAAGGAAACTTTCCAGAGTACAGGTCAGAGAAGCAAATTGGAGTAAAATACAAAAGTAAAACTAAGAGAAATTAGATTAGCATAAGATGATCCACCCTACATGAAATAGGAGCTCTAGAATATAAGAAAAGAATGAAAGAGAAAACACTCATATCAATAAGGAGCAGGAAATTTTCAGAATTTATAGAAGATGAATTTTGGATTCAAAAAGTCCTATGAATCCTGAGAAGGCTAAACGAAACTGTATGTATATCTAGACCTGAATCTACCAATACATGTATCTATGATGATTTCAATGGGAATTGATAAACTGCAACTACAAATATAATGTTGAGAAGAAAAATAATTCAGAGGCAAATGTGAATATACTACATTTATTTACAAAATACAAATGTAAATAATAAAATATGCTATATTTATAAAAATTTCTAAAACAAGCAAATCTAATCTATGGTGTTAGAAGTTGTTATCTTTGGTGAAGGGACTCATGACTGGAGTGGAGCATGAGGGAGATTTGGCTATGCATTTTTTAAAAAAAAGATTTATGTTAAAAAGGGAAAAAAAGGCAACCATAGAAAGATGGATCACAACGAAGGAAAGACACACAATGAGTTGACAGCAGACTACACGGTGGCAACAATGGAGACCAGAAGACAATGTAATGTTTTTGGTACCAAGAAGAATAGTGAAGTGGAATTCTAGTTCCAGCTATACCACCAACTAAAAGTTGATGATAGAGAAAAAATATATTTTCAGGTAGAAACTGAGAGTTTACTACTCAGGAGATCTTGTTAAGGGAACTGATAAAAGATCAGTTCAAGAAGAAGGACATTGAACCTAAAAGGAAGGACTAAGAAGAAAAGAGCAACAGTATGCAGAAAGGTTAATGTGCTTAAGGAAAATGGAATTATTTGGTAGCTAGATAAAACAAGACAAACCAGTAACAATAAAAGTAAAAACTAAGTTGAAGAGTTACAAAAAGAAGATAGAATCATAACCCTGTATAAAACCAGCATTAAAATGGGAGTGAAAGCTGGGTGTGGTGGCATACACCTGTAGTCCCAGCTACTTGGGAGGCTGAGGTGGGAGGATTGCTTGAGCCAAGGAGTTCAAGGCCAGCCTGAACAACATAGAGAGACCCTGTTTCTAAAAATTAAATAAATAAACAAACAAACAAATAAATATATAAATAAAATTTGGAAGGGGGAGATCAAAGTTAAGGTCCTGGTGTTGTTAGGGAGAGGGGAGAGAGATTTATTAGCATTAGTCTGTTTTAATTCAAATATGTGATTTCATTTTAAGGTAACTAGTAAATGGAGCAAAACAAAATGTGACTTTCAAAACCAAAAAGGTAATAGAGAATATTTGATCAATATAATAAACAGAAGAAAGTGAGTGAAAAAGAAAGCAAAGCAAAAAGCAATAAAAGGAAAAGAAAGAAAAAAAGAAACAAAAACAAAAACCAAACCCAGGATCAAGAGAAATCACAAATAAGTTGAAAAAAATCCTGCTATTCTTACTTTAGTGGATGCCTTTACCCCCTGGGTCTGTTTCCTCAATGGTAAACTGGAGAGAATAGTGCATTGGGTTAAAGGGTTTTTTTTTTTTTTTTTTTTTTTTGAGACGGAGTCTCGCTCTTGTTACCCAGGCTGGAGTGCAATGGCGCGATCTTGGCTCACTGCAACCTCCGCCTCCTGGGTTCAGGCAATTCTCCTGCCTCAGCCTCCTGAGTAGCTGGGATTACAGGCACGCGCCACCATGCCCAGCTAATTTTTTGTATTAGTAGAGACGGGGTTTCACCATGTTGACCAGGATGGTCTCGATCTCTTGACCTCGTGATCCACCCGCCTCGGCCTCCCAAAGTGCTGGGATTACAGGCTTGAGCCACCGCGCCTGGCCGGGTTAAAGGGTTTTAATAGCACGCTCCATTTGAGAGTGATCATCAGGATCGATTTCAGTAGGCACCACACGAGGTCGGGTTGCTGGCACTATTGCTGTGTGACTCTGAGCCAGGCACAGCCCTCAGTGCACCCCACACACCATCTCACTTAACCCTCCCAACAGCCATGTGAGGAAGAGACCACTGTCATCTTCACTTTACTGATGAGGAAACTGAGGCCCCTGAGGTGAGAGGCTTGCCAAAGTCACGCAGCTGGGGACTGGCTGAGCCTGGACACAGCTGGAGTCTTCTGACCCTGAAACCACCTGTTGACCCTGTGACCTTGACCAGTTGAGGTCACCTCTCTGGGCCTCAGTTTCCTCATCTGTTCCTTGTGGTGCATAGGGCAGTCACGAGGCTGGGCAGAGGTTGAGGTATGTGGGCTTTCAGCAGTGTTCCCAGCACGGGCCACCCAGTCAATGAGTGGTGGCTCCTGCTATTAGCATGACCCACCTGGGGTTCGCTGCTCTCACCTCTGCTGCACAGACAAGGAGCCCGAGGCTTAGGGAAGCCAAGAGCTGGTGTCACCTTGCTGATTTGCGCTGACTTCTAGCCTTCAGGCCCTAGCTGGAGTGTGAATTGTGGGAGGGGGCTTGTCTGGTTTCACTGATTTGTACCCAGGACTGGGCCTGGGTAATGAATGAATGAATGAATGAATGAATGAATGAATAAAGGATTCTCTATGCATCCATTATTCCCACACAATATTCTTCATGCCAGGAACCTCCCCAGATGAAGGCAGCTCTGAGAAGCCTCACAATGTCAGGACACAAGCAAGATTTCCCTCAGGACAAACAGGCCCCAGACTTCCAGCTTTATTTGACTCCTTAGCACTGGTCTCATTGTCAGACACATTTTACATATTCATCTGTTATGATCCACGTTCTCCAGCATACCAGCTCCATGACAGCAGGGACTTGGTCTTATTCACCGCTGGGTCACATGCAGTAGGTGCTCAGTAAAAGTCTGTCACTGAAGTGACATCACTGCTCTGGACCTCAGTTTCCTCATCTGTACAGTGGGAGAATGATGCCCCTTTGCAGCTGTTGTGGGGACACAGTGAGCACAGTGAGACCCTCTCACCCAGTTCTCAGTGCAGAAACCACTGGCATGGGTGAGCAGCTGCCCTTCACCTCCCCAGATCCCAGGGTCTCGTGTAAGAAGTGAGTTTTATGCTCAGCACAATGTGTCTTTTTCTTCGCTTCTTTGATGGTGGGGATTTTTGCGGCCAAGCTTTATTTTATCAAATAAGAAATTATCTAGGTGGCTCAAGCAGTCCGTCAGGAAATTTTCAAAGGAACAAAAAAGCAAGAAGTGTCTGTCCCAAGACAACTCTGCTGTGTCTTTATTCTTCATTTGGTCTGTGACAGCATCAGCCTGTTTTGGATGTTCACAGCATCCCAGGGACAATGATGTTTTACCCATCTTCCTCCATGTATACCTGTGAGAGGTGCTATCCCCACTTTAGAAATGAGGAAATGGAGGTTTGGGAAGTGAATGAAACTTGCCCAACAACGTGGCTGGGCTGAGACTCATACTCAGGTCTGTCTGACTCTGAAGCCCTCAGTGCTTTTGTTCCTTAAATTCCCAGAAACTTCCAGTCCCTTCCTTACCAAATAATCTCTAACAGGGGCCAGTGCTTTGTGGGAAAGGGCATTTTAAATGCCTGGGTTTAATTGTGTAGGAGGAAACTTGACGATTTTATAGGAGCCACTTCTGCCTATTTCTTTCTCTCTTTTTAAAAAATAAATTCTTCCTTTATCTTTAGGGGCAATTTGTGATAATCAAGGACAATTTGAAGAATGTGGCAAACAGAAGAGGAGTCGGGTCCCCTGTGGCTCCCACACCCAGAGGTGGCCTGGGGTGTCCTTGGCTGTCCATGAAAATGAGCAGAGTTCCCCTGATCCAGTTCATGAGGGACATCCTAGGGTGGCCCCTGAGGCTGGACTTGCTAGGGGAGAGTAGAGGGTGTGGGGGAATCCAAGTCAGAATGGCCCCACTGGACAGAGCCCAGGGAAGATGACCAGCGGGGGCAATCACTGCATCTCTGTGTCCAACGCCATCAACTAAGGAGGATGTTGGCTGCTGGCCCTGGAATCACTGGGGGCGCTACAGGTGATAGACCCCAAGGTAAATCATGGTCACATGATTCTCTGGGCCCACCAGGGCCACCTCCAGGTTCCTGGACCCTGGATGTAGAGAGTCAGCTGCACAGAGCTGACTGTCGTGCTCTCTCCACCTGCCCTCGCTGCTCATGGGCTGAAGTCCATGCTCCTCTCCTTGGAAATCCAGGCCCCTTGCGGTTGGCTCCTGCCTCCCTCTTAGACTGGCCTCCTCCATCTCTCACACCCCTGCCTGGCCACTGCCATCAGGCCTGACTGGGGAGGCGTGACTGTCACTCAAGCTGGAAGAAGTGGGCACAGGGCGGAGAAGTGAAGCATCAGTAGGGTGGGACACAGGTGAGGGATGAGGGGCTGTTCATCCCCTGCAGGTGGGACCCAGGGAGGTGCGGTTTCCACTGCCTTAGAGCAAGAAGACAGTTGAATGGGCTGGATTATTTAGGCAAGCAGACTTGTAGGAGCAGGAAGAAGTCCCAGAATCACAGATGCAGACCTGAATCACAGCGTTCAGGCCACACGAGGGACAGCGGGGCCGCATCGTGTCCTTGTCAAGGGACCTGGATCCTCCCCAGCCCCTCCAGGCGAGTCTCCACCCACCATCAGCCCTGCAGGGGTGAGACCCACAGGCTGACCTCTTATCAATGCCGGCAGTGCCAGGGTTGGTGTGGAGACCCCAAGACGTGTTGTCTCCTCCTGGGCTTTCACTCAGCGCAGACCCCATGGCCCCATTCAGAGCTGTCAAGTCTCACTTTCTTCCCAAGCTCCCCCTGCTTGTTTGCATGCTTTCCTGGCCCACCTAGTGTTAAAGGCAGTACAGAACAGCAGTAGTCGAGACAGGTGGAGTCCGGGGGAGTCAAAAGAACAGGGGATGGCTGGAGGAGTGTGACAAGTGAGTCAAGGACATGTGGTGAGAAGCACCTGTTTATCAAGCCACAGTTGTTCTGCAAGGGACTCAGGGCAACTCCTAAAACACGCACTGTAGACTAACATCATTCATTCATTCCCTGGTCCAGTGCTTACTGAGCACTTACTGTATGCCCAGCCCCACCACTGCTGCTGAGATGCACTGAGGAGAGAGACTCAATCCATTTCTTCAGGATGAGCGGTGTGGTGGGTGTGACAAACTCTAACCAGATCCAGGCCTCATGTGAGAGCTCCCCAATTTGTCAGTGAGTTTTGGAATTTGGGGAACCATCCTCATTTTACAGGGGAGTAACTGAGGTCCAGATGCAGGAGTGACTGGTCTGATGGTTTGAGCCCAGGTTCCTTGAGTCCCTATACCCAAGCTCTGCCCACAGCATCACCTGGACTCAGGGTCTCATGAGATGATCACGGTGACAGCTTAACCCTTATTGCTCATTCCCAGGCTACACAGCAAAACTTCTCAGGCTGAAATTAATTACTCTGCTTGGATTTTTAGGGAGATAGTAAAAAGGTGTTATTTAAATATTGATTATTAAAACTGTTATGTAAATTATGTTTGCTACATAATTGGTGACCTAAATGCGAAAGCAATGTAGGCATTTGTTCTCTTTCCACTATACCTAGGGTTTATCCTGGGGAGTGGCCCACGCTATACCAGCATTGATATTTGGTTAATAATGTTCTGATTAAATCTGAACTGATGTCACTGTAGGAACCTTCTCTTAGAGGAATGCACTGATTTGCCAAGACCTTGGCCCCAGGCATCTGAGCGGAGATGCTCTCCTTGGAGATGGAGTTTTCTGCTCTGTAAATTACTTTCCCCTCGTGTCCAGCTGGAACACATTCAACCATTTATCCATTTATGTATTTGCACAACTATTCGTTAGCTGTTTCTTATTTTACATCCATTCATTCATTAGTCTCTTCAATATTTTTTTTTGTTTATTGTTTCATCTATTTCTTCACATGCTCATTCGTGTGTTAATGCATCTCTTGTTTCAGTCCTTGGTTCATTCAATCCTACTTCCATTGTTTGTCCTTTCATTTATTCATTCTCCCTTCCCTTGTCCATTGTACACCCGGCTCCTCAGTCATCAACCGTTCCTTCTGTCATCCTTTATTTCATTGGTTCATTCATTCACTCGCTCACGAACCTGCTCATTCATTCATCACCTCATTCATGCATTTACTCATGATTCCTCAGTTTATTGGTTTACTCAGTGATTCATGCATTTTCCAATTAATAATTGATTCATACATCAGTTGACAAAAATAATGTCTTTGTTAATGTGCTCTCTGCATTGAGTGTTTGTCCAGCGTGACTCATCACTCTCACCACTCCCACCCCAGCATATTCTGTGCATCTCAGTTAAAAGGAGGCCAAGGCAGGCGGATCATGAGGTCGAGAGATCGAGATCAAGACCATCCTGGCCAACATGGTGAAACCCTGTCTCTACTAAAAATACAAAAATTAGCTGGATGTGATGGCGCTCGCCTGTAGTCCCAGCTACTCGAGAGGCTGAGGCAGGAGAATTGCTTGAACCTGGGAGGCGGAGGTTGCAGTGAACCAAGATTGCATCACTGTATTCCAGCCTGGCGCCTGGCGATGAAATGAGACTCTGTATCAAAAAAAAAAAGGGGGTGCCTTCTTTCTGGGGCCCACCTTTGTTGTTTAGACAGTTTTGTTCTTGTTGCCCAGATACTGGAGTGCAATGGCACAATCTCAGCTCATTGCAACCACTGCCTCCTGGGTTCAAGTGATTCTTGTGCTTCAGCCTCCTGAGTAGCTGGGATTACAGGTGCATACCACCACGCCTGGCTAATTTTTGTATTTTTAGTAGAGACAGGGTTTTGCCCCATTGGCCAGGCTGGTCGCAAACTCCTGACCTCAGGTGATCTGCCTCGACCTCCCAAAGTGTGGGATTCTGGGTGTGATCCACCGCACCTGGCCCCTGCCTTCTTTTTACAACACACTTTTCGTTATGGTGTAGTGTGAAACATACACAGAGAAAGGGAGAGATGCTCCTCAACTTCATGTCTTTATAAACCCACCATGAGTTGAAAATACCATAAGTAGAAAATGTATTTAATACACTTAATCTACTGAACATCATAGCTTGGCCTAGCCGACCTTAGAGGTGCTCAGAACACTGATATCAGCCTGCAGCTGGGTGAGATCATCCAGCAACACAGTCCACTGTAGAATGTCCTTTGTTTACCCTGGTGACTGCACGGTTGGCTGAGAGCAGCAGCTCACGGCCACTGCCTGGCATCTGGAGAGTGTTATAACTGAATGTGGCTTCAGTCGATCACTGCTTGCAGAGTCTAATTAACAAGAGCAAGGTATGGTAGGAAGAAAGTGACTTCATTAATCAAAACTAGTAACGGGGAAGTGGCTGGATTCCCATCTGAGGTAACCATTTTGGTTCCTAGGGGAAAGCAAAGGCATAAAAGGCAAAAACTTGATATGGAAGGCATGTAAGAATCGTGCTGAGCATAATAATGTCTATGTGTCTTATTTCAGTGACTACTATGGGTCCCATCTACTTGGAGCACAGGCTGCCATTATCTCAACAGTGGCTGGGTTGTTGACTGGCTGCCTTGAAGTAATCTCCGGAATTTTGTAGCTGGGTCTCTGGGCTTGGTCTGTCTGTCTCAAGATTAGAACTTCTAAGGAGGCATGTAATTAGATACCAGATACAGTTAGATAACTATGAAGGGAGTATATATCGTGAGAAAGGAAGGGACTTGGAGTCTACTTTAAGGCTAAGGAAAAAGGCCTCTGTAATTTGCTTTTAAGGTTATGTCTTGAAACTCAAGGGAACGGTAAAAAAAAAAGTTTTAAAATATATTTTGAAGTTAAGCAGCCTGGTTACGGTATCATACTGCTTTCTACTGAACGCATATTGCTTTTGCAGCATTGAAAAGTTGAAAAGTCATAAGTCAAACCATTGTGAGTGAGGGACTGTCTGTACATACATCATAAATATCCAGCTCAAAGGACTTCCTGTTCCTGAACACACCCATGGGAGGAGCACCCAGGCCCGGCGCCACCCCAGCATCCCTCCTGTGCCCTTCTGTATTTCTTAGTTACTGTCTTCATTTTGGTGATAAGTGCAGTTACTGTCTTCATTTTGGTGTGCCCTAGTGACAGAACTTGAAGGGTTTGAGCCCTGTGATTCAGTTGGGAGGTGAAGGGAACACCTGAGGGGCATGGGGAGGTGAGACAGGGAAAGGAAGCCATGTAATAGAGGCTGTGTTATGAATGTGGTCCTCATTGTGGGTGACTGGAGGTATATCAGATGGGAAAACTCAGGAGCCAGTGCCAGGCACGTGTGCCACAGTCACCCCACCAGAACAGCGAGAGAGCTGGGGTATGAACATAGAACTGCCCTTAGGCATGGGTTGGGTACTCTTCCCTCCCAGGGGAGGAGCATTAATTCCCTGGCAGTTAAATCCTCCCACTAGGGCATCAGAGTCGAATTTGGTGACCAGAGAAAGCCTCCAGGCAAAGAAAGCAGAGGCTGGTCCTGGCCGGAATTAGTAAAGATTGAGACTGAACACAGGGACGAGTTCATCTGATGGTGGCTCCCTCCTCCTCTCCACCCCCGGCTCCTTATCATCCTTCATCCAGGCTGCACTTTGACTTACTGTAATGTTCAGATCAGAGGGATCCTTCAACAGCAACGGGCTCAATGGCTTTATTTTACACACTGGGGAAACTGAGGCCTGCAGTAGGGAGGATCACCCAGCCCACTGTGGGAGAGCCCAGCCCAGGCCCCTGCTCGGGTGTGGCTCCTCCTCTTTCCTCAGTAGGGTGACATCTGACCTTGCCTGTGACTTCTCTGTCAGATGCATTGACGGAGAACAGAGCCCACGAGCACGGAGCTGCTGCCTTTGAAAAGCGGGAAGATAATTTGTCCTGACGCTGTCTTTGCTGTTCAGAACCCCCCTTCGCTCCTACCCCACAACATACACACACACTTAGAAGCCACATTTGCCAATCCAAAGTGGCTGTCAGTTTCACTCCAAAAGAAATGTGTGTGATCTCTCGCTTGTGTGAACATAGCGTGCTATCAGTGTAATTACATCCAGTTCAAGTCCCATTGAGAGAATATACTACAGGAGAAAAGGGTTTGATGTGGGAGAATTCCAGCCTCCACATACGTACTTTCACTCCTACACTTGTTTCGTTTAAAATGAGAAAGAGGACATCACCTTTAAAGGTCACTCTCCCTTCAGAATATTCTGGAGAAGAGTCATATAAGCACATGTTGAACATGTGAAATGTTAGGGTTTTATCATGATCTAATCCTGTCCTCTGTCTTTACTGCTGCAAAGACAGCCCCTCCTGCACAAGGGACTCCCCTCTGCATAAGGGACTTACCTCCTGTTGAAAAGACTGCCCCCTGCAATTTCATCAGCAGCAACTTTTCTTTGCAGCTTGAGTTTGCCCTTTTCCTCTCCTAGGAGAAATTAGACGCAGCTACTGGGCTAAGAGACATGAGGCCAGGCTGCTGAGAGGTTCCTTTTCAGAAGCCTCAGCACCAACCATATACTAGGAATCAGAGGCATCTCCTGAGGGGCCACTGTCTTGTCTGCCAGGTGCTGTCCTGGAGACTTTTGGAAAAAATGTATTATTTACAACTCGCAGCTCCCCCCTGCAGAGGGGAGGTTTCCTTATGCTCCCACCATCATTTCCTGCCTAGATTATTGGCAAAGTTGTCCAACTGGTCTCCCTGGTTCCACAGCTGGGCCTGCCTGTAAATCACACCCCACTCCTGCCTTTGGACACAGGGAAGCTGGATTGTTCTTGCTCTCAGAGTGGACTGTGGTCACTGAACCAGCAAGATGGGCACAGAGTGGGTGCAGAGCCCCTCCCTATTCTCTAATTTGGGGGGTTAGAGTGGACAGGCACAGAATTGTCATGGTCCAGCAACCCTACCTCTGGGAAGAAGGGTTGCCTGTGCTGGTTGACATCACTCATGGCTGGCAGTGGTTCTAAGGGCCCCAAGTGGGAGGATCCACTGATCATAGTCAGCAAAGAAAATTTCGTCTTTGGGCCATGGTTGGTGCTTGGGCCAGGAGTCACTGAACACTGGCTCACCTACCAAATGTGTCTGGGACACTGGGCATCTCCTCCCTCTTGACGTCATGTGATTCCCTGAATAATGGCAAGGGTCACCATTTGTTGAGTATCTTTTTCACTTGTTCAACAAATACCTATGAGTGGGCACTGGGGCTACAGCAGGGAACCCTACAGGCTTGTTAAATGACAGGGACGGACCAGCGAGACTCCCAGCTATGTCAACACGTCCTTGAGGCCTTGCCACCCTGCAAAAGCTTCATGTTCACACCCGGCCTCTCCTGCAATCAATTTCAGGCTCTCTTTTCTTCCCCCATAATCCACTGGCACTTGGTGTTTTCATATCATTGGAGCTGGGGCTGGGGGTGTGGGGAGGGGAACAGGTAGGTAGGTGGAGGAGGTGTCGCAGAGCCTAGCGAGGATTCTGTTTCTTCCCCTAAGAAATGAGCAGTTTTACGCAAATTAATTTAAGCACAGTCCATTACTAAAGAAGAAAAAAAAGCCAGTTGGATTTGTTTTCTCTGTCAGCTTCTCAAGCCTGGTATTAATCTATTCATCAGCTGAGCTCATCAGGAGCAAACGTGCTTCTTCAGGAGTTTTCTATCAGGAAATAAATGCCTCATTAAGTTAAACATATTAACCCGCGAACGGTCCTGATGTCAGACAGACTAATGAACGTCATTACAGGGAATGCGCAGCAGTCCTCAGAGGGCCCCACCCTCCATCAGGGCTCCCGCAGATTGGCTCAGCTACTGCAGGATGTGGGATCATCAGAGGCGGGAGGGGGATGGAAAAGGGGCTGTTGCTGGAGCTGTGGTCACGGTCAGCCCTGTGAGCGGTGCCTGATTAATTCTGGCGTCTTCAAATGCCTGCGAAGGGCACAGGGCCAAAGGAGGGGCCCTATGTGCCTCACTGTTGGGTCCAAGGGAGTTGGGGCCAGAGGTTGCAGCCTCTGAAACAGGAGGAAAGGGAGGAGGGTCGGGTCGGGCATCAGAACCCCGGGTTCTGGTCCCAGGCCTTCTCCATATGGTGCAGGAGGCTCAGTTCCAGCCCCTCTCCAGCAGGTTGGGGTCTGCGCTGGGCACTTCCACAAGCGTCGAGCTCAGCTACCCTCTCAGAAACCTGGCAGACAGGGGTTCATGGCCCGGGGTTGTGGATGAGGACACTGAGGCTCAGAGGAGTGAAGTGACTTGCCCAAAGGTCATCCGGCTTGTGGGAGGGAGAGAGACGGGCCCAGGCTGGCCGACCCGGCGCAGGTTTCCCCCCAACCGCCCCTCCTGCTGCTTCCTGGTGCTCTGTCTTCTACTCCCTCCCAAGCCCTCCTCCAGGACTCTGGAGCGTCTTCATGGGGGCTGTGTGGGGAGGGGCTCTCTCCACCACCACGCAGGAGCCAGACTGAGGAGCCAGGGGCACCCTGACTTACATTCGGCTCAGGAAACCCCGGCCGTGGTAGAGTAGATGCTCTACATCTCCGTTTTTCATCAACAAAATGGGCTGAGTCTCGCCGCCCCACAGGCTTGCCGTGAGGATCACATGAGCCGACGAAGGCACAGTTCTCCACACACAGCCGGCGCCTAGGACGCGCTGGTCTCCCCTACTCTGCACTGCCTTCCTGGCCCATCTGGCTGGGTTTGGTCCTTGGTGAAGAGCCAGGCCGATGGAGTGGAGGGGCACAGCTGCCCTTCCCGAAGTCCAGCCTCCAGTCCCACAGTCCCCACACATTCCCCGAGACTCTGCAGCTACCTGGTTTCGAAGCAGAGATGATGATGACGTGGTCTCCCACATCAGCAAGTTCAGAGCCAAGTCAAGGAGATGACCCCAGGGCACTGGAGGGAGTCCTGTCCCAAAGGCGGGGACAGAGAAGAGTGAGAAGGGCCTGGAGACAGTGGCAGAGGCACAGAGGAAATCTGGGAATGAGCATGGAACAGGTGCCTTCTAGGTATGAGGGGCCAGCCAGCCTCCCCTGGGACAGAAGTGAAGAGAGTTCTGTCTGGTGCTGTCCTGGAGACTTTTGAAAAAAATTCACTGTTTATAACCCACAGCTCCACCCTGCAGAGGGGAGGTTTCTTGATGCACCCACAATCATTTCCTGCCTAGATTGTTGGCAAAATTGCCCTACTGGTCTCCCTGATTCCACAGCTGGGTCTGCCTGTAAATCGCACCCCACTCCTGCCTATGGACACAGGGAAACTGGGGAAACTGGGTTGTTCTTGCTCTCAGAGTGGATTTGAGCCAGCAGGATGGGTTCAGAGCCCCTCCCTATTCTCTAATTTTGGGGGTTATGGGGAACCATGGTCCAGCAGCCTGCTGCTGGGAGGAAGGGTTGCATGTAATATAAAGGGCCAGGCCAGCTAGAGGCCTGGTCTAAGGTTGAGAGGTAAGAGGCGGAAAAAAAGTAGAAATTCATGTTTATAGCCCTCCAAAATCCCAGCCTACCCTCAGCGTCTTCCTCAGCACTGGTCTAGGGGAATGCACATGTGCCAGGCAGGCACATGGGCGATCATGTGGACGAGCTCATTCTGTTTAAAAAGAAAACAGAGGCTGTTGTTATTACCCTATGTGTCAGGTGAGGAAACTGAGGCTCAGAGCTGCTGAGTAATCGGCCAAGGTCATGGAGTTCATAAGAGCTGGGATTCACTCCCTGGTCTGTTGGACCCCAAGGGCCTCGATTTCCCCACTGGCCATGGTACCTCTTACATCAGCACGTCCTGCTGGACAGTATCTGTTTGTCCTGAAAAGCAGAAGCATCTGGAAAATGTTTGCTGCTGGCCCCTTTCTCTCTCTGATATGGGGAGGCATGAAAGCCCATTATTCCCAGTCTTGAGTGCGGAGAGGCAGGTGGTGGCCTCACCACCGTGTGTTAGCACAAGCCAGAGGGGCCCAGCACAGGCCTGCGGTGACTCCTGCGACTCAGAGCTCATGTTTCCGTCTCACAGGGCAAGCCCAGCTGCTCATTTCTGGGCGTGGCTTCCCCTCACTGTGAGCACCTGCTTTTTCATAAGTTGAATGCTGAGCCTTCTGGCTGAGTTCGGATGCTGCAACTTCCTTGCAGGTTGGAGCACTTCAGGCATTGAATGGTACAATACCGTGTTTAATTTCGCAATTATTTCTGCAGTTACGTGTTGAACACGATTCTCCCCCATAAGTTCTTCCTTGGAGAACTGAATCCAGCTTTGTGAGACTAAAAAGAGACAAAAAACTCAAGCTTGGTTAGAGGAGACAGCTTGGTGAAGGATGTGTGATGAATAAATGAATAATGCTGAAAGCTGGGGCTGAGGAAACTGAAGAAGGCAAAACCCTATAGGGACGAGTTAGGAGAGTTGTCTTCAAATACAGTAGCCCTCCTATTAGTGGAGGATAGGTTCTACGATCCCCAGTGGATGCCCGAAGCCCCAGATAATACCGATCCCTATGTATACTATTGTTTCTTTCCTTAAGTAAAGAACTTTTACCTTTTCACTTCAAGGAAGCACTTTATGGCTTCTTTTTGTCATGTCAGAGTAGCCAGCATCACTGCTCTTATGCCTTGTGGCCATTATTAAGCAAAATAAGGGTGACTTGAACACAGTGCTGCAGTATGGATACGGTGATGATTGATCTGATAACCTAGACGACTGCCAAGCGTCTGTGGGATGAGAGGCCTACACTGCTTCTCATCCCATATGCCTAAGGGAGGATATGCCCAAGGGAGAGTTCACCTCCCTGGCAGGACAGAGCTGCACAGCACAGGATAGCATCATGATACTGAGAGCGGTATGCAATTTAAAACGTATGGATTGTTTATTGCTGGAATTTTCCATCTAATGTTTTGGGACTGCGGTTAACTGCAGGTAACTGAATCTGTGCTATAAGACATTGGGCCCTTGCCCCTCTCCAGCACTCAGAATCTTTGGAAACCACCCCAATTTTTCAGATGTTCTAGAATTAAAGGAACATCCCTCCTTCCCCTTGGTCCTCTTCCCCACCCGCTAGCCGTCTCCCGATCTCTATAAGTGGTCTCTGCTGTTTTGGAATTGTGGCCCTGAGGTGGCACTTCTGGTTCTCCTGCTCCTCACTACCCTGCACATGTGAAGATGCCCAAAGCCCACACCATGGGAGGCTGAGGGAGCCACAGGTTGTTTCCTGACTAGTTATGAGGTTTGAAGAACACAGGCCCCCTTTATGGTGGGAGTGGACTGGAAAGGACTTCTCAGTCCCCTGCATGAGGCTGATTTGCCCGTCCATGCGGCTCCTTCGATCATTCTCTCTGGACTTGGAAATGCCCCAGCCCTCCCCGAAGGCCAGTCAGTTTTCACAATATTTAGTCCAAGGGGTCTTAGTCAAAGGCCCCTACTTTAGCAACTGGCCACTTACCACTTGTGAATAGATTTAATTTCCACAGTCTCTTAAGTCTTTTCTTGGAATTGACCTTCCTGTGAAAAATACGCTTTGGAGACATGAAATAACCAACAGAGAGCCTTAAATGAATTGCACTTCATCAAGCGGAAAAAAACAATGTGCTTGAAACAGGCACTACATGGGAAATGGAGGGCTGGGAGCTTCCCTGAGGACCAGGAGGGCAAGGTAAGGGGGACCACATGGCTGAGCTCAGTTCTTTCTATAGTGCCTGGGTTCACCAGGGGAATGTTATGTGCTGGATCATGTCTTCTGCTGTGCAATGTGACATTTCCTGCTCCATCCCTGCCTCTGTTCCGTCTGAGTCATCCTTTCTCCCCCTGGGGAGTGATGGCTTTGCCTGAGAAGGGAGGTAGGGACAGGCGCCACCCTTTGTCTCCTCCCTCCTGGGCCCAATCTCTTGAGGAATGAACTCCAGAGGAGACATGGGCAAAAGGGGGTGCAGGAATCCCAATTCTGTCCCCCCAAAATGTGGCAGGGTAGAGATATCTCAGCAGAAATCAGAGGACTTCGAGAAGCCCCTGCCACCCCTTCCCCGAACAAGGGGTCTGAGGAGGGGGCTCCGTTCATCTAGACGCTCACTTGCCAAGTGTTTGCTGAGGGCCAGCCTGTGCCCAACTCTGAGCTAGGGCTGCAGATTTACAAAGGGCCAGAGCTCAGGGGACGAGGGTGGGGCGCCCACAGCATCCGATGCAATCTCTAGGGACATGATTATGTGTGGTGCAGGACCATGGCAATGGGGGGCCTCCATCCCTCGGCACCCCCTGCCTGGTGGCCAAGCCCCTCCTAGTTCTACAGCACACACACCTTCTCCCCCTCTGAGCCCCAGGGCTGTTACTTCCTTAATGTGCCTGCTTCATTATTGTCTTCAAGGAGAGACTCAATCAGCAGATGAACGCGAAAGACCTGCTGCTGACGACGGAAGGCTGCTGCCTCCCTGGATGCAAATGGAGGGTCTGCAGCAGCCCCCGAGAATAGCCAGGCAGAGCCTGGGCCTTAGAACCAGCAAACTCAACTCTCTAAGTGCTGATACAATGCAGCCCCACCGCAGACAAGTGTCCTCACACTGCTGCCACGCCCCACACGTAGATCTGGCACCCTCATGGCTGGAGAGGGGCTGGGCTGGGCTTCTGCACTGCCCCACCAATTGGCCCTCTGCTCTCTGGTCAGCTTTCCAGGCTCAGCTGCTGCTGCTGCTGAAACTGGGCATTTTGTGTCCTTTGACAAGGCATCCCAGGCAGAGCTCTGGGAGGCTTGGTTGTTTCTGCCTCTCTGGGGGATCTCTGAGGAGCTGCTGGCTTTGAAGCAGCATGAGAAGCCTACTACTAAGATGTAACAGGCACAGCCACAATCCGAATGCCACATCCCAGCAGGCACTAAGCAGGCCACAGGTGTGTCACGGGCCCAGGTCAACCACATTCTCAAAGGCTGTCATAAACTAAAGGCGCAGGGTTTGCTCAGCTGTGGACGCCTGGGGTTGGGTTCAAAGAAAATGCAGATGCTTTGAAAATAACAGTCACTCTCACAGTCTGGACATGAGGGAACAGAGCAGACTGGGCCCTGACAGGGTTTCCTGAACCCAAGGGACAGCAGGCCATGGCCAGGGTCCGAGCTCTGCCACCTAAGAGCTCGGCCTCTGCAGCCACTGAGACCTGGCTTGCAATCCCAGCTCTGCCACCTCCCACCTGTAGGATATTGGGAAAATGACCTGGCCTCTCTGAGACCCAGTTTCCACAACTGTATGGTGGATTCTGGGTACCTCCTGTTTCAAATTTATTTTCTCCACGTGAGGACAGAGGTGAGGAAGCTCATGCCCTCATGGCATGGACTCTGGCTTCCCATGGGCACAGAGGACCCCCAAGCCCTGGACTGGGCATCAGGAGGCCTTGGCTGGAGCACCTGCCCTGCCCTGTGTCTGCTGTAGGCACTGAACCTGGGCATGGAACCCCTGCTGTGGGCATGGAACCCCTCGCCTGCTGCTCCCACAGACTCTTGAAGGGAAAGGGCCTGGCTCAGAGAGGGAGGAGAATCGTGGCATCCTGGAGCTGGGGGAGACTTCAGGGCAATCCCACCCTGCATCTCACAGGAGAGGGATCATCCAACATTCCCATCCTAAGGTGGTCCCCAGCCCCAGGGGTAACCAAGGGGCTGGGCAGGTTGGTCCAACCTGGTTCCACCGGCCATTGAGACACTCAGCTCCCTGCAACTACCACGATTCACCCCCTTTGCCTGCAGAGGCAGCTGATGTTCTGTGAGGAAAACATTTTCTGGTACCAAAAAACTGTGGGAAAAAGCAGGAATCCTCCAGGGACGCTCCCCACATCGAATATGTGTGAACCAACACAGCTTCCAGGTTTGCTGAGCTCATCTGCCTTACTGCCCTGACCCTCTCCAGTCTCCACCCCAATTAGGTGACTTTTCCAGATGGCTTTGGCCCCTCCTGGGGTCACCTGAGTCAGACTGGCCGCTGCAGACGTGGAAGGGGCCCTGCCAGGCTCCCCTGGCTGAACCGGGTGTTTCATGACCCTGGAGCACCACAGGCACCGGATGAGCCTTTGTCAACAGCTCACAGGGAATCTGGACAAGCAGGGTCCATGGGGAGGGATCCAAGCCCTGCTTGCCATCTCGGCCAGTGAGGCGAGTGCACAGCAGGAAGAAGGCAGGCGGACAGAATGCGCTTTGCACATTTATGCTCATCTTACTGCTTGCTGGGCGCCGGCAACTGAGCAGCAAAAGAGCCATGTTGTAAACCAAAGAAAAACGACGGAGCCGAGTCTCAATTTACAGGTGTATTTTGGTTGAGGGTGTGCCAGGGAAAATGAGACAAAGCCACTGTAGGATCTGCGGTCTGAACTTCTTCCAAAGGGGATTTTGAGGGCTTCAATATTTAAGGGGAAAAAGCAAGCAGGAGGGGAAAGGAGGAAAGAACAAAGAGGGAGAGTGTGGTCAGGTTCTTGTGGGGCTCTGATGAGCACTCACCGAATCCACACATCGTGTGTGAAAAGGACAGGGTGGAGGAGCAGCCCATTAGTATCTGTCTCCTACTCAGCAAATCTGCACTTTATATAAAACAAATATAGGATGGAGAAAGAAATCAAATATGTGTTTGTCTTGGGTTGGGTGGGGGGATGATTTCTAGTCTCCTCTGGCCCCACACCCTTGAGGAGAAGCTGTTAACGTAACGTCATCAGGGAGAGGAAGTCCGCCTGGGAGACGTGGACTTCCATCTTGCAGCTCTCTGTTTAGGAACACAAGGAGCAGCAGTTCCCTGCGTGACTCAGATTCCAAGATTAACGTTCCCCTTTGACATAGTGAGTTTGGAGTTCCGAGATTCTATTTTCCTTTCACAGTGTCCTTGCCTGGCTTCCAAATAATGGAACTTAGTTCTCTGGTATTCTGAGGAGAAAAAATGAGTTCTAAAAGTATTATTTCTTATTTATAGGTGAGACTTCAGAGAGGTTGGGTAACCTGACTTAAGCTTCACTTCTGGTAAGTAGCAGAGTGGGATGCAGGGAAAAGTGGCCTGTATTCTGAGCTTGTGCACCTCCCACTATGAGATGTTGCTGAGATTGCAGAACCTGCGGGATAGGGAGATGCACCTGTGAGGCATCACCCGGGTCCCAGCACCTGTGGGATAGGGAGATGCACCTGTGAGGCACTGCCCGGGTCCCAGCACCTGTGGGATAGGGAGATGCAGTGTGAGGCACCGCCCGGGTCCCAGCACCTGTGGGATAGGGAGATGCACTGTGAGGCGCCGCCCGGGTCCCAGCACCTGTGGGATAGGGAGATGCACCTGTGAGGCGCCGCCCGGGTCCCAGCACCTGTGGGATAGGGAGATGCACCTGTGAGGCACCGCCCGGGTCCCAGCACCTGTGGGATAGGGAGATGCACCTGTGAGGCGCCGCCCAGGTCCCAGCACCTGTGGGATAGGGAGATGCACCTGTGAGGTGCCGCCCGGGTCCCAGCACCTGTGGGATAGGGAGATGCACTGTGAGGCACCACCCGGGTCCCAGCACCTGTGGGATAGGGAGATGCACCATGTGTGGGGAGCTGTTCAGCCCTGATGTAGGCTAAGGCATGTTATCGCAGGGGTTGCAGTGGCCCCTCCATTTGCATCCAGGAAGGCAGGAGCCTTCAATTATCAGCAGCAGGTCTTTTGTGTTTATCTCAGGATTGAGCCTCTCCTTGAAGATAATAATTAAAGCAGGCACATAAATGGGTGAAGGAGGTAACAGCCCTGGGGCTCAGAGCGGGAGAAGGCAGGGTGTGGTGTAAACCTAGGAGGAGCTTGGCCACCAGGCAGGAGACACTGAGGGATCGAGGTCCCCCACTGCCTAGGCTGCTGCTTATGGGGAAGAGAGACCCCCAGTCTCATCCCTCAACTTTCACTGAGGAGGTTGGGAGGGGCAGCAGGGAAGGGAGTCCTGGAGGAGGAGTCAGGCCCACAGGGCTTCCCATCCTGGCATCACCACTTCCCTGCTGTGTGACTTTGGACACATCGCCTCCCCTCTCTGGGCCCTTTCCTCATCTGTAGGTGGGGATAGTGCTTCCATCAGCCCCTCCCTCCCAGGGTGGATTGGGGTATGAGCCCTACAAGCAGAACAAATGGACACAGGGAGCGGAGGGGCAGTGAGTGCAGTGATCAGGGCTGGAGAGCTGGAGGCCACCACAGGTCTGGGATTTGGATCCAAACTGTTAGTTCATGCAAATTCTTCAATGTGGGCCCAGTGTTCTCACGCTGAGATCTTCATCCAAAGCTTTTAGCCTCCATAAATCATTTTTAATAATGTACCACCTTATAATGACTGCAGAGCCTCAAGAGAATAAGATGCACTTCAGACACCATGAACTAATTATTGTCAGGCAACTCAGTCACAATCTGGGAGCAGGGCTGCGTTTCATTCGGAGTCTTTGCTCCTTGGAACTACCCTGGGGCTCTGGGTGACATTTACTCAGCAGAGCTCTGAGCTTATTACAGGCACGTGTGAACAATGGCCACGAATGACTTATATGGGGGCTGGGGATTGCAGCTGGGCTTGTACCTAGAGGTTCACATCTCCGCAGACAGGGGCAGTGGGAGGGAGGGGACCTATGGTATCCCTTTGCTCTTTCCATAAGGGCCTTTAGGGTTCCTTAGGATCTGGTGGGTGGCCTTGATGTGGTGACTTAACCTTTTAGATCCTCAGTTCCTCTACCTGAAGAGGTAAGAAGAGGAAGTAACAGCCCCAGGGCTCTTGGAGAAGCAGCAGCAGAGGTGTGTGGGTGTGTGTAGACCTAGAAGGAAGGGCTTGGCCAACAAACCATTACACTCTTCCTGACAGGGTGGTTGTGCGGGTCACAGGGTCAGGGCAATGGGAAGCTGTCAGCATGATGCCTGGTAGCAGGTGCTCAAATCTGTCAGTGCTGTTGACTTGAGTTGGGTCACAGATGACTTATTGAGCTGGGGTGGGGTAGGATGTTGATGCAGGATTTTTCTTGGTCACTTTGCCAGCCGGGGACCTCTGGCTGGTGATCCCCCTGCTTGGGCCTTGCTCAGGCACACTACCTGCTGCAGGAGGTGGTCCACCCATTTGGCCTGCCCTGGCCATGCCTGGGTTGTGCATCAGCTCAGCCCATAGCTGGGCTGGGTGTGCCCCAGCCCGCCTGTGTTATAGCTCCTTCCCAAATTCAGTGGGTCCTAAGTTCTTGTTCCATATCCAAGAAGAATGAGGATATGCTGACAGTTGAAGTGTGAGGGGGAGGAGAAGAATTTTATTGAGTGACAGAACAGCTCTCAGTGGAGAGAGGATGCGGGGGTGGTCCCTGCTGAAGTTGGGTGGCTTCTCTCCCAGTGTGGCTGAGTTTGGGGCTTTTGTGGGGTCAGAATAGGGGAGTACATGCTGACTGGTTTGTGAGTATGCAAAAAAGGTTAAAACAAAGGCACCACTCAAAGGTGGGCATGACAGTGTAAAAAAACAATTAGGAAAAAGTAGGTCTATGTAAAATAGATGAAGGGTGGGGATCAATAAGAGGAAAGCATGCCAAATGGGAAGACAGGTTCTCAATCTGGTCCGTGGATTTGACTTGCAGCTTGGCTTTCAGGCTTTAAATTGTCTTTGGCTTGGAGGTGGGGTTTCACCAGAGATCTGCCCCATCTGCCCAGGCATTTGACTGCCTCCTGCCACTATCAATGTGTCATCCCTGAGGGCTGCAATGGGGCAGTGGCAGAAGGATGGGTAGAGGCTGGGGTGTGGGTGAGGAAAGACGCACTGGAGAAAGAAGTGGAGGTTGGGATGGGTGGGTACCTGGAAGTGTTTGGTGTGCCACGGACATTTTATAGCAGGATGTGGGGTCTCTGCTTAGGGTCAACTCTTTCAAGAATTATGGAGGACACAAGGAGAAAGGGGTGGGGAGTCTGGAGAGGAAATATCTCATCTTTGGGGAAGAAAATGCAGAATAGAAAGAGCAATTGGAATCAGAGTCAGGAGATATGGGTGCTGGACCAGCCTCTATTGCTAAATTACTCTGTGATCTGGGGCAAGTCACTCACCTTCTCTGCAGTTGGTCTGCGTATGTGAGAATTAGAAGATTTAACTACAGGATCTTGAAGACTCCTCTCAGCTCAGACCTTAACTCTATGATTCTGTGTGATGCTTTCCTCACCCCAAACTGAACCAGAAGTTTACCTGCTAAAACCAGCCTCCTGACAGAGGAAGGCAAGTCATCAGCCACAGTGCTGGCTCAGCAGCTCCCCAGGTTACTGTGTGGTCTGTAACAGGGCTGCTTGGGTCATTCAAGTCTGGGGCTAATGTGTCCTTGTCTGTGGAGATGACTTGATTGCTTTATCTTTCTTGTAGGAGGAAGAAAAAGGGGACATGGGGCAGTGGGAGATGAACCTGACTTAAATTCCTGGAATAAAAGAGGAACAGGGCAGCCATCAGCCTTTTTTGTTGCCAAGAGACTTATTGATTTGTACTACTGGATAGCTCAGGAACAGGGTGGCCTTCAGGTGTAGCCTGACTCAGGTACTCAAATGATACCATCAGGAGATGCTTCTTCCCTCTCTATATTTTGGCACCACTCCTCCATGCAAAGCCAGTCTTGGACACCTTCTTCCTGGTTTTCAACTTGGGCCCAACAGAGGAGAGAGCTTCCCTGCCCCTTGACAAAGACTCTATCTTTGACTAGACTTTAGTCAATCTCCTCTGAGCCCACTTCTCCACTAGGCCTCCACTTCAGCTTGCCTTCAGCAACAATCCCCCTACCCTTGATATCTAATCAAGTTCCTCTTAGTAATTTTGCACCCACTCCCTCACTCTGTTCCTTGGCTATAAATCCACAGCTGCCTTTGCTGTATTTGGAGTTGAATTTAGTCTCTCTCCCCAGGTGCAACAGTCTTGAATAAAAGGTCTTCCTTGTCATTTTAAAAAAGTGTCAGAAGAATTTTTCTTTAACACCTAATAACTAATTAAAAGCCCTGGGCCCAACTCCCATTGACCCAAAAGGTCATAAGCTCATTCCTGCACCAATTACCAAGACCAGAGGCATGGAATGTACTCATTAGTTTAATCCAATCAGGATCCAGTACTGGAGCTGGTGGGGTTAACCCCACTCCAGTCATATGTGCTGAGAATAAAGATTGGGAGTTTCACAAAGAAAATTCTGGATACTCCTTTACCAGTAAAAGGGTAGAAGGTAGTGGGTGGCAAAAGCCCACAGATGTCTTCTACTGAGTAGGGATGGGGAGGGAGGGGGCAAGAAAAAGAAACGTTATCAGAAACCAAAGAGGAGAAAAACCAGCTTATTCGTATTCACAGCAGATCTCATTTTATTCTCCACAAAAGCTAATAACTTTTACTGATTATTATCCTAAGTCTAGAATCCTAAAGGTTTAGAGCTGGAAGTACCTTCAAAATTCCTTGGTCTAGCACCTAGATCTTGGCTTCTAATACTATTCTCCAATAAAGAAGATCATAGATTCTTAGAGAAATGTCTGATTATAGTTCTGGGAAAGAAAAGATAAAAGATGAGCCTGGAGTATCTTGTAACAGTGCCTGAAAGTAAAGAAGGGCTCAAAAAACAAAATGATGGGGGCACGGCAAAGGGTCAGAGAAACCCGAGACAGCTCCTGAAGATGGAACCATTTCAGAAACAAAATAAATAATGCAGTACTGGATTAAAATATAAAATATAAAATAAATATCCATGAATCCATACTGACATAAATAAATAATTGAATAAATACATAAACGGGAGGAGAAAAGACAAATCTTCCTCACAGAAGACTTTCAAATAATTTATACTGGCCCCTCTAGGAGGTGGAGGTTAATTCTCTAACCTTTTGTGTGTGGCCCTCTCTTAATGATTCGCTTTGGAAGAATAGAGTCCTGTGGAAAGGGAAGGGGTGGGGCACCTGAGACTGGAGAAATTCTGCAACCCTTAACCAAGTGATGGAGTTTAACATCGCCAATGATAAGTCAGAGATAGCCTGCCCCCCTGATATGATGTCATGAGAAAGGCTCTTCATCTCTGTTGAATTCTTCCCTCAAACCCAGAACCCCAGTTTAATCATAAAGAAAACACCAGGCAACCCCAAATTAAGGAGCTTTCTGCAAAATGTCTGACCAGTAATCCTTAAGACTGACAAGGTCACAAAAAGTAAGGCAAGACAGTCACAGTTAAGGGAGAGGTAAGGAGACATGACAACTGAATGTAATGTGGTATCCTGGTGGGAGTTAGGAACGGAAAAGAGATATAAGGGGCAAAACTGGTAAAACTCTAATGAAGTCAAGGTTTTAGTTAATAGTTATCTGCCAATGTTGATTTCTAAGTTTTTTTTAAAATTATACTTTAAGTTCTGGGGTATATGTGCAGAATGTGCAGGTTTGTTACATAGGTATACATGTGCCATGGTGGTTTGCTGCATCCATTCCCCTGTCGTCTACATTAGGTATTTCTCCTAATTATAGCCCTCCTCAATCCCTCCATCCCTTGCTATGCCTCTCATAACCCCCCACCCCCTGACAGGCCCCAGTGTGTGATGTTCCCCTCCCTGTGTCCCTGTGCTCTCATTGTTCAACACTCACTTACGAGTGAGAACATTCGGTGTTTGGTTTTCTGTTCTTGTGTCGGTTTGCTGAGAATGACGGCCTTAGTTAACTAAGAGGTGAACATTAAGGAGAACTGGAAGAGGAGTTCAAGGGACTTCTCTGTACCCTTCTTGTAAATTTCCCATAAATCTACACTCTCCTAAAATTAAAAAAAAAAAAAGTATGTAAAAAACTCTTGGTTCTATCCCCTCATTTTTACACATGAACAAAGATAAAGCCAGAGAAGTTGCTTGATTGCAGAAAGGTCTCATGGTGCATCAATGGAAGACCCAGAAATGGCAGCCAGCCCAGAATGATGGAAACTTGACCAACAGAGGCCTACATAAATTAGGGGTTTATTTTTATCGCCTAAAAGGACATCTAGTGGTGACCACTCCTGAAGGTCCAGCAGTTCCAAGATGCCAGCAGAGCCAGCCTCCTCCCCTATTTCCTCTTGGTGGCCTCAGCAAGTGTGGATGCACTGCAGTCACAGCATGGTGGCTGCCCCTCCAGGACCCAGGACTGGCAGCCATAGGTCCACAACCAAGTCTAGCAGGCTCCACCTCTTCCAGGGAGGTTTCCCAGCATGCCCTGCGGCAACCTCCACTCCCCTCTCATTGGTTGGAGGTGTGTCACATGACTAAGGTGGGTGTGGGGAAATGTAGCGTTTTCCCATTTCATTGGCCAGGGCTGTGTCACATGACTATCGCAGCCAGGCAGGAAACGTAATGGTTTAAGCAGGGAAAATTTTTCCCAACGAAACAGGGGTTCTGCTAGTAAAAAAGCAGAGGAAGGTTAATGTCAGCTGCCGCAGTCTCTGTCCTGATAGGTGACATCTCATTTTCACCCTTGCTGCCTCATTGGATCCACACACGGGCTTGTTGGTTGTCCTGAGCAGGCGGTGAGATGCTGAGTGCACGCCAGGGGCCCCACAGTGAAGTACTGGCTGAGCCAGGCTAGCCTCAGGGCACCCAATGAGTCCCCAAAATCTGTATCGCTGCCCTCTTTGTCTGCCTCTCTCTTCTCTTTGTTTTAATTCTCTGCTTTTCCGGCTTCTCTGACCAGCCCGGGTCAGCACATTCCTGCAGCCTGGAGAGGAGGGGCGGTAGTTTATCACTTACATTGCTGACACCACTTTCAAGTTGAATTTCACTTTAAACAAACCTGGTATCGAATGTGTCACACTCCTGCGTTGCTAGTGGGGAGGTTTTGAAATAGTCTTTCTGGAGGACACTTGAGCAGCATCAATCACAATTCAAAATGCACCTATTTTTTAACCTAGCAATTTTGTTCTAAACGTTGGTGATTTTGAAAAGCTCAAGGTTATGTATTTATGCAAGGAGGTTCTCTACAGCATTATTTGTAATAGCAAAAAGCAAAAAACAAAAAGAACATATCGGAGACGATCTAAATGTCCAACAGGAGATTTATTAAATGAATAATGAAGCATCCATACTTTTGAATACTAAACAGACATTAAAAAGATCGAGTTTCTTCTCTATGCACTAACATGAGAGGATCTCCATGACATTTTTGAATACAGAAAACAGTTGCTGAAAAATATGAACAGCACGATTCCCAAAACTTCTATTCATCTTGGTTTGTGCACAGATACCCTTGGGAAAATCTGTCATGGGCCTGAGACTCATTCATCTTTATCTGAGACCATTTGTGTGTAAGATCCCATCCTTTCTTGTCTGATCAAGCACATCACCCTAGCAACCCTTGCTTCCCTCTTGTACTATCAAAGTTCTCCTCTCCACTGGATGACTATCATCAGTGTGCGAACGTGCCATTATTTATTTCTACAACCACAAATAATAAAACATACAATATGATAATAAATAAAACCCTCTCCTGCTACACATTGCTTTGCTTTGTTTATCTTTACAGTCAGATCCCTTGAAAGCACTGTCTCTAATCACCATCTCCTGCTTCTTGCCTTCCGTTTTCTACTAAAACACTCCTACCTATCCAAACTGCTTTTTGGAAGTGAAGAGCAACCTCTACACCATCACATTCAGTGATCAGTTTCAGTTGTCATCTTACTCAACCCATCACTCCCCTCTCCCTGAAACTCCCTCTCTCCTCTGCTCCCAGAACCCCCGCCCCCACTCTTAGTTTTCCTCCTGTCTCCCTGGCTGTCCCTCCTTGGTTTCCTTTGCTGGTTCCTCCTTGGCTCCACATCCTGTAAACCTTGGCTATATGCAGGCTCCATCCCTGATCCTCTTCTTATCCTCTCTCTCTCCCCTGGGGGCCTCACCAGACTCATGGCTTTGACAAGCTGTTCCTATGTTGATAGATCTGATATTTACATCTCAGCCTGGACCTTTTCCTAAAGTGCAGGCTTGTACCTCCAACTTCCTACTGAACATTTTCACCTGGGTGTCCAACCAACATTTCAAACTTTACACATCCCAGCTGAAATCCCATCCTCCAGTCCACTCGCTTCCCAACTTACTGCTCCCACCGTCTCCCTCACCTCAGTTCAGGCAACTCCATCATCCTCCGGGACCAGAAACCTGTAGCTGTGCTTGAATCCTCCTTTCTCTCACACCATGTCACATCTATCAGCAAACCTGTTATCTCTTTCTCAAAACACTTCCACAACTGACCACTTCTCATCACCTCCACAGCTGCCTCCCTGGCTGCCCTCCCAGTCCCCATCTTCTCTCTCCTGAATGATTGTAGCAGCCTCCTAATTGCTCTTCCTACTCCCTCCATTTCCCCTAAGGGCCAGCTTCTCACAGTGTAGCCAGAGCAGCCTTGTGTGATCCTAGTGAACTTGTCAAATCTTGTCCATCATCGTCTCAGAACATGTCAATCATCCCATCTCAATCAGGGAAGAATCCAGCATCCTTATAATGGACCAGCTAGGCCCCTCCCCCGACACCACTTGCCAACCTCGTTCCTGCTACTCTCCCCCTGCCTTCTTCACTCCAGCTACCCTGACCTCATGCTTTTCCTTGAACACCCCAGGCCTGTCCTGCCCAAGGGCCTTTGCACTTGCTGCTCCTCTGCCTGGGGTCCCCATCCCTCCCCAGACATCCTCGGGGCTTGCTCCCTAGTCTTTAGTCTTTGCTCAAAAATTCTTCTCAAGGAAATTTTCCTCACCAATGTTACTTCAGAGGCCTTATTCCAAGATCCCTATGGCCACTCCCCTTTCTTGGTTTGATTTTTCTTGCACTTGTCATCTTCTTACCTACTGTGTCACTGACTCATTGTTCATTGTAAGTTCCACGTGCACGGGGAATTTCGTGTGCTTTGTTCATGGATGTATCCCAAACGCCAAGCACAATGCTTCAATAAATGTTTGTTGAGTGAATGGAAGAATGGAAGTTACTATTTTCTGTCTTGCGAGACACAGATGGGACAAGGCTGTGGACAAAGGCTCTGGTTATCTACTGCTGCGTACCAAGCCAGTCCAAAATTAGCGGGTTTAAAACAACAATCGTGGTTTTCTTTTTTTTCTCATGGTTTCTGTGTGTCAGCAATTCAGGAGAGGCTTAGCTGGGTGCATCTAGGTCGAGGTCCCTTGTGAGGATGCAGTCAGATGGTGGTTGGAGCTGGAATATCGGGGTAGCTGGAATAGCGGGGGGAGCTGGAATATCGGGGGAGCTGGAATATCGGGGGGACCTGGAATATCAGGGGCATCTAGGAGCTGGTCAGGCAGTCACAGGACTTCTCCGTGTGGCTCCTCCATGTGGGCTGCCATGGGCTTCCTCACAGAACAGTGGCCTCAGAACCCTCAGAATCTTACAAGGAAGCCTTGAGCTCCAGCTTGACTATTCCTGAGGATGAGAAGCAGCTTCTTTAGTCCTGGAAGTCATATGGTGTTTCTTCTGATAGAGTCTTTTGATCATCCAGTCACTAAGATCATCGCCAGTTCAAGAGAGGGGACAGATATCCCACTTCTTCATAAGAGAAGTGTCAGAGAATGTGTGGGCCTGCTTTTAAATCACTATCGTCCATCCTCTGGCCACAAATTATTTTTTCCTCCCACATACAAAATATAGACAGTCCTGCAGGTCTCATTGATTATGACTTCAGGCTTCAGATCTAGGATCATGTCATGTCTAATAAATCAGGTCCAGGTCAGACGGGGAATCCTCAGATGCGGTTCCTCTGGGACAATCAATGTGAAGTCATGTGAGCTGAAGAGTCAAGTTACCTGCGCCCTCTTACATCCCACATGCAATTGAAGGATTGGCATATGACAGCGCCTATAGATATTCTCACACAAAAGAGGGAAAATGGGAGCCACTTGTCTACACCAATTCAGAAATCAAGCTGAGTGCATGCGGGCAGCTCCCTGCGAAGGTCCTACTCCCTGGAATGTGTTTCTGATGGCTCTGCCTGCTGAGTCTTCCTTTCATAGGAACTAGTGAAATGGAGGGGTTAATTTGATCAGATCTGCCTGCCCCTCTTGCTGTTGGTTGCTAGCTTACCCCTCCCGTCACCTCTTTTCATGAAGCTGAGAGCTGAGGTAGCTGAAGACCTTGCTGACGAACACCGAAACTTCACCCTCACTTGCCACTTTATAGATAACTTTTATAGGTCACCACTGTCGTGGTCACTTCGGTTGTTTTTCAGGTTCCAACCAGTTCAAACTGGCTGAAACCACTGACTCTTCAACTGGGCCTGCACACGTGTCCAAGAGGTGGCCTTTTGACGTCAGAGGGCCCAAAACTCCACCCTCAGATCATGCTAATGCTGCTATTTTCTGTACATATGTCCTATGAAATGCCATGAACCCTGAGTATGCATGTGCAGAACAAACCCGTTGCTCCATTTTTCCCCAGTGCCAATCACCTTTTCCCAAGCCTTAGAATACCCTACTTCCCTAATCCATAAATATCTCTAAGCCTTATCTTCGGGGAGGTGGGTTTGAGAGCTGTTCTCCCACCTCCTCATTCTGCAGCCTTGTGAATAAATCTTTTGTCTTTCACAAAATCCATGTCACGGTGATTGATTTACTGCACACAGGAAGAAGGAACCTGGACCTGGCGGACAACACTAGCCCATATTTGCAGCTAACTATTTTTTTAGACTTAACTTTTTGCTCATAATAGTTCAGGGTTCCAAGGATAAGCCACAATTACTTTAAAAACTTTGAGAGTTTCTTATGAACTAATCTAGAGTTGACTCCAGTAAGTGAAAGCTATCCTCTGAAATCTCTTTGAGATAAGCCCTTCTCTATTTTGAGACTGTCATAGTCAAATATACTGAGACTCTTAGAAGCCCCATTAACAGAGAAGATCTGCAAGGCCCACCCTCCATATCCTTAGAGAGTCTTCTTTTTGTTTTATAAATTCTTTGAAGGACCACCTTAGACAGTCTGAGGTCTTAGGAAAGAATTCAATCATCTTGGCTTTTATCCTTGGCCTGAGGATCTTATTGGAGAATCATTTGCCATTTGAATATGAGTGAGAGACTATTTCATTTTCAAACTCAACAAGTTCTAGCTCATTTACATTGAACAGTTCAATCTTTAGCTTATCTCTCTCCTCTTGCATTTTACCACAGGCAGTGAAAGAAGCCATGTGGCAATTTCATAATTCTTCCTGGAAATCTCCTGAGCTAGACCAATTTGTTCATTAGAATATGTTTCTATGTGCCATGTTATATAAGGCCACACTGTTGCCAAACATTTCATCATTAATAACAAAAGCTTCCCTTATCCAGCTTCAAAAAACACTTTCCTTACTTTGCTTTAAGTCATCGCTTAAGTCATCACCTGCTCTGGGCCCTTCAGATTTCTGCCTGTTGCCTGATACAAAAGACAATATCTAATGCTTTGTCTTTTTGTAACAACAGCACCTCACTCCTAGTACTAAATTCTGGTCTTGTTATAGGTTGCTGAGAAACCAATCATTCCATAAAGTACTGAGTTCAAGCAATAACCATCATTTTATTATTTTTCTCCCTTTCTGCATGACTTTGACTAGGTCGTGGCTGGGTGGTTGTGGCTCAGCATCCCTCATGAGGTTGCAATTGGACCGTGGCTACAGCCAGAATGGTTGTGGGATGGGAGTCTCTACGGGCTGACCAGGTAGCTCTCTTTTCCACATTGTAGTCTCAAAGCGTCTTCATGTGGTTTCTCTGGGTGAGAAGAGTTTGGGCTTCCTCACCATGGTGGTCTCAGGGTAGTCAGAGTATTTGTATGGCAGCTCAAGGCTCCAGCATGAGTATTCCCAGGATCATGCAAAACCTTCATTGTCTTTTATGACCTAGCCCTGGAAGTCACATAGTGTCACTTGCACTATATTCTACTGATTGACCAATCACTGAGATCACTCCAGATCTGCAGCAAGGTGACAGAGGCCCTATCTCCCTGATGGATGAGTGTCAAATAATTTGTAGACATGAACATATTTTTTTCAGAAAAAATTTTTGGCAATACCTGCCCATGATATCAACAGGGAAAGCAGGGAGATGATTTTCCACTGCCCGCTAACCTAGAAGGAGGTAGTGGTGCTCAAATGCCCCCCTGGTGGTGTTTGCACGGTCCAGTGGTGAGCTGAACCTCACCTCCACTCACCCAGCATCAATATGATCGAGCCAGGCAGTGTGAAGCTGGGCTAGTCAGCCTTGCACATGCCCTCTCCCACTCTGGACTCATCAGGGAACAGCTGGGAGCTGAACCTCCATGCACTAGGCATCAATGAGATTGAGTGAGGGAGCATGAGGCAGAGCTTGTAAGCACTCTGGTCTACCCCACCCACCGTGGTATCAGTAGGGCTCAGTGAAGAGCTGAGACTCCGCCCCCACCTGGCATCAATGACATGGAACAAGGTGGTGGGAAACAAAACTGGTTAGCACGCTGCTTCCCTCTCTCCACTTTCTTGGTCTCAATAGGACCCTATAGAAGGGACATTATGTGACTTCCAGGGCTGGGTCATCAAAGATGAGGAAGCTTTTGCCTGGTTCTTGGGAATGCTCACGCTGCAGCCTTGAGTTGACATCAATGAGGCAGAATGGGGTGGTGCTGGGAGGCAGGATTATTTGCCATTCCACTCTCCTTGCCCATTGTCTGTGAGGCTCAGCAGGGATCCGAGCCTACACCTGGCATCAACATTAGGTGTAGTGAGGTAATGGGAGGCAAGACTGGCCTTTGCTTTTCCATCTCCTCTCCTCTGGTGTCAGCAGAGACCAGCAAGGACTTGAGCTTACATCCACCCTGGGAGACAAGTCAGTGCAAATTGGTGCCCCTCTTTCACTGACAAGGCATCAGGTGTGCCAGTAGGGGAGCTGAGCTCCCCTGCTGCCCATCTGGAACAAGCAGTGTTAGTAGGCACTCCACTTTTTTTTTTTTGGAAACGAAGTCTCACTGTCACCCAGGTTGGAGTGCAGTGGCAGAATCTTGGCTCTTTGCAACCTCTGCCTCCCAGGTTCAAGTGACTCTCCTGCCTCAGTCTCCCAGGTAGCTGGGACTACAGACATGCACCAAGGCACATGCCACCATGCCTGGCTAATTTTTGTATTTTTAGTGGAGGCAAGGTTTCGCCATGTTGGCCAGGCTGGTCTTGAACTCCTCAAGTGATCCGCTTGCCTCGGCTTCCCAAAGTGCTGGGATTACAGCCGTGAGTAACTGTGCCTGGCTGGCACTCCACTTTTGCCAAGGTGGTGCTGGAGCACTGCAGAAGGCTGATCACATGTCCTCGCCCAGCCCTTACACTACACCTCAATAAGGGACTGCTTGCTAGGAAAGAAGATCACGTGGGATCCTGAGTTTCAAATATAATATTCAAAATGTTCAGGATATAATAAACATTAGTTATGCCCAGACTCAGGAAATTCACAACATGAATGAGAAGAAAGCCAGTGGTTGCTGACACTGAGATAAATCAGATGTCGGAATTTGGTGATGGGCTTTTGGAGCAGCCATTACATGAAGGATTCAACAAAAAATTGAGTTCTCATGAAGCAAGGGAGAAAATGGAAAATCATAGCAAGGAATATGATTTATTTAAAAAGAACAACGGAGATTATAGAATTGAGAAATAACACAGTAACAAAGTAAAGATTTGTTGGATGGACTTATTAGTAGAGTGAAGATGACAAAGCAGCGAAACAGTGAATTGGAGGACAGAGCAATAGAATTTACCAATCTGAGCAAGGAACAAATAGACTAATAAAATAAACTCTTAGAGAGCTGTGGGATAATGGTTGAAGACATCCCAAATGATACGGATAGGATGACAGAAAAAGAATGGGAAAAGATATATAAGGCAAAAACTCACTGAAATAAAAGGCAGGGGTGGCTGTATTAATATCAGGCAAAGGGGACTTCAGAACAAGTGACATCATTGGAGACAAAGAGGGTCATTTTACAACGACAAAGGACAATCCACGGAGGGCCCCAAACAGTAGAGGCATAAACACATGAAATGAAAGTTGACAGAAATGAAAGAAAAAATAGACAAATCTACAATTGAAGATGGAGAGATCAGCACCCCACTCTCAGCAATTGATGTAACTACTATAAAGAAAATAAGCAAAAATATAAAAGAACTCAACAATACCATCAACCAACAGGCACTAACTGACACATATAGAACATTGTATCCAACAACAGCAGAATACATATTTTTTTCAGGCACTCATGAGATAGTCACCAATATGGATCATAACCTGTGCCAAAAACCCAAACTCAAATCCTATGATTTCTGTGTGTTTTCTGACCTTAATGGACTCAAACTAGAAATCAGTAACAGAAAGACAACAGGAAAAGCTCCAAACACTTGAGAATTAAACAATACACATCCCAATAATGCATGGATCAAAGAGAGTGTCCCACAGAAAAAAATTAGAATTAAATAAAAATAAGCATATACTATGTCAAAATATGTGGGATGCAGCTAGAGTAGTGTTGAAAGGGAAATTCATAGCACTAAATGCACACAGTAGAAAAGAGAAACTTCTTAAGCATCAAAAAACTAAAAAGAAAAAGGCAAAATATACTTAAAGAAAGAAGAAAGAATAAAATACAAAGCTGACATTGATGAATTTAAAAACAAAAAGCAGAGGAAATGAAACAGAAAGGTAGTACTCTGAAAAAAATCAAACAAACCTCTAGAAAAACTGACGAAGATAAACAGAGAGGACAGGAATAACCAGTTTCAAGCATAAAATAGATCATGTCACTTTGCAGTCACTAAAATTAGAGTCAGATAATAACAGAAACAATTTCACAGCCATAAACTGAACAATTTAGAAGAAATCAACCAATTCTGCAAAACCCACAAACTACCAAAACTTAACCAAGATGAAATCGAGGAGAGAGGAGAAAAGGGAATAAAAGAATATTTAAAGGAGTAGTGGTTGAAAACGTCCCAAATGATATAGATAGTTTGAAAGTAAATGGATGGAAAAAGTATAACTTGTTCTATAACTGACCATTAAAAAGTTGAATTCATAATCAAAAAGCCCTCAAAAGAAATCTCCAGTACTATATGGTTTGAATTGAGAATTCTACCAAATGTTTAAAGAATTAACACAAATTTTACACAATCTCTTGCAGAAAACAAAAGAGGAGAGAGCACATTCAAACTCATTTTATGAACTAATATTACCCTGATATCAAAACACATAAAGACCCTAGAAAAAAGAAAGCTACAGACCAATATCCCCCTTGAATTTAGATGCAAAAATTCTCACTACAGTATTTGCAAATAGAATCCAGCAATTATAATAAAAATAATTATAAACTTTGACCATGTAGGATATATTACAGGTGTGCAAGGCTGGCTCAGAAATCAAACAATATCATCTACCATATTAACATGTTAAAGAAGCAAAATTATATAACCATATCAATCGATGGAGTAAAAACATTTGCCAAAGTCAGCATGGTCAAAATTCTCAGCACACTGGGAATGGAAGGGAATTTCCTTAAGGTAATAAGAATATTTACCAAAAAAATAAAATTGACAGCAACAACAACACATTCCTTACATTGTAACTAACATTGTTTTGTGTGAAAGACTTCATGTGTTCCCATCGCAATCAGGAACAAGTCAAGGATGTGTGTGCTCTCTCCACTCTTAACTGACATGGTACTAGAAATTCTAGACAGTGTAATAGGCCAGGTGCAGTGGCTCACCTATAATCTCAGCACTTTGGGAGGCCAAAGTGGGTGTATCACCTGAGGTCAGGAGTTTGAGACCAGCCTGGCCAACATTGTGAAACCCTACCTCTACCAAAAATACAAAAATTAGCTGGGTGTGGTGGCAAGTGCCTGTAATCCCAGTTACTTGGGAGGCTGAGGCAGGATAATTGCTTGAATCTGGTAGGTGAAGGTTGCAGTGAACCAACATCATGCCACTGCACTCCAGCATGGGTGACAGAGTGAGGCTTTGTCTCAAAATAATAATAATAATAATAATAATAATAATAATAATAATAAATAGTGCCATAAGGCAAGAAAAATAAATAAAAGGCCTACAGACTGAAAACAAAGAAACAAAACTGTCCTTATTTGTGGAAGACATGGTTATCTACATTAAGAACCCCAAGGAATCTATAAAACAAAATGAAACAAAATTCTCTATAAGTAATAAGTGGAGTTAAGCAAAGTCGCAGTGTACAAGATCAACACAGAAAACTCAATCACAGTTCTATGTATTAATAACAAACACATGGAAACCAATATTAAAAACACAATGTCATTTACAATTGCCCAAAAGAAAATTAAATTCTCAGATACAAATGTAACCAAGCTTGTATATAATCCTGTATGTTGAAAATCACAAAATGTGGATGAAATAAATCAAAGGAGACCTAAATAAATGGAAAGGCATACAATGCTTAGATTGGAAGACTCATCACAGTAAAGATGCCAACTAAAACAACGTTAAAAAAGAAAAGTGAGATCACTATACTTGACATTAAGCTTACTACATACATAGGGTGATCAAGACAGCGTGGTGTCGGTGAACATATACACACAAATATCGGTGAAACAAAATAGAGAACCCAGAAACAGACCCATGCATATATACCCAACTGATTTCTGATCAAAATAATAATAAGAAAGTTTTCAGTGGGGCAAAGTGGCTCATACCTATAGGTGCTTTGGGAGGCCAAGGTGGGCGGATCACAAGGTCAAGAAATCGAGACCATCCTGGTTAGCATGGTGAAACCTCATCTCTACTAAAAATACAAAAATTAGCTGGGTGTGGTGGTACGTGCCTGTAGTCCTAGCTACTTGAGAGGCTGAGGCAGGAGAATCGCTTGAACCTGGGAGGCGGAGGTTGCAGTCACCTGAGATCGTGCCACTGCACTCTGACCTGGTGACAGAGTGAGACCCACTCTGAAAAAAAAAAAAAAAGATAGTTTTCTGGGTGTAGTGGCATGCACCTGTGGTTTCAGCTACTCCAAGTCAGCTGTGATTGTGCCACTGCACTCCAGCCTAGGCTACAGAGTGAGGCTGTGTCTCAAAAGAAGAAACAAAGTTTTTAAAATAAATGGTGCTGGAGAAATTGGACACTGATAAGCCAAATAGGTAAATAAAGCTCAACCTAAACCTCAAATGGATCACAGACTTAAATGTGAAACATAAAACCATAAAAGTTTTAGGGAAAAAGAAATAGAGGAAAATCCTCTGGACTTAGGACCAGGTGAAAAGTTCTTAGATTTGACATCAAAAGCACAATTCATAAAAAGAAAATTTGATAAATTGGACATCATCAATTTAAAAACTTTTACTCTGCAAAAGATTTGTGGAAAGGATTAAAAGATAAATCTCTGACTGGGAGAAAGTATTTGCAAAGCACACATCTGACAAAGGGCTTTTGTCTAACCCGTAAATAGAATTCTCAAAACTCAAGGGTATAAAAAAAAAAATCCAAATAAATCTAATTTTAAAAAGGGCGAAGTGCATTGAGAGACTGAATATACAAATGGACATTGGCCAGGCCATGAGTAAAAATAGAACACTGGACCACATCCTGCAGCAACCTACCCAGGGTTCCTGCAATAAATAACGGAGGAAGCCAGCTGGCTCTAAGTCAGACTTGCAGGAAGCCAAATTGCTATCTCTAGTGACAATCCAGGAAGCTAAACAATCACTTCTGCAACATTTGGCCCGTAAGGGTGAGGACTTGATTAGAAACTGACAGCTTCCCTAATTTTTGTCCCTGCCTCCATCATAGAACCTTCCAGCGTGACCCAAATGTGCTCTCCTAACCAATCACATAGGATGCCTTGTTCCTAGTTTGCCTATCAGCTTTCCAATGCCAGAAGCCTCCAATCAGGGTAAACCTGAAGCCTTCCTATTTTCTGCTACAAGCCTTTCCACTCCCCTGCCTGCCTTTGAGCCTCTGCCACAATGCAAGTGATGGTGGTTGACTTTGTTACTCTAGCAAGTTCAGAATAAATAGCCTTTGCTTTTCTCATTTTGTTGATCTTTGTTTATTTTCACAACACGAAGAGATATTTCACTGAAGAGGGTATAGAACTGGTGCACTCCAGATGCAGAATAAGCACAGGAAAAGATGTTGAACACCATCAGCCATTAAGAAAATATAA
This sequence comes from Aotus nancymaae, assembly GCF_030222135.1. Lineage (NCBI taxonomy): Eukaryota > Metazoa > Chordata > Mammalia > Primates > Aotidae > Aotus > Aotus nancymaae. The sequence continues at coordinate 26,463,200 of NW_026988467.1, forward strand.
AGTAAAGCCACAGTGAGATATTACTACACATCTATTAGAATGGCTAAAATTTTAAAAAAAGTGATAATAGGAAATGTTAGTGAGGATGCAAAGAAATTGATTACCTCATTTATTGCATGTAAAATGATACAGTCTGAAAAAGTCTGTAAAATGATGTAGTTACTCTGTCTATAAAATGATACAGTTACTCTGTCTGTAAAATGATACAGCCACTCTGGCAGCCTCTCACAAAAGTAAACTGATCAATGCATCACCTTGTTTTATGGTTATTTCTGTTGAAACACAACTTACTTAATATTATACAGTATTGATACAGACAAGAGGTGGGGAAATACTAGCTAGAAGACGGCAGTTCCTTTGCAAAGGCCCCACCCTCAAGCTTGGAAACTGTGGTCCTAAATGAGAACAGTTATCCCTGTTTTCCTGCCCAAATGTTACCTCTTTGGCCTTCCCGAGCCCCCTATCCTGTGCCCATATAAACCCCAGATCTCAGCTGGCAGAGAGACAAGTGACTGAACGCTAAGCAGAGAAGAAGCAACTGAGCTTCAGAGACTATGAATAGACACAGCTTAACTTCAGAAGGCACGACTTCAGAGAGGAGCCCAGCCAGAGATGGTGGGCTTCAGGAAAAGATCATCTTCTTCCCGCACCATCCCCTTTCCAGCTCCCCTTCTGCTGAGAGCCACTTCCACCTCTTAATAAAATTCTTCACCTCCATCACCCTTCAAACTGTTCATGTAACCTGATTCTTCCTGGATGCTGGACAAGAATTCGGGATGCCCTGGGTGCAGGAACCCAACAAGGCTGTCACGCTGACTCTTCACTGAGCTGCTTAACACTTAAGCAGCTAAAAGAGCAGTAATTGTAACACACTCCTAGACGCTGCTGTGGGGCTGGAGCCCAGAAGTGCTGGCCCTGGCCCTGGCACTCACTCGCCTGTGTACTCCTTCCCAGGAGGGGTTGAGCCCAGTGGGTTGGAGTGAGTGAAGGTCCTCCCTGCTGTCGCCAAAGTGGCTGGCTGGACCCAGAGCCACTGAACTCCAGTTCCAGCCTGTGAAAGGGTCAGGGAACTATCCCGTCTCAGTGTTGTCGATTTGCTAACCTTAAACTCACCAACAACAGCTTCTTAACTCAGGCCTGAACAATGCTTATTCAACTCAAGTACTTTCTCAGCAAGGCACATCATAGCCTTTGTGTGCTCAGGAACGCTAGACAGCATGTCAGCACTATGTTTGGGACCATTTTAAATAGCAACATCACCAGCAAAAAGCACAAAAATACAACATGCATGGCACTAAATAGACCTGGGAAAGGTATTTGTTCATAGCATGAGAGCTGAAACAAGAAGGCAGAGTGTCACCTTGTTTGACTTTACCTGGGAACATGTGCACCTGATGACTCAACTTTTTCACTGTTTGCATCTGTTGGAAAATGACAGTAAAAGTACTGCAAACGTTGATTTTGGAGTTACATTAAATTTTAGCACTCAGGTGAGTTTTAGTGAATAGTGAGACTGACTCATTGCATACACACACTCAGTCACACACCACTCCCCCCACCCACAGAGAGAGAGAGAGATGGAGAGAGAGAGAGAGCACGAGAGAGAGAGAGGGGTGGGAAGGCAGACGGATCCAGCTTTTGAGTAAGTGCTATTGACAGTAAAAAGAAATCTTACACTTTACCAAAGGATTTGCCAAAGGCATTCTTTAACCGCTGTGCTCTCCAGAGATCACAAAAAAGGATTTTGATTTACAAACAATTTTCTTCCATGCTCAGATGCAACCTTTGAGGGTGTGTTCAATTTCTGTTTCAAGGTCTGTACAACTCAACCAACATTTCCCCAAGTTCCTACTAAGCTCTGGCACTGTGCTTGGCACTGTGGGGGAACAAAAGTGAAGACAAGGTCTGTGTTCAAAGGGAACTGGCACCACCAACTCTCCCAGAGGTTTTTAAAGACAAGCTGCTCAAAAGCTGTGGCCAGGGGCAATATAGCAAGACCCTCCTGATTTTCCAAATCCACCCAGAAGCTCAGATTAAAAAGGCAGCTCTTCTCTCACAGACTCCGGGGTGGGAGGGTGTCCAGAGAGTTGCAGGTGCAGGGAGAGGGGTAACTGGAGATGGAGGCACAGCTCCTCTGCCTCCCTTCCCACCATCATTGTGCATATTCCACTGAAAGAGCATCTTATGAACAGTTTTTTAGGTTATGTGTAGACAAGATGGTCTCTGAAACTATGATAAAAAGAGGTTGGGGGAAGTGTGTGAATTCAAGCCTAGTTTATGCCCAGAGAAGATCAGTGAGGCAGGTGGCACTTCTCCAGACCCTTGGCCCCCCACCAACCAGGCATGGACCCCGCAGCTCAGCAAGTCGCAAGGAAAAGCAAGGTCCTGGGGAGGTCTTGGGCAGTTGGAAAGAACCGGTTCACTTGAATGGACTGTTTTTCTCTGGGCCATTGTCAGCAAATCAATCCTCAGCTGTGCCACCAGTGTTGCGCCCGCCTCCTCGCTCAGGGATACCATGAAGAGCAGTAATCTTGATAAGATCTAAATAGAGGTGTGCTGAGTAGTGTGGATGAAGACCACATGCAGGCAGCTCTCAGGGAGTCCATAAATCTGGGCTGATGAATTACCTGGGCAGGTGCCTCTGCCACTAGCCTCCTGGCTCAGGACAGGAGCGGTGTAATTACCTGTCTGGCAGTGGTTGTCTGGAGCTAACTGGTCCATTTTTCTCTTTTATTATTATTGAATTTCAGGAAAGTGTCCTTTGCAGGCCCCTTTCTAAATGTTGGATTTATGTGATGACCCTACTAGTGACAAGGGCCAGGGTGTGTCCTGTGGTGAGGAGGACTTGGCCCCTGGGCCCGCTGCCCAGAGGCTTCTCTCAGAGGGTGTGATGGGTGGGGTCCCCATAGCCACCACTGTCCTCCCCATCAGTGGCCTCATAAACATCCCTTCCCACCCCTTCCCCTGCTCTGTGGACTGGGCCCGCCCTAACCTGAGGCAGCTGGGAACAGCTGAGGTGAGGAAGTCTTTGGGGTGTGTCTAGGGGACATCTCCAAAAGAGACAAAGGAAACCCCAGTTTCCTGAGGGGTAACTGTTTCCTGTCTGCCCAGTGAGGACTCCTGGCTGGCCGAGGACATGTGGGCGCTGTGTGCCTGTGACACCAATGAAAATGGACAGGGACAACACTACCTCGTCCCACTCCCAGTGCCAGATGCTTCACCCCTCCCCTCACTCACTCTTCATAAAATGCCATTTTGCAGATCAGAGAGTAAGGCACAGAGCAGTGGTCACAGACAGGAAGTGGCCTTCCTGGAGTTCCAGCTCAGGCAGGAGGGACTCCACACACCTTAGTCAAATGCCAATCCGTGGTCTCCAGTCCCCACAAGGGTCATCTGACCCTTCATGGATTCACTGCAGCTGTGGCTGGTTAACTGGCTGGCAGTGTTGCAGGCCATGTCCCCACCTGCCTATGTGCATCCTGTATGAGGGACCAGACCCCATCCTCTCCCTACTGTACCCCAGCATCTAGCAGAGGGGCTGGTGCATAGTAGGACTTTAATAAATGCATGTAGGATAGTGGGAGAATATGTGTGTGAGAGGACGTTCCTGAGCATCAGTCCACAAAGCCTGTTTATGTCCACAGTAGGGGAGGGGGGTTTGGCCAAGCAGCAGCACCTGTTCCATTGGTTCATTAATTTGTTCATTCATTCACAAGCTTCTATTGAGTGCCTGTTATCAGTCCAGCTCTGAGGGGAAGTATCTGGAGAGACCAGGGATAAGAAAACAAGAGTTCTGCCTTCATGAAGGCAGCAAGAAAGGCAGGACACTGAAGAAGCAATGATGGCAAAATGCAAAGTTGTCCCAGGAGCTCTGAAACATAACAGAAGGACTGAGTTACATTATGAAAGGTCTCTCAAAAAAAGTGATGTTTAAGCTGAGATCGAGAGAATGAGCCTAAAAGGCTCTGGTGGATGTAAATTTAGCACAAGTCAACACTATTATGCACCAATAAACCCTTAGACTGAATTAATGAAAGACTGGTATCTAGAATGTAGGGAGTGAGAGTCTGTCTCTGTCTATTCTGAGCTGGGCAGAGGTTGGCTGAAATGTTGAATTCATAAGAGAGAGGCTATTATTGTCCTCCTGCTGCTGCTTCTTTTTTTGTTTTTTGAGACAGTCTTGCGCTGTTGCCAGGTTGAAGTGTAGTGGCACAATCTCGGCTCACTGCAACCTCTGCCTCCTGGGTTCAAGGAATTCTCCTGCCTCAGCCTCCTGAGTAGCTGGGACTACAGGTGCATACCACCACACCCAGCTAATTTTTGTATTCTTAGTAGAGACGGGGTTTCACCATGTTGGCCAGGCTGGTCTCGATCTCTTGACCTCGTGATCTGCCCGCCTCGGCCTCCTAAAGTGCTGGGATTACAGGTGTGAGGCACCACGCCCAGCCTATCCTTCTGCTTTTATGAACAAGGACTCTGAGACTCAGAGAGGTAAAGTAACTGACAGAAGGGTCACTCAGCCAGTGAGTGGCAAAGCCAGAACCACCAAAGCCCAAGCTGTGGAAGGCATGGTCTTTTACTTTAAAGGCACAATCCAGAGGTTGCTCGTGTGTGCCTCCATGTACACAAAGACACACAGACATGTACACACACATATACACACAACTTCTGCTCCAGCACCATTGGCAGAACTGGGTCATGTGAAGGGAAAATAAATCTCAGGACCCCAAAATCACTAAGCCAAAGGGAAAAATCAAGCTGGGAACTGCACAGGCAAACTTGTCTCCCATTTTAGTCTGTTGAATTTCACCCTGGTAATGTACATTGATAGCTAATCTTCACAGGTGCAGGACCAAGGACAGAGCTCTAAGTCATCCCTCTGCTCACCTGAGACAGATGCATATCTGATTGCTTCCTCTGATGTAAAGATGCAGATTCACTGAGCTAGACAAAGGCATGACTATTCCTCTGCCCACCTCCCATGTAAATTGTGTATTCAGGTAAAGGTTGATCAAAAAGACTCAAAAGAATGCAACCATTTGTGTCTTATCTACCAACACCTTTTATTTGTTATTTTATTTTTTTGAGATGGGGTCTCACTCTGTTGCTCGGGCTGGAGTGCAGTGGCATGGTCTTGGCTCACTGCAACCTCCACTTCCTGGTTTCAAGTGATTCTCCTGCCTCAGCCTCCCATGTAGCTAAGATTATAGGTACCTGCAACTGTGTCTGGCTAATTTTTGTATTTTTAGTGAAGATGGAATTTCATCATGTTGGCCAGGCTGGTCTGGAACTCCTGACCTTGTGATCCACCCACCTCAGCCTCCCAAAGTGCTGCTGGGATTATAGGTATAAGCCATTGTGCCCAGTTTACCAACACCTTTTGAAAATTTTTCCTCTTTCTGCGGTATTCACCCTTTCCTCTTTAAATATTGGAGCCCTCAAAATCATCTTTGGAGAAAGGCAGAGACTTGCCTTTTGGGCAGGCATCCTGAACCTTGGCAAAATAAACTTCTAAATTGATTGGGACCTGTCTCAGATGCTTTTTGGTTTAGGCCCACATGACCGCATCTTGTTGCAGGGGATGCTGGGAAATTTTAGTATTAGTAATTGTTCTGGGAAGCCATATAAACACTAGAAACCAAAGGTTTTTTTTTTTTTTTTTTTTTTTTTTTTTTTTTTGAGGCGGAGTTTCGCTCGTTACCCAGGCTGGAGTGCAATGGCGCGATCACAGCTCACCACAACCTCCGCCTCCTGGGTTCAGGCAATTCTCCTGCCTCAGCCTCCTGAGTAGCTGGGATTACAGGCACGTGCCACCATGCCCAGCTAATATTTTTTTTGTATTAGTAGAGACGGGGTTTCACCATGTTGACCAGGATGGTCTCGATCTCTTGACCTCGTGATCCACCCGCCTCGGCCTCCCAAGAAACCAAAGGTTCTATTAGCAAAAGAAGTGTGGAAGAAAGTGTTGAGAGGTGACTGGCGGACTCTGTGCAGTGTCAAATGTGCATTGGAAGAATACGTCTGTGGACTGGGGGAGGCTGGCAGAGGGAGGGTGAAGGAGATGGGTCCATTCTGACGTCTCCATCTTCCCACCCCCTCGGAGACTCCTTTGTGCTTTCTTCATCTTGACACTCATGTGTGGTTCTTTTCTTGCCTTAATTTGGATTTCCCAAACTGCCCTCTAAACCACCTTGCAGCTCTGGAATTCCCCGAACTGGTGAGACTACCAGAAAGCATGTTAACGAGGGTGACACATTCCCCCATTTCCAGTGACCGCTTTGAAACTCTTGGTGCCTTCATGAATTCATCCATCTTTACTGGGCACCTGCTCTGTGCTGACACTGTGCCAGGTGCTGGGGATACAACAGTGAGTAAAAACAGATGTGATTCTTTCCTCCCAAAGACTAGACTATAATGGAAGAGAGGCATTCTACCACAAAAAAAATTCACACAGGTATATGTGAAACTGCATCTTAGTGCTACAGAGTAGAGGCGGTAGGGAATTTGGAGAAGTCTTCACCAAAAAGGTGATACTTAAGCTGATTACTGAAAGTTGAACAGGAGATTTTCAGGTGAAAAGGGAGAGGGGAGAGCATTCTAGGTGTAGGGAACTGTGTGTGCAAAGGCTCTGGGGTGGGAGGTCAGCATGATCCGGAGTTACATGTGGGTGGATCAGATGACAGGCGAGGAGTCGAGTGAGGTGAGGCTGGGGCAGAGGCTGTGACCAGGATGGGAAGGGCCTGGTGGGCCATGCTGAAAGTTCCACGTCTCCAGTAAGGGCTCAGGACTATTTTAAGAGATTTGAGTAGGGAAGCTTAGTTTCCACAGTCAGACAGGTCTTCTTGGATTCTCCTCCACATGTAGACAGAGCCAAGACCCCCATTGAAGAGGTGCCTGTGTCCCATGTGGCTTTGGCTTCTGGGCCAACTTTTCTCTGAATGCTTGATGTTGGGGAGGCTGTGGCGGATTCAGAGCATCCTGTGGGATATGGAGAAGAGAACGGGGTGGGGCATGGGCTGCATCAGAGATTTCACATCTATCGCTCTGCCTAGAGACCTGGAGCACCAATGGGCTTTGCTGCCAAAGGCTTGCTGTGGGCACCTGCTGAATACTTTCAGGAGATGGAACATAGTCCCCATAAGCCCATGCTGACCTCATTCTTGTCAAAGAACCAAATGTAAAACCGTCTCTGGATTAAACTTAGCCCTCTGAACCTTGACTTCAAAAATAAGAAAGATCAATTCTTTCAGGACACAGAGTCAGAAGTGTTTTCTCCATTGGACATCTGCTGCTCCCCACCCCTTCTAACTTCTAGGAAAGGCTGGGGAAAGATGCTTCCAGGGCACAACAGACACTCAGCACCCCTCACTTTCTTCTTCACATTCTTTAGTGGGGTAGAGGGAAGTTGCAGCTGGCTGAGGGTCTGCACATAACCTCAGTCCACCTCGTCTGTACCGTGACTGGGTTTATAGGTCCAGAGGTGAAATGAACACTGCAACCCACCAGTCTTGGCTGGAAAGATCAGCAGAGGCAGGGACCAGGACCCTAGACTGGAACACTATAGGTCAAAAGCTTTATCTGCTGAACAGGGTGTCAGAACATCCAGGAGCTGGTGGCTGAGGCTACTGGGGTTGCCAGGTGAACCAAGGGTCAGAGTAATGGACCCAATGGAGCAACAGCAAGAGAGAACCCGGATGCAGCAGTTGGGAACTTCTGAGAACTCTATTCAGGTCCACAGCTCATAAGCAAGGTACAGAGAAGTTAAGTAACTTACTGAAGGGCACACAGTTAGTAAGCCCCAGTGCTAGGATTCAAATGCACACTTCCCTGGAAGCAGAAGTGGGCTCCTACTTGACATCTTCCACTCCCTTGGAGCCCAGAGAGCAAACAGCCTGCTTCCGACATTACGAGTCTTCTCCACCAGTTAGCTGTCCCAGTGGTAGGAGACAGATGTAGATTCCAGAAGTGGGGCTTGGATAAAATTGATTACTAGCTAAAACAGGGCCATGATGGAAGCAGCTTTCCATCAGATATGCCCATGAGTGTGCCATGTCAATTTACCATTGCCATGGCAACACCCAGAAGTTACCGCCTGTTTCCATGGCAATGATACAATGACCGGAAAGTTACTACCCCTTTCCTAGAAATTTCTGCATAAACCATCCCTTAATCTGCATGCAATTGAAAGTGGGTATAAACATGACTGCAAAACTGCCCCGAGCTGCTACTCTCTGCCTACTGGGTAGCTCTGCTCTGCAGGAGCAGTCGTTGGAATTGTGACACTGCCTCTTCAATAAAGCTGTTTTCTTCTACCTCTGGCTTGCCCTTGAATTCCTTCCCGGGCCAAGCCAAGAAGACTTGCACTCTAAGCCCCACTTTGGGGCTCACCTGCTCTGCCTCAGCTTGGTGCCCAATGGGGGCACAAAGAAAGAAGATGGCATGAGAGATGGCAAGGCGGTCAGCGAGGCAGCAGGATGATGAGCCGAGAGGTGGGAAAGCAGAGCTGTAGCACCCGAGCTCTAACACTAACCAAAGCTCTTTTCAGTCTTCCTTTTCCCTGGTAGGCAGCAGAATCCAGCAGATGGGTAAGCGGCCATAGTGCCACTGCCTTGCTTGACGCCCATGCTTGGCCCTGCTGGCTGGTGGGTTACCAACCCCGTGCAGGCCCTCCCATTGGTGGCAGCTGAGCGCATCCGTGCTGAGGGATCCTGGAGAGATTTTCACCCGGGTCTCACATGGAAGATCAGTTGGTACCATTTCTGCTCTAGCGGATGTGTGAGTGTCCCTTCTGCCCCCACTCCCATAGCATTAGGAGAGCTAGGGAATAAAATAAGAGCCTTTGGTTAGGTGATTGGTCAGAAGTCCCTCGTTGTTTCAGAGCCCCAAAGCACAGCCCTATCAGCCCTTCCCCCAGTCCTTTTCTCTCCTGACTCTGCAGTATTGTTCCATCAGTCATTTCATTTTCAGTCCTAAAACTTGCGCAATATTATGTTTGCTTTTAACGTTCTTTCAATTGTGTGTGGGCAGTTGTTTAAGGCAGGACACTTGGTTGTGAGATGTCCCCTGTTGTCTTGACTCTGGGACACCACGGTCATGTTGTTCTGTGTCCCCAACTTGGTCTTGGGTTCACTGCTAGCTGCCTCCTGGGTGCCCCAGGATTTTCAGCATTGGCAAGAGGACCCTTATTGGCTGAAACTCGAGCATTCCAAGTTTTCAGCTTTGGTGTTTTGGCCAACCCTGGATGCTCTGGGGTCTTTAGCATTGACAGTTCCTCTAGGATTGTGGGTTAGAACCTCCCCTTTAGGGTCTTTTCTTTTTCTGCCCTAAGGTTAGAAATATCATTAGGTTGGTGCAAAAGTAATTGCAAGTTTTGCCATTACTTTCAGTGGCAAAAACTGCAATTATTTTTGTACCAACCTCTATTTTCATAGTAGCCAGTTGTTAGCCCCTTCCTGTGTGCTATCTTACAACTGCCTTTCGCAAGCCCCTCTTGGCCAAAATAACTGGGAGTTCCCGGGCCTCTGGGACAGCTCCCCACAGGAGTAGACAGGTGGCCACCCAAATATTATTTTCGATGTCTCCACTACTGGGAAGGTTCTCCAACAGATCAGGGCCTCTGTGGTCTCCCTCTGGGCAATGCCCTTTACCCCTTCTCTTCCTCCCTCCCACAGTCAGCATTCATTCAGCCTACCTCTCTGTCCAACCCTCGCTCTCTGTGAAATTTAGGCTCAAAATCCCACTGCCCATTTGTAGCTTATAATCTGCTTTTATAACATCTTGCTCTCTATACTTTGTAGAAAGTGGAAAATTGAAAGGGGAAAGTGCCTGGGCATTTGCTAAGCTTAGGCTAACTGAAATCCCCTGTAGAGATCCTTACTAGAAATGAGCACAACAGCAAGCATTCCAAAAGACTCGCTGTTATCTTTTAGATAATCGGTGTAAGTTCAAATTACTAGCCAAGTTGAAAAAGAAAAAAAAAAAACTCATTTACTATTGCAATAATGTTTGCGCTCAATACAAATCGGGCAAACCAACAGATTTGGCCTAAACACGATTCTTTACATTGTAATGATATTATACAATTAGAGTTGTTTTGTAAAAAGGAAAGAAAATGGGAAGAAGTTCCCTACGTGCAGGCTTTTACGGCCCTCTACCAGGATTCTAACTTAAGTGCTAGCTGTAGAGTCTAGGTCATAATACTCCCAGGCACCCAGAAGCCACATCTGATATCCTGGATGACCATCTCCTAGCTGCTCCCCTTAGGAGGCCTAGATGCTCCCCCTAGGAGGCCTGTGTCCCCTCCTTGTCCTCTTCTCAGTCCCCTTGTTCTGAGGTGGGCCCTACCAGTTCTCTAGTGCAGGATTTCACCCCAAGGTCATCAGACACCCCTCCTCCTTATCCAGCAAGCCCTGGCCCACATACCCCATTGCCTGAGAAAGTAAGCCCAACCAGTACCAGCAGGAGTCAGGCCTCACATCAGCTCCCCCAGATCAAATCTGTGTCCATTGTGAGAGGTAGTTGACAGACATGGAGGAACGGTCAGAGTAGATGTGCCTTTTTCCATGTCTGATTTGGCTTGATGCAAGGAGAAATTTGGTCCATTTTCAGAGGATCCAAGGAAGTTTGTAGAGGAGCTTGTTAAGTTTACCATGTCTTTTGATTTAATTTGGCATGACGTGCGGATATGGTTATCCACTTGTACTAGAGAGGCAAAACAAAAATTCTAGGTAGTGCTGGGAAACATGCAGACAGAGTGGCTGCATGTAAGCCAGACCATGCCATTTACCTTGTGGGAGAGATGCAGTTCTAGACCCTCAGTGGAATGACCAGAGAGGATCTCCAGATGTTGAATGCAGAAATCATATGCTAACTTGTTTAATAGACAGTATGACACAGTATGTGATGAAGCCAGTTAAAGTGAGAAAAATAACCCAAGAAGAAGATGAAAATCCTGCTCTAATTCAGGGTTGCTTAGTTGAGGCACTCAGGACATAAACTAATACAGACCCAGACTCCCCAGAAGGAAAGGTTTTCGTAGGTGTGCATTTTGTTACTCAGTCTGCCTCCGACATTAGGAGAAAGTTACACGGAGTAGCAAGGGGACCTCTTGGGAAGCATCTCTTTTATCCTTGTTGGGTATAGAGGCCACTCTGAGGCCCAACCAGATACCACCTTGTCCCTGTCAATCCTGTTTGCTCTCCCAATGACCCCGATCCAGTGTGGGTGGAAATATAACTCCATAGTAAATATTTCAACCCTGATAGCATTGAAGAATCACCTTCATGGTTGCTGGGTTTGTCATCAACATCCCCAGGATAGAGGGTTCTATCTTCTGGCTTACACATTGCTTTTGGGATTTACATAGCAGGGATAGGGCAGAAGAAGAGGCAAAAACCAAAAGAAGTGGCCAGAAATCACAATTGTTAGCTGCCAAATTAGGCCCCCAGCTTCCTCAGGGTTACTCACTTCAAGGAAATGTGCTGATATTGGCATCTGCGGTGCTCAATTGGGAGTGCCCCACTCACCAGCCTCTAGGCCAAAATCAGTGTGCCGTCTATAAGCAAGAAGGCCACTGGAAGAAATTACAAAGGGCAACCCACAAGGGAAATGGTCAACCCCCTATTCAATCAGGAGACTTGGTCTCGATACAAACTTGGAAAGAAGGATCCCCTGAGGATTAATTACAACCAAAATGAAAAGGCCCGTATCAGGCGTTGTTGAGTACCCCCACTGCTGTGAAACTTCAGGGAATAACTATTTGGGTTGCTTGTGCAGGATTAAACCTGTTTCTTATGAGTCGCAGGCACAAAAGGAGGACACCATGACCTGCATCTGTGAGCCTTTGAAGGACCTCCGCCGCCTGTTTAAAAGAATCAACACTCAGCCAGATGTGGTAGCATGATGCTGTGGGTGGGAATTGGAGCTTTAATTTTTCTTTTCTTCCTGACTGTAATTCTTGTTTTCTGTCACTTTAGCCAACCTCTTGGGAAGCGCCTTTTTTGTCTTGTTGAGTGTAGAGGCCACTCTGAGGCCCCACCAGACACCATGCTGTCCCTGTCAATCCTGTTTGCTCTCCCAATTACCCTGATCCAGTGTGGGTGGAAATATAACTCTATAGTAAATATTTCAACCCTGATAGCCTCGAGGAATCATCTTCATGGTTGCTGGATTTGTCATCAGCATCCCCAGGTCTATCTTCTGGCTTATCTGGGAAATCTCATCACTATTCCCTCAGATCCCCTAACTAACCATAGCTCTCCCGAAATACTCCAACGCCCACTAGTTAAGTGAAACTCTACCCCCACTTAACGGCTTCCATCTGAACTCCGCTACCACTATTACCTGGACCTGGGAAGTTGGGTCTCTCCATCTTCAGTGCACTTAAGATTCTGTCTTTTGCACCCACTGTTGTGTTAATGCCACTGAAGCAGAAACTTCCCTGCGATGCTCTGATCTGACTCTAGTTGCCAAGTTCCCAAGGCCACAGTGAGGTAAATAGGATTCCACTTGTAAGCAGGGAGACCATGTATGGTGCCTTCTTACAGATCAGAATACACAAGGGAGAACAACTGCCTAGTCTGGGAAGGCGGGAATACTCCCCGCTTCCGGAAAACAAGGATTGTCTGACCACCCTCATTGGATCAGGGATGCGGCAAGTGGGGAGAATATCTCTGTGGACCCAACTTGGCAGCAAAGGATAAAATATCACACCCTGTAGGGCCTCTATTTGTGCCTCAACTGGGATCATTTTTGTTTGTGACCATAAACAGGAAAAAGTCATACCCCATAACTGCTCCCAACTCCCTAGGGAGTCATTTGTTCTTTTAGGGGCAGTTTTCTCTTGTATATCCAAAAACTTGGAACAGAGATGAATGTACGTTGGCCATTCTTGATCCTCTAGGGGTCACTGTCTCTAATCCCATAAGACCCAAAGATACCAGGAGTAAGTGAATAATGGAATTAGTTATGTCAGGAATTACGACAGTGATGGGACTAGCAGCACCCCGGGGTGGCTTTGTGTGGGAAGTAAAAAAAGTTCCTCTTTAAACTTTCCTTCTTGTTAAAGAATAAATCATAAGTGTGCTAATAACTCTTTGTTAGGCCTATCCTATGTAGCTGTTAGACGTGCCGTGCTTACAGGCACATAGTATACTCTATGTCTGTGTACTTTAACCAAGATATCTGTGCTGGACGTGCTCACAGGCATGCCCCAGCTCTCCACTGCTTTTACCTGTGTAAAAATGTTTTAAGTTATTAGCCAATTGTGTTTCAGTTTAGATTGTGAGGTCTGGCTCTAGCCAATGGAGATCAGACATAGCAGTAAGAATGACCCCAAATGCGTAAAGGATAAATATGTCTGCTTTCCTTTGTTCGTTGTACTAGTGATGGCTAGTGAGGGTACCCTTCCTGCAGTCCAGGAAGTAAAGATTGCATTGCGGAAAGATCCTTTGTGCTAATTTTTCTTTGCAGCACTGAGCATCTGTTTCCAACACTTTGCTTACCATGAGTAAACCCTAAGGAACTTGATCAAACCCTTAGCCACCAACACAGGTCAGGCATCAAAGGGAATTCAAGAGTCCCTAGACCCCTTGGCAAATGTAGTTCTCCATAACACACTAGCATTGGATTATTTACCAGCTGAACAAGGTGGAGTCTGTGAAGTTATTAATAAAACCTGCTGCACATATATTAACAACTCTGGACAAGGTGGATTAACTTTCAAAAGATCTATGAGCAAGGCACCTTGTTACATAGCGATAACCAGAGCACTGACCCCAACTGTATCTGGTCAGCTAACGAAAGTGCCTTCCCAAGTCTCACCTGGTTTTTACCTCTCCTAGGACCTTTGATGGATGTCTTGCTGCCAATCTTTGGCCCATGATTGTTTAACCTCTTAGTAAAGTCTGAGTTTTTTAGATTACGACAGTAATCCCAGTAAAGACAAAGCTGGCACCAGGCTTCCAACTCATCTCACCTACTGACCCAGAGGATGAAAGCATCCTGCCTCTGGGCCCCTTAGATCAAGTATCCAGAGATTTTTACTCCTCCAGTGCTAGGTAGGGCCTATGCCTATTAACTCAGTGGGAAACAGGTACAGAAAACGGACTTCCACCCTTCTGCAGCCCCCTTAAGATTAAGGAGGAGGATCTAATCTCTGAGAAGGGAATGAGGTAGGAGGAAGGACTCAACTCCGGGGGCAGAGGAAATACATCAAACCAAATTGAGGACTAGGTAAAACAGAGCCAGGACAGAAACACCTTTCAATCAGACAGGCCCACTGTGTGTCATGTCAGTTTACCGTTGCCATGGTAACACTGGGAATCACCTCTCCTTTCCATGTTAATGACACAAAAACCCAAAAGTTACTACCTCTTTCCTAGATATTTCTGCATAAACCTCCTCTTAATCTGTATGTAATTAAAAGTGGGTATAAATGTGACTGCAAAACTGCCGTGAGCTGCCACTCTCTGGCTACGGAGTAGCCCTGCTCTGTAGGAGCAGTCACAGAGCTGTGACACTTCCTCTTCAACAAAGCTGTTTTCCTCTACCTCTGTCTTGCTCTTGAATTCTTTCCTGGGCAAAGCCAAGAACCCAGCGGGCAAAGGTGATGCCTGCCCTGCATCACCAGCACGACTTTCCCCCGGAGTCTCCGCATGAGGCAAGCCAGTGTTGCTACTGGGGTCGGTGTTACCTGAAGTCTCGTAGGTACTGATTCCATTCCTCCTGTGGGGCTGCTGAGGTCAGAGCTGGGACCGACAGGGAGCTGTGGAAATGGAAGAGCTGCTCAGCTCCCAGCCATGGTAGGTGCTTTGGCCCAGCAGTGTCTCAACTATGGCCAAGATGGGGATGCCACAGCCCAGGGTGAGGAAGTGGTAGCTGGCTGAGCCTAGAGCCACTTTGCAACTGTACAATCTTGGGCAAGTCACTCATTCTCTCAGGTAATAACATCTCTCTGAGTTTGCTTAGAGGGAAAAATGAGTGTGCTATGTGAGGGATGGGGCAGACAGCCTGGCAAAAAATAGTTCCTCCAGAACTGCAAGTCTCCTGCCCACTGAATGGCCACCACAGACTCACACCCTTTGACATACACGTGGACCAGTGGCTCCTAGAGATGGAAGGAGCAGCCCACATCCTTGGGTCTCTGGGACCTTACATAGGGCCCAGCTCTCAGAAGTGCCCGGTGAGCAGTGGGTACCTAATAAGTGCTGGTTGACACAACCAGGGCTGGGCTGACATACGCTGGTTTTATCTCTGGCACTTCATTTCCAGAGGGGCAGAAGGAAGCCCAGGGACATCTTACCCAGGAGCCTCACTCTGGGAAAGAGACATAGAAAATATTCTAATTCCAAAGAGTAAATGTCAGGGGCATGGAAAGGAGTCAGGGTTCTGAAAATAAATACCAGGTACTTGCACCAAAGTGAAAGAGTGAAGGAAAGAGAGAAAGGAGGGTGTAGAGGTGCAAGGCTGTAGTGACAGAGGTGTTCTGCAAGGTACCTCTTCAGGGGACCTTGTACAGGGGGTATAGGCAACCCCTGGTCATTCTTGGGGGAGGTGTCCCTGATTAGGGGACTCTGGTGCCGCTGAGCAGTAGGTGGAGATGAGGCATCATCTTCAGATCTCTCATGAAAACTCAATACTGTGAGCACCCAGGACTGTAGATATCATCTGTGTGGGTCACAAACACTGTAAAACTGTAGGCCTCCAACCCAGGTCCTTCCTGCAGCTTTGACCAGGCCCTGGGCCCATGAATGGCTGTTCCTTGAAGTTCTTTCTGGGTCCCCTGCTCTCAATCTTCAGTCTTCTCTAAATGTTTCTGAGTTCATTCAACCAACTGTAAATCACCTGGCTCGTTCCTTACTCCTCCAGGTTTCTGCTCAAATGCTGCCTTGCCTGTGGGATCTTCTCCCAACCCCGACATCTAAGCTAGGAGCCCCAGGTCACTCTCTGTCCCTCTTACCCTGTCTCATTTTCCTTCATGCCACTTACCACCTGACATAGTTCCTATTTTTTCTTTGCCTATTGTTTGTCATCCCTACAGACACTCTGAAATGTGCATTCACTGGGTCTCAGTTAGCCTTGTTCCCTGCTGTGTTCCCAGGTATGGAGGGCAGGTGACAGATTTGGAATATCCACTACTTACATGATCTATTTGAAGGGCAGATTTGACCACATCTTGTTCTACTGAAAACCCTCTCATTCCTGATTGCTCTGGGGATAAATGCAGCCAGCCTGGCTGTGGCTGCAAGCCCTGGCCCTCCCCACCCTCACCATGCTTCCCCTGACTCTGTGCTCCAGCCCCTCTGGCTGGTTTCCAGCTCTCTGTCCTTGCCCTGATCTGCTTCCCCCAAACCTTTGTGCATGGCCCATCTTGGCCCTACATGCTCCTTCTCAGCCCTCTGTTAGTCAGAACCTACTCATCCTGCAGGTCTTCGTCCCATCATCGCATCCCTCGGGGAGCTCTTCCTGACTTTTCATCTATCTCATCTTCCCACGTTTATGGGGAAGGTGTCTTATGGCTTCACAGAACTCTCCTGAGTATTACATGTTGTATTGAAACCGCACAAATGGTAGTGCGACTCTGTAAGTTGTTTTCTTTGCTTAGCTGTAGGCAACATGAATGCAGGAGCTGACTTTCCTCACTGTCCCATCCCTGTGCTGAGCATGGTGCCTGGCCAACACCTACAAACGGAATGAGTAACTGAGTGAATGGATGAATTGTGTCCCTACAGCACTGCAGCACCCATGCAGCAATGCCTAGGTCAGGACCCAGGGGAAGAAGGGAATGGCAGAGTAGGGACGAACACGGAGCTGGTGGAGGACAGGAACAAGGATGGGGCAGTTGCTACTCTCCTTCAGCCCAGATGGACAAACCCTATCCCTTCACTCAGGAAAAGCACCAGGGACTTACCAATACTATCGGCAGAAAGAACCCAGGAAGAGCAAGCAGACGATGTGACCTCCTTCGTGAAACTGCCTCCTCCTCCCAGAAGCCTCCCTTGGTCATCCCAATCTACAGAGATTTCATCCTTTCCTCTTCTGCATTGTGTCTGCACCTTCTACACACTTCCCTTCTTCCTCATTTCAAGGTAGATATCAAAACATGATTTATATTAGAACCCTCCTCTCCTCATGAGACTGTGAGCTGCTTTAGGCTAGGGGCTGCGTCTGATTCACTTCTGTGTCCTGTCTCCGATAATAGCTTGGATCTCATGAAGTGTTTCATTAATGGACAGTTCACTCTGGGTAAGTTTCTGCTCTTTTCTTGATCTGTTTCTTTTCCTATAAAATGGGGTGGTAGTAACACCCAATACGCATCTCACCGGGGGCTGTGGAGAGACAGCACAGAGATATATATGATATGTCCAGCTCAGTGCCTGCACTCAAGAGGCATTACTGCTATGATAAGTGGGGCTGCTGCTATAATGGGAGGGACTGCTGCTATGCTGCTATTTGGTGGGGCTGCTGCTATGATGGGAGGGGCTGTGGATATGTGGGTGGGTGGGGCTAAGGCTACAATGGACAGGGCTGCTATGATGGGAGGGGCTGCTGCTATGTGGGTGGGGCTGCTGCTATGATGGGCAGGGCTGCTGCTATAATGGACAGGCCACCGCTTTGATGGGAGGGGCTGCTGCTATGCTGGGTGAGGCCATTGCTCTGATGGGCAGGGCTGCAGAGTATCTATCTGCAGCCTCTGGTGCACTTCTTACTATCTCACCTCCACCCAGAAAACATTTGCTGCCATTTCCTGGAAGCTGTTTGGTGCCATCACTGGTCTAAGCTTTTCAGCTGCATTTTACTATTTTGTCCTTACAACCCACAGTGGGGCCGAGATAAAGGTTCCGGGTGATCTGTTTGAGATGCAAATCCCTCCCGTCCTCCCGCTATTTAAAGCCCCTCAGAGGCTTCCCCTGCTCTTAAAGCAAAGACCCAGACCTGCAAGGCCCAGCTCCTGTCCTACCCCCTCTTACCCCACCCACAGCAGTCCAGGTGTGGAAATAGGATCTGAGAGGTGATGAGACTCACCCGAGGCCACTCCATTTGGGGATAGCAGAGCCAGACTCAAACCCAGGCCTGCTGGGATCCATTGCTGGGGCTTGGCCAGCCCCGGCAATGGGTGCCCATCCACTGGGCCTCTTAATAGCTAGCAAAGATGCTTCTTCCCCGTATCTGAGTCACCCATGGCCACACGCTTCTCATGGTGGTAAAATTTGCCCAGAAAAGGGCATTTATTGACCTGAGTGCCACAGCGAGTGGACTCATCCCTGAGACTGCCCACCCTGTGTCTCTTGCAGGACTGCCCTGTGCTCTGGCCCACCCTGGCTGGCTCCCCTGATTTCTCATCTATTGATTTAGAAAGCATCCTGTGGGGGATGCAGGAGGCTGTGATCTGTGGCTCTGTGTTTGCCGAGGACACCGGAGACTTCGAAGGGGATTAGAAATTCATAACCACTGTGATTTGGGTCCCAGCCTGAGGCCCGTGCGGACATTCCCTGGGCTCCTCATTAAAGAGTGAATGGGCTGGTTTCGGAGGGTCTGAGGACAGTGCAGCCAGTGTGGCTCTTCCGCCTGTTGCTGGGTCTTTCGGGGTGTCTAGTCGTGAGAATGCTGGTGCCTCTGAGCATCAGGGTCTGAGGACCCCTGACTGGGCAGCTTTGCTGGTGTAGACGCCCCCCCGAGTCCAGCTTACCCTGTGACAACATCAGCCCATCGACAAAAGCTGAGCGCAGAGAGGAGCTCCCTGTCTTCTTGATGTCTCCTGGGGCTCTTCCTGCAGCATTAGCCTAGACACCGTCAAGATCCGGGACCAGCCAAGCACCGATGAGCTGGAACTCTAGGCACATCGCCCTTCTCTCCTCCCTTATTCACCAAGGATGGGCAGGAAGCCCTGAGGCCCTGAATTGGGGGCATATGGGCTTACAAACCAGGGTGCCCACCCTCAGGGGCTCCAGCCTGATGGGGAAGGACAAGCATAATGCAGACTGTTATGCTCTGTTGGGTGGATTAGCGTGGGTTTGTATTTTGGCAGCATTGAAGTAACACAGTTAAGTGTCAGAAGCTCTTGGGCTCTGAGATCCAGCTGTGCCATTGACTGGTGGACTTTGGGCAAGTGACGTATGCTGAGCCTCAGTTTTCTTCCCTTCCTTCCTTCCTTCCTTCCTTTCTTCCTTCCTTCTTCCTTCCTTTCTTTTTCTCTCTCTCTTTCTCTTTCTTTCTTTCTTTCTTTCTTTCTTTCTTTCTTTCTTTCTTTCTTTCTTTCTTTCTTTCTTTCTTTCTTTCTTTCTTTCTTTCTTTCTTTCTTTCTTCTCTTTCCTTTTTTGAGATGGAGTCTTGCTCTGTCACCCAGGCTGGAATGCAGTGGAGTGATCTTGGCTTACTGCAACCTTTGGCTCCCAAGTGATGTGAGCCTCAGTTCAAGCAGTTCAAGTGATTTGAGCCTCAGTTTTCTAATCTGTATGATGAGGATTATGTTAGGATTTGGGAGGAACGAATCAGTTGACGCAATTAAGTTTCAGCATGGTGTCTGGCACATAGTAGGTGCCTATTGAACAGTAAGTCTTATTTATGCATCCAGTAAGCAGATGTTTGGTGAGCACCTGCTGCATGCCAGACCCTGCTCAGGGGAGTGACAACTTGGTGGTGAAGAAAGAGCTAAATGCTTTGTCCTCAGACGTCTTAGAGTCTGGATCAAAGGACTGAGTGTGAATCACTCACAATCGACTCTGAAGGGGAAAGTGGGGTCCTAGGAGTGTCAGTGACAAAGGACCCTACTGGGAAGATGGAGAGAAGAGGACGGGCTCAGAGGTATTGGGGTCGATGGACAGGCCTGGCTGCCAGGTTCAGTGAGGAGAAGAGGTGCCCAGGACGGCATCCAGGCTCCTGGCTGCGGCCACTGCACAGACCGATGGAGGTGTTATTCATGGGGCGAGGAGACTGGAGAAGAGCTGGGCTTGGCGGTGCAGCGTTTATGATCTTGGACTTGTACATGTTGGGTTTGCAGTGCTTTTGAGACTCTGCACCTATGTATAGTTGGGGGCTGGATCTTACTTTGCAGAACCCTGGTGGGGAGGCCCCGAGGGGATCCAGAGAACTGTCCAGCTCTGCTCTCAGGGGCTCATACTTGGCTGGGGAGGATCCATGAACTGTCACAGGTAAAGGTTGTTGTTGAGGAGAGGGGGCACTCCTACCCTGATGGGGGTGTGGGGTGGCAGAGGTCAAGCTCAGCTCTCAGGGTCACCTCTGAGCTGAGTCCTAAAGGATGAGCATGACTCACCAGGAAGAGAAGGGGGAGGACACTGAGGGCTGAGGGTTCCTGCAGAGGCCCAGGTGCTGAGGAGGGAGAGCCATGTGGTCGTGGAGCTGGAGGAATTCAGGACAGCTGTGTGGCAGCAGGGAGGAGAAGGCTGTATGGGAGGCCGGGAGCTGCAGGGATCAGAGCAGGAGGGGCCTTGAATGCCAGTTGTAGGGTTTGCATTTAACCTGTGGGTCTTAGGGACTCATCAGCCCACTCCATTTCATCAGGAGGATGTGCTCAGGGCTGCCATGTTTGAGTAAGGAACTTGGGTGCAGGTGAACAGGGACAGGGGCTCTGGCAGGAAAGAGATCGGCTAAGAGGCCAGCAATGGTGCAGGTGACAGGAAAGGGCAGGGCAGCTACATGGGGACAGCAATAAGCCAGTGCATGGGAGCAGCCTCAGGGAGACAGAGAGGGCTTGGGCCAGTGAGGGGCACAGTGTGGATTATGGTCAGAGGACTTGGGCACGGTGGAAGAGTGGGTAACACTGGATGTTCTGTGGATCACCAACAGGGACAACAGATGCACCCTGCAGGGTCATCCTGCAGGGGATAAAGTCACGCAGTGTGGATTTGGGACAGGACATCATTATATGGACAAACGTAACAATCCTCCCAGCAACCCAGGGAGGTAGGTGCTGCTGTCACCCCTGTTTTATAGATGAGCAAACAGAGACGCAGAGAGGTTTAGTAACTTGCCTAAAGTCACACAGCTAATTAGCAGCAAAGCTGGGGCTTGAACCCAGGCACTGGCCCCGAGTCTGTGCTCTTGACTGTGGTGCTGCCTGGGCTGTAGGAGACAACTGTGCTGTGCTGCTGCCCTCAGGAGCTCCAGCACCACAGATGGAGCCAAACTGGGTGAAGTGGGCCATCACCTCTAGCTGTGGGAATCAGAGAAGACTCCCAGGAGGGGGCGTCATTCTAACTTGGTCCTTAGGGTATGGAGTGTTTGAACAGAGTGGTGGCATGTCAGTCAGGGTGGTGGCATGTCAGTCAGGGTGGTGGCATGTCGGTCAGCATGGTGGCATGTCAGTCAGCATGGTGGCATGTCAGTTAGGGTTGTGGCTTGTCAGTCAGGTTGGTGGCATGTCAGTCAGGTTGGTGGCATGTCAGCGTGGTGGCATGTCAGTCAGGGTGGTGGCATGTCAGTCAGCGTGGTGGCATGTCAGTCAGGGTGGTGGCATGTCAGTCAGCGTAGTGGCATGTCAGTCAGGGTGGTGGCATGTCAGTCAGCGTGGTGGCATGTCAGTCAGCGTGGTGGCATGTCAGTCAGGGTGGTGGCATGTCAGTCAGCGTAGTGGCATGTCAGTCAGGGTGGTGGCATGTCAGTCAGCATGGTGGCATGTCAGTCAGCGTGGTGGCATGTCAGTCAGGGTGGTGGCATGTCAGTCAGCGTGGTGGCATGTCAGTAAGGGTGGTCACTGCGAGCAACAGAAAATGACTGTGGATGATGAAAGCAAAAGAAGATGAGGTTATTTCAAGAATCGCTGGGACAGTCAGAAATCCAAGGCTGTGGCACCAGGACAAGTGACACAAACCAACCAATGGATGGCAGCGTCTCAGCCTCCTCTGACAAGTCCTGGAGCCTGCAGCTCCACAGGCTTCACCACTTCCGCTACCACCGCCTGACGCCGCAGGCTCCTTCCCCACGGAGCCTCCAGCCTCTGCTGCCACCCTTGCCACCATCGCCAGAATAGGCTCAGCAAGGAGAACATTGCCGCTGGGCTTCTGGCCCCAAGTCTAGACTGGGAGGTGGGGGGAGCTGATGCAGAAGCCTCATCACGTGACTTCGCTCAAGCTGTAAGGGAGACCGGGAAAGAACATCTTCGGCATTTTCAGGCTCTGTCTCCTAAGGTGGGGGTGGGGTTCCCCAATCAGTAGGAAGGGATTTTTCGATAATGTAACAAACACACTGGACAGGGCCATGACCATCGTGTCAGGCGACAAGGTTGGCGAATGTGATGGTGAGGAGGAGGGAACGGCATAGACCACACGGAGGGCGGTTAGGGTGCAGCAGACAGATGGGAACACAAGCTCTGTCCTTAGAAGGTGCTTCTCAGCTGCTACGTATCAAGACAACTGAAAACAGCAGTGACTGAGCAGTGTGTGTACCAGAGCGCTTGTGAGTAGCTGTATCATAACAGGGCTGACACCGGCTCTCCCTGTGCCGTGGCCTCTGTGAACTCTGCTGGCTGAGGCTGAGTGACAGTGGCTCAGGATGCTACTTTCTGGCAGCCTCTGTGTCCCTGCTTGGCCTCCCCAGGTGCCGGCGGTTGGCTGCCTACCTGCTCCCCATGCAGCATCTCTGCTGAGAGCAGAACCATGACCCGTCCTGCACCTCTATTTCTGGGACATCACAGCCCTAAGCTTTCACTCATTCACACTTTCACTTGCTAACGCACACGGAGCACCTCCCGTGAGCGGATGGCCCTGCTCACCCGACTCCTCTCTGCCTCTTGATATTTGTCACCTGCAGAGGCAGCTATGGTGGGAAAGGTGCTGACCAGGATGTCAGCTTCCCTCTGGCTCTAGTGAATTACTCTGGACACTTGGGCAGGACACTTGACTTCTCTGTGCCCAATTTTCCTGTCTGTGAGACGTGTCTCAATAACCTCAATAACTCTACTGTGTGGTTTTTTACTTCAGCCCGGCACCTGCCGCTGTTGAGATCACTCCCCATTTTGTGTTCTGTATCACCATGAACTCCCGCCTCTTCTGGATACTCAGATGTCTCTTCTCCATCACATAGCCTGTGACTCTCAGATTCCCTGTGCCCCTGCTGGAGAAACCCAGGGCTGGAGAGGGAGGTTGTCTGGCTTTTCCTAACCCACAGGACCCAGTGGGTGCATGGATACACCATTTAGTGAAGATGCTCTCTCCACTACCAGGTACATTGCATGGCCCCGCCAGGCTGGCAGACCAACACTCTAGCACTTTGCAGGCCTGGTGCTAAGTGCCCATGGTGGTTGGGGCTGTGACCTCTCCCCACAATGGCAAGAGAACATCCCTGGAGAGAAAAGAAGGGGGAAAGAGGAGAAAGGGAAGAATGGGAAGTGGTGGAGGGAAGAGGAGAAGAGAAAGAGGAGAAAAGGGAAGAGAGAAGAGGAAGAAATGAGTGAAAGAGAAAATGGAGGGTGGAGGGTAAGGAGGGCAAAGAAGGAGAGACGTAAAAGGACAAGCAGGGGCCAGGCACAGCGGCTCACGTCTGTAATCCCAGCACTTTGGGAGGCCGAGATGGGCAGATCGCTTGAGGTCAGGAGTTCAAGATCAGCCTGGCCAACACGGTGAAACCCCGTCTCTACTAAAAAACAAAAAAATTAGCTGGGCGTGGTGGCGAGTGCCTGTAATCCCAGCTACTTGGGAGGCTGAGGCAGGAGAATCGCTTGACTCTGGGAGGCGGAGGTTGCAGTGAGCCAAGATGGCGCCACTGCACTCCAGCCTGGGTGATAGGGCGAGACTGTCTCAATCAATCAATCAATCAATCAGTCAGTACTACAGGGAGGGATGAGGGGAGAAGATACAAGGGAAGAAGAAGGGAGGGAGACCATACAGTAAGGAGGGGACTGGAGAGGAGAAGGGAGGACAAAGGCAGGGGTGGAAGAAGGGGTTATAGAGGGAGTGGGCAGGAGGGGAAAGCAGAGAGAGCAAGGGGGGCACAGGGGCAGATGGTTGCGGAAAAATGGAGGAAGGAAGGAAAAGAAATAAAAACAAGCAGGAAGCAGCTGCCTTAGAGGGTGGAGAAAGGGATGGAGTAGAATGGTGGAGGGGGATTAGGGGAAGGAAGACGTGGGGGAAAGGAAGGAGAGGAGGAAGACAGAAGCTACCCTCAGAGCCAGCTTGCAAGGGCTCTGCCCACCTGGACTTCCCCAGAGCAGAGGGGCTTTGGTCTCTGAGATGAGACTCCCTGAAAGCTTTCCACCTTTGCTCACAGCAGATCTGGCAACTGGGGGACAAGCAGCCCTCATGCACAGTGACTGCTTGTTAAAGGACTCCAGCAGAAACAGCTCCCACAGGCCTCTCTCTACCCGCCAGCAGCTCAGCCTGCCTCAGATCCTAGCAGGCCAGGAGGGGCTGGGCGGCAGGGCCAGGGTCCACATCTAAGGATGCCATGTGGCATGGCAGGGCACGGAGGCTCACACCTGTAATCTCAGTACTTTGGGAGGCCGAGGTGGGAGGATCCCTGAGGTCAGGAGTTTGAGACCAGCCTAGCCAACATGGTGAAACCCTGTCTCTACTAAAAATACAAAAATTAGCTGGGCATGGTGGCGGGCATGTCTAATCCCAGCTATTTGGGAGGCTGAGGCAGGAGAATG
Source organism: Aotus nancymaae (assembly GCF_030222135.1). Lineage (NCBI taxonomy): Eukaryota > Metazoa > Chordata > Mammalia > Primates > Aotidae > Aotus > Aotus nancymaae. The sequence goes on from NW_026988467.1 coordinate 26,487,804, forward strand.
GCTTGAACCCAGGAGGCGGAGGTTGCAGTGAGCTGAGATTGTCCCACTGCACTCCAGCCTGGGCAACAGAGCAAGACTGTCTGAAAAAAAAAAAAAAAGTCCTGTGGCAGGACAGGAACTTGGCTGGGCTTCAGGACAGTTCGGTGCCAGGCACACATCAGCCAAGAATTGCTGAGCAACCTTGGTCAAGCCACTTAACCTCTCTGGGCTTCAGTTTTCTTCTCTGTAAAAAGAAGAGCTGGCATGGTGTTCCCTTTCACTTTAGGTTTCTGTGGCTTCTGAATAAGAATAACTGAGAAATATATTGACTACTTACTACGTGCCACATACCTACAGATAAATCATGTATATAAATATCCTGGAAAGAACTCTGTGTCTGTCACGGTTCCAAGTTGCTCACAGGAACTTGGAAACTGCATAATGTGCCCGAGGCCAGGCAGCCAGTGAGTGACAGAGTAGGCTTTCCCCAACCCACACTCGGGCGAATCCTGAGCCTGCCCCCAAATCGCTCCATTTCCCCAGAGAGGGGGCCACTTCATTACAAAGGTGCCTCTCTACAGAGACAGATCACGGAGGCCGATTAAAGCCCTTCAGCTCCACCATCATTTTTGTAATCGATGCTCTGTGATTGTGAACTGGGCGTCTGTCGGCAGCTGTCTAATTTTAGCTGGGTCTTTGCAGGCTTCTCACCAGGCTCACCCGCCCCTGTGGATGGGCAGAGAGGTTCCAAGAAGCGTCATTGATCTTTTGACTTAAGTATCTTCATGAAATACAAATCTGCCGTTTCTCAGCCCGCCGTCTGTCGTGGCGGCACAGAAGAGATGCCACCGGGAGAGCAAGAACTGTAATTTCATGTAAAAATGGACGTCTTGCCTGGTCCCCCGCAACCCACCTCTTCCCTGCCTTGGCCTTGGCCTCCCAGCTCAGTCCTGGGAAATCGATGCCTTGTACTATTTCAACTTTGGCACAGAGCGATGGGGGATAGCTGTCGATAGGTGTTAGTGACATTCCCGGTTGTTGGCAAGCTCCCTGTTGGGGGGCCCTGGCCTCTGGCAGAGAGGTGGCACCGATTTTCTTGCATGAGGGGGATTTAGTGCTCCCATCCTTGGGCACTCTGCCCAGTGTAAGTGGCCAAGGAGGCAGCAGGGGAGGGCCTGGGTCCAGAGAATGAAAACATCATCCTTAAATAGCAACAGCCTCTCGTGAGCATAGCGGCCCAACCAGTGGGACCCTGACCCACAGAGGGGGAAAGTGACTTGTTCTAAGGCCGCACAGCAAGTTTAAATACAATCACAACTTCACCACTTACTATGTGGCCACAAGCAACCTCGCCGTGACTCAATTTCCTCAATTGTGAAATGGGGTTATGCTTGTACCCACCTTATAGGGTGACTGGGAGGATTAACTGAGTAAAAGCACTTTGAGTACTTAGTGTGGTGCTGGAAAGACAGAAATCAACTGAAATAATAGCTATTAATACCACTAGTATTTTTCAATGTTAACCTGTTTGCTTTAATTAAGATGACATCTATCAGAAGATACACCATCAATTTAATAACAGCTTTTAGACGGAAGAAAACAAAAAAGAAATAGAAAATGAAATGTCTGTCAATTGAAGGATGTGTCTTATTTTAGAACGTTTAAATATATGTCCCAGAATTGAAGAAATACGATATCAAATCAGAGAGCTCTTTTTAGGTCTCAGATTCTTGGGACCCTCCCACTAGCTGTCAAAGTGTGAGAACGGAAGCAGTGTTGTCCGGGGAGAAGACCAGAGCTTACTCTGCTACCAAGTGGCCGGGTGACCCCAGGGAAGTCCCTCTCCTTTTTGGCCGCAGTGTTCTGCCTAGACAGTGCACAGGTGGCATGTGATGATCCCTCAGGCCCTTCTAGCCCTGTGTCTGGTGGGAGAGGTGCGAATTCCTCTCTCTGTCCGTCCTGCAAAGCTGAGGGCTTCTGGCGTGGGGCCACCTCCACTGCCATGCTAGATTTACCAGCCCACAGGATTTCCGGAAGGCAGGCACCAACAAGGACCCTGGCTGATTAATCCTCCCTACTAAGGGGCTCCCACGGCTGCCTTTGAGGGGATGGGAAGGAAGAACAGGTGGGCAGAGCCAGGAAAGGGAAGGCGGAGGAGCCACAGATTCCAAGTGGGTCTGTTTACTTCCATGCACTCCCAGTTACCTTTAAACAGGATAAAATTACACCCGAATGCCCTTCGTCTCTATGTGGTACTTCTAAAAGAAGAGCAACTTGACATTTTAGGAGTTAAAAAAACATAGAAAACGTGAGAGGTACGTAATATCCAGTGGCTGCTGAGGATGGGGCATTTTCGGGAAGCTCTGATGTAAATTTCTTTGATGTCTTGAAAAATAAAGCCAGACCAGCGTCCAATGGCAAGAGGGGAGGAGAGTAATCCAGGAGGAAAGCCAGCTCCCTCCAAGGCAGAGAGAAGGCTGGGTGGGGAAGGAATGGGGACAGGCTGGGCTCTGAGATACTCAGGGGAGGATTTAGGTGCTGATGCAAGAGCTCTGGCACCTGTGCTCCCCAGGAATCCACACTTCCTCATCCCCCAGTGAGCTACTCCCCAACCCTTGGCAAATAGGCTCCTGACCTACCTTTCTATGGAAATGCTCTCCGAGATAAATCCTCATCAGTAAATCCCTGCCTTGGCCCTCAGCTCCTGACTGCTTGCCAACCTAGCCCTCTTCCTGTTCACCTGTGGCCCTGGATCCCCCAGCTCTTGCTTCTGTCCACTCTGTTTCTGCTCCTTCGTCCCCTTCACTGCTTCCTCTCCAAAGAGGCCCCCAAACTTTGTTCGGGAGACTTAGGAACCTGCGGTTCAGGATTGGCAGCAACAGGCACAGGGCACTAGAAGCAAGCGAGACTCCGATGTTGCTAAAAGATAAATGCTATTTTTTTGTTTGCTGTTTTAAAAAAATAATACAAAGCCTTAGAGAAATATCTTAGGCAAACTCCCAGGGACTCAGCGCTGGACTTGGAGCACTGTCGGATAGGATATTTGCACAGCCACTTGGCAGCTCTGACTCACGCGTTCTCATGTCGTTCTATATTCTGGTGTTATGGCTACAATAGGTGATCTGAGCAGGGGTCTAAGCCAAACCCCTTAGGCCAACTTAAAGCAAAGGCAAGCAACTGGTATTTTTCTTTGTTTTCAACAGAGGATGGTGTTCAAAATGCTCTTCTTTTAGTAAACTTACTTCCCCCTTTTTTTCTGAGCCACTTGTCCCCTCTCCCAGTCACTCCCATTGTCCTGTGGTTCTAAATTCTTAGCACGTCTTGGACAAGAGCTTTTAGCTTGAAGGATGCTCCATATTTTATCTTGCAAACGCCTTTGCCTCGGAGCATGGCTTTGCTTGATGCATGTGCTTCCCGTTTTTCTTGTAAAAGCCCCTTCTGGCTGGATAGGAAATCACCCCTAAACAAAACATTTTGAGCCTGTGTGCATCCCACAGGTACACAGTCATGTCCCTCTGGTAACACCCAAACCCCTCCTAGTTAACCCTTCTGAAAAATATCTGGGATTTATAGTCATCAGTGCTTTCACTCACAGAGGTGACGGATGTTTTCAAACTGATGTAAGACTGGAGACAGCATGTTCAAAGATAAAGAGGATGAACTTGGAAGCAGACTCATCTGGTTTCAAAATCTGGTTCCATCATTTGCTGATCATGTGACCTTGAGCAAGCAGCTCTCTATCCCCGGTCACACTTTTCCCCATAGCAATGACCGTACAGGGTTACTGAGGAGCCGAGCACCATGCCTGTCACATGGCACAGTGAATCATGGTCCACGGTCCTCAGCTGTCTTCTAGTAATTCTCCAGTTGTGTTTTAATCATCGATTTATTTGCCTGTAGTCCTCACAGGCTCAAGAATTCCTCGAGGACAGGAACCACATCTTACTTGTACTCTTGGCATTGAGCCAGTGCCTGTTATGCAGTAGGTGCCTAATAAGTGCAGCCTGATTTAGTGGAACACGACAGCATCCTTTGAGTACTCCTTTTCTCCAGTCAGTGTGTTCTTTTCTTCAAAAGTTCTGTGTATGTGTCAGATTTCCCTAATCTGTCTTCTGTGTCTATCATTCTCTCTTTATTCATCTTTTGACTTTTTTACTTAGAGGTAACAATGTGTTTTATTATATAATTTTAGATTTAGACATTTCATTTTTGATTCTTTTTTTTCTTTTTTCTTTTTTTTTTTTTATTTTTGAGGTGGAGTCTCACTCTGTTGGCCAGGCTGGAGTGCAGTGGCGCGATCTCAGCTCACTGCAACCTCCACCTCCAAGGTTCAAGCGATTCTCCTGCCTCGGCCTCCTGAGTAGCTGGAACTACAGACATGCACCACCAAGCCAGGCTAATTTTTTTTGTATTTTTATTAGAGATAGGGTTTCACCATGTCAGCCAGGCTGGTCTCAAACTCCTGATCTCAGGTGTTCCACCTGCCTTAGCCTCCCAAAGTGCCGAGATTACAGGTGTGAGCCACTGCGCCTGGCCCATTTAATGAAAAAATCACACACACACACACACACACACACACACACACACACACACACACAGCTTTTTCCCTAGCATGTAGTTAACACTATGAAACATGATAATGGAATGACTTCTTTTGACCTAAATAGCTGCCTTTTTTGGTTACTTTCATTACACTGAACAAGTTTAGTAGATATATACTAAATGGAAAAAATGAGAACGAATTTAGAACCTGTATTTTCTTGATGTGGTTAAGACCAAAGGGTTATTTTTATCCTAACAGGGCTCCAAAGATCGTCTAAAGAAAATGAGGTTATTTATGAACTACCTGGAGCACCTGCCCGGAACCTCATCCCAGGGTGAGGTAATGGTATCACAGATTTCTGTGAAAATGCTTTCATCGTATCACAGGCCTCTTCATTTGCAGACTGAGTACTTGATGATGGTAAGATGCTCATGTATGTGAAGTTTGCCCAACTGTATGCACCTGTTGACTGAAACATGATTGGATGCTCTTATTAAGAGATCAATTTAAAGATCACCCTTTCTTTTTGAATTCTCCATTAGTTCAGCACCCAAACGAAGACATAGACATTCCAGGACAACAGAGAAGGCTGTGACATGCCTGTGAAATTCTTCCCTAGCTACTAGGGAAACATTTATTTTACCCATCATGTGACCCGTAAGTTCTCTAAGCACCTCTGTAGCTATGAAATACTCTGGCTAGTGGGTGAGGTACGGTAGGCACAAAGTTTCTGTAAGTGGATCCATATTGGTGTTGTCCAATTGGGGCAGGTCATCACAGGTGGGGGTCCTGAGTGTGGCCCTCATGCCAGCGCTGTAGCCCACCTTGAGGTGGCCCTGAGCATGACCCACTGGGTGCCATGCTGTGCCTGGGCTACAGGGCAGAGCAGGTGAGGAACTTTCATATATTGAGACCAAGTCTCTCTCTGTCACTCAGGCTAGAGGGCAGTGGCATGATCTCGGTTCACTGCAGCCTCCACTTCCGGGGTTCAGGCAATTCTCCTGCCTCAGTCACCCAAGTAACTGGGATTACAGGTGTGCACCACCATGACCGGCTAATTTTTGTATTTTTAGTAGAGACGGGGTTTTGCCATGTTGGCCAGGCTGGTCTTGAACTCCTGACCTCAGGCGATCCCCCCACCTCAGCCTCCCAAAGTGCTGGGATTACAGGGGCATGAGCTTTCATATTCATTTCTCTGGCTTTGTTCTTTTTTGTTTTGAGTGATTTTCTGAAACTGATTTTCTTCTGTGTCTCTGATGGAATTTCCATTAATGCTTGCTCACTGTTACTGATTTTACAGCATTCACCTCTGTAATATTTTCATTATTTCTCAAGAGATGCCACTCCTTTTTCATCCCTCTTAATAATTTTCATCAATAACTCTTCTTCGAGCCCTTTGGCTCTGAGTTTTTTGTTGTGTTTTGTGTTCAGTTCTCATGCTAGCTTCTCTGAACTTTCGTCCTGATTCTTGGGCAATTTCTCATATAAAGAAAGTCTCTTGTCTACCTTTCGATTATGTGCCTTTTCTCTCGTTTCTTTTTCCTTTGCGAGGCCTGGCTCTGTGTGCTAGCTCCTGCGTTTGTTTCTTGCTGGCTGTTATTTATTTCCGAATAGAGCTGGCCGTTTGCTGCAGCAGAAGAGGCGGGGAGCAGGAGTGCTTGTCCTTTGCTTGCATTTGGGTTTGTCACCCCAAATGTGTCATTTTCTTTTTCAAAGGGAGGGGGGTAAGGGACCCTCCATTTTTAGTCATCAAGCAAGAGTTTAGCATGGCCCTAGGCAAATCATATAAGGCCGCAGGTTCTCTGTGTGCTGTGCCCTAGGGATCCTCCCTGCCTGGTTCCTTCCGCAGGCCTCTTCATCTCGGTAGCATCCGGGAGACCAGGTGTGGACCGTGTGGCTGAGGTCTCCTCGGCCCCTCTCCCTCTGCCGTACTGAATTGGGGCCCTAGGTCCCTTGCAGCCAGTCCACTGTCACCTCCCCTCACACCAATCAGAAGGTTACTGCCAGGCCTTTCAAGGAGTTTGATGCGCAGCGTTTGGCCTCCACATCTCATGTGATAACAATCTAATCCTTCCCGTACTCGGAAGTCAACCCCGATTCCTGTGTTTCTCTCATATCCCACAATGAACCCATCCACAGAGATTGTTGGCTCCATTTCAACCTGTGTCCAGAATTCATTCGCATCTCACCCCCTGCATTTTGACCACCCTGCTCTATGCCATACCCGGACTATCACCTCTTGCCTGGACAGCAGCAATAGCCTCCTAAGTGGTCCCTCTGCTCCCTCCTTTGTCCACGAGGCTCATCGTGCCATGTCATTCCACTGCATGGGAACCCTTCCAGGGCTCTCAACGTGAGTCAGGCCAATGGAGCCCTGTCTTCTCTGGAGCTTCAGTGTGACTCTGCTCTGCCCCTCCTCCTCTCCCCTTCTTCTCCACCTGCCTCCCCGACTGCATCCACACCAGCATCCTTGCTCTTCCTTGACGCTCCAGGAGCCCTCCTGTCTTGCCTTGGTACAGTGGCTTCTGCTGCCTGAAAGGTGCCTCTCCCGTCTGCATGGCCAGATTCTTTAAAATTTTTGAGTCTTCCTTCAATGTTGTCTTCTTGGCCAGGTCTGCTGTGGCCAGGTCTGCAGTGCCTCGTCCTGCCTGCACCCTCTGTATTCTCAGCTTCCTGGAACTTGCTTTACTTTTCCTTTGCCTTAGTGCTGACCTAACATTTACTTCTTTATTATATTTGTTACCCGTTTCTTCCTTTTAGCATGTAAGCTGCCTAAAGGCAGGAAAATTCTCCTGTGTACTGCAGTATCACTTAGGGCCTAGGGGCAAGCCTGTCACACTGTTGGCCTTAATAAAGATTTGTTGAATGAAGGAAGGACTGAATGAAGGAATGCATGAATGCAGAGACACGCAGGTCCTGCTCAAAGTCGACCTGCCCTCAGAGCCCAGCCTCATATTTACTTCACAATATTTCAGACCTTCAGCAGAAAGAGGAGGTTGGTCATGTGGCCTTTTCCTTGCCTGATGGAGAGGGAGACAACTTGTTTCCAGCTTTTCATCTTCTTTTTTTTCCCTGTTTGCAGTATTTCTGCGCTTCATTGTTAGCAGACCAAAGTTAACATTAACTGGACAGCCCAGGAAAATTGTTCCCAGCCAAGAGCCCCTCTTTTCACAGGGCCTATGGCTGCTTTGATTCCACTTGGCTGGCATGGTCCCTGCATGTGGACACAGGTACAAGGTGCATCTGGCTGAGGGCCTAAGGCAGGAGGAACAGCAAAATGGAAGCCGGCACACTCCTTCACCAGAAGCTGCCACCCCTGACTACACTCTCAGCTCTAAGACACCACCCGCACCTCTACTTAGTCAACTTTACAAAGTTCATGTTCCTCCTGTAAATGATGGTGCCAATCAATATAAAGCACATGTTTTTATTCCCTAGTGAAGCAAGAGGTAGAGTTTCTCTGCTACCACCAAGTCCATTTCCAAATCACTTCGGCCCCCAGCTGCCAATCTGCAGTAGAATGAGTGATGACGATGGCTGGGGTTTGCTCATCACTCCTGGCCCTCTGGGGTAGCTGCTGTCTCTCTCCTCTTCTGGTTGGAATGAGCTGATCTCCTTTGCAGCCCACCAAGCCTGCCTCTTTCCTTGGATTCTCATTGGAGCCTATTAGGAAAACCAATCTGCCATCAGATGCTGGGCGTCTAATGAAGTCCCTTGACATTCAGAGAATGACACTGTACGGTCTGTCACTTCTCCATCGGTCCTCACTTGGCTGTGCTTGGGGACGAGGCTCTAGTTCCAGTATGTGTAAAAAGCCCAGGCAGTAAAGGGAGAAGACTGGGGAGAGCAGGCTAGGCCCTGGACCCCAAGATACAAGGAAGAAAGAGAAGAGTCAAGCAACAAGTCTAATCTGGGCTCTGGTGGGGCAGACAGTCCATCCTTGGATCATCCTCGAGGCCTCTTTTCCCTACCCACCCCAATGCCAGCACATCCCAACATCCCAAACATTCCTGGAATCTGCTCATCTCTCTTAATTCTATTGTCCTGCATCACCATTTCTCCTGGACAGTCCTACTGTGGTCCAGCTGCCTCCCCTGTCCCTGTAGTCCATTCTCTGCACAGCAGCCAGGGTAGTCAGATCCTTCCTCTTTCCAGTGGAATCCCATCAGTTAGAGGCTTTAGCTTTAGAGCATGGCATTTCCCTGACCCTTTTAAGGCCCTTTGAAGGCCCCTAGCAATGTGTTTAGCAAGATTTATCAATTCAAGAATTAATTGGTGTTCATGGTTGCTCAAGAAGCTTTAAAAAGCCCTGAAATCTCACAGCTGCTATATGAAAAAACACTGATAGAGGTTTTCCCAGACTTGATAATAGTCCTAATGATCTATAGGACATCATCAATAAATTGCAATGGTGAAAATAAAGTGTCCCTAAACCATCACTAATAAAAAACCAATTTCTATCAAATGCAGCTAGAGGAAAAGCTAAATAATCTTTCTTCTCTCTATGAAAAACGATATTATGAAATCATTGCCACAGAAGATGTATTCCAAGAGAATGTGGCCCAAAAATGTAAGGGAAAAAAAGTACTCTGGAGACGTGTCAGGAGCTAATTAAAAAACGCGGTGTTATTTTTCTTGATTCTGCAATGTTTTTGGTAATTTTTAGCTTTTTAAAATCTGTAATGTATTGTGAATTCTTTTCTCACTCTAAATAAACGTTCAATTACATAGCTCATTTTGATTTCTAATTCTGGAATCTGGCTCTTCTTTTCTAAAAAGGATGCTCCAAATTGTATGTTTCAGGTCCCACAAAATGTGAACCCTCTGTCTCTGAGGGCTTCCCACTCTACTTGGAATAAAACATGGCCTCCTCCTGTAGTCCTGCCCTGCTCACCTCCTGCCCCACCTCGCCGGCCCCTCCTTTTTCTCACCGGGCTGCAGACTCCTTGGGTTTCTTTCCTGCCCTCTAAGTGTCGAGCTCAGTCTTGCGTTGGCAACTTTGCATTTGTCCTATCTCCTGCCTGGAACCTCTGGTGATCTAGGGTCCAGCTCAAGGCTACCTCCTCTGAGAATCCCTGGCGGACATCCCTACTTAAGATGGAGCTGCCTGCCTGCCCTGCCCCACCCTCGTCCCTGCTCTATCCCTCTGTTTTGTCCACTTCGCAGTGCATACTTCTATCTCCCTGAGACTAGTATGTTTCCTTTTCAGTGCCTGTCACCTCCCTCTGCCCGGGAACCTGTGGTCACGTGAGCCCAGGAGCGGTGGGGTAGGGGGGTTCATGTCTGTCTTATCTATCATATCACATAGAATGGTGCCCAGCTCACAGCGAACACCCTATGGATAATTGCTGAGTAGACTATTGTTTATAGTTTGAGTTCACAACTTCTTTCTGGAAGATGTGTTGGCAGTATGCTCCAAACGTGTTAAAATGTGCAAACCCTTTCACCCACGACTCCTATGTCTAGAAATTAATCTCAAGGCAATTATCAGAAAGAGACACAAAAAGGGAAGTTAGCCTCCTGATAAAAATCGTGAGAGTCAATCAAATTGGGGTTTTAGTCTTGCATCCACCAATTAAATAGCTGCGGTGTGAACCTGAGCACGGCTAACATCTGAGTCCTGGTCCTCATCTGAAAAAGGGGATGGTCATAGGAACATAGTTCAGTGCTGACTAGTACTGTATTCCGTGATGCTTGCTACGGTGTTGTTTATGCTGGGATAAAATCTGAAAGATCCTGAATATCTAACCATGGGGAAGTCCAGATCAGTGCCACCCAGTTGAAGTAGAACGCAACACAAACCACAAATATAAACACATACGTAATCTTTAATCTTTCTGTATGCACATTAAAAAGTAAAAAGAAACAGGTAGAATTAATTTTAATAATATATTTGGTTTAATCCAATATATCCAAAATAGTGTTTCAACTTGTAACCAATATAAAAATTATTAGTGAGATATTGTACCTTCTTTTTTTTTTGTGCCAAGTCTTCAAAATCTGATTTGTATTTTATGCTTACATTTATTTCAAACTACAGAAATGACCCCTGAAAGGTTAGTCTTTTTGAGTCTCACTCCATTGCCCAGGCTAGAGGGCAGTGGTGCGATCTTGGCTTACTGCAACCTCCGTCTCCTGGGTTCAAGCGATTCTCCTGCCTTAGCTTCCCGAGTAGCTGAGATTACAGGTGTGTGCCACCACACCCGGCTAATTTTTGTAATTTTTTTAATTACCTGAGGTTAGGACTTCGAAACCAGCCTTGCCGTGTTGGCCAGGTAGTCCACCTGCCTCAGCCTCCCAAAGTGCTGGGGTAACAGGCGTGAGCCACAGCACCTGGCCTGGAAGTATAGTTTTTATGCTTATATTTATTTCAATTTCAGACTGGCCATATTTTCAATGCGCAACAGCCACATGTAGCTAACAGCTACCACATTGGAATGTGAAGGTCTAGGTAATTTATGGTGCAATTTAAAAATACTGTACAGCCATGAAAAAGCCTGGTTTCAAAAGAATATCTAATCATGCAAGAAAAAGCTGACAAAACGAGATTCAATGAAAAATACAGTGTAGAAAACCAGAAAAAATATGCTCCCACTGTTGTTAATGTAAATATCTGCTTATGTTTATTTCAGTATGTAAATTGATGTGCATATTGCAAGGACATGCAGCAAAATCCTAACGGGGTCATCTGAGGAAATGAAATTATGATAATATTCATGTTCTCTTTCACACTTTTTCACTGTATGCCTGCATTCCTTTTAGAATAAGGAGAAATATTGCCATTTTTAAAGTGTGCAAAGTGTGGTTGCACCATGACCTGACTGCAGTGGCCATTTGTGGATATGAGATGCTGGATTAGAGAACTGGTCCCAATTTTCCACCTTTCTCTGGACCCATGCACTCTGCCACATGACTATAGCTACTTCCACAGAAGGTAGAGTTAAATCTCTGGCCTCTTAACTTTGGGTTCAGCCCATGACTTCTTTTAGACAATGGTATGTGAGCAAAGGTGACTGTTGTCAGTTCAGAACCTAGGCCTTAAAGGGCACTGTGTGTTCCTGTGTGCCATCCTGTGCTCTTGCCATTTTCATGAGAAGAAGATGCCCTGTCTTGCTCTCTGGTTCTAGGAAGGTGAGAGGTACATGGGGGCAGATTTACATCTAATCTGGGGCTCCGAACCACCAACCTGTGGTTGTGTGAGAAATATATACTGATTGTACCATGTCCCACCAATGTTCGTGGTTGTTATAAAGTGATAGCTGACTAATACACTGTTGTTCAACTCTTCCACATGTACTCTCTAATCAAAAAGGCAAAAGTTGATTGGAATTATAAGTTACAAAGCTGAAATCAAGATCTTATTTGATGTGCTTGAATGTGTCCCCAAAAGTTCACATGTTGGAAACTTAATTCCCAATGCAGCAGTGTTGGGAGGTGAATCCTAGAAAGAGGTAATCTGATCATGAGGCCAGAGACCTCATAAATGGATTAATGTTGCCATGATGAAAATGAGTCGGGTATTTCGAGGGTGGGTTGTTACAAAAGTGAGCCTGGCCCTTTGTGCTTTTTCTCTCTCTCTTACATGAACTCTCTTGTTCTTCTGCCTTCTGTTATGAGATGACACAGCATGAAGGCCCTCACCAGATGCTGGCACCATGCTCTTGGACTTTCCAGCCTTTAGAACCATGAGTCAAATACATTTCTGTTTATTATAAATTACCCAGTCTTAGGTATTATATCATAGCAATGGAAAATGGACTAAGACACAAGAACACTTTGAAAAATTTAAAAAAATACAATTACCAAAGATCTCCAAGGCAAAAGAAGCCCAGGCCTTACCTCTGTAGCCTTGACTCTGTCTCAGACACTCTTGATTACTGAAACCTAAAGTCAAAAAAGGACAGAATTTCCTTGTTCTGAGGTGTTACCCAGTCCTGAGGATGCCAACAAAAACTCTCAAACCTCTTGATTTGAGAATATATTTTTTCCTCCTTGAAAAATCACTCATGGTCATCATAGAAAATACAAACAAACCAAAAAAACAAAAGGAAATAAAAAAAGACAAAAGAACAGTTACTCACAATCCCATTACCCAAAGATAACTTCTATCAAACATTGGTATATGTGTATACCAATACGTGTATGTGTGTTTGTATGATTATATTTTTCCTACAAAAAGGATAACATACTATATAGAACATACTGTCCTATAATCTGCTGTTTACATTTACTATGACATAAAAATTTTGCTTTGTCACTTAACATCTTCCACAGAATAATTTTGAAATGTGAAATTATTGGCTGGTTTTCACTTGAGTGGATATAACATAAATAACTCTAACTCTTGAGGTGATAGATTATTTCCAGATTATTAGATTACTGTGTGTTGCTCTTTAGCTATTATAAGCAACATCTTATACATTAGATCTCTGTGTGTATCCCTTCCCTGATTGTTGCTAAGAATTAAATTCCTAGAGGTGGGATGTCTGGGTTGGGACACATGTTTATAAAGCATCCCCTTATCAGAGTGTCATGTCCTCACCTGTCTGATGAGAGGGGCTCAAATCCTGCATCATTGTCTTCCCCTTTCCCCAGCTTCCTATTGTATTCAAACACCCCTGGGAAGAAGTCCCTAACATTGTCCAATGGCCTTAGCTTGACTAGATCAGACCTTCCCTTCAGAAAGCAGAGCCCTGAAAGAAGTGGGAGCTGGAAAAGGTGAGCAGTGAGGGTGTCAAATCTCCCTTCACCGGCACACAATCCCATACAATGGATCCTTACCCTTACTCAGGTAAACCTATGTCTGAGGTTCCACTGGTCACCTGTGACTCTGCCTCACTCTGGAGTACAACACGTGGAGGGAAGAGCCTGGGACCCAGGTGCATGTGGGAAACCTGGGCCCTAAGCTGGGCTCAGCTATTAACCCACTGGATTTCCTCACATATAATTTCACCTCTCCAGATATGACATAGACTGTTCAACTGTTCACCAAGTATTTTTTTTTTTCTTCCTGTGCACACAGCAAGACTATGTCTCCCAGCCTCCTCTGTAGGTAGGTGGGACCACGTGACTGTGTTCCAGCCAATTGCATGTGAGCAGAAGTGACATGTTTTGCTTCCACCTTGCGCGCTTGAGAATCTCATAGGAGGAGCTCCTTCCCTTTCTGCCAGCCTGATACAGATGAGCCAGATGACCTTGACCTCAGAAACCAGGTGTTGAACATGGCAAAGCTACATGTTGAACATGGCATGGGTCAAAGTTTGCTCCCTGCAGGGAGCCACTTACCCATCAGTAAGACCTATCCTCAACTTTACATGGGAGATAAATCGGCTTTTATCACAGCAGACCCTTAAATGTTAGGGTGAGGTTTTTAGAGCTGCTAATATCATCTTTAGTATATGATGATATTATAACTGAAGGCTTTATTTCCTAGTCTATAAACAGGAGAAGGAAAGAAGGGAGTCAGCACCCACCGAAGATCTACTCTGTGCAAAACCCAGTGCTCCACACATTATACACATTTGCCCTTCAACTCCCTGCAAAATGCTACAGTCTTAGGACTATTATCCCAATCTTCTGGGGCACTGATTGAGCTGCAATTCAAATGCAGGACTCCTGGATCCCAAGTTCATGACAGACACAGCTTTGAGGTTCTGGAGGACCTACCACCCCAGGATCCTGCTGGCTCTTGCTTCCCACCTAGCAAGCAGAGTGGTAAAGAACATGCCGACTGGAGTCCAACCGGCCAGGACCTGGGCCCTCACCAGAGGAGGGCTTGGCTTACCTATGTCTCAGTTTCTTCATCTGTCCAGCGGGGCTGCTGTGAAAGTATCCATCACATGGGGTCGTTTGAGGATGCTTTTCCTGATTAGGTTCAGTAAAAGCCTTTTTACTTTACCTTCATTGGAGATCTCCAAAGCTCTGCCTTGCTGTGGGAATTAGGAGCCCATCATCATTATTCCTTGTTACCTAGGAAGCCAAATTGCCTTCGATGTTTTATTGGCCTGACATTTTCCTTCAAAGAATCTCCATCCACTGCTGTGAGAGTTGCTGGTTTCTACCAATTTGATGAGATGAGCATCTATTACCTCCCAAGGGGAAATCTGACTCCAAAGGCTCTAAAATAAAAGCGGAAGAGGTTTGATTTCACTGGGGTTGGTTTTGAGGGGACTGGTTTTGGGGGCTGCTCCTGAGGATTCTGTATGTAAATTCCCAGGAGAAGCAGTGGGAGGCCTGGGCTCTGCAGCCACATCTGCTGGGTGACAAAAGCTGAATGGGGAGGCTGTTCCCAGGAAAATGAATCCTGGTGCTTGGCCGTGTGTTTCTCTGTGACATCCCACGAGGATGCCTGGGTTATGATGGCCCTGATCTCCCCCACCAGTTTTGGTCTCTGTGGTCTGCCCCCAGCTTCCTCCCAGGACTTCATGAAATCTCAAATCTATTTTTGCAACCTCAATTCAAACAAGTCCATTAACTTCCACCCAGTGAAAGTCATTAGCTGTTGCTAGCTTTGCTGGTTCACAGCATTTTCCAGCCAGAAAGGATCTTGGATGTTTTAGGACCCTAGCTCCTTCAAAGACTATGGCTCCTTCACTGCTTCAAGACTTCTAAAGGGCCCTCTGGCATTTAGATGGAGTCTGATTCCTTCCACACAGCATTTGATTACTTGCTGAGAGCACTCCCAGCCTTGCCTCTGTCTTGGCTCTGCCTCTGCCCTGCATGGCTCCTGACCTCTGGCTGTGATAGAAATTGTCTCAGTGTATTAGGCACCTCTTCAGGTCTGGGCGTTTGTACCTGTGTCTTCTCTGTCTGGAATACTCTTCCTCTCTCCCACCTGGTGAAATTTTCGGTACCCACCAGACACTAGCTCAGGTATCCCCTCCTTCTTGAAACCTTCCCTGATCCCACCAGGGGGACATAGCTGTTCCGCCTTCCATGCCCCAGACACCTCTGCCAGAATAGTCACTCCTGACACTTGTTGGCTCCTTTCTTTCTGCTGTTGTTTTGTTTTTTTGAGTTGGAATCTTGCTCTGTCACCAGGTTGGAGTGCAATGGCATGATCTCGGCTCACTGCAACCTCTGCCTCTGGGGTTCAAGCAGTTCTCCTGCCTCAGCCTCCCCAGTAGCTGGGGTTGCAGGCTCGTGCTACCACACCCAGCTAATTTTTGCATTTTTAGTAGAGATGAGGTTTCACCATGTTGGCCAGGATGGTCTCGATCTCTTGACCATGTGATCTGCCCACCTCAGCCTCCCAAAGTTCTGGGATTACAGGCGAGAGCCACTGTGCCTGGCCAGCTGCTTGTGTGAGTCAGCTTAGACGTCTGCCTATTTGCTATGTCCTCAAAAGGTCGTTCCTCCATATCTACACATGTAGAAAGAGAGGGAAATCTCACTCTTTTCCAATAAGTCCACCAATCCAATAGGATTACAGCCCTGACCTTGTGACTCACTTTGCCCTAATTACCTCCTAAAAGCCCTATCTCCAAATACAATCACACTGGGGGTTAAGACTTCAATATATAAATTTTGGGAGGACACAGTTTAGCCCACAGAAATAAAGGACCCTTTAAATTGGGGGCTGCTTTTAAGTTTTGTGTTCCTAGGAGAAGCCTCTATCCTAGGACAAGTAGAAGAGCCTAGCACAGGGAAGCATTGAGTAACCAACTCATCAGACAGCTGAACTGAGTACAGAACAAGATACTGAAGACTTTTGAAGATAGAAACTACTATGAAAAGGAACTTTTTCAGTTTCTAGAAACAGAAAACAAAACACAGACTCTCCAAAACAATAGAGGGAGTTTACTGGCCAATGGAACTTCAGGAGTGGTTTGATCAGGGTGTCAGGTTCACTTCTTGATAGTTTTCTCTACTGTACCCCCTTTCATATATTGATTTTGGCCTCAGGCTGGCTTTATTCATGGCGATAAAGTTGCATTAGGTTTCAGTTCAAGGTCCTCATCCCAACCATTCAGAGACATCCATATTACAGAATTCTCAGCAAAAATCCCAGAATTTGTACTGAGTGAACCAGTTACTTGGCAAGAGGAATATGATTACCTGAGCAGCTTACAAATCATGTCCCACCTAATTTTTTAGATGGTCACTCTCAATGAATCCTCAAGGCTGGACATAATGAAATACTGGAAAACATGAATTTTAGTCTTCTTTCCTCCCTTCTTTTCTTCTTTCCCTTCCTTCCTCCTTCCCTTCCTTCCCTTCTTTCCTCCCTCGCCTCCCCTCCCCTCCCCTCCCGTCCCCTCCCCTTCCCCATCTCTCTCCCTTCCCCTCCTCCTCCCCTCCCCTTCCCTATCTCTTTCCCTTCCCCTCCCCCCTCCTTTCCCACCTTTCCCCTTCTCCCTCCCTCCTCCCTTCCTTCCTTCCCTCCTTCCTTCTTTCCTTCCTTCCTTCCTTTTTCTCTTCCTTTCACAAATTATATACAGTTATTATAAGTGAGACTCTGTACTAGGTGTTAAATGCATATATGAGATCAGGACGAGATTGCAAGCTCAAGCTGTTGAGAATCCGACTTAAAGGGATTTTGAAGATTATCCAGAAGGCAATGAGGAACCATAATGAGATTGTGAGAGGGTGAATGACTATATTAGTTATCTATTGCTGCATAACAAACAACCTCAAAATTTTACATCTTAAAACAAAAAACATTACCTCAGTCTCTGTGGTGCAGGGATCTGGGCAGAGCTTACCTGAGTGCCTGAAGTTCCAGGTCTCTCACGTGACTGCAACAGAGGCCATGGCCAGGGCCGTGGTCATCTCAGTGCTGACTCGGATAGCACCTACTTCCCAGTCCACTCAGGTGGCCCCTCCACAGTGCTCCTTGCAACATAGCACCCGGCTGACCCCATGATGGACAATCCAAGAGCGTGAGAAAGAGTATCCAAATGGAAGCCAAAGTCTTTTATAATCTAGTATTAGAAGGAAATCTCATCTTTTCTGGAATGTTCTATTTGATGGGAGGCAATACGTCCAGCTTACACTCAGAGAGAGGAAATTATACAGAAGTATGCAAGTCGAAGGTGAGGACCGTTGAGACCATCAGAAAATCTGCTTGAAAGGTAAAGCAATGACTTACCTACAGCTCAACATTGCAGAGTAATGTCAGCGCCAGTGTCACAGCCTGCAATGGCACAATGAGGGCAATGATTAGTAAGGGAGAGTTTAGGGGATGACAGGAGAAAATCGTGTTGGACTGGACAGACTCATATATTCATTCAACAAACATTTACTGAGTTCTCACTACGTGCTAGGTGCTGGAGACGCTGCTATGACTGAGAGAGGTCCCCCGTGTCTCCTCTCATGAACATCAGTGTCTGGGAAGAAAGATTGAATGAGTGGTCATGTACTCCCTGAATGTCAAAGAAAAGGGCAAGGGGTAAATCTGTAAATAGCACATCTCCACCCTTCCAAACGGGACTGAAGGAGTCAGGAAAGGCTTCCTGGAGGAAGACAGGTTTGAACTGAACCCTGATGGCTGAGGAGTCAGGGGAAGAGCTGGGCATAGAGCACTCCAGGGGAAGTGTCAGTTTAGGCCCCCCTTGGGGGTGGGTCTCCCTTCCCACTTATCCATACCCCTTTCTCCATCTCTGTTTCTGCTCCTGGCTCAATCTCAGCCCCAGCCACTGCCCCTGCTTGGCCGGCCTGTGTATTTGTCCATTTTCACACTACTGATAATGACATACCTGAGACTGGGCAATTTACGAAAGCAAGAGATTTATACACTTACAGTTCCACGTGGCTGAGGAAACCTCACAATCATGACGGAAGATGAAAGGCACATCTCACATGGTGGCAGAGAAGAGAAGAGAGCTTGAGCCAGGCGCAGTGGCTCACGCCTGTAATCCCAGCACTTTGGGAGGCCAAGGAAGGCAGATCACTTGAGGTCAGGAGTTCAAGGCCAGACTGACCAACATGGTGAAACCCCTTCTCTACTGAAAATACAAAAACTTAGCTGGGCATGGTGGTGGGCACCTGTAATCCCAGCTACTCCAGAGGCTGAGGCTGGAGAATCACTTGAACTCAGGAGGTGGAGGTTGCAGTGAGCTGAGGTCACACCACTGCACTCCAGCCTGGATGACAGAGTGAGACTCCATCTCAAAAACAAACAAACAAACAAAAAAGCGTGTGCAGGGAAACTCCCCTTTTTAAAGCCATCAGATCTCGTGAGACTTATTCACTATAACAAGAACAGCACAGGAAAGACCTGCACCCTTGATTCTATTACCTCCCACTGGGTCCCTCCCACAACACGTGAAATTCAAGATGAGATTTGGGTGGGGACACAGTCAAAGCATATCATCCTACCATGCCATCTGTCATTCAAATCCCTGTTCCTCTTTGTCCTTCAGGTCTCAGCTTGAAGGTCACTTCTGTCCCCACATGCTAAGGTGGTTGCTGTCTGTCACTGTGAGTCAATCCCCATGGTGTCATCCAGTTTTCCTTTCTTCCCTGCACCTGTTCCTACCCAGAACAGTCTTGTTAATGCATTATTTACCTATCTCTTCCTCCCCACTCCAGAATGTCTGCTCCCTCGGGCAAGGGCCTTGTCTGTTCATTGCTGCATCCCAGGCCTGCACACAGTAGGGCCTCAGTAAGCCTCAGTGGAACAAATGAGCCTTCCTCCAGATCCCAGCTTTTCTCATTGAAGCCTCTGACAGGAGAGACGCTTGGGTGTGCTATGGATTCAATGCTTTGTTCTCCCAAAACTCTTGTGTTGAAACCTCATCCCCAAAGCGATTGTATTTGGATATGGGGCTTTTGTGAAGTGCCCCAAAGATTGAATCCTCATGAAAGGAATTAGTGTCCTTATAAAAGTGGCCCCCAAGAGCTCTCTGGACCCTTCCGCCATGTGAGGACACAAGGAGAAGGGCCACCTCTGAACCAGAAGCAGGTCCTTACCAGACCTGAGTCCCGACCTGCGCTTCTCAGCCCTCAGAGCTGTGAAAAGTGCATTTGTTTGTTGTTTAAACCCCAGCCTATGGTAGTTTGTTATGGCAGCCCAAACAGGCTACAGCAGGTGGCTACCCGGGGGTGACAGGCCTCCTGGGTAGTTTTAAGCCCTCAGCAGGGTGACCTCACCTCACCCAGACCCTCCCCTTGGCTGTCCATCCTGACCTTCCCCACAGGGCAGCACGAGGAGCTCAGAGCCCCAGGCCGGACCCAGCCAGGCCCTCCTCTGTCATGCTTTATGGCTCCTCTCTGGGCTCCCGACATCAGCAACACTTTGAGAGTTTGGAGAAGGAGCATTAAGGCTAGTCAAATGGTTAATTCATATTTTTAAAAAATGGGCCAAACATGGATTTACACAGTAGCCTGTGACAAACGCAGCTTCAGGGGACGATCTGGCAGGAAACATCCGTTTTTCCAAAAGGCCTCACTCCCCTGGGAGAAATAATGAGGGCTTTTTTGGGATTCTGATCATTCCCAGGTGCTGACAGGCCAAAGCACCGAGAACCTCTGCTGCTCAGTGCTCACGTGTGCACCCAGCAGGGTCTATTCTTGGGTGTCTCAGCTAAGCATCCAGCTCCCGGGTTGGCCTGTCCTGTCCAAGGTACAACCTTGCGGTTCCTTCCTCCCTCCTGCTGACATGTGCCCGTCTCCATTGAGGTCTCTGTGACAGCTCTCTGGAGAAGGAGCACTGGGCACTGGGCCTGCCAGGGGCTGGGAAGGCAGGACCAGGGCGTGGGAGCCATGAGCCCCTCATGATGTCCTTTAGTGCAGGGACCCCCAAGCCCCAGGCCACATTAGTAACTGGGCCACATAGCAGGAGGTGAGCAGCAGGCAGATATGAGTGAGAGAGGATCCATCTGTATTTACAGCCACTCCCCATTGTTTGCATTACTGCCTGAGCTCCACCTCATGTTAGATCAACAGTGGCATTAGATTCTCATAGGAACGCAAACCCTACTGTGAACCACACGTGCTAGGGATCTAGGTTGCATGCTCCTGATCATTCCCAGGTGCTGACAGGCCAAAGCACCGAGAAGCACTGCAGCTCAGTGCTCACGTGTGCACCTGCACATTCCTCCTGTCACCCCTGGATTCTCAGCACCTGGTCTGTTGCCAACTCAGAGGAGAGCACAGGCCATGGAGCCAGACAGAACAGGGTGTGAGAACCTGTTCATGAAGAAGTGATGAAGGACCAGCTGCATTGCTGCTTGGCTGTGGGCAGCGATGCTACCAGGGGTATGTGTGTATGTCAACCAATTGGATGGCTGCTGTTCCAGATGCAGGCTTCAGGGCTGGGGACTGTATAGCTTCCCAGCGTCCCCACTAAAGCAACAGTCCCTAGTCTTTTTGGCACCAGGGACCAGTTTGTAGAAGATGATTTTTCCACAGACTGGGGCGGTGGGGGAGGGGATAGTTTGAGGATGATTCAAGTGCATTACATGTATCGTGCACTTGGCTTCTTCTATTATTACATTGTGATATATGATAAAATAATTCTAGCACTCACAATCACGTAGAATCAGTGGGAGCCCTGAGCTTATTTTCCTGCAGCTAGATGGTTCCACCTGGGGGTAATGGGAGACCGTGGCAGATCATCAGGCATTAGATTTTCATAAGGAGCGTGCAACCTAGATCCCTAGCACGTGTAGTTCACAGTAGGGTTTGCGCTCCTATGAGAATCTAATGCCACCATTGATCTAACAGGAGGTGGAGCTCAGGCAGTAATGTGAGCAGTGGGGAGTGGCTGTAAATACAGATGGAGCCTCTCTCACTCATGCTTGCCTGCTGCTCACCTCCTGCTATGCGGTCCAGTTACCAGTGTGGCCTGGGGCTTGGGGGTCCCTGCACTAAAGGACATCACGAGAGGCTCATGGCTCCCATTCATGCTCCACCCTGGTCCTGCCTTCCCAGCCCCTGGCAGGCCTAGTGTCCAGTGCTCCCTCTTTAGCAGCCTGACATGCCAGTCTCCTGCCATCCCATCACTGGCTCAGAGCTGGGATCCTGGCCCTGCAGTCTCCCGGGTCTGGGGCCACAGGACCCTGCACAAGCTCAGTTGCTCTGGCTGTTGGTCCTAGCTAACCCGGGCCCTATCCATCTCCACTGCCTCCACTTTAGACCAAATCCCATCAGACTCTATGGAACCCTGCAGTAACCCCAATAGTTTCCCCATTCATTCTTGCCCCACTTCCTGTTCCTCCTCCATGGCGGGCAGGGACATATTAGCAAACTTCGGATCCAAATTAAGCCCTGATCCTGCTTTAAACTCCTAGTATCTTTGTTTTTTTTGAGATAGAGTCTCACTCTGTCACCCAGGTTGGTGTTCAATGGCACAATCTCAGCCCACTACAATCCTCAGCTCCCAGGCTCGAATGATTCTCCTTCCTCAGCCTCCCGAGTAGCTGGGACTACAGGTACATGACCCCATGCCCAGCATTTTTTTTTTTTTTTTTGTATTTTTAGTAGACACAGGGTTTCGCTGTGTTAGCCAGGATGCTCTTGACTCCTGACCTTGTGATCCGCCCACATCAGCCTCCCAAACTGCTGGGATTACAGGCGTGAGCCACTGCACCCGGCAAAACTCCTAGTATCTTAAAATCTGAACTCCTCATCATGGAGTGACAACCATGGTGCTGGCAGGGAGCAGATGACTCACATGGGGAGAACTGAAGGGAGTAAAATGGAAGGATCGTTCTCCAAGGTGTGACAGGGTTACAGGAAGCCAGCAGGGGATGGTGAGACCCCTGGGACTGACAACAGTGGGAGGTTGTTTCCATCTTAGCACTGAAGGGACCAAAGGAGGAAGCTGTTACCAGACTCCAGAGAGAGCTGCAGCCTTGGGAGAGGAGCTGTCTGATGGAGCTGGGGCCATGAGAGAGAAATGCAATCATTGCTGCTATGGCTCAGAGGGAGGGAGCCAGGGAATAAGTACTCATCCTCTCTTTACTCCCATTCCTTGGTCTCCTCTGGTACTTCCAGAACCCGCAGAAGCTGGGGCACAGGAGGACACAGGAACCCTGTTGATGTTATCCTCACAAGTCAGTGTTCTGGCAGGAGGCTGAGGGTGGGTCTGGAGGGCACATGGAAGGTGGCAGCACATGTAGCCCCAGGGTCCACCAGATGTGCCCCTGCCTGCCCCTCCAACCTTATCTCCTACCCTCTGCCCTTACTGTTTCCACTACCCTGTCCTCTGCTTAGTGATATGGTTTGGGTATGTGATCCCACCAAAATCTCACGTTGACTCATAATCCCCAGTGTTGGAGGTGGTGCCTGATGGGAGGTGATTGGATCACAAGGGTGGTTCTCATGAATGGTTTAGCACCATCCCCACTTGGTACTGTATAGTGAGTGAGTTCTCACTGGATCTGGTTGTTTGAAAGTGTGTAGCACCTCCCACCTTGCCCTTTCTTCCTCCAGCTCTGGCCAAGTAAGATGTGCCCATTTCCTCTTTGCCTTCTGCCATGATTGTAAGTTTCCTGACGCCTCCACAGAAGAGGAAGCCTCCATGCTTCCTGTACAGCCTGTGGAATCATGAGCCAATTAAACCTCTTTTCTTTATAAATTACCCAGTCTCAAATATTTCCTTATAGCAATGTGAGAATGGGGTAACACACTCAGTTTCTCAAATACGTGGAATCCATTCCTGCCTCAGGGCCTTTGCACCTGCTCTTTGCTGTCCCTGGGAGGCTCTTCTTCCTCATCCTCTCACAGCATTGAGATCTCAGCACAAATGTCACTTCTTCCTAGGGGCTCTGCAGACACCCATCCATCTCTGTCCCCACATGCCCCACCGTCACTTCTGTCACATAGCGCTCCTTTATTTGTATATAGCATGGATCTCCATCAAATATTTGTGATTTACTTCTTTTTCCAGGATAGAACGTCAGCCTCTCCCTGTCCCCAGGGCAGGGACTGTGCCTTAATTATTCCCTTCTACACTCTCAGCACTAACAGCACACAGCAGCGGCTTAAAGACGGCTTTAGAGCAACTCTCTGATCACAGCAGGAGGTCAGGGTTAGGAGACCAGCTTCTGAAGCAGCACTGAGTTTGAAACCTGGCTTTGACATTGGGCAAATTTCTCCACTCCTATGGATCTCAGCTTCCTCCTCTTTGAAATGGGGACAATAACTATGAAATTAAATGAGTAAACGTGGGAAACATTTCCACACCTGGCTCCTAGCAGGTGCTAATGAGGCATTTACTATTATCCTTGTTGATTTCCGGGAACATTAAGCCCTCAGGAACTGCTCCCCGCTTTATTCCCTGGGGGCTGTGCTGCTGCCTCTCTCCTTCTGAGACTCTAGACTGTGTCTCCCTTCAGCCCCTCAGGCATGCTCTGAACACCCACTGTGCCCACTCAATGCTTTTCCTTCCTCTCTCTTGCTCCACAAATGCCTCCTCCTACAACCATCCTCCTCAGGGAAGTCTGGTGGGGCAGCGGGGATGGGGGGGATCTCACCCGGGATCAGATCAAGCCATGCTATCCATCTCCTCCCTGGTTCCCTGCTGGGGTCATTCATTTCACTGTAATTAACCAGACAGTGTTTGTCTCCTCTGCCAGGATCCCTTTGTCTGGTTTCCTGCTGTAGTCTCAATGCCTGGCTTTTTTTGGCATTCAATCAATATTGCAACCTCCTGGCCTCTGAGTCCTTCCAGGTCCCCACTGCCCCACACTCCAGCCAGGTGTTCGACTCCCTTTGTGGGTCAGGCTCATCTGTGATGGGGGTGGAGGGGTTCCTAGCAGAAGGGCTAGCAGGGGACTTTTGGTTTAGGGTCAAGATGCCTCCTCACAGCTGGTAACACAACCTGGGCCAGGCTCTGCCTGGTCACTGGCCTGGCTTCCATCCCCTGGTTACCCGGACTTTTTTGTCCAAGCCTCAGTTCTTCCCTCCCTCCCTCCCTGGACATTTCCTGAGCTCCTCCTCTGGACTGGGCACTCAGGTTGTAAGTTGCTGCTCTTGACCTCAGGGCCTCCCAACCTCCTAGAGGTGGGAAGTGCTTTGAGAGGATTGAGAAGCGGACACAGATGGAAAGCAGAGGAGGCCCTAACCCAGCCTGTTGGGTTTCTGGGGAGTAATCAGGAAAGGCTTCCCAGGAGAGGTGTCCTCTGAGCTGAGTTTTGAAGGATACAAAAGAGCTGGCCAGGGGAAGTTGAGGGAGAAGCATTCCTGATGGAGAGCAGTGCGTGCCTGTCTGTCCAGTGGTGAGAGAAAGTTGGGTGCCTTCTGGGAGCCCCACAGCAGACAGGTGGGGAGAGGTGGAGGGAGGTAGAACTGGAGACTCGGTGTGGCAGATAGCAATGGGCCACAAATTCCTCCCACCTGTGAAGGCCCTTTGCTCCAGGATGTGGCTGTTTCTCCACACCTTGAATCTGGGCTTGGCCTGCTGACGTGCTTTTGCAAAAAGGGGCATCAATAAACACAAACAGCACGTTGAAAAGCCCTAGCCCTTTCCAGTACCTGGGAACCCTCAGGCACCACCATGTGGATAAGTCTGATCTGGCCTCCTGGAGGATGAGAGACCTAGTGGAGTGAGGCCGTAGCCATCGAGCCCTCCCTGCTGTCCCGGCTGAGACCCAGATGGGTGAAGGAGGCCACCTGAGACCATCCAGTCCCAGTGGAGCCTTTTGAGACAGGAAGAACTGCCCAACCAACCCATGGAATCATGAGACATAATAAACGTTTGCTGGTTTAAGCCAATGTATTTTGGGATGATCTGTTATGCAGCAGAAGCTAACTAATACATGGGAAAATGGATTCCATCAGTGGGGGGCCTTTTGTGCTTTTGTACCTGGCTGGGGAGTCTGAAGTTTATCACTGTGACTGTAAGAGTAGACTCTGGGGCACAGGTTCAAATCCTGGCTCTGCCGCTTACCACTGTGGGACCTTGGGAAGTTCACTTTATCTTTTATAAACTACAGAGGGACAAAAATACCTTAAAGGACACTAAAAGTAGTGCACGCATAAACAAACACGAAGTGCTGAGACATTACCTGCCACATCGGAACAGCCCAGGAAATGTCGCCTTTTTATCATCAAATTTATATTGTGACATCCCCCCTGGAGCTCGGCCTGTATTGGCTGACTCAGCACGCTGCCCTTGACTGAAGTAACACTTGACCTGGGCTTTTGTCTCTGCCCATAGGGCATCCAACCACCCCATTGTGACCAGGATAGTCCTGTTTTTAGCACCCATAGTCCCCTGCCCCAGGAAGTCCCCCAGTAGTCCCAGGTACTTGGTCACTCTACCTACTAGGCAACCCGTAAGTCTACAGAAATTTCCAGTCCCAGCCCACCCACCTGCCCTAAGATGGCAGAGTGTCCTCTCCCTCACACAACTGAGACCCTCTTGGTTTTAAAACAATAAACATGTGCAGCACACACAGGGCTCTGAGGGAGTATCATTCCGCACTCACAGGAGCCGACAGCCATAGTGTTAGCTTGTTCTCAACACACCTGGGGGCCTTTGGGTAATGACTGTGTCTAAATGGAGCACTGGAGAAATTGTCAATGACACCAGTGTTTCTACAACAGGCTGTTTGGCTTTATGAGAAGTTAGTAAAGCATTGAGCCGACTCCTGCAATGAGCACCTCCTGTCTGTTCTCAGACAGGGGCATCAAGACCCTTTGTTTTTGCCTCCCCCACCCCAGCCTCAGAGCCTGGGGCTTCCAAGACCTGGGGGTGGTCCCTCTTGGGGCCTTGGGAAAGGGGAATGTGGGGGGTGTCAGTGTCCCTGGGAAGAGTGAGGTGAGTGATGTGGGAATCAGGGGATGTGATTATCTCATTTCATTAAATCTTTATAAAGGATGCCCCCTTGCCTCTTGTATTTGCATTTAAAGGGGGTCAGAGACAGACCTGTTCTGACAAAGAAAAGAAAGTCTCACCCCTTGAGGATTCAGGGGAGAACATAGAATAGGCTGCAGAACCCCTCTGCTCTGAACTAAAAGATAAAAGGGCCTGGGAGGCTCAGACTGGACATGGTCCCCTTTTCCAGGGAAGGAGGCCCACCAGGCCACCTGGCTGGCTCCTGCATCCTCCTAGAAGATGAGCCCGGAATGGCCTGTGTGTGCAGATGTCCTGAGGAGGCACACAGGCCAGCGGCTGCGATGATAACAACAGACCGGACCCTTCACTAGATGCCAGCCACGAGGGCGTGCCACACAGAGCAGGGCCACACCTGGCAGTCCTCCCCCCATCGGGGGCCCTTTGCCCGGCACCCTGGTGGAGGGACAACGCTGCTCCCTACCACCTGCACCTGGGCCAATGGGGAACCATCTGCCTACGTGTGACCCATCCACAGCACCAGGGCAGGGCAGTGCTGGGGGCAGGGAGGTGAAGAGGACAGGCAGGCCATAGGGCAGCACGGCTGGGTGTGAATCCTGGTAATTTCCTGACCAGATGTGTGGCCTCAGGGAAGTAACTCCATTTCTTGCTCTTCAGTTTCCTCATCTGTGAAACGGGAACAATCATAGTCCCGCCCATCAGAGGATGCTGTGAGGATAAAATGCGTTGACACCACTAAGGAGCTATGAGCAGGCGTGTCCCCCGTCAGCCCTTCAGATAAGAGGCAGGGAAGGAAAATGATCTGACAAACTCATTCTCGCTGACAGACAGGACAATAATAAACTTCATTTGTTGGTGTAAAAAGCTGCAAAGCCTTGGTTGGGCACTATCCTCCCTCTGGCCATAATCATTACATGATTTTCACATGCAAATATTCTCAGGATCTCCGAAATCTCACTCAATTACAGCCTAAGTCAGGATGTCCTGGATCTCGTGATCAAATCAGGTCCTTAGGTGGCTGAGGTATGACTCTCTCAATCGAGAGATCCAGAAACTAAAATGACAAGAGAATAGTCCATATAATCTTGGAACCCTGTTGGGCAAATATTGCCAGGTTCTGCCACTGCAGAGGCAGGGATGCCCTTGACTGGGGCCGAGGTCTGCCTTCTCAGAGTACATTGTTCTCCGTGGTCTTGGCTGCCTCTTTGGGGTCTTGGCTCCACTTCCTCTCCCTGCCCTCTATAAATATAATAAAATTTCTTATAAGGAATTAGCTCAGGTCAGGTGCAGTGGCTCATGCCTGTAATCCCAGCACTCTGAGAGGCCAAAGTGAGTGGATCACTTGAGGTCAGGAGTTTAAGACTAGCCTGGCCAACATCATGAAACCCAGTCTCTACTAAAAATACAAAAATTAGCTGGTTGTGGCACTGCACACCTGTAATCCTGGCTACTTGGGAGGCTGAGATAGGAGAACCCCTTGAACTTGGGAGGCAGATCTTGCAGTGAGCCAAGATCATGCCGCTACACTTTAGCCTGGGTGACAGAGTGAGCTCTGTCAAAAAAATAAAAAAGAAATTAGCTCAGATGATGATGATTGTGAAAGCTGAAAAGTCCCCACATTTGCTGTCTGCAAACTGGAGACCTAAGAAAGCTGATGGCATAGCGTAAAGGCCTGAGAGCCGGAGAGGCAATGGTGTAGACTCTAGTCCAAGTCTGAGAGCCTGAGAACTAGAAATGCTGAGGTAAGAGATTGATGTCCCAGCGTGGGCAGTGGCACAGAGTGAATTCAACCTTCCTCTACCTTTTATTCTGTTCAGGCCCTAAAGGGATTAGATAATGCCCACTTACATCAAGGAGGGCCATCTGCCTTTCTCGGTTCACCAGTTCAAACCGCAATCTCTTCCAGAATCACCCTCACAGACACACCCAAAAACAATGTTTGAGCAGATATCTGGGCATCCCCTGGCCAGTCAAGCTGACATATAACATTAACTATCACAGACTCTTTTTTTTTTTTTTTTTTTGAGATGGAGTTTCGCTCTTGTTACCCAGGCTGGAGTGCAATGGCGCGATCTCGGCTCACCGCAACCTCCGCCTCCTGGGTTCAGGCAATTCTCCTGCCTCAGCCTCCTGAGTAGCTGGGATTACAGGCACGCACCACCGTGCCCAGTTTATTTTTTGTATTTTTAGTAGAGACGGGGTTTCACCATGTTGACCAGGATGGTCTCAATCTCTTGACCTCGTGATCCACCCGCCTCGGCCTCCCAAAGTGTATCACAGACTCTTTGACCAATCTTTCTGGAAATCATTTTGCAAAGGTCTGAGGGTTCATTCCACATACTTTCCATCTTCCGAAGTACTGTCTGTTGCTCTGCAACTACATAACATGAGTCTTCATTTTTCAAACCTGCCGTAGGAGCTTCCTCTTCACCTTTCCCACCTCCCCTAACAATTTGCTTGCCATTTTTTCCTAGACTTTGCTCCCAGATTTTTTGCCATGTGTCTATCTTTGCACAGTGTCAATTTTACTTCATTCTGTTGATCAACCAAGTCACGAGGTTCGCCTGTGTTTCAGGTGAGTGGAGATAGACTCTGCCTCCTGAGGAGGGGAGCTGCCCGTGACTGCGGTCGGGTCTGCCCTTCTCATACCCAAGGAGTCCATGGTCAACACTGCTTAGTGCATTTTTAAAAATTTGATGCTTCAAGTGTTGATTGCTATTAATGTGTCTTGCAGCTCCTAAAAGCACTAGAGTTTTTTTTTTTTTTTTTTTTTTTCTTCCAGAGTCTGTCACTCTGTTGCCCAGGCTGGAGTGCAGTGATGCAATCTTGGCTCACTTCTGCTTACTAGGTTCAAGCAATTGCAACCTCCCCCTCCTGGGTTCAAGCGATTCTCCTGCCTCAGCCTCCCGAGTAGCTGGGATTATAGGTGCATGCCACCATGCCTGACTAATTTTTGTATTTTTAGTAGAGATGGGGTTTCACCAGAGTGGTCAGGCTGGTCTTGAACTCCTGACCCTGTAATCTGCCTGCCTTGGCCTCCCAAAGTGCTGGGATTACCTGCATGAGCCACCGCACCCGGCCTGGAGGTTGTTTTTAACCATGCTTGGCTAAAGATCACTGAACTGCAGAGACCTGGGCACCAGGTTCCAGATCCCAGTCTCCCGGCGTATTGTGGGATTTTCCTACAGGAGTCACTGCTTCTCCCTGGTTCACCTTTGAACATCCACTCATTGACTGTTTACATGGAGCCAGGAATCCCGTTAGTCACACATAGAAGGAAAAACGAAGTTGTGGTTTCTACTTGCCGAAGATAGCGGCAGAAAGTGGGAGTTTCAGTTCAATTGTAGCCTCAGGGACACAATCTACTTTTCCTCCCATGCCTGTTTTACTGTTAATTTTTAAACATAACTGCTATCCATGATCACACTCACCGAAATTAATAACAAGTCCTTAGTACCTGCAAGTCTGCAGACAATGTTCCATTTTCTTATGGTTTCATAGATGTTTTGTTTTGTCTTTGTTTGATAATTTGTTTGACTCAGGAGTCAAGCGGATTTGACACATTGTGATTGGTTGATAAATCTATGTCCCTTTAATTGATAGTTTCTCCTTCACGCTTTATGTGCTCTTACAATTTATTTGTGGAAGAAACTGGGTCATTTGTCCTATAATTTTCAGAACAACCCTTTGAAACAGCTACTTAAGGTCCACAATCCCTACCCAAACCCTGGGCAGACCCTAGCAATGAAAGCCCAGCAATACTTCTTCAGCGCTGAGTGGTTTAAATATAGACTATAAATAGCCTCAGAGCAGCGTTGGTCAGTTTTTGCCATCAAAGTAGTTTTAAAGGCAAATTAAAGGAAAAACAAACTCCAACTTTCTCTTGGGGACTTTTGGGATTTGGAAATTACAGGTAAAGGGAACCCAAATTATCCAATGTGCAGTTGAGGAGACTGAGGCACCAAGAGGATGAGGGTCACCTGGGGTCACCTGGCTAGCAGCGGGGAAGACGTGGGATTCACAGCCAAGCATTCTGGTGCACATCCAGGTTTTAACCCCTGTGCTGAACTGCCTCTCTGCCACCTGCTCGGTCCCGGGTATGGTCCTGCTCGGTCCCAGGATGGGGTTCTGATCCTGCCTGGGCCTCTCAACGGTGGAATGTGATCCAGGCTGGGGATGCTGTTGAGCCTCCACTTCCCTTGTCTGCGAGATAGGAATAGGGCTGCCTGCCTCTGGACTGCTGTCGGGGAGGATGGGATCTGGGATTCTCCTGCCTCAGCCTCCTGAGTAGCTGGGATGACAGGCGCACACCATCATGCCCAGCTAACTTTTGCATTTTCAGTAGAGACAGGGTTTTGCCATAGTGGTCAGGCTGGTCTTGAACTCCTGACCTCATGATCCACCCGCCTCAGCCTCCCAAAGTGCTGGGATTACAGGCGTGAGCCACCACACCTGAGCCACCATAGAGGTAGCTCAATGCATGGTAGGAACCGCTGAGTTGGGCCTGATCCTATCACTTGTAGGGCATGAGTGTGTGTGGAGTCCTCCCTCCTTGCTCCCCTCCTCTGCCCACCCCCAGCTCTGTCCTCAACCACCGGAGCCTGGCTCCTCACGGATGACACAACCTGCAGGTCTAAGAGCCATCCATCCATCCATTCCACCCTCTCCCAACAGCTGCCCCTGCGTCCCCTTGGCCTAGGGCTGCTCACATAGGCAGTGGGGTTGTTCTTGGGAGAAGGGACATGATAGAGGCTTGCATAGGATCTGAAGTGGGCTTGGAGCATCCAGGAATTCCAAGGCCCTGGGCAGGGAGCAAGAGCAGGGCGTAGGAAGGGAGATGCCGGCTCCAAGCGCTGTGTCCTCTGTGGAATCCTCAAGTCAAGGGACTGTAGGCAGCCAGAAGGTGGCTGGAGTGGAGCTCTCCAAGGTGAGAATTCAGGGCAGGGGCCCCTTTTAGAGGAAGTGGGGGCTAAAGGCAGGGCTGCTATAAATGCTTCTCCCCTCACTCTCCCTCCCCCTCCCCTCAAGGCTTCCAGAGCTGCCCATCTCCTCTCCCCCTCACCCCACTGCCCATCTCAGCTCAACCCCACTCCAGTCCACACCTGCCCTCCCCTGCCCCTCTCAGCCCCCAGTCTACTCGGCTCTGCTCAGCGGGTGCACGGCTGGGGGAACTTTATAGAAACCTCTAAAAATGAGTTTTCCCTGCGTGTCAATCTTTCATCTTCTCACTGCGCTACTCCCTGAGCATTTTATAGCACAGAAAAAGAGAGAGAAAAAGTCAGCCTGGCATTTATTGAGATAAATAGAGGGAGTCTGCGAGGCTGAATTGTTAAAAATGCATCTTCACCTGTGCTGGTGACAGGAATGCAGCTGATAAATCCTGTCTCCTTTGTCTTCCCGAAGTGTCTCTGCGCAGAGGGGGCTTCGTTCCCACCTCCTCTAACAACCTGGCATTCAGGCTGCAGGAATCTTTGAGACGCAGCAATTCCACAGGAAGCAACCTGGAAACACCTTTACCATTCGGCTCTGTGCAGTGCACTGGAACCCTTCTGACTGATTTCTCATTGTGTCTCTCCTGGGAGAGAGCGGAGGCGGTGAAATGCAGCCTGCTGCACTTCAGCATTTGCTTGTTCAACAAATTTGCTGCTACGGGTCACACCTCCCCAGCGCAGATTAGCCTAAAACAAGAAGCACTGATTTTACCCTCAAGTCTAGGAGCCCAGGACCCCCTTGCGCATGGATCTGCAGATGGTTAGTGGGTAGGCTTTGCTGGTTTGCTTTCTCCTGAGTCTGGGGCCTTGGCTCTTATGGGTTGACCTATATGGCTCTGGTCCTCATGGCCTGGCCTAGGCTGGCCGTATTTGCATGAGATTGCAAAGTGCTGGGAGGGTCGGGGGAAGGTACAGAGCTTCTTGAGCTCTAGGTGCAGAACTGGCAGGATGTCGCTTTTGACACATGCTTTTGGCCAGAGCAAGTTACAAGACCAGCCCAGATTTAAGGACTAGAGAAGAAGACTCCAAACTCCAATGTGGGAGATGCGAAGTCACATTGTGAAGGGCGAGACAAGCAAGTGGGGTGGGTAATTACGGACATTTTTGCAAACAATTTGCTTTATTTGCTGTATTGCATTGAATCCTTGAAGCCGCCCTGTGAGGGAGGAGTTACTAACGCCATTTTTTCAGATGAGGAAACTGAGGCTGAGAGAATTCCATTTGCTTATTCCTTTGTTTCTTCTCTCTTGATTGGGCATGTCAGGCACTGGGCACTGCTGGCACCAGGGACGTACCTGTGACCCAGCTATGCTCAGCCCCACACTGGGGAAGACAAAGGAAGGGGCAGACATGTGAACGGATGAGGACTATATGGGAAGAGTCTTGCTAAAGGGGCACAGGGCTGGGGAGACTCAACATACACGAGGGTGAGGTGGGAGAGCCAAGAAAAGTGTTCCCAGAGGAAGTTCTAAGCTGACCTCAGAGGAGGAATTAGCTAGGCAAAGAAAGGTGGGAGCTGGGTACAGTGGCTCATGCCTGCAGTCCCAGCACTTTGGGAGGCCAAAGTGGGAGGATCACGAGGTCAGGAGATCGAGACCATCCTGGTCAACATGGTGAAACCCCATCTCTATTAAAAACGTACAAAAATTAGCCGAGTGTGGTGGTGGGTGCCTGTAATCCCAGCTACTGGGGAGGCTGAGGCCAGAGAATCACTTGAACCCGGGAGGTGGAGGTTGCAGTGAGCTGAGATTGCACCATTGCACTAAAGCCTGGGCAACAGAGTGAGATTCTGTCTGCCACCTGCCAAGAAAATGAAGGGTGGGAAAAGCTTTACAGATAGAGCAAATAGCGAGAAAAGTCTGAATTGTTCAGTGGACAGGAGGTCACAGGGCTAGAAGCGTGAAGCCAGGATCCTAGCCCAGATGCAGTTGCTGCTAGCGTGGGAGTCTCAGGGCAGCGTGGATAGGTCAGCAGAAGAGTTTGCAGAAGAGTTCACTGAGAAGGGTTCCTGGAAGTCCAGAGACACAGTGGGTGGTCAGGGAGTCCCCACCAAGCCTCCCTCCCAGAGCATGGAGGCCACACGAGAAGGTGATAGCATCTCAGATGGAGAGAACCTGGATCCTTCATCTCTGCTGGAGGCAGTGTCCACCCAGAGGGGGCCCCAGCCAGGCCCTCTGCTTGGGCTTTGCTCCAGAGAAACCAACTTGCATTGAGTAAAGCCACTGGGATTCGGGGGCTCTTTGTTACTTCACCCACTCTGATATTACCCAGGCCCACTCCTCAACAACCTTCATCAGCCAGTATTCATCAAGCTCCTCTGTGCGCCGGGCTCTGTGTCACCAGGGCACAGGCATGAATGAGAACAACAGGAAGTCTCAGATGCATTTGGGGAAGCAGCCAGAAAAAAATGACTAAATGAACAAATAAACAAAATCATCACCTAGACTGAAGCTTGCCGTGAAGGAGATAAACAGGGTGTTAAGACAGCAAATGCCAGATGCAGGGAGGGTGTGTGGGGTGGGGAGGGACCTCGGGAGGATGGCTGGGAAGTGCCGAGGGCAGGAGGAGGTTCCTGGAGAGAGGACAGATGCCATGTGCTCCCAGCTTTATGCAAATGCTTTTCATCCTCCCAGCAACCCTGGAAGGGACTGTTATTGACCCTGTTTTACGGGGAAGGGAACCGTGGCTCCAGAGAGGTGGAGTGAAGGGGCCAGGCAGAGTTCAATCCCACTCTCATGGAGCAGGGATGAACCAGGGCAGGTGGGGCGGGGGTAGGGGAGAGAAGAACTTGGCGGCCTTACTGGGCCCAATACCGAGATCCTGTGGGTGGCCTGGGAGTCCGTGGGACTCCAGGGATATGACCCCAAGGGATGAAAAAGATGCCTTTGGGGTCAGAAATTCAACCGGGTGTCATGAGAGGAGCACAGGGCCGGGATCTGACCTACACTGTCCTGGGCTAGTTATGTGCCCTTGGGCAACGTGCTTAACCTCTCTGAGCCTTCTGCACTCATCTCTAACATGGGGAGCAGCATCAACTCTCAGGGTTCGGGTGGGAGCCAGGGAGAGGAGGTAAGTCAGTGCCTCCAACCTGAGACCCGGGGCTCAGTTCTCTGCTGCTGTCTTTCATTCCATGGGGCTTTCCTGAGCTTCGATGACACACAGGCTCTGTGTCCACGCCCATCATCCGGCTCCCCCAGGCAGGGGACATGGGAGGATTGTGCACTAGATGGAACGCCATGGGAACAGGGACCCTGTCTGTCCCCACTGCTCTATCCCTGGCACCTAGGACAGTGCTTGGCACACTCCGGGTAGCTGATTCATATTTGTCGAATGAATGGAATATTCCCATTTTATAGATGAGAAAACAGAGGCCCGCAGAGAAAGGGAAGCGCTCCAGTCACACAGCTGGTGGTCAGGGCAGCCAAGACTGGGTCAGGCATGGAGCCTCCTCGACCTGTCAGGGTGCCTCAGTGAGTGTTTCTTTGGTGCCTGGGAAGCAATCCCTCAGGCTGGGCTTCAGTGCGATGAAAACCACTAGGAGGCAGGTCCTGGTGCTTCTCAGGGACTTGGGGCCCAGCCAGTCCTGGCTCAGCCCGCACCCTGAGAAGGGCAACGTAGGTCTTGGGGTCGGGGCAAGCAGGGATCAACCCTGGCTGGGCCCAGAGACAGTCTGTGAGCAGAGTGGGACGGCGGGGTGGCTGAGGGCCCCTCTGTTTCCTGGGGCCTGGGCAGGGCTTTGGACAATCTGAACCCATTGCTGCAGTAGGAGTGAACCAGACACCCAAGCCCAGCCTCATGCCAGGGCCTCTGCGCTTGACCAGGCTGTGCTGGGATTTTCTCCTGGCTGTGCAATCTCTGATGTGTCCAGCTGAGCATGAAATGACCCTCATAAAGTGTGTTTCATTTCAGAAAGCTCTTCTGAGATGCAAACTCTGGCCAGTTCTCACATCCACCCGAGGTGCAGAGCAATTTGTCCTTGATTAAGTAAAATGTTATAGGTCACGGTGTGACCATTTAAAAATCTTTCATCTCTTCTGCTTTTTCCACCTCTCACAAACCATTAATTTTCAATTGTCTTCTCTGCTTCCTAGCTTTACTCTGTGCCTCTGAAACAAGGCCCTTTCTTTCTCTCTCTTTCTCTTCCTCCCAACCAGTATTTTTGATCCTGCAGTGTTCCAGGTCCCAGGAAAACAAGAGTGCATGAGATGACTGCCCTCGTGCGGTTTCTAGTCTAAAAGAACAAGAGAGGAAGGAGGTTAAAGGTGGACAGCACCCCTGCCCTCCTGAGTCTCCTTCATGGGATGTGGCAAAGGCTGCTGGGACCTGGGACCTCAGGATGGTTGATTTTGTGGCAATTTGACTGGATGAAGGGATGCCCAGGGGGTTGGTAAAACCTTATTTGTGGGTGTGTCTGTGAGGGTGTTTCCAGAAGAGAATGTGAGCATGATTCCAGAAGAGACCAGCATTTCACTGGGTAGACTGAGTCAAGAAAACCACCCTACTGCTGTGAGAAAGGCGCTGTACCATCTACTGAAGGCCTGAATAGAACGAAAAGGTGGAGGAAGGGTGAATTCATTTTCTCTGTTGGAGCTGAAATGTCCATCTTCTCCTGCCCTTGGATATTCAATACTTCTGGTTTTCTGGCCTTTGAATTTGGGGACTGAATTATACCACAGGCTTTCCTCGTTTTCCAGCTTGCAGGCAATAAATCGTGGGACCTCTCAGGTGAGAGGTGAGTCAATTCAAAATTGTATGAGCCAATTCCTATAATCTATCTATCTATCTATCTATCTATCATCTATCAATCTATCCATCTATCTTGTCTCCCAGTGGCTCTGTTTCTCTGGAGAACCCTAACTAACGCATGTATAAATCAGTGATGTTCTCATTCCTCTGTGTCATCCCTCTTGATTGGGCATCTCAGGCATCTCAGGTACTATGGAAGCAAACCACGGGAGGTAAGTAATTGTGACGATCAGGTAAGCTGCCACTGCAAGGCGTCCCCTGATTAGTGCACTTCTCTCCCAAGACGACCTTCCTGCAAGGACTAGAATTTGTCCCAGTCATCCCCACAGTCTGGGGTCCTGCCTCAGGGTCTGTATCTAACAGGCAACGATAAATATATCTGTTGAAAGAATAAAGGGAGAGTGGGCAGGAGAGAACGGGGGTTTGAGATTTTAAAGAATCGCAGACTCAGCTTCCTGGGTTTCTGTCTGAAAAGCTGATCTGTGCAGAGAATCAATGTGTCTCCCACCCACGCAGGCAGCTGGCTCCCAAAATAGTAGCGATTTTGCTGGCCCCACCCGCACATCAAGAATATCCTTCAGCAGCTGAGCTGATGTGTATTTTCCTGCCTGCCTGATGTTGTTTAGCTTCTTCAGCCTCATTACGGGAAAACAGACTGTCAACATGGGCTTCAGAGGCAGAACAGGGAAGAGAAATGGACTAATTTTCCCAACTGTGGACATAATGGGGAGATTCTTACCTTCGAAGGATGCTGCTGGCATGGGGAATTTGCAAGGGAAATCACAGGGCCCATTGGTTGTGCGTTTCTCTGCTGATGAAACACTTTTCAGGGATGGTCCGCAAGGCTGCGGGGGCTGGCTGGCTGATGGAAAGTGATCTAATAGCCTTATCAAAGGCACTGAGAGACCATAGGCCCTCTCACAGCAGATGGTCAAGGATGCTATTTTCATTCAGACACACCTGGGCCCGAAAGCAAGTGAACAGGACAGTCCCAGCAGCTCCGACTTTATTCTGCCCACCACCTTCTACCTGGGGACTGCTTCCCACCTGACCCCAGATGCAGCTCCATCTGCTCTGGGGAGAGGGTCCTGGGCAGACCTGCCCAAGAAAAACTTAAGTCTCCTCATGGAATATTCCAGACTCAGAGGGCTAAAGGTTTGAGAGCAGCAACCTGCAGGCTTCACCTCCCTCCCTGCATGCTCCTCCCCTTCATTGTGTCCCTTAGCACCCAGCTTGAGCTCCCCTTCCTCCAAGCATCCCTTGTTGATGCCTCCAGATCATGCTGGCCTCCTAATTCCAGTAGGACAGCGTGGGGTTGGGGAAAGAGCATGGGGCTTAGTGGTGGAGGCTTGGGTTTGAGCCTCCGGTGCCATCCTGGGCTGTGTGGGCACGGACAAATCACTTGGCTTCTCTGGGACTCCGTTTCCTCCATTAAAATGTGGGCAGTAATAACAGAGACAGCTGCCAGGCTGTTTCCTCTTTGTTTTCAGGTCAGCCTCCTTCATGAGATGGTGACATTCTCCACGGCAGGTACTGTATTTCCTTGGTCAAACCAACACTTTCCCATTCTAGAGAGTTTTCTACCTTTTTTTGTTCAGCTTCACTTAGTAGTACCTCAAGAGCTGGCCGGATGCATCAGAAATATGAGGAAATGGCACTTCAAAAGGATCAAAAATAGACAACACTGGTGGCCACTGAATTAATCAGTCCAGCCAGTGTGGACACTTACTGTGTGCTGAGCCCTAGGCTTTACAAAGAGCTGGGAGAAGGAGGCTGGTGCATAGTAGGCTCATGATCATTCTTAGCTGTTATTCTAATCACGATGGTGATGATGATGTGAATAACGGTAATGGTAACACTTGTTCCTCATTTTCACAACCACTTTCCATCATCAGTCTCCTGATGGTGCAAGGCTCTGACATCATAAAAAGCCTTCGTTCCTTCTCTCTGGCTTAGGTAATTCTGTGACCCACATATAAGAGGAGGGGCACATTTATTTTGGCTCAGATCACACTGAGTATTAAAGCTCCCTCAGGCCAGTGCTGACCAGGATGACATTGTGATTTTTGGTTGCTGGTCATGGTGTGTGTGACTTATTATCAGGCTGATGCTTTTCCTGTCTCACTTCTCATAAAAGAGACCATCATAATGGAACCTGTGCCATTTTTTTTCTATGAACATCTGGTCAAGACTTTCTTGTACAGAATCATACAAGAAATATATGGTCCATTTCTTGAACCACCAACTTGAGGACAGTGCTAGGAGATCATCTGACCAACTGTCTCATGGTGCAGCTGGGAGACCTTCGGCCCAGAGTGGGCCCAAAGGCACACAGGAAGAGTTCGTGCATCACTTTCCTGATCTTGTTTAGCTGCCTTTCAAGTTCTCTTGTAGCACATTAAGCTTCTTTAAGAAAATTACTTTTGAACTGAACACAATGGCTCATGCCTGTAATCCCAGCACTTTGGGAAGCCAAGGTGGGTGGATCATTAGAGGTCAGGAGTCTGAGACCAGCCTGGTCAACATGGTGAAACCCCATCTCTACTAAAAATACAAAAAAAATAGCTGGATATGGTTGTGGATGCCTGTAATCCCAGCTACTCAGGAGGCTGAGGTGGGAGAGTTGCCTGAACCTGGGAGGCGGAGGTTGCAGTGAGCCGAGATTGCACCATTGCACTCCAGCCTGGGTGACAAGAGCAAAATTCCATCTCAAAAAAAAAAAAAAAAGAAAAGAAAAGAAAAAAGATGCCAAGTGTGGTGGCTCATGCCTTTAATCCCAGCGCTTTGAGGGCCAAGGCGGGTGGATCATGAGGTTAGGAGTTCAAGACCAACCTGGCCAAGATGGTGAAACCCCGTCTCCACTAAAAATATAAAAATTAGCTGGGTGTGGTGGTAGGTACCTGTAATCACAGCTACTTAGGAGGCTGAGGCAGAGAATTGCTTGAACCTGGGAGGTGGGGATTGCAGTGAGCCGAGATCACACCACTGCACTCCAGCCTAGGTGATAGAACAAGACTCCATTCAAAAAATATATATATTTTTAATTCTTTGCTAGTTAATTAAGAGATCTCCATTTCTTCAGGGCTGGTTTCTAGAGATTGATTATTATTGGGCCATGTTTCTGTTTCTTTGTATGTCTTGTTATTTTTGTTGTTGTTGTTGGGATTTTGGGATTTTTGCATTTGAAAAAAAACAGTCGCCTCTACTAGTTTTTATTGACTGGTTTTATACAGGAAAGATCTTTACCAATCAGCTTGGCTAGACATTCTGGGGTCTCTTAAACTGATAACGACTTCAATTGCCTACCTCTTTACTTATCCCTGCTTCTATGTTATTGGTGTCACAAAGCACACATCTCTACATTTTGAATTCCTTAGCATAGTTTTATATTTATAGTCTTTATTATTTTATCTTTTAAAATTCTGTACCTACCTTAAATATGATTTATATGCCACCACTACAGTATTACAGAATTCTGTACTTGCCCATATATTTCGCTTTACCAGAGATCTTTGTATTTTTATACGCTTTCATGTTGCTGTCCAGCATCCTTTTGACAAAGAGCTGCCTTGGAGTTGTCTGTGGACCCCATCACCTCATGCTGGTGTGTTGTCAGCCCCCCAGTGGCCCCTTTCCCTCCTTCCTACCCCCAGTCACCCCTGAGCAAGTGGACATTTAGAAGTGGAGCTAATGTGGACCTCAAGCACAGGCCCAGCCTTTCACCTGCATTAGCTCATGAACCCACACTGCAGTTCTAA
Organism: Aotus nancymaae; assembly: GCF_030222135.1. Taxonomy (NCBI): domain Eukaryota; kingdom Metazoa; phylum Chordata; class Mammalia; order Primates; family Aotidae; genus Aotus; species Aotus nancymaae. The sequence goes on from NW_026988467.1 coordinate 26,527,566, forward strand.
AAGGCAGGTGCTGTCATATTCTTTATGTTGTATATGAGGGAAATGAAGCACAGAGAGGCCAAGTGACCGATCTGAGGTCACCTGGTGAGTGAGGAGCAGAAATGAGGTTTGAACCAAGGTGTGTTTGACTCAAGCCCGTGCCTGGGACTCCCCACATCACCAGGAGGAGGGAGCATGAGGGCACCAAAGTGGGAGGGGGTGAGGCAGGCACAGGTGGCCCCGTCTCTGGGGCCCGCCTTTCGCTCTTCTGCACCACTCTTCTCAGTCCTGCCTGGTCCTTTTGTATGACTCTCTCTCCTAGGCCAGGCCACATCCTCTCTTGGTCTCTGGTCTGTGAAAATGAAGGACAGAGGCCCTCAGAGACTGGGTGCTATCATTATCCCCACCCACAAATGAGGAAACTGAGGCAAAGAGATTAAGTTACTTGTCCAACATCAGATGATTGACTCCAAAAATCTGTGAACAAGTTCAAATACTTCATGTAACTTTTTCCAAAACCCCTCCTATCTGGGTACCTAAGAATTGGCCACATCTGGCTCTCAGTCTTCTGCTGTGACTGATGTTCTGGGTTTGGCCTACTCCTAGTGAAGGCAGTTCCTGCCTCCGCGCCTTTGCTCACGCTGTGCCCTCTCCCTGGAGCACCCTTACCCCTGCCTGTCCATCACTCCTACTTACACTGGGTCTATTCAAGACCCAGGCCAGACATCACATTCTGTGGACAGCCCCCACCCCCACCTCCACACATCCCTGCACCCGGCACATCCTTCATCATAGCACTTAGTGGGTGGGGCAGAGGGGACAGGATTCCTGCCTGTCCTCTCTGTTCACTCGCCCCTTCCTTCCAGCAACTTTCATAGAGTGTGACTTCAGTCCTAAGGCCTGCATTTCTAGAAGGATGACCAACCCCATGGTGATGGTATCAGTACCTCCATTTTAGAAAATCTCCCGCTCAGGTTTTGTGATTCCTGAAACCGCAAGCCCCGCTGGAAGGAAGTAGTCTGGGAACTCTGACCCTGCTCCAGGCTGCCAAGGTCACCTTGGAGTTAATAGGGGAGCTCAGAGGCTGTAAGAGCGCCCCCTCCCTTCATCCACTTCAACCCCTCCTTCCTGCAGCTGTGCATGCAGGAAACGTTCCTCCTCCGTGTCACACACCACAACACCATTGCCGTTCAATCAGCGGTTGCGTTAATTAAATATGAATTGATCGTGAGAGCGGTTCTCGAGATATAGAAGTGATACACTTAGGCACCAGGTAATTAACTCAAAACAACAGGCAATAAGCATGGAACCAGGTTACTACAACAACCCGGCAGACGTCGTTTAGATTCTTTTTATTCCTTGACTTTGAGGCTCACCTGTGGCTGCCCAGTTCTCATCGATTAGCAATCCGTTAAAAATGTATGACAAATTGAAATTAATTGGCCCCAGTGAGGGGTGAGTTTGATCCAGGCCAAGGTTCTGTGTGGCCTGTCCAAGGCAAGACTGGAATGGAGAAAGCCCTGGAAAGGAAACACCAATGACACAGACACTCTCAGGGCGCATCAACCCTCACATGGCTCTCACAGGCTCTCCCTCCCAGCCGGAGTCCAGGCTGCTCTTCTCACTCACCTGCACCATGGCCCGGGCCTCCAGTGTTACTAGCTCCAACCCAAGCATCTCCCTCTGATGGCAAACCTGGCTGGAAGCCAGCCATGGCCCCTTCTCCCCAGGTAGCCTCACCCCAGCATTCAAGGCCCGCCCTGATACCTCCACCCTTTTCCATCTCCATCTTCCTCCACGTACCCACCTTGTATCAGTCCATGCTGCATGATTCCCGGCACTTTTCCTGTTTTCCAGGACTCCGAGCCTTTGAATGTGCTGGTTCTTCTGTTCTCCTTTGTTGTGCCTCTGACCGTTTCCCCCTCCCTTAGCAGTCATCTTGCTCCACTCCACTGAGGTAGGCCAGCTCTCTGCCCTGAGCCTTCGCTTTCTGCCAGCCCCTGACTGCTCTGGGGCTCTGAGCTTCTCCCCTGCCATCAGATGACTCCTACCCCAAGGAATCAGAACCAGAATGAGGCCCGGGCACTTGGCAGAAGCCAGAGACAAGGCTTCCTGGTTGCACGAAGGAGACTCATTCTGGTCCCACAGTCCTGCTCCCAGGCCTGTCCGGTAACAATAACAATAATAACAGCCTTGACTGTCCTCTGTGTCCCAGCAGCCCCATTATTGTTAGAGTTCTTGGGTTGCTGGAGTCAGAGTTCTCAGACTGCTGCCTTCTAGGGGGGCCTGTGATCTCATGACTTACAAGACCTGAGTGGGAGATTTTCTCAATTGAGGTAATGATACCATCACCATGGGGTTGGTCATCCCTCTAGAAATGCAGGTCTTAGAACAGACATCACACTCTATGAATGTTGCTGGAAGGAAGGGGCCAGTGAACAGAGAGGACAGGCAGGTCCTGGGGACAGAATCCTGTCCCTTCTGCCCCACCCACTAAGTGCTATGATGAAGGATGTGCTGGGTGCAGGGATGCTTGGAGGTGGGAGTGGGGGCTGTTCTGAGAACATGATGTCTGGCCTGGGTCTTAAAGTATAAGTAGGAGTGATGGACAGGCAAGGGGAAGGGTGTTCCAGGGAGAGGGCACAGCATGAGCAAAGGCCTGGAGGCAGGAACTGTGTTCTTGGAGCGCTGACCAAACCCAGAACTTCAGTCACAGCAGAAGATCAAGAGTCAGATTCTAGGGCACTAGAACTAAAATGCGGCCAATTCTTAGGTACCCAGATAGGAGGGGTTTCGGAAAAACTTACATGAAGTGTTTGAACTTGTTCACAGATTCTTGGAGCCAATTGCCTGATGTGGGACAAGTTACGTAACCTCCTCGTGCCTCAGTTTCCTCATCTGTGGGTGGGGATAATGGCAGCACCCCCTCATTGGGCTGGGGTGAGGACTGAACCCCTGTGCAGTGCTTCCAGCAGTGCCTGGCTCCCCGCAGCTGTCATGAGGGCTGCTGCTGGGATCCGTGCTCATGAGGTGCCTGACACTGGTATTTCCCTTTAATCCTCGGAAGCACTAGGCAGGTGGGTGGATAGGACCATGGGTTTCATTGAAGAAGCTGAATCCCAGGGAGGTGAAGTGGCTTCTTCAAGGTCACACAGAAAAGTGCTAAGATCTGCCCCCCTCTGACACTGGAACCCAATCAGTGCCCAGCACAGTGTCTGACTCCTGGTGGAGGCTGCCCTCCTCCCTCTAACCCTCTTGGAGAGGTGCCTATAGCACCAGCCCTGGCGGAGCCCAGGTGAGGCGGTTCACACAGAGACCTCCAGCCAATCAGCTGAGAACACCCCCACCCATGCACACAGCCAGTCCAGACCTTCTAGGGTGCTTTCACTCCCATCCCTCCATCCCAGGCCCCCAGCTCTGCTCAGGCCCCTTTTCAGGAGATGGGGGCCTTCTCCCTCCTCTGAACTTGCCCACCAGCCCTGCCTTATGGCGGGTGCAGGAATAGTGCCTGTGTTAAAATCCATGTCTGGATGTGCCCCTGTCGGAGGAATCAGCTCATGTATACATAGAAAATCTCTGCAGACTTGTCTTCTAATATTTATTCTGGAAACTGGAACATGCAGATAAGACAAACACCTGATGCTAAAACTGAAGAATAAATTTACATTCTCTCAGCCATAGAGAGCTGCATCATATACACCCACTTCATGAGCCAGGAAGAGGGAGGAACCCACTCCCGGTGATGGAGGGTTTTGGCAGATGCTTCTCCAGCAACAAAGGCCACCACTGTGGAATCCTGGCCTCTCAGGACCTAACAGTCCTCAAATCCCAGAGTCTTGAATTTCCAAGTCTTAGAATCTTTACTAAATAGAATCTTAAAACTAAAATTTCTTGAAGTGGAACCCAGGATCTTAGATTCTCAAGCCTTAAGCTTTTTACTTAATGGAATCTTAAAAACTATAAAACGTTGGGTCTGAATCTCAGAACCTGAGGCTTATGTCAGTTCTCAGAATCTTAGAATTTCCAGGTATTTAACTATCAGCTTGCCAGTTGCTCAGCCCACAGCCAAGTTCCTTCCACTCTGTACCAACAAGTAGACTCCTGGCCTCAGTTTCCTCCAATGCCTCCTCCTTCAGGAAGCCCTCTCTGATCTCTAACTAGATCAGAGTCCCCGTTACAGGTCCCATGGCTTCATCTGCACTGCCTTGTTAGGTCCCCTACAGGTTCCATGTTACATTTATTTTCACGATGATGTCATCGAGTTTGTTTCCTCCCATCTCCCGAACTGGAAGCCCCTTGGGCATGGGTTCAGTTTCCTTTGCTCTTGCTGCATGCCTAGCACAGGACCTGGTACATAGCAGATGCCCAATTGGTATTTGTCAAATGAATGAACAAAGTAATGAATGATTTCAATGAATGAGTGGTTGGCTACCAAAGTCTATGCTCTTCCCACAAGGCTACAGGGAAACCCCCCAATCGCCACATATCTGCCCCAGAAGGCTGGGTTAGTGTCAGCAGCATGCCTGAGTAACTGGGAGCCTACTGAGCTCACATGGGTGAGGTGTGAGGTCAGTGATTAACCCTCTCCCAGGCCCATTCTCATCCACTGAGAAACTTCTGGTCTCTGGTGTTAAGAGTGGCTGTGTGGCCACCATGGCTAAGAGCATAGGCTGTGGTGTGAGAAGCCTGCATTCAAACCCAGCCCCTCTATCTAACAGCTGAGAAACCTCAGACAAGTTATTTGACTGCCTGTGCCTCAGTTTCCCCAGCTATAAGATTGGGATTGTGCAAGTTCCCATCTCTTTTTAAATGAACTCATTAAGCTCCTAGCACAGCATGGAGTGCACAGTTGACATTTGGTGTGACTCTGCACATGCAGCCAAGTGGGAACACCCAGCAGATTTGGAGGTAGAAGCTGGATCACATGGGGCCTATGTGGCAGGACCCCAGGAAGAGAGAAGCCATCCTCAGGGAGTCAAAGAGACAGACTCAGTCACAGGGTCTGGGGGCAGATGGAGGCCTAGCTCCAAATGGTGTGAAGGTGGAGCCTGAACTCAGACTGGCCCACCCCAGCAGAGTCCGTGTCTGTCCTTGGAAAATGGCTGCAGAGGCTAACAGAAGCTGGGGCCTGTAGAACCCAAGCTGCCCTGCTCCGAAACACATAAGGAACCTCACAGTGAGGAAATACATTGAATCAGGGGTGAGGGAAGGCCTGTCTGAGGAGGGGAACTTTAAGCAAGGACCTGAGTGAGTAATGAAGGAGCAAATCATGCCAAAACGTCTTCCAGACAGAGAGAACAGAATGTGCAAAGGCCCCAAGGCAGGAATGTACTTGGTGTAGTCAAACAATAGCAGACTCGGTTTGACCTCCCTGGGCTGGGAAGACTGCAAGACTCTGGGGCACATCAGGAATAAGGGAGAGGATGCTTCCCCCAGCACAGTTGACTTTAAGGTGGATTCTGTGCACACAGTGGGTGCTTAAGTAGAAATGTGTTCAGTTCAGGACCCTACATGGCCAGAGAGATCCTGACAGCAGGTGCACTGAGAGAGAGGGCTAGGGTGTAAGGAGTCTGGAACCCCTTTAAAAGACCTACCTCACTCACTCCTCCAAACCTTCCTATATTTGTGAGAAAGTCCTCATATGAACCAATTTTACAGGTGAGAAAACTGAGGCCCAAAGAGGTGAATAACTTGCTTTTATCACACAGCTAGAAGCCAGCAGAGTCAGGATTCAAGCCTGTAACCAGCAGACACAACAGACTGGCTGGTCAGCCCCACCTCACACCTCTCCCTAAGGACAAGGTTTTCTCAGTGGGTGATGGGAATCCACCGTCCACCACGGGGACCACAGAGCAGGTGTTTCCGTGTGCAGAGGAGGCTTTATGGTCAGGGAACCTGGGTCTGAATTCTGCCTCCTTCATTTGCTTGCTGTATGATTCTGAGTATGTTTACCTCACTTCTCTGTGTGTCTGTAAAATGGGAATGACAGCCATTACCTTGGAGAGCTGCTGCGGTGATTAAATAAGAGAACGATGTAAAGTTGCCCTAGTCAATGTCAAAAATGCTCTTCAGAGGCTGGGCATGGTGGCTCATGCCTGTAATCCCAGCACTTTGAGAGGCCGAGGCGGGTGGATCACTTGAGCTCAGGAGTTTGAGACCAGCCTGGCCAACATGGTGAAACCTCTTCTCTACTAAAAATACAAAAATTAGCCCAGTGTGGTGGTGCACACCTGTAATCCCAGCTGCTCACGAGGCTGAGACAGGGGAATCGCTTGAACCAGGGAGGCGGAGGTTAGAGTGAGATGAGATTTCGCCACTGCACTCCAGCCTGGGCAACAGAGCAAGACTTTGTCTCAAAAACAAAAACAAAAACAAACAAAAACTCTTCAGGCACATAGTAGGTGTTAAAAAGTTTGTTCCTCTTTTTAGGGACTCGGACCTTCAAATATTCTCCTATCTCTCATTGATTCCAGAAGATGTTCCTTAACCACACATAAGGGTGAGAAACACACATGCGCAGAAGCCGCAGGATGCTGAGGCTCTAGTGCCCCGCTGTGCCGGCCCCTGCCGGCCCCTGCCGGCCCCTACCGGCCCCTGCGTTTCTCTGACTCTCGGTTTCCTTTTCAATGAAACTGGAACATGATACCGCCTGTAAAGTTGTTGTGAGGTTGAATGCGGTGATGTAAATTGAGGGCCAGGCTTGGAGCTGGCACGGAGTAGACACTAAAATATGCCAGGCTTCCTCATTTGATGAGAGGAGCTGAGAGTCTTTTCTGGCTTGAACATGCAGCGGACCGGAAGGGCAGTGAGACCGGAAGTGGGAGGAACCTGAGATGGACTCCTCTGCCCTAGCCTCGCTGTGTCTCCTAGGGGGCCACCACACCTCCATGACTCTGCATTTTTCTGTTCTTTAAAACAGAGAAAATTATACTTGCCCCTAAACTTGAGCCGGCGGCCACATTTCAGCAATGCCTCAAGGTCCTTCTTTCCTGGACCCAGCGAACCGCATGAGAATCTGGAAAGTGAGACAGACAAGGTCTGTCTCCGTCATGCAGTGGGAGGGACCCAGATTGATATACTGAGAGGCACCCCATTTGGAAGCAAACACTTCATTACTGAGCAAGTTTTCATAACATTGATTGCATCGCCTGTTCTCTGCATTTTTAAAATGCAAAACCAACTAGCGTTCTGGCGAGGGGAGGGGAAGGCAGAGCCCCGAATGCCTTTGCCAGCTCTGCCTTTTATGATGGCCCGAGCAGTAAGACAAGGTACATGGCTATAGAGAGTGGCTGTGACAGGGAGGCTGCTTGCCACAGTATCAGCAGCCCCATCCACAGGATGAGAAGACGCTCTGAGACTCTGGGGTCCTGAGGCTGGGTGAGACCCCTCAGAACAGGCTGGTGGAGACTGGCTGGGGATCCCTGGGGAGGTGAGCTGAACAGCCACAGATCAGATCAAAGAGTGGACACTCCCTGGCAGTGCTCGAAAGTGGCCCCACGCCAGGTGCAGTGGCTCACTCCTGTAACCCCAACACTTGGGGAGGTTGAGGCAGGCGGATCATGAGGTCAGGAGTTTGAGACCAGCCTGGCCTACTAAAAATGCAAAAATTAGCCGGGTGTGGTGGCACCGCCATTAAGCCCAGCTACTCAGGAGGCTGATGCAGGAGGATCAGCTTGAACCCAGGAGGCAGAGGTTGCAGTGAGCAGATCACACCATTGCACAACGGAGGAGACTCCATCTCCAAAAAAAACCCACACATACAAAAAACCAAGTAGCCCCACATCAACCCCCTCTCCCCCAGGACCTCTGATTTTTTCCTCATTTGCCTCCATGTATATTTCTTTGAACACAAGCAGCTCCTTGACTGTTCCTTGCTGCATCCCTGGCACCCGGAACCTGGCTCGTAATAGGTATCAATATGAGTGATGGTTACACAAAGGAATGAAGGAAGAGACCTCAGCTTATTGGAAGAGAGGGGTTTTGTAATCAGAGCCAGTCTTGACTAGGGGCATCCTTGGGACAGGGAGTTTGCTCTGTCATTGGGAGTATTGGGAGCGAGCTGGGAGGCTCAGTGAAGATGATCAGACAGAGGTGATTCCAGCACTGACCACGGGATATGTTTGTGCTTAGGACCCTTAGCCTGCGAGGCTCAGGACCCTCTCCTCCACCCTTTTGCAGAGATTTTGGATTCCTCTCTCTCTGAGGGAGGCAGTGATTTGTTGTGAATCAAACATGAGTTCCATCCCAGCTGCCACTGCTAGCTGGGTGGAAACTCTGTGAGAAAGCAGCATGTTTCAGTTGTTTCATCTGTAAAATGGGACTTGTAGTTCGTCCAGCTTCTCTGGTTTGTTGAAAATGGATAGAAAAGTGCTTTGTAAAAGATTCAATGCATGGGCATGTGTGCCCTGCTGGAGCAGCTGCAGCCTGTTTTAGAGCAAGTATCTGATTCATCAGTGCAGCAGGGGATGAGAGGAGGAGAGGATTAAGCCCCCAGGGCAGCTGGGGGGATGGGTGGGTGCTGGGTTGGGGGGTGGTCATCCTTCTAGGTGTGCCAATCAACAGACAGGTCTGAGAGGGAGAGTTCTTGTTCCCCAGCTTCTTGAAAGCCTCTGACCAGGCAAGAAGAGGAGCTGGCAGTGGAAGAGGGGAGAAGGGGAGAAGACACCGTGCTAGGAAAGGTCATTCATTGGTGAGACCGGAAGGGCTTCTGCTTTTGAGGATCCCTTGGGTAGTGTTTTCTCCTGCCTCGTGGTTGCTTTTTGCATAAGGTGTTTTATGCTGAAGCTCACATGAGCCACAGGTTGGTTACCAGGCAGTCCTTAGGCTGTCCATCCCTAAGCTAAGCAGCCTCAGCTTTGAGAAGACACACGGATTAACTCAGAGGACCTTGAGGCTGACCCAGCTGAATGGAGTTATATGAGGGTAACTGCAGGTGGACCCTGGGCTGGCTCAGATGAAGAACACTTCTCCCCTCCCCACAAGCAGGTGTGCAGAATCCCCACAGGCCTTGGGTGAGGCCATTTCCAGGGGAGATGCCAATAGCCTGTGTCCCCGTCTGCTTCTCTCCCCAGCCCCGGACCGGCCACACAGGGTTGAGGTAAGAGGGTTGGGGAAGTAACTGGCACATCCACGTCCACCTCCGCTATTATCTTGAAGAGACATTGCCAACCTCCTCCTCCTCCTTCTCCTTTTTGAGACAGGGTCTTGCTCCATTGCCCAGGCTAGAGTGAGGTGACGCGATCACAGCTCACGGCAGCCTCAGTCTCCTGGGCTCCAGTGATTCTCCCACCCCAGCCTCCTGAAGAGCTGAGACCACAGGCATTTGCCACCATGCCTGGCTAATTTTTAAATTTTTAGTAGAGACAAGGTCTTGCTATGCTGCCCACGCTCATCTCGAACTCCTGGGCTCAAGCGATCCTTCTGCCTCAGCCTCCCAGAGTGTTGGGATTACAGGCATGAGCCCCTGTGCCCAGCCTCAGTCTTCTTATCTGTAAAATGGGATTGATGATAACACTATCCTCATAGAGGTAACATAATCTGCAACTATCACCCATCCGGGATGTAAGAATATAAGGCTCACAGGATTCCTTTTACAACCTGCCAAATCACCCTGAATCTGGAGGTTAAATGCCCACACTCAGCCCTGCCTCAGTTCCCCCAACTTAGCAAATATGAAGATCTGGGATCAGCCAGACCTGGGTTCACACTGTGGCTCCGTGTCTCAGCCCTGTGACACTGGACATGTCACTTAACCCCTTTGTGCTACATTTTCCTCTTGGAATTAAGACAATGGAACCTCCACAGGGGTTGGGGTGAAGCACAGTAAGGGGTAGTGGGGGGGCATGCAGCAAATGCTCAGTACAAAGGCAGCATCTCCTCCCCTCTTCTTTTCTTCCTCCATCATCTCCTCCCTCTTCCCCTTTCTCATCCTCTTCCATCTCCTCTTCGTTCCTCTCCCTCTCCTCTTTTCCCTCCTCCTTCCCATCCTTCTTATCTCTCACTGCACATATTGAATTTTATGTAATTGGGATCATACAATTTATTCAGCTATTCAGGTTTTTTAAAAAAATTCACTGTATATCATCAGCATTTTCCCACATCATTGAAAATTCCTCAAAAGCGTGATGTTAATAGCTTCGTAATTGTACCTCATTTAGATGCACCATCATTTATCTCACCATCCTGGACTGTCAGATGCTCGGAGGCTTCCAGGGCTGTTCTCATATACATCAGGCTGCCATGAACGTTTTGGGCACTGTTTGCCTGGGTCCCTGACCACTTTCAGCACAGATTCCTGCAGGTGGGATTGGGGCATCGAGAAACAGGACACTTCCCAGGCTAGGGGTCTTTATCACCCAGTTGCTTTCCTGAAGTCTCCCTAACTGGCACCCCCAGCAGCCCATGGTGGGTGCCTGTCCCCACTGCCAGAGCCTTCGCCTGGGGCGCTTGACTTCCAGTGACACGATCAACAAATCAGATCCCCACATGCCCAGGAAGCCTTGTGGCAAACACAAGAAGCAAGCTGGAGTTGGCGTCCCTGGCAGAGAGTCAGGGCAGCTGGTTCCACCCCTATCCTCTCCTGCTACGTGCATGGGCATGTCCTTTATCTTTCATGGGTCTCCATGTAGTCACCTGTGCAAAGCCTACCAGCTACTGTCCCTCCCTCCAGCCCACCCAGTACCTAGAACACTACATGGCACACAGTAGGTGTTTAGTCAATATTTGTTGAAGCTTGAACTACCAAGTGCTCTTTAAACACACACACACACACACACACACACACACACACGGCCACCACATTCTCCCCTTTTCCTTTGCCTGAGCTACCATCATTTGCATTTCTTTCCTCCTCCCTGTGCTCTGCTGAAGACAGCATAGGATGGTGGTTGACGAGGCATATGGGAGTCAACCACATTCTGCAGCCACACGGCCTGGGCTCGAAAGTTACTTCATCATTCTCTGTCTCAGCTTCCCCACAGTAAAATTGGGCCTGCAGTGCTTACCTCATAGAGTTATGGTAAGAATTAATTAAAGTGTTATGGAGGAAATTTTAGAATGATACTTGGAGACAGAAGCACTAGGTAAGTGAATTTGAGATGCTGCTTCCTGTGTCAGGGTTACAAAGCTGTAAAGCCTATAGGCACAGAGTAAAGATGTCTCCTGCCTACTCATCTGTGGTTCTCCAAGCCTACTTGGAGCAAGGAGGAGCACACCTTTCTGCTCCCCTTAAGTTATTTGGGTTCATGTGACCAGATCTCCGAAACGAGTTGTAAGCAGAAGAGGCTTAGGATGCCTCCAGGCTGAAGCACTTAATTTCTAGAACAAGACCCTTCAGTGCTCTCTTTCCTCGACCTGGGCATCTTGGAGGAGGCCTCATGCTCTGGTGGTGGAACTGCATAGGCAGCCCGAATTGCCAAATCCCCTGGACCTACAGTATGAGCTGTGTGAAGACAGTGAGATTGGGCGTGCTCACCGCAGCTGAGCCTCGCTTAGCCTATTTACAAGGATTCAAGCAGGGACATCAGTGTGTGGTGGCCTCCTCGCGGGTGGTGGCAACGTGGGGAGCACCTATCACCACTTGGCCTCAACTCCTGCAATAGGAAATAGGGTCCCAAGTGGTCACATATTCTTGTTTTTCAGGAGAGGCTAGAAATTAAAATTTTTATTTCAAATCTGAAAACTTTTCTTGGGAATTAAATAAAAAGAATTTTAAACCTTGAGCGAGTTAAAAAAAATCCTGCTTGCAGGTTAGATATGCCCAGAGGCCACCTCTGGCCTACATGACCAAACCTAACCCCTGTATCCTGGCATTTAGAGCCTGTCATGGTTTGACTCTGACTGGCCCCTCCTACAGCTTCCAAACCCTGACCCTGAGTTCTGGCCATACTGGGCCAATGATGGGACACTTACCTGGAGCTTCCATCCACGGGAACTTTGGGCACAGATACTACTTGGCATACGGTGGTGGCTTGATTGCTCAAGATTTTATCTGTGGTCACCTGGGAAAATGTCCCAGTGGAAGACCACCCCGTGGCAGGTGCAATGATTCAGGCATTCAAAAGATATGAGGTTGCAGGGACAATACTTATAAAGGCAGCAGAGTTGGTTGGTACCTCCCCTCTGTTAAGACAACTCAAACATTTTTACTTTGTTGAGAATTGAGTCTAATTTGTATTCCCACCCTGTGGAAGGGTAATGAGAGACAAGGGGCTCTTAATAAGCCCTTAATGGTGAGGTGTGAGAACCAGCCATCATGTGGCTCACAAAGAGGCCCCTATCCCTTGAGGGGAAGAGAAGACTCTGCTGAAAAGCAGATCAAGGATCTGATTGTCAGAGTCCTAGCCTTCTAGACATGTTTGTATGCTGCTCAGTCAAGGAAAGTCTGCTATACAAAGGTTAGGGCCTTGATGGGAAAAAATCTGAAACTCTGAAGCAGGGGACAAGGATAGCAGAAGATATTAACCCTGCAACCCTCCTCAAAACCCTCTGGCTTTCAGATACGGCCTACCATTCTCAAGAAAGGTCCAGAACTTCTGCTGTGCTGAAAGATGCTGCAGAGGCACCTCCATAAGGTAACAGGAGCCTCCTTCAGCACCTGACTCACCCTCGCTTCTGGCTGCCAGGCTGTTATATAGGGATTCAGTTCTAGCATAATCTAGCTTGGGAGCATTCTGGGCCTGATAAGCAAGAAATAAACTATCCAAGAGTAACAAGAATGAGCTAACATGTACTGTTGGAACAGGGGAGTAGATTTGATTTGTGTTGATTAAGGAGTCGTCATATAAGACTGCATGAACAGAACTTATTGACTTGAGAACATGTTGGGTGTAGAGACAAAGTGACTCCAGCTTGGATACTAATCTGCCATGTTGACTTCTGATTAGCCCCAGTCCCATGAATGTTTCCTGATTCCTACCTTATCTACTGTTCCCCGTGCAAGAGCATGTCAACCTTGATGATGTTATCACACCAAGTAGAGGCTATGATGCACGCAGCGCTGTTGCCTGTTCTAGAAGACTGCCTTTAATTGTCTTCCACAGAGCACTTACCCTTTCCCTGTGGCATATAAGCCCTAGATCTTGGTATTAACAGCACAGAGATCTGCTTGTCTTGTGGCTGCCTGAGACCATGCTTCTGTCTGTAAGTTCCCCCAATAAAACTGAATCTGTCTGCCTTATTCTTTGGTTTCTCTACTCCTTCAGCATTTGGGAGTCTTATTGCATATATGACCCTTTCATGGAACATTAGGGGACACGGGATTTAACAATCCAGCAAGGTCCCCAGAATATGCACAGGAAAAAATGATGGCTGATTCTTGGTGATGTGAAAGTGCCTGAGTCGCCTTGGCAGGTGGCAGAGGAAGGAATAGAGGCTGAGTGGAGTGGGCAGGCTGGAGTGGATTACGCCCACAGGAGGGCCCTGGGGACACATAATTCACCAAAGCCATCAGGAATGCACTGGGGAGAGGGGCACCTGTGTCCCTGAGAAGTGAGAAGTGCTGTGTCCCTGAGAAGTGGTGTCTCTCGTGAGAAGTGCTGTCCCTAAGAAGTGCTGTGTCCCTGAGAAGAGGGGCACCCATGTCCCTGAGAAGTGGTGGCTCTGCTCTCATCTGGGATGAGGGGTCCTGAGTAATAGAGGCCAGCTGGTGGCTCTTACCACCAGAAGCAAGGGGGCTGCTGTTACTAAAATGACTGGTAAGGTCAGTGGGAAAGCCACAGGGACTGGATCTGTGGGAAAGTGTAGATAGAGAAAGATGGCCACAGGGGTGCCGCTTAGCACTGATGGCCAATAATAGAAAAAGATGGATGCTCCTACCACACAATACCATTCAGCAGTAGAAAGGAGCACACTATTGACACTAGAAACAATTTGGGTGGATTTCAAGGACATTACATCAAATAGGAAAAGTCAGTCCCGAAAGGTTACATACTGCATGATTCAATTTATATAACATTCTTATTATGACAGAATTATAGAAATGCAGAACAGATTAGGAGTTGCCAGGGGTTAGAAATGGTGGGAGTGGGAGGATGGTGAATATGACTTCCTTGAGGAAGATCTTTGTGGTGATGAGATAGTTCTGATGTTGATTAGGGTGTGGTTACAAAAATCTACACATATGACAAGATGGATGTATAGAACTACACATCCAAATTGCACCCATGTCAATTTCCTGATTTTGATATTGTACTAGAGGTACACGAGTTGTAACTATTGGGGGAAACTGGGTAAAGAGTATGTAGGACCACTCTGCTATTTTTGAAACTTCATGTGACTCTATAATCCTCACAAAATAAAACTTAATAAAAGACAAGAATGGGGAAGGGCTTACAGAAGCCCCTCCAGTAAAACATAACAATCAGTTGCTCAGTTATCATTCGGGAGCCAATTTTCAGATCTGGAACCTACTGAAGCGGTGGCCAAGTTCTCTTCAATATGGTAAGTGTAGACCATGATGATTCCCCTAGTCCTTCCCCAAAGGGACTGACAGCAAGTCATACAGGTGACTGTCCTCTGGAGAAAGGAGAATAACCAGACATTTTGAGGATGATTAGGCACAGAGTCTGAGATGGCATGATTTCTGGAGACTCAGTGTCATCAAGACTCCCTTGTTAGAGGAGGGGCAGATAGGAATTGGGTAGTTAACAGAATTCTGGCTAAAGTCTGGTTTACACTGGGCCCACTGGTTCTGCAGAAACACCCAGTGGCCCATTCCCCAGTCTTAGAGTGAATAATTGGAATTAATACACTTGGCAGTTTGCGGAACCCCACATTTGGGTTCTTGGCTTCTGAGATAAGAAGGAAGAAGTGAAAACTTCTGAAACGATCCCCTTCCTGGCCAAGATTACCTTGAACACAATATCACATCTCCGGTAGGGGGTGGAGGATGGTGAAGATTAGTGACATCACTAAAAATGGAACAGAGACAGTGTTCTTATCATGTCTCCATTTGATCTGAAAGCCTGGCCCCTGCAGAGATAGAGGAAGATGACCTTAGGCCACTGCAGGCTCCATCAGGTAGCAGCCTTGATTGGAGGCAATGTGCGGAACGCAGCATCACTGCTGGAACAGATTAGAGTTCTCAGGAAGGAAGTACACAACCATAAACTTAGGAAATGTGTTCCTCTCCATTTCTATTAGAAAAGGGGATAAGAAACAGCTCACATTCACATGGAACAGACAGCAAGACTTATTTATAGCTCTGTCACTCTGAGCTCTACAACTTTGGAGATCCTGGCCCCCAAAGACACACACTCTTGCTAGGACACACAGCAAGAATCCCATTGAAATTACAAGTTATGGCCACCCACAAGGCACATTTTGCAGAATAAATTTCTAGGGAGAAAAACCAAGAAATTAAAGCCTGCCCCAAAGGCAATCTCCAAAAAAGTGGAGTCACAATAGTGGCTGGGGGGATGAATGTTGGTCGGTAGGAAGAGGTAGGGTTGTCTTTATACAAGGGGGCAGGGGAGAAGGCTTGTGAGCCCTGGTAATCCCTTGGGTGTCTGCTGGTGCTCCCTGGCCCCACAGACACTGTGAAGGAATGCAAACAGTACTCCTGGCTTGAGAAGGGTATGAACAGCAAGGGTTTACCAGTCTCCCTTCCCAGAACTAGGGGTTTATTCTATGACATACTGGGAGGGAAGTCCTATCTGAGACTCAGGGCATTTAAGAAAGCAGAGGAGGAAGGTGGGAGGATGAGGCGGGGTGAGGTCAATAAAGGAACTGGAGCTTGCTTCCTGTGCTGAGCTTCAGGAAGGGAGGCCATGGGGGCTCTAGAGGTGCAGTTTCCCAAGCCCATGTGCAGAGGTAAAGCAGGGCAGCATGCTGGGTGCCAGTGAGTGGATGTTCTGAAAAGGAGAAAGGTGTTCAAAATTGGGAGTGGAGGGAGACTGTGTTGTACCAAAGAAGGAGGAAGAGGGAGAGGGGAAACAAGAACTCAC
Organism: Aotus nancymaae; assembly: GCF_030222135.1. NCBI lineage: Eukaryota > Metazoa > Chordata > Mammalia > Primates > Aotidae > Aotus > Aotus nancymaae. The sequence continues at coordinate 26,543,489 of NW_026988467.1, forward strand.
AAGAGGAGGCGATGGGAGGGGAATCCATTTGAGGTCCACGTGGGTCGGACAGCAATGGCGTTTTCTCATCCCTTTCCAGTGACTTGCTGTGTGGTCTTGTTCACTTCTGCACCACAGGGCCTCAGTTTCCCCATCTGGTTGGTTAGTCCTAAGTGTGTTGTAAGGGATTATCAGGCTAATGTGTGCAAAGAACCTAGAATAAGACCATGAGAGCTCAAAATACAGCAGCAATCATTGGGACTCTGACCCCTGTGGACCTGGCTGAGCCTGCAGGTAGGGAATGTCTCCATCCTGGAAAACCCACCCTGGCCAGCAGTGAACTGCAGTCTCCGCTGGATCTCCTCCCTGGGGGCTGCAGTGGCTCCACCTGCTCCTCCCCCTCCCCTCCCTATCCCTGTTCTTCTCCCACTTAACAAACAGCTTCACTTAAAAAGCCATCTGGGAGGATGGATGGCACAAGGCACAATTTGCAGAATAAGTTTCCAGGGAGAAAAGCCAAGAAATTAAAGGCATAGCACTTACGATTCTAAACTCATTAGGCCCCATGACTCTGACTGCTGGAGAATTGTATTTCTGAATTATGAATGCATCCCTCACCACCCCCCACCATGGCCCAGTGTTCTAGGCTTTGTCCCATTTGTCTTCCAGGGGGCCTGCTCCCCTCGTCTCCAGTTGCTTCCCCGCCTCGGAGTAAACTCTATCATCTTTCACCAGGATGAGCTGCATCTGGGCTTTCCTCATCTAAGTCTCTTCTCCTGTGTAGTCGCCGACCCACCTCCAGTGGCTCTTGCCTCTCCATACAGGAGGGGAGGACATAATGTGTGCAAAGCACTGAGCAGAACACATATTATCATACTCAGGAGGAGGAGGGGCTGGGTGTGACACCCTTGAGCAATCTAACATGCAAAATTGCTGTCGTTTTAAAAACCGAAGACCCTGAGATCCAATGATTCAATTATCCTAAGATTAGAAGTCTTTAAAATTTTAAGGCTTTAAGAAGTGATTTTGTATTCTATTAATTCTACTCACCTAAGGCTTATTAGTAAGGTGAAGCTGTGTGCTTTGAAGAAATCTACTAGGAACCTTCATCCCACTGGTGGTGCTCATCTCAGTCCTGCACTGTATGATGTCTGGGGAATATTTATCCCTGACCCTCTGTGACTTTAAGTCTTCCATCTTTATTCCCACCAGCCCTCTGTTCCACTGGAGACCACTTCTCCTAATCCCGGCCTTACCTATAGAATCCTTTGTCCCCAGCCACACCTGACTCCTCAGTGTTTCTAAACCTTCTGCACTCCTGGTTGATAAGGTTTGGCTGTGTCTCCACCCAAATCTCATCTTGAGTTGTAGCTCCCATAATCCCCATGTGTCATGGGAGGGACCCAGTGGGAGGTAATTGAATCATGGGGGCAGGTTTTTCCCATGCTGTTCTTGTGATGGTGATTAAGTCTCATGAGATCTGATGGTTTTATAAAGAGCAGTTCCCCTGCACACGCTCTCTTGCCTGCTGCCATGTAAGACGTGCCTTTGCTTCTTCTTTGCCTTCCACCATGATTGTGAGGCCTCCCCAGCCATGTGGAATGTGAATCCATTAAACCTCTTTTTCTTTATAAATTGCCCAGGTCTTGGGTATTTCTTCATAGCAGTATGAAAACGGATGAATACAAGCTTTTTCTGCCTTCACCCCTCAGCACTGAATCCACAGCTACCCACTGAAATCTCACCTCCAAGATCTAGATTGAAAGCAGAACTTCTCAGAGGCTTAGTTCACCTCCCAACTGAAATAAACAATAATCGATGCCCTGCTTGGTGTTTCCAGTAATCACAAATATAGCAGCAACTATATCAAGTTTGACTCATTATTATTGCTGGGGAGGAAACTTCTGACCTTCATTTGGTACCAGACCAATGTGTAGTGCCCTTCTAAGACCTTGTTCTACTCTCCAAGGAAAGAAGAGATTGGTCAGAGGTGGACACTCGCTGGGCCACCATCACAAGCAGACAGGGTCAATGCATGGAAGGTGATGGTGGCCAATCCAGCTCTCTCCCTTCCACACCTCTCTGTCCACCACCTGCAACCAGGAGGCAAGTCAGCTCTGCAGATCCAGCCAAGGTGAAGCCAGGGTGGGAGGAAGCAGGAAGTCTCACTCAAGTGTCCCTTGGACCTCTGATCATGGTGCAGTTGGCAACAGGAAAACCACGCTAGAGATTCATTGAAGGGTCCATCTGATGCAGGAAACTGGTCATAGGTAGGAGAGGGATGAGCTGAAGAGCCAGATGGATGATGAGGCCACCCGGAACACAGAAGTGTGTGTTCCACCCAGAACACAGCACAGTAGTGGAAAGCAGCTGTCATTCCTAGGACTGAAAGGACACAGACAAGGTGGCATGCCTGGACCCCAGAAGCTGGAATTATCAGGTGGGAGCCAGAGCCATGGTGGAAGGAGAATGTCCAGAGAGCTTGGAACCATGGAGACAGTGGCTGTGCAATGTGAGCTGGAACCACAGAGGAGAGGCAGCTGCTGCTAAAAATGCCACCTGAAGCAGGAAGGCAGCATGCTACTTCAGCATCCCTCCCACCTTAATCTATCAGGAGACCAGAAGGCTGAGGAGTCTGGAGAGCCTAGATTCCTGAGACATGAGGCATGGAAAGGGGAATAAATGAACTGGAGAGCAGGTGGTCCACTGGTGGGCATAAGGTTTGAGCTGGGAACTACCAGAGGCCCCCAAATGGTGGTTGTGGCAACCACCTCAGGTATTTACATAGCTATTAATAAGACTTCTTAAAAATCAGTCAAGGGTCAATCAGAGAAGCAGAAATGCTCTAAGTGTGGTAGAAAAAAAGGTGAGTTTGTCCAAATGGCCCTTGCCTTGGTTGGGTGCTACCACTGAATAAAAACCATGAGAATGTGTGACAGGGAAGAAGGAACCAAAATTTCCCAGGCCCTGCTTTTTCCCATAAAAGTACTTTAAAAATGAGATTTGTTTTTATTTTTAATTTACATGTTACGTTTTTGGACAGATTGTTAGGGTCAGCCATTTTTAATGATCTCGGATGACCAAAGCAGCCTTGAGAGAGTTCGCTGTCCTGCTTCTGACTTTACTTGTGGTAGGACCATGTTCATTTTAATATCAAAGGGGGGAAAATCTTGTAAAAAAAAAAAAGCAGCGACAAAAACCCAGTCTCATTTTGAGCATTCCAGTATCTGTTTTTGTGAATGTACTTAGCCATTCTGCAAATAGTTGGTTTGTATGAGATGGTGAAAAAGACCAAAGATAAAACAGGTAGTGTGTTTTCTCAGGCGGTTCAAAGGGCCCTTTTTGCCTATGAAGTTGCTGCTCGTTTATGTATCTATTTTGGCCTGCTTGATGTATGTGTAAAACTATGTTGTCCAATAATGAAGTGGAATTGTATTTTGCTGAGTTGTTCTCACAGAAAAAGAAAAGGAAAAGGTGTTTTTGTTTTTAAGAGAGGCTAGATCTTATGTAATTGTGGGGATGGAGGAGCAAGCTGCGGAGGCTGTTTGCTGCCTCTCGCTCTAGCGCTGAGGCTGAGGTGCCTGTAGGTCAGCTGGTGGGAAGGCATGAAGGACTTGGATGTGGACATAAGTGGGGACGAAGTGAAATCTAAGGATAACATAGAACCCGTGAGCTGGGACCCACGCAGACACCTTGGAACCTTTGTTTGTCCCTCACTCCTTCTACCTTGATGTGTGGCCTGCAGGGAGGTCGACACCGCTTGCCAAAGAGCTCCACATGTGCCTGGTCCAGGACCTGGGGAGGCTGAAGGAAGAGAGCTGGTGAGAGATGGAGAAACCCTCTACCATGTGTCCATGCCAACATGGCGGACCAGCAGACCAAGCCGCCCCATGCCTGCTGCCCAGCTATGACCTTCAGAGGGCAACAGGCACAGATGCTGCGTCTCTCCTGCCTTCCAAACGTGTGCATAGCATTTCCTGTGGACAGGGGACAGGGCCAACTGGAAACCATGTGGGGAAGAGAATTTGAGAAACGTGGTCCTGACGAGCTTAGCTGACACAGCATGAAGCCACCACAGAGTGATCCCCGATGTCCACTCTGCCCTTTCTCCTTGGAGTAGAGCTGCTTCCCCGTGAAGCTCTGAAAGAGAAGGGAGGGCTGGGAGTGTGGATTGTCAAGTGGGATCCAGACATTTCTGAGATCTGGCTGGAATCCCCCGCAATACCCTGGAAACCAGCTGTTTACAGTGATGCTCAGTGTTTCAGCATTTGGACCATCTGGGGAGGTGCCTGGCATTGCTCAAGATGACTTAAGCCAACACCCGGCGTGGGGAGAGGCACGTGCTGGTCCATCTTCCTAGCTCCCTGATGATTCCAATCCAGGGTGGAGAACCATGGGTCTAAGACACCCACATTTCACCCAGGTCCCCTGACGGTTTATGGTTTATGGGGGAGTCTGTGATTATTTCACACTGAGATATGAGGAAAGATCAAGTGTGGGCATGCTGATACCCTGAAAGAGTTAATAGGTCTTCATTCTCAGGCAGCTCCATGTATTTTGCAGAAATAAGTAGCACAGGCCAATAAGCAGTAAGACCGGCTTGTGCTGTGACAGCCTCGCTTGTGCTATGACATCCTCAGAGGCTGTGGGGCCCTGGCTCTGAGGACACGGCAGGGGGAAGACGTCCTGAGGAGCCCGTAGGTGCTGGGTGAAGAGGGCGGGGCACAGCAGAGATTGCCTGTGGGGTCACAGGAGGCTTAGAGATCCCCTGTTGCCCCTCGGCATTCCCTAAACAGACCTGCAAAGGAGGACCAGGAGCAGGCAGACACCCAGGACTCATCCCTGCCAGCTGCAGGTGGGCACCTAGGTCTACACCTTCTGGGAGCCAAGGCCAGCAGAACAGGAGGGGCAGGCCTGGGCCCACTGCCCTCACTTCCCTCTGACCACAGCACCCCATAATGGCCCTGCCTTTAGTGCAGTGACAGGGCTGGGCCATGCCTGCAGGTGCCACCTCAAAGCTCCCAGGTGCTCCTAGTGTGCCGCCTGGTGAGGACACTGCTCTAAAGCCAGGTTTTGGGCTGCATAAACCAGGGACCGGGGTGGGTAGGTCCCCAGTATCCCCTCCCCTCTATGCCTCCAGAAGCTCAGTGGCTCTGCTAGAAACTCACTGTAGAATCCCCTACTCCTCCCAGCAGGATGTGCTCTTCGATGTGTTAGGGAGTGTTGACTGAGCACCTACTACATGTGGGGCCATGCATAAGGGGGCTGTGTGTGTCTGTGTGTGCATCTGTGTGTGTGTGTGTCTCTGTGTGTGTGTCTGTGCATCTGTGTGTGTGTGTGTGTGTGTGTGTGTGTGTGAGAGAGAGAGAGAGAGATAGAGAGATCCAGGTTCTTACCTGATTCCACAAGGACTCAGATGCCTAACATCTCCTGTGGGGTCCCTCAAGCCTCACCCTAACCACTCCATCTGCCCCAGAAGACCTAGAGGGCCTCCTTCCTCACCACCATAGCAAAATCCCAGCAATGAGTTCCCTGACTCAGCTTGGGTCCCGTGCCTGGCAGGGATCCACGGCCGATGGAAGGCCTTGCCTGGCTGTGCCCGGACCTGCCCCACAGAATCACATGAACTGAGCAGGGTTGGGAGGGACAGTTCCCAAAGAAAGATGGGGGTTCTGACACCAAGAGGAACGGGGGCTGCTGGGCAGAAGGACAGCGGGGCCCTGCAGGGCACTCAGGGTGGCCAGTCGCTCCAGGGAGCAGACAGGGCCAGGGAAGGCCCACCAGGCCCTAGTGCTGCAAGGATGGCTTGGACACAGGTGGCAGCTGGCGTCTGTGGGTTTCAGGATCCAGGACCGGCCTTGGCCACGTGGGCAGAGGGTCGGGAAACTGGGACCAAGCACTGCTGTATGCTGTAGGCCAACAGGACACCCAAGGCCCCGTGAGGCCTGACTGGGGTTAGGGCTTTGTGTGTCAGGGAGAGGCATCTGCAGGGAAGTGGGGTCTGGGCATGAGGACTCTGGGCCTGCACTGCCTACCCCTCAGAGCCTCAGCTCTCTCCAAGAGAAGGAGCAGAGGGAACTGAAGGCCTGTGAGCCATCACACGCTCTGTCCTGGGTCCTTCCAGGCTCGCTCCATGGCATCCGTTTTCAACCCCAGCAGCTGAGGTTTCTAAATCTGAAGGTGCCTGGCCAAGCCTGGGCTCCGCTCATCTCCATGGGCAGGATCTTGGTGGTGAACGAAGGCTGATCTAAAAGAAGACTGAGTCCTCTGCCCTGGGGGACCTGAAGGGATGGGACAGGTGGCTTCCACCTGCACAAGGGGAATGAGAGTCACAGAACCCAGGGGCCGACACCCTACCTAGGCTCAGATCGACCGGGCTCTGGATGCTGGAGCCTGGCTGAGGGGCCTCTGCTCAGGCCAGCCATCCCAGCCAGCCGTTACCGTGGCAACCAGAACCCTCTGGCTGGGATTGAGCCCTGCGCCCACCCGGGCCCTGACACTGGGAAGGGACAGGCTGAGGGCTGGCTTTCCTGCCTGAGGCATGTGCCCTAACATAGGCCATGATGGGCAGGGGAACCAGGTGATTGGCCTGGCCTGAGCAGATCAGCCAGGCTGCCAGATCCATAACCAGGTGATGTGGGGGGCTCATTACAAACCCCAGAGTTCCTCCTCTCCCCTGCTTGTTTTTAATCAAAATCTGGGAGGGATTAGCTCAGGGAGATGTGGGTGCATTTTCTCAGCCTGTGGAGCTGAAGGCACCGCCTTCCTCTGAGATGTCAGAACTGGGCTCAGGGCAGGGTCAGATCAAGCCTGTGCACTGGAGTGGGTGGGCTCTAACGCCTGCAGGAGGCCAGGGCCTGCAAGGGGAGGACTCCTGGGCTGGAGTCCCAGTATCAGAGGCCTGGCTGCTCCCTGGCTCAGCCCTGCTTCTGTTCTGGAGGCTGAATAGAACCCTTCCCTGGTTCCTCCCCGGCTGCCCTGTACTGATCCCTCCACAGGGAGAGTCAGGTAAGGCTCAGGCTTTGGGGGCATCAGACCCGGGGTTGCTTCTGCCTCCTCCCCCTCCTCACATTCTCCACTCAGCACACACTGCCCCCAGGCCTTCTTTAGTTCCTCCAACGCACTACTTCCCGCCCCAGGGCCTTTGCGCATGCTGTCCTTCCCCCTAGACCACTCTGCCCTGCCCCTACTCTTCACGTAGCTCTTCTTCAGGCCTCAACTTAAATATCTGCTCCTAACATCACCCCCTATCTGAGTTAGTCCCCCTCATTATCCTCCCACAGACTCGTATGTGGCACACTTGGAGACATCTGAGGTCTAATTACACACTTGCCTGTGTGCCTCTTCCTTGAAAGACCATGTCCCCTCCTGACTGTGAGCCCCAGGAGGATGCCACCTTGTCTGAGTTGTTTATTTCTCACTCCTGCCCCCAGCACGTGCCCGGCACATAGGAGGGAAGAGGTAAGCTCAGCTTACCTGCTTGTCCTGGGTGAATACGTGGAGCTTTCAGAACGGAAAGAGTGAACCATGCAGAAGCCCGTGTCTCTTTAAATCGGGCAGAAAGAACTGAGAGTGTTGTTAATTATTTTTATTTGGGGGATGTTGGTTTTCATTTTATTTTCTCTTTTAATAACTCACACTGCATAATTAGCTGGTAATTACAGCTTCCATCTCTGGTTTCTGGCTCCCTGACTCGGGCTCAGAGGATGGGAACCGTTTCATATTTAATCAGTATTTGAGCCAGAACGCTCTCGGGGGAGCAAGCTCATGGGGTGTGGAGTTTGATTCTCAGTGATGTTAATTAGAACAGTAAAACAGCCTGAGCTCAGAAAGGGGCTTCTGTGGGCCCCAGTGACAAGACGAGAGGCCACACCCCTGCTCACCGCACCCCCTTGGCCCATCCCTGCACAGGGCTGGGGCAGAACTTGCTGTCCCTCCTGTTTCTGGGGTGCCTCTGCCAACCTGCCCAGGGAGGCAGGACAGCCACTGATGGGCACAGGGGGAATCAGCTGCCTCACCTGTAAGTCCTCCTCAGGAGCTTTCTGGAAGACCCAGGTGGTGAAAGGAGCAGGGGGAATTATAGGGAGAGATTAGGGGCATTTCTAGACAGTTGGCCCTATCTCCTCTCCAGTAGGGACAGGATTTTCCTTAATCGACCACCATTCTCTGTTCTCACCTGGCTGCCTGTGTTGGCTCCAGCCACTGTCCTCCAGCCTCTCCCAGGGAGGGAGCCCCGCCCTCCAGCCGCCCCCAAGGGAGGGAGCCCCGCCCTCCCGCTGCCCCCAAGGGAAGGAGACCCGCCCTCCTGCCGCCCCCAGGGAGGGAGCCCTGTCCTCTTTGAGCTCAAAGTACCCCTGTACTGAGACCAGAGGAACACAAGAGCTTGCTACAGAGCAGAGGTTAGAGCCTCATCTTCATTTGGGGACCAGTGATCCTTCCCCACCCCTGGCTGCAGTTCCAAGGTTTCCTTTTATTAATAATTCTAAATTTATTCATGGGAAGAGCAGGAAGCATAACCCCAAATGGCTCCTGGGTACATAGGTTGTGGTGCTTACCTGCTTGTCCTTCCAGAGAGGAGAAAAGCTCTTCTCTCTGGGGGTTGGGGGCTGGACCCTGGGGCATGCTTGTCAGCTTTTCAACAGCAGGGCCATGGGTGGGCGCACGCAGGTTGGGGGCAGGAATGGTCAGGGGCAGAGGGAACAGCTGTGCAAAGTGGGTCAGTGTGACCAAGCAGATAGTGGGGGAGGGGTGACTGCGGAGGGACCTTGGGAGCTACACGGAGAAGTTTGGGCTTTACCCTGAGTGCCGTGGGGAGCCCTGGAGGGCAGGAGGCCTTGGGGATACTGGGCGGGACGTGCATTTTAGAAAGATGAGAGCTGCTGCATGAGGGTGGGCTGCAGCAGGAGAGATGGAGCAGGACCAGTTGCAGGAGGCTGTTGCCTCACCCAGGCCGGACATGATGGTCCCTGCAGCAGATAAAGACAGCTGGGATGCAGAGAGGGCCTGGTGTGCAGAGAGATTGGGGTTGGGAGGAGGGAGAGGCTGAGGAGACAGGATGTGACCATCATTAGATGTAGATATGAGAGAGAGGGTGGTAGGGGGTGTGGTGACCAGATCTTCAGCCGGGGAGACGGCAAGGCGGTCAGCAGGGCCACTTGGAGGCCTCTTAACTATCAACCCACTCATCTCCTGAAAGGCCCAGTCTGGGGCCCAGGAAACAAGAGCAGCCCGAGGAGTCACACCGAGTCTCATTACTCTTGATAGGGGTACCTGCAAAACCTCCTTGGTGACCTGGAAACTGCTTAGGGGCTTCTGGGCTCCCTCCTTCCTCCCACCCACATATGGCAAAGAAAAAACTCCTCTGAACACAAAAGTTTGGCTGGAAGTAAACAAATCAGTGACGGTGATGTGCTGGGACTTTATTAATTACTCGCCCTGAATACGTTCAAACCCAGGCCTTTAATTTAGATTTATTGGGATAATTCAGATTTATAAGACCAGCTATTATGCATTAAGTACATAAAATGCCAATTGGTTTTCATAGGAGATATTTATTGAAGGATAAAAAGGAGAATATGTAAAATCTAATTGCCCTTGAGTTTTCGCTTCAGAGCTGACAGGGAAGTACAGGAGTAGGGCCAATCTCCCCACCCCACAGATGCTCTCACTGCCGTGGATAGCAATTTGCCCTCTCCTTGCTGTTTATTTAAATAAAAACCAGACATCACATCACGAAGAGGACCTGACCACAGTGGAAGTTGCTGTCTGGGCTGTGGCTGAACCAGTGTGAGGGTGAAAGGACAAGTGGGGTCAGGGACGCGTGGTGGAGCGAGCACTGGATCGGGAGTCCGGAGCCCTGGGCTGTGGTCTCTGCTCTGATTCTGGCTCCTCCGGGCAGATCCATGAACTGGGAGGGGCTGCGACTCGGTGTTCTGGATGTCATCTCCAGCTCTGGAGTGTGAAGGATCTGGACAGGTGTCCCAGCCCTAATGGTGGATGGTCGCTCCGTCCTTCCCAGCTGTTGCATGACAAGGCAGAGCAGCTCAGGGAGCACCGTGTCTGGCAGCCTCCCTCCAGTGGGGTCCGGCCCCCACCACAGGACTGTGTGGACAAAGAGAATGAGAGCTTGAAGGCCAGGTTCTGAGCTGGGCTCATGGTCTGGTTGGTGAGACACGATGCCCAGCCAGCTGGGATCCAGGTCCGAAATCCAGGAACTGGATTTGAAAGAGGCTGGCAGGCTGTGAAAATGTCTGGGAGCCTCCATGAGGAAGGACGTTGGTGGTCATTACTCTAACCTCCTTCTTTTCCAGAGGCTTTTGCACAAAGCCCCACGGCCTGGTAGTGACAAGTGGAGAGACCTGGGATCTCCAGCCAGCTCTGCCTTCGAGCAGCAGTTTGACAAAGCACCTCAGGGTGAATGTTGATCTCTGCCAGCAGCTTCTCCCCAGGCTGTCTCCGGGAGCCCAGGACAGTCACTTATGCCCACCCCCAGCCCTTCTTTCTTTGGTCTCCAGGAATTGACTGTGCTGAACCAGCCATTGCTTGGGATTCATGGACAGGAGCAGCCCCAGCAGGGTGGGGGAGGAGGAAAGTCTGCCTCCCAGGACTGCTTCCATGACAGCAACAATGACAGCCATAGCCAGTTTTAATATTCACAGAGAACCACTTTCTGTAGACCGTCTCCTCTAACCCTCGTGACAGCTGTCTGAGCAGGGTACTATGGTCCCACCCAGATCCCGAGAAGGTCTCAGAATGAGTAAGCACCCTGGCCAAGGTCACACAGCTAGAAAGAGGTAGAGTGTGGCTGTGTTCCTGATCTGCTAGCCCCAGCCCTTTCCCCAGCCCAGGCTGCCTCTCTAACTGGTCTGCCTGCAGCATCTCTCTGTTACTTGCAAGAATGAGTCTTACCCCTACCTGTGGGTGCTAATCACCATTCCCAGTCTGACCCTTTCAGCCTCTTCACCTGCCTTCCTCTTCCATCACTCCCACACTCAACAACAAATCATTCCCCAGACAAGCCCTGGGGTTTCAGTAAAGGAGTCATCAATGCCACCATAATGGTCCAGTGAGCAGCCACGTGGTCTCATTTAAATAATTTTGATGCCACTGCATCTCAGGCACTACCAGACTCCCATTTTCCACTGGTAATTGGGTCCTCACTGCACATCAGACAACCGATGCCCAAATCCCATCCCTGATGGTTTGTTTCCTGGGATCACTCCTACTGGCAAGTGCTGTAGCTGTCAGGGTTCATTTAAAGAAAATCTGAGGAAAAAAAAAAGACTTTGAACTTGGCAGACTGATTCAGGGAACTCCCTATAACTCTCTTAAAAGAGCTGAAAGAGAAAGGTGAGACAACCCCGGGATCAGTGACTTGGGAGGCGCTGTCGCCCCTAGGGCTGGAGGCACAACCAGCAGGAGATGATGCCACGGGCTCAGGACTCTGCGTCCTGCTGACTCTGGCCAGGCTGGTTTGCGCCACTGCTGCTGGTGTAATCCATCACTGGGCCCACCACTGCCAGAGCCACCCACCTCCTGGGTAGCTGCAGGTGGCCGCTGTAGCTGCTGCCAGAGCCACGGAAGAAGCAGGAACTTCTTTCTTTTGCATATGCCAGGAAAAAAGAGAGAAGGAACAGCCAGTGGTACCTCCCTTGCTCCCGCCTTCCTCTGGACGCTCCCATCGGCCGGAGTGAACTGCAAGCCCAGGGCCAGGGAGCCTGGGGAAAAGCCTGCAAGAAATGACAAGAAGGAGAATGAGGTGCACAGTGACTTGGGGTTTGAGCTTTTATGACAAAAAGACACGTGTTTGAAACCCAGCTCTGTGACTCACCAGCTGTGTGACTTTCAGCAAGCACGTGACCTCTCTGAGTCGTGGTTTCTCCATAAGTGAACTGGGGGGTAATAGCATCCACTTCACAGGGTTCATATGAGGATGAGATGAGATCAGGTCAGCAGAAGTGCCCACCACAGAGCCTGGCATGTCATATGCCTATATTTTACTCCATGCCCTTGAACAAGCACCTGGGCCTCTCTGGGCTCTGTTTTCTCATCTGTTAAATGAATGAGGTTAGACTAAAGGCTCCCTGTGGTTTTTCCAGATTTGATGGCTATGAATCAGCCCGAGGTGAAACAGAAAAGGTCGAACTGCCAGGCGAGTCAGAAGGAGGATCTGGCTGCCTGGACGGAGCCCAGGGGAATAACCGAGAGGCAGAAGCGACGATCTGACTGTGCTTGAGTGTTCTGAGTGGTGCATTTTGCTGGAAAGTGTATCCAAATGACAAATGGATCATACTTCAGTGCCCTCAATGTTAGCTCTAACTCTTGGCTAATGCTGCCCCTGGCAAGGGCACCTGTGGTCTCCATTCCCCTTGAGATGCTCACTGCCTGGAGAACAGGAACGTGCCTGGAGCAGCGTGTTCTGTACGTTACACAAAGAGAAGAGAAGCGGCCTCCCCTAATGTCCCTCGTGTAGATTCGGTTTGTAAACTGTCACACCTTCCAGAGGCCAGGGCTCCTGAGCTTTGAGAGTCTGCGTTATGACTCAAGGCTCAGGTTTAGGGGCTGGTTGAGCGGTTAGGGGCCTCATGCTAAGGAGTGTGGAGTTTTTTGAGTCAGGCAGAGATTGGTTTGAGATTCTTCTGACCAGCATCATTTATGAACTTCTCTGAGATTCAGCTTTCTTATTTGTTATATTGGAGGCTGGCTGTGGTAGCTCACACCTGTAACTGAAGCACTTTGGGAGGCTGAGGTGGAAGGATTGCTTGAGGCCAGGAGTTTGAGACCAGCCTTGGCAACATCACTATAACTAGACTAGAGACTGTCTCTACAAAAAATACAAGAATTAGCCAGGCATGGTGGCTCATGCCTGTAGTCCCAGCTACTGGCGAGGCTGAGGCAGAAAATTGCTTGAGTCCAGGAGTGGGAGGTTTCAGTTAGCCATGATCTCACCATTGCACTCCAGTCTGGGCAACACAGCAAGACTTGGTCTCAATAAATTAATAAACAAATAGGAATAATAATAGCTACAGTGTGTGTCCTCTCATATCTTTCCATCCTTTTGATGCCTGGACACCCACCCCTTCTATGTCTTTAGGGCAGCACTCACCACCTGCTCCCCAGACCACACAGTTCTGGCAGGATCACCGGTCACAGCCCTGCCTTATCTGCTGAGATGGGAGTAAAGGGCCCAGGCTGGACCAGTCATGGTGTCTGTGCCCCATACCCATGATGGGTCTAAATGGTCAGCATGTGACTAACCTGATTCCTTTCTGGGATTATAGAGAGCGATACTGAGCGAGAATAACCCTGTCTTCCCTCTAGGGTCACTGAGTGAGATGATGTGAACTTGAAGTTGCCAACTGATGTGATTCTCACTCCTCTCCCTGCCTCCTCTTGAAGTCCAGCAAAAATGGGAGAGAAAGTGCCTCCTACCAAAAGTTCAACAGGCAGAGGCGGCAGGAGGTGAGGAGGGGAGAACGAGCAACCCAGTGGCTGAAGTGGAGTTCCTGAATCCAGCTCGACCTGAAGCTATTTGTCTCTATCTTTTCCACTTCTACAAGCCATTGCATTTCCTATTAGGGGAAACCAGCTTGAGTTGGATCTCTGCATTTTCAACCAAGTACATTCTAACTAACACATGTAATTCTTTATTATGAGGTCAAGATTAAATGAGATAATTTAAGTAAAGGGATTAAAATAGCTCATAGTCCTCGTGCAGTAAACATTAGCTTCTACTATTGCTGCTCTTAGTTACTTGTCCCTTCTATTCGTCTTTGGCCTGTGAGTTTCTGTGACACATGACCTTTGCACCGCTGTTGCCTCTGCCCTAAACACTCCTCTCAGCTCTTCACACAACTTCTCATCATTCAGGTACTAGCACATCTGTTGCCTTTTTTGAGGAGCTCTTCCTGACCATCTGCCTTTGACCTCCTCATCAATCACTCCTTGGGGCACTACCCAATATATTTCCCTCATCACAGATTTCACATGCACTCATTGGTGGTTTGTTCATTGTCTGTCCCCTCCCACCAGACTGTGAGCTCCAAGAGGGCAGGAGACATGTAGATGCTGTCACCTGCATGCCCCCTGTGCTAAACACAATGCATGACATCTGCCAGGCACTAATATCAGTCAGCTATTGCTGTGTAACAAACCATCCCTAAACCCAGTGTTTAAAACAATGGCAATGCACTCTCACTCATGCAGCATGGCTTGGCTGTGGTCAGTGGCTGTAGGGGCTGGGCTTGGCTGGCTGGATCTTCAAGGTGCCGGTTTGCCTGAGCTTGTCTCCTTGCTATGTGCTGGGCTCAAGCCTCCCATGTGTGTTGCTGAGCCAGTACTCAGTACTCCTGTAAACTGCACAGCAGCACTAGTCAGTCTAAGCCTGAATGACATTAGCTACTTGAACCGTCTCTCCACCCTGAGCCAGGCTGCCTTCCCCATCCAGACTCTAACCAGGCTCTGGACCAGTCAAGCCTCACCATCAACAGCCTTTCCATGCCCAGCGCTGGCATGAAACACTGCCCGATTATCCCAGTCTGCTGAATTCTCATGGTGAGGGTGGCCTGAGTGAACAGGAGCTCAAGAGCTGAGAACTCATTTTAAGAGAAAGGACACTCATCTAAGCTCACCTCCTACTCTCTCTCGGGGGTGAGAAAAGGGAGCCTGCCCAGAAATATCATTTTCTGCTAATTTCAAAGTGTACAATTCACTTCTTTGGGCTGTTTTTTCTCTTAATGCATACTGTCTGAAGAGAGCTGGGGGCAGTCCCTTCCCTGAGACCCCAGTCCATGCCCAGTCCTGGGAAGTCAGAGAAACCCCTGCTGCTCCAGCCTCTCCCCTGCAGAGTCCTCTGCTGCCCTCCATCCTCCCCAGCCCTCCCTGTTGGTGGTGCTGTCTCCTCTGCCTCTCCTCTCCTCTCAGTCCTCAGCTTCCTCCAGCTCCCCTCATCTTGGCCTCTCTCTTTGCCTCCTCCTCTTTCAGATCTATCTTGAGAACGATCTGGTTGCTGTGCAAAGATAAGACTTTTTCTGAGAACTTGACCAAAATGAAGCACTGAAGAACTCCTGCCTTGATTCAACCAATTCCTCCTAGGGTGCTTTATGAAGGGATGACTTGGAAGCAGGCTGCAGTGTCTGGGTGTCCATGCCACCCTCATTTTAAAGATTAAAACCACTAACATCTGAGCTTCTCTAATCAGCTTCCAAAAAGTTTTTCCACCCATTAGTACCAACTATTTCATGGGATCCTTTGAGAAGCCTGTGAGTTTGGCTGGACAGATCCTATTATCATTCAATCAGTGGAGACCCAGAAAGGGGAATTAACTAACCCAGAATCAAGGAGAAAGTGAGAGGGAGAATTGCAACAAGAGCCCCTTAACTATGTGACTTCCCACATTGCCCACAGTCTAATGGATGAGAGAAGGTGGGAAGCTAGCGGGGCCCTGTCCCATCAGCTGGCATTTTCCTGGTGCAACCCCTGAGCTTGGAGCAGTTATAGAGATAACCATATGTGTTGAGGATTGGTCCCTGTGTGTTGAGCAGTTTTCAGCACATGGTAGGGCTGCAGAAAACACTACTAAATGAATCGGTGCCTGATGCATCTACAAATGGTAAGGGTGGCCTGGACTAGCAGAAGCTCAGGAGCTCAGAAAGCTTTGTCATGAAAAATAAAATGCACTGGAACTCTCCTCCCACCCTCACCGTCTCTCTGGAGTGGGAGGAGGAATCTGCCCAGAAATGTCACTTCTGCTCATCTGTGAACTGAGCAGCCTCAGCGAGCACTGTATCACCCATCCCTCCCATGTCTTTCCTATGGTCTCCCTCACCCTCAAGGATGATTCTAGGCTGCTGCCCTTCTCAAGCCTCACCCCAGCCTCCTGGGCTCTCGCTTGCTGCCAGTCATCTGCCTCCTCTGATACTGAGGCAATGAGGCCATGAGGAATGCACTCCCTTTCCCTTCATCTGCTTCTTCCCCATCCCAGGGCCAGAGGTGCCTGTCCCTGTGGAAATTCATCCCTCCAGCTAGTTTCTGGAGCCTCTCTCCTTCTGCTTCTGCTGGGGCCAGCTCTCTCCAGCATCCTACCTCTTTCCCTCTCTGACCCTTTTCTTCCGTTCCTCCACCTCAGTCTCCCGAGGCTTCTCTCATCTAAGCTGCCCAAACCTCTCCCCTCCTTGGCCTTAAAACAAATCCTCAGGTGCTCTCCTGGCCCTCAAGCTATTTCTCTCTTTCCTATCATAGCAATATCCTGCCTCCTATCCTCAGGTGACTCCAGCTGCCTGGATATGCCACTCCCATGCCTGCTTCAGCTGAAAACTCTTACTCATCCTTAGGTCCACTGAAAGGTCACCTGTTGGAGGAAACACTGCAACAGATGCCGGTGCCACCCCACCCATGTCCCTTTGGCCATCCTGAGTTGTCCTGCAGGAGTGGGATGTTTCTGGTACACTAACAGCCATTTTCTTCAAATGCTCCCTTCTCTCTTCTCCTTTGCCTGTGGGTTTGCTCTGGCACCACAACATCCAAGTGCAGGGCCCTAAATGCATCCCAGGGACAACTCTTGAACTGTGGGGGACGAGCGTCAGTGGACAAAGGCCCCAGCCTCCCCAGCCACCAGGAGGCTAGTCCTGAGGTGTGCTCGAGGGGGTTCCTCAGGGGTCCCCAGAGGGAGGATCCCAGCTGTCCACACAGCTAACCACTTATGGAGACACTCTCTGTTGGCTTTTCTCCTTTCCCTGCACTCCTTCACTTGTGTTTCCTGGAGTCACAAAATCCTTCCCAACACCTCCAGAAGTTAAGTCCTTGTCTCAGGTCTGTTTTGGGACCCTCACTCCAAGATAGATATCTTTCTTTTCTACCCATGCCCAAGGGAGTTAAGGGCTCCAATGTCTATCTGAACACATCTTATGACAGTTTTCCTCCTGAGCAAGACTGGGCTCCTCAAGACTAAGGGAGAGTTCCTATTTCTCTGTGTCCCCATCATCCAGCAAATAGCTGGTGCACAAATGTTTCTTGAGTGATTGAGAAAGTGAATGTACACATGAATGAATGAATAAAGAGTTGTGCCTCTGGGGTACCTAAGCCAGATGGACAAGTCCTGCAAAACAATTATGGATTTATGCCAGTGTGTCTGGCCCTTTCAAAGCCAGCCTTCTCTGCTCACATGAAAAAGTCTGTAAACTCTACACTCCATTCAACCCCAGGGGCCCTTCCCTTTGTCTCCCCATTCTATTATCCATAATACAATCATCTGCATACTGCCAGGACAGGCTTCTGTTAGGAAAACTTTTCAGACTCAGTAGGAGGTCCTGACTCTAGTTAAATAAAGGTTAAAGAACAGAGGGAATTTCTATGACAATATGACATAAGTCAATGTGCCTCCCAGAGAATGCCACTTCAGAGAGATAGATTTGTCCCAGCTGGACTCCAGGGCTTATTCAAAAGTGCTCAGACAACTGTCTGCTCAGAGCTGATGAGAGCAGCCTAGGGAAATAGTCACTGAGACACATGCATTTACTGAGCCCACGTAGGTGCACTGGAGTTTCCAGCAAAAGGAATCAAATCATCGTAGAGGAATTAAAGTGGCTGCTGCCTGGCTGAGATCACCTGGGTTGTGCAGACCATATAAGGCTTGGATCTCCTGGGGGAGACAAGATACTCTAAGCACAGGTGACATACCCTGGGAACTCTAACTCAATACCTGGTTCAGCAAAAGATCATTCATCAAATGAGAAAACTGAGGCTACAAACACCAGGTCAATGACAGTCCTGAGATTCTAAGCCTAATCCAGACAGCTTCTATTCCACCCATGGCTTCTCTGAAGAGTAAGTAGGGTGGGAATCATGTTGCAAAGATAAACAAAACCTCAGAGCTATTCACAGGTAATGTTCCCCATGGGGAACTAGAAACCCAGAGCCCTGAGATCTAATACTGGCTGCCTTGCTGAGTTGCTTCCTTTCTCTTAGTCTCCCTCCTCATCTGTATAAGAAGGTCATAATCTCTAAGTTTCTTCTACCTCCAGAAAAATATGTTTATCTGGGCCTTAGTTTCCTGTCTTTCAGGCGGGCATAATATTCAACTTGCCCAAATGCTGTGAAGATCATAAAAGGTCCAGAAGCTCCTTGGCAGAGATGTATGAAGTAAGCCCTGGAACAGTATTCTCATGGCTCACCATGTGAAGCAAGGTGATGCTTGGAACACAGCCAGGGCCACTTCTGAACCACCGGAAAGAGCCAAGGGGGAAACTGATGTTAGTTCCCAGACAAGCAGCTCTAGAATCAGGCGAGAGGTTTCAGGCAGGGTTATAGTGTTTGGAATCCCTGGAAAGCTCCTTGTGGAATGAGGGGAGGCATCTTCAAGGCAAAATTTCCTTCACTGTCATGGCAATTGACTTGGAATCACAGATCTCAGGCTGCCTGAGTCCAAGGGAGAGTTGGACGTTCTGGAGTGTGGGCAGAGAACTGGTGGGAGGTGAAGGAATGAGGAGGAAAAATAAAGGAACATAAAGCAGGAGGAGCAGAAAGAGGATGAGACCCTCTCCATAGTGCAAAATGCCAAAGGTGTGTTTTCTAGGGTCAGAAACACCTAAAATCAAATATCCCCATCATTCATGAGTTAAATGATTGAGGAAAACTCACTCACGCTTTCTAGACTTCAATTTTCACGTCTGTGAAATGGGGAATGAG
This sequence comes from Aotus nancymaae, assembly GCF_030222135.1. NCBI lineage: Eukaryota > Metazoa > Chordata > Mammalia > Primates > Aotidae > Aotus > Aotus nancymaae. The sequence goes on from NW_026988467.1 coordinate 26,562,152, forward strand.
AATGGTACCTCTTTCATAAGAATAATGCTGGCAAAGTACATTATATCTGGTCCAGGGAATTTCTAGCAGTGGTAGCAACAGCAGCAGGAATAGTTGTTTCAAATCTACAAAGCTATGTGTTCTTAAGGAGGGGAGGAAGAATCCATATCACTGATAGTGGAGACAGAAGGAGAAAGGGCCATGTTTTCAGAGAGAGGCAGATGGGTTTGCTCAAATGAACAAAACCTGAGGAGGCACAGATATCCAGGCCTTACAAGTGAAAGAATGCAGCTAACAGATTTTATTACGTTAATGAGAGCAAGGATTATTCATGTCAATCTAACAGCAATTATATTAGTGGGAGAACAGTTAAGAATCGATGTTCTAATGGTGGCTGTAATGAGTATTGTAATAAGAAGCTCAAGGCAAATTTTGTCTAGTAGATAAATCAAGAAGAAATTTAAATAGAGAATTATGAGTGAGTCATTGTCTTGTGTGCAAAACAATAAGTGCAAATGTTAGAGCAACAGGAGAGAGGAATTCATATGACTCAGCCTGACTGTGAATGACTTCCCAATGAGGTAAGTAGCCAATCTCACATAATGCTTCGGAGATAAGTGACGTTTCTAAAATTCCACAGAGAGTAGTGGAGCCTGGGCCCAAGTTTGGTTCTATTTTATACCAAAGCCCCACACACTTTTCAAAGTTGACTGACTTCGAGCCTTTGTCTATGACTGTCCCTGGACTCCTTTGCCCAGCAAGACTGGATATGAGAATGGCTCAGAACAAAGGAGTGTGGACAATGGCAGGGAAGGTCTCCTTCAATGGTGATAGACTATGCAGAACAAATAACTGGGAACCATAGTTTGCAAAGTTTACTAGGATTATCTGTAAGATGGCAGGGAAAACCCACACACACTGTAATATGGAAGTTGTAGAATCTTTATATTAAGGAGATTGTTCCTGGAAAGGCCCTTGAGATCATCTGGTGCAACCTCTCATTTTAAAGATGAAGAAAGTGAGACCCAGATGATGAAGGCGACTTGTCCAAGGTCATGGGATGAGCAACTGATAGGAGTCAAGGACCAGACCCAGATTTTTCTGATCCATACATTGTGCTTTCCCCATCATGACCATGATGACAGTCTCTGGATGTTTGTAAATATGAGGCTGTCTAGATAACATGCTATGCAGAAGGAATTTATTGGATCAGGTGACCTGTTATAACCTGTCATGACCTGGGTTCCCCACGTGTCTTGACACCAGTAGCCAGAAGACACCAGGTTTCTGCCTTGGCTTGAACAATGTAGACATCTCCCAGCCCTTCTTCCCTGTGGATGCCTTTGTCCATGGTACTGAAATAGGGTTCTTGTAGATGCATTCCTGTCTTAAGTTCTGTGTTCTGTTCCCACTCTCTGAGAGATGAATGAAAACTAGATGGACTGAGTACTACTGCGGGCTGGAGAGTACATTTTTAAAATCAATCTTATTACATTGTGATCTACAGAGTATAAAAAACTGACACATTTCTAATGTTTAGGGCAAGTTCTTTTGACAAATTTATAATCATGTAGATACACTATTAAGGAAAGTTCCTCCATACCTCTTAGCCGTCAACTTCTCCCCATTGTTCCTTATTCAGTATTGTAATATATTACGGTACAGAACAGGCACCATGGATGGTAAAACCAGGGGAGGGAAACACGAGCATCAGAGAAGTCTTCCTAGGGAGGATGAGCTTTAAGTTGAGACCAAATTGAACAGATGTCAGGCAAACAAGTGGTATAGAAGAGACTCTAGGTCTGTATTTTGGGTTGATACCATTTATGCATCTATTTTTAGCTCCTTACCCTTCTGGAATCACATCTCACTCAGATACTATTATTTTCAAGTCATCCAAGCTCATAACTATGTCTGGGAAATATCAGCTAACCCTTATTCCCAACGACCATGGTTTTATTCTTAAGTGGCTACCCCAAATGAGAAAGGGGAAAAAGCAGCCCCATCCACCCTCCACCCTGGGACACAGGGCATTGAGCTGGTCTGCTGTAAAGTAGAGAAAACCACATCTGCCACCATAGACACAAAAATGTCTTTTGGAAAAGCAATTCCAAAGTGGTTCCTGAGAAATTTAGATGAAAGGTAGTAGATACATAATAATAACATGTATGCATACACCAGAACATGCACATAGCACATTGACATGGCTCCCCATATGCAGGTATGCATTACCACATACATGTATGTACACCCTTTGCCTCACACCAAGTGAATAAACAGACGAAACACTTCATGAAGCAATCCAGCTCTCTAAACTCCATAAACTCAGCTCCAGGTACAAGTAAACCACAGAGACTCAATAAAGCCATAAGTTGTGAGTCAGGGCAGCCACTTGTATTTTGGGGTCCTCAGGTTCCTCAGCTATAAAATAGGAGCTAGAGTGGTTGAGGAGAGGAATTGAATTGGATTGATTGCCTAAGGGCTTTACAAGTATCACTGTAGAGGTTGGGACTTCCTCACCAGTAAAAAGTGAGTAACAGTAGACTCTTTCTTGACAAGTTGCTGGAGGATTACATGTGAAATGTTTAGTGTCAGGCATGACAACTAGAAATTGTTCATCATGGGGAAGTTTATTATTATCAGCTAGGAAGTAGTTCTACCCTTCAACGAACGTGGTGATTGGGAGGAGACCAAGCGCTGGTGCCAGTTCTGCCCTGATAGGCTGTGTAGCTTAGGGAAAATCCCTTCCCCTTTCTGAACCTCAGTTTTCTCATCCGTAAGATGAAATTGATTGGATAGGGTGATGGAAGGCCTATCCAATACTCATAGTTTTTGAACTCAAAGCTCAGCTTGTACTAAACCTGTACCTCTTCTTGCCTTGTGCAAATCTCACCTCTTCTGTTTCCTCCCCATTTGCTTTATCCCAAACTAATAGTGCCATTTAGGGCTTCTGTCATCTGTGCTGGGAAAAGGCCCTTTATCCCTGATGAGCTTTGGCTACTGCCTTGCCAGAGGCATCAGTAAGGGCTCCCAGGGCCACCAATTGAATGATTGTTGTCATAGAAACCCTTGCAACTCTTCAGATATTTTTTCCCTCAACAACTTAGTTGAGGAATAATTGTCATACAAGCAAGCAACTGTGCATATTTAAGTGTAAAATCTAATAATAAAATAAGCACCTTAGACAAGATACTGAGTGTATCTATCATCCACAACAATGTTAGATGTATCCCTTTTTAATCAGCCCTCCCACCTACTCCTCTCTCCCTCACCATTATCCCAAGTCAACCACTGATCTACTTTCTGTCACAAGAGATTAGTTTGCATTTTCTAGAATTGGAATCATATAATATGGCACTCTTTATCTGGCTTCATTCATTCAGTATGATACTTTTGAAATATACCCATATTGTTGAACATATCATTCCTTCATTTTTTATTGCTGAATAGTAGTTTATTGTATGAATAGATCACAATTTGTTTACTCATTGGCCTGTTAAGTTGACGGAGGTTTGAGTTTTTCCAAGTTTTTTTGTTTTTTTTGTTATTGTAAATGAAGCTGCTATGAACATTTGCATGTGTTTGTATGAACATATGCTTTGATTTTCCTTGAGTAAATAACTAGGAGTAAAATAGCTGGATCACATAGTACATGTATGTTTAACCACAAAGTAGCTATATCATTTTATATTCCCACTGGAAGTGTAGGAGAATTCCAATTTTTTCATATTCTCACCAACACTTAGTATGATCAGTCTTTTATATTTTAACCATTAAAATAGGTGAATTTTAGTAGCTCACTGTGGTTTTAATATGCATTTTCCTAATGACTACAGTTGTTGAGCATATTTTCATGTGCTTATTTGCCATTCATAAATCACTTTGATGATATTTGTTGAAAACGTTTGCCTTTAAATTGAGTTGTCTGTTTTCTTATATCAGGTTTTGATTTATATATGAATATATGTCTTTTAGCAGACCCATGATTTACAAATGTTTTCTTACAGTCTGTGGCTTATCTTTACATTCTCTCTAAAAGTGTCTTTCAAAGAGTGGACATTTTTATTTTGATAAAGTCTGATTTATCAGTTTGTTCCTTTATGAATTGTGTTTTTGATGTTATATCTAAGAAATCTTTGCTTAAACCAATCTCATAAAAGCTTTTTCCCTGTGCTTTTCTCAGATGCTTTATAGTTTTAGGTTTTACATTTGGTATGGATCAAAGTTCATCTTTGTTTGTTTGAATATGGATATCCAATGGCCCCAGAACCAGTTTTTAAAGAAAAGCCCTATCTCTTTTGAAAAGAATTATTTTTACATCATTGTAAAAAATCAAGTGTCTGTATATGTGTGAGTCTGTTTCTGGACTCTATTCTATTTCACTGGTCTGTCATTCTTGATGCCAACAGCACAGTGTCTTGATATTGTAGTTTTAGAATAAATTTTGAAATTAAGTACTGCTAGTCTTCCATCTTTGTGTTTAATACTGTCTTAGCTATTCTAGGTCTTACATTTACATATAGATATTAGAATCGCTTTTCTCAGTTTCTGCAAGGTGGACTGCTGAGTTTCTGATTGGGATTGCAGTGAATCTATAGAACAATTAGGCGGAAACTGATAGTGTTTTGTTGTTTCCAGTGTGTAGAACTTCTGTGATATTTTATGTTATTGTAAATGTTATTGTTTTTCTAATTGTTATTTTTGGTTATTTATTGCTAACATATAGAAATACACCTGATATTTGTATATTGCTCTTATAGCAGCTTACTAATCTCTTTCTGTAATTCTAGTAGCTTTGTTTGTATTATAAATTCCATTAGATTTTCCACCTAGGTGTTCATGTTGTATGTGAATAAAGAGTATTATTTCTTTCTATCTGTACTGAATAACTAGATTTTCCTTGTCTGATAGGACTGGTCAGAACCTCTAGTATAATAAATGAATAAAAGTGGTGAGAACAGACATCTGTCTTTTTCCTGATTTTAGGGCAAAATAGTTGCTCTTTCATCATAAATAAGTACGATGTAAGCTATAGTTTTTGTAAATACTCTTTATTAGGTTGAGGAAATGCACTTCTATTTCTAGCTTACAGAGAGTTTTCATTAGGAATGAATGTTGGATGATATCAAATTTTTTTTCTGTAGATATTTTGTAGAGTTTTTTTTTGTTTTTTTGAGTTTGTTAATACGAGGAATCACATTGATCTTCAAATGTTAAACCAACCCTTTATTCCTGGCATAAGTCTCATTTAGTTATGATGTATTACACACTTCATATATTGCTGTATTTTATTTGTTATAATTTTGCTTAGAAAATTGTCATCTATTTTCATAATGAATATTGGTTAGTTTTCTGTTCTTGTTATGCCTTTGTCAAGTTTTGGTATAAGAGAAATACTGGCCACAAAGAGCGAGCTGGGAAGTATTTACTCATCTTTATTCTGGGGGAAGACTTTTTAGAAGATTGCTATTATTTATTTCTTAAATGATTGGCAGAATTTTTCAGGAAAGCCATCTGAGCTGTGATTTTACTTGTGGAAAAGATCTGTAACTACTAAATATAGTTTTAGTAGATTTACTAAAGTTTACTTTAGACTTAAATTTAACAAATTTACTTGAGTTTTTGGTAGATTTACAGCTATTCAAGTTATATATTTATTCCTGAGTGAGCTTCAGTAGTTTATATTTTTCAATGAATTAGTCCGTTTCTTCTAATTTGTCAACCAGATTGGCATAAAGTCTTACAAAATATTATATTATTCTGTGGAATTTGTGCTAATTTCACCCCTCTCATTTCTGATATTTGTTCTTTATGTCTTTTTTCTTTTTTTTCTGATGGTTTGGCTAGAGGTTTATCAATTCTCCTCAAAGAATTGGCTTTTGGTTTTATTGGTTGTCTTTATTACTTTTTCTGTTCTTTTACGGCATTGATTTCACTCTGATCTTTAATATTTCCTCCCTTTCTTTATTCTGATTTTCATTTGCTCTTTCTTCTCAAATTTCATAAGATTGAATCTGAGAGCACTGATTTGAGACCCTCCTTTTCTACTGTAAGTCATTAATACTAAAATGAAGGCTCTAGGTACTGATTTAGTGGCATCTCACAATTTTTGATATGTTGTTTTTAATTTTCACTGAGTTCAAAACACTTTTTAATTCCCATTTTTATTTTCTTTTTGACCTATGGGTTATTTTAAAATGTGTTATTTAGTTTTCAAACCGTTGGCGATTTTCCAGAGAGATCTTTCCATTATTAATTTCTAATTCAATTCCATTATGGTCAGAAAACATACTTGGATTGCTTGAATCCTTATATACTCATTGAGACATTTTTATGGCCTAGAATGTGATTTATCCTGGTAGGAGATCAATGTACAGTTGAAAAGAATGCACATTCTGTTATCGTTTGTAGTATTTTATAACTGTCAGTTTGGTCAAGTTGATTGATTGCGCTGTTTAAAACTTCCAAATCCTCACGGATTTTTGTTGTTCTAAATTCTGTGCGAGTTTATCTGCTTCTTCTTGCTGTTCAATCATTTTTGTTGTTTTTTTTTTCTCATGTATTTTAGAATTCTGTTATTAGGGCATACACATTTAGGATTGTATGTCCTCCTAATGAGTAGACTTCTTCAGAATTAAGAAATTGTCTTCTTTATCCCTGGTAATATTATTTTCCCCAAAATATACTTTGATATTAATGTAGTCATTGGTATGGTTAGGCTGTGTCCCCACTCAAATCTCATCTCGAATTATCCTCACATGTCAAGGGAGGAACCTGTAATCCCCACATGTTAAGGAAGGCAAGTGACTGGATCATGGGGGTAATTCCCCCATGCTATTCTCATGATAGTGAGTGAATTCTCGTGAGATTTGAGGGTTTTTAAAGTGGCAGTTTTTCCTGAGCTCTCATTATTTCTCTCCTGCTACCTTATGAAGAAGGTGCCTGCTTTTCCTTTGCCTTCTGACATGATTTTAAATTTCCTGAGGCCTCCTCAGCCATGTGGAACTGTAAGTCAATTAAACATCTTCCTTTATAAATTACTCAGTCTAGTATACTTCTTTACAGCAGTGTGAAAATGGACTAATACAATCACTCTGATTGTCTTTTGATTAATGCTTGTGTGGTGTATCTTTTTCAACCTTTTATTTTTAACCTATATGTGGCTTTATATTTCAAGTTTATTTCTTGTGTAGATGGCAGTTGGGTCTTTCTTCTTTTTTATCCAATCTGACAATCTCTGCCTTTTAATCTAACTTTTTTTTTGGCATGTTGGGTTATTATGAGGGTTAAGATATATGTAAAGATAAACATCAACTAATGCTTCCCCCTACCTCCTCGCCCTCTCTGTTGCACATCTTTTAATCTTTACAACTGACTTCTAATCATGTCTCCTTTTGTGGCCCTTATTACAATAGGTAAGTATATGTTTCTGTGTAATCCCCTGTTCATGGCTCATTTTCCAGACTAGCAACTTGAAGTCCCAGGCTGGAAGATGCTAGTAAATGTATGAATGACTGAGTGTACCAATGAATTGATGATCTAGTACAACCGAGGCCCTCACTCTGCACCTTTACCCACCTCCTACCCACTCTCAAGAGAGGAACCCCAGTCCTAGAAGGCTAGAGACAGGATTGAGATCACCAGCCTAGCCCAGGCCTTGGGCCCCTGACCTACGTCATAGGTCTCTCCACTCTTGCCTTCTCTGCTCCTCTACTCCTGCCTGTGAATACAGGCTTGTGTCCTCTCCCTCTCAGCACACTGAGTACAGTCCACATCACCCAGCAGGGCAGAGCTCTGGCTCTGCTGTTTCGAAAGAATAAACCTGGGTTGACTTCCATTGGTTTATTTTACCCTTTCAGTCTTATCCCCATGCGTGGTGCCTGCATGAGATTGAGGAGAGAATTTTTGACCTTGACTGCCCAGATCAGCTGCAGCTAGAGAGTAAACGGTTGAGCTTTTCAGGGATTTCCCTCACTCTATAGCCAAACTGTGGTTCAGTGAGTCTGTGACAAAGATAAAGGTTGTGTGCAAGCTAAAGCCTCTGCCATACAGCCTGCACGCAAAATCTCTTCCTGCGAGACTTCCTGCTTCTCTTGTGTTGGGCCAGGGGCTCCAGGTGGCTCTCAACGTGGACTAATGGAACTGCACCTGTGTGTGTCAGCATCACGCATGGCCTGGTCCTGAGAGGTTAGAGCAGAACTGTGCAGCTCTCACAATGATCGGTCAACAGCCCCACTAACACATGCTCTGTGCCAGGCCTGTCCTGGGCTCAGGGGCCATAGGGATGGGTTGGACATCACCCCTTCCCTTTCGGAGCTCACAGTCTCAGGGCTAATGGATGAATTACACCCTAGACCCAGAGAGTGGGTATAACTCAGCACAAGCTCCATAGCCAGGCAGTAGGTATGGTTGGGACAGAGCCCAGGGCTCCTAAAACCTGGGCTGCCCGACCAGGACTTGCTATGCAGGTGCCAGGCCAGCGTTAAGGATCAGACAATGTTTTTTGGGGAAAGATCCCGACTTATAGTGACAATTGTGAATGGCGATGAGATCAGGATAAAACAGACTTACCAACAGGCATCCCCCATCAGGTTCCAGGCACCCGGTGCCTGTTCTCTTTGTCCAGTGTTACCAAGTTTCGTCCTTAAGAGATGCCCTGGACCAATCCAAAATTTTTCACTTGAAAGTAGCAGAACACAAAACAAAACAGAAACCAACCAAACAAAACCAGCTTAAGCAAATGTAGGAAGTCAGTGGTACAGCTGATCGAGAACTACAGAGCAGGGTCTCCCAAGGTGCCCTTTGACCCTGGGTTCAGGCTTGGGCTCCATCTCTCTGGCATTCTCTCCTCTCTCCTCCAAATTTTGCCGTCCTTGCCGGCTAGTCACACCCTCACTCCACCAATGACCAGAAGAGATGGAGTCTTTTCCGGGAGCTCCCTCTGAAGAGAGGGGTGGCTCCTTTTTCCCAGAGATCCCAGCAAACATCTCCTCTTTCATTGGTCTGAAATGGGTCATGTGCCATTCCTTTAATCAATCATTGTACAGCAGGATAAGATAGACTGGCAGCTTAGGCCAATCAGAATCCAGCCCTGGAGCTGAGGGTAGGTTGTTCAGGCCACGTGGGGAGAGCACAGGGTTGGTCTGGTGGACTTAGTGAGAAGCTGTGAACTGGAGGCTGGGGAGGCAACAGAGCCCTAAGACAGTTGCTGTCACCTAAGATCATGAATATGATCCAGTCAATCAGAACTCCTCCTGCTGCTCCCGCCCTGTCTCCATGCCCTGCCTTATGGCCAAACCTGCTGCTTAGTGGCATGGAGTCCCCCTCCCCAGTACTGGCTCATGACTCCATTCATTTGCCCTTGCTGTTCCCTCCATTTGGTATTTTCCTCTTCTCTGACATATTAGATCCATAGTGTGACGTCAAGTCACACATAATTGGGTCCTTGTTGGGGGTTCCCAAGGCTGCTTGTGTGCACAATCATCCTGTCACTTGCAACAGTTACAGTTATGTTTCTAGGCCGTGTCTGCCCTCCCCACCCCCCAAATAAGCACACAGAGACACACACACATACAGCTTGTGAGTTCCTTGCAACGATGAGCCAAATCTTAATTAATCTCTTTACTCCTAGCCTCTAGCCACTGTCTGGTTTACGTAAGAGACTCAGTAAATATTTGTAGAATGAATGAACATAAGTTATTTTTGTTGAATACATGGTTGTTGTTAGGTATTTGCATTTTTTATGAAAGACAAAGCCGCGGTGGAGGAATTTCAGGCACCAGTGAGCTGGGCCTGGAAGTCTATTGTATTGTTTAGTGGCTGGGGAAGGATATGAATGTCACAGCAGGTGGAATCTTCCATTCATTGCTTTCCAGTGCAAAAGTGGGAAAACAATCACTTTGTCTCCTGAAAACATAAGTGTGCCGTGGCAACAAACACATTTCCCTTTGTCTTTCTTGTGGGGAGAAAAGTTCCCTAGTCTTACCGGGTTTTCCTGCCATGGTGTGTAGGCAGATAGCTTCTTCCTGACACCCCTGCGGGCTGTAAGGGGATGCCCTGGCTGACTCTCTAGCCATCTCAGCTCTCCAACCTCTCATCCACAGAGCCCCCATTTGCAAACAGGGTCCTGCCCAGGTGGGAGGAGTCTGATGTTAGCTACAGGTTGAAAGAGCCACATTCAGTAGCCAGGACATTTCAGCATCACATCCACAAACTTGGCTGCTTCTCTTGAGATGACCTTGGCCTAACTTGATCACTAGGTCCCTCCCTGGTCCTCCATCTGACCTGCCCTCCTGGCACCAAAAGCTCCATGAATCGACTGGCCTCTCCACCCTCAAGGTTGTCTCTTCCAGCCTGCCCTCTGTTTGGCCCAAGCATGCTCCTCAGCAGCACAAAGGGGCCTTCTCAGCTGGAGACCCTTACCAAGTCCCATGATGCCCCTGAGTCAAAGTCATGCAGAGGCACAAATATCAGCCAGGTACACAGCAGGCAAGCATCCACCCTTGCTTTTGCACCTGCCCTTCCCTCCTTATCAGACTGGTGAGTGCTTACATTTCAGAACCCAGCACCCATGGAACTGTTCCTGTAAACTTTATAAAATTAATCAGGAAAAAGGAGAGGGGGAGAGACGAAAATAAATGAAGCTTGCAGCACATCCAGCATGAATCATTAGGTCAGCTTTCTTTCTGACCTACTTCCTCCTATTGTTTGCTGCTTATTGCCCAGAATCCCACAGAACCCAGATTATAGTTCCCCTTAACTGCTCTGTAGATAACAGCTTGAGCATTACGAAACGTTAAATTTACCATTTGAGATATTCTTTCAGGAACTTGTGTACTGATGAAACTACTGACATCAGCTGGTCTAAAGAACCCCACAAGGAGCTGACTGTGGAGGAAAAGTTAAATATTAAATTTGAACTCAATTGAACATGGACACAAACAATGGTCACCAAGTCCCGGAACAGGTCGTGTGAGCCCCTTGAGGTGTTCACAGAGAAATCTCTATTTCAATCTATTCCTCTACATTAGTTATTGAAAAACTAGATGATCGCAAAAACAAGCTGGCCTTTTTGTGTTCTTTGGGCCCAGTCACAAAGGGCCCTCGAGACTAGGGCTCAGGCCAAACAACACATTATAAAAAGAGTGCCGTGGTATGACCTTGGCTCACTGCAACCTCCGCCTCCTAGGTTCAAGCGATTCTCCTGCATCAGCCTCCCAAGTAGCTGAGATTACAGGCGCATGCCACCATGCCTGGCTAAAGTTTTTGTATTTTTTGGTAGAGATGGGGTTTTACCATGTTGGCCTGGCTGGTCTTGAATTCCTGGCTTCAAGTGATCCACCTGCCTCAGTCCCCCAAAATGCTGGGATTACCACCTATCTTAATCTTAAATTTATAATTTAAAAGCATTTTATAATAATGTACCTATTTTGCTACACAGTAATCATCATGATAGGTAATGTTAATGAGTGTTTATTCCATGTCAGACCACATTCTTACATATATAGCTTACATATATTACTTACATATATAGCTTACATATATCACTTACATATATAGCTTACACATATCACTTAATTGGAACCCTGTAACACCTCTATGAGTTCGGTGTTATTAATTCCACTTGCCAGGCACCAAAAGGTCAAGTTATCCCTCTAAAATCGTATAGTTGACAGGTGGCAGAGCTGGGATTCCAACTCCATGGTCTGGCTAGAAAGTTTGCATTCATAACTACTACTCTATTCTGTCTATTATATGTAAATATAATTTTCACATTTTAAGCAAATACATATTGGGGTTTTGTGTTCAAAATAAATAAATAAACAAATAAAATAAAAAGAGCTAGGGTCCCAGACTGTGCCGAAGCCTCATGAGACCTCTCCTCATCTGTACATGGACCCAAGTGGCCGATTCTGGAGCCCAGGCCGTTGCTTCTCAGTCTGGTGATGAATCCTCCACAGTTTGGTGAGTGTAAATATATATGTATATTTCTTCTATATATTTTATATATATAAATATAATATATATATATCTTCCTCCTCTCCTTCCCATTGCAATTTGCTTATTATATAATTTGCTTATTATATCGATTTGCTTCTTATATTAATTTGCTTATTATATCATTTGCTTATTATATCTGCATTGCCATTTAAGTGGGATAAAGCTTGTTTACCCTTAAAGGTATTGTGTGTGTGCCTTTTCTTCTCCCCTCGCACGCCTCTAGTACAGAACATTTTTGGCATCATGAACAGGATTCGAGAAGAAAAGTGTGCCACTTTTTGGTCACAAGGACAGGGCTGAAGACTCGGAAACTTTCCATATCCCAGGATGTGAACTCCTGCAGTTCTCCTGCTTGGCGATTGAATGGTACAGGGGAACTGGCCTTTGTGAGAATTGGGAATCTAAATTAGTGCATTTTAAACCTTTGACTGTGTGTGAAGTGCTGCAGTGGATTCCAGTCAGCAAAGGAGATGCTGAGGGGATCTCCTGGAGTGGAGGGTGTTTACTTACTGCTTACAAGTTAATGTGTCAAGATAGGGGCTGGCTGCTACAAGAGAAACGTAAGCTGGAAAAGGAAAATGCTAATCTGACTTCCAGACTGGCCCTGGCCCAATGCCAGGCCTATGTCTTAACTGATCAGGTTCAAAGCTACCAGCCTATTGCTGAAAAAAAGCAGCTGTCCGAGTGGCGTTGGTCAGGGTAAAACTGGAGAACTAGTTAGTAGGGGCTTGAAGCAGGAAAAAACCCAGCTCTTATATCAAGAATGGTAAATTAACCCTACTAAAATTCAAGGACCTGCACAAACTGTAAAATTCCTTGGCATCCTATGGAATGCAGAGAAATAGCCCATTTTACCAAAGGCTATGGCTAAAATACTAGAATTTGTAATCCCTACCACTAAAAAGCAGGCCCCAAAATTTATTGGCTTGTTTGAATTCTGGAGACATCATATTCCCCATTTGGGTAACACTTTACAACCTCTGCACACAGTCACTAGAAAACGCCAAGGCTTTCACTGTGGAGAGGAAGAGAGCATGGCTTTTGAACAAGCTGAACAAGCTGAACAAGCAGTGCAACTGGTCCTGGATCTATGCCCCATATGGGATGGGCCAGTAGAACTGCAAGCAACTGTCCTAGATCAACTTGCTAACTGGAGCCTTAGGCAGAAACAAGATCGGAAGAGAGTATCTTTGGAGTTTATAAAAGAGCTAGGGTTCCAGACTGTGCCGAAGCTTTCTGAGACCTTTCCTCATTTGTGCACAGACGAGTGGCCAGCTCTGGAGCCCAGGCTGCTGCTTCTCAGTCTGGTGGTGAATCCTCCATAGTCTGGTGAGTGTAAATATATTCCTTTCTCCCCTTCCCATTGCAATTTGCTTATTATATCAATTGCTTATTATATTGATTTGCTTATTTTATTAATTTGCTTACTATATCACCTGCTTATTATTTTTGCATTGCCATTTGCATGGGATAAAAGCTGTTTACCCTTAAAGGTATTGTGTGTGTGCCTTTTCTTCTCCCCTCACACGTCCCCCATGCAGAACTCTGACTCAACAAAGAATGCAGATTTTGCCTCCTGATGAGTTCATCTCTCTTACCCCTACAAATCAATGACCCCAATTTTCTAGCCCCTCGCCCTCTATGATCTGCTTAAGAATCTCAGCGCAGAACACTTTGGAGACACGGATTTGAGGATCCCTCTCATCTCCCTGCTTGGCCACCCCATGATCATTAAACTCTTTCTCTGCTGAAAACCCTGCCCTCTCGGTGTATTGGTCTGTTACTGTGCAGTGAACAAGGAACCTGATAGTCCTATAATATTGACATTTTCTCTCCATAATCAAATCAAACAATTGCACCAAGCCCCTTCCTTACTACTGTTATAATAATAGTGGTGGCAGCAGCAGTAATTATATCTGTCATTTCTAAAGCATAGTCTATGTGCCAGGAACCACTCTTGGTACTTCTGCCTCAATTCTTGACCACTTCACGATCCCTTTGTGAGTTTGACATGATTAGCAGATCCGTTTCATAAAGACCTCAAAGAGGGCAGGATCTAATCCAAGGTCACATCATGAAAAAAAAAAAGAAGCTGGGGTTTAACTCAGAAGTGCCTGGCTCCGACATCTTCATTTGCTACTACTGTGGATCCACAATGTGCCAAATGTTGTCCTACAGCCTTGGGATAGAGCAGGAAGGAGAATGGCCAAATCCCTTGTGGAGCTCACAATCTAGTATATGGTATAAAAAGGGGACAAATAATAAACAAATACATACATAAACAATGTCAGGGGTAATAAGGGCTAAAATAAATAAATAAATAAAACAGGGTCAAGAGTGCCAGAAAGTGATGAGCTGGGATAGGTGACACTTCAGGGATATCTGAGACCTAAATGAAGTGAAGGGACAAGCCCTGGTTACAGCTGAGGGAAGCAGGTTCCTGGCAGAAGGAACTGCAAATGCAAAGGCCCTGAGGTCAGAATAGGCCTAGTTGGTTTGATGATTGACAGGAGGTCAGTGTGGCTGGAGCACAGTGAGTAGATGAGAGGAGAAAGGGACAAGGTCACAGGGAGGCCTCTGGGGGAAGGGGATAGATCTGGGCACGGGGAGGGACTTGTGTGCTATGCCTGCGACTCTGATTTTTCCTCTGAGTGTGAAGGGAAGCCATGGAGGGTTGGGAGCTAAGGGGCCTCAAAGTTGGAATAGATATTTGTATCTTTTTCTGTCTGCCACTTCCATGGACTATAAGCTCTGTGAGAACAGAGAGTAGCCTATTATATTCCCTGTTTCTAACACATAACAGGTGCTAAGAAAATATCTTATATAAGGGTCAGAGAATCAATGAATCAATGAATAAACGAAAAAGTTTGAAGACCTTAAATAGGACAAAACAAGAAAAAAATCAATAAATTGGGTTTCATCAAAATTAAAAACTTTGCTTTATAAAGACATTTACAAAAATGAAAAGGCGGCCCATAGACTGTGCAAAACATATTTTGTTTGCAAAATGAGTGCAAAAAAGCAGTAAGTAATTTTTATCCAGAATATATAACAAACTCTTAAAACTTGACAATATAGAGGCAAACATCTCAAAAAAATGAGCAAAAGATCTGAACAGACACTTTATTAAAGAAGATATTTAAGACGTCTTCAAAAGTTCATGGAAACTTACTTATGCATGGATTTCTAAATTTTTTTGCACCAAAATAAACTTGTATTAACTTGTTATAACATGCCTGAACAAGAGCTAGTGAAAGGCACAAAGAGGGATAAGACATCAGTTTGAAAAGAGCCACTATCAAAATTAAAACAAGAACAAACATTAAATTTACAGTGAAGTTTTGGTGGAAGAATGGTGAAGTCATTGATACTTTATGAAAAGTTTGTGGGGACAAAATGCCCCAAAGAAATTGGCAGTTCACAAATGCTTGGTGTTTTGTTGTTGCTGTTGTTTGTTTGTTGAGGTCAAGTCTCATTCTGTTGCCTAGGCTGATGCAGGGGCACAATCTCAGCTCACCGAAACCTCTGCCTCCCAGGTTCAAGCAATTCTCCTAATTCATGAGTAGCTGGAATTACAGGTGCACACCACCATGCTTGGCTAATTTTTGTATTTTTAGTACAGAAAGGTTTTACCATGTTGATCAGGCTGGTCTCAAACTCCTGACCTCATGATCTACCTGCCTCGGACTCCCAAAGTGCTGGGATTACAGGCATGAGCCACCGTGCCCAGCAGATAGCTTGTTTTAAGAAGGACAAGACAATGTTGAAGGTGAGCCTATGGTGGCAGACTATCCATGTACGTTTGCAAGGATAAATGATCTTGTTCATGCACTCATTGAAGAGGACTGATTATTAATAGCGCCAACAACAGCCAACTTTATAAACATCTCAATTGTGTTCAATATACATAACTCTGACTGAAAAATTAAAGTTGAGCACACTTTCCACTCAATGGATGCCAAAACTGTTACACCCAGATCAGCTGCAGACAAGAGCAGTGTTTTCAATGAATATTTTTAAAAAGTGGGATCAAGATTCTGAATTATTTCCTCAAAAAATTGTAACAAGTGATAAAACACGTCTTCACCGGTATGTTGCTAAAGACAAGGCAAAACCAAAGCAGTGGCTACCAAGAGGTGGAAGTGGTATAGTCAAAGCAAAAGTGGACTGGTTAAGAGAAGGTCACTGAAGCATTTGGATGGGGGGATGCTCAAGGCATTTTGCTTGTTAATTTTCTGGAGGGCCAAAGAACAATAACATCAGCTTATTATGAGAGTGTTTTGAGAAAGTTAACCAAAGCCTTAGCAGAAAAACAGCCAGGAAAGCTTCATCAGAGAGTCCTTCTTCACCATGACAATGAGCCTGCTTATTCCTTTCATCAAACAGGCAATTTTGCAAGAGTGCTGATTTTATAGTGCTGATTTGACTGCTTCTTACTTCTTGTTTCTTCATGTTAAAAAAAAATCAGTGCATCAATTTTTTCTTCTGTTAATAATGTAAAAAAGCCCACATCAACAAGGTTAAATTCCCAGGACCCTTAGTTTTTAAGGGATAGACTAGATGGCTGGTATCATCACTTCAAAAGTATCTTGACCTTGATGGAGCTTATGTTGAGAGATAAAGTTTATGTTTTTGTTTTTATCTTTTTTTTTTTTTTTTTTGAGACAAAGTCTTGCTCTGTCACCCAGGGTGGAGTGCAGTGTCATGATCTCAGCTCACTACAACTTCTGCCTGCCGGGTTCAAGTGATTCTCCTGCCTCAGCCTCCTGAGTAGCTGTGATTACAGGTGTGTGCCACCACACCCGGCTAATTTTTTGTACTTTTAGTAGAGATGGGGTTTCACTGTGTTAGCCAGGATGGTTTTGATCTCCCCACCTTGCGATCCACTCACCTCAGCCTCCCAAAGTGCTGGATTACAGGAATAAGCCACCTGCCTGGCCCTTATTTTTATCTTCTAATTAAATTTTTCATGAATTTTTGATGTCCTCTTGTATGAATAGCAAATAAGCAAATAGCGAATAGCGAATAAGTTTCTCAACATCAGGAGTCTTAGGCAAGTAGAAATTAAAGTCACAAACCCACTAAAATGGTTAAAACTGAAAAGGCTGATAATGCCACATTTTAGCAAAGATGTAAGGAATAGGCACTGCTGTAGGCTGCTGGTGGAATGTAAAGCTGTACAATTGTTTTGAAAAATGCTTGGACCATTTCTTTAAAAGTCAGACATACACCTACCATACATAGGGCCATTCCCCTCCTCTGTATATACCTGAGATAAAAGAAAGCACTTGCTTAAGCAAAGGCTTATATATTACATGTTTCATTACACTTTGTTCATTACATTTTTATTTGTAACCGTCCCACATGTCCACTACTGTGTGGATGGACAGATTAGTTGTGGTATATCTATACTATGGAATATTAGGAATAAAAAGGAACAAACTATTGATAAACATACCAACATGAATAAACTCTAAAATTATTATGCTGAGTGACTCTATAATTCTACTTATAATTCTAAAAAATGTACACTGACATACAATGTCAGAAAGCAGTTTAGTTGAGGGAAGGGTAGGAGGCTGATGAAGGGGTACAAAGAAAATAGGAGAGAGGAGGAGATGAAGATGATCATTATCTTGATTATGGTGACAGTTTCATGGGTGTAGATGTATGTCAAAATTATCAAACTGTACACTTTAAATATGTGCAGATTTGTGCCCATAAATTTTGCTGCAGTAAAATGGCTTTTTTTTAAGCCCTTAGAGCCCTTAAATGAGACTGACACTTGGGGCTGGGTCCCTAGGAGTGCCCAATGGTTTCCTCGACCTGTGTGTGACCCACCAATGATCCCATGGAGACAGTAAGAATGACTCCCCAGTGACATACTCAGGAACATGGGAAACATTTAATACACTTGATTCCGTTCATCACTTCTTTCAGGAAGATCATAACATTTTGACAACTTGGATGAACTTGATGACTCAAGTATCTATCAAAGTGCTACTAAAATGTCAGGCAGGACCCCACCTGTGTGCCTTGAGGTGGAGGTACCCATAGGAGCACATTTTTTTCCTGAGCTTGTCAGAAAGGCTGTTTTCCAAGGTGAGGGAGGTGGGGAGGCCTGTGGAGGCTCAGGGTCATTGAGAAGCTGGAGATTCTAGCTAACTATCTCCTAATAGGAGTGCCCCAATTCTAGCTAACTATCTCCTAATAGGAGTGCCTATCAGTGCTCAGTGTGTGATTGGCTGAACAAATGAATTCATCTCATTAGTCCAGCTGACAGGAGGCAGTTTCTGATTGGTTCCTCCTGTGATTTGCCTGCTGTAATTACAGGCAGCTGTCTGATTGGTTGGCAGTGATAAGTGCCTCATGCTCAACCTTGGGTTATTATAAGGCACCCAATTTCCTATTGTTTATTCGTTCTGTCTGCACTCCTTAGGCAGCCTAGCTGAGGCCCAGCGCCTGAAGAGATCCTGGGGTATTTCTTCTTCTTCTTCTTCTTCTTCTTCTTCTTCTTCTTCTTCTTCTTCTTCTTCTTCTTCCTCTTCTTTTTTTTTTTTTTTTTTTTTTTTTTGCGGAGTTTTGCTCTTGTTGCCCAGGCTGGAGTACACTGGAGCAATCTCGACTCGCCACAACCTCTGCCTCCAGGGTTCAAGCGATTCATCCACCTCAGCCTCTCGAGTAGCTGGGATTACAGGTGCCTGCCACTATGCCCGGCTAATTTTGTATTTTTAGTAGAGACTGTTTCTCCATGTTGGTCAGGCTGACCTCGAACTCTCGACTTCAGATGATCCGCCCGCCTTGGCCTCCAAAAGTGCTGGGATTACAGGCATAAGCCACTGCACCCGGCCGATATTACTTCTTGCAGGGGCTAGGGGATAGTGGTGGGGGCTGAGTCCCGCCTCCAGTCTCTCCAGTAATCCTTTCTCTTCCTGTCACCACGCAGACAGCCCAGGGGCTGATGAGGCACAGTAGGGATCCCCCCTCCTCTCAATGCCTGTCTCACCCCCCTGATCTGGTTGTGGATCTGTCTTTGCCCATGGTGCTTGGACAGAGTGGCTGGGGCACCAGCCCGCTGGGCTCACTCTCACCTTGCGTGAGCTTGGGTGGGGGGTGCTCCAGGCATGCAGGGAGACCCTCTTTTTCTCCACGCCATGTGGAAGACATGTGAGCTTTTCACTCCCTAGCACTGCCGCAGCCATCGCTGAGATTTGACATGTGGGCATTTGGAAAGAGACGGTCCCTATTCTCCAGAACTCCAAGCTGTAAGGACTATGAAAGCCTTTTCTGATGCAGCTTTTCCACAGTGAGGAGAAAGCCTTGCTAAGGAGGAAACAAAGCTAAGAAAGGAGAGGAAGGAAGGAGACAGAGCCCCAGAGAAGCGGTTTGAGTCCCTGACTTCGGCTGTTCCAGAAGCCAGTCCACACCCCGGTATTTTCCAATTATGTGGGCCAATAAATCAATCTAGTTTTCCTTGTTTTCTGCCACTTACAACAAGAAGTTCTGCCTAAAACAAGCCACAATCAACGGCCAGAGCCAAACTCCAGAAGGGAAGCAAAGCCTTGAGCTGAGAAACCTGAAGCCTGGAGCAGGTGCGCGAGGGCGAGCGGGGCCGTGGGCGGAGCTAGAGGCGGGTCTGGCGGTGCCGATCAAAGTTGCTGGCCAATGGGATCCCCGCCACACCCGAGGAGGGACTGTGCATTTGCGCTTGTTTGTTCGTTTCACTCATAAAAGTTCACGGCCCCTGTCCCTGTCGGCATTGGGTCTGGGATCCTTGGTGAAAAGTAATAAGAATTTGGAATTCTTGAATAACAGGCATAGACTCAGAATCATAGTGTTAGACAGAATGTTAGAATTCACTACTTCATTCAGTAACTATTTTCTGAATGCTCCCTTTGTGCCCTATGCTGGGAATAGAGGATTGAAGAAGACAAGTGTGATTTCCATGCTCGTGGGCAGTCCATCCCAGAATCATGGAAAAATCAGAGGCGAGGGGCCCAGGAAGGGCTTCTCAGCTTTATCTTTTCATTTTCCCAGAAGAAGAGGGAATAGCAGGCTTGTGGAGCACCTCGCATGGGAGGGGAGGTCAGAAGGAGCGTGAATTGGGAAGATTCTTCTGATCCCAGGAGAAAAATCAGTAACAAAGCATGACTAGAGAGTGTGCCTTCATCCCCGTCCCATGGAGTTCAGTCCCCAGTGTCCTGATTGCCTTAAAGTAACCGCTCTTGCTCCTGGAGATCCACCTGGGTGTGAGTTGCTGCCAGGAAGGCCACTGCAGAGAAAGGCAGTCGTGGAGTGACCCCTGCCTGAGGCTGCCTGAGCTCCATGGGAGGAGGCCAGAGTGGCAGCGAGGGGCCTGGCTGCCCACCCCTCCCCTCGTTCCTCTAATAACCACCATTTCTATCTCCACCAACCCTGGAACACTCACCTGTAGGTTCAAGACCACTCACACGGGCACTGATGGGCCTTTATGGGGGTCAAGGAAGGACCCCTCAGGCAGTGGAACGTCTCAGGTGACCCCTGCCAAGGGGCCAAGCCCAGCTTTTGTTGCTTAGCCTTCTCCAAGGAAGACCCTCCCTGGGAAAGTTCTGATGACCACCACCTCTGACCAAGCCATACTTCCTGTAAACACCAGAAAGAAAGTGATTCCAAGCTCTATGAACTTTACACTACGGTTTTTACAAAATAAAATATATGGCTTTTAATGCTCAACTTTCTTAGTTATAAGTGTTAGCTTTTATCTTTAAAGTAAATGAGCTCTTTCAGCTGAGTCAACTTAAGGAACTGAAATTATGTTGTGTTCCAACCTTACTTTTGAATATTTCATGCATATATGGTTCATGCATATGGTTTAAAAAATATTAGGACAGAGACTAATAATAAAAAGTAGTGGCTCCTTGAACTCTGCTCCTCAGAGGTAACCAATTTTCATTTGTTTAGCTATGTCTCCTATTCATTCTCTCATAAAGCTAAATAATACATTTGTATCACTATCTCCTAGCTTCCTGCTGTGATGTTTATTTCTAGACTAGCCCATCTCCCCTTCTGCTGATATTATTTTATTTGTAGTTCTTCTCTGGGTTACCTTGGAAACTTACTTAATGGACTCATACACTTATTTCTGTAAAAGTAATGTTACATGTTTTCAGGTACAGGGAATCCCATCTGCTAGCTCATGTAACTGGAAAATATGAGGAGTAGAATTCATTTGGTTTCTGGCAGGACCTGAGGCTCTATCTCATTCCTTCTATTTCTTATCTCCACTTTCCTCTGTTCTGACCTTATTCTCAGGCAAGCTTTCTCCACATTGAGGCACAGATGCTTAAGCTACTTGGGTTCTATTCCTTGCAATGAGAGAGTCTGCCTAAAATAAGCCAAATTCAAGAGACCAACCCAAATACCTAAAGGGAAATGAGTCCTGGAGCTGAGACATGGGTTATATTTGCCAAAACCAAGCCCCTAACTGCCCAAGGCCCTGGAGATTTCCATGTGAACCAAGACCAACACAGTCTCTGACCTCATGGAGCAGATAGGTCTAGTATAACAGACAGATGCCAAAGAATACAATAAATTAGTGTGAATTTCCAACTGTCATAACTAGTATGAAAGAGAGGGCTGAGGTGCTATAAAGGCATGTAGATAAGGGAGTTGTCTTGTCACAGGAGTTCAGAAAGGTCATGCCTGTGGGGAGATTAAAGAGTGAGAAGTGGACTAGGGAAATGGGGTCAGGGGAGCATTCCATCAGAGAGGACAGCCATGCAAAGGCCCTGTGGCAGGAAGAAGTATGTCACTCAAAGTATGTCATATCTTTAGTCAAAGATATGTGAAGATCTGGAGATTGGTGGGGGAGAAGGATGGACATGTTAGGTATTATCCTGTGCAGATCAACATTCTAGGTCTATTTTGTATCCTAAGAGAAAGGGAGTCATGGAGCAAGGCAAGAGAGACTAGGGAAAGAAGTAACCAGTTATGTGTTTTGGGAATATTCCTGGGCTGCCACATTGGGAATTGCAATGTGAAAGTAGTGGAATTTTCCCAAATTGCAATGGGAAAGTAGTGGAATCTGAGAGCCCAGCTAGGAAGCGCCTGCTGCTGGACAGGTCCCTAAGCTAAGGAAGGGCCTCCTGTTAGCCCCAGCCCATGCACCTGCCCCCTGAGCCAGGAGACAGGAATCATCCTCTTTTGAAAGAATCCAACATCTTAATCAAATAAACAAAAACCTTTCAAGATGTCCAGGATAAAGTCCAAAATTATCAGAAATATGAATAATATAAAAAATGAACCAAAATGAGGAAACTGATAATCAATGAAGAACAATCTTAAAATTAAAATAATCCAGATGTTAGAATTATCAGACACAGATTTTAAAGCATGTATTATAATTAACTAAAGGTTGTAAAATACATATATTCTCAGAATAATAAATGAAAAGACAGGAAATCCCAAAAGTGAAATAAAAACTCTAAAAATGAACCAAATGAAAAGTATAGAACCAAGAAATAGAATATTCTAAAAATTCCTAGATAGTGTAATCAAAAATTGAAGGCAGAAGAAAGAATAAGGAAATCCCAGATTTGGTGAAAGACAGATATTTACAGATTGAAGAAACTCAGCAAACCCCAACTGGGATGAATGCAAAGAAAATTATACCAAGGCACATCATAGTCAAACTGCTAAAAACCAAAAAAAGATTTTAAAAGTTGAAAACAGAGAAAAATGGCACATTTATATATAAGAAAGAAACAAGTTGATTGCTGATTTCCAATAAGAAGCAATGGAGGCCAGAAGATAGTGGAATGATATATTTAAATCATGAACAACACAGAATTCTATACCCAGCAAAAATATCACTCAAAAGCAATAATGACATAAAAACATTTCAGATAAAAGAAAACTAAGATAGTTTCTTAGCCGTAGCTCTTAACTGCTATAGAACAGAACTGCTATACAACTGCCAAGAACTTAACTGATAGTTAACTCAATGTATAAGAAATGCTAAAGAAAGTTATTTAGGCAGAAGGAAAATGGTAACAGAAAATCAAATATTGAAGGAAGTAGTAAAAAACAAGAGAAATGATAAAAAATATGGGTAAATCTTAATATAAAATTCTATTTCTCATTTTATTATCTTTAAGATATATTAGATTCTTTAAAGCAAGACAATACAAGATTGCACTGTGGAGTTTTTAATGTCCGTGGGTGTAATAATACATACGAGAGCTACAATCAAAGCATAGTGAGAGAGGACAGAAAGTAGACCCATAAACATACAAACTGAAAAGTTAAAGGCATGTTTTGTCATCCTTGGATCCATCACTTAAAAATTAAAAAAACAAAACAAAAACAAAGAGGGATAGCTAAAATACCAATAGATAAGTAAAAATTAAATTCTAAAAACAGATTCTGGCTGGGCATGATGGCTTATGCCTGTAATCCCTGCTGAGTGTATGATAAATTATATTGTTTGCTAACAACAGCGGCGAGGAAAACTGGGCTGGCCTCCCCAAGCAGAAAACTGCTTAGGGTGTTCTAAAGTAGTAAGCAGTATGTGTATATCATACACCAGTTAAAAGTAATTCTTTAAGCACGGGATATGTGACCCTGTCCCAGTGACTCCCTCCTGGAGAATACTTTTTAGTTTGTATTTGATCAGTGGTAAACAGGCACCAGCTATCTGCCTGGTCTATCTTTGTTCTATGAGAAAACACAGAACACCTGTTTGTTAATAATAATCGCCTGTTCAGAGAGAATAAATATGTGGGTCAGAGTCTGTTTGAGGATCTCAGCCTGGAATGCTGTCAGCCCTCTGAGGCTCTCAGCTCGGAAGGCTGTTGGCCCCCGATAGTCCCACTTTGCAGTTCTATCTGGGTGTGTGCTTCTTAATTCCCTCAGCACCACCTGAGTGGTGGTCTCTATGGCCAAGCTGGTCTCAGTAAATCCCAGCACTTTGGGAGGTAGAGGTGGGTAGATCACCTGAGGTCAGGAGTTCAAGACCAGCTTGGCCAACATGGTAAAACCCCATCTCTACTAAAAATACAAAAAAATTAGCTGGGCAAGGTGATGCATGCCTGTAATCTCAGCTACCTGGGAGACTGAGGCAGGAGAATCACTTCAACCTGGGAGGTGGAGGTTGCACTGCTTCTGTCTGGGCAACTCCATCTCAAATAATAATAATAAAAAAACAGATTCAACTAATTGAAAAGAAGGCAGCAAAGGAGCAGCAAATAAACAAACAACAGTGGAGATGAGCATAGTATCAATCATTGGATAGTAAATCTTACTTTGACCGCATCATGGTCACATTCAGTCTAAACACTAATGAGCAGAGCCCCCCTTCTTCACTTTTCTTTCATTCATTCCTTGCAAACCTCTCCCTACCCTGAGATGTAGCCAAAGGCATGGTTGTGCTACACTTTAGAGAAAAATCCATGGTGCAGAAAGAGACAGTGTGTCAGTGGCAGAGTCCAGGATGGGAACTTTGGCCTCTCATTGATCTTCATGGGACTGGGCTTTCCTTCATGGGTCTGATGAGGGGCGTTAGGAAGTGGTCTCTCCTCTGCTGGGAGTTGTTCCAACAAATAAATAGAAAAAAAATGAACATCAGGCTGTAAAAGGTGGATTAAACTTTGTATAGGGGGCTCAGTTCCCATGGAGAGGATCATGACAGCAGGGACAGCTCCTGGCAGATGAGATCCCAGGCTCCAAGATAACTCACATAGAGGCAGTGGGGGAAAGTGACAAAGGGCAGTGCCATGCTAAAATGGGGCAGCATGGGGCTGGAGGTGTATCAGGAGCTCAGGCATCCTGTATAGATCTGAGTTCCCCCAGCCAGCCAGAGAGGTAGGAGCAATGGCCCCATTGTACAGATGAGAAAGGTGAGACCTGAGAGGGAAGCAGCTCCCAGAGGATGCAGTGCTCAGACTTGAACCCCAGTCTCTGCCCAGTGCCCCATCCTCCCTGCGTGCAGGACAGGGACTCAGAGAACAGTCAGGCCTGTCAGTGCCAGGAGAATTGGTGGTATGTGTGTGTGGGTGGGGGAGTGGGGGTTGGGGTTGCATTGATTTGCTTCCTTCCACAGAGAGCCACCAAGAGGTGAGTTTGCATGGTGAGGTAGTGAGCACTGGGTCCCTGAAGGGGGCAGGACCAGCACTACTGCGCTCACAGCACTCCCTGCTGGTGGAGATTTGGAGCACCAGGGCCCCTGGGAGGAAGCTGGTTCGCACATGGGCTGGGACTGGGGCTGCACAGTGTCTTCAGACCTCGCTACCACCCCCGTGGGGGCACAGTGGGCTCCACTGTATGTGGCTGAGGTGAAGACAGACCCAGGCTCGCCTAGCTGGGGAAGAGCAGGTCCATGGTAGGGCCGCCTGGGCCCAGAACCCCATGCCAGCCCCTCTGAAGTCTCATTCTGAGGAAGGCAGCAGTGAGGTGAAGACACATGTCTGCAGCTGGCCTGCTGCTCCCAGCTCTCCAGCCCAGATGCTTCAGCTGCGATTGTTATATTATTTAAATCACATTTAATTATTTTCACTCCTTTGGCTGGACATTGAGAAAGGGTCTCAGCCACCAGGGTAGAAGGTGAACACGGAATTGCTGGAGAAGAGGGAAACAGGTTCAGCTCGATAAAGGTTGGGGAAGTTCAGGATGCAGAGAAAGATCCAGGCCAAAGAGGCCAGCCAGGGTCAGGGCAGTGGGCTCCCAGCAATTCCGTTACCAACTCCTGCACACTGGAGAACCAGGAAAGCTGGTAGCGAGGCTCAGCCCAAGTCCGAAGGCCTGAGGACCAAGGTAGGCCACCGGTGTAACTCCCAGTCTGAGGACAAAGGCCTAAGAGCCCAGGGAGCTGCTGATGCTAGCCGAGTCCACAGGCTGGAGAACCTGGAGCTCTGATGTTTAAGGGCAGGAGAAGAAGGGCATCCTGGCTCTGGGAGAGAGCCAGAATCAACTGTTCTTCTGCTTTTTCTTCCATCAGAGCCCCCAGCAGGATGAATGGGGCCCGTCCACCCACTGAGGGCCGGCATTTCCCACTCAGTCCACTGACTCCCATGCCAACCTCCTCCAGAAACACCCTCAGAGGCACACCTGGGGCAGCCCAATCATGCCAATCAAATGCCAAGCCACCCGGAGTTCCCTTTCAGCAGAAGAGGCCCAGGATCCGTGTCTGCTGAAGCATTGGAAGTAATGAGTGCTTTCTCAGCTCTCCAGGCATCCCTTAACCCAGTCACACTGACGTGCAAATCAGTCAGCACAGGTGGTGAGGATCACTCTGCGCAGAGGCCACAGGGACCCTGGGATTCAGGATAAACAACCCTCTTTAGACACAGATCTCAAGGGCTGAGGTCCTGGGTTTCCATCCTGACTCTCCACTGGCCTAGGGTGTGGCCCTGGGCAAGCACTTCCCTTCCCAGGGTCTCGGTCAGAGGATGGAGGGGCATTTGCTGACCCTGTGGCCTGGGCCAGGTGCCCTCACCTGAACGTGGGAAGGATGGTAGGACCAGGGTAGTTGTAAGCAACAGAGGAGTCAGGAGTCCCCCTAAATCCAGCTCCACCTTCTCCAGCCCCACCTCCTTAAAGGGCCTGCTCTCTCCAGAGCACATAGTGAACTCCCACTTAGGCAGAGTGTGCCCCTCTCACCCAGTGCAAAAACTGCTCCCTCAAAGGCAGAGCAGGTACTTCGGCGGGTGCCGCAGACAGAACCTTGTGTAGATGAGGACTCCACCTGCTCCTCGACCAGATTAGGCCAGGGGAGGCCACCCTGACTCTCCCACTCCTAATCATGTAAGGGGGAGGTGGCTGAGGCTGCCCCTGGCTCTGACCCCCAGGACCAAGCACAATGTCTGCGCACAGTGGGTGCTCTGGTCATCCCTGACATCTGGGGGGCCCAGGGCAGGAGTACAAATGGACATCCACATTCCCAAATACTTAAAATGATAAACCAAACCACCAAACTGGTGAGCAAAAGATGTCCTACCCTTCTCCCTTAACAAATGCAATTTTATAACAACCTAGGAGGCCAGTTTTGAGTTTAAAGTTCTCAGGCCCCCTGGGGTCCCATCCTAGCTGTGGAGGTGCAGGGAGAACTGGCCTTGGCCCCTCCTTGACCCACTCCCTTCTTTTCCTACCCCAGGTCTCTCCCACACCATGAGGGGCTCACATGCACGTGGACACCAGAGCACATCTTCAAGTCCCCTTCATAACCCCCACAAACGCTGGCCACTCCTCAGGCCTGGGTGTGCACTCACAGTGCAGGCCACTCTCAGGAGGATGGATCCGGGGACAAGGCCTAGCTGGGCTCAGGAAGTGGGCTTTGGGATATCTGGGCAGGGAACGCTGCAGTCCCAGGTATCAGGCAGTGATCTAGAACAGCGGGAGGTGCCAGGAAGACTGAAGTGATCACGTCATCCCATTGGCTCCATGGATTCTTTGTCCTTTGGGGAGATGCATGACCAGAGCAGGGTCCTCTAAAGTGTGGGACCCCAGGGCACAGGCCTCTTGCCCGGGTCTGAGGATGCTGTGAAATCAGCCCCGCTCCACTTGCCAGGCTGTCTGCCTAGCTCTACCGTGGGATGGACGCCATGTGGTTCAAGACATTAGGGAGAGCGAGACTCAAAGACCCCATTCCAAAGGCCATGGACAAGGGTCCAGAGACAGGACCCGAGTTCGGGCTTGGAGGCCTAAGGATAGAGTCAGACAGAAAAGGGGCCTGGCCTCCAGGGAGCCGTACAGGTGAGAGGATCCTGATGACCTGGCTGCTTTACCTGGTGATGCACGGCTAAGAGACCTAGCGCTGTGTGGCTTCCCCAGGTGTCACAGTTTAAAGTGGAAGCCATGAGCACCAGTTAGGAGCAGCTCATTCCAGACAGCTCTGCAGCAAATCAGTTCCCCCTTGTATTGCAATGTTGCAATGGCCCCACGAAACTGCCTGCGCTTACACACTCACAGAGCCGTATTTCATGCAGCAAATGTTTTTAGGAGCCACAACTTTCCAGGAGTTCATGGATTCCCAGAATCATCCCTCTTTCGATAGCTTCCATGAGACAGAGGAATGAGTAAGAGGTGTTGACATTTAAAGAAAACAAAAGCGAGGAGAAAGGAAGGACTCGCGCAGTGGAAATGTTACTTTTTACATAATATGTCTTCAAAGTGTTGGCTGCATTTTCCCAGGTTGTTAGAGACGAGTTCCTCACTGGTGAGGGCAGCCTAGGGGTGGGTGATGCAACCTGAATTGCTGACAGAGACACAACACAGGCCCCTGACACGTCTGTGCTCTTGTCATTCACTGGGTAGAGGAGAATAGCAATTTCAGGTGGATTCTCAAGGTCATGAGCACAGAGAATCCGTTTCTGCACACCAAGCTCAGACCAGACCCATACTGTCAACCTAGGTAAGGAGTGAGAGAGAAGTACAGGGGACAGAGAGAAACAGCTGTTATGTGGGGTTCTGGAAGAGCCAGGCAGAGCGAACGATAGCTGTGGGAATGACAACCCATCCTGTGGTCCAGACTTCACTGTCTAAAAGGCCCCTGCAGACCCCCCAGCTCGGGGTGATACCCACGGCCTGTGCCAGGCACTTTATGGGGATTATCTCCCTGAGTCCTTGCTGCAGGCTGGAGGAAGGTGCTATTAGCATCCCCATTTTGCAGAGGAAACTGAGGCTCAGGGAAGGAGAGGGGACTTGTTCTGGGTCCCATAGCCAGCAGGCAGCAGAGCAGGATGCAAGCCCAGATGTGCAACTGTGGAGCCCACAATCCTGACCCCTGGGGAGTCCTTGCTGGGGGATGGGGAGGGAGGCTGTCTGTCAGGTGCCGGCCTGAGCATGTTACCCATTTATGTCTGGTGATCCATTATTGGAATGCTAAGCTTGCAGGAGTTATTTATATTCTACTACTCAAGGTCATCGCCAAGGTCTGATTTTTCACACGAAAAATTTGCAAACTTTGGCATAAATGGGTTAAGGTTATCTCATTCCTCACTGCAGTCCTGGGAGAGGGCATTCTTCTCCCTGACACTGGGTCAGAGTGGTGAGGTCACTGGCCACCTAGGGCCACAGGGCTGTGTGCATGAGGCAGGGTCCAATTCCCTCCACTCGCTCCACACCCAGAGGCTCTTCCCTGCAGAGAGTGGCCCCTGGGACACAGCATCTCCCAGCCACTCTGACCCTCTCTGTCCTTCCTGTGGCCACCAGCATTGGGGCTCCTGCCCCTCACCCTGGTGCTGCTGCCCAGCCCCCTCCCACGCTTGCTCTACTTTCAGGCCCCCTGCTGGTCTCATCCTCCGCCACTGCAGCGTCTCTGCCTGGTCTGAGAGGGGTTCCTGCTACTGGGCTGATGGGAGAGGGGCCGGCTCACACCTTCCAGGCAGTGTGGGCTTTAACTGGTGCCTCCGGAGACAGTGCGCTACACACAGCTTCTTCAGAGTTGGACCTGGACTACCATGTTGTCCAGAGGTGCGATGCCCTAGTCAGGGGACAGAGGTGGTGGGAGAGAGAGTCTCTCGTCTGTGGTAGGCGTCCCTGACTGTGTGCGCTCGGAAAGGTCACTCCTGATGCCCTCCCGCACTGCCCAGACCTCAGTATCCCTGACTATAAGGTTATGTGGCTGCGTTAGCTCAAGGGGCCTTCCTAGCCCCAATTCTCTTTGAGTCCTTGAGCCCCGGATGAGGGGTTTCATTACATTGTCACAATCCTGGGTGGCCTGAGTCCCTGGGAATTCAGGGAGCCCACGAGAGAGCCTACGAGAGAGCCCACGAGAGGCCTGAGGTCCAGGCTTCCATGCTTTGGAGCTGTCAGCATCCCTCACCTGCTCACAGGTGGCACCTCACACCTGTCCCCTATTACTTATGGTCTTATTCTCTGAAGCCTCAGGCCCCGCTTGGACCACCCCACCTGCTCCCATAAAGCTCCCATGTACTTTCCCCTTCACTGCCATGCACCGCCCCCATCAAACCTGACAACGCACGGCAGCTCCAGCCCCTCCTGCCTTTTGGGGCTACTCAACTCCACTTTCTTCCTCATTCCCCAGAAAACAGGTCCTCCCTGACTGATTGGATTCCAGGACACCCCCTAACCCCCACCCCACCCTCCTTCCAGCCCCGAAGCACCAGGTCCCACAGAAAGACGCAGTGGTCTTCATTGCAGACTGCACAAGGAGAATCGAAAACCAGAGCCACACTGTGAGGTTCAGCCCTTGAACTGAGATCCTCGAGTGTAAGAGAGTGTGAGAGTGTGCATGTGTGTGTGCACCCACCTGCCGGCCTCTGCTGTGTGGTCCACGTGTAAGAGAGTGTGAGAGTGTGCATGTGTGTGTGTGCACCCACCTGCCGGCCTCTGCTGTGTGGTCCACATGTAAGAGAGTGTGAGAGTGTGCGTGTGTGTGTGTGCACCCACCTGCCGGCCTCTGCTGTGTGGTCTATGTGTAAGAGAGTGTGAGAGTGTGCATGCATGTGTGTGTGTACCCACCTGCTGGCCTCTGCTGTGTGGTCCACGTGTAAGAGTGTGAGTGTGCATGTGTGTGTGTGTACCCACCTGCCAGCTTCTGTTGTGTGGTCCACGTGTAAGAGTGTGTGTGTGCACGTGCAACCACCTGCCAGCCTCTGCTGTGTGATCTGCATGTGTGTGTCTGAGTGTGAGTGTATGTGTGTGTATTAGTGGGAGGGTGTGTGTGTCCCTGTGTGTGCACACGTACCTCCTTCCCTGGGTGTGCATGAAGTCTACCTCACAGTCTTCTCTGTGTCTGAGTGCATTGATGGAATTTCTCTCCCTCTCTTACGCACTTGCTACTCCCACCTCGTGTTTTCTGCTGGTACCAACATGGAAATCTGGGAGACTCAGACGGGAGGGTTTCAAGGAAAGCGGAATCTGCTTCCGTGCAGGCAGGCAGCTCTCAGCTGGGCATTGGGAAGGAAGGAACATGTTACACATCCAAGGGGGCGGGCATTGAGTCATCTCATCCAGGGCAGCGGAAAAAACACGGGACTCAGCCAGAGAATCAGAGCAGGAGCCTGCTGCTTCTACTTCCTGTGTGACCTTCAGCAAGTTACTGAACTTCTCTGACTTCAGTTTCCTCATTAATAAAATGGGGCTGCTGTAAAGATTCAGCGAGTTCATTGCTGTAGAACTGGAAGCCCAGTGCACAGCACAGTGGGTGCAATAAACAGATGGACGAGTCTGGACTGAAAGGCTGCCCCGCGTGGATGCAGGCCCAGAGGAAGACGACGGACAGAGGAACTGCCGGAGGTCAAGGAAGAGGCATCCTGGAGGTGGATGCAGAGGACAGGCTGTGGGGACATTGCACACTGTGAGCTCTTTCTCCTTGGCCCAGCCTCGAGCCTCTCCCTCTCCTGACTCCATGCACTCCTTTCTCCCCACAGAAGGGCTGCTCCCAGGGCTCCACAGAGGTAGAAAGCCCATGGGTCAGCGACCCCACACAACGAAGCTGTGAAGAATACTGCTGTTACGAGATCTTTGGGGCTTTGCTCTTCTGGTCAGAAATCTTTGTGGCTGGTGGTACCTTTGCCCGAGGTCTTGTTCTGCAACCAGGAAGAATGAGGTAAGCAGACAAGTGGAGGGTGATCAAAATGAAGAGGAGCTTTATTGAGTGTTGGAACAGCTCAGAGGAGACTCACAGAGGGTAGCTCCTCTCTGTAGGCGGATCTTCCCATGGAGCGTTCAATTCGCAGCAGAGGAGGCCCTAGAGATGGTAGCTCCTGTTTGCAGCTGACCATCCTATCGTCTCTCCATTCTCTGCCCTGCTCTGGCTGAGCTGGGGTTTTTATGCACCTCAGAGGGGAGGAAGTGTGAGCTGATTGGTCCATGGGCAGCCATGAGTGGGCCCAGAAAAGGCCTCACAAGTCCCCACTCAGGTTAGCAGGTCTGGCAGCCCTGCCTCCAGTCTTCAGGCCCTCTCTCGCCTGAAGGTGGGGCTTTATCGGGGACCCCTCTCCTCCCACCTAGAAATCTGTCTGCCTCCTGGTGCTGTTCATGACATCCAGGCTAGGCTCTGACTTTGCTCCAAGATGGAGGCAGTGCCAGCAGCAGGGAGAAGCCAGGCAGAAGGAGCAGGCACTTCAGAGCCTGCAAGGACAGGGGGTCTTCCTCGGCCCCAAGAGTACAGGGATGCCTGAGGCTGCAGCCACCGGTTTGGGCAACTGCAGCTGCGCCTTGGGTGGCAGGACTCCTGCCTGCTCCCAGCTCTCCAAGAGCACACAGAGGCCTGGGTCTACTAACCCAACGTAGGTGGCTGTAGCCATCAGGGGTGGTGGGCGGGTGTCCAGGGCAGGGGCAGCATCACCAGGAGCTCCCCCACTGCCTTGACATTCAGGGGTGGCCCAGGCATAGCAGATTGCAGCTGGGGCCTGGCCAGAGTGGCAGTTCGGTGGTCACCCTGACGTGGGGCCACTTGGGAATACAGCCCAAGCAGCCCCACACAGAGCCTCCTCCCAAGGCCTGGGAACCCAGCACCCTTGGCAGGTTGGGCGCAGTAGCTGTGCTGCTGGCCAGGTCCCTGAAGTGGGTGCCACTCCCACTTCCCACCCTAGGTCCCTGAAGTGCAGCCTCAGCTCTGCATCAGGGGCCCTTTCCTCCCGACCACACTGCTCCCCTGCTGTGCTGCTCCCCCACTGGCAGGTGGCCCAACCCAGTCCTGTCACAGTGGCCCCTGTCCACCTCCTCCCTGCGCCCTCCCTGTAGTGGCCAGCGTGATAGCTGTGGCCACACTGGACGGTCCGCTGCTGCCATCACTGCTGTCACCGATTTTACAGACGAGGACACTGCAGTGTGGGAGGCGGCCTGGCTCTGCCCTTCACTTCCAGGCTCTGGCCCCTCCCTCTGGCGTCTCTACCACAGCCAGTCTGCCTCCCTCTTCTCCTCCCTTCCGCTTCAGTGTCTCCCCGTCCCCTCCTTCTGTCACTCTTGCTCTTCACTTTTCCACTCGGCCACGCTGCATCCTGGCTTGGTGCCTCTGGTCTCCAGCCTGTCTGTTGTCTCCTCTGTCTGGGGTTTTCTCTGTCTCCCTGTCTGTCTCTAACTCTGTGTGTATGTAGATGTGTGTGTTTCTTTATTATTATTATTATTTTATTAAATAGAGACAGGGTCTCTCCATGTTGCCCAGATCATCCTCAAACTCCTGGGCTCAAGTGATCCTCCTGCCTCAGCCTCCCAAAGTGTGGGGACTACAGGCATGAGCCTCTGTGCCTGACCAGATGTGTGTGTTTCTGTCTAGCTCGCTGTGTATGTCTCTCTATATGCATCTCTGACTCTTTATTTTTTTCTCTACCTCTCTCCAACCACACACACACACACACACACACACACACACACACACACATATCTTCCCCATCCCTCTCCTGCCTCCTTCCTGCTGCCTGGGCACCTGGCCCTTCTCTGGTGGCTGCCTGGTGGTTGACCAGGCTCCAGGTGTCTATTTCACTCTTGCCCAGGCACAGAAGCAAAGCAGGAGCCTCCGGATGTGGGGGAGGGGCAGAGAGCCAGGACTCAGCAGGAGGGTCCCAGCCTGGACCTGAAACTTCCAGGGAAGGTGTGGTTTTCCAAGTCCAGACATATCAAGCATTTCCTTTGTCTTTTTCTCTGGTTTCTTCCACTGGCCAGCACCTCCCTCTCTTCCTCTCTATCATCACCCCAAAGGGTACCTGGTCAGGCCTTTGGGATGCCTGTGGGGTAGGACGCCCTGGGTGCAGAGCTTTAAACAGGTGGGAGGAAAGAGGGAGGAGGGAGGAGAGAACCAGAGGCAGGGAGGGCCTCTGCTCAGCCAGCTGAACGTCTCCAGCCCTCTCCATGGCACCGTCTAGCCAGCCCCCAGGCATCCTCTCCATGAAGACCTGGCAGATATGAGCCCTGGCCTGCAGCCTCCCCTACATCTGTGGCTCCTCCAGCATCCGGATGAGTTACCTCACTGTGACCTTCAGTAAGATGGAGCAAACATGTGCATTACACCGTATTTTATAGATGGAAAAATGTAACAGAGCGACAACTTGCCCAAGGTCACTCAGACAGTAGGTGCAGAACCTGGACCTGGGACCCAGGTATCCTGATTCCCTCACTGAACTTTCCAGACTCCCCAGGGTCTCAGGCCCCCACTGCTCCCTTTACTCTCCCCAAATCTTCACTTGCTGGCTTCTCTTCCACATTCTAGTCTCTGCTCAAGTGAAGCAGAGACTACAGTGTGCCCAGTCTCCTTCCTCCAAGAAGCCCTCCCTGACCACCCCAACTAAAGCAGCCTCCTCCCCCTGCCTGGCACTTATCAACATCCCATCCTGTTTTACTCTGGTCACAGCCCTGATCACATATGAAACCAGCTTGATCACTTTTTGGGCAACTCACTTCTTCTGAGCCTAAAATCTTCACTACTAAAGCAATGTCTACGGTGGCCCCGCCTCGCAGGGCAGAGCAGAAGAGACAACTCCTCCGCATGCCAAGCACCTGCCAGGGGCCCAGTGAGGGCTCAGAGACCGCTGGCTGCTGTGAAGGAAAGAGCAGCCCCGTGTCCTGGGTGCTGGGCCCTGGGGGGCGACAGAACCTGATCTGGGGGTACTACCAGGAACATCTGTAAACAGCCATCCCACAAGGAGCAAAGCCTCGACTGAACGACAGCAAGAACTGAAGGGCTGCAAACATGATCAGTGCAGCCTGGGGCCGAGAACCTCGATCTCATACCATGGTCAAGAAAACAGAGGCCTAGAGATGGGAGGTGAGACACGTGGGGTTGCAAGATTATTCTGCTAGTAGGTGACAGAGTCTGGATGAGACCAGACTGACCCCCACGCTCCTCTCCCCCTCTATCCCGTGACAGCTCTGAAATCAGCTATGTTTTTAAATTGTAGGACGATTATCCACGAAGGAAGTTGAGGAGATCCCTGGGGCGCCAGCTAGGCAGGAGGAAGGAGGCCAATGTTGCTCCTGTCACTTACTGAATGTGACAGTGACCACTGCTGGGCTCGATGCCCCTCCATGAGATGTACTGCAAGACAAGGGGCTGATGTCTGGCTTCTCTTCACTGGTGGAGCTGCCTCCAGCCTCTGACCAGGGCAGGGGGTGAGGGAAGTGGCACCAGCAAGGCTTGCCAAGCCCCACAGTCTAAACCTTGCAGCCTCTGAATGTGTCACCTCTAATACCTCCTGCTGCTGGCACTGGGGGCTCAGAGACTTCCCTTCTCAGTCACGGTTTTCAAGCGGCTCTAGTCCAGCCCTATGTGACACAGAATCTGCTTCTACACCCGACGAGGAGCTCGCCACCCACCTAGACTCCTCCAGGCCAAGCACCACTTTGGAGCATGGGAGGGGGAAGAGAGGGGAGGCTCTTGGGGGCTGGGGATGCCCAGGCAGTGCAGAGGGAGCCCAGGCCTTGCTATCGGGGTCACAGGCTCTGGAGTAGGGTTCCGAATGGGATGCCATTGCCCCTGGTTTAAGACCGGCTCCTCCTCTGACCAGCTGTGTGACCATAGCTAAGATACTCAGCCTCTCTGAGTCCACTGCTCCCTCTGTTACCAGGGGTCATGAGAGGGCCTACTCCAAGGGAACGTGGTCAGGTCGCAATGAGACATTGACTCCAAAGTGCAAAGCCCGGTGCTTAATAACTGCTCATTGTTGCTGTAGATGAGCTTGGGATATAGCCTTGTCCCATGCTCCTCTTCCTCCATGTCCTTAACAACACTTTGAACAGATGGCATCACCCCAGTTGACAGATGAGGGATCCAAGACTGGAGCAGAGAAGGAATCTGCCCAAGGCCACACACAGTCCCATGGCAGAAGACAGAGTTCCCAGCCCCAGGCAGAAACTCATCCATCCACCCTGCTCTCTCCCCCGGGCTGAAGAAGGCTGCCGTCTCTCAGTAGTTCTCAGCATGTTCTTCTCAGATGGCATCTGATCAATACCCCTGAGGTTGCCCATTGGCAGAGTAAACTTGTAGTCAGAGCCTGGCTCCATCAGAGCAGGTGCATGGGCCTCTGTTCAGAGGAAGTTGGGCTCAGATGGGCCCAGAAGCTCCAGATGGCTCCAGGAGGCTTTGACGGCTCGGAGCTAAAATCTGGCCCTGCCCCGACTCCTGCATCTGCCCTTGAAACTTAAGACAACTCCAGAGGAGGGACTTCTGGGGCAAGGAGAGTTCAGGGGGACTCAGGACTTCAGGTATGTTTTTAATGGAAAAACCAGGAAGAAATGATGTCAGAGGGAAGCCCACATGGCTTTGCCTGTGTGCTGAGAATGGTGATATCACTAGCTGCTGACTCTTACCAAGCCTTTGGTCTGTGCAAGCCACTGTGCTGAATGCTTGGTGTATACTATCCCACCATGATAGCCCATGAGATAGACCCAGCTGTTATACCCATTTAACAGATGAGGAAGCTGAGGCCTGCCCAAGGGCTCAAACCCAGGGCCAGAAGGAGGTGAAGCTGGGATTGAAACCTAGGCCCATTGTCCTGAGGATGAACTGTCAGCTTCTTACTTAAGCACACAACATAGAGATGCCAGTTGGAACTTCCTCATGGTGAGTGGCAGCAAATTGAATCTAGAGTCCACTGGGGAGGACACCTGTTTTCTTGAGAGCTCCTGAGTCGTGAGGATGATAAGAGGTGAGCTCAGGAGGGTATAGAGGTCAGGAGTCCACCACTCATTCCCTCTCCTACCCACAAGAGCTCTTTCTTCATCTTAAAAAGGCAGGAGGAGCCTGGGTCCAGCACCTGGCTGACCTCTCCTGATTCAGTCCGTGGGTACAGATGCAAAGGGAAGGATCTGGAGTGTGTGCCTTGGGGACAGGGCAGCCTAGCAGTTAGGAGCACTGGCACTGGAGTCTCATGGAACAGAGATTGAGCTCCAGCTCTGTTATTCACAAGCTGTGCATCGTTAAACAAGTTACCTTACCTCTCTGTGCCCACATTTCCTCGCCTGTGAAATGGCATTGAGGACATCTGTATTTTAGGATGGCTTCAATGATTAAATAAGGAAATAAAAACAAATAGAGCTAATATTATAAAACGTGTACTTGGTGCCAGGCACTATTCTGAGTACTTTAAACTGTATTAGTAGAGGCTGAGACACGGATGGCAATATAGGCAGGCTGAGGCCATAGCGTATCCTCTGAAAAACTGTGACGAAATGAAGGCAAAGTGCTTAGAGCAGGGCGGGAATATCCTAAAATTAGCTTTTCTCCATGCGTGGTCTGCATACCACCTTTCATCAGAGTCACCTGGGGAGAGAAAGGCAGCAGTGAGGTGCGGGGTGTCTACTTCAATGACAGATTCCTCAGCCCTTCTGATACAGAATCAGAATCACTGGAGCCTAGGGATCAGCATTTCGAATCGACACATTGACTCTTGGCCAGGTGATTCTTAAGCCTCCTGAAGATTTGAACTCAGGGACTGAGTGTGGAATGAAAGAGGTTATGAGTGTATGTCACAAATTTCAAGGCCAAACAGCTAGTGCCCTGGATTCTAGAGCAAGCCCTGCCACAAGCAAGCCGCAGCATCCTGAAGGCACCCGCATTTGTCTCGGTTTTTCTGCACATGTAACAGGGATTCTCCTCCCCACACCGCCCAGCTCATGGGACACACACGAGTGTGAAGGTGCTGGTGACTGTGGATATGGCCTGGTAACTGTGCAGGAGGCCCTGCGTCACCCTGACCAAAGATCTAATTCTAGCTCTGCCATTGATGTCATTTTAATTTCCTTGCTGTTTCTTTTACTATATTTTAAAATTATTTTTTGGTGGTTGCCTTGGAGATTACAATGAACAGAGTAGTTTAAAACAATTTAGCTCAGATTAATACTATCAATAGTGCATAAAAAGTTTGCTCTCATGAAGCTCCATTACCTCTCCCTTCTTTCGTGCTATTATTCTCATGCAAATGATCTTCATATATTAGAATCCCACCAACACAGATTTATAATTACTGCATTGTTTCCGGTGTCTTCAAATCAGACATGAGAACGAAAAGGTTACATGAAATGCATTTACATTCTCTTTTACACGTACCTTTTAGAGATACCTTTTATATGTACTTTTTACAGATACCTTTACCGGTGCTCTTGAGTTCTTCCTGTGAATTCAAGTTACTATCCCTTCAAAATCCTTTCATTTCAGCCTGAGGCACTCTCTTCGGTGCTCCTCATAGAGCATCTCAGCTGGTGACAGAATCTCTCCGTTTTTATTTATCTGGGAACATCTTCATATCTCCTTCTGTTTTGAAAGATAGTTTCCCTGGATATAGCATTCTTTTTTTTATGTTAACACGAAGGAGTTTATTATTATAACTTTAAATAAAGTAAAACATTTATGTTTTTAAATTCCCAATTTTTACCTTCTACCCCATAGGAGTGGAAGTTAGGGTTTAGGCATCATTTTGAGAATGCCGACACTTTTACAGGGCTGTGATTGAGTGAGGGCATTGGATAAAAATATTTCTTTAAAAGAAGGATAAACAATTATATTTATACTTCAGGTTTTATCCAATAGTAAGGTTGGCTTTTTTTTCATCAGAGTGGGTGAATTTGTTGCCATGTGCACCTTGGGGTTTTGTAATGACAGTGCTAAAAAAAAAAGCATTTTTTCTTTTATGATTTTGTCTCTGTCACCCTTGTCCTTGCGTGCACCTGCTATTAATGTTACTTGTAATTTAGTTTGTAGTTTATTTAAAAAAGTACCAAAAAAATTCCCAATTTTATTTTTTCATATGGTAGATATTGATAGGTATGACCCACCCACATAGACAAAAGATCATCAGTGAGTCATTTTTAATTTGGTGCCCTCTCTTTTTAAATTAATTAATTAACTAATTAACTTTTTATTTTATTTTAAGTTCTGGGATACATGTGCTGAACGTGCAGGTTTGTTGCATAGGCATACATGTGCCATGGTGGTTTGCTGCATCCACCAACCCATCATCTAGGTTTTAAGGCCTGCATGCATTCATCTACAACCATTTGATCTTTGACAAACCAGACAAAAACAAGCAATGGGGAAAGTATCCTCAATTTAATCAATAATTCTGGGAAAACTGGCTAGTCATATGCAGAAAACAAAAACTAGACCCCTTCCTTATACTTTATACAAAAATTAACTCAAGATGCACTAAAGACTGACATGTAAAACCTAAAACCATAAAAACCCTAGGAGAAAACCTAGGCAATACCGTCCAGGACACAGACATGGGCAAAGACTTCATGCGTATAGAATTCTTGATTCACTTTTTACATTTTTCCTTTGAGTACCTTGTATCTGTATCACACTGCTTTCTGGCCTTCAAGGTTTCTGATGAGAAGTGCCAGCTGTTAATCTCACTGAGACTTTCTCATATATAATGAGTCATTTCTCTCCTGCTGCTTTCAAGATACTCTCTTTGTCTTGGTCTTTTTGACAATTTGACTATCTGTGTCTAGCGTGTATTTCTTTGCATTTATCCTACATGGAGTTTGTTGAGTTTCTTGGGTTTGTAGGTTGATGTTTTCTTCAAATTTGGAGAATTTGCAGCCATTATTTCCTAAAAATTTCTGTTTTTTTCTCTCTTTCCTCTCATTCTAGAAGTCCTGTTATGTGTATGTTGGTATGCTTGATAGTGCCATATAAGCTTCTGAGCTTCTGTCATTTTTCTTCTTTCTTTTTTTTCCCATTTATTTTTCAGAATGAGTAATCTCTATTACTTATTTTCACATTCACTAATGTTTTTTTCTTCTGCCAACTCACATCTATTACTGAGTCACTATTGATATTTCCATTTCAGTTATTGTAGCTTCCAGCTTCAGGATTTCCATTTGATTATTTTAAAATGTAATTTTGATCTATTTAGAGAAACATTGTTTGTAGACTGTCCTGTATTTCTCTGGACGTGGTTTCCTTTTGTTTTCTGGACGTATTAATAATAGCTATCTTAAAGTCTTTGTTTGGTAAGTCCAAACTCTGAGCTTTCTCAAGGATAGTTTCTATTGACTGCTTTTGTTTAAAACCTGTGTATGAGTGGTATTCTTCTTTGCATGCCTTATAAAATTCTTCTGTTTAGACCTGAACGTATTAAATATTCTAATGGGCAACATAGGAAATCAGATTTTTAATGACCTCCTTGGACTTTGTTCTTGCTGTTCCTGCTGCTGCTTCTCTGTTTAGGGGCTTTCTTGAACTTAGTCATTAAAGTCTGTATTTCTTATCCTGTGTGGCCACTGAATTCTCCACTCAGATAACTTAGTGGTCTATGATTTCACAGAGATTTCCTCAAATGCCTTGAACCAATCATCTCTCACCCTTTGCCAAAAGGCCCTGTGTGATTTCAGACACGCCTTCTGCATTCTAATAGTTTACAGCTCTGCCTTGGCCCCATACTTCCTGCTTGCCCAGGGCCGTACGGTCAGCCAGAGAAGAAAGATGAGAGTTTTCACCGATTTTCCTGGGTATAGGCTCAACCCCGTACATGCACAAGGCCTTCTGGAGCCCCAGGAATATGTTGACACTTTTCAATGCCCCCTACCTATGGATATTTAACTTTCCAGGTCCTCTTTTTCAGTTTCTTGGCCAGCATATTGTTTGCTTCAACTGGTATTACTGTCTCATCAGCTGCAAAGGTAAACAATTTCTGCTGATTGTTTTTAACAAACATCCTGAAGATAGGACTTTCCCCAGTGAGTGACCTCTGAATTAGATCCAATAACGATAAGCCTTGTAATGGGGCTTATCCAGTGAGCTGCCTCGTGGGGAAAATGGTGACAGTTCTCTGGGTGTTTGGAGGAACGCCCAAACTTTAGTCTTCCCTCTCCAGCACCTGCTATACTGCTGGCTCTCACAGCTAACCGTGGCTGCTAAGTTGTTGCTTTTCAAGGTACTGCACTGGAGGAGCAGAACAGGGCAAGTTAAACCACCACAAAACTCTCTGTTCTTACTGAGATTCAGTAGTTGTTCTTGAACAGATGCTCCTTGGATTGTTGCAAGCCTTTGATTAATTTTCAGACTTTGTGAAAAAGTCAATTTTGACAATTTTACCAGCGTTCTTGTTTCTTTCAGAGGAGCAGACTGTTTAAAGGCCCTTACTCTGCCATTCCAGAATTCCTACCTTAAAGGCAGCTATTTGTGCTATTATTTTTTATAATAGCTTAATTGATGTATAATTCACATATCATAAAAATCACCCATTTACAATGTACAATTCAATGGTATTTAGTATATCACAGATATGTGCAACCATTACCACAATCAGTTTTAGAACATTTTTATCGCCTCATAAAGAAATCCCATACCCTTTAGCTATCAAACCCTTATTCCTCCATCCCCCAAGTCAGAAATAACCACTAATCTATTACGTGTCTCTATAGATTTTCATCTTCTTGACATTTTATATAATGGAATCACGTAATATGTGGTCTTTTGTAACTATCTTCTTTTACTTAGCATAATGTTTTCAAAGTTTCTTCAAGTGGTAACATGTATTAATACTTCATTTCTTTTTATGTTCAAATAATGTTTTTTTCTGTGGTTAAACATTTTGCTTATCCATTAGTCAGTTAACGGGCATTTGGGTTGTATCCACCTTTTGGTTATTATGGGTAATGCCACTGGAAACATTTGTGTACAAGTATTTGTGTGGACATGTGTTTTCATTTATCTTGGGCTCATAGCGAGGAGGAAAACTAGTGGGTTTTATGATGACTCTATGTTTAACACTTTCATGAATTGCCAGACTGTTTTCCAAAATGGCTACACCTTCTACATTCCCACCAGCAGTATGTGAGGAATCCAATTTCTCCACATCCTTGCCAACACTTGTGACACTTTTTAGATTCTTCTGACTTTTCTAGTAGGTATGAAGTAGTATATCATTGTGGTATTGAATTGCATTTCCCTGATGACTAATGATGTGGGGCACCTTGTCGTGTGCTTACTGGCAATTTGTATATCTTCTTTGGATACATATATATTCCAATCCTTTGCCTATTTTGATTGAATTATTTGTATTTTTATTGTTGAGCTATAAGAGTTCTTTATATAATCTGTTCTTTTTTTTTTAATTATATTTTAAGTTCTGGGATACATGTGCAGATCTTGCAGGATTGTTACATAGGTATTATACACATACCATGGTGGTTTGCTGCCTCCATCCCCCTGTCATCTACATTAGGTATTTCTCCTAATGTTATCCCTCCCCAACCTCCCCACACCCTGCTATTGCTCCCCTAGCCCTCCACCCGCAACAGAACCCAGTGTGTGATGTTCCCCTCCCAGTGTCTATGTGTTCTCAGTGTTCAACACCTACTTATGAGTGAGAACATGTGGTGTTTGGTTTTCTGTTGTGTGTCAGTTTGCCTAGAATGATGGTTTCCAGATTCATCTATGTCCCTGCAAAGGACATGAACTCATTCTTTTTTATGGATGCATAGTATTCTGTGGTGTATATTTTTCTTTATCCAGTCTATCTTTGATGGGCATTTGGGTTGGTTCCAAGTCTTTGCTATTGTAAACAGTGCCACAATGAACATACGTGTGCATGTGTCTTTATAATAGAAAAATTTACAATCCTTTGGGTATATACCCAGTAATGGGACTGCTGGGTCAAATGGTATTTCTATTTCTAGATACTTGAGGAATCACTACACTGTCTTCCACAATGGTTGAACTAATTTACATTCCCACCAACAGTGTAAAAGCATTATTTCTCCACATCCTCTCCAGCATCTGTTGTCTACAGATTTTTTAATGATCACCATTCTAACTGGTGTGAGATGGTATCTCAATGTGGTTTTGATTTGCATTTATCTAATGACCAGTGATGATGAGCATTTTTTCATATGTTTGTTGGCCGCATAAATGTCTTCTTTTGAAAAGTGCCTGTTCATATTCTTTGCCCACTTTCTGATGGGGTTGTTTGTTTTTTTCTTGTAAATTTATTTTAGTTCTTTGTAGATTC
The DNA here is from genome assembly GCF_030222135.1 of Aotus nancymaae. Classification (NCBI taxonomy): domain Eukaryota; kingdom Metazoa; phylum Chordata; class Mammalia; order Primates; family Aotidae; genus Aotus; species Aotus nancymaae. The sequence continues at coordinate 26,605,021 of NW_026988467.1, forward strand.
TGGATATTAGCCCTTTGTCAGATGAGTATCTTGCAAAAATTTTTCCCCATTCTCCTGGTTGCTAATTCACTCTAATAATTGTTTCTTTTGCTCTACAGAAGCTCTTAAGTTTAATTAGATCCCATTTGTCTATTTTGGCTTTTGTTGCCATTGCTCTTGGTGTTTTAGTCAGGAAGTCCTTGCCTATGCCTATGTCCTGTATGGTATTGCCTAGGTTTTCATCTGTGGTTTTTATGGTGTTAGGTCTTATGGTTAAATATTTAATCTATCTGGAGTTAATTTTTGTATAAGGTGTAAGGAATGGGTCCAGTTTCGGCTTTCTGCACATGGTTAGCCAGTTTTCTGAACACCATTTATTAAACAGGGAATCCTTTCCCCATTGCTTATTTTTGTCAGATTTGTCAAAGATCAGATAGTTGTAGGTGTGTGGTATTACTTCTGAGGACTCTGTTCTGTCCCATTGGTCTAAATCTCTGTTTTGGTACCAGTATCATGCTGTTTTGATTACTGTAGCCTTACAGTATAGTTTGAAGTCAGTTAGTGTGATGCCTTCAGCTTTGTTCTTTTTGCTTAGGATTTTCTTGGCTATGTTGGCTCTTTTTTAGTTCTATATGAAGTTTAAAGTGTTTTCTTCCAGTTCTGTGAAGAAGGTCAATGGTAGCTTGATGGGGATAGCACTGAATCTATAAATTACTTTGGGCAGTATGGCCATTTTCGTGATATTGATTCTTCCTAACAATGAGCATGGAATGTTTTTCCATCTGTTTGTGTCCTCTCTTATTTTCTTGAACTAGAGGAGAAAGATCAAACAAATTCAAAAACTAGCAGAAGACAAGAAATAACTAAGATCAGAGCAGAACTGAAGGAGATAGAGACACAAAAAGCCCTTCAAAAATCAATAAATCAAGGAGCTGGTGTTTTGAAAAGATCAACAAAATAGATAGACTGCTAGCCAGACTAATAAAAAAGAAAAGGGAGAAGAATTGAATAGATGCAATAAAAAATAGTAAAGGGGATATCACCACTGATTCCACAGAAATACAAACTACCATCAGAGATTACTACAAATAATTCTATGCACATAAACCAGTAAATCTAGAAGAAATGGATAAATTCCTGGATTAATTTGCAAATAGTTCCTTCCATTCTGTGGGCTGCCTTTTTACTCTGTTGATAGTATCCCTTGAAACACAAAAGATTTTAATGGAAAAATGAGAGCAAATTTATCAGTTTTTTTCTCCCTTTCTCATCTATGTTGTTGGTGTCCTTTCCAAGAAGTCATTGCCCAAGACTAAACCAGGAAGAAGTTGAATCCCTGAATAGACTAATAAGGTCTGAAGTTGAGGCAGCAATTAATAGCCTACCAACCAAAAAAAGTCCAGGTCCAGACAGGCTCACAGCTGAATTCTACCAGACGTACAAAGAGGAGCTGGTACCATTCCTTCTGAAACAATTCCGAACAATACAAAAAGAGGGAATATTCCATAACTCATTTTATGAGACCAACATCATCCTGGTACCAAAACCTGGCAGAAACATAACTAAAAAAGAAAATTTCAGGCCAATATTTATGATGAACATCGATGCAAAAATCTTCAATAAAATACTGGCAAACCGAATGCAACAGCACATTGAAAAGATTATCCATCACCATCAAGCAGGCTTCATCTCAGGGATGCAAGGCTGGTTCAACATACACAAATCTATAAACACAATCCATCACATAAACAGAATCAAAGACAAAAACCACATGATTATCTCAATAGATGCAGAGAAGGCCTTTGACAAAATTCAACAGCGCATTGTGCTAAAAACTCTCAATAAATCTAGATATCAATGGAACGTATCTCAAAGTAATAAAAGCTATCTATGACAAACCCACAGCCAATATCATACTGAATGGGCAAAAACTGGAAGCATTCCCTTTGAAAACCAGCACTGGACAAGGGTGCCCTCTCTCACCATTCCTATTCAACATAGTATTGGAAGTTCTAGCCAGAGCAATCAGGCAAGAAAAAGAAATAAAGGGTATTCAATGAGGAAAAGAGGAAGTCAAATTGTTTCTATTTGCAGATGATATGATTGTATACTTAGAAGACCCCATTGGCTCAGCCCAAAACCTCCTTAAGATGATAAGCAACTTCAGCAAAGTCTCAGGATACAAAATCAATGTGCAAAAATCACAAGCATTCCTATACACCAACAACAGACAAAAAGCCAAATCATGAGCAAACTCTCATTTGAAATTGCTACAAAGAGAATAAAATACCTAGGAATACAACTAACTAAGGACGTAAAGGACCTCTTCAAGGAGAACTGCAAACCACTGCTCAAGGAAATATAATCTGTTCTTATCAGATATATGATCAGCAAACACATTGTTCCAATCTTTGGCTTGTCTTTTAAATTTCTTGGCAGTGTCCCTTGAAGCACAAATGCATTTGAGATAATCAGTTGGAGTCTACCAACTGATTCTTGTTTTGGCCTCTGGAGCTACACAGAGTTAGTCTAATCTCTTTAGTAACTGCAAAATAAATTTAATAAACTCTATTAATTTGTATAATCTTGTACACAGGACACAAAATTTCTGTGCTTCAAAAATTTTGTTCATAATTACTAGCACCATGGAAATTTCAGGGATTAGAGACTCAGCTGGAAATAAAGACAGATTATGTCACCAAGAGTTCAAATGAACCAAAGCCCCTGTACAACAAGAGAAGCCTGGATTTACATTAAATTTAGGAGGCAGGTCCAAGCCCTTTAATTCCATACAGAGTAATAGTGACTTTCTAGGGTTTGCTTAGGAAACTCAAAAGCAGGAAGATTTAAGGTATTGGTTTTTTAAAAAAGTCATCACTAACATTATACTCAATGCTGAAAAACCGAAAGTTTTTTCTCTAAGATCAGGAAAAAAAGAAAAGAAAAGGATGCTTGCTTTCACCACTTCTATTCAACATAGTACTGAAAGTCTTATTCAAAAAAATCAACAATAAAAAGAAATAAAAGGCATCCAAATTGGAAAAGAAGAAATAAAATTATTTCTGTTCACAGATGACATAATCTTGTATGTAGAAAATCCTGAGGATCACACACACATGCACACACCCATGCAGAAACTGTTAAAGCTAATAAAAAAATTCAGCAAAGTTGTAGAACACAAAATCAACACACAAAAATCACTTGCATTTCTATACACTAACAATGAGTAATTCAAAAAGAAAATTAAGAAGACAATATTTACAATAGCAAATGATTCATTTACAATGAAAAAGAAATACCTAGGAATTAGCTTAACCAAGAAGTGAAAGACTTGTACATTGAAAACTACAAAATACTGCTGAAAGAAATTAAAGAAGACACAAATAAATGGAAAGATATCCCATGTTGATAGATTAGTACCCTTAATATTGTTAAGATGCTAATGCTGCTCATTGATCTACAGATTTAATGCAATCCCCAACCAACTGTAATGATTGTGTGATTTTTTTTTTTTTTTCTGAAATAGAAAAACTCATCCTATTTGGAATCTCAAGGGACTCCAAATAGCCAAAAACAATCTTGAAAAAGAAGAATGAAGCCGAAGTCTCACACTTCCTGATTTCAAAACTTATTACAGAGCTACAGCAATAAAAACAGTGTGGTTTTGACATAAAGACAGACATATAGGTCAATGACATACAATAGAGGACCTAGAAATAAGCCCTCACATATATGGTCAAATGATTTTGACAATAGTGCCAACACCATTCAATGAGGAAAGGACAGCCTTTTTAATAAATGGTGTTGGGAAAACTAGATATCCACACGCAAAAAATTTAAGTGGGACCCTTACCTTATACTGTATATAAAAATTAATTCAATGTGGACCAATGTAAGAGCTAAAACTGTAAAACTCTTAGAAGAAAACACAGGAAAAAACTTTATGACATTGGATTTGGCAATGACTTCTTGAAAAGGACACCAACAACATAGATGAAAAAGGGAGAAAAAAATCAGTAAATTTGGCTTCATTTTTCCATTAAAATCTTTTGTGTTTCAAGGGATACTATCAACAGAGTAAAAAGGCAGCCCACAGAAGGGAAGAAACTATTTGCAAATTAATTTCTGATACGGGAATAATATCCAGATTACATAAAGAACACCTATAATTCAACAATAGCAACAAAATTTAAAATGGGCAAAGGACTTAAATAGACTTTTCCCCAAAGAAAAGTGTCTATTACAAGTGGCTAATAAGCACATGAAAAGAAGCTCAACATCACTATCGCTAAAAATTGGGGAAATGAAAATCAAACCTCAATGAGATACAATTTTACATTCATTATGATGGTTATGATATTTTTTTAAAAAAAGAAAAGGAAGCTGGGCGTGGTGGCTCTCACCTATAATCCCAGCACTTTGGGAGGCCGAGGCAGGTGGATCACGAGGTCAAGAGATTGAGACCATCCTGGTCAACATGGTGAAACCCCATCTCGACTAAAAATACAAAAATTAGCTGGGTGTGGTGGTGCACGCCTGTAGTCCCAGCTACTCGGGAGGCTGAGGCAGGAGAATTGTTTAAACCCAGGAGGTGGAAGTTGCAGTGAGCCGAGATTGTGCCATTGAACTCCAGCCTGGATAACAAGAGCAAAACTCCATCTCAAAAAAAAAAAAAAAAGGAAACAACATGTGTTGGTAAGGATGTGGAGAAGTGGGAACCCTTGGGCATTGCTTCTGGGAATGTTAAATGGGATAGCCACTGTGGAAAACAGCATGGTGATTGCAAAAAAAAAAAGAAAAAAAAATAAACATAGAATGTGATTCAGGAATTCCACTTCTGGGCATATAAAGAACTGAAAGCAGTTAAACAGATATTTGTATAACAAGGTTCATGAAAGCATTATTCACAATAGACACAGATATTCAAAGACAGATGGATGAATAAACAAAATATGGTACATACATACAATGGAATATTATTCTTTCTTGAAAAGTAATGAAATTCTGATACTTTCTACAACATGGATGAACCTTGATGACATGTTAAGTGAAATAAGTCAGACACAAAAGGGCAAGCATTGTATAACTCTACTTATGTGAGATATCTGAAACAATCAAATTCTTTGAGACAGCAAGTGGCATGGTGGTTACCACAGGCTGGAGGGTGAAAAGAATGAAGAGGTATTGTTTAACGGGTACAGAAATTCAGAGTGGGGTTCTTGGACTGCCTGTTAGTGTCTCCCCAAAATTGATATGCTGAAATCCTTATCCTCAGTGGGCTGGCATTAAGAGGCGGGACCTTTGGGAGGTGATTAGGTTTAGATGAGGTCTTGACAGTGGACCCCCCTCCCATGATAAAATTAGAGTCTTTTTAAGACGAGAAATAGGCTAGCATTCTCTCTCTGCACAACACAAGACAGCGGTCTATGAACAAGGAAGACAGCCCTCACCAGAGACCATATCTGCAGGTGCCTTGATCTTGGACTTCTCAGCTTCAGAATTCTAGTAAATAAATGTTTGTTTTTTAGGCTATCCAATCTGTACCATTCTGTTACAGTAGCCTGAACTAAGACAGAGATAATGAAAAAGTTCCGAGATAGAGAAGTGGTGATGGTTACAACAGCAATGCTTAATGCCACTGAACTGTACACTAAATTTTATGTTATGTATATTTTACAATTAAACATGCAAAACACATACATAAATTTACATTTTAAAATAATATACAGAAATAAATGTATTAAATATCTGTGTTAGAAAGATTCTTAGGAATCATCTAAGCTTATCTCACTTTCCAGATTGAACATTTACCCACTACTATCACCTCCTCACCTCTACTTTCTGCCTCCAGGGAAGCAGAAAGGACATGCAGCCAATCCACAGAACTGGAACACAGCCTTTCTGACACTTCTGCCAGTGACATTCCCTCCACACAGACTCATCGGGGAAGCAGAGAACACCATATTAGCAATAGCAGACCTTTCTGCTCAAACGCTTGTGTGATCCACAAGAAACAGTGGGATGTGGGTGATAAAGCAGGTCCTGAATCTCCCAGCCTCTCTTCCACTCCCCAGCTCACGTGTGGCACACATCACTACTTCCCATGGCAGACATGATTAATTGATTATAGTACCTGCCCCATTAAGTCTGAACCTGACCTCACTGTAAGGTCTGTTCTCGCCGAGGACGAAACGAAGAAACTGAGGCCAGCACGAAAATAATCCAATGCAAGGGGTTTTATTCAGGCTCCCGGACGAGGTTCTGCAGCCCGGACAGGAAGGGCCGGAGAAGTCGCGCAGACTCCACTCAGGCACGGGGTTTTATAGGTAGTAGAGGCGTCCGATTGGCTGTGGCCAAGGTGAGTGGGACAAAATGGAGGGGAGTGGGACCCGGATGAAACAAAATGGAGGGGAGTAGGACCCGGATGGTGGGGAGTGGGGCCCAGATAGGACAAAATAGTAGGCAGGGAGTGGAGCCTGGATGGGACAAAATGGTATCAGTTAAGTCCTGATGGGGCTTTTTTCCCCCGGGCTCCCGGCAGGGGGGAGGGGGCGTGTCTGAGCTCCCAGCAAGGGAGGGAGGCATGTCCGAACTCCCCGCGAGGGGAGGAGGCGTGTCCGACCGCCCCGCGAGGGGAGGGGGCGTGTCCGAACGCCCCGCGAGGGAGGGGGCGTGTCCGAACGCCCCGCGAGGGAGGGGGGGCGTATCCGAACGCCCCACGAGGCAGCCAACCTTACATTCCGACCTTTTGATGATAGATAGAGGGCGCCGCTCTTTCTGACTACTTCCTGCTGAATAGGGGCGAAGTAAGGGGGACAGGTCAGTCGGCTGGCACCTTGACTGAAGAGTTGGACACGTCTAACTTCTCGCATACGAGCTGGTAGCGCTGTATTGGGTTCTAGTGGTGGGGCCTTGTTTCCAGGATTCCTGCAAGTAGAATCGCCAGGCATAGTAGGGGCTGGCTTTAAGGGGAGATATTAGAAGAAATGTTACAAGGAGAATTTGAAGGATCAGGAGTTGACGGGCAGGGGCAGCGGGTGAGGCGAAGGTGAGTGGGGCCCAGGGATTTGGATTTCCACTGGTCATTTTGCGGTGCTGGTTTAAGGCGGGACACATGATACCATGGGGTGTGACCCAGGAGCTTGGCAGCCATGGGGGTGGTCAGGATAACGATGTGGGGTCCTGACCACCTGGGCTGCAGAGATCCTGGCTGGAGCTCCCGGAGGAGAACACTGTCACCTGGCTAAAGAAGTGCTGCCAGGTGCGAGTCTCCAGGTCCTGGAACAATGGGGAGAGCACGATCTGCATGCTCCCTGAGTAAGTGGCGGAGGAGAGATAGATAGGGAAGGTAGGTGGCTAGGGGAGGTGGTTGCACCGGGAAATTATGAGATACCAGGAAGGGTCGGCCATACAGTAACTCAAAGGGACCAAGGCCCGTTGGTTCCCGTGGGGTGGCTCGGATCTGGGCTAGAGCAAGAGGTAGGAGAGTAGGCCAAGAAAGTTTTACCTCAATGGTCAGTTTGGCTAAATGGCCTTTGAGAATGCCGTGGGCCCGTTTGACCTTACCCGATGACTGAGGGTGGTAGGGGATGTGTAGTTTCCAGGAGATGTTGAGAGACTTGACGACCAGCTGGACTACCTGGGCTATGAATGCTGGACCGTTGTCTGACTGGATGGTGGCAGGTAGGCCGAAGCAGGGGATGATCTCTTGAATAAGAATGGATGCTACTGTGTCTGCTGTTTCACGAGAGGTAGGGAAGGCTTTAATCCAACCTGAAAAGGTATCTACAAAGGTTAGGAGGTAGAAAAAGGAGTGAGAGAAGGGGTGTCCCTCGAGGAGACAGGTTAGGGGAGGGGTTTGGTTGGGATAGGAAAGCCTTCCATCAACTCCCATGACCAAGACCTGGGAAGGTATGCTAGGCCCTGAGTAGGAAGGTATAAAAGGACTTACCCGCTACCTGTAGCTTTACCCTGGACTCAGCAAGGGTGATGGGAGTCCTCAAGTCTGGGCTGCATCAGTCATCCAGAAGGCCAAGAAATTCAGGTGAAGGGACTGCCTCCTGCAGACCGGCCTGCTCTCCACATAGAGGTGCAGGGAGTGGGCCTTTGGTCCGGGACGGGCAATCAACCTTCCAGTGTCCAGTTCGTTTGCAATCTGGGCAAGGTCCAGGGGGTGGTCGAGGACAGGGGCACTCCCGGGCCCAATGTCCTTCTCGACCACATTTATAACAGGACCCGGGTGGGACCCTTAAAACATTTCGGAAGCGTTTCACTGGACCTCCCTCACCAGATGTTCGGTGTGCTGCCGGCCTCAGGGCTGCTACAAGAGCTTGGGTTTGGAGGCCAACCTTCTGCCTTAAGTGGGCCTGTCGGGTGGCCTCAGCCTTATCCTCTCGGCCGTTAAAAACTTTAAATGCCATGTTTACCAGGTCTCGCATGGGAGTCTGGGGGCCCTCCTCAGCTTTTTTAAGTTTCCTCCTTATATCAGCCGCCGACTGAGAGATAAAGTGGGTGGCTAGGACCGTAGCTCCTACTGAGGAGGCCGGATCCAGCCGTGTATGGAGGATCATAGCTTTAGTTAAGCGGTCAAGGAAGACGGCTGGGTTTTCATCAGGTCCCTGAGTTATTTCCCTCAACTTATCGTAATTGACTACCTTTTGGGCTGCGTTTTGCATGCCCGCCAGGAGGCACCGTAGCATCTGGTCTCGGCGGCGGCAGCCATCTCGACCGTCCTGATAGTCCCAATTAGGGTCGGCCTCTGGGACCGCTGCTGCACCTACTGGCATCTGGTTATCAGTAAGATGTTCCTGATTAGCGTGTTCCCGGGCTGCTGTAAAAATCCGGTCACGCTCGTCTGGGGTGAGGGTGGAGGATAGGATGACAAACGTGTCATGCCAGGTTAAATCATATGTCTGAGTAAGGTAACGGAATTCCTTGGTGTAAGCAGTAGGGTTGGTGGAAAAAGAACCTAGGCGTTTCTCAATGGCCGATAGGTCAGAGAGGGAGAAGGGAACATGCACTCGGACAATGCCCTCTGCTCCGGCCACCTCACGGAGGGGGCAAAGGAGGGAGGCCTCGTCGTTAGGAGCACTGCGCGAGCGGGTGTGAGCACTAACAGGTGAGGCCAAGTTGTAATTAGGAGGTGGAGGAGCTGAAGGGGTTTGAGGTTTATCATAAGGTGGAGGATCATTGGGTCGGGCCAGTGGAAAGGAAAGTTCCTCAGGCGCATCGGGGTCAGAAAAGGAAGAGGAGGGTGGAGGGACTAAGGGCGAAGAGGAGGTTTCTTTGGCTAGAAGTACCTTGGTGGTGGTGCAAGAGGAACAGAGGGTGGGTTGGGAACGAAGATACCAGAAAGCCTGCACGTTTATAATAATCATAATTAGACAGAAACCAAGAAAAGACATGGCCAGGGCTATGTGCCACATGGCTACAATAAAGACTGTACTACATGCAAGACTGACAAACAAAGGGTGGGTGTCCCCCAGATGGGAGACCAGTCTGATGCTTTCCTGGTCACGTCCCTGTGGAACCGCAGGTTGAGGCCCACACAAGCCCCATAGCTGTTAGGCCGCGGAACTACACATACATTCACTCACTCACTCACTCCGGAATTAGGAAGAAAAAGGAGAAAAATAGAGTTAAAGTAGAAAGCAGGAGATGGTAGAGTTAAAAGTAGAAAGCAGGAGAAAGTAGAATTAATAGAAAGCGGGAAAAAGCAGAGTTAATAGAAGGAATTAATAGAAAGTGGGAGAAAGTAGAATTAATAGAAAGCAGAATTAATAGAAAGCAGGAGAAAGTAGAATTACTAGAAAGTAGAGTTAATAGAAAGCAGGAGAAAGTAGAATTACTAGAAAGCAGGAGAAAGAGTTAATAGAAAGCTGCCGCCATCTTAGGTGGAAGAGAAAGCTAAGTGCGAGAAGTGGCCGCCATCTTAAGGGCGTAGTACAGCCACCATTTTGAAAGGGAGAAAGAAAGCTAAGAAAGAGACAGAAAAAGAAAAAAAAGCCGAAAATACAGTTTTTTTTTAGAAAACGGGAGCCTTTTATGCCAAATGGGCTAATTTACAACAACAAATTTGGTATGAGCCGGGGGTTTGGCTCTGCCGTGAGGCAGGGCTGCTTAAACAGGGCTTCTGAGTACCCACACCTCGGTTGCTGGTGAGGGTTCAGGAAAGTGGGGACGTCTCCCTCAAATTCCTGACCCTAAATATACCCCTCACGGGGAGAGAACAAGAGTGTAGGGACGTCTCCTCTTACACTCAGGTCCTAAACTGGAGTCCTGGACTCGTGGGGAAGGAAGCCGGAGTCCTCACGGACTCGCGGCGGGAGGCCTCCTGGGGTCACGGACCCGTGGGGAAGGGAGGGAAGGAAGCCGGAGCCACGGACTCACAGCGGGAGGCCTGCCGGGGTCATGGACCCGTGGGGAGGGAAGCCGGGGGTCATGGACCCCACAGCAGGGAAGCCGGGGGTCACGGACCCCACGGCGGTGGGAATCCCTGATGCTGCGCAGCGGTTTCCTGACAGGGACTCCCTGAAAGCAGCAGGTGGGGTAGTGGGTAACAGAAGTCTTACCTTGTGGTGAAACAAACAGCAGCTTCCCGGTCCGGCTCTGCGTGGAGGAGTCAGTTTCCCCGGGGAGGGGTCTTACAACTCCTTCCCGGGTTTCGGCACCATCTGTAAGGTCTGTTCTCGCCGAGGACGAAACGAAGAAACTGAGGCCAGCACGAAAATAATCCAATGCAAGGGGTTTTATTCAGGCTCCCGGACGAGGTTCTGCAGCCCGGACACGAAGGGCCGGAGAAGTCGCGCAGACTCCGCTCAGGCACGGGGTTTTATAGGTAGTGGAGGCGTCCGATTGGCTGTGGCCAAGGTGAGTGGGACAAAATGGAGGGGAGTGGGACCCGGATGAAACAAAATGGAGGGGAGTAGGACCCGGATGGTGGGGAGTGGGGCCCAGATAGGACAAAATAGTAGGCAGGGAGTGGAGCCTGGATGGGACAAAATGGTATCAGTTAAGTCCTGATGGGGCTTTTTTCCCCCGGGCTCCCGGCAGGGGGGAGGGGGCGTGTCTGAGCTCCCAGCAAGGGAGGGAGGCATGTCCGAACTCCCCGCGAGGGGAGGAGGCATGTCCGACCGCCCCGCGAGGGGAGGGGGCGTGTCCGAACGCCCCGCGAGGGGAGGGGGCGTGTCCGAACGCCCCGCGAGGGAGGGGGGGCGTATCCGAACGCCCCACGAGGCAGCCAACCTTACACTCACAATCTTAACTCAGTACTGGAGTTGACACATAGATGAAACCTGTCTACTTTCCTGGGTCTTCATAAACTGCATCTATCACCAGGAGAAGAAGGGGGTAGAATGAACTTTCTCATTTCTTTCCAAAATTACTATCAGTCATCTGTTATATTCCATGTGCTTGGTTAGAATCTTTACCCACATTACCTCAGCAATCCCCTCAATGAAGGCAAGTCATCCTACTTTACACCTGGGAAGACTGAGACTCACAGAGATAAATATACTTACTTGCCTATGGCCAGCCTGTTAGTCATTCACAGAGCTGAAGCTGAAACCCAAGACTGTCTGACTTTAGCACCAACATTTGGAGGAGCTGAAGAGTCTCTCAGGCTGGTCTAGCAACCAGGTTCTCTTTCACAAGCTAATGTCGCTTTGTTTGTTGTGTCTTCTTGACTTATATGTTGCCTTGACAAGGAGTTTGGGACTGAATTCAGGGTCAGGAAGAATGCTGTGATTAATTGGTGATGTCTGCCATAAGAGTGCAGAGCAGGACAGAAGTGTCACATGCATGCTGTTTGAGCTGAAGTCTCACACTTGCCAAAGCCCAGTGTATGAGAGCATGCTGGGTCCCACATGAGGACTTGTCCCTGGGGTGGTGCAGGTACATGTGAGCATTGCCTGCTCTTACCTATGATGGATGGCCGTGCAGGCTTGTTCTACTCTCGAGTGCTGGTTCTCCAACTTTCTGTTCTGCTCCCAGGGGACACAGCCTTGCCCACTCTTTTGGGTTGGTGCTGGGATTGAAAGAGGTAATGGATAGAAAACACTTGATGTCCAGGTGAAAAAATACTGGTGAAGGCACATTCATATTTCATTCCTCTCTCTCAAAACCAACCTAAAAAATACCAACACAAATGAAAAAAGGGTATGTTTTTATTAGAACTTGCACTAGAAATTTCTTTCACAAAATCTGAAATGTATCTACCAAGTATTGAAAAATCTATACCAGAACAAACGAAGAAACTGAGAATGGATATAAACATCCTGGATGTACCAGCCAGTTTTATTAAAAAAAGAATCTTCAACTTGAGAAGCTGGTCCAAAAATATTTAGCTTAAAGTGCTGAGACCCAGAAAGGCCCCCTAGGGAGTGGAGGTCATCCCTGGGGAGACACAGTTGGATGCTGCTGGTCTGCAGAGAGGTTGAGCTTCAGGAAACATCACATTTATGTGCCACTTCACAGTCCCAACCCTACCTACCCAGGGAGCTGGCAGAGGCTAGGTAGGGAGAGGAAGGACAAGGGCCCACCCAGCCCTGGGAACAGTCCCCAGAGGCTGTGACTTAAACAGCTTGGCTGAGGCCATGATGACCACTGGGATGTAAAATACAGAGCTCTCCTCCCACTTCAAAGAAAATAACTGCTGTGGTCAGAATATCTAAGACAACAAACTCAAATGGAAGCTGCTAACCACCTGAGGCCATCTTTCCCATCCTTTCCCATACTATCATCCCACACAGAGCTGGCCCCATCCAGAAATGGGTTAAAAAGAAACTGATTCAGGAGCTCTGAATAGATGCTATAAAAAATGAAGAAAAACCATGAAGACAGATGAAGAAAATATACCATAAGAGGAACTGCCCGAATAATCAGGGGAAGACATTAAAAAATTGTTTTTCATAGTATTAAGAAATGACAGACAAAATGATATCTCTTTAAAAAAAAAACTAAAATGAATTGAAATAAGAGCTATAAAATAACAGCACAAAATTAAGTCAAGCTGTCTGTGCATAGGTATGAAATGAAATAAAGAAACAGGATAGATGAAAGCTACATTCAAAACACCAAAAAAGAATAAGCATAATTAAAATACTATAAGGAATATTGTGAACAAGTTAGAATTAACTAGAAAAAAAACTTTGTTTCTTTTTCAAATTAGGTAGACAGTGATAGAGTTGAAAGACAAAAACTTTCAAACATATGGGTATCCAGTGACACAAATGGCACAACATAATCTAAGAAATAATGCAAGAAAACAATCTTAAAATTCAAACAAATTAACAACAATTCCTGAATCTGTAGATCAAAGGTGTGCAGCATCTTTTATGGAAAAAAACTGATAAAAATATGTCAATATGTCAAGTAGATTGATATGACACAACTGAGATTCAAAAATAGGGTCTCATTGGTCAAGTCACAATGATGGGGGGAAATTAGTTTGGTGCAAACTTATCCACAGCAATGCCAGAAGGTGGTGGAACCACATCTACCAAAGTCTGATGGCAAGAAAATAGAACCCTATAATTTTACACCCAAGCAGCTGATTTTCCAGACGTCATGGCAACAGATACACTGTCTCAATTGTGCCAGGACACAAGAAGCAATCTTCCTGACTCTCAAAAAATAGTACTAACAAACCCATCAAAAATTATAAAGAACTCAGGTGAGACAAGGCCAGCAATGTGTGTGTGTGTGTGTTTGCAGGGGCGGGGAACAGAAGGAAGAGAAGAAGGAGGAGGAAGAGGAGAGGGTTCGTACTGAGTATTGAATCTGTATAAACGCATAGCAAAGTCTAAGCTTAAAGAGACACAACAATTGTGGTTTCAGAACAGCAGGAAAGAGTATAACTTGGACACAATGTGACAAAATCAGGAGGTGGTAGAATGAAGGGTGAGAAGAAGTATAGGTGTACTAATTTCTTAATCTTCTTTATCCAGGCATTATCACATTCAGTAAAAGAATTTAATCAGTGGTTATTTCAAAATCATAACTATAATGCCTTAAGGCTTTTCAAAATGTTTTCTGCACAACTATTCAACAGTATGTTTGTGTGAAGCAAAATTCATCTGAAGTTTATAATTCCTTCAATTTTATTACAATTTACATTTCTTCTCTTAAATTCAAGAAAACATATGACCCTATTTTTTTTTCTGTCAGTCAATCTCCTTGTCACATCCTGTTTATGTTCATGGATATATGCCTGGAATTTGCTCGCCAAGAGTTTATCACAGTTGTTTCTGGGCCTTGGAGATGTTTATTTTACTTTCTTTGTTGCATTGTTCCATATTTCTTGAATTAATATTTACAATGTATATTTGCCACTTTTCTGGAAAAAATCCTTATTTTTTTAATTAAAATAGAAATAGAAGTGTCAACTGTTGCACACCTGTGAGGTTTATACATTATTCATTTAATTATGCCTCTCTCCGTTCCTGTAAGCCATTGAGGCAGTTTACCAAAAATACATATAATGCAAAATGACAATATAAGTAACTGGAAACTGGAGGAAAGAGAGATTGGGGTGAGATAAGCACACAGAGATGCATGCCGTTTATTCCCGTGTCATTGCTGGAGCTCAGCCATGGACCTGGCCTTGGGCTTCCAAGTTGCTGAAGCAAAGAAATGAACCCAGTCCAGCTGTCCCAGAGAACTGATGTTTACAGTTTCTTTTGAATATACATAGAATAACCCTCCCAGTCTTGAAACCTGAAAAAGTTACATTTGTATTTTTTTTTCTTTTTGAGACAGTCTTGCTCTATTACTCAGGCTGGAGTGCAGTGGCACAATCTTGGTTCACTGCAACCTCCACCTCCTGGGTTCAAGTGATTCTCATGCCTCAGCTTCCTGAGTAGCTGGAATTACAGGTGTGTGTCTACATTTGTCTTCTCCGAGTTTCTTTCTCAGGAAACCAACCATCAGAGCCCCCAGATAGTATCAAGGAGCTGAAATTTACCAGATTACCGAAGCTGGACAATGAGGTGCCAGGCCCCTCCCCTGCTATGATTGCCTAACCCACTGCCTGCTTCCTCTTGACCAACTCCTCTTCCTTAACCCTCTCTAAGTCCTGTTTTCCACATGCAGTTTCATTTCTCCCCTGCTATATAAATCCCTAATTTTAGTTGGTTGAGGAGATGGCTTTGAGACTGATCCCGATCTCCTCAGCCACAGCACCTGAATAAAGCCTTCTTCCCTGGCAACACTTATCTCAGTGACGGGCTTTTTGTGAAGTGAGCAATGAGAACTGGAATTTTGGTAACAGAAAGAACAATGCTCTTTTTATAAGTTAATATTTTTTAAATGGATGCATAATCGCTGTACATCATTTCAGGGTACATGTGATAACAATACATTCATATAATTTGTAAATATCAAATTAATGTATGTAGGCAATCCATTAACTTAAATATTTATCTATTCTTTATGCCAGAAACATTCAAATTATTGTTTCAGCTATTTTGACATGTACAATAGATTATTCTAAACTGCACTCTCCCTATTTCTCTATCTGACACTAAGTCTTATATCTTCTATTAAACAGTATATTTGTACCTAACCAGCTTCTGTTCATCCTCCCCTCCCCCTATTATTTCCACCCTCTAGTAACCACCAGTCTATTCTCTATCTTCATGAGATCCACTTTTTTTAGCTCCCACATGTGAGTGGAAACATCAGTATTTGTCTCTCTGTGCCTGGCTTTGTTCAACATAATGCCTCCAGTTCCTTCCATGTTGCTGCAAATGGCAGGATTTCATTCTTTATTACGGCTGAATACGATTCCATTGTGTGTGTGTGCACCACATTTTTCTTATCCATTCATCCGTTGATGGACACTTTAGGTTGATTCCATAGTTTGGCTACTGTGAATAGTGCTGCCATAAACATGGGAGTGCAGATATCTTTTCAATGTATTGGATTATGGGACTGTCAGTGTCTGGCACCCGGATGAGCTCTCTCTACCCTTTTCAGCCCCCTGCTGGCCTAGGGAGAGGCTGCAGTTTCCCACTGGCACATCCTCAAGGCTGATCTCAGCCCCTGAAGTCCCAGCCTCTTTGGTCCACCTTCCCTTGCACACCCTGCATCCCCCTAGTGACTCGGCCCAGTTTCTATCTCGGCGCAGTCCCTTGAGCCTGGCTTTAGGGTAGACAAGCTGACTGCTGGGTCCTTCCCTCTAGCCCCACCAGATATGCTCTGCTGTGTTTCCTACGGTCTCCGGCTCTGTTGCCATGAGCCAGCCCTGCCCCTCTGAGGCTTGCAGAGCCTGTGAGGGTCTCTACCTGCTTCCACAGGTGTGTCCAAGAGGCAGGCTTGGGCCAGGCCCCTTGGGAGGGACTTGGTCATGTGTCCTAGACTGGGGGCATTTGAAGGCAGAACCCCAGATAAGGGTTTGGGAATGGTTCCTAGGGAACACAAACGAGGGTTAGGGGGAATAAGACACAGGAGGGTATAATTAGCCTCAGGAGGGCTGAACCAGCTCCCACAGCCCCAGAAGCAGCCCTCAGGCCAGAAGGCCGGGGAGAGTAAGCCCTTGAGGTGGGCCGCTACCTGCTGGCCAGGGAACTGACCTCTGCGGCTGCAGGTGACCTCAGAGGTGGCCGAGGATGGAACTAGCCCTGGGCTTGGGAAAACATGGCCCCTTTCCACTCCCAGCCCTCCCCTCCCCATCTTGGAGAAGTTTCACTGTTGAGTGTCTTGGTCCCTTTGTAGCTTGCTTAGGAGCCTGACAATGGAGTCTCTTTTATCCCCTGCCTAGCTGTGTGTCTGAACAAGTTCCTCAAGCCTTCATTTCTTCATCTGTTAAAAAAAAAAGAGCCTCCCTCAGAGGGTTGTTATGAAGATGAATGGAAAAGGTGGACAGAAAAGGACATAGCAAGTGCCCAAAAAACGGGCCCTGGGACGGGGATCGCAGCTGTGGCAGCTTCGGGGGACTGTGGTGCCATCAGACTCAATGAGGCAGTCACAGCACCTCCTCTCCTGGGCACTTGCCCCTCTGAGGGCCCTCCTGATGGCTGCCTGGTGGCTTGTCCTCAGCCAGGCTGGGGAGACAGGCCCTGTCGAGCGTGTCCCTTGTTCCTGGGCCCACGTCCGCTCCTGCTTCTCGGCATCCTCATGCCCTCACTGCGGCCTCCACTGCATCCTGACAGCGTCTGGTGGTTGTCAATCTTCTCCCAGTCTGTGTCATGCTTGGCAGAAATCGAAGCTGACGTTTTGACATAAGGGAAGAACTCTGTAAAAATCCACAGGGAGGACATCAGGGAGCTCAGTGAGAGACACTGCCGTGGTCAGTCACGGGGTGCCCGGCCTGGGAGAGACCCAGGGGGTCAGGGAAGACATGGCACAGTCTGGACATCGAGACCTGTGTGGTACCACCGCACCCCCGACTGTCAGTCCCAGTGATGGACGAGGGTTGCCCACCCCTGCCATGTGTGGGTGCTTCCTCCCAGCTAACTCCGCACACCACTGTGAGGCTGGTAACACGGCTCTCCCCATTGCACCGGTGAGGACTACATCTCCTGGAGGCCACGTGACTCACCCGAGGTGTCACAGCTTTGATGTGCTAGAGTCAGGACTTGACCATGGAGCACATCTGCCCTTAGGACCCAGTGGTCAGAACCCTCAGCCACACAGGGTTACAGCAGCCACAGCCCTCATGTGGCTGCCACATTCCAAAGCACTTTCCCACCCAACCACACACTCCCTTAATCTGCATCACCGCCGTGTGAGATACCAGGCAGGATGGTCACACCCACCAGTTAGATGAAGAAACTGAGGCCTAGTGAGGGGAAGTGACTTACCTGGAGCCACCCAGGGCTTTGGGATTAGTGGTGGAGGCAGAATTAGAGACCTAGCCATAGGGCTTGTGAGCACTGGAGAGAGCTGAAGGCAGGGATGCAGGCTCAGAGGTGAATCAGGGAGGGCTTCCTGAAAGAGGTGGGCTGAGAGGCTGGCTTGGGAGGACTGAAACGATGAGGCCTGTTGAGAAAGGAGCTCAGAACTGAAGGGCAAGGGGAGCTCAGATACAAAGGTCAAGAGGAAAGAAGGCTGCTTTCCGTGTGAACACTGCAGATGATCTGAGAGGCTGCGGGCGCTGAGTCAGGGCCGAGGTTTAGATGAGAGCTGAGACCCTTGAGGGGCTTATCTATCCTGGAGCATGTCCTGTCTGCAAATAGGTTATTCAGACACCCTCACATGGCACTCGCTGTGTGCCTGGCACCCCTGAGCAGCTCTGTAGCTGTGAGCTGACCTACACTGCACCTCAGGCTGTGACATAGGGACTCTCATTAGTGTCTGCTTTACAGGTGAGGTTAGGTCACTGGCCCCAGGTCCCACAGCCCTGAGTGGTGCAGCCAGGGTCTGTGTGGCCACGATGCCACCTTGCTGCTGTGTGCAATGGCCACTCCCTGCCCTTGCCCTCCTCTCCCCTCCCCTCCCCTCCTGGGAGGTCATATAGTGATGGCAGAAGGATTTCACCCAGGCAGCCACGTGTGGTCATCCAGAAGAGTCCACCACCAGCTCAGCCACCACACTGGACCACACTTGAGTCAGGGGCACAGAGCTGTCTGGGGAGATTGGAGATCCAGCACGTAGAGATGGGTTCAAGCCCTGGCTTAGCCCTGTAATGGCTGTGTGACCTCAGGTGAGCCACTTAACCTCTCTGGGCTGCCCTTTCCTCCTGGGTCCTGCTTCCTGCCCAGTGCCATGGGATGTTCAAGTGGATAGGACGCGTTTTACAAAACCAAGAGAGATTATTGTGAGCCTGTGGGCATCACTCTCACCACAAGGGCCTCCTCCTGTTCTCGAGCAATCCCTGGGCTCAGCAAGAAGCTTTTCTTTCCTCCCCTGGTACAGTTTTTCCGGAAGTAAATCTCCCAGCAGGCAAGTAAGCGAGAGCTATGACTGAATTGACGTTGTCAATATTCCTCCCACTGTTTGCTGTCTCCGCATCCCGGGGGAACCTGGGGAATCGGCAAGAAAAATCCCTGCCTGACTCTGAGGGCTCTGATTCGCACCATGCCCTTGGGTTTTGTAAAAATTTGGAATGCCATAGTTGGGTCTGCTGTTAGACTTTATCCAGCCCAATTCCTTTACTGCACAGATGGGGATACTGAGCCCTGAGGGTGGGAACAGCAGCAGAGGAATATTAACAGCTGCATCAGCACCTGCAGTTACGGATGATGGGAAGAAAATGCAACATAACTGATCTCACAAAGATGGAGGCGCAGTCCACGCAGAGCTCTTGCTTCAGGAGTGGCTGCAGCAGCTCCAGCCTTCACACCTCAGGCTCAATTCCAGAGCGAAAGAGTCAGTGCCTTTGTCTTTCCATTTCCAGCAGAAGTTTTACTGCATCTCCTTGGCTCCTACTGGACTTCCCCGAACCAAGGGAGTCCCCGTCACCTGAGTCTACCATGCCTGGAACTCATCAGATGCACCTCGGAGGTTGTTTAAAACACAGATTTCTTGGCTCTGCCTTAGAGATTCTGTTTAGGTCTGGGCTGGGATTGGACGCCCAGGGGAATTTGTCACTGGTTCTCATTTGGGCTTTCCAAAACAACAGCAAGCAAGTCACTGCCAGCTTGCTGTGTGGCCTGGAGCAAGTCGCTCTCCCTCTCTGGGCTCCAGGTGCCTCCCCTGTGCAATCTTTAGAGTGAACTGTATGAGCTGAAGGATTTCTTTCCAGTCTCCAATTTCATTCCCCCAGTCTACATCTATGAAGTATTTCATAGATGAAGAAATTAAGGCCCAAGTGGGGCAGAGCTGGAGCCCCAGTCCAGGTGTGTCTGGCTGTAAAGACCAGTGTTGCTCCCCCAACTAGACCACCCCCAGGGCTTCTCAGTTTCCTGCCCTCCCACCCCTGCCCTCTGCCATCATCAGGGTCACTCTGTGACGTCATCTCTTCCGGTCAGGAAGGCCCTGACCTGCGGACCCAGTCACGGCTAGCGAGGCCTCCAGCTCCCAGCACCAAGTCATTTTAACAGCTGAGGCTCCAGGCCCTTCGCTCCGGTTCCTGCTGGCCTGTGTGGAGCCTGCGACTATTCCTCCAACACCCATGGGTAAACGTCTCCTTTCCAGCAGATGGGAGGGTAATGGGCATCTGTGACATGTGGGGCCCTGCCTGAGGCCGGCAACCAGGGAGCCAGGTGAGAAGAAGGGGGCAAGTAAAGCCAGGACTGGGGGGCTGTGTGAGGGGGAGGCGGATGAGCCAAGACCTCAGTTCTCATGCCAGTCCCACCTATCAGCAAGCACCATGTTGCTCTTGCCCATCCGTAGACCAGAGGTGAGGTTTATGTCACCTGGTCCCAGGCAGGGCTCCCATTCGGGGCTCCCACTGGGGTTGGTGTGAGGATTAGAATAATTACCAGATGTAAAGCTGAGAACGGGGCAGAGCACACAGCAGGCGCCTACTGAGTGCTCGTGGTGATCGTTAGTCTAGACTCTAGGACGGAGGCTGGCTCTGTGCAGCATGCTCACCTCTGTCGTTAGACGCCAGACCCTGGGTGAGAGAGGCTGAGTGACCAGCTCACGGTCACATGGTCAGAAAAGCAGGACCAGGCTTCAAGTCTCCATCTGCCCCGAGGCCTGGGCTTGCAGAGTCCCCTTAGTGACACCTACTGGCCTGAATCACTGGATCCACTGCTCCCAGAGGGGCACTGGCCACCTTCCTCTGAGGAGGGATCAGCTGGAAGCAGGCTGCCCTCTCTGACCCACAGCATGTGGTGGACTCTGCCCACGTGTCACCCTGGGCCAGGCCTCTGTCCCCGACAGCCCTGAAACCGCCTCTTCTCTGGCCTTCCTGCCTCCATCTCCCCTTGGTGATCTGACCAATCACTTCCATGATCCCTGCTGGCCTGAGAATGAAGTCCACACACCTCACCTGGCATCCAAAACCGTTGTCACTCTGGCCTCACTGACATCTCTGGCCTTGTGGAGGCCACAGCCCCATGTACCACTTTGGTCCAGCCTCCGTGGACCATCCCCCACCACTCCCGGCCTTTGTGCATGCTGCTCCCTCCACCTGGGATGCCCTTTTCTACCTTGAATGCCAGATAAACTCCTACTCATACCTCAAAGCCCAACTAAGATTTTACCTCTCCCCCCCAGGGCTGACCACCTGCCCCATGTCCCCTTCTCTCCCATTCACAGGTTCTTCATGCCCTAACCCTGAATGGCTGTCATTCTCCATTTACAAGCCTTCCACCTTGGGAGACTCTCAGGGCTTTAATGGCCGAAGCCACGTCCAAGTACACAGAGTGTACTTGGAGAGTTTTGTCATCATTTGTTACTGAGCCCCATTGCCTTTGTACATGATGTCGTGTACAATTTCTTCCCACTCGTCCCCAGAGCTCTAGGTCTATCGTGGCTTTTTCTGGGAACAGTAGGTTATAGAAAATGAGTTTGCATTAGGTCCCTTAATTGGGCCTCTGAGACCGAGGCTCCACTAGCTTTCAGCAGCTGCTTCAATACTTTGATATACTGTTGCTGTGAGCTGATAACTGTTGTCCCATGATGAAACCCTAGCTTGAAAATCCCCTCGAACTTGGAAATCCAAGTAATTGGAACCCAACGCGCACCAATGACTTACTGTGCAGTCACGTCACTTTCATTTTCAAGGGTTCCGTCACCGTTGTTGCAGCGTTGCTCACATGGGCACCACCTGCCTGGTCTGCCCCGCACACCCTGGCCGAGCGACGATGAAAGGAGTACTCAGACACAGGTGTGCAGTGTAAGAGCAGCTAGGCGACTGCCCGGCTCTAGTGGCCAGAGAGCAGCCCCGAGTAGCCGGAACTACTTGCTTTTATTCAGTGCAGGCACGATGCTGAAAACCTGGAGCAAACACAACCCGCAGGTAATTAACATTTATCATTCCCCTTTCAGGGAGTGTCACATGTGCGGATGATCAAAGCTCAGTTCTTGGTCAACATAAGTAAACAAATCTGTTTAAGATAAATTACCCACACTCCCTTGTACCTACTCCTTGCCCTTTGCCTCAGGGTTATAGAACAGCTACCTTCAGCTGTTTTGCCCCAGGGCTCTGCCAGAACCTTCCAACCTTTCAGAAGGTTTGCGTCCTTTCCCTGTAGTTTTTCCCACCACTCTGACCAATCCCCCACAGTCACTCACTCATTCATTCACCTACTCATGCACAGGTCTGCACGGAGCACCCACTCCAGGTTCCAGGAGCTGCGGCTACAGCACAGAGAGTCAAAGCCTTCCCGCAGGAGTCTGTTCAATACACACCCTAGAAAGCATGTGATCATGCCTGAAATTAAGCACTCTGAAGGAGAGGAAATGGACACTCCGAAAGGGCAAACAAATTTAGATCAAGGCTGGGCTGGCAGTCAGAAAAGTGTCCTGAGGAGGCCACAGGATGTACAGACTTGAAGGGAGACAGGAGCCAACATGGTCACACAGGGGGCAGGTCCCAAGTGGAGGGAGCAGGGGAGTAGGCACTCCGGGGACGGAGAAGAGTGTCCAAGAGGGACCTGGGGCCTGGGACCTCCAGGGAGGGGGACCGCGGTGGGGGCAATGAGGTCAGAGCTGTGGTGGGGGTCAGGTCACTGCAGTCCTTATGGCCCTGAAGGGTGGAGACCCAGTTATGAGCAGAGGGAGTCCCTGACAGGATCCAAGCAGGAACACGACATGATCAAATTTTCATTTTGAGCCTGTCACTCTGCTGATGGGTGAGAAATGGATGTGGAGCCAGGTAGGAGGAGGTGAGGCAGCTATGGGCTGTGATCAGGGTCAGGGGAATGAAGAAAACAGGGGGAGACTCAAGGGGAAATTCAGAGGTTGGTTGGAACAAAGAATGAATGACCACTTGGGCGAGGGGCTGATGGCAGTGTTATGGGGAGTCAGGCAGTGGAACTGCCCCTCAGATTCCCCCCACTTCCAGCACTTGGCAGTCCAGGTCCCGGGGTGATCGGGGCCCCCAGCATCATGACTGAAGAGCTGTGTCCACCTCTGAATAATCCCCATGTGCTCTCTCAGGTGGAACTTGCTGCCCTGATGGGGCTGAGACACAGAGTTGGAGGAGGAACCAGGCTGGGGGCATGAGGTGTCTCCCTCTGAATCTTCCTGATGGGTTGGGTGACCTTGTGCAAGACCCTGCCCTCCTCTGGGCCTCAGTTTCCCCATCTGTAAAAATGAAGAAGTCCCTTCCAGCTTCAAGCTTTACCAGTGAAACCAGTCTGCCACCCCCAGTCCTCCCCCACCACCACATGAGCAAGGCCACAAGAGTGCACAGGGTTTTGGGGCAAGGTGACCACCAGTGAAGTTCAAATGGAGTCTTCCATGGAGGCCCCAGAACCCGGTGTCCTCCCTGTGGTGGTCTCGGTGGGAACTGAAGGGGTGGGTTACTGCTGTGATGTTCAGAAAATGGCCCAAGTACTCTCCACACCTACCCACCCTGGCATGAATTCAGTTTGGTAAAGTGGTAGTTATGCTGGAAATTTAATCAGCATTTTGGATGATAAAGGAATTGAAAAATAAATTGCAAGTGTCAAGCACTGCATTAGGGGAAGTGATGGAATGAGGCAGGGGGCTGGTTTTCATAATTGCAGGATTAAGAACCAAGGGTGACGGGGCCAGAGGAAAGGGGGCATCCCATGTGCTGGAGCTGGATCAAACCAGCTCATGGAGCTGATGGGTAAACGTTAAAGAGTTTTGTCAGCATGCTATTTAAACACAGACCACTATTAAAATTAAATTAAATATTATTAAATTAAATTAAATATACTATTGCTAACATCTGATGAAAAAATTACATTAAACACAAAGGTAATAGGTACTCAGAATTAACTCCTAATTCTTTTTTCATATTGTGCCATTGCATATGCCTTTGAGATTATTTACAGCTATCATATCTATTGAGGTTAATCTATTTGAGGTTACTTACAGCTATTGTATGGTGGAAATACTATGTCATAGCATGTTACGTGTTTCTCTCTCAAACTTCCTGTTCAGTGACAATTCACTGAGAGCTTGATGTTGACCATGGTGGAAGTATTTATACCACAGAGATGGGCAAACACCGCTAGTCAGGGCTTATTTTCCTGAAGAGCCAGTTGTTAAACATTTACCAGTACACTACTGAGTTGGGAAAGAGGAGAAGGCAAAGGCAAGAATAGGAGGAGATTCCAGCCTGGAGGCGGAGTTAGCATTAGAGACCATCCAGCCCCAATCCCGAGCCACCACACACACACTGCTTCTTGGGCAGCTGAGCACACACACACACACACGCACACATACACGTGCACGCATGCACACGCACACACACACATGCACACATACACACACGTGCACGCATACACACACACGCATGCACGCACACGCACACACATGCACACATACACACACGCGTGCGCGCACACGCACGCACACACGCATATGCACACACGCACACATGCACACATGTGCATACACACGTGCACGTGCACACACATGCACACATGCGCACGCACATGCACACACACATGCACACACATGCTCCCTGAACCTCGTGACTCAGGAGGGCCCAGGGCCACCTCGGGCTCCTGCCTGTGGACAATGCCTCTCCCTGCCCAGGGCTGCCCATCTGCACAGCAGTGTGGGCATCGGGCAGAGGCTTGGCAGGGCTGGCTCTGCCTCCTACCTCTCCCTGAGCTGCCCCATCTTTTCATGGAGCTTGGACTCTGACAGCCCAGTGCACCCCGGCATTGAGGGGGGGCTTGTGATTGTCCCCCACACCTTGCACTCATTGTCCTGTGAGACCCTCCTTGACCATGGTTTCAGAAAGTCTTTGAAACATGGAGGCTGTCACCACACAGACGCACTGGCAGGCATGCTTACTGTAATGGTGGCAGGAGCTGAGCCGCAGCCATCTCTGTGGTTGGAAGCCTGGTCTCCTTTGTCCCACCTTACATGGGTTGCTTGAGTTACCTACTTGACTCATGAAGACACTTGAGCTTATGTCTCAGCCTGCTCTTTACACAGATAGGTAAACTGAGCCCACAGAGGGGCAGGGACTCCTCTGTCCACCCTATCCTGGAATGCCACAGGCTTGAGGACAGGAACAGATACAATGGGGTTACCATTATATCCCCAGTGCCCAGAACCAGCCTGGCATTTAGGTGCACAATAGGCATTTGTGCAGTGTTGAACTTGTTGACTCACTCAGTGAGTTAGAGACACAGCCACAGCTCCCAATTCTCAGGCCAGGATCTCCCCAGCCCCAGCTGGTTCTCCCTTTACTGCCAGAGCCCAAGACACTGCCTTCTTCCTCATACATGTGGACAGGCGTACCCTGACCTCAATCAGCTCAAATGCCTAACAGCCCGTTCCGAGTTAACCCCAGAGAGGAAGGCGAGCCTTCTGCAGGAACCATCATTTATCATAATCTTTTTGACCACGAGGGTTGTTTTTAACATTTAATAAAAGTGTGGGGCCCCCACTTGCTACAAGCTGTCCTTGTAAATTGGAGGTAGCAGAGAGCAGCGGTGGTGAAGGCTGTGGTTTCGGGCAGAACTGAGGTCAAATATTCCATTCACCACATCTGGCTGTGTGTCTTTGGATATGGCACTTTAATTCTCTGAGCCTCAATTTCCTCATCCATAAATGGGGATAACAGTACCTACCCTCAACAGGTGTTGTGGGGACTAAATGAAATATCCCAAGTAAATCACTAAGCCCAGGGCCCCGGAACACAGTAGGTTCTTAAGGAATGGTGGCTGCTATTATTAGATCACTGCCCCAGCGACTACCATGAGATCCCAATGATGGAGGAAATATACAATGGACAAAGGCTGCTAGAAGTGCAGAAATGTTTCTCAGTAGCACATGCAGAGAGTACAGTGGGGCTCTGTTATGCGGCAGGCCAATTATTCTGTCTAGAAACAGCACTTGGTACCCAGGTGAAGTCAGGGCCCCTTGCAGTCAGCACCCAACAGTTTTGGGCCCCTAGGTTGGAAACACCACCCGTGGCTGTAGTCAAAACCAGTGGAGAGTTCTGCACTTCAGTTGGGGTGGCGGTAACAGGCGCCACCGGCCCAGCCTGGCCTCCCTTCCTACCTCCAGGCCATTTCCTGAGTCAGAGAGGGCAAATCCTCCCCTGTTCACCCCTCCAACCCCAGACACTCAGGCCTGAGTGGTTTTCTTCCCTATGAATACAACATCATCTCACAGGATGGACCAAGTGATGTAATAAAACTGGCTCGTTGTATCCCTGTACATGGAGCCATTTAATGAACACATGACTGCTGGCCCTCCATGGCCCCTGAGCCATATGCAAATAAAACAGGTTCCACAGTGTCACTTAATTAGCTAGGGAGGGGCAGGACACGGGGAGAGGGAGGAGAGAGTATGGGACAGAGGTAGAGAAAGAGGGGTGGGAGGAAGGAAAGAGGTGGTTAGGAGAGGGTCAGAGAGGATGAGGAAGGGCAGGAGGGAGGAGAAAGGGTGGGGAAGGGGAGAGGTAATGAGCAAGGAAGGGAAGAGGTGGAGAGATAGGTTTTTAAAAATGTGTATTTGACTCTTCAAATCTCCCCTGAACAGAGGACAGGGTTGGGCAGTCTCATTCCCATTGGAAGTCAGGACACCAAGTCCCACTCTGTGCTATGCAGGGTACTGGGTGCTGGGGACCCATGGTGGATGAGACAGACAGGGTCTTCCCTTGTGAGACTCACAGTCTGGTGGAGGAGGCAGGCACTCAGCAAATAATCACATCCATAACACACAGATATGCGGGCCAGCGGTGTGGTCATCATATGGTGATGTTTAGAAGAAGTGCAGGACAGCAGTTCAGAGGGTGAGCTCTGAAGAGTCACTGTCTGGGTGGGCATCCCAGCCTTGCTACACACAGGTTGTGTGACCTTGGACTAATTACTTAATCTCTCCGGACCTCAGTTTTCTCATCTGTAAAATGAAAGCAAAATACCTAGTTCACAGGATTATTGGAAGAACTAATGTAGCCAGTATGTATAAAGCAATTTGAACACTGCCTGTGACAGAGTAAGCACTTGGTAAATGTTAGCTGAGAACACTGACAGCTAAAAAGGAGGGAAAAGGGTTGGAGGCTTCTGAACTAAATCAAGAGGGTATGCTAGGTCATCTCTGCAAAGCTACTTAAGACCTGAGGGCTTATCCAGATGTCAAGAAGAAAGAAGGAAGAGACGCCTTGGGCATTTGTTTTTTGTTTGTTTGCATCCTCAATATATCCTCCTTCTCTGTTTAACATCGCTCTAATTTTCCTTTGTGAAACAAATGACTCCCCATCTCAATCCATCCAGGTGGAGCTGATGCCACCCTGTGACTTCAGAGTGGGCCCACCACCCCTGCCCGTCCCATCAGCGATTCTTCCACTCTGCAAGGATGGAGAAGTAGGCAGAAGATCCAAGCCAGGCCAGAGAGTCATACTCTGTTCATCTGTTGTGCATTGCTATAAAGGAATAGCAACACGAATGGATAATTTATGAAGAAATGAGGTTTATTTGACTCACAGTTCTGCAGACTGTACAAGCATGGCGCCAGGATCTACTCAGCTTCTGGGGAGGCCTCAGGAAGCTTTCATTCATGACCGATGGTGAAGAGGGAGCAGATATGTCACATGGAGAGAGGAAGCAAGACAAAGTGGGGGAGGTCCCAGACTTTTTAACAATCGGATCTCACAGTAACTCACTGCAATGGGGATGGAGCTAAGTGATTCATGAAGATTCACCTCCGTGCTCCCACCAGGCCCCACCTCCAATACTGGGGATCACATTTCAACATGAGATGTGGAAGGCACACACATTCAGACCATATCACACACCAAGAACTTTTACTAAAATTATCAGGAAAGAGAGTGGTGAAGCCAGTGTGGTGTAAATGTGGGGATTTCCATAGGATGGCATTTCCCACCAGAGGGGAGAGCATGCCTGAGGATAACTCCATGTAAAAGCACTGGTCAGGAGATGGAAGACAAGGTTATAAGATGCTATCCCTTAAGCCACTGGATTCAGCTGTGCTGAAAGCCATCAACCCTCAGACATTTTAGTTGAATGGGTCAATAGATGCCACATTCCTTCTCTGCTTTGTTTAAACCTACAGGGCTTAGATTTCCACCCTGGAACTGAAACTGTACTAACAAGTAAAGCACATTCTTGGCCAAAAAAGATGACTTGGAATGAAGCTTCACAAAATCCCCAAATAATGGCAATAAGCCTGCAGCACTGTGGACAAGGTGAGAGGAGCCTCTGTGTATCAGACTTAGGGGGACCAAGAAGGCCTGTTGTGAGCTGGGTAAGGGGTGAGGACCAAAGTGGAGGCTAAACGACTCACTGTACTCAGCGAGACGACTTCAGTTTCCTAGGATAGATGTCCTCCAGGGCCATCCCCAGGAGCCTCACTTCTCCCCGAACCCAGACCCAGCTTTGTCCACTCCTGAAAAGTCCAGAATCAAAGGGCTTTGGCCAATCAGGACTGGAAGGGACCATTGATAACACTCATCTTTTCTTTCCTTTTGCATTGGCTAAGTAGTATGTATGAGTACGTTCTCGTGGATGTAGTGCATTCTCATGCAGGTATCTGGTAAAAAGTCTGGCCATGCGGAGAAAGAAAATAACCTTGATTTACAGGTAAGGGTGGGCCCAGGCACCTAAATTGCGGGGAGGGTTCCGTGAGATAATGCGCGTAGAGTGAACAGTGCCTGGTACTTAGCGAGTGCCCCAGAGTGTTCCTGGTGCTCTTGTAGCACACTGTGGATGCTCGTCTGTTTCTGCGAAGGCTCCTGCATTGATCTCAGGGGACCTAAAGGGCAAGGACCAGACTGATTCGCCTCCTTTTCCTGGGAGCCTAGAACAGGCTCTGTGAAGAATCCAGATTAGCAAAGTTTAATGAAAAGATGCATGAAGGAGGAGTTGGGGTGCCAGTGTGTCGGGGGACCCAGAAAGGGTCTCTGAGGGCAGATGATTGACAGAGGGGTGGCCCCAGATTCCTCCACCCCATTTCTTACACCTAAAAAGCAAGAAGTCCTCACTCTGTGGCTGGCTAATGGAATGCATCCCCACACCTGTGGAAAATGAGTGCTGAGTCCCTTTCATGGAGGAGGAGAGTGAGGTCACCCTCTTGGTTTCTGTCCAAGGCCAGCCTTTGGGGTGATTCATATGGGTCATTTGTCAGTGCAGACCTGGCCTCAGGGGCTGTGGGACCACACTGAGTTGAAGGCAGCAGGTTCCCAGGAGCAGGGATTTCTCCTCTGCTTGCCAGAGGCCATCCTGCAGCTGGACTCAGTCATTCCTCCTGCCCCCACTGCGTCTCCCTGCCCATTCACTCAGCAGGAGCCCCTGTGTTCTGCAGCCCACACCTGGAAGTGCCCTCCTGTCTCTGCTCACTTTTGAAGAATCCAGTTAGTAGACATTCCATTTTCACAAAACACTCCTCTTGACATCCGTCCTCCCGAGCACGAGCATGGGCTAACCTGCTCCTCACCCACTCTCACCATCACGTGTCAGCACAATCTGCCCCCTCGAGGAGGCTCATCAAGCAATACTCAGCATGTGCTGAGTCAGCAGGTTGCTCTGGCCCTCTGGTCTTCATGCTGGGACAAGGCAGTCACCAAACCTTGTCTGGTTCAATGTTCGTCTCAAATCTCTGCACAACACACCACCACCAAAAACAAAGCCACTTACATGATGGGTCTTTTTTTTGGAGATGAAAACTAACCTTTAAAAATGAAGAGGAACCTAAGACATTCCCAGGTAAACAAGAATGGAGAGAATCTACTCCAAGCAGATCTACTGTAAAATGGGATTCCTTCAAACTGAAACGAAATGACCCCAAACAGTGACTTGAATCCACGTGAAGAAATCAAGAGCACCCTCAAGTAACTACACGGGTGGCACATGTTAGAGTCTCCACTCTGCTTCTGTCACTGTCCTCCTTACTTCAGCTAATACAACAGCCCTAGGCATCCATTTCAGCTCTTACTCACATCCATCCCTTCAATGCCATTCCCACTGTCATTCATTCATTCATTTATAAAAGGATGTATTTAGATATCAAAAATATATCCATTTGAACATTTTAATAGAAACACTTGTTTCATGGAGATATCCTGAAATCCCAAATCAAACTCAGTTAAAGTACATCTTGGTGTCCTTGCATTCTGTGTCAAATTTTAGCAAAATTGGCCAACTCTTTTGAAACTTATCATAGCATATATATAAATTTGAAATCCTTTAAGGCTGTATACAAAAGAGGGTCTTCAAGTTGCTTATAAAATTAAACACATTTCCCATGTAATCCAGAAATCCTCCTTATAGATATTAACCCAGGTAAATTGAATACTTCTGTTCACACAATAATTCATATACAGATATTTATAGCAGCTACATGCATAATTACCCAAACTGGAAACTACCAAGATGTCTCTCAATAGGTGCATGCAAATGGTGGTATAGCCATG
This sequence comes from Aotus nancymaae, assembly GCF_030222135.1. Lineage (NCBI taxonomy): Eukaryota > Metazoa > Chordata > Mammalia > Primates > Aotidae > Aotus > Aotus nancymaae. The sequence continues at coordinate 26,635,421 of NW_026988467.1, forward strand.
TGATAAAATACTGCTCAGCTATATAGAGGAGCAAGTTTTATTCGCACACAGGAGAATATTGACCTGTTGAACAAATTTAATAATGTAGCGTAATATTTACAAATCATGTAGAAGTAAAACCTATAACAATAGCACAACGGTGGGAGAGGAGAAGTGGAAGTAGACTGCTGAAAAGGTTCTTAAAGTGAGAAATGGTGTAATGTCTCCCGGGCAGACTGTGCTAACGATGCCTGCTATAAACCCTCAAGCAACCACTAAGATGAAAAGTGTAGAGTTATAGTTAACAAGCCGACACAGAAGACAAAGTGGAATCATAAATAATATTCAGTCCAAAAGAAGGCAGAGAAAGAAGAAAGGTATACAAAGGACGAATAGAAAAATAACGAGATCTAAATTCAAACCCAATCAAATCACCATGACAATCTCCTTTCCCAGGGAAGGAAACCAAGACACAGAGAAGGAAAGGAGCCTGCCCAGCATTATGGAGAGAGTATGGAGGGGGCCTGGCCTTCAGCTCAGCCTGTGGGGCCTGCACTCTAACCCAATGGGGAGCTTTCCCTATGGCCAAAGACCTGGAAACGTCTGCTTCCCAGCATTTTGCCTTCTGCCCGATCCCTTGATCCATGTGGGCACAGGGCTGGAAGGAGCCACAGCAATGATCTGTTCAACCCCTTCATTTTATAGCTGGGGAAACTGAGGCCCTAGGAGGCAAAGGCGCTTGCCAAAGGTCATGTCCTGAAGTAAGGCCACAGCTGGAATCACAGCCCCGCTGCCAGCCGGGTCTCTCCCACCTCCCCCACTCCTGGGTTTCTTCGTTCCCCCCACAAACTGCTGTGGCGACACCCGCCCTTGGTTCTCCCTCATGTCCCGGCAGGCATTAATAAGAGTGCCCATCATTGCATTTGAATCATCTGGAAATGCTCCTGAGGTGCTTTCCAGGAACCATTTATTTGAATTTCTTCCTCCATATAAATACGTGCAGAGTCATCTGTCTTCCGCAATCGGTAAACACCGGGCTTCTGACAGTGTTAGTGACTTCTCACTTCTCAGAGGGCTCTTGGCCCGTCAGAGCTGGGAAACCCATGAGGGATCACTAGCGCCTGCTGGGGAAACTGAGGCTGGGAGAGAAGGGACTTTCTCGAGGAGGCACCTTGCAGGTAAGGAGTGAAGCAGAACCTGAACCCGGGTGTTTGGGCTCCTGGATTTAAATCTCCCCTGAACAGAGGGCGGGATTGGGCAGTCTCATTCCCATTGGAAGTTACATGGATTCTGCTTTTTCACTGGCGCTTGCACCTGCTCAGCCTCAAATGTGGCTTTGAGACTCAATTTCCAGGTGGGGTCATGAGGTCAAGGTCACCTTGTTTCTGCCCCTGAGCACCAAACCATCTGATTATTTTTTAAAATAGTTTCATAAAACAAATGATTCACACTCTCTGTGAAACATTCAACTGATACCAAAATCTAAAGAAACAGACTGTTAACGAGAGCCCTGAAGCAATGCCACTAGCTTTGGGGGGATACTCTGCTAATCATCCCTGGCTGCTTGTTCTTCACACTCTAGTTCATGCTCTGTCTCCTCCTGTCCAGCTCGGCACCAGGGAGGCTGCCCTGTGTGCACTACTTCAGGGGCGCTCATGACAGCTGGCTTCTGTTGGGTTCAGCCAACGGGAGGTGCTGCCAGGAGACCAGAAGATAGGAGGAGAGAAGGTCAGGGTACTTTTTCCTGCTTTTTCCTGGATTCAACTTCATGTCTGCAGGTGCAGGCTTATGCAAGGAGCAGCCTTAGGCAAGGAGCAGGTAGTCATGGTCAGGGGAGGCGATGACAGAGATGGCATCTCCTTCACTCCTCAGCTCCTCCCCAGCGTGCCCCGCTTCCTCCCTTTCCCCTGCATTAGCTTTTGCAGAGGACTCTTCGGGACCTGGCATTGTCTCTTTCTTTGTTCTTCATAGGCATCCCCAGCCACATTGCAAATGCCATGAAGGCAGGATGGAGTCTATCTTGATCACATGTACGCCTATTTCCCAGAACAGCATCTCTAGGTGCTTAATAAATAACTGTGTTATGGATGATGGGAAAAATGAAGAGCTCCCAGCCTGGAGGAGGATGTTGGAGGATATTGGAGGAGGATAGCCAGCGCTCAGTAAACCATCCTAGGGGTACAGGGGTGGTTTAGGGAGAAGTCATGGAGGAGAGGCCTGAGCAGGATGTAGGACAGGAAGGGGCAAACCTGGGTCAACACTCAGTCACTCCCTCCCTCCCTCAATAATCAGACATTCCCTGGGCACTTTCTTTTTTGTTTGTTTCTGTTTGAGACAGAGTCTCGCTCTGTTGCCAAGTTGGACTTCAGTGGCGCGATCTCGGCTCACCGCAACCTCCGCCGCCCAGGTTCAAGCGATTCCTCTGTCCTGGGCACTTTCTGCGCCCCAGGCACTGAGATGGAAGTAAATGCTGGGCACGTCAGACCCTGTACCTACCCTGAGGAGCTGTCAGTCCAAAGGGAGGGACAGATACTCCCCTAGGCACCTGAGATTAGAGAGAAAAGAGCTCTGGTAGGGTATGCGGTGACCGCCACTGGAGTGAAAGCAATATTTACTGAGCTACCAAATCCCCTGGGCCTTCGACTCTCAACCAAAAGAGTCCAGCTGCTTTCACCTAAGAGGGAATGTAGTTGCTTGTAGAGCTGAGAGAGACAGCAGGGAATAGCCTCAGGCACAGCTGGGCTCAGGGACTCCAATGACATCACTGGATGGCCCATACTCCTCATGTTTCTCCACGTTTGCTTCTGCCTGTGTAGGAGCAACTTTCTCTTTGCTGTGGGATTTATTCATGAGGTAGGAAAGGGAAGGTGGAAGGGGAATCATAACCATTGGCAGCCCTAAGCTTAGGTCATCCCATCCAGTGACTCCAGCGGGGAGAGAAGGGCTCTCTCTTATAGCCATAGATAAGGTCTCAATGAAGGATTCTAATAGGCTGATTTTGGCCACATGCTCTTCTTGGACCAATCACTATTTCCTGGGGGAATGGATTGCTGTGATTGGTTTAGTCTAAGCTGATACCTCTCTCTAAGGAGAGGGGTGGAATAGAGTCACTGACCGATAATCTGGTCAGAGTATCAGGGTCTGGGGAGTGCAGGAAGCTTACTTTCCCAAAGGAAGGGTGACAGGAGTGATAGGTGCCAAAAACAGAGGGAAAGAGATGCCGGATGAACCAAAACAGCCCAAGTGCAAATTGCAGTAGATATTATGATTTCCTTTTATAAACAGAGAAACTGAGTCTCAGAGAAGCTAAGAAATTGGCATAAATTAGCAAGTGGCACAACAGACCCTTGAACCCTTCTCTGCTAGACAAAAGTGCCCCATGTTTTAGCCCATGGACGGCAGTGCTTCCCAGGAATACCGGCCTCTGCAGGCATCTCGGCACCTCCTGAGTTCCAGCAGGTTTAAACTCATAATTCCAGCTGAAATAGGAAGATTCTCAAAGCTCAGGCATTCAGGGCCCTCGCAGGCCCCATGGCTTACAAACCTCATCTTCATGATGGATTTAATTTAAGGCCCCCTTTCCTTCTGGATCACAGTGTGAAGGAAAATGCCGCTCCTGGCAATTTCTTGTCAACTGAGCCATGCTGGGAGTGAGCGCATCAAAGGGAACTGAGACCATGTCGGTGCTGCCAGGGGCAACGTCAACCTGGAGGTGCCGGGAGCATTAAGATGGCTGAGGCGTGAGCTGCTTGACATGTGACGATGTTCTCCAGTGAAGCACACAGCTCAGAGCACTCAGATTCAGCTAGAACCTCCACAAGCCTTCCCTTCTCCCCCGGCTCCTTTTCAGCAATCAGACCCTCCTATCCCTCCTGCCAGACCCAACCTGTCTGTTTCATTTAAGGAGTGATTCACAGCTTACAGCTCAACAGGGCTAGAGGGACCTTGTGGAGCCTTTATTCCAACCTCATTCATCTTTACAGATGAGAAAATAGAGCCCAGAGAGACTCAGACACTTGGTCAAGGTCAGAGAGTAAGTCAAGGGTGAGGCTGAACCAGAGAACATCAGGACCCCCAGAGGGAGGGTGTCTCATGTCCAGGTCCTGGCACGGACACTTTTACATGCATACTTAATCCTCACACAACGACCCTGTGCAGTGGGTGTTATTAGCCCCACTTTATCCTTGGGTAAAAGAAAGCTCTGAAAAATTAAATGCCATGCTCAAGGGCACACAGCTGAGTTTCAAACTGCTTTGATTAGCACAAAAGTCCAGCGCTGAAGCACTGTGTGGGTCATTTGTCCATTGGCTGTTTGCTCTCTGTGCCATGAACACCATGGTGTGATGCTGGATCCCAGCTGGCTGCATCTCCTGGACTCCCTCGCCTGCTGGCTTCCCTTTAGCACTGACAATGGAAAGTGTTAGTGAAGACTGAAATATGGGAGCTGGGGAGAAGCTGCTTCTGAAAGAGGTTCTGGCTGTACCAGGTAGCTACCAGCACAACGGTTCTTTGGTGACTCTGGCAATAGCTACAGTGGCCAGTTGCATCTGCCTGGGGTCTGGGTGGCTCTGGCAGCAGTGGACCTAGTGACGGATGACATCAGCAGGACATGCAGTCTTGAGCTCTGCAGCTCCACCTCCTCTGGTTTGTGCTGCCAGGACTAGGGCTTCTCTCTTTTTCTTTTCTTTTTTTGTTTTTTTGAGCTAGAGTTTTGCTCTCATTGCCTAGGCTGGAGTGCAGTGGTGCGATCTTGGCTCACTGCAACCTCTGTCTCCTGGTCTCAAATGATTCTCCTGCCTCAGCCTCTAAGTAGCTGGGATTACAGGCATCTGCCACCACACCCAGCTAATTTTTGTATTTTTAGTAGAGACGAGGTTTTGCCATGTTGGCCAAGCTGGTCTCGAACTCCTGACCTCAAGTGATCTGTCTGCCTTGGCCTCCCAAAGTGCTGGGATTACAGCTGTGAGCCACCGCCCCCAGCCTTCCTATCTTTTACTTTTTGTTCTTTCAGCCCTTTCACCACTTTTATAATCAGCTCCCTGCATTCAATCCCTTCCGTTTGCAATTTCTAGTGCACTTCCTGTTTTCTCTAAATGAGCCCTGAATGATATAGCACTTGGTATCAGCCGTGCCACCAGAAAACAAACCTTCAATAATGGGATTTGGGAGTGGGCTGTTCAACTTGATTAGGCTTAAACACAGTGAGAACCTCATGGCCAGAGACAATAGGATTGTGGTATTATGCCTTGGTGTTCAGGGACATTGAATCACTTAAATCATCACTTACGGTTGCCTGGGACAAAGTGCCTATTGAAGTCTGAGAACTGTCAGCCCTAGTGGCTGCTGCACTTGGCCTCTGAGGTAGTAATCATGACTATCAGAAGGAACGAGGGATGCAATGGCTACTTATGACAGTACTGGAGAGTTCATAGAAAGAAAATGACAGGCACCGCATTTCACCTCTCTGCTCAAAGCACGGACAGATAACCAGCGATTAGATTGCCCTCAAGGAAACTTTTGTGTTTTATAGCTACAGGGCAGACACAAATGAAAATCAGATCTAAAATGTCATCCTGTGGGTGGTAGAATTGCATCATCTGTTGGACTCCCAACCTTACTGTCTCTTACTTGAAAGCGAAGGCATTGATTGGGAAGGAGAAGGTCTCTAGGAATGAGGTGTATTCCATGTGCGTGTGCTGCCGCAACCCTTTTTCTAAATGACTTGTAAAACTGAGTAAGTCTTAGAGGCCAGAAAGGCCCTGCAGCAATGCCAGTCTCCAGGCCTGTGCCCTGACACCTGGGCCTTATAACCCAGTCTGTCTGGTGGAACCCGAGCCTCTATACAAGGAGAGATGCTGTCTGGGGCCAGCGGCAAGCACCAGTAGGAGACCCAAGCCCCAGTAAGAGACACCAGCAGCACAGCTGCCTAGGACTTTGGTGCAAAGCCATGTCCTCTTCTATAGATAACTAGTCTGCATCTGAGAAATAGCTCTTGGCTTTCTACTGAGCCCTGGTGTAACCAAGTGGCTTCATTTTTTCTAAGAAAAAGAAAATGAGTTACTATTGTTTTATAATGATTTTCTCTTCTTTTCTCCTCTCCCCTTTCCCTATTCCCTGTTTCCTACATAGCCCTTTCAGAAGTGCAGATGTGACCTTTCACCTCCAGGGGATGGCCCTCCAGGACTTGCCTGGGACTTTCACCCGTCAGGAAGGTATATGGAAAGCATGCCTGCTTTGCCTCTTTTATGACTTATTTCTGCCCAGGAAGGCACCAACTCAGCTGTCTGGTAGTTAAGACACCAGGTCAGGTGGGGGACCCCCTTTTACGACTTATTTCTGCCCAGGAAGGCGCCAACTCAGCTGTCTGGTAGTTAAGACACCAGGTCAGGTGGGGGACCCCCTGCCCTCACACACTCCCCCGGTTACCTTATAAAAATGTCTGCTTTCTGCTCCAAAGGTGAAGCAGGACATTTAAAGGCAGGACACTTTTTACCCCTTCCCCAAGCTGGCTCTGAAATAAATTCCCTTTTCCTCTAGCAGGCCTCACTCTTGTTAATGGGACTCCACAATGTAGAGAGCAAGTAATCTGCTGTTCGGTTACACCGGTAGAGGCGGAATGCCTGACCCTGGGGCACCAAGTGACTGTGACCCAGGCAGCCAGTCTTGACCGGGTATTGTCTGGTCCACGGGGTTATAGAGTCAGCATGTGCAGCAGTAGCCCATCATCGCTCTGGGCCTGAGCACATCCTGGAGGCAGGCAAACTGCACGGGCCGGCGGCGAGAGTCTCAGCGAAGCAGGAACAGGCACAAGCAAACCTCTCGAACATCGACCTGGGAAGGAAATGGCTTTTTATTCAGCCGGGAGTCTCGGCAGACTTATGTCTCAAGAACCAAGCTTGCTGACTAGAAAATCCTGGCCTCTTTTAAGGCTCACAGTCTTAGACGGTACATGTGAGAGGGTCGGGATCGATGAGGTAAGCGAGGGGTACCTTAGGTGGGGTCTAATCGTGATTAAGCAAGAACAATGCCTTCCAGGTAGGATTCCTCCACACCGTGCCTGTGAGCTATAGATAGGATAGGAACTGGCGGGGGAGCAGAGTTGGGGGGTTGTTCATCTGTAACCTCCAGGTTCCTCTAGTGACACCGGTTTTTTCTCCTCCGCTGACCTTGTGCCTTCTATTTTCTTTCTTTTTTTTTTGAGACGGAGTTTCTCTCTTGTTACCCAGGCTGGAGTGCAATGGCGCGATCTCGGCTCACCGCAACCTCCGCCTCCTGGGTTCAAGCAATTCTCCTGCCTCAGCCTCCTGAGTAGCTGGGACTACAGGCACGCGCCACCATGCCCAGATAATTTTTTTATATTTTTAGTAGAGACGGGGTTTCACCTTGTTGACCAGTGCCTTCTATTTTCAACTTTCACTTCTCCTTCTGAAATGCAAGGCTAAGGGGACCTGGTCTTAGAAGTTTAAGAGGAAGGGGTCTCCTTCTTCATCAGAACATCCTCTCCAGTGGCACTGCCATCTTCTCCTCAACCCACGCCTGAGCCTCGAAGAGCCTTCTCCTTCATCCGTCGTATTTGTTTCCTGTGACTTCTGGAACAAATGACCCCAAACTTGGTGGCTTACAACAGGAGAAATATATTCTCTCGCAGTTCTGAAGTCTGGAATCAAGGTGCCAGCACGGCCAGGCTCTCTCCATAGGCCGTAGGGGAGAACCTGCCTTGTCTCTTCCAGCTTTGGGGCTCCTAGCACTCCTTGGCTCGTGGCTGCATCACACCAGTCTCTGCCTCCATCTTCGCACAGACTTCTCTGCCCTGTGTCTCTGTCTTCTCCTTTTCTGTCTCATAAAGATGCTTGTCATTGGATTTAAGGCTTACCTAATCCAGGATGATCTCATCTTGAGGTCTTTACCTTGATGATGACTGCAAAGATCCTTATTCCAAATAAGCTCAGATTCTGATGTCTGGGTGGGCACACCTTCTCAGAGGGAGAGGAAGAACCATAGACCCACATCAGCTGACATACGCTAGACCAGCCAGAGGGGATTCTGCAGCACTCCAGAGGGACCTGAGACGGGAGAAAGAAGTCCTCCCAGTGGGCAGGTCTTCAAGTGGCACATCTCTCTGTCCGCTTAGCTATGGGAAAATAGAGGCAAAGATCTGATTCATAGGCAGTGGCTAATTGTTCAGTCAAATGATCAGGGACTTGGAAAGAATAAGATGGAAGGATTGGCAGTAAGGAGATTACGGCCCCAAGTGCCCGCCAGCCCTGATGCTGGCACAGAAGTGGCCTGGACTGCACCTTGCCCCACGGTTCTGTGGATATCTCATTTCCATGGTATGAAGTTCACTTTTTATTCTGATGACCAACACGGGGGAGACGAAGTCCCATCCATACAGTGAGAGAGTGGCTCCTGAGGTGAGTCACGCCTCCCCTTCCACTGCCTTTTGGCTTCCTGCCAGCTCCTACATTCCATGGACGGGTAATTACATTTTACATAGTTTTCTTTTTTAATACTCCAATAAATATCACCTGTAAAAATCCATTGGCATTTTCTATACTTAATGCATAATAACTGGTCTTATAAATCTAAATTATCCCTATAAATCTAAATTAAATGCCCAGGTTTAAATGTATTCATCATTTAATTAATAAAGTGTGAGCACATAACCACTACTAATCTGTTTACTTCAAGCCAACTTTTCCTCTTTAAAGGATGTATTTCTCTGCAATGTGTGGGTGGGAGGAAGGAGGGATCCCAGGGTCCCTGGAAAGTTTGCCAACTGTAGGCACTGCCCATCTTCAGGGTGCCCTCCAGAGCAGCCTGGGCCTCTTTGCACCTGGCCTCCTCCAGCCTCTGGGTCACTTTCCTTCCAGGGATAGAGGAGAAGGTGATCAGAGCGGCCTGAAGGTGTCGGTGTGAGCAGGAAACAAGAGGTCTGGCTTAGCCATGAAAGTGCTGTGTGACCTTGGACAAGTTGCTTACCCTCTCTGGGCCTTGGTTTCTCCTTCTCCATAATAAGGCAAGGACTAGATTGTCACAGAGGGCCTTCTTAGCAGCTGTGGGGAGGGAGTTGTGGGTTGTAGGGGGTTGACCCATGACAAGAGGTGTGACCTTCAAGTGACTTAACCTCAGTTTCTTCATCCCTACTTGCAGGGTAGTACGAGCCTCATAGGGTGTGGGGGAACCTGAGACAAGGAAATAGGTGGCGCGTGCTGAGTTCAGGGTCTGACCAGTCAGGTGTCCTGTGAATGTCAGCTGTTACTCTCCTCCCAGGGCCGCATCTCCTGGGTCGTTTGTCAGGTTATCAAAATGATATTAAGAAGATTTAGAGCAAGTAAAGTGAAAATTGGGAACACAGGGCTAAATTCTCAGTGCGCAGTGTCTGCATCTCCCCCAGGCTCTCGCTCCCTGAGCCCTGCCTTTGGTTTTAGCTCCTGCTGCCTCTGTTCCCAGTGTGCACAGCTCAAAGTCTGGGGCTCCAAAGGTCAATTTCTCTGAGCATCTGGATCTGGAATGAAATGTGCCTCCAAAAAGCCGAGAGCTCTCTCAGCATCGTGTTCACGTGTTCTCTGCACAGCTCAGGAGGCAGCAGCAGGGCTTTCAGGCAAGAGCAGCTCTTGGCATCCACAAGAACCTGGAACCCTCGGTGGGACCCAGGGCTGGGCCCCCAGCCCTCCTGGAGGACCCTGTCTGTAGGAGACTCCAGGATACAGCCTGGAGGTGAACCAAGGCAGGGTTTCCTAATTTGAGCAGGACAGTAGTGAAAAAATTGACCCACCTGTAACCAGACTCCAACAGAAGACTGAAGCTGTGCTTAGGAACTGCAGGACACCACTGCCCTTGACATTCCTGGGAGGATCCCTGAGCCTCCAGCAAGGCCAGGAGGGGAACTCCGGGAGGCTTGAAGTTTGCTTCCCACAGTTACGGGGAGCCGCATGACCTAGGAGGCCTCCACAGGAAACCCACCCTGAGATGAATGGGATCAACTGGGACCAGACTGGGCTATGCCAAGAGGTGAACGCTTGAATAACAGCATCTCAAAGAGATTCCTTTGTGTTTCTAGCTGTCAGTAAATATCTACCCAGCTACCCAGACTAAAAACCTGTTCATCGAGACCCACGATCCACTCTTCACCAACATCCAGGTGACCACTGAATCCCTGCTCACCCACCACCTCCCAGCTTCCTCACTAACAGCACCTGTGCACCCATCCCTGCTACCTTCATGGGTGACTGCCATGCGCAGTCCTGATGGACACTGAAGCCTCTCAACTGGGCCCAGTTCCACTACTCCCCCAGCTCTCCCTTCACTTCACCTGTCCCCCAGTCCTCCCTCCACGTCACCCTTCCCCCAGCCCTCCTTCCACTTCACCCTTCCCCCAGCCCTCTTTCCACTTCACCCTTCCCCCAGCCCTCCCTCCACTCTACCCCTCCCCCAGCCCTCCCTCCACTTTACCCCTCCCCCAGTCCTCCCTCCACTTCACCCTTCCCCCAGCCCTCCCTCCACTTCACCCCTCCCCCAGCCCTCCCTCCACTTCACCCCTCCCCCAGCCCTCCCTCCACTTCACCCCTCCCCCAGCCCTCCCTCCACTTCACCCCTCCCCCAGCCCTCCCTCCACTTCACCCCTCCCCCAGTCCTCCCTCCACTTCACCCCTCCCCCAGCCCTCCCTCCACTTCACCCCTCCCCCAGCCCTCCCTCCACTTCACCCCTCCCCCAGCCCTCCCTCCACTTCACCCCTCCCCCAGCCCTCCCTCCACTTCACCCCTCCCCCAGCCCTCCCTCCACTTCACCCCTCCCCCAGTCCTCCCTCCACTTCACCCTTCCCCCAGCCCTCCCTCCACTTCACCCCTCCCCCAGCCCTCCCTCCACTTCACCCCTCCCCCAGCCCTCCCTCCACTTCACCCCTCCCCCAGCCCTCCCTCCACTTCACCCCTCCCCCAGCCCTCCCTCCACTTCACCCCTCCCCCAGTCCTCCCTCCACTTCACCCTTCCCCCAGCCCTCCCTCCACTTCACCCCTCCCCCAGCCCTCCCTCCACTTCACCCCTCCCCCAGCCCTCCCTCCACTTCACCCCTCCCCCAGCCCTCCCTCCACTTCACCCCTCCCCCAGCCCTCCCTCCACCTCACCCCTCCCCCAGTCCTCCCTCCACTTCACCCTTCCCCCAGCCCTCCCTCCACTTCATCCCTCCCCCAGCCCTCCCTCCACTTCACCCCTCCCCCAGCCCTCCCTCCACTTCATCCCTCCCCCAGCCCTCCCTCCACTTCACCCCTCCCCCAGCCCTCCCTCCACTTCACCCCTCCCCCAGCCCTCCCTCCACTTCACCCCTCCCCCAGCCCTCCCTCCACTTCACCCCTCCCCCAGCCCTCCCTCCACTTCACCCCTCCCCTAGTCCTCCCCCCACTACACCCCTACCCAAGCCCTTTCTCCACTCCACTCCTCCCCAATCCCTCACTCTTCTCTACCCCTCCCCAGCTCTCTCTCCACTTCACCTGTCCCCCAGACCTCCCTTCACTACACCCCACCCCAACTCCTCTCCTCTCCACCGCTCCCTCACCTCTCCCTCCACTTCATTCCTCCCCAGCCCTCCTTCTACTACACCCCTCCCCCATCCCTCCCTCCACTCCACCCCTCCCCAGCCTTCCCTCCTCTCCACCCCTCCCTAACCCTCCCTCCACTCCACCCCTCCCCTAGCCCTCCTTCCACTCTACCCCTCCCCCAGCCCTCACTCCTCTCCAACCTTCCCTCATCTCCACTCCTCCCCCAGCTGTCCCTCTTCTTCACTTTTCCACCAGGCCTCCCTCAACTCCACCCCTCCCCCAGCTCACTCCACTTCACTCCCCCAGCTCTCCCTGCTCTCCACTCCTCCCCACCCCTTTCTTCCACTCCACCATTCCTCTAGCCTATCCCCTACTCCACTCCTCCCCCCATCCCTCCCTCCACTCCACCCCTCCCAGCCTACTCTCCATGCATTTCTAAAATGCACATCCCAGAGTCTCCTCAAGGCCTCCTGCTACCCAGGCTCCCCACCACACTCAAGGTCAAGGTCAGACCCCTCCTTGTGGCTCCTGAGGTCCCATGGGGTGCAGCCCCTGCTGCCTTATTTATCATTTTCTCAATCCTCGGCCACACCTCACCTCCCATGACCTGCGGGAGCCTCAGGGACTTGCTGTCCTGCTGGCATTTAACTCACTTGCCTTCTCCAGGGCCTTTGCATGAGCTCTTCCCTCGGCCCTGAAACCCCTCCCTCCTCACTGACCCCCTTGCCCTTGGGCCTCCAGGTCTGCATCCCGAGATGAATGAAATCAGCTGGGACCAGGATCTTCCCGACTGTCCAATCCAAGAGGGGCTTCCTCTGTGCCCCACAGTTCCATTCTCATCAGAAAACTGACCACCTAAATGGACCACCCATTTCTCTACTGCCTCCCTCATCTGACTGGGAGCCACCTGAGGGCAAAGGCACATCTCACCCATCCCTGTATCCCCAGGACCTGGCTTCAGGCCTGGCCCAGTCAAGGGCTTCAGTGCACATTGACAGAGGCATGAAGAATATCAAGTTGGCAGAGTGTGGAGGGGCAGTGTGTCCCAGTGGTCACACGGTGTGGCCAACACCATTTGTCACTAACACCCACCTGCCCTCCCTTCCTCCTTCTCTTGCCCTCATGGAGGATAGGTGCCTATTATTGGGAATAATTCTGATTGGTCTAAAGTAGCCATGGTAATCTCGTCTCTCTTGGCCAGTGATTGGCCCAGGATAAGGGACAGACTTATCTGGAATAATTCTGTGCCTTATTGCTCTCCTTCTTTCTGGCTGGCACTCAGACAAAATGCCTGACGCCGTGGCAGCCCCCTTGTGACCATGAGGTAGCAGAGAGACGAAACCTAACAAGCCAAGAATGGCAGAACCGAAAAGCAGAGACGCCTGGCATGTGATGGCATCATGAGTGCCCAGCACCAGCAATTGTCCTCTGGACCTCATTTCAGGTAAGAAAAATAAACCTGTATTTGCTAAAGCTACTATTAGTCAAGTTTTCTGTTACAGCCACACACAGTTGTCACAGATCCAGGCAGATCCCTATTCTGTCACTGACTAGTTGAGTGGCTTTGGACAAGCCACTTAGCTTGTGAGCCTCACTTTCATCCTCTGTCCAGTGGACTGCTCCCTTGTAGTATGCTTTTCGAGGCAGGGACAATAGCTGTCGTGTTCAGTGAAGAGCTCGTGCAAGCCTAACATTGCTAACATTCATCAAGAGCTTATTATGTGTCAGCAACTGATGGGAGCACTTTGCATAAATTATCTACCTTAGCTCTTCCCAGAACACCGGGAGATAAATAATATTATCACATTCTACAGATGAGAAACTGAGGCATAGAGTGGCCGAGGAACTCGTTCTGGGACCCGCAGCTGGTAAGTGACAGAGACGGATCATGAACCCAGAAAGTCCACGTTCAGCACGCACACTCCTGACCAAGATGGATCGTGAACCCAGAAAGTCCACGTTCAGCACGCACAATCCTGACCGAGACGGATCGTGAACCCAGAAAGTCCACGTTCAGCACGCACACTCCTGACCGCTGTGCTATCGACAGTGCCCTGGCACACGGTGGACGCTCAAAGCATAGTTGCTGAGTAATGAATGGACCAGAAGCAAGAGTTACTCAGGAACACACGGACCAGTCCAGCTCCTTCCACCACTGCCTCGGATTGCAGGGAAATGCTGGAGCAGGGATGAAGTGGGGAGCCCCTGAGCTTGCCCCCAACTCCCAATCAAGGCCACACTTAGGATTCTTGGCCCCTTTGGCGCATCGCTGGACTGGATTGACTAGACACCCTCTTAGGATCTTCTGTGATTGAGATCATGTTTGCTTTCATGTTAACTTTTATTACTTACTGATTTTTCCAGTTTGCTTTAGCTGTGTCTATTTTTATTTGCTTAAAGTAATAGATGCTGTTTGGTGAGAGCAGTAGGGTATGAATTCTATAATCACAGCCAGAGATCCTCTCCCATAGTAATGAGACCATTGCCCCCTGAGAGGCCAGGTGATGGGACCTGCCTATCACTCTGGCCACAAGGACTGGATTGGGAGGGCCTGAGGCGGAGGTGTTCTCTTCTCATCAGGGTTAGTGGTAGGAGCTGAGTGCGGGCGCGGGCTCTAGGTGAGGGGTCTGGGTCTGGGTCTGCAGGCAGAGGCAGAGGGTTCAGAGTGAATGCAGGGCTGTGTTCAGTGGGAGGAAAGGGAAGGCCTAGTGTGGAAGCCCCAGCAGTGCTCAGGTGGGAGGGGTGGTGGGACAGCGGGCAGGGCTGCCAGGCCAGCCAGGTCCCCAAGAGAAGGTGTGAATGGTCCCAATTCCCTCTCCATTCCTTTCACTGCTTTTGTTATCTCTCACCCCATTTATGCCTCTGGCAGGAAGAGGGACTTTTCTAGCTCCTAACCATTGTACATTGCTGCCCTGGCACACAGCAGGGGCTCGATAAAGAATCCTTCAGCAAATGAACCATCCCGTGCCATGAGCTGCTCGGCCACCTGTGTGCCAAAGTATTTGTCCCACCGTTCTTGGTAAATGAGTCATTTAGCATGCCAACTTTGCCAACAAGTTTATAAGGAGATGTTTACCTGAGAGTTGGGCTCTAGAAATGGATTTTCAGTGAATTGTCTAACTCGGAAGAAGAGTGACACAGTCTCAGAGAAAGGGGCAGGTTCTGGTAGGGCTGGGTGTGGCGGGAGATGCTGCTGCGGGGAGGTTGGGACGGGCCTGGGAGGGTGAGCCTAGGGATGTGCTCAGCCCGGAGGTGCTCCTAGAGGGCCCCGGGCTAGGGAAGCCATGCTTGTGTTTCGGTGGTAGAAAGGCTGGCCCAGGTGCCCTGTCCTCGGCCCTCACCCCTGCTTGTCTCCTGCTGACAGGAGGAGCAGGTGAGCACAGCCTGGGTCCTCTCAAGTCCACCGGGACCCTCATTCTTGCCTTTCCCTTATTTAATGGACGATTATTTTGATTTAAAGGCAACACTGAACCACAGCTGTGGCTGAGGAAGGAACACTGGCCAGTGAATGAGAAGATGTCAGTCAATTCCAGCAACCTCAGACCAATTGCTTCCCTCTTGGGGTCTCAGTTTTCTAGTCTGTAAAATGGGCTATTAAACTCAGTGCACTAAGGGCCCTTCCAGTGCCAATATTCTGGTTCCTTGGGCCGGTCTCAGACATCTCCATGGTCACTATGAGTCTATGTGTGGAAGGGACATTGATCAAGCACCTTCATTGCCTCCTTCAGCCCTCACCATGGTCCTTCCAGGGATTGTTCCTGTGACCCCATTTTCCAGACAAGGCATCCAGTGTCACCCAAGTGCCAGAGTATTTAAACCAGGCCAGAGTATCTCTGCAGCCCAAGCTTCAAACACCCCTGTACTCACCAGCTGTGAGGTTTTGGGTAAGTGGCCTCACCTCTCTGTACCTCAGCCTCCCTGTCTGTCAAACGGGGATAGTACTTACCTCAACAGGCTGATATGAAGGTTAAATGGGTTAGTATATGTAAGGTACTGGATTAGGCACTGGGCACACAGTAAGTGATCAATAGATGCTCACTGTTACTCTGCTCCCTGGAAACCCTACTGTTTGTTTTTCTTTTATTTTAGAGATAGGGTTTCACCATGTTGGCCAGGCTGGTCTCGAACTCCTGACCTCAGGTGATCCACCTGACTCAGCCTCCCAAAGTGCTGGGATTACAGGTGTGAGCCACCACACCCAGCCTCCTACTGAGTGTTGAGTGCACTGGAGGCTCCTTGTGAAGTTGGAGGGTGGTAGTGGTGAGAGTCATTGAAACGCTGAAGCCAGCAAGGTAAAGCCTGCTCAGTGTGGAGACGGCTCTTCCCAGCCCTCGCTCCGAGTTCCATGTCCCAAATCCTGTGCTGATTTGTGTTTAAGAACAATTAGAACACACGGACACAGGGAGGGGAACATCACACACTGGGGCCTGTCGGGGGTCGGGGGCTGGAGGAGGAATAGCAGGAGGTAGGGGGGAATTGGGGAGGGATAACATTAGGAGAAATGCCTAATGTAGATGATGGGGTGATGGATGCAGCAAACCACCATGGCATGTGTATACCTATGTAACAAACCTACACGTTCTGCACTTGTACTCCAGAACTTAAAGTATAATAATAATAATAAAAAGCAAAACAAACCACTTAAGGATACTTAAGTGTCAAGTAGGGTGAGATAAGAGGCCTTCTCCCGGAAGTCACCCTGAATTCTGCATCAAGCGGCTCTGCCCAGTTTCCTCTTCAACATGTTGTCAGCACCAGCACCCTCACACCAAAACTGATTATTGAGCGCCTACTATGTGCTGGGTACTGTGCTGCTGCTGAGCTTGCAATGCTGAGCCATACCTCCATTCAGCCCACCCTTGCTGTCCCAGAGCAGCTCAGAGCCTGGGTGCAGGTAGGGCACAGTTATCCAATAGCCACAGCACAATGTGGAATTAGAACGTGACAAGCTTCAGGAAGAAGGCAAATGTGCTGGGGTTTGTGCCTCTGTGTGTACCCACGAGTACATGCACATGCATGTGAGTGTGTACACACATGCCTGTGTCATTGTGTGTGCATGTATGTATGCATGTACCTCTGTGCATGTGCCTGTGTGTGCATCTTGTGCCCATGTACACGTGTGTGTGTGTATGTGTGTATGTGTAGTATGGGAGCTCAAAGAAGCATTCTCTTTCTGTCTCTTTTCACACACACAGCCTCTTCTGCCTGGTTAATTGCCTAAGATCGGCATCTTCCTCTTTTGGTCCCGCTCCCCACCTCTACCCCGCATCCCTCGCTGTCCCTTGCTCTGCTCCCTCAACCCTGCAGAAGAACCTGGCTAGGGCCCCGGGGAGGGTCACCTGTGCCCTTGACATGGTGGACCCTGGACCTCCCTGCTTCCCACCCACCCAGACAGTAACATCTATGAAGCTGTTTGTGAAGGAGGAAGATCCGGGCAGATGGAGATGAGCACACAGCTCCATACTTGATTACTCACTCGCATTAACGACAGTGGAGCAAGTTACCCGGATGACCAGTAGCCCCAGAGACATTTGCATAATTACGCCACTGTGGCACCATACCAATGAACCAGCCAATTCTGGCTCACACGTCTGATATGTCCCTGCCTCTATTGTCCCCCATGAGCACTCCATGAGGACAAGACCTGCCTCCCTTGTTTTCTGCTGCATTTGCAGGGGCTGGCACACATCAGATGCTCAGTAAATGTCCATTCCTTGCAGAAGTGTCAGGCCCTCCCTGCTGGCTGCCATGAACCTTGTGGGCTGGTGCAGGCCCAGCATTTGCTGCTGTACCTCCCCATCTCCCTGCAGCCGGGTGGTCACATCCCCCAAGCTCCCGACTTCACTCTCCCTCTTCCCTCCTGATACCGGAAGTCTCCGGAGAGACTTGGAAGTCTATTTGAGTTCAAATAAATAAGCACACACCTAAAAACACTGCTTGTCTTCCCCCACTTCTCTGCATCCATCCGAGTGCTGTTCTCACTTTCCCACCCCTCCAATCTCCAGCCCTCTGTGGCCTCCTTCTGCCCTCTCCCCAGGACCAATGGCCCCATTTGTTTTTGTTTTTTAAAGCAATAGAATGATTGAAGAACTAATAGTTGATCAAACATCACCTGCCTCCAAGTGGGGTACAGAGCAGCTAAGCAGAGACTGTCCCTGCTGAGTTGCAGGACAAGGGCCAAGTGTGGGCATTTGTGGCACCCGCATCACTGAGGGCCACTGAGGACCACAGCGTGCTAACCCACTGCCTACGTGTTGGTGGCCCAGGGCCTGTTACTTCCCTGCCCTGCCTAAGTTTTCTTAAGTGTAAAATGGAAATAACGATAATGCCACTTCCTAGGGTTGTATTAAATTCACATATTTTATCATTACTATTATAATAGAATATGATATTGTATTAATGTATAATACTATTATATAATATTATGATAATGATAAAATATATGAATTTGTATGAAACCAGGGCTAAACACTTAGGAAGTACTTAATTATTCTGGCTATCATAACGGCCTCATTATCATTCTCATTTTACTGAGCCTCACAACCACCTTCCAGGATGGGTGATAGGATGATAAGGAAACTGGGACTCAGAGGACAGCCACTTGCCCCAAGTCCCACAGCCCACAGCCTATGAGTGTAGCTTGCGTGTAGCCACAGAGAGAACGTGTGCTGGGCTCAGCCCTCCAGGACCTTTTCTCAGGCTGTTGCAAGCACATGAGTCAGGCACTGCAGAGAATGGCTCCAGGTTAGAGCAAAGAGGATGAAGAATCACAGACAAAAGCTCAGGGGAAGAGCCGAGGCTGAACCCAGATCTGCCTGACCTCAGACCCCTGTGGTTTTCATCATTTGTCCGTTCATCAGTTCACTCATTCAGCGAACACTTTCTGAGCCCTCACCACATGCAGTCCTCTTCTAGGCAAAGGAATCCCGGTGGTACAAGATAGACCCAGTTCCTTGCCCCAGGGGAACTGATATTCTATTGCAAGGAAAAGAAAATAAACCTGGCGTGTACAGCATCCAGTGCTGTGAAGAAATGAAAGCAGAGTGAGAGGGCAGAGAGCAGTGAGGGGCCAGCACATTGCAGTGCCTGTGAATGTTTCATTAGAAGGAATTTCAGGAGATGAGCTGTCCCCATCCCACTTGGCTTTGAGGTAGCTTGAAGTCTACTCTCCCTCTTCGTGGTATAAAATGATTCAACCAAAGGCACCCAAGACTGTTGCAGCCGGGGAATGTCCAGCCCCCAGACTCCCTGGGCCAGTACAGTTTCTATTAAATAACCAGTCCTTCATCAAGGTTTATTGAGGCCACCTCATGTCACACCCTTCAGATCCATTGTCTAGAGGGCAAGGACACACGGGCATATCCTAGGGATGTGGGAGATTTTTGTGCTCACAGAGGGACTCTGCCCAGGTATGGGGCTGCTTTGGAGAGGAGGTCAGGGGAGGCTTCCCAGAGGAGGTGGCACTTGATTTGGCTTTTGAACCAAGAATGTATTTTTTCCAGATGGAAGTGGATAAAGGGTGGGATGGTGGCTGCCCAGGTGGAGGAAGCAGCAAGTCGTTGTTTAAGCATCTGGGTTAGGAGTGTGGGCCTTAGAGTGAGGTGGGCAGAGGTTTAATCATGGCGGTCAACACTGGGCGACACCTCTCTGTGCCTTCATTTCCTTCCCTGTAAATCCTAACAGCCCCTTCCTTCCTCAGGGGGTGTTGTGAGGATTGAATGAATTGGCCCATGGAGCCCAGTTTGAGGAGTGCCTGGCCTGGAGTCAGCGCTGGGTAATGTTAGTGACCTGTTCAGGGGCAGAGCCCAGAGGCAGCAAGTACAGGGAGGGTGCAGGCTCTGAGACTGGAAGGGAGTGGCCTGACTCTAGCTCTGCTGCTTGCTAGGTGTGTGACCTCCAAGTGCTAGACCTGCCTCTGGGCCCGGTTTCCCATCTGTAAGCAGGAGCTCAGGCCCACCTTGCAGGGCTGCTGGGTGCATCCACTATAAGCCAGCAAAGCCCCCAGCTCAGAGCAGATGCCTCTGTGGTCATTGTAGGAGGCCCAGCTGCAGACAGAGCTCCTAGTGGGTGAGGGCTTTGGGAATTATCAACAGGGAGGGATAACAGGTGTTGTCAAGAGATCAGAAAGGCCTCCAGAGATCTCTGTAACCCTAGGCTGTTCTAGGTGGGGTGGGGCATGGGGGAGGGATCTCAAAGGGTAGAAAAACTGCAGCTCTTCCCAGGTTCTTCAGGAAGGACACAAATGCATAACAAAGGCTTCAACTGGACCAGATTATGAGTTTTCACACACTCCATCAGTCCTGGAAGGTAATTATTCCCATGTTATAAATAAGGAAATTGAGGCTCAGAGAGGAAGTGACCTGCAGAAAGTCATGCAAACTGAATTTGAACTCAGGTCTGTATTACTGTCTCTGTAAAGGCTGTCTGAGCAAGACAAGTTTTGGGGTTTTCTATATCATGGAATCCAGTCTCTTCCCAGTAGGGAAACCATTATTGGAGAAATGGTATGGAGTTCCATATTAGGAAGAATTCTCATCACTGCTCTGATGCTACAATAACTCCCAAATGCCTTGATAGATCTGTGGCACGGAAGCCTCTAGAAGCAGACTCTGAGCCCACTCTTAGACTGTCTAGCTCTCTCAGCCTTATCTGTGGTCCTCACCCGCCACACAGATTAAAAACATCTGAAGCTCAGAGAGGCTGAGGGAGCTCCCTGAGGTTGCATAGCAGGTTAGCAGCAGAGTTAGGCTCACACCCTGCCCCACCCAATTTTCAGGCCACTTAACCACCAGCTTCTAGATGGCTTCAGTGGGAGTCACATTCATGGATGTGTGTGAGTCCTGGTTAGGTGAATCGTGGGTCATATGGCTTGGAGCTGTGTCCCCACCCAAATCTCATGTGGAATTGTAACTCTCAATGATGGGGGAGGGATCTGGTGGGAGGCGATTGGATCACGGGAGTGGATTTCACCCGTGCTGTTCTTGTGATATTGAGTGAGTTCTCATGAGATCCTTACCACCTTTGTAAAATTGTAACAGAGGAAATTATGATAGTGAAAGAGATCAGATCTAACCGACTCCATCTTGCTTCTAATCTTTAAGCTGTCCTTGTTTATTCCTGGGCATAGGCTAAACTAACCTTGCAAAGAAATTCAGTTTCTGGTTTGACTCTGAAACAAAATTGAGAATAGCTCTTTCCCCAAAAAGACCTCCTTCTTGCCTGGGGACCAGTCCACTTTTGAAGGACTAACAACTTAGCTACAAGATTAGAAATTACAGTTTAAGGGTCATGCAGCCTCTGGCTCCAAGAGTCTGAACTTTCCCAAATTGCTCTTGGGGATAATATCACTATTGTAAAACCTAAGATCAGTGTTTGAGATGCTTTGCAGACCCTGCACTTGATGGATCAGCTGACACCACCCAGACTGGTGATCCGGCTTAACCAGTTCTGTCATCCCACCCAGGAACAGAAGACAGCAAGAAAACTCACTTCCAGTTCCTATGATTCCACCTCCAACCTGACCAATCAACACTCTCCACTTCCCAAGCCCGTACCCACCAAATTGCCTTTAAAAACTCTGGTTCCTGAATGTGAACACACAGGGAGACTGATTTGAGTAATAAGAAAGCTCTGGACTCCCAGCCAGCTCTACATGAATTACTCTTTCTCCATTTGCAATTCACCTGTCTTGATAAATCAGCTCTATCTAGGCAGCAGGCAAGGTGAACCCACCAGGGAGTTATGTTACAACATGGTGGTTTAAAAGCATGTGGTACTTCCAACCTCACTCTCTCTTGGTCTCCTGCCATCATGTGAGGAAGATGTTTGCTTCCCCTTCCCTTCCACCATGTTTGTAAGTTTCCTGAGGCCACTCAGTCATGTTTCCTGTTAAGTCTGTGAAACTGTGCGTTAACTAAACATCTTTTCTTTATAAATTATCTAGTCTCAGGTAGTTCTTTATAGCAGTGTGAGAACAGACTAATACAGAAAATTGGTGTAGAGAGTGGAGCACTGCTATAAAGATACCTGAAAATGTGGAAGCAACTTTGGAACTGGTTTAGGGAGAGGTTGGAACAGTCTGGAGGGCTCAGAGGAAGACAGGAAGATGTGAGAAAGTTTGGAACTTTCGAGAGTCTTGTTGAATAGTTTTGACCAAAATGCTGATAGTGATATGGAAAATGAAATCCAGGCTGAAGTGGTCTCAGATGGGGATGAGAAACTTATTGGGAACTAGAACAAAGGTCATTCTTGCTATGCTTTAGCAAAGAGACTAGCAGCATTGTGCCCCTGCTCTAGAGATCTGTGGAACTTTGAACTTGAAAGAGATAATTTAGGGTATCTGGCAGAAGAACTTTCTAAGCAGCCAAGCATTGAAGATGTGGCCTGGCTGCTCCTAAAAGCCTATGCTCATTTGCATAAAAAAAGAGATGGTCTGAAATTGGAACTTATATTTAAAAGGGAAGCAGAGTTTGAAAGTTTGGAAAATTTGCAGCCTGAACCATGTGGTAGAAAAGAAAAATCCATTTTCTGGAGAGGAATTAACCCCAAGCCAGCTGCAGAAATTTATATAAGAGGAGCCTAATGGTAATAGCCAAGACAACGGGGAAAATGTTTTCCAGGGACTTTCAAAGACCTTCACAGCAGACCCTCTAATCACAGGCCTGGGGGCCTAGGAGAGAAAAATGATGTTGTGGGCCAGGACAAGGGCCTCACTGTTCTGTGCAGCCTTGGGACATGACACCCTGTGTCCCAGCTGCTCCAGCTCCAGCCATGGCTAAAAGGGGCAAAGGTACAGCTTGGGCCGTTGCTTCAGGGGGTGCAAGCCCCAAGCCTTGGAGATTTCCATATGGTATTAGGCCTGTGGGTGCACAGAAGACAAGAATTGAGGTTTGGGAACCTCTACCTAGATTTCAGAGGATGTATGGAAATGTCTGGATGTTCAGGCAGAACTCTGTTGCAGGGGCAGAGCCCTCATGGAGAATCTCTACTAGAGCAGTGTGGAGGGGAAATGTAGGGTTGGAATCCCTACGGAGCCCCCACTGGGGCATGGCGAAGTGGAGCTGTGAAAAGAGGGCCACTGTTCTTTAGGGCCCAGGATGGTAGATCCACTGACAGCTTGCACCATACACCTGGAAAAGTCACAGGCACTCAGCACCAGCTGTGGTAAGGGGCTGTACCCTGCAAAGCCACAGAGGCAGAGCTGCTCAAAACCTTGGGAGTCTTTGCATCAGTGTGCCCTGGATGTGAGACATTGAGTCCAAAGAGATTATTTTGGAGCTTTAAGACTTAATGACTGCACTGCTGGGTTTCAGATTTGCATGGGACCTACAGTCCTTTTGTTTTGGCCAATTTCTCCCATTTGGAATGGGAGCATTTACCCGATGCCTGTACCCCTGTCGTATCTTGAAAGTAACTAATTTATTTTTTATTTTACAGGCTCATAATCAGAAGAGACTTGCCTTGTTTTAGATGAGATATTGGACTTGACTTTTGGGTTAATGCTGAAATGAGTTAAGACTTTGGGGACAGTTAGAAAGGCATGATTGTGTTTTGAAATGTGAGAAGAACATGAGACTTGGAAGGGGCCAGGGCCAGAACGATATGGTTTAGCTCTGCGTCCCCACCCAAATCTTACACTGAATTCTAACTCCTAATGTTGAGGGAAGGACCTGGTGGGGGGTGATTGGATAATGGGAGCAGATTTCTCTTACACTGTTCTTGTGATAGTGAGTGAGTTCTCATGAGATCTGATGGTTTAAAAGTGTGTGGCACTTCCCCCTTCGCTCTCTTTCTCTCTCTGCCTCTATGTGAAGAAGGTGCTTACTTCCCCTTTTCTTCTGCTATGAGTGTAAATTTCCTGAGGCTTCAAGTTATGCTTCTTATTAAGCCTGTGGAACTGTGAGTCAATTAAACCTCTTTTCTTCATAAATCACCCAGCCTCAGGTGGTTCTTCATAGCAGTGTGAACTAACTAATACAGAGGCCAAGTGGACTTGCAGGCCTGCTTTCCTGCCTGATGTCTCCCTGGGGCCCATACCATGGTTGGCATCCATAAACATTTATTGAATGATTGAAGAGATGAACCAGGCACCTTTATGTACATTATCTCACTTAATCCTACCCTGCAACGCAGGAAAGGTGAGCCTTATTATAGAAGTGTGGAAACCGAGGCTCAGAGACAGAAGACACCTTGGCTGAGATTTCAGGGCTGGTGAGAATTCAGCAAGGAGTTGGATAGCCGAGATGGAATCACCTTCTTCTCCCTACTCTTGACTTTTTTGAGTTCTAGTTGATCCCCCACCCACATATTAAATGTCTAAGTTCTGCTCTGCAGTGTTTCTCAGTGACCAAAGTACCCAACGGGAACCAGCCCCTGAAAACCTCTACTTTAAGCTTTGCTGAAATTTCCAAGGCCATGAATTGGTCTTAAGACAGAGAAAGGAGGGTGGACTACAGAGACTCCCATTTAAATTGCCCTGCCCCTTCTCCCTGGTGTTGATATGTAATGAAGTTAGGCCTCTGCTTCTTAGTAGGATCTGAGGACATGGCGGGGAGCAGGAGCAGGACCCATGCTCTGCTTCTGAATCCAGCCTGTGACCTGGCATTATCAGACTTAATATCAGACATGCTCAATTTGATCTCTATGTTTTCCAAGCTTAGCACAGCAGATTTTCCTCATTAATCTGCATTTATCCTTAAAGATGGTGCACCAAAGTCCAATGCCTTTTGACTTAGTTGGATGAACATGAAAAGGTCAAAAGACTTTCTCATAATTAGAAAGCTTCTCCCTTTTACTCTCTCTTCTCCCTCCTGCCTGCCTGCCTCCCACTGCTCTGGGCTTTTCTCCTCTGCTACCTTGCCCTGAAACTCCCAAGGCTGTGTTCACAGACTGACTCAGAAAGGCAACAGAACTGGTGGTGGTGAAGTGGAAGGAGACAGAACAGTCAAGTGATTAAGGGCCCGGGCTTGAGTCAGACAAATCCAAATTTGAACCCAGACTTTTCTACTCCCTTCAGACGACACCTGGAGCAAGAAACATCATATTACCAAGTCCTTATTTAAACATTTGTAAAATGGCCATAAGAATTGCACCTACTTCACAGGCTGAGATATTACATATGAAGTGCTTAGCACTTAGTGCCTGGAATGAGGGAGCTGATTAATAAGCTCTTGCATAAACGAAAATTTAGGGTGTGAAAAGGAAGCAGGGGTGTTACAGCTTCTTTGGCCCTGACCACAACTGAGGCACCGAACTCTTAGAGGTCTGGTTTTTCACTCAGGGAACAAAGAGATTAAATTGAGCGTAATCAGAGGACAGTGGAGCTGGAAGACCTGTTGGGGCCCATTCATGGAACAGGTAGAAAAACTGAAGTCTAATAGAACTCACTCAGGAGAAAGTGAATGGGAGATCGCAGTGTCACAGCTAGTTACCCTCTCTACCACACCCAGGTGACACAGTGACCTATGGTCAGGGGAGCTGAAAGAGCTCCTAGCAAGTATTTTGAGATAAAAGAAAATAAAATATGTTGAAATGTGGGGGATGCAGAAAATAGTACATAGGGGAACAATGTTCAGCACCAAATGCCTATGTTAGAAAGAAAAACATTTTCAAATTAACAACCTCAGTTTTAAGAAACTAGAAAAATAATAGCCGATTAAACCCAAAGTAAGCAGCAGAAAAAGAGTAAAGACAATAGCAGTCATTAATGAAATTGAAGACAGAAAAGCAATAGAAACCAAAAGGTAGTGCTTTCAGATCAATGAAATGAGAGTGTAGATAGCCAGAAAGATCAGGAAAAAGGATAGAGAAAATACGAATGCTTAATATTAGTAATGAGAGAGGTAACATCACTGCAGAGTATACTGATACTAAAAGAATAATAAGGAAATGTTATGACAATAAATTTGAAAACTTAGATGAAATGGTCAAATTTTTTGAAAGATACAAATTTTCTAAGCTCACTTAAGAAGAAATAGATAACCTGAATAGCCCTATATCTCTTTAACAAGTTGAATTTGTAGTTACCCACCCCTACCATAAAGAAAGCTCCAGCACCAGAAAGCTTGTCAGGTACATACAGTTAAGGGAGATATCTACAAATAACACCTCCCAACTTATTTTATGAGGCCAGCATCATCCTGATGCCAAAACCTGACAGAGACATCACAAAAAAAGAAAACTACAGGCCAATAACCCTCAAGAACATAGTTGTAAAAATTCTAAATGATATTTTAGCAGATAGAAATCAACGATAAATAAAAAAGAGAACACATCACAACCTAGCAGAGATTATCCATAAATGCAAGATTGGTTTAACATTCAAAAAATTAAAAAGGAAAGATTATAGGCAGAACTCAATAGATACAAAACAGCATTTGACAAAATTCAACATTAATTCTTGATGAGAACTTCCAGCAAACCAGGAAGAGAAGAAAACTTTCTCAGCCTCCCTTTCCTCTTCCCGCCCCTTCCCTTCTCCTGTAGCCTTGCCTTGCTTTGCTTTTCACATGGAGGATCAGAGCTCACTTTGTAAACATGCAGGTGGAAAAATTGAAGTCTAATAGAACTCACCCAGGAGAAAGTGAATGGGAGACCGCAGTGTCACAGCCAGTTATTCTCTCTACCACACCCAGGTGACACAGTGACCTATGGTTAGGAGAACTGAAGATGATACCATGGAGGGCGTGAGAATGAGGAATGCAGGACACTGGGCACTGGAGTCTGGAGGGCAGGAGGAGGCTCGTCTTCTGAAGGATCATGAGCATGGCTTGCAGGGAGCATTGCGGGATGATGAGAAGGTAGATATGACTAGCAAGATCAGCGGAACCAGGTGCCGACTAGGGCACCCTTGGCCCTGGGAGAACCTGGTATAACCAGCTCCAGACCTGGGCAGTCTGTGGCCACACTGTCTTGATTCCCAGGGCTCCTGCTCCTGCAGCTGGGATCCCCTGTCCCCCTGGATGGGTCTCTTTCATCCTGGGTTATTTCAAATGCAAAGCCCAGCTGGCGCGGGTGCCTCACACCTGTAATCTCAGCACTTTAGGAAGCAGAGTCAGGCAGATAGCCTGAAGTCGGGAGTTCGAGGCCAGCCCGGCCAATGTGGTGAAACCCTGTCTCTACTAAAAATACAAAAATTGGTCAGGTGTGGTGGCCCACGCCTGTAATCCCAGCTACTCGGGAAGCTGAGGCAGGAGAATAGCTTGAACCTGGGAGGTGGAGGTTGCGGTGAGCCAAAATCACTCCACTGCACTCCAGCCTGGGTGACAGAGCAAGACTCCATTAAAAAAAATAAACAAACAAAAAACCCCACAAAGCCCAGCTCCATTTGGCTATTAGAAATTTGTGAATGGAGGGGAAGGCATAGACTACACCCCCTCGCTGGCTGTCCTACACTTCCCCGTGCCCCCCTTTTCTTGAGGAAGCGGGCTTCTATCCCATCTCATGCACACTGCTTCTACCTGCTTCCCTCTACAAAGTCTTGGCACCAGCTGTCCCTGCCCCCTTAGGGTGTTGGCTTTTGTCACCACATGGGTTCCTACCTTCAAATAAATATTGCATTTTTCTTCCTAAGAAAAGTTCTGATGGACAAAAATACCTTCCTTGTGTTCCACAGGTATCCTTGTTTTACAGATGAAGAAACAGAGGCACAGAAGTCACGGCCAGGGAGAGATTTTGGCAGCGGAAGTTCCATGTGGGGGTGGCAGTTGAACCCTCAGTTTCCGCTCAGACAGGCTTGGGTCTGATCCCAGCTGAACCACTGGCCGGCCAGCTGTGACAGCACCCTGTCACAGGCCATTTGAAGAGTAAATGAGGTGACACATCTCAGGTGCTAGCAAAGTCCTGGTGCATAATAAATGCTCAAGTAAACACAGCTGCTGTTGTTCTTACTGGCATGCTGGCTGCATCTGCGAGCCTGCCTCTGCCCAGGCCCCGCCCCCAGACTTTCCCCTCTCTCCTTTCCCCATCATCTGATTCGTGTTCCTTTCTGCTTTCTACGACCAGATTAAAAGTCACTCCTCTATTTAAAATGCTGCCTGGCAGTCTGGCGAAAGATGAGGAAATGAAATTTGGGAATTAGACAGGCTTGAATGCAGATCTGTCTTCTTCCCTCATTAGCTAGAAGTCCTTAGACAGGTCCCTTAACCAAGCGTCAGCTGACTCACCTGCATATTGAAGACAGCGCTCTGTAGCCTGTGGCGTATGGTAAAAGCCAAATGCAACAACAGGTATGAAAGGGCTTTGCAAATGGCCAATGGCAAACGCCGGCTCAAACGTTGGCTTCTTTTCCTTCTCGCTTTCTGTGTCCCTTGGCAACCGGAGTGTTTAACCTGTTTTCTTTCCTTAGTTTAATGAAGACCCACTGTGTAGAAATAGCCGTGTTGGGGGTTAGATCACCGACCAAGCCTGGAGTTAGAGTCCACAGTTCTGAGCTTGAGTCAAGCTCCCCACAGTGCTGTGTGCTCTGTGCCCTGCAGACCCCTGGGCTCCCACTGGCCCTTCTGCCTCTCTGCCCCTCCCTCCCTCTGCTCCCCTACACAGCTCTACAGCGGCCCCCAAACACCTCTGGCTCTGCTGCCTCTACCTGGAACACCCCTCCCTCCTCTTGCTCCTCTTCCTGTCTCTCAGGGAAGCCCTTCCTGACCCCAAAGACCGAGGCACACACTACACAATTTGCAAATAATGAATGGCTTCTCTCCCAGCTGGTTTTGTGACGTCTAAGAGTTTCGGGACTGTGTCTGTCTGACTTACTCTTGTGTCCAGAGCTCTGCATAATACCTAGCCCGTGGTGTTTATGGAATCTCTATCCACTCAGTATCGCTGGCCATGTCACAGCCTTGCTGGGAGGCACTAGGCGTGTGTCTGTTCCTCTCTGGAACAGTGTCCCCTGGGCAGTGTAATGAAGGAGCTGGGGACGATGGCCTCCAGCCTTCTCCACTGCTACTTCTGTTCGCTTTGAAGGCAGCTCCTGGACAGTGGGGACAGCAGCCCACAGTCTGCTGATGTCAGCAGTACAGGCTTCAGGTGCTCCTGCCTCCCATGCCCTCCTTATAAATAGCTCTGTCTGAAAGCACTGGGGTCACCCCTCACCCCGCCCAGGACACACAGGTGGCCAATTACTCTCAGTGTCTTGAGGGCTGATGGGGAGGGGGTGTCAGATCTGCGTGGGGGCCTCAGCCCTGGAAAGAATCCACTGGCTCGGCCGGGTGCGGTGGCTCACGCCTGTAATCTCAGCACTTTGGGAGGCCAAGGTGGGCAGATCACAAGGTTAAGAGATCGAGAACATCCTGGACAACATGGTGAAACCCCATCTCTACCAAAAATACAAAAATTAGCTGGGCGTGGTGGTGTGTACCTGTAGTTCCAGCTACTCGGGAGGCTGAGGCAGGAGAATTGCTTGAATCTGGGAGGTGGAGATTGCAGTAAGCTGAGATTGTGCCACTGCACTCCAGCCTGGTGCCTGGCGACAGAACAAGACTCTGTGTCTCAACAAAAAAAAAAAAAAAAAAAAAAGGCCCCAGGCAGGGCCTGTAGCCGCCAGACAATCATTTGTGGCCTGAGAGTGGAAGTAATAGATGGCTCTGTGATTCCAATTATCCTCGGATCATTCAAATGACTCGGAATGGAGAGCCGGACTGTCCTGTTTGGATAGCAATGTGTGCAGTGCCCCCAACCCCCACCAGTTATCCCCTCTCCAAGCTCCAGGCTGCTCACTGCAGGGCTGGCCCAGGGGCTCACTAAACTCCCAGCTCTCCGTAGGGCTGCTAAGCACCCAGGCCTGAGTCGGTGGGCTCTGGTGGGTGCCCATTCCATTTGATTGTAGAAGGTCTAGGTGGGAGAAGATCCTACTAGGGCCATGGGGAAAATCAGGTTCTCCTCTGGGGGCCCTCAGGCAATCAATCTGAGCTCGCCCAGTGCCCGCTCTGTGACTTTGTGACTTTGTCCCACTGAGATGGGAGAATGATAACGTGCAGCTGGTAGGTCTGAAGCGAGGGCTTGTAGGAGAATGGCGTGAAATGGCTGGGTGCTTGGCACACGAAGGCCTTCTGTGAGTGGATTAGCCGGTGCTCTGGTGCATGTATAGGAAGCAACTCAAACTGGCTTAAGCAGAACAGCAAGGGACAGCTCCTGGAACCCATGGATGACAAGGCAGCCGGTGTCAGAAGGAGACAGGCCCAGGGCACAGCAGACTCCGCTTCTTCTTGCTCCATCTGCAGGGCAGAAGAGAGTGGCCCCTCAGTCCTGAGCACAAATGTCTCCTCCATCTGACAGAACAGCCCAGAAACAACTATTCTCTCGGTCCTGGATTTCTGACAGAGGGACTCCCCTGGGTCTGACCTGGATCTGTTCTCTGGTTGTCTACTCTGGCTTGCTTGCTGTCATCTAGAAGCAGGTTAAAAAGGCACAAGCCTCGCTTCTGGGAGGCAGGCCAGGAGGTGCTGAGGACGGCGAAGGGGTCAGCATGAGCTGGATGGAGTCCCTCCAGAGTTCCAGGCCCCACGTCAGCTCTGGGCCACCAAGGGAAACCTGGCTTGGGCCCTGTCCTTGAGAAGTTTACACCGCGGAGGGAAGACAGACGAGCATCCAGTGTGATTAGCAGGGCACAGGGAAGGCAGTGGCATGAGAACCAGGCTCCCCAGGCCCCTCTGCATGCCAGGCTCCACACGCCTGCTTCCTCTATGCCTGCTGAGTAGATGCGATGGTCTTCCCGAGAGGCAGAGCCAGCCACACAGCACAGACACGGCTGGGCCAGGGCTGGACCCCAAGCCTCCAGGCCTGGTTTGGGGATGGTGGCAATCAGGCCCCAAAGTGGTGGTTGGGGCAGCCATTCCGTGGCTCTGCTCCAGAGAGACCCCATCAAGCCAGGTCTCCCACAGCCATGCCAAAGATCCAGCATTTCTTAGCTACAATCCTGAGTCTGGGAGAGAAGCAGGAAATGACTCATCCTCTTTCTTGGACATAAACACAACTCTGTGCTATTAATATTTACCCAGGGGCTTCTCCAAAGGCCCCAGACAAGGGATCGTGAGGAGGGAAGGGTATGAACCATGACCTTTGCCCGGTCTGCAACTGCCTTCAAATGGAGCAGAGAGACTCTGAGTGCCAGAGTGAAACAGCTCTGTCTGTCCTCCCCATTTGACAGAGGGGGACACTGAGGTCCAGAGAGGACAGGGAGCCCGTCCGAGAAAACCCAACAGGGTGGTGGCAGAGGAGGGAACAGAATATGGGAGCATGAGGAAAGGGAAGAGCACAGGGCTGTCATCTGTCAAATGGGAAAGCAGGAACTGATTGGGGGATGTTTCCCTGAGATGTCAAATGGCCCCTCCAAGTGTCTGGCAAAGAACAGGTATTACACAAACTCATCAAAGTCATGGTGAGGATACCAGTGGTCTCCTCTGCCCCCACTTCCCAGTGTGCTTTGCACCGCCTCCCAAAGCCCTGTTTCTGCCCTGCTCCCCACCCCAACAGTGCATTGGACCAGGAGAAGACAGCTGCCCAGGCTTGGCCAATCAGAGTACCTGTGCTACCAATTCGAAATTGAGACAGAGAGGCTGGTTGGGTCTCCCGGTTGTATGAACTGATGATGCATACATTTCTGGTTTGTGAGAAATGAAAAAGGTAGAGACCCGAAGTCTTATGAGGTGGGTGGGAGAGAGTCACTCTGCATTCTGGCTGGTGTTCCCGTCTCCGGTCCGGGTCCCTCCTGAGTCCTGGCTGCATCTGAGAGACCAGGGTCCTTGTGCCAAACCGCCCTCTCCCCTGCAGCTGAGCAGATTCTGTCACTTGTGACTCAAGCAGCCCTGATTCCCACGAAGAAGAGGAACTTCCTGATGCTCAGAGGGGCCCAGAGCCAGATGGGCGCTGAGCTCAGGAGGGAGGTCACTGAGGTCCATGGGAGGGCAGGAGTCCCGCAGTGCTGGGGCATCCCAGGCCTCTCTCCTAATTAACTCCCCTCGCTGTTTTTTCTCCCTCCTGCTCTGAGTTCTTTCCTTCCTCATCTCCCACACCCAGCCCCTCCTGGGGTCCAGTCGTCCCTCAGGCATCATCTATAGCCCACTTGTGCCTGCTCATCCACTGGGCTGGCCACACTGGGACACAGAGAGGGACAAGGCCATGTCCCTGTCCTCAGGGAGACGCCAGTCTGGCTGAAGAAACAGACACAGAATCACAGCCTGGCCTGGCCAGTGCTGAGATGGGGGAAGATGCAGGAGGAGCTGGGGGAGCGGGGAGGGGGTGGCGGCTGCCAGGCCCTGGACATGGAGGCCGGGAGGGCTTCTAGGAGGAGGTGGTGTCTGGGCTGAGACCTGAAGGAGAAGTGGGGGAGCCAGGGGAAAGGGCTCTGGGGAGAAGGTTACTGCAGCAGCCAGGCACAGGCAGGGCACTGGCAGGGAGGGTAGCCTGGCTCCATTGGAAATGGCAGGTGGTTCTGCGTGGCCAGGGCAGGGTGGAGAGGGGGAACAGGGTGGGGAGGTGTGGAAAGATGGGGCTGGGGTCAGACCACAGAGGGCATGGGGAGGGCTATGGGAGGAAGTGGCCTGGCTGTAAGCATGGGGGAGGGGGTGTTCCAAGAGGATCTGGGCTCCTCAGACCACCCCCACCCCAGGAATGGCAGGGAGGAGGGAGAGGCTTCTCTCTTCCTCCCTCCCTCTGTCTTCTCTCTCTCTCTCCTCCCTCACCCAGCCTCTCTCTCTCTCTCTCACCCCTCTTCCTCCCTACTCCTCTCCTCCCTTCTCTCTTTCTCTAATACTCCCCCTTCCAGCATTTCTCTCCCTCTCTCTCTTCCTCCACCATCCCCTCCCCCCCACTCCCCTCCTCCCCACTGCCCTACCCTCCTCCCACTCCCCTCCCCTCCTCCCACTCCCCTCCCTCTCTCTGCAGACGCCTCCCCACTCCTCCCGGCCCCGCCCAGCCGCGCTTGTGAGGACCTGCGGCGCCACCTTCAGGCGGTGGCTGGGAGCCCTGCGAGGCGCCCCGACCAGGAGGAGGCGCGGGCCTGTCCCGCCCTGGAGGTGGTGGAGGTCCCTCCCCCACTGTCCCGGGGCCGCCCCGCCCCGCATCCTAGGCTCCGGCTGCTCCGCGCCCACGCCGGCATCTGCCCCTGCCGGCTCCGTCTCCCCTAACGGCCCTGATTACCAGCCAAGCTCGGCTCCCCAAGGCCCGGGCGCCAGAACTGATGACTTTAATAACAATCCCTTCCCTTTCCCCTGCTGCTCCTCCGGGTGCCTCCGGCCTGAGGACGCAGCGATCTCTGCTGTCCTGGGAGGGCGGCCGCACGGGGGTTCCACAGCCTCTTACTCCTAGGAGAGGGCTCAGCCAGGGCAGCGAGGGGAGACTCACTCAGGGTGGCCTAAGAGCCTGGCGCCGCGCGCTTGTTCGTCTGTGGCCAAACCGCAATTACTTTTGCACCATCCTAATGTTTGCTCCGTGACCACTCAGGGACGCCGCCCTACTCCTAGCGGGCTCTGGGACCGGGGACCCAGAGATGAAAAGACAGTGGGGTACAGTTCTTGCGCTGAGTGGTTGAAGCTGTGACATCGGCCTGTGACAGTTCCTGCGGGGCCCAGAGAAGGTGCTGGCACCCCGGGGGACTTCCAGAGGGTGAGGGAGGGGACTCTGAACTGGTTTCGCAGAGTGGGTGGCATCTGAGCCCGTTCATCCAGGTAGAGTAGGAGTTTGCGGGAGAAAGATGATGAGAAGGGCTTTCCAGGCAGAGGATAGGTGCCCAGAGGCGTGGAGGCTGGGAAGAGCAGAGGCTTTCAGAGACGGGGAGTTCTGTGTGGCTGAAGATGGAGGGGAAAGGGGTGGGTTAGGCTGGGGGAGCATCACGGGTCAGGCTAGAAAAGGCTTTGTGTGCTTTTTGCTAGCCCTGTATCGATATTCAGTACTGATACAATACAAGGTAATAGCAACAATCATACAAATTATTATTACTATTAATATTGTAGCCACTAATACTTATTAAGGGCTTCCTGTCTGCCTCGTGCTGTCTCAAGCACTTTACGTCTGTTGGCTGAGTTAATTTTGATGACAGCCCCGTGAGGTGGGCACGATGGGAGAAACAGGCACAGAGACATTGGGTAAGTTGTCTAAGATGGCTCAGCTACTGAATGGCAGAGCATCCTCTCTCTGGAGCCAGCTTTCCTTACTTTCACAGCACCCTTGCCCCCCACCCAAAACCTCCAATTTAATTTTTCTGAGATTCTGTTTCCCAAGGAGAAAAGCACCTTCACCCGTTTCCCCAGAGGCAATTTGCAGCTTGGAAGAAAAACAAGGGCCTGGAGAAAGCAACGTTTAACCCAAAGCCATGATTTGCCCATGCTGGGCTCTTGGGCATCAGTTGGCGACAAGCTGGCTGGATCGGCAGTCTGGGGCTGCCTGTCCTCCAGCCCCGAGTCCCTGGACCTGGCCAAAGTTGCCTCTTCTTGATCCTTACCCCAGGAAGCTTTGGCATTTCCAGAAACAGGAACCACGCCCAGCTACTGCCCCGGATGGAGGCACCAGCAGATCCGCACTGAAGGTTAGATGCAATATCGACCTCTTTTAGTGCTGAGAATCCAGCCCCAGGCTCCGCCTCTGAGAGCCCTGGGAAGTCAGGGGTTTTCAAGGGCCGATTACCAGCCTAGAGGTTTTCTCTGGCTGGGCCAAGAATGGGTGTCATCATGAAAGCAGACTTGCAAATGCACACCTTTTCCATAACCGAGCCAGAGGGTTGTTGCTGTTGCAACACTGGACTGGAGAGAAGAAA
This sequence comes from Aotus nancymaae, assembly GCF_030222135.1. Taxonomy (NCBI): domain Eukaryota; kingdom Metazoa; phylum Chordata; class Mammalia; order Primates; family Aotidae; genus Aotus; species Aotus nancymaae. The sequence continues at coordinate 26,669,682 of NW_026988467.1, forward strand.
TGAGAGAAAATTGACTTGTTTCCAGCAGTGATCCAGAAAGCAAGTGTGGAATCTGCTTTGTGTTTTTGGATTTTTTTTTCTCTCCCTTCCTTTCTGCATCTGTGCTTTATTGTGACTAGAACAGGGATGAGGCCGTGTGAGCAGAAATGGAGGTTACAGGACCAAGCGTCTGGACCAGACTAGATCTGCCAGTGGAGAGACCCAGCCAGGTTTGGGGCCTCTGTGATGACCAGGGAAGTCAAGCCTAGCCTCAGTAAGGACACGGGCAGTGCCGGATTTAATGACAGAGAAGAAGACACAGGATAGAGAGGCTCGAGAAGGGCAGGAACACCCTGTGGTCTAGCCCGTCTCCTCTCTGCCCTGCCCACTTTATGCTGCAGGTGCGATGGCTGGCCCCTGCCTCTCCTGCACGCCAGGCCCCTCCGTGCCCTGCTTCTTTGCACATGCTGTCTCCCTGCCAGGAATGCCCTTCTCCATTCATCCTTCCAGCCACGTGTCTCCTCCTTCATGAAGTCTTCAGAGGCTGCTCTTTACAACCCACATACTCATATACACGTATGTATATTTACATTTTGAGACGGAGTTTCGCTCTGTTACCAGGCTGGAGTGCAGTGGCGCTATCTTAGCTCACTGCCACCTCCGCCTCCCAGGTTCAAGCCATTCTCCTTCCTCAGCCTTCCCAATAGCTAAGACTATAGATGCACACCACACTTGGATAATTTTTTTTTTTTTTGTATTTTTAATAGAGACAGGGTTTTACCATGTTGGTCAGGCTGGTCTCGAACTCGTGACCTCAAGTGATCTGCTTGCCTCTGCCTCCGCCTCTCAAAGTACTGAGATTACAGGCGTGAGCCACCACACCTGGCCTACACATAGCTCTTTAAGATCTTCCCAGCCCCGGACATTCTCACTTGTAGAAACTCTTTCCCCCATCAGATCAAACGTAGTAAAATGCCCTCACAGCCCACATTCACTACAGATTATATGCGACTCTGCAAAAACTGGGTTGGAAAGGAAGGTGACCGTTTGATAATGTTATACTTTGTTGACATTTGATTAAACATTTATCCATTTCAACTTCACAGCTTCCCTTTTTTAATTTGAAGCCAAATAAATTGTTTTCCCAGACCGTCAACATTTTCATAGGCCCTTAAGAGCTCTTAGGTCTTGGCACTGTGCCCAGAACAGAGAGTCTGCTCCCATCAGGCTCCAGCCGGGCTATTGCAGGTGGAGTTTGGCTTCCCGGCTTGTTAGAGGGAGACCGTCTCCCCCGCAGCCCTGCCCTGAACCCGAGCTGCTTCCCTGATCTAATTAGCATCGCTGAGAATTAAACTGCACACTGGAGCGTGCTCCTGTTCCCCTGAGGGCGTCCCAGAACTAATACTGCTTAAATATGAAATGGTTCCTGCCCTTGGGGCCCAAGTCAAGGAGGCACGAACCAGAAACAAGAGTTGTAATTACTAGCTCTGATTAAGCAGTGTACGTTACACAATGCAATAAAATACAACTCTTCCAGCAATGAAATAGTTAACAGTACTTTGAGTTATTTCTCTTTTCTTTGAAGGGAGCACAGGCTATTTATTCTTTGCTCTCTTTCTATTCTTATGATTCCAGTTATTCATCTAGCTAAGTAAATTGCTGGGCGCCTATTGTGTGATCTACTCGGTAAATTACTGGGCGCCTACTGTGTGATGTACTCGGTAAACTGCTGGGCGCCTACTGTGTGATGTACTCGGTAAACTGCTGGGCGCCTACTGTGTGATGTACTCGGTAAACTGCTGGGCGCCTACTGTGTGATGTACTCGGTAAACTGCTGGGCGCCTACTGTGTGATGTACTCGTAAATTACTGGGCACCTACTGTGTGATGTACTCGGTAAACTGCTGAGCACCTACTGTGTGATGTACTCGGTAAATTGCTGAGCACCTACTGTGGCATACACTGGGAGCAGGGAAGAGAAAGAAACATGTCAAGGTGCTCACACTGCTGCGGCTCAAAGTCAGGAGGGGACTGTGGTCCCCCCCAAGGACAATTCACACAGACAAGCACACCATAGAACTCAGCCAAACATGCCATATGCAACAGATTACTTTAGAGCATAAGGGGAGGACTAACTCAGTTGGGGGTGATGTTGGGAGCTGATACTCAAGTTGAGACCTGAAGAAACAAATGACCTGAAGAGTGGGAGCCAGAGTGATCCAGGTAGCAGGAACTGCCTGTGCAAAGGCCCTGGGGTGGGAGCCAGTGCGTTTGTTGGAGGGACTGTGGAAGGCCCTGGGGCAGTGTGCGGTGAGGGCAAGCGTGGGGTTGTGGGGAGGAGGCAGCAGCCAGCCCTGTGGGGCCTCTTGAGTCCAGGATCCATGAGCAGCATAGATGGGTTTTAAGCAAGGAAATGACCTGGTCTCATTTGTTCTTTTTAAAATGACCCCTAGCTCCTCCAGGAGGTCAGAATGGGAGCAGGAGCCCAGTGAGGAGATGGAGGGGGGCGTCCAGGCAGAGCTGATGGCAGCTCTGATCAGAGCAGGAATCGTGGGGGTCTGCGAGTGAGGAAGTTGTCCACACAACTCCCGGGTTTCTGGCTGAGAAGCCGGGTGGATGGAGCTGCCATTTCCCGAGTAGAGAAGTGGGGAAGGCAGGAGCAGGAGCAGGAGCAGGCTCAGGGCTGAGAGCCCAGCATGGGGCGTGTGACTCCAGGGCTGCATCCCCAGAGAAAGGGAGGGGAAGCCAGAGCATCCTGGGGTGTGCAGGGAAGAACCTGCTGGAGACCCTGTGTGGGTGTCCTCTCTGGAGAGCAGCATGAGCCTCCTGGAGAGTGGGCAGAGGGTAGGGAAGGGATCAGAGTGAAGGGTGGTGACTGCCCTCACCCCCTCTAGCACCCCCTAGAGAGGACCCTGGAGGTGGCCATGGAGGGGTTCTGGTTGGTGGGAGGACCTGGGGCTGCTGTGATTGGTTTGCTCAGCTCTGCTCCTTCCCCACTTTGTCACCTGCTGGCCCTCTGATGACTGCCCAAGGCCCAGCTCTAGCCTTTGCTCCGGCTCTGACTCCCAGAATGGCTGGGGCCAGGTATGTGGAGGGCAGGTCCAGAGCCAAGGTGAAGGGCCCCTTATTCCCAGGCCACCTGCAGCTGTAATCCTGGCCTCCCCAGGTCCCTGCCCTCAGCTGCCCCAGATAGCTCTCAGCAAGAATGGAGATAAACCCTGCAAATCTCCATCCCTCTCTCCCTGCAGCGTGTCTGCATTCCCAGGGCTATGAGGGGCTACTGCCCATTGGTTTCATTTGATTTGTTGTGTTTATTTATAAGCTTTCTATTTCTCAAACCTGAATATCTCCCTCAAGCGAGTGAAATTTGCTCTGCCAAGGGCTTTTATGAGAAGTTACAGATGACACATGGGAAAGCGAAGAGCAGGTTTATTTTTGAACCCTGGGCTCTGAAAGACACTCTTTCTGTCCATCCATCAGCTCCCTCACTCTGGCAGAAACACTGGCTGATGTGCACAATATGCTTGGTCTTGTACTGGGGACCGGGGGTACAGAGACACCCAGGACGGATGTCCCGGATGAGCCCACAGTGTGGTAGGGCAGTGGGAGGAGGTCGGGACAGAAATAGGCTATGACAGCATGGTGGAATCAACATTCATTCATTCATTCTTCATTCAATAAATGCACCAGTGGCTGTGTGCCAGGCACTGTTCTAGGCACAGAGGCTGTGCTGTGAACATAACAAACTAGATCCAGCGCTGCCCCGTGGCACCCACAGTCTGGTAGGGAGACAGATGAGAAACAAACCAGCAAGTCCATAACCTGTCAGGTCACGGTCTCCAGGGAAGAAAAAGAAAGCAAGGGAAGACAAGGGCCAGGATGGGGATGGGGCTCAGCCCCAGCCAGAGGGCTCTGGTTGCCATGGAAATGGGCCGCTGGGGGAAGACTGGCCCCTGAGCAGAGCTGGATTGACCTGAGCCCAGGTGAGGCTGAGCCCCTGGGTTCCGTGACCACCATTCCCACTGTGCAGGCAGAAACAACCCTTCCCCACTTCAGAGCCCTCAGGGCAGAGGACTCAGGTTCCTCCTGGAGCAGCCTTCATCTACCACCAAGGTGCTGCCCACGGAGATGAGCAGAGCCCAGGCTGAGCTGGCACCTTCAGGTTTTGAGACCTCAGCTGCTGAGGCTGAAAATGGAGGCCCCTGCAGCAAGACAGGGAGGAACCAGGACTGAGCTTGTGACGGCCCAGAGGCTTCTGGCTCCACCTGCTCCTTTTCTGAGAAGAGCTGAGACCTCATGAGGGGTGCCCTCACAGTCCCCCAGACCAGCCCTAGAGGCACCTTCCCCACAGATGCCTCTCCCTGACATACAAAGCCCCAACCCAGCCAGGCCTCTTGGGGCCTCAGCCACTCCCGCCTCCATCCCCAGTAGCTGGGCTTCACTTTGCTACATTGACAGTGAGTGGCAGCCCAGGGAGAGCCCGTGTGTCCTGTTGGCCTACAGCGCACAGCAGTGCTCGGTCCCTGTTTCCCGACCCTCCGCCCACATGGCTGAGGCTGGTCCTGGATCCTGAAACCCACAGCCACCAGCTGCCACCTGTGTCCAAGCCACCCTTGCAGCATTCGGGCCTGGTGGACCTTCCCTGGCCCTGTCTGCTCCCTGGAGCCACTGGCCGCCCTGAGTGCCCTGCAGGGCACCGCTGTCCTTCTGCCCAGCAGCCCCCGTTCTCTTGGTGTCAGAACCCCCATCTTTCTTTGGGAACTGTCCCTCCCAACCCTGCTCAGTTCATGTGATTCTGTGGGGCAGGTCCGGGCACAGCCAGGCAAGGCCTTCCATCCACCGTGCAGTGAGTGGATCCCTGCCGGGCACGGGACCCAAGCTGAGTCAGGGAAACTCTTTGCTGGGATTTTGCTATGGTGGTGAGGAAGGAGGCCCTCTAGGTCTTCTGGGGCAGATGGAGTGGTTGGGGTGAGGCTTGGGGGACCCCACAGGAGATGTTAGGCATCTAAGTCCTTGTGGAATCAGGTAAGAACCTGGATCTCTCTATCACACACACACACACACACACACACACACACACACACACACACCCCTTCTGCACGGCCCAGCACTGGCAGCATATCCTGCTGGGAGCAGTGGGGGATTTAACTGTGAATTCCTAGCAGATCCCCTGAGCTGTGGAGGCATGGAAGGGAGGGGAGGGGAGGGCATGAGAGGGCAGGGGAGGGGAGGGAAGGGGAGGGAATGGGAGAGCGAGGGGGGAGCAGGAGGGGATACTGGTGATCACCCCTGCCCCTGGACCCTGGGTTATGCAGCCTAAACCCTGGCTTTGGAGCAGTGTCCTCACTAGCTACACACAGGATCACCTGGGAGCTTTGAGATGGCTTTTCCTGCAGGCTCAGCCCGGCACTATCATGGCATTAGGGGTGGGGCCATTGTGGGGTATCATGGTCAGACGGAAGCAGGGGCACTGGATCCAGGGCCGTTCCCTTCTGCTCTGCCAGCCTCAGCTACCATATGGGGCAGCCCTGGGTACTCACCTGGAGCCTGCAGGGGTGGGTCCTGGATGCCTGCCTGCTTCTCGCCCCATTCTGAGGAGGCAGCCGCCCAGGCTGTGGAAGCCACTGAAGAATGTTAGGCAGGAGGGCAATGTGATCGGCCTGTGTTTGGGACAATCACTCTGCCGGGTGATCCAGCTGTCCCAGCATTTGTGCAGCCCAGGGCGTGAGAACCAGTGGAGGCCACAGGCCAGTGACTGAACGTGAAACTTCACAAGTCACATCTGACAAATCCAACATGCTCCATTCCCCTGCCTGGACTGACACATTTTCAAAAGCACATGGAAAGCCAGGTTTGAATTTGGAATTCTCAGACCCCTCAGCATTCTGCTTTGCACGATGGTGGTGTTGAGAAGTTGGGACTGATCAAATTTGGGACCAGGCCCCCTCCTGTCCCCTCCCATGGCCCAGTCCCTCACCACAGTCTCACACAGTGTGCAACACCCCAAGCTGCAGGTCTGTGCTCTATTTGTGTACCTCCTCACACACAACTGCATGTCTGGGTCAACAGGTGGGCATAATGACACAAAGAAGAGGCCATGTGGTTCCAGGGAGTAGGCAGGGATTCTGGGGCTGGGGTATCTGGAGCTAGAGCAGGGACCCCTAAACCTGAGCCCCCCTCACTCAGGTCTTGGGGTGTTCAGGGTGGATGCATTGCAGGGCAGGTGGAGCTAAGGAACCAGTAGGAGGGCGTGGGGCTGTCTGGGCCAGAGATCACCAGGGGCTAAGATGGGGGAGAGGGGGGAGGTGAGGGAGAAGGGGACCCCAAAGGGCATAAGATGTTAAAACTGGCAAGATCAGATGGTGCCCGAGGTGTGGGGAGAGGGCGAGTTGGGAATGACCACTTGTTTCTGATTGGGGTGAACAGGGGCTGCAGGGCATGAGGCTGAGGAGCAGTTTGATGGGAAGATGAAGTTTTGGTTTTGAATGTTTCCAGTGGAGAGAGGCTGTGGGCCACGCAGAGAGCAGCAGTTGCAGGAGCCCCAGACGGAAAGGTCCAGAAGGCAGGGTGGCCTGTCCAGCTCTGCACTGCATGGGCAGCACTTAGAGTCCCTTGATGTGGACCACGGCTCAGGAGGAGCTTCAGCAGGAGGTGATCTGGGCATGAGCAGTGAGGACCCATGGACGTAGATGAGCTCACACAGAGGAAGAGAGGAGGGCACTGGGGAGAACTGGGACACTGTCAGTGGGGTTATGTATTAGTCCATTTTCACACTGCAGATAAAGACATACCCGGGACTGGGAAGAAAGAGAGGTTTAACGGACTTACAGTTCCACATGGCTGGGGAGGCCTCACAATCAATGGCAGAAGGCAGGGAGGAGCAAGTCACGTTTTACACGAATGGCGGCAAGCAGAGAGAGAGAGAGAGAGAGCTTGTGCAGGGGAGCTCCTCTTTATAAAACCATCGGATTTCTTGAGTCTTATTCACTAAGACCCACCCCAATCATTCAATTACGTCCTGCTGGGTCTCTCCCGCAACACATGGGAATTGTGGGAGCTACAGTTCCAGATTCAGGTAGGGACACAGAGCTAAGTCATATTAGGCTGCCATAACTGAAACAGACTGTGGCTTAGACGGCAGAAAGTTATCTTCTCACGGTTCCGGAGCCTGGAATTCCAAGATCAGGGTGCCAGCGTGATCAGGTTCTGGCGAGGGCTTTCTTCCTGGCTGTGAATGGCCATCGTCTTTCTGTGTCTTCACAGGATGGAGAAAAAGAGAATAAGCTCACTGCAGTCTCTTCCTACAAGGGCACTGTTGTCACCATAAGGCCCCACCCTCACACCCTCATCTGAATCTAATTTCCTCCCAAATTCCCATCTCCAAATGCCATTGCATTTTGAGTTAGGGATCAGCACATGAATTTGAGGGGACACAGTCAGTTCATAGAAGCAGCCAGCTGTAAAGAATGAGGAGAGAAAGGGAGGTGAGTAGGTGGCCCTGAGTGGGAGGAGGAATCTGGGAAAGTGTAGCAGAGTCTCAGAAGGACAGCAGAAGTGGGTCTAGCATGGGAATGAGGGCAGAAGCGTCTTCCCCGACAACACTAAGAAACCAGACTGTGATAACTGCTATGCAGTCATTTAAACAAGGTGCGCTGGAGGCTTGTGCCACCGGACACTGATTCCCACTGGAAGTTGAACGACACCTCATAGAAAGTCTCCTTTTGACCTTGGCTTCCAAGAAGATGGAGTAGGATTACAATGGCAGAGCTGGGGAGTAGATGGGGTGGTAGGTGAGGCGGGACAGGCAGGGCGCAGGGTTGGAACACTGAGGGAGCTGGTGCATCTGGGACAAAGGGCAAAAGGCTGGATTTGAGCAAAGGGCACCAAACAGAAGCAGTCAGGCCGGTGGAAATAAAAAGACAAGCTCCGAAGAGGAACCAGGGACAGAAATATCTGGATGCTCAGGATGTAGCGGACAGCCCGGGGCAGGGACAGGTGCTGCTGCCAGGGAAATGAAGTGTTGGTCTTGGGATCACATAGCCTTCGATTTCTCCAGCCTTAGATGAGAAGCAAAATGAAATGATAGTATCTGAAAGCCTTAGCATCTAATGAAGTCTTATAATTTTAGGATACTTGAATCATAGACTCTCAGAGACTGGTTTTTAAAATCACAGAAACACTGAATCTTAAATCTCTTCAGTGTCAAAATCTTGACCACCTCCTCCTCCTGGGTATGATAATGTGCATTCTGTGCTCAGCGCCTTGCACACATGTCATTTAGTCCCCATGACAACCCTGGGAAGTAGGAATGATTATTTTGCCTGATTTTCCAGATTAAGAAGCCACAGCTCAGTGAGGGTAAGTCAGTTGCTGAAGGTCAGGCACCTGGTAGGGCATGGCCGGGGTTTGGCCCAGATCTCTGGGCCTCTGAAGCCCATGGTCTCAGCCTCACTGCTGTTTGCCTCCTGCAAAGCCTCTCTGCTAGTGCTCACCCATCCTCCTTGCACACCTCCAGTGATGGGGAGCTCATTCCCCTCCCCAGGACCGCCCATCCATCCCAACTTTGGACACACCCCTTCTTCTCACCCATTGTCCAATCTGCCTTGGGAGACCGTGCAGAAGACAAACCTTTCCCCAGGACTCCTAGAGGAGGAGAGAGCAGCCACCTGAGGCGGGCCAGCGACTACACGGGAGAGAGGATTGAATTAGAAAAGCCCCGATGCCGCCCTGGCGAGAGATGAGGTTTATCCTGAGGGAGGGAAGCAACCAGAGACACCGGAGCAGGCCCCCCAGAAGACAGATGGTGATGGAGCTCAGAACACAGAGAAGGCAGCCACGCACGGGGAGCAGGGAACACAGGAATGCGATTCTCCTCCACAGTCAGAGTTATAGGGCCTAATGAGATTGGAATCGTAAGTGCCTCAATTTCCTCAGCTCCTATCTCTGAAAACTTATTCTGCAAATTGTGCCTTGTGTCATCCATCCTCCCAGATGGCTTTTTAAGTGAGGCTGTTTGTTAAGTGGGAGAAGAACAGGAAGACTGATCAGGAGGAGCAAACAGGCAGAGCTGGGGCAGACCCTGGGGAAGGAGACGCAGCCAGACCAGCAAGCGGGGTGAGAGTGTCCAGAGGGAGCTGGGGGATCCCCAGAAGGCATGGAGCATGTCCTTCCAGGATGGGACCCTTGGGCACAGCTGAGTACACATGACCAAGGTTCCAGTGACAGTCCTGACAGGTACTGGGCTCCAGTGTGAGCCCTGGGTGAGCACTTTGGGGTCACTGGTCCCAAACATCCTCCCACATCCCCAGGCAGCAGGTACTTTGAGTGTCCTCAGTCGCCAGAAGAGAAACTCAGAGAGGTGCTGGCACTTGCCCAAGGTCACACAGCTGATGAGAGGCTAACTAAGGATTGGATCCCAGGACTGTTGGACTCCAGAGCCCCAGCTCTTGACTGGGATGTCACATCACATAGTTGCAGACTGCGAGTGAGAACCTCTGGGCTTAAGGCCCAGATATCTGTGTCCTTAAAAGTCCCAGCCTGTTCTAGGATGCCCTGATGCACAGTCAAGGTTGAGAACCCCTGAGCCCCTGAGCTGCCCCAACCACCGCATTGTACAGACGGAGACACTGACAGCCTGAGCGGGGGCAGCACTTGCCTAGGGTCTCACCGCAGGCCGGAGGGCCTAGAACCCTCACCCTAGTCCCTGGTGAGTTCCCAAGGTGAGTGTTGGCGGAGCCGATCGCAGGGGAGGCATAAGGAGGTAGAACTGTCCTCTGTGGCAGGGGGAGGGCCTGATGGATTCTGTTTCCACTTCTGCATCTCGAGGCTTCCTTTTCCCCCTCCTTCCTCAGGGCAGCCCCGTTCCTCCTCCCAAGTCATGCTCTGGGGGCGAAGATGGATCACAGCTGTCCCTAGTCATAGATGGCGCAGCCACCACCCTGTGGCAGTCACTGTAGTCCGGGGTGCGCCGAGCAGCGGCTCAGTGAATGATTACGGAAGGGAAGGGGGCAGGGCTGGGGAGGGGCATGGCTCTGGGGCAGGGGGGCGCAGTGGAAAGCGCAGCATCTTCCTCTCGAGGCAGCCTCAGTCCAGGCCCCGCACCGTGCCCTCCCAAGCTCCAACTCACACGTGTCACACCAACCGGGAGGGGCCACGGGAGTCTCAAACAATGAATAATGCTGGAAGCTGGCAGGCACCTTATACTTGCAAATGGCGCCTTTGCGTCCCCCGGGAAAGGGGTGTCTGCCCCATTTCTTAGGCCATGGCAGAGTCTCTCAAGGTGGTGGGAGAAGGTAAGCCAGGGCAGCCTCCCCTCACCGCGAGCCTGGGTCCTCCTAGGTGAACTCTCACCTGACTGGATGCTGTGACCCCATTTCTGTCTCTAAAATGGTTAACTCTCTGGGCCAGGCTGGCCCTGCCCACAGGCTGGGATGGCTCCGCCTACAGGAAGCTGTCCTCATCCTGCCGACCTTCAGCCACTGACCTCCTTCCCTTCCCCAGCCTCTTCTGCAGCCTGAAATCCTCCTCAGGGTTCCCCCTTTGGCTGCTGAGGATCTCCCAAGGGTCCCTGGGGACTGGCTTTATTGTGACATTGTATCTGAAAGCAAGCTGGCCGTGAGCACCTCCCTGGACCTGCCTGGGTGTGAGGAGCCTGACTGGAGGCCCTTGGGGGTCACAGGAAGCCCATGGGGGTCCCGGAAAGCCCCGACACGGCACCTTGTCCCGGAGGCCCAGGAAACAGTAGTTTCACCTTGTGAACCCACAGGGACTTAGACCCGGACGTCTGAGGAGCCAACATCCTGTCTTGTGAGGCTCCAGTCCCTCAGGCAGGTGGGCCTCTGAGACCACTCCCCGGTCCCTCTCAGGCTGGGGCCTCCTGAATATGATTTTGTACCTGGAGCACAAGGGCAGGTGGGATGGGACCAGCTGCCCTGACTCCAGCCTGCTGCTTGTTTGTCATGAAACTTCCTGGGCCCCCGGGATCTGATTTGACGATCACATTGCTGGGAGTCAGGGGCCCCAGGCAGGGGCTCTGGCTGGGGGGCACAGGCAACCCCCATGCTGGGGGGGGCTAGTCAGGGTGACTTCAGGAAAGTGACTAAGTGATAAAGACCCCCAGCCTGGGATGCATCCCATTTCTTGATGCCCCAGTCCCAACTGCAGGAATCTGTGCTGGCAGTGGTCAGGGACCCAGGGAAACGGTGCCTAAATGTTCATGGCAGCCTGATGTGTGTGAGAACAGCCCCAGAAGCCTCCGAGCATCTGACAGTCGAGGATGGTGAGGTAAATGATGGTGCATCTAAATGAGGTACAATTACGAAGCTATTAACATCACGCTTTTGAGGAATTTTCAATGATGTGGGAAAATGCTGATGACAGAATGGTAAGGGAAGAGAAATGAGTATACAGTATGGTCCCAATTACATAATATTTTAGTACTGCAGAGAGAAAGATCAGATGATGATGATGACGATGATAATGATGATGATGGTGATCAGCAGAGCTGCTATTTATTGAGCACTTGCTGTGTGCCTGCATCTTCTTTCAATAGCTCATTTCACCTCATCCCGCCCCTGCGCGATGGCAGCGGAAATAACCCCATTTTACAGATGAGGAGAATGAGGCACAGAGAGGAGGTTAGTGACCTGCCAAGGAGCCATAGCTGAGACAGGACTTGAGCCCAGGCCTGGCTCCCTCCGAAACCCACTCTGTCCTCTCTACCACTCTCCGCGTCTGCCAGGCTGCAGGCAGGGCATGGGGCTGGCTGTGAAAGGTGTCCCAAGAGCTCCATGGAGGACGTGCTCATTGCAATGCGATTGGTTTCACCACTAGCCCCATCTTACGGACAGCAACTCAGGGACCTGCTGATGTCACGCGATGGGGCTGGACCAGGTCCACGGGCTATACCTCCCATGTTCCTCCCTCTACTGTGCGTGGCTGCTTGGGCTAGAGAGGGGCAGGCACAGCCATGGATCACCACAGCATCATAGCCAGGAGGAGGAGGTGGTCCATCACTGGGCCTTCACAGCACTGCTCTGGGCGTGGGCGACTGGGGTAGAGAACTCATCCTGGCACCCATCTTTCCAGGCTGACCCAGCTCCTCCTGGGGCAGCCCCAGTGACTCCCCTTGCTGGTTCTGTCCCTGCAGAGTCTTTGAGTTTATCCGAGTGTCTCTCCTGTGATCCGTACCCAGCAGGTGAAGGCTGGGCAGGAGGAGGGGAGGCAGCCAGCCAGTGGCTGCCTTGTAACCCACTGTAGGCTCATTAGAGCTGCATTTGAATCCATCACCTTCAGAGAAAGGCAAACTCTAGGGCAGGAGGATCCAGGAACCATCCATCACTCAAAGGCTCCTCACCTGGGGAAGCTGCAGTTCCTTCCCTGATTCGCTGATGAGTCATCAAAATTTTCCTCAACACTGATTTCTGCCAGACACTCCACCACCACCCCTACCCCTACCGCATAGGACCTGCATCTCCTCTGCCAAACCTGAGCCTTGCAGAAAACCAGCAGCAGAGCTGGCTGGCAGCCTCTCCATCCAGGCCAATGCGTCCACACTGAAGAGGAATCACAGAAGGTCACCTGGATCTCATCCTCCCCACCCCGAAGGTGTGAACATCTCATGGGCTGCTTGTGTTGAGAGATCAAGATATTCTCTGAAATGTGGCACAGCAGCCCAAGCAGAGGAGTGAGACTTCCTGGAAGGAAGAGGGGGGATTCGTACATTATTCTCCCCACCTGCCCTACTCCCTGCTGCCCCTTGTTGCCCACATCTCCTTCCTGGGGCTGCTTGGAACTTACTGTTTGAATATGGCCGCGCAGGTCACGCTTGGCCACTGGAGACTGCAGCCTGGGCCTCTCTCCCAGCACAAGCTCAGTTGCAGCCAGACCCCTTCTTGTAGCCATCAGCCAGTAAAGTGTGCTTTCACAGATGCTGGAAACGGGCGTGGGGGTTGGGATGTCAACGAACTCTGTGTGCGCGCGTTTTTCCTTCACAAGCATATTTCCTCCCCATTCTTCACAGCCCTGAAAGTCACAGGAAGGGAGAAAATTGAGTCACAAATAAGTAAGCTGTTAACCAGCTAGTTAAGAAACAGCTGAGCTCATGCTTGATTGATACCCAATCACTCCCTTCCCCTGAGACAGAGGAGCCTAAAATCTCTGGGCAGAGCAGACAGAAAGGAGTGCAAACAAGGGGCTGGGTAAAAGGTTTTAGGAACAAATATATCCCCTCAGCCAACGCCTATGTTCCCTCAAGCTAAGGACTTGCAAATGCCTGCAGGAGTAGAGTGATCATCCTTTCCCTTAAGACCATTCATCCCAGCCGGAAGAGGTGGCTCAGGCCTGTAACCCAGCATTCTGGGAGGCCAAGGTGGGCAGATCACCTGAGGTCAGGAGTTGGAGACCAACCTGACCAACATGGAGAAACCCCCATCTCTACTAAAAATACAGAATTAGCTGGGCATGGTCGCGGGTGCCCGTAATCCTAGCTACTAGGGAGGCTGAGGCAGGAGAATTGCTTGAACCCGGGAGGCGGAGGTTGTGGTGAGCTGCAATTGTGCCATTGCACTCCAGCCTGGGCAACAAGCATGAAACTCCGTCTCAAAAAAAAAAAGACCATTCATCCCACCAGGGACCATTTGAGTCTGTGAAAATGCCCTCTCAAATGAGCTGAAGTTCATTAGTTCATTTGTTCTTTCATTCATTCATTCATTCGTCTGAGCTCCTACTATGTGCCAGGCCCCAGACACACAGCAGTCAGTAGGTGCAATAGACATGTCTTTGTGGAATCAACATTTTACCGAGGAGAAAGATGACAAGCAAACAGCTACGCAGCCAGTCAGGCAGTGGAAAGGACAGAGGGAAGCAAAGAACAGGGTAAGGGGAATGGGGCTGCTGGGTGCAGGGCAGTTGATATTGCGTCATTCTGGCCACCACTGGGGAATGTCCACTCCATCACCTGGCCCATGGCCACCCGGTGCACTTGTGCTAGGACTTGCCAGCCCCAGACTCTGAGGGTCTTGCTTATCTCCTAGAGTCTCCCAGCATCCCACAGGGTCTCCTCGGCCAGCAGATGGGGATGGCTGGGACTTCCCAGGGCCACTGTGGCCACCACAAATGATACAGGGTTTGCAAAGCCAGCCTGGTCTTTGCCTTCCCTTCCCTTGGCCACACGCTGAGCATTTTAAAGTTAATTGGTTTTGCAATTAAAAGATGCAGAGAACAGGTGATGCCATTAATTTTACATAAATGTGTTCGGGAATAAAGTGTTCCAATCTTCTGCACGTCCTTAAATGGAGCGTGTGTTTACCTCCAAATGGGATGGCTTCTAGGCATATCAATCTGGGCAGCTCACACAGCTCAACAAGGAGAACTCCTCATCCTGCCTGCCTTTTGGGGGTGTTTTGTGAGGTTTGCTGGGTCTTGCAAAACATTATAGTTTAGGAGTAAGCATAATTTTCTCTATCTTATAGATGAAGATACAGAGGGTCAGGGAGGTCCAATGACTCACCCAAGGTACAATGCAAAGCTGAGACAGAGGAGAGAATTGAGGCACGGGAATTTCTGGCTTCCAGACTTGTTGCTCTTCCTGCCCCACTGCATATTTAGAAGACAAAAAAATGTATGAGTTTAAAAGAGAGAACGGAACACCTTTTGCCAAATGAAACAGCCTGGTATATTTTAGTGTCTGGTCTGTGTTGGCTCCATGCTTGGCCCTCAATTTACATCACCGTGTTCAACCCTCACAGTGGCCTCCAGCGGGGCATCGTGTTCCAGTTTTACAGATGAGGAAACCGAGGGTCAGAGAAGAGCAGTGGCCTGCTGCAGCCTACACAGCAGAGGTTTAGAGAGTCCGTGTCCTCTGGCTCCTGGACAAGGTTTCTTTCCACCGCATGTGTGTGGCTACGGGAAAAGCTTCTGAAAGCAATGAGAGAGAGGGGAACACAGGCCTTCTTCAAATACGTGAAGAGCACCTCTTTTTTTTTTTTTTTTGACATGGAGTCTCACTTTGTTGCCCAGGCTGGAGTGCAATGGCTCAAACTTGGCTCACTGCAATTTCCACCAGCCTCCTTCGCCACCGTCTGGGTTTAAGCGATTCTCCTGCCTCAGCCCACCAAGTAGGTGGAATTACGAGTGCCTGCCATCGCACCCAGCTACTTTTGTATTTTTAGTAGAGACAGAGTTTCACCATCTTGGCCAGGCTGGTCTTGAACTCCTGACCTCGTGATCCACCCACCTCAGTCTCCCAAAGTGCTGGGATTACAGGCGTGAGCCACCGCACCCTGCCAAAGCACATCTTTTAACACTCTATGTCTCTGAAGAGCGTTTCAACACTGACTAGAACCACTTTACATCTTTCTTGTATTTGATCCCTGCAACAGCCCTCCAAGATAGAGGTCATCATTCCCATTTTTCAGCGGAGGAAACTGAGATGCAGAGAAAGGCAGTAAACACACTGAGAATCCTACAACCAGCAAGTGAAGGAGGCAGAATTCAGGCCCAGGTTCCCTCACTCTACAGCCCCTTTCACCCAGGGCAGCGCCTGCTCTGTGGTCCCCGTGGTGCGCGGCGGGTTCCTGACACCCACTGAGAACACCCCTGTCCTTAGGGAGAGGCGTGAGGTGGGGCTGAGCAGCTGCAGTCTGTTGTGTCTGCTGGTTGCCTGCTTAGATCCTGGCTCTGCTGCTTTCAGCCATGGGCAGGCGTAACTGAGAAACAAGTTGCTCAGCTCTCTGGGCCTCAGATTTCTCAGCTGTACAATGGGCTTAGAATAGGATCTTGTAAATACAGGATGCTTTGGAGGATTGAGTGAGGAGGCAAAGTTCTATCCTGGCCCTTTCCGGTTTGCTTTATGGCACGCCCCTCATTCTATCATGATCTCACTTGTTTAATGAAGGGTTTTCACCTCCATCTGCTTAGCCTGAGCAACAGCCCCACAAAGGTATGGACCACATCTGTCTCAGTCCCACTGGTCTTTTTAAGTCACAGCCTGGGGCAAGGCACACAGTAGGTGTGAAAAGTTGCAAGTGAACGCATGCGTAAACTGGCACACAGTAGGTGAGGTGCTCAGTTAGTGGACATTTATTAGTGTTCTCTGAATCCTCTAGAGACCCACGTACGCATGCCCCAGGCGACCCTCTCCTCGCCTCTCCAAAGCCTCTCCTGACTCCATGCTCCCCCCACCCCTCAGCCCTCCCACCTCTGCCTCTCGTGTCATGGCGTTTCTGTGCAGCATGACCCTGAGGTTACTGGCCAAAATGGAGCCTCCCAGAACGTCCGTGTTTAGATGAGCACTGTCCTTCAAAAGCGTCCCCAGGATGCCGGTACCCTCTGAGCTCGTTCAAGTGCCACAGAAGCAAATCCTGAACAATCCTGAGCCCCGTCATCAGGCTTTCCTCTACTCCCTTGGTGCCCCCTGTGGCCCAGGGTCACATAGGGGGTCCTTTACTGAGCCTGGCCTTGAGTTTGGGTCTGTGTGACTTGGCGATCCTCCCATCCACTTGGCCAGACCCACTGCCTTATAATTTGGGGACCCACCGCCTTATGATCTGGGGCCACACCCGGGGCCTCCAAGTGCAGCCCAAACCTTACACCGATGGCCCCTGGAAGACACCCCCTTCTCTTCTCCAAGAGGAAACACGCCAGGACCTGTCCCTTCCCCTCCCCCACCTGGCCCCCAGTCAGGCTCCTCACACCCAGGCGGTCTCTCCCCATGTCAGGGTCTCTCTGACCATGTAAGGCCCTGAACTGAATGTCTTCAGGCCTTTCATCAGCACCTGCTGTGTGCTGGGCCCCGGTGCTCGAGTTGCCCAGCCCTGGAGGGAGCATCCTCTCCTTATTCCTGATATGCCCCAAAGTCTTGGGCTCTTAGCAGCCCAGGGAGGTCAAACAAGAGCTTTCTCTTCTTCAAACGCATCCCACACACTCCTGCCTCAAGGCTTTACACCTGCTCTTCCCTCTGCCCGGAGGGCTTTGCCTTCACGTGTTGAAATGACTTGGCTGCTATTTGGGTGTTTGGGCAAGACTGTAGTTGAGGTCCCTGAAATCCTGAAATTCTGTGATTCTGACATTTGACTCTAGGTTTTATAGTTTGAGATCCTATTAAAGTAAAGATTATAAGACTCAGCGATCTAAGAGTATAGGTTTTGATGACTGTGAGGCTCTAAAATGCTGACATTCTCAGAAGCGAACTCTGTCACTGGAGAAACTCCCATCAGAATACACCATCATCTTAGAGTGGCTTCTTTTCCTCTTCCTGGGTCCCCCAGCCAACCTCACAATACACCATGCGAGTGTGGCACTTTGTGGCTGAGACACTGGAAATTCTTTCTGCATTTCTGCCGTCACACACTCACCTTATCTGCATGCTCCAGTCTCCAGAATAAATATTAGATAATGATGAATCTTTGGAGATTATTTTAGATGTCGAGGAGCTAAATCTTCCAGGCAGGTTTTTGATACAGGGCACTAGTCCTGCCCTCTCTACAAGGTGGGGCTTGTGATTGGGCCACAGGGAGCCCAGAAGAGGGAATATAGTTCCTCTTTCCTGCCCCAGGGACTGAGAAAACCCTTTTGTCTGCAGAGGCTGCAGGCTAGGGGTGGGGACAGGTAGGAGGGAGACTATCTCCCAGCAGGTCTGAAAGGAAAAAACTAGCCCGAGCTTTTTTTGCTGTTGCTATTACTACCCTCCTTTTAAGGAAGAGGAAACTGCAACCCACAGAGGTTTTGTGAATTGCCTGAAGCCACAAACATAGCTAGATGGTAGCAGTCCAGTAACTTGCAACCTCCCCTGGGTACATAGCTCCTGCAAAGCTTGCGGGAGTTAATAGAGCAGCAAGAGGGAAGCTGAAGCCCCATTCATCGACGTCAACTGAACCTTCTTACAAACCTCCTCCTTTACGCCACACGAGTGCACCCTTCCCGTTTAATTAATCTGTAATGGTAATTAGATGTGGATTGATTATGAAAGGATGCATTTAGTCACATGTAACGCACAATAACATAGGAGGTAAACCAGGGTTCTTATCAATACAATCACCTTGCAAGCATCCTGTGAAGATCATTGCACCCTCTGCACTTGGAGCCTTAAAAGATACTGCCTAGTTCTTATTCATTAGTAAATCTTTACAAATTGATGGCCAAATGAAATTAATTGGCCACAGGGAGGGGTGTGTTTGATGCAGGCCATGAGTTTTATGGCCCAGTTGAGACAAGGCAAGAATAGGGAAAATTCTGTAAAGGAAGCGCCAGCCACATGGACACCCCCTCGGGTCACTGTCCCTCAAATGGCTCTCACGGGGTCTCCATCCCAGCCAGGATCTAAGCCACCATCCTCGCTCACCTGCACTGTAGCCTCAGCTTCAACTCTTGCTGGCTCTAATCTACCCTCTGCCCTGGCCACGTGAATGATCGTTCTAAAAGGCCAGCCTCACTGAAAACCTACCATGGCTCCGTATTTTCTAAAAACGCCTGGGCCTGGCATTCCAGATCCTCGGGATGGGGGCAGGCCTCTCTCTTCATCGCATCCCCCTCCACGGACCACCCTTGGCTCTGGTCGCACTGAGCAATGGTCCCAGCGTCCTGAACTAATTTCTCTTAAGCCTGTGGACTGCTGCCTTCCCATTGCTATCCCTCTGGCCACTTCACACTCACTATTAAAACCCAAGTGGGAGCTAAGCTATGAGGATGCAAAGGCATAAGAATGACACAATGGACTTTGGGGACTCAGGGGAAAGGTTGAAAAGGGGATGAGGGATAAAAGACTACCAACTGGGTGCAGTATATGCTGTTTGGGTGATGGGTGCACCAAAATCTCACAAATCACCACTAGAACTTACTCATGTAACTAAACACCACCTGTTCCCCAATAACCTATAGAAATACAAAAGCAATAATACGTAAAATAAAATATGTACTAAACAGCAACAACAACAAAACCCAATTTGCTTTACCTCCTCCAGGAAGTCTTCCCAGATAGCCCCAGACCGTCCTAATAGGGCCTGATTCAGTTACCTAGTCCTACAATAAAACGGCCTAACAAAACCCAGAGAACCTCACTGTCTAATGTCAAAACACAATTATGGCTCGTTCATCTGGGGTCGGCTATAGGTCGGCTAGGCAGTTCTGCAGCTCTGCAACTCTTGGCTGGACTCACTTACATGTCTGTGGGGTTCCACGGTTGCTGGCTGATGTAGGCTGACCTTGGCTGATGTAGATGAGCTTGGATGGGGTGACGGGAGAAACTTGGCTCTGTTCCGTGCGTCTCTCATCTCCCGAAGGCTGTCCAGCCATGTTCTCACCTCAGTGGTAAGAGGCAAGAGCCAGCCCAAGTGCGTCACAGAAGCGTCACGTCTGCTGACACCCCACTGCCCGAAGTAAGTCATATGGGGGAGCCATCTGCTTTCTGCCAAGGGGCAGGACATGCTGCCCACCCACAGCACTGCACAGTTACATGGAAAACGGTGCTGCTCGAGAGGGGATAAGAAATTGGGGACCAAGGATGCACTTTTTCACGAACCAAGATGCATAAGATGCATTTGTCTTTCAAAGCTCACAGGATTCCACAATGTAGTAACCTTTTTATTCTTTTTGTTTTTTTAAAATGGAGTCTCGCTCTGTTGCTAAGGCTGGAGTGCAGTAGCACAATCTTGACTCACTGCAACCTCTGCCTCCCAGGTTCAAGCAATTCTCTGCCTCAGCCTCCCCAGTAGCTGGGATTAAAGGCACCTACCACCACACCCTGCTAATTTTTGCATTTTTAGTACAGACAGGGTTTCACTATCTTGGCCAGACTGGTCTTGAACTCCTGACCTCGTGATCCACCGCCTCGACTTCCCAAAGTGCTGGGATTACAGGTGTGAGCCACCGTGACCGCCTGTAGTAACCTTTCAAATTTTTTAAACAGCTTTATTGTGCTACAACTGATTTTCAATAAACTGTATATATTTCACATACCAATTTGATGAGTTTGGCCTATGTTCATACTTGTGAAATCACCATCACAGTCCAGGTAACAGACATACCCATCACCCCCAGATGAGGTCCCCTGCCCCTGGGCCATCCCCTCTCCCATCACTCACTGCCATACCTGCCTCCTCTGCCCCAGACAATGATTCATCTGCTTGCCACAACTATCAGTTCATTTTCATTTTCTAGAATTGTATCTGCTGGAATCATACAGCATGTTCTCTTCCTCGTCTGGTTTCTTTCACTCCACGTAATTACACTGAGATTCCTCTATGTGATATGTATCAGCATTTCCTTTCTTTTTATTGCTGAAGAATGTTCATCGCGTGGATGAACCACATTTTGTTCCTCCATTCACCTGTTGATGGGTATTTGGATCATTTCCAGTTTGTGACTATAAATAAAGCTGCTAGAACATTTGTGCACAAATATGTGTATGGACATATGTCTTCTGTCACGAGTAAACACTTTGGAGCAGAATGACCAGATCATATGGTGGCGTGTGTTAAACTTTCTAAGAAACTGCCAGGCTGTTTCCCAAGATGGCTTTACGCTCTGCATTCTCGAAAAGAGCCCCAGTCACTCCTCATCCCCACAGCCCTTGGTGCTGTCAGCCGCCCTTTCATCTTAGTGGGGGTGAAGCGACATCCCACTGTGGTTTTATTTTGTCCTTCCCGATGGCTAGCGATATTGAGCATCTTTTAGTGAGCTTACTGCTCACTCCATCTCTTCATTGGTGATGTGTCTACTCGAAGAAAATCCATCATAATTAGGGTCTTCCTTTTATTATGGTTGAGTTTGAGGGTTATTCATGGGCTCTGGACGTATCTTTATCAGATATGTATTTGGCAAATATTTTCTCTGAGTCTGTGGCTTGTCCTGGGTGAGATTTTTTTTTTTTTTAATACATTGATCAATCAATAATTGGCAAGAACTTCACTGAGAAGATACGAGCTGACAGAATGAGTCAGGGTTCGATCCATTCCCTCCATAAAAATAGTAACAAGCAGAGGGGCTTGTGAAGCCTCATCAAATCCGTCCTCCTGTCCCCGGTGGCCTGGACTCTATACAGGAAAGCCATTCTAAAAATTCATGATGGCAGTGGGGTGGGAGTGGCACGGGGGAGGCGGACTAGGTCCGGAAAAGCGCGCCCTCCGGGACCTCGCACAGTATCATTTTGCTGATGCAAGATCGCCCTCTTATGGCCAAGGTGCTTCCAGCCACTGAGCTCTGCCCCTCCCTGGGGCTCTGCGAGGCACTGGAAGACAGATACATGGAAACATTCGTTTCGGCTCCCAAGTTTCTGATGAATACAAGTGTTTTCATTCGCTGGGCAAATATCTCAGTGGAGATGGAGGGAAACAGAACCGCGATTCAGGGAGTCCATTCCCGCTTCTCCGGATGCTGAGGGAGGGGAGGTGGGAGGTGGGGCTGGGAGGAAGAGACGACGCTTGCTCACATGCCAGGAAGAGCTCCCGTGTCCCCGGGGCCAAGAGCTTCCTGAGGGGCCCAGGCGTAATGTGAACACCACAGGACCTCGGCCCAAAACCCCTGAGATGTGGGGCCCCTGGCCGAGGATTTCTTGCGGTGGCCAGTGTCTCAGCACCTGCGGCTCTTGGGTCCAGCTCTCACCTGAACCCTCCAAACCCTCTCTGGCTGGCCTCCTGCAACCATTGGCCTTTCTCTGCACCACATTACCCAAGCCTAGGGAGCCCACCAGCCTCCTCCGTTTCCTGCAGGACCACAAAGAGGAGACTGACCTGCCGCTGACATTCCAGAAGATGAGGTCAAAGTGCGGGCGACCGCGGCATCAAAACAAAATGAAAACAGATGCCCCTGCCTGGGGCTCCGGAGATCTCCCTGGCTGGCCTCTGCCTTCTGTGGCCCCTGACCTGCTGCTCTGGTGTTGACAACCCCTCCAGGGCTCTCTCTACCATCCCCCAAAATGTCAGCTCCTCCTCATACTCCTCCCTCTCGGGCTGTCACGCCCCAACCCTGACTTCACATAGCTAAGTACGAGGCACTGAGTCCCACCCTTTGCTTATGCCTAAAGGCCCAGGAAAAGAGTCACCTGGCCCAGTCCTTGGTGACAGCACTGTAAGCAGATGAAGAAGGCCTGCCGTGCAGTGCACAGGAGCCTAGCCTGGAAGCCTGCGTTCAAATGTCCACTGCACCACCTACTTCCTGGCGAACTTCGGACTTCTGTAACTGCTGTGTGCTTCAATTTCCCCACATACAAAGGGGGAAATTATAAACTTCTAGAGTTTTCTAGAAGGTTAAGTGATTTGAAACCTTTGCTGGGTTTAAAATAGTGCCTGACACATAGTAAATGCTCATTTAGTGTGAATAAATACTCCTACCCACTCGCCCCACAAGCAGCTGGCTCTAAGTCGAATCCTGGACTGGCCTCCTTTCTCTTTAAGTGGATGATGTGAGTGGGAAAGCGTGCAGAAGATGAATATTTGCTCTTCCAGCCTAGAAAGCTCCAGAGGTCCGGCGAGGAAGGAGTTGTACTTCTGTGTATAGGAAGGAGCTGCCTGCAAGAGTGACTGCTGAGGCTGGGCCATGATGAGCTGAAGTGCTGCTGGTGGAGGCATGACGGGGAGGAGAGGAGGGGAGACAAGGGGCAGGCAGGCAGGGGGTCCCATGGCTGGGACTATGTTCTTTGGCGGTTTGAATCCGTACAAACCCTGCAGAGCTCTGGAAACTGTCAGCGATGGGTCAGACAAAGGTAACTCGTTCACTCACTCATTCTTTTCAGTGTTTATTCAACAAACACTTTATTGAGCATCTGTTGTACGTCAGGCCCTGGCTTAACACTAAGAAAGCCGCAGCAGCCACAAGACAGAAGCAATTTCTGCCTTCAGGAAGCTTACAGTCTAGGAGGAAGACAGACCTCAAACAGTGAAGAACAGAGTTGACTACTTCATCAAGGGGTCTGTGTCCCCTCAGGTCAAGGGCAGGAAAGGAAGGAAGGAAGTGGCTTTTTAGTGGAGATACAAAAGGACAGAGTGTTCTAGATAAGGTGTGGGGAGAAATGGGAAGAAGGAACATCAGGCCAAGGAACCAGCACATGCAAAGGCCTAGAGGCGGGAAGGGGCATGATTCTTTCTCTGGAGGAACTGCAGGGAGACCTGGGTGGCCGGAGGCTGGTGACTAACGGGACAAGGACCAGGATGAAGCCAGAGAGGCTGGCATGGTCAGGTCCCACGGGGCCTTGAAGGTCCCGTTATAAGACTGCTTTTCAAACAGAGTAGAGGGTGCTCACTGAAGGGCGGTGATGGAAAGCCAGATGACGTTGGCTGGGAGGGGCTTGGGCCAATTCTTATGTGAAACAGTGGGGGTGACCCACCTCCTTGATGATGTGATCACTAAACCTGTCACAAAACCCAGCCTCAGAAACCCCTGGAACAGGGGTTCCAGATACACTGGGGAGATTCATGCCTCCCTAAAATTCCAGCAACGAGATTCTGATCCCGTGATCTGAAACACAGATATCTGAGAAACATTCTTATGAAATTAGTAACACCCGGATTACTAAGAGCAACTTGGCAAGCCCATGGATGTCTTGGGATATTGTTTTCCCTGCCCATTTGGTTTCTCTTCAGATATTTTGGTGAGTTGGGATCTGGGAGATGAGACTCCAAAATCACTGTGCCTCTGGAGGAAGATTTCTTACCACATATGACAGAGGAACAGAGCAGGCATGTGCTTGCAGGCTCACACCTCCTAACACTGGGTGCAGATGCTCAGGAAAGCCCAGCCAAGTCTGTGAACATTCATTCCTAAATCACACCGATTTTTAAAGGCCAGCATTTCCCAAACTGGGCTCAGGAGAACATAAGTTCTGGGTGGTGGTACCTGGTGTTTTGAGAACAATGGCTGAATATGTTTGAGGAACATGGCATGCAACACACAGTGTCCTGCACGCTTAGCGACGTCCTGCATTATGAAAACTCTCAGAGGTTGCAAAGAAAGTTCCAGAGCAGCAACTAAAACTGACTCTCACAGTCCTTTCATTGAAAAGGGAAAACGGAACCAATAGTAGAAACAACACATTTCATGGTGACGGGCCTTTCCAACAAAGAACACTTGGCTACTTGACACTGACTGCTACAGCTACAGGGACCTTATTCTTCCCATTTCATCGCGAGCCCATCACAGTTTCTTTCATTTTATGTATTTTTTTTTTTTTTTCAGAGACAGGGTCTCATTCTGAAGCCCCAGCTGGAATGCAGTGGTGCAATCACGGCTCACTGTGGCTTTGAAGTCCTAGGCTCAAGAGATCCTCCCACCTTAGCCTCCCAAGTAGCTGGGACCACAGGTGTACACTGTCACACCCTACTAACTTTTTTATTTTTTGTAGAGATGGAGATTTTGCTCTGTTGCCCAGGCTGATCTCGAACTCCTGGCCTCAATCAATCCTCCTGCCTTGGCCTCCCAAAGCCTTGGGATTATAGCCATGGGCTACCACACCCAGCCCATCTGTCCCAATTTCATCCCACACTGCCGTGGCATTCATGGGATTAAGTCTGACCTTTATTCACTAGGCTTAATTTTCCTGCTTTGCTCCGAAGTCCACACCTCCTGCTGTGGTCTGAATGCTAGTGGCCCCCCAAAGTCATATGTTGAAATCTCACCTCCCAAGATGAAGGCATTAGGAGGTGGGGCCTTTGAGACGAGACTAAGTCATGGAGAGGGTGCTCATGAATGGGGTTCGTGCCATGGGAGCCCCTGCCTGCCTCCACCTCCCATCGCCCTGCCTCTCCCTCACACCTCCACCGAGAACACTTCAGCTCATTATGACACGGCCTCCACCGTCACAACCTCACAGCCATCTACCTCTCTCTGTCTCTCTCTCTCTCTTTTTCTGAGACAGAGTCTTACTCTGTTGCCCAGGCTGGAGTACAGCGGCATCATCTTGGCTCACTGTAGCCTCTGCTTCCTGGGTTCAAGCCATTCTCATGCCTCAGCCTCCCAAGTAGGTGGAGTTACAGGTGCACACTACCACACCCAACTACTTTTTGTATTTTTGGTAGAGATGGTGTTTCACCATGTTGGTCAGGCTGATCTTGAACTCCTGATCTCAGGTGATCCACCTGCCTCAGCCTCCCAAAGTGCTGGGATTACAGGTGTGAGCCACCACTGTGCCCAGCCCCATTCACTTCTCTGATCAAAGGGACCCCAGAGAGCTGCCTTGTCCCTTCCCTTCAGCCATGTCAGTACACAGCAAGAAGGTGCCATCTCTGCACCAGAAACCCATCCCCCACCAGATGCCAAACCTGCCAGCACTTTGATCCTGGATGTTTCAGCCTCCAGAACTGTGACAATTACATGTCTGTTGTTGGTAAACCACTTAATTTATGATATTTTATTATAGCAGCCTAAACAGACTAAGACAATTCTGTTTAAGTTTGCCCCTCCATTTTCTATCCTAGACTTGGAATTCTGGGTTCAGCCAGCACCCCAGGCCTGGGATCCGTGTGGGCTAAAGTAGAGCTGGAAGGGTATCGGCTGCAGGTCAGAAGAGTGAGTCCTGGCCCCTGCACTGCCACCAATGTGCTGTGTGACCCTGGCAGATCATGTGCCCACAACGGGCCTCAGTGTCACCAGCTGGAACCTGAGGGGGTTGGACCAGATGATCCCCTAGTTCTTCCCTCCTCGGGTGCTCCAAGAATCCCTAAGTCTGTATAGGAAAGCTGTGCCCAGATCGGCATAGGAAAACGGTGCTCGATCTATGATGATGGTCTCTCTTTGCGGGGAGAGAAAGGAGAACAAACATCGGTCGAACTGTGAACTGTGAGCACCATGACCAGAAACTGAAAGACACAGGCTCATGCTGGTCAGCGCTGGCCTGGGCAGGGAGCTTTAGTTCCCAGTGTGAGCTGAGCAAGATGCAGTCCTGACCAGAGCAAATGTGCCCCCTCCTCTGATATGTGGGTCACAGGATGAACTAAGCCAGTGAGAAGGAATAAAGCCCCTCCTTAGTGATGGAGCCTTGGGGGGCATGGCCCAGTGAGGAGGGACTGACACCTGATGGCGGGGGAGTGGATGTGGAAATCGGGGAGCCAGTGTCACCATCACCAGTATTAATTGTCAACGTCACTATCATCCTGGTTAGAGTAGAGCTAAGAATTATCAGGAGCCTACTATGCACCTGCCTCCTTCTCCAGAGCTCTTTGTAAAGCAGTAAGCCCAGGGCCCAGCACACAGTAGGTGTCCACATGCTGGTTGGACAGATTAATCCAGTGTCTGCTGCTGATGTCTATTTTTTGCTCTTGCCAAAACAGTATCTCCTCACATTTCTGCAGTTCACAGCCCAGTTCTCTGCAAACTTCTAAGAAGAGATTAAAGGAAAAGTCAGATAAGGCTGCCCACATCCCCAAGACAGAAGTGTCACTCATAAAGGTCCACCTGCTGTGAGCACAAGGCTGCCCCTTCGTGCCACTGGGGCCAGTTGGCATCTTCACACCCTGAGCACAATATAAAGCAAAGTGTCTCTGCAAAGCTGGGAATAAATCCCACACGTGTGTCCTACCCTTCTCAGGCACCTCTGGGGCCCCAGCGCTGACAACTCCTCTGTTCTATCAAGGTTCAGCTATCTTAACAGGGACTTTAAATAACTCCCCTCTGCTGCCAAGAAATGTGTGTCCTGCTGAGACATGTGCACTGTGAATAGACAACCAAGAGAGGTTCAAGGCCTGGCTGTTGTTGGACAATGACCACGAAGCTCCCTCCCTGACCTTCATCCTTTCAAAGCCAGTCTCCATGACTCAGCAGATCCACCATGGAATATCAGGCCGTGTGCGGGGCTCTGGGCTCAGGGAGAAAGATCACTCATGTTCCTATGCTGGAGGGGGTCACAGTCAGATGGCAGAGGCAAACCTTCCAGCACCACCCATCACCCACCTGCAAAGCACCAGACGAGAGGTCACGGCAATGGCTGCCATTCCATGAGCACCTGCTGTCAACAGCTCTACTCAGTTGGTGCCTACTGTGTGCCGAGGCCAGGAGAGTCACAGCTGTCATTAGGTCTCACAGCAACCCTCCCTGCCACAGGGTCAGTTTAACCATTCCCGTTTTATAGATGAGGACACCGAGGCTAAGAGAAGCTGGGAAACTTACTCAGGGTCTCACAGCCAGGGAGCAGTTGAACGTGTGCTCTGTGGGCCCAGCAGCATCAGGACAGCTCTGCCCACCCTCACCCCTCAGACAGAGGCCGGGTCAGCTGGGGTGAACCGAAGGCAGGTATGGTCACCTGAGCCAGGAGGTCGGAGACCAGAGGCGGTGCTAGATTGCAGGTGCATCGTCTCCCTCTGATTGTGGAGGTTCCTCAGGGTCACCCACATGAGTCCAGTGGAGTTTGGCCATCCCAGCACAGCTGCTGAGCAAGAGGTAGGAATTAGGTTCACCCTGTAAACTATCATTGTGCTTACCTACTCACGATCTTCTCACCACCTCTACCATTCTTTAAATTTTCCTTTAGACACTGTGCCCCTTGCCCACCACATACTCCTTGTAGGTTCTTTGACCAGGACAGAGCCTAGCCCTGCACCACTGGCTCTAAGGTTAAGCATGTGACTCGGGCCTGGCCAATCAGTGACTTCCATTCCACTGAATTTAGTGATTGGCTCAGAGATGGGCGTGTGATCCAGGTTAATCCAATCAGAGTTTGCCATTGGACATTTGCTGAAAATAGTGTAGAAGAGGCTCTTTCTTTCCTTCCCTTATGGTTGCTAAGCTGGTAGAATGTAAGACTGGCATTGCAGGTGGCCATTGCAGGAGGAGGCTGTCTAAAAAGAAAGCAGACACAGATAGACAAATCTCTGAAAGATGGAGTAATATAGAAAGATGGTCAGGACAGACAGAATGTGAGCCCCAGAAGACAGAGACCATTGTCTGTTTTGCTTTCTACTATACACCTACCTGCACAGACTAGGTACAACTGCTTGCCCCTCGATCAAGACAGACTTGAAACCAGCAGTCTCCCAGATGTTCCAGTTTCATGAGTCAATATATTTCTTTTTCTATTTGAGTCAGTTTGCGATGTGTTTCTGTCACCTGTAAACCAATGAGCCCCAATTCTACTCTGTAGCCACCACCAGAAAATACAGTATGTGACATATAATAGATGCTGAGTAAACATTTGGGCAATGAAGGAAAAAAAATGACTGAGCTTGGCCATTTCTCCCTCCCTCTCTGCTTCCCACCTCCTGCATGCAAGCTTCAGACAGCCTCATGGAGACCATGGCTCTGGGAATTAAAACTTGATGAATAATCAACTGCTTCCCCATGGGAGCAGCAGCATCTGCCCTCAGGGCCCTCGGAGGAGGGCTCAGGGAGGTGGTAGCATTTCTGTGCAGAAACACTATCCCCAGGAGATATTGGAAATGGGCTCAGAGAGGCAGAGCTGAGGGCTGGGACCCTGTTCCTCTGGCCAGTGGACACTGGAGTAGAAGGATAGCAACAGTAGTAACTCCACACACGTCCACCGAGCTTCACAATGTGTCCACACAGAATGGATGAGCCCATTGGAGGAGGTAGCACTGAAATCCCGGCTCTTTGTCTTAACTTTTATATGGATTCATAATATGTGTACACATTTATGGAGTACATGTGAGATTTTGATCCTCTGCCATTTACTAGCTGTGTGATCCTGGGCAAACCACGTCTCCTCCTTGAGGCTAGGGTGTCTCATCTGCACAATGACCCACCTCACAGACCATGGAGAGGAGTCACTGGGATAAGACTTCAGTTTGGTGACTGGCACATTGTAAGTGTGCAGTCCATAGCCAGTACCCGAGCGTTATTAGCCCCACTGTAGAGGCGCAGACACAGGGACTTACAGATGGGCTGTGGCCTGCCTAGGGGGCTGCAGTGGGAAAAAGCAGGGCCTGAAGCCAGAACTTGTGACTCCCAGGCCAGTGCTCCACCCACTGCATCCTGGGCTCTCAGGAGGAGACTGACAGGGGACTGCCTGGTATCTCCTCAGGGGAGCAGAGATCCCAGAATCCCCCACGTCCTGCCAGGGAGCCCGCTTCCTGAGCATGTGTCATTGGGTGAGTCCCAGGGTGCTCAGAAGGGTAGGCACTCTGCAAGGACACTGAGGCTGGTGTCCCCAGAGGGGAGCCGAGCCAGAACATCATCCTTCACATTCCCACTGTGCCTAAACAAAACTATACCTTAATTTCCATCACCATAGAATGCATGCTTGCATGAATGAATGAATTCAAATACATCATTCTACCTGGAGGAAATGGAGTCCCAGAGAAGTCAAGTGATTTGCCCAAGATCAAACACTCTAGGAGGGCAGAGGAGGCTCAAACTCAACCCTCTGCCACTAAGGTCCGTGCTCCTTCCCAACTGTACACTGCCCTGCAGACCTTGGGGAAGGACTTAGGAAAGGAAGAGGCCAGCATGGGCTGGAGGCATCAGGGAGGGCTTCGTGGAGGAGGAGGAGGAGCCCAATCTGGGCCCTGAAGAATACACTGGAGAAGAAAAGCATGCAGGGAGGGAGGCATAGCCCGGTTTGCTGCTCCCAAATCTTTAGGACTCTGGGCCTGGATTTCTCCACAAGGAGGGTCAAGGTCTTCCTGGGGCAGGATCCCCAAGACCCTCTCCCCAGAGCAGGTGGAGCTGCATCCAGGCAGGATGGGAGGCAGCTCCCAGGTAAGGGGTGGTGGGTCTGGTAGAGCAGGAGCTTCTGGGAGCTTCTTGTTCACTTGGTATCCAGCCCAGGTGCACCGGAATGGGAGCGGCGCCCTTGCCTGTCTTCTGTAAGGGGGACCATGGTCTCACAAGTGCTTCTGATGAGGCCATTAGACCACATTCCATCAGCCAGTCAGCCTCACCAGTCACACAGGCAATCGCTGCAAAGCGCCTCATCAGCTGAGAACTGAGTAACCAAAGGGCCCTGAGATTTCCATTGCAAATTCCCCATGTGAGCAGCAGCCTGCGAAGGTAAGAATCCCCCCATTACGTCCACAATTGGGACAATTAGTCCGTTTCTCTTTCCTGTTCCTGTAATGAGCCTACAGAAGCAAAACAACATCAGGCGGGTATGAAAATACACATCAGCTCAGCTGCCGAGGGGTATTCTGGAGACTATTTTGGGAGCCAGATGCCTGCGTGAGTGGGAGATGCATCCGTCCTCTGCACAGATCAGCTTTCCAGATGTAGGCCCAGGAAGCTGAGCCGGCAGTTCTCTGACATCTCATGTCTTTTCCCTCTTGTCTACTCTCACGCCCTTTGGCTGGCATTTGGTGATGTCAGTGAAATGCAGAGCCTGAGGTCGGCACTAGGGATTTGGAGATGGCCGAAACCCTCCCTAAAGATTGTGGCCTAGGCACCTCTCTTCCCTGACCCTAGTACCAGCCATCTGCCTGAGTCATATTCCCCACCCTTGGAGGGACTCTGAAACCTGCAGTGTCATCATTCTTTATGCAACACATTTGTTGAGCTTCTACCTGTGACAGCCACTGTGTTAGGGGAATCAACAGTGAGCAAAACCACCACGGTCCCTCCTGGAGCTCAGTCTGGAGGAGAGAGAGACTAATCTAGACTCTCACAAAGCAGCGTAGAGTGATAGGCGCTCCAAAGGAAGGGCTCGGGATGCTGCGAGAGCACAGGACAGAGTCAGGGGATGACGAGGGGTTTCAAGGCAGCCTGGGAGGGCCTCCCTGAGGCTGTGACCCTCTGTCTGCCATCTGAAGAACAAAGCAGAGTTATCAGGTGAGGCTAGAGCTTAGGGAGAGTGTCCAGACCAGGCAATGGCACGTGAAAAGGCCCAGTGGCTGGAGGGCTCTTGGCAACCACCAAGAAGTTCAAGGCCTACGTGGCTGAAAGGCAAGGAGTGGGTGGGAGCCCACAGAGAGAGCAGGAGCAAGACTGTGCAAGGACCTCAAATCCCACTTTAGGGATCTGAGTCTTGATCCCAACTGCAAGGAGACAGTGGAGGGCAAAGAGGAAGCGGGGTTGATGTGATCAGATCTGTGTTTCCCAGTCAACCCCTAGGCCACAGCATGGTGGGCCACGATGGAGACAGTGCTAAACAGAGTGATCTGGAAGCAGGAGGATTGCAGCTTGTCCTGCAGGGAGAAGGACAGCTTCCAGAAAAGAGGGGATGGGAATGATGAGTGTCAGCATCTCTGTGCCATTCATATAGCCATTTGACACGCGATTATTGAGCACTAACTATCTGCCTGGACTCCTATTCAGTGAGCGGGTACTAGGATAAATAAGAACAACAAAGCGACTGTCCACAAGGATCTCCCAAGGGGAAGGACAGATATTTCCCTAATGTTTCAGGAAGGGCCAGCTCCCTGAGGAATGTCTGAGCTGCTGTGATAATCAGCTCTTATTGGGTGAGAGAGAAAAGACCAGGCAGGGATGTTTGGATATGAACCAATCACCCCCGAGATAAATCAAGGGGACATGATGAAAGGACACAGGACAGAGTCAGGCCATCTGGGATTGAGAGCCACCCATGCCATTTCCCTCTCCTTCCCTGTGCAATCCCCAGAAGGTGCCCTTCAAGGTGGGCTCCCACAGCACTTCATCCCAGAGCAGGAACCTGAGTGGGCTCAACTTGGCTGATCACAGAACAGGAGGCTCCCAGCAACTCTGCAAGTTTGGCATCCCCTTCCCCACTTTACAAATGAGCAAATATAACATCAGAGAGGTGAAGAAAACCTCCTAGCCTGGCTCTCAGCCTTCCAGTCCAGAGGACGGGCAGTTTAGATGACTTCCCCACCTAGATGCAAGGGGGCTGGAACACGCCATCCCTGGCTGGGCAGCCCTTGCCCAGCACTGGCCCTGCACTGTGAAGGGGAGTGTGAGCACCTGGACAGCACGGCTGTCTCTGCCCCTCTGCGGTGGTGATGGATGATGCCCTGTTGTCCTGGGCCTCCCCCTGAGACCCCTGCATTCTTCTCCCTGAGCCTCTGGCTGACAGGATGCCTCGTCCAGAGGGGAGCGGGGAAGGGGCTCACAGAGGTGCCTCCACACTGGGCTCAGAGATGGGGAAAGATCTGGGCCATTCCAGCTGATTGTGTTCAGAAACTTCTGTGTCTGGCAGGCTGCTAATTTGGTGCCATCTGCCTGCATTCCCAGCACCAAAGCCCTGGCATAAACAAGTTTTATTTTGTGGTTCTTAAAGAAACTTTAGGCAGAAGTGTGGAGAGAGAGGAGGGAGGCCTCAGAATGATCTAGTTCTCTGGGAACCAGTGTGTCATGTCTATATGCATTCTGCTAAGAGGGCTGAGTGAAATTCATGGTGGGCAGAGGAGGGTTGAGTGGCCTGGGGGATGACGTGACTGTGAATTCCTACCTCCCGCATAGACTCGGGCTGCTCAGGCCTGAGTCATGTTCTTCCCAGTGTCCAACCCAGGATCTGACCCAGAGCAGATGTCAATAAACTCCTGCTGAGTGAATGATTGAGTGGATGAAGGAGCCATGGTGAAGGACAGGGTGGGAGAGGCTGAATGGGATGTAGTGGGAGGCCAAGTAATTTCTGTGTTAAGTGCTGTAATGAATTATCCAATGAGAGGAAATCTGGGGTGACCCAAAAGATCCCAGCCTCCTGGGATGACAGAGTAAGCAGGACCTACAGCTTAGGTCTTCAGCAAGGTGACGGGACGTCAATTCCATGATTTGGTTACAGAAGACTGTGTTTTCCGCCTTGCCAGCTGATTATTTATATCACCTTCTTGTCTTCTGGGCTTTAGTAAAGCAAGTTGCTGTGTGGGAGACACCCCCGTGGCAGGGAACTAAAGCATCCTCCAGCCAAACACCAGCCCGGAACTGAGGCCTGCAGCCTATCAGCCCTTTAGGAACTGAGTCCTGCCAACAAGTACGGGAGCTTGGAAGCAAATCCTTCCCCAGTCGAGCCTTCAGGTGCCATCCCAGCCTAAGCTGATACTTTGATTGCAACCTGTGAGAGCCACTGAAGCACAGGATTCAGCTAAGTTGTGCCCAGATTTCTGCCCCACGGAAACTGTGAGATAATAAATGTGTTGTTTTAAGCCACTAAATTTGGGGGTAATTTGTTATACAACAATAGATAACAAATGCATATCCCATCAGAGCCTCTTGACAGCTCTGTAGAATGTATGCTGATTAGCCCCTTCTGGAGATGGGGATACTGAGGCACAGTGCCATGTTCCTGGGAGAGCTGGAATGCTGACCTGGGTCTGTCTGAGGTGAAACCTGTGCTATGCATTATTCCTTCTTTTTACTGACTCACAGGATCAGCTAAGACATAAAACTCACCCATAAAGAAAAGGAAAATCTGAAACTTGAAGGAATTATGTAAATACAAACCCACACACAGTTACTTGCAAATCCTCCTTCTTTCTCTTCATCATATACACTATGATTCACTCTGAACTCCTCGTCTGCACAGTGGGGAAGGCACTCATCAATAATCTAAGTGCAAATCACCTTTGGCACTGCCATCCCTGTAATTTAGTTGGGGGAGGGTCCAAGGCACATGCAGAAAAAGATTACAGTGGCCGAGTCAAGTGGCAGCAATTGAGGAAACACATGCTGGCGTGTTTCCCAGTCTCTTCTCCCATTTGTGAAGTAGAAGAGACTTCAACATTCCTACAGAGCTACGTCCAAAGAAGGACTTCTCAGGGGCAACATTGAGCCCTGGAGCAGGGGGACGGGATAGACGCATACTTGGTGGAAAGGCTTTGAGGACCAGAAAAATGATGGGGCTTCAAGAAGATGGCCAGTGGGCACACTGGGGGACCCCGGCCCAGGGGAAGGGGTTTTGGGTCACCTCCTGCAGAGGGATGGTAGCAGAGGAATCCTAGCCTGGGCGTTGTTTGGGACCCACAATGCCGTGGCTAACTCACTGTGGGGTCACTGGGGATCAAACTGACCCCTCTCACCCCCAGTGTCCTCATCTGCAAATTGTAAGGTGAACTTTGAGGATGTGTCGCTCATGGAACCCACGTGGGTAAGAACAGAGTCTTCCAGTTCCATGCAGTCTCCTTTTCCTCCCTTTAAGTGCCTTGAAGGATGATAGAGCAGCAGAGGTCACCCCAGTCCTCCCCTGGCAGGAGATGTGGCCCCACCCCACACCATGCTCAGCCCATGCTCCTTCTGATTCTCTAGGGACAATCACACAGGCCGTTCCTGAAATGCACTGGGTCAGCCTGGCCTCCTGTGACCTGGGCCCCATCTCATCTGTATTCATTCTGCATATGGGTTCTGCCTGCAAGAAAGACCATGAAGGTATCTGTCCCTGAGCTTGCTGAAGGGCATGGAGGTGGAAGTGGGGTGACCTATGCTCCTTAGAGGTTCAGGATCAAGCCCTAGAGAGCCTCTGTGTCATGCAGCTGCAGCACTGTGGATACTAATTGATGAGAAGGGACACATATCAAGTGACTACCATGTCTCAGGTACTGTGTTAGTCATATTCCAGGCATTTTCTCACCTAATCTTCAAATTCTTATCCATGTCTCACGACAAGAAAGATCAGACTCAGAGGGGTAAAGCAACCTGCCCACGGTGGCACAGCAAGGAAATGGTTAAGCCAGAATTTGAACCAAGAGCCTATACCCTTAACCACTCTATGTCACTTCCCTTCAATGAGGGCACCCACCACCAGCCCAAGCTCTGCTCCTGTGAATTTCAGGGCAGGAACCAGGTGGCTCAGATTCTGCAGTGGGGGTCCAGTGTGGGGTCAAGTTCTCTAGACTCCGGGTGATCTGGTTTGGCTGTGTCCCTACCCAAATCTCACCTGGAATTGTAATAAGCCCCACGTCAAGAGCAGGGCCAGATGGAGACAATTGAATCGTGGGGACAGTTTCCCCCATACTGTTCTCATGGTAGTGAATAAGTCTCATGAGGTCAGATGGTTTTATAAATGGGAGTTTCTCTGCACAAGCTGTCTTGCCCACAGCCATGTAAGAAGCCCATTTGCTCTTCGTTGGTCTTCTGCCTTGATTGTGAGGCCTCCCCAGCCATGTGGAACTGTGTGTCCATTAAACCTCTTTCCTTTATAAATTACCCAGTCTCGTATATGTCTTTATTAGCAGCATTAGAACCGAATAATACGCCAGGACTAACCACCACCTCAGGCCGCTGTGTTCACCGAGGCCCTTCACCTGGTAAGCTGGATTAAGGCTGGTGATCTTCTACCTGGCAACGTAGAAAGATGCTGGGGTGAGGAAGAGGATGTTTCCAAGAAGTCAGGAGAGCTGGTGGTTGAGGACAGCATTGGGTGCTGCTGGGGCATTGTGAGAACTATCACTTATTCACGGATGTGTGTGTGCCTTCCCCACGGAGAGAAAGACCTGCAAAACCAATCAACTCCGGTTCAGGTGAAGTGCCCCGGCCGAGCCGGAAGGATGTTACAGGGTTTGTTTGTGTGGATGGAAGAGGCTGACCTGTCCTGCAACCTGAAGACAGGAGGTGGGAGGAGGTGGGCAACGGAGCCCTCTCCCTGCATGGAGACGCTTCAAGGAAGATAAGGGAAAGCTTATCAGGCAGCATTCATGGTGTCAACAGCAGACAAGAAATGTTTTTAACACTTCAGCCTTGCCAGCACTCCCTATTTATCTCAAGAAACACAAGTGTTTTCCTCTCTTTCTTTTTTTTGTTTCCGTTCTCCACCGCTATAAAATGCTCAGAGTCGCACAGTGAGAGATGAAGGGTTGACACGTAGTGAAAACTCATTTTTAGATTCCATCAAGTTCCATCAGCCTCACTCCCCTTTCAGCAGAACCCAGTAGACCAGTGGGCAGAGCCGGCAGGCGGGAGTGGGGGTGGAGGAGGCGGGGAGGGGTTGGGGTTGGGGACAAGCTGAAGGAAGGGGCTAGGGGGTGGGCAGTTCTGGCAAGGGGGTCGCCCACTGGATGGGCTTGTTTGGGCCTTGG
This sequence comes from Aotus nancymaae, assembly GCF_030222135.1. NCBI lineage: Eukaryota > Metazoa > Chordata > Mammalia > Primates > Aotidae > Aotus > Aotus nancymaae. Next base: position 26,705,512 of record NW_026988467.1, read on the forward strand.
AGCTATGGTAAGGGTTGGGAGAGGGAGATGACAAACATTTCGGGCAGAACTGCCTGGAAGGCAGGTCTCCAGAGGCCCCCCTGCTTTGGGGGCCCCCACTAGGCTCTCTCCCACTGCACCCCATTCCCTGGGGTGAGGATTCTGCCGAGCCAAGCGGAGGGCCCAGCAGGGCTGTGACCCTCTTTAGACCTCACTCTGGGACCCCAGAATTCTCCCCCCAAGTGGCCCTGAGCCACCCTCAAGAGCCTGTTTCTCACTTCTTGCCCAGGTCTGGGCTGTAGAGGTGACCTAAGGGTGAACACTGTGCCCAGAGCCTGCACCCCAGGCCTGTGTGCAATCTAGAGGCAGCTGTGGGGCAGCTTTTGCAATGAGGTGAGTCATTAAGTCTACAGTCAAATTAACCCTCCCAACCCCCACACTCCCCAAGCAGCATGGTGACATCTCTGCTTTAGTCTCTGAGGGCAGGGGCCATGCTGCTTGGCCTGGCCCCAAGTGGGACTCCAGTGAGGGCTTGCCAGGGGTCACCCAGAGAGACCCAGTGGCTCTCCCAAGGGCACACAGCAATGTGATGGGCAGAACCTCTGTGTCTCGGCCTTGGTCAGCTCAGTGTGTCCACCCTGAGCTGGGTCCCCCATCAGAGAGCCTCCTGTGATTTTAGGACTTTAGGGAGACCCATGGATGAGAATTATATGCAATTGTTCCAAACAGTATGAACACCAGCAGTGTCCCCTCCAGCTCCATCAACACAGGGAGCAGCCATAGCAGGAGCTGGCTGAGGAGGGGAGTTGGCACCCCAGCAGCTCCCTGGAGTGTGGGGCAGAGACTCTGATGCCACATAAGCTTCTGCAAGGCAGGCACTCTGCTCTGGCTCTCAGAGAGCCCCATGCTCACAGTCTTCTCCACTTCTCTCCTGGGATCTTCAGCAGCCTCCACCTGCCCACCAGGCCTCACCCTCCCTCCCCGGATGCTGTATTAGTCCACTCTCACATTGCTATAAAGAACTACCTGAGACTGGGAAATTTATAAAAAGAGGTTTAATGGACTCACAGTTCCACAGGCTGTACAGGAGGCGTGCCTGGGGAGGCCTCGGGAAACTTAGGATCATGGCAGAGGGGAAGCAAACACGTCCTACCATGGTGGAGCAGGAGAGAAAGAGCGAGGGGGAAAGAGCCACATGCTTTTAAGCTACCAGATCTCACGAGAACTCGCTCACTCTCATGAGAACAGCAAGGGGGAAGTTCGCCCCCATGATCCGGTCCCCTCCCTCCAGGCCCCTCCTCCAGCACTGGGAATTAGACAATTCAACATGAGATTTGCGTGGGGACACAAATTCAAACCGTATCAGATGCTCTCTGCACTTGGCAGCCTGGGTCTTGGGAAGATGAGACTCCACTTCCAGGTCAGGCACTTGGGTTCGTCATGAAGCTGAGAGCTTCAGCTTCTGGCAAGTTCTTCTTTCATTGAAAATAAGCCACTGCTCACCATTACTGGAGGCGGTGGCATCTTAAACCAGCATTGTTACCGAATGCCTTGCCCGTTGCCCACAGATGGGACCCATCCGTGGTTCTGTGGGGAGGGGCTCAACTGGGATGAGGAAGCCTGAAGGCTTTGGAGTCAGCTCCATCACTGAGCAGTCCTGCTTCCCTGATCAGCCCCCACATCTATGTGATGGAGCTAACAGGCCCCACCACAGGTTGGGGAGGGGAGAATGTACTACCATCTGCGTGCGCTCCAGACCCACCTTCACTCCCTTCTCTGCTCTGTGCAAGGAGACCTGCACAGGCGGCATCAACAGGGCTCCAGTGCCCCCTGTGTCCTGGCTTCTGTTAGGTTCTGGAGGCACCAGAGGACACCGGGGCTGGGAGGAGGGAGAGGCAGGGGTGCTTACTCCCTGGGTCCCTCCCTTTGAGCCATGGCTGCAATGGCTGCCTTCCTCTTCTCAGACCCCAACCCCATTGGGCCGCCCCTCTCCCATGCCAAGACACTGACCAATATGCCAGGAAATGGATTAGGTGTTGTTTTTGAATTTGAATGAGATGTCTGGTGGGTTTAAGTAGGGAAGAGACTGAATTTCATTCCCCTTTTTTGAAGGCTCCTCTGGGCTACTGCAGGGGAGGATTAGGGAGACACACAGGGGTGGACGGTGGACATGTTGGAGCAATGGCAAGGTCCAGGCTGCTTTGATGGAATTTGGTCCACGATGGAGGTGGTAAAGATAAACCCAACATCAGGTGGGACAGGAGCCAGAGAAACTGGACCTGCAGAGAAACTCCAGGGTGCAGGGCCAGGAACCCCTGCTGAGCCTGGGGGGTTAGGAGAGCTCAGTGTGGAGGAAGGACAGGCTGAGGACCCAGTGGAAGCTGGGAACTGCTCCCAGTCTTAGGGAAGAGCTGCCTTGCAAAGGGATATTAGAAACCAATAAAGTCCTCCAACTCTGGGCAGCCTTCATCTCCACAAGGCACTAAATTAAGGCATTAAATAGTGCTGTGACCCTGGCCCTTCTCCTCTTCTAATTGTTCCACATGCACACCCCGCCAGTGCGGGAGGGGCAGCAATGTGTACTTCCTGAGGAGTAGGGCCCAGCCGAGGTCCTGGTCCTGCCCTCCCTCCCTCTTCTAGTCCTAGGGGAGGGAGTGAGTGGAACTGGGAAGCACTTCCTGGTGTGGAAGCCAGGAAGTTTGAGTGTCTTTTCCAGGTTGGCCACTTCCGTATGGAGGAGGAATTTGCTGTGGGATGCTGAGACAGTGGCTTAACCACTCTGAGCCTCACTTTTCTCATCTGGGAAATGGGCTAACATCTAACTCACTCGGCTGATGTGAATGCTAAGTAAGATGCGAAGGCCAAGTGCTGTGCCTGGCCCACACCACATTGGTGAGCCCATCCCTCCTACAGAGAGCTCAGCACTGACAATCCTCCCAGAACCCAGCACTAGTGTCGTTCTGCCTTCAACGTTCCCACAGGCCTCCATTCCCCCATCAGGACCATCTGAAATACCCTAGCTTGGCTGTAATGAATACATTTTAAACAGTCCTGCTAGCTCCATTTTGCCCACCCTGAGCTACGTAGGGCATTCCGTTCTGAGAGCTTGTGGTCTGAGACACCTGGTATCTTTGTAACCAATTTTCTGAGGAACAGGGCCCACTGGCCTATACGTCCTGTACCTGCAACTATGCCACTGCTTACCCCACATCCTGAGTAAAAAACAATTTTAAGTAGAACGTTTTTGTTAGGCACTCCCCTTCCCCTAACCTGCTCCTTCTGCTTCTGTAATAATCTGCTTACCGTCCCTGACCCAAAACTGGTATAAAAATGTTGACCACCCTTTGTACTGGGCCTAGAGGTTTGAGCTCTAGTTGACTCTCGGACGCCAGCATTAAAAGAGGACTCTCAACAAACTCAGAGCATGGCGCTCCTGTTTAATCTCGCTCAGGTATAACACAGCAAGGCTTCATGTGGGCAGCCACCACAGACCTTTTCAGCTTGGACAGTGGGGGTCCTTATTCCTCTGCTGAGCAACAGCCTCGTAGCCCCAGTCTCTCACCACTGCACCCCCAGCCTCATGAGCCTGCTGGTTACGTTGGGGAGATGCCGAAGCCTCCTCTGCCCTAGAGCTGTGGCAGGAGAAAAGACACACCGTTGGCCGAGGACCTGCTGCATCCCCGGCCCTGCGCTCACAGGAGCTTCCCACGTTCTATTTGTTCTATTCCCTCCGAGACTGTGCGTGGGCAGGAGTGGGGCAGGAACCACGAGGACTCACTCGACATGCCGGCCACCCCTGGGAGCAGGACGCTCACCTGGAGACCCAAGCACAGACCCTGCTGGGCGCACACGTGAGTGCTGAGTGACGGCAGCGATCAGATCTTTGGCCTGTCAGCACCTGGGAATAATTACAGTCCTAAAAACAGCCCTCATTATTTCTCCCAGGGCCGTGGTGCCCTTTGGAAAAACGGATGTTTCCTGCCAGATCATCCCCTGAAGCTGCGTTTGTCACAGGCTACTGTGTAAATCCATGTTTGGCCCATTTTTTAAAAATGTGATTTATCCACTTGACTGGCCTTAATGCTCCTCCAAACTCTCAAAATGCGGCTGATGTCGGGAGCCCAGAGAGGAGCCATAAAGCATCACAGGGGAGCAGCCTGGCTGGGTCCGGCCTGGGGCTCTGAGCTCCTTGTGCTGCCCCAGAGAGCCAGCATGGCCAGTAGGGGCAGTCGAGGGGGGAGGGCGTTCTGCTCCAGTGCAGCAGCCATTCAGGAACAGCGGAGGGAGAGAGCCCGGGATTCGGAGGAAGGTTCACCTTGAGGCTTATTCACCCCAACAAGGCTCACTGTGGTTCTACCCCGGGCAGCAGCTGTGAACAGACAAGGTCCCTGCACCCCAGGAGCTGACACCGTGGAGTGGGGAGGCAGAAAGAGACAGGTAAACAATGCATCAGCAAGACGATTCCAGGTAGGGACAGGTGCAGCGAAGAAATCAAAACGGTATGATGTGACAGTCTGGCTTAGGGCAGCCTGAACAGTGACAACCTTGGACTGTGTGGGACAGGAAAGAGCTCTCTGAGTCCTAAAGGATGAGAAGGGACACTGATGCAAACAGCAAAGGGAATGCCCCACCAGGCAGGGGGCACTCTAGGGCAAAGGCCCTGACAGATGAGCTTGCTGGGGAGCTTTGATGATGGAGCAGTTAGCTCCACCTGGTGGATCCAGAGAAGACAGCAGCAGGAGGTGACACCTGGGCTGAGGATGTCACAGGTGGGAAGAATGAGGACTTCCCAGACTGAAGACAAAGACAGAAAGACCCAGAGCTGAGCAGGTGCATACCATGTTGGAACAACCAGTGTCACGGTCAGAGGAGAGCTTCCAAGCACGAGTGTGACGAAGAGGAGGCTGGAAGCGTCCTGGGGTCAAATGTGCCACCAAACTGAAACAGAGCTAAGTGGTCAGGCTCCCACCTAAGGCAAGGAGACCCACTGTTTCAACAGTGAGCAAGTCACACTCAGGGGAGGTGTTAGGTCCAATAACTTCTCAGGCCCCTTCCAGTTTTAAAATGCAACAAGCCAGCAATGCCAGCTTATGCTTTAATTGAATAAAAGTTAATAGACTTGTTTAATTTGGTTGCATCTGTTTTTAGCTTCCAGTTCTCATCCCAACCATTGAGATGAAGGAGAGAACCACGACCAGAATGCTGAGCACAGATGCAGAGGTGTGTGCTGATGGGCCCCTGAGCCCTGGGGAGAATTGGGGGCAGGTCACAGAGACCACAGCTTAGGAGACTGAACCTTAGTAGCCCAGGCTCCCTCACATGGGGCCACACACAGATGGACACAGGCCAGGGCAGCCATTTTCATTCTCCTCCAAAAGCCCTTCCTCTCCACCCTGCCCACCCACTGCAAGTGCCAGTGGCACCCAGACCTCCCACTGCTCCTGCCCTGAATCCTGGCGCAGCCCCTGGGGAGAAGTCCTGGAAAACCAGCCCCCACAAAAACAGTGCAAACCAGGTCAACCTTCCTCCCCTCCTATTTTAGATCAAGCAACCATTCTGCCTTTTGGGGGCAACAGGCTCATTTCTCTTCCCGGCTCACTAAACCAGTAGGACCCTGCGACTCTCACAGCAGGCAACGGAGGAAAAAGTTTTCCAGAACCCAAGCACTTTGATGGAGAAGTCAGCCTAATAAATAATTGAGACGTCTGGGCTTCCTAAGAACTATGGGTGGAAGTGTCCCAGTTCCGCCAGCAAAGCAGAGCCCTGCTGCGGAAGTGAAGGAAAGCCTTTACTTAAAGATGAGTCAGGAAGGCAGAGGGCTGTATGGAAAGGGTGGAGGTGGCCAGGGGAGGTAGGTGTGGGGTCACCGGCTTTGGGTGAGTATGTGACCCGCCCCACACTCTGAGAGTCCACACTCCGTGGTAAACACTGTATGTTCAGGATCTCATTCCACACTCCAGAGACACCACATGGGAGATCCTGTCATGCAGCTCCATTGGACAGATGAGGAAACTGAGGCATAAGTAAACCAAGCCCTTCCCTGAGGGCCTGTCAGGCTGTAGCCTGCAGGCTCTTCACCACTCTGCTCACCAGTCAGGAAGCAAGGGCCAGTGGGATCCCAGAGTGTTAGGTCCTCCAGAACTTCTAAGCTGTGCCCAGAATGAGATCAGGATTCAGAAGCCCTGAGTTTGAATCCCAGCTCAATCTGCTCTGGAAAACAGAGGGGATAGTCCCAACGTCACAGTCCTGTTGTGAGGGTTGAAAGGCAGATGTGCGTGCTGGAGGGAGCATGGGGCCTGCGAGGATTTCACAGTGATTCTGAATATTCTCAAGGGAGCATGAGCTGCACGGACAATCCAACCCCAAATGTGCAGTGGCTCCAGCACAACCAAGTTGTATGTCCAAAGCAGGTGTTCTTGATTGATAGGTACCATGAGATGGATGAGGCTGAGTCTGTTCTGGGATGGCCCCTGGGGAGGGCACCCACCCATCAACACCTGGTTTCTGTCTTGCTGGAAACCAGGTGTTTCCAGCTCTTTCTATTGCTTTCTTAGACTTCACGCTCTGATGGAGGAGGCTGCTATGTGTGATGTCCCCCTGGGCAAGGAATGAAGGGCAGGTGGTCCTGCTCATCTGCACTCTCTACACCAGACCAGTAAAAAGTCAAGGAGCTCATGGGAAGTTCTCAAAGGCCACAAGTGGACATAGCACATGCTGTGTGCCATGCTTCTTCTCACATGCTATTGGCTGAGTTGTAGTCACATGACCCCACCTACCTGCAGAGGAGGCTGGGAGGTATAGTGGTGCTATGTGCACAGGAAGAAAAAATGTTCTTGTTTGGTTGAACAGCTGGACAGTCTCACTTAAAAGTGAAATTCACTTAGAAGTGAAATTATGTGTGAGGAAGTCCAGTGGGTTAATAGCTGAGCCCAGCTTAGAGCCCAGGTTTCCCGCGTGCGCCTGGGTCCCAGGCTCTTCCCTTCACGTGTTGTGCTCCAGAGTGAGGTAGAGTCACAGGTGGCCAGTGGAATCTCAGACATGGGTTTACCTTAGTAGGGGAAAGAGGCGCATAGGTGGTCAGCCCGCTCTCTCTGTTGCCTGCATGGGTAATAACGGGTAAGTGACAGCTCCAGGGCTCTGGTCTGTGAAATCGGTCCAGATGCAGAGTTATCCTCAGGCACTCATTGGGAACAGTTTCCTCACCTGCCCCACAAGGCTGCAGGGAGAGGATCTGTTGTATGTGATTGTGTGTGGGTGAAGGGAGATTTGACACCCTCAGTGCTCACCTTTTCCAGCTCCCACTTTTCTCAGGGCTCTGCTTTCTGAAGGGCAGGTCTGAGTTAACCAAATTAAGGACTTCAGATAATGTTGATTTCAGGGACTCGTTCTTCCCAGGGAAGTTTGAATACAACAGGAAGCTGGGGAGAGGAGAAGAAATCAGGCAGGTCACTGAGGTCAAGTCCCTCCTATCATACAGATGAGGACAATGACACTCAGATACGGGATGCTTTACAAATATGCATAACCCAACCCAGATATCTACCTCTAGGAATGTAGCCCTTAGAAACAATCAGAGGCCAGGCGCGGTGGCTCACGCCTGTAATCCCAGCACTTTGTGGGGGCCGAGGCAGGTGGATCACAAGGTCAAGAGATTGAGACCATCCTGGTCAACACGGTGAAACCCCGTCTCTACTAAAAATAAAAAAAAATTAGCTGGGCATGGTGGCGCGTGCCTGTAATCCCAGCTACTCAGGAGGCTGAGGCAGGAGAATTGCCTGAACCCAGGAGGCGGAGATTGCGGTGAGCCGAGATCGTGCCATTGCACTCCAGTCTGGGTAAGAAGAGCGAAACTCCATCTCCAAAAAAAAAAAAGAAACAATCAGAGATGTACATGGAGATCTAATGCACAGGATGTAGCTCATAACAGTTGAGAACTGGAAAGAATCTGCACGTGTGACTTCAGTTAGGTAAAGTTTTTTATGCTTCACCCATTCAACGGGAAACTAGACAACAATTTCATACTTTAAACCCATTTTGTTGTCCTAGGACTAGAAGATATCTTAGGACAAGGAGATTCTGATCTTTTGTGACTCTAAATCTTAGAGTCACCAATAGCATCTGAAAATATGCTGAGATCATTAGGGGGAGGTCAGGGCTTCTTTGCCTTGGACATCCTTGAGAATTGGTTTGTTTATTTTCACGTTTTGGATTTCAGTTCACTTACCATTGCAATCCAAGTGTAGCTTCCTGAGGTAACACATGCATCCTCTTGATGGACCGGAGTGCAGGTGAAACATTTCAATCACACCATATCAGTTAGCTATCGCTGTGTAACAAACAACCGCAAAATCTGAGAGGCACACCATAGTAAGCACGCATTTCCCACTCCTCTGCAGGTCAGCTGGGTGGTTCTCAGCTGCAGATTTGGGCTGCTGGCCTGCTGGATGTGCCAGGGCATCTTCTTCCCGTGACCATGGCAGACAAGAGGGCACTGGGAATGTGCAAAACTTCTTAAGACACAGAACTCACAACTGTCACTTCTTCCCACATATCACTGGCCAGAAGAAGTCACAGGCCAAACTGTCAGGTGCGTCGCTCGCATAAAAAGACCACCAGGCAGGTTAAGTGTAGGCAACAAGGCCATTTATTTCATGCTTGGGTGACAAACAAGCCAAGTCCAAAAAAGGAGTTAGGCTAGGGGAGTAGGAAACGGGGTGGTTATATAGCTTGGGGCAAATGGTTAGTTAAAGGCGGTAATCTATCTTGGGGAGGAGAAGGGCATCCTGGGATGCCTGGTCACAAGGGTGGGGGTCATCTACTACAAATAGGCATGATTATAAGGGTGGAAGTTATCAGTTGCAAGCAGAGGGTAGAGTGTGGTAAATTACATAGTTACAGGGGTGGGAGTCTTGACAAACCTAATGTCTAGGGGGGAAGCTTCGCAAGGCTGAGCAGGAACAATGGTCAAACGTTGCAGGGGGAGAGCAATCAATTGAGGCTGGAACCAGTCGTTTCACTGGTTACTCCAGACTTTCTAGCTCCTGGAGACCATCCAGAGGTGTACGTGTGGGTCACCAAGGCTGTAATGACCAGGCTTGGACTTGGAGGCCTGACACGAGCCCAATGTCAAGAGGCCGCGAGTGTGGCTCTGCCCTCTGTAAGGGAGGAACTGCCCAGTCAAGTGCATAGGTACCGGGAAGCCTGAAGAATTAGAGCCAGCAGTTTGATTCACCGTCTCCCATCCACAAATGACAGCTGTGGTCAGGACACGTCGTCTGTAAGGACAGCGAACATCCTCTGTATACTTTAAAAATAGTGCGATTCCTCCCCTGACTTTAAAGTAACACATGCTTCTAGTACAAATGAAGAGAAAATTAAAATTACCATCATTTCATTATTCACAGATGGCCCGATTTTACCGCATTTTCTTGCGGTATACACATTCACTTGCACACTCCAGTAAACATAGGCATATATTTAAATACCAAAAGCAGGATCACAGTTTATTTGACTATATGACCTACCTTTTTCATTTAATCTCATTTTGTGAGTTTTACTTGCATTATTAAATAGTCTTTGAAAATAGACTCTTCAAGGATGTATAGTGATTTATCTAAAGGTATGCATAACGTATCTAGACAATCCCCTGTGGTTAGATATTAAGGCTTTTTCGGATTTTATTCTACTATAAACAACACGGTAATGAGCATCGTGAAACACAGTACTTGTCGGCACTGAGCTGTGTTCCTATGCCTGGCTCTGTGTAAGCACTTTCCATATGCGACCTCATGTGAGCCTCAAGCTTCCCTCTCTGGATGTTACCATTACCATCCCTATTTAGAGATGAGGAAACCAGGACTCAGAGATGTTAGGAACATGTTCGGGGTCACCCAGCAGTTGTTTAATTGGTGGAGCCAAGATTAGAACCAAAGATTTATTACCAAGCCATGGACTTTACTGCTTGGCTAAACCCCTTGTGTACCTTTCTGATGGTTCCTTCGGGATTAATTTCTAGAAGTGGGATTAGTGTGTTTGCACATTTTGAGGCTCTCAAGACATATTGCTAGCACACCTTCCAAAAAGGTGTTCATTCAAATCGCAACCAATAGTCTCTTCATCCACAGTGTTCACCATGTGCTGGGCACTGTTTTAGGTGCTGAAGATCCAGTCAAGTGTGTTCCAGCCCCACTCTGCTTCCCAGCTGGTGGAAGGGACAGGCACTGTAGAGAGAACATCATACTTTCAGATAAAGAAACAAAGCAGAGGGTTGCCACAGTGGCTGGAGTAAGGTGTGGGGTGGGAAGGGAAGGAGTCTCCACTTGAAATAGGATTATCCTGGAGGTCTTCTCAGAGGAAGTGGCCTGGAGCTCATCCCTGAATGACCAGAAGGGAAAATCCACCTGAGAGGTTCCAGGTAGGAGGCATAGCAAATGCAATCACCAAAGTAGGACTGAGCTCAGTAGTTAGAGGAACTGGGAGAAAATCAGGGTCTGCAGCCTGGCAAGGGATAGGGACAGTGCTGGGAGTGGTGATAGGGAGGGACCAGGGAGCCTTGCACATGGTGGGGAAAAAATTAAACTTCATTCTAAGTGCAGTAGGAAGACGTCAGAGGCAGCAGATCCAGGTTTCAAGGTTCTGAAAATTATACCATTTGGGGGATCCTTAAAAAAAAAAACATAGACTTAGGATTCAAAATGAGCTTCATGATGTAATATTTGTTTAGAGTGGAAAAAAAAACACAATAAATTACAGATTTCAAAAAGCCAACCACTACCAAAAACATCACAAAATCAAGGAAAGTCACACCAAATGCATTCCTTAGCATCCCGACACACCTTTATGGCTTTCTTCCCTAAATTGTTTTTGCTGCATCTTTTTTGTTCACCTCCACATAAGTCAATTATTTTGTCATAATGTTCTCTGTAAAGAGGCTGGGCAGGGTGGCTCACTCGTGTAATCCCAGCACTTTGGGAGGCTAAGGCGGGAGGATCATGAGGTCAGGAGATCGAGATCATCCTGGCAAACATGGTGAAACTCTGTCCCTACTAAAAATACAAAAAAAAAAAAAAAAAAAAAAAAAATTAGCCAGGCTCTCCTGTAGCTACCCAGGAGGTTAAGGCAGGAGAATTGCTCGAACCTGGGAGGCGGAGGTTGCAGTGAGCTGAGATTGCGCCACTGCACTCCAGCCTGAGTGACAGAGCAAGACTCTGTCTCAAAAAAAAAAGATAATAAGAAGCGAATTCAAGCTCTCCTCCAGCCTCCAGCAGTCTCATCAAAGTGGCTTTTTGCTATGGACAGTTTCAAAAAGTTTCTCCTTCCTCATCCATTATGGATTGCATCATGCAAATTCTCAGGGTTGTTGTAGAATTAGGGAAATCCCTGCCAAGGGTCTTTTTATATGAACTGTAAGATTTCAGGGCATGGCAATGTTTCTTCACAGCTACTAATCCTAATTAAACCATGAATTAACAATACGCATTGACCACACTGCTTGAGGCCCAACCAGGGCCTTAGAAGGGGCTGTGGACAGTGAAGGCCCCTGAAACATAAGCTTCATCAGCCTCTGGTAAAGCCACCTCTGTCTGGAAGGTTCTCACAGGGAGGGAGCTGGTCCTACCATGGGAGCTCCTGAGCAGAGAGTAGCAGACAGGGAGTGTGGGGGCGCTGGGAGGAAGCTGGGAGCTGTTTTAGGGGCTTAGCACAGGCCCCAGGCAAGGGCAGCTCTGGGCAGGAGGAGGGAGGATGCCTCTGGTGTTGTTTGGGATGCTCTGCCCTGCGAGAGGAGAAGGGAGATCTCAAGGACAATTTGGATTAGGCCTGTCGCTTGATGTCTCTCTTCCTCCCATGTTCTCTTGGGACTGAGACCTGGGCATGCCCCATCCTCCCCCGCACCCTCCTCACACAGACCTGGAGCCTGGGCCCCTGGCCATGAGGGGGTTCACGTGGAGGACCCTGTGATGCCATCCGACTCAAGATACTCCATGGGGTGCTGAGCGCGTCTATGCAGGTTGGCCTCCTGATAGCCTCAACCTGGGTAACCAGGCCACATTGGAGGTGGAGGAGAGAGCCGCATCCTGCCCACGAGGAAAGGGAGACCCGCCAGCAACCAGGGGCCACGGCCCTAACAATGACGTTCAGCAGTCACTGCTCCGCCAGCTGGAGCTGGAAGCCAGACAGGTTTGGAGATGGGTGTGAACTTGATGGCAGTGGAGAAAGTCCCCCTCCCACTCCTGAGCCAGGGAATGAAGGTGTCTTCATCAGGCTAACCTGTGCGCTGAAGACAGAGGGAAAGAGCCAGGGAAGCTGACCAGGTAGCAGATGGGCGTCGCTGCTGAAGGTGGGCATGGTTGATACCAAAGGGTTATTTCGATCAGGTCGGGCTGCCCTGCTTGCTTTGTTCACTTGCTTTTTGTCTCTGTTTTTTTCCTTTTTCCATGAAGCTGAAGGCCTCTCCACTGAACGCTGAAACCTCACCTTCGCTGGCTGCTTTATAACGATCATTTATAGGTCACCATGGCAATGGTGGCTTCAGTAATGTTTCGGGAACTTAGGCCAGCTCCTGTCCAGTTCAAACTGGTTGATACCACTGACCCTTCCATTGACACTGCACACATGCCTAGTAGGTGCCTTTTGACATCAGAGGGCCGAAAGCTCCACCCTCAGATGATGCTAATGCCACCATTTTCTGTACACATGTCCTATAAATGCCATGAATTCCTGCTATGCTTGTGCAGAAAGAACCTGTTATGTCATTCTTCCCCACTGCCAATCACTTTTCCCATGCCTTAAACCATCCACTTCCCTAACGCATAAATATTCCTATCCCCAAAGCCTTATCTTTGAGGAGGCAGATTTGAGAGCTGTTCTCCTGCCTCCTCACTCTGTGCCCTGGCAAATACATCTTTTCTCTTTTGCAAAACTCGTGTCATAGTGATTGATTTACTGTGCATGGGCAGAACAGACCTGGATATGGCCAGCATATGGTCAATGCTCATGAGTGGACTCTACCGGCTTTGAAGCCACTGCTCTTCCCACCCTGGGGCCCCTCAGCCAGGGCCACCTGATCCCTGAACCCCACCCTCCTGCAGCATCCATGCAAGCTGGACTGGACATGAGGCCTGGGGCTGAGGCAGGCACATCTTCCATGATACAAGTAGAACCAAGTGTTGGGTGGTTGGGGTTACAACATGGGGTATCTCTATGTTGCCCAGGCTGTCTCAGCCTCCCAAAGTGCTGGGATTATAGGTGTAAGCCATTGTGCCTGGTGACTACTGTAGCTGTAGAGTAAGTTTTGAAGTCTGGAAGTATGAGACCTTTAATTTTGTTCTTTTTCAAGATTCTTGTTGGCTATTCATGGCATATCACATGGTGAGAGTGATGGGAATGTGACTGTTAAGCACTGAATTGTGCCCCACCTCTGAAATCCATATGTTCAAGCCCTAGCCCACCCATACCCCAGAATGTGATCTTATTTGGAACTAGGGTCTTTACAGAGGTAACCAAGGTAAAATGAGGTTATTAGGGTGGGCCTTAATCCAACATGACCTTAACACCGTCTATTAGTTCATTTTCACACTGCTGATAAAGACAAACCCGAAACTGGGAACAAAAAGAGGTTTAATTGGGCTTACCGTTCCACATGGCTGGGGAGGCCAGAATCATGGCAGCAGGTGAAAGGCACTTCTTACATGGTGGTGGCAAGAAAAAAATGAAGCAGCAGCAAAGCAGAAACCCTTGATAAACCCATAAGATCTCATGAGACTTATTCACTATCATGAGAATAGCATGGGAAAGACTAGCTCCCATGATTCACTTTCCTTCTCCTGGGTCCCTCCCACAACACATGGGAATTCAAGTTGAGATTTGAATGGGGACACAGCCAAATTATATCATTCCCTGCCGGCCCCTCCAAATCTTAGGTCCTCACATTTCAAAACCAATCATACCTTCCCAAGAGTCCTCCAAAGTCTTAACTCATTTCAGCATTAACCCAAAAATCCACAGTCCAAAGTCTCATCTGAGACAAGGCAAGTCCCTTCTGCCTATGAGACTATAAAATCAAAAGCAAGCTAGTTACTTCCTAGATACAATGGGGGAACAGGTATTGGGTAAATACAGCTGTTCCAAATGGAAGAAACTGGCCAAAACAAAGGGGTTACAGGGCCCATGCAAGTCTGAAATCCAGCCAGGCAGTCAAATTTTAAAGCTCCAGAATGATTTCCTTCAACTCCATGTCTCACATCCAGGTCATGCTGATGAAAGAAGTGGGTTCTCTCTTTCGCTTCCATGGCTTGCCAGGGTACAGCCTCCCTCCTGGCTGATTTCACAGGCTGGCATCGAGTGTCTGTGGTTTTTCCAGGTGCATGGTGCAAGCTGTTGATGGATCTACCCTTCTGGGGTCTGGAGGACAGTGGCCCTCTTCTCACAGCTACACTAGGCAGTGCCCCAGTAGGGACTCTGTGTGGGGGCTCTGACCCCACATTTTTCTTCTGCACTGCCCTAGCAGAGGTTCTCCATGAGGGCCCCACCCCTGCAGCAAACTTTTCCCTGGACGCCCAGGTGTTTCCATACATCTGAAATCTAGGCAGAAGTTCCCAAACCTCAGTTCTTGACTTCTGTGCACCTGCAGGCTCAACACTACATGGAAGCTGCCAAGGCTTGGGGCTCCCACCCTCTGAAGCTATAGCCCGAGCTGTACATTGGCCTCTTTCAGCCATGGCTGGAGTGGCTGGGACACAGGGCACCAAGTCCCTAGGCTGCACACAACATGGGAACCCTAGGCCTGGCCCACAAAACCACTTTTTCCTCCTGGGCCTCTGGGCCTGTGTTGGGAGGGACTGCCATGAAGCTCTCTGACATGGCCTGGAGACATTTTCTCCATGGTCTTGGGGATTAATATCAGAGTCCTTGCTACATATGAAAATTTCTGCAGCCAGCTTGAATTTCTCCCCAGAAAATGGCTTTATCTTTTCTATTGTATAGTCAGGCTGCAAATTTTCCAAACTTTTATGCTCTGTTTCCCTTATAAAACTGAATGTTTTTAACAGTATCAAAGTCACCTCTCGAATGCTTTGCTGCTTAGAAATTTCTTCTGTCAGATACCTTAAATCATCTTTCCCAAGTTTAAACTTCCACAAATCTCTACGGCAGGGGCAAAATGCCACCAGTCTCTTTGTTAAAACTAACAAGAGTTACCTTTGCTCCAGTTCCCAAGAATTTCCTCATCTCCATCTGAGACCACTTCAGTTTGGACCTTATTATTTACATCATTATCAGCATTTTGGTCAAAGTCATTCAACAAGTCTCTAAGAAGTTCCAAAGCTTTCCACTTTTTCCTGTCATCTCCAGAACCCTACAGACTGTTCCAGCCTCTGCCTGTTACCTGGTTCCAAAGTTGCTTCCACATTTTCGGGTGTCTTTTCAGCAATGCCCCACTCTACTGGTACCAATGTACTGCATTATTTCGTTTTCACACTGCTAATAAAGACATGCCCCAAACTGGGAACAAAAAGAGGTTTAATTGGACTTACAGTTCCACATGGCTGGGGAGGCCTCAGAATCATGGTGGGAGGTGAAGGGCTCTTCTTACATGGTGGTGGCAAGAGAAAGAGGAAGAGGAAGCAAAAGCAGAAACCCTGATAAACCCATCAGATCTCATGAGACTTTTTCACTATCACAAGAATAGCATTGGAAAGACTAGCCCCCATGATTCAATTACCTCCCCCTGGTCACTCCCACAACACATGGGAATTCTGGGAGACACAATTCCAGCGGAGATTTGGGTGAGGACACAGCCAAACCATATCACACAGGGTATGGCAGGCTGCTTTTGTGTTACTAAAAAGGAATACCTGAGGCTAGATAATGTATAAAGAAAAGAGGTTTACTTGGCTGGTGGTTCCACAGGCCATACAGGAAGCATGGCACCCACATCTGCTTTTGGTGAGGACTCTGGAAGCTACAATCATGGCGGAAGGTGAAGGAGAGCCAGCATATCACATGGTGAGAGTGGGAGCAAAAGAGATGGGGAAGGTATTAGACTTTTAAACAACCAGATCTCACCTGAACTCACTCATCACCAAGGAGATAGTGTCAGATCTCACCTGAACTCACTCATCACCAAGGAGATGGTGTCAGATCTCACCTGAACTCACTCATCACCAAGGAGATGGTGTCAGATCTCACCTGAACTCACTCATCACCAAGGAGATGGTGCTAAGCCACTTATAAAGGATCCACCCCCATGATCCAATCACCTCCCACCAAGTCCCACCTCCTACAGTGGGGATCGCATTTCAACATGAGATTTGGAGGAGACAAAACATCCAAAGCATATCAACTGGTGTCCTCCTATAAAAGGGGATTTTGCAGATGTTAAAATGCGTGCTGTGAATGAAGAGACCCCCACAAACAGGTTTTGTGTGAGCAACAAGTCTGTTTATTCACCAGTATGTAGGTGGGCTGAGTCTGAAAAGAGAGTCAGTGGAGGACAGTGGGATAGGAGTTGGTTTTATAGGTTTGGGGTAAGCAGGGGAAAGTTACAGAAGTTACAGTTTAGGGTGTTTTTCTGCAAGATGGGAGGGGGTCGTAGGCTGCGGAGTCAGGAGGTTGACCAAAGGCGATTACAAAATCCAATGGCCTTGTCGACTGAGGCCGGAATAATAAACAATAGAAGAACGTCTCAAGTTAGTCAGGCGCCGCAGGGGTTGATTGTTCTTCCACTTTTCATGGTCTTCCAGTTACTTCAGGATTTGTAATTCCAGAAGGCCCTCCAGAGATGTACGTGTGGGTCACGGGGGTCGTCATCGCGTCCAAGGCGCCTCCAGTCTGCCTAAAAGACCTTACAGCCGAGAGACATGCACACAGGGAGAACACCATGCGATCATCAACACAGGCTCAGGATGAGGCATCACCAAGCAAAGGAACACAAGATTGCCAGAAAACCACCAGGAAAGGAAAGATTCCCCCTCAGAGCCTACAGAAAGAATCAATTTTGTCAACACCTTGATCTTGAACGTCTAGCTTCCTGCATTGTGAGATAATAAATTCCTGTTGTTTCAGAAGCCCAGTGTGTGGCAGTTTGTTCAGGCAGCTGTAGCAAACCATTACAGTGATTGTATTGGTCCATTTGGGATGCTATAAAAGAATACCAGGGGCTGCATGGCCAGTAAACAAGAGAAATTTATTTCTAACAATTCTGTAGGCTGGGAAGTTCAAGGTCAAGGTGCCCGCAGATTCAGTGTCTGGTGAGGGCTGGCTTCCTAGCTCACAGCTTTATCTCTGTGTCCTCAGGTTACAGAAGGGCTGAAGGAGCTCTCTGGGGTCTCTTCTTAGAGAAGAGCCCTTTTATATTCATATAAAGGGCACTATATGAATTTCAGGGGGACACAAACATTCATTCTCTAACAGGCAATAAGGAAGGGCATTCCAGGCAGAAGGAACAGGTGGCAAGAAGGCGGAGAGAGCAAGGCAGACAGTAACAAAAGAAGGCACAGCGGGGGGCGGTAATGGAGTAAACCATGGGAGTCTCCTGGACTCCTGCAGAGAGGAGTGTCAGGACACGGCCTCACATCTGTGCAGGACCACTCTGCCCATGGTGTGAGAAGAAACCAGGGCAGGGAGGAAGCAGGGGCCAAGGAAGGGGCTGCTGCAGTGCTGCCAGGGGAGGAAGGATGGTGGCATGGGCCAGCAGGGGATGGTGCAGTGCAGTGGTGAGAGGGGACAGACGCTGGACCCATGTTGAAAGAGGAGGGTTTACTGGTGGGTTGGGTGTGGGCATGGGAGAAAAAGAGGAGTCAGGGATAACGACAAGACTTTTGGTCCAGGGTACTGTTGAAATGGAGTGGTCATTCACTAGGGAGGAAAAATGAAATTCAAGTTCTGCAGCCTTAAAGGGCTGGTGACCCTTTAGCCATTTGATTGGAGAGAGGTTTATTGGAGGCAGCCTGCAAGGGACTCAGTTCTCCAATTTGGCATGGCAGGGATGATGAGCAGAGGAAGAACCAGTGTGGCAAGCCACAGACATTCTCCACACGTGGCCCGCCTGTTACACAATGGGGAGAGGCCTGAAGGAGGGAGGAGGAGGGACCCTGGGCCATGGCTCACAGAGACCTGGAGACTTAACAGGCTTTGCCAAAAGTAGCAACAACCTCTTGACCCTGAAAAGTGAGGAAGATAGAACCCCACCACCACCCCAGGGCAAAGGAAATGATGTGTTTTCTCTGAAGGTTTTGGGATGATGATCCCAAATTGAAGTTAAGGACTAACCTGCCCCCCAACAAATGGCCACCACCTTGAGATTTGTAAGGACCAGCAAGGAGTAAAATGGGACCCCCCTGCCCACAGGAAATGCCTCTCTGATAAAGAGGATGAGCATAAGAGCAAACAAAGGAAGAAGCTGCTTCCCAAGACGAATTAACCAAGAACCAGAGTCAGGATGACAAAAACTCAGACTCAGAGAAAAGAGTCACAATTCAAAGAAGAATTATCCATGGAAGTTATGCAATGAGAGGAGAAAAATGAGCCAGTAAATGAAACAGACGAAAACATTAACAGAGATGAATGCCACATAAAAGTCAGCCCCAAGATGATAAATCATAACTGGAAATTCCATTGGGGAAATGGGGAGGAAATTACTCACCTTAAAATGGAAAAGAATGAAACTGTAATAACAAAAACAGTGAGAACGAAGGACACGGAAGGCAGAGAAGGAGATCTGGGATATACAGAGTGCTTCTGAAAATCAGAATACACAGATTTGTTCAAAGAACTCCAATACGTCCTCCTACATCAGGCTGTTTTCACTGGGCACCCACTTTGAGGCAGGTACTGGACTAAAAGTGCAGGATCTAAGTTACCTTGCGCAGGGTACAAGCAAGTAAGCAGATGATTAGATTAAAATGGGAGAAATAGCATTGATGCTGATTTAAAAACCAGAGGCAGGGCTAGGTCCTATGGAGGGGAGGCCAAGACGTATTGAATGCCAATGACATATTGAATGCCAATGACGTATTGAATGCCAATGATGTATTGAATGCCAGTGATGTGTCAGACACTGTGCATTGTTGTGTGTGTCACTAGAGGGTTGGAAGTGATGTGCCCATGTCCAGCATATGATGGAGCCAGAATTTGAAGCCAGGTGTATCTGCTTCCAAGCTCCTCCTTTTTCTCCTTGAACATGCTGCTTTCCAGTCTCACATAAGCATGAAGACACCTGTTAGCTATGTAAGTGAAAGTACCACTGGTGATAAATCCCAGGTATTTTTCAGCAGGGCTAATGATGAGGGTTCTGGGTCTTATGGGGTGGAGGATCACTGAGTAGCTGTGGGATGCACACAGACTTTAAAGGCTTCATCTAGGAATGGTTTCCTACGCAGGGAGAAAGGGGCTTATAAGGACAGCAAGCATGTTTATGCAGCAAAGTCGTGCTCCAAGGCAAAGGCTATTGCCAGATGAACCATGGAGCATCCTTCGAACCACAGGCTGGTGTCCAGGATATGTGAATAAGTCAGGACCACAATGGCAGAGGCCAGCAGTGAGAGAGAGGGGACAAGTGTCCAAGGAAAGGGGGAAATAAGTTTTTGGAGGAAGAGTATTTTGAAGACCATCCTCTATGTGGAAAATAAGAGAAATGCAGGCCGGGAGTGGTGGCTCACGCCTGTAATCCTAGCACTTTGGGAAACCAAGGTGGGCAGATCCCTTAAGGTCAGGAGTTCAAGACCAGCCTGGCCTACATGGTGAAACCCCATCTCTACTAAAAATACAAAAATTAGCTGGATGTGGTAACACATGCCTGTAATCCCAGCTACTCAGGAGGCTGAGACAGAATTGCTTGAACCTGGGAGGTGGAGTTTGCAGTGAGCAGAGATCATGCCACTGCACTCCAGCCTGGGCAACAGAGCGAGTCTCTGTCTCAAAAAAAAAAAAAAGAGAGAGAGAGAGAGAGAAAAAAAAAGACGCAAACTGCCTGCCTTTGCTTTAAGTTGGCCTGAGGAGACTCACCACCGCTGCTCAGATCAACTATCGTAGCCATAAGCACAGACTCTCCTATGTAAGAATGATCATGCTGGAGCTGCCATGTGGCCATACAAACATAATACCCAGTAGTGATCTAAGCCCAGCACTGAGCCTCTTCGTGTTTGTCCAAAGCTCTCTTCCTAAGGCTTTAGGTTATTTAGAACAACAGCAAAGGTTGCTTAGTTTTGGTGCTGTCTGGGTGGCATGCCTGAAACCCTGATCTATGGTACACAGGTTCTCTGCATGGGATCCATATCCCTGAATTCCACTCCCATTCCCAGGTTGGGAAGAAAAGCAGGGGAGAGAGCCTTGGGGGGGCCCCTTCAGAATAGAAACATTGCAGATGATAAAACAGGGTGGGCAGCTGGATCAGGGGAGTGTCAGTAGGGTGTGGAGGCAGAAGACAGGGAAGAGGGCTTGGAGGAGGCATCAAGTTCCAGATTGAGGATTTGGTAGCAAGAAGTTCTAAGTGAGAAGGCAGTTTCAGCAGCATGGTGGAGACTGAAGCTGATTTACAAGAGGTTAAGGAGCAGGTGGAGGTTGAGCAGGTAAAGCTTCCTAGGAAGCCCAAGTGTGAGCATTTCTGCATCAGACCTCCAAGCCCCAACCTACCCCTACCTGTATCTCTCAGGTCACTTGCTCCAGTGGGACACATATGTCCCTCTCCCATTCCCTTTCCAACATAGCCTTCCTTGCACCCCTGTACTAGAACAATTTCCTCCCCTCTTACCGCCAAACCCTGTATTGAAATCCGGAATCTTAGTATTAGAAGAGAACTTAGAAGTCGCCCAGTGATCAACTCCTTCATGTCATATTTAAAGAAACTGAGGCCCAGAGGAGGGTGACATATACAAGACCATGACAGGAGCAAGAGAAGGACAGGGTGCATCGGCCATCTATTCCCATGACACTGCTGCATGACAAACAAGTCCCAACTCCTGGCTTAACACAATCATTTATTTTCACCCTGTGTGTGGTTGGCAGCTATGGCTCTGCTGATTTTGGCTGGATTCAGCTCAGCTTGGCTCCAGACCATAGGTTTGGTTCAGATCTGCTCCATGAGTTTCTCATCCTTCTGAGACCAGGAGGCTATCCAGGACATCAACTTTCACAGGGTTGGCAGAAGCTCAAGGGGGCAAACCCAGCCACACGAATTTAAAACCTTTGCTTGCATCACATCTGCTAACATCCCATTGGCCAAGGCAAGACCCATGGCCAAGTCCAAAGTCAAGGAAGATTATGTGGCAAGAAGAAAGAATGAGAGGGATAAAGAACTGGGCTAGTAATTCAGGAGACCACCCTGAGTGAGGACTAGACCAGGTGTTTTGTCTCCTAGCTAGACCCCTTCCCTCGTTCTTACATACAGACTCCAAGTGGTGCATTCAGGGTTTAAATAGCAGAGCTGTATTGGGAGAAGCAGTTTTACTCAAGGGTTTCATATAAAGCCAAGCTTCTAGCCTTGCTAAGGCAAGGGAAATAAGGACTCAGGAAACAGGGCTTTCACATAACCTTCCAGAAGAATCTACTTGGAGACTTGAACCACTAGACTAAAAAATAATTCAAAATGAAAAATTCACACTGCTAAAGCTGTGGTATGGAAAGACTGGAAATACTGAATCATTTTAAACATGAAATTAAACCAAACAATTATTATGGTCACAAACCAGGACATAATTGTTATGGCTCTTGAAAGAAAAACTACACAATAGTAAATAATAATTTGATGATAATAAACTGGAACAAAAATCCCACCAATAAATGGGAGATAGGGCAGGAAATGGGGTAGGGTAATGCGTCTTCATCTCCTCTTCTTCCGTGGTAGATAATCAATAGGCACAAAGCCGATCAGTCTAAACCCATGGTTTAAATGTATAAAAATAAAATTTAAATCAGAACACATACCAACCAAGTTATGAAACAAGTGAGGGGGGAGGACAAATAAAAATAAATCATAAAGCAAATAACAAATGGTGAATGAAGTAGCACAAAAGAGTAAACATTGTTATATGGAAATCAGTGAGAGAAACACAACCTGAAATATCTGCAATAATGATAATTAGATACAAGATAAATAAAACTGGTAAGGTATTTGCTCACATCGGGTTAAAACATTTCTTATTTTTGTGTTCTCTGCCAGAAACACCCCTAATTATGGGCAGAAAGATAGACCAATATAAGGCCACACCAGGCTAGGAGCAGTGGCTCATGCCTGTAATCCCAGCACTTTAGGAGGCCAAGGTGGGTGGATCATCTGAGGTCAGGAGTTTGAGACCAGCCTGACCAACATGGTCAAATCCTGTCTTTACTACAAATACAAAAATTAGCCAGGGATGGTGGCACTTATCTGTAATCCCAGCTACTCAGGAGGCTGAGGCAGGAGAATTGCTTGGAGCCAGGAGGTGGAGGTTGCAGTGAGCTGAGATTGTACCACTGCACCCCAGCCTGGGCAACAGAGTGAGACTCTGTCTCAAAGAAAAAAGAAATAGCAACACCAGAAAAGTAAAGAGTCCAATGTAAAGAATAAATTCAAGAAAACAAAGATGAAGCCAATGGGAGAAACAGTGAAATTAAGTGGATAAAGAGGGTGATATGGTTTGGATCTGTGTCCCCACTCCAATCTCATGTTCAATTGTAATCCCTAGTGTCGAGGTAGGACCTGGTGGTAGGTGACTGAATCAGGGAGTGGATCATTCATGGATGGTTTAGCACCATCCCTTTGATGCTGTTTTGATGATAGAATTCTCATGCGATCTGGTTGTTTCAAAGTGTGTGGCACCTCCACCACCCATCTTGTTCTTGCTCCTGTCATGTAAAATGCCTGCTCCTACTTTGCCTTTATGAGTAAAAGCTCCCTGAAGCCTCCCCAGATACAGTGCCACCAAGCTTCCTGTACAATCTGTAAAACTGTGAGCCGATTAAACCTCTTTTCTTTATAAGTTACCAAGTCTCAAGTATTTCTTTATAGCAGTGAAAGAATGGACTAATATGGAAAATTGGTACAAGGAGTGGGGTATTGCTATAAAGATACCTGAAAATGTGGAAGTTATTTTGGAACTGGGAAATGGGCAGAGTTTGGAAGAGTGTGGAGGGCTCAGAAGATGACAGGAAGATGAGGGAAGGTTTGAACTTCCGAGATACTTGTTGAAAGTTTATGACCAAAATGCTGATAGTGTAATGAACAGTGAAGGCCAGGCTGAGATCCGTGGAACTTTGAGCTTGAGAGTGATGATTTAGGGTATCTGGCAGAAGAAATTTCTAAGCAGCAAAGCATTCAGATGTGGCTT
Source organism: Aotus nancymaae (assembly GCF_030222135.1). Classification (NCBI taxonomy): domain Eukaryota; kingdom Metazoa; phylum Chordata; class Mammalia; order Primates; family Aotidae; genus Aotus; species Aotus nancymaae. Next base: position 26,728,791 of record NW_026988467.1, read on the forward strand.
GGCTGCTTTGAACAGCCTATATGAGCAAAAAATTGACCTGAAAGTTGAACTTATATTTAAAAGGGAAATAGAATGTAAAAGTCTGGAAAATTTGCAGCCTGGCCATGTGAAAAAAAAAAACAAAAAACATTTTCTGGAGAGGAATTCAAGCAGCCTACAAACATTTGCATAACTAAAAGAAAGGCAAGTGCTGATAGCCAAGACAATGGAGAGAAGGCCTTGAAGGCATTTCAGACACGTTCACAACAGTCCCTGCCATCACAGGCCCAGAGGCCTAGGAGGACAGAATGGTTTGTTGGCCAGGCTCAGGGCTCCACCTCCCTGTGCAGCTTCAGGACTCTGCTCCCTGCAGCCAAGCTACTATAGCTCCAGCCATAGCTAGGAGAGTCCCAGGTACAGCTCAGGCCACTGCTTTAGAAGGTGCATGCTGTAAGCCTTGGCAGCGTCTCTGTGGTGCTAAGCCTGTAGGTACACAAAATACAAGAGTTGAGGGTTGGGAGTCTCTGCCTAGTTTTCAGAGGAGGTATGGAAAAGCCTGAATGTCCAGACAGAAGCCTGCTGCGGGGACAGAGCCCTCATGGAGAACTTCTGCTAGGGCAGAGTGAAGGGGAGATGTGGGGTTGGAGCCCTCACACAGAGTCTCCACTGGGGCACTGTCAACTGGAAGTGTGAGAAGAGGACCACCATCCTCCAGACCCCCAGAATGGTAACTCCACAAGCAGCTTGCATATTGCACCTGGAAAAGCCACAAGCACCAACACCAGCCCTTGAGAACATCTGTGGGGGCTGAGCCCTGCAAAGCCACAGAGGTGGAGCTTCTCAAGACCTCGGGAGCCCACCCCCTGCACCAAGTATGCCCTGGATGTGAGACATGGAGTCAAAAGAGATTTTTTTGGAGCTTTGAGACTTAACATACGATGTTTGGTTTTCTGTTCCTGTGTTAGTTAGCTGAGAATGATGTTTTCCAGCTTCATCCATGTCCTTGCAAATGACATGAACTCATCCCTTTTTTATGGCTGCATAGTATTCCATGATGTATATGTGCCACATTTTCTTTATTTAGTCTATCATTGATGGGCATTTGGGTTGGTTCCAAGTCTTCAGTATTATGAATAGTGCCACAGTAAATATACATGTGCATGTGTCTTTATAGTAGAATGATTTATAAACCTTTGAGTATATACCTAGTAATGGGATTGCTGGGTCATATAGTATTTCTGGTTCTAGATCCTTGAAGAATCACCACACTGTCTTCCAAAATGATTGAACTAATTTACACTCTCACAAACAGTATAATAGTCTTCCTATTTCTCCACAATCCTCTCCAGCTCTGTTGTTTCCTGACTTTTTAATGATCACCATTCTAACTGGCATGAGATGGTATCTCATTTCTAGGTCCTTGAGGAATCGCCACACTGTCTTCCACAATGATTGAACTAATTTACATGAGAGTGTTCTTATTTCTCCACCAACAGTGTGAAAGTGTTCTTATTTCTCCACATCCTCTGCAGCATCTGTTGTCTCCAGATTTTTTAATGATCACCATTCTAACTGGCATGAGATAGTATCTCAATGTGATTTTGATTTGCATTTCTCTAATGACCATTGATGATGAGAATTTTTTCATATGTTTGTTGGCCTCATATATGTCTTCTTTTGAAAAGTGTCTGTTCATATCCTTTGCCCACTTTTGGATGGGTTTGTTTGTTTTTTTCTTGTAAATCTGTTTTTGTTCTTTGTAGATTCTGGATATTAGCCCTTTGTCAGATGGGTAGATTGCAAAAATTTTTTCCCATTCTGTTGGTTGCCAGTTCACTCTAATGATTGTTTCTTTTGCTGTACAGAAGCTCTGGAGTTTAATTAGATCCCATTTGTCTATTTTGGCTTGTGTTGCCAATGCTTTTGGTGTTTTAGTCATGAAGTCCTTGCCTATGCCTATGTCCTGAATGGCTTTGCCTAGGTTTTCTTCCAGGGTTTTTATGGTGTTAGGTCTTTAATCCATCTGGAGTTAATTTTAGTGTAAGGTGTCCAGAAGGGGTCCAGTTTCTGCTTTCTGCACATGGCTAGCCAGTTTTCCCAACATCATTTATTAAACAGGGAATCCTTTCCCATTGCTTGTTTTTGTCAGGTTTGCCAAAGATCAGATGGTTGCAGATGTGTGGTGTTGCCTCCGAGGTCTCTGTTCTGTTCCATTGGTATATATCTCTGTTTTGGTACCAGTACCATGATGTTTTGATTACTGTAGCCTTGTAGTATAGTTTGAAGTCAGGTAGCATGATGCCTCCAGCTTTGTTCGTTTTGCTTAGAATTGTCTTGGCTATGCGGGCTCTCTTTTGGTTCCACATGAAGTTTAAGGCGGTTTTTTCCAGTTCTGTGAAGAGGGTCATAGGTAGCTTGATGAGGATAGCATTGAATCTATAAATTACTTTGGATAGTACAGCCATTTTCAAAATATTGATTCTTCCTATCCATGAACAAGGAATGTTTTTTCATTTGCTTGTGTCCTCTCTTATTTCCTTGAGCAGTGGTTTGTAGTTCTTCTTGAAGAGGTCCTTCACATCCCTTGTAAGTTGTATTCCTAGGTATTTTATTCTCTTTGTAGCAATTGTGAATGGGAGTTTATTCATGATTTGGCTCTCTATTTGTCTATTATTGGTGTATAGAAATGCTTGTGATTTCTGCACATTGAGTTTGTGTCCTGAGACTTTGCTGAAATTGCTTATCAGCTTAAGAAGAGTTTGGGCTGAGATGACAGAGTTTTCTAAATATTCAATCATGTTATCTGCAAACAGAGACAATTAGAAAGCTCTGGCCAGGGCAATAAGGCAAGAGAATATTATTTCTATAACTGTGGAATGGAAAACACCTTCTTAAGCATATCAAGAAGCCTGGAGACTATAAAGTGCAAGACAGATGAAATTAATCCAAAATCTGAAATTTCTGTATGTCAGTGGAACCATTGACCAAAACAAACAAACAAACAAATAAACCCACCTTACTCTTGATGCAATGCAGGAACCAGGGGCTTCTGGGGCCCTGGTAAATGTTTCATGTTTCTGATATGTTACTGTTTATTATATATGCAATTTTTTATTAAACTTTAAAGATATGCCATAAACAAGGTTTATATGGCAGATATTTTCCACACACATAGAAAGGGGTTAATCAACATTAATGCACACAATGTTACACACAATGTTAATAGAAAGGATTTTTTTTTTTTTTTTGAGATGGAGTTTCACCCTTTTCACCCAGGCAGGAGTGCAATGGTGCGATCTCGGCTCACTGCAACCTCCACTGCCTTGGTTCAAGTGATTCTCCTGCCTCAGCCTCCTGAGTAGCTGGGACTGCAGGTGTGTGCCACCACACCCAGCTAACTTTATGTATTTTTAGTAGAGATGGGGTTTCACCCTGTTAGCTACGATGGTCTCCATCTCCTGACCTCATGATCCACCTGCTTTGGCCTCCCAAAGTGTTGAGATTACAGGTGTAAGCCACTGCGCCTGGCCCAGGAATTATTATAAGACAACAAGATTAATATGCAAAGCACCCATGGATTTCCAGAAAAGAAATTTCAAGAACCAATAAGCAGATGAAAAGATGTTTAGGTTCTCTACTCATCAAGGGGATGCATATGCAGAGAGAGGCTTGTTTTCCATTTGCCGGATAAGTAAAGACTAAGAAAACTGACAAACCCACTTAGCTTATTGGAAAATGGGCACCCTGAAGCACCAATGATGACAGTGCTAATTAATTCGACCTTTTCAGGAAGGCAGTTTGGCAATACATGTGACACTGTAAAGGGAACATGCTTTTATCCTGATAATCTCATTCCCAAGGATTTTATTGATGGAGGTGGCCACACAAGTTAACCAAAAAGAAGGATGCAGCCGTGTTTATTGCAGCATGATTTACTTTATAAGACCAAATGGAAACAAATAGGGAATTGATTTGCTAAATTAGTGCAAATCTATAAAAAGGAATATCATGAGATGATGTCAAATGATGTAATTCTGCAACTATTAAAATGGAAAGACATCTATAACACCCTGTTGAGGGAAAATAAAAAGTAAGCATGAACCCAGAAGCCCATTTTTTGACATCAAGAAATAGAAAAAATGATATGAACCAAAATGTAAGCAATACTATTTAGGTGGTATGAGTTGGGGAATTTTTTGCACATTTGTACTTTAATATCTGAAATGTTTATGATAAAACATGTAGTGTTTAAAAACAAAGCCTTTAAAAATGAAACCCAGATTAAATATTGTTGTAGCTGAAAAAAACTAGAACAACAATTATGCTAATAAGCCACACTAAATTTTGAACAGAAAAAAATCTTTACAATGAAATTTATCTTTTTGTTGGTTTTCTAAGTTAACCAGAATGATTTGAAAATTTAACTTAATTATCCTTGCTTTGAGATTTGGTAGGAGTTTTGGTTTTATTATATACATATCTTGAAAGCACTGTATTAAATGGTGGAGGAGGGGGAGTATGTTGTCTGTTAATTACTTACAGATTAGATCCTGTTATATTGGACCTGTTTCTGCCTGGGGACCATACCCCAAGCTCATTCATTCAATGATACACAACTATTCAGGAATGCAATTCCAAATTTATGCCAACTCCAGGATGAGCTAACATTTATTGGATATTTACAGTGTTCTAAAAGTATCACATTCTTTATTTTATTAATCCTCACACCCACTTTATGCTGTAGGTACAATTATTTATGAGTAAACTGAGGATTGAACCATTTAAGAGACTTGACTAGGATCATGCAGTTTGTAAATAGCTGAGCTACAACATCAGCTATGCCTCACTCCAAAGCTCTGATAAACAATATAAGGCACTAAGAAATAAATCTAGTAAACTATGTGCAAGACCTTTAAAGAGGAAATTATGAAATTGTACTGAAGGACGTAAAAGGAAAACAGAATTGGGGGGGAGCTATAACATGCTAATGGGTAGGAAGGACCAACATTCTAGAGATGTCAATTATCCCCATGCTAATCCATAAAAACAATACAATAACAATTTTTTAAAATCCCAACAGAGCTTCAAGTGAACATGACAGGCTGATTCAAAAGTTTCCAGGGAAAATAATTTTGAAGGGCAAGGACAACTTATCTTTCCGAAAACTAAGATTTATGATTAAGTTCTCGTGTTTTAGACTGTGGGTGTTAGCATAGTACAAGGTAAACAGGCCACTGGAGAAACCAGACACAGACCCAGATGGACACAGAAACTCCACATATGTGGAGGAGATGCCACAAACAGGAGGGGAGAGGTGGATGACTCAAGAAACAGTGCCAGGAAATTGGCTGTATGTTGGGGGGGAATGTTCACATCTTACATAGAAAATAACTGTATAGGCCAGGCACAGTGTCTCACGCCTGTAATCCCAGCACTTTGGGAGGCCAAGGAGGGTGGATCACAAAGTCAGGAGATCAGACCATCCTGGCTATCATGATGAAACCCCATCTCTACTAGAAATACAAAAAAAAAAAAAAATTAGCTGGGTGTGGTAGTGCACACCTGTAGTCCCAGCTATTCGGGAGGCTGAGACAGGAGAATCCCTTTAACCCGGGAGGCGGAGGTTTCAGTGAGCCAAGATTGCACCACTGCACTCCAGCTTGGGCAACAGAGTGAGACTCCATCAAAAAGAAACAAAGAGAGAAAGAGAGAAAGAAAGAAAGAGAAAAAAAGAGAAAGAGAGAGAAAGAAAAAGAGAGAGAGAGAGAAAGAGAAAGAAAGAATGAAAGAAAAAGGAAGAAAGAAAGAAGAAAAAAAGAAAGAAAGAAAGAAAACATTCATACAAAGTGAAACTCTACTGCGGAAAACCATGAAAAAAAACCTTTAAAACAATTAGAAAAATTAAGAAAAAATCTTTATGATCATGAAGTGGAAAATAATTTTTTACATGAAACACACAAAAGCACAAACTGTAAAGGGAGAGATTGATAAAATTGACTGCAGTGGAACACTTCCCTATGATAAAAGACACCATGATGAAAGTTTTTTAAAAAGGCAAGACACAGACTGGAAGAAGAAATTTGCCATGCATATAATCAATAAAGAACTATCCTCCAGAATATGTAAAGAATTCCTAAACATTATTTAAAAATGACAAACTACCCAACAGAAAAACATACACAGAGAAAACACGCATGGCCAATAATCAAAAGAGACATGTTCAATCTTACTTTACCATAGAAATGCAAATTAAAATAATGATATTTCATCTCATATTCTCATGCACAGCAGGTGGAAGTATAAATTGTTGCAAACCCTTTGAGACCTAGCAGCATCCTCCAACGTTGAAGATCCGGGTACTCATCAACTCAGCAATTCCACCTGTAGGTATCAACCACAGAGGAGCTGGGATGAAAACGCAGGAGATACAGACAGGCATTGTTGTGTGCAGTAGAGAAAATGTAACATCTTCAATAGAAACATGGTTATATAAGCTGTATGATCATAAAAGAGGCTGGGCACAGTTTCTCACGCCTGTAATCCCAGCACTTTGGGAGGCCAAAGTGGACGGATCACTTGAGGTCAGGAGTTCAAGATCAGCCTGGTCAACATTGTGAAACCCCGTCTCTACTAAAAATACAAAAGTTATCCAGGTGTGGTGGTGAATGCCTATAGTCCCAGCTACTTGGCAAGAGAATCGCTTGAACCCAGGAGGCAGAGGTTGCAGTGAGCCGAGATCGTACCACTGCACTCCAGCCTGGGTGACAGATACCCTGTCTCAAAAAAAACCCAAGAATCATAAAAGGGAAAAGTACAGAGTGGTTAACATCCATGAATTAAGTCCACAGGTATCATCAGCCTGTGTGAATCTCCTACAGGCAATGATGAGAGACAAAAAGCGATGTGTCGGGATAGAATACTGACGGCAGACGCAGGTTCAAGGCCAGCACTGTTGCTTTCCAGTTGTGTGATCTTGTACAGGTTACCTTGACCTCTTTGTTCCTCAGTTTTCTCACCTGAAAACAGGGGATAACAACACCTAGATTGTGGTAAGGAATGAACACATCACTGCATGTAGTAAACATTTGGTAAGAATTAACTATTTGGAAGATGTATCTGATGTGTTAGAAATGGTGGATCCCAGGCCGGGCATGGTGGCTCATGCCTGTAATCCCAGCACTTTGGGAGGCCGAGGCGGGTGGATCACAAGGTCAAGAGATCAAGACCATGCTGGCTGACATGGTGAAACCCCATCTCTACTAAAAATACGAAAAATTAGCTGGGCATGGTGGTGCGCTCCTGTAATCCCAGCTACTCAGGAGGCTGAGGCAGGAGAATTGCCTGAACCCAGTAGGCGGAGGTTGTGGTGAGCCGAGATCATGCCATTGCACTCCAGCCTGGGTAACAAGAGTGAAACTCCGTCTCAAAAAAAAAAAAAAGAGAAGTGGTGGATCCCTCTGCAGATGCAGGGTAGGGAATAAGATTGGAAACAGAGTTCAACTGCACTTGAACATTTTATTTCTTTCAAAAAAAAAATAAGGGTAAACGAGTAGCATGAGAAAGTTCCTTTATGGTGTTGGAATTGGGTTTATCGTTGGGAAAAGTCCACACCGAGACAATGGATTTCTCAGCAAGGCCAATTTTACTTCCTGCAGGAAGGGTGCAGCTCCCTGGCAGTCTTGCTGCGAGAGCACACCTGAACAAGGAGACACAGACGTGTATAACTTTCACAACCTGACGCAATCACCCTACTGCTGTATCCAGTTTCCATTGGCTGGAATGGGACCTCACATTCTATGCTTGACCCAATTGGCTAAAAACTTGGAAAATTTCTAAAGAAGTAAAGGCAGAGGAGAACAAAAGAAAAGAGGAAGTAACTTGAGGAATGCTTAGAGAAGGGGCAACATTTTCAAATAAGGAAGGGGAATAAACTTTGACCTAAGACTTGCCTGGGTTAGTCCAGGCATTTCGGGGTAAATATCTAGGTTAAAGTGTAAGAACTAAGAACACGGATGCACTTATTTCTTCATTATGACTAACAGCTACTTTAAGATTATTAGCAAAAGCTTTAAAGTAAATTAACCGTTGAAGAAACTATTATTTATTCCTAATGAACTAAAAGGAAGGCTTTGAAGAAGAACCTTTTATTTATTCTTATTTTCTACAATGGCAATGGATGTTTTGTATCTTGATTGTGGTGGTAAATTTATGAATTCAGGCAAGTGATAAACTGTGAAAACTTCATATACAACACACACACACACACACACACAAATGAGTGCATGTAAAAGACTGCTGTAATCTGTAATCGATCTGTAGTCTAGTTAATACAATCATGCCAGTGTTGGCTGGACCCCTGATTTGGGTACAGTATCATAGTTCTGTGAGATATCAGCCTCGGGGAAAGCTGAGTAAAGGTTATACGGGATCCCTCTGTGTGGTTTTTCAACTTCCTGTGGATCTACAGTTATTTCAGAATGATAAATTATTTCAAGATAAGGGAAAAGAAGTGAAGAATCTGAAGTGAATTAACAAATCTTTATGAAATCTCCTTGGGGGTATTTGCGTTTGCAGTAGTAATAATAATAAAAGCAACAACTCATAGATTTCCCTATGCCAGAGGATTTATCTGTATTAACAACTCTAAGGCAGGTGCTGTAATTGTTCTCTTTTTACAGATGATGAAGGTAATGCACAGAGAGGTTAAGTAACCTGCCAAAGATAGCACAGCTTCTACAATAGAGCACTAGATTCCAACCCAGGCTGCCTAGTCCCTGAGTCAAGGCTCTTAATCGTTTGTTACATTGTAGCACCTCTCTATTTGCTATCATTCTCTGTAATCTACTTTATTTTAAAAACATTCATTTGTTAAAAGCTGAAATAAATAGTGGAAAATATTGTTAAAAGCAGAAATAATAAACCTTGCCTCATGGAGTGTTCATAAGAATTCGGTGACAGTCATGGATGTAGTCGGGTCTGGGGGGCCTCGGGTCCAGCTCCTGGCTGCTCTCCCCACGGCTGTCCCGCCCACCGCTCCATTATGGAAGGCCACACCGTGCCTGGCACTCTACAGTCTACAAAGCCACACACTATGGTGTACAAAGCCTTCTGGAATCCATGTCATCCCATCTGTGGCTGACAGAGTCCTGCATTCTTCCTGCTTTATGGATAAGGGGACTGAAGCCTGGAACAGACACAGGGAACAGGGGCTGAAAACCAGGTCTGCATGAGGGCAGGGCCTCTTAGCCACCGGTTGCAGTATCTCTTAGGGTCACTGTGATGCGCTGCCCAGACCCTCCATCCAGGAAGTAACACACTGCCCCAGCGGATAGGGTTTACTGTCACCACACAGCCTTCAACTGTCCCCACTTCAGGGGCTGCCCCAGTGGCAAAGAGCACCACACCACTGCCATGCCTTCCTAGAGTACCCTGTGCTATGATTGACAGACAGAGGTGGGGTATGCGTGGCGGCCGGGCAGGCCACTCCAGGAGCTCCCTGTGGGGTCAGTGGTCTCCATGCGTGCTGTCCAGGCCTGCTTCCTTCCCTGCCTTCCACAGGCATGGACCCCACGGGCACATCCTAGCACACATTCTTCATTCCCTGCTCCCCAGGGAAGGTGCACGAAGATGGGTCCCAGGAGACCAGGGCCAGGGCTGAAGGGCCTCTGGAGAGACGTGATGAGGCCAGGTGAGGCATGGAGCCCCTCCTGAGCAGCCCCTCTCCCCCGGCAGGAGCGGAGTCGCCTGTCTTGTACAGTTTGCAGACAGGTAACTGGGAAGCCAAACCACAGAGGGCTAGATGGGGCCCCAGTGTTATCCCAGAGAGAGCTACTGGCCGTGGGCAGCACCCTTTCAAGCCTCAGGGCCTGTGGGGTGGGCGGGTCAAGGCAGCTCTTCCCAGGTTTGTCTAATTTTTAGCACAGTTGCCTCTGCTACAAAATTCGTTCTTTTTTAATAAATAATTTCTTAAATTTTTTAAAAATAATTTCAACCATTTTCACTGCCTTACACCCTCTGGTGCTGTGCTGCAGAATTTTGTAAACAGAGTTGACTCTAGTTTTCCATATTTGTAACTTCTTTCTCCAATGAAGAGAACCCTGGCTCTCATTATCTCCCTGTTTGAAATCAATCTATGCAGCCTTCTCAGTCTCCTATGTGCCATGCCACATCACCCGTGGCTGCCCCCTACCCCTCTGTGGTCATTTGTACCCTGCATGTGGGAGGCATTTACTAACTGTTCATTTGGAGGAATAAGTGAATGAATGAATGAGGGAATGAATGAATGAGTGAATGCCAGTCATCTCCAACCTCTAGCACAGTGCCTATGGTGATTTGTGATAATTACATTATTATTAAATGAGCAAATAGATATGGGAAGATCAGCAGAGCCCTGTCACTCACCATTCACCATGGATCAGGCCTGGAGTTTGACTTTCATGCATCTGTGAACAATATTTCACTGAACCATGTGAAAGTGTCAGCACGATTGTGAAGGGCGTCTGTCTTATTAATATTCATAAATTCAGAAACTCATTGGCCTGGAGTAGACGTCAGTGATGACAGAAACTGGGCAAGGGCCTACGTGGTATGAGAAGAAGGTGAAGGTCAAGAAGCAGCTAATACACGATCAAGTGTTTCTGTGTTGACACAAGGGGCTTAGGAAATGAATGCTATCACCATCCCCATTTTCCAAAGGAGGAAATGCTCTGTAACTGGGATTGCCCCTAGTTTTCTCCCTTTCTCATGCTTGTCACTCCTTTCTCTCTCCTGTTATCCTCAGTATATTTCCCCGTATAATCAGAGAGATGAAATCTTTTGCCTGCAGTCACTCAGACACATGTTGGAGAAGGCAGGTTCGTGCACCTGGAGCGTTCGGTTTGATAAGTTCACCTCCGAGAAATGCTCCTGTGGGCATGGGCATGGTTCCCAGGATGCCACTTCATTAAACTGAATGGCACATGTTCCATGGACTGTCCCTGTGCTGGTGAATTTTAGGTATCAACTTGACTGGGCTAAGGGATGCCCAGATCATTGGTAAAATATTATGTCTAGGTGAGCCTATGAGGGTGTTTCTGGACAAGATCAGCATTTGAATCAATAGATCGAAAAAATATCTGCCCTCATCAGTGTAGACAAGATGTCATCCAGTCAGTCCATCAAAGATCCAAATAGCACAGCACATCAGAGGAAGGGCAAATTCATTCTATCTGCCGAAACTGGGACATCTGTCTTCTCCTGCCCTCAGACGTTGGCGCTCCTGGTTCTTGGGCCTTTGGACTTCTGGACTTACAACATCAGCCCCCCTGTTTCTCAACCTTTCAACTCAGACTGAATTACACTACCAGCTCTTCCCATATCTATTTACACTACTGGGTCTCCAGCTTGCAGATGACTGACTGTGAGCCTTCTCGGTCAGCATAACAGCATGAGCCATTATCTAAACAAGTAAAATGCTTTCTGCTCAGTCAGAGGGTCTCAAGCCCCCAAGCAGCTCATCTCTCTCTGGGTTGGGCTGAAGACACTTCTCCAGCTGAGACTACAGCCTGTGCCTTGTGGTGATGTGGGGGATCCTCAATAGACAGGGCCCTGGCTGAGCAGTCCCCTACAGATAAACAGCCCAAAGCACTTGTTTATCTCCAGAGGCTGTGGCTCAGCACCGGAACCTGCCCCTCTCTCCTCGTTGAAGTTCGAAACACCACTGAGAATGAAGGGCAGGGTGGAGGTACATTTGTTCAGGCTGAAGGGATCTGTTTTGCAGGCAGTCCAAGGGGACAGGAGGGCCGTCAGGCTGAAAAGGGAAAGCAGTTAAGGCTGCCATAGGGGTGGGTAGCGAGGGTGAGGAGAACATGAGGGCCAAGCCCCTTGTTGGGGGTCCTGGAGCACACTGTGGTACAGGAGCGCTGGTGTCAAATTTGCCTTCTCACCTCATCTGAGTTTATTTTGGAGATCTTAGGACATATACAACACAAGGTCACTGAGATTTCTCTGTCCTACAGTTTCTATGGAGTATCATGGGCCATTCGCTTTTACACAGCTTTTTTCTCCTGAAATGTCAAGTAGATCTTCCCTAGAAGCACTGAATGGAGAGAAGGGGGATTTGAGGATAATTCTGTCCCATGTAACAGTCACCTAGAATGAATGGGAGCAACCAGATCCACTTGGCGTCCATTGCCTCCTCTTCCTTCTCCCTCCTGGCTTTGCCTGCCTGCTCCCAGTTCCCATGTTAATCTGGCCCAAGGCGAGTTGTCAGTTGAAAGGCTTCCATTGTCTGGAAAAATAAAGAAAATGGAAGCGCTTCAAGCCTAGCTCTGCCATGCTAGTGGCAGCTGCCTGTGGCAACACCTTGGAAATCCTCTGAGCTTCCCAGGCCACAGGCTCTTTGGTGAACCTGAGATGACAGCAGTCTCTGAGTGGGTCAGCAGGGGAAGGTTAAATCGGGGACAGGAAATGCGCTGGCTTCCGATGCAGAGCAGCCATGACCCTTCACTGTTCCAATGCACAGCTCATCCCTGGTAGGGCCGGTCAGGGCTGTGAGGGGACACCGGCCTCCTGGGACCTGTGGCCTGAGCTTTAGGCTTCCATATCATTTACAGATCAAGATGATCAAAACCCAACCATTTCATATTGCTCAATCTAATGCTCAATTGTTCAATCAATCCAATTGCCTTATATCAACACCACAAGAACCCTGTGAGGTAGACATGAAGATCCTTATTTGATGAAAAACAAAGGCCCAGAGAGGCTAAGCCACTTGCCCAAAGTCACACAGAAAGTGGCAGAGTCAGAGTCTGAATGCACACAGGCCAGAGTGAATGCTGACTGAATGCTGTGCCCATTGCCTCTCAAATCTTCTCAAATCTGCCCTGTGCTTTGTTTCAGCTGCTCCCTGATGCAGCCCCATTTATTCTCCCCTGGTTTCCTTTGCTCATATCATGAATTCCTCCTGAACTCCCTTTCCCTTCCCTTTATTTATCCTACAGATATTTATTGACAAACAACTATGTGTTAGATTTACAGTTAGGAATTGCAAATATGATCCTTGAATCAGACACCAAAGAGTTAAGCAACCAGTGTACACGAAGGATATTTCTATGACTCCAACTGTATCGTGTTCAGCAAAATAAAATCTAAAAAAAGAAATATATAGTGATATGAAGAGTACAGACAATTTTGCCCAAGGCCCTTTGCCAGTTTCAGTAGTAGGTGTTGACTTCACAGCCTGCCCCAATGTTAGACTCGACTTTAAGCCCTGGCTGGGTAGAAAAGCAGAGGCTGGGAGCCTGGGGGTGTAGAATCAGTCTAGCGAGGAGGAACAGTATGAGTGAAAGCAGAGGTGTAGAAGGAAATCATAAACATCTCCATGAGGATAAAGCATCAAGTATGGGGTGAGAAGAGAGGAGGGGAGGGGCAGGAGATGTGGTGAGAGAGTTGACAGGAACATGCAATGAAGGCCCTTGAATGTCACATTAAGGAGGATAAAGGTTATCCTGGAAGCCAGAGGTTTTCACTGATGTGCTTCCCTTGAGGGACCTCTGGGGTCATCGATGTCCCTATGAGGAGAGACCAGAGACAGACAGCCTCAGACCCCCTTTAACTCTGAGAAGTTCTACTGCCATCAGCTTTAGATATGGGGGGTTCCAGTCAGATTCAATTGGGAAAAAAAATATATTTGACTCTTAATGATACTAATGTTCAAAGGTGAATTATAAAACATTAGAACACTGCATCAGTTATATTTTTGCTCTGGTCATAATGAACTAACAGGAATGGAATTTACCCTCCTACCTCAAGCAACCAGAAAAGTGAATGAAGCACTTCAAACAACTGTGTTGGACATTCAACAGCTGGCCACACAGCAGTGAAAACAGACACAGAAAGAGAGCAAGTGAGCTGTGCCCTATAGCTGTCCCAGATCGCTCTTTGGAAGTGGCTTCCAGACAGCAAAGAAAGGAGGGAGAATTGAAATGGAGCCTAGTAGCTTTGATGATTTGAGGAGAAAGAGGACAGAATTTGAGAAAGCCAAGTTGGCTAGAAATTGAAAGACAGACTATTGAAGAGAGTGCTGCACAGAAAGGGACCTCCAAAGACTTGAGAGGGGTCCCCTCATTAATCCAACTAAGTGATGATTTACACATATGTGAAAAAAGTACCTGGGGCCAGGGTACACAAAAACACCGGAAGAGGGGATACAGAGGTATTCTCAAAGCTCACACAGGGTTGGGAGCTGGGAGGTAGCTTTTGTTCCCACCAGAAACAGTGAAAAGACTTCATAGTAAACAGGGCATCAGGTAGACTCCTCAGAAGGTTATGGATTAGAAGTGGACATTAATTAGCCCTAAATAAACTCTGCTCTATATTTTCTCTAATAAACTTAAAAGAAAGCCTCAAAATTATCCAACTGAGTCAAAATAACTGCTTTCCAGAACAAAATCCAGCACTAAAGAAATACAACGAAATTAATAACCAACAACATAAAATCACAATGTCCAGCATCTAACAAACAATCGCAAGGCATGCAAAGAAGCAAAAATGTAGGACCTACGATCAGAAGGAAAAACATCAATATAAAGGGATCCAAAAATGATGCCTATGTTGGAACTACTAACTAAGGACACCAAAATAGCTACTACAAATGCACTTGGATGTTTAAGAAAACAGAAGAAAATTAACAGACTGAGTTTTAAAAACCCAAATGGAACATCTATAGCAGAAAAATACAATTTCTGAACTGAAAAAAATTACATGTGATGGGATTAACATCAGATTAGATCCTGCAACAGAAAAGGTCAGTGAAATTGAATACATAGCAAAGGAAAGTATCCAGAGTAGAGCAGAGTAGGGAACACTTGAAGAATGAACAAAACGTCAGTAACCTGGAACAATATCCATTGTCTTAACATACTTAGAACTGAAGTTCCAGAGAAGAGGAGAGGATGTGGGAGAGGAATGGGGGCAGAAAAAATATTTTAAGAAATAATGGCCACAATTTTTCTAAATTTGATAAAAATTATAAGCCTGAACATCCAAAATCTTAACAACACCAAAGCAAAAGAAACACAAAATAAATCACACGAAAGCACAGCAGAATCAAATTCAGAAAGCCAGCAATAAAGAGAAAAATCTCAAAAGGAGCCAGAAAAAGAGAGAGATAATAGACAAGGGAACAAAGATAAGAACAGAAGATGTCATGTTAGAAATCATGCAAGGCATAAAACAATGGAGCAACATCTTTAAAGTAGCAAAAGAAGAAATTTAAGATAGGAGTATAGAATTCTATACCCAGTGGAAATGTCACTTAAACATGCGAGAAATGAAGACTGCTTCAGAAATAGATGAAAGAATTCAATGTCAGCAGAACGGCCTCTCAAAAAAATGTCAGAGAACGTCTTTTGAGTACAAGGAAAATGATAAAAATAGAAGTTAGGATCTACGCAAAGAAATAATGCAAGCTAGAACAATAAAGATGATTTTTTTTGTATCTCATATTTTACCCTTTAAGATAATTGACTGCTTAAAGTATGAACAACGATGATGTATTGTGAGGTGTGTAATATATGTAATAATAAAATATAAGAAATAATAACACAAAGGATAGAGAAATTCAAAATTGACTGTTATAAAGCTCTCATACTAATATTATTTGCAGGTATACTGACAGATTAAAGATGTGTATTCTAAATGCTTGAGCAACTGGTAAAATACACACAAGCAAAAGAAAGAGATATTACCAATAAACCAATAGTGGAGATTAAAATGAACTTACTAAACATTCAATTAATTCAGGAGAAGTCAGGACAAGTGGAATAAAGGCGCAATGAACAAAAAGAACAAACAAAAGCAATAGCAATATCGTAGATTTCAATTCAACCTTATCTACTATCATCTCACATGAAATAATTGAAAAATTCAAGTGAGAAGTCTAAGATTGTCAAAAAACCATTAATAAATGCATTAAAATCATAATATATACATTATCATAAAATATATCTAGAGATAAATTTCACAAAATATGTGAAAACTAAAAAGCAAACTGCTGAAAGAAATTAAGGAAGATTGAGATATGTCAGAACTGAAGACTCAATGCTGTGAACGTGTAAATTTTCTAAAAAGTGACCTACAAGTATAATATGATCACAAACAAAATCTCACCTGACTTTTTGTTGAAATGGACAAGCTGATTTCAAAACATATGTGGAAATACAACAGACCTGGAATATCCAAAACCATTTGAAAAAGCAGAAGAGTTGATTTATATTAGCTGATTTCAAGCAAATTATAAAGCTACCATAACCAAAGGCTGTGGAATTGATGTAAGGACATACCTATAGAACAATGGAACAGAATAGAGAATAGGAAAAAAGGTCCACAAATATAAGTTTGATTTTCTACAAAAATGGAAAGTTAATTCCATAGGGAAAGGATTGTCTGTCTTCTCAGCAAAGTGCTGGATCAACTGGATGTTTATACAGGGGAGAGAAACACACAACCTTCCTCAGCCTTGATCTCACACCTCTAGTAATAAGAGATTACTAAAACTAAAACTTTTAGAAGAAAACATGGAGAAAAATTTAGGCAAAAAAAAAAAAAAAGCATAGAAAGTATGAATTGTTAAAATTAAAAAATGATACACTAGACTTCATCAAAATAAAAAATGTAGATGCTCCCATGCTACTTCAGTGCCTGGCTGTGTTCACTCCTGTTCACACCAGTGGGCTGTGGAAGGTTGGTCGTACATGAAGGCTCTGCATGAAGACATTCTGGGTATCACTGGATCTTCTTGGAGTATATGGTTTGGGACACAGAGATCTCCATGGAGCACACCCAGTCCAGGACAGTCTTGGTACAGCAGGCGCACAGCAGTGCGCTCTCAGACGCTGGGGCACATGCTTGCTGCTAGTGTCCCAGAAAAGGTCCTTATCCCGGGCACTGCTTGTTGCACTAAGAAGAGCTTTGCACCTCAGCAGGGGAGGGTGTGCCCAACAGTGCAGGCCTCTAGCTATGAGTTCTGTGCTTACACTTGTAGAAAGACAGTTTTCCTTCTAAACTGTGACCTTAGGCCTTGAGGACTTTTGCTTATCTAGGAGGTTTATTCTATTGAATGGGTCCCCTTCAGTTCAGAACCACAAGTGGTGTAACTTGATCTACAGCCGTATCCTCTGTGCTGTTGATATTTGTTCTTTGGCATGTAAGCGGGAGTGGATTTCCTCCTCTAGGGTTTCTCACAGAAGGACCAGCCCCACCTAGGGTCTGCTCCTGTCCTTGGCCGGGCAGCTGTCCAGAAGGGGCATAACCAGTGCCGGTGCTCAGGCCATTCCCAGGTCGTATTGGTCAAGCCGTTCTTGGGCCAGCCAATTAATTTAGGATGTTTACACTTCTAATAAAGTCGACAGGTGTGGAAATGAGGTTTCCAGTAAAAATTCAACCACCTAAAGGAAAACAGCCTTTCCAATGTGTTATTACAGAAGCTGGGAGGTTGACACATGGGTACCTTGGGTGGGATTGGCCTAAGTCACCTGAGGCCACCCACAATGGAGAGGAGGCAGTCTCCCAGGCCACACTGCTGCCCCTAAGATGGGAGCCGCTGCCACATGCCAAAGCTAGTGAAGCCCATGGAAAGCCAAACTGGCTCTGAGTTCTGGAGCTCTTCGAGCTCTCTTCACATTCAAAACTCTTAAAATGTGTTGATAGGAGCAGGATAATTTTTTAAGGTAATAAAGGTTCTATCTGGTATGCAGAAAAGTTTTTTGAATTAAAAATGCGTGCTTTTCAAAAGAAGCATTTAAAGAAAATGAAAAGACAAGCTGCAATTTATTTGCAGAGCATAGACCTAATAAATTACTGGCATCTGAATATATATAAAGAGCATTAGTAAGTAAACAATAAAATAAATAGTAGAAGATCTGAATTAATAATTCACCAAAGAAAATATATAATGACATATAAGTAGTCAAAAGATATTTAACATCATTAATCATCAGGGAAATGTGAATGAGATAGTACCATGTACCCACTAGAATGGCTAACATTAAAACCTGACAATAACAGATGTTGACAAAGATGTTGACTTACTGTAATTCTTATACACTGTGGTATAAATGCAAAATGGAACAGAATCTTTAGAAGTCAGTCTGGCAATTTCTTAAAAAGTCAAACATGCATCTATCCATTCCACTGCAGGATGTTTACCAAAAGAAAAGAATACACATATCCACATAAAGATTTGTATGTGAATAATTGTAGTCCCTTTATTCATCATAGCCCAAAACTGGTAAAAGTGCCCATCAACTGGCAAATACACAAAACATGGTATATCCATACAATGGAATACTACTCAGTAATAAAACGTATAAACAACTGATATGCACAACATCATGGATGAATCTTAAAGACATTGCCCTAGATTTAAAAAAAAAAAAAACAGATACAAAAGACTGAAGACTGTATGATTTCATTTAAGTAAAATTTTAGAAAGGCAAAACCATAATGGCAGAGGGCAGATTAGGTGGCAAAAGCTACGGCTTGTGGAAGTCATTGACTGAAAAGAAACAAGCAAATATTTTGGGAATAATGGAAGTGCTCATGTTGTGATTGTGGAGTGGTTAAAAACCTATATACATATGTCAAAATTCACCAAGCTGTATACTTAAAATTGCTGCATTTTATTACATCTATATTATATCAGTAGAGCTGACTTTAAAAAATACATACCTAAAGTGGCTTTCAACATGAGTCCAGACTTGTGGGTGTATAAAAGACAGTCTGGGAAAAACTGCTGCATTTCCCCAACATTTTATATCCAGAGAAGCAGCTCCAATTAAGAAGCAGATGAGAGGGAGTTTCAGCTTCTCTTTTTTTGTTGTTAGTAACTAGCTGGGGGACTTTGAAGTCAGGTGTTTTTTTCTCCCCTGTGTCTCAAAGGCCTCACTTGAAAGATGAAGTGGTTAGACCCTCAGAGGCTGCTGACCCTGCCCTGCCTGGAAAACATATGTCACCCACCCTCCCCCTCCAGCTTCCTTCCTTCTTCTTTCCTGGCAATCTCCGCTGCCTGGGCTCCTTGTGCTAATTTTGACCACCCCACCCAGGAATGTCTGGTGGTATTCAAAGCTGGTGCTTCCATTTCCTGGGAACCCTGCACTCATTCTGCTTCTTTGGTTGTATAAGCAGTGCTGCACGCCAAGGACAGGAACACTACATCATCCTCCTGCTAACTCTACCTCATGCAAATAGGTGTCAACTCACTGCAAGAAGCCAAGAGCCCTTGTAACGGGGAACTTGCACATAATTGGAAATATCTTTAACACCCTATTGATGGCTTTTCCTCCTATTGCTCTGTGACAAAATGAAACAGTAAAAAATATCGATTTTTCTCTGGCAGGGAAAGGGGAAAGAAGGCTGAGTCTTGAAATTATGGTTATTGTTCTCCTGGTAGCATTTCTTCTGTGCCACCATGACAGATGGCTCTTTAAGTGACAACAGATTTGTATTTCATTAGGACACTTTGGTCAAAAGATTGATGACGCTTCTTGGAACCTCGCTGCTCGTCCATGGGGGCAGATGTACAGGGCTAGATGCTTGCAGAGATCCAGCTAAAATTAGGCAGCTGCCAACAGACGCCGGATTCGCAATCATAGTGCATCGATTTCCAAAGTGATGCCAAACTCAGTGAGTTTTATTGGCCTGCTTGTTCCGTGTTTGTGGAGAAGGGCCTCACTAATGAAGTGGTTCTTCCTCTGGGGAAATGGAGCTCTTTAAAGGCAGAATTAACTTTTGGCATAGATGGGGAGTCAGAGGCATCCTGGACTCTTTGTACATCCTTCACTGGTAGCTCAGTCGACAGGCCTGCATCATCACTGTGATTTTCAGCTGCCCTTTGTGAAGCACCCACTGCTCTCCAGATACCAGCGAGCATCCCGGTCCCTGGGGACAAGCGCAGGCTCCTGAGAGGAGATTCTAGATCAGATAGATGAAAGTGGGTTTGATGGTGTGAGCCAGCAGGCTGAGCGTGGACCCTTACCAGCCAGTGGAAGCCTGGGGGTTTTGAGCAGGGATTCGGGACCCCAAGTGCTTGAGTTTGAATGCTGGCAAATCCATTTACAGCTGGGGGATGGGGTAAGGTGTTTTATCGCTCTGTGCCTCAGTTTTGCCATCTGTAAAATGAGGATGACCATTCACCATTAGTGAATACAGGCATTTGAAATGGTAGAAGTCTTCACTTAATGTTAGCTACTGTGTGTCATCAGTTAGTTCTGGGCTCAAACTGAGACGTTGCCACTTCCTGGCTGTGCATTCTTGGGTAAGTGACTCAGACACCTTTGCTGCAGGGAGGGGATGACATCTTGCATGTGTGAAATGCCCCTCCTGGGGCTCACTCCAGTTACAGAGCCAGCAACAAGTCATGAAGGTCCACCCTGAGAGAAGAGCCCACCAGCCTTCCAGGGCCTGAGAAGTTGGCACAGACAAGCATTTATTTGCAAGAGAGGTGGTTGGTTATCCCAGAAAGGGTGTGGGAGAAGGAAAAATGCGTCTCAGTCTTTCCATCCAACTTTGTAAACATCATTGATTTGAGGCAGGAGTCACTCCAGGGCTGCAGACACGTTGATGGATTGGGCCTTTTAATATGATCTGTGCTGCATACACAGTTGGTTCTAAAACTGCCCCCTGGCAGGCCTGAGTTTGAAAAGCTGGTAAGGAAGAGGCTCAGCGATAAAGCTGCAACATGAAGACGTCAGGTCACACCCCAGGAAGGACATCCTTTCCGTGGCAATTCGTCAGTTACTAGAGTATTTAAGGTTTGCACAAATCTAGAAATAGTTCTTGTTCTATTAATAACTAGCATTTACTGAATGCACGTGATAGGCTAGGCCTGGCTCTAAGCACTTTCATACGTGGGCTCCTGTAAGTCACGTAACAGCCCTATGAGATAAAGTTGATTTTTCTCATTTGCATTTTACAGATGAGAAAACTGAGGCTCAGAGGAGGAGACTGAGTAACTGGCTCAAAGTCACAACTAATAACAGATGGAGTCAAGATTCAAACCCAGGCCTTGTTCCAGAGTCTGTTCTCCAAACCATCTTGGTGCATTCCCTCTCTTGCTCATTCATTCATTCATTCATTCATTCTTCAAGCATTACAGAATCCTGCCTGGTGCCAGGCCTTATGTTAGATGCTCGGTTCATAGGGAGAAGGGAGGCCCAGGCCCTGCCATGTGCTGCTGGGTAAGGATGTCGCCAGGGCTGGGCAGTCGCACTCACTATTTGACACCTGCCTGGTGCTTATTCTCCTCCTTTCTCTCCCTTTGGCCTGTTTTCCTGAGCTGGCTCAGAAAGCTCCCTGTCCCACTCCCTTCCAAAGTTACAAAATAAACCCTGCTGCATACATGGGAGGCTCTTAACCAGGCCTGCAGAGGCTGGGGTACAGTGTATGTCCCTGCTACAGTCACATCTTCAAGGGGAAATCAACATCCCTGTCTCACCTACATGGCAGGGAGATTTTGAGGATTCTCCCAAGGCATGTGAAACTGTGAGGGCAGCATGAGCATCCAGTGCTCTGGAGCCTGCTGGGTACAGGCTCGGAATATTTTTCCTATTCTTCCCTGTTCTTAGGGCCATTCCCAATGGAGGCTGGGTCTATGGAGAATCCTTTCGGTGCTTCTGCTGTCTAGTTGGTCCCTGCGGGTCTGGGAAGTGCCTCCTGGCATGGTGGGGTGGCACCTCTCCAACCTGCCACACAGGAGGAATGGCACCTCATCAGCCAGTTCTCTAAGTCAGGAACATCCCAGCTTGGCGTGCTCATGTCCTTCAAATACACTAGTTACCGTAACATTTGTCAGCGCTGCCCCACTGGTCAGGTGCCTGGAAGACTCCAGTGCTTGGATCTACCATCTGAGTCTGACATGAGGCTGTGGTTCATCAGGCAGATCAGAATTTTCTTGTAGATGAGCAGGGAAGAAATGGAGGACAATGATTAAGACTGAGCATTCTATATCTCAATTATAGGTCCAAATCTTGAGACATACATCTCAGCCCTCTTTGTGCCTCATATGGTAGGCTCAATAATGGCCTCCCAAACAGGGTCACGTCCTACTCTCTGGAACCTCTCCATATGTTATCTTACATGGCAAAAGGAACTTTGCAGATGTGACTAAGTCAAGGCTCTTGAGATGTGAGATTATTCTGGATTATCTGGGAAGGCCCAGTGTAATCACAGGGTGCCTTATAAGAGGGAGGCGAGGCCGGGCACAGTGGCTCATGTCTCTAATCCCTGTACTTTGGGAGGCTGAGATGGGTGGATCACGAGGTCAGGAGTTTGAGACCAGCCTGGCCAACATGGTGAAACCTCGTCTGTACTAAAAATACAAAAGTTAGATGGGCCTGGTGGTGAGTGCCTGTAGTCCCAGCTACGTTGGAGGCTGAGGCAGGAGAATTGCTTGAACCCGGGAGGCAGGGGTTGCAGTGAGCCAAGATTGTGCCATTGCACTCTAGCCTGGGTGACAGAGCGAGACTCTGTCTCAAAAAGAAAAAAAAAAAATGAGGGCAGCAAGAGGACCAGAGAAGACAATGGAAGGAGAGGTAAAAAATGTCAACTTAAAACTTAAATAGCAAACAGAGAGAGAATCTCTAAAAGACAATAACATTTACTCAGGAATAGGGGATTGCAATTGGAATATATTTGCCATAGTAAACTGTATATGTATTCAGGGAGGTAAAGGAGACAAATGTTTTTAAAGGGAAAAGGAAAAATCTTACATAATTGTTTTGAGATAATTATCCTTGGATACAAATATCAGTAACATGGGTGATGCCAGTCTGAGGCTCCATAGGCAGTTGCTGGGCAGATGTCCTTGCAGTATTTTTTATGTAAGGTTCAGATGGTCTTTGCATAGGTTGTAGTTTTTGCAGTCTTTTGTAATCTTTTTCATTATCAGGCATTTATGCCTGAGAATCTTCTCCTCATATCTTTCCCCGGCTCTATTTGTCAGGCTTTCTTAACACAAGTGACTTCATTTTGGTTTTGACAAAATTTCTACCTTTTGATCAAGATCTTTCTTCAAAAGCATCACCATCCTGATCAATCATCCTGTAGTTAGGGTTTGATGTCCCTCAGTGCGGGGACGGCCCTGTCCCAGTTTCTGATCTGGTCCCATGTTAGATGTAGTGAGTGGTGACTAGGACTCAGTATCAAAACCCTTCAGGCCACATTTGAGCAACCAGGGAGGTTTAAAGGAAGTTACTCTCAGATTAAGTCTACCTAAAGTTCTTTATTAAGTTCAATTTTGTCTGTGTTGTAGGTGTTTGCTTTCATCTCAAAGTGCTGGGCTAGCATTATTATGTTAGGAGTCCTGCTTGTGCAAAAATTTAACAAGGGACAGATACAAGGTTTCAGAGGGGAAAATACAAAGTAAAATTAGTAGTAATGACAATGCCAGTTTGCATAATGGTTTTGAGCCATAAGCTTAGGTTTAAAGGCAACCAACTGAATAAAGCAAATGATGATTATTTTGTCAAGTGAAAAAGGTAGACATTTAAAGGAGTAAGAGTTGCATAGTGATATTGAGTCTTGTCTTGACACCTTGGGAAAACCTGTCTACAGCATGAAAATGTCAACTTCTGATTTTCATTTGAAATTTAAATGTCTTTGGTTATGACATCAAGCACTTTGGTGAACATTCTGTGTGGCCCATACGTCAGGCATGAGACTTGTTCTTTTAAATCTTATCTAGTTTCAGCTTACGGCTTTAGGACTACAGTAGTTCCCAGTTTTAGTAATTCCATGAAAAAAAATTTGGATTGGAGGAATCTCGAATAATTCAGGATCAAGTCTAATCTGTGTAGATAAAAAAAATTTGATGACAATGCACAGAGCTACAATCTAATTATAGGTGTATTGTAGTTTTTCATTACAAATACACCTTTTACTCTCCATATTGATCATGTATGAATCTCATATATAAAAATCTCTTGAGGCTAAAAGGTCAAATCAAGGCAGACTTTAAATTTTTCTAAAGTCTTAAGATTTTTGGATCTGCCAGGAAGTGATAGGTTTTTTTTCACTTACTGTAAGACTAGGAACCCTGGAAGCCAGGTATTCTACACACATTCTCAAATGTGATATTCCATTTGAATATAAAGAGCACATTTTAATGAATTTTTAAATTAAGGTCAAAGCCTTAAAATAATGAAACAAATGTTTCCAATTGCATCTTGTTATAAAGAGAGAGCAGATTTTTATTAGACTTATGCAAAAAAAAATTGCTATAAGAATACTCATCAATAGTTTCCAAATTTTGAAGAAATCAAGTGGATAGAACAAGCTAATGCTTCCATCTTTGTTCACAAAATTATACTTTACCAAATTGTTGTAAATTATAGTTTCAGAGAGAAAATTTTCATAAACATGGAAAATAAAACATTTAAGTAAATAACCAACATTTTAAATGAAAGTCATTATATAGTTATCAGTTGCTTAATCTCATGTAATTAACTTTTGTTCTGCTTGATCTTGATTACTCATTTCATGAACCCATAAGTTTCTACATTAGAGTTTTGAAAAAAATCTTATTTTGTCCATTAATCTTAGTTTTTTAAAAACTATATTTAAGAGTACTTGTTAGAGTCTTTTCCATGAAAAGCTATTTTGGATAATAGCCAATTGCAAATAATTTTTAAGAAAAATCAAACAATAGCTATGGATGACAAAAGCTTAGGATGCTCATGATTAAAGTCTGATGAAAGCTCATTACAATCAGCAATTGACAAAGAAATGTAGTCGTTTTTGTGGTATACAACACAATACACATAATTATAACTAATGATATATTTTTAAGAGTTTTATACAGTTTTGGAACATTCATATGAAGAACACATCTATAAATGTTACTGAAAGAAAATCTAGCATCACCTATCATTTGACAAGTTTCCTATACAATTTACAAAATAATCCTAAAAATTCAATACCTCTACAAGATAAGAGAGGCATTCTTTGAGGCACTTTAGGAGGCCAACTGGAAAATCCGAAAGTTAATTCTAGGTCAAAAAATCTTAATTTAGAATTTTGATCTTGGGGAAGCCTACCAAAGGTACCAAAAGGATCAAAACACTTGATCAAAATAGGATTACAGGTCACTGTGAAATAACAATCATTCATTAAACCAGAGTTATAATAAAAAAGCTTCAGAAGCAATACAGAAAGTTGCATAGACTTAAAAAACCTTAACACTTTCAAACCTCAGTTTCATATTGAGAAAACAAATTCCTTTTATCTTCAGGGCAAGTTATTTCAGGGTTTAAAAAGACCTCTTCCAGTGTGATTGCTTCACCTTATGAAAAGCCCACTTAAATATACTGGAAGATGAATCTGTTTTTTTTTTTAAGTACTTGAATTTAATCAGACACATGAAGCATGTGTGTCCAAGGTTATGAGTGTACACAGTACTGTAAAGGAGTGTAAACAAGAAAACTACTAGCTGAAGCAGGGGAATACATGGCTCTTAGTAAAAGTAAGAATGTGAAGTTTCCTGGTTACATGGAAAATTCAGACATATTAAAAAAAAAAAGAGTACAGAATCAAATTATACTAGAGGAAAACACTGCTTTTCTAGGTCTTTCAAGACAAAACATCTCAGGTCAAGTCATAACAGGAGAGTTAGAACCAGAGAAAAAGAGCTATAGTAGCTGATTAAAAAGTTGGAGAAAGTTATCACCCTAAACATTCTTAAGGGAGAACGAGCTGACGGCAATGATTCATGACCTACAAATCACGGGCTATGAGATAGAGCAAAAGTTGAACTTCTGAAATATGAATCTGAGTAGACTTAAAAGAAAAACTACCTCAAAAAATGAAATTACTATTTTGAAAGAAAAGACAGCATTTCTAACCTAAAACTAGAGAAATTATATGGAAACTGTAAAATAGAAGAAAGCCACAGTTTGGAAGTTGACTATTAAAGGAATAGATTTCAGAATTAAAATTATAAAATATCTTGCAATTTTGGTTAAAAGCAGACAAACATTTCAAGAAAACCCTGTTGTTCTAATACAGGGAGTCAAATTTTTAGTTTTGTTTTGGCATATTTTTAATATCAAAGCTCAATCTTTAGAAAGACTCATAAATAATTTCCTTCTAATTCTTGCCAACCTGAATATACATTCAATTCCCTTTGTAAATTCAACCTTTGTGAATCTTATTATAACTTACTTAGACAATTGATGACATGTTTAAAATTTCTGCTTTGTCCTATACTTCTTTTTAAAATAGGTCATTTTACTTTAGGAAACCAATTTACCACATAATGTTTTTTCTCATACAAAATTATTCTCTTTTCTTTTTGACCCTCGTGACCAAAAATACATCTTCATATGCATAACTTTCTTCACCTCTTCCTCCTACTTACTGGTTCCTTTCTATTCTTGTTTCTATTTAATTCCTGAAATCCATTTTTTGAAACAAACTAAATAACCTTTGAATAAAACAAAATTATTTTTTCAAAATAAAAAAACACACAATGCATTTTTATAAATTTTAAATTAAAAACATGTTTTGGTACATTTTGTATGTAGAATACCATACATGAATTAGAAATTTAACTCCTAGCAACCTTAATTTTCAGTGAAAATATACAAAGCAAAAAATTTTGAGTTGTCTGTCACAATAACCACTTTATAATTCTTTAAAAAATGTTTTTCTGTAACATAATTGTGTAACGCACATTAATAGACCCAAATGTATTTACTTTGTTATAAAATTTGTGAAGCCAAAACAAGCTCAGCATTTTATTTCAGTTATTTTCTTATTTGGAAACGATTCAGACACTTCATTAATATTTATTCTTTAATTTGAAATAACATAACTTTAAGGTTTTTAATTACACAAAAATTTTATTTATAAACATTTATTTCATCTAATTTTAATAACTTATTTTTAACAATTACACTTGGATTACTTATTCAAATGGAGATATTAGACAAAGACAGTCATCATTTCAAGTTATTTCCCTGGTAACCATTTTTATATCCTGTGAATAACAGGTGTTACCTAAGTAAGACTCTTGAAGTTAAATATATGAAAAAATCTTGCTAATAATTTAGAAGGTACAGCTGTTTTCATTAATATCACATTAGGGTTACTCTTCAAAGAATTACACAAAGAAAGATTATTCTACTTTAGGCTGGGTTTGTAGTTTTATAAACTTTGTGTCAGATCCTGAAAACTTAAAGCCTTGGAAACACCTTAGAGACAAAGATAAAACTGTCTGACCAGTAAATCCAGGCACAAATGTATGCTGACAATTTTTAAGACATTTTTATTTTTATTTTACCAACAATTTTACAATTAACTTTAAAAATTACTTAAATCAAGTGCACTGAAAGAAATTTCCATTAATTAGTATATAATTGACGTGAGCATTTATCCAAGTCAATCTTAATAGAATTTCTTAGGGGATTTTTGATGGACTACACCAGATTTCCTCAACATGTTATCACATTTCTGCTCTAGAATCTGACTTAGGCAGTTATACTGCCATCAAAAACCACTTATCCATCCTGGCAGGGAACAGGCTCTCTCTCACCTCTGCCCCATGCACATGCTATGGCTACACCTGGAGCAACACCCATCCCCTCCATCATCTCACAGTCACTTGTCCTTCAGGCCCCTGTTTGAACCCTATCTCTGCTAGGAAGCCATCTGGTTCCTCCAAGACAGGGCCAGTGCCTTTTCTCTGTGCTCCAACAAACACTCAGGTTGTGTCCTCTCATAGCTCTCCCTGGCTACAAAATATGCCAATTTAAAATGATTCATCCATTAAAAATGGTGCCAGGACTTTCATGGTGTGAATGAAGCAAAGTGCTGACTTTTCAAAGCACCCGTTCTAGTCTGTTGTAATTACCTACTCTAAGGCCTGCTTTCCTTCTAAACTTTATTCTTAGTAACTGGAGGAACAAGGCTTGGGGTCATCTGCCTCCCTGGGATACAGCACTGAGCCCAGTACAGAGCAGGAGCATAATTGTTGAATGAAGGAAGCTTGGTCTGAACCACTTCCTGGGACCCCTCACTCTATTGGAACATTCTAGCTGTAAGCCATGTAGGAGATTATCTAAGAGAAACGGAGACCCAGAAAGGCAAAGTGACTTAAGATCAGGCAGCAAGGTATTGGCCCAGTCCGAACTGGAACTCAGGGGACCTAGATTGAATAGTGGTTCCCCAAAAGAGAATCTCAATACTCAATCTTATATGGAAGAAGGGTGTTTGCTCTTTTAATTAAAAAGCAGATTTCAAGGTGAGATTTTCCTGGCTTAGAGGGGCCCCTAAATCAAATGATAAGTGTGCATAGAAGAGACAGGAAAGAAGACACACACAGAGAAGACAGTGCCGTGAGGGTGGGGCAGAGACTGGAAGGATGCATCTCGAAGCCAAGGAACCCCAAGGATTGCAGGCAGCCCCTGGAAGGTGAGCGAGGCCTCAGGGCCACCGGGGTAAACAAACCTGCCAACACATCGATTTCAGACGTCAGCCTCCAGAACTGTGAGAGAATGCATGCCTGCTGTTTGCAGCCCCCAGCTTGTGTTAATTTGCTACAGCAGCCCTAGGAAATGAAGGCAAGCTTCTATCAGCTCCTGGGAGCATCCATCCCTGCAGTGCCACATTCCAGCCTCAGGCAGCAGCAACTTTGTCAGATCAGGTAGACAATTTATTTTCCTCTAAAAAACAGTGACTACAGGAGATACCCAAATGTTTGTAAATGTGTTAAAACCATGTTATCAGCACATCAAATGCAGAACTGTAAATGAGACGACCTCAGCCTGCCAGGCAGTGACAGGGCTGTTCTGCAAATGCG
The DNA here is from genome assembly GCF_030222135.1 of Aotus nancymaae. Taxonomy (NCBI): domain Eukaryota; kingdom Metazoa; phylum Chordata; class Mammalia; order Primates; family Aotidae; genus Aotus; species Aotus nancymaae. Next base: position 26,757,601 of record NW_026988467.1, read on the forward strand.
TCCATGATGGAGCAGGTTCAACATGCCCCGCTCAACTAGGTGGGAGATCCTGTGCGGGAGGGCAGGTAGACCCCAGAAAGTCAGTTTCAGATGCCCTGACTATTCCAACTTACCAGCCATCAGAGCAGAAGATGAAATCTACATTGTCTTATACACACATCAAACCAGCATCTTTCACCAAAAATCCCAAACTACTTTTACTCTAAGGGGAGAAACTGGCAAATTCTCATGTGGAATATGACACATCCTGGCGTAGAGGAAAAAATGTTATAAAATGCAAAAGGGAAGGTAAATGCAGTTTGTGTGGTACAGGATAGGAAAGTTATCAATTCATTTTATTTAATCCACACACAAACCATGTGGAGCAGGGATTATTATTCTCAAAACTCTGTGCCTATTCATAGTTCTGTGACTGCTCCAAAATATATCTGCTGCAGGGCCGGGCACAGTGGCTCATGCCTGTAATCCCAGCATTTTAGGAGGCTGAGGTGGGCGGATCACAAAGTCAAGAGAGTGGGACCATCCTGGTCAACATGGTGAAACCTCATCTCTACTACAAATACAAAGCATTAGCTGAGCTGTCATGGTGCGTGGCTGTGGTCTCAGATACTCAGGTGGCTGGGGCAGAAGAATTGCTTGAACCCAATAGGCAGAGGTGGCAGTGAGCCAAGATTGCACCATTATACTCCAGTCTGAGAGACAGAGTGAGACTCTGTCTCAAAAAAATAAAAATATCTGCTGCAGAATAAACTCTCATTTTACAGATGAGGAAAGCAAAGTTTAGAGCAGTTAGGTGGCTCCACCCCGGTCTATTGTCAAAGCACGTCTGACTTCTACGTCAGACAGCCAGAGCCTAATCCCATCTCTGCCATTTAACAGGGAGGGTGGTTCTGGGCAAGTCGGCTTGCTGTGCTGAGTATCAGTTTTCCCATCTGTACATGGGAACAATAACATCTGCCTACAGGGTTGTTTTAGGATTAAATGCAGTGATTTGTGTTAGAGCCCCCAACACTGCCCTGTCAAAGAGAAGGGTCTCAGTAGGTGGTGGGGAGATTGTTAGTCCTCAGTACAACCATAATCTGAACCCAGGTTAGCCTGAGACAGTGTCGGGCCTGTTGAGCACAGATGAGGCACATGTGCCTAAAGCCCCAGATACATGGGTCCTGCCTATCTGGCTGGCTCCTAATGGCTTGCTCTTCTCCACTTGCGTTTTCCATTGCATTGAAAATGAGACTGCTGCTTCTCTGTTTGAGCTTCTGATGCCCCTAAATCCACAAGAAGAGAAAGCGGTTACTCTGCTGAATACAGTGATTGAGCCAAATTACTGAGGAGAAATTGGTTGGTTGCTATACAATTCAGGGGAAAGAAGGCTGTGCCTGGAACTTAGGACATTCTCTGGGGTCACTTCTAAGTTCCTCTTTGTCCCATAGTAAAGATTCCTGAAAAGTACAGCACCCAAGAAAGGCAGAACCACTGAGGACACAGACTCTTTTTCTTTCTTTCTTTCTTTTTTTTGAGACAGTCCCACTCTGTCACCCAGGCTGGAGTGCGGTGGTGTGATCTCGGCTCACTGCAACCTTCCCCTTCCAGGTTCAAGCCATTCTCCTGCCTCAGCCTCCTGAGTAGCTGCGACTACAGGCACAGTCCATGACACCAGGCTAGCTTTTGTATTTTTAGTAGTGAGCCAGGCTGGTCTCGAACTCCTGGCTTCAAGTGATCCGCCTGTCTTGGCCTCCCAAAGTGCTGGGATTACATGCACAAATGACCAAGCTCGGCAAGGACAGAAACTCTTAAGGAATGACCACTTGGGTTACTCTGTCAGATAAAGAACTCACCCAACTGAGGTTCTAGTAGAGGACAAAGAAAATATGGAAAGAGTAGTGGAAGAAGGAAGTCATAAATACCAGCTAAGTGCTTGTGACCAGTTACTACGAAGAGGACTGTTGTGGCTTCGCATATTTTCTCTTCGCACATGTTATGTGTATATATATGTACCAGTTAACTATATCCTTTCTCTCTATTTTATATTCAAGTTGTTGGAGGATAACCTCAATTTAGCCTGTAGGTGCTGTGGCAGAATCTAAGGAGTAATAAATATAGTCCACAATTGAAACAATAGTGGCCAGGACTCTGTCTCTTCATTTTGGTGAAAGAGCGAGAATTTTTCCACTTGTACAAAAAGTAGCTGCATTGTCTTAGTTGGAAACAGGAGTTGTTCCATTTCTGTGTGGAAGGTGAAGTATGTGTAGAGGGTGCTTTTGGAAGTCAGGTAGCCAAAGGGATGTGCTGTGCCAGGAATCGAAATATTGTCTCTCAGCCCCAAATTCTCCCTTTCTGCTTTGTGTATCAATACTGGAGCTGGACCCTGTAAACATTTCTCCTTCAACACAGTATTATTCTTTCTCAACATATGGCACTTGGGGCAGGGGGGATGCTATGCTGTAGCAAAGGAAGATGATCCTCCTCCTGGTCATGTTGTGTTTCTCCACCTTCTAAGAGGCTGTCAGCAGTGAGATGTGAGATGAACAGTGGTGTCCACCCAATATTTCTGCCACCCCAGTGGACCACTTCCTAAAAGCCACCTCTGGTGTCCCACACCCTCTAGCAAGTGTCTCATCCAACTGTCTGGCTGGTCGTACAGACCACCTCTGATCTGCACCCTCTGTCAAGTTCTGATGCCACCGGAATGCTACGTGTTCCTGTGCAGCCACAGCCTCTCCAAGGAGACCCAAAGCTCAGCCTTGGTGGTGGTGATGGGGGCCTCCTCTGAGTTCTTAGTTCCTTCTTTCCTTGTTCTCCCTCCCTCAGCACTAGAGGTAGGAGGTGTTTTGTGCATTTGCTATTCCTGTATTCCAGAGGGTCCTCTTTGACTCCTGTCAGTCGTTAACCATCTTTCGCAAGTTAATCATTCCTGACACCAAATTTTCCCCTGTTCAAGTTACCGGTGGGGTTTCTGTTTTCTGATGGGACCTGGACTTATTCATAGAGTGCTTCAAGCAAGCCATTGGGGAATGACAGTGGCAGGACAGATTTTGATCTTGGACAGACTGAGGCCATTTATTCAGTCAACACAGTTTATGGGGGCATCTCCTTGGTGCCCCCACTGTTCTGGGATTTGGGACCCAGCGGTAAACCAGGACAATCCCTGCTGCTGCAGAGCTCACAGTACAGCAGAATGTAGGAGAGCCTGCTGTTCTGTTGATTATCTGTGTGGCCTTGAGGTGACACTTCATCTCTAGAGAGCTTAAGTGTCCTCGTCTAAAAGCTGTGAACAATAAGAGTAATAGAGTTGTTGTGAGAAACTAAATGGGAAAAAAAGCCTACCCAGATGCTCTTCAATTTACAATGAGGTTACATCCCAATAAACCCATTGTAAATTGAAAATATCCTAAGTTGAAAATGCATTTAATACACCTAACCTACCGGGTGCCATAGCTTAGCCTCACCTGCTTTAAACGTGCCCAGAATGCTTTGATTAGCCTAAAGTTGGACAAAATCATCTAACACAAAGTCTATTTTATTATAATAAAGCGTTGAATATCTTATGTCATTTATTGAATACTGTGCTGAAAGTAAACAACAAAATGGTTATATGGATACTTGAAGTATGAGTTTTACTGAATGCGTATGTATCATTGTGACATCATGAAATCACAAACCGTAAGTGGAACCATTGTAAAAGTCAGGAACCATCTGTAAATGGACAGGAAAGTGGTCCAGAGTAGTTAATTTGTGGTTAGTAAATTTGTGGCAGTTGGTAAATTTGTGGCAGACTTGGTTTTATAATTCAAATATTCTAACACCCAGGCAAGCGTCCTTTCCACCACTGGTGTCTGTAGGTATGGACTCTGACTCAGACCCCACAGACTGTCCTGGCTCTGGGGGAAGAGGAGGGCTGCAGTGGACTTGACTGCACCTGAGTCAGGCTGAGCTGTTCCTGAGTATGACCAAAGTGGGGAGCTGTTGATGCTGCTGCCACTGGGAGCCATTAAACAGGTGCCAGTTAAACCACGGGGGCCCTTTCTCTCCTAGCTGCCTTGCTTGCTGGCTATGCAGCATTTCATCTTAGAAATGCTGAGAGCATCCCCACTTGGGAGAGCTCAGCTGGGCTGGATCCTTGGAAGCCGGCTGTGGTACAGCCTCTCCCCCTCTGTCTTTCCCAAAGTCTTGTCTTCCCACCCCTTCTCCTTCTATGTCCACCATTTTCTCTTGCCCCTCTTGCTGCCATTCTGGCCCCTTTCTCTCCTTCCTTGTTTTCATCTTCTCTGCCTCCTTCTCTCCTCCCTTCTTCCCTCTTTCCCTCTACCTGTCCCTTCCCCCTTCTTCCCCTTCTTCTCTCACTCCTTTTCCATCACTTCTCCTCCTCCCACCCCCTCTTTTCTCTTCTCTAGTTCTCCTCCTTTGTCTTTCCCTTCTTCCCTTTCTCCCACCTCCATCTTCTTTCCTTTAGTCCATCTTTCCTCTCTTTCCAATTTCTGTTCCCTCCATGGAGTCCCTCTGGCCACTCTGGAGAGAGACGACCCTTCTCTCCAGCCTGCAGACCTCTCAGGCTGCACTGAAGGCTTCTTGCTAAAACCTTCTGCTGCCACTGGGCTGGCGGCCAGAAAAAAAATGACACTCCATCTCTCCCTTCTAATTAGCTATTGCCTTCAGCTGTTTGGATGGGGCCTGCGTAACTCACTTTGTTTCTGAACAGAACGACTCAACTTAAGGGCATCCATCAGTCCAGGAAGGCAGAGTCTATCTCAGCAGCACACTCAGCTCCATAACCTGGCATCTACTACTTCCTGGAGAAGGACCTCCAGCCTCGGGCTTCTCCTGCAGAGGGCCAATGTGTCCTCAAGTTACAGAGCAGTTGACAGAGGGGGAATGCTGAGCCTCTTACAGCTGGCCCCAGCCTACCTGCCCTGGCCTGGACACAGTTCTGTGGTTATGCAGAGTGGGCACAGGCTTTGGTCTGCAGATCTGGGTTCAAATTATGCCTTTATTCCATCCTTCACCAACAGCTTTGAGCCTCACTTTCCTTGTCTGTAAAATGGGGAAAATATTACCTGGCTTAGGGGGCAATTACAAGGATAAAAAGAGAAGATACACGAAAAGCACCTTGTGCCATCCATGGTAACTGGTACGAGCTCAACAAATGGTACTTTCCTATTCTTCCTCCCCATCACCTAAACTTCCAATGCGAACTATATTCAAACCAAAGGAATGTGCTCACCACGCATGTATTTTCTGGCTGAAATGTCTTGATCCTTCTCAGAATTCTTAGTCATGCTTCAAAACTCACCCTCAAATGTCACAGCTCCCATGAAGCATTCTCTGACCACTTAAACCCTTCCCTTCTTTGGTGGAGCTAGTGTCTCCCTCATACTGCTGCCATCTTAGTCAAAGTTCTTTGGTGTCGAGAGCCAGCTCCAATGCATAGGTATTTAATAATGTTTGCTGATACCGCTAATGGAAACAGAACACAAGTGGACCTCATGGGTACCAAGCCAAAGTGGGAAGCCACAGGAATCAAGACAGTGTCTCTCTCCTTCTTCCCCTCTCTCGGGAGCATACAGAGTCTTCTCTCTGCTTCTCACGATAGATTTTCTATGTCATTGAGCATATGGTTGAAAATGGTGGCCACAGTCCCACTACACATGCCCTTTTGGTATGGCTAAAATGAAATGCAGCTGTAAAGATGCCTAGGGGTCCATTCCTAGGCCACTCAGTATGGCCAAAGGAGGAGCACCACATAACCAGTAAGAAATGGCACACCTTCAGCAAAGGGTGTGTAGGAGCAATGCTCAGAGAAGGGGCGGGCACATGTTCCATCACGCCCACCAGACTTCCCAGGGGGCTCTGAGCACTCTGCTCTCACAGCCTCAGCGTGTAGCATGAGGCTCAGTTTCACTGTCTGTCTATCTGCTTTTTTCACCAGACAGTGAGCTCATCTTTAATGCCCCAGTTTGTTTCACGAGCTGGGACAGAGCAGATGTCAATGTTGCATGGAATGATTGCAGGAAAGGAGTGATGATGGTTAAAAAGCAAGGGTAGGCAGGGTGTGGTGGCTCACGCCTATAATCCCAGCACTTTGGGAGGCTGAGGCGGGTGGATCACGAGGTCAAGAGATCGAGACCATCCTGGTCAACATGGTGAAACCCCGTCTCTACTAAAAATACAAAAATTAGCTGGGCATGGTGGCGCACGCCTGTAGTCCCAGCTACTCGGAAGGCTGAGGTAGGAGAATTGCTTGAACCCAGGAGGCAGAGATTGCGGTGAGCCGAGATCACGCCATTGCACTCCAGCCTGGGTAACAAGAGTGAAACTCCGTCTCAAAAAACAAACAAACAAACAAAAAAGCAAGGGTTGTTGTTCGCCATGATGCTGCCCCCTCTATTAGAATATGCTACAAACTCCTTCTTTCTACATTTCCATTATCTGAAGATAATTATCACTCATTTCATCTAAGTCTATATCCACTCACCCCACCATCCATCCATCCCCTACTTATTCATTCATCCATTCCTTTTCCATTTTCTTCTCATATATTTCCATAATTTTTCTCTCCTCTAATCCTCTTACCATTTATTTGCCCATTTGCACACCCATCCATCCATCCCACCCATCCCATCTATTCATTCATCTATTATATCCATCTATCCATTTATCCATTGCAGCCATCCATTCATTTATCCCACCCATCCCATCTATCCATTCATTCATCTTTTACATCCATCCATCCATTTATCCATTGCATCCATCCATCTCACCCATCCCATCTATTCCTTCATCCTTCCATCCATCCATTCATCCATCCATCCATCCATCCATCCATCCATCCATTTATCCATCATTTTTCCTTGGCTTTTGTCCCATCTATGTATGCCTGAAAAAATCCAAGTCTCCAGGAAAGCATCCTCAGTTTCTCTGGAGAGTATTTCACGTGTTTCCTGACAGGACTGGTCAACTTTCCAATGAGCTATCCGGTAGAATCCACCATTTACTTCTGGTTTTCCTGCCCACCGGTACTGAAACATACACACATGGACACACACCCCTCTGCCAGGGATCACTGCTTCTACTGGGTGCTGAAAGTTTGTCAAACTCCCGCTGGACACCACAGCAGCCTCTTTGTCCCCTACCCCTGCACTGAAGCCCCTCAGGAGCCAACACTTCATAGCATTTCATGGCAATGTGGGGTCCCAAAGCAATTATAATTTGTGGTTGTAGTTATTTTGTGGAAATTACTTTGCAAGTGACAGATATCAGGACAAAAGGCAGGGATGGGGTGGAATGAGGAACAGAGACATCTTGAGGGTCTGTGGTATAGTAGGGACAAAATAAATATCAGATGCATGAAGTCATGAACGAGTGGGGAGCTTAGGTCTTGTTACACACCAGAAATAGATGTACCTCTACCTCAGGCTAAATTCATCCACACTGGCATCTCCTGGAGGGCATTGGTCTGCCCTTGCTTTCTTCCCACCTGCAGAGAGACAGGGAGGGGTGGGTGTCTATTTTTATATCTCAGAAGCTGCAGGGGAGGAGAAGAGCAGCCTGCCAGCAGCCAGCACCTAGGCAGTCAGGCAGCCGATTGGGGCAGAGGGGATAATGAAGGCTGCCACCTCAGTCTCTGACACTGCCCAGAAAGTGCCTGTTAGCAGAATCATGAATGGCATCCTCAGCTGCCATCACTCAACCCAGAGATTGAATTTGCAGAGGACACAACACAATGTGAGCCACCATCAGTCCTATATGCATATGTACGCATACAAACATAAATATTGATGGTAGTCCAGCTACAGAAATCCCGATAATTAGTTAATTCCCCACTTAGGAGACAAAGCCTGAAATTGCCAGAGATGTTCTTTCCCAGCCTCCTTTATGGCTTGGGTGAAGTCACATGACAAATCTTCTGCAATCAGATCCCCCTACCTCCCAGTCTAGACTTTGGGCCAGAAGCCCAATGGGAAGTGGCTCTTCTTGCTGAGCCTATTCTGGCAATGGAGGTGATGATGGCAGCAGAGGCTGGCACATGTCCAACCACGGTCCATGGGAAACCAGATGGCAGGGGTCCACCTGCAGCCTGCAGGGCCAGTGGTGGTAGAGAAGGTGGTGCAAGCTGTGGGGGACAGAACTTGGTGGAGGAGGTCAAGATCCTGTTGCCTGTGGGTTGATTTAGGGCATCTGTTCTGATGCCACAACCCCTGAGGCTGGCTCTCTAGCCCTCCCAGTGATTCTGTAAATAACTCCCTATTGATTTAATGAAGTCTTCTGCTTTTATCATACAGAGCTATTTTCCGTTGCTTTCAATAGCCACCCTGATTGGTACATCACTTCTCTGCTATTTAAACACTCCCCACCTTTAAGGATCAAGATAAATGATGCCCCCTTGTATTAGTCCATTTTTGCACTGCTGATAAAGACATATCCCCGACTAGATAAATTACCAAGACAAAGAGGTTTAATGGACTCAAAATTACACGGAGCTAGGGAGGCCTCACAATCCTGGTGGAAGGCAAAATGTACATCTTATATGGCAGCAGGCAAGAGAGAATGAGAGCCAGGTGAAAGGGGTTTCCCTCATAAAATCATCAGATCTAGTGAGTCTTACTACCGTGAGAACAATATGGAGGAAATTATCCCCATGATTCATTTATCTCCCATTGTGACCCTCCCACAACACGTGGGAATTATGGGAGTTAAATTCAAAATGAGATTTGGGTGGGGACACAGACAGACCATATTATCCCTCCTGGGAGTCTTCTTTGATTCCCACAGCTAGAGGTGATGACCCACTTCACCCAGTTTGCCCGTGGCTCCATCTGTGGCACTGGAGCTCCTGATTCCTACAACTAAGGATGATGGCCCACTTCACCCAGTTTGCCCGTGGCTCCATCTGTGGCACTGGAGCTCCTGATTCCTACAGCTAAGGGTGATGGCGCACTTCACCCAGTTTGCCCGTGGCTCCATCTGTGGCACTGGAGCTCCTGATTCCTACAGCTAAGGATGATGGCGCACTTCACCCAGTTTGCCCACGGCTCCATCTGTGGCACTGGAGCTCCTGAGGGCAGCAGCACAGCACAGTTTTCTCCTACAGCCCAGGCAGCACCAATTAAGAGCACGGACTCGGGGCCAGTGCCTGGGTTCAAGCCCCAGCTTTGCTAATTAGCCATGTCACCTTAGGCAAGTTACTAAACCTCACTGTGTCTCTGCTCATCTAGAAAATAGTAGTGACAGCAGCACCTACCTTTCAGGGTTGCTGGGAGGATTATTACATGTGTCCATATAATAATGTCCTGTCCCAAACTCATGTTGTATGACTCTGTTCCCTGCAATGTGGCCCGTCAGGAATGTGTCTGTCATTCCCACTGGCGGCCCACAGAGCCCTCCAGTGTTATTGCTCTTCCACAGTGTCTGAGTCCTCTGAACACAGTCCACACTATGCCTTTCACTGGCTCAAGTCGTCTCACTCCCCTGAGGCTACTCCTGTCCACCAGCGTCACACCATTCCCACGGTGTCTGTCCTGCCCTCGTCTGCCACCTGTACCATGGCAGGCCTCTTAACTGATCGCTTTGCTGCCAGAGCCTCCCTCCTGCAACATTTTACCTTCCCAAAATGCTGCGGCCCTGAGCACATCCTCCTGCTGAAACTGGAATGGCCCTTAGGATAATGTGTAAACCCCACAGCCAGCATTCTAAGCCCCTCCTGCTCAGATCCCTGTGGCTTCTGGCCTCCTGTGCTGCTTCCCTTCCCAGACACCAACACCACAGTCTCCCCTGAACCTGCCCTTCAGTCCTTGGCGTCCTCCGTATCTCTGCCTGGTGAATATTGTTCATCCTCTAGGACTCAGCTCAGAGCTGACCCTGCAGAGCTGACCTTGACCTCCACCCCACAACCCCATAGCATAGGGGTGTCCACTCTCCTGAACAACAACCCTTACCTATGACAATCCATGGAGTCCCCATGTGTGAGCCTCTGAGTGCAGAGCTGGACTGCTCTCCTCTGAATACTCTTAAGCCCTCCCAGCTAGGGGTCCACAGAGAAAGACCCAGCCCCCAACTCCGCTTCAGGCGTGGAGTGTCAAAGGCATCACAGACTGGACATGAGCAAGTGCAGACTCATGAGCTCCATGCTCCCCAGAAATGGGCCCCTTCTGGGTCCCTTCTTCCCATGTCTGGTGCCACCAACCATCCAGTCACCCCAGCCAGGAGCCTTCTTTCCATCTCTGAGCTGGTCTTTCTTTCTGGAACATTCTCCTCCCTTTGACACCTCCTCTGCTGTCCCACCCAACCTGGCATCCAGTCCTGCCCATGCACCCCTCATGTCTCTAAACCTGTCCTCTCGTCTCCATTTCTGGTCACCTCTGGCCTGGCCACTGCCCTCCCCACCTGGCCCTACTCTTCCCACCTGCTCCCTAGTCCTGCCAGTTCTCCACAGCAGCCAGGGGGACAGTGTGGAAACACAACCCCGCCACTCTCCCCCTGCTCCCAGCACAAGACAGAAGCCTCAGTGTGGCCCAGACACCCTGAGACACCTGCCTCCCCACCCCCTCCATCCCCACTCACCCCTGCCCTCTGCTCTCCAGCCATAGCAGCCACCTCTCAGTCAAGAAGGTGTCAGGGGTCCCCCTGCCACAAGGGCACTGAAGGTCTAGAATTTTCTTTCTCTCCCCTGTACATAGAAAATGTCTAATTACTGCAGACCTAGGATTTTCTTTCCCACCCCTATAAATAATAAATGTCTAAAATTACTGCAGATCTCAGCTTACCTGTCATCTTCTGAGAGAGGATTCCTGCCCCAAGGCTAAGCCCAGATCCTTTGCAACAGGCACTGCCTAGGTTCCACCTTCCACCTGCAGAGCTGATATCTGTTTATGATTCGAATTCAGCCCTGGGATTCTTTCATCAATGGCCTCCCCCTCTTCCACTAGACTCTGAGGTCCCTGAAGACTAGGCCTGCATCTGGTTTTCTTCACCTTGAATTCTCAGTTCCCTAAGTAGGGCCTGGCATGCAGCAGGCGCTCACTAAACACCTGCTTACTGGATGCATAAAGGAGAGCTACTGTTTAGTAGGCACCTACCGTGTGCCAGTCCCTGTGCCAAGCACTGAACTGCATCAACTAATCCAACTCCCCTGCAAATCCCAACCTGATCCTCATTGTAGGGATAAGAAACCGAGGCTCAGTGAGTTAAGTGACTGCCCCAGAGTCCCACAGCCAGCTGGTGGCAGAGCTCTCAAACCCATGTACCTCTGAGCCTTACCTCCTCACTCCAGTGCCACTAAAATACAAACTCCCTCTTACCCCCACTATCAGTCTGCCTCACGCTTCTTCACTCAGGCACCTGCCTCAACCATCAGATGAGCTCCTCCCCCATATTCCCCAAACCCAGGGCCTAAGGACACCTTCCCTACTAGATCAGTGATGAACAAAGGAAAAGAGAAGATGCGTGCAGCCTGGAATCCTGGTTTGTCAATACTTGATGGAGCTCAATGGATGCCCAGGGGTATTGGCTGCATGAAGGTTGGAGGAGAAAGCAAGGGTAAGCAATGAACTCCCATGGGTTCTGTGTCCACATTGCTAGTGGGCTGATTGGGGCCCTGCTGGGCTGCTGTCTGCCTGCAAGGCTGCCCAGAGGTCTCCACCCCCAGCACACTGCTGCAGAGTTGCCCACATGCCTTCATCTAAATGTCTCTAAAGACTCAGCAAAGGGCAGGGCAGACACAACAGCTGTGCTGTCAAATTACACAGTTAGCTCTTTAATGAGGAGCCGAGGGAGCATCCCCTTGGACTGTGGGTCTGGGACCCAAATCACAGTGATTATGAATTACTAATCTCCTTCAAAGGCTCTCGAGTTCTCATCGAACGTAGCCACGACAGATCAGAGCCTCTCAGCGCCTCTTGCCAGATTCCCTCTAAATCAATAGATGTGCAGCTGTCGGGAGGAAAACAAATCAAGGTGAGCTGGAGCTACAGGGAGGGCTGGGTGCATGGCAACCAATCCATCAGGAGGCCCGCATGGATGAGGCCGTCCATTCATTCCGATCAATAAACACCCTAGACTGGACAGTATTTTTCCCACCCTTGGAGCAATGTGTGATCGTCAAACCCAGAGAGAGGGGTAGAAACAGCCTTTGTTCACTTTTAAAAGGGTCACGGGATGGGCACCAGGAGGCAGGTGTTTCGGAACCAACTGCTGGCCAGTGATGCCCCAGGACTGATCCCTAACAGGCCTGGATTTGAATCGGACTCTGCCATCTCCAGACAGAAGGGCTTTGGGCGAGCCTCAGTTTCCACACCTGGATTGCTGTGAATGAGGCTGGAGGGGTCAGGGTGGAAACTGGGCCTCACAGGGCTTTGGCAGCAGAACTCAAGTTTTGGGTCTTTGTTTTAGGAGAAGTAGGACCCTCTGAGGGGCTTTAAACAGAGGGAGGACAGGAGTGTTTTGCATTTCAAACAGATTGCTTAAGACCTTTATCTCAGCCCTTCTGTGGGTTGTGAGGATAAAATGGTAAAATGCTGCTGAAAAGTCTAGACCAGTGATGACTCAGAGCAGCTTCCAGGAATTGACGGCAAATGTTTCGGGTGGAGTTGGGTGGAGTGAGAAGTAGACCAGAGGCTCCAGACAGATGTCTGCAGCTAGGCTCATCAGAGCAGCAGCCCCTCCCATTATAGCAATGGCCACACCTATCAGAGCAGCAGCCCCCTCCCATTATAGCAGTGGCCATGCTCATCAGAACACCAGCCCCTTCCATTATAGCAGCGGCCACACCCATCTGCCCACCAGCCCCTCCCATCTATAGCAGTGGACAAGCCCATCAGAGCACCAGCCCCTCCCATTATAGCCATGGCCACACCCATCAGAGCAGCAGCCCCTCCCATTATAGCAGTGACCATGCCCATCAGAGCAATAGCTCCTCCTGCCCTCCTGAGTAAGGAGCTGAGCACGTCACACAATTATACTCTCTGCCTTCTTACAGCACTTGATGAGGTGGTTGTTATTACCACCTTGGGTTACAGGAGGAGAATCTGAGGCTCCAAGAGGTTACTGACTTATCAGTTAGACCATGGAATCCTAGAGTGGGAAGGACCTTAGGGATATGCCCTCCAGGAGGACTCGCATCTCACAGAGGGGGGAAACTGAGGCATGGGGCAGGGCAGTGGCTTGTCCATAGTAAACTGTTCAAGATACTCGAGGGCCAAACAGTCATCAGGCACTGGGGATACAGAAATGAATCAGACACAGCTCCTACCCTGAAGAACTTCCCAGTTCTTGGAGAGGAGGGTATTGGTGGGGCTTCCAATATAAATTATGTTTTGCAATTTACCATGAAATGGGCAAGCAGGGAAGTGTGTGGAAGGTGCAGACACAATGCCGAGGAAGGAAGGATGAAGTCCATGCAGGCTGGGATGACCAGGGGCGGCTTCTGCGAGGAGGAGGCAGTGCCAGGAAGGAGTGGCCTGCCTTCCCAGGACTCTTTGTGCTTCTCCACAGCCACCTCTTACATGGAGATGGTGGCAGTGCAGGATAGATAAAGACATTTTATGTGACAAGTTACCAAACTCCAGCTCAAAAGGCACCTCAGCACAGATGCCCAGAACCAGTCACTGCAGCCCTGAAACAGTGTTGAAGGTGAAGAGAGGGAAATGAGATGTTATAAACTCATTGGTGCTTTTGTCCTGGGTGAAGAGGCTGGGTTTGCCTAGCGAGGCTGAAAGAGGGGAGACCTCCCTGTCCCTGTCCTCTGCTGGGCCCCGCTCCGCCCCATGCCCATCTTCCTCTCTTTCCCCTGGCCACATACAAGTTACAGGGACACACTTGTCAGCCTTCTCCCAGCCACACCTGAGGCAATGCCATTCACTTATTCACTCATTCATCCATTCACTCCCATCCACTCATTTATTGAGCACCTATTATGTGCTAGACATCATGCTGAACCCAAGGAAGCATGTGCAAAGTTCCTGGGGCAAGAGACAGCAAGGCAAGAACAAAGAACAGGGAAATAGCCAGAGGGGCTGGGCTCAGACAGGAAGTGAGCAGGCAGTGCCAGATGGGGCTGGACAGGGGCGGGCAGGAGCGGAGGCTTCATGGAGGACTGTGGCACTTATCTCCAGAGTAACCAGCAGCCGCAGGAGAGTTCTAGCCAGGTAGACCTCAATAGATCACATGGGAACTGATTTACCCAAATCAGTCCCCCAAGTTCAATGCCGGCCCCCAAGTTCAATCTTGCCCTGGAAATCCCCAGAGACACAGAAGGGATCAAGGCTAACTGAGTCCCCACTGCCAGGTCCCAGGGCCCAGTCATTCTGGGTGCATGTGGAGAAGACAGTGATGCACAAATACAGTAATTAAATAGGAACTATGTCAAGTGACATGTGCCATGAAAGAGAATGAAACAGTGTAAGGGGAATAGAGAGGTACAGGGGCTGCTATGTTAGATGTAGGTGTCATGAAAGGCCCCTGGCAAAGCAGGGGCCGTGCATGACATGAGAAATTGTTAGCAGCGGAAAGTAACCGAGTCACGGGTCTGCAAAGTATGTTAGTGGCAGAACGTATCCAAATCGGTATGAGTCTGCAGCAAACTCAATTCTTCCCTCCTCAGAAGAAAGATTTCTACTGAGGGGCGTAAGGCAGAAGAGACCGAGGCAAGTTTTAGAGCAGGAGTGAAAGCTGATTAAAAAGCTTTAGAGCAGAAAGGAAAGGAAGGAAAGAAAGCACACTTGGAAGTTAACAGCTGGAACTTCTTCCTTGACAGCAGCCTTGGAGGGGGCAGGGGAGCAGAGGGGACAGCGACATGCCAGGCATCACACCAGGGGCTTTGCACTAAACGTTTATTTTTCACAATAACATTTGCTCGGTGGTTATTAAAATCCACCTTTAATATTTTAGGAAACTGACATTCAGAGCAGTAAAGTCGCCTGCCCAAGGTCACAGCCAGTGTGTGGCTGAGCTGGGATTCAGCCCCAGGCGAGTCTCACTCAGAAGCCCGTGCTCCAGTGCTAGGGACATGGTTACGAGTAGCCGTACGGGTCTGCAGCAACCTCAATTCTTACCTCTCAGCAAAAAGAATTCGACTGAGGGGCATGGGCAGAAGGAGAGACCAAGTCAAGTTTTAGAGCAAGAGTGAAAGTTTACTGAAGAGCTTTAGAGCAGGAAGGAGAGAGTATACTTGGAAGAAGGCCAAGGAGTGACTTGAAAGACAAGTGCACCATATGGCCTTTTGACTTGGGGTTTTCTGCGCTGGCATACTTCCGGGGTCTTACATCACTTCTGCCAACTCCTAAGATCTTATTGGGAAGCCGCTGATCACTAGTTATTTTTTTTTTTTTCGAGATGAAGTCTCTCTCTGTCATCCAGGCTCGAGTGCAATTGCACAGTCTTGGCTCACTGCAACCTCCACCTCCCGGGTTCAAGTGATTCTGCCTCAGCCTCCAGAGTAGCTGGGCTACAGGTGAACATCACCATGCCCGGCTAATTTTTGTATTTTTAGTAGAGATGGAATTTCACCATGTTGGCCAGGCTGGTCTTGAACTCACCTCATGATCCACCTGCCTTGGCCTCCCGAAGTGCTGGGATTACAGAAGTGAGCCACCGCGCCTTGCCAGGTCAGGTGTTTTCTATTAGAAGATTGCCTTTTCCTGGAGCCAGCTGTGACCAATTATTACTTTAGCGAGACAGCTAACAACCACCTGACCATCACCTAATGGTCGCCCAGCGCTCCTGGTGTGTCTGAGGGTGGTGCAGGAAGCCCTCTCCTGCCTTGCTCATACCTGACCAGCTACCCACTGTACCAAATGAGAAATGGGCCATGCAGATGGGTGGGACATTCCAGGCAGAGGGAACAGCAGGTGCAAAGGCAGGAATGTGCCTGTTAGGCATCCAGGAGGCCCATGTGGGGGATGGGAAGCCTTGGAAGGACCCTGGCTTTTACTCTGAGTGCCATGAGAAGCCCTTGGGGGGCTTTGAGCAGAGGAAGGACACATCCAGACTTAGGTTTTCCAAGGATGTCACCGGCAGCTGAGTGGAGAGCAGTTTGCAGGGGTAGCAATGGGTGTTTGCAGGGGAATGGGTAGGGAGCCCAGAGGCCGACACCATCGTCCAGGCAAGAGCGGAGGCTGGCCTCGGTTCATCCTGCGCCTCCTATTTTGTAACCTCCTTTTTCCACCTGACCATGCCTCCAGGACAGCCTCCAGGTCAACACACAAAACTCCCCCACGTCCTTCCTAGCAGCTGCCCACACCACGCCGTGTGGATGCCTCATGGTTTCTTTCACCACTTCCACTCCATGGACACTTCATGTGTTTTGGATTTTCTCAATTATAAACAGAGCTGCAGGGATGGATCCTGGGCACCTGTGCTCAGATGCCCTCCAGCTGGATTTGGGTTACTTAACACAGTAACCACACAGCGTCCTGTCCATACAGGGGAGGCTCTGTTCACTCCTGGGGAATTCCTTGCTCTGCCCCCTTCCTCCTGCTCTTCCCACACCACCCCGGACCTTAAAGGCCTTGTTCAGTCTCGTGCCATGTCCTGGGACAGCACCTGGCCCAGGGTGGATAAAAAGGCCTGTTGGTGAAGCTCGGAGTCCTGGAGTCTCACGGGCAGCCATGTCCCTAGCACTGGAGCACCAGCTTCTGAGTGAGACTCACCTGGGGCTGAATCCCAGCTCAGCCACACACTGGCTGTGACCTTGGGCAGGCGGCTTTACTGCTCTGAATGTCTGTTTCCCAAAATACTAAAGGTGGATTTTAATAACCACCCAGCAAAGGTTATTGTGAAAAATAAAGCGAACATTTAATGCAAAGCCCCTGATGTGGTGCCTGGCATGTCGCTGTCCCCTCTGCTCCCCTGCCCCCTCCAAGGCTGCTGTCAAGGAAGAAGTTCTAGCTGTGAGCATCTTTCCAGCACCAGCAAGATGTCACTGAAACATGGAGTGGAGGATGCCGGGCAGTCAGTGTCCCCAGCTCCACAAGATCCCCCTCCTGCTGGGGCCTGTGTCTGTCCGGGGTGTGATGGGAGCCTCTCACTGATTTATGGCCAGGCCGTCCATGCTCTAGCTCCCAGCACCCAGTCTCTCCCGCCCTCAGCTTGTCCCATGCTGTCCTATGCTGTTGCCAGTTGCCCCTTCTCAGGCACACTCTGACTTGCCATCCCCCTGCTTAGGAACATTCAGGGGCTCCACATTTCCTGCAGGAAGCCGGCCTGCTTAGCAGGTGAGGCTGCCCATGATCCGACCTGAACACATCCTGTGAGGAGAGGGAGAAGTGTTTGAGACCCAAACCCTGGAGCCAGGCCACCACAGTCCAACTCCTGGCTCTGTCACCTGCCGAGTCAGTCCCATATCCTCTCTGAGCCTCAGTTTCCTCTTCTATAAAATGAGGATGGCTTTCCCTCACAGAGTCTACTTCATAGAGTTGTGTGAATGAATGAGTCAACGCATGTAAAATGCGTAGGATGCCCGGTTCCTGGTGAGCTCTCTGTGCATGCCCATTCTTGTGATCGGTTGGGTTGATATTTGGAGGTAGTTTGCGCACGTTATCCTTCTGGGATCAGGCCTTCCTCCCACCCTGCCCACCCTGTCTCTTGGACTGACCTCTCAGAGGAACCAGTGCTCTTCCTTCCGAGCTCAGCCAGAAGGGCTGGGCTTCTGTCACCTGTAAGCACACAGGCCAGGCGTGCCCCTAAGCGTCCTCACCCTTTCCTGCTCCCGACCTGAGACCTCTACTCCAGCCCTGTGACTGGCTCCTCCCACACACCAGCACGTTCCCACCCCTGTGTCTTTACTCTTCTGGTTCTCTCTTTCTGAATATCCATCTCCTAAACTCTGGTTCTCCCAAAATGCTGCATGTCCTTCAACACACCAGCACCCATGAAGCTTGAAAGCAGAGCACAGAGGAAAGAGATGGCTTTCATCCCTGCTCGGCCCCTTACCCACTGAGTGAGATTCCTTGTTTAACCTCACAAACCCCAGTTTACTCATCCAGCATGTGCAGGCGATAAAAACAATCCTGCGGGGGTCCTGAGTGGATTGAGTGTGATAGTTCACAACAAAGCCCTGGCGCACAGTGGGTGCCTAATAATTGCTGGCTGACACAGTCAGTACTGGGCTGACTTATGCCAGCTTTGACCCCAGCACTTCACCTCCAGAAGGGCAGACGGGAACCCCAGGGAAGCCTTACCCAGCAGCCTTGCTTTGGGAAAAAGTAATAGAAAATATTATAATTCAAAAGAGTAAATGTCAGAGGCTTGGGAAGGAGTCAGAGGTTCTGAAAATAAACACAGTCACTGAAAGGAGTTGCGGGGAAAGGAAGGGGTGGAGGTGGAGGACTGAAGTGAGAGGCAGAGAGGAGATGCCAAGTGTGGGAGAGGCAGAGAGACAGAAAGAGATAGACAGAGACAGAGAGCCAGAGACAGACGGGAGGAGGGAGAGAGACAGGGTCAGAGACGGAAGGGAAGAGGGAGAGAGACAGAGCCAAAGGCAGAGATCCTGGTATGTAATGACCTAAAATCTGAATAAGAAACATTTGTCATCTATTGTCTCTAAGGGCAGCCACTGTAAGACTTCAAAAGAACTTTGTTCTCCACACTCTTTTATCTTAACCCCAACATTGCCTTTCTATCTATCCCAGGTCTTTAGACAAACTCAACCAATTGTCAACCAGAAAATGTTTAAATTCACCTATAGTCTGGAAGCCCCCCATCCCCCACCTTGGGTTGTCCGCCTTTCTGAACCAAACCAATGTATTTTTTAAATGTATTTGATTGATGTCTCAAGCTTCCCTAAAACGTATAAAACCAAGCTGCACCCCGACCACGTCGGGCACAAGTTCTCAGGACCTCCTGAGGGCTGGGTCACGGGCCATGGTCACTCATATTTAGCTCAGAATAAATCTCTTCTAATATTTTAAAGAGTTCAACTCTTTTCATCGACAAGAGTGATATGAAAGATTTTCACTATACAGATTTGTCGATTTCTCTTTGCAGTTCTATTTTCATTTCATTATTTTTAAGCTCCGCTTTTTCATGTATTTGAGTGTAGGACTCATATTATCTTGATGAATTGAAACCTCTATCATTATCAAACGACACACTTTATTCCTGGTAATAGCATTCTTTGCCCTGAAATCTATTCTGATATTAATATAGCCACTCTTGCTTTTTATTGATTATTACTAGCATGAAATATCATTTTCTATCCTTTTATTTTTATTTTTTCCTTTTAGAGAGTAGATCTTGCTCTGTCACCCAGACTGAAGTACAGTGGTACAATCACAGCTCACTGTGACCTTGACCTCTTAGGCTCAAGTGATCCTCCCACCTCTGCCTTTGATGTAGCTGGGATGCAGGTACACCACCATTCCTGGCTAATTTTTGTGTCTTTTGTAGAGATAGGGTCTCACTGTGTTGCCCTGGCTGGTCTTGAACTCCTGGCTTCAAGTCTTCCTCCTACCTTGGCCTCCCAAAGTGCCAGGATTACAGGTGTGAGCCACTGTGCCCAGCCTATCCTTTTACTTTTAATTTGTTTGTACCTTGATATTTAAAGTGTATTTCTCGTGACAGCACATACTTGAGTATTGCTCTTTAATCTGATCATTTCCACACTTAACTGATGATGTTTACACCACTTTCACTCAATGTGGTTATTAATACAGTTAGTTTTCACACATAACCTAGTCTCTGTTTTCTGTTTGTCACATCTGTTCTTTGTTCACTTTTTCTTTATTTCTGCCTTCTTTTTAAATGAGTATTTTTCTGATTCCATTTTGTCTCCTTTGTTAGCTTATTACTATAATTCTTTGTTTTGGTATTTTAGCGGTTACTTTAGGGTTTATATTATGCGTGCTTCACTTACCGTGGTGTATCTTCAAGTATGATACCATTTCACCTGTGAGAATGCTAGGCTAGTATACTTCCATTTCTTTTCTCCATGCCTTTATGTTCCTGGTGTCGTTCATTTTAATTCTACATATGTTGTAAACCCAACACTACATTGTTGTTATTCATCTTCAAATAATCAATGACCTTTCAAAGAGATTTAAATAATAAAAGAAAATGTTATATTAGCCTGTGTAATTATTATTTCCAGTGCACTTTATTCCCTTATGAGATCTATATTTTTACTCGGCTTCATTTTTCTTCTGCCTGAAAGATTTTATTAAACATTTCTTGTGGTATCTATCTGCTGGTAATTAATGTTTTCAAAACAGGAAAAAACTTTGCAAAGACAAATTTTCCAATTTCGATAAAGAGTATGAACCCACACAGGTCCAAGAAATACAACAAATCCCAAGCAAAAAAAAAAAAAAAAAATCCAAGAAAGACAAAAACACCAAGTCACACGTGATAGTTAATGTTGAGTTCAACTTGATTGGATTGAAGATGCAAAGTACGGATCCTGGGTGTGTCTGTGAGGGTGTTGCCAAAGGAGATTAGCATTTGAGTCAGTGGGCTGGGAAAGGCAGACCCTCCCTCAATCTGGTGGGCACCATCTAATCAGCTGCCAGAATAAGAGCAGCCAGAATAAGAGCAGACAGAAGAAAGTGAAAAGACTAGAATGGCTGAGTCTCCTGGCCTCCATCTTTCTCCCATGCTGGTTGCTTCCTGCATGCAAACATCAGACTCCGAGTTCTTCAGCTCTGGGGCTTTTGGATCTTCGACTACATACTGAAGGCCGCCCTGTCTGCTTCCCTACTTTTGAGTTTTGGAAGTTGGACTGACTTCTTTTCTCCTCAGCTTGCAGATGGCCTGTTGTGGGAACTCACCTTGTGATCATGTGAGTCAATTCTCCTTAATAAACTCGCCTTCATATATGCATTTATCTGACTAGTTCTGTCCCTCTAGAGAACCCTAATACATCACATCATAAGCAAAGGGCTCAAAGGCAGTGATTTAAAAAAAATCTTAAAAGCAGCCAAAGGGAAAAAAGACACATTATTCACAGAGGAACAAATATATGGATGAGAGCAGATTTCCCCTCAAAAATCATTCAAGCGTGAACACAGTGAATAAACATTTTTAAATGCTCTAAAAATCTAAACGCTACAAGAATGCCTTTCAAAAACAAAGGAGAAATAAAAACTTGTTCAGATCTACAAACCTGAAATACGGGGCTTGCCATTTCCTTTCCCGTCTTTCAGGGATCACTGTGCCCTCTTTGCTTGGTGCCTAACATTTAAAAAACATTCTTTTATATGTATTTTTCCCAGGTTTTAGTTATTTCTGGCAGAATGATAAATCCAGTCCCTGTCATTCCATCTCAGCCAGAAGGAGAAGTCATAGCTATAATTCGATGTGTGTTTGTGTGATTTTCTCATGCTGTAGCCCCCATTCCAGGAGGGGAAAGGGGCATCTGTTTCTTCCTCTCTGCTGTATTCCTAGCACCCAGCACAGTGTCTGGCACACGGTGGATCCCGACAACTAACTTCTCTAAACTTTCATGTGGTCTCACTTAGTCTGGTGAATCCCAGAGCTTTAGATGACCTAGGAGGCACTTTGGAAAATCTAAATTAACATAAGAAAAAAAGCCACATACCTGTGTCAAGGTTGAGAAAGGTCAAAAGAAACAAGTGGAGTCTCCAGGAAGTCAGGAAGGTTAAAAAAAGGCAGAATGGACAGATCTCTTTTCCCACTCCACTGCCAACCTCACCTCAAATCTCCACAACACTTGTTATATGTACCCCATACTGTGGTCAGCCAGCCATTTCCCATCTACCCCACCCCCATATATTCTCCACTTCTGCCTTTCATTAGGGATCCTGAGTTTTAAACTGCATAAAATAAGAACTACACTTCCCAGTGTGCCCTGCAGCAAGGTGCATCCATGTGACCATTTACTACCAATGGCTTGCAAGTAATTGTGTGTGCACTATACAGGCTGTGCCCTTAAAGGGAAGGGTTCTACTTTTCATTGTCTTCTTGTTCTTCCTTCCTCCTGGATGGAATGAGGATATGGAATTGATCTATATTTCATAAAATTAATGAGGCCTACAAATTAGTAACAATAAGTAAAAGATGGAAGAAATCTGAGTCCTAGAGTGTCAGGGGAGCTGGGGCAATTTGCTTAGAAAAGGACATCCTGGAATTTGCGACTTTGCTGATGGGAGCCAGTTCCTGTTGGGACTCTGACTGCAACAGAAAATGCAGAAAGGAGGAGTTTAGGGCTGGAGGCAGGGAAATAGCCCTGCCGGCCAGCTGCCCCTTTTCCTACCCATCTCAGCAGAGAAAACCTTCCCTACAATCCTGAATTATTCTCACCCTCTTCCCACTGCTCTGAGTTGGGCCCAGCCAGTCTGCTGAGCAGGGAAACAGGGAAAGAAGGAAAATTAATGGCACTGCTGATGGGGATGACGGTTATGAATGGCTGGCTGTCTAGCAACCCACCCATCATGCCCTCTGAGAGAGCCCTTAGCGTGGCAGTTTCAGGGACCGAGTCCTCCTTACTGCAGGGCACGCTCTGGCCCTTGTCACCGGACCTAGTAGAGTCGTCAAATAAATCCAACATTTAGATAAAAGGGGCCTGCAGAGGACACTTTCCTGAAATTCAATGGTAATAAAAAAGAAAAATGGATCGGCTCACTCCAGATAACTACTGCCAGAGAGGTAATTACGCTGCTCCTGTCCTGAGCCAGGATGCTGGTGGCAGAGGCACCTGCCCAGGTAATTTATCAGCCCAGATTTATGGACTCCCTGAGAGCCGCCTACACATCTCCTCCCCTCTGGTTTATTTGAGACACTTTTATTTAGATTTTGTCAGATTATTGATCTTCTCTGTAACTTCTTAGGTGGCAAGGGTTGGTGAGGTGAGCACCGCCCTGGGTGGCACAGTCAAATATTCATTTGCTGGCAATGACCCAGGAAGACATGATCCATTCAAGGGAGCCATTTGTTTCAAGCTACCAAAATCCTGATTTCCCGTGCAACTCCTTGAGCTCTTGATATTGAAGTCAATGCAAGCCGAGAGCCCACTGCCTGCACAGAGAGGAATTAAGGCTGTGTAATACAACAAGGATGAGAAGCCTAAGTTTCCTCATCAATACAATGGGAATAAGGAGAAAGTTGCATACATGCTTCTTGAATGCCTGAGTGAATGTAGGTACTGAATTATGCAGAAATAGATGGAACACTTCTTATCAACCCTGCCCCTCCATTGCATTAAGATTAAAGATCACCAAACCCAGTATAGCCACAAAAACAGAGATTTCAGACATTGGAAATGGCATTAGGAGGTCTTCCAATCCATCATCCTGCTATCAGGCTGGGAAGGACGTGTTCCGATTTTATTGATGACTCAGCCACAACGTGGAGAAGCAAAACTACCTGTCAAAGTCCCACTGCAACAATACTACTCAGCACTTCGATATCCAACAGCAACAACCACAACCACACAGCCACAGCAGCAACGAGGCTTTGGCGGCTCCCTGGCCTGACTCTCCTCACTTGCAGGCACTGTGCCCTCTGTGCTGTATCATCTCATTTAATCCTCACAAAGACCCAGCAGGTGGTTTCTGCACTCTCCCATTGTTTTTTAAAGCATTTATTTTATCTTTTCTTTATTCAAAAGAAATATATCCTTGTTTCAAAAGATTTCATCAATAGAGAAACTCATTTCAGGTAGGAGCAATAAAATAATTCAGGGCTAGGTGTGGTGGCTCATATCTGTAATCCCAGCACTTTGGGAGGCCGCAGGTGGATCACCTGAAGTCAAGAGTTTGAGATCAGCCTGAACAACATGGTGAAACCCTGTCTCTACTAAAAATACAAAAAATTAGCTGGGTGTGGTGGCACACGCCTGTAATCCCAGCTACCCGGGAGGCTAAGGCAGGAGAATTGCTTGAACCCGCGAGGCGGAGGTTGCAGTGAGCTGAGATAGTGATACTGCATTCCAGCCTGGGCAATAAGAGTGAAACTCTATCTCAAAAAAAAAAAAATGTCAGGGATAACCGCAATCTGTCCCACGTTGCCTCCTCCCCTGATGTCGGCAGCACAGGCAGGCTGCTGATGGCCAGGGTATGAAGGCGCTTGCAAGGGAAGTAAACTTCCAGGCTGGCTGGGGACGTGGATAACTCGAAAAGGCCTCCTGCTCCCTCCTTGCCTCCCACAGGCATAACCTGGACTTGCTTTTTCAAGTTGCCTATAGCATCTTTACCGTGGTTTCAAAACCTCTCCCTTGCTGTACTGCAGGGTTCCTTCCATGGGTTCCGCATCATGATGTGTTGATCAGGAGCACAGACTAGCTGTTTCTCCTTCACCATCACTCTCTCACCTCCCTTCTGACTACAGCAGAGCCTCCTGGAGGCCCCATCAACCTGGGAGACCAGAGGCACCGGAGATCAGAGCACATCTGCACTCCTCGTGGGATTTATGAATGATACTGAGTTCTTGCTAAATTGTACCTGGCAACAGTTTCTGAAAAGGTTTGTAGAGGTCTTCTCTGTGAGAGAGTTGACTGTGCCAGTTACTCTTTGAACACAAGTCTTCATCTTTGTTCCCCCACTGTGCCAAGCACAGTGCTCAATGCTGCAACTTGGGAGTATGTGGCTTGAACTGAAATGAACAGAACTTAAAAAAGAAGTCGACCATGTGTTTAAGGGTTGCTTCAGAGCATGCAAGGAAAGGGTTTATAAATCAAAAGCTTTCCTGCTAGTCCCTGGAGAGCACAATATTTCAAAGAAGCCTTTGGCAAATCCTTTAGTAAACTGTAGCAACCCTTTTTACTGTAAATAAACCTCTTTGGAAGCTAGGATACACACACTTTAATATAAACACATATACGCACACACACATATGCACACACGTGCTAAGATATACACACATATGCACACACATTTATGCAAACACATATATGCACACACAATATTTACACACATGCACACAATTATGCACGTGCATGCACATATATGCACTCATGCATATGCACACACACATTTATACACACATTTATGCACACACATACACATACACATGCACACACATACATACATACACATGCATACATTTGCACAAATGTGCACACATATTTATATATACACATGCACAAATGCATGCACACACATGCACATGCATGCTGACACGTATATGCATACACATGCAAATATAAATATGCACACATATGCACACATACACACATATGCACACACATAAATATATAAACACAGGCACACATGCATGCACATATATGTACTTACATGCACAAGTACGTGCACACACAGCATATGCACATGCACACACATATATGCACACACATGCTAATATATACACACATATATACACACATTTATGTGCATACACATATGTTAATATTCACACACATGCTTATGCATGTGTGTGCAAATACATGCACACATGTATGTATATACATATACATATGTGTATGACACACACGTGTATGCACACATACATATATACACCGATGTGCATACAAAGGCACACATACACACACATGCATGCACATACATGCACGCACATATATGCACACACTAATATATGCACATGTTCGCACACATGCATGTGCCTAATGCATATGCATATATGCACACACATGCACATACATAGATGTGGACACATATATATCCACATGCATGTATATGCACACACACATATGCACACATACAGTACAAATGTGCATGCACACATACAGTGCAAAGGTAAAACAGTGCCAAAATATAAATAATACACGCACACATACAATACAAAGGTAAAACAATGCCAACAGCCACAGAGGAGAAAACGTTAAATTTTAAACCTTTTCTTAATAATCTCTCCATTCCCACTCCCTCAAGACACTGGCTATTAAAATTTGGGGGTATTTTAGAAACTGCTTAGGTTAGGGCTGTCTCCCTGCCTGCTCAGCCCCAAAAAGGACTTGGATCTTTTTTTTTTTTTTTGAGACAGAGTTTTGCTCTTTTCTCCCAGGCTGGAGTGTGTGATCTCATTTCACTGCAACATCTGATATCTGAGTTCAAGTAATTCTCCTGTCTCAGCCTCCCAAGTAGCTGGGATTACAGGCTCCCACCACCACATCCAGCTAATTTTCATATTTTTAGTAAAAATGGGGTTTCACCATGTTGGCCAGGCTGGTCTCAAACTCCTGACCTTAGGTGATCCGCCTACCTCGGCCTCTCAAAGTGCTGGGATTACAGGCATGAAACACTGCACTTGGCCCATTTTTTAAAAATCATAATGAGTAGGAAATTTCTGGGCACACAATGGCATTCCACTCAAAAGGTTTCTTTGTCCCTGATCCCATGGGAAATGCTGCCCTGGCCCTCATCATAAAAGATGGGGGGTACCTATCAATTTTCTGACCAGTCTACCCTCCCAGAATTGACACAGATCACTGGGTCTTGTGGTTAATGGGGAAGGCTAAGCTCCCCTTCAGCCTCCCTTCAGCTGAGCCTTGGTTTGCAAGATGAGAATCCTTCTGAGTCCCCATCTTGAAGATCAAGATGAGGAGGGATGGGTTCTGTTCCTTTTTCAGACTTCTTCAGGGCAGAACTCATAACCATTGTTAGTATTTGGTAACACCTATCTTATCTCTTTCAAGACACCATTAAAAACTTTCTATTTGCGAAAGTTGTCAGAGTCAAAATGAAGTCACTTGGTCAAACCCTAACAAAATGGAAGTGGGAAAAGCCATGAACGGAAGGGTCCTCATACACAACTGCCTGATAACAAAGAACAATCACAAAAGATGGTAAAAATCAGAACCTCGCACAAAGGTCACTGCGACCTTGCACAACAAATACTTCTGCCAGGACATCTGCTTAGCAACTGCCTGGGCCACTCTTGTTATTAATTCTCATAACCAAGGATAATTGTTTCAAAACAACTTATGTAACCCTCCTCATTTTACTTTTAAAAGCTCCTTTTACCCTTTGTCTCTCCAAATAGGCCCATAGTTTATAATGCCACACATATTCCACACTGCAGTCAGTGCTCCCTCCCAATTAAACTCATTATATTTGCAGAATCTCTGTGTTTGTTATTTAGGTTGAGATTTTTCAATGAAAACATTGAAAAGAGGCAGACATAATTTCTAGAGCAAGTACATTCTGAAAGTACCCAGACACCAGTCATCTACTCTTCTGTCTCTGCAGATATGTGATCTTTCCTCCAGGGACTCAGGGTTCTGCAGAACTTTGTACAAGAACAACCTGTGTTATTCATAGCTTAGTCATCCTGTCATCCTGTCTGAGAAGGGAAAACAGTTGCCTTTGTTCCTTTAAACATTCAACAAATATTAATTGGGCATCTGCTCTGTTCCAGGAACGGAATTGAGTGTTCTGGGTAAATCAGAGAATAAAACAGACCAAATTACTGAATTATCTGTAAGTCATTAAATTTACAATAAAAAAATAAGTGAATGACACAGAAGGTGCTAGGCAGGGAGGGAGGGAGGGAGTAGCTAGAGAGGCTAGGGAGGTGCTATTTTAAATAAAATTGTTGTGAGAGGGCTTCCTTGAGGACTTTTGAACAAAGACTAAGGACTAGTGGGCAAACCTTGAAGGTGTCTGGGGTGTGGGACCCCAGACAGAGGAGCAGCAAGTACAGAGGCCCTTGGGCAGGAGAGACCTGGGATGTTCAAGGGAAAGCATGAGTTCAGTGCGACCAGAGCAAAGAGAGCAGGGGGAGAGTAGCAGGCTCAAGGTCAACCAGGTGGTTGTGGAAGGGGCTCAGTTCCTGTGGGGCCGGATGGTCCATTGTAAGGGCTCTGAATTTTTCTCTGACTTAATGAGAACTAGCAGAGGAGAGATAGGATCTGACAAATCAAATAGGATGACACGAGATCACTCTGCTGCTCTGTAAGGAAGAGACTCTTAGGGAAGAGGGAGGCAGTGGGGAGAGCAGTTAGGAAGCCACTGCAATAATCCAGGAGAGGGGACAGAGACTGGTGTGGGGGACCAGGGAGGTGGCTGCGGAGGTGGTGAGAAGTGGTCAGTTCTGGAGATGTTTTGAAAAAGGACCAGTAGCTTTGCTGATAGATGTGACATGTGGTATGAGAGCAAGATGGGTCCACCGCAGCTCCAGGTTTTTGGCCTGAGTCACTTTAACTGAGATGAGGGAGATGGTGAGTAGGCAGCGGGATGCATGAGCCTGGAGTTCTGGAAGATGTTGGGCTGAGACGTAAACTGGGGAGCCATACACATAAGAATGACATGTAAAGGTCCAAAGGAGTGAGGAAGGATAAGAAGAAGACCAAGGACAGAGCCCAGGGTCAGCTCAAGGCTCACTGGTCAAGGAGCCAAGAAGGAATTAGCAAAGGAAATAGAGGAGGAGCAGCCAGGGAGATAGGAGGAAAACCAGGAGATGAGGGGATCCCAGGAGCCAAGGGGAGAGAGGGTTTCAGAGAGGAGTAAGCCACTTACCAAATGACTATAGATCAAGAGTCGTTGGAAGTTGACTATTGGCTTTATCAATGAGGAGATCATTGGTGACCTTAATGAGAGTGTGGTTTTGGTGGAGTGAGAGGGCTGAAACCCCAGTAGAGTGAAATGAAGAGAAAATAGGAGGAGGACAGTTAGCCACAGCAAGTATGGTGCTTTAATGTAAAGGGAAGCAAAGGTTGCAGGGGAGGGTTCATTTTGGTTTTGATTTTTGGTTGTTTTATTTGTTGGGCGTGGAGAGATAATGTGGTGTTGGCACATGATGGTGATGACCCTACGGATGATGGAGGAAAGAGCAGAGGAATTCCGGGGCAATGGCCTTGAGCAGCGAGAGGGAAGGTGATCTGGAGCACAAACGGCCTCAGATAGTCCATGTTATCAGAGGGTGTCAGGGGCATTCAGGATTTCCTCAAGGGTCTCCTAGTACAAGTGTTCATCTGTCAAGATGTTTACCTGTGCACATACAAAGTGATCAGAAATGTTATGCAAAGCAGCAGCAGACTGTTCTTATTTTTCATCAAACTTTTTAACTCAAAATATGATGGACGGCCTCCTGAGCCAGTGCATAGGACCCACGCTTATTATTTTTTAATGACTGCCAGAGATGTGCCATTACTTATGTAATTAACCTCCTATGAATAGACATTAGATGATCTCAAATTTTTGCTATTACATCTTTACACATGATGTGGACATCCTTGAATATGTAAATATTCCTATGTGTGGAAATGACTTACTAGTAGAATTTAAATTGCTGAGTCAAATCCACATGCATTTGGTTTTTGATAAATATTCTACAGACGTCTTCCGCTAAGGTTATTCCAGTGAACCTCTACCAGCAGAATGTGAGTGAGGGGCTGGGACACAGGGGTGTGGTTGGGGGTTTGTTGAGTGCTTGGACTTGAATACCAGACTTATTTAAAGTAGTTCAAGCTGAAAGTGGTGTCAGCCTCATAGCTGACAAACCACTGCCACCCCCTCTCCAGGCTGCAGGAATGTGCTGGCCCCGGGCTGGTCTGGGAATCTGGAGAGGCAGAGAATTGGGACAGAGAGAAAAGAGAGGCAGACAGAGGTCAGAAGCACACATTTCAGGGAGCCATTAGAGGCTCTGGGGATAGCATGGCTAAACCAGCACCTCACTGTGGGGCCTAGGCAGGCACCTAGCCTCTTACTGCCTGTTCATAACAGCCAAAGAGCCTACAACAAATTTTTAAAAGCAAACCCTGAAGAAGGAGAGAATCGGATTTCCAGAGTTAACGGACTAGAAGATTCAAAGGTTTTACCATGTTAGCCAGGCTGGCCTTGAACTCCTGACTTCAAGTGGTCCGCCTGCCTTGGCCTCTCAAAGTGGTGGGATCTGATGAGCTAGCAAATATAAATATGAGATGGCAAGTGTATTACTCAGGGTTATCTGAAAGGATAGATCTAATAGGACAGATGTCTATATGAAGGGGAGCTTATTAAGGACAATTGACTCACACCATCACCAAGTGATGTCTCATGACAGGCTGTCTGAAAGCTGAGGAACAAAGAAGCCAGTCTGAGTCCCAAAACCTCAAAAGTCGGGAAGCTGACAGTGCAGTCTTTAGTCTGTGGCTGAAAGCCCAAGAGCCCCTGGCAAACCACTGGGGTTAGTCCAAGAGTCCAACTGCTGAAGAACTTGGAGTCTGATGTTCAAGGGCAGGAAGCAAGATCTGAGAAGACCTTAAGTCTTTGCCTCAGCCTGATCCCTGCACAAAGACAGCATACAACAGTTTTCTTTTCTTTCTTTTCTTCCCCCCAAGACAGAGTCTTCCTCTGTCACCCAGGTTGGAGTGCAGTGGCGCAATCTCGACTCACTGCAACCTCTGTCTCCTGGATTCAAGTGATTCTTCTGCCTCAGCCTCCCGAGTAGCTGGGATTACAGGCCCACGCCACCATGCCCAGCTAATTTATCTATTCTTAGTAGAGACAGGGTTTTACCATGTTGGCCAGGCTGATCTTGAACTCCTGACTTCAAGTGGTCTGCCCGCCTTGGCCTCCCAAAGTGCTGGATTTATAGGCATAAGCCACCATGCCCGACCCCTACAACACATTTTTAAAAAGCAAACCCTTGCATCCCCAATGATAGACTGGATAAAGAAAATGTGGCACATATATACCATGGAATACTATGCAGGCATAAAAAAGGATGAGTTCGTGTCCTTTGCAGGGACATGGATGAAGCTGGAAACCATCTTTCTCAGCAAACTGACACAAGAGCAGAAAACCAAACATCGCATGTTCTCACTCATAAGTGGATGTCGAACAATGAGAACACATAGACACATGGAAGGGAACATCACATGCTGGGATCTGTTGAGGGGTGGGAGAGCTAGGGGAGGGATAGCAGGGGATGGAGGGATTGGGGAGGGATAACATAGGAGAAATACCTAATGTAGATGATGGGGGGATGGATACAGCAAACCACCATGACATGTGTATACCTATGTAACAATCCTGCATGATCTGCACATGTACCCCAGAACTTAAAGTATAATAAAAAAATTAAAATTAAAAAAAAAAGCAAACCCTGAAGAAGAAGAGAATCTGATCTCCAGAGTTATCACACTGTAAGATTCAAATGTTTAATTTGAATGTGACTTCTAAATTCCTTTGTATATGTAGTTGCATCAAAATGTCCATGTCCTTAACTGTCTGACTCCAAAAAAGAGAGAGAAGTGAAAAATGAAAGAGAAAAGTGTGCCAGTCCTTTAAATTCCCTGAAAGACTCTTCAGCCAGAAGGATAGGGACTTGCAGCAGTGGTGGTGAGGATTGCAGCGACGACTGCTCAGCACTGTCTGCATTGAGCATCCCTGTTACTGTGTCTCCACAACCAGAAGAAATTAGCCGTCAGAGCAAAGATTCCATATAGACTCCATATAGATTCCATATAGATTCCATATAGACTTCATATAGATTCCATATATATATATTGAGATGGAATTTCATTCTTGTTGCTCAGGCTGGAGTGCAATGGTGTGGCCTCAGCTCACTGCAGCCTCTGCCTCCTGAGTTCAAGCAATTCTCCTGCCTCAGCCTCCCAAGTAGCTGGAATTACAGGTGGTGTGGGTGCACACCACCACGCCTAGCTAATTTTTATTTTTTATTTTTTTTATTTTTAGTGGAGATAGGGTTCCACCATGTTGGCCAGGTTGAACTCCTGACTTCAAGTGATCGGCCTCCCAAAGTGCTGGGATTACAGGCATGAGCCACCGTGCCTGCTAGATCTCCAGTATTTGAAGGACAAGGTCCTTACTGCCCATCCAGGCTCCCGCAGGCTGCATGCAAGCTGGTTCAGGAGGACACGCACACGCACACCTGCCTGCCACATGGCTGTGGGATGGAGGGTTGGAAGCTGCTACCCAACTAAGAGCTGAAGTTGAGGGAAACTGGCTGTGATGTACTACGTAAGCCTTCCCTTTAGAACTTTCAAGCCTTTGCATAGACCTCAGAGTTCCCAAATAGTTATATCAGACAGATTTTACTAGTGCCACTGCTATTTAGATGGGAAGATGGATTCCCTACTCCACCATCTTACCCTGAGGTGTGTGACCTGGAGACAGCCACTTAACCTTTCTGGGACTTCGACACCCTGCCTATGAAAGTGACATTGAATAGATTTTAAGCATTTTAACTGCAAATAAACGAGTATGTGAGGTAATGCATATATTAATTAGCTTAGTGTAGCTATTCCACATTGTACACATATTTCAGAGTATCATGCCATACACCATAGACATATATAAGTTTTAGTTAATTAAAATTAACTATATGAATAAGGAAATAGGATTGGTCTGAGAGTATTGAATGTATTTCTAACTCTAAACACCTAGAATTCTATACCTAGGAATATAGCAGCTCCAATATCATTGTATTCTTGGGAAAGTGAAATGAAATCAATCATGATGCATAAATATTTGTGTTTTTCCCATCTACCCTTTTGTTTCTGTTAATATATTTTCTTTTCTTGTTCCCTGCCCCAAATCCACTCCAGGCATCTGTGGGTTTTTGTGGCCTAGTACTTTTTGATTATTTTACTGATAAACAGTGCCCTCTCCCTAACTCTCAGTCCTCATAGGGTTAAACTCATTCATGGGATAGACCCTGCTTGGCTTAAGGCTGTCAGCATCTTCCAGGCCTCTATCCTTTCTGACATTTCAGGGGTGGGTCTGGGTTCTTAGAGCCAGTGGCCTAGAACTTTTGATCAACCACAAGGAAGAGAAGTTCTCTCTTCTGCTGAGTGCCAGTCCTGATGGAAACCATCTCACCACCAGGAGAGGGGACTTGAGATGTCTTTGCATGGTAGAGAAATGCTAAAAGATGGAGAAAAAAGGAGCCGGTCCTGCTGGCATCATTTGAGCCCCTGAGTCAAGGTGCTCCCGACGGCTACCCTGTCTCAGAGCTCCTCTCTTTACATAAACCAAAAAATCCCTTCTGCACTCAAGCAGGGCTCCTCTGAGGTTCCTGTCACAGGAAATGGAAGAGCCCAGTGGCTATCCCTCTCCAGCACCCAGGTCTCCAAGCTAAGACCGGCACAAAACCTTGCTGTCAGCCTCTCCTCTGGGGGTATGAGTCAGATCCATCTCCTGTTTCCCATTCTCCTCGTTTTCTTCCCTCCCACAGAGGAAGCTGCAGAAACCACCCTGTAATGGCATCTCCAAGGGTAAGGACACATTAGCCCTGGTCTCTAATGAACCGAGCAGCCCTGTTACTGCTGGGCTGGGCATCACACAGTGACCTGGAGGGCTGCCGAGTGAGTCGGCACTGTGGGTTCCTGCAGCTGACGTGCCTTTCTCTGGCAGAAGGCAATTTGAGCTAGATAGCCACTTACCAGATAAAGTAGAGGGTGGGGTGTAGGGGCAGGGAGGAGGGCATCACACAGAGCTATACCGAGACAAGTCCTGGCCCTCTGAGGGAGCTGAGGGGGTCTTAGAGATCTCTCAGTTAACATCTCTTATTCTGCAGATGTGCAGATGAAACTCAGAGAGGACAAGTGGCTTGTCCTGTGTCACACAGTGATCCAGAAGCAGGGTGAGACCCAGAACCCAATCCCCGCACTTCTCCATGGCCATGATATTCTCCAAAGGTCAGCTCTGCATCCTGTTCAGGCCCTCCCATCCCTCACTTTTTCCCTCCCGTGAGATTCTCCAGAGTTAGTCCTGGGGCTGCATCCACATCAGATGCCTTGAAATGTCTCTGAGATTCTGCCCCGCTGGGCTCCCCAGCTCTTCTCCAAGTGCTGTCCCTTCTGCCTTCACAGCAAGCCCTCAAGGTGAGTGCCATGGGACCTGCCAGGACCTGGGAGTCTCCCTCTGAGCTGGGCTCTGAGCTCAGGCTCTGTGCCTTTTCTCCCATCTTAGAGATGATCTACTTTACCCCTAGTCAGGATCTGCCCTCCACACCTACCCTCAGCCCCCGTGGTGGGTGGAGCTCGGCCTGCCTGAAGACACACTGCGCTCTGTCCGCTTTGTTGCTGGAATGCCTGACCTGATCTTCTGGACATCGCTTACTTGCCCCTGCCTCTCTAAATGCTGAGTGTTCCTTCTCATCAGTGGTGACGGAGGCTGCCCCATAGCCATCTTTTCTGTTTGGGCAGGAAGGTCCCTTGCCCACATCTCTGAGTCTCACCTCTGGGGCATTCAATGTTGACCCACTCTCCTGCTGCCCAGGGGTGCCCAGGGCCACCTCAGATGGTCAGTAATAGGATAAGTGAGGGCTGGAAGTCAGGGCACCACATCACACCTCACCCCAGTCAACAGCCGTCTGTGCACCCAACTCGAGCCTCTGGCATTGATGGATTTGAGCACCTGCTGCCAGGCACCGAGTTGAGAGCTGCGCATTGGTCCACCCCCGTGGCCTTCACAACCACCCTGTCAGGAGAGTTCATCTGCTCTGCCTTCCAGGTGGGGAAACTGAGGCACTGAGAAATTGAGTCACTGCCCCAAGGTAACCCACCTGCCCCTAAGGAACCAGAAAGGTCAGAGGAGAAGGGAACGCACATACCTCTCTCCTTCCCACTGGCCCTGTCTACAAAGATGTGGTTTCCAGTAACCTCCAGGGGCGACCTCGAGCTGCAGTCCACCTCCTAAACCCTTCCTGCCTGTTGTTTATCTGGAATCATCCTATTGATCCCACTGAGCAAATGTCAGAGATTGTCTCCTAAAACCGGAGGTGCTGACCATCTGGCCAGCAGCCACTGGGTGAAACCCCAGCCCTGCTCCCAAGAGGGAACTGTTCAACCAAGAGCCCCTGGGGCATTGTGTCCACAGAGAGGCTGGCTCCACTTTGAACACTGTGGAAATGACAAGGTCTCTTGTTATCCAAAATGATTTATGGAAGTTGAAAGGCTTCAGATGAAGATTTCAGCAATTCAACTGCTAGACTCAAACAAATGTCTTCACTTTCAGATAGACGCTGGGTAAAAAGCAATGGGGTCATGAAATTTTAATTCAACTCTTATTTGTGTTGAATAAGAGTATGGAATTGGAGCCTGCTGACTGCCCAGGCCTGTCCCTAGAGGGGAAGCATGC
Source organism: Aotus nancymaae (assembly GCF_030222135.1). Taxonomy (NCBI): domain Eukaryota; kingdom Metazoa; phylum Chordata; class Mammalia; order Primates; family Aotidae; genus Aotus; species Aotus nancymaae. The sequence continues at coordinate 26,792,523 of NW_026988467.1, forward strand.
CTGCTTCTGGGGAAAGCTGCAGACAGTCAGGAACTGGTGGCATCAAGCCGGCCTTCCTCCAGCCCTGGAACCCTTCCTTCTCCTCTCAGGGAAGTTGGCTTCCTGTTTCCCACACTAGTCTGCTGGCAGGACGTGGACAAATGGGAGGAAGAAGGGCAAGTCAAAGAAAAACTTGAGGCTGGAAATGTACAGAGACCCTGGAGCCTGGAGTCCAGCAGAGCAAGACAGGAATCTGATTCTGTAACTCCCTAGCTGCGGGGTTTGGGGCAAATCACTGTTCTTCTCTGGGCATCCATTTCTGCACCTGGAAAATAGGGACTGTAGCTCATGGCTGCTGAGAAATGCTGATCGCTTTCCCCTGCACAGCTCTCCTTGCTAGCCCACAAGGCTGCTTGCTCTTCTAAAGCTGAGTTTTTTCATGTGTAAATTGGTGCCAACACCATCCACTTCACTGTGTTATTGGAAAAATTGTGTAACAAGTACCTCATACTTAGCCAAGGTCTGGCCCATAGTCCCAGAATGAGTGCATGGCAGATATTACTTTCCAGCTGCCAATTATTCAGAAATGTCACATTCCAAAAATTTTTTACAAGTCAGAATCGTCTCATAAAAGTCTGCTGTAGACTAGTTAGTCAAGAAGCACCCAATGATCCAAAATCCACAGGCAGAGAATGGAGACTTCCACAGACAACTGGACACACTCACGGAGCTTCACAACATTCCCCAAGTCAGCTGGAGGCATGGAGCAGCATCGAGGGTTTGCAAAAGGCCATGACGGAGTTGTGTCTGTTTCCTTTGGTATATTCTGGAAACACTGCTTTACACACACCCTCACATCTTCTGCTACAAACTGCTGTTCAAAACTGTGTACCCTCATTCTGGGACTTGACTAAAGTAAGAACTTGATAAAAGAAGAAGAGGAAGAAGAAGGAGACGGAGACGGAGACGGGAGACGGGAGACGGAAGAAGGTGCACCGAATGGCGTTTACTACCAATAACCACAGAAAACTATGTGTGCTTGGGAAAATGTAGTTTAAACTCCAGGCATAAGCAACATCCTCCCTTCCCTAGGCCACTCTCAATAAAGACACTGTATTTGGGGGAGTACTTGAAGCAGAGAGGGCAGCGCAGAGCGGGACCAGGCTGTGGAGACCTGGGGTCAGGGTGAATGGAGCCCAGGCGTGCCAGTGAGCCTCCGAGTCTTAATCCACAGCCATTGCTACAGCAAGGGTAGCAGCAGCCCTGGTTGGGGGCTTCCGCGTGTCAGGCTGTGTGCACCTCCTCAATTCTCATCACTACCCTTGAATGAAAGGGCTATTATGAACCCATTTTCGAGCTGAGGGAGCTGAGACCTTGAGAAGATGAGGAATTGTCCTGAGCTCACAGCTTGGGTCTAAATCCCAGGCCTGTGGCTGCCTCCAGACCCTCCTGCTGGTGTCCATTTGTGCAGCTTGGAGGGCTCATCTCCACAACCACCTGGGAGGAAGGGGCTGATGGAAGAAGTGTCCTCACCTACAGATGAAGAAAGGGCCCAGAGAGGGGAGGCAGCTTGCCCAAAGTCACACAGCAGGGAAGTGGTGGAGTCAGAATGGGAAGCCCTGTGGGCCTGACTCCCCTCCCTCCAGGGCTCCCTCCCCTGTTCCCCCTCCCGACCTTTCCAGGGAAAGTGCAGAAACAAGACTGGGGGCCTCTCCTCCCCACAAGCAACAGCCTGGGCAATGGGGGAGCCTCTGTCCCTCCTGCCTGGTGGCCAAGTCCCTTCTAGGTCTACAGCATGCCCCACCTTCTCCCCTCTGAGTCCCAGGGCTCTTACTTCCTGAATGTGGCTGCTTTAATTACTACCTTCAAGGAAAGAATCAGGAGGTAAACACAAAGCCTGCTGCTGGTAATGAAAAGCATCCCACCTCCCTTACATGCAAATGGAGGTCCTGCTCTGCAGCCCCTGCAATAGCCTGTGATGGCCTCCATCAGGGCTGAACAGCTGCCCACACCATGCACCTCCCTGACCTGCAGGTGCCAGGGCCAACCAGGGCTGCCACATCATTTAAAGTAAATAGGCAGGTCCAGGTCTCTGGGGCCAAATGGCCTGGTACAGGCTGGTGCCACAGAGGTGCCTAGAGCATCGACAGCACTAGGATGCTGGGAGACACAGGCCTGGGACTCCCTTTAGCCCTTGCATGGCACCTGGGCCCGGCCCAGCCTGGGTGCCATCAGGCCCACAAAGGTGGGCAGCAGGGGACACTGCTGGGGATTGGGGCGCCGCTTGGGAGGCCCTTCTCCAGTGCTATCTGGATATCTGCAGCTGCCAGGCCTGAACCGGGTGCTCTTTCCCTTGGCTGGTCCATCCCCAGCCCCTCTGCTTTGATTATGGAATTTGGTCTCCCCAGGGCCCAGGTGCTCAGGCCCCAGGTTCCTCCTGGACTATGCTGGTGAACAGTTGTCCAGCCCTAAAGCCAGCCCCAAAACTGGGCCCAGCCTAGCCTGCCCCACTCCACCCCTCAGGAATAAGACACAGAACAAGGACAGGAAGAACCTCCTTTCACCCACACGCTTCCCCTAGAGCAGTAGCTGCGTGGACAGTGGAGTGTGTGGGTGCCCACCAGGAGGTGTGCAGGCTTGGGAGGTGAGTCTGCCTCCCCTTCCACCACTAACTAAATGTGAGGCTTAAGTCAGGTTACCCAACCTCTCTGAATCCCAGGTTCCTCACCTCTAAATAATACCTTTTTTGTAACCCAGTTTTCCCCGTGATAAACTACGAAAAGCACTTACACATTCATCTTCTTCTAAGCCTGGGGAAGTCAGGGGTCATGTCTGTATTTTGCCGCTGTTCCCAGTGCTCAGCTTAGAGTAGGACCTCAGCAGATGTACGTTAAATAAGTGAATGGTCAAGACATCTCTGCCAGCCTCAGCTCTCAGCCCTGCTGGAACTGAAGGGCACCAGCCCAAAACGCCAAGCCATGCGCTTGCACATCCAAGTGCCAGAGGCCCTGGAGTCCAGCCTCCCCTCCCCAACCCCTCCTCTTGAATGCTCACAGGTCACCTGCATAAGCCCATCCTCAGCAATATTTTCCAGGAAGTGAGACTAAGTTTGAGCGGGATCATGGAGCCAATGTGCCAAGTCTTGCTCCATCTCCATCCTTCTCTGATCCAGGTTCAAGCTGATGACACCACCCAGGCCAGGAAGTGTGGGAGCAGCTCATGTCCTGCCACTGGAATGCATTCTGGAACTCACTGTGTAGCCAGAGCCGGGAGCACACCTGTCAGAGGGTAGCCCTGGGCCCTGGCAACCAACTGAACCTGCCCATCCCTCTCTGGACTCACTCCTTGCTGTACAACCTGCATTTCTATCCTGGTACTCTTTCAGAACACCCTGCCCTCCCATGCCCTGTGGGCCTCACTCTGTCCATCTCTTCCCCTCTGGGAAGGTCCTGGGGCTCATTCCTCAGCTGATGGGGTCTATGAGAGAGAAGGCAGAGGCAGGGGTGGGAGAGGCAGGGGTGTTGAGGTGAGAGCACAACCCTTCCCACCTCTATTCTCCAAGGCAAAACAATCACCCCTTAGAGAACGTAAGAGAGTGAGTCAGACAACAGAGCTGGAGTGGGGAACAGAGCAGAGATGTGCCGCATCACAGAGCAGAGAAAAAGACCCAAGGTGTAATGAGCTCAGCTGCACCCAGGGCCCCCTCCTCGCCCCCCTGTCTCAATGCATAGCAGACCTTTATTTCCTTCATAGTTCATGCTTCAAGTGGATTGCTTTTCTTCTCTTGACAAGAGTGTAATTCATTTAAGGTTCTTGGATGGTTATTTTATTTCTCCCAGGTATATTCTATATGAGAAAATCAATTCCAAGAAATTATTAGATCCATTAACAAGTGAAAAGCAGCCCAGAGTTGGAGGAAAGGGCTTTAGACCAAGACCAGGAGAGGACAGAAAGGAGACTCTCACCGGGCTGTTTTAGGAGGAGTCCTGAAGCAGAATTCACATCCAGGGTTTGGAAGTCTTCAAAACTGACGTTAAAGTGCATCTTGGAGTCCAAAGAAGGTGATTAAGAACTCCGCAGAGCCACAAATCAGCCCCGTGCAGTGGATGGAGAAGAGTCCCTGGACTCAGCCCTGAAGCTGCATAGCTCCCTGAAAGGCTGTGAGTGGGTTAGTGAACAGCCTTTTTGTTCCCATGTCCCCTTTCAATGTCAACGTCAGGCACTGCACAGCTGCTTGGGCAGTAGGGAAGGAAGAAATACTTCTTAGTACTGTTCTATTCCGTGGGCCGGGCAGGGCAGGAGAATCTGATCCAGGGGGGACCTTTCAGGAGGCAGATCGGGGGGCTGAGGGAGGATGGGAAGGAGAGGGACAGTGACTCCTTACATCCCAACAGCAGAGTCAGGTTACAGAAGGGCCAAGGGGTTAGGTGACCGCCAATGAGGCTCCAGCTGGGTCTTTCAGAGAGGTCTCCAAAGCCCAGTGCTCGTCCTGTAATGGCCACCGTGAGGGCTGAAGGGTTAACCGTGAAGCTCAAAGTCCCAGAGGCCTCTCCCTGCCTTCCCACCCCGTGATGAATTCAGTTCAGCAAAGCAATATTTATGCTGGAAACGTAATCATTTCTCATAATAAAGGAAGTGAAAAATAAATTGAAAGTGTCAAATACCGCATTAGGAGGGGTGAGCTAGTGAGGCGGAGGGGCGACTCCCTGGCCTTCGCATCAGGTGATTTCACAGACCTGAGGATTTAGGCATGTTTCTGTCTCCATAATTATATGATCAAGAACCAAGGTGATGAGGCCACACGCATAGGGGCAGCGGTGTGCTGGAGCTGGTGAATGAATGCTCAGGAACTCTGCCAGCCAGTTGTTAAACACAGACAATATTAGCAATTAAATAATGTTAACTTACAATGAAATAAATTACATGAAAAACAAAGACAATCGTTTTCTGAATGCAAAACAAAACAAACAAACAAACAAACAAATCCAAAGGTAAGACACACTCAAAACTCATCAATTTCTAATTATGTCATAATATTTTACTCCTGTGTATGCTTGTGAGATGATTTACTCACATTGCATGTGTATGGTAGGAATACTAAATAATGACGTGTTACTCCGAGTCTCTCTCAAACGTCACATTCAGTGACATAGCATTGGTCATCTGAAGCTGGCCATGGTGGGAGTATTTATACCACAGAGAGTGGTGGATACCACATATTGGGGTCCAATCAGGAGACAGAAATCACAAAAGCAATTGGAACAGGGAAAACTTGAAGAATATTAACTAGTAAAAGATGACTAACTACTAAAAGAAATAAAACAGGATGCTAATACATGTAGAAATAGAAAACATAGAGCGAGCCCCCTCTAGGGCCAAAGAGTCCCCCAGGAAGGATTAATGTTGGAAGAGAGTCACTTTGTTCAAGGTCAAGATTCAGCATTGTTGGAAATGGTATGGCTGTGGCCCAGTGGATAAAGGAGACATTCCCTGGGATGCCACAAACTAGAAATGGTCCTTAGTCAGTGGCCCAGTGCTAGTGACTAGAAAGCCACCCTCTGGGTGATGGCAAAGCTCACTGGAAGGTGAGAGCCACCAGGTACTCTAATGCCACCAGCAGTCTTGTCACAGGAGCAAGAAGTGAAGAAACCCAGAACCCGGACCAGAAGTCCCATCCTCTTCTATAGCCTTGCAGTGTCTCCCCAGCACCCGCTACTGACAGTGTGTAACTGTCAGGCCTCCAAGTCCAAGCCTGGCCATTATAGCCTTGGTGACCTGCACGTACACCTCCTGGTCTTCTCCAGGAGCCAGAAAGTCTGAAGCAACCAGAGGCCCACGAAGAGAAATGAAACAACTAGTTCCTGCTTCGACTGATTGCTCTCCCACTGCAAACTTCAACCATTGTTCCTGCTCAGCCTTGCAAAAATTTCCTCCCTAGACATTAGGTTTCTCAAGACCTCCTCCCCTGTAACTATGTAATTTACCGCACCCTCCCCTCTACTTGCAACCGATAACCCCCACCCTTATGATCATGCCTATTTGTAATAGATGACCCCTACCCTTGTGACCATGCATCCCATGATGCCCTTCCCCTCCCTAAAACAGATTACCACCTTTAACTGACCATTTGCCCCAACCTACAGAACACTCCCCTTTCCTTTTCCCCTTGCCTCACTCCCTTCTCGGACTTGGCCCTCTTGCACCAAAGTGCTAAATAAAATGGCCTCGTTGCCCACACGAAGCCTGCCTGGTGGTCTCTTTACCTGAGCAACACACCTGACAACAGCACTACATCACCTGGCATAGAAGAAATGTGTATAGGGTCCAGCTTCAGTATCAGAAAGCAAGGTAAAGGAGAGTAAAATTTGAGCTAAGAGGCAATAAATTGATAGTGGGCATGCTCCCCTAATTCTCAGAGCACTCATAGAGAGACCTTTTCTAAAGAAATCAAGTGCTGGAAGTGGGCAAAGGTACAAGACCTCATCTGATGATAGAATCCTCTCCGTAAAAATAAAACATCAGCTCCCAGCCAGGCATGCATGTAGTATATTATATATACTATCTCATTTAATTCTCACAGTAACCCAAAGAGGTAGGTAACTTTATAATCCCAATTTTTCAAATGAGAGACTGCGTCAGAGAGAGGTGAAATTGTTTGTTCTAAAAAAAACATGACAGCTGTCATTCCAATCCAGTTTGTCCTGGTATTATGACCCCCACTAGGTAGTTATCTAATCACTACTTGCATATCCGTGGGGGGCAGTTTATTGTCTCTGGAGGTAGCTCAGTCCATCTCTGGACAGATTTGACTGTTGAAATACCTTCTTTTGGCCCACATTGAGGGCATGCACTCCCGCTTCCACATGACAGTTCTTTCTGTATTTGAAAGTATTTTGGCCAGTCAAGGTGCCCCACCTCTGTAATCCCAGCACTTTGGGAGGCCCAGTCGGGAGAATCATTTGAGGTCAGGGGTTCGAGACCAGCCTGGCCAACATGGTAAAACCCCGTCTCTACTAAAAGTTCAAAAAAATTAGCCAGGCGTGGTGATGGGCATCTGTAATCCCAGCTGCTGGGAGGCTGAGGCAGGAGAATCACTTGAACTCAGGAGGCGGAGGTTGCAGTGAGCTGAGATCGAGCCACTGCCCTCCAGTCTGGGTGGCAGAGCAAGATGCTGTCTCAAAAAAAAAAAAAAGAAAGAAAATATTTCTTTTGTCTCTCCAAGGTTCTCCCTTCTGCAGGTGCAGCAGCCCTGCTTCCTCCAGCATTCTGCATCACATCACCCCTTCATCAAGTTGGTGATTGTACTTTTCTGACCAAAGATGCAGTCCCCTAGGGATGACCTTCCCAGGGCAGGGCCCCATTTCCTGCCTCTGCCTGTCCCAACAATCTAGCAAAGCAAGTCAAGTCAGATAATTTCTCTCTGGGCCTGGGTTTTCCTACTCTGTAATTCTAGGGCAAAAGAAAAATATGTCCAACTGGGTTTCTGTGACGGTCCACAAAATTACATATGAGCAAGTGCCCAATGTAGTGCTTGACTCAATAAAGATTGGAAGAAACTAGATATTTGGAGAAAATCAGGGAATTATTCCCAACCCCATTGTGGGACAGAGCAGAAAATAGAATCAGAGGTTCCTGACACCTAAGCCTGACTTCTCTCATTTTAGAGGCAAAAGATAAGTATCCAGAGTGAGTCAGGAGTATATCCACAGGGACAGCCATGCCTGGATCAGCCCTGTTCCCTCTGTGTCTTTTTCTCCTCTCCCTCCCGCCTCTGATGATCCCACATCCTGCAGTAGCTGAGCCAATCTGCGGGAGCCCTGATGGAGGGTGGGGCCCTCTGAGGACTGCTGCGCATTCCCAGTAATGACGTTCATTAGTCTGTCTGACTTCAATACCGTTCTCAGGTTAATACGTTTAACTTAATGAGGCTTTTATTTCCTGTTAGAAAAGTCCTGAAGAAGCATGCTTGCTCCTGATGAACTCAGCTGATGAATAGATTAATGCTGGGCTTGAAATAGTTGATTAAGAAAATGAATCTAAGTGACTTCATCATCAGATACAGGCTGTACTTAAATTAATTTGTGTTAAACCACTTAGGGGAAGAAACAGGAAGAAAATAATTCTTTGTGATTTGTCTTCCATTTGCCCGTTTGTTTTTCTCCCCTTCCCCACCCACATCCCAATATCGGAGGATATGGAAATACCAAGGACCAGCATGTGATGAATTGGGAAAAAGTGTCTACAATTAAGCAACCAGAGAGACCAGAAGAGAAGGAGGAGCCCTTGTGTGGCACCCGAGGCCACGGTGAGGTATTCACATAGCTTCGAGGCTGGCTGGCCCCTCTCTGGCATTTAAAAGCTCTGTGGGGGTTGCTATTGCAGCTCCAGTGCTCAGCACCTACTGCACACAAATAGGTATTTGTCGAATAAGTGAAGTAGAAACTCGCCAAACAGTAGCTCTATTGTTATTCATGGAATCACATGAGATCAAAAGTGAGAAGATGCCTGATGTCCCAGGCACATCTGGTGGGTGAGCCCAAGTTCAGTGACCCCTGACCCAAAGACCACAGATGACCCAAAGGCCGATATTCTTTGATAACTTGACCAGGAGCTCCTCTCCCCTCAATCTCCCCACGGGCACCTGAAGTCACTGCCAGCCCCGAGTGACGCCAGCCAGCGCGCACTTTCCTTCCTCCTGGGAGCGCTGGGGCCACATCAATTCAGTGCCTGCCTCTGCCTAGAAGTCAGAGAAAAGGGATGCGGTTGTCACTCTTTTCGTTTCCATCCTGCCTGTTTAATAATCAACATTCCCTCTGAGGGCGAGTTCAGCCCCAAATGTAAACAATGGAGTATGTGTGTGAACAATGGAGGAGTGGTGGTGGGGCGGGGGGTCTGCAGTGGAAAAAGCCTGAGCTTAACAGGAAGCAGGAAAGGTCTTGCATCTCAGCTCTGCCACCTGCCAGCTGTAGTAGTTGTTTATTGCTGCATAACAAATTGTTCCCAATTGAACAGCTTCAAACAACACCTATTTATCATCTCATGGCTTCTGTAGGTGAGAAGTTTGGACACGGCTTACCTGGGCTCTCTGCTCAGGATCTCAGGGGGTTGAAATCGAGGTGCCTTCCAAGCCCTGTTCTCATTTGTTGGCCCAACTAGGGAAAGATCTGCTTCCAATTTTATTCAGGTTGCGGACAGAATTCATTTCCTCATGATTATAAAATGCAAGGCAGTTTGCTTCAAAGCCAGTGGTGAAGAGAGAGTCTCTACAGCTCTCCATGTCTGACCTTCTTTAAGAGGACTCATGTGATTTAACCTGGCCCACCCAGCATAGCCTCCCCTTTCACTGATTTAAAGTCCGCTCATCAAGAGCTTTGATCACATCTGCAAAATCCCTTCACCTTGACCATATTCAGTTAGTAAAGGAAGTGATACATCCTGTCCACACTCAAGGAAAAGGGATCATTCAAGGCTGTGAATTATTAGGGGTGCCCACCATACCAACTGAGAGATTATGGGAAAGTCTCTGCCTGTGAGGCTACCTATCCTCAGTTGTAAATGATGATCACGCTGCCTTATTCAGGATTTGTAAAGTAATTAAATGAAATCATACATATATACAGGTAGGACAGCCCAGAGGGCACTCACAGAGAGTGTTAAATTGAGTTGAAAGATAAAGGAGGTGCTGTCACTAGGGACATGTAGAATTTTCCCTTCCCCCCTCCTCCTCAAATCTGTCTTCTCTCATTGCTACGGATGTGTTCTCTGATTCTATGTGGTTCCCATCTGGATTTTGACTCTGGAATTCTCCTGGCTTCCTGTCTTAGTCCACTTGTGCAGCTATGTTTAAAAGCCTGAGACTAGGTGATTTATAGGCAATAGAAATTTATTCCTCACAGTTTTGAAGGCTGGAAGTCCACGATCAAGGTGCCTGCAGGTTGAGTGTCTGTGAGGTCCCAGTCTCTGTTCCCAAGATGGCTCTTTGCTGCTGTGTCCTTACATAGTGGAAGGCAGAGGGCAAAGATGACCCCAGATACGTCCCTCCAGACCTTTCATGGGGCACTAATCCATTCTCAAAGAGCCCACCTCTTAATAACACCAAAAAGGAGGTTAAGTTCCAACATGAATTTTGGAGGAGACACATTCAAACCATAGCACTTCCTTCCCAGCTCCCCCACATTCCTGGTAGTTCAGCCAACTTGCTGCATCTGCTCCATCAGGCCTGACAGCCAGCCCCTCTGGGGTCATACATAACAACCCCACCATGGCTCCCGAGTGTACCTCTTCCCTAATTTACCCAGTGCCTATTGGGTGAAGGTCTCTGCTGGTTCTCAGCACCCTGGAAAGCGAGCCTGATTATCCTCCTCCTCCTCCTCCAGTGGAGATGGCACGGTCAACAGAGGCTTTGGTGTCTTTTATGCTGCACACCTAGGATGGACATGGCCTCAGGCCCTCAGCAGGAAGCCAGATCCATCAGGCCACCCACCTGACATTTGCAGTATCCTGTAGATCTTTGTGCTGTTGTCCTGACTCCAAAGGTGCCTGTCATCTGTGGTTCCCAAGACTGGGGAAAAGAGCAGGATGGGGAATTGGAGGGGGCAGGAAGATTGATTCTAGGAGGGAGGGAGGCATTTTCTGAAGCCAATTCTGTCTTATTCCCCTTGGCCTTAAATGCACTGGGTAGGGCCAGTCCCTTGCTCTTCTCCAGCATCATTGACAGGGGCCACAGAGCCTTTGGTCCCTCACCCAACTTTTGTGTCCTGACTTTTACTACTCAAAAACTAATAGACTCATTCAGGGATTACCTCATTGAGCGGTCCTGCTCCTCTTCTTATAGGTGAAGATCCAAGATTTTGTTTAATACTGCATTCCCCATGCTTGAAGAACTCCGTTTAATATTTCTAAGTCTCTGTTGACAACCTATTTCTTCATTTGTTGTTTCCCTGAGAAAGTTTTGCTTTCTACTGCATTTTTGAAAGCTGTTTATTCTGGTATAGAATTCTGGGTTGACAGTTTTTTGTTTTTCTTTCAGCACTTCAAAGATGCTACTCCATGGTCTTCTAGCGTGTGTGGGTTCTGATGAGGAGTCTACTGTCATTCTCTTCTTTGTTTATCTCTGTATAATGATACTTCTTTTCTCTGTCTGTCTTCGAGATGTTTTCTTTGCCATTTTTTTCTCCAGCATGAATATGATTTGCCTAGTATATATGTGCGTATGTGGGTTGGGGAGTGGCAGGAGCTATTTCTTCTGCCTGATGGTCTTTGAGAATCATGGGTATGTGGCTTTTTTGTCTCATTGATTTTGGGAAATTCTTGGCCATTATTTTTCACATGCTCTTTCTGCCATGTTTTCACTCTCATCTCCTTCTGCAACTCTCAATTCCACGTATGTTAGACTGTTGGATATTGTCCCATTGCTCTTGGATGCTCCTATTTTTTTTCCTTCTCTTTTTCTTCACTCTTTTTTCTCTTTGTGGTTCAGTTTGGGTAATTCCTATCAATATATCTTCATGTTCCCTAGTCCTTTCCTTAGCTGTTCCAGTTCTGCAGAGGGCCTCTGGAAGGAAGGCATTTTTCGTCTGAGCATGAATGCTATCCTTTAACATATTAATCTTAGTTACTTTAAAGTCCCTGTCAGATAGAACCAGCCTCACATCTGGTTCTGATGATTCCCGTGTGCCTTAAAGACCCCATGATGTTTTTGTTGAAAGCTGGACCTTTTGGCTCAGGCAGTAGAGATGGAGGAACATGGTTGTTATGCCTGGAATCGGACACCCTTCCTAGTGTTTTAGTGACAGGTTTGAGTTACTGCAGTCAGAAGTTGGGCTGAGTGTGAGATTTGTTCTTATTCTGTTTATCCTCAGTGCACCACAAGCTTCCAATTCCTGTTGTGAGGCCCGTGTTCAGGGTGGAGATTAGGTGGCCAGCACCATGTCTGTCTGGAGCTGTGCATGAGGCCATCCTTTTGCACTGGACCCCAGATGTTCCCCTCCCTGCAGCATTCTGCACATGCTCCTTGCATGGAGCTTGTTAGCTTGGTTGGGGGTGTGGAGCCACTGGGTGTATTTGCTGTTGTTCTGATTAAGCCTGTCTTAGTCAAACCATGTTTCCCTGCATTTCAGGGTGCGGCCTTCTTAACTCTCCTATGCCTCCCCCTGGGTAGTTCTGGGCCCAGTGAGTGCCCCTTTCCCCTTCCTCAGGAAGAAAGATCCCCTTCTTTCCTTCCCCTCAGCTGAAATGAGCTTTCACCAGTGCCTGAGGGACAGTAGTGCTTATTCCCATTTTCTACGTAGATAAGAGAAGGCCCGCCTGAGTACAATTTCTTGCAGCTCCTCCTTGTCCCAACTGTAACAGACACTTTCTTATGCCTCTTTCTGACATTTCCTGTGAGCATCCCCTGGGTTCTAGAAAGAGCCTGAAAGTTGGCACAGACTCCCGAGTTTGGGGGCGTCACACCGTCCAGCCAGCCTGCACTTGACCTTCGCTAACTTTTTAATTATTCCAGCTGAACTCTTCCAACTAGCTTCTGATGCATGTACCTGTGAAAGGAAAATAAATCTCGGGACCCCCAAATCATGAAGCCAAAAGGAAAAGGCAAGCTGGGAACTGCTTGGCCAAACCTGTCTCCATTCTATTCCAAAAGAAGATAGCTATTAGGATAACAACAACAACAGCAAAAACTATATGCCTGCCTCACAATTTGTGGAAAAAGGACAGACAGAACTCAGTCATTCCTCTGCTCACCGAGATAAATGCATATCTGATTGCCTCCTTTGGAAAGGCTAATCAGAAACTCAAAGGAATACAACTATTTGCCTCTTATCTCCCTATGACCTGGAAACCTCCTCCCCGCTTCCAGTTTTCCTGCCTTTCCAGACTGAACCAATGTACATCTTACGTATATTGATCGATGCCTCATGCCTCTCTAAAATGTGTGAAACCACCCTGTGCCTGAGCACCTTGGGCACATGTTGTCAGGGCCTCCTGAGGCTGTGTCAGGGGCGCGTCCTTAGTCTTGGTGAAATAAACTTCCTAAATTGATGGAGACTTGTCTCAGATACTCTTTGGTTCACATGGCCCAGGTGAGGGAGTATTTCTGTCTCCTTTCTCCCTGCAGCCTTCAATCTCTCCTCAGATTTGGGGCCAGCTGTTTACCCCTTGACTTTACTTCTTTGATGGGTTTGAAAAAAAATTAAAGTCATGAATTGGAAGTTCGTTTGGCTCTTTTTTACTTAAAGGTGAGCTCGTGTTTCAGGTTGAGAGAATTTGTAACTTCAAGTGCACAGCCTCATTTTTATATCCTTTTCAACCAGGGTTTGCAGAAGTCCTATCGGTGTGAGTCACCTGGATTCTTCTCAGAGGAGACAGGGTTCCCAGGCTTCCTCGGTACGGTGGTCCCACGGGAAGGACCAACAGCAGGAGGCCTGGGTTCAAGTCCCAACTCTGGCCCTGACTCACCAAGTGAATTTGGGCAATACCCTGGCCTACCCTGGGCTTCAGTTTTCTCTATAAAACAAAACAAAAAAAAATGGATTCAATTATTTCCAGCACCTCTTACAACTGGATATTATTCTATGTTTATAGCTGCAACATGCCCTCACCTGCCTGGAAATAACACACTTGATTCACTAAGAGAATTCTGCAGAGGCCCTACTATGTACCAGGCACTGTGATGGATGGATGGGAACCCCACCAAGTTATACTCTCCATCCCAGGGGGAAGGGAGCTACAGGGAGTAGTGACTTTAATATGGTGGGCAGATGGCCGGAGCAAGGTCAGCTCCAAGCGTGTCCATTTCAGGTATTCTGGAGAGCTCTCCGGGAGGCTGGGCACACCTTCTCTGTGGCCTCAAGACCCATGCCCTCACTTGGGCAAGCTGTCCACTCCCTGGGGCTGTTGCCTGGTCTGTGAAATCCAGATCTCCAGTCAAACGCTGGAAGAGGCTTTCCCAGGCCCCCAACCTAAGCAGCCATGGAGTCCTGCCTTCCTTTCTTCATAGCACCTCTCACTCTTTCACAACTACTTATCTGTTTACTTGCTTTTTATCTGAATGCTGTTAATCCTATTCACACCAAATGTGAATCTTCAGTTCATTCATATAATACGTGTTTATGTCTCAGTCAATGTTCTAGGAACTGGGTTTTTAGCAGTGAACAAAATGATCATCATCACCACCCATCTAGAGCTTACATTCTTGGAATGGCAGCCAATAAATAAGGTAAATAAAATATTCAGAATATGCCAAATAGCGACAGTGGAAAGTGACGAGGAGACATCAGGCCGAGAGGAGAGCTAAAGAGTGTCAGGAGGTTGGGGTGCAGTTTTATACAGGTGATCAGGAAAGGGCCACTGAGAAGGACTCTCTTGGAGGCAGCCCCGAAGGCTGGGAGCCATGAGGACATCTGGGGTGGGCAGCCCAGGCAACAGGAGCCACACGTGCAGAGTCCCAGAGGTGAGAGGGAGCCTGGCATGCTCGAGGGTCAACAGGGAGGCCCAAGTGGCTGAGGCAGAGCAAAGGTGGGTCGGGGGAGGTCAGAGAGGTCACAAGGTCTGGAACCAAGGAAAGACTCAGGCTTTAATCTTGAGAGCAAGGAAGGAAGTGGTTGCAGGGGCATTTTTAAAGGCTCTCTCCTGCTGCCAGGTGGAGAGGAGACCACAGGGGCAAGAGTGGAATTGAATCGGGGAAATGATTGAGTATCTCCTGCAATCATCCCAGCAGTGGGTGACAGTGGGTGGAATCAGGGTGGGAGCAGGAGGGTTAGAGATGATGAATTAAAAAGCACCTGACACAGTGCTGGCACACAGTAGGCCTTCAGGCAGTGGTATCTGTGATGATCCATATATGGAAAGTCCTAGGAGCCCTGAGTTGGAAACTCCCACTTGCCCCACCTGACCTGAGTTCATTTCTCTCAAGGAGATGGAAAAACAAGTCCATGGGCTGCAAAGAGAAATGACCCTTAAGGCTGAGCTGGGAGGAAGTCTCCTGCACAGGAGAAAGACGAGAGGGCAGGATTTTAACAGTGATGAAATGTTAACATTTCACATGTTCAACACAAGCTTAAATTACATCCATTCAGATCATTTCTGAGGGAAAGGTAACCTTTAAAAGCTATTTTCTTTTTCATGGTAAAAAAGATATATAAAAAAAGGTTAGGCAGCAAACTACGTATGTGGTAACTTGAATTTTCTCAAATGAACCCCTTTCTTCCTGTAATATGTTCATTTGATGGGACTTTGAACTAGATGCAATGCCACATCCATACAGAAGACAGACCACGTGTTTTCTTTTGGAGAGAAACTGACAGCCACTTTAGGTTTTTAAAATACAGCTTTTAAGCCGTGGAAGTAATTCCAAAAAGAAAGCAAACAAACGAAAAGCAGCCTCAGGGCAAATTAGCCTCCAGCTGTGGAAATCCAGGTTGCTGCCTGTCAGCTTTTGATCTTGGATAGAGTATTTGGCAAGCACTGCAAGTGAGATTGAAGAAGACCCCAGGGAGCTGCGGGGCAGAGGCTGCAGAGACCCCAGGGGTGCTGGGCCAGGACTCCTGGGGAGCCGTGCCACAACCAGCTGGGGCACCTTGAACTCACTGTCTCGCTTTGTGCCTCAGTTTCCCCAGTGTATAGAACAATGGGGTTGGACTCATCATTCCCTGAGAGTCCTTCCAGGTTTGCATTTTTAAATTAGTCAAAGCTCAAGGACAATAATGAGGGGCAGTGCAGGGAAATGGAATCCTGGTGAGTTGGGGATTATGCAATCTAAGGAATGGAAGTGAGGAAATACGCCATCCTGTCTTTCCCACGTGAAAATGGCAATGCCTCAGTCCCGTGTAAATGGAAAGATTGAAGTTTGCTAAACACCTTTCCACTCCTTTAATCCTCCCCATCATTCAGGAGGTGGGTCTTTTCACCCAAGTCATAACTGCAGAACCCAAGACTCAGAGAGGTGATGGGACCCGTCGGAGGTCACCCAGGATGGGGACTGCAGGTCTCCCGGCTCCAGAAGACATGTTCTCTCCCTATTCCAGAAGCCTAAGTGCTGAGTCCTTGAAACACAAAACGAGGGACCTGAGGCTGCTCTGCCCCTTTCTGAAGAGGCCCCCAAGGCTGAGGCTGCGGGGAGCTGCAGTGTGGGCTTGCAGGGAGCTGGCATTGCTCTCCCAGGGCCTGTTGCAGTCAGCTGCTTGGGCCTGAGACCACAGTGAGGCATCTCATTCTTTTTTCTGGGTCTAGGCAGGGGCTCTATGGAGATGAGGTCTTCAAGGCCAACACCTGTGTGGCTGGCTGCTGGGAGAATCACCACCCACAACCCCTCTAACCCTGGGAGCAGGGACCCCGAGAGAGGGGCAGGCCCGCCTATAGAAGGTGGACCCCAGCCCACAGGCCGGGGAGGAATAGGGACACGCACCACCTCAGGTCACCTTTGGTGTTTGCCTCTTCCAGATCCACTCACACTGACCCACTGTAGCCTGATCCCAGGGTCCGGAGCTTGGTGTCTTGCACACACAGGGTGCGCACGGGAGCTGAAGCAGCCCGGCCAGGCAGCGAAGATCAAGCTGGCTGTTTTTGGAGCCCAAAACCAATTTCGAAATAAAACATGTCATCAATAATTAATGACCAAATCCTTCCTTTGGGACCTCACCATTTCTTGTGCAGGGTGGGGAGGTGCAGCGTGAGATGGAAACCATGGAAAAGGGCAGTTGGCTTGCTGTGGCCCCAGGCGAGGTTTGTGGAGGTGAGAATCACCCCAGGTCTTCTGCTCCCTGCCCAGGCCCATTCTAGCCAATCTCTCTTTCTAACTGCCATATGTCTCCTCAGCTCAAACTCAACATGTCCAAAACTCCACCTGTTAAAAACTTAGCTCATCATCCTTCCACTCCAGGCTGCCCCTTGGCTGTATCCCAAGCCACCAAGATTGACACCACAGCCTTTTCAGTCACGTGGGCTTGGAGGTTCAGCATCCCCATAAAATTCAGTTCCATTTACAAGTCACTGACTAGATGCCATAGCCATTGCTAATCTCCCAACTGTCCTCTGAGATGTGCCTTCTTACCCACATTTTATAGTTATGGCAGACGCTACCGATGTCCCAGGCACAGCCCTGGCCCACCCTATTAGTCCAGGCATTCTAAGGATCAGCTCCTGCAATTCATGACCTGAAGGCTTTCTTGAGCTTTCTAAGCTGACTCTGATCTCCTATGGTGCAGATCAGAAGGGCCAGGGTATTAACACTCCTGGCAATAATAGCCTTCAATCAGGGGCCAGTAGGAACTGGGGTGTAAAAGCCCTGTTCCCTTGATCTTCAGGCAGGATCACTCTGAGGCATATGTTCTGGGTCCCAGACTATCCTCGGCAGAATTAAGCCCCACGTACCCACAGGATGGGGAGGCAGCCAGGCCAGACCAGGCCCGGGAGACAACATCCAGAGTGGCCTGAGGAAGTGTCTCCAGGACAGAAAGGCAGGACCAAGGCTGGAAGGTGCCAATGGCAGGACCAGGGGGAAGGGAGATCTGCACCAAAACCCTGGACAGGGGCAACATCTCGGAAGGAGGACGGAGGAGCTAGGCCAGGGGGACCGGAGAGACACCAAGTGCAATGCAAGGTCATGGGGAGTATGGGTAGCTCAGGGGCAAGTCCGTGGGCAAAGATGAATCCCACACAGTGGAGCAATCATTCTGGAAAGCCGTCAGTATCTGCTAAAGCTCAGCTTCTGCATGACCTTCACCCAGCAGCTCCACCCCTCGGTAAATGCCCCACAAGAATGCTTTCATCCGCTCATCGAAACAATGTTCATAATGAGATTGTCCATAATTCCATCTAGGATAAATAAGTAGTTGTATTTTCATAGCAGATAATTCTACCAACCAATTAGAATAAAGAACATACAACCTAATTCAACGGCAGGGCTTCGTATCAGGAACATGGAGCTGCTCGAAGGGACTGCACGTGTAGGAGCATAGACAGTGTGAGTCTGCTTGTTCAGAGTTCTGAACAAGGCTGGGTGGGGTGGCTCAGGCCTGCAATCCCAGCACTTTGGGAGGCTGAGGAGGGCGGATCACTTGAGGTCAGGAGCTCGAGATCAATGTGGTGAAATCCCGTCTCCACTAAAAATACAAAAAATTAGCTGGGCATGGTGGCACTCACCTGTAATCCTAGCTACTCAGGAGGCTGTAGCAGAAGAATCACTTGGACCCGAGAGGTGGAGGTCACAGTGAGCTGAGATCGCGCCACCACACTCCAGCCTGGGCAATAGAGCAAGACTCCATATCAAACAACAGCAGCAGCAAAGTTCTAGAAGAGGCATGGGAAGTCTACACTGTTAGAATTCAGGAGTGGTTACCCACAGAGGGTAGTGACCCAGGGAGAAGGCCCAGAGGGGCTTCTGAAGTACGGGAATGGCTGTTTGCAAAATTGTAAATTGTGTGCTTTTCTTGTTATACGGTATGTTGTCCTATAATAAAAAAGCTTACTTAAAAGGTCCTAGGGCCTTTCTTATCCAATGATCAAACGCCCAGAATGTGCAGGATGTACAGGTATGCAATCACATTGGAACAGACACACCCAACCCATGCTGTTACCAGCAATCTACGTTGAATGGTATATGAATGAATGAATGAACAAGTGTCTAAACTCATAAACAAGGAACACAAATGATGAATGAATGAGTGCATTTGGTAGTGAGTGAATGAATGAACCCATGAAATAAGGGATGACAAAATGCATTGCTGGTGACTACTGAGTGCCCAGTGGACAACAAAAGGAAGAATGAATGAATGAACGAAAGGACTAATGATGGAAGGAGGAGTGGAGGAAATACAGAGTGAAGGAAAGAAGAAATTAACACAAATACATGTGGTCAATGAATGCAGGAAATAATAATAAAGAAATAAACAAAAACTATTTGAAGAGGTGACTCCTAAGAGCCCGTAAGTGAAGAAGTGAGTGGATGATTGGACGCACGTGGAAAAGGATTCGGGTGCCCTGACAGATAGGAGGAGAAGGGAAGTCGAAGGGCAGCAAAGCCCCCAAAGTCCAAAGAAAGTGTCTCTACCCAGACATGCAGGCCAAGGCCCCGGCGACTCAGCACAGAAGTTCCCAAGGCGCCCTCATGTTGGCTGTAAAGGAATATTATTAAACAAACACCAGCTGAAGCTGCGGAGGACGCAGCTCAACAGGATTAACTCCAGTTCAGCGGAATTACCTACAGCCCCTGCAGGGCTGATGGTGGGTGGAGACTCGCCTGGAGGGGCTGGGGAGGATCCAGGTCCTTTGACAAGGACACCATGTGGCCCCGCTGTCCCTCGTGTGGACTGAACGCTCTGATTCGGGTCTGCATCTGTGATTCTGGGACTTCTTCCTGCTCCTACAAGTCTGCTTGCCTAAATAATCCAGCCCATTCAATTGTCTTCTTGCTCTAAGGCAGTGGAAACCGCACCTCCCTGGGTCCCACCTGCAGGGGATGAACAGCCCCTCGTCCCTCACCTGTGTCCCACCCTGCTGATGCTTCACTTCTCCGCCCTGTGCCCACTTCTTCCAGCTTGAGTGACAGTCACGCCTCCCCAGTCAGGCCTGATGGCAGTGGCCAGGCAGGGGTGTGGGAGACAGAGGAGGCCAGTCTAAGAGGGAGGAAGGAGCCAACCACAAGGGACCTGGATTTCCATGGAGAGGAGCATGGACTTCAGCCCGTGAGCAGCGAGGACAGGTGGAGAGAGCACGACAGTCAGCTCTGTGCAGCCAAACTTAGCGAATTCCACATCCAGGGTCCGGGAACCTGGAGGTAGCCCTGGTGGGCCCAGGGAATCATGTGACCATGAGTTACCTTGGGGGTCTAATCACCCCCAGTGATTCCAGGGCCAATACGTCTCCCTACTTTAGCTGACAGCTTTGGGCACAGAGATGCAGTGACTGCCCCCACCGGTCATCTCACAGGCTCTGTCCAGCAGGGCCATTCTGACTTGGACTCTCCCCGACTCTCTGCTCTCCCCTAGCAAGTCCAGCCTCAGGGGCCGCCCCAGCACGTCCCCCATGAACTGGATCAAGGGAACTCTGCTCACCTTCATCAACAGCCAAGGACACCCCAGGCCACCTCTGGATGTGGGAGCCACAGGGGACCCAGCTGCTCTTCTGTTTGCCACATTCTTCAAATTGTCCTTGATCATCACAAATTGCCCCTAAAGATAGAGGAAGTTATTTGTTTAAAAAGAGAGAGAGACAGAAATAGGCAGAGGTGGCTCCTATAAAATCAGATCAATTTCCTTCTACACAATTAAACACAGGCATTTAAAATGCTCTTTCCCACAAGGCACCAGCCCCTGTTACAGGGGATTATTTGAAAATGAAGGGACTGGAGGTTTCTGGGAATGTAGGGAGCAGAAGAACCAGGGGCTTCAGAGTCAAACAGATCTGGATTTGAGTCTCAGCCCCGCCCCGTCTTAGGGCAGGTTCACTTCTCCTCCCAAACCCGCCTTCCTCATTTCTAAAGTGATAGATGACAGCTCTCTTAGAGGGTTGTGGGGTGTGTTTAAGTCAGCTTTCCCAGCCTCGGCATTTTTGACATTTGGGGCTAGGTCATTCTTTCTGGGCGGGCTGCCCTGCATGTGTCGGGATACACGGCCTCTGCCCGCTAGATGCCAGCAGCACCCTCCCCCCAGCCCCTTCCCCAAGGGCCGCAGCCAAACATGGCTTCAGAAGCTGCTGAAATTTCCCTAAGGGGAAAAGGAACTCTGGTTGAGAACTGCCACTTTAAATGCAGGAATGTGAGTTAAAAGGTGCGGTTTCTGGGATATTTCAAACATTCAAAAACTGGTGGTTGTTCCTGAGACTGAGTGAAGGGTAAAGTAGAGGCTGCTGGGAGAGATGCTTCTCAACTTTTTGTCCTTTTGGGAATTTCCTGATAGACTGCTTGAGCCACCTAGATAATCTCTGATTCTGATAAACTAAAGCTTGGCTGCAGACAGCATTGCCATCAAAAGAAGGGAAAAAAAAGAAAAAAGACACTCACACAGTGATGTCCATAAAATTCACTTCCTACACAAGACCTTGGGAGCAGGGGGTTAAGGGCAGCTGCTCACCCAGCCTGTGGCCTCTGCACCAAGGACTGGACGGGCAGTGTCTCCCTGTGTCCCCACAACAGGTGCAAGAGGGCGTCATCCTCCCACCGTACACAATGAGGAAACTGAGGCCTGGAGCGGTGATGTCACTTCAATGACAGTTTTACTGAGCACCTACTGCCTGGGACCCAGCAGCGAATAAGACAGACTCCCTGCTCTCATGGAGCTGCTGTTGTCCTGGGGAGATGCAGATCATAAGAGTTGAGGACATAAAATATGTCAGACAGCAGTAAGTGCTGAGACACAAAGCTGGAAGTCAGGGGCCTCGTTTGTCCTGATGAAAAGCTTGCTCCTGTCCTCACACTATGAGGCCAGCACATCCAGTCCTTCTCAGAGCTGCTTTCTGCTGGGGAGGCTCCCGGCATGAAGAACACTGTGTGGGAATATGGGTGCATGGAGTAGGACTCGAGGACACTTCATTCATTCATTCATTCATTCATTCATCCATTCATTCATTCATTCATTCTCAGGGCCCAGCCCTGGGTATAAATCAGTGAAACCAGACAGACCAGCCGCCTCCCACAGCTCACACTCCAGCCAGAGCCTGAAGCCTACAAGTCAGCGCAGATCAGCAAGGTGACGCCAGCTCTTGGCTTCCCTAGGCCTCAGGCTCCTTGCCTGTGCAGCAGAGACAGCAGCGAACCCCAGCGTGCTAATAGCAGGAGCCACCACTCATTGACTGCATGGTCCGTGCTGGGAACACTGCTGAAGGCTCACACCTCATCTCTGCCCAGCCTCGTGACTGTCCTGTGCAGCACAAGGAACAGATGAGGAAACTGAGGCCCAGAGAGGTGACCTCAACTGGTCAAGGTCACAGGGTCGACAGGTAGCTTCAGGGTCAGAAGACTCCAGCTGTGTCCAGGCTCAGCCAGTCCCCAGCTGCGTGACCTCGGCAAGCCTCTCACCTCAAGGGCCTCAGTTTCCTCATCAGCAAAGTGAAGATGGCAGTGGTCTTTTCCTCACGTGGCTGTTGGGAGGGTTAAGTGAGATGGCTCGTGGGGTGCACTGAGGGCTGTGCCTGGCTCAGAGTCACACAATAGTGCCAGCAACCCGACCTCATGTGGTGCCTACTGAAATTGATCCTGACGATCACTCTCAAATGGAACGCGCTATTCTCTCCAGTTTACAGACGAGGAAATCAGGGTCAGAGGGATGATGTCATTAATTAAGTCATTTGCTCAGTGACACAGAGTCGTGAAAGGCAGAGCTCGGGATGCCACCTTCTTATTTCGTGCTGTCAATGGCAAGGATTTTTGTGTTGACTTTAGCTTTTATTCTCCGTGTGTGTGTTTCTGCTTGGCTCACTTCCTGATGCCCGAGCATATTGATCAGGTTTTGTCTATTCCCTTTTCCCTCTACTGGCCTGGAAATTACACATTCTATTCTCTTCTTTAATTGATCATCTTAAAAATCATAATAAGCACACTTGACTAACACAGTCTAAAATAAATCAATATCTCTCTCCTCCCTCGGAACCACTCAAAGTCTTTAGGATGCATTAACTCCGATCTCTCTCTCCACCTTGAAGGGCTCTGTGGGTCCACTTCCGCCATATTCCCACATTCCTTGGGGTTATTACTGCTGTTGCCGCTGTGTTTATGTGCTATGGTTAGCCCCAAATCGACCCATTGTTTGCTTCACTATTGCTGGTTTGATTCCTTCCTTGTTTCTTCATTCAATATTCTTTCTCCTGAGTGTTTTTTTTTTTATATTCAATCTCTTAACAAGGGCCTCTGAGTGTGTCTTTGCCTGAAAATGTCTTTCTTCCTCACTCAACTTGGCATGATCATTTATCTGGGTCTAGAATTCTACTTTGCTTATTTCATGTGACACTAAAAATACGATTCCCTGGCTTTCTGTCTTCTGTTGCCGTGAGAACCTGCTGCCCGCTTCTCGTTCCTTGGTAAGTAATCTGTCTTCTCTCTGGCAACTTTTAAGAAACCTCCTCCTTTCTTGGTGTTTTACATTTTCACTACAGTGCTTGCCTAATCATAGTTTTAATTTGGTCCATCATGCTCAGGATTCATAGAGATGATTAAAGGGGGAAAAGTCACTGGGCCATGGGCTGGAGGAAGGAAGTTCGCCAAAGAATATCAGCATGCTATTGATAGTAATATCAATTAATGAGCACTGCAGGTAACAGAAGTCACTTGGATTGGCTATGTGTCAGGCGCTATTATACGTGCTTTGGATATATCAACTTACTTTATTCTTTCTTTCTTTAGATGGAGTCTTGCTCTGTCGCCCAGGCTAGAGTTCAGTGGTGCAAACTTGGCTCACTGCCACCTCCACCTCCTGGGTTCAAGCGATTCTCCTGCCTCAGCCTCCCGAGTAGCTGGGATTACAGGCGCGTGCCACCATGCCCAGCTAATTTTTGTATTCTTAGTAGAGATGGGGTTTCCCTATGTGTGCCAGGCTGGTCTCAAACTCCTGACCTCAGGTGATCTGCCTGCCTCGGCCTGCTGAAGTGCTGGGACTACAGGCGTGAGCTACCGCGCCGGTCTTAATTTATCCTTAAACTGCCTCATATGGAGAGTACTAGAGTTATCACCTTTTGGCAGATGACGAAACTGAAGCACAGAACAGAGTTGCCTAGAGGAAGGGAACTGTGGAGGGGGTGGAGGTGGCACAGACTTAGGAGTCAGGCAGGTCAGACTTCAGATGTTTGTTTGGTCCCTCATCACCTGTGTGGCCTTAAACAAGTGACTCCAACTTTCCGAGCCTCGGTTTCCTCCTCTGTAAATTGAGGGGAAGAGGGAGGGCATCTGATTCCAACAGGACCTGGGGTGTGGCTGAAGAGCTAGGATGCCCATCTCCTTCCCTGGAGCTGGAGCCAGTGCCCTGTCCCTGTGCTGGTGCCATGCACATCCCGGGATCGGGTCGCCTGGAGAAGGAGGATGGCTCCTGAGTGAGAGAGGGCTTGGCTGAGCCACCTCTGGGCACTGCCTGGGAGTCTCTGGGGCACAAGACCAGGCACCAGTCCCAGTGTCACTTCTGGGGCCTGTGCTCTACCTGGCAGGGAGCAGCCAACAGTCAATGCCAACACAGAACCTCTGTCTGCAGAGGAGGCCAGACCCCACAATGCAAAGTCCTCCTTGATTACTTTTTAATGAAAACCATGTTGCGTCCAAGCTGAAATTATATTGTCAGCAGTTAATTACCACTTGTCAAACAAAAGTGTGCCCAGATTGTGGGTTTAATTTCCACCTAGCTTTGCAAAAGCCTTGTTCCTCTCATTTGATGAGGCCTCTAGGAATGTGTCTGAGAGACACACACATTCATTGCTGGAAAGAGTGTTTTTCAAAAAAAAAAAAAAATCAGTTTTTTAAATAAACAGGTTTCCTTGGTGTCTGAGTCAGGGCTGTTTGCAAGTAACAGAAAAACACTCAGAGTAGTTTAGGCAAAAAGAAATAAGTGTGTGGAGGGCGGCGTAGGACCGGGGCTGCGTGGAGGGCGGCGTAGGACCGGGGCTGCGTGGTGGAGTCCTGGGCCTGATCAGGAACTGAAACTGAGAAAGTCGAAAGTTTTGTTTTCATTTGATTATTACCATTATTTTTTGAGGCAGCGTTTCATGCCCATCAGCCGGGTTGGAGTGCAGTGGCACAACCTCTATTCCCTGCAAACTCCACTTCTGCAGTTCAGGTGATTCTCCTGCCTGAGCCTCCCAAGTAGCCAGGACTACAGGCACCTGCCACTGCGCCAGGCTCATTTTTTGTATTTTTTTTTGTACAGATAGGGTTTCACCATGTTGATCAGGCTGGTCTTGAACTCCCGAGCTCAAGCAATCCTCCCTCCTTGGCCTCCCAAAGAGCTAGGATTACAGGCGTGAGCCACCGTCTGGCCTGGAAAAGTAGTAAGTTTCTCGAAGTGAGTGTGGTCAAGGAGAAGAAGGCATCCATCCATGCCACTCCCCTGCCAGGTGGTCAGGGACACCAGGTGGAGGGCGGTGCCTCTCTCCGGAGGGGAAGCCTGGGAGAAGGGCGGTGGCCTGGGCAAATTTGAGTGCATTCACTTGCGGGGCTGAGAGACATGCAGGAGGAGGTCTTGAGGGGGCAGCTGGGTGGCCCAGAGTGGAGCTAGACCAAAGTCCCTTGCAAAGACAAAATTTGACCAGTAAAGCCCAGGCCTCACTCCTCCTCCAATTGAATGAACATGGGAGGGCCACTCCTGGCTTGCACAAAGGTAGAGCCACAGCATCCCTATCTCCCTGCGCACCTGCAGGGAGGCTTGTTTGGTTGTGCCCTGGCAGCAGTGGCTGCATCCCAGGCTATGGAGACAAAGGTCAGGGAGTCCCCGATGGTGGTGAGGAGGCAGTGGAGGCAGTGGAGGCAGATGGTGATGAGGAGCCACACAGGGAGGGGAGGCGCAGGGAGTATGGGGCTGTCAGAGTCTTTCCTGCATTCCTGGGTCTGCGTCAGCACAGCGTGGACCCAGCTTGGAGCTCAGGATGCAGAGGAGGGTAGCATGATATAAAACCTCCTGGAGATGCCAGCTCCCGATCACATTAGCAAGATTCCCAGCACTGGCAATGGCATGGGGTGGAAGCAAGACTTCCTGGCCTTACCTTGCCCTTCCTGGAACACTCTGGAGCAGCCGCACACCTCCATGAGGGTGGGGCCAGGTGGGAATCCTGAGCCCACCCACCTTAGCTGGGGGCAGCTGGCATGGCAGTGAGCCAGGCCAGGCCAGGCCTGTGAGCTCAGGTGAAACACAGGGGTGTCCCTAAAACCAGCTTCTTTGGGCTGCCTTGTGAAGTAATGAGACAGTCCCTTGTTTAGGACGGCGTCTTACCCACAGGACATCACCAGAGCTGAAGTCACTTGTTTTCTCAGCAAATAGTCATTGGGCGCCTACTGTGGGAATTCGCTGTCCTAGGCAGCAGAGTCAAACAAAGTCCCTGTGAGGGCAACTCAGGCTAGAAAGAGACAGATGTGGAGCATCAGATGGGGGCTGCAGGGTGGCAGGAGATGGGTCATACTTGTAAACAGGTGGTTAAGGAAATGCCAGCTCCCCATCAAATTAGCAAGATTCCCAGCATGGTCAGTGGGGTGGGGAGAAGGTTAGGGAGGCCTCTCAGAGCAGGTAACATTGGGACAAGAAACTGAGGAGGAGAGGGAGGGAGTGGGCAGATGTGGGAGAGGTTCCAGTTGAGGAAAGCACAGGGCGGGGCCTGGAGGCAGGAACTGCGAGGGCCACAGGTCCAGGAAGGAGTGGAGGGGGCTGTAGGGGAGCAGAAGGAGCGGGTGAGACAGGCCAAGTGGGGATGAGACTGGGGACTGTGGGGCCGGGGCCACTGTCAGCTTGGATGTGCCCAGTGAGGCAGGAGTTTGGGGTATCCAGAGCAGAGCAGAGCAGAGCAGAGAGGGCTCTGCCCTGAGTCTCACAGCATTACAGGGGCTGCTGTGTGGGAGTGAGCAGAGCCAGGGTCCCATCAGCAAGCTACTGCACCAGTCCAAGCATGATGACTTTGGGATCTGGGTGGGAGCCTGGAGAGGGTGAGAGGATTGGACCTGGGTTTACATTACAGTTGAGAGAGCTAAAAAGACTTGAGGGTTATTCACTCTGTAAATATTAGGCATTATTAGCTTTTAAAACGTTGTAATATTTCACTCTTCATCGTATAGTAGGCTGTTCTCAACTCCGTTGTTTCCAAGGTTTGTTTGTTACTGCATCATGTTCTAACCCATCTAGACAGTCACACCCATGTGAAAGCAACTGTGAAAATACATACTTGAATATGAATAGAAAAAGAAATGAAGAAAGGTATTAATATGTAAAAACTACTGTCTTTGGAAGGCAAGACACAAGATGAGTTCTATACTCTTATATAAACGCCTGCACTTGCCAAATGCCTCACAGTCGGGATGCCTGACTGCGTTAAGGGGAATGATCAGTGTCATTCACGAGAAGACCTGGGTCCTGGCTGAGGCCGTCCTCGTCCCAGGCTGCGTTTTCCTCTCCTTCATCTCAGGCTCCTGGTCCACTTAGCATCTGTCCCGCCCAATTAGCCCTTTATTATAGATCATTTTGTTCTCATCTGCCCTGTATAACTTAGCACAGTCATATACTGTCTTGTTGCCAAACGTTTAATTTAGCGTCTCTTGGCCTCAGTTTCTTCGTCTCAAAGTGCAGTGGGAGAACTCTGGAGGCTGCTCAACACCAACGCTCCGTCAGGACCTGGAAGAACGGAAGCTCGCACTGGCTTGGCACTTGCCGTGTGCCAGGCACTGTGCTAAGCGCTTTTCATGCATTCGTTCACTTAATTATTTCAACAACCTACGAAAGAGGTCCTCTGGTTATTCTCTCCTCTCCCCTATTTTAAAGACGAAGATATCAAAGTTCAGAAATGTTTAGAAACTTTTCCGAGCTCTCACAGCTCAGAAGTGATAGAGCCAGACTTTAAACCTGGGCAGTCTGCTCCCGGGCCCCTGCTGTTTCTGCTCCGTGGACCTCAAGTCTTTACTAGACTCAGACCCTGTGCTGAGGGCTTGTGGGAAGGGGTCACCTGGGCACCTGCCTGTGCCAGCTCCACCCAGGGCCCTGCAGTGGGTCAGAGCACAGCAGCTGGAATCTGAACACCCTGGAGCACCACCTGCCCTCCCTCCACCTGGGTTCCCCTGCCTGAGCCTCGGTTTCCTCTGATGTAAAATGGAGACAAGAAGGGCTCCCTCCTCGGGAGGCTGTGAGGATTACATGAGCGAGTGCACGTACAGGATGCCCCACCCATGGAGGAAGCGCTCACATCTATGAACCGATACTCCTGCTGCTGTCACCCCCAGGACTGCTACAGACAGGGCACCACGGACCATCATCCCCGCAATAGCTGACCGGTGTTAACACCCCCATGAGCCGGGCACCTGCACACACGACCCACGCCACCTGCACGACTTCCCTATGCAGCAGGCACTGTCATGGTTCCCGCTCGCTCCACAGGGAAGGAGGTTGAGAACTTCCCAGATCACTCAGCCCACAGGGGTGGAGGCTCAGAGCCGGGCTTTCTGTCCCCACCCCAGACCCCACACTGCCAGGGACACTTGCCAGCAGACTCTGACAAGAAGGTAAGGGACATGTGGGGCTGCCCCCGAGTAGCCCTGCCCCTTCTCCTTCACTCACACAACCCTGCAGCCACAGGCTCAGGCGTGGGGGTCCCTCCAGCCCTGGGGTGAAGCGCAGCCAGGGACCCCATCCCCTTTCTCCAGAGATTGTTTTATGGGTGAGCATGTGGCCCAGACTTGGCCACCAAGGTATGAGGGAAAATCTGTTGGTGGAGGGAGTGCTTCTGGGAAATATTTTTTTCTGCCTCACCCTACAACCTTCTTCTTGACTTGAAGGCGGTAGTGTGAGACACGATGTTTGGAGCTGCAGCAGCCATCTTGCAACCATGAGGCAACAAGCTAAGGACAAAGAGTCAACATGGCCAAGGATGGTAAGGATGGAAAAGAGAAAGTGCCTGAGTCTTGTCACCATCCCTGAGCATCTGACTAAGCTGGAACCACTTCTGTCAAGACGTGCGACTATTGACTTTTACTTTCCAATCACTTGAGCACTGTTGTTAGGTAGCCTGTTACATATTCCTCACTGAGGGAAGCACCTGCTATGTGCCAACCGCACATCTGGCACAGAAGATCGCAGCCATTTGTCCACACTTCATCTTCCCTTTTAGCCTCTGGAATCCTAACGGTGGAGATTATGTCTGGGTCACATCCCAAGCATCACACGGGCATGTGCCATAGTGAAACGCAATCATGGCGTTGACAAAATGAAGGAAGGAAGGAAAGCGCAATTAACAAATAAATGATTGTGGTAAATGCAGAAATGCTTTGTACCCTGTAAAGTACTGAGCCCAAAGGCAGACTGAGACTCTTGCAGGTGGACGACACAGACACGGGATGGAAGGAAGTGCAGGCGTGGGGAGCAGAGATCAGAGAAAAAGCGGCAGCTTCTCCCACCCCCACTTCAGCCGGGGTGAGGGCGCCATCATCCTCCCAGAGGCTCCTCCCGCTCACACAGACCTCAGGTCTGTAAAATCCCGCCCACCCACTCATGCCTCTTCTCCTTTACTTGCTGGCTTTGACAACAAATCACTTCCTTCCCTTCCTCAGACACTGAACAATAAGGCTTTGTGCTCTGTCATTTTCCCGCTAAAAAATCGTGTGAGAAACCAAATGGTTATCATTATGCCTGCTGCAATTTGTTGCATTTTTTTTTAAAGGTGGAGGAGGGGTTGGTACCAGGAGAGAAAGGAGCAGGGAGAAATGGAAAGAAACTCTTTAGGGCAAACGGCTTTAGAATTTCAGCTCCAGATCTCACAGGGAGACTGGATTAAAGGATCATTTCAAATGAATTTTGCCATCAGAGTGAGAGATCTGTCCCCTCAAAATGCTTTACTTTGACAGTTGGCTTCAAGGGGCTTGACAGATTTCATTTCTGCAGCAGACAAGAGAGATCAAGGTATTAAACAAAACACATTCCACCGTGAGAACTGTTAAATGCTTGACTTAATGGAAGTGAGATCTTGCCAAAACTGGGAAGTCATTTTCTTTCCCCAGGAAAATTGCTTGTGGGTCGGGGAGTTGGCAGGCAGGCAGGGGCGGGGATGGAGGTGGGAGAGTTCCTGCCCCAGCCCTCCTGGATCTGCCCTCCTGCCCTCTGGTTCCCCCTGTGGAAGCCAGAAATGGTGTGTCCTGACAGTCCAGGCTCTGCCTGCTCCTTCCCTCCTGGCCTTGGTTTCTCCTCTATCACGAGGGAATATGTCCTTTTCTGTAGAAGCTGCCATTTTGCAAGAGCCAGATTTCCTGTCATCACGTTTTATCCCTGCAAGCACCCTCAAGCACTTAGAAAGGGTCTGCAGTTGGGCCAGGCATGGTGGCTCACGCCTGAAATCCCAGCACTTTGAGACCCAAGGCAGGTGGATCACTTGAGGTCAGGAGTTCAAAACCAGCCTGGCCAACATGGTGAAACCCTGTCTCTACTAAAAATACAAAAATTAGCTGGGTGTGGTGGTGGGCACCTGTAGTCCCAGCTACTTGGGAGTCTGGGGCAGGAGAATCACTTGAACCCAGAGGCAGAGGTTGCAATGAGCCGAGATTGTCCCATTGCCCTCCAGCCTGGGCGACAAGAGTGCAACTCCATCTCAAAAAATGAAAACTAAAGGAGTCTGGTGTTGGCCTCAGCCACTCTCCCACTCCAAACCTCAGAGTCCTCCCCTGTAAAAACAACAGACCCAATGAGATGTACCTCCTGGAAGGGCTATAGGTTCTAGGAACCAACAGGTCAGATGTTACAGGTGCAAAAGCACACGGGTATGAGGACACAGATGCAGTGCACACAGTAGGCCTTCAGTTGGCAGTGGTCCCCAGGATGCCGGGTGGGCTGGGAGAACAGCAGGGGCTTTGGAGACAATCTAGGAGGAGGTGCTCATGGCACACAGAGGCATCCAATGAGCAGTCACTCATATTGTCATTAGTACAGGGTTAGACAGACACGCAGGTTCAAATCCTGGATCCATTATAACTGAGTGTCTCAGTCATGAAATGCATGTTGAAACTGATTTTTTCCTGTCCTTCTTCATCTCGGAATGTAGCCTTATACTTTAAAACGTTTATTTCTTCCCTGCCAATCAGGTACTCCCATGAGCAGCGCTCCTTATCTCCTTATGTGCTGGCTTAGAAATTCCAGGGGTTAATTTTGAAACAAACCAAGCTTGCAGATCCAGCTGTGGAATCAGCTCACTTAGTGGGGTTACAAACAAGTAGACCACCACCAATAGGCGGAAGTCAAGAAGATGCCAACTGGCCCTCCAGATGGCTGACTGCTCAAGAAAGCCTTTGGAACAGGACCTGTAGACCTGCAACCTCCTGCACCCCTCCCACCTGGTTCCCATACCATGTCTCCCTTCTGAAACCACCTCACTCAGCCCAGAAAGTTGGACTGGTCTTTTCAAGGCATGAGTCTGGCCATTCCCCAACTGCTGGCTTCCAATTAATAAAACTGTTTTCCTTTCACTGCACCTTGTTTCTCATGTTTTCAACCTCTTAATGGGGAGCAGCTGAACTTGAGCTGGTGACACCATTATTGAGCTGCTCTGGGCCATCGGGCAGGTCCTCTCCTCTGCCTGTGCTTCAGCTTCCCCATCTGTAACCTGAGGATGATAATTACAACAGTCTTACAGGCAAGGCACAGGTCATACTCACTAAGGGGTAGTGAGTGAACTAAGGTTCTGCATCACTCACCCCTAAGTGCTGCAGAACCTTAGTGGACCGCACGGTAGGGCTCGGTGTTCACTGCTCCATGGATGGCAATGATGACGACTATGACAAAGGTGATGGTGATGATGACGGTGCCGTGAGTGTGATGATGAAAACAGAGACAATGGTGACATGAAGATGAGGACGGCAATGAAGGTGAAGACAGCAACAAGAATATGATGATAATTGTGTTAAGCTGTTCTTGAATTGCTATAAAGCAATACTTGAGACGGGGTGATTCAGAAGGAAAAGAGGTTGAATTGGCCCATGCGTCTGCAGGCTGTACAGGAAGCATAGTGCTGGCATCTGCTCAGCTTCTGGGGTGGCCTCAGGAAACTTACAGTCATGGCAGAAGGTGAAGGGGGAGCAGGAAGGTCACATGGCCAGAGCAGGGGCAAGAGAGAGAGAAGGACCAGATCACACGTTTAAGGGACCAGATCTTGTGAGAACTCACTCACTGTTGAAGGACAGCACCAAGAGGATGGTGCTAAACCATTAGGAGAAATCCGCCCCCACGATACAGTCACCTCCCACCAGGTCCCACCTCCAATGTTGGAGATCACATTTCAACGTGAGATTTGGGTGAGGACACAGATCCAAATCCTATCAGCGATGATGAAGATTCTTCCCCCGGAAATGATGATGATGGCAGTCACAACGACACTGATAACGGCTGCCGCTGATCAGGCGCTGACTGTGCTTTGTCTCACGCCCACGAAGCCCGAGTCTTGTCGTTACCCCCATTGTTCCCTCTCCCCGCTGCCCACCATCTCCCTTACCTGCACTCCCCCAGTCCTTTCTCCACAGTCTGTCTCCCGTAGCCCTTAGCAGGCTGCATCCTGTGCTCACATCCAGTAATGCAGCCAGCAGAATGGGGGCCTCACAGCCCAAGCTCAGTTGTAATAAGCTCTGTCACCAGCATCAGGGAGAGCCAGCTGAGACCAGCCATTCCATTCCATAACCCAGGGCAGGCGCTCCTGGCTCTCTGAGGCTTCATTTCTCC
The DNA here is from genome assembly GCF_030222135.1 of Aotus nancymaae. Lineage (NCBI taxonomy): Eukaryota > Metazoa > Chordata > Mammalia > Primates > Aotidae > Aotus > Aotus nancymaae. The sequence goes on from NW_026988467.1 coordinate 26,824,856, forward strand.
GCAGAAACAGGGAGAATTCCACCCACTCTGGGAGCACTGTGAGAGGTGAACAGGACAACACATGTGCCTGGGACGCAGTAGCACCTCAAGAAGCAGCCATTTCCTCTCCACCTGACCCATTGCACCGGCCCCTGGGGAAAAACCCGGGACCCACCATGATTCAGGATTTGCAGAAATGCCTCTGGGATGTTCCCCAGTGTCAGCTTCCCTCCAAGTGCCGTCAGATCTTGCCTATTTTCAGAAAGGGTCAAAATGCATGTGACAGCATCATCTCTCAAAAGTACAACATCTGTAGTCATTGCCACAGCGACATCCAAGTAAGGCAACCTCCTGCCTCTCCGCCAAGGGGGCTGTGTGTATGCAGTTGTGTATGTACGTGTCTGTGTGTATTTGTGCACATATGTGTGCAGGGCCCACATCAAGCCCTCAAATGTGACCTTCTGATGCTCTTACCGAGTTCTTCCCATGAACTCAGGGGCACAGGAAAAGAAAGCAGGATGTTCATCTAACAGCCTCCTATGTGTCCTGGCTCCCATCTACTCTGCCTCACCTGTGGAAAGTATGAGCTTTATAAAAATAAACCTTGTGATTACCTGATAAATCACACATCACATATTTGTTGGCAAAAGTCTGTAAGGTGTTAATTTGTACAATGTCAATATTTAGGTTATATTCCAGTGTTTGTGATTGTCCAATTCTAACATTATTGTCCAATTTTCTGGGACAAAACAGAGAAGGGACCTGGGCTGCCCTGAGCTCTGGGGGGGGCTGCTGCTGGGTGGACCCAGCCCATCATGTAGCAGGTGTGCACGTGCTCACGGGTGTGGGGTCTTATGCGTGTACATGGACACTCGTACTTGGGGTTCTGTCTTGCTACCTTCCTGCCCCATGGAAGGAAGAGAGAAAAAAAGAAAGCGGTGAGAGAGGGGGAGAAGAAGAGGGAGGAGGGGAGTGCTAAAGGCAAACTTCTTCAGTGATACTTCTTAAAGCTCTTAAGGTGTACTTGATAAGTATACTTACTATACTTGCTAGAGAGTGGGAAGGAAGAGTGTATTCAGGACCATCCTGTGTCTTGCCCGTGTTCTCCAGGGTGAGTGGCCTGGGCGGACAAGCTTCTCCGAGTGCCACTGGAGCCACCAGAACCTCTCCCCTGGCAGCCCTCTTCACCACTTCAGCAAAAGCGATGTTGTGGAGCTCTGATCCCTGGGGGGAGGGGGTATTATGCTCACTTACTCACATCACCGCAGGTACACACCCTGGGAGGCAGGCCTTCCTCACAGACCAGGAAACACAGCTCCTTCTTACCTGGTAGCCAGGTCACCCAAGGCAAGCCATGCAAAAGCACATTTTAGCTCGTTACCACCCCGCCATCCCCGCCCAGGCTTCTCTGTAAACGCTGCCCATGTCCTATATAAATGCTGTCATGCTCATCAAGTTCTAACACTTGGCAGTGAATTTCCAGGGTCCTCTAGTCCTACCCTCTTATTTACAGGCCAAGAAGTGGAGGCCTGGAGCGGCCGGCCCAGTCTCTCACCACGTCTGCAGCCTTAGAGGTTCATCTGCTCAGCCCAGGTGGGGCTCTGTACTCTGTGCTTCGGTGAGCCCCAGCCATGCAGAGGGGTCTGCTCACTGGGGTGGCCGCTGTCCAGTACATCCGCTGGTGGGGGAAGGCGTCAAGGGTCTACGATGGGGAGACACACAGTTACAGGGTGAGTTAGTGTGCTGTGAGGCGACGGAGTAACAAAAATAATAAATGGCAGCAGCAGCCACCGTTTGCTGAACACTCAATATATTAATTTTCTCAAGAAAATGTGAAGCTTTCCATCCAAGGTCACCTGGCCAAAAAAAGGCAGAGTCAGGAACTGAACCAAGGCACGGTCACTCCAGAGCTTAAGTTCCTAACAATTGGGCTATGCATCCGGAGCTGCCAGCCCTGTGCTGGCCCATCCCACAGCCACTGGCCACATGGAGCTGCTGTGCACTTGAAGCGTGGCTGGTCTGAATCGAGGTGAAAGGCATACCAGATTTTCAGACCCGGTATAGAAAAAAAGGCAAAACATTTCACTATTTATATTTTAATATTCATTTCAGATTGAAATGATATATTGGGTTAAATAAGAGACATTTCAAAGTAAATTTCATTTCTTTCTTTCTTTTGTTTTTCTGAAATGGAGTTTCACTCTTGTTGCCCAGGCTGGAGTGCCATGGTGTAATCTTGGCTCACTGCAACCTCCACCTCCCAGGTTCAAGAGATTTTCCTGCCTCTGCCTCCCAAGTAGCCGGGATTACGGAAGCCTGTAAGAACACCTGGTTAATTTTGTATTTTTAGTAGAGATGGGGTTTCCTTCATGTTGGACAGGCTGGTTTTGAACTTCTGACCTCAGGTGATCTGCCCGCCTCGGCCTCCCAAAGTCCTGGGATTACAGGTGTGAGCCACAGCACCCGGCCAATTTCACTTATTTCTTAACTTTGTGATGTTACTACAAATGTAAATTGGCATGTCCCATTACATTTCTGTTAGACAGGACTAATCTGGGCCCCAAGTGCAGGTTGACAGCTGACGCATACAGGCTGCCAGGGGAGAAAAGGCTCTGGGCCCCTCCGCATGCCACCTCCAGCCTGGGGCTGCCCTCCAGGGCCGCCAATCACCAGCGTCCCCTTGGCTGACTGCACCCTGCTATGTGAGGCCCTCACACAGAGGACTCCACCATACACGGGCCTTCACAGGCACACACCCCTGCCAGGCCGGGCGGGACCCACTGTCCAGTTCACTGCCCACTCCTCAGGGCCTGCACGCACACACAGGCTTCTCTCAAATGCTGTTGACAGAGTCGCACCCACCTGCCGTCAGCAACCCCACTACACAGATGAGGAGACTGAGGCGCAGAGCCTTGAAGTTCATGCCCGGCTGAGTGGAGGGGCCGGGTTCAGACTCAGTCAGTATCCCCGCCTGCCTGGATTCACAAGGTGTCATCAGTACCCGGGGTATCCTCACAGTGCTGACTCAAAGCCGCAGAACCTGACTCACCCAGGTGTAGACTTCAGCACTCAGCATCCCACCCTCTTAGAGTCCCTGAGCCACAGGCCCAGAGCAGCATAGACTCATAATCCCCACAGTCAGAGAGTCCAGGAGTCTGAAACCCACAGGAGTGTTTAGACCCACAGACTGTGCAATGCACAAGCTTTAGGAACCACAGAGGCTGCCCGCAGAGCATGTGCTGGCTGCACCCACAGGGGCTCACTCAAGGCCTGCCGGGAGCCCAGGGCACAGCAGGGGATCAAGGGACAGGGTGAGGAACAGCCACTGAGGCTGCTCAGGACCGGCCCCATGGGGAGGACTTAGGACCACAGCCCTGACCAGTGTCCAGAGGCACCTGGGGACCTCACTGTCCTGGTTAGAGCTGTGATTCAAGGGAAGGTAAAGGTAAGTCTGTAAAAACATTCCTTCCTGAAGGCAGGAGGTCTCTAAGCTGGCAGCACAGGACTTCAGAGAAGAGAGGAGGTCTGCTCAACTGAGGCATCTTGGAAGCCTTCCTGGAGGAGGTGTGACTGGAGCCAGACCAAGGGAAGGTGGGACAAGCCATGGGTTCACAAACAGGGAAGTAGGTGGTGAGGAAGGTCAGTGAGGAAAATAAAAGTGCACAGGATCAGGAAAGGATGAGCCATGTTTGAAGAACAGTGAGTTTTCTGGATGGCCGGCAGCTCAGACAGGTAACAGCAGAGACGGAGGAAACAGTAGAGACGGAGAGAGACAGGTTAGCAAGGGCCTGGAAGGCAGGACTGGAGGTTGGACTTTTGATGCTATTGAGTAGTATCCAATGCTGAGATATCAGTAACATTTTTGGAAAAGGGAAATGACTCAAAGTTAAGCCACCACTTACCGAGCTCATACTATGTGCTAGGCACCAGCTGAGCACGTTATATACATTCCTCATTTATTTTATTTTTATTTTTATTATTTTTTGAGATGGATTCTTGCTCTGTCACCTAGGCTGGAGTGCTGTGATGTGATCTCGGCTCACTGCAACCTCCGCCTCCCAGGTTCAAGTGATTCTCCTGCCTTAGCCTCCCAAGTAGCTGGGACTACAGGCTACTGCCACCACGCTCAGCTAATCTTTGTATTTTTAGTAGAGATTGGGTTTCACTATGTATGCCAGGCTTGACCTCAAGTGATCTGCCTGCCCCAGTCTCCCAAAGTGCTGGGATTATAGGCATGAACCACTGTGACCGGCCTCCTCTTAAGACAATTTTCCTAACACCCATTTGAAAGATGAGGAAACTGAAGGTTGAAAAGGATTCCAAAAACAACTTCACTTCCGTTCACACGGCCGGTGAGAGATGAGGCCAGGAAGGCACCTGGATCTGCCTGACCCCAAAGCCCCCACTTTAGAAAAACGACCATGTGATGGAAGAGGACTGGAAAGGGTGGGCCTAAAGACAGGTCACAGATGGCTGCCTAGGTGTGCAAGGGGCATAACCAAGCCCCAGACACAGCAGGGCTGTGGGGAGGGGAGGTGTTATCCAGCCACGAGGGCCAGGGAAGCTCAACAGAGCAGAGCTGAGGATGGAGCAGGCTTTGGGGAGCGGGGCAGGCAGTGGGGTGGGGAATGTATGGGCCACATTTCCCAGACACCAGACCAGGCCTCATAGGGGTTCTGGTTCCCCCTTCTGCTGAGGCACTGCTCGGGCTACCAGGGGAAAGCCAAGAGGAGGAAATTAGGGCTGTGATTGACAAACTCTGCTCCTAATCAGTTACTGATCCTCATTAGGACTAATTAACATTGCACAAATGCTCACACCGGGTAATGGTGTGTCTAATAAACAATCTCGAAGAGCACTGAGGAGCCCCAGTAGATTATAGGGTTAGGGTTAGTATTAGGGTTAGGGTCACAGTTAGGGTTACGGTTAGTGTTAGGGTGGCCATCCAGGGCGACCCATCAAAAAGAAGGACAGGGACTTTGAGGTTAGGTAAACCTGGATCCCTGTCCTGGTTGCAGTTCCTTACTCTCTTGTAGACATAGAGACCTGAAGAGTTATGGGAATTGGCAGGCACAGTAGGAGCAAAGGTCCTGAGGCACCTTGTGTGGACTTCAGTAGAGCAGGATAGAGCCTAACTTTGAGAGCATGTGAGCCAGGTAGAGACATGTGGGCTGAACACGGTGGAGCTTAGTGGACTTAGAATAGTCCCCAAATGCCTGGATCACAATCAGATTCCCCTGCAAAGCTCTGTCCCACATCCTGCTCCATTTGTCAGTGTCACCAATATTCTGATTCATAAGAATCACCTGGGGAACTTCTTCAACTGCAGATGTCTGAGCCTCCCGCTGCCTCTGCAGAAATTCCACATCAGCAGCCTGGAGCCAGGCCCAGGAATCTGAATTCATGAGAGCTCCCAGGTTGTTCAGAGGCAGACTTGACACAGGCCCTGGAGGAACTCAATGCCTCTAAGGAGGAGGAAGCTGAGCAGGGGCTGACAAAGATGCAGATGATGAGTGTGTAAGTCTGTTCTCACACTGCTATAAAGACACTACCCGAACTGGGTAATTTATAAACAAAGGAGGTTTAATTGACTCACAGTTCCACGTGACTGGGGAGGCCTCAGAAAACTGACTATCATGGTGGAAGGGGAAGCAGGCCCCTTCTTCACAAAGCAACAGGAGAGAGAGAGAAGCCCAGGGGAAACTGCCATTTATAAAACCATCAGTTCTGTTGAGCCCTCACTATCTCAAGAACAGAATATCTCCTGCCTCAGCCTCCTGAGTAGCTGGGACTATAGGCACGTGCCACCACACTTGGCTAATTTTTTGCATTTTTTGTAGAGATGGGGTTTCACCATGTTAGCCAGGATGGTTTCGATCTCCTGACCTCGTGGTCTACCTGCCTTGGCCTCCCAAAGTGCTGGGATTACAGGTGTGAGCCAGCATGCCTGGCCTTCATGATACTTCTTAAAGCACTTAAGGTATACTAAGGATATCTGTTCTTGTGATAGTGAGGGAGTTCTCAAGAGCATGGGGGAACCACCCCCATGATCCAATCACCTCCACCAGGTCGCTGCCTCCACACCTGAGGATTACAATTCAAGATGAGATCTGAGTGGGGCCACAGAGCCAGACAAGGTCAGTGAGTCAGGACCCCAGAGCCTCAGATCCACTGAGGGAGCTGGACGCACAGGATGAGATGGATGAGTTCCAGCCTTAGATCTCATCTAATCTGGCTGCCCACGGACAAGAGGCAGGGCTCCAGTGTCTGCAGGAGAGAGGCTGTGAGATGAAGATTGAATCGAGGCTAAATTCACACCAGCAGTGTGAGATGGTTGCCAGAAATACTAACCTGTTATTCATTCATTATACAAAGATTTGCTGAGCTTTGATATGTCATGCTCTGTGTAGGCTATTTAATGAAGGTCTAGTATCAAGGATGGGGGGCGTGGTCCTGCCTTAATCAGCACTGGCAGACTGCACTCAGCATAAGGACTTGTGAGCCTGATTGATCAGACTCAGTGGAAGAGTCCACTCTGGAACAGAGTCAAGGAGCTAGGCTGCTCAGACCCCAGGGACAGTATGGTGGCCTGCAGATCTCTGACCACAGCACAAACTGGTGGACCATTCTCTGACCAGAGCTGGAACTGTTGAGTGAAGTCTATTTCACAGACATTGGTTGATTTACCACCGCTGTAGGCCAGGCCCCATGCAGTATGCAGGACTCACAGTGACGGCCCCTACACTCAGGAATGTCACAGTCCAAAAGGGAGGCTGACACCTAGACAAACACTAACTGAAAACAGTCAGCACTCAGGGCTCCAGGGAGGCATGATCAAGTTCGGGAGATTTTGGTGGCTTCCTGGAGGGGGCAACATTCCAACTAAGTCTTGAAAGGTGAATAGGAGTTGTCCAGGCAGAGAGGAGAGGAAGGGCTCTCCAGGCAGGAGGAGCAGCTTTGGAGAAGTGGACAGAGTTCGGTCCACTGGCGCAAGAACCACCCGAAAGGGGCATCCAGGCAGGGCACAGGCTCACTGCACCCACTGGAACCCAGGAATTTGGGTCATGCCGAGGGCGTGGGGATGGCAGGGCTGTATCTGATGGAGCCACCCAAGGACATCGGTTCGCTTTGAGTACGAGCACTGGGAAGACAACAGGCTTTGGGGTTCGACCTGTATGTAAATCTCGGCTCTGCCATTCCATAGCTGCATGACATCTGGTAGTTTACTTCACCTCTCTGAGCCCCTGGTTCTCCACCTGTAAAATGGGGGTACAAACTGTATACGCCTCAGAGGGCTGTTGTTTAGAGTCTGGGACTATCCCAGGAGCCCTGTATCCTCTGAGAGTGGGGAGGGGGAACATCCAAAAATGAGGTCTCCCTCATTCCAGGAAAGGGAATTCCCGGGGTGCATTCCTCTTCCCTCCCTTCTGAGTGAGTGCTGACAGGAGTGGAGGAACCCTCTGGAAGCCCTGGGGGATGAAGCACAAGTGTCTGAGCTATTCCTGGGGCTTCCTTACCTGCTGGTTGGGTGCCACACTTTCAGGCTGCCTCATGTGCCCATTGCTTGGATTTACTTAGCAAGGTAAGGAGGCCTTAACACAGGTTCTGAGCAAGGGAGGGACGGGCTGTGATAGAATGGGACTCCCTGCAAAGGGAAGATGGGGGTCTCATCTGTGAAATGGGAGAAAACCCAATCTAACCCTTGAGATGGACCTGGGGAGGAAATGGAGAGAGAAGGGAGGGAATCAGACCATACGCGCGCAGCATATCTACCTTCTGCAGTAACTGCTGGCTCCTCCCTCCCCCTCCTCCACTCTGGTGTTAGGGTGGTATAGAGGGTGGGGTGGGGGAGATCTGCAGAGAATGACGTCCTTGTCACAACCTCAGCCCAGCATTTAGTTCCCTTCCAAGGGTTGCCCAGTCTTCGGGGACCCCTCTAGCGATGGGGAGCTCACCTCCTGGACTGGGCAGCAAGAATCGCAGGGCGGGCTGGAGAGGACGAGTCCAGGAACCCTGAGCCACTGCAGCCTCGGCCACGGTGCAGCCTTGGCCACGGTGCAACCTCAGGCCACAGCCCCACCTCAGGCCACGACCCCACCTCAGGCCACAGCCCCTGAAGGGCGCACCCTGAAAGGCCCCCAGCACCACAGGGTCAGTTTCCTCAAGGACCGCTGGCTTCCACATGAGAGAGTCTATGTGTCAGAAAGAGAGATTTATAAAGATAAAAATAGTAATAAAGAAAAAGGAAGCTATAATCTTCTGGAAAAGGACAGGACCCATTTATCAACTTCTCGAACCATCTGAAAAAATTGACACTATAAACACAGTGGCTCCTAACCTATTGATTCAGGATGACAGAGCCATTAGCCACAGCCTGCGGGACAGAGCCAAGAGAGCGGCCGCCGTGGCCCCTGGTTACGATGTCCCGCAGGGCAGCTGGTGTGGGGGCACAAAGTGGGGCTCTGGAGCCGTCTCCAGTTCTGCTCTTGTTTGCTGTGTGGCCTTGGGAAATCCTGCTCCCTTTCTGGGCCTCTTCTCTTCCTTGTTCATGAGGGTTGGAACAAAGTGTCTCTAAAACACATTCAATTCTGAGCTGATATTCTGATCTGAAATGGCCAAGGGAGTAGGAAGGAGCTGATAAGAGAAGAGGCCTCTTCTACCTAGGGAGGTGAGGAAGGGAGATAGCAGAGAAGCCCGGCCACAGTGACCATGACCTTGCCCCTGAAACCTGGCTTCCCAGTCCTGACCCTGCTGGGATCTTCACCGCCCGCCCCCACCCCCCACCAGGAAACCTCAGCATCATCCCCACCCTACCCCCACCTCTTCCCCGCATGCCATATGGAATCCACCTCCAGCTTCAACTCCCCAAGTCACTGCAACCCATCCTTGCAGCTCCCTGGCCTCTTCTGGCCCCAACACCTCCCATCATGCCCTTCCGCAGCCTCCTCCCGTTCCCACCTCACAGTCCCTGACCAGGCATCCAGAGGAAGAGGTCCACTGTAGAAAGCTGCTCCTGCCTCCCTTCCTTAGCCTTCTCAGGGCATGCTCATACTGTAAAGAGAAAACCGAAACTGCCGCCATGGCCACCATGCTCCCTGGGGGCCTGGCCCTGTGCCACCCTGGCCAGCCTCATCTGTTTCTCAATTGCCCTCAAGTCTCCACCCCACCCCAAGGACCACCACTCAGGCCCTGAATTCCCCTCCCTCCCTCCCACCCAGGGGCCTTTGCTCACTCTGCTCCTGATCCCTGAAGCTCACCTCCTCTCCAAAAGCTTCCTCCCCTTACCCCTCAGTTCTTGGTGAGAGGGCCACCTCCTCAGGGAAGCCCTCCCAGCCTTCCTGACAAGATTAGACTCTGGCCCAGGCTCCCAGAGCCCTAGGAACCACGTCCTCCGGGCACTGATCCCAGGGAAGGCCCCCAGTTATTTGGTGACCAGCTGTGCCCCCCCCAGGATGTGAGCTCTGGGCAGTGGGTGCTGTCTGTTTGTCCATAGCTGTAGCCCCTAGAAAAGTGCTGGGCACATCACAGGAGCTCAGTGGGCACCGGTGGGAGGGGTAAAGAGGGAGGACTCCTGTTCACTGAAGGGCCACTAAAGAACAAACACAGCGACACGTGATAAAAGGAGGCAGGGCAGGGGGCTCTGAGCCATACCCTGAGGGACTTAGGGACATATCTCCAGCCCTGAGCCCCCGAGGCACATCAGGGACACAGGTGACACTCACTCTGTGAAGCCCCAGGTGGAGTCTGAGCAACAGGAGTGACAGAAGGGACACTGTCTTCCTCATGGCTCCCCTCAAGGCCACCGTCTGTGGAAGGGCCTGATGCTCTGACCACAGCCCTCCTCTGCCTCCCAACTGTGACAGGATCTTTGAGGTGTTGCTTTTCTGGCCAGAAACCTCTGTGGCCCTGGCGCCTTTGCCCTGTCCCATTCAGCTTATTCTGCCCACTCAGCCTGGCAGACTGTATTTGGCTCATGCTACCAGCCTGGACCCCACACCTGCCAAAAGTGAGCCAGGCGTGGAGCAGTGAGGGGTGTGTGAGCCAGCAGGCATGGGGTCCAGCCACCGCGCACGGTCAGGCATGATGGCTGCTGCAGTGGGCAGGCAGCTCCAGGTGCTGGCAGAGGTGCTGGCTCTCTGCGAGGCTACAGCTAGACAAGGCATGCTGCAAGCAGCTTCCCTGGCTGGTACCAGGGAATGCAGTGACACCCAGAAGCTCAGAGACATCAGGAACCACAGGGCCTCAAAGAGGGAGCCCCAGCCCTGGCTCAGGGAGCTCCCAGGTCTGAGCTCCCGAAGGGCCACAGTGCTTCTTTCCCTCTCTTCACCTGCACAGTGGTGAGCAAGGGGGTATGTTTCAACCCTGTATGTGTTTCAGCTCTTCTAGCCTTGCCGTTTGGCATGCCCTGAGTTCCTGTCCTGTGACCAGGGAGAATGAGGTACACAGACAAGCACAGGGTGAGCAAAACGAAGAGGAGCTTTATTGAGAAGTAGAACAGCTCAGAGACCCACTGCAGGTAGCTCCTTTCTGTATTTAGGGTATCCTGTTGAGTGTCCAGCCCTCAGCAGAGAGGAGGAGCTCCTAGGGTGGGTGGCTCCTCTCTGCAGGTAGGTCATCCCATTGTCTCCGCAGCTCTTAGCAAAGAGGAGGCCCTGGAGTGGGAAGCTCCCGTCTGCAGCTGGTTCTCCCATCGTCTTCTCTGCTGTGGCTGAACCTGGGGCTTTTATGGGCCTCAGAGGGAGGAAGTGAGTGCTGATTGGTCCATGGGCAGCCTTGGGCAGGCCCAGGAAAAAGCAGCATGAGTTCTCCCTCTGGTCCCCCTCTAGTCCCAGGCTTCAGGCCTTCCCCAGCCTGAAGGTGGGGCTTCACCAGGGACTCACCCACTTCTACCCAGGAACCTGTCCACCTCCCCCGATCCATGGTGCCCAGGCTGCTCACACCAAAGGGCACCTGCAGGCCAGCACCCAGAGCCAAGCTGCCCTCAGGCTCCTCTCAGCTTCCTATCCCTGGCTTGTCAGCACCCAAAATCAGAAGGAGGATGAGACGGCAAGGGACTGGCATGTCAGCACTGTCCCAAGTGTGTGCACACCTGGCTGGGGTGTGATAGTACCTGGTTTGTCCCCAATCCTGCTCTGAGATTGGAGCAGGTGCCAAGAGTGGGGAGAGGCCAGGCAGCAGGAGCAGACACCCCTGAGCCTGTGGGGACAGGGTGCCCTCTCTGGGCCTCCAAGGGGGCAGACTGCAGAGATGCCTGGGGTCCGCTCCTGGAAGGATGACTATAGCTGCACCCAGGGAGCTCCTATCCCACCAACTCAGAAGGGGTGAGCTCTGATTTTCTACTCCCATTGTCTCCCATTGGCTCTGTGGAGCATGCAGCCCTGGCCACACCTCCAAGATTAGAGCAGGTGCCAATATCAGGGAGAAGCCAGGCAATGGGAGCAGGCACTTCTGAGCCTACTGGGGACAGTGGGGCCTTTCCAGCCTTCCAAGAGCACAGACACACCCCGGATCCAGAGCTGCTGCAGGTTGGTTATGGCAGCACCTGGAGAGGGCGGGGCTCCTGCAAGCTCTGTGAAGAAGGATACCAGGGCCGGGGGGGTAGGGGGTTCTGCCCCCGCTCAAGGCCACTCGTCCCCACAGTCCATAGGCTTCGGGCCTAGCCAGACCACCCCTGGCACCCTCACCACCACTCTATATGCTTCCCTGCATTTGCCCTGCTGTCCTCTCCTGGAACTCCCCCGACTCCTGCCCCTGGAACTCAAGCCCCCTCCCAGGCTTAGCTTGAGCATCACCTCCTCCAGGTGGCCTCCTCTGATTCCCCTGGGAGCCAACTTTGCTTGTCCATCCTCTGTTCCCACAAACACCGCTATGTCCATCTCCCAGAGCTGGTTCCAGTCTCCACTAGACCGTGAGCTACCCCAGGTGACAGGAAGTTTCATTCTTCTCTCCCTGACACCTGGTGCATGGCCTGGCACATAGGAGGCTTCACAATGGGCTGGTGAGTGAATGAATGAATGACTGTTACCTGCCTCCATTACTCAGGACCCGCTGTGTACCAGGCACTGTGCTGAGTGTCTCACAGGCATCATTTGGTTTAATCCTCCCTGTGCTGTGACTATATAGGCCCATACTATAGATGGGAAAACTGAGGCCCAGGGAGGTTGGGTCACTCACCCAAGTCCATGCAGTGGGTAAGCTGAGGCAGCAGCACCCTTCTTGCTCACCTCCTCCAATGCTTCTGGCTCACCTCCTGATCTGAACCTGAGCTCACGGCCATGTCCGGGGCATCTTTGCTGATTCACCACTCACTGGGAACCCAGTGGTGGCTTTGGGGGCATGTCAAGATCCTGCTGCTCTAGAGTGACAGCCTCAGCTCTAGAGCAACAGAAGGACCCACCAGGAGCATGTTCCCCCGGGAGGGTCTCTGCACCCAGGGAAACCTTCCCAGTCCCATTCACGGACCCTCCATCCTCCTCATCATCAGTGGGGACCCCTCCCAGGCCTACAAAGACACTGGCAGTTCCCTCCCCTCAGCTCTGGGAACGCGGTTTATCCATCACAGGGACATGGTCTGTAGTGCCAGGATCATGTGTGTATCTCCGATGAGCAGGGGCCAGGGAGCCATTCAAATCCCAGAGATTCCGGGGAGGAGAGGAAAAACCTCAGACAAAAAGCAGGATGAGTGAAGAGAAAATAGGGACATGCCAGGGAGATTAATCCACCACTCAGACTTGAAAGAAATATGCTCAATTATATTTTATTGCATTTCATCTTAATGTATACAACGTACTTAGCTGTCTGCAAACCTCAGATTACCCAGAGAGAAAGCCCAATGAAATATGAGAGAATTAAAAAGAGCCAACAAATGTTCCTGAAATTGGAATCCTTAAGAGAGAGAAACAAGAGCCAGGTTTGGGACAAAAGAGGCTGCTTAGCACCACGGGTCTCTCAGTTCTGATGCCGGGTGCCCACGCCCACACAGCCTAGTGCAGTTACCCGCGTCTCGCTGTCCTGACTGTGAAGCATCAGAAAAAGTCCAGGCCAGAATGACTGGCTTCAGGCTGTCCTCCAAGAGCTGCTCCCTACATGCTGTGTGACCTGGGACATGTCACTGTCCCTCTCTGAGCCTCATTCTCAAGGGCGAAATGAGAAATCTGGACCAGATGCTCTCAGAGATACTGGGTGGGAGGAGGAATGTTACAGCAAGAAAGAGTCACACTGGACCCCATTCCAGTGCTAAGGGAACCCACAGGCATTTCATGGAGGTCGTGATTCCCTGTTATGGCCTGAATTACGGCCCCCTAGAGTTCTGTGTTGAAGCCCTAACGCACAATGTGACCGTGTTTAGAAATAGGACCTTGAAGGAAAGAGGTAATGAAGGTTAAGTGAGGTCGTAAGAGCGGGGCCCTAAGTCAGTGAGACTGGCATGAGAAGAGCAGAGACACCACCAATGCAGGCACGCAGGGAAAGGCCACGTGAGGACACGGTGGGAGGGCAGCTGTCTGCAAGTCAAGGGGAGAGGCCACAGAAGAACCAACCCAGATCGCATCTTGATCCTGGACTTCCCAGGCTTCAGAACTGAGAGACAAGACGTTTCTCTTCTTGCAGTCTCCCAGTCTGTGGTATTAGTCATGGCAGCCTGACTAGACACCGGTAGTTGGGCCCATTGGTGAATCTGAGCCAAAAGGTACCCAAAGAATCAGGACAACCATGCTGAGAGCAGGTGGGCATCTTCTTCCCTCCTTTCTGGTGCTTATATGTCCCCTGGGACCCCAGTGTCTGGGCTCTCTGCCCCTCCCACAGGAAAACTAAGCTCAGGGAAGGCCCTGAAAATTCCCTCTCCCTGCAGCATGATTGCTGAGGAGGGGACAGGGACAGGTGCCTGGCTCCCCACTGGCAGCATCCTCTGTCTTCTAAGAAATGAGCATCAAATGGGCACTAAGGATCTCAGGAATCAAGGAGAGAGGACCCTGGTGGAAGGGCAACCTCCAGCTTTGTGGCCACAGGTTCTGCCCCCACTCAAGGCCAGAAATCCATGAAGGGCAGAGGAGCTTGGAGGAACCCAGCTGCTGCTGCTGCTGCTGCTGCTGCTGCTGTGTGTGTGTGTGTGTGTGTGTGTGTGTGTGTGTGTGTGAGAGAGACAGACAGAGACAGACCAGTGCCTCAGTGACACTGCACAGCAGCCAGCCTCTCAGACACACTTTTTAAGCCCTAGCAACATCAGTGCAGCCTTCTCAGCTGTCAAGAGCAGGAGGGAGGCTCCACACAGGATCTGTGGACACAGCCATGAGCCAGACACAGCCCCGAGCAGGAAAACGCCTGCAGCCCAACTAAGGGGCCACCATGTTAGACAGAGACCCACGGAATGTCTGGCTCTGTTCTAGGCACTGGAAATACAGACACACAGCCACAAACAACACACAAAGCTCTCCGTCTTCAGGGCAAGCTGCAGCCAGCGTTTACGGAGCAATTACGGCATTCCGAGCACAATGCTAATTACTTGGCCTGACTCATCTCTGCACTGGGTGTTATCGCTGTTCCCATTTTATAGATGAGGAAATTAATGCTTAGGGAGGTTAAGTAGCTTGACCTGTGTCCCAGCCAGTAAGTGCTGGAGCCAGGATTCATATTTAGGCTGCTCAGATCAAGTCCTGCTTTTCAAACACATTATTAGTAATAATAGATGCATCTATTACTACTAAGGCAGACATCCTCATTATCTCAAAGCTGCTAGATCCTCCAGCAGCCTAGATATTACCTGACTATCAGGGCTGGAAGCCTTCCAAGGTCATGATGATAATCCCTGATGGTCACTGAGCAGAGTCAACCAGGCGACCCTTCCTGTGCTCAGTGCTTTATATCAGCATCACATTAGCAAACCTGGGAAGTGGGGACTTTCATCACTTCCACTGCACAGATGAAGAAACTGAAGACCAGAGAAATGAAGAGATTTGACAGCATCCCAACAACTAGTGAGTAGCTGAGCAGGATTACATCTAAGTGTAGGCTCCAAACCTCTTCTTAACTAAGGTTCAGAGAGGTTAAGTAACTGAACTAATTATTCCCACCCTGTTGACACTTGTAAAGCCAGACATCTTAAAATGACCAATTAAACACAGCCTACTGTGGAGATAAACAATTCCCATTTCTTATTGCCAAGATACATATCCTTTGACACCCTTGCTGTCTGCCCCTACATGAGCCATGGAGATTAGTACATCCCTAGAAATGGACTGAGGGTATCCATTGCAAACATTGCTGAGTTGTTTGAAATAGCTGAAAGTTTTTTTTTTTTTTTTAAAGCAAAACATTCTCAGGATTGGGATGAGGAGGTGGTGAGAACCAAAAACAGTGATCAGTCAAAAATGTCCCAGTCCAGGAAGCTTTGTCCATGAGCCCAAGACTCTACTCCCCTGCCAGAGACATCAGGATAGCTGAACAGCTCTAAGGGGGGCCCTCTGCAGGCTTTTTCATTAGAAGACACTCAGCAGGCCTAAGGAAGCCCCTTAAACCTCCCGAGGTAGCCCCACAAGAGACCGGTGGGAACCATGGCAGCACCAGATAAACTAAGCAGACCAAAATAATGGCTTTGACAATTAAACTGCCATGAGGACCAGAGCTCACAAAGAAGAACTCATGTGCTAAGCCCAAATAGGGTGACTGCTTGCTAAAAAAAAGAAATTTAAATAAGGCTTAGACTCTCCCAATACAGTAGACCAAATGTCCAGGATACAATAAAAAATTATCCATCATACCAAGAACCAAGAAAATCACAACTTGAAGGAACCAAAACAATCAACAGAGCCCAAGACCAAGAAGAATCAAATCCTGGAATTATTTGACAAGGATTTTAAAGCAGCAGTCATAAAATGCTTCACTAGTTAATTACTAATTATCTTGAAGCAAGTGAAAAAACAAAATCTCAGCAAAGAAAAATAAGTTATGAAAAAGAAACCAAATGATATTAAAAAGCTGAGAAATACAATAGCAGAAATAAAAAATGTTCTAGATGGACTCAATAGTAGAGTGGATATGACAGAATAGAATCAGTGAACTTAAAGATAGAACAATAGAATTCACCCAATCTGAACAGCAGACAGAAAATAGAATTTAAAAATTAAATAGATCCTCAGAGTTTTGTGGAACAATGTGTAAAGGTCCAAAATTCGGGTCATCAGAATTTTAGAAAGAGAAGAAAAAGAAAGTGAAGCTGAAAGAGCACATATACTCCTCAACCTATGATGGGGCAACGCTGAAACTTACAAAGGGTTTATCCAGACATAGCTCTATCATAAGTTGAGGAGCACACTGCATACATATTACTTTTGCCCATCATAAAGTTGAAATGTTTGTAAGACGAACCATCATAAGTCAGAGACTATCTGTATTTGAAGAAATAATAACTGAAAAATTTCCAAATCAGGTGAAAGACACAAACTTAGAGAACCAAGAAGCTGAGTGAGCCCCAAAGAAGACAAACACAAAAAATCCAAACCAACACATATAATGACTAAACTTTTAAAAATTGAAGGCACCAGGCATGTTACATTGTGTCTGTAATTCCAGCTACTTGGGAGGCTGAGGCAGGAGGATCACTTAAGCTCAGGAGTTTCAGACTAGCCTGGGCAACATAGTGAGATCCCATCTCTAAATAAATAAATAAATAAATAAATAAATAATAACTGGGTATTGTGGCATGCACTTGTAGTCCCAGCTACTAGGGGCTGAGACTGGAGGATCACTTGAGCCCAGGAGTTTGAGGCTACAGCAAGCTATGATTACACCACTGCACAACAGCCTGGGTGACAGAATGAAACAGTTTCAAAAAGAAGAAAAAAATTAAAGTCAAAGAAAATAAACTTAAAAGCAATTGAGTGAAATGGCACACAATTACCTACTGGGAACACACATTCAAATGACAGATTTCTCATCTGAAGCCATTGAAGCTGAACGGACATGCACAATATTTTTCACGTGCAGATAGAAAAAAATCTGTCAACCTCAGGTTCTATATCTTTCAGGAATTAAGAGAAAATGAAGACATTGTCAGACAAAGAAAAACAAATAATTTATTGTTAACAGACCTACTCTTAAAGACTTCCTAAAGGAAGTTCATCAAACAGAAATAAAATGAAAAATAAAAATAAAAAAAACCTTGCCACATCATGAAGAGGTAACAATGGAAAGAGCAGAAATATGGCTATATACAATAGACTATAATTTTCCTCATAAGTTTTATAAATCATATTAAGTGATCAAAACAAACATTATAAAACTATTTGATACTCAAGACATGAATTAGGGAAGGTAAAGAGATCTATTGGAAATGCAGTTTTGATGCTTAACTTGAAATGGTAAACTGTTGATACCCTTAGACTGTTTTAAGACATATGTGATATTGTGACTTACAATAAGAGAAACAACTATGAAAACTGTACAAAAAAGGTGCACTCAAAAACACAACAAATAAACCAAGGTGAAATCCTTAAAACAAAGTTCAAATAACCCACAGTAAAGCAAGGAACAAAAATGAGGAACAAGGACCAGAGGAAACAAGCAGAAAACATGATAAAATTATGGACTTATGTGCAAACATAACAGTAATCACTTCAAATGTTAATGGTCTAAACACATCAGTCAAAAGAGACTGGAAGAATATTCAAAACAGGATCCAACTACGTGTTGTTTACAAGAAACTCATTTCAAATTTAATGACATAGGTAGGTAAAAAGGAAAAGGATAGATAGATCATTTTACAGATAAAAACATTAATCTGCCAAGAAAGCATAAAAATCTTAAATGTATATGCACGAAACAATAAAACCTAAAGTACATGCTGTAAAAAGTGATAGAGATTATTCCCAAATTAAAATACAGTTATAACACAATTCTTTTATTTTAGGTATATATTTTATTGCACTTTAGGTCCTGGGATACATGTACAGAACATGTAGGATCATTGCATAGGTACCTGCATGATAATGTGGTCTGCTGGCTCCATTCCCCTGTCACCTATATCTGGCATTTCCCCCCATGTTGTCCCTTCCCAACCTCCCTACCCACCACTGTCCTTCCCCTATTCCCCCACAGTAGATCCCAGTGTGTGATGCTCCCTTCCCTGTGTCCATGTGTTCTCATTGTTCAACACCCGCCTATGAGTGTGAACATGCAGTGTTTGATTTTCTGTTCTTGTGTCAGTTTGCTGAGAACGACGGTTTCCAGATTCATCCATGTCCCTACAAAGGACACAAACGCATCATTTTTTATGGCTGCATAGTATTCCATGGTGTATATGTGCCACATTTTCCCTGTCCAGTCTATCATTGATGGGCATTTGGGTTGGTTCCGGGTCTTTGCTATTGTAAACAGTTCCACAATGAACATACATGTGCATATATCTTTATAATAGAATGATTTATAATCCTTTGGATATATACCCAGTAATAGGATTGCTGGGTCAAATGGAATTTCTATTTCTAGGTCCTTGAGGAATCGCCACACTGTCTTCCACAATGGTTGAACTAATTTACACTCCCACCAACAGTGTAAAAGTGTTCCTATTTCTCCACATCCTCTCCAGCATCTTTTGTCTCCAGTTTTTTTAATGATTGCCATTCTAACTGGCATGAGATGGTATCTCAATGTGGTTTTGATTTGCATTTCTCTAATGACCAGTGATGATGAGCATTTTTTTATATGTTTATTGGTCTCATAAAGGTCTTCTTTTGAAAAGTGTCTGTTCATATCCTTTGCCCACTTTTGAATGGATTTCTTTGTTTGTTTGTTTTTTTCCTGTAAATCTGTTTTTGTTCTTTGTAGATTCTGGATATTAGCCCTTTGTCAGATGGGTAGATTGCAAAAATGTTTTCCCATTCTGTTGGTTGCCAATTCAATCTAATGATTGTTTCTTTCATTGTACAGAAGCTCTGGAGTTTAATTAGATCCCATTTGTCTATTTTGACTTTTGTTGCCAATGCTTTTGGTGTTTTAATCACGAAGTCCTTGCCTATGCCTATGTCCTGAATGGTTTTGCCTAGGTTTTCTTCTAGGGTTTTTATGGTGTTAGGCCTTATGTTTAAGTCTTTAATCCATCTGGAGTTAATATTAGTGTAAGGTGTCAGAAAGGGGTCCAGTTTCTGCTTTCTGCGTATGGCTAGCCAGTTTTCCCAACACCATTTATTAAACAGGGAATCCTTTCCCCATTGCTTGTTTTTGTCAGGTTTGTCAAAGATCAGATGGTTGTAGATGTGTGGCGTTGCCTCAGAGGTCTCTGTTCTGTTCCATTTGTCAATATCTCTGTTTTGGTACCAGTACTGTGCTGTTTTGATTACTGTAGACTTGTAGTATAGTTTGAAGTCAGGTAGCGTGATGCCTCCAGCTTTGTTCTTTTTGCTTAGAATTATCTTGGCTATGTGGGCTCTCTTTTGGTTCCATATGAAGTTTAAGGTTGTTTTTTCTAGTTCTGTGAAGAGGGTCATAGGTAGCTTGATGGGGATAGCATTGAATCTATTAATTACTTTGGGCAGTATGGCCATTTTCACAATATTGATTCTTCCTAACCATGAGCATGGAATGTTTTTCCATCTGTTTGTGTCCTCTCTTATTTCCTTGAGCAGTGGTTTGTAGTTCTCCTTGAAGAGGTCCTTTACATCCTTTGTAAGTTGTATTCCTAGGTATTTTATTCTTTGTAGCAATTGTGAATGGCAGTTCATTCTTGATTTGGCTCTCTGTTAGTCTGTTATTGGTGTATAAGAATGCTTGTGATTTCTGTACATTGATTTTGTATCTGGAGAATTTGCTGAAGTTGCTTATCAGTTTAAGGAGATTTTGGGCTGAGACAATGGGGTCTTCTAAATATACAATCATGTCATCTACATATAGAGACAATTTGACTTCCTCTTTTCCTAATTGAATACTTTTATTTCTTTTTCTTGCCTGGTTTCTCTGGCTAGAACTTCCAATATTATATTGGAAAGGAGTGGTGAGAGAGGGCATCCCTGTCTAGTGCCAGATTTCAAAGGGAATGCTTCCCGTTTTTGCCCATTCAGTATGATATTGGCTGTGGGTTTGTCATAAGCAGCTTTTATTATTTTGAGATACGTTCCATCAATACCTAGTTTATTTAGAGTTTTTAGCATAAAGGGCTGTTGAATTTTGTTGAAGGCCTTCTCTGCATCTATTGATATAATCATGTGGTTTTTGTCTTTGCTTCTGTTTATGTGGTGGGTTACATTTATAGACTTGCATATGTTAAACTAGCCTTGCATCCCTGGGATGAAGCCTAACTTGATCATGATGAATAAGCTTTTTGATGTGCTGTTGTAATCTGGTACCCAGTATTTTATTGAAGATTTTTGCGTCTAAGTTCATGATGGTTATTGGCCTGAAGTTTTCTTCTTTTGTTGAGCCTCTGCCAGGTTTTGGTGTCAGGATGATGTTGGTCCCATAAAATGATTTGGGAAGGATTTTCTCTTTTTGGATTGTTTGGGATAGTTTCAGAAGGAGTTGTACCAGCTCCTCTTTGTATGTCTGGTAGAATTCGGCTGTAAACCCATCTGGACCTGGGCTTTTTTTGGTTGATAGGCTATTAATTGCTGCCTGAACTTCAGCCCTTGTTATTGGTCTATTCAGGGTTTCAGCTTCTTCCTGGCTTAGGCTTCGGAGGGTGCAAGTGTGAAGGAATTTATCCATTTCTTCCAGGTTTACTGGTTTATGTACATAGAGTTGTTTGTGGTAATCTTGGATGGTAGTTTTTATTTCTGTGGAATTTGTGATGATATCCCATTTATTGTTTTTTTTCTTTCTTTTATTTATTTATTTATTTATTTTATTTTTTATTTTACCTTAGGTGCATACTATATCTGGCATTTCTCACCATGTTATCCCTCCCCACCCTCTCCTCCCTCCCCACCCCCATTGCCTCTCCCCACCTCCCCGCAACTGTCCCCTGTGTGTGATGCTCCTCTCCCTGAGTCCACATGGTCTCATTGTTCAACACCCACCTATGAGTGAGAACATATGGTGCTTGGTTTTCTGTTCTTGGGTCAGTTTGCTGAGAATGATGGTTTCCAGATTCATTCAAGTCCCTACAAAGGACACGAACTCATCGTTTTTTATGGCTGTGTAGTATTCCATGGTTATATGTACCACATTTTCTTTGTCCAGTCTATCATTGATGGGCATTGGGGTTGGTTCCAGGTCTTTGCTATTGTACACAGGGCTGCAATGAACATACGTGTGCATGTGTCTTTATAGTAGAATGACTTACAGTTCTTTGGGTATATACCCAATAGTGGGATTGCTGGGTCAAATGGAATTTCTATTCCTAGATCCTTGAGAAATCGCCACACTATCTTCCACAATGGTTGAACTAATTTACACTCCCATCAACTGTGTAAGAGTGTTCCTATTTCTCCACATCCTCTCCAGCATCTGTTGTCTCTCGATTTTTTAATGATCGCCTTTATTGTTTTTTATTGCATCTATTTGATTCTTCTCCCTTTTCTGTTTTGTTAATCTGGATAGCAGTCTGTCTATTTTGTTGATCTTTTCAAAAAACCATCTCCTGCATTTATTGATTTTTTTGAAGGATTTTTTTGTGCCTCTGTCTCCTTCAGTTCTGCTCTCATCTTAGTTATTTCTTGTCTTCTGCTAGCTTTTGAGTTTTTTTGATCTTGCTCCCCTAGCTCTTTCCATTTTGATGATAGGGTGTCAATTTTAGATCTTTCCTTGCTTCCTATGTGGGCATTTATTTCTATAAATTTTCCTCTAGACACTGCTTTAAATGTGTCCCAGAGATTCTGATATGTTGATAACACAATTCTTATCAAGATTGCAGTAAACTGTTTTGTGGACGTAGAAAGGTACATGCCCTGAAATTGCTAAAAATAATCTTGACAAAAAGGAATAAAGTAAAAGGAATCACTCTACCCAATATGAAGTAGGTACATTAATCAAGACAACGTAGTATTAAAGGACGTATAGACATATGGATCAATCGGGAGAAAATAGAGAACACAGAAATTGACCTACACATACATGCTCAACTTATTTTTGACAAAGGTATGAAACTAATTGAATGGAGCAAGGATAACCCAGTCAACAAATGGCTCTGGTGCAATTGGATATACATGGGCAAAAATAAAAAAAGAACTTCAATCTAAACCTCATACTATCTTAAAAATTAATTCAAAATGGATCATGGGTTTAAATATATGGCATAAAACTATAAAACTTCTAGAAAAAAAAATAGAAGAAAATCTTTGGAAACTACAACTAGGAGAAGAGTTCTTAGACGTGGCACCAAAAGTATGATTCATAAAAGGTAAAACTGATACATTGTCTACATCAGAATTTAAAACTTTTGCTCTATAAAAATTCATGTGAAGAGGATGAAAGGTAAGCTTCAGGCTGGGAGAAAATATTTGCAAATTGCTTATACAACAAAGGACTATTATCTAGAATATATAAAGAACTCTTATAACTCAACACTGAAAAAAACACTGACATTCTAATTTCTGGTTTTTAGTCCAACATGAAAAGAGCTTGGAAGTCGTTACTCCTGTCCTCTTAACATGAAAAAATATGATAAACAAAGTCAAAATCATTAACTATTCTTAGATACATCAGAAAATTAAGGTTAGAGGGCAAATTGGTGCATCAAAAATCAAAAAGGCAGATATGGAGAATCACAGCATCCAGGAAGAGAAACCCACAATTGGAGCCGGTATCTCTAAGAACACTTTAAATGATAAATTGCTGGAGGGTCCATGTACATTAGGAGAATTAAAAATTCCAAGGCCGCCAACTCTTAGAGTGACCTCATCCAACCCACTGTCCCCAGGTCACATGAGGCCCAGGATGGTTTTGAAGGCATCCCAAAACAAATTCATAAACTTGCTTACAACTTTATGAGATTTTTTTGCAATTTCATTTCTTTTTAGCTCATCCACTATTGTTAATGATAGTGTATTTTATGTGTGGCCCAAGACAATTCTTCTTCTTCCAATGTGGCCCAGAGAAGCCGAAAGCTTCGACACCCCTGTCTTAGAGGGTCCCAGACACTTTTGTGAGTTTTACCTGGAGGAGCAGCCCCAGATCCTCAATTTGAAAATAGGAGAAAAATCTCCTGTTGCTTGTGTAAGAGAGAGGGGAAAATGACCTTCCTGAAATATGCCTATGGCACTCTGTTCTCTCTAACAATGCCTCAGGGAAGAAAAATACCCAATTCCAGCTCACTAAAAGATTGAGACCTGGTTATAAGACTCTTGAATGCTTCCCTCCCCCAGACCTTACCACCATATCAACAGGGCTGTTGTACTATCACAGGGGTTACAGGTTCAAGAACTATAAAGCTCAGACCTCATTTCAGAAGTTTCTAGTAAAATCCAAAGACAATGGGGAAAGAAAATACAGGACACTAGAGGAAAGTTCAGCCTCTGAACCACAGCTACAGCAAACGGAAAACACAGGTTAATCCCAGCCAAATAAACATAAAACCTCACACTAAAGCCCTTTTTACTCCAGTCCTTTGACTCAATACATCATGTCATGACGCCAATGAAAAAATTATGAGGCATACTAAAAGGCAAAACCCAGTCTCAACAGCTTTAACATTCAAGGAAGTATCCACAGGATGCTCCAATTTGTCTCTGGTCAGGATCTGGGAAGAGAGTCCACAGGCGTCCCTCGTGAGGACCCCAGGAGGAGGGTCCACTCACATCCCCTGTGAAGACCCCAGGAGGAGGATCACAGGTATCCCCAGTGAGGACCCTGGGAGGAGGCTCACAGTTATCCCCAGTGAGGACCCCGGGAGGAGGGTACAAAGGTATCCCCATGAGGACCCCAGGAGAAGAGTCCACAGGCATCCCCCGTGAGGACCCTGGGAGAAGGGTACACAGGCATCCCCAGCGAGGACCCTGGGAAGAGGGTCACAGGCATCCCCCGTGAATACTGGGAGAAGGTACAGTGACCTCCCAGTGGGAACCGATGCTGTTTTTACAGTGAAAAAGGCCCAAAGTGCAATGCTCTAACCTGATGCTAGTGCACTTGAGACAGGACTCTCATTAAAAAGTGCATCAAGAAATATTTCAATCCAGAAATCAATGGAAGCTCATGGAAGGAATTACTTGCGGAATAATGAGGAAGGACAAGTCAATAGAACTGAGTAAGCGGCAGAGGAGACAGCCACAACTCACCTCCTGATTATGGGGTCTAATAAAACCATGACGATGAAATATGAGAAAACATGCAACTTCTTAACAAAAGCGACAGAAACTAGCTAATCTGACAACAAACCGTACTGGGGGAGCATCAGAGCCTGCAGCTGTATCTGGGCATTCTCTAAGCACATGAGTGAAGGGCCCACTTGTATTCTGACACGAGCCCTGGGGCTGCACCCTAAGCCTGGCCCCATCCCCACTGTCTCCCCAACACCTTCTCTGGCCCAGAGGCCAGGGAGTCCCATCCACCCCTTCCAGGAAGTCTGCCCTGATTACTCCACACCCCGCAGTCACCTGAGTCTGACCTCAGCTCATATTCTTTCTAAACAGCAGGTGGTCACAGCAGAATATCCTGCACCATGTGCTAACATTTAGTAGTTACATGGGTAGGGGCACATTCTCATAGGTAAGAATTTGGGCTCCAGAATCAGAGAGCTGTGCTCACATTTATTTATGCTAAACATAAAATGTCACGATGCCCAGGATTTAGGTGAGGCTCAAGAAATGTTGGTCACAGTTATCACAGCACTTCACGGTCTGCAGAGCCCAGCCACACCTGTCAGGTTGGAATTCCATCCCCCGTGGAAGGGACTGCGTCTGGTCTTTCTGCAGCACTTTGGAGTTTGCAGAGCTCATCCTCGGCCTTCATCTTAGGCGATCCTCAGAGCAACCCCAAGGAGCAGGCAAGAGTGTGCACCTGGGGCCAGAATCCTTGGGTTCACCACACCTGGGTTCCCTCCACCACATCCTAGCTGACCTTGAGCAAGGAATTTCCCTTTTAAGCCTCAGTTTTCCCACCTGTGAAATGGGACCGCCAGAATGCCTGCCTCGCATGGCTGTCATAGGGTTGCAGTGAGAAAGCATCTAGGGTGTGTCATGTCTGGGATCTTCATCATCCTCTCCAATTTACAGATGAGGAGACTGAGGCTCAGAGAGGGAAAGTGGCCTCCTTGAGTCCTCGCAGCCACTGATGTTGCTGGGCCAGGACTCAGACATTGGTGCTTTGACCTGCTGTCCACTGTGCAGTCCCGGAAGCTGATTTATCATCCCAGCTTTATTGGCACAGATGTGGGCAGAAACCCAGAGTCTCTCATTCTTGTCCGCATGGGCTCAGGGCCAGGCTGGCATCTGCTGACCAGGCAGTGCCCAGGAGAAGGGGGTAGCAAAAGCGTCCAAAGACAACTGACCACACACCCGTCATGGCACTGAGCACCTGGCCTTCCTTTTCTCTTTTGTCACGACAATCACTCCATTCCCACTTCACAGAGGGGCAAACTGAGGCTCGGGAGGTTGAGGCACGTGTCTGGGATCACACAGATAGCGGCTGTCAGAGTTGGCTCTAACTTGGGTCTGTCTTTGTCCAGGCCCCATGTCCCACCCGCCAGAGCCAAGTGCTGTGCGGCTCCCAGCACACGCTCATCTCATTGAATCCCGCCACGTCCTCGGAGGGAAATCTCCTCACCACACCCATTGCACAGGTGAGGAGACTGAGGCCAGGCTGGGCATGGAACTCCCCAAGGCCCCACAGCCAGTGAGTGGAAGAATCCCACAGAACTCAAACCCAGGGCCGTCTGTTCCCGAGCCCACAGCAAAGGTGGTTCCCTCCTCCCTGCCTTGTTCCCGAAGCCCGCAGGGGGCTGGACGACCCCACTGTGGGGAGGGCACTACAGGGACAGAGGGGTCAGCTGGGGCCCGCAGGAGGGCAGGTGGGCAGTTCTGATTTCTGGGGTCTCCAGGAACTTTCACAGACTTCAGTCCTCCAAGAGGCCAGGAGGGAAGACATGAGGAGAATCTCATTCTCTGGGTCCTCTTCCCGTGGCCTTTGCAGAGCTGTGTAACTGCATCAAAAGTAGAAGTTACCTCTTCAAGGGCCTCAGGATAAAACCTCACAAAGAAGGATTCTTCTTAACCTCATTATCTTTCTCTCTCCAGGGTCAGGGGTCAAATCAATAACTTCCTGCCCACTGCCTGCTGCAGATCCCAGCAAGGCTGCAAACCTCCCCGTGAAAATCAATTGGAAATCCAGTTGCTAAATCCACCCTAAATCCAGCGGTTCACAAATCAAAGGCCTTTTCTGGGCTCGTGCTGGGCTGGGCCAGGTGCCCTGGGGATGCCGTCCTTGAGTCTGCATCTCCACAGACTCCGATTCCAACTAGGGTCAGGGGAGCAGTGCGGGCCTGCCAGGACCAGGCCCAGCCTGAACTGCAGGGTGAACCCCAAACCAGGCGAGTGGTTGCTGTTCCAGCCCGCCTCTCTGTCACCAGTGAGCTGTAGTGGACACTCCTGCCAATTAGGCGCAGGAAAACTCCAGGCATGCCTGCAGGGAGAGGAGGGCCTCAGGAGCACAGAGAAGCCACCCTGGGCCCAGAACTGAGCTCAGGCAGGTCTCACTCAGCCAGAAGCACTTGTCAAGCACATGCTCCAGAGAACACCTTGATTCTGAAGCTGCTCAGAAATTTACCTCCAAGCTCATTGCTTTGCAAAGTCAGAGAGCTTAGGCAGAGGCTCCTGCAGGTGGGGAGGAAGCAGGAAGTGGAGTTCATTCCCAGGGTCGTCTCGCTGCAGCTTCTAGAGGGTGGCACGGCACCAGGCAGGGGAGGCTGAAGATCATGGGCACTGAGTCTGTGTGCAGTCCATGCACACCCTGCCGGAGGCCACACTGGGACTAGGCCTAGCTGTCAGGCAGGCTCCTGAGTTAGTGCTCTAACCACTTACCCACAGCCTGCAGGTTCCCAGGAGAGGCTGAGGTGTGCTGCCGGCAGGCAGGCCAGACTCAAGAGCCCCAAGTCGTGGGTCACTCCTTAGTCCCTTCATAGTGCAAAGGCTAGGGCAGGGGCACATCTCAAAGCTTCCGGCCCTCACAGTGGAGGCTGGTGTGAGTCAATTACTCCCGGTAATGGAGACGTCTACTTGAGGAACTAGTGAGGCAATAAATAGAGTCCGAGTAATTAACCACAACTGCTCAGATGTGCGGGGCCTGCCAACGCAGCTGCCCCCGCCGTGGCCTCCCCTAACTGTGATGGAGCCACTGGGTGGCGTTTGTCTGCAGAAATGAGCAGTTGCCAATCAGAGAATCAAGGAGCTAGGGAGAGGAGGGGGTGCTGGGGAGACCACTGGGAAACTGAGGCCCTGAGAGGGAGAGACACCCGCCCAAGGACACAGAGCACATTGGTGACAGAGGTGAGCTAGATACCTGCTCTCCTGGGAGGGACACCAGGGCTCTTCCTAGGTCAGTGTATGGATGTGGTGAAGTAGAGTCTAGCAGGTGACAAAGGAGGAGAATGAGACTCAGAGAAGGTGATTAATTAGCCCAGGGATTCACAGCAGGTTAAGAAGAGGAAGGAGAGCTTCGGCATGGCTGACATCTCTTAATTGTGTCACCCTGCCTTTTCCTCTCAGTTTCTGGGTCAGGACTCCAGACCCCACAGAGGGGCCCTGATGGGAGCAGGGAAGACCCCCAGTGGAGGAGCTGGGTTCTCCTGAATGCACTGGACCATTTGGGATAACAGTTATAAGCTCGGTCCTTTAACTCTCCACTATGAGAGCTGGTTTAGAGACCAGACCCCAAAATGTGGAGCAGGCCAACTGCCAGCTCATGTTCCTTCCTTTTTATGAAGTACTGACTGTGCACCAGGTGCTGAACATGCTTACCTCGGTCAATCCTCACACAACCGTGTGGGGAGGTGGTGACTCGCCCCTGTGACAGATGAGGAGACCAGGGTCCTGAGAAGGGAAGTGATTTGTCCAAGATCACAGGGGCGTAGGTCACCCAAGTGTGTCATTTGTCAACTTACTGCCTCTCAGCTCCAAATCCTTCACCACCTGCTTGTGATACTGAAACGCTCTCCCTCGCCAACTGCTATGAGGTCAAGTTTTGTCAGTAATAGGGATTGGAGGGACCAAGGACAAAAAGAGCCTTATTTTTTTTTCCTGGCGGCTGTATGTTCTTCTCTGCCTGTTCTGTGGTGTGTAGTGGCCATCGTGTGGACACCCTGTGGTGCACACCACCCCCGAGAGCAGCTGCCAACATGTTCCAGGGTGCGAGTCCTCCCCATGGTCCGCTTCATCCTCTGCCATCTGGGGGACCACACCACACTCTCTCCCCAGGCCTGGAAATAGCGCTGGTGGCAATGGCAGAGCAGAGGGGAGGTTCTTCCAGATCTGTTCCTTCCTCAGATGAACCCTAGAGGGAGTGGCTGCTTTGGACACGTGCTATTCCTGCATTCTTCGGAGCTCTGCTTATCTCTTGGTAGGTGATCCTTAGTCATACTTCATAACCATTTATATTACACTTTCCCTGTTCAAATTCATTACGGTTTCCATTTCCTGTTTGGAGCCTGGATGATGAAAACCTGGCATCCCCAGGTATAAACCAACAAAGATGAGATTCTTGGGCCTGGATCGGTCATAGCCGTGGGTTTGAGCACAGCGCTGACTGAGATCTTTCCCGTGGGGAATGGGGACTAGTAATTCAGGGCATGCGGTGGCAGCAGAACCAGTTGAGCATCACTTGTGGTTGACTGAGCAACTGAAGCAAGTGCCTTGGGACACCAAGCGGCCACAGCCCTTGACAATCACGGCAGCAACGATGACTGCAGGGACCAGAGTGGGTGCTCCTGAATGCACTGGAGCATCTGGGATAAAAGTTATAAGCGCAGGCCTTTAACTCTCAGCAATGACAACGAAAAATAAATCTCTTATTTCTTAAAGCCACAAGATAGTGCCTGACAATCAATACAAAACTAACTGTGCCGAATGCTGAATTCCAACATCCATTGAATTTACAGTCTTGCCAAGTTTCTCACGTGAAAGTTATGCCCTTGGGAAATTATTTCTCTTGGGAAAGAATGGGATCCTGAGACTTGGAATGGGAGCATCCAATTGGACCACACGAAACCCAGACCTTGAATTCCAAGTCACTCTGAGCATCCTTTGACAGCGGAAGCCCCTTGTCTCTGCTTGAAAACCCTGTAACAACCTCATCTGAAACAGAGGCCTCTAAATGGGATGCTTGCTCACCTCAAGATCCACCACAACCACCCCATGTTGCCTCTAGACTCAGAGCTGTGATGAAGTCTCAGCATACTCCAAAGAGACAGGTGCAATCTATGACCTGAGAGGAAATAGTCCACCCAACAAAAGCAAGACTCTGATGGCATATATTGAAGAAAACCTGAAAAGCAAAGAAGGAGTGAATTCTATGGGTATTACACTAAAGAGAAATTATACCAAGACCAGACCAAATTTATTGATATGTAAGCACTTACCAGAGATCCCAGATTTAATGTGTACAAGTGAAGGTAGCTCTAACAATTTTCTTGGTTGGTTGGTTGAAAATTGTATTTAACAGTGACCACATTTGAGATGCCACAGGTTCCTGGGATGATGTAGAGAGGGAAGCCAAAGGCTTAGAGTGATCCTTTATCACATGCAATCTACACACCCACCCCCAAACTGTGTTCTATGAGAACATCCAGAAGAAGCTGAAGAAACCCACAGTGAAGGGATCCTTGCAAAGCTCTGTGGTGGTCCTTTTTAGGCTAAGTATGATCTTGGGTGAAAGCTGCTATTAAGATGGGCTCACCAATCCCAGTGGGGATGACTGAGTACTAGAGGAGCAGAGGCCAAGGAACACTCAGCTGCCAAAAACAAGGTGAGAGCATCTACTGAAAAGGACAGCAGGGAGGTACAGGTCCTCAGAACGCCCTGTCCTGTAGGTATCTTTTGGAGTGATCATGGTGTCACTGGGAAAGAGATAGATAAGCAGCCTACTATACCAGAGTATTTCTTGGTCTAACTGAAAACAAACAAAAAGCCCCAGGTTGATAGTCACCAACCTGGATGGATTCACAGACACAGATGTCCTTGAGGGAAGGGAGGCTCGGCTCCTTTAAGGAAAAGCTCTGTGCCATGCCTGCAGGCACACACCATCAATCTCCCTCCAAGCCTTCTCCTAAGGGACCCACGGCCATTTATTTGAGTGAATGTGCACTGGGAAAGGGAATTCATTTTGGGCATTACTAGACATTGAATTTGAATTGACACTGATTCTTGGGGACTCCAAATGCCACTGTAGTCCACCATTCCATGTAGGAACGCACAGTGGTTGGTGACAGGAGGAGCTCAAGCCACTCACAGTGGGTATGACCCGTCCATCACCAGTGTTCCTTGAGTGCCTTCACCCTGGCCTCACCTTTATAAATAGTCCATTTATAAGCTCTCCTCAGAGATAGCTGGAGCCATAAACAGGCAGAAATACTTCAATAATAATTTTGAATGAATTTTTGGAGGCTAAGTGAAGACTATTTTGAGTGAGAAACTCCTGGAAGCCGTAGTAATGAAGAAAAATCCTCCTATCTTCTAGCAGTGGGAGGAAAAAGGCTGTTTTCCATAAGAAAGACCTCCTCTCTAGGGGAAAATAACCTTACTACATCTAGAGGAAAAGAAATTTACCTAACTCCAGCCCTTTTTATCCTCCCTGTTTTACCTAACACAGAAGAAAAGAAAAAGAAGAAGAATCACTTCTGAAGGTCACAGTCCAGGAAAATGGTCCCAACAAAAGACCAAGATTTAACCATAACACTTTCCCCACGCCCTACTCCTGCCACATCAGCAGAGCTCCAGTACAAAGCGGCAGATCATAGCCAGAGAGGTGCAAGACAGGGGTCCCCTCTAAGGAGGAGTTCTTAAGGAATCTTAAAGACAACAAAAGAAGCCGGGCGCGGTGGCTCACGCCTGTAATCCCAGCACTTTGGGAGGCCGAGGCGGGTGGATCACGAGGTCAAGAGATCGAGACCATCCTGGTCAACATGGTGAAACCCTGTCTCTACTAAAAATACAAAAAATTAGCTGGGCATGGTGGCGCGTGCCTGTAATCCCAGCTACTCAGGAGGCTGAGGCAGGAGAATTGCCTGAACCCAGGAGGCGGAGGTTGCGGTGAGCCGAGATCGCGCCATTGCACTCCAGCCTGGGTAACAAGAGCGACATTCCATCTCAAAAAAAAAAAAAAAAAATTCAACAACAAGAGAATTTTCCAATTAAAACATGGGCAAAAGATATGAAAAGATAAACAGTTGGCAAATAAGCAGATAAAAATAAACTCAATATCATTTGTCATTGGGGATTTGAAAGTTAAAACAACAATGAGATACCACTACACACTTATTAGAATGGATAAACTTTTTTAAAAAAACTGACAACATCAAATGCTAGAGGGAGCAGAGAAGCAGGAACGCACTCATTGCTGGTGGGAACGCAAAATGATACAGTCACTTTGAAAGACAGCTTGGTAGTTTCTTACAAAGCTAAATATAGTCTTACCATATGACCCAGCCATAATGCTTCTAGGTATTTACCCAAATGATTTGAAAACTTATGTCCACGTAAAAATCTGCATGTGAATATTTATGGTAGTTTTAGTCATAGTCACCCCAAACTGGAAACAACCAGTATGTCCTTAAATAGGTGAATGAATAAACAAACTGTGATATACATTCCTACAATTGAAATATTATCCAGTGATAAAAAAAGATTCTATCAAGCCACAACAAGACATCAATAAATCTTAAATGCATGTTGCTAAGTGATAGAAGTCAGTCCCAAAAAACTATATTCGATATGATTCAAATTTTATGACATTCTGAAAAAAGCAAACTATTGAAAAGGCAAACTATGCTTTAACCATATGATGTTCTGGAAAAGGTAAAATGATCAGTGGTTGCCATAGGTTGAAGACATAAAGGACAGGGGATATTCAAGGAAGTGGAACTATTCTGTGTGATACTGCAATAGTGACCAGGTGACATCACGCATTTGTCAAAATCCATAGAACTGTATAGCACAAAGAATGAATCCTAATGAATGCAAGTTTTTAAAAAGTCATTTAGGTGATCAAAGGATCCCAGGAAAGAATGAAGACTATGATTTAAAAAAAAATCTAACTGTATCACAATACATGAAACAAGTGAAGGGAATGTAGGGAGGTACTGATCTAAATAACCTTGGAAATGGTAGAGTTTATGAGACTAAAGGCAAAAGAAAGTACATAATTACTGTACTGTAGCTGATAAAGCTGTTTCCCACCAGGATGTGGGTTAACAACACATACCTATTATACCTGTATGCACTGAAATTAAACAATGAAGTAAATAGGTAGCAGATTGTGGGAGCCAGATTTTTTATTATTGGAGTAGGAGTTCACATATAAACAAGGGGAAAAGGCTAGAGTGATCCACATGGTAAAGAATTAGATTTGGAGACATCAGCATGAGCTCATATTTTGCTTAATACAGAAAGATATTTAATATGGATACTAGTAGCTATTTAAAAAATACTTACAGTTATGTGTAAATACATGGGTTAGTATACACACATACATATTCCTGCTCTATCAGCTGGAAGGACCTACAAGAAATGATACTTCAGTAGCAAGAAATATACCCAGTTCCCAGATCTTGGTTTCTCATATCATTCTTCAGTAAAAGGAATCCAGGTCTCTTGGAGAAATGGCTGATTCTAGGACTGAGATAGGAAATATACAAAATGAACCAAGATTGCTCTGTAGTGTGAGAAAGTGAGAAAAACAGTAAAATGGAAACAACCCAAAATAAAATCCACATTGACATAAGTATGACAAAGGAGCACCAGTGCCAACTGAAAGAGCTCCCAACAGCCAAAGCTGAAGGAACAAAATGAATAAAGCAGTATTTGTACTGTAACCCATAAATCCAGACTGATATAATTAAGTGATTGAATAAAACAATAAATGGGGAAAAAGAGACAAGTCTCCCATGAAGAAGAATTCCACATGAGGTATGCAGATACTCCACCCTAACTGAAGCGGAGCATTCATCTCTACTCCTTAAATGTCGGCTGCCATGTGATTTCCTTCCCAAGAGTACCGTAAGGAGAGGGGAGGAAGGGGAGAGTAATCTTACAACAGAGAAACCTGACACGCACCACCTTAGCCAGAGGTCAACATCAACAGTGATAAGTCATATTGACGGCACCTTGGTATGATGTGATGAGAATAATGCTTTATCTTTGTGATCTTCCTCCCAAAACCTATAACCCCAGTCCAATAATGAAAAAAGCATTAAACAAATACAAACTGAAAGCGGTTCTCTAAAGTATCTGACCAGTGTAAAGTCCTGATAAGTAACAACAAGGAAGGGGTCCCAGGTTGGGGAGGTCCCCAGGTAGGGAGAAAATGAAGAGTTGTTCTGAGAGATGGCTAATTGCAAACAACCCATGGGCACAACGACCTTGTTCTGCAGGTAACCCCAGTAGCAGGACCTCAATTCTGCATACGGTCCCCTCCAGCACTATCCTATAAAACTTCCCTCCAGCCCTGCCTCTTTGCAGACAGCCCCTTCTCTGCTGTGCTACCCATTGCAATCTTGCAACATATTTTCATACTTTCTTAATAAACCTGCTTTTCTTTACCTACAACTCTCTTGGTGAATTCCTCTACCACCCATGACACTGACCCCAGCTAACTGCACCTGTGACAATCCATACTCCTCAAAATTGTCAGACTCATCAAACACAAGGGCAGTCTGAGAAATGATCAGAATCAAAAAGACCTCAAAGAGACTTGATATTGAAACATAAGGTAGTGCCCTGCATAGGATCCTGTAACAGAAAAAGGAAATAGGTAAAAACCAAAGGAATCTGAATAAAGTATGAACTTCTGTTGATAATAACATGCATATATTGATTCACTCCTTTTTAACAAATATACTCAATAGTATTAGATGTTAGTAATAGAGGAAATTGGGTGCAAGTTATATGGTGATTCTTTGCATTATCCTCTTAATTTTTTGGTAAATCTAAAACTGTTCTAAATAATAAGGTCTATTTCATAAAAAGAAAAAGACAACAAAAAATGTGTATTTCCAACACTCTGAAAACAACTGTTTGACATTTCAGCTTTATTGCTTCTAGGATTCTTTCTTTTTGGCTTTTTTGTCATAGTTATTATTGATCTGTATATATAATTAAACATGCTGGTTTTTTTGTTTGTTTTTGTTTTAACTCCACATTATGGCATTAGGCAATCTCCTTGTTGTCATGAGTGTAATCACTCTTTTTATTCTCTGTGGAACACTCTGCCAAGTGGGTAAGGCTGAGTTTAATTAACTGAATTCCTCCTGTTGGGTTGATTTTGTTGTTCTCAAATGTTTGCTGTTACAAGTAAACCTAGAGCCCAAAGCTTCTGGTGTGAGATATATGGGAGTCCCCAGACCTCATTTTTTTCCCTCAAAAATACACAATAAATATGTCACCAATTCGTTGAAAGGACAGAATCTGATGGAGCATGCATAGGAAATGGCATCAAGTCCTCCAGCCCTGCCTTCAATCAACCCCTGTCTGAGTTCCCCAAGGATGTCGCAGACAGTCACCTTTGCTTTGTGCTCAACTTAAGCTGTAACAGAATCTTGTGTTAAGTCCAGTCCACTTTCTCAACATTGAAAGGTCCAGTACGTTCTAGCCTCTTCCCTGTCCCTTCTCCTCAGCTCAGGTCTCACCAGGGTTCAGGGGCCCTAGCTGGCAAGGGGTCAGGGGACGTGTATGGTCTGGTCTGCTCATTCCCTCTTCCTACCCTTCTAGGATGCTGGTAGAGGAAGGGAAACCCTAAGGGAAAAAGGGAAGAGCTTTTTACTTGGACAGCGCTGTTCGTGGTCCTTCCCAGGTGTGAAGGACCTAGGGCATGGTGGGTGCGTATGCACCACTCTTTCCTCGAAACACAGAACAGGTGAATGTATTTATTGGAGGAGCTGTCACTGAGCTTATATTATAAAAACCATAAAGTGTTGGCTGTATTCTTTTCCCTTCTCTGTATCCTTTTCTTCCTCCATGCACAATTGTCTGCACTTAGTCATTTCAATAGAAGGTAGTCGGTAATAATTAACTTCATATCCCAACCCCCTGGGGCTGCTTGCAAGATTAATGAAATTGTTTTTCTTTCAAAGAACAATGATCTTTAAGTCATACAGACCTTCTTGATGGCATTCAGAAGTTTGACGAAATGAGAGACACAAGCAGCTTTGATCATCCAGGATCTCACCTCCCGCAAACCTACCTCACTCATAGAATCCCCCAGTTATGTTCAGACAGGTCAAATTGAAGAGTTGCCTCTCCCACCCTCACACTTTTGCCAAATTAAATAAATCTTTCTCTGTTCTTAAGCACTGATGTGTCCGTGTGTCAGAGGCATTGGAATCGGAGTGACTCCATCTTTTTTTTTTTAATTGCATTTTAGGTTTTGGGGTACATGTGAAGAACATGCAAGATTGTTGCATAGGTGCATACTTGGCAGTGTGATTTGCTGCCTTCCTCCCCTTCACCTATATCTTGCATTTCTCCCCATGCTATCTCTCCCCAACTCCCCATCCCCCGCTGTCCCCCCACTCCCCCTCAATAGACCCCAGTGTGTAGTGCTCCCCTCCCTGTGTCCATGTGTTCTCATTGTTCAACACCCACCTATGAGTGAGAACATGCGGTGTTTGATTTTGTGTTCTTGTGTCAGTTTGCTGAGAATGATAGTTTCCAGGATCATCCATGTCCCTACAAAGGACGCGAACTCATCGTTTTTGATGGCTGCATAATATTCCATGGTGTATATGTACCACATTTTCCCTGTCCAGTCTATCATCGATGGGCATTTGGGTTGGTTCCAGGTCTTTGCTATTGTAAACTGTGCTGCAATGAGCATTCATGTTCATGTGTCCTTATAGTAGAATGGTTTATAATCCTTTGGATATATACCCAGTAATGGGATTGCTGGGTCAAATGGAATTTCTATTTCTAGGTCCTTGAGGAATCGCCACACTGTCTTCCACAATGGTTGAACTAATTTACACTCCCACCAACAGTGTAAAAGTGTTCCTATTTCCCCACATCCTCTCCAGCATCTATTTTCTCCAGATTTTTTAATGATCACCATTCTAACTGGCGTGAGGTGGTATCTCAATGTAGTTTTGATTTGCATTTCTCTAATGACCAGTGAGGATGAGCATTTTTTCATATGTTTGTTGGCCTCATGTATGTCTCCTTTTGTAAAGTATCTGTTCATATCCTTCACCCACTTTTGAATGGGCTTGTTTGTTTTTTTCTTGTAAATCCGTTTTAGTTCTTTGTAAATTCTGGATATCAGCCCTTTGTCAGATGGGTAAGCTGCAAAAATTTTTTCCCATTCTGTTGGTGTGACTCCATCTTGATTGAGGGGTAGGAAAAATAAGGCTGGGATTTTCTGGGCTGAATTCCCAGAAAGTTAGGTCATCCTAGCCTCTTGATGTTTACAGTTAAGGGAACAAATTGATAATGTTTACTAAACAGACCAAGACTTAGGAGTGTCCTGATATCCTGATATCTTGAGAACAGAAGCATTCCTAGTTTTGATTTAAAGACAATAATATTGATTCTTGCAAAATACAGTAATTAAGAAAATTAATCCCTTATCACAAACCCTTGTAGCAGAGCACATCTCCCCATGATCTTTGTTTAGTCTGTCTATCTATCTGTCTATCTATCAACAATTATTGTATCTAGGGTGGATGCATCCTTCCTATTACTTTTGGAACGCCCTACTCTGTCTATGGAGTAGCTGTTCTTTTACCACTTTACTTTCTTAATAAACGTGCTTTTGCTTTGCACTGTGGAGTTGCCCCAAATTATTTCTTGCATGAGATCCAAGAACCCCCTCTTAGGGTCTGGATGGAGACTCCTTTTGGTAACAAGTGTTTTGCTTACTGCACATTGGGTACTCAAACCTAGCTTCTGGGGTTCTACAACAGAACTACACAGTTCCCTGATAAAGGAAATGCTCTGTCTGACTGAACTTTTGTGCCCCACCCCAACCTCAAAGATCCTCCTTGTCAGTGCATCCCACTGCTGGGATCCCCTTCTCACAGCAAGAGGGCCTGATATTATTTGGATCTGTGTCCCCACCCGAATCTCCCGTTGAATTGTAATCTCCAGTGTTGGAGGTGGGGTCTGGTGGGAGGTGATTGGATCATGGGGGCAGAGTTCTCATGAATGGTCTGGTACCATTGTCCCTTGGTACTGTGTAGTGAATGAGTTCTCCCGAGATCTGGTTATTGAAAAGTGTGTAGCACCTCCACCACCCTTGCTTTTGCACCCACCACATGAGATATCTTGCTCTCTTTTAGCCTTCTGCCATGACTGTAAGTTTCCTGAGGCCTACCCAGAAGCCAAGAAGATGCCAGCATTATGCTTCCTCTATAGCCTGCAGAACTGTGAGCCAATTAAACTTCCTTTCTTGATAAACTACCCAGTCTCAGGTATTTCTTTATAGCCCTGTGAGAACAGACTAACACAGGTCCCAGTGTGATTGCTCAAGGCTCAGTGAAATGCACTGGCCTCCATATGGTCCACAGAAAATTCTCCTCCCCTCGCCATGCCCCAGGAGCACAAGCCTACTCTGCCCTCTATTCCACCCCTGCCCTGGCAGATAGCCCTGGCCAACCTCAAACCAACCTCCAACCTTCTGAATTCTCCAGGCCTGTTTGCCTCAGTGACTGTGCCTCTCGGTGTCACATGAGAAAACTGAGGCACAGAGAAGTTAAGTTCAACATATAACAGAGAGTTTCAATCAAGCCAAAAGTCTGCTCTCTGAAAAAAATTTTAAAACGTGGAGGGCTGGAATGATCGAACAAAAAGAAAAAGAGTTAGAGCACAAATGCTCTACATAAGCAATAGAAAAAGAGACATCGCTACAGAAACTGTAGTGACAGAAAACAAAGGGAAAATTGTAACTTGTTAGAACAGTGTTATGCCAATACATGTGAAATTTTGAATTAATTAAATATAGCCCTATAAAAATATAACTATCAAAACTGGCCCAAAAATGAAATTTAAAATTCCACATAATTTCATAGCCATAAAAGAAATTGAATCAATAGTAAAAAAAAAAAATCTTCCCACAGACAAAACATTTTTACCCAGGTGGTTTGATAAGTGAGTTCTCTCAAACATTTAAGATAGGAATTATGCAAACACTACCGTTTATGAGACTCACAAACCCTTGAATCTGAAGTCAGACCAAAAATGGAAATTACCAAGCACACTCACACAAAAATGTAAGTGTAAAAAGCCTTTTAAAAAGTATGAAGAGAATTCTAGCCATAAATAAATAAGAGAATATATTATGACCACTTTTAGTTTCTCGTAGGAATATGATGTTAGTTTGGTATCAAGTATATTAATTAATGTAATACATCACATTTGAATTTTTTAAAGCATGTGATCATCTTACTAGATGGTCCTAATAGAAAAACCATTCAGTATAAGTTGGCATCCATTTATGATAAAACTCTTAGCAAACTAGAAATGAAAGGAATAAAAGATATTCTCAAAAAAAAAAAAAGAAAAAGAAAAAGAAAAAAAAAAGCCTACAGCAAGCATTCTATTTCATGGTGAAATGCTGAAAGCTTTCCTTTTAAGATCAGGAACCAGAAAAGGATGGCTGTCACCACCATCACTATTTAACGTGGGAGGTCCTTTAGAGAGCATTTAACCAGAAAAAGAAATGAAAGGTATACAAATCAGAAAGGAAGAGGCAGAGCTCTCATTATGTGCATATGCTGTGATTGCCTCTTTGGAACCCAAAAGAGTCTGCAGATAATAAGAGAGTTTAACACATTTGCTAGATTCAAAACCAATACACAGAAAGAAAGATGCCATTTACACTAGAAAAACTTTACAAAGTTTCTAGGATAAATTATACACCTAACAAAAGTCATGAAGTTCCTTATGCAGAAAATTAATATTGTTATGAGCTTGGCACATTATAGCATTTCTTAAATGTGTGTACAGGTTTTCCCCTGATTTATATCTGAGGTATTTGTATTTTCATCCTGAAGAAACATTACCAGGTTTGTCAGAATAATTTTTGACTATGGAGCCTTACTGACCCAGTGCTACTTTAAAGATGAATATTTGCATAATGCATTTGCCAAACACTGTCACGCTTATTATCTTTTTCTCAAGAGCCCCCAGAAGTGGGTTACAATATTCTGATTTACACCATAGCCTGGAAAATATAGTAAGTTTGGGAGTCAGGTTTTGGTCCCAGGTCTGTCCTGTTTCCAAGGACACCGTTGTCCTTGGGCTCTGCACATGTTGACCTGGGCTCATTCGCTTTGTAACTAAGGCAGTCTTTTTTGAGTCTTGTGCCAGAAGCAAGGGGTGAGGCCACAAACTGGCCTTTGGGGAGCTCCTGTCTACTGGAGGAGCATTATCCCATTGTGTAATGCTACAGATGATGCCGAGTTCAGGGAGGGGAGCAAGCGGGCTTCTTGGTGGAAGGGGTATTTAATTCCAAGCCTTAAGGATGGGTCATCCAGGTGAAGAAATTGGAAGTGGGCATGAGGTAGAAAAGAGACAAAAAGGCATCCAGGCTGAGGAGACAGGCCGAGTGCCAAGACATGGAGAAAAAGATTTGCCTGCCATGAAACAAATAGTCTGGTTGGGCCAGAATCTAAGGTGTGCAGGAGTGAGGAGTGAGAACAGCCCTTGCAGGGTCCTGCATGCCAGGCTCCTAAGAGAGAGGAGCAACTGCCCAAGAGTAAGCAAGGGTACACCAAAGTTAGATCATGCACCCTCATGATCTAATTACCCCGAACACAGTCCCGCCCTTGACACGTGGGGATTATGGGGATTATGATTCAAGATGAGATTCTGGGTGGGTATCCAGCCAGCCAAACCATATCAGCTTCATAGCTGGGAGATCTTATCTCTTCTTTGAAAAAAAACAACATTGCAGGAGTTGGCTGTGCCACCAGGAGCTGTTTGAGAATCTGGCCACAGACAGTGGACTGTTAGGTGAAGGACAGATCCCTTCCATCTTGCCACATGCTCCCCGCAGCAAACAGCCCTACCTGGGACTTACAATCCAGATGCTCCTCAGCCTCCTGTGGCCTCAGACAAGATTTGAACTAGTAAACCCTTCAACTGAGCAATTCCACATCTAGGCATCAATACTGGAGAAAAGCTGCCATTGCACCCAATGGAACATGCATAAGGATGTTTGCTGTAGAATAAGAATGTGTATATACAGAACAAAATGGGAATAGCCTAAATATCCATCAGCAGGTAAATAAAAAGTGGTGAAAGAAAGGGAGGAAGAGAGCAAGAGGGAGAGGGAAAAAGAAAAATACAGAAGGAGAAAGGGAGGGGGCAGGGGAGAGGGAGAGGAGAGGGAGGGGAAAAGGAGGGGGAGGGGAAAGGGAAGGGGTAGGGGAAAGGGAGGAGAGGGGGAGGGGGAGGGGAGGGAAGGGGAAGGGAAGGGGATGGGTAGGGGATGGGGAGAGGAGGGAATGGGGAGGGGAGGGGAAGGGGAAAGGGAGGAGACAGGGAGGGGAGGTGGAGGGGAAAGGGAAGGGAGGGGGAGGGGAAGGGGAGGGGAGGGGGAAGGGAGGATAGTGGGAGGGGAGGGGGATGAGAGGAGAAGTGGAGGGGAGGGGGAGGGGAGGGAGATGAAAGGGGAATGGGAGGAAAGGGGCAGGGGAAGGGGAGGGAGAGGGGAGGGGAAGGGGAGGAGAGGAGGATTGGGAGGGGAGGGGAGGGGGAGGGGAAACGGAAGGAAGGGGGAGGGGAGGGGGAAGGGAGGGTAGTGGGAAGGGAGGGAGAGAGGAGGGGGATGAGAAGAGAAGGGGAGGGGAGGGGGAAGGGAGGGGGATGAGAGGGAAAGGGGAGGAGAGGGGTAGGGGAAGGGGAGGGGAAGGGGAGGGGGAGGGGAAAGGGAAGGGAGGGGGAGGGGAGGGCAATGAGGGGGAGGGGAGGGGAGAGGAAGGAGAGTGGGGAGGGGAGGGGGAAGGGGAGAGGGAGGGGAAGGGGGAGGGAAGGAGGAAGGGAGGGTAGTGGGAGGGGGATGGAAGGGGAGAGTGGGGGAGGATGGGAGAAGGGAAAGGGAGGGGGGAGGAGGTGGGTAGTGAGAGGGGGAGGGGAGGGGGATGGGAGAGGAAGGGGAAGGTGGGAAGGGAGGGGAGGGGAAGGGAGGGGAGAAGAGGGGGAAGGGAGGGAAGAGGAGGGGGATGGGAGGGGAAGGGGAAGGTGGGAAGGGAGGGGAGGGGAAGGGAGGGGAGGAGGGGGGAAGGGAGGGGAGGGGAGGGATGGGGATGGGAGGGATGGGGAGGGAAAGGAAAGGAAGGGAAGGGATCCAAGTGTTTGAATGAGATACACAGCTTCACTAAATGAATGAGGTCCCTGTATATGTACTCACGTAACAAGATGTTGGATATTGTTAAGTAATTAAAAAGCCAGATGCACAAATATATGTAATATGATATCTTTTATCTGTTGAAAAACACACAGAGCAAGACATATATAGCTAGGCATGCATATAAATGTGTATGCAAATACATATCAGTTTGTGTATAAATGCATAGATAAAGGTCTGTCAGTGTGCAACCAACACATTGACAATAGTGGCTACTGTAGGGCAAGTGAAATTTGGAGACAAGTTGTTAGGGAGAGTAGCACAGAGGTAATTTTTTTTTTACTTATATGACCTGTTTGAAAATATAACAATAAGAGTGCCTGCACTTAACACTTGTATAATTAGAATTAATTTTAAATGAATGAGAGAAAATAAAGTGGCAAGTAATGTTGCTTATAATAGAAAAAAAAGCCACCTAAACACAAAATACAAATGCATCTAGAGGAAACTCAATTGAAATAAATGATGGTGCCCATTACAA
This sequence comes from Aotus nancymaae, assembly GCF_030222135.1. NCBI lineage: Eukaryota > Metazoa > Chordata > Mammalia > Primates > Aotidae > Aotus > Aotus nancymaae. The sequence goes on from NW_026988467.1 coordinate 26,866,779, forward strand.
CAGAACACTAAGCAGCCCCGGAGAGATGAAGCAGATTTGCACAGACAGGTATTCTCAAATGAAAACCAAGTTACAAAGCAATGTGTACCAAATATTTCTATTTTGTAAAAGAAAGAAAATTCAGAATATGATAGAAAACCATAAGCCACAGTGAAAAGAGTGTGGGCTCTGGAATCACGCAGACTTGGGTTGAAGTCTCAGATAATTATCAATGCAGTATTGTGAGGGTCACTCCACTGTTCTAAGCCCCAGTTTACCCATCTTTAAAATAGGAATAATAAAAATGTCTACCTCATGGGGTTAATGTGAGGGTTAATTGAACTAGTGTAGCCAAAAGGCTTATCACAGAGGACACAAGACAGTAAGATGATTATTATTATTTGTTATTATCTCCAGTGTTTAATCTGGGAAATAGGTTTGGGACTAAATTTTTTTGAATATTTTTTTGAATATTTTACAGTGAGATTGTGTTACTCTCTGCTGTGGACTGAATTGTATCCTCCAAAAATTGGATACCAATGTGATGGTATTTGGAGATGGTGATTTTGGGAGATAATTAGGCTTAGGTAGATAATTAGGTTTAGGTGAGGTCAAGAAAGTGGACCTCATGATGGAATTAGTGCCTTTATAAGAAGAGATACAAGAGTGCTCTCTCTCTTTCTCTCTCTCTCTTTCTTTCCCCTCTCCCTGCTCCCCTATGAGGACACAGCGAGTAGGTGGCTCTCTGCAAGCCAGGAAGAGGGACCTCATTAGAACCTGACCATGTTGACACCCAGATCTTGAACCTCCAACCTCCAAAACTGTGAGAAACAAATTTCTGTTGTTTAAGCCACTCAGTCTATGGGTACTTTCTTATGGCAGCCAAAGCTGATTAAGACACTCTCAATTTTTAAAAAATGTAATAACTAATAACTAATAAAGAGTAAAAGAGGAAAAATAACCTTGGTCCAGCAGCTGCCTGTGATGTGTCTGCTCTGATGAGCTTTACGCCCTGGCTCTCCCCTGTGGGAGGCTATTAGACCAGGTGTTCCAGTCACCATGGGCAACAGCTTATGGGCAAGCATGCCCAGACACATCTATTGTCATCTCAAGAAAACCAGGTCTGTCCGGTGGCATAACAGTAATTATGGAGAAGGGCTGGGAATTAAGCCAGGACCTCAGAACACAGCAAGACAGGCAAAGATGATCCCTCCCCTCCAGGGGCTTGGGAACTAGGGGGACAGACAAGAGGTGGGTGACAAGTGTTCTCCTGACTGTGTCCTGTGATTTAATATAATGTTGACATTTCCTCAGCCAAGTGGCAGTCAGGACACCAGCCAAATGAAATTGGAAGGATAAAAGCTGGGGCAAAGGGCATGGTGACCTTGACTCTCTGTCATTTTGCTACCAACTCTGCCAGAGACAATCTGGTACACTAAGCCACTGAAGTCAATAACAAGATGGATCATGGATGAAGAAAAAAAAAAGATTGAGAATCCCACATAATTGTTCCTTTTTGAGCCTCAGTCTCTTTGACCCTTTTGGCAGAAGGATCACGAGTAGACTCCATCCAACTCTGCAGAGGAGACCGTCAGCTGCTGCAGAGGAGTCTGACAGGCTCCAGTCCCATGCACTCAGCACAACAAAGGAACACCACAGCAAACAAGATAGGCGAGGCTCCTGCCCCCACAGACAGTCACCCTGACAATAATCATAATAGTGAGTAAGCATCTTTCATGCCCACTCTGTGCCTGGCACTGTGCTAGGTGCTCTTACTTCTCTTTGGATCCTCACAAACACTCAGTGAAGCAGCATTATTACCACCTCTGTTTTACAGAAAAGAAAACCAAGGCTCAAAAAGGATAAATCCCCACCATGACACTACCTGTGGAAAGGCTGAATGAGGACCTGAACACAGGTCTGCCTATGCCTAGACTTTCCCCTGACCCATTGCAGGGTGTGGCATCCGAGCATCCATAGCAGAACACTCTAGAAGTGAGACCTGTGTCAAGCTCTCATGGGAGTAAGGAACGAATCCCCAGGTGAAATCCCTTCCACACAGCTAGAAGGGCTAGATGAAGCTCTCAGTGGTTCCTTAACTCTAATGTTCAAACCTGGTGCAACACCAGCCCTCTTCCCATCCCATACCCCCAACCTGAAGCCACACACAAGAACATTCCTCTTTCCAATTGCACCATTTGGATTTTAACTGTTTATGTATCTATCTTCCTCATTTATCTCTAGCTCTTTGAGGGAGCACCCAGCACAGGGCCTAGGACACAGTAGGGCAGCATGGTGCATGGTTCTGCATAAGGACTAGGAATCACATGGGCTAGGCTTTGTTCTTAATGTGATCTGGGGGTCAGGTGACCTTGCTTCTATTGTTCTGGATTTTCTCAGTTCCTATAAAATGGTGACAGCATCATCGCCCCCTTAAAGGGTCATTGTAAAGATCAAATAAGACAACAGGTAGAAAACAAGACAGGATCCAGCACATGATGTTTGCAATAGATACTGACTTTTAATATAATGGTGGTTATATTTATAACAACTACTTAAATAAAATATAAAAATAGTCTTCCTCCCATTTTTCTTCCTTCCTCCCGTGGTGGGTGACTTCCTTGGCTGGGAAGGAGATGGATTGGGCCCCTGCACCCTGGGACTGACTTTCCAGTGGGAAGAAGGATGATCACCAACGAACCCAACAAACAAATGACACCACCGCAGCATGACAAGGAAAGCACAGAAAGAAATAGGACACTGTGAAGAAAGTGAGGCTCTTCTGAGAAAACTCCTGTTCCAGGTGAAAGCAGGGCAAGATGGAACCAAGGCAGGAGGTGGGAATGGACTCAGGAGGTGGGGCTCAAACACCAGACCAAACTGAGAACTAGCTAAAACAGGAATGGAGCAGCAGCAGTATTCCATAAAACACACTTACCAGGGTGCCTCTTCAGTTTACCATTGCTATGGTAACACACAGAAGTTACCATCCCTTTCCATAGCAACAACCCAATGATCCATAAGTTACTACCCTTTTCCTAGAAACTTCTGCATAATGTTTCCCTTAATTTGCATCTAATTAAAGGTGGGTATAAATATGAGTGCAGACCTGCCTCTGAGCTGCTACTCTGGGCACATTGCCTATGGGGTAGCCCTGCTGTGCAAGGAGCAGCACCTCTGCTGCTGCTATGCACTGCTGCTTCCATGAAAGTTGCTGTCTAACCACTGGCTCACCCTTGAATTCTTTCCTAATTGAAGCCAAGAACCCTCTCAGGCTAAGCCCTTGCCTGCCTTGCATCATCTGGTGACCAACAAAAAAAAAACAAAGACAGCGGAGATGGCAGCAATCAGTGATCAGCAGAGAGGTGAGAGATGACAAGAAATGGCAATCCATGAGACAGCAAGAGAACAGTGAGAGATGGTGCGAGACAGTGATCAGCAAGACAACAAGCAGAGACAGTGAGAGATGGTGAAGCAGACTGTGGTCGAGACTGTGAGAGCTGTAACACTGAGGCTGTAATGCCTAAGAACTGCTCAAACTACAGAGCTGTAACACTAGCCCAAGGCTCTTTGCCATCTTTCCCTGGCAGGTGGTACAGTCAGGTAGACAGGCAAGTGACCACAGTGCTACCACCTTGTGTAGGATCCACTGTTCTGACTGGCAGGCCAGTGGGTTACCCATCCCTATGCCAGCCCGCTATGTGACAGTCAAGCCACCCAAGCCGAGGGAACCTGGAGAGACCATCACCCAGGTCCCATGTGGAAGACCAAGATCAGTCAGTGCCATTTTGGCTCAGTGACCAATCCAAAATGGGTGGATGAGTGTCCCCTCTGCCATTCCCAATAATATCAGGTGAGCTAGGGAATCAGGTGAGCCTTTGGCTAAGTGGTCAGTGAAAAGGCCCCATGGTTTGAGTTTCCCCAAACATGCCCTTATCACCCCTTCCCCCATCCTTTCTCCTCTGACTCCATTTTATTTTTCCATCAGTCATTTTATTTTTACTTCTATAAGATATGTTTTGTTTTCAGTCTTCTTTTGCTTTTGACTTTCTGCTAACTGTATTTGGCAATTGTTTAAGGCAGAACACTTGGTTGTGAGAGGTACCCCATTGTGTTGACTCTGTGGTGCCAGAGTCAAACTGTTCTGTGACCCCAACTTGGTCTTAGGGGTCACTGTTGGGTGTCATCTATGCGCCCTCGAGTTTTGAGCATTTAGTGAGAGGACCCTCATTGGCTGAAGCTTGGGAACTCTGAGTTTCCAGCACTGGTATTTTTGGCCACCCCCAAGATGCTCTGGAGTTTTCAGCATTGAAATTCCTTCTACGATTTTGGGTTATAGTCCCCTCCTCCCAAGGGAATATTGATCTCACCTTTTTCTGCCCTAAAGTTAGAAGTATTATTTTCCTGATAGCCAGTTTCAGGCCCCTTCCTGTGTGCTATCTTACAGCTGCCTTGATCAAGTGACCAGAAGTTACCAGGCCCCTGGCCTGATGGACAACAAGCTACAGCGACAGACAAGTGGCCACCCAAACATTTTTTTCAGCATCTCCATTACTGGGTAGGCTCTCTGGCAACTCAGGGCCTCTGAGGTCTCCCCTTGGGCAATGCTGTTTACAACCTTCCCCTCCTCCCTTCCACAGTCATCATTTGTTTAGCCTCCTCTCTGTGAAACACTCTCTCTCTCTCTCTCTCTCTCTGAAGAATTTAGGCTCAATATTCTCCTTCCCATTTATAGCTCATAGTCTGCTTTTGTAATACCATGCTACCTATACTTACACCTTCCCCACAGGAAGTGGGAATCTCAAAGGGAAAAATAACAAGAATAACAAGGGCCAGGTTGCCTTCCCTCTTGCTAGACTTAGAAAAACTTCTGTGTCTATTAAAAATCCTTGTTAGTTATGGGGACAATGATGAGCATCCCAGAGGACTCATCACTAGGGTTTTTTAGACTATTGGAGCAAAGTTAAATTTGGCTTAAAGAAAGTGAAACTCATTTTCTATTGCAATACCATTTGAGTTCAATACAAATTAGAAAACCAACAGAGTTCACCTAAATATGGTTCTATACTTTATAATGATGTTTTTCAACTGGACTTATTTTTTAAAGAAGAAGAAAAGTGGGAAGAGGTTCCTTATGTTCAGGCTTTTATGATCCTTTACTGGCTCATGTTACTTTCAGGCATCAAAAATCCATGCCTAATGAATCCCCTCCTAGCTTCTCCCCGCTAGAAGGTCTATGCTCTCCCTAGAGACTCCTCCGTCTCCCAATTCTGAGGACTGTTCTGCCGGTTCTCTAATGAAGGATTCCACTTCAAGGTCATCAGGAACCCCCTCCCACTTATTCAACCAGCCCCAACCTATACCCTACTTCTCTGCTTCCCAAGAAAGTAAGCCCAACAAGTACCACCTAGAGTGGGGCCCCCATATCAGCCCCTAAAATCAAACCTGTGTCCATTGTGAGAGGTAGCTAATGGAAGTAAGGGGACACTTAGAGTTCACGTGCCATTTTCTATATCTAATTTGGCCTTATACAAGAGATTTGACTAGTTTTCAGAGGATACAGAAAAGTTCATAGAGGAGTTTATTAATTTGGTCATGTTCTTAGATTTAACTTGTCATGACTTACAAATATTGTTGTCCAGTTGCTGTGCAGTGGGAAAAACACAGAGGAAAAAGTGTGGCTAAGCCAGTCAATTATGACAATGATAAAGCAATAACTCAAGGAATAGAAGAAAATATCCCTCTGTTTCAGGGTCATCTAGTTGAGCCACTCAGGAAATATACTTAATGCAGACCTAGACTTCCCAGAAGGGTAAACTCTTCTGGGTACACATTTTATTACTCAATATGTCTGTTAGGAGGAAGCTACAAAAAGCAGCAATGGGACCTCAGACCCCTATGAGCCAACTCTTAAATGTGGCCTTTAAAGTTCACAACAAGAGTGGTGGGACAAAAGAAGTGGAATTAAAAGAAATAGCTGAAAAGCTCAATTATTAGCAAATGCTTTAAGCCCCCTGCCCCCTCAGGATTTCTCATCCAGAGAAAGTGTCATGAAATCAAGATCTGGGATGCACAGACAACAGCCCTCGATTTGCCAGCCCCTGGGCCAGAATCAGTGTGCCTACTATAAATAAAAAAGCCATTGACAGCTAGAACATCCTAACTATACCTGGTGAAATGGAGAAAGAGAAAAAAAACTCCCTTTCAGTTACAGAGCTAAATTTCTTCCACTAGCCCCAAAGAACTTCTTCTACTAGCTCTTGTTCAAGTAAGTTTACTGGGAGTTTGGCTCCTTGACATGACAGACAGATTCCCACAGTGGCAGACAAGAAGCTGTCCAAACATTTTTCTTCAGTGTCTCCACTGCTGGGTGAGCTCTCCAATAGCTTGAGGACTCTGGGGTCTCCCCTGGAGCAATGCAGTGTTACCCCTTCCTTATTTGATGACAAGGGGTCCCCTTCCCTGCCTCTTCTTGTCTTCCATATCCAGTAGATGTGTCCCAGTTTTGTAAATAACTTGAATCCATTTGTCTTGTATAGGTCATTTTGAGTGTTTGCTTAGATGTATATGCAGGTATTATAATGTGTGCTGTGTCTAGCATGCTATCAAGTTGACTTGCAAACAAAAGGGCTCTTATGAATTAAACAAGACTAGCCTAAGATTATTAGTTTGAAGAGAATGCTGTGTCTTCTAGAAAGATTTTTTACCTAGATTAAGCACTGATGTTATTAGGCTTTAAAATGGATGGTTTTAAATGGTGACTAGTTTTGCACAGTATCTTTGTTCTGGAGATGGTCTGGATAAAAACCATTAAAAGTAAAAAAGTTCAATACATGTGAATTAAACCAATGCTTAAATGCTGAGCTTTTTGTATAGTAAAAAATCTTAAAATTATAAACTGGTTCTCATCTATAGAATGCCAATATCTGGTGAGCAGTTCAGGACTTCTTGCTTCCTAGGTTTATATAACATATTCCAAAGAAATGTATTCTTTATTGGGAAAAAACATAATTTTCATCTAATTCAAAATTAGATGAAATAACTTCTGAATTAGATTAAAATTCAGGGAAGTTCGAAATATGAGGGAACAAGTGAGCAGAAAAAAAGAGATGTAAAGAATGTTATGGATAGAAACATTTTTTTGCAAGGAAGGATATAAAGAAAGAGCAATTTTGTCTGAGAAGGGATTTCATATAGTAAGTTCTTGTCCTAGATTAAAATGACTGGTTATTTAAAAAAGGAGTATAGGACACATCAGAAAGTTCAAGCATGTTGTTGATGGTATGTGTAAGTAGTGATAAGGTTCGTAAAGGGGAATTTATGAAAGAATTTTACATGTGATTAAGCTAGCTATAATTAAAAGGAAATTATTTATAATAGATTTTCTAAATAATAGTCTATATTTTAAAATCAAATTTTCTTAAAATATTAATTTGCTATATTACCAGAAATTTTGTCTTTTAATCCTGTGACCTATTTCTTCTGAAAGCTTCTCAGATTCATGTAACTCTCTCCTTTAGCCTTTTTGTCAGCTCCTGTAAGTTTTTCTCCTTCAATTCTGATTGATGTTGCAGCTTGATGCTAAAGTGTTTCATTTTAGAGGTCTTTGGGAGCAATGTTTTTCTCCAATATGCTTAATTTTATGCTTTTGGTTTTTCTTTATGTGTAACCTTAATTTTGGCTTCAGTTTTTGACTCTTACATTGCTTAGATGGGTTTTGGAGCCTGGTGGGTGCCTGTCCAGCTCCATTCCATTTGGCCAAGAGGGGAGCATCCATTCAGTTTGTTGGGGGCCTATGGGTTTTGACATTAGTTTGTATTGCCCCTTTCTTTCAGAGTGTGCCAGAGGCAGTGTCAATGGTCAACCTTTTAGTTTGTCCTGTGCCAATACTGAGGTGGTGTGCTGCCTGCACTATGTCCCTTGGTGGGCTCCCATGGCCAGGGGACTTGGAATCAGGGACTTGTAGTCAGCTGGATGTTCTGGGCCAGATGAGAGTGGAGGTGGGTGGGCACTCTTTGGCCCTTGAACCTCTTTTGAGCAGTGTAGGAACCAAGGACCAGGAGCTGGGAAGTGGTGTTGTAAAACTGACTTGTCTACATAGTCTATGTGTTTAGCTACTATTGAATTGGCTTGTAGTTATTAGTTATACAAAGCTTTCCCCTCCACTTTAAAATTTAGGCCAGGTTCAAAAGGCCTTCCAATATAAAAATAAAATATTGCCTTTCCCCACAGAGGAAAAAAAAAACCTCTCCTGTTCAACCAACAGATTTTGTCTTACTAAAAAAAAGGAGAATCCCTCGAGAATCAATTGCAACCAAAATGGAAAGGCCAATATCAGGCATTGTTAAATACTTCCACCACTGTTAAACTTCTACGAATAACTACTTGGGTACACCTGTCCAAGATCAAACCTGTTTCTTATGAGCTACAGGCACAAAGGGAGGACACCTACATCTGTAAACCTTTGGAAGACCTCTGCCACCTGTTTAAAATAATCAACACTCAGCCAGAAGTGGTAATGTGATGATGTGGGTGAGAATAGGAGCATTAATTTTTCTTTTCTTCTTGGCTATATTACTTCTTTTCTATTGCTTTAGCCAGCTGCCTCCTCCTGGGAAACATCTCCTTTCTCCTTCTTGAGTGTAGAGGCCATTCTAAGGCACAACTAGAAACCATGTTGTCACTCATAATCCTGTTTGCTTTCTGAATTAATCTAATCCTTTCAGGGATAGGGAAAGATACATAACTCTATAGTAAATACTTCAAAAAAAAAAAAAAAAACCAGCATTAGAGAATCATATTCATGATTGCTAGATTTGTTGTCAGCATCCCCAGGATAGAGAGCTCCATCTTCTGGCCTGTCTGAAAAATCTCACAGCCAAGTCTACAGACCTCCTAACTAACCATAGTGATCCCAAAATGTCCAGACCCCTGCTCGTTAAGTGGAACTCTACCCCACTTAATAGATTCCACGTGAATGCCCCACCACTATTACCTGGGCCTGGAAGGTTGGATATCTACACCTCCAGTACACTAATGATTCTACCTTTTTCACCCACTGTTATGTTAATGACACAAAAGTGGAAGTTTCTCTGTGATGCTTTGATCTAACTTTAGTTGCCAAGTTCTCAAGGCTGCAGCAAGGTAAGTGGGATTTCACGTGTGAGCAAGGAGACCATATATAGTTTCTTTTCCCAGACCAGAACATACAGGGAAAAAACACCTATCTAATCTGGAAGGTAGAAGTATCGCCCCCATCTGGAAAACAAAGACTGTTTGGCCACCCACATTGGAACAGGGAAAGAATGTCTTTATAGACCCAATATGATAGCACTGGATAGATATCACACACCAAAGGGCCTCTATTTGTGCCCCAACTGGGCTTATTGTTTGTGGCCATGAATGGGAAAAAGTCACACTCCATAACCACTCCTGACTGCCTGGGGAGCCACCTATTCTTTCAGGAGTAGCTTTCCCTTGTATATCAAAAACTTGGAACAGAGGTGAATAAAGTTGGCCACCCTTAACACTCCAGGCTCCCAGTCTATAACCCTGTAAGACTTAAGAATATCAGAAGTAAACAAGCAATAGGATTAATTCTGACAGGAATCAGGGAAATGATCTGACTAAAAGCACCCTGGGGTAGCTCTGCTTACTATACGTCAACCCTAAAGAACTTGATGCAAACCCTAGAATCCTTAGCCACCAACACAGGTCAGGCATTAAAGGGCATTAATGGGCCCAAACTGGGCTCTTTAAAAGGAAATTCAAGAGTCCCTAGACTCTTTGGCAAATGTAGTTCTCCACAACAGACTAGTGTTAACAGGTGGAGCCTGTGCAGTTATTAATAAAACCTGCTGCACATATATTAACAACTCTGGACAAGTTGAGATTAACATTCAAAAGACCTATAAGCAAGCTACTTGGTTACATAGACATAACCAAGCTACTGACCCCAGCTGTATCTGGTCAACTATCAAAAGTGCCTTCCCAAGTCTCGCCTGGTTTTTATGTCTCCTGGGACCTTTGATAGCCATCTTGCTGCTAATGTTTGGCCTTTGCTTGTTGAACCTCTTAGTAAAGTTTGTGTTTTCTAGATAACAACAGTTCCAGGTAAAGACAATGTTGGCACAAGGCTTCCAACCCATCCCATTTACTGACCAGGAGAATGACAGCAGCCTGCCTCTGGGCCCCTTAGATCAGAGTAGCCAGAGATTTTTACCCCTCCAGTCCTAGGCAGGGCCTATGCCCATAAACTCAGTGGGACACAGGTACAGAAAACAGATCTCCACCCTTCTGTAGCCACCTAAGATTAAGGATGAGGATCTAATCTCTGAAGGGGGCATGAGGTAGGAGGTGGGGCTTGGACATTGGACCAAAATTGAAGGCTAGCTAAAACAGAGATGGGGCAAAAGCAGCTTTCCATAAAACACCCCCATAGGTGTGCCTCTTCAGATTACCATTGTCATAACAACACCTGAAAGTTATCATCCCTTTCCATGGCAATGACCCAATGACCCAAATGTTACCACCCTTTTCCTAAATGTTTTTGCATAATCCGCCCCTTAATTTGCATATAACTAAAAGTGAGTTTAAACATGTCTGCAGCCCTGCCTCTGAGCTGCTACTCTGGGCACACTGATTATGGGGTCACCCTGCTCTGCTGCTGTGCACAGTTGCTTCAATTAAAGCTGCTGTTTAACACTACCCCTCACTCTCGAATTCCTTCCTAGGCAAAGCCAAGAGCCCTCTCATGCTACGCCCTTGCCTGTGCTACATCAGAACCACCTGGTGGCAGGCAGGGTCATGTTCCTTTTGTGTCCTGGTGCAGTGATGCCCCCACCTGGCACCCCTTCCCCATGTCATCCACTGCCCCCAATGCCCCCTTGGCCCCTCGGCCTTCTGTGCCAGGCTAGTCCCTTTCTGGGGGTCTGCACCCCACATTCACCCACTCTGGAACCCAGGACAGCCCCTGACACCTGCACTCACTGTGTGATCATGCCTCCACTGCAGCTGATTGGATAAGGGTGGACACCTGACTCCAGGTGGACCAATCAAATCTAGGGTTGGTCTGAGAGCCTCTGGCCAGTGTCCCTGGTGATGGGAAGAGGAAAGAGAGAGGCTCCTGGACCTCAAAGGGCGGGGATGGTGCTGGGATGAGGAAGGAGAGAGGCCTGGTGATTTCCCTTCCCAGGGCCCAGCTGCTCCATCCCCAAAGGGTCTCTATCCCCTTCCCTCACCTGCCCACGCAGTGGGTTCCTGATTTATCACTTCCGTCCTGTACTGGGGATTTTAGCCTCTCCCCACCAGAAACCCCTGATTCACCTCCTCCTGCCACTCTGATGGCCATGACTCAGTAACAGGCTTCCCTTCCCCACAGGCATTGGCCCCCACTGCTCCCACAGCCCCTCAGGACTCCATGTAACTTCCAAGACCCAAGCTCTGCCCTTAGGGCCAGGCTCTTGGTGGGTCCTCAGTCATGCTTGCTGAAAGAATGAAAATGAATGAATGAATGAGTGAGTGAGAGTGACAAAACCTCAGAGGCCACCCCACTGTGGGAGAGCCAGGGCCAAGGGGTGGACAGACCTGGTTTGTTCCTGGCCCCAATGTTTCAGCCTGGTCTGCAGCCTCCCTGAGCTCCCACATCCTCACCGGCAGTGTGCAGGGGGCCAGGGCGTGGCTGGCAGTGTGGGAAGAGTCCAGCACACAGGGACCACCCAGTCAGTGCCAGCTACAGTGAGAGTCATGGCCCAATCTTGTTTCTTTTTAAAATGACCGATGTAACTTCAGCATCCTTTTTCTCTCTGACTATCCCAAAATGTCATGTTCCTAGAATCCCCTCTCCCCACCCCACCACTGCTGGGGAGAAGGGGGTGCATTGGGGAGGCTCAGCCTTTGCACAGCCACTGGAGGCCAGTGCCTGGCAGGTCATTACATAGGCCTGGTTACTAGGAGGAGGTGAGGCCCAGGTATCCCCGCTTTCTGCCTGCAGGTCTGCAGAGATGGGAAGTGAAGGTGGGTGAGAGGCTGAGCAGGGTCTTTGTTCCATGAAGCTCCAGATGACAATGCAAATAAGGCACAGAGCCCATGGCTCTGGGAGAGGGAGGAGGAGGGGAAGAAGAGAGGCCATGAGCAAGGGTGGTGGGGCAGTGAGGAAGGTGGAGGAAGGGAATTATGGTTTTTTAGATGCAGAGAGAACTTAGCCCTTTATATAGTGTTTTAATATTTCTAACAGCTCACCAGCTTGATAGACTTCTTTAAAAATTAGTATTATTTTAAAATCTGAAGTATCTAAATCCCTTTTTCTTTGGTTGAGGTTTCATCCTCCATACCCCTTCCTGCCCCAGCTCACCTGGGTTGCTCTCTAGACTGGATCAGGATGGGGGCAGGGCTGCTGGGGGCTGGCATCCATGGTTGGACTGAGGTCCTTTCCACTCTGTCTTCTGATACTCAAGAGACTGAGCACGTGGCTGTAAAAAGGAAAGTGGGCACCTGGGGAAGCCGCTCCTTCTCTGTGTGTCTCAGCATCCCCATGTGTAAAATGGGGAAGATGCATTCTAAGGGGTGGGGGGTGAGGGGTGATGCCATAGTGTGGGCGGAGACTCAGAGTCACATCCTCTGCCCTGAACTGTTGCTCAGAAACTGTTAGGCGCCCTGTGCCTCTTATCCACCACTCACACCTGCAAGGACAGAGCAACACAAAGGGCCATTTGGAATCTTTTCATGCAAATGATAGAAATCCACCCAAACTAACGTAAACAAAATGAGAATGCATTAGCTACAGGAACCGAAAAATCCATGCGGAGTTCCAAAATCTGACCTACTTCATCAAGAGAGCCTCCATGATCTCCCCAGGACCTGGTTTCTGTCTCCTCCGTCTCTCTCTCCTAACCTGCTCTGGGGTCACGGAGTCTTTTCCTCAGAGCTCAGCTCAAGTCTCACATAGCTCGGTCCCTTGGTAAACTCCTATTTGTCCATGAAAACCCAGATGAGAGGCCTCCTCTCTGCCTGTAGAGTAACTCATCTTCTCCTCTCCATTGCTTCTGAACTATGTAACCAAACTGTGATTGATTTATTGTCTATTCATACACATGGCTGGGTTTGAATGTCGGAGAGGTCAGCACATCAACTGACCAAGGTTGGAACTATTCATGCCCTCCAAGGCAGAGTCATTCCTATCACTGGAGGCAGCTGAGCTTGTGTCCCCAGCACTCCCCTGGTTCTAAGCCCATGTCCCCATGCCATGTGGTGCTCCTGAAGGGTAGGCTGAGACCCCCAACTTCTTGATCTCTAGCCTCATTGCCCACAGAAGCTGTGCAAGGACCCAGGAGACCAAGTGCACCGTGGAGCTAGGAAAGGGGAGTTTTCTCTACTTCTGTGCAGAACAGGCCCCTCTAAGCGGACCAGAGGGCAGGCATCTCTGGGAGCCTGAAGACCCAGCCCCACCGGCATAAACACTGGCCTCCCCACTGAGGTGTGACAACAGGGCAGTCAAGGGGCACGTCTAGAGGCTTCTCAAGTAGAGACATTGGTAGTGGGAGGGGAGCTTCCCTCACTCTGCAGCTTTCACCGACTGCAGCTGTTGATAGGATAGTTTTTGAGTCCACGCCAGACCCTCAAGGGACTCTTAGATTAGGAAAGGGCAACGGCAAGGCACAGTTCCCTCAGGTACTAGAACAACTCGATGCTGAAGAGACCGAAGCTTACCTGTGACACACCCATATTTCCATCCGTGGGCTGGTGGGACATTCAGAGACCAGCCTGGGGCACCCACCTCCCCACATCCTTACATCTGCCCCTAGCAGGTGGCTTGACACAGAGTCATGAAGACAACCTGGCTCACTCTGTAAGTAAAGACCCTGGCTTTTCTGGCCCCCATGTCCCCAGTCACATCCCCAGCCCTAGAGTTATCAGAGGCTGCCAAGGATCCGACAGTGGCCAGGTCCTGGGCTGTTGGCCCAGGAACCCGCTGCACTTTGCCTACCCAGATCTACATCCTGGACACAAAGAGCTTGTCAGCGCATTTTATTTTCTGTGAGCAAATCAACTGAGAAGCATGGAGATTAAAGTGTGTCTAGACATCAGAGTTAGAAAAACCAGTATCCAACTCTGCAGGCTTTATTGGTCTCACCCACGACCACCTGTTGTCCCTTCTTAGGGATCACCTGAGGCCTGGCTCTGTGTTCTCGAAGTCTTGTGCTTCCATCCCCAACACAAACACAAGACGGCAGTTTTCCCTCTGGGGACAGGGGAATCTGATCTCAGAATGGTGTTGTCTTCCTCCAATCAGGACCTCATTCCTTTTTACAGAGCTCAAGAATGGAGGTTTCCAAGACAAGGAAAGCCTCGGTAGTAATTAACATTTCCCTGCACTCTGCAAAACACAGTGTGAAGTTCTTTTTAAGGAGCTTCAGCCTGAGAGGTTCTGGGGGACCAGGCAGGCATTAGCAGGTACCCCAGCAGGAACAGTAAGAATTCAGAGGAAAGGAGGGGTGCCAGGCTAAGAGGTGAGAGGGTGAGCCTTGAGACAGGACCAAGGGGACCCCACGGCAGGGTCAGAAGCCAGCCTGGACCCCTTCCAGCAGGGCAATGGGTTGCTCTGGTCCTCTAGGGAGGGAGGGAGGAAGGGAGGGGAGAAGCAGAGAGGCACTAGAAACATTCTGCGGAGTTTGAAAGTCCTTCCTGGCCTTGCTACTCTCCTGGCCTTCCTTCTCTGACCCTGTTTTTATTAGATGGTCCCCTCCATCCCAGATGGAGATGAGGAAGGATCTCATGTGGCTGAAGGAGGGGGCACTCTAGGGGAGCAGCAGGAAATATGGGTGGAGGAGGAGCTGAGGTTAATTCCCAAGAACATCAAGTGCTGTGCCTATGAGCTTGGGTTTTAACTCGAAGGCAAGAGGAGCCTAGAGGGCTTACAGTTCTTGTCTGTTTCTTCCTTAACAGTGGGGAGCGTGATGGGTGTGTGCCTACCGAGATGGCTCAGTCGATATGGATTAGAGGGAGCCTGAGGCAGGGGCCCTGGGGACATGAGTGCGGCAGTGGTCGGGTGGGAGGTGAGAATGGTCTGGAGACAGCATCCAGGGCTGGAGAGGAGGAGACAGATCTCATCACATGGCAGCAGGCAGAATTCAGCAGCAAGAGGAGGGGAAAAGGAAACAGGTGGCTCCGTGTTCAACAGCCACTGAACACCTGGTGTGCACCCATACCTGCTCTTCAACAGAACTTACCAGCTGCCTCGGTAGACCAGCTTGGGTGACTCTGATTGTCAGATGGACAGAGAGACATGAGGCAGTGTCATTCCAAACCTGGAAGAGGTCAAGGGATGTTTCTGAGGCAGAATTGACAGCTTCTGTGATAGCACAGGCGTGGGGAGGGCTGGCAGCGAAGGAGAGACGACGTTAGCATTTTCCGACTCCCTCTTCTCCTGCAGGCTCTGGCTGGGTCCTCCTTTCCCACCCTGATTCACCCTGCATGCTAATGGCTGACCCGACTCTCTCTACTGTGTGTCCCCGTGGAAGTCACTTGTCCTCTCTAAGCCTCAGGTTCCCTGTCTGTGAGGTGAAGGACTCGAACAGAGAAATAGAGCTCCTATTGGATGAGCTGACGTGCCCACCTTCCCAGAATCCTGGACACCCAGGATCACTGCTTCCTATGGATGAATCCTGAAGCACAGACTCCTGATTGTGCTCCTTCCTGTTCCCGTGTGACATCAGCAGTCACCAGGCAGAACATCTGTTCTCCATGTCACATGCATTTGCTCAAGGACCTGCTGTGGTTCCCACTGTCGGCTGCCTCAAGCCATCAGCATCAGCATCAGCCATCCCTATTCAGCAGCTTTACCACTGGCCACCTCTCCCACCCCTTCCCTGCAGGAGATTCCAGGCAAAGCAGCTCTTCACTGTCCTTTCAGCACCCTAACCCCACCCTCACCCTGCCAGGGCTTTGCTCTTGCTGTATCTCTTCCTCCCTTCTCCTCCCCCTTCTGAGGAACTCCTATGCATCCTTCAAAGTCCAGATGTCATCTCTTTGGTGAAGTCTTTTCCAGGCAGAATGAATTGATCCCTTAATTCTGCCCCTCAAGCTGAGAGGTGAACATGTTTTGAGCACTTAATAGGTGCCAGACTTTCTCCTCATCCATTACTGCATCATCTCACTTAATCCTCACCACCACCTTGTGAGACAGAGATTATTACTGTCTATGTACAGTTGAGGAGACTGAGGCTCAGAGAGGGGATGTAACTTGCTGAGACCACACAGCCACAAATAGGGGAGCACCTACCTCCACACTGTTTGTAATTATCTGCATGGCAGGCAGCTTCTGACATGCCTCCAAAGACCCAGCCTCCTGCACTCATGCCCTCATGTAATCCCCATCCCTTGAGTGTGGGCTGGACCTAGTGACTTGCTTCTAAGGAATAGAATGCGGCAAAGGCAATGGGATATTATAAATTTCTGAAATTAGCTTACAAAAGACTGACAGCTGTCTTGCTCTCCATGTTACTATTTTTAGCTTTTATGATCTCATGAAGCAAACTTTCATGTCAGAGAGGCCCACAGAGCAAAGACCTGAGAACATCCCCTGGCCAATAGCAGCAAGTAAAGGAGGCCCTGAGGCCCTTGGTCCAATGTTAAATTAGATCCTGCCAACAACCACATGAGCTTGGAACCAGGTCCTTCCCCAGTTGAGCCTTCAACTATAACCACAGCCCTGGCTGATGCTCTGATTACAGCCTCTGTGCAACCTGAGCCAAAGGACCTGGTTAAGGCATGACTGGATTCCTGACCCATAGAAGCCATGAGATCATCAATACGGGCGTTTTAGGCAGTTAAGTTTTGGGGTGACACATCGCAAGTCGAGAGATAACTAATGCAATCTGTTTCCTCATCTAGATCTCTAGGAACTGCAAGCAGGAGTCATTCTGAGTCATCAGTATTGCAAGTACCACAAAACAGTGTCTTGAGTATGAATAAGTGTCTGCTGTTGAAGGAATCATCAGT
Organism: Aotus nancymaae; assembly: GCF_030222135.1. Lineage (NCBI taxonomy): Eukaryota > Metazoa > Chordata > Mammalia > Primates > Aotidae > Aotus > Aotus nancymaae. Next base: position 26,883,756 of record NW_026988467.1, read on the forward strand.
CAGCTAATTCCCACTCCCATGCCTTTGCTCATGCCAGCCCCCTGCCTGAGATGCCTTTTCCCCTTTGTTTCTGCTAAGTACCTTTTGTGTCCACAGCCTATCTCTTCAGGGAAGTCTTTCTAACCATGTACTTCCCAGAATATCTTTGCATGCTTCTGTTCACCTTCTTGGAGTTTCCCTGTCACATACACACACACACAGACACACACATACACATACACACACACATACATGCATACACACATGAGACGCACATCCCCAGAGGGCTGGACCTGCCTCATTTGGCCTTCCCCCAAAGGACCAGGCCCTGTGCTTCACAAGAAAGTGCTCAAGAGTCAATCAAATTGAAATCTGATCCTCCGAACTTAGCCCCATTTGGGTTAATAACAAATCCCACCACCTCTGTCTGCAATCCTAGCTCCCCATGTCCCTCCTGCAAGGGGCCAAGAAATGAGCAGGGACCCCGGGGTCAACCAGACCTGAATCCAAATCTCCCTCCTGCCCCTTTATGAGCTGAGTGGCTGGGACAAGTCAATCATCCTCAGGAACTCAGACCCCCCCTCCAGGATAGTGGGAGTAGCCGTGTCCACATTGGGGAGAGTGAAGGGTTGATGGGGAGTGGCCCTGGCACACAGTAGGTGCTCATCAAACCTCAACACCCGCCTCTCTCAACAAAGCCAGGCCAACTGTTAAGTTGCATCTAATGCAGAACCAACAATGAAAGAAGCTTCTGCGTGAGTCCTTGATCAGAGCAGCTGCGGGTCCCCTGCTCCATTCCTCAGAGGCCCCAGCCAGGCCTCAGCCCACCTCAGCCTACTTCCCCCCTCACAAAGTGTGTAGTTTGTGCACAGTCACACTTTATACTTACTACATAGAACAAATCTTCCAGGCTGTTCAAATTTCACATAAAAACTTCTCCCCTAGAGGAATGGCCGCACTCAGCAAAGGTCACACATAAAACACGCAGCACTGGATGGGGAAGGAAGTGAGGGCTGGATGAAGCCGCAGCTGCCCTTCGTTAGGGGAATTACAGCGCCTCCTTTCAAGGAGCTTCCCAGGGCTGCAGAGCCCCGATGACCGCACTTTCCCCGCAGCGGCCCTGCTTCTTACAGCAAGGGTGTGAGCTCCTGTACTGAGCGCTGCCTCCTCTGGGGCCCTGCACCATGAGAGGATCATTACCCCCACTGAAGGGATGGAGACACAGGCTGAGAGGCGCAGGGACCCGCCCAGGGTCACACACAGCAGGAAGAGGTGGGCTGGGCTTTGAACCCAACGTCTCTGGCTCTAAGGCCCCTTCTCCTTGCCCCACTCTTCTGCCTCCAGGGATCATAGGAAAATTACAGCTAGAAAGGTGAGCACAGAAATCAGCCCAGTCCAGGCAGATGCTCTCTAGACTTTGGGTTCAACCTACTCTTCTGCTTATTTACATATATTTGCATGCCATGAGGTCTTAAGTACAGGCTAAAACACTCCAACAGCAAAAAGCCATCTATTAACTAGTACAGTCCACTGTGTATTTAACTGCAGGATGTCTTCAGAGCATCATGACACAGAGAATGGATTCTGAAATGATCCATCTCATGGCCTCCAGGGGCAGCAGAGCCCACCTGGCCTGGAAACAGCAGCCCTGCCTCCCCTCCCCACCTGCCTTTCTCCCTGTCTGAAGGAGGAACTCCAGACCTCTTTATTTTACTGGCTATCCTGGAGAGGAGTCTGAGTTCTGGAGGATGATTGACTAGACCCAGGCCACTCAGCCTATTAAGTGGCAGGACGGGGATTTGAACCCAGGTCTGGTTGACCCCAGGCTCCTTGCTTTTTCTTTCATCTTCATGTGTTCTTCTACCATGAATCCAGGGCTGCAAGGAGCAGGATGGATAACTAGCCAGAGGCAGGGCCTTCTCCCAGCCTGGAGCCACAAGGGGGCTGAGACAACTCCACCTCCCTAAGAGGGAAAGGACTTCCTGGGCAGAGCGAGGACAGGTGATCTGGCCCAGGTCACACAGACACCACTGAAAGGTGGCCGGCTCCCCTCCGATGGGCGGCTCTGGAATCCCCCAGGGTCTACCCAATAATGCTCTGCCCCTGAGTGACCTGGGAGGAGGAAGCTGGGCAGGGACCTGGGGGACTTGAGGCCTAAATGAAGTCACGCTAGGTTCTTTAAACCACCCAGCCCCCTTCACAGGCACAGGAGGGATCGATCGTGGCTGCTCACAGCAGAGACCAGAGTCATGCACAGGTAGGGGTTGGGGGCTGAGGGAGGGGTGGGCGGGGAATAAATGCACCGAGAAAGGGGAGCTCGGGGCTGATGGGGAATAATTCCATGGCTGATGAATGAGGGCGCAGGTCCTGAGCAGGTGGTGGGGGAATGGGAGAGAAGAATGAATGAACATCCGGGGAACAGGAGACAGAGTGAAGCCCGGGTGTGAGGAAGCTGGGGCTGCCTCTGAGCTGCCTCCTTCAGTCCGTGCTGCTGCCCTGCACGAGAGCCATGAGCATTAACCCTGTCCTGTAGAAGGAGCACGGACACAGAGAGGTTAGGCAATGTGCCGCACGCCACACAGCTCACGGGGCAGAGCTGAGATCCCTGCCTCCCGTGTCCCCACAATGCGCCTCTAGCTGCTCCCCCAAATCCGCCCTGGGCTGGTGCCGGGGCCCAGGCTCATCAGGAGACTTGGCCTCCTTTATTCCCCAGTTGGCATTTGAAGTGAACCTAATGAGATCCAGCCCTTTATGTCAGAATAAAACCGTGCCAGACCCTTCTAAACTGCCCTAACGTTCTGGTGCTGGGTTTCAGCAGCAAATCATTCCAAGTACTCAGGGCTGGGGTTTGGCTGGGCCGGGCCTTGTCTTTCTGATGATTGTTTCTGATGTGTTTTCATTGGTTCTACTTCTCTGCCCCTGCCTGGCTGCGGGTGTCCCAGGCGGCTGCATTCTGTCCCCAGGCCCCAAAGGAAGGTGGAGGGTCTCTGCAGGAGGCTAACTCTGCCTGTCATGGCTCTCAGTGCCCCACTTTCCTAGGTGGTGGCACCCAGGGCTCACTGCTACCAGACCAGGCCTGCCCTTCACCCCCCACATCCTGACACTCTGAGCGCTCCTCACATGCTCCCGGCTCCCAGTCCTTTGCACAGGTTGCTCCCTGCGCCTGGAATGCCTTTCCCAGATCTTCTCCATCTGGAGAAATCCTGCTCATCCCTCAGGCCCAAGGATGGAGGGAGGGGAGAGAATGAACATATTTTGCCCTGACCTGTGCCAAGGGCCATGCTGGGAGATGAGTGCCCTCCGTGAGTCCCAACACTGCCCCCACTAATAACATAGAGGGGCTTCATCAGCCCACTTCACAGATGGAGAAACTGAGGCCCTGAGACATTGAGTGATTTCCCAAAGCCACCCCATGGTCAGCATCAGGGTTGGGCTACCTCTGACTGGTCAGCCGACCAGCCAGCCCACAGACCAGCCTTGTCTTCGCACTCCTGGCTCTGAGTGTTCTTTCAGTCCCTGAGAAGGGGCATCACTCCTTCCTCCATGCCTGCCCAGGATGCAGAGCCTCCTTTCATTTGGTTCTTGGTTCTTCCCATCCTCCTCTGTCCCTCACTGGTCCCCTCTGGAGAAAGGTACCCCTCCCTGGTCTCCAGGCTCCAACATGAGCAGTCTGCTCCAGCCTTGGTGAACGGAGGTGGCTGCGATGGGCTGACGTGGCTGCTGTGTCCATGGCCAGTGTCCAGGCTCTGTCCCCAGAGAAGGACAGACCCCTCCAGCCCAGAGTCAAGCTGGCTCCTGTGTGTGTCAGGAGAAACTTGGCTTCTTAAACCATGTCAGTTTCATCAGTTTTTACATTTAGCTCCTCAGGGGAGTGGGGTGGGTGAGGGAGGCAGGGAGTGTGGGCAGAAAGTGGGTGGTGGGACATGTGAAAGCACATTTAGGTTCAGCATCAACAGATCTGCCCAACAGTGGGGCAGACTCCCCTGGTAGGTGGTGACCTCCTAATCCCTAGGAGGATTCAAGCTCTTTCTCAAGGAACAGTGAAGGGAGACTTCACGCATCACCAGGGGGAATTGGACTAAGGTCACGTCCCGTAGTGAGATGCTGATTCCACGACGTCTATTTCAGCTCCACGCTTCTCCCAATTGTTCTGTGATTCCAGGGGTCTGAGCTGCGGGTGAGGCTCTCAGTCTTCTCCAGAGATCCCTTCATTCTGAGACTCTTGAGTCTGTGAGCTCACAAACGATTCTGGGATTCTGGGCTTCTAGGATTCTGTGAAAAAGAGCAGATGCTCAGATTCTGTGATTCAAAGCTCTTATGAAAGGGTCTTGGAGCTCCTGAAAGCAGCTCTGACTCTGAGATCCCATGCATGGCAGCTGCCGTAGAGGGGACTGCAAGATCTGAAAATCCTCCGCCCGAGTGCAGGAAGGAAGGTTCCAGCACCCTCTCCTCCTGTTTCAGCATCTGCGGGAGGACAGTGGGCCAAAGATCTCCAAGCTCCTCTCAGCATCAAATTGAAGGGTCGCAGTCGCTGACTCCAGATTTCCCCTCCCAGGACTCACCCCAGCCTCCTGCTCCCAGCACCCCCATGTCTGAGTGGGTTAAATGGGTCCTGAAGTCCCAGGTGACAAATCCATGAGCCCAGCCCTCGGTAGATGCATCCTGGCTGAACATGCGGCTGCTGCTGGGGTTACTGTTTTCCTGTCTTATTTATTATGAGAAGTGAGATTTGCTGAGAGGATTTTTCTGGTGTGTCCTCGGCACGAACAGCTTGGGAACCAGAAGCCAGCAGCCCCCTATCGCTTCGTGTCTGTTTATTCTTCTGATGGACTCACCCTTCCCCACTGTGGAGGGCTTCTCCCATATTTCCGTTTAATTGGTTGTATTCTCAGTGGGCTCTGAGCAACAGCTCAGAGTCAGTTCGAGTTTCTCTAGAAAATAATGATTCCCTGGCAGGGGAAAATAGACGGCGAGGGGCTGGAATTCTGGAGGAAGCCAGATCTGCACTGGGTCTTCCAGGCATCCCAGGATGGCCCCCTCTCCTCTCACCCCAACTTCAGCAGCTCCCGAACAGGAAGGTTGGGGTCCCAGGGTCACCAGCTGCAGAGAGGAAGCCAGAGCCCAGAACCCAGTAGACTTGGTGGGGAAGAGACAAGCCACTCCCGTCTTTGCTCCTCACGGGCCTCCCCTTAGACATCCCCCGAGCTGGCCTGGCCTGGGCCCCTGTGAGGTGGCGGGGAGGCTCTGATGGTCACCCCAGGAAAGATGGAGCAGAAGCCTCCACAGGCGTGCAGACTCAGGCTCATGGCTCAGATAGTTCCAGACTTTCCAGGCTGAGGCTCAGGTTCCCAGCAGGCCTGCACACTGGCCATCAGGACCTGAGGACCACTGCTCCCACCCTCTGCCTGTTAATGACAGTCTTTTCTCCCAGGCCCCAATTGACTGGGGCTCCTGGACAGCAGGTACCTTGCCTTCCTTATTCAGTGCCATGTCCCTCCACTGGATCCTGACCGCAGGGCCTGGAACTGTGAGTGGGGTGGGAGGAAGAAGGCTGTGGGAATTCCGTTATCTGCCTACCAGCCAGGCCCTCCACACACAGCACACACACGAGTACACATGAACACACGCACATGCATGCATGCACACACACATGCACTGTGCCCCGTCAGTGCCTCTCCTGTAAGCCGCCTGCCTGCTTCTTCCCCTCTCCCCATTAGACTATGATCTCCTCTCAGAAGGGCCAGCCTCCTGGGGCCCTGTTCCCCCCACATCAGTGAAGAATGCCTGCTGGTTCAAATGAGATCCCTTTAGCCCTCTCCCTCCATGGTGCTCAGCCTGGGGTTATATGATAAATGTGGCAGGAACTGAAAAACCACAGGTGAAGAAGGGAAAGAAGTGAGTGACCACAGGTACTGGACATGCACACACCTGCGCAGGAACTGCACGGCAGGCTGGGGTCCACTGAGGGTCAGGCCCCCTTGTCACCCCCATCCTATTGTAGGGGGTAAGTCAGGCCTGGCTGTGGGGCCACAGGAGAGGGAGGGGGCACCAGGGAGAAGCTGTGGGCACCGACTGAGCCCATGTCCAAGGTCAGGTTCTGTGCTAGGGAACTTACAGATTCACTCAACAGCACTTACTGAGCACCTACTGTGTGCATTGTTCTAGTACTTGGCACCATCAAGAAACAAAACAAAGATCCTTGCCCTCTGGGAACTGGCATTCCAGTGTGGCAGACAGGTGACAAATAGGAAACATAATACATAATTAAGTTATAACAAGTACTTGGGGGAGTGTGGAGGGATGTGGTAGAGGCAGCTTTGAGAATTAAATGAGGTGGTGGGGAAGCCTCCAGCCTTGAGGCACGAGGTTTGGGTGAAAACTTGCCTTCTTGTTTCATCACCGCAACTCTATTTATAGAGGAGGAGGCGGAGCCTCAGAGAGGTTGACCATGAGCCCAAGGTCACACAGCACAGGTAGAGGCAAGACTTTCTGCCTACACTGCCCTGGAGAGGAGGGTGCCCCCGATTCTGTCACATTCCAAGTACCCACAGGCATTACCCTCAGTGGGTCTTTGTACCAACACCATGACCAGGAAGTTATAATCCCCACTTGACCAGTAAGGAAGTGAGGAAGTGGAGCCACGTGAGAGAGTTTCACAGCGTGAGGGACAGAGCAGGATTCGAACCCAGGTTTCCTGGAATGGAAAGTCTTTTGCTCACTATGAGCTGCCACTTGAAAGGAAGCCACAATGAGCCCAAGGTAGGGTCTCAGACGGCCTGTTGGTGGCCCTTCCCCGGAACCTCAGCTTACTGCTATATCCAGGCATTGAATGACACCAGGCGGGAGCTGATGCCAGGGACAGCATGACTCACTGTGGGAGGATCAAGGAGGGACCTTCTGAGGCCTGAGGCCCAGGCAGACTTTCCAGGCTCAGTGTCTGGGCTCAGAGGCAGCTGGCCTTTGATCCAGGTCCCAGACATAAGCTGCCTCTGATGTGCAGACGATGCCTTGTGAAGCCAGAGCCCATCAGGGACAGATCAGCACTGTGCAGCCTCATTACTGATCTGACCTATTTTCCACTTCCCCTCACCGGGAGCTGAGGTGGCTGCTATAGAAACAGCACAGACGGAGGTGACAGAGGCAGCTCCAGGGACACTGTTTTCCACCGAAAGGAGAAAAAGCTTATGGGCCCTTCGAGGCAAACAGGCCCAGCTCTTTCTCCTACCACTGCAAGCCCTTCTTCTCTCCCAGCCATGGGATCCAACAGTGCCTCTCTCCCGAGGCTGTAAGGGTGCACATCCCGGCACAGGAAGCCCTCTGGTGTGTTGGCTCTCATGGCCTGTGTCTGTTCATACCATTTACTGGTGTTTCCACTGATGGGCTGTGGGCTGCAACGGGTGCAGCTGTATTGTCTGTGGCACCACATAGGTGCATTAATTCATGTATTCAGCAAGTGCATTTACTGAGCACCTGTCTTGAGCTGGGCACTGGGGGTGGAGACCAGGCAGAGCAGGGACTGTCCAGGAGGCAGTTTAGTTCAAATCAGAAAATGATTTACCTGCAGTCACACCCACCCAGTGGGACACCTTGGACAGGGCTGGCTTTGCTGGTGCTGGAGTTTGGGGGATGTTTATATAGATAAAGTGCCTACTGTGCACCAGGCATAGGCACTTCCACCAAAGCACCTTAATGAGCCTTCATAGCCTGGGAGCATCAATGCGACTCACAGATGGGACAGGAGGGAGCGGGGAAGGGGAGGGACTTGCTCCAGACCTGGGCAGACGCAGGGCAGCCACTCAGAATCCCCCAGGGGCTCCCTGAAATGCCAGTTTCAGGGCTTCTCACCCATTTCAAGACAGGATCTCTGGGCTGGGACCTGGGAATCTGCACTTTGAAGTTCCCCAGGGAACTTGAGGAGCCACGTGAGACACCCCACACTCTGGAGGGGCGATGGGAAGGGAGACGCTTTGACCTGGTGTAGGTTTTCCGTGAGGGAGGAAAGGCAGCTCTGAATTTGGAGGAGAGGCTGCCTTTTCCTTGAAGCCCTGGTGGGAGCCTATGACCTGAGCCTCGAGCCTGGGCCCAGACCCCGAGCTGCAGTAGCCACAAAGGTGTAGCTTCGTCTTGAACAGCGAGGGCGCCCGGCCCGTGCTCTGCACTTTGCACCCGTCCCCTCAGTTCAGTCTCACCTCAGCGAGGGGCATCATTCTCTGCATCTCCCCGGAAGCAAACTGAGCCCCATGACCACAGTCACAGGGCACGCCAGGGACAGAGCCCACTCACTCCAGGGCTTTGGATGGCAGAGTCTGTGGTCTCTCCAAGGTGCCTAAGAGACTATTAGCTGTCAGGAGCCCCTCGGCCACCTCTGCTTGGCCTTCCCAACACCACCCCACCCCACCCAGCCAGGCCATGGGAGAGGCAGGCTCCGAGCAAGCCCTGCATGGAGGGTGTGCTGGGTGTGCCCCACTGCAAAGCCCAACTGTGCCCTCTTACTGGGCAGTTTCTTTGACAGGTCACAGAGGTCACTAAGCAGATTAAGGTGCTCATTGCTGGGTGCCTGCGGGCTCCCTGGGGAGGGCCTGTCTTCCCGGCTGCTTGCTGCCAAAGGTGTGGAGCCCTTGGCACTGGGTTTCTGGGCTGCAGTGTAAACAACCACGTGCACAGTCACCCTCTGGACTAATTGCTTCTGCTGATGGGACTTGGAGGCACAGACTGGCCCTGTGGTGCTGATGGCCCTACTGTGTGCTGAGCTGGGGGGGCCAAACGCTGTTGATTTGATTTCTCTGATCCACAGAGTCTCTCTCCTTCCCGCACCTGCGTGCTCATCTCCCCTTTGGAGTCGGTTACTCTTTTCCATCCCCTTGCAGTCAGAGTTCTTTCTGGATTATTTGGCTTGGAGACATTCACAGCCTGATTCAGGGACAAAAATGTGGCATTTGGAACTAGAAACTGAAGAGAGTGGGGACTAGAAGGGACATCCTTGGGGTGCTCCTGCTCAGCCCCCGCCCACCCTCAACAGCCAAGTCTAAGCTACCATCCCCCGTGTGCAAATCCTCTGCACAGCTGGAGGCCCGGGGCCAGAGTCAGTACCCGGGACCTTCCCAGACATTTCAGGGTTCAGGAGCTGCAGAAGGCCGTTGCCACCCGCTCCAGAGTCTTTGGTGGGGGAAGTTTAAAGGGACTGATTCTGCTGCCTGGTATCCCCCTGGGTCACAGGGATGAAACGAGCGCTCTTTGATGCACTTGTGCCCCACTGCGGACTGGACCCCGTTCCTCAGCACACAGCACACCAAAGCCCACACAGCCTTCAAACTCACCTTATCTGGTTTACAGGGCCCATTTTACAGATGAGGACACTGAGGCACAGAAAGGTTCACCAGACAGCAGCAAAGAGGGACTCGAAATAGCAGAAACTTCTGAGACAACAGGCCTAGCTTCTAATTCCAGTCACATCTCGAATGTCTTAGCCAATCTTGCACCTCAGATTCTCCATTTAGTAACTGTAAAATGTTCAGCCCTCCTCCGTGCATTCCATACCCAGCCCAGGGCCCTGCACACCTCTATCTGCCTTAGTTCCAGCCCAGGGCCCTGCACACCTCTATCTGCCTTAGTTCCTTTGCCTATAGAGTGAGTCTGTAAAACGGATCCCTGTGAAGTTCAAGTTAGAAAATCCATGTAAAGCACCCAGCACATAGTAGGTGCTCCCAAACAGTAGCTCATACACTATCAAGCCTTTCCTGACCTGAATCCCTAGACACTGCTTCCCAGTGAGCAAAGCAGCCCCTCCCTATGTCATCACGCCTGAGGCCAACTGAGCCCCAGAGGCTGAGCCTCCAAGCCCTCAGGCAGCTCTGAAGAAGAGGTGGGTGCAGGCTCCTACACGGAAGCCCCATCCCACGTCCATTGTCTCCCCTATTAATTACATTCACATTGGGAACAGGTGGGGCAGTTGAGCCTTTCCCCATTTTCACAGAGTCTATTCCAGGAAATAAGCATGTAATTAAAGAGGAGAAATGTAAAACAGCACGCTCACTGGGACTTTAGACCTCCCGTCTTCCCTCCTTATAAATTAATTAGTGAACTGCGACTGTGAAGACAAACCCCTTGTTGAAACCCGGTAGCCAATTCGCTGTGGGGCCAAGAGACTCCCACTGTAGCTACAAGACCTGAGAAAGGAAAGGAAAAACGTACTAATTAGTTCAGTCCTGTTTATCTACACAGAAAGAAAAATATCAAAATATCGGTTTTTTAAAAACAATTTGCTGGCTGTCAATAGACTCTGTCTACCCTGGGGAGACCCTGGTTTTTATTCTTTCTGGAATTTGTTTCTAACCCTCTGTGAATCAAACCTAGAGCAGAGAGAGATGTGGAAATTATGTGGAGAGGATGGACTTCATGAGGACCTGGAGCAGACATGGGAAGAACTGGGATGAGTTCGTGGCAGGAGCTTGGGTTGTAAGATGCCAAGACACTGGCCCTGCCTTGCTGGGAGCTTGGCGACAGTCCCCTTTCAGAATCCGGCCCTCACAGGGGGAACATGATCTACAGGATGGCAGGTATGTGAGGATGGTTGTTCTAGAAGATTCCATATAAGTCAGGCTCCCTAGAAGCAGAGTCTGAGATGGAGACGTGTGGGGATGTGTGGGATTGTGGAGGGCACAGGCTCAGGAGACGGGAAGTCAGGGAAGCAGTGGAGGGTGGGGAGAAGCCAGGCCAGGCGTGGGCTCAGTGCACCCACTGGGAGCTCTGGAGCCTCATGTGTGGCACCACATGGCTGTCCTTTCTTGGACAGTGAGATGGGTCTTTTGCACCCTGTGTCAACAAATCATCAGTTGCAGTTGCTCCCAGTGGCAGTGCCAGCCAATCAGCTCCCTCGGCTGAGGACAGTTCTCCAGACAGGGCACATCTGTGAGCCATTGGCAGCTGACACTCCACAGCTGGAATCTAGGCAGTCACTCCAGTCTGTGACTCTATCACCGACATCCACCTCTCCAGGATCTGGGCTCAGCCTTAGTAACACCCCTCTTCATTTTCCTTGGGGAACCACCGGTCAGCCCTGACAGGCCCTGCGGGTCCCGCAGAAATCATCAGAATCTGGGCGAGTTAGGGAAATCATCCTACCCCAGATCCAGGAATGAGCTAAGTCCCATGCCTGGCCAATCAGAATCTCGCATCCTCCTGGACACAGTGATCAGCTTAAGGAAGAGCCAAACAGAGAGCTGGCAGGCATGAGTCCATCTTGGTGGAGAGCAGAGCCAAGAGTGGTCTGGACACATTGCTGAGCCCAGCACACCCCCAGGACCTCCAGTCATGGGATCCCATCAACCCCTTTCTGCTTAAGCCAGTCAGCATGGGGTTTCTGTCCTTTCCAACCCAGGGCTCTAACTCAGCCCCATTCTGACCCACAATGCCCACTTCTCACTCCAGCTGCATCTTGCACCCTCCTTTGTGCCATGGGGCGCCTCAGGCAGGGAATCCTCCACCTTCCCCTCTGCCCTCATGAAGGACTGAGTCCTGGGTGTACCTGTATACCCCACTTTGTGGCTTTCATGGAAAATCCTGAGGCTGGGCGCCAGAGGCCTGTAGACCCCACTCTCCACAGCTCAGGCCATCCTGGGTTCAGGACCAGGTCTAACCAGGTCAGGGACCCAGCAGCAGCCTTGGGTCCACCAGCTCTAAGTCCCTGAGCTGTGGGCGCCTCCAGCCTTTGCCCCAGGGACCCCTCCCTAGCATGGCTCTGACTGTGTTCCTCCATCCAGTCCCTGTCACCTTTCACCCCAGCGCCCTCCCCAGAACCCCAGCCTGCCTAGCAGGGCCCTCCCGCCCCACCAGCCTCCACCAGCCCTTTCCTAGCAGGTCCAATCTTGTCCTTCTGCCCGCAGGACTGGTAGACCCAGCTCTGAGCTGCATGTGCCCCATGGCCAGGACTGCCTTCTGCGAGCCCGGAAGAGGGAGGGCGGGGAGAGAGGACATCATGGTGTGCCCAGGGCTCACATTCATGGTCCCAGGCGTGAAGCCTGCTCAACTCCTTAATACTAAAGGCCAGGGTGCTGCATCAGCCCAGGAATCATGACTCCACTGCCTTTCAGGGCCAGTGGATCCCACAGGTCAGTCGTTACACACTCGGAAGAGGATCCTGACCTCCTCGGCTGCCCACCTGCTGAGCGCTTCTGCCTTCAGAGCTGCGGGGACAGCAGGGGAGCCCTTCATATCCTCTTGCAGATCCCTGCAGACAGCAGGGGACTCTGTGGGCAGATTCTGGCCTCCCCCTTCCCACACCGCACTTCCTCCCACCCCACCAGTCTCCTCTCCCTCCAAGGCTGTTCCAGCACATTATGTGATGAAGTGACCTCATTACTGATGCCTCCGGCTCATAGCAGGCAGGCTGGAGGGGGCTGGGGGAGCACTCAAGAGAGACTGGGTGGACAGCAGCATAGAGGGGAGTACAACTGGAATAATAGTAAATAATTGGCCGGGCACGGTGGCGCACACCTGTAATCCCAGCACTTTGGGAGGCTGAGGTGAGTGGATCATGACAGGAGTTTGCGACCAGCCTGGCCAAGATGGTGAAACCCCTGTCTCTACTAAAAATACCAAAAAAAAAAAAAAAAGCTAGGCATGATGGTGGGCATCTGTAATCCCAACTACTTAAGAGGCTGAGGCAGGAGAATCGCTTGAACCCAGGAGGCGGAGGTTGCAGTGAGCTGAGATTGTGCCACTGCACTCCAGCCTAGGTGACAGCGCAGACTCCATCTCAAAAAAAAAAGAAGGTAAATAACTGCACAGCGTTTTTCAATTTGTGCAGGTATACTGTACTGGGGTTTTTGTGCACTCACCCAGGGTCACATTTGAATTTGACAACAACCTGTGGCATCATCCCCATTTTAGGCTGTGGATCTGAGCACAGAGAGGGAAAAGGATGCCCTCGGGGCTAGACAGCTGGGAGTGGCAGAGAGCAGGGATGCACACGCGGTTCTAATCACAGCAGCCCACATCTACTGAGCTCCTGCTGTGTGCGGGACCGTCACTTGCACTTATTCTTCATGGCAACCTTCTGAGGCTGGGACCATTATTATAACATTTTAAGACAAAGAAACTGAGGCACAGAGAGGTCATAGTACTTGCCCAAAGTCACACAGCTCCATCCTTCTTGTCCTCAGACCCCACTCCTTCCACAATGCGATGGAATTAGGGCTTTCCAGGGAAAGGCCCACGCCTCCTAGGAATATGTCCTTTGATCCCCAGCAAAGCTGTTTTCCTCCTCCCATCATCCCAAGAGCTTGGGGTCAGTGTGGGGCCAAGGGCAGAGCCAATGTAGCTGGGGAGACAGATTGCTGACCACAAGGAGCCAGCAGCAGATCGGATCACGACTCAGGCAGGGTGAGTTTCAGTCCTGGATCTACCATGACCGTGCTGTGTGGCTCGGGGCACCCCCTTCCCCTTGCTGGACCCTCATTTCAAGGCTTCCAGGACTCAGGGACTGTGTGGATGCCCTCTGAGTTCCCTGCACTCATGGAAGGGAGGGACAGACACCGGCACCTCCTTCCTTCCCTCCTTCCTCCCCTCCCCTCCTTCCTCTCTCCTCCTTCCTCCCCTCCCCTCCTTCCTCTTTCCTTCTTCCTCCCCTCCTTCCTCTTCCTCCTTCCTCCCTTCCTTCCTCCCCTCTTTCCTCCCCTCCTTCCTCTCCCCTCCTGAGAGGGGGCGCCCTGTAGTGCAGTCTCACCTGCTCAGGGATCCTTCCTCCATCTCTCCTCAATGCTTCTCCAGCCTCCACTCCAACTGGAAGGAATTGAACTGGGAACTTACTGAACACCTGCTGTGTCTGGAGGCACTGAGGACACCTTGCCATCTTCCAGTGCTCTCACCCCCTTGTGAGATTTGGGACTATCATTCCCATTTCACAGTGAGGAAACCAAGGCTCGGAGAGGTTGAGTGGTCCAAGAACAGCAGTTAGGAAGTGGCAAGGCTTGAATCTGAACCCAGGAGTCTGGCTCCAAAGCTCACTTTCTCCTGCCTCCTGCTGCCTTTCCCTCGCAGTGCCTGGTGGGCTTGTGACAGAGCCCCAACCTCCACGCCACTGGAGGACGTGGTCTTCCTTAGGTGAGAGGAGCCCCAGGAACCCAGCGGGCATGTGACTTAGGACAACTGTGTATGTATGGGGGAGCCATTCAAGACGGTGTGCATGTGTGAGCAAGGACACATCTTGTACCAAGGACACATTCCTAGGATGTGTGCACCTTTCCCTGGAAAACCCCAATTTCATCTCATTGTGGAAGGAGTGGGGTCTGAGGACAAGAAGGGTGGAGCTGTGTGACTTAGGGCAAGTACAATGGGCAAGTCTGGGAATGCCCATGTCATGATCCCACCATAACCCCTTGGGGCTTATGTCAAAGGTCACTTGTCAAGTCCCCCCTGTGGCACGGCATCATGCCCGAACTTCACCCTCATGGAGGCATCTCTTCCTGGTAGCAGCCTCTGAGTGTGGGTAATTACTCTTCCATGTCGGGATTTGGATGCCCGGGGAGGTGGCAGGCTATAGGCACACGGCAGTACCTGCTAGAACTGAGAACCTCTGTGGGATCCCCTTTCCCGCAACGGTGTGTGCACCTGTGAGGGGTCAGCCCTAATGTGGTCAATGGACGGAGGAAGCCCAGGGGTCCCCAGGAAGCCCCTCAGGAAGGAAGCATGTTGTCCTGGTGCCTTGAGAGTTCCTGACTCCCTCACCCCTTTCCCTTGATCCCTCTGCACCTCAGTTTCCTTAGCTGCATACTGGGATCACCGTGCCTGTCCTGCAGACTGGCTGTGAGGGTTCCATGGGACCACCCTGATGTAGTTTGTGAACAGAGTGAACATGCCGGAACATGCTAAACCCCAGGCCGGCGTGGAGGCCGTCCAGATGCTCGGCCACTCTACCCACGTGGATGGGGTCCTCCTCCCTGAGTAGTGGTCACAAGTGCTGGCTCTATCCTCAGAGCCTGGGTTCAGAGCTGGCTCTGCTGAGTCATATCAGACAGATCTTGTCATCACCCTGAGCCTCAATGTCCTCTCCACCACCAGGGCAGCCCCTTACATCCTTGAACCATTCCTGCTTGTCAGAAGGACGTCCTGACCTCCGACCAAATCCATAACAGGACACAGGTCCAGCTCTGGAGTCCACTGTGCACATGTGTGCTTGTGTGCACGGAGGCAGGGCTGACCAATTCAGACATTGGCAGCTCCTCCCACAGCACAGACGACTCTCGGGTCCCCACAGGCCCCTTCCCCAGCCAGGCAGCCCTAGCTTTGCAGACCCACCCCTTGCTGGATGCCTCCTCTGGGCCAAGCCCTGGGCTCAGTTCTGGACACAGAATCCCCACGACAGCCTTGATAATAGGAGCCCTTCTCACTCCCACTTTACTGATGAGGAAACTGAGGCTCAGAGAGGCCGAGGGACTTGTGGAAGGTGGCAGAATGTGCCAGAGCTGGGACACAACCCAGGCCCCTGCTGACTCCGCAGCCTGCCGATGCTACTCTGTCTTCTGTCTCTGTCTTCTCCTCTGCAAGCCTTCCAGAACATTCCTCCTGCACCTGTGCTGGTTTTCCCTCCCTCACAGAGCAGGCCCAGATGGTGCAGGGCCAGCCCTGAGGACAGCGGGTCTCTCACCTCCTCCTCCCTGGGCGGCTCCCTTACCTTGCTGATTCCCACATGAGCTTTTCCAGCAACTCAACACCCAGAGACTCGTGCTGAGCCCCCAGCTCGGCTCCTGCAGGGGCTGCGGACAGGCAGCTCTCCCTCCCCACTGGTTGCACAGTTAGTTTTCAAAACCAGATGCAGAACTTTTCAAAGAATCTGTATTAAGTTCCATCTGCTTAATCTCGCACTGAGCTCAGCTGGATGCCAGCAGCGTTAGTGTCCCTCCCGGGTTCCGGTGTCTGTGGATCGGGCTGGTTTGTTTCTGTAGCTCTTCTTCCAGGTAGGCCGAGAGTCCTGGGCTGGGAACAGAGCTGTGGCACGACCGGAGACCGCCCTCTAGGCCAGCATCCGCTCACTGACGGGGCCTCTCTGGGCTCCTTGTTCAGCCAGCCTGGCTGACTGTCCTCTGTCCGTGGTCCTGCCTGTCTTCCCTGTGGCTTTTTGTGTCTGGCCTGTCCCTCCCTCTTTCTCTGTCCCCTTCCCCTTCTCTCTCTCTCCTTGTTATTGTCCCTTTCTCATTTCTCCTCCCTCCTCCTTCTCTGTCTCCCCCAACACCTCCCCTGCACAAGGTCACAGGCACAAAGGCTACTCCTCACCTGCCCCTAAAGGGGGCTTTGGCTCCACCCCCGGGCCACAGTGAGGGCGATGCCCAGAGCCTGGCAGGGGCACAGGGGTAGGAAGGAGTGCTGCTGCATGACCCAAGGGGATCAGAACAGCCTCACCACTTACTGAGAAGCTGCTGTGTGAGAGGCGGGGATCCGTTGGCTGAGAGGAACCCATCTGCAGTCACACACACCTGGGCTGGCCTCTCAAATCCCCTTTTTAACTGTGTGGCCTGGGGCAAGTCAGCCTCTCTGTGTGTCTGCTCCCTTATCTGTGAATTGGAGTAAATGCCACAGTCTGCTGTGAAGACTGAACAAGACCATATATGTAAATCCTTTGATGTAATTCTTGGCCAGAAAACAACACGGGAAAGCTCACAGTCAGCCTCAGCTGACACTATTTGTATTGCAGGACCCTGTGATGGAAGCTTTTCATTTATTACTTCATTAAATCTCTTCCTAGTGTGATGTAATTTTCCATACATATTTAATGCAATGCAATCTACATTACACATCTAACTGTCTATCCATCTACCTACCACGTCTCTAGATAGCATCAACACACAGCAAACACCAGTGAACTGCAGTCTGAGAACTAGAACATCACCAAGAGGAAACAGAAGCCCTTCAGGTCCCTGTAACAATGTCATCCCCTACAAGCTACTGCAGGTAGCCACTGTCCTGCAATTTACATTTTGCATTTCTTTTGGGGTTCTCACTGTGATGCCCAGGCTGGAGTGCAGTGGCACAATCTCAGCTCACTGCAACCTCCACCTCCCGGGTTCAAGTGATTCTTCTGCCTCAGCCTCCCAAGTAGCTGAGTCTACAGAGGCACGCTACCAAGCCCAGCTAATTTTTGTATTTTTAGTAGAGATGGAGTTTCACCATATTGGCTAGGCTGGTCTCAAACTCCTGATCTCAAGTGATCCACCTGCTTTGGCCTCCTAAAGTGCTGGGATTATAGGCATGAGCCACCACACCTGGCCTACATTGTGCATTTCTATGTTTTTGAAAGAAAATATAGACTGTTTTTATGACTTTGGGTTGGAAAAGAGATATTTACCAAAATACATAAAGTGCCAAGGATAAAGGAAATGATTGATAAATTTGATTCAATTTAGACAGAGTTTCTGTTCCTCCAGTGTCACTATAAATAAACTAGAATGATAAGTCACAATGTGGGAGCAGATATTACAACACATAACCAATAAACGATTCTATCCTGAATATATTTGTAAAACTTCCCACAAAGACAAAGAAACCCATAATCATTCCAATAGAAAATTACATAATGGACACGAATAGATATTTCAAGAAGGCTGAATGGCTAATGATTATTTGAAAATATGTGCAACCTCATTAGTAATCAGAGAAATGCAAATTATAGAACACTGAGAATTCCCATTTTACACCTGCTAGTTGGACAGAAATGAATTTAAGGTCTAGGTGGAGAAACAATAGAAACTTTCCCACGCTGCTGCTTGAAGCGAAAATAATACAGGATCTTTGAAAACCAATTTGGCACTGTCTTGTAAAGTTGAACACGCACATACCTTATACTTCAGTGGTTGTACTTCTGGAGTTTACCCCAGAGAATCTTCTGTACATGGGTGTCAGGAGACTTGTACCAGAATGTTCACAGCAGCTCCATTTGTAATAACAAAACCTAGAAACAACCCAATCAATATCTTTTGAGTAAGTGAATGAATCTCTCGAGTCCTTTCCAACTTCTAGATGGATGTGTCTGAGGCCTCAAACTGGGCTTCACAGCCAGTGACATACACTGAGTCAGCCACCCCCACCCCTGGGCAATCAGTGGGGCTCCCTGCAGATGTGACGACTTCAAACAGACCCCAGCTGACCCCTCACTGACAAGTTCAGGGCCATCTAAGAACTGGGACCTCTGGGGTCCTAAGTCAACAGGACCCACGTGACTGGGATCAGGTATCGGAGGCTTCAAGGACCCCAGGAGTGGGCAGGGTTATCCCAGGGCTTCTCCACCTGACAGGCCCACCCACCAGGGTCAGGGAGCCCCAGCTCAGAGACTCAGGACTCAGAGAGTCTCCTTTTCAGAACCCCAATGTGCAGATGGGCACACTGAGTCCAAGGAGGGGGCTGAGAGGGAGGGCACAGCTTCCTAAGTTTAGTTCAAAGATCTTCCCAGTACCCCATGACACCCCTCCAGGATCCCCAACCCCTCAGCAGACCAGATGCCCCCAGGCAAGTACATGGTACTTGGGTCCATGCATGCAGGTACACACGCACACACACACACACAACACACACACACGGACACACACAACACACACATGGAGACACACAACACACATGGACACACACAACACACACGGACACACACATAACATACAACACACACATGGACACACACAACACACATGGACACACACAACACATAACACACACATGGACACACACAGACAACACACAACACATACATGGACACACACACACACAACACACACACTCTCACACATCCCTCCGGGCTGAGTTACTGTGACTGATGGGCCTTTCTCATCCCTCTACCTCCCCTCCTCCTCTCACTTCAGTGGCTGGGACTACTCACTCCCCTCTCTCCTGCATCCAGCTCATATCAGGAAGCCCCATGGAAAGAGTAGTTGGAGTTCCTTCTCTTTGCGGAAGCCTCATGACTCCTGCACATGTCCCTCTAAAGAGCTTTTGTCTGGCAGCCAGGCCAATAGACTTTCTTCTCTGCTTACATGCCCAGCAAAGGAGGCAGAGCCCCTGAGCTGGGAGCAGGAAAGAGACTTCTAAATGGCTCCTGAGCTCTCAGACCACAGCCAGGATGGGGCGAGGGAGTGGGTCAGGGTCCCAGGCCAGGCCCTGGAGCAGGCCGCAGCTCAGGCTGCAAGCGGCCCTGGCTGCAGACATCAGATCTCAATTCCAGGCCAAAGTCCCCTAAATTACTCATCCTACCCCAAGTTCTGCTGGGCCTAATCTGGGAGACAGCCTTGCCTGAAATCCCCAACCCAGAACCCACTCAGGCCAAGAGTACTGAGGCCTGGGGGGTGGGGCACCAGCTCTGATGCCACTGGGGGAAGATCACCCCCCTAAGCCTGAGGCCTGGTCCCAGGTAAGACAGAGAAGACCTCCCCTTCTCCCCTCAACAGAGAAGACCATCCCTTTAACCCAGCAGAGTCCCCAGGCCTTCCCAGATGCGCTTTCCCAGGCAGTGGGCTTCATCCTGAGACATGAGAGGGCCACAGAGCAGCCTCTCACCCCACCAAGGCCCTGGGTTACATTCAGCTCTTTCTGGGGCAGCACAAGAGGCTCGGGCTTTGGTGTCAGGCAGATGGGCCCCGACAGCTGCGAGACCCTGGGTGAGTTGGATGCCCTCTGCAGGACTCACTTTCTCCTCTGTAAAATGGGACAGTCCTGTTAGCATCAGACAAGGTAATGATTAAGTGTCTTACGCCGTGCCAGGCATGCTGAAAGGACTCAGCTTGCAAACACAGGGCAGAGACAGTGACAGAGGAGACATTGCCCTGCTGGGGATGACAGCCCTGCTTTCCAGCCTGGCCTATTCCCAGCCCTGGCTTCCTCATGGGGTGGAGAGGAAGGAAGAACAGACTGGCTGGTAGGGACCTAGGTCACAGGTCACTCCTGGCACTGTCACAGACTTGTGGTCTGACCTTGGACTAGACAATTCTTATTTCTGAGCCTCAATTTCTTCATAGAAAGCCTGGCTCTATGATGTACTCATTCTGTTTGCATGCTGGCTAACCCCCTGTGCCTCAGTTTCCCCATTGGCCAGAGGATACAACCCATTCTAAACTATCTCATGAGCCCACATCACTTAACTTGAAATAAGGCTCTATTCAACACTCTGAGCCCACTGGCCAGGCCACACTTGACCCCTTCCCCCATCTGGCAGGCTTCTTAGCCTTCCCTGGAAGCTTAATAATGGTTGACACAGACACAGGCCCGGCAGCAGCAGTGGGGCGGGTGTGGTGCAGATGTGCCCATGTGGGCACTGAGTCCTGAAGACACTGGGATGAGTCCTGGGCCTCGTGCTTGATGGAGTGGGACTACATCCTCCCTACGGGCAGCAGGATGGAAGCCACGGCCTCCACCAAGACTCTCTGTGGCTCAGGAAACTGAACAGAGGCAGGAACACAGTGAGGGTGACCTGGCACCACTGGGCCTGGCTGGCACAGTCCCTGTTCCACCGAGTCAACAGGCTCAGATGTCCCTTCTGGTCTGGAAAGCATCTCTATCCCACCACTGCAGAGTTTGATGTCTGGGAATAAACCCAAGGCATGCCTGTCTGCTAGTCAGCAAATGCAGGAGCCCAGAGCTGCCACCCGTCAGTCAGGGAGATGAGAAACGCTCCCCTGTTGACCTTCCAGCTCCTTCCTTTGACGCCATCACTTCCCGCCAGCCATGGGAACATTTCCAGCACGCTTCTCTTGAGAAAGGTCCACTTAGGCTGTGGGGGAGTGGCTGCTGAAGGGCCAGTTACAATCCCTGCTGCCCAGGAAATGTCAGTCCCCCAGGAGGAAAGACACCCATGGCGTGTTACTAGCAGTAACTCGACTGGGGAGCAAGGGAGCTCTCAGATTTCAGATGACAGGTTCTTGGAGAAAGAGCGAGCACTTTGGATGCCAGACCTGGGTTGGAAAGAAAATCCCCACAGGCTGGAGCCTGAGCCAGACTCACAGGATGGGATTGCAATGTAAATGTGATTTTAGCATGCAGTGCAAGGCTCTGAGCTGAGATGAGAAAAACAAGTTAAGGCGTAGGTAGGGCAGGGAGCCAGGCCTTGAGAGAGGAGCTGTCAGGGAGCTCGGTGTGGACCCACAGAGGTGTGTCTCTCATAGCACCTGTCCTTTTGCTGCTCTCCCCAACCCCCAGGTCAGCCCTTGCCAAGCCAGGCTTTTCCCGTGAGATGGAGGGTCTTCAAATCTAGCTAGCTTAACAACAACAACAATAACAACTATGGTAAAAAATTACCCTCACATCTGAATGTTTATGGAATGCTTAAACTATGTACTCGCATAATCTCTATCTTCATGACTTTCAAGGTTGATATTATTAAGACCATTTTACACAAGAGGAAACTGAGGCTCAGGAAAGCAACATTACACAGAACTAGTAAGTGGTAGAGCTGAGATTTGAGTTTTAGTCTATCTGACTCCAAAGCCAACACTCCTCTGTGCACATCTTGCTCTTCCTTTTAGACCATGTTAATGGAGGTATGGAGTCTAGAAAAAGGGAGATGAGAGTCCTGTTCAACTGGTGGACTCAGAACCTACGTGCAGTTCTGAGAAACACATCTAGAGAGTTATCGATAGGCTGAACCTTGTCTAAAAGCCAGCCTCTGACCTGAGAAGGGCATAAGAATCTGGTCATATTAGTTAATTAATTCAACAGTTTCATTAACATTCTGCTATGTTTTTGGAGGCTCTTCTAGATCATGGAGATAGAAGGGTAAAGAACATTGACAATGCCCCTGCTGTCATAGAGTTCACATTCCAGTAGAGCAGACAGATAATAAGCAAGTGAGTATACACCAGGCAGTGATGTGGCCTGTGAGGGAGGAGGGTGACTAGAAAGGAACTAGAGATGAGGGGCTGCTCCAGAGAGGGTGGCCAGGGCAGGCTTCTTTGAGAAGGTGGCATTGCAGCAGGGAACTGAATAAAGTGAGAGTCACGTTTGCCAATAGCTGTCAAGAGAATGTTGCAGTCACAGAGAGCAGCAGCTGTGAAGGCCCTGATGTAGGGAATGAGACAGTGATGACGGTGATGGTAATGATGGTGATAATGGTGATGATGATGATGATAATGGTCAAAATGGTCATGGTAATGATAATGATGGTGATGATGATGATGGTGATAGGGATGACAATAGTTATGATGGTGATGATGATGGTGGTGATGATGGGGATGGGGATGGTGGTGGTGGTGGTGGTGCACTTGAGGAAGAGAGGAGAGGCCAGTGTTTCTGAAGCAAAGTGAGGTGGGAGGAGGGAAGAGGGAAAGGAGAGGGGATGTGAGGGGTTGGCAGAAGAAAGATTATTAGAGAATTAGGCCATAGTGAAGTTTGGATTTTATTTTTTATTGTCAAGGAGACTCATTGCAGAGTTTTAAGCATGAGAGTGGCATGGCCCGATTTATATCCTAAATAGATCACTTTGGCTCCTGGGTAAGGATCACTTTGGCTTCTGGAGGCAAAAGTGAAAGCAGGAAGACCAGGGAGGAAGGATTGCAGAAGTTCTAGTGGACCACAGAGGGGCCAGAGGAGAGTGTGAGAGATGGTCACTCACCCAAGGAGTTATTGAAGGAACAGGTGTTTATCCTAAACAACAAAACTTGAAAATGATCATGAAAGCCATCTCCAAACATTGGAAAGCTGTCACATGGACCAGAGGTCAGAACCAAGACTAATGAATGAAACCACAAGAATGCTAATTTATCTTTGAAAAGACTTTTTTTAACGTTCTGGCAACGCTGGCTCAAGATGGAGCATGCTTCCCGGTGCAGGCAATGATCTCCCTAACCACTGGAGGTGCATAAACACAGGTCAGCTCCCAGAGCTATGAGATGCAGTGAACACAGATTAACACTTGTGATCAGATAGACCTGGAATCAAATCTTCCCTTGTCTGCTGATTATCTGTACTGCCTCCAGCCACTCACTTTTCTGAGCTTTGTTTTCCTCATCCCTAAATTCCTGCCTTTAGATTGTTGTCAGAACATTTAGCCTTCAGGCACAAAATAGGTGCTCAATTAATGCCAGTGATGATAATGATGATGGTGGTAATGATGGTGGTGATGATGATAAAGATAGTGATGATAATGATGGTGGTGGTGACAGTGGTGGTAGTGAACCCACCAATCAATCCCTGACTAATCAGGCGTGAAGACAAAGGCTTCAAAGGCGTGCATTTAGGGTCCTGGGTGAGAGGTCCAGGAGTCCAATGATAAATCCGATCCTATATGAGTCAAAACATCATAACTGTTAAAAGAAAAAGTTATTCAATTATACTTGTTAAAGCACGGTAAGACACACTTTATTCAGGACCATTGCAATGGGTATAGGGTCCCCTGCACTGGGATTTTGCAGTGTGGGAGACAGTTTGGGCTGAACTCCAAATATAGCATGGGCAAGTGGAAATTTATAGCCAAGAATCAGTGGGTGAAAAAATACTAAAAGGAAAGATCAAGGGTAGTGGAGATTCTGGAACAACTGACATGACTAGATTCTTGCTGAAGACAGGCTGGGGCGATCAGACATCACCTGAAAGATGGTGGAGGATGGGGAACCTGATCAGAGATCAAGGGTAATCAGATATTAAGGGTGGAGAGTTCTTGCTAAACTTGCTGAGTTAGCAGGTTTCTTTGCTGCAACTGGATTTTACAAGAAAGTACACAGGTGGGTCTCAGAGAAGGTTTAGAAGCCTAACTAAAAAGTAAATAATCTTTGTCACCTCCCTGTCCTATTAACAGATGAGAAACAGCCCAGAAACAGAGCACGACTTTCTTAAAGTCACAAGCAAAGCTCATGTTTCCTGGTTTCTAGTTTAACTCTCTACTTTGCCATAATATATCTATAGATTCTATGTTCTAGGAAGTAATCAGCATCAACCTTTGTGGCCTCAAAGTCCTGACGATAGAACCCCTTCCTGCCACACTAGGCTGATCTCCATCTACAGGCATATAGCCGAACTTGCGCCATCTCGGCCTGTTAAGTGTTATTTTGTAAGTGGTATTTCTCTTTAGAAGCTCCTCTGCTCAGTTCATCTTGCCCTAGCCCCACCATCCTTTGCTTTAATAGAAGTTACTATTTTCTTATTAATTTGGTTGAGATTTCTGTGTATTAACTAGAGTTTTGTCTTATCTCTGCCATCCTTGACTGTCCTCCAGTGTACCTTTTGGGAACTGCATTCAGCTGCTACTAACAGGGATCTGAAAACTAATGGCCTAAACAAATCAAAAACTGTGAAAAACTGTGATTTTCCCTCTCGTTTAAAGAATCACGGACATAGAAAGTCCACATATCCTATGTTAGATCCACAGATTCTATTAATGTCCCGGTTCCTCCTTTGTTTTGCCTTACCATCCACGGTACCTGAGCTCATCCTAAAGACTGCCTACTGGTCATATGATGGCTGCTGGAGCTCCAGAGATTACTGCCACATTCCAGACACGGAGGAAAAAAAGGAAGGGAGATGATGAAAGGGCAGGGAGGTCTGCCAGCTTAACACTTCCATTCACGTTCCATTGGCCACTCCTATCTGAAATAGGCAGGGGCTGGTTAATGTAGCTTTGAGGTAAGACACCTGTTCACCACAACAGCATTGGTGTTCTGCTCCTAAAGAAGAGAAGACAGGGTTCTCAATGACAGCCTGTAGCCTGGATCCCAACCTGCATCTAGGAGCCTGAAATGAAGACCTAGAGATCCTGAAATGAGAATTCTAGCCCCAGAGCTGAATCCAGGAAGACTGGATTGTAGGAAAAAGGTGTAGAGGTCCTTTCCTACCTACTTCCACTTAAAAACAAATTTAACATAATACTTTAACCATAGATGTTTATTGTGAAAAAATCTAAACATAAAAAATAAAGAAAACCAAAATCCTTTGTAGTCCCCCACCCAGAGGTAACCTCTGTTGGTATTTCTGCATGCATCCTTCTGGCTTTTTTCTATGGAAAATCAGAAACGGACTTTACAACCAGTTTTACATGCTGCTTTTATTTCCTTTCTTTATTTTTATAAGCATTTCCCCAGGTTAATCGCTTTTTGAGGGTTTTATATTTAGTGACTAACAGTCCATCATGTAATTGTTCCATAATTGACATAAAAATCACCTATTGTTAGGTATTTGGATGGTTTCCATCTACATTTAACCATAATAAATGATGTTGGAATGACCTATCCTACACATAGATCTTTATCTCCATCTCCAATTATTCCTTGGGATTCTCAGGTCACCAGGTATGGGCATTTTTAAGGCTTTGCCTGTATTTTGCCCAGTGGCTCTCCCAGGTGACGGGCCTGACTTCCACTCCTCCCATAGGATCTCAGAGCACTTTGGGAGACCAAGGCGTGTAGATCGTGAGGTCAGGAGTTTGAGACCAGTCCGGCCAACATAGTGAAACCCCGTCTCTACTAAAAATACAAAATATTAGCCGGGTGTGGTGGTGTGCACCTGTAACCCCAGCTACTCGGGAGCCTGAGGCAGGAGAATCCTGCGAACCCGGGAGGGGAGATGGAGGTTGTAGTGAGCTGAGATGGCACCACTGCACTCCAGTCCGGGCGACGGTGCTAGACACCATCTCAAAAAAAAAAAGCCTCTTCAAACCGGTTTCTGAGGCCTCCCTCCCACTTCTTCAGCGTCTTCTCTAACTCAAGCCTGCGCCTCCTCCCCTTGGCTCCCTTGGGAAAAACAATAACAAAGTTTATACTCTGAAATATCTAATCATGTATTTATCTCTAAGTACTTTAAAAAGTCAATATAATTAGTCCCATTAAATTTAATTTGCAGCAAATTATGCATTTAGCGTGAAGTTGGGGATGCGTTGCTGGATGAAGCGATAGGGTTTGGCTATTTAAAACGGGCGCTGGCGACAGCAGCGCAGGCTGGTGACGCTGCAGCGGGTCCTTGCAGAGGAGGGGCTCTTCCCAGGCGGGCGCCCCGAGCCGAGCCGAGGCCCCTCTGCGTTCACCGGCGCCGTGACCACTTCCCTCGGCCTGTTCCTCTCCTGGGCTCCGCCTGGGGCCGCTCTGCAGGGTCCTGGGGCGAAACCAGCCCCGGCCAGGGCAGCGCGGGGAGCCAGGAGTCCCACGCCCAGGAGCGCCCCTCACCGCGAGGGACGGGCCAGGGCAGATAAATGCCCGGCTCCCCTCGAGGACCAGAGTCAGCAACCCCCACACGGTCCCAGAGGTGGCCCCGGGACCGAGCCGCAGCCCCGCCATGTGATTCAGCTGCTTCCAGCCCCGCTACACCCTCCCCATTCTGCCTCCTGGGTTCTTCTCCCAAATCAGCCGCCTGCGCCTCGGAGGGACCCCACCCAGACAGCAGGGATCAGCCGCGGCTGGAGTACCGGGGAGGGGTCGAGAGACGCTGGGAGGGGGCAGCGGACTGCAATGGACAGAGATACGGGAGAGAGGGCAGAGCCACCCAGGTCGACGAGCAAGTGAGGGTGCTCTCTCTTCCCCTCATCTATCTATCTATCTATATATATATATGTACAAAAATCTTGTGTGCATCCATCTAACCAACACCCTGCTAAGACACAACACATGTCCATTACCCCCAATGTCTCTTAGGCTCAATTTCTGGCAATTCTCCCACCCACAGCCCCTTTCTGTTACGGTAGATTAGTTTTCCCGTTTCAGAATGTCATATAAATAGAATTCCATGGTAGGTATCTAGGATCTCTTGCCCAACATCATATTTGAGATGTACCTGTTTGTGTTTATTAGTCTGTTCTCGTTTATTGCTCAGTGTTAGTCCATTATGTAGATATACCACAATTTGTTTATCCATTAACTTGTTGATGGATGAGTGAGTTAATACCAGTTTAAAGCTATTGTGAATAAATTTGCTGTTAAAATACTCGAGTAGTTGATTCATGGACCAAAGTTTTTATCAACTTTGAGTACTTAAAAGTAGAATTTTTACATCAGAGTGTGGATTCATATTTGATACTATAACAAGCTGCCAAGTTGTTTTCAAAAGTGACTGTTACTTTACATTAGTTGCAGAAATAGGGTTTTCATTTGCTCCATACACCTCACCAATACTTGGTACTATCCATCTTTTTAATTTTACCCATGATGCAGATACCTGAGGAGTAATGTTGAGCAGTTTTTCACATGCTATGTATCTCTTCTAATGTGCAGTGTATGTTGAAATCTTTCACCCATTTTTATTGAGGTTTTCTTCTCATAATTGATTTGTAGGAGTTCTTTATATATTCTGGGAGCAAGTCCTTTGTCAGATAGATGTATTATGACTATTTTTCCCGTGGCTTACATTTTCTTTTTTAAAAAATTTTCAGATATACAATACATTATTGTTAATTATAGGTACTAGGTTCTTTAATGTTGTCATGTGAAAAGCAGAAAACTTTTATGTTAATAAGTCCAAATTAGAATTGTTTATGGTTTTTTCTTTCATGGCAGTCATGGTTAGTGCTTTTACGTGAGTGTCTTAAGAAATCTTGGTCTACTTCCAAATTATAAAGATACATATTCAATATTTTTCTCCTATACTGCCTTTAGTTTTTATGTTTAGGTCTATGTTTTATCTCAAATTCATTTCTATATTAGGTGTGAGGTAAGGGTCTAAATTTATGATCTTTCCATGTGGATATTCAGTTGTTACAGCACTGTTTGTTGAAAAGACAGGTCTTTCCCCCATTGAAATATCTTAGTCTTAGACAACAGATATGTGTGGGTCTCCTTGGCCCTCTTTATTCTTTTTCATTAATCCATTTGTCTCCTCTTACTTTGTCTTGATTATCATACCTGCATAGTCTTGAAGTCAGGTATTATATGTCCTCCAAGTTATTTTTTTTATTATTATTTATTTTAGAGATGGAGTTTAGCTCTTGTTGCTTAGGCTGGAGTTCAGTGGCATGATCTCAGCTCACTACAATGTCCACCTTCTGGGTTCAAGAGATTCTTCTGCCTCAGCCTCCCAAGTAGCTGGGATTATAGGCACCCGCCACCATGTCCAGCTAACTTTTTGTATTTTTAGTAGAGACAGGGTTTCATCATGTTGTCCAGGATGGTCTCGAACTCCTGACCTAGGTGATCCACCCACGTTGGGCTCCCAAAGTGCTGGGATTACAGGCGTGAGCCACCGCGCCTGGCCTGTCCTCCAAGTTATTAACGAATGTTTTAGCTAGTGTAGTTTTATTGCATTTATGTATAATTTTAGAACTAGCTTGGTGATTTCTACCAAAAAGAAAATTCCTTCTTGGGTTTTTGTGTGCATGTGTGTCAAATTTATAGATTAATTTGGGTAGGATTGGCGTGTTAATACTATTGAATCTTTTTATCCATAAACACAATATGTCTATTTATTTAAATATTCCTTAATCTTCCTGTGAAATATTTGTGGTACTCAGAATGCAGGTCAGGCACATTTGAAAAATCCTGAAATATCTTGTTTTTGATGCTACTGGAAAATGGTGTCTTTTAAATATTTTCAAATAAATATTTGTTGGACCAGGTGCAGTGACTCACACCTGTAATCCCAGCATGTTGGGAGGACAAGTTGGGCAGATCACTTGGGTCAGGAGTTCGAGACCACACTGGACAACATGGTGAAATCCCATCTCTACTAAAAATACAAAAATTAGCCGCATGTGGGAGCATGCACCTGTAATCCTAGCTACTGAGGAGGCTAAGGCAGGAGAATCACTTGAACCTGGGAGATGGAGGTTGCAGTGACCTGAGATCATGCCACCACTGCACTCCAGCCTGGCCAACAGAGCCAAACTCCATCTCAAAAAAAAAATTGTATAGAGCAGGAGTCAGCAAGTTTTTTCTGTAAAGGGCCAGAGAGTAAATATTTTAAGCTTTGCGGTTCACATGCCCTCTGTCACAACCACTTAATTCTCCCATTGTAGCATGAAAGTGGCCATAGACAGTATGTAAACAAGTGAGCTTTGGCTGTGTTCCAATAAAGATTTATTTACAAACTGAAGAGAGCAAAGATGGCCGTCAAGCAGACCACCCGGCAGCAAAACTCCTCATCTGAGAAATTCAGAAGTAATTAGATTTCCTTATTATCTAACGCAGCATCTAGTACCAGGCTTCCTTCTCCAAAATATATAAGTAATTAGAATTTCTATACATCTCTGGAATGCATGCCTTTTGAAACCCATTGTGCAGACTTTGCTAATGTCAAGGCACCAAAATGTCTGCAAATATAATCATTTATTTACCTTGCTTTAAGTTCCATAAATACCCCTAAGGAAACTTCCACTGGGTGTGCTCAGTCTTCTCTTGCTGGGGCACTCTACTGCACTCTTCTGCGCTGTTCTTTCTACCTCATAAAACTTCCCTTTTCATACCTGTGCTGTTGTCAGTACATTATTTTACAACCCATGAGCCAGCCGCTCTCCACTGCTGGGGCTCTGACACCTCACCTGGCACAAACACTAAAATTTGACTTCTGTACAATTTTACATGTCACAAGATATTATTATTTTTTGAATTGTTTTCAAATATTTAACAGTTTTAAAAAAGCATTCTTAGCTCACAGGCCGTACAAAAACAGATAGTGAGCCAGATATGGCTCACAGGTCGTAGCTCACCAACCTCTGGCATAGGGAAATCAATTGATTTATATTCTGTGACTCACATAGACAACTTGTTAAATTTGTTTATAATTTCATCTTGAAATTGGTTAAATCTAAGGACTTTTTTGTAGCTTCATTAAGGCTTGCTATAAAACACTTGTGTCATCTATGAACAATTAGAGTTTTAATTCATCCTTTCCAAACCTCAAGTTTTTCTTTCTTTTACTTGCCTTATTAAACTAATTAGAGCCTTCAGCACAACCTTGAATAGAAGTGATGGTAATATTCATCTTGACCCGTTCCCAGTAAAGGGAATACATTCAGTCTTTTACCGCTATACCTGATATTAGCTGTAGATTTTGCATAGGGGCTATTTGTTTCCTTTTAGACGGGGTTCCGCTCTTGTTGCCCAGGCTGGAATCCAATGGTGTGATCTCAGTTCACCACCTCCCGGGTTAAAGCGTTTCTCCTGCCTCAGCCTCCCGAGTAGCTGGGAGTACAGGCATGTACCACCATGCCTGGCTAATTTTGTATTTTTTAGTAGAGATGGGTTTTCTCCATGTTGGCCAGGCTGGTCTTGAACTCCTGACCTCAGGTGATCCACCTACCTTAGTCTCCTAAAGTGCTAGGATTACAGGTGTGAGTCACTGTGCCCAGCCAAGGGTCCTTTTTAAGGGTAAGGAAATTCCTTTTTATTTCTAGTTTGCTCAGAGTTTTTGTCATGAATGGCTGTTGAATTTTGTAGGTGCTTTCTCAGCATCTACTGAGATGATCATATGGCTTTTATCCTTTGCTATACTAATGTGGCAAATTACATATGATTAATTTTCTAAGTTTTATTTTTGGTTCAGGGTACATGTGAAGGTTTGTTATATAGGTAAACTCGTGTCACGTTTATTCATTTATTATAGAAAGCTTGGTCTATCTTTTCCACTGTTGTATCCCCAGGATCTCCTTCTGCCATAGAGTAGGGCTTCCGGTAAATATTAGTTGACTGGTTGAGCCAATCTGTAAGAATGTACTGCAGCTGCATATTCATCTTGAGCCATACCTCACTTATCCAGGCATCTGGCAGCTTCAGCTATCTGGAATGTGACACAAAAACCCAGAAATCCCTGGAGTTACCAAAATGCAAGTCACATGGGCCATGTCTACAAGCACAAGCTTTTTGTTTTTGTAAAATGCAGGTGCTCCCTCACTCAGAGATGAGAGGCTCCCACTGCAGGCGTGCTTCTTATATGCCCAGTGATTTGGTTATCCAATCAGAGCAGGTTACTGGCAGGGTGCTAGGAGAGGTGGGGCCTGCTAGAAGGAACTGCATGAACACCAGTGAGAAGGGACGTCTGGGGCCCAGAGGACCAGAAAACACCAGAAAGCAGCTGAGAGAACTCCAGGAGAAGGCGGGCTGCAGGCTGGGCTCCAGAGCTCTGGGGATACTCTGGGGCTAGAAGACATAGGGGTGAGAGTGAGAATCAGCAGGCACAGAGCAAAGCTTAAATTAT
Organism: Aotus nancymaae; assembly: GCF_030222135.1. Classification (NCBI taxonomy): domain Eukaryota; kingdom Metazoa; phylum Chordata; class Mammalia; order Primates; family Aotidae; genus Aotus; species Aotus nancymaae. Next base: position 26,914,806 of record NW_026988467.1, read on the forward strand.
GCTCCACAGGGCCCTTTCCAGAAATGGGAATGCAAGGTGAATTTTATCATCCGTTTTTAAAGAGATTGATTCAATGCAGAAGAACAAGCAGAAGAAATAAAAATCGCCTGTCATCTCAGAGATGCCTCCATGAGGAGCAGGTGATACAGCAGGCATTGGTTCTGCTGTTCCATTCCAGTGTCATTAAATGTGCTTCACAAACATGACTCTTATTGGCTGCATAATATTCCATCATATGGACAGAAAATATTTCCCTACTGGACAATTTGCTTCCAAACATTGGCTGTTAACCATAATACTGCAGTGAGATTCTTGTGTGTAATGATGGAGGCTCAGACCTGTCTCCTGATAGTAGAACTGCTAGGTCGAAAGTATGGGCATTCTAGGATGTTTTATGCCAGCAGTGAAATTTATCCACTCTCAACCTGGGTATCAGCACATTTTAGAAGCTAAATTAATCAGAGCTTGGTGGATAAAGAAATAAAGCTCATTGTAGAAAAACCCCTGTGTAACCTCTCATCCTTGGATAGTAAGTGACTGGTGTCTGCTGGGTACACAGTCATGTGTGTTCATGTGTGTGTGCATGTGTGTGCATGTGTGTGTATTTATGCACCCACATTTCGCTGGTACTATCCAACTACTCTGTGAGCTGTTTGTGGTAGGTATTGTCACCCCATTGTACAGATTAAGAAGCTGGGACTCAGGGGGCATGAATAGTTAAAGGAGCATGAGCAGACACACCTGGGTTTGAATCCCAACTCTGCTGCTCTTGAGCCTCGTCCTCTTATACATGAGGTGAAGATAGAGACACCTGCCTTCCAGGAGAGGGTGGAGTGAGAGAGCAGATCGGAAGTGTCTGGTACAAACTGGACACAGAGGCGATCAAGCAGTGATATCTGTGATCATCGCCAAGGTCACAGAGGCAGGATGAAACTCATGTCTCCCAACCACAAGCTAAGCGCATATTCTTGGCACCACCTGCCTTTGAGCCAAATGCAAAAACTGAGAAGGACGGACTTGGACGGTCTCTACATGGGGTTATCATTGCTGCATCCCCAGAGGCCTGCTGTGAATCCAAAGGGACAAGGGACCAGCATCTGAGCCAACCTTATAAATAACATAGCCCACAGAAGTGAGTGGCCGTCACCTTGTGGCCCACTGAGACTGGGAGATCTTTTTCATGTTGAGCTGAATCCCAGCCTTCATGCCAGCTGAATCCCAGCCTGCATGCCAGCTGAATCCCAGCCAGTTTGGTATACGGGCACCCATGCTCACCTCCCAAATCTTGGACCATGCGGACAGGCAAAACTTGCTGATGGCAAGGATGAGAGGACCCCTCCTCCACCCAGTTCTCTGGGAAAGTTAATCCAGCTGCCAGGCCAGGCCATTCTGGATAATGGATGCCTCTTTTTAATGCTCTCTGGGAGATGGGTCCCGCCTTAATCTGCTGCAGTGCCATTAAGAGAGAAAACATTTGCTCCATGGGGCTCCTGATGGCCTTCAGAAACTGCAAGTTAAACACTAACCAGGAAGGGCTGCTCAAGCCTTAACCCTCCCCTGCCTGACGCAGGCCAAGGCCTCAACCAGAAGCTCTGCACATCACTGGCCTGGGCTCCCAGGGACCCTGGGTCCTGTTTCCAGGCTCTTCTCGGTGTGGGGAGCAAGTGAATGTGAGGAAAGAGGGATGACCGAGGGCAGAGACGAGTCCTTGAGGCTCTCAGTCCAGGTGTTTGGAGGTGCCCCCACCACCCACCCCAGAGCTGGTTAGAAAGCAGAGCACTTAGAGGCCCGGGTTGGGGCTGGTGACTTTGGGCCACTCTCTCAACCTCTCTATTTGCCGGATTTCTACAGAGTGGGAGCTGGATGGGCTCCATCCCTCCAGGTAGAGGCTGGTGGTCTTCTCCAAGAGGTGTGGCATGTCCTCAACCCCCCAGTTCTCTGCACCAAAGCCTGGTCCCAGCCCAGAGCACACATGATCAGGTGGGGAGGGCACCTGTGGGGCAGAGGGGACCAGGTGACCTGGCTGACTGGCAGGGGGGCAGGAGCCCCTGGTACCCAGCATCCCTGGGTGCCCAGCACTGTGTTGGGGCTCCACACACACAAAATGCCTGTGCCAGCCTCATGACCACCCTGTGGGGAAGGGATGATATTCCCCCAACTTCACAGCTGACAGCACGGAGACTCTGAGTAGCAGACGGACCTGTCCAGGTCGAACCCAGATCTGCCCCATTCCAAACCCAAGCTCTTCCCATCAGCCATTGGCAGAGAGCACAAGAGAGGGCTTGGCCTCACCTTGGCCCCTCTCCTTTTTTTGCACAGGCTGTCTCTCCTCCTCACCTGTTTTCCCCTCCTCTTTTCAATTCCTGCCCAACCCAAGGCAAGCCTCCTCCAGGAAGTCCTCCCTGAGGTCTGACAGCCAAACCCCAAGGGTGCTACTGAGCGAGGCCTCTAGTTGCTCAATTTGCCAACACAGTTTTAGACTTTGCTGCTATAAGTGCAGATGCAAACATGTGCTCATTTCATTCTCTCACCAGACTCATCAGTATGTGCTGGTCACTGATTTGAAGCCAGGTGCTGTAGGGCTGCAGAAGGCACAGGAATAAACATGCACGGAGCCCCTGCAGATGTCTTTCCTGTGCCCAGGGGAGCCCACATGTCATCCCAAGCAGGCTCCTTGCCCCATTTGGCAGATGAGAAAATTGAGGCCCAGAGAAGGGGAGGAAGCTGCTCAGGGTCACTCAGTGAGCCAGGGGCTGGGATTCAACACCAGGCCAGTCCCCAAATCCACACCCACCCCTCCCCACATTCCCTGCCCCGCACTCTCACTGCTGGGGCAGGACTGGCCCTTTGCCCTGGCACCTCTGGTCATGCAGGTGGGCTCTGCAGCCACAGCCTTGCAGGGAGGGGAGGGACAGAGTGCAGCTAGCAGGGTCCTATGTCATGCTTCGGTGACCTGCCCATCACCTCTGTTCATGCTCAGCCCAGCCTCCAGGCTGTGCCTCCACGTGGGGGCTCAAAGCAGGGAAGCAACAGAACATAAATCAATGCATCTTCAGCTCTGGCTCCAGATCATTTTTCTCTCACCTTCCTGGGCTGATCCCTCATCAGCTCCATCCTCAGAGAAATATGGAAGGACCCAGAGGGTGGAGGTTGGTCCTAGCCTTGGGGGATGTGGCCCTGGCCCTGGGACTGGTGCAGTTTGATAAACCCCATTCCTTGGAGCTGATGGTGACATGGCTCAGCCTGAAAGGTGGTGTCCGTGTGTATGTGTGCATGTGCATGTGAGGTCAGCAAAGCCCTCTCTGCTCCCCCAGGACCTGGATCTGGGCCCTGGGGCTAAGCTGGGGCTGCTGCATGAGTCCCCAGTTTGCTAACGGAGGGGAGGCCTCATTTGATAATGAGCATCCCCTGGGCTGCCACTTCCCAGACTTTATTTTTTCTGACTCAGTCTCAATTTGAAATAAGGAGAGAGAGGCCGAGAGAGAAAAAAATTCCAAGCTGTCACCTTTGGTAAATTCTCAAGTAAAGAAATCTAAGTCTCACTTGTTACAGATAGGGAAACTGAGGCTGTAAAAGGGAGCTCAATGTTTATGCAACCAGTTGGTGGCAGAGCTGAGATCAGCATCGGGACTCAGCAGGGCTCCCGACTGGCAGTGCATCCAGGTGAAATGGTGTGTGCGACGGTCTAAGGACATGAATGTGAAGGGCATGAGAACATGTCTTAGACTCAGAGTGTAAGTGTGAGAAACACTTGCAGGCAGTAGCAGTGGCTCTCCCCTACAGTCACCCCCGGATCCTGTGGGTGACTCCTAGCAGATCTTCTCTGTCCCCAGCCTGTCCTTGCTGGACTCTGAGCTGATGTCCCCCTCCAGGAAATTCTCAGCTGCTGGCTGGGAGCAGTAGGGATCCCAGTTGTTTCTATTTGGTCTTTATTGAATAAAAATGAAATTTCAACTCTTTGCAGGGAGGTAATTTTTCCTAATCACTCACCCTGCTGCACGGATCCCCACAGCTTGATTATGTCTAACTAGATTAATTGGATGGAGAGTGATTTCTTTTCTCTGAGAAAATTAACCAAATAGAAGGGGGGTCATTTGAGGCACAGTGACTCCCTACCCCTAAGCAAGTACCCAGGGCCCAGGTTTGGGGTGGGGGGCTGCCTTGTCCCAAGGCCTCCCTCCAGCCTCCCCCTCTCTGCTGCTCCCATCACTGGTTCCTTCTGTCACCATCTGTCTCTGTCTCCTACTGTCCCTGACCCTCTCCTGCTTTTGACTTCTGTGGTCCTGACTGTGCAGGGGAGGCCACCGCCCTGTGCCCTTGCATTAAGGAGGCTGATGTTCTCCATGAAGGGAGGGGAAAGCCACAGTGTGAAGCACTCAAGGTCACCTTCCAAAGCAGCTGGGGCTGAGGTGAAGGGGTCACGTGGGCAACCCCCCATAGCCCCACCCCACGTGCTACCAATATCCTGGTTTCCAAAGCCTTTAAACTACATAGAGTTTTACAGTTTGTGTGGGCTGGACGCAGCCTGAGTGCCCACAGACTGGGCTGCAGGGCCAGGCTGGGCCAGACCAGCTGCGGGGCTCAGGGAGGGCCTGGCTGGAAGAAGGGGGTCTGGGCAGCCCCTACCTCAGCCTGAGAATAGCTGAAGCGTCTGCAGTCCCAGCCTGAAGGGCAGCTGATGGGCAGTTGAAGGGCAGGGCAGGGCAGGGGCGGGATGGGGCGGGAATTTTTCTCTCTCTCAGCCTCTCTCTCCTTATTTCAAATTGAGAATGAGTCAGAAAAAAATAAAGTCTGGGAGGTGGTGGTCCAGGGGAGTTCACAACGTAATGCTCATTATCAAGTTAGACCTCCTCTCCATTAGCAAACTGGGGACTCATGCAGCAGCCCCAGCTTAGCCTTCACCCTCCCCTTGCCATCCCCTTCCCTCCCCCTTCCCTTCACCTTTTCTTCCCCTTCCCTTTCCCTTCCCTTCCCCTTCCCCTTCCCTTCCCTTTCCCTTTCCCTTCCCTTCCCCTCCCCTTCCCTTTCCCTTTCCCCTTCCCCTTCTCCTTCCCTTTCCCCTTCCCCTCCCCTTCCCTTTCCCTTTCCCCTTCCCCTCCCCTTCCCTTTCCCTTTCCCCTTCACCTTCCCTTTCCTTTCTGCTCCCCTTCCCCTTCCCTTTCCCTTTTGCTCCCCTTCCCCTTCCCCTCCCCTTCCCCTCCCCTTCCCCTCCCCTACCCCTCCCCTTCCCCTTCCCTTCCCCTTTCCCTTCTCTTCTTCTTCCCCTTCCCTTTCCCCTTCCCTTCCCTAGCTCCCCATGCCCTTCCCCTTCCCTTTCCCTTCCCTTCCCCTTCCCTTCTCCTCCCCTTCCCCTTCCCTTTCCCTTTCCTCTTCCCCTTCCCTTTCTCTTCCCCTTCTCTTTCCCCTTTCCCCTTTCCCTTCCCCTTTCCTTCCCTTCCCCTTTCCTTCCCTTCCTTAGCTCCCCCATGGCTAAGCTGGCACTTCCCTCGCACAGGCACAGAATCCCGTGCCCAGACATGTGCTCCTTCCTGGAGCTCGCCACCACCCTCCTTTCTGAATGCTGGGCCTGGGCCTGTCCTCAGCCGCTGCCTCCCTACAGCCCCTGCGGGGGGTCTCCCAGCCCTGCCTCCTTGCTGTCTCCCTCCATAGCCCCTGTCTACACTGTGCTCACCCAGCCCAGGGTACCATCTTCTCTCCGCAGACACCACACAGCCGCCCAGTCTCCTGGACCCAGGCCTCCCGCTCCAGCTCACGGGCTACAGTCCACATGAACAGGCCACGCCCCCTCTCACCGCCCTTCCGTGGCTCCGCTGCTCTGAGGACTAAAATCCCAATCACTCAGCGTGGACTGCAGGGCCCTCGTGAAATGGCCACGCGGACCTCTGCAGCCCCATCTTGCCCACTCCCGCCCCACACTCACCCTGCAGAACCAGCTGTGTGCAGGCATCTGCGTGTGCTGGGCCATCTTCCCGGAACTCCCTCTCCCAGGCCTGCCCGAGGCCAGCTTCCTGCACAGCCCTGCTCGATGGCCAGCAGCAGCTGGTGTGTACTGAGAGCTTGCTGTGTGCCAGGCACCGTGCTGCGGGCTTTACATGGCTATCCCAGTTAACACTCACAGCAACCCTGCAGGGATAGGTATTATCCATCCCCATTTCATAGAAGAAAAACTGAGGTTCAGACTTGAAGCATCTGGCCAAGGTTACTTGTCTGGGAAGTAAATGGAGGAGCTGGAATTTGAGCCAGGTCATTTGCACGAGGTCGCTTCTCTCCATCCCAGGTACCTCCCCTGGTTCAGGGCCCCTCCTCCACACTCCTGTGTTCCCCTACACAAGCATTTGTCTGACTGTTCTGAAACTGCCAGTTTCCCATCTCCCCATGGGGCCTAGGCTGTGAGCTCCCCAGGGCTGCCTGGCTCTCACCTGTCTGAGCCCCAGAACCCAACATGGGACCCAGTACACAGTAGATGGTTGACCAGGGTCTGCTGACAGATGAGTAGGGGGCAGCCCTGCTGGCTGCTGGGTCCCTCCCTCCCACATCTATCCCTTCTACCACTCAATACCTCAGTAAGCAAAGCCTTTAAGCCAAAAACAATTTTACAGTTCATTTGAGTTAATCACGGCTGCTCTTTCTGGAAACAATCTTCCCCAAATTGTCTGCAGAGAGAGCAGCCTGCCTGGCAGCCCCCACCCCACCCTCCATCACAGACCCTTGGAATCACAGGAGATTGTGGGAAGTGGGAGTGGTGGAGACCCCATGAATTCAAGTCAGCTGTCAAGCTGCATGTTGGCTGTGATAGGCATTGGAGGACCACAGTATAAAGGAAGAGACGAACATCAAACAAACCATCACACAAGTGATTCTGTAGTTAGTACTGAGCTGCGGTAAGTTAATCATGCAGAATTCTAACAGTACTAACTATACAAACCTGGCAATTTGTTAAACCTCTTGGAGTCTCTGTTTCCTCATTTGTAAAATGGGAGTTATTGGCATCTTCCCCGTGGGATGTTGAGAACACAACGAGATGGGTAAGCTCTTAACCTGGCACCTAGCATACATTAAGAGCTCTCCCAGTCAGTTCAGGCTGCCATAACGAGACACAAGACTGGGAGGCTTAAATAAAAGAAATTCATTGTCAGTTCTTGAGCCCAGAAATCTGGGATCCAGGTGTTGCCAGGGTGAGTTTCTTCTGTCTTTTCCTTGGCTTATAGGTGGTCATGTTCTCTCTGTCTGTATGTTGAACGAAGGCCCACCCTGTGACCTCATTTTAGTATAATCCCCACTTTAAAGGCCATCTCTCCAAATGTGGAGATGGTCACATTCTCAGGTATTGGGGGTTAACACTTCAACATAGAATTTTTGGGGAAACACAATTCAGCCTGTAACAGAATATTTCCAAGAAAATCGAGTGCATATATCCACAAATCACTTATATGTAAATTTTTATAGAAGCTTTATTTATAATAATTTATAAGAAAATAACCCAAATGTCCATCTATGAGAAAATAGATAAATATATTGTGGAGAATGATAAAATGGAAATACACAGAATTTTTCAAAAAATGAACAAACTACACATATATATGTTGATATATAAAATATCATATGATATGTATGTAACATATATGAATATCACAGACAGTGTCAACAAAAAACATCTTCCACAAAAGACACATCCTTTACATTCCCATTAATATGAACAAGTCTGTAGTGACACTATAGAACACTAGATATCTCTCATGGTTGGGGGATTGATGGAAAGGGGGACAAAGACTTCCTTAGATGCTAGAAATGTTCTTTGTCTTAATCTGGCTGGTGGTTACATGGGCGTACATATGTGTAAAAATTCATAGAGCTATCACCATCAGCTTTTGCACAAACTATAAATCGGGTGATAGTCATTTATTTAGCTCACAATTCAAATGGCTGTGTGTGCAGTTTATCAGGTCTAGTCTAGCTTATGTCATCTCTCCTGAGTCTATGGTCCACTAATAGTGTGGTTTACAGCTGGATGATTTAAGGATGATTTCAGTCACACATCTGATAGTCGGCAAGCGATCAGCTGGGGCGCCCTCATTCTTTTCCATATGGTCTCTCACCTTCCAGCAGGATAGCTCAGACTCATTCCTTGTCTCCAAGTCCAGCAAGAAAGAGAAAGACCCTGTGGGCAAGCACGTCAAAAGCCTCTGTTTGTCTACTCTTCGTTAGCGTTTCCATTGACCAGAGCAAGTACATCGCCCAACCTAGATTGAAGAGGTAGAGAAACAGATTTCCAGTCTTGATGGAAGGATTTGAAATGCCAGATCACAAAAGAATGAATGCAGAAAGGAAATAATTTATGGTTATTTTTACAACCTACCATATGTACACTTAAGATTTGTACATTTTTACCATGTACAAGTTATATGTTAATACAATAAACAGAAAAATACAGGGTTTGAGTCAAATGATGAATATTGGTGTCAATGTGCTTGTAGGTTTCCTTGTTAGGGTTCTGTTTTCTACAGGGCCCCCCATTCTGTAGAGACAGTGTTATTAAAAGATGCATGTGAGTATATGTGTGTGGATGGGGAATTGTAGCTTCACAACTTTCAGCCTCAGTCAGATTTCTTTCAGTGGGATGCAGTGAGAGGTGGGACTATCAATGGACTACAGTTGTGAATATCTGGACACAGGTACACCTGATGTTTACACAGGTGAACTTGAGAAGCAAGTAAAGTTGATTTCTCAGCTGTAGAAATCAGGCTGAGAAATAAGCCCGGGAAACGCAATGTCCTGGGTCAGTTGTTTCAGCACCATGGAGAGCTCTAATGGGAGTTAAAGGACTTCCGTCTTCGTAGTTCCAGGATCGCTCATTTCCCTCTGTCTTCTAGGTAAAATTCTCTGTTTAAGAGAAATTTACTCTCTCACAATTTACATTGTTAGCAGAAGTGATGGCATGGGCTCTGGAACCGAACCGCCTGAGTTCCAGTCTTGGTTGCACCACACAAGCTGTGACATTGGGAGAAGTTACTTAACCTCTGTGCCATGTGCTTTATCTGTCATGAGAAAAACAATGGTAGCTACTTCACAGGATTGTGTTGAGGACAAATTCAAATTAAAGAAAGCAAAGAGCTTAATTTAGTGGCTGGCACATGGTGAGTACTAAAAAGTTAGCTATTATTATTGTGGTCAGTATTATCACCTCCCTAGAGCTATTTTACGTAAGATGGAAAGGATTAAAAGACTTCCTTCACCCCAGGTGCCTGAAAAATTTTCTATATGACCTTAGGTGATCTATATGAACTACCCACACCCCATTCCCATTCTGTAAAATGATGCAATTTGCTTTTTCCACATTATTAGATTTTATCTTTTTACCAAGAGAAAGTATCTATATATCACTTGACAAAATAAATAAAATAAAATAAAATAATACAATAAAATAAAACAAAATGATATAATAAAATAAAAATAAAATTTACAAAGATATTACACGAAGTGGCCTTTATGGCTCCAGTAAGCCCTATCTGTTCCAAGTCTTGGATGCAGAACTCGGGGGTGGATAGAGTTGGGGATGGGGGTTTGGTAAGAAGTGAGGATTTTGAGGAAGCCTGGGAGAGGACTCAAAAAGAATGCATTGCATATGTCAAGGCTGTTACTTCTTACATTATCTCCCCACTCCCACTCTCAATGCCCAACTTATTGTGCTTAGCCTCCAGGCACCTCTGAGCCCAGATACACAGGTGCTCGCCATCCTCTCCCCTTGCTTTGGCCACACTGGAATGGTTTTAGCTTCTTGACAAGACTGCAGTGCTTCTCTCCCAGCCAAGAATGTGCAATATCCTTCAGAGTCTTACAGTTGAAGGGACAAAAACCAAATGAATCTGGTTTAAACAAAAGAAATTAAAAGGGAAGATTATTTTGTTCATTCACCTGAAAAATCCAGGCGTGCACAGCTTCAGGCATGCCTGGATCCAGGTATTCAGAGTATTTCAGACTGTCGTCTTCCCATCTCCTCGGAGTTGGCATCATTCATAGCCACACTCTTCCTGCACGTAAGAAATAGCCACAGTGGTGATGTCAGGCTTACATCACACTGGCTACATGCTCCTCTTCCCTGATAGTTATAGCAAAGTCTCTGGAATGATGCTCATTGGCTGAGATGGGATCATCTGCCCACTCCTGAAAGAATCACATAGCCAGTGGGTGAAGTTTCACTGAAGGTCCAGGCCTGGATGGCAGGAGCCAGAGGATGGGTCAGCCCCATTCGATGAACTAAGTGAACTTGGAGTTGTTTTCACAAGGAAATCATGGTGGTCCCTGCAGAAGAACAGAAGTGGGTCAGGAACAAGTAAACAATTGAACAGAAGCCCACTACACGTTCACCTAGACCCATCCTGCAGGTCTCAGCGTAGTGTTACCTCTTCAGAGTGACTCAGTCAGGGCCCACCAGTCCCTTTCCTCTGCTTTTTAGTTCTCATTTTTCTTACACCTAAAATATACTGAATGCTAAGTATGTATAGACATTGTCCTAAGAGCTTTACATACATTAGTGAGTGCCATTATTTTAATATCCCTCTAAGGAATGAGGAAACTGAAGTGCAGAAAGGTTGAGTATTGAGTAACTTGCCCAAGGACACACATCCAGGAAGTGGCAGAGTTAGTATTCTAGCCCAGGTGGCCACCTTTCAGCCCACACTTTTCCCAGACCATTAGATTTCTCTTTCTAAAAATCACATGGGTAATCATGAATTTGCATATACACATGCACAAACACACACACTCACATCAACACCCATACCCATTCACACACTCACACACATCTATTCTCACACACTCTCAAAACACACACTCACACATGCATTTATACACAAATATATTTTGCATGCACACACAAACACAAATATGCATCACTCACAAAAACATTTTCACACACATATACTCATACATGCATTTGCTCACACATACACCCTCCACACACTCACATAGATACCCTCACATACCACCACCATTTTTACACACAATCACAAACATGCACTCATATAAACACTCCCATATCACACACTCATACACGCATGCATACACACATGCTCACTGTCACACACTTTTGCACATATATGTGTGTGCACTCACACACGTACACTCACATACATATTTCCTTATACTCAAAAACATTAACATGCACTCACAAATGTATTCAATCACACATCTAGACACACGTGCACTCAAATAGACATTCACATGCACATTCACAAACATACATGCATTCACACACATACACCTGCACATGCACGCACTCACACAAATATTCTCAAAAACTACACATTTATGCACACTCATACATGCACACATACATGCACTCATATAAACACTCTGACATTCTCAGACACACAAATTCGTACACTCTCACATGCACACACATGAGCCCAGGAGTTCAAGGCTGCAATAAGCTGTGATTGCTCCACTGCACTCCACACACGTCCACAGACACACATATATGCAAAGTCACAAATGTGCACACACACAAAAACTCACACAAATTTTAGTGATTAGTTGCTCAATACCTGCCTCTACACTCTGCTATAAACCCCTTGGAGACAGGACCCTGTCTCTCTCATTCATTATGTCCCCAGAACCTGTCATAGTGCACAGAGTGGGACTTGGTGCCCTCTCTTTTCTAATGGGAATAATAAGTCCAGCTCAACCAGCTCTCCCTACAATGGGGTTTGGAGAGCTAACAAAAAGGCCCATTTCTCCTCTTCCCCTTCTCCCTCTCCACAGCCCACTCTACCTTCCTAAGCTAATTAAATGATACCATGGAACGTATTTCATTTGCCTCTGGCTCAAAGGGCCAGGGAGTGCCAGTGTGTGCTCATTAGACAGCCCTGCGTAGAGGGATGTAATGAGCCAGTTATATTGCAGTCGTCATCTCAGCCCATCCTGTGAAACGATCTTGTAGTCATTGGGAAGTAAGTCAACCTCAAACCTGAGAGCCTGGGTTTCAGGGTTGAGGAGTGGGAGGAGGACCCGACTTGGGGAAAGTCCTAGGCTGCCCTGGGCCCTGGGCTCTGGCTGGGGCAGGAGGGAAGAGGAGGCGAGCCCGGGCCCAGGTTGCCCCATTACTTTCACCCTAAATTTGAGTCTCAGAATTCCACACTGGCTTTGACTACAGCCACAGCTGAAGGTCCCAACTTAGGGGCCCAGAACTCCTGGGGTGCTAACCTCAGGGGTCCCCAAATTTATTTGTGTATCATATGCTGTTTGCAGCTGGAAGAATGACCTGATATGTAGCAAAGCACCACTTTCTGATCTGCATGTCCTGCAGAAACAGAAATAATATGAGAAGCATTTCTGCATCCCTGCTGGCCTTTGTCCATTGAGTATTTACTCTGTCATTGGGAGCTAATAGCAGCAATTGTAGCAATGATATAATAATAGCAGCCATCATTCCGTCGGTACCTACTGTGTGCTGGGGCCCTGGGCTTAGTGATTTACCTGGATTATTTCATTTAATCCTCGAACCACCCCCTCAGGGATAAGTATTGTTATCATCCCTACTTGATGGATGAAGAAATTGTGGCTCAGAGAATTAAGTGACATGTTCAAAGACATGCAGCCAGATGTGGTGAGCTGGGGATTGATCTTAGGTCTGCCCAAGACCACATCCTCTCCACTGCTCTCGGCTACCTCCACTTTACAAGAACAGCTCATAGCATAGGGTCCCAACACTTTTTATTAATGTTAAATTTAAAAATCTGGCCTCCCACTCCAAATGTTCTGACTTTAATTAAGGGCTTTCTGTGTGCCCAACTCTGTTCCAGAACTTTACAAATATTATCTCATTTAATCTACACAAAGACTTAATGGGGGAGGCACTATTTATTACCCCATTTTACAGATGACAAAACCAAGACACAGAAAGCTTTCTTTACTTCCTCAAGTCACAGAGCTGGTGTTGAGTTGATTGGGCTGGATGGGGTCCAGCAGCTGGGCTCCCAAGTCCACACCTTACCCAACTCCACCCTCATGGAGCTGGGCTCTGGTTCCACAGATCAGCTTCTTACTGCAACAAATTACCAAAAATTTAGTGGCTTCAACAACACAAACTGGCAGTGCACAGTGGTTCCCCCCTGTAATCCTAGCACTTTGCAGGGCTCAGGTGGGAGGATTTCTTGAGGCCAGGAGTTTGAGACCAGCCAGGGCAACATAGTGAAACCCCTGTCTCTGCAAAAAAATGTAAAACAATTAGCCAGTGTGATGGCTGTCCCAGCTACTCAGGAGGCTGAGGTGAAAGGATCTCTTGAGCCCAGGAGTTCAAGGCTGCAGTGAGCTGTGATTGTGCCACTGCACTCCAGTCTGATGACAGAGTGAGATCCTGTCTTAAAAATAATAATAGGCTGGGTGCAGTGGCTCACATCTGTAACTCCAGAACTTTGAGAGGCCAACACGGGCAGATCACTTGAGATCAGGCGTTAGAAACCAGCTTGGCCAACAAGGCAATACTCTGTCTCTCCTAAAAATACAAAACTTAGCCAGCCGTGGTGGTGCGCTCCAGTAATCTCAGCCATTCGGGAGGCTAAGTCATGAGAATCACTTGAACCTGGGAGACGGAGGTTGCAGTGAGCCGAGATCACACCACTGCACTCCAGCCTGGGTGACAGAATGAGACTCAGTTTCAATAATAATAATAATCAAAGTGTCTGCAAGGTTGTGTCCTTTCTGGAGACTCCAAGGGCGAACACTTCCTCACCTGCTCCAGCTCCTGGAGGCCACCTGGATTCCTCGGCTGGTGGTCCCTTCACAGTCAGCCAGCAACGGCAGCTCAAGTCCCTCTCACACCACATCACTCCAACCTCCTCTTCTGCTTTTTCCACTTTAAGGACCCTTGTGATTATATTGGGTCCACCTGGATAATCCAAGGTAATTCTTCTGTTTTTAAGATCTGCTGAATAACAACCTTAATTCCATGTGCAGCTTTATTTTCATTTGCCATGTAATTAGGAAGTGGACCTCTTTGGGGGCCACTATTCTGCCCATCTTAATTTAATAACAACTATTTTGGGGGGAGCACCTGCTCCATTTCAGACACCATTTGCAGATGCTTTACTCATGTCACTCATTTAACCCCCACAAAAAAACAAATGAGGGAGTGCCCACCACTCCCATTTCACAGATAGGAAGACTAAGTCTCAGGAGACAGAGGGGCTGCCAGGATTCTCCCAGGGCAGGCCCAGGTCTGATGGTCCTCTGGGGGCTGACAGTTCTGATGCCAGAACCCACTCTCCTCCCTGCAATGTGTTTGAGAATGGAATAATCATTTCTGACCAGATTTGAGATCTCAATCTCAAATTTTTATTCATTTCTGAACAGATCTGAGATCTCATCTAGATCAGACCTGGGGATGCCAGAGAAACCTTCAGGAGAGAGTGGAGCAGGCTGGGGTCATCCCTGGGCACAGTCACAATACCTCTCGCTCACTCCCACCCTGGTGGGCGGTGCCAGCCCCCACCCAGTCATCTGTGCTAATGGTGACATTAGCAGCTCTGCCAGTCCCTCCTCATTTTAAGAAAAATCAGGCACATCGCAGCCTTCTGCTGACCCCTTAGATCTCAGCAGAACTTTGGGCCCGAGAGGCCCCTTGCTCTGCCAAGGGGCTTTTGCAACTGCTGGAATTGTTCATCCATTGTTAGTTGTTTGTCAACCCATTAGCGGGGAAGTGGGTGCCCTCTAACACCCCCTGGACGTATGAACTGCCTGTGCCTGAGGTCCTGGCACACGATGGCCAGGCCAGCTCTGCCGTGGAGACTTTGTGTTCTCTTTCCTGAACCACAGAAAATGTGGAATCTGTGAGACTGACGGGGTCAGCTCTCCTTGAGGGCAGAGAGACATGTGTGGGGAGGGGACTTGGAGGAAAGCCAGGGGGACACAGAAAAGGTGGTCTGGGCAGGGAAAGGGGGGCCTCAAATGGAATAGAAGGAGGAACTCAACTATCCTGAGTCCTGCTGTGTGCCAGACATTTACATACATTCCTCGTCCAAGCTTCGTCACCTTGGTAAGCAGCTGTCACTCATCCTACTATGGGATTTTGCCCAGTTGGCAGATGAGGAAGTGGAGGCCTGGAGAGGTCAAGTGACCTGCCCAAGGTCACACCGCTTGGCTGTCACAAAGCAGGGATTCACATCCAGGCTCCTGATGAGTCCTAAGTCCATCTTTTTCCTCCCAACCACCCTGTCTAGACTCACTTTTCACTTCATGGGGGTCCCCACGGCTCCCTCCACTTTGGTTGCCCCCATCCCAAAACTCCCCACAAAGCCACCAGGCAGCTCCCTGGAAAAGGGAAGCCTCAGGAAGTCCCTGCTTTCAAGGAGGAGGGCCTGGAGGATCCCTCCTGAGAAGCAAACATTTTCCAGCAGAGTAAATCACTGAAACTTCTTAGTAATCACAGGTGCTGATGGCTGCCCTCCTTCCCCTGGAGGTTTGTACATCAAACCTTAGACCTGGATTCACATGAGTCTGTCAGGGGATAAGTAAGGCAGGAAGTCGGGGAGACATGCAGGGAGAGGACCAGCTGCCCAAGCCGGGCCTTGGGGACTTCCGGGATGGAGGTGAGGGGCACAGTGTGGCTGCTGAGGGACCACTGCTCCCACGTGCTGTCCCAGGGGCTTCCTGGGGTCCCTGCCAGCCCCAACATCTGCCAGCTCCAATTGATCAGCCCAATGAATTTAACCCTGATCAGTATCTAGGGACAGTTGGGGCAAAGGGTCTGGGTTTGGGGGTGGAGGCTGGAGAAGGGGCTTGGAGTCTTCAGCAGCTCTGAGCTAAGCCATGAGTAAAGTATTTGGTGGGGCAGAGGGGGCTGACAGTAGCAGAGGACAGGACAGGGTGTGGGTGCCGAGCAGGGGCCCTGGGCCAGGGCAGTACTCAGCATCCTGGGCTGGGAATCCAGGCCTGGTCAGTTCTGGGTCTGTCATGGACTTGCTGTGTGACCTTGGGCAAGTCACATGGCCTCTCTGGGCCTCATCTGCAAAGTGGAGATGATTATTCCCACCCTCGATGCAGGGACATCAAAGAGGCAAGACCTGGTTGGGAAGAGCAGCCAGGAGCAGAGGGGCGACACCTGGCCCTGCTCCACCATCCTCTGCCCCCAGCCTCCTGGTGACTGGCCAGGCCCTGGTGTCCCCACCCCTGAAAGCCCAGTTGATTGGCAGAGGTGAGGCCTCTGTGCAAATGAGGCTGCTTCCCTTCCCTCCTCCCCCTTCTCCCCAAGGCCACCATCACCGCAGCCTCCCACATGGCTGGAGTTTCCCAGGTGGGGCTGAGCCTTGTAAAACATTAGATTTCTCATCTGCCTGCGCTGCAGCTCTGGGGTCTCTCCCAGGGTCCATGCTGCTCCCAGCCCCATCCTGGTCGTGCCCCTGGAAGAGCAGCCTTCAGCTTCCCCTTTCTGACCAGCTGTGTGATTTTGGGCAGGTCACTTCACGAACTCTGAGATTCAGTCTGCTGTGTTCGATGGGAATAAGACCGCCTTCCTCATGGATTCGTCCTGTTTATTTACACATTCTTATAATCCTCCAACAAATATTGAATATTTCCTGGGAGGCTCCTGTGTGCCAGGCCCTGGTCTGGGTGCTGAGGACAGGTGTGGAGATGGGCAGCAGAGACAGGGCCCTGCCCTCATGGGGCTCCCTCGAGGTGAGTGGCAGGTGCCTGCAGCAGGGAGCTGGCTTGTCAGTGGCCAAGAGCCACACCTGTGCAGAATGCGTGGGTGACACACTCAAGGTCACACAGTGGGCCATTGGCAGAGCCCAGGCTAGGCTGGCCCTGGAGCCAACATTAGCCACAGCCTGGGAGGAGACCCACCACGTGGACTCCTAGCCCCACAGCCCAGAGAGGCCACCCTCCCACAAGGACATCGGGCACCCACACCAGTGCCAGCTCACGGGTGAGGTTGAGCTCACCTGGTTCCTCTTGTCTTCTCCCTCCCAGCCAACGGCTCTTGGGCTGTATGAGTGAGGGTCACCTGACCACGTACATTCCCTTAACAGAGAGCCCTCAGCATCCTCTTCTGAGCTCACCGTCCATCCAGTCCGTCCACTTAAGGAGGAGGACTGGATTGGGTGCCTGCACACTGTCCCGTAGCCAGCTGTGTGGGCAGTGCCTTCCCCACCATCACTGATAACAGAAGTTTTAATTATAATTATCACCTGAAAAATTGGGTCCTGCCACAGATAATTAAAATAAGATTTGGCTCCTCCTTGCCCGTCTTTCGTCTCAGCTTTCAATCTGTTGGTGAATTCTGTAGCACTCAGGGAACCAAGAGTTACTAATGGGAACATTCTGAAGGGAGTCAGGGAGAGAGTGTGGAGGTGGACACACATATGAGGGGGAGGAGCCGTGTATTCATGGCTGGATGCCCATGTGTGTGTATGAGCTTGGGTGTGTGTGCACGAATGTGAGTGTGCATGTGTGTCTACGTGTGTATAGGCATGTGTGTGCATGTGTTTGTGTGTGAGTGTGTGCACACATGTGTGTGTGCCTATGTGTGCATGAGCGTGTGTGTGTGTGTGACAGTGTGTGCATAACCCTGTGTATGCATGAAAGTGTATGTATGAGCTTGTGTGTGTGCATGTATGTCTGTGTGTATATAAATGTGTGTGTGCTTGAGCATGTGTGTGCGTGTGTCTGTATAAGTGTGTGAACATGCATGAATGTGTGTGCATGTGTGCATGAGTGTGTCTGCTAGTGTGTGCACAAGCATGTGTGTACATGGCAGTGTGTGTATGAGCATGTATGTGTCCATGTGTGTCCGTGTGTGTATGCAGAAGTATGTGTGTGCATGTGTGTCTGTATGAGTGTGTGTGCATGCATGAATGTGTGTGCATGTGTGCATGAGTGTGTCTGCCAGTGTGTGCACAAGCACGTGTGTGCATGGCAGTGTGTGTATGAGCATGTGTGTATGCAGAAGCATGTGTGTGCAGGGGGCAGGCAGACAGTGTTATCAAATCCCACCCTCAGCACCTATAAGCTGGGTGACCTTGTCAGGGGCAGGGCAGGGAGGTGGGGTTGGGTGATGGATGAGGTGAGGGTGCCCAGGAGGCAGTGATGGGGCCCTGGTGCAGGTGTGTCTCTGGGGGAAGCTGGAGCCGGGGAGGCACAGATCTCCACTTGATTGTTCCCGTCCCCCTCCAAGCCTCTCTCCCATGACTGCTCCTCCCACGTAGGACTGAGAGTCATGACAATTCCTTGAGAGGAGCTGTGCTCAGCACCAGCATGGGGTGAGCCCTCAGGGAGGGTTTGTTATTAGTTTTGTTCACCTCAAGGTGAAAGGGTGGGGGACAGTGTGAAGACGGCACAGGAGACAGAGCACTCCCATGAGTGGCGACCATACAGGTCCTGAGGCCCAGAGACCAGGCCCAGCCACTAGACATCTGATGCTTGGCTTGTCTGGGGCCCCGGGGCCCCTCTGCGGAGACCAGCCTGTCCCTCTAAGGGCTGGTTGTGGGCTGCAGCCTTGAGGGATGTCCCCATCCAGCCCCCATGGCACCATCATGGGAGCACTGAGGAGGCAGAGGCCCCACCTGGAGCTGGCCAAGACCAGCCCGGCCTCTTCTCCCACTCTCAGTGCCCCACAGGAGGAGCTTAGGACCCCACAGAGGTGTCCATCAGGCCCTAGTGCCTGAGCCACGCCTGCAGGCGCCTCAGCCCCAAAGAGGACAGAAAGACACTGCCATTACTGAGCACCTACTATGTGCCAGGCACCTGTGCCCATCGCTGCTCCCATCCTCCCAAGAAGCTGCCACTGTCCCACTTTGCAGAGGAGGAAACTGAGGCTCAGAGCAGCTGAGTGACTGGGTCATGGCCACAAGCAAGAGTGGCAGGGCCAGGACATGAGCCTGGGTCTGTCAGAGAACAAAGCCTATACCCTTCCCAGGTCCCTTCCCAGGGTCCCTTCACTGACCACTCAGGGCTCTGGGGCTGCCCTGGAGCCCTGCTCTCAAGGTCAAGGCCATAGAGAGAGAATGCGTGGGGCAGGCAGCACTCCCCATTCAGAGAGCAGATTCACGGCCAGACTTCCCAGTGAGATCTTGCCGGGTTACTGCCCTCCTCTGAGTCAAGGTCTCCTCAACTGTCAAATGAGGAGAGTAAGCCCCACCCAGGGGGCCAGCTGGGGTCTACACAGAGACAGTGCAGTGCTTACGCACAGGGAGCTGGGTTCAAATCCCACCCTCGGCACCTATGAGCTGTGTGACCTTGAGCAAGCAGTTTAACCTCTCTGTTTTCTCATCTGCCAAGCAGGAAGACGAGGTCCTGTGGTTTACTTAATGGTGTCACCTCCCAAATTCAGGTTGACATGTAATCCCAATGCAACAGTATTCAAAGGTATGGCCTTTGGGAGGTGATAAAGCCGTGAGGACCCTGCCCTCATGCATAGGATTGGGTTGAAGGGAGCGCTCTCATGACCCTCTGTCCCTTCTGTCCCTTCTGCCATGTGAGGGCACAACATCCATCTGCTCAGGAGGACACAGCCACCAGGTGCCATCTTGGAAATGGAGACCAGTCCCTGAACAGACACCAAACCTGTGGTGACTTCATCTTGGACTTCCAAGCCTTCAGGATGGTGAGAAACACATTTCTCTTGTTTATAAATCACCCAGCCCCAGGTATTTTGCTATAGCCGCACAAAGAGACTAAGACAGTAGTGATAAAGTCATACCTGACGTCAAGGTGTTCTAAGGGTCTGGTGTGAGAGTGAATGGTCCTCATTTATTATCACAGTGGAGTTCTGAGGAAAATTAAGCCTGGTGATAGAGTTGGTACTCATTTAGCTCTTGAAAACAAGATGTCATGCATGTGAGTTCATTCAGGACAAGTCATCCCCATCACTCCCCACCCACCCCGAGCTGGCCCTCCTGGGCCTGGATGCTGCCCACAGACCCCACCTTCCTCCACAGCACCCTTCTTCCTCTGATCAGGGCTCAGAGCACTGCCCTCACCTTGCTTAGCCCCACACCCTAAATTCTAGAACAAGGGACAATGCCAGTTTGATCTTTAGTGCTAATCAGATCCCACCCCACTGAAGTTAATGACCTCAAAAGTTCATAGCCTCCACCTGCAGCACCTCTGAGCTCACTTGTCTAGCAGCTGCCCGGCTGCAGCTACCCTGCCCGGGCTCATCCTTCAGAGGCAAAGGCAGCAGGTGAGAATGGAAGGAGGTGAGCAAAGGTAAACCTGGCCAGATTGGAATGGAGGCAGCAGCCTGGCTCCAAGAAAGGCAGGGTGTTTGCATTAGAAGAGAGCATTTCAATCATCAAATACACATCCGTTTTATTCACTGGAAAAGCTGAGGCCTAAAGACAGCAATGGACTCCTCCTGGCTCACGCTGCAGCGCTAGGAGAAAATAAATGATTTGTTTAGGCCACCCCGAGTGGAAAAATAAAATGGTTCATTTAAAGGAGAACAAGCTGATGTTTCCTGCTGTACAGGAGAGGGCTAGGAAGGGCGGTGGGAGCTGCAACATGAAGACCCTAAATGCCAGGGCAGTGTGCACTTTATTGTGAGGGCAACGGAGAGCTGCAGATGTGTCTGGGACCCTCCACTTCCCTCCTCTTCCTCCTTCTCCACCACTGCCCTGGTCCGGGCTGCCCCGCTTCTCACTGGATGCCTGCAATGGCTTCAGCAAGGTACCCTGCTCCTTCTGGCCCCTCCACACTCCATTACCCACAGCAGCAAGTGTGACCTTTTAAATCATACACAACTCTGTTGCTCTCCTGCTGAAATCCCTCCAGGGGCTTCAGCTGCTCCAGAATAAACGTCAGAGTCCTCACCACGGCCGTAGCATTGTGCATGAACTGTAGACCGACTCCAGCCGACCTCTGCAGCCTCATTCATTCATTAATGTATTTATTATGAGTCTCTCTCACAAGGAGACAAGTTCTGAGGGGGCAGGACCTCGCCCATTTTGTGCCCTGCTGCATCCCCGGTGCCCTGCATGATGCCAGGCACAAAGTAGGGGTTCAAGAGATATTTGTTGAATGAATGAATGAATGAATGAGGTGGGTAGGACCCCAGACCTCCTGCTCTCCCAGTTCCAGTCATTGGGAAGGAGGGGTTTTCAGGGTGGTCAGTGGCTGCAGGACACAGTAGGGCCTGTCCTCAGGATCCTGGTCCTCTTGACAAGGACTGTCCCCCAAATCCAAGGGGTGTGAGGTTAGCATGAACCTCCCCTTCTTTCCAGCACCTTCCCCTCTCCCTTCCATATGCCAGGTCTGGACAGAGCCAGCCTCACCATAGGACCTCAGCAGATGCCAGCCACCCAGGCCCGCGAGGAGGTCTGAAGAGCTGAGGTCCAGTGGGAAGCTCACCCACCACCTTCAGGGAGGCCTCAGGTCACAGGGGCAGTCCTGACTTCAGGAGATCCAAGTCTGGAGAAGACGCACTCCTGCTTTTAGGAGGAGCCGCTGGGGGTGAAGTCAGAGACCTGCCCAAGGAGGCCCCCATGGAGGGAGGAAGCCCTGCGGTAGAGTCCAGTCTGCTGGGGAGACCTAGACCTCACCAGAGCCAGGAGCCCTCAGGGGAGGCCAGACACTGCTGAGGAGACCCCTGGTCCCTGCAGACTCAGAGACCTGCGCTCACACTGTCCAGACAAACACACAAGATGACTTCTCTCCTGAGGGCCCAGCCACCTCCCTGAGGCAGAGCGGCAGCTTGGGGAGGTGGGAGCTCCCAGATGATGGACTCTGGGGCTGAACTGCCAAAGCATCCATCTCCGTGGAGGCCCAGACCCCGTCAGTGTCCTCCCTGGCCCGGTGGTGGAAGGAGAGAGCCCGGATCCCAGCCTCAAGGCGCTCACAGCCTCCTGGGATGTCGTGGACGGGTCCTGCCCACTCTGAGCCCATCTCCTCGTCTGTGGCTCCGATGCTGCCTCCAGGCTGGGATCTCTCTGCTCTCTTCACCTCACATCCCCTTTCCCCGCCTCACCCCGTCACCTCCGTTCTTGATCCTATAATTGTAGAAACAGAAACTTGGCTAATTTCTTGGGCCTGCAAATTGCCCAATGGGGAGACTAGGTGGGCGGCCCCCGCTTCCACTCCATCGCCCACCCTGATGCATCATCTGACACTTTCAATTTATTTTTCAATTCCTCTACCATCAGAAATGACGATTAGATTTCCGGCATAAATACCACTTTACCAAACTGAATTAATCACGGCGAGGAGGGGCACACAGGCTCCAGCAGCCTGGGCAGAGCATTGAGCACTAACCCTTCTATCCTCACCCAGACCCCCCAGGCAGGATGGAGGCTCCAGGCCTCCTAGAAGACGCCACTCAGAACATCCCTGGGGTCACCTAATCCTAGACCCTGCCCTTTGCAGCCTCCCTCCCATGAGAGTTCCGAGGAAGAGTTTTGCCCAGGGTCACCCACCCATCAGGGTGGAGTCAGAGACACTGGCCCCTACCTCCTGCCTCATCAGGGCAGGAAGCTCCATCCACATCCGGGACATGATGTGGGCATATCCAGGGTTTGGCATTGTCCAGGACACATATGGGATGGGGCTCCTGCAGACCCAAGAGTGGGGGCACCCAGTGATCACAGGGCCTGAACTGAGAGGGGTCTTGGAGGGACCTGGAGGCAGCTTCCTGCCCCCACTCTGCAACCAAGGCCATCACCCCACTTTGCTGAGCCTGTTCATTGATCAGTCCAACAAACACAGCTCAGGGTGGCCTCCGGTTTCCCCACTTCTCCATCCCCTTGACCCCAACCATAGCTCAGGCCCCTCCTGTGGGACCCCCATGGCCTCTCGCAGCCTCTCCACTTCCATGCCTGTTCCCGCCCAATCCCCGTCCCTAAGCAGAGTCATTGTCTCAAAGTGCTAACAGGGTTCCACTGTTTCCTGGCTCAGAACCCCTCGGGGACTCCTTGGCTCTCAGAACAGGTCCCCACCCTTCAAGGCCAAGAGGACTGGGCTGGCCTGGCCCCCACCGGTCCCTGTACCCCCACATCCTGGCTGGGTTGACTCCTCTTCCTCCTTCAAGTTTTTCTGTTTAAACTTCCCCTCCTCAGAGAACCTTCTCTGGCCACCATCCCCCAATCTAAATTAGGTTCTCCCTCCTAAGGTTCTCCCTCAAATCATTTCCTTTCCTTCCCAGCACGTAACGGGAGCGATAATTAAACACCAACGTGTGGGTTTGTTTAATAGAATCTTTGGGGCAGAGACTTTACCTGATTTGCTTGATGCTGCAGCTGTTACAACCCAGCCCTGAAGGTGGTGGGCGCTCAGTGAAGACTTTTGAGAGAGTGAGTGAAAGAACAATAAACCCCTCTTGGTGCCCACCAAGTGCCAGGCTGAGGCTGGGTCCTGGGGCTGGAGTCAATGTGTGGATCTGGCCTCAGTGTGCTGGGCTCTAACAGATGAGTAGGAGTTCGCCAAGCACTGAAGGTGGGGTTGATATGTCCATCTTCTGAGAGGCACTCCTTGCCTCTGGATGGGCCTTTCCTAGTCACCCCAAAAGGAAGCCCTTGCCCTTTCAAAAGTGGTGAATGCAGTGGTTCAGATCAGTGGGTGTTCCTGTGCATAGGTAAGAGCCCAGGCCTCAGGTCTGTCGAACCTGGGTTTGAATCCTGATGCTGCTCTTGGTACCAGGGCAGGTCACCGAGATGCTCTGCCTCCTGCTCCGGGATGAGGATCTCTTCATCCATGCTCACTCAAAGTCCTGCCCACCCTGATGGAGGTGGACAGGGTGCAATGCCTTCCCCTTTCAGTGGGGCAAAAACACCAGGTCAGGCAGCCAGCAGCCAAGAATGCCAGGCAGAGCAAGGGTGTCCTAAGGGACGGGCAGAACAAGGGCTCCAGAGCCCAGTCAAGGGTGAGGCCAGGGGAGGCTTCCTGGAGGAGGAGGCAAGTCAGAGCCCTCTGTCTTTTACTCCCATGACTATAGATGCCTTTCTCCTCCTCCTCTCATTCTTTCTCTTCCAGCTCCTGCTCTGCTCATTTCCTCACCTCATTCTCTCTGCCCTGACAGGAGGCCTGAGGACAGCCTGGTTCCGAGGAATGTATCTGCCCGCTTCCAGCAGGTTGGTGGAGGTCCTCTAAATTCCCCTTCCCCCCGAAGCCATCATCCAACACTGCTGCTCCCAGCGTGGGATGCCTGCTGCTGCACCTCCACACACGTGCACACACCTGGCCAGGTGCAGGCAGCGAGGGCTGTGCAGAGGGGACACCGAGGCCGGGGATTAAGGAGTTAAGTGTTCATGAGCAGCCTGGGAAGCAGCGGGGCTTCTGCAGGAGCTACCCCTGCCCAGTAGGGTTGAGGGGCTGGCTTGAATGTCACCCCAAGCCAAGGGTGTCCCTCTCAGGCTCCTTCCCAGGCCCCCTGAGTGGGTCAGGCACTTCCCCTCTCTGAGCCTCTCTTTTCTCTTCTGTAAAGCAGACTCAGTGATGCTTGTTCAGAGGATTGAGGGACTAAAGAAAAATGACTCAACGGACAGTGGAGATTTGCAAACAGTCGGGTGCTGTGCCCGAGACAGGGTATCGCTGGTGATGTCTTATGGATGGGGGTTGAAAGACCCAGTTGTCGCTGGGCAGCTGGGTCTGGTTCCCCTGAGTCATTCGTAATTCACCAACCCAGCCTACAGAAGTTTATTAAGCACCTACTGTGTGCCACGCTCCATGCAAGGGCCAAAGGCACCATGAGCAGAGCCAGACCCCACCCTCAGTTTTCCCCCATGAGATGGGGTCAGCCAGATGACCTGAGGGCCTCTCCAGCCGGCTCAACCCCCTTGATCCAGAATTACTCCCTGTGCCAGGCTGAGGGTGTGGCCAGAGAGGCCAGAACCTGGGAGGGGGCCTGGGCAGTGGGTGGTGGGAAGAGATGGAGTGTCTGAGTCGGGGAAGGGAAGAGAAGATAGTTCCCGTGCAGAGTTCACTCCTCAGATAGGGGGCTGCCATGGCAGCTTCCAGGAAAGACCAGGCATGTGCCTCAACCCATCCCTTCTTGCTCAGCCCTGTGGTCTCTTGGTCAGTGGCTGCTGTGACTCTGTCCTTCTCTGGGAGCCTGGTCTCGGGGAGGAGCCCCGGGCCCTGACATTGACTAGAAACCTGACCCTATGTCTGAGCAGAGAGCCCCCTATCTCTCCATGAGCAGATGGGGAAACTGAAGACAGGGAGGAGAGCAGCTTGCCTGTAGCCACACAGCAAACTGATGATGACTGGTTCCTGCTTGGGCTTCTGATGAAGAAAGTTGAAATAATAATCATAATAGCCAGTGTGTGGGCATGTGCTGTGTGCCAGACACACACTGAGCACTTTACAGGTGAGATTTCATGTCACCCTCACAACCTCCCTATGGGGTGGATGCCATGCCTGGCCCCATTTTACAGATGAGGAAACTGAGGTGGAGAGGGAGAAGGGGCTCATCCAAGGTCCTCACCCCCAGGACAGTCCCTCTAACTCCCCTCAGAGCACTTTCCCCAGTGGGTATTTGTATGTTTTGGAATTTTTTAGTTAATATTTGTCCTTCCTGCTGGGCGTTGGCCTCCAGGTGGTCAGTGGAGGTGTCTGTTTCCCTCCCAGGAGATGAAAACCCAGCCCCAGCACAGCACTCATTGTGTAATAGGTGCTTGGTAAGGATGCATGAGAAAGGGTCAAATGAGGTTCAGAAAACTCTTAGGGAAACCAAGTCTCCCGCAGGCAATACGCCTACGTCCTGACCCCCGGCCCTGGCTGCAGGGCGGCTCCGACTCTCAGCTCCTGCTGGCACTGCCTCCCCATCCCCATGTGTGCACATCTGCTAAGTGACTCGTGGGCTGGCTTGGAAGGAGTTAACAGCCCAAGTCGCTGGGTTCTGCAAGGCCTGCCTGCCTGGCTGAGCCCCATAATTAAGTCCTGCACAGAGGATAAATAGGCTGCTGGCAGAAGGGCAGGCAGGGGTGGGGACCATCTCGAGGACCCTCTCAAGAGGCCTGTGCACTCCGGGGAGAGTCAAAGGGACTCCTTCCCTGCCCATGCACTGGTTCAAAGCACCACCACATCCCTCACCTCCCTTCATCTTTGAAGCAGCCCAGGAGCAGGCTGCTGTCTTCCACATGAAGAAGAGGCCCAGGGATGGGAGGCAGCAAACTCAAGGCCACGCAGCTGTTTGGTTGTGGAGCTGGACTGAGCTCTGCCAGGTGGTTGTCTGAACATCAGCCCAGACGTCTCAGCAAGGGTCCCAACAGGACACAGAAGCCACACGGGGAATGTTTAATACAAAGAACTGTGAACTACTACAGTGGGTTGGAGTAACAGGGGCTTAGCCAGTAAGGGTGAAGGGAGCACTATGGAATACAGAAACAGCCAATCAGAAGAGCAGCCACTGCCCCAGGGCTGGAGAGGGCCACCAAGGTGGAGGCCCCGGGGCTGAAACTCAGGCCCTGTTGGAGAGGATAGGGTTGTGGCTACTGAATGGACAGGAAGTTGCCATGATGCCATGTGAGTGGAACTTGCTGAAATCTGCCCTCCAAATCTTGCCAGGAATCTACTCTTTAGGATGCCGGGGAACACCATTTACAGGGAGATAAATCACTGAAGGTTCTTGGCTACAGAAGCACCTGAGGGGCTTGCTGGGAGATACTGCTGGCCACTGGGAGCTGCTCACCACTGGGCACTGCAGGAGCTGGGCACTGGAAGGGCCACCTGAACTGCAGGAGCTGGGCACTGGAGGGGCCGCCTGAACTGCAGGAGCTGGGCACTGGAGAAGCCTCCTGAACCTCAGGAGCTGGGCACTGAGGAAGGGCTGGCACTGCAGGAGCTGGGAGTTGGTGGGGCTGCCTGCACTACAGGAGCTGGGGAATGCTGTCTGCACAGCAGCAAGGGAATGCTAGACAGGCCACATGTGCCAGAAGCCTGGATACTGGGAAGCCAGTTGTGCTATAGGACCTGGGAGGTGGGGATGACGGTCCTGCAGCCATAGCCTCCCTAACCAAGAAAGAAACCAGAACTAGGAAGGAAAGCTCCCGCCTCCTGCAATGTCTCTCCGCTGCCCTCTACTGACTACATTTAATGTCATGCCAATGGGAAAATGACAAATATTCAGAGTGGTACCCATTTCCACTTTCACAGATCAGGCAACGAGGCGTGAATTGGAGCTGAGAGGCAATAAATTTGTAACTGGCACGGTCCACACTTGCTCACCTTTCATAGACACACTTCTACACATATTCAGATTCCCATATAACAGCAACAGAACTCTGTATTTCCATCTAACAAGAGACAGCTATCTGTCTTACAAGGAAACAAGATCTTTCTCCAAAATGAGGAGACACACGATCCCAAGACTCATGGTATTCACTGTTGGCTATAAATCACTCCTCAAATTCAGTCACAGTTCACTGACTATTCTGTTACTGAAGACTAAATTGTTAAGTTAACTTCCAACCACTTGTACACAGAATAAAAATGGGAAAAAGGAAAGCGAAGAAGAAAGTAGCTGGTGAATGTGGACATAGAGTAGACAAATTGAAAACATGCAAATTTTCCTACTTGGTCATGAGGCCACGATTGATATGTATGGCTACCTTTCTCCACCCTTCCTTCCATATTCCCACCCCTGCCAACTTCCCTGCCCCCGATCTCAACCCAAAGCTCAGATGGAGATTTCAGGATTCTTTGCTTGGTGGAGTCACCCAAACCCTCATTACTGAAGGCTCTGTCATCCAGCCTTCATTTGGGTGAGGAGTAGGTTTCTGTGGTTTTCCATTAACCTTTATTATGGGACGAAGCAGTAAGAGGTCCAGACAGGCTTTTCTGCCCAGCACTGCAGCAGCATCCCGGTCTCCCACTGGTAATTGGGAGCAATCATTCCAGGCCACAGATAAACCTCTTTCTTGCCTGTTGGCTCAGTGGCACAGACCCAAAATGGTCAGGTGGCAGGCAGTCTCAGTTTTTGATTCAGTGGAACCATTGTTGTGTCCCTGGGAACTAAGCCCTCTAAGCCAGCAGAGAACACAGTTGCCATAATGTGATGAGCAGCAAAGTCCTTGTGGATGGGTTATTAGGTGTCATCGTGGCAGGAGACATGCCAACTTCCACCCCTTGTCCCTGAGCCTGGGCGTTCCGACTATGCAGGGACAGCTCCGTATCATGATCTCTGGTTCCAAATACACTCTGCATCTTGCAAGAAAGAACATCATCTTTTCAGGGTGTGGTCTCCCAGTTGGCACCACAACTGAGACTTCAGGAAGCCATTCCACCTTTGAGTCAGGCCAGCCACTTCCAGATGTGTTGTAAGAGTAGCTAACCTCATGGATTGGAGCCTGTGACCACATGTCCTCTGCTGTGGCATGAGCTCCTGGATCAGAGGCGGTGCAGTGAGGATGCCCTGATGGCAGAAGGCATTTTGGGAGTTCACAGATGATGCCAGAGGAGGAAGCATGGGCAGGGAAGGCAAGTCCATACCCAGAACATGGAGGGTGACTCTCCACGCCCTCCATGATGAAAGATCTGATGTCCTCAACCTGCCCCAGATGCCAGGCAGGTCCTTGTAGGGAAGGGTGCCATATCAGAGCCTCAGTGTTGGTCTCTGCTGCTGGTGGAAGAGGCACTGATCAGTAGCATTTGCCAGATCGGCCTTGACAAAGGGCAGCCCATGCTGCTTAGTGCATGCTCAGCCTCCATCACTGCTGCCGCAGCCCTTTCATCCATGGGCCCATTGAGCAAGCCCTGGACTGGCTGTGTGGAAAGTCATTTTGTCCCCCTGATTATTAGGGGTCTCACCTGCAGTGGATGCCCTTTAGTGAGCATTCACTTGGGACACAAATATTGTCACCACTTGTGGCCGTTCTGAAGTCCAGCTACATACCTCTTCCCTAAACTTCCTCACCACCAGGCTCCAGCCCTGTTCCTTCAGAGTCTCCAACCACCAGCCAAATATTTGTCCATGCACATGAGCCCACGTAGCATGCACATCAGGTTCGTTGGTAAGACAGATGCCAAGTAGAGTGTGGGGAACCAGCTCCACAGTAACACAGGAACCCGCTGCCCCAGGGAGGCACTGTCAGCTTGGAGTGGAAACCAGACCGGGAGAAGGCCTGTCCTCTGGCCTTCTCTCACTCTGAACTCAGTGGAAAACCAAATGTGCTATTCAAACTCTTGGGAGGATTTCCCTTCACCGGGGCCCTTCAAGGTCACCCCTGTGTGGGGCCATAGTGGGACAGCTGTCCACTTTATGTGGTACCAGCCCACTGTGCAGACTCATCTGTCAACCAGGTTCCTTAGGAGGATGAGGAGGAGGAGGAGGAGGGGAAACGCCCTCCTCCCAGTCATAAGGAACACCCAGGACATCCGCAGGGGCAGGGAGATGCAGCAGGAGCTGGTTTCAAAAGACTGAGCCACCTGCCCACGCCGCTTGCTTGTGCCTTCCTGGTCTCCCTGAACCTGTCTCTTACCTCTTCCATCTGCTAGGATGTGCTCACCCGACCTTATGGTGAGACAATGCCAAGTTCAAGATGGGAAGCTCAGGTTACATGGTCATCTGATGTCCCACATTTAGATGTTCAGTCTCTACCAAAGCCCAGTTGCAAGCCAGGAGCCATGTCTCAAAAGAAACAGCGTTATCTGCAAAAGAGGGCATAGACTGCTCCAAAATCGCCTACAGATCTGCATGGGGATTCCCCTCTTGGTACTGGCCAGGGGTTCTACAGAGCACTCTGTTTGCCATAGATGCTTGGAGTGTGGTGAGATCTGCTGGGTCATAAGCTCCAAGTGGCGGCACAGCTTGTGCTGCAGTCTGAATGAACTTGCTGCAGAGCCTTCTCCTGGTCTGGTTCCCACTCCAAGCTGACTGCCCCTCCCTGGGGCAGCGGGCCCTGCGTTACTGTGGAGCTGGTTTCCCACACTCTGCTTGGCATCTGTCTTACCAAGGAATCTGATGTGCTTGCTACATCCTGCTCCTAGGATCCAGTCCGCATGTGATTAATGTAGGAGACCAGTGTGTCATTTTGTGAAATGTACAGACAAGCAAGTTTGCTGCAGACTATTACTGACACATCAGGGGACCCAGGCCCAGGTGCTATCCTCCCAGGCCTGTACAGTGACTAAGTGTTACAGAAGATTCTCCAGGAGAGCTGAAGCCCCAGCAAATCCTTAGAAAGAAGTGAACACACATGCCAGTTCCTCTATTTCAGGACTTTTCATTAATTCATTCACCCACCCACCCACCCATCTATCATCACTGGATGAGTAGCTACTGTGGCCCAGGCATTGGCTGAGGCCCTGGGACACCGCAGTGGACAGAAGCGACTCCATCCCTCCCCTCAGGGAGCCCATGTGGTAATGGGGAGAGATGACAGACACATAAAGGACTGACCAGCTACATGGCATGTGTGTGGTGATGAGGTCGGGGACACAGGACGAAGGGGCAGTGCATCATGGGAGGGAGTGGGACAGCGACATGTGAGACACGGTCAGTAGGAGCATGTAGATGAAGATATCTGAGGTGACACCGAGAGTCAGGGAGCCAGGCTGTCCAGGGGCCGGCGTGGGGTGTCGTTACTCCCAATGCCATCTTTCACTCTCCCAAGCATCCCAGTCAGAGGATGAATTCTGCTGTCACCGTGGTTAATGGGGCCAAATGAGCTCATGTGCATAAAATCTTAACTCAGGGCCTGGCATACAGTAGGTGCTCAGTGTGCGAGAGCTGCTATTATCATTATTATTTTATTATCCTTAGTATTGCACATGATGATGATGATCCTGAATGCACATGTGTTCCCGCTCACCTCCTGTTTCCAAGTCTCAGAAACTTCACCATGGAGTGTGCAGGGTGAGCACCACCTCCGCTAACGGAGCTGCCCCACCTGGGCTGTCAGGAGGGACCGAGCACCCTGAGCCCCCACTGGGGGTGAGGGAGGGGGAAGGGGCCAGGCAGGGGGTGTGGGACAATCCCTCCCCTCCCCTAGTCCTTGCAGACTCTCGCAGGCAGCTCTGGTCGGACTCAGATGCTCCTACTGACAGATATCACATCAGGAGTCTGGGGAAGGTCTCGTTAATTATGATTATTGACACCTTTGAAGATACCAGCTGTGTGACGCCTGATCTGGTGACAACAGATTCCTGTAATTCTGTTTGAACTGCATTTTTCAAGCAATATGGTTTTCATCTTGGCCACTAGGAAAATGGTTTTATCTTCAAGGTTGCTGCCTGGGGTGAACTGGCAGGCACCAGCCTCCTGGAGAGTCATGATGGTGTCAGAGCAGTGGGAGAGCCTGTGGTTCCTGGGCAGACCTCAGGGCAGGGGGCATGGCTGCCAAGGGATAGGGAGGGCATTTGTCGACATCAGGAAGAACACAGGCTCCGGAGGGACCCAAGGGCACCACCAGCCTGCACTGATTCAAGCCTGGCACCACCCCCTGAAGGAAGGCTGGTACCACCCCTGATTTCTCAGACCAGCGGTCGGAAGTGCAGAGAGGAGCGATGATGTGTCCAGTCACTCCCCACCCCCTTCACCTATCATCTGCCAGGTGGACTTTGGCCCACTCTGTGTCCTCCAATTCCAGCCCCCGCCGACTGATTCCTCTGCTCTTCCCTACCTGCTGAGGTCCTGAGAGGGTCCCCAAAGTGTGGTCAGCTGTGGCCAGCCCCCGATGGAGGAGGGCTTGCTATCAGGCAGGTTCCCAGGACCTCCTCATTCCCAGGAACCAGAACCTCTGGGGAGAGCCAGGGAATCTGTATTTTACCACCTCCCTGGGTGAGTCTGACCTGCTGCAATGTCTGGGCATCACTGTTACTTCTCTCTTTTCCCATCTCCTACAGACCCCCTGCCCAGGCCCTCCCGCAGACTCTTCCTGTCTGTGCCAGGCCAGGGCTGACCTCCTCCTCCACTGCTCCTGTGACCCTCACAGCAATGCCAGAGCTCTGAGCCACTGCCACCAGTCAATGGGGGAGTCCAGTGAGTCTCCCAATGGGAAGGACATGTCCAACGCTGAGCTGGGCTCCTGCCCCATCCCTCCTTGTCCCTCCCCTGGACTCCAATCCAGGGGCCCCTGAGTTCACAATGAGCATAGCCTCTGGGGGCACCTCACACTCTGCCGAGGCCCTACAGCTACCTCAATGCTCCTTAGCAGTGATCACAGCTGGGACTGCACCAAGAGCAAACCTGGAAGAGAAATCATCAGTCCAGCAGCCGATGCGGCCATGTCTGCCATGTGGGTCCTGGCTCTGTGAGGCTCAGGTGGGTCACCCCAGGGGAAGCCACCAAATCAGCCCCGTGCATCCTGTTTTGAGCCCTGTGACTTACACTAAACAGAGAGTTGTACCTACTTCTTGCTCTGTCAATTCCAGGGTGGGCTTTGGCCAAAAGCAATACAATTCTGACCTAGAAAAGTTAAAAGGACTTTGAAATTATGAACCTCGAGCCCTGGCCTGATCCCTGGATGAGGGAGGACGAGATGACTGAGGCAGCAGAAAGGAAAAGAAAGAGAAACTTCACAGCAATTCCCTTCCCGCTCACCGCCTCCAGGTTTCCATGAACCTCGCAGTGCCCAGAGCCCTGGCCTGCACTGTGGAGAAGAAGGAAGGTGGGGGAGGCTGGGTGGGGGCATCAAGGAGGGTGCCCAGCTTGGGGCACACAAGGGGCTGCCTCGCCCTTGCTGACCCACCTGCTGCCTCCAGCCCTGGGTGTGGCAGCCCGGAGCACGGAGTGGAGGATGGCTGCCAGCCCTGCCAAAGGTTTCCATGAGACTCGCGGTGCCCAGAGCCTTGGCCTGAGAGGCAGGGAAGGAGTGAAGTGGGAGAGGCTGGGCGGGGGTAGAGAGGGTGTCCAGCTCCAGGCACACACAGGGCCACCTCACCCTGGCTGATGCCCCTGCTGCCTCCAGCCCTGGGCGTGGCAGCCCAGAGCACGGAGCGGAGGATGGCTGCTAGCCCTGCCAAAGTCAGGGACTCTGGGCGGTGCTTCTCAGCCTGCCAAGGTTCAGCAGCATTGAAGACTCAAAGCACACTGGAATGTGTCCAAAGTCTTGAAGGACACCAAACCATCCCCACAACCACAAAGCCATGTGGTGGCAATATCTCATTGATGGCGGCACACTTTGCCACATCCTCAAAAGACGCCGGCCCTCATGCGCATGTCACCTTCTTCTGTGTCTCTTAATCTGCGGCGCTTCCCCCTGCCCTACTGTGCCCCTTCCCCACGCGCGTGATGTAAGCACATAAGGCAGCCTGGGAGCTTGCCCTGCTCCTGTAGCACCCCCTGGTGGCTGACTATAAAGGAAGGACCTTCAAAGATGAGGGCCAGTAGAGCCAAACCAAGTTTGTGTGGCAGCCTCTGGCCTCGTTTACCCGCCAACTGGTTGGCTGGAGGAGGCAGGAATGATGAGGGGTGTCGTGGGGTCTGCGCACCACATGGCAGTGACAAGAATGGGATGAGAAAGGCTTTGGGGAAGGGGCGTGTGCCCAGCCTCTAGTGCCCGTGGCCCACTCAGTGACTCAGGCCTTGATGACCTGATCAGTAGGTCATCTCCTCCTTCATGGGGTGGAGGTTGGTAGGGCAGTGGTAGGCAGAGGTGGGTCTTGACATTTTTGGCGGAGGTTGCTTGGTGCCCCTCCCATCTCTCTGGGCTCTCACCACCACAGGACACACTGAGGGGCCCTCTACAGGCGCTGGTGGCTTTCCACTGAAGGGCCTTCCCTTAGCCTACCAGCCAAGTCAACTGGAAGCACCAAGGAGTTAATGACCCTGGGAGCAGATATCAGATATACACCATGAATGAGAAGCGGGAGAATACGTACCCCCACCCCACAGCGGGAATAGCTCTGAGACTCTCCCTGGAGGTGACTGCCACCCCACTGTGAGTCTTTAGGGATCTTCGAGCCAAAGGTGTTTGGATAAGCTGTTCACATCTGGAGGGATGTTGAATGACCACTATTCGAAGCTCAAGGAAGTTTTTGTGGGTCTCAGTTTCTGCATTTGCTCTGGTCTAGGTTTCACAGGTCCTGGCAGAAAGGCTTCAGAGTTTATGGATAGAGTCGTAGCCATTTTCTGGTTTAAATAATGATGAAATCTATTATCTCTTTTCATTTCGTGCTGTCTTTAGTTGGTTTTGAGAGAGGCAAGTTGTATTTAAACAACTCTCCATCCTTTCCACCTCGACATCAAGGGCCTTCTCATTCATCCCCTCTTTCAATCTTAACACCAACCCAGGGAAGTAGGCAAGGCAGTTCTCCTGAGAGCAGAACAGAGAATTGGAGAACCAGCATCTGAAAGTAAAACCAGACTGCACAGCCATCCATCGCAGGGAAGAGCAAGCAGTACTCAAAGGTGTCTTGCCCCTGATGTGGGACCCAGCACACTCATACCGTGGGGTTTTGGCTTGCCAGACTTCAGCTCAAATAGCATCCATGTGAAACTCCTGTCCTGCTCTGCACTCCTGTGGCAGACATCACCAATCAATCACAGCACTCCTTCTTCCTGACCCTGAATTCAGTCCCAAATTCCTTGTCAAGACAATGGGTCAATCGAGAAGACAAAACCAACCAACCAGCATTAGCTTGTGAAATGGAATCTGCTTGCCAGACCAGCATTAAAGTCTCTCCAGCTGCTCCAAATGGTGGTGATGCAGTCAGGAAGTCCTGGGTCTCAACTTCAGCTCTGTGAATGGCTAACAAGGTGGACTTGGGTTAGCATTTGTGTCACTCTCAGCCTCAGCTTTCCCATCTGTAAAATGGAAATGATTGGTATTGATGGGGGTGGTAAGGGGATTCCATAAGAAAGCCCCAGCACGTGACACCTAGCAGATGTTCAATGACAGGTTTGCACTGGGGAAAAGGCTCTTCTTTTGCTACCACAGACGTTTCCTGGTCACCTGATGACTGTAAGGCTGGCTGCCTCGCCGGGAGTTCGGACGCACACCCCCCCTTTTTTCCGAAAGCTCGGACATGCTCAGGTTGTTCCCTTTTCCCCTTCTCGCACAGCCTGGCTTTCCCTTAAAGAACCTAGTATGCAAGCAGGGTCTTGTGATTCTAGCCAATAGCAGCCAAGTCTTTCTAGCCAATAGCAGCCGAGTAATTCTAACCAATAGCAGCCAAGCCCGTATGCAAACAAAGGCTTGTAACCTCACCCAATAGTAGTCCTGCTCTCCCACAACCAATCGAGCTCCTTCACTCCCTATAAAACCCCACGTCTGAGAGGAGTCCGTGTGACTTCTCTGGCCCCTCCTGTTAGACCGCAGAACCTCGCCCGGGAGCCTGAATAAATTCCTTCACATTGGATCTTCTTGTGTTGGCCTCAGTTTCTTCCTTTTAAACTCGGCAAGAACCCAAGAACAAACCTCACAAATGGTGCCGGAAACCCAGGAGGAGTTGTAAGACCCCTCCTGGGGGAAACTGACTCCTCCACACAAAGCCGGACCAGGGAGCTGCCGTTTCACCACAAGGTAAGACTGCTGTTGCCCACTACCCCACTTGTTGTCTGCCTCGTAAGGTCCCTGCTCGAAACCGCTGCAGCATCAGGGATTCTCGCCGTGGGTCCAGGACCCTGGACCCGTCTAGAGAAACTGAGCATAGAGGAGACGTCCCTACACTCTTGTTTTCTCCTCATAAGGGGTTTCTCAGGGTCAGGATTTTGAGGGAGACGTCCCCACATTCCTGAACCCTCTCATCTCCGGTGCTCGGTAGCGCAACTTGGGATGCTGAGCCGCTCTTCCGACCATCTCCACAGCAGCGACTGAGGTGTGGGTACTCAGAAGCCCCGTTCAAGCAGCCCTGCCATATCCTCCCCCCTCTCCAGCTTATACCAAAATCTTCATTTTGAACTAGCCCATTGGCATAAAAGTCTCCCATTAAGTAAGATACTGTATTTTCAGTTTCTTTCTTTTTCTGTTTCTCTTTTTTACTCTTTTCTTCTCTCTCTCCCTCTCTTATATGTGGTGCTGTCTTTTTTTTTTTTTTTTTTTTTTTTTGAGACGGAGTTTCGCTCTTGTTACCCAGGCTGGAGTGCAATGGCATGATCTCAGCTCACCGCAACCTCCACCTCCTGGGTTCAGGCAATTCTCCTGCCTCAGCCTCCTGAGTAGCAGGGATTACAGGCACGCGCCACCGCGCCCAGCTAATTTTTGTATTTTTAGTAGAGACGGGGTTTCACCGTGTTGACCAGGATGGTCTTGATCTCTTGACCTCGTGATCCACCCGCCTCGACCTCCGAAAGTGCTGGGATTACAGGCTTGAGACACCGTGCCCGGCCCTGGTGCTGTCTTTATTGTAGCCTCTCATTTTGCCATGTGGCAGATAGCCCTAACCCTGTCTTTTTTTGTTTTCTTCCTGATTATAATCATTGTAAACCTGCAGGCTTTTCTTTTTATTCCTGCCCCACCCTCTGTTCCTCTTGCACCACTGCTCAGGTGCTGCTCCTTGTCTGAGGAACTCTCCTTTCCGCTGGCCCGACCCAATAATCCTCCACCCTATGACAGACCTCAACCCCCCTCAGCTTCTCCACCTCCTAATTACAACCTGGCCTCTCCTATTAGTGCTCACACCTGCTCGTGCTGTGCTCCTAACGACACCTCCTAGCAGGCATGCAAAGTGCAGCCCAGAAGGTAGTTAATTATGATAAGCTGAGAGAAATAACTCAGGGCCCTACTGAAAACCCCGCTGCCTTTCTCAACTGACTAATGCTATGATCCTCCATACCAGGCTGGATCCGGCCTCTTTAGCAGGGGCTACAGTTCTAGCCACCCACTTCATCTCCCCGTTGGTGGCTGATATAAGGAGGAAACTTTAAAAAGCTGAGGAGAACCCCCAAACTCCCATACAGGACCTGGTAAACATGGCATTCAAAGTTTTTAACAGCCGAGAGGATAAGGCTGAGGCCACCCAACAGGCCTACTTATGGCAGAAGGTAGGCCTCCAAACCCGAGCTCTTGTAGCAGCCCTGAGGCCGACAGCTCCCCGGAACATCCAGTGGGGGAGGTCCATCGAAACCCTTCCAAAAGGCTCCAAGGGCCCGGCCCAGGCCCTGTTTCAGATGTGGTCAAGAGGGACATTGGGCCCGGCAGTGCCCCTGTCCTAGTCCACCTCCTGGACCTTGCCCAAACTGCAAGCAGACTGGACACTGGAAGGTTGATTGCCCATCCCGAACCACGGGCCCACTCCCCACACCTCTATGTGAGGAGCAGGCTGGTCCACAGGAAGCAATCCCTTTGCCTGAATTTCTCAGCCTTCTGGACGACTGATGCAGCCCGGACTCGAGGACCCCCATCACCCTTGCCAAGCCCAGGGTAAAGCTGCAGGTAGTGGATATATGGAAGCTAACTATTTTTTCCTACTCAGGGCCTAGCATACCTTCCCAGGTCTCAGTCCTTCTTTACTATTCTTCTACACTGAGTCTTACTTTCTCTTTGAAAATCCTTTAGTCAGCCTTCATCCCACTTCTCTACTTGGCTCGGCTACATTGTTTCCTCTTCCATCCCATTCCCCCTCCCCAGCCCATTCCTGTCCTAAACTAATGGATACATTTGTTACACCTCTGGAGGGTCTGTCTAACCTTCCTCTCTCCAGCCCAGACCTTACCTTTTCACCTCCGGGAGGATACTTTTGGTGTAATGGGACCTTAACCAAGGTTATAAATGTCTCCCTTCCCTCCCCCTGTGTGCCCGTTACTCTAGTCTCGCAGTTAAAGGTATACAGGCAAGCTGAGCTCGTATCTCTCCTTATGCTTCCCTCTGCTCCCTGAAACAAATGAGCAGTCTGTCTTCCTCCCAATAGTTGTTGGTCTCTCTCTCTCTCTAGCAGCAGCCAGACTCGGGAGCGGTGTCCTAGGGTACAGTGTCACTTCAGCTGCCCAACTGCAAGATAAGCTCCGTGTGGCCATTGAAGTGTCAGCCGCCTCTCTGGCCTCCCTCCAGTGATAAATCATGTTACTAGCCCAAGTAATTCTCCAAAACCAATGGGCCCTTGATCTACTAATGGCGGAAAAAGGGGGTTCCTACAAGCTCGTATGCGAGAAATTGGATGAGTGGCTGTCAATCAAATGCTGCTTCATCCCTTTGTCTGATTCACAGTCGAGGCACCAGTCAACTGACCTGTCCCCACTTACTTCACCCCTATTCAGCAGGAAATAGTCAGAAAAGAGCAGCGCCCTCTATTATCAAAAGGTCAGAATGTAAGGCTGGCTGCTTCGCCAGGAGTTCAGACGCACACACCCCTCCCCCTTTTTTCTGAAAGTTCAGACATGCTCGGGTTCTTCCCTTTTCCCCTTCTCCCACAGCCTGGCTTTCCCTTGAAGAACCCAGTATGCAAGCAGGGTCTTGTGATTCTAGCCAATAGCAGCCAAGTCTTTCTAGCCAATAGCAGCCAAGTCCTGTATGCAAACAAAGGCTTGTAACCTCACCCAATAGTAGTCCTGCTCTCCCACAACCAATCAAGCTCCTTCACTCCCTATAAAAACCCCTGTCTGAGAGGAGTCCGTGTGACTTCTCTGGCCCCTCCTGTCGGACCACAGAACCTCGTCCGGGAGCCTGAATAAATTCCTTCACATTGGATCTTCTTATGTTGGCCTCAGTTTCTTCCTTTTAAACTCGGCAAGAACCCAAGAACAAACCTCACAATGATCATCTGGCGGCCACTTCTATCTAACAGGAACCAGGATTTATTGGCATGTTGGTAAAGCCACCGTGTCCAAGTCCCCGGTCTTCCAAGGGCCAGCTGTGTCTTCTGGGGCAAATCACCTCTTCCCTGAGGGTGGGAGAAAGAGATCATGGTAGAGCAATGTTGTTCAACCTGGAAAGTGGGATTTGTCTCAATTTCAAACATTCCTTTCAGTACAGACGTTCAACAAATTAATTTTTCAAAGTCTGCTACCAACTCACAACACCTGACACCTCCCACCCCCTTCCCACTCTTCCCAGTTTCCTAAGCAAACCCTAGAAGATTACTGTTCCCATGGAGTTAGTGGGCCTGGACCCACCTGCTAACTTAATGCAAATCCCAGACTGCCTTATTGTGCAGGAGTTTGAACTCTCAGTTTATTTGAATTCTCTTGGCACAATCTGTCCTCGTTTCTAGTAGTTTCTAATCCCTGCAATTTCCATGGTGCTAGTAATTATGGAAAAAAGTCTGAAGCACAGAAATCCTGCATCTTCTCTATGAGATTACACACTTTAATGGAGTTTATTAAATTTATTTTGCAGTTACTGAGGAGATGAAATTCACTGTGCAGTTCCAGAGGGCAAAACAAGGACTGGTTGATGGAATCCACCAGGAGACAGTTTGGAATTCAAAGGGAAGAAGCATTTTCTGATGGTCAGAGCCACTCAGCATGGAATGAGCCATCCCGGGAGGTCAGGGTGAGACTGGCAGGGCTCAGGCCTGAGGTGGTCGCTGTTGGGGGAGCCAGTGAAATGTAAGAGCTCTGAATCAGACCTGGGTTCATTTCCTGACTCTCCACTTCCAGGGAGATCTGGCAAGTGAGTTCACTTTTGTAAGCTTCTCGGCTCCCTGGGTAAGATGGTGACAGCTGTGCTGACACAGAGTGATGCTCCATGAGGGGTTATGCTGTTATTTCATTACTCGGAGGTAGGGGGAGGGTTCCCTT
The DNA here is from genome assembly GCF_030222135.1 of Aotus nancymaae. Lineage (NCBI taxonomy): Eukaryota > Metazoa > Chordata > Mammalia > Primates > Aotidae > Aotus > Aotus nancymaae. The sequence continues at coordinate 26,954,347 of NW_026988467.1, forward strand.
ACTCATAGTTACCCTGGGCAGAGATTTCCCCCAGACACCACTGCCCTCCACCTCCCGCCAAAAGGTTGTGAGTTTGAGGCAGAGCAGGACAAGCTCCCTTGGTCAGTTCTTCTCACTCTCTGGAGCCCAGCTGCCCAGAGAGCTCATGTCTGCCCTGCTCTTCCACTGCCAGAGGTGTTGTTGTTGTTGTTATTGTTGTTGTTGTTATTGTTGTTGTTGTTGTTGTTGTGTGGAGACAGAATCTCACTCTGTCACCCAGGCTGAAGTGCAGTGGCGCAATCTCGGCTCACTGCAACCTCTGCCTCCCAGGTTCAAGCAATTCACCTGCCTCAGCCTCTGGAGTCGCTGGGATTACAGATACACACCACCATGCCTGTCTGATTTTTGTATTATTTTGTATTATTAGTAGAGATGGGGTTTCACCATGTTGGCCAGAACTCCTGACCACAGGTGATCTGCCCCCCAAAGTGCTGGGATTATAGGCGTGAGCCACCATGCCTGACCTCGCCAGAGGTTTTATAGCAACAGCCCCCATATCCTGACCACAGGGGAGCCTGGAGGGAGGTCAGCACATGTCTGATCGTGAGTTCTTCTGTCTCATCCTAGGGTCTGCAGGGGAGGTCCACATGCCTGCAAGGGTGAGCCCCTTCTTCCAATGTCAGCTTTATCTCCATTGGCCACATCCTGCATTATCTGGGTTTGTCTAGAATAAGGGCCCCCAGTGCTTTTCCAGGCCTAAAGCCCCAGCAAGCATTATTATCACAAGGGCTGTGAATTTGGGACACCCACTGATGAAACAGCCAACATCAGTTTTCTATTCCTAGAACATCCTCTCCACTAAGGCAAGAACCACAAGATGAATCTTCCCCACTGTTTCTCCAGCCCCCAGCACAGTGCCAGGCACACTCATACACATTCAATAAATACTGCTAAACATGTTAGTTTTACCACCATCCCAGGGATATGAGTAAAGGCTTGGGAGCACAGAATAGGAGCACATAACTCATGTGGCAGGGAGGGGAAACATCAGGGAGGGCTTCTTGGGAGATAGACCCCTGAGCTGAAGCTTCAAGGGGAAGCAGGGAGAAATTGGCCAAGGCATATGTGACAGTGAGACCAGGTGTATCAGGAACTAGAGGGCAGCTCAGAGTCAAGCATAATAGAGGAAATAACCAGAGATGAGGTTGAAGAGTCAGCAGGGGCCAGATGGTAAAGAACATTGAAAGCCAGACCACAGTTTGGCACATCCCTGGGGCCACTAGAGCATCATTTCCCTCCTAACATTCATGGAATGTCTACTATGCACTAGGCACTGTCAAAGGCCCTTCCCTGCATTAACTTGTTCAAACCTAACAAGAAGCCTGGGAGGTAGGAATCAGTATCTTCTTCACTGGCAGATGTGGAAACAGAGGCAGAGGGAGATGAAGTAAATTACTAATGTCCACGCAGCCTACCCAGTGGTAGAACTGTGTTCATGCATGAACCCAGGTATGCACATTCTGGAACCCAAGCTGTTGGCCACTGTGCTATTCTCCAGCAAGAGTAACACAAGAGTCAGGTTTTATTTCAGAAAGGGTACTCTCGGGGCCAGTGTGAAAATCTGATCTGAGGTCAAAAGAGTTGAGCTCAGCAAGACATTCAGAAGTGAGTGATTATCACCCAAAGAAGGGTGACAAGTGGATCAGCACTAACTGCAAAGCCTCACTGTGACAGCGTCTCTAACACCACAGCTATGAAATTCCCAGCATTTCAATGAGTCAAAGCCTCACGTCAAGCCTCTTCGTCCCATGGGTTCAAGATTTGAACTTGGTTGTTGGTATAGCAAAACAACCAGGATACAATTGCAAATCACCTGTCATACCAATAACTTCAAATTTAAATGAGCAAAGACAATCAACTGACGGCAAACTCTGAGGCGAATCAGATCCTGAAATTATCTGACAGTAATTTTACAGCAGCTGTCATAAAACACTTCCATAATCAATTACACATTGTCTTGAAATGAACGGAAAAACAAAGTCTCAACAAAGAAACAGAAGTTACAAAAAAATCTAGAAGGAAATTATGGAACTGAAAAATGCAGTTACAGAGATTTTACAAACTTGCTGGATAGTAGAGTAGAGATGACAGAATAGAATTAGTGAACTTGAGGATAAAACAATAGAATTTTCCCTACCTGAACAACAAAGAGAATATAGAAGGAAGAGCCTCAGGAACCTATGGGACAATAAGAAAAGAGCTAACATTCATACAATCAGAAGTCAAGAAAAGGAGAAAGAGAATAAAGGGCTGAAAGCATTAGAAGACATATGACTGACAACTTTTCAAACCTGGTGAAAGAAACAAATCTATGAATCCAAGAAACTGACCAAATACCACAAAAGATAAACAGGAAAAAAAAAGCATGCCAAGACACATGATAGTAAAACTTTAAAATTCAACACAAAGAAAAAAGTCTTGGAAGCAGCCAAAGAGAAACACAAACTACCAACTTACCTAAAAGAGAACGCCTATTCAAATAATAGGAGGTTTCTCATTTGGAAACTACTAAAGCCAGAAAGAAGTGGCACAATATTTTTCAAGTGCTGAAAAAAATCAATCACAAATTCTGTATCTGACGAAACCAACCTTAAGAAATGGGAAGGGAATAAAAACATTCTCACACAAAGGAAAAATTTAAAGTTTGCCACTAGCAGTTGTATACTTAAAAATTGGCTGAGGAAGTTCTCCAAACAGAAAGGAAATAAGAAAAGAAGGAGTCTTAGAGCATTAGTAAGGAAGAAGAAACAACAGAAAAAGCGGAAATATGGGAACGTAAGTAGACTATTATTTTTGTCATTAATGTTATGTCATATTTAATTATTGAAGCAAAAAGTATAACACCATCTGATACCCAAGACAATATTTGAAAGTGGAGAAGGTAAAGAATCTTTGGTAGAATCTCAAACCAAGGAAGGCAGGTATCCATACTTCACTTGAAGAGGTAAAATATTGATACCAGTAGAAACCCGTAAGTCTCATAAGTATACATTGTAACCAAAACAACTCCCACAAAAACTCTACCAATAGATATATTTTTAAATACTATAAATAAATTAACATGGAATCCTAACAAATATTCGAGTAATCTTCAGAAAGTCAATAAAATAAAAACAGATGAATGAAAACTAAATATATAATAGGAAGCAAATAATAATAAAGGGTAAATTTAATGTTAATGGTACAAATACAGCAATCAAAAGACAGAGATTGGAAGAGTGGATTTAAAAACACAAATTATAAGCTGCTTACAAGAAACCCACTTCAAGTTTAATGACATAGTTTGAAAGATATGCAAAAATATTTTTTTAAAAAAATCTGATAAAGTAGACTTCAGCACAAAGATTATTACTAGAGACAAAACTGAACATTTCACAATGATAAAAGGACCAATCCACCAGGAAGATATAAAATCCGCTCAGTATGTGCACACTAAACAACAGAGTTTTAAATCCATAAAACAAAATGGATAAAGCTGAAAGAATAGACAAATTCGCAATTATGGTTAGACACTTCAAACCATACATCTCTCAGCAACTAAAAGAACTACTAAACAGAAAATTAGCAAAGATACAGAAGTTCTGAACAACGCAATCAACCAGCAAAATCTAATTGACATTTATGGGAGAAAAGTGTGGGGTTTTTTATGCACTGTGCCAATCTCTGCCAACAACATCAGAATACATACTCTTTTAAGCAATCATAGACCATTCATTAAGATAAATTTTTTACTGGGCTATGAGACAAACATCAACAAATATAAATGAATTGAAATCATACAGGGTGTTCTCTGATTGTAACAGAACCAAAGTAGAAATCAATAATGGAAAGACAACTGGAAGATCCCTAAACACGTGGAAATTAAACAACACATCTCTTTAAAAATCCATGGGTCAAAGAGAAGCTCTTAAAGGAAATTTTTTTAAAATACATAAAAACGAATGCAAACAAAAATACATCATATCGAAGTTGTATAAACAGCCAAAATAGCAATGAAAAAAAAATTATACTATTAAATGCCTATGTGAGAAGCAAGAAAAGATCTCAAATCAATAAGCTAAGTTCTTATCTCAAGACGCTAGAAAAAGAAGAGTAAAATAAAGCCAATACAAGCAAAATTAAGAAAATGACGAAAAGAGCAAAAAAATCAATGAAACTGAAAATAGGAAAATAAGTAAAATCAATGAAACAAAAAGCTGACTCTTTAAAAAGTGATAAGGTTGATAAACCTTTAGCAAATAAGGAGTTACAAGAAAAAGGAAAATAGAGAAGACACAAATCACTAATATTGGGGGTGAAATAGGAAATATCACTGTAGGTCATGCAGCTATTAAAAGGATAGTAAGAGATTGAACAACCTTATGCTCATAAAATAGAAGAATTGGACCAAATCCTCAAAAGCCATAAACTACTAAAGGCAAGCCAAGATAAAATGGATAATCTGAATAACCCAATAGCCACCAAACAAATTAGATTATGATGTTTAATTTCGGAAAAAGGAGTCTTTCAGCCTGAGTAGTTTCACTGGAGAATTCTACCAAATTTTTAAAGAAGAATAACATCAGTATCATACAATTTCTTCAGGAAAATAAATAACATCTACACAAAACCACAGCTGACAAATTATTTAGTGGTAAAACACTGTGTGATTAGGAACAAAAAATACAAAAGATTAGGAAAAAGGCAAGGATATGCTTGCTCTCATTTCTCTTATTTGACATTGTACTGAAATTTATAGCCGCTGCAATAAGGTAAGAAAAAGAAATAAAAGGTATATACTTTGTAAAAGAAGAAATAAAACTATCTCTATTTATAGATGACATAATTGTCTACATAGAACATCTCAAAGAATCCAGAAAATATCTCCCAGAACTAGTAAATGTATTCAATAAGTTCTCAGGTTACAACGTTAACACACAAAAATCAATCATATTTCTACGAGCTAACAAAACATGCAGAAATCAAATTTAAAAACACAATACCATTTATAGCCACACTAAAGAAAATAATATACTTAGCTATACACTTAACAAAACACATATGGAATCTGTATACTGAAAAATACAAATACAAGAGAAATTTTAAAAGACAATGTTCATGGATTTGAGTATTCAACTTAGTAAAGATATCAGTTCTCGCCAAATTGATATGCTGATTTAATGCAATTTCTATCAAAATCCCAGCAGATTTTTTGTATACATAGCCAAATTTATACATCAACTTAAATGGAAAAATACAGGCTCTAGAAAGTTAAATCAATCTTGACAAGGAAGAATATGGGAGGAATCACTCTAGCTGGCATTAAGTCTTACTATTCAGGTACGTTAATCCAGACACCATGGTACTAATAGAGGGATACAAACATCCATGGAAAACCAAGAAATAGGCCCACACGAACATGTTCAATTGATTTTTGACAAAGGTATAAAAGCTATTCAATGGAGGAAGGTTATTTTATTCTCCAAATAGTGCTAGAACAATTACACATCCATAAACAAAAGAGAAATCTCAACACACTTTCTATATAACTAAAAATGAATAATATACATAAATGTAAAGCACAAAGCTATAAAACTTTTAGAAGAAAATACAGGAAAACATCTTCATGACCTAGGGCAAAAGTTTTTTTTGTTGTTGTTGTTGTTGTTTTTATTTTTTCTGAGATGAAGTCTCACTCTCTCGCCCAGGCTGGAGGGCAGTGGTACGATCGCAGCTCACTGCAACTTTTGCCTCCCAGGTTCAGGTGATCCTCCTGACTCACCCTCCCAAGTAGCTCGGATTACAGGCACCTGCCACCACACCTGGCTAATTTTTGCATTTTCAGTAGAGACGAGGTTTTGCCATGTTGGCCAGGCTGCTCTCAAACTCCTGACCTCAAGTGATCTGCCTGCCTTGGCCTCCCAAAGTGCTGGGATTACAGGCATGAACCACCTCTCCCAGCCAGAGTTCTTAAACACCAAAAGTGTAATCCACAGCAGAAAATAAATTGATAAAGTAGACCTCATTGGAGTTGAAAACTTTGCTTTTGTGAAAGCCTATATGAGGAGGATTCCTTTGACCGTGTAAAAACAGCCTTTGTCATGAGAAAGCAGACTTGAGAGACACAAATCATCTCCCAAGCAGGGACAGCAGGACTCTCCAGGAAAGGACTCACGGAACTTGATCCAAGAAGGAAGAAGAAGACTGAAACCTTCTCCCAAGCCACACCTGGACAAGGGTTTCCTTTCAGTTGCTTAACAGAGAAACACTGGAGATGGGCGTAGAAACTTCATCATCTCATTCATTCATTCATCTGTTCATACATCATGCATTTATTGGATATCTCTATGTACCTTATACATTCCTATGTGCTGGGACCAGAAATGGACAAGATGGACAAAGCCTGTTTGTTCCATATGGGACATGTGGTCCCTGTGGTCCCCGCTGCAGTGGAAGAGAAGAATGGAGTTGGCACATCTACTCATAACTGCCTTAGGCCAGAAATGATTCATGTTATGTCAGCTCGCAGTCCATTGACCATTACTAGTCACATGATGACAACTTATCTGCAAAGCATGCTGGGAATTATAGGGATATTTGGTGTATACTGTCTTGGGGCACAAGTTCCATTGAATATTATTCAAAGTCTGTCGCACTGAATCGCCCTTATGGGAAATTGTCTAGTCATCTACAGTTTTCTTCTCACAGGTTAACTTCATGTTTCTCAAAAAATTCTTCAAACAATTTCATAAATCTACAAGTCAAGAAACCACAGCAGGTAACACTACACACAGCTATATGGATGGGGGAAGGACCACATGGTAATCACACTCCAGATTTTCTCAGAGAGTCAAATCAGAAAAACAACTCCTTGGAGAATTTTGCCTCACAAGATTCAACTTTTCCTCTGGGTGACAGAACAACACCTTTCTCCTGGATGTGACAGGAAGGGAAAGGAGAAACAAGATGGAGGTGAAGGCCAGAGTCTCCAAATGGAAGCTCATGAATGGGAAAGAGCGGGCGTTAGCTCTGAGTGAAGTGTTGGATGGCAGTGACTGAGTGGCCGGGCTTGGAACCTGCGTTAAATGTGACAGCAAGCAAACCAGGAGACACGGCCAATCCATCACATCTCCTTACCCGAGGGATGTTTACACCTCTAGGTTACCAGCATCAGCTTCCCAGGAGGATTCAGGAGCCAGGAAATCAAAGGTTACAGAGTCATAAGCCTGGAAAAGACCCCAGAGCAATTTCCACAACTTAACACAGCCGTGTGCTCCTGCAAAGCTTCCTATGATGGCACCACTGCACTCCAGCCTGGGTGCAGTGAGACAGAGACCCTGTCGCAAAAGAAAAAAGAAAAGTTGAAGTGGGGAGTGAAATGAGTTGTATTGAAAAATGAAGGCTCTGAAACAGTTTAAACCAGTCTTGACAAAGAAGACGAGAATGGGAGGAATCACTCCATCTGACATGAAGGCCTACTGCGCAGCTGCGTTAATCCAGACACTGCGGTATTGGCAGAAACCCTCCAAGAAGACATGTTGAAGCCGTGATCCCTGGGACTCATGAATGTGACCTTATTTGGAAATTGGGTCTTTGCAGGTATCATCAGGTTTACACAAGGTCATTAGCATGGGCCCTAATCCAATAAGACTGGTGTCCTTACAAGAAGAGGGAAATTTTGACAAAGAGACTCACAGGCAGAATGCTGTGTGAAGAAGGAAGCAGAAAGTGGAGATTCGCATCTGCAATGCTAAGGAATGCCCAGGAGTGCCAGAAGCTGGAAGAGGCACAAGAGGGTCCTCCCCTGGAGGACTCGGAGGAGCATGGCCCTACCAACTCCTCGACTTTGGACTTCCAACCTCCAGAACTGCGAGACAATGCACTGTTTGGTTTTAAGCCACTCAGTTTGTGGTATTTTGCTACCTCAGCCCTAGGAAACTATGACAGGGTCGTTTGGTCCCCAGTCGTTAGAAGGGTAAACTGAGCCACAGATGGGAAATGTCTGCCTAAGTCCACGCAGCTGTAAGTGGAGGAGCGGGCTGCGTTACCAGAGGGCCAACGCTAATGACCTTGTGTAAACCCGATGATACCTGCAAAGACCCAATTTCCAAATAAGGTCACATTCACGAGTCCCAGGGATCATGGCTTCAACATGTCTTCTTGGAGGGTTTCCGCCAATACCGCAGTGTCTGGATTGACGCAGCTGCGCAGTAGGCCTTCATGTCAGATGGAGTGATTCCTCCCATTCTCGTCTTCTTTGTCAAGATTGGTTTAACTGTTTCAGAGCCTTTATGTACTGGGCATTATCGCCAAACACCCAGACAATTTCTCAGGCTGCAGCAGGATGAGGAGGGCATAGAAGTTCCCAGAGATGGCAGACAGATCAGGTAAAGGCCTTAGAGGCCTCAGGAGGGGCCTTGAAAGAAAGCGAGGTGACCTGAGTGTTGAGGGGAGGGAGGTGACCCGAGTGTTGAGGGGAGGGAGGTGATTTGAGTGTTGAGAAGAAGGAGGTGACCTGAGTGTTGAGGGGAGGGAGGTGATTTGAGTGTTGAGAAGAAGGAGGTGACCTGAGTGTTGAGGGGAGGGAGGTGATTTGAGTGTTGAGGGGAGGGAGGTGACCTGAGTGTTGAGGGGAGGGAGGTGATTTGAGTGTTGAGGAGAAGGAGGTGACCTGAGTGTTGAGGGGAGGGAGGTGACCTGAGTGTTGAGGGGAGGGAGGTGACCTGAGTGTTGAGGGGAGGGAGGTGATTTGAGTGTTGAGGGGAGGGAGGTGACCTGAGTGTTGAGGGGAGGGAGGTGATTTGAGTGTTGAGGGGAGGGAGGTGATTTGAGTGTTGAGGGGAGGGAGGTGATTTGAGTGTTGAGGGGAGGGAGGTGACCTGAGTGTTGAGGGGAGGGAGGTGACCTGGGTGTTGAGGGGAGGGAGGTGATCTGAGTGTTGAGGGGAGGGAGGTGACCTGAGTGTTGAGGGGAGGGCGGTGACCTGAGTGTTGAGTGGAGAGTTAGTTAGCCCAAGGATGGAAAGGCACTGAGATGGCCTTTTGTCTTGGAGTGAGGTGGCCTGAGGTTTGACTGTGGAGTAAGGTGTCCTGAGGTGGAAAGGACAGGACAGCTTTTGGGACCATCTCTCAAGCCCCCATCACAGATTCTTATGGTTGCACCTAAGAGCTGCATTTGCTGTTCCTGACCGGGTCTTCCATCCTCCTGTCTTCCGAGTGTCCTCTCTATGTGCCAGGATTGCTGACTCTCTTCTTATCGGGGCCTCTTGGGCTGCCTTCCCTCTCCCACGTGCCACCTTTTACATTGGGCCCCACAGCTGTTCCAAGCATTTCCCTGCATCCCAGCCACAGGCTGGAGTTTGGAATTGGATGTTTAGCAGGTAAACTTTAACAGGTGCCTGTGGTAGAGCTCGCTCTTGTGCCTGGGCAGAAGGAGAATTCGGGTCTGCAGAGAGAGGGGGTGGGAGAGGGAAGCGGGAGAGGCAAAGAGAGAGGAATCTTGCTGTGGGAGGACCCCAGCGTGGCTCACGCTGTAGCCTTCTCTGTTCTGAGCTCCTGCAGTCCTGTCCTTGGCTTTGGTGGGGCTGCCTGGGTCCTGGGTCCCACTCTGGTGTACATTAGCTAGAGTGGATCTCTAAGGCCTGGCACAAAGGGAGCTCCACTGACCGTGACTTCCCACCCCGTCTTTCAGGGCCCATCGCAGCTGCTGCAGCCTCCCGGAGCCCACCTCGACTTTTCACCCAGTGGGGCTCTCCAACCACCTCTGAACCCAACACCTTGAACCTTTCCTACCATCCTCGTGTGACATCGTGGTTATTTGTCCACGTAGCTCCTCATTTCCACCAGATGGTGTCCTCCCAAAGGTAACGAATTCTGCTTGCTCATTTCTGCATCAAACCCCAGCCCGCTGTGGTACAGCAGGCGCTCAGTGAGGCTTCAGTGCACCCGCAGTTAATCCTAATTAACGGAGCCCTGACCCTGCCAGGCATTTGCATTTCGCCCCCTTGTTGTCTCTTGATCTTCTTGAGCACTCTGGGGTTGGGGCACTCACACTCAAGTCCAAAGCTCAAGTTCAAATCTCAGGCCCTCACTGATAAGCTGGAGAAAGGTATCAAAACTCTCTGGCCTCAGTTTCCTGATCTATAAAATGGAAGCAATAATACCACCTACCTGATCACGTTGCTGGAGGATAGATGGATTAAATAAACTAGGGATTAGCACTGCACCTGACGCACTATGATTATCATAAAATGCAGCCTCCACTTGCTCCCTCCTCCACTGGTAACAGCTCCTCCCACTTTCACAGAGACCCACTACCATCCTTTCCCAGACCATGTTTATTTCAGTGTGATTGGTCCCACCCTCCGTTTCCAGAGTGGGCACATAATCTGGCCTGGTCAATGAGACTTCATTCTGGGATTTTTGTTGGAATTATGGGGCAAGCAAGGTGCTTTTCTTCTGCTGAAGCTACTGGGGACTCCAGGAGGAGAGGAGCTGCCTGGAAGTGATGTCCAGTCAGAGGAAAGCAGAACCACGAGATGGGGCGTGACAGCCTGACAGCCTCATCTGAGCACTTGAATCCACGAGATGGTGTGATAGCCTGATAGCCTCATCTGAGCACTTGAATCCAGCCATACCTGAATTCCCTTCAACTTCTCAGTTACATGAAGCTATAAATTCCCTGTACTGGCTTAAACCAATTTGAGTTTCTGTCCTTTGTCAGGGAAATGGACCCAATTAAACAATTATTATACCCACTTCTCCACACTACAGAGAAGTAGCTTGCCCGTAGTTACAGCCCAGGGATTCAAGCCCAGATCCAGCTGTCTCTAATAATAATGGTCTTGCAGAAAGCTTTAGGAGTTGGAGGCTGAGAGAGGTGAAGTGACAGGCCCTGTTGAGGGTCAGGGAAAGAGGAGCTCAAGATGCAATTTGCAGGGTCTGAAATCACTCTTGGTGGCAATCTAATTTGAGGCGGCCCGTGTTGTAGGCAAGCTCCACAATTTCCTGGACTCCTCCCTGCTCACCTGCTAGAGCCAGTCTGACCGTGACAGCTCCATGATCAGGCCCAGCAGAACTGAGATCAATCAAAGAGGTGGGGGGAGAAGTAGTCTCCCCTCACTTCCCATCAGCTGCCACCAGGACTGTCTGGTGGGAAGCAAGGGGTCTGTGGGAGTCTCACGACTCCAAATGAGCCTTGACAGGTATTCCCCAGAGCAGCAGGTGAGTGGTGAATAGAGCTCCCAACTGGAGAAGAAGTGGCCTCGTGTCCACCAACTCCCTAGGACTTTGATCTGAAGGTTGTTTGAACCATGCAGGTGTGGTGAGGCCTCCGGGTGCTGTGGGATCCTCCGCCTGTTACAGCCAGAATCCAACAACAAAAGGCCCTTCTAGACCAATCTTTGCTCGCAGACTGAGGCTTAAAGGTCACGAGAAAGCACATGCCTCTTCTTCCACATAGAGTGGAGGGCAGGGATCAAGTCTAATTCACTGTTGGGTCTCATGGCCAAGTGCAGTACTGGCTCATCGTAGGGGTTTATTTTATATATATATATATATATATATATAAAATACACACACATACACACACACATATAGTAATATGTGTGTGTGTGTGTGTGTGTGTGTGTGTATATATATATATATATTTGATCTGAGAGGCCCTTAGAAATCATTTCCTCATTTTATAGTTAGGAAAACTGAGTTTTACTAAGAATTTGTTGCTCTTTTGCAGTCTGATCTTGGAGTAGCCACCAGTGAATTGTTTCAATCTGAGGTTCTCTGAGGCTTCTGTCAACGCTGAATTGCTTTGATGGTCACATGCCCAAGACACACGACTGGGGATGGGCAGAGTCAGGAGAGAAACCTAAGTCTTCTCACCACAGACCGCCCGTTCGGCCTCCCACACCAAGCACCGCCTGGAAATTTCCCCAAGAGCTGTGCACACAAAGTGCGATAGCCAGGAGTTTTTGACTGCAAGTGACAGAACATGATGTAAGCAAAGTAAGAAATGCGCTGTCTCCTGAAACCAGTCCTGGGAGGGCTGTGTATTCATCTGTTCTCATGCTGCTAATAAAGACATACCCAAGACTGGGTAATTTATAAAGAAAAAGGTTTAATGGACTCACAGCTCCACGTGGCTGGGGAGGCCTCACAATCATGGTGAAAGGCAAAGGGGAGAAAGGCGTGTCTTACACGGCAGCAGACAGAAGGGCTTGCGCAGGGGAACCCCCATGCATAAAACCATCTGATCTCATGAGACTTATTCACAACCACGAGAACAGTATTGGGGAAACCATCCCCATGATTCAGTTATCTCCATCTGGCCCCACCCTTGACATGTGGGGATTATTACAATTCAAGGTGAGATTTGGGTAGGGACACAGCCAAACCAGATCAGGCTGGAACATTGGGTCTCTCTCTCTCTCTCCATCCCCCCTCATTCCCCCATCCCTCTATCCTTCCCTCCCTCCCTCAAGTTTGCTTGCTTCCTCCTTCTGAAACAAACTGCCTCCTTTGTGTCAACTGCCTCCTCCTCTACCACAAGCAGCCTCTTCCACAGCTCAAGCTGAGAGCCACGGGTCATGAGCCATGGGTCATAACTCAGGATCCCCCCTCCTGGAGTCACATTAGAGAGGTGGGAGCTCTCCGCCCTGGGTTCTGATGTGGAAGCTCCCAGGGAAGGATTCTCATGAGCCTGCCCTGAAAGGTGAATGGCAGCTACCACTAGGATCACATAGATGGAGTGTGTGGGGTCAGGAGAGGGGTGGGCATTGCCTCAAACAAGTGGCTGTTCCCAGAACTGATGGACAGCCTGGATGGACAGAGCAATAGGCGTCCTCTGGCAGGTGAGACAATTGAAGAGTGACCCTCAGCAATGCCATCTGAATATGTGGTGCAGACCATGGATGTGGAAGGAGGAGAGGCATCTGGAGTCATCCTCACTCCTTTGTTCCCTCCTAGGAGCCCCGTTTAATTCATTCTGTGACTCTCTTTCTGCCTCTGCCCTGGCTGGCTTCTGTGCAAGGGCTGGATAAGGTCTCTCCAGGAAGGGAACCACAGTCCAGAGGGCAAAAGACCTGTCAGTCAATGGTGGGACAAGGTGACCCACGGGTCATAAAAGGCACATTCGAGGCCTGCGGAGGGGTGGGGTGCTCCAAGGATCTGAAGCTCCAGCTATTCCTGTGGAGGCTGCCTGGAGGAACGGGTTCTGAGCTGTGCACCTGAAGGAAGGGGAAATTTGTGAATCAGAGAGGAGTAAGAAAAGCAAAAACATTCCAGGGGTACGTGTGGGTGGGTGTGCAGTATAACTGCATGCAGTGTGTTTGTGTGTGCACACACAGTACGTGTTTTAGGAACTGGTGCTGTTGACCTTATGGAGACAGAAATGAGACTGGGTGGTTCCCAGGGACCCACTAGGTTCTCATGACCATCCTGAGAGGGATGCCCAACCAGATCCACTGTACAGATCAGGGAACTGAGGCCCAGAGAGGTGGGGCCATCTGCCCTCAGTCACACAGTGGAGAGCAGGATCTCACCCGGGTCTCTCCAGCTCTTCCCAGTCCCCACACTGCCCACCCTCACCCCAGCTGGTCCAGGGAAGTCCAGTGCCCGCTCTGCAGAGAGGAGGAGGCAGCTGCTGTGTGGGACTGGAGACCCAAACAGATGGGACCTCTGCGAGGGACCTCACCTGTACTGTCATGAAGGGCCAAGGAAGATGACCTGAGGACCAGCTCCTGGCAGAGAAACACAAGGCTGGAGTTAGTACCACGCCTGCATGTAAGCCCTGATCCAGACTCTACCCTGGAGAGGTCTAAGACACACTGACGGTCAAGTCCCAAGGTCAGCAGCAGCCTGTGAGTAATCCCGGTGCAGCAGCCATGGGCCATCCACGCAGAGGTGGGAGGGAGCGAACGCAGGAGCTGGAGTCTGTGCTGGGGTCTGGACGGGGCAGGGCAGCCCTAAGTCCCACTTGGCCTGGGACAGTCCCAGTTTCTGCCTGTAGCCTCAGTGTAGTTAACAGCAGTGTCCCCTTGCACTCTCAGATGTCCTGCTTTGCACAGTCATTACAGGGTCACCCTAAGGTGAGGATATTCTCTAAAGAAGGGGAACTAACACTGACTGCATTTCTACCAATGCCCAGGGCCCCGACACAATTTCCCTCCTTTAAGCCTCACAACAACCCGAAATCCTAGATGCCTCTTCCTGCGCATCCAAGGTCAGAGGGCAGGGAACAGACATTCAAAGAAAGAGCTGTGGCCTCGTCCAAGTCCACCTTTCAAGTGCTAATGTGCGCAGCGGAATGAAAGCGAACTCTCCACAGTGCCTGGGGCCAGCCCCACAGGAGGAGCAGGCAGGAGAGAAATCTTGAGTGTTCTCTTTAGCTTACCAGTGGGGTGGGGAAAAAATTGTATCATGTATGGTAAAAAACAACAACAGTCACAGTCATCATCAACCACTTTCAACATAATATTAACGGGTAGAAACTCAACATACATGGCCCTCTGCTCAGCCAGCCAGAGGAAAGGCCTGGCTCTGCAAGCTTGGGCCCTAAGCTTAGTGTGGACAGAGAGCAGCCCAAGGAAGCAGGGTGATAAAATTGAGCAACATCAAGAAACCAGAGTGACGAGAATCCGACAGTCTGAAGCCCCAGGGAACTGCAGACTCTCGGGAGACCTCTGGCCACCCCACAGCACACAGGGCAGGGGCCCAGGCTAGTTTACATGCTGTTAAAGGTAAGGAGTTTGGAGAACTTGGGGTCCCAAGCTGGTGACACTGGGGCCTGGGTGCCTGGTGATTCTGCAAGATGGGGCCGAGTCGGCGATGTTAAGGTGGCAGGTGGGATTTTGTTCCCAGTTCCTTCCTCCCTCCCCGTCATGTGAGCTTGCAGCACACCGATTGGGGCAAAATGCATTTCCCTGTCCATCTGAGGCTGGGTGCTGCGATGTGTCTCATGCTGACTTATGGGACACAAGCGACAGCTGCCAGTTGTGCGCTGGGGCCCGAAGACGGTTCCTCTGCTTCCCCTTGTGCCCCCTTTACATTTGCCCAGGCTGGAATGCAGTGGCTCAATCTCGGCTCACTGCAACCTCCGCCTCCCGGATTCAAACAATTCTTCCACCTCAGTCTCCCGAGTAGCTGGGACCACAGGCACATGCCACCATGCCCTGCCAATTTTGTATTTTTAGTAGAGACAGGGTTTCACCATTTTGGGCCATGGACTCTTGAGAGAGAAAGAGATGCATTTGCTGCTAAATGCCCCTGAGAAGTTCAGCTTGTTACTGGAACAGTCAAAAAGAAAAATGAAAATCGAACAGTCACCCAAGCAGATGTCAGTACGGAATGCTTTTTCAGGAAGCACCTGCAGGGTCTCTCAGAACACGGCATCCCTCAGAGCCTTCTACTCTGGGCAGCGCAGATTATCCTCCTTCCCAGCCTGAAAGAAATAAAGAGACCACACTGGCGAGAGACGACAGACCTCTGCCCACCCAGACGCTGCAGATCCTCGTCTCCTGCTCTACCTCCCTAGTTACCACCGAGCACAGATGGTGGGCACCCACATGCTCAGGTGCCACCCACCCTCAGCCATCCTCTCTAGAGGCCCTGTCTGTGGACTGCCCACCCCAACAGGCCGTCAGTGGGGCCTCCTGTCTGCCACCAGTGCTGGTGTCCCGGATCCTGCACCTCTGCTCAGGGCTGGGCGTGAAATTTCTGCACTGTGCTCCTCCTAAAACCCTGAAGGCCCAGGCTGTGCTGGATCTGTGGCCTGCTCTGGGGAGAAGTCCCCATCCCTTGACCCTGGGTGCTACCTGGGCCCCTATGCAGCACTGCCTGAGTCCTGAGTCTCGCACAGAGCCTCCTGAATGAGGGATGGCTCTGCTTCTGGCCTGCACCCCTCCCCGCTGGAAACTGGAAACCCCGCCCTGAGGTGGGGGATGGAAGGAGCCTGGTGCGTGCGTCCCCTTCCTCAGCATCATCTTTGTCTTTACCCCCAGGTACCTCTTTTCTAAAATAAAACCTTGTCTTCTCCTTTAACGCATTGCATTTAACTCATGCAAATAGATGCTTATGAAAGGAATGACACCTTATACTATATGCCACAGGAACCTGGGCCCTAGCTCCTAGCCATTCAAAATACCTCTGCCTGTTTTACAGGTGAAGGAACAGGCTCAGGGAGATGACCCAAGTTGCCCAAGTTTGCACAGCAGCTCAAGGGTAGGGATGGGGCGAGCATCTGTCCTTATGCTTCCAAAGATCTGTTTCCACCAATGCCTCTTAACCTCTCCTAGGGAAGAACCCTTGAAGACTCGTGTTTAAAATTCATATGACATTTGCAGTCTTCATCATATCTCTGTCTTGATTCTAATCCAAAAACATCTCTTGCCACCTGAGACCAAAAGAAGGAAAAAAAACCTGCTTATTCTGTAGCTTCATGTACTCTCTGGTGCAGACCCCCGGTGGGGAGCCAGCCGCAGGTTGATGGTCCCCGAGGTACACACCATAATGTCTGTGGATCGGGGGAGAATGTGCCCAGAGCAGAGTAAGGCCCAAGGACCTGCTGTTAGAGGCCCAGGAGAATCAGGCTTAAGGGGAAGAAGGAGTGTCTGGGATGTCATCTGCTGGCAACAGGTGCAAAGAACAGGAAATTATCCTGGACTCTGACATCTTGCTGTAGTTTCAATGTGTCCCCCAAAGTTCATGTGTTGAAAATTTAATCCCTAATGCAGCAGTGTTGGGAGGTGGGGTCGAATAGAAATAATAGAATAGATCAGGTCATGATGTCTCCACCCTCACGAACGTATTATTGTCATTATCAATGGGTTAGTTATCAACAGAGTGGGCTTGTTAGAAAAGTGATCTCAGCCCCCACTTGCCCTCTTGCTCTTACACCCTCTTGCCCTTCCTCCTTCCACCATGAGATGACACAGCACGAAGGTCCTCACCAGATGCTAGCACTTGATATTGGACTTCCCAGCCTCCAGAACTGTGAGAAATAAATTTCTTTTCTTTATAAATTACCCAGTATTAACAGTATTTTGTTATAGCAACACAGAACAGACTAAGACACACCTCCAGTTTACAGACAGGAAAACTGAGGCCCAGAGAGGGAAGGTGACCTGCCCAAAGTCTCCCAGAAAGGGGGAGCTGAATCCAGGCCAGAATCAGATCTCCTTGTGTGCAGTCCAGGAATCTTTCCTCCATGGAGGCCACACTTTTCCATCACCCAGGCTGAGCCCTGGGCCTTGGTGACCTCGGTGATGCTGAGCAGAAACAGGCAGTTATTTGCTCTGTTCTTCAGGAACTCATGGGTCAGGGCTGGAGAGTAGACAGTGGTTGGTGGGAGTAGGAGGGAGTGCAGAGAGAAATGGCACGGCTCCAAAGGAGCCAGCACTCCTGGCCTCAGACCATCCCTACCTCCAGCCCCAAGCCCTCCACTGCAGGACCCTACACTCCTCTGGCCCAGCCTCTACCTGCAGAATAAGGGTCTGCACTTGTGAGTGTGTGCTGTGGGTTTGCCCAGCCTGCATGGGTGCCTGGATGAGTGTGTTTTGCGAGTGCGTGCTGTGGGCATGCCAGTGGTGCACAAGTGGCATGTGCCTGTGCTTGTCTGTGCACGTGGTGTGAGTGTTGTGAGTATATCTCTACCTCCCATTTTGCCTGTAACCATTGCCAGGCCCTCACTGCTCCTGACTCCCTTTCTCTTCCATCTTCACCCTCTGGGGATCAGGCAGGGCAGAGGTGAACTGGCCCTGTCCCTAGAAGGGACCTCAGATGTTGGCCTGGCCTGTCCACCCTTCTGTATGTCTCCTGTCTTTTCCCCCTCCCATGGGGCCTTGGGCACCTTCAGAGTCCCAGTTTCCTCATGTGGGGAACAGGATGATGCCACGTCACAGAGAAGGTGGGAGGCTGGAGATGAGGGGTGTCAAGGGCCTGCCTGGTGCCCAACCCCAAGAGGGCAGTTTTGCCTTCCTGCCTGGAAGTTTCCACCTGGCATTGTCCTTACCCCCACCCACCAGCAGAGCTGAGGCCTGCAGTGGGCTTGAAACCAGCCTGACTCAGCCCTGGCTTGGCCCTACCATCTGCCTGCTGGGGCCCCAGGCCCTGGTTGGCCCCTGTGACCCAGCTCCTCTTCTGTATCTGAGGTCACCACAGCCCTGTCCCATGTTCAGTGAGTCCCCACACAGGAGTGCTCAGTACAGGGCTCCCACGGGTCCCCATGCTCAGGGACAGGTGGGGTGGGGGGCTCCCCAGCCATGAGGCTGTGCCCAGAGGGTCCCAAGGGAGCACCCAGAGGAACCAGGGCCACTGGGTGCCTCTGTCACCTCCAGGAAACCAGGACTGCTGTCAGGTGTTTTCTGCTTGGTAAACATTTTGATGTTTCATTCATGAAACTTGCCTTTCCAGAGGCCTCCTAGAGACTGGAGTGCAGAATTTAATGAGAGCTGGGCCTGTGGTCCCTCAACAGCTCCAAGCATGTGGCTCCCAGGAGGTCATGTCTGCCCTCAGAGCAGGAGTCCCCATCCCCATCCCGTAGGTCACAGAGCGGGAGGGATGTATTACACAGGGAGATGAAATGGAGTCACCTCAGTATATACAAACACACACAGTCAATGGTTAGGAATAACAGTTCGGGCTTTTCAAAGCATATCTTAGGTGCACAACAAATATTTGTTGAACGAATGAAGGACATTTTATTCACAGATATGCCTTGGTTTCCAGAATGACCCTGTGGTTAGGAGAGTGGCTACTGTAGCTCCATTTTCTATATGAGAAAGCAAAGGCTCAGAGAAGTTAGGCGACCTGCCCAAGGACACACAGCATCAGCGGGTACTCCTGACTGGGGAGCGCTGAGTTCACCTCTCCTTCAACAGACAGGGGAGCTTCCCCCATCCCCCTACCCGGAGTCCACAGGCCTTTGATCATGCCAGGGCTGCCTCTGAGTCTCGACTCACCCCTTTATTTCTTGCACCCCACACTGTGCTCTAGGCTTCCTGTTTCACACGTATCTTCTCATCTTTTTTTACAACAGCCTGTTTTATTAATTGTTCAGAGAGGTTTAGTGACTTGGCCAAGGTTACACCGGAAGTGGATAGGACAGGACTTGTGCTTAGATGTTTTTTCCCACTGCACCAGGCAAGGTGACTCGGCCCTGCCTTGGGTTGGCAAGGTGTTCTTTCCAGAATGTCTGCCGAGACTCCCCTCCCTGCCTGCCCCAAACCATGACCGACTCTCCTTTGGAACTGGGGCCAGCCAATCAGAGGTTCTCAGTCTTCCCTGTTTGTATCAGCAGCAAATACGAGGCAGGGCAGAGAGAAAAGCCAGCGCACCATGGAGAGAGGGAGCAAACGCAGGAGGGGTGGGGTAAGAGAGGCCAGCTGCAGAGAGAGAAGACTGGAGAGAGGAGAGAGTCACACAGAGAAGGGGGGACAAAAACCAAGGAGAATGAGACACCAAGAGGACCACAGAGGCAGCAAAACACATTAGAAAGAGACCCAAATCACATACCCGTGTGCGCATGCGAACACACACGGACGAGAAAGAGAACCTTTGGGAAAGACTCTAAAAGGCGAGAGTGTGATTGGAGGCACCCACCCTGGGAGTGAGAAAAACACACACACACACACACACACACACACACAGCCCTGACACAAACCCTGACAGAGATGGAGGGAGACAGATACAAGTCAGACAGATGGAGGGGAAACATGGAGTGCAGGGCAGAGAGGGAAAAAAAGACACAGCAAGGCAGAAAAAAGATAGGGAGAGATTAACACACACACAATTTTCGATGGGGAGAGGCAGCGGAGGAGCCACAGATGCCCGAGCAACGGAGCTGGAGCTCGCACCTTCCCCTCCCGCTCCGTCCACCACCACCTGATTCTGCTCACAGCAGCCTGAAATGTAAGCCCCGAGTGGAGAAGTTAATTCTCCCAAGTCCAACTGCCAAGACGCGCTCTGCATTCCGCCCGCGTGCCCTTAACGACACAGAGGCAGAGGGGGGTTGCATCTGCACCTAGCACGGGTTTCTTCTCCTCTTGTCTTAGCTTTGAACCAGATGCACGGATGGAAGGAGACACACCTGCCCAGCATTTGATCATCAAGCCCACGCCCAGAGCCACTTGAGCAGCTATCGCTGAGCCATGAGTGGCTGGAGGTGGACACAACCCGTAGCCCCTCAAATGCCCAAAGGATGCCCACCAGGGACAAGATGCAGCCCCTGCACTAGGGACCCCCACATGGGAGGCAGACAGTCCTGGGTCCACATGTCCCTTGCTGCCTCCTGCCTGTGATGAGTCCCCCGACCTCTCTAAGCCTCCACGTTCACCTCTGTGAAATGGGATCCTCACATTCCTGCAGCAGGTAAGCTGAGTTGTAGGACAGTTGCTGACTCCTCTTCAAGGGTGAAAGGAAATGAAAAGAAAATGGTCTCATCCCAGGGAAGGCCCCAGACCTCATCCCCGGGAGGTCTGCCTGCCTGGCATTTTACAAGGCAGTGGGCCTCTCGGAGGCAGGAAGCCGAGGTCAAAAGTACATCAGACATCCCTCTGAAGGCCAGTTCTCTCTTTGCCACTATAGTGGCACCGGAGAAAGGATTGGAAAGGCAGTGCTAATTTAATTTGCCAGAATGAATAAAGATAAGACAGTGACTTAGGGTGATGAAGTGCTGGGAGCCTATAATTCACATGCCTGATAGTCCACGTTGGAGCTGATTAAGCCAGAACAGCCTCGGTTTATTGTCTGTTGCTGAGGAAGGCTGGCTTCCCCGGCTGGGCAGTGGTCGTGAGAGGCTTGTAAATGGGCAAATGAGTTTAAGGGGAGGAAGGAGCAGAGATCTGTGGGTCCTTCTTATGCCCATGGCCACCAGGATATGGGGGGGAACTCTCAGATCATTCATTCATGATCGCTCAGCATTCATTCATGATCATTTCACCAAGCAGCCCCCTGGACTGGAGTGCAGCATAGGTGGACGGTGTTTTGGGGTCCATCATTAAATCCAAAGAACATCTGGACAGGACGGATCAGGAATACCTGGGCACCGGGATTAGCTGTGTCCACGAGGGCACGTGCCTCACTGCACATGGAAATTTGTGTCATTGGTGAAACAGGAGCGCATTCTCGATGCCCATGGGCAGGGCTTGTTGGTGTGGGGACACCTAGATACACACAGGGCTCATCCATCAGCACGTGCGGAGCCCTGACATGCTCCACTGCTTACTAGCTGTGTGAGCTGGGGGGAGGTTATTACTCCTCTAAGTCCCATTTGCTTTGTCAGTAGAGTAAGGATAGTCATAGGACCCACTTTACAGAGCTCCAGTGAGGACCAAGAGAGTACCTGAAGGAGCCCAGCTCAGCACCCGGCCCATGGGAAGGGCTCTGTGATCATGAGTGATAATCCATGTTGATTCATGATCACGTAAATTCTCCTTCCTGGGTGCACGTGAAAGGTGGGCGCACTGGGCTGGTTCATGCACTTCGTGAGAGTTGCACTTAGGGCCACATGGGAGACCTTCCTGTCACGTCCCAGGAGCTCTTCCTTCCTCCTTTGTGGCTGAGACAGTGAGGGCTTGGTGCCTGGCTGGGAGGGAGGGAAAGAAGGTGGAAAGACAGCCGCTCCTCCAAGGCCAGGAAATGTGGACTTTATGGGCAGCAGGCAGCCTGCTTTGCTGGAACTGAAGGCAATTTGCAGTGACACAAAAGTGCATTAGAGAGAGAGGGCTGGGAGCCCCAGCAATGGGAGGCTGGAGGCTGGAAAAGAAGGGGTTGAAACTGTCCCGGGGAAGAGCAATTTAACTGCAACCAAAGCACGAACACATCTGCCAGGGACGGGGTTTCCATTCACATGGAATGAAAGACCCACGATGCAGGTGCCTTGCCTGGCTGACGAGGCAGGGAAAGGAAATCCCCACAGAGGCCGGCTGGGTTTTCATTTCATTTGTTTCGTGGTCTGAAGTAGGAACCACTGGACATTCCCGTAATGCCTTGTGCTTGGAGCTGGGGTGAGAATTGGTGTGAAGACTCTTGGGGCTGAGGATGGAGTGGAGAGGGCAGAGCTGAGTCGCAGTCAATGGCAGGAGGGGAGAAGCGGCAGCTGCAAGCCAGGGGAGCCTGGACCTCAGGCCTCTCTCGGGTTCTCTCGTGGGCTCCCTGAACTCCCAGGGGCCCAGGCCGTCCTGGATTATGGAAATGTAGTGGAACCCCTCAGCCAGGACTCCGGGGCTGAGAGAGAATAGGAAGGCCCCTTGAGTTAACACAGCCATCTAACCTTATAGTCAGAGACACTGAGGTCTAGGGCAGCAAGAGACAAAGGGCCGGGGGAGTTACTGTCCAAGCTCACATGGTAAGTCAGGGTCTAAGCTGGGCACAACCCCAGGCAGCCCGCAAAGAACAAATAAACTCTTTCCCTCCCACCACCTTTTCCCTGACCAGGGCATCGCACCTCTGGACAACATGGTAGCCCAGGTTCAACTCTGAAGAAGCTGTGTGTGGCCACTGCAGCCGAGCGCGCTGTCTCCGGAGGCACCAGTTAAAGCCCACGCTGCCTGGAAGGACTGAGCAGGCCCCTCTCCCATCAGCCCAGCATCAGGGACCCCTCTCAGACCAGGCAGAGATGCTGCAGTGGCGGAGGGTGAGCCCGGCAGGGGGCCTGGACGCAGAGCAAGCCCAGGAGGGGGCTGGGCAGCAGCACCAGGGTGAGGGCAGGGAGCCTGAGTGCTGGTGGGCACAGGAGGGCAAAATGGGCCAGGGTGCCCAGGAAATGCTGTGTCTCAGGGGCCACCCTCTGCAGGGAAGAGCCCCTGGGTATGGAGCAAGTGGAGGTAATTGGACCCTGCTCCAAGCACACAGCTTCATGGCCCTGGGCAGCCAGTGACCTCACTGCTCTGAGCCAGGAATGGAGATAAGAATGCCCCCTCCCAGGACTGCAGTGGGCAGTGAGATAACCTTAACCAGGTAACATGCTCAGCCCAGCGCCTGATAGACAGGCTCCCTCCCCAACCCCCAGCCAGGACACCCCAGGGGTCAGGATTGTGGGCTCCCCAGTCCCACATCTGGGAACTGTGTCCTGCTTCACTGCCTCTGCCTGTGTGACCCAGGGCAAGTCCCTCTTCTTCCCTGAGCCTCAGTTTCTTCTATGAAATGAGGATCACAATAGCACCTCCCACCGAGTCTTGGCTATTCCTTGTGAAGTGTCCGACACAGGCACAGAAGACTCACCTGCTCAGAGGCAGCTGGCGCCAGCCCAAGCTGGGGGTCTAGAGGGACATTTTAGACAGTGAAGTCTGGACCCATAGGAGGGGTGGTCATCATTCCCACCACTCTCATTCACTCCGCACGTCCCTTCCAGAGTCTCACATGGGGATCTGTCCCAGTCCATTTCCTGTGGCTGAAACAGAACGCTGCAGGCTGGGTAATTTATCCACAATAGAGGTTTATTTGGTTCATGATTCTGGAGGCTGGAGAGTCCAAGATCGCGGGGCCGCACTAGGTGAGGGTCTTTTTGCTGTGTCGTAACATGGCATAGGGCATCGCATGGTGAGAGAGTGCACGAGAGAGGGCAAGAAGGGGCTTGCCTGGTTTTTATAGCAAACCCACTTCCACCATAACAACATGAACTCATTCACATTAATCCATGAATCACTTAAAGGTCCCCCTTCTCCACATTGTTGCATGAGGGATTAAGTTTCCAACACAAGGAACTTTGGGAAACACGCTCGAGCCGCAGCACTGTCCTCGGCTGCCCTTCTCCCGCCCTCGCCATCTTGGGCCTCTCTGTCGGGCTTTGACAGAGCTGGTCTGGCCTGACCTCAGTCTGCAGAAACAGATTCTCTATATACATGAAAACTGTTCATTTACTTTGAGAATCCCACAGAAAACGTTCTTCTCCTCCACCTGTCCTCCTCCGCCTGTTAAGGATGGGACCCCGGCATGCTAGCTCTCTTCACTTCTGCCTTTATGAGCAAATATGTGATAAGAGGCTCATCGCCGACTCTGACAAAATGCAGCATGTCCTTTCAAGCCACATTATGTTAAAAGCAGAATTTCCTTTCTACTAGCCGATAACCTTTTCTGTTTCTTTTCTTTTAAATGAGAGCATCTCTTGTTCATTCTTGTGGAAGATCTGTTAAGGGAGATAAATCGAGAAAAGTCATGAACTCCTGGAAAGATACAGCTCTTTAAAGAGAATTCATTTGCAGCATGAAATCTCCGAGTGAGTGTGTAAACCATGGAGTCATTACAATGTGATGGAATTGCATTGCTTTGAATTGAATTGTGGCTCTGTCTCTAAGTACCTGCTCCTATCTCTGTTTCAAGCAGTGATACTCAGAGAAGCGTGCAGACCTGGCTGGGTCTGTCAGCCCTGCCTTGGACCTGTATAGTAATCAGGTCAACTCCCACCTGTGCCCTCTCACCTGGACAGGGGGGAGACCGAGGGAGGCCTCAATTCTGAATGCTCCCCTAATTCCCCGTCTGCTTGAGCCCAGACCCTACTCTGGCCAGCTCTGTCCTTAGTAAGGTGACCAACCATTTCTAGTTGGCAAGGACCGAGGGCATTCCTAGTAAGAGGCACTTCCAGTGCTGAAACCAGGGAAATCCCAGGCCACGAGGGTGAGTTGGTCACCCTATTCCTTGGGGCTCCTGACAGTATCACCAGTGAGCCAAGACCTGTGAGAAGAGGCAGGCGAGGCCACCATGCCCTGCCCGGAGGGGCCAGCATGGTGCTGGTGTTCGCTGATGTGCACGGGAGAAGATCCAGGCTCTTTAGGGAGGTGTGGCCGGCAAAGGTGACAGAGCCTCCCAGCTGGGTGCATGGGGCTCTGTCCTCTTTCTGCATGGTCTCATTTACTCCTCACAGCCAGTGTCAGGTGACAACACTGAGGCTCAGAGCGGAGGCACCGCAGTGACTCATACCAGTCGTCACAGTGCGGTGGCATCGTTCTGCTTTGAATTGAACTGTAGCTCTGTCTCCAAGCACCGCTTCTGCATGTGCATCCCATCTCTGGCTCCCACACCAGGGAGCCTCCAGAGCTCAGTGGAGCCACAGGAGCCCGTGCTATGTGCAGGGGCTGAGGCAGGAGCTGGCAGGTGCTGGGTGAGTGGAGCAAGGTCCTAGTCACTCCGCTCAGCCCTCTAGTGCCCAGCACAGATCTTGGCACGGACAACAGGGGTGCCTTGCAGTGTGCACCTGCTGAAGGGGCATGGGTGGGGAAGGGGAGGCCCCTCCTCCTCGGCCAGTCTCTATAGGTCCCAGACGCCCTCACTGTCTCCAGCCACACAGAGGCTTCAGCTCCCCACTCGGGCCTGCTTGGAGTTTGACAAGCACCAAGCGTTTCAGTTCAAAATTCACAGAATCGCCACATCCAAAAGGGCCCTTTATCTCGGCTCCGGCCGTGAGCCTGCTGTGGCAGGCCCAGTGTGTGGCACGCACAGCTGCAGCCAGCCCTGTGCACTACCCCAAGAGAATGTTATCTCTGCCCACCTCGCTTCTTCCCTTCTCCGGCCCTCAGAGGGGAACGTTATCTTCGTGAGACGTCTCTGAAGTCGTGGGGGCTGCGGAATCAGGAGAGGCGAGAGTGGAGAGGATCTGGAAAGATAGATTCATCTGTATAATGAAGGGGAGGGAGCAGGGGACGCTGCGAAGAGGGGAGGAGCAGAGGAAAGAGCCGGCAAGCACTTTGTCAGGGGACAGTTTGCAGATGTGGCTTCCTGAAGGGCTCTACAGCTTTCCATGGTGAGTGTGGAGGCTTCAGGAGATGCTACAAGGGCGATAAGGCAGATATTAAAGGTTATAAGCCCTTAATTTTCCTTAATAAAAGCTGAAATTCCTCCCCAGGTTATTTCGGGCTGCTGGACTGTTTCTTCCCATTGTCCGCCGTGTTGAAACAGGGCCTCCTGAGGCTGCAGTGGCAGCGAGTTGCCCTGTTCTGTGCTGCTTCAAAAGGGCTGGGGTGGGTTCACACGCGGCCCTGTGCCAGAAACATCGTGGGCACCCAAGTAACAAATAAGCAGCTGTCCTACAGGGACAATCGACTTCACACTGACAGAGTGCCATCGTGAGGGTCAGGCGACCGTCGGGTCAGTGGCGATCACCATCGCACAGATGAGGAGACAGGCTCAGAGTGGGGAGGAGACTGGTCCCTTGACTTCCTAGGTCACTTTAGGGAAGGAGCTTCACCTTCTCATCTTCCAGGAAGGAAGTAGGAGAACAGGAACCGAAGGAGTGCGAGGGGCCAGGAGCTGCCAGGAGCCCGCGTACATAAGATTGCATCCTCAGGACCTCCCCCGGAGTCGGTATTGTTCTCTACATTTTACAGACAAGGAAACTGCTACCCAGAAAGGCTTAGAGACGACTGACGTCACACCGCAAGTGTGTGGCAGGGCCAGATTCAAACACAGGTCCCTCTGAATCTCTCTACCCCTCGCAGGCTACTTCAGGGCCTGGCATCCCCACGTGGTTGGGGTAGAAGCTGGGGCAGAGGTTTGAGGATAGCTCTGGCTGCTTGCTATGCATTCTCAGGCCCACAGGCAAATAAGAGACTTCAGAAAGCTGGGCGTCAGGGGTGGCCTTAGGAGCCCTGTGACTGTGGTCGGGAAGGGAGAGCACAGGACTGGGCAGCAAGAAGACATGAGGCTTGGGAGAGTCGGCTCACGGCTGGGGAGGGTGCACAGGCTGGCCCTGGCCACAGGATGGGCTCGGGAGCAGGGGCTGGATCCCGTGAGGTGGGTCCACGGAACCAGGCAGGTTCCCAGACCCAGAGGAGGCGAGGTCAGGGAGAGGTTCACAGGCAGAAATAGCTAAGTCCAGGCTCCTGACCAGCCTCCAGCTTCCATGTGGGCCCGCCCTCACCAGTCATGGTCCTCCCAGAGGCCAGAGGAAATCTGTAAACAGGTAAAACACAACCATTCCATTCGGCTCAGCTCCCAGCCCTCCACAGCTTCCAGTCTTACTCAAGGGAAAATCCAAATCTGCTGGAGCAGCCCGCAAGCCCCTTCCCCATCTGTCCCCTCTGACCTGTCCTCCTCCTTCTTCCCTACTCACCAAGCTACAGCCATACTGATTTCCTGCTGTTCCTCAAAGAAGTGAAGGCTGTTCCTCAAAGAAGTGAAGGCAGGTCTTCCTCAAAGACCTGGCTGATGTCTGTGCCTCTGTATGGGCTGGGAGCTGAGGGCACTGGGAGCCTGGGAAGGGTTTCCAGCTCTGAGGAACCCAGCCAGCTTTGTGCTGCTGAGGGGCATTCTGCAGTGGACTGGAGGATGGGCTGGAGGGGATGAGCTTGAGGGCAGAGAGGGTGCTCAGCGTGCAGAGCTGGGGCATGAGGTGGGCTCAGCTGAAGGACCAGAGAGGTAACGAATGGTCAGGATGGGCCCCAGGTCAGGTGGGGAGAAGCAGCCAGGCTAGTGGTTTGGATGTGGAAATATCTGAACTGCAGAACAAGCCTCCTTTCAACCCCCAATTAACATGGGGGTCTCCGCAGCTAGGCAGAGGTGGATTGGCAGGTGAGGCCGAGGCTGTGGGGTCTGGGAGCTGGGATGGATGGAGAGTCAGCCAAGACATTACCATAGGCGTGTGAGAAAGAAACATTCTGTCAAGCAGCACAGAGAAATCCAACAGAGTTCAGAAGTTTCCTCCCACCAGCAAGCTGAAGGGGAAACACATTTGTTTCCATGACCCATTAGTGTTTTTCAGGAGACAATGTGATTGTTTTTGCACTAGAAAGTCATGAATGGAAAATTCCACCTGCCAAGACAGCCAGTTCCTCCCCCAGGCACTAAAGGATAAAGAAAGCTTCTGTCTCCAGCTTCCTGGTAACTGGAGTTCCACCACGGGAGCCCCCGTCCTATGGCTTGGGGCTTTGTCATTTGTTAAAATGCAAACAACATCACTGAAGTCATGTCTTCGACACAAACATTTTCATTAATTCAACAAATATTTATTGAGCTCTTGCTCTAAATCAGGCAGTACCTGGAGGCTGAGAACAGAGAAATTAATTAAGACTTGTCCAGAACGAAGCCTTCAAGGAACTGGCAAGCTCTGTGTGTTTTGGGAGTGGAGGGGGTGCCGTAAGAAAACTTGACCATATGGTGTTGCAAAATGGTGGTGGGAATAAGGTGCCAAGGGGACCCCCAGCAGAAGTGACTCATTTCACACTTGCAGAAGGCGAGGCTTCAGCTGGGATCTGGAGGATGAGGGGTGGGGAGCGGGGTGGGGCTGAGAATCCCAGGCGGAGGGCACCATTAGAATAATGAACAGAGTCATGAAGCAGCATGAGGGTGCGTGGCCTGGGTCAGAGCCTGAAGCCCTGGGCCAAATGACACCTGGGCAGACCTACCTCTGCAGGCCTGGGTCAGATGAGCCAGTAAATTCCTACCTTTCTTTAAGCCGATCTGTTGTCAGCTTTCACCTGAAAGTCCCTAAGGGGTCCAGGGCGTTTCTAGAGGACAGAGTTTGATAGAGCTGGAAAAGGAGCAGTGAGTAGGTGCCTGGAACCCCCATGTGCAAGGGTTGGTCAAGCCCCTTTTGATTCTGTCTCCATCTACACTTCTTATCAGGAGAAAAGATCTTGCCCTGGAAAATGTCTCTTGATCCCTGATGTTGGCCTGGCACCTGCATAGCAAGTCCTGGTCGGGCAGCCTGGGTGTCAGGAGCACTGGCTTCTGTCCCAACCCTGCCCACTGCCTAGCTATGGGGCCTGGGCTGAGTTACACCCACTCTCTGAGCCTAGATTTGTGATTCATCCATCAGCCATAGACTGTGAAGTCTCTGAGGGAAGAGGCAATCTCCAGCCTATTCGTGTGGCCCCCAAAGCTGGGACAGTCTTGCCACAGAGCAGGTGTGAATAGGGCTGTTGACCAATCCGTGTGGGAGCTGCACCTTCCTGCTCTAACCTCCTAGGATCAGGGCCATGTGTGATACTGACAGTGACAGCTGCAGTTCCCTCTGTCCACCCTGAGAGCCTCCTGGAGACCTCAACCCCAGGACAGAGCAGGAGGAAATCTTGCAAGAAGAAATTTCCTATTCAGGCTGCACTGCAGAGGCCTCAGTTCGCACACAGCATCTATCTCTGTTGAAGGCTCGCTGAGAGATTGTAGGGTGAGAAAAATTCCCCCCAAAAGCTCAACCCTTTACTCTCCAGCTGCAGCCAACCTGGACAGCCAAGGTCAGGAACTCTCCTCAGTTTTCGCATTGCGGGCAACGATGAGGGGACCACGCATGGGGACAAGACTCAAAGAATAAAATAAACCCATGGCGTTCAGCCCAGGTTTGTCCTTAAAACCAGCAGAGCCAGTTCCCCGCCCTGCGGTGTGGTGTGGCCTGCACCTCTGAGTGCTCAGAGGGTAGGGATATGTGCTTGTATTCACAGGCAGAAGCAGGGAGGGCAGAGGTGGGAGCATCCACCTTCTCCCCTTGGGAGGGCACTGGAGGGGGGTGAGGGGCCCGAAGTCTGAGCTGGTGATCTCAGGCCCACGCTTGATTCTTGTAGAAGTCAGATGCGTCTCGTGGAGCAGATAGCATGCAGAAGGCAGGAGCCTGGAGTAGGGTACAGTAGCCTTGGGAGGGTTTAGGGTTAGGAAGAGAGATTCTATCACTCATGCCTTCATTTATTCCCTCCCTAGGATCACAAGCAAAGGGGGTTACAGTTGTTCTTGAGGAAGGTAGATCATAAACAGGGAATTACACAAAATATTTTATGGCCCAATTGTAATAACGTCCATGAAGGGAAGCCAATTTCAGATGATTGAAAGATGTTAGTGAGAGAAAGAGAGTAATTGACACTTACTTTATATACATCTTAACCCTTACAACCAGTCAGCAAGGCATGTGCTATCAGAGGAAGCTGAGCCTCAGAGAAGGTTGGCAACTGGCGCAAAGCCATGCATCTTACAAGTGGTAGTGTTGAGGTCCTGGACAAGCTAGGTCTGTCCCCAGAGCCAGTGCCCCTGGGACCACGCAGGAGTTCCTCCCAGGGAGAAGGAGGAGAAGGCAAGGCTACCATGGAGCAGTCAGCACAGCATCCCCACAGGACCAGACCTGGAGAAACTGACCGGCTTGGTCCAGGAGTGTTATTCTACACAAGGACCAGTCTGGAGCTGGATTTAGTTTCTAGAAGAATATTTCTAGCTCAGCAGCCCCAAAGTTTCAGAAGATGGGCATGTCAGGGGGAACTCTGCTTTCTGACTGCGAACAGTCTTGCTGCTCACTCAGAGACCTGTCCACAGAGGTAGGAAAGTCAGGGATCTGCTTCTCCAAAAAACGGGCTGAGCCTCACATGGCCAAATCCCAGAATGGCTTTCAAGGAAGAGAACGCAAGTGTGTTTGTATCCTGCCTCTGTCTCTTACTGGCTGTGTGATCTCAGGCAAATGACATCATTTTATTTTCATATGTAAATATGAATATTTTCATATGTATATTTTCATATGTAAAGTAGATTTTACATTTTATATGTAAATTTTCATATGTATATTTTCATATGTAAAATAGATTTACTCATAATAACATACAGGGCCTACTCTCAACATATGTGGATTTCCTTTCTCTTTTACTGTCAACTAGATCCCATAGAGTATGGTTTTCCCATCTCTGCCCCTCCATTGTGACCCCCTAGAAGCCCCCACCCATGCTAGTCACAGCAATGAGCTGAATCCAGATGAAATGAAGCCAACTGGAGAGTGGTGAGGGTTTCCATGGTGATGAGCATGTAACTGGTTGTCCTGGGAACCCTCCTGGATGCTCTTAGAGAGATGATAGGCTCACTCTCAGTGTGGACCAGAGGATCCAAATGACCTCCTTGGTGTGGGACTCACCACAGGAGGTTTATTTTATTCTTTGAGTCTACAGCAGAGGTGGGGAGACAGGACAAGGCCCAGACAAGGAAGGCATCAACTTAGGGTGATGGCTGAGGCTTGTGTTCAGACAATCAGAGGAGACAGGCCTTCCATTCCAGCTCCATGCCCACTTTAAGGATGGGGATGCTGAGGCCCACTGGGGAAAGGGACCTTACCCCAACCAGCTCCCTGTCAGGGCAGAACTGACACCAGAGGCTGCATTTCTTCCCTGACCACTGCACCCTCCTAGGGGTGGGCCCATATCCCAGCTGATGATATTAAGCTCCCATTTCTGAGTGCTTTCTAGGTGCCCAGCCTTGCACTGGACATTTTGTGACCATTTGCTTATGTGATCCTCTAATAACTCTGCAGGAAGATTGTATTATTATCATCTGGTGAAACTGGAGACAGTTAGAGGTCTGTGATGGGAGGTGGATAATGAGTCATTGGCATAGAAGTGGGGTCTGGAGACAAAGCTTGTGGTCCCACCACGTATCTTAATGGACAGGGTGTCAGGAGCTCAGGGACTTTACAGAGCTCATCTCATCAATGTTCAACCAGTCTCCAAAAGGGGACATTGTTCTTTCCATTTTGCAGGTTAGGAAACTGAGGCTCAAGGCATTTAGGCATGAATACTCAAGGTCACACAGCACTCACAGCACTGATAACCATGCTGAAGACTGCTTGGGTGCTTACCTGCAGCCAGGCTCTCTTCCAAGCGTGATTTGTGCGTGCTAAGCTCAGACCTCACAACCACCTAATGAGGGAGAGACGACAGTGATTCCCACTTTACAGAGGAGGAAACACAAGCACAGAGAGGTTAATCGACTTGCCAAGGTCACAGAGCTTGTCAATGGCAGAGCCAAGAATCAACCCCAGGCCACC
This sequence comes from Aotus nancymaae, assembly GCF_030222135.1. Taxonomy (NCBI): domain Eukaryota; kingdom Metazoa; phylum Chordata; class Mammalia; order Primates; family Aotidae; genus Aotus; species Aotus nancymaae. The sequence goes on from NW_026988467.1 coordinate 26,986,072, forward strand.
TAATGCCAGAGCCTATGCTGTAACCCGGGGCTGCAGCTGCCTCACAAGCTGATAAATGACAGAGTTTGAACCAAGCCCCAGGCAGCCTGGTTCCAGAGCTCACGCCCTGTCCATTACCCAAGACCAGAGATTGAGGCAAGAGACTCAGGCCAGGGCACCAGCTAGGGTTGGATGGGCTGTGGTTGGCAATTCTTCAAACTCCACTCAGACTTGAGAGGAGGATCTGCTGCAGAGGAGGCCCAAAGGAGAGGCCTGCACCCAGAGCTGGTCCTCCAGCACCCCCAGGGCAGGGACCATGCCTGCATCTGCTGAGAGTGTGAGCTTATACAGACACCTGGTCTGCAGTCAGTGGGGCCAGAATCTTCCTAGTGCCTTGTTAAAATACAGATTCAGGCCAGGCGTGGTGGCTCACGCCTGTAATCCCAGCATTTTGGGAGGTCAAGGCAAGTGGATCACGAAGTCAGGAGTTCAAGACCAGCCTGGCCAAGATGGCGAAATGCTGTCTCTACTGAAACTACAAAATTAGCCAGGTACAGTGGCAGGTGCCATAATCCCAACTACTCGGGGGGCTGAGGCAGGAGAATCTCTTGAACCCAGGTGGCAGAGGTTTCAGGGAGCTGAGATGGCTCCACTGCACTGCAGACTGAGCAACAGAGTGAGACTCCATCTCAAAAAGTAATAATAATAATAATACAGATTCATACCAGAGCAAGGAATTAGTTTCTCCTGAGGTGGGGGTCAGAAATTTGGACTTTGGAAAGCCCTGCGGGTAATTCTGAAGAAAAAATCAGACCCCAGCTGATACAGTTTGGCTGTGTCCCCACCCAAATCTCATCTTCAATAGTTCCTCCCATAATTCCCTCGTGTTGTGGGAGGGACTGGGTGGACGATAATTGAATCATGAGGTCAGTTTCTCCCATACTGTTCTCATGGTAATGAATAGGTCTCACAAGATCTGATGGGGTTTTTTTCTTTTTTCTTCTTTTTTTTTTTTTTTTGAGGGGGACAGAGTCTTGCTCTGTCACCCAGGCTCCAGGCTAGAATGCAGTGGTGCCATTTTGGCTCACTGCAACCTCCATCTTCCAGGTCCAAGCAATTCTTCTGCCTCAGCCTCCCGAGTAGCTGGGATTACAGGCACCCACCCCATCAGGTAATTTTTGTATTTTTAGTACAGATCGGGTTTCACCATCTTGGGCAGGTTGGTCTCTAACTCCTGACCTCTTGATCCACCCACCTCAGCCTCCCAAAGTGCTGGGATTACAGGCATGAGCCACTGCACCTGGCTGCTATGATGGTTTTATAAGCGGTTTCCCTTTTCTCTTGGCTCTCATTCTTCTCTTGCCTGCCACCATGTGAGATGTGCCTTTCATCTTCTGCCATGATCGTGAGGCCTCCCCAGCCATGTGGAACTGTGAGTCCAGTAAACCTCTTTTTCTCTATAAATTACCAGTCTCAGGTATGTCTTTATCAGCAGCGTGAAAGTGGACTAATACACCAGCTGTCCTCTGGGAACCAGTATCCGGAGTCTGACTTGGACAGTCTGAGGTGTCAGACACTAAAGGTAATAGAAACATTGATCACAGCAACATAGTTCCCCTGTCCAGAATTTGGCCTGTCCTCCTGTGTGTCTTCTCTCCTCAGCCCTCACAGTGATCCTTAAGTGAAGGGACTCTCACAATCCCATTTTATAGATGAGGAAACTGAGACCCCAAGTCACCCAGCTGATGAGTGCAGCCACTGGGATTCACACTGAGCCTGGCTCGGGTTTCTCCCTCCATCCCTATCTGCAGGAGGTTCAGAAGACAGAGGGTGAGGAAGGCAGTGGGGCTGGTGGGGGCGGGGGGAGCTGGCTCCTGCGGGGGCTTCCACCCAGATAATTGTCTGCCAAAACTCAGGAAACAGCCTTTGCCTCAGCTTTTCTGTTCATTCCCAAGTGGGAATTTAACTTTCAGAAAGATCTAATAGCCTAGAAGAAGATTTGTACATGAAGAAGCAGCTTTTCCTCAAGGTTAGTGTAAGCATGGCTGAGGGAGCAGAAGAGATTTATAAGAAATTCTGCCAGGCCTGAAATAAACACAAAAAGCTCAGGCTGAATAGAAGACACACAGGAGATGCTGGCCAGATATCCTCTGGGCACGGGGCCTTGGAAGGTGCCCAGGCCTCCCCTCTCCATCCAGCTGAGGCCTAGACCCCCTCCACTTACACACCTCTAGCAGTGAAATCATCATTACTCCAGGGGCAGTTCCCTCCGTTAGTCCAAACTAATAAGGAGAAGGTGCTGATCCTCTGATAATTTCTCTTCATTGAGGAAATGGGGTGGGGCAAGGAACAAGCCATAGAATTTGGAACCACCCATCCCAGCACCCCAAGAATTATGTGATGAGTGACTTGAAGCAAGGCACCTCACTGGGCCTCAGGTTCACTTCTTTTTAAAGTAAACAAGGATTAGTGAGAAGACAGAGGGAGGCAGCACATATAAAGGGTGCAGGATGGTGTCTGGCACATAGTAGGTGCTCAATAAATGTGAGTTCCTTTCTACCAGCCTGAGAGGACTGTGTAGACATTTATGCCTTGTCTGTGGAATGGTGACTAATGTAGGGTTGCTTGACCAGGGGTATGTAACTTGTATGTGAGTGCATGTGAGTGTGCATGTGTGTGTATGTGTGTGAGTGTATATAAATGTGTGTGTGAGAGAGAGAATGTGTGTAGGAGTGGAAGGCATGATACAGTTATACTCCTAAAACAAAAGACAGGTTAACAAGAGAAAAGCATAGAATATTTATTTAATCAAAGTCTTACATAACACAGGAGCCTTTGGAAATGAAGACCCCACCACCCAGGGGAAATGGTCTATTTTTATGCCTAAGATAGTTGAAGACGGGCAGCTGTGTAGAAACATGATTGAACAAAAGGGTGTGAGGCAATGGGAATAGACTGAGGGAGGAAACCCAGCAAGTCCTGTCTGTTCAGATTCCTCTTGGGGCCAGGCGTCTGAGGCGGGTGGATCACCTGAGGTCAGGATTTTGAGACCAGCCTGGCCAACATGGTTAAACCTCCGTCTCTACTTAAAAAAATATATATACAAAAATTAGGCAGGCCTGTAATCCTAGCTACTCAGGAGGCTGAGACAGAACAATCGCTTGAACTCGGGAGGCAGAGGTTGCAGGGAGCCAAGGTCATGCCACTGTGCCCCAGCCTGAGAGACAGAGGATTGCATCTCAAAAAAAAAAGAGAAAGAGAGAGATTCCTCTTGGCCTCTCCATGTAGGTTGGCTTCCCCCATAACCTGGGTATGAGGCAGGACCCTCTTCAAGGGAGAACAGAGAGAGTGGCCCATCTACTTTTTATGGCTAGCTTTGCGGGAGAGGAGTTCTAGTTTTAATGACCCTCCTTGGGGAAGAGGAATTCTGGTATCTATGACTTAGATTCACTCTGCAGAAGAGGGGCAGGAGCTAGGAAGATAGGAGGTCAGAAAGACTCTGCTTTTGAGACCTCTCATCTCCTTTAATTCAAAGTCCTCAGCATGCCAAAGCACCATACTTTGGAGTGTCATGTTCTGAGCCCCAGCACGTGCTGTGGGGGCGGGGTGTGTGTGCATGAGTGTTTATGCTGTGTATGCATATGTGTGTTTGAGATCTGAGGATGAGACTTGGAGCAAAGAGATGAAGTGGTGGATGGTGATATGTGGAAGCTAGTCTGAGGTCTACTCAGAGAAGACCAGGTGCTGTGCAATCCCTGGGGAAATCTTAGCCGTGATTGTTTTAATATGAAATAAAGGGCATTTTTTCCTGAACTTGTAGTAAAGTTAACATCCAAGAAGATGTCCCCATCTGACACTTTAATTCCTTATCCCCCTGGGGAATACATAGCAGTGAGCCATGGAGCAGACACAAAGCATCTTCCCAGGTGTCATCTTTCCCAAGATGACAGAAACACCCATTACTTAATATTTAAAACACCATGGATAAATCATGCAGGGAGAAATGTGCACAGATTTGAAGTACTAAATTGAAACACCCCAAAAAGAAGCGTGCCAGTGGCTGGCTGCTTCAGCTCCTGCTCTAGGCACCCTGGGGATACAGAAGCTCCACCTTGATATAAGAGGTGCATAGTGGATTCCTTTTGGAATCCTTGGATTTCAGGAAATGAGTGTCAGAGAAGGACACGCAGCAGGGCCACAATTTGCTCTCATTGGGGTTTTAGAAAACTGTCTCTGCCACTAGAAGTGGAGAAACCTGGAGGTCTGCAAGGAACCTTTGTAATAATACAGGTGAGGGGTGAGCAGAGCCTTGAAGCAGGGCCGAGCAAAGGGAAAAGAAGAGAGGGGACTGGACAGATATGTGGGAAAACTGCTCTTGGACTCTGGACTTGGGAGTGGGAAAATGTGGGACATGGGGAGGGAGGAATTCAGTCTGACTGGGGATTTAACCCTCGATGCTCACTTGAGTGGTCTCAGAATCGCAGGAAGATGGGCAAGTGTCCATTCTGCAGGTGGGGGTAACAAAAGTGTGGAAGGCCCCAACTGTTGTAAGCCACCAATCCTTTATTCAACTAGGACAACTATATTGTTGAAATAGAAAGGGGAACACTATTCAATTCATTCCGTGGGGACAGTATCTTTCTGATACGAAAACTAGAAAAAGAGCTAATATGTAAATAAAACTGTAGAATAATATTCTTTACAAATATAGATGCAAAAATCCTCAACAAAACACTAACAAACTGAATGTGAATAAGATTATACACAATAAGCCAGTAAGATTTATCCCAAGAATGCAAATTTGGCTTAATATATGAAAAGCAGGGTGATGTCACCAAAATGGCAGAGTAGAAGCAATCTGGCTTCATTCTCCTCCACAGAAAACCAAAACAAGCATCCCGTGCCAAGATTACAACCATGTTCCAAAACTCAAATATGAGACTGAGACAATCCCTTGGGCCACAGAAAGACTAAAAAACCTGAGCAGATGGTAAAAGAAATGAACTTCTCTATCCACAACACCTCTCCTCAATCTGCCAGTCCCCATGTATGGAAAATTCCTCCTGTACTCACAGTTTTTACACTGGAAAAAGAGAGTTCAAGATCAATAGCCAGCTTTCCCACCATCTTGGGTTCCCTTTCAGGAAAGCCATTCTTGCCACAACCCATGGGAAGCAATCAGAAGGGCCTGTAGGGAGAAAAACCACTGAGGGCAGCCAGAGACAAAGGCAGGAGGCAAAACCAGCAACCCTACCTGAAAAGCTCTGCTCTTTATCTCAGCCAAAGGAAAAGTCAAATCATAGTGGCTGTTCAACAGCACCACATTGTAGGAGACAGGTTTCATGGGTCTTCTTGGTATAAACTGACTTTCCCACATAGCTGGGGCATCCCCTTTGGAACTGTCCTTTCCAAACAGCTGGGTATCCCCTTTGAGACATGCTTCCCCCCATTTGGGATCAGCAGTGCTCTGAATATTTGCAAGAACTGAGGCAATCCTGGGTGTAAGGCACCATCTAGTGCCAAAAAGGAGGAAGAGATCAAAGATTAAGAGACCTCAATAGGCAATTGCAGAGAACATCTAAGCAAACATGCCCTATACCCTAGAAGGACAAAAACAAGCCAGACAGCAAAGACTGGAATAAATAATTCTTCAATGCAGTCATAGGCATAGTCCACAAGAAACAACAGCAAACACGGAACTATGACCTCCCCAAATGGACAAAGCAGGGAGTCAGTAACCAACCCTAACAGGATAGTAATGTGTGAGGTCTCAGATTGAGAATTCAAAACACAGTTCTAAGGAAACTCAGTGAATCTCAAGATAACACAGAAAAGTAGCGCAGGAATTTATCAGAGAAATTTAACAAAGAGATTGAAATAATATTTTTTAAAAAACAGAAATCCTAGAACTGAGAAATACATTTGCTGACCTGAAAAACTCATTAAAAGGCTCTCAACAGCAGAATTGATCAAGCAGAAGAGAGAATCAGTGAGCTCAAAGATGGGTTATTTGAAAATACACTGTAAGGTTTGGGGGGTGTATCCAAGATGGCCAAATTGGAACAGCTCTGCAGTGCAGTTCCCAGCAAGAACAACGCAGAGGGTGAGTGAACACCACATTTCCAAATGAGTTATTACTGCCCACAGACCAGGAGATTCCTGGGCTGAAAAGCACCACGAGTTTCCAGCATGGCTGTTTCAGCTGGCATATCGGGTCTCTGCACAAAAACTCATACAAATCTGGGCAGCAATTTCAACTGGAGCCTGGAAGGCCTGGGAGACAGACCTGCCCATTCAACTGAAAAAAAGGGGGCTGAATCAGGGAGCCAGGTGATCTGGCTTGGCAGGTCCCACCCCCACAAAGATCAGCAATCTGAAACACTCTGAATTGAGAGTTTCACAACAAGTGCAGCTGGACGTGGGATGGTCCAGCTCTGTTGGGGGAAGGGTGTTTGCCATTACTGAGGCAGTCTGCCACTATCAGGGCAGTCCCAGTCCACCATTACTGAGGCAGTCGACCATTACAGAGGCAGACCGCAATTACCGAGGCAGTTCTAACTATACCTCTATAAACAAAACCGTAAGGAGATTCACACAGCAGCTGGGCAGAGCCCACAGCAGCTCAGCAACACCTCTGCTGGCAGATTGTGACTAGGCTACCTCCTCGCTGGGCAGGGCAGCTCTGAAAAAAGGCAGCAGCATGTCAGGAATTTATAATAAAAGTCCCACCTTCCCAGGACAGAGCACCTGGGGAAAAAGGTGGTTATGAGTTCCCTTGCAGCAGACTTAAACTTAACTGCCCAGCAGCTCCAAACAGAACAACAGAGCTCACAGCTCAGCACTTGAGCTCCTATAAGCGACGGACTGTCTCCTCAAGCAGCTCCCTGACCCCTGCATATCCAAAGAGTCACCTCATAAAGGAGAGCTCAGGCTGACATATGGCAGGTATCCTTCTGGGACAAGGATAACAGAAGAAACTGGCAGCAACCCTTAGTGTTCTGCAGCCACCACAGGTGATCAGTTTGTAATAACAAACTTCTCTGAGCTAAAAGAACATGTTCTAACCCAATGCAAAGAAACTAAGAACCTTGAAAAAAGGTTTGATGAAATGCTAATGAGAATAAACGGCTTAGAGAAGAATATAAATGACTTAATGGAGCTGAAAAACACAACATGAGAACTTCGCGAAGCCTACACAAGTTTCAATAGCCAAATCAACCAAGCAGACGAAAGGATATCAGAGATTGAAGATCAACTCAATGAAATAAAACAAGAAGGCAAGATTAGAGAAAAAAGAGTGAAAAGAAATGAACAAAGCCTCCAAGAAATATGGTATTATGTGAAAAGACCTAATCTACATTTGATAGGTGTACCTGAATGTGATGGAGAGAATGAATCCAAGCTGGAAAACACTCTTCAGGATATTATCCAGGAAAACTTCCCCAACCTAGTAAGGCAGGCCAATATTCAAGTCCAGGAAATACAGAGAACACCACAAAGATATTCCTCAAGAAGAGCAACCCCAAGGCACATTAGCATCAGATTCATCAGGGTTGAAATGAAGGAAAAAATGCTAAGGGCAGCCAGAGAAAAAGGTCAGGTTACCCACAAAGGGAAGCCCATCAGACTCACAGTGGATCTCTCAGCAGAAACCCTACAAGCCAGAAGAGAGTGGGGGCCAATATTCAACATCCTTAAAGAAAAGAACTTTCAACCTAGAATTTCATATCCAGCCAAACTTCATAAGCAAAGGAGAAAGAAAATCCTTTATGAACAAGCAATTGCTGAGAGATTTTGTCACCACCAGGCCTGCCTTACAAGACCTACTGAAAGAAGCACTAAACATAGAAAGGAACAACCAGTACCAACCACTCCAAAAACGTACCAAATGGTAAAAAGCATCAACACAATGAGGAAACTGCATCAACTAATGGGCAAAACAACCAGCTAGCATCAAAATGGCATGATCAAATTCACACATAACAATATTAACCTTAAATGTAAATGGGCTAAATGCCCCAATCAAAAGACACAGACAGGAAAATTGGATAAAAAGTCAAAAACCATCTGAGAGCTATATGCAGGAAACCCATCTCACATGCAAGGATCAATTCTGCTGTTGAGAGCCTTTCATGAATTTTTATCCATCTCTTCCAGGTTTACTGGTTTATGTGCATAGAGTTGTTTGTAGTAATCTCTGATGGTAGTTTGTATTTCTGTGGAATCTGTGGTGATATCCCCTTTATCGTTTTTTATTGCATCTATTTGATTCTTCTCTTTTCTTTTTTATTATTCTGGCTAGCGGTCTATTTTGTTGATCTTTTCAAAAAAAAAACCAGCTCCTAGATTTATTGATTTTTTTGAATGGTTTTCTGAGCCTCTATCTCCTTCAGTTCTGCTCTGATCTTAGTTACTTCATATCTTCTGCTAGCTTTTGTATTTTTTTGATCTTCCTCCTCTAGCTCTTTCAATTTTGATGATAGGGTGTCAATTTTAGATCTTTCCTTGCTTCTTATGTGGGCATTTATTGCTATAAACTTTCCTCTAGACTCTGCTTTAAATGTGTCCCAGAGATTCTGGTACATTGTGTCTTCATTCTCATTGGTTTTGAAGAACATCTTTATTTCTGCCTTCATTTTATTGTTTATCTAGTCAACATTCAAGAGCCAGTTGTTCAGTTTCCATGAAGTTGTACAGTTCTGAGTTAGTTTCTTAATCCTGAGTTCTAATTTGATTGCACTGCGGTCTGAGAGACTGTTTGTTATGATTTTTGTTATTTTGCATTTGCTGAGGAGTGATTTACTTCCAATTATGTGGTCAGTTTTAGAGTAGGTGTGATGTGGTGCTGAGAAGAATGTATATTGTGTGGATTTGGGGTGGAGAGTTCTATATATGTCTATTAGGTTTGCTTGGTCCAGATCTGAGTTCAAGTCCTGGATATCTTTGTTAATTTTCTGTCTCATTGATCTGTCTAATATTGACAGTGGAGTGTTAAAGTCTCCTACTATTTTTGTTGTGTGGAAGTCTAAGTCTCTTTGTAGGTCATTAAGAACTTGCTTTATGTATCTGGGTGCTTCTATATTGGGTGTGTATATATTTAGGATCGTTAGCTCTTTTTGTTTCATTGATCCTTTTACCATTATGTAATGCCCTTCTTTGTCTCTTTTGATCTTTGTTGGTTTAAAGTCTATTTTATCAGAGACTAGAATTGCAACTCCTGCTTTTTTTCTCTCTCTCCATTTGCTTGGTAAATCTTCCCCCATCCCTTTATTTTGAGCCTATACTGGCAAACCAATTGCAACAGCACATCAAAAAGCTTATCCATCATGATCAAGTAGGCTTCATCCAGGGATGCAAGGCTGGTCCAACATATGCAAGTCTATAAATGTAATCCACCACGTAAACAGAGCCAAAGGCAAAAAACACGTGATTATCTCAATAGATGCAGAGAAGACCTTCAACAAAATTCAACAGCCCTTCATGCTAAAAAAACTCTCAATAATCTGGGTATTCACAGCTTTCCCAACACCATTTATTAAATGGGGAATCCTTTCCCCATTGCTTGTTTCTGTCATGTTTGTCAAAGATCAGATGGTTGTAGATGCGTGGCATTACTTCTGAGACCTCTGTTCTGTTCCATTGGTCTATATCTCTACTTTGGTACCAGTACCATTCTGTTTTGATTACTGTAGCCTTGTTGTATAATTTGAAGTCAGGTAGCATGATGTCTCCAGCTTTGTTTTTTTGTTTTGTTTTGTTTTGTTTTGTTTGCTTAGGGTTGTCTTGGCTGTGTGGGCTGTTTTTTGGTTCCATATGAAGTTTAAGATAGTTTCTTCCAATTCTGTGAAGAAAGTCAATGGTAGCTTGATGGGGATAGCATTGAATCTAGAAATTACTTTGGGCAGTATGGCCGTTTTCATGATATTGATTCTTCCTAACCATGAGCATGGAATATGTTTCTATCTGTTTGTGTCCTCTCTTATTTCCTTGAGCAGTGGTCTGTAATTCTCCTTGAAGAGGTTCTTCACATCCCTTGTTAGTTGTATTCCTAGGTATTTTATTCTCTTTGTAGCAATTGTGAATGGGAGTTCACTCATGATTTGGCTCTCTGTTTGTCTGTTATTGGTGTATAGGAGTGTTTGTGATTTTTGCACATTGATTTTGTATCCTGAGACTTTGCTGAAGTTGCTTATCAGCTTAAGGAGATTTTGGGCTGAGACAATGGGGTCTTCTAAATATACAATCATGTGATCTACAAATAGAGACAATTTGACTTCCTCTTTTCCTAATTGAATACCCTTTATTTCTTTTCCTTGCCTGATTGCCCTGGCCAGAACTTCCAATGCTATGCTGAATAGGAGTGGTGGAAGAAGGCATCCTTGTCTTGTGCCAGTTTTCAAAGGGAATGCTTCCAGTTTTTGCCCATTCAGTATGATATTGGCTATGTGTTTGTCATAAATAGCTCTAATTATTTTGAGATACGTTCCATTGATACCTAGTTTATTGAGAGTTTTTAGCACGAAGGGCTTTTGAATTTTGTGGAAGTCCCTCTCTGCATCTACTGATATAATCATGTGGTTTTTGTCATTGGTTCTGTTTATGTGATGGATTACATTTATATTTGGGTATGTTGAACAAGCCTTGCATCCTAGGGATGAAGCCAACTTGATCGTGATGGATAAGCTTTTTGATGTGCTGTTGGATTTGGTTTGCCAGTATTTTATTAAGGATTTTCACATCAATGTTCATCATGGATATTGGCTTGAAATTTCCTTTTTTAGTTGTGTCTCTGCCAGGTTTTGGTATCAGGATGATGTTGGTCTCATAAAATGAGTTAGGGAGGATTATCTCTTTTCGTATTGTTTGTAGTACTTTCAGAAGAAATGGTACAAGCTTTTCCTTGTACCTCTGGTAGAATTTGGCTGTGAATCCTTCTGGTCCTGGACTTTTTTGGTTGGTAGGCTATTAATTGCTGCCTCAGTTTCAGACCTTGTTATTTGTCTATTCAGAGATTCAACTTCTTTCTGGTTTAGTCTTGGGAGGGTGTAAGTGTCCAGGAATTTGTCCATTTCTTCTATATTTACTGGTTTATTTGCATAGAGGTATTTGTACCAATCTCTGATGGTAGTTTGTATTTCTGTGGGATTGGTGATGATATCCCCTTTATCATTTTTTATTGCAAGACAGATCAATGAGCCAGAAAATTAACAAGGATATCCAGGACTTGAACTCAGATCTGGACCAAGCAGACCTAATAGTCATCTACAGAACTCTCTACCCCAGATCCACAGAATATACATTCGTCTCAGCACCACATCACACTTACTCTAAAATTGACCACTTAATTGGAAGTAAATCACTCTTTAGCAAATTGCAAAAGAATGGAAATCATAAAACAGTATCTCAGACCACAGTGCAATCAAGTTAGAACTCAGGATTAAGAAACTCACTCAAAACCACACAAGTACATGTAAACTGAAAAACCTGCTCCTGAATGACTACTGGATAAATAATGAAATGAAGGCAGAAATAAAGATATTCTTCGAAACCAATGAGAATGAAGACACAATGTACCAGAATCTCTGGGATACTTTTAAAGCAGTGTCTAGAGGGAAATTTATAGCAGTAAATGCCCACATGAGAAGCTAGGAAAGTTCTAAAATTGGCACCCTAACACCCTAACATCACAATGAAAAGAACTAGATGAGCAAGATCAAACAAATTCAAAAGCTAGCAGAAGACAAGAAATAACTAAGATCAGAGCAGAACTGAAGGAGATAGAGACACAAAAAAATCCTTCAAAAAAATCAATAAATTCAGGAGCTGTTTTTTTTAAAAAGATCAGCAAAATAGATAGACCACTAGCCAGACTAATAAAAAAGAGATAAAAATACATTTAAAAATAACTAAGAATGCCTACAAAATATAGGCAATAACCTCAAAAGAGCAAATTTAGGAGTAATTAGCATGAAAGAGGGAGTTGAGGAAAAGCAAGGAGTAGAGAGCTTATTCAAAGAAATAATTTAAAAAATTTTTCAAACCTAGAAAAAGATATAAATATCCAGGTATATAGAGGTCAGAGATTACCAAATTCATTTAATCCAAATAAGACCACCCCAAGGCATATAACAATTAAACTCTCAAAGGTCAGGGACAAAGAGAGGATTCTAAAACCAGCAAGAGAAAAGAAGCAAATAACATAAAGGAGAGGAGCTCGGTTTAGTCTGTCAACAGACTTTTCAGGAGAAACCATACAGGTCAGAAGGAGTGGGATGATACATTTAATGCACTGAAGGAAAAAAAAACTGTCAACTGAAAATATTGTGCCCAGCAAAGCTTTCCTTTATACGTGAAAAAGAAATAAAGTATTTCTCAGATAAATGAAAACTCAGGGAATTCATTACCACTAGATTAATTTTACAAGAATTCTAAAGGGAGTTCTTCAAACTGAAAGAAAAAGACACTAATGTGCAAGAAGAAAATATTTGAAGGTATAAAATTCACTGGGAAAAATAAATACAGAGACAAATTCAGAATAATCTAATACTGTAATTGTGGTGTATAATCTACTCATATATCTAGTATGAAAACTAAAAGATAAATGTATCAAAAATAACTATAACTATAGCAACTTGTTAAAAGATAGGCAATATAAAAAGATGCAAATTGAAACAACAAAAAGTCAAAATGTGGGGAGATAGAGTCACCATGTAGAGTTTTTAAGTTTTTCCTTTTTTTGTTTCTTATCTTTGTAATCAAAGCTAAGTTATCATCTGTTTAAAGTAACTTGTTTTGTCTATAAGATGTTTTTTGTAAGCCCCATGGTAACCACAAAGCATAAACTTACAATAAATACACTAAAAATAAAAAGCAATGAATTAAAACATACTACCAGAAAAAAAAAATCATTTAACCACAAAGAAAGGGGTTATTATACAAAACAATCAAAAAAAAAGTAACAAAATGACAATAACAAGTCCTTACCTATCAATAATAACAATGAATGCAAATAGACTAAATTCTTCAATTAAAAGACATAGAGCAACTTAATAAATAAAAAAATAAGGCCCAACTATATGCTGCCTTCAAAAAACTCACTTCACCTATAAAGACACATGTAGACTGAAAATAAAGGGATGGAGAAGAAATTTTTGCAGCAGAAACCAAGAAAGACCAGGTATAGCTGCACTTATATAAGATGAAATAGACTTCAAGTCAATGACTATAAAAAGAGACAAAGTCACTATAAAATGATAAATGTGTCCATTTACAAAGAGGATGTAACAATTGTAAATATAAATGTACCCAATACCAAAGTACTCAAACACATAGAGTAAACATTAATAAACCGAAGGGAGAGATAGACCTCAATACAATAATAGTTGGGGTATACCTACTATTATTCAACACCTCAGTCTCAATACTGGACAGATCATCCAAACAGAAAATCAACAAAGGAGCATCAGAGTTAAACTACACTCTAGACCAGATGGACCTAACTGACATTTACAGAACATTTTATCTGACTGCTACAGAATAGACATTCTTCTCATCAACACATGGCACATTTTCCAGGACAGACCATATGTCAGACCACAAAACAAGTCCGAACAAATTCACAAAAGTAGAAATCATATCAAGTATCTTTTCTGACTATAATGAAATTAAACCAGAAATCAAGAGCAAAAGAAACTTGGAAACTACGCAAATACGTGAAAATTAAACAACATGGTCCTGAATGATAAATGGGTCAACGAAGAAATATAGAAGAAAATTTAAAAATTTTTGAAACAAATGAAAATGGAAACACAACATCCCAAAATCTATGTGATATAGCAACAGCAGTACTAAGCAGGAAGTTTACAGCAATAAAAAAAGAAATAAAAAAGCAGGATCATTTCAAGTAAACAATCTAATGATGCACTTCAAGAAACTAGAAAAGTGAGAACAAGCCAAACCCAAAATTAATAGAAGAAAAGAAATAATAAAGATCCAAGCAGAAATAAATAAAATTGAGACAAAGAGTACCAAAAGATTTTATCTTTTTTAGAAAAGATAAAATCTTTTTGAAAAGAAAAGCATTTAGCTAGACTAAGAAAGGAGAAGACACAAATAAAATCAGAAATGAAAAGGCAAACCAACTGATACTACAGAAATACAAGGGATCGTTGGAGACTAACATAAACAACTGTAAGTTAAAAATGGGAAAACCTGGAAGAAATGAATGAATTTCTGGACACATACAACCTACCAAGATTAAACCTGAACAGATGAATAATGAGTAACAAGATCAAAACAATAGTAAAATGTCTCTCATCGAAGAAAGCCCAGGACCTGATGGCTCACTGCTGAATTCTACCAAATGTTTGATGAAGAGCTAATACCAATTCTACTCAAACCATTCCAAAAAACTGAAGAGGATGCAATACTTCCAAACTCATTCTACAAGGCTAACATTATCCTGATGATAAAACTGGACAAGGATACAACAAAAAAGAAAACAACAGGCCAAAACATCTGATGAACAGAGATGAAAAGTCCTCAACAAATATTAGCAAACTGAATTCAACAACTCATTAAAAAGATTATTTACCGTGCTCAAGGGAATTCATCCCTGGGATGCAGGTATGGTTCAACATATGCAAATCAATAAATGTGATACATCATCTTAATAGAATAAACGACACAAACCACACAATTATTTCAATAGATGCTGAGAAAGCAATTGACAAAATTCAACATCCCTTTATGACAAAACCTCTCAACAAACTGAATATAGAAGGAACATGCCTCCAAATAATAAAGGCTAGCCCACAGCTAACATCATAGGGAACAGGGAAAAATTGAAAGCCTTCCCTCTAAGATCTGGAACAAGACAATGATGCACACTTCTACTACTTTTACTCAACATAGTATTGGAAGTCCTAGGCAGATCAGGTAGGCAAGAGAAAGAAATAAAGGGCATCCAAATTGGAAAGGAAGAAGTCAACTTATACTTGTTCACAGAAGACATGATATTATGTTTAGTAAAATCCTAAAGATTCCACCAAAAAACTGTTAGAACTGATAAATCAAGTAAAGTTACAAGATAAAAATTAGTAGCATTTATGTATGCCAACAGCAAACAATCTGAAAAAGAATTCATGAAAGCAATTCCATTTACAGTAGCTAGAAAAAAAAAACCTAGAAATAAATTTAACAAAGAAATGAAAGATCTTTACAAGGAAAATTAAAAAACACTGACGAAAGAAATTCATTATTGAGGATGAAAAACATGAAATATATCCCTTGCTCATGAATTGAAAGGATTAATTGTTAAAATGTCAATACTACCCAAAGTGATCTACAAACTCAATGCAATCAAAATACCAATGACATTCTTCACAGAAATAGAAAAAAATTACTAACATATGTATAGAACCACAAAAGACTCTAAATAACCAAAGCAATCCTAAATGAAAAGAACAAAGCTGGAAGCATCACCTACCTGACTTCCAAATATACTACAAAACCATAGTAACCTAAACAGCATGGTACTGGCATGAAAACAGACACGTAAGACTGATGGAACAAAATAGAGAACCCAGAAATAAATATATGCATTTATAGCCAACTCATTTTTGACAAAGGCATCGAGAATATACATTGAAGCAAGGACAGTCTCTTCAATAAATGGTGATAGGAAAACTAGATATGCAGAAGAATGAATCTAGATGCCTACCTCTCACCACATGCAAAAATCAGCTCAAAATGGATTAAAGACTTAAATATAAGATCTGAAACTATGAAACTACAAGAAGAAAACATTGGGGAAATGCTTTAGGACAATTTGGGCAAAGATTTTTTTGGATAAGACCTTAAAAACACAGGCAGCAAAAGCGAAAATAGACAAATGAGATTCCATCAGGCTAAAAAGCTTATATACAGCAAAGGGAACAATCAACAAAGTCAAGAGACAACCTACAAAGTAGGAGAAAATATTTGCAAACTGTCCATCCAACAAGGGGTTAATAACCAGAAGACATAAGGAACTCAAACAACTCAACAGCAATAAAAAATAAAATAAAATAATCCAATTTTATTTATTTATTTTATTGCATTTCAGGTTTTGGGGTACATGTGAAAAACATGCAAGATTGTTGCATAGGTGCATAAGTGGCAGTGTGATTTGCTGCCTTCCTCCCCTTCACCTATATATGGCATTTCTCCCCATGCTATCTCTCCCCAACTCCCCACCCCCCGCTGTCCCCCCCACTCCCCCCAACAGACCCCAGTGTATAGTGCTCCCCTCCCTGTGTCCATGTGTTCCCATTGTTCAACACCCGTCTATGAGTGAGAACATGCGATGTTTGATTTTGTGTTTTAGTGTCAGTTTGCTGAGAATGATGGTTTCCAGGTTCATCCATGTCCCTACAAAGGACGTGAACTCATCGTTTTTGATGGCTGCATAATATTCCATGCTGTATATGTGCCACATTTTTCCTGTCCAGTCTATCATCGATGGGCATTTGGGTTGGTTCCAGGTCTTTGCTCTTGTAAACTGTGCTACAATGAACATTCGTGTGCATGTGTCCTTATAGTAGAACGATTTATAATCCTTTGGATATATACCCAGTAATGGGATTGCTGGGTCAAATGGAATTTCTATTTCTAGGTCCTTGAGGAATCGCCACACTGTCTTCCACAATGGTTGAACTAATTTACACTCCCACCAACAATGTAAAAGTGTTCCTATTTCTCCACATCCTCTCCAGCATCTGTTGTCTCCAGATTTTTTAATGATCGCCATTCTAACTGGCGTGAGATGGTATCTCAATGTAGTTTTGATTTGCATTTCTCTAATGACCAGTGATGATGAGCATTTTTTCATATGCTTGTTGGCCTCATGTATGTCTTCTTTTGTAAAGTATCTGTTCATATCCTTCGCCCATTTTTGAATGGGCTTGTTTGTTTTTTTCTTGTAAATCTGTTTTAGTTTGTTGTAAATTCTGGATAGCAGCCCTTTGTCAGATGGGTAGGCCTTTGTGTATCCTTGCATGTGAGATGGGTTTCCTGGATACAGCACACTGATGGGTTTTGGCCTTTTATCCAATTTGCCAGTCTGTGTCTTTTGATTGGGGCATTTAGTCCATTTATGTTTAGGGTTAATATTGTTATGTGTGAATTTGATCCTGCCATTTTGATGCTAAAATAATCCAATTTTAAAATGGGCAAAAGATATAAATGAAGATTTCTCAAAAGAAGACATACAAATGGTCAACAGGTATAAGAAAAAAAATGGTCAGTATTGCTAGTTGTCAGGGAAATGCAAATCAAAACCACAGTAAAATATCGTCTCACCCCAGCTAAAATGATTTTTATCAAAAAGACAAGTAACAGATGCTGGTGAGGATTCAGAGAAAGGAGAATGTTTGTACACTATTGCTGAGACTATAAATTAGTACAGCCACTAAGGAAAACAGTATAGAAATTCCTCTAAAAACTAAAAACAGAACTACTTTGTAATACACATAATCCCACTACTAGGTATTTATCCAAAAGAAAGAAAATTGATATATCAAAGAGATACCTGCTCTCTTGTGTTTACTAAAGCATTATTCACAATAGTCAAGATATGAAATCAACCTAAATATCTATCATTGGATGAATGAATAAGGAAACTGTGGCACATATACACAATGGAATATTATTCAGCCATAAAAAGAATGAAATCCTGTCATTTCCAGCAACATGGATGGAATTGGAGACCACTAATATTAAGTGAAATTAGCCAGGTGCAAAGACAAATACTGCATGTTCTCACTCACATGCAGTGAGAGCATGTGAGAGCAGATAAGTGGTTTTCATGGAGGTAGAGAGTAGATTGGTGGTTACCAGTGGCTGGGAAGGGTAAGTGGGGTGAAGACAAAAAAGAGGGGATCTGTTAATGGATATGAAAATGGAGTTCAATAGAAGGAATAAGGCTTAGTGTTCTATAGTATAGTGGGGCAACTATAGTTAACAATAATTTGTTGTATAGTTCAAAATTGCTAAAGAAGAGAAATTAGAATGTTCCTAACATAAAGACGGGTTGAATGTTTGGGGTGATGAATGTCCCCATTGCCCTGGCTCAGTCATTACACATTGTATGTATGTATCAAAATACCACATATATCCCCAAAATACGTATAACTATTATGTATCAATAAAATGTATATACAATGTATGTGTGTATATGTGTTTGTGTGTGTGTGTGTGTATGTGTGTGTGTAACCAAGAGAAACCTAAGTATAGATCACCACTAATTTTATTGTGGTATCCTGAATGAGATCCAGGGACATTAGGTAAAAACAGGAAATCTGAATAAAGTATGAATTGATTAACAATAATGTATCAATAGTGTTCTATTAAGGATAAGAAATGTATCACAATATTTTTAAATGTTAATAATAGAAGAAAGTGGGTATAGGGTTTAATGGGAACTCTCTATACCAACTTTGAAACTTTTTCCTATAAGTCTAAAACTGTTCCACCAATAAAATTCATTACAATTTTTAAAATTATAAAAATACAATAAAATGGACAGATAATATTGTAAAAGTCAATCCATAGGATATATCAATTAGTAGAATAAAGGGCAAAAACCACATTATCATCTCGATAAATGTACAAAGAGCATTTGACAAAATCTACCACCCTTTCATAACAAAAAAAAAAATCAATAAACAATGAATTGAAGGACATTTCCTCAACCTGACAAAGGTCATCTACAAAAACCTCAGTTAACATAATATGTAGTGGTGAAAGACTGAATGCTTTCCCTTGAGATCAGAAGCAAGCCTAGGTATCTACCCTCACTACTTCTTTTCAGCATTGTACTGAAGGTTATAGGCAGGGCAATTAGGCAAGAAAAAGAAGTAAAAAGCATCCAAATGGAAATGGAAAAAAAAATAAAACTACCTCTATTTGCAGATTAGATAATTTTTATATAGAAAACCCTAAGAAATCTATCAAAAATCATTGGCTCTAACAAGCAAATTCCTCAAGGTTGATGGAATACAAGTTCAATACACAACAATCAAATGTATTTCTTTTCTTTTTTTTTTTTTTTGGTGTGTCATGCACTATTTTTTTTTATTTCATTTTAGGTTTAGGGGTACAAATGAAGAACATGCAAGATTGTTGCATAGGTACACACATGGCAGTGTGATTTGCTGCCTTCCTCCCCATCACCGATATCTGGCTATACACTAGCAATGAACAATCTGAAGTGAAATTAGAAATAATTCCATTTTCAATAGCATCAAACAGAATAAAATACTTCAGAATAAATTTAACAAAAGCAGTGCAAAATCTATACTCTGAAACCTACAAAACATTTTGAAATAAATTGAGGAAGATCTAAATAAAGGAAAAGTTTATGGATCAGAAGCCTTAATATTGCTAAGATGGCAATATACCATAAGTTGATCTACAGATTCAATAGAATCCTATCACAATCCAGCTGCTTTTTTTTTTTTTTTTTACAGAAATCGACAAGCTTATCCTAAAATTCACAAGGAAATGCAAAATATCCAGAATACCTAAAACAATCTCGAAAAAGAAGACTGAAGTTGAAAGACTCATACTACAGAGGTACAGAAATCAAAATAATGTGGTTATTGGCACAAGGATAAAGATATAGATCAATGGAATAGAACTGACAGTCAGAAGACAAACCATTACCTTTATGTTCAATAAATTTTCAACAAGGATGCCAAGACAATACAATGAAAGAAATAATAGTCTTTTCATCAAATAGTGCTGGAACAATTAGGCATCCATACACAAAAGAATGAAGTTGTACCCCTATTTCTATTTCACACCATACGCACACACAAAAATACCCAAAATAGATCATAGGCTTCCATGCAAAAGTTAAAGCTATAAAACTCTTCTAAGTAAACACAGGCATAAATTATCACGACCTTGGATTAGGCAATCGTTTTTTAGATGTCACAATAAAGCATAGCAAAAAATGAAAAAGTAGATAAATTGAGCTTCATCAAAATTAAGAACATGTGTGCCTCAAAGAACATCATCAAAAAAGTGAAAATACAACCCACAGAATGGGGTAGAATTTGTACAAATCATATATCTGATAAGTAACTTAAAATATAGAATCTACAAAGAAATCTTATAATTCAACAATAAAAAGACAAGCCACCCAATCTAAAAATGGGCAAAGGATTTGAATAGGCATTTCTCCAAATAATATACGCAAATGGCTAATAAGCACATGAAAAGACGTTCAACATCATTAGACATTAAAGCAATGCAAATCACTTCATCCCTACAAGGACGACTATAAGCAAAAAGGTACACAGCAACAATTGTTAGTGAGGATGTGGAGAAATTAAAACTCTCATACACTGTTGACCAGAATACAAATGGTGCAACCACTGTGGAAGACAGTTTAGCAGTTCCTCAAAAAGTTAAACATAGAGTTACCACATGACCCAACAACTCATTCCTCAGGATATGCTCAGGAGAAACAGAAACTTCCCTTCCATTCAGGAGCCCCAGTCCACAGAAAAAGTTGGGCTGGAGGGAGAGGAGAGTTGGAAGAACAAAAATGGGATGATTATTCCTGTGTGGGTCTCAGGGTACCAGGAAAAGGATTTTTCATGAGTTTAGGACTTTAATACTCCAAAGGGCCTCTTAGGGTTTCTGTGTGGTGTGCGTATGTGTGCGTGTATATGTGTGTGTGTGTGTGTGTGTGTCTACTTCCTTGTGCATGTGAGTTGCTAACTATATACATAATAAGCCATGGCATGTGATGATACAGTCCTCATATAAAACTACCATCTCATAGCTCAGTAGTTCAGGAGGCAAAGTCTGAAACAAACATTCAGTTGGCATTTTATCCCAATTAAAAAATAAAAAATTATTAAAAACATCTCTGAGTTCCCTGTCTCCCCACAGCCCTGTAGCCTTAGCTACTTCAAGGAGGGGTAAGCTCTGGCAGTTTGGAGTGAGAGAACCTGTCCTGGTGGAGACATGACAGTCATTTGATCATGGCTGTTGACATGGTTTGGCTGTGTCCCATGTGAAATCTCAACTTGACTTGTATCTCCCAGAATTCTCACGTGTTGTGGGAGGGACCCATGGGAAGGTAATTGAATCATGGGAATCAGTCTTTCCCATGCTATTCTCATGATAGTGAATAAGTCTCATGAGATCTGATGGGTTTATCAGGGGTGTCTGCTTTTGCTTCTTTCTCATTTTCTCTTGCTGCTACCATGTAAGAAGTGATTTTCGCTTCCCACCATGATTCTGAGGCCTCCCCAGCCATGTGGAACTTTAAGTCCAATTAAACCTCTTTTTCCTTCCAGTCTCAGATATGTCTTTATCAGCAGTGTGAAAACAGACTAATACAGTAAATTGGTACCAGTACAGTGCAGTGTTGCTGAAGAGATATCCAAAAACATGGCAGCAGCTTTGGAACTGGTTAACAGGCAAAAATTAGAACAGTTTGAAAGGCTCAGAAGAAGACAGGAAAATGTGGGAAAATTTGGAACTTCCTAGAGACTTGTCGAATGGCTTTGCCCAAAATGCTGATAGTGACAAGGACAATAAAATTCAGGCTGAGGTGGTCTCAGATGAAGATGAAAAACTTGTTGAGAACTGAAGCAAAGGTGACTCTTGTTAAGTTTTAACAAAGAGACTGGTGGCATTTTGCCCCTGCCCTAGAGATGTGTGGAACTTTGAACTTGATAGAGATGATTTAGGGTACACGGGAGAAGAAAGTTCTAAGCAGCAAAGCATTCAAAAGGAAACTTAGGTACTGTTAAAGGCATTCTATCTTATAAGGGAAGCAGAGCATAAAAGTTTAGAATATTTGCAGCCTGACTATGCAATAGAAAAGAAAATCCAGTTTTCTGGGGAGAAATTCAAGCCGACTGCGAAAATTGCATAAGCAGCAAGGAGCCTAATATTAATCTTCAAGACCATAGGGAAAAATGTCTCCAGGCCATGTCAGAAAACTTCCCAGCAGCCCCTCCCATCCCAGGCCTGGAGGCCCAGGAGGAAAAACTGGTTTTGTGGGCCAGGCCCAGGGTCCCCATGCGGTGTGTAGCCTGGGAACTTGGTGCCCTGTGTCCCAGCAGCTCCAGCTGTGCCTGAAAGGGGCCAATGTACAGCTCAGTCTGCGGCTTCAGAGGGTGGGAGCCCCAAGTCTTGGCAGCTCCCACATGATGTTGAGCCTGCAGGTGCACAGAAGTCAAGAATTGAGGTTTGGGAACCTCTGCTTAGATTTCAGAAAATATATGGAAATACCTGGATGCCCAGGCAAAAGTTTGCTGCAGAGGTGGAGCCCTTATGGAGAACCTCTGCAAGAGCAATGCAGAAGGGAAATGTGGGGTCTGAGCCCCCAAACAGAGTCCCAACTGGGACATCACCGAGTGGAACTGTGAGAAGAGGGCCACCATCCTCCAGACCCCAGAATGGTAGATCCACCAACAGCTTGCACTGTGCACCTGGAAAGCTGCAGACACTCAACACTAGCCCATGAAAGCAGCCAGGAGGGAGTAAGTCACAAGGTTGGAGCTGCTCAAGACCATGGGAACCCACCTCTTGCATCAGTGTGACCTGGATATGAGACATGCAGTCAAAGGAGATCATTTTGGAGCTTTAAAATTTGACTGCCCCACTGGATTTTGGACTTGCATGGGCCCTGTAACCCCTTGGTTTTGGCCAGTTTCTCCCATTCGGAACAGCTGTATTTACCTAATACTTGTACTCCCATTGTATCTAGGAAGTAACTAGCTTCCATTTGATTTTACAGGCTCATAGGCGAAAGGGACTTGCCTTGTCTCAGATGAGACTTCGAACTGTGGACTTCTGGGTTAATGCTGAAATGAGTTAAGAATTTGGTGGACTGTTGGGAAGGCATGATTGGTCTTTAAGTGTGAGGATACGAGAGTTGGAGGGGCCAGGGCTGAATGATATGGTTTGGCTGTGTCCCTATCCGAATCTCAACTTGAAGTCTATCTCCCAGAATTCCCACGTGTTGTGGGTGGAACCCAGGGAGAGGTAATCGAATCATGGGTCATCCCCATGCTATTCTCATGATAGTGAATAAGTCTCACAAGATCTGATGGGTTTATCAGGGGTTTCCACTTTTGCTTCTTTCTCATTTTCTCTTGCCACCACCATACAGGGAGCGCTTTTCACCTCCCACCATGATTCTGAGGCCTCCCCAGCCATGTGGAACTGTAAGTCCAATTAAATCTCTTTGTCTTCCCAGTCTTGGGTATGTCTCTCTCAGCAGCATGAAAACAGATTAATACAGCTCTCCATTCACATTTCTTTTTGATTGATCTACTGGCATGCCTTCAGCTTTTTATTACAATAATTATTATGATCACCACTAGTCAATGAAGTCATGACTGTAATCTCCACTAATATAATTGCAGTTAGACAGATATAAATAATTCCTAGTCCCATTAATATGACAAAAGTAGGTAAATGCAATCTGTCACCTGTATAGTCCAGGAATCTGTTCTTCAGGTCATTGTCAGCTTGGTCGAGGCCCTCTGCTCCTCTCCATGAACAAGCTCATTCATTCACGGTCAGCAGGGTGAAGTAGGTAGCCCCTCCCTGAGGAACACATCACTATAGATCTGCAGTGACTACTCTGGCTTTGCCACTGCACTGCTTGTGAAACAGGCTTAGCGTGTGCCCTTATCAATCTCATAGGAAGACTCTAAACACTTGGCCAATACTATGCATCAATATCAACCCATTTTATGAGTCTGGTGAGACAGGACACTCACACATAAGTTAAGTGAAGCAACTTTATTATTCACGGAAAGGCAGCAAAGGACAAAAGAAGTCTTTGATTAATGGAGAGTCCTCCAAGGCTCAGGAAAATTGCCCAAGGTGGGCAGAGTCTTGCCAGCATGTGCTCCACTCACACTGCAACCAAGAGATCCTGAAAGCAGTTTGCTCTGGGTTTTGTACCCCAGGGAGAATGACTCACTGAGTCACAGCATTGTAGGATATCCTGCTCTAGGAGGGACAGGAACAGAGCCTGGGCTGTTCCTGCCAGTTCCTCCTAATCTCCAGAATGTGCCCCATTCTCAGCACACTGTATAGCTATTCTGAGACCTTCAAGTGAGAAAAGTGGGGAGAGCTGGGTCACCAGCGCCATCCAGGGATTTGTCCTACACTGCTGGCTGCCAAGTTTTGAGAACTTAAACTGAACCTAGTGTGGTGCTAAGTGCCTTGCCAGCCTTACTCTTAGAAAAAGGTGCCATTCTCATCCCCATTTTACAGATGTGAAAACCAGGGTTAGCAGTGTTAGACTTGACCAAAGTCCTGCAAATACTGAGTGATAAGCTAGCTAAGCACACATTTTTCTACTAACACATGGAGCCAGAACTCCTCCTCTCTCCTTTCTTCCTCCTTTTCTTCATCTTTCTCCCTAATCTTTTCCCCACAGCCCAGCACCACCAAGTTTCTGTGGACAAGCATCTTGAGATCTGAGATTCCACATCACCTTCTGCAACAGCAATGGGGGTGTGCTTTCAGAAACACCCCTACATTATGGGAGAAAGGTCAAGGCCTCCAGACTTACAACCCACTCTGAGGCCCCTCCCCTGGCTCGGAGCTGCGTGCCTGGAAGAAGACACGTTGGTTTCTCCTCCACTTCTAGCACTTCACCCGAGGGACCGTCTCCATCCTCATCATCCCGTCGCTGCAGGTGTGTGAGTAAAGACCACGTTGTTCCCAGGTTTACTTTCACACAGTGTGCCAAGGAGTTTCTCCTGGACCTCATGTGATCTCACAGCATCCTGGGAAGTGGAGCATTATGTCACACAGGAAGGCAGGGGCAGTACCAGCATCAGATCCCACACTCTCTCATTCCCAGGCCAGCGCCTGTAACAAAAGGGGAGGCCTATCCTGTGGGTCAGTCAGGAGGTCAGTTGTTTTAGTTTATTTTTCAGCCTGAGTCTCACCTGCCTGCTCTTCAGAGCCGTGGGGAAGGGCGGGGCAGAGCTGTCTGGATTCAGCTCAGGGCCCCAGGTCTGCCACTGGCTCAGTGTGTGTGACCTTGAGTGAGTGCTCCTTTGCCTCAACAGGCCTCAGTTTTCTCATCTGTAAAATGGTCTTTCATGGGACCAGGGCGCTGAGTTTGACTCCCCAGCAATCTGTGCTCAGAGGGTCCCATTTCCCAGGGGCTTCTGGGCTGGACATGGCCACATGGCTCCACAGCAGCCTCTTCACTTCCCCAGCAAGGAGTTTAATTCCTCCTGCTGGAAACCGATCCATGTGTTTGGCCTGAATAAGGTGATTTGTCAAAATTACCATTTCCTGGGGCTGCTCACATTGGAAGCAGCAGGTGGTTCTTCCATGTGCTTCAGAAAGAGCCCCAGAGTCCAGCTGGGACAAATCCATCCCTCCAAAGCGACATCTGCTGGAAGGCAGCACTGAATTATGTTGCATTATAACAGCATTCACTCGGTTCCTGTGACCTTTATTTAGCCAGAGCCAGAATCTCCTGCCGAAGGGCCCACTTCTCTGTCTGGGGACTTTTCCTGGGCTGCACCAGGCAGGCTGCATCATAGCGGGTAGGATGGGGATCAATGGCAGGGTGAGGGGCTCTGGCCCAGGCAGGGGTGGGTGCCCTGATGGAGAGGAGAAGATGGGTTGAGAGGACCACACCATGGGACAATTCACTTCGCAGGGCCGGTCACCCAGCGTGGGTGGCCCTGGAGACTCCTGTCCCCTTCACCAATTCCCTTTCTCACTCGGCAAGCATGTCCTGGCCACTGATATGCCGGGGTGACATGCCAGGTAAAAGGGACACAGAGATGGGGAAGAGCTTGCCTTTACCTCGGGGACTCACAGTCTGGAACAAGAGACAGAAACTCTGCAGCAAGAGACAATAACAAGGCATCAGGGAGCAGGAGGAGGGGGCAGTTAACTCCCTCCAGGGTTAGGGGCCAGGCGTGTGTCTCAGGGTGGCTGCCCCAAAAGCAGGCCCTGAGTCAAGGGCCCCAGTGCTGGTGGTTTATCTGAGAGGGGACCCCAGGAGCACACATGAGGAAACTGAGTGACTGAGGGGAGGCAGGGAGAAGAGTCAGCGATGCGTGTATTAGGAGTGGGTTACGGCCACAGCAGCTGCGGGGCTGTCCTGCTGGGGAGCCTCTGAGGCCTGCGTGGACGATGCCCCCCAGCCACCTTCCTGTGTGGGCACTGACTGCCACCTCCGGAGGCATTAACTCCTCCTGACCCATGTCTGCCCTTGCACTTCCAGGAACAGCGTGTGGATGGGAGGGGAGGAAACAGAAATGGTCTCAGGGACCAGAGGGATTACCTGGGGGAAATTTAAGGGGGTTGGATGCAGAGAAGCCTTGGTTGGTGGACTCGGGTGAGCTCACGCAATAGGAGAGAACTGAGCACACATTGTTTTTACCAACACGTGAAACTTCAGAGATGTGGACGTGGCTGGACCCCTGCAGAGGCAGAGGAAATGGATCCTGGTGGGAAGGTGCCTTCCACCGGGGGAGGGTGGACTCTGCTACTAAATGGCTGAGAACAGGTAGATGTGCTCTTCCACAGAAGGAAGAGAAGGACCTGTGTGGCTCATGGCCTCTACTTCCCAAACAGGGAGAAAGTCAGCTCCCAGCAAATGGCGACTGGTGACTGTGCAGGGGCCATGAAGAGGGCCCAGACCTGAATCAGCCTTTGAAGCGCAGGGCAGTGGGTATGGACCACAGGAAGGTCAGGGGAGGGATGGAGGGTGCTGGTGCCAGACTCAGCATACAGCTTGGCAGAATGTGGTCATTACAGGCAGCCCCTCCCCATCTCAGATCAGAGTAGTGAACGTCAATTGTCACTTTGGTCCCCTGCTGAGCTTGGCAGGACATGGGTGGCACAAAGAGGACACCAGCCAGTATACATGCCATGGTCCTGGGGCAGGACCTCACCGGCTCCCTACCTCCTCCCCTCCTACCTTTTGGTCCTGGGAGAAGTAGGGAGTAGGAGGCACAGAAAAGATCCCACTGGGTGTTAAGGGACTGGCTCTTGAAACGGCCCTGCCGCCCTCTTGCTGAATAATCTTGGGCAAGTGGCTTTCCCTCTCTGGGCCTATTTCCATATCTATTCTTTGGAACAATGATAAGACCTGCCCAGCCAGTTGCACTGGGGTTCCCGTGAAAATGACATAAAGTAATTAAGGTCTTTGGGGATGGAGAAATCCTTTGGAGGCTGGTTCGAGCAGTGCAGAAGTGAGCAGCTATTTATCACAAATTCTCCTCTTCCTCAGTTTTCCCATCTGTAAAATGTGTAGGTTGGAAGCTGAGCTGGGCATGGACCACAGTCACCTGATTCCAAGGCCCAGGAAAGATCCTGGCTCTTTCCATGCCACCAGCCTTGTGACATTTGACATTTTGCGAGGTTCCCTCAGAAAGTGTGGTTAAATCAGAAGTTCCATGATTCCTCAATACTCAACCTCATCCTCATCTCTGCACAAGGATGCAAATGTTCTCTGGATGGGTCCGAAAGAGGCAGAGGTGAGGAGAGAGGCCAAGATGACAGGAGCACAGGGGCACCTGGATCTTTAAAGGACCTTGATGGGGAGGGGTGCTTAGAGTTGACCAGAGGAGAGGGTGAGGGTTAGGGAGGAAGGGGAAGGGGAAGGGAGCCAGGAGCTCAGCAAGGAAAGACACCCAGGGAGGGGACTCTGCCTCCAGCTCTTTTCAAACAGAGAATGCATTAAACCAAGAGAATAAACACAGCCCAAGAGAGCCACATTATTTCACTTTGAAATGAGCAGAAAATGACATTTCTTGTCAGGCTCCCTCTTCCCACCCCAGGGAGAGAGTAGGAGGTGAGCTTAGTCGAGTTTCCTTTTTCTTGAAAGGAGCTCTCAGCTCCTGCGCTCCCGCTGACTCAGGCCACCCTCACGGTGAGAATTCAGCACACTAGTATGACCGGGCAGTGTTTCACACCAGCCCGCTGCCTGCCAGCCCTGAGCCTGGAGAGGCTGTTGATGGTGGGACTTGGTGGAGGTGAGCCCAGCTAGAGCAGGGTTGGGAGCACAGCCTGGCTCAGGGTCGAGAGCAGCCTCAAGCAGCTGCTGTGGTGCAGGCTTTGACTGTTGTTGCTGAGTTTGCATGAGCACTGGGGAAGTCAGTCTCAAGTTCTAGTCCAGAGACTGATTCTTTTCTAGCTCTGACATGAAGAGCTCTATCCTCAGTTCCCTGAGCCTTGGCTTTCTCATCTGTCAAATGGGCTTGGTGATACCCACCTCTCAGGATGCTGAAAAGATTAGGAACGATGTACTAGGGACCATGCACAGCAGTCACTATTGTGATCACCAGGACCAGCCAGGGTGGGGGTGCAGGCCCGTCAGACTGCAGTCAGCCCAGAGGCCCCTGAGCAACGTCAGCCCCATTGTCTGAGGGATGTTGACCCCGATGCTGTCCTACTTAGAATACACTCATAGAAAGCACCTAGTCCCACCTCCTCATGGACAGATCAGGAGACTGAGCCCCAGATGTTTGCTCAGCGCCACACAGCATGGTGGCAGCCAAGCCAGCATTGGAACCCAGCCTCAGGACATCAAGCCATGTGGTCATCCGAGGACTAAAAATGATGTGCTTAAGAGTATAGGCTTTGGAGCCGGGCCAACCCGAGCTCCAGTCCCAGCTCTGCAACTTTCATTCATTCAACAAATACTAATTGAGTTCCTGTCACATGCCAGGCACATGCCCAGTGCAAGGGACACAGGAGGACAAGACCTACATGGCCCTGGCCTCTCGCTGCTCACAGTCTGGCGGGAACAAACACCCAATGAATGGACAAGCTCATCACCCACTTCGAGAAAGCAGTGAGGGACAGACACTGGATGGGTGCTGAAAGAGACAGGGACAGTGGGTGCTGAAGGGTCACTCAGGTCATTCAGTGAGGGCCTCTCAGGGAGGGGACATCTGACCTGGGGACTGAATACCAGGTAGGAGCCAGGTATGCGGGACTGGAGAAGGGCGTCCATGCAAAGAGCTCGGAATGATGGGGGAAGAGAAGAGGCTGGAGTGTGCAGGAGCATGCCGGAGGGACCTGACCAGAGAGGGCGGAGCCAGGGCAGGGGGCCTCAGAGGTCAGGGTCAGGATTGCAGTGCTCATGCGAAGAGGCGGCACTGGAGGGTTGGAGCAGGTGAGTGACAGGGTCTGGCCTGTTTTTTCAAAGGATCATGCTGGTTGCTGCTGTTTGTGTGACCTTGTTGGCTCTCTGATCTGGGGCAAGTTGTTTAAGCTCTCTGAGCCTCAGTATCCTCGTCTGTAAAATGAGGATAATCACAGTACCCACCTCACAGGCATCATTGGAGGCTGACATGTGACAATCTGGAGAGCACTTAGCAATGTGGCTCATGCATTTCAGTGCCAAATCAAGCTTTGCTGTCTCATATCCCTGCATCCAAAGTCCTCACCCTCCACCGCCTGACTTGAACCTGTTGCTCCTGCCTATGCAATGACTCCGTTATTTCTGCACTGCCCTTAGCCATGGGGGTGTTGAGACCAAAGCCCATTACGCTCCTGTCCATCAGAGGTCAGCGGAGGGAGGTCCACGGAGCCCAGGGAGAGAGAATGGCCAGGCCCCGCTCCCAGTGAGGGCATTGCAAGTGGCCTTGGCATCCATCAATGTCACGGCTCCATCTCCTGGGTGCCTGGGATATATAATGTGTCCCAATCGGGGGCCAGCAGAGAGATCGTAGAAGTAATCATTGCTTTCGCTGGCTCCTATGGCCAGATTTATTAGGGCATAAAGAAACAACCTAGCTCCTGCTGGTAACAGGCAGCCGGCCCATCCACGCTTGTAGAAATTCTATTTGCTGGGGCCTGGGTGGGTGGAGGCTTCTACCCACACCTGCTCAGCCTGAGGCCCTGGACAGAACCCGGCTGGACCATTCATCTTCCTGTGCTCCAGGCCACCTTGTCCGAGAGGCCGCCACCTCTGACACATCTCACAGCACTTGGGAAGCAGTGCTTAGGCCACGAATTACCCATCTGGTGTTGTACTGAGGGAGTTCTCAGGCTACTGACCTCAGGGAGGCCACAGAGCAGATCAGTTAAAGGCCCAGGTGTGGGAGTCAACCTGAAGATGGCTTCAAGTCCCCGCTCTGCCATATATTGGCCAGGTGACCTCGGGTGAGTGAACTCACTGCCCTGAGCCTCCATGTCTTATCTCTGAAATGAAGGGGTAGGAATCCCCACTGTAAAGAGCTGCTGTGTGGATTAAGGAAGAGATGAAGGGTGGAGGGCTCGTAACACAGGAATAGGCACTAAACGAAAGGTGGCCATCACCATTTTCATTATCCAGGGGCTTCAGTATTATGGTGTGAGACGCCCTTTATTGAGAGCCAATTATGTCCCCAGGGACTATGCTGGCTCCTTTTAAGTATTTCATCCCTAGACCTCACAACCAATCTTACAGGTGAGTCCTGTTATGTTTATTGTGGGTGCTTAGGGGACTGTGCAAGGTTACCCTGCTGGTGGGGTGTGGAGCTGGGCACAGGACCTTGGCCTGTGGGTTCTGGAGCTGGTGCTCCTCCTAATACACAGCCCACCTCCCTAGCTCCTTCAAGAGGCCACACAAGGCCCCTGGTCAGCCGGGCACGTAGGTCCAGCCTCCCTCCATTCCTCTCTCCCTCTTGCCAACATTGCCCGACCACATCATTCAACCCTTTCCTGGGTGATGGACACATGGGGATAAAACAGATGATCTTCCTGCCCTTGAGGAGCTCAACATCCAAGCTGCTGGTCAATGTGCAGAGCGTGTGGCTGGCTCTTGTCTTGACATTGCCACCCTTTCTGCCAAATTCTGTAACACTTCCCCAAGAAAACGCTTCCGAGGAGCTGTCTGCTATCCCTGGCTCCTAATCCTCTCCCCTCGAGCTCCCACTCCTACCACTCCACCAATGGCTGTACGTCACCTATGACCCTCATATTACCTATGACCTCTGCATCACCTATGACCCCCACATCACCTATGACCTCTGCATCACCTATGACCTCCACATCTCCTGTCACCTCCACATCACCTGTGACCTCTGTATCACTTATGACCTCCACATCACTCTATGACCTCTGCGTCACCTCTGACCTCCATGTCACCTGTGACCTCCACATCAGCTATGACTTCCATATCACCTGTGACCTCTACATTACAGTAACTCCCATGTGCAGGCTCTTCTTGCAATGTGACTTTGACACCCTTACCACGGAGCAGCTGAGTCTATGCACTCTCCCCTTGAATCTAGGCAGGCTCATGATCACAGTGGCAATGATGCTATGTGGCTTCCAAGGCTATGTCATAAAAGACAATATACCTTCCACCTTGCTCTCTTAGGATGTTTGTGCTTAGCATCCACCTCCATGCTACGAGGAAGCCCAAGCAGCCCACGTACAGGCCCAGGTGAAGAGGAAGCAAACACCACAGAACTCACAACTGACAGCAGCACCAACCCGTTAGCTGTGTGAGTGAGCTATCTAGAAAATGATCTGCCATCCCAGGGAACACAGTTGAGCCATGCCTGCCAAGCCCTGATGAATTGCAGAGTGTTGTTTTGTAAGCCTATATTTTGGGATGACTTCTTACACAGCCATAGTCAAAAAAAGGAAGTTCCTGGCTGGCCGTGGGGCCTTAAGACAAGTCACAGCCATACTGAACTTGTTTTCCCACTGCCACGAGGCAGGAAGCAGCAGTGGTCCTGGGGTGCCTGGAGAACTGAGGAGGGAGGCATGGAAGGCCCTTTGCTAGGCCTGCATGTGGTGCATGCTCAGAAAATACTGGTGGCTGGGAAGCTTTCATGATGCTGTCCTGTGTGTGCCTCATCTTCCAACTGCCCCTGCTTTGTCTGAGCACCTCCAGGGCAGAGACCACATCCACTCACCTCCTTGTCTGCAGAGACCAGGACAGGCTGGGCAGGGAGCTGGAGTTAGCAAATGTTTGCTAAGTAAGTGGATGCATGAAGAAGGGGTTAAGGTGTGCGTCAGGGGACGAGAGGTGGCCTCTGAGGCCAAGGGATGGCCCCAGTCCTGTCTCTCACACCCAGAGGCAGATAGGGGTCACCTATCGGCCAGCTAATACAATTTGTTCTTTCATAGAGGAAAGAAAATCTTGAAGCTCCTCACATGGGAGAGGAGAAAGTCACCACCATCTTATCCTCAGTTCAATGCCTGCCTCTGCACACAGCTCATTTACCTGGACCACAGGGCAGTGCTCATTTACCTGGGACACAGGGCAGTGATGACTTACCTAGGACACAGGTCAGAGCTCATTTACCTGGAACACAGCAGTGCTGATTTACCTGGACCACAGGGCGTTGCTCGTCTACCTGGGACACGGGTTTGTGTTGATTTACCTGGGCCACGGGGCCATCAGTGCTCATTTACTTGGGACACAGGGACGTGCTGACTCACCTGGCCACAGGGCGCTGCTGATTTACCTTGGTCATGGAGCAGAGCTGATTTCCCTGGGACATAGGTTTGTGTTTATTTCCCAGGGACATAGGGCAGTGCTGATTTACCTGGGCCACAGGGCAGTGCCCTTTTACTTGGGCCACAGGGCAGTGCCGATTAACCTGGATCACAGGTCGGTGCTGATATATCCGGGTTGCTGTTCAGTGTAGATCTGGCCCCATGGGGCCTCCCTGCCCATGCACTCTGCAGGAGCCCCTGGGTTATACCAGTCTCACACCTGCTAGTGCCCTCTGTGTCTTCTTGGGGAAGGATCTTGTTTTTCAAAATGCCCTTAGACACTTCATCTCCACAAAAGCAGCTAATTTCAACACTCACCATGTCCTGACATGCAAATCTGTGCACATTCTCTCCCTCTCTCTGCTTCTGTTTCTCCCTTCCCCCAATCCAATATGTTAAGCCAATCTGTCCCCTCACAGAGGGACCATTAAGCAATATTTCAACACATATAACCAGACTGCCTGGCCCTCTGGTCTCTGCTCCCAGCAAGGGTGGTCATAAAAGCTGCATACAACCGGCCCTGGTCTGGTTTAATGCTTGTCCAAAAGCTCTGCCTTCCACTATGCCAGTACCAGCTGCCTTCACAGCGGGTGCGTTGTTTTGTCTTTGCAGGGCTGGGCTGTGGAAGGGGGAAGTGGGGAGGCACACAGGCAGTGGACAGAAGCACAGGACTGCTGGGGCTTGGCAGTGTGTCTTGGCCTTGCCACTCATAGCTGGGGACCTGGCTATGGAACTGACCTGGCAGAGTCTCCGTTTCCCCACTGGCAAGGGTGGACAATGACAGTGTCCGGCTCATTTAGGGGATTCTGAGCAAGAGCGCAGGGATCATCAGCACCATGGTCAAGAAATGATGGATCTGGAAATGGAAAAATGACACCTTCTTGTATGGTCCTCATGGCAGCCTGGGAGGCGGGTCTCCTTAGCTCCAGTTTGGCATATAGGGAACCTGATTGTCAGGGAGGTAAACTGTAGAACCCAGAGCACAGTTTGTAGTGAGATGAGATGCTGGGACTTTAGCAGGAGATGTGAAGCCCAAAGCCCAGCTGAACGGCCTGGTGCATCTACGGGTGGCACCTGGCTCCTTGGGTCAGCTGCTGGGAGCTCCTGGCTGCAGTAACATGAGCTCAGCTGCTCACTCAGAGAAAGCTGAAACCATGGCAGAGAGTGGCTCCTCCTCAGGTCATCAGTGGCACCTCAAGGAATGTCAGGGGCCTGGATGCTGGTCCTGGAGCTGTTCCCACCTCCCCAGACACCTTGTGGGAGGGCTGCCCGATCTTGGTGCCTCCATGCACCTGGATGAACTGACCTCCCAGATTCTGCATGGTGGGTTGACCTCCAAAGCCTCCCAGGTCTGGGATTCTCTGAGTTTATCTGTCCTGGGTCTGTTTTGGGCTTCAGGGGGTGGCTGCATCTCTGCTCTGCCATCCGCTTCTGGAAAGGCCCTGAACCTCGGGCCAGCGCCCTCAAATCTGACCAAGCCATGACTCCCTGACTACACTGCTGCTTGCTGGATGTTTCTCTATGACAGCTCATTCCATAGCAAGCCTGGAGCCCGGAATGAGCCTGTGAGTGGTTACCTCTGGACAGTAAACATCTTTGGGGTAATCTGGGTTGGGTCCCTCATCACACCCTCCTCATGGTGCCAAGCCCAGCACAGGCATCCTGTGTCCATAAGACTTTGTGAAATGAATGGAATATTTACAGGGGTCAGAGGTCATTCTCGTTAGCAATGTGGGAGAGAAGGGAAGAGAGAAAAGATAGATCTGGTTTCTGTGCTCAGCTCTGCCTCTGGTTCAAAACACAGCTTTTGGCAAGTTCCTTCCCTTCCCTGACCTCAGTTTCCCCATATGGACCATTACAGGATTAAAGAAGATGGTCAGTGATGTTGGTGGGTCCAAGAGTCTCCTGAGATCTGACTCAATTCACACAGACAGAGGCAAGTATCATGTGATCATTAAACTGTGAACTCTAGGCTGACTCAGCGCTGGTTCTCATCCCTGTCTATTTGGCCCCTTCAAGTCACTGGTTTATCTGAGCCTCTATTACCTTAGCTATAAGTTAGTATGATGACAGTGGAGATTCAGTGAGCAAAGCAAGTAAAGCTCCTCAGGCTGTGCCTAACAGATAGGAAGTACCCAGTAGGTGGCTCTACCTAGTGATAATGATGGGGATAATGATGATGGTGAGGATGATGGTGGTGATGACAGTGAACATGGTGGTGATGATGGAGATGCTGATAGTGAAGATAGTGATGGTGACGTGATGATGATAATGGTGATGTTGTTTGTGAAATGGTGATGATGATGGTGATGCTGGTGGTGAACATGGTGGTGATGATGATGATGATGATAGTGAAGACAGTGATGTTAATAATGAAGATGGTAATGTTTATAGTGATGACAATGGTGATAACAGTGAAGACTGTAGTGGTAATGAAAGTGAAGATGGCGATGTTAGTGATGATAATAATGAGATTGATGATGATGATGATGATGACGATGGAAATCTCTGCCCTTAAAGTCTTACCTCCTGCCAGATTCTCCAGTTGATATGAACACAAAGCTGGGCAGGACCACAGGGATTATTTGTTTAACCCCTTCATTTTAGAGCTGGGGATACAGCCTTGGAGAGGCACAGAGGTATGTCCAACGTCACACATCCAAGTGGGAGCAGACTCAGGATCCTCCCCCAGCCCCATCCTGGTCTCTGCCCTGCTCGGGCTGCCACAGATTCTTCTCTTTCCTCCCAGGCTGCTGCAGCAGCACCTGGCTTTTGGCTTCTCACCTGTCCCAGCAGATTTTAACTATGAGTGTTCATCACTGGATTTTAATTATCCTGGAAGTTCCCCAAACACTTTCCAAGACACATTTTTCTCTATTATTTTCCTTCAGATGAATGAATTTGGAGTCATCTGTCTCTGATAACCAGGAAATGCCACCTCCTGACAGCACCAGTGCCTGCTTACTTCTCAGGGGCTCCTGACCCATTGTTTCCAGAAACAAGGATGTCCCCTGGGTGCAGCCCCCTGTACAGAATGGGGAAACTGAGGCCCAAAGCAGTGGGATCTGCTCAAAGTCACACAGCAGGTCAGCAGCTGAGGCAGAGCCTGAATGGTCTCTGGGCTCCTGGCCCACGATGTCGCCACAGCAACTACTGCATCTGTCCAGCCTCAAGGAGCCTGTGACACCGTTTCCCAATGGAGTCATGAGTCAGGTTCACCTGTTTCTCACCCACGTTCTGCCCTTGAGGGTGGAGACATCTCAGCGTTTCTGTATGGCTCCTCCATGTCCTTCATTCTCATTATTTAAAATAAATAAATAACTTTATTGTTTTAAAATGGCTTATGCTTGTTGTGAAAAATTAAAATGACACCAAAACACAAAGAATCTAAAATCCCAAACACACCAGAGTCAGCATTTTTAACACTGTTAGGGATATTCTATGGCTGGGGTTTCCCTCCACCACTCCCTGCCTACCCCATCTTCCTTGACTCTGCCCTGATCTGGCCCCAGGCCAGCCTGCGTGGACTATACCAGGGGGCTTGCAGTCTGGCTTTCACCGGTGTGATCCAGGGGAGGCTCCAGCAGGAGATCCAAGGGCAAGGGTGGGAGGAGAGGAGGGCCAGGTCTTCCTTTCTTGCTCCTTCCTGCCTCAACTACAGGTCTCAGGCAGCTGCTGTTCCCTGGCTGGGACCACAGTTCCTAGGGCGGCCCCTCCCACACATGGCTCCAGCCCTTACCTGGCTCCAAAACAGCTGTTCCCTCTCCTCATTCCTCCAGCCAAAGGGGTGGCAATGGCTTCCAGGTGTTGCTGCTCTCTGGGTGCCTCACATCCCCCTTCATGTCCCCTCCTGGTCTCTTAGCCCTGCTGTCACCTCCACAAGCAGTCCCTGTGTTAGAGTCTCTGTCTCAACCATCCAGGGTGAATTTTATTTCCTACAAAGGTTCCAACTGATACTTCAGCCCTCTTTTTATAAATATTCATTACTGCAGTTTACCCAAATGGGATTGCACTGAACCTCTTTCCAGGCTAATAAATATCACCTTCACTCTCTATTAGTGGCATTTAAACGTGGTGACCCACGTAAAGTACTTAGAACAGAGCCTGGCTCATGGGAAAGACTCAATCAGTGTTAGCCACATGGGCCTCGCATGGAGCTAGAGGGCAGCATCAGCCTCTCCCCGGCCACGTGACGGACTGTGGGGCAAGAGTGATTTCCCAGGAAAAAACAAGGTCCTGTTGCTCCAAGAAGAGGAATGGATGCTACAAGCTGAAACAACGGTCACCATTAGAGAAGGAGGTAGCTCTGTTGGGTTCTGAAGGATGTATACGAGTTCATTAGGTGGACAAGAGGGTAGTCAAAAGAAGGAAATGAGCAAAAGAGCCTCAGCATGAATGACCTCAGAGTAAACGGTTCAGTAGCATCCTCAGGACAAGTCCATGAGGGAAGTCAAATTATTACCCACACTTTGCAGATGCACAAACAGAGGCTCAGGTGAAGCATCTAATCTCAGGGTCACCCAGTAAGTGG
This sequence comes from Aotus nancymaae, assembly GCF_030222135.1. Taxonomy (NCBI): domain Eukaryota; kingdom Metazoa; phylum Chordata; class Mammalia; order Primates; family Aotidae; genus Aotus; species Aotus nancymaae. Next base: position 27,023,087 of record NW_026988467.1, read on the forward strand.
CCAGGCCAGGATCTGAAGCCCAATCTGAGTGACGCCCGAGATCGTGCTTGCTCTGTGTCCTGCACCATTTTGCCTCTGCTGTTGTCACCAATGGGGCTGGTGACTCCCTGGCCTGGTGGATTCCATGTGACAGACTCAGGCCTGTCTGCAACCTGACCGTGCGTGCCCTCAGGGTGAGCTGGATTGGTGGGATGCAAGGCCAACAGGCCCCACACGGCAACTAGTTAATTTACTGTCCTGCAGTGGACCAGTGGGCCGACCGGCTACAACCTGGGCCTTCAGGCAGCTCCCTGGGCATGGGAACTGTATTTTTCTGTGCTCCCTTCCCCTTTTCCAAGTCAGAATGTACCAATCCACCATTCATTTGTTTGTTTGTTCATTCACTGGATTATAGTTTGATTATAACCAGAATGATTAAACCCCAGTGATACAGTTTGGTTGTGTCTCTACCCAAATCTCATCTTGAATTGTAGCTCTCGTAATCCCCACGTGCCATGGGAGGGACCCGGTGGAAGCTAATGGAATCATAAAGACGGCTGTTCTCGTGACAGTGAGTAAGTCTCACAGGGTCTGATGGCTTTATAAAGGGCAGCTCCCCTGCACAGGCTCTCCTGCCTACCGCCATGTAAGAGGTGCTTTCGCTCCTCCTTCGCCTTCTGCCATGATTGTGAGGCCTTCCCAGCCATGCTGAACTGTGAGCCAACTAAATCTCTCTCTCTCTCTCTCTCTCTCAACAAACTACCCAGTCTCGGGTATGTCTTTATTAGCAGTGTGAAAACAGACTAATATACCCAGCTTCTACTGACATGGTTAAGAGGACAGGGAGGGCCCCGCCATCTTGGGACTGCTCTCATTTGGGTTCACCATCACTTATTGACAGACCCCAAGGTCTTGAAATCTATGGCAGAGAATAAGGGAGTCAGGGAATGTGGAGCAACCTGGGAACTCAAGCAGGGTAGGATCTGGTGGAAACAAGAATTGGGCTTTTCCTGCTGGAAGGGCCAGGTAAAGCCCTCCTATCCCCCCAAGTCAGCCCTTCCACCCTCTGCTTCTGCCCCTGCTCAGCATCCTCCAGCTGGACCCCTTGGACCCCATTACAGGACATCATGGCTGCCTCCTCCCAAGCTGCCTGGCAGTGTCTGGCCCAGAGCTGGCAGTGAATAGTTGAAAAAAAAAGTGTGTGAATATACTCTCCAAGACTTTCCTTTTGGGCTTTCTGCAGGCTGTGGGGTCCCACAGTGAAACCTCCTGGACACTGACGTTCAGGGGCAGGTGTAGGGACCAGGACAGCTCCCCAGAAGCCTGGGCTACTTGGCTGGCAACCTGAATGTCACCTGAACCCTGGATGTTGCCTGGGCCCTGCTTGCAACATGGACTGGCTCCTGCTTCCTCGTTTTTGAACCCTGGCCCTACCTACTTGGGCCCCGGCTCTAACAATGGGGTGCTGCTGTCTCCCCAGCTGTTCTGCCCTCACCTCCACTTCCCTTGGAGCTCTCCTTTTCACTGCCAGGCCTCCCAATGCAGTTTGTACGAGGGGCAGGGATCCATGGTGAGGGAAGCAATGACCAGCCACCCTCCCTCCCCTTCCCCTGCTGGGACTATGTTCTTTGGATTCCTCAGCGCCAGCCTCTCAAGCTAGTCTCTTTCCTTGTTTCTCATCCTCTTACCCCTTTAGGCTGTAAGTGCCAGAAGGCAGGGCAGGGGCTGGGGCAATTTTTCTTGCTTCATTATCCACAGTGTTCTGACCAGAGCCTGGGACATCATAGGCACACATTAAATGTCTGCGATGTAACACGTGAATGGACGCAAGGATCTCCCAGGCACCAGAGGGGCATGAGGGGGAGGAAGGGCAGTGCGTACTGAACTTTGGTCACAGGGTGGCCATGGTCAGGATGCAGGAGGCAGCAGGGAGGACGGCGACTGAGGTGGACATACATGGTGGAAGAGGACTTGGATAGACACTCTCTCACTCACTCTCCTCTGTGCCTCAGATGCCTCCTGAGCAACCCCCATGTATCAGGCCCTGCCCCTGCCCCAGAAAGCTCCCCCTGACTCCTGGAAGTGGGATGATAAGCTCCACAGCAGGACATGCAGTGACTCCCCCTGGGTCCCAGGCGGTTTGCACATTTAATTTTATTGAATGATTTTGTGGAAGAGGGGTTATGGTTTCTTTCTGACAGGTGGAGAAACCAAGGCTCACGCCTTCTGATGCCAAACTCCATGACTCCACTCCGAAACTGGCTCCCATTTGGGTTCTTCTATTTATTTTACTTATTTCGTCTTTATTTATTTATAGAGATGGGGTGTCACCATGTTGCCCAGGCTGGTCTCAAACTCCTGACCTCAAGTGATCCGCCTACCTCAGCCTCCCAAAGTGCTGGGATTACAGGCATGAGCCACCATGCCCAGCCCCATTTGAGTTCTGGATCACCATTGCTTATTGGCAGCTGAGTCCTAGGCTTGAGCCATGGGGACATAAATGTATGACAGATGATGCGGCTGTGGTAGGGAGGAGCTCTCAACCAGGTGAGGAGACAGCCATATTCGAGGAGACAGCCATAGAAGCATAGAAAGCAGTGGGGCCCAAGGACCAGCCACGAGCCCCAGGAGAGCAGGGCCCTTTCTTTCTCATCACCGCAGTCAGTGCTGGGATTTCATCATCCTGTTTGTAAGTTAACGAATGAACAAATGAATGAATGAATGAATGGATGGTGGCATTGATAAATCCTCACAAGACAAGAGAAGGAAGCAGAGAAAAGCTAACACCTTAAATATTAGTGTCCCTGTGTGATGTTGGACAAGCCTCTTGTCTTCTCTGGGCCTCAGTTTCCCGCTCTGTAAAACAAGTGATCCTGAAGGGTCATGGCAACTCACCCATTCTAAGCTCTTCCATGTTGGGCAGGAAGAGGGGCTGAGACACAGCTGTTGGGTCCTGCACACGTGCAGCCATCGGCCTGGGCTGCATCCAGGATTTGAGGGGGGACATCCACCTGCGCCGGAATGGAACAGGTGTGAGGGTGCTCAACGTGAGCAGCAGGTCACCCAGGGAGGCCAGGCTGACAAATTGTCAGTACAGTTCTCACACTCACCCTCTCCACCCTGGAGGAAACAGGTACTCCCGTCTCCAGAAGAAGCTCAGCATGTGGGGGATCTGACGGCTCCCTCAGGGAGGGGAGGCAGAGGGACAGTGGCTCCAAGTGCCTGGAAGTCTGTCTCCGCTTACCCACAGCCACCGTTTGCTCAGGCTGGTCCTCTCTCCTGGAACATCTTCTACTGTCTTCCTAGGCAATGGGTGTGAGGAACTGGGACCACAAAGGTGAGTGGAACCCAACCTGTGTTTGAGACACACACACAGTGATCGTGACAGGAGCAATAAGAAAAGCCAGTGTCCACCGAGCTCACTCCTCCAAGGCCTTCACTTCAATTACCTCTTTTATTCCCACCAACCCCCCAGAGAAGTAGATGTGTTAGTTAGGACTCTTTTGTTGGCGACTAAATTAAGGTGGTCAAACTAAAGAAGGAGTTAGTCCAGTGTTTCTAAAAACTGGGAAGGGCAGAGATATACCTGCTTCAGGCATGGCTAGATCCAGGAGTTCAAATTAGATCATCGGATCTCCTTCTTTCTCGACATCTCTTATTGTGCTTTTCTGCATATGTGAGGGGGAGTTGGAAGCGGCTCTTTCTCTCCTTTTACTGCCTTATGGAACAGACGAAAGAGGGGAAGCAGGAGGTGCAAGCTTGCATTATCCCAGTGGGGACTCCATAGAGGAGAAAGAGTTGCTATCTCCCAATAGCTGGATACCAAACCCCAGAAAGGGATTCCAATTGGCCTCATTGGGTCACATGCCAATTTCTTGGACCAGTCACTGTTTCCAGAGATCTTTGGATCTGTGATTGATGGATCTCTGGTCTATGATTGGTCTGACTGGGCGAATAGATGACTATAGGGATGACTAGAGAATAAAAACAGCATGTGCTGATTACAGTAGATATTATTAATTCTACTTTACAAAGGAAGAAAACAAGTGTCAGAGAATCAAAACAACCCTAGCACGTTAGCATGTGGCAGACCGGACACTCAAAAGCCCTTCACTGTAACCACTAAGCTACAGCACTTCCCAGGGACGCAGGCCTCTGCAAGCACCTCCAGCCACCCAGGTCTCCAATCCAACAAGTTTAAGCTCGTAATTGCAGCCCAAACAGGACAATTCTCAAAGCTCAGGCACTCGGGCCCCTGGAAAACCCCAGAGCTTACAAACCACATTATCATGATAGATTTAATTTGAAGTTCCTTTTTTCCCAGACCACAGTGAACTGAGCATGCAGCCTGTGGCAATTTCTTGTCAACTGAGCTGTGCTAAGCGTGAGTGCATCAAAGGGAACAGAGGGTAGGTAGGTGTTGCCAGGGGCGACAGCAGCCTGGAGGTGCAGGAAGCGTTCAGGCGGCTGAAGTGTGCGCTGTCTGACGTGGGAGCATGTTCCCTGGTGAGGCACACAGCTCAGAGCGCTCGGAGGCAGCCAGAGCCTCCCTGGTCTCCACTTCTAGTCTCAGCCGTCCTTTAAGGGATGTTGCACAGCACGTCACTACTGGGTCCCAGGCCAAACCCCTTCATTTTACTGATGAGGAAACAGAGCCCTGAGAGGCCCAGGCACTTGTTCAAGGTCAGAGAGTAAGTTAGAGGTGAAGCAAGAAGCACAGAGGGAAGGCAGATTCGCCGCCAGGCACTGCGATGGGCGCTGTTACAAACTCTACTTAATTGAATCCTTGGGCAATGATGAGTCCCATTTCATTCATGGGAAAGGTGACACTGGTTCTGAGTGTCACACAGCTAGGGAGCAACAGCGCGGGTTTGGAGCTGGTTGTCTGGTGCAGAGGCCAAGGCCGGCCCACTGTGCTGCTCATGCGTCCGGTCATCTCTTTGCTCTCTCCCCACCGGAGAGTGTGCCTCTGTGCCAGGCTGAAGCCCTGCCCGCTGCAATCCCACACTCCCTTGAGCACCAGTTCCACCAAGCTTCAGATGATGGGAGGTGCTGTCAGAGGGTTGCAAGGCTGGAGGTGGGAGACGCTGCTATCCTCCTTTCTTTTTGCTCCTGGTGGTGGAGGCTGCTGTGGCTTGTGGTTCCGGCAGCAGCAAGAACTTCTGCCATCTCAGCAACAGCCGTGGCAGCCCCTCTCCACCAGAGTCAACAGCAGTGTCCTGACAGCCCTGGGTGGCAGCCGTCCCCAAGTTGCTCATTCCGGGGCTGCCATTCCTTCCTTTTCGGCTCCATCAGCCCTTTCCACCCTTCTATGGCCAGTGTCTACATTAGCCCTCCTCTGGATGTGATCATGTTGTAGTTTGGCTTCCTAAATGGACCCCAAATGGTGCAGCATGGAGCACCAGGATTGTTCCTGAGAGATAAACCCTCAAAGGTGGAATTAGGGCTGAGATAAATAGCTGATTCACAGCAATGACCTTACTGACAGGGGGAAATGAGACACTGGTGGTCCGTGGTATGCATGGGCATCACACTTACCTAAATTACCAGCCGTGTTTGCCTGGGGTGAGATGTCAGTTGAAGGCAAGACTTTAGCAGACCGGGTGGCCACTGCACTTGACCACTAGAATCCATGCCTATGACATGGAGCGTGGGTGTGATGGCGATTTCTGACTGTGCTGGAGAGTCTCTAGGAAAAAAAGTGACAAGCTCTGGGCTTTAAACTTTCAGATCAAAGTATTCTCAGAGAACCAGAGATTTAGGAAGGCCCTAAAGAAATGTCTTGCCTTTTGTAGCCAGAGAAGATACAGCTAAATTTCAAGCCCCAAATTTAATCCACATTGCAATCCAGTTTCATGGATGGAAGAATTACAACATAAATTGAACTCGCACCCTTGCCACATCCCTTATGTGAAATCAATAAGGCATTGATTGAAAAGAGAGAGATCCCCAGTTGGAAATAGGAGCTCAAATGAATCTGAGAACCTCAAACCCCCAGATCCCTCCAAGCCTCCTTTTCCTCTGTGTCCTTATTTGAGGCAACCAACCTCCCCTTGCTTAAAGATTCTATGATATTAAAAGATGTTGAGGTGGTGGGTCTCTGAGTTCTATCACACTTTTTACACTTACGTTTAACTTGCCTGTGTCCTGTGCAGAAAGGCGAATTGATCTTGGAGAGTGATCATGAGTTATTATAAACTTGCTCAGGTGGTGGCACCCTCTATTCCAGATGTCACATCTCTCCTGGAAGAGAAAATCAGCACAGCTCCTGGAACTATGATCAGCTACTGTTCTGGCATCTATCAGAAGGAGTTCACTGTAACTCACAGCAGGGACAACAGGATACCCTGCCATGCTTCAGAGCTATGTCAACTCCCCTGCTAGGACATAATCTAGACTGAAGGGATTTGGTGGCTTAGGACCTCATGGACATCATGCTGGTTTGCCAGACTGATGACATCATGCAGAATACATTTGCTGTGCAGGAAGGAGACAGTATCTAAGAAGTTGTAACAGCTGGCCGGGCACGGTGGCTCATGCCAGTAACTCCAGCACTTCAGCACTTTGGGAGGCCAAGGCAGGCAGATCAGGAAGTCAAGAGATCGAGAACATCTTGGCCAACATGTTGAAACCCCGTCTCTACTAAAAAATACAAAGTTAGCTGGGTGTGGTTGTGCATGCCTGTAGTCCCAGCTACTTGCGAGGTTGAGGCAGGAGAATTGCTTGAACCCAGGAGGCAGAGGTTGCAGTGAGCTGAGATCGTGCCACTGCACTCCAGCCTGGCAACAGAGTGAGACTTCATCTCAAAAAAAAAAGGAAGCTATATAACAAGACATATGCATGTAAGCCAGATGCCACATGGTGGGAGCAAACCCCATTAAAGCGCAGAAGCCTGACACCCAGATGAAGTTTCCGGGGTCCAACATTCTGGGACACACTTGGATAGTGTTTCTATAGTGACAGACAACTGGAACTGACTTCCACATAGAAAGAAGTACAACATTTAGTGGGCTTCTCTGGATTTTGGAAGCAACCCACCTGCCTCCCCCTCACCTTAGTGTGTGATGCTCTCAGCATTTTTACTGACTCACCTGTAATGCCACTGATTTTGATTGGGCCCCAGGCAAGAAATGCTCTGCAGAAAGGCTAGGCTGCTGAGCTGGCTGCTCTGCCACTGGGGCATCTAATGATCTTCAAAGTGACCGTGACAGATGGAACTGCGGAGGAAGTTCCATCATGCAAGTCCCCTAGCATGGACCCTCAGGGTGCCAGAGTCAATCTTTGCACTCTTCTGAAGATAATTTTTCTCCACGGGCATCAAGTTTCCATGACACATTAGCTGCTCGTCGTAAGCCGGGTGTTATCTGATCCACTGAGCCTTAAAGTTGACTGTGTGTGGCGGTAATATGTCACTGAATGGAAATAATGTCTACAAGTCTGTACTCTAGCAGACCTTGAAAGCACACATGCAGTGCCCGCACAAGCAGCTTGCATCACCAGAGCACCTGCTTCTTCATCGCTGCTGTTCTCTTCGCTCACACCAACGGCCTCCCTATGTATGAGGCTCCCTATGACCAGAAACTATGCCCTGATTTATAGGTAGCCCTACCTGATATTCTGGCACCATCTGGAAGTGGACTTCTGCGGCGGAAACCATCATTCTCAGCAAACTGACACAAGAACACAAAATCAAACACCGCATGTTCTCACTCATAGACGGGTGTTGAAGATTGGGAACACACGGACACAGGGAGGGAAGCACTATACACTGGGGTCTGTTGGGGGGGAGTGGGGGGGACAGCTGGGGGTGGGGAGTTGGGGAGAGATAGCATGGGGAGAAATGCCACATATAGGTGAAGGGGAGGAAGGCAGCAAATCACACTGCCACGTATGCACCTATACAACAATCTTGCATATTTTTCACATGTACCCCAAAACCTAAAATGCAATTAAAAAAAAAAAAAGCTGCAAGGAAGGGATATCCTCCCAGTGGCCAGACCTTGGAACAGCCCATGCTTGCCTACTCTGCCTGGGCAGATGGGTGGTCAGAGGTGAAGATCTACATTGATTCACAGGCAGCATCTAACAGATTGAATAGATGACCACACAAGTGGAAAGAACAGGATTAAAAATTTGGGAAGTAAAGATGCACTCAAAACCAGCTCACCTGCACTGAAGAGTCCACTGGGATTGGCTGAGAATGCTGGACCTGTTGATTTGGTCAGTAAGTGCTCTAGGAGGGACAACACAGCAGTGAATACGTGGACCCAGTCCCCACCTTCCAGGAGCACCACATGGTAGATACCAAATTGGGGCTGCACTCAGATTTTCACGCATCAGCTCATTTAATCTTTGCATGCGCCTTCTATGAGGATCAACTACTCTGATGCCATGTTGTACACAGGTGAGAAACTGAGGCTCGGGGAGGCTGAGAGGCCTGTACAAGGTGCAGGAGGGATTTGCACTCATTTCTGTCTCACTCCAGATCCTGTGTGTTCTTAACCACTATGGCAAAGACAGGAAATGAAATTAAACCTCATGTTTCCCAGGGCTGTAGAAAGAGCCTTTCCATGAGTGCCTGGTGAACATGAGCTTTCTGGTACCTCTCAGGTCATTTTGTTGGAAATAGATGCTTGGTGCCACAAAGAAAAATCAGCACTGAGACAAAGGATTTTTCAGCAAAGCAACTTTTACTTCTTGGGCTGTGGGAAGGGTACTCTCACTAGCCATCTTGCCACAAGGCTACAATGAACAAAGGAAAACAGACAAATTTATTCCTTAAGCATTTGGGGTCATCCTTACTGCTGTGTCTGATCTCCGTTGGCTGGAGCCAAACCTCACAATCTAAAAACCTGATTGTCTAACAACTTAAAACTTTTCTAAACAGGTAAAAGCAGTGGAGAGCTGGGACATGCCTGTGAGCATGTCCAGCACAGATATCTTGGTTAAAATACAAGGACATAGAGTATACTATGTGCCTGTAAGCATGGCATGTCTAATAGTTACATAGGATAGGGCTTAACAAAGAGTTATTAGCACACTTATTCTTTAACGAGAAGGAAAACTTTAAAAAGGAACTTTTCTACTTCCCACAAGGGAAGGGTACTCTCACGGCACGATCGCTAGTCAGAGTACCCTTCCTGCAGTCCAGGAAGTAAAATTGCGTTGCTGAAAGATCCTTTATCTCAATGCTAAATTTTCTTCGTAGCACCGAGCATCTATTTCCAACATCTATTTCCAACAATATACAGCTGACCTTGGAGGAATCAGCACTTACTGATTCTTGATTATGAGCCAGGGGCTTTCTGGTGCATTCTCCCATTCACACCCACAACATCATCTCCATTTTACAGAAGAGAAAATAGAGGCCCAGACAGTGCCTGAGGTTAGACAGCAACCAAGGGGCGGAGGCAGCAACAGAGCGGCAAGGATTGGGCTTTTCTCCTCCGTGTATGTCATCCTCTGGACAAGGATGCCACGAGGTCACTTGCATTCCACGAACCTAGAATAGGCTCGCAGGTCCCAGACACCACCTGCAAGCCCTGCAGGACTGCGCCCCTGCTCGTGGCCACAACCCTTGCTCTTGCCCACAGTGCTCTGGTCGCTGGTCTCTTTGCAGATCCTCCCGCCCTTCCTTCAGAACACTCCCCTTGCCTCCCACCCCACACCTCCACGTGTCTCATTTCTCACTCATTCAGGTATCTTTTCAGATAGCACATCCCCTAAAAGACTTTCCCTCTACAAGATGAAAAACCCACACACTCCCTTTATGCTTTATTATTCTTCCTAACTTCTATCAATAATTAGTCATCAATAGGTAACCATTTATGCGCTCACTGTATATTTTTTTTCTTCTCTTAGGCTGGGTTCCCCCAACAGCAGAACTTGAGAGAAAGATACAGGGGTATTTGTTTGGGAGGTGCAGGGAGGTCTAGAAGGAGAGAAGGAAGTGAGCGAGAAAAGAAGAGGATGCACAGTCAAGCCAGCTACCACCGTGGGCAGCTGGAGCTCATCCCACTGGGCACCCTGAGAACTATCCTGCCTGAAGGGCGAGGGGCGGGGCATGCGTGCACCTGCTCTTGAGAGGCATTGGTCAGGAGCTGCTCCTAGCAGTTGTCAGTTCCCTGGGACTCTGGCCAACTGGCCATCCAAGGTTCAGAAGGAGCCTTCCCTCGAGGATTCCAGAAGCTGGCCATCCTGCTCCAGCCCTTCTCAGGATTCTTGGACATCATCTGGTAATGGGATGAAGCCACCGGGAGCGCCGGAGTGCGAGGTGCCTGGAGTCTGAGGATTAGGAGAGGGGAGATGCTGGCAGGAGTCAAACCTATACCCACAGGTGGTTCTGAGGGTCCCTGTCCAGCAGTGGAGCCGGCAACAGCCAGAGTTCTCCCTGCTTGTCACCCAGAGGCCAGTTGAGGACTTGTGCAGGGTCTCCATCAAATCAGGGGAGTTGAAGTGGGTGACCCCTAAGGCCTCCTCCCCCACCTTCCCCAGCATCTACTGTGTCCTCTGAACATGCTCAAAGCTCCCCTGGGAGCTGGCACCTTGTGTCCCCCCGCAGACCGCGGGCTCCTCCTGGGCAGGCCTGAGTCCCTGCTGTTCTCATTTCTATTCCTTCCAAACCACCCTGCACCATGGTCTGACCAGCCTGGAGTAAGGCCTGGTTATTATCGCAGGTCCCCACAGCCTCTTCCAATGTGGCCTTTTCTGGATGGTCAGAGCCACGCTCCCAGGACTGCAGGGTATGTGTGTGTATGTGTTTGTGAGTGTGTGTATGTGTGTCTGTGTGTGTCTCTATGTATGAATGTCTGTGTATCTGCGTCTATGTGTATGTGTCTGTGTGTATGTCTGTGTGTATGTGTGTGTCCGTATGTGTGCCTGCATGTGTGTCTGTATGTCTGTGTGTGTCTGTGTGTCTGTGTGTATCTGTATGTGTCTGTGTGTGTCTGTGTTTCTGCATGTGTGTCTGTGTCTGTGTGTGTATCTGTATGTGTCTGTGAGTGTCTGTGTCTGTGTATGTCTGTGTGTGTCTCTGTGTGTGTCTGTATGTATATGTCTGTGTGTGTGTCTGTGTGTATGTGTCTGTGTGTGTGTCTCTGTGTGTATCTGTATGTATATGTCTGTGTGTGTCTGTGTGTATGTCTGTGTGTCTCTGTGTGTGAATGTATGTATATGTCTGTGTATGTGTCTGTGTGTGTGTCTCTGTGTGTCTGTATGTATATGTCTGTGTATGTGTCTGTATGTGTCTGTGTGTGTCTAAGTGTCTATGTGTAACTGTGTGTCTGTGTGTGTATCCGTGTTTATGTGTATGTGTGTGTATGTGTGTCTGTATGTGTATCTGTGAGTATCTGTATGTGTTTGTGTGTAAATATATGTCTGTGTATGTCTGTGTGTGTGTCTGTGTGTGCATCTGTATGTGTTTGTGTGTGTCTGTGTCTGTGTGTCTGTGTGTATGTCTGTGTGTGTCTGTGTGTGTATCTGTGTCTGTGTCTGTGTGTCTGTGTCTGTGTGTCTGTGTGTGTGTCTGTATATATGTGTGTCTCTGTGTGTATCTGTGTCTGTGTCTGTGTGTGTCTGTGTATGTGTGTCTGTGTGTATGTCTGTGTGTGTCTGTGTGTGTATCTGTGTCTCTGTGTGTGTGTCTGTGTGTGTGTCTGTATATATGTGTGTCTGTGTGTGTGTTTATGTGTATGTCTGTGTGTGTGTCTGTGTGTGTATCTGTATGTGTCTGTGTCTATGTGTCTGTGTGTATGTCTGTTTGTGTCTGTGTGCCTGTGTCTGTGTATATGTGTGTGTGTCTCTGCGTGTCTCTGTGTGTGTGTCTTCATGTGTGCATGTCTGTGTCTGTGTGTGTTTGTGTGTGTGTGCGTGTAACAGAGCAAGAAGGCTCTGAAGGCACAGCCACAGTGCCCACCAGCTGCTGAGATGGGAACCAAGTGGTCATCTCCACACAGATGTCCACACCAGCAGGAGCATCCAGACAGCCCCTCCCAGACCCTTGGTCCTGTCTCCTCCTGATTCCGAGCTCTGGAGATGAAAACGCACGTAGGAGAGGGGAGCTCCCCCAAGCCACAGACCAGGCAGCCCCGGAGCTGGGACGGAACCCCAGGGCCCCAGACTCCCTTCTCAAAGGGCCACCATGGTGACACTCTGCCCCACGTGCCCAGCAGCCCTCACACCGCCTTGGACACAGCCCAGGGCGTCATCTCCAAGTGTGTGCCTCCTCCATGCCGGGGCGGCTGCGTTCTCTTAAATAACTATCAAGGGGAGGATGGAATCAGGGTGCCCAAGAGAAGCCCACGCCTTGTGAGATGAGGCACTCCACCTCCCACCTTCCCTGTCAGTTCTCAAACTAATTCAAAGTCATTAAGTGTTCCATAGTTTTCTTTTATACACTTCAATAAGTGTTTATGAAAACCAATTGACATTTTCTGTATTTAATGCATAATAACTAGTCTTATAAATCTAAATTATCCCTATAAATCTAAATTAAATGTCCAGCTTTAAATGTATTCAGGACTCTTAATTAACAAAGCACTGGCAATAACCACTACTAACCTGTTTACTTCCAGCCGACCTCCGTTTTCACAGGCTGTTTCTGTGCTGTGTGTGGTGGGCAGGAGGAGGCACAGGGTCCCTGGCAAGTTTCACTGGTGGCTGTGGGCATTTTCCATCTTCATGGCACCCTCCAGACCTGCCTGGGCCTCTTGTGCCCAGCCTCCTCCAAACTTTGGGTCACCTCCCCGCCCAGGAGGAGAAGAAGGTGACCAGAGTGGCCTGCAGGTAGAGGCATGGGCATGAATCAAGAGGACTGGCTTGGCCACTGATGTGCTGTGTGACCTCAGACAAGTCACTTGCCCTCTCTGGATCTCAGTTTCCTCTTCTTCATAATAAGGCAAGGATAAGGTCATCACGGGGGCCTTTCACCAGCTGTGGGGAGGGAGTTGTGGGTGTGGGGAGGTTGGTCTATGACATGTGAGCAGTGAGACCTTGGGCAAGTGACTTAACTTCTCTGTGCGTCAGTTTCCCCATCCGTACACTGAGGACAGTAACAGCACTTACCCCTCAGGGCTCTGCAATGTGCCTAGTTCAGGGCCTGATAGTTGAGGCCCTGTGGGTCCAGCTGTGGTTATTCTCCCAGGGTGGCCGGTCCTCGGCCATTGTAAAGGTTATCAGAGCCAATGGATGATTTGCGGGGAGGGGTGGGACAGCAGGGACAACATGGGACAGGACGGGAACACCAGCAGCCAGAGCTGGAGGGAAGCTGTCGGAGGATGGGGGCAACGCTGCTCTGAGCTGCGTCCCCCAGAGGACAGAAGGCCCTGCCCCCCCCCCGGTCCCCAGGGCTGTTCCTCTGATGTCAGACCTGTCAGGACACAGCTGGGTCACTTGAGAGACAGCAGCATTGGGGAAGCTCAGCCTCCAAATCACACCCCCTTTCCTACATGTCACTGAGCGCCCACCTGCGGGCCCAGGCCCAAGGTCTGCACCATGTCACCCTCCACATCCCCACCCTCCTCCACCCACAGCCAAATCATCGCCAGCTTGGTGCCAGGCCCTCCCTCATCATACCTGCCCCCACCTTAGTCCCAGAACCGTCAGTCACACAGGCCATGGTGAACACCAATACCTCCTCATAGCCCAGGCACCACCTGCCCCCAGCAGACCCCTCACCCAACTCTCCCGACAACCCTCCCTCCCCCAAACCCTCCCCTTACAGCCCCCCACATTCCACCTCTGTCTCAGGCCACCCTCCACTCCACTGCTCCCCCAGCCCACCCTTCCCTCCACCCCTCCCCCAGCCTACCCTCCATCCCACCCCCCCCCAGCCCACCCTTCCCTCCACCCCTCCCCACACCACTTCCCCACAGCCCACTCTTCCCTCCACCCCTCCCCCAGCCTACCCTCCATCCCACCCCTCCCCAGCCCACCCTTCCCTCCACCCCTCCCCCACGCCACCTCCCTGCAGCCCACCCCATGCAGCCATGTCCTTGGGCTTGGTGCATATCACACCTCAGCCACCTTCTTGGCTCCTGCTGTGACTGAGATGATGCATTTGCTCTCATGTTAACTTTTATTACTTATTGATTTTTCTCTGATCTAGCTCGGCTGTGTCCATTTTTATTTGATCAAACAAGTAGAAGCTATTTAGTGGGAACAGTAGAGTTTAAAATTCCGTGACCACATCCAGGGATCCATATTAATGGGGCCATCCCCTTTGAGGGGGCAGGAGAACGCACCTGCCTGTCACAGCTGTCACTGCTGGGCTGGCACAGCCTGAGGAGGGGGCTTTTGTCCAACATCCCATGGCAGGGGCTTCGAGGGATCCTCACTCTGGAATCTGCTCAGAGAGGCACCTGGGTCTGGGTCTAGGATGGGACTGTCCCCTTGTGTGACCAGAGGACCTTGGACAGTCCTGGAGGCACAGACAGGGCTGTGTTTGAGGTGGGGGCTGAGGGGGATCTTGCGGGGAGGCTCAACAGGGGACAGACAGGATGAGGGTTACAGGGAAGGACACGGATGAAGCCAAGGCCAGGCCCTAATGGAGGCAGAGACTGTGAGCTGAGCACTCATGTGCTGGGAGCTCCCTAGGCATCCTCTCACCCACCCCCTACACACCCTGAGGAACGTGGCCATGGGCCCAGCCACCAGACAGGGCAATGGGGCTGGGAGGGGAGCCCTGGGCTGAGTCCCCAGCCCCAAGCATCCGACTTTCTCCTCCTGAAGTGGGGCCATCATGGTGGCCAACCTCTGTGCAACCACAGAGAGAGGTCCTGGGAGGCCAGGTCATGGTGAAGGGAGAGCTGTGTTGGGGTGTGGAGACGTGGAGCCACCTCTGGACCCTCCACCTATTCAACAGGGACCTGGGCAGGTCCTTCACCTCCTTGTGCTGGGTTTCCTTTCCTGTGACGGGGAGAATGGTAGAACCTGCCTCTTGGAGTTGTTGGGGAAGGGCTAGTAATGAGGTCTTGTCACACAGCCTTTCACTACACAGTGCCTGGGCCACGTGGACTCAATGGGAGGTCTAGAGGGAATGGAGCTGTGATGACGATGATGATGGAGGGGTGTGTGTGTGTGAGAGAGAGAGAGAGAAGAGGAGAAAGACAGAGGTTTCTTTTAAAGAACTGGCTCATGTCATCATGGAGGCTGGCAAGTCCAAAATCTGCAGTGCAGGCTGGCAGGCTGGAGACCCAGGAAGAGTTGATGTTGCAGCTTAAGTTTGAAGGTCACCTGCCAGGAGAATTCCTTCTTATTCAGGGAAGGTCGTCTTTTTTCTCTTAAAGTCTCCAACTGATTGGATGAGGTTCAGTCACATTATTCATATTTAAATGTTAATCTTATCCAAAAAATACCTTCACAGCAACATCCAGATTCAAGTTTGACCAAAACTCTGAGTTCCATGGACTAACCAAGTTGACCCATTAACCATCACAATGATGACAGGGATGACTGAGGGAGAAGAAGAGGATGCAGGCAGAAAACCACCACTGACATCTGACCCTTCCCCCTAATTATCCATCCCCATAAAATATAATCCATCAGTTGTAACTCATGATTGTAAGTTAAGATGAGATGAATGTCCACACATGGTTGGCTCGCTTCTGCAGGAAGGAGTGAGGTCAATCAGCAATAATGCAATAGCCTCCACCTCCAGGGCCCTGCTCCCAGATGCAATTCCCCTGCTTCTGTGCTGTGCTGGGGTCATGCTTGACCCTCCCTGGACTATCATTTCCACAGCTGCAGGGCCTGGGTGTGTCTCAGTCCCAGGTCTATCCCCATCAGAAGGCTTGGTGCAGGAGAGTTCTCTGGGTGTTCTTGGACCATCCTGTCCTCCTCGCTTTCTCACTTGTAGTTTTCAGGAATAACTGTAGAATGTGCTGAGAATACAACATACTGGGATCCAGAGGGACTGGCCAGAACGGCCAGCTCTGTTCCAGTTCCCCCCAAAAACTAGGATGTCCTTCAGTGCTGGGGCTCAGCAAGCCCTGTTATTCCAGGGCATGAAACCCAGAGTAGGCATCTTTCCAGGGTCCCTCAGCAGCAGTGCTAGTGAGGCCTGCACAGATGAGATTCCACTAACCCTGGGCAGCTTTCCTGAGCCTCAGGGGAGCAGCTCACAAGACATCCTAGGTTTCTGTTGTCCCTTGCTGCCTATCTGTAAGGAATACACCTGCTTTGTGCAATTTGTGTGTGGGTTTGTTCTGTCTCACCAGACTCAAACAAGTTGGCAACCGGCACATAGTAAACCTGCTTCACGCCCAGTACCTGCCACATGACAAGAACACACTAAAGCATGTGTCCCATGACTTGGCAGGAGGAAGAGAAGCAGGAACTAGCACCTCTGTGGTCCCCGCCTCCAGATCCTCAGGCTGCTCTCCCCCTGCTGCTCCTCTGTGTGTCTTCCCCATTCCTGGGTCTCAGAGGACACCAAGAGGCTTAGAAACCCCATGACTCAGGAGCCTCCTTCTCAAGGGTGTGGCCTTCCAGACCCCTGCCTGCCCTGGGTTGGTGACAATTCATGAACCTGAGCAGTCAGAGGCCATTTGCTTCATGGTAATGTTGACCTTTACTGGTGAAGAGGCACAATTTCCCCTGCTTTCTGCACTGCATGGCAAGAAGGCATGAGTTCAAGGGGATTGAGAGACCTCAAGGCCTAGGAGGATCCCTCAGGGACACCCAGCATGGGCGCTCTTTGGGTGTCCTCCAGGAGTCCTCAGAGAGCAGCGGTCTCTGTCATCTCCAATCTTCTGGGTGACGGGCTTGCCTGAGGGTGGCCAGAAGGAGGCAGAGCTAAGAGTTCCCCTCCACCCTCCATCTAGGGCTAAGGCTCAGCCCACTCCTCTCTTGACCTCTCCAGGATGACTTTGCCTCTGAGTGCCCCATCCATGCTCTCTGCACTTGATTTCCAATAGAGACAAAGGTTGTGCTTTACAAGCATCAATACATTCATTGAGGGAGGCCACAGTCTCTGCAGGAGCTGCCCATTCTCCCCCAGCCTGCAGTCATGGGGCAGCAATGAAACCAACAGCTCCAGTTGCAGGCAGGGAGTAGGAGGGAATCTTGCTCTGCTGAATGCCAGACTGACTTCAGTGTTAGCTTCACCTGTTATAACTGATGGTTGTAAGTTAAGATGAGAACAATGGTCACACTTGACTGGCTCCCTTCTGTAGGAGAAAGTGAGGTCAGTCAGCAATGGAGGTTTGAGGGGTGCAGGCTCAGGGAGGCAGGAAGGTGTTTCGCAACCTACTGGTGATAAAACTCAGATCCAGAGAGGTAAAAACACTTGCCTAAGGTCACACAGCACAGTGACAACAGAGCAAGTGTTGCAACTCAGCTCTTTCTAGGACAGAACACTGCCAGAATATCAACACTCCAGGTTGGGGTGGAGGAAAAGGGAGGTCACTTGGTGGGGGCTGGGAAGTAGGAGAGGATAGAGAATGTCCATCCGTGTGCACTCCACAAGGACAGGGTCTACTGTGTCCCTTGTTTTCTGCTGCATCGGCAGGACCTGGCAGGCAGTAGGTACTCCATAAATGTCCATTCCCCGTCCTCCTCACTGGGTTGCCAGGGCTCCATGGGCTGGTGCAGGCCCAGCATCTGCTGCTGCACTTCCCCATCTCTTCCCCATAGCTAGGCAGTCACATGCCCCAAGCTCCTGACTTCACTCTACCTCCCCACTCCTGTCTCCAGAAGTCTTGGCAAAGACTTGGAAATACATCTGAGTTCAAATAAATAAACACACACCTAAAAACTCTGCTTGTATTTCCTCCTCTTCTCTGTCATCCACCCAAGTTCTGTCTTCACTTTCCCATCCCCTCAAACCTCTAGCCCTCTGGGTCCCCCCTTGGCCCTTTCTACAGGACCGAAGGGCCCCACCTGTTTTGGAAAATGAAGGAATGATGGAAGAGCCAATAATTATAAAACATTGTTCCCCTGCCTCCGAGGCAACAGAGTGCTGGGAAAGTGTCTTGACATGTGTGTGATGGGGTATATGTTGTTTACTGAGAAACGATACTAAGGAACATCAAGTTATCCCAGGCAGAAAACTGCTAGAATAGTAAGCAATATGTACCTGTCATGCATTAGTTAAACCGGTTCCCAAAACACAGGACATATGACCTTGTCCCCATTGCTGACTCGCAAAGAGTGCTTTCTAGCTTACTTCTATTTTAGTAGTGAACAGGCACTATCTGCCTGTGTAGTCTATCTTTATTCTACGAAGAAACACTAAGCACCTGTGTATTAAAAATAATCCACTTGTTCACAAAGAATAAATATGTGGGTCAGAGTCTGCTCTGGGCTTTCAGCTGGGAAATGCTGTCAGTCCTCTGACGTCCCACCCTGATTACCACTTTTGCACTCTATCTTTGTTTCTGTTTCTTAATTCCTTCAGCGCCACCTGGGTTGGGGTCTCCATGACCAAGCTGGTCTCGGCAACAGAGCAGCTGAGCAGACCCAACTGAGTTGCAGGGCGAGGGCTGAGCTTAGGCAGATGGGGTGCACGCAAGTCACCGAGAGCCACTGAGGCCTGCAGCTGGTGACCCAGTCACGTGCATGGCCTGAATGCTGAGCTCACCTACAGCCATGGAGTCACAGACACCGAGAGCTTACTCAGAGCTGCCATCCATCGTCACTCAGTCAATGGTGCTTGAGTGCCTGCTCTGTGCCCTGCACTGTTCCAGGACTTGGGGACACAGCTCCTCATGCAGCCAACCTTCATGGGAGACAGACTCCAAGTTCACGCCTCTCAGCCAGCTTTGTCCTGCTCTGCAGAGTCCTGATGCAGGACTCTCAGGGCCATGTCACTGGCATAACTTTACTGGCCCGGTCCCCTGGCCTGTGATGGGGCTGTGACTGCTTTCACAGGTGGGGACCCAAGAGGGTTCCTGAGGCTCTGCAGACCTCCTGGGCCTGAGGTCTGGGTCTCCAGGATTCCACTTAGGGCCTCCTTCCTGGTCCCATTGAGTATTCTCATTTAGCAGCTGTCCCAACTCCTCAGCTATGTGGCCAGAGATAAAGGGTCAGGGGAGTGGCCAGTTCTCCAGATGGACATAGATGGTAAGCACCAAGATGGAGCAGGTGTGTTCTCAGTGGACATCCCTCCATTATTGCCTCTGCAGCCAGAGCTCTTTGTGGCCAGCTAGCAGGGCACAGAGGTGACCCTTTCATTCCCCAGTTCCCTGGGACAGATGAAATAATCAGCAGTTTGTATGCCCAGCCTGGTTGGCTGCTTACCGGTTGTGTGAACTTACTCATGTCCATTCACCTTTCTGGGCCTCAGTTTCCTCCATCTGTGAAGTGGGCATGTTGGCAGTACCTGCCTTCTGGAGCTCTTGGGAAGAGACAGGCAGCAATGCTCGGCATAGTGCCAGGTGGTGGTGAGCCTCCGTGAGCAGTTCCTGTGTGTTAGGGGATGCCCCAGAAGTCTTCCCTATTCCGAGCTGCAGCCCTTCCAAGTCTCTCAAACCCATTTCCTCTCCCTGCACCTACTGTCCCAGCCAGAGTGTGGCCATCCTCCCTGTCTCAACCAACCCATCATGTCGAGGGGAATAAGGATGCATGGCCACACTGTACGCATGGCCATATTGTACAGATACAGAAGATTTTTACCCTCACACAGGGACTCTGCCCAGGGATGGGACTACTTTAGAGGAGAGATCGAGGAAGGTTATTCAGTGAAGGCATCCCTTGATTTGGCTCTTGAACCAACAGTGTATTTTTTCCAGATGGAAAC
Organism: Aotus nancymaae; assembly: GCF_030222135.1. Taxonomy (NCBI): domain Eukaryota; kingdom Metazoa; phylum Chordata; class Mammalia; order Primates; family Aotidae; genus Aotus; species Aotus nancymaae. Next base: position 27,042,801 of record NW_026988467.1, read on the forward strand.
AGCTGCAGGGTGGGGTGGAGGCCTCCCAGGCAGAGGATGTATCAGGGTAAGAGCCTGGGGCTTCATAGTGAGGAGGGTGGAGGTTTAAACCTGATGGTCAGCACTAGGGAACAGCTGGCCTGGACCCTGACTCTGCTGCTTGCTGGTTGTGTGACCTTGGACCTGAAGACCCCCTCTCTGGGCCCCCATTTCCCATCTGTGATAAGCCAGGATAAACCAGCAGGTGATTACTCTGGTGATTACTGCAGGAGGTCTGGCTGCAGGGGGAGCTCCGGGAGTTTGAAGGCTTTGGGGATTATCGACAGAAAGGTGATAATTGAAATCTCACGTGTGAAGGGGACCCCCCAGGGAGGGTGTGGGAGGAGAAGAAGAGATGAAAGGATAGCAGTGGGGAGAGCCCTGGAACCTTTCCCTTGATTCTGCCCATGGACTCCTCTGATGTCAGAATAAGGACTCAGACTCTGGCCACAGCAGAAGAGTGAAAAGTTAGACACAGAGAACTTTCTCACCATGACAGAGAAAGAGTGTAGTGGTTGAGAGGGTGCATGTGAAGCCCAGCTCCCCACTTACTGTGAAACCCTGGGCAAGTGACTTGACCTCTCTGTGCCTCAGTTTCCTCATATGTAAAATGAGGACAACAGGCATACCTGCCTCACCGTTGTCCAGAGGGTTACATGAGATAATCCATGCACAGTGCTGTGCTCAGCACTAAGCAAGTGCTTAATGTGAGCTGGATGCAATGATGATGATGTTTACAGTGATGAGGATTCTGATGATGTTAATGGTGACAATGATGGTGATAACAATGACAGTAATGAAGACAACAGTAGTGGTGATGAAGATGATGAGAATGATTGTTACGGACTGAACTGTGTCCCCCTAAAATTCATATGTTGAACTCCTAACTCTCAATGTTACTCTATTTGGAGACTGGAGCTTTAAAGAGGCAAAGTTGCATGAGGTCATCAGGATGGTGACCCTAATCCAAGAAGATTCCTGTCCTTATAAGAAGAGGAAGAAAGCTGGGTGTGGTGGCTCACACCTGTAATCCCAGCACTTTGGGAGGCTGAGGCAGGTGGATCACGTGAAGTCAGGAGTTTGAGAGCAGTTTGGCCAACATGGCGAAACCCCATCTCTACTAAAAATACAAAAATTAACAGGGCATGGTGGTGCATGTGTGTAATCCCAGCTACTTGGGAGGCTGAGGCAGGAGGATCACCTGAGGTCAGGAGTTTGAGATCAGCCTGACCAACATGGCAAAACCCCATCTCTATTAAAAATACAAAAATTAGTCAGCCATGGTGGTAAATGCCTGGAATTCCAGCTACTCAGAAGGCTGAGGCATAATAGTTGCTTGAACCCGGGAGGTGGAGATTGCAGTGAGCCGAGATCACACCACTGCACTCCAGCCTGAGTGCAGTGAGGCAGAGTGAGACCTTGCCTCAGAAAGAAGAAGAGAAAGAAGAAAGAAGAAGAAGAGGAGGAGAAAGAGGAGGAGGAGAAAGAGGAAGAGGAGGAAGAAGAAGAAGAGGAGGAGGAAGAGGAAGAAGAAGAGGAAGAGACACCAACCAGGGAGTGTGTACACAGGGGAAGACCATGTAAGGACACAGTGAAAAGACGGACAGCATCCACAAGCCCAGACAAGGGGCCTCAGGAGAAACCAAAGCTGCTGACATCTTGGTCTTGAGCTTTTAGCCTTACATCTGTGAGAAAATAAGCATCTGTTGTTGAAGCCTCCAAGTCTGTGGCTTATCTTGCAGCGACAGCCCAAGCAGACGCAGACACAAATGAAGATGGGCCCCAGGCCAGGCTCTTCTCAGCTCTCTGCCCTGCTGTTGCCAGAGACGCTTTGTGGTCCATCCTCCCATCCTGTCCTGCCCCAGGGCTTGTTTATTGGGTGAAGCTTAGTCTCCATCACTCTAGCGTCAATATTTACTTAGTAAAAACTGTAGGCTGAGAGCTAGAGAGGATAGAAGTATTGAAAAATGATAAAGCCTGAGGATGAAGAGCACTTTTTTTTTCTCAAATCACAAAATTTGGAGCAGAGGGAAAGCCCGAGAGAGGCTGAAAACAAGGCAGGCATTAACCTCCTTGACCTGAGGAGAGAAACTTTTTGGGACTGAGGGTCACAGTGGACAGTGTCTGAAAGGCCTCCAGGAAGGTCCTCAGGCTGTCCTAGGTCACTAAGGGGGCAGGAATGTGGGTGGAGGGCCCTCTATCCTTTGAAGTTGATGTCAAGAAAGCAGCCACATCCTCCCAGCTTATTCTGATAGTTTCTGTCTTAAGGATTGATGTGGATACAAATTGCAGAGCCTGTGGCAACCGAATCATGAGCTTCCATACTGTATTAGTCCATTTTCACACTGTTATAAAGAAGTTTTCTGAGACTGGGTAATTTATAAAGGAAAGAGATTTAATTGACTCACAGTTCTGCATGGCTCAGGAGGCCTCAGGAAACTTACAATCGTGGCAGAAAGGGAAGCAGTCACCTTCTTCACAAGGTGGCAGGAGAGAGAAGAGCAAGCGCAGGGGAACTGCCCTTTCTAAAACCGTAAGATCTCATGGGATTTATTCCCTATCAAGAGAACAGCCTGGGGAAAACTGCTCCCATGATCCAACCACTTCCCACCAGGTTCCTCCCTCAAATGTGAGGATTATAGGGATTACAATTCGAGATGAGATTTGGGTGGGGAGACAGAGCCAAACCACGTCACATACTCACATCAGCCCTTCAGGCCATCTTACATCAAGATGTGCAATTGTGTGTATAAAGTGGCTGGAACATGGAACTAGCTTAGTTGGTGCTGAGGATGATGGTAATGATGGTAATGGTCATGTTAGGTGATAGTAATGGTAATGATAGTAATGCTGGTAATGGTAATAAATGATGATAGCAAGAGTAATGGTAATGTTAGTGATAATGGTAATGGTTATTACAGTGATCTTGTTGATAATGGTGATGGTAATGGGTGATGATGGTAATAGTAATGGTAATGAGAGTGATGATGTAATGATAATGATGATGGTGATGATGATGTAGTGGTGTTGGTAATGGTAATGAGTAATGGTGGTAATAGTAATGGTAATGGCAGTGTTAGTGATGGCGATGGCAATGATAGTGATGATGGTGATGGTGATAACAATGGTGATGGTGATAGTGGCGGTGTGATCATGATGCGGGTGGTAGTGATGGTGATAATGAGGATGATGATGGTGGTGGTGATGGTGATAATAGCGATTATGGTGGTGATGGTAATCATAAGGAGTGATGGTGGTAATGGTGATAATAGTGGTGATGGTGGTAATGGTCATAATAGTGGTGATGGTGGTAATGGTGATGATGGTTGTGGTGGTGAGGCAGGTGGTGGTAATGGTAATGGTGATTATGAGGATAATGGTAATGGTAGTGATGGTCATTGTAATGAGTGATGATAGTCATGGTGATAATAGTGATGATAATGGTGGTGATGCAGGTGGTGGTGATGATGAGGATGATGGTGGTGGTGGTGGTGGTGGTGGTGACGTAATGGCAATGAGTGATGGGGATGGTGATGATAATGGTAATAGTGATGGTGATGATAGTGGTGATGGTGATAATGATGGTGGCGCTGGTGGTGGTGATACAGGTGATGGTAATGGTAATGGTGATAGTAATGAGGATGGTAATGAAAAGAACAAACACTGGTTGGATTGAACAGCTTTAATAGGGGGAGCTGTTACCTCTGATGGGGATCTGACAATCTAGAAATGCCCCAACCAGTCCTTCACATTCCCTACTGTTGCCCCACCTCACCTGCTCTGCAGGAGAGGATCCAGGAAGTCTCACTTTTCAGAATTCCCTTGAAGATGACTTGGGGATGAAGTTGCCTAATTCCATCTCTGGAATGTTGGCCACAACTCTTACCCCTAGGGAAAGGGTGAGGTGGAGACCAGAGAGATACAGGTAGGCCAGGGGCAGTGGATGTGAACAGAAGGACAGCAGGTAAGGCTCAGTCCCCTTGGCTTGTTAGTGAGAGACTATTAGCAAAACAGCCCTGCCCTGAGATCAGCTCGCTGTCCTGATCTAACCAGTAGTTTGCGTCATTAAACTGTACACCCAACCCGAGTCCATGCCCCTGAGAGGTTTCGGATCAGATAGAAAATGATTCCGGTCTCTAAAGCAAGAGTCTAGAAACAAACCAGAGGTAGAAACTAGAATTTCCAGTTCTAATTATGCAGTGCGAGTTAATTTTTGAAAGTAAAATAAATAACAGTACAATAAAATATCCCACTCCCACAATAAAAAATAATTAACATCCTGAGTTATTTCTGTTCATTTAAAGGAAGAGGGCATTTTTATTCTTTACTCCCTTCCTGTTCTTATGGTTTGACTTAACCATTGAGATCATTTGCTGAGTACCTACTTGCATCAGGCATATGCTGGGGGCAAGAACGAGAAAAAAGAAAGTCAGACAAGGTGCCCACCCTCCTAGAGCTCATGGCCAGGAGGAACACATGGCCCTTCAAGGAAAAGTCACAAAGATTGAAGTCCACCTTTAAATAGAGCCAAACACGCCATGTACAAGAGGCCATGCGGGAGGATAGTCAGGGGGACTAACCTGGATAGGGGTGATGTTAAGAACTGATGTCTAACTTGAGGCCGAATAAGCCAGTGACCTGAAGAGTAGGGGCAGAGTGATCTAGGGAGCAGGAACAGCACGTGCAAAGGCCCTGTGGTGGGGAGGAGTGTGTTGGAGGAACTAAAGAAGGCCCTGCGGCAGTGTGTGGTGAAGAAAGAATGTGCAGAGGTGAAGGAGGCAGCAGCCAACCTGCAGGGCTTTGTGACCTTGGCAGCATAGCTGGGTTTACTCAAAGTTCCCCAGCTGGCATGAAACAGTTCTTAGCAAAAGGGCAGCTTGATTAGTTTGGGAGTACTACTTTCACCATGTTGGCCAGGCTGGTCTTGAACTCCTGACCTCATGATCCACCTGCCTCGGCCTCCCAAAGTGCTCTGGGTTACAGGCATGAGCCACCGCACACAGCCTTTTTTTGCTTTTTAAATCAGGCAATACCCCAGTAGGTGATGAGACAGTGTTCATTTTGCAGATGCAGAAACTGAGGCTCAGGGGAGGGGAGAGCTTTGCCCACCTTTGCGGTGGCTCACGCCGTTAATCCCAGCACTTTGGGAGGCTGAGGCAGGTGGATCACAATGTGGTCAGGAGTTTGAGATCAGCCTGGCCAACATGGTGAAACCCCATCTCTACTAAAAATACAAAAATTAGCTGGGCTTGGTGGTGTGCACCTGTAGTCCCAGCTACTTGGAAGGCTGAGGCAGCAGAATCGCTTGAACCTGGGAGGCCAAGGTTGCAGTGAGCCAAGATCGTGCCACTGCCCTCCAGCCTGGGCAACAGAGTGAGACTCTGTCTCAAATAAATAAATAAATAAATAAATAACAATTAAAAAAAAAGCAGAAACACAAAAACAGAACAAAACAGAACAAGCCCCTTCCGGTCCTATAGGTCAGCAGTCCCCACCCAACCTTTTTGGCACCATGGACAGCTTTTGTGAAAGACAATTTTTCCACAGATGGGCGTGGGAGGGGGATGGTTTGGGGATGATTCAAATGCATTACATTTATTTTGCATATTATTTCTATCATTATTACATTGTAATATATAATGAAGTAATTATACAACTCGCCACAATGTAGAATCAGTGGGAGCCCTGAACTTGTTTTCCTGCAACCAGATGGTCCCATCTGGGGCTGGTGGGAGACAGTGACAGATCATCAGGCATTAGATTCTCATAAGGTGAGCTCAACCTGGATCTCTTGCATGCGCAGTTCACAATTCCCCTATGACAATCTAATGCCGCCACTAATCTGACAGGAGGCAGAGCTCAGGCAGTAATACAAGCAATAGGGAGTGGCTGTTAACACAGATGAAGCTTTGTTTGCCCTGCTGCTCACCTCCTTCTGTGCAGCCCGGTTCCTAACAGGCCATGGACCAGTACCAGTCCATAGCCCAGGGATTGGGGCCAGTCCATAGCCCAGGGATTGGGGACCCCTGCCATAGGTTTTGCGGCCCTGCTCTCTGTGTGCCTAGGAATGGGGATGGGGTTGGTGCAGAAGGAGTGGGAGAAGCTGGGATCGTGGGCTGCACTGTTTTCAGCCTGGAGAAGAGGCTGTCCACAGAAGAGAAAATGGATTTCTCATCCTCCAAAATATCTCAGTTACAGCCTGGATGTCTAATACCTGGGAATGTCCCTGGCCGCTCTGACCTTAGATCTGGAACTAAGGCTTCATGAAATGCCTCCCCAGCTTCCTTCCCCAGATCCGGCCCTTGCCGATAGCAACCAGACACACAGCCCAATTCCACATTCAAGGAGCATGGGAGCTTATGGGCCCACGTACATCAGGAAGACTGAACAGAAGTGGGTGGCACTGTGGAGGTGAGGTGGGAGAGGGATGTGGGCAGATTATGGAAGGAGCTGTCAGCCTGGGGAACATGTGGATTTTACAAACAGCAGGCAGTGGAGAGCCCTTGACAGGGAGAGGGAAACGGAGAGGGACAGCAGGGGACAGGAGGAGAGAGAGAGAGAGAGAGAGAGATCAACTGCTTGCTTCAGAGGGTGGCACACAGTCCCCTTCTGCATGCTCCAGCACATAGTAGGTGTTCAGCAAATGCTCCCTAGGACACTGAACAGCACCTCCTGCTTGGGTCAGTGGGGGTGGGGATTCAACAATGAGTTCCTAGCAGATCCCCTGAACCCACGGAGGCATGGAGGGGAGGGGATTCTGGTGTCCCTCCCCCCACCCCTGCCCCTAGCCCCTGGGTTATGCAGCCCAAACCCTGGCATTAGAGCAGTGTCCTCACCTGGCTGTATACTCAGATCACCTGGGAGCTGAGATGGCACCGTGCAGGCCCAGCCCAGCCCTATCACGGCACTAGAGACAGGACCATTGTGGGGTGTCATGGTCAGAGGGAAGCAGGAGCAGTGGACCCAGGGCCTGCTTCTCTTGCTCTGAGGGCCTTGCTTCCTAGACGAGGAAAGCCTTGGCACTCACCTGGGGCTGGCAGTGTTGGGTCCTGGATGCCTGCCTGCTCCTGGCACCCTTTCATCGGTCTGTTTAGGAGGCACTGACTCCACATGGGATATCTAAGCCTCTCATAAACCCACAGATGGCTTCCACTGCACCCTAATTTCTCTGTCCAGTGCCCATAGGTTACTTAGGACATTTTCCTCCTGCCCTGTCCTCAGGGATGGGCCCCACAGCCTCTGGGGCTGTGACAGAATGACCAGGTCTCATCACTCATTGGTCCATCTTTGTTATTACAGCAAAATACAGTCATGTGTTGCCTAATGACGAGGATACATTCTGAGAAACACGTTAGCCAATTTCATCACGGGGACATCATAGAGTGTCCTTATACAAACCTAGATGGTAGAGCCCACTACACACCTAGGCTCTGTGGAATAGCCTATTGCTCCTAGGCTACAAATCTGATAGTGTATTGCTGCACTGAATGCTGTAGGCAACTGTAACGCAATGGTAAGTATTTGTGTATACTAATTTCTAAACATAGGAAAGGTAAAGTAAAAATACAGAATAAAATATAAAAATGGACCAGGTGCGGTGGCTCATGCCTATAATCCCAGCACTTTGGAAGGCTGAGGTGGGCAGATCACGAGATCAGGAGTTCAAGACCAGCCTGGTCAACATGGCAAAACCCCATCTCTACTAAAAATACAAAAATTAGCCAGGTGTGGTGGTGCATGCCTGAAATCCCAGCTACTTGGGAGGCTGAATCAGGAGAATCGCTTCAACCCGGGCATCAGAGGCTGCAGTGAGCAGAGATTGTGCCATTGCACTCCAGCCTGGGCAACAAGAGTGAGAGTCTATCTCAAAAAAAAAAAAAAAGGAAATATATATATATATATTACACCTGTGTAAGGCCCTTACCATGAGTGGAGCTTGTAGGACTGGAAGCTGGTCTGGGTGAGTCAGTGAGTGAGTGGTGAGTGAATGTGAAGCCCTAGTGTACATTACTGTACACTACTGTAGATCTTATAAACATGGTACACTTAGGCTACACTAGGCTTATAAAATGCTATTTTTCTTTCTTTAATAACAAATTAACACAAGCTTACTGTGACTTTTTTACTTTATAAACTTTTTAACTATTTTACTCTTTTGTAATAACATTTAACTTAAAACATAAATATTGTACAGCTATTTTATTTCTTTATATCCTGATTCTATAAGTAAGTCTTTACAAAAAATAAGTTTCTCCTTTTTAAACTTTTTTTTTTTTTTTTTTTTTTGGTTAAAAACTAAGGTACAAACACACACATTAGCCCAGGTCTGCACAGAGTCAGGATAATCAGCATCACTGTCTTCTACCTCCACACAGTCCCACTGGAAGGTCTTCAGGGTCAACAATACTCACGGAGCTGTCATCTCCTGCGGTAACAGTGCCTTCTTCTGGATACTTCCTGAAGGACCTGCCCAAGGCTGTTTCATAGAGAACTCTTTTTATAAGTAGAGGGAGTCTATTCTCAAACAGTGATTAAAAAGTATAATATAGTAAATATGTAAACCAGTAACACGGTGATTTGTTATCATTATTGAGTATTCTGTACTGTGTATAATTGTGTGTGCTAGACTTTTATATGACTGGCAGCAGAGCAGGTCTGTTTACTCTGGCGTCACCACAAACACATGAGCAATGTGTTGTGCTATGATGTCATGATGGCCACGTCACTAGGCAATAGGAATTTTTCAGCTACATTATAATCTTATAGACCACTATTGTCCATGTATGTAGGGGTTTGGTCAGGGTGGTGGGAGAAATTATAAGAGAAAAATTACAGAGAAACAAACACAAACCTTCTTGAAAGGCTGGGATGTTTTTGCAAAAGCCTTGGGGAGGAATGAGCCAAAGGCAGCAGTTCTTATCCGGTGGCAATTAGGCAGAACTAGGTACCAAGAAATGTAAGAAAGTTTATCTGAAGAGTTTGTTTACTCACATGGTCCTAAGACTGACCTATGAACATTCACAGCGCATGACTGCTCTCTACTTAGGGGGTTCAACAATGTTATTACCCACAAATGGTGTTTGCTTTAGGCCTTGGAACCTGGCCTTTAACCATTCCACAAGTGTGTTGACTCAAAGCCTCTGTCATTAAATCTATACAGAATAAATGCCCACAGCACCAGCTGGTAACAGCCACAGCTGCTGATCCTTTAAAGCACCCTCCTTGGTGTCTGTGAGTGGCCTGGACCCCTAAGCCCACTTTTCACTGGATATCTGTGTCTGGGTGCATTTGTTCACCTGTCACTGGGTCAGGGTCTGCGGATCAGTCCTGACTCATGTGATCTGTTGTTAACCAAAATGTCATTGTGCAGCACATAATCAATTTCACACAGTATCATTTTTCTTCTTCCTGAAGGACTTCCTATATCATTTCTTGTAGCGTTCTGTGATTAATTTTTTTAGCTTTTGTATGCCTAAAAAAATCTCTATTTTGCCTTCATTTTTTGGAATCTATTTGTGGTTTGGGTCTGTGTCCAAACCCAAATCTCATGTCAAATTGTAATCCCCAATGTTGGAGGAGGGGCATGGTGAGAGGTGATTGGATCTTGAGGGTAGATTTCTCCCTTACTGTTCTTATGACAGTGAGTTCTCAGGGGATCTGGTTGTTTAAAAGTGTGTAGCACCAATGGGGATAGCATTGCAACCCAATCAAAAAGTGGGCAAAGGATATGAACAGACACTTTTCAAAAGCAGGCATTTATGCAGCCAACAAACATATGAAAAAATACTCATCATCACTGGTTATTAGAGAAATGCAAATCAAAACCACATTGAGATACCATCTGATACCAGTTAGAATGGTGATCGTTAAAAATCTGAAGACAACAGATGCTGGAGAGGATGTAGAGAAATAGAAGCGCTTTTACACTGTTGGTGGGAGTGTAAATTAGTCCAACCATTGTGGAAGAAAGTGCAGTGATTCTTCAAGGATCTAGAACTAGAAATACCATTTGACCCAGCAATCCCATTACTGAATATATACCCAAAGGATTATAAGACATTCAGTTATAAAGACACATGCACATGTATGTTCATTGCAGCACTGTTTACAATAGCAAAGACTTGGAACCAACCCAAATGCCCACCAAAGATAGAATGGATAAAGAAAATGTGGCACATGTACACCATGGAATACTATGCAGCCATAAAAAAAGATGAGTTCATGTCCTTTGCAGGGACATGGATAAAACTGGAAACCATCATTCTCAGCAAACTGACACAAGAACAGAAAATCAAACACCACATATTCTCACTCATAAGTGGGTGTTGAACAATGAGAACACATGGACACAGGGAGGGGAGCATCACACACCAGGGCCTGTAGGTGGGTGGGGAGGCTAGGGGAGGGTTAGCAGGGGGTGGAGGATTGGGGATGGCTAACATTAGGAGAAATACCTAACGTAGATGACGGGGGGATGGATGCAGTAAACCACCATGGCATGTGTATACCTATGTAACAATCCTGCATGATCTGCACATGTACCCCAGAACTTAAAGTGTAATTTTTTCAAAAAAGTGTGTAGCACCTCCTGCTTCTCTCTCTTCCTTCTACTTTGGCCATGTAAGATGTGCCTGCTTCCTCTTTGCCTTCTGCCATGATTGCAAGTTTCCTGAGGCCTTCCCAGCCATGCTTCCTGTACAGCCTGCTGAACCATGAGCCAATTAAATCTCTTTCCTTTATAAATTACCCAGTCTCAGGTAGTTCTTTATAGCAATGCAAAAACAGACTAATACAATATTTTTGCTGGGTAAAGAAATCTACGTTAACAGTTTTTTTCTTTCATTACATTAAAGATGTTGACTACTGTTGATCTTATCTACTGAATTTTACATCTTAGACATTATAGTTCTTATGTCTAGAATTCAAGTTAGGACTTTTATGCACTTTATGTCTCTACATTTTGAACACCCAGGATACAGTTCAATAGCTAAAGCTAATGTCCTTGTCTTCTCATTATAATATTGGCATCAGTTTTCTGTTGGTTTCAATTAATTTGTAATTCTCCTCATTATGGGTTGTGTTTTCATGCCTCTTTGCATGACTGGTAATTTTTGTTTAGATGCCAAGCATTGTAAATTTTACCTTGATGGATATTGGAATTTTTTCTTTTTCTTTTTCTTTTTTTTTTTTTTTGCTGGCATTCCTGTAAATATTCTTGAGCTTTGTTCTGGGATAGAGTTAAATTACTTGAAAGCAGCTTGATCCTTCTGGGTGTTACTTTTAATTTGTTGTACTGGGTTAAACAGTGTCCCCCGCAAAATCATGTCCACCTGAAACTTCAAAATGGGACTTCATTTGGAAGTAGGGTGTTTGCAGATAAAATTGGTTAAAATGAGATCATACTAGATTAGGGTGAGCCATAAATCCAATGACTGGTGTCCTTATAAGAAAGTCATATGGGCCAGGCCTGGTGGCTCATGCCTGTAATCCCAGAACTTTGAGAGACCAAGGCAGGTGGATTGCTTGAGCCCAGGAATTCAAGACCAGCCTGGGCAACATGGTGAAACCCCATCACTACTAAAAATACAAAAATTAGCTGGGCATGGTGGTGTGTGCCTTTAGTCCCAGCTACTCAAGAGGCTGAAGTGGGAAGATCACTTAAACCCAGAACGAGGCTGCAGTGGGCCATGATCACCACCTGAGCAGACCCAGGTGCAGCTCAGGCCACTGCACCAGAGAGCTCAAGCAGTGAGCCTTGGAGGCTGCAGAGTGCAGGAGCTGTGGAGGTAGATGTGAACGGATACCTCATGATCCAGACAGGTTGACAGCCAGAAAAAAAAAAAAGGCATATGAAGACACACAGAGGAGAACATAATGTAAAGATAGAAGCAGAGATTAGAGTGATGTACCTGCAAGCCAAGATGGCCAGAGATTACCACCAGAAGCTGGGAGACCGGCATGGAACTGATTCTCCTTCACAGACTCTGGAAGGAACTGACCCTGCTAACACCTTGATTTTAGACTTCTGGCCTCCTGAACTGCAAGGGAATTAATTTCTCTTGTTTTCAGCCACCTGGTTTGTGGCAGCCCCAGGAAACTAGAAGCTGTACGTAATTTATTCCAGGAGGACTCACTCCCCACATCTGAGATAAGATCTTTTTGAGCACTCTGCCCCGTGCCCCATGAATTCTGAGGGTTTTCAGTCTAGCCAGTGAACACAGGCCTTATCCCTGCCCCTGTACCAGCGCTGGCTTCCATTCACCCCATTACTCTCAAACGGTTCTGTCCTGCCATTCTTCTTACATGATGGACTTTTCAATCAGTACTCAGTCAAATACTTGAGGGGGACCCCCTGGACATCTCTGGGGTTCTCTTTTCTTGTGCAGCTCTCTCGTCTCTGGTACTCCACCCTTGTAAAGTTCACCCTGAGCCTCCCCTGACTTTGCTCCTCTCCTCAATTCCAGGAGCCTGCTGGACTTCACCTGGGCTCTTGCTTCTTGCACGGTGACCTGAACACCGTCCTCAGGCAGGGAGCTGGGGGTCACCAGAGGACTCATCTCCCTTGTTCCCTTTTCCTCAGGGATCACTGTCCTTGGCTGTCTGATGTCCAGTGTCTTTATAAAAGCATTGATTTATATATTTTTTCTTTCTCTTTCTTTCCTTCCTTTCTTCTTTCTCTCTCTTTCTTTCTTCCTTTCTTTCGGTTGTTCAAACATAAATTCATTGCATCAGTTCATCTTGGACATGAACAAAAGCATAATATCTTAAAGGCTTAGAATCTAAAGAAGTCTTATAATCTTGAGATGATTTAATCACAGAATCTCAGAGTCTTGGGCTTTTTGAACTACAGCAATTTGGAATCTTAGCTTGCTCAAAGAAGTGAACACTTTCTGATAATGATCATCTCCAATATTCATTAAACACAAATGGTGCCAGACACTGTGCCCAGTGCTTTGAACACATTATGTTACTTGGTCCCCATGACAACTCTGGGAAGTAGGAACTTTTATTTTGTCTGACTTTCCAGATGAAAAAACTGAGGCTCAGCATGTCATGCTATGGTCTGAAAATATATCCCAAAATTCATGTGTTGGAAACTTTATCCCCAATGTGACAGTGCTGGGAGGCAGGGCCTTGGGGGAGGCAATTAGGTCAGACTAAGGCCACTATAAAATGACCTGGTGGAGAGAAGTTGGCCCCTTTCTTCCCTTCTGCCTTCTGTCATATGAACACAGTATTCATCCCTGCTGGTGGATGCAGCTTTCAAAACTCCATTTTGGAAGCAGAAACAGACCCTCACCAGACAATTAAACCTGCCAACGCCTTCATTTTGGACTTTCCAGCCTCCAGAACAGTGAGAAATAAATTTCTGTTCTTTATAAATGAGCCAGTCTGTGGACTTTTGCTACAGAAACACAAAGGACTAAGACAGGAACTGGTACCAAAGCAATGGACAGTTGCTATAACAAATACAAATGTGGAGGCAGCTTTGGAAGCAGGTGATGGGGTAGAGACTGGAACAACTTTGAAGCAAATGGTGGAAAAAGCCTGCATTGCCATGAACAGGGAGTTAAGTAAGGGTGATTCTGGTGAGGGTTCAGAAGACAAGACCTGTAGGGAAAGCCTCAGTCTTCTTAGGGATTATGTAAGTGGTCATGTCCAGAATGCTGTAGAAAAACGTATCATGAAGGTCATTCTGATGAGGTCTCAGACGGAAATGAGAAGGAGATTCCCATGTATAGAAGGAAGTCAGGTGCTCTTCATTCAGAGAAAGGAAGAATAACCCAAAAGGTATTTTGGAGACTTTGGGGGGCTGCTATGCCCATCACAGGCCCAAGGTCCTAGGGCTTGGGGACAGAAGGGTTTCAGAGGCAGGGACCAAGACACACATGGGACCTCAGGACTCACTGCTCAGGACCACCTCGTGTCTCTACTCCCCTCATTCAGGCACAGCACTCTTTGACCACCCCAGCTATGGCTCCAGCAGACCAGGTGTAGATCAGGCCACTGCACCAGAGAGCTTAAGTGGTGAGCCTTGGAGGCTTCAGAGTGCAGAAGCTGTGGAGGCAGATGTGAACAGATACCTCAGAAAGCCTCTGGGCCCAGGCAGAGAACTGCCACAGGGACAGAGCTGAAACAGAGCACTCCCACTAGGGTAGTGCCTTGTTATGCCATGGGAGTGAGGCTGTCCCCAAAGACCCCAGAGCTGTAGAGTCACCAGCATTCAGCCTGGGAGAACCAAAGGCATGGGACTCTAATTCATGACAGCTGAAGCCAGCAAAGCCATGGAGGAGGGGTTGCTGAAGCCTTGGGTTCCCCCTACTGCAGTGTGTCTGGAAGACTCAACATGGAGTCAACGATTATTCTCAAGCTTTAGGATGTAATGTTTGCCAGCTTGGATTTTGGACTTACCTGGGACCTGTTACACCACCCATTTTTTTTTTTTTTTTTTTTTTTTAAAGACAGAGTCTCACTCTGTCACCCAGGCTGGAGTGCAGTGGCACAATCTTGGCTCACTGCAACCTCCACTTCCCAGGTCCAAGTGATTCTCCTGCCTCAGCCTCCTGAGTAGCTGGGATTACAGATGTGCACCACCATGCCCAGCTAATTTTTGTATTTTTAGTAGAGACGGGGTTTCACCATGTTGGTTAGGCTGGTCTCGAACTCCTGACCTCATGATCCGCCCACCTCGGCCTCCCAAAGTGTTGGCATTACAGACCCGAGGCACTGCGCCCAGCCCCCTTTTTTCTTTCCTATTTCTGCCTTTTGAAATGGAAATGTCTAACCTACACCTCTCCCACCATTATATTTTGGAAGCACACAAATGTGTTTGATTTCACAGGCTCACAGCTGGGAGGGAATCTGCCTTGGGATGAATGCTTTGAGTTTCTCCCATATGTGATTAGATGAGACTTTGGACTTAGACCTTAAAGTTGAATGTAGAATGAGTTAAGACCTTTTGGGGCTATTGGGATGGGATGAATGTATTTCAGATGTGAGAACACAAATTTGGGGAAGGCCAGGGGAGAAATGCTAGGATTTGAAGGTGTCCCTCCAGAATCCATGTGTTGCCAACATAAGAGTTTTAAGAGGTGGGACCTTTAAGGGCTGATTAGGCTGTGAGGGCTCCGTCCTCATGAATGGGATCAGGCAGCCTTACAGAAGGGCTTGATGGAAGACACCACCCCACCCTGTGAGGACACAGCAAGAAGGTCTTCACAGATGCCAGAGCCTTGACCTGGGATTTCCAAGCCTCCAGAACTATGAGAAAATAAATTGTGGTTCTTTATAAATTACCCAGTCTGTGGTATTCTGTGACAGCAACATGAAATGAACTGAGGCAAGTCGGTTGCTGAAGTCAGACCCCCTTGTAATCAGGCCAGAACGTAGCCCAGGCCTCTCAGCCTCTCTGCTGTTGCTTCCTGCAAGGCCTCTCTGCTGAATGTTCTCCATCCTCTGTGCACACCTCCAGTGTCGGGGAGCTCATGCCCCTCCCCAGGGCTGCCCACCCATCCCAACTTTGGACACATTTCTCCTTCTCAGGACATCCACCCACTGGCCCCCAAATCTGCCCTAGGAATCTTCACACAGGACTTCTATAGAGAGAGGGAGCGGCTACCCAAGACAAGGACTATACAGAAGAGGAGCGCTGGAGGAGGAAAGCCCAGATGCAGCCTATCCTGGTGAATGATAAGGAAGTTTATCCAGAGGGAGGGAAGCAGCTGGAGACAAGCGGAGCCAGCCTCCTGGAAGACAAATGAGAGCAAAGCCCAGAATTTGGGGAAGGCGGAGGGGCCAGGAGAGCAGGGAACGCATGGCACAGGTACATGATTCCCCAGCAGCCAGAGTTATGGGGCCTAATGAGACTGGAATAGTAAGTGCTGTGCCTTTAATTTCTTAGCTTTTCTCCCGAGAAATTTATTCTGCAAAATGTGCCTTGTGCCATCCATCCTCCCAGATGGCTTTTTAAGTGAAGCTGTTTGTTAAGTGGGAGAAGAACAGGGAGGGGAGGGGGAGGAGCAGGTGGAGCCACTGCAGCCCCACCCACCCTTTGCTCTCCTCTCCCCCCTCTCCCCTCTCCCCTACTGCCCCCTGCAAAGGAAAGGAAGTAGAAACAGCAAGTGGGAGCGTGGGAGGGTGGGTGGGGGGAGCCCCTGTGGTTTCACAGAGCGTGGCCTCCCAGGATGGGATGCTGTGGCACAACTGAGTCCACATAACCTGGGTCCCAATGACAGTCTCCAACAGTGACTGACCCCCAGTGTAAGCACTGAGTGAGCACTTTGGAGTCACTGGTCCCATACATCTTCCCACATCCCCAGGCAGCTGGTACCATGACTGTCCTCAGTCCCCAGAGGAGAGGCTCAGAGAGGTGCTGGCACTTGCCCAAGGTCACACAGCTGGTGAGAGGCTGACTGGGGATTGGAGCCCTGGCTCTTAACCAAGGATGTCAGCTGGAAGAACCTTAGTGATCAGCCCCACTGAGGCATGCAGGCCCCAGGTCATCAATTTCTCCCTCTGTACAGTGGGCTGGTTGGTGTAGCTCGGTGGTCCCCAAGCCTGACTCTGCATCACAGTCTCCTGGGACTTCTCAGCAATACTGAGGCCTGGGCCCCACCTCAGTATCTAGAATGTTTAAGCCCCACCCCATCCCAGGACATTCTCTCAATCCACTTGCACAGGGTCACACTGAAGGCTGGAAGGTCTAGAACCCATACCCTACTCCCTGGTGAATTCTCACGGTCAGTGTTTGCAGAGCTGTTGCAGTAGAGGGACGAGGAGGTAGAAGTGTCCATGCTGCACATCTGTGGCTGTCTGGAGGGAGGACGGTGATGGATTCCGTTTCCACCTCTGCCCTTCCAGGTCTCCTTTCCCTCTCCTTCCTCCGTGCAACCCCCACCCCTCCCCCACAGCTCCCTCCAAGCCTGGCTTGGAGGGGCCATGATGGATCGCCGTGATGGATCACCGTGGTCCCTGGCCACAGATGGCGTGGCCACCACTCTGTGCCAGCCACTTCAGCCTGGGGTGCACAGCAGCAGCTCAGTGAACAACTGTGGAAGGGAAGAAGACAGGGCCTGGGGAGAGGGGTGGTGCTGGGACAGGGTGGTGCAGTAGAAATGACAATCACGCTTCCCTATGACCCTTTTCCAGGGTGGGATGTCTTTTCCAAACCAGCAAATGCAGTGCTTGCGCGTGCACACACACACACACACACACACACACACACCCTTTTGTTGCCTTTTCTTCCCTAGGGACTAGGTGGATGTCAGCTTCCTTCCCAATCCCCGAGTGAAGGGAGGGGAGACTCAGGGTTGGCTGGATGATTCAGTGCTGGAGATGAGGCGTCTCACCCTGTACCTGGGGGCTTTGCATTCTCAGCTCCCCTAAGAGGCCGCAGGCACCTCCCTGGACATCTGTCAGTGCAGAGTCATCTTAGTCGGGTATCCTCACTCCCCTCTCAAAGCCTGAGCCCTTGCGGGTCACAGAAAGCCCTGACACTGCCTTGCTAGAAGGCTCAGTGAACACAAGAAGTTTCACTCTGTGAACGGACTCCGACCGGGACCTCTGAGGAGGAAATGTCCTATCCCGTGAGGTTCCCAGGGGTGGCGAGGGGAGGGGATGTTGGGCCTCTGCAACCTCACCCTGGTCCCCCTCACACTGGGGCCTCCCTGACCAGGATTATGTACCTGAACAGGGGTCCAAGCACAGGAGCACGTTCTGGAACCCCTGATGTCTTGCAAAAAGCCAGGGAGGATGGCAGACAGAGGAGGGAGTGTGGGCTTCCGTCAAACCCACTTCTCTAATACTTAACCTTGACTCAGCCTCTGGTGCTGCGTGTGGACAGGCAAGTGATTTGGGAAGAACTGAACATTGGGGAGTGGATGAGAATCAACATCCCCGTGGGCATCTGCTGCCACCGCTGACAATGACAGTGATGATCACTGTCCTGTGTGCCAGGCACAGTTCCAGCCCCACACTCTATTTCCTGGCAGCCTCACACTGTCTCCTGAAGAAGGTCCCTCCTCAGAGGAAGAGACCAGACTCTGATAGAAGCCATCGCCTGCCTGTCCCCAGTCTGGGCCCTGGTGGCTCTGGTGTCACCTGAAACTCCCAGCTTTTCCCACTGACACCACCTAATCTACAAGGTGCAAAATCTGCCCACGTTCTGAGGACAGATGTAGTGGAGATAGTCTCCCCTTTTAGAGGAAGTCTGCAGAGGCAAGTGTCAGAGACGATGGAGTACCATGTCCTTGGAGACCAGCATTGTCAGAGGCGCCCATTAGGGAACAAATGAGCTGTGCGCCGGCTCAGGATGCACGGAGGAAATTGCTACAAGGACTAGGGAGTGAAGGGAGAATCCATCAGCCCGAGGCAGGGTGGGGCTGCCCGAGGTCTCACAGCCTGGCTGGGGAACAGCTTATGAGGTGATGGGTGAGAAGTGAGGGGTGGGGAAGACAGGGGCTTTCAGGAGCTCTTCCTAAGACAGGAGCTGCTAGAATCCGAAGTTTCTCCTGGTGCAAATTTGTCCCATGAGATCCAGTTCCAGAAATGTTTTAGAACTACTAGGAAGGAGAATATCTTTCTCTTGTGAAGTTGAAATGGTAAGAGGATCAGTCTGGGGCTTTGAAGGCCTTCAGAAAGAGAAGGGCTGCCTTAGGTTCAAGCCACCACAGAGAGAAGCAGAGAGGCCCTAGCCTGATGACACTGTTTAGGACCCAGATCCAACCCTGCCTGAAGCTATCCTTGTTTTTTAGTCAGTTTGAGTTCCTGTCCCTGATGCCTGAAAAAGTCACGATTAGCTTAGACATATTAGACTCAGGATTAGAGAAGTCAAGAAACTACCTAAGGAGACCCAGCTAGAAAATGAGACCAGATCTTGAACCCAGCAACTCAGGAACTCTGATCCAACTCCAGGCTGCCAAGGTCACCTTGAGGAGTTAATGGGGGAGCTCGGAGGCTGTAAGAGTGCCCCCTCCCCTCATTCACGTCAACCCCTCCTTCCTGCAGCTGTGCATGCAGGAAACGTTCCTCCTCCATGTCACACACCACAACACCATTGCCGTTCAATCAGCAGTCGCGTTAATTAAATATGAATTGATTGTGAGAGCGGTTCTCGAGATGTAGAAGTGATACACTTAGGCACCAGGTAATTAACTCAAAACAACAGGCAATAAGCATGGAGCCAGGTTACTACAACAACCCGGCAGACATCATTGAGATTCTTTTTACCCCTTGACTTTGAGGCTCAGTAGTAGCTGCCAAGTTCTTATTGATCAGCAATTCATTGAAAATTTATGGTAAGTTGAAATTAATTGGCCACAGTGAGGGGTGAGTTTGACCCAGGCCAAGGTTCTGTGGCCCAGCTGAGGTGAGACTGGAATGGGGAAAGCCATGGGAAGGAAGCACCAGCCATGTAGACAAACCTCTGGAGGCATCAACCCTCACATGGCTCTCATGGGGTCTCCATCCCTGCAGGTGGGAGGATGGCTCTGACCCACCAGCCCCAGGGGCAAATCTGACTGGAAACCTGCCATGGCCCCTGACTCCCCAGGCATTCAAGGCCCTTGGTGATGCACTTGGCCTCTTCCCATCCCCATCTTCCTCCACACACCCACACTGTCTCAGCCTGGCCATGGCCAGGCACACTCAAAGCAAAGCCTAGCCTATATGCAGAGCTGCTAGTCCCCACTCTCCACCAGAAAGGAGACGAGGCTGGAACCAACATATTAGTCAAGTGAGTTACTAAAATCTCACAGGGCACGAGTGTGGGTCATTTCTGGTGCCATTTCCACTATCCCCCCGTGTGGATGGAGCCCAGATGCTGTTTATCTCCTGACCTCCATGATGTCTCACATCCAGGGCCAGGTACATCTGAGACCACAGAGACAAAGGCCTATATACACAGCTCTCACACTACTCAGAGACTGGAGTCGCCCTGGGAAGTCAGTTGGAACCTCTTAGGCCTAAACACTGCTCCTTTCCCTTCTGTTCCCACATGTAATCCTTCATTGTCCCCATAGACTTGGTCAGTACATCACCACAAACCCCATGACACCAGGTGACAGCATGTCTGGATGCCACAAGCAGAGACACCAGAATGCAAAGGGCTCTGGCATGGAAGTCAGAACTGGGAGCCAGTCCCAGTTCCACCACTGAAACTGGGCGAGCCCCCTCTTCTTTTTGGGTCCTGGCATTTTTACAAGTGAATGAAAAGCATTTAACCAGATGTCCTAGGTCTTTAAAACTCTGTGAGTCTCTGAGGCAGTAATAGATAATAATAATAATAATAGTCTTGTTATTAATACTAACAGTACTATGGTGATGATGATGATGATGGAGAGGATGATGACAGGAAAGATGATGATGGAGAAGATGAGGAGGATGGTGATGAACAGGATAATGATGACAATAACGATGGAGAGCATGATGATAATGATGGAAAGGATGGGGATAATGGTGATGATAATGACGGAGAGGATGATGATGATGGAGAGGATGATGATAATGGAGAATATGATGATGATGTAGATAAGTATGATTATGGAGAGAAGGAGGATGAAGAGAAATATTATATGGAAGAGGAGGATGATAGAAAGGATTATGATGATCAAGAGGATGATGATGATGGAAGAGATGCTGATGGAGAGAATGATGATGGAGAGGATAATGATGATGGAGAAGAAGGTAATGATTATGAAGAAGATTATGATGATGGAGAGGATAATCATGGAGAAAATGATGATGGAGAGGATGATGAAGAAGATAATGATTATAAAGATTATGATGATGGAGAGGATGATTATGGAGAAAATGATGATGGAGAGGATGATCATGATGGAGAGGACAATGAAGAAGAAGGTAATGATTATGGAGAAGATTATGATGATGGAGAGGAAGATGAAAAAGATAATCATTATAAAGATTATGATGGCCAGGCACGGTGGCTCAAGCCTGTAATCCCAGCACTTTGGGAGGCCGAGGCGGGTGGATCACGAGGTCAAGAGATCAAGACCATCCTGGTCAACACGGTGAAACCCCGTCTCTACTAAAAATACAAAAAATTAGCTGGGCATGGTGGTGTGGGCCTGTAATCCCAGCTACTCAGGAGGCTGAGGCAGGAGAATTGCCTGAACCCAGGAGGCGGAGGTTGCAGTGAGCCAAGATCGCGCCATTGCACTCCAGCCTGGGTAACAAGAGCGAAATTCCATCTCAAAAAAAAAGAAAAAAAAGATTATGATGATGGAGAGGATGATGATAATGGAGAATATGATGATGATGTAAATAATTATGATTATGGAGAGGAGGAGGATGAAGAGAAATATTATATGGAAGAGGAGGATGATAGAAAGGATTATGATGATCAAGAGGATGATGATGATGGAAGAGATGCTGATGGAGAGAATGATGATGGAGAGGATAATGATGATGGAGAAGAAGGTAATGATTATGAAGAAGATTATGATGATGGAGAGGATAATCATGGAGAAAATGATGATGGAGAGGATGATGATGATGGAGAGGACAATGAAGAAGAAGGTCATGATTATGGAGAAGATTATGATGATGGAGAGGAAGATGAAAAAGATAATCATTATAAAGATTATGATGGCCAGGCACGGTGGCTCAAGCCTGTAATCCCAGCACTTTGGGAGGCCGAGGCGGGTGGATCACGAGGTCAAGAGATCAAGACCATCCTGGTCAACATGGTGAAACCCCGTCTCTACTAAAAATACAAAAAATTAGCTGGGCATGGTGGTGTGTGCCTGTAATCCCAGCTACTCAGGAGGCTGAGGCAGGAGAATTGCCTGAACCCAGGAGGCGGAGGTTGCAGTGAGCCGAGATCGCGCCATTGCACTCCAGCCTGGGTAACAAGAGCGAAATTCCATCTCAAAAAAAAAGAAAAAAAAGATTATGATGATGGAGAGGATGATGATAATGGAGAATATGATGATGATGTAGATAATTATGATTATGGAGAGGAGGAGGATGAAGAGAAATATTATATGGAAGAGGAGGATAATAGAAAGGATTATGATGATCAAGAGGATGATGATGATGGAAGAGATGCTGATGGAGAGAATGATGATGGAGAGGATAATGATGAAGAAGAAGGTAATGATTATGAAGAAGATTATGATGATGGAGAGGAAGATGAAGAAGATAATGATTATAAAGATTATGATGATGGAGAGGATAATCATGGAGAAAATGATGATGGAGAGGATGATGATGTTGGAGAGGAAGATGAAGAAGATAATGATTATAAAGATTATGATGATGGAGAGGATAATCATGGAGAAAATGATGATGGAGAGGATGATGATGATGGAGAGGAAGATGAAGAAGATAATGATTATAAAGATTATGATAATGGAGAGGATGAGGATGGAGAAAATGATGATGATGAAGAGGATGATGACACCAAGTGATGGTGGAGCATATACCTTGCTTGGTGATGCACTGGGTGCCTCACACACACCATCTCTCACAGCACAATAACTTATGCAAAAGAAGTTTTCTTGGTTTCATCTTCCATATGAGAAAACTGAGGCACAGAAATATCAAGTCTCCTGGAAGTTCACACCATCTCAACCGTGAAGGCAATGGAGCTCCAGCAGCCACATGCCTCCCTTATCCTGGGCTTGAAACTGTCCTGACACATTAAGAACCCCCAGCCCCTGAGTCCTCCTCTACTTAAGTTGGGTAGAAAGTGAAAAGCTCACCATCGGTTTTCCTGAAACGTATCTTTTGCTCTGCAATTTGGCCTACTGGCTGCTCAAGGCCCATTTTTCTCTTGGCCTCAAATGCCTTTTATGTCATATCTATTCTCGTTTGTAGGATTATCACATTTAGCTAAACATCCAAACTGTGGATTCAGAAGGGTAACTCCTGATCCTGGGAGGCTCTCTTGGTACCTTCCTACAACTGCAGTTTGATGTCTGGGGTGGCCAGAACTGCAACAGGACTTAAGCCCATGCAAAGTTGGGCAACAGCCAGAGAAACCAGAGAGTCACTCCCTGGAGACCCCCAGCTCATAGGTGCTGAGGGCAGAAGAGGGCTGAGTGAACCCTGACTCCAGGCTGAGACAAGAGAGGTTCAGACAGCAACCCTGATCATTCAGCACAGCCTCAGAGATGGGATGAGGAATCAGCTCCTCCAACTCCATGACTAGCCCTCTCCCACAATAGGCATTGAGAGTTTGGGAAAGGGTCTGATCACCTCTATGTTGTCTCTGCCTGAGCCTAGCCTCTTGCAGCCTCCTCTGACCTGCAGCCAGCATAGTGTCTGCTCCCAAGACTGTGCCCAGCACAGCAGGGTGATTTGTAAATATCCATATTTTGAAACTATAGTCACCATGTTGTACAACAGATCTCTTGAAATTATTCCTCTCATATAACCGAAATATTACACCTTTTGACCAACATCTCCCCAACCCATATACGTTTATTTGTTTGTTTGTGACAGAGTTTCACTCTTTTATACAGGCTGGAGCAAAGTGGCTCGATCTTGGCTCACCACAACCTCTGCCCCGACCCTTCCAGGTTCAAGCAACTCTCCTGCCTCAGCCTCCCAAGTAGATGGGATTACAAGCATGCGCCACCACGCTCGGCTTATTTTGTATTTTTAGTGAAGACAGGGTTTCACCATGTTGGCCAGGCTGGTCTCGAACTCCTGACCTCAGGGGATCCACCCACTTCAGCCTCCCAAAGTGTTAAGATTTTAAGAATAATTAAGAATGAACAAGTCCTTCAATTAAAATGAAGTTAGTAGTAACTGTCCCTTCAAAGATGAGCCCCTGTCCTCTAAACAGGCACCCCTAGCTTTATAGCTACCTGCTCTGCATTTTCTCTCGGAGGTCCAAAACCCATCTTCACCTTTTCATCCAAAACAGGGCTATTTCCTCCCTTGAACAGACTCCTCCCCGACCTTACCCAGCCCAGGCCACAGCTTCACTTCACCCCACCCCACACTGACCACAAGCCCTGGAGTCCCCTTGATCACTCTTGGTCCTCTGCCCTCTACATCCGATCCATCCTGCAGTTCTGAGATGTTCCCTCAGAATACATCCCACTCTGGCCATGGCCCTTCATCTATGCCCACTGCCCGGTCCAGGCCTCTCATCTGGCCTGCCCACAGTTGCAGCCTCCCTGACATCCCCTGCCCCAAACCCTGCCCAGTTCTAAGTCATTCTCCCCACGCACAGGTCGAATCATGTTGCTCCTCTGCTTAAAAGTCACCCAAGTTTTTTGCCTCCCGCTAAACTTGGAATGATACCCAGGCTCCTCGCCCAGCCCTCGTGGCCACGGGATCCGGCCTCACCCACCTTTCACTCCTTTGCCCCTGCAGTTCCCTCTCCCAGGAGCTCCCTCCTCCTGGCTCTTCTCATACCTCAGCTGTCAATTTCAACATTGTCTCCTCTGAATCACCTTCCCTGAGCACTGTGCTAAGGTCACCCTTCCACCTGCACTGGGGTGTCCCTTCACAGCCTCGCTACACCCTTGTGCCCTCTGCTCTGTGCTCTGGTGGGGGAAGGGGCAGCCCTTATGGGCTACATCAAAGGGCTCCTCATCCTCTGGCTTCAAGGTAGGTTTGGTTAACAGGGAGCCCCAGCAGGAGATCAGGGAAGGAGGAGAGGAAGGTTGGGGTGTTTATTCCCCACAAGGTCCTGCCCTGGGAAGAGCTAGGGCTAGCTTTCCCCAGACTGCAGCTTTCAGGTCCTATTATCACATGGTCGCTCCCCACCAAGCCCCCTGGCAGGGCCCCTCCACCCAGCTTTCTCCATCTCTGGGTTCCAGTCATTGCTCCTCCCCACAGCCTCCCAAGCCCAAGGGTGGTAATGGAGCCCTCTGTTGCCGTTTGCCGGGAAACAGCACCACCTCCAGGATCTCCTCATGCCCTGCCCACACTTTCGTCTTCTTGGTCTCTTTTTTAAACTCTCCAAAAATTGCCTGACTTGCCTGTGCCATCTCATCTGTCCCCGGCCACATCCCCAGCTGACACACTGCCCACCCTCCTCACTTCCATCTCCTCGCCCTGTCCAATTCCCCCACGGAACTTCTCACTCCCCAGCACGATTGCTTGTGTACTATCCGTGTCCCCCACCAGAACACAAGCTCCCTCTGAGACAGGGATTCATTGCATCATATGTCAGCAGAATAGAGAAAACACATGCTCACACGTCCTAACTCTGCTCAAACTCGCAGGGAAGCCCAGCCAATTCTGTGAAAGTTCATGGTGAAATCACACTGACTTTTAAATGCCTGCACACGGCATTTCCCAAACTGGGCTCAGGCAACACTCATTTAGGAGGTGTTGGCAAGCAGTTGGCAACCTGATACCGACAGACCATATCCGCCGGGCTGTCCTCATTTCACCGAGCGCCTCTGACAATTTCATCTCCCGCTATTGTGACCTCAAGTCTGTCCACTGACCCCAGTCAGGACTGGGGAAGCCCTCGTGCCCTAGCCCCTATGGAGCCCAGGGAGCTCCAGCATGAGGCCTCTGCACCGTGGGCTTCATTTCACTGCCATCTCCACACTCCCCACCACCAAGTGGGCCAAGACTACATCAGCCATGGGTCAGGACAGCAAATCCTGGTCTCTGTTCTGTCACCAACTTACTATGTGACTTTGGGCAGGCTGCATTCCTACTCTGTGCCTCAGTTTCCCAAAATTCTCCTGCTGTTCCTGCTGCCTGGAATTCCCTTCCCAGTGAGCAGGTTGGATAATACGTTCTCCTAGCATGTCCCTGCTCTGGTGGCGAGATGTTGCTCAGATAGATGAAACTGGCACAGTTCCTGTTGATGGTCATCTTTCTTTAGAAGGTGAGAGAGGAGGAAAAAATGTCAGCTTGGCTATGACACATAACCACTATGATCAGACAGCAAAAGATACAATCTCATGCTGGTCTCTGCTGGCCTGACTGCCAGGATGATTTAGTTCCCAGTGTAACTAAACTCCTCCTTTCTGGATGAGATGAAGCCTTGAGACAATAAAAATGTGCCCCTCCTCCAATATGTGGGGTTTAGTGCCAGCTAAGCCAGAGAGGAGGGGTGAGGCCCCTTCTTGATGACAGAGCCTTGTGGGAGATGGACCAGCAAGAAGGGCCTGCACCTGATGATGGGGAGGGGGTGTGGGAGTGGGGGAAGCCAGCATCAGCATCATGTTGCCACTGTCATCATGGCGCAGCCTCTGTCCTGAGAGCTGTCTGTGGAGCGACTCACCTGACCCTCACGACAGAGCCATGAGGAACTCAGGGTCACCACCATTGCCGTTTCCAGGTGAGAACAAGGCTTCAAGAGGCTACATCACTTGCCCAAAGCCACCAAGCTTGTAAGTGGCTATAAAAAGACCATGACGGCACCAGGCCCCAGCCAAGAGCTTGTTCTGCGTGTGCTGATTGATACACTGACACCCGGTGTGGTCCTCACTGTTCTCTTTGCATCAAACAACCAAGAACAAGGACCGGCAACCATGAGTTGGAGTGTAGGTGGGGCCACTGGCATCACACCTGTCACCTGGCTCATCTACATCACCTGGCACCTCCTGCCACTGGCCCAGATCATGAGGACCAGCGTTGTAGAGCTGGGGAGGGGGGAGTGTTTGGGAAAGGACTATGGGTGCCATTGCCTCCCCCTTCATCAAGAAGGCTGCTGCGAGCTCCATTTTCATTCCCTTTTTTGATGGGTCTGAGGTTCACATAGACACAATCGTTCAGCCCTGTGGGTGGGTCAGGGCACATGGGATAAGCTGCTTTTCCTTGTCATGGGCCTGCCTATAGCAGCAAAATTGGATTCTAGATGATGTGTGACAACGATACAGTCCAGGCACGGTGGCTCATGCCTGTAACCCCAGCACTTTGGGGGGCCAAGGTGGGTGAATCACTTGAGGCCAGGAGTTCAGCCAACCTGGGCAACATGGTGAAAACCTATTTCTACTACAAAATACAAAAATTAGCTGGGTGTGGTGGTGGGCACCTGTAATCCCAGCTACTTGGGAGGCCGAGGTAGGAGAATTGCTGGAACCCGGGAGGCAGAGGTTGCAGTGAGCTGAGACGGCATCACTGTACTCCAGCTTGGGTGACAGGGTGAGAAAGGAAAAAAAAGACAAGAAAGAGAGAAAGAAAGAAAGGGAAGGAAGGAAGGGAGGGAGGGAAAGAGAGAAAGAGAAACAGAAAGGAGAAGGTATTGGATGTGCAGAGGTGCCACTGCCACAGCACTGACAAGAGGAACAAGTCAAACCAGGAGGAACGGTGGCTGGGGCAGCTCCTGGATGTCAAAGGAGGAGCCAGCACCCAGTTCCATGGGGCCTGGGCTGGGCCAGTCCTCCCTCCAGGGCAGGGAGAGCATCTGGCCAAGGCCAGGGTCCAGTTGCTGGTCGTGACAAGTGGGGCCATCTCCAGTGTCCGCCTTTCCAAGAGTTCCTGCCATAGAAGTCAGTCGGTTCCTCAGTGAAAAATCAGGACACTATCAAGACAAGATCATGGGACACATGTGAGGAACAGAAGCTCAGTGTTCCTTCCCCACATGCCCTGACTGGGTCAGAGCTAGCTCGGGACTAATGCTGCTCTGCCCTAGACCAGCCAGGCCTGGGGTGAGCCGCTGGTGTGGAGGGCATCAGGAATGGGGGCTGCGTATGCAGAGGGATTCTGAAGCCACCTAGAAAGCTTACTCTGGGGAAAAATAGAAAATGGAAGTTGACCCATCATCTTACAACTGAGCCCCAAATTCTGCTGAAGAATAAGAGGAGGAGGGAGAGAAGGAGTAGGAGGAAGGGGAGGAGGAGAAACAAGAAAGAGGGGGAGGAAGAGGAGGAGAAGGAAGGGAAGGAGGAAGGGCAGGAGGAGAAGGAGGAAGAGAAAGAGGAAGACGAAGAGAGGGAAGAAGAGGAGGAGGAAATTCTCTAACGTGTTCCCTAGGACGGTTTATGAAGTACTTTCTCTTTGAAACCCCATTTGGCCCACACAACCCGCTTTGAACCACGTGAGGCAGAATCCTAGGAGAAAACTGAGGCCTAGGGAGGTCTAAACAGTTAGCTGGAGTCAAGCTGGGACTGGAGCCCAGGTCTCCTGAACCCCAGTTGAAAGTTTATTCTCATGAGGCCAAAAAGAGTCACAAAGCTTTTTCATAGCCATTCGTCTGCCCCACCCCAGAACAGACACCCATCTCCCTGAGCAGTAGAGGAGGCATTCCCAGGGAGGGGGAGGGGAGAGGGAAGTCCTGGGTGGGGGGTGTCTGCGAGCCCCCACCCAGCTTCCACACATAGCACAGGCCATGGCAGAGCAGTGAGGGTGCAGGTGAATGAGCCTTAAATGTGAACTCATCAGGAGCCCTGGGCACAGATCAGGCAGGGGCAGGAGCCAAGACGGGAGCGAGTGGACAGGAAACATTGTGGCATCAGATTCAAGTGTGTCCGTCAGTCCCAAACAGGATTAGCGACCTGCCAGAGCCAGCCATGTGTCTCCGCCCATCTCGCCACATTTCAGGCTCCAGCAGTGACAACTGCTCTGTTTCTGTCAAGGTCCAGCTGTTTTAATGGAGACTTTAAATAATCTCTCTGCTGCCAATAAATTTATATCTTGGTGTTCCAGCCACAGCCATCCCTGTTTCATGAGTCATCCCTGGCCGGCCGGTACAGAGGGAACCCCCAGCTGGTACAATGAAGGAAGGACCTGGTCAACCTTCTGCCCCTCGTCGAGCATCAGGAAAGGATCTCATGCCCCCACACTCTGGCTCTAGAGCTCCACCTTCCAGAATGACCAGGGACCAGCATTAATAGCCAAGGCCCCTCAGCTGGAATCCTGCCTGCATCCAAAGAGAGGACTTTTCCCTTGATCCTGTCCCTCCGAAGCTGAGAAGGGAGAGAGATTCCGTGACAGCCTGGAGGACATGGTGGAACTCTGGGCCTGGAGGCCACCATGCATCTGCAGGGCAGGGGTGGGGGCAGGTGGTCACAGGAGACCTGGGCAGAGAGGGCTTGGAGCTGGAAAGTCCAGCTATGGGGAAGCCAATCAGGTGGGCGGGGGGGCCATCGGCCACAGAGCCCACCCAGAACAAAGGTCGAACCCAGCCTAGGGTTGGGAGAGGGTCTCTGGGTTCAAGTGATACCTCTACCACCCACTAGTTTTGTGACCTTGAGGAAGTCACTTAACCTCTCTGTGCCTCAGCCTTCTTACATCTAACATGAAAATAAAATGAGAGTGTGTATTTCAAGGTCCATATGAGAGTTAAATAAGCTAAAATACATAAAGTGCTGAAAGCAATGCGTGGCCATGGTGATTATTCAGGAGGGCTGCTCTCGGCCGGGTTCCTCGTTTTCACCTTCCCCCTGCCTGTCTGTTCTTCAAGGGGTGGTCATCCCTGATGCCACAGAAAATCATCCAAGCTGAGGGGCACGGGGCTGGTGGGATTTAGACAAAGAGAGCCAGAACTGGGCCATCCTAGGCCAAAGGAATGATTCTCCGGGATGTACTCCCAGCATCTAGAGACTAGTCAGGCCACTGCTTGGGCAGGGCTGGGATTTGCCCAGGGAGCTGGGGGTTGCAAGGATCTGCCCGGAATCCCTGAAACCCGACCATGTGGGTGGCCTCCCCAGCCATTTGTGACAACATTTCTCAACATGCCACAGCCCCAGGAGGTAGGCAGGGTGGTTCCAGGTGAGGCAAGTGAGGCTCAGTGAGAGGAAGGGATGCTCTCTCCAGCACATCGCTGGCAGTCGGGTAAGAGCCCAGGACTCCAAGGCACACAGAACAGGTAGATGCTTAATGCTGAAAAGCATGGTGACCCCTTGGCCGCTTGTGAGGTCTATTTTAGAAGCTGCTGAAAGGGCAACTCCTATCCTATCTGCTATTTGCAGCCCAGCTCATCTGAAAATGAGATGAGAGGAGAAAGGGACAAGGATCCCCACATCTGCAGTCACAGCAGCGCTTACAAATGCCCTGCCCATTGTGAGCCCAGGCGGCCCCTCACACAGCCAAGGTCAGACAGCGTCTTTACATCCTAAACGTGGCCATGATGCAGGCATCCTGCCCGGAATAAATCCTGCCCACATTTCCCTGTCCTTAGGCACCTAGGGGCCCCAGCGGTGACAACTGCTCTGTTACATCAAGGTCCGGCTGTTTTAATGGAGACTTTAAATATCTCCCTCTGCTGCCAAGGAACTTGTGTCCCGCTGAGACGTGTGCTCTGTGAATAGATGACCAAGAGAGGTTCAGGGCCTGGCTGTTGTTAGACAATGACCACAAAGCTCCTTCCCTGTCCTTCATCCTCCAGGAAGCCAGTTTCCAATGACTCAGCAGATCCACCATGGAATGCCAGGCCATGCCGGGCTCTGGGCTCAGGGAGAAAGATCATTTATGTTCCTGTGACCATGAGGAGGTCACGGTCAGATGGCAGAGGCAGACCCGCCAGCAACACACACCACCCACCTGCAAAGCGCCAGATGAGAGTTCACAGCAATGGCTTCCATTTCATGAGCACCTGCTGTTGACAGTTCTACTCAGTTACTGCCTACTGTGTGCTGGCCCCGGGGCCAGGAGAGTCACAGGTTTTGTCATTAGCTCTCACAACAACCTTCCTTGTTGGAAGGTAATTTATTTTGAACAGGTTTATTGATGTATAATTTGCGTATACTAAACTATGCTTAAAGTGTAAAATTGCATACCTGTGACATGTAAACACCCATGAAATCATCATCATAATCAAGATAATGAGTTCCCTCTCACCCCTTATCAATCTCTCTCTTTTGCTTCCTGTCTCCATTCCCAATAACTCATCGGCTGTGACTATAAATTAGTTTGTATTTTCAAGAGTTTTATATAAATGAAGTATTTCAGTATATCTGGCTTCTTTCACTCACAATAATTATTTTGAGAATTATTCCTGATACAGCACATGGCAGCAGTCCATTCCCTTTCGTAGATGAACAGTATCCCATTGTATGGAGATCCCACAATTATTTGTATCCATTGTTTGATGAACATGTGAATTGTGTCCAGGTTGCGGCTCTTACAAATACAGCAGCTATGAATGAATGTTCATTCAGGTATAAGTCTTTGTGTGGACGTATGCTGACATTTGTCTTGGGTAAATTCCTCAGAGTGGAATTGCTATACCATCTGATAAGTGTATTTTTAACTTTTTAAGAAACTGCCAAACTGTTTTCCAAAATGGTTGTATTATTTCATATTCTTACCAATTGTGCCAGAGAGCTCCATTTCCTCCACATCCTCGACAGCACATGGTATGTTCAGTCTACAATTGTAGCCATTCTAATTGAGATGTAGTAATATCTCACTGTAGCATTAACTTCTGTTTCCCTAATGACCAAAGGCTCAGAGCATCTTGTCATTTGTTTGTCATCTGTATGTCTTCTTTGATAAGGTGTCTGTGCAGGTCTTTTGTCATTTTTCGTTGGGTTGTTTTCTACTGAGTTTTGAGAATTCTCTGCATATTCTGGATAAAAGTTCTTTACTAAATACATGCCTTGCAAATATTTTCCCCCAGGTGTGTCTTCCCTTTTCATTCTCGTATCACAGTCTTTTAAAGAGCTGTGTTTTTTTTATTTTGATGAAGTCCAACTTACCATTTTGTTCTTTTATGGATCATACTTTTGGTGCCATATCAAAGCAATCTTGATCTAAACTAAGGCTGTAAAAGTTTTTTCTATGTTGTCTTAGAGTTGTTTTGTAGTTTTAAATTTTACATTTAGATCTATCTTCATTTCCAGTCAATTTTTGTATATGGTACAAGGTAGGGATCAATGCTTCCTTTTTGTTTGTTTGGTTGGTTGGTTGGTTTTATGACTATCTAGTTGTTCCTCTGCCATTTGTTGGGAAGACTATCCTTACTCCCCCAAATTGCCTTCCTGCTGTGGTCAAAAATCAATTGTTCATAACTACATGAGTTTATTTCTATATCCTCTACTGTTTCACTGATCTATTTATCTTGATGCCAATACCACCTGCTTGGATTACTGTAACTTTGTAAGTCAAAACTGGGGACTGAATCTGTACTTACTTTGCTTGTTTGTTTTGCTTTGTTTTTCAGACAGGGTCTCACTCTGTTGCCCAGGCTGGAATACAGAGACATGAACAAGGCTTGCTGCACCCCTGGATTCCTGGGCTCAAGTGATCCTCCCATCTCAGCTTCTGGAGTAGCTGGGACTGCACCACACGCCACTATGCCCAGTTAATTCTTTTATTTTTGTTTTTTGTAGAGACAGGGTCTCATTCTGTTGCCCAGGCTGGAATACAGAGACATGAACAAGGCTTGCTGCACCCCTGGATTCCTGGGCTCAAGTGATCTTCCCATCTCAGCTTCTGGAGTAGCTGGGACTACAAGCACACGCCACTATGCCCAGTTAATTCTTTTATTTGTGTTTTTTGTAGAGACAGGGTCTCACTATGTTGCCCAGGGTGGTCTCAAACCCCTGGGTTCAAGCGACCCTCTCACCTTGGCCTCCCAAAGTGCTGGGATTACAGACATGAGCCACCATGCCTGAACCTTAATCTGTACTTCTTTTGCAAAGTTGCTTTGGCTTTTATAGGTCCTTTGAATTTCCATGTGCATTTAGAATCTGCTTGTCAATTTCTACAAAAAAAAAAAAAGTATGTTGGCCAGGTGCGGTGGTTAATACCCATAATCCCAGCACTTTGGGAGGTCAAGGCAGGCAGATCACTTGAGGTCAGGAGTTCAAGACCAGCCTGGCCAACATAGCAAAACCCTGTCTCTACTAAAAATACAAAAATTAGCCGGGCGTGATGGCATGCACCTGTAATACCCCCAGCTACTGGGGAGGCTGAGGCAGGAGAATCGCTTGAACCTGGGAGGCAAAGGTTACCATAAGCTGAGATCATGCCAATACGCTCCAGCCTAGGCAACAGAGTAAAACTCTGTCTCAAATATATATATGTTATATATATATATGTTTAAATATATATATATATGTTTAAGCCTAATGGGATTTTGACTATGGTTTGTAATAGAGAGACTCCATATTTGATGTTGACCCCTTACAGCTTTCAAGTCTCCCATTCTTTCCTCTTGTGCCCCACACCTGGGCAACCTAATAAGAAAACCCACATCCTTCCCCTGTTCCTACACCCGCAGAGAGTTCAAATCATTCAAGCCCTGGACCAGGCATGGGCAACAACCACCCCACATCCCAGCTCCACTCTCCAATAACAGTGAAAACTCAAAGCTGCCACCACCACCCTTGCTTCTGTTTCCCTCGAAACCAAACCTCCTTGCAAATCCTTTTCCTGTTTAGCATATCAATAATAAGTATTATTTCACATCCATTAGTGCCTGTGCATCACTTGTTCCAACATCTGTAAATTCCTGTGGGTGGGGATGTCCAGCATCCACCATGGGACACTAGGAGCCTAAATACAATAGGATTTTGTTGAATCTATAGATTCGTTTGAGGACAATTGGTAGCTTAACAATATGGAGTCTTCTGACCCATAAAACCCAGTATTTTCATTCATTTGTTTTATTCATTGTTCAGCTTCCATCAGCAACCTTTTGCAGTTTTAAGTGTACAAGTCTTTCCCATCTTTTGTCAGCTTTATTCTTAAGTGTTTTATACTGTTATGTTATTAAAACATAAACAAAATAAAACAAAACAATATAAAACATGGACAGATGTTACTGAAACACAACAATATAAAACATCAGTCCAATACAAAAAAGATGGACAATTGATTTTTGATCAAAGCATGAAGGCAATTCAGGGAAGTAAAGATAGTCTTCTCAACAAATGGTGAAGGAACAATCAGATAACATATGTTATGTTGTGGTATGTTTAAAATTTTAATTTTCAATTCTTTACTACTGGTATATGGAAATACATTTGATTTCTGTAAGATGATCTTATATCCTGCAACCATATTAGACTCACTACTTAGCTATCATAGACTTCCTGCACATTCCATCAGATTTTCTATAACACATAGAGAATCATTTTGTCTGTGAATAAAAACAGTTTACCTCCTTTTCGCATCTGAACACTGTTTTCCTATTTTTCTTGCCCGCATTGGATTGGCTAAATCTCCAGTACAACGTTGAATAGTGGTTTCAAGAGCAGATATTTATGTTTTGTTCCCGATGTTAGAGGGAAGGCATTAAGTCTTTCACCACTAAATATGACATTAGTTGTAGGTTATTTGTAGATGCCTTTTATCAGGTGAGAAAATATCTTTCTATCTTACTTTGCATAGTGTTTTTATCAAAAATGGATGTTGGATTTTGTCAAATGCTTTTTCTAAATCTATCATATGGTTTTCCTTTTTTAACTTGTTAATATGGTAAATTGGATTGAAAAGCAAATAATTTTCAGACATTAAACTCACCATCCATTACTTACATACATTTCACTTGGTTATGATGGTATTATATCATTTTTACATAGTTTTAAATTCAATTTGTTAAGATTTCGTTTAGAAACTTTACATTTGTGTTTATGATAGATATTGACCTGTAGCTTGCCTTATTAGTAAAATATTTTTCGGGTTTTGGGATCAGAGTAATGCTGGCTTTACACAATTAGTTAGGAAGTACTTCCTCCTTTCCATTGCCAAACAAAAATTTGTTTAAAATTGGTCTTTAGAATTCACCATCAAAGCCATCTGGGCCTGGAGTTCTCTCTATGAGAGGTTTTTAGATATCATTTTAATTTTTAAAAATAGATATAGGGCTATCCAGGTTATCTATTTCTTATGAGTGAGCTTTAGTCGTTTGTGTCTTTCAGAGAATTCATCTATTTCATCGAAGCTATTGAATTTAATGCCTTAAAGTTGTTCATAATATTCCCTTAATTATACTTTCAACATCTGTGAATCTGTAGTGACATCACCTCTCTCATTCCTGATGTTGATCATTTTTGTATTCTTTTTTCCTAGCCAGTCTGATTAGGCATTAATTAATTTTATTGACTCAAAATTCCAGACCCTAGCTTCAGCTATTTGCTCCATTGCTTTTTTTGTTCTTATTTAATTATTTTTAAATTTTAACCTATTTGTGTCTTTATATTTGAAGTGCACTGGTCTTGAAAAGCTGTTGATTTTGCCTGCCAGCATCTATCCTCCTTCTTCTGACTTTCCAGCAGGACTTCCCCTCCTCCTTCATCTATGTGGTTTGACCAAGGTTTAGCACATACCCAGCTGTGGTATGAGCATGTGAGCCAGGCCTGACCAATCAATGACTTCTATCCCCCTAGAAACAGTGTTAGGCTCAGAGATGGGCACATGGCCCAGATGAGTCCTCAAGTTAACCCTTAGCTTGTTTATGGAAGTAAGAGACCATTGCTTTTCTTTGGGGCTGCTACAGCGAGGATGAGCATGAGTCGCAGGTGACAATCTAGGGAAGAAGCTATCAGAGAAAGAATCCAACAAAGACAAATATAGTAAGAAAAGGTAGAGAAAGAGAGACAGAGAGAGGGAATATGCACGTGTCCTAGTCACATTGACTGTGAGACTCATGAAGACAGAGACCCTCTCTGTTTTGCTTCCTGCTGTATGCCCAGTGCAGAACACTGCCTGCAGACCCAGTGTCTGACCCCTGATTGAGGCAAGACTGAAGCTAGCAGCCCTCCAGACTTCCCAGTTCCATGAGCCAATCTGTTCCCCCTTCTGTTGCAGCCATTTTGGGTTGTGCTTCTAACACCTACAGCTCAAAGGTCCTAATCCTGCACTCTAGCAACCATACCAGGGGAAGCACAGTGCCCAGTGCATAAGGAGCTAGGTAAACATTTGTGAAAAAATAAATGAACCCCAAAACCCCTACCTCCCCCGGCCCCTCAGCACTCTTTCTCTTTCTCAGGAGCCCCCATGCTACAAAGAGTCTAACTGGGACCTCAAAGCAGAGACCTACAAATGATGGGCAAACACCTGCTTCCCCATAGCAGCAGCACCCGCTCCTTGGGCCCTTGGAGGAGGATGGCTGGGCTCATGGAAGTGGTATTTCTGTGTGGGAGCAGCACCATGGGGAGAAATAAGCTTAAGGCTATTGGTCTGGGACTAGACATGACTCTCTTGGGTCAGAGGATACTTCAATAAAATGATAATCACACTAACTCTATGCATGTCCCCAACACTTTACAACATTCGATGATTCCAACAAAGAAGACTGGACTGGCCAGGCATGGTGGCTCACGCCTGTAATCACAGCACTTTGGGAGGCCAAAGCAGGTGGATCAAGAGGTCAAGAGATCGAGACCATCCTGGCCAACATGCTGAAACCCCGTCTCTACTAAAATACAAAAATTAGCTGGGCATGGTGGTATGTACCTGTAGTCCCAGCTACTAGAGAGGCTGAGGCAGGAGAATCGCTTGAACCTGGGAGGCAGAGACTGCAATGAGCCAAGATTGCACCATTGCACTCTAGCCTGGGCAACAAGAGCAAAACTGAGTTTAAAAAAAAAAAAAAAAAAAAAAAAAAAGGCCGGGCGAGGTGGCTCATGCCTGTAATCCCAGCACTTTGGGAGGCCGAGGCGGGTGGATCACGAGGTCAAGAGATCGAGATCATCCTGGTCAACATGGTGAAACTCTGTCTCTACTAAAAATACAAAAAATTAGCTGGGCACGGTGGCGCGTGCCTGTAATCCCAGCTACTCAGGAGGCTGAGGCAGGAGAATTGCCTGAACCCAGGGGGCAGAGGTTGTGGTGGCGGAGGTTGTGGTGAGCCGAGATCACGCCATTGCACTCTAGCCTGGGTAACAAGAGCGAAACTCCATCTCAAAAAAAAAAAAACTGGACTTCAGAGCTCATTGGGCCTGCACTGAAATCTCATCTGAAATCTGCCACTGACCAGCCATGACCTGGGACACTATCCCCATGTTACAGAGGAAATAGAGGATACACAAGGTGATGTGACCTTCCCAAGATGACCCATGATTAGAAGAATGGGCTCTCTGACTCCCGGGCCAATGCTCCATCCACTGCATCCTGGGCTTTCGGAGGAGCAGAGATCCCAGAATCCCCCACATCCTGCCAGGGAGTCAGCTTCCTGAGCATGTGTCATTGAGTGGATTCCAGGATGCCCAGAAGGGTGGGCACTCTGCCGAGGACACTGAGGGCAGGTGTCCCAGGAGGGGAGCTGAGCCAGAACATCATCCCTCACATTCCCACTGGCCACTGTACTCTAACAAAACCATACCTTCATTTCCATTACCAGAGAATGCATGCATGCATGAACGAACAAACTCAAATACATCATTTTGCCTGGAGGAAATGGAGTCCCTGAGACATCAAGTGATTTGCCCAAGGTCACACAGCCTGGGAGGGCAGAGGAGGCCCAAACCCACGCCTCTACCACTAAGGCCCATGCTCCTGCACCCCCCCATGCTGTCCCACAGAGCAATGGGACAGAGTTAGGAAAGGAAGAGGCCAGCATGGACTTGAGGCATCAGGAAGGGCTTCCTGGAGGAGAGGGAGCCCAATCTGGGCCCTGAAGAACACACTGGAGAGGAAGAGCATACAGGGAGGGAGGCACAGCCCAGTTTGCTGCTCCCAAATCTTTAGGACTCTGGGCCTGGATTTCTCCACGAGGAGGGTCAAGGTCTTCCTGGGGCAGGATCCCTGAGACCCTCTCCCCAGAGCAGGTGGAGCTGCATCCAGGCAGGATGAGAGGCAGCTCCCAGGTAAGGGGTGGTGGGTCAGGTAGAGCAGGAGCTGCTGGGAACTTCCTGTTCACTTGGCTTCAGGCCCAAGTACGCCGGAATGGGAGCGGCGCCCTTGCCTGTCTTCTGTAAGGGGGACCATAGTCTCATAAGCGCTTCTGATGAGGCCATTAGACCACAATCCATCAGCCAGTCAGCCCCACCAGCCACACAGACAATGGCTGCAAAGCGCCTTATCAGCTGAGAACTACACAGCCACAGGCCCTGTGATTTCCCTTGCAAATTCCCCCATGCCAGCTGCACCCTTCAGAGATCAGAATCCCCCCATATGTCCTCAGTTGGGAACATCAGACCCTTTCTCTTTCCTGCTCTCCCCATGGAGCCCATTTCTCCATGCTGAGCATGCAGAAGCAAAACAACATCACCTGGACATGAAAATACACATCAGCTCAGCTGCCCAGGGGTATTCTTGATGTATGGGTGGGGCTCCCTGAGCTGGGACGAGTTGGGCAGCCCGATGCCAGTGTGAGTGGAAGGCTCATCGATTCTCTGCATGGATTAGCTTTCCAGAGGTAGGCCCAGGAAGCTGAGCTGGCAATTCCTTAAAATCTCCACCTTGCTTTCCATCCTGCGTACCCTCCCTCCCTTCAACAGATGTTTATTGATGCCTCCTAGATGCAGACCCTGAGGTGGCACTGGACTGTGGGGAAGATGGGGATGGTTGAGGCAGACTCCAGCCCTTGGGGGAAACCCGTCTTGGGAAACAAGTACACTAATCAGAAAACACCCTGCATGGACAGCATCTGCTTATATATTGACACTTGTTGGGCACCTACAATGGGACAGCCACTGTGTTAGGGAAATTAAGCAAAACCCCCCTGGTCCCTGCCCCATGAGGCTCACAGTCGAGAGGGAGAGACAGATACTAGTCAATAAGTCACACAAAGACATGTGAGCTTACACGTGCAGAGAAGTGGGGAGATTTGAGGGAGACCAAGGAAGGCTTCCCTGAGGACCGGAACGGCTGAGCTGGGATCTGAAGGGAGAACAGGAGTGGGCATGCGAGTGTGGGGAAGGGAGAGGGTTTCAGCCAGGGAACAGCATGTGCAGTGGCCCTGTCGTGATGGCCAGTTGTCAGCAACCATGAAGAACTCCAAGGCCAGTGTGGTTGGAGGGTAGGGGTTGGTAGGGGCTGTGAAACGAGGTTGGGGGTGGAGAGGTGAGGGCCAGATGTCTAAGAGGCCTCAGATGCCACCTTAGGGATTTGTGTCTTTGTCCCAAGAATAGCAATATCCCATTCAGGTATTTTCAGTGGGGGCCAAAGGGCAGGGAGGGGATTGATAGGACAATAGTTGTGTTTCCAGAAAAATCCTGAGGTCACGATATGGTGAGATGTGATGGAGGAAAGTGCGGGGACAGCGAAGTCTGAAGGAAGGAGTGACCAGCCTGGCTTAGAGAGACACATGGCTTCTGGAGGAGGAGATGGGAACAGTTAGCATCCCTGTCTGTGTGGCCTTCACTCAGCCCTTCGATTCCTCCGTGCGGCAGACCTCCTGCTATGCTCCAAGCCCTATGTTCGGTGCACCAGGTACTATGAAGAAGAGATCAGAGGTATCTCTTGTCTAGTGACAAAGACAAGACAGGCCTCAGGTCTCAGCCAGGAATGTTTCCACATAAGCATCAAAGCTCCTTCATGCCAGCATAGAATTCAAAGCGGTCTGGGGAAAGGATATGAGTGAGCATTGTGGGTGTGAGGTAGAGCCAGGCCTCTCAGTCTCATGTCCCTCCCACTCATGTGGCCATTGCTGACACATGATCCCTCTTGGCCACCCACAAGGGGTGCCCTTTCAGCTGGGCCCCAAAGTCCTCCTATTCCGAGTCCCACATTTGCACACCAGGAAAAGAAAGCTGAGCAGGCTCGGCTCAGGAGGTAGCAGCTGTAGAAGGAGACTCCTGGCTCAGCAAAGCTGACATCTCCATCCCCATCCTGAAGCTCAAAGAGGGGAAGGCACCTTCCCATGGCCACAGAGCTACTGAGTAGCAACACCACAGTGCCAGGCTGGTGAAGACATGAGGAAGAGTCATTGCCCACCTAGACCCTCATCCGATGACAAAGACAAGCACCACCAGACGCCCGGGCAGCCAGGTGGTTGATAACTACAGCAAACGCTATTGTGGACTTACCGTGGGTCTGGTCTTCCATGTCCACTAGCTTATTTCCTCTCCATGAGCATCCCATAGAGATGGATCAGCCAAAATGATGCTAGGCAACTACTGCAAAATGCAATGCTTTCGACTGTTAAAGCAAACTAAATAGGGCCTGAGGAGCACTCTGTGCATCTATATTTGAGTCCTTGTAGACAAACTGCAAACTACCTGAATAGGTAGACAAGATGGAAAATCTAACTTAGGAGTATGCGCCTGTAACAATAGGTGAGTCTTGGCCAATCCCAGCAGCCATACTTCAGCCATTCATACACTGCCTAGTGTACAAACTGTGTTGAAACAGGGCAAACGCCGAGCTATAACCAATCCACTCGTTTCTGTACCTCACTTCTGATTCCTGTACATCACTTGCCTTTGTTTATAAATTTGTTCTGACCACATGGCATCCTGAGTCTCTCTGAATCTGCTGTGATTCTGGGACCTGTCCAATCCTGAATCATTTGTTGTTCGATTAAACTCCTTTAAATTTAATTCAGCTGAAATTTTTTCTTTTAACACAACCAATAGCATTTACAAGTCTGCAGGTCAGCTGCACAGGCTTCTGGTCTGAGCTGGGCTTGCTCGTGCAACTGTGGTCAGCCCTGGGGTCAGCTGTGGTTCGGCTGTGCTGATCTTGGCAGAGACAAAGGGACAGAGTCAGCTCGGCTCCACAGGGTCTCTCAGCCTCCAGCAGGCTGGCCCAGACTTGTTCAGGAGGTCACAGGGAATCAAGAGAGTGAGAGAAAGTGTTCAAGGCCTCTGGAGGCCTAGGCGCCTGCTTCCACCATATTCCATTGTCCAGAATAAATCACAAGGCCAAACTGAAGAGTTAGGGACAGAGATTCCACTTCTTAGTGGGAAGACAGCTGAGGACTCATATTGCAAGGGGTATGGACACAGGAAGGCATGGAGACTCAAGATCCTTTAGCACACAAACTACCAAAAGGTAGGTATTTTTAGAACATCCCACTGAGGCCCAGAGAGATGCAATGACTTATTCGAAGTCACACAGCTACCAAGGGGCAATGGTGAGGTTTGGGCCCAGGGCTGTGCCCTTCTCTACAACTCTGCTGCCTCTTAAAAGCTGTGAGCAAACCAACAACAGAGAAGCCCAGGTCCTTGGGCTTTCAGGATGGAGCATACCTCCTATGCACCAGACCTTATGCTGGATGCAAGGGGTACGATGAACACTAAGAATGCCTGAGCTCTATTCCGGTGGGGCATGGAGAGCACACAATTCCCTGGTGGGCACCAGGCCCAGCTCTTCTGCCAAGTGGAGGTCTGGATTGGATTCACTCATTCATTCATTCACCCATCCATTCAATCAGTATGAGCTTGGACATGTATCCCTTTGTCATGCTCTGCTCTGGCATTTGTCTGTTAAGCTCAGAAGTCTTCTGCTCTAGGAAGCCCCCCTAATCCTTAAGGCCAGTTGCTCTAGACATTTTGCTTTCACAGGCCCGTGGGAGTGTCCTTGGATTGTTAATTTCTGCATTGTCCCCTCAGTCACCTCCACGCTCAGGGTCCCATGAGGGAGCCAGACGCTCAAGAGCAGGCAGACATCACAATCTGAGTCTCTATCTTCTGTCACCTTCCCTGGGCAGGAAGCTCTAGGATTCCTTCCCGGGGCCTAGGACATTGCAGGACTCATAGCAGAAGCTCAAGAGTAGTGGATAGAAGGAAAAAGGGAAGGGGGATGGTGGGGGAACTGAGTGGCCTTGCTTTAGATGCAAATTGGAACTGGAGGCAGAGAAGAAAATTGGTGATTAATAGGTTGTGGCAGTGAGGACATCAGAAAAGATTCAATATTTAAAATGGTCATGCAGTGACCTATGACATTTTACTTAATCAGAAGCAAATTACTCTGCACCCTGGAGCTTTTTAGTGCAGAACATTTCTTACATGGCCCTTTCATGCTGAGCTGGACACATTCCAGATAGCAGATGCAGGGAGAATCCCGGCATCTCGGCCCAGGGCCCAGCGGAGGCTACATGTGAGCCGCTGTGAGCATCCTCCGCTCCTCACCAGCTGTGGGAACGAGGAACACGGAAGGAGCCACTCAACCTCTCCTGCCTGGAAACTCACTGTCTCCCTCCACCATCAGGGCCACCTCTGAGAATTCAGGTCAAGCCCCACTCTCTTCCAGGAAGC
The DNA here is from genome assembly GCF_030222135.1 of Aotus nancymaae. Classification (NCBI taxonomy): domain Eukaryota; kingdom Metazoa; phylum Chordata; class Mammalia; order Primates; family Aotidae; genus Aotus; species Aotus nancymaae. The sequence continues at coordinate 27,084,791 of NW_026988467.1, forward strand.
CTCCTGGATGGTCCCACCTGCTGGATAGGGGCTCCCAGTGCCCACTGTGAATGTTGACTGCCCAGTGTAGAGTCAGACTGGCTGGGTCCTGCATTCTGATCCCTCATGGTTCAGGGGGTGTTGCTGACCCATGGGCATCACCTGGAGGCTTGTCAGAAATGCAGAATGCCAGGCCCCACCCCACACCAGAATCTGAATCTGCACCTTAACGAGTTTCCCAGGTGATCCATGACGCTGCCCTTGGCCACATCCCTGATGACTGGCACCCCCAGGTCCCTGGAGTTCAAGAAATTCACTCTTTTCTCAGAGTTTACTGCAAAAACTGACTCATTCACCATGGTGGTGAAGAGCCCAGTGCTTGCTGCCACTCAGGCTGCGTGAGGATCCTGGATCTGCCCTGTCTAGTCTGTGACCTTGGCAAAAGTCCTCTCTGACCTGTTTTCTGTGTCCTAGGCTTTTTAAACTTTCTCTTGCCTCTAGGCCTCTGCAGTCTTGTTCTCTCTGCCCGGAACCCGCTTTCTACTTTCCTCACCTGGCTGATGCCTATGCCTCCTCAATCTCAGTCCTGCACTCCCCCAGCCTGGGTTTGGTCCTGGTCTCCTGTGTGCCCCTCTGGTCATAAGGGGCTCCTCCCCTCTTTAGTCTCTAAGTGCAGGTTCTGACTACATCAGGGTCACTGCCGCATTCCCATGCCTAGTACAGAGTCCAGGGCACAGAGATGCCCAGACGAGGGTGAACAGGCGCAGAGGACAGTGAGTGACCCCTCTCCAGCAGTCTGTCTCCTCCTTCACAGAGTGCTGTGAGGATGCTCAAAGGGATTCCAGGTAAAGGGGCCCGAACACAGAAGGCTCTCAGCAGGTATTGCTCCCACCCCTACTTCTCCAACAGGAGGAAATGACGGGAAAGGAATGAACGCCAGCTTGAGTGAAGTGTAGTGTACCTGGCTGCAGAACCTGAAGGTGGGACAGTTGTTCTGTTCTGTATGGGATCAGTGGGACCTTAAGTAAGTAGGATCTGGGACTGTCCTGCAGCCTGAACACCAGGAGCCCAAGAAGGTGGGGAATGGAGCCACCTCTCTCTGCAGAGACACCTCCAGGGAGCTATGAAAACTCACTTGTCAGGCTGCGTGCACTTGTCAACAGCAGCAGTAGACGCGTTTGTAACATTTTTGCCTCAGACTCTCAATATTTATCTCAATAAACATAAGCTAGTGTTTTTTTTTTTTCTTTCCCCATTCCCTTGCTAGAAAATGCTTAGAGAATCAACAGTGCATGATGAAAGGTTGATATGCAAGGAAAACTCATTTTTAGAGGATTCATTTTTAAGGAATTCTACCAAGTTCCATCAGCCGCACTCTCCTTCCAGCAGAGCTGAGCAGATCAGGAGGCAAGCTAAGGTGGAAGAGGTGAAAGAAAGGAAGCAGGGGCAGCTCTGGCAAAGGGGTGTCCACTGGGTATGCTTGTTTGGGTCTCAGAGCTATGGCAGGACCAAAGGGAAGGACCCAGACAGACTGTGACCCCTTTTAGATCTCATTCTGGGACCCTGGAATTCCCTGCCCAAATGACTCTCAGCTGCCTCCAGAAGCTACCTGTCCAACTTGCTAAGGTGTAGGTTGGAAAGGCAACCTGAGGGTAAACACTGTCCCCAGAGCCCGCACCCCAGGCCCAGGTGCAGCTAAAGGTCCACACCCAGCCAAACTGCTCACAGTCTGCCCTCTCCACATTCATCCGGAGCCTCCAGCCTGGCCGAGGGGGTGGTTATATTTGGGTTCATCTTTGGAGCTTCCAAGTGGGGCTGGGACTGGGCTGAGGAGCAAGAGGTCCTAGCTGGAGGTCCTAGCTGAAGGTCCTCACATAGGGAGCAGCACGCCCTGTAAATGCTGTCATTTTCCAGATGGGCCCTGAGGACAGGAAAAGGTCAGGGACAAGTGATCCTGCCCTGTGCTGGGAGTCCTCTTGTGCAAGCATGGAACCAAGATGGCTGTTGTGGTGATGCTGGTGGTGCTGGTGTGCTGGTGGTCATGGGGGTGGCGGTGGCTATTTCATCAGAACCACAACTAGACTTGATTCCTCAGGGCGTCTGCACACAAAGGGAGCTCCAGGGAGTTGTTGTTAGTGTCTCTAGGACTCCCCTTGAATCCTGTTTAGCCCCCTCTCTGGAGACCTAAGTCAGGCCCCATCTGAGCCTTCCTGACCCCTTTTACCCTTTAGTGGGGACCAGAGGGATTCTTGTACCCTGTTCTGTGCTCCCTGGGCCTTCAAGAAGCAAGGCTTATTTTCTGTTGTCACAATAGGCCCAGCTGTGGGCCTCATTAAGTCAATACAAATACACAAGAAAAGGGGGCATCAGTTACAAGGACATTAGGGGATTAAGGAGGCCTGAAGGGGTATGGGCCATAATTCTTCCCCCTCCTAAGCCTCAGTCCAGCATCTCTAAAGCAGGAGCTGCAACAGTGACAGTCTAAGGTTGGGCAAGTGTTAAATGAGACCAGGGGCAAGTGCTCAGAGTAGGGGTGACCCTGGTCAAAACTGCTGACCCCTATGACCTTGGGCAGGTTGTCTCACTCCTCTGAGCTGCAGTTTCTTCAAACATAAAATGGGGAGAATGCCACAATTTTCCACATAAATTCACTGAAAGGATGAAAAGAGCTAATCACATCCCCTGATTCCTGCGTGATGCACCTCAGCCCCACCCAGGGACACTGATGCCCCACACATCCTCGTTTCTTAGGTCCCTGTATTCATCCATTTTCACTCTGCTACTAAAGACATACTCACGACTGGGTAATTTATACAGGAAAAAGGTTTAATAAATTCACAGTTCTACATGGCTGGGAAGACCACACAATCATGGTGGAAGGCAAGGAGGAGTAAGTCACATCTTACATGGATGGCAGCAGGCAAAGAGAGAGCTTGTGCAGCGAAACACCCCTTATAAAACCATCAGGTCTCATAAGACTTATTCACTATCACAAGAACTGCATGGGAAAGACCTGCTCCCATGATTCAATTACCTCCCACTGGGTCCCTCCCACAACATGTGGAAATTCAAGATGAGATTTGGGTGGGGACACAGCCAAAGCATTTCAGCCCCCAAAAGAGGCTGCCTTCAAACTCACCATGACTGGGAGCCCCAGGCTCTGAGGCTGGGCTGGAGGAGAAAACAAAGGATCTTGATTCTCATCTAGAGCAGACGACAGGGCCCCAGTTACAGGGAGTGGCTCAAAGCTTTATTGGCTTCTCATAAAGCCAAATAGCCTGTGAAAGTGATGGCTAATTTCATCTCTAATTTCTTTGCCGTCATTTTAAGTGCAGTCATTACCCAAAAGCTCCAGGTGTCTGGTGAAACAACCACCAATACAGTTACTATCTCTGTGCCTGTGGACCTTTGTTCTACCCTGGAGCTCCACACATTGCAGGTGTTTATTTTAAAACCAAGGGGTCTCAGCTGTGTGAGGGGGAGGAGACTGTGCCACCATGGGACAGCTAGGTGAGCCTGTGCAGGCCAGGGCCAGGGTCAGGGATCCAGTTAGGCCCAGGAATGGCCTGGCAGGAGCATTCATCACAGGGTGAGAATCATGGGCACACTCCTCAGATAGCCTTGCAGGTCTGAGTCAGCTGATGTGAGCCAGCGTCCCCAAGTGGGAACCCATAATGCTGGCCCACCATTAGTACCCAGCATTTCCTGAGCATTTATGATGGGCCAGGCACTGTAAGGCCGGTTGCCTCACTGGGAGCTCGGACACACGCCCCCGCCTTTTTTCTGAAAGCTCGGACAAGCTCAGACAAGCTCGGACATGCTCGGACAAGCTCGGACAAGCTCAGACAAGCTCGGACATTCTCAGACATGTTCCCTCCTCCCCTTCTCGCACAGCCTGGCCTTCAAACAAAGGCTTGTAACCATACCCAATAGTAGTCCTGCTTTGCCCACACCCTGCTCTCCCAAACCAATCGAGCTATTTCACTCCCTATAAAAACCCATGTCTGAGAGGAGTCCGTGCGACTTCTGCAGCCTCTCCTGTCAGACCACAGAACCTCACCCGGGAGCCTGAATAAACCCTTCGCATTGGATCTTCTTGTGCTGGCCTCAGTTTCTTCATTTTAAACTCGGCGAGAACAAACCTTACAGGCACTATTCTAAGATTTTTGTATTTATGTGTTCATTTCATCCCCTCTACATCCCAGGAAGTACAGATTCTATTATTGTCCACAATTCACAGATGAAGAAATTGAAATTAGAAGATTGAAGTAAATGTTCAATGGCCTGAGTCTTGGAGCTATGGCAAGGGTTGGGGAAGGGAGGTGACAAATGTTCATGGTAGAACTGACCTTAAACCAGGTCACCAGAGGCCCCTGTACCTTGGAGGGCCCCATCTGGGCTGTCTTCCACCATGCTCTGCCCCATAGAGCAAAGAATTTGCAAGGCCAAACGGAAGGGCCCAGACAGACTGTAACCCCCTTTACATCTCATTCTGGGACCCTGAAATCCTCTGCCCAAGTGACCCTGAGCTGCCCGCAGAAGCCTGCCTGTCTGTTTTGCCCAGGTCTGGGTTGCAAAGGCGACCTGAGGGTAAACACTGTCCCCAGAGCCTATAACCCCAGGCCCAGGTGGTAGGTGGCAGAACTGAGATTTAAACTCTGGGCCTCTGGCTTCAGACCTGCACTAAGGCACTGTTATAAAGTCCAAATTTCCCAACCCAGTACAGAAAACATTCAAAAATCAGGTATATTTCAATATGTATTGGTGCGTTTTTGCTGTATAACAAACCACCCCATCATGAATTGGCTTAAAGCAGCAAAAGAAACAGTAGTGATGTGGCCATGGTGGCAGGGACAGAGGCTATGGATGGGCTCAACGACATGGACCTCCCCTTACCAAGGCTGCCACTGTGACTGCTACCGCTGAGAGCCTAATCTGCCAATAGCAGAGACAAACGCTGAGTCCCCTAGATGGAACACCAAGCTCAGGAGACAGGGGGTGGTGGTGGGCATGGCTGTGGCAGGGTTACGCCTCATAACCCATCCACAGAGTCTTTGCTTCCCCTTCTTTGAGCAACTTTGAGCTCTTCTAGCTTGGTTTTCTGAGTTTAGTCCTCGAGTGGGAAACACAAGAAACACAAAAACGACATTACTGAATTAGAAGAAGAGACGGCCACCTGGCCACATGGGGCTCCCATGCCACCAAACCAACCAGCCAGGAAAAGTTTGCTCTACTACCTGGAGTGATTTATTCCAGTTACCATGGAGAACTTGGTTGCCGCTGCATTACAGAATCAAGAAGGGCTATGTGTGCAACCCAGAGGAGTTCTCTGGCACACCTCTTAGCACTTCCATGCCCCAAAGTGAAGGTTAACAGAAAATTACAGTAACCAAACAAGGCAGAATAAAGGAAGGGTCGGACTTTTCAGAAATTAAGGTTTTAGCCACACTACCCAGGTAAAGAACCCCAACCACCTGCAATTTGAACTGAGGACAATGGAAATGTGGAATAACTTGTGGAAGAAGGAAGCTTTGGATTATCTGCTATGGCCTCATGACCAATTATAGAATCAAGAGCCACAATAGCTTGGCATGTTGCCTCCTTGTTTGTGTATGCATGTGTTTCTCTGTATGTACTAAGCATTTTCTTCTAGTTACCCTTCTTCCCGTCTTTATTATATAAAAGTTGTTGGAGATTAATCTTTGGGTCACAGAACACTCCATGGAAACCATCACTAAATTTCAGCAGCAATCAATAGCCAGTGATTAATCAGTGACTATTAGGACCATACATCTTCCCACTGTGGGGAAAGGTGAGAATTTTTCCACTTCCAGGAAGGAAGTCAGATGGACTTAGAGTAATTTGTTGTAGCACCAGTGTTCAGATGTGTGTAGGATCATGTGGAAGCTGAGTAGCCACAGGGGTGCACAGTGCAATTATCAACTTACCACCTCTGACCTTGAAATTCACCCTTCAGGACCAGCTCTGCAAGGACAGACTGAACTCTGCAAGTCCACTAATGGATTTATTCTTTACAGTGATCGCAGTGTTATGCTTTGTCATTAGAGAGCCATGGAAGGACACTGGAAGAGTAAGAAGACCTTCTTCTCGGTTCTGGTGGCTGCATTTTGCTGCTTCTTGTTTCTGCTGTACAGACCAACATTAGTCCTTCTATGTGCAGATATCTAGTGGTGCTCTGCCCCAGTGAAGGCCCAGAGCACATGGTCACTCAGCAACCTCACAGCCCCACCCCAGATCTGGTGGCCCCTGACTGTTCCCTACCACATCGCCAACACAGACACCATGTAATCCAGGCCTCATGCTCACAGCACAATAACAACAACGTCTATGTGCCTGTGCCTCGCCACTAGCCTGAACTTCTTACCTGAACTCCAAAGCATTTTTCCTGCTTGCCCTGCAACTGCGATAAGCAACCGAGTGAATTTCTCTGCCATCCATCAGGCTGCAAGTACACATTCTCCAATGCGTTCTGAAGCTCTCCTTTGAAAGAAGAGCCCCCACTTCCAAGGGTATCCTTCCTTGGATACTCTTCCTTAGCCTTAGGGAATTCTTCAGAGCTCTCTTTTCAACTTTATTAGAATTATTTACCCTGTTAGAGCAAATAATTTATATTTAACTTCCCCTGTTTAAATTACTATGTGGTTTGTCTCCTGATTGTACCCATTCTGATACAGGCACCTCCTTCACAGTGCTACAGTGAGGAATGAATAGTATAATTTGTATATACTAAAAGGCTCATGCACATTACTTAGAAAATACTTGAAATTCCTATCTTGAACTAGAAAACCTATTTATATATATATATATTGCAGGGTATCCAGTGAGTTGGAGCTTGTCTTGGTTTTTATTGCTGTTTTTGGTTTTGTTTCTATTTTTTTTCTGTAAGAGACGCTATTAAACCGTGGACTTGAAGGATAGTGGGGTTTAAAGTGAGTAATTTGCCTAAGTAGCCCAGGGCCTTCTGGGAGGGAACAAACAAGCAGATCAATTTCTGTTCTCTGAAGTTCGAAGCTCTTAAAACACATCAGAAGGGTCTAGGTCAATCTGACTGAGGCTCAGGGGTAGGAAGGATAATTAGTCCTCTGAAATGAGACCTCCAGTGAGGGTGTCAACCTAAGCCACAAAGAGATAGAAACCACAAGAAAAAGATATTTGGTGATATTTACTCGGGGAGGAGGGCATCGCAACGGTAATATGCATGCCATAGTAAACTATGTTCACATTCATGGAAGTAAAGGAAGACAAAGGCTTTCAAAGGAAAAATGAGACAGACTACATAATCATTTTGAAATAATTATCTGTAGCCACAAAGATCAGTAACAAGGATGATGCCAGTCCAAGACTGCTGGGCAGATGTCCTCACAAAAGTATGTTTTGCATAAGGCTGCAATGGCCTTTGTGCAAGGTTATGATTTTTGCAGTCTTTTATGATAATTTTGTCATCTCATCTTACATACAAGTATGAGAACTCTCCCTTCATGGCCTTCCCTGGCTCTGTCAGCGTTGTTTTTTGTTTGTTTGTTTTGTTTTTTGTTTTAGCACTAGTGACTCCGTTTTGATTCTGATAATTTTCATAGAAGGAGAAAGGGACACAGGCCTTGCCTACTAAAGAGAATCAAGTAGCTGAAAACGCTGAGAATGGTGAGTATGTCAGGAAGGGGTTGGGAAGCAATACTTGGTCCCATGGTGGGTAACCTTGTATGTTCTGAAAGGTGCCATTAGGTAGGACTGAAAGGCTGTCGCACTGGGATCCCACTTGCGTAAAGGGGGAGCAGCCTCAGTGGTGAGAGCAGTACTGAAGGCAGGGATAGCTCTGTCCTGAAGAACCCCTTGGCCCAGGCAGAGTTTGGAACTAGAGGCAGCGACAGGACACTAGCGGAACGCCACACTCACAGATGAGTCCCCGAGGACACAGACAAAGCCCTTTGGACTGTTCAGGATTCAACTGCTTTCAACTTCAGGATCAGAATCAACGACCATGCTGACTCCTTAAAGAATAGCCAACTTCTAGCTGTGACCCTTTCACAGATGACAGAATGGAACCCCGGAACGAATACACAACTGAGCAAGGTCACTCAGCAAGTCAGCCATAGCTCTGGGCTCAAATTCCTCCCTTAAACTCTCATTCAGCCCAGGCTGGGAGAAGGACATGTTTAGAGACCACTGGGAGCAAGGTGGTACACAGTGCAGCATCCACAACTCAGACACACATGGCAAATTTTAACTGAGGGAAAGAGCTAGAGAGGCAGAGATACCGGAAAAAAAAATGAAAAAGAAGGTTATGAAATATAAACAGATATGTAAAGGAAGAGGAAAAAGACCACAACTCCCATTTCACAGATGGAGAAAACAGAATCAGTTGCCTAAGTAGTGGGAGTGATATCTTAACAACATTGTTAATAATATGTCTTCGGCTTTGAAAACTGTGCAGTTACAAGGCTGGGGGTATAAAGCAATGAAAATGCTTCAAATAATTAATTCTGCCACATGGGTCCATATGTCACATAGGCTGAAAAAGAGAGAGAGAGAGAAACCATGGGAAGCACATACATAGCCATCAAACAACCAGGCAGCCCAGGGCACTAAGGCTTTGAAAAGATGCCACCTACTATGTTCATTAGCTCACACACTGGTCTGTTCTTGATGAGATATATACTATATAAAATGTTAAAGGAAACTCTTCAGGAAGCAGGAAAATACTATCAAAGAGAAATCTGGATCTATACCAAGCACTGAAGCACACCAGAAATGCCAGGTATGTAGATAAGCATAGAAACAGTTTTTCTGATTTTTCAAAATAACCTTAAAAGATAATCAAATGCATGCATATGATCACTGCAGCATTATTCACAATAGCAAAGACATGGAATCAACCTAAATGCCCATCAATGATAGACTGGATAAAGAATATGTGATACATATATACCATGGAATACTATGCAGCCATAAAAAGGAATGAGATCATGTCCTTTGCAGGGACATGGATGGAGCTTGAAGCCATTATCCTCAGCAAACTAACGCAGGAACAGAAAACCAAACATCCATGTTTTCACTTATGAGTGGGAGCTAAACAATGAGATCACATGGTCACAGAGAGAGGAACAACACACACTGGGGCCTGTTGAGGGGTGGTGTTGGGGGAGTGAGAGCATTAGGAAAAATAGCTGATGCATGCTGGGCTCAATGCTCAGGTGATAGGTTGCTAGGTGCAGCACATCACCATGGCACACATTCACCTATGCAACAAACCTGCACATCCTGCACATGTACTCTGGAACTTAAAATTAAAATTTAAAAAGATAATCAAATGTTTAAAGAAAAAAGTAATAACAATATATTTGGGGGTTCATGACATGTAACAAACTAACAAAAAGTGTAGGAGAAGGGAAGGAAAACAGAAGTATAGTGCTTCAGGGTTCCTTCACAATATGAGAGGTGATACATTATCTGTAAGTAGGTAAGTTAAAGCAACTACCTTTAAAAAAGATACAATGTATAAGCCAAAATTGAGATAAAATGGAATCATTAAAAATATCCAATAAATTGAAATGAAGACAGAGGAAACAAGGAACAAAGAACAGATAAGACAAATAGAAAACAAATAGACAGTATTTTTAAGCCCAACTATATCTGTGACATTAAATGTAAATGGTCTAAATAGCCCCAGTTAAAAGGCAGATATTGTCAGGGTGAATTTTAAAAAGCAAGAATCAACTATATACTGTTGTGTTCTCCTCTATATCTCCAGGGCTTGAACATTATCTGGAATATGGTAGGCATTGATAAATGTTTGTAGAATGAATAAAATAATAAATGAGTTATTTAATAATTAATGTTAATATATATAAGTAAAAATATTGTTGATAATATTTAATAATGTTATTAAATATCAATCATAAATGAATTGTTTAATGATTAATGTCATTAAATAATTATTAATATTTAATAGTAATTAATGTTATTAAATAATTCATTTATTTTATTCATTCTACATATTAATGAATTATTAAATTTATTAATAAATATATAATTCCTTTCTTATTAAATGAATTCATTATTGGCAAATTATTTGCAATTCATTTATTATTAAATGAATACATTATGGGCAAAATTAGTCTTTAGCTTTCTTTGGAAGGACAACTGCTTGTCATATGCTGTGCTTTTAGGGGTAACAGGGAGATGTCCTTGCCCCCAAAACATATTTCTAATAGGATCTCTACAGAAGCCCCTTCTACTCTGTGAGCTCACTTTCCTCATTACAAAAAGGAGGCTTGATTTTTAACATTGGATCTCTTACTTGAGTGAAAAGACGGGGCAACGTGGGGGACCCTGGACAAACAGGAGAGCTCTGGAAACTTTGTTTGCTGGGACTCTTGAGATAGGGTCATGAAAAGATTCTGGATGTATAGAGTAGGAATTTTGTCTAACTCAAAACTTCCCCTTATATTATACTATGGTAAGACCATTCTAAAACTCAAATAGACTTTCTAAATACTAAAACTATTTTTATATTTTTGTGGGGAATATTGAGAGATTTATCTTTAAAAGTATAATAAAATCTTGTTAATTCAAATTAGAACTAATTATGGACACATGCATTATCTAGAAAAAATATTCTGCTGTCTCTTCATGTAAACAAGATGGGAAGTGAGCTTCTACTTAAAAGTGAGCCACGCCCAACACAGTGGTTCACCCCTGTAATCCCAGCACTTTGGGAGGCCGAGGCAGGTGGATCACGAGATCAGGAGTTAGAGCCCAGCCTGACCAATATGATGAAACCCCGTCTCTATTGAAAATACAAAAATTATCTGGGTGTGGGTGGTGCACACCTGTAATCCTAGCTACTCAGGAGGCTGAGGCAGGAGAATGGCTTAAGCTCGAGAGGCAGAGGTTGCAGTGAGCCAAGATTGTGCCATTGCACTCCAGCCTGGGTGACAGAGTGAGATTCCATCTCAAAAACAAAACAAAACAAAAGTGAGCAACTAGTTTTCAAAGCTTTATTCAGAAATGTACTAGTCTGAAAGGGACCTCAGTTACCATCTAACTGGTCTCCACTCTCTGGTCTTGCCCCATGTTATGTGTACCCAAGTGAGCTCTCAGAAACATAATAATAGCTAACATTTATGCAGCACCTTCTGCGTGCTAGAAATTGGACTAGACACTGTACACAGATTGTATCTATAACCCTCATTACAAGACTATGATTCTGTTATCAGCATAATTTTATAGATTGGGAAACTGAAGCACAGAGAGGTTAGGTTCCCAAGGTCACCCAGTTAGCAGCTGAGCCAGGACTGAATTCCAGAAAGTTGTGCTCCACAGTGCATGCTTTTAATCACTCCCCTGTGCAACCTCCCATTACAGAGCTAACTCTTGATTATTCTCCTGTGTTAAATTATCTTTTAAGATTTTCTTCAAACCCTACCTCCAGGACTGTGTCTTTATTTTTTTTAACTTTTAGTTTAGGTTCAGTGGTACACGTGTGTAATAATACCTTACATTGTTACATAGGTAAGCTCATGTCATGGGGCTTTGTTGTACAGATTATTTCCTCACCCAGATATTAAGCCCATACCCAATAGTTATCTTTTCTGTTCCTCTACCTCCTCCCACCCTCCACCCTCAAGTAGACCCCAGCATCTATTGTTTCCTTCTTTGTGTTCATAAGTTCTTATCATTTAGCTCCCACTTATAAGTGAGAACATGTGGTATTTGGTTTTCTGTTTCTGCATTAGTTTGCTAAGGATAACAGCCTCCAGCTCCAACCACGTCTATGCAAAAGATGTGATCTCAATTATTTTTATGGCTGCATAATATTTCATGGTGTCTGTGTACCACATTTACTTTATTCAATCTGTCACTGAGGGGCATTTAGGTTGATTCCATGTCTTTGATATTTTGAATAGTGCTGCAATGAACATTCATGTCCCTGAGTCTTTATGGTAGAATGATTTATATTCCTCTAAGTACACACCCACTGATGGCAGCATCTGGCCATCCAGAGTGGCTGCTGTCATCACACCAGCTGCAGCAGAGAGGTGTGAGAGGTAATAGCAGGAAGAGCTTCAGGAGCAGCAGTGGTAGTGGTGGGTCCCCTGTACCTTGCATCCCCAAGGCAGCCAGCTGCAACACCTCCACCCTTGCATGGCCAGGCAGGTCCCATCCCAGGCTCAGAGCCCTCGCCACAGGCTCAACCTCACTCCCCACACCATGCTGGGGGCCTACAAGCATTGGGTTTGTTTGTGACACCACTTGCAACTTACCTCCTGCCCTTGGAGCCACTATGATCCAGCCAGGCCAAGTCACCTACTGGTGAGGGAACAGCATGGCCAGGCACAGAGGGATGAGTAGAGACGGGCCCCAAGGAGGAGCTGGGTCTGGGGTGATGCCACACTCCACGGAGCCGGCAGGAGCTGGGAGCAGATGGGACCCATGCCCTCCTGGACATGGCTGCAGCCACCCAAGTTGCAGCTTCAGACCCAGGCATCCCTGCATTCTTGGGGGTTCAGGAAGGCCATTACCCCTTCAGGACTGGAGGCATCTGCTCCCACTGCCTGGCCCCTCCCCATTGTCAGCACCCACTCCAATCACGAAACAAAGTTGAGGCTGAGCCCTGGCACTGTTGCAACCCTCCTGGGCATGCACACACTTGGGGCAGCACTGACACACCAGCCTCCTCCAGACTTTGGGCATCAACAAGCATGGGAGGGAGGCTGAGGTGGGGGATGAAGGCAGCTCAGCACTGGCCTGCAGGTACCCCTTGGCACAAACAGCCTGGGCACCATGAACAGCAGCAGGAGGCAGACAGATTCCTGGGCAGAAGGGTGCAGTTCCCTGGTGAAGCCCCACCTTCAAGCCAGGAAGGGCCTGAAGCCTGGGGGCCAGGCTGCCAATCCTGCCAACCAGAGTGGGAATTTGTGGTGCCTTTTCCAGGCCTGCCCATGGCCGCCCATGGACCAGTCAGTGTGCACTTCCTCCCCTCTGAAGCCCATAAAAGCCTTGGACTCAACCAGACTCAAGAAGATGGCAGGATAACCAGCTGCAGAGAGGAACTACCCTCTCTGCTGAGAGCTGAACACTTGTTGGGACACCTTGGCTATGGAGAGGAGCTGCCCACTGCAGGTCTCCTCTAAGCTGTCTAATTGTTCAATAAAGCTCCTCTTCATCTTGCTCACCCTCCACTTGTCTGCATACCTCATTCTTCCTGAACACAGGACGAGAACATGGGACCTACTGAATGGCAGGACTAGAAGAGCTGTAACACAAACAGAGCTGAAACATGACCCTTGCCTCCCATGTTGTGGGTGACAAGGAGAGAAGAGCTGTGGCCCTTTGGAAATCCCAGACCTATGAGCTCCCTAAGCCAGTACTGTGACTCCCTCTTTGGAGTTTTGTGGGACCTGGCATCTCCAAGCTTCTGGGCACCACTGTGCTGCCCCCTGTCAGCTGTGGAAGCTGCTTATAGTACACCTGGTCCAGCCACAGCCTTGCAGGGATCTGGCGCACGTGCCGGTGCCTACAGCTGCCCACCCCACTGCAGTTAGCAGTGTGCAATGGCCAAACCCCATGCTCACTCACACCCCTCATCACTCTGCACCAGGCTTTCCCTTGGAGGCATAAGATCCAGGCCAGTAGTGGGAGCCAAGCAGCCTGCCAGGCCAAGTGAACAGAATGACCCAGCGGGCCAGAGTCAAAACTCAGGCAAAGGCACCACTGACTACAGAGGCTTCTGGCTGGTGAAACAACACACCAATGATCCCATAACACCAGTGATGAGATTGCTGGGTCACATGGTATTTCTGCTTTTAGCTCTTTAGGAATCACCACACTGTCTTCCACAATGGTTGAACTAATTTACACTCCCACCAACAGTGCATAACCATCACTTATCTCCACAACCTCACCAGCAACTGTTATTTTTGGACTTTTAATATCCATTCTGACTGATGTGACGTGGTATCTCATTGTGGTTTTGACTTGCATTTCTCTAATAATCGGCGATATTGAGCTTTTCTCTTATGCTTGTTGGCCACATGTCTGTCTTATTTTGAAAAGCATCTGTTCATGTCCTTTGCACAGTTTTTAATGGGGTTGTTTTTCTCTTGTAAATTTGTTTAAGCTCCCTATAGATTCTGGATATTAGACCTTTATCAGATGTGTAATGTACAAATATTTTCTCCCTTTCTGTAGGTTATCTGTTGACTCTGTTGATAGTTTCTTTTGCTATGCAGAAGCTTTTAAGTTTAATTAGATCCCACTTGTCAATTTTGGCCATTGTTGTGATTGCTTTTGGTGTCTTTGTCATGAAATCTTGCCCATTCTTATGTCCAGGATGGTATTGCCTAGGTTGCCTTCCAGGATTTTTTAAGTTTTGGGTTTTACATTTAAGTCTTTAATTCATCTTGAGTTGATTTTTTATATGGTGTAGGGAAGGAGCCCGGCTTCAATCTTCTGCCTATGGCTAGCCAGTAATCCCAGCATCATTTTATATGGTGTAGGGAAGGCATCTGGCTTCAATCTTCTGCCTATGGCTAGCCAGTAATCCCAGCATCATTTTATATGGTGTAGGGAAGGAACCCGGCTTCAATCTTCTGCCTATGGCTAGCCAGTAATCCCAGCATCATTTTATATGGTGTAGGGAAGGCATCTGGCTTCAATCTTCTGCCTATGGCTAGCCAGTAATCCCAGCATCATTTTATATGGTGTAGGGAAGGAGCCCGGCTTCAATCTTCTGCCTATGGCTAGCCAGTAATCCCAGCATCATTCATCGAATAGAGAGTTGACATGGTTTGGCCCTATATCCCCACTCAAATCTCATGTCCAGTTGTAATCCTCACCTGTCAGGGGAGGGATCTAGTGGGAGGTGATGGAGTCCTGGAGGCAGATTTCCCCCTTTGCTCTTCGCATGATCGTGAGTTCTCACAAGACTCGGTTGTTTAAAAGTGTGTAGCACTTCCCCCTTCACCCTCTCTCCTGTTCTGCCATGGTAAGAGATGCTTGCTTCCCCTTCACCTGTGCCATGATTGTAAGTTTCCTGAGGGCCCTCAGTCCTGCTTTCTGTTTAGCCTGTGGAGCTGTGAGTTAATTAAACCTCTTTTCTTCATAAATTACCCAGTCTCAGGTAGTTCTTCACAATAGTATGAAAACAGACTAATACAGGAGTCTTTTCCCCATTGCTTATATTTGTCAGCTTTATTGAAGATCTGGTGGTTGTAGGTGTGCGACCTTATTTCTCAGCTCTCTATTCTGTTCCATTGGTCTATGTGCCTGTTTTTTTTTTTTTTTAAACAAATACCATGCTGTTTTGGTTATTGTAGGATTGTGTCTTTAATGTGCCCCTCGCTGGGAGCTCTGTGCCCCAGGTTTCCATGTGGCTAGCTCTTTCCACTATCCAGGACTCTTCTCATATGTTACCTTATCCTATTACACTTTGCTGTCCCCTCACCCCGACTCCACCCATCCAACCACAGCCCCAGGTCCTTCTCTTATACAAGGTCTTTGTTTATTTCCTTCAGGTGCATAATTGCTGTCTGAAATCAACCTGTTATTGTTGACCCATTTATTAGCCACCTCCCCCTCTGGAATGCCCCAGGAGGGCCAGACCCTTGCCTGGTTTTTCATGGCTATATTCTTAGTACTCACAATAGTGTCTTACACAGACCAAGTCCAAGATATCTATTGATTGAATAAATATATGAATAAATGAATGAATTCCTATATCCCCAATCCTACCATAGTGCCTAGCAGATCATGGTTTCCAATGAACACTCTTTAAAGAACAAGTGAATGCAGGAAGTCTGACTACCTCAGAAGGTATCTCAAATCAGGTATGAAGTTAATCTTTGATTTGTCTATGAAACAAGTCATGCTGAACTAATTGAAAAAGTTGGTAAGATGGTTAAAGGAATGTTTGTCCTGTTTAAAGGAGCACATCATTTCTGGCCATGGCCTGGAAGAAGCTTCAGGGTCATATAGCACCAGAGCCCTCTTTAAAAATGAGAAAACTGAGACAGAGTGAGGGAAAAAAGATGCATGCAAAATAGTACATTGAGTCACTTAATCCATTTTCTGTTGCTTATGACAAAACATCTGAAAATAGGTAATTTATAAAGAAAATGAATTTATTCCTTAGAGTTATAAAAGCTGAGAAATCCAAGATCAAGGGGCTGCATTTGGTGAGGGCCTGCTTGCTGGTGGGGATGCTCTGCAGAGTCCCAAGGTGGCATAGGGCATCACATGGTGGGGGGCTGAGATGCTGGCCCAGGTCTCTCTCTTTTTAGAAAGCCACCAATCTTGCTCCCATGTTAACCTATTAATCAATTAATCAATGACCCAATCAACCAATCACCTCTTAAAGGCCCCACTTCTCAGTACCACCACATTGGAGATTAAGTTTCAACATGAGTTTTAGAGGGGACAGACCTTCAAACCATAGCAGTCACAAACATATCTGAGACAAGGAACTAACTCTCCTGTTTCCTATTTATTTCTGAGGTTATGAGGAGGTGCTCTCACACCTGTTTGTGGGCACATAAATTGACACAACTTTACTTGAAAATCTTCTGATTACAATAATCATAGCAATTTCAAAAACAATAATAGTAGTTTCTAATACAGTATGATAAGTGCTTTAAATTCTCTGAACAACCCTAGGAGGTGGGTACTATTGTTATCCCCATTTTACAGATGAGGAAACTGAGGCCTAGACAGGCGAAGTGTTCTGCCTATGGTCAGATAGTTTACAGATGGTAACGTCAAGGCTGGAACCCAGGAAATCTGGCAATAGGACATCAAAAGCATTTGATTTGATGGAGCCACTTCTAGGAAATTCACCTAAGAAAAATATTATGATGTGGCTGATAACACAGTTCAAATGAATGGCACTGTGTTTCTAAGAACACAGACCAGGCCTGGTGTCTGCTCTTGGTCCTCTGATGTGGGCATCATAGATGTGATTTACCCCTTGCTTTGAGACTGAGCATTTCAAGACATTGAGAATCCTGCTTCTCTCAGAGTCTGGGCCAAAGACCCCTATCCCAGATCCCAGAGCAGTCAGACCCTGGTCCTCAGCCTCAAAGTGATGTGATATCCTGTCCACCAGCCAAGCGGTTTGTCATAGATCAAAAGCAACTTGTTCAACTCCAGGATGAATCACCCTGTATCACTCATTCATAGCATGTCTCTCACTATCTGTTGGAAATTGAGATGCAGATACCCAAAGGAGCAAGAAAGGGTGGTGTGAGGAGGCATATTTCTTTAGCCTAAAAGGATCTGTTTTGCAGGCAAGCAATGGATGACCAAAGGGAAGAGCCAGCAAGGCTAAAATGTCAAAAGCTTGTAAGAAGATGTGAGAGCCTCAGGGCTTAATGGGAGGATGCCAGGCATGCGGGGGACAGGGCACCAAACCCCAGCTCCTCCATTCTCCCTAAAACACAAGGGAAGTCAGTGGTGCACAGAAACCTTTCCCAGCAGGACGGTAGGGTATTGGTCTTCTCTTCTTTACTCACCTGGTTTTATTTTTGGGGACATTAGCAGGCTCCTAAATGTGAGTTTCCCAGCATTTTTCCATCCTATGGTTTCAGCTGAATATTATGTCTCTCTCAAATTTGTATTTTTCCCCTTTTCCTACAACCTTAAATGTCAAGTCGGTCTTTTCTAGAAACACTGAACTAAGATAAAGAGGATTTGTGGATAATTTTGTCCCCTTTAAAGGTAACCTAGAGTGAATGGGAATAAGCAAATTACCTGGAGTTCATCCTGCCTCAGAGACAGCCCCAAGAGTTCAGACACTGGGGAATTCATGCATCCACCAGGGCCTGGCTTCCAGAAGTCAGTTCCCACGTTAACCCTCATCCAAGGCCAGTTACCAGTGAAAGACTCTGATTTCCTAGAAAATTGAAGGATCTTGTGGGAAGAATGGGGAGGCCCCCTCATTCCTTGGAATGAGATGCCAGTGGCAAATGCTTGGTGGCAACACCTTGGATTTCACCCACAGGCTCCTTGGGGCCACCTGAAAAGACTCCAGGTTTTGAACAGGTTAGCAGCAGGATGTTAAAATCAGCTGACAGATGCTCAATAGAAACTTAATAACTTATAATGCAGAGCCCCCAAACCTGTTTAAATATTTGAAAGTACTACAATTCATCACCTGAAAGGCCAGTTAGGGCTGCACAGAGATGCCAGTCTCCTAGGATCTTCATTACTGGTATTTCAGCTTTTGAAGCAACGCGCAGAAGCCTAAGGACTGTGTAATTATTCATAATACTGTTTTTCATTTATTGAACACCTACTTGGTGCCGGGAACTATGTGATGAACTTTACATACATGATGTCATTTTTATCTCCAAAATAACTCAGAGGCAGATGATGTTAACCATTTTATATATGAAAAAATAGAGATTTATGAAGGCCGAGTGATCTGCCCAAGGTCACACAGCAAGTAATCTAAACTAGAGTCAGAATCTAAACTTGTGTGTTAGAGCCTAAAACCCACACTTTTGACTTTCACTTTGGTCATAGTAGAGTAACTGGTATTGTTTGTGCCCCATCTCCACCCCATTAAAAAATTTTAAAAATGGCAAGACACATGAAACAGCTACTTCAGACATTGAACATCAGGTCTTAAAGAACTCCAGCTGCTAAGAGAAGGTAAACAAATGAGGTGAACCCATTAAGCACAACAGCTTTCAACCTGGAGGCACTTTTTAGACCTCAGCACAGGAAAGGGTAACAACAGAAGTACTTGAACACGGAAGGTTCACTGAGTTGAGCGGGGCAGATCTGAGTTTCAGGAGATAGAGGTGGCTTGAATCTGCAGGGAAGAATAGCAGAGAAGTAGCCACATGAACAAAGAACTCTAGAAAGCTGCATAGAAGTCCTCTTGTCTCTGTTGCTGAATACAAAGCTTCGTGGGCAGAGTGAAAGCTCATAAGACCAGGCAAAGAATAACCAAAAAGCACAAGTATCAGAACTTACAAATGTCCATGTAACACTTAAATTCTGATCATCCGGAATGGAGAGACCTCATTGAACATTTCTGCCCTAGCACAAAGGCTATGCTACACCCATCATAACAAAGCTGTGAGACTGAGCACTTCAAGACACTGAGAATCTTGCTTCTCTCAGAGTTAGGACCAAAGCTAGAAAACAAATGCCAATACTCCTTAAGGGAAAACAACAAAATCCAGAAACTTAAGAAAACATTCAAAAGTTCAGCATGCAATCATAAGTTACCAGACATGCTAAGAAATGTAAAAATGTGACCCAAAACAAATAGAAAAATAAATAGCCAATATAAAACAGCCAAGAAATAACAAATATGATGAAATTAGCAACCTGGGATTTCAAAATAGCTCATATATGTTTCCAGACTTAAACCACTTCATAATAAGTAGAGAAATGAAACATATTATGGAGAACTCAAGGGAAGCAAAGTGAACAATTTACTAAAGGGGATTAGCAGGAAAATAGACACTACAGAAGAAAGCTTAGTAAACTGGAATACATCGCAATAAAAATTATCCAAACTAAAGCACCCAGAGAAGAAAGACTTAAAAGAATAAAGAATAGAGCATCAAGTCCAGGTGTGGTGGCTCATGCCTGTAATCCCATCACTTTGGGAGGTGGAGGCAGGCAGATCACTTGAGGTCAGAAGTTCAAGACCAGCCTGGCCAACATGGTGAAATCCCATATCTACTAAAAATACAACAGGTGTGGTGGTACATGCCTGTAATCCCAGCTACTTGGGAGACTGAGGCAGAAGACTTGCTTGAGCCAGGGAGGCAGAGGTTGCAATGAGCTGAGATTGTACCACTGCACTCCAGCCTGGGTGGAAGAGCAAGACTCCATCTCAAAAAAAAAAAATAGACCATCAATAATATATGGAACAAAACAATATTTAGTGGTCTAACATATGTAAAATTGGAGTCCCAAAAGGCAAGAGGGTAGAGAAAAAAACATTTAATGGCTAAATTTCGTCCAAATTTAAACACAGATTCTAATATCTCAACAAACCCCGAACAAAATAAATACAAACACAAAAACTACATTAAAGCACATTAATAAATTGCTGAGAAAAACAGTGGCAAAGTGAAAAATGTAATGCAGAGTCAAAAGACATATTACACACAGGGGACCAAAGATAAGAATGACTACAGACTTCATTCCAGAAACAGTGCAAAACAACTTGGAATAGCATCTTTGTGGTGCCAAAAGATGGGGAAGGGAAGGTCCACTTAGAATTCTGTCTCTAGAGAAAATATCTTTGGAACATGAAGGCAAAATAAAACGTTTTTCAAACAAACAAAAACTAACCAATTTTTACCATCAAACCAGCACTACAGAACATGTTAAAGAAAGTGCTTCAAGTTGAAGGAACATGGTAACAGATGAAAACTAAGATTTACCAAATAAATGAACAGCACTGAAAATGGCAAATATGTGAATACATGTAAAAGGTAATATTCTCATTTTTTAGATTTCTTTAAGAGAAAACCACTGACAGCCAAAATGATAACAGTGCATTTTAGGACCTCTAACGCTTGTAGAAGGAAAAGATATGAAAGCAATAGCACAGAGGGTGAGATGGGGAAAATGAAAGTGCAGTAGCCATCCCTTATCTGAGTGGGATGTGTTCCAAGACCCCCAGTGGATGCCTGAAACTGCAGATGGTACCAAACCTTATATTTCTATCATGTTTTTTTCTTACACATACATACCTATGGTGAGGTTTAATTTATAAATTAGGCACTGTAAGAAATTAACAACAATAATAATAAAATAGAACAGTTATAACAACATGCCAGCATCACTACTCTTGTGCTTTGGGGCCATTATTAAGTAAAACAAGGGTTCCTTGAACACAAGCCCTGTGATACTGCAACAGTCCATCTGATAACTGAAAAGGCTACTAAGTGACTAGCAGGTGAGTTGCATATTCTGTATGGGCACATTGAACAAAGGGATTATGCACATCCTGAAAGGGATGAAGCAGGATGGTGAGAGATTTCACCATGGTACTCAGAACAGTGTATACTTTAAAACTTGAGAATTGTTTATTTCTGAAATATTCCACTTCATATTTTTGGGCTACAGCTGACCAAGGGTAACTGAAACTGCAGAAAGTGAAACCTCAGAAAAGGGGGGATTACTGGTTCTTACATTACACGCAATATTTTATAACGTTATTTGAGGATAGAGTGTGCTATGCTAAAGTTGCATATTGTAAAACACAAAGGAATCCCTAAAAGATAAATCAAAGAAGAGATATAACTATTAAGACAACAGAGAATATATAATGTTAAAAAATGAATGCTCTATTCAAGAAGTAGCAAGAAAAAAAGAGAGAATGGAAGAAAAAAATGAATGGAACAAATAGAAAATAAATATTACTTAATACACTCAAAAGACTTAAATCTAACCATATTGTTGGTTATATTAAATACAAATTGTCTAAACATTCAAATTAAAAAACAGAGATTGTCATACTGGATTTAGAAAGAGACAACACTATGCTGTCCGTAAGAAACCTGCTCATTTTATGTATGAAAAACACAGATTAGTTAAAAGAAAAGGATGGGAGAAGATACACCATGCAAACACTAATCCTAAGAAAGCTAGAGCAGTTTTATTAATATCAGCAAAGTAGACTTCAGGACAAGAATGTTAAAAGAAATCAAGAAAGACATTTTATGATAAAAGAGCCAATTTGTCTATAATACATCACATCTCTAAATGTGTATGTGCATCAAATCACCAAATAACAGAGCTTGAAAATACATGAAGCAAGAACTAAGGAAAGCAAAAGAAGTAGATGAGTCCACAATTAAATCAACAAGAATATAGAAACATGAACCATACCATCTAGAGCATTTAATTGATATTAATGGAATCCTGTACCCATCAACAGGAGAATACACATTCTTTGCAAGTACATGT
The DNA here is from genome assembly GCF_030222135.1 of Aotus nancymaae. Classification (NCBI taxonomy): domain Eukaryota; kingdom Metazoa; phylum Chordata; class Mammalia; order Primates; family Aotidae; genus Aotus; species Aotus nancymaae. The sequence goes on from NW_026988467.1 coordinate 27,106,727, forward strand.
GGAATACACACAAAGACAAACCACATGCTAGACCACAAAACGAGTTTCAAAAACAAAACTTTTTTTGAGGATTAAAATTCCACAGGGCATAAGTAAACAAAAAATTAATAACAAACAGGTACCTGAAAGAAAACAACTCACATTCAATAATCCATAAGCCAAAGCATAATAGAATGAACAAGTAAAAATTTTTAAATATTTTGAAGTGAATGAAAATGAAAATACAATAAATCAAAATTCATAAATTCATAAATTTTATAAGTAATAAAACTGTACTTAGAAGGAAATTTAACCTTTAACTACTCAGAAAAGAGACAAGTGAAAAAAATTAATGACCTAAGTTTTTCTTTGCTAAGAAAGGAAAAAAAATTGATGACCTCTTTTTTTTCTTCTTCCAGCTTTTTACTATAAAAACTAAAAGAAGAAAAAAAAAGTTAAACCCCCATGAAAGTTTTCAGAATCAATAGGGAGTCACTAATGTGCAAAAACCCTGAGAACATCAGAGAAGACTAAGAACAGAGGTTTCTCACATTTGTATGCCTGTTAACAAAAAGTTTCACAAAATACTCTTCAAGAAACTCAGTCTTGCACCAAGACCATTATAACCTTACACAAAAAGATACTTCTTCAAGAGCATTTGCCCAACAACTGCCTGTCCAGCCTTGAACTGGAATCACCCTCGTTACTGATCTTTCTAGTCAAAGATAATTGTTTTTAAAAATTATGTAATCTTTCTCATTTTTTCTTTAAAAACCTTTGTTTTCCTTTACCTTTCTGAGCATATGCACACTTTACCATTGCATGCACATTCCCACTGCAATGCTCTATTCTCAAATAAACATCATTTTCTTTTTAGAGAGCCTCTCTCTATGATTTAGTTTAACAAAGACGGTATCAGAAAAGGGACTTGAAAAATATGACTATCAAAAGAAATTGGCAATTCTAGGGAGCAGTGTGCAGTACTCACTTGAGTCCTTTGAGCCCCCGACTTCTACAGATAACCTTTCCAACACTGATGAGTCGTCTCTCAAGCCGAGCCTCCCTCTTCTTGATGGAAGCTCTTGACTTTCCTCAGGATTTGATTTGAATAAGGCCACGTTAATAAAGGACTATGCATTCCACCTGGAATGACAAAAAAACTTTTTGTCTTTTCTGTTAAGTTCTTTCTGGTATAAAGTTCTTTCTGGTATAAAGATGTATGTCCCTCTGAGTACTCTGATTTCTACAGAATTTACATTCTGTGAGGCATATCTTTTCTGGTGAATTCTCTTTTAGTCTACACATCTAGTTTAATAGTTTGTTTGATCTGCATGTCTGGGTTAACATTTTTGTGAACACTCTTATCTTGGTTTCTTTTGATTTGGTTTCTTTTCTCTTGCCTGTTTCTAAAAATCTTTCAAAAGCAAAAGTAAACATTCTAAATGGCGTGCACAGAATTACTAATTAGCAACCACTAGGGTGGTTGCCATCCCTGACATAATACATAAGATTTGCTTTGCTTTGGGGAGATTAATAAGAAATTGAATGGGATTCTCAAACATTAAGACATGCCAGGTTTTCTAGGAGCCCAGCTGGTTACATATTATGGCCCATTCTTGTGCACATTTTTTAACTGATGGGCAAATTACATTCAGCAAAATTCAAAAGTCAAGAGATCATTAATTGATCTAAATTTAAAAAATATATATAGAGAGAGAGAGTTAACATGTGGAGCCTCCTGTGTTCTCTATCTCTCTTTGGTTTTTTCTCTGCCTACTTTGAATTTGCTGGCTTTTCTACTTGTGTTGAGATAAAACTCATTGCCTATGGCATTCTGGCCAAGATTTTAAGTCTTAGAGGACTTCCAAATTAATAGCTTTACAAATAGTAACCAACAACCTAGACAGTTTTTGGACATGTAAATGTAGGTTTGCTTGACTAACAATTACTTAGGGTCATGGAATAGTTAACTGAAATATCAAAAATCTAAACTAAAAGAACTAGATAAATGTTTATAAAAAGTGGGTTTTCAGGTCAAAATGAGGCAGGAGAATAGGAAATTAGGGTAATCAAGAGTTAAGGCATAAGCAAAAGAACAGCAGGTGCTGCCAGTTCTAGGCAAGATTAGGCAGCATACAGGCCACATCCTCACTCCTGCAATAACCAGACAGAAGTTTCCACTTCAGCCTCTGATTGACCATGAGCCAAATCTCCACTTTAGCCTCTGACGGGTCACAGGCCAAGCCTTCATAGAGTATAACCAGTTGAAGTCCTCTAGGGAACACGTAAGGATGTTACCAAGTTCTTTAAGCTTTATAAAAACCCTAATTGGGGGGCTCTTGAGCTGCTTGCTTGAGCCTGCTCCCACTCTGTGGAGTGTACTTTTGCTTCAGTAAATCTGTACTTTCATTACTCCATTCTTTTGTTGCTCTATCTTTCATTGCTTCATTTTTTTGTTGCTTTGTTTGTGTGTTTTGTTCAATTCTTTGTTCAACATACCAAGAACCTGGACAACTCACAGTCAAGACCTTCCATCCAGTAACAAAAATATTGAGCTCAGAGCCGTGATATAAGGTATTTATCTGATGTAAAAATTGTACTTTGTCTGCCATGCAGGGGTCAAAAAACATTCAAGAAAAAAAATTCTGCTAAAATACTTCCCCACTCACTTCTGACTAGTCAAGCAAACCAGACCAGGAAACAACAGCCAGATCCAAAGCTACTTGGAGATTTTATTTTCTTATACAATTCAGTAAGTCCTACTTAAAATGTGAACATTTAAAATTTAACCCTAAACCCATTTGAAATGGAAAAAAGGGGGTCAGGAGGGTGAAAAGAGGTATTCATTAAATTAAACTGCCATAGAAACTGCTTTAACCAAAATTTTGGTCCATAGCCTTCAGTAGATTACCTACTGAGACAAAGTCTAGCCAATTTTGTTAAAAATATATAATTTGGGTCCAACTATCTTTTATAAACTTGTTGGCATGTATTGCTATCTCATGACTAAAATTCTAAAAGGAAAGCATTAATGTTTTTATGTGCATGTGTGTGTGTTTAGCTGTGTTTATGCATATGCACATGTATTATGTTGTATATTGTGTCTACATGGTAAAATCTAACATAGCCAGAAATCCCTTAAGGAATTCTATTTAGATTGGCTTAGATAAGTGAGCAATCATAACATATGTCCTATGCATTTTAGTTCACATGACTTAAGTAAATTTTTAATAAATGAGCTGGTTTTAAAATTATTAGTAAAATAAAAAATGTCTGCATACACTTTTGCCTGGGTTTACTAGTAAGATAATTTTATATTTCAGATATCTTAAAGTATCACATTTTATTACAAAGTTTATAAAACTATAAACCCTGTCTAAAACAGAATGATTTTTGTTTACATAAGAGTGTGTGTGTGTGTGTGTGTGTGTGTGTGTGTGTGTGTGTGTGTGTGTGTAGATGAGGAGATGAGGTCTTGCTCTGTTGCCCAGGCTGGTCTTGAACTCCTGGCCTCAAGTTATACTTCTGCTTCAGTCTCCCAAAGTGCTGAGATTACAGATGTGAACCACTGTGCCCATCTTGTTTGTGTGAGTTTTGATGAGTAAGACTAGTTTAATATTGTTGGTTTAATGAAAACAACTATATTTTCTGCATTATTGGCAAAATATCCATGTATTTAAGTTTCTTCCTTAGGTGAGCACATGATATCCACAGGTTATAAAAATGGTTGACAAGGAAATAATATGAAAGGGCTCTAACTCTAATATCTCAGTTTTTATAAGTAATCTAGGTAATTATTTTTTAAAAAAATAATTAGGCAAATGTAAATGGGATAAACATCTATAAATAAACTTTTCATGTAATTTAAAATCTTAAAGTTATGTTAAATTAAATAATAGTACTCATTAACTGGGTCATTTTCAAATAAGATTTTCAAAACTGAAGTAAATAAACATAATTATCAAAGTGTATTCTTTATGTCTTAAATTTTATAGAAAGACTAACTGTATTTGGGTCTATTAGTACACATAGAAACTATGTAATGGGGAAACGTGTTTCTAAAACTTATAAAATGGTTCTCATCTATAATATACTAATATGTGACAGACAATTCAAGATTTCTTGCTTTTTAGATTTTCACTAAAATTTAAGATTACTAAGTATTAAAAGTTCTAATTCATAGTCTGTACCAAAAAGTTAAGATGCATTTTTAATAAGAACTATTTTAAGAAAGGTATAAAAGGTGTGATTTTTACCTTAAAAAAGAAATTTTTTCAATATTTTTCTAATTTTCTAAGATGTGTTTTTAATAAGAAATACTTTAAGAAAGGTGCACAAGATGTGATTTTTACCTTAAAAAAGAAATTTTTAAGGTTATTTAAAGGTTGTTTCAAAATTTAAGATTTAGGAAGAAATTAGAAACAACATTGAAAGGAACCAGTAAATAGAACAGAGAGATATAAGGAAAGTTATGGCTAGAAGATATATTTTTGGTAAGGAAGGTTAAAAGAAAAACAAAATAAATGGGTATGAGAAAGAACTTTGTGTGGTAAATTATTATCCTAAAGTAAAATGACTGGTAACTTAAGAAAGAGGAAGTGTAAGACAAGGCAGAAAGTCCAAGCATGTCATCAAAATGTCTGGGCAAGTCAAGAAAGGCTTGTGAAAGATGAATTTAAGAAAGGAATTTAGTATATGATCAAATTGAATATAATCAGAATGGAATAATTTATAAGTCTTTCTAAAGATCAAGCTTTGATATTAAAAATACACTAATACAAAGCTAAAATTTTGGGCCACTGTATTAGAACAATAACATTTTCCTGAGACATTGATTTGCTGTTAGTAATATTGCAAGAGGTTTTAATTTTTAATTCTGAAATATGTTTATTTAAGTGCCATTTCCCAAATGGCAAACAGTTTTTATTTCTCCCTGGAATCTATTTAATTTCCCTCTTTTGGGGTTAGAATTTTATCATTCAGAATGGTAATTTCATTCTCAAGGTAAAAATGTCCTTTTAAAACTTCTCACAATCCTATCTAAGTTCAACTTTTGCTGTCTATCACTGTGCATGATTTGCAGGTAAAATTTCATTGCTTTCCATTCTTTATCCTGTTGTAAAGGTGTAACTTTTTGCTTGACGGGGGTGATAATTCCCTCTTTCAACTTTGTTGACAGCTCCTGTAACCTGTTCTTTTCTTCGGTTCTAACTGTGCTATTAGGGGCTGACACTGAAACCTTTATCTTAAAGACCTAGATATGCAGTATTTTCATCCAGTATAACTTAATTCTATACTCTTGGCTTTTCTTGATGTATCTGAATTATTTCCCTGTAACCAGAAAACTCCCCATGTTGTTCTAAGAGCCATGTATTCCCCCACTCAAGGTGCTGGTTTTGTTACTTACATTCCTCTATAATGTGGTGTACACTTATAACCCCGGACACACTATTCCTGTGTCTGATTAAATATAATTACCCTTTTCATCAGGTTTGACGGCCAGATTATCTAAATGGGAGCTTCCCGTAAGGAAAGCACTCAACATTGCGAGAGATTTTTGTTTACCTTTTTGGTAACTGGCCTAAAAAACAAAGAATTGAATTTAATCAAGATAATTTACTGTGTTGTCTTTATTAGGTTTTTTTATTACTTAGGAAAACTGAGCTTTAAAAGAGTTAAGGTTTTTACATCCATGTAACTTTCTGTACTGCTTTTGATGTCTTTTGATTAACAGGCTGGATAAACGAATGGCTATTATTTTACAGTGACCAGGGTGAATCTGTTTTGATCAAGTGTATTGAACCTTTTGACATCTTTGGCAGGCTTCCCTAGGATCAAAACTCTTTATAAGTCTTTCTGACCTAGAATTAACGTTGAGATTTTTCCAGTCTGGCCCCTGGAGAGCATCAAAGAATGTATCTTTCATCTCATAGAGATATTAAATGATTAGGCTTGTTTGGTAAACTACATGGGAAGCATTTTCAAATTATAAGCAATACTAAATCTTCTTTTAGTTATATTTGTGGGTATGTTTTGATAATAAATGTTTTCTAAAGTATACAAATTCATAGAAATCTAATGTTATTCATTTTTATAAGTAATTAATTACATTAAATTTTATTTGTTATATTAAATTTTTTTAAGTTATATTTGTTTGAATCTATTATTGATATGAGTATTCTAAAGATTACATGCCTTTTGTTGTTTGTTTGGTTGGTTGGTTTTGGTTTTTGGTTTTTTGAGATGGAGTCTTGCTCTGTCACCAGACAGGAGTGCAGCTGCGAGATTTCAGCTCACTGCAACCTCCGCCTCCCGGGTTCAAGCGATTCTCCTTCCTCAGCCTCCCAAGTAGCTGGGACTACAGGCATGTGCCACCACACCCAGCTAATCTTTGTGTTTTTAGTAGAGACGGAGTTTCACCATGTTGGCCAGGATGGCCTCAATCTCTTGACCTCGTGATCCACCCGCCTCACCTCCCACAATGCTGGGATTACAGGCGTGAGCCACTGTGCCCAGGCAGATTACATGACATTTATAAAAGTCCTGCTGGTCCTGATGCGACACTGTCAGTCATGATTCCGTTTGTTATCTTATGATGCTGTACAAAATAGAAATAACTGAATTTTCTTATCAATTATGAACTTTCATCTAATTTTTAACCATGGCTAGTCTTAAGTTTTTGTCATCAATCGTTATTGTTTTGATTTTCTCTAAGAGCATTTGCCGTCAGATCATGGAAAAAATTCTAACGGGTACTCTTGAACACTGATTTCTGATAACGTTAAGATCAATGGATTAAATAAAAGTTTTCCAGAACTCTGATTTTAAAAAACTGATGGGCTCATAAACCTGCTAATCAAGATCAAGTAAAACAAAAATTACATTAAATTAAGCAAGATAATGTTTTTATGACATTTGTTAAAACATAATCGGTTCTTTACATAAATGTTTTGTTTTCCAGATTTCAGGAAATTTTCTCTCAAGCTATAGTTTACAGCAATTTGATAAAGAATACTTTTGTAAACAATGATAGAAGCATTTGCTTTTTCTCTCTACTTGATTCTTTCAAAATTCAAAACTATGTGTGAATATTCTTATTTGTATGACAGTATGATTATTTGCATATGTTCAATAAAAATCTGCTCTCTCTTCATAGCAGGACACAATTAGAAATACTGATTTTAATACCAAAGCTCTGACTAAGTTATCATATTTGAGAATGTACACAGAATACTTGATTTCAAGAGTTCCCAGTCTTAGAGTAGTGAGTAAAAATTGTCACTTCCTGGCAGTGCCAAAGGACACATGTACAAGAATGTTCATTGCAGCACTGTTTACAATAGCGAAGACCTGGAACCAACCCAAATGACATCAATGATAGACTGGACAGGGAAAATGTGGCACATATACACCATAGAATATTATGCAGCCATCAAAAATGATGAGTTCATGTCCTTTGTAGGGACATGGATGAACCTGGAAACCATCATTCTCAGAAAACTGACACAAGAACAAAAAATCAAACACCACATGTTCTCACTCATAGGTGGGTGCTGAACAATGAGAACACATGGACACAGGGAGGGGAGCATCACACACTGGGGTCTGTCTGGAGGGAAATAGGGGAGGCACAGCAGGGAGTGGGGAGTTGGGGAGAGATAGCATGGGGAGAAATGCCAGATACAGGTGATGGGGAGGAAGGCAGCAAATCACACTGCCATGTGTGTACCTATGCAACAATCTTGCATGTTCTTCACATGTACCCCAAAACCTAAAATGCAATAAAAAATTTAAAAAAAAAAAAACCTTAAGGCTGTAAGTAAAATCTAAAGTCTGCCTTTGTTTGGCTTCATAACCTCAAGAGGTTTTTAAACCTGAGGTTCCTATGTGACCAACGTAGAGAGAAAAGGTGATGTTTCTGAAGAAAAACCATAATACACCATGAGGAGTTTCCAGGTAGCCAGGGTTATAGGATTTTACCCTGGGCATTGTTTTTAAGTCTTGTTATCTACCAGTAGATTAGAAGAAATCCTGAATTCTTCTAGATTTATCTGTGCCTTCTTCCATGAACTACTGAAAATGGAAACTGCTCTGTTCCTGGATCTCTATAAGCTGAAACTAGATAAATTTTAAGGAACAAGACTCATGCCTGATGTATGAGTCACACGAAAAGTTCAACTAATCACCCAAGGTCATGACCAGAGGCATTCAAACCACAGACTAGGATGAAAAGTTGACATTTTCACACTGTAGACAGCTTTTCCCAAGATGTTGGAACGAGACTCCATGTCATGATGAGATTCTTACCCCGTTTAACACTACCTTTCCCACTTGGCAGGACAGTGGTATAACTGCAATTTCACAGTCAGTGGCTTCTACTGGTCACTCGACAGAACCTGACCTAAGAGATCCTTTAGTGTCTATTGGTTAAATAAGAAAATGTCTGTGATATTGCTAATACTACCTGCTGTTCCTATGTAAATTCCTCTGGGAAAGTTGAGACCTATATATACAAAATAAGAAAACAGGCCACGTGGTTAATAATAGGTTTTATCTAATTCCCTATGGTCATTTGATTTATTTAATTGGTTGCCTTTAAGCCTAAGTTTATGGTTCAAAACCTTTATGTGAACTGGGATTGTCATATGACAATTACAATATTACATAATTACATCTTAATTTTACTTTTTATTTTCCCTTTCTAAAACCTTACATCTGCTACTTGTTAAATTTTTGCAGAAGTACAACTCCTAACAGAATAATACTCATACAGCACTTTGAAATGAGAGCAAAAAGACGATGGAACAGACAAAACTGAACTGAATCATGGACTCTAGACAGACATAGCCAGAGAATCACTCCCTTCAAACTTCCCCTGTTGCTCAAATGTGGCTAAAAGAGTTTTGACCCTGACTCCTAGTGACCACTCACTCCTGCCAGTCTGGGAGGAGACCAACAACTGGGACCCATCCCAGCACCAAGGGATGTCAAAACCTAACTACAGGATGATCAGTGATACTTTTAGTGAAAGATCTTAACCAAAATGATGAAATGTGAAAGTTGTCAGAATGAACATGGAATCACTAGTGTCTAAAAAAAAAAAATGACAAACCGAGCTGGGGAAGGCTTAGAAGAGAGGTTTCTCACACTTGTATGCCTAATAACAAACACTATCACAAAAGAATCTGCAAAAACCATAAACTTGCACAAAGGCCATCACAACCTAACACTAAAAACACTTCTGCAAGGACAGCTGCCCAGCAATGGCCTTTCTAGCCTTTGACTGCCATCATGTTTGTGATTGATCCTTATAAATTTTTGTGTCCTCAAGTCAGTCTTAGCTGCAAATGACAACGTCAGCACCAATCCTCTGTGAGATGCTCCTCTCTGCATTTGTCAGGATGGGGAAAGCTGAGGGTGGGGGAGGGGGCACGTGAGGCAGTCTAGGCAAAGCGACAGCATGGGTGAAGGCAGAGGTGTGGCAGGTGCATGTGGAAGCGGGGTGGTAAGCAGCCCTTTGGGATGGGAGCAGAGTGTATGGGGGAGGAGTGGAGAGGGAGGGACACGATGTGAGGAGAGGCTGGCAAAAAGCAGACTGCAAACTCCAGGGTGAAGAGTTTTAAATGGGTTCCAAAGGCCAGAGGTTTCACCAAGGTGCCTTTCCTGAGATGCCTCAGGAGCCAAAGCAGGAGGGTGGGGAGGGCCCAGCCAAGTTGACTGCTGCCCACCTCAACCAGAGAAGCTTGGCTGCTATTGTTTTAGATTTGGGGGACCTATGTTAGATCCCGTTTGAGAAAAAAGGGAATGACCCTTAATAATGATACAAAAATGTATATTAAACTAGTTCATAAATTATACCTAAGGTCTCTGCTGGCCAGAGTCTAGAGGGTCAGCATGCAAGATGCAGGCTGGAGACACTGCTGTCCTTCACCAAGTCTCCTGGGCACAGAGATATGTCCCCTGTGTGGAGAGCCTTGGGAGTCAGGGGGCAGGGCAGGGACACAGAGCACAGTGGACTACTGGCCTGAATGTCACCACCCTCCCAACATCCTACTGAATTACGCCATTCTGGGGGACAAGGGACAGGGCAGTGTCTTAGCCATTCCTGTGTTCCTTTCAGAGCCCAGCACCAGCCTGAGACAGAGCAGGTGCAGTAGGGATGCAGACATGACCATATCACCAGATGAGGCTTTGGATGGGGGTTCTATATCCAGTTGCTATGTAAGGACAGTGTTTTCATTCTCAGAGGCCCTGGGACCTCCCCTCCTGCCTACTTAGTCATTTACACTGTGCAGAGTGCCTGAGGACAGGGGCACAGCATCTCCCCCATGCAAGAAAACAGGTGCCAATGCACTGCAAGAGGCTGGGCTCCCCTAACAGGGACCTTGCCCACAACTGGGAATGTCTTTGACATCTATCGACAGCTTTTCCCCCTTGCTCTGTGCCAATTTGAAAGAGTAAAAGGCACTGATTTCCCAGGACCTTGATCTTGGCCTCCCAGCTCAAAGCAGAGAAGAGGTGGGTTGTGGGGGATGGAGCAAGATAGGTTTTACATGAAATTCTGGTTCTCGCTCTCCTGGTGGCACCTCTTCTGTGCCACCACGACAGACGGCGGGCTGAGAAATGGCAGATTTCTATTTCATGAGGACACTTTAGTCAAAAGATCGATGATGCTTCTCAAACCTCTCTGCCCATCCATGGAGACAGGTGAGCCTGGTGAGAAGCCTGCAAAGACCCAGCTAAAATTAGACAGCTGCCGACAGATGCCCAGTTCACAATCACAGAGCATCGATTACAAAAGTGAGGCAGGGTGGAAGGGCTTTAATCGGCCTCCGTGTTCTGTCTTTGTAGAGAGGAACCTTTGTAATGAAGTGGCTCTCTCTATCATTACAAAGGCTCCCTACATCTCTGGGGAGATGGAGCTATTTGGGAGCAGGCTCGGGACTTGGCAGAGTGCAGGGGTGGGGCGGGGTGGTCAGTGATGGACAGCTCTGTGGTCTGAATCCTCATGGACATCACCTGAGGACTTGTTAGAAGCACAGACTCTGCCCCACCCAGGCCTAGGTGATCAGAAGCTGGAGTTTAAACAGGGTTTCTGGGCCTGCAGAGCATCTGCCCACATCTACCTCTGGCTAGATCCACTCTCTCTCCCATTATCCCCTCCTTTCCCCCTCTCTTCTCTTCTCCCTTTCCTCCCACATTCTCCCTGTCAGGACATCTTCTCCAGGCTCCCTCATCCCCTGGGGCCTCTGACTGGGCACCTGCCGGAACTTTGTTCTCTCCAGACCTCATATTCTGCCCACCGTCAGGACACAACCCCTCCTGGGACCCTCCCCAGATCCCCGGATCAAAGTGGTCTGTAGCCCTGTCTGCTCCACAGTGTCACGTTCCAGCCTTGAAGATTTTCTGACAGTTTTAAGGGGCACCACGATTCAGGGAGAGGACCCATCGGCTCTAAAACCAGACGGATCTATGTTTTCATCCTGATACACCCTCAAGCTCCGAGACCTTGGGCAAGTCATTCAGGTGCTCTGAGTCTCAGTCTCAGATAATTCTACCTTCCCAGCTAGTGGGATTATATCGGGGTGAGAGGTATAAATTGTGAGCAACTGAGAGTAGGCCAGAATGTAGGGGAAGGAGGATGGACAGGAGAGGTTGGAGCAGCATCCTTTGGTGCCTTAGTAGTCATTGGTCTCAAAATATTTCCAACTTTACCTTCTTCCAGGAACATGGTAAGATGGCTTCCTGGCGCTCTGGCTGGGCACATTCATGGGACTGATGCTGGCCAGTGAACCGTGAGCAGGAACGTTACTGTTACTTCCAGATCTAGCATTTGATTGCTGGAGTGAGACCCTCCAGAGTTCATATCCCTCTGACACTCATGTGAGATGGTAGCTGCTCTGTTACCCATGGCCCCTGGGTGACAATCCTTGCTCTGCCAAGTGGAAACTACTCCATACAAATCAAATGCAATGTTAAATTCCAAACTCCAGAGGAAAGAGCCGTCCCCAAGAAAACAGTGAAAGCTGAACAATGTAAAACTTTAGAAGATACTGCATTAAATTAGTACTAGTTTACAGTAACCAGAAGTTCCTTCCAGAGCACAAAAAGAGAATTGTGGCAGCTTTTTATATTACATAATCATTTTTATGGCCTTATAGATTTGATGAATCAAAATGAAAACAATCTCCATTCCACATCCCATCCTTTTTCTCTAGATAAAGGTGAAATCAATTCTTTTCAAGGTGGAGTTCTGAGAGTCCATATTTCTTAAGCCCCAAGTAATGAAACCATGTCTTTCTTTCAGTAATTGTGGCTGTTCTCTGTCCTTTCCACCTTGAATGGGAAACTCCCCAATTTCACATCGGCACCCGTCAAAGAAACAAGTTCTTCTGATGTTCTTTAAGAGTCAGATGTGGGCTTTGCAACATTGTCCATTTCCAGAAGATATGGGACGGAACTGGTAGCTTTGATGAAGCCCTGTTGCTGCTGTTTTTCCTTGAGATGCCACGTGGGTTGCATTTGAAAGGTGAGTTGGGGAAGTGCTGTTGCTCAGCCTGAGTCTCAACAATAGAGATGAAGAACAGGGAGAGAGACAAGAAGAGGATATTGACTAAAGACTGCAGGGTGCTGACACCCGCGGTGGTGGCAGCATGTGTGGTTGTCTGGGCAGCTGTCTGCAGAGATTGAGCAACAGTGCCAGAAGCAGCAGCCTCTGCTCCAACGTGGCCCACACCTTTCCTCCCATTTCCGCTCTGTGGGTCAGTCCGGGCATGCGCAGGACTACTATGGGCTGCTGGTAGGCGGGTGCAGGCGAAGTAGTAAGTTCAATGGCCAAGTCGGGCCTTTTATCCTGGGAGCGCCACAAAGCCCTGACCTGACACCACCCCCACGCACTCACCTCCCCCAGGGCCGCCCCAGCCTGTCTACTCATGGTGGCAGACCAAATACTTTCTTTTAGAAACAAAACATTGAAAACGCGTTTAGAACACCTGGACCCCACCACTTAAAAAATCTAAGGTTTCCATTTTCTTTCTTCCAAGTGACGTTATTTTTTCCCTGATCCTTAAAAGGGATGCATGTTTGTTGTTGAAAGTTGGTGGCACAGAATATGAGCAAAGGTTATATCCAGAGATGATCACATTGATATTTGGTATGTTTTTATACAGTACATATGTGTATCTTTTACACAATAGAGATTTTGCACTTTTTTTAAAGAAATATTAGCTTTTTTAACAGGTTGCATGTTGAACTGTGTGTGTTTTATGCTCATTTTGTTGATAAAGATTCATATATATATATATGATTTTATATATATATATAAAACCAGTGTAGGAAAGGTATATATGTATATATATAATGTGGAACTCGTAGTTTTAGAGTTGTTTTGTCTTGTTTTTGAGGGGTGAGGTTGGTGGAATTCAAGCTAGAATAAACCAGAGTGCAAATTGCTTTAAGAAATAAGACTGGAAAGTTGACAGTGAAAATTAAAGAATAATGGCATGGTTCATGGTTAATAATGGAGCACTTGTAGTCTGAATGGCAACCGATCCTCTTTGAAGGACTAGAATGGGTAAAAAAATAATACATTCACTGATACTTGAAATTTGGGGTATGACTTATAATAATGAGTTTAACAGAAGATTGAAAAACCTTTGACTTGGATTTTCATCAGCTTGAGGAGACACTTTCAAGTTTCTTAATATCTTGTTTGTCTTTTCTTTTGCACAGTGTAAATACTTTCTTTGTATTCCTGAAAATGAAAGCCTGCTTTCCTTTTGTTTAATTACCATTGGATTTCCTCTTCAGGAATCTGATTCTGTCTTTCTGAACCTTTTGGGGATAACCTGAAGAGTTCTCCCAATTCTTTTCTGCCATTTGGGAGCTGGTCCCACACAAACTGATTCCCTCCTGCTTACTTATTTTTGCAGAGAGTGCTATGGAGGTGCTGGCAGGTGTTTAGGAGACAGGAACGTTCCTGGTCACCTCATTGCTATAGGTGCCTGTGTTATGTCAGTCTACGCCATGGAAAAAGAGGAGCGGGTGAGAGCAACAAACTGACTTTCCAGCCAAGAGCATCTCAAGGACAAGGATTCTCATAGAAGTATCTTTTCTCCCAACTTTTTGACTACTTTTTATTTTTTGTAATGTAATTATTTTTAATAAGACAGGGTCTTGCTCTGTCACCCAGGCTGGAGTGCAGTAACACAATCACAGCTCACTGCAGCTTCAAACTCCTGGACTCAAGGGATTCTCTGTCTCAGCCTCCTGAGTAGCTGGGACCACAGGTGTGTGCCACCACACCTGGCTACTTTTTTTTAAAATTTTTTGTAGAGATGGGATCTCACTATGTTGCCCGGGCTGGTCTTGAACTCCTGGACTCAAGTGATCCTCTTGCCTCAACCTCCCAAAGTTCTGGGATTATAGGCACAAGCAATTATGCCCAGCATTGATTTTGTTTTTTTTTTTTCAAGACAGAGCCTTGCTCTGTCACCCAGGCTGCAGTGCAATGGCGTAATTTCGGCTCACTACAACCTCCGCCTCCCAGATTCAAGCAATTTTCCTGCCTCAGCCTCTCGAGTAGCTGGGATTACATGCATCTGCCACCATGCTTGGCTAATTTTTGTATTTCTAGCAGAGACAGGATTTCACCATATTGGCCAGGCTGGTCTCAAACTCCTGACCTCATGATCCGCTTGCCTCGGCCTCCCAAAGTGCTGTGATTACAGGCGTGAACCATCACACCCGGCTTGTCTATTTTTTAACAAACACATTGAATCCACTTCCCTAGCATCAGCCTCCTCCACTTCCACCAGAGAGCCATGATGCATGTCTTAGTAAGGCATGCATGTCTTTGCATGTTTTTGTCTTTCTGTTCCAATAAACACAGGGGCTCCTCCAAAGTCTCAGGGGCATTTTCCCCTCTGCCCTTGAGTATTTTTGACCACTCCGCTCAAATGTCCACCATCACAATGTGGCGTGAGCATCTACCTTTGTTGGTGGTCACTCAGCAAAAGAAACCCCTTCCCAGATTATGGAATTTCCTGTCGTAAGAGACAGAGCCTGAACATGCCAGAGATTTTCTTCCCCAGTCTGCTTAGCAGAATAAAACAAAGTAGAAGCATGCAGCAAGATCTCTCCAATCAGAGGCACCCCAAGCCCACACTTTGGAAAGTACTTGATGCCAGTTCTGCTTAGATTGATTAGAGAGAGAGTGTGTTTTATGAAATGACCCTGACTCATAAACTACAGTTTTGCCTATTCAAAAATTCCACACTTTTTAGGACCAAGTTAAAATGCTGCCTCCTGCAGGAAGCCTTTTCTGATCCTATAGCCAGAAATATTCTCTCCTTTCAGCCAGTTTGCCTTTGGGTTTTATTTCACTGCCTTGCAGATCCTTGAGGACTGTGACAACATAGTCATCTAGAATAAGGGTTAAGAGCATAGACTTGGGATCTACTGCCTGGGTTCAAGTCCCAGCTTTGCCACTAACTAGCTGTGTGACCTTGGGCAATCTACTAAACCTCTCTGTGTCTCTATTTGCTCATCTATAAAACAGGGGTGACAACAGCACCTACCTCCCAGGGTTACCTTGAGGATTATTACATGTGTTCATGTAAAGCACTGAGGACAGTGCCTGACCTGTCCCAAACCCATATTGTGTGACTCCATCCCCTGCAGTGTGGCCCTTCAAGGATGTGTCTGTCATTCCTGCTGGCAGTCCACAGAGCACTGCAGGGCTACCTGCTCTTCCACAGCACTGGAGACCTCTGATTGTAATCTACACTGTGCCCTTCACTGGCCTGAGTGTTCTAGGTCCCCTGAGACCGCTCCTGTCTACCAGTGTCTCACCATCCTCACAGTGTCTGTGGGGATGTCCCTACCCTCACCTGTCACTTGCCAGAGACAAGGCCTCTTAACGGATCTCTTTGCTGCCAGAGCCTCCCTCCCTGTTCACCTGCACCCAGGTGCCTTCCCCAAATGCAGCGGCTCTGAGCCCATCCTCCAGCTGAAACAGTAACAGACTGCTGCGTCCCTGTGGCCCACAGGCTAACATGCAAATTCTTCACCCAACATTCCAGGCCCTCCTGCTCTGATTGCTGCAGCTCCCAGCCTCCTGTGCCACTTCCCCTCCCACACACCAACACACATCCTCCCAAATGTCTCCCAGCTCCCTGACCACAGGGCACTCGCTCCCCTGCACCTGGGCCTCAGCACAGCCCCTCAGCCTTGGATGTCCTCCCATTCTCTGCCTGATGAATCCTGCTCATCCTCTAGGACTCAGCACAGAGGTGACCCTGCAGAGCTGGGTCTGCCCCACACTCTCCTCTGGTTAGGGGTATCCACTCTGCTCAACAACAACCTTGACCTGTGACGGTCCATGGAGCCCCCATATGTGAGCCCCTGAGTGCAGAGCTGGACTATTTTCCTCTGGATTCCCTCAGAAGCTCTCAGCCAGGGGTCTGCACAGCGAGACCCAGCCCCTAACTCTGTATCAGGTGTGAATTCTGAAAGGCATAACAGAGTGGACATGTACAGGTCCAGACTCACGGGCTCCATGCTCCCAAGAAATGAGCCTTCTCTGGGTTCCTTCCTCCCATGTACGGCACCACCATCCATCTGGTCACCCTAGCCAGGAGCCTTCTTTCCACCTCTGAGCTGGTCTTTCTGGAACCCCCTCATGTCTCTGAACCTGTCCTCTCCTCTCCATTACTGGTCACCTCTGGCCTTGCCGCTACCTTGGCCCCAGCTAGCCCTGCCCTTCCCACCCGCTCTCTACCCGTGTCCATTACCCACAGCAACTGGAGGGACAGTGTGGAAACACCACCCTGCCACTCTCCTTCTGCTGTCAGCACAAGACAGAAGCCTCAATGTGGCCCGGACACCCTGGGGCCCCTGCCTTACCACCCTTCCGTCCCCACTCACCCCTGCCCTCTGCTCTCCAGCCATAGCAGCCACATCTCAGCCAAGAAGGTGTCAGGGGTTACGCTGCCACAGGGGCACTGCGGGTCTAGAATTTTCTTTCTCATCCCTGTACATAGAAGAATGTCTAATTACTGCAGATCTCAGGTGACCTGTCATCTTCTTGGGGAGGATTCCTGCCCTGGGGCTAAGCCCAGATCCTTTATAACAGGCACCACCTAGGTCCCACCTTCTCCCTTCATAGCTGACTTGCATTCAGCCCTGGGATTATTTTCTTTTTTTTTTTTTGAGACAGAGTCTTGTTCTGTCACCAGGCACCAGGCTGTAGTGCAGTTATACGATCTCAGCTCACTGCAACCTCCACTTCCAGGTTCAAGCAATTCTCCTGCCTCAGCCTCCCAAGTAGCTGGGACTACAGGTGCATGCCACCATGCCCAGTTAATTTTTGTATTTTAGTAGAGACAGGGTTTCACTACATTGGCCAGGATGGTCTCGATCTCTCGACCTCATGATCCACCCACCTTGGCCTCCCAAAGTGCTGGGATTACAGGTGTGTGGGATTGTTTAATCAATGGCCTCCCCCTCCTCCACTAGGCTCTGAGGTCCCTGAGGACCAGGCCCACATCTGGTTTTCTTCACCATTGAATTCTCAGTTCCCCGAGCAGAGCCTGGTGTGTGACAGGGGCTCACTAAACACCTGCTTACTGGAGATACAAAGGAGAGCTACTGTTTAGTAGACACCAACTGTGTGCCAGCGACTGTGCCAGGCACTGAACTGCATCAACTAATCCAGCCCCCCCAAATCCCAACCTGATTCTCATCATAGGGATAAGAAACCAAGGCTCAATGAGATAAGTGACTGTCCCAGACTCCCACACCCAGCTGGTGGCAGAGCTGTCTCAAGCCCAAGTGCCTCTGAGCACAGACACCCTGGGGTACCTGCATCCCCACCCCACTCCCTCCCACTCACCCCTGCCCTCTGCTTTCCAGCAATAGTGGCCACTTCTCAGCCAAGAAGGTGTCAGGGTCTCCTCTGTCACAGGGGCTCTCTAGGTCTAGAATTTTCTTTCTCCACCTCCTCTACCTAGTTAAATATTACTTGTCTTTAAGATTCTGGCTTACCTACCACCTCCTTGGTGGAGCCCTCCCTGATAATGCCACCCCACACACCAGCTAGGCTAGGACACTGTGTTCCAGGCATTCCTAGGGCCCCATCCTCACTTCAAAGCTGATCTCAGTTTGTGATTCTTATTCAGCCCTGCAATTATTTGATCAATGTCTCCCTTCTCCTCTGATAGACTGTGATCCTTGGGAACAAAGACTAAGTCTGGTTTTGTTCATCAATGAATTCTCAGTTTCCAGTCTAGCATATAATAGATGATCACTAAATATCTGTGTATGAGATACATGAATAGAAGGAACTCTTTAATAAGCACCTACTATGTTCCAGGCACATGAATGCATTATTGAATTTGTTTCTCCCAATATCCCCATGGCACATGTACTGACATGATCCTTATTGTAAACATGAGAAAAATGAGTCTCAGCAAAGTAAGCCACTAGCCCAGAGTCCCACAGCCAGTCATTGGCAGAGCTGGGTCTCAAGCCCATATGCCTGTGACCTGTAAACCCCTCACTTCAGTGCTATTTTAAATGCTGCTTAAAATCCTATACTCAGCTTTCCATAGGGCTTACTACCTGCATACTAACTGTCCATGTAGGCACCTGCCTCTCCATCAGACTGTGAGTCCCTGAGGGTGTCTCCCCATCTGAGCTGGAACTCCAGGGAGGCTACTTCCTGTCTGTGACCACCGCTCTGTGCCCACCGCTCTGTGCCTCACTTTCCGGTCTGCAAAATGAGCTCTCCTGAGGAGAGAGTGAGGGGAGGGGTGAAGCGCCCGGCACTGGGCCTGGGATGAGGGAGTGCCAGGAGTCCTCACTGGGCAGATGGGAAACAGTCACCCCTCAGGGAACTAGGGTTTTCTTTGGAGATGCCCTCCCAGACACACCCCAAAGACCTCCTCACCTCAGCTGTTCCCAGCTGCTTCAGGTTAGGGCAGGCCCAGTCCACAGAGCAGAAGGGGAGGGAAGGGATGTTTACGAGGCCACTGATAGGGAGGAAGGTAGTGGCTATGGGGACCCTGTCCATCACACCCTCTGAGAGAAGCCTCTGGGTGGCAGGCCCAGGGGCTGAGTCCTCCTCACCACAGGACACAACCTGGCCCTTGTCACTAGCAGTCATCAAATAAATCCAACATTTAGAAAGGGGCCTGCAGAGGACACCTTCCTGAAATTCAACCATTTTAATAAAAGAGAAAAATGGATCAGCTCGCTCCAGACAACCACTGCCAGACAGGTAACTACACCACTCCTGTCCTAAGCTGGGAAGCGTGTGGCAGAGGCACCTTCCCAGGTAATTCAACAGCCCATATTTCGGGACTTCCCGAGAGCCATCTGCATGTGGCCTCCATCCAGGTTACTCAGCATACCTCTAGATTTCACCATCACTTCCTATGCCACCCCTGAACAGGGAGGCAGGCACCATACCAGGTGGCACAAGTGAAATACTGATTTGATGACAATGGCCCAGAGAAAAACAGTCCATTCAAGAGAACCAATTGTTTCCAACTACCCAAGGTTCCCAGCCTTGGTTTTCCCTGTGACTTGCTGAGTTGCAGGCATCACATCAGGTAAATAAGAGCTCAGCTATACATTCATAGAGAATAAGGTGTGTTGTGTAGACAGTGCCTCAGTTTTCTCATCTATAAAATGGGCCTAAGGGTGTGAGATGATGGGGACTCTCATTATATTGCTTGAAATATTTTTAAACGAACATACATTGTTGTTCTGGGAAGATAAA
Organism: Aotus nancymaae; assembly: GCF_030222135.1. NCBI lineage: Eukaryota > Metazoa > Chordata > Mammalia > Primates > Aotidae > Aotus > Aotus nancymaae. Next base: position 27,126,489 of record NW_026988467.1, read on the forward strand.
GTGCCATGGAAATCTAAATAAATTAATTAAATGAAGATAAGAGTAATGATTGGGTTGCAGTGAGGGTTAAAGGAGATGATATGACACCCACAGCACAGGGCCAGGCACATGCTGAGCATGCAATGCCCGTGGCTTCCAGTCTGCTCCAATTATTGTGGCTGATGATGGTTGGTTGTCGCTGCTGGAAGTCAGGGTTCTTGGCAAGGTATTGATTGTGTGACTTTATACATAGGGGCCAACCACTCTGATTCATCTATAAAATCAGAACAACAGTCTCCCAGCCTAGAAGCAGAGGGATGCACTGAATGACTTTTTTGCACTATTTCTAGCCCCTGAAGTCTCCATTTGTGAGTCGCCTCAGTGTTGGTGACCTTTAACATTCACACTTCAGGAGGATAGGAGGTGGCTGCAGAAGCCCCTTCATCTCTCCATGGCCTCATACCTTCAGTCACTCACTCACACATGCAAGCATTCATCGAGACACCCAGGAACATTTATTTAGCATATTATAATCCTTAACTTGATCTTCGAGGAGTGGTCAGGGAATTCACAGGAACAGGTGAGACAGGTGCAGTGGGAGGTGCTGGCTGCCAGGACCTGTGAAGTGCGGGAGGAGCTCTGGGCAAGGCTTGCCCAAATCTGCCTGGGGAAGTCAGGGAAGCCTCACAAAAGTGACATTGAACCCAGCCAAGAAGGGCAAGTAGGAACTTGTTGGGGGGACACAGTGAGAAGGATACTCCAGGTGGGAGCAACTGCATGTGCAAAGGCTCAGAGTCTTGGGAGGCTTTGGCCTGTTCAAGGCAGAGAACATGGTCAGAATGGCTGGAGAACATGGTGTGGTTTAAGGGCAAAGGAAGATATCAGATGACCCTTGCAGGGACTAGAGACCACGGATTGACATTTGACAAAGGTGTGTGGAGTCCCTGCCTGAGCTGGAACTCCAAGGAGGAATCTGGAGAGGCCAATGCCTGGGGCTCCTGCTCCCTGTTTCCCCAGGAATGATGCTTGCAGGACTTTTTTCCATGTCTTGATTTCAAGTCCCAGTTCTGCTTTCAATCTGCTACATGACCCTGGGCAAGTGGCTTCACATCTCTGAGTCTCAGTTGCTTCAATGATAAAACAAGATGTACATCATACAATTGTAAAAAAGAAAAAAAGTAAAGCTATTCATTCATTCATTCATTCATTCATTCATTCATTTACTCATCCAGCAAGTGTTTGGGTGTCTTTACTCAGCTCTGTGCTAGGCATGGGGCTACAGCTGAGGACAACATAGGCCTGAACTCATATAACGAACAGGCTCAGGAGAGACACAATTGTTAGATAACTACTAATAAATACATGATTTTGGAATTTGAGGAACAAAATGAAAGGTAACTAATGAATGTAGTGAACAGTTAGAACAAGAGGCCTCTCCTTTATTTGGAAGGGGGAGAGAGAATCAGAGGAGACTGCTATGAGGATGTGACAGAGCCAGGCAGAGTACCAAGGATGGGGCACTCCAGATGGAGAAACCAGTACCTGTGAGGGCCTTGGGGAGGCCCATCAAGCTGTGTTTAAGGAATATCGATTAGGCCAGTGTGAATGGAGTAGGTGGGTTTCTAAATATATGAAGCAAACATTGACAGAATTGAAGAGAGAAACAGACAGCAATACAATAACATTAGAAGACTTCAATATTCCCACTTTTAGTAATGGACAGAACAACTAGACAGAAGACTAGTAGGGAACCAGGGGACTTGAACAACATTATAAACCAATTGGACCAACTGACATAGACAGAATACTCAACCCAACAACAACACAATAAGCATGGAATATTCTTCAGGATGCACCACATGTTAGAACACAAAACAAGTCTTAATAGATTTAAGAAAATTGAAATAATACAAAATATCTTTTCCAGCCACAATGAAATAAAACTACAGATCAATACTGGAAGAAAAACTGGAATAGCCACAAATACATGGAAATTAAACAACACATTTTTAAACAATTAATGGGTCAAAGAATGACTAACGAGAAAAATTAGATAATATCTCAAGACAAATGAAAATGAAAACACAGCATACCAAAACATATGAGAAGCAACAAAAATAGAACTAATAGAGAAGTTTATAGCTGTAAATGCTTACATTAAAAGAAGAGAGATCTCAAATCAACAACCCAACTTTACATCTCAAGGAGAAAAATAAGAACAAACAAAACCCAAAGTTAGTGGAAGGAAGGAAATAATAAAGATTATAACAGAGATAAATGAAATAGAGAATAGAAAAACAATAGAAAAAAAATCAATGCAACTAAGAGTTCATTTTCTGAAAAGATTAACAAAATTTGCAAATCCTTAGCTGGATTAACTGAGAAAAAATAGAAAAAAATTAAATAACTAATGTTAGAAGTGAGAGGACATTGCAACTAATGCAACAGAAATTAAAAAGATTACAAGAGAATACTATGACAATTATATGTCAATAAATTGGATAATCTAAAAGAAATGGATAATCCCTAGAAACATGCAACCTATGAAGACTTAATTGTGAAGAAATAAAAAACCTAACAGACCTATAACCTATACTAAGGAGATTGAATCAGTAATCAATAACCTCTCAAAAAAGAGAAGTCTAGGACCAGGATCAGACCAGGCTTCACAGGAGAATTCTACCAAATATTTAAAGAAAAATTAACACCAAAATTGACTCCAGATGGATTAAAGACTTAAACATAAGGCCTAACACCATAAAAACACTAGAAGGAAACCTAGGCAAAACCATTCAGGACATAGGCGTAGGCAAGGACTTTATGACCAAAACACCAAAAGCATTGGCAACAAAAGCCAAAATAGACAAATGGGACCTAATCAAACTCCACAGCTTCTGCACGGCAAAAGAAACAGTCAATAGAGTGAATCGGCAACCAACAGAATGGGAAAAAATTTTTGCAGCCTACCCATCTGACAAAGGGCTGATATCCAGAATTTACAACGAGCTAAAAAAGATTTACAAGAAAAAAAACAAACAAGCCCATTCAAAAATGGGCGAAGGATATGAACAGATACTTTACAAAAGAAGACATACAAGAGGCCAACAAGCATATGAAAAAATGCTCATCATCACTGGTCATTAGAGAAATGCAAATCAAAACTACATTGAGATACCATCTCACGCCAGTTAGAATGGCGATCATTAAAAAATCTGGAGAAAATAGATGCTGGAGAGGATGTGGAGAAATAGGAACACTTTTACACTGTTGGTGGGAGTGTAAATTAGTTCAACCACTGTGGAAAACAGTGTGGCGATTCCTCAAGGACCTAGAAATAGAAATTCCATTTGACCCAGCAATCCCATTACTGGGCATATATCCAAAGGATTATAAATCGTTCTACTATAAGGTCACATGCACACGAATGTTCATTGCAGCACAGTTTACAATAGCAAAGACCTGGAACCAACCCAAATGCCCATCGATGATAGACTGGACAGGAAAAATGTGGCACATATACACCATGGAATATTATGCAGCCATTAAAAATGAGGAGTTCGCGTCCTTTGTAGGGACATGGATGAACCTGGAAACCATCATTCTCAGCAAACTAACACAAGAACACAAAACCAAACACCACATGTTCTCACTCATAGGAGGGTGTTGAACAAGGAGAACACATGGACACAGGGAGGGGAGCACTATACACAGGGGTCTGTTGCGGGGGAGTGGGGGGGACAGCGGGGGGGGGAGTTGGGGAGGGATAGCATGGGGAGAAATGCCAGATATGGGTGAGGGGGAGGGAGGCAGCAAATCACACTGCCATGAATGCACCTATGCAACAACTTTGCATGTTTTTCACATGTACCCCAAAACCTAAAATGCAATAAAAAAAAAAAAAAGAAAAATTAACACCAATCCTCCTCAATCTCTTCCAAAATATTACAGAGGAGGGAATATTTCCTAACTCATTCTATAAGGCCAGTATTACCCTGATACCAAAGCCAGAAATATACACTATGAGAAAACTACAAACCAATATTTCTGATGTATATTGATGCAAAAATCCTCAACAAAATACTTGCATAACAAATTCAATGGCACATTAAAAGGATTATACACCATGACTAAATGGTGATTATTCCTGGAATGCAAAGATGTTTCAACATACAAAAATTAATCAAAGTAATACACCACGTTAAGAGACAAAAACCACATAATCATCTCGATTAGTGCATAAAAAGCAATTGACAAAAATTTAACACCTCTTTATGTTAAAAAACACTCAACAAATTTACTTAGCATGTTATAATCCTTGACTTGATCCATGAGGAGTGGTCAGGGAATTCACAGGAACAGGTGAGTCTGGTGCAGTGGGAGGTGCTTGTTGCCGGGACCTGTGAAGTGCAGGAGGAGGTCTGGGCAAGGCTTGCCCGAATCTGCCTGGGGAAGTCAGGGAAGCCTCACAGAAGTGACATTGAACCCAGCCAGGAAGGGCAAATAGGAGCTTGTTGGGGGGACACAGTGAGAAGGATACTCCAGGTGGGGGCCCACTCTCACCACTTCTCACAAAGTTATCCTGGAAGTCTTAGCCAAAGCAATTAGATAACAAGAAGAAATAAAAGGCATCCAAATTGGAAAGGAAGAAGTAAAATTAATTCTAACCAAGATGATATGATTTCATGTATAGAAAACCCTAAAGGTTACATACACACACACACACACACACACACACGCACACACACACACATACACACACAGTTATAACTAATAAATGAATTAGGCAAAGTTGCTGGATACAAAATCAACATGGAAAAAGCAGTTGCATTTCTATACAATAACAATGAATAATCTGAAAAGAAAATTAAGAAAATAATCTCATTTACAAGAACATTGAAAAGGATAAAACCCTTGGGAATATACTTAACCAAGAAGGCAAAAGGCTTGCACACTGAAAACTACAAAACATTGTTGTAAAAAATTTAAAACACAAATAAATTTAAGGACATCCCATGTTCAAGGACTGGAAAAGTTAATCATGTATAATTTTTCATACTACTCAATGCAACCTACAAATTTAAGTCATTGAGATCTATCAAAATTTCAACGGCATTTTTTTGAGGAATAGAAAAAAGTCTTAAGATTCATAAAGAAACCCAAGAAATCCTGGATAGCCAAAACCATCTTGAAAAGTTGGAGGCCTCATGTTTCCTAATTTTAGAACATATCACAAAGTTACAATAATCAAAAGAATGTGTTATTGGCATAAAGACAGACAGATAGACCAATGGAACAGAATAGAGAACACAGAAATAAACCCTCACATACATAATCAAACGACCTTCAACAAGATTCCAAGTCTGCTTGATAAGGAAAGAACAGTCTTTTCAACAATTTTCAACAAATGGTGCTGGGAAAACTGTCTATCATCAGCAAAAGTATAAAGTTGGACCCTTACCATACACCACATATAAAAATTAACTCTAAATGGATTAAAGAGCTAATCATAAGACCTAAAAACTATAAATTTCCTAGAAGAAAATGGGGAAACCTCACAGCATTGGTTTTGGCAATGACTTATTGGATATGACACAAAAAGCACAAACAACAAAAGCAAAACTAGACGAATAGAACTATATCAATGTTTAAAACTTCTGTACATCAAATGAAATGATCAACAGAGTGAAAAGGCAACCTATAGAATGGGAGAGACCATTTGCAAATCATATATCTGATAAAGGCTTAAGATCTAGAATATTTTTTAAAACTCCCTGACAATAAAACGATTTTTTAAAAGCCAATTATAAAATGGTCAAAGAACTTGAATAGACATTTCCCCAAAGAAGATATACAAATGGCCAACAGCAAATGAAACGATATTCCACATCACTAGTCATTAGCAAATAAAAACCAAAGCCACAATGAGATATTACCTCATACTCATTAGGATGGCCACTATTAAGAAGAAAGGAAGAGAAGGGAAGGAAGGAAGGAAGGGAGGAAGGGAGGGAGGGAGGGAATGGGGAGGGAGAGAGGGAATGGAAGGAAGGAGAAAGAGAGAGGGTGGGAGGGAAGAAAGAAAGAAAGATTGGCAAGGATACAGAAGATCTGAATCCTTTGTGAACGGTTGGTAGGAATGTAAAATGATGCAACCTCTATAAAAAACAATATGGTATTTTCTCAAAAAACTAAAAATAGAGCTACCATAGAATCCAGAAGTCCCATTTCTGGATCTATATCTAGAGGAATTGAAAGAAAAAAATCTCCAAGAGATATTTGTGCACCCATGTTCACTGCAGCACTACTCACAATAGCCGAAAGGTGCAAACAACCCAAATGTCCATTGATGGATAAATGGATAAAGAAAATGTGGTAGAGACATACAATGGAATATTATTCAGTCTTTACAAATAAGGAAATCTTATCAAATGCTACAATATGGATGAACTTTGAGGACACTATGCTAAGTAAATAAGCTAGTCACAAAAAGTCAAATACTTAAAGAGTCCACTTACATGAGGTATTGAAAGTAGGTGAATTCAGAGAAATAGAAAAAATAGAATGGTGGTTACCAGGGACTAGGGAATGACTGTTTAATGGGAGTTTCTCTCTAGGAAGATGAAAAAGTTCTGGAGACAGATAGTGATAATGGTTGCACAACAATGTGAATGTATTTAATGGCACTGATCTATACATTTAAAAATGGTTACATTGGTCAATTTTATGTTGAGTATATTTTACCAATAAAAATTTCAATACAAACCACCTGAATCAGTGTAATACACCATACTGATGGACTACAGAAATGTAGTATTGTCATCTCAATAAATGCAGAAAAAAAATCATTTGACAAAATCCAACATCTGCTCATCATGAAAACTCTCTGCAAACTTGGTAATATAAGGAAACTTCCCGAACCTGACAAATGGCATCTGCAAAAGACACAACTAACATCACACTTACAGATAAAAGACTGCTTTTCCCTAAGAGCGGGAGCAAAGCATGTTTCTCTCCACATCAGGCTGCTCCTGACATCCTCACGTCCACCCATCTCAGCTACACTCAAGATTCATAGATAAAATCCACTCCCCTGCAGGGGGTAAAAAAGGTCTAAAGGAAGCAAATCACTGCAGCCTGCCCCAGGAATCCATAGTCACCAACATCAGAAACATAGCAGGTGCAAAAATGGGGTGGACGACCCTGGAGGTGGGACACATTACAGGGACTGTGCCTGCTTCCTAGGGAACCAAAACCCTATATATGCCATCATTCTTCACCTGTCTTCTCTGAGTAGCCTTGGAACTTGCTGTCAGGGGATTCCTCTAATGGCTTTTTGTGGTAGTTTCGAAAGCCATTATGCCAACATATTGCCCTGGTGTGTTTGTTTTGTTTTGTTTCAAAAAAATGCAATTTTTATAGAACATGCTCAGTAATGGAGGAAGACAGCAGAGAAGTTCCTCCCTTCCTCCAGGTGGCCTCTGCATGTTGGAGACATTTGGGGTCGCCCCACAGGCCTCAGACATCAGAAGCTCTTCTTTGCACTCAACTGCTGGTTGGATTTGCAGGTAACACTGAGCGTCTTGCAGAGTTGGACCTGAAAACAGTGTCCCAGGCACATCCTTCCCTAAGCGCCACCTCTGTGAGAGCATCTACAGCATCCACGTTCCCTTTGAACGTTCATCTCATTCATCTTTACTCCACTACAGTGCCAAGCACAGTGCCCAAAGACTTAGCAGGGACTTGGGAAAATGCTGGTTGTATTGAACAGAACGTGAAAGAGAAGTTAAACACACTCTTAAGGTTGCATCTGAGAGGGAAAATAAAATGTTTAAAAAGGAAAATCCTTGGCCAGGCACAGTGGTTCACGCCTGTAATACCAGTATTTTGGGAGGCCGAGGCTTCCTGAGCTCAGGAGTCACAACCAGCCTGGGCAATACTGTGAAACTTCATCTCTACTAAAATAAAAAATAAAAAAATTAGCCAGGTGTGGTGGCGTGCACCTGTAGTTCCAGCTACTCAGGAGGCTGAGGCAGGAGAATTGCTTGAATCCAGAAGGCAGAGGTTGCAGTGAGCTGAGATTGTGCCACTACACTCCAGCCTGGGCGACAGAGTGAGACTCCATCTCAAAAAAAAAAACAAAGGAAGACCCTTTTCTATTCATCCATGGAGAGCACAGCACTTCAAGGAAGGCTTTGGCAAATCCCTCTGTAAAGTGCAGAAGTGTGGAACTCCTGGGTACAGTCACTGTCACTTGTGACATTGTGACTTTGTGTATATATGCATATATACATATTTTAATATTGTATATGTAATACATGAATGTACAAATATTGATATTAAATAGTTAAGTATTAAAGTATATGGTGATGATAAGTTTCTCCCTTAGCATCTCTCTGTTCCTCCACTGGGACACCCACTATTATATTTGGAGTTTTATAGAAACTGCTCAGATAAGAAATATCTCACCTTCTCAGGATCAGATAAAATCAGATCATTTATCACAAGACAGAAATTTCAAGAAACCAAGAGACAAAATCTGGCCCAAAGGGTCTGTCCTTCTAGTCCCTGGGAAGTGCATGCCCCAAGTGTACAGCTATTACCCCAGTGCCCACACCTTCCACCCTCAGTCTGTAGGAGGAAGCTGTCATTTACCTGATTGGTCTAACACCCAGAATAGCTCAAGGTGGACAGAGAGCATCAACTGAGCCTCTAGCAGCAAGTTTGGGCAACTCCTCCAAAAAGGGTGTTTCGGACCCTGGAGCAGTAATGGGGACCAGCAGGCACATCTACTCATGCCTCTCTTATCTCATTCAGAACACTGAGAAGCGAGAATTATTTTATTTTCTGTCCTTGAGAGAAGACACTTAACCCTCTACAGAACTTAGTGTGAGAAAGTACATGTGATCAGTGACAGTCTTAAAATATGTCTGCACATCCCTGCTGCCGGGTCCGAATCCCCCTTTTTGGAGAGTTGCCCAAACTTGCTGCTAGAGGTTCAGTTGATGCTCTCTGCCCGTCTTGAGCTATTCTGGACTTCAGACCAATCAGATAAATGACAGCTCCCTCTGACAGACTAAGGGTGGAAGGCGTGGGCATGGGGTAATACCTTTCAATACCTCGTATAAGTGGACTCATACTGCTCCTAGATCTGGGCTGACCTTTAGTGACTGGTCAGCTAGGAGACTATGACACTCCTCCCACAGGCAGAACATCTTCATCCCCTCTGTAGACCCCACCAAAGGCCCACTGAGTATGTCAATAGGCTAAAGGCCCAGGATCTTGTCATCTGAACCAGGTCCAGGTGCAGATGAGCCCCTCAGGTAGAGCTCAGCAAGAACAAGATCTCAGGAGAGGAGGAGGTGGAAGAGCAAGGATAGCAAACACTTTCAGGGAGGGTGATTGCAAAATGAAGCAATGGAATGGGGTTGCAGCAGGAATGAGGGGTGTTGTGACAGGATAAATAGCGGGGTACCTGCACCCTGATGGGAGCGAGCCCATGGAGACAGGAACATCAGTGACTCAGGAAGGGCAGTGTTGCAAAACCAGGAAAGGGGTGTGAGCTTGAGACAAATGCAAATGAAATTTGCCTGGGTAGGAACACAAACAGCTCCTGCAGAGTCTCAGACCCATGAGGGATTTTCGCCAGGGTCTCCCAACACAGGATCACACGCTTCCTTTGGCAAGAGGCTGGTATCGCTGGAAAGCCACTGGCCATTCGAGGGCCCCAGGAGATGCAGTATGCAGAGGCATAGAGAGCTGAGGGCTGAGCTGAGAGGGAACTTGGAGACCACCCAGTTAAAGATGCTCATTCTGCAGATGTGAACTCCAAGGTCCCCACCGACTAGAGGCTCTCCGGCCCAGAACCTGGTCTCCCAACTCCAAGTTCAGTCATTCTTCTTCAAAGATTAAATCTTCATTCTGTTCTGACTCCCCATCCCTTACTCCTTCCCTTCAGATCCTCCATTCTCTCTAGAGTCGGCCCTCAGCAGCTCCCCCAACCCCAGCACGCTGTGAAATCTCTGAGTTCACAACACCCCAAACACTCCTGGGTACCCACCCGTCCAGTGCACCAGGTCTTTCTCCAGTGAGTCTCTCCTCACCCTGCCCCACCCAGCTCTCTGCCACTGCTCCACTGCAGCCCTCACAGATGGGCCTGCAGCCCCACTACCTCTCCCCAACCTTGGGGGAACACGGCTCACTCCCTGCATCTATACGGAGAGCCAGGGGCAAATGGGGCCATGTCTGTGGTAACCAGTGCTTTACACATCTGTCCAGGAAGTCCTGAGTTGTTTCCCACAGCGGGGTCAGAGAGATCCTCTGCACAGAGGATTCTTTGTCATATGCGTCTGGGAAAAACTGCAAACCACCTGGTTCTCTGCCACAGGGCTTCTCAGAGCCTTTAATGCAGCCAGTGACTGAGGGGAGAAGGCCTGAGTCTGCCTGGCTACTCACCCTACTCTGCCCTTCAGCAAGTTACTTCACCTCTGTGAGCCTCAGTTTCCTCACCTGTAAAGGGGGGACAACGAAATGAAGTTATTTGTGTATAAGCAGTGCCTGCCACAGAACAGCCACCTGTAAAAACTTCTGCTGTTCTTATGTTTCACGTCATTTTCATACCATCCTTGGGGGCCAGGTCTAATAACCTGGCTCCTGCCTTTTCCCTGAGACAAAATCCTCATCTGGAACCTTGCCCAGTGCCCAGTTCCCCTGACTTGGGTCACAGCCTTGCTCCTGCCAGGCCCGCCCTCCCCTCAGCCCCCTGTCTCGGACTTCCCCAGAGGCAGACCCTGCAACAGGGAGGGTGAGTGGTTTATTTGGGAGGTGACCCGAGTAAGTAAGCAGCATCAGGACTGCCAAGCAGTGGCCAGGCTCTCCTCAAACAATCAGCAACAGGACATGTGCGAAGCAGATTTGCACCTCACCCAGTACAACAAGTTGTCCACACACCTCACTCAAGTCACTGGCACTTATTTATCTGGGCACTTGCTGTGGCCCTCATAACCACCCTATCAGGGAAGGTCCATCCACTCTGACTTCCAGGTGGCAAAACTGAGGCACTGACAGGTTAAATCACCGCCCCAACGTCACCCAGTTGATCCTAAGAAGCCCTGAAGTGTCATGGGGAAGGGGACACACATCCAACCCTCCCTCCCACTGCCCCCATCTGCAGATGTGGTTTTCAGTAACCTCCAGGGACAACCCCCCGCAATCACCCTCATAAACTCTTCCTGGCTGTTGTTTGCCTAGAATCCCATCCATCCCACTAAGCAAATGTCAGAGATGGTCTCCTGGTACCAGAGGTCATGACCATCTGACTGGCAGACACTAGGTGAAACCTCAGCCCTGCTCCCAAGAAGGACTCGTTGAACTAACCTTCCCTGGTGCATGGAGTCTGCAGAGAGGCGTTCTTCACTTTGGACTTTGTGGCAGTTGTTACCAAAAATGATTTATGGAGGCTGAAAGTCTTAGGAAGACTTTAGGGATCAGACTGCTGGACTCACATAAATATGTTCACCACCAGTTAGATATTTGGATAATGCAACACTAATCATGAAATCCTGAATCTTAATTCTACTCTTATTTGTGTAGAATAATTGAGCATGGGGTTGAATGCCTGGCCCTCTAGGGAAGGACACCAGTACTGTGCCTTCTTCTGGTAGAAAATTGCAAAGGCCCCTGACCTTGGGAGCATTCCCACAGGCCTTCCTCCGGCCAGCCCCCGGCAGATTTCCACTTTCAGGGAAGTCAGCTTTCCTGCGTCCTGCTCTGGTCATCTCAGCAGAAGTGAGTGTGCCAGTGGAGCAGATGCAGAGGCCACAGCAGAGCTCTGGGGAGGGAAGCTGAGGAAAAAACCACAGAGTCAGAGTCCAAGAGAACAGGATGTAAGCCCTGATTCTCCACCTTGCCAGCTGCAAGATCTCGGCACATCGCTGTACTCCTGCAGGCCTCAGTTTCCCCGTCTGCAGAGCAGGAACTGTGCCTCCCACCTGTGTAAAACGGGCTGTTGCTCTGTCCTCACACGACTCTCCTGCTTAGCCCAGGCCTGTTTGGGGAGCCCCTCCAAACCTGCAGTTTAACAGGCCTGGAACAGACACTGTGTCCAGGCTGGGAAAACCAGATCCTCATGTATATGCATTTCATCCTCTCCACCCAATAAGGTAGGTTCTATTATCCCCACATATTACAGATGAGAAGCTCAGGCCCAGAGAAGTTTTATAAATGGGTCTGTGAAAGGAAAATCAATCTCAGGACCCCAAAATTACTAAGCCAAGGGAAAAGTCAAGCTGGGAACTTAAAACCTGCCTCTCATTTTAAACATTAAATAAGATAGCTAAAAAGATAAAAGAGCTACATATCTCCCTGACAAATTGCCCACAAGAAAATTCCTTGTAAGACTCAAGATCTTTACCCTAAAACAGTTCTGTTGAATTTCACCTTGGCAATGTAAACTGATCTTTAGAGACGTGGACAGAAAGTCATCCCTCCGCTCACCTCAGACAAATGTGTGTCTGATTGCTTCTTCTGCCTTACTGTTTATGTGAAAATGCAGACTCACTGAGTCAGACTAAATTGTGTATTCAGTGAAAGGTGGATCGAGGACTCAGAAGAATGCAACCTTTCATCTCTTATCTACCTATGACCTGGAAGACCCCCCCCCACTGCCCTGCCCCCTTACCCAACCAAACCAATGTACATCTTACACATATTGACTGATGTCTCATGTCTCCCTAAAAAGTACAAAAGCAAGCTCTACCCCGACCACCTCAGGCACATGTCATCAATATCTCCTGAGGCTGCATCACAGGCATCCTTAACCTTGGCAAAATTAACTTTCTAAATTTGATTAAGATATGTCACATACTTTCTGGGTCACTGGTTCAAGGTCACTCCCATGGCTAGGAAGTGGCAGAACTAGGATCTGAATTCAGACAATGGGGCCCCACAGCCCTTGCTGGATACAGAGATCTCATTTTAAAAGGTTGGCCATCCCTATTTGACAGATGAAGAAACTGAGGCTCAGAAGGGATTTGCCTAAGGTGACAGAGCTGGAATTTGAATCCCAGTCTCTGTGGCCCAAGAGCCTGAGCCCTGGTGCTGATCAGTGACTAACCAGACCCTGGATAGGACTGCTCTCTCTTAGACCTGGGGATCCCCTTCCCCCCTCCACCCTGGCAGGACCCAGCCTGCTCTCCCATCCCGTCTTGAGTGTACATATGACTCCCCACAGTCTCTCTGTGGTCTGAAGCCCGAGCATGGACCTCCTCTGTTCATGACAAACCCACCGAGACTGTGGCTGCCCCTCAGCCCTGGGCCCGAGACATGTCTGTGCTCACTAGGCGCCTGTCCAAATCACCTAGGTCTCATCAGCGAGTGTCACTTCCGCTCCAGCCCATGTCTGCAATGAGGCTGAAAGAGAAAGAGCAGCCCTCCCACAGAGCTCGCTGCTGGCTTGCAGCCCACCCCAACTCCCCCACCTCAGGCTGGGGACAGCCAAGCAAAGGACACAAAATGGTGCCCAACTCCACCCTTGGAGCAGCCAGGCCAGAAACCTCAGGCTCTGGCTGAGCAGAGGGCAAAGGGTCAATGATGAGACACAGCAGAGAAGCCCCAGCCACACCCACTCTCCACCCACAGTGGGGTTAGGCTGAGTTGAGCTGTGGCCATGCAGATTAGTGTGGCCTGGAGCAGCGTGAGGAAGAGTTTGTCTATGGCAGGGCTGCATTGGTATCAGTCATGGAAGGGTGGAGTCTGCTGGCTTTGAGATCTGGTGCTCTGTGCACAGCAGTGTCCTCAGAGACTGTGGCTGAGGCTGTGGGTGCCTCGCTCATGTCCCCTGTGCACTCACCCTCACACACCAAGGAAGGTGCTCACTAAGGACACCTGCCACTCTGTACCCCTCTATTACAGAAGGGAGCTTCTTCACAAAGCAGAGCATCTGCTCTACCCGCCAGGGGTGGTTCCAGCTCAGAGCAGGACAGAAAAAGCCCCATTCCCACAGAGCGGACGTTCACAGGAGATGGACGTTAACAGACCAACTGCGTCTAGTGTCAGGTGGTGAAATGCACTAAGGGGAGCACACACCGCACGATGAGGCCACAGAGGCAATGGGTGTAAGGCTAGTGTAGCCTGGCTGTGCGTGGTGAGGGTGGGGGTTGGGTTCATCCTTCCAGAATCTCCAGCCCCTGTGCTTCTGAGGATGCCCAGTGACCAAACCATGGGGACTGTGGGAGCCAGAGGCGGTTTCCTCACCTATTTAGACTGTGGTCTGAGGAACAGAGACCCCCTTTCAGTGAGGGTGAGAGTCAGGCGCAGGCTGGCCCTCGGCAAATGTCTGACAACTGAGCATCTAGATGAACTGAGCCCCCTCCTCAGGCCCCTTGTGTGGGGAACTGATGGGCAGGGGCCTCATCCCCTTCTCTTGTCTGGTGAGATACCTCCACATGGCCACATTCCCTGGAGATTGGAGTGCCTGCACCCACTTTTGCCCAGTGTCTCCAGAGTTCATTGCTCAGCAGATGGGGCCCAGGAGGGAGGGGGCAGTAGATGGGGGTGGTCAATGACAGTGTGGGACCCCTCCCCACCTCCCTTCGCCAGGCAAAACCATCAACCCCTGGCAGGAAGGAGAGTGACTCCACAGCCCCACTGCAGAGATGGGCAGAGCTGGGGTGGGAACAGGAGCTGGGAAATGTCACATCACAAAGCAGAGAAAATGACTCAGGACGTAACATTCCCCTGGTGAACCCAGAAACCGTAGAAAGAACTGAGCTCAGCCCCATGGGCCCCCCCTCACCTTGCCCTCCTGGTCCCTAGGGAAGCTCCCAACCCTCCATTTCCCCTGCAGGGCCTCTTTCAAGTGCATTGTTTTTTCCACTTCATAAAGTGTAATTCATTTAAGGCTCTCTGGTTATTTCGCGTCTCCAAAGCATAGTTTTCACGGAAAGATCAATTCTAAGAAAACACTTAAAGTCTGTGGAAGTTAGATCCATTAACAAGTGCTAAGTGGCCAATCACTCACAGAGGGGGCCTTTGAGTAAGCCCAAGAA
This sequence comes from Aotus nancymaae, assembly GCF_030222135.1. NCBI lineage: Eukaryota > Metazoa > Chordata > Mammalia > Primates > Aotidae > Aotus > Aotus nancymaae. Next base: position 27,141,512 of record NW_026988467.1, read on the forward strand.
ATGATCAGACTAACTGGGCGGCTCTGCCAGGAGCCCTGGAGCGACATTTACAACACGGGTTTACAAGCCTTAATTATTTTTCCTTCCACTGAAATTAAGCTGCATTTCGAGTCCTGAGAGGATGATCAAAGTCTCTCATCAGAGAGCAAATCAGCCTCGTGCAGTGGACTGAGAAGCCCCTTTCAGATCGCCCCCACCGAAAAGGGGCCTCTGTTCCTCAAACCTCATGAGTGCGTTCGAGAACAGCCCCTGGCTCCCGCAGCCCCCTTGAGGTTTGGGCATCAAGCATCCTCACATGCACAGGGGCAGTGAGGAGCAAGAGAACTGGAAATGCCACCTCAGTGCCAGGATTCCAAACCAGCAGAGACCATTTGTAGAGATCCAGAGAGGGCTGGGTGTTGGCAGGGAGCAAGGAGAGGGGGAGTGTCCTAATTCTGACACACTAATGGAGACATCATCTAAAACTCTAAATGCAGGGAGTGGACCACGGCCCAGGGCCTCATCTAATGCCAGAATCCCTGACAGAAGAACAGAAAACCAAACACCACATGTTCTCTCTCATGAGTTGTTGTTGAACAATGAGAACACACAGATGCAGGGAGGGGAACATCACATATCACTGGGGCCTGTGGGAGGGACAGAGGGGCTAGGGGAGGGATAGCAGGGGGTTGGAGGATAGGGGAGGGATAGCTTTAAGAGAAATACCTAATGTAGATGGCAGGGTGATGGATGCAGCAAACCATCATGGCATGTGCATACCTATGTAACAAACCTGCACATTCTGCACATGTACCTCAGAACTTAAAGTATAATAATAAAATTTTTTAAAAAAGAATACAGCATGGAAGTAGCACTGCCCTCGGCTCTCAGCCACTATAAACCTTTATGTATGTTTTGCATGTACTATTTCATGAAAACTCTTAAAATAATCCATTACAGTAAGTAATATTATTATCCTCATTTTACAAATGAGGAAACTGTGGCTTACACAGTTAAAGTCATTCACCCTGAAACACCCAAGTTGCACATCAAAGCCAGGAGTGTCTGATACCAAAGTTGAAGCACTTCATCTCACTATTATGCCTCCCTCTAACTCCTGATTGCACACCCCACAAGGATGGGGAGCTCACCACCATTCAAGGCAGCCCATTCTGTCTCTGAACAGATTTGACTGTTAGAAAGTCCTTCCTTTAGGCCACATGGAGGGCATTTACTTCCTCCTTCACATGGCAGTTACTTTGTAGCTACAACAGCCCCGAATGCAGTTCAGCATTTATGGAACAAAATTGTGAGTGATTTTCCAGTTGCCCTGGACCCTCAGATCACATAACCTGAACATGCCCAGATGAACCAAGTATGCAACCACAGGGGGAACCTAAGTACTCAGGCAGAGGAATGGGGACAGAATTAAGAAGCGGACACTGCACAGCAGATCCCAGGATCCAATCAGATCAAGCTCTGGCATCACCCCATGCCAGGATCCAGTCAGATCACTCCTCCTGGCATCACCTGGTTGCAAGATCCAATCAGATCATGCCTCATTACCCTATTATTATAAAACCCAACCCAGCTCCCAGTTCAGGGAGGCATTACTTCAGGACCTATATCTGGCATCCTCCTTACTTGTTGCAAGTAATAAAATCTCCTTGTTAAATCCTTCTTGGTTGTGGTCATTGGGTTAATACCCACCAAGCAACCAAAGCCACCCATTCTATGGGCAACACTTTTTGTAATCAGAGACAGCCCTCTCTTCCTGCAGAGATTTTATATCCAAGGTTCCACAACCCCACCTCTTCCCGGCTGATCCTTCCTGAATAAGGGGACATTTGCTAAGACACAGGGTTTGTCACAGACAACTGGGTAAACTCTCTTTGATCCTCTGCCCTAATCCCATGATTCTTGTTAAAAATCCCCACTCACAAGAGAAGCTAAAGGTCCATTTGATGAGAACTGAAACTATTCATGGTTGAACTTAAAAACTGGCCACAGTTCTCTACTCTTCCCTGTGTCCATGCCCTTTGAAACCCTTCCATCAAGAGAGAAAATTTAGTTCCCTACTCCTTCATCTGAGCTGGCCCTCTCCTGGCTTTGGCCAATACAATGCTGCAAAAGGGACATTGTACCATTTCTGAGCCTAAGCCCCAAGAGGCCCTGCTCTATTTTATAACCTTTACCGTGAGAACAAGCCTGGGCTAATCACTGGAGGATGAGAGAACACATGGAGCAGAGGTAAGCTATTCTGGCCAAGGCCTCCTGGACCAGCCAGGCTTCAACCAACACACCAGCCATCCTGAGGGGCTAATAATCCCAACCAAGACCAGCTCAGGCCAGCCCAGAGCAGCAGAACCACCCAGCAAACCTACATACTCTTAAGCTACAAGCCACTAAGTTTTGAGATGGCTTGTTATGCGGCAATAGCCAACTGATACAACATATCTCTCTGATCCCAAAGTAGTTCTATTCAGTTATCTTTCACCACTGCATATAGTACCTTGCCTCTTTCAAATTATCCCTTTATCATCACCTCTACTCTTAAAAAAAGAGAAAAGCACAGTAAATTCTCCCATGTCTAGAGAGACCATATGGAGACATTCAGTTGCTACAACCTGTATCTCCCTTCAGTCATTCCTTCATTCAGTCATTCAACAAACATTTATTGTACGGTTGTTATATGTGCTAGGTACATGGTCCCCACCATCATACAACACAAAGGCTACTAGCACTAAACAAATAATTGCAGAAATAATAAATAGCAGCATTTCACTCTGGGTTTGCATGAAGTACCCCAGTCTGAAATTAAATTGCAACCTCAATGCACAGAGCTCATGTTACAAAAGAGCAGGTGCTCCCAGGGAAAAGGCAGTCACACCTATAAATGCACAGCTGGGGTGGCTCCGCACGGTGGGAACACCATCTGCAAATCATGGAGGTGTGCAGGTCCTTAAGAACATGATGACACACAAGGGCCTCTGCGGGCAAGGCAAGGAAGAGTTCATGTCTCCCCCACAGGATGCATCCTGATTTCCAGCTAGTCCAGGGAGGAAAAGAGGGAGCTGCTGTGGGGGAAGCCGCTGTGAGGGGAGCCACTGTGGAAGAGCTGCTGTGGGGGAGCCACTGTCGGGGAGCTGCTGTGGAAGAGCTGCTGTGGGGGAGCCGCTGTCGGGGGAGCCGCTGTCGGGGGAGCCACTGTCGGGGGAGCTGCTGTAGGGAAGCCGCTGTTGGGGGAGGTGCTGTGGGGGAGGTGCTGTAGGGAAGCCGCTGTTGGGGGAGGTGCTGTGGGGGGAGCTGCTGTGGGGGGAGCTGCTGTGGGGAAGCCTCTGTTGGGGGAGGTGCTGTGGGGGAGCTGCTGTGTGGGGAGCTGCTGTGGGGAAGCCTCTGTTGGGGGGAAGCCTCTGTTGGGGGAGGTGCTGTGGGAGAGGTGCTGTAGAGGGAGCTGCTGTCGGGGGAGCTGCTGTCGGGGGAGCTGCTGTAGGGAAGCCGCTGTTGGGGGAGGTGCTGTGGGGGAGGTGCTGTCAGGGAGCTGCTGTGGGGAAGCCGCTGTGGGGGGAGGTGCTGTGGGGGGAGCCGCTGTGGGGAAGCCGCCGATGGGGGAGGTGCTGTGGGGGGAGCTGCTGTAGGGAAGCCGCTGTTGGGGGAGGTGCTGTGGGGGAGGTGCTGTCAGGGAGCTGCTGTGGGGAAGCCGCTGTGGGGGGAGGTGCTGTGGGGGGAGCCGCTGTGGGGAAGCCGCTGTTGGGGGAGGTGCTGTGGGGGGAGCTGCTGTAGGGAAGCCGCTGTTGGGGGAGGTGCTGTGGGGGGAGCTGCTGTAGGGAAGCCGCTGTTGGGGGAGGTGCTGTGGGGGAGGTGCTGTCAGGGAGCTGCTGTGGGGGGAGCTGCTGTAGGGGGAGGTGCTGTAGGGAAGCCGCTGCTGGGGGAGGTGCTGTGGGGGAGGTGCTGTCGGGGAGCTGCTGTGGGGAAGCCGCTGTGGGGGGAGGTGCTGTGGGGGTAGCTGCTGTGGGGAAGCCTCTGTTGGGGGAGGTGCTGTGGGGGAGGTGCTGTAGAGGGAGCTGCTGTGGGGGAGCTGCTGTGGGGAAGCCGCTGTGAGGGGAGGTGCTGTGGGGGAGGTGCTGTCGGGGAGCTGCTGTGGGGAAGCCTGGGTGAGGGGAGGTACTGTGAGGGAGGTGCTGTCTAGGGAGGGAGCCGCTGTAGGGGGAGCCGCTGTGAGGGAGCCGCTGTGAGTGAGCTGCTGTTGGGGGAGCTGCCTTAGGGGAGAGCTGCCGTAGGGAGAGCTGCTGTTGGGGAGCCACTGTGGGGAGAGCTGCTGTGGGGTAGCTGCTGCTATGGGGGAGCTGCTGTGAGGGAGCTGCTATTGGGGAGCTGCTGCTGTGTGGGGAGCCGCTGTAGGGGAGCTCCTGTGGGGGGAGCTGATGCTGTGCGGGGAGCTGCTGTGTGGGGAGCCACTGTTGGGGAGCTGCTTTAGGGGAGGGGCTGTGGGGGAGCTGCTGCTGTAGGGGAGCTGCTGCTGTGGGGGAGCTGCTGTCAGGGAGCTGCTGCTGTCCGCTGTGGAGGCCCCGTCGTCATGAGAGGGGAGCCCTGTGGAACTAGACGTTCAAGCCTAAACCCCTGTGCTGTCTCTCTTGTTTAGGGGATAAAACCTGTCCTCTCTTCTTGGAAGCAACGCTGAATGACATCACACCTCCATTATCCATGGGCTCTTTCTCAAATGGCCCAAGATGGCTGCATTCATCAGAGGAAGCCATTTCCAGGAATGGCCAAGGCTCCAAGAACAGTCCCTTTCCCCCTGTCTCCCTGCGTCCTCTCCCTCCGTCCCTCCCTCTTTTTCAGAGGGTACAGCAGTTGAGCACATTGGTGAGCACATTTGCAGGGAGCTCCTGATGGTGGGTCAGGTCCCTCTGAGGACTGTGCGCATTCCCAACAATGACATTCATTAGTCTAACTGACGTCAATACTGTTCTCAGGCTAATATATTTAACCTAATGAGGCATTTATTTTCAGTTTGAAAACTGAAGAAGCATGTTTCTTCCCTGTCAGCTAAGCTGATGAACAGATTAATCCTAGACTAAGAAAATGGAGTTAACTGGCTTATTCTTGTTCTTCAGTTATGACCAGCCTTGAATTAATTTGAGTTAACCTGGTTATTTCTTATGGTAATAAATAGGAGGAACTTCTCTACCTGGCTTTGTGGCTTTTCTTCCATTTATCTGCTTTTTCCCTTTATACCAGGTCTGAGGAAATTAAATAATAATAATACCAACATATGATGGGGGAAGGGAGAACGCCTGAAATTGAGCAGCAGAAGAGTAAGAGCACGGAAGGGAATCTCTCACATGACGACAGTAATAGCAGCCACAATATCCAGGTCAGGGAATCCTGCTGGCCCATCTCTGCCATTGCCAGCTTTGCAGGGTTCACTGTTGGAGCCCCAGTGCCAGGTCCATAGTGGGCACTCATAGATATTTGTTGAAATGAGTGAAATACATACTCAACAATGGTGACTCTTACTGTTACTTGAGGAATCACGTGTTCTCAAAAGGGAGAAAACGACCATTGTTCCAGACACAGCTAGTAGGTGAGCCGGTGTTCAGTGACTCTTGGCTCAAGGATATCCCAAAGGCCAAGTTTCTTTAATGACTTGGCCAATGACTACACCCACATCTCTCTCTCACCACAGCCTGAGAGGCCCTGCCAGTCATGGGATGCCAGCCAGCATGCACTCCCCTCCCTCCCAGGAATGGGCTTCCAGGCCATGCCAACTCAATGCCTGTCCTGCCCACAAAAAAGGGCTTCAGACACTTTTGAAATCCCCCTGCTTGCTCAGTGACCCAAACTCACACTGGTGGCAGGGTCAGCCCTGTTTTTACTGTGTTCATAGGTGAGAGAGGGATGTGGTTAATGAGTGGGAGCTTTATAGGTAAAGACAGATGGTTTCAAATCTCAAGTCTGCAAGTTGTCAGCTGAGAGGCTTTGGACCTTCACCCAAACTCCACCTTTGAGGCTCTGCCGTCTAAATTTAAAATGGTTATAATGTTTTCTTTCATAGGTTGCTAAAATGATTAAATTAAACCATAAAAAATGGCTAATGCAGTGAGTGTGTAAAATATAATTTTTAAAAGGAGTTGGTATCTTCAAGCACATCTGGTACTTTGCTATTCTGCCACTTCAAATCTGTCTTCCCTCTGCAGATCAGTTCTCTGACTTGTTCTGATTCCAAACTGTGGGTCTGATCCATTGAGTTCTCCTGTTCCTCTTGACCTAGATCCCCCGTCTTCCAGGCTGGCCATCATGGTCCTGACAGCCATCTTGATCTTGGATTATAACTCCTGGGTGTTACTGCTTCCTAATTTATCCAGCACCTAATTTATCCACCACCTTCCTAATTTACCCAGCACAGTGAGTGACTGTCATATCCAGTTAAGTCCATGCCCTTAGGAAGCCAAGTCCTCTCCCCAACCAGAGTTCACATGTAGAAGCTGAGACAGATGGAGAGAGCTTGACTCTGGTGTCCCTGGTGCTGGACTGCCCCCAAGCTAAGACAGACACAGCCTCAGGACATCAGTGGACAAACAGTCCATGATGCCTCTCCATCCACCATTTGGGGATTCCTGCAACACCAAAGGACTGTTATTTACCATCCTTAAGGCTACAGGAAGGAGGGATACAGTGGTCTAATGGGGTGGATCGGGAGAGGGTGTGATTTTAGGGTGAAGGGAATGCTTCGTGCTCCCCTCAGCCTTGGATGCCCTGTGATGGGGCCTGACCCATTGTCTCCTTCAGAACCTTGGACAGCATCCCAGCTGCCATAAGCTTTTACCTAACTCCTGTGCTCTGGTCCTTAAAGCCTAAATCCTATGATTCTAGGATGCCTGATTTGAGTCACAAGAGGCAGGCAATAGCTCATAGCCCTAATTCTGTGCCTGTATAGGGAAAATTGCCCCCAAATCACCTTGCGAATCTACTGATGACCTACCACAATTTGCCTTCCAAGCATTTTCCCCTTCTGTTCTACATAGCAGCAATGTGTTTACATTGATCAAATTAATTAGATATTTGCTAAAAAGCTTCTTTATAAGGGGCCTCATGAAACACTGAAAAAGCCTCATGTCAAGGAAGCAGCTCCCAGATTATGAGAATATTCTAGCCAGAAGGGCTTTGGCAATTGTTCCATCCAACCTTCTTCATTTTCCAGATGGTGCCCCTGATGCTGGAAAACAGAAGCCCAGGAAGTGGAAATGACTTGAGTTAGTTGCAGAGCTGGGACCAAACATAAGATTAACTCAGCCGTGTCCCCTTCCCTCTTTAAGTGGTAGGGAGATTGGCACAAAGCATTTTGATCAAGCCACTGAGCTAAGAACCCTGAAAATCAGCCACCCAGGAAGATGGATACAAATAGCAATGATGCTGCCATTTACCGGTCATTTGCCATGTGAATCCTTACAATAATTATTTAAAGGAGGCACCATTGTTAGTTCCACTTTAAAGAGGAGGAACCCAAAGCTCAAAGAGATCCATGGACACTGAGTTCGAAATATAAGCAAAATATCTAGGTCTGTCTCAGAACAAAACTCATGTTCTTAACCCACTACATTCTACTCTCTCAAAGGATCTGTTTTACTAACTCTAGTTCCATCCTGGCTCTAACTGCAATCACTACCTCAGCCTGCTTTAACTGAGACTTTCTCCATGTTAGCACTGCAGGTCCCACGTTCCAAGAAACTCTTGGTCCTGGGTGAACCAAGAAGATTTGTCACTCTACTATAACTCCAGACTGCACCCTGACCTTGATTTGCCCCCATATCTCTGATCTTCCAGCTGGTGGAGTGTCAGGCATGAGACAGCTCCCCAAGGCATGAATATTACTCAAAGATTTGGAGGGCAATATTTCTACTAAAGTAAAATACAAATATTTTATTTGCAGGAGTAGACATTGAGTCAAGATGCAACCACTTTCTGCTCCACTCGTATTATATCTTGTCAAGAATCTCTTCAGAAAAAAGAATAATAAACCTCAAAAGAGCAAGCAGCTTTAAGAAAGCAGCTGCAAGGTGATTGGAAAGGACAGATGTCAGTAGCTCAGGATTTGAGCCAGAGGATGCTCAACTCTCACATTGACCATAGGGGAATGAGGGCTGCAAACCTGGTCTACATCCTAGCTCTGCCCCAGCATAGCCTCAGGTGAATCACTCAACTTCCTGGCCTTCTGTTTCCACCTCTGTAATAACTTGCCTGGGCCCCAGCTTCTCTAAGGCTCCTCCCCTCTGATTTTCAAGAGACTCTAGTTAGCACTGATTCCGGGGCATGGGTCTTTTCTCATTTGTAGGTCTTCAGGAACTTCATATGCAGCACCTCATTTTTATTTTATTTGCAGCCAGATATTTCTCCACGACATGCTTCTGGGAAAAGCAGAAGCCCAACTTTCCCAGTCACCTGAATTCCTGTTAATGAGGCCAGGGTTCCTGAACCTTTCTCTCCCAGGGCAGTGTATGGGGAAAACAGAGTGCAAGAGACCAGAGTTCAAGTCTGAACCCTTACATCTACTCAGAGAGTCACTGTGAGCACATCCCTGGGTCTCAGTTCCTCTGTTTAAATAAAATGTACTGTATCTCCAGGACTCCCACAACCTGACAGTCTGCAATGCTTACATGCCACAACACACCCTGACCTGCCTTCCACAGGATTCATTCAAAAGCCATCTGCAGAGGCCCCACTGTGCACCCATTTGTATCCCTGTGACTGGACCTGGGATACAAGCATGGTCGAGGCCCTGTTTGATCCTCGAGTAGCTTTGGGCCCCAGGGGGAAGGGAGCCACATGGAGTAATGTTCACAGCCTGGTGGGCAAAAGGCCAGGACAAGGCCAGCACCGGGCACTGCAGGACCCAAGAGTGTCCATTTTGGGTTTTCTGGAGAGCTCCCCAGGAGCCTGGGCACCCCTCCTCAGGCCAGCTGTCTCCCTGGGGCTCCCTTGGGCTGTTGCCTGGTCTGTAAAATTCAGGTCTCAGTTCAAACACAGCTGGTCTCAGTCCAAATGCCACCTCCTGAAAGACGCTTTTCCATGCCTCTAACCTGAATTAGCCTCTGGTCACTCTCTTCCATGCAGTCTTGAGATTCTATTTTCATTCATTACTTGCCAATTGCCTATTTTTTTCCTTTGCGAAACAGGGCCTTGCTCTATCACCTAGGCTGGAGTGCAGTGGCACATTCACGGCTTACTGCAGCCTAACTTCCCAGGCTCAAGCTGTCCTCCCACCTCAGCCTCCCAAGTACATGGACTACAGGTACACACCACCATGCCCAGCTAATTTTATGTTTTGTAAAAACAGAGTATTGCCATGTTGCCCAGGCTGGTCGTAATCAAACTCTTGGGCTCAAGTGATCCGCTCACCTTGGCCTCCCAGAGTATTGGGATTACATATGTGAGCCACCACACCCAGTCTTGTTAATAGTCTTAATGTCTCTGACTGACCACACACACACATCAAATGAGATTCTTTCATTCATTCATACAGTAAGTATTTATGTGCCAGGCAATAGTCTAAGCTCTAGAAATAATTAGTAAGCAAAACAATGCAACACCCCTTTCTTCACAGATGCTACATGTTGCTGTAGAGACAGATGACAAGCAAGGGAAATGAATCAAATATACACGGAATATGCCAGATAGTGGTAAGCAATGAGGAGACATCAGATAGAGAGGGGGGATGAGGAGTGTCAGGAGGTTGGGGTGCAGTTTTATACAGGTAATCAGGAAAGGGTCACTGAGAAGGACTCTCTTGGAGGCAGCCCCGAAGGCTAGGAGCCATGAGGACATCTGGGGTGGGCAGCCCAGGCAGCGGGAGCCACACGTGCAGAGTCCCAGAGGTGAGAGTGAGCCTGGCACGCTCAAGGGTCAGCAGGGAGGCCCAAGTGGCCGGGGCAGAGCAAAGGCGGGTAGGGGGAGGTCAGAGAGGTCACAGGGTCTGGGGTCAGGGAAGGACTCATGCTTTAATCTGCAGAAGACTGGCACCCATAGAGGGTGTGAGCAAGGAAGGAAGTGGTTGCAGGGGCATTTTTAAAGGCTCTCTCCTGCTGCCAGGCAGAGAGGAGACGGGGGCAAGAGTGGAATGAATCGGGGAGATGATCTGGCATCTCCTACAATCATCCTGGCAGTGGGTGACGGTGGACGGAATCAGGGTGGAAGCCGGAGGGTGAGAGATGATGAATTAAAAAGCACCTGACACAGTGCTGGCACACAGTATGCCTTCAGGCAGTGGTATCTGTGATGATCCATACACCAAAAGTCCTGGGAGCCCTGAATTGGAATCTCTTGGCTGTCTGGCTACATCTCTCTGGCCTAATACCGACGTCATCTCTCAGAGGAGATTAACAAAGACAAATCTTCAGACTGCAAAGAAAAATCACTGATGACGTGGTGAGGGAGTAAGTTGTTTGCCAAGGTCTTCGGAGTTGTGGGAAAAGGCAAGAGGGCCGGATTATACAAGTGATAAAGCACTGACATCTCACACATACGACATGTGCTTGAAAGATGCACATTCAGATTCTTTTTAAGGGTAAGGTAACCTTTAAAAGTAATCTTCTCCTCCTCAGTTTGAAAAAAAAAATGTTTGAGAGGTAAAATATATGTGCGTGGCAACTTGAATTTTCCCAAGTTAAATCCTTCCTCCAGTAATATATTCTCTCAATAGGCTTTTTACTAGGCAGTGATTATATCAATAGCACACTATGTTCACATGGGGAAGAGATCACACACATTTCTTCTGGAGTGAAACAGCCAGTTTAGATCAGAAAATCTGGCTGGTTGACTCAGGCAGCGGGCAGAGAGAGAGAGAGAATGGGCATGTGTGTGTGTGTGTATGTGTGTGTGTGTGTCTGTGTGTGTCTGTGTGTCTGTGTGTGTCTGTGTGGTTTAAAAGGAAAAATGAAAAGAAAACAGCCACAGAGCAACGTAGCCATTTAAGGGGACAGAGTGTGTGTGTCTGTGTGAGATTCAAAGGAAAAATGAAAACAGCCGCAGAGCAATGTAGCCATTTAAAGATACCATTCATTTTGCTGGGTTTTGTTTTCAATGAAAATATCAGGAGAGTATTCCAAGGCAAAATCAGAAGGGACCCAAGAAAATGGAGAGGTGCAGTCCGGCAGACCAGAAAATGGGACTGGCACTCTTGGGGGTCAGGCGTCAGGACCCTTCCCTAAGCCGGCAGGGTGGCCTTTTAAACATCCATTGCCGCAATGTGTAAAACATGGACTCCTTGGTCTCTATGATTCCTTCCAACTTCTAAAATTATAAATGAGTCAAAGATGAATGATGATAAATGAAGAAGGAGTGGAGAGGAGGCAGGAAGGACAATCGTTTGATCTTGAGACTTTGATTCAAAGAACAAAAGTGAGAAGAAACGCTCTCGGTGAGAATGTCACGACTCACCCTGGATGAATGAGGCAGCAGAGTTGGTTAGATATCTTCACCTCGATCCTCCCCATAGTCCCAGAAGGTGGGGATAATTATCCCCACTCCATGAATGTGGCAGCTGCGACTCACAGAGGTGGCAGGCCCTGCCCAAGGTCACACTGCTGGTGAGTCACCTGCCAGAGCTGGATTTCAACTGATTCCAAATTGCACATCCTCATTCCAGCTGCCCAGACCTGAATTCTCAAGACAGAGCCTGAAGGAAGGACCTGGGGCTGTTCTGCCCCTTTCTGAGATGGCCACAAAAGCTGAGGTTGGAAGGAGACTGCAGTGTGGGCTCACAGAGAGCTGCTGTCACTCTTCCAGGGCCAGTCACAGAGGCCCTGCTCCTTTGCTAGTTACAACCAAACAAGAAAATGGGCTTTCAGCTTTGTATCTGGTGAAACTTGACTAGAGAAAGCTGCTCGGGCCTGAGAACAGAACGAGGCATCTCACTTTCCCTCTAGGTCTAGGCAGGGACTCCCTGGGAGATGAGGTTTTTTGGGACACCTGGGCAGTTGGCTGTCAGGAGAATCACCACCCACAGCCCTTCATCTCTGGGAGCAGAGACCCTGAGAGAAGGGCAGACCTACCTGCAGAAGGTGGACCCCAGCCCACATGCTGGGGAGAAACAGGGACATGCACCACCTCAGGGTCAACTTTCACATTTGCCTCTTCCAGACCCACCCAGTAAACCAACTTCAGCCTGATCCCAGCCTCCCAAATGCAGGGTCTTCCACCCAGTAGGTGCTCCTGGAAGTTGAAGCAGCTGAGCAAAGCAGCGAAGATCAACTTGGCTAAAATTTACCTGAAATCACTTTCAAAATGAAACACATCAGGGAACAAGTGGTTGGGTGGCAGTCAAGATGACCAAATCATTTCTCTTCAGACTTCACCATTTCTTGCTTACACCCTGGGAAAGCAGCAAGTCACAGAAATCACAGGAAAAATGGTTCTGCTGGACACAGTCCCAGGAGAGCTGAGCAGAGCGGAGACTCACCCAGATCTTCTGCCCCAACCCCAGGCCTTATCCATCCATCTCTGCATTTCCACAGATCCCATGTCTCCTCCTGGCTGGGCTGTTGGTAGCTCAAACACACTATGTCCAAAAGTGAATTCATCTTCTCTCCAACCCAACTCTCACTGTATTCCCAGGGTCCTAGTCACTCAGTCTTGGGACCTCAGTGTCATCCTGTTACACTTTGACAAAGAAATTTTACTTAAGAAAATGGCCCAGCATTTTCTGAGATGCCAAGAAAATGCTGGAGAGATGAACAAGGCTAGATCACTTCAGACCAGACACCAAACAGCCACAGTTTATGAGCGAGCAATACGTGTTTGAGAAATAAATGGACAAATCCATGCATGAACAAAAGAGCAATGAACAAATGAAGTCATGCATGAAAAAGCACAGTAGTAAGTGAATGAATGGATGAGCCAATTAAAGAAAGAATAAGTAAAAAGAAGTAAATGAGAGCTTGAACACCACTTGTATTAAAATCAAAGAAAAAAATGAACAAAGTACAGACAAATGAAAGAAGAAATGAGGGCACTAATAATGGAAGGAAGAAATATATTTACACATGAATGAGTGTGAGAAATAATTTTTCTTTTCAGACAGGGTCTTGCTTTGTTGTGCAGGCTGGAGTGCGGTGACACCATCTCAGCTCACTGCAGACTCAACCTCCTGGGCTCAAGCTATCCTTTCGCCTCAGCCTCCCAAGTAGCTGGGACTATAGGTGCGCACCACGATGCCTAGTTAATTTCTGTATTTTTTGTAGAGATGGGGGTCTCACTATGTTGCTCAGACTGGTATCAAACTCCTGGGCTCAAGCAATCTTTCTGTCTTGGCCTCCCAAAGTGCTAGGACTATAGGCATGAGCCACCATGCCCAACCCAAGAAAGAATTTTTAAATAGATTCTGAAACTGATGCAAGAGATGAATAATGAATAGTGAATGCATAAATGAATAAATGAATAGAAGTAAAAGTACAAGGATTAACCAGCAAATGAGCAACTGAACAAATATATAAATGGATAAAAATGATGAAGGTGGTCCAACCTGATAAAGAGAGTAAGGGGGCACAGGGAGGGATGCTGACGACCTCCATGGGAATTCAGTGGGACACCCTGGAGTTGAGGTCTTGGTAAACTCACCACATTCCTCTTGGGGAAGATTTTTAAAGTGACTGCCATTTGAATTTAATAAGAATATTATTAAACAAATATCAGCTGAAGCTGGCTGCTCTCCAGGATTAACTCTGGGTTTGGTGGAAAGAGCTCAATAGAATTGACTATATTCTTGTTCTGTTGCAGATAATTGCCCATTATACAGCAGCCCTCCAGCATGATTTTGATAATTGGTATTAAAATAAGGACTTCCACCATCTCTTTACAAATTAATCTCCAGGAGGTGTAATTACTATCGTGGCAGGAAGGTTGGCTGTGTCCCTGGGAATGAGGGCTGGGATTGCAGCTGTTGCAGTGACCACCCTCTGAGACTCAGCATGGGGTCCAGTAAGGAGGCATGAGACTTGGGTCTGGGGACTTAGAAGTCTTGGCTTGCAGGCCCCATCCCCTGCCATGTGACATCACACAAGTCATTCACCTGTTTGGGTCTCAGCTCCCTTCCCTGTGAAATGAGGATGGTTCCCCTGCACTCTCCCAGCCAGCACACATTCCTCACCCGGGTCAGGGGCAGGGAGCAACAGCGTCTTCTCTTGGCATATGCCCCCTCCCCAGACTGAAGATGGGGACCAAGTCTCACTCCTCAGTGCATCTCAGCAGCAGCATGGGGCCTGGCACATAGTAGGTGCTCAGTAAGTGCTGGCCCAGGGATTGAATGAATGATCTTAGTCTACAGTGTGTGTTTTAGGAGCCGCTCCAAGGACCTTTCAGAACAACTGTGGTTTGAGCAGGTGCCTCCCACTGCATGTCCTTGGGTCACTTGTCACGCTCCTCCAGCCGTCCCTTGTTCCCTTGACTCCCCAGGTGTCCGCCCATCTCTACCCCTCCTGCTGCCTCCTGCTGCCTCTAACACTGGGTGGGCCTGGGAAGCACGGAAACAAGCAGGGGGTCTTGGGAAGAAAGTGAGAATTGACAGCTCTGAATGGGGGCCGGGGATCTGCGCTGAGTGAAAGCCCAGGAGGAGACAACACATCTTGGGGTCTCCACGCCAACCCAGGCACTGCTGGCATTGGCAAGAGGTCAGCCTGTGGGTCTCAATGCCTGTGGGGACAACAGGGAGTGGAGACTTTTCAGAGTCTCCCAGGGAGCACCTGGAGGAGCTGGGGAGAATCCAGGTCCCTTGACAAGGACTTCACTGACGATCAAGTCAGTCACATGACATTGGAGGCTGGATGTCAATTCCATCATCTGTCATTCTGGTATTTCTTCCTACTTCCAGAAGTCTGATTTCCCAATTGTTTCTGCTCATTCTTAACAGTCTTCTTGGTCTTCAAGAGTGTCCATGCCACACACATCGGCACCTGCCTATGGGTTTAGCAAGGCCTTTCTCAGTTTGACCCCCCTGACTGGCACCATCTCCCTGCTCAGTGCCCAGTCCCTCCAATCCAGTGGCGGTCAGCCTCCCCCGAAGGGTTCTGATGGACTTGGCCAAGGGGTGGAGGCAGGAGAAGGCCAATCTGCATCAGAGAAGACTCAAAATCTGTTCAAAGGGTTGCCCATGATGCTGATGGTTGGTTACTAGCTCAGCCTATCTGGGCTCAGCGGCGTTTGCATGCCTGTGTTGATTCACTCAGCTCACTGAGCACCCTTCCTGTGCCAGGCTGGGGCTCAATTCTGCGAACAGAGAAGAAGAGGTGGACACCCTGTGTGTGTTGTGTCCTAGTCCCCTCACTAATAGAGAAAAGGCAGTGTGACGGAGTCACCACACACACCCTGGATCTCTCAGCCGACATGTGCTCAGCGCCTGCTCTGGGCCACAAGCAGTGCACTATCTGCAAAGGCAATCCTTAAACAAACTTGGTTCCTGACCCAGGGTCAGGGAGGGACCCAGAGTAAGGCACCTGAACTCAGAGGGTCAGAGGATAGGGACAGAGCGCTCACCCAGCAGACAGTAGGGAAGGAGAGCTCTCAGGGCAGCCGGTGACATGAGAAGTGGGAAGCTGGGTGAGACACTGGGGTGTGTAGAGTACCCTAAGCAGCAGATGGATCTGGCTGTCCTGTGTGTGTGTGTGTGGGTGTATGGTGTGTGGTGTGTGTCTGTGGGGGGGGGTGTGTGTGTGGTGTGTGCATCTCCGTATGTGACTGTGTGTGTGGTGAATCTGTGTGTATCTCTGTGTGTGTCTGTGTGGTGTGTGTGTCTGTGTGTGGTGTGTGTCTCTGCATGTGACTGTGGGTGTGGTGTGCCTGTGTGTAACTCTGTGTGTGTCTGTGTGTGTGTGTGTCTTCTGTGGGGACGTGTATGTGTGTGGTGTGTGTGTCTGTGTGGGTGTGGGAGTGTCTCTGTCTCTGTGTAGTGTGTATGTGGTGTTTGTGTATGTCTCTATGTGTGGTGTGTGTATTTCTATATCTGTCTCTGTGTGTGTCTGCGTTTCTATGTGTGTGTCTGTGTGTGGTGTGTGCATAGTGTGTGTGTCTGTGTGTGGGTGTGTAGTGTGTGTAGGGGGTGGTATGGTTGATGTCTGTGTGTGTGGCTGTGTGGCTGTGTGTATAGTGTGTGTGTGGTGTCTGTGGTGAGTGTGTGTGTGGTGTCTGGTGTGTGTCTGTGGGGGGGTGTATTGTATGATGTGTGTGTGGTGTGTCTGTGTGTGTGGTGGGTGTGATGTGTGTCTGTGTATGGTATGTGGTGTGTATGTCTGTGTGTACAGTGTGTCTGTGTGTAGTGTATGTGTCTCTGTATGTGGTATGTGTCTGTGTGTCTGTGTGTAGTGTGTGTGATGTGTGTATGTCTGTGTGTGTGGTGTGGGGTTTGTGTGTAGTGTGTGTGTGCCTATATGTATTAAGTGTGTGTCTGTCTATGTGTGTGGTGTGTGTAGCAGGGGTGTGTGATGTGTCTGTGTGTCTGTGTATAGTGTGTGTGTGTGTGTGTAGCTTGCATGTGGTGTGTATCTGTGTGTGGTATGTGGTGTGTGTGTCTGTGTGTAAGGTGTATGTGTATAGTGTGTGTCTGTATGTGTTGTGTAGTGTATGTGTGTCTGTGTGGTGTGTGTGTCTGTGTGTAGTGTCTTGTGTATAGTGTGTCTGTGTGTGTTGTGTAGTATATGTGTGCCTGTGTGGTGTGTATATGTGGCATGTGTGTGTCTGTGTGTCTGTTTATGGTGTGTGTGTGGCATGTATGTCTGTGTGTGTTGTGTAGTCTATGTGTGTCTTTGTGGTGTGTGTGATGTGTCTGTGTTTTGTGTGTGTGTAGTGTGTGTATGTGTGGGTAGTGTGTGTGTGGTGTGTCTGTCTCTGTGTATGTGGTGTGGGGGTTGTGTATGTGCCTGTGTATGTCTCTGTGTAGTGTGTCTGTATGTCTGTGTGTCTATGTGTGTGGTGTGTGTGTCTGTGGGGAGGTGTGTATGTGTCTATGTGTGTGTGTGGTGTGGTGTGGGGGTGTGTGTATGTGTCTCTGTGTGTGTCTGTGTGTACTGTGGGGGGGTGTCTGTGGGGGTGTGTGTATGTGTCCATGTGTATTTGTGTGTGGTGTAGTGTGGGGGGGTATATGTATCTGTGTGTGTCTGTGTCTAGTGTGTGGAGGTATGTGTTATGTGTCTGTGTGTGTTTGTGTGTGGTGTGATATGTTGGGGTGTGTATGTATCTCTGTGTGTGTCTGTGTGTAGTGTGTGGAGGTGTGTTATGTGCCTGTGTGTGTAGTGTGTGTCTGTGTGGGTGTATGTGTCTGTGCATATTTGTGTGTGGTATGGTATGTGGGGGGTGTGTATGTATCTGTGTGTGTGTCTGTGTGTAGTGTGTGGAGGTGTGTCTTATGTGTCTGTGTGTGTGTGGCATGTGTGTGTGGTGTGTGGGGTGTGTGTGGGGTGTGTGTGGTGTGTGTGGTGTGTCTGTATGTGGTGTGTGTGTGGAGTGTGTGTGTGGTGTGGTGTGTGTGTAGTGTATATGGTGTGTGTGTGGTGTGTGTGTGCATGGTGTTGTGTATGTAGTGTGTGTGTGGTATGTGTGGTGTGTGGTATGGTGTGTGTGGTGTGCATGTGTGAAGGGTAGAGGACAATGAGGCAGAACAGGGCATCCAGCCTGGTCATAGCAGCCTTGACGCCTGTGCTGAGGAATGTGGTCTCATCTCATCCAGCACACACGGGGAGTGGGTGGGCTTCTGAAGCAGAACACACACAGTCAGCTCTGCACAGCCAAGTAACCCTTCCACTGAGCACTGGTAAATTTTTATTCCACGTCCAGGGACGTCAGAGACCCAGGGGTGGCCCCTTGGTGGCCCCAGGGGAGTGAGGTCATGAGTTATCTTGGGAAGCTTCTTGCCTAAAGAACTTACAGGGAGACCAGTTCCAGGTCTCCCCACCTTGGCTGATGGCATTAGGCGTAGAGATGCAGACACTGTCCCCAGCCAGTCACCCACATGGGCTCTGTCCAGAGGGGCCATTCTGACTTGGATTCCCCACTCCTTCTGCTCTGCTGTAGCAAGTCCAGCTTTAGGGGCTGATTCCTGATTAGGGACAATTCTTCAATTTAATTAAGTGACTAAAGGTTTCTGAGAATGTAAGGAGCAGAAGAACCAGAGGCTTAGAGTCAGGCACACCTGGATTTGAGTCTCAGCTGAGCCATGTCCTTGGGCAGGCTTCACTTCGCCTTCCTAACCTTCATTACGTCGTTGCTAAAGTGAATGATGACTCCTCTCCTGCAGGGTTGCGAGACAAGTTTAAATGAAAGAACATGGGTAAGACAGAAAACATTCCAAATGTGGCCACTGCCATTACTAAGTGAAGAATAAAGATAAATCAGGGGTTGTCTTGGGAAAGAGGCTTTTTGCCTCTTTTACCCTTTGGAAATTTCCTGATGGACTGCTTGAGCCCATTAGATAATCTCTTATTCATCTGAGAAAATAAAGCTTGACTGCAGAGAGCTTTACCTCCAAGAAGGAAAGAAAAAAAAGATGTCCACATTGTGATAAACATAAAATTCATTTCTTTACACAAGACCCTGAGAGCAAAGGGGTGAAGGGCAGCCGCCTGCCCCTTCAGTATCCCCAGCACTGAGGACTGGACAAGCAGGGTATACCATGTCCCCACAACAGCTACAAGAGAGTGTTATCCTCCCATTGTCCAGATGAAAAAACTGAGGCTTAGAGCAGTGATATTAAGTTCTTTGCCCAAGGTCACACAGAGATGTGAATGCCAGAGCCAGGCTCCTTCTTTCCTTCCTATTTGGACCTCCAACTCCTCAGGATTTCTTGTGCTGCCTTATTTTTTTCTTTTTGGCTCATTTCCTGCCATATACTGTATTGATCAAGTTTTTATTTCTTTTTTTCCTCTACTGATTTGGAAATGGTACATTCTCTTTCTCTTCCTTCTTGGTTAACCTTTATATTTTAATAAGCACACTTAACACAGTGTAAAGTAAATCAATCTATCTCCACTTCCTCTGAACAACTCCCAGATCTTAGAACACATTGATTCTCACCCCTCTCCCATCTTAGTGTTATGGCTGCTCACTCCTTTGTGCCCCAAATTAGTTACATCGCTATTATCGTTGTTATTGCTCCTGTGTGATGTAATCAATGCAAGTGCACCGATCTCTCTGCTCAGTGTGTCATCTTTGATCCACTCCTTTCTTCTCCCAGCAGTGTTCTCCCTGGAGTACGTCATGCATCTGTTTTCTCAGCAAGAGCCTGTGAGTGATAACATCACTCAGACTTTGTCTGAAAACATCTTTCTTTCACCCTCAATTTTAAATAATAGTTTAGCTGACCCTAGAATTCTACTTTGATAGTCATTTCTTTTGGCCCTGAAAATATTACTCCATTGTTCTCTGGTCTCTATTGTTGCTGCTGGGAAGTCTGCTGTCAGTCTCACTGTCTTTCTTTGGGAGGTACTCAGATCTTTCTCCAGTTGCCTTTTGTAACCCAAACGTCTTACTGATGCATAACATACATACAGAACAGTGCTCATCTGGATAAATCTTCACAAAGTAAACACAAAACATTACCAACAAGCCCATTTATAACCTCTCTCAGTAGCTATACTTCCACCAAGGGTAACTGTTGTCCTGACTTAACAGGATAACTTAATTTAGCTTGTTTTTGAAGTTTATAAAATAGAACAACGTACTGTGTGTAAGGTTGGCTGCCTCTTGGGGCGTTTGGACACGCCCCCTCCCTCGCGGGACGTTCGGACACACCCCTTCCCCTCGCGGGGCGTTCGGACACGCCCCTTCCCCTCGTGGGGCGTTTGGACACGCCTCCTCCCCTCGCGGGGAGTTCGGACACGCCTCCTTCCTTTGCCGGGAGCTCAGACACGCCCCCTCCCCCCCGCCGGGAGCCCGGGAAAAAAAGTCCCATCAGGACATACCTGATACCATTTTGTCCCATCCAGGCTCCACTCCCTGCCTACTATTTTGTCCTATCTGGGCCCCACTCCCCACCATCCGGGTCCTACTCCCTTCCATTTTGTTTCATCCGGGTCCCACTCCCCTGCATTTTGTCCCACTCACCTTAGCCACAGCCAATCGGACGCCTCCACTCCCTATAAAACCCCCGTGCCTGAGAGGAGTCCGCGCGACTTCTCCGGCCCTTCCTGTCCGGGCCGCAGAACCTCGTCCGGGAGCCTGAATAAATTCCCTTGCATTGGATTATTTTCGTGCTGGCCTCAGTTTCTTCATTTCGTCCTCGGCGAGAACAGACCTTACAGATGGTGCACTGGCCGGGAAGGAGTTGTAAGACCCCTCCCCGGGGAAACTGACTCCTCCACGCAGAGCCGGACCGGGAAGCTGCTGTTTGTTTCACCACAAGGTAAGACTTCTGTTACCCACTACCCCACCTGCTGCTTTCAGGGAGTCCCTGTCAGGAAACCGCTGCGCAGCGTCAGGGATTCCCACCGCCGCGGGGTCCGTGACCCCCGGCTTCCCTGCTGTGGGGTCCGTGACCCCCGGCTTCCCTCCCCACGGGTCCATGACCCCGGCAGGCCTCCCGCCGCGAGTCCGTGGCTCCGGCTTCCCTCCCTTCCTTCCCCACGGGTCCGTGACCCCAGGAGGCCTCCCGCCGCGAGTCTGTGAGGACTCTGGCTTCCTTCCCCACGAGTCCGTGACTCCAGTTTAGGACCTGAGTGTAAGAGGAGACGTCCCTACACTCTTGTTCTCTCCCCGTGAGGGGTATATTTAGGGTCAGGAATTTGAGGGAGACGTCCCCACTTTCCTGAACCCTCACCAGCAACCGAGGTGTGGGTACTCAGAAGCCCTGTTTAAGCAGCCCTGCCTCACGGCAGAGCCAAACCCCCGGCTTATATCAAATTTGTTGTTGTAAATTAGCCCATTTGGCATAAAAGGCTCCCGTTTTCTAAAAAACTGTATTTTTGGCTTTTTTCTTTTTCTGTCTCTTAGCTTTCTCTTCCACCTAAGATGGCGGCAGCTTTCTATTAACTCTTTCTCCTGCTTTCTAGTAATTCTACTTCCTCCTGCTTTCTATTATCTCTGCTTTTTATTTTTGGCTTCTTTCTTTTTCTGTCTGTCTCTCAGCTTTCTCTCTTTCTCCCTCTCAAAATGGCGGCCGCTTCTCGCTCTTAGCTTTCTCTTCTACCATCTCCTGCTTTCTACTTTAACTCTATTTTTCTCCTTTTTCTTCCTAATTCTGGAGTAAGTGAGTGAGTGAGTGAGTGAATGTATGTGTAGTTCCGCGGCCTAACAGCTACTGGGCTTGTGTGGGCCTCAACCCGCGGTTCCACAGGGACGTGACCAGGAAAGCATCAGACTGATCTCCCATCTGGGGGACACCCACCCTTTGTTTGTCAGTCTTGCATGTAGTACTGTCTTTATTGTAGCCATGTGGCACATAGCCCTGGCCATGTCTTTTCTTGGTTTCTGTCTAATTATGATTATTATAAACGTGCAGGCTTTCTGGTATCTTCGTTCCCAACCCACCCTCTGTTCCTCTTGCACCACCACCAAGGTACTTCTAGCCAAAGAAACCTCCTCTTCGCCCTTAGTCCCTCCACCCTCCTCTTCCTTTTCTGACCCTGATGTGTCTGAGGAACTCTCCTTTCCACTGGCCCGACCCAATGATCCTCCACCTTATGATAAACCTCAAACCCCTTCAGCTCCTCCACCTCCTAATTACAATCTGGCCTCACCTGTTAGTGCTCACACCCGCTCGCGCGGTGCTCCTAACGATGAGGCCTCCCTCCTTTGCCCCCTCCGTGAGGTGGCCGGAGCAGAGGGCATTGTCCGAGTGCATGTTCCCTTCTCCCTCTCTGACCTATCGGCCATTGAGAAACGCCTAGGTTCTTTTTCCACCAACCCTACTGCTTACACCAAGGAATTCCGTTACCTTACTCAGACATATGATTTAACCTGGCATGACACGTTTGTCATCCTATCCTCCACCCTCATCCCAGACGAGCGTGACCGGATTTTTACAGCAGCCCGGGAACACGCTAATCAGGAACATCTTACTGATAACCAGATGCCAGTAGGTGCGGCAGCGGTCCCAGAGGCCGACCCTAATTGGGACTATCAGGACGGTCGAGATGGCCGCCGCCGCCGAGACCAGATGCTACGGTGCCTCCTGGCAGGCATGCAAAACGCAGCCCAAAAGGTAGTCAATTACGATAAGTTGAGGGAAATAACTCAGGGACCTGATGAAAACCCAGCCGTCTTCCTTGACCGCTTAACTAATGCTATGATCCTCCATACACGGCTGGATCCGGCCTCCTCAGTAGGAGCTACGGTCCTAGCCACCCACTTTATCTCCCAGTCGGCGGCTGATATAAGGAGGAAACTTAAAAAAGCTGAGGAGGGCCCCCAGACTCCCATGCGAGACCTGGTAAACATGGCATTTAAAGTTTTTAACGGCCGAGAGGATAAGGCTGAGGCCACCCGACAGGCCCACTTAAGGCAGAAGGTTGGCCTCCAAACCCAAGCTCTTGTAGCAGCCCTGAGGCCGGCAGCCCACCAAACATCTGGTGAGGGAGGTCCATCAAAACCCTTCCGAAATGCTTCAAGGGCCCCGCCCGAGTCCTGTTATAGATGTGGTCGAGAAGGACGTTGGGCCCAGGAGTGCCCCTGTCCTCGACCACCCCCTGGACCTTGCCCAGATTGCAAACGAACTGGACGCTGGAAGGTTGATTGCCCGTCCCGGACCAAAGGCCCACTCCCTGCACCTCTATGTGGAGAGCAGGCCGGTCTGCAGGAGGCAGTCCCTTCACCTAAATTTCTTGGCCTTCTGGATGACTGATGCAGCCCGGACTTGAGGACTCCCATCACCCTTGCCGAGTCCAGAGTAAAGCTACAGGTAGCAGGTAAGTCCTTTTATACCTTCCTACTCAGGGCCTAGCATACCTTCCCAGGTCTTGGTCATGGGAGTTGATGGAAGGCTTTCCTATCCCAACCAAACCCCTCTCCTAACCTGTCTCCTCAAGGGACACCCCTTCTCTCACTCCTTTTTCTACCTCCTAACCTTTGTAGATGCCTTTTCAGGTTGGATTAAAGCCTTCCCTACCTCTCATGAAACAGCAGACACGGTAGCATCCATTCTTATTCAAGAGATTATCCCCCGCTTCGGCCTACCTGCCACCATCCAGTCAGACAACGGTCCAGCATTCATAGCCCAGGTAGTCCAGCTGGTCGTCAAGTCTCTCAACATCTCCTGGAAACTACACATCCCCTACCACCCTCAGTCATCGGGTAAGGTCGAACGGGCCCACGGCATTCTCAAAGACCATTTAGCCAAACTGACCATTGAGGTAAAACTTTCTTGGCCTACTCTCCTACCTCTTGCTCTAGCCTGGATCCGAGCCACCCCACGGGAACCAACGGGCCTTAGTCCCTTTGAGTTGCTGTACAGCCGACCCTTTCTGGTCTCTCATAATTTCCTGGTGCAACCACCTCCCCTAGCCACGTACCTTCCCTATCTATCTATCCTCCGCCACTTACTCAGGGAGCATGCAGATCGTGCTCTCCCCATTGTTCCAGGGCCTGAAGACACGCACCCGGCAGCACCCCTTCAGCCAGGTGACAGTGTTCTCCTCCGGGAGCTCCAGCCAGGATCTCTGCAGCCCAGGTGGTCAGGACCCCACATCGTTATCCTGACCACCCCCACGGCTGCCAAGCTTCTGGGTCACACCCCATAGTATCATGTGTCCTGCCTTAAACCAGCACCGCAAAATGACCAGTGGAAATCCAAATCCCTGGGCCCCACTCACCTTCGCCTCACCCACTGCCCCTGCCCATCAACTCCTGATCCTTCAAATTCTCCTCGTAACATTTCTTCTAATATCGCCCCTTAAAGCCAGCCCCTACTATGCCTGGCGATTCTACTTGCAGGAATCCTGGAAACAAGGCCCCACCACTAGAACCCAATACAGCGCTACCAGCTTGTATGCGAGAAGTTGGACGTGTCCGACTCTTCAGTCGAGGTGCCAGCCGACTGACCTGTCCCCCTTACTTCGCCCCTATTCAGCAGGAAGTAGTCAGAAAGAGCGGCGCCCTCTATCTATCATCAAAAGGTCAGAATGTAAGGTTGGCTGCCTCGTGGGGCGTTTGGACACGCCCCCTCCCTCGCGGGGCGTTCGGACACACCCCTTCCCCTCGCGGGGCGTTTGGACACGCCTCCTCCCCTCGCGGGGAGTTCGGACACGCCTCCTTCCTTTGCCGGGAGCTCAGACACGCCCCCTCCCCCCCGCCGGGAGCCCGGGGAAAAAAGTCCCATCAGGACATACCTGATACCATTTTGTCCCATCCAGGCTCCACTCCCTGCCTACTATTTTGTCCTATCTGGGCCCCACTCCCCACCATCCGGGTCCTACTCCCCTCCATTTTGTTTCATCCGGGTCCCACTCCCCTGCATTTTGTCCCACTCACCTTAGCCACAGCCAATCGGACGCCTCCACTCCCTATAAAACCCCGTGCCTGAGAGGAGTCCGCGCGACTTCTCCGGCCCTTCCTGTCCGGGCCACAGAACCTCGTCCGGGAGCCTGAATAAATTCCCTTGCATTGGATTATTTTCGTGCTGGCCTCAGTTTCTTCATTTCGTCCTCAGCGAGAACAGACCTTACACTGTGTATTCTTTTATGCCTGGTTTCTTTCTCTCAATATTATATGTGTGATATCCACATATGTGATGTATAGTTTTGGTTTGTTCATTCCCATTGTTTAATATTGTATGAACACATTGTATTTTATTTTATTTTATTTTATTTTATTTTATTTTATTTTTTTTGAGACGGAGTTTCGCTCGTTACCCAGGCTGGAGTGCAATGGCGCGATCTCGGCTCACCGCAACCTCCGCCTCCCGGATTCAGGCAATTCTCCTGCCTCAGCCTCCTAAGTAGCTGGGATTACAGGCACGCGCCACCATGCCCAGCTAATTTTTTGTATTTTTAGTAGAGACGGGGTTTCACCATGTTGACCAGGATGGTCTCGATCTCTTGACCTCGTGATCCACCCGCCTCGGCCTCCCAAAGTGCTAGAATTACAGGCTTGAGCCACCGCGCCCGGCCTGTATTTTATTTATCCATCCTGTTAACCAACATTTGGTTAACTTCCAGTTTGGGGCTGTAATGAATAATGATGCTATGAACATTCTTGTACATTTCCTAGCAAATTCTATCTCATCCCAGGATATATGAGTCCTACAAGTATGGTCATAGGATATTTCTCTTCATTTTCTAGTTTTCTGAAGTGAAAGCTGGGATTATTGCTCTTACATTTTTCTCCTTTTCCAATATAAGTGTGTAATGCTGTAAATTTGACCCTAAGCACTGCTTTCTTTGCATCCCCAAAATTTTTTAAGTTGTGTTTTCATTTTCATTTAGTTCAAAATATTTTTAAATCTCTCTTGAGACTTCTTCTTTGGTCCAGGTGTTATCTAAAATTGTACTGTTTAGTTTCCAAATATTAGGGAATTTTTCAGTTTTCAGTTATTAACTTCTAGTTTAATTCCATTGTAGTCTAAGAATATACTTTGTGTGATTTTCTTTTATAAAAAGTTTGTTAAACCATGTTTTGTAGCTCAAAATATGTTCTATCTTGATGAATATTCCTTGTGAGTTTGAGAAGAATGCGTATTTTGCTGATATTGAAGAGTGTGTTCTATAAATGTGGCTTGACAGTGAAACATTGTGAAGTCTTCTTTGTCTGAAATCATCATAGTATTCCAGGTTTCTTTTAATTAGTGTTAACATTATATATTTTTATCCATACCTTTGCTTTTAACTGTCAGAGACTTTACATTTAAAGTAGGTTTCTTGTAGAAACATATAGATTAGCCTTTGCTTTCTTATCCACTATGATAACCTCTTTTAATTGATATATTAAACTAATCTGATTTAAAGTAATTATTTATATATTTGACTTTGTATCAACCATGTTTGTAACTGTTTTTATTCATTGCCAGAGGCTTCCTTTTCTGCCTTCTCTAATTTTAACTGAGCATTTCATTTTATTCCATTTGGTCTTCACTCAATGTATCAATTATACTTCTTTCTAAAAGAAATTTTAGTGGTTTCCCTCAAGTTTATAATATATACTTTTAACTAATCTGGGTCCACCTCCAAATAACACTATTTCACTTTACATGAAGTGCAGCTGTCTTATAACAGAGTATTTTCAATCCTCCTCTCCCAGTCCTTGTGACAATGATGTCATTCATTTTATTTACCTGTGTTATAATCACTGAATATAGAGTTACTATTATTACTTTGAACCATTTAAACAAACAGTTCTAGATTAAAAATAAGAAAAATAATTACTTTTGTCTTCATTTATTTTTTCTCCAACACTCTTCCTTTCCTTATGTAGATCTAAATTTCTGACCATATCATTTTCTTTTTTTTTTATTGCATTTTAGGTTTTGGGGTACATGTGAAGAACATGCAAGATTGTTGCATAGGTACACACGTGGCAGTGTGATTTGCTGCCTTCCTCCCCTTCACCTGTATCTGGCATTTCTCCCCATGCTATCTCTCCCCAACTCCCCACCCCCTGCTGTCCCTCCCTCATTTCCCCCCAACAGACCCCAGTGTGTAGTGCTCCCCTCCCTGTGTCCATGTGTTCATGGGACCTAATCAGACTCCACAGCTTCTGCACGGCAAAAGAAACAGACATTAGAGTGAATCGGCAACCAACAGAATGGGAAAAAATTTTTGCAGTTTACCCATCTGGCAAAGGGCTGATATCCAGAATTTACAAAGAACTAAAACAGATTTACAAGAAAAAAACAAACAAGCCCATTCAAAAGTGGGCAAAGGATATGAACAGACACTTTACAAAAGAAGACATATATGAGGCCAACAAACATATGAAAAAATGTTCATCATCACTGGTCATTAGAGAAATGCAAATCAAAACTACATTGAGATACCATCTCACGCCAGTTAGAATGGCGATCATTAAAAAATCTGGAGACAACAGATGCTGGAGAGGATGTGGAGAAATAGGAACACTTTTATACTGTTGGTGGGAGTGTAAATTAGTTCAACCATTGTGAAAGACAGTGTGGTGATTCCTCAAGGACCTAGAAATAGAAATTCCATTTGACCCAGCAGTCCCATTACTGGGTATATACCAAAGGATTATAAATCGTTCTACTATAAGGACACATGCACACGAATGTTCATTGCAGCACAGTTTACAATAGCAAAGACCTGGAACCAACCCAAATGCCCATCGATGATGAACTGGACAGGGAAAATGTGGCACATATAATACACCATGGAATATTATGCAGCTATCAAAAACGATGAGTTCGTGTCCTTTGTAGGGACATGGATGAACCTGGAAACCATCATTCTCAGCAAACTGACACAAGAACAGAAAATCAAACACCGCATGTTCTCACTCATAGGCGGGTGTTGACTATATCATTTTTTTATGCCTAAAGAAAATATTTTAGTATTTCTTGCAAAGTTTTGACACCCCAAAGACTGTGGCACCCGAGGTGTTTCTCCACCCTTACTCTAATTCACACTCAGCCTCCAGCAACTTGTCAAAATTGCCATTTATGTGTTCCTATCACTTTATGACCCCAGCAGCTGCTCTCCAAGCAGGGA
Organism: Aotus nancymaae; assembly: GCF_030222135.1. NCBI lineage: Eukaryota > Metazoa > Chordata > Mammalia > Primates > Aotidae > Aotus > Aotus nancymaae. The sequence goes on from NW_026988467.1 coordinate 27,169,120, forward strand.
GATCTCAGCTGTGCCTCTCTGGATTCACCTGTCTCTACAGATTTTAGTGTGATGGTTTGCTCTGCAACCTCAGTTCTCTGAAGAAGCCAAGAAAAGTTGTGGATTTTCATCTTGTCCAGCTTCTTCTTGTGAGAATGGGAATGACAAATTCCAATCTCTTCACTTGTCAGATCTGAATTCATTTGTATTGCACCTGCTCAGATTCCTTTGGAAATTATGAATTCAAGTCTTTCATGTATCCTGTAAAATTTAATAAAAGTTTGTTGAAGTTCTCATTGTCTCCTTTAGGTCTTTGAACTTCTCCTCCACATTTTCCTTCTCTATTCCTTTCTGTGGTACATTCAGGATAATTTCCTCTTGTCTATATTCTGGTAACTGATTATTTCACCAGTTCTACCTAATCTACTATTTAGTCTGCATTTTAGGATTACTTTTTAATTGCAATAATTATAAATTTTATTTTAGACTTTCTATTTTTTCTAATGTGCTTATTCTTTCTTATAGTGTCTTATTCTATTCCTGTGATTTTTATTTTTGTGCCATATATACATATATATATATATATATATATATATATATATATATATATATAATAGTTTCTATCAGAATTGTTCTATTACTTGAAGTTATTTGGCTTATGGTGTTTTTTCTTTTTTAAGACAGACTCACTCCGTCACCCAGACTGGAGTGCAGTGGTATAATCTTGGCTCACTGCAACCTCCACCTCCTGGGTTCAAGCAATTCTCAGGCCTCAGCCTCCCGAATACCTGGAATTACAGGCATGCACCACCACGCCCGGCTAATTTTTGTATTTTTAGTACAGACAGGGTCTCACCATGTTGACCAGGCTAGTCTCAAACTCCTGGCCTCAAGTGATCTGCCTGCCTCAGCCTCCCAAAGTGCTCAAATTACAAGTGTGAGCCACTGTGCCCAGCCTTTTTGGGTTTTTATCTTCCTTATTTGTATAGCTATTAACTCTCACACATTGCAAATAGTTTGCTCATTTGCTTTGAAATTTGGGATTTTGAGTTCATCTTCAGTGGGTCTTTATCTGTGAGAATCCAGTACAGTTTGCCCTTCCTGATCTGCTGTAGACTGGCTTCTGCCAGATGTCCCAGAATTTTCACCAGCATATGATCAATTATAGGTTAATTGCCTAGTTTGGGGGTTTACCAAAATAAAAGTCGGTAATATTAATTAAAGCCACAAGTGCATCCTGTAGTCACTATAACCCAAGGAGGTTCTCTTTTCTTTCATAGGCCAAGCAGAAACTGACAACCTCCTGTGTTGTTTCCCAGCCCTTGGGAATAGACTATTTTTCTGGTATATTCACTGAGGTTCAGCACTTTAACACTCCCAGCTTTATATAACTCCCAGAATTGTACCCAAGACATCATCTCCTGTAACTGGAAGGCATCAAGCCCAAATTCTTAGCAGGGAACCAAGAGTGTTATGGACCAACAGGTTCATATGCCCACTGCTCAGTAACAGACCAATGCACTGAGATGGCAGGGATACAGCAGAGAAAGAGTGTAATGATCATAGGATGCTGAGTGAGAAAATGGAAGGAGACCCTCAAATTCATCTCCCCAAAAAGTTACAGGCTGAGGTTTTTAAGAGGATCATGGAGGGGTGAGGAGCTGGAAAATTTGGTGTTTGGTTAGGGTAAGGCAGATGAGATCATCAGGACATGGAAACTGCATTCTTTGGGGAGTCAACTTCCTTCAGATCAGCTAGCATCAATGTTTCACTGGTATGTAGGACCTGAAAGAATATCTCAAAAGGAAAATGCAACATTTCCTAATGTTTGAGTTGTTATCTACAGAGCAGTGCAGGGGAACGATCATCTTGTAACAGGGTCCATATGATTCTGAGGCAACAAGCAGCAAGCAACTTTGAGGAAGCAGGTCAGAAGGCACCTAGTGGTCAAGGCTGAACATGCTGCAGGCTCAGTTTATTTTTCTTTCTCTCCCTCCCATCTTCCCTGATTAATGTTATAACATTTATAAGGATGGTTTCAAGAGTTTTAGCCTTGCTAACACGGCCTATAGTATGGCAGCTGCTACCCCAGTTCCCACACTCGCTTCCTATTCTGCCTGTCAGTTCCTCTTTGTCCCCTGGGATCTCCCTTTCCCTTTTGCTACAGTTGATAAAACATTTCTAGAGTTTATGCAGGGAACATTTTCAGGAGCAGAAGTCAGAACCTGGTCTCTAGGTTGGGGCTAGCTCCTGCCCCACCTGCCCTGGGCACATTTGGCTCACTGAGTCTGAGGATCCCAGGGGTCAACCAGGGCAGGTGTCCAGGAGGCAGCTGGGTATATGAGTCCGGGCTCAGCGCACAGGGCTGGGGTGTGGACACAGATGTGAAGTCCAGCACATGTGCTCATTACCTTCCTTGGGAATAGACAAGGATTGTGTGAGTAGGGACAGAAACTTTTGTGTCTGAGGCCTGGATCAGTGGCAAATGTGAATGTGAACTTATGGGGCACTAAATCCTGCTGTCTTTAAGGGTGGAACTAAAAGGATTCCTACAAGCCAAAGTGGAAATGAAGCAGCTTGGGCTGTGGAAATGAGGCAGCTTGGGCTGTGTCAATAGGCTCTGGCATTGATGAGATATGTGACTTTGAGCAGGTCCTTTTTCCTCTCTGAACCTCAATTTCTTCATCCATAAAGTGGGGATAATACAGATCACCCTCCAGAGCTGCTGTGAGGATCAGCTGGGATCACACATGTCCAGATATACCCCACGGGCATACAGTGGGAGCCCCTGCTTTTTGCTGAGGTAGGTCAAGGTGTGACCAAAAAGGTGATATTTGAGTTGGGCCTCAAAGCACCAAACTTCACCAGGTGGGAAGCGTAGGGAAACACATTCCAGGCAGGGAACACAGTATGTGCAAAGGCTGGGGATGCCAAAGAGTATAGAATGTTCCAGGAGCAGCGAGGGATTCTGTGTAGCTGGTGGGACAAGGGTGAGGTGAGAGGAGGTGTAAATTCCATGGACATCCAGGAAGACTTAAAAGATAAAAATATGGAGAAATATGATCCCACGGGTCATAGTTGACCACATGCTGAGTTTGGATGAGAAAAGCAGAGCTTTGGGGACAACAGATACCAGGGAACTGAGGGGTCTGTGCCCAGAGGGGTCCGCCCTCAGGCCAGGGAGCAAACCCTTGCTTTGCTCCCTTCCTGCTCCTGAAAGCACAGGATTCCATGTGGCTCTTCCTTTTAGAGGGATGCGGAACATTTGGACAGAGTCCTAAGCAGGACTTGGGTGATCACAGGGGTGGGCTCAGCTGGTCTCACAAGAGGGTGCAATGATTTTAATTATCATCTGAATTATTTGCTAAAAAGCATAATAGCTGACATCTATGGAGGAATTTCTATGTTCCAGGCACTGTTCTGTACATGAGCTTGTTTAATTAATCCCCATGACAAGTTCATAAGGTAAATGCCATTATTATCCCTGTTTTATAGAAGAGGAAACTGAGGCACAGAGAACCCAAGTTGGCAAGAGGAAAAGGAGGAGGACAGGGCATGTGGCACAGATGTGGGAGTCAGGCAGGAGGAGTTCAGATCTCTGTCTGGCCCCTCACCAGCTGTGTGGTCTTGAAAGAGTGGCTGGTCTCTGAGCCTCAGTCTCCTCCTCTGTAAATGGAGAGATAGAATATGACATCTGCAGGACCACAGGCTTGATAGGGGCTGCAGAGATTAGAGTGTTCCATACCTCCCTGAAGCTAAGGTCAGCACCAAGCCAATTGTCGAGGTCAGAACTGGGGTCAGCACCAAGCCAACTGTTAGGGTCAGAGCTGGAATCAGCACCAAGCCAAATGTCAGGGTCAACATGTTGGGTCAGAGATGCCCAGAGGAGGATATGGGACCCTTAGTGAGAGCGAGATTGACTGAGCTCCCTTTTGCAAGCTTCCCTGGGGACCTGTTTCCAGCGTCACATTTGGAGTCCATGCCCCATCTGGCCAAGGACAGTGGGTACTTAGTGCTAGCCCTAAAAGCCTTTCAGCAGAGGAGCTGAGCTCCCACTGCTGGAGGCTGGACTTCCAGATGCAAGCATCTCTGTGATTACTTTTTAATGAAAAAGACATTTGAATCTAAACCGAAATTATATTGTCAGCAGTTAATTATCACTTGTCAAACAATTGTGTGCCCAGATTGCAGGTTTAATTTCCATATAGGTTTGCAAAACCCTCATTCCTCTTATTGGATGAGGGCTCTCTGAGCAAGAGACACGCATTATTGAAATTTTTGCTTTTTTTTTTAGCTGTTTGTTGTTGTTTTGTTTTGTTGTTGTTTTTAATAAGCAGATTTCTTTGGCATCTGTGTCAGGGCTTTTTGAAAATAACAGGGGAAAAAAACCCTCAATGATGTAATTTAAGCAAAGAAAACTTGGAGAGGAGTCAGGGACCAGGCTCCAAAGGTGTCTCTGAGAACTTAGACACCTAACGCAGGCCTGGAACAAGGAGGTGAAACTCCCCACTGGGACTGCTGCAGCTGCCCTGCCCACTGCTGTCTCGGGGGCTCGTGGTCTCTCATCTCAGCTTTTCTCTGTGCCTCTGTTTCAATCCTCTCCTGTTTCTCGGCATCTCTTCTGATGGTGAAGAAATGGCTAGCCCTCCTCTTTGAATAAATGACCCACCCTCTTGGTCGAGGACCTAGAAGACCTGAGTGCAAGTCCTGCCTTGCCTCGCCAGTGCTCTTGGGCCAGTCCCTGATGCCCACAAAGCCACAACCTTGTGTGTGAAATGAAATGGCATCATCTAAGTAAAGTGCTTCGCACCTTCACAGTCTCATGGCGGGTTCTGAAAGGAAGGGTACCTGTGGCTGCTTCTGCCGCTGTTGTGGTCATTATAGTAATAACAATACAGCCTCCTGAGCAGGGTGGAAGCCTGATGTGGTTTGACTGTGACTCCACCCAAATCTCACCTTGAATTGTGATAATCCCCATGTGTCAAGGGTGGCGCCTGGTGGCGATAACTGAGTCATGGGGGTGGTTCTCCCCATACTATTCTCATGACAGTGAATACATCTCATGAGATCTGACAGTTTTATGAAGGGGAGTTCCCTGCACAAGCTCTCTCTTGCCTGCTGCCATGTAAGGCATGTCTTGCTTCCCCTTCACCTTCCACCATGACTGTGAGCCCTCCCCAGCCATGTGGAACTGTGAGTCAATTAGTCAATTAAGCCTCTTTCCTTTATAAATTACCCAGTCTCAGGTATGTCTCTATTCACAACATGAGAATGAACTGGGGAGACAGAGATAGAAGATGTCACTGTCTCTTAAATTGTCTCTTAGACCCTCACTGGATCACCAAGAAACCAGAGCAAGTGCTGTGTGATCTCAGCCCTGAGCCACAAGCCTCAGTTTCTTTGCCTGCAAGGTGGGGACAGTCACGTCTACCTGGCAGCATCATTGAAGGGACAAAATGAGATAACAGTGTCTGGCATGCAATAGATGCTCAATAAACCCTCCTTTGTTTTCTGGCCTGGGGTCTTGACCATGAGAAGGAACAGAGAGTACTCAATGAACAGAGGAAAAAAGGAGAATAAATCAATGATGACTTTCTAATGGGATCATAAATCACAACACAGCTCAGCTTAGAATCCTCTCTGCAGGCCTGGCACTGGAAGCTGGAAATTTTTTTAATTTTATCCCTTTGTTATTGCCTGATGTCTGTTTTCTCCAGTTAAGCCAGAAGCTACAAGCCAAGAACCGCGTTTCTGGTCATGATTCTCTCTCAAGCACGTGGAACGGTGTGTGGCACATGGAAAACATCGCAAATACATGAATGAATGAATGAGACATACATGTACTCAGCTCAGCACCCAGAACAGTCCATGTTCTCAGTAAACATTATGCATGATCACCACCAACTTTCTAGAGGTAGGCACGACTGAACCTCAAGGTGGGTTTAGGAGAAGAGAGGACACCAAGGATAGTGCAGGCAGGGCAGAAGAAGTTGGCCAGCTATCAGGTCTGGGGGTGAAGGAGGCCAGTAGGAAGCTTGGGGACGGGGAGGGGTGGGCCTCCAGTTGCAAGGAGTTAATGGAAGGGAGGGACTCTGTGGTGCAGCACAAAGACCAGGCCTAAGAACAAGGACCCGGGGCCCAGCTCCATGGAATGAGACCAAGCACGTGCTCTCAGGCCTGTTTCCCCATATACACAGTCTCTGCAGCACCCCCAGCCCCAAAATCCCTGAGTCTGTAATGAACATAGCAGCCCAAGTGCATTTTCAGCCAGAGCACAGAGCTTCAGGGATCTGGAGTGACCCATGGCAGCCAAGAAGCCAAGAGAGGGCAGTGTCTGTGCCTGTCAGCTTCAGGGCATGCATAGGGAGGGCAGGGCAGGGGCTTGGGGTAGGGGGCTTGTCAGCACTGGAAGCAGAATCCATGCTCATCTCCCAGGAAAGTGGGGATGGTGGCACCAGACTGGATTTGTAGATCTCATGGTCTCCAGTCTGGTCAACTCCACTGTCACCGTCTCCCTCCTCAGGGTTGAGGCAGGGAGCAGCCCAGGGCCACTGACCCACACACACCCCCACCCCCTTCACCTCTCCCTTTGTGGGGCAGCCTTGACTCCATCTCTGACTCTGGTTTCCTGACTCCCTCAGCCACGTCCATGATTGAGCTGAGCCAGGTCAGACACCAGGCCAATCAGCACGGGATGAGTTCAGAGGAAGATACATTACTTAACATGAGCCAGTCACAGAAAAGCCCAGGACTTCTCCATTCTGGTCAGGAGACGCAATGCATTCTACTAAATGGAAAGGAGGAAATATGTCACCTAAGTTGGTGCTGCAACCACAAGAAGACAGACTGAAGATGAAGTTGATACTCTGGGAGGCAGAGCAGATCACTGAAAAAACACTGGGTCCTTGGACACACAACCAGGATGCTAGATCAATTCTTGTCTGAGACCCAATCCAATTCTAGGCTTTATAGTTTAGGCCAGTGTGCGCTGGGTTTTCTGTTACCTGCATGGAGCCTCAGCTCATGCCTCTGTAACAGGAAGAAACTATTCCGTGTAGGCTCTGTTGTTCTCTGGCTCCATGGGGATTGAATGATATTGGGATCCCAGGAGCTAGCAGGTGCCCCAAGCCGCTGAACAAAAAAAACCTTCAAGAAGTGAAATTCAGGGAGTGGAATCAGGTATCAGTCTAGAATCCATTCATTCTTTCATTCATTCATTCAACCAGTAAAAGTTAAGCAGCTACTATGTTCCAGGCCCTGTGCAAGGTGCAGGGTTGACCTCCAAGGGAAATAACATGGACAAAAGGAAAACAAAAAATAAAGAAGGAAATCAGTAAATAAACGAGACAGTTTCAGAGGGTGCAGAGTGCTTGAGGAAAAGTAAACAGGACAATGTGATAGCGACTCAGGTGCTGGGGACAGATGCTATGACTTGGGGGAGCCAGGGAACAGGTAGCATTTGGGCTGAAACCTAAATGATGAAGAGGAGCAGCCATGCTAAGATCTAAGATAGCGCGCTCCCAAAAGAAAGAACAGCAAGTGCAAAGACCCTGAGGCAGGAACAAGCTTGTTCTGTTCAGAAAAAATAAAAGGACAGTGTCACTGACTCATGTTAGACTCACTAAGTTTTGAGAGCTGTGTATTATAAGCCAGTCACCAGTCTAAGCACTTTGCTTGTGTTAGCTAGTTTCATCTTATCAACAAACCCACAAGATATGCCCCATTATCCCCACTTTATAGATGTTGATTATGAGTTCTAGAAAGATTTATTAATTAACTTACAGTCCAAGAGCTAGTAAATTGCAGAGGTTGGACTTGAACCAAGGTTTATCGATGCCAGAGCTGGGAATGATGGTGACAGCCTTTCTGTGGCTTTCTGTGAGCTCACTCTGGCCTCCTTTGGCTCCTCACCCAGACAAGGGCCTTCTCACCACCTTCAGCCATAGTAAGTTTAGTGTGCAGGCCAAGTCCCTGGCAGGGAGGGCTGCTGTCTGGGGAGAATCCGTTCAATACTTGAAAGTGTTTCCAGCTCACCGTCACGCTTGTCCTGTGCTGTGTCCTCCAACAGCTTCACCAGTAACGAAAGGAATTTTTTTTAATCTGTCTGACTTCTACGTCTTTGTCTCAATTTGTTCCAAACTCAGGTGGAAAGCAGAAATGCCATTTATCGACCCCTCAGTGAAGACAAGGAGGGTATAGCAGGGCTTCAGGTGAGAACTGAGAGGGGTCACATGGGGTCGTGGCAGTGGATGCAAACAAAGTAGGTGACTAGAGAGGAATCTAAGAGGAGGAATGGACTGAGTTGTGTGGGGTGTGCTTGTGTGCATGTGTGTGTATGGGAATGTGTGAGTGGTATGCATCTCTGTGTCTGTGTGTGTCTGTGTGTGCATGTGTGTGTCTGCACATGGATGAATGTGTCTGTGTGCTTATGTGTGTATGAGTGTTAAGTGGTGTGTCTATGTGTGTCTGTGTGAATCTGTGTGTGTGTGTGTGTGTGTGTGTGTGTGTGTATGCCTGGGACGAATGTGTGCTGGTGTACCTGTGTCTGTCTGTATGTTTGTGTTTGACTCATGGGTCTCTGTGTCTATATATGTCTGTATGAATCTGTGAGTGCAGTGTGTGTGTATGTGCACATAGGATGAATGTGTGCCCGTAGGATGAACCACGTGCTTATGTGTGCATGGGTGTGTGAGTGGTATGTATGTGTTTGTGTGAATCTGTGTGTGCCTGTGTGTGTGCACACACACGGGATGAATGTGCGCCAGTGTATTTGTGTCTGTGTGTTTGTATGTGAGTCGTGTTTATGTCTGTGTGTCTGTATGTGTCTGTGTGAATCTGTGTGTCTGTGTGCATGTGCACATGGGATGAATCTGTGCCCATGTGCTTATGTGTACATGGGTATGTGTGAGTGGTGTATATGTATGTGTCTGCGTGTCTGTGTGAATCTGTGTGTGCATGTATGTGTGCATACATGTGTGTATACACTTGAATGTATGCCTATGTGCTTGTGTCTGTATGTTTGTGTGTGAGTCATTTGTGTCTATGTGTCTGTTTGTGCCTGTGTGTGTGTGTGTGCATGCACGTGGGATGAATGTGTGCCCATGTGTTTATGTGTGTATGGGTGTGTGTGAGTGGTATGTGTCTGTATGAATCTGTGTATGCCTGTGTATGTGTCTGTGCATGTGTGCGTGTATACATTGGATGAATGTGCACCGGTGTGTGTGTCTGTATGAGTGTTTGTGTGTGAGTCGTGTTTGTGTCTGTGTGTCTGTATGTGTCAGTGTGAATCTGTGTGTGTTTGTGCTGGGGATGAATTTGTGCCTATGTGCTTGTGTGTGCATGGGTGTGTGTGAGTGGTATGTATGTCTCTGCATGTGTCTGTGTGCATCTGTGTATGGGTGTGTATGTGTGTGTGCATGTTTGTGCATGTGTGTTCATATTGGATGAACGTGTGCCAGTGTGCTTGTGTTTGTATGAGTGTTTGTGTGTGAGTCATGTATGTTTATGTGTATGTGTGAACCTGTGTGTGCCTGTGTATGTGTGTGTGAGCACAAGGGGTGAATGTATGCTGTATGCTTGTGTGTGAATGGGTGTCTGTGTGTATCTCTGTGTCAGCATGTGTTTGTGTGTGCTGTGCACGTATGTACAAACCTGTATGCACACACAGAAGGTTCTGGGCAAAGCCATAAGGGCTCACTAAAGCTGTGGACCCAGCAAACCCCAACTCTAGGCCTGAGGCCCCAGTCGGGTGCTCTCTCCCCTGCCCATGCTGCCCCCGTTACTGTGACAAAGGAGGGCTCTCCACCCCTGCCCCCACCCAGACCACCTTTCTCTCCATCTCCAGCTGTAATGGACATAAGTGCTGCTCTAATTCCTCATCACTTCCTGCAATTTGCAAAATGGTTTCTTTGGCTTTACAAAAGGGGCTGCAGAGTCGCCTCTGCTCCCCTCCATCCTTTTTCTGTTGTCTTGCAGTTAAGCAAAGAGAAGAATAACAAGTGATCAAACATCATGAAGAAGAAAGGCAGCCACGGAGCCTGAGGGAGATTACAGGGAAATGATGTGAGCAATCATTTAAGCAAATTCTATTTTAACTAGGATGAGTTCAGTCCACTCCCTAATGCACCAGCCACACGATGCCCTGTGACCCATGCCGGATAAGGATGGTGCGTGACCCAATTACTCACGACCGCTGGATCACCAGTCCAGCTGCACCGCACACGTCAGGCTCATCTGCAGATGGCCTATGGCCTCTGGTTCCATTCTGATCGTCCAGGCAGCTGTGAGCAGAGCAGGCAGACCTTGTTCCCATCCTCCAGCAAATGCAGACTTTGTTCCACACTGAACTGACCCATGTCAGCACCATGCCAGGTGCTGTGGCTGTGGAGGCGGTGGAGCCAGACCATGCTGGCTTTAAGGCTTCTCAGAGCAGGTGACGTGGAGCAAGGACTGAAGAAGGGAGAAAGGGAGTGCAGCAGATGTGGGGAAAGGTTCCAGCTGAGGAAAGCACAGGGCAGAGCCTGGAGGCAGGAGCTGCAAGGCCCCCCAGTCCAGGAAGGAGCTGGTAGAGCTGGAGAGGAATGGATAGGGGGGTGATGTGGGCCAAGGGGTGATAGGGCTGGATACTGCAGGCCAGGGCCACTGTCAGCTTGGATGCACCCCAGTGAGGCAGGAGCCCCAAGCATTCAGAGCAGAGCAGAGCAGAGAGGGCTCCACCCTGAGTCTCACAGATGTATGATGGCTGCTCCAGGGAGAGTGGGTGGAGTCAGGACAGAGAGAGGGACCTGTCAGGATGCTACTGCACCAGTAGCAACCAGGGAGAGAGCCTGGAGAGGGAGAGAAGATATAGGCCCTGGTTTACAGGGGTTTTTGTAGAAATAGGTCTCCCTATGTTGCCTAGGCTGGTCTCAAACTCCTGGGCTCAAGCAATTTTCCTGCCTCAAACTCCCAAAGTGTCGGGACTGCAGGTGCAAGCTACCACACCCAGCCCTGGGTTTACACTGAAGTCAAGCCAATGAGACCTGAGAATTATTCACTCCATAAATACTTGGTATTATTCGTTTTTAAGTTCTCATAATATTTCACTCAGCATCTCCCTATAGAAATCTTTTCTAACAAAATAGAAATTAAGAGAAAGATTTAAGAATGAAGCTAGCCACTGAAGTGTAATTTATGACAGTAAAAAAATGGAAACTTCAAATTTCAAAAGTAGGAGCTTAGGAGGACCATTAATCACATGGACAATTTCCACATATATACAGTGCAATGGGAAACTAATCAGCCTGGAGTGTCAGGTGGGAAAGCCTCAGATCTGTGTCTGCACATGGGAGGACACAGCTGGGTCCACCAATGTCCACCTCTTTTTCTGGGTCCGGAGGAGAATGGCATCTCCCACGGCCTTCACATCAGGATGGCCATGAGACTTACACTGGCCAATCAAGTGTGAATAGAGGCAGCGAGTGTCCCTTCCAGGCGGGAGGATTTACAAGTCAGCGCTCAGCTCCCCTGCCCTCCTTTCCTGTCACAGTGACTCTAGAAGCACATGTGGACATGCTGACATCCTCAGTCGGTGGAGCCTCCATCAGTGACAGTCTCTGCCGTCCGTGATGCCTCCCTGCTGACCAGTGGGGACATGCAACAAGAGCAAGAAATTAACTTTGTCATTTCAGGGGGTTGCTTGTTTTTGTACCACGTGCTAGCCTATCCTGACAGCCACACTAATGTGAAAGCAACTGTGAAAATAGATACTAGTGTAAGAAGAGAAAAATGAATGAAAAAAGGTATTAATCAGGGAGTACTACTATCTTTGGAAAGCAAGATACCAGATGAGTTCTATACTCTCATATAAACGCCTGCACTTGCCAAATGCCTCACAGTCAGGATGCCTGGCTGTGTTAAGGGGAATGATCAGTGTCATTCATGAGAACACCTGGGTCCTGGCCGAGGCTGTCCTCGTCCCAGGCTGCATTTTCCTCTCCTTCATCTCAGGCTCCTGGTCCACTTAGCATCTGTCCCGCCCAATTAGCCCTTTATTATAGATCGTTTTGTTCGCTAATTGTCTGCCCTGCATAATGTAGCATAATCATATTTTGTCTTGTTCTCAGATGTTTAATTTAGTGTCCCTTGGCCTCAGTTTCTTCATCTCTAAGTGCACTCGTGGTAGAAAGGGAGATCCTGAGATGCTCCTGAGTGCCGCTGCTCCTCCAGGTCTGGGAAGAATGAAAGCACCCTAGCAAGCGATGCTGCTTTACAGGTGAGAGTCCAAGGCGGAGAGGTGGGGGGATTTGCCCAAAGTTGTGCCCTCAAGTGAGTCCTGAAAGTGCAATTTGAGCTCCAGAATCTGCTTTCAGCCAAGGTACCTTCATCAAATCCTCACAATATCCTTATGTGGTCAGTATTATGTGGCCATTTTACAGGTGGAGACATAGATGAGGCTCACAGAGGTTCAGGCATTTGCCCAAGTCACACATTGAGTGAGTGCTGGAGGCTGAATCTGAACCCAGGTATGTGGGGTCCAGGGTCTGTTCTGTCCTCACCACTCCAATGGTGAGCGGTCCAGGTGGGGCCAGCACCCTCCAGGTGCAGGAGCTGCCCACCTAAATGCACTTGGGGCCAGAGAAATCACCAGCCCCAAAACAACAATAGCAATAAGAAGGAGAACAGCCCTTGTCCCTACAGTGTGCACTGGTGGTTGCTGAGCCCAAGACATGCACGATCTCGCTGAAGTCTGGCCCCACCCCACAAGGTAGATGCTGTGATTATCAACTCACGTGAGGGAACTGAGCTCAGAGAGTGAGGCAACTTAACCAAGGTCTCACAGCAAAATAGTGGCAGAACCCAGGCTGGAACCCAAGGCCTGTGGTCTAACCAGCAGTCACACTGCCTCCCTCCACCTATGACTGGGACTGGAGACCACTGACAGAATCAAGCTTCCGCTTATCTGGGCAGCATCTGGAATGAGAATGCAGAAGCCCCACAGAGGTGAGCACAAGAGCTCCAAGTCTGGAAAAGGGAGGAGGAAGCCTGGACCACAAACAGCCACCATGCTGGGGACCTGGAAGCACAGGCCTGACATGGGCAGAGAGGGACAGCAGCATCTGCCCACCTGAGCCTGGAGAAAGTCACTGTCACCTTGTCATTGAGGCCAATGCCATTATCTGTGCTGAGCAGGGCCTATCAGGTACAGCTGTGAGGACTGGCAGCCTCTTCGGGGGGCAAGGCCCTGACTCACCATGAGTCCCAAAGCCAGAAGGAGTTTATCACCCAACATAATTGCTCCAATTGCCACTGTCATGGCTGATAACATTAGGTGACAGCCACAAACTCAGAAAGTCTGAAGTGGGCCCCAGAGAAGGGAGAGGCCTTGAATGGTCTGGAGGGAGCATAAAAGGAGAGCAGTGGAGTAACTCAAAGCCCTGGGCAGGCTCATGCTGGGGATAGTCACAGAGTCACAGAGATTACCCTCACCAAAGGTGAGAATCAGAGACTATTGAACACAGTGAAATAAGAAGTTTTAGTTGTTGAACGTAGAGATGCATGACGCCAACAGAGTAGAATTGTCAAGACACAAAGGGAGGGCCACAAAGAATGCCAAGTGTTGGCATGGGACACTATTGAGATGCCCTGAACACAGCAGAAACTTGAATACAGCTTGTCAGCATCTTGGGCTTACGAGGCCAGAGTGGTGTGAGGAGCCAAGGGGAGAGGCTTCCAGAGAGGCCTGGCCCTAAGTCTTGGCTCCTGAGTGGGTGGTGCTTAGCAGCTAAGCACTGGATATGAAATAGACATAGATGTGTATGTTGTATTTTATAAATAGTGTGATTAGGGTGTGGGGGAGTGGGAGTTGGCAGGGCTGGAAGTAAACCTCGGAAATCACACAAAGTCTAGCTAGGGCACTCACTGCATGCTTCCTGTTGGAATTACCTGGGAGTTTTAAATCATGGATTCAAATGGGCCCTTGATACAGGGCTGTGTACAGCAGTGGCCCTACCAGGGGGCCCCAGCTACTTTGTTCTCTCCACATTGACCACGTAGGCCAGACTGAACTGCCACTGATCCACGTCTTGGCAGAATGCCCGTGAACGCTGGGAACACGAGGGTGGCTTCCTTAGGTTACAGCTGCAGGCTGTCGACTGCTTACCCACAGCACAGTCAGCTTCTCAGCAACAGATCACCCCACTGCCCACATCATGGTGTCATCTGGCCCTCTTTGCGTTCAGGTCATCCTGTGGGCCATTGGACATGGGGGGCTGGCACTTTGCTGACCTTGCTTTTGCTGGCTATTCAAGTCATAAGCTGCCTGATACTAAAGAGAGCTCAGTTTTTGTTTTCTGTTTCTTTGCCAACCAAATCTATCCCCTTCCTTAGCAAGCTGTGTCTGTTTTGTTATCTGTTGCATCCCTGGCACTTAGAACAGAACCAAGCATGTAGTAGATGCTCAACAAATATTTGTTGAGTAGATAAACAAAGTACTGAAGCTTAAGAGGCAGAAGCAGTGGCAGCTGCAGCCTTGGATGCAGTTAAAATCCTCATGCTGTGAGCCTTGCCCCTCCATTTCCCCAGTTGTGAAATGGGGTATCTGCACCAGCCTGTGTCGCAGAGAATGACATACAGTGTGGCTTTGCAGGGAAACCTGTTGTTTAATCAAATCAAATTCAATCGGTCCTGTCAGGAGTTCCCACAGGGAAGTGGAGCAATGGTTGGGGCACAGTGAGGCGAGGCTTGAACCTGTGGATCCCGCAGGCTGGGATAAGGAGTTTGAATTTTTCCACCAAACAATAAGGAGCTGTTAGTGTCTCTGAGCAGGGCAGGGTTGGGAATCTGAGGAACCCCTGGGAGGGTGCTCATTGGGGATGCAGCTGGCAGCTTAGCCTAGGCCGACCGATCTGAGTCTCAGGGGCCAGCACCTGCGAATCCATCTTTTTAAACCTCCCCAGATGATGCTGATGAAGCCAAATCTCAGGTCAACATTTCGCAGCTGTTACTATGGCTGATTCTTCTAAATTCCACTAGGGATCATCTCATCCAGGGAGGGACAGGAAGGAAGGGAAGTGGAAGGAAGGATGAGGCAGATTTCTCACCAAAAGTATCGTTTGATAAAGGAAAAGCAACCTGGTCACTGCTAGTGGCAAAAATATTTCTTTGGATCCACTGAAATTGCTGTCTTTACATGTCAAAATGGTTATCTGTCAGCTATTTTATGTGATGGTTCAACCAAATATGTCCATTTCTGCTGTTGCTAAATTTGCTTATACTGAGGGAGTCAGAAATAGCTGAGCCCCTAGAAAATGAATCTCCTGATGGGGTCCCCATCTGATGACAGACCCTTACCCTAAGAGGGCTGAGCCTGTGCCATCCCCACCCCTCCTCCCCTGTCCCCAGCACCGGATTCTCAGCCTCTGCCCAGAGCCTAGGAATGGGGGCTTCATTCCTCACCTCCACAGGGGGAAGGGAGAGGCTCCCCACTGCTCCCTAACACAGCTCATCTCTCTTCATCTCTACCCATGAGGCCCGGCCATCTGCGCCACCCCCAACCCCTGCCATCCTCTCCTTCCCTGAGCCCGGCTGTGCTCCACACAGGCTTGGCTCAGATCCTCCAAGTCACCGCACCTCTCCTGCCTCAGGGTCCTCACATGCTGTTTCCTCTGCCTGGACCACCCCCCAACCTCCACAAACTAGGAGCCAGTAGCGCCAGAAGGCTGACAAGGACAGCGATGGGGCAGGTCTGCACAGGGCCAGCAGCAGTGACAGCGGAGGCTTCCCCAGCAGGGCTGCACTGCAGGTTTCGGGTCCCACGTGATGCCCAAGCTTACATTATGGTGCTGGGGAGGGACCTCGAGCAGTTGTGGTGTGCCCGCGGGTGGGTAATTGTGGAAGTGGCTTTTGCATATTTTGATAAATTTATAAATGTGGAATGTAATTATCCCTCATTAGCATGTGCTTATGTTCTACATAATTGTATCCTGTTTCACAAAGAATTCGAATTGCCAATTCACGACCGAGACACGGTGTCACCAGCTTGACCATCATGCGTCCCCACCACTGCTGACACGGAATGTGTCCATTCAGCATCCTGAGAAAAAGCACAGCCAGGACGGTGGCAAATCTCCCTATACCACAGGCAGGTCTAGGGCTGCCCAGGGAGGGACAGAGAACAGGATTGGGAGAGCGATCCACCCAGCCACTGGCCTGGACCCAGAGTGGGAAGGGGTCACCTGGGAACGTGCCTGTGCCAGCTCCACCCAGGGCCCTGCAGTGGGTCAGAGCACAGCAGCTGGAATCTGAACACCCTGGAGCACCACCTGCCCTCCCTCCACCTGGGTTCCCCTGCCTGAGCCTCGGTTTCCTCTGAAGTAAAATGGAGACAAGAAGGGCTCCCTCCTCGGGAGGCTGTGAGGATTACATGAGCGAGTGCACGCACAGGATGCCCCACCCATGGAGGAAGCGCTCACATCTATGAACCGATACTCCTGCTGCTGTCACCCCCAGGACTGCTACAGACAGGGCACCACGGACCATCATCCCCGCAATAGCTGACGGATGTTAACACTCCATGAGCCGGGCACCTGCACACACGACCCACGCCACCTGCATGACTTCCCTATGCAGCAGGCACTGTCATGGTCCCCGCTCGCTCCACAGGGAAGGAGGTTGAGAACTTCCCAGATCACCCAGCCCACAGGGGTGGAGGCTCAGAGCCGGGCTTTCTGTCCCCACCCCAGACCCCACACTGCCAGGGACACTTGTCAGCAGATTCTGACAAGAGTTTGGCTTTCTGAGGACAGAAAACTCTGCTTTGAGCCTCCACCCCTGTGGGCTGTGTGATCTGGGAAGTTCTCAACCTTCTCCCCTGTGGAGCAGGGACCATGGCAGCACCTGCTGCATAGGAGGGTCGTGCAGGTGACATGGGTCATGTGTGCAGGTGCCCCGCTCATGGGGGTGTTAACACCTGCCACATGGGCTACCATGATGCCCCCCAGCAGCCATGCCCCTCCTCCACTCACAAAACCCTGGGCGTTGTTTTGTAGCCCTACAGTCTCAGACCTGAGGGCCCCTCCAGCCCCGGGGTGAAGCTGAGGCAGGCACCCCCTCCCCCTTCTCCAGAAATTGTTTTAGGTGTGAGCACACAACCCAGACCTGGCCATTGAGGTGAGAGAGGAAATTTGCTATTGGGAAACAGCTGCTTCCAGGAGGCATCCTTTCTGCCCCTGCCTCCTTCTTTCTTCCTGATTTGAATGTTGTCGTGAGGGCACCTGACGTCTAGTTCTGGCAGCCATCTTGCAACCATGAGGCAACAAGCTAAGGATTAAAAAGCCCACACAGCCAAGGATAGTAAAGAGGGAAGAAGTCTTTTTTGACATCCCCAAGCATCTGACCACGCCGGAACCACCTCCCTCTAGAACAGGGACAAGCAAACATTTTCTGTAAAGGGAAAGATAGTAAATACTTCAGATTTTGTGGCCCAAGAGACAAAATCAAGAAGATTAGGTATTAATTTACTAAGAGAGAAAACAAATTTCCACAAATTTCATCACAATGTATTGATGAAATTCAAAATATAACAATCAAGGACAATTTTTTTTATAACCCAGATCTACTAATGAGAATAATGACATTCTCTTTTGCAGGGGGGAATAACATTTTACTTACTTGGGATTCAAATTTTGTTTCGTTTTCCCTGTCATCAAATCAATTACGAACGTCTGTGTATGAAAGCCATCCTTAGCTTGGGAGCTGAACGAAAGCAGACAGGGGCCCTAATTGGCCCACAGTCTGCAGCTGGGCAAACCTTGCTCTTAAAACATCAGGTTCTATGAGAACATTTCACGTCTTAATTGCTTGAGCCCTGATGTCGGGTTTTCTGTTGCACGCTGCCCACACATTCTAATGGAAGCGCCCACTGTGTGCCAAGCACCCATCTCTCCTTGAATTTGTGAATTCATTAATGAATGAATAAATAAATGAAGTACTTTGGGACCTGAAAAGTGCCAAGCCCAAATGCAGGGTTAGGCTCTGGCAAGTGCACACAGAGGTGCAGGGATGAGAGAAAAAGAGGCAGCTCCCAGGCCACACCTCTGCACCCTGGCCTCAGCAGGGGTGAGGGTGCCGTCATCCTCCCAGATCTCCCCAGTGCTCTCACAGACCTCAAGTCTGTAAAGCCCCACCTACTCCCTTGAGCCTCCTCTGTTCTTCCTGGCTTTGACAGCAAAGCATCTCCCTCCCTTTCCCAAACACCGAAAAACAGGGCTTTGTGCTCTGTCATTTCCTTCTCAAAAACCGTCGTGAGAAACCAAATGGTCATCATTATGCCAGCTGCAATTCTTCGCTGTGTTATTTTCTAAGAGATGGAGGACAGGGCACCGGGAGAATGTGCAGTGGGGAGAAGTGAAAAGAAACCTTTCAGGGTGAACAGGCTTTAAAATTTCAGCTCCAGGCCTCACAGGGAGACTGGATTAAAGAATCATTTCAAATGAATTTTGCCATCAGAGTAAGAGCTACGTCTCCCCAAAATGCTTTACTTTGACAGTTGGCTTCAAGGGGCTTGACAGAATTCATTTTTCCAGCAGACAAGAGAGATCAAAGTATTAAACAAAACACATTCCACCGTGAGAACTCTGTTAGCCATTTGACATAATTGTGTTTCATCCAGAGTGTTTTGGCCTTATCTCCTCCCAGTTTTTTTCTTCTTACCTTCCTTTCTCCCTCCTTCCGTCCCTTCTTCTCTTCTCCCTCCTCCTTTTTTTGAGACAGGGTCTCACTCTGTCACCCATGCTGGAGAGCAGTGATGCAACCTCCCAGGCTCAAGCCATCCTCCCATCTCAGCCTCCCCAGTAGATAGGACTATAGGCACATACCACCACACCTGGCTAATTTTTTATTTTTTATTTTTTGAAAAGTCCAGGTCTTCTTATGTTGCCCAGGCTGGTCGCAATCTCCTAGGTTGAAGCAATCCTCCCACCTCAGCCTCCTCCCTTCCTTCCTTCTCCCTCCCTCTCTTTGCTCCTTCTCTTCCTCCCTCTCTCTCCCTTTCCACATGTTTATTACGGGCCTCTTAGGAAACTGCCCTGTGCTGGGGAGTGACTGTGAACAGGTGAGTTCATGGAGCTTACATCCAGTAAGACTTGAGACAAAAAAAAAAAACAGTGGATTTTCACAAGTACACTGAAGAACATAGAAATGTGATAGGACAGAGAGTGCACCTGGGGCTGGGGCAGGATTAACAAGGCTGGTCACAAGAGGCCTTTCTCAGAGAGTGATATTGGAGCAGAGATCTGAAGGGTAGGTGTGTGCCAGTCCCTCCATGAAGCACAGAGGGAGGGGATTCCAGGCAGAGGGAGCAGCTAATGTGCAGGTTCAGAGGTAAGAAAGAGCTCACCACCTGGAGACAGAAGGTCTCTAGCTGGAGCACAGGACTTCAGAGGAGAGAGAGGTCTGCTCAACTGAGGCATCCTGGAAGGCTTCCTGAAGGAGGTGTGATTCAAAGTTTGGTGGATTTCTGGGTGGAAGTGGGATTAGACCTTGTGGGGAAGATAGAAGGGGTCAGTGAGGGAGATGACTTCATACAGAGCATACAGCGTGAGTGAGTATGAAGCATGTTTGAGTCACAGCAAGTAGTCAAGAGAAAACGCCACTCCAGACTGTGAGAGAAGGTGGAGACAAAAGTGATGAGGCTGGAAAGAAGCTGGAGGCAAACTGTAAGGACTCTAAATGTCAGGTTAGAAACTTAAGACTATCAATGGGGTATCAGTAGGGTTTTTGGAGAACAGAAGGGATAAAATAGTTAGCTGTATTTACTGAGCGCATACTATGACTAGACATCAGCTGGGCATTTAACAGACATTTGCCACTTATTTTTATACAGCCCAATTTACAGATGGGGAAACTGAGACTGACAGCAGTTACGAAACTCATTCAAAGTCACACACCAATGAGAGATGAGGTACCTGGGTCTGTCCGACTCCAAGGCCCTTGCTCCAAAATAATGACCACATGAGGGGCAGGGGCTGGAAGGGGTGATCCTGGAGTAGGGAGCCCCTGGGGGTGGAGGAGTACCAGATGACAGCTCATTTTCTCCTGCTGTAACAGAATACCACAGACTGGGTAATTTATAAAAAACAGAAGTGTATTTGGCTCAGAGTTCTGGAGCTGGGAAGTCCAAGGGCACAGTGCTGCATCTGGTGAGGGTTCTTCTGTGGTAGAAGGCATCGGGTGGCAAGGAAGCGTGCATGAGACAGAGAAATGGGGCCAAACTGATCCTTCTATCAGGAGCCCACTCCCTACATATCAGCAGTAATCCACTTGTGAGGGTAGAGCCCCTCATGACCTAAGGCCCCACCTCTCAATAGCGGTATATTGGCACTTGAATGTGGACATGAGTTTTGGAGAGAGCATTCCAATCATAGCACTAGGTGTGCAAGAAGGCATGACCAAGCCCCAGACAGTGCAGGGCTGTAGGAAGGGGAGGGAGGGAAGGGTGGAGAGTGAAGGTGTTCATCAGCCTCAAGGGCCAGAGGAGCTCAACAGAGCAAAGCTGAGGATGGAGCAGGCCTTAGGGAGCAGGGTGGGGAGTGGGATGGGGAAGGTATGGGCCACATTTCCCAGACACCAGAGCAGGTCTGTAATGGGCTGGGAGGCCTGCCTCCCCCTTCTGCTGAGGCACTGCTCAGGCTCCCAGGAGGAAGCCAAGAGGAGGAAACTCAGCTGCGGTTGACAAAATCTGCTCCCAATCAGTTACTGATCCTCATTGGGACTAATTAACATTGCATAAATGCTCACACTGGGTAATGGTGAATCTGATAAACAGTCTCAGGAGTGCTGAGGAGGCCGAGCAGTTACAGGGGGAATCAGGACCATCAAAAGCACTAGGATGTTGGCATCGGGCAGCTCTGGGTTCAAATCCTGGGTGCAGCCAGCTCCTGGATCAATGCCTCCCCAGCCTGAGATTATGCCCTGGAACAGCTCCTTCCCCAGAGAGACCCGAGTGCTCTGCCATCGTCAATTACTGGTGCCAGGCATGACAGCCCTACCCCAGCCTGTCACCTCATGCCAGGGACATGGGGGCAGGATGGTACACTATGCCAGGCTGGCCATGGGCTCCCCAGAGCTCCTCGCCCACATTCTCCCTCCTTGGGTTCATGGTTGAGAGTTCAACTGTGCAGCTGGATCTCCTGGGTTCGAATCCAGTGATGTGTGACCTTGGACGAAGCACTCGACCCCTCTGTGCCCAGTCCCCTCATCTGCAAGTGGAGATGTATTGGTACTGCTACTGTCACCAATCCCCCCTTCTTCCACCCTGGCTACCCCCATCCTCATCATCACCCCATTTCTGCCCACACCTCACTCCTGGATGCCTGCCTCCCTGTCCTTATGTGCATAGTTCATGGAGGCTTCGGGGGAGACCCTCAGGATGGTTGTATTTCTCAGGGCTCCAGAAACCTGAACAGCCTTTGAAGCCTACAGGGCTGTGTCCTCAGAAAGAACAACTTCATCCCCACTACCTTTAGGGATAGATGATCCCACAGTTCCTGTGCTGAGGAGCCTTCTCATCATGGTGCTTTGGGAGTGAGGATGAGGCAGTTGCCAAGTACCCACCAGGCATCAAGTGATTGATCAGAGCAGCTCTGGGAAGTGCAGCAATGGTGCCCATTTCCCAGATGGAGAACAGAGGCTACAGGAAGTAAAATGCCTACAAGGGTGATATTGTTTGGATGTTGTCCCCTCTAAATTACATGTTGAATTGTAATCCCTAGTGTTTGGAGGGCCTGGTGGGAGGTGATTGTGATGCAGGGAAGGTGAGCCCCAAAATTGGGGCTTAGCCTGGGAGGGTTCTTGGCTTCACCGAGGAAAGAATTCAAGGGCCAGCCAGTGGCATTAGACAGCAACTTTTATATCTATCAGCTGGCTCACCTCCTCTCAGGCTCACCGCTGACAAGAGCCTGTGCATCTTCTGAAGCGGCAGTGTGCAGCAGCAGCAAAGGTACTGCTCCTTGCAGAGCAGGGCTCCCTATAGGCAGTGTGCCCAGAGTAGCAGCTCAAAGGCTGTTCTGTTGTCAGAACTCATTTTTAAATTATGCCCAATTTTAATTATATGCAAATTAGGTGAGTGGCTATGCAAACATTTCTAGGGAAAGGGTAACGTCCAGGTGTTGCCATGGAAATGGTAAACTGACATGGCACACTGGTGAGCGTGTCTTTTGGAAAGTGGCTTCCTCCCCACGCTCGTCGTAGCTAGTCCACAATTTGGTCTGGTGTCCAAGCCACACCACCAGAGTTGAGTCCTGCCTCCTGAGTCGAGCCCTGCCTCTTACTTCAATTGGATCGTGGGGGTGGATTTCTCATGAATGGTTTAGCACCATCCCCTTGGTACTGTCCCCACAACAGTTGATTTCTCATGAGATCTGGTTGTTTTTAAAGCATATGACAGCTCTCTCTCTCTTGCTCCCACTACTGCCATGTGACATGCCTGCTCCTGCTTCCCCTTCTGCCTTAAGTAAGATCCCTGAGGCCTTCCCAGAAGCCAAGCAGATGCCAGCACCATTCTGCAGCTTCCTCTACAGCCTGCAGAACCATGGGCCAATTAAACCTCTCTTCTTTATAAATTACCCAGTCTCGGGCATTTCTTTACAGCAACACAAGAACAGCCTAACACACAAGGTGACACAAAGAGGAAGCAACTGAACGAGGATTTGACCCCAGTCTGCCTGACTCTAAATTCTAGATTCCACTGCACCACATTGAGGGCTCCTGGTTGGCTTTTTACGTGTTCAGCTCCAGGCCAGGCTTCAGGGCACTGAAAGATAAGGTAACCATGGGAATGTGAGCACCATGAAGCCTGGGACCACCCCATTCCTGGTACAGGGAAGTTCCAAGTGTCTGACCATGCCAAGACACCTCCCCTGCCCTCTCTGGATGCCACCATGAGGATAGTTGCCTGGGTCAATCGCATGGCACCTGGAGCTGACAAAGCCCCTGCCTGAGCTGTGCAGCATATCCCGGCTCAAACAGCTGCTCCCACAGAAGTCAGGATGGGGCCAGCAGACACAGCTGACCCTGGAACACACAGACATTCACAAGGTCCCCAAGCAACATGGGAAGCTTTCCACCCCACTAGCATGACCAGCACAACCACTCCACAGGATCCTTTCATTGGGTGGCCATGAGGTCCAGGGCTCCCTGGCCACCCTGCCCTTTTCCTGTTGGACTGCTCACTTATGATCATGCTAGATGCCTTCTACCAGCTGGCTCACCTCTCAGGCTCACTGCTGACAAAAGCCTGTCCATCTCCTACAGCTTGCTTATTTCCTATTAGCAGGCCCAGCTCCTCCCTGCCTACTATCCTCCTCCCTGTCTGCTCACCTCCTCCCTGCCTACTATCCTCCTCCCTGTCTGCTCACCTCCTCCCTGCCTACTATCCTCCTCCCTGTCTGCTCACCTCCTCCCTGCCTGCCCACTTCCTCCCTGCCTGCCCACTTCCTCCCTGCCTACCTTCTTTCTTCCTGCCTGACCACCTCTTCCCTGCCTGCTCACCTCATCCCTGCCTGCCTATCTCCTCCCTGCCTACCTTCTTCCTCCCTGCCTGCTCACCTCCTCCCACCTCCTCCCTGCCTGCCCACCTCCTCCCTGCCTGACCACCTCTTCCCTGCCTGCTCACCTCCTCCCTGCCTGATCACCTCCTACCAGCCTGCTCACCTCTGACTAGTCTACAGAGTGATTGTGCCTTCTTTTACTTTTAGCAGTTATTATGGGACATAGAAGAATGAATAAAATAAATATTCAGAGAGGCAGCAGGATCGCTGCAATCCATCCTTTCTCTCCAACTCCCGGACCCTTCCGTCCCCATCACCTCCATGTGGACCCTTTTGCAGCTTCTTTTCAGCCTTCTGCTCCAGCTCCTGCCCCACAGTCCCTTCCTGACCAGAAGCCAGAGAGAGCAGTTCACTACAGAAATCTGCTCGTGCCTCCATTGCTTAGACCCTTTAGGAGCTCCCCATTGCTCCCAGAATGGAAGTGAAACTGCTCCCCACAGCTGACAGGAACCTGCAGGTTGCCATGAACCTGCTCCATGAACCTCACCACAATTCTTCTCCACCTGATGGGGTTCTGCCATGCTTCTCACATCGCCGAGGCTGTGGACCCAGTTCCGTCTGATGCCTCTCATGCTTCCCCTGAGCTAAGCCTGCACTTCAGTCATGTGAAGGTAGCCCAGGGTGTCCCTGCTGATCCTGCACTCATTAGGGACCCACAATGGCTGCACCAAGAGTGTGTCTTCCCAGGAGGGTCCTTGCATCACAGGAGACCTTCCCAGTCCTCCTGATGGACCCTCACTGCTCCCCATCATCAGCAGAGACCCCTCTTCTCTCCCCACCTGGGGTTGGCGTTCCCCGCCCACCCACCTCCTGGCAGTTTCTTCTCCTCTGCCCTAGGAGTATCACTTATCAATCACAGATGTGGGACTATAGAGTCACGACTGTGTGTCTATCTGCAGTGACCAGGTGCCAGGGAGCCATTCAAATCCCGGCGATGCTGAGAAGAGGAGGAAACACTCCAACAAATCGTGGAGGAAGCAAAGAGGAAGCAGAGATGTGTCAGAGAGATTAATCCGTCGCTCAGACATGAAAGAAATATGTTCAATTAGATTTTATTGCATTTCATTGAAATGTACATGTCGTACTTAGCTGCCTGAAAGCCTAGGATTACCCAGAGAGAAAGCACAATGAAAAACAAGGGAGAATGAAAACACAGATAAAAATGTTCCCGAAATCCAAATGATTTAGAGAGGAACAAAAACCAGGCCGGAGACAAAGAGGCCACTTGGCACCCAGGCCCGAAGCACTGACATCGGCCCTGCAGCCAGATCAGCAAAGTCAGGAAGCACAAGCTACAGGCTTGGACCTGCCGCCAACATGCTGTGCGACTTTGGGCAGATCACTGTCCCCTCTGACTCCCATTCTCCATATGTCCTATGGGGCTTCTCCACAACAGCATTATGGACTTTTGGGGGCTGAATAATTCCTTCTTGTGGAGGACCTCCCAGCACACTATAGGATGCTCAGCAGAAGCTCTGGCTTCTATCCCAGAGGAGGACTCACCACCACCCCTCCAGCTGTGACAACTGAAAATGTCTTGCCAGATATCCCCTGGGCAGCAAAATCTCCCTGAATTGATAAACCTGAGCCAGATACCCTCTGAGTTCATGTGGGAGAGGGAAGAACAAGAAGAGGGTCACAGTGATCCCCAGCCCAGGATAAAGGGAGACCCCAGAGACATCTGCTGGGGGCGATGAGCCCATTGATGAATGGAGACCAAAGGGCACCTAATGAGTCATGGCAGCCGTGTTGAGGCAGCTGCAGGTGGGCTAGGTGGATCTTAGCCACTCCTCCCTTCCAGAACCATCCCTTTGCCCTGGAAGCCCAGTCTTGGGCTCTCTGACCACCTCCACCAAAAGCCCTCTCAGGAAAGGCCCTGGAAATCCCCTCTCACTGCAGCCTAATTGGCTGAGGTGGGGAAGGGGCAGGCACCTGGTCCCTCAGGGCAGCTTTGTGCATTTGCAGACAGAGGTTCTTGGATCTTGGTGGGAGGGCGTTTAGGGATCCTTCAGGTTCCTGGCCACTAATTACATCTGCCCTCGAGGCAGGACAACCATGCAGCGTACACCAAGCAGAGAAGCTGGGAAGGGACCACTGCTTAACACCCAGCTACCGTGTGTGTGTGTGTGTGTGTGTGTGTGTGTGTGTGAGAGAGAGAGAGAGAGAGAGTGTGTGTGTGTGTGTGTGTATGAGAGAGAGAGAGAGAGAGACCAGTGGCTCAGTGACAGTCCACAGCAGGTGGCAGCTCAGACACTCTTTAAGCCTTGGCACCACGCCAGTGGTGAAGCTTTCTCAACTGCCAAGAGCAGAAAGGACACTCCAAGCAGGGTCTGAAGAAACAGAGTGAGCCAGGGGCAGCCCTGGGCAGAATCCCGGCCCAAGCCTGGCTGAGCACTCACCGTGCCAGGCCTCAGTGAAACACACTGACATTTTTCCATGCATTCATTCAGCAAATGTACACTGAGCATCCGCTATGTGCCAGGCTCCCTTCTAGGCACTCACAACAGCCATGGACAAAACACAAAAGCCTCTTGCAGAGCTTATATTGAAAGTCCTCCATAAATGGCCAACAGTAGCTAACACTGATTGAGCACTCACTGTGTGCGAGGTCAGGGCTGAATACTTTTCCTGGCTCATCTCTGCGTTAGAGATGATGCCCTCATTTTAGAGGGCAGAAACTGAGGTTTTGGGAGGTTAGTAACTTGCCCCATGTCCCACCCAGTGAGTAAGTTCTGGGGTCAGAATTCAAATCCAGACAGTTCTGACTAGGTCTGTTTTCTGAACACAACACTATCAGTAGTGATAATAGCACCATTACTACTCTGAGTATCACTTTTAAGCTACCCCATCACCAGATACTACAGCAGCCAAGACACCAGTTGAGTGTCAGGCCAGGTCAGACCTTCCAAGGCTGTGGCAATCATCATTGATGCTCACTGAGCCAGGTCCCCCAACTGCCCCCAATGGGCCCCGCATTTTACATGCATCAAGCCAGTAAATCTTCACAGAGATCAGAAGGTAGGGACATCATTAACCCCACAGCACAGATGAGAAAGTGAGACGCTGACCCCCACCTGCGGACGTCTGTCCTGCAGACCCTGACTCAGCGACGGATAAATGAAATACACTCTCATACACAGAATGCAGTGTAAGAGTCGGGCTAGGTGGTCAGCAACTGCCTTCAGAGGGCACTTGCAGCTAACTGACCGTGACTCCCTGTTCCTCCTCACCTTTATTCAGTATAGATTTAATAAGAGGTTCTAAGTCAACATGCTTGTGGACAATTAACATGGTTAAAAGAGTGGTTTTACGAATGACAAAAGGTCTTGGTTCTGGGGCCCAGGACCAACACCATTAATGGGGAATTCCCCTTCAACCTCCCCTGAGAGGACCATCCAGCACAAAGTTTACATAAGCCAACAGTTAGAGACAAAGGGATGCCAGGTAAACAGACTTAACTGGGGAAGCTTTTATTATCCTAATCTTCACTCTATGACTTAATGCTCTAACGAAAGAACTGGCTGCCTTCAGCCTGTCTCATTAAAATCTTTCAGCCTTCCAAAAGGTTTGAGACTATAATCTATAATTTCCCAAATATTTCCCTTAATATCCTGCCAGCCACCCCAAGTGAATCCCAACCAGAAAGCTGAGGCCCAGGGAGGCTAAGGACCTGACCCAGGGTCTGCAACTGGCCGGTATGAGACCCACACTCTTGAGAGCTCAGTGCAGCCTCTCTGGTCTCACCTAAGCCAGACATTCACTGAGACAGAATAGAGCAGGGACTAAGCCCCACACTCCTGGAGGGATCCCATCTGGACTCGGGGTGCCCCATGGGTTCCCCGTCCCTGTCTGTCTCACCCCAAGTCACTCCCTGCCTCCATCCAGATGGGGGTGTAAATGAGAACTCTGCCCCACCCCTGTCCCCATCTGACCTCAGAGCTCTAACCACAGTGGCTCAACTGTCAGAGCCCCAAGCCCTGCATCTGGCGGTCATGGGGAAGGAGGTGAAGGACGAAGATGACTGGGCCTTGAGCATGGATGGACTTTTCATGAAAACTCATCACGCATAGGAGACAGCCTCCCCTCCCCAGCCTGTATGCTCAGGCCTGTAGGCAAAGAGGAGCAACCTCTGAGAATTGTGGGGTCATGAGGTCATGTGGCCCAGGCAGTAGCTCCAATCTCCTCTTCCAGACCACCCAGGAGGGGACAGGCCCCCCAGAGATGGCATTCCAACTGAATTCCAAAGCCCCAGGCCCAACTCCAGCTTCACCAATTCCAGTTGCACTTACCTGGGCAGGTCACTTTCTGACTTGGAGCCTCAGTGTTCTCTTCTGTAGAATGGGGACCATGTCGGATCCTGCCTTGTAGGGTGGATGGGATCAAACAGGTGGGCAAGGAGCTCAGCACCATGCCCAGCACCCCCAGCAAGTGTTTCCTCTTAGATGTCACTAGAGGCTGAAGATCGTGGACCCTTATCTCACCTCCCTGGGCATGTGGGGTTTCCAGGAAGACAAGGCATGTGGAGACCGGAGTTGACTCACCTGAGGTCACAGGTGGGTTCAGAGTCAAGCCAGGGCTCCTCCTACCCCCTCATCCCAGACTCTGATCATCAGCGGTTTCAGAAAAGGGCACAAGGCCTCCTCCCCACCCACCACCACAGGGAAGGGGCTAGAACCCTCATCCTCAGCAAGGGAGGGGAACAGAGTCAGGAAGGCTGGGGCAGAGCTGAGTGGCATTGTCACCCAGAGAACACAGAAGCGCAGCACCTGCAAGAATTAGCACAGCGCAGCTTATCCCATTTTAGTTGGAGTCTGCACGTCTACTGTCTTAGTGGCTCCTGCCAACAATCAGGTGAAATGGGCATGGCAAACATCTGCCTGCTTTCCAGCTGGGGAAACCGAGTCTCAGCAAGGGAAAACAACCCATTTACGATCGAAGAGACAGTCACAGACATGGGATGTGGACTCAGTCCTCAACTTGAACCCAGACTCTCCCACAGCACCAGTCACCCAGTGCATCAGAGGGGCACTGGACTGGGAGACAGGGTGCCTGGGTCGAGCTGGTCATGAGCTAGCAGGTGAACTCTGCGGTTTCCCAAAGATTCACCCCTCCTGACCTTTGCACAGGGTGCTTGTCCCAGGTAGTCTCCCACCAAGGGCTTAAGAGCTTGACTTTGGAGTTATACAGACCCAGGTTCAAATTCTGAAATGCCCTACTGTGTTCCCTCTCTGACTCCAGCGTCCTCATTGGTGAAATGGGAAATCTGCCTCAGGATGAAGTAAGACGGCACAAGCAGTGCCTGGCACAACAGAAGTCGTCGGTAAATGGTGGTGGTGGTGATGGGTGTTACAACTCTGCACCAGTTCTTTATCCTTCAAAACAGCTGTAACATGAGCTCTGGAAGGGCTCCTACCTGCACTTCTAGGGGTGCCCTTCAAGGCATGTCCATGTATGAGTTGTGCAGTGCACAGCCTGTGCAGCAGTATGCTGAAGCCCTGAATTCTAGAAAGCCTTTCCTGACTGGCCAGGTTTGGTCAGGGGCCCCCTCTCTCCTCTGTCACCCCCAGTCCATACCAGACTGTGAGTTCCTTAAAGGTAGGTGCTTTGTCCTGCCCACGCCTGTGTCCCCAAGCCCAGCTCAGCACCTGGTCCACAACAGGACAGGCACCAGCCATCATTCCTTCAGCTCATGGGCCGCTGAGCAGAGATTTACATTTATGTTTAGGCTCCAAAGCTCTTAACTGAGGTCCAAAGAGGTTAAGTGCCTGAAGTAGCTAAAGGTGCCCTACTGACATTTGCAAAGCCAGAGACCTGAGGCGGCCAATTAGACACAGCATCGTGTCAAAATGCACAAGCCCCATGTCTCATTGCCCAGTCACATGCCCAGCGACGCCCATGTCCCCGCCCCTCCCAGCTTAGCGCAGGCTGAGCCCTCCCAGAGATGCAGCCAGGGTGTCTGTCTCAAACACCACTGAGTTCCCTGGCACTGCTGGAAACCTAAGGGTCTATTTCCTAGGCCGTGTCAAAATGTTTCTGGTGTTGCCCAAAATAGCTGTGCCAGACACTCATGCTGTGCCAACCACGGGAGAAGAAATGGCCCAAACGTGTGACAGAAGTCGGTGTGATGAGCTGCAGCCCCCACCACACGGGAGGGGAAGCTCCGAGTGCAGGAGAGTCCCAGCCTTCTCCAGACGCCCCCAAAGGGCCATGCGGGCACGGAGCTGGGTGCCCACTCACCTCGAGCATCTGGTTTCCCACAGTGCCGGCTGGGAGGAAAATCCCTGGAAGGGGTGTCAGACTCAGCGAGTGGCCTCTGGGGGCAGCTGGAGCCTCCATGTGCCAGGCACTGGGGATGCAGAGATACCAGACGCCGTCTGGGGAGGGGCGTCTATGCCGCGCCCTGAGGGTAAGACGTTAGGCTGACCTGGAGGGCGGGGACTGACCGTCGCTCGCTGCTGTCACCTGCCACATGCTGGGCTGTGTTCTAAGCATTTACCTGTATTAAATCCTCACAGTAGCCCCCGTGAGAGTGAGGCAGACACTACCACTAGGAGACTGAGGCACAGAGAGATTAGGAACTGCTCATCATCCAGTCACTGACCGGGTCAGGTTTCAGAGTGAGGGGCCTGGCTCCCCAGTCCTCCCGGGCCCTGCTGTGCACGGGTAGAGGGAACAGCAGAGGCAAAGGCTCAGAGGCAAGAGTGGGGGCAGGGAAGACTCGGGAGAGGGACGTAGCTCAGTCTCACCTGGAGCAACGGCATAGGCAGCTGAGGGTGAGTGAGGCTGGGGGAGGGGCTGGCCCTGGGGAGCCTCACCCAAGGTCAGAGCATAGCCACCCACACTCACTGCCCCAGGCAGGAGGACAGGGACGAAGCTTGGCCCTCAGGGCACTGGCTGGTGACTCCTGCAGGTCTCACTCCCCACCGGGGCTGTGTTGTCACCCCTGGGCCCACAGCCACTGGCACAGGGCAGGGGCAGCCCTTGTCCATTTGTCCTGCACGGGGCATTTGCTTTCTCCTAACTGCTCTCAGCCCCAAAAGGCACAATGGGGCTGCAAACGTGGGGGACACTGCCCTCGATGGCTCTCAGCCCAGCCGGGGACAAAGGTGGGCATCCTGAGTGCTGCACCTGACATCACCAGCTCCCTCATTCCTGACACATGGCGGGGTCACCCTTCCCACCCGCTCTGAAGGCAGACGTGGCCAAGTGACTGGTTCTGGCCTCTGCGCTGTGAGAGGTGGTGGCGTGTGTCACCTCCAGGAGGGGGAGTAAAGGATCAGGGCAGGGTTGATGCCTTCTTCCTTTTGCTGTGTTACCACAGAAGCCCCATCCAGGTGAGAGGTGAGAGACTGCAGTGAGCAGAGCCCCGAGCCCCGCCCTGAACCTGCCAGGCAGAGGCAGGGAGCCTGCTCCTGTGCTGAGGGCATGGGGCCGTTGGTCGCTGCAGCACAGCCCAGGACCAGCCAATGCCCTGCATGGAGCCAGGTCACCCGAGAAGGGGAGCACCACTGTGAGGAGCGAGGGGGCGGGAGGCTGACTGTCCAGCCCCCAGACCTCCATGGAGGCTGGTCCCTGGGGGACGGGTCCCGTGACACCACCAGTCACAGGAGCCTCAGAGGGGCTCCCAGGCCCCACCTCCAGCCTCTGACTCACCCAGACCTGGGGCCAGACAGATGCATTGAATGACAACATGCAGCTGCCCCAGAGAGCCGCTGGGCGCCCCACCCCTCTGCGCTTCCCCAGCCACTCAACAAGGAACAGAGCCAGGCACCAACCCCGTGCCAGGTGTGTGCTGGGCCCTGGAAACACCCGGGAACAGGACCATAGGCCTCTGCCAGCCTGGAGCTCACGGACTAGTGAGAGCAGCAGTCGATTCCAGTAAACCCCCAAGGAAAGAATTACAGAAGGTGCCGAGAGAAACCAGAGGAACGCCAAGAAGTTGGGGTGAGAGGGAACTGAGTCTGCGGGGCGGTGGGGGAGAGGTCACATCTAAGCTGATAAGGATCAAAGAGGAGGAGAGCAGGAAAAGGCCATGTGGAGGAGAGCAGGAAAAGGCATTGCAGGCAGAGGGAACTGCGTGGGCAAAGGCCCCGTGGCAGGAAAGGGCTCGAGTGTCCACGGGAGAGACAGCAGGGAGAGGAGGGAGGGCGAGGGTTGGCCCACACAGGGCCGGGGGCGGCAGTGGGGGGTCTGCACTTGATCTTAGAGGGAAGGAGAAGCCACTGAAGGGTCAGGAGGAAAGGAACGTGACCAATCCTCATTCAGAAGAACCTTCCGGGAACCCAGGGCTAAACACAGGACCTGGCATACAGTTGGTGCTCAATGAATGCTTACTGACAATGACACTGCAGGAGGGAAGTGGGGAGACTCTGTGTAGGGCAATACTGACCAGTCCTGTGCAATGCACCTGCACTAACACCCAGCCAGGCAGGGCAGGGGTTCCCCTAAAGGACAGTGTGGAGCTGGTGTTTATGGAGCAGCTGCCACCTGCCTGGCCCTGGGCACAAGGTCCTTACATGACAGCTGAAATGTCCTCAGTGATGACCCCAGGAGGAGGGGACTCAGACGTCCCCAGTGAGGACCAGGAGGAAAGGACACAGACATCCCCAGGAAGAACCAGGGGACACAGATGTCCCCAGTGAGGATGAGGAGGAAAGGCAAAGATGTCCCCAGTGTGGACCAGGGGGAGGGGGTACAGCCATCCCCAGGGAGGACCAGAAGAAATGAGGACCCCAGGAGAAGGGGCACAGATGTCCCCAGGGAGGAGCAGGAGGAGGGAACCCAGAAATCCCTAGAGAGGAATTGATGCTGTTTTCAGAATGAAAATGCCCCAAAGTGAAATGCTTTAACCAGACACTAGTTCATTTGAAACAGATTCTCATTATAAAGTGCATCAAGAAACATTTCAATCTGGAAATCGATGCGAGCTCATGGAAAGAATTACTTGCTGAATAATGAGGAAGGACAAGTCAATAGAACTGAGTAAACGGCAGAGGAGACACGTCCTCACGCCTTCGCCTGCTCGGGCTGCCGTAACAACACCCCACAGACTGGGAGGCTTAAGCAACAGAAATTTATTTCTCCAAGTCCTGGAGGCTCGAAGCCCAAGATTAGGGTGTCAGCCTGGTGGGGGGCTGGTGAAAGCTCTCCTCAGGGTGCAGATGGAGGCTTCTCGCTGTGTCCTCACAGGGCAGGGAAAGAGAGAGAGAGAGAGAGAGAGAGAGAAGAGCGCGCTCCAGTATCTCTTCTTATAGGAGCATGAATCCCATCAAGGAGGCTCCACCCTCCTGACTTCATCTAATCCTAATCACCTCCCAAAGCTCCCCCACCCCGCCCCCCACCCCGCTGCCCAAATATCTTCATGTGAGGGGTTAGGGCTTCAGCATGTGAATGTGGAGGGTGAGGGGACACAAACATTTAAGTCACATCATGACCCAGGTACAGGCTGTAAGCCATCCAGTTGACAAAACTATGACATCGAAATATGAGGAAACATGCAGCTTCCTAACGAGAGAGACAGAAGCCAGCTCAAGGGATAATGAATGCTACCTAGGAAACATCAGAACCTGTGGCCTGTCTGGCCATATTTTCTAGCCATATACATGACTCCCGAGGGCCCCATCAGTCTCCCCAGGAGAGAACCCTGTGCCTGGACTCATGGTCTGGCCCTGCTCGGCCCCTAATCAGAAACACAGAACTCAGCATCTCTAATACACTGTCTCTGAACCTGAGGTGGTCATTCCCTCTTCATCCACAACTTGCGCCCCTAATAATATACAGTCTCATCAGCCCCAAACACACTGCATACCTGAAGGCGTCCCCCAGACCACCCAGCCCTCGACCCTGGCTCTGACCTCAGCCTATTTTTCCCAAACCAGACATTCAGGGCAGCTAGTCCTTGTGCCGACGTTTAATACCAGTGTGGGGCAGTGCATTGACAGAGTCACAGCCTGGATTCTGGAGTCAGAGACCTGGGTTCACCTCCTGGCTTATGTGTGACCCTGGCCAAGCTCCTTTACCTGTCTGAGGCTCAGTTTCCTCATCTGTAAAGCAGCAGTCATGATTCCCACTGATGGGACAACAGGGAAGGGAGACGATGTGCAGGAAGTGCCGTGCAGGGTGTCTAGCACCCAGGGAATGCTGGGGAAGCGTAGCTTACAGTTGCTGTAGCACTAAACAGTTTATGGGGACGACAGCCATTCTTGTCAGGTTCACATCCTCACTCCCATGGAAATGACCACATCTGACACTGGCACTGAGCTTGAAACCTTGCAGAGCCCTCTCATGCCCTTCCTCCTGGGGGATCCTCAGAGTGGCCCAAAGAGGCAGGCAAGAATGTGAGCTCTGGAGTCAGACTCCCTGGGCTCAAATCCTGTCTCTGCCATTGCTGAGATGCATCAGTTTAGCAAGGTATTTCCCTCTTTGACCCTCCGTTTCCTCAGCTATAAAATATGGGTGGATGATAATAACCCCAACATCGTGGGCTTGTTGCAAGGGTTAAGTGATTTGGTGTATATCGAGCACCTACAACATCCCTGCCGTACAGTAGTAATGTTTTTATCTTTCTCATTCCTCCCATTTTACAGATGAGGAAACCAAGGCTCAGAGAAGGAAAGGGGCCTCCTTGAGTCCTTGCAGCTGTTGACGTTGCTGGGACAGGATTCGGAAGCCAGCGCTATCACCCACTTTCCACAGTGCAGTCCCAGGAGTTGCTTTATCTCCTTCACTTTGGAAGGGGACAGATGGGGGCGGGAACCTGGAGTCCCTCACTCTTGTACCCAAGGGCTCAGGGCCAGGCCGGCATCTGCTACCCAGGCAGTGCCCAGGAGAAGGGGGTAGCAAAAGCGTCCAAAGACGACTGACCACACGCCGAGCATGGCACTGAGCACCTGGCCTTCCTTTTCTTTTTTGTCACAACAACCACTCTATTCCCACTTCACAGAGGGGCAAACTGAGGCTTGGGAGGCTCAGGCACGTGTCCGGGATCACACAGATAGCGGCTGTCAGAGTCGGCTCTAACTCGCGTCTGTCTTTGTCCAGGCCCCATGTCCCACCCACCCAAGCCAAGTGCTGTGCGGCTCCCAGCACACGCTCATCTCATTGATTCCACCGCGTCCTTGGAGGGAAATCTCCTCACCACACCCATTGCACAGGTGAGGAGACTGAGGCCAGGCTGGGCATGGAACTCCCCAAGGCCCCATAGCCAGTGAGTGGAAGAATCCCACAGAACTCAAACCCAGGGCCGTCTGTTCCCAAGCCCACAGCGAAGGTGGTTCCCTCCTCCCTGCCTTGTTCCCGAAGCCCGCAGGGGGCTGGATGACCCCACTGTGGGGAGGGCACTACAGGGACAGAGAGGTCAGCTGGGGCCCGCAGGAGGGCAGGTGGGCAGTTCTGATTTCTGGGGTCTCCAGGAACTTTCACAGACTTCAGTCCTCCAAGAGGCCAGGAGGGAAGACATGAGGAGAATCTCATTCTCTGGGTCCTCTTCCCGTGGCCTTTGCAGAGCTGTGTAACTGCATCAAAAGTAGAAGTTACCTCTTCAAGGGCCTCAGGATAATACCTCACAAAGAAGGATTCTTCTTAACCTCATTATCTTTCTCTCTCCAGGGTCGGGGGTCAAATCAATAACTTCCTGCCCACTGCCTGCTGCAGATCCCAGCAAGGCTGCAAACCTGTGTCAGCTGTAAATCTGTCTTCCTCCCCGTGGAAATCAATTGGAAACCCAGTTGCTAAATCCACCCTAAATCCAGCGGTTCACAAATCAAAGGCCTTTTCTGGGCTCGCGCTGGGCTGGGCCAGGTGCCCTGGGGATGCCGTCCTTGAGTCTGCATCTCCACAGGCTCAGATTCCAACTAGGGTCAGGGGAGCAGTGGGGACCTGCCAGGGCCAGGCCCAGCCTGAACTGCAGGGTGAACCCCAAACCAGGCGAGTGGTTGCTGTTCCAGCCCACCTCTCTGTCACCAGTGAGCTGTAGTAAATACTCCCGCCACTACAGGAAAATTCCAAGAAAATTCCAGGCATGCCTGCAGGGAGACGAAGGCCTCAGAAGCATAGAAAAGCCACCCTGGGCCCAGAACTGAGCTCAGGCAGGTCTTGCTCAGACAGAAGCACTTGTTAAACACATGCTCCAGAGAACACCTTGATTCTGAAGCTGCCCAGGAATTTATCTCCAAGCTCATTGCTTTGCAAAGTCAGAGAGCTTAGGCAGAGGCTCCTGCAGGTAGGGAAGAAGCAGGAAGTAGAGCTCATTCCCAGGGTCCTCTCCCTGCAGCTTCTGGAGGGTGGCACTGGTGCCAAGCAAGGGAGGGAGAGATCAAGGGCCCTCATTCTGCGTGGAACCCACTCACACCCCTGTCACCTGGGCCTCTATACCAGCAGTGGAATTCTTCCCTGATCCACCAGACTCCCCATCCCTCCCCAGTTCCACTCCATCCCCTACAGAGCTCCCCAGTACAATCCACTCCAGCCTCCATACACAGCACCACCCACTGTTCCCTCTGTCAGAATTCCCTTCCTGCCCATCACTGAGCTCAGGGACAGTGGGAGCCTGTGGCCAGATTTGCCCAAAGCTGGCACCATGACTCCCTGGCAGCAGCTCCATGCATATTGTGAACAAATGAATAAGTGAATGAATGAGTAAGCAAGTGAGTAATCAAATGGATGCAAAGGTCACTGGCCCTGGGGCACCCCCAGCGTCTCCTGGGAAAAAACGTGGCCGCAAACCGCTGTCCTCATAAAGCCGACAACAGACCCTCAAGTATGCCCAGCACTAGCCTTAACAAGTCAATTTCCCCTCCTCTCCTCCTTTGATCCACACAACAACAATTGTGGTAGGCACCGCTATTATTCCATCTGGGAGACAGGAACACGAAGGCGGAGGGTGGGTGAATTGCTTGCTCAATATGGCACGTCAAGATCAGATCTCAACCCAGATCTGCGGACCCACCTCCATGCCCCATCCAAGGTTCCTGCTCCCGAAGGCCCCTCGGCAGAGTGGTATATTGTCCTGTCAACACCATGGGGTTAGGCCCTCCCTCTTCCCCAAACTGAGGCCTTTCCCTCTGAGCCTTAGTCTCTGCTGGGCTTTATCAGTAAAGATTTAGTGTCCAGATTGAGGGAGGTGAAAGTCTTGATCAGATCCAGAGGATGGTGTTTGCTCTGGACTTAAGTGGCACCCAGACTAACAGGACCTTGTACCAAGGATTGATTGTGGGGTAACGGGAGCCACCCCCAAGCCCAGCGTAGGACCCACACAGCCTGTGGGGAAGCACAGCTGTCAGGCTGGATTGAAGAGGCAGAAACCCAGCTGCCCTGGCTGATAGCAAAGGGGGCATTCCCAGCGGGAAGCAGCAGGGCCTCCAGGAAGCAGGAGACAGAATCAGAGGCCCCAGGGCTGGGCTTCTCGCCTCTGCATCGGCTCCTACCACAGGCTGAAAACCACAGTTGTTGCAAGTCACATCCTTAGCCACAAGAGAGGGATCAACTTTCTCATTGTGGCGTCAGTGACAGGTCAGATGTCCATTGCTGTGGCCAGAGGCACGGGGGCCCTGCCTGGCCCGGCTCTGGTGAGGTACCCATCCTTATGCACCAGGAAATGTGTGGCCATGGAGGCAGCAGGGCCAGGTAAGACCATGGGAGGCTCCACCACTGCCATGTGGAAAGGAAGTGGGGGAGGGTGCAGGAAGGGGGAGGGCCACTAGGCAGACAGACATCTCCATTTCACAGATGAGAAAACTGAGGCTCCCAGAGCAGAAGGAACTTGCTGGAGGTACACAGTGAGCAAGCAGCAGAACTGCGACCCAGGCCCAGCTCCAGCAGGCTCCAGAGTCTATGCTCTAAAAACCAGGAGGCCCTGCCCATTCTGCAGTCTGAAACCCCACAGAGGTCAGAGGGGGCTTCCAGGAGACAGGGCCAAACCCGAGAGCCCCCAGGCCCAGGACACCAGGGAAGATGGCGCTCTGCCCTCGGCTTCCCTCACTGCACTCAGAGGGTCTAGCTGAGTGAGCACATTCATGCCTCAAAGCCCAAGCCGGTGCCAGTAAATTACTCCCAGTAATGGGGATGTTTGCCGAGGGAATTAAAGAGGCAGTAAACAGTTGCCAGAGTAATTAGACACGAATGGTGGACGTGCCAGGTTTCTCAATGCCGGGAAGCCACTTTTACAGTAGCCTCCCCTCCACAGGGTGAGATGAGACCACTGGGTTGTGATTGTCAAGTTAAGCAGCTGAGAGCCAGAGAATCAAAAAGATCGCAAGACACTGCTGGGGAGACAGGGTAACCTTGGAAACTATGGCATATAATCCCCTCAGTGTGCAGACAGGGAAACTGAGGCTCAGGAAGGGAGAACAGACCTTCCTGGGGACATCCAGCAGATTAGAGGGAGGGTGGGCCTGGAGCCTTGGTCTCATGGAAAGCAGGTTATGCCAGTTCCTGGCACAGTTATGCACAGGTCAAGGTCATCTTGGGGAGAAGGGTCACAGCTCTGATAGTAAATGGAGGCACAGGTAACAATGATGATGGGTGAAACTTTTGGCAGACATTCATTCATTCACTCAATGATGATTTATTAAGTTTCTACTATATTCCAGGTTATGTTCTAGGCTCTGGGAGCAAAGCAAGCAAAAGTCCCTGTCCTCAGGGAGTGGACACTCCAGAAACACAGAACCCAAAGGCAAGTTGGGAACTCAGGAGGCTCACAGGGCATAGGACAAAGGGAGGTGCAGGGACAGCAAGGAGGTGGAGTTCAGGGGAAAATGCATGCATGAGCACCCTCTCCTGCTTCCACATGACCTGGGAAAGGGATTGGGATTCCAGAGGAGGCATCTGGCCCCACCTGGCTCAGGACCTGCCTCCAGGCCTTCCCAGATCAGGTTAGTGGACAAACAGCAGCTGTATGAAGTACAGGCACAGAGCTGGGCCTGGCGGCCACCCACACCTGCAGTTCCAGCCACAAGGACAGGGCCACAGGGAGCTACAACCCACAGATGGAGCAAAGTGAATCACAGCAGATGGCTCCTGAGGCAGGGCAGCAGCCTCTACTGGGGGAACAGGAAGATTTGCAGACAGGTAGTGGTGCAGAATGGACCCCTGGAATCTCATGGACTGCATTCAAATTCCAGCCCTGCCACTCACCTGCTGTACTACCCTAGGCTAGTTACTGATCTCTCCGAGCCTCGGGTTTCTCATCGGCAAAGAGGTTAGAACGGAAGGTCTTTAAGGTCTGATCATCCATGATCAGTGGTTCAAGCAGCAGACAGTGAGCAAGATTAAAGCTGAGAAGCACAGCAGGTACTGCGTGTTGCACATCAACCAGGCCAGTGTAAGGAGCACTTCCTGTAAATCCTGTCATTCAGCTGTCTGAAAGGCCCCTTGAGCTTGGACCATCCTCTCTGCCTACAGTACCCAGGCTCCTTTTCCCTTCTGTCCCCAGTAAATCCCATCTTTCTGCTTAGAATAAGCAACTGGCCATGGGTCAGAAGGCCCAGATCTAGGCCAGCGTCTGCCACTTTCCCATTGTGTGACCCAAGGCCACATGCCTCAGTTTCCCCATGTGTATTGAGTGCTCATCTTGGATATCTGGAAGGACCTTTCCAGCACTCCTTTCCTGCAAGTGGGCTTGAATTGTCAATACCTCCTGTGTGACTTTGGAGGAATCAAATAAAGTCTCTGGACTGGGCTAACCTGCTCACCCAGAAGCCCTGCACTTAGAGCCAGGGCACCTTCGCCTGCCCACCTGGACTTCCATTCACTGTCTCAGCTTGAACAGAAACTCCAGCTCTACCCCCAAGCTCCTCAAGATGCCAGGGAGACTCAGAAAGCCTCCCTAGCCAATCCCTAGGGGCAAGAGACAAGGGAACACCTGCACTCCAGCAGTGATGATGAAGTGGAAATTTGCCCAGAATTTTGTCAGCACGTAGTCAGCAACCGTCCCTACTTTAAAAGTGCCCGTATTTTTGTTAGTAACTCTTTCTGCTCTGTACATCAGCTTACTGCTTACTAACTGACAAGCCTTAAGGAAAACTGCCACGTTGTCTAAAACCTGCTGTGTTTTCTAGAGTCCTGAGTTACTTCCTCTGCCCCTTTACCTATAAAAACTGTACTTTTCTTAGCCGGGATCCAGACTTTTGGATGCGAACCCTTCTGAGCCCGCTGGCATAATAAAGTGTGTTCCTCCGATCCCCTGAGTGCCTCTAGGGTCTCTTGTCAGGTAAGATTTTCCAGAACATTTGGTTCCCTGACCGGAAAACCTAACCACACTGGCCCCTTGAGCCACCAGTTTGGGGTCAGAAAGGATGGACAGCTCACCTGTTTCCCACTGGGGAACGAGACCAGGGCCCCCCTGTACGCTCCTACAGGGCCTCTCTCCTTGGAAGGGGAACTGCTGCTCCGGCGTTGCTGCTCACTGGACTCGTCGGGGAGACAGACTGAACTGAAGGGAACTTCGGATAAGGTAAGGTCCTGGGATCCGACCCTAGGCAAGCCCATCTATGGATGGAAGGGGAGCTTGATCACCTCCCAGGGTCTTCATTTGGAGACAGCAGGCAGATCTCCCAGGTTAGGGCAGAAATGTGATCACCTCTGAGAGAGTGTGTGAGTGAATGTGGAATTCAAGGGCTTGCACTTCAATCTCCAGTCTGTGGCTCCACAGTGAAAACTACGGAGTCTGAGTGGCCCTAACATGCAGTTCCGTGGCGACCTCATAAGGCTTATGGCAGCATTGAGCCCAGCTCGATCCGAGTCGGGGGATTATACCGACCTGCCAACATTAAGAGGCACCTAAAGTTCCCACCAGGGATGTGGCCAGGTGAGCACCTGAGGGGCCCTTTACGGGACACCCCCTCCCTTTGTCTTGCGCCACCAGTCAGAAGGGGACACACA
The DNA here is from genome assembly GCF_030222135.1 of Aotus nancymaae. NCBI lineage: Eukaryota > Metazoa > Chordata > Mammalia > Primates > Aotidae > Aotus > Aotus nancymaae. The sequence goes on from NW_026988467.1 coordinate 27,209,562, forward strand.
TCATGGGGAAAAGTCAGTCTAAGCCCACGGTCCTGGATTGTATGGTCAAAAACTTCAGGAAGGGCTTTTCTGGAGATTATGGGGTCAAAATGACCCCAGGAAAGTTAAAGACCCTCTGCAGACCTGAGTGGCCGGCGCTTAGCAATGGCTGGCCACCAGAGGGCACCCTGGATCTCTCCATGGTACAGGCTGTTTGAAGGCTGTGACGGGCAACCCCAGCCACCCGGACCAGATCCCATATATTGACTCCTGGTTGGAGATAGCCCAGACCCTTCCCCCTTGGGTTCAATTCTGTGCTGGCAAGAAGAGACAATGCAAGGTCCTTGTGGCCCAAGCAACTAAGGGACCCAAGCAACCCATTCATCAGGGTGACCCCGAGGAGGAGCCACCACTGCCTTACGTCCTTCCAGCACCATCAGCTCCCAGCCCACCAGCCTTGCCTGACACACCCCCCATGTCTGTAGAACCTGCGGAGCCTGATGCAGTTGGCCTGGAGCCCGAGAGGCCCCAAACTCCTGTGGCTAGACGCCTATGGTCATCGCACCCAGCCCTGCAGATGCCTTTGCGGGAAGCCAGGGGGCCCCCAACCATTATGGATGATGGGACAATGGAACTGGGGAGATCCATCCTTTATTACAAGCCCTTCAGCACTACTGACCTCCTGAATTGGAAGCATCACACCCCAGCATACACGTGGAAGCCCCAGGCCCTAATTGACCTTTTAAAGTCCATCTTCCAAACGCACCAGCCACCTAGGATGACTGTCGCCAACTCCTCCTCACACTGTTCAACATGGAGGAGCGTAATGCATCCTGACTGAAGCCCGAAAGTGGCTTGCAGGACAGGCCCCAGCGGGGACTCTGGACCCAGCCCGGTGGGCCGAGGAGGCCTCACCTGACATGAAGCCGAACTGGGACTTTAACACTGAGGTGGGGAGGCCCTCCTCATAGGAATCTGGGAGGGACAAAAGAAGCTGATCAACATGTCAAAACCACGGAGGTCACTCAAAACCCAGACGAGACTCCCAGTGACTTCTATGAGAGACTTTGCAAAGCCTTCAGGATCTACACTCCGTTCGACCCTGAGGCACCAGAGAACATGCGGATCTCAATGCCACCTTCGTCACCTAGTCAGCCCCAGACATCCACCAAAAGCTGCAGAAGTTGGAGGGCTTTGCAGGAATGAATGCCACCCAGCTTCTGGAAATTGCCAGCAAAGTCTATACAAACTGAGACCTGAGGCACAGAGGGAAGCGGACAAACAAATGAAGCAGAAGGCCACACTCCTGGCAGCAGCTCTCAGCCGTCCTGATCCAACTCGGCGTCCAAGTCCCCCGCACAAAGTGGGGAGATCTGAGCACCCCTCTGTCCCAGGCCAGATCAATGTGCATACTGCAAAGAGGCAGGACACTGGAAAAACGAGTGCCCCAAGTGAATGGTCCCAGGTGGGGCACCCCCCTGAGGAAGGGTAGAATGCCAGTCAGAACCTAGCCGGGCCCACCTGATGGGCTTGGCCGGGATGGACTCAGACTAGGACAGGACAGGCTCTATGAACCTTGGCCCCCAAGAGCCCATAGTCAGGATGAAGGGCAGGGGCCACCCAGTGACTTTTATGGTAGACACTGGAGTGGAGTCCTTGGTGGTCACTACTCCGGTTGCCCCATTTAGCAACCAGAAAGCAACTATTGTGGGAGCAACGGGCAACCAGGTAAAGCCCTGGTCTTTCTGCCAGGATCGAATATGCCAATTAGGGGTGCACCAGGTACACCATGAATTCCTCTACCTACCAGAATGTCCTGTCCCCCTTTTGGGAAGAGACTTGTTAAGCAAACTGGGGGCACAAATTACCTTTGAACCAGGAGGGTCAGCCAGTCTGACTTTGAGTGAGCCAAAGCGGGGCCTGGTCCTGGCAGTCACACTTTCATGTGAGGAAGAATGGAAACTGCACACTGCCAAGAGGTCAGAGGAAAACCCACCAGAATTTCTGAACGCATTTCCTGCAGTCTGGGCAGAGACAAACCCCCCAGGGATGGCTAAGGCCCACATACCACTGATAATTGACCTCAAACCTGGAGCCCTCCCTGTCAGGAAGAGACAGTATCCAATACCCTGAGAGGTCCAGCTGGGAATTCAGGAACACATCTCTCGGCTTAGGAAAGAGGGAATCCTGGTTGAGTGCCAGTCTCCTTGGAACACCCCTCTGTTGCCAGTAAGGAAGCCCAGTGGGGGATATCGCCCAGTCCAGGGCCTGAGAGCAGTTAACGGGGTTGCAATCACCCTTCACCCAGTGGTTCCTAACCCATATACTCTCCTGGGTCAGCTCCCCGCCAAGGCTGAGTGGGTCACATGCCTGGACTTAAAGGATGCCTTTTTCTGTCTATGATTGGCACCGAAGAGCCAGCCGCTTTTCGCCTTCGAATGGGAAGATCCCCAAACATGAAGGAAGACACAACTGACCTGGACTCTCTTGCCTCAAGGATTTAAAAACTCTCCCACACTGTTAGGCGAGGCACTCGCCACTGACCTAGCTGCCTTCCCACGAGAAGACCTCAAATGCACACTGGTGCAGTACGTAGATGACCTTCTTCTCTCCAGCAGGAGGCGGGAGGACTGCTGGGAAGGGACCAAGGTGCTGCTGCAGCTCCTTACAGAGGCAGGATACAAAGTCTCATGGAAAAAGGCCCAAATCTGCAGACAGCAGGTGAGGTACCTAGGGTTCATCATCACCAAGGGACACTGGTCCTTGGAGCCAGAGAGAAAAAGGGTGCTCTGCTCCATGCCCACTCCCAACACCAAGCGGAAGCTTTAGGAGTTTCTCAAAGCGGCAAGCTTCTACCACATGTGGATTCCCGGCTTCCTGGATATAGCAAGGCCCCTTTATGGGGCACTAACTGAGCCAGAAAATAGACCCCTCGAGTGGTGTGGTAGCCAAGGCATGACCTTCTGGGAAATCAAGGCACTGCTCCAAAGTGCCCCAGCACTAGGACCTCCAGATGTCACCCGGGAATTCAATCTATTCATCCAGGAGAGTAACAAAACAGCACTTGGGATCCTCGCCCAGAACATTGGGCCTTGGCAGAGACCAGTAGCATATCTGTCTAAACAGGTGGATGCAGTGGCGTCAGGACGGCCCCCTTGTCTCCAAGCCTTAGCCACCACAGTCATTCTGATGAAGGAGGCTGACAAGCTAACCTTGGGCCAGACTCTCCATATTAAAGTGCCCAACTTGGTGTCCACCCTTATGAGCAGTCAGGGGCACCGGTGGCTCTCAAATGCCCGTTTAACCCACTACCAAGGGCTGCTCTGTGAAAACCCATGGGTCAACATTGAGACTGTGTGTGGCCTCAAGCTGGCCACATTTCTACCCACGGAGAAGGGGGCCCCAGACCATGACTGTGAGAAGGTGGTAGATGAGGTCTTTGCTAGTCGGCCAGACCTCAAGGACTGTCCCCTCCCAAAAGCAGACTTAAACCTGTTCACTGATGGAAGCAGCTATGCCCAAAATGAGGAGAGGTATGCAGGGTATGCAGTCACCATCGCCGCTGACGTGGTCAAGGCAGCCCCCTTGCCTAGAGGCTGGTCAGCACTATGGGTGGAATTACATGCCCTCATTCAGGCCCTGTGCCACATGGAAGGTAAAGTGGCCAATATTTACACCAACTCCAAGTATGCCTTTGCAACTGTCCACATACATGGGGCGATATACAAGGAAAGAGGGCTGCTAACAGCAGGAGGAAAAGAAATCAAAAATAAGGAAGAAATTCTCAGACTGCTAGAAGCAGTTTGGAAGCCCAAAGAGGTAGCTGTCATACATTGCAAGGGCCACCAAAGAGAAATTGATCTTATCTCTACAGGAAACAGGCTGGCTGACCGAGAAGCTAAGGCAGCCGCTCTGAAAAAGAGCCTGTGCAGGCCCCCGTCCACTTGTTCACAGTCACCCCTTGGCTCCGAGAGGATGTGGGAAAGCCGGAGTACTCCAAGGAAGAAAACCAGTGAGCACAGCAGGAGGGGGCAAAGCAGAGTGCTGGGGGATGGTGGCTACTTCCTGACAGCAGACCTGTGGTGCCTAAGAACGTGGCTCACACCGTTATTGCACAGTGCCATGGTCTCACCCACCTAGGTAAAACTGCTCTGGAGACCTTACTCAACAGGTATTACTCTATCGCAACCCTCCCTAAACTTTGTGCTGCAGTAAGCAATCAGTGCCTTACCTGTGCTAAAAACAACCCCCACAGCAGCTGAGACCTGCCCCAGGAGTGCAAAGGGTGGGGTCTACCCCTTTGAGGACATAGAAATGGACTTCACTGAAGTCAAGCCCAGTAAAGGGTACAAATACCTACTGGTCCTTGTATGTACATACTCAGGCTGGGCTGAGGCACTCCCAACCAAGACGGAAAGAGCCCAAGAAGTAGTGAGAGTCCTACTTTGTGAAATTGTTCCCTGATACGGGATTCCACTCACCATTCACAGTGACAACGGGCCAGCATTTGTGGCAGAGATCATCCAAACCCTCACCAGCTTGCTCAAGATTAAATGGAAACTTCATACAGCCTACAAGCCACAAAGTTCAGGGAAAGTGGAGCACATGAATCAAATCCTGAAGGTTACACTGGCAAAGCTGTCAGGAGACCCAGGCTTCCTGGGTAGATATGCTTCCCGTGGCCCTGTTGTGGTCACCGTGTACACTGGGACCCACTGGTTACTCACCCTTTGAAATCCTATTCGGGAGGTCCCCCACCCCCTGGTTAACAAAGTGAGGGGAGACCTCAGACAGCTGGGGGAAACAAACATGACATCTCAGCTACAGGCACTGGGGAACATGCTGTCCCAGGTCAGTCAGTTTGTAATAGAAAGAGCCCCTATCTCCCTAGCCAATCCAGTGAATCCCTTCCAACCTAGGGACCAGGTCTGGGTGAAAGATTGGAGAAAGGAACCCCTCCAGCCTGTCTGGACAGGGCCCCATGCTGTAACCCTTGTCACCCCAACTGCTCTCAAAGTTGCAGGAGTTGTTACATGGGTTCACCAGTCCAGAGCCAAGAGAGCCCACCCAAATGCATCGCCGGACCTGTGGACAGCGCATCCAGACCCTCAGCACCCTGTGAAAGTCATGCTCCGGCGAGCTGAATCCTGAGAACTTGTCAAGCCCTGCTCTAGTCACACTACCAGAGGCTGACTAGTCAACACACGGCCGAAGCTTGAGGAATCTTCATCAAATAAGCAAATATGGACTGAAATCTTACTACTCGGTGCTATTCTGGCAATACTTGCTGTTTTGTTAATGTGCTGTCGCTGCTGCCATCCCCTAGAGAACACTCCTTGTCCCTGCTTAGTGTAGGATGACACTTTCCGCTTTGTCCATAATGACTTGGATACTTGTGCTGCCCATCCTGCCCTTCTGGCAGCCCGATACCATCGCACACCCCCTACTACCAACCATCCCAGGCTACCTCAACCAAACCATCAGCTTAGCCCATAAGTTGCTAAACTGAACTAATCCGACCCTAGCCAAAGACTGTTGGTCATGTATCTCTCTCTGTCTGATGCAGCATACACTGCAGTCCCAGTCCCAACAAAAGCCTGGGTCACCACCAGCATGTCTCATCACCCTAAATTTGAAAGCCAGGCTATTTCAGGGCCTCTGACCCCGCAAGCCCTAGCCCAGTTTCCAATCTCTGGAACAACAAAAACCACTTTAACAGGACATGCAGTCAACATCCTGCGGTCCTACATGAATAATTTCACAGGCCCGTAAAACGGCCAGCCTGTGCATGGGCCCATAACCACTAGCACAGAGTTGACCTTCCAGGCCCCATCTGTATCCAGTGCAACCTGCCATCAGGCACACCCTTAGGGCACCTGCAGCCTCACCAGTGTAACTACACTTTACAACTTCAAATTCCTTATGACTGTGCAAGCTTCCAGGTTGCTCAGGAAGCCCCGCTCAGGAACCACGTTCGCTTTTCCTCATTCCCTAGCACAAGGGCCCTACTAAGCCCAGAGAAACTACTCAATGAAAATTCACACTTTTGCAATGGCAGACACAGTCCCTGTGTAGCCATGCACCCATGGACTCTGTAGCTCACCTCCCACTCCAACTGAATGTCTCCTTGTGCCAACCTTCCATCATTCGTCCGAATGGATTCGGCTGACACCGAAAGATTCTTCCTCCAGTGGGAGAATAGGACTAAGGGGGCCTCTCAAATCTCCCCAAGTGGCCCCTTTGGCCCCTTTACTGGAGCTGCCCTGGCCAATACGCTAAACGTGTGGGAAAATGAGAATAACAAACTTGTGCCTCTCTTCAGTATAAAGCACCAGTTTAGCCTAAACAACCAAGGCATATTTTTCATATGTGGAACCTCAGCCTACTTATGTCTCCCCACTAACTGGGCTGGTACCTATACTCTGGTCTTCCTGTCCTCCAAAATTGACATTGCCCCAGGAGGACAAAGTCTTCCAGTCCCCGTAAAGGCTCAAGTCCAACCACAATGGGCCATACAATTAATGCCCTTACTTGTGGGATTGGGAATAACTGTAGCAATGGGGACAGGAATAGCAGGTCTGTCTACCTCCTTTTCTTACTTCCATGCCCTCTCTAAAGACCTCTCAGATAGTCTGGAGGACATAGCAAGGTCTATCCTTACCCTCCAGTCTCAAATAGACTCTCTTGTGGCAGACACACTCCAGAATCAGCAAGCCTTGGACCTCATTACTGCCAAGAAAGAAGGACTATGCACCTTTCTGGGAGAGGAATGTTGCTTCTACATCAACCAGTCAGGACAGGTACAAGATACAGCCCGACGGCTAACTGAAAGGGCCTCTGAAATTAGACAACACCTCTCAGACTCATGGACCATGTGGTCCCACCTCTGGAATTGGGCACCATGGCTCTTCCCACTGATGGGACCCCATATTGCTCCTTTTAGCCTTTGGCCCTTGCCTAATTAACATGCTCTGATGCTTCATTGAAGCCACGGTAATTAGAAAAACAAATGTCCAGTTACTAGCCCTCCGTGGGTACGAGCTGCTAAGTACAGACACCAGGGTGTAAAAGGTGATGCTCCCTAATATCCGTAAGAGAGCATCAAAGTGGGGAATGAAGTGGAAATTTTGCCCAGAATTTTGTCATCACATAGTCAGCAACCATCCTTACTTTAAATCTGCCCCTATTTTTGTTAGTAACTCTTTCTGCTTCTGTACATCAGCTTATTGCTTACTAACTGAAAAGACTTAAGGAAAACTGCCACGCCATCTAAAACCTGCTGCATTGTCTAGAGTCCTGAGTCACTTCCTCTGCCCCTTTACCTATAAACACTGTACTTTTCTTAGCCAGGGTCCAGACTTTTCAGTGCGAACCCTTCTGGGCCCGCCAGCATAATAAAGTGTGTTCCTCCAATCCCCTGAGTGCCTCTAGGGTCTCTTGTCAGGAAAGATTTTCCAGAACAATGAATCTAAAAACAGCACTCGGGGCTCACCTGTGGAGGACAAGAGGAATACATCCAGGGCCTGAATTGCCCAGAACTTCAGACCCTGGATACAAACCCCAGGGATGGGGAAGCTGAGCAGCCAGTCCCCCAGCTCAGAGAAGGTAAGGGGAGCAGAGCCCAAGAAAACAGGAGTAGGGAGGCTTAGGGACAATCTCTGAAACATTTAAAAACTAATACCAATACCAACATTTATTTTATTATCTTTATCTACATCATAAAAACAATGCCCAGGTACCCTCAGACAGAGCTGGTGGGAGTATAAATTGGTACAATATTTCAGAAAACAATTCTGTAATAGTGATCCAAGTTAAAATGTAAATACGTTTTGACCCAGCAAGCCCATATCTAGAAATTTACCCTACAGAAATATACACTAAATTTCAGGAAATAAACATACAAGAATGTTCCTAGGAGCACTATTTGTAAAAACAGGGAGAAACTGAAAACCACCCAAATGCCCCTCAACGGGGGGCTTGCTAAGGAAACATGGAGCATCCACAAAAAGGAAAGAAATGCAGTTGGTTTTTTAACGCGGCGGATCTATACATGCTGTCAGAGAGATATTTCCAAGACCAATTAGAAGGGGGAAAAAGAAAACTGAGTAACAATGCATAAAATGTGATCACATTCTTATAAAAAGAAAAGACTCCAGGGGTCTGAAAAACAAACTGCCAACCCTTGAGTGGAGGGTGTCGGGAGGTCAGAGGAGAGGGTGATGTTTATTTTTTTACACTGAGTATTTCTGAAATATTTGAAAGCTTCTATTAGTCAGAAAAACAGTAACAATAACTATTCATTTTCAAATTAAATTAGCACAATCTGGTAACAAAAAAAATCGTGTTTTGTATTGTTTTGTTTTTTTAATGTGCATTCTCAACACCCAAAGGTATATTTTTAACATTTGGTTGCATTCCTTTCAGTATTTTAAAGTCGGTTTTCAGGCATAGTTATTATTGATCTGTGTGTATAATTTAACTTCCTAGGGTTTTTTTTTTTTTAACTTCGTATCATAGTGTTAAGCATTTCCCATCTAGCATGAGTGTAAACAATGTTTTCATTGCCTGTGGAGTATTCTGGGTGGTCCACAGTTTTAAGTTGTTCCTTTCTTCGTTTCTTATTATTATTTTGCTATTTTAAGTAGCCCTGTGATAAACATATTTATGCCTAAATTTGGGGGGAAGACGCAGATGGAATCTTTTAATGAATTCATGCCTTATTAAAAACATAAAATATGCGTGTAACCAATCTACTGAATGGGTTGAACTTGACCAAAGGACAAACTTTATATCCACCAAAGGATATAAACCCCCCACCACAACCCTGCCTGCCCATGTACCCCATCTAATGCCCACCTTGCCCCTCAAGGACACCCCAGACAGGTCTCAGGGCTCTGCAGACACACTAGAAACCCTGAGCTAATCCTGTCCACTTATCGGCATTGACGGGTCCAGTCTGGTCAAGCTACACTGTCCCTGCTCCAGCTACGGCCTGACTGGAGGTAGGAACCCCCGTGGGAGGTGGGGCCAAGGTCTGCATCTTCCCTCTTCCTCCCCACTGACCTCTCTGCTTCTAGAAGGATTCTACAGGACAGGATGTGAATGCAAGCTGCAATTTCCAGGATCTGTGTTTGTAGCCACTGTGCTTCATAGAAGGGAAGGATAGAAGGGATGAGGGAGTGGAAGATGAAGGGACCCTTGCTCTCCCACCACTGCTGGACAGAATGACATGGTCCTTCCTTGAACACACCTAACAAGCCCTCCACCTTTTCGAGCAGGCTTCACCCATTCTGTGTGCTTGGCTGCAGACCCAGACGCTCTAGAAGTTCCTCTGGTGAGGTCTAAAAACCTGTGTCAGGCCGGACATCGTGGCTCATGCCTACAATCCAGCACTTTGGGAGGCCATGGCAGGCAGATCACTTGAGGCCAGGAGTTCAAGAGCAGCCTGCCCAACATGGTGAAATCCCATCTCTACCAAAGATACAAAAATTAGCTGGGCATGGTGGCACACACTTGTAATCCCAGCTACTTGGGAGACTGAGGCATGAGACTCCCTTGAATCTGGGAGGTAGAGGCTGCATTGAGCTGAGATCACACCACTGAACTCCAGCCTGGGAGACAGGATGAGACCCTGTCTCAAAAAAAAAAGAACCTGTCTCAGATGCTACTTCCTCTGACCACTGAGGTCTTTACCATGAACACCTTCATTTCTGCAAGGAAAATACCTTTGAAATAGCAACCAATGTTTTCTATTACTTCCCTCAACTATGTTTAAGGCCATGGTTAGGTCACTCAGGCCCTGCTGACTCCAAGCAAGGACTTTCAGCAGGAAGCTGAGTATAAAATGAACTTCCTCTGCCTTTTAAGTAGCAAAAATCTAGGTCCCCAGGGTGTTGACAATAGATGTAAAAGGACACACAAGGATTCCAAGCAGGGCTGTCCATGGGGCAAGAAAAAGATGCCGCTGGTTGGGGGATTGAGGACATGGAGGGCTAGGGAGGCACTCACCAAGAGTTCAAATGCTGCCCCTCTGCGGCCACATGATCTTCCAAGCCCCGGTCGTCCCTCCCCCAGGTTACTGCTGTGGCCTCTTCTCTGGTCTCCCTGCCTCCACGCTTGTGCCCCTCTAATCTCCTGCTTCCACAGCAGCCAGAACAGCAGACCTAAGTCAGACCCTCAGGTGACTGTCCTCACTCAGTCAAAGCTAAGTGCTTACAGGGGCCTAGGAGGCTTCCCCACACTCTGGTCCCCTTTGCCTCTCATTCTCCTATTCCAGCAGAAATTCTCCACCTTCTCATTGCCCTGCAGTCTCACAATCCTTCGCGGGCCTTGAACACACCAGATGTGCTCCTGCTCCAGGCCCTTGGCACTGGCTGTTCCCTCCACAGAGAACGTCCCTTTCCTAGACTTCTGCACAGCTTCCTGCTTTACCCACTTCCAGCCTTTGTTCAGACATCATCTTCTCAAGGCGGCCTTCCCTGGCCACCATCTTTACAATTACATTTCTATCCCCCTCGAGCCAGCAGTTCTGTCACTGGTAAACTGAGTTATTTCCCTACTTTGTGTCAGTTGCAAAGAAAGAACACCCAATTGGTTTAAAAGGCAAGCAGGACTGGTCAGGCGTGGTGGCTCATAACTGTAATCCCAACACTTTGGGAGGCCGAGGTGGGTGGATCACTTGAGGTCAGGAGTTTGAGACCAGCCTGACCAACATGGTGAAACTCTGTTTTTAGTTTCCACTAAAAATACAAAATTAGCCAGATGTGGTGGCGGGTACCTGTAATCCCAGCTACTTGGGAGTCTGAGGCAGACGAATCGCTTGAACCTGGGAGGCGGAGGTTGCAGTGAACCAAGATTGTACCACCGCACTCCAGCCTGGGCTACAAGAGTGAAACTCCATCTCGGGGAAAAAAAAAAACAAAAAAGGCAAGCAGGATTCATTCACTGGCCAGAGAAGAAGTAGTAAGCTCTCACTCCCAAGACACCTCCTCCTCCCCAAGCTGTGGGAGGCTGGGGAACTGTAAGGAGTTAGATATGGGGTGGTGGCGGAGGTTGCAAGTATGTGCAGGTAGTAACTTCAGATTTGCAGGCACAAGTCATAAACATGTCTCTTCATAGGACACATGTTCAGAAAATGGCAGCACTTTTCTTCTATGGGTAGGGATTTAGTATTATAATGATATGTTGATGATCTAAAGGAGTCACTTGTTCTGGTTTGTTCCAGTTTCCAGCAGGCCTTATTGTCCTCTGATAATTGGCAAAGGCTCCTGAAGTTCCCAGGGCATCTGCAGATCCTGCAGATGTAAGCTAGCATACCTAGAGCTAAAAAGACTAAAAGAAACTGTCAAAGAGACGACATCCAGCTTTCTCAGCCATCGACTGCTTAGGAAAATAATGAGCTCTTCCACATGTTTTGTTCCCTCTGCTCTAATGTTTCTCCAGGACTGCCCTGGTAACAATTCCTGCCCCTCATCCTGCATCACAATGTTTCGTCACAGTCATCATCTGCCGAGATGCTCTGCAGTTTTACTTTCCATGATATTTACGGTCTGCCTGCTCGTCACTAGACTCTACACTGTGTAAAGGCAGGGACATTTTGTTTTATTTCCCCCAAGGGAGGCACTCAATCAACATCTGCTGAATACAGAATGGACTCCTAAGCTGGGGGCTTCCTTCCCCGCTGCCTCCTGGAGTTGTGCCTGGGAAAAAAAAACACATGCTCACCCCAGACGGTGTGTGGGATCTGAGAGCAGAGGGGCCCAGAATAGCGTTCCCTGCTGGAGTCCAGGAAGAAAGGGACACCGAGGTGTCCAGGGGCTGTGGCTACAGGTGGCTGCACAGGGTTTTCCTGCACCTGGTGTGGCATAGAAGAGGCCCAATGAGGCTGGCTCGAAGCAGGCCTGCAGGCAGATCAAGCCCAGCTCCCTGTACAACTCCATGGCCAAGGGGAAGGCAGGGGATGCTCCTACAGACGCCAAGATGGTGAACGGGCCCTGGAGTGAGACACACCCTGGGGAAAGATCCAGATGTGTCAGGATCACGAGAAGAGAAAACAAGCCATATCTCAAGGACTTCTGAACTGAGATTTGTACCTGCTACATGGTACCACACACATGAACCACCCCTCCGGGGCTCAGCCTCAGCACAGCAGGGCAGGAACAATGCTTTTCACAATGCTTTCTCCAAAAAACAGCAAAGAGTACACCACACTGGGAGGATTTTAACCAAAGCTGATGCCCTCAAGCACCCTGGTAGTTAATTTTATGTATCAGCTTGGCTGGGCCACAGTGCCCAGGTATTTGGTCAAACATTGCTCTGGGTGTTTCTGAGGGTACTTTTTAGATGAGATTAACATTTACAGGGGTGGACTTCTGGTAAAGCAGATCCCCCTCCATAATGTGGGTGGGCCTCATCCCATCAGTTGGAAGTCTGAGTAGAATAATGAATGACTTGCTCCCCTGAGCAAGAAAGAATTCTGCTAGTGGACCCGAATAGCAACTCTTCCCTGAGTTTCCAACCTGGAGGCCTACCCATCAGATTTTGGACTTACCAAACCTCTACAATTGTGTGAGCCAGTCCTTAAAATAAATCTCTCTCTCTCTCTCTCTCTCTCTCTCTCTCTCTCTCTCTATATATATATATATATATATATATATACACACACACACTATATATGTGTGTGTGTGTGTATGTATGTACACATATGTGTGTGTATATACATATATACACGTACACAGTATTTATGTACTATGGATACTACAGTATCTCTAGTACTATGTGGATATTTATATAGATACATATACATCGTATCTATATATGTGTGTATGTGTGTGTGTATATACACATGCACACACATATATTCCATTGGTTCTATTTCTCTGGAGAGCCCTGATGAAAACAAGCACTGAGTTCTATTTTATCTCTAATACTATGAACCATTCATGTTTCATTTCATAAGACATTTGTATTTGTCTTAATATAAAAATATGCTGTGTCCTCAGCATATCCCTCCCCATTTCCCCAATCAAGTACAAAGCTGTTAGTAGGAGATGCTCTTGGCAATCACCCCGCCTGACCCTGTCATGCTTACCCTCACTGAGGTCTTCCACAGTCTCCTCCTTCGTCTCAGGCCACTCCTCCTCAGTCTTCCTATATTGAGAAACCTAAATCCTAAGGAATAGTCTTCTTTCTCTGCCTATTCACACACACACACCTAGGATTTAGGTTTCTCAGTATTTTATCCTACTGCGTTTGGTCCATTTGTCAGGCATTAAGGCCCATCATGATTCGGCCCTGATGTACTTCTCCAGTCTCAATTCTAAGCAATCCCCTGAGCACATGATCTTTGCCAAATGTGCTCACACAGTCAGACAATCACAAACCCTTTCTGAGCACCTACTATGAGACCAGTCTCGACCCACTTGCCCTTTCCAGACGACGCTGTGTAGTTTCTTGCCCCCACACCCCATATTCCCCCTGCTATTCCTTTTCTAGGCTTCACTTTCTCCCCACTCCCTTCTTTACTTGGAAAATCCCCATCCATCCTTCAAAGCCCAGGTCAGAGTCCCACCTGAACTTCTGTTCCTGGCAGTGTGGTCAACAAGATACCCTAAACAACTTTCCCATGCAAACAACCTCAATGCTGGATAAAGTCCTTTTTAATCTTTCTAAAGGCATCAATGAACTGGCACAAAATTATGAAATCCTAAGAGGCCAAAAAAAAGAGATAGAAAGATTTCTAGGCAGTGAGAAGGCCCCAAACTAGTGTTTTTCCCTAAAGTTTCACAAAACCCTGGAGACACTGATAGGAGATAAAGCCTAGAGCCAACCATGGTGATGGGCCTAATAAGAGGGTCCAGCATAAAGATGAGACCCCCAAAAGGCTGTAACCTTTGTGAATGGCTGAATCATGAATAAACATGCTGTAAAGAGAGGAGCAGAAATAAAACATGTCTGTCTCAAACTCAGTGCCAGGTGAACAGAAGAAATACTGTGCAAAAAAAATTGTAACTACTCTCAGGTGGATTTGGAGTCAAATTTATGATATGCATGACCAAAACTTCAAATGGAACATTTAATAAAAAGTGATTCTGAGTTGCTAGTGGTCCCAAGTGATGAGCAGCAGCAAATGCAAGTTGAAAGAATGCAACCTCTAAGGAACATGAGTTCACAGAATTCACAAGAAAACAAAGCACCATGAGTGAGAGCCCACAGAAACTGTAGACAACAAAATGAGACCCACGACAGCTCGAGATGTTGGACTTACTAGCCGTGAGCTATATCTAATATATATAATGCAATAAAAGAGAAGATTGGAAATATAAGCAAGGAATAAGAGACTATAGAAAAACGACTAAGCAAATTTTAGAAAGAAGGAAAATGGCAGTTCAGAAACAGTTGAAGAGAATATTAGTGAACTGAAAGATATTGCTGAAGAAAGTGGCACAAAAAATAATGAGATAAAAATAGGAAAGAAAGGTTAAGAGACATGGGGAAGGAGTGAGAAGACTGAATCTTTAACCCCATTAGGATTCTGAAGGGGATAATATGGACAAAGGAAATGAAGAAATACTTGAAGAAAATTATCCAGACTTGTTGAAAGACAACAATTCTCATCCCAAAAACATTAAATGAGATAAATAAAAAAGAAAGCCATGCTGAAACACATATAGTAAAACTGCAGAATACCAAAAGAAAGAAAGAAAATAAATATTAAAAACAGCCAGAAGAAAAAAAGACAGATGTCTAAAAAGCAAGGATGGCTGACTTCTCAACAGCAATGACAGAAGCTAGAAAAAGACGGTGAAATATTATTTTCATCGTGCTGAGAAAAATTAACTTTCAACATAGAAGCCTGGCAAGCCTATCTTTTAAGAAGGAGAGCAAAATAAAGGCATTTTCAGACAGAGACTGCCACCAACAGGAGACAAATTATAAAATATGCCTTTTTCAGACAAAAGGAAACTTACCCTCAGTAGAGGTAAACTCTAAAGGACATGGGTTAAGCAGAAGGGAAATAACTTCCAATATAAGGACTGACAGACAAAATGAATTGGTGAGGAAATATGTGATAATCACATGGGGAGTAAGCTACCATTACATATGTTAAATATCTTTTTTCTAAAAAAAGATATTTAAGAAGAGAAATTTGAGAGAAGGAAATAATGACAATAATGTCTAGTTTGGGAGGGAAAAATAAACAAGAGAGAATTAAAATATGAAAGAAAAAGCCCAGGTAAGTTGGGAGAAGGTGATCAGAGCATTCTAGAGGGCTCTTGTATTGTTTGGGAAAAGTATACAAATACTGGTGAATGTTAAACATTGTTAAATTAAGTAGGCATCTTACAGCAGCTAGGATAACCACTAGGAAAATAGACCTAATAGACCAAAGGCCTGACCAGCATAAAGTATGCTCCACCAACGTCAAGGAATTTGTACACAGTCTCAGATCACAAATCGATTAGGTTAGAAATGAATTTAAAAAGCAAAAAATGAGAAATGCCAGATGTAGGTGATGGGGGGATAGAGGCAGCAAACTACATTGCCATGTGTATACCTATGCAACAATCCTGCCTGATCTGCACATGTACCCCAGAACATAAAGTACAATAAAAAAATAAAATAAATAAAAATAAGACTGGCAGGAAATAAGACAAATACAGACTGTGGTTATGTCTGGGCAGTGAGATAATAAATGAGTTTTTTTTTTCTTTCATTTTCAAAAAAAAAGCTAAAAATGCTTATGTGCTTAGAGATTATAACATATTCCTCAACCCTTCAAAAATAAAAGTAGAAATAATAATGGAAATTTTTAAATATACAGAAAAACAATAATGATGCTTTATTATTTAACAAAACATTAAAATTTGTTGGATGCAGTAAAAGTGATATTTAGAAGATTATAGTCTTAAATGCTTACACTAGGAAAGAAAAGTACTCAAAATCAATAAGCTAAGTATCTAGGTTAAGAAGTTAGAAAGAGAAGAACAGAACAAACCTAAAGAAATTTAAGAAGAGTTGGTCTGGCATGGTGGCTAATGCCTGTAATACAAGCACTTTGGGAGGCCAAGGTGAGAGGATCATTTGGGGCCAGGAGTTTGAGACCAGCCTGGGCAACATAACAAGACTCCATCTTGACAGAAAATTTAAAAATTAGCCAGGTGTGGTGGCACGCACCTGTAGTCCCAGCTACTCAAGAAGCTGAGGCAGAAGGATTACTTGACACGAGGAGTTCAAGGATGCACTGAGCTATGATCACATCACTGCACTCCACCCTGGATGACAGAGTGACATCCTGTCTCTTTTAAAAAAAATTTAAAAAAAGGATATTTAAGAAGAGAAATTTGAGAGAAAGAAATTACTAACAAAAATAGATGTGAAAGCAAACATTTATTGAGCACCAATTATGTACCAAGCACAATGCTGATATATATTAGCTCAGTTCATCTTTACAACAAGTATATGGAATGCATATGGTTATGTCCCTATTTTTATAGATGGGGAAACTGAGGCATAGAGAAGATAAAGCAAACATATGATAGACAAGATCAACAATGCCAAAAGCTGGTTCTTGGAAAAGACTAAATATAGAAAAGGTCCACACATGACTGAAATGAAAAGAAAAACATAAACAGAAAGAGAAGGCACAAAGAGACAGCATTAATAATGAGAAAGAGACCATAGAAGCTACAGAGATTAAATAAATAAATAGAAACATATCTGGAACAACTTTATAAAGTTGAAAACACATGACACTGACCCATTCCTATAAAAATATAACTTACAAAAACTGACTCAAAAACACATTTTAAAAGTTGTGCAATTGTATAACCATTTCAAAAGCTAGATTAGGAGTAGAAACCATCCCACAGCTGTCCCTCAGGAGTTGGGGAGAGACAGAGTGGGGAGAAATGCCAGATATAGGTGATGGGGAGGAAGGCAGCAAATCACACTGCCATGTGTGTACCTATGCAATAATCTTGCATGTTCTTCACATGTACCCCAAAACCTAAAATGCAATAAAAAATTAAATTAAATTAAATTAAATAAATAAATAAAATTTAGTTTGCCAAAAAAAAAAAAAAGACACTGGGCCAAGATGGTTTTATAACACGCTTTCCTAAACATGCCAGATAGAAATAAATCTAATATTTCAAACACACTTTCGGTTTATGAGGTTAAGAAAACTTTCACACCAAAGCCAGACAAGAACAATATGAGAGTGGAAAATTACGGGCCAAGTTCACTCAATAACCTAAGTGTGAAAGTCTCAAACCTAATATTAGCATAGAAATGCAGCAATATAAGTGTATCATGACCAAGCTGGAGCTGTCCCAGGAATGTAAGATTGGTTTAATATCAGAAAATGAATGTAGATCATCATATTAACAGATTAAAAGAGAAAAAAACATATGACTATTTTGATAGCTATAAATAAAATTCAACATCTTTTCATGAGTAAACTCCTAACTAAGAATTAAATGGGGCTTGCTTAGCTAAATGAAGAGCATCTATGAAAACCCACCTACATCGTACATTGTGATACAAAGTTCAAAGCTTCCCATTTGAAATCAGGAACAACATGAGGGTACCTGCTAGCATCACTCCTAGGAAGGTTAGAAAGAAAAAAATTAAAGATATAAGGAACAGAAAGAAAGAAACAAACCTGTCACTATTTGCAGATGTGGTTGTCTATTGGAAAATCTAAAAGAATCTACAGATAGGTAAACAATTAATAAGGAAGTTTAACATGTTTACAGGATACAAAATCAACATATATATTGAATTACATTTCCATGCATCAGTAAATTAAAAAAGACACCATATACAACAGAAAAAAAAAAAAACAAGCATAAAATACTAGCAATGACTCCAATAAAAGTTACAGAAGCCATTTCCGGAGAAAATGAATACTACTACGTACACAACCTGTTTAACACAGACCTTGGCATGTTGTAGCCTTTGGTGTGTGCATCCTTCTTTTTCCACTCCCTTACAGTTCAGGCATTTGTTATTGTCAACCTGAAGTGGAAAAAAGACTACCAATATGTCAGAACAATTTCTGTTTATCAGGTGTCATTGACATGTTACTTTAAAAAGAAAGCTTGGCCGGTTGCGGTGGCTCATGCCCGTAATCCCAGCACTTTGGGAGGCCAAGGTGGGCAGATCACGAGGTCCGGAGTTCGAGACCATCCTGGCCAACATAGTGAAACCCTGTCTCTACTAAAAATACAAAAAAAATAGCCAGGTGCTGTGGCATGCACCTGTGGTCCCAGCTACTTGGGAGGCTGAGGCGGAAGAATCGCTTGAACCCAGGAGGCAGAGGTTGCAGTGAGCCAAGATTGCGCCACTGCACTCCAGCCTGGTGACAGAGCAAGACTCTGTCTAAAAAAAAAGAAAGCTTAACATTTGCTTCATGCTTTTGAGTTTTCCAAACACTGTCACCTTCATTCATAATGGCCAACATGGGCCGGGGGCGGTGGCTCACACCCATAATCTTAGCATTTTGGGAGGCCAAGGCAAGAGCATTGCTTGAGCCCAGGAGTTTGAGACCGGCCTGGGCAATATAATGAGATCCCCAACTCTTAAAAAATATATTTTTTAAAATAGCCAACATGTGAGCATTTGAGGAAACTGAGGCTCGGAAAGATGAAGTGTTTTGCCAAGAGATAAACCATGCAGGCAGCATCTGAACGCAAGTCTGTCTTGTTCCAAAACTGAGTTGTTTCCACCACACACCACACCTCATGCCCCTTGAACTGGGGCTCATTTAGTGATCAATTTCCCACATAATCAAAAACACTGTGATATAAGCTGGGGCACAATAGTGAACAAAGTGGATGTGAACTCACTTTCCTAGAGCCTAGAGTCCATTGAAGGAAACAAGCCATTAAATAATTGCTGTAGAGCTGGATGATGTTCTGCTCAGAGCAGGAAAGCAGGAAGACTTCCTGGAGGAAGGGTATTTACTTCTAAACAGGAAGAGTATCAGTCATCCTGGCAATGAATGGGGGTGAGGGCAAGGTAAAAAAGTGCAGGAAAGGCTTTTCAGGCTGAAAGAACAGCATGTACAAAGGCTGGGAGGAGGGAATGGTCTGGGTGTGGAGCAGAAGGAAGTCTGGTGTGGCTGCAGCCTAGACTTTGGTCAGTAAGGGATAACAGACAAGGGACAATCCACGCAGGGCCCAGCACAGCAGGCTAAGGAATTTGGGCTTGATCCTAAGGAAAATAAGGAGCCATTGAAGAGCTTTTAAGAGAGTGTCATTTTTAATTTGGGTTTTAGAGGTCAGAGTGAACTGAGTATAGAAAGATACTGAAGTCAGCACTGGTCAGAGGAGACCCTCATATCCAGTCGTGTTGCTTTCTGCCCACCTACAGCCCTCATGACCTCATGAGCCCACTCCCAGTATCTGTCAGGACTCCAGGCTGCAGCAACAGACCCCAGTCCAGCAGCTGAGGCTTTTAGAAGGGGGATGATTGGCCCCAGGGCTGACCAAGAGGCTCTGGTATAAAAAAAAAATCTGCCAGAATCAGATCTTAGTGCCCCAGGATTTTCACTCTATCCATCTTTCATCTTTGTGATGCCCCTGGGCATGCCCCATGAGGCCAGGGCAGGTGATCCCAAGGATCTACTTTGAGCTCCATTACTCCAAAGGCAAAAGGGAGTGTCTCCCATCAACTCCAATGGAAAATCCCGGGGAATGCTTGGATTGGCCCATCCTGAACCAGTTACTGTGGCTTAGGGATGTAGGACTCTGATTGGCCAGGCCTGGGTCATATGCCCACCCCTGCAATCTAAGTGGGCTAGAGTGGAGCTGAAGAGCTGTTATTGACATGGAAAGACCATTACCAGATGAAGGAGGAGGCTTGGTAAACACATAAAGAAAAACCAAACAGATGTTCTAGGTATATGCACTCTCTTGTCCTTTGGGACACCACTGTTATCACCTATAACAGGAACTTTCTTGGACCACTCCTCCGAGACACTGTCAGAACCCCCTCTTAGGCATCCCCCTGGAATCCTGCACTTACCTTTGTCACAACCCTGGTCAGCTGGTACAAGTGAGTCTCCCTCACTGAACTACAACTCCTGAGGGCAGAGGTCTTTCTGAGCCACCACCCTGGCATAGAGGAGGTGCTGGAAATTGCTGGCAGTTGAACAACTTAACATACATCCTCCTCCAACTTTTCCTAGGGCTAATTAGTAGAAATGGGCTGAAAAACTACCAAAACTGCAAGTCAGTCCATCCACCAGTCAGTACAAGAGGGAAGAGGGAGCAAGTCAAATGGAATGTGAGGCCAGCCCAATAGGTGACCCACAGGGTTGTTCTGACAATTCTTTCCAAAGAGCCACACAGCCAAGAAATCTTACCCAAAGTTGGCAGTGTCACCAAGAACTCTCCAAGAACATGGACACAGAGAGTAGATCATTAGGCAAAGGCCAGATCCTCAGCCATCTTACCTCATGCTGCCTGCAGCAAACAGCCACATGAAACCCACAATCCAGATCTTCCCCAGTATCCTCCTGTTGATGGCAGTGACAGCCCATCTGGAGCAGCCACTGCCATTACACTGGATGCAGCAGTGAGGCACAGGAATGTGAGGCCAGCCCAATAGGTGACCCACAGGGTTGTTCTGACAATTCTTTCCAAAGAGCCACACAGCCAAGAAATCTTACCCAAAGTTGGCAGTGTCACCAAGAACTCTCCAAGAACATGGACACAGAGAGTAGATCATTAGGCAAAGGCCAGATCCTCAGCCATCTTACCTCATGCTGCCTGCAGCAAACAGCCACATGAAACCCACAATCCAGATCTTCCCCAGTATCCTCCTGTTGATGGCAGTGACAGCCCATCTGGAGCAGCCACTGCCATTACACTGGATGCAGCAGTGAGGCACAGCTGGGACTCTACACTCTATGGTGCCAGCAGGAGCCAGGGACAAGTGAGAGCCCCACCCCTTCCAAGCTGGTGGGGCAGGAACTGCCCAGATGCAGCCACAGCAGCCCAAGATGTGGCTACAGGCCCATTGTCTCCTGCTCCATGGAGCAGGCAGGAGCCCCACACCCTCCCCGACAGATGGCGCAGTTGCAACCACCCAAACTGCAGCTGTGGACCCAGGCATCCCTGCACTCTTGGGGGCCCAGGAAGGCAAGCCCCAGGCTTGAAAATGCCTGCTCCCACTGCCTGGCTTCTCCCTACTGTCAGCGCCCATTCCAATCTTGGAGCAAAGTCAGCACCGAGCCTGGGTGCTGTCACAGCCCAGCTAGGCATGCACATGCTCGGGGCAGTGCTGGCATGCCAGCCTCTGACACCTTGGCCCCCTCTGGACTTTGGGCACTGACCAGCATAGGAGAGAAGCCAATGTGCGGGGGGGGGGGGCGGTGCTGAGGGCAGCTCAGGGCTGGCCTGCAGGTGCCCCCTTGGTACCTACAGCCTGGGCACCATGAGCAGCAGCAGGAGGCAGACAGGTTCCTGGACAGAAGGTGGCAGGTCCCTGATGAGGCCCCACCTTCAGGTCAGTGAGAGCCTGAGGGCCAGGGACCAGGCTGCCAGTCCCATGGACTGGAGTGGGAACTTGTGCCTTTTCCAGGCCTGCCCATGGCCACCCATAAACCAATTAGCACGTACTTTCCCACCTCTGAGGCCCATAAAAGCCCTGGGCTCAGCCAGAGCTGAGCAGACATTGAGACAACCAGCTGCACAGAGGAGCTACCCACTCCAGGACTTCCTCTCTACTGAGAGCTGCAGAGAATGACAAGACAACCTGCCTGCAGAAAGGAGCTGCCCTCTCTAGGGCCTCCTCTGAGCTATTCTGTCAATCAACAAAGCTCCTCTTCACCTTGCTCACCCTCCATTTGTCCATGTATCTCATTCCTCTTGGACACAGGACAAGAACTCAGCACCTGCCAAATGGCAGGGCTGAAAGAGCAATAACACAAACAGCTGAAATGTAGCCCTTGCTCACCATGTTGTGGATGAAGAGAAGGAGAGAAGAGCTCCAGCCCTTCAGGAAGCACAGACCTGGGAGCTCCCCAAGCCAGGGCTGTGACACTTTGAGGCCCTGCAGTTCCTGGAGTCTCCAAACTTCTGGGCACCACTGTTTTCCCCAGTGGCAGCCATGGAAGCTGCCTGAAGTGTACCTGGTCCAGCTGCAACCTCACAGAGAGGTACCTGGAGCTCCCTGCCCTGCTGTAGCAGCCAGTGTGCCTGACTGTGCACAGTGGCCAGACCCCACACTCGCTCATTCACACACCCCTCACTGCTCCATGCCTTGCTCACCCTTGGCAGGCATGGGTTCCAGGCTGTAACATGAGCCAAGCCCAGCCTGCCAGGCCGAGTGGGCAGAACAAGCCCAGTAGGCCCAAGCAAAACTTGGGTGAAGGAGCCACCAGCCACAGAGGTTTCCAGCCAGAAAACAACACCTCAAGGATCCTGCAACACTGTGGACAAGTCAGACAAGACCTGGCCTGGAAAACCCTTCAACTCAGCCATTCCACTTTTGGGTATCAACACTAGAGAAAAACTCCAATGTGCACACAACAAAACATGCCTAGGGGTACTTATTGCGGTACTTTTTATAGAGAGGGAAAAAATGAAAGGAAATTAAATATTTAACAATGGGGAAATCATGTTTCAAAAGCTGACATGTCAATGCCATGGAACATAATACATGGCCTCATTAAGAAGAACGGGGTAGTTCTTGGCCAGGCATGGTGGCTCATGCCTGTAATCTCAGCACTTTGGGAGACCGAGGCGGGCAGATCCCCTGAGGTCAGGAGTTCGAGACCAGCCTGGCCAACATGGTGAAACCCTGTCTCTACTAAAGTACAAAATTAGCTGGGCATGGTGGCAGGTGCCTGAAATCCCAGCTACTCAGGAGGCTGAGGCAGGAGAATCGCTTGAACCCAAGAGGCAGAGATTGCAGTGAGCCAAGGTCACACAACTGCACTCCAGCCTGGGCAACAAGAGCAACACTCCATCTCAAAAAAAAAAAAAAGAAAAAGAAAATAAGAAGAAGAATAGGGTAGTTCTGTATGTACTGACATGGAAAGATGTCTAGGATGTTACTAATGTAAAAAAAAAAGGCAGATACACAAAAATACATATTGCATTGTATTATGTTTTTAAAACATCCATAATAAAAATGCATGCATAAGTATGCATTAAAATGCATAGGAATTGGGTCTATAAGAATTATATGCCACCCTGATAACAGTGGTTATTATGGGAAAGGGATTCAAATGTGGAAGACGGTAGCCCAGGCAACTTTTTCTTTATCTAAATTGCTCAACTATATGACAAAGAGAATATATGCATCTAGCACTTACATAATCAAAATTAGGATTTGAAAAAAAGTCAGGGGATTATGTGTATTGCAGCATTGCCAGTAGTAGCAGAAAACTCAAAAACAACCTAAACATCCACTGGGAAGGAACCAGCTAAATAAATGCTGGTGCCTCTGACAAAAGATTATGAGGCAGCCACTGAATAAATGGAACAGATCCAAATAGGAAAATACTCTCAAATGAAAAAGCAAGCTGCAAATGATGCTTAGGGTATGATCTCATGTTTGTGAAGGAAAGACAAGTTATTATATACTTAGGGAAAAACAACAGATGCCAAACAACTGTGGAGGCAGAGGAGGGATGGATGTACCCTTGAAGACACACAGAGCTGGTTCAGTCTCTGCTTTGAAACCAGCTGAGTGGCGTTGGGGGTCACTCTAATATTCTGAGCCTCTATTATCTGTCCTTTAAAACAAGACAATGGCAGAATCTACCTTGTAGTGTTGATGACAGGACTGCAGGATCCAGTTAATCCGAAGGGGTCTACCCGTGGGCATGATTCAGCGAGCTCACTGTAATTAATATCTGCAGTATGTCATCTAGGAGGTGGGTTTCAGGCTGGCGGAACAAAACACGTAAAATCCTTACACACTTCTACATTGCTTGAATTTTAACAGTGAGCTTGCATCACTTTTGCATTTTAAAACACTAATAAAAACTAAAAAGAGCACCTGGCCCAGCAGTCGCCTGTGATGAGCCCATTCCCCTGGGTTCTCCACCGCCAGTGCTGTCCTGGCACAAAGTTCCCAGGTCTGTCATGCCAGCTATCCCCGACTACAACCTGTGGGTGTGTGCACCCGGCCACCGCCAGCTCTCACCTCGAGAAAATTGCTTCCAAGACTGTGATTATGGAGAAGCGTAGATAAAATAAGCTGAGCCCTCAGGGTACAATGATACCTCCCTGCTGTGGGCTTGGGACCAAGGGGACAGGCAAGAGGTGGGTGACAAGTGTTCTCCTGTCACCTGCCTGCATCCTGAGATTTAACCCCATTTTGACATTTCTCCAGCTGAGTGGCAGCTAGGGCTCCAGCCAAGTGAAATCAAGTGGATAAAAGCTGGAGCAAAGGGCATGGAGACCTTGACTCCCTGTCATTCTGCCACTAGCTCTGCCAGAGACAAGGTGGGACACAAAGCTGCTGAAATCAATAAGGAAATGGATCGGTGCTGAAGGGGAAAAGAGAGATTGAGAATCCCATGAAATTGTTCCTTCCTTGAGAGTCTGCTCCTGTCTCTGGTGGAAGGGGAATCAGGGAGGATCCATCCAACTGCACAGAGAAGACCCCAGGCTGCTGGCAGTGGAGTCTGGGGGCTGCAGTCCCATGCACTGAGCACCTACTATGTCCCAGGCCAGGGCAGGCTGCAGGGATGCTGCAGCAAACAAGATTGGCCCCTGCCCCCATGGCCAATCATCATTATCATCCTAAATAATATCATGCCTTGTCTACTATATGCCCAGCTCTCCAGCTCTGTGATAAGTAGTCCACATGCTTTTCTTTTTTCTAATTCTTGAAAATAACGTCTGAAGTAGCATTTTACAGAAAACGAAACTGAGACTCAGAGAAGTTTAGCATGCTGCCCACAATGAAATACTTTCCTTTTCTTTCTTTCTCTCTCTCTTTTTTTTTTTTTTGTAGAGACAGGGCCTCTCTTTGTCACCCAGGCTGGAGAGCAGTGGCTCAATTGTAGCTCACTGCAGCCTCAAACTCCTGGGCTCAAGGGATCCTCCCATCTCAGCAACCAAGTACATGGGGCTACAGGTGCACACTGCCACACCCGCTCTCCCCAGGCTCAGCACCGCGCCAAGTGTACAGTAGATGAACGAACAAGTGCAAGATCCTTTACCTTTTCCCCAACACTCATTTAAGTACGTACCCAGGGCAGGGGCTCTTTGGTAAATTGCGTAAGATTTAACAATTCTTCTACACAGCACTCACTTAGGACCCTCTCCATTTCCAGAGCTTCCACCCACTGCACTGCAAAGTGGGGCATCTCTCCTTCTCTGGAACTGCTCTGTGGACCCAGGAACGGGTGTTCTAGTCCTAAGTGAGTGCTGTGTAGAAGAACTGCTAAACCTTGTACAATTGGCTAAATAGCCCCTGCCCTGGGTACATTCTTGAGTGTCAGGGAAAAGGTAAAGGATCTTGCACTTTTTCATCCATCCACTGCACACTTGGTGCCGTGCTAAACCTGGGGACCAGCAGGGGACAACCAGACAGGGTCCCTACTGGAGAATGCAAGGGCTTTGGGTGAAAAGCCAGTATCTCCAGACAGCCAAGACAAACCCAAGGGGGTCAGCCCCTCTCTGCTCCATGAGAGTGGCCAGTCACAGAGACCTTCATCACCACCCTTCCCGGGGGAGATCAGGGACAAAGGCCACCACCTCCATCCCTACCAGCACGGGCCCTACTGACTATTTCCTTACAAAGTAAGAACTCCACATTTCTGCTTTAGAAATTTCTCGGTCTTCAGTACATACCAAATATCATGTTGAATAATACTCTAAGGTTGGATTGTTGTTTCTGTGGTTTCTCATAGTTTCGTTGTTGTTTTTTTTTTCCAACCACCTGCCCTGACATCATGTCCACATGACCTAAATTCAAGGGAGTAGCTCTTTCACTCCCATCTCCCCTCCATCCACCCACACGTGGCTAGCTGCTCAGCTAATCCCCCTGGAGCCCACGCAGTAAGCCTCGCACCCACTGTGCTGGGCCCTGGACAGCCCAGGGTCCAAGCCCCTCAGCTCTGCAACCTCTGAGAACAAACACCACCATAGGGACCCACAGCTTCTGACCACCCCCCTTCATCTCTCACATTCGTCCTGGAGGACTTGGGCTCTGTCACATCAGGCAAGCCCCTGCCTCAATCTGGGCCTCAGTTTCCCCATCTTTTGAGTGAGTTCTAGACAGAGGAACCACCCAAACACCAACACCTTTTATTACCCACTGTGAAGAGTTCAACTCCCTGACTCACCATGGTTGCCACATGGGGCAGGACAGCGCATCCTCCATCTGCGTTCCCAGCACAAGGCCTGGCACACAGCAGGGCCGCACGGTGCATGGTTCTGAGCATGAACCCGGAGTCAGACAGGCTGGGCTCAAGTCCTGGCTTTGCTATCCATGTGTTCTGGCGTTTTGTTTCTAAAGGTCTCACATCCCTCATCTGTTAACAAGGTGACAGACAGCACTGTCACCTCCGCCAAGGCTGTTGGGATCAAATGTGACAGCAGGTGAGAGGCTCTCGGCACCAGGCCTTCACACACTGGGTGCTCAATTAATGTTAACAGCTATTAATAATATTAATAACTACTTTAATAAAATATAACTTCCTGCTCCCACCACAGTGGGCGCCTCCCGGGCCCAGCAGCCTCTTGGCTGGGAAGGAGACAGACTGGGGCCCCCTCCTCCGGGACTGACTTTCCAGTGGGAACAAGGACGACCGTCGAGGAACCCGACAAATGAATTAAACTAGCACCGACGTGATGAGGAAAGCGGAGGAGGAAAGAGGGCGCTGTCAGGAGAGAGGCTTCTCAGGTAAAGCTCCTTCTACTCCAGGTGAGAGCCGAGCGAGGCGGCACCGCACGGCGGCGGGCAGGGCCGCGTGCCCTCCGCGTCCTGGCGCAGCGACGCCCCCTCCCGGAGCCCGCCCTGCGTCACCCATAGCCCCAGACACCCACTCGGCCCTGGGCCTCCCGTCGGGGCCAGTCCCATCCTGGGGCGCCACCTCTGCTCCCTCTGGACCTGGGACCGTCCAGGGCACCCGCACCAGAGGTGTGGCCACGCCCCCGCCACAGTTGATTGGACCGGAGCGGACACCTGACCCCAAGCGGACCAATCAACTCTGGGGTTGGCCCGAGACCCGGACCGGGCCCAGTCCATTGGCTGCACCTGAGCGAGGGAAGGCAGGCGGTGGAGGGCGGGAAGCAGAAGGCTTGCCCTGAGCTTGGACCAAGAGGGAGAAGGGGCGGTCCCCTTCCTCAGGTCCTGCTGCCCTTCCCACCCCACCTCTCCCGGGAGTCACGTCCCAGCTGTGACTTAAGCCAGCCCCAGTGGGTTTCAGCCCCTCCCAGCAGAGCGCCCCATTCGCTTCCCCTGCTCCCGCAAGCAAACCAGTGCTGTCCCCTCCCCAGCTCCTCCGCACCCTTCTGGGCCCCTGCTCTGTCTTCTCTGGGGCCGCTGCTGGACCCAAGCTTCCTAGGGGCCGGGCTTCCGGTGTTGTGGAAGAATGAGTGAATGAATGATGACAAAGCCTCGGAGGAGCCCCCAACAATAGAGCCAGGCCCGAGGGGCAGGCACAGCTGGGCTTGGGTCCTCCTCTGCTGCTCTGGACCTCCCTGAGCCCCCGCCTCCTCACCTGCAGCCGAGCGGGTGGCCACCCAGTCAGTGCCAGCTGCGTGAGTGCTGTGCCTTACGCTTTTTACAAATTTCTCTTTGGTAAGAGATGGCAGACCTAGGCTCAGCTTCTTCCTCCCGGAATATCTTGAAATGCACCCGCCCCAGGAGCCATAGCTGCTGGGGGCAGCCGGGACACAGGGGTCCTTCCCAGCCCAGGCTGCAGAGGGAGGGGAGGCCCAGCTGAGACCAAGCCACTAACGCCAGTCTTGGTTAGCCATGACTGTGGGCCCCGTTCCTCAGGAGAGCGGAGCTGAAGTCAAGAGCCCCTAGCCCCTGCACTTCTCCCACCTCCACTGTCAGGAGGAGGCGGAGGTAGAGAGGCAGGGGGAGCTTTCAGCAGGAGGGACCCTCGGGGATCCTCCCGTGGCTCCTAGACAAGGGTGGAAAGTAGGTGCTGGGGCGGGGACTGAGAGAGAGGAGCTGTCACGCCTTCTGCCCCCCTCCCTTTCGCAGCTCTCTGCTTCTACTGGAACCTCTCAGGTACAGCTCTGGGGGAGGAGGGAAAAAAAGGAATGAGAGAGGGGAGGCTGTGGGACTTCCTTGTGGGGGTTGAAGCAGATAGTAGGGAGAGGCAAGCCCGGAATGCAACCGTCTTCTAAGTGCAGAGACAGCACAACCCTTTAATTTAGTGGGGCTTTTTCTAGCAGCTCATCAACTTGAGAAGAGGTTGTTTAACTGCTATTTTTGTAAATCCTGTGTGTCCAAATCTGGCCTTTTCCAGTGCTCAGATTTCAGCCCCCACATCGTGTACTACCTCCCCTCTGGCTCCCAGTTCAAGTTGGAAGGGCTTATTTTCTTTTTTCCCCTCTTTCTTTCTTGGGCAGGTCCACAGGTTGGGTCTGGGGGCCTCCAGGGAAGGGGAGGAGACACTGGAACCTCTCTTCAGCCTCCTTTGCCTGTTTCTCTCATCACTATGTCCTCTAAATGGGGGGTGCCCCAGGGCTGGGTCTTCAGATCTCCTTTTCTCTCTAGCCTTATTGCCTAGATGACCCGATCCAGTTTCAAGGTTTAAATAGAGGCTAAGCATTGAAAACCCCCAAGTGCGTTTCTCCAGCATGGAGTTCCAGGTGCTTATATCCACCTGCCTGCTCCACGTCACCTCTCTGAGGTCTAATGGGCTTCTCAAACTCAACATCCAAAACTTAACTCCAGACTTGCTGCTGTCCCCAGCAGACCCCAAGCCTGCTTCTCCCAAGGCTTCCCCATCTCCATGAATGGACACTCCATCCTTCCAGTCAGTCTAAACCTTGGAGTCCTCCTTGACACCTCACTTGCCACACTCCACATTCAATCTGCCAGCAAATCCCGATGGCTTTAACTTCAAAACATGGCCAGAAACTGACCACTACTCACCACCACGACTGCCCTGGTCCAGCCACCTGCCTCTCTCGCCTGCCCACAGGGATGCCTTGCTTTGTTCACGCCCAGCCTCTGCAGACTCTGTGCCAACCAGTGGCCAGTCAAGTAACCCATCAGACAGCGTATGTCACTCCTCTCCTCCCAAACCACCAGGGTCTGCATCCTCATCACACTCGGGGTCAACCCAAGGGTCCTTCTCATTGCAGACCACAGGGCTGCACAGTGCCCATCCTCTGTCACCCTCTCTCCTCCATCTGGGTTTCTGGGGGAAGAATCGAGTGAATACAAGGGAAAGAGAACAAGAGAGAAGAAACGGAGCAAGCATCTGGTAGACCAGCCTGACTGTGTAGATGAGAGCGAGAGAGAGAGAGAAAGAGAGAGAGACATAGGGAACTCACTCCCAGCCACCCACTCAACCCACCCCCCGCCACCTCCGCAAGATGGGCCCATGGCCTGATCCTGGTCCTCAGGGCCTTGCACATCATGAGGTCAGGATCCCAGTTTCCTGAGGACAGTGCCCTTTGCAAATTCATCATGAACACACATCTCCAGTGAGCAGGGGTGTGGGGGGCAGTGGTGGGATATACCCCCCAGGAAGGTCCAAATGAGTCAGCAGGGGAGGGATCTCAGACACTAAATCACAGCCACAGGAAGACCTCCTTGGTGCTTCCAGAGATTTGGGGGCAGGGGGAAACACTGTGAGTTGAGCAGCTTCTATATGCTTCCTGCCAAGCATAGCTCAGTGGGGCGTGAAGAGGATTGAAGGAGTGTGTGAAGGACTGTTGGTATCTGGTAAGCCCTTGGTGAAAGGTGGCTATTGTTATTATCTTAATAACAGCCTCCTGGGGCCAGCATCCTATTCCTCAAGTCACTGAAGAGGCTCAAAGCATGAGTCCGGTCTTTCTGATTCCAGAGGCTGGGCTGTTGACCTTGCCTGCCAGCTCAGCCTCAGCCTCCAGGGCTGGAAACTCCCACTTGTTTATTATTTTTAAAAATCCTGTGTGTCTAAGTCTAGCCTTTTCCAGTGCTGAGATTCCAACCCCCACATCATGTACCTGCAGGCAGCTCTGGTCAGGGGAGATCTGGAAACGAGTACCAAGGGCAGAGCAGTTGGGTCCAGCCAGGCTGACAGCCCTTCAGTCTGCGGTGACCAAGAAGGGGCAGAAAAAGGCCTGAGCAGCAGGACAACCAGAAGCCCCTTAGCCTGATGGGGCAAGGCCCTTCTTTTGGTTTTGGGGTGTTTTCTTGAGACAGAAGCTGAGGCTAGAGTGCAGTGGCACGATCTCGGCTCACTGCAACCTCTGCATTCCAGGTTCAAGCTGTTCTCCTGCCTCAGCTTCCCAAGTAACTGGGATAACAGGCATGTGCCACCATGCCCAGCTGATTTTTGTATTTTTAGGAGAGATGGGGTTACACCATGTCAGCCAAGCTGTTCTCGAACTCCTGACCTCAAATGATCTGATGGGTCAAGGCCCTTCCCAACCTAGTCTTCCCCCAGCCCTGGCTGGCCTCCTCCCCTCAACCACACGCAATTCCTGTTTCCACTGTGCACTGCGTTCTTCTCAAGTCCTTTTTCCACCCCGTCCACTTGGCAAACCCCTATTGATCCAGCAAAACCCAGATTAGAGGCCTCCTCTTTCAGAAAGTCTCCTTGCCCTCTCCCTATCCCTGTAGAGTAAATCTTCTCTCTTCTGTTTCTGAGGTTTGCAGCATTCGAGTGGCTCTGGGGTCTTAAGGACCCAGCCCCCTTGGCATGGACACTGACATCCTCATCCCTGCTGGGCACCACCAGTAGGGAACCTCCAGGCACCTCTAGAGGCTTCCAGAGTAAAGATCAGTGACAGCCAGGGGGAGAACAGCACAGCCTCCACCTAGTGACTGCACCTGGTGAATTGGTTTGTGAACCCATGTGAGACACCCCAGGGACTCCCCAGCTGGGGACTTTGCCAGAAATGGCTGTTCCCTCAGGTGCAGGAGGACCATAGGGTTTTTGCAGACTAGCTTTCCTAGGACCTGCTGCATTTCTGTGCATTGGCCGGTGAGATCACTAGCTACAGCAGACTCCCAGCTGGGGGTACATGTTCCCGTGTGTGCCCCTCCCAAGAGGCCCCTGCAGCCCAGAGGCAGGCTCTAACTCAGGAAGAAGACCTGGCCCATTTTGATCCATATCACATCTCTGCCCTGGAGCTATCAGAGCCTGCAATGGTCACACAGTGGCTGGGCCTGGGGTTACTTGCACAGAAACCCACTACACCCCACCTACCCAGATCTGTACCCCAGACCCAGACAGCTCAGCGACACACTTGATCTTTTCCTCCTGCAAATCACTGTGGTTTTGCTAAAGCCAACTGGTGTGGAAAGTACAATGTGTGCAGGCATCAGAGACATAAAGACCAAACTCTGATTCTGCAGGTTTTATTGGTCTCACCCATGGTCACCTGCTGTCTCGCACCTCCAGGAGTCACCAAGGACTGTCTGTGTGCAAAGCCCTGGGCTTCAATTTCCAGCATAATGAACAGCTGTTTTTCTCTTTTTTTCTCTTTATCTCTTCTTTTCTTTGTTTTTCCCTCCTCTTTCTCTCCCTTTTCCCTTGCTGCCTGTAATCTCTGAGAAGAGAGAAACACAATGGTGTTGGCCTTTCTGTAATCAGAGCCTAATTCCTTTATGACAGAGCTCAGAGATGGAGATTTCCAAAGGAGACAGACAAGAAAGATACTGACCATAATTAACATTTCTCTGCCTTGCAGAAAACAGGAATTATTCCAAGGTGTGGATTTCTCTTTAAGGAGTATTAGAATGAGAGACGCTGAAAGACAAGCGTGGATGAGTAGATACCCAGCAGGAACAGCAAGAATTCAGAGAAAAGGAGGGGTGCCAGGCTGAGAGGTGAGAGGGTAAACCTTGAGGCAGGACTGAGGGGACCTCACAACAAGGTCCAGAGCCAAGCTGGACCCCCTACCAGGACAACGGGAGGCTCTGGGCCTCAGGGAAGGGGGACCTGAGGCCCCTTCTAGGTTTATCCTCATTCACTTGAACTTTTGTGGGTAACACCCGCTATGGGCACCAAGGAAGGAGAACTCTCCAGACCCCAGGCACAATTAGTGCCTGAAGAAAATCTTATAGTGTTATTACTCAGCTATTTCCTTTGTATAATCCTTTATATATAATCATATATTAGTTTATAGAATTAGTGCCTGAAGTATAACTTACTGATTACATATATCTAGCTTATGTAATCATACTTAATTCTTACATCTACCATACTTACTTCTATATAATCTTTCTATGTAATCATATAGGTATTGTAGTCGGAGCTGTACTGACATTTAGTGCTGATTTATATAATCCTTCCATATAACCATATAGTAGTTTGTAGTAGGAGGAATGCCTAGAGCAGTCACAGAACAGGAGCAGTACATGGGAAAACAGCCAGACCAGGACAAGAACCAAAGACCCAGGCGGTGGCGTCCCTGCCTGAAACAGCATAAGCTGTATGGCAGGCTTGGAGCAAGAGCCTCTCCTCCTGATAAAGGAGTTGGAGTACCTTGCAGCCAGTTCCTGTGGAAAGTAGGCCTCAGGCCTGAGATCCTGGAAATCACCGAGGGAGAAGAACCCCTTTGGTGTGACCAGTCACGGCGGCTGTACACCCTGTCAGTCTTTTCTCGCTTCTGTGCTAGCTCAAATCATCCTCCCGTAAATATCTTAAGAGAAAAGCACAAGTCTGTCAGCTCCCACTGCATTGGCTTACAGTATCCTTCTATTAGAAATCCTTTGAAGTCTCCAGCCCCCAGATAAGAAGTGTTGCACATGACACTTGTTGCACACAGCCCACCTCCTTGCCTCGGTGACCTAATGGGGGTAGACCCCTTTTCTCTACACAACCCTCTACTACTGTGCACGGCACGGCCCCCTACTGTGCACGGCCCATCTCTCTGCCCAAGTGACATAATGGGGTGGCCCGCTCACTTGTGACTAAGTGATTATGCATGCCCTATTACCAAGCCTATAGTTGATGACCTCACTCACGACCCTGCCCCCTGCTTGTACCTAATAAGTACAGATGCTTCTGGGAATTTGGGGCTCTCGCCAATCTCTACTCACAGGTGGCGTGGCCCCCGAGTCCAGATGCTCTTCACCAGTTCTTCAGTGTCCTGTCTCTTTACTTCTCGGATCCTGCACTTCAGCATGGCATAAAGGACACCCCACGACCCTGTGGGGCCCAACAGCCCTACAAACTTTTGACCCTGCCCACCCCCAATTACATTGCCTTCATTAATATGGCCCTGTTTCACCCAGATAGAGATGAGGGAAGATTCCCATATGGCCAGAGTGGAGGGTACTTTGGGGGAACAGCAGGAAACGAGGCTGAAGCAGTGGTTGAGGGGAACTCAGGGGGTTATCAAATGCTGTGCCTAACAGCTGGATATTATGCCAAAGACAGCTGGGAGCCATTGAAGGCTGACAGTTTGGGGGTTGTTCTTTTTGAATTTTGTTCTGTTGTCTTCTATTACATCATATTCCTTGCACCAGGAGCCATGAGTGGATTTGCCTTTAGAGGCAGGCAGGCCAGGTGAGAAGCTGCATCGGTCATCAATGGAGAGGATGGTGGCCTGGTCCCAACCAACATCTGGGTTGGAGCAAAACAGACAGATTCCATTAGGAGGCAGGAGGTGGAATGAATGAGACTTGGTGACCCAGACACAGAGGAGGAAAGAAAATCGGCTCATTCATTAGTGGTCATTGGACCCCACTATGAGCCCGGCCCTGTGCTGGGCATCTCACCTCTTCTCCTCATCAGAGTGTGCCAGCCACTGAAAATACTAAGTTTGGGCATCTCCAGTGATGAATCAGGGCCTTAGTGAGGTTGAGAATATGTCCAAAGTCACCCCTACTAAGCAGCAGTGCCCATGTTCAACCTGAAATGATTCAGAGAATGCTTCTGAGACAGAGTCTTATACCTCAGTGACAGACAATAGGAGTGGAGTGAGAGAGGGAAGAAGAGAGACATGGTCCCTACCCTTCTCCTCCTGTAATCCCAGCCTTGGAAGCTTCTTATCCAAAGACCCCACCCCCACACATATGATTCACCTCATCCCTAACAGCTGACCCCATCTGTAGGAAGAGCACGGGACACAGAGTCCAGAGGCCCAGGGCTGGACCCCACCTCAATGCTTTCCTGGCTGATCGCCTTCAATTCATGTTCCTTCATCTCTGGTAGTAGGTACAGTGTCCTCCTGAGTAACGTGAAGATAACAATATCTTCTTCCCCACACTGCTGTGAGAATGAAAGGAAACCCACTCTTACCAAGCCAACACAGGCTAGGGGAAGGTCACTTGAGCCCAGGAGGTCAAGGCTGCAGGGAACTGGGATCGTGCCACTGCTCTCCAGCCTGGGCAACAGGCCAAGCGATGTCCCATGCTCAGGTGCCAAGTCATTTCACACAACTCCCTTAGATAATGCTGGATTTTACTAAATTCAAGCCTTCCAAGTAGTGGCACAAAACTGAACTTCGAAAAACAGTCATTACATGAATTAGTGTGTTAATGAATGGATCTGAATTCTGTCTCTGACTGTCATTAACTCTGTGACCCCCAGCTGGGGGCCTGCCCCCTGGACATCTCTGTTCCCTGCTCCATTCATCTCCATAAAGCATCGTTATTCGCTCCCTGAGTTCCAAATATAAAACGCAGAGAGAGAAACAGATGCAGATTCAGAGAGTCACAAAGCCCGAAGTGCAGAAACACAAAGAAGCAGGGAGGAGCCAGGTGTCTCGAACGGAATGAGGCGCCAGGGCTGGAAAGGCGCAGTCACAGCTGATCAGCGCACAGCACTACTAATTAAGCAGGGAACTTCAGGATGTGGTGCTGGAGGAGGTTTTCATTCTCTCTCCTCTGAAGGTTGGTAGAAGGTTGGGAGGTGGGGGATCCTGCAGGAGAATGGAGCCCAGGCCCTTCAGAGGTGAAGGTGAGGACGGACAGGAGGAAGGAAGTGCAGAGGGAGGAGGGGAGGCTGAGACCAGCAGAGCTCACACCTTGCCTGCGCCATCACTGTGCCTGAGCCCTTGCAGGCATCACTCCCCACCATGACAGTGAGAGTGGCCATGTCCATGTCAGGGGACAGCACATGGGTTGATGGGGGCAGCTCTGGCACACAGTAGGTGCTCAGTAAACCTCAGCACCCACCAGTTCTGCCAAAGCCCACCAAACACTGTTGCATCCAACACAGACAGAACCAAGAATCAAAGAAGCTTCTGCATGAACTCTTGATCAGAGCAGGCTCCAGTCCCCAGCCCCACTCATCAGAGGCCCCAGCCAGGCCCAGAGCCCACCTCAGCCCTACTTCTGCCAACATAATTTGTATGTTTTTCGTGAGGGTTATTCCACCCACTACATAGAATAAATCTTTCAGGATGTGTAAATTACAACCTTTCTTGTAATTCCCCCGCCATGTGAAGAGAGATGCCTGTGTTTCAGCAAAGGTCACACATAAAGCTCACCGTGCTGGACGGGAAAGGAGGTGAGGGCTGGATTAAGGAGCAGATGCCATTTATTAGGGGAAATCACAGCTGTCTCCTTTCAAGGAGCACTGGCTCTGCCAGGGCTGCAAAGCCCAGATGACTGCACTGTCCTCCCCGCCACCTCCGAAATGCGTAATTTAGGAGCTCCCAGAGGCACTGCTTCTTACAGCAAGGGTGTGAGGTGTGTTTCCTGAGCGCTGCTTCCTCGGGCCCACCAGAGCCCTGCGGGGCAGGAGGATCATTACCCCTACTCAGGAATGGAGACAGGTAGAGTGAGAGCTTCAGGGACTCGCCCAGGGTCACACATAGCAGGAAGGGGTGGGCTGGGCTTTGAACCCAGGTGTCTCTGGCTCTAAGGCCCCTTCTCCTTGCCCCCCACTCTCCTGCTCCCTGAGAACACAGGAGGATTACACCAGGAAAGGTGAGCAGAGAAAATAGCCCAATCCAGGCAGACACGACCCAGGCTTTGGATTCAACCCACTCCTCTGCTTATTTGCATATATTTGCATGCCAAGGCTCCAGAGGCCTCAAGTATAGGCAATAAAATCGATTAATTAGTGCAGCCGACCAGTGGGCACTTAGCTGCAGGATGCCCTCAGATCTCTGTAACACACAGAATGGATTTTGGACAAGATCTGTCTCATTGCCTCTTGGTTCAGCAGAGACAGACCTGAACTGGGCCCAGCGTCTAGCACCGGCCCCAGCCTCTACCACACGCCCCTCTTGGTCAGATGTGAGACTCTCAAGGGAAAAGGATGACTTCATTTTCTGGAATAAAGAGTCTCTACTATTTTGTGTTCTCACACCATAATACCCCTCAATAAAACCAGGGCCTCTGCTCTCTGCAAACACAGCAGAGACAGAGCCTTCTCCCATCCAGAGCCCTGTGGATGCTCAGATAACTCCTGAAAGGAGTGAAAGGACAACCCTGGCAGAGTGAGGGAAGGTGATCTGGTCCAGGTCACGCGGACATGACTGAAAGCTGGCAGGTGTCCCTCTGATGGGCAGCTCTGGCACCTCCAGGGTCCACCCATTAGTGCACAGTCCCTGAGTGACCTGGGAGGAGGAGGTGGTGAGGCAGAGATCTGGAGGTCCTGGCCCATGAGATCCAAATGCTATAATGCCCTACCTAGATCCTCACAATTCCAGCACCTTTAGGTGCCGTCGG
Source organism: Aotus nancymaae (assembly GCF_030222135.1). Taxonomy (NCBI): domain Eukaryota; kingdom Metazoa; phylum Chordata; class Mammalia; order Primates; family Aotidae; genus Aotus; species Aotus nancymaae. The sequence goes on from NW_026988467.1 coordinate 27,246,324, forward strand.
AGTGATCACATGTTTTCTACCAGCCACGTTCAGAGCCCCTTCTGAGGCCTGGTCTGTCTGCCCACAAGCTGGGAAAGGGCCGAACAGTGGGGTTGATCATGCCCAGATGTGTGCGTGAATTAATGCATTGACAAGTGCAGGAACAAAGGAACTGATGCTGAATGAAGGTATTAACAAATGGTGTGAATGGGTAAGAGCATTCACAAATGCACCAAACAAATGACAGTGTGAACTACTGGATGGAAGGAAGCAAGTCTGCCTGAGCGAAAAAGCCCAGATCATACCAGACATATGCCCCTTATATTGCTTTATCAGAGAGGAAACGGGCACAGGGAAATTAGGAACTTGCCCAAGGTCACATAGCTGGTACAAGGCCTAGCTGAGATCCCAACCCCAGGGCCCACACTTCCAGCTCTGCCTTGGGCTGGTGCCAGAGCCAAGGCTCACAGAAGACTGAGCCTACCCACCCCACCCCCAACACACCCCCAGATGACATTCAAAACAAACTAATAAAATCCGGCTGGTACAGTCCAAATGGTGCTCAGTTTCATCATCATATCATTCCATCTTGTTGGCTGAGATTTTGCTGGAAGCAGATCATGCTTTTTCCAATGACTTTTCCAGTGGTTTCTAGCTTGCTCAACTTTCTGCGTCTATAGGGACTGGAGGGGTACCATGCAGGCTGGACAGGCTGCAGATGGCTTGCTGTAGGCAGGGCACCAAAAGGAGGGAATAAATGTCATTACCGGGGGGTGTCATGGCATACACTTTCCATAGCTGCTCAGCCCTCAGAAGTCATCGTTTTGGCCAGGAGAGAGTTTAATCTCTGCCTTGGTATCTACATTACTTGTTATACACTTGGCTCTTAAATGGGGGGTGGCAGCAGGTAAGGCCAGCAAGAGAGGGTGGAAATTCACATGGGGACAAATTTAGGCTCAGCATTCCCAGCTACATCTGCTCAAAAGTGAGACAGGTTGCGCTGACCGGGAATGAGCACCCCGTCCCTAGAAGTGTTTAAGTTCTTACAAGACAGTGAAGATAGGTCTTCCCAGCCTACAGGAGGGAGTTGGACTAAGGTTATTTTGAGATTCCAAGATTTCTATTTCAACTCGAAGTTTCTCTGAATGAGTCCATGTTAGAAGACTTTTGTAGTGTGATTCTTAAATTCTAAGATGCTGTGCGCCTGTGAGTTCATGAAGGCATCTGTGATCCGGTAATTCCAGGATTCTGTATAAAGACAAGATGCTTAGACCCGGCAATTCAAAGATTGTACAAAAAAACATCTTTGAGTGTATGAAAGATGGTCTAATTCCAAGATTCTGTGCCTCTCAGATGCTATGGATGGTACTGAGATATCCGAAAATGCCCTAACTCTGACAGAAGTGAAGGTTGGAAGATCCAGTATCTTTAGAAGAAGGTGATTTGGCTGTTTATCTCCAGGAACTTCAGCATTGAAGGGGTCCCTGGAAGTTCTTGATTCCATTCTCCCCGCTCTTCCTCGTCGGACTCAACCTGGTGTCTCCTAGCAAGAACTCAGAGTCCTCAAGTTTCAAGGAAACAGCCAAGAAGTCCTCACCTCCACCTGAGCCTGGCCCACCTGCCAGCAGAGATGGGCCCTCCGGGAAGGCCTTGGTCCTTGACGCTACTCTACAAACTGCTTTTTGGATTCTCCCAGATCTCCCCCCCAGACCCTCCCCCATCCTGGAGAAAGAGGGCTAGGACACCTCTTGGCTTCTCTCCTCCATCCTCCCCAGGCCCCAAACCCAGGGCAGTGAGTATGAACCACATCTCTGCTGCCACTGGGATCTTCTCAATGGGGGTGTCACCTGTGATGGTAATGTCATTCCAGGGACTGCTGCATCCAACTCCACATATTGAATGGGTTAAATTGGTCTTGAAGCCCCAGGTAGCAAAACTTCTTAGAAAAAAAATTCTGTGGTCTCAGCTGAACACATTCAGGGTTTTTTCCTCTAGTATTAATTATGAGGATGATAGGGACACAGCCTTTGCACAGGGGAATTTTTCTAGTGTTTTTCACTCAGGATAAACAGCTTCAGGAGCGAGAAACAGCAGCCCCCTGTCATTTCACATCTGTTTATTCTTCTGATGGGCTCACCCTGCCCCGCTGTGGAGGTCTTCTCCCCTATTTCCCCATTTAATTGGTTGTATTCTCAGTGGGCCCTGAGCAACGGCTGTCCTGCCAGGGTCAGCTCAGGTTTCTCGGGAAAGGAATTTGATTCTGGACAGGAGAGAAATGGGAGAATAGGCAGGGAGGAGCTGGAATCCTAAAAGACGCCGGATCCACACTGAGTCCCCCAGGTTATCTGAAGAACAACCCCCAACCCTGCCCACCCCAACCCTAACCTCAGCCGCTCCTGAGCAGGCAGCCTGGGGTCCCAGGGCCTCAGGGACCTCAGCTGTCTTGTTCATTGCTAACTAGCCACGGACTAACCCGGAGCTCCTATTCTCGCCAATGTAGAGCTACTTAAAAAGAAGCCACAACCAGCCCCAAGCTGGAGTCTCTGGCAGCCTGGTGGGAGCTGTTTGGGACAGGGGCTCTTCTCAGAGAGCTGGATTCACTGCCAGATTCAGGCATTGAGTGACACCTTCAGGAAACCAGGTGGGACTGAGCCAGCAACAGCATGACTCACTGTGGGAGGACTGAGGAAGGGACTTCCTGAGGCCTGAGCCATGAACAGATCTTCCAGGACACAGCTGGGCCCAGAGACAGCCGGTTCACAGCCACCAGGGGCTCACTTGGCCACCCAGGAAAAGGCAGCCAGGGGTCCCATGGGCCCACCCCTAGACTACAGTCACACTCTCCTCCACCACCCAGCAGCCCCCTGAAACACACTCAGCCCCACTCACCCACCCAGCCCAGCAGGCCTGCCAGGAGAGTGGCAGCAAGTCCTGGGCTGTGCTTCCAGCCTGGAGGAGAGGAACGGGGTGACTGCAGGTGAACTCCTCCACAGCCCTGGATGCAGAGGCCTGAGTATGGAAGGAGAAGGGGAGCCTCTCGGGGTCAGGGCGAGGGCACCCACCAATCCTGCAGCCCCAGGGCCTGGCCCACCAGACCTCTCTCCAAGTGGCTTCCCTGGCTGTCTCTGGCCAGACTTGAAAGGAGGGAAGTCCCTCACCCACCCTGAGCCAAGGTGGGACAGGCCTTTGGCTCAAGGCCCAGAGAGCAGCCCACAGCCTCAGTGTGGGGAGACACTTGTGTGGCCAGGAGCTCAGGGGACAGATGAGAACGTGCAGCCTCATCACCCTCTGGCCTGTTTTCCACTTCCCCGCCCTGAGACAAGGTGGCTGCTATAGTAACTGCACAGATGCGGTGACACAGGCAGCTCCCAGCACAGCCGAGGGGGCATCTCAGACCCCAGAGCCTGCAGGGTCCCAGGGGGGCTCAGAGAAAGAAACTAGGGCCTTGAGGGCCTGAGGGAGGGGTGTCCTGGGAGAGAAGGAGGAGAGGAGGGAGAGAGGGAGGGAGGTTGGGTTTTGAGCCCCCACTCCCCACCAGACCCTGTAACAGGCACTCCACACACTCTGTCTTATGTAACCCTCTCAACAGCCCTAGAAACTTCTGTTAATGTCCCTATTTTTCAGATGAGAAAACCGAGTGCCTGGGGTGACGTGGCATGCCGAAGTCTCTAGCTGTTCAGTGGCAAAGCCAGGATTCCCACCCAGGCCTGTCCAGCTCCAAAGGACACGACTTCCCTTATGCTTCAATCAACAAAGACATGAAATAACCAAGAGTTACAGGCTCCATCAGGCACAGACAGACTACGGGGCTCAGGGCCATGGGTGAATTTGCAGAAGGGCTCTGGACTGAGAGTGGGGAAACTGAGGCTCAAACCATGGTGTTGCACTTCCTAGATGCATGGCCTTGGCCATCTCTCAGCCTCAATTTCGTATCTGTACAATGAGAGGTATGATCCCATCTGTGGGGTGGCGTGAGGGTTAAAATGAGACCTGTGTGCCTGGTATACAGTGGGCCATCAACAAACGTGAGCGGAGGCAGGATCTGAGGCTGTGCTGGGCTCTGAGCTCTCTGCTGTGACCCCTTCCTCACCTGGGGATTTCCTGCTTCCCGACTCCTGGCTGCTTTGTGCATCTAGCCATCCGTCTGTCCATCCATCCATCCATCCCTCCATGTATCCATCCCTCCATCTATCCCTTCATCCATCCATCTATCCATCTATCCTTCCATCCATCCATCCATCCCTCCATTCACATATCTTTCCCTCTAACATCCATCCTTCCATCATCCCTCCATCCATCCCTTCATCTATCCATCCATCCATCCATCCATCTATCCTTCCATCCATCCATCCCTTTATCCACCTATCCACCCATCCCTCCATTCACATATCCATCCATCTATCCATCTATCCTTCCATCATCCCTTCATCCATCCCTCCATCCATCCATCTATCCATACATCCTTCCATACATCCATACATCCATCCTCCATCCACCTATCCATCCCTCCATCACCTATCCATCCATCCCTCCATCCACCTATGCAGCTATCCCTCTATCCACCTATCCATCATCCCTTCATCCACATATCCATCCATCCTTCTATCCTTCTATCCACCCATCCTTCCATCATCCCTCCATTCATCCCTTCATCCATCCATCTATCCACATCCTCCCACCCATCCATCCATGCCTCCACCACCTATGCATCCATTCCTCCATCCACCTATCCATCCATCCCTCCATCCACATATCCATCCATTCCTCCATCCACATATCTATCCATCCATCCCTCTATCTATCGATCCATCCATCAGTCCATCCATCTTCTTGTTGATTTCTTCAGCATCAACCTAGAACTACTGAGCCCTGGAAGGGGACACCAGGAGCAACAAGACACTGTTGCTGACATCCAAAGACCCTTTCTGCCTAGCAACAGGCAGAGGGATGACTGGAGTTCAGGCCTGAACAGAGGTCTGAGGAAGTTGGTGGTCCCTCCATCTGTCACCCACTTTATTTCCCTTCTGGTGGAGTCCTGGGGGAGGCACAGGGAGGGCACGAACCTGAAGAGGAAGTCAGGAAGGGCTGCAAGAGAGAGTGGCTAAGTTCATCTCCAGCCTCAACAGCCCAGGAAGGGCATTCCAGGCACAGCACGTACAGAGGAATGGAAGTGCAGAAGAGCCTGGCTGATCTGAGGAAGAGCAGGCAGCTCAGCATGGATGGACCCAGGCGCAGCATGTAGGGAAGTGGGTGGAGACAGCAGGGAGAGGACACAGCCTGAAAGAACCAGGGTCAGGCTGAGAAGCCTTGAGTTCCAGGCCAAGGAGGTTGAAACTTGATCCAACAGAAAGTTAGGAGCCACAGAAGGTTCTTGAGCTGGGGCATGACAGGATAAAATTCACATATTTGAGAGCACTCTCTGGCAGCAGTGAGCAGTTTCAGGGGAAGAGTTTCAGGGGAAATAGGAGCAAGGGGGTCTGCTGGGAAGCTGGTGCACAGCCCAGCCCCAGAACTTTAGGGCGGTCTTCTCATGGCAGGTTTCCTGGTACCACTCCACCTGCACCTACATGGACACCCACAGAGTTCAATAACTTAGGCTCAAGCATCAGGTGGGGGCCTGGCTGGACAATGGCCCAGGATCAGTCCAGCTAGAGCTCAGCCCCTGACCCAACACACAGATGCACACCTCACATCCCCACAGCAGCCCAGGGGATTCCTGGAGTCACTCCTGGGCTGCCGTCAGCCCCAGAGGCCTCATCACGAGGACACACGCTCTTCCTCCCACTTGGCAGGTCCCCAAGGGGACGATTTAGCCTCTCTCCTCCTCCCTAAGTTTCCCTCCCCATCTCCTGTCTTTCTCAGCTGGTGACATGATTTCCTGGTGCCCAGAGAAAATCCAAGTCTCAGAGTAAGAACTTGCTAGATTTCTTGACGACAAATATGCAAGCTCCTGGCCCCCACAAGTCCTTTCCTTCCTCCTTCTGAAGATGGAGACTGTCCCCTCCTGCTGTCTGGGGCCCCAGCCTGCTCTGACTGACCCCGCCTACCCACTGCCTGGATCTGTCCATGGTGGGGAGGGCATGTTTAATCTCTTCACCTGTCTGTACTCATCCCTGTCTCTAAGCCCCTTCCTTCCCTTCAGCATATTCAGGTCTGTCACCCCACACCAACTCCGAACCTGACATCTCCCCCAGCTGTCACCCTCTCACTTTCTCGCTTTTCCTTCACTGCCCAACTTCCTGAGCCTGCCGTCCTTCCTGGCTGGTCTCACACACACACTCTGCCCACCTCGGTCCCCATGCTGTCCCCAAGACGCTGCTCTGGTGAGGCCGCGCTGACCTCCTGGAAGGACCGGGCAGTGGGCACCCTTGGCCCATGCTTAGGCCCTGGGCAACCCTCAGCCTGTGCCTGCTCCTCCTCTTCTCTCCTCTTGGTCCCTGGGACCCCGTCCTCATTTTAATCTTATCCCCCTGGCCACTCCTCAGGCTCCCTTGCTGGTCTTTCTTCCTGTCCCAGAAGTGTAGGGGTCACGAGGCTCTGTTCCAGGCCCTCTCCCCTGATCTTCCTCTCAACTCCTCCCCCTGGGGACTCATCACTCCCTGCAGCTTCAGTCATCTATATATTTGCCAATCACCCCAAACCTTCACCTGCAGCTCAGGACCTGCCTCACCTGCCCCACCTGCCCCCAAACACCCAGAGGGCCTCCACGTATACAGCCACATCTAGCATCTCCCCCAACCCCAAACCTGCTTCTTTCTCTACATGAGGGCTTTAATGAGGGTCCCCCAAGCAGCCAGTCACCCAAGTCAGAAACCTGGGAGCCCCCCTCCACTTTCCCATCACTCAACACTGAGGCGAAGACTGAAACCCCCAAATATCTCCAAACTGCCCATTTCTCCCAGCCCTGCAGCCACTATCCTACTCAGAGCCCCATGGCCTCCTGCCTGCATTGCAGCCTCCACCTCGGGACTGACTCCTTCCCTGTCTCAGTCTTGTCCACACCCACATGGTGACCGGAGGGACCTTCAGACCCAAATCTGCTCATATGCTTCCCCACTCATATCCTACATGCAACTGTCACACTTAGGATGTCACCTCCCCCTCCACCCCAACTCTACCCCAATCTGAGCAGCTGCATCACTGATCTTCAGGCCCATCTCACCAACCCATCTCAGCACCTCCCAGGTAAGGCTAAGCCTCCGCTTAGACAGACCCCCAACACCCCCTTCATCTGGGGCATCTAAGCCAGCACCAGCAAGACCAGGAAGAATTCTCTTCACCCGCAAACTCCTCCTGGTCTTGCCAGTACTGGCTCAGATGCCCCTTCCTCCAGCTAGGTTTCCCTGATTTTTTCCAGGGGTATCCCCAGTAGCCTGTGCTCCCCTCCACAGCCATCCTTACACCTCATGGTGACATGTGATCAACACCAGTTTCTCTGCTCAACTAAAGCATCATGCTGGCAAAAACTTTGGGTGTCTTGTTCAGCTCCACCATAAAGGCACATAGTAGATGCTCAGTTGCCATTTAGTGGGTGGATGGATGGATGGATGGATGATGGATAAATGGATGGAGGGATGATAAATAGATGGATGGATGAATTGATGGTGGATGATGAATGATGGATGGATGATGGATGGTGGATAGATGGGTAGATGACGAATGATGGATAGATGATGGATGATGGATGATGGATGGATGAATTGATGGATGGATAATGGATGATAAATGGATATGGATGGGAGGGTGGATGATGGATGATGGATGGTGGATAGATGGGTGAATGATGGATGATGGATGATGGATGGAGGGATGATGGATGGATGGATGAATTGATGGTGGATGATGGATGATGGATGGATGATGGATGGTGGATAGATGAGTGGATGATGAATGATGGATAGATGATGGATGATGGATGATGGATGGATGAATTGATGGATGGATAATGGATGATAAATGGATATGGATGGGAGGGTGGATGATGGATGATGGATGGATGATGGATGGTGGATGATGGATGGATGAATTGATGGATAGATAATGGATGATAAATGGATATGGATGGGAGGATGGATAATGGATGGATGAATGTGACTTACCAGATGTTCTGTTAATATTTGTTGATTTAAATTTACATTTCAGTGCTACTTAGCTGGCGTCTTGTGAGTAGACATGTTGGAGAGCCTCAGGGTATCTAAGAACCTTGTAAATAATGATGATTAGCATGGGTAGGATGAAATTTTGGCTTAATTGTCAGACTACATATCTGAAAATCAGAGCAGGTACAGATCACCCAGAGATTATACCAAACCTGTCCTCACCAGACCAACAGATCTTTCCCCCATGGAGGACAAAATCTCAGAGAAAAAAGCCCTGCAGCAATCCAGGGACTTGGCCTGCCTCTCCTTGGTCACCCCTATGAAGTCAGCCTTGTGGTGTCAGCCTACAATCAAGGACATGGTGGCTCCAAGAAGCTGTGTCATCACCCAGTGGGTGGCCGAGTGGGTCCCACACCAAGGCCTGCCTGGCCCTGGGCTATGAAGTTTGAGGAAGAGGGCCCTGATGGGGACGGCCCTCATGGAGCTCTGCTGGGGATTGGGGTGACAAGTTCTTGGCCCCTTCCCCTCTGAAAGCCATCAGTCACCTCACCCAGAATAAAGCCCCTAGGATGACAGTGGTGCCAGTGCTGATGACAATCATAACAATCACACCAACCTCCGCTGCCCTGGCTGGGCTGACCCTGTGCCAAGCTCCTGCCAGCACGCCACCCTCCTCATCTCATCAACCCTCGCCACAACCCTGCGAGCTGCTTACTGCTCACCGCATATCACAGATGAGGAAACTGAGGCCCACAGAGGTGCAGCGACCTGCCCAAGGCCTCTCAGTCCCAGGCAGAGCCAGGCTGGCCCCAGGTAACTGACTCTGGGGCTCAGAGGCCTCATCCGCGCCCCTCACACTTGAGCAGCTTCTCTGACACTTTCATGATTTTTGCTGTCCCCTCCCCTTGCACAATGTTGACTCAATCATTCCTTTAATCCAACTTGAAATAGGCCCTGTCTTCCATTTGTCTCACTCTGAGCAATGATATCCATGAAATCAAGGCTTCAATGCGCTAATTGCTGATGGGTTTTTTCCTGATACTATTAAAATACACACATGACTGGGAAAGTAGGAAATATAAAATGTTGGTGCACACACAACCCATGGTCACCTCGTATCACAGTGAGTACACCCCATTCCCTGAGCCGCTCCAGCTGCTGTTGGAGAGGCGGCAAGACCAGGTAGGAGGCAGCATCCCAAGTGGACATGGCCCGGCCTCTCCTAGCCCAGCCCAGCCCAGCCCAACCCAGCCCAGGGCAGGGCCAGTTCTTCTCCCTCCTAGGGAGGCCCCACCCATGCCTGCTGCTCCCAGCCTGGGCAAAGGAAACTCTGTGGCAGCTGGAGGTGGCTCAGCTGACCATGGGCCCTATGCGGGAAGGCCCATTGCCGGAGGGATCAAGGGCTGTGCTGGACCCAGGAGCCCCTGAGAATGGACTGCACATTGGGGTGCTCTCCACATGCACTCCCCAATACTCCCAACTCCTGGAAAAAGCCCCTGGCATGGGACAGAATTCTCACTTTGCACCTCTCACAGGAGAGTGGCTGAAAGGCACTTGCAGTCCTCAGGCGAAGGAATCCTGCCAGGAACGAAGTCAGGAAACTGCAAGGGAAAATCTGATACCAAGAAGAGAGGAAAATCCTTCTCAAATTGTGGCGACCTGCCCAAGCAGCAGCTGTGCCAGCCATGGGGGAAGGAGGATGGCAGACAGACAGGCCTCCAGGCAGGAGTGGAGGCTGCTGGGCTGGGAAAGGGGTCTGTTCCAGCCTGTTCTGTAGCTGGGACTTGGCCACACGGCAGCAGGCCCAGAGATGAAGCCGGCAGGGGCAAGACCCCAGCCCATGAACCAGAGGTGCCCCAAAAAGCACCTGGCACAAGAAAGGAAGACCCAGGAGCCATGTGGGGTGGACAGGCCTGGGTCCTAGCACCAGGGCCAACCTGCTGCTGCAGGTTCCTCTGTCCTGTCAGCCTCACTTTCCCCCTCCGTGATCCTGGGGTAGGCCCGAAACCAGCCCAGTTGTCTGTTAGAACTGAGGTTTTTGGTTTCTTTTGAAGAGACATAGAATTGACCCTCCCAGTCTTAAAACTCGAGAATGTTACAATTGTTTTAGTAAAGTTCCTTTCTCAGGAAACCAACCATCAGGAACCCCAGATAGTATCGAGGAGTTGAAACTCACCCGATCACTGCATCCGGACAACGAGATGCCAGACCCCTCACCCATCATCCTGGCCTCAGTGACCGCCTGCTTCCCGTTGACCAATTTCCCTTCCTTACCCTCCCTAATTCTTATTTCCCTGCATGTAGGTACATTTCTTCCCTGCTATAGAAACCCCCGATCTTAGTTGGTCGCAGATGGATTTGAGACTAATCTCTCATCTCCTGGGCTACAGCACCCAATTAAAGCCGCCTTCTCTGACGGTAGTCGTTGTCTCAGTGATTGACTTTCTGTGCAGCAAATGGCAGGACCTAGACCGCAGGCATTTCAGAAACAGCCCTACCTCCCATGGTAGGTGTGAGGAATAACGCAAGTTAGCCTTTTTCTTGGAACAATGCTTGGCTCATCATAAGCACTAAAATGTGTTAGCTTTTATAAATTTATATTTACTAGTTATGAAATATAAAATAGCAAAAGCATACTATTAAATAACAACATACGTATTTTGTGTGTGTATATATATATACATATATATATATATATTTTTTTTTTTTTTTAGATGGAGTCTCGCTCTGTCACCCAGGCTGGAGTGCAGTGTCACAGTCTCAGTTCACTATAAACTCTGCCTCTCAGGTTCAAGTGATTATCCTGCCTGTTTCTTTTTTTTCTGAGATAGAGTTTCTCTCTTTGTTGCCCAAGGAGTGCTGGAGTGCAGTGGTACAATCTCAACTCACTGCAACCTCCACCTCCCGGGCTCAAGTGGTTCTCCTGTCTCAGCCTCCCAAGTAGCTGGGATTACCGGTGCCTGCCATGACACCCGGCTAATTTTTGTATTTTTAGTAGAGATGGGGTTTTACCATGTTGGCCAGGCTGGTCTCGATCTCCTGACCTCAGGTGATCCACCCACCTCGGCTTCCCAAAGTGCTGGGATTACAGGCGTGAGCCACCACACCCGGCTTTATTTCTTTATTCTATAATATACAAGTTTACACATAAGTATATACACTTATGTAGTCTCTGCTGTGTAGATACTATACTATAAATAACCACTTATAAATTATTTACTATTACTACCACAGAAGGGAAAGCAGGGAGAGCAGGTTCATGCTTTCGCTCATTCACTCACTGTGTATCTTTATCAAGCCCCTGGGGAGCAGAGCTGCCTCAACTGAGGAGAGGCTGAGTGCGACTCAGTGAACACCGGCTGGCGGAGTTCCCACAGCAGGTGCTGGAGTGCCAGGCTCAGTCCGCGTGGACAAAATGCCTTCTGAGTGCCTGACACAGCCAGCTATGCTGTCAGTGGAACAGAGCTCAGAGAGGCGCAGGGACTTGCCGAGGTCACTCGGGGCCTGAGTTTGGAGCCACATGTCACACCCAGGTCTGGGCACTGTCCCGTGGAGACTCCTTAAATCAGGGTTCCTGGGACTCTGCATTTGAAAGCCTCCTCGGGACAGCAGTCTGCACTGGGGAAACAGAGGGAACTCCAGTTGCAGAGAATAGGTGAGGGGAACTTCAACCTCCCCACCGAGTTTCCAAAATTCAAGCCCCCAGCGTGGAGCCAGGAGCTCTGCCCAGTCCCATGGATGGCCCAGCTTGCTGACCACACAGTGAAAATCAGGCCCCATGTCCTGTGCTGAATAAGCCCCTCTGCCCCTTGAGTGCCCCCACCCCAGCCCAGCTGTTCTCCCATCCCTGGTTTGGGTGCTGGCACATGCCCCCTGCCACCCACCCTCATATCACTCTCTAGACACTCCCTGTACTTTCCCCCTGACTCCCCCGACCGCAGACTCCCCATCACCCTCACCACCCTCACGGGACAGGGCAGCTGCTTGCACCTCACAAGGAGGGGGAAGGAGAGAGCCACGTGAGACACCCCACACCCTGGTGGGGTGATGGGAAGGGAGACACTTTGACCTGGTGTAGGTTTTCCATGTGGGAGGAAAGGCAGCTCTGAATTTGGAGGAGAGGCTCCTCCTCCTTGAAACCCTGGTGTGAACCTGTGACCTGAGCCTCGAGCCTGCACGCAGACCCTGCGCTGCTGTCGCCACAAAGGTGCAGCTTCGTCTTGACCAGCAAGGGCGCCCAGCCCATGCTCTGCACTTTGCACCCGTCCCCTCAGTTCACAGTCTCACCTTAGTGAGGGGGATCATTCTCCCCATCTCCCAGAGGAGCAAACTGAGCCCCAGAGCTGCAGTCACGTGGCCATGGCCACAGGACACTCCAGGGACAGAGCCCACCATGCCAGGGATGGCAGAGTTGGTGGTCTCTCCAAGGTGCCTGTGGTGGGCCCCCTTCAACACCTCTGTTTGGTGTCTCTAGTATCCCCCTCCCCCACCAGGCTGCAGCTATTTTTGGCTTGAAGACACTTAAATTCTGATTTGGGGACAAAGGACTCAGCAGTTTGCCCATAGGAACGAGGGAGGGTAGGAAACAGGAAGATACCTCCTTAGGGTGCTCCTGCCTGGCCCCCACTGCACCCCAATGTTCAGATCTGAGCGGCCAACCCCTGCTCCAGCAAAGCCTCTGGACAGGCCCCATCCAGGACATCAGAGTGAGGGATGGGATAGCAAGGCCAGGCTGCAGTTGGGGGTTACAACCATCTTCATGAGAGAAGTCGCCAGCCCCTCAGGGGCTTTGGGAGGGAGGTTGGGAAGGAGGGGATTAAAGAGAGTAAGTGCGACAGGTGCCACAGTGACAGGGACTAGCCCAGCTCTCAGTGACCAAACCCGAACCCCATCCCCTCTCAGGGCCTGGTCACCCCATTCCTGGGCCAATGGTGCCATCCTATGGCCAGATTCCTCCCTAGCAGCCTCAAAGCCAGCCATTCCGGCCCCATTCAAATCACATCGTTCCACTGCAGTCATCATTTCACTACGTATATCAAAACACCACGCTGTACACCTTCAATGTAGACCAGACAAAATAAAGAATAAGTAAATTTTTTAAAAATTTTTTTCAATCCATAATTCCAAGGTCCAAGGCAGTCCCTGAGATGATGTTACTCCACGTCAGAAGCCCATTTCACAGATGGGCAAACGGGCTCAGAAAGCATCAGCCAAGGTGCAGCAAAGGGTGAACGGGGACAGCAGGAACTTCAGAGTCCAACAGCCTCGGCCTCAAAGCCCGGCTTCTCTGCGGCATGACTCAGGTGAGTCTCTTCCTGTCTCCAAGCCTACGTGCCTTCTGTAAAATGGGGCTGATAACCATACTGACTTCACCTGGTGCTTGTGAACTGTTAAGTAGAACGCAAGCCTTTGCCATCATGATTGTGAAGGGAGGTCCACCTGTCTGACTCCAGGCCTCACCCCGCACCGCGCACGAGATTAGAATCAAGTCTGAAACCACAGGCCTGCGCCATGTTCACACTGGACTCCCCCAGGACGAAGGCCAGGGCACCCACCCCACCCGTCCCCCAGTATAGCCTCATTTTATGTTCTTCAGCACTTCTGTGTCTGCAGCGCCCCCACACTTCATTTGCCCCCTCCTTCGTAGTCAGGCTCCTGTGAGAAAGTAGAGCTGTGATTGCAGAAACAGACACCCTGCTCATGGCTGGGGCCCTGGGGCCTGAGCAGGTGCCGGGCACAAAGCGGGTACTCAGTAAATCACTGCTGGATGAGTAAAGCAGTCCCCCTCACATGCAATTATGCCGTTATTCCTTTTTAACATCATATCCACTTGTCAATGCGCAGCTGCATTAGGTCAGCTCAGTGAGCGCTGTGGCTGAGAGCACCTGACTCAGGAGTCTGTGAGATCAGTTTAGTCCCAGCTCTATGGCTGACTAGAAGGGGCACAGTGACATGCTACTGAAACCTTCCATGCCTCAGTGTCCCCATCTGTAAAATGGAATTATAAAGAGTAAGCCCTTCATAGGATTACAGTGAGAATTAACCAAATCAAGGTCTAGTCCATGAAAAGTGCCCAAAGCGGTGTCTGGCACATAGTAGGTGTTCAATAAACACTGGCCCCTTATTACTGGTAGCTGCTTTTGGCCTTGACATGTCCAACTCTTTCCAGGGTCTTCCCCTGTTTGTGTCTCATCCTGGCCCTGGCCCTCTAGTCCTTCCCCCATCATAATCACAGAGCAGGAGGCACTCACTGCAGAAGACGAAGTTCAGCCTCTGAAGCCCAACCATCCTCTGTTCAAATCCCATTTGAGCAGCTTCTTGCTGTGCAGTTTGGGACAATTTATCTGACCTCTCAGAACTTGTTACTCCTCAGTGAGCAAGAACAGCGATGTGCACCCAGCACAATATTTGCCATCAATAAAGGGAGGCTGTCATTTTATTACCATCATTGCTCAGGTGTTCCAGTCCCATCTGTTGTGTTAAATAGACTGGAAGCCTCTTGAGATCGGGGATATTATCTAGTTGATCACTGTCTCCCTGTCGTCGGCACCTGGCTTGTGCCCTGAACACAGCAGGTTCTCAGGAAGCATTTGGAGAATTCAAAAACCACCCAAGGTTTCTCAATCTGACTTCCATGGCAAAGCCTGGGATTCTTGGAGCACAATAGGGTGAGCAAGACCCAAGTGGAGAGATATCTACACACCCCCTACCCTGGTCCTCACCCTGTTTCACAGCCTAGAAAGTGCCACCCTTTCAGGACCTCCATCCCTGGGAGTTCTATCTTCCACAAGTGACTTTAGCTCTCTGTGCCCGTCTCTCCATCTCCACAATGGGAGTATTGATGGCAACCTCATATAGTTCTACATTTCTAGAATGCGGCCTCTGTGAGATCACAGTGAGAAGTGAGATGGAGGTATGCAGCGGCCAGACCATACAGCACCTAAGGTGTCAGGCTAAGTTTGAATTGTATCTAGGAGGCAGTAGGGAGCCAAAGAAGGTTCTTGAGCAGAGGTGTGACCTCATCAGCTGGGCACTGTAGGATCATCACACTGGTCTCAGTGTGCAGAATGGACTAAAGAACAAGAGCCCAAAGGCACGAAGGCCAGTTAACCAGTGATGGCCCCAACCTGTGGAGAAAGGAATAGGACCCCCTTTCACCATAGTGAGCCTGGACTTCAGAGAGGTCGGTGTTTTGGAAAAAGCCCTGATTTGGGAGGCAGAGATTTCAAGGTTTAAATCTCAGCCCAGCGGCTTTCTGTCCATGTGACACTTTACATCTGGTAGCCCTGGTGTCCCCGTCTGTGAAACAAGTTTATTAAAAGGATCACTGAGAAGTTCGAACTGAAAATTGTGTATATATCACCCGGCACACAGTGATCATCCAAAAACAGTAACTCAGTAGGTGACCCAAACTTGATTCTGATCCCAAATACTCCAAGGCTGCCACACCCCAATGAGCAGAGTGGTCCCCTCGCCTTGTCAACATACCTTGATGCAAACCAGGGTTGAGTAGCAGGACACCCCCACCCCCTGCCAGCCTCACAGGTGGCTCTGAAGAGGATACAGGCCCAGCCTCAGGTATCAGGAAGCCCTGAGCAGCTCCTGTCTTCTCCTGGATTGATTGCATTCACATCTGGAACAGATGGGGCATTAGAACTCTCCACCCCCACCCCCACCCCCTTTTTTCAAAGATCACTGGTCCAAGAGAAAACCTCGTAATTAAAAGAGGAGAAGTGCAAAACAATCCCCTTAGCAGAATTCACCATCTTCTCTCCTTTGTAAATCCATTAATGAACCGTAATTACAAAGACAAACCCATTATTGAAACCTGGTAACCAATGCACTAAGGGGCCAAGAGACTCCCATTGTAGCCCAAGGCCTGAGGAAAGAAAAGAACAATCCTAATTAGTTTAGTCCTGTTTATTTATACAAAATTCAAAAAAGAACAAAATTGTAGGTTACGAAGTAACATGCCATCTGTCAGTAGACCACAGCTGCCCTGGGGAGATGCCGGTTTTCTTTCTTTGTGGGATTCATTTACAACCTTCTGTAAATCAGACCTAGAGCAGAGAGAGACGTGGGAAGTCCATGGACAGGATGGATTTCATGAGGACCTGGGGTAGCCGTGGGGAGAACACTGATGAGTTAAGGGCAAGAGTTTGGGTTGGAAAGACCCCAAGAAGCTGGTCCCTGCCTTCCTCGGAGCCTGGTGACAAGGTCCTGCCAGCTACGCCACCCACCGGGCAGGGAAGAATGAGGTCCTATTTCCGGACAGAGCTTCCACCCCATCTCTCACTCCACTCATCAGGGACATCTGCTGCTTCTGCCCACCAGCTCCCAGGCCATGGCATCGGCTAACGACCCCCTCCTCCTCCTTGGGGAAACACTGCTGAGCCTCTTCTGTCCACATTAGCTCACCTGCCTCTCCCTCGCCCCACCTGTGTGGGGAGGAGAGGGGGTGGATAATCTCAGAAGAAAGGAAGGATGGGCTGAGTAATTACTTCTTGGGTGGCTGTGACAAGGAACCTCCTTGAACAGCGGAAAAACTCCTATCCCAGGGACGGGCACAGAGAAAGGGCTTGGTGAACCGCGCAGGAGGTGGAGTGAGGTCATGGGGGCGAGCGTGGCTATGTCCCGGTTAAGTCACTCTGCTGTCGTTGTGCTGTTGTGCTGATGTGGCTCTCGGGTACTGTTGGTGTTGTTATTCTGCCTCTTTGAACTGCCTCTGCGGAAGATCTTTCGGTGTGGTATGAGCTTCTTGTAAAAGCCTTTTAGACATGCTCTCAAGTGTGAAACTAGTAGTAACACTAAAAATGCTCTATTAAACAAGAGTGGGTTCACAAAATCACCAAAGCTCTCCTTCTGAGAGGCCAGAGATAGAGATTCCGGAGGGGCACCGGTCCAGAGGGGCCTGGGAGAGGTGGCTGAGATCTCCCGGTATGACCTGCCGACTCCAAGTAGGGCTGGAGGGGCCGGGAGTCTTTCCTTTGTGCAGTTTCTGAGGTGGGGCTGCTGCCGTCTGTGTTGAGGGTTTTGGGTTGAGGGTGAAGCCACCAATAGACAGGAAACAAACAGAACTCCAACAGGGCATGCTAGGGCGGGAGTGGAGAGGCACCTAGGGCAGCCCAGGCCCAGGCTGGAGCCCTTCCCATCATCTCACTCACACTCTCACCCCATGGCTCCCAGGTACCAAGAGGAGGCACAAACCCCTGGTACAACCTAAACCCACGCTCTTTTCCTCTAGCTGGGGTGGGGTGACATGAGCACACTGCTCAACTCTAAGTCCCTTGTGGGCAGGGACTATGTCTGTCTCATACGCCACCATCCGCTCCACTGCTCTGTAAGTATGCAGTACCTGAATGAATGAGTGAATGAATGAATGAATGAACAAATGAGTCCTATCTGGTGTCATTGCCCTTTTTCCCTGATGCCTTTTTCTTTTGATGTTCTTTGGTCCTAGATTCAAGTCCTGTCTCTCCAACTGACCCACTGCTGAGCAAGTCATTTCATCTTTCAGACTCTCAGCTTTCCCATTTGTAATGGGGATGATTTGAGCCTTTTCTGGGTAGGGTTACTGGGAAGTGAAATGAATTTGTAACTGAAAAGTCAGGACAAACATCACCTGGTTTTGGTGTGGTCGCTGTCATCACCATCACCATCACTGTTGCCATCCTTCCAACCATCCCCTCCCACAGCATCTTCATCCATCCTTTTCCCTGGTCCGCAAATAACCACACTGCCTCTAGCCCCATTCAGTGCTTAAGTTAAATCACATTTCATTGTTTCTCATCAGAGAATAGAGAAATCAGTAAAGAAATTCACAGCACTCAGAGTCAACAAAGGGTTAACTAAAAAAAATGGGAATATATTAAGCTTTTGATTGGAAAAAATGCAAACGCAGCACCTCTCACACTCACCCCTGCATTTTCACTCTCACACTCACATTCTGGCTTCCGGACTCATGCCCACCCTCAGGCACACACGCACATGCACACACAGGTGCTCCCAGATGCCATCACACACTCCCAATAGGCACACCCAGACACACCCCCTCCCATTCCCAGGCTGGCCTCCCTCACTAAAATGGCAAAGCTGCAGGGAAGCTACAGGGGACACGCACAGGACGCTTGGAGCCACACTTGAGGTGAGGAGATGGAGAGGCTGCAGTGGCAACAGGCAGCCTCAGACAACTGTGTTCTCCAGGATGGCCAGCCGCTTACTCACAGCTTCCAGTGGACTCAGAGTTAAGGAGAGGTGCGTGCTGGCCAGAGCAGGGCAGGGATGGGTGTGGCCCTGCACTCAGGCCCCTGCTTCCTGTTACCTTGCGACACCCCACTACAGCATGCGGTCTCCCCTCTGTCAGAACTTACCCATCCACTGTCCTCAGAACGGTGCTTTCCAAAAAACGCAGCCAGTCACTGAGCCCTGAGTGCCCAGCCCTGCTCAGTTGCAGGTTTAGCCCTGCTGGGTCCCCCACCAGGTCCTGGCTGAGCCAAGGGAACCACCTGGGGCTCAGCCCCACCTCTGAGTGTGTACTGGGGTCAGGCACATCACCATGAGCCTGAAAAATGGGGCATCCACAGGTTCCATGTTCTTCAGAGCGTGTCCAGGACTCTGGTGTGTGTCCAGTCCCTAGATCTTGGCTTCTGCCCCAATTTCTCTGTTTACCTTCTAGGAGTCTCTGCTTTTGACAGGGTCTGCCCTCAAGTTGGTTTCAGCCTATTCTGCCAGAATGCAGCCCATCAGCAGGAGGCAGGCCAAGAGAAGCCTGCCCAACGAACCACAATTGGGCCATGCCCCCGCCTCCCCCAACACTGGCCTGCACCCCTCCCCGGCCCCAGCCACCTCTGGGAAGGGATATGTTTCCTGGTCAGGGCCTGCAGCAGCCCCTCCACTTTGGCCTGGAATTTCACCAGGGACTCGCAGGCACACGGGTCTTCCTCTGCAGGAGACGGGTAAGTGGGAAAGAGAGAGGAACTGTTGAGTGGTTGCCCAGGGGGAGAGGGAGGGGAGACTATCACTGCCCAGGGCCAGGACTCAGGAGTCTTGGAAGAGTGAGGGGCTTAGGGGACCTGAGGAGGCAGGGAGACATAGGTAGTCCTTGAGACATCACCCTAAGGAGTGATAGAGGGGTGAGCCCTGAACATCTTCCTGGTCTCTTGGAGCCCTGAGAGTGAACTACAAGCGCCTCCCTGTACCTGCTACATAAAGAACACCATTAGGGGCCTTGATGTCACCTCAGTGACTTCACCCCTACCCTTTGGGTTCGAAGTCATTAATCCCATTTTACAAGTGAAGAATCCAAGAAGTGAAACAACTTGCCCTGGCCAACAGTGTCAGAGCAAAGACACAGGCCCAGGCATGTCTGGCTCTGAAGCCCATATTCCTTACCACTAGGAACCAGCTGGTGAGGTCACCAGAGAAGACCAGAAAGGCAGTAGGGTTCAAGTCCTGGCTCTCCCAGCTACTAACAGTTGTTCCACCCCTTTGGCCTTGTTTATCCCATCTGTAAAATGGGGATAATGACATTCTTACCAAATAGGATTGGATGATGTCATATCCAGAGAGCACTGAGAACAGTGCCAGCCATGTAATGAGCATTCAGCATGTTTGCTGGTAGTAAAAGCTGTACTTGCCAGCCCACCTTCTGGTTCTGCCAACTCTTGGTGCCACCTCAGTCCCTGCTTTTCCCCACCCACACCCAGTACCAGGATAGCTCCACCTACACAGTGCCCCACCTGCCCTTTCCATCAGTGCCAGCCCTGGCCTCACTCACCCACACAGATCTTCTTCTGCAACTTCTTGCCTATCTGGTTGATGGTCTTGAAGTCAGCCGTGTAGAAGTAGTGCTCTGCCACAGGTTCTGAGGCGATTTCCCTCAGCTCATCCTCCACAGCATTGCCCACTCCCACAGCAAACATCTTAAAGCCTGCCAGGAGGAACAAGACAAGTAAGGCTGGATGTGGAGATGGGCAGCCATGTGGCTGAGCCTCCTGGGGAATGCTTAGGCAGCCAACACCACACACCTCCTGCTGGCAGCTGCTGGAATTGCAAGCACAATGCCTGGAACAAGAACAGTGAAGAAATCAACATTTACTGAGGTTCTACTCTGTGTTAGGCCCTGTACAGACTTCCTGTACTGGAAGCTTTGTACAGCAAGCTTTATTTAACCCTAATAACCATCCATCTGGTGGTTATTTTTTCCTCATTTAATAGGTGGCAAAACTGAAGTTCAGGCTTATTCCAAAGTAGAGTTGCCTTCCAACAGTTGATGTGTTCTCGGGAATATCCAGCTGGAAAAATTCCAAGCCTCATTTACAAACGGATCATCAAAACAACCCACTTTACCTTTCTGGGGCCTCAGTTTTGTCATGGGTATAAGAGAGAACTGGACTAACTAATCCTCCTCATTCAAACTCACCTGGGTTTAGGGCACTAATCAGAAGACACCAAGATAAACTATGGGCTACCCCTGGCCATGTGTATTCCCCTGTGTGTACCCCTGTCCATGAGTGGTGTCCACGGTCCAGGGAGGCAGCACCTACCGAGGTCCTTGGCCTTCTTGGCAGCATCATTAATGTAGTCCTGGCTCCGGCCATCAGTGAAGACAATGCCCACCTTCTGGGCCCCAGGCCTAGCCCCACTGGACACAGTGAAGGAATTGTCGATGAGGTACTTGAGCGCAGCCCCGGTCATGGTGCCCTTCTCCATGTAGGACATATTCCGCACAGCCGCCTTGATGTCCTTCTTGGTATGGAAGCGACCCAGGGGGAACTCCTGGCGCACAGAGCTTGAGTACTGCACCAGCCCCACCTGAGCCAGCTTGTCTGACACGTCCAGCGTATCCACGATCTGATTGATGAACTTCTTCACCAGCTCAAAGTTCTCTGGCCGCACACTCTTGGATCCATCAATGAGGAAGACCAGGTCAGTGGCCGAGCTGCCACCACCACCACTGCAGACTGGGGAGGGCAGGAAGGCGAGCGGATGAAGCTGAAGGACATAGTCATCCATCCTGCTCCCCGGCTGGTCACCCACCACACACCAAGCTCTATGCTGAGGATCATTCCATTTTGCCCTCAGAACTGCCTCTATAAAGCCAAGGTGACTGGTTCCACTTTACAGTATTGGAAACTGAAACTCCAACAGCTGTGAGATCACACAGCTCAGAAGTGGTGGCACCAGGATTTGATTTTGAGACTATGTGAGTCCTTCCACCACACTAAACCCACCACCCATTGTGTTGAAAACAGGGACAAAAGTCAGGTGAGAACTCTCAAAGGCATCTGTCTCTCACCAGACTCTGAAAGGCATCTGTCTTCTTTGAAGATGGGTTCAGAGGTAAGGTGCAGGGAGGCTCGAATGGGTTCCCTGGGGAGTTGCTGAAACCTTACAACCACCCCTCCACACTCTGCCCAGGGCAAGCCTGCGTCCGCTCCACTGACCATTGCAGGTCTTGCCATCGCTGTTCAGAGTGAAGCCCTCACGGCAGGCACAGGTGTAGGAGCCAGGGGAGCTGATGCACACTTGCTCACAGTCATGGTCCCCCGTGGCACACAGGTCTGACACCACTGCGGGGACAAGGGGTAGCTCAGATCTCACAATCACAGAGCCTTGGGCACTTCAGACAGGGTGTCCCTCACTGACTGTGGATACCAGGCCCCTCCAGACTCAGGGAAACTAAGGCCTCCAACGTACTGGGGCCCAGGCCCCCGACTCTCAGCCCAGGTCTGGGATCTAGATCCCTGAAGAAGGTCATAATGCTGATGATTAAAATTACAAGTCCCACTAAAAAGGTAAAGGCCAAGGGTCAGGGACTTTAGTCTGTTTAATTCACTCCTGTATCAAGACACCCAAGTGCCTAGAACAGCATACAATGAACACAGCACATATCTGTTAAATACCATACAATGAGCGTTACACCTTACATTGTAAGGTGTAACTGAATCTTCGCAATAACAAGCTCAGAGCCCGTGGCAGAGCACTAACGTGCATGCTCTTCTTAGACCCATTTTACAAAGGGTAAAGTCCCTGCCCTGGCCCCAATCCTGTCCTAATGGACACCCCGCCCTGCTGAACCTTCTGCCAGTACCCAGGCCCCTCTGACTCTCCCGCATCACAGAAAACTCTGACACCCAAAACTCTCGACACAGAAACACGTATAGGTTTTCTGGGCGCTCTTTTTCCTGAGCTCCAGGCCCTCCTTGGTCACTGCCAGGATTCCGCCACATAAAAGGGATCTTAACATCTCTCTTAACATCGCCTCTCCCCAGCTCTCTTAACCTGGGGCTGGAGACCCTCCTCCGTATCAGGCTCCGCCCCAGCTACGGCCACACCCCTGGTTCTGGCACCACCTCAGTCTCACCCAGGTTCTACCCCAATCCACCTAGACCCAGTCCCTAGCCCTGGCCCCGCCCTGATGTTGGTTACATGTAACCCAGTCCCCGCCCTTTCATAGGCTACCGCCCCAGCTAGGCCCCACCCTCTGATGCGGCCCCGCCCCTGACGCTGACTTTTTCTGACTTCACCTCAGCCCTGGCCCCGCCCCTGGCCTTGCCCCGCCTCAGAGGGGACTCTCAGTTTCCGCCCCTGCCTTGGCTACGTTCCAACTCAGCCTTGGCCCCGCCCCGCAGCTCTCCCCGTCTCCGCCCCTGCCTTGGCCCCACTTTTGCCCCGCCCCGGCGCTGACTCCGTCTCCGCCTCCGCCTCTCCCCCGCCCCTGCCCCGCCCCTGCCCCGCCCCGACACTGACTCTGGGTCTACGCCTCCGCCTCGGCACCGCCTCTAGCCCTGGCCCCGCCCCAACGCTCTCCCCGTCTCCGCCCCTGCCTTGGCCCCACCTTCGTCTCCGCCTCGGCCCGCCCCTGCTCCGCCCCATCACTAATTCTCTCCGTCTCCGCCTCCGCCTCTGCCCCTCCCCTGCCCTGCCCCGGCGCCGACTCTCTCTGTCTCCGCCCCGCCCCTGCCCCTCCCTGACACTGACTCTCTCTGTCTCCGTCTCCGCCTCGGCCCCGCCCCTGCCCTGGCCCCACCCCGCCGCTCTCGCTGTCTCCGCCCCTGCCCTGGCTCAGTCCCCGCCTGCCTGCGCACCGCAGAAGGCCTCCTGGAACTTCCTGGACAGCTTCTCGATGACGTTGTAGCTCTCCACGTAGTCGACGTGCTCCTCCTGCGGCTCGCTGGCGATCTGCCGCAGCGTGGCCTTGTCCACGCGGCCCACGCCGATAGCGAACAGCTCGACGCCGCTAGCCCGAGCCCGCGCAGACACGTCCCGCACGCTGTCCTGGGGCCTCCCGTCCGTCACCACGATGACCACCTGCGACACGCGGGGCGGTGTGACGCCGGGCCTCTGGGAAGCCCACCAGATTGTCCAGGAGAGGAGGCTAAGGCCAGGGCGGCGGAGGGACTGCCGGGGTCGCACAGCCAGGCGGCGCCCCGGGGAAGAGGACCTGGCTGGCCATAAAGGAGACCCATTTCCTCTGACTGAGAGACGTGGCCGAGGGGCTTCCCTTCTGCGTCGCCTCCCTCGGGCAGGCAGTTCCGAGATGCCCGGATGTGATGCCCCATCGCCAAACTGGGCCCTCTAAGGTCAGGGCCATGCCTTCCCCTAAGACTGAGGCCGCTGAGGGCAGGTTCCTTAGACTGATGGCTGTGGGAGTCGTGCGCGCCCCTCGTGCCCCCGAGAGGCCAGGCCGAGAGTCCCCTGGCTGTACTTGGTGCAGTTCTGCGGGCCCCACGTGGTGCAGTTCTGCGAGTCCCACATGGTGCAGTTCTGCGCTTTAACCACCAGATGGTAGCAGAGGCTAAGGGATGGGGCCACCGCCTCTCGTTGCGCTGTCCTTGTACTAAGACCCAGAACCCTGGACCCGGGACCAGACGGAGCGCCACTCCCACTGGATGCCCAAGGGACAACCCAAGGCAGATGCGTCCTTTTCCTCCTCCACTCCCCAGGATGATGCATGCCCCTTCAGAGAGGGAAAGAATCTGCCTGCTCTCCTCCCACTAGACTCCTCTGGTCTGTACCCTGGAAAGAGAGAGAGGCGGGGTACTCTGACGCTGAGACCCAGCTTCGTGACCCTCTGCCTGCACCTGCCCTGAAGCTAGGATGCTCCTAGCTCGGCCCAGTCTTGGTTAGGGACCTAGCCCCCTTTGCTGCTTCTCTGCTTCTGACTTGGATCTGCTTCTGATTCCTGGGTCCCATCCTTAGCCCCAGGCCCTGACTCCTTGCCCTGATGACATGCAGTTTAGACAGCCCGTGGTTAGAAATGCAGCTCCACAAGTTACAGGTCACCTTCCTGAGCCTCAGTCTCCATCTGTAAAAAGGGGTTGCAGTGAGGTTGAGTGAGACGACTCTTGGTTAGAAGCCAGAAAAGGCAACTATTATTTTTACCGTCATTACCCTGGGCTCCCTGGGGAGTGATCTTGCACAATCTCTTCCCCTCCAGGGGCCTGGGTTCCTGGTACTGAAAACCTAGCTGTGACTATTTGCTGCCACATCCCAAGGTCCACTGCCTCCCCAAGCCCCTACTCTCTGCCTGCAACTCAGCTTTCAGATTTCCCCCCGTGCTGGGTCCCCCCACACACGAACTCCAGGCTGAACACCTGGAGTGGCGCCAACCCCCCCAGCCCCTCTGTCACCTGCTGGAAGAGCTCTCTCCTCATTCGCCCACCCCAGGCCACAGGTCTAAACTGGGGTGAACCGGTTAACTCTGGAGAATGTGCCCGCTGCAGTCATCACCCCCATCTTCTTCACCCTCTTCCCATTAGGATCGCCTCAGGCCAGCACACCCTCCACCACCTCAACCATCAGCTTCATCTACAGCACCCGATGCTGAAACTTGTAGTTGGCCCCAAGACTGACAGGCTGCCTGATGCATCATCTCTTTGAGGAGTGATAATGGCTGGGATTATATGCCGCTGTCTCTGTGAACACTTTTCCCACTTAATGGCTGAGCGAGTTGCTTAAGCTCCTTATGCATCAGTTTCACCATCTGTAAAATGGGGATACCACCTCCAAGCAGGATTGTGCTCATTTATCCACTGTGTGCTAGAGCATGTGGTATGGACGGGGGATAAGAAAGAGAACCTCCCTGGGCTGGGGCCCTGGGCAGGGAAGTGGTGACTCAGGCTGACGAGGGCTGCGGTGGGGAAGTGCTGGAGCCTGTGGGGTGCCACCAGAAAAGAGGGCACTGGCTCAACCTCAGGTTCTGTGCTGAGCCCTGAACATGACAGTGAGGGCACAGGGCCTGCAAAGTGCTCTGCCCTCTCCCTGGAGTCCTCGCTACCAGTGCAGGTGGCGGCACAGCGCTTCCATTTCTGAGCCCCTGCCCTCAGAGGATTCTGAAATTAAAAATTAGCAAATGCCATGATGGGGCTTATTCGCTGCCAGGCCCCGTTCTGAATGCCTTACGCTTACGAACTCGGCCCTCGTAGCAGCACTTAGAGAAGGTGTTATCATTACTCCCATGTTACAGGTGAGGAAACTGAGGACCAGTGAGATGATGTCACTTGCTCAGGGTGGCACAGGTGTGGTGGAGCAGGGCTTGAACCCAGACAGGCTGGTGGCGGCATCCACACCTTCATTCCTCCCATAAGCATCTGGCCTGTCTGTGATGTCTTCAAGAGGCTGACTGGTCGGGGAGCCAAGGTCAACTGAACTAAAATGATTGTGAGCTTCTGGGATGGAAAGGCTGGGTAAAGGTGGCTTCAAATCCCAGCTCTCTTGCAGCTAGTGACCTCTGTCTAATGACCACCCCTCTCTGACCCTCAGTTTCCCCAGCTACAAAATGGCCACCTCACGGGGCATCGTAGGGGTTCCAGTGTATGCAGGCAAAGCTTATAACTCTTAGCGGGAGCCTTCAAGCAGCAGCATCCTGGCAGGGCGGTGGGGACATACCTTGCTGATGTCGGGGGACCTGGAGCGACCACCCTCTGCATCACTGAAGGCTTTGGTGATGGCGAACTGGATGGCCAGGCCGGTCATGGTGCCTGTGGACAGCGGCTGGATGCGGTGCACGGCCTGCAGCAGCGCAGCCTTGGAGACGTGCGCCCGCAGGGGGAACTCCTGCTTCACGGTGCTGGCATAGTTGACCACGCCCACCCGGGTGGCATTGGGCCCCACATCCAGTGACTCGATGACCTGGGACAGGAATACCTTCACCTTCTCAAACTCTATAGGCCGCACGCTGCGAGAGCTGTCGACAACAAACACCAGGTCTGCTGGTCGCGTCCGGCAGAGATGGCCTGGATCGGGGCAGGAGGGAGAGGGCAGAGAGCAGGGGCACAGGTCAGGGGCTGGGCCTGAAGACACTCTAAGCCGAGGAGCAGAACGCAGCTTCTTAGGTCCAAGTGCGAGGCCTCAGGCCCGGCAGGCTGCGGACATCAGCTGGGCTGGCTGGGCCCTTTTGCCAACGTGCAGACACTCAGCAAGCATCTTGCCAAAGCCCCTGCTCAGAAACACAGAGGGCCAAGTCCTGACCTTGGGCCATTCACTTCACTTCTCTGAGCCTCAGTTTCCTCATCTGTACGGTGAGCTGGCAATCCGTCCTTACAGGATGCTCTGAGGAGCCAGCAGAGGGCTAGGCACGCAGTGAGTATTCCAGGAGTGGCAGAGGACCCTGCAGCCTTGAAAACATGCTTAGGTTTCAGCCCAGACTTGCTGCCAGAAACAAGGGCAGCTATTTCTCCTGGCTGGGCAGGAGGGCACCAAGGAAGGGCCCTCCGGGCATGGGCACAGCCTTGAGAGCCAAAGTAGTGCCCGTCAACATGGCCTCTTTCATGCGAGCATCAAAGTGAATCACCAAAGTGGAACCAGTTTCCTCAGCCTGGCAGCGCCTGCTGGCAGGTTGCCAAAGACAGGGACAGGGAGCAGGAAGTCCTGGTGGCCACCTCGGCAGCCTGATCAGGTGCACCTCAAGACACGCCCCTGAGGAGCCATGTCCCCCAGAGACCCAAGAAGGCAGTGCCATGTGCTGGGAGGTATGCAGAGTGGAAGTGAGTTCAGGCCTGGGCTCAGATCCTAGCTCAGCCACTCTGCGGGGCCCTGGGCAGATCACTGCACCTTTCTGAGCCTCCGTGATCTCACATGTCCAGTGGAGAGAATAAAGTTACTGCATGACAGTCACTGGCCTGGGCCTGCAGTCAGGAGGGACTCACTGTAAAAACCCTTCCCTCCCCATCCGATGCTAAGTTTGCACTGAGCAGAGCCAATCCGAAAGAGGAAAAGGCAGGGCCATCCCAACCCCCAAGTTGCGGAATCTCACAGTGCGCTGAACTGGGACTCTGGGCATCAGAGTTCCTTAGGAGACCTTAGAAACCACCCTGCAGCTGGTTCTCTGCTCTCTACCAGCTAAGGCTACGAATGGGGAAACTGAGACCCAAAGGAGGAAAGGGAATTGGCCACACCACACAGCAGTAGATCAGGAGCCTAGAGGCTCTGGGGCTATCTCACTGTGTGGTCTTAGGCCTTCTCTGGCCTCAGTTTCCCCATCTGTACAGGAAGAATGAGCATTCCAGGACTCAGTGCCCAAACCTGAAACTCTGGAGGGTGGTGCTGCCCCGAGGGAACCCAAGGCTGGAAGGACCCGCAAAGGGGGAATGAGCTCTTGGCATCCCAGGTCTGCTCTCATCAAAGAGCTGTGGGCTTCGCCCTGGGCTTGGTGCAGCTCCAGAGGCCAGCCAGCTCTCTGAATAGCTTCTGCTCCCCAGAGACCTGGAAGACCACGGTCCCTGCCACGTGCATGGTCCCTGAGGGCTGAGGAGCACCCCTGCCCCGACCTTTATCAGCACCACCAGCCCTATCTGCTCCGGCATCGGCCTGCTGCCCACACTGCCGCCCTGCTCCCCTCCCCACCCTGGATCCCATTTGCTCCCTGCCATCTCAGTACCCAACCCACAGTACTGATAGTCAGGGCGCACTCGCTTAGTGTCCCCATCTCACACAGGCCCCCTCACCTCTGGACTGGGGGGCGAGGCCAGGGCTGCAGGGAGCCTGGAGCAGCAGCAGCAGCCCGCAGAGCACGAGGCTGGGACCAGAGAAGCCCCTCATGGTTCTGGCAGCACAGGCAGCAGCCGGCACAGTGGTGGGGGCCAGTGGGGTCCAGGTCTTATCAACCCCACTGCCCGCCCAGCCTCCGGGTCAGGCGGCCCCCAACTGATGACTGACGTGGGGGCAGCCCGCCCTGGCCCCCAGCCCCCCAGGGGCGGTGCTCAGGCTGAATGGAGGTGTGTGTGCCCTGAGAGGGCGGAAGCGCCTGGCCCGGGCTCCAGAGGCCCCTCCGACCACAAGGCCTCCTTTGCCCGTAGAAGCAACCAGAGCCGCAGCTGGAATTTGGGAAATCTCAGGTGGGTGGAGGGGGTGGCTCCTCCAGGGGCTGGAGCCAGCGCTGCCTTGAAGCTCCACCCCAAGCCCAGGCATACCTGAGTCCAACGGCCCGGCCCTGCACCGTCATCCCACACCCAAATCCTTCCCCCACCCATAACCCCAGGTTTCTCATGAAATGCACTGCCCCTGCCCCGGCTTCACTGTGCCCTGCTCTCCACACACACCCTGCTCCCCAGCTATCCCCGGATTCGCCTCAAAGGCCTCCAGGCCATCGCACATGCAGGGCCATCTGCCCAGAGTCCTTATCCCTCGCTAACTCTCTGCCTTGCAGAATCTTTCAAGGTCATAATGAGGGCTAACACGTACCTTCACTAAGTACGGGCAGGGCAGTAGAAACCATGGTTAAGAGCACAGAATTTCTGGAGCCACGTTACCTGAATTTGCTATACCAGCAAACTGCCTGTGTGACTGTGGGCAAGTGACTTCACCTCTCATGTCTCAGATTCCTCATCTGGAAACTAGGCATGGTAACCGCACATACTTCCTGGGGTTCAGTCAAGGAGCAAAGGAGTTAGATGAGGTTTCTCAGTTAATCCTCATGACAACTTTGTAAAGCAGCTACTGTTACTACCTCCATTTCCCAGAGGAACTAAAGAACAGAGAGGTGAAGTAACTTGTCTGAAGTCACACAGCTAAGAAGTGTTATTGCCAGTACAGAGCTCCAGGCCCGTGCTCTCAGCCACGCCGCTGTCTCTGTGTAGCCAGATGGAGGTGCCTTCTCCATGCGCACCTCCTCCCCGTGTGCGTCCCCGCTTGGCCCACCTCACCTATGAACCAGTGGATTCATCGCAGAGGAGGCCAAGATAAACCTTGTAAATAAAGAGGCATAACCAGGAACGGCCCCTTTCGTTGCATTAGGGTCCAGGAGTTCATGAGATAGAGCAGAAAGAGCATGGGCTTGGCTACCTGAAAGGTCCAGGTTCAAAGCCACTTCTGCTCCTAACTGGCTATGTGACCTGGAGCTGGTGACTTGACCTCTGAGCCTCAGCTTGCTGTGGTGCTCTTGGTCTGCCTACCTCACTGGGACCATGTGAGGGGCAATAGGAGGACAGAAGGGGAGATGGGTTGAAGGACTGTCTTTGCTCCGGGGGCAGAATCCTAAGACTTTGGACCTATGCACTTCACTCGGTGTAAATTCTACCTCAGTCAAGGGAAATGTACAGACAAAAAGCGATTGCCGGGCGCAGCAGACCCAACTCACGGCTACCACACTCTTCAGCACTAATGACAACGATCCCTTCCACCCTTGACATGGCACAGTTACTCACACTACCACTCTGTCTCCTTTGCTTTCCCAATAAACCTGTGAGGTCAGCAGATCTGAGTCTGTTGGCCCTTTTGTCAGATGGAGAAACTGAGGCCCAGAGAGGTTCACTGACTTACCCGAAGCCACCCAGCCAGTGTAGGGGCAGAGCCAAGCCTGAAGCTCAGGCTTATTCCCCTCTGCACCAGTGTCAGAGAAGGAAGGGGTTGAGAGCATTTCCTTCTGACTTTTTCCTTTTACATTTCACGTGTGTCTAATTCACAGCCCTCCCCAATTCCAAAAATCACTTGAAGCTGCTGATTCCTTTTTCCCCTACAACTTTGAAGTCTAATTCTCCTCCAGAGATGCTGCACAGTGGATGGGGCAATGGCGATGCCTCTCCCTTCCAAAAATGGTGTCATAAAGGTGTGACCTGTCTCCCCGTCTCCCCCAGAGGACGTGTGCTCCTTCCGAGCAAGCGGCTTCCCCGTCTCAGTCACTGAATCCCCGGGACCCAGCGTGGTGCCTGGCACAGGATATCTGGTGAGCAAATGAAAGAACTAACTACAAACCAGTTCCACTTCCCTGTAAACCACCCAGGGTCACACAAGGGCCATCGATAGTGACCAGCGGTGAGAGAGGCACAGTGCTGTCCTCATGCCATGCTGGAGGTGAACGAGAAGAACGTGAGCTGGGGTCTCCTGGCCAACTGTACCCCCCACCCCCCACCGCCCTGATGGCCAGGGCTGTGTCCGGGGCTCAGGGCACAAGGCTCCATTAGCTGGACAGCAGCTGGCCCGTGAAACAGCCCTTTCAGCTCCACCTCTGAATGGCAGTTCTGTGGGCTCCTCGGAGGAACACAGATGCCTTCTCTGTGTCGCTTCTCCGCTCATTAGCAGAGCTACAGAAATATACTACAGGTAAGTTTTCAGGAACAGAGATGGGTCCCCCAACCACCAAAAAAAAAGGTGGGGGCAGCTTTGGCATTCTACAGCAGGGCAAGGCCCGGGGCGGTGGCAGAGAGGAGACCTGGAGGCTCAGGGTATACATTAAGGAAAGAAAATCAATATTTGTGTTTTTAAAATGTGAAACATTTTTCCCCAGGACTCAAAATTGAGAACAGTGTGTCTGGTATGAGCCAGAAGAAAAAAAATACACGGACGGGACTTCTACGAGGTTGCTCACAAGCCGAACAGGCAGCTGTGAAGGACTTTGCTGTTCCCTCGCCCTGTTTTCACACCCCTCGGGCTTCCAGAAACTTAAAGCCGTTAGTGTTTAATGTGAGAGAGAGTTTGTGATCCACGGAGAGGCCTCCGGGCGGTGTGGTTCAGTGGAAAGCACACAGGACTCCTTCTTCAGTGCTCCCAGGAGCACCTCTTTCCCTAAAGAGCAAACCTGGTTATCTCGCAATAACCTAGCTAACGTAGATGCAGCATCCGCTGGGGCAGCCCGCCCCCTTCATTCTTCGCCCACCACCATCACAGTTTGGCTTTATCCACACACGCCTTTAGTAGTATTTATTTAATCTTTTTATTTAAGTCACTCCAAACCAACTCACTTCTTAAAAATTTCTCTGGGGCCCAGTGCGGTGGCTCACACCTGTAATCCCAGCACTTTGGGAGGCCGAGGCGGGCAGATCACAAGGTCAGGAGATCAAGACCTGCCTGGCCAAGATGGTGAAACCCTGTCTCTACTAAAATACACAAAAAAAAATTAGCTGGGTGTGGTGGCGCGCACCTGTAATCCCAGCTACTCCAGAGGCTGAGGCAGGGGAATCGCTTGAACCCAGGAGGTAGAGGTTACAGTGAGCCAAGATCGTGCCACTGCCCTCCAGCCTGGCAACAGAGCAAGACTTCGTCTCAAAAAAAAAAAATAAAACCAAAAATTTCTCTGCCTTCTAAGAAATAATAGCCATGAAATCACTGGTTTGATGTAATGTTTATTTATTTATTCCAATAGACATTCATTCCATATAAAATTCAAATAAATTCAAAACTAAATTTAGCTTTTTCATACACATATCACCGAAAATTTTCTTGTTTTCTGCCAGTGGCATGCACACCAGACTTTGAGGAATCCTGTGAAGTGAAATGGCTTTAGAATCAAAGAGAGCTGGGCTTGAGTCCCCATCTGTCACAAGCCAGCGGTGGTGACTTCCGGTAAATCCCTCCCTTTTCTGCCTGTCTGTTTCGTGTCTGTAGCACTGGAACCCTAATGCTAATGTCACGGGAAAGTTGTAAGGAAGAGATACAGTGAATGCTACATCAATATTTATTGGGTTTTTTTTCTTTTTTTTTTTGTTTAAGATGGGATCTCACTCTGTCACCCAGGCTGGAGTGCAGGGGCACAATCACGGCTCACTGCAGCCTTGACCCCCTGGCTTCTGGTGATCTTCCCACCTCAGCCTCCTGAGCAGCTGGGTCCACAGGTGTTCACCACCACGCCCAGCCAATTTTTTATATTGTTGGTCGAGACAGGGTTTCACCATGTTGCCCAGGCTAGTCTCGAACTCCTGAGCTCAAGTGATCTGCCCACCTCAACCTCCCAAAGTGCTGGGATTGCAGGTGTGAGCCACCACAACCGGCCAATGCTTATTGTTTTTACAACACCTTCTTGCATCAGTCAGGCTAGGATAGACTACATTGCAATAACAAACACGCCCCCACATCACCATGGCTTAATACAGGGTTCGCTTCTCTCTCATGGCACCATCCAGTGCCAGGCTGGTGACCCCACATAGGCCCTCTCCAAAGCAGCCTCCACCATCTCCAAGTCCTTGTCTCTGGCCACGTGGACAAGAGAGAGGCAGCAAGCGTCTCTCTTAACCGCCTCAGACAAGGAGTATACATCACCTGACTCTACCTGGATGCCCAGGGGCAGGATACGGGCATTTAGTTACCGTGACAGTTTCTGTCACTCTGTCACCATTCCCGGGGGGAGGAGGGGGGGCCTTTGTTAGCCCTGTATCACCTCTAGATAGAAATTCAGACTTAGCTAGCATTTAAAGCTCTTCACAGTCAGCCTCCTTCCCCATGCCAGGCCATTGTCACTCTTTCTTTCTCTCCCTCTCCTTGCCTCCTGCCATCTCCCTCTCTTCTCTAGCACAGAATGAGTCACTCCTCCTCAGTCCTCAGAGCCTCCCAGGTAGACTCCAGCCCTCCCACTAATACCCTATCAGAGTTTGCAGTCAATACATGGTGGCCCATTTTATTTGTGCGGAAATGTCAAACCTTGAAGCTCAGGCTCTGAAGGAAACTCAAAGGTCATCTACACCTGGCCACCCACGCTACTCACCTGGTTGTTAAAAATACAAGTTGCATCCCTGCTACAGGCCTTCTCAGGGCCAGAGGGTCAGCCCTTACCCCATGAGTGGCTGTGAGAGCTTCCCATGAGGAATGCGCCTACGGTCAATCACACTGGAAGAAGAAATGAGCATTTGGAGGAGCGGGCCCAGGATTAGCACCGGGAACTCTAGCTGACCCCATTAATGCCGTGACCCATGGCCCTTCAGCCCACCATGGGTTCAGCTCACCCACAGCTTCAGCAGGCAGTTCCCAGGGACTTGGGCAGTGGGCCAGGCAGCCCAGGGTTTTATCATCCCCAGGAATAACACGCAGCCTGCAGGGATCAGAAGACCCCAATGTCCCCATGCCCCACCAGACAGTTCTGAGACATGCTCCTCGCTGTTCCTCAGAAGATCCCCAGCAGGAGTGAGCCCAGTTGCCCACAGTGGTGACCTGCTTATTAATGCACATTTTATTGGCTTTTATCCTGTCCCCACCTCACTCCCCCTCACTGTATTTCCTGGGATCACCTCCCAAATAAGCTACCTGTGCCCAAGTCCTTTTCTCAGGATACCTAGCCACATCCCCAGGCCTTGGCTCTGCTGTTTTCCAGCTTGGCTTGTCCCCACAGTACGTGGAACAGAGGAAGCAGCAGGCGAGTGTCCTGTTCTACCATCTGGGCCACTGAGATGGCAGCAAAATTGTTTCCCAGGAGGATGCTGTTTATGCATTTAGAACTGCGGCTCCCTCATGCCAGCAGCTCTCCACTGTGCCCACGGACCATCGGAGCGCTTTTGGTGGCTAATTAGGGAGGCCTCCCCCTGGAGACCCAGGAGACAGGCTGGAATGTGAGCATGGGTTCCCTGAGAGCCCATCCGAGCAGGCAGTGGGCAAGGCCTGTGGCTGCAAATACACACAGTGTGGCTGCCTCTTACACCCTCTGCAGAGGCTGTGCTGCCACCCGAAGACCCAAGGAGAACCCCAGGTGGGTCCTGCTCCTGACTTCCTTTAACCTGGAACTGCTTTTCTTCACCCTTAAACGGTTTCATTGCAAATTGGAGATGTTGCCAGAGTATCAGATGGGATGTGAATCTCTGGTCTTCCCAAAAGTCAGGCAGAGACCCAGGAACGTGGGATCGCCCCAGGCACAGGGCAGGTTCCTCATCTGCAAAGTGGCCATCCTTATCCTCCCACCCAGGAGCCTGCAGTGCAGTTGGGCTGCTCCTCCTGCCCAGACCCCATTCAGGCCACAGTCCCTGTGATCCAAGGTGCCACATGTGGTTCACGAAACCTCCCACGTGCTGTCTTGGCTCTGTCTCAGGCTCTGAAGGAAACTCAAAGGCTCTACGCATGGTCAGCCAAGCTGGCATTCAGGGTAAGGAGGCGTGTGCTTTCATCTGTGGACCTGTCCGGGGTGGCCACGGCACAGCAGCACGTCCTGCTGATGGGTTAACACCTCTGAAAACCTGGGTGACACCCCCCTAAACCTGACATCCCACCCACATGTCCGCAAATAGCACTCACAACTCAACCTCCCTCCCGCCCTCCCTCCCTCCTCACTCTCCTGAACTCCAGACCTACAGACCCAGCTGCCTCCTAAGCACCTCCCATCGTACGTCCCCTAAGGTAGCACGAATCCAGAACCACCAAAACTCGGTGCATCCTTTTCCATCCCCCGTTCCACGTCCTCTGCTCAGAGCTGGGCACCACCATCCCGGGGCCTGCAACAGCCACAATCTCCCTGCTGCCCCCGAGGCCTCCCCCTTATTTCCGAGCCCTCCCAAGAGGGCTCAGAGCCTGGCAGAGGGATTAAATGAGGGCCTTGTGAGGTGGAAGGACCCAGAGGAAGGGCGAGGTTACCCAGAAAGGTCCAGAGAGACAAGCTCAGGTCCAGTTGGGTGGACTGAAGTCCAAGCCCAGCTCTGCCCCTTGGCTGACGCATGACTTTGGGCAGATGCAGTCCCCTCCCTGAACCTCAGGAATGAGCCCCACCCAGCACCTGCTGCGTGAGGCCGCGGGGACATCCATGGAGCCAGCACACTGAAAGGCCCGCTCAATTGTGGGGACCCTTCCTGCTACCATCACAGCCCCCTAAAAAGCTGAGGTTGCTCTGCTTAGCACCCCAGCTTTAATTTTACCAGCTCTTTTTTCCCTCCAAGAGACAGCCAGTCCAGGCTGCCCTCACCTGCCCAGGCCCCCTCCATCCTGGGGCCGGCTCCCTTCCAAGCATGAAGCTCAAACAGACGCTCTCAGTGGGTCCAAACCATCGCAGCCCTGTCAAAGGACCCCTGTGTGAGCCTGAAACAGGGCATTGATCAGCCTCGGTGAGGGCTGCCCAGGCGATCGTGGGCTCGCTTGGCTTGGCTGGCCATGCGACTTCCCCAAACCCAGCTATTTCCTGTCCCTCAGGTGGCCCCCTCCCAGCTGCCTGGCCACAGGACACAATCCCACTACAGAGCTCCGCCTGTTCCTCGGCTCCAGGCCAGAGGTGGAAGTCGGCGAAGGCGGGAAGCATGGGACAGTCATGCCGGCCAGTTCAGGGCCTCCTGGTCCTTGTGACACACATAGCCACAGTCCCTCGGTCTCCTTGTGATAGGATGCAAAGCTGGGCCAATTTCTCTCCTCCCATGACCTCTGCTTCCAATCCACACTTGCTGGGGCTTCTCAGCGGGTCCTCTTCCTGTGGGTCTTTGTAAGAAGCAACAGCTCACACAGACTGGGGCCCCAGCCCCTCTAACAGCCTCCACTTGGAGTAGAAAAGAAAGGCTCTTGGTCTCATCTCTGACCACTGTGTGGCCTCAGGAAAATCACTTGGTGTCTCTGGGCCTCTGCCTCAAGTGTGAACAGGAGCTCACTTTCCATTTCTGTGAGTCACGCTGCACCGATTGCTCGTGGGTCTGATAACGAGCAGGTAATATCCATGAAGAAATCTGCCATTTCCAAGAAACGCTGACACCAGCAGAAGGTTGACAATGCCGCTCAAACTCATCCCCCTCCCTGCCTCCCCACAGGACGACTTCCCGAAGCCTTGTTAGGGGGCCCTGCATTTGGGCTCTTCCTTCCTCAAACCCAAGCCTCATAACTCCTTGGCCCCAAATCCTTCAAAGATGCCCTTCTCAGGATTAGTCCATGTTCCTTGGCATGACACTCAAGGCTCTATGGGGTCTCTTTTGGTAGTGGTGGAAGATCGCAATTCAAACAGCCCTGGTCTCTTTATTAACTGTACTCTCAGGAAAGCCCTCAACCGCTTAGCCATACCAGGTGAAAAAAGATAAGGGATGGAGAAAGAGAAAGAGACATTATTAAAGAATTGGAGTCCTGGATCCTGCCATACCTGAAGCCCAAAATCCCTGGATTTTTTATTTATATGAGAGCCAAGAAACACTTTGAACCACCTTTTTGTTTTTCATAATAAAGTTGGCTCGTAAGGCTTCTGTTAGTTGCAATCATGTCCTTCCTGTAAATTCCCTTCTTGGCTGAACTTAGCCAGGTGAGCTTGCAGCCAAACAGCCCTACTGTGTGCAAACGCTCTTCCTGACCCAGGCCCCAACAGCTGGCTGTCCTCCTCTCCCTCCCCTCCCCACTCGCAGCCACACTGAACCGCTCGCCCCAGCTCCTGTTCCCCACGCCACAGAGTCCTTGCACATCCTTCTACCTAGGCCTAGAGCACCCTTCCCACTCTGCTTCCTGCTGCCTTCTCATCCTTCAGACCACTTGGTGACACCCTCCAAGAGGCATTCTCTGGACCTCAAGCCACGTCTGAGGTCCCCCAGGCTTTCTCTGTCGTGGCAGCCCTTTTGCAGATCTGTCCCTCCTACCCTAGACTGGGGGGAACTGGAGACCTGCTGAGGTCACCCCAGTGTCCAGAGCAGGACCTGGGCCCGGGGAGTGGAGCACATGCCCAATTTGGGAGACATCAGGTGCTTCATCAAGGGCTGTGATTCATGATCAGAAACAGCATCGGGTCATCACCACCCGCACTCAGCATGGCCCATGGGAGGAGTTTCTGGACTGAACAACCAGGTCTGTGGGTGTGGGTGTGAGTGTTTATGTGGGTGTGGGAGGTGGGTGTGGGGGATGAGGGTGTGTGCATAGGTGAGTTTGTAGGTGTAGGGGGTGGGAGTGTGAGTGCGTGTGTGTAGATGTGAGTGCGTGTCGATTTGAGTGTGTGGGTGTGATATGGGTGTGGGTGTGAGGGGGTGTTGGTGTGTATGTGCGTGTGTGGGTGTGGGGGGTATATGGGTGTGGGGTGTGAGGGGGTAGGGGATGGGGGTATGTGGGTGTGGGTGTGGATGTGAGTGGGGGTGTGTGTGGACGTGAGTGTGTGTGGGTATGTGCAGGTGTTGATGTGTATGTGCTTGTGTATGTGGATGTGTGTGTGTGGGTGTGGGGATGCAAATATGTGTGGATGTGTGCATATGGGGGTGTTGGCATGTATATGGGTGTGTGGGTGTAGATCTGTGAGGGGTGTGGGGGTGAGGATATGTATACGGGTGTGTATGTGGGTGTGAGGGCGTAGGTGTGTGGATGTGTGAGGGGGTGGAAGTGAGGGGTGGGGGCATGTAGGGGTGTGAGTGCAGTGGTGTGTATGTGGGTATAGATGTGAGGGTGTGGACTGGGTGAGAGGGTGGGTGCAGGTGAGTGTGTAGGGGTGTGGGTGTGTATGTTGGGGGTGTGAGTGTGGGGGGTGCAGGTGAGTGTGTAGGGGTGTGGGTGTGTATGTTGGTGGGTGTGGGTGTTAGGGTGTGAGCGTGGGGGTGTGTGCAGGTGAGTGTGTAGGGGGTGTTGGTGTATATGTTGGTGAGTGTGGGTGTTGGGGGTGTGAATGTGGGGGTATGTGGGTGGGTATGGGTGTTGGGGTGTGAGTGTGGGGATGGTATATGGGTATAGTGTGTGGGTGTTGGGGGTGTGAGTGTGGGGATGGTATGTGGGTATGGGGGTGTTGTGTGTGTGTGTTGGTGGGTATGGGTGTTGGGGGCATGAGTGTGGGGATGGTATATGGGTATAGTGTGTGGGTGTTGGGGGTGTGAGTGTGGGGATGGTATGTGGGTATGGGGGTGTTGTGTGTGTGTGTTGGTGGGTGTGGGTGTTGGGGGCATGAGTGTGGGGATGGTATATGGGTATAGTGTGTGGGTGTTGGGGGTGTGAGTGTGGGGATGGTATGTGGGTATGGGGGTGTTGTGTGTGTGTGTTGGTGGGTGTGGGTGTTGGGGGCATGAGTATGGGGATTGATTGTATGTGGGTGTAGGGTATGGGTGAGTCCTGGGAGTGGTGGAGGTAGAAGGCAGGCCTCCACCCTCCCTACACTGTATTTCCAGAAGCACATGAGCCAGAGAGAAGTTCGTTGCTGCTTTATTGAAACTTCCTCCCTGTCACACACAAAGCAATTACACAAGGGGGTGTTGCTAGGGAGCTCTTGCAGAGCCTTCTCCCTCTGTGCCCCGCCCCCCGCCCACAGACTCCAGAGACCCTGCCTCCGTGGTCTCCACCTCGGGTCAGCTCCCCGCGTCACACAGGGAAGCAGGCACAGGAGGGCCGTTGGGGCCAAACCTCCCCAGCTGCCACCACCGCCGTGACCCGAGTGGCAGGGTCTGTGCCCACAAGGGGGGTTGCCTGCTTTGACTGAACTAACCTGTGGGTTTAGTTCAGTGAACGGATGTGCTTGGTTTCAGGGCTGAATTTCTGCTTGACCACAAGCCTTGGGCAGAACTGACTCGCCTATGACTGAATCCAGTGAATGGAGGGTCAATGATGGCCTGGCCTGGGAATGGACTGGCAGCTCCTTACTGAAATGACTGCGACTGAGCTGACCCCTTTCATGGAATCCACTGCTCTGCAGCCACGCTACCGCAGAGTGACTGAATAGGCGAGCACTGGACTGTTAATGACAGCTCTTCAGCAGAAGAATTGTGCATTTGAAGGGACTGTTTTATGATTGAAATAACTGTTATTTCCTGGAGTTAACCTTGAATGACAGGTTGTCAATTGTTTAAATGAATTGATTATACAGCCACTCAGAGGTCCTACATTGACCAGAAGTGGCAGCCAGTTGATGGGTTCATTTGAATTAAATGGTTTGGAGGCTAACTTGATTTTTAAAATTGAATTTTATCACTATTCTATGTATTCTATTTATCACTATTCTAAACGACTCATGCTTGGCTAATTGATTATCATTTAAGCAAGCTACTTGAAGAAATTGACTACATACATATTTATGTATGGGGTGGCTAACTGATGATTACTTGATTAAATTGCTATTGAACTGACAACTATTTATAAATCAATGCAATAGACTGTTGTTTGACCAAATTGTTTTACTGAACTGACAAGTAGGTTTTTGATTTGTCAGTGGCTTGCCTGGACTGATCAAGCTGATAGTTACTTAACAGACTCACCAAGTTTAGAGGGACCAATCATCTAAACAAGTGTCAGAGCCGATGGAAATAAACCAAGCATTTTCAGGCTGAATTTTTGAGAGACCAGAGGAGTGATTCAGCCTATAGCACTGATCCAATTGTGAGCAGCCCATAGGCCCTGCAGGAGGAGCAGGCCAGGAAGGGAGACACAAGCAGATTGTCCTGGAGTCAGCCAGGGAGTGGCGGGAGGGTCCACCCAGGCCACAGGGGCCACCAAAGCAAAGAAGCGGATTATGAGGCAGCTCCGCCCCTCCCAGCACTGGGGCTGGGGCCTGGCGAGAATCACACCTCTGAGTATGGGGGTGGTGCTGGGCCCCCCTCTGGAGCCTTCGATGGCAAAGACAGGGCTTCCTCGTAGGATGGCAGGACCACCTGGGAGAGACAGAGAGATGAGGGCTGAGTATGGTCAAGAACGACCCACAATTCCAGCCTGGGATCATGGGACCCAAACTCCCACCTCTGGCAAAATGATGATGATGATGATGATGATGACTGACAGGTCTTGGACACCTGCTATGTGCTACACATTGCCTGCATGAGACAGGTGCACTTCTCAGTAGTGGACACACTTGCCTGTCCAGCATGAAGACCCCCTTATTTTGAAAGCAGTGCACCGTTTTCCTTGGCAAAACACTTACAATCCATATACCTTCAGAAGAACTGGCCCCGTCCCTCAGATCCAGAAGGGTGGCAGGACTTGGCCACTCAAATTAGAATTCTATCCCCCTGGCTATAGTCTTTGGTTTGAGCACAGGCATATGGCACAAGTTGGTCCAATCAGACATATTCCTGGGACCTTCTCTTTCCGCTGGGATTACTGAGAGGATGGGATGTTAGCCTAGGGGTTTTGGCAGCCATTTTGCCACCACGAGGGATGGGCTTCCCGAAAATGAAGCCAATATTGAGGAAAGTAGAGTCAAGAGATAGAGAGGATGAGATCATGTCCTGATGTCAGGACTCGGCCAGGCCCAAGCCAGACCGACGTTTGACTGCTAAGTTCTGTGAGCTAGTAAATTCCTTCTGTTACTTAAGTCAGATTGAGTTCGGTTTCTGCCACTTGCAACCAGAAGTGTCTTAACTAATCCAATCTCCACCTTACAGGTGACGAAAGTAAGTTACCAGAAATTTAAACCGTCACTTTCCAATAAGCAGCTTCCAAGCACACCCCAACCTCTCTTCTTGGAAAGCCCCTTCTTCTTTCCCAGCTATCTCATATCCATTGACCCTCCAAGACCAATCAACTGTCACCTCCTCCAGGAAGCCTTCCCTGATGCCCGAGAAGAAGCCAGGTCCCTGTGCTTATTGTCCCTGTGCTTCGCAGCAAGTTGTAATTGTATCTATGTGTCTGAATTCACCCTGGACTCTATACTCCTCTAAGGTAGAGGTGGCATCTTAGTTTTCTCTGCACCCCCTGGAATAGATATGAGACTAGCCAAGAGTGAGAAGCAGTAAATACTGAGTAAATGAATGAGTGAGTGAATGAATAGAATCTTAGACTATCAGAACTGAAAGAGGTCACATTTCTTCTGATCCAACCCTCATCTTGCAAATAGAGAACCCGAGGCTCAGAGACGGAAAGAGATTTGACCCAAATGGCACAGGGAGTGAGTGGCAGGGCTGGGACCCACCTGCAGCCACACTCACCTTCCGGAGCATCTCGGAGGTGCTCCTCTCCTCAGCCGAGTTCAGCCACTTGATGAATCTGTAGCACCGCCACACGCACTTGAACATGTAGACCTGGAAGAAGGCGCAGGTCAGGCTGTGCTTTGCTGAGCATCCTTCTGACTCTCCAGCAGGCCTGGGACAATGCCAGCCAGGAGCTATCATTCTCTCCAGAAGCCAGCATCCAGCCGTTCCTGCTCAGACCTCTCCTTCTGGTTAGGGTTCTTCACCAGCCAGTCCAGAATAGTCCAGGTACTGCCTTTTTCATTGCCCCATAGACATCACAGAGCAAGGGCGTTTGGGGGGCTTCTTGCCCACCCTCCAATTTCCCCAGAAATAGTCCCACAGCTCCTGCTTAACTGCCCACAGCAACTGGGAGCTCACTACCTCCCGAGACAGCCCTGCCCATCTTGAAACAGAGCTGGCGGTGGGACACGTTCTCTTCGAAACTCCTTCTGATATGTTGTTTTCTAAAGCAGATTACAAAACAGCCCATGCAGTATTGGTCCATGTTTATCGGGGAGGAACAATTAGCATATATCCATCAGCTGATGCAAGTTGATGTAAGAACTGGGCAGAAGATTTCAGGGTGGGGCATAAAATCCCAAGGGGCGAGCTCAAGAAACAACAGAAAACCCCCAAATCCCCCCTGAGTAGGAGGAGAGGGTCCTGTCCTGGAAGGTCTTGTCTGATGGAGTCCCTGACGGGTGCATAGGTGGGGCAGGGAGACATAGGGAGCTACTGAATGACGAAGACTGAGGTATGAAGGCCAGCAAGGCAGAATGAGGGTCAAAGAGGGAATCCCCTCATTCTGGAGGACAAAAAAACAGAAGTGGAGCTGGACACTGTGGCTCATGCCTGTAATCCCAGCACTTTGGGAGGCTAAGGCAGACAGATCACCTGAGATCGGGAGTTCAAGACCAGCCTGACCACCATGGAGAAACTCTGTCTCTACTAAAAATATTTTAAAAATTAGCCAGGCATGGTGGCACATGCCTATAATCCCAGCTACTTGGGAGGCTGAGGCAAGAGAATCGCTTGAACCCAGGAGGCAGAGGTTGCGGTGAGCCGAGATCACGCCATTGCACTCCAGCCTGGGCAACAAGAGTGAAACTCTGTCTCAAAAAAAGAAAAAAGAAGGGAAGTTGGGGGACGGAGCTATGTGTTGGGGCCTGGGGAGGGTCCTGCAGTAGAGAGCGTCATGGAAACCCGACACTGACTTCCCCCAGGAAGCCTCAGGGCCGTTCTCACTGCACACTCACTAGCCCATTTGTGCTAGGTCAGTTCTTGGAGAAGATGTTAAAAGGGGCAATTTTCTGTTTCCAGGTGGCATTAGGTGACAACAGAGACTGTTCAGGGCCTCAGATGGAAGCAGCAGCCAGGGTCTGCAGATGCCCACCCACCAGCACAGAAAGGCTGGGAGGAAATGCACCCGGCTGTCAGCAGTGATGGTCTCTGAGTAGGGTGTAGATGGTGGAGTGACTGCCTTCTCTCTACTTATCTGTAGTTTTTTGGGTTTTGGTTTTGGTTTTAGAGAGAGATTCTCACTCTGTCATCCAGGCTGGAGTGCAGTGGCACAATTATGGCCCACTGCAGCCTCAACCCCCCAGGCTCAAGCGATCCTCTCGCCTCAGCCTCCCTAGTAGCTGGGACTATAGGCACGCACCACCACATCCGACTAATTTTTTTTTTATGTTTTGTAGTGACAGAATCTTGCTATGTTGCCCAGGTTTGTTTTGAACACCTAGCCTCAAGCAATCGAGAATTCCCCGTGAGGGTTCTGCAGGTATTAAGAAACAGCAATCATGTCCCCCTCGAGTCATCTGTTTTCCATGCTGAATAGCACTCTGTTCTTTGCTGGGTTTTGCTGTGGTGGGGGGAGGGGAGTTCCTAAGGTGGCAGCATTTCCTTGTCTCTTCACTTTGCTGATTGCACTGCTATGAACACACTCAGTGCTTCACCATCACCCAGACCTGGGACCTGAAACTGGACCCTATCCTCTGGGCCTGACCACCCCAGAGAAGAATGAGACCATTCCCCTCCCTCCTTCTCATCATCAAACCTCTATTAACATGATCTCAGGTACATTTTGATGCCTGAATCACATACAACTGTAACACAGGCAAAGTAAGACTCATTACGCCCCTGAGGCCCAGAGAGAAGTGACTTGCTGAAGACCAGCCACACAGCTGGTGATGGTGGGGCTGGGATTCAAGCCCAGGTCAGTCCACATCTAATTCCAGACAGCTAGAATTAGACACCTGAACGTAGGTGGCCTTCACAGGTTCACATTCCCTGAATGGGCTGTCCCAGAGGATCCCAAGTCAAGTCAGAGGAGCTGGTACGAGAAAGCAAGAGAAAGGAGCTAAAAGCAGGGGAGGAGGCACGGGGGACACATGTCCCTGCTTCTAACAGCTGGGCACAGGCAGGCCTGGGCCCAGCACAGCCTCACCACCCCTCCCAGAGCCGCAGGGCAGGGGCCACTCACCTTGAAGATGAGGACAGTGATGAAGGCGATGGAAAAGATGATTGTCATCTTGATGAACTGGTCGTGAGGCATACCCTCCTGGCTGGGGAGGTAATTCTGCAACAGATTTGGGAGCCACATCAACATCTCTGGCCCTGAGGAATTTTAACAGCACCCACACATCCAGGAATAATGATCCCACCCTCCACACACACAGGAGTGCAGTGTGGCACAGCCGTCACCTTGGTGGGCCGCCACAACAGCCTTAGGAAGTAGGTGCTACCCCCAGCCCCCTCCCACTGACCGGCCAACCAGGAAAAGTGAAGGGGCTACTGCCTCCCAGATCTGCTTCCCAGGTGGGTGCACCTGCCCATCTCCAGCTGGCGGGTGTCAGCTGCCCACAGGCCACACGTATGCCCTTCTCTAGAAGGTCATCTTGGCTGATCAGGGCCACCTAATCCACTAATACCCGGGAGGCGACATCCCCTCCACTAGGGGCAGCGTGAAACCAATGACTGATGCCGAGGAACTCGCCCTCGGTGAGACTGCCTCTGTGGTCATTTGCAAATTCCTCCACACATTCTTTGAGACTCCTCCCTTCTAAAGGTAGTGTTTATTTCCTCTCCCCTTGAGTGTGGACTGGACTTAGCGACTCAATTTTAACTAACAGAATGTGGCAGACATGATGTAAAAGACTCTGCCTCTCCTCCTTGCTTCTCTCTCAGATCACTCCCTTGGGGAAGCCAGCAGCCATGTCAGGAGGGCACTCAAGCAGCACTGCTACAGGTCCACATGCTGACGAATTAGGAAAAGGATGCACACCCTGTGAGTGAGCCATCGGGAGTGCATCCTTTAGATCTAATCAAGCCCTCAGTTGTCCACCACCCCAGGTGACATCTTGGGTGCAAGCCCATCAGAGTCTCTGAGTCAGAAGAGCCCAGCTAAGCCACTCCCAAGCTCCTGATCCTCAGAAACTGTGTGAAATAATACATGCTTATTGCTTTCACACATGATGTTTAGGGATAATTCATTAGACAGCAATAAAAGTTGATATTACTTCTGCGTTGCAATTCACATGCCAAGCCCCTCTCTGGGATCATGCAGGCTGCTCCTACAGTCACGTCTTTGCTTGGCTTTCTCTTTTTCTCAAACCTGCCTTCCTCACTCCTTACAAGCTTCCTCCTCAGAGGGCTCCTTCAATAAATCACCAGCACAAGAATCCCCTCATAATGCCCCACCTCCGGGGAACCCAGCCCAAACCACCGAGGCACAGAGAGGTGAAATAACTTGTTGGAGGCCATGCAGCCAGCAAATGGGCATGGACCCCTGCCCCAGGCTCACCATGTGGTTCATGGACTT
This sequence comes from Aotus nancymaae, assembly GCF_030222135.1. Classification (NCBI taxonomy): domain Eukaryota; kingdom Metazoa; phylum Chordata; class Mammalia; order Primates; family Aotidae; genus Aotus; species Aotus nancymaae. The sequence goes on from NW_026988467.1 coordinate 27,291,215, forward strand.
GAAGTTGAGATAGGTGGGCACTTCCATGTAGGAGCTGCACAGGGTCAGGATGCTCAGGCAGAAGTCCAGCAGCTGCAGCGTCATCAGGGGGACCTTGGAGGGGCCCTGTGGAGGACAAATAAGAGGAGGAGCAATAAGGAGCAGCAGTTAAAGTCCCAGTTACTTGAGAGACCGTCTCAGCTACAGACATCAGTGACTTTCGTCCCCTGTGCACAGATGCAGACACCCAGATGTTCACACCAAGGGCTAGTAGCAGAGCCAGGACTAGAACCAGGGTCTCCAGACTCCCAGGCCAGGGCCTTTCCACGATGTAGCCCCTCAGTCTCTTCAAGGACATTTGGGGGAAATGTGAAAAGCAGCTTTGGGGGACCATGTCCTTGACTGGCAGCAGCACTCACGGCACCCCACAGTGGGCGCTCATCACGGGCATGAACCATCCTCTCCTCCTCTCTTCAACTTGGTTCCAAAGAAGAAATAACACTGGGGACGGGGGTGGGATGGGCGGAAAGCGCACGTGCCCTTTCCTCAGGCGTCAATTCACTCCCAGCGGCACTGACGGAGTGCTGACCACGGACTGCACCCCCGATGCATGTGTTCCTCATTCAACCCTCACGAGGCATGTGGATGAGATGTGATTGCAGGTACATTCCACAGAGGAAGAAACTTGGGGCAGTGTGGAGGGGCTCAGAGACAGGGTCAGACACCAGCTAGGAAGAGGGTTCCTACCCTCCCCCCACCTGAGCCCAGGGCCCGTGTCTGGCCCCCTCCCACCTCCCACGCCAGGCCTGGGCTCTGCTGGCCAGGTGGGAGGCGGGGGCTGAGTACTCACAGAGCGGCTTCGGGAGGCCAACTTGAGGTAGGCGGGCAGCTCGATGTAGGAGCCCAGCAGGGTGAGCAGGCACAGGAGGTAGTCCATGATTTGCAGGGACAGGAAGGGCAGCAGGTACTTCTCCCGGTTCTGGAAGGTAAGCCCAGCACTGGCAGGTATCCCTGCGTGCACCAACAATGCCCCACCCAGCCCGATAGCCCCGGGCAGCTTTTCCCACCCTCTCCCAAATCTTCCCTGCCCTCCTCAGTGGAGGTCACCTTCCTCTGAGTGACACTCTGGGGACAGGGAGTGGATAAGACCCAGGCCCTAAATGAGAAGAGTCTGGGTGTCCCGGGAGAAATAAGGGAACCATCCCCCTCTGTTGGGGCTCAGTAGCAGGATTTGAGTCAATTTGCTCACAAGAACCCAGCAAGGAAGGGCTTTGTGTGCTTTTACAAAGGAGAAGCGATCAGAGAGGACTTGCTGGAGGTGGGGACACCAGGGCTAGATCAGGGAAGGAGACTAGGACGGAGCAGGAGGGAAGGGCAGGGCACTAGAGGCGGAAGGACCAGCTGAGTGAAGGCCGAGGCAGCAGACAGCTCCCCCGCCTCTGCACACTGTTGAACCTTCCTCCATGGGCCACTCCCAGGAGGACAGAGTCACGGTAGGAGTCCCTGCCAGGATGAGGCTGAAGATCCCTCTCCTTCAGCTGAAAGCAAGTGACCACCATGACCAGTATTCATTCCTGTCACCCACAGCTGGGGACAAAAACACACAAACCGCAGTTTCCCGGTGTCTCATGTGGTCATCTGAAATCACTCAGGAGGCAGCCAGAACAACCCCGGCTGATCTCAGAGTCTTCAGGGACCACCTGCTCCATTTCTCTAGCTGAACCATCTGAGTGTCTGCACAAGCACCCACAGCCACCCTGCACAATGCAAATGGCCATCCCAGGGAGCCTGGGTTCCGAGAGAGTGGGTGTTAGCAAGGGGAGTGGGCGGTGGCATTTTAGGCAGGGTAGACGCATTCCAAACCAGCACCAAATCACCTCCCCACTCCTCCGGCCCTGCAAGTGCCAGGCCACTGTCTGCACAGGAAGGACCCTCTTTCTGGTTCCTACTCCCATGGCTATGTGGTGAGGCCCTGGCTTCCTGCCTTTCTGGGGGGCCAAGGGACAATGGCTTCCTCTTCTGCAGGTCTGAGCTGCAGCTTGTCTCAACTCTCCCACCAGATTTGCTTCGGGCCCAGGAGCCCCTCGTTGTCACACTAGACTGTCCCTGACTCTCAGAGGGCCCATCTTCCCCAATCAGATCATGAGCTCTCTGGGGGCCTCCCAGGGCGTGGGTCCCCCTCGGGGCGCTGGCACCTGTCACTGCACCGATGGAGCTGCAGGCATCCTACTTTTCCTCTGCTTCAGCTCCTCTCACCCATTACAAAATCCAGTGCTCTCTCCCCTCCCTCACCCCCAAAACAACACTTCCTCTTCCACTGTCAAAATCCCTGCTTCCATGTGCCATTTAAAAGGATGTGGGTTGTCAGCTAGTTCTCACCAAAGCATCGGTGACCTGCATAGCCCACCACGGGCGGCCCATGGAGGCTCATGTTACCTGGAAACAGAGGCCACCAGCCCAGGGAATCTCAGGAAGAAACATGGCTCTCCAAAAGGTAACTGTGACGATCTCCAGCGTGCAGGTGGGACCTCCTAACATATCCGCCTCCCACCCTCTCGGCACCCAGCACTGCCGCAGTGGGTGTGAATAACAGGAGGAAACAGGGGGTAGTGGGGCTCCTGAGCCCTCACCTTGACCACGCCGATCAGCAGGCTCAGGCTGATGATGAAGAGCATGATGATGAGTAGGAAGCTGGAGATCAGGTCGGCTGAAAGGCAAGGACAGCGGTGAGGGCCTCAGGGTGCCCCAGGGACCCCAGTCAGACTCCCAGGACCACACTGGGGGAATCACTGGCGTGAGGACATGAGGATGCACAGGAAAACCCAGGTCTGCCCTAACGCAGTCCTCAGTCTGGAGTGGGTCCAAAGACAAAAGCAGAACATCACAGGCAGCACAGGAGGAAGTGACAGAGGGGGCGGGGCTGGAGGTGCAGGCTGGGGTCCACTTCAGCCAGGGCGAGGCCGAGGAAGGCAACCCTGGGGAGTGGCCTGAGAGTGCTGAGGAGTCAGCCTGAGACAGGGACAGGGTGGGTGAGGTCAGTGTGGCTGGAGCAAGGTGTTGGGGGAAGAATCGCAAGGAGATGCTGTCAGAGGGGTGGGCAGGGGCTGCATCCCATGGTGAGGAGTTTCCATTTTATTCTAGTGTCATGAGCAGCCCCTGACGGTTTTAGGCAGAACAATGTGGCTGTCTACTAGCTGGTGGGGCATTGCAAAGCACCATCCCATAGGCTCTCACCACCTGCAGAAGTGGGTGGGGTCAGGTGAAACATCCCCATTTGCAGATGAAACTTGCCAGCCAGGCATTCATCGCCCATGGAGAGGTAGCAGGTCCTCCAACCCCAGCCTGGCTATCCCTGGCCAGGGCTCTCCCTGTCCTCCTCCCACCACCACCCCACCGGTGTTCCCTGCACTTACCGATCCTGATGTAGCCCATCTGGGAGAGCTTGCAGGATGCCTTGCCATGGGCCACCTCCACCGAGTGCTCGATGAACAACAAGACGCTCATGATCTGGGGGCAGAGCAAAGCGTCAGTCAGCTGGGCCTGCACCACGCCCCCCACCGGCCCCTCCCACCTTAGTGGTGTACAGCAGGGAAGCCAGTAGTGGGGATCCTGGAGCAGATGGCATGCCGGTTCAGTAGGGCATCTGAGACAAAAGAGTGGCCTTTATACACACATAGCCTATGCTCAGAATCCTGGGTCTGCCTCTCTCCAGCTGTGTGTGTGACCCTGGCCAAGCTACCTGACTTGTGTGTGCCTCAGTTTTCCCATCTGCGAGATGGGGATAATGCTAGTAAGCTCCCTTAAGAGGCTACTGTGGGGAGTAAATGAGACTGTCCCAGGAGAGCCCTTAGGCCCAGTTCTCAGTAAGAGTGGTAACTATTACTATTGAAGGTCAGAATTAAAGAGGTGGAGTGGGCCAGGCATGGTGGCTCACGCCTGTAATCTCAGCACTTTGAGAGGCTGAGGCAGGTGGATCACAGGGTCAGGAGTTCGAGACCAGCCTGGCCAACATGGTGAAACCCCGTCTCTACTAAAAATATAAAAATTAGCCGGCACAATGGTGAGCGCCTATAATCCCAGCTACTCAGGAACTGAGGCAGGGGAATCACTTGAACCTGGGAGGCAGAAGTTGCAGTGAGCTGAGATCGTGCCACTGCACTCCAACCTGGGCAACAGAGCAAGACTCTGTCTCCAGAAAGAAAAAAAAAAGAGGTAGGGGGTAGAAGCTGAAGGCCCCTCTGCTGCAGCCTTCCGTAATGACAGGCTCCGGGGATCAGAGAGCATCCTAGAGCTTCAGCTTCCCAGAATCGTCAACACAGGCCCAGGAGGGCCCTGGAGAGCATCTAACCCTGAATTCCCAACTCCCATGGCCCCTCGGGGAATAATAACATCTTCCTCATCGGAGTGTGGTGGGCCAGATGGGATAATTCACTCAAAGTACCTGGCAGATAGTAAGCGCTCAATCTGTGCTATTATTGTTATCATACCCCCACTTGACTATAGGCTCCAGGCAGGGAAAGCCCGTGTGTCTCTTTGTTCACTGCCCTAGCTGTTGTATTTGTGGAATGAATGAATGAATGAACAAATGAACCCCACACCCTCAGAGGACCCTTGCTAAGAATGATGGGGAAGAGGCGAATCTGATAGGCCTGAGTGTTAGGTGGCCCTAGAAACAACTTAAGCCCAGCCGCAAAGCTGCAGTTTGAAAGAACCTTGGAGGACACCTTGTCCGTGCCTCCCATCAACCAGTGCAGGAATGCTGTGCCATGCAGCCTCCACTTAAATGCTTCCGGCCATGGGGAACACACATCTTATGTGTGTTCATGTCCTTGCAGCAAGCCCTCCACCCTTCCCCTACGACAAACACGCAGTTCTCCAGGTACCCTCTGCCCACGTAAAGAACAAGAAAACTGTCCCCTCCCTTCCAGTGGGTGCCCTATCTCTATTAATATAGCCCTAAGTTTGCATTGGCTTTCTAGGCAGCCCTGCACTGGTAACTTATGCTCAGCTGACAGGCAACCAGCCACCACCATCTGTTTCCCCCTTGCTGACTGTGTGGTTTTTTGTTTTTTTTTTTTTTTAGCTCAGACACAGGTCTCAACTTTTCTTCCTGCCACATTACATCCTGTTTAGGGGCGTGGAAAACGACTGAACAGAAAAGTGATGAAGAGCTGGGCTCCAGAGTCAGATCAAGAGGGATTTGAATCCAGGTCACTGTGTGACCTTGGGCAAGTCACTTAACCTCTCTGAGTTTCCTCATCTGGAAAATTGCAATCTCTGGATTTGGTGAAGATTAAATTGCATTATATTTGCAAAGCACTGAGCTCAGGGACTGGCAGGGGTGCTCAGCAAACAGAACCTGCTTTTGGCTGGCGCAAGCTTATGTGCTTGGGCAGTAGTGCCAGGAGCAGGGTGCATGCTCTAACTGCCCCCTCTACCTGCTGGTGCCGGAAAGGCTTTGTCTCACCAGGAAAGTGGAGCCCACCCAGAGCAGAAGGCAGGTGTGGTGAGGGCTGTGGCTCATGCTCACAGGAAACAGCCCTGAGAGGGAAAAACTCCTTCCTCTGCCCCTAAAAGCCAAGCTGCAGCCCCTGTCCTCTCAGTTTCACCTTGAATGAGAGAAAGAGAAAGGGAGGCAGATGACAGCTCTGTCCAGCACAGAACAGGGTGTCCTGTGAAGTGGTGAGCTCCCTGTTCCTGGGAGTATGTAAGCAGATCACAGGGTAGTTGCTGCAGGGCTTAGAAAAGGACCATGAGCATCTATCAGCTGTGATATGAGAAGACTTTTGAAGTCCCAAGATTCTAGGATTATCTGAGGTCTGGAACAAAGCTTAGAATCAGACCATCTCAACCTCCACTTGCTAGGAGTCTACATCTACTTGTTTTATAAGCTCCCTTTGCTTGTTTTATGAACTCAGAGAGGTCAAGTGGCTCGCCCAAGGACACACAGCAAGTTGGGGACAGAGCCCAAGTCTCCAAGTGCTATTCGGATGCCTTCCCATTCCCCTAACCCCCAAAATGCCTCAAAGCCCTGCTAGCCTGAACCCTGGAGGACTTAGATATTTTGATCATGCACCTGTCAGTAAAACCTTTTGAACACATGCTTCTATTTTTCTTTATTTCTAAATGGCATGCATCTGTTAGTGTCCTAGTTTATCACGAACATCATAAAACATCTACTAAAAAGTTTCCAGAAATTAAAAAATTATATGATTGAAAAATTTAGAAATTCTAAATATTGTCATCCTGAGGCCCTGAGGTCACCTTACACTTTACCCGGCTTCAGAGACTTCTGCTCAGCCCCAAGTACCCCAAAACTCCTCTATTCTCCTCTAAGCCTCCCTCACTGCCCTGCGGCCCCTCCAACCACCCCAGGGGAAGAAGGGGGCACTTGTATAGCCGAACTCCATGCTGGGTGATCGTCCCACTACCCAGCAAAGGGACTATTCTTAATACTTTCACTCTCATTTCACAGACAAAGGAAGTGCAGCTCCGAGAGGCCCAGGGCCTTACCCAAGGCCTCCTCATCAGCTGGTCATGCATAGGGCTAGGATTCAAATCTTGGCCAATTCCCTCTGCTACCCAGAATCTCCTGGCCACCCAGCTCTGCCTGAGACCTGACCCTTCCCCTCCGTGCCTCAGTGGAGGCAGAGAGGCGCCCCCATCTCCTCTCTCCCTCTGCACTCCCCTCTCTCTGCCCTCAGCCTGAGTACCTGGCACCAGAGGTATTTCTACTTTTGTGAAAACCACCTGCACTTAAAACCCAGGCTCACCCTCACCCCATTTCTCGTTCTCAACAACCCCGCGGAGGGGGATGGGGGAAGACTTTGTTCCCATTGCTGTATGAGAGCCACGAGGCTCACAGAGGGCAGGAACCAGCCCACGGTCACAGAGCGAGGCAGCCTCAAAGCCTGACTCAGACTGTCTGTGGGATCCCAACCTTCCATGAAGATGCCAGTCTCTGACCCAGGAGAAAGGGAGGAAGCTCGGCTCTGGGCACGCATGTGGCTCTCTAGGACATGGGATGGAGAGGAACTCACATATATTTGGCACCTACTGTGCGCTCAGACCTGTATACACACAGACTTGCACTGCAATCTCCCAAAATTTTACAAAAGAGACATTTTCCCGTTTTACAGATGAGGAAATGGAGGCTGAGAGGGGACTCATGTGTCCTGTGTCACGTGGTCCGGCTGGGATGCGAACCCTGTTGCCTCTCTCCTGGGGTCCAGGGCTCCCCACAAGGCTGGGCTGGCTGCCCTGGGGCTCCAGGATCTCTCTGGCCATGTGCCCACCCTTCCCTGGCAGCCAAGCCCCAGCCCCGGCCACTCAGAGCTCAGGAGACAACAGCTGGTGCACAGGAGGCCTCCTCCACTGCCTGAGTGATATGTGGCCCTGGCCGGGCTCTGGCTTCTCCCTGGCCTCAGTTTCCACCTCTGGTCAATGAGAAGAGTCACCCTCATTTTCCCCTGGTGCCATGCAGGAGGGTCGGGGGGTGGAGCTCCTACACACTGTAGGATGTCTCACCCAGGCCACCCCAGGGCCCGCACCCTGCCCCTCAGAAGGCCCTCGCTGCCTCACCCACGTCCCTAACCAACAGCTGTCGCTAGTTCCTGGAAAGTGCCTGGCCGACCTACAGAGTATGCTGAGACCTGGAGACCCACAGAGTCGGCATTTCCAGGCCCCCAGCCCCTGCCTTCCCCTCATGCCCGTTTCCACCTGGACACAGCGCTGTCTTCTCCCTAAGCTCTGAGAGCCCAGCTGGGCCGTGACCTCGGGACCCCAGCCATCCCACAACAGGCACAGGCCTTCTGTCCTCCCACAATACCCAGGCAGACAGCATGCCCTCACCCACCTGTTCCCCCACTACAGCGTCTTTTCACTCACTGTTCATTCATTCTAAGCCTGTGAGATCGTGAAGATGAGAGCTGAGTGCTGGAGTCAGATGGCCCAGGGCCCCCAGCGAGCTCTGTGCCCTTGAGCCAGCCACAAACCTCTCTGGGCCTCGGCTCCTCATCTGAGGAATGGGGATGATCACTGACCCGCTTCACAGGATTGCTGAGGTCTATAGCGTCGTGCTGTGCACAGAGCCAGGCACACAACAGGCGCGCCATAGGCAAGCACAGTTGGGTGGTGGTTGCTACCCGTGGACAGTAACCACTCTCTGAGCGCCTGCCGCCTCCAGACTCTGTCTAGACAAGCCACTGACCCTGCTGTGCAGTCTCCAGGGAATCTGATGCGTGAATGGTGTGCTCAGAGCCACAACAGAGAACACGCAGGGGGCTGGGGTCCTTGATGAGGGAGGGAGCATCGCTGTCTAAAAGCCTTAGGGAGAGTTTCACCAACAGTTAACCCACGAGCGTGGCTTTGAAGGATAAGGAGGAGTTTTCCAACACAGAAGAGAAGAAAGCATTCCAAAAGAGGGGACATAATGTGCAAAGGCCCCAGGCCTGGCGGTGCAGGTGTGTCTCAGTCTCTCCAGGGAAACTCAGAAGGCATGGGGGTGTCTCTTCCCTGAGAAAGAGGATGTTACCAGTGGAAAAGTATGGCCCAGAGAGAGACAGTGACCAGCCCAAGGTCACACAGCAAAACTGCTGCAGCAAACTCAGCTCTGTCCTCCTGCCTCCAAGCGGGGCTCAGGCTGCAGTCCCAGCCATGCTCAGCCACCTTCCCACCCCCACTCTGCTTCCCCGATTTCCACCTCTTCCTTCTGCCCCTCCTTGGCTTCAGTTCTCACTCCCATCTGCACCCAGCCCTTCTTTCTTAATGACAAACACAGCCTCCCCAAGCTGGCCAGTGGAGGAGTGTCCAGGGGGCGGGAGGAGTTCTGTTTCTTTTCCTGGCGGCAAGCAACAGCTCGAGCTAAAAGAATGGGGCCGGGGGCTGTAGGAGGGAAACCAGGGAAGGTGGGGCAGTATTGAACATGGCGGGGCAGTAAGGATGGCGGTGTCGGAGGGTACGGCGGGGAAACAGTGCAGCAGGTGCTGCCCGGGGAGACTGGCCATGGTGACCGCGTGAGGCGGGGAGTGGCTGCTGGGATGTTGCTGGAGTTGGTGTGGTGATGCCAGTGATGATCAGAGATGCTGCTGTTGATGCTGGTGACAGCAATGGGGGTGATGGCAGTGGGGACATCAGGATAGGATGGTGATAAGGAAGATGAGGAGATGACACCAGAACCCCCGATTCTGGGGTTCAAACACCAGTCCCTTCTGCAGGAGAGTAGGCCCACTCTCTCCCAATCTCTGAGGCCCAGGACTCACCGTCTCAGAAGCAGACAGGCAGAGCCCCACTCTCTGAGATTTCAGGGGCTGAAGGTCACAGAGGAAGGACCCAGCCGTCAGTGAGCTTCGTGCCAGAGGGAGTGTGGACACTCTCCTGTCCATTCACGTCATTGGCTCCTCCTACCAAATGCGAAAGCCCAGGGCAGAGGTTGCACAGAAGTGAGGTCCGGGCTTGTCTTCAATCTTTCCCAACAGACAATGCGGTTTGCCAAACGGGTCCCAAGTGCCACAGCCCTCCCTTGCCCCTCCCCCTCACAGCTGCTCCACCCTGACCCTGGGTCCTGCGGCCTCATGCTCCACCATCGTCACTATTAGAACGGCCCCTCCCTGAACCTCAGTCCCCTCAACCTCACCTGCCCACCCCGTTTTCCCTGGGTTCTCTGGGAGGAGGATGTCAGAGGGAGTCAGATGTGTCACCATCAAGAGAAACCTTCCCTCCCCAACCCTGTGCTGCTGGTCACCACCTATGGCGCAGCTTAGTGGGGGCCAGCCCCCCAAGAGCACTATCTCCCCACCCACCTCTCCGGCCAGCCCAGATACCACCAGACGCCCCCATTCCCAGGGCCACGCACCCAGCAGCAGCCCAGCCTGGCTGCCTCCGGCTCCCCAGAACCTGGCTTCTCTCTCTCTTCATTCTTCAACAGTCCTCGTCCTCCCTCCCACCTCTGCCTCATCCCCTCCTCCCTCCACCAGGCTCTGGGGCTCCCAGATCTCAGGGAGAACCCTGGCACAGTTGCTGATCCCCTGTGGGATCCTGGGCTGGCCGCGTTACTTCATCTGTAACATTTCCTCATCTGTAGAAGGGAGAGAAGAATCCATCCACCTCCTGGAGTGGGTGTGAGAAGTAAATCGCCAAAGATGACGATTCAGAAAGATGAACTGAGAAGCAGAGGCGCCTGTGTGCGGACACCCAGCACAAAGCCTGGTGGCCACGGCTGCCTGATTTGTAATAGCCCCAAGCTGGGATCAACCCAAATGTTCTTTTGCAGGAAAACAGGCAAATGCATTGTGGTAGATTCATACAATGGAGTACACACAGCAATGGAAAAAATGAGTTAGCTACCCACAACCACAAGGACGAAGCTCCCAAACGTAACGCTGGGAGAAAGAAGCCCTCCCAAAGGAACATGTGCCGCAGAATTTCATTTCTACGTAGTTCTACAGATGCATGTGTTCTAGAACGACATATACAGGCAGAAGTCAGTGCGGGTGGGGCAGCGGTGAGGAGGGGGCACTGGGGCTCCTGGGTGCCGGTCCTGTCTGATTTCTTAGTTTGGGTGGAGGTCGCATGGGTGTGTTCACTTTGTAGGAGCTCACCAAGATGTGCACTCATGCTAACTGTGCTTTTCTATAGGTAAATTATACATCAAGAAAAGGTTTGCAAAAATAAAACCAAATAGAGATTGGCCGGCACCTACTGTGTGCCAGGCTCCACAGGATCGTGAAGATGAATCAGGCTGGGTCAAGACCCAAACGAGCACCCAGGCCAGAGGGCATGACTCACAGAGACCCAGCACACAGGGGTCTGGGTCAACACCGGGAGCTCAGGGTCCAACGGTGGGAGTCAAGGAGGGCTTCTCAGAGGAGGTGAATCCTGAGGATTTCCCCCAAAGAGCAATGGGAAGAGTGTTGCAGGCAGAGGAAAGGGCATGAGCAGAGGCCAGTGTGTGTGAGACGCATTCAGGAAACTGCAAGCCGTTCCTCTTAGTGAACTGTGATTTGGGGTCATCCATGTGCCCTACCCGCAGCTGCCCTCAGTAAATGGCAGCAGGTCCTGGGAGAACACAAGGATCCCCTGGTTTGGCAGGGGTGGGGACTCCAGGGACGGAGAGAAAGGGGGAGAGCATGCAGGAGACGTGACGGCTCATGTGAAAGCCTAGAGAGCCAAGGCTCCGACGGCTCAGATGGCGCTGGAGGAGGCTGTCACCTGCAGCTAACTTTGCCACAAAGGCAAACAGTGCCAGTGAATCCCAGCAGCAGAGAGATTCTGGCTGGCGGGTAGCTTACCAAATCTCCCTTTAGGAGCAGCTGGCGGGGGGCTCAGAATTGGCCTCCAGGTGCAACCCAAGGCCTTGTCACCCTCCACTTCCTAGATATCTGGGGAAGCATCCTCAACTCCCAAACGATTCCCCAAAACCATCACTTCCATCTTCAGAGTAAAGACCCACAACAGTGACGATAAATATTGACGCTATTAGTATTGTGCATTTATTAGATGCCAGGTCCTTTTCTGAACATAGACAGTCGGCCCTCTGTATCACGGGTTCTGCATTTGAGTATTTCAATTCGAAATCCAAAGATGTGGAACCTGCAGATGGGGAGTGCCAACCAACCCTACATTCTCACGTCATCCTTGTGCCAGTGTCGTGAGACAGGTTCTGACATTAGTCCCACATTTTTCTGATGTTGCAGGTAAAATTGAAATCAGCTCTGTGCTTCTCAGAACAAGGCTCTGGGGATGGCAGAACTGACCCCTACCCATCCTGTGGCTGCCAGGAAGCCTGCCCTCCCTGCCTCTGCCTGAAGCAGACACCTGGGCTCCGGTTCTTTATCCAACACAGGCTGCAGAGTCGCTTGCCCTCCTGAGCCTTGATTTTCTCATCTGTAAAATGGAGGCCTCAGAGGAGGCAGCTGCCATTTGTCAGGTGCCACAAATGGGGCTTAATGAACCCCGCTTGACAGGGGAGCAAACCGAGGCTGGGGGAGGGGTGCCTTGTCCCGAGCAACCCCTGCACAGGGCAGAGGCGCTGCAGCTCCCGGCTCTGCTTCCTGCCTCAGGAGGGGGTGCTTTGCCTCACTTCCCCTGGCAGGGTGGGGTCCCCTGGGAGACCAACACTCGCCTCACAGTGAGCTCAGAGCAAAGTCCTGGTTCCAGGCCACTGCTCTAGGCTCAAAATAAAAGCCACACTTCCTGGAGGCCTCAGGGCCAGGATGGCAACAGAGAAGTCTCAGCCAGGCTAGGCTAGGCCCACCAGCTACTCTCAATGAGACAGGCCATGGGGCCTCCTGCTTTTAGAAGCTGGGTTCACACCCCTGAGGTGAGAACAGCTCAGTTCTGACACTGAGGAGGGTCCACAACTCCCACCCTGCCCCCACCAGCCTCCTCATCCCTCCGTGAAGGAAACAGAGCTGCGGTGGCAGAGAACACGGCCTCTCTGTCCAGCCCGGGGGTTCTAACAGATTCTCACTCAGGGTTTTCTGCACCTGGCAGTTGGGGCCCTTTTTCCAACCCCAAAGAGATGAACTTTCAACAGGGAAGAGGGGCCAGGCATGATGCCTGATGCCTATAATCCCAACACTTTGGGAGGCCAAGCCTGGTGGATCACTTGAGGTCAAGAGTTCAAGACCAGCCTGGCCAACATGGTGAAACCCTGTCTCTCCTAATGATACAAAAAAAGCCAGGAGTGGTGGCACGCACCTGTAATTTCAGCTACTTGGGAGGCTGAGGCATGAGAATCACTTGAACCTGGGAGGCAGAGGTTGCAGTGAACCAAGATCATGCCACTACACACCAGCCTGGGTGACAGAGCAAGACTCACCCTCAAAAAAAGGGAGGGGGCCTTGTGTTCTTCCACAGCCCACTTCAGGCACTTATCTGTGAGCCCCCCACCCGGCTTCCCTGGGGCCTCCTCCAAATGATCACTTTTGAGACAGGGACCACTGGCCCTATTTACAGATAAGAAAGCAAGGCTCAGATAACAAAGGTGCCCGCCTGCTCAAGTGACATCACTGGTGAGTAATGGAGATGGTCCTGTGTTCTTTTCAATCACAAATCACTGCACCCAAAGTGAAGCAGAGAAAGGAGCCCCATTAGTTCTAAGGAGGACAAACCAGGAGAGCTTCTGGAAAAAGAAGCTTCCTGTGAACTGGACCATAAAGAAGAAATGAATGGTGGGGCTGGATGAGGGCAGGGGCTCCCAGACAGACACACCACCCAGCCATGGGCCAGGGAAGGAGCTCATCTGCCCACTTTCTGGATCATTCCACACGCCTGTGTGCCAGCATCAGGGCCTGAAGCAAGCACCTGCCCCACCTCCCCATGTGTCTGGGAGCAAGTCAGGATCCCTGCTGGACCTGTTTTCTCATCTGTAAAATGAGCAGATGGGCCAAGCAGAGATCCAGCTTCTTAGCTATGAAGCTTATAAAAGCAAAGGACTTGGGCAAGTCTCACCCCTGGGGACCACTCCACCCTCTTCCCCCACACACCGCGTGGGCCACCCCTCCTAACTCAGCTTGGCAAATCTCATAGGTCTCTGAAGCACCGCAGGTCCTTCCCCTTCAAGCCCGTGTTCATGCTACTCCCCCTGCCCGCATGGCCTCTTTCTTTCCCAGCGTGGCCTCTTTCCCCATGCAAAGCCCTACTCATCCTTAGGACTCAGACCTCCTCCAAGAAGCTGTTCCCGAATCCCAACCTCCAGCCCCACATCTGTGCCCCCATCACAGCCAGCAGTGTCATCCGTTGTCCTTGTCACAGTTTTTCCTTGGCAAACTGGCCCCTCGAGGACAGATGTCTTGAATGAGTCAGGGCTATATCCCGGCCTGGGGCCGAGCACAGAAAGACATGGGGGTACATATCTCTACCACGTCAGGCAATAGAGATCCCTTCTTCAAATGCCTTACTTTTTTCTTTTTTTATACAGAGTCTCACTCCATCAGGCTGGAGTGCAGCGACATGATCTCGGCCTACTGCAACCTCCGCCTCCCAGGTTCAAGCGATTCTCCTGCCTCAGCCTCCTGAGTAGCTGGGATTACAGGCTTCCGCCATCACGCCTGGCTAATTTTTTGTATTTTTAGTAAAGATGGGGTTTTGTCATGTTGGCCAGGCTGGTCTTGAACTCTTGACCTCAAGTGATCCACCTGCCTCAACCTCCCAAAGTGCTGGGATTGTAGGTGTGAGCCACCGTGCCCGGCCTTACTTTTTTTTTCCAATTTAAAAGTAGCACACTTGAGCAACCAAGTAAAGCAGCATTGGATTATAACCAAAAGCATACGATAAAGATCCCTGAGTCCCTGTAATATAAATAAATCATTTATTTATATAATAAGCTGGGAGAACAGACAAATCTCCTTGAGAAATTCCCAGTAATTTATGTAGCTACACTGCCCGGAAGGAGGTGGGCAGAACTCCCCATTCATCAAACTTGGGCTGCGTGAAGCAGCGCAGTGACTTCCTCCTGAAACATACAGCGCAGGAAGGAGGGAAACACAGTAACTTTACAAGGGAGCAACCTCAGCCGGGGCTCAGCGTCACCAGCAACAGTGGCGAGTCAAGCTGGCAGAACCTTTTCTTAGTACGATGTTCTGAGACTGGCATGTCACCTCTGTGGTCTTCCTCCCGAAAGCACGTTCCCAGTCTAATCATGAGAAAACCGCCAGGGGTCCCGGCTGAGGAGCGTTTGACACAATGCCTGACACCTACTCCTCGAACTGTCAAGATTATCAAAAACAAGACAAATCTGAGAAGCTATCATACCGAGGGGAACCTAAGGAAGCATGAAGACTAAATGCAACGCGGCACCTTGGATGCAATCTTGGAACAGAAAAAGGATGTAGGAGGAAAGCTGGGGAAATAGGGGCAAAGCGTGGACTTTAGTTCGTAACAGCCCGTGAATATTCATCGGCCCATTGCGACACACGTACCGCACTAACGTTGAGATGTTAGCAATAGAGGAACCAGGCACCGGGGACACAAGAACTATCTGTACTGTGTTTGCAGTGTTTTCGTAAATCTAAACCCGTTCTGAGTACGTGCTCATTGTACCGAATATGGAAAATACAAAAAACTAAAAGAAATAGAGCTTTCGCCATCCTAGAGCCCAGACGCAGCCACATTTCCTCCTGGCCTTGTTCTGACGTATCCTGTTTCTACACTGTTGAAATCATAGCAGGTGTTAAGTTTTTTAACCCAGACAATGCATTTCTAACAGTGGAATTCCAGGCGCCCTGGGGAAGAGGGGTCAGGGAGGGAGAGATTGCTGGGCAAAAGGGTCTTCTGGGGTTGCCCACTTTCTGCCATTGACTTAGGACATGCTTCAGGTTGACAAAAAGCCAGGACCCAAGAGACCAATTTAAGAAATTTCTCTAGGCTGGACTCTGTGGCTTATGCCTGTAATCCCAATGCATTGGGAGGCCAAGGCAGGAGGATCACTTGAGGCAGAGAGTTTGAGGCCAACCTGGGCAACATAGTGAGACCCCCATCTCTACAAACAATATATTAAAAATTAGCTGGGCATGGTGGCGTGCGCCTGTGATCTTAGCTACTCAGGAAGCTGAGGGGGGAGGATCCCTTGAACCCAGGAGTTCAAGGCTGCAGTGAGCTGTGATGGCACCACTGCATTCCAGCCTGAGTGACAGAGTAAGATCCCATCTCTTAAAAACAAAAGCAACAAAAGATGGGCAAGTTACTGAACTTTGGAAAAAAGAATAAATTTTTTAAAAAGAAACAAAGTTTACTGGCTTCCCAAAGTATGCAAGTTTGAACGACCCAGAGAACCCTCTACACAAACCCAGTGACATCCCGAGGAAGGCCCCCAAGCCCAAAGCCACGGATCAGGCTTCCTTCATTGGACAGGAAAGCGTCCTCCTATAATAACGCCCCCAGACTCAATAGAGCGTGGCACTGTCTCAGGATGACAAGGGCCCAATTTAACCCTCCCCAGAGGTGTCAAGTCCACAAATAGCTCAGAATGTGCAGAGTCGTCACCCATGGCTGGGTCCAGATGACAGCCAGCATGGGCAATTGACACATCTGGACCACAGCATCTTTTTTTCCATCCAGATGCTCAAAGTCCTGTCAGCACACCTGTTACCAACTGCTAGGCTCTGGGAAAACCCCCAGGTCCTGCCCTTTCTGGGAAGGAGAGAGGACTCTTTTGGGGGCGGAGCAGGAAGGTAACCCCCAACTGGAGTCAATCGAGGACCACAGCCTGGAGATAACCTGGGCTGAGCACACAGCTTGCAGGACACCCCTCTGTTCTTATGCCTTCTCCTGCTCTAGAATATCTCATCACTCATAGGCATTGGTTCTCAACTGGGAGAGGCTGGGCCCTGTAACTAGAGACATTTCTGGTTATCACAACTGGCAGGGTGGGGAGAGGGACAGTGCTGCTCGTATCTAGTGGGTAGAGAATAAAGATACTGCTGAACTTCCTCTAGCGCATTATTCAGTCCCCCACGGCAAAGAATTATGCAGCACAAAATATCAATGGCGCACTACAGGGAAGGTCCAAATTCTTAGCCTGTCACTTAAAACCTATATCACTTCCTCCCCAAACTCCAGGTTGGTCTCTTTTATGTCCCTATACAAGCCAAAAACATACACCGTCGTTCACCTGTTTCTCTTCCCCTTCCATCCTGCCCACAGTCAAACTCTCCCTCCTGCACCACCTCCAAGAAGTCTTCTCTGATTGCTTGGGCCCGCACATTCTTCAGCTCTGTGAGCAGGGACCGTATCTCACAACACTATTTACAGTTGAGGACATCGGATGGCACAATCAACAAGAAAACCTTACAGCCCCACAGTGCAGAGTTTGCAGGGCAGCCTCTGGGTCTACACAGCCTGCAAATGGATTCAACTTGGCCAGCACAGAGATTTTTTTTCTACCATGCATCAATCGCTAGCATTGAAACATCAGAAGATGTGACACAAAAGCCTGCTCCTAGCCCGGCGCAGTGGCTCACCCCTGTAATCCCAGCACTTTGGGAGGCCAAGGCGGGCAGATCACCTGAGGTCAGGAGTTCCAGACCAGCCTGTCCAACATGGAGAAACCCCGTCTCTACTAAAAATACAAAACTAGCTGGGCATAGTGGCTCACACCTGTAGTCCCAGCTACTCAGGAGGCTGAGGCAGGAGAATCGCTTGAACCCGGGAGGCAGAGGTTGCGGTGAGCTGAGATCGTGCCATCACACTTCAGCCTGGGCAACAAGAGCAAAACTCCGTCTCAAAAATAATAATAATAATAAGCCTGCTCCTTATTCTCTAAACATCAGAAGAGTGGCCACCAGGACCCACAATCCTTCGTGGCAACAATCAGCAAAAACAGAGAACAGCCACAAAGTGTGCCAAGCAAGGGATCCCAAGTTCACTGCAGGCCCATCTGCCCCCTGCTGTCACTCACATGTCCTGCCTGGACCCTGGAGGCGTCAGAGCTGGAGACCTCTGAGGCAGTTAACATCACCTCACCCCTGACTGTATAAAAGGGAAACTGAGGCCCAGAGAGAGGTTTGTCCAAGGTCACACAGCCAATTAGTGGCAGAGCTAGGGTGAGGACCCAGGGACTTGCTACATGTGAGATGTCCCTGCGTGCCACACTGTCCTCCCAAGAATGCTGCATAGTCTCAGAGCTTAAAGTCCTCAAAGACAGGGTACAGGGACACCCAAAGAGTGATTTGCTTCTCTCAGCTCTTGCCCTGGCGGGAGCTGGAAAAAACAACCTCTGAGTTGCTCCTGTCAAAACTAGAGTCCTTGAATCTGACAGCTTGACTCCAAGAATGCTGACAGCAGGTGCCATGTCTGATGCACAACGAATAATAAAGTACTCACCTGTGCGTCAGGCACAGTTCTGAATGTTTTGTATATATCAACTCCCTGAGCCTCACAACATACCCTATCAGACGGGTATGATTATTCACAGCCCCATTTTTTTTTAATGAGAAAACTGAGGCTCAGAGAGGTTAAGTAAGTCACCCAAGGCTGCACAGCTGGGAAGTAGGGAAGCCAGGATTTACATGCAGGAGTCCGGATCCAGAGGCTGTGTGCTAACCATTGAACAGCATCACCCCCTTGAAGGCTGGGCTCTTGCCACAGCTCTGCCTGCTTTGCCTGTGACAGGAAGCAGAGGCAGGCAGGTCTAAGTTTACAGCCACCACTGCAGGATGGTGATCTAGGCTCATTTTGAGGAAGATCTTCCAGACTCATGAGAAAACTGTTAACTACAGGCCCTGAGTCACCCCAGGAGGAAGTTATCTGAGTCTGGGGGAGATGGGTTGGCCAGGAGTTTGGGGGCGGAGTGGGTCTAGGCAGGACAGAACAAGGACCCTGACCCTCAGCCACCCCAGGCAGAGGGCGAGCCCTGGCCCCAGGACTCTGTGACTTGCCCACAGCCACACTGTGAGTACCAGGAAAGGAGGAGCCAGTGACAGCTGCGACTTCAAGTTGCCCAAAGAGAGCCGGGCTGGGCGAGTTACCCTGATTATCAGCACCGGTCTGGAGTTCTCTTTGGTGGGCGGAAGGCCGTGGTTTGACTAAGCTGGAGGCTAAGAGGACTCGGCCCCTGCCTCCCCACTGGAAGCGCAAAGGGGAGCTGCCCATCTCTCGTCCCCCGGAGCGGCCCAGGGTCTGTCCGGGACCCAAGGGAAGAATCAGGGCTGTGTCTGCGGCCGACCGCACATCGTGGTCAAACAGTCACAGCCCACGTCCCTCTCAAGATCCCTGGCTTCCAAAGCACTTTCACATCTGCTGTTGGCTTTGCACACAAATAACCTTCCAGCTGCTACTGTCCCCCATCTCACAGAGGCAGAAACGGAGCCAGCCTCCGAGTGAATGTCAGTTACATTTGCCTGAAAAGGGGATTCCTGCTCCCCTACTGCTCACTCCTGCGGAGTCTCCCCAGGGTCCCCCCGCCATTTGACAGAGGAGGAAACTGAGACCCAGAGCAGGACAGGGATTTGCCCAGGGTCCCCCAGAGAGGTGGTGAGCAGGAGTTCTCTCATTTGCGGGGCTCCATAGATGAGGGGTCACCGCAGACACACATAACTCACTCACACAAGCACACACACACACACGCACACCCGGGGCCCACACACTCACCACATGGTAGATGGCCAGAGCAGTGGTGGCAATTCGGACGTTGAAGCAGCAGCAGGTCTGGCGGACGGCAGACGGGCGGGGGGCCATGATGCTGTCGTCCCCTCCTCTGAGGCTCTGCGGGGGAAAGAGCCTGGGGCCTGGAGCAGGGCAGAAAAGGGGAAGCTGCTGGCTGCCCTCCTCACTTCCTTCCTGCCCCTTAGACAGGCAGGGACAAGGTCGTCACAGCTGGGGCGGGGCAGCTGGGGAGGGGGAGCGGGGGCAGGGAGGCACCCTGCCTCAGAGCACCCCACCACCCTCTGCCATTCCCAGGAGGGGCCTCTGGGGAGGACGGACCCTAACGCCGCCATCAGGCCCTACTCTGCACCAGGGTGGGGGTTCCACCCTTTCACATGTCCTGCTTACTAGAAGCACACTGCCAACTTTGGAGGCCAGGACTGTTACCAAGCCCATTTCCAGATGAGGAAACAGCTGTCCAGAGAGGTCAAGGCACTTGCCCAGAATCACACAGTAGTTAGTACTGATGCAGGATCCAAACCCAGATCTGTCTGGCTACAAAAATAGCTATTGTTTAGGAGGCATTTCCTGCCTCTTCTAGCCATGCTCCTGGATTCACTCTTTTCATCCTCACCTCGATCCTTTGAGAGAGGTACTATTATGATCCCCATTTTATAGATGAAGAAACTGAGGCACAGAGAGGGGGAGTGATTCGTGCAAGGTCACACAGTTGGTCAATGAAGGTGCGAGGATTTTAACTGAGTCCGACTGGTGCTAGAAGCCGTCCTGGAGCTGCTGTTCTCTCTCCCACTTTCCCACCCCGAGCCACGAGCAGCATTTCTTCCTAAGCTATGAAGAGGCGTGCAGGGCTCCAGACTAGGACAGAGGAATAACCACTAAGCAAACCCATCAACTGCGTGCCAGGCCCTGGGCTAGGCTTCTCTTCCAGCTGGGTTAATAACTCTTCACAGCAATCTGTGAGACCCAAACCTCACTTTGAGGGCCTCAAGACCCCCTCCCATACTCACACAAAACCAGGGATTGCTTTCCCCCTTGATCTCTGGAAAAGTTGGAATTAATAAGCCACAACCATTAAGCAAGCTACCCTGGGATCTCTACTCCTTCCTCAGATGATAAATTACCCGTATTGCAATAAAGGAAGGGAATAGGAAGTACATGGAGCATTTCTGGAAGAAGCCCTGCTTTGCCCCACAGCTGAGCCCCTTTGCAATGCCAAGTGGAGAGCAGACAGGAACTGCCATGAAGCCCCGCCCTCCCAGAAGATCATGGAATTAGGATTGGACACTGCTGCAGCCCATCATTTCTGCCCCAGGAGAGGTTATAAAAAGTCCCTAAGCTCCTCCCACTTGGCAGGAGTTGCTCTGTTAAAGCCACAAAAGTTGGCCTGTGGACTTGATCAAACCATTCTCCATGGGTCAATGAGACCAAGGGGACTCTGCAAGCTTGGGGCTCCTGGGAAGCCTGGCCTATCCCTTCCTGACTTCATTTTCAAGCCTATTTCTGTTCCTTTATAAGCCTTGCTGAGGCCTGACATCATAGAAGGACGACACAGTGCAGTGGTTAAGAACTTTGGCTCCACAGGCCCTTAGCCTGGGATCTTCTGACTGGGTAGGCAGAGCAACAAAAGAAGTCCTCTTTTGTCTAAGAGTAGCAAGGCCAGAGGAACTGGAGATCAGGAAAGCAGGGGCCAGGAAAGCATAGCCTTAGGGCCTATGCTGGGGAGTCTGCATTTGAATGTGCACGGAAGCCACTTGATGATTTCACACCATAATAAATGATAGCCATTCATAACATTGTGATTTGGTGAAACCAGGACAGGTGCAGAGACAACTCCCAAAGAGAGGGATAAAACACACTGGTGGCATGTGGAATAATTATACGTGGTCTATGCATGAACATTTCTCATTTTTATGGTGATAAATTCATTTTAATGTGCATTATAAAAATATACATAACTAGCCCATGAATTCCATGATTTTCCATTTATAGGAGTAATATAAAGTCTCATTTTAAAAGAGATGGGATTTAAATAAAAAAGGCAGTAAGTCGACTTAACACATTAAGAAAGCCGCAGCCCAGCCATAAAAAAAGGATGAGTTCAAGTCCTTTGTAGGGACATGGATGAATCTGGAAACCATCACTCTCAGCAAACTGACACAAGAACAGAAAATCAAACACCACATGTTCTCACTCATAGGCGGGTGTTGAACAATGAGAACACATGGACACAGGGAGGGGAGCATCACACACTGGGGTCTGTCGGGGGGGAAATAGGGGAGGGACAGCAGGGGGTGGGGAGTTGGGGAGAGAGCATGGGGAGAAATGCCAGATATAGGTGATGGGGAGGAAGGCAGCAAAATCATACTGCCGTGTGTGTACCTATGCAACAATCTTGCATGTTCTTCACATGTACCCCAAAACCTAAAATGCAATTAAAAAAAAATTTTAAAAAATAAAGCTTGTAAAAAAAAAAAAAGAAAAGAAAAGAAAGCCACAGCTAAAAAGATAAAAAAAAAAAAAAAGAAAGAAAGCCACAGCCTAGGAGGGCACAGACATGGCAGACAGCCCTGGAGGTGGAGTGGGTGGCATCAGCTTGGGAATCCTGGGGCGTGGGGAATCCCAGCTCCTCACTTAGTAGCTGTGTGATCTCAGACAAAGCACTTGATCTCTCTGAACTGTTGTTTCCACCTCTGCAATATGGCCCAGGGGAGTGTTGGGAGGAACAGAAGCTGGCCTGGCAGGGCTGCGGTGAATGTGAAGTGAGGTCACGTGAACGCATCTGCTTGTTATCTCCCTTCCAGCCCCTCCCTGCTCCCCGATCTCACCCACACTCAGGCGGCCAAGAAGAGGCAGAGCCAGGATTGAAACCCTGATCTGTCTGATTCTGAGTCCTGGACCGATCACAAGTGGCATCCCCTCGGGCACTGCTTCCCTGGCAGAAACAGGAGTTCTGATGGAGTCATTTGTCCATCACCAGGTCACCCTCCAGCACACACTGGTCCCTTGGCAGAGGCCTCAGTCACTCCCTGTGGAATTCGAGCCTGAATCACTTTATTTTCATTCCTACCAAACCCCCAATGGAGAGGATGGCTGTCATCCCAAAGGTCAGACCCTTTGGTCAAAGCCACTGTGATAGGCAGAATAATCCTCCTCATGCCCCAAAAATTATCCACCCTAATCCCTGGAACCTGAGCATACATACACGGCCTTACATGGCAAAGAAACTTCACAGGTGCCATGAAATTCAGGATCTTGAGATGGGGACATTATCCTGGATTATCTGGAGGCCCTGAGGTCATCAAATGGGCCCCCGTAAGTGAAGGAAGATCCGAGTCAGAGAGAGACTGGAAGATGGCACACTCCCGGCTCTGCAGGTGGAGGAAGGACCACAAGCCAACGAGTGCAGGCGGCATCCGGAAACTGGAAAAGGCACGGGAATGGCTTCTCCTCTAAAGAAAAGGAATCACTTTGATTTTAGCTCAGTGAAACCCGTTTCTGACTTCTGGCCTCCAGAACCATAAGATGATAAATGTGTGTTGCTGTAGTCACTATGTTTCTGGTCTTTTATTACAGCAGCCACGGGGTACAGCTGCTCAGTGGAGGCCACAGCAGAGCCTGGGCCCCCTGTCGCTGGAGCCCAACACACTCCACTGAGACCTCAGTCCCCATCTGCACAAATGCAGCCCTTGCTTCCTTGCTGTGTGACCCTGGCCAAGTCGTGAACGTCCCTGAGCCTCAGTTTCCTCCTGCACAAGGTGGGGATCTTGATAATGCCCATCTCGTTTTCTGAACGTGCAGGTGGTAACACCACATAAGCTCACTATTTATACTCTGCTCTTTTCCGTTACAAACGATAAGTTTTGAGCTTCTTCAGATTGCTTCTCATACTCTCTTTGCTGAGTGGCAGAACTCTTGAAAACTTCAGACCCTCTGAACTCATCAAGATAAGGACAAAGAAAATGTTCCATGCTTCCGCAGCCACAGCAGGGCAGATACAAATCTACTTACAACACTGCGCTTGTCAATGTCATTTCTGGCGAAGAAGTCTTCTAAGACCCTCTCGATGGTTCCCAGATCCTAGAGAGTCGTCTTTGATCCTGCAAAGGTCTGTAATTCTGGCTGGTTATCCTGCTTAATAATTTGTTGCCATGGTATATTAATATTTAAACAGACAACTCTGTTTCCTCAAAGGCAGAATTACTTGTAAGCTTTCTTTGTTAAGTCAAAAGAACATCAGTGGAACTTCCCTCTTCACCCACATGCCTGGAGGTAAAAATAAAACCCACGACTCTGCTAGCTTTCATATTTAAACAAAGAGTTTGGGAGTCTTGTGTCCTTTCCATTAACCTAGATGAAGCACTTAGGAGGGGCAGGTCATGATGAGGACTGCACAGTGGGAGGTGTTTTGATCAGGATTATCACTATGATTCTTCCTGTCCCTTAAACCCTTTCTCAGCTGAGCCCCCCCAGCCCTAGCCAGCAGAGGAAGGCAGCAGAGAGGCACTGATCAGCTCCCGTAGACCCGAGGGGCCAGTGGTCTGCTGCAAGACACACAGCTGGTCCGGAGCAGAGCCAGGACACAGGTCCTCTTTGGGGACAGCTGCGTGGGAGGCATGTGAGTGGTGGTAGCCAAGGTAGCTCCAGGATCTCTTCTCCCGAGGGGCTTCTGGGTGCCCCCTGCAGCTTGCCCAGGCTGACGGTCAGTTTCCTGCCAGACCACTGGCCTGTGACTCCCTCCTGGCTGTGAGCCCCACCTCACTTCTACCTTGGAGGTTTGGGGCTAGAACCCCAAGGTCAAAGGCCTGAAAAATGTAAGAAGCGGCCCAGCATTCTCTCCTGTCTCCTGCCCTGAACCCAGCACTGTCACCAGGGCCAGGGCCTGCACATGAAACCCACAGGGTCCCTCCCTTACTCCCCTGCCTCTGAAAGGGGTCTAGGCCTTGAGGTCAGCCTGGAGGTTCAGCCTGGCAAGGTCAGCCTGGCAAGGACAGCCCACAGGCCTGGGGCCTGAGGACTACCAGACCTTCCGATGACCAGTCGCTCAGTCCAGTGGGCAGGCAGGGGACCCTGACTGTCTGCCAGACACTCCAAGGAGGCCTCCCTCAGCCAGGCAGTCCAGAGGTCCCTGGCTGCACCCAGGAGCACCATGACACCATATCCTAGTCTATTGCTGCCACAGGCTCTGCAGGCAGGAGGGGAGATGGGACCAGCAGGCAGAAGGGACACTGGCTGCAAAGCCTGCATACCCGAGCCAGCACCCTCCAGCTGAATATCAGCTCTGGGCACACCCCAGGACGGAACATTTCAGATCGCAGGTGCAGCCAGTGCTGTCCATGGGAAGATGGGAAAGCCAGCTCCCTCCTGGCTCTGGTCTCCACCCAGCCTCTGCCTCACTCCAAGCTGTAGAGTGAGGATGGTCATAGCGCATCCATAGCTGTGAGGACTAGGTAATTCCTTCCTAAGCAGCAGCCTCTGCCAGAGCCCCCTCCTCCCTGCTGCTGACTCTATCCTCAGGAAAAACTTCAGAGACCCAGGCACCTTAAGAAGTTGGTGGCTAGAATAGAACATCTGCCATTAAAATAAGCGTTATCTCTCCTTAGGGCGTTCCCCCAGCTAGGGGATTTTTATTTTAAAAAATAAAACAACCACCACCAAATAACAGTGATAGGCCCCACTGAAGACCGAGTCTGGGGTCAGGCTCTAGATGGTTAAAAAAAAAAGAAGCAAGGTAGAGAACTACGACATATGGTTCAGCAATGTGCTATTTAGTCGCTTCTAGGAAAGCTGCAACTTTGCTGATTTGAAAGGGATAGACTTCACAAGCACATGTCTTCTACCCATTGTCCAAACTCCCTTCTACCTTCTGGAAATGCAGGTGCAATGCCTGGAGCCACAGCAGCCATTTGGGGAGCATGAGGACAAAAACCATACCCTGAGGTAGAGAGGAGAGAGAGGAAGAGCCAGGATCCCAGATGGCATCAGGAAGCCTCTGCACCACTCCTGGACTTCCTGTCTCTGGACATCTTATAATGTGAAAATAAAAAAGGCCTGCCCAGGACTTCTGACTTCATCCCTGCAACAAGAGCCTTGTTTAGGTTCTCAGGAATAGCAGTGAACAAGATAGACAAGGTCCCTGGTCTCATGGAGGGAACATTCTAGTGGGGGAGGCAGTGAACAAGGACACACGTGAACAAGATCATCTCAGCAAGTGACAGCTCTCCGTCACATCCCCCTGCTACCTTCCTAGCCTGGCTTCTGGTCTTGATTGGAGCACAAAGTTGCTGTGGGGCTTCGGGATAGCCACTTCCCAACTCTCACCTCTGTTTTCCTGTCTGTAACATTAAGGAGGAGTCCAAAGCCACGCTGTCTGAGGCCTGGCCCCCCTCAGCCAGGCCCCAGCACCAGGCAGGTTACTCCAAGCAGCTGCACCGAGGCTGGACCCCCTCCAATGTCGCTGCCCTTGAATTCCTTGGCACTGGTAAACAGCTGGGTGGCCCTGGTCAGCCAGCCAGTCCTCCTGACTGCACCCCTCTCAAGGACGCCCATAAATCTTCAGCCAGCTACAGGCTGAAGAGCCCAATTGTGACTCCGGTTTCTCCTGCCAGTGCTGGGCACAGGGCAGCCCGAAGGGCCAGGCCATGAGGGGGCCATCCCTGCTGTTCTGGGGCCACCATCCCTATTCTGGGGACCTCAGCTGTGGCTAGCCCCTGCCCAGATCAGCCACTGAGTCTCAGCAGCCCTGCATGGCATGCACACATGCATGCACGCACACACACACACACACACACCTGCACCCATCATGCACACCATACATCTCAAACCGACCCCTCTGGATGTTGGCCCCTCCAGCCTCCCCATTGCCCAGCCAGAGACCACAGCAGAGCTTCCTCTCTCTCCTCAACCTCACTTCCACCTCCTCCCAGCCGCCAAGCCCTGTGGATTCCACTTCCCTCTCACCTCCCAAATCTTTCTGCATTCCTCCACCCCGACTGCCCAGTCCAATCCCCCGCCCCACCCCACACCTGAGACTTCGCTGTGGTGAAAGGCGGGGAGCAGAAGGAGAGGCTTCACCTGGACCAACCAGGCTTCAGGGGCTGCTGCCTGGGCCAGCCACACTGCTCCACCCAGCAGGGAAGGGGTTTCTTTGGCCCAGGGGCTTAGAGGGCTGGGATCTATAGGACCTGGGGCTCCGGGCCTCTGTCCTCCAACAAGTGGCCAAAGAGCAGGAGGTCTAGGCCACCAACAAATTCAGAATATAGATACATAGATAATTGTTTTCTTTGTTCTGAGTCAGGGTCCTGCGCTACAGTCACAGCTCACTGCAGCCTCGGCTTCCACAGCTTACGCAATCCTCCCTCTTCAACCTCCCAAGTAGCTGAAACCACAGGCATGCACCACCATGCCCAGCTAATATTTTTATCTTTTGTAGAAATGGGGTCTCACCATGCCTGGCTAATTTTGTTATATTGTAGAAATGGGGGTCTCAATTTGTTGACCAGGCTAGTCTCGAACTCCTGAGCTAAGAGATTCTCCCACCTCAGCCTCCCGAGGTTCTGGGGTTACAGGCATGAGCCACCACACCTAGCTATATATATACTTGAACAATTAAAACCTTTTGACAAATCAGGAGACCAGTTAGGCCATGCATGCGACTGACAGGTCTCACTGCCCGCAGAGCAGCTCTGCGGAGGTGCCTGGAGCCGCCACCTGTGCTTGTGAGGCTGCCCCACTCTGGGATGCATGTGTGGAGACCCTGTGGCCCTGCACACACCGGCCTTGTCAACAGGGAACTTGGGTCTGATCTGGCCTCATCCAGGGAGACAGTGTGGATACGCTAATCTGCCAGGCAACTGCATCATTCACTTACCCAAGCAGCATCAAGTATGTCTCGAGTGCCTGCTATGTGCCAGGCACTGTGCTAGGCCCTAGAGCCATGACCAAGACGTCCTGCTGCAGAGGCTGCCATCTGTACAGGGTGCCCGCCGGATCCCCTGTGCCCCGCTCCAGAAGTCCTCCAACCACAATCCCTCCCCAGTCCAGGCTGCCTTGGGGCTGGGTGAGGCTGGGGCCACAGGTGGCAGCCCCAAGGACTCCAGATGGGGAAGGCAGAGGCCAGTAATAGTCACAACGTGAGTGACAGCATCACAAGAGAAGCCTGGTAACAATGCCATCTCTTAGTCAAAAGCACGATCGAGATGACACCAGTGGGCTAAAAATAGCGAGCCCCTCTCTACGGAGGTATCGGGTGTAGGGGAAGTCCGCAGACCCTGAGGGGACAAACCTGGCTCACATCCCAGCTGTGCCCCTGGCAGGCTGTGTGACCAACAGCCAATCTCATCACCCTCGGCGGCTCCGGTTTTCTCAACTGTAAAATGGAGGTGACAATAAGTCAGCCCCTCTTGCAGAATTACTTTGAAGATTAAGATAACCATAAGAAAGTTGGACTGGACAGGTGGTCCCCAACCTGTCACCTTCCCCTTTGCCAACCATACTTCCGAATGGCTCATTCAGAACAAGCCCTGCCTGGCTCAAGAACTTTCAATGGTTCCCTATGGACTGCAGAGTCATAGCCAGACAACTGAGCCTTGGAATATTCCCACTAATCAGGTGCTGGCACTCTGTCTGAAGTTCTCCAGAGAAGCCAAGGCCTTCTTTGAAGCACAGCCCACATGCAGCACCTCTCCCGGGTCCCACGGAGCGGGGCAGCCAAGAGGACCGAGGCCTCTGCTAGTGCATTCTCCACCACCCAAGGATGCCTTGGCCAAGAAAGCTTAGGGGTACAAGGCCGGAAGGTATAAAGGCCTCACCAGCCTCAGCCCCACCCTACTCCCCCAAATACTGGAGGGAAGCGTGGGGGCGTTTGCGGTCGGAGAAGCATGCCATTTCCCATGGTGCTATCTGAGGCTGACATTTTCCACTCCACCTCGGCTGCTTTGCTAAGCAATGTGGTTGTCTCCCGCCTGGCGGGGGACAGCGGAGACGAACCTGCCCCAGAGGGGGTTCCCAGGGCTAGCAGAGGGTCATGGTGATGCCTGGGAAAGCTGAAGGGCAGCATGACAAAGCACAAATGTAACCCTGTGAGTGAGGCACTGTGTTGCCCCATTTTACAGCCTAAGAAACTGAGGATTGCTGAGAGTATTTAGATGTCCCGCTCAGGCATGAAATGCTGTATACTTCCCACCACACCACATGACCTCCTGATGCTGCATAGGACTGAACAGAATTCTGAGATATGTAAAATGAGAATAGATCTTCTCTGTCTCCCGTTCCTCTCCACCAACCCCTCAGGGATGCGTGAGATGTTCACATTCTCCCCCCTCCCTGTGGGTAAAGTCATATCCTTTCTGTCCACTTTTGAAAATTTATTTTTTAGTAGATAGCAAATGCACATGATACAAACTTGAAAATATACAAAAGGATATACAATGAAAAATAAGTACTCATCCAGCCCCTCCCAGTTACCCTGTTATTCTTACCTCGGACAAACACTATTACCTATTTTAGGGTGTTTCCTTCCAGAGATTTCTATGCATATGCATATACATTCAAATACATACCAGCATCACAAAGAGTAGCATACCTCTGAACCAGGTGTTCTTCACTTAATGTGTTCAGAGATTGTTCCATTTAATTTTTATTTTTGACGGCGGGGAGGGAGTTTCACTCTTGTTGCCCAGACTGGAGTGCAATGGCACAATCTCAGATCACTGCAACCTCTGCCTCCTGGAGTCAAGCGATTTGCTGCCTCAGTCTCCCAAGTAGGTAGGATTATAGGCGCCTGTGACCACATCCAGCTAATTTTTGTTTTTTGCTTTTTGGGTTTGGTTTTATCTGTTTTTTTTTTTTTTTTTTTGAGATGGAGTCTTGCCCTGTCACCCAGGCTGGAGTGCAGTGGTGCGATCTCAGCTCACTACAACCTCCACCTCCCGGGTTCAAGGGATTCTCCTGCTTCATCCTCCCAAGTAGTTAGGATTCTAGGTGCTTGCCACCACATCCGGCCAATTTTTATTATTTTTAGTAGAGACAGGGTTTCAACATGATGGTCAGCCTGGTCTCGAACTCCTAACCTCAGGCGATCCACCAGCCTCGGCCTCCCAAAGTACTGGGATTACAGGCATGAGCCACCTCGTCCAGCCTGTTCCATTTAACTACACGAAGAGTGTGCCCAGTCTGTATTTCGGCTGCACACTATTCCTTTGTGTGACTCTCTCATTATTAAATAAATTTTCATACACAGACATAGATTGTTTCCAGCCCTTTGCAATTACACTCGCTATAGCAATAAACACTGTTGTGTGTGTATCATTTTCACATGTGTGAGTACAATACACTTGGAAGTTAGATTCCTAAACACGGAATTACTAGGTTAAAGGGTATGAGCATTCCAGAGTTTTTCAATATCAGCAAATTGCCCTTCACAGAAGTTGTACCGGTTCACACTCCCAGCAGCAAGGTGAAAGACTGCCCCCATAGCCTCACCAACACAGTGAGGTATCAGACTTCTTAATCTTCGCTAATATGATAGATAAAAAGCGGTTTTCTTTGCAGTTCAGTTCTTTTTAGAAGGTTAAGAATATTTTCACATATTTCCTTTTTTAGAAACTGCCCAGATCCTTTGCCCACTTTTTTTTTCTAGTTGTTGGTCTAGTTCCTATTGACTTGCAGGTGTTCCTTAGATGGTAAGGAAATTCATCTTTTGCCTGTAGTGTAAGTCACAAGAATCCCTGGATTTGCTTATGGGATTTTTCACCATCTTTAAAAGGAACTTGAATTTGTTGATAATTTAATTTATAGTATCTGCTAAAGTGTCTGAGGTTTTTTTGTTTTGTTTTGTTTTGTTTTTTTGAAACGGAGTTTTACTCTTGTTGCCCAAGCTGGAGTGCAATGGCTCCATCTCGACTCACCACAACCTCTGTCTCCCGGGTTCAAGCAGTTCTCCTACCTCAGCCACCCCAGTAGCTAGGATTACAGGCATGCACCACCACGCCTGGCTAATTTTGTATTTTTAGTAGAAACCAGGTTTCTCCATGTTGGTCAGGCTGGTCTCAAACTCACAACCTCAGGTGATCCACCCGCCTAGGCCTCCCAAAGTGCTGGATTACAGGCGTGAGCCACTATGGCCAGCCAAAGTGTCTGATTATGAAAACTTTCCTCCATGGTTTTTGCTAATACTTTCATTCTGCTGCTTTTATTTTATTTTATTTATTTTTTAGATGGAGTCTTGCTCTGTCGCCAGGCTGGTGTGCAGTGGCACAATCTTGGCTCACTGCAACCTCCGCCTCCCAGGTTCAAGCAATTCCCTTGCCTCAGCCTCCCAAGTAGCTGGGACTACAGGCACATGCCACCACACCCAGCTAATTTTTTGTATTTTAATAGAGACGGGTTTTCACCATGTTAGCCAGGATGGTCTCGATCTCCTGACCTCATGATCCACCTGCCTTGGTCTCCCAAAGTGCTGGGATTACAGGCGTGAGCCGCCAAGCCCAGCCTGGACCTCACTCTCTTGTCTTACCTGGTTCAGTCCTCACAACAGCACAATCCAGTGACCCAGCAAAGCCAGATGACCCTCCGCTTTACAGATGAGAAAACCAACACTCTGAGACATTGAGCCATTTGCCCAAGATCCTGGAGACCAGATCCTAAGTGGCAGACTGGAACTCAAATGCTGGTCTAGGGTGAACAGAAGCAGCTTCTCAGCTTCTTCAAGGGTTGGAGAGGGCTGGGGAGGTTGGAGAGGGCTGGGGAGGTTGGAGAGGGCTGGGGAGGTTGGGTCGGGGTATGGACAGCAGTCGGTGGTCAGTGACTTTTGCTTGTGGCAGGAAGGAGAGGTGGGGGAAGCAGCTGGAGTTGGGAGATAGGAGGCTGAGGCAGCAGGGCCCACAGACAAGGCAGGAGGTGGGCAGGGGAGGGTGTGCACACCCCAGCAGTTGGCATGTAGATGAAATCGCAGACAGCCCGGCTGAAGGGCTGCACCAGGGACCACGTCACTCCCAGGCCTGATCGCTCCCTGCTTCTCGAGGCCACGTCTCACCACCAGGCCTTGCAGCAGCCATCAGGGTGCTTTCCTGGGCCTGGATGCTTCAGCCCCAGCCAGGCCTCCCTCTTCTCCAGGGTCAGGTGCAGTGGGCAGTGTGACACGGTGTGAGAGCTGGGGCTCTGTCCTGCTCTGTCTCAGGCCGGCTACACTTGAAAGCAATCATCCAGGCCTGCAGACACGGGGCTTGCTGGGACCAACACGGTCCCACCATCTTGTCATTGTTTTACTTTGAATGTCTTCATGCCAGGCACACAGTTTCCAGCTCTCCACAATCCCCGCCTCTCCCTATTGTCCCACAGCTGGTCACACCCCACGTTTACCTTCTCTATCTGGCCCCTGAAGAATTTCGGTTTTGAGGACCTAAACTAGCAGATGCACCGGAAGTCAAAGTTTGTAATTTTCAGGGAGAAGGAGTAAAGTCAGAGTTTGTAATTTTCAGGGAGAAGGAGTAAAGTCAGAGTTTGTAATTTTCAGGGAGAAGGAGTAAAGTCAGAGTTTGTAATTTTCAGGGAGAAGGAGTAAAGTCAGAGTTTGTAATTTTCAGGGAGAAGGAATCTTTGAGATCAAAGGGCCCAGAATGAAGCAGTAACATTCCCAGAGCCCCACTGCAGAGCTGGACAGAAACGGGACTAGAACACCTGACTCCCAGTCCAGTGCTTGCTGACCTGCCTTCTGCTGCTTCCCAGAAGCCACAGGGAGAAAAGCAGAAACACCTGACGGAAAAGAAGGGAGACTACACAGTTTGGGAGGCTGAGGCAAGAGGATCACTTGAGACTAGGGGTTCAAAACCAGCCTGGGCAACTTTGCAATACCCCATCTCTACAAAAAAAAATTAAGTTAGCCAGTATGGTAGAATGCAGCTGTAGGCCATCTACTCTGGAGGCTGAGGCAAGAGAATCCCTTGAGCCCAAGAGATCAAGCTTACAGTGAGCTATAATTGAACCACTGCACTCCAGCCTGGGCGACAGAGCAAGACCGTCTCCAGAAAAAAGGAATATAGAAAGGAGTGTGGTTCTGAGCACTGTGACCCAAGGCAAGTCCCTGCCCTGCCACCTGTGGGCCTCAGTTTCCCCATCCACACAGAAGGAGGCTGGTCCGACGACGGTGAGTGCTCCTGTGAGCGCCTGAGTCCACCTCTCCCTCCCAGAGGCCAAGGGGGGCGAACCACACGTTCCTCAGGCCTGTTTCACACCAGCTAATATTGACCCAGTGCTGTTTCCCTTGGCCCCGCACAGGGGCTATGTTTGCTCTGGCAGGACTCCAGCCTCACCTGCGCCCCTCTGGGCTTCGGCTGTGCTGCTGGCCGAGGCGGGAGAGGCCAGGTCAGGGGCGTGCACCTCATAGGCTAAGGGGCGAGGCAGAAACCACAAGGGGCCCAGGACACCATCCCAGGCCCCCCTTAAAGCTTCCAGTGTATTTAGAAAAAAAAAAAAAACTGCCCAACCTCAGCTTTAAAATTTCTGGTCTTTTTTTAATATTGTATTTCATAGATACACTTTTTTAACACACAGCTAACTTGCATGCATACACACACATACAATATGATAACTGGATGCCTCATTTGGGAGGCCGGTAAAAAGCTTAAAATCAGCCCCTCTGTTAGAGAAATGGTTGATTCCAGGGTCAGGCCAGGAAAAGAACAAGATGAGCCTAAAACGCCTTTTGTGCCAGAAAGTAAGGAAGAACTCAAGGCATGACAGGGACATCACTGGGGACAAGGAGCCGGCATGGAGGTCCCTCTGGGTTCTTCTGAGCATCAAAATAAACATCCACAGTAACACATCATCACCCGCTGAGAAAAAAACAGGAAACCGTGAGTTCAGGCTGATGTGAATAAATGAATGCATGACCAAAGTTTGGTGTGGAGGGGGCTACTCACGGGGTCTCAAAGTCCCGACCCAGCAAAATCATTTTCCACAATGAAGAGAAAAGAGTCACTCTGCAGTGGAGAAGCCGACCAAGGGAACCAAGTGGATTTCGTCCAGGGCAAATCAGAACCGTGAGCCACCTGCAGGGATGCAGGAGGAGAAGCAGTGTCTGTCTGTCATCAGCACTCTGAGGATGCCCCGCCTGATGTAGCCAAGAGGAGACAAACCCAACAGAAGGAACGTTCTCCAAAACCGGCCTGGAATCTCCAACAATGTCAAGGGCACAAAACCAAGACTCAACAAGGAGCTGTTCCAGGCTAAAGAGACAGATGACTCAATGGCTAGGACATTGAGGGAGGGACCTGGGATACCGTGTGAGGATTGCTCCGGGATTTCCACATGGCATGTGTGTGTAGGAGAATGTCCTTGTTAGTGAGAAATAGACACAAGTATTCAGCAGGGGTAGAGCACTATGACAGCAACTTAGCCTCAACGACCAGGAGAAAAGTAGCTTTCCTACTGTACTGGCAATGTCCTTGTATGTTTGAGATCGTTAAAAAATCAGAAAGGAGATGGGGGCTTCAGAAATCTCAGGTCAGAGCCAAGATGCTCAGACAGGAGGCAGGAAGATGGAGTCTGCCTTGAAACATATCCTTCTCCTTTTTTTTTTCCTTTGGAGACAGGGTCTCGCTCTGTCACCCAGACTGGAGTGCAGTGGTGCGATCACAGCTCACTGCAACCTTGACTTCCTGGGCTCAAGCAATCCTCCTGCCTCAGCCTCCTGAGTAGCTGGGACCACAGGCATGAACCACCACGCCCAGTTAATTATTGTATTTTTTGTAGAGATGGGAGTCTCACTTTGTTGTCCAGGCTGGTCTCAAACTCCTGGGCTCAAGTGATCCTCCACCTCAGCCTCCCAAAGTGCTGGGACCACAGACGTGAACCACCACGCCCAGTTAATTATTGTATTTTTTTTAGAGATGGGGTCTCACTATGTTGGCCAGGCTGGTCTCAAACTCCTGGCCTCCAGTAATCCTCCTGCCTCGGCCTCCCAAAGTGCTGGGATTAGAGGCATGAGCCACTGTACCTGGCCTGTCCTTCTCCTTTCAAAGCACCCCAGCAAAGGAAATGACAGGGAACAAGCCCTCCCTGAGCCACACGGGAGCAGAGCAGCCAAGCCCTGGTAGCTCCCCGCACTGATGTTTCTCTTCCCCCTCACTCAGGCTCTCTGAGGCTTCCCAGGGGTTCTCAGCACCGAACTCAGGTTCGGTTTGGCTGAGTCTGCCTCTGACCTGCTGGGCGACCTGAAGCAGGTCACTTAACCTCTCTGTTTGCTGTTCCGTGGGAGGGACACCCCTGCCCCACGCCCTGAGCAGGCCTGGACTTGAGGATGCTTCACTCACTAGAGGATTGGAAAAGAGCCAGGCTGGCTCCGAGGGGGCAGTGAGACCTTCTCCGACCCTCCCAGGCGAGCTACCTTGGAGACAGAAGGCAGCTGGGCATGAGCCTCTGGCTGGGGGGTAAAGCAGTGGGAAAGAGGGAGTGGGACCCCCAGGCCCCCAGACACTCAGCCAGAGCCAACCCCGAGTGCCCTGAAGCACTTCTCAGTGGAAAAATCACAGGGCGGTTTTGCCCACGCTGGGCTGTGTGCCCGCGGTAGGCCGGCAGGGTCACGGTCTTCTCCCCGTCTCCAGCTGCACCGCATGCCCTGTCACATGCAGGGAGGCCTCCCAGAGGGGTGACATTGGGATTGCTATGTTTACCTTTATTTTTATTTTTCTTCAGTTCAGGATGCCCCTGCCTGGCCCAGAAACCACACTGCCATGAATAGGTCAGGACAT
Source organism: Aotus nancymaae (assembly GCF_030222135.1). NCBI lineage: Eukaryota > Metazoa > Chordata > Mammalia > Primates > Aotidae > Aotus > Aotus nancymaae. The sequence goes on from NW_026988467.1 coordinate 27,326,044, forward strand.
TTTACCATCCTCTGCCCACTCCACCCAGCCTGGGGCAGGGGATGGGGGTACAAATGCCGGATTCCGGCTACTGAACAGCCACAGAGCCCAGCAGGGCCGTAAACGAGGCTGGGTGGGGTTTCCAGGCCCACTCGGTGGGGCCCGTTTATTTGGACGAGGGTAGAGAGCGCTGACCGGAGTGCCTCAAAATAACTCACGTGGCCCAGGCTGGGAGCCAGTCCCTCCGTGGAAAATTTAAATGAATTCTTCACAGTTGCAAGGCCCAAGTCCCCAGACGGCCCACCCAGAATCACCAGAATCACCAGATCACCGTGGCCCTGATGATTCCAGAAGCCCAAGAATGTTCTGGAAGCCCAAGGACGGACGCCATAGTCGGTCTCAGGGCTTCCTCACACAGCCAGAGGTCATGATACATTCAGAGAAGGATGATCCAGTCGTCAACTGCTCAGCCCCTCAGGACGCTGGTGCTGGAAGGGCCCCTGCCAGCCAGGCTGGCTGGTCCTCGTGGACATCGTGCTCTGGACGAAGGGCTGGCCTGGCTTTCACTCAGCCCCCAGGAGCCTCTTCTGGGAGCATCCTCCCCTCCTTATCTGGAGATGCTGAAGCTCACGGTCAGCTCCTCCTTCAAGGACACAGACAGGTGGCAGCCAGTGCCTGAGTCACAGTGACCGGTGAGGCTGCAGATGCGTGGCAGGGAGAGCAGCTGGGGAGGGGTGAGGGAAGCTGAAGTGGGGAGGGAGGGAGGGAGTCTGAGGGAAGGGGTGGGAATGGACCCCGAGGAGCATGAGGTCAGCAGCAAAGGGTTAAAGAAATGCACTCTCAGCCCAACACAGTGGTTCACGCCTATAATCCCAGCACTTTGGGAGGCCGAGGCAGGTGGATCACCTGAGGTCAGGAGTTCGAGACCAGCCTGGCCAACATAGTGAAGCCCCATCTCTACTAAAATACAAAAAATTAATTGGGCGTGATGCTGCCTGTCTGTAGTCCCAGCTACTCAGGAGGCTGAGGCACGAGAATCACTTGAACCTAGGAGGTAGAAGTAGCAGTGAGCCAAGATGGTGCTACTCCCACTCCAGCATGACAGTGAGACGGGATGGGGTGGGAAGGGAGGGGAGCAGAGGGGAGGGGAGAGGAAGGGAGGAGAAGCGGGGGGAGAGGGGAGGGGAGGGAAGGGAGGAGAGGGGAGGGGAGGGAAGGGAGGAGAGGGGAGGGGAGAGGAAGGGAGGAGAAGAGGGGAGGGGAGGAGAGGAGAGGGAAGGGAAGCATTCTCACTGGGGCCCAAGGGCAGCCAACAGGGTTGGACAGAGGAGACCAGACTTGACCTAGGAAAGGGGGGTCAAGATCTACAAACAGCACAGGCAAAGGTAAGAGGTGGGAATGAGGATACCCTACACAGACCCTCAGACCAAGGAGAACGCAACGCCCAGCATCTCATCTCACAGCAAAAAAGCCACCCCTGGCCGCTCGGTGGGAAAGAAGAGGCTGAGCCGGGGCTGGAGCCCTCGCCCCTGGTCCTCAACCCCATGCCCTTTCCATGACCCGAGGCTGCCCACCAAGAGGCCTGGAGGAATCCGGAGCAGGCCCAGGGACTCCCCCTGCCCCGCTGCACCCTGCACTTGGTCATATCGTGTGGGTGGGGGCCTCGGATGCCTGGAGGAGTCCGGAGCAGGCCCAAGGACTCCCCCTGCCCCCCTGCACCCTGCACTTAGTCATATCGTGTGGGTGGGGGCCTCGGATGGGAAGGAGCTGCGCCTTGGGAATTTCTTTTCCCCAAACTCCTCAGGGAGGAAAGAGCCTGGGGTCCTTGGAGGAACTTGGGCTTCAGAGTCAGACGCATGGAGTCAGACTCCAGACCACATGGTGGTTTGCTAAAGGTCGTGACCAACTCTGCTCTTGCCCGCCACATGCCAGCATCTCATTTAATGCTCCAAACATCCTGTGAGGACGTGGTGCATCATTCCCATTTTACTGATGAGTGGACTGACGTGCAGAGGTTAAGATGCTTGTCCAAGGTCACACATGAGCCTCTGGTTGGGGAAAAACGCAGTGGGAAAGAGGTGGGGGCAGGACCTCTCTGCAGCTATTCCGTGGCCCATCCAGGAACTCAGCCCAGGATGCCTGACCCTACAGTTGTCACCAAATGCTTCCATTTCCACTCTATCTTGAGCAAGTCACTGACCCACCCCCAGGCCTCCGTTTCCTCACAGCCACAGCAACTCCTACCTTGGGGAGTTGGAGAGGAGTCGATGAATTAATGGCTGAGTGTGTATTTCGTGGCAGCCACCTTGCCTTTTTTCAGCCAGGCAGCAGACTGACCCCAAAGCCCCCTCCCCTTCATCTTTCTCAGGGGCCCTGGCACCCAGGACAAGGTCCCAGCCCTTCTGGCCCAGCAGAGCGAGGGACCAGGAGAACTGAGGCCACTCTGGGGCCTTGGTAAGGGCAGAGGGCCAGGCAGCTATGGGAACACAGGTCCACTTCATCCTCCTGCTCAGCAGGCTGGATCCTCCCTGTCCCCCAGGGGCCCATTGGGGACTTGGGGTTTTCATGCATTTTATTAGCATAAATTAGCAGCTGTCAGCAGGAGGGAGGAATGCAGCATTCCAAGGGCCCAGTCTTGTTTTTGGAAACCTTATCGAGTTCTGCTGAGGGCTTGCCTTGTTCACTGGCCACTGGATGGCCGACTGGTGTTTGTGTACCCAAGCAGAGGCCCACCCCCACCCCTGGTGAGCCCCCGGCCCCCAGCCTCCGTTCCAAGGATAATACAGAGGAAAAGAGCCTGGTGCGGGTGGCAGAGGGATGAGGGGGGATCCGGCCAGACTCCCCACCCTCCTCCCACTTCACACCTCTCACCCGAGCTCCCTCCACACTGAGACAGCCGTCTGTGCAAGCTGGTGGGGCTGAAGGGCCCAACGGCCCCCTCCAGTTTTCCCAGCTAGGGAGCAGTGGCCATTGGACCTTCCTACGCTGGGGCTGTGTCCACAGAGAACTTTCAACAGGACGGCACGATCCCGGTTCCTTGGGGATAAAGCTGGTCTGCCCTGATTTTCCAAGGAAAGCGAAGAACATCTAGTCCACAAGCCCTACTGTGTGCCAAGCCCAGGAAGGGGTGACCTCTTTGTCATCCAAGAATCCCACAAGTGCTGGAGGGAACAGCCCTTCCCTTCTGCTTCTGATAACGCCACAGCCTTCCTCTAGGTGAACTAGAGCCTGTGCTTTCGAACCAGAATGGGTTCAAATCCCACCACTCACCAGCTGTGTGCCTCTCTGCCTCAGTTGCCTCCCTGTAGAATGGGACCCTGGTTGTAAGAATTAAATGAATTTGTGCATTCAACATGCTGAGAACAGCACTGGCACATGGTAAGTGACGCGTTAGCTATGACTGATCGCCTTGACCCCACTCCAAGTGGTTCTGGTGAGACTGCTCATCAGGACCCCGCTCCCAACCACAGGGCAGACATGTAACCTAGATCAGCCAGTTAGGATGCCTCATCTCCAATTGGCCAAGTGATTGGTCCAGGAATAGATAAGGCCAGCCAACCAGACTCTTCCTGGGATTTTATATTTGGCTGTTAGTGGAAAAGCTCTCTCTTTCTCTAGGGTGAAAAGCTGGAAAGATGTAAGCCCAATGCTCCCTGTGGCCCTGCCCTCCTTTCTTCACTCACCACATCAAGGAAGCATGCCCACAGGAGGAGAGAGTGAGGCTACGAACCCAGAGACGAGCAGAGCCCAGAGAGATGGAGAGGCAGACTGAGAAACCAAGAATAAATAACTGACAGAGGATAACCCCGCTACTTCCATCCCTGAAGCCAGCTGCACCCAGGTCTTCTCTTTGACCCAAGACATTTCCTTTCACTGTTAAAATCCGGAATCATCCAAGGTTTATTATCTCTATTGCACATATGAGAAACCTGAGGCTCAGGGAGGTGGAGTGATCGGCCCTTGGGGGCAGAGCTAGTAAGTGGTGGAGCCAAAGGCAGGCCGCCTGGCCGCAGAGTCCAAGGAGAGAGGGGAGGCGGGCAGCTCTGCATCCTCCTCGTCTCCCTGGCCCTGCCCAGACTGCACATAAGCCTTTGTTTGAATGGCCACCTGGAGCAGAAGGAGAAGCTGGGTTTGAACTCCCGCTCTGTTGTTTTCTGGCTATGTGAGCTATGAGCAACTCACTTCCCTTCTCTGAGCCCAGTTTCCTCATCTGTAACATGGGGATGCTATTCCTTATTTCCCTATGCTGGCATAAAGTAAAATGTCCTATTGGAAGCACCCAGCACATAATTAGCACCCAGTAAATGTTCCTTTTTCCATTCCCCAAAACAGCAGCATCGTCTCCAGGAAGCCAAAATGCCCGGCTTGCAGGGCTCCCGATGGGTCCTCAAAGCAGCAGCGGGAGCCCCCAGTTCCGAGATGGGAGACAGGCTCAGAGTGGTTCAGCAATATACCCAAGGTCACACGGCTTGTTAATGGGACCTCTCCCACTGAGTCCCTGCCGCGTGGTTGTCTGCAGTCAGGGGCTGGGGAGTGGGTTGGGGGTGAGGAGAGCAAAATGGGGATAGAGTAAGCGGTTTGGACTGAGGGAGCCTGAGCCCGCTGATCTGTCCTCCCCACCCTCAAGCCCAGGCTAGACTCCGAGTCCTGGGTTAAGGACGCCCCCTGCTGACCACGTAGGGAACTCCATCCCGGGCACCTGATAAATCCCAGAGAAGGCACCATCACATGGGCAGGGCAGGAGCTTAGCGCTCAGACTCCCTGCTACTTAGGGCAGTGACTGCACCTCTCTGAACCTCGGTTTTCTCATCTGCCAAATGGGGATAATAATAATAAGATAAATGAAATAATGCTGCAAAGTGCCTAGCACAACGCTGAGATACCACTCCACCTCCAACAGGATGGCATTTTTTTGAGGCAGGATCTCACCCTGTTGCTCAGGCTGGAGTGCAGTGACACGATCACAGATCACTGCAGCCTCCACTTCCTGGGCTCGAGCGTCCTCCCACCTCAGTGTCCCCAGTAGCTGGGACTACAGGCGTGCGCCACCACACCCAGTTAACCTGTGTTTGCTTGTTTTTTGTTTGTCTGTCTGTTTTTGTAGGGACAGGGTCTCACTATGCTACCCAGGCTGTTCTCAAATTCCTGAGCTTAAGTGATCCTCTTGCCTCAGCCCCCCAAATTGCTGGGATTATGGGCATGAGCCACTGCACCTGGCCATCTGTTATTTTTTTCTAAGACAGAAAATAACAAGTGTTCGTGAGAAAGTGGAGAAATTGGAACCCTTGTACATTGCTGGCAGGACTGTAAAATGGTAGAGCCACCGTGGGAGTACAATATGGCAGTCCTTCAAAATTAAACTAGAGTTATCATATGACCCAGGAATTCTACTTCCGTGTATGTACCCAAGAGAACTGAAACAGGAACTTGAACAGATATTTGTTCAGCCCAACGTTCATAGCAGCATTATTCACAGTAGTCAAAAGGTGGAGGCAACCCACGCGTCCATCCATGGATGAACAGATACACAAAATGTGATAAAGGCACCCCATGGTATATTATTCAGCCTTACAAATGAAGGAAATTCTGACACATGCTACAACGTGGGTGAACCTTGAGGACAGTATGCTGAGTGAAATAAGCCAGACTCCAAAGGACAGATATTATATAATCCTACCTATATGAGACACCTCCAGTAGTCAAATTCATAGGGACCGAAGGTAGAATGTTGGTTGCCAGAGGCAGAGAGGAGGAAAGAAATGAGAGTCATTGTTTGATGGGTACAGGGTTTGAGTTTGGGAAGATGACAAAGTTCTGGAAATGGACTGGTGATGGCCACACAACAATGTGAGTGTACCAAATGCCACCGAATTGTACACTCAAAATGGTTAGGATAGATTTTTACGTTATGTGTGTATGCTGCAGTTTCAACATTTGTCCCCTCCAAAACTCATGTTGAAGTTTTAATCTCCAATGCGGCAGTACTGAGAGGTGGTCTTCTTTTTTCTTTTTTTCTTTTTTTCTTTTGAGATGGAGTCTTGCTCTGTCACCCAGGCTGGAGTGTAGTGGAGTGCAGTGGCACAATCTCAGCTCAGTGTAATCTCCACCTCCCGGATTCAAGCTCAGGGAGGTGGAGATTACAGTGAGCCGAGATATTCTTCTGCCTCAGCCTCCCAAGTAGCTGGGATTACAGGCCTGTGCCACCTGGCTAATTTTTGTATTTTTAGCAGACGCAGGATTTCACCATGTTGGCCAGGCTGGCCTCGAACTCCTGATCTCAGGTGATCCACCCACCTTGGCCTCCCAAAGTGTTGGGATTACGGGCATAAGCCACTGTGCCCGGTCTGAGACGTGGTCCTTTAAGAGGTGATTGGGTTATGAAAGCTTTGCCCTCATGAATGGTTTAATGGATTCATGGATTAATGGGTTAATGGTTAAAACTGATTATCATGGGAAGGGACTGGTAGCTTTATAAGAAGAGGACGAGAGAGCCCGGCCAGCACCTCAGCCCCCTTGCCATGTGATGTCCTATGCGGCCTCCGGACTCTGCAGAGTGTCCCCAGCAGCAAGGGGGCCCTCACCAGATGTGGCACCTCAACCTTGGACGTCACAGCCTCCAGAGCTGTATAAAATAAATTCCTTGTCTTTGTAAATTACCCAGTTTTAGGTATTGTTACAAGCAACAGAGACGGACAAATACGTTACCACAATTTCTAAAATAAGGACAAATAAAAGAGCATTTGAGCTAAGACCTAAATGATGGACATTCCTCCCAAGAAGAATGTATTCTGGGCAGAGGGAACAGTGTGAGTCTAGCCTGGCAGGCCGGAGGCCCTGGGGTGTCCCAGGAAGGGGCAGGCACCGAGGCCAGAGAGGTTGGGAGTGGCCCAGCCACGAGGCTGCCTGAGACTCAGTCTCCCCACCCACAATGTGGGGATGCTGCCGCTCACTTCACAGAGACAAGGTACCACATCAGCTCAGCAGACAGGGATCTGCAAAACAGGAGGAAAAAAATCCCAGCCAGGACCTTAGTTTCTCTGAGGTACAGATGTTGGTGGCAGGTTTACATCTGGGGGCCATAAAGCTTCCCAGAACTACAGCAACCCCACCTCCACCCATCCCCCCAAAAGGAAAGAAAACTGCTTTCCCTACAGCCCTAGTGGGCCACCCCCGATCCAGCCCAACAGAGAACTTGGCCACCAGGGCCCGGATGGAGCAATGTTCCTGAGTAGCCACCAGAGGGCGCACTGTACCCGCCAACCCAGCGTGTCTCCTGCTCTGGACAGGGAGGACAGGCAGGAAGGGTGACTATCCTGGGACACGTTCCTGGGCCGGGGGCTCCAAGGTTATGTTGAAAGCTGTCCCCGAGACATGAAAGACATCCTGAGTCATGGATTCACAGCCATGGAGATGCCCGAGTTGAAAGGTTTTGCAGAGCTGAGGCCCGGAGAGCAGAAGCCAGCTATCTAGCGTGGCACCACGGGAAAGGGCAGAGCAGGGACTGGAACCCCAGAGACCCACATCCCCTTGCACTCCTCACCTGTCCTGCTCTCCAGGCCCCGGACAGCTCAGCCCAGGTGGAGACCAGGGGCCAAGGCAAAATGCAACTGTGGGAGGGGGCTCCAGCATCCCTGCCATCCCCTGCTCTCCCAAGATGCTGAGCCACAGAGAAACTGAGGCACGGAGAGATGAAGAGGCAGAGGTTGTCTACATCCCTCCTGAGCAGGTCAGGGCCCCAGGTGGGTCCCAGGGAGCCCCTCTCCTCCCCTCAGAGCCACGTTTAGGGACAGCCTCTGTGACTAGCCAAGCAGGCCAGGTCACTGTACCTGAAGGCTCAAAGCCCAGCAGGACTGCAGTTTGAAGGGCATCGGGGTCAGCCCACGATGGGTCCCTGGAAGGTGGACTGTGATGGGTCCCCGGGGCCTCCCCTGGAGGAAGTGGGAACCTGAGCAGGTGTCCGGGGGCTCCCCGGCTTCCGCAGGGCCTCCCTCCCCTCCACCACCTCCCTCTTCAAATCACAGCTGGAAAAGGCACCTCCCGTCTCGGGTACAAGAACCTTCACAGGGGCCTTGACTTTCTATGACTCTACCCCATGGAAATCAGCAGAAGCAGACGGAGATGGCCCTTGAAGCACTTTGGCGCATAATGTCATTTAATCCTCAGACCGACCCCGCGGCAGATAATACGATTAGTTCATCCCATTCTGCAGCTGAGAAACCTGAACCCAGGGTGAAGAAGGCAAGTTGCTTGGCAGCTCACTCAGAAATGCCTCGTGCCAGGCAGCATCCATGGTTCAGCCGCTGCAGCCCCTGAGCGCTCTGTCTCCCTCAGGCAGGTAGGGTGAGGGCCCCATGTTACAGATGAGGAAAACGACATACAGAGAACAAACTGTCCTGTTGCTTAACCTCTTCTGGCTTCTTGTCACCTTCCAGGTGGGTGGCAAAGGTATGTTAAGGAAGTCCCTCAACTCCCCAGGTTGGGGGGGCGGTGGAGCCTCTGCAGGAGGCTGGAACCAGTAGAAGGACCGCAGCAGCCAGGCAGGGACATGGTTCCCACCCCCAACACCTTGCCCAGCTGCCCTCCATTGCCTCACTCAGCGCTTGAGGCTGGAAGGCTCATGGCTCATTTTCCTAACTACCTTCCAGCCACGGGTAGCCAGGGGCGTGTTCTGGCCAAGCAGATCTCGGTGGGAGTCTATGAGGAAGGGCTTCACTTCCCAAATTTTATTTATTTATTTATTTGTATGTTCGTTTTTGAAATGGAGTCTCGCTCTGTCACCCAGGCTGGAGAGCAATGGTAGAATCTCAGCTCACTGCAATCTCTGCCTCCCAGGTTCAAGCGATTTCCTACCTCAGCCTCCCACATAGCTGGGACTACAGGCATCTGCCACTAGCTAATTTTTGTATTTTTAGTAGAGACAGAGTTTCACCATGTTGGCCAGGCTGATCTCGAACTCCTGACCTCAAGTGATCTGCCCGCCTCAGCCTCCCAAATTGCTGGGATTACAGGCACGAGCCACCACACCTCGGCCACTTCCCAAACTTCAAAAAAGCCTCCCAAGACCTTTAGCTTTTCCAGTGCCTCTCTGCCTGGAATGAAACGTGACTGCTGGAGGTGCAGCAGGCACTTTGGAACTACGAGGGCAAACACCACAAGTTAGGGGCAGCGGAGCTGGGAGAGCACGCACTGCGACAGTGCTGCTGACCTGTGCGCCAGCCCTAGAGTTCCCATCATGTGGAAGGAGAGACCGCTCCTTCTCTCAACACGGGACCACTGCCTACTCAAGGTCGAGTTCCATCTGACCCAGAGCAACCCTGAGTAGAGGTTAAGAATGTAGTTTTTTTTTTTTTTGAGACAGAGTCTTGCTCTGTCACCCAGGCTGAAGTGTAGTGGTGCAATCTCAGCTCACTGCAACCTCCACCTCCCAGGTTCAAGTGATTCTTCTGCCTCAGCCTCCCAAGTAGCTGAGATTACAGATGCCCCCACCCCCCGCTCCGCACCACGCCCAGCTAATTTTTATATTTTTAATAGAGACAAGGTTTCACCATGTTGGCCAGGCTGGTCACAAACTCCTGGCCTCAGGTGATCCACCCACCTCGGCCTCCCAAAATGCTGAGATTACAGGCATGAGCCACCATGCCAGCCAAGTAGTCTTAGAATCTTGGCTGACGAATGAGTAGCTAGCTGCATGGCCTTGAGTGAGGGGTTTTGTGGTCGAAGAGCCTCTGTTTTCTCTTCTGGAACAGGCCTGTGTGCTCCCTGCACAGGGCTGTCGGAGGGTCAAATAAGACACCGAGTGCCCGAGCCCAGGATGGAGCGCACATGTGCGAAGGTTGGGTGTTAGGAAAGGAGAAAGGGGCTGTAGGGAGGAGAAAGGGAGAGGCCCTGCCCTGGCTCCATCCCCCTTAGGAAAGGCTGTTTGGGAATGAGGTCTGAATGGGGGAAATAGAGCAGCTCCTCCTGGCAGATCAGCAGCTTCTCCTGGCAGATCAGCAGCTCCCTGAGCCCCCAGACCCTGCATCCCCTCCCCTTTCATGAAGTGCAAGTTCAGCCAACTGAATTACCTGCCTGGCCAGCAAGGGGGCTGCTGCACACCCTGGGGACGTGGGAAGGGACCCCGCACACTTCAGCCTTCCAAGCCTCTCCTCCATCACCTACCCAGGGTCGGGCATTCTGCTATTAGGGATTCACTCCTTCTGATCTGAAGGCTTGCAGGAGCACCCTGGGTGATTAGGGCTGACACCCTGATGAAAGACTGTGGCTCTGGGGGTGCTCAGAGGCCACTGCTGAGGTGTGAGTGTCTTGGAACATGTCACCCCCCTGAACTGTGGTCAGCGCTGGCCCCTGGGAGCAGGGAAAGGGAAGAAAAGGAACTAGCATATCAGGGATGTGCCTGCACCAGACAAAGGCATGTCCCAGCGCGTCGGGTCAGCACAGCAAGCCTGCAGGAGGGGGTGACTGGCCTCAAGACAAGAAAAATCACCCTTAGGAGAGGCAAGGGACTTGCCCAGAGTCACACAACAAGTAACCTCACAGAGCTGGGATTCAAACCCAAGCCTCTTCCACATCAAGGCCCAGCCCTGTGACATGGACAACTCCTCCCCTCTCAAGGCCTTCTGTAAAATGCGGCAGTTAAAAGACATGAGCTTGGCCAGGCGCGGTGGTTCACGCCTGTAATCCCAGCACTTTGGGAGGCCGAGATGGGTGGACCATTTGAGGTCAGGAGTTTGAGACCAGCCTGGCCAACATGGTGAAACCCTGTCTCTACAAAAAATACAAAAATCAGCCGGTGCAGTATTGGCACTGAGGCAAGAGAATCACTTGAGCCTGGGAGGCAGAGGTTTCGGGGAGTCTGGGTGAGAGAGCAAGACCCTGTCTCAAAAAAAAGAGAGAAAGAAAGAAAAAGATGAATTTGGACCCCGCAGAATGGCTCCTGCAAAGAACGGTGGCGAGAAGGAAAAGGGCCGTTCTGCCATCAACGCGGTGGTGACCTGAGAATGTAACCGCGTTTTGGGGTGCCGGGGAGGCACAGCTCCCCCGAGAGAATGTTGTAGGTTCCTGGTCTCTCACCCCGTTAAGAATGAGAGAGGGGACCACGGCAGGTGCGCAGTAAGCTCGTACAGTAAATACGGGACCCAAGAAGTGTTGCAGAAAAGTTACTTATTTAGGTGAAGAAAGAGAAAAAAAGGAGAAGGGCGAAAACTTCCACAAAGAGTGTGGAAGGGAACTCCAGAAGGGAAATCTAGGCGAGAGAAAGACAGCTTCCACCAGGGTGGAAGGGGATCCAAACACGGAGTCCAACGGCGTGTGGAGGAAGGAGACTTTAACCTGGGAGGAACGCCCACCTTCTCCTAGACCTGTGGCCAATGAAAGGCGTTCCTTAGAACTTCCGCCGGAGTGATTGACTTTTTGAGTCTTCCCTCGCCTGCGAAATTTAAACATAAACCGTTTAATCTCCCGGATGGGGAGAGATGGGAGGGGCGCATGGCGCCGGGAAGTTCTTGCTCTTAAAACTACACCCCCTTGTGGACCCGGAAACAGAACGCATTCCCTCAAGAACACACCATCAACATTCGCACCCATGGAGCGGGCTTCCAGAAGCGTGTCCCTCGGGCACTCAGAGAGAGCTGGAAATTTGCCATGAAGAAAACGGGAACTCCAGATGTGCGCACTGATACCAGGCTCAACAAAGCTGTCCCGGCCAAAGGAACGAGGAGTGTCCCATACCGAATCCGTGTGCAGTGGTCCAGAAAACGTAATGAGGATGAAGATTCACCAAATAAGCTCTATACTTAGGTTACCTATGTACCTGTTACCACTTTCAAAAATCTACAGACAGTCAATGTGGATGAGAACCTTCGCTGACCGTCAAATACATCAAATAAAGTTATAAAATTGCCGGGAAAAAAAGACATAAGCTTCCATGCCCCTCCCCCTACCAAGTCAGATACTATGGGTGCACTGCAGGGAGCTTAGGAGAGTGGGCTCTGGAGCGGGTCTGCCAGGGCCCCCAGCTCACGCCTTGCCTGAGAGTTTGGTGCGCTGGTCACCTGTCTCCCTTCTCGGGGCTGCTGCACCTGCCGTGGGGGCTCCTCGTGAGAGCTGCGCTGTTGTAACAGGCTCCTTGGAGGGCGGGAGCAGGAAGGGACTGGGGGGAGCAGGGAGAGCCGAGCGAGGACGTGGAGGAAGGAAGATCGGTGACATCAGAGATGCAGGTCTGTGAGCACCAGGGCTCCTGTTCTGTGGCCCTCGGATGGTCCCACGAATCTGTGGGCAGATAAATCCCAGCTCGCCACTTCCTGGCCTCTCAAAGAAGCCCTTTGTCTGGTGAGTATCAGAGGCTACTTCCGGCTCCACAAGGGCCTGATCAAATGGAGACAAAGGACCCACACACCGGCCTGAGAGGCCCCAGGGGGTGCCCACCAGCCCCCAACTTCCGCAGCCCGGGTGGCCAAGAGGGGGGCCCCTGCAGCCCGGCTGAGATCAGAGGCCACGGGGACAGGCAGCCACGGCTTCTGGGAAGTCAGTGAAGGGCCCAAGATAAGGGAGTGGCAGGAAGGGAGTCAGCAGGGACCGGAATCAAAGACTCCAGAGGGCCCCTTTCAGGAGCCAGAGGGCATTTTTTAAAAATAAATAAACAGAGCGCTGGAAGCCTTCTGTAGCGGCCCATCAGCCTCAGGCCGACTCAACTCCAGCCTGCCCCAGCCCACGAGGCCCCAGCCTGCTCACCTTCAAGCAGCCTTGTGCAGGCTCTCCAAACGCACGCAGCCCTGCTCATAGTTGGGGACTTCCGCCAGTGGAACTTTCCACCAACTGTCCACGTCCCCGACTCCCTCCTTTCTTTAGGGTTTTGCTCTAGAGACACTCCCTGACCCCTGACCCCTCTGCCGCATTCTCCAATCTCCACCCTTCCCTCTCCCTCCGGAGGCTGCTTCGACTGGGCTTTCATCCTCACGTCTCTTCTCAAGGTTACCCATGGCCTGCGCCTGGCTGGACCCAACTGTCAAGTCCTCCAGGTGTAGACCACGGCAGCAGCCCCTGACACGGGACAGCTCAGTCTTCTCTCTGTCCTCAGCAGCTTCTCTCTGGTTTTCCTCCTGCTTCCCGGATCCTCTGCTGGTGCCTCCTGGCCTCCCTGACCTCCTGGGAGGCCCTGGTCCTGTGCTTCACCCTCACTCCCTCCTTAGATGATCCACGCAGTCTCTGGCTCCCAACACCTCTGTCTCCCTGACCCACCCCTCCAGCCCCGGCCTCTCCCCAGAGCATGAACTCCTGTGTCCTCGCTCAGTTCCAGGAGTCGGCATCTCATAGCCCACGTGCCCAAACCCAGCTCCGGCGGGCGCCCCTGCCCCAGACCTGCTTTCACGGCACCCCCAGCTCTGTGGGTGATGACGCCCCCTCGCTCATCCTCCACCCTGTCTCTCCGACACCCCACGCCTGCAGGACCAGGATCCCACCCCTTCCACGGCTCCTGTTGCTACCAGCCTCAACCTCCCAACTTCTACCCTTGTCCCCTTCAAAATGCTCCCGTCCTGTCCTCCCCAGTAACCCCCAACTCAGGGTAAAAGGCCAGCGAGTGTGCAGCTGCCCCCGAGCCCTCTGCTGTGACCTCTTGAATATCCTCCCCTGCCCCTCGCCCCTCACTCCAGCCTCAGGGCTCTCCTCACCAGTTCTCAAACATTACAAGCTGCTCCCAGCTCAGGGCCTGTGCGTTCGTGTTACCCCTGAAAGGCTCACTCCTTCACGTCAAAATATCACTGGATCAGGGAACCCCAAAACAGCACCCCACAGGACTCCCCACCTCCTCCCCCAGATTACTTTCCTTCATCTCATGCATCCCCAGCTGGTGGCCTCCCACAAGCAGGCAGCTGCCTAAGGAGGAAGACTACACCTTTTTTTGTTCAATGCCAGCACAGAGGTCATGCCTGGCACACAGGAGGGGCTCCAGAAACACTGGTTGAGTCTGAGGATGAATGAGCCGAGCTGAGTGTTGAAGGCTAAGTGAGCCTGCCAGGCGGGTGGCAGGAAGGGATGTTCCAGGCAGAGGGAACAGTATGAACAAGCCGAGGCACGAAAGGACACAGCATGTCTGAGGAGGCAGGGAGCGGTGCTGTGCAGAGCAGGAGGGGGGTCCAGGCCTGGGGAGTTTAGGGCTGCAGAGTCAGGCAGGCAGCCTGGTCAGAAGGGAATGTGTTTGCTCTTCCTTTCATTCATTTATTCATTGAATATTTATTTGCTTGTTTGTTTGGTTTGTTTGTTTGAGACAGAGTCTCACCCTGTCACCCAGGCAGGAGTACAATGGCACAATCTCAGCTCATTGCAACCTCCACCTGCCAGGTTCAAGCAATTCTCTGCCTCAGCCTCCCGTGTAACTGGGATTACAGGCACCTGTCACCACGTGTGACTAATTTTTTGTATCTTTAGTATAGACCAGGTTTCACCATATTGGCCAGGTTGGTCTCGAACTCTTGACTTCGTGATCTGCCCACCTTGGCCTCCCAAAGTGCTGGGATTACAGGCATGAGCCACTGTGCCCAGCCTCATTGAATATTCATTAAGCCCTATGAGAAGTCTTGCTCTCCCCATCTAAAGGGATAAGACTTGACCTTGAAGGTACTTGGGAGCCATTGAGAGACACAGCAGGGGCAGCACACCTCACTGCTGGTCACAGGATGGAATCCCAACGTGCCCCCAGATCCTCCCCTACCCCCAGGGGTGCCTGCTAAGCCACAGCTTCCACTCCAAGGCAGCACTGTGGAGTTCTGGGGAGAGCATGCCCACCGAGGTTTCTCCTGGCAAGGCTGCAGAGCAACTGAGTCTCCACGACAGCCAACCTGTCCACCTGCGACCCCCTCTATGTGTGAGTCACGTGGCCCGGATGGGGGCTGTGAACCTCCCAAGCAGGAAGAACCTCAGAGAATCCAACCCTTCGTTTTCCAGACGGGGCTACTGAGGCCCATGGAAGACAAAGGACTTATTCAAGTTCCCACCGTGTCTCAGACAGAACTCTTGTTGCAAATGACAAGCACCTGATTCAGACTGACTTTTTGGAAAGGAGGAGGGATTCGGCTCACATGACCAAGATGTTCAAAGTGAGCTTCAGGTGCGGTTGGATCCAGGCTTTCCTTGGGACACATGCTTCCCCTTCGACGAACACTTGCCATGGGTCTGCAGGACTCTCCATGGCCATGCCTGGGGATAATGTGTCTACTCCTGGAGTGGGGGTGAGGCGGCGGGGGGAGTGTCAGCCCCATGTGGCACCCTGGGACTGAGAAGAGGGTGGGATCCTAAAGGAAAATTGGAGTGCTGGTCCAAGAACAGGGATAACAAAAGCTGATGTCCCCACACCCAGGAGCTCAGGGATAGAACCCAGACCAGATATTCACCGCCCAACTCCAAACCCAGCACCCATCCTGCTTCCCCAGACTCCCTCAGGAAGATGAACTAGTCACCAGCATGGAGGCTGGAGCCACAGGCAGGGAACCAGGGAAGAGGTTGTCCGGGTGAGAAGGCAGTGAGCCCCTTGGAAGAAACTCATCAATCTCCTAACTCCCAACTCACTTTCCCACGTCAGCATTTTGCTGAGGGAAACATCTGTCACTTCTTCAAGATGAATAACACACCAACACCATTATTAATGTATTCTTAAGTGGTGTTTAGAATCCACTTCATTCTAACTAAAATGACATACATCTTTGCTGACTTGTTCGGACCCCAGAGGCTTGGCACTGCATGGCTGCTGCCCAAACTGGGTGGCCCCTGAGTATCCCCCACTCAAAGCAAGTAGCACAGGGCCAGGCTCACAGCAGCCAGGCTCACAGCAGCCTGACTAACAGCAGAAGAATACAGCTCCCCAGCCCCAAGTGAGCAAGAGAAACCTGATGCCAGTGAGGGCCGGTGACGTGAGTAACGCCGGCTACTGCTGGTGGGTGTGTCGGAGTCATTATTCTGGAAAGTCATCTAGCAGAGTACTTTTACTGCCTAAAAAGGTACACGCTCCTCCCACCTCTGGAAAGACCTCTTAGAGATGTAACTGGAGATGTGAGAAGAGCTTTGAGTGCCAAAGGTGATCATCAGGGCATTGTTTATAACAGAGAGAAGTTGAAACTTACCCAAGTATCCAACCAGGCTATGTCCAACCATAACCTGAAATGGTTATGCAAACTCAAGCAGGCCCACTCTACGGGACATTCTGTGTCTATTCAAAAATGTGGCCTTCAAAAATTATTGTCTTAAGATTATTTGATGGGAAAAAGTTGAGGCTTATGAAAGCCCATGTCAAAAGAACGATTTTTAGCATCAGAGGAATGTCCCAGAGTTCCACGGCCAGATACACAAAGCCCAGCAGGTCCTCAGCAGCACGTGTCTCCGCAACCCCACAAATCCCCCCTGCTTCTCTCTGGCTGCAGAGTTCTCTCTCTCTGCGGCCCAGCCCCGCTGCTCTATCCCTGGAGCCTACTCACTGCTCCAGCTCAACCTCACAGCTGTTTCCTTTCACGTTCTCCTCCTGTTGAAAGAAAATGAGAGGAGGAGGAAAGAAGAAAAAGAAGGAGGGAGAGAGAGAAGGAGGGAAGGAGAAAAAGAGGGAAGAAATGAGGAAGAGAAAGGGGAAGAGGAAGAGAGGGAGGGGAGGAGGAAGAGAGGGTGGGCAGGGAGAAAAAACAAAGAAAGAATTTCTAGAAGGGACAACTGAATTAGCTCAGCTTCGATCGCATGACCGCCCCCCCAGTCCTATCAGCTGTGCTGGCCCAGGAGGGTTTCCCATAGCACAGCAGGCTCCTAGTATTTTGGGGTGGGGTAAGGCAGGATGAAATGACTGATGTCCCAAATGCTAGTACATAATTGCTGGGTGTATTAGTTATCTATTGCTGCGTAACAAATTAGCCCCATGCTCAGTGGTTTAAAACAGCACTCGTTATGTCACAAAGGAATTGAGAAGTTTTCTGGGTGGCTGTGACTCAGGATCTCTCAGGAGGCTGCAGTCAACACGTCAGCCAGAGCTTCCGTCTTCCAAAGGCTCAATGGGGCTGGGAACTCTGCCTTCAAGCTCCCCACGGGGCTGTGGGCAGCATGCTTTGGTTTCTTGTTGGCTGTTGGGGAGAAGCCTAAGTTTCTCATCCCACAGGCCTGTTGGTAAAGCTGCTCAGGACAGGACAGCTGGCCCTGCAGAGCAAATGACCTAAGAGAGAAAACTAACAGCACAGAAGCTGCAGCGTCTCTCATAGCCCAGTCTCGGAAGTGACACCCCATCAGTGCTTCCATATTTTATCCGTCACACAGATGCACCCTGGAACAGTGTTGGAGGGGATGACACAGGGGCACAAATCCCAGGAGAAAGGACCACTGGGAGCCACGTTAGAGGCTGGCTAATGTACATGGAAATACTCGTTCCACAAAACCGGTTTCAAAAGCGGATATGCTCTACCTTTTTTTTTTTTTTTTTTTTTTTTTTTTTGAGACAGAGTCTTACTCTGTCCCCCAGGCTAGAGTGCAGTGGCACTATCTCAGCTCACTGCAACCTCTGCCTTCTGGGTTCAAGCGATTCTCCTGCCTCAGCCTCCCAAGTAGCTGGGATTATAGATGCATGCCACCACGCCCAGCTAATTTTTGTATTTTTAGTAGAGACCAGATTTCGCCAAGTTGGCCAGGATGATCTTAAACTCCTGACCTCAAGTGATCTGCGCACCTCGGCCTCCCAAAGTGCTGAGATTGCAAGTGTGAGCCACCATGCCCAACCTCCCTATTCTTAAATAAAAGAATCAAGTAGGGTAAACATAGTCTCAAAGAAAGCCTTCCTTTTAAAAGAAATTGCCTTTGATTCCTTCTGCTGGGTCGTGGGGGACCTGCCCGGGCCAGATTGGAGATCTGCACGCATGCAGTATGGAGGTTGGGTTACACTCACCATCCAGCCCCCATGCGCAACCATCTTCCTGGTCACAGGACGGCCATGGGGCAAAGGGCAGCTGCACCTCGCCATGGCTGGGGCTCAGACACATGTACGACGTGTCTGGCTGACTTGGGGCAGGGGCCTAATGGAAACCAGGCAGAACTGCCGGGAGCTGAGGAAAGGCCCTGTAGGAGAAAGAGAGTGGGTAGCAGGGGAGATTCAGTGGCAGGGGCCCAGGATGGAGGGGCTCTTGGTTCTGGACACATCTTGACACCTGGTACCAGGACCCGCTCCAGCAGTGACAACCCTGGGTGGGGAGGCTGAGTGTGGGCAGAGAGAGTTCTTTTGAAGATGGTCCATGATGCCCTGCCAGGGGACCCACCCTCGAGGAGCCCATCCCCATTCTCCCCAGCAAGCAGTAAGCTCCCCAAATGGCAGAGGACTGAGAACATGGGGCCCTGGGACGCAGGACCTGGCTGGGGCAGGGCCCTGTTGGAGACACTGGAGGCAGCAGCAGCAGTGGGAGGGGGTTCGGAATTCACCACACACTTGAGAGGGGAGAGGGACACACCAGGAGCTGGAGTTCCCACAGGAGGAGGTGGGGGTGGAGCCAGATTAGTACCTGACCAGTGTCAGACATGAATGTTGACACTGGTAATGAGACTTTTATCACCTGATGATTCCTAGAACCACAGAAGCCAAAACACGCAGGCCCAGAGGAACCACATTAGAAATCTAATCCAAACCCCACAAGTCTCACCAGCTACTCAAAGACTTGACCACTCCCAGCAATGGCGAGCTCACTACTCCGTAAGAAAATTCATCCCATCATGAGGCAGTCCCCGCAGATAGAAAGCTCTATCTGACATCTTAGACACAATCTGTCTCCCTGTGGGTGCCACTCAGTGGCCCTAGTTCTGCCTTCTGGTGACTCTTAATTTAAACCAGCACCCACCCCTCCTGCTCTCCCTCCCACTGTTCATCAGCTCCTCCCCACACATCACAGACCATCAGAAACCATTTGTGCTTCCACACTGCGGTGTGAGCTGTTCCGCATAGCACTGCACACACGCTAGAACAGTCGAAATGAAAAAGATCGGCCATGCCAAGTGCGGTGAGGATGGGGAGCAGCAGCAACTTTCACACACCCCAGTGGGAAGGCACGGCCACCCTGGAAAATGGTCTGCCCCACCCAGCCCTTCCACTGCTGAGGATTTACCAAGAGAAACAGAAACATACGTCCACAAAGGCAGGCACACATGAACGTCCCTAGCCACTTGCTTAGAATAGTCAAAACCTGAAGACAACCCAAATGCACATCCACAGGTGAATGGAAAAACCAATTGTGGTATATCCATGCAACAGAATACTACTCAGCAATGAAAAGGAGCTCACAGCAACAGGGATAAATCCCAGGAAAGAGTTCACTGAATGACGGAAGCTAGACAAGTCTCACACTCAGCCAGGCACGGTGGCTCACGCCAGTAATCCCAGCACTTTGGGAAGCCAAGGCGGGTGGATCACTTGAGGTTGGGAGTTTGAGACCAGCCTGACCAACATGGAGAAACCCCGTCTCTACTAAAAATACAAAATTAGCCAGGGGCCTGTTATCCCAGCTACTCGGGAGGCTGAGGCAGGAGAGTCACTTGAACCCAGGAGGCACAGGTTGCAGTGAGCCGAGATCACCCCATTGCACTCCAGCCTGGGCAACAAGAGTTGCCCATCTCAACAACAACAAAAAAAAAGTCTAATACTCTGTGCTTTCCACTATAGAAACCCCTAGAAAAGGAAGAGCGATCTGAAGGGTGAGAAAACAAATCACTCCTGGGAAAGGGCGTGGAGAAACGGAGGAAGGCATGGGCAGCTAAAGGGAGTGAGAAGAAGTGGAGATGTGGAGAGGTGAGGTGTACTGAGTGTGGGGTGCCTTCGCAGGCATGTACATCTGTCAAAACTCACCAGGTTGTTCGCTTTAAATATGGCGAGTTGTACACATCAAACACATACACTATGTTTTCAGTTGTTTCTTAGAAACTCTAATGTGCCCTCCCTTAATTGAATGCTCTAACACCCTGGCCCAGCTGAAGGCCTGGCTGCGCTTTCGTAAGCTGTTTGTAATTAGAACGTGCAGGGGCCTGAACGACGGGAACTAATGGAGCACCCTCTCTTCAGCAGGTTTGCCTTATTCATGTTTGACTCTGGAAACTTTCTTCCAATGCTTTCCAGCAAGTTCACGGCAGAGCCAGGATGTAAGCCCAGGTTTCCTGATTCACGGGCCAGCTCTCCAGTCCCACAATGTGAGAAGAAATAGAAACCCACACTTGTGGAGTGCTTCATGGTTCTCCAAGCTGCTTGACATCTGTAATCTCATTTCCTGGATTAATCCTATTTAACACAGTCGAGTGTCACGGCTGAGATGGGCTGGGAGCTCGTTTATTTATGGCAGGCGTCTATTCTGATGGCTCCAGGCCCAGCCCAGCCCAATTGTTAAATATCTTGAATAACCCTCCTGGGTTAAGCATTCTCGGTTTGGGAGTCAGATAGATCTGGGCTGGAATCCAGGAACTACTATTCACTAGTAGAAGACCCTGAGCAAACTGTTTAAGCCCTTTGAACCTCAGTTTTCTCTTCCATAAAATGGGGAGAGCGGCAATCAACTCCTTATATTGCTGCTGGGATGAGTCAATGTGGTAACAGCATCCAGCATGTGATAAACCCTCCAAGTCCGGCAGCTATCATGAGCCCCATTACTACTACCAATCCTCATACTACTCTTATGAATTAGTCCTATTACTGTTTCCGTTTCACAGAGAAAGAAACCGAGGCCCAGAGAGGCAGAACGATCTGCCCAAAATTACTCCGTGAATAAGTGGTGGAGCTTAGCTGGGCGTGGTGGCACATACCTGTAATCCCAGCTACTCGGGAGGCTGAGGCAGGAGAATCACTTGAACCTGGGAGCCGGAGGTTGCAGTGAGCTGAGATCGCGCCACTGCACTCCAGCCTGGGTAGAAGAGTGAGACTCCTCAAAAACAAAGAAAAAAAAATACTCAAAGGGAACTCAAGTCCCGATGCCTGTGATAGAGGCTAGAACAGTGGTCACCTTGCAGGGTATCAACTGGGAGGTGGCACAAGTGAGTCCTTGGACACAGGTGATAGTCACGCAGTTTTATACACACATAAAAATCCATCAGGATGTACAGCTAAGATTTGCACACCTAGGCTGGGCGCAGCAGCTTACGCCTGTAATCCCAGCACTTTGAGAGGCTGAGGCAGTTGGATCACCTGAGGTCAGGAGTTCAAGACCAGCCTGACCAACATGGTGAAACCCCATCTCTACTAAAAAATATAAAAATTAGCTGGGCGTGGTGGTAGGCATTGTAATCCCAGCTACCCAGGAGGCTGAGGCAGGAGAATTGCTTGAACCAGGGAGGTGAAGGTTGCAGAGAGCTGAGATCATGCCACTGCACTCCAGCATGGGCAACAGAGCAAGACTCCGACTCAAAAAAAAAAAGAAGATTTGCACACTCTACTGCATGATAATTAGACTTCAAAAACAAACGAGAAACCTAACTCTTTCCCCACAGGTCCAGGCACACCTAGGAGCACACAGGTGAACATACATGCACATTCATGCACCCTCCAGCAGTACCTGCTCCAACAACAGTGTCCCTAGACAGCTCCCTGCCCCCCAAGTGGACAGCGAAGGCCACCATGCAGATTCAGGCAATGTGCCTTCCTGTACCCAGACACAGACGCCTGGGCACACTCACCCTCACACAGAGTGACCTTCGCAGAGCCACGCGCCCATGTGAGCCTAGACACATGCGGTCTTGGAGACACCTGGGGGATCTTCAGCCCTAGTTTGAAGCAGGGTTTGCTGGAGAAACACGCAACCTGGACAGCAGCATGGCGGACACAGGGACTGGCCCGCTCCCCAGCCGGATTTCCAGAAGGAGGAGGCGTTTCCTCCAGTCTGTGGCTGGGCTGCTGGAGGGGGCCATGGCCTTGGTGCTGCTTCGGCAGGTATCTCATCAGGCCAGCAGGTCCCCCGGGCAGCCTGGGGACCTGGAGAGAGGAGAACCCAGAGTCCTGGCAGAATCAGGTCACCTGCCTTGGTCAGCCCTCCTTCTGGACCAAGACTATGCTAGATCAACCTTGCGGTCAGCCAGTGAATGCAGGAGTCCCCAGGGGGCCAGGATGGGGGAGCCCTGGAGGATAGGAGGTCAAGTTCATTGCGACATTATGGGAAAATGGTTACACGGGTGAGCTTTGGAGCAGGAGAGCCCTGCTCAGCAAGGCTGCCCCAGCAATGCCGTTTACCAGCTGTGTGATCCTAGACACGTTACTTAACCTCTCTGGGACTCAATTGCCCACCTATCAAATGGAGATGACAACATTACCTGTTGGGGAAATATTACATGGTGGGTAAGGCGGTGGGGAGAGAGTTGAATGATGTCACACCCCGTCCCTGTGCACCGTAAGTACTTAACAGTGCGAGTCATTTTTATCAAAGGCCCAGGGACAGGAAGGGGCCTCTAGATACTGAGTATCTCGTGGATTGCAAAGTGACAGCCACGAGCTCAGATGCAACCCACAAATGAGCTTTGTTTGGCCTACACAGTGTCTTTCTTTCTTTCTTTTTAAATCGTTGCCAACATTTAAAAATCAGATTTCACATTTAAAAATCCAAATTTTCTGCTTCTCTTGAAATGTTCAAAGATTTGGCAATAGGGCGTGCATTCCCGCCTGGCCATCATCAGCCAGAGCTGAGTGGCCGCTGCCCAGCTTCGTCCAGCCCTCCTGGTTCCAACCGCCCTCTCCCATTCCCTGCCTGACCCCAGGCACTGGAGTTTGCAAACCCCCCACCCCCCACCACAACCTGGCCCCATGCCTTCATGATGCACGTGCATAAATGCCGCTCTAGAGGGGGCCCTAGGGGTACAGCCTCCCCCGGGGTCGCAGCAAGTCAGCACAGAGATGCCCGTGGGACTCAGATCACCTGATTTCCAGTCCTTCCTGAGCACTGGTTAAATGCCAAGGAGGAAACTGGCTGGGCCCTCAAAAGCTCCTGCGTCTACAGCACTGCTAGGGAGTCAAGGTCATCACCGGGCATGGGACTTCCTTCCCTGGGTCTCAGTGTGTTCATCTGTGATACAGGGTAATCAGAATCCTCCCTCACAAGGCGGTTGTGAGGATGGAATGAGTTGAAAGGAACGGAGGTCTTAGAGCAGCGCCCGGTCATGGCTTGATGAGGCCAGCATGGTTCTCGTTCTCAGTCACTCCTGGCATACACGATGTGGTTCCTAACAACCCGCTGTGATGTCACTCTCCTTAGCCTCATCTGACAGATGAGGAATCTGAGGCCCAGTAAGACTCACATAGCCAATGAGGGATGGAGCCAGGATTGTGGGTTTCAAGCCAGGATCGTCTGACTCCAAATTACCATGCACTAGAAGCCTCTCCACAGTCCACACATGAATCATATAAACATTGAGGGCCTATGTGCGGGACACTTACAGGCACCAGAGACATGGCTGGGAACACAAGAGACAAGGTCCCCAGCCTGAAGAGGCTCACAGCCTGAGAGACGGGGGTGGGGTAACAAACAGCAGGTCACTCAGGCTCTGGTGCCAGCAGGTGTAGGACAGTATTAGAAAGTGCCTCAATCTTCCCCAAATGTCCAGGCACACATGTGAGCACATAGGTGAACATACACGCACACTCATGCACCCTCCAGCAGCACCTGCTCCGACAACAGTGCCGCAGACAACAGGGGCCAGGCGTGGTGGCTCATGCCTGTAATCTCAGCGCTTTGGTAGACCCAGGTGGGAGGATCCCTTGATCCCAGGAGTTCAAAGTTACAGTGAGCTATGATTGCACCACTGTACTCAGCCTGGGCAACAGAGCAAGATCCTGACTCAAAAAAAAAGGAAGGAAGGAAGGGAGGGAGGAAGGGAGGGAGGGAAGGAAGGAAAGGAAAGGAAAGGAGGGAAGGAGGGGAGAGAAAGAGAGGAAAGAAATAAAAAAAGAGAGAAAAAGAAAAGAAAAGGAGAGAGGGAAAGAGAAGAAAGAAAAGAGAGAGAAAGAAGGGAGGGAGGAAGGGAGGAAGGAAGGAGGGAAGAGAAAGAAAGGAAAGAGAGAGAGAGAGAAGGGAGGAAGGGAGAGAGGGAGGGAGCGAGGGGGGCACAGTAGGTGCCTCACTATAGTAGTCAGGGAGGCTGCTGCAGGGAGGTGACATTAGGCACGCACCTGAGGGCTGAGAAGGAACCGGCCATGTAGCGGCAAACCCAACAGCAGGAAGAGCCTTGAAGAGCTGTAAAGGCTCCCGACTGGAATGAACCCAGTGTTCTCCAGGCATGGAAGGAGGCCAGTGCAGCTGGAGCAGAGTGAGGAGGAAGGCCTGGGAGCAATAAAGTCAGAGAGGGAGATGGGGCCCAACTACCGAGCACAGAGCACCCAGCTAAGAAATAACAATACCTTCCGCTCTTCACCCTCGGCCCACAGTGTGCCTGCCAGACGCGGCCCTGAGCACTCGTCCTGCAACACCTCATTCGCCCTCTCCAGGCATCTACACTGCATCGTCCCATTTGTCAGATGAGGGCACTGAGGCTTAGAGAGAGGCAGGCACTTGCCTAAGGCCCCATGCTGGGGAAGATGGGTGCAGGCCTGGAACTCCCTGCACTCTAAGCCAGGCTAAGCCAGCACCCCCCCCCCGCACCATTAACCAGGAACAGACCTCGGTCTTATAGGCCTT
Source organism: Aotus nancymaae (assembly GCF_030222135.1). Lineage (NCBI taxonomy): Eukaryota > Metazoa > Chordata > Mammalia > Primates > Aotidae > Aotus > Aotus nancymaae. The sequence goes on from NW_026988467.1 coordinate 27,350,661, forward strand.
GATGTGATCCGTACTGGGACAAAGGGTCACTTCCCAGCCTAGACAGGCCTCTTCCCGGTCTTACGGCCCCCGTCCCTAGTAAACCCAGGCAACCAGCTCATGGACATGGACATACACAGCACACACACAGTGCCTATGTACACACACACGTGCACACACACGCACGCACACACACATGCACACGTGTGCGCACACACGCAAGCACACACATGCACACACGCATGCACGCACACACACACATGCACACACACACAGCAGCCCTGCCGGAGGATGAGACAGGAAACAGTGCTCTCACAGGGAATGAGCTTCCAGGCATCAGGTGGTCTCCCCAAGCTCCTCATCCCACCAGGGCACAGCCCATCATCTAGGCCGGAAGCTTGAGCGCCGTCCTCAGCTTGCCTCTCTCCTACCCCGGCCCCACTTCTGATAGCCGATGAAGCCCGCCCATTCTGAGCCCGTCCTAGCTTTGGTACCCATGGCTATCTTCTGTTGGGCTCTAAAGGTAAGGGTCTTTCCTGCTTTCATGTCCCCTCACCCGCCATCACCTTTGCTCGCGAACCAAGGGCCAGGCAACAGTGGCAGCTGCTGGGGACTTAGGAGTGGAGAAAGGAAGGGCTTTAAAGGAAGATCAGGGCAGTAGAGGGGTGATGTCACCAGCCCACGACACCTATGATTGATGCCAACATCACCCTTTAAGGCACACACACACACACACACACACACACTCTCTTACAGACACACTGTTACACTCACAACCTGCAAATACACACACATTCACACACACTCACATGTTCACACACATTCACACACTCACAGTCTTACACTCACACACATTCACACACACAAACACACATACATTCACACACACATTCACATACTTACATTCTCTCTCTCTCTCTCTCTCTCACACACACACACACACATCTTGAGCTCCTATTCCATGGCTATCAGGTTGCAATGCCACTGCTCCAAGACAAAACAGGAAATCCCATGACTGATCCAGCCAGATGGGGCAAGGGGCTGAGAATCTGAAACCCGCTCTGCTCTCCGCAGTCACCCTCCATCCCCCATCCCACCTCCAGCAGGCTGGAGCTCAGCGGCAAGAACCCTCCCTGGGCACCTCCCTACCCCAGGCACTGACAGCCCAGCCTCCTTTGGATTCAGGGGCCCGAATTCCTGCCCAGAGCAAGCTCCCCGCTCCACACAGGGCCTCACGTCTCCATTGGGAAGTCGGGGGTGGATGATTTCTGAGGGTCCAGTTTGGATACTCCACCTTTTTTGGACATTTGCCTCCCAAAGCGGGGGCTGGGAGTTCCCAAAGTAGGAGGTGCAGTCGGCAGGAAGGCCAGCAGAGGGCACCCGCGCTTCGTCTGCAGGAGGTCCGCGTCCGGAGAGACAGGCGACAGGGCTGGGAAGAACGCTGGAAACGCTGGGGCTTTGCTTTACCCCTAACCCATGCCGATTTTCATAGCGCTCCGCACGGTTCCACGGGCAGGCCTCTGTGCCTTCGCTCATGCAGCGCCGCAGCCGGCCTGCAAAACTGAGCCAGGGATGTCAGCCCGGGGAGGCCTCTCCTGACCCCTCTCCTCTGCCGCTTCTGGACCCACAGTGCCCGCGGCAGCTCTGACTCCTGCAGGCAGCAACCGCGGGTGGATGGAGGGACGGAAGAAAGCTAACTACAAGCAGCTACGTGGTCGTTCTCCAGAAACAAATAATTTGATGTGGAAAACTGCTGGGGAGGAAAATCATTTTTAAAAAATAAAACACTCGCTGAGGTCTAAGGGCTGGCACCATGATGTTACTTAGTCCTAACTAAACTCCTTGTTGGGATGGGTGATATTACCCCCATTTTACAGAGAGGGAAACTGAAGCTTAAAGACGGCAGTGGCCCCAGGCTTGGTGGTTCATGCCTGTAATCCCAACACTTTGGGAGGCAGAGCCAAGACGGTCACCTGAGCTCAAGAGTTCGAGAATAGCCTCGAACTAAAAATACAAAAAATAAAACAGTCGGGCACGGTGGCGTGAGCTTTAGTCCCAGCTACTTTGTAGCCTGAGGTGGAAGAACACTTGCACCCAGGAGGTCGAGCCTGCAGTGAGCTATGATCAGGTCGCTGCACTCCATCCTGGGTGACAGAGGGAAACCCTGTCTCAAAAAAGCAAAAATAAAAAAGAGAGAGAGCAAGTACATTGTCCAAGGTCAGCCCAGAGAGTATGTGGGAAACCCAGGATTCTAACTCCAGTCTGTTGCACTCTTCATTCTGCTATGACCCAAGCCCCCGCTCTGAGCTCAGTCCCATCCCGATCCCTAGCAGAGTCCTCTGGGCAATCCTGAGACACAGACAAGTGCAGACAGGTCCCAAACAGACTCGCAGCCTGGGGCGGAGGTGTTCCCTCAAAATTCTATCAACTCAGCCTCACCCAAATTCTAGCCTAATTCGGACTCTACGAATAAACACTAATATCTACAAAGTGCTATGTGCCAAATATGAACACTTCGGATGCTACAGTTTATGATCCTCAATAAAGCCTGATATGAGGCATAGTATCCCCATTTTACAGATAAGGTTAGTAAGATTCTGAGAGGTTAAGGCATTTCCCAAGGTCACACAGCTAACAGATAACAGAGGCAGGACTCAAAGCGAGCACTGTCCATTTTCAAAGCCCAGGTTCTTACCCACAACTTAAACTCACTTTCTCCCTCCTCCAGCAGACACTCCAAATGGCCTCTCCTCACCTGGCCTTCACTGAATTCTTACTTGAAAAGGTCCTGACCATGCCCTTCCCAGGCCCCCTGACAACAGTCAAGGCCATGACCCCAATCTCTGGAGGGGGGAGCTTTGGTGAAATAAAAGGAGCCTCTCTCTCCGCTCCAGAAGCAGAGGGCCCCCCCCAGACCTTGTCCCGACCTGGGCTCTGAATCACGCAGACTCTGCCCCTGGGACCAATTTACTCTAGACTTGGGAGAGTCCTTTAATAGGACTCTAAGACTCTGTTTCCTCATCTGTAAACTGAGATACAGGTTGTGTATATCTGAAATGCTTGGGACCAGAAGCGTTTTGGATTTTGAACTTTTTTGGATTTGGGGATATTTGTGTTACACCAACTGAGCACCCCTAATCTGCAAATCAGAAATGCAAAATGCTCCAGTGAGTATTTCCTTTGAATATCATGTCAGTGCTGAAAAAGTTTCCAGTTTTGGAGTATCTTAGATTTCAGATTCTCCCATTAGCAACACTCAATCTATAAGCGTATGAGGGCCCCAGGGCTGCTGGGGGCACTCCTGTCACACTCACGAGCTCACTCCATGCTAGCTCCCTTCCCTTAAACCTCCCAGTCTAGACACCTGGCTGTGGGAGGTCTCCCGCTCATTCATTCACTCAGCAAATCTCTGGGCACGGCTGATCTGTGCCGGGGCCTGAGCGTGGAAGAATGAAGCAGCAGAGAGGGCTGGTTAAGAGGCTACCTCTGCAGAGACTGCTTTGCCACTTAAGTGCTGTATGACCTCAGGCAAGTCATTTCACCTGGCTGTGCTTCCATTTATCTTAGTAAAATGGGGATAAGCATGGTGCCTGCCTCTAGGGTTGTTGAGAAAAACTGAAAATCAAGCAGGTAAAGTCTTAGCACAATATATATTACATAGTAAGCACTCAGTGATGGCAGCTATTAGGATATTACTGAGGAGTTTTCAAAGTCTGATGGGGAGAGGGGACAACTAATCAAATAATTGTCATGCAATGGAATCACCGCTAATACCAGCACAAACCAGGCATTGGGGGCACACGGGAAGGGGTAACTGGGCCCGCCAGGGGAAATCAGGGAAGGCTTTCAGGAGGAGGTGTCACTTGAAAGCTAAGTAGAATTTCACCATGATGATGAGAGGAAGCACATTCCCAGCAGGAGGGCCAGCAGTTAGTTACAGAAGCTCAGAGACTCTTGGAGGCACAAGGAGATGTTTACTGACTGTGCCTGGGGGAGTTTCAGGACGCGGAGCTGGGAAGGTGGGTGGGAGATGACTGCAACCACCTTTCTGGCCTGTCTGGGGGATTGGGACTCCCTCTGGGGCAGCAGAGAGCAGGAAAGAGACAAGATCCAATTTGCCTTTGGGAAAGATGAGCCAGACAGAGGGTCCAGGAGGGTGGCGCAGGGCCGGGACGGAAAGCAGAGACGAAGGAGGCTGCGCCTGATGGGAGACTCAGGGGAAAGGTTGGGGGCAGTCTTCAGACTACACTCCCAAGACCCCAGCCAGGAAGGAGGGGCTGGGGCAGGCTGGGGTAGAGGGTGGGGTGGGGGTGACCATGACCTCAGTCAGCTGGGACCAGAGCTGAGGCGGAGGGTGGGAAGGGGGCTGCCCACACACTGAGTCACTCGACTTATTGGATTTCTGAGAAATTGCTCCCCTCCCCCTCATCTCGGCAGCCAAGGCCACTCCATTAAAGCTGTGCCGTCAGTCAGCCTAGGCCCAAGAGCCCAGGTACGAAGCAGGAATTGGCTGGACACAGACAGACAGATCCACGACCTTGAGACTCCTTAGAGTCAGCCCTGGAAGGGCTGGTGCTCAGGGCTGGCCACATAGGGAAGCAAGAGGGGAAAGTGATTAGGGGTGCGGACACTAAAGCTGGTCATCCTGCTTCAAATCCCAACTCCACCCTTAGCAGCTGTGTGACCCCGGACCACTTCCTTAACCTCTCTGTGCCTCAAATGGGGATTATTGAAGTGCCAACTTGAGACAGAGGGTTGTTCTGAGGATGATTAAATGAAACTCGTCCAGTGCTGGGCAAGGCGCAGGCTCTCAGTGGGAAACTGGTGCTCTTGTTGCTGTTGAGGGCAGAGTTATCTAATGCCCCAAGCCCTAACTCAACCCTCAGCCTTCAGACGCTGCCCCAGAATAAAATCCAAGCTCTTCGCTCATCATCAAGGCCATTCACATGGGCCCCTGTTTGCCTCTCCAGCCTCTTCTGCAAGCCCATCCCTGCTCCCGCCATTCTGAGCCTCCAACGCCAATCCTCCATCCAAGTTCACACCTCCACACCTCGACCTGTGCTGATCTTCTGCGAGCAGGACCCTCACCTGGCTCCCGAGTCTCTCTGATAAACTCCTTGTTTCTAGAGTGGACCTCGGCTAAGATAACCGGGGAAGCAGGAGGTACCCACCTGACAGATGAGGAAGCCGAGGCTCAGTAATGAGCAGCTGTCCGAGGCCACTCAGGCAAGAAGCAGAGATGAGAACTCAGGTCGAGGCCACCCTCTGCCAAGCTCACGGCCACGCCTGCCCTGCCTCACTCCCACAGGGGCCTTGGGCTCACCAGCCTCTCCCTGAAGCCCTGCCCAGTTCGGTGGCTGACAAAACAGACACACATTCTTTCCTTTGCTGGGAGAAGCCACGCAGCACCAGAGAGACTTCCCTTCCCGCCTCAGCTGCCCCGTGTTCTGGCTGTGGGACCTCAAGCAGGTTATGAGTAAACCCATAAGCCCCTGTTTGTAAGTGGAAGGAATGGCCGAGGGGTTACCGGGCCCAGGCTTGCATGAGTTTAGTAGAGCACACAGAGCGGATGGCATCGCGCTTGGCTCCTCAAATGGGCACCCATGTTTTATTCCTCATCTGTATAACTGTCAAACATGGACATTCTCCCATCTTACAGATGAGGACACTGAGGCTCCAAGAGCGGAAATGGCCTGCCCGGAGGTCACACACGTAGTGACTGAACAGGATTCAAACCAGTGCTTTCAGCACCAGGCTCAGCACCTTCCCCAAAGGACTCTCAAATATGTCCTTAAGATACCAGTCAAAGAAACAACCTCCAACATTTATTGAGCAGTTACTGTGCGCCTGTTCTAAGCCCTTGAACTAACTCATTTAATTTCACAACAACCCTAATGCGTGCGCTATGATTATTCTCAGTTTGCAGAGGGGGAAACTGAGGCCCGGCGCACCTAAGGTTCAGCGCCCTCCCCAAGGTCGCACAGCTGATGAGAGGCTGGATCCGGACCATAATGAGGGCTGGCTGACTCCTGACCCAGGGTCGTAGCTGCAGGCTAGGAGTGAAGTCGGGTTGGGGTAAATAATCCGGGGCCAGGCTGCGAGAGGGGCACGGGGGGCAGGGAACAGAACCCGAAACTGGGGCCCTCCCTGAGACACCCGCCCCTCCCCAGCCAGCGGATCCGGACTCCGGGACACCTCCCACCCCGCCCCCGCCCCCGCCCCCACCCCGGGCCGCCCCTCGCCGCCCCTCGCCGGGGTTAAGCTGCAGCTTAGCGGGTCCCAAGGGCTCCCCCGGGCGCGCCCCGGAAGCCGCGGCCGCGCATTTCATTAGAGCCTTGGCCGCGGCCTCGGGGCCCTTCCCGGAGCCTCTCCGTCTTCTCCCCACTCAAATATCACCTCCCCGGGGACACGTCTTCATTTCTTCCTCCCCTCCCCTCGCTCTGCGGAGCCGGGCTCAGTGCCAGGCCCTGCCCGGGGCCCTGCGCTCGGCCCGGGGAGGCCTCTCAGTAAACAGGCAATTACCCCGCGCGAAGTGCGCCCTTCAGTAATAAGATTAATGAAAATAATAGCTCACATTCGTGACACGCTTCCAGTAGTCACTGTGAAGAAAGCGCTACATAAATTAACTCATGCGATCCCCGACAACCCTCCGAGGAAGTACTCCACCAGACAGAAAGGGAAACTGAGGCCTGAGGCCATGCTCTATTAAATGGCACAGGCTCACGAAAAGGCTATTTCCAGAGTGCTCCATGCTGAGAAGGACAGCTGTCATTTCGAAGAACCGACTTCATTTTAAACCTCACCACCCTCTCTCAGTACCAAAGAAAGTTAAACCCTATTAAATCAGGAGGGAGATATAATCAGAGTAATTACCACTCCATCTTCTCAGGAGGTGGGGAGGGGGAAGCTGGGCCTTCAATCTAGAGCTAAACTTTCTTCCAAAGCCCCATGCATGCCTCCAGATCACAAACCTCCCTGTGCCATGGAGCACAGACAGGGAGGTATCAGGAGAGGCTCCCTAGAAGAGGTGATGTTTGAACTGGGCCTTGAAGGATGCCTAGGAGTTGCAGAAGAGATTGCCACAGCACACACAAAGGTCAGAAGCCCTGGGGACAAGTCCTGAGTATCCCTCTTAACTGCTGGCTGACTTTTACTATCCACTCACTGACCCTCAGTTTCTTTATCTGCCAAGTGGAAATAATGATCCTGAGGTTGTCAAGACTGCGTGAGATTGTGAAAGTAAAAGTGTTTGGTGAGCTGTCACTGTGGGGGAGGAGGAGGGTCACTGGAGCGCTAACCACCTGCTGCCTGGAACGCTTCTTAGCTCTTCATGGAAATGACTTTTCTCTGCTCATGAAAAATAAGATGAATTATATCCCTGTGCTATCAGTGAGGAAACTAAGGCCCAGTGGCCCAGTGAGATTAAAGAACATGACCAAGATCACACAGCAGAAACTGGAAGAGTCAGGTCAAGCACGGTGGCTCACAATTGTAATCCCAGCACTTTGAGAGCCTGAGGCAGGTGGATCACCTGGGGTCAGGAGTTCGAGACCAGCATGGCCAACATGGCAAAACCCCATCTCTACCAAAAATACAAAAATACACCAGGTGTGGTGGCACAAGCCTGTAATCCCAGCTCCTCAGAAGGCTGAGGCAGGAGAATCGCTTGAACCCGGGAGGTGGAGGTTCCAATGAGCCAGGAGTGTGCCACTGCACTCCAGCCTGGGCAACAGAGTGAGACTGTATCTCAAAAAAAAAAAAGAAAAGAAAGAAAGAAAGACAAAGAAAAAGAAATAAGAGTGGAAAAAAAGAAACTGGAAGAGTCAGAATTTGAGCCAAGATTCATGTGACTACAAAGACGTGGCTTTGCTGTGTCAGCTCTCATGGCGACCCCATATTCCATTGGATTGACGCATCCAACCTTTCCCTTGTTATTACACAATGAAGCAGTGTTGCTTTGCATCCTTAGAAATAACGTTCAACTGGACATCTTTGTGCACAGATTTTTCCATAGTTTATATTATTTCCCTAGGACAGATTCCCAAATAAGATTACTGGTTCCAGAAATAGGAACATTTTTATGGCCTTTCATAAATATTTTCCTGTTGCTTTCAAAGGGGTTCCCAATTCACAGTTCCACCTGCAGTGTAAAAGAGAGATGTTTCACTAGATCCTCACCAGTTACTTTCTTTAATCCCTTAAATGTACAAGAGGAAAATGGTATTGCATAGGTGTCCTGGTTTTATTATTATTATTATTATTATTATTATTATTACCAAGGAAGCTGAGTGTTTTTAAGGGCTGGAAACTGGGTCTGTATCAGAAGGAGAATCACTTGAACCTGGGAGGTGCAGGTTGCAATGAGCCAAGATCCCACCACTGCACTCCAGCCTGGGCAACAGAGCAAGACTCCATCTCAAAAAAAAGAAAAGGAAAGAAAAGAAAAGATTCCTGAGAGAGCCTGGAGTCGATGCAAAGGCACTCAGAATAGAGAGCATTTGTTTCTGGTGCAGAAAATGAATCCGTGGCCAGGACAGTTGGGGGTTGCTCTTTCTGGAGCACTCTTTCCGGGCTTCTCGTGAGCTGGCCGCTCCTCATCCTTCACCTCTCAGCTCAAATCAAACGTCAGCTCCCGAGAGAGGCCCCCCTGAGCCACACCATCTAAAGGGGCCACCTACCAGGTTCTCTCTAAGTCATTATCTTCACAGCACTCAGCATACCTGAAGTGCTTATTCATTTGTTTCCTGGCCTGTTTTCTGCCTCTGCCTCTAGAACGCGAGCCCTTGAGAGCAGGGATCATTCTGCTTCAATTTCTAGTGAATTTCCAGTGCCTAGGACAATGCTTTTCATTAATTAATTGTTTCCTTTTATGGGTCATCTTGCCAGCCAGCAGTGCTATTGCTGTCTGCATCACATTCCAATGGTGGAATAGGCCTCTTTTCTTGCATCCCCAAATCTATCTCCAACACCGCTTACCCAGGGCACGCGTGTACATAGCTGACTCTCATGAAGTTTAGGGCCACAAGAAGTCTTTACACCGCCCTAGTGCTCATCCCGCCTTCCCCCAGTTCAGGGCTCCGCTTCCTTAGAACTCAACATCCCTCTCCTCTCTTTTCAGCCTCTGGAGACTCACAAAATATTCCTGCTCCACCAAAGGCCACCCACTCCAGGTCCCCTGTGAAGCTGCAGCTCCAGAAAACCTGCAAAGCCTCCAGGATACCCATTGTCCCCCTCATCTCCCACTGGGCTCTGTGCAGCAGAGGAAGTTGTGTAGAATTTTATCTACCTGAGACATGAATTCACTACCACCCCCATCCCCTGCCTAAGAAGCAGAGTGGGAAGTGGAATAGACTGTTTTGGTTTTTAATAATACGTTTTTTTTCTCTCTGTTCTCAAACCACGTCAGGCTACAATTAACCATCACATGGTAGTATTTCTCCCTTGGAGCTTCCAAGGAGTCTCTTGGGTGCATAGAAGCTGTCTCTGTGGTTTCGAATGGCAGGTGCCACCTTCCTCCTCGTCAGCTCCATTGTGGGCAAGGCCCCAGTGACTTGCTGGAAGCCACCAGGGATGTTCTGCTGCCAGCGCCACCAAGATCACCAGCTGGTACTTCCTTGGGTGAGCGTGAGTTGGGATGACAGCCTCCTCAGAGGCCCTAGGGAGAGGAGTTCTGTTGGGTTCAAGTGAGTTTCCATATTCCAAAAGAGAGATGACTGTCACCATTAAAAAACAGATTGACCCGGATGAGTGGTTAAAATTGCAAGGCAAAGCGAATAAGTGATTCGGCGCTAATGAGTATTGATTACAGAGAGGAAGCTGGTTAATTGAGTGAGTTGGTAAGTTGGTTGCCAAGGTAACATCTCACTTGGAATAACATCATCCTCACAGTGGGCACAGACTGGATCTGGGTAGAGACCAGCGGTACAGCGGAATCTTTTCTGTTTGGAGACCGAGAAGATGAAACTGGAAATGTTGGACAGAGCTGGAGAAAGGAAGTTTAAAACCTTCCCTGATATAACCAGGGCTGTTTTCCTTCTACCAAGAAGATATCCGCACGTGAGGCTGAGAACAGAGCCTCCCTCTGCGTTCCGTTCGTGGCGTATAGACACAGGAGAGAAAGCCGGGGAGCCACTGTGGTCAGTGAGCGGCCTATCGACTTTCCACTGGCTAGAAATCACAGGCGTGAGAGGAAGGATCCATTTTCCTGAGGTTTTAAAAGAAAAGCCAGGCTTTATTTGCATAGACAATAATAACAGTTGAACTTAGAAGAAAAGGAACAGTGTCTGCCTAAAGTTTGTATTTCTTTACATTTTGCTCTATATTTGATCATGTTAAATGCTGAAAATAGGCTGCTAGAAAGATCAAAGCAAAACTGATGTCCCCATCTAGTAAATATTCAGAGCTTTAAGGCACGCGGTTTCTTTACTAACTTCACTGATTCTGTCCTTTTTATAGCCTTGGCCTTCCTTCATCCTGATTTCCTCAATTATCTTTACCCTATTCTATTCATATAATTTGGCAAGCCACCTCAAATTCTTTTTGGAATGAGATGAGACTGTAAGTAAATCTGAAATGTCTGAAAGGTGTTGTAATAACAGGTAAATTTTCAGTATTTTTAATTTTTTTGTATTTTTATTAGAGACAGAGTTTCACCATGTCGGCCAGGCTGGTCTTTGAACTTCTGACCCTCAAGTGATCCACCCAGTTCAGTTTCCCAAAGTGCTAGGATTATAGGTATGAGCCACTGCGCTCAGCCCTGAGTCTTGAGGTGTATATCTCACCTTTTAGTTATGCCCTACCTGGAGTAGGCATTCCTGATACACCTGTTAATGGTGTTCGCCTGATTGCAGTGAATAAACCCCAGAGTCAATATCTAAAAAGATATTAAACCTCTATCTGCAACTACCAAGGGAGTGAAACTGTCACAAAGCCTGTAAAAAGTTGAGAGGTTGTTTTTCTGAATGGGTGGCATCTGCTTATAGCCTCTGTGGGATGGTTAACAAAAAATAGCTGGGCTCTATCTGCATGCATTGACATGGATGAGGTGTGATTTAATTATGACCATCAAAATCATGCTGGATTATCACACATCGGGCCATAAGCAGCTGTCCTCCATTTCCTCTGAGGAAAGCAAAAGACAGGAAAGCAACCACCAGCAGCTATGTGTCAGAATTCTTAATGCACAGACCACGGTGGAAATAACTTTAGTTGTTTTTATGGTTGCACAACAAACTTAGCACCGTGGAGACCAAAATTGCAGGTATTTCTCTATGCACACATACAGACAGATTTTCTTCTCACGAAATTGAGTTATACTGTGCCTTTTTGAAATTTGCTTTTTTCTTTACTTAATATGTCATAAGTATCCACACCAGTCAGTTACCTTCTTCATCCTTTTAAAGGCTATCTAGAAATCCATTCTGTGAATGGACCATCTTTTATTTATTCAAGTATTTTGTACATCTAGGTAAGGGGGTTTGTTTGTTGGCATTTTTAAAGGTTTTTTGGGGGGTGCTATTAGAAACTTCAAGACATCCTTGCAATCATATCCCTGGCACATCCATGATTATTTGGTTTGAATAAATTCTAAGAAGAGAAATTTCTGGGTCAATTTGTATGCAAATTGTAAAGCTTTTCATAGATACTTCCAAATTGCAGAAAGTTTCTAAAACCCAATTTACATCTAGGAACCATTTTTTAAAGATAATTATTTTAAGTAGACATAGAGAAAAATCAGAAAATAATATGAGCAAATGCATGAAAGTCAAAATCACTCCCAGTCTCACAGCCCAGATATGACGTCTGCTGTACCCTCCTCTCCCTGTGTCCGTGTCTCTGTCTCTCCCTCTCCTTCTCTTACTCTCAAACTTTTTATCTCTCTCTTACTCTGCCTGTGTCTCCTGTTTCTCTAGCTCTGTGTCTCTGTCTCTTTACCTCTCTTTCTCTCTTTGTTGTTGTTGAGACGGTGTCTTGCTCTGTTGCCCAGCCTGGAGTACAGTGGCATGGTCTCAGCTCACTGCAACCTCTGCCTCCCAGGTTCAAGTAATTCTCTTGCCTCAGCCTCCAGTGTAGCTGGGATTATAGGCCCCTGCCACCACGCCAGGCTAATTTTTGTATTTTTAGTGGAGAAGGGGTTTCCCATGTGGTCAAGCTGGTCTCGAACTCCTGACCTCAAGTGATCCACCCACCTCGGACTCCCAAAGTGCTGGCATTACAGGTGTGAGCCACCGTACGCAACCTCCATAGCTATCCTTCTTGTTCCTGTTCTCTGTCTCACTCTGTCTCTGTCTCTACCTGCCCATCCCCGTCTGTTTTCCTCTTTCTCTGTCTCACTCTTTCTGTCTCTGCCTCTTTCTCTCTCTTTCAATAAAACTAGGGTCACCCCCGACACAGTGTTTCAAAGCCTGGGCAGCACTAATAATCTCTCACACTTGGGCAGAGCCTGGGGACTGGCAGGGTATATTTCACATGTTATTATCACCCTTGCTCAGGTGAGACCCCGAGGCGCCATGCAGCCAGCCAGTTGTTCTTGCTTAAGGCCCACAGCTCATAAGTGTCTCCAAGTCCAGAACTTTCAATGCTCCAGGCTGTCCCAGGCACCTGCAGAGTCATACCCCTGCCCCTGATGCACCTGCATGGACCCACATGTGCTGTCTCCCTTTGGGTCCATATGGTTACCAGGTCAGTCAGGCAGCTCAGCTAAGACAAGGGCTTGGTGTAAGCCCCCAGGCTGTCTCCAGGAAGCCCAGGCTCCTACAAGGATGAGGATGGGGACAGGGAAGGAAGCTGCCTCTTGCCTCCCGCTCTGGGCCACAGCTTGTATCCGCATCCACCTGGCCCCGAATGTCTGCTTCTTTCATCTCTCGACACCCTGCCGCCAACCTGCTTCCTGCACATTGCTTACCATCCAAACCCCACACCCCATCACCTCCACACCCTCCTCCTCTCTCCTCCGTCATTATGAGGAACTCATCTGTCAGGCCTTGGCCTCCACCCTCAGTCCAGCAGTGCTGCCCCTCCTTGGACCCCTCGAAGCACCCTCTTCTGACCCCTGGCCTAACGTCCCCACACAGGTTCTAATGGCCAAACTGGCAAAGTCCCTGCTGTTGTCTGTGCCTCCAAAGCTAGTGCTCCTGGACTCAGGGTGTGCCCCGCACGCTGGAAGCACGGCCCACACCAGTAAAAGGTAAGCACAGGTGTGCTCCTGGCTCCAACAGCCCTCCTCCCCTCCTCTCTTCTCCTTTCTTCTCTTCCTTTTCCTCTTTTCTCCTCCCAGCTCCTCTCCCCGCCCCTCCTCTTCCTTCCTCTTATCCTCCCATCTGCATCTACACTTACTCCTTTGATCTCACCAAGCTCCATGGCTTTAGTTCTCATGTCTCACTGTCAATAGCCAAATTTGTATCTGCAGCCCGGACCTCTTCCTTGAACTCCAGACCTGAGTATCTCCACTCAGCTGTCTCTCAGGCCTCTCAGACACAGCACATCCCAAAACAAGCTCTGGATCCTCTCCCCGCAAAAACCCAGTTGTCCAGCATCCCACCGCCAGCACCACCTGAGTCTCCCCATCCCAGTAAGCACCATCATCACCACCTGGTGGCTCGAGGCAGAAACGAGGAGCTCTGCTTTCTGCCTTCACATTCCCCACCCGCTACTTACAAGTCCCTCAGCAAGGTCTGTCTACTCTATGTCCAAACCAGTCAAGCTCAGCAGCTTCCCTCCGTGGCCGTGGCCAGCACCATCTCCAACCAGGAGACTCTATGTATTCCTGGCCCCGTCACACCCCTCTGCTACCCACTCCCCACACAGCAGCCAGAGGCAGCTGCTTCTCACATGCCAGGTCAACTCACTCTCCTGCCTAGCACCCTCTGATGGCTTCCACTGCCCTTAGAATAAGGGCACCCACATTCTTCCACGCCGCCTACCCTGGCCCACGAGGCTCTGCATGATCGAGCCTCTGCCTGCCTCCCTGGCTCATCCCAGGCCTCTCTCCCCTTCGCTCACCACCTCCAAGCTCCTCTGAGGACACAGCAAACCCGTCCCCACCGCAAGGCCTTTGTCCCTGCCTGGGTCTCTCTTCCCTCTCGTGTCTGGCTCTTCCCATTATGCGGATCTCTCATCCTTGTGTGTCATTTGCTCAGAGGGATTGTCCCTGAGCATCGTCCCCACCCATCATGCTCTATCTATCTCAACGCTCTATTCATAACACGTTGTATTATTTTTTGCTCTTTTTTCCCATCTTCCCCAGTAGGTGCTCCATCAGGGCAGAAACCAGGTCATCTCATCATCGGTGCACGATAAAAATTAGCTGACCAAATAATGAAGTGGTGACGAGGGCAACTTCGGTGTCAGACACACCTGTGTTCTCCTTCCTGCTCCGTCACGTGTGTGTCCCTGGATGGGGTCCTCCATCCTCTTCCCCTCAGTGGCTTTGCCAAACAAATTGAGAATAAGAATCCTGTGTCATGGGGTTGTCATAAAGATAAAATGAGATGATGTAAGTGCAGTTCTTAGCATAACAAATGCATTCAATGCAAATAAAAAGCGCTCAATAAATGCAGATATTATTAAGCACGTTTGTTGGATAAACAAGCAATCCCATAAAGCACGTATTTAGAGACGTGGAATCCAAGACTGGGAAAGAGGGAGCAGCTTGCTCCAGGTTGCGTGGCTACCAAGTGTCAAGTCGGGGTCCCCTCCCAGGCCGGTCCGAAAGCAAGCCTCATGGCCATAGCCTGGCGATTCTCTGAAACCGGGCATTCCTGGGGCATGGTGTGCATGTGGTGGGGTGAACAGATCAGAACTCAGAACAGCTGGGCCAGAGAGAAACTGAGTGAAGAGGATGCAGCACCAGGGCCGAAACGGACCAGGACACAGAAACAGAACGGTCAGGACATCGAGCAGCAGCCACGTAAAGACTTGCTCCCAATTTGTCTAAATATAAGAGGATGTGGGTCTCCACATCCTGGATTGATGCAGGATCCTGAAGCCACCCAAAGGCCTCTGCATGCCAGAATCCCATTCTGCTGCCCTTCAGGACTCTCTCTTCCTGCCCCTGACACGGTGGAGGGGTGGGTGCTCAGGCAGCCGAATGACCATCCCCGGGTACCTCCTCGGGACGCTGTGGCCAGGGGATGCAATGCATCAGCAGGTGGGCTGGGGTCCAGGCCCATCCTGGAAAAGGCCGGTTGCAAGTTTCCATGGAGCCCGTCGCCATGGTAACCAAACCTCCGCGGCAGGACTCCAGCAGAGCCAGGGAAGACA
Source organism: Aotus nancymaae (assembly GCF_030222135.1). Classification (NCBI taxonomy): domain Eukaryota; kingdom Metazoa; phylum Chordata; class Mammalia; order Primates; family Aotidae; genus Aotus; species Aotus nancymaae. Next base: position 27,365,901 of record NW_026988467.1, read on the forward strand.
AGCTCCTTTCTTGTCCATATCCCAGGAGCCTGCGGGGGGGGGCGGAGGGAAGTGGGGACAATCGGAGGGAAGTGGGGACAATCAGGCTTTCTGAACCAGGATGGGGGTGGGGGCAGAGAGAAGCGGAGGTTGTCTTCCTGCTCAATGGGTCAGCCATAAACTGCCAGAACGTGGCACCCTATTTCACGCCTCTGTGGTTTGCTCCCGCTCTTCTCTCCCCTGGAATGCCCTCCCCCATCCTCGTCTCCCTGGAGCGCTCCCAGCTGTCATCCGTGCCTCACTGACCCTTCTGGGCAGAGTCAGTCCTTCCCTCGTCTGGCCACCTTTCACACACACATCCTCAAGGTGTCTGGCTCACCCATGAGCTTGAGGGGTGTGGTGGTGGTAAGGGCAGAGGCTCTGGAATCAGGGAGACCTGAATCACATCCCAGCTCTGCCATGAACATGCCAGTGACTCTAAATAAACCACTTGTCCTCTCTAAGCTTCTACTTCCTGCTCCATGGGTCAGTCCTCATCTGCCATCTTCCAGCTGTGCGATCTTCAGTAAGTTCCAAACCTCTCTGAGGCTCAGTTTCTTCATCTGAAAAGTAAGGTGATGTCCGTGAGGTGCCTGATGCACACCTTACATGTAATAAATGTCACAGATCGTTCTCATGTGTAGTGAGCACTGCCTCTCTGCCCCCTGGGGAGTGGACTTCCAGTCCATGCCAGGCCTGGTTTATCCCTGAGCTTACACTCAGGCCCCCAACCCCTGTACTAATCCCTCCCCTCTGTTAGGAGTCCCAGCCTGGCATTGTCCATGCCTTTCAGAGTAGGGTCTTTGAGAGGCACGAAGCTTTCCCTACTCAGAGCAGGGACTGGCACGCAGCACAGAGCTGACATTTCCAGCCTGACATCTGAGAGCAAGCATTGTGAAGGAAAATAGATTCCCCGAGAGCTTCCTGACAGCAGGGCCAGCCTTTGCGCTCTGTGTGTGTGTGTGCGTGTGTGTGTGTGTGTGTGTGTGTGTATGGCTGTCAGCAAATGCTCTAACATGCACACACAAACACATATGTATACCCATGTCCTCACAAATTCACACACGCACACCACACACAAAACTGACCCAGGAAAGTGCAAAGATGTTCCTGGTCCCCGTGGTCCATGTTCAGGGGACCAGCCCATGATCCCACTGCTTCCCAAACTACTCCCTCTGGAGCCCACTCCTGAGGCTCTGTGCTGTTTATGGAGCAGGTGAGGGGTGAAGAAATGGCCCTTCGTGGTCTCATCATCCTGGGACTCAACAGGGGAAGTGAAAGGCCAGGTCACCATCCAGACAACCGGTCCACCTGTCCACAGGTCTCCAAGGGCACCTGTGGCATTTGGATACCTGAGATCATGCAGACAGCATCCCTGCCCCCACTGCTGCTGAGCAGGCCCAGCTACAGACTGTCACACCCACATTCTGCTGCCACCTCCCTTCGAGTTCCCTGGCCCAGGCTTGAGTCTCAGATACTGCCCCCCAGCCCCTTTGTTTCATCCTGGGCATCAGAGTCCACAAGGCCAGGCCACCTGTCCTGTCTCCCCGGTCTCCAACCCATCCTGAAATGCAGGCAGGGGAAGTGGTCACTTCCTCCAAACCATGAAGCCGATCGATGCCAGCTGACATTTATTGAGCACTTGCCCTATGCCAGCCAATGTACTAAGCACCGTACCTGTATTTCTTCCTCAACTCTCACAATAACTCTATAAGGGAGGTGATCTCATCATCCCCACTTTACAGATGGGGACACGAGGCGCAGAGTGGTTCAGAAGAACAGCTAAGAGGGTGTTCCAATGGTAATTTAAACTCGGGCATTCTGGATGCACTGCCCAAATTACACTGTGTCTACTCAGCCACACTGAGCTGGGCACAGCCAGAATGTGAGGGGACTCAAAAAGTGGCACCCCAGCTCCCCTCCTGACTTTGGAACATACGGGTGACAGTCGGATGGTGGGGCAGAATAATACCAGCTCCATTCATTCATTTCACAACTGTTTACTGAGCACCTACTATGTGCCTGCACTAAGCACTGGGGATATCGCAATGAAAAAAGAAAACAATGAAAAACAACCCTTAGTCCCATGGAGTGGTTATTTTGGTGGGAGAGATACAATAAACAAAGTAAATAAATGAAATAAACTGTATTAGTAGTAAGTGCTAAGGAGAAAAAAAAGCAGGGAAAGGGAATGAAGTGTCAAGGGGCTGGTGTGGGGGAGGGGGTGTTGCAATCAAGAAGCCAAGAGCATGATACTTAAGACCTAGTAGCAGCCGGGCGCGGTGGCTCACGCCTGTAATCCCAGCACTTTGGGAGGCCGAGGCGGGTGGATCATGAGGTCAAGAAATCGAGACCATCCTGGCCAACATGATGAAACTCCGTCTCTGCTAAAAACACAAAAATTAACTGGGCATGGTGGCTGGTGCCTGTAGTCCCAGCTACTTGGGAGGCTGAGGCAGGAGAATTGCTTGAACCCGGGAGGCGGAGGTTGCAGTGAGCCAAGATTGCACCATTGCACTCCAGCCTGGTGACAGAGCAAGATTCCATCTAAAAAAAAAAAAAAAAAAAATCTAAGTGGCTAAGTATGGTCATGCATTCATATTCATCTTCTGGAAGAACATTCCAGGCAAGGGCCGTGAGGTAGGAGCCAGCCTGGGGAGCCCAGAATCAGCATGACCAGTGTAACTGGAATGAAGTGAGAGGGAGGGGCACAGGTGAAGTAAGGTTAGATGAGGCCAGAGGGGACCGGGGTCGAGATGGTGAGTGCTCTGTGGGTTGCCACGAGGAATCTGGCTTATGCTCACAGGTGAGCTGGAAAGCCAGTGACGTGAAGTGATGTCACAGACAAAGCTTCCTGGAGGAGGCAGCTTTAGCCAAATGGGCTTGTGAATACCCCCACCCCTAAATTAGACTTATCCTTTCTGTCCCTGGCAGTGCTGAGCAAGCCCAGACCTCCCCAGAGGGGCAAAGCTAGCCTGCTGAGCTCAGCTGCTACTGAAGAACCACCCAGAACATAAGCCCCTCTGCAGGCAGGCTGCGCTGGGGACACAGGCTATGCCCAAAGGGAGGCAAGCTGAGCAGGTCCCTCACCCCACACTCGCCCATCAGCTCCCTGGGTGGGAGTCAGGGAGGGACAGAGAGAGGCCAGGCATGTTCCTGGTGGATGCCTTTCCACATTTGGTTATTAAAAGGCAAGAAATGAGTCTGGTCCAGGCATCTGAAGGCGGGGAGTCTGTCTCAGGCTGAGAATGCACAGGCTTTGATTCTTCATTCATATCAGATGGCCACCAACTCCCTCAACAAGAATAAACCCTCATGTCTACAGAGAAGTGTACATTCTGTCATATGCTTCCCAGTTAAAGGAGGAGAACCCAAAGGCTCGCAGCCCCGGAGATCAGCGATGAAGCTGAGGTTTAAGCCCAGGTCTGGCCCACCCCATGGCCAGTGGTCCGTCCATATGCCCCACCTGATAACTAGGGTAGCATTAGCATTTCAGCTGCACCAGCAGCACTATCTATATTTGGAAGTTGCATGGAAAAACTTACAAGATGAAAGACCTTTTAAGTTATGTGTATTTTTACCACAATAAAAGTGTAAGTAAAGCAATAATAAAGAATAGTAAATATAAAATAGTACCCTGTTATCTACATTTATCAGTAATCTTGTGTGGTTCACAATGATGGTGGCTAACGTTTGGGAGTGCTGACTCTGTGCTAGGTGCTGCACCAAGCGCTGTGCAGCTTCTTACCGACTTGTGGGGCAGGAGACCCCTGGGAGGCATCTCCCCTCGTATTCCAACCTTTGAGTCTGCAACTCTCAGATGTTTCTTGGGATACCTTAGAGGGCTAATGATCTCAAAGAGTGTTCCCTTGCCCACGCCTCTCTTCTTCCTTACAACATCTGGACGGAGGAGTAGCTGGGTCTCCCAGAGGAAGGGCAAGACCTGCAGACCCTCCACTGACAAGGGTCTCAAACAGAATCCAAGACTCTTTCTCTGCTTGGCCAAAGGTCAGAGGAACTTAGCCTTGGAGTAACTAGTTATGAGGCCTTGAACGGGTCACAGAAGTTCTTCGTTCTAGCAAATGGAGGAGAAGTGATTGGTGTTAGGTTGCTTTGAGGTCTAAATATGAGAATACATATAAAGCAGCCGAGGATAACAAAAGGTATGGTTATTAGGGGGCAGGAATTGGTCCCTATTCATGTCAGACAGGGAATAACAGAATGCAGTTTACAGCAGTGGCTTTCTAAAAAGCATGCATTGTCCTTTCAGCTGCTAGATGGCTGGTTCTCAAGCTTTAGCCCCCAGGGGAGGGGGAGCTGTTGAAACAGACTGCTGGCCCCACTCCCCTGGAGTTTCTGATTCTGCAGCTGCTCTGGCGTGGGGCCTGAGAATTTGCATTCTAAGACGTTCCCAGGTGATGCTGATGCGGCTGGTCTGGAGTCCAGGCTTTGAGGAGCACTGCCCTTGATCACTGGTTCTCAGCTGTGGCTGCACCTTGGCACTGATCTGGAGGGGGACTCTGAGACCTGGATCACACTCTCAGAGATTCTGAGGCTACAGCTCCAACATTGGGAGTTTTCAAATCTCCCAGCTGATTCTAATGTGCAGCCCAAATTGAGCACCACTGCCCCAAGTAGAGGAAGGGAGAGCTACGTGGATGTAGAGTGGGCCCGCCTGTAGCATCCGCCACACCCACCAGCCGCTAAGAGCAGGCAGCTGTGGGGAGGGGTTAGTGAAAGCTCTACCATTGCTAACAATAATAAAAGCTAACATTTCTGAAATGTTCACACAGGCCAGGCACTTTCTTAAATCCTTTACATCTAATACTTCATGAAATCCTCATAACAGCCCCATGAGATGTGTAATGGTGTTATTTGCAGTTTACATTTCAGCCTGATATATAAAGAAGTTGGGTCACTTGTCAAAGGTCAAACAGCCAGAAAGTGATGGAGCCAGGATTTGAAAACAACACGCCCACCTCAGTTCTTTTTTTGAGACAGAGTCTCACTCTGTCGCCCAGGCTGGAGTGCAATAGTGCAATCTCGGCTCACTGCAACCTTCGCTTCCAGGTTCAACTGATTCTCTTGCTTCAGCCTCCTGAGTAGCTAGGACTACAGGCACACACCACCATGCCTCGCTAATTTTTGTATTTTTAGTAGAGACAAGGTTTCACCATATTGACCAGGCTGGTATCAAACTCCTGACCTCAAGTGATCCACCCCTCCACACATGGCTAGGTCCTAGTTCTTGACCACTGGGCTAAGCAGAATGTATTTATGATTAGTTCTTGTGAAATTTTTAAAAATGTTTAGTGGGAGAAAAACTCATTTTGTGTCTACTCTTTGCTCTGGAAGGCTTTCAGGGCATTGGACCAAATATGATACATTGCTGACTTTAAAATATTCGATTCCCCTTTCCAAAGCACATTTGCAGGCACGATCTTATTTCGACACCCCCAACAGCATGATCTCTCTCTACCACTCTTCCCTCAACCCATGCTCCAGTGAAATAAACCACTTCACCATTCATTTCAACTCAACCAGCATTTACTAAGGACGTACTTGGTGCCAGCCAACAGGCTGCAGCTTGAGGACATAGAGATGTCAAGACCCTGAGACTCAGAAAGGCAGTGACCTGCCCAGGAGTGAGTTAAAGGCAGAGCCTGGGCCCAGCTCATCTAATGCTCTCATCTTGGAGGAACTGAGGGATGAACGGAAGAGGAAGTTGACGCGGCAGGAGCTGTCACAGTGCTCTTGCCTGCTTTGGGACTGGCATGGCCTCTGATGGCTCCTGGAGAAAAGACTCCAAGTTGGGGGCTGGTAGGAATTAGTAGGGGGCATGAATGCCCAGGCTTAGAGCAAGAACTTACGAGCTCCTGCTCAGACATAAGTCTTGACCCAGCTCCTTCCAGCCTCCACATACCCTCACCCCTTCTCTATCCCCAGCCAGGCAGCTTCCCTATCCAAAGGGGCAATTACTCCAAGCAACCAGCAAGGCCAGAACCAGGGACTAATTTCCCAACATGACTCTGGTCTGGACTTTAACCACCAAGTGACATCATCCTTACAATCCTTGTGTCTGTTCATAATGTTAATGTGTAAATGTGAACATAGTAAATAACCACGATTTTTGTTACCCTGTCAGGGGCACATCTCTTTTTTTAACATATCCAGAGGCCTTGAAATATAAGGCTGGACATGGTGGCTCACGCCTGTAATCCCAGCATTTAGGGAGGCCAAGGTGGGCAGATCACGAGGTCAGGAGTTCGAGACCAGCCATGACCAACATGGTGAAACCCTGTCTCTACTAAAAATAAAAAATTAGCCGGGTGTGGTGGCGCACCTTGTAATCCCAGCTACTTGGGAGGCTGAGGCAGGAGAATCATTTGAACCCAGGAGGCGGAGATTGCAGTGAGCTGAGATTGCACTGCTGCACTCCAGCCTGGGTGACAGAGTCAGACTCTGTCTCAAAAAAAAAAAAAAAAATATATATATATATATATATACACACACACATAGAAGTGGTCCAGGCCCCCTCCACCTCTGCGAGGCTCTGCTGAGAGATCAGGGGACAGTGGCCCAGAGAAGAAAGACTTGCCCAAGGTCACACAGCAAGCCAGTGTCAGAATCCACCAAAACCAGGACTTCTGACTCCTACCCAGGTATCCTTGGGGTTCTGAAGGACCCCCTCACCAAAGAAACCTGCTTATAAATGGCCCAGTTCTGAAGCAACTCATGTCTACCTACGGCTTCAGCTACCACCTTTATGCAGGCCACCCTAGCCCAGACCTCTCCCAAGAACGGCCCCACCCAGAGGTCTCACAAGCATCTCAGAAGCCTAGGCTCCAACTCTGAACTAACCGCCTTTCCCTTGAAATCCGCCCCACCCATATTCCCTCTCCCCCAACCCTCAGCTGCTCAAGCCAGAAACACAGGTGTTACCCCAGGCAGCTTCGTCTTCAACACCCCCGCAACCTCCAGTAAACCGGGAGGGCCCTTGATTCTTCCTGTCTTTTACCTTTCTTGAACCCATCCCTTTCCCCTGCCCTCTACCACCACATGAAGGCAACCTCATCATTCCAGACTTCATCCATCAAAACAACCTCTTCCTTCAGTTCACACTTTCCTTCGACAAATGCCTGAACACTCACTGTGGGCCTGGCACTTTACCCTGGGCTAGGGTGCAGCATTGAGCAAGACAGCCAAGAATCTGTCACCGGCATGACTGCACAAAATCGACCCTGACCACATCTCTCCCCTGCTCTGATCCCTGGGTGGCTACAAACCACCCTTGGGTTCAAGTGCAAACTCCCCTATGCAGGTATTCACATTCCTGAGCCCTCCAACCGCCCCTGATCTTTCCAGACTGGTCTGTCATTGTGCCCTGATCAGAATGATCCAAACAAGCTCTTGGCCATCCTCCCCAACACCAGCCCAAAGACCACCTCCTCCACAAAACTTCCCTGCCTGAGTCACCCAATGACAGGGTGAGTTTTGCCTTCTTCTGGAATCCCACTGAAACCCAGGATTTGTGTGTCTGCCTCCCAGACTGGGCTGTGATTCCAGGTGCTCAGGGGACCCAGCCGTCGCCAAGCACAGAAGCTGGCACTGATGGGCATCAATGTGTTGTATTGATGGATGGACAGACAGAGGGGTGGGTAGAGCAGTCCAACTGCCTTTTTCATTCATTCGGTCCAGTGTCTATGCCTTTGTCGTTTTCTGCAAGTCCCTCCAGCTGTCTAACCTCCCCTGCTGGCATTACGGAAGCTCATGCCCATTTCTTCTCTCAATCTGTCCCCTTCCCTTCCCCAAAGCCCAGACTGTCCTGCCTTTCCCTGACTGGGCAACAAGTCAACAAGAACAAAGGTCTGGGGAGCCGACCAGGGAAAGGTCAGCCCGGGCCTCTGGGGGTCTCAATCCCTCGGCCTGTGTGTGTGCCAGAGCTTTCCACAGATTCGGGAAGAAAGTGCCGGAGGCTGGCCGGGCGGCCTCGCGGTTTGAAGCAGTGAGTCACCTTCTGGCTGCAAGTCAAGGAACTCTCACTGAGCCCTTGTTTGGACAAGACGGGGAGTCGCACTCAGAGTCAGGGACTCCGGGAGCAGAGACAGGAGCAGGAAGAAGGGGTCACCGAGACCTCAAGAAAGTCAGGGAGACAGACGCCCAAACGACCGAGACAACCAGGGACAGATAAGGCACGCAGAGAGAGAGAAGGACAGAGGCAGCCCGCCCAGAACCGAGGGGCAGCGCAGGGAGAGGAATCGCGCCACCGGTGTAGACGGCTCGGCTCCCTGCGCACGCTCCGTCCTCCCCCTCGCGGCTCCCACCTCAGGCCGGGACCCGGACATAGGCAACAGTGGAGCCAATGGGCTTCCAGACCGGGACATTACCTCACCAGAACCGGCTGCCATTGGCCGGCGTCCCCGCCGGGGCGGGCTGTTGCTATGACAGCCCAGGCCGGCCTTGCAGAGGGATGCTCGGAAGAAGGTCCGGGAGGGCCGTGTCCACACCTCTTTCCAGGCTGTGGTGGGGCCCAGGGACCTCTCCCCTTCCACTGAGCCCCAGAGACCCCCTACTAAGCCTGGAAGGGGAAAGCCCAGCTCCTGCTGGCCCAGGCGTCAGAATTCCTGTAAAAACGCCCATTCGGCCCCCTCTCTCAACCTGGCCCATAGTCCCTTGCCAAGACCACTCCTCCCCCCGACACACCCTGGAACCACACACTCATCCATAGATCCTGCAAACAGCAATGTGCACCCTCCAGCATCCAGGTGCAGCGCTGGGCTGTACAGAGGCAAAGATGAGTCCACCTGCCCCCCTGCCCTCACAGAGCGCCCCCCCCCCCCCCCCGCAGTCTGATCAAGCAAGCAGTCCAGGAGAAAATGACAAGGCAGTGTGTAAGGACTAAAAGAGAGCGAGCACTGGAGCTGTGGGAACACAGAGGAGGGGTCCCTACTCAACCTACCAGATCAGGGGGACTGCTGGGAGAAAGGCATACAGAGCCAGGACCTGAAAGAGCCAGATGAGGAAGGGTGGGGAAGGGATTTGAGGCAGAAGGGACAGCCTGTGCAAGGACTGGAGGCAGTAAAAAGCAAGGAACACTCGAGGTAGGAAATTAGACGGTGGGGTTGGGGGCGTTGGAGAAGAGGAGGAGTTTAAAGTAAAGCTGAAAGGGGAAGCAGGAATGAGAGCCCAAAGGACTAGAATGCCGTGCTAAGGCATCTTGGACCACATTCTCAGGCAGTTGGTTGATGGAAGGGGAGAGGGCTATGATTAGGTTTGCATTTTAGGAAGATCTCCACTCTTGCAGCTGTGTGGAGGATGTGGGGGAGGGGACTAGGAGACCAGTCATTGCAGGGACTGGGGAGAGGCAGTACAGGGGGAACTGAGGCCCCTAGCTGGTACTTAGGAGAGACCTAAACTCAGGAGGAGGTGTAAAGGACGTGGAGCCACAGTTCAGGGGACTGTGGAGATGGCACCAGCTCACCTGGGAGGCTGGGAGGGCTTCCCCAGCAACCAGATAGGATCATCGCTCTCCTTCCATATGATATTGGTGTCAGCTTGTGTATTCAACTTGTGTTTCAAGAGTCATGCTGCATTGAAAAGATGTCTATCTCTTTTCACATCGCCCCACCCCCTACACACACACACACACACACACACACACACACACACACACAGGCTGTGATTCATCTCCATTCCCAGCACTCAGCACAGAACTTTATCCCATTCATCCCAAGTACACTTCCACAAATCTGAACCCTCATCACCCTCCTCCCCATGACCCTTGCCTCAGCCTCCACCCATCCCTCCCAGCCTCTACCCCTCCTTCCCAACCTCCATACACCTGATTCCCATCTCTTTAGCCATGTTGTAGCCACCACCTAGAAACTGGGGCTGCTCCCCACCACTATGTCCGCCCCTCCTATTATCCCTCAGCAGGGAGCAAAAGTTGCCTATCTGTTGGGTCAGATTTCTGAAGACTGATGAGGCCCATTTTCTGGTAAGTGGGGTCATTATAGTGCAATCATTGGGTTGTTATGAGAATTAAATAAGGTTTTGTTGCTTGGCACGTGTAACTGTCCAATCATTCAGCTATAGTAATGACATTATCATGAGTGTTAGAGGAGGACAGAGAGGGCTGGCTAGGACTCCAGTATGGCACAGCCCTGCTTTGGGTTACCTGGTGTTCGCTTCGCTCATCACAGAGTGGTGTTTTGACTTCTCATTTGTCACACATACTTGTTATATACTCTCTCGAGGAAAAACACAAGACAAGAGTGTGGGACAAGAGTCCTAGATGTTTGTCATGATGCCACCTGAATACCATCAAACTCATGGAAATCCTTGATGCAGTGGTTACAGATGTCCTCTCCCAAGGAGCCAAGACAGAACAATTGAGTGGCTTCTTAAATGTCAAAAGACTCCATTCAGATCTTCCAGTCAAGGAACCTTCAGCTGTCAGAGCTGGCAGTGCCCTTAGGATCCTCTTCTTCAACCTTTAGTTTGACATATGAGGAAACACTATGACCATTGATCAGCCAAAAATTGTGCTGTATCTGGCTCTGGAATTCTCTCTGTCCTTGGCTCTGGAAAATATTCCAGAGACATTTATAGTCCCATAACATTGTTGACTCTAGGGAAAACTCCATGGCTCCAGAGGACTTTCTGCTCCTAGTTTTGAAATTCTGCAGCCTGTTTTTGGAGGACCCTTTCTCACTGATATTGCTCTGTTCTGCCCTCCTGGCTCCAGATTATCCAATCCCATTTCTGGAAGATACTCTGTGAAGCAAAAGAACTCTACACCTGGCTCTGGAAGGCTGATTCTCTGTGAAGGTGGAGGACCACCTGACTGGCCTGGAAGACTGACTGTCCATACTCTTCTTCCAGGATCTGGACTTGACATCCCTGGCTCAAAAAGATTGACTCTCTAGGGATCTGAAGGGCCTCCCTAGGGATCTGAAGGGCCTCCCTAGCTGACATGCTGTAATACCACATTTCACAAGTGCTCTCTTGACCCAGTTTTGAGATCCTGGCTAAAACTTCTCAACTCCTCTTTGTCACTTTGCTCAGACTATACCTTAACTCCTCCAAACTCTCAGCATGGAGGCATCTGTGCCCCTGTATCTAGATGACTCTTTGGAATAATCTTCATTCCTGGCTTCTGGAGTAGGAGGGGGAAATGTGGATGGGTTGGAGGGATAGGAAGATAAGGGGAAGCATGGAATGGTTGCTGTGCCATCTGTTCTGATCAGCAACCTGAGCTGGATTTGAGTTCCATGGTCACGGGTTGGAGGCCAGAATTGTTCAAATTTCATTTACATGAGCAGCTTGGTGAGGTTCTGGGTTCAACAGGCAGAACTAATTTTGGTTCTGCAGTGCACGAGGCCCAGAGTTGGGGAAATGGAGACTGTTCTTCCCATAGCTGTTGACCGCAGCAAGGTTCATGGAGCCTGAAGGTGAGGCATCCTGGCCAAGATGTGCAGACTGATGGACCCTGGCCAAGCCACTTTATGGACAGAAACATGGACAAGTGGAGTCAGGGCAGAAAAGAGGGAACATGACAAAATTCCCATGAGGTCTGAAGTCAAGGCTATTCAAAACCTTTCTTACTGAACCAAACACCCATACCCCATCCCAGGCCTTCTACATTCCTCCTGGAATCACCAGCACTGAGGTTTAAAAATTCCATTTCCCTGACATCCTTCCAGTTGGATTTCCACTGGGTTCTGCCAATGGAATGTATCCATGTGAGATTCTGGAACTCCTATCAGACAGAGTCCAAGCTCCTAACTTTTATCAATGGCAATGGCAATAGTCGAGCAGCATTGATGGGGAGTACAGACTTGTGAGCCCAAAATGACACCACATTCCTTTTTCACTGGTACTTCCAACATGTTTATGACCAATTCCCTAAATTAAATCACTTTGTCTGAAGTACCTAGAGTGGTTTCTGTTTACCTGACACTTATCAAAGATTTGAGAGTACCTACTATGTGCGAGATGTTCTAAGAACTAGGAGTACGAGACTGAACAAGAGCGGAATAGTGGATGGGGTCAGAGAGGTTGGGCAGGAGCAAAGCCATACAGGGCCTTTGAAGCCACAGGAAGAAGTTTGAGTTTCAGTCTGATTTCAATGATAAGAGCATCTTATTCAGGGAAGGGAAGGTATGTGATTTATGACTTGAGCTCTATGACAGATGAAGTCTAACAGGCTGTAATAGAAAGGAGGGATAGAGGTGGCTATTTGAAGACTTCAAGCTGGAGATGACAGACTGAAGCTGGGGGCAGGGGCTTACTGTTATAACATTAGGGTCTGTTAGGATGAACTCACTGACCTCTGATGAGATGAAAAGCAGAACTCTATTACTTACAGCATCAAGTGGGAGAAAGTTGCCATGCAGGGCCATGTAGGGGGTTGCCCCCAGGGACAGGGAACAGAAAGCTAGAATCTAGGAGGCGGTTTCTGTCTGGCAAGTGGAGTGGGGTTAGCAGGTCTAGGGGCTTCTTGTGGTTTGGGAATTTTGAGTGATTTCACAGACCCAAAGAAGAAGGGTTCATCCCTTGATGTATAGCAAAGAATCCCTGGGAGTTGGGTGTATTGTTGTGACCCAGGAGTGTCAGAGCCCAGTAAGGGAAGGGGTTGGGGTGCAGACTCAGCAAAGTGCCCACTAAGGGGAATTGAGAGTTTTTAGCAAAGATCTCAAAACTGGGTCAAGAGAGCACTTGTGAAATACGGCATAACAGCATGCCAGCTAGAGAGCAGTGGGCGTGATCAGGATCTGCTTTAGAGGTAGAGCTGATGGGACTTCTGATGGATTGAACGTGACAGAAAGAGGGATCTCGACCATGGACTTCCAGAATCAGAGGGCTCTGATTTTGAGACCGTACCTCTCATCAGATACAAATGAAGATGTTTGATAACGTTTTAAAAACCTATTCAAATAAATGAAGGGCTAACAAGATAGTAAGAAACAACCAGGGCTAGTTAGAAGGAAATATAAAAGAACCCAGGGAGGAAAACATCACAGAAGCTACTTTCGCCCTGAGAATACCGACCAAGAACAATAAAGAACAGGTGCAAACAAACAATATCAAAAATAAAGGGCAGGTGCATCATCACCGATACTTCAGACATCAAAAAGAGGAGAACGTGATGGAAAAACTGCGTGCCAATACATTCAAAATTTTAAATGAAATAGGTAAATCCTGAGAAAAAGATAAGTTACTAATACCGACTCTAGTTTAAAAAAAAAACGCTTCAACCACTTTGGAAAAGAGCGTGGCTTTTTCTAATAAAGCTGAAAACTTTCTGTGACCAGCCATTATAGTCCTAAGTATATACCTTAAACAAATTCAGGCATACATGTTGTCATTAAAATGTGTAGGAATATTTTTAGAAGTACAGAAGCACTGTTAATACTAGCTGGGGCTGGGCACGGTGGCTCACACCTGTCCCAGCACTTTGGGAGGCCAAGGCAGGTGGATCATTTGAGGTCAGGAGGTCAGGAGGTCATGACCAGCCTGGCCAACATGGTGAAACCGTCTCCCCTAAAAATACAAAATTTAATCGGGTGTGGTGGAGCCCACCTGTAATCCCAGCTACCTGGGAAGCTGAGTCAGGAGAATCGCCTGAACCCGGGAGGCAAAGGTCTCAGTGAGCCGAGATCGCCACTGCATTCCAGCCTGGGCAACAGAGCGAGACTCCATCTCAAAATAGTAATAATAATAATAGCTGGAAATTGGAACAACATAAATATCCATTAAGAGTAGAATGTGGCATACTATATAGTATAGTGAAGTAATATGCAACAATGAAAATGTATGAAGTACAGTTACACATAACAGGATGAGAATTGCAAGTATAATACTGAAAGATGTAAAAAATAAGGATTCTGTGATTCCGTAAATACAAAGTTCAAATATAGGCAAACATATATATGTGTGTGTGTGTGTGTGTGTGTGTATATATATATATATATGTATGATTTATGAGAAGTTTTTGAGTGCTGGCAATGTTATTTCTTGACCTGAATGGTAGTTGCATGAGTGTTTATCTTTACTTGTTAAATTATGCATTTATTTTCATAACTTTCTGTATATAATTTCTGTTTTATGATATAAAAAATGTTCCAAAGAATGATTAAAAGAATGGAGCTAGGCAACTGGGTGAATAATGGTGCCAATTTCTGATTTGGAGAGAGTTTCAAAACAGGAGTGGGAAGTGGAAAGATGGAGACTCCATAAATGAGAGATTCATTCTTGCCATATAAATTCTGGCATGCCTGTTGGACATTCAAGAAAAGATCTCAAGCCTGTAATCGAGGATTGAGTCTCAGAGGAGAGGCCCCAAATCTCCATCTCAACTGAGTGGAAGGAGATATTTACAACAGATATAGCTGGCAAACAGCTTACATCCAGAAAATATAAAGAACTCCTGCAAATGAGTAAGAAAAAGACAGACAACTTTGTGGAAAATTGGGCAAGAGACTTGAGCACACTAGGTTTTAATGTAAGAAATTACACAACTGGGTCATTGTATAGGAATGAAGTGAAACCCAGTAGCTTGGAATCCCCCTCACTGAGTCAAGAGACTGGTCATTTCAAGGAAAGGATCTAGGATGCAAAAAATCAAAATACATATTTTTGGTTAAATCTCGGGCAAACAGCGAGAGTTTAGAAAGTACCAGTGACGTGCCTGATGATAGAATCTCACCATATGATGGAAGCCAGCCCGTCATAAGCCTGGGAAGCCCCCGCAGCTTGGGGCCTCTGTTGGTCCAGGATCTTGGACTGGTGTTCCATGGCTTAATCTTCGGGATTCAACCAAATAAAGTTACCCCACCCATGTCGTGGACCCAAGCATCCTACCAAGTATCCTTAGCTTAAATGCAAGATAAAACTATTTTGTTCATCTTGACTGGAGTGAGAAATGAATACCTCCATGCACATATATTTCTTTTAACACAACAAGATGATGAAGAAATAAATTCATAATATTGATACTTTTGTGTAAGTCGTGTTTACAGGTGCAGTAAGAAATGTTATAATCGTTGATTTGCTTTATATAGTTTCTGCTTGCTTTTTATGATATTTAAAACAAAATCTAAGCAACAAATTATATGTGTGATTAGTACAGAAGTTGCTTAAGTGCTTAGGAATAATTTGTTCAGCATATTTGTAAGTCTCCCTTGTTAGGTGTTTGAAGTGTTTGAATTGGCTAAATTAAATTTGTAATTGTAGTTTGAAATAGCTAAAGGAATTTGCTTAATTAAATGTTTAAATGATATTAAAAGTTTATGAGAATTTAATCTATCAAATTTGACAGTTAATTGAATATGAATCAATGAACAAGTAAATGTGATCTTGCTTTTATAAAAAAACTACTAAGTTCATAAATAAAATATAAAGATCCATAAGTTGAGAGGAAAAGGAAATGCAAGAGCTAGATTCTAAGATCTATAACTTTAAGAAATTAAATATTGATTGAAATGTAAGTCATTGTAATTATCCCCACTAGCTGAATTCTCACATCTGAATGCTTACACACAAAGCAAAATGTTGCCCCGAACATACTAAACAAATAAAAAACTGTGTGGTAATTACTGTACACATGGTCGCTGCTGGAAGCATTCACATTGCACTCAAATCCAGGTGGGAGGTTGCAGCGTGTGCTACAGGTGAATCTCGGCTGTTCTCCTGTGGGGATCAGGTCTTTCTCTTAATTATTTTCCATACATTTTTCTTGCTTTAGCCAGAGACCTGGAGGCCCTCCCAGCCCAGGTCCATTCAGATGGCTTCATAATGAACGTCATTAACCTATTGATCTACTTATTTACACTGCAGCACGCTTTCATAGGGTTGCAGACAGAAAACCCCTTTGTGTCTTATACTGAATAATATCAAGGCACACAAACCTAGCCACTGATTGTTTAGGGTTAAGTTACTGAGTGATTTTAGAATGATAACAATTTTTTAAATTTACTTCCATGTAAAATGCTTTGTTTTAGGCAGAAATCCTTGAAAGTTTGCTAGATAGGTGTTTAACAATGCTTTTGAGCTGTTTGAGTTCATTGGTTTGGAGTTTGGGTGGGCCTGGAACGCCATAGACTCAAAACTTTTTCCTTCCAACACGTCTTCAGGAACAGGTTCAGTTCACGCGGTGGAATGCTTATACTTCCCTTCTGGGCACAGAGCGCTTCTCAGAGAGAGAAGGAAGGCTTCACTTCTCTCTTGTCACTGGAACATTTAATTTCCCACTTGTTTTTCATCTCTGTCTGGGAAGTCTCCAGGGAGGATGACTGATTTGCCAAGAGGTGTCTTCCATTCCAGGGCCTTGGGCAAGTCACTATTATTTACCCCATTAGAAGCTCACCTAGCCCCTTCAACAAAGGATGTCATTGTAGATATTGAGAAGTGATTCCACTCTCCCTGCTCGAAGGACTGGCTTTGAGGCAGCTTTCTGAAGGTCAAGGTTCAGTTCATAGACTGTTAATACATGTCTGAGCAGATGTGGATATTAGTTGTGTCATCCATGTTTTAACCCTTGATTTTACAGCGTGGAAACTTGATGGTAGGAGGAGGAAGCCAGGCCTTCCCATGGCACCCTATTAGGTACTGTCAGTCCCAGTGGGCCAGGCCTTGCTCCTCCTCACTGCCGCTATTGTATCTTACATTTATTATCATTATTATTTTGAGATGGAGTCTCACTCTGTTGCCCAGGCTGGAGTACAGTAGCGCAATCTCAGCTCATTGCAACCTCCGCCTCCCAGGTTCAAGTGATTCTCTTGCCTCAGCCTCCCAAGCAGCTGGGACTACAGGCATGTGCCATCACACCTGGATAATTTTTGTATTTTTTTTTTCTTTTTTTGAGACAGAGTTTCGCTCTTGTTGCCCAGGCTGGAGTGCAATGGCACAATCTCGGCTCACTGCAACCTTCGCCTCCCAGGTTGAAGGGATTCTCCTGTCTCAGCCTCCTGAGTAGCTGGGATTACAGGCACCTGCCACTATGCCCAGCTAATTTTTTGTATTTTTAGTAAAGACAGGGTTTCACCATGTTGGCCAGGCTGGTCACGAACTCCTGACCTTGTGATCCACCCCGCCTCAGCCTCCCAAAGTGCTGGGATTACAGGTGTGAGCCACTGTACCTGGCCTGTATCTTACATTTATTAGAAGGTTTCTGACCAGGCACAATGGCTCACCTCTGCAATCCCAGCACTTTGGGAGGCTGAGGCGGGCAGATCACTTGGGCTCAGGAGTTCAAGACCAGCCTGGGCAACATGATGAAACCCTGTCTCTACAAAAAATACAAAAATTGGCTAGGTGTGGTGGCATGCACCTGTGGTCCTAGCTACTCAGGAGACTGAGGTAGGAGGATTGCCTGAACCCAGGAGACAGAGGTTGCAGAAAGCCAAGATCGTGCCACTGTACTCCAGCCTAGGTGACACAGTAAGACCCTGTCTCACACCAAAAAAAAAAGAAAATTACCATTTAGTTTCCATGCTGGGGAACTTTGCACATGTGTCAAACGAGGACACTAAAGCCCAGATCAAGTAACTTGTCCAAGGATCCCAACGTAATTCTGATGATGCCAAAGTCCTTATTTGTGATGCAGGTTTATTGATTCCTACTTATTTACAGCACATAACAAGTTATCAAGAAATTACCAACAAAAAGATGAAAAGAAGAGAGGTTAACACTAGTTCACCACAGAGGCCCCGAAGTCCTTTACATGCAGAGGATTCATGCAGATAACTTGATGGCAGACTTTTTTTTTGTCTACAGTAGTAAAATCACTCAGTGAGTTTTCACTCTGACCTTGGGGGCCTAGAACTTGATCATCTTTGGGGGTTGATTCATCGGCTGAGACCCTGTGAGATTTCTCACACTCTGTTTGGAAGGAGAGAGAGGTCTCATGGGGTCTCAGTGTGAATGGAAGTCCTGAAGTGTCACACAGCCCAAACACCAGCATCCTTTGCCTTTGAAGGAGATGCCGTTCTTGACTCTTTGAGATGATTCCTCATCTTGAAATTTTTATTTGCCTACCTCTGGAAAAGTCTATGACTATGAATTGGGGTTGTGAACCCCAAAAATCTGAGACATGTCTCAGTTAATTTAGAAAGTTCCTTTTGCTGAGGTTGAGGACACACACCTGTGACATAGCCTTAGGAAGTCCTGGTGACATGTGCCCAAGGTGGTCAGAGAACAGTTTGCTTTTATACATTCTAGGGAGACATGAGACATCAATCAATATATGCAAGATGAACATGGGTTTGGTCTGGAAAGGCAAGACAACTCGAAGCAAAGGCGGGAAGTGGGGAGGGGGCATCCAGGACATAGAGAGATCAGAGACAAATGGTTGGATTCTTTTTCATTTCTTATTAGCCTGTCCAAAGAAGGCAATCAGATATGCATTTATCTCAGTGAGCAGAGGGGTGACTTTGAATAGAATGGGGGCAGGTTGGCCCTAAGCAGTTCCCAGGTTGACTCTTCCCTTTAGCTCAGTGATTTGTAGATCCCAAGATTTATTTTCTGTTTCTGGCTTCAGAAAACTCTCAATCCCAGTTCTGGAAAATTTTATTCTTAGATCTGGGAAAACTTCTATTTAGGGCTCTGGAAAACCCTCCATTCCAAGGTATAGGAAACATTCTCTTGTGATTATAAAAAATACTCTGCCCAGGGATCTAGAAAATACAATGCCCCAAAATCTAGAAAATATTTCATCATGAAATCAGGAAAACCCATTGCGCTTTGGCTGTGGCAAATTATCTACCCCTAAATCTGTGGATGTCTGAGCCCAGTGGTGTGCTGGCAAATGTTTAACAACAAGCCCTTGGCAGGAGTAGCGGAGCTGCTTATTGGTGATGTTTGCCAATTTCCACTCCCACCATGGCTGACTTCGACTTACCAAAGTGACATCACTGAAAGCAGATTTGGAAGAGGATGCCTGCAATTAACTCCTACAATTGCCAGAACGAGCCAGCTCCATCATGCTACTGTTTTAGCCCCCTGAGAATGGAGGGCTCTGATCCATGACTGTGGCAGATTCTGAAACCCTGGGTATGGAAGACTCTGAGGTCCTGAGTCTCGAGAAATCACAGCTCAGGGGTCTGAAGGACTCCCAAAGCCCTGGGCATGGAGGACTTCAAGCCATGCACATGGCTAACTGCTTGTCATTTGATTTATGGCCCTCCTCTCTAAACCAACAAGATCAACTCAAAGACTTAAGAGGACATGAAAGGCAAGAATGTTCTGAAAAACTGACATTCCTAATGGCCTAATAGGTCCAGACAATATCTTGATAGCTCTAATAACATGTATATATTTAAAGCATTTCCTCCCATCTGGGAGGCCTAGAATTTGATGACCTAGGAGGTAAGGCCCATTTTCTAGCTGACACGTGAATGGAAATGGTGTTTACAGGCATTACACAAGATGGAACACGGGCCGATGAGTAGTTTTGATGGGATATCGTGGTGACTTTGGAGGTCCTAAGATGTTGCGCAGACTAGTAACAGGCTAGAGGGTCTAACTCAGATGGAGGCATCTGTATCAAGGACAAGTTTACATTTATAACCTCATAGTCCCTGGAGGGCTGGCCACGACACTTCCTGGTTTGGCACAGAAAAAAACCTGCACCCTTGGAACTAGTGGAGACGCCCCCCATGTGCTAAGCAAAGCGACAATTCCATCATGCCTAGCTTAGAAGACGCCCTGTGGTGGACTGTGAAACCCCCACCCCAGCTCTGAACAAGGCCCAATCACAAGCTCTGGAAAACACACAGTCTACTGTTTTAGAAAGTCTAGAGTTCTATCCCTGTCTCTGGAAACACTTCTGCCTCCCCCAAGGAGAAGCCTCTCATGAATCCTGGTCCCAGAGGATTCTTGGTTTTGAGGAAGACCCAAGCGATGCTTCATTCCTGCCTCTGGAAAACATTTGGTCTCTGACTTTGGAGGGATCCTTCTGACAAATGTAGGAAAAAGCACTTTGTAAAACTAAAAAGCTCTGCCTGGAATGCTGCAGATGCTCAATAAACGTGTGTGGAATGAAGGAGTGGTCCTGGGAGATCTTTGCAAACTGCAATGCACAGCACGATCCTCAGATATTATTCTTACTGTGACTAAATAAAGCAGTTATCAGGGTATTATGGGAAACTCCATATTTCTCCCTAACGAGATATTTTTCTTGTGAGCTCTCACCAGCCCAAGAGCATAGGGCCTGGCTCACAGTGGGCATCAATAAACGTTTGATAGATGAATGGATGCATGGATGGATAAATGAGGGCTGCATGGATGGATGAATGGCTGTGTGGATGATGAGTGAATGGAAGATGGAAGGAGTGGCTGCCACATTTGCCTACTCAACAGCCACCCCCCGCTTCTCCTGCCTTCTTCCTTGCTAAATGAATCCCAATTTTATTCAAGTCTCTGGCAGCTTAGGAGAAGCCTGTGCCCCCTCCACAGGCAATACATCTTGTTTAGTTTAAGGCCATCAAGACCATCTCTTTTTCCTTGCTAGAGAGTTGTTTAGGAATAGCCATGGGATGCAATTCTGGCCCAGGAGACATGAGGGAAAGTCCACTGGGGACCCTCCAGGAAGATTTTCCTCATTAAAGGAACACAAACAGGAGACATTCCCTCTTCTGCCTTTGAACACTAATGTGTGAGGATAACATGCATAGAGATGGTGCAGCCATCTTGCAACCATGAGGAGATGAGAGAGAGGAAAAAAGTCTGATAATCTCAGGACCACACAGCAAACACGTAGAAAGAGCCTGGGTCCTTGAAGCTTGTCACTGAACCACTGAATTAACCAATGTGTGTGGGTGGGCATCTGGGTGAATGAATGGATGGATGGGCAGATGGTTGGGTGGATGGATGAATGGATGGGTAGGTGGGTAGATGGGTGGATGGGTAGATGAATGGGTGGGTGGATGGATGGTGGGTGGATAGATGGATGGGTGGGTTAATGGATGGGTGGGTGGATGGGTGGATAGGTGGGTGGATGGATGAATGGATGGGTAAGTGGGTAGATGGGTGAATGGATAGATGGATGGGTGGGTGGATGGGTGGGTGGGTGGGTGGATGGATGGATGGATGGATGGATGGGTAGATGGACGAGTGGATGGATGAGTGGATGGATGGATGAGTGGGTGGATGGGTGGATTCTTGAGTAGATTAGATGGGTGGGTAGATGGATGGATGAATGGATGTGTGGATGGATGGATGGATATCTGTGAGACATGTGAGGGTAGATGGTTAGGAGTGAATGCATGGAGATATACATATCCACATATATGAAATATAAAGGGCTAACAGTAGTATTTTTGTTTTCCTCTGAAGAGCACTCACTCCAAGGCATTCAAGGTGAGAACTGGCTGAGGACAACTGAGCTTTTCCAGTACTTTCCTCCAAGCTTCATGCTCCCTCCCTACTTCATGCCCTGGGCCCACCTGTCAAGGCTGATACCTGCCTTCTGTGCCTGTCACCTGTGAAGTCTTGTGCCCCCCTGACTCTTGTGCAGGGCCTTGTCCTGCCAGAGAAATGTTTGGTCTGTAAAGACGCTCAGGTAAGACAGCCTGGCACAGTGGACTCAGAGCGTCTTGAGTCCAAATCCTGGCCCTGCCTCTCATGAGCTCCCTGTCCATGGGCAGCCCCCTAACCCACCTGAGCAGCCTTCTCATCTACAAAAGAACAGAGTGCCATTAGTGGGTCTGCTACGAAGATCCAAGGGGATAATATATGAAAGCACCCAGCACCATGTGAAGCCCCCAGTATGTCCTCAACAAACGCTGAGTCCTCCTGAGTTCCCTTAGCCAGCTCAGCCACAGCTGGGCATGCATGGGCTGTGGCCAGGCAGCAGCCCACATACAAATGCAAAGGAGACCTGACCTCTGTCCCATCCAGCCATCCTGCTGCAAAACGCTGTCTCGAGGCATTGTTCTTCGGAGCCAGCCAAGGGCTCGCGGAAGGACTAGAGGAAACTGAGCAAACCTCAATTGCTTCCTCCTTTCTTGTGCCACTGGATCTGGCAGGGCGGGTCAGCAACTGGGAACCTCAGGAGCTTGCAGGTTGAGATCTGACAGAGAGGACAACTGGCTCAGCAGGCTGGGCCCGGGCCAGCCTAGGGTTGCAACCTCACGTCCTGCAGCTTCCGGTGCCCTCTTGGACAGAGACAAATGATCTCAGCTCTCCAAGTCCAATTCTGCTTCTCCTTGGAGTATTCCCTAAGGGCTGAGATCACCACCATGCCCCGTTACCTCCTCCGCTCTTTACCCTCAATACTTCTCATGATCTATCCTCTTGTCCCTCTCCTTTCCTCCACTCACTTATGGCTCTGACTGCTGTATTGCCCACGGCGCTGCTGCACCAAGCCTTCCCTCCCCTCGGGCCTCTGCGCAGGCTGTTCTCCCCGGCTTATTTATTCCTCCCTGCCTTATCCCTCATCTGTTAAGACCCACACTATGTGTCAAGTATGCCAGGAAAACCTTCTGGGTCCCCACCCGGGTCAGGACCACACACAGGACTCTGAAGCCCGGCATTTACTGCACGTGTCACACTGTCCTTCTAGATCCGTCTCCCCAGCTAAACTGAGCACTCCTCGACATAGAGATCATGTCTCATGGATCTCTGCAGCACCAGTGTATAAAATGGTGCCCATTCATTCTTTCATTCACTGAATGCGTATTCTGATGCATCCAAATGGTCCTCTCTTTATTGTGGACATGTAACTGTGTAATGATGGTGACAATGCCTTTAGCTTATCCTTGGTCCTGTATGCTTTTCAAAGCCCTGGAACTTTCTCCTCTCATTAGTACAAAGCTCTCAAACAGATTGATTCTTGGCTCTGAGAATGATTAACTGTCTGTTCTCAGGCAAGTTACTGAACCCCTCATGAGCCTTAGTTTCCTTATCTGTCACTCACTGATTCGACAAACATTTAGAAAGTCTTCTGGAGGTTCTGTCCCAGGGGATACCAACATGAGTCAAAAACTGTCTTGGCCTTTGCAGAAATCTCAGTTCAGACAAAGACAGCTTTCGACAGTTCAACCCTTAGGACAGTAAAGGCCCCACCAAGGGCTGGGGAGGGTGGGCACGCAGAGTCATTTGATCCACCTGGAGGACCCCAGGAAGACTTCCAGTGACACCTTGGTCAACCCTGTTTGGAGGATTAAATGGTATGTCATTTGTGATGTAGAAGGAACTCCACAGCACGTGTGAAAAAGCCCAGCATGGCGTCAAGCACAGGGTGGGTGCACACCGAGTCTCAGCTTTCCATGCCACCCAGGAGGGGGGTGTGACAGAATCAAAGCCCCCTGCAAGCCAGCCCAAGGCCCTGCCCACACTCCTCAGATGCCCCCACAGGCTGGTCTCTCCTCCCATGGTGGCTGGGATACCTGTCAGAGCACAGACCACCTCCAACCCCAGACAGCTCTCCTGAGACACTTCATTACCTTACTTCACTCGGAGTTTGATAAATAAAGGTAATTGTAGAACAATTAGACTCTCCTCTCTTCCAACATCGTAATTGGCATGAGATGCATATCCTTTCTCGCACATCATTTTGCCAGGCGTATTTGAAGCTTTCCATCTTGGCCCCCTCACACAGTGCAGGAAGAGTAATGGCTCAGAAGCCACTGCTGTGACACGCCGGAAGCCAGCAGGCAGCCCCCATGTGGCCTCAACTAATCACTGTAGATGCCTCCTGTCACATGCTGGGAGAGTCCCCAAGTAGATCACACCCTCGTGACCACCATCATCAATCACATGGTCATCATGCTCCCCAGAGTGCCTGCGTGAGGGGGAAGTACATGACATTTGGAAGCTGAGGATGCAATTTCAAATCCCATCTCTGTCACCAACTTGCTGTGTGACCTTGGACAAATTGCTCACCCTCTCTGAGCCTCAGTTACCCGCAGGTAGGAGTGATTATCCTTAATGCAATCAAATAAGACAACACATATGACAACGCTTCCTAACGGACCAGGCAGATAGCACCTGAGTGCTTCCTACTGTTACTGCCAGCCTCTACCCACATAACTGGCAAAGCAAACCTGACCAAAGAGGAGGGAAGGACGAAGGTGAAGATGCGCACGCCCTTCTCCTGGTACATAGGGAGCTCAGAATTACACGCTAGGATCCAGATGCACAAGAGCAAATGTAGCTCCCTTATACTTCTTACGCATGATCTCATCTGCCGCTCCAGCCTCCATCCCACTGCTGGGGCACCGGGGTCGAAGAGGGACTCCTACTTGGCAAGTTCATCATGAGTTAAATAGGGCTCTGTCCTTCCCGTTTAATACGGTCTCTCAGGGCTTTACGCCATGGCCTGGGGTGATGCTCAGTGTTTCAAGATTTCTCCTTCTTGTCCTTCCGAATATGGCAGCCTAAATGTGTGGGTGATCTGGCTGCAACATCTGTCACCCCACTGATCGCCAGGGTTATTCAGCTGATCTGGCTGACTAGGCGGGTGTCCCCTTCCTCCCTTGCGCCACCCTTGCATGTTCCTCCCGAAGCTCCACACTCAGTCTAAGAAGACAACCATCCCCGATACAGGAGGACCGTTCTTCAGTCAAGGGGACATGAGTAGCTGCACTCTTCTTCTGGAACCTTCCAACAAGCTCTCAAGGTCCAAATACAGCAGCCAGGGAAGAGGCAGGTGGAGAAAGCTGGGCGTCTCCTGGTGGGTCTCTTATGGCTGTGTTACACACCTGGCCCCCCACAGCACCCATTCAGGGCCCCTCTTCCTGCTCCTCTCAACACTGGCCACAGTCCCCACTGGCTCCATCAGCCATGGAATGGGTCTCACCAACCTGGTCCTGAGCTGGCCTCTCCTACTGTGGCCCCGGGAGCCCGCCTTTCTCCCTGGCCATGAAGTGTCCCGCTCTGCTGGCCTCTTGATCCCAAGCGCAAGCTGGAGTTCTGGGTCCCCTGCCACAGGTCATGAGGACCCCCCCAGTGCCCAATCAGCCTCACCTACCCAGCTCCCTCTTTCTACTCACGTTGTGTTTCCGCCCCCACAATCCCAACTCCTTCCCCACCTTGGATAAGTGGCAAAGTGGGTGTTCTAGGACCCTGTCCAGGGTTTCTGGTATCTGTGGTCTCATCCCCACCAGCGGCTGATGCCCAGGAGGCTGGGCCCTCGGGGCTCTCCTTGGGACCCACGCGTGTCCTCACCCTGGCCCCTCTTCACCAGAATCCTTGTCTCCCCCACTGTGTCAGCAGACCCTCTGCTTGCTCATCTTCTTCAGTGGGAACTTCCCTTTCCATCTCCTTCTTCCTCTCCACACTCCTTCTGTGATCTCAGAGTCTGCCAGACTGGGCTCTTGATATGCAAAGAGGGCTTTGGGGACTTAGAAAGCCTTTCCCCTCTCTCAACAAAGCCTGGCTTTCAAGACCATTATCTGGCTAAAGACTGCAGGATCCTATTCCGTCAAAAGCTGAACATCAATTCTTTCCTTTTGTACTCCTGATCCCCTATCCTATTGCTCTATAAGACCCTGGATGCCTGTGGCTGCAAAGGAAGAGTGGCATGAAAGCTGTTCAGAAACACACAGGAACATTAAAAATATCTATCATTCCTGTTACACCAGACTCTCTGGATGTCAGCGCGCAAAGAGGCTTTGGATAGAACCTCACCTGCATCTTCTTCCCAAAGCCACGTCAGAGGCCCAGAGACGGCAGAGATGGGGTGCAACGCACACAGCAAGGCAGGTTGCTGAGCAGGAATGAGAAGACACAGTCCCTGATGTCTGGTCAAAGGCTTTTCCCGTGATGGCTCCACCAGGGAAGGAGGTGCAGGCCATTCGTTTGTGGAGCACCCTGCATCTGAGCACTTTCCAGAACTCTGTGAAGCAGGGGTCAAGTCTGTCTCGCTCACCAGTACCCCCCATCACTGAGCCAGGGGTCTAGAATGCAGTGACAGGGACGTCTCAACCCATGTTCCCACTTCACTGCTCCGCCTTCCGTGCCAGCCATGTCAAAGGCGTTTGAACCAGAGCAACTCCATCTTGAATAGGGACTAGGTAAAACGAGGTTGAGACCCGCTGGACTGCATTCCCAGACAGTTAAGTTATTCTAAGTCACAGGATGAGATAGGAGGTTGGCACAAGATCCAAGTCATAAAGACCTTACTGATAAAACAGGTTGCAGTAAAGAAGCCATTCAAAACCCACCAAGACCAAGATGGCGCTGAGAGTGACCTCGGGTCGTCCTCACTGCT
This sequence comes from Aotus nancymaae, assembly GCF_030222135.1. Lineage (NCBI taxonomy): Eukaryota > Metazoa > Chordata > Mammalia > Primates > Aotidae > Aotus > Aotus nancymaae. The sequence goes on from NW_026988467.1 coordinate 27,392,134, forward strand.
ACACTTCCACCAGTGCCGTGACAGTTTACAAATGCCATGGCAATGTCAGGAAGTGATCCTATATGGTCTAAAATGGGGAGGCATGAATAATCCACCTCTTGTTTAGTATATAATCAAGAAATAACCATCAACTGGGCAAGCAGCAGCTCTCGGGGCTGCTCTATGGAGTAGCTATTCTTTATTCCTTTATTTTCCTAATAAACTTGCTTTCACTTTACTGTAGGGACTTGTCCTGAATTCTCTCTTGCACGAGATCCAAGAACCCTGTCTTGGGGTCTGGATTGGACCCCTTTCCTATAACAGTCACGGTGAATTCCTCTATCCAGGCACCTCGGAGGCACTCCCTGTCTGCACCTGTGTTCGGGGGGCTGGCTGCCACCTGAGATGGAATCCTCCTGCCTGCCAGCCCCTTGCTCCATACCAGGCACTGTGGGGTGCCTCTACCCCACCCTGCTGTCCTCAGCTTCAGTCCACCATGGTCTCTCTGAGCCTCACTTTCCTCGCCTTCTCCATAACGGTTTGACTGGGTGTGGCTTTTAGACATTTTTTAGCAGCGGAAAAACAGAGCTTCTCTTTGGTAAGCAAGGAGATGGGGTCCTCCCGTAATGCCTGGAGAACTGAGAGGTAGGCATACACATCTGTTTATAGTCTGAATCAGTGGTTTTGGCTTTACGGCTCCCCTGAAGCACAGATGCACAGAATTCGAAAATCAACTAGATATTTCCTCAGGGTTCTTGCAACACCAACTTGATTAAAATTTAAGACTCAGACAGTCTAGACACAAATAAGAATTACATCAGCTACAAGCAACAAAATTAAAAACAAACAAGAAAATCCCTGAGCTTTAAATCAAAGAAGGGTTTTCTCTCCCAACACTAAGTCCAGCAGAAGGCAGACCCTGGCTGGGAGAAGCACACCCCTAGGCCGTCAAGCACCCTCCCCGCCTCGCCTCCGCTCAGCCATCTTCCACCTGGGGCTTTTCGTGGCCTCAGGACCACAAAGAGGCTGCTCTGGCGCCGGCATCTTGCCTGTGTTCTGGGCAGGAAGAAGGAGACTGGCAAGGAGCCAAAAGCCTATACCAGCTGGGTGGCCTCCCTTTAAAGACTCTGCTGAAGAACCCAGTGAATCTGCTCAGATCTCATGGGCTAGAACGTGTCACATGGCATCCCAATATATCAGGGAGAAGGGGAAAAACACAGTTTTGGTTTTTTAATCTGGGCGCCTTGCCACCTTGAAGAAAGTCTGGGCTCCGCAAGTAAAAATGAAGACGGTGGGGAGCAACTGGGTCCACCCCGGAGGTCTGAGGCCAGCCCCAGCCTGCCGTTAAGCTGCTGTGTGGTTTGGGGCATGCCCTTTACACTCTCTAGCCTCAATTTCCCCATTTAAAAATGGGAGAATTGGGCCAGATGCGATAGGACTTTATCCAGCTTTGCCTGCCTGGTGCAAATCTTGATGCTGCTACCTACCAGCTGTGTGACCTGGGGTGGCTATTGGACAGCCCTCTGGCTCAGTTTCCTCGTCTATAAAATAGGGGTAATCATGGAGCTGCCCCATTGGGTTTGGAGGGCTGGACAGGCTGATACTTGTAGGGTGCTGAGCAGAGTCTGACAGGAAGGCACAGACAAAAGCCATCAGCGCCGCTGCCGTGCTAAGCTCTGAGAGTCCACGAGTCCTGAGTCCTGCTTCTGCGCGCCTCTGAGTCCTGGGTGACTGGAGGCAGATGCCTTCCCCTCTTGGGGCCCAGCAGGACTGAGAGTTGCCTTCAGAAGCTGGGCCTGGCTTGACAGGACAGTGAGTCCCTTGCTCGGCTGGGAGCAGGGACAGGAGAGGACAGAGTCAGCCGGTTTCCTGCAGCCGGGGCAGTGACCGGGGCAGCAGGGACTTCCTGTTTCCCGGAGGGAATCCGGGCCACTGCGTCCAGCCCATCCCTCCCCTCCCCACAGCTCCCCTCTGTAATGGAGGAAACTGTCGCTGGGGCAACCTTCCCTGCGTCATCTTCCCCGGGCGGGCGGGCGGGCGGCCCTGTGTGGGTGAGAAAAGCACCAGCAACAATCACCCTTTGTCTCCAGCTCAGCTGCTCCCAAAGTGCTTTCTGACCTTGCCCTCGTCTCAGCCCTGAGAGTCTCCTGCCCATTTTCCAGATGAGGAAACTGTGGCCCAAGGAGGTGAGGTGACTTGCCCCAGGTCATAGGTTACAAGGCTGGTGAGAAGTAAGGCTGGGATTAGAACCTGAGTCTTGTGAAAACATTGGCACCCAGTGGACTCTCAGTCAGGGCCCCTGAGACACTGTCAGAGCCTGGAGCTTGACCCTCTGGTGCCCTGATGACCTAGATGTGATCCTCGGCCACTGTCGCCTCCCAGGCTGGGTCCCTGAGGAAGGAGGCTTGGGGTCTCCTGCAAGACCCTTTTGTCTTCAACGTGTTCCCACTGTCCAGCCTCATGACACTTGTCCCTGGGGACACAGAGACCAGACAGAATCACTCCACAAAACCTAGGCACAAACAGCTGTAACTCAATGTGGCCAGTCTGACATGCCAAGGGCTAGGAGCAGAGGCCTTGCATCCCCAGGTGCAAATCCTGACCTTGGTACTTGCTGGCTGTGTGCCTTAGGCTGGTGACTTAACCTCTCTGAGCTTCTGTTTCCTCGCTCATGAAATGGAGGTCATGTTAGTTCCCTAGTGCTGCCATAAACAAACTGCCACAAGCTTGTTGACTTCAGACGACAGATCTAAATCTCTCAGTCCTGGGGCCTCAAGTCTGAAGACGAGATTTTTGGCAGAGTTGGCTCCTTCTTGGGGCTCTGGGGGAAAATGAGGTCCATGCTTCTCTCTAGCTTCTGGTGATATTGACGTTCTTTGGTTTGTGGCTGCATAACTCCCATCTCTGCCCCCATCCTCATCTTCCCTCCGTCTAGGCGTCATCCCAATGTCCCTCTTCTTAGAAGGACATCAGTCAGTGGATGAGGGCCCACTCTAATCCACTGTGACTTCATTTTGACTTGATGACATCTGCAAAGACCCTATTTCCAAATAAGGTCACATTCACAGGCAGCAGGGGTGAGAATGTGAGCTTGTTTTTCTGGAGAACAGAGTCACAACACTGCTGTGAATTGTGGTGCGGATCATACAGGTAATTCTTATCTAAACCGTCCAGCCGCGAGTCAAACTCGCAAAGTCCTCTGATAGTAGAGGCTGTTATGCTTGCTTTGATTCTCCCACCCCAGCAAGCAGCCCCAGCTTTGACTGTCCGCCTGGTGCCCAGCTCCTCCGGGTCTGAAATCCTGACCCATGCCCCCGAAGCTCCCAAAGGCTGCACTAATAATAAGAGCTATTTTTTTTTTTTGAGTCAAGGTCTCACTCTGTCACCCAGGTTGGAGTGCAGTGGTGTAACCTCAGCTCACTGCAGCCTCCGCCTCCCAGGCTCAAGCGATTCTCCCACCTCAGCCTCCCAAGTAGCTGGGACTACAGGTGCACACCACCACGCCCGGCTAATTTTTGCATTTTTTGTAGAGACGGGGTTTTGCCATGTTGCCCAGGCTGATATCTATTGCCCAGTTCATATCTATTGAGCACTTGCTATATGCCAGGCACTGTGTAGGCACCAAACAAGCATCTCATTCTGTCTTGATAACAATCTTGTGAGGTCGCAACTATTCTTATCTTCTTTTACAAAGGAGAAAACAGATTCAGAGAGGTTTAGCGATTTACCTGGCGTCACCAGCTAGAAAGCCGCAGCACTACTCAAACCTACTGCGTCTGGCTTGGAGCTCTTAACTCTATAGCCTTCCTGCCTCTCGAACAGCAGCCCCCAAGCGCAGACCACCAACCCACCTCCGTGTCTGCTTGTCGTCTTGCCTGTTGCCGCAGCTGTCTCCCCGCCTGACCCTCGCCTCTGTTCCTCCCACTGCTGAGCCTGCCGGCTCATGGCTGCACAGATCACCTCCGGCCCAGGGCTCAGCCATGCTGCTGGACTCCGAGGAGAGGCTACATTTTAAGAGGCACAGCTGGAGGAGAGGACCCCAGTCCAGGCAGGAAAACAGCACCGATGTGGAATCTGGAAGGAGTGAGATGTGGGGCCACAGGAAGTGGATACTGGGCACAGACGAAGGAGAGAAGGTGGGAAGGCAGGTTGGAGCCTGATTGTGAGGGGCCCTGAAGACCACACTAAGGTTTCTGATTGGGACCCTGGCAGGTGATGGGGCACATGGAAGGGGATGGGAGCAGGGCAGGAACAGGGTCAGGCTAGTAGGGAAGAAACCCTCCTCCAGCACCACAGACTGGGCGGGGTGGCAGAGAGCACCTGGAGGTGGTCCCCAGAGACAAAGCTGTCACAGACTTGGCTACCAATCAGGGGCTTGTGGGCCGATGTTTCCCAGATGCAGCTGGGCTGAGGCCCTGCTATGGCGCCTGCAGCCCTGCATGTGTGCAGACCACCCGCATGTGCTGTCTCATCACCAGGACAGTCCCCAGCCTGGATGACTGTGTCTGTCCTCATTAGTTAGATGGATGTCCTCATTAGTTAGCAGGTGTAGAGGTGACCTGAGAGCAGGGCCTCCCAGAACAGGACAGGTCGCTGTAATAGCTAAGATCACATTTATTGAGCAGCGACTATGTGCCTGGTGCTGTTTTAAGCATTCGCTGTGGATTAATTTCTTTACTCTGATGAGCAACCCTGTGAAGCAGGTGCAATTATTATTCCCATTTTATAGATAAGAAAACTGAGGTTAGGAAAATTGCCAAGGTCACATTTGCTAAGTGCTGGGGCTCAACTTGGAGCATATACCCGGGTCCAGAACAAACTCAGTGCCCCTGGGAGGGGCTGAGAGCGCTGGAGCTGGACGGATTTGGGATGGAACAAAAGTCAGTGTAGCTGTGACTCTGCGTGCCAGCCACAAAGGAAGGGGTAGCATCTCAACGGGGGCCAGACAACCCTAAGGACATGGCTCCAAGCCCAGTGCCTGCCACTACAAGCTTCTCTGCCCAACCTCCCCAACTTAGACATAATCCCCAGGTAGGAGGTCCCAAAATGATTAAGATTATGTTTCTGCTACACTCAGCAAAATGGGAGCTCAAAATAGAAATCCAGGTCAGAAATAAAAAAGAAAGTTACACTTCTTATGCATCAACGTTGTGACTTCATACCTGATATGCTATCATCGAGCCCATTGTACAGATGGGGAAATTGAGACTTAGAATAAGCAGTGAAGATGGGTGTTGATGACCTCCAGGGCCCCAGCAGTGAGCTCACACTTCACCCATTCAGCTTGAGTAAACCTGACATACAGTGGAACAAACTGGGGCTCAATACTCTGACAGTTCCTGGGTTCCAGTCCTGTCTCTGTCCTTCAGTCACTGTTGAATAAATTGCCTCTCTGAACCTCAGTTTCCATGTCTGTGAGATGGACTAGTAATGCCCTCCTTCATTAATTCTCTCCACATACATTTATTGAGCATCTACTATGTGCCAGGCACTGCACTAGGAGCTGGGGATACAGCAATGAATAAACCTTTGGGGGTATGTCAGGATCTACCTGATAAATGATGGGCCATTCCCTATCCCTTCCCCACCCTGTGGGTGTGCCCCACAGCACCTGCAGGGTATAGTAATGTAAATACCTATCATGGTGGCCCTACGATGCCCTGGCTAGAAGACTGTGGTGCTCATGGAGTGCTTTCTGAGAGAGGAGACAGCTGGATGAGGCTCCAATACCTCGGTGTTTTCCACAACTTTTGGCCTGCAGGGCCAGACTGCTATCCTGCTGTCAGAGGTGTGGCCTCAGGAGTGGAAATGGAAGTTGCAGGGTGAGGCTGGCTCTTAGCCACTGTTTGGGCACAGAAAAACATTTTCATGTGGGTAGGGGAAGCCCCGGGAATCCACCCCAGCCAGCCATCTGGAGGGTAGCCCCATCCAGAGCCAGCCCTGGGCAGGGTGATGGGAGACAGGTGTGTGTGTATGTGTGTGTGTGTATGTGTGTCCATGTGGGTCTGTTTCTGTGGATCTGTAACAACTCTGTGTGGATCTGCATGTGTTTATGGGTGTACATCTCAATATTACCAAGTCCCAGAGGGGAGGAGTACCCCAGACCTTCCTATACACACAGTCACACTGAGGCAGGCACACACAATCCATAAAGACCCCACCCAGACACACAGACAGACACATATGCATATACTCAAGCATCCACAGTCACAGTGACACCACGCATCCACAGTCTTCTGGGTACATAGATGTATATGTATACACAGACACATGCCCATAAGCACAGAAACACACACACACAAAAACATGCCTTCACACAAGGACATACACAGAGACACATGCAGACACCCAAAATCTGATGGGACCAAAGCTCAGGGAGGAAGGCCAGAGTGGGGGATGATAACCAAAGGCAGGCAGCGCACGCCCGAGGGCTCCCAGCCCAGGAGGACGCAGCTATGCGGGGCCCTCACTGGAGCGCAGGGTGAGATGCACCTGGAGAGAGGGCCGTAGCAGAAACACTGGGCCCAGAGGAAGGAGCCACCAGCTCTGCTGGACGGGGGTGAGATCAGGAAGGACTTCCCAGAGGCAGTGACAGAGGCTTTAGAAAAGAGCCTAGGCTGGATATGGTGGCTCAGGCCTATAATCTCAACACTTTGGGAGGCCATGGCAAGAGGATCGCTTGAGCCCAAGAGTTGGAGACCAGCCTGGGCAAGACCAGTCATAGCAAGACCCTGACTCTACAAAAAAAATATTCTTTATTTAGCCAGATGTAGTGGTGCATGCTTGTGGTCCCAGCTACTAGAGAGGCTGAAGCCAGAGGACCCTGTGTGCCCGGGAGTCCAAGGCTGCAGTGAGCTATGGTTGTGGCACTGCACTCAGCCTGGGCAACTGAGTGAGACCCTTTCTCTAATAAATAAATAAATAAATAAGACACCAGAAGTCCAGAGAGAGGAAGAGCGGGTGGGGTGCGTCTTGGAGTGTGCTCAAAGGTCACACCTCAAGCACCCATCAGCCGCTCCCTGGTTCTCCCCCATCATTCCTCCCCATCTCCAGCCATTGTCTGCCATCCTGCCATGAGTCACCTATTATCTTCCATACCTACAGTCAGCATTGATGGCTGTTGGCCACCCAGAAACCCTGTCCCTATTCTATAGGTAACAGAAAAATTCTTCCTCTCTTAGAGGACTTTCTTCTCCCTTATTACCTGTGGCGGGCACAGTCCTAGGACCCCTGGGATTTTACATGTGGCTGCTGGAAGAGAGAGGCTGTGGGTCTCCTGACTGACAAACTGACAGGATGTGGCCCCAAACTGCCTGTGGCCATGTCTACCTCCTGCCCGTGGTGTGGAGGAAGGCTGCCTGGAATAGAAGAGATGGAAGCCAACAGAGTGGAGAGGGTAAGGTCCCAACTGATCCGGGTGCACCTGAGCCAACACCATCCTGTGCCTGCCAGGGTAAGAGCCAGGGCAGCCCCTTTTTTTTTGAGGCAGAGTCTTGTGCTTGTCGCCCAGGCTGGAGTACAATGGCCTGATCTCGGTTCACTGCAGCCTCCGCCTCCCAGGTTCAAGCAATTCTCCTGCCTCAACCTCCCGAGTAGCTGGGATTACAGGCGCCGGCCACCGCATCCGGTTAATTTTTGTATTTTTGGTAGAGACGGGGTTTCGCCATGTTGGCCAGGCTGGTCTCGAACTTCTGACCTCGTGATCTGCCTGCCTCGGCCTCCCAAAGTGCTGGGATTACAGGCGTGAGCCACCACCCTTGGCCCAGTGCAGCCCATTTTTCATGTATTCTGGTTTGATCTGATACCAAAAACTAGAAGAGAACTGACTAGCAGACCCCTTCTTCATTCTGTCTCCCATCTGTTCTTGCCCCATTATCATCACCTACCCAGCCCCCTCCCCACCATAGGCTCTGTCTCACCTACCTCTCCTTCTTCCCGACATGCATCCTCAGAGCTCCTGCCTCCCACCCTCAGCCCTGCATCACCAACCCTCCCCAGAAGGGGCGGTCCTGGGCTCTAGTGACAGCTGAAGGCCAGATTTCACAAGAGGGGCCTCTGGGTTCTATTCAAGGCTGAAAGCTCTGGAAGTCATGGGAAGAGACAGTGGCTGCAGGCAGCACACAAGGCTTGGCTTTAGGCCTGGGTAGGGAACCTGGCCCTCTCTCTGTTAGCAGGCACCGATAGGGCTGGCCTGTCCTGGGTCAGGCTTGGGTTCCTCTGACCCATTTGAAAGCATCAACCCCTTCTCTGGTCTCTCAGTCTCCAGTCTCTCTCCCATCCTTCCCATCGTGCATTCCGTGGCCAGAGACAGCTTCCAAAAATGCAAATCTGACAATGTCATTACCCTCCCCACAGAACTCTGACAGCTCCCTGTGCCCTAGGAGATAATAGCCTTTAGTCTGGTTATTAGCTAGGATATAGGTTGAGCTTCTAAAGCAGAGACCCAAAATAACTCTGGCTTAAAGGAGAGAGAAGTTTAATCATTTACATATCAACCATTAATGGCTGGTGCTCCTTGGCATAGCGGACCCAAGTTCCTTCTGTCTTGTTAAGCTGTAGTCATTCCGTGTTGCCCTCATTCACATGTTCAAGATGGGACCACGTGCACCTTCCGCCAATGGCAAGTGGCAAGTGGAAAGGGACGGGGCGGACGCACCACTATCTTTTAAGTCATCAAGGGGAAAACCGCCTACACTTCTGCTCGCATCCTATTGGTCACATTAGTCACATGGCTCCACCTAGCTTCAAAGCAGGCTGGGAAATGTAGTCTTTCTTCCAAGCGGCCGTGTGCTATTGCTATGAAAGGAAAAACAGATACCATTGCAAAGCCAGCAGTCTCTGCCTCAGCCTAGTATTTGGAGTCCTTCATATCTTTGCTCATGATGTGCACCACTGCCCACCTCCCTCTTTCTACCTCCCTAGTGCCTGCTCATTTATAAAGACTCAGCTCAGGCCAGGTGTGGTGGCTTACACCTATAATCCCAGCACTTTGGGAGGCCAAGGTGGGTGGATCACTTGAGGTCAGGAGTTCGAAACCAGCCTGGCCAACATGGCAAAACCCCGTCTCTACTAAAAATACAAAAATTATCTGGGCATGGTGGCATGTGCCTGTAATCCCAGCTACTCAGGAGGCTGAGACATGAGAATCGCTTGAACCTGGGAGGCAAGAGGCTGCAGTGAGAAGACATCACGCCACTGCACTCCAGCCTGGGCGACAGAGTGAGACTGTCTCAAAAAAACAGACTCAGCTCAAATGACCTCTATTCTGGGAAGCCCTTCTTAACCACCCCAGTCTAGAGGAAGAGTCTTCGTGTCCATTGAGGACCTGGTGTCATGTGTAAGGAATTCATTTCCCACCCTAGATTGGAAGCAACCTCAGGACAGAGACTGCAACTGATTCAATTCTGCATCCCCCTGCCCAATATCAAGCCTGAAATGGATGGGTATTAGGGAATACAGAATAAATGAATGAAAAAATGAGTGAGTAAGTGAACTATTTAAATTAGAAAATTGTAACTGATAAGTGACGATTGATTGAATGAATGATTGTGGGCCTGGGGAGACACCTGAGCATTGATGGTGTGCTGATTAGGCTGGCGAGACTCCCCTGGGGGTCTCACCTCCTCATATGCAGTTCCCTCCACCAGAAATCCTCTTCCTTTTGGTTACTGTCTAGCTCCTGCTCCGCCCTTATTTCTCATTTTAAATTCACCTCCTGAGGGAGCCCTTCCCTGCCTCACTCCTCCCTCACTCCAACAGCACTCTTCTTCACAGTCCACAGACCACCGTCCTTCCTCTGAAGCACTCAGAACAACTGTCACTACGTATATGCCATGTACTAGTTTGTCAATGAGACTGGGAGCTCCATGAGAACAGGGTCGGATCTGTCTCTCCCATCGTTGAGTCCCCAGCCTGGCACAGTGCTGGACAGAGTAGCTGTCCACTAAAAGTTAAATGAGAACCCGACTTCTTAGAGTGCATCTAAAAGGATTGACATTTTGGCCCCAAGAAAGGCCAGGATAATGTTTGTGGCATGAGTGAGTAGGTGGCAGTCTCAGCTCTGCGTGGCACTAAGAGTCCATGCCCAGAGGTGGCCTGACTGAGGGGCCTGTGGGGACAAGAGACAAGCCAAAAACTGCCCACAAGCATTGGATCGCAGAGCCCTGGGTGTGGTCTGCTTCGTAGAGAATAACAAAGGGTTGGGAGCCACACCTTCACTTTGACTGCTGGAGAGAGAGGGGCTTGCTGGAAGGCAGGAGATACTGTGATACAGATGGCAAGTTACTTAACTACTCTGTGCCTCAGTTTCCCCATGTGTAGGAGTTAACAAGAGCACTGTCCTCATGGGATTGTTGTGAAGACTAAAAGATTAATCCATGTAAAGTGCCAGGGCTCGGTTCACTGTACATGTTTGCAGGTAAAATGAAGGGGCAATAAAAAGACCTGTTCCCAGGTCGGAAAGAGCCCTGGCTAAGCCTCAGATTTCTCATCTGTAAAGTGGGTGCGCCAATATGTAACCCCAGGGGCTTGGAAAGACATAGTGAGACAAGGCTATAAGGGGACTGGCATCGTGCCTGGCACCAGGGAATCCTCACCCCTTCCCCTGAGACAGAGAAGAGAGAGGTGGGTGCAGAGAATGCCTGCCTGCCTCCCCTGCCATAGGCACGAGCCTGGGGAAGTGGGGAGGCCCCCTGGTGACTAATCTCGTTAATGGTAATCATCACCCTGGTTCTCATTAATATAATAACACTGGGCTCCCAGCCGCCGCCTGGCTCCAGCACTGGCTCCTCTGCGCCTCTCATCTCTGCCTGGCGGGGGGCTCTGCAAACACTCATTACACTCCAGTCCCTGGGGAGGCTGCCAGAAGCAGCAGCTATTCCAGGCACACGGCTCAACTCTGGGCCGCAGGCTCCGCTTTTAATAAGCACCGTTGTACACACTCAAGCACACACACACACACTCACATGCACACACAGGTGCTCACACACACAATTATGCAGCACTTTGCAAGCTCTTTGCTGACCATTAATAATAATCGCTCACAATGACTAAGCCTTAGGTGGTAAACGATGATTGTGGAAGCCTGCTAAACACTTCCACTTGCCAGGAACGGTTCTAAGTGCTCGCTCCACTTGTATTAACCCATATCATCTAAATGAGCATTCCTGGTGTTTCCATGTTGCAGCTGTGGAAACTGAAGTACCTGGAGGTTATGAGACTTACCCCAATCACTGACCCGTGGAGCAACAGAGCTGGGATCCAAATGCACAGAGCGTCTGCTTAACACTGCTTCAAAGGGTATTAGCTCCTCAAGTCAATCCTCATGCTGATTCAGTCCTTATTCTCCCCATTGCACCAGTGAAGACATGGCTCAGAGAAGTGATGACACTGACTCAGGAACACACAGGGCGGCCCAACCAGAGTGGCAGCCTCACCACTCCCCAGGGATGGAAGTAGGAAGGGAAATATTATTTCTCTTTTAAAAAGGGGCCGGGGCGCAGTGGCTCATGCCTGTAATCCCACCACTGTGGGAGGCTGAGGCAGGTGGATCACAAGGTCAAGAGATTGAGACCATCCTGGTCAACATGGTGAAACCCCGTCTCTACTAAAAATACAAAAATTAGCTGGGCATGGTGGTGCATGCCTGTAGTCCCAGCTACTTGGGAGGCTGAGGCAGGAGAATTGCTTGAACCCAGGAGGCGGAGGTTACAGTGAACCAAGATCACAGTCACGCCATTGCACTCCAGCCTGGGCAACAAGAGCGAAATTCTGTCTCACAAAAAAAAAAAGAAAAAAAGGGAGAAACTGAGGCCCAGAGAGATTACACAGGGACTGGTGGAGCCCTGGCCCCCTCTTCCGGTCTCCCACTTCACCCCTAACTCTCACCCTCCCACATTCACCCCCACCTTGGAGACCTGAATTCAGACACAGACCTGCTGGCTTGGCCATGGGGGACTCAGTCTGAGAGGGCCTCTGGCCACTGGGACTCCCTCCAGGCCATTGATGTTCTGTGCCACCACCTCCCAGCTGCGTGTTCCTGGACAAGTCACATCACCTCTCTGGGCCTGAGTTTCCTCAAAATGGGGAAAAGAGCTGACACTTAGGGAGCATTTACAATGTTCCAGGCCTATTCTATGTATGTTCCATGCAGTATTTCTTTTCTCTATTATTTTTATTTTTTTATTTTCTGAATCAGAGTCACCAGGCTGAGTGCAATAGCACGATCTTGGCTCACTGCAACCTACACCTCCCGGATTCAAGCAATTATCCTGCCTCAGCCTCCCAAGTAGCTGGGACTACAGGCATGTGCCACCATGCCCAGTAATTTTTGTATTTTCAGTAGAGACAGGGTTTTACCATGTTGGCCAGGATGGTCTCGATCTCTTGACCTCGTGATCCACCCACCTCGGCCTCCCAAAGTGCTGGGATTACAGGCATGAGCCAGCACACCCATCCTCCATGTAGTATTTCATTTTATTCTCACCACAACCCCAGAAGGAAGATATTTTAAAAGTCTATGATTTTTAAGATTCTGTTATTCTATAGAATAGAATTCTGATTCCCACAGATTCTATTATGAAAGATTCCATGATCTTAGAAAGAGTCCATTATTCTGGGATTCTCAGGTACTGGAAGGTTCCATCATTCTATAGCTCTGGGGTTAAATAACTTAATAAATTGGTAATTCGTTGCACCTCAAGGGCAAGAGGCAGTCTTTTGTCAGCCCTTGGTCAGCCTTGAATCCCACCACTGTCCACCCTTGCCCCTGTCCCCTCCCTCTACTGTGACATCGGAGCCAGCCAAGGCAGAACAACCTGTCTCTATGGCACGGCCTTGAGTCTAAGGTCAGTGAGGACCGTGGAGACTGCCAGAGCACGTCGTGGGTAACTTGGCAGACAAAGGGCTCTGTGCACCCGCCTCCGCTGTTCTGACTGGGCCTCACACACAATGGAAGGACCTTTCAAAGCTGCACCCAGCCTGCCCCCTCCCTCAGCCAGACACCCAGAGGTGCAGCTGAGCTCTGTCACAGAGCAGGCCCCCTCCCTGCTCAGAAGGTCCATGGAGAGGAGGTAGGGGCCACTGGGTACAGAAGGGCAAGAGTCTCCCCACTCTTTCTTAACTACCAATGGTTCCAACCTCTCTACCTTTGCCCATGCCGTTCACCCTGCCTGACACGCCCCTCTTCCTCTATGAATCCTCCAAGCCCCCTCATGTCCTACCTCCTCCAGCAAGGTCTGCCTGGTTACCCCCACCCCATTTCCTCTTTCTCCAAAGTCCTGTTGTGTGGCACTGGGGGCTCACGTGGGGCTCAGAGACGCTCGTCTCTCCTTTCCCGTCTGTCCGCTCTGCTACCACCAGAGTGATCTTCCTGGAACACAAATGTGGCCTTGTCACACTCTCTCTGTAGATGCAAACTGAGAAGTGTGGTATTCAAATCTTCCCAACTCAGGCCCCATCCTTTCTGTCTGGCTTCAATTTCTGCCTCAACTCCATGCACTAAAGCTTGGCCAGATGAAGTGGGGATCTGCCCTCCAGACACATGGGCACCTGGGCAGCACTTCTGAGACTGGATCAGCTGAGACCCTGCCTTGATCGCAACACACAGGCATTGAGAGTCCCCTTGCCCATCCAACTACACACACACACACACACACACACACACACACACAACCCTTAGGTTGCCACCAGGGAGCCCACTGGGACTGCAATGGTGTGTGTTGATACCATGGACAGTGCTGGTGGGGGCAGGCTCTGAGGGCTATGAAATCCACCCACCCTGGGGCATGCATGTGTTTCATACAGCAGGCATTTGCTGAGCACCAGCTGTGTGCCCCACTCCTGCTAGGTGTTATGGAAAATTCTAGAGAAAAAGACATGTTGTCACTGACCCCAGGGGCCTTAGAGACTGATTGGAGAATGAACTGACAGCACTGCCAACCTCCCATCTGCCTCCCTGCAGACTGCCACAGTCATTTGTACAAATCACAAATCTGACCATATCTCTCCCATCCCCTTCCTTTTTTTTTTTTTTTTTTTGAGACAGTCTCAATATGTCACCCAGGCTGGAGTGCAGTGGCATGATCGTGGCTCACTGCAACCTCTGTCTCCTGGGTTCAAGTGATTCTCCTGCCTCAGCCTCCCTCCCAAGTACCTGGGATTACAGGCACACACCACCATGGCCGGTTAGTTTTTGTGTTTTTTTGTAGAAATGGGGTTTCACCTTGGCCCAGCTGATTTTCAACTCCTGACCTCAGGTGATCCATCGCTTCAGCCTCCCAAAGTGCTGGGATTACAGGCAAGAGCCACTGTGCCCAGCCCCATATCTCTCTCTTAAAACCTCCATGGGACACACACACACACACACACACACACACACACACACACACACTCTCTCTCTCTCTCTCTCTCTCTCTTTCTCTCATACACACACACAGACAGACACACACATCACACATATCAATTGCTTGTAAGAGAAACTCCAAACCATTGAGCATGACAGTCAAGGCTCTTTCTGACACAGAAGGCCCAGCCACCCTCCTCCCCTCACCACCATCCCCACCCTCATAAGCCGAATACTCCAGCCCTACTTGATTTCCATCATTCCCCAGACATGCAAGGGTGCTTTTCTCATTTTTGTCCTCTAGAGAGTATCTGCCTCTCTTCTTTTCACAGAGAACTCCTACATAGACTTCAAAACATAAACCAAATATTTCCTCCTCCAGGAAGCCCCAAAGTGAGTTGTTCCCTCCCTCTGTATGCCAAGAGAGGGAATGCATCCCTCATGTCAAACAGAAGCCACTACATTTGTCTGGGCTTGTTAGGAAAGGCGTGGTGCTTGGCAGAGTGCAGGGACTCTCTAAGAACTCTAACTGATTAATCACTATGTCAGTAATACTTGTATTTGACAACTTTAGATTTTCTGGAAGCCTAAAAATAATGTCAAAGCTGTGCTTTGTATGCTGCTTTTTCACTCTAGAAGCTTGTCTGTCTTGTCTTTAGGAAGAGAGAGCATTATTTATTGTGTCGACCATATGCCCAATAATTGTTAGAATATGATTAAATAAAACAGCCTCTAGCAAATCAGCGCAGACATCAGGTCCGGCCCTCCTCCTTCACATCTGTGTTCCCCACGCCAGGCTGTGAGTTCCCTGAGGGCCAGGGTTGCGTGTCTTTTATTCCCCTGGTACCTAGCATGGAGTCTGGCACACAGGAGGTATCCATCAGTATTGCGAGACTAACAAACTAGAAAGGATCACATGGGCTCCAGGTCAGATTGCCTGGGTTCAAATCCCCATTCTGCCATGTGCTTGCTGTGGAATTTTAGACACAATTCTAACCTTTCAAAGAGGCCTCTATTTTCTCATCTGTAAAATGGGCGTATTACTAGTATACACCTCATGGGGTTATGATGGTCTTTATGATGCTATGTAAAAAGGACCAGGCATACAGCCTGCCCAGTAGAAACACCTAATAAAAGGTCATTGTTACGGTCACTAATGTTGGGTTGAATTGTGTGGTTTAGACTTAAGCACAGCAGGAATCCAGAGTAAAGAGAGGGCAGCTTCACCAAGAATCCAGGATGACTTGGATCATCCAAGTCAGTATTTGCTGAGTACTTCCTATGTACCTTGAATTTACAATGAAGCCTCATGGTAATTCTACGAGGTGGATACTATGATTATCCCCCTTCTATTTCCATAAGCAGCCAGGTATATGGGGTCAAATAACTTGGCTGGAATCACCTTACCAGTAAGCACAAGAGTCGGGAGTCAAACCAGGTCAATTTGGCCCCAGAGTGCGGCTCTTCACTGGCATGCCACATAGCCAACCTCAAGGAAGCTGAAGGCTCAGCTGGCCTTTGCAGGGCAAGCCACAAGACAGAGGCGCCTCTGCGGGAGGAAGGACCAAGGACTTCCCCTCACGCACTTCCCACGAGCCAACCCAGGGTGTCTCCCAAAGGCCTGCATCCCTCTCTCTATTCTTTCACCCCTACCTTTCCCACCCAGCCAGCCTCCCTCACACCCTCCTTTCCCTTCCTCCTCCTGTTGTCCAGGTCTAAGAGTTCATCCTGGCCAATGACTGGGAGCTCCCAGAGCAGGTGATGTTGGAGTAGGGTTTTGAAGGATCCATAGGAGTTTGCCAGGTGAAGGTGGAGAAGAAGTCAAGGTTGAGGGTACTGTTGTCTCACCTACATTGTCAGCATCCGGAAGTCTCCGTGCTTCAGTTTCCTCATCTGTAAACACGAGAGTAATGAGTACCTACAATAATTTTATTTAATAAACACTCATGTAGCGCTTACCATATGCCAGTCACTATTCTAAAGGCCTCACAGTATTAAAAAGTTCTTAGAGCATGCCTAACACCCGGTAAGTCCAATACACATGTCTTCTGTTGTTACTATTATAGCCATGCACCACATAACAATGTTTCAGTCAACCACAGATCACATATGCAGAGTTGATCTCATCAGATTATAAAGCAGCTGAAAAATTCCTACCACCTGGTGACATCATACGCTGGTGTGAACAAACCTCCCGCCTAGCCCATTGCATAAAAGTCTAGCACAGGGCAGGGCAAGGTGGCTGACGCCTGTAATCCCAGCACTCTGGGAGGCCAAGGTGGGCAGATCACTTGAGGCCAGGAGTTCAAGATCAGCCTGGCCAACAAGGTGAAACCCCATTTCTATTAAAAATACAAAACTAGCCAGGTGTGGTAGCATGTGCCTGTAATCCCAGCTACTTGGGAGGCTGAGGCAGGAGAATTGCTTGAACCCAGGAGGCGGAGGTTGCAGTGAGCTGAGATCACGCCACTGCACTCCAGTCTGGGTGATGGAGTGAGACTCTGTCTCAAAAAAATTAAAAAACATAAGAAACAAAGTCTAGCACATAGAATTATATACAGCACATAATACTTGATAATGGTAATAAATGACTATGTTACTGGTTTATTTACTATATTATACTTTTTTTCACTATTTCAGAGTGTACTCTTTCTACTTATTAAAAAAGTTAACTGTAAGACAGCCTGAGACAGGTTCTTCAGGAGGTATCGCGAAGAAGGCACTGTTACTGCGGGAGGTGACAGCTCCGTGCATGCTATTGCCCCTGAAGACCTTGCGGTGGAACAAGATGTGGAGATGGAAGACAGTGATACTGACGAACCTGACCCCACGGAGGCCTAGCCTAATGTGTGTGGTTGTGTCTTAGTTTGCAACAAAAACAATGTTTAAAAAGCAAAAATAAAAACAAAATATTTCAAAAATAGGCCAGGCTCAGTGGCTCATGCCTGTAATCCCAGCACTTTGGGAGGCCGAAGTGGGCAGATCACCTGAGGTCAGGAGTTTGAAACCATCCTGACCAACATGGAGAAACTCCATCTTTACTAAAAATAAAAAATTAGCCAAGAGTGACAGCACATGCCTATAATCCTAGCTACTCGGGAGGCTGAGGCAGGAGAATCGCTTGAACCCAGGAGGCGGAGGTTGCGGTGAGCTGAGATCACACCATAGCACTCCAGCCTGGACAACAAGAGCAAAACTCTGTCTCAAAAAAAAAAATACCTAGAATAAGGACATAAATTAATAAAATATACAATGTGGGGCTTTTTTTTGTTTTTTGTTTGTTTGTTTGTTTGTTTGAGATGAAGTCTCATTCTGTCACCCAGCCTGGAGTGCAGTGATAAGATCTCGGGTCACTGCAACCTCCACCCCACAGGTTCCAATTCTTTTGCCTCAGCCTCCCAAGTAGCTGGGACTACAGGTGCGTACCACCATGCCTGGCTAATTTTTGTATTTTTAGCAGAGACAGGGCTTCACTATGTTGGCCAGGCTGGTCTCGAACTCCTGACTTCAGGTGATCCGCCCTCCTCGGCCTCCCACACTGCTGGGATTATAGGCATGAGCCAATTCGTCCAGCCTACAATGTGTTTTAAGCTGCACGTTATTACAAGAGTCAGAAAGTTTTTAAAAATAAATAATTTTTAAAAAAAGTTTAAAAAAATAAAAAAGTTTATAAAACTTTTAAAAAGTTACAGTAAGCTAAGATTATTGTTGAAGAAAAACATATAAATATCGTGTGTACTGCGTGCACTGACAGTCCTGCTAGCTCTGTTCATGGCAAATGCTCTATACATGTGTACCATTTTTAAAATCTTTTATAGAGTATTTTACTATACCTCTTATTTCTTTATTTTAGAGACAGGATTCCACTTTGTCATCCAGGCTGGAGTACAGAGGTGTAATTACGGCTGACTGTAGCCTTGACCTCCTAGGCTCAAGTAATTCTCCTGCCTCAGCCTCCTGAGTTGCTGGGACTACAGGACTATACCACCACACACAGCTAACTTTTTAAAATTTTATTTTTATTTAGAGGCTCACTATATTGCCCAGGCTGGTCTCGAACTCCTAGCTTCAAGCAATTCTCCCACCTCAGCCTTCCAAAGTGCTGGGATTACAGGCATGAGCCCCTGTGCCCAGCCTCCTGCACTTTTTCTGTTTGGTTATGTTTAGATACATAAATACTTGCCACTGTGCTACAGTTGCCACAGTATTCAGTAGAGTAGCATGCTGTGCAGCTTTGTAACCTAGGAGCAATGGTCTGTACCGCACAGCCTAGGTGTGCAGCAGGCTATCCCACCTAGGTTTGTTTAAGGGCACTACGATGTGCACAAGGTGGAATCGTCTAATGACGAATCCCTGAGAACACATCCCCGTCGTTACGTGATGCATGACTGTATTGCAGTATCTTTTGTATCTTCATTTTTAGTGTTGTGCACCTGCTGCATGTCAGTCATTGTGCTGGACACTTAGATCTGCCCACTTTTTGGGTCCCCACAAATCTTCTCTGCAGCCATCATCACAGTGCCCGTGACACAGAGGAGGAAGCCAAGGCTCGGGGGGGTAGAGGGGAGGTGAAGGGGCTTCCCCAGGATGACCTAGGAAGAACTTGCCCTGATTAATGGTGAATGACACCTGTATGCTCCCAAAGTCATGCCCTTTCCTTACAGCATGCCAGTAAGACTCTATTTCAATATTTCCAGCAAGACAAGATAAAGGTCTAGACTTGGTCAGAGCCTTGAAAATGGACAGGGGCAGGCACTGAGGGTAGAGGGTGGTGATGAACAAATCTAATGTCCTTCAAAGTGGGAGGAGTAATCCCCAGCCAGCCCATCTCCCAGGACTGATGTAAATGAATGGCAAGTGAGGCCAGGACTTCCGGGACAGTGCTTCATGAGCAAAACATATGGCTCCCTTGGGAAGGGCTGCTTTTGCTACTTTCTCTGGCAGTGAACGAACACCTCTGGAGGAGGGAAATAGCTGAAGCCACGTCAATCATGGCAATTTCATGCAAATTATTTCAACAGAGCCACTCATGGAAGTCAGTTTTCATAAAAGGAGAAGGAACAGGGCCCATGAAGGCACTGACTACCTGGAAGTGGACGACGCAAAGCCAAGGAAAGTAGGACGTGGCAGGAGTTCCCAGGCGGGGGTTGGGGAAATGGCCCGGGGCCTAGACTTGCAGCAGGGGTCCCAGCTCTCCATTTCCTGGGGTGCAACCTCAGGCAGTTCCCCATGCCCCTCCAGGAATTGGCTTCTTCTGTTTTAAAGCGCTTTATTATGGAGAATTTCAAATGTAAACTCAGTAGACAGAATAATAGAACAAAGCCCCTACACGCCCATCACTCAGCGTTGATAATGATCAACTCAAGCCCCATCTCACTTCTTCTGTTCCCTCACCCACTCCTCCCCACATTATTTTGAAGCCAATTCCAGACACCCTGTCACTTCATCTACAAATATTTCAGCCTGTATCTCTAAAAGGTAAGGACGCATTTTAAAAACCTAACTACAGGGTCATTATCACATCTAAGAGCATTGACAATGAATCCTTAGTAACAAATATTCACTCAGTCACTTGAGCCCAGGAGTTTGAGACCAGCCTGGACAACACGGCAAAACTTTGTCTCTACAAAAAATACAAAAATTGGTCGGATGTGGTGGTGAGCACCTGTAGTCCCAGCTACTTGGGAGACTGAGGTGGGAGGATCACCTGAGCCTGGGGAGCTCAAGGCTGCCGTCAGCCATAATCACACAACTGCACTCCAGCCTGGGTGACGGAAT
This sequence comes from Aotus nancymaae, assembly GCF_030222135.1. Classification (NCBI taxonomy): domain Eukaryota; kingdom Metazoa; phylum Chordata; class Mammalia; order Primates; family Aotidae; genus Aotus; species Aotus nancymaae. The sequence continues at coordinate 27,412,232 of NW_026988467.1, forward strand.
GAGACCCTGTCTCAAAAAATATATACATACATACACATATCACATATATGTATACACGTTTAAAAATACATACACACATATATACATCTGTGTATAAAATATTTCAGTCTGTATATACATATATATGTGTATGTGTGTGTATATATACATATATATACAGTTTTTACTCATTCACTCAGTGTTCAATTTCCACTTGCCTCCACTTGGCCAGAGCCAAGTCTAGACCTTTATCTTGTCTTGCTGGAAATATTGAAAAGAGTCTTACCGGCATGCTGTAAGGAATGGGCATGGGTTTGGGGGCATACAGGTATCATTCACCATTAGCCAGGGCAAATTCTTCCGAGGTCATAACTGTGGCATTTTATTTTATTGATTTTTGAGACAGAGTTTCACTCTTGTTGCCCAGGCTGGAGTAAAATGGCACGATCTCAGCTCACTGCAACCTCTGCCTCCTGAGTTCAAGCAATTCTCCTGCCTCAGCCTCCTGAGTAGTTGGGATTATAGGCGTGCGCCACCACACCAGGCTACTTTTTTTTTTTTTTTTTTTTTTTTTTACTTTTGTATTTTTAGTAGAGACGAATTTCTCCATGTTGGTCAGGCTGGTCTCAAACTCCCAACTTCAGGTGATTGGCCTGCCTCGACCTCCCAAAGTGCTGGGATTACAGGTGTGACCCACCGCGCCCAGCCAACTGGGGCATTTAAAAAATATAATTTGTTTGAATCAGAATCTGAATCAGGTTCCCATATTGATTAGTTAACATGTCATTTAAGCTTATCTATAAATTCTCCATCTCTCTTTTTTTGTCTTCTTTATAATTTATTTGTTGAAAAAACTGGATCATTTTTCCTATAGAGTGCCTCACAGTGTGGATTTTGCTGATAGGGCTAATGTATTTATCATAAACATATTGTTTGTGATAAAATAGGGGTAAAAATTGTCCCCAAAAATTAAATGGTATCTGTGAATGAATAATGATAATTGGAAGGCACCCCACAACTGTCATGTGTTAACGCATCATGAGAGCCTTTCAGTAACACCAAGCGCTCCTGTTGTTCTGATGATATAGTTGAGGTTCAGAGAAGCTTGGTAACCTGCCCATCCTCACAGCTGGCTCACGGAATGGAGGAGACAGCAGAATCCCGCTGCACCTTCCAATTGCTCTAGGGCTTTGGGATTCTGCTGTTTGAGCCTCAGTTGCTTCACTTGCAAAAACAGGCCAGGAGCCCAGACCTGGGGCTTAAATGAGCTAACATAATACGCAGTACCTGGCATAGTGCCTCACCCCATTCCTTTAGCTGTCTGCCCTCTCTCATCCCTACTGGTTATCTGGTGGTGATAAACCTGGATCCTCGTCGGTCCTGAGCCCCGCCTCAGGCCAGCAGAGGCAGGGTGGGTGGCCCTGGAGGCTGAGCACACTCTGTTCTCAGGGCAGCTTGGGCCGGGTGGCTGTGACTCTTGGGCTGCAGGAAACAATCAGCTATTCTTCCTCCTTCCCTCTTGGTTTTCTTGCTCATATCTTGGGTGAGGGGGCCCAGAGGGAAATGTTCCAACTCCCAGCAGCGCCCAGCCCATCTGCACCCAAATGCATGGTTTCCAGGCTCTGCCCTTCGCTGTAACAAGCCTAAGCCTAAGTCATAGTTCACACTAGAGCTAACCCTGATAGTGTGATTGCTACCCAAGCTCAGTGTCACTGATTCAATCAATAGGCACTGTGCTGGGCCCTGCAAATAAGAATAACAGTAATAATGATAGAAACAACAGTAGTAATAATTGCCCACATTTGTACAGCACCTACTCTATGCCTGCCACGGTTCCAAGCACTATGCATATGAGGCCAGTACTAGAATTGCCCCCATTTTACAGGTGAGGAAACTGAGCACTGAGTTTGAATCACTTACCCAAGGTCACATAGCTAGTCACTGACAGAGCTAGGATTCGGATAAAGGTTTGCCTGGTATGAGATAGGTGCTGCAAAGAGAAGAATATAAATCCAGCTGCAGTGGGCATATTTGCCATGCTTCGTGCCTCCAAATACCAACCTTATTGTCCCCATTTGCCTTCAAGGAAACCAAGGCTCAGAGAGGTAGAGCAAAGGGTCTGCTTGACTTCAAGACCGTGCTCTTTCCACTCCTCCAAGCTGAAAATAAAATCACATCACTAGAACTCGAGAGAGGGGGAGAAGGGTAGGAGGCTGACAGCACTCAGAAGACGGGGCATTGCCTTCTGAAGCTCCCTACACAAACAGCCACGCATGCTTGGCTTTGAATCTAGGTAAACCAACCCCCCACATCATAGCAGGTGTCTCACTGGCTCATTCCTCTATGAGGACCTCCCAGTGGCATCTGGCCCCTTCACCCCACTTTACAGCTGTGCAGACTGAGGCACTGAGGTGTCAAGCTGTCTGAGGTTCCACAGTGAGGTCCTGGGCCTTGGGGCTCTGTCTTGGCTACTCTGATTCTGGTATCCTGTGGTCCTGAGATTTTTTATTTGTGGCCTAAAGCCAGAGTTCTTCCCCTGGGGGTGAACCACAGGCCCCTCTCACCACTGCCTGGCCCCTCCCAACCACAGCCCCACCCCAGCCTCACCGCAGCAGCTCCGTGGTTTCCTGGACACTCTGAACCAACAGCAGCTTTTACCATAATGGTTCCCACGAGAAGCTGTTAGTCAATTTTCTGTGCTTGGTTCTCAATTTCTTCGATGGGGGAAGATGGCTGGGGCCCAGGGTGCGGCCACGGGCTGCCCTCCCCAAATGAGCATATTTATCTCATACTCTGGACACGGCACATTATTTCAGCTTAATTTTATTTCCTCTTATAAATGGGCACAGCACGGGAAGTGTTAAAAAAACAAAAAAACAAAAACAAATAAAGCCAGTTCCTTCACAAGGCTGGTTCAGGTGAGTACCCGCGGCGGGGCAGGCGCCCTGGTCTCTTTTTTCCACTGTCATTTTTTTCTTTTGCTTTTCCTTATTTAAAGTTTTGGCCATGAACTCAGGACAGGTACGGTTAATAAACAGGTTACAGAGGAGAGAGGGGACAGGGAAGGCCTGGGGGAGGGGACGGCAGACCCGCACACACCCCAGGCCAGTTCTGTACAGGAGAGGACTCACCGGAGGGAGGGACACTGTCTTCAGGGGGCTCCCTGGAGCCACGCCGCCTACGAAAAGTATTTACATGCATTCGCCACACTGAGGCCAGGGGCACTGCGGTGCCAGGCAGGCACCTGGGGGATGCTGGGGCCAGCGGCCCTCAGTGGCGACTCCCGGGGCCAGTCTTGATGCCTCTGTAAATCTGTACAGTTTGTGGGCCTCTATTTACAGGCAGGAGGCCGGAGGAGGCAAGTCCAGGGCTGCAGTTATTGGAAGAAGAAATCCAGAGAACCGGGGAGGCAGCCACTCCTGCCCCGTGAGGCTGAGGGTCTGCTCCCTGCGTCCAATGGCCCCCACCTGGAGGCCTGACAGGAAGGTTTGCCAACCCCAGGGGGGTCTGGCCCACACAGCCTAAGCCCTGCCCAGCCCTGGCTGCCACCCACATACCTCCAGAGATCAAGGGGACCAGATTTTCAGGCAAGACCCCCATCTGGCCTCCTGGAGACAGGGCCTGGGCTCTCAAGGTCCCGGCCTACCTCATGCTCTGGCAGCCAGGGCCCCAGAGGCTCTCAAGCCACACAAGCCCCCTCTCATTTGGAACTCGCTGTGCTTCCAGCAAATGCCAAAGCCCCTCAGGACACCCTATCACAGGTGGGGGCAGGGGCACATGAGGGCCCTGCACCCACATTGCACCTCGGAGAGCCCCAGCTTGTCCTCACTGAACTCTCTCTCAGACTGCCTTGCCTCAGTCAGGCTGGCCAGGGCAGATTTGGGCTGGTCAGACTCTTCAAGCTCACAAGGATGAAGCCTGGACATCTGCCTTGGGTCCGGGGCTCCATGAACAAGGCCCCTGGCCTCTTCTCTCAAATGCTAAGGACACAGAGAAGAGAGGCCAGTGCCAGGGGCTCAAGCCCCAAATCAGAAGCCAACCCCTGGGAATGTGAGGAACCAGGCCGACTGGGGCCGCCCCCACCACAGGCTCCAGCCCTGCACAGAAGCTGCCTTCCCTGCTGAGTCTCCCGCCCAGGGACCAGCATCTTCTGGGACTGGAGGCCCAAGCCCTTTCTCCTCTCTCCTCCCTGGTTTCTCAGCCTCGGCCTGCCCAGGCCGTCTCACCAGAGCTGTAGTCCCCAAGACAGCAGCACCCCAGGGAGGAGGGTACGGAGACAGCCTTGTGGTCTCTGCTCCTAGGACCCAGCCCTTCTGCTCCAAAGATGACTGAGGCCAACCCACCTCCTCTAGATCTCAGGGGCCCCCCATGCCCACTAAGGCTGGGTCCACCTGGCTTCCTCACAAGCCTCTGGGCCCTGCGAAGGAGGGTTTTGGGACTTGAAGATGGAGTCCAGCCTGGAACGGACAGGCTGTGGGACAGCCCCTAGAACCTCACCCTCACTGCCTACACTCTGCTACCCCTCACCCTGCAGAAATCTGCTGCCAGGGCATCTTGAAAAGGGCCCTGAAATACAACCTGCTTCCTGGCTTGAATCTGGGTTGTGGGTGAGGGGTGGGGGTGTGAGTGCCAGCCAATCATAACTCACATCTATCCCTTTGGCTCCAGGAGGCCCCCTGCCAAGCACACCCTCCCCCAAAGATCTGTGACCCCACACTTAAAATACAGATGGAAATAGCCCTACTTGCTAGGTAACAAAGGAGGTAACACCTCCCCCACTGTTACCTGGTCTCATCCCTCAGACCCTGCCCTTGGCCTGGGGCATCTGCAGGGGCTGCTTCCAGCCATGGCCCCTGAAGCTGCAGCCAGAACTGTTTGGCCAAATAGGTAAGGGGATGTCCACAGGGAGGGCCCCTGGGCAGGTGGGCTGAGGCTGGCCTGGCCAGGCAGAGGGCAGAGGATGCGAAGGGCCCGCCCTCACAGGCACTTTGGAGACTTGTGTCCTGGGAGGCAGAGTCAGCCCCCTAGCTCAGAGCAGGAAGGGGTCACAGGGAAATGAAGGAGCCCATCCACACGCCCCCTCCCTGCCCTGGGTCTTCCATCCTGGGAGACCCAAGAGCCCCTCACAGCCTGGGGTCAAATTTCCTTCCTCAGCCTTAGAGGAGCCCCCAGGCTCCCAGCCAGTGGCAGGGCTGACCCCAAACCTCCCTCTTTGCCAGCTGCAGTGGGGAGGAAGCAGGTAGGGGTGAGGCCAGGCCCGCCTGCATGCAATGCCCTGAAAGGGCTGTGGCCCCACACTTTTTCCAGGAAAGGCAAGGGCCTGTTTCCCTCCAGCACTGAGAGCAGGTCATGTGGCGTGAGATTGTGCATCCACATGGGATTGTGTCTGACACCGGCTGGGGTTGGTGGCCACATGGTTGGTGTGGGCACCATGGCATGGGACTGAGTATGATGGGACAACTCCAGGGGACCCAATATGGGCTGATTGTTCTGGCTCAATTCCACCCGCCCCCAGTGAGCCTGAAAGCAGGAGACAGTGTGTGTGGTACCAGAGTGTGGGTGTACTGGGGGCAGGAGGAGGCCACACTGTCACTGTCACGGGACCATGACTAGTGATGTGCATTGTACTAGTGTCTGGGGGTGTGTAAATGATGCAAGAGGATAACATTCTTGGAGGGATGTGTGTGTTCTGTGACATGTCTTGATTGGCTGGGCAGTCAGGATTGTGTCTGGTTTTGTCATTGCATGCTTTTGTCTGGTGTGTGACTGCATGAAAATATGTGTGACAGTGTGGGCAGTGGTGTCTGTGCAGAGTCCCCTCATGGGAGAGACATCAGAGCAGCCTCTTCTCACCAGTGGCTGCCCCAGCACTCTCAGGAAGCTGTTCCTTAGGGGAAGATGCAGAAAGAAATGAAGTCTGGGGTGCATGTGTACTTGGCAGGCAAGAGAAGAGACAGCAACCCCAGAAAGATGGGACAAAACAGGCTGGTGACATGGGACCCCCTCTCACCCAGGCAGAGAGAGGCCATGGGATAGATGCAAGAGGTTGCAGTGTCTAGATGATTTCAGGGACAAACAAATGTTTGTCCTGGAAACCAGCCTGAGTCCCTTTCTGCCCCAAAAAGGAGATCTCAGTGAGCCCTGTGGGGCCAAGCTGGGGCTCAGGCCCATCTCGAGCCCCATCCTTTTTTCCACCAGTCAATCAGGAGCTTCCTTCCTCCCATCCATCTGACACGAGGTCCTGAAGCCCCAGACTGGTGGCAGGGATGAGGGGAACAAGAGTTGAGCTTGTAAGGGCACAGTCTGGAGTGATGGCAGCAGCCCCTTTTCCTCGGGGAAGATCTGTGTGAGGCTGGCAGCCTGGGCAGGCCTTGGGAGGGAGGGCAGAGAAGAACTGGGGCCAGGCTCCAGGCCCAGTCCCAGGCTTGGACTTTTGGGGCCAAGCTGGGGACTGGACGGCAGGGCGGTGTTGAGGCTGCAGGGAGGTACTGTGGCTCCACTAGGCATAGAACTCCTCCTGCTTGTCAGGCTTCTGGTATGTGACGCTCGCCTGCTTGGGTTCTTCCAGCGTGTAGCTGCCCTCATCCTTTTTCTTCATGCGATAGATGAGCAGTGTGACCAAGAAGGCGGCAAAGAGGGCGCCCACCACCCCGCCCACAATCACAGCTGTGGAGGAAGAGGGCAGAGGTCAAGGCCCAAAGGCAGGGTAGATAGAACCAGGGCAGAGGGTCCTCAGGGATGGGGGCCAGGGTGAGGAGAGGGCTGGGAGTCCTGGATCTGAGTTGGAGTGAAGATGGAGTCAATACTACTACCGCCAGCACTGGCCACCATTTACAGGACTTCTGTGGCTGCATTCTCATCACCTAACAACTAACCCACTGAACCCTCACACCAGGCCTATCAGGAAGGGGTCATTTGAGATCATCAAATTTAAAATGCCGTTTGCTAACTAAATATGATATACCCCAATTACAGAAGAGTTAACATGTGAACAGATGTGCCTCTTAGAACGGATGAAGGGCAAAACGACTATCCGCATTCTACAGATGAAGGGAAGGAAGGCTGGAGAGGTGAAGTACCTTGCCTGAGTGCAAAGCCAGGATTTGGACCAGGAGTCCAGAGACTCCCTAGATGCAGCCAGGGCAGGTCCACAGGGACTGGGGTCAAAAATTGGGGAAGGTCAAACTGAAGGATGGGTCAGAGATTAGCATCTAGGAAGTAAGGTCCCAAGGGCTCAGCCAGTGCAGCCCAGGAAAGCGGGGATCAAAGTCACAGTCCACACAGGGGTCAGAGAGCACTGAGGAAAGACCTAGAGATGGACCTGAAGTCAGGTTGGATACTGGGAAGGCGGAAAGTCAGGGGAGGAGCCAGAAGGCAGGTCCTGGGGGGTCGAGTGCCCAGCTTTCCTTCCTATTGGCTCCTAGGGAACCACGCCCTGATCTCCCGTCTGGGTTCCTAGAGGCAAACTGAGGCCCTGCTAGCTGCCTCACTCTGGGATCCTCCCAGGCTCCCCTTGGCCCAGACCCCAAGCCTCACCTACGAGCACCTCCTTCCGCTCCAGGATACTCTTCTGAGGCAGCTGAGCAGCTGAGCTGCCCGAGTCGATGGCATTGTCCAGGAGGCCAGGGCCCGGGCGGGCACCCTTAGGCAGTGTCCCAGGTGGAGGTGACGGCTTGGCCGCAGCCCCTCCCACAGCTACCACCTCATTGGCTGTGTCTGGTTGTGTGGTCTCTTCTTCTGGTAGCTCAAAGTCTCCGCTGGGCCCCCAACTCACCGGCACCTCTGGCTCATCCCGGATTGTGGTCAGGAAGGTCTCCAGAGTTGGGGTCTGCAGAGAGGGTGGCATGAGCCCAGGAGTCAGGCCGCAGCACCCCCTGCCACAGGGCAACCACACTTGCATGCATAACCCCCCACCACCATCCTACTGCCCTGGGGGCTAACACTTAGCACTCGCTGCATGCCAGGCCTGTGCTACACAGCATCCCCATGAAGGAGGGTAACAACGCCCCAAGTTTACAGAGCAGGAAGTTGGCTCAGAGCATAAATGACCTGCCCAAGGACACACAGCTAGTAAGTGGGGGACAGACTAAAATTCCGATCTGTCTGCCCCCAGAGTCTGTGTTTCTAACCACTACCACACTGCCTCTGTTCTTGCTCGGCCACATCCTGTCCCCATCATGTCCCCTCCAGCTGCCTTAGTAACAATCCTCGGGGGATTCCCGCCGAGAAGCTGTCTGGGAACTGCTGGGTGCAGCTGCTATCAACTTGGGCCTGGTCCTGGTCCACGCCTGAGGCAGGGGCACGTCCTGTAGCCTGGAGGCCAGTCTAAGACCACAACCTGCAGAGTATGATGGCCTCAGGGGCAGGTGTCCAGGAAACCAGCTCAGCGACTGCCAATCTCGTGGGGTCCCACCACACGGAGGCAGGATCAGAGCTGGGAATCATGAGACCAAAGTGGGGGCTGTGGGAGCCAATGGAGCAGGGGCGTGGCTACTTCACAGGTGGGCATGGAAAGGGTGGATCTGGTGTCCAGGCTGAAAAGAGGCTGCAGCCGTGCCCCAGTGTCCACAGCGTGCACAGTGGCTACTCCCACAACCTGGGCTCCGTGCGCCTTCTCCTGAGCACCGTGCCACGTCACTGTTTCCCCTTCCTGCTTGGCCAAGTCTGTGTGAAAACACCAGGCTTTCCCAGCTGCATGAGGAGGCAAGGGAAGGGCCTGCATCCTGCTGGGCTGGGTGGAGAGTCCGAGGGACCGACACTGACCCCAAGGCAGCTCCATGGCCCAAGGGCCCCCCTCGGTGAGGCCAGCTGCAGAGAGCTCTGGCACCCAGGCCGTGTTACTGCCTTTCCATCTGACTCAGTGCACCCAGCAGGGACCAGGCCACCTCTCTCATGTCCTTGGGATTCATCCATCCATCCCTGGCACTCCTACCATCTTCAACCCCTTCCCATCAATCCCTCACCCCATCCATCATATCCCAAACGACACACATGGAGCCCTGGCCCTGCGAGACTGCCAGGCTCTGGTGCCGAATGCCTGGGTTCAAATCCTGACTGTCACCACTAGCTGTGGAGCCTTGGGAAGTGGCTTCCCCTCCCTGTACACCAGCAGGTGCCTCATCTGTAAAATGAGATGACCACAGTGCTGCCCGAGGGGTGGGCGTGAGGGCTGAGGCTAACAGCCCGAGCGAGGGGTGGGCTGAGCACTGAGCCACACCCAGGCAGCCCTCCGCCAGGCGAGTGGTGCATTCTCACATACCCGGCTTCAACCACCCTCAGACCAATGATAATAACAACCGTGACGATGACGGCAGCTGAGAACCTAGTGGGTCTACCATCACCAGGGCTGCTAGATATGTCAGAAGCACTGTGGATATGTCAAGCAATTTCATGCTCACAATGAAATGATACACATTCTCTTGTTTTCTCCTTTCCATAGATGAGGAAGCAGAGGTATAGAAAGGATCAGGGACCAGCCTGAGGTCTCATGACTAGGAAGTGGCAGCAGGTTTCAAATCCAGCTGCCAGACCGCTGAGTTAATGCTCCCCACCAGAACACACAGCCCGGCCCTCCCTGTCACCACTGCACACACTCACCCAATTCCTTCCCCACCAATGTCCTGTCCCATTAGGATCCAACCACCTCCGTCCCTCTTCCCTCCCGATTTGATCTGTCCGTCGGTCCTGCCCCTCGCCCCCACCTTGTCTGGCTCATCTCTACAGCCTCCTGGTCCTCAGTCCTGCCCAGCTCCATCCTCCTCATCCCTCCCCTGACCCACCCCCCTGCCCTCCTCCCTGTCCCTTCCCAACACCCTCACCTGAGCCACCTCCGTTGGTCCAGGGGCAGTGGTCCCCAGGGGCAGGGTGCTCCTCTCGGGGCTGTCAGGTTCCTGGGTGGTGGCTGGCCTGGGAAGGGCTCTTGGCCGGGAGGTAGCTGTGCTGACCAGCCTGGGTGTTGGTGCCTCGGTGTCCAAGACAGCCACCGTGGTGGGGGGAGAGGGCGCCTCGGGGGTAGTGGCCCGTGCCGTGGCTGCTGTGGTCAGTGGAAGAGGCAGAAGCCTCCGTACGCCGGTGGTCCTTACAACAGCAGTGGTGGCCGTAACAGGGGGTGCTGCAGGGGTGCTGGGGGCAGCGGTGGCCACTGTGGCAGGCACTGTGGCCACAGTCAGGGCCCCTGTGGTTGTGGCTGCAGTGGTAGCCATGGTGGTGGAGACGGTGGTGGCTCTCTGGCTGGGCTCTTCTGGGACTTCTGTCGCCACTAGGGGACTGGTGGCTGGCTCCGGGGTGGGGCGCTCAGAGGGGAGCTCTTCGAATGGTGTGCCCACGGGCTGGATGCTCGTGGTGGGCAGCACTGCAGGTGTGGTGGACACCGCCAGGGCCACATCTGGGCTGAAGCGCATGGCTGTCTCAATGCCCGACTCCTGCTCGAAGTCTGAGGGGGTGGGGGAGAGGGAGACAGCTAGGGAGCTGGGTGGTTGTGAGGGGCATGAGGATCCCAGGTAAGCAATGGCCATCAAGATTAGGGCTCCCAATCCCATCTCTTTGCCCAATTTTCCCAGAAAAGATGAGAGAAAGGAGGAAGGCACTGCCTGGCCAGAGGTAGCCAGTTGCTGATGTTCCCCAACTTTTCTCTACCAAGTCAAATATTCTTCTGGAGGCCACCTCTTCCAGGAAGCCCTCCTTGACTATTCCTGCTCACCCAGCCTACACTTCTGTGAAGTTGAATCTAGGCAGAGCAACTGAAGCGCTACTGGCTGCAAATCTTGCTGGGGCTTGCAGGGGAGCACAGGAGTGGCATTCTGGGAAGAGTCACACCCCAAAGGCACCCCTACCATGAGCTCAAGGAAGGGGTGGTACACTAAGGGCTTCCCCCAGAGGCACGGGCAGAGGGTAAGAGGGAGAACAAGCCCTTGCTACAAGGGAACTGCTTGGGCAATCTGGCTGACGCAAAGCCAGGACAGCGAAGGAACCTGAGAGGAAATGAGACAAGAAGGGTGGGGACTGGGGGAGAGAGAAGCCACAGCCAGCTCCTGGGCTCTGAAGCAGGCAGGAGGGAGGGCAGCTGGGGAGCTTTGCGGGTAGAGATGTGACCCAACAGAAATGTGTTTTACAAAGATTAACTTGGAAGAGGCTCAAAGGACTGGGCTGAGGAGGGGAGACCAGGGGCGAGGGCTATGGGGAGCCAGCTTTGTGGCATGCAGTTCCTGTACCATCTCATCAGATGCCAGTCCATGCCCTCACTGGGCCCAATCTCAGCTGCCTTCTTTTTGCTACCGTTTTGAGAGCTTCTCCTCTATGCCAGATCCCAACTTCCTATCCCAAACCCTTCTAGAGGCACTGAGAGGAAAGTGTGTTTCTCACCATCCACAGGTGAGAATCCAGGGACTCAGGGAGGGGAGCACTGAGGGGCACACAGTTGCTATGTGGCAGAGTGGGGCTCCCAGCGCCCTTCCCTCCCGAGACTCTGCTAGACCCACCTGGCCTGGCTCCTCTTCCCCAGGGCAGGGCCGTCCCTGGCACCACTTGAAGCACCTGCCCGCCCTGTGCCGTCACTGCCCTAACCTCGCAGCTTATTGGACCTGAGGGGACCACCTGAACCAAGCAAGGTCTGCAGAGAGAGCCATGCAGCACACACAGAGACGCAGACAGGAGCCCCTGGATAGCTGGGTGGCCAGGGCCCTGAGGTCCTCCCAGGCCTTCTTCTATCCCCAGGAGGACGTTCTGCCCTTCTTGTTCTGGGGATCCTGCCCCAGAACTTGCCTGACCCATACAGTAGTGTGCCCCCGCCTCACTGAGGCAAGCCCCTGTGGGCTCCTCAGAGTAGGCTCTGGATGCAGACTGGTCACTGCCCCCAGGCAGGGGTAGGGAGGGGGTACTTACAGCCCGAGCCCGACCCCGAGTAGAGGTCATCCAGTTCATCATCGGGAAAGGAGTCATCGTCCCCAGAGCCCTCCAGGTCCACGGGCCTCTCAAAGTTCTCACTGCGCCAGCGCTGGGCCTGGGGAAGGCAGAGGCGGACACAGGGCTCAACACCTGAGACTGGCAGCCTGGGTGTGCCGAGAGGGGTGGCAGGTGCCCTTGTGGGCTGAGTGACATCCACGTGGGTGACAGAGATCTTGTGTGTACCCGGAAGGAAAGTGCATGTGTGTGAATAATTCACAGGGCAGGGGTGGGGCAGGGGCAGGTCACCTGGGGCCCCATCCCAGAAGGCTTTCAGTGTCTGGCTGATGACTTTCTCTTGGAAACTGGTCATTTTTCATCCTGACTGCATATCAGAATATTGTGAAAACTCAACTCAGTGGTTGAGTAGGTCTGAGGTGATCTCTAAGCATCTGCAATGTTGGACTGGCTGTGGGAAACCCTGGGGTGTGTGTGAGCAGGGGAGGGGCTGAACCCGCACTGCATTTGGGGACCCGCCTCTCACCCCAACACTGACGCCCGCCCCCCCCCACCGGCTTCTGGAGTTGATACAGAGCCAGAGTGGGGATCTCAATCCTGTCTTCATATCCCCAGTCTCAACCACCTGCTCCAGAGCCCTGCCCAGCCCAGCCAGGGCAGGCAGCCAGGAGGTGCCCCTCACCAAATGCACACACACACATAGTCTCGAAGTAATGAATTAATCAGTATTTACTTTCTACCAGTGAGTCATGGAGTGGAACAATTAGTGTAATTGCTCCTGTGATGAATTGCTGGGTCTTCCTCCTTTTTAGACATTCCAGGAGCTCCGAGCAGTAGGGCCCAACTTTCCCCCAGCTCCCCTCTTCCCAAAAAGACAAATGCCCAGGGTAGAGGAGCTAGAGCCTCCCCATACCACTCCCCTCCACAACCTGAGCAAACCAACCTCGAGTCCCTGCTCCCTCCAGCTCTCTGGCATGCAGCCTGAGTCACTCAGAAGAATAGGGACCGAGCAGGGACCCAGCTCCGGCTCCTGCCCCTGCCTGGGGCTGTCTTCACTATTTTTCTATCCTTCCAGGCAGGCTGGGCAGGGGCTGGGAGGCCTTAAGCTGGGAGGAGGGATTCTAAGGGGTCTGTGGTCTCCGGAAGCCCCAAACTGAGGTAAATGAGGGTGCCAAAACAAGGGAGTCCCCAAAATTCCTCGGTGACCAGTGCCACTTAGCCCCTAACTTCCTGCTCCAAGAAAAGCCTGCACAAACCCAAAGACCTGCCCCTAAGCTACACAGACCCTTGAAATGACACACCCCAGAGACACAGCACGTGCAAAGACACACACTGACACATGCTCACCTAAAGGCAGCCACAGAGGCTCATCGTGTCGGCACGCCTGTGGGTACAAACAGCGACATGCATGGGGCAGGGGGAGCAGGGCCTGCCGTGCAGCTCTGATCAGAGACAAGCATCGAGCCTCCTGCAAACCCATCAGCCTCCACTCAGGTAGCGCTCACCTAGATACTATTCATCCCCAGCTCAGTAGCCATCGACATGACAACCGTTACCATGACGACCATCTTCTCTATGCTAAGGACCAGGAGCTGCAGCTCCCCACAGAGATGGGGGGTGCAGGAGAGAGAGAGATCATGGGGGAACTAAGAGGATGACAAGGACGGGGGAGGCGGAGACAGAGACAGGGACAGAGAGATGAGGACAGAGGGAGGCCGGGGGCAGAGGGGGCAGAGACAGGGAGGGGGGGCTGGCGGATACCAAAGAGGGAGAGAAGGCAAGGGTGGGAGGCAGAGGGGGAGAACTCGCACATCCTAATTTAGCCTCATGCTGATGAGGCAAGGCTGGGGAAGGGGCCACCTCAGTGATTTTCCAAACCTGCGTCCAAGAGCACATTCTTTCCGAACAGCAAGCAGGTTGCAGGGCGGGCAGGGGGAGGAATAACCCAGTCACCCCTGAGCCCCCCTGGGATGCTCAGCAGGAACTTAATGTGGGGACACCTGAGACCTGCAGGCATGGGCGCCGGGAGTCCGTGAGGCCCTCGCAGGAACACTACTGAGGGGTGCTGGTAGCTGCGACTCCCAGTGGGGACAGAGAAGCAAGGGGTGGGGAATGGAGCCTGGGAGGCAGCAGCGAAAGCCTTAGGAGTCACGGAATGCCTGAGGAGGAGGGTGACAAGCAGCCTTTGACCCCCAAACGACCTCTGCATTTGCATAATCAATGCATAATGAGCATCATTATCTATGCCATTCCCTTAAAGGAGAACTGAATCCAAAAGCCCCAGGACCCTGCCAGCCTCTCCTTGACCCTCACTGTGCCCCCTCCAGGTAAACACAACTCCCCCCCCCATGCCTGACAGGAGGCCTCCAAAACCCTGAGCACACGCGTGCACACACACACACATACACGACAGCCCAACATCGTCATGCACGTACCATGCACCCCGACAGATACACACACACACACACACACACACACACACACAATTAAGTATAATGTTTACCCACCGCAATCTGTATACTCACCACAGTCTATAGGCAATTCAGCCTGATCCACACCAGCACACACCCATCTACCTCACCTCTAGCTGCACACACATCTGCCCCCAGGGTACTCACAGACACACACACACTCCCCTCTCCTCACCACATACCCCATGGATGCCCCGACAAACCTCAGCAAACTCTCCTGACCCCACGCACCACACTCACCTCACCAAAGTCCACAACACAGACCCACCGCCATGAACACGTATGTTCCCTAAACACACATCACTCCTAGGTATCGCCCCTGGCAGGTGCATCCTTTGACTCAGACTTGAGCCTCACAACTTGGGTACGACCTTCCCTCTAGGCTGCAACCCACACACCCTCCACACACAGTGAGTGTGCCCGGCGGAAGCGTGGAACCTTCGGCTTCTGGCCACCACCAATCTCGAGAGGGGACACCCAGCGGTGGCTCCCCCAACGGCACCTGAAGGCCTGAGCATCGGGTCCCAGGAGAGCTGCTGAGCATTCCCAAGGCCCTCTAGAGACCTCTGCCCACTGCTGCTGACGGCCTGCCCCAGGCCAGGCGCTAGGAGCACATCACCTGCGCAGCCTCCTTTAAGCATCACAACTGCCCGGGGTTGTATCATCCCCGTTCCACAGATGCAGGAACTGAGGCAGGGGTTAGAATCCAAACGTGAGCACGGGTCCTCTGCCTCTGAAACCTTTGTCCTGGACATTCCTGGGCCACGCTCTGACCCACTGCTCATCCAGGGCTGAATTCATACATCTGTGCCCTGCAGCTGCCCCTCACCCCTGCACGACATCAGCTCAGCAACGCCTACAGCCGTCCACACCCGCACAACATCCACACCCACGCGCCAGCACATGACGGTGATAAGACCGTGCAGCTCATAGTATTGCTGGGAGAAGGGGCTGAGCACAGGACCCAACACACGGAGTGCTCCCAACGCCCTGCTCCACACGTGCACGGTCTATTGTCCCTCCCTGAAGCCGCCCCAGCCGACTATATCCCGTCTCACACGCCATAAACAGGCCCACAATGCCTGCATCCAGTTCCTCCCACACACACATGTGCACACATGCACTTTCCTCCCAGGTACACACAAGTGCACACACACGTCGGGATGAAACGTGGCAACCTTCCTAATGGACTGACGCCCCACTTCCATTTCTCCTCATGGTCCCCTTGTCACCACACCCTTTTGAAATAACCCACAGCCTCACTCCACAGAGGCACCTCAGGCCCCCAGCCCAGAAGGGACCAGACCAGGCCCAGCAGTGACCCACAGGCCCCCTCACTCCACACCACTCCGATCCTCTCCTAGAGTTTTAGCGCGGCTGCTGGGGAGGCTCCCCTGGGCCAGGGGCAAGGAGGTGTCACCTCCCAGGTTGCTCAGCTCCCTCCCTCTGAGGAGCACCCGGTCAGGGCTGTGACGGGTGAGGGTCTAAATGAGCTGGATGTCAGCTAAGTCTCCTCACTCCCACGGCTACCTCTGCCCTCCCGCTCATCACTCACCCTGAGTGCAGGGGACATGTTCAGGAAGGCCAGCGCCTCCCTCCCTCCCCATCCTCCCTCAGAGCCCACTCCAGAGTCTGGGGTCTCTCGTGCCCAGCCCCCACCCCACCATGAGCCTTCCTAGAGAAACAGGTCAGCACCAAGGCAAAGCAGAAGGAACCAGCCCCCCTTTTTCCTACCCATTGGCTGTCAGGCAAACCACTTAATCTCGGCACTCAGTTTTCTCATCTGTAAAATGGAGATGATAAGACTGTGCAGCTCATAAGATTGCTGTGGGAAGGGGCTGAGCGCAGGACCCAATGCCAAGCAAAAAATGAATCAATCAATGTAGCTGTGATGACTGTTAGTTTATGTTAAAATTTCTATTATTATTTACCCAATGCCAAGCAAAAAATGAATCAATCAATGTAGCTGTGATGACTGTTAGTTTATGTTAAAATTTCTATTATTATTTCCAAGTCTTTATCTCATGTAAGCCTCAACCTCCGCATGAGGGTGACTACACCCATGCAGTAGATGAGACGATGAATGCCCAGAGAGGTTAAGTGGCATTGTCAAGGCCACACAGCAGGGGAGTATGCAGACAGGCAAAAAGAGAGAGGCTGGATGAGGGGGGAGAAAGGGCAAGTTAACAGACACAGGCACACAAATTAGGTCAGCTGGCTGGAGGCCAGGAGCCCGGCACCCCTGTGCAGTGCTAATCGTGTTGCAAAAGCCAAGAATAAAATCAAGTGTAATTAGTTCTGCCCGAGCTTCCTTCCCCTAATTAGCCAGACTCAGGCCCCACTCTCCCGGTGACCGGAGGTGACATGAGTAAGAGTTGAGGACCCACCTTTAGGTTCTGACAGTCTTGGACTCAAATCCAGCTCTGCTTTCTCGCTGGGTGACTTTGTATTTGTTACTTAACCTCTCTGAGCCTGCCTGGTTAAATGAGGTCAATAATGAATACTTCGTAGAGTAGTTGTGAGAATCACGTGAGATCATGCATGCACACAGTCGGAGCTGCATAAGGCTTTGTCTGTATTCCCACGGCCTGCATTTCCCACCTCAGACTGCAACTTGAGGGATCAAAGATTTTAACTCTGCCCTCTTACCGATGTGGAAACTGAGGCACAGAGAGGTGAAAGCCTTGCTTACCACATCCGCTGAGAAGAGAGAGGCGGAGTTAGTCTGCCACATAGCATTCAGAGAGGGAAAGTGATTTGGCCAAAGACACACAGCGACTTAATGACCAGCTCCTTGAAGCAGGGAGGGAGGGCGTCTCAGCACGGCCCTCTGGATCCCTGCAGCCTCCGTCCCCAAAAAGCCCTCAGTCCTGTGAGAACTCAGTGCCCCTCACGCTCACCAGATCCACCCCGGAGACCCAGAGCGTCACCGCAGGAATGTGGGCCGGGGCCAGGCTCCGGGCGGCAAGACAGCCAAGGGGGCTGCACAATGGGGAGCCTGGACCAGGAGGGGGACGCCTCAGTGCCCACCCCCGCCCGGACACAGCTGCCCTGGCCAGGAAGCCAGCAGCCCCACACCCGCTGTGGCTGGAGATGAGGGGCACGAGGACTGCACCTGCTGGGGAAGCGGCCGCAGAGCCCAAGTCCAGAGAGCAGAGGCCTAGGCAGGGGCAGAATGGGGAGGCCAGAGAAGACTGAGCTGAACACCATGGACTCCCTCATAAATCCACCAAGCCCAGACACACACCCTCCTACTAGCCCCAGCTCTTACACACTCAAGCCTCTCACCAACTGAACTTATCCCCACCCCTGTGCACCTACGAGGCAGCTCAGAGGGCAAGAAACATTCCCTTTGGGCCTGTCCCATCCCAGCCAACTCCTCTGCAAAGACATTCTGGCAGCAGAGCCCTCTCTACCCCAAGCCTGTATCTCCCCTGTCACCTGCAGCCAGTCCTCCATCCAGCCCTGTGTTCTCACCATCCCCCCACCCCCACCGCCAGGATCCCTTTTTTCCCACGATGGCACCTGCCCCCACCCACATCCCCACCCCAACCCCAACAGGAGAGCAGGCAGCATCTCTGGGTCAGGCGCCCACAGCCTCCAACACTGTGAGCAAATCCTCTTCCCGCTTCTCTGCCTTTCCTTTGCCCCGTTTGCAAAATGAAAAACCCAGCTTGGTGGCCTAAGGGTCTTTCTGATTCTGACACTCTGGGCTCCCACAAATTCAGTCCTTAGGTCACGGTGATCCAGGACAATGTCCTTTATGGCAGGGGAAAAATGGAAATAACCCACATACCCAACAACAGGGGATGAGTTAAATAAATGAGACACAACCACGGCATGGAATATTATGCAGCTATCAACAATTGAGTTCTCACAAATCTACACCATCAAATTGGTTATTAAAAGACATAAATGTCAGACAGAAGGCTTTTTCTTTTTTACTTGTTTCAAGGAATATTGAAGGATGTGGGAAAATGTACACATTGATCATCGGAAGGCCGGACAGGACAGCTGTTGATAAGAACATGCATTTGGCTCTCTCAATTCCTATGTGACCTGGGGCAGATGTTTAACTCTCTCAGGCTGCTTTAACTGGGAAAACAAAGATAAGAGTACTCGCCTCGTGGGGTTTACAGAAGGAGGCTGGGCATGTTCACACATTAACAAATTGCTCAGTAAATGCTGGCTATTAATATGGGTATCATCATTATGTTTAAAAAATAGGTTACAAAAAATATGTAGAACTCGATCCCGTTTTAATGAACTCACTACCAAAGTGAATTTCTAAATGCTGCATTATAACTAAAGGTTCCCTAAGGCTCTCTCTGGGTGGTGGGATTACAGGCAGCTTTAATTTCTTCTCGGGACCTTTCAGGATTGTCTGCATTTCTAAGATAATCCCACAGCACTTTGGTTATTAGAGAGGGCACGTTCTCCCTGAGTCTCCATCCATGGCGTTCTCTGGTCTGTGAAACTCCCGGGTCCCCTGGTTCCGCGGAGACCCCATTGAGACTGTTGGTGAGGAACCTCGCGAGGAAACTGAAAGTGGGGTGGAAAGGAAATGAACACAAAAGGCTCTGAGGGAGCTGGCGGGGCCCAGCGGCCTGACCGAGCCTCACCACAGGCAGGCTGGCTCGGCAGGACCTGGCTCCCTCCCCTGGCATCAGCCCGCCTGGTTATTGGTGCCCAGACACCCACCCGCCTGCGTCCTCCCATCAGCCCCATTCCTGGCTCAGCCAGCCTGACCAGTCTCTGTGAGGTGCAAGCTGGCTGCCCTACAGCAGCCCACGCTGTCCCCTGTGCCTGGACAGAAGCTGACAACGCAAGCCTGGGAAAGCCAGGCTCCCTCCTCAGCCCAGGGCCGGGACGCCTCTATCACCGCCCCATCAATCCCAGCCACCTGCCTCCCGCATCACTCTCGGCCACACTGACTCACACTGCTCATTGATGCCTGTCCCCAAGTTCGTGCCTGAGAGCAGGACCACCCACTGAGGCCCCGTTTCCAGACCCAGCAGCCACCCCCATACCCGCTCCCAGCTGCCCACCCCCATGCTCCTCCCACACAAAACCATTTATGGCTCTGGGAACATGGGCTCCTTCAGGCCTGTCTGCTTCCTGCAGTGCCTTTCCCCACCATCTCTGCCTGGCCAGGACCTACTCGGCTGGTTAATCAGTACAAGCAATGGTGATTGAGCACCTACTGTGTGCCAAGCACTCTCCTAGGCACTGGGTGTGTCCTCAAGAAGCTGGCTCAGCTCACACAATGCCTCCTTTATGGGCCTGCTTGAATGTCACATATGCACGCCAACCACCTCCCTGGACGAAATTAGAAAGTCCTTTCTTGGGGACTCAGTGCCTCCACTATGTTGTCATTCACTAAGGGAGAAGGCCCTCCAACCATGCTCCCATCACTCCAACGGCCCCTCCCACCAGATCTCAGTGAACCCACTTGGCCACCCTGGGAAGCAGATATTGTCGTGCCCATTTATAGATGAGGAGACTGAGGCTGTTAAGCCACCAGTGGGGTCACATAGGATTTGAATTCTGGCCTCGCTGAGTCTAAATCCTGTGTTCAGTGAACTCCAGAACCCGAGAATGCATGCAGGGAACCCCAGTTTGTGATTCATGACTCCTTCCACTGAGTACTTTTCTGGAGAAGTCTAGGACATTCCATCCCTTACAAAAATGATCACAGCCCCCACAGAGGGAGCCCTCACTAAGTGCCAGGCTCCTTATACTCACATTGCCTCATTTCTCTCCTCAAACACTGTACCAGAAAGGGATTGTCATTCCCGTTTCACAGACGGGTAAATCAAAGTTCAGAGAGGTGAAGCAACTAGCCCAAAGTCACACAGCAATGGGCCAGGATTTGAATCCAAGATTAGCTGAACCCTGAAGACCATTCTCTTTGGATTGCAGACCTGCTCCTAGCCCTAATCAGTTGCCCCTGCCAGAAGGTTCTCAAAAGCAGGGCAAATGTCAGACAGCAGCACCACCTCCCACCCAGCTCCCAGCACAGAGACAGCCTGAAAGCCTGGGAGTAAGCAGAAATGGAGGACAAGACACGCTCACATGACAGGTGGCCCCGCTCAGGTAGGCACCGCCCTCCCCCACCATGACTCACCAGCAGGTGCCTCCAGGAGTCCATCTCCAGACTCCATGACTGTCCCTGCCAGCAAACATGGCAAGGGCTGGCTGCCCACTCCTGGGCCCATGAGTCTCCAGGGAACAACCCAGTGTGGAGTTAGGTGTTCCCGCCCTGGCTTCCCACTCCCAAGCCGGTTACCTGGTCACAGCCCTTCACCTCGCTGGGCCTCACTCTGTCCTCCTATGAAATGGGAATAATGACTCCAACACACGGAAATACCAGCTGTCATGTGCCTCGTGCTGAATAGGCAGTTAGTAGGCACTGAGGCATGACACTGTGTCCCCACCCAAAGCTCACCTCCCTGACCACCAAATCCACCCAAATGACCTCCCCACATGCCCAGCCAGCCTGCAAAACCATGGCTAGTCCTCAGTCACTCACCACTGCCTGAAATGGGCCAGCTGATTTGTTTCGGGGCTTCACAGGAATGTGTCTGCCTCCCTCTCCAATTGCTCCTGGCGGCAATGACTGGGTCTGTGTGGTCATTTCTCTAACCCCAGGGCTCAGACTCCTTCTGGAACGCAGCCAGCCTCCACCAATCTTTGTTCAGTGAACCCTGTGGGTTGGACCCCTCCCAGAGGTCCGCATCACCTGCCTCCTGCTCCTAATCACTATGGAATCCTGAGCCGGGCCCTGCTCTTCTCTGGCCTCAGTCTCTGTGTGTAAAACAGGGGATGGACAAGAGTCCTCTCTGGTCCCTCTAAAATCCAGTCAGAAGGACTCCAAATGAGCTGGGAGGAGGGAAGAGAAACTGACACTGATTCCAGCATATTTTGTCATAAAATGCTTATGTAAATTATATGCAAATATGCAGATCAGTGGGCTTCCAGTGGAGCCTACATTCTGGACATTTCTCAACCAGGCCAGGGCCTGGAGGAAGGCAGCCTTCACCAAGCACACACTAAGCACCAGGCCCCTCATTCACTGGACTCTACCTTCTCAGGAGCCAGGTGAAATGGGCCTCCTTACTCCACAGATGCAGAAAGCCCAGGCAGCTTGCTAGAGGTCAATGAGCTCAGCTGGAGAGTCAGGATGGGGTTCAGGACTGGAGCAGGAAAGGGGAGAGCAGGCAGGGTGGGACGCGGCAGTGGGAAGGGGCTGGGAGAGCACATGGAAGGCCCCTAAGAGCAGAAGGATCCTCACTCAGCCTGACCTTGGAACCACTTGAAGCCAGGTGAGGGGGCTCTAGGGACCTCACCAGCCTTCGAGCTCTGCTGGGCTGACCCCAGCCTCCTCCAGGGAACTGAAGAGACCCTGCTGGAGTCAGCGCCCAAGTGAGCCCAGCCCTTCCAGCTGTCCCAGGAGCCTGCACAGCTCTGAGGGCTCCCCAAAGCCCTCCCCACACACATGCCGAGCACACACCCCGGGCACACACAACACACACACACACACACACACGTAACTGAAACGGCCCTGTCTGTAAGTGTGCATGTGTGTCCAGGTCTCTCCTCCTGAGGAGGCGGGCTGTGGTTCCCCGCACCCTCCTGTTTGCTGGGTTATTTATAACCAGCCCAAACTCACACACAGTGGAGATGCCACTCCCCACCCCCAGCCTGGAGCAGCCCCGCTGGCTTCTTGGTTGCTCCTCTTCAAAGACAGAACAAGCCAGACTCAGATGGTCTGAGCCACAGCAGCCTTAGGAGTCACCACCACCATCATCCAGATGGGAAACTGAGGCATGGGGCAAGGCATCAGACAAAACTCCGGGAAGAAGGGCTGGCAGGGCCCTCAAAAGCCAGCCTAGGGCCACACTTGTCCCTAGGACTGTCTCCAACCCAAGATGAGGCTCTGTGGGACACAGTGGGGTGGGGAAGGGAGGGAGGGAGAGAGGGAGTAGACACGTCCAAGCCCTGACCCTCACCTCCAGAGGCCTGGGAGATACAGCAGGGACTCTGAAGCTAGGCTACATGGCTCCAAATCCCAGGACTAAACTTCAGCAGCTACACAACTCTGGGCAAGGAAGTCTACCTCTCTAAGCCTCAGTTTCTTCACCTACTAAATGGGCATAATAGTCCTGATCTCAGGGATTGGCAGGATTAAATAAGATGATCCAAGCAAGGCTCTTAGCCCATAGTTGTAAAGAACCCAGCAAACAGGAGTCAGTAGACTGACTACTTCTCAGCCTAGTGACCCAGGACAAGCTGCTTGGCCTGAGCCTCAGTTCTGCCAACTGCAAATGGAACAGTGATATGGCTTGAGGTCATGAGCACTGGACACCAGTTCCCACACACAATAAGTGGTCGGCACACACAGATTCTATCCTCCTCCTCCATTCCCAGGGGGCCCCATGATTCCTGGCCACCCCAGCTCCTCTCCTTCACTGTCTCCCGTCTCTTAGCATCTACCATGTGCTGGGCCTGGCGGGGCGGGGAGGGGGTTGTTCTAGATATTATGCCATGGAATCTTCTAAACAACGCTTCAAGGGATAAACTCCCTTCCCAGCTCTGCAGTGGGCCTTCTGCCTTGTTGAATATAGATGTTCTATAAATACTTGAGGGATGAATGGATGCAAGAATGAATGTGATCAAAAAGTCAGATAATCACAAGCGTTGGCGAGGACGTGGGGAAATCGGAACCCTCACACACCACCAGTGGGAATGTAAAACAGCACAGCCGCTTTAGGAAAGAGGCTGGCAGTCTCTCAAAATGTTAAATGGAGTTTCCATATGACTCAGTAATTCTACTCCTGGGGTATATATTCAAGAAAAATGAAAATATATATCCACACACCTAGCATTATTCATAAGAAGCAAAAGGTTGAAACCACCCAAATATCCATTAGTTGATGAGTGAATAAAAGGTGGTATGTCCATACTATGGAATATTATTCAAAAAAAAAAAAAAACCTAATGCTGAGGCCAGGCGCGGTGGCTCACACCTGTAATCCTAGCACTTTGGGAGGCCAAGGTGGGTGGATCACCTGAGGTCAGGAGTTCGAGACCATCATTGGCAACACAGTGAAATCTCGTCTCTACTAAAAATACAAAATTAGCCGGGCGTGGTGGCACGTGCTATTTGGGAGGCTGAGGTAGGAGAATCGCTTGAACCCGGGAGGCTGAGGTTGCGGTGAGCCAAGATTGTGCCATTGCACTTCAGCCTGGGCAACGAGAGCAAAACTCAGTCTCAAAAATAAATAAATAAACTAATACTGATACTACGATGTGGATAAACCTTGAAACCGTTATGTTAAGTGAAAGAAGCTGATCACAAAAGACTATATATTATATTATCCCATTTATATGAAATGTCCGGGACAGGCAAATCCAGAGACAGAAGATAGGTGAGTGATTGCCTATGCCTGCAGGGGTCAGGGAGAAACAGGGAGTGACTGTTGATGGGTACAGCGTTTCTTTCTGGGGTGATAAAAATGTTCTAAAACTGGTGATGGTTTTACAACTATGTAAACGTACTAAAAACCACTGAATTAAACACTTTAGATGGCCAAGCTGTATGTGAGTTATATATCAATAAAGCTGTTGTTTCAAAAATAATAATGAATATGAGACTGAGGCTCAGAGAAGACAAGAAACTTGGCCAGGGTCACACAGCAGAGCCTGGGTCAAGTTCAGGTCCTCCAGAGAAGCCGTGTTCCTCTTCCTGACAGGACACTTGTCTTGGCCCTGCTCACCTCCTCTCCCATTTGAGCAACTTCTTACCAAGCCCCAGGTGAAGCCACCATAGCTGCCACCCCCGGACAGGCAAATGTTTACTCCGCAGACCACAAGTGGGAGAGGCCCAGCTCAGCAACTGCCTCTTCTATGCTATTCAAAAGCCACTTTGTGAGGTGGGGCCAGTGGAGGAGGACAGGCTCAGCCCAGAGTCTTGCCCTCACTCCAGGGAAGGGAGGCAACTCCAGACCCAGGCTGGCTGCTGTCTCCATCCCTCAACCTCAGCGTTCCAGCTGCAGCCCTCGGCGGTTCCGGATGCCCCCACCCCACCCTCTGACCATGTGGCTGCATGAGGGTATGTCCCCACCAGGGAAGGGACAGAGCCTGCCAGGGCCCCAGTGGTGAAACACGCCTGAATTTAAACTCAAGTCCACCTGCCCTCTGTCCCCGTGGCTGTCTATGGCAACCCTGAGGCCCTTCTCCCCGGCCCCACCTTTACCTGGCTCCCAAGCACCAGCCCCCACCCAGCACATCTGGCAGCTGCCAAGCCCCGGGCTGGTTTCCACTCTACTCCCTGGCAGAGGCCTGTCTGTCCTGGGCTAGGCCTGGACTGGACCTACCAGGCCTTTGTCTAGAAAGTCCTCGGTAAGCCCTCTCCCCAGCATCCCCACCCCTTGCCTGGGTGAACTCAGGTATGAAGCCTGAAACCCCTTAGGCCCCACCTTGAGCCTCGCCACCTTGGCTTCCCCCTTCTGGACTCAGATCCCTCAGCCATTAAGAAGGGAGGAGGCTTCACAGTGCCTTAGACTGCCAGGCAGGGACCACAGATATCCTGAGTGGGGAGGCCAAGAACTCTACAAGGACCCCTTGCCCCTCAGTCCCAGCAATGGGGTGCAGGGAGCCAAAGAAAACCAGAGTGCTCATGCCCCCTCCCCTGACATCCTTCTCCAGCCTCCTGCAGGTCCCCTGTACCCCGGGTGTCCTGCCAGCCCCTCCTCCACACAGTCACAGGCTCCTCCTCTCCCCACTGAGCTCAGACAGAGTCCAAACACCTGCTGGGGCTCAAGGACCGTGAGTGCCCTGTCCCCACTCATCCCTGGGCTGAGGCCTGCCCTCCACTCCTCATGTGTCACCTGAATGTAGCTTCCCTGACCCAAACTCTTTGAGGTCTCAGCTGACCCACCCTCTCCACCAGGAATCCCTCCCTGAGCCTCCCCCGGCAGGATCTGAAGCCCAGTGTGGCCCCCTCCCCTGGAGGGAGCTCCACCAGGGCAAGGCCAGTCCAAGAGCCAAGCTGGGCTGATGCCCAAAGGCCCTCTTTCCACCATTTATCATGGCCGTCCCCTTAGAGACAACACAGGACACACATCCCTCTAAATATGGAAAGGCAAAGAGAGGGAGGTGCTGAAGCTGGGGAAGGCACAGGTCGGGCACAATCTCTGTGCACCTCCACAGTGCCCCGGGTAATGTGGAACGTTCCTCCCTCCCACAGCGTGACAAAGACCATCTCACCTCTGTGCCATGGTCCACACCCACTCCACCCACCAGGAGCTGCCCCCAAACTCCCCCAACCATGTCCCATGACAGAACATTTGTGAAAAGCAGCACTACTGCTATCTGGGCAGGACGATTTTCTACCAGTGGCCCCGCCTTGAGCCTCGCTCAAGTGAGACTGTTCTGGACACTGAAGCCATTTAGCAGCCCGACCCCCACCTGGCCAGTGCCAGTTGCACTCCCACTACTGTGACAACCAAAAGTGTCCCCATGCATTTCCAAATGCCCCAGGAGCCAGCACCCTCAATGCCCAGCTCAGGTGTCTCCTCCTCATGGAGGCATCCCCATCCCACCCTTGTCCCAGGCGACCACCCCTCCTCCCTGCTCAGGGCCCCAACTTTGGCATCTCTTGGTTGGACAACATTTTCCCACTGAGTCAGACATGCTCTGACCAGAGAAACAGGATCCCCCCAGAAATGAGAATCCCTACAAGGCCTCAGCCCTGAAGACTCTGATCAGGGTTTCCCCAACCAGGGGATGAAATAAAGGGACCCACCTCTCCTGGCCTCTCTGACCCCAGCTGTCACTTTCCTCAGGGACACAGCCGCATTTCCTCTCCTGCCACTCCCTAGCCTGCCGGCATCCAGAGTTTGGTAAATTACACGTAACAATCTCCGAAGGAATCCAAGGTTGGTTTTTTGGTGGGGGGGCGTGGGGGAGTGGAGAAGTGTGCCTGGAGGTCAGGCAGAAAACAAAGCTCCAAGGCCCTACACACACACACACACACACACACTCTCTCTCTCTCTCTCTCTCTCTCTCTCTCTCTCTCTCTCTTACTCTCTCTCTCTCTCTCTCTGCTCTTGCCTTAATCACCTCTAACGAGGCCAGATGATCAGCTGCCCCTGTGGCCTGGGCTCCTAGACCCTGGGATTAAGAGTTGGGATTAAGGACAAACACATTCTGGTAGCTCAGAGCCCCAGCAGTGTGAATGTGTGTGTGTGTGTGTGTGTGTGTGGTAATGTGTGTGTGAGTGTGTGGGTGCACACAGGCATGCACCGCATATCCAAGCACATTCAGGGGTGTTTCTGGGTGTGTGTCTATATCTAGGTACATCCGAGTGTGTACACCTAGGGCTGTCTGGAGCGGCTTAGATGCCTGTGTGGGTCTGAGTGTATTCATGTGAGCATGGAGGGCTATATCTCTGAGTGGTACCTGTGCACATGGCAGAGCGTGTGTGTCCCTGTCTCTGTCTCTACATGTGTGCACAGGATAAGGGCATGTGCACAGGTCCGCGTTCCTTCATCTGTAAGCATGCATCTGAGCCTCCCAAGGTAGAGAGAGCGTCTCCCAACTTCCTTAATCCACAGTGTTGCAGGAAAGCCCCTGCAGCTGACACA
Source organism: Aotus nancymaae (assembly GCF_030222135.1). Classification (NCBI taxonomy): domain Eukaryota; kingdom Metazoa; phylum Chordata; class Mammalia; order Primates; family Aotidae; genus Aotus; species Aotus nancymaae. The sequence continues at coordinate 27,439,230 of NW_026988467.1, forward strand.
GAGGGAGGCACAGCAGCTGGGGGACTCCTGAGCCCCCTGGCAGAGGCTACAAACACCTTTTCCTACACAGACACTAGGGCCCCATGCATCAGCACAGACATACAGCAACACACCATCACACATGTTGCAAGCACACGCAAACCCCTAACCCAAGCCCAATTCCTAAACAGAAACACAGCCTTGGTTCCACGTGGAAAAAGGATTCCCTGGCCTCACCTGCAGCCCTGCAGCCCATCCCTCAAGATAGAGCTGAGCCCCTTCTGCATCTGAGATTGTGTCCCTACAAGCCCCCCAGCTCCCCAGCTCACATGAGAATAGGATCCAGCTAGGGCTCAGCTCCCAGAGGTCATGTGTTGGCTAGGACCCCAGGAGCTGTTCCTCCTCTCACTGCTGAGTGACCCTGAACAGCCACGCTTCATCTTTGGGTTCAGTCTCCTCATCCGAACAGCAAGGCCAGGGTCAATTGTTGGCTCTTTGCCCCCAAAGCTCTTGGAGGGACAGATGCAGGGAATTGTGAGTTCTGGGGCCAGGAGGGCAAGGAACTAAAGAAGAATCAAGAATCCCTCCAGCCTTGGCTCTAACTACCCTCTCAGTCCTCGGGATCCCTGTCCCCCAGGGGAACCCTCAGATCCTGGCCCTGGTGAGTCACAGCCAGGGAGATGGGAGGTTCCAACCACCCAGGGTGCATGACAAGGGCCTCTAAGGAAGCAGAGCAGTGGGAGGAAGCAAGTAAGAAGAGGAGGGTGGGAGCAGGGAAGGAGGGAGAGGGGCTGAGCACATGGATGAGGAGCTAGAGAGAAGGGAAGCTGGAGAGGGGAAAGTCTCCTCAAAACCAAGCCTGAGCCTCCAAGCCCACAGTCCGTCCACCCTCCAGAAAGACAGAGCCCAACAGATTCCAGTGCACCTTTTCCTGCCTGCACTTGCGGCTGGAAAGCCTGCATCCCCTCGTGCCCACCACTCCCTGCTGCCAGGCTCCACTTTCCTCTTCTTCCAGTCTGGGGGGGCGGTCACATGGGTTGGGGAGAAAGGACAAGGTGTGACAACAGGGGAGAACTAGAAATGAAACAGACTGAGGAGGTGTGAAAGCAGAGAAAAGAAACAAAGTTGCAATGTCAGAATTTGGGGAAATGTAACAAAGTACCCTATGTGAGGGTTAAGCAGGGAGATGATGTAATGGGGAATTAGCAGCTGCAACAACGTATCCAAGTGAGTGCTCCAAGGTGGTAACAATGTAACCCTGTGGGGAACCAGACATTGTTATGTGAAATAACAGAACTGGGCTCCGCAAGGAATCCTAACATGTAGAAGATGCACCTGGTAAGCTAGAGGAGGGAGGCAGGAGAGAGAAGGCTGAGGACTGGCTCACTGTGTTTGGGGGCTGGTAGGAGGGGTCATTAATGGATTCTCAGAGAAGAGGACATCTGTGCTGGGTTTTAGAGGATGAGTAGGAGTTCACTGAAGAATAAAGGAACGGTCCATAAAGAGGAAACAGCACATGGGTAGGCATGAAGAAAAAAGACAAGGGTATAATGGTGTGCTCTGTGCTCAGGATGTCTTGGCTGGTAGAAGTATGGGATGTACAGGCTGGGCGTAATGGCTTACCCGTGTAATCCCAGCACTTTGGGAGGCTGAGGTGGGTGGATCATTTGAGGCCAGGAGTTCGAGACCAGCCTGGCCAACATAGTAAAACTCCATCTATACTAAAACTCCAAAAAGATTAGCCAGGCATGGTGGCATGGACCTGTAGCTCCCAGCTACTCAGGAGGCTGAGCCAGGAGAATCACTTGAACCTGGATCACAGTGAACCAAGATCCTGCCACTGCACTCCAGCCTGGATGATAGAGTAAGACTCCATGTCAAAAAAAAAACAGAAGGGTGGGAAGGCAAAGGAATGAGGCTGAAGAAGCGCATTGAAGGCACTGACAGGAATTAATTTGGCATAGGAAATACTGGGCATAAAGGCAGCTGGGGTGGTCAAGAAAGGTTTCCCAGAAGAGGAGTGTGAGAGGAGCTGAGCCCGCATTCTGGACAGAGCAGAGACAAGTAAAGAAACATGGGGCCAGGCACAGAGAAACATGATTACAGGCTCATGCCTGTAATCCCAGCACTTTGGGAGGCCGAGGCGGGCGGATCATAAGGTCAGGAGTTTGAGACCAGCCTGACCAATATGGTGAAACCCGTCTCTACTAAAAATACAAAAATTAGCCAGGCGTGGTGGTGCACGCCTGTAATTCCAGCTACTCGGAGCTGAGGCAGGAGAATTGCTTGAACCCACGAGGTAGAGGTTGCAGTAAGCCAAGATCATGCCACAGCACTCCAGCTTGGGCAACAGAGCAAGACTCTGTCTCAAAAAAAAAAAAAAAAGAAAAGAAAAGAAACATAGTACGGGGATAGTGCCCTGTCCAGGAGTCAGGAGCCAGAGTTCTTAGTCCCAGCTTAGCCACCAAATGGCTGTGTTACTTTGGGGAAATCGTTGTACTTCAGAGCCTCAACTTCCCCAAATGTAATATAAGAAAGCTGAGTTACAGAAGATACTCATGATGACTCAAGATCAATGCTTTGGCCTCAGTGTCCCCTTTGGAACAATGAACAATTTGGACAAGAGTATTTTCAAGGGTCCTTCCAGCTGAAATTCTCTCCAGCTATCAGACCTTTCCCCAGCCTGGGTTAACCTCTGCCCATAGCCCCATATGGACAGAAAACATGCAGCAGAGAACAGACCCATGTGGAAGCCAGGAGCCCGAAGTCCTGGGTAAGGGCCTGCCCGACAACAGCCACATTAGTCCAGGTACCTAGCAAGGCCGGATTGGCCCTAAGTTCATCCTGGAGGGGTACCACACTTTCCAGTCTACAATGCACATGGCAGCATGAAGTGGTGCTTATGCACTAGATGGGACTCTGGGGTGGAGGGGCAGGCTGCTTGGGTTCAAATCCCAACTGGGCCACTTACTAGCTCTGTGACCTGGGACAAGTTATTTAACCTCCCTGCACCTTGATTTCCTCTTTCGTAAAATGAAGATTACAATGGTATCTCCCTCATGAGGCTAAGGATTAAGTGTTTATAGATGGGACATCTGGGAGAGTGTTTTGTGTGTGGCAGGCATTCAAGGGGCGGAACTCAATATTGTCACCTCCAAGCCCTGGCATCTCATGCTACCGCCTCAGGACAGCAGGGCAGGCCCTATTTTACAGACCAGCACCCTCTACCTGCAGGATGGCACCCAAATGCCTTGGTTTGGATTCAAAGCCCACCTTGTGAGCCAGTGAGGTCTTCCATGTGGAGGACCTGTGGGGTTCAAATATTCAGCCCCAGAACAGAGGCACAGGGCCAGACACCCAAGAGACACCCAGTGACTTTCTGTTAAATGCATGAAACAACGCTCTCATCAGAAAGGGCAGCCCCCTACAGCAGTGACCCCTGGCCACCAAGGGAGGTGTGTTCCCCTCTCCACATGTGGCCCTCCCTCCCCAGGTTGGGAAGTGCTGCATTTACCAGCACTTTAGCTCCCTGATATGCTGCAACCTTCCCCACTTCTGAGCCTTTGTCCATTCTAGTCCCCTTATCAGTGGGCTGCCATCTGCCATGGCCTGGTACAAAGGACACCTCCTCCATGCAGCCTTCCTAGTCTTCAGGGTCTAAATCAACTTCTCATTCCCTGACCTACTCCCTCACCGAACTGAGAGCTTCCTGAGGTCAGGGACCAAGCTGAGCCCCCTGGGGGTCCCTAGTGCTCAGCAGAGACCAGACACAGAGGGGCCATCAGCAAACAGTGGCCAAAGTAGCTGGCAGGTCAGAGGCACAGAGGAGATAAGGATCCAGGTACTGGACTCCCTGCCCTGCCCCCAGCTAGCCTGGAACTGATGATCACATCACAGGGGTCAGGGAGGGAGGCGGTGCTCAGCGTGATGGGTAAAGAGACGCCTCCTACCCTGGCCCAAGAGGAATCACAGATAAGCCACGTGAAGGGAGTAGGCCTCCCCTCCCCACACAGGCAGCCATCCTGCCTGCCCTTCCCCACCGGGCCAACCTAGGTCAGGCCCTGCCCTCTCTGGCCTCAGCTCTTTCTGACAGTTCCTCAAATCTGAATATTACAAGGGCCCCTGAGTCACCCCACTCACTCTTCCCATTTAACAGATGTGGAAGTAGAGGCCCAGAGAGGGAAAACGCTGCCCACTACCACTTGACAAGCTAGTGGCAGATTCACCTCTGAGACATCACCGCCTTGGGGAATGTATAATAATTAAAGGTCATCACCCAGCAGCAGGTTCGTTTTAACCAGCTGCAGCTCCCGGCACCACTCCTCACCACCACCTAACAGGTCAGGGATCACTGGCTCCATTTGACAGAAGAGGAGACAAAGGCTGAATCAAGAGTCACTTAGCCATATCCACCCACTTCTAATGGCAGAGCTGAGGCTCAGCCTGTCAGAGAGGAGGGGGAGGGCTTCCTCCCTGCTTCTCTTCAATTCCCTCCTTGAGATCTCACACTGGCACAAGCACCTGCCACCAATAAACCTGCCTGAAGCAAGGCACAGCCAGACAAGACACAGGACACACATGTGACACAACTGAACACTGACAGCGCCCGGCACAGGGCTTCCTATACAGCAGGTGCTTAGTCAATGTCTGCTGAGTGCAGGAACCCACACGTCCGCATGCTCACCCCAGCCTGCCTGATGCCCCTGAATGAGCATCTCTGTAAGCACCCAGGCTCCAGGCTCAGTCTTGCTAACCGCCTCACCGTGGCCACACTGCTCAACCTCTCGGGGCCTCTGTGTCCCCATCTGTAAAGTGGAGTCACAATGCCTGCCTCACAGGGCCATGGTGAGGATCCCCTGAGCTAGTACTTAGAACCACACCTAGCACATGGCATGTAGCCAGTAAGTACCGGCCGTCATCTTTGTCATCATCGTCCTCGTCATCATCTGTGCTTGTGTCCGTCTCCCTGACACAGGGAGCATCTTGAGGGCAAGAACCAGGTAAGACGCAGCTGCAGACACCCCCATAATGGCAGCCCAGCCTTGAGGAGGGGGCAGTGAGCAAGGGGTGGATGACAGAAGGTAAAGACTGACACGGGCACCTACACCCCAGCTGTGGGCCTGGACAGGGAATGGTGTATGGCTCTGTCAGGTAACAGTGCCCTTCCTCTGCTCCCAAAACAACAGTCCACCTCCCCCCAGCTCTCTGGGAGCCTTGCCTACTCAGGCCCTGCATCCCCTATGGAGCCCCCCCAAACCCAGCCCAGGGAGGGGGACAGGTCTAATGAGCTGCCCGCAGCCCCCTGGTGCCCGCAATCGAATTGGCAATCAGTTTGCTGCAATTAGATTTCCCAGATCCCGCTGGTGATTGATTCTAAATTACCCTCATTAAAGTCTGGGCTGACAGACAGGGATGGGGAAGGGCAGGATGGATGGGGGGGGTCCTAGCCGGCACTGCAGGGGGTACAGGAATCTCTAGGGGTGCCTGGGCCAACACTAACCCCAGGGTGCTGCAACACCGGACAGCAGCCTAGAAGCCCATGGCCCATCCAGCAAGATGAAGGCCCAAGTCAGTGTTGTCCCCAGTGCCACTCCCATCCCAGAAAACCCTGGCTCTTTAGGGGTTGTGATCACAAGATCAGATGGGGCTCCAGGGTAGGAGAAGGGGCAAATGAACACCAGGCTCCACCAGCTGTGTGTGCTTTGGCAGGTGGCTTAACATCTCTCAGCCTTCCTCTAAATAAGGGGAATGCCACCAGCCCTCCCCGCAAGAGAGGTGGGGAGGCTCAGTGAGACCATCTAAGGCTGGAGAGCCAGCCCCCATCCATGGGCAAGGCCCCAGGCTGTGGCTGGAGCAGCAGCTGTGGGATGTCAGGCTGTGGGGCTCGCCATCTCTCTAGGACTCTCCACCCCTGAGGTCCTGTGTAAACATCAACAGTCACCTACTTTGGGCCAGGGCCCGTGTGACAGACAGAACACACCCAGTCACCCTGTCCTGGGCTCAAGCTGCAAATAACAGGGCCTTTCTGGAGCTCCAGGACTGGAAGGGGCTGAAGAGTCATCATGCAGGATGGACTGCAGGCTCCCCAACAGCTCTGGAGAACCAGCGCCCCAGAAACCCAGCACCACGGACCCTGGAAAGTGCTTCCTCTAATCTAGCTTAAGTCCTGCTGGCTCCAGTTGGGAGTCCTGGCCTATGGTCTCCTTGTAAGGGTATCCCCACCCCCCAGGTTTCTCCTTCTGGCCATCCATGATCGTTCAAACTCAGTTTCCCACTCTCTCCAAAAGAAAACCCTACTCCACCCCCAAGCAGTAGTTCTTCAGTAAGACCCAGAGAGGGACAGGAAAAGAACAAAAACCAAGGCAGGTGAAAGGAAAAGCACATCTGCAGAGCAGCCCGCTCCTTGTTTACTTTAGTACTTCACTCTGTTTACTGTATTACTTTACATTACTAATTCTCAAGCAACTGTGAGGTCCCATCTAAAGAAAAGGAGACTGCAGGTTCAGAGAGGTTACGTGAACTCACCAAGGTCACACAGCAGGAATCTGACAAAGCCAGGATTTCAACCCTGAACCAGTTGGCCCCAGGATCTCTGCTCCTTCTATGACTTGAAGCTGCCCCCTCAGGCTTGGACACCCCAAAACAGACAAAGCACCAAGGCCAGGGGTGGGGAGAAGGCAGGCCTCAGCCAGCTGGGGCAATAGGGATTGTAGAACCCTCACCACCTGCTATAAAAGGCCAGCATAAGCGGTCCCTGTCCTCCACCCACAGCAGCCAGGTAAGAAAAGGGCCAGATCATTTGTTGGGGCCCCCGCCACCCCCACTGCCAGGCCCTCAGCCATGGCCACTCAGGCTCCCCCTGTAATCATAGCTTCCTGTTTGGTGCTGAGACTGGGCCTGGTCAGTCGGGGAGGGGAGTGGCTACCCCTCTGGCCATGGCGGAAGAGGGGACGGAAGTGAAGGCTACCCGGCCTCCTGGAATCTGGGGAGGCTGGGAGCCAAGGCAAGTGCGGGGGTGTGATGCGGTCAACAAATATTTACCAAGATCCAGCCCGATGTTCCCAGGATGTGATGTTATGGAGCACAGAGGCCTGGAGGGGCCAGTGAGACGGGTCAGGCAGTCCAAGCTAGACCCTGCTCTCTGCTGGGACAAGGGTTCAGGGGGATGAAGGGAGCAAGGGCCTGGGCTCTGGGCAGCTCCTGGCTCTGGCCACCCTACCCCTTGAGACACAAAATCACAGGGCTCCAAGCAGCTGGGCTGGAGCCCAGAGCCACAGTCCCTCAGTCCCGCCCAGATGTGGTGGTGGCAGTGCCTTGGCACTCAGACCTCAGACCGAAGGCCTGCCCACCGCAGCCCCTGGTGCCTCCCAGCCCATGGGCACACGCCTTGCATGCAGCAGGACTCTGTCAGCCTCACTGTCTCCAACCCACCTACACGGAAAAGGACACGAGCCCCCACCTCTGCTCCAAAGCTCACAGTCCTGGCTTCCTTCGTTCCTTTTTATTCCCTCATTCATTCACTCCTTTGAACCATTCAATCAAGCGTGCACCAAGCACAGAGTGGTCCCTGGGGGTTCAGTGAGAAAACAAGGCAGTCACAAGCCTGCCCAGGAAGCTCAAGGTCTATCAAGAAAGCACTGACACTACTGACAGCCGGGAGACCCCCACCAAGTCACACCCCATCTCTAAGCCTCAATTACTGTTAGGCCAGAGAGAATCTTAGCTGCAGCGGGACCAGTGCTCAGAGAAAGGGCAGCAAGAATACGGGTTTGGCCCCCATACACTATTTTTTTTTTCTTTTTGAGACGGAGTCTTGCTCTGTCACCCAGGCTGGAGTGCAGTGGCGCAATCTTGGCTCACTGCAACCTCCGCCTCCCAGGTTCAAGCAATTCCCTGCTTCAGCCTCCTGAGTAGCTGGGATTACAGGCACCCACCACCATGCCCGGCTAATTTTTGTATTTTTAGTAGAGGCGGGGTTTCACCATCTTGGCCAGGCTGGTCTTGAACTCCTGACCTAGTGATCCACCCACCTCAGCCTCCCAAATGCTGGAATTACAGGCGTGAGCCACCGCACCAGGCTGGCCTCCTCACACTTTCTACAGGTCAGAGGGGATTAAAGGCAGGCCTGGTCACCTCTGCAGAGTGAGCCCCCAACACTGGGGACATCTGGTGCACATCAGGGCTTATGGTGGCTTTTTAGACCCCTCTCATCCTGAGATTCCAATTATTCCCCCTCTCCTGTGCCCTGACCACCAGACCCACACATCAGCCCGCTTCTGCACACACATGCACGTGCACACACACAAACATGCACACACAATCTCGTTGACAGCCCTTCACAGTTTATAAAGCTCTCTCCCCACCCTGTACACCCTTAGTAGCCCTCAGAGTAGCTGCTTTTACAGACTACAGAGCCTTGGGAAGCAGTAGAGGAGGAAGAGCCCTGGCCAATCCCTCCCACGGGGTGAGGCAGCATCGCCAACCTCCAGGGCTGTGGGAGAATTAAGTGAGAAAAGATATGGGACCCCAAACACAAAGGCAGGCACTTACTAAGCAGTAGCTAATGCAGACATGATCTGGGGGGCAGGGAGGCCCCAGAGAGGTGAAGTTGCTTGCCTAAGATCAGCAAGAGGGGTAGATTTTAGACCACAGCCAGGTCCTACTAGCCCATGAGGCCCTAGCTCAAACCAGCTCTGCCACTTCTGGCTGTGTGACTTTGAGCAAGTCACTGAGGCCTCTCTGTGCCTCAGTTTTCTCATCTGTAAAATGGGGGTTCTGGCAGGGCGCTGTAGCTCACGACTGTAATCCCAGCACTTTGGAGGGCCAAGGTGGCCGGATCACCTGAGGTCAGGAGTTCAAGACCAGCCTGGGCAACATGGTGAAATCCCATCTCTACTAAAAATACAAAAATGAGGCGGGCCTGGTGTCATGTGCCTGTAATCCCAGTTACTTGTGAGGCTGAGGCAGAAGAATCGCTTGAACTCAGGAAGCAGACATTGCAATAAGCCAAGATCACACCACCACACTCCAGCCTAGGCAAGAGAGTGAGACTCTGTCTCTAAATAAATAAATAAAATAAAATGGGGGTTCTAATAATTCCCACATCAAAAGATTATCATAAGGATGAAATAAGCCAATACATGTAAAGTGCTTGGTGGACAGGCCTCTCTGGAAATGTGACCTCTCTCTCCCCCTTGGGATAAGCCCCGCTCACTCTCCCCACCACTGCCACCACTCCGGCTGCCCAGGACTCCCCAGGGCCTCTATGCCCCATTCTATGAGGTGGGAGGAGCCACTGGGTTTCAAAAGGCCATTTTTTTGTTTTTCGTTTGTTGTTTTCTTTCACTTTTTTCTCCAGCACAGTTCACTTCACACCAACCCCCTACAACGAACTCACAGCTGGAGGCACTGTGCTCACTCCTCCACAGAGAGCAGCAGGCTTCAGGTTCAAGCCCTAACCATGCCATGAGGATAGTGTCACACTCCCCCACCACCACCAAGTAATGGTTCTAAAAGCCAAGTATTTGCCGCCAGTTGACAGGTAAGAAAGCTGAGGGTTAGGGCAGGCTATAGCCTGCTAGTGTCATGTGACGATCATTTTCATTGCTTAGCTCAAAACCCTCCTCCTCCAGGAAGCCTTCCCTGACCCCATCCATGCTCACCCCTAGAAAGGTTCCATCTCCTGAGAGCTTACTATGTAGCAGGTGTGCTCGGCCTACTAAAGCAGCTCTTCCGAATCACAACATTCCTGTGAGGCTGACACTGTGACTGTCCCCATTTTACAGACAAGGACTTTGAGACAGAGAGAAATCACACAGAAATCACACAGTAGGTGCCTGTCCCCAGAGGCCCTGCTACCTTGGAGCTAACAGGCAACATACACCTTTGGAGTCCCTGTGTCTGTCCCCCAGATGCTGGAAGGAGAGATGGTTCACCCGAGAGCCTGGCCCAGAACAGCCCAGAGGCCCCCAACTTTCCATGTTTTGGTGAGGACACTCTCATCCTGGCAACCCAAGGCTCATGGTCACCCAGGGGAGCCTGGAGGGAAGAAAAGCAGGGATGACTGAAACAGGGTGGGGAGGGAGCAGGAACCACTGGGCCTGGGGCTGGGACTTCAAAAGGATTCCCTACTAATCCCCCCACCCCCTCCACACACACATACCCCTCCCACCCTCCCAAACACAGTACAGCAACTTTGTAAAAGAACAAGAAACCCACATCTATTGGGTACTCAGTAGGTACCAGCTACAGCCTACTGAGCAGGTTTCCAAACACAGCCCTTCCCATTCTCTCATTCTCTCCATTTTAAAGAGGTAGAAACTAAGGCACAGAAAGGTTTGGTAACTTTCACAAGGTCACACAGCCATGAAGTAGTGGTCTCCCATCACTGGGAGTATTCTAATAAGACTAACATCTAAGATTCCTTCCAGCCCTGGACTTTTAAAAGAACATGTTTCAAAAGCTAAAATTTCTAGGATCCTCACACTCCAAAACTTTCTGAGTGGTAACTTAAGTACAGTAGCTGAGATGGCCTTAAAGGCAGCTGTCCCTCAGAGTCCTGGTCACTTGGTCTGTCAGAAGAGGGACTCCTCAAAGGAGATGCCAGGAGACACCCACACACACACCCCACAATTCACCATCTGCAGTGTGAATGAGGCCTGCCATCCCTGCTATCCTCATACTAAAAGACACGAAGACACACACACACACAGAGACTGACAGGCAATCCAAGGGTCATCATGTCCCTGCCCTGCCCTGCCCTGAGCCAGCCACCGCTCATCTACCAAGGCCACCCCAGAGCCTCCCTGGCTGGGTGTCTTCTGATCTAACCTCAGTCCCTCCTGCTGCAGGCACTGCCCTCTACCTCTCCTGCGAACTCAGCAACCAGGTACCACCCATTAACCCTTTTACTCCCAAGCCAGATGAGGACAGGCAAGATGACGACCCCTCCTTGACAGCCTGACCCCTGGGAAGATGTGAGGCCTGGAGGACAGTCTACTCCCCATCACCTCACCAGGAGCCCCAATTCCTGCCCTTCCCCAGGCCCCGCCCACTATCTCTGCCTCCAAGCCCATACTCTGGGGTTCTGCTTGATCTGCCACTCAACACTGGGTCTGAGCCACACCTCTCAGATTCAGGGCACCTGCCTTGAGAGGCCCTACTGTGCATGAGGCTATTAAACGCTCCCACTATGTCTTTCTACAACCTCGTGGCGCATGAATTATTAGCCTTATTCAGCAAGGGAAGTGGCCTGCCCTGTGCTCCACCTGGCCTCCAGATCTGAAGCCTTCTGTCCTGAGCCCTTTCATTCATGTGCACACCACGTGACCATGGAGCTCCTTCACAGGACACTCGTCAGTCACCTCATTGAATTTTCACCCTCTGAGGAAGGTGTCATTAGCCCCACTTCACAGAGGGACAACCAAGGGTCAGAGAAATAAGATGACCTGCCCAAATCATGCCATGAATCGGTGGGGGTAGCAGGATTGGAACCCAGGTTTGTGTGATTCCCAAGCCTTTGATTTTAAGATATCTGGCTGAGAAGGCGACCCCAGTTGCTAGGGTGCACTGGGTCTCTATCCCTCCCAGAGACCTCTTCCTCTCACCCCATTTGGGGGAGAGCTGGGAATGAGACATCCTGGCCAGCAGGCACTTCACACAGGTGGGCACTCAATACTTCCCCTCCCTCCAGCTGACAGCCCCTAGATGGGGAAGGCTGAGGAGGGGCCTGTCCATCCAAGAAGCAGGCTTGGAGCCCCTGCCTGTCCTCCTCCTGTCTTAGTGACTGGCCCAGTGAGGCCAGAAGAGGGAAGGAACTTGCAGAGGCCAGCTGGGCACCCAGGGTTGCTTGAGAGGCCTGGGGGGGGATTCAGGACGGCGTAGCTCCTGGAACCAACCAGGGAGGCTGGATCTAGAAATCCCCAGCCCGCCTGAGCCAGGATCTGGACACACACCAACAAGAACTCACTTGGGACCTGGGTCCCTCAAAGGAGGATGAGCTCCTTCCTTCCTCTGCCCTCCCTGATGGAGCTGGGACCAAGCAGCTGCTGCAGTCACTCAAAGGTCCACTCTAGGGTCACCTCATGCACACCCTCTCCTCCACCTGCACACTCTTGGTCCCCCTCAGGGGTCCTTGTCCCATGTCCAGGGTCACTCAAGCACCTGCATGCACATGCTGGTGTGTGCACTCACACACTCACACTCCCATGGGTCCAAGCACACGCCCACCACAGAGGTCTCTCGCGCACACACACACTCACCCACTGCAGGCACACATGGCCATGGCCAACAGTGGCCCAGCCGGACACAGGCACACATCATGCACAATGGGTCACCCTCCCACGACCACCAACGGGAGGGCACGCTGGCACCCACCCATGTGGCAGACACATCCTCCACCTGCACACGCCCCACATGTCCCCGCACCCCTCACTGAGGTGGCCACACACGCCCACACACAGGGTCACCCTCACTCCCCCCTCAGGTCACCTTCACCAAGTCACCCTCCGCCTCCACCTCCCCCTCCCAGCCGGGCCGGCTGCCGCGACCCTGGGAAGAACTAAATGCACACCCTCCCCTCGGAGGGGGAACCGACCCGATTCCCAAAAAGTGGCCGCGGTCTGGGCACACCCACGAGGCAGGAGCCAGGCACATTTCCACCCCAAGACACACCCAGGCGGGACGGCGACCCCCAGCCCTCCGCCGGGCCCTTCCCGCGCCTCCCAGGCCAGCGCAGGGGTCCCCGCTCCTTTCCCGGGGAGGCAGTTCCCGGAGCCACTGGGGGATGGGGAAGAGGGACCCGCGCTCGGGTTCCCGCCCGGGATTACCGCTGGGGAGGGGTCCCAAAAGGAAGGAGAGATGAGCCCCCCGAAGATGACCGGCGGCGGGGGCGGCCTGTCCCCGCGGATGCCAGCTAGCAGGGAACTCCGGGGGGTCAGGGAGCGGAGAGGGGCGCTCAGGGGAGGGGCGAGGGGCGGCGGGGACCGCAGCCCGGGGTAGGCAGCCCGGGGGGCAGGGAGCGGGGTCCCGGGGCGGGGGTCGCGGGCGGGGACCGGGGGGCCGTGGCGGGGGTCCGGGCGCGTGTCACTCACCCCCGCGGCGTGCCCCGCCAGCAGCAGCAGCAGCAGCGGTGGCAGGAGCAGCCCGCGGGCCCCGGGCCCGGCCGCGGCCCCGGCCCCGGCGCCGGCCCCGTGGGCGGCCCCGACGCGGTGCGGCGGCCCCGGCTTCATGGCGGCGTCGCGGGCGGCGGGCAGGCGCCTTTGTTCCCGAGGCGCGGCGCGCGGGGCGGCTGCTCGGCGGCGGGCGGCGCGGCCCGGCGGCTGGACCGACGCGCTCTCGGCTCGCGGGCTCCCGGCTCGGCCGCCCGGCTCCGCCTCGCAGCTCCGCGCCCACAGCGGCCGCGCCCGCAGGAAGCGTGCGCCGCCGCCGCCGCCGCCGCCGGGCCGCCCCCAGCGCGGGCGGAGCGGGAGGAGGGGCCGGGGCGGGGCGGGCCAGTGCGCCCCCCGCGGGCTCCGCGCCCTCCCGCCCCAGGCCCGGTCCCCGCCTCCGCCCGGAGGGAGCCGCCCAACCGCCGAGTGGGCACCGGCCTCGCCGAGCCCGGGGCTGGAGGGCGCGGAGCCGGCAGGACGCACCTCGGCGGCCGCCGTGGTGGGGGGAAGGGAAGGGTCCCGCGTGGGGTTCCAGGGCCCGGGCCTGGCTCCCTCGAGGCTCCGAGCGGAGGGCTGGCAGGGGCGTTTTCATTGACAGTCTGCCCCGTGGGGCTCCACGCACGTGTCTCTTCCTGGACTCCCATTGCCACATTCACACACTCAGCCAGTCCACCCAGTGGGCCAGAGGTCATCCAAGACCACGGGCTTTCACGTCTCCAAGACACCCAGGGGCTGTGTGAACTCAGATCAGGCCCGGCCCTCTCTGGGCCTCAGTCTCCCCAGGGCACCATAGGGGTGTTCACTTCTGGGCCCTGTCACTGGGATCTGCAGAGGAAAAGCTGCGGCAGACCTGAACGCCAAATGCTTCCTCGCCATCTGTGCGCCTCCAGCAAGGCCCCCGGTTCTCTGAGATTCAGATCCCCCATGGTAGAGTGGGACCACACTCTCCAGTGCAGGGTGGTGAAAAAAGTATGTCTCTGAGTGGCGGTCTCTACCGCTGCTGGTCTTTCGACCCTGTGCAGTCACAGTGCCTTTTCTCGCTTTGCCTTCATCCCCAGCGGCACACCCCACGCTGTACTTACTTACCCGTCTCCAATGGCACGTGAGCCCCAGTGGGGGCAGGGGTTTGTGTCTGTCTTGTTCACTGCTATGTCCCCAGCACCAGCACAGGGCTTGGCATGCCGTCAATGCTCAATTCAACTTTGATTGAGCATTAATCATTGATGTGTTTCCCACTTACTGGGGCCCACCCCCATCCAAGTGTTTTGGGGGAAGATGGTGGAGAGTCAAACATTTCTTGAACCCTGACCCTATGCCAGGGGCCCAACGCTTTCATGTGTTATCTCGATTCTCAGGAACCCCATCAGGTCCATGCTGTCAATATCTCCACTGCTTAGATGGGGAAGCTGAGAGCCAGGGAGAAGAGGTTGTTTGCTCATAACAGCTGGCTGGATGTCTCTACCATCACCCACTGTCCTCTCTGGCCCCTGTGTCCCAGCACCCAGCTTAGGGCCTGCCATGAGGAAACAGGAATGGAATTGAGTTGAAACTGTAACAATTCCCTCGAGGAAAGGGGAACCAAAACCAGGCTGAATAGAGGGGCAGGCCTGGGGGAAGAGGCTCTGGGGGACTAGCCATGGGTTTTCGGTGTTGAGGGGAACTGAACTTGTCCTGCAGGGCCCTTGGGAGGAGGACCAGAAGACAAAGGTCAACTCAACATAAAGTAGAGATGAATTAGAAGGGACTCCCCGTAAGGGAGGGAGAGCCCCGTCCCTACAGGGTATGTAAGGCCAGCTCACCACCCTTCGACAGGAATCCTAGAGAGGGAAGACAGGGAGACTTTCCAACTAGGAATTCTGAGGTCCCAGCCTCTGAAAATTCAATTCCCAATTTTCTTGGAATTCTGACTGGCACCGTGGGAGAGAGGGTGATGGGGTGCAGTAGGTGGGAAGCTGGTTTCTGTTGTGGTAGCACAGCTTGGAACTGAAGAGCTCTGGCTCTGGGTCAGGCAGGTGCTGGGTTCAATCCCAGTTCTGCCAGTTATGAGCTGTATTGTGTTGGATGTGTGACTTAACATCTCTGAGCCTCAGTTTCTCAACGGTACTATAGAGATAATGACCACACAGAGTTCATTCATTCATTCATTTAGCAAATATAAATTGAGTGCCTGCTGTGTGCCAGGCCAGGTGCCAGGTTGTGAGGATTACATGAGCTCTTCCTTGCCATGGCAGTGGAGTTTGACAAAGGTGGCTAGGATGAAGCTTATAAAGTAGGGATAACATCATCTTTTGGAGGGGCCGAGCAGACCCCAGGAACAGACCGGTCCTGAGGAGCTCCCAAAGGGTCGGCAGGGTTAGAGTGGGGATTGAGAGGAGCCAGATGTCAGCTGGCCACAGACAGCAGTAGCAGTTCTAAAGAAGTAGTGAGTACCCTGTCTTGAGAGATATTCAAGGATCAGAGAACTATCTAGCAGGGAGACCATTAGGAGATTTCCATGAGTAAGGTGGGCAGTGAGCATGGCCCATCTTCAGAGGTTCCTGACAGTTCTGAAACTTCTGGAAGCAGCAACCCCACTTCCCTGACATCCTGAGGAGGAGGTAGGGGGCGGGGCAGTGGAGATTCTTTGGCCTGGATAGGCCAGGAGCGCCACCTGCTGCTCTTCAAAGACACTGGTCACAGCCAGAACTGAGACAGGTCTGGGCCCCTGAAGGTCCTTCTCATCTTGCTCCCTCCATCCCGGGTCTTCCTGGGGTTCACCAATGCACACATTTGCCTGCCCTCAAGCACATGGGCATCTGCACAGTCACCCTCCCCAGGCCTCCTTGTGCATTGGAGCCACATCCTCACATAGTCAGGGTCTCCCTTCACAGCACCATAACCTCACCCACAGGCACCCACTTCTGGCCCCTCCTGGCACAACACTCACAGCCCCCTCTGGCCTTTAGAATACACACTGCCTCCTCTGGGAAGTCTTCCTGTTGTCCTCGGTTTGATCAGGCCTGGTCATGTCCTGCTGGCACCCTGATCACACTCATCCTGCACTCCTCACCCTGCTTTCAGTCTCTACTATCTGTCTTGTTCAAAAGTGGGAGCATTCAATGTCCCAAATGAGCAGTAGCCATAGAAGAGCCCAAGTGGAGCTGATTATGAGCCAGGTACTGACTGCTCTACAAAATGCACATTGATATTACCCCCATTTCCAGATGAAAATCCAACACACAGAGAAGAGAGGAGACACGGCAGGGCGCCACAGCTGACCACGAGAGCCGCGATCCTGACCCAGGCCAACAGCTACACTGCAATGCCAGGTTCAGAGGTGCATTGTGAGGTGTGTGATGAATGAATTAAGGAGTCACTGCAAGGATTCAGAGTTACACACCAACATGCACACATACTCGGATGCAGTCTGGCCCCTGGGTAACCCCACAAGGCATGCCTAGTGGCTGCACCTCAAACTTCCATCTCACCCCCACCCCAGTCAGAGCCTTCTCTGCCCTCGACAGGGTCTCCTAGCTCTAACCAAGCATCTGAGTGGAACTCAGAGATGCTCTGATGAGCCTGAGATGCCTTATTCCGAGTGGCACCCCGGCCTGGCACAGAGTGGGTGTTCAGTTGCTGTCACCTGACTCTACCTGTCCCCCAGGGCATTGGCGAAGCCAACCAGCCCTCTGGACCCCAGCGATCCCATGGCATCCTAAGAGCCAAGATTGATGGAGGCCTTACTACCTGCCAGGCATTGTTCTGAGCACTTGCCAAGCACACCCTCATTTACTCCTCCCCACAAGCCTATAATTTGGGCACAAAAAGGAAACTCGCCTCCCAGGGCTGCTACAGTGAGGACAAAATGAGCTGCCAGCACTGGCGTCTGGCACACAGCGAGCCCCGTCCGTGTGCGTGCTCTCTACCTCATCCCATTTTATAGTTGGGGAATCTGGGGCTCACAGAAGTTCAGTAACTTGTCCCAGGTCACACCCCAGGAAGTGAGTAGCCAGGATTTGAACCAGGCATGTGATGACAGAGCCCTGGGTTTTCGCCCTGTGCTGTGCTGTCCCCCACGGGCAGAGGGGACTTTGTGATCCTTACCAGACCTCCCAAACACAAGTGCTTTCTCATCTCAAGGCAATCGCAGGGCTTGCAAAACAAGTCCCCGCCTCCCCTCGCCACCCCCATCTCCATCCTGCTCCCCCGCGTCCCAACCATCTCCCATCACAACTTCCAGTCTTGCCCAAGAGTCAGGATGGAGGCCACAGCCCAGGCTTGCTTCTGAGAAAATCCAAGTGACAGCAGTCCTGGAGGTCAGTGACCCCCCAAAACTCAGGAACCAAAACTGACAAGAGGGTTCCAGATCAGGAGGACTCCAAAGTCCTCCTAGGGGAACTTGGGGAGATTCGGAGGCCACCTGCTGCCCCAGTGAGTAGACATCTCACTGAGGAAGGATCTGCAAGGCCTGTGGTGGGGTCAGGGTGACCGGTGAGAAGGCTTGGGCTTCCCACCTAGGGGGCCTCCACCGTGGGGATCCTCCTGCCTGCCCAAGGGACCTGGCCTCTGTAAGGGTCTCACAGAGCCACACCCCTGCCCTTGGTACTGAGCTGGGCCGGGCCAGCCTTCCCTAACCTCCCAGTGTGCTGCGAAAGTCTTTGTAGGATGAGAGGGTGGTACCCAGGACACATGGCTGCCAGGCACAGGGTAGGATTTGAACTCAGACCTCTCCTAGGTCTGCGAGCTGAGGGTTTGCAAACTGTCCAAAGTATTCCTGAGAGGTCCCTCAGGGCTGGTGTGCGAGGAGGGGGAGTAATCAGATTCTTTTTGAGCTCAGTGGACTGTAGGCCACAGAGCAAGGCCTGGGGTGGCCTTGTAGGAGGGAAGAGGCTGCGTAGACCTCAGCAGGGCCTGCAGCTAAAGAAGCCCCAGACCGGCAGTAGGGGAGAGGAGATGCTTGACAGGAGAGGAGGGCTCTGGGACCCCAAGCTGGGTAGGGGTGGAAACAAGATGGGTCCCACCTCCGTGGGGTGTGAAGCTTATACACTTTGAAGGGATCTGGAGTACACAGTTGGGAAGAAGGCTTTGGAAAGGGGCTAGGCAAGTGAGGGGCCCTGAAGCATCAGCTTTATTCATTTTACAGCAAATGTGCCTCTGAATGGCAGCCCAGCACCTGCCGCCCCACCGCCCCACCAACCCATCAGATGCCATCGCCTGAGTCCAGCAAAGTCAGAGGTGGACTGGGCTGGGCAGTGCCACCTCTGATTACTCCTGTAATCCCAGCACTTTGGGAGGCTGAGGAGGGCAGATCACTTGAATGCAGGGCTTCAAGACCAGACTAGGCAACATGGCAAAACCCCATCTCCACAAAAAAAAAATATAAAACCCTAGCTGACTATGGTGGTGGGCACCTGTGGTCTCTGCTACTCAGGAGGCTGAGACACGAGAACACTTGAACCTGGGAGGCAGAGGCTTCAGTGAGCCGAGATCATGCCACTGCACTCCAGCCTAGGCAACAGAGCAAGATTTTGTCCCACAAAAACAAAGAAAAAAACAGAGGGAGTCTGGTCAGAGAGGACCTACCTCCTCTCGGAGAGAATCTAGAAAGACTTCATGGTGGTGGTGGTGACATCTCCCCTGGGCCATGCAGGCAGGCCTTGGAGAATTGGGTGCTCTGAAGTGGTCCTGCAGTGGCTGAGCCCCACTCGGCAGGAGAGGTTCCAAGCTCCTGAGCTCCAGCTTGATGCTTCAACCTGACATCGTGCATGGATGAGGCTGAGAACATTCTGGAAGCTTCTTCCCTCTGATCTAGAATGGACAGAGCAGGCAGGGCCTACTTTAACTGCCCATTTCACAGAGGAGAAAATTGAGGCCTGAAAAGGAAATGTGACTAACCCCAAGGTCACACAGTCAGCCTGTGGCAGAACTGGGACTAGAACCCAGGTCGCTTCACTCCTTGTCCTGGGGGCTTTCTCTCTTCCACTCCTTTCTCCTGGACCAGTTTCTCTGTTGTTTACAAAGCTCTTAGGATAAGCCCCCCTCCCCCACCAAGATCTTCATTCAGACCCACAGCCTGTCCCACTCTGGCCATCAAAGGTCACAGGACTAGGAAATGACCATTGGCAGAGCCCAGGCCCAGGAGCTATGCTCACACACCTGCCCTCTTCTGTGTGCAGGGACAGGGAAGCTGGATGAGGACAGAGGAGGGGAGGAGTGAGAGGGGAGGACGGGAGGAGGGCACTGCCCCAGAAGCCGTTCCAGGAACACACCCCCGTGCCTGGGAATAAACTGCTCATTTGGAATCATTTTCCTGGAATCAAAAATAAGCCTCCCTAAAAATACATTTTCTTTCTCACCTCACCCTGAGGCTAGAGCAGCTCAGCTGCCTCTAGGAGGTGGGGCAGGGGGAGAATGGGAGTGACCAGGGCCTGTAGGGGGAGATCCCCCTTCCCCAGGGCTGTGGAACCTGACCACTGGGTCACCCTCTCTGAGCACAGCTGTCATTGGGATATGTAATACGTCATGTTTGTGTGTGTGTTTGGTTTTTTGGATTTTCGAGACTGCTGGACCCACATTCAAACTTCAACCTAGAGTTATCGAGACCCAGCGAGGGCTGGGCACAGATCTGGACACCGAGGGACCTCCCACCAAGGGTGGGAGACAGGCAACAGGCAAGCAACTGCACCCAGGGTGCACCCCAGCGCTGCCCTCGCCTCCTGCGTGTCCCTGAGCGGATGCTCCCCCCGCCCCCCCGCCCCTGGCCTCAGTCTCCTCATCTGTAAAGGGATCAGATCCTGGCAGCCACACTGAATTCCCTGCGGACAGCCCTGCTGCTGGCCATGGCGGAGGGGAAAAGCAGCTGCCCTGGCAGCACCGGCTCCAAAGAGAGGCCTGGGGCACTCCGGGCTCAAATGCTGGGTCTGCCCCTTCTAGCCCGGTGGCCAGGGCCAGTTTCCTCCCATGAAAGTTAGGGTCAGTGGCAGCTCTCGGGGCTGGAGGAAAGTAAAGAAGGCGACACAGGACAGCACCCAGCACTGGGGCCCACGGTCACACGCAGCAGACCACTGTGCTTTTGTTATTGTTGTTTTTAGAGACAGGGCTTCCCTGTGTTGTCCAGGCTGAAGTGCAGTGGCACAATCACAGCTCACTGCAGCCTCTGTCTCCTGGGTTCAAGAGATCCTCGTGCCCCAGTCTCTTGAGTAGCTGGAACCCCAGACCACTATTTTTAAGTCATTCTTTGTCTGGTTCACCCCAGGCCTGAGGTGGAAGAGTGGGGATACCCCACCTACTCCCCACTGGAAGTGAGAGAGTCTCAGGTTCCATGGGGAGGGGGCAAGTGGCTACCAGGACCCTGGAACAGGTCAGCTCAGCCCCTGAGAGTCGCTGGTCCAGCCCTGTCCAAGGACATGTTTCCACCCTGGGGTCTGGGAGCACCAGGAAGTGTAATCCAGTTACACACTTTTAGTTATTTTTAAATGTGTGATTAAATTATTATTGACTAGGCAGGGTGCAGTGGCTCACGTCTGTAATCCCAGCACTTTGGGAGGCTAAGGTGGGCAGATCACTTGAGGCTGGGAGTTCAAGACCAGCCTGGCCAACACGGTGAAACTGTCTCTACTAAAAATGCCAAAATTAGCCAGAGGTGGTGATGTGTGCTCGTAATCCCAACTACTCCGGGGGCGCTGAGGCAGGAGAATAGCTGGAACCTGGGAGGTGGAGGTTGCAGTGAGCCAAGATTGTACCACTGCACTCCAGCCTGGGCAAGAGAGTTAGAAAAAAAGTTATGCTTGACAATCGTCAGCCTGTTGTACCATCAAATGCTGGGTCTGATCCTTCTTTCTTTTTTGTTGTAACCATTAGCTGTCATCCCCCCCACACCTCCTCACTGGCCTTCCAGCATCTGGTGACCATCCTTCCACTCTCTATCTCCGTGAGTTCAATTGTTTTGCTGATTAGATCCCACAGATAAGTTTAAAGAGCTTCTTTGAGTGAAAAGCACTTCATGAACTGGGAAACACCAAACCAGAAGAGGTTTAATGGTCCCGTGACAAATCATCAGAGGCAACTATATATGGGATGAGCGCAGAAGTAAAATCAAGTGTTTGATTGGTTGCAATTATAGTTGTTTATTTGCTCTACCCATTAGAAAGTCCCCTGTTACGTAATTATAAATTTGTGGACTACTTCTGATTGGTTAAGCTTAAGTTCTGTTTTTCTTTAATAGAGGCATTTATAAGAAATAGCTCAAGTTTTGCTTATGTTTGCAAATCAAGCAAGGTTGAGGTCATGTATGAGGCCTAACTGGTTTTGTCTGCTCTAGGGTTCTTCAGGCCTGGTCTCCATTTTAATTTAACAAGTTAAAGTGTTATAGGGCCAGG
This sequence comes from Aotus nancymaae, assembly GCF_030222135.1. Taxonomy (NCBI): domain Eukaryota; kingdom Metazoa; phylum Chordata; class Mammalia; order Primates; family Aotidae; genus Aotus; species Aotus nancymaae. Next base: position 27,460,714 of record NW_026988467.1, read on the forward strand.
TGTGGTGGCTCATGCCTGTAATCCCAGCACTTCAGGAGGCTGAGACGGGCAGATCACCTGAGGTCAGGAGTTCAAGACCAGCCTGGTCAACATGGTGTACCCCATCTCTACTAAAAATACAAAAATTAGCCGGGCAAGATGGCACACACTTGTAGTCCCATCTACTCAGGAGGCTGAGGCAGGAAAATCACTTGAACCTGGGAGGCAGGAGTTGCAGTGAGCCAAGATCGTGCCACTGCACTCCAGCATGGGCGACAGAGGAGATTCCACCTTAAAAAATAAATCAAATAAAGTGTTACAGGACTATGAGTCCTGTGCCCACTACACAGTAACAGACCCCATTACATGCAGATAATAGGGTTTGCAGAAGCAGAAAGAGTACTGATCGCAGGGCGCCAAGCAAGGAGATCCTCAAACCATCCCTCTGTGGAGTTCTGGGCTGGGATTTCTAAGGGGCTTGTTGAGGGTGAGGGGCTAGAAAATCTGGGTCATTGATGGGTTGGGGTTAGGGGGATGAACTGTCAGGACACGGAAACTGCATTTTTTGGTGAGTCAGCTCCTCCAACCAGTCAGTTCCTTCAAACCAGCTGAGTCAGCAGTTTCGTCAGTATGCAGGACCTAAAGAAATAGCTCAAAGGGAGAACTTAAGGCTTCCTAATGTTCAACTTGTTATCTGTAGAGCAGCTAAGGGGAACCATCATCTTGTGACAAGACCCAGGGATTCTAGGTCGATAGCTGCGCGCAGCTGTGAGGACACAGGTCAAGGAGTCCGCAGACCTCGTGAAGGCTGATGTGCTACAAGCTCCGTTTATTTTTATTTCTCCCCCTTCTCTTCTTCCCTGGTTGATTTTATAAAGTTTATAGGGGTGCTTTCAAAAGCAAGCTGAGGGTGTGACCAGAGTCCAGCAGTATTCTCAGTAACCACCATTAACACAGTCACGGGAACACAGTCAGGTAGATGCTGTCATCGTCAACGTCCTTGCATTCGGATGTAAGGTCTTGCGGTCACTGGTATCCAAAATGGCATAGTCACTATAGGCTGGAGTGGTGGGCTTGTTGAGTTCTCCAGGTTGTCAAATCCTGATGGGAATCATTTGATATGCAAGTGGCTGCTGGAACACATTTATTTATTTACTTATTTATTAGAGATAGGGTCTTAGTCACCCAGGCTGGAGTGCAGTGGCACCATCATAGCTCACTGCAGCCTTGAACTCCTGGGCTCAAGCAATCCTCCCTCCTCAGCCTCCCTAGACTACAGGTACATGCCACTGCACTGAGCTAATGAAAAAAATTTTTTTTTCTGTAGAGACAGGGTCTTGCTTTATTGCCGAGGCTGCTCGTGAACTCCTGGCTTCAAGCGATCCTCCTGCCTCAGCCTCCCAAAGTGCTGGGATTATAGGGTGAAGCGATGGTCATGTAAAGCCCTTGAGAGGATACAATACAATAACTGTAAGGAAAATAATAGCCAAGGACTGAAAAATGCCCTGGAGCAAAGATTTCCAGGAGCCAAGATTTCACCAACTAATATATATCTGTGAAGGAGGCAGCACCTGTCCACTAAGACTTATATTTGTTTCTTAGGAGCCTTTATTAGCTGGGCATGGTGGCTCACATCTGTGGTCCCAGCTACTCAGGAGGCTGAGGCAGGAGGATGGCTTGAGCTCAGGAGGTCCAGGCTGCAGTGAGCCATGATCGCACCACTGCATGCATTCCAGCCTGGGTGACACCCTGTCTCAAAAAAAGAGCCTTTAAATTTTGAGCCACGATTTCTATTAACATAGAAGCAACATTTCTTTTTCTTTTTTGAGATAGAGTCTCACTGTGACGCTGAGGCTATAGTGGAGTGGAGTGATCTCAGCTCACTGCAAACTCCACCTCCTGAGTTCAAGAGATCCTTCTGCCTCAGTCTCCCAAGTAACTGGGATTACGGAAATGCACTACCATGTCTGGCTAATTCTTATATTTTTAGTAGAGACAGGGTTTCACCATGTTGGCCAGGCTGGTCTCAAACTCCTGACCTCAGGTGATCCGCCCGCCTCGGCCTTCCAAAGTGCTGGGATTACAGGCGTGAGCCACTGCACCCAGCTGAAACAATATTTCTTTTTCTTTCTTTCTTTCTTTTTTTTTTTTTTTTTTTTGAGATGGAGTCTTGCTTTGTCACCCAGGCTGGAGTGCAGTGGCATAATCTTGGCTCACTGCAACCTCTGCCTCCCAGGTTCAAGCAATTCTCCTGCCTCAGCTTTCTGAGTAGCTGGGATTACAGGCATACACCACTACACCAGGCTAAATTTTGTAATTTTAGTAGACAGGGTTTCGCCATGTTGGCCAGGCTGATCTCAAACTCCTGACCTTATGATCTGCCCACCTCGGCCTCCCAAAGTGCTGGGATTATAGATGTGAGCCACCGCACCCAGCCACAACATTTCTTAATCAATAAAAGCACAAGCTCCTCATTAAGCTGTGAAGTTATCAAAAACTATTTTGGAGCACTATTGAGGCAAATTGTTCATTTCAGATTGTATCCCTTGAAGAGAATTCAAGGTTTTGTTCTATGAAAACAAAAGAAAAACAAAGGTTAACATCTGGAGCAAATCATGATGTTAGTTTTTGAGTCTGAAGGGCAGCTAGCTGATGTCTAGATGAGAGCTGGAAACGTCTTTAGATGGTGGAATGTAGGTGGCATTGAATGCCTCTGGCTATGGCATCAGGAAGTGTGCCAGTGACTCTCCACGTGACCCATATAGTAGCAGGCATGAATATTGTCCATGTGTGATCTGTTGTAGTGATATTTCTAAAACTTAAAGTCATTGAGTTTCAGCTTACAGGGCTTAGGAAAGGAGCAGTTTTAGTTTTTAGTGAAACTAGAAAGTTTTAGAATTTAATTCAGTTTACAGATACAAAACAAAACCTCAAAGAAAAGGAACAGAACTAGAATTTGGTAATGGGTGCACTATAGTTTTTAACTGAAATACGATCTTTCTTTTTACATCATCACTCCTGTTTTTACCAAAAATAATCATAGTTCTTTTTTTCAAAATAAGTCTAATTCTATTAAACTTGACCTGATCTTTACAGAAATGTAACATGGTAATTTCTGTGTATATTTTTAAATAAGATACTTTAACCAGAGCTCTGGTAATATCCAAGGGGCTTTAGTGACTTTGTATCAATCAACCTTAGTTTTTAAAAACTATCTGATTGGCCGGGCGCGGTGGCTCACGCCTGTAATCCCAACACTTAGGGAGGCCAAGGCAGGCAGATCACGAGGTCAGGAGATCGAGACCATCCTGGCTAACATGGTGAAATCCTGTCTCTACTAAAAATACAAAAAATTAGCCCGTTGTGGTGGCACATGCCTACTCAGGAGGCTGAGGCAGGAGAATGACCCCAGGAGGTGGAAGTTGCAGTGAGCCAAGATCATGCCACTGCACTCCAGCCTGGGCAACAGAGCAAGACTCCATCTCAAAACAAAACAAAACAAAAAAACTGTCTATAATGAGATATGAGAAATCTCAGATTTGATATTTTAAAACTTCTTGGGGAGTTGGGGAGGGATAACATGGAGAGAAATGCCAGATATACGTGATGAGGAGGAAGGCAGCAAACCACACTGCCATGTGTGTACCTATGCAACAATCCTGCATGTTCTTCACATGTACCCCAAAACCTAAAATGCAATAAAAAATTAATTAATTAAAAATTTAAAAAACTCGAAGAAGCCAAACTAAGAACTTACCCCATTATGTTCTTTTACAGGAAGAGCAGATTCTTATTGAACCTGTGCTGATACTCATATTGCAATAAAAATAAGTTGCCAAATTCCGGAGTAGTCAGGTAGGGAGAGAAAGATAAACGTTTCATTTTTGCTTACAAAGATATATTTTATCGAATTGCTATTAGCTGTAGACAGCTTAAGGGAAAAGAACAAAGGCGGCTTCTTAAATTTAGAAAGTAAATATTTCTTAGAACCAGCAATGATTTAAAGAAACACTCATAAAAATTAAAATTATTATCATCAGTTAATTTAGTCCCATATAATTAATTTTTGTTTTCCTCGATATTGGATTAGCAGGTTTATGAACCCATCAGTTTCCCATTAGAGATTTGGAAATTTTTACGCAGTCCAATAGTATGATCTTATCAGAAAGCTGTACTTGCCAGCCTTTTTTTAATGACTATCTTGTTCTTTTGTATTTTGGTGGCATTCAAATGCTTTCAGGAAGGAAATGTGGTTGTTCTGTGGCCTACAGCAACTTAAGATAATAATTAGATTTATGACTGATAACAATATACCAGAATATATCCGATTTCTAGGAATTCTATACGTTTCTTGGGATATTCATATCAATAACACATATAACTTAGAGAAGGGTTAGTGTCACTCATTATTTGACAACATATTCCATGCAATTAATATATCAAATAAGCCTAATTAGTTTAACAGTTCTCATTTTACAAGGCGAGAAAATAAATTATTTTGAAATATCCCAGGGACACTTCTGGAAACTCCCAGAAGAGTTAGTTTGAGGCAGAAAACACTAAATTTAGAGTTAATTTTGGGAAGCTGTCAAACATGTCAAAATGTTTAAAATGCTTGATTAAATAGGATCACAAGTCACTGTGAAACAATACCAAAGTGATAAAAGATTTTAAAGGCAAATACAGAAAGCCACAAAGTTAAAACTTAGCTTTTTTTTTTAAATACTGAAGACTCGTGTTTCTCAAATAATCAAAGACCTACTGAAAAACAACATAATTTGAACTGCAGGCAAGACGATACAGACAACAGCAACATCAGGCTGGGCACAGTGGCTCACGCCTATAATCCCAGCACGGTGGGAGGCTGAGGCCGGGGATCATCTGAGGCCAGGAGTTCAAGACCATCCTAGGCAACATACTGAGACCTCATCACTACCAAAATAAATAAATAAATAAATAAATTAGCCAGGTGTGGTGGTGCACACCTGTAGTCCCAACTACTCGGGAGGCTGAAGTAGGAGGATTGCTTGAGTCCGGGAGTTCAAGGCTGCAGTGAGCCTTGATCACGCTACTACACTCTACCCTGGGCAACAGAGTAGGACCCTGTCTCAAAAAAACAAAAAAAATAATTAATAAACAATGACATGGAGCATAAGAAATTGTCTTCCTGGGCGTGGTGGCTTACAACTGTAATCCCGGCACTTTGGAAAGCCTGAGACACACACCACTGCACTGGGCTAATTTTTAAAATTGTCCTTGAACTCTCACCAAGGCTATAGTGCAGTGGCTCCATCTCAGCTCCCTGCAACCTCCACCTCCCAGGTTCAACTGATTCTCCTGCCTCAGCCTCCCAAGTAGCTGGGACTACAGGCGCGGGCTACACACTCGTCTAATTTTTGTATTTTTAGTAGAGATGGGGTTTCCCTATATTAGCCAGGCTAGTCTCAAACTCCTGGCCTCGGATGATCCGCCTACCTCAGCCTCCCAAAATACTGGGATTACGGGCGTGAGCCACCGCTCCTGGCCAGTTTTTAAATATAATATGTTTTTTTGGAGCACGTGCTATGCCTACCTGTGAACCCTTCAGGAATCAATGTTTTAGCAGTTTATTTTATTTGGACATAATGTAGGTATTTAATAAATATCTATCATTTAATTTAACTTAATATAATTTTATGTCTTTATTTTTTTTGAGATGCAGTCACTCTCTTGCCCAGGCTGGAGGGCAGTGGCAAGATCTCGACTCACTGCAACCTCCATCTCCCGGGTTCAAGCGATTCTCCTGCCTCAGCCTCCTAAGTAGCTGGGATTACAGGTGCCTGCCACCACCTCTGGCTAATTTTTGTATTTTTAGGTAGAGATGGGGTTTCACCATATTGGCCAGGCTGGTCTTGAACTCCTGACCTCAGGTGATCCACCCTGGAATTACAGGTGTGAGCCACCATGCTCAGCCAACTTAATATAATTTTAAAGTTTCAAGTTTTTTCAAACATTTTGGAAACTTTTCAAGCAGACATTTTGTAACATTAAAAAAACTACTTCTCTCTGCAGGTAGGCAAGCAAAACAAAACAAACAAACAAAAAAATCTACTTCTCACCCCAGGTTATTTATCTCGTTAACAAATTTTGTAACAGCGATACCCTGAGTTTGACTAGTGAAGCTTAGTAGAATATGAATATCTGTTAAGAATATCCATTTCTACTAAATCACCAATATTATTATTATTATTATTAGCATTAGTATTATTTTAAGACAGGCTCTCCCTCTGCTGCCCAGCCTTGCGTGCTGTAGTGGGATTACGGCTCACTGCAGTCTTGACCTCCCAGGCTCAAGCCATCCTCCCACCTCAGCCTCCCGAGTGCTGGAACCATAGGTTTGCACACCAAGCCTGGTTAATTTTTGTATTTTTTGTACAGACAAGGTGTCCCTGCATTGCCCTGGCTCGTCTCGAACTCCTGAGCTCAAGCGATTCTCCCACCTCGGCCTCCCAAAGTGCTGGATTACAGGTATGAGCCACCATGCCTAGCTTAATATTCTTATTAAAGATTATTCAAGTCATGTGAACTCGAAAAGCGTTTGAATTAGTTGCTTTCTTTCCTGAGAAAATAATTTATGTGAGCACTTGTTTTTCTCTAGATCAATTAAGTATTAAGAGCTCTTTTAATATTTTATTTTAGTGGGGAAAAAGATAATTTTAAATCATTTCTGGCTGGGGGCAGTGGCTCACACCCATATAATCCTAGCACTTTGGGAGGCCAAGGAGGATGGATCACCTGAGGTCAGGAGTTTGAGACCAGCCTGGCCAACATGGTGAAACCCTGTCTCTACTAAAAATACAAAAATTAGCTGGGCATGGTGGCACATGCCTATAATCCCAGCCACCCAAGAGGCTGAGACAGGAGAGTTCCTGGAACCCAGGAGGCAGAGGGCTGCGGTGACCTGAGATCTCACCACTGCACTCCAGCCTGGGCAACAGAGAGAGACTCCATCTCAAAAAAAAAAAAAAAGAGAGAGAGAGAGAGAAATCCTGTCTCTACTAGGAATAAAAAAAATTATCCAGGCCTGGTGGCAAATGTCTATAATCCCAGCTACTGGGAAGACTGAGGCACAAGAATTGCTTGAGCCTGGGAGGTGGAGGTTGCAGTGAGCCAAGATTTGCACCACTGCACTCCAGCCTGGGTGACAGAGTGAGACTCTGTCATATATATATATATATATATATGCATTATTTCTAATACCATCTGGAGATAGAACAATATTACATTTAAATAACATAGGCATACATAGGCCAGCCACAGTGGCTCACACTTGTAATCCCAGCTCTTTGGGAGGCTGAGGCAGGTCGATCACTTGAGGTCAGGAGTTTGAGACCAACCTGGCCAACAGGGCGAAACCCCGTCTCTACTAAAAATAAAAAAATTAGCCGGGCGTGATGGCACATGCCTGTAATCCCAGCTACTTGAGAGGCTGAGGCAGGAGAATCACTTGAACCTGGGAGGTGGAGGTTGCAGTCAGCTAAGATCATGCCACTGCACTCCAACCTGAGCGGCAGAGCAAGACTTAGTCTCAATAATAATAATAACAATAAATAAATAGCATAAACATACAGACACAAACAGAGATTCACGACTTCTGTTCTGAAATTTGAGCCATGTGTCAGGCACAATAATATAAAACTCCCTAGTTGGATCCAAGTTGCATTCTTGACAGTTAAATTTACCTGCTCAGATGGCTGAAGGCTTTCATTCATATTTTTGGAAAAGACATTCAGGATTCTTTCATTTGCTACTTTTCTGAAAAGTTCTTTGTTTTTTTTTTTTATTCTGATGAGTCATTCTTTGAAGTTTGCATTTTAAAGATTTAAACATTTCTCAGGCAGAAAGACTGTTTTCTCCAAAAGAGGGTCTTGGAGCATATTTACTTAGTATCGGGAGTCAATCTTATTACGACTGTGGACTAGGTTTTAGGTGAGTGACTGGGGAAAAGTCCAATCTTTTTCCAGTTAGTCTCAGGCAGTTGCTTTATAATAGCCAAATCATGTGTAACACCAAAATATGCCTTTAGTTGTTGCAGATACTCCTGGCTCACTCGAAGATCTTTTAAAGGAAGATGGTGTTGAGAATATTCAAGTATTCACATGGAAAGAGACAAGATATCAAACAGATTTGTAGATTCAAAATAATTTTTTTTTCTTTTTTTGAGACAGAATCTTGCTCTGTCACCCAGGCTGGAGTGTAGTGGCACAATCTTGGCTGCAACCTCTGCCTCTTGTGTTCAAGCGACTCTCGTGCCTCAGCCTTCTGAGTAGCTGGGATTACAGGCACCTGCCACCACGCTCATGTAATTTTTGTATTTTTTTTTAGTAGAGATGAGGTTTCACCATGTTGGCCAGGCTGGTCTTGAACTCCTGACCTCAGGTGGTCTGCCTGCCTCGGCTTCCCAAAGTGCTGGGTTTATAGGCGTGAGCCACCACACCAGTCTTAAAATAATTTTTATGAGTGTGCTGTAGAGATCTATTTAAAGAGGCTTTAAAAAAAAAAAAATTCTGCCTTTTGAAAGCTTCTGTGTACCATCAAAAATGCATCTAATTGTTTCTTAAGTACCCAGAATCCTCCTTTTTTAATGCACCCATAGATGAATAATTTCGTCTAGAGTAAAAATTCCCTATTGTGGCCACTATAATTGTAAGTTATCTTCCCAAGGCACATCCATTTCACTAGAATGGCACGGGTTCTGGGTCTTTGGTTTGTAAACATAAAATTAGCTGAGTTCCAGACAGGAGTTTCAGACTCCTTAGATTCTGATGAACCCACAATGCCCTGTCCTTCTAAAAATGTGCTTACTCGGGGCTTCCAACTGGACCCTGTGCATTTCCTGTCCAACACTCACTTCGACCTCCAGATCCCAATCTGGATTCCAGTCTGGAAGCCAGTATACTAGACTACAGCTAGTCCAGTTCCTGTCCAACACCGAGTTTCACCCTAGTGAAAATTCCAAGGGCCCCAACATAGCAGGGAAAAATTGGAGGTAATAATAACTCCTATTTATGGCATACCGTGTCCCCAGCCCTGCGTGTGCCAAGGGCTTCCAATATGCCCCGTGAAATAAAGCTATTATTATCCCCATTTAACAGTTGAGGAAAGAGAGAAGGCAGATGACTTACGAAGGTCACATAGGGCCAGGCAGAGCTGGGATTTGAAGCTCAGTCATAAATAGACTGGGAGGTATGGGTTGTTTTAAAGCTTGGTGCAAAAGCCAGGATGTGACCCCAGAAAGAGGCACCAGGGTTGCATTCACAGAGGCAGGGGGCTGCCCCCTCTATCTTCCTGTATGACCTCATCTAGCCCTGTGAAAGTGACAGGCCTGGTCTACCACTCCAGGTGACAGCTGGGGAAACCAAGGTCTGGAGAAGTCAGTGATGTGCCAGAGATCACACAGTCAAAGGCAAAGCTGAGGTCCATGAGCCAGGTCAGTGACCAGACTCTCCTACCCTAGGCCAGTGTTGGGCCTAGTGTTATGCACTGCAGACACTGGAGTGAGGACGAGAGTGAAGAGGGGAGAAAGCTTAGTTTCAAGGCAGAAGAGCAATTCCAGCCAGGGAAAAGCCATCCCAACCCTGACCTTGACTCCTTGGGCCTCCATAATGCTTGCTTTAGGTGGCAGCACCCTCGTGTGGCTACAGCTGGTAACTAAAGTCACGGGTTTCCTCCCTCAAAAGGATGCTTCACTCCCCAGTGCCTCACCCTTCTGTAATCCCTTTGAGCCTCAAAAAGCGAAGATGGCCATTATTAGGGCCGGTGGTGGGTGGCAAGGACAAGACGGCATGGACAGAGCACTGGGCTGGGTGTCAGGAAACTTCAGATAAAATCCTCACTTGGTTACTGACTGACTGCGGGGCTTGGGTCTCAAACTCCTTATCTGTATAAAGGGCTGAAACATCTCCCCTACCTGACTCCAAAAGGCTTTCCACAAAGACCAAAGGTATCTCAAATACCAAGTACTCTGTAAACTGTAAAGCACCTTTAAAGGGTAAGGGTTATTACATGAACTGAGAAACGCATGTTGGAGGGATTCTGGAAGAGAGATCAAGAATGCCAGTACCCAGTGTGTGGCAGCAGGGTCACTGAATCCTTGGGATGGACATGGTAGCAGAGTAATGGTGGCCAGAAGAGGGGGTGGCCCACAGCCCAGCCTGCCCCATGAAACTCAATCCTGCAGAGGGAGGGGTCTGCCCCAGACCCACCCCCTAAGGGGAAAGCCACAAGCTTCATTGATCAGAGTTGGTCTGATCAAAAGACTTACATCAGATCCCAGGACCTGTTTCCACATCTATGAGATAGGGATAGCCACATTCTTCCCAGGGCTGTCGGTTCCCAGAACAGTTGTTAACATGTAAAAGGGGAGTGAGGCAGCAAATCATACTGCCACGTATGCACCTATGCAACAACCTTGCATGTTTTTCACATGTACCCCAAAACCTAAAATGCAAAAAAAAAAAAAAAAAAAAACCATCTGATGGGTGCCTTGGCGCAGAGTCAGTTCACAAACAAATGACATGATTATGTAAACTAATAGCAAAGGTAGTTTTGTTTACCAAAAACTGCACAGGAAAACTGCCCTCATTTATTACACCAGTGTGCTGGGCACTGAATTTAATAGCCGTAACTTCCCATGACATGAGAGAACCACTTTACATAGATTTGTTGCCTTTGGTCCACTTCCAGCAGGCAATTTGGTGAAAGACAGTGAAGTAACTTGCCCAAGGGCACACAGAGTGGTGAGACCCACATGTGACCCCAGGTCAATCTGGGGCATCAGAGCAACATGGGCTACAGTTCCCAGTGCCTGCAGCATGCCACCTCTGCAAGCACCATGATGGCTACTGCAGTGGGGAAGGGACCCAATGACAGCTGCTGAGGCAAAATCACGACTGGAAATCAGTCAGAAAAATCATGACTGGAAGCCAGACTGAAAACCTGCATTCCCTCCGCTTCCTTTTCTTCTCCCTCTGTTCCCAGGGCTCCACTTTCAGACACCAGCTGGTGTGGGCTACCACCTGGCCTCTACAGCTGGACCCATCCTGTAATTCCTAACACTTACCAAATCTGCCCCTGGAGCAAAGTCGGTGAAAAGGGCAGATGGCATCTTCAGGCCTGGGCAACAGGCACCATGGTGAGCTCAAGCCTCCTGTCTGAAGAGACAAGCATGCTGGGACACTGGACCGCTTGGCGGGCCTCAGTAGTGAGCATGGGTTGGCAGGGTGCAACTGGAGCAGGCCAGAGGAAAGGGGGAAGAGGAGAGGCCCAGACAGACGTGCTGTAACCCAGACACCTCACCTGAGGGGCCCAAGGAGAATATTCTCATATGCAAAGTTGGAAATCTGGATTTTTATGTGAAATATCTTGAGTCTGAATGCACTGGGCAGGCTGAACCGAACATCTTTGGTTTAAATTGGGCTCAAGAGCCATCAGTTTGACAGCTCTCCCCCTACCCTCACAAAACAACAAAACAAGCAGAAAGAAGCCTGAGCAGGAAAGGGCTGTCCTGGGGAACTACACGGGAGGTGGGGGTGCGGGGGAGGTTAAAATAAAGCACAAACCCAGATTCCAAAGTTCTGTATTTTTCAAAATAAAGATCACACATTGTTTAGAGACAATCTACACAAGAGTTACAAAAAATAGTTGCCCAGGCATAAGCATACACAGGTTTGTTAATTATACACATATGGTTACAAGTGTGCTTGCAAAAAAGTTCATTGGAAATATACACAAGGCTCTGGAAATGTACACCGTGTAGTGTTACAATTCTATATTCAAACAAGGAAAATTGACAGTATGTTACATTCACTTACAAGTAGACAAAATGCAAAATACAGTTCATCTTCTGTACAAAAGGCAAGGGCAATTCACACTTTACAAGGTGAGGGGGCTCTGATTGTAAGGAAAGCTCGGGCAGGGCTAGACTTTTGCACGTCCTTTTGACTGTCACAAAATCAAAACATTACTTTTTTAGGATTAAAAAAACACTAGTGAGAACTGAATCTTGAATAACATTTAGAAAGAATCTCACTATACTTGAGACTAGATGACAAATAAAACCAAGCTATTTTTTTCTTTTTAAACATTAACTAGGCTGTATAAAGAACATTTATTCCTTCAAAAGAAAAAAATTTACTTCTGGTTGAAATTACAATTTACAATATACAACACTATATGCTACGACCATAAAAGGTGAGAATATACACTGAATGCACAGGGCTGGCTAATTCTCTTTTCTTACCAAAAAACGTGTTTATGTTGATTCAAACTTCTCCACATTTACATTACAGGTATACAAATGTACAATTGTACAATCAAAGGTATGTTCGACTACTAGGGTACATTATAGATACAGATTAGACATCAAAACAGGAAAATACTACAAATTTGTATATATGCAAAGTCTACACCAAGTATACACTATATATTTATAGAAGCAAGACCAAAAGCAGAGTTGGATTTTTTTTCCTCATGCTAAATAATCAGATTTTGCCTTTCAATGTTAATAGAAAAAAATCCAGTAGGCAGTAAACAATCACACCCGCCCAGCCTCAAAAGACGCTCTGGGTGCTCGCACCTCCTCCTCACAAACAGCCTTCTTCAGCATAATATCGTCTCCAAAAAAGGCAATTTTTAGAATTTCATAAACTTAATGTCACAAACTGAAGCTTTAGCAACTCTGAAACCTTTTTCATTTTATATATATATATATATATATATGTATATGTATATGTATATATATATTTTTTATAAACAGTGTTAAATGCCAGTTTGGGGTCATTTAACTAAAATTCAAACTTCTCAGGTTTTTTTGTTTTTGTTTGTTTTTTACTAAAATGAGGAAGTGGGGAAGAGCTATTTGCAAAACTTGCCGGCCAGGCAAATGAGCTAAAAACCTTTTCTTTTTTTTGTTTTTTAAGCTTTTTTTTTGTTAAACCAACCACCCTGAAAGTTTCCACATGTGAAATATAGATACAACAGTGAACAAAATATGTGGCCTCCCATGTACATTGGTTACCTATGTACAAGTATCCTATACACCAGTAAAACAGCAGGGCAATTAGTCAATTAAAAAAAATAGTACATGTTATGTGTAATAAAATTAAATTTACAAAGGCTTTCCACTCGTGGATTTGATTCCTTTTTTGGAGGAGGGAGTAATCCTGGAGCAACCATTTGCCCGTCTCAGACTCCACACTACAACATTTCTGGTTGCTGGTTGGATTTGCCAGTGGGCCAGTGAGGTCAGTGGGAATGAGGGAAGAGCGGGTGACACTGCCTCAGATGATACCATTGGGGGGGCCACAGATGGGCCCTAAGTCAACGCCATTCTTCATGTAGTACTTCTCCAGCTTGGCTAGAATGTGCTTGCCATAGGTGTACTTACGAAGAGTCGCGATATGGGGCCGGATCTGGGGAGGAAAGACAGTCTGTGTTACACGGCCTGAGTAGAGACTTGGGCAGGCTTCCCAGACACACATCACGCGCACATGCACGCCCCACATCAATAACCTTTCGCTGGTTTAGCCCAGTCCCCTGACTTCTAGCACTTTAGCAACCCATCAGAGGAGGAGAGGAGCTCCTATCTTGAGTGGTGCCACACGGCCTGAGGGCTCTGGAGGCTGGGTGGCATGGGCCACTCCCAGGACAGCACACGAAGAAAGCACATCCTTGCCGGGAACACACACTGCCCACTCTCCGTCAGCTGCACACACACAGGGCCCTCTGGCCCCATGCACGGCATCCAGGCTCTCCTGAGCAGTGGGGGTTATTTCTGGGCACCATGAATCCTGAGCTCACCACTTGACCCTGTCTCTCCAGGTCACAGTGGATCACAGAAAGCTAATCAATGACAAGAAGAGAAACAATGAACGTCATGAGCCGGGTGTCATTATCCCCATCTTACTGATGGAAAACATGAAGGCACAGAGTGGTGAAGTCACTCAGCCAAGGCTGAATGGATAACAAAGGACAGCACAGACAGTTGAGCCCAAACTGCATGGCTCCTCCACAAATGACGTTTCTCCCACTGTGCTCTCACGCATGCCCGCTGCACCAGCCTCATCCCTCCGGCTCTCCGACCTATGCTCTGGCTCACCTCTCCAGGCATTCCCTTCTGTTCTTCCCTCCCTGGGCTGATTTATTTCAAGAAGTCCTGCATTCCAGAAAACTCGAAGGGTGCTTCCTCTCCAGAAGCCGCTTTCCTTTTCTGTGAGCTCAGGGAGCATTCTACATACCTCAGCTGTGTCTGCAATCTTTTGCTTAATTATCAATCTTTCCATATAAACAGCAAAGAACCACAGTTTATCCATCAGATTCCCCAATCCAAACCTGCACCTGAATATCCAAACACACTGGACAAATGTACCGCAGTAGACAGAGGCTCTCCAGGTTGAGAGCTCCATGATGGCACCAGTATTTGTTTAGCCGTGTCCGCAAAGCAAGGAGGGGTTGATCCAATCCGGAAACCACTTTACATGCTTCCAGGACACCGAGCTGCATCAGGTGTCACATTCCCACTTAAGAGCCTACATGTGAAGCTGGCGGGTAGCAAACAGTCCTTGGTTCCAGTTTAACCTCCCTTAAGCTCACCTGTATGACAGCATGCAATAATGCTACACCTTTCCTCTGAGTTATAGTTACTAATGTTTCTGTTATGAGAACTTGGGGTTCAGGATCCCCTTATCCTTTTAGAAAATAAGCAAAATCCAATCCATTCCTCTCTGTCCCTGGAACTGGCTGCTGACAAGTCCTGGCACTTCACCTTTACACTTCTCCAGAACAAAACAGAAGAGCCCTAACAAGCCACACACACACAACATGTTGAACTCCATTATTTATTGGATTTAACAAGAGGTGAAACATAATTAGTCTGCTTCTCTCCTAGTGTTCCTTTTGCTGAAAAGGACACCGCTTAGTAATGGAAGAGCTGAAAAACTAAGAGGGCTTCTCAGGGCTCTCTCCATCAACTCCCACAGCCAACCAACTGCTAAAGCCTACTGATTCCAGCACCCATTCTGTCCACTTCTCTTCAGTCCCAAACCATCACCATCTGTTGCTTGACAGCCTCCCAAGTGGTCTCATCACTGCCTCCCCTCCTCTAAACTATAAAGGCCACACGGCAGCCAGGACAAGTATCTGAAACGTTTAAGTGTGACTCTGTCACCACACTCCTCCCCCCTCAAACTTGCTTTACTTCTTCAGATACAGCATGGTCTGGTCTCCGGCTTCCCAGACTTCACACATCATGTTCCGTCTTCTGGAAAGGGTCATCACTTTATTACATATCACTCCCTTAGGGAGCCTCCTCTGCACCCACACGTTGTAAGAGACTCCCTGCCCTATTCCTGGACAACCCCTTCCCCTTCCAGCGTTACAATAACTATCAGTGCACAGCACTGTCATGTTTACCATTACAACCCTGTTGAGAATAGGGTTCTCTGCTGTATGGCACGTGTTGAGCACTTACTGAATGAATGAATGGACATGTCTTAAACTCCTACTTACCTCCAACACTCCCTCTGCCTTCACCAGCCTCCTGACAACTTACAACTTTAAGGATCTGGGAATTCCCCAGCCTTCAACTGCCATTGCCAATACCAGTGCAGTGGTTTGGATTGGTTTGATTTGACTCAGAGGTGGTGGGTATCTTGTCTGGCTCAGAACTTGAGTCCATAACAAAGATTCTCATTACTGAACTTTGTTCTCAGTGAGGGCAAGTGGGTCATCATTGCCAGACAATGGCCAACCAACCCCTCAATTGAGAAGGGCTGAGTGAGCTCAGAGCCCAAAAGCTGAAGGCTCTGATGAGAAGCACCAGAGGCTGGAGGCACTGCCTAGCACAAACACAACTGTAGCACACCCTGCCTGTGGGTTTGTTCTGCTTCCTGGGTCCCGTGGTGTGTGCAGTGCTCACTGGACCCACATGGTGACTTTGTCGAGAAGCTGTGGGCCTCTTCAGGTGATTTCTCTGTCAGTTCCCCACTCACAGCACCGAAGTGTTCTCATTTCTGTTCCTTTTCCCCGTCTAACTCTTCTTTAGCCTTGCCTCCTCCTGCAAAGCCGGCCCTCGGGGACTCAGGGGAGGGTGAGAAGCCCTTCTCCCATCCTCACCACTGCTCACCACCATTGCTCTTCCCCACCAGACTGCACTCTGTGGGCAGGAATCAGGTCTTAGTCATCTCTGTGCTGATGAAGTCTGGCACAGAGTGGGCTTCAGGTCAATGTGCCAGGCTATGCACTGCAATGGGTAGGTTCTTGTTCAACAGATGGTGGTGGTATCAAAGAACAGGAGGAAGGAGGGAGAAAAGAAATGAGGTAAGCAGGTTGATTTACTGAACTCAAAAACTGATTTCCTAGAGATTGGGAATGGAAATACTTCAAAAAACATAGCTTAAGACTCTCCTATCAGTGTGATTATTGATAAGGGAAGGCCAGCAAATGCAAAAGGACTATGATGACTCCACATAAAAGAACAGAATACAGCATGGACAGGGGTCAGTGACAACTCTTCAAAAACAGCAGGGCACCCACCCTTCTTTGTGTTTCAGAAAGAAGCAAGGCCTTGCACACCTTCTCTGAGACCCTGCCCAGCCTGGCCTACCTTATGCATGACGATCTTCCGCTGGCCTGGCTCTGCCACGTCAATCATCTTCTGGACCACGTAGTTGGCATACTGGTCCTTCATCATGGTGTATAAGGCACTGTGGGGACCGTCGTTCATGGTGCACACCTCGTCGATGAGCACAGCGCGCTCTGTACGTGAGGCGTGAGTAACACACTTCTCCACAACATTGCTGTCACGAGATAAAACCAGGGACAACTCTTAAAAGAGGAGCCCTATTAGTGAGGCTGTGCTTGCTTAGCCTGACCTCAGGACCAGCAGGAAGACAGAGCTAGCATTTGTGGAAGATGAGTCGTCAACTGTCCGACTCTCTCAGTCTCTAAGGCTCTCCACCTGTGTCATCGGTGCCATCTAATTGTAGCAAAGGGGGAATATGGTTTCATTAAATCAGAGTTTTTCTCCAATCCACGGGCACTACAGAAGGTGATCAAATTATACACTGCCACACTACTGCATCCTGATCAGCCAGAGAGACCAGGTCTTCAAGGACATGGGACCCGGCCCTCTAACGGGAGAGAGTAAGGAGCCCAGGTAGGTGAGGAGACTTCAACCCAAGATTCAGGAGACTGGTTCACTACCCAGCAGGTTATTAGTTTAACACTTACCAACATCTGTCCATTCTTTCCTTGCCTCTGTGAGCTCACCAAGGCCAGGAAGGAATCCTACTTATGCCTGTCTCCCTGCTGCCAAGCAGACAGCTTAGCACTTACTAGAGGCTCTAGAGACTCGGTGAAGAAACATGCCAGCCAGGACCACAACATTTGGTCAACTACTAAATGCTGCCTCTCAGGAGTGTAAGAACAAGAAGAACCGTAGGGATTGTCAGTATTCCTAAACATGTCACAAACATATCACCTTGGGAAAGGAAAGGGGGAATGTGGTAGCATTAAATCAGAGTTTTTCTCCAATCCCCAGGGACTACAGAGGCTGGTCAAATTATCCACTGCTGTGCCTCTGCATACTGACCATCCAGAGTGACTACTCTGTCTAGTTTCTATAAGACACTACTACTTTACTTTGTACCTGTGGCTCTGTGGAAATGACACTGTCAAATACATAGTATTTGTAGTCATCATGTTGGAGCCCAGCCTGACACCTGACAGAGAGAACCTCTGCTCGAGGGTGGCTGAGTGGCTGAAGGTCTGCAGAGTTCACAACCAGGTGCAACCTGGTGAAATGTACTGTAGCTAACAGAATCCTCAAGTAGGAAACGTAAAAGCCTCTACTCAGCTAATGCGCATTGTTCTATTACCAGTCCTGAAAATGGCCTTTAACCCCTACTTAGAAATTCCCAATAATTTGGAAGTAACCACTTTCCTTCTTTCTTTCTGAGATAGAGTCTTGCTGTCGCCAGGCTGGAGTGCAGTGGTATGATCTCAGCTCACTGCAATCTCTGCCTCCCAGGTTCAAGCAATTCTCCTGCCTCAGCCTCCCGAGTACCTGGGATTACAGGCATGTGCTACTACACCCAGCTAATTTTTGTATTTTTAGTAAAGACGGGGTTTCACCACGTTGGCCTGTATCTCCTGACCTCATGATCCACCCACCTTGGCCTCCCAAAGTGCTGGGATTACAGGCATGAGTTACTGCATCCAGCCAAAGTAATCACTTTCTAGGGCAACCCACCATAGAGGTGAACAGCTCTGTTAAACATTCTTCCTTATATACCAAAGCAAAAACATGCTTCCCTGAAATTCCACCCATGTGTCTGAATTTTGGCATTTGGGGCGGAAAGAAGACACGGATACCTACCCAAAAAGTACATGGAGGCAGTATCTTACTCCTCCTTCTAAAGGCCAGCGCTTTGGTTATGTGAACAGTCATCATAAACAGCCATTACCAGAATAATACCCTATTTCAGCGGTTTTCAAACCAAGGGAGGGTGTTGTCCAATGGAGCTCTGAAAGGGCTCTCTCTCAGTGTTAACTGCTTTTACACACTAGACTTATGCAAATGCTTTTACTTAAAAGACAAAAAAAAAAAAATTCTTAGGCAAAAATATTTAAGAACTACCATCCTATCATACATTTCCTCAATCTTCCCTCTTAAAATAAATGGTGCATATAAAATCTGATATGCTAAGTATCTAATCAGAACAATAGCTTCTCCCCTCTGATACAGAAATACGGGCAAGTATTTTTTCCCACCTTCCCTCCAGAGTACTATGTAATTCAAGCATGCGATGAAGGTGTGGCCCTGTTGAAGAGAATCTTCTAGGAGCCACTGGCTTCTCCCTTAGCAGAAATAGGAGTTAAAATACTGCTAGAAGCTGGCTGTGGTGGATCACTCCTGCAGTCCTAACACTTTGGGAGGGTGGGGTGAAAGGACAGCTTGAGCCCAGGAGATTGAGGCTGCCATGAGCTAGGACTGCACCAATGCACTCTGGCCTGGACAATAGAGTAAGATCCTGTCTGGCAATAAAATAAAATAAAAAATTGCTGAGCTGGTTCAGAGAGTATGAAGCTAATCAACATCTCCAAATGCTCAGGCAATAAAAGCTCATCACTTTTCAAGACTGCCTGGCTGAGTTGTATCTTCATCTACTTCAGACCACCCTCTTCTAAAAGCGGTCAGGATTAGGACTGTCTGCTAAAACGGGTTGGGGACAGGACACTCATTCTTGTGGGTGAAAAACTCAGTCCTCACCACTGACTTGCCTTTCAAATAAGCAAGTGGGTAGATCACCTACTACTACAGGATCTCACTAGGCAAAAGGTTTCCACCTCAACATAGCTGCTAAGGTTTCCATCTTTCAAGTTTATTCTAGGGTTTCCGAAACTGCAGTATGAAATCAATATAGTGATCTGTGACCAGCTTTTGGTTTTAAATAAAACAGAATATAAGTATCAGAGTTGATTATGGGCAATAATGTTTCAGTAATACGTGTGCATGGCACCTGTACATAGAAATTCAATAATAAAAATTTACTTTGTACTCTGGGTCACCATAAAAAATGTCCGAAAGCAGGCACAGTGGTTCATGCCTGTAACCCCAGCACATTGGAAGGCTGAGGCAGAAGGATTGCTTGAGGCCAAGAGTTCAAGACTAGCCTAGGCAACACAGCAAGATCCTGTCTCTACAAAAATAAAAATAGGGCCAGGCGTGGTGGCTCACGCCTATAATCCCAGCACTCTGGGAGGCCAAGGCGGGCGGATCGCTTGAAGTCAGGAGTTCGAGACCAGCCTGACCAATATGGTGAAACCCTGTCTCTACTAAAAATACAAAAATTAGCCGGGTGCCATGGCGGGCACCTATAATCCCAGGTGCTTGGGAGGCTGAGGCAAGAGAATCACTTGAACCCAGGAGGTGGAGGTTGCAGTGAGCAGAGATCATGCCATTGCACTCCAGCCTGGATGAGAGTGAGACCCTGTCTCAAAAAATAAATAATAAATGTCTGAAAGCCACTGATTTATTTCTTTGTTTACTTCCATTTATCTATTTTCAAGTTAGTTGACTTCTGTCATCTCTAATCCACTATTAAAGCCATAGAGTAAATTTTATTTCAAATGTTATATTTTTCTTTTCTAAAATTTCTGTTTTTTAAAAAAATAAATTTATTTGAGGCCGGGCACGGTGGCTTATATCTGTGATCTCAGCACTTTTGGAAGCAGTCAGATAACAAGGTCAGGAGTTCAAGACCAGCCTGGCCAACATGGTAAAACCCCATCTCTACTGAAAATACAAAAAATTAGCTAGGTGTGGTGGTACGCACCTATAATCCCAGCTACTTGGGAGGCTGAGGCAAGAGAATCGTTTGAACGCAGGAGGGGGCGGTTGCAGTGAGCTGAGATTGCACCACTGTACTCCAGCCGGGGTGGCAGAGCAAGGCAGAGTCTTGCTCTGTGCCTTGCTCTGTCACCCAGGCTGGAGTGCACTGGTACGATCTTGGCTCACTGCAACCTCCACTTCCCACGTTCAAGTGATTCTCCTGCCTTAGCCTCCCAAGCACCTAAGATTACAGATGCCCGCCACAACACCTGAGTATTTTTAAACTGCTGCTGTATAATCCTTCTCTACTAATCCCAATAACTGGGTCATTTTAGAACTATCCATTGATTTTTATTTCTTTTTTCTTGAGTATAGGATCACATTTTCCTGTTATCCAGATAGACACTGCAAATAATAGGCTATAGAAACTCAGAATTCTGTTATGTTCCACCAAAGAGAAGTACCCCCCACTCCCCTTACAGTGCAGTTAACTTGGTTATAGTCAAACTACAAACTTCTCTCACACAGTAAGCAGCAGCTAAAATCTCAGTTCAACTCTTTTAGCCTTAGCTGGAAATGTGGTTCAGGGGTCAGCCAGATTTTGCGGAAGGTTAAAAGCAGGCCTCCCACAAGCCCCTGCTGGCTCTCTCCCTTTCTAGGATTTCTCTTTGTCATGGCTGCCCTGAGGATTGCCTATTCCAGCTTTAGCTGCCCACCATGGAGAAAACTGGGAAGTGGCCACAAGGCTAACAGCCATCAGAAATAAGAAATTTCCCCAGTGCAATTCTCTTCTTCTAAAATACCTGCCTCCTGGGTATCCACCTGCCCTTAGCTTACTCTCTAGTGTCTTCAGGTAGTTCTTTATTTTCATCCCCAGTTTATACATGTTATCAGTGGGAGGACTGGGCCCACAGTAGCTCCTCAGTTATTAACTGTAATTGTTGTAGCTGGGCATGGTGGTATGCACCTATAGTCTCAGCTACTTAGGAGGCTGAGGTGGAAGGACTGCTTGAGCCCAGGAATCCTAGGCTGCAGTGAGCTAGGACTGTGCCACTGTACTCCAGCCAGAGCAAGAGACTGTCTCTTAATAAAAAAAAGAAAAAATTTATTTCTGAATTTGTTGTAATATTAATTAATGCTTAGACTAAATCTAAGGGTGAGAAATTAAGTACTGTGAACAAAAATGTAAACAGGAGACTGACCTGAAGAGAACCCAAGAGATTCTGACCTCCCTCAGTCCAGGCAACTGGTCAAAAGGACCCCCCAAAAACAAACTATGTAAGATCTTAAGAGAGAACCCTGATACGGTCAGCCTATGGAGACACTGGATCTACAGGTGCTTTCATTTTTTTTCTCTATTCTTCCAGGCTGTGACACGTTATAAAATTTCATAAATTTAAAATGAACGAGGCCAGGTACTGGTGGCTCATTCCTATAATCCCAGCACTCTGGACGGCCAACATCAGAGGATTAAGTCCAGAAATTCAAGACCAACCTGGCCGACACAGCGAAACCCTCACTATACAAAAATACAAAAAGTAGCTGGGCGTGGTGGTGTGTGCTGGCAGTCCCAGCTACCTGAGAGCCTGAGGTGGGAGGAGCACGCGTATTCCTGAGAAGCAGAGGTTGCAGTGAACCAAGATTGCACCACTGCACTCAAGCCTGGGCAACAGAGCATGACCCTGTCTCAAAAAAATAAAATAAAATGAACAAATTAAAAACATTAAGGTTGTATGAGTCCTGTCCTGCCTTGCAATGTATTCTAAAAACCAGGGAAGAATATCTTCCAAAAATAAAAAGTAGTATGTTATGTGGGCAGTAGGACATATAGTATCTTCTCAGAAGACCATACCACTATCCCCATGGAAGGGCCATCAATTCCCTCTCTAACCTCTGCTACTTATAAGTGACATAAGACACCTTTCGCAACGTGGGAATAACCACTGCATTTCATTCTTGAGCTTGAACATATGAAGACTGGAGAAGAGATCCTAAGGCCTATACATAAATATACAGATGGTAAACTGCCTTTCAGGTGCCAAAAAGGGAAACTGGGCAAACAACATTTCACAATTCCAAACAAACAATAAAAAATAAAATCAATTCATCAAAGTGTAACACTCACATTCTTTAGTAACGTATTCCCCAGATTTCAAAGTGGCTGACTCTAGCAGAGTAAGAAGCCCGCTCAGGGACTGACCTCTTAGAGTTTCTACTTTGTAATAGAACTATTTGACTTTTTAAGCTACATACACTTTGAGGAAAAAAAAATTAAAAAAAACAAGAGAATTATAGTTCAATACTACTAATCCTCTCTTCTGGGAAACAGTCCTTGTAACTCAGAGCACATACCTTGCAAATTTGTGCTGACTCAATACAAGTACATTGCCTCGGATTTCTGCTACAATTTTGCTTTTATCCTCAGGACGACCATGCTCCAATACATGTTGGATTACATAATTTCCATATTGATCCTGTTTGAGAAACAGTAAGAGACATAATATGTATACAAAAGCTAGTTCTGTGGGTTACTTAAGTCCTTATATCTAATTAACACCTATCTTTCTTTTAGCACCATAATGGTTTATATGAAGACTAATGAACACACAACAATTTTTAAAACAGGTAGTAACATTTTTCTCTATTATTACAAAACAGGACTGTATTATTACTAGACAATAGAATATACATATTCATTTTTAAAAGGGGAGGGAGTGTTATGGGAATAAATATTCATTTTTCTCAAACACATTACAAATGGTTTACTGCACCTATTTATAACAGAGAAAAACTGGAAATACTTGTGTTCAACAAAAAATGAGGGCATACCTAATTATTTAATCAGTGGTATAAGCAGAGCTATACCACTAAAAACAAGAAATCAACAAATCAACTTATTTCATTTAACAATTATGAAACAGAGACCCAGAGGGATTAATTGTCTACCTAAGGTGACACCATGAGTGCATGACAGAGTTCTGGAAGCTATATCTCCTGACTCCAGGGCTAAGGCTCAATTCACTACCCGCATTCATAAAACACAAACCAAGCTGCTCTGAATGAAAATACAACCAAAAGATTTAAGGGTATTTCAAACACCTTAACCTCATCTGGAGCCTACACTAACAAAACACAAACTCTAGCCCTGGATGAACCACAGGTGTTTGTATTCCTCTACTGACAACTCTACTACCTGTACAAGTTGTTCTGTGTGCTGGTGAAGCTCCTCTAAAATAGGGAGTGTCTGGTCAGGGAGACAGTGCTCCAGGATTCTCTGAATCACTCGGCAGCCATAAGGATGTGTGGACAAGGCAAACACCTAGGGTAGACAAACGAAAATGAGAAGCAAAAATGACAGTCATCACCTTCAATGCTTCAGTATTGTTTATATGTCTGTATAATCCCATTTATCTTCACAAATGGATTTAATGGCATTTTAGTTCTCTCTACATATAATAAGGTATGTGTATGTGTAAATAAACCCACTGATTATCTATTTAAGCAATTCATAGATGTGCATAAATTCAGAGCTGAAAAGGACTTTGCTTAGCTGCCAAGAAAGAAACATATGACTAGTCAAAGTCATGAAAACACAGTTAAGAGTCAAGAGTGTCGGCCGGGCACAGTGGCTCACACCTATAATCCCAGCACTTTGGGAGGCCAAGGCGGGCAGATCACGAGGTTGAGATCGAGACCATCCTGGCCAACATGGTGAAACCCTGTCTCTACTAAAAAAAATACAAAAATCAGCTGGGCATGGTGGCACACGCCTGTAGTCCCAGCTACTCGGGAGGCTGAGGCAGGAGAATTGCTTGAACCATGGAGTCAGAGGTTGCATTAAGCCAAGATTGTGCCACTGCACTCCACCTGGTGACAGAATGAGACTCCATCTCCCAAAAAAAAAAAAAAAAAAAAAAGAGTGAAGCATGTCAACTGACAGCCTCTCCAAAAGACAGCATTAAAAACAGAAAGGGGAAGGACTGGGACCAAATCCTGAATGCTTTCACACAACCAGAACCACCACAATGCAATGTTCTGATTTAACTGTGGTGTTTTTCAGCAATAAGAAAAGATTCTTTTGCTGGGTTTAGAGCAATAGGAAAGCACACCACCCTTGATTCTGCTCTTCTGTGCTGAATGGCATACACTTCAGAACTGTAATCAAGAACAATAATAAGAGCAATAATAGTAGCTAACACTTACTGGGGGCTTGTCCCGTGTAAGTCATCACACCCAGTGCTTATGTATGATTTTGTTTTGTTTGGGAGACAAGGTCTCACTCTATCACCCAGGCTGGAGTACAATGGTGATCACAGCTCACTGCTGCCTTGAGCTCTTGCACTCAAGTCATCCTCCTGCCTCACATTCCCAAACTGTTAGGGGTACAAGCACTCACCACCACATCTGGCTGCTTTAAAAAATTTTTTTTGTGTAGAGATGGAGACTCACTATGTTGCCCAGGCTGCTCCTGCACTCCTGGCCTTAAGTAATCCTCCCACCTTGGCCTCCCAGAGTGCTTGGATTACAGGTGCAAGCCACTGTGCCTAGCCTTATGTGTGACTTTATACATGTAGCTTTATGTTTACAACTGTAAACACAAATAATATACCGTATGGTTTTGCTTGAGTTTAGCTTTATAAAAATGCTACACTTACTTGTAGTCTGGAGCAACTTGATTAATTTCACTCAACATTATGATTTCCATTTCATCTACAATACTGTTAGTTTCTGTAGTTTATTCTACATGGCATACAGGAAGAAATTAGCTAAGTATATGAGATTTTGTTTTTTTCCTTTGAGATGGAGCTTCGCTCTTGTTGCCCAGGCTGGAGTGCAATGACACCATCTCAGCTCACTGCAACCTCTACCTCCCTGGTTCAAGCAATTCTCCTGCCTCAGCCTCCCAAGTAGCTGGGATTACAGGTGCCCACCACCATGCCTAGCTTTTTGTATTTCTAGTAGAGACAGAGTTTCACCATGTTGGCCAGGCAGGGCTCAAACTCCTGACCTCAGGTGATCCACCTGCCTCGGACTCCGAAAGTGCTGGGATTACAGGGGTGAGCGACCGCGCCCGGCTGAGTATATGACATTTAAAAAAAATACAATCCCCTGCTCATGGTCATCTGGGTTGCTCCAGTCTTTTAAGAGAATAATGGTGTTTTAAACATGTAGTATACATGTACAGATATTTCAACAGGATCACAGAAACTATAAAGATTGAAATTTTAAAGACAATGTTAAATTATCTTCCAAAATGGTTGTGTCAGTATCTATTCCCACCAGTGCACCCGACTCCTGCCAGCACATAGCAACTGATGGGTAAAAAATGGTCTATCATTTGTGGCTTAATTTTGCATTTTCCTTGATCCTAATGGAACTGAGTACTTTTTCACGTCTACTGGCAATTTGTGTTTCTTCTATGAAATGTCAGCTTGTGTTCTGGGCCCACTGTGTTGTATTGTTTGCCTTCATTACAGAGAGGTTCTTTATACACTCTAGTTACCAATTCTTTGACAGTTGCATCTTGAAAATATTCTCATTTTACCTTTTTTGTCGTATACTTCCACAAATGTAACATCTTAATGTTACGGTAAACAGATCTACCCTTTTTTCATTAAGTCAGAAACTCCCAGTAACCACATGGGTTACTGTCAGTAATTTACCATCATGGTCACTGAGCAAACAGCAAAACCTAAAGATTACTACATCCCTTATCAATCCACACTTAGCAGTAGATACAGTGATACCTGAATATCTATGTGCTTTTCTCATTTTTCCCCCTTCCTAAAGAAAGGTCAATCTCACACACCTAAAAGGGTGAGTTTTACTGTTCTGTCCCACCTACCTTAGGAGACTATAAGGACTCTGTGTTTTAGGGGGAAAAAAAAATTAACGACTACAGCCAATTCAGAGTCAATTCTGGAAAAACAAAGGTATTTACATATAAAAGTAACAATTTTACTTGGAAGCTGAAGCTAAGAAGAGATTTTTGACATACGAGAAAAAACGAGAAACTAGAAGTTATTTCTGGCCATTTAACACAATTCAAACCAACCTGGTCTTCATCCCCTCCAAAAAAATTTAAGCAAGAAGCATCTTGTTATTTTAAAGATATATTCACACATGATCTACAACATTAGTTCTGTAAATTACCTGAATTTTAAATCAAATTTAAAACCAAAGCACTGAAATATCAGAATAAATCGTACTTAACCAAGAGAAATAATTTATTCCTCAAATATGAGATTTCATCTTAACAATTCTTACGACAGTGTTTCATACCAACATGAGCAGACATCTGCATTAAAGATGGAAAGAAGGCCTAGAGACACTGAAAGGAAGAGACTTGCAGCACACAGGTACTTGATAGTACTGCTACTGTCAAGTACTACAGGATTGCTGTTTACTGCAGTCTAAAGTACATTCAGGCTGGGCACAGTGGCTCATGCCTATAATCCTAGCAACTTCAGGAGCCTGAGGCAGGTGGATCACTTGAGTGTAGAAAATCAAGACCATCCTGGACAACATGGTGATACCCCCATCTCTACAAAATATCAAAAAATGAGCCAGGTGTGGTAGTATGTTCTTGTAGTTCCAGCTACTTGCGAGGCTGAGGTGGAAGGATTGCTTGAACCTGGCAGTTCAAGGCTGTAGTGAGCCGTGATGGAGCCACTGCACTCCAGCCTGGGCAACAGGGTGGGACCCAGTCTCAAAGAAAAATAAATAAATAAAGTACATTAAGTACACTGAGAACATGCCACAAATTCTATTCTGTTTTCTACTCACAAAGGAAACCACCGTTTCCATTATTTCTCTCCTGCGTCACTTACCTGTCCCTTAAATGCATCGATGATAAATTGCAAAGACTGGGGCTGTACACATTCAATGCATTTCTGAACCACATGATTGCCATTCTGATCTTTCACACACTTCAAGACATGGCCATCTAGTTCCCGAACCATCTCATTCTATTGGAGACAAAGAAAGAAAGCACCACCAGAATCAAAGCAAGCAAATATGTGGACAAAGAATGTTCTCGTCACCAAACATGAAAGCACTGAACAGAGAATCTGTGATGATGAAAGCACAGGGAAACAAATGAGGACTTGAGTCTTTTCATGTGATAGCAAATTTACAGTAAAATTTCCAACAACAAATTTACTGTAACAAAAATCAGTAAACAAAAAGATCTCATACCTGTAAAAACAAACAAACAAACAAAAACAAAGAAAAACCTCTTAGAGTCTTTTTTTTTTTGAGACAGCTGTGCTCTGTTGCCCAGGCTGGAGTGCAGTGGCATGATCTCGGCTCATTGCAACTTCTACCTCCTGGGCTCAAGCAATTCTCCTGTCTCAGTCTCCTGAGTAGCTGGGATTACAGCTGCGCACCACAACGCCCAGCTAATTTTTGTATTTTTAGTAGAGACAGGGTTTCGCCATGTTGGCCAGGGTGGTCTAGAACTCCTAACCTCAGGATATCTGCCCTCCTTGGCCTCCCAAAGTGCTGAGATTACAGGAGTGAGTTTCGCTCGTTACCCAGGTTGGAGTACAATGGCGCGATCTCAGCTCACCGCAACCTCCGCCTCCTGGGTTCAGGCAATTCTCCTGCCTTAGCCTCCTGAGTAGCTGGGATTACAGGCACGCGCCACCATGCCCAGCTAATTTTTTGTATTTTTAGTGGAGACGGGGTTTCACCATGTTGACCAGGATGGTCTCGATCTCTTGATCTCGTGATCCACCGGCCTCGGCCTCCCCAAAGTGCTGGGATTACAGGCTTGAGCCACCGCGCCCGGCCGACCTCTTAGATCTTAAAAAGAAAAAGGGTGGACATTTTCAAATACACAGGAGCCTATATCAGGAACAGATATTTCTTAACTTACTAAAGAATTACATTCCAATAAACCTGTTATAAGTTGAAAACAACATTAACTAAAAAATGCATTTAAATATATCTAATTTACAGAACATCACAGCTAAGCCTAGGCCACATCAAAAGTGCTCAGAACACTTACAGTAGCCTACAGTTGGACAAAATTATCTAACACAGAGCCTATTTTATAATTAGAAAAAAAATTTATAGGCTAGGCGCCCTGTAATCCCAGCACTTTGGAAGGCCAAAGTGGGTTAATCACTTGAAGTCAGAAGTTTGAGACCAGCCTGGCCAACATGGCGAAACCCCATCTCTACTAAAAATACAAAAATTAGCTGGGTATGGTGGTGTGAGCCTGTAGTTCCAGCTACTCAGAAAGCTGAGTAGGAAGAATCACTTGAACCCGGGAGGCAAAGGTTGCAGTGAGCCAACATCACACACTGCAATCCAGCCTGGGTGACGGAGCAAAACTGTCTCAAAAAAAAAAATTATAATTAAAAATAAAAACAGTCCAGGCGTGGTAGCTCATGCCTGTAATCCCAGCACTTTGGGAGGCTGAGGCAGGCAAATCACGAGGTCAGGAGTTCAAGATCAGCCTGACCAACATGGTGAAACCCCATCTCTACTAAAAATACCAAAATTACCTGGCTGTGGCACGCACCTGTAATCCCAGCTACTCAAGAGGCTGAGGCAGGAGAATCACTTGAACCTAGGAGGTGGAGGTTGCAGTGAGCTAAGATCATGCTACTGCACTCCAGCCTGGGCAAGAGGGCAAGACTGTCTCAAAAAAAAAATTTTTTTTCATTTTAAAAAAGATTCAAAGTACAGTTTTACTGATGTATAATGCTTTTATATCATTTGTAAATTTAAAAATCATAAGTCAGGGGCTATTTCTACACTGTATGAAAGAATTTCTACATGGTACACAATCACAGTCTCAGCTACTCCGAAGGCTGAGGTGGGAGGATCACCTGAGCCCAGGAGTTCCAGGCTGCAGTGAGCTATGATAGCACCACAGACAGAGCAACACCCTATCTCTAAAATTAAAACTAAACCAAACTAAAGAATTTCACACACTTTCACGTTACAGTTCATCATGTTTTTATTATCACAACCCTGTAAAGTATTTATAGTAATGATACTAATTAATCTAGAGTTTACCCCTGGTTAGGCATACCTCTAAGTGTGTAACATGTTTTAACTGAATTTTCCTACCAATCTTATGGAGTGGACACCACTATAGATGGAGAAACCAAGGAAAAGAGAAATTGAAAGACTTACAAAACTACAGACCTAGATTCCCAAAATTCAAACACAATCAATCTGGCTGAACTATATGATAAACCACTATGTCAGTAAACCAAACTGTCAACAATATGTTATCCTGAACACCCCACTTCTACTGGCATGTAAAAGAAACTGAGACAGAGGACGACACTTAAGTCACATATTACAAACTATGGATAGAAAGTGACAGAATTAGAATTCTAGCCTGAAGCTGTGACTCCAGCATCTATGATCTTACTACTAGGCCATAGTGACTGCAGAGTCAGCAGGAATGGTTCTCTTGGTTAATTAATGAAGAGTGTCCAAACACAGGAAGCAAATGAAATGGCCAGGACCTGAGTATATGAGTAGGAAATGGGTGATGGTGAAAGGATATCTAGAAAGAGAGACCACTGGGATTTCAATTGGAGCCGTTCCCCTAAACTCACTGCCCCAGGTGTCAGGTATCTTGAAATTAAATGCCTGCACCATGGCTATACCTGATACCTCCTGCCCAATTTCTCTGCTGTCTCCAATCTCTGCATATTGGTTAAACTGTGCTGTCAGTGGATTTATGTTAGAAGACTGGAAGTCATGTCAAAATAGTGATGTTAACGAATGCAATGTCTTAAATCCCCAAAATGGTGAGTCAAAGCAACTAAGATATCACATAATTAAATAAAGATTACAATGGCAGGGGCTAAAGAAGCAACTAAAGAAGCAAAAGGTAATAGACACAGTGATAAGGGAATAATAATTACTTTTTTTTTTTGAAACAGGGTCTCTCAGGATCTGTCACCCAGGCTGGAGTGCAGTGGCGCAATCATGACTCACTGCACCCTCAACCCCCAGGCCCAAGCAATCCTCCTGCCTCAGCACCCCCACGCAACTGAGACTATAGGAGTGCGCCACCATGCCCCCCAGGCTGGTCTCGAACTCCTGGGCCCTAGCGATCTACCTACCTTGGCCTCCCAAAAGTGCTAGGACTGCAGGCATGTGCCACTCTGCTAGGCCCAGAAGAGAATCATTTACTCTGGAAATATAATTATGGGAATGATAGAAAATGAAGCTTATTCAAAAATAAAGTCAAGGAACACTTATAAGCAAAATGAAGGAGAGACGGCTTCCCTGGATATTTTTGTGATCCAGAAGAAATAAAAATTCCAACAAAGATGAGTTAATTTTACCTAAAATGACAAACTTGCATCTACAAAAGAGTAAATAATCCATGGCAGGAAGCATAAGTCAGGCCCAAAACAAGACACCACAGAGAAACATGACCAGAAAAAGTATGTGCAGAAATATAACACAGAAAAGAACAAAAGCTGGGTATGGTGTCTCACATCTGCAATCCCAGCACTTTGGGAGGCCAAGATGGGAGGATCAATTGAGCCCAAGGGTTCAAGACCAGCCTGGGCAACATGATGAAGCCCCATCTCTTTAACACACACATTAACCAGGTGAAGTGGAGCATGCTTGTAGTTTCAGCTACTTGGGAGGCTAAGATGGGAGGACCATTTGAGCTCAGGAGGTTGAGGCTGCAGCAACGCGTAAATGTGCCACTGCACTCTAGCCTGGATGACAGAGTGAGATCCTGTCTTGAAAAAGAAAGAAAAACAAGAAAATTAAAGAGAAAGAATTCAACTATCCATGAAAATTCAAGAAAAATTAAAATTGGCAATGATTTAAACGTTACAAGAGCTTCACACTTACTTCTAATTACTTGTACTTTCTTATTAATGCTTTATCTCTAGTACTAAGCACTGAATAAATGAACTCCAGAACTGCTCTGTCAACATTCTCTCTCTCCCTTCACCAGCATCTTGACACATACCTATGAAACTTACCACTTTAAAAACTTTGGACATCTTGCCTTTAACTGCCATTGCCAATACCAGTGCAGTGGTTTGGATTGGTTTGACTTGACTCAGAGGTGGTGGGTGTCTTGTCTGGCTCAGAACTTGAGTCCATAACAAAGATTCTCATTACTGAACTTTGTTCTCAGTGAGGGCAAGTGGGTCATCATTGCCAGACAATGGCCAACCAACCCCTCAATTGAGAAGGGCTGAGTGAGCTCAGAGCCCAAAAGCTGAAGGCTCTGATGAGAAGCACCAGAGGCTGGAGGCACTGCCTAGCACAAACACAACTGTAGCACACCCTGCCTGTGGGTTTGTTCTGCTTCCTGGGTCCCGTGGTGTGTGCAGTGCTCACTGGACCCACATGGTGACTTTGTCGAGAAGCTGTGGGCCTCTTCAGGTGATTTCTCTGTCAGTTCCCCACTCACAGCACCGAAGTGTTCTCATTTCTGTTCCTTTTCCCCGTCTAACTCTTCTTTAGCCTTGCCTCCTCCTGCAAAGCCGGCCCTCGGGGACTCAGGGGAGGGTGAGAAGCCCTTCTCCCATCCTCACCACTGCTCACCACCATTGCTCTTCCCCACCAGACTGCACTCTGTGGACAGGAATCAGGTCTTAGTCATCTCTGTGCTGATGAAGTCTGGCACAGAGTGGGCTTCAGGTCAATGTGCCAGGCTATGCACTGCAATGGGTAGGTTCTTGCTCAACAGATGGTGGTTGGATGAAAGAACAGGAGAGAAGGAGTAACAAAATATGGAAGGTGGGTTGGAGGAAAGTTTGACTTGTTGGAGAAAATGATGGCTTATCAGCATTTTACCTGCTTTCATTCATGGAAAAAAAAACCCCACCTGTAAAACTGAACCTATTAAAGGCTAAGTTCTAGCCAATTGGAAGAGTATTGGATACCACAGGTTTTAACACAAGACACTTGATCTACAATGAATCTAAATTATTTGCACAGTTCATGCTTGCCATGCACAAAAAGGTGGCCATAAGCACCAAAGCAAAACCTTAAAAGAAAACTGAAAATTGACAGATTTACAGAGTTCACTACATGTACCACAGAGAAACATCAAACACCAAGAGAAAAGTTAAAGGGGAAACTTACAATTACCTGCTGGTCTGAAGGAATAAACTCAAGAGCTTTCTGGATAACACGGCAGCCATACATCTGTAGTGCCAACGACAGGACATGGCCTCGAATCCGTTCTGCCAAAGCCAGCTTCTGTTCAAGGCTGCCAAACTAGACATAATGTGTGGGTGAACACCATTACTTAAGTAGAAGGAAATAAACCAGGGAAAGCAAAGCATTCATTATTCTGCATCAACCACGGGCATAACCTCTTTTAGCCCTGATACCCATGATTAACTAAACCTTTTATTTAAAGAGCCATTGTTTCTTCGAGCCAGTAGTTTTCAGCCTCTAATTATGAGTAACCCTTTTTAATGTTAAAAAGCTTCTCGAATACCCAACAATAGTAGTTTCACTACAAATATCTACTAAGCAAACACATAATTCCTCAAAGCTGCCATTAATTCATACTATTAAATGAATCCAGCCAGGCATGGTGGCTCACACCTGTAATCCCAGCACTTTGGGAGACCGAGGAGGGCAGATCACCTGAGGTCAGGAGTTCAAGACCAGCCTGGCCAACATAGCAAAACCCCATCTCTACTAAAAATACAAAAATTAGCTGGCATGGTGGTGTGCTCCTATAATCCCAGCTACTCAGGAGGCTGAGATAGGAGAATTGCTTGAACCCAGGAGGCGGAGGTTGCAGTGAGCAGAGATCATACCACTGGACTCCAGCCTGCGCAACAGAGTGAGACTCTGTCTCCCAAAAAAAAAGATTCTATACTCTGTTACTACCAAAGCACACACAGACATACTGTTTTGAAGTAGTATGCTACATCATTACAAGAATTGAATTTTTTTCTATTTACACAAGGGAACAAAATTGGGAGGGGAAAAATTAGTAAAATCAAGAGGTAAGGCTATACAATGTTAAAATTCTACTTAGAATGATTTTCCACCCTTGGCTTTTTATTTTCATTTGAGTCATATAACATGAGATTGGAGGAGACTTTATGAATTATCAGCCCATCCAACCTCTTCATTCTCCCAAGGGGAACTAAGATCCAGATAAGTGCTCAAGCTTGGTCCAAATCACATGGCTATCATCCATTGCACAATTTGCCACCCCAAGCTGCATCAGCCTCCAGAACTACAGAGCTCTGTATTTTTATATATGTGACAAAATGGCAGTACCAAGACATTCTAAAATCAAAAATATAAAAGTCATGTTTAGATTGGTTTCTGGAGAATTCAGGGTGAAAAAACGTTAAGTTTTCATGAAAAAACTTGGGAAGGTAAAACATGAGCACATCATTTTTTCATCTTCATACAAATCAAACAGAATGAGATGTTAAGACATTTACAAATTGGTTTTGTGGGAGGTAATGTGTAGAATTCCAGCATTTTCCTCCTCATATCGAAGTTTTGTGCCATTCTGCATCTATACCTTAGGATTGCCAATACCAGATAATTAGGACTACAATGGTAAGCAAAAAAAATCCTTGCCTTTCTGAAATTTTACTAGAGGAAAAAGACATTAACCTAACAATCTCATTAATTCTTTCCAAAGACAGTGATAAAAAGAGTGAACATTATTCAGACTAACAGAGGCAAAATAAGGTATCAAGGCCAAATGATTAACCAAGCAGCAAGCCTTTAACAATTATTGTGACCCTAGCTGATAATGAAATATACTGGAGTTGGTGTCCAAAGACAATTCTCTAAGAACCTTAGAAAAATTTGTTTTTGGCAATATGTTATTGTGATCCTGCTAAAACTACTTTACAGGGATTATTTCCTCCATGAGGGCCATGCTTTGTGAAACTACTGTAACAATCTGAAATAACGTGCTAGGTCCTAAATGAAGACAGAGTTTTCAAAACACATTTCCAAAACAGATTGGCATTATCTGTTTGGGTATTTAAACCACAGAGAATAGCTAGATTGCTGCTAATGAACTGGAAAAACACTAAAAAGCTCTTTAAAAGGACCACATACCCTTCATTCTGAGAACTGGAATGGGACTGCTATTCTTAAAAAGGCTACTGAAAATCAAAATGCTCTGCAGATTATCTTAAGTCAAAGGATACAAAGAACAAAGCCTTACTTCAAAGAACTTTTGAATGACGTAATTTCCAAACACATCCACCATGAGTTGGTAAGCAGCCTGGAGGATTTCATTGAAGACAAGCTGGCGCTCAGCTGGTGTGGCACGCTCCAATTTCAGCTGAATGAATCTGAAGTATAAGGTAAAAAGGGTAATCACAGCACTGAAAAAAGACCTGGAGGTATGGCAGGGTACCTTGGTTTACATACTGCATCAGTTCTGAAACATGTGTGAGTGAGCATGTGCGCACACACATGCACACAATCAACTGAACTTTATTTAGATGAATCGCTTGAACTTCCTTGAAGAATTTTTAAATAGAGAAGAAGGCCCTAACTTAACTGAGTTTTGAAACTCATATTTAAATGTTGGTACATTTCATTCCAATAGGGTATATGTACTAAATCTTATTTATGTGCAAGGTGGGAGGGAAGATGAAAAGGGGGGTGCAGAAAGAGAGGCAGGGTGGAGGGAGGCAAAACACAACAAGTACCCTACTTAACTTTCTCCTTTAGAAACCAGCCTCACATCAATAAACTCAAAGCTTTACAGTCCTTACTATATTCTTTAAAACTTATTTTCGTATGAAACAGTATTGATTATCTTCTGAAACAGTAACAGTTTGCCTTTTTCTATTCTAGGTGATTAGTATCAGGAAAATCATGTTGCCTCTGAATGTAGCCTATAGAATCCAAATATGAGAGATTTCGGCCCAGTAGCAAGCTGGCAGAACGTAAGGAGGAGGTTAAATTCTGTAGAAACTGTTTCACTGGACACAGTCAGAGAAAGAAACAGAAACAGAAATGGGAAAGAAGAATGGGTGTTGTCACGATAATTATGCTCTTTCCCCAGGACCAGGTTCACTTTCTGTGAAGCCCACTGCAGCAGCCCAACAGGAAGGGGTAACCCAAACCAAATTCTGTCTTCTGTAATAATTTCTTCACTCATCTCTACACAGACTGTCACTTCTACAGAGTGGAACAACAAAGAAAGGTGATAGAGCTGTCTTTCTCCTAAGCACCCTAGATCAAACTTGTATTTGAACAGCATCTCTTTGAGAGCAAAATATTCTTCATAATGCTTAAAGCAGCCAAAGTGTATGTATGTCTTTGTGTTCATGTTTCTTAAATCCCTATGAAACAATTGATGCACACTAAGAGGCACACTTTTTAAAAATTACTATATGGCAATTTATTTTAGTAGATAGCTATCTGAGGCAAAACAGTTAAGGCATTAAGACTTCAGGTACCTTAAGTGCCAAAGCCAAGTACTCACCTGGACCCATGCTGGTCTTGGGAAAATTCCATTATATGCCCAGCAATCTCCCGCAGTTGTAAATTGGGGTACCGGTTGTTTCGAAAATCTTCCAAAAGCCTGCTCCTGCCAGAAGGCATGACATCAGACATTCCATATCGCAAACGAGAGGAAGAGAAAAGAGTACTGCTCGGGCTGAAGAGGCTGGAGGCGCTGCTTGCACTGCGGTACTTGGCTTCAGCGCCTGGAGCAGCAGAGATGTATCTTCCACTGCCGTTTGTGAGTCCTCCTGTTGGTTACAGAACAGGAGAACTTAAGACCATTCTTAAGAAACTTCATTCAAGAGAGGAAAAAGCATTCCCACACATGAAAGCCTGCATCATCTCTGATTTCTTCAATGCTGTTGGCTGTTGTTTTTGTGTTAAGTCAATTCTATCAGTGTCATGACTTTCGTAGGTCAACTTAACAACCTGGAAGGAAACTTTTGCACAAAGATTGAGAGGGGAATGCTTTTACCGTTGACAGTAGACTGCTGGTAAGACTGGAGCAAGAGTTAGCATGGCCCTTAGTAAATAAAATGAGGAGAAAAGGTGCCTACCAGGTGAACCTAGCACCTGAGCACCAGCAATAAAAACTCAGACTTGATGGTTTTCCATCATGAGATCTGTAGCGATTCCTTTCATTCTTGAATAACCCCCATTTCCATCAGAAAAACACTCTAAAAAATCAGGCATCCAGATTAGTCTGTTTTAAACAGGGGACCCCATGAAAAAGCTTACTTTGAAGGAATGATTTTTGCCACTAAATAGTAGTGCAAAAATCACTAAGATATTCCAGGCTACGGATGAGACATAATGAGTAGAAAACAGAAGATACCTTAAAAATGAACTTTCGAGTTCATCATTACAAATGAACAGCTCTTAACAATTTCTGTTGTGACATAGCCTGAAATGACTGTAGTTTCAACAACCTTCATGCCACTGATACTGTTGTTTTGACAGGTGACAAGAGAATAATAACTGTGAATCCCTAGACAGATAAAATAGACATATGACCAAAAGGCATATCACAACATATAGCAGGCCAGGTGCAGTGGCTGATGTCTGTGACTCCAACACTTTGGGAAGTTGAGGAAGGAGGATAGCTTGAGCCTAAGAGTTTGAAACCAGCCTGGACAACAGAGAGAGACCCCATCTCTAAAAAAATAAAAATAAAAAATTAGCTGGGTGCGGTGATGCACACCCGTAGTCCTAACTACTTGGGATATTGAGATGGGGGATCACCTGAACCCAGGAGGTCGAGGCTGCAGTAAGCCATGATCGTGCCATTCGACTCCAGCCTGGGCAACAGAGCAAGACCTTGTCACCACCTGCCTCCCGCCCACCCCCCGCAAAAAAGGTATAGCAGCATAATAAATTATGACTATTTTAGGCCAAGCACAATGGCTCACGCCTATAATCCCAGCACTTTGGGAGGCCGAGGTGGGTTCATTACCTGAGGTTGGGAGTTTGAGACCAGCCTGACCAACGTGGAGAAACCCCATCTCCACTAAAAATACAAACTTAGCAAGGCATCATGGCACATGCCTGTAATCCCAGCTACTCGGGAGACTGAGGCAGGAGAATCACTTGAACCCAGGAGGTGGAGGTTGCGGTAAGCCGAGATAGCGCCATTGCACTCCAGCCTGGGCAACAAGGGTGAAACTCTGTCTCAAAAATAAATAAATTATGAGTATTTTAAAATAACAGTCTTTTTCTTTTTAATTTTGATTGCACTAGAAAAAAGATGTCAAGCCTTTTTGGGTTTTTTTTTCCCCTCTCCTTTAAACAAAAAGGCCAAAGTAGGTAAGAAGCATCACATAAACCACAAAAAGTTTAGATGAATAATAATTAAAAATCCATGAGATTTCACAGAATTCCAGGGCCCAGCTTTGAAAGTCTGGGTCTCAATCAAAGTAATGAAACCAAAAGAAAATGGCTCAATGTTAAAATGTGTAAAATATTCACTGAGTATTTGTCCTAAGCCCAGTTCTATGCTAGAAGTTTTTCATATGCACTTTCTATGGAATTCTCACTGGCATTTTGGAGAAGGAGTTTGTAACTCCCATTGATAAGACAGAAAATTAAGCTCAGAGAGATGAAATGTTCACCCAAAGATATAAAACCCAAAATTGTCACGGCCAGAATTCAGAACAGGGCTCTTGACTCCAGGGTCAAGGCCCTTTCAGGGGTGAAATTCATTTTCAGACTCAGTTTCATCAAGTTTTCTTGTTCTACAGAACATTCTTGTCAAATTCCACAGTATTTCTGAATTCAAATGAAAAGTGATTTTTTTTTTTTAAGGAAAGGAAGAAGATTAATATGAAAGGAAAACAGCAGTCATAATTCTGTCTTATCCATCTGAGACTGGGAAGAAATGGGCAGAGGTAGTAACAGGGTAGGTTGGCAGGCATGGGCAAAGTGTGGCAATAGCAACAAACGTGCCAAAGAAGAAGGAATGGGGCAAACACACAATGTTTTGAAAATAATTTAAAGGAATTTTAAGAACCTGGTCACTGACCAAAATGGAAGGTAAGTTATAAAGAAGCCAGGTCCTTGGTGACGATGTTTAATGATGAGACAAACCAACCCTGAACACTGCCCTACCACTATACTTCCAGTTATATAAGCCAATAAATATACTTATTGTTTAAGCCACTCTTAGTTGGATGTTCTGTTATTATGGGCAAAAACATAATGACTAATCCACACAAAGGACTAGACTGAGTAACTGCCTACAAAAATGTTTAATACATTATCATGAAGTTTTGATTTTTACCTCTTATCTCCTTAGATGTCAGACAAGTATAACTACAAAGACATTCATGCACACAAACATACACACAGCTTTTAGTACTAAGAAATATAGAAACCTCTGAAAAGAAATTTCCCCAGGTACTAAATTATACATGGCAAACTGACAGTTCACGGACATATTTTGTATGAGCCAAGTAGTACTTCTTTCAACATTAAGCCTGTGCTTAAATTTTTGCTCTAAATTGTAGTTCTCTGGTTTTTGGAAAAAAAATGTGTGACAAATAGTAAATATTTGACCATCAGCAAGTATTTGTTGATTGAATCTCATTTAGTTGGCGAACGTGCACAAATGTGCTTTCCACTTCGCAATAGTCTCAATACCAACATGTGGTTACACCCAAACCACTACAGCTCCGGGAGTTTGGGTGCAACACTCCGGAAGTGTTTAAACTTGCAACCGTTTTAAAAGAAACATTTCTCATAAGGCTTCAAAGAGACAGTGGTGGATTTCATAGGGGTGTGTCCTATGACAACTTTCCACAGACAGTAAGGGCTTAAATGTTAATAAATGCTTCAGTTATTTTGCGTAATTGTATAAAAGTGATTTCTGCCAGTGGTCATCTAGTATGTTATGCCCTTGCTACATGAAATCTTCTCATTTATTTGCTTTTTGTACTCACAGATCTAATAGATGCCTAATGGGCAAAGCCCTGCCTTCCCTCTTTTAAAGAAAAATTCCTATGGTCCCCAATATCTAGTTCCGTGTTTAACCAGAGGCAACAGCGTTCATCAAAATGTTTTAAAAATAAGTTCTCTCCAATTCATTCTCCAACACCACACCAAGGTTGCCCATAGACTTAAATAAGCCTAAAGACTGATTATCTCTAATGCATGATTAATAAGGAGTCCAAAATATGTTAATTGTCACAGGTTGGTTTTACAGTTGATAGTATCCTTCAGAGAACCAAGTGAGAACCACAAAATAATCATTTCAATTCAGAATAGGGAAATACCTAAACGCATACATGACTACAGGTTACTGACCAGTAACTTAGAAACTTTTCAGTTCAGGCAAGGAGAGAGAAAGGTATTTTGTGTTTGAGCTGTGCTTTTCCTAAAAAGCACATGCAACCCTGAAGATAAAGAATAGAAAGAATACATTTTAAGAATACAAGAATTCTATCATGATAATAAAACTAAATGCTTTTTAGTTTAGAACTAAATTTCAGTTATAAATGCTTTCATTCTTTTGCCCTGGACAGATTATGAACTCTTGAGCTCATTTTTACTATTACATATTTCATTTCTGAAGTAATGAACAACCACAACATTTTTCTTCCAGGGCAAATGAAAAGCCTGCGTGTTGTCAACCATGCATTTAACAAAAAACTGTACCTGCTACCTCTTGATGTTTAAGAGTTTTTAAATAACACAGCCTGGGGATTGTGCAGAAAACTATAAGCATGGAGAAGTATTCTAAGAAATGAGGGGTGAGAAAGCAGGGAGTAGGATGAAGAGATCTATGGGTAGACAGGGCACAAAACTATTACAATCAGTCTTTGGGGGCACTCATATCCACCTCCCTTACTTTTTTTCTCTTTGAGATGGGAAGTAGAATTTACTAGAGATGGATGTTTCAGTTATAGGTGAGAGTTTAAGGTTTTCTATGTAACCTACATATAAGCTCTGTTAAGAAAATTCATATTAACTATGATTAACAATTATGAAAATAATACTGTTAAACTGAGTAACAGTAACACATAATTAAGTCAAACAAAATAAATATCTGAAACATCTGCCTTATTCAGGGTCACAAGGTATTTTATATGTAAACATTCATTCACGGGTATATACGCATGTATGGGGAAGATGGGAGAGGAAGATCGAGAAAGATTTCACTTATTGAAATAGCACATTTTATGCTAACAATACATTTTATGCTAACAAACTTGTCAGCTTGGATGTCCATTATCAAAACTGACTCAAGAAGAAATAAAAAATCTGAACCTGTAAGACCTGTAAGATATAAAGAAATGGAATAAGTAAAAATCTTATTACAAATAAATGCCCAGGTTAAGACTGGCTTCCCTGGCCAAGTTTATAAAATGTTTAAAGAAATAATGCTAATACTCCACAAACTCTTCCAGAAAGCAGAAGGGGATGGTACACTTCAAAGCTCATGCTATGAGGTCAGTATCACCCTGATACTAAGCCATAAAAAATACCTCACAAGAAAGAAAAACACACATCCTTCATTAAAACAGATTCAAAACTCCTCAACAAAAATACAAACACACCAAATTCAACATGACCAAAGTAAGATGTATAACTGGAATGCAGGGTTTGATTAATATCTGAATATCAATTAATGTAACATACCACATTCACAGAATACAGGATGAAAGCCACATGATCATCAGTTAATGCAGAGAAAACACTTAACAAGAACTAAAACCCATTCGCAACAAAAACTCTCAACAAACTTAGGCTAGAAAGAAACTTTCTCAATCTAATAAGGGACATCTACTAAAAACCAACTGTGATTATACTTAATGGTAAAAGACAAATGCTTTACCCCCGCAAGATCAGGAACAAAGGAAGGGTGTGTGCTCTTATTTCGTCCATTTAACAGAGTCCAGGTCGAGTATCCTTTATCCAAAATACTTGGGGCCAGAAGTGTTTCAGATTTCAAAGTCTTTGAGACTTTGGAGTATTTGTATTATATTTACCAGCTGAGCATCCTAATCTGAAAATCCAAAATCCTAAATGCTCCAAAGTGCATTTCCTTTGAGTTCTGTTGACGCTCAAAAAAGTTTTGGGTTTTGCAGCATTTCAGATTTTGGATTTGGGATTCTCAACCTGTACTGGAGGTTCTACACAGTGCAATCAGACAAGAAAAAGAAATAAAAGTTATCTGGATTGGAAAATGGCTTTGATTCTCAGATGAGATGATCTTATATGTAGAAAATCTTACAGAATCCACCCAAAAACCATTAGAACTACTAATAAACTACGGCAAGGCCACAGGATATAAGATCAATATACAAAAATCAATTGTATTTCTGTGAGCAAGCAACAGTCAATCAAAAGATAAACCAGAACAAAATTCTATCTGTAATAGCATCAAAAATATACGCAATTAGAAATAAATTTAACAGAAGTAGTACAAGACCTGCACACCAAAAATTACAAAGGAAAATGGTGATAGAACAACTAGAAATGCATGTACAAAAAGATGAAGCCTGACCTGACATTAAAATTTAAGTGGATCACAGACTTATATTTAAGAGATAAAACAATAAAATGTTTAGAGAAAAACATATGAGCAAATCTTCCAAGAGTTTGAGTTAGGCAAAGATTTCTTCGATACTATTCCAAAACCAAGATAAACTGGACCTCATCAGAATAAAAAACTACTGTACTTTAAAAGATACCATTTTAAAAATGGAAAAAAAGGGACCAGCCTGGACAACATGGTGAAACCCTGTCTCTACTAAAAATACAAAAATTAGCTGGGCATAGTGGCAGGTGCCTGTAATCCCAGCTACTCTGGAGGCTGAGGCAGGAGAATTGCTTGAACCAGGAGACAGAGGTTGCAGTGAGCCATGATCACACCATTGCACTCCAGCCTGGGCCACAGACTGAAACTCTGTCTCAAAAATATAAAATAAAATAAAAAACAAAATTGAAAAAAGGGGGAAAGGAACAGTAGCTCACACCTGTAATCCTAGTGCTTTGAGAGGCCAAGGCAAGAGGATCACTGGAGGCCAGGAGTTCAAGACCAGCCTGAGCAACATAGCAAGACTTAAGTTTCTACAAAAAAAAAAAAAAAAAACAACTTATTTTAATTAGCTGGGTGTGGTGGAGTGTGCCTACAGTACCAGCTACTTGGGAAGCTGAGGTAGAAATATCCTTTGAGCCCAAGAGTTTGAGATTACAATGAGCTATGATAGTACCATTGCACTCCAGTCTGGGCAATAGAGCAAGACCCTGTCTCAAACATTAAAAAGGAGGGAGGAGGTGGGGTAGGGGGAGGGAACAGAACTCGAAAAGGTTTGTTTTTAGTCTGAAATTTAAACAATCAGTAATTAAAAACTATGCCACTCAACAAGTGATTTTTAAATAAATAATAGGAAAAATTACTAAACAGATCACTGATTTTGTTAGAAGATACTAACACATACCTGCCTACTCGGACAAAGTGTAAAAATGACAAGATGAGGAAAAGATCCACAAGAGATACAGGCTGGTATATGCATTCAAATGCTAGCTATGTGGTTGGAATCATTAGCAACATCCATTAAACCAGGCTGAGTTTAAAGGGGTGAAGAGTTATTTTGAGTATTCAACACAATGAATATAAAATGCTTAGTATGGCTGCTCATCACTGCTGATGGCTGGTGGCAGCAGTGAAGTTGTATTAATAACAGAAGCTATATTAGGTGTAGGCCAGTACATATTTGGTAAAGAAATGTTAAGTCTCTTAAACCAAAATGTCTTTAAGGCCTCTGTATGGAGATCGTTAGAAACCAAGTAGCACACCTATATTTTCTCAAGGAAACAGACTGAGCTGAGGCAAAGCTGACTAACTGAAACAAACGTTCATCAGGAATGGCAAGTACGATACATGCATTATACATGACAGAAGTCCAATGCAAACATATACAAAGAAACTGCTTAAACAAGGTGAATGTTTCCAAAGTGAAATTATGTTAAACAGACTAGGCAGGCAACAGAAGTCATTAAAACAAGAAATAACTCACACTAATAGTTATTTCCTTCTTCACAGGGAAAACATGAATTAAGAGGTAGTATTACATTAAATTGCTGATACTTTAGAAAGAAGAAAGGTATCATGCATGAAAGTAATATTTCTGGCTCTATTTCCACATACCAAGGAACCACAGTTTTTAAATTTTATTTTATTTTGAGACAGGGTCTTACTCTGTTGCCCAGGCTGGAGTGCAGTAGCATGATCTCAGCTCACTGCAGCCTGTCTCCCGGGTTCAAGTGATTCTCCCACCTCAGCCTCCCAAGTAGCTGGGACTACAGGCACGCGCCACCATGCTTGGCTAACTTTTGTGTTTTTTGATTGAGATAGGGTTTCACTATGTTGGCCAGGCTGGTCTTGGAACTCCTGACCTCAAGTGATCTGCCCACCTCGGCCTCCCAAAATGCTGGGATTACAGATGTGAGCCACCGTGCTCGGCCCACCTATTTTTATAAATA
Organism: Aotus nancymaae; assembly: GCF_030222135.1. Classification (NCBI taxonomy): domain Eukaryota; kingdom Metazoa; phylum Chordata; class Mammalia; order Primates; family Aotidae; genus Aotus; species Aotus nancymaae. The sequence continues at coordinate 27,504,512 of NW_026988467.1, forward strand.
AAGTTTTATTAGAAGATAGCTATATATCCACTCATTTATATTTTGTCTATAGTTGCTTTCACACTTCAACAGCAGAGTTGAATATTCACTACAGATACCATCTGGCCCACAAAACCTAAAACATTTACTATCTGGCTCTTTATGAAAAAAAATGCAGCCAGTTCAGTTTATTTAGTACGCAGTATGGGATGACATAGTTCACATGTTTTTAAACCAAGAAATTAAAAGATATATATTCCTGGATTTGATAATGGACTGGTTCAAGATATCCTGAGTATATCATGTGACAGGATATACAATGAAACTGCAAGCTTTGGAGTCAAAAAGGCTTGATTTTAAATCTGTTCAAATCTGAGATAACCTAGGCTAAGCAAGATATTTAAGTCCTGAGACATGGGATAATACCTATACCTTCTAGTGTTGTATGTACAGGACCCAAAACCATTAACACCAGCAGGTAACTGCCAGGTCAGTGAACATTAGTTCCTTCCTTCTAGCCACATATCAAACTGGGAGTTTGACATTCCTCTCCAGATTTTACATTAACCCCTAGTCTTTGAAGCCAGGCATTCTGTCACTAGGAAACACAGTTGTGCAATGTACCCCATTCTCTTGTCAACCTATCATGGGCCTACTAATCAAGAATGTCACAGTAACTTTTCTAAAGTGATGTTCGTATATATTCTAAGAAAATGAGTTTTACAACTAAAGTTCTTATTATATAAAACTTCAGGATACACACACAAATACCAATATGTATATATAAATATAGTTTTGACTTGAAACTCACCTCTTTCAAACTCAAAGCTATCATTCTTAGTTCTAGAATAATAAGTCTATTACGCTACCCACTTAAGACGTCTCTTAAATCCTATAAATCACTAGTCTGTCTATCCAAATGAAAGCACCTGTTTGTTTTCAGTCTGTTCTCACTTCTGAGTCCATGAAGCCACTTTTAATCTTGCTGGTTAAAAAGAGAATCTTCTTGGTAGAGTGGCCATGCATGCTGATTTGCCCAGGACAGTCCTGATTTAGGCTATCATCACCAAGTAATTATTCATAGCACCCCATCCACTCACAAAAGTGTCCTGGTTTGCATGATACATTATGTGGTGACTCTACATCTAGGACTCAACTTTCCCCATGTAGCAAATAAATCAGTACTTCAAGCTTACTAAATAACTGCAGAGAGGAGTATGCACCATGTTTGAGATAAGAAAACATCTCCCATGTCCTGAAAGATTTAGAGATTTGCCACAAAAAAAAAAAGGTAATATAATTTTTTTCATTCTTACAGCCTGCTGCTTAGGATCCTCTTTTTCCCTCCCCATTTTCTAGAATCTAGATGGTAATATTTTTAAATCCCATGCATAAAACAACTTAAATATTTAACAGGGAAATATGTATCTCCTCATTAACATACTATATAGTTTGAGAGTTTATATTTACAAATATTTTAATATATGGCAAAATTTTAAAAATAAAATGCTTTATGTGAAAAAGCAAGATATTATAAGTACATACAGCAGAGGAAAAAATTTGAAAAGAAGTAAGGCAAAATATTAATTGTGGTGGTATTTCAGGTGGTGATACTAGGTGATTAAATTCTGTCTCTGTGTTTCCTAGCTTCACTGAGATGAATCTATGTTTATACTGTTTACACTGAAATACTCTCACAGGTAGCCAAAGAATAAAATGTTCACACTAAAGCTAACTGAATATACAGGGAAATGTACCCAAACTATAATAAAGCCAAAACTGCTATATTATCTATAGGTACAGCCTGAATAACATGAGGTATTTACGGAAGGCACAGAACACCCAGGACACTTCTAGTATAAAGGGACTGTCCTTTGCTTATGCAAAGTTCCTGTAATGTCATCGGTGGCAAGAGAGTTCTAGAGTTCAAGGTGGTGTTAGAGTAATGGTTCTTACCCAGGTTTAAGCTTGAAGAGGATCCATGTGAAGAGAGGGAAGGAGGTGGTGTCTGTGAATGTCCTGGTCCCTGACTAGGGAGAGGCATGCCCACGGGTCCAGGAGAGGAGGAAAAGCTAAGGCCGTTATAAAAACTGTGTCCAATGGGGGTCAAGCTGCTCGATGTCCTCTTATAAAGGTCACTGCTGCCAGTCAGGGAGTCACGGCGGGAGCCACTGCCAGTGTTGGAGTTTGCAACTAAAATGGAATTAAAACAATGCAGATAAGAACAGGCCTGTTCTTCGAAGAACAAGCCCAGTGACCTGTTCCTAACACTTTGATCCAGACTCCTTACCACCGCAAATTTGTCAGCAGAGACAGTCTAACTGTTAATGTAGCAGTTCTGGGGCAGATAAAGTAATAAAGAGGACATGGCTCAGGTTAACATGACCATCACACGTATGCCAAATTTACCTTCCTATGGTGTCATATATTATAGGATAAGGGAGGTTTAAAAAGCTCTGACGGCCACATGAGCTATGGAAAAGGTGAAAGGAAATGGACTAGAAGAATGCCTTTCATCAACTGAAAAGGTTCAAGTAGAAAAATGGGATACAGAAAAAAGATCTGTCAATGGGGTACTGCCCCACTACACAAGACTTATATATGAAAGCCTGTTTTCTCAGCGGGTTCAATCGAGAGTTAATGCTGCCCTCAATTCCAATTAAGATATTCTCTTTCATACATGACCTTCTAGTTAGGGATCATTTTTTTTTGTTTTTTGTTTTCTACAATCTCTGCAATATCCCATTATTCACCATACTACACTCCTGCTTTATTCATCAAAACATTAAAACCAGCTTGGTCTAATATCCTTCCTCATAATTCTCTACATGTCTACCTTAAATTCTACTCAAAAGACAGAAGAAAAGTTGTAACTCTTTAGGTCTGCAGGTCAAGCACTCGGCTCAATCTCAATTGTGGAGTATTCAGCTCTGCTATCTTTAGTAAGTCCTCCTCCCTCAGTTTTTGATATCCATTTCTATAGTTCTCTCCATATTTTTCCCAATTACAGCAAAATCTTCCCTAGATTTCAAATCCCTGAAAGAAACTGATTAAGTAAGTAGCCACATGAGCATGGATTGAAATAGGTCCCATCTGGATAACTTGATTTCAATAGTCTATCATCTCACAGATTATGTGGGATGGCTGGATTCCCACAGGGCTTGGTCCAGATCTGCCTGTGGTTCCATGCACTGCCAGTATTCCAGAAGAATTGTAAAAATAATTAAAATTCAATCTTAAGAGCTATCAGTCTAATTTCTACCTGCTGTTCCAAACCCTCCAAGGGCAGATCCCAGGGTGGCGCCGAGAGAACTGCTACTTCCGAATCCCAAGGATGTGTTGGCAGGCTGGGCAGAGCCCTGGGAGAAGAGGGAGCTGCTCTGTGAATTGCTATTCAGAGAGTTGTTGCCGTAGAAAGAACTGGATGCCAGGTTGTTACTGGGCTGCTGCTGGGGCTGGGGCTGAGGTTGCTGTGTTCCTAAGGGGCGAAATGGTCCATTTGTTGTTCCAGCAAGACCACCAGCTGCTCCATTTGCTGAAGCTGCGGCTGCTGCAACAGCTATGAAGAAGAAAGCAAACCGTTTGGCTATGAAAGGGACTGGCCACATTTCCAAACTACATTTTTATCTTTTTTCAAAAAACCTTTTAATGCTCACTAGCTTTTCAAAACAGACACAAACTATACAAATCTGTCTTTGATCCCTTCATATGAAGCTTCTATTTTCTGTTTCTACTTTCAATTTGAAGTCAAAATACCACTAGAACAAGTTCACAATGCTGGTAGCTTTAAAAAGTCTATAGATTAAAGGGGGTATAAACATCAAATGTACCCATTAAATACAACTACTTCCTAAAATCTTAAATTCCATAAATACCTAAGTTGAGGGTTTCTTCTAGAACCACATAATGCATATATACACATCCTTCAAAATCCTATTTTAGCACACTGCTGTGTTCTAAATGTTGCTGTTATTGTTCTTAATTTAAATATATATATATACGTATATATGTATGTGTGTGTGTATATATATGCATTGTATGTATGTATGTGTGTATATATATGTATGGGCTTAAAGTAAAAAACTATTACTCCTAGCCGGGCATGGTGGCTCACACCTGTAATCTCAACACTTTTGGAGGCCGAGGCGGGCAGATCACAAGGTCACGAGTTCAAGACCAGCCTGACCAACATGGTGAAACCCCGTCTCTACCAAAAGTACAAAAGTTAGCCGGGCATGGCGGCACATGCCTATAATCCCAGCTACTCAGGATGCTGTGGCAGGAGAATCACTTGAACCTGGGAGACAGAGGTTGCAGTGAGCCGAGATTGTGCCACTGTACTTCAGCCTGGGTGACAGAGACTCTTTCTGGGGGGAAAAAAAAAACCCAACACCAAAAAAAAAAAACAACACTATTCCCCTCAACCAAATGTATTATTCTGTCACTTCTCATTACTCTTTCCCACTCCATTCCTCCATTCTTGCCCCTGTGGCGAAAAACAACCCCTCCTCTAAAAATTATCTTAAAATAATGACTTGGATTTCTGTGAAATCAGCCTTGAATTTCTGCCAAGAAAGCCATTTTGTGTGAGTAATCCAACTTCTATTTTCTCAGTGGAGCCGGACCTTGCTTCTAACCAGCTGGCACATGCTGCCTCCCAACCCCCAACAAAAAGGAGAATCCACCAAGGTCACTCATTGCTTCTGATCTCTTTTTGAAACATTAGAGGGTAGAACTGATATACTGAGAATTGCCAAAAGTGTGTTTCAACATACTTTAAGAATATCACTATCAGTTGCCGCTTTTAGATCTCTGGCAGGAGTCCACTCAGATGTACGCTCACCTGCTTGTGCAGCTGAGGAACTAATGATGACTGGGGCAGGAGCTACAAGTCGAACAGGAGCTCCAAGACCATTTCTCGCGCCCGCATTCACTACAAGGGCACCAGTTTGGTCATAGTAAGCAGCAGGAGCCAACACCGGATAACCTAGGAATATCAAGCCGACATAGAAATGTATATATTAAACAAACAAGTATCTCCTGGGTACCAACATATTGTCAATAATCACAAACTTAGCTTTGAGGCTAGATTAACCTAGATTTATATGCTGGCTCCATCACTTAAATAGTTGAATAAACAAACAACAGAGGCTACAAATGGTTAAAAAATCACAGTACTTTCATACCACATAACAATCTCAAAACAAATATACTGCAAAATAGCAGGAAAAACCTAAATAGGCTTTAAATAACATGACCTTTCAATATTATGTGAGACAGAATCTCCAAATCCCAGTTTAAGTCATACGAAAAACTGCAGGTGACTTCCTAAGAACACACAAAGCTTAGTTACACAAAGGCTTAGTAACTAAAAAACAAATGAAACAAGTTATAGTTATTCACTGAATTCATAAATGGCTCTGTTAAACTGGCTATGCTCTATGATCAGTAAAAAATACAGCGACATCTCTCAAAGATGTTTTGTACGTAGAATATCAAACTACATCCAATCCCAAGTAAAGCACTGAACCAGTCAATAGTGAACTAAAAACAATATATATTCAAGATATATCTATATAAACATGTATCTCAGAGGTACACAGTTAAAAAGGACCCCTAATATTAGTTTAACAGAAACCCTAAAAATGTAAGGGATGACCCAATCAAGGTGTACCAGAAATTTCTCCCTAATCATGCTGTTCAAAAATATCATCATAAAGCCTTATAAACTAGCTTGGCCACTCCACCTATCCCTAATTCTGAGACAGAAAACAGATAACCCACCAAGGAAAAAACACATATTCCAAGCTGCATGGACACTGAGATATCTCCAATGTGACTTAAGACTGGCTGAGAACAATGCTCTCATCAATGAACTATAGTCTAAGTGAGGGCAAGTGTGTATCATCCTTGCCAGTCCCCACACCATGACAAACCTAAGCAAGGTGAAAGCACTGCTCATTCCCCTCTGTATCACCTTAAACATGCAGCCTTTTCCCCCCGCCAAAGAATTAGGAATAGCATGCAGCCTTCCCCTCACCCCACAAAGAATTAGGAATAACAATGCAGCCGCACCTGGCATGCCTGCAGCCAGACCTTGTCCAAATGCAAGGGCAGAATTTACTGCTGCAGCTGCCACAAGGGGATCTGTTTGCTGTCCCTGCTGGTTCTGGTTTGGGGTCAAAGGACGTTGGCTGGCTCCTCCACGGAGAACCTGGGAAAGGAAGACAGAAATAAGTCACCCACTTTCTTTTCATTGCAGAAGACCTACCATATTCTCAGGTTGGGTCAACTTTTAAAACTTAATTGTAAAACATTTCACTATAATGGTTTTTATATGTCATGGCTGTTAGGGTAAAAATTCAATTAATAACATTTCATTGAATGAAATTTCATTCTACCATTCTTACTTTAAACATATTACCTTTATAAGCAGCAAAAAGCACCAAAAAAAGTGATGATTCATTAATTCAAACATTTTATCTCATCTGTCTCATAAAGTTCTTGTGACAATTAAGTTAAAAGATGAATTTTAAATATCTGGCATAGCAAATGGTAGTGTTATCAAATATTTAATGCCTACCACATGGCAAATGGGCAGACAAGATGGAGCAATGAACAAGACAGACAAAGCCCCTGCCCTCATGGAGCTTTTATTCTAATGAGTAAGACAGACAATAAACCATACTACACAATGTCAGTGCTCTGACAAAAAACAAGTGAAGAAAAACAAAAGAGTTCAACAGGCCGGGTGCAGTGGCTCATACCTGCAATCCCAGCACTTTGAGGAGGCTGAGGCGGGTAGATTACCTGAGGTCAGGAGTTCAAGACCGGCCTGGCCAACATGGTGAAACCCCGTCTCTACTAAAAATACAAAAATTAGCCGGGCGTGGTGAAAGGCGCCTATAATCCCAGCTATTGGAGGGGCTGCGACAGGAGAATTGCTTGAACCCGAGGGGCGGAGGTTGCAGTTAACTGAGATCCAGCCACTTCACTCCAGCCTGGGTAACAACAGTGAAACTCCGTCTCAAAAAAAAAAAAAAAAAAAAAGAGGACTATTAACCGAGTGTCGGGGTGGAGGTTCCAGATAGGATGAACAGGGTTATTCGCCCACATATTTAAAGTTAACTGAGTCTCACACGCACACAAAAGATGGAATGAAAATATTTCATCTTTAACACTAATATATTTATCAAGGCCCACATGGCCGCAAATGAGTTCACCAGATTCTATTTGGTAGGGCTCTCACCTGACTGTTTCTATTTCCCTTCACAAATTCTACAAACATGCTCATCTAAATGGTGGTAAGCATTAGTCAAGTTTAGTGCAGAATACCAGTTATGCCACTGTAATAAAGGATCTACTTTTCTGGGGGAGCAGGGAAAAGACAGGGCCATGCTCTGCTGCTCAGGCTGGTGTGTAGTGGCACAGTCTCAGCTCACTGTAACCTCTGCCTCCCAGGCTCAAGAGATGTTCCTACCTCTCCTGAGTAGCTGGTACTACAGGTGCGCACCACCACACCTGGCTAATTTTTCTATTTTTTGTAGAGACAGGGTCTCATCATGTTGTTCAGGCTAATCTCTAACTCCTGGGCACAAGTAATCCACCTGCCTTGGCCTCCCTAAGTGTTGGGATTACAAATGTCAGCCACTGAGCCTAGCCAAAGATCTACTTTTTACTAATGAAACACAGTCAATCATTATTATTCTGTATAATGTGAAGAATCTATCTCACAAGATCTACACACTTCAGAAAGCAAAAATACAAAATCCACAAACCAAGTTAAAATTACTGAAGTCCTAACGGTGTGCTTTGCCATACTGTCAAGTGCACTGTTCTTAATCAGATCACTTTCAATTCTACTGTGCTATTTATAAAAGTTAGATATATGGTCAAGAAAATGGGTACAGATTATTCTTGGTACCAGTGGTAAAAAAATGTAAAAAGAGAAACCAATTACCAATTAAATATTGTTAAGTGAGTATAAGGTGACCAACACTGTCCACACTGGCAAGAGGAGACGTGTGGACATTTAATTTGCTCACTCTTTTACTTCTTCATCAGTAATAAGAATTAACCAATGATCTTGCAGATTTGCTGGAAATATCTGAAATGATGTCTTTAAGCCACGCTGCCTGATACCTAGGAGATAATCAATAACCAACAGCAAATTCCTATTATCAAGATATTACATAATTTGTTTCTGACCTAAAGAACCTAACCAACTTCATGAGAGAAAGTGTGTTCCAAACTACATAGATGGAAGAGTTGGGGGGCTCGACAGGTGAGTTTTGCCAAATACTTAGAACGTACACGTCCAATAACTCAGAAGAGATCTCACTCTAGGATAAGTAAATAGCATGCACAGAAATATGGCAATACTAGTAGTTCAAAATTGCTCAAGATTTTAAAAAGCAATGAAAGCACTGCTTTCATAGAACATAAAGATGTAGGTTTATGTGTGATTAGGTGTTCTATGAAGAAAGGGCAGGAGTGGTAGAGTAAACAAGGTACCTAAAGAAAGACATAGTCAAAGACTACTGATGGGTCTTGTAATAAGAAAGAAAAACAGTGTTAGCTTTTTGTCCACTCTCTAGAAATCTGTCCAGTACCCTGACAACAAATAAAAGTTCTTCAGTTACCTGCCAAAATTCATATACTTTCATCAATAGCTGTCAAGTCCATGATTTTATGGAAACAAAATACACAATTTCACAAGTAATATTTTAAAGTCTAATAAAATCTACAAAATGACTGAATTTATAAAAACCATCCTAGAACAGTTAGCTTGCCTAGAACTCAACATATACTTTCTGATAAAATACAAGGGCCCAAAAGGGCCAACAACAAAGTTTAAAAAGAACCTCTCATTTTAATTACTGTGACAACGGAGTTTACCAAGAAAATCATATTTTCCTCAAATACTTAAAACCAGAAACTGGCACCCCAAAAAAAGGAACTAAACCAATGACTGCTTGTTAAAAACTAATGCTAAAAACTTCTTAGTAGAGTTTGACAGAACCTATAGGGCATGACTGAAAACTGAAAAGTTAATGATTATCATGTCCATTTTATAACAAAAATACATGCATTCAGAGAAGCCATCCAACTTGCCCTAGTTGTAGCTAGTTAATAGTAGAAGACAAGAGCTCTGATTTTCTTTAAGATATCACAATATGGTCAGAAAACAAGTTGTCAAGACAAAGGCTTATGTTCAAATCTTAACAACTTTGTATTTGTGTGACCCTGGGCATACAAATTCTATTTCCTCAATCAATTTTCTCTCAGTTATGAAATTCTATTTCATAAAATGAGAAGTTGTACATCTATAATAATTAGTAAGAGAAATAGAAATTGTATGTACAGCACTTAACTTTGTACAGTAAGCTTTCTATAAGTAGTAGTTATTAGTATTATTCTTGTTCAGTGTATCAGAGCTAATTTTAAAACATGGCAATTACCTTAGTCTTCCAAATGCATAATAATTTGACAACTATTTAAACAAAAGATGATCACACAAAGAAATGCACACTTATCCACAAAGAGCAGATCTTAAGAAATTATTTGCTAGGTGCAGTGGCTCACGTCTGTAATCCCAGCACTCTGGGAGGCCAAGGTGGGCGGAACACTTGAGGTCAGGAGTTCAAAACCAGCCTGGAAACACGGTGAAACCCCATTACTACTAAAAATACAAAAACAAGCTGAGTGTGGTAGCACGTGCCTGTAATCCCAGCTACTAGGGAAGCTGAAGCAGGAGAATCACTTGAACCTGAGAGGTAAAGGTTACAGTGACCAAAGATGTACCACTGCACTCTAGACTGGATGATAGAGCAAGACTATGTTTGAAAAAAAAAGAGGGCCGGGCACGGTGGCTCACGCCTGTAATCCCAGCACTTTGGGAGGCCGAGGCGGGTGGATCACGAGGTCAAGAGATCGAGACCATCCTGGTCAACATGGTGAAACCCCGTCTCTACTAAAAATACAAAAAATTAGCTGGGCATGGTGGCGTGTGCCTGTAATCCCAGCTACTCAGGAGGCTGAGGCAGGAGAATTGCCTGAACCCAGGAGGCGGAGGTTGTGGTGAGCCGAGATTGCGCCATTGCACTCCAACCTGGGTAACAAGAGCGAAACTCCACCTCAAAAAAAAAAAAAAAAAAAAAGAAAGTAAAAAAGAAAAAAAGAAATTTATTTAACAGGCAGGCAGGCGCAGTAGTTCACGCCTGTAATCCCAGAACTTTGGGAGGCCAAGATAGGCAGATCACTGGAGGTCAGGCATTCGAGACCAGCCTGGCCAACATGGTAAAACCCCATCTCTACTAAAAATACAAAAATTAGCCAAGTGTGGTGGCACACACCTGTAATCCCAGCTACTCAGGAGGCTGAGGCAGGAGAATCACTTGAACCCAGAAGGCGGAGGTTGCAGTAACCAAGCTCACGCCACTGCACTCCAAGCTGGGCAACAGAACTAGACTCCATCTCAAAAATCAAACAAAAAAAGAAATTTAACAGATCACTCATTCAGTCAGCAAATTATTTACTTATATATATGGTATGAGAACTGCATCTGTTGCCAAGAAAATCATTTAATAGTTTCCAAATAAGAGGGAGAATTTCAAGACCTGTGGAATCTACAAAAAAAAAAAAAAAAATTAAACATACACCCTCTGAGTTAAGACTGATGTCAAGCAAAAAATTCTTGTTTGGATCATATAATATATATGAGCAGGGTGTTTTGCCTCAAATGATAGCTTTTATCTGACAATGTGTATCGAAGCCTAAATGCTGATTTCATTTGCACCAGAAAAATTCCATTACTAGGAATTTTTTCCAAGGATACGCTATGTAAAGGACGTTTATCAGTCTCATTCAAAACACCACAATACTGATATAAATGAAGTATCAAATATAATAGACTAGTCGAAAAACAGTATCCTTTGATGGATTTTAATGTATCTAGTAAAGACAACATTTAAAAGAACACCAGGTTGGGCGCAGTGGCTCACTCCTGTAATCCCAGTACTATGGGAGGCTGAGGCGGGTGGATCACAAGGTCAGGGGACCAAGACCCTCCTGGTCAACATGGTGAAATCCCATCTCTACTAAAAATACAAAAATTAGCTGGGCATGGTGGTGCGTGCCTGTAGTCCCAGCTACTTAGGAGGCTGAGGCAGGAGAATCGTTTGAACCCAGGAGGCAGAGGTTGCAGTGATCCGGGATTGCGCCACTGCACTCCAGTCTGGCGACAGAGTGAGACTCTGTCTCAAAAAAAAAAAAAACCATGAAAACACCCTGCTAAATAACACAGTAAAGTATGAAATCAGAATGTAAAACCATGTGAGCAGAATAATGCCAATTTTGTAAAATATTAAGTAATAAGGCTAAAATAACAGATGCCGAACATATTAACACTGGTTTTCTGACATAAGGATTTAGGGCGATTTTTTTTTTTTAAGTTTTCTAGTTTACCAAAGTTTCTATCAATAAAGAGGTGTTACTCTAGCAATCAAGGGAGGAAATGGCCTGTTTAAAAAAAAAAAGATGTAGTTTTGCAGTTTACTGTCCTTTTTCAACTCAAATAAAAAGCTAACATAGATAGGTTTAAGATTTACATCCAATTCAATAGCCACTGTAAATAAGCAGTCTAAAAATCTAGTACCCCTGCTTTGGTAGCAAGCCTCTTGCAAAACCCTGAAATGATCTGAAAGTGGTGACTGGCAAGCAACTATAGTATGGCAGAACAAGATTTTACTGTAATTTTGAAGATCTACTTTACACTTGCTAGCTACGCTGTTTCCCTGTAAGTGAACTAATTAGTATCATTACCCCACCTAGGTACAATAGTGTCTGATACATAAACGCCATTCCACAAGAATAGTTAAGTCTGTGCCTGAACTCAGATACACACAAACAAGAGGAAATTCATGCATTTACAGTGTTTTTCTATTAGGCGCAATATCACCTATTAATTATCCACAATACTAAAATTCCCACTTAGAAGAGGTAAATTTTGTCTACATTTACCTGCTGCTGTCCTTGCTGAGCCTGTGGGGTCGTCTGTTGATTAGCTGAATTAGTTGCTGCGGCGGCAGCAGCAGCTTGCTGCTGGAAAAGACTGGCAGGGTAGACTCCCCAGGGAGTAACTCCATAATACTGGTGAGGGACCACAGCTGGGCCTAAAAATAGCAAACGAAAGGTAAAGAAAGTCTGAACTACTAAGACTCACCTCAGGCTTTCCAAATATTACATCTGACTCAATAGATCCTACTGTAAAATATTAACTTAAAAGTATATTGATTTATGCTAGCTAATCATTAACTCTCTTTTTAAAGAATAGTAAATATTCTATGAGATCCTTACACCAGTCTTCTAACATAGACCTAGAAGAAGAAGCACTGAGGGATAAAACATCAGAGAACTGAAAGGGAGAATAAGTGATAGAAGGGGTTGGATTTAAGAATAGATGGAGGATGGAGGATAGATAGAAACAATATATGTTGTTAGAAAGGAGTAAATGGAGGGTTTGTGTGCTTAAAGTGATGAAATAGAACAGAAGGTTAGGATGTATCCCACATTCAATGGTAAGAATGGCGCCTAAGGTGATTAACAGAGTGCTAGTGTTTCAATAACTCCAAAGAAACAAACATCTATCGATCTTCTGACAAGAAAACCCAAACACCCAAGTGAACCCTCAATGCAACTTCAAAATTGTTGTTTGTTTTTGTTTTGTTTTGTTTTGTTTGAGACCAGGACTCTGCCACCCAGGCTGGAATGCAATGAATCAATCTCAGCTCACTGCAGCCTTAACCTCCTGCACTTAAGCGATCCTCCCACCTCAGCCTCCCTAGTACCTGGGACTACAGATGTATGCAACCACACCTGGTTAATTTTTTTTTTTTTTTTTTTTTTTTTTGTAGAAGTCTATGTTGCCCAGGCTGGTGTCAAACTCCTGGGCTCAAGTGATCCACCTGACTTGGCCTCCCAGATTGCTGAAACAATAGGCTTGAGCCACCACGCCTGGCCCCTATTTCTATTTTTAAAGTCACAAAGGCATTCAACACAACTACATTCAGACATTGATATGTGAAATTTTAAATTTAAGTCAACGTTGAACATAAACAAAAAAATACAACAACACCTTGACTTGTCAGACCTGCTGAGAACCTTAAAAAAAGTTAAGCATTCTCTGTAATTCCAGTACTTTGGGAGGCCGAGGTGGGCAGATCACTTTGAGGTCAGGAGTTTGAGACAGGCCGGCCAACATGGTGAAACTCCATCTCTACTAAAATAATACAAAAAATTAGCCAGATGTGGTGGCAGATGCCTGTAATCCCAGCTACTCGGAAGGCCAAGGCAAGAGAATTGCTCGAACCCAGGAGGCAGAGGTTGAAGTGAGCCAAAATTTTGCCACTGCACTCCAGCCTGGGCAAGAGAGCAAGAGTATCTTAAGAAAACAAAACAAAACAAAACTAAGCATTCTGCTTTAATCCAAATTGTTTACTTTCTTTGGCAACAAAGTACAGCTGCAGTCTGCCACATAAAGTAGGTAACAGAGATGTATGTAACAAAGTTATGCAGATAACAACCCAAGTGTGGCAGAAACCTAATCATAGAATTCTATGATGAAGCTGGTGGCAAGGAACACCAAGGACACATTTGCTAACCAGGAAATGGGCTCAAAGCCAGTTCTTCAAATCTGCTGAAACATATCTCCAAGTTGAACTTCCTTAGTTAAAGCACAGAGTTAAATATTTACAACTTGATTTATTAACAATAACGAAGCCTTATACTGAAGTTCTGAAGAGCTGTTTCAAATATTACAGCTACTCTGATGCAATAGCTAATTCTGGAGAAACACATACTTCATTAAGCCAAAATACGTACATATTCTTATTTCTCCCATTTTAAGCTTCTAAAACACAGTAAGTCAAATTGTATCGCTGTCCAATATAAACATGTTTTGACATTTCTAATTTGCTGTTTTCTATACCTGCGGGTTAGCAAAGATTAAGCAGCTCTGTTTACAAGGGTGCACACTGTGAAACACTACAGCTGGGTACAGAATGAAGGTGTTGCTAAGAAGAGCTGTTACACTATCAACTATTTTACTATAAGAAAAGGGGTTAAGACATTTTTAACTTGTCAGAAACTGAACAGCCTAAAAGCCATGTATTCAAGCTTAAAAAAGAGTGATAGAGCCTCATACTCATCTGATTAGTGTTTATAAAGCAGGGTGGTCTTGGGCAGTTAAAGAAAAAAAATACCAGGAAAAACACAAAGAAAGACCCTAACTGTGCCTTAGTTTCCTCACTTGTAAAATGAGTAAACACAGGCAGAGTGTTCCTTAACCAAAGTGCTTGGGACCAGAAGTGTTACAGCTTTCAGATTGTAGACTATCTGCATATATAAGAGTTATCTTGGGGATGTAACCCAAGTCTAAACACAAAGTTCATTTATGTTTCATATACATATGCCTTATACACACAGCCTGGGGGTAATTCTACTTTTCCATTGAGGATGCTGAATAAATAAACTGTGTGCTGTGTGCCTGTGTTTTGACTATAATCCATCATATGAGGTCAAGGTCAAGTGTGGAATTTTCCACTTGTGGTGTTATGTTAGTACTCAAAAAGGTTCTGAATTTTCAGATTAGAGATGCTCAACCTGTAACAGCTGTTGTGAGTACAGATGTATCTACCTTGAACTAGTGGGTTGCAACCTGTAATAACTGTCTCAAGCCTCTCCCAAAAGCCAACAAAAGAGAACCTCTACTGGGCAAGGATCGCTATACCATCAACATTTGCATTATTCCCTAAATTTTCTCAACTGGTATTTCTACTACTATACTCTGGTCACATGGCCTAACATTAAATTAGGAGAACATCCTGGGACAAATCATTGAGCTTCACTCATCAGGATGCCTACTTCAATTCCTGTGTGACTCACACCCTCTAAGAATACACAGATCCATAGTTTGGACAGTTAACATTTCCTGTTATTTGTGAAAGTATTAATTCATTTTCACCCTGGCTCAACTAACATACACAAAAAATAAGATTCTGATCACCAAATTACCATCTCAGTGACAGCAGCAGTGTCAACCCTAGGACCAGCTCTTTAAGTAACATAAATCAATAAAGGAAAAGACTTCTAAAAAAAGTACAGAAAAGACAATTCAAGAAAGACAGCACAGGCATTCTAAATAATACAGTGAAACATATGCACGGGCTTTGGAGTTAAACCCGGTTCAAACCCCAACTCTACAACATTTAAACTGTGTGACTTCAAATGAGATAGCTCCCTAGATTGGGCGCAGTGGCTCACAACTATAATTCCATCACTCTGGGAGGCTAAGGCGGGTGAATCACTTGAAGTCAGGAGTTCGAGACCAGCCTGGCCAACATGGCAAAACCCTATCTCTACTAAAAATACAAAAATTAGTCGGAAGTGGTGGTGGACGCCTCTAGTCCCATCTGTTCAGGAGGCTGAGATGGGAGAATCACTTGAACCCTTAGAGGCAGAGACTGCACCACTGAACTCTAGCCTGGGTGACAGAGCTCTCGTTCTGTTTTTGAGACAAAGACTGTCTCAAAAAATAAAAATAAAAAAATGCAGGTCTCTGAGCCAGAAATTTCTAATCATTTGACAAACTATATGAAAGAAAAGCATTCAGGACAATGCCTGACAAAAGTTAAGTGCTCAATAAATATTAATGATGGAGATCATTCTCCTAGGAAGAGCTTTCTGTTTCCCCCGGAAAGGGAATGACCACAGACAGACAGACACCCTATATTAACTATGCTCCCATCATAACATGACAAAATGTAAACAATTTTAAAGAAAATCTAAGAAATGCTAGGCTGCATTTAAGTTCATAATTGCAAATTATATGCTATATAATAAGAAGTAAAATTTCAAAGTAATATTTAGTCATAATTGACTTGAAGGGATCTTCCCCCAATGAATAACTATATTGGAAGACATTTTGTTTGTCCTAATGTTGAATTCAATCCATCATACATTTATGGCCCCACTATGATAACAGTAATTGTGGAACACAGTCAAATAACAAAGATGACTGACTGACTTTAAAAAATCTAGTCTCAAAGGAAAGAAAAAAACACTCATAGGCTGGGCACAATGGCACATGCCTGGAATTCCAGCACTTTGGGAGGCTCAGGCAGGAGGACTGCTTGAGCTCCGGAGTTTGACACAATACCAGCCAAGGTAACACCGGCAAGATCACCCCATCTCTACAAAAAATTTAACAATTATCCAATACCAGTATGGTGGTGCACACCAGGAGCCCTAGCTAGCTACTCAGGAGGCTGAGGCAGGAGGATCAAATAAGCCCGAGAATTCAAGGTTACAGTGAACTGTATTCATGCCACCGCATACCAGCCTTGGCAATAAAGTAAGATCCTGTCTCCAAAAAACATAACAGAAAAAAGAACTAATGTATACATCCACAAACAAATAAAAACAGTGCAGTAATTAGTGATACCAAAAGAATAGGAGAATAGTTAACAAGGAAGGTTCCTTAGAGGTGACAATGTCAGGTAGGGTACTCATAGGCAAAGAATGGGAAAAAGAGCTTACTATAGAAGACCACAGTGTCCAAAGACAGGGGCCTAAACCAATGCAGTATCTGCAGCAAACTAAAATCAGATTTGTATTGCTACAATGTGTTAGCCAATGGCAGTCAATTAGAAAGGGAACTAGGTGGTGCACATGTAGAGACCTGCATGAAGCATGGTGACGGAGCCCTATATGCAGTGGGTCCCAATCCTAGCTAATCCACAGAATTACCTGGAAGCTCCTTAAAAATACTGATTCCCGCCAGGCCTAGTGGCTCACAACTGTAATTCCAGCATTTTGGGAAAGTCAAGAGATCGAGACCATCCTGGCCAACATGGTGAAACCCCGTTTCTACTAAAGATACAAAAATTAACTGTGTGTGGTGGCACAGGCCTATTGTCCCAGCTACCTGGGAGGCTGAGGCAGTAGAATCACTTGAACCCAGGAGGCAGAGGTTGCAGTAAACCAAAATCACGTCACTGCACTCCAGCCTGGCAACAGAGTGAGACTCCATCTCAAAAAAAAACAACAGATTCCAAGGAACAAGACACCCCCACCCCAACCGCGACTCCAAGTAAGTTGTAATCATCAGCCATGTTTGGTAGTAACTGCAGTATGCCATATTAGGGTAGCAAAAAGGGAAATCAAAAAAAGGTTTAAGCAGAAAGATGAAGGGGTAAGATCTAAGTTTGAAAGCATTTTCTTGAACAATTTAGAGGGGAAGACAAGGTTAAAGAGTCAAGGAAATTAGAAATACATGATAGAGACCAGTAAAAGGACCTGAACTATATGATAGATTAGAGGTGGTAGGAGGTCTGGGCAAAGAGAGAAAAATAAATGAGCATCTGGTAGCTCCAAGGATCAAAAATACCATATGCAAGGGGTATGTGATTAATTTGCCTTTCAACATTTTCAAGTCTGAGGGGCCTATGACACAGCTAAGGAGAGATATTAAGCTGGCAGGTAGATGACATCGAAATTCCGGAGAAATCTCCACTGGCGACATGGATTTGGAAAGAGTATAAAGAATGCACTCCCATCTCAAATGACTTTTCAGCAGGTGAGAAAATCCCTCATGCAGCAGAATGTCTCACCTAGTGTCGCTGCTGCAGCCAATCCAGCTGTGTAGGGGTCCGTCCCTGGGGGAGCAGCGCTGATGATGTATGGATTGGGGACAAACGCAGCGGGAGCTAAACCTGCTGAAAACATACCTGTCAGTAAAAACAAACTTGACTAAAACTGCAGCCCTACCAAATACCTACACAGTTTGACTATTCATTCCAGACTGTAGATGAGGAAAAAATGAAAAAAGAGAAGACAGGACAGGTTGAGAGTAAAGATAAATTTTAAAAAGGTAACTGCTTTACTGAAGATTATAATGAAATGTTTCTATAGGCAAGTTTTACCTTCGCTAAATATTTAACTTAAAACTGTATATACAGTTTTAAATTCAGTATAATTTCTTAAAGATTATTAAAATTGTAACAGGCTACAATAGAGCAATTTAAAAGACTTTCATTAAAATGGGATGAAGGAAAGTATTTATTTCTACTTAAAACAATTTTATAAACAGTTTTCATGAAATCAAATGTATGGGTACTTATAAAGACTACCATTTACAACCCTACAATATCAGACCCAAGGACTTTATGCCTGGCCTTTATTTATTTAGGTTGGAACTAAGTATATTCTTCTATAGCATATCACATACAAGATTAGCTATCTCCTCTCTGCTCAATCATGCCATTTTGACACATTAAAAAAAAAATCTGCTTCTACTTGTTTACACTTAATGCACTCTATTTCTAAGAGACCTCAAGAAGTTCCAAAGGGAAGAAATGTCTAGGTAGTACAATGAAAACGTCTCTCAAAACTTTACGGCTACAGGAAAAGGGCAAAGCTACCTTAAAACCAGTTATTATGCAAAAATACTTTTATATATTTTTTCAATACCTACTTACTGGAAAATGAATTTATACTATTTGCTCATAAAATGAGAAGCTGATATATTTACAGTCTATAGAACCACAACTTATTTAATCAATGTCATCCAGCATTCAGCATGTTGAAAGAGCTAATGCTAGTCACCGCTCACTATTGTGGTAAATACTTAAATCCTGAAACAGCTGAGGTAGGGCAACAGCTGACCACTGAAGAAATCTTATGATGTAGGACTACAAGGTATGTCAAAAATAATGTGGCTAGAGACAACTGGACAAAAGAAAGAAGCCATTTACTCTGTCTGAGGGATTGTGTGCACTTTTATAATCAGTCTAAATTACTGGGTTTCACCGCATCCAGTTATCCTAAAATGGCGGCCACATCTATCACGAAAAAGCTATGGGCTTAAGGACTTACCAATGTGCGGCTGATGAGCAGCTGCCAGTGCGTACTGCTGCTGCTGAGCAGCTGTCAACTGCTGGACAGCAAGCGCATTAGGTCTTTGGAACAGCTGAGGCAAGAGGAAAAACATGGTGTGGTTAGGGAAACTGGCTTACGAAATCATTTAAAAACCTCTCTGACTAAAAATTTCAATAAACCCTTATTTAGGCATGATACTTTAACAACAATAAATGTTCCCACACTCTACTTCATTCCCATGGGATTCTAATGTTTCATAGTTCTGTTCTCCCTGTCTCTCTTTCTTTACTTCAATTTGCTATGCCCTGGTCCCATGAGCTGACCACTTCATATATTATATGTCCCCTGAAACACACACACACACACACACACACACACACACACACACACACGCACGCACTCTTTATATATATAATATATATATGCATGCAAAAGCCCTAATGGTCATCAGTAGGTGTACAGGTCCTGCCTGATCCAAAGCAAAGTTAAAAATTAGACAAATGTACTACAAACTGATTTGCTACATTGCCCCTAGTGCTGAATCTCCTTTCAGTGCTTTCAAGACCCCACAAATAACTGAATTAATCCTCACCTACCCACATTTTGGAGAAGAATATGAAAAGTGTTCACTTCACCCTCTGGGCTGCCCCTTCCTGGGAAAATGGTATTAAGTAACTTCCTTAACTAGTAGCTTATTCTAATGAGTAAATTAGACACTTGCCCAACTTTTGGTAGCTTCAAAGTCTTCTGGGATACTGTTCTTTATATGTTGAAAATAAAACAGCAGAAATACAGCAGCTACTAACAAAACTTAGATTATGAGCTCACACCTAGCACACTTCTTAGTTCTAAAGAAAAGAAAAAAAGTTCAAAGGCTTTAACAACACTAAGAATGCCTTATTATTCTACCTTAATAAAAAATCAATCATTCACTCATTAATTCAACAAACATTTATGAAACAAACGATACCTGTTAGGCACTGTGCAAGAAACTAGGGATATGACAGTGAATAAAACAATACATAATCCCTGCCCTGATGGAGATTACATTTTAGTATGAATTACCGATACTGGTACAAAGAAAGGGGATGCCAGTAACCTGATTTGTGGATCCCTTAATAGGCCTCTTTCCAAGGAGTGATACTGAAGACTTCAATGTTTGTTAAAATCAGACTGAAAGCACTTACTGAAGGGACATCCCTGGATAGGACCTTCAACCTACCTGCTCTTCCTACAGGATTTTTCAACAGCTCAGTTGACATTGCTGGATGATGTGTAACAGACACTATGGATCTTGAATTACAGTTGTCCTCATAAAGAGACCTGATTATTTCAGACATTAGGAGATAATGTCATTCTACCAGCTCAGCTTAATTGTTGTCACGACTGAACTTACTCTTATCCTAGGTGTCCACCACCTAGGATTTTAGAGATTTGGCTACCCTCTACACCTCAAACATGAAGAGGCTAATTTTAGACTAAAAGAAAACAAAAAGTGAATACTTTGAACATACTACCCCCATTTCACCTGTCACTTCTCTAGTCTTAATCTCTGCTTTTGGAGTATGAATGTCAAAAGTAACCACGCACCTATTTCAAAAATAGTTTAGGTTTTGTTTTTTTCAAAAGTTAAAGAAAAACTTCACTGTGATGCTGGTAAAAAGGAAACAGTAGTACTAAATATCAAGTCTTAAAAAGAAATATGGGGGGCTCACACCTGTAATCTCAACACTTTGGAAAGACAAGGTGGGTGGATCACGAGGTCAGGAGTTCGAGACCAGCCTGACCAACAAGGTGAAACCCCGTCTCTACTAAAAATACGAAAATTAGCCAGGCATGGTGGCGCATGCCTGTAATCCCAGCTATTCAGGAGGCTAAGACAGGAGAATCGCTTGAATCTGGGAGACAGAGGTTGCAGTGAGCCGAGATCGTGCCATTGTACTCCAGCCTGGGCAACAGGGCAAGACTCCATCTCAAATAAAAAAGGGCAGGGGAACTGAATCTACTGACAGACATTATCAAAACATTTGTCTTCCAGGAATGGAGCCAGTCAAGACAATTTGGTAATATTGTGGTTGGGTGCGCTGGCTGAGGCCAAGGCAAGAGGATCAGGAGGTCAGGAGATTGAGACCATCCTGGCCAACACAGTGAAACCCCATCTCTACGAAAAATACAAAAATTAGCCAGGTGTGGTGGTGCACACCTGCATTCCCAGCTACTCAGGAGGCTAAGGCAGGAGAATTGCTTGAACCCCCCAGGAGGCAGAGGTCGTAGTGAGAGGCAGGGGTTGTAGTGAGACAAGATCGTGCCACTGCACTCCATCCTGGCGACAGAGACGCCGTCAAAAAAAAAACAAAACAGTGTGCTTGTGATTTCTGCAAGTTGGTTTTACATGTCTGTTTTACTAAAGATGTGTCTCACACAGTACTTCCTCCAACAGCAGGCAGTCCTCCCAAGAAGGGCAGCCCTTCTTCACAATATAACTATGAGATACATTGTGAAATATTTCATAGTTCCACTAAATATGTACTGTCTCTTCAGTAAGTTTCTGGAATTTTTCTGACCTGAAACCTTTTGCAACATTTAACATATCAGACACTCATTGTGTTAGCTTCTCCTCTCCACCCTTCTTTGCCCTACTACAAACGAAAGAATTCATTTCATTCAACAAACATTTTTGAGCACCTAGTATTAGGCAGGTGCCTGTGACATGGAACTGGGGAAATTAAGACAGTATGTTCAGAACACAACTCCTAAGGGTATCCTGACTTATTAACCACCGCCATTCCGTCTGACTTAACCTCACTTTGTATTTTTTTTGTTTGCTTGTTTGTTTCAAAAGTCAGAGTCTTACTCTGTCACCAAGGCTTGAATGCAGTAACATGACCATGGCTCACTACAGCCTCAAACTCCTGGGCTCAAGCAATCCTCCTGCCTCATCCTCCAAGTAGCTGAGACTATAGGTGCATCCCACCACACCTGGCTATTTTTTTTTTTAACTTTTGTATAGATAAAGCCTATGTTGCTCAGGCTGGTCTGGAATTCCTAGGCTCAAAAGATCCTTCCACTTTGGCCTCCCAAAGGGCTGGAATTACAGGTGTGAGCCACCACACCTGGCCATATATTTTTTTTAATATTACATGTAAGTCATATGTATGGGTACTATATTTGCAAATATACATGAAAATACATGGTATGTGGGAATACCATAAAAGTAATTATTCCATATAACATTAGCTTATGGTTTTCACCATCATATTACCACATTTTGAAAGCAGGAACTATTACTTTTAACTAAAAGCATACAAGCCTTACAAGAGGCCCCCATATAGCCTATGTTTGAGAGCTGATTAATATCTTAGCAATTATGGTGAATAGAAAAGGATTTTCTTGAGACCATTTTGCAGTAAACAATTTAACAAAAGTAAAGTATACATGTACACCAGACAGATTTGATTACAGAACAGATTATAGTAATTTTAGCACATTCTCTTTATGTAAATGGTGCAATATTAACTGGAAATACAGAGTATTCAAAACAAATTGGGTAATTGGCAAGTGACAGATTCCAAAGGATCCTGAAACACTTGCACAAATGCCATCTGCTGGGCAAAGCACTGAGCTCTGCTTACATTTTCGCGTTTTCCACAAAGCAAACGAATATCCCATAACTGAGAAACAAAATACTGTGAGAGTTGGGGAAAATGTTTATTTAAAGGTCAGTATAATGATAAATGTGATGCTGTTGATTATAATTCACTTGGGTAGATTTTACAAGTTGTTCAAGAGTCTGAATGCAGGGGAAAATGTATCATCTACTTCAAGCATATCAAGGTTCCTAATAAACACTGAAGGCATAATTTGGGAAGTAGACAAACAAACTGGTTTGCCTCCTTTCTCCGTCACTTACTATATAAAAAAACACTCTATATGGTTCTTATTCCAGAAAGGAATCCAGGCAGCCAAAAACACCCAACACAGTGATTGACAGGTACTAACATGTAGTTGGCATCTTATAAAAGATAGCTACTACTATTATTACTGTTGTTATCAATAGCAGTTGCTGACATAAAAAAAATTATGGGGCTTTCTGAATCTGGAGGAGGAATGTCTAAACAAAGAGTTAAAAAATGCAAAAGACTACTCCCCCAACCCCACCACAGTAAAGTGTACTGCCAGCCCTGACTTTTTTTTTTTTTTTTTTTTACCAGTTTGAGGCTATATACATAGTAGACAGGGGTTAAGAGCACTGACTCTGGAGTCAGACAGCCTTGGTTTCTATCTCAGCTAACCACTGACTTGCTATGTAACCTCTGGCAAATCGTTTAATCTCTCTGTGCCTCATTCTCCTCTTCTCTCTAATATGACAATAAAGACACATGTAACACAGAAGGTTGCTGTGGGGATTAAAATTAACACATGTAAAGCACTTGTAAGAGTCCTTTACGTGTAATGGTAATGAGCTTTCTGATGAATGGGGAGAGCACCTCCAACAGACTCAGCCCCTTCTGAGCGTCACCTTTTACAGTTCCTTCCCAGAGCCAGGCAACTCAAGCAGACCAAAAGCTGAGGGCAGGACTCCTCCTAGTCTGTATTAAGAGTCAAAATCGCCAGGCGCAGTGGCTCACACCTGTAATCCCAGCACTTTGGGTGGCTGAGGCAGGAGGATCACCTGAGGTCAGGAGTTCGAGACCAGCCTGACCAACATGGAGAAACCCCATCTCTACTTAAAATACAAAATTAGCCAGGCGTGACAGCGTATGCCTGTAATCCCAACTACTCAGGAGGCTGAGGCAGGAAAAGCACTTGAACCCGGGAGGCAGAGGTTGAGGTGAGCCAAGATCACGCCAATGCACTCCAGCCTGGGAAACAAGAGCAAAACTCCTTCTCAAAAGGGGGAAAAAAAAAAAAGGTAATCTCTCACTGCACCAGGACCATCAACCACTATCAGTGGGTCACAAAGATAACAGAGAAGAAAGAAAACAATTTATGTTTTTATGGATGAGTACTTTCTGCATTATGCTAACTTTCAGAAAAAGCTATGAATACAGTGGAATTTGAAGGTGAGACAACTCTGCTTACTAAAAGGCTCTGCGTTTCTAGTACAAGGTCCAAAGGAAACAGTCTGAAGCTAGAAACCAAAATAACAGCTACTTGCATAGCTTGTACCAGTTGACCCTAAATTTCACTGAGTTGTTGTTGTGTGTTTTTGTTTTTTTGAGACAAGAGTCTTGCTCTGTCGCCGAGGCTGGAGTGCAGTGGTGCAATCTTGACTCACTGCAACCTCCACCTCCCAGGTTCAAGTGATTCTCTCAGCCTCTAGAGTAGTTGGGATTAGGATTACAGGCATGCACCACCACACCCCGCTAATTTTTGTATTTTTTTTTTTTTTTTTTTTTTTTTGAGACGGAGTTTCGCTCTTGTTACCCAGGCTGGAGTGCAATGACACGATCTCGGCTCACCGTGACCTCCGTCTCCTGGGTTCAGGCAATTCTCCTGCCTTAGCCTCCTTAGTAGCTGGGATTACAGGCACGCACCACCATGCCCAGCTAATTTTTTGTATTTTTACTAGAGACGGGGTTTCACCACATTGGCCAGGCTGATCTCCTGACCTTGGGTTATCTGCCCGTTTCTGCCTCCCAAAGTGCTGAAATTACAGGCATGAGCCACCGTGCCTGGCCTCTTATGTGTAAAAATAAAACAGGTGCCCCACCTCATGGGGTTGTTTTCAGGATACACAGAGAAAATCCCTTCAAAACATTAAAAGCACTGTATCAGTGATGGGATTATAAAATGTTAAGAAAAAAGTGTATTTTGGAGTCATTACTCAGCATATGAAATCTGTGAAATCTTGCTACTGTTTGAAGCGTCTAGATCAAAGCCCAGTTTCCAGGTTATTTGAACTACTGCAATGATCGACTAATGATTACAATGATTTTTGGTAAATGCATACAAACTAAATCATGCTGTTAAACTAAAAAAAAATTATAATCATCATCATCATCATCATCTGTGCATTTCTTTGGCAGATGAAGAATCTGATTCCAAAATAAATGATTTCTAAGATCCTAAGGAAAAACAAAACATATCCCTCCACTAAGTATATCAATACCTTTTGAGAAAAACTTTACCATAAGTAAAATTTGAACCAAGTTAAATAATAGAGGTAAGCTTCAACTGATCAATTACTAGTCACTCTTTTTTTCAGTTACTATTCACATGACACTTGACAGAATAATCATTTGCAAATTAAAGAGCAAGTTGAGAATATTAAATACCTACATTAAAACTATATACACCCTTGGCCTCACAAAAATGACATTTAATCACACCACCACACTTTTAACAACACATACCGACTTCCACTCCCATCTATTGCATCTTTGTTAAAATTCATGCTTAACAGATGAGAGTTTTAGTATAATAGTATACAATTTTGTAAAATATGCTACATTAGGCTATTTGTAGATTAACTGAATTCTAAATAAAGAACAGTATGATTAATTCTACACTGATATAATCCTGGCTTTGGTTTGTGCCACGTTTGTAATAAAACCTAGTAATAAGTTTCTAAACTGCATTTAAGGAAACAAACAGCCAACTGTATAGCATTTTGTAAAAAATACTGCTCCAACATCACAGTACAAAATGGTATGACCACATTATGCATGAACTGCTCACAGCTGTTTCTCAAGATTAAGAAGACAATGAAGTGAATGTGAGACAAAGAAGAACATTGTAGAAATAACGACGATCACTTCAAGCTGGTAAAATACTCTAACTCAGAGGTTCTCAACCCAAGATCTTTGTACTTGGGTGGGTAACACTGCAACTTTATCTTCATGCACATCTACCTGAAATTTAGGATATTCTTCAATTGTGATTGTAGACAACAAACTACATGAACTTTAGCAATACATCTGTGACATTATCACAGAAATCACATATACTTTCATGTTACTTTACAGTTGTTACAAGTATCTCAAAATAGTTTACGCTCATTATGACAGCTAGTACACTACTACTATTTCATGCATCATATGATAAATACGTAAATATATAATTAAGTTTGTTTTCAAATATGACAGCTATTTTTATACCACTGGTTTCCTTTGTAATTCTACTTTATACATTTTAAACATAATTTTGAGAAGTAGTTCACATAGTTCACCTATTAAAGAAGTTCACGACGCACACAAAAACAAAAAAGAGCAGGAGTTCCTGCTCTTATAAGTAAACCTTAGAAGGGTTAAATTCAGAGTGATTAACAGTGACCACACAAGCAACTGACTAATTAAAACCTCAAGTGTCACAGCTAACAAGAACTAAGTTTGCAAGGAACCAAATGAAAAGTACCTTTTCCCTATTTGCAGGCTGCTCCATGTCATGTATGTCATTATAAGCTGATAATAAGTTTGAGGAAACCAGCTTATTACACCAAATCAAAGCCCAGATTGAAAAGAAACAGAACAAAACAGGGAATTATTTTGTCAATCTCCAAACCAGATTCCTTTCCTAAAAAGTCACAAATAAAGCAAACCTACTATTTGTAGCAAACAACTCTAAAGCAAGAAAAATGATCACCTTTACTGCTTATTTAAGAAAGCCAAGATAAAAAGAACAGAATGTGCAGAAAAATATGTGCTGCACTAGAACTCTGGTTCAACCCTCACAATCATCAGTACTGTCCAAGAAAGACTTCCACCTGGTTCCCTGGGCCTCCAGGACCTGGACTCAATTGCCAAAGGCACCTTCTTGTCCTCTTCTACACTCAACTTCTACTCTCTTCAGCCCAGGACCACACCACAGTCATTCCCAGTTCCATACCTCTGCTCTGACCTGCAACAAAATGTATTCCACCTGTCCTTCAAGTCAGTTGCATGCAACTTTTGTCTTCATTGAGCCCTCCCCTTGTCTGAGAGGATTCAGAATCCACCAATTTAGCACTTAGTTCCCCAAATGTTCCACTACTGTTTCATTCAGAACCCAAGGTTCCTAGAAGGACACAACAGTCAACAGTTAACTGAATAATAAGAGTAACAGAACGTCTCAAACTGCTGCTAAACTCACTAACCACAAAAAACTAAACTATGATAATTAAGTCATTCCTCCTCTCAAGTGTCTTCTCTTTGCCTATAGGCAGCACAGTGTAAGACTCACAACACTATCCCTTCAACCTCTCTAGTTATTTTTCTTCAAACTAAACCACCAACCAGACTGACTACTTCTACATTATCTACTGAACGCATACCTGTTTTACTATTTCCTCCACTAGAATTCTCATTTTCTTCCTCTATAAATAAGTTTTTCAAGGCACAGCTAAAGAACCACCTCTTCCACAAGTCCTTCCCTTCCTGAGGCCAGAGTACACTCTCAGTTGTAGGGTTTCAAGGACATGGGCATAAATGGTTGCATCCCTTGTCATTGAGTACTTCCATGCACTATTTAAATGACAACGTGAGTCACGATGACTAACCTGAGAGCAACTCAAGAGGAGGAAAGGGAATCTTACTCTATTCATGAAAGATATGCTTGGCTACAAAGAACAAAAGATATGAACAGAAGGCTGTATCTGTAGAACACAGATCTGTGGTCTCCCTGAAGTTACCTGCAAAACTGAGTGCCAGAGAATTACGTACATTTTTCTCACGAGAGGGACCACGGTTTCTGATCAGATGGCCACAGAGTGAGCCTGGATAGATTAAGTTCTGATCCAAGCAGTAACTTTCCTGGATATTATAAAGTATAGCCATCTGTATATAAGGCATAAGCTGGATCCAAAGGACACACATTGGAAAACATGGTAGCTCTCAAAGAGTAGCCTCCAGACCTCCTGAAAGGCTAGTTTCAAATTTTAATTTTGGGAAGCATATTACAGAGGATGCATTAAGATACTATACTAGGGATGGGGGAAAGTCCCCTGAAAGTTCTGTTAAAGCAATGCAGAGGAAATGGGATAAGGTTTGGTCTTTGTCCTCAAGGAGTTTACAATCTGGCAAGGACTATTAGACAAATAATCACAACACAAGACCTTCTCTTAAAGGAAACACAAAATGCTATGGAGTTCAAGGGAGGCAGACATGACAGATTTTTGGTTTGGTTATTAAGAAAGAAAAGTACTGAACCTTGACAAATGAAGAGGATTTAAATTAGAAATGAAAAGTGGAATAAAATGTAATGAAAACCAAAAGGGTAAGGATAAAATGTAAGAAACAAACACCAATTTCGAATAGAAAAGAAATCCTTCCTTCTTAACAACTACTAGCTCTTATTACAGTAACACTGAGAGACTGACGATCTTAAAGATACTGGGAGGCTTAGGCCAGTGGTTCTCAGGTATGCTATTAAGACACCTGGTACAAGAATGTATAAAACAATCTACTCAGTAAAGAATTATGGCCCATGAGATAAAACAACACTCACATCATGACAGTACTATGTCTGTGTAAAAATGCCTCTATGTTGCAGCAACCAAAACATGCATAGGAAACCTGAATCCAACAAGAGATTAACTTTCAAAATAATGTTTACTTTCAAAAACTGCTGAGATATATGGTGAGGACACCCTTGGTTTTACATTTTTGAACAAGTGGTAGCTATGACGTAATCATGCTAACTACTTGTGGGTACACAAAAGTACATTTCTGTTCAAGTTCTAATAATTGTCCAGCCTCCAAAAACTGGTAAAATTATTTTGAAACCAAACATCAATAAACCAAAAAAAGAATATCAACTCTGATTATAAAGTAAAGAACAGTTAAATGAAAGAGAACCATATTTTTGTTCATAAGAAATTTGAAGCAAACTCTTCTTACAAACCACGGAAAGGGTTAGATTGTACTACACTGGGAATTGAAGCAAAGACCCAAAAATGGCCATAAAGAAGAAGAAAAAGCACAGAAAGTCAATTCATATGGGGAGGTGGGCATACCTAAGGAGAAGAGTGTACACTTTTAGTTTACTCTTTCTGAAAAAAAGACGTGTTAATTTAACCTTATATGAATATGCACATTCACACAATCCCTTAAAGGTATTTCTTGTTCGTAAACCACACAGGAGACTTAAATTAAAGGGATTTCTTTTGGAAAACTTCTTATGGTTAACTTTTTACTTTAGCTGTCTATCAACCAAAATTCATTTAGTATCAACTATTTATGACAATAACTACACGTATAACATGGCATAACTAATCTCCAAAGATCATAAGCTAATTTCCCTACATAGAATTTTTAAACTTCAAAATGAGATGCTAACCTTTCAAACCTAGAAGTCTGTATTAACGATCTATTACAAAACTACTAAAGAGTAACAGAAATTCACAGTCAATCAAACTGCTTCTGCCACAGGGAGAACTTATACTTAACAAGATTGGGAAACTAACTGCCCCTCTTTTCTAGTTCAGACAGCTGACCTTCCTTTAAAAAAAAAATAAACACAGAGATCAGGTAACCCTAAAGGTAGTCCTACACGTCTTCAAAAACAGAAGGCAGACTTACAAAATTTTCCACAGACTTATGAATATTTTAAAAAAAAAGCCAAGCAATTTCACGGTAGATTTTACGTTGAATGATTTGTGTGTGTGGTTTCCTGTGATCACATTCTAATACTTTTGAAAGGTGCCAAATCCTTATCTGTGTTATCTGGAGTAACCTGTTTAACTGTAAGACGTAACTGATAAGATGACCTGGCACTACACTCCTGACAGTGGTGGACAGTAGAGTTTACTATTTTAAAGACAAAACAAACCAACAGCATCACAACCACATAAATCTTCAGAGAGATTAATTTAGCACCCAAGAAGGTTGTGTTATAAGAGGCAACACCACCTCATCCACTCCCCAGCTGCTGAGGAGAGAGAAGAGCCAAACGAAGTACATATAGAGCAGGGTGGCCTCTTGCCAGTGACCTCAGCATAGGGACCAGCTTCATGAGGGGACTCTGTAAACCTACATCACTAACAGGTTCATAAGGGCTAGCTATGGATAGCCTGAAACAACGCCACCTCCCCCCACCCCCCCATCCTTAATTACTTCAACAATGTGCTGGCTGGAGGGAGAGTAGAGAGGGTGACAGAGACACACACAGTACCTGTTGTTGAGAATTGTAGTCAAAAAGTCCCACAGTTGCTGCTGCTGAGTCCACAGGTACCTGCGTGCCTGAATAATCAAACTGAAGAGGCTCCATGCCCACATGTTCCATGGGGTCCAAGGGGACACTCTGGGACTCCATGTTGGAGAAATCCTCCACAGGCTTGGCACCATTGGTGCTGGTCAGCTGGGCTAAGCCCTCAGAACCATTCTGGTTTGGACCCAGAAGATCCACTTCATTAGCAGAGTTCGGGCAATTACCAGGGGTACGGCTAAACAGAGAAAGTAAAGGGCATTAAACCTTATTTTCAGCGGGGAGGGACACTACAGTAACCCAAGTTTAAGGACAATGTCCTCAGCATAGCTCATTATCAACAGTATTTAAAACTATTTCTATAAAACCACCAGAGATACTTTACAGTGCTTACAGGGTTACATCCTCTAAATTGATGCTGCTATTGCTGGCAATTCCTTGTAACCTACCCCTTAATTTCACATTAATTGCTAATAATTTACACCCCTTTGCCAAGGGAACCGGGTTTGAGGAAAACTGAAATAAGGTGGAAAAATCACTGTCTATGGCATCCATGAAAACAGATCTCAAAATGCAGGTAGCAAAATATGCCCCACCAAAACGCATATCTACTATTTAAATATAGAGCCAATGGAAAAAGTTGGTTTCCAGGGGGAATTCCACAACTCAGTGATTCTAAATATGCCAGGAATGGCATATTTGTGAGGGAAAAAATAAAATGAAAAAAGTTTTTACTTATCATTGGTATTACTAACGCTAAAACTAACTCCCCTTCTATGAAACCAAAAGGAGTAGACAATTCCAAAGTAGGACAAGATAAACTCATTATCTGTGTGCCTGTTAAGGAGACAATTCTAAGAATTGAAAGTAATGTGAAGATGTAATTCATCATCGAAACCAGTACATACCTAAGAGCAAAAAAAAACAAGAGGAGGGCATCATTGATAATTATCGTGGGACACAAGGTTCTGGGTAACCCAGGATCTACCACTACCTTATTAAAAGGACTTCAGAATTATATGATCCCAAATTACACTAATATATAATATTATATTATCAGGAAAGTGTAGCCTGTAGCTACATTCAATGCCCTTCTTCTCCACCTCCACACCCCCCCACCCCGAAAAATTCTATAGTCCAGTAACTGGTATATATTAAAGGTATTATCTGGTTCCTCCTCTTTCTTTCACTCACACACACACACACACACACACACACACACACACTCACTCCATCACCACCACCACCACCGCCACTGCCAGCCCCCATTTAAATACAACAAAATACTGCTATACAGGCTGCTGGACATTCAAGGCAGAGAGGACACCTGACCTCATCTGAAAGACCTTAGTTAAGTATTTATTTCCCTGTGCCTTAAATTTCTTCCAAAGACTGTAATTCAGGTTGGGCACGGTAGCTCGTGCCTGTAATCTCAGCACTTTGGAAGGCCAATGCAGGCAGACCACTTGAGCTCAGGAGTTCACGACCAGCCTGGGCAACATGGTGAAACCTTGTCTCTACAAAAGATACAAAAATTAGCAGACATGGTGGGGGGCGGCTGTAATCCCAACTACTCAGGAGGTTGAGATGGGAAGACTGCTTGAGCCCAGGAGGTAGGGGTTGCAGTGAGCTGATTTCGTGCCACTGCACTCCAGCCTGGGTAACAGAGTGAGCCTCTGTCTCCAAAGAATAAATAAATAAAAATAATTTTTAAAAAATTGTAACACTGCAATTATTTACCCATGCAAGATAATGATAATCATATTAGGAATACGAAACAACTGAGACTTGTCCTACAACAATGATGCAAATACATTTTCATTTTGACTTTGGCAGACATTAGAATAAGCAGAGGGGTGTGTGTGTGTGTGTGTGTGTGTGTGTGTGTGTGTGTATGCTCACACACACACATTAGCTTTAGATTGATATTAAAATTACTCGAAAGTAAATTCTCTACCTGTACCACCACACTGGGGATTTAAAAAAATTCTCTATCTGTATATAACTGGACAAGGGTTTTTACAGATTTTTAAAGAAGAATACATGCCAATTGTGGAAGATAAATATACATTATTTTAATACTCTGTAAAGTAAGTTAACGCAAAAACCTGTAAAAATCAATCATGACCAGAGATGGGATGAGAGGCATCTGCAGAAGAGATATGATTAAGAACAAATCATTTAAGCTGCATCTCCGGTTCTTCAAAATGAGGACAATGATACCTGGTCCACCTACCTCAAAAGGAGCTCATGAGACAATGCACAAGTTCTCAACTGTTTTTCCCTCTAAACTCCCAGAGGGATATAACATACTCCATTAGTAACCATAGCTCTCTAATACAGTGATTTGGGAGAAACGTAAGAAAGGTCCCAAGGCATCTATCCTAGGTGATTTTAATACTTGAGAATCACTGAAATAATCTTCTCTGGAATCTTTCTGCAAACTCTAGAGTTCTACGCAAATGCAAAGTCTACCATTTTGGCAACACTTCAAGCATTGACAACTTTAAAAAATTCCACCTCACCAGTTAATTTACAATCTTTGTGCATGGCCTACACTAGATTGGATTCTTAAAAAGAAAACATGAGGAGGGGAAGAAAATGAAAATCAAAGTAAAACTAAATCAAACAAAAACCCATAGCCCACATTCAAAAATCAGAAGTGTAAAACATACAAACCTAAAATCTTTGACGTCTGCATCAATCCCATTCTGCACTGGTAAACCATTGGTCTTGTCCATCACATCACCCTCCTCCTTCAAATCTCCTAGCTTATCTCCATCAAACGTACCCTTGTTCTTCTTTTCACCTTTGTCGTTTTCATCACTGTCTGCATCCCTTGGGCCCTGTTTAAAAAATAGCTTCAGCTTCACTAATCATCATCAACTAACAATAATGGGCAACCGTTGTAGGCACCGGACTACACTAGATGCTACTCAGAATAGGATAGTGTTGTGCCCTTTCAGACATTACAATCTAATTAACAAACAACACAGAGGCAGGAACACTGCGGAAGGTCTTGCCAAATGGGGGAGACAAACACACATTTATGTTACAGAGTTCAGAACAGTCTTACTATACCCAATGTTCCACCAACCCATTTTCTTCCTTCCTTTTTTTCTTCCTACCCAAAGCCCAGCCACAACTTTGTAGCTCTTGGTCAAGTTCTCTACTCTCTAACCTAACTTTATATAATATAATAGCATGACTCTTAATAAGTCCCAGGTACGATAGTGAATAGTACAGAAAAAAAAAAATTGTCAAGCCTGTAAAAAGAAGTTTATACTTCTCCACTGCGCTATGTAAATTCCTCCCTTACTTCTAAATATTGAGCCAAGTGTGGTCTGACATCATTCCAACTCAATTATTCTGTACCTGATCTTGGGATATATGCCCTGCCAATTTGCATCACCTCCCAGCTGTACCCTATAAGCCTCACAGGTTATACATCAACAATTCACTGATGATTCTTAAATTTGTTTAATGCTTCAAAAACAAGTTAATTCTAACTATGAGATTATTTCACCAAAAGTATTCAAATAACTATCTTCTACCATCTACTGGTAACAAAGATTATTCATGAGATCGAAGTGGAAGCATGTTAAATTGAAGCATTTGATGCAAGAGAATTTCTCTCTGAAGTGTTTCAAACTACAAAGCTTAAAATGCTGGGCCTAAAATAATTTATCTGGTGCCAGACATGTCATGTTTATGTCCTGCCTTCAAAAGAAATTAAGTCTATCTCCTCTTACCAACATCCCAAGTTAAGCCCTGGACATATAAAGCCAATGTACCTTGATTTCCAAAAGGAAAAGATTTGGTATAGTGACTTGACATAGAGATTTGCAGAACCTTACACCGAAGGGTTAAGGGTTAACCTTTGGTTTTGTAAAACTAGAGGAAAGCAGCCTTGCTTTCCCCCACCACTGACCTCTGGTTTAAGGAAGAGAAATGCACATGGACCAAGTTAAAGTTCCTGGTACAAGGCAAGATCCACTCAATAAAAGATGAGAGCGGCTGCAAAGCATTTCCAGTCACCAAAACCAAATGTCAATGGAGAGAAATCAACAATGGAGGACACAGCAGCAAACACTCGGTTATGAATAGACTGACTATGGATGGGCCTGCATATGCAAAACCGACAGACGCTCTCAGAGAAGTTCTTAAGAGATCACTGGCCCAGAAAGGCTGACATTCTTAAACCTTTCAACTACTACTTCAGAGCCCATTTTACTTCTAAAGTTATTCTCTGTTCAAATGTGATACAGAAAAAGATAATATAAAAAGGGAACAAATATGACAAGGAACTGAGAAAGGATATACAACTTAGCTTCATGTGGCATCAAGACAGTAAATCACAGCTTTGGCAGCCATTGAGATGTGCCTTTCAGAATAGAATCTTTAAAGTATGTGGCTGTTATTGATTCAAAAGAACTGAATGATAGCCAATTATGTACCACACTGAGATTCCTCAAAGCAGAGATGGGAATATGACAGGGTTCTAAAGGTAAAAAGATCTTTTAAAATATCCAAAGGCAATAGGTTCCTCCATACTGCAAAGGCAAAACTGACTAAAGGTGTGTATTCATTTTTATATCTCTAGCACTGACTACAGTGCCTGATGTAAGTTCAATAAATAAGATTAAAAAAATTAAAAGAAACAAAAAATCCTGCAAAACTGAACTGTTAAAATAAGAATGATCTTCCTGTCGTCTTTATTATCATTAAGTAAGAATCCAGGAGGTGGTAATATGATCCAGATGACAACTCTGCCTGAATTTATGTCAACAACAAAAGAAAACTACAAGAATCATCCACTGCTACGACTAAGTCATCTTCTTCCACAAGTCTACAACTCAAATCACTGGCTCAGAAGAAACAGTTCACCTCCAACTGCTCAAAAGGAGTTCAAAAGATCTACAGGCAAAAATGGAAAGAAAGGGCCAAGGCATGGTGGCTCACACCTGTAATCCCAGCACTTTGGAAGGCCAAGGCAGGTGGATCACTTTAGGTCAGACCAGCCTGGAGTTTGAGACCAGCCTAGCCAACTTAGTAGAAACCTCGTCTCTACTAAAAATACAAAAAGCAGGCGGGCATGGTGGCGGGAGCTCATAATCCCAGCTACTCGGGAGGCTGAGATGGGAAAATAACTGAAACCCAGGAGGTGGAGGTTGCAGTGAGCCAAGATCATCCCATTGCACTCCAGCCTGGGCAACAAGAGCAAAACTCTGTCTCAAACCAAAAAAAAAAAAAA
Source organism: Aotus nancymaae (assembly GCF_030222135.1). Lineage (NCBI taxonomy): Eukaryota > Metazoa > Chordata > Mammalia > Primates > Aotidae > Aotus > Aotus nancymaae. Next base: position 27,539,802 of record NW_026988467.1, read on the forward strand.
AAAAAAAAGGAAAGAAAGGAAGATAAAGAAGCAACAGGAAGTTTCAACAACAAGCAAGACAGCTGGTTGCAAAGGATGTGCACTAGTCAAACCAATGCTCTGCATTATCTTTCCTCAGGGACTCTTTACAAGGGCTTGCTGAGAACCTGCTCAGCTCATCTACATGCTGGCTGTTTGGCCTAAAATCTCATGTGCGTGTGTGTTATATATATGTGTGTGTGTGTGTGTGTGTGCTGTTTTTGTTTGTTTGTTCTTTTTGAGATGGAGTCTTGCTCTGTCACCCAGACTGGAGTACAGTGGCATGATCTCAGCTCACTGAAACCTCCACCTCCCAGATTCAAGTGATTCTCCTGCCTCAGCCTCCCCAGTAGCTGAGATTAAAGGCACATCTTGACCACTAAGTTGCGTTCTCAGCCACTAATTTACATTCTCAACTATACTCCCACAGGCTACATTTTCAAATATTTCCCTGCAATGAGCTGCATTTTACCAATATCATACAGGCCATTCCTACAAAATACCTGGGTTTCTACTTTGAATAAGCTATTGATACCTAACCAAAAGAGGGTGGGGGACCCAAGAGAGGTTTTTAATTCTTGATCTGGATGGCTGTTTTATAGGTGTTTTCATTTTGTAGAAATTCAAGAAGATGAACATTTATGGCTTGTACACATCTCTGAACATAGGTCATATTTCAACAGAAAGTTTACTTAAAGAAAAAAAACTCAAGAAATCAACAATAGCCCTCCATAAAAATAGTTGGCAAAAGTCTGACTTTTGAATAAAAACAAAAGTACAAATAGGAAACCATTCTGTCAAAAGTCTGTTAATTAAGAGATCATAGGAGCTGCATAAGGTGGCTCATGCCTATAATCCTAGCACTTTGGGAGGCAGAATCAGAAAAGTTCTAGGTTGAGGCCCAGAGTTCAAGACCAGCCTGGGCAACACAGAGGGGATGCCATCTCTACAAAAATAGGTAAAAAAAAAAAAAAAAAAAAAAAAAAAAATTAGCTGGGTGAGGTGGCATGAGCCTGTAGTTCTTGCTATTCAGGAGGCTGAGGCAGGAAGACCACTTGAGCTCGGGGGATCAATGCTCAGTGAGCTATGATCTGTAAGTGCACCCAGTCTGGGAGAGGGTAAGACCCTATCTTTATTTAATTAACAGATAGACAGCAGTATCAGGTTCAAGATCCTTAAAATGGTCTCTTAAAAACATGAAGACCCTAGAGACAATAGAAGCAAGGTATAAATGGGCTAAGTTTTATGAGAATTTTAACACTTTTGAAAAATATTTAAGATAAACTATTCACAGCTATGTGATTTTTTTTTTCCACCCTGACTGGAATGCAGTGGTGCAATGATAACTCACTGCAGCCTTGACTTCTAGGGCTCATGCAGTCCCCCCACCTTAGCCTCCCAAGGACTACAGGTGCACACACCATGCCTCGCTGATTTTTCTATTTTTTTTGTAGAGATGGGGGTCTTACTATGTTTTACAGGCTAGATTCAAACTCCTAGCTTCAAGCGATCCTCCTGCCTCAATTTCTCAAAGCTCTGGGATTATAAGTGTGAGCCATAACACCTAGTCCACTCTTTTAAAAAGTATAGAACCAAAAAAGTACAGAACCAGGGTGTACAGAACCTACACTCTATCTCAACTGCTAACACTTACTGGTCACAGGACTTTGGACAGGTCATTTAATCTCTGAGACTCTGTTTACTCATCTATAAAACAGAGACAATTTTGTTTAAAGCAGAATTATGAACAACAATGAAATAAAGCATGTGTAAATGTTTTACAAAGATAGTCCGTTTTACACAAATGTAATATAAGATCAGTAATAAAGAGACACACTGAGATGGTATTTCTTATGTAACACTATACATGGCATCAAGAATAAAAATCTTAAACAACCCAATTAAACAGTTTAAATCTTAAATACAAGTATGTAGCCAATATGGCCCTCCCAGGGGCACTGTCATTTTCACAAAGCAGTGTTTCTACAGTTAGGGTTAATCATCGCAATCTTTTTCAAATTCATAGGTGGGTGGGCCCACTCTCTGCACCAGAGATTGATTTGATTGGTCTGTAGAGGTTCCTGCAAATGTTGTAAAAATCTTCTCCTCAAATAGCTCTGATAAGTATCCACAATTGAGAACCAATGTAATGAAATCCAACATAAGCATCAGAAAGGCATGGTTTGTGATTTGCTTTTTTGTTGTTGTTGTTACATATTATCTAGTACATATAGTACTGGAAAAGTCTATTAGCTAAATGAAAAAGGCTTAACAGCAACTTTTAATTATGAACTTTCCTTAGCTGAAGGTTAACCCAAAGCTATAGTGCTCAAATGCAAACTTCAGTGAAATGCTCAAATTGCAAGTGGCCAAGCCCAATCAAAATCTCAAGAGTGCGACCAAGATGGTTGCTGAGAGATCCCAGACCTACACAGAGGTAGAGAAACTGCTAAATATTAAAGAACTGGGAGAGAAGCAGACGTAGGCAGAACAACTATATGATGTTGAGATCAGAATCCATGAACCTAAGGCTCAGCTTCCTCCAAAAACTCACATAAAGGGAGGAATTACTTTCTAATGTATCTATTAATTCTGAATGAAGTCAGAAGATTTCAAATCTAACTAACTCCTCTTACTGCAATGATCTTAAAACAAAGCTTCACACAGCAGAAGTCATATTTAATGGGATTAGTCATTTCCCTCCCTTCTTTCTACAAAGGAGTATTTTATATCTGCTTTACACAGAGTCCAAAAACTATAACAATGTTAAATAAAATATTGGTTTCTCCTGCACACACTTATCCATTTTCACAAAATGCCAAATAACTGAAATGGCTAATTCCTCTAAAGTGCAACAGCGTCAAGCTCTGCTGGTAGTTTAAAATTTCGAGTATAAATTAGCTGGGTGTGGTGGCACACACCTGTAGTCCCAGCTACTGGGGAGAATGAGGCACAAGAATTACCTGAACCCAGGAAGCAGAAGCTGCAGTGAGCTGAGATCGAAACCTTGCATTCCAGCCTAGGCGACAGAAAGAGACTGTCTCCAAAAACACTTTTTTTCCAAACATTAAAAATTATAAGTTTGAAACTGCTAGCCATGAGAAATACTTCTTAATTTAACATATTAAATGTGATCCTTTTTTGAAGATTCCAACTCATAAACACAGCTAGTATGGCACAGTAGAAAGCAATATAGTTAAGAACTGAAATTAGAACAAAGTTTGACTTCAGACTCCACTTTCCCTCTAAGGCTCATTTTTCTTATCTATAAATTAATAGAGACAACAGTATCTACCTCAAACGGCTGTTCCAAGGACTAAATAAGGAAATTCATGAAAGTACAATTGTCTTTTTAAAAAAAATAGTTTATCTAATTTTCACATTTTTTCCCCATTGCCTTTTTCACAGTACCCTCACTAGCTCTCCCCACCAAGGCTTAAAAATTGCAAGACATATTATGCTTTCCCCTGAGGAAATTTTTAAGGCTCTAATCATTAGACTCTTTGTCCAACTGAGTTTTCTGAGATATTCATATGGAATTGAGCCACCACCAACTACTACATTTCATTAAATCTGAGACACCATAAATTATAAGAAATACCATCTCCAGTAATATGGTCAGTTATTGGAAAAAAAAGAAAGAAAAACCATCATTTTATGTGCCACTAAGAAGAAAATGTTGGCTACTAAACTATGACACACTATCAGTTGAAAGGTGCATCCCAATTTCAAAATGAATAAAAGTGGGAAAGTGTGGTAGAACATAGTCTACAGCAGGTACTGTGTATATAATCATTGCCCAATTCCTGATGTACAGAATGTGAGAGTGCTCCCCTCTACTACAGTAACCTCCAGATTCAAAAGGAAAAAGAAAATATACCTTAAACGTGGTGAATGGTGCTTGTTTTTATTAGAGATGAAGACCCAAAGAAAGAAGATTTTCTAAAAGTTTTTTTCAAGTTATCTAGTCAGTGTCTAAAAGTTTGGCACTGCAGAGCAGAGCATGTAAACTTCTTGCTTTACGGAAGCAAAAACATAAAGGGGTTCTAGCCTGTAGATAAGTTTCTAATAGACTCCTAATGATTTACTCTTCTAAGGAAATTATATTTGATAGCAGTGCTTATCAAACTATAATGTGCATACAAATCATCTGAGGAGTCTTGTCAAAATTCAGGTTTTGATTCATTCGCTCTGAGGTATGATCTGAGATTCTGTGTTTCTGATAACCTTCCAAGTGATGCTAACGCTGTTGGCCCACTGACTTTGAGTCGTAAGACTTAGCCAGGCGCGGTGGCTCATGCCCGTAATCCCAGCACTTTGGGAGGCTGAGGTGGGCAGATGATGAGGTCAAGAGATGGAGATCATCCTGGCCAACATGGTGAAACCCTGTCTCTACTAAAAAATACAAAAATTAGCTGGGCGTGGTGACGTGTGCCTGTAGTCTCAGCTACTTGGGAGGTTGAGGCAGGAGAATTGTTTGAACCCAGGAGGCAGAGACTACAGTGAGCCGAGATTGCGCCACTATACTCCAGCCTGGTGCCTGGCGACAGAGCCAGACTCTGTCTCAAAAAAAACAAACAAAAAAAAAAACTTTTAATGTTTACAAAGCATTTTCATGTGTGCTACATAGTCGTATGAATTAGACTTTGTTGAGTTTTGATTATCCCCATTTTTGAAGATGAATTAAGGTCCATTTGATACTCAAACCGCTGACTTTTATCTGTATCACATTGTATGGAAGTTTTCAAACAAAACCTATGAAAGTAACCTAGCACTGGTTACCTAAAATAAATGCAGTGAAACCTAGAATAGCAAGTCATCAAGTTTCATGACCCAAATAGATGTATACTACGAATGTGTATACATTCTCTAGATCAAAAATCAGATACTCCCTACAGAACAAACAAAGACCGTCCCAAGATATTTTTTCTAAAGAATCTTTCTTCTGTGAGGTTAAGGTGGTCATTACCCTAACTGAAGTTTAGAGTGGTCTTCTCGTTTCCCTGCACACCATAAACCAGCAAGGTAGAAATCATGATCTACTTTTTGGCTGGCTAGACTTCCACCTATTTGAAAAAGATCAGCTGGTATTCCAGACATCTAGGTCCTTAGATGGCAATCTCATCCATGGGCCTAAAAATACAGTAATTACATCTGATTTTGTAACCATCCTGAACCATGGGGCAGACACCTGTTCTACTCCAAGAATAAATAAAATAAAGGATACAAAAAAAAAAAAGATTTTGCTGATATTTTGAGTTCTCCTATTATTCTGAAAACTGATCTCCTGAAGTTTGAGATTCCTATGTGGAATACTACCAAAAATTTACAGTGAATGCTAAGAACAAAATATGGTTGTCAGATTTTTCTTGTTGGCCTGAAAGTATTATTAGCGCAGAAGCTAAAACCACTAAACTGAGACCATTTGTACGGTCAAAATGAATTCAAGCTAGACAAAGAACTAAACAGCTTCAATCTAGCTGTAACCTGGAAACTTCACTGAAAATGGTAAACCACTATACAGAGATTTATTTTAGTTCTGAATCACCTTTACCTGAAAAGTTAGTCTTCATTATCTGTTGTTAGTGTGTAAGAATGTCTTCTTAGTTACTTGCTTTAAGGTCTACAATCACTATACCATCAGAGATGGTGTTTTCAGCTCTCAGAGTTAAAGTGAGGCTTACTGCTGGAGTTAATGTTGATGTAGCTGCCCCCAAAAGTAAATATACTTGGATGCCCTGACCCCATATACTACCAAGTACCATGCCTTTATAACAATTATCTACAAGAAGCAGATACCCTATTTTCCTGGTTCTCTGAATTCAACATTTTAAATGACAGACTAGATTTAAAAAAAAAAAAGCTCACTTTCCTCAAGAAGAGGCATGCATACTATGACAACCATAAAGTGATTCAGGCTTCCACAAAAAGAGCTTTGGTCAGATGTCATCCTGATGAAGAGGCAGAGAAAAGCCACATTATGTGTAAGATTAAGAGGATACAACCACAAACCTGATAACAAGTTCACTGGCCAGGCGCAGAGGCTCACACCTGTAATCCCAGCACTCTGGGAGGCCAAGCCAGGCAAATCATCCGAGGTCAGGAGTTTGAGACCAACCTGGCCAACATCGTGAAACCCTGTCTCTACTAAAAATACAAAAATTAGCCAGGCATCGTGGCAGGCGCCTGTAATCCCAGCTACTGGGGAGGCTGAGGCAGGAGAATCACTTGAACCCGTGAGGTGGAGGTTGCAAAGAGCCAAGATCGCGTCATTACACTCCAGCCTAGGCGATGAGCAAAACTCCGTCTCAATAATAACAATAATCATAATAATTGGTTCACTGAGCCACAGGTCTCCATCCACCAGAAGATTGTATATGCTAACAAGTGGCTTGATGTCACTAGACCAGTCCTCTTGTATCACTCTATTGATGCAACCTAAGTCAAACTATGGGATAATATTCCATTATCCACGATCTTCCTTCTAAAAGGAGCTGGAACACAGATTTGGAGAATTTTCATTTATTTTTATGCATACCTCAGAATCTCAGTAAATTATCTTGATAGCTAGAGTCCCATCTCCTGACCCCATCAATCTAGTCTGAGGTCTTACCCTCCTCTAGTCACAACTCTTTTGTAAAAGAGGTAAATCATCAGTTTCCCAGGACAACTAAGATAGTAAATCCAAATGATACAGCTTTTGTCATCAAAATAACTGTCTAACGAGACGATTAAAAAAGAGAAAATAAAAAGAGAGAAAAATAAGGGGCAAAGTGATTCAATCCCACCATGTATCTTTCTCCTAATTCCAACTATTTTTCCACTTCCTACAAGCTTCACAGTAATGCAGGCATATGCCTCCTGGTTAGTGCCCAAGAATTAAAAACTGATCACACACATGACAGAGAATTCACAGCTAGAGTCACAGGTTCCAGTTCACCACACTAGCAACCTACTGAGGCACAACACTAATTTCTGCTGAGGAATCTGTGCTCATAAGATGAGGAAAGAGTGAAGACAAAAAAAGGGGTGAGCTGGGGATAGGGTGAAAAAGGAGAAGTAACTTCATTCTTCCCATGAGATAATAGGCAAATGATCACTTAGCCTGAGCCCATTCCTCACATCCAAAGGGTAGATCTTGTTCTTCCCAAGCAGCCCCTTGGGAAGGTTCAAATAAAAGAAGCCATCTCCTATCTGATTCACAAGCTACTAAACCTGGCCTAGGTCTCTACAGGGTCAAAACACCCCAAAGCAATCAGGTCAGCTTTAGAATAGCTAGTACTTAAGAACTGTACTTGACACTTGAGGAAGCTGCATCAAAAATAAACTACTGTTACTCTAACAAAATTTAACCTGGAATAGGGAAAACGGGACCAAGCCTCTGATACCCAGTAAAAGATGTATGACACTAAGAAATACTGAGCAACAAATGCTATTAAAGAAAAATAGTTATAATTATTAATATACTTTGTGGGAAAGAACCTTCTCTCCCACAAGTTATATTAAAATCTCTTAAATTTTAAGACTGCTACCAGGTAGTATTAGCACAAAATGACTTCAGGGAGAAATGGCTTTGAAAAATAACAAAACAAGCTAGACAAGAGAAAGGGAGGGAAGATAGATTCATGCACCTTTCATGGCCTTCCTATCTGTGACTTGGAATATGACAACAGTCATAGAATAAAAAATGAGGAAGACTCAAATGGAAATACATCATCTTAAGACTTCTTGATCCAGAAAGTTAATGATAAAGAAAGAAATCATTTTGAGAAAGGTTGTCACAGATGCTTATGGAAAAATTCTAACAACTTGAAAGAGGCTATAGACACAGAGACTTATCTGACTACAATTTAGCATCAGCGAGGTCAGTGACAATGAATCCAAAAAATCCAGAAGAAAGAATTAACAGAATCCCTAATTTCTTGACAGGCCAGGTGTCAGAAATAAAGCTGTTCAAGGAGGGTTGAAGAGGATTCTATAATTAAATCACAGCTAACAAAACAAGAATGGCCCTATAATCTGATCCATATTAAGGTTTCTCGAATACTGGCAAATCACTGATCTCAAATCTGGAATTCCCTGTTAACATCCCAGCATCAGCTGTCTTTTTTTAATTCCTTCCCAACCCCCTTTTGTTTTTATTTTAAAGTAAAAATGGTGTTTTCTGATAGACCAATGAACTTCGATCTAGATTTCAGTTCTTATCTCACATTACTATCAATGTGTCCGCCCAAAACATTATTACTTTAGTTTTTAAAAGTTTAGTTTACATCTCCTGGTATGTTTGCTGAGTTCTATTTACAACGAACATGTTTGAAAATACCCTGTAATTAGTGCTGTGAAGGAAACTAAACAGGCATGTTTTGCTTTAGGGTAAAAAAGATAGAGATAGAGAGGAAGAGAGAGAGAGAGAGAGAGATAGGAACAAGTTCCTCAAGCCAACTTACAAATCCTCCTTTTCTTAGACAGGAATCGCCCGGGGATGAGCTCAACACATATTCCACCATGCTAACGCCTAGTCCCCCACTCTCCGATCGTGGGGACAGTACAGAATTGACCTCACTGTTCACATGGAAACTCTGACCAGGTCTTCTCTGCACCATGATTGGCTGGGAAACTGAATGATCTACAAAAAAGATACACAAGCATGATACAGTGCAGCCAGAGGCTCAAACAAATTATGAGTGATGTCTCATGGATAAACCAATGGAATCAGGAAACTTGCCATGGTCAGTTGAGCCAAAACCTCCTATTGTGTCTTTCACTGTATGATATTCAACATAAGCTAAGGAAATGGAACACACCCCTCATTTATCCAGGATAGCAGAAGAATACAACCGTTTATCTAGCTTATCTGGTTTGTCTAGCTGAGTGGATAAAATGTTTACCCCTTTATAAGTAAAAAGATTTCTTTTTAATCTATTTTATTGATAGTATTACTAAAACAAAATACAATATTACTGCCCTTTTTAAAAACAACAATATAATTTTTTCTTTTCTGATAATTCACTGTCATCATGAGGTTCCATGCTTACACTGTGCTGTAACATACCACACTGGCTTTTGGGTTTTCTGTCTCCTTCCTCCCTATCACCTGTCACTTTTTCTGCTGTCAGTGTGTCTGCCTCTGTAAGTTCTCCCCATCCTTCTTCAGGGGTAGTCTGCCAGAATAATGTCCATGCCCAGTGCCTTGATTTGGTCCCAGTCACGTTTAAAGATAGATCATGCTATACACAGTACACAAGGGCACGGGGAAAAAAGAAACATGAACTTCAAATGGCAGGTGTGGATTTTCTAATTCCAAGTATGCTGACAGCAGTACAGAACAAAACATTATAGCTGAAATTATGGTCATTTCAAATAAGACCATTTTCCCCTGTGGCTAGCACTTCAGAAAATATTGAAGATTTGATTGTGTGTTAATTATGTTTTAATAAATTACATCATATAAAGCTCCTTAATGGCAATTACACTACAGGAGAGGACACTGCTTGACATGCTTATGTCACTGATGTAAAATTCATGACTTGCCAATTGCTGAGGAAAGGAGCTCTAAGACAGGCATAAATCACAGTACAGATGCTAGATCTAGATTACCTGATGTTCCCCAGGCACTGTCTCGCCATTGATCACCCAGGAATATTCCTTTTGGTCCATCTTTGCTGGATTCATCTGTTTCCCAAAACTTTTTACCTGGCAAGAGCTGCTGCAAATTAAAAATAATAGATGCTTTTAAAGAATTCATAAAGGATGAAAGTACAGCAGTCAACACTTTCTTTTAGACAAGGGTACTGAAGATGCTCACGTGCCCTGAAGGTCTTTAATTAAAGTGTTCTGACTACACAACTGTGGTCAGAGAACTACTATATATTTGGTAAAAGTCACAGAGAGGCCTAAGGCAAGGCAGGGGGTGGGGATGGGGACACTGATCTAACTATCCAATAGAAGCTCAACTTAAATCTAGAATTATTCACTTAACCCATGTCAAGATTTTTAAGGAGGAGGGAAGGGAACTAATAATGACCCCATTAGCTAACTGCTAAGTGGACTCTTACTGAAAAAGAATATCTACAAATACTAAAACACTTCTCTCTATATGTGTACGAACTACCAAAGTTACTCAAGCTGGAGCATGAACCTAGCTATGAACCTCAGCTATGGAATGCCAGAGGCAAAACTCACTTCTTTTATACACAGAGATTCCATTAACCAAAACACTTCCCAACCACAACTTTAACCTATTCCAAGATTTTGAAAGGACAGAAAAGCTATTCCTTCAGTACTGAAAGGGAAAAAAAATCCCCTAACCTCCATTAATTTTTTTAACAATACTTGGTAATACCATTATAACTTCACAAATCATTCCATGCTTCAGAGAAAACAGGGATCACTGGCCCTAAGCCAACATGAGAAGTTTATACTAGCTTCAGTAAAAAAATGCAAAGTACCCTTCAAGCAAGACACAGTACAGTTTTGCACAAGATCAAAGCACTAGTGACCAGGCTTACGAAGTAAAATTCCACAGAACTCTATCATTCTTGGTTCTGGTCATCAGCTTTACTCACTAAAATGCCTCTGCTTATTTCCTCTCATCATGTTTTCAACTGCTATTACACAGGAAACTAAGAAGTCTGAGATAGTATTTAACCACCATTTTTTAGCACAAAAATATCTGGAGAGTTGAATTTCTCAGAGGAACACAATAAAAAACCAGAAAGCATAAAACATTTCCTCTCCTTAACAATAAAGGTTTAACATTCCCATTTAACCCATAACCCAATAATAATGGAAAAATATTTGTACTCTGATCTCACTAAAATAAATCTCCACTTCCCAAATCTAATTTCTGGGTCAGTCGGCATAATTTTCATCTACCTGTAAGAGGTTCTATAATCTGTCTCAGGGACATAGGTTACTGCCTGAACCAAAGCAGTTTCCCATACACTTTGCTCTTCAGGACCTAATATATTATTTACTAATTAAACAAGATCAGGACAAAAACACATTTTGGTCTGGCATTTAATTGCACAGATACCCAAGGTTCCTTGAAGATGAACAGCTATAAGTAGCAGTCTTCCTGGTATATTGCTTGCTACCTTAAGGGTACTTGCGGGAGGGCAGGGATCAGGGTAATATGGGAAAAATCCCAGATCAAAGCTAAGCATGAGGGTCAGGAAGCACTGAACTGGACAACTTTGAAGTGCCCTAAGAAATCTTACTGAACTGCCCTGGGCCTTATTCTTTTTTTATTGATGAAGGAAATATCGTTCAAGTTGCTGTGATGATTAGAAATATTGTTGATGAGTGCCTAGCACAATAGGTTCTCAATAAATTTATTCAAAAAACATCACATCTAGGCAAAATAGCTGTCAAATCAGGTCACAGAGGGGATACTGAAAATTAATGTAAACTATGCAGAGGACAATTCAAGAATTATTTTTAAACTTATTTTTCTCCTTTTGGTCTCAAAAATCTCCTGTCTGAAGATTACAAATAAAATTTCTTTCCCCATTGGTTGTACCCTTTCTCCAACTAAAACTCTGATTTTTTTCTCTTGTACTTTGTGGAAAGCAAGAACAACTACTCTTTTGTATTCCAGAAGAAAGAATGTCACCACAAGGAGGGCCTCACTTGTTTCATGCTCCACATAATAGTGCAAAGAGCGCCAAGGTGATCAAAATCATTCTTGTCCTTTAAATTTTTAAATTAAGAGTTCATTCTTTACAAAAACTTGTAAATCTTGAGTTTTAAATAAACTCAAGGAAGAAGGTCCCATGTGGTGGTTCAATCCTGTAATCCCAGCACTTTGGGAGGCCGAGGCAGGCGGATCACCTGAGGTCAGGAGTTCGAGACTAGCCTGGCCAACATGGTGACATCCTGTCTCTACTAAAAAGCACAAAAATTAGCTGGGTGTGGTGGTGCACACCTGTAGTCCCAGGTACTCAGGAGGCTAAGGCACAAGAATCACTTGAACCAGGAAGGCAGAGGTTGCAGTGAGCCGAGATCATGCCACCACACTCCATGCTGGGTGACAGAGTCAAGTGAGACTCTGTATCCAAAAAAAAAAAACCCTCAAGGAATAGTTTGCACAAGTACCAGCCTCCATACGCAAATATAGTCTTGTCCATAATTTGTAAAATTGCTTAGAGAAAGCAGCAGCCTTTCAGCTCAAAGCTTCAAAACTCAGTTCTGGGATCCTGTCACCTTTCATGATAGTGTACCAGGTTTTCATAATGTGAAAAGCAGGTGAACGCATAAGCAAGCCTATTTTCTGAGTAAATTCTCTCAAAAGGAAACAACAATAAGGCAAACATGAAGCAAAGTGCTATCAGGTTGGTGCAAAAGTAATCGCAGTTTTTGCCACTACGGAAAAGAAAGAAGAAAGCAAAAAACTAAACCAAGGTGCTTGGGCAAAGACAGAAGCAAAATTAGCAAAGCTCTTAAGTCTCTGGATCTACTTAGTCTTTCTCCCTTTCCTCCAAAATACATGCATATACGCTCAACTGCTCAGTTAGCAGCATCTGAAATGACTCTTAATGATCTTCACTTACAAGTATTCATGCCCTAATGTAATCCCCTTCCCCTGACTGTGGGCTAGACCTATAACATGCCTCTAAGAAATAACGTAAGGCAAGTCATGGGATGTTACTTTCAAGATGTTAAAAAGCTGTGATTTCCATCTTGCTTGTCCTCTTCTATCTATTGCCCTGATTGCTTACGCTGATGATGACTGCTGCTATGTTATGAGCTGCCCTATAGAGAGGCTACATGAAGCCAAGAGAGAGACATCTCTGGACAACAGCTACACATACAAAGCTATTGCTCCCCAGCTTCCCACTGAACTCTGCCTCTGCCCTGAATCATTTACACCCAATTAAGAACTGAGGTCCTCAGTCCAACAACCTATGAGGAATGGATCCTGACATCAACCACAAGAGTGAGCTTGGAAACAGACCTTTCCCCAATCAAGCTTTGAGACACATGTAGCCACAGTTGAAATCATGACTGCAGTTTATGAAGGACCCTGAAGCAGATGACTTAGCAAAGCCACGCATGGGTTCCTGACTTATAGAGACTGTGAGGCTTAAACAACTGTCTTGTTTTAGGCAGGGCATGGTGCCTTATACGTGTAATCCCAGTACTTTGCAAGGCTGAGGCCTGGAGTCCAAGACCAGCCTCAGCAACAAACACAGCAAGACTTTAGCTTCACAAAGACTTTTTAAAAATTAGTCAGCACTGGTGGCACACACATGTAGTCCCAGCTACTTAGAAGGTTGAGGTGGGAGGAATGCATGAGACCAGAAGTTTGAAGCTGCAGTGAGCTATGATTACACTACTACACTCCTGCCACACACACACACAGTTGTTCCTGCCTGGGCAACAGAGTGAGACCCTATCTCTTAACACACAGAACACACACACACCCTCTGTTGTTTTAAGCTACTAAATTTTAGAGTGATCTGTTAAGCAGCAATAACTAACACTGCTGTGAATATGTGGAAGTGTTTTTTGTATATTTGAAACACTTCTTTAGGAGTTTGGTTTCAAAAAACACTTCTTGTTCCATTTCTAATATTTAAATATAAGTGATGAAAGCAAAATCTTTTTGAATTTGGAAAAAAGTAATTACCTCTGTTCCATTGCATGTTTTCCCCAAATCTGTCTTATAGCCCTCTGTATTAAAAAAAGGCTGGTTTTAACTCGGCAAAATTAATCAATTTAGACATGTTGAGCCTACTGACAATTAACAGCAATTCTTGTATTCAAAAATACCTAACTGTTCAAATCTGATCATATTAAAAGGACTTAGAAACTACTGAATTATAAAACCAAGTGATAATGTGTTATCCAAGTACAATTTCAAATTCAACAATAATCCCTCTGGAGGTAACAGCATCCACAGCATTGGCTAAAATATCCTGGTTTGCCAACCCACTGACATAAATACCAGCAGTTATCAAATCTTCACATAACACATAATCACCAAAAATGTAAATGCATCCAGCCTATGAAAAAATAGTTCCTATCCACCCCCCATCAAGAATTTGGAAACATAGACTGGTTTTTTTGACAAGGCGAAAAGCAACAGATCACAGAAGAGATGCACAAAGTTTGTTTTAAAGAATGATTTGGCAGTAAGAGGATTAAACGATTTGACAATTCCAAAAGAAGATAACAGGAATTAGGAACTGGTCCAACAAAAGCAAAGGAGCCCCACGGAGTCAGATGTAGCCAGTATTATCCAGTTGACACATTTAAGGGCAGGGCACCCGATGCACAAAGAAGCCTATCCTTATCAAAGCAATTAATGCATCTGGTTAGATAGAAGCTTAGTTACATTAGACACTAAAAACACCCAAGTAATCTCCCTGGCTCCAACTCTGCTTACCAAGCTACCTTCTTAGAGGAACTGGCTTCCTCGTGTAGCCAACCATGCTAATCACCAAACACAACTATCCTTCTCCATCTAAGAGTTGCTTTTGCTCCTTAAAAAAAAAAAATCAGTAGACTGCATTTTGGTTTTCATAATTAGTCTCTTGTTGTCCTGGTTAGTGTGGGGTCAATATCATAACCCAATCATCTGAATTAGTAATGAAAGTCCATTTCAAAATCTAGGAATGGAGAACCAAGACTTGGGGAGTCCTATCATCCCCAGCAATACAATAAATAGACCTTGTACTCTTCCTTGTAGTGTCACATTAAGTGGGATTCCTAACTGCCCCACCAATAGTGTCTGCTCTCAAATCTCTGGGAAAAACACATACACGTACACTATTTATCCCATCCTGAATCATAAGTTTATAAAAGAAAATAACTTACAAAAAGTAAAAAAAAAAAAAAAAAAAAACTCAGTAAGCTTATTCATGAGGCTTCTGGAATACAAAATAGAAGTCAAGCACTGGTTTACAAGCAATTTTAGCCACTTGAGAAACGTAAATTTTGTCTGGAAATACCTTTTTTCCTTTCCATCTAACAAAAAAAGGACAATACACAAAGCCACACTTAACAATCAATGTCATAAACCTCTACCAAGAGGAACCCTTAAAACACGTTAAGACAATAAAAAGTGGAGAATATCAAGAAACGCTAGGCTTCTTATTTTAAAACAATGATAAAGACCCATAAATGCTCTGAAATCCCTTTATTTTAAACTAGTTTTAAATTCCAGCTATGTGAATTTTATCCTCTTCTGCCTTAGTTTTCTCACCTACAATATGACCTATTGTGTACAATGAAAGAGATAACACATGTAACGACATAATACAATGCTGAAACAGTAACCAAAAAGTCAGCTACTATCCTTCTTTGAAAGAGCAAAGTAGCAGCCAACAGACATCACAATACTAACGCTTTGTCAATGACATGCTCCTATGTACTTAACTATAAGAAACTATAAGACAGAGTAATCGTGGCCTCACCCAGGCCATGTCAGTCCAAATCTCATTACATTAACTGCCCCAACAAAACAACACTACAAGAACCATGATTATGGCTTTTCAGGAACTGCAAAGAGGCAAGACAATTATTGCCTGCATTTTTTGACCATACCACCACTAATATTTGAATAGGGATTTAACAATGAGGTTTACTGATGATCTCAACAGTAAATGGGCTCTCCAGCAACTCCTCTGTACTCAAAAGGAATAAAATATTAGGTAACTGCTTATACACTCAAATACACAGAGCACACAGAGGCTGCACAGAGCATCTTTCAGAACAGAAACTGAGCATCTTAAGGAATATAACTAATATGGATGTTACAACCTTGCAAACATGATCAGGTTTGATCGTGTTATTATCTAGCAACTCAAACTTACAACATAAGCTTAGTTTCATTTGAATGTAGCCAATGCATGAGACAAATGCTTGATAGTTAACTAGCTGGTAAGATAGCAACAACCAAAACAATTATTAATTTCTTAGTATTTATCTTACCACACTCTCAGTACATTAAGAGAAGCTGACATCAACTCAGAGAAAGGATTTTTCAGAACTAACTGAAATGAAGAAGTGTGACTGGTAACCACTGATAATCACATGTGGTAGTCTGACTTGTAAAAATTTTCTATTTTTCACAACTTAGTTTCTCCATACCACAGACAGTTGTTGTAAAATCAAGTGAGATAGTATATGAAGTGCTTTCATAAATACTAAGAACTATACTGACATTAAGTTACACTAAAGCTTTATTTAAAGCATTAACTTATTAAAATGTATCTTCAAAAAAAAGCCAAGTTCATCCATTACTGGTTAGCATAATTCTTTTGGAAGGGCCTCAGAAAATACATACGTATCAAGAGTCACAGCCAGGTGCAGTGGCTCACTGCTGTATTTCCAGCACTTTGGGAGGCTGAGGCAGCAGGAGGATAGCTTGAGTCCAGGAGTTCAAGATCAGCCTGGGCAACACAGTGAGACTCCATCTCTACCAAAACTCAAAAAAAAAATAAGCCATGTATGGTGGCACATGCCTGTGGTCCTAGCTATTCAGGAGACTGACTGAGGTGGGAGGATCACCTGAGCTCAGGAGATCAAGGCTGCAGTGAGCCATGACTGCACCACTGCACTCCAGCCTGGGCGACAGAGCAAGATCCAGGCTCAAAAAACACTACAAAGTGTTTGTAAGAATAAAAAAGTCGAGGCTGGATGCAGCGGCTCATGCCTGTAATCCCAGTACTTTAGAAGGCCAAGGTGGGAGGGTCACTTGAGGAGTTCAAGACCAGCCTGGGCAACTGGAGAGACTCCTCATCTCTATTTTTAAAAATTAAAATTAAAAATAAGAATAAGAAAGTTGAAAGCAGGCCGGGTGGTGGCTCTCGCCTGTAACCCCAGCACTTTGCGGGGGCTGAGGCAGGCAGATTGCTTGAGGCCAGAAGTTCGAGACCAGCCTAGACATGGTGAAACCCCATCACTATTAAAAATACAAAAATCAGCCAGGCATAGTGGCGGGTGCCTGTAATCTCAGCTACTCAGGAGGCTGAGGCAGCAGAATCGCTTGAACCCAGGAGGCAGAGGTTACAATGAGCCGAGACTGCACCACTGCATTCCTGGGCAACACAGCAAGACTCTGTCTGAAAAAATAAAGTTGAAGGCAAACTGCAAACTAAATATGCAACAATAAATTAATTAGGTGTGGGCCTGGTGCAGTGGCCCACACCTGTAATCCCAGCATACTGGTAGGCAGAAGATCACTTGAGGCCAGGTATTCAAGACCAGCCTGTGCAACATAGAGAGACCCTGTCTCTTTAAATAAATAAATAAGCAAGCAAACAAACAAGTTGTGGTACAACAATGTAAGCTCACCAAAAATAGCCATAATAGCTACATGTAACATTTATAAAATAACATTAATTTTTTTTTAAACCACAGGCCATATCGATACAACATTAAATTTTAAAAGTAAAATACAATACTGTACATGTGGAGACTGCTTCTCGTGCATTCTTCCCTTTTGGATCAAGACTGGAAAGAAAAATAACAGCAGAAGGGTGTTTTTTGTGTGCTGGGATTGTGGATGACTTGTTTAAAAATATATTTTTGTTATGATTTTCAACTAATTTTCTAATAAATAAAAACAGATAATGGAAGTCTGAAATTCACTGCAAATAAATAAGGCATATCCTCTTAAGCAGATACATTTCACTTCGACATAATTTCTTTTTTTTTTTTTTTTCTTGAAACGGAGTTTTACTCTTGTTGCCTAGGCTGGAGTACAATGGCAAGATCTCAGCTCACCACAACCTCTGCCCCCCAGGTTCAAGCAATTCTCTTGCCTCAGCCTCCTGAGTAGCTGGGATCACAGGCACTCGCCACCAGGCCTGGATAATTTTTTGTATTTTTAGTAGAGACAGGGTTTCACTATGTTAGCCAAGCTGGTCTTGAATTCCTGACCTTGTGATCTGCCCACATCACCCTCCCAAAGTGCTGTAATTACAGGCGTGAGCCACCACACCTGGCCAGTTTCAAATATTTTTAAGCAAGCTGATACAGGCTTAGGATCCCTAATCTAAAAAAAATGCAAAATTTGAAATGGTCTAAAGCCCAAAACATTTTGAGTGCCAATGTGACAGTCAAAGGAAATGCTCACTAAAGCATTTCAGATTTCATGTTTCTGGATTGGGCTGTTCAGCTAGTAATTATAATGCAAATATTCCAAAAATCAAAAAATTCCAATGGATAAGGGATACTCAACCTGTAATAAACTTCCAACTCATTTTGAAAATTGTAGCTTAAATAAGGAATATTAAAAATGTTCAGTGTTCCAAGACAAGCCAGCTTTCTTTTTTTTTTTTAATTGAATGAAGTGCAGGGGAGGGATGGGGGCAGGGGTAGATAGACAAGCCAGTTTTTTTAATTAAAAATAAGTATATAGAAACAAATAATTTTTTAAGTTTTCACCTTCTCTTTCAGTGAAGGAATATGATCTTCCAAATTCTCATTTTGCATTTATATATGTGTATATATTCATATTAAAAATAATCTTTACATATAAGCAGAGTAAAGTGAATACTTCCTGCTTTCACTTTAATCACTCAATACTTGTACATAAAGATTATTTCTTAAAGTTAAAATATTTTTGTTCTCATTAATTTAATTCAAATCACAAAAAAACTAAGAATCAACATCTGCAATAATTTTTTTTCATATTTCTCTACTAGGTATCATTATAATCTGACATGTACACTGCTTAAAATTTGTACCCTATTGTGGCAAATGGTTACTACTGAAAACAGATTTCCATAGACATGGTGGTGTCTTAACAAAATACCTCTTTTGGCTGAAATCTAAAATACTGCTTTTAAAAAAAGAAAAGTTTAATCTGCTGCATAATTATAATTATGCAGTATATAAATTAACAGATTTTTTTTAAAGTTCCCAAGTTGTCAAGCACCTTCCATAAGCACTGTTAATACCTGTATTTAATGCCTTTAAATAACACTTTCACCACTAAGGATGAAATCACAGACATCACCCAGTATAGGCCAAGATGAGGTAATCTGATTTTCTCTCCCACAACTGGAAAATCAACATTGCTTTTCTAGCTATTGAAAAAATAAGTTTCAGTATTTGAAGTATTTGCTGATGTCCAAAGTACTACTTGCACATACTCTAAAATGCACAGCCTGCATTAGCCACTATTGGGAAAAAAACAAAAAAAAAAGTAGTAAAAGACATTCTTTGCCTTGAAAGAACTTAGAAGATTAAAAAGAAAAACCAGAGTCAAATGGACAGAATTACAAGTAATTTTAAGAAAAGCACACTGCCTAATAATGTAGTACAGACTGTTAAAATTCACAACCTATTACAGATAAAGAAAGAAAGAGTAGCCAACCACCAATGAAGAAATGAACCTTGGACAGGATGGTCAAGAACTATCTTAAAGAAGGGAACAGAATTTAGAGCAAGTTTGTCCGACCTGCAGCCTAGAACTACTGTGAATGGTCGCACACAAATTCATAAACTTGCTTAAAACAT
This sequence comes from Aotus nancymaae, assembly GCF_030222135.1. Taxonomy (NCBI): domain Eukaryota; kingdom Metazoa; phylum Chordata; class Mammalia; order Primates; family Aotidae; genus Aotus; species Aotus nancymaae. The sequence goes on from NW_026988467.1 coordinate 27,559,293, forward strand.
TATGAGATTTTTTGCAATTTTTTTTCTTTTCTTAATTCATCAGCTATCATTAGTGTTAGTGTATTTTATGTGTGGCCCAGGGAAATCAAAAGGCTGGACACCCCTGATTTAGAGGGAGCGAGACGATGCAAAGGACCTTCTACAATGAACGGTAGGCAAAAGTGAAAGCAAGTGGAACAGGTGCCCACCTGGAAACTGGCCATCAACACACAGTAGCAGTAAGAAGAGGGTGAAAAAGCCAGTTGCCAGTGAGACTACAAAAAGCACCCCTTGGGCCCTAATCCAATAGGCAACAAGTAGTAACATTATAAAACTTATCTTTAAAAGACTGATCCGACAGTCCTCCATAAAAAAGGGTGAAGGAAAGCAAATGGATCTGGGGAGTCCAAGCAAAGAGGCCAATATAGTAATCCAGTAATTAAATGTTAAGAAAAGGACCTATGGAAGTGGGGGCAAGGACAAAATTGCTGCTTAGACGTCTCTCAGCTTTCAAAGCAAGTGTGTGTGTGCCTGTGTGTGTGTGTGTGTCTGTGTGTGTGTGTGTCTGTGTATGTATGTTTTAATAATTTCACCGGGCACAGGGGCTCACGCCTGGAATCCCAGCACTTTGGGAGGCTGAGGCAAGAGAATCACCTGAGGTCTGGAGTTCAAGACCAGCCTGGCCAACATGGTAAAATCCTGTCTCTACTAAAAATACAAAAATTGGCTGGGCATGGTAGTGCATGCCTATAATTCCAGCTACTCAGGAGGCTGAGGCAGGAGAATCATGTGAGCTCGGGAGGTAGAGGTTGCAGTGAGCCCAGATCTCGCCACTGCACTCAAGCCTGGACAACAGAGCAAGACTCCATCTCAAAAATAAAAATAAAAAATAAAGGCTGGCCAGGTGTGGCAGTTCACACCTGTAATCCCAGCACTTTGGGAGGCTGAGGCAGGTAGACAACTGAGGTCAGGAGTTCAAGACCAGCCTGACCAATATGGTGAAACCTTGCCTCTACTAAAAATACAAAATTAGCCGAGCATCATGGTATGCGCCTGTAGTCCCAGCTACTTGGGAGGTTGAAGACAGGAGAACTGCTTGAACCTGGGAGGTGGAGACTGCAGTGAGGTGAAATCTCGCCACTGCACTCCAGCCTGGGCGACAGATCGAGACTCCATCTCAAAAAACATTACAATAAAATAAAATAAAAGCTATATAATTTCAAAAGTTAAAAGTCATAACCCATTAGGATGAGCAAGAATGAAGTCACTAAGTACTTATAAGCCAGTCTATCACTGGCATTCTTTTAATTAGGACTCTATTCTGCAGTCAGCTGAGTGCAAAAGCTAAATGAAAACAGAATCCATTAAGTTTTCCTGTATGGTACATGAAGAAAAAGAAAATTTAAAAATAAAAAATAAAAACACACACAGAAAAGATCCAAATATGTGCATATATCATCAAAAGTTTAAGTTTTATGCATCCAAAGAGTACTGAGTCTGCCCTGAAGATCCACTGTGGGCTGCTGGGGAACAGTAAGAGCAAAAAGACCCATCAAGTAGAGGTAAGAAGAATTTGGTAGCTTTTAAACTTTAGGACAACCAGGACAAGTGTGATAGCTCATGCCTGTAATCCTAGCTCTTTGGGAGGCCAAGGCAGGCAGATCACTGGAGCCCAGGAGTTCACCAGCCTGGCCAACATGGTGAAACCCCGTCTCTACTAGAAGTACAAAATTAGCCCGGGGTGGTGGCAGGTGCCTGTAATCTCAGTTACTCGGGAGTCTGAGGCACGATAATCACTGAAATCCAGGCAGCGGAGGTTACAGTGAGCCGAGATAATGCTGCTGCACTCCAGCCTGGGCAACACAGCAAGACTCTGTCTCAAAAACATAAATAAACAAACAAATTTTAGGACAACCACAAATTAGATGAGATAGAATTGCAAACTCTAGACTCTTCAGTTGATGACTACCATTAAACTTCAAAATGCACAGGGGTTTTCTGTTTTCTGCACACACCAAAGAACACAACCCTGTCAACTACTTCATCCTAGAAACTAAGCACATAAAAAGACATCATTCATACTTTCATAAAGCAAGTCCATTAAAGAACATTCAGAAATACTGTTAGCACCTCAAACTCCATGTTGTTTTGTCATAAATTAACCTGAAGAGGCTCCCATGCACATGCCTTCTGAATCTGAAAGTAAAGGTTTCTTTACACATTCCCATTTTGTTCATGGAACAGAGCCAAGAAACTTCTCTACTATCTTCATAAAACCTGACAGACTTACAATAAAGTATGCTGACAAAATGATAAAATTCCCAGAGTGAATCAGGCTTTTCCGCATGAGACAGGAAAAGTACAGAAAGGATGTGATATTATCTATAGGTTATCTATAAATAAGGTCATGTGTTTTTATATATGCATAAACTATACTTTTTTATTGATATTCAGAGAGCAAATGTGCACGTTTGTTACATGGCTGTAACATATTATGTGATGCTGAGGTTTGGGCTTCAACTGAACCTGTCACCCAAATAGTGAACACAGTTACCCAATTAGTAGTTTTTCAACCCTTGCCTCCGCCCTTCCCTTCCCTCTTTCAGAGTCCCCAGTGTCTACTGTTCCCTTCTTCATGTCTATGTGTACCCAACGTTTAGTTCCCACTTACAAGTGAGAACATGTGGTATTTGGATTTCTGTTCCAGTGATTAATTCACTTAGGATAATGGACTCCAGCTGCATCCATGTTGCTGCAAAGGTCATAATTTCATTCTTTTTTTATGGATATAGCTGTACCACATGTTCCCTATCCAATTCACTGTTGATGGGCACCGAAATTGATTCCATGTCTTTGCTATTGTGAATAGTGCTGCAATAAACATGCAAGTGCAAGTGTCTTTTTGGTGTAACAATTTATTTCGACTAAATGGTTTGATCTATAGCATAATCACATTTATTTTATAATAGGTCTTCACTTTAATAATTACATATTACAGTACTTGAGAGTCCAGTATGCAAAAGATAAGCCCCAGACCCCTCAGGATACCTGTAAAGTTCACAAATAAAATTATAAAAGCATCTAGATTGCTTCATGACCCCTTCACACCCCCAAAGCAGGAAGCAAACAGCCCAACTGAGATAACAAAGAATACTTTGCCTCAAGATAGGACCAAATACTCTTAATGTACCCATACTCAGTCAACCTCAAGGTATTTTAAATTTCTGATCTAACAAGACAAGGATTATATGGACAAATTCCCCTTTTCCTTCATTACAGGAAATAAATACTTCATAGATATGCCTATTATGTATATAGGGAATACAACACAGAAAATAAACTTTTGCTACATGCTTCACTACAATGAAAACCACATCAAACACTAATCAAAATACAATGGATTTGCGTAGATGTTCTGGCTCCTTATTAGCAAAGTTACTTACAGTAACCAAGAAGGAATTACACATAACATAGTTTAATACCAGCTTGAAAAAGCAATGTAACAAAAGTAATTCTATTTTTCTAAACATCATTATGCCTGGTTACTGTATACATAATGAGTATATGTTTCCATGCTCCAACAGATGGCCCAGAGAAAGTACTATGGATCTGGCTACAACTCTATTATAAACAAAAGATCCTTTATTTTAAAATGCCTTTATATATCAGATTCAACTTGGATGATAACAGCATTGCTGATTTACTGTTTGTCATCTATACTTTATCTCTGCAAAGGTAACTATGAATAGCTTCTGAATGTACATATTTGCTGAAAGCCTGAATATATCTTTCAGTTTTGTCTGTTCCTTATTCTCTCCCTCTACACCCCCACATCCCTGAGGGTAGAAAAGTCATGTGAACAGAAAATACAACCAATATTTACTGAATTGAACTGAGCTTCCTTGCGGGATAGCTAAGGATACCAACTTCTGATGTAAAAGGAAAAATAAAGAGGATCCCATGCTTAAAAAAAATATTTACTGACAGATGATTCTTTCAATACAATATATTTAGCAGCTACTGTTTACAAAGCACATAATTAGCTGAAACCCCATCTTCAACAAACTTCTGTACAAGGAAAAAGAAAACATCAATGTATATACACAAATCATTATGTATAAAACAAACTGGGCCATGATTGTAACAGTACTTGAGAGCCCAGTATGTAAGAGATAAACCCCAGGTCATCTGGGTATCAGGTGGGGCTCTAATAAGCCCCAGATCATCATTTGCATCATCTTTGTAAGAATACTACAAATCACTTGCTACTTGCATTCCCCCTCACAGCTTCTAATGGGAGGGAGCAAAAAAGCTTTAACAGAGGAGCTGGTATCTGAAGCTAAATTTTGAATGAGTAGACTCTGAAAATGCAGAAAAAAACTAGAAAAACTCAGGATGTGAGTAATAAGAGATCTGGGTTCAAACAGAGGCACAATGATCACATTAACCTCTCTCATCCTTGTTCACCTCATCTAAAGAAAGGGCATCATAATATTGCAGGACCACTGTGAAAACTGTAACATAAATGAGGTGATTAGCACAGTTCTGGGAAAATTGTATACACTCAATATTTTGTAGCTATTATTATTTTTGAGCCTAAAAAAACAGAATTTGAAGATAATCCACATTTGACACTTAAGACCTTAACCGGAGTCACTTAACCTTAGGGCTCATTTTCCTCATCTTAAAAAAGTAAGAATAATACCTCTCAAAAACCTATTGGGATATTCATATGGATAATATCATATAGATTATATTGAAAAGTGTTACTGTTTATTATAGTTTAGTCTTCCCTCCATACTACGCATACTAAGATGAATAAAACAGTAACATTTTAGCCAAAGGTTAGTGAAAGGGAAGAAATTTAATGAAGACAGAGTAAGCAGCATGTGGATCTTCTGCTGCAAGAGTATGTTTTGCTGCATTCAAACATTCCAAGATAGCTTAACATCTACATACAATAATAGGTTCCTGGTCTTCCCAGTTCAGGTTAGAAGACAGAAGAATGAGTGGGGTTTGCACACTGGTCTCAAAGTGACAGGACAGACCTGGGAACCACATTCCAAATGTCAGAGGTGACCGCATTTCCAGGGTTAGAAAACACCTTCTATCTCATTCCTCAAAGTGCCCAATCCCAATTTCAAAATTATTATTTTGGGTCCCAGGAAGTTCCTCAAACAATACTGATAAAAAGATCACTTCACCTCTAACAGTCATTAACCTAATATAAGCCATTTACCAAGATCTTGTTCCTCCAGGCCACTTGGCCTGGCTGCTTTCTATAAATAAACATTTCCTTTTAAGAGCAAGATGTCAAAAAAATGCCCAAAAAACAGAAGTTAAGGGAACTAGGGTGTTTTTACTATTCCTATTTGTACTCAAAAGCTACATTTTAGCTGGGAGCAGTGGCTCACGACTGTAATCCCAGCACTTTGGGAGGCCAAGGCAGGTGGATCACTGGAGGTCAGGAGTTCAAGACCAGCTTAGCCAACATAGTGAAACCCCACCTCTACTAAAAAAAAAATACAAAAATTAGCTGGGCATGGTGGCACATGCTTGTAGTCCCAGCTACTTGGGAGGCTGAGGCAGGAGAATCGCTTGAACCCAAGAGGTTGAGGTTGCAGTGAGCTGAGATCACTTCACTGCACTCCAGCCTGGGGGACAGTGAGACTCCGTCTCAAAAAAAAAAAAAAAGCTATATTTTGAGGGGAAAGGAGAATTAATTTCACTGCTTGGTCATATATTTTTATATTGCCTCAGGGCATTATTAATTTTTCAGCCCTTTGGTAAGAAAATCTACATGATTTTGCTGGCAGATATCTTCCCAAAACTCAATCCAGTTTGGAGTCAACTGAGCTGTTTTTATGGGACTGTAATTGTAAGGAGCTGCCAGTGTGAAGGTAGCCCTCCCAGAGCTGTGGATTCTAGAAGTACTTTTAGCTATTAAAAAGCCTCCAATTCTCTGAGACACTGTTAGCCATAATGGAAAGATAAGTAAAAAAATTTAATAGATTCAGTCTCCATATTAGGATAATACTTGTCCTGACTCCAGTATTACCATCCCACAAACTCTGACGGACACTTCAATGTCTTAGGCAGCTGCAGACAGTGAATAAGTCACTTTAAAGAACTCAATGAAAAGTTACAAAATCTCTAAATCACAGTGGGAAAGTCAGTCTAAAAGGGTACCTTTTAGACATTCTCCAGCATATCCTTAAAAAGCCAGAACAATTCCTCTTTTCTATCTTTTTAAAGAGAGAAACAAGGGCAAGTTCCCAGAATCTTACACCTGAAAAGGTCCTGGGAAACTATCTAGTCCAACACCTTTGTCTTACGGGTAGAAAAAAGTAAGTTCAAAGAAGATGAATATTTGAACCTAGGCTCTAAGAAGTTGTGATGTCAGGGTTCTGGCCTAATGCTACCTCCATCCCACCAAATTTTGCTTTTCTTTGGATTAACAGCTCACTATCAAATTCCTCCCACTACAAGCCATTCTGCTATCCCACACCTACGGATCAAGTACTATATAACATCTAATGAGAATGTAAAGCTACAATTTAAATATGCCGAGTTATCCTAATTCCTGTGAACAAGGTAGGATTCATTATCACTCTATATTCAGAAGCACTTTCTAGATTTCCTTTGTCAGATTTATAAACTTGTCTATAATCAAGGGTACATTTTTCTATGCTTCAGTTTACTAAGACAAAGATGAAGAGTCACATATCTAAATACATTCCATTTATTGCAGAAATAAGTTAGTATTCACTACTATTTTAACTTCCCTGGAAGTTGTCAAGTTTACTACACATAACACATTAAAGAATCTTAAGAAAAAGGTCCCTGAGTTTTACAAGTTAAAAAGCCAATCATGCGAACAAAGTATCTTTCTATCAAACTCTCAAAGTACTTTCCAATTACGACTTCTCTCCTTTTGAAAAATCTATCCTTTTCTAGGTCATGAACAGCAACAATGCTGCCATCCTACAGGTGTAGCAAACAGGTCATGCAGGTTCATAAACCAAATCAATGCAAAAATTGAGCCCAGAAGCCCAAGGTCAGTGAGCTTTCTTCTGTATTACAAACATCCTTTTCTAGAATCCTCGATTAACAGACTGATCTCTTCATATGTAAATAAAAGTTACTAAAGTATGTGTCTTTAAACTTTTCAGGGCTTTAAGCCAAATGAAAAGGGATAACAAGGAAACTAGACAAAACATTTTTAAATAATTTGTGGCCCTGATCTTTTTATATTAGCTTTGTAGAACAGGAGGCACATAAAGCACTTGTACTATGAGTCCTTCAGCTAAGAACAGCTTGAAGAGTTATATTTTAAGTAGTCACTTCTTAGCAAAATTTCTTCTAAGAAATACTCTAAACCTTTCAAAGTGACACCAAGAGGCCAACAGTGGCTTTAAAGAAAAAAATTTAACAAAAGCCAAGCAGCACTAACTTTACTAGAAATCAATTACTCTGAATGGAACAAATTCTATATAAATCATAAAGACTTATACATTCTTGCACATAAGTAGTGTTTATCCTAATGACTCACACAGATGCACATGTGCCTAGGTGCCCATATACACAAAAAAACAAATAACTGCAACAAAAAGATACTGTGCCTGGCTTAAAAGTCATGCAATTTACTTTCAGTGTTTATATGGGTAAATACTGGTTTGCCTTTTGCTTTTTTTTTTTTTTTTTTTTTGAGACAGAGTCTCTCTCACTCTGTTGCCCAGGCCAGAGTGCAATGGCACAATCTCGGCTCAATGCAACCTCCGCCTCCTGGGTTCAAGTGATTCTCCTGCCTCAGCCTCCCAAGTAGTTGGGACTACAGGCACACACCATCATGCCCAGCTAATTTTTGTATTTTTAGTAGAGATGGGGTTTCATTACATTGGCCAGGCTGGTCTCAAACTCCTGATCTCAGGTGATCCATCCACCTTGGCTTTCCAAAGTGCTGAGATTACAGGCATGAGCCACTGCGCCTGGCCAGTAAATACTGTATTTATACACACTGCCTCTCAGATGCTTTATTGCTAAAAAGGAAGAACATTTAATAAAATTAATTAGAAGTTGTGCTTTATTATTATAGAAGTCTATTTTTGGTCAGGCATGGTGGCGCACGCCTGTAATCCTAGTGCTTTAGGAGGCCGAGGTGGGTGGATTGCCTGAGCTCAGGAGTTCAAGACTAGCCTGGGAAACATGAGTGAAACCCCCTCTCTACTAAAATACAAAAAAAAAACCAGCCAGGTGTGGCAGCTTGCACCTGTAGTCCCAGCTCAGGAGTCTGAGGCAGAAGAACTGCTCAAACCCAGGAGGCGGAGATTGCAGTGAGCCAAGATTGTGCCATTGCACTCCAGTCTGGGGGACAGAGCAAGACTCGGTCTGTCAAAAAAAAAAAAAAAAAAAAAAAAAAAAGCTTATTTTCATTTTTTCTTTTGTGCTGTTCTCTCATTGCTGCAAAAAATCATCCTCTTAATCTGTACCTATCCAAAGCCTAACTAAACTAGAAGACATAGAAGATGATTCCTAAGGACTATACCTCCTCCTCCATTAAAGTCTAACTTGTCCTATCGATAATGATCCTTCCTTCTCTGAACTCCAAACAGACACAGAAAAAAATTTACTTTCTGTTTACATGTATATTCATTGTTTGCTCAGCTAAAGAAAGAAAGAACTTGAATACAGAAACCTCACTCCACACTTAGTCAATGTTTTACCTCTCAATTAATTTACAAACATTGGCTTCATTTACTCTAATTAACAGCACATGCTTTGCTGCTTTGCAGTGCAAGGAAGCCAGCTAAGAATTCTATCACTTAATAGATGTGTTACCCTGGGCAAATTATTTTGTCTCTCTTGGCCTTTTTCCTTATCTGGATAATAGAACTGTCCTCATAGATTTATTAATTCGATAATGCATAAAAACCCCTTAGCATCTACCTACAGTTGATAAATGGGAGTTGTTACTGTTACTTGTGAATAGTGGAGAAAGGAAGAATGACACAGCATTACTATTGGAATATGCTGTTTTGTTATTAACATATGCCTATATCTATGCCCGAGGAATTATATACATATACTCAAAAAAAAGTCATTTCTGGAAGAAAAAATGATGAAAAAGAATTTAGCACTGTCAACTTGTCATTTAAATAAAATTTACCTTCTACTGAAATTGTTTGCTATTCAATTAAAACTAAGCATTCAGCAATTATAAACTGTTGCTCACAAAACAGTAATAAAGCATTATTCTTATTTTGTATCATTAATTTTTTTTTTTTTGATACGGGAGTCTTGCTCTGTCGCCAGGCTGGAGCACAGTGGCACAGTCTCGGCTCACTGCAACCTCCACCTCCTGGGTTCAAGCGATTCTTCCGCCTCAGCCTCCCGAGTAGCTGGGACTACAGGTGCGTGCCAAACACCCAGCTAATTTTTGTATTTTTAGGAGAGACGGGGTTTCACCATGTTGGCCAGGATGGTCTCCATCTCTTGACCTCGTGATTCACCCGCCTCAGCCTCCCAAAGTGCTGGGATTACAGGCGTGAGCCACCGCACCCGGCCCGATTTTTTAAAAAGAAAAACAGGCTGGGCACAGTGGCTCACGCCTGTAATCTCAGCACTTTGGGAGGCCGAGGCAGAAGGATCACTTGAGCCCAAGACCAGCTTGGACAACATAGCGAGATTCTGCCTCTATTTTTATAAAACATTCAAAAAAGAAAGAAAAACAACCTGGAATTGGAGTACACCAGGTTAGAATTATAGGAGTAAGAAAGACAATAAACATAGTTTCTCTTTCTATACTTAATATCCAACATGTATATTAACTTTCTGTTCAAATTTGCTCCAAAATTAAGCAACAAAGTCTTTTAGACTTTCTAAACCATACAGGGTTTATTGATTTGCATTGTGACAGTGACATTAGGCAGATCCAGGAAACACAAGGACATCTCCCTATCACCTCCTAAAGCTCTAGGGGAAAAACAGACCAAAAATGCACGAACTCAAGATGACAGCACACTGGACTCTGTGGTCATAAGATTCAGAAAGTTGGAAACAAAATCTTGTAACAAAGAAAGCAAGAATCTCAGTTAAAACACCAACAACTGGTCGGACACGGTGGCTTATGTCTGTAATCCCAGCACTTTGGGAGGCCGAGGTGAATGGATCACCTGAAGTCTGGAGTTTGAGACCAGTCTGACCAACATGGAGAAACCTTGTCTCTACTAAATATACAAAATTAGCCGGGCGCAGTGGTGCACACCTGTAATCCCAGCTACTCGGGAGGCTGAGGCAGGAGAATCACTTGAACCTGGGAGGCGGAGGTTGCAGTGAGCCAAAATCATGCCACTGCACTCCAGCCTGTGCAACAAGAATGAAATTCCATCTCAATGAATCAATCAATCAATCAAAATATCAACAATTTTTAACTATTCACTGCCAAACCACAAAGGCAATCAAGGAAAATGTGCTTAAAACTCAGAAGTGTAATTATCCTAATTTTGACTTCAGAACCTAGCACAGTGCCTGAGGATCAAACATTTGCTAAATCAAAGAACAAATGTATCTAATGAATGGTATAAATGAGGACCCTAGAATAAAGTAATTCTCCCTCTTATAAAACATTAAAATTGATATAGGAGCTGTCAAATACTAAGATATACAAAAAAATGAAAAGAGAAAACCTAACGTTACTTTCCAGAACAAGACCACAACAAATGTCATTTGTGAGCCTGTGGCATTTTAAGCAGTTCATTCAAACTGTATATTCTACCTCTGTCATCAATACACGCTTATTTTCACAACCAGAATAACCAGCAGTTGGCTACTCATTAGATGTCTATACTCCCCTTCCTTCTTAGACTTATGGCAACCCTCCCTACTGATGTAATGGACAAAAGTAAATTTTGTTTCTGCAAATTTTAAACATTACAATCAAAGCAAAATTCTAATTTCTGAATTTCCTATAAGGGATGACTGGCTCAAGTCTCTACCTTCTGTAATTCCTCCACCAAAAACCTAACAACTTCCCTCTCACAGTGGAACTCTAAACAACTTCCTCAAAAAAGGCACTACTCTAAAAATAAGTTACTGACATTTTCTGATTAGCAGCCAATCTAAGACTTCCTTTGCCATTAGCAGGGGGGAAAAAAGCTAGCCACTGGAAAATGAGGCAAAGGTAAGGACATTTAACACATATAAAATTAAAATACTTTTTAAACTTTTAATGCCTCAATTTATAGCTGATGTTAATATCCAATAATTTGTGCTCACATTTTAGCTACTTTTGTTTTGCTTTTAAGACATTAGGTTAAGGTTAACATTCTTCTTATGACATAGTTTCGGCAAAATTCTCCACATCCCATTACTATCATGAGAATGGCAACAAGGAAAAGCAAGCACATATTTCTGGAGACTAGATTTGGACACATTTAATGAAAGACAATTCCAACCTTCCCTTAAATACAGACCCACTTTTCTGACACAAGGGTTCACTTACCTCTCCCATCGCTCTTCCCTCCAGAGCAAGTGCTTGAAAATCATGATTCAGTTCATCCATGGAACGCACCTATTGTTTAGAATAGAGAAGGGAAACCCTTAAGTCAGCATCTTGAATTTTACATACACGTTACACACAACTGAAAATTTCTTCTATGTTTACTTTCAGATATTGGCAAGACAACAGCAATGATCAAGTGACTGAGAGATTAAACATTCACTTACTTTTAACCATCAGGGTTCAGCAATGACCCCTACTTTCTCCCCTCCTATTCCCTTTTATTTTCAAAACATGAAAAACACATAATCCAAAAAAAATGAAAAAGCAAATTGGATCACACGAGAATTATGTTAGCTATTTTTCATACATTTTAATTTAATAAGACCAACATGCTGAAGAGCAATGATGTTTTCAAGATGACTATGTGACCTCATGAGTCAAAAGATCACAGCTCCTCCCAACTGTGAATAGTTAAATTAGGGAGTGTATTTGATCCAATTTACCATTTCTTTGGTAAACCTCAGGAAAGGGGGGTGAAAACCTTATAATGACGTATCCCAATATTTGTCCATATCTGGAGATCCCTGGGGGCTCCCCAAATCTCATAACGAGGGGGAGAAAACAGCATATGTCACAAGAATCCTCCCAAACTTTACCACATTGTTAAATGTAACCCTACTTACAGCATAACAATCTCTTTAGGCTTCAATTTACTTATCTATCTCCAAAGTCATTCTTACAAGGTAATAACATCAAGGATGATGTGTGAAATAGATTATTCTAAACAGTCATAATTCAACTACTTTACTGGTCTTCTCTATTATGACCAGCAAGCAATCTCTGCTGCCTGAGGCTAGAGCCACTACCCATCCCTGTGCAAGGGATTCAAGAGTACATTCCTTTGTTTAAAACACATAGGCTCCCAGTCTAGGGAAAATGGCAAAATTCCCCTCTCTACAAAAAATATAAAGATTAGTTGGGATGGCCGGGCACAGTGGCTCACGCCTGTAATCCCAGCACTTTGGGAGGCCGAGGCGGGTGGATCATGAGGTCAAGAGATCGAGACCATCCTGGCCAACATGGTGAAACCCCGTCTCTCCTAAAAATACAAAAATTAGCCGGGTGTTTGGCACGCGCCTGTAGTCCCACCTACTCAGGAGGCTGAGGCGGAAGAATAGCTTGAACCTGGGAGGCAGAGGTCGCAGTGAGCCGAGACTGCACCACCGTGCTGCAGCCTGGCGACAGAGCAAGACTCCATCTCAAAAGAAAAAAAAAATTAGTTGGGCTGTGGTGGCACGCACCTGTAATCCCAGATACTCAGGAGGCTGAAATAGGAGGATCACGTAAGCCCAGGAGCTAGAGGCTACAGTGAGCCATGATCGCACCACAGAACTCTAATCTAGGTAACAGGGCGAGACCCTTTCTCAAAAAAAAAAAAAAGGCTTAGTGGCTCAAGCCTGTAATCCCATCACTTCGGGAGGCTGAGGCGGTGGATCACTTGGGGTCAGAAGTTGAGACTAGCCTGGCCAACATGGTAAAACCCTGTATCTACTAAAAATACAAAAATTAGCCAGGCGTGGTGGCAGGTGCCTGCAATCCCAGCTACTCAGAAGGTTGAGGTGGGAGAATAGCTTGAACCTGGGAGGTGGAGGTTGCAGTGAGCCGAGATCATGCCACTGCACTCCAGACTGGGCAACAGAGTGAGATTCTCTCTTTTTTTAAAAAAAAAAAAAAAAAAAAAAGACATAGGCTTCACTTTTCTACCTACATGGAAAACAATGTTTACTGCCTGAAGCAGGAGTCTCTCAAACTCCTTCCTCTGATCTCCACTACCTCCCAATGCCGGTTTACAATTTCTACCACTGGATAAATGTAATGAGGATCAAGCTAGGGCCAAGCAATGAGACAAGAGTATGGAGAACATGAGCCAGAATACAGTTAAGATAATCAGTTTAAGAATTTTACTGCCGGGCGCGGTGGTTCACGCCTGTAATCCCAGCACTTTGGAAGGCCAGAGGCGGGCAGATCAGAAAGTCAGGAGATCAAGACCCTCCTAACCAACATGGTGAAATCCCGTCTCTACTAAAAATACAAAAAAATTAGCTGGGTATGGTGGCGCATGCCTGTAGTCCCAGCTACTAGGGAAGCTGAGGCAGGAGAATTGTTTGAACCCAGGAGGCAGAGACTACGGTGAGCCGAGATCACGCCATTGCACTACAGCCTGAGTGACAGTGCGAGACTCCGTCTCAAAAAAAAAAAAAAAAAAAGCGTTTGACTTGAGGTAAGATAACTAAAGCCCTGGAGTTCAAGACCAGCCTGGGCCATGTAGTAAAGTACCCCACCTCTACAGACAAAAACAAAATAAAATAGTTGGGCATGGTGACGCACGCCTGTGGTCCCAGCTACTCCGGAGGCTGCAGTGGGAAGATAGCCTGCACCCGAGCAGTTGAGGCTTCAGTGAGCCGAAATCACGCCACTACACTCCAGCCTGGGAGACAGAGTGAGATGGTCTCCGAAAAAGAAAAGAGAATTTCATTAACATGCTACCTAGCTGCCTATATATCGCCTAAGAATCTTAATTGTCAGAACTAACACTACACAAAAATAGAGTTGCATTACCCACAGCCAATACTACGCTACAAATGAGACACTGTATCATTAAAATATAAAAGATTGGGAATGCTCGCTAAAAATGGAAATGTATAAAAGTCAAAGTAAGAGTAAAATTCAGTTATATGAGCACAAAGAGACAGACAAGGCTTATAATATTGTGGTGTAAGTTTCAAAAAGGCCCTGAAATAGGAGCTATGATCATCTTACATGGTGTTTATATTATTTAGATAAACACAATAAATAGACTCCTAAACTGTATGTAGTAAAAATAAAGGAGGGGAGGAAGGATGAGGACAGGATGTTAGCTGGAAACTCTACAAATGTTATATGTAATGACAAACCTTTAGGCCAGCATTAACATTGACAAAGCTTGTAAATCAAATGTGCAAAGCTCTGTATCTAGCTGTTTCTGTGGAATCTAATTATACATTTAAGTAGAGCTAGGCATTTTTTGGAAATCCAAAAATCTACAAATACAGTTTCAACCAGAAATATTGAAAATTCTATTTATACGTCCCAAGGAAACTAAGTAGGAGGAGTAAGAAAAGGCAGAAAGTATGCGCTGTGCATATTTATGTAGCCATCACAACAATCTCACAGTGATTATTCACATTTTAGAGATTAAGAAACTGACCTCCAAGAAATGCCTTCTCCAACCACTGTTAAGTAGGGAAGAGCGCAGCAGGAAACTAAGGCTCAGAACACTTAAATGGCACTGCCAGGATCTTAATCCAAGTCTTCCAATTTAAAGTTCAAGGCCTTTTCTGTACCACCAAGCTGCCTGCTGACAGCCAAAGGAAGTTTCCACCTCCAGTATTCTATTATTTTATTAGATAAAACTGCCTTCAGTTTCTGCTGCGGGCTTTGATGAATGTGCTCTCTTGGTTTTACCCTTGCTTTTCACTATCTCTTCCCCTACCTTCAAATCTTGCTCATCCTGCCCTCGCAGCATTTTCCATTCCTTTCTACACTATCCACTTGCCACTATTCTCTTTCACCATTTATTTACACTCTTGGGCATGTGTACTTTTTCCCCGCCTCCCCTGGCCCTCTCTCTCCTGCTCTTTTCCTCTCTATTCCACTCTTTTCCTCTCTATTTGCCCTCCTCACCTCCCTCTTTCAGGGCATCTCCCTCTGCCTCATTTACGCAAGAACCACACTCTTTCCCCATCCCTGTATACCACTCTCCTGCCCTACCTCCTACAGTCAATTGTTGAGAAGGGAGGCTCAATTTCTAAGAGTTTTGCTAGTCCAGAAACTCCATTTTAAACCATTTACCAACATTGACTACATGGGATAAACCAAGACATTCTCGCACAAAAGTTTTTAACTATTTGGGAACTTATTTATTTATACTGGGAGTCACTGGCACCAGGCAGACTCTCCACACTTTCCCAAAATTCTTCCCGGGAAACAAAACTAATACTCAGAAAAAGATGCTCAAGAATCAAGAGAAATCAAAGAATGAAGGCACTGTAAGAAATATTTATAAGAAATGTTTTAGGTAAGTGAGAAGTCTTTTCCATGATAAAGGAGAAAAGCTAGCTGTCAATTATAATCAGAGTAAATGCTCCCATCAAGGTAGAATAAGCCTTCAAGTTCCTTCTACACTTCCCTTTTCTCTAGAAATCTATTTGAGTGGCAAGTTAATGTTTTGTTTTTTTTTGAGACTCTTGCTCTGTCACCCAGGCTGGAGTGAAGTGGCGTGATCTCGGCTCACTGCAACCTCCGCCTCCAGGGTTCAAGTGATTCTCCTGCCTCAGCCTCCCCAGCAGCTGGGACTACAGGCACATGCCACCACGCCCTGCTAATTTTTTTGTATTTTTAGTAGAGATGGGGTTTTACCATGTTGGTTACACTGGTCTCAAACTCCTGACCTCATGTGACCCACCCACCTCAGCCTCCCAAAGTGCTGGGATTATAGGAGTAAGCCACTGCACCAGGCCCTAATTTCTAGTACTATTTACTAATTCTTTCTTTGCTTTTGCAAAATATTCCCCTGCCCCCTGCCAACACCCCCTTTCAACTGATTGACCTTATCTATATCCTCTGGTTTCACAAAACTATTTCCTACTTTTCTCTTTGGGCCACTTGCCGAAAATGTGTAGCTTCCTCATCCCAACCCTGGCTTTCTCAGCTGCTGCCCCCTCCTAATAAAGGAATCTCCCACTTCCTTTACTAAAGAGGTAAAGTGAGCTGACGACTTTAGTGCCTGACCTAACTCTATATTCTGTTCTTCATCCCACCCAAGGCTATTATCCATACACACAATCTGCACTTCTCAGTTTCTTCCCATTTCCAGATCCCAGAACTTTCTTTTGTGATTCTCAACACCTGCATTCTTTTTCAAACATGGATTCTGTCCTAACCAGAACCATAATTTACCACACTGAGCTGGTATTTTACCACATAGGACATTATAAAATCAAAACAGATAGCTGGATGCAGCGGCATGCACATGCAGTTCCAGCTACTCAGGAAGCTCAGGTAGGAGGACTGCTTGAGCCCAAGAGTTCAAGGCCACAGTATACTATAACTGTGCCTGTGAACAGACAATCTGCTCTGGCCTGGGCAACACAGCTACCCATCTCAGAAATAAAAATATTAGCCAAGTATGGTGGCCTCCAACTACTCTGGAGGCTGAGGTAGGAGGATCACTTGAGCCTAGCAATTTGAAGCTGCAGTGAGCCATGATCACACCACTGCACTCCAGCCTGGGCAGGAATAGGATCCTGTCTCGTTCTTTATTTAAAAAAAAAAAAAAAAAGGCCAGACATGGTGGCTCACGCCTGTAATCCCAGCACTCTGGGAAGCCGAAGCAGGCAGCATCACCTGAGTTCAGGAGTTAAAGACCAGAGACCAGCCTGACAAACATAGAGAAACCCTCTCTCTACTAAAAATACAAAATTAGCCAGGCATGGTGGTACATGCCTGTAATCCCAGCTACTCGGGAGGCTAGGCAGAATAGCTTGAACCCGGGAGGCAGAGGTTGCGGTGAGCTGAGATCACGCCACTGTACTCCAGCCTGGGCAACAAGAGCAAAACTCCATCTCAAAAAAAAAAAAAAAAAAAAAAGATTTTTAACCAAACAGATAAACCTGGAACTATATGACCACATTTTGGACAATGAAAAATTAAAAGCATCACTTTACAAATCTTTTGGCTTGTGCCTGTAGTCCCAGCTACTTGGGAGGCCAAAGCAGGAGGACTGCTCAAGTCCTGGAGATGGAGGCTGCAATGAGCCAAGATCGCACCTCTACACTCCAGCCTGGGCCACCAAGTGAGACCCTGTCTCAAAAATAAAGTGCCTGTCCTATCCATTACCCTTTGGGGAGCCCTACTTATCATACTCCACATACTTTCACTAATGAGAATGGTCACATACTTCAATTTTCTCATCTGTTAAACTAAGCTAGTATCAGTGACTTTATTTTTTTAATTTTTAATTATTTATTTATTTATTTTTTTTTTTTTGAGATGGAGTTTCACTCTTGTTACCCAAGCTGGAGTGCAATGGCGCGATCTCAGCTCACCACAACCTCCGCCTCCTGGGTTCAGGCAATTCTCCTGCCTCAGCCTCCTGAGTAGCTGGGATTACAGGCACGCGCCACCATGTTCAGCTAATTTTTTGTATTTTTAGTAGAGACAGGGTTTCACCATGTTGACCAGGATGGTCTCAATCTCTTGACCTCATGATTCACCCACCTTGGCCTCCCAAAGGGCTGGGATTACAGGCGTGAGCCACCGTGCCCGGCCCTATCAGTGACTTTACAAGTTTGTAATGATTAACAAAAAATGTCCAATGCTTACAAGGCACTTAATCTTATCCACCTCACACATTATTTTCTGTCAGTTATTAAAACATCTCCACACATTCAGCCCTTCTTTCCCAGCCCTCAGAGGGTGATTTGTAGTCATTCTTTGTTTAGGGGAGGAAAGTGCCAGGAGGCTCTCTCTAGTTCAGCATTTCTATAATCAATATATTAGAAGTACCTAGATCATTTGAGCATCTAACTTACCCTCTGAAATGTAGTATTTCAATGTACGTCCACTTTTTTATCTCAATTCCCAGCCAAATCATCAATTCAGAGAAACCTCCCCACTAATCACAACACCCCACTTGCAAAATTCATTGGCTCAAGCCCATAAACTTTTAGTTATCTTTATTTTTAAAAAAAAAGACAAAGTATCGCTCTTGTCGCCCAGGCTGAAGTGCAGTGGCACAATCTCAGCTCACCACAACCTCCGCCTCCAGCATTCAAGTGACTCTCCTGTCTCAGCCTCCTGAGTAGCTGAGATTACAGGCACCTGCCACCATGCCCAGATAACTGTTGTATTTTTCTTTTTAATAGAGACAGGGTTTCGCCATGTTGGCCACGCTGGTCTTGAACTCCTGACCTCAGGTGATCCACCTTCCTCAGCCTCCCAAAGTGCTGGGAATACAGGTGTGAGCCATCGTGCCTGGCCAGTTTTTTTTCTTTTTTTGAGATGAAGTACCACTTTGTCACCCAGCCTGAAGTGCAATGGCACGATCTCGGCTCACTGAAACCTCCGCCTCCGGCGTTCAAGCGATTCTGTCTCAGCATCCCGAGTAACTGAGAGGCGTGCACCACCATGCCCAGCTAATTTTTTTGTATTTTTGTAGAGACGGGGTTTCACCATGTTGGTCAGGTTGGTCTCGAACTCCTGACCTCAAGTGATCCACCGCACCCAGCCTTATCATTTAAAAAAAAAAAAGCTGGGCATGGTGGCTCACACACCTGCAATCTCAGCACTTGGGGAGGCTGAGGCGAGTGGATCACCTGAAGTCAGGAGTCCAAGATCAGCCTGGCCAAAATGGTGAAACCTTTTCTCTACAAAAAATACAAAAATTAGCCAGGCGTGATGACACGTGCCTGTAGTCCCAGCTACTGGAGAGGCTGAGGCAGGAGAGTCGCTTAAACCCGGGAGACGGAGGTTGTGGTAAGCTGAGATCACACCACTGCACTCCAGCCTGGAGACAGAGTAAGACTCTGTCTCAAAAAAAAAAAAAAAAAAGAAATCAGTAAGATCATCTTCTAAAATTCCTTTACTTTTTGGCTCGATACCAATATCTAGCCCTCTATTTAGAGTTCCATCTTTTATTTCTGCCAGCCTACACAGTAGTCAAGGAAAATAATATGGATTTTTAGGGTTTTTTTTAAAGAGACAGGATGTTGATGTGCTGCCCAGGCTAGAATGCAGTGGTGCGATCAAGGCTCACTGCAGCCTTGACTTCCCAGGCTCAAGTGATCCTCTCACCTCAGCCTCCTGAGCAGCCTCCTGGCTATAGGTATGTGCCACCATGTCCAGCTAATTTTCATATTTTTTGTAGAGGATGGGGTTTCACCATGTTACCCAGGCAGGTAGCGAACCCCTGCATCCAAGTGATCTGTCCAGCACAGCCTCCCAAAGTGCCAGGCTTACAGGTATTAGCCACCATGCCCAGCCTATCTTACTTTTTTGAGACAGGGTTTGGTTCTGTTACCTGGGCTGGAGTACAGTGGTGCAATCATAGATCACTACAGCCTCAAACTCTGACCTCGGCCTCCTAAGTAGCCGGGAATAGAAACACATACCACCACACCCAACTAATTGTTTTTCTACTTTTTTATAGAGACAAAGTCTCACTATGTTGTCCAGGCTGGTTTAGAATTCCTGACCTCAAGCAATCCTCCCCACTTCCAAAGTGCTAGGATTACAGGTATTAGCCACTACACCCAGCCATGCAAAATAAATTCAAACAGACTTGGGAACAAAGGAATTCTGAATTATAAGAAGTTAATGGTCCAAATAGAAATATCAATTAGAGTAATTACAATTTATCCATTTTTCAAGAAGATATTATTGAACATTGAATCTCAAAAAGCAGAATAAAGCAAACACCCTGTTAGACCATGCATTCTGGAATAAAATCACTAAAAATGACACAAGTTTTGCTAGTATTGTGGTTCAGTTCTTGGACTTGCTTTGCTGGCCTCCTTGTCCTGAACTGCTCAGTGTGTCTTTACAGTGAGCATCCCTTTACTGGAACCAATTTGACTAGTTCTCTGTTGCTTGATTAGAGAAACCAAACTCAGATACAACAGAGTATCACTGAGTTGGGGAATTCATTAAATCACACCGCTATATTAAAACAAATTTACAGGCCAGGCACAGTGGCTCACGCCTGTAATCACAGCACTTTGGGAGGCCGAGGTGGACGATCACCTGAGGTCAGCAGTTCAAGACCAGCCTGGCCAATATGGTGAAACCTCATCTCTACCAAAATACAAAAATTAGCTGGGTGTGGTGGCCAACTTATATAAGCAAAAGGTAGCAGTCAACATAAAGAAGAGAAAGAAATGTGCTAAAAGAAGCAGAGACAAGAGACTACAGTCCCCCTAGAAAAACACAGAAAGCCTCGTAGTGTTCAGGAAGCCCATATATATATTTCTTGCTCTGGGGTTCAGAGAGTCCTTGCTGTTCTTTCATTGAACGCCCTGAATTTTTGCTAACTAGAGTAGATTTCTATACTTTAATACTAAAACTGCCTTTGCTAGATTATTTCCTCATAAAGAGAGGCTATTCATCTCCAGACCTACTTTTGTTCTCCTTGAGGATTTTTTGCATACAGAAACTTAGATCATGATGGCTCTATTTCACTAAAAGAGATCAGAACAATATAATCAGAATAGTTGATGCCAAGACCATTATGGAAAGGAGATACCAGTGAGAAAGTGGCAGGCAAAGAGAAGAAACCTGAGCAATGAGAAAAGGAAAGAGAATATAAGAATTAATCTAATTTGAATTTAGTCATTAAAGGGAAACAACCCATAGCATCTTCTGTACACGATTTATCTGTATTAATAATAATATCTATTACTAAGACTTACTTTGTATCTGGTCCTGATTCCATAAATACTTTATACACTTTATCATCTCTTTTAATAGTCATAACAACATAGGAGGCTGAGGCAGGTGGATCCCTTGAGCCCAAGACCAGCCTGGGCAACATGGGGAAATCCTGTCTCTACGAAAAATACAAAAATTAGCCAGGCATGGTGGCGAATGCCTGTAATCCCAGCTACTTGGGAGGCTGAGGCACGAGAATGGCTTGAGCCCAGGACGGGGAGGTTGCAGTAAGCCAATAATGCACTGTGCTCCAGCCTAGGAGATAAAATGTCTCAAAGGAAGAAACAAATAAAAGTCATAACTAACCAGAAAACACAGATACTATTATTCCCATTTGTAAGAAAAGCAAGAAGTGGCTCATGCCTATAATCCTAGCACTTTGGGAGGCCAAGGCGGGTGGATCACCTGAGGTCGGGAGTTCCAGACCAGCTTGACCTACATAGAGAAACCCCGTTGCTACTAAAAATACAAAATAAGCCAGGCATGGTGGAGCATGCCTATAATCCCAGCTACTTGGGAGGCTGAGGCAGGAGAATCACTTGAATCCGGGAGGCAGAAGTTGTGGTGAGCTGAGATTGCACCATTGCACTCTAGCCTAGGCAACAAGGGTGAAACGCCATCTCAAATTAAAAAAAAAAAAAAAAGAAAAACAAGAAGTTATTACAGTCCTTAAATAAAATATAGATAAGTCAATATTCTTTCCTAATTATGGGAGGGGAAAAAAAACCAAAAACCTGTTTTGGCATAAATGGCTGCAAACCCTGTTACATGTTGTTATGAATAAATGCCTACATCATTTACCTCTATCACAACAACACTAAACACCTGGCACTATGCTGCAAAACAGACATTATTCCATTTTATGTATGAGGAAACCAAGGTTTATAGAAATTACTTGTCCAATGTCATGTAACCGATAAATAGAATTCAAAACTCAGCTTTTTTTTTTTAATGGAGACAGAGTCTGCTCTGTCCCCTGGGCTGGGGTACAGGGGTACGATCTTGGCTCACCGGAACCTCCACTTCCTGGGTTCAAGCAATTCTCCTGCCTTAGCCTCCCCAGTAGCTGGGATTATGAGCACACATCACCACACCCAGCTAATTTTTGTATTTTTAGTAGAGACAGGGTTTCACCATGTTGGCCAGGCTGGTCTCGAACACTGGACCTCAGGTGATCCTCCCACCTTGGCCTCCCAAAGTGCTGGAATTACAGGTGTAAGCCACCACACTAGGCCCAAACTCAGCTCTTTATGGCTTTTACTACTTCCTCCTATTGTCATCAAAGGCAAGAGCAGACCAGAAGAGGTGGCTCACACCTCTGCATGGCCAGTACTTTCGAAGCCTAGGCAGAAGGATCACTTGAGGCCAGGAGTTCAAGTTCAGCCTGGGCGGTACAGCACAACTCTCATCTCTACAAAAAATATGTTCAGGCAAACATCCTCCTCCCCAGTCAGGGCAGACAGCTAAAAGTGGGATTGGACAGCAGGGGAGGCAGGGATTTGGAGTGCTCTGGGGCCTCGAGCTCCCCAATGGGGAGTCACTCGGTGTTCTGTTTTAAAGAATGCTGTAAAGTTCCTGGCTATACATGAGGACACGTTTAGGTCTTTGGAGCCATACTCAAGAGTACACGAAGGGTAGGAAAAACCACACAAGGTAAAGAACTAACATCAAGACTGGGCCTAAAATACACTGATGTGGGTGGTTCAGCTCAAGGGCAGTTGTATAATGATTATAATGAAGAAGAGTATGCTTGTTCTATTTTAGATGAAGATAAGAGTAATTGATGAGTCAGATAACCATATGAGAGAAGGTGAAGATACTGCTGATTACCATGGTTGTGGTTTCTTCCCTAAACACTGGTTTCACATAGTGTTTCCTGCTGAGAACAGGTACCAATCAGTGTATTGTCCAAAAGACTTACAAGGAGTTATGGTTAGAAGGAACTAGAAGACAATATTCGGTATGAGATTTTTCACTCTTTATGAAGCCACAATATCCTACAAGGAAAAATCATGCATCAACTGCTCAGCAATAAACCAGAAAAGCTAGAAAATAATATAGATCAAATCTTGAAATAAACTGAGCAGTGGATCGAAGATCATAAAACTTGGCTTGGAACAGTAGCCATTTGCTGGGTACGGTGGCTCACGCCTGTAATCCCAGCACTTTGGGAGGCTGAGGCAGGTGGATCACCTGAGGTCAGGAGTTTGAGACCAGCCTAACCAACATGGAGAAACCCCATCTCTACAAAAACTAAAAAAATTAGCCACACCTTAGTGCTATGATGATTTGTCTTATCTCCCTTGAGCATCTAGCACAGTACCAAAAATATGATAGGCACTACATACAAATACTTGTAATGTGAGAAACTGTCCTTAGTCACACAAATAGTAAAATAGCAGAAATAGTACTTTTAAAGCCAGGTTCTTTAAGATGATTCTTATCATTCTTTAAAATACGCACATGGCCGGACGGATCACCTGAGGTTGGGAGTTCCAGACCAGACTGACCAACATGGAGAAACCCCATCTCTACTAAAAATACAAAATTAGCCAGGCATGGTGGCGATGTAATCTCAGCTACTTAGGAGGCTGAGGCGGGAGAATCGCTTGAACCCAGGAGGCAGAAGTTGAGGTGAGCCATAATTGTGCTACTGTACTCCAAGCCTGGGCAACAATAGCAAAAATCCATCTCAAAAAAATAAAATAAAATAAAACGCACACGCACACAACTTTACCTTGCTTTATTTGACTTCTCTGGACATTTGAAAATATGTAATATGGGTTTGATTAATATTCGTGCCCTTTGATCTGGTTAATTCCACTTCTAGGAATTTAACCTAAGCAAATAATGAAAAATATGGGCACGGGTTGTTAACAAAGATCTTTAACCTGGTACTGTAATAGGAAACAGGGAAACAGTCTAAATATAGCAATAATTATTAAACAAAGTATATATTTATTTAGAGATTTTACACAGCCACTTAAAATGTTTTAAGATTTTATATTAATTTTTTTTCTTTTTTTGAGACAAAATCTCATTCTGTTACCCAGGCAGGAATGCAGTGGCAGGAACACGGCTCACTACAGCCCTGACCTGCCAGGTTCGAGCAGTCCTCCCACCTCAGCCACCTGAGTAGCTGAGACTACAGGTGTATGCCACCATGCCTAGCTGACTTTTTATTTTTTTGTAGAGATGAGGTCTCCCCATTACCCAGGCTAAAAAATTTTAAACACAGAAAAAGGAATGTATGTGTAAGGACTCTAACATAGGCTATAGATGGGTGTATATACAAAGATGTATTAGGGCCAGGAGCGGTGGCTCACACCTGTAATCCCAGCACTTTGGGAGGGCGAGGTGAGCGGATCATGAGGTCAGGAGATCAAGACTATCCTGGCCAATATGGTGAAACCCCGTCTCTACTAAAAAATACAAAAATTAGCTGGGTGCGGTGGCACATGACTGTAATCTCAGCTATTCGGGAGGCTGAGGCAGGAGAATCACTTGAACCAGCAAGTTGGAAGCTGCAGTGAGCCGCGATCACACCACTACACTCCAGCCTGGAGACAGAGAGAGACTCCATCTCAAAAAAAAAAAAAAAAAAACAAAGATATGTTAGGGTGGATCCAGTGGTTCACGTCTGTACCAGCAGTTTGGGAAGCTGAGGCAGGCTAATCACCGGCCAGCCTGGCCAACATGGCAAAAACCCTGTCTCTACTAAATATACAAAAATTAGCCAGGCATGGTGGCGTACACTTGTAATCCCAGCTACTTGTGAGGCTGTGGCAGGAGAATCACTTGAACCCAGGAGGCAGAGGCTGCAGTGAGCCAAGATCACACCACTGCACTCTAGCCTGGGTGACAGAGCAAGACTCCATCAAAAAAATAAACAAACAAAGAAACAAACAAAAAATAACCTCATAACCATAATATAGGAGGGAAAATGTATCCTTTTAAAAATATATATATACATATATACATGGCCAGACACGGTGGCTCACACCTGTAATCCCAGAACATAAGGAAGTAAATAAAGGCAGGAGGATCTTTTAAGGCCAGGAGTTCGAGACCAGCTTGGGCAACATAGTGAGACCCTACCTCTAAAAATAATAAATATTAAAACAAAATACATAAACTGTGTCTTAACACTGATTCTGATTCAGTAGGTCTGGACTTAAGCCCAAGAATCTCTCTCTCTCTCGTTTTTAAAATAAAGACAATATGCTGCCCCATAGCCCCATGCTATGCTGCCCCAGCTATTCTTGAACTCCTAGGCTCATGTGATCCTCCCACCTTGACTTCCCAAAGTGTTAGCATTACAGTCGTGAGCCACCATGCCCGGCCAAGAATTGCTTTACTGAAACAGCTTCGAAGCACTGGATAGTGAGGGAAAAAGTAAATATTAAACTCCAATACAGGAAGCTAAAAGCTTCAATAAGATGTGTACAACATACAATAGTGGCATCAAAGGCAGGCGCACAACCTTGGAGAAAAGTGGGAGTAAAAAATGTTTACCAGAGATGAAGATACATTACTGAAGCTTGAAAGATGAGGAAAAGGCTATGTGGATGAGGAAAAGGCCAGGTGAATGAGGAGGGTAGGGGATTCCAAGTCAAGAAAACTGCATAAATAAAAATAGCACTAGTATGCTGAGAAACCGCACAAACTATAAAAATAGCATGGGTATTCACAAAGCTACAAATACTTCACTACAGCTGAAATGGAGCACCAGTAAGGACTGGAGAGGCAAGCTGGGCATGCGATAGCATGTGCCTGTAGTGCCAGCTACACAAGAGGCTGGAGCAGGAGGACTGCTTGAGTCCAGGAGTTCAGGTCCAGCCTGGACAACACAGTGAGATCCCCATCTCTAAATCTAATAATAAATTTAAAATTAAAATGTATCATATCTTTAAAAAAATAGCATGAAAGGCCTCCTATGCCATGAGGAGCTCCGAAGTTATTCCAAAAGCAACAGGAAAGAAAACACACACATGCGTGCTCAAGGGTGAGACAAGCAGTTTTAATCTTCATAACATCAATTTGGCAGCAGCACAGACAATCGCTATGAGAAAGAAAAGGGGAGACGCAGGAAAGCCAGTGAGAAGACAACTGAACATCTATCTCCAGGCAAGAAACATGAGCCTATCAAATAAAGCAACATAGGTATAATCTTGAAACTATGGTAGGCAGGAACAGGAGGCAGAAATCTAGGATAGCTCCTAGTATGCCACGAATGGACATATCGTCAACAGAAACAGAATACAGTACAGGAACTGAAGGAAATAAATTCAGTTTTGAATAGCATCATGACATTCACTGAGCACCTATGAAAACTAAACTCTTAGGTTTTTCTTTTTTTTTTTTTTTTAGTAGATATGGAGATCTTGCTATGTTGCCCCAGCTGTTCTCTAACTCCAAGACTCAACTAAAGTGATTCTCCCACCTTGGCCTCCCAAAATGCTAGGATTACAAGCATGAGACATCACTGCCAGCCAAAAAAAAGGTAATTTTTTTTAAAAGAAAAACTATTCTCTGGGAAAAAAATAAAATAAAATGAATACTATATTTTGATATAGCTTGGATGTTTGTCCCCTCCAAATCTCATCTGAAATGTGACTTCCAATGTTGGAGGTGAGTCTTGTGTGTAGTGTGTCACTCATGGGGGCTGATCCCTCATGAACTGCTTGATACTCTCCCCATGGTAATGAATGAGTTCTCACTCCATCAATCCACACAAGAGCTGGTTGTTTAAAAGTGTCTGGAACTGGGTGTGGTGGCTCACGCCTATAATCCCAGCACTTTGGGAGGCCGAGGTAGGTGGATCACCTGAGGTCAGGAGATCAAGACCAGCCTGGCCAACAGGGCAAAACCCCATCTCTACTAAAAATACAAAAATTAGCCAGGTGTGGTGGCACACGCCTGTAATCTGAGCTACTGGGGGACTGAGGCAGGAGGACCGCTTGAACCCAGGAGGCGGAGGTTGCAGTGAGCTGAGATCGTGCCACTGTACTCTAGCCTGGGCAATAGAGTGAGACTCCGTCTCAAAAAAAAAAAAATTGTCTGGAACCTCTTCTCTCTCCAGCTCCCTCTCTGATCATGTGACACATGTGCTCCCACTGTGCCTTCTGCCATGAGTAAAAGTGTCCTGAGGCCTCACCAGAAGCAGAAGCTGTACCTTACTTCCTGTACAGTCTGCAAAACTGTGAGACAAATAAACCTCTTTTTGTTATAAATTGCCCAGTCTCCTATATTCCTTTATAGAAATGGAAAATAGGCTAACAAACTTTTTTAAAACAAAATGAGAATGATAAAAATGTACATACAGGCCGGGCGCGGTGGCTCAAGCCTGTAATCCCAGCACTTTGGGAGGCCGAGGCGGGTGGATCACGAGGTCAAGAGATCGAGACCATCCTGGTCAACATTGTGAAACCCCGTCTCTACTAATACAAAAAAATTAGCTGGGCACGGTGGCGCGTGCCTGTAATCCCAGCTACTCAGGAGGCTGAGGCAGGAGAATTGCCTGAACCCAGGAGGCGGAGGTTGTGGTGAGCCGAGATCGCGCCATTGCACTCCAGCCTGGGTAACAAGAGCGAGACTCCGTCTCAAAAAAAAAAAAAAAAAAAAAAAAAAATGTACATACAGTACTGGGTGGTTCAAATCATGTAAAAATATTAGAACAGTATCAGGACACAGCTTATGATTACTCATTATTACTTATACAGAAAGGAAATAATACAAAAATAAAATTATTTCTAGGCCAGGTGAGGTGGCTCACGCCTGTAATCCCAGCACTTTGGGAGGCCAAGGCAGGTGGATCATCTAAGGTCAGGAGTTCCAAACCAGTCTGGTCAACATGGTTAGAACCCTGACTCTATTACAAAAATTAGCCAGGTGTGGTGGCATGCGCCTGTAATCCCAGCTACTCAGGAGGCTGAGGCATGAATCACTTAAATCCAGAAGGCAGAGTGCAGTGAGCTGAAATTGTGCCACTGCACTCCAGCCTGCGTTACAGAGACTGTCTCAAAAAAAAAAAAAAACACACACACACACACAAAATTACCTCTAGATTTCACTGGAATACACCCAATCTATTTCAGCATATCTACCAACCATTTTTTTTTTTTTAGACGGGAGGTTCACTCTTGTTACCCAGGCTAGAGTGCAACAGCTCGATCTCAGCTCAACCTCCACCTCCCAGGTTCAAGTGATTCTCCCTCCTCAGTCTCCGGAGTAGCTGGGATTACAGGTGAGCACCATGTATTTTTAGTAGAGACGCGGTTTCATCATGTTGGCCAGGCTGGTCTCAAACTCTTAACCGCAGGTGATCCACCTGCCTCGGCCTCCCAAAGTGCTAGGATAACAGGCATGAGCCACCGCACCCAGCCAGGTGCTTTTAAATACATACAATAACCATGACTAGATTAATGAACTGTCCCCTTATTAAAATTCTTAGGGAACTTGCTTTAATAAAGAACAACTGTCATCAGCAGATGAATCAACTGTACATTCATTGCATCTAAAGAGTTTCAGAGCTCACTGACAACACCTGTTCTCTATAGCTTAAGCACTCCTCTTCCCAGGGCTGTTAACAAGTTTATTTACAGCGTTAGCCTGCAAATACTTCCTTCAAAGAGAAAAGAAAGTAGTCATTAGCTCCAGTAAAACATGTGGCTTGGAAAAACTCCAAATCCACAGTGTAAGTTGTAGATAAAGTAATCCTCCCATGCTGTTTCTTTTCTTTTTTTCTTTTTTTTTTGAGACGGAGTCTTGCTCAGTGCAACCTCTGCCTCCCAGGTTCAAGTGGTTCTACCGCCTCAGCCTAATGAGTAGCTGGGATCACAGGGACCGCCACCACACTCGGCTAATCTTTTGTATTTTTATTAGAGATGGGGTTTCAATTTCACCATGTTAGCCAAGATGGTTTCTATCTCCTGACCTTGAGATCCACCTGCCTTGACTTTCCAAAGTGCTGGGATTATAGGCGTGAGCCACTGTGCCGGCTCCATCCCTTTTTCTAATGAGCACTGGCCCTGGTGAAGAAATTTGTTATTTTTGTATATGTATACTATGATTGATGCACCCTTTCAAATCTGAGAAATGAAACCACGTCTACTGAAAAAATCTTGAACACAAATGTTCACAGTAGCATTACCCATCATAGCAAAAAAAATGAAAAGTAAAAGGCCCATCAACTGATAAATGGATAAATTAAATGTAACAGATCTGTACAATGAAATATGCATAAAGAAGAAATGATGTACTGATAAATGCTACATATGACACAGATGAACCCTTAAAACGTTATGCTAAGTGAAAGAAGGCAATCACAAAACACCATTCAAGTATATCCAGAATAGGCAAACAGAGACAGAAAGTGGACTGGTGACTGCTACTGGGTAAAGGATTATTGGGATAATGGAATATTCTAAAATTGATGATGATGATACTTGCACAATTATGAATACGATAAAAACTATTGAATTATACACTTAATTTTTTTATTTTTTAAGACAGAGTCTTGCTTTTGTCACCCAGGCTGGAGTGCAATGGTGAGATTTCGGCTCAGTGCAACCTCTGCTTCCTGGGATCAAGCGATTCTCCTGCCTCAACCTCTTGAGTAGCTGCAATTACCGGCACCCACCACCACACCTGGCTAATTATCTTTTTTATTTTTAGTAGAGATGGGGTTTCACCATGTTTGCCACACTGGTCTCGAACTCCTGACCTCAGATGATCCACCTTCCTTGGCCTCCCAAAGTGCTGGAATTTACAGACATGAGCCACTACGCCTGGCCAAAGCAACTATTTTTAAAAATTCTTTAACAGGCCAGGCATGATGGCTCACACCTATAATCCCAGCACTTTGGGAGGTCAAGGCAGGAGGACTGCTGGAGGCCAGAAGTTCAAGACAAGCCTGGGCAACATAGTGAAACCCAATTTGTACAAAATAATAATTAACAAATAAAAATAAAAATGTTTAGGGCCCCAATTTCCACGAACCTAGAACAGTGTTCCTGAGACTCATAAAAATATTAAGGCAATTCAACCATAAAAGAGCACTTACTGGCCTGGAACGGTGGCTCACACCTGTAATACCAACACATTGGGAGGCCAAGGCAGGTGAATCATGAGGTCAGGACTTCTAGACCAGCCCGGCCAGCATAGTGAAACCCCATCTCTACTAAAAATACAAAACATTAGCTGTAATCCCAGCTACTAGGGAAGCTGAGGCAGGAGAATTTCTTGAACCCAAGAGGCGGAGGTTGCAGTGAGCCAAGATCGTGCCACTGCACTCCAGCCTGATCAACAGAGTGAGACTCTGTTTCAAAAAAAAAAAAAAAAAAAAAAAAAAAATCCTATCCACAGTTTACAAAGCACTTCAACCACACCTGTAACTGAAATTCAAAATACAACTCTTCCTAACTGCTGTTTTTTTCCTTTAAGTAAGAATCTCAGGATTCATTATGCTTCCCTCTTTTCTTTAGCCACCAGGACCATCAGGGTAAATTCTATAAACCATTATTCTGGTACATATTTCTAAATTTACTCCAATTCATTTTCCTATATTCTCATAGTTACTTCTCACTACCACCTATCATACAACTTCTACTAATTTCACATCAAAAACCTTTGGAGACTGGGCACCATAGCTCAATCCTGTAATCCTAGCACTCTGAGAGGCCTAGGAGGGTGGATCACCTGAGATCAGGAGTTCAAGACCAGCCTGGCCAACATGGTGAAACCCCATCTCTACTAAAAATACAAAAATGAGCTGGGCATGGTGGCACACGCCTGTAATCTCAGCTACTCAGGAGGCTTAGGCAGGAGAATCACTTGAACCCAGGAGTCAGAGGCTGTAGCAAGCCAGGATCGTGCCACTGCACTCCAGCCTGGAGCGAGACTCCGTCTCAAGAAGAAAAAAACAGACAACAACAACAAAAAAAAAACCAGCAAAAAAATAAAAAAAAACAAAGATTGGCTGGGCACAGTGGCTCACGCCCATAATCCCAGCACTTTGGGAGGCCGAGGCAGGTGGATCACTTGAGGTCAGAAGTTCAAAATCAGCCTGGCCAACATGGTGAAACCCTGTCTACTAAAAATAGAAAAAGTAGCCGGGAGTGGTGGCACGTGCTTGTAATCCCAGCTACTCGGGAGGCTGAGGCATGATAACTGCTTGAATCCGGGAGGCATAGGTTGCAGTAAGCCGAGATCAAGCCACTGCACTCCAGCCTAGGCAACAGAGTGAGACTCAGTCTCAAAAAAAAAAAAAAGCCAGGCACAGTGGCTCACGCTTGTAATCCCAACACTTTGGGAGGCTGAGGCGGGTGATCACAAAGTCAAGAGATCAAGATCATCCTAGCTAACACAGTGAAACCCCGTATCTACTAAAAATACAAAAAACAATTAGCCAGGCATGGTGGCAAGCATCTGTAGTCCAGGCTATCCAGGAGGCTGAGGCAGGCAAACTGCTTGAACCCAGCAGGCAGAGGTTGCTGTGAGCCGAGATCACACCACTTCACTCCAGCCTAGGTGAGGAAGGAGACCCAGGCATCTGGGATCAACTTCCCCTTTGACTGCCACACTGCTTTTCAACAGAAGAAAAGGCTGATCGACTGGCATCTCCTGATTCACCTTCCTGTAGGTGGCAGGCTTGGTCTTGGAGAAACTCTCCGGAAACACTGTTTTCACTTAAAACAAGATCAAACCCAGAAACCTTTTCACAGGTGAATCCTAAAACTGTAAACCCTAAACCTTTTCACTGTAAACCAGAAACTTTTTCACATGTGATTCCTAAAACTGTAAACCCGAAACCCTTTCATACGTGATTTCTAAGGCTGTAAACCTAAAAGTCTTCCACATGTAATACCTAAAGTATAAGCCTATATAAAGGCAGAACCTTCCTTTGTTAAACGAGCTGAATTTAGACAAATTATTTCTCAGCTCCCGGCTGTAATAAACTCCTTCCTTCCCCATTCAGTGTTGAAGGGCTCTGTTTCCCGCCGCTCCTGCTACATTTTTGGTGTGTTGACCACATTTTTGTTGAGTTGGCCAGGAAGTGCGGGAAAAAGTCTCTCAGGCATTTGCCTAGCCCTGTGAAGCATCCCTGCGGATGGGGGCTCCCATCTGCTAAAGCGCCGCAAATCGTGAGAGTGCTCCCGGGCAGGTATTTGCCCGGTGGAAAAGCCTCACTGGAGCAGAGCAGGGAGGCCCTGCAGTGTGGATCCACCCAGTGGCTGAACACGGAGAAGGAACGGATGCTTGGAACCTCCGGACAACTAAATATGGTAAGATTAATCCAGGGGAAAATAGCCCACCCCATTTTGGGTGGAAGCGTGGCCTAAACACCCACAGGTGCCAGATTTGGCACTTTTGAACGTGGAGTTCTCTCTCTCTGTAATTAACCTTGGAAGCTTTTTGCTTATGGTTTCGAATTGGAAGGAAAGCAATTGTGTGTGTGTGTGTGTGTGTGTGTGTGTGTGTGTGTGTGTGTGTGTGTGTAGATGGGTCCGACTGAACTCAGTTGTGAAAGGTATCGGGCCCATTAGGAGGGGCCTCATGCATCGAGCAATTTGTTAAGAATTAGAGACAGCCACATAAGGCTGAGTGCAGAAGCCTCTGCCATCTGGGCGTTGTGAAAGGATTGAAGTAAATGTAAATCGTAAAGTGCTCCGTGCTGCCTCTTGCTGGGTGGGAACTGCTGTAAGTGAACTAACACTCTCCTAACTGTGGGAATTGTTTCTTTGGAGTGTTAGTATGGGTCACTTCCATAGCAATCCCACCCCTTTAAAGACCATGTTAAAAAATTTCAAAAAGTAATTTTATGGGAATTATAAAGTAACTATGACACCAGAAAAATTAAGGACTTTATGTAAGGTAAATTGGCCAGCATTTAAGGTAGGTTGGCCCTCAAAGGGGACCCTAGACAGGTCTCGTCTCCAAAGTAAGGCATAAAGTTACATGCGGCGAGCTAGAACACCTCAGTCAATTTCCATACGTAGATTCATGGTTGCAGTTAGTTTTAAACCTTCCAAAGTGGTTGAGAGGGCAGAGAGCATCTATTTTAGTGGCCAAGGGATAGACTGCTAGAAATCACCATCCCCACCCCCCACCCCACAAAGAGGCGCAGACTCCCAAGGTTCTGGCAGCTCCAAGTTTTTAATACCAAGGAGTCACAAGCTCTCGCTAACCTACTGCAGACAATTATTCTGACTCATAACCCCAGGAATGGGTATGCATCTGTAATCCCAGCTATCTGGGAGGCTGAGGCAGGCAAATTGCTTGAACCCAGGAGGCAGAGGTTGCTGTGAGCTGAGACCACACCACTTTACTCCAGCCTAGGCAAATGGGTGAAACTCCATCTCAAAAAAAAAAAAACAAACCTTTTGAAATTAAACAAGGTAAAGATACATCATAAATATCTCTACAAGTTGCCATTTCAGAGGCATATATAATCAAGCACCATTCAGCATTAGAGAAGAGCATCTGACTGAACTTCTTTTTTTTTTTGAGATGGAATCTTGCTCTGTTGCCCAGGCTGGAATGCAGAGGTGCTAAGTCTGCTCACTACAATCTCCACCTCTTGGGTTCAAGCGATTTCCTGCCTCAGCCTCTCAAGTAACTGGGACTACAGGCGCCCACCACCACGCCAGGCTAATTTTTGTATTTTTTTGGTAGATACATGTTTTCACCATGTTGGCCAGGCTGATCTCCCACTCCTGATCTCAGGTAATCTGCCCATCTCGGCCTCCCAAAGTGCTGGGATTACAGGCCTAAGTCACTGCACCTGGCCGAACTGTTTTTGTTCACACTGGAACAAGATTAATTCTTAAAGTCATAGTCAGGCTTGGCACTGTGGTTCATACCTGTAATCCCAACACTTTGCGAGGCCGAGGCAGGAGGTTTCCCTGAGGCCAGTTTAAAACCAACCTGGACAACATGGTGAAACCACGTGTCTATTAAAAATACAAAAATTAGCTGGGCATAGTGTTGCATCCCTGTAATCCCAGCTACTCAGGAGGCTGAGGCACCAGAATCACTTAAACCCAGAAGCAGGAGGTTGTAGTGAGCCAAGATCGTGCCACTGTGTAATAGACTGAGTCCGTCTCAAAAAAAAAAAAGGTTATAATTGAAGGTTTGCTGATGATTCTTTTGACCAAGTACATAATGTTAAGCCTTGTGAATTCCAAGTATAATGAAAAGGCTCTAAGAGTACATGCATTAAGAGAAAACAAAATACAAAAAATGGATTATTCAGCTTTAACGCATTAACTAAATGCTACTAGCACAAATGCTAAGGTACCTAAGCAATCTACCCAGGAAGACAAGATTCATTGTCTAAGAGAGTCCATCAGTAGGTACAACAGAAAAAGACTTCCAGGGAACATCAAGACTCCCCAGTTTGGGAAATACTTGGGCTCTCTCCCAGTTTAACAGAGTAGTTCCTGTTAATTACAAATTATAAATATTAACTATAGCTCTTTCCTTTTGCCTCCACTACCCTCCTGAGAGCAAGATGGGTCACCAGCAGCTCTACTGGAGCCACTCACAATAATTCAGCCAGGGTTCTTGATCTTGTTGCGTATGCTCAGACCACCAAGACCTGACCCAAATTACGGCCTTAATATGCATCACCATTGTTTCTATCAGTAAATGAAGAAAATGCGTTTCATTAAGTTGGGATACATTAAGTTGGACGAAGTGATCTTCCTTGAATGGATTTTTCAAATCATCCACCCAATGAAAGAAATCACACTAGCTCTTTGCACCTACAATAAAAATAAAATTTTTAAAACCCTTCAAAAAAAAAGATTAACTAACAGCACTGGAGAGTTAACAATGGTTGACACATCAGAGGTGGGTGTCAGAATACCATTGTAAGATGGCCACACCAAGTGAAAGAAAGAGAGGGTGCAAGTGAAGTCAAAATATATTCATCCACTGACTCCCGTCTGGCTCTCTGGGGCTATCTCCTATAGGCTGTCAATCTGTGGTGGATACTGATATATCCTCGTGCTAAAAGAGTACAAGCAAAGTGAGTAAGCTCTGTGGAATTGTCCTCCAAATTTCCCTTCCCCCAGGGTAGAGCTTCTACCTATCTCTGTCCCTCATAATCCAGTACAGAGGCTACACTTCAATCAACTTTAAATTTTTTTGTCCTATTTCATCAACCACTTATCTATCCCCCAGCAATTTACAGAGAAAACAGATTTCATAATACAAGAATAAAACACTCTCAATTGAAATTTTCAATGTTACTCAGGAAAAAAAAAACTAAAGTTATAAAAATTACTGTTAAAATAACATTTTTAAATACACAATTCATTTGGATGGGAAGATGTGTTTTCTACTGTTTCCTAGTATTTGTTTTTTATAATTTCCTTTTTCTTTTTTCTTCTTCAAAGAGACAAGATCTTACTGTCACACAGGCTGGAGTGCCTGAACTCCCTGGGCTCAAGCAATCCTCCCACCTTAGCCTCCTGAGTAGGACTACAGGCACGTGCCACCATCCCCAGCTAATTTTCTTTTTATTATGGAGACAGGGTCTCACTATATGGCCCAGGCTGCTTTCAAACTCCTGGTCTCAAGCAATCCTCGGCCTCCTGAGTATCTGAGATTAGAGGCAGGAGCCAACAATGTAACCCGGCTTTGTTTTCTAGTATTTTGATCCATGTCCATTATATATACTTTTCTTTCTTTCTTTTTTTTTTGAGACAAAGTTGTAGTCTGTCACCAGGCTGGAGTGCAGTGGGGCAAATGCAGCTCACTGCAACCTCTGCCTCCCAGGTTCAAGCAATTCTCATCCCTCAGCCTTTCAAGCAGCTGAAATTACAGGCACTTGCCATGACAGCTGGCTAATTTTTGTATTTTTAGTAGAGATGGGGTTTTACCATGTTGCCCAGCTTGGTCTCCAACTCCTGACCTCAAATGATCCATTTGCCTCAGCCTCCCAGAGTGCTGGGATTACAGGCATGAGCCACAGCACCCGGCCTGAAATAAAACTTAAGTATTTTTAAAACCAGTTAGGCCCAGTGCAGTGGCTCACGCCTATAATCCCAACACTTTAGGAGGCTGAGGTGGGCAGATCACCAGAGGTCAGAAGTTCAAGACCAGCCTGACTAACATGGAGAAACTGTTTCTACTAAAATTACAAAAATTAGCCAGGCACGGTGCTGCATTCCTGTAATCCCAGTTACTCAGGAGTCTGAGGCAGGAGAATCACTTAAACCCAGGAGGTGGAGGTTGCCATGAGCCAAGATTTCGCCATTGCACTCCAGCCTGGGCAACAAAAGCGAAATCCCATCTCAAGGAAAAATAAACAAAATCAGTCATGGCCAGGCACGGTGGCTCACACCTATAATCCCAGCCCTTTGAGAGGTCGAGTTGGGTGGATCACTTGAGCCCAGGAGGTGGAAACCAGCCTGGGCAACATGGCAAGACCGAGTCTCTATTTAAAAAAAAAATTTAGACATATATTTAATCGCAGCTTAAAGAGAGAATTATTAAAAGAGAGGGAAACTCATCTAGGCTCAGTGGCTCACGCCTGTAATCCCAGTACTTTGGGAGGCCAAGGCGGGCGAATCACCTGAGGTCTGAAGTTCAAGACCAGCCTGACCAATGTGGTAAAACCCTATCTCTACAAAAATACAAAAATTACCCAGGCATGATGGCAGGTGCCTGTAATCCCAGCTACTCGGGAGGCTGAGGCAGGAGAATCACTTGAACCTGGGAGGCAGAGGTTGTAGTGAGCCGAGATGGAGCCACTGAACTCAGCCTGGGCAACAGAGCAAAAATCCATCTCAAAAAAAAAACAAAGGAGAAAACTCAACCACTAAGAGGATTTGCTACATCAAACAGGAAAATCCTAACTTCAAAAGGTAAACTTTTTTTTCGGTTTTTGAGATGGAGTCTCACTCTGTCACCCAGTATGGAGTGCAGTGGCACAATCTTGGCTCACTTTAATCTTCGCCTCCTGAGTTCAAGTGGTTCTCCTGCCTCCGCCTCCTGAGTAACTGGGATTATAGGTGTGTGCCACCACGCCCAGCTGATAGTTTTGTATTTTTATTTATTTATTTATTTTTTGAGACAGAGTGTCACTCTTGTTACCCAGGCTGGAGTGCAATGGCGCAACCTTTGCTCACCGCAACCTCCGCCTCCTGGGTTCAGGCAATTCTCCTGTCTCAGCCTCCTGAGTAGCTGGGATTACAGGCATGCACCACTATGCCCAGCTAATTTTTTGTATTTTTAGTAGAGACGGGGTTTCACCATGTTGACCAGGATGGTCTCGATCTCTTGACCTCGTGATCCACCTGCCTCGGCCTCCCAAAGTGCTGGGATTACAGGCGTGAGCCACCACGCCGGCTTATTTTTGTATTTTTAGTAGAGATAGGGTTTCACCATGTTGGCCAGGCTGGTCTCAAACCCCTGATCTCTAGTGATCTGCCCATCTTGGCCTCCCAAAGTGCTAGGATTACAGGTGTAAACAACCAAGCCTGGACCTTTTTTTTTTTTTTTTGAGACAGGGTCTCACTCTGTCACACAGAGTGGAGTGCAGTGACAGGTTTTAGCTCACTGCAACCTACACCTGCTGGGCTCAAGTGAGCCTCCCACCTCAGCCCTCCAAGTAGCAGGGACCACAGGCACAGTACCACCACACCTGGCTGATTTCTGTATATTTTGTGGAGACAAGGTTTCACCATGTTGTCCAGGTTCCTCTTGAACCACTGGGTTCAAATCATCTGCCCAGCTTGGCCTCCCAAAGTACTGGAATTACAGGTCTGAGACACTGCATCCAGCCAAAAGATGAAAAACTTTTTAATATAAGTCTGAAAGTGGGCCAGGAATGGTGGCTCATGCCTATAATCCCAGCACTTAGGGAGGCCAATGCAGGTGGATCACCAAGGTGAGGAGTTCCAGACTAGCCTAGCCAAGATGGTGAAACCTCTTTTCTACTAAAAATACGAAATTAGCCAGGCGTGCCAAGTGTGGTGGCTCACACCTGTAATTCCAGCACTTCAGGAGGCCGAGGCAGGCGGATCACCTGAGGTCAGGATTCAAGACCAGTCTGACCAACACAGAGAAACCCTGTCTCTGCTAAAAATACAAAAACAGCCAGACAGTAGTGCATGACTGTAATCCCAGCTACTTGGGAGGCTGAGTCAAGAGAATCGCTTGAACCCAGAAAGCAGAGGTTGTAGTGAGCCGAGCTCATGCCACTGCGCACCAGCCTGGGCAACAAGAGCAAAACTCCGTCTCAAAAAAAAAAAAAAACTTGGCCAGGTGCGGTGGCTCACACCTGTAATCCAGCACTTTGGGAGGTCAACGCGGGCAGATCACCTGAGGTATGGAGTTTGAGACCAGCCTGACCAACATGGAGAAACCCCGTCTCTATTAAAAATACAAAAAAATTAGCCAGGCATGGTGGCGCATACCTGTAATTCCAGCTACTCAGAAGGCTGAGGATTGAACCTGGGAGGCAGAGGTTGCAGTGAGCTGAGATTGCGCCAGCTTGTAGTCATAGCTCCTCAGGTGGCTGAGGCAAGAGAATCACCTGAGCCCAGGAGGCAGAGGTTGCAATGAGCTGAGATCTCGCCACTGCACTCCAGCCTGGATTACAGAACAAGAGTTCATCTCTTTTCTTTTTTATTTTGTCATACATTACAATCTGATTTGTTTGTTTGTTTGTTTGTTTGAGAGTTCATCTCAAAAAAAGGAGTCTGAGCCAGACGCGGTGGCTCACGCCTATAATCCCAGCACTTTGGGAGGCCAAGGCAGAAGGATCATCTGAGGTCAGGAGTTCAAGACCAGCCTGGCCAACATGGTGAAACCCTCTCTACCACAGATACAAAAATTAGCCGGGCATGGTGGTATGTGCCTGTAGTCCCAGCTACTCGGGCAGCTGAGGCAAGAGAATCACTTGAACCCAGGAGGCAGAGGTTGCAGTGAACCAAGATTGTGCCACTGCACTCCAGCCTTGGATGACAGAGCAAGACCCTATCTCAAAAAAAAAAAAAAGGAGTTTGAGACCAGCCTGAGCAACATGGCAAAACCCCATCTCTATAAAAAATACAAAGATGAGCTAGGCGTGGTGGCATGCACTTGTGGTCCCAGCAAAGGGAGGCTAAGGCAGTAGAATCGCCTGAGCCGGGGAGGCAGAGGTTGCAGTGAGCCTAGATGGTGCCTGTTGCACTCCAGCCTGGGCAACAGGAGTGAAACTCTTTCTCCATAAATAAATAAATAGAAAAAGTATAAAAGTGATTGCTCTTAAATGAGAGTAATTATAAAAGAAATAAAATATCTGGTAAGATAAAGAGTCTCCCCAGCCCCAACACTACTGGCATCACAGCCTGTGATATTCTTTACTTCATTAGTTCACTGGTGAAACTATCCTGCCAATTTGATCTTAAACTCTGTTCCATTATGCCAAAGGGCCATTAAAAAAAAAAGCCAAATGCAGGGTAGTATGAGCTGGCAATAGGATCACTTTTATATTGAGTAATTCTGTCTGTACAGAAATAAGTTTCCCACATTACCACTTAGAACACACATGTAATAAAAAACAGAACTGAAGAAAAATGAACTTTGGCATTTACTGCTTTTGGAAGTTGGGGTGACGGACTCCTGCAATTATAGAAGAATGGTCAACATTTGTACTCATCTCATTATCAAGTTTACAATCTCTAAATTACAAGCAAAATTATGGCAAAACAATTCTTTGGCCTGTAATGTCCTACTTGGTTGCAATAGTTTTGTCTGGTTTATCTTGCCTAAGGAAGCAGAAATAGGTCAGAACGTGGACACTGGAATCAAAGATTGATTTCGAAAACCAGGTTTTACCTGGTAACTAAGCTTCAGTTTCTCACTTTTCAAAAAAGGGTATCTGGCCAGGTGCAGTGACTCATGCCTGGAATCCCAACACTTTGGGAGGCCGAGGTGGGTAAATCACGAGGTCAGGAGTCGAGACCAGCTTGGCCAATGTAGTAAAACCTCGTCTCTACCAAAAATACAAAAAAATTAGCCAGGTGTGGTGGCGGGTACCTATAATACCAGCTACTCAGGAAGCTGAGGTGGGAGAATTGCTTGAACCTGGGAGGCAAAGGTTGCAGTGAGCCGAGACCACACCATTGCACTCCAGCTTTTTTTTTGAGACGGAGTCTTACTCTGTTATAGAGTAAGACTCCGTCTCAAAAAAATAAAGGATATTTATCTCCTTCATAAGATTGCTGTAAGGATTAAATACAGGAAATACAATAGTCCAATGCCTAGAACATAATAAATGTTTCCATTATCATCAGTGGTTCTCAATCTCTTTTCTACTCTGCCCCACGTGACAGATCAGGCTCCTATCAGTAACAGTGGCTAAAAAGGGCAGAGATTCTCCACCCAGAGCTATGCCCCTTTGCTCTTCAATTATACTACCCTCACCACAGCTGCCTATTCAAGTGGCATCTACCTGTTGCCATGTGTTTCGCAGCAGGATGGCTGAGCTGTAAGATCCACTCCTTTACCTGAGAGCAAAACTGAAGAACCTCTGGTCTTCCCTCATTCAACACGAAAGTTTCATAATACCTCCTGGAAAAGGGGCATGAAAAACACAACAGACTCTGCTCTAGAACAGTTCAGTCCAGAAGGTGAGAACAACACTAAAACTAGTACAATACACTATAATGATTATAGAAAATTAATCTGTGGGTGGTCCACAACTGCAACATACCAACTACCCTGAGTTTCATAATGTTATTCATTAACATTAATGTGTCCAAGTTGGCCAGTGGGTTCAAGTGACCAGCCCAAAGAATTGTGTCCAGCCCAAAGAACCGTGTTGTAATGGTAAATGCCAATTCATGTGTTCAGCCCAAAGAATTGTATTTTAACACTGAATGCCACTTCCAAGGTCACTAGTTTATGCTACCTGGGTGAGAAATAGGTTTTGCCATTTATTATTATTAACTCAAGTTTACTAACTGACCTGGATAAAACTGCTCAGTAAGTCAGATGTGACTCAGTATGATACGGCTCCATATAAGACAGAGGCCTGAGTAAGCCTTCAAGAAACTCTTGTTAACCTGCAGAGCAATAATCAGATCTTAGAGCTCTGCCAAGAACTGACCTAGAGTTTGATTTGTTCACCTAGCAAAGAACAGGCCAAGAACCTTGACTCTCCTTTCAGTTTTCACCCACCAAGTCTTTCATAAGGAAACACAACAAAAGATCTTATAGAACTTTATTACAAATGTTAAGAAACCAATGTTGCCAGTCGCACTGGCTCACATCTGTAATCCCAGCACTTTGGGAGGTCAAGGCAGGTGGATCACGAGGTCAGGAGTTTGAGATCAGCCTGGCCAATAATATGGTGAAACCCCATCTCTACTAAAAATACAAAAATTAGCTGGGCATAGTGGTACACACCTGTAGTCCCAGCTACTCAGGAGGCCAAGGCAGAAGAATTGCTTCAACCCGGGAGGTGGAGGCTGCAGTGAGCCAAGATCACGCCACTGCACTCCAGCCTGGGTGACAGAGCAAGACTCCATCTCAAAAAGAAAAAAAAAAAAAAAAAGTTTATGATTCCTAAATAACATTTAGCCAAATGGTACAGAAATTACAGAATTTATTTTTGCTCCCAAATCAAATACCTCCTACCTTGATCTCCTGCTACATGTAGAGCTGCCTACAGTATACACCTAGATATTCTACTTCTCCCTCAAACTCAACAGGTGTACTACCAAATTAAATACCTTGTCCCAAACTAGAGCCACTTTGCACTCCTTTTCCTCCATTACTTCATTTTTCCAGGATATAAGATTTCTAATTCAGTCATCAAATTCTGTACATATCTTCGTCCTGAAGAAAGAGAAACCTTTTGGCCAGGTGCGGTGGTTCACGCCTATATTCCCAGCACTTTGGGAGGCCAGCGCAGGCAGATCACAAGGTTAGGAGTTCAAGACCAGCCTGACCAACATGGTGAAACCCTGTCTCTACTAAAAGGCTGAGGCAAGAGAATCGCTTGAACCCGGGAGGCGGAGGTTGCAGTAAGCCAAGATCACCTCACTGCACTCTATGACTCCGTCTCCCAAAAAAAAAAAAAAAAAAAAGAAAAAGAAAAAAGAAAGAGAAACCCTCTTTTTTCTTTGTTTTGGAGACAGAGTTTCACTCTTGTCAAAGAGCATTTTGTTGGTCTAGAACTCCTGACCTCAGGTGATCCATCCACCTTGGCCTCCCAAAGTGCTGGGATTATAGGTGTGAACGCCACCATACTCAGCTGAAAATATTTTTTCTTTTTTTTTATTTTGTTTGAGGCAAGGTCTCTGTCTGTTGTCCAGGCTAAAGTGCAGTGGCACAATCTATGTTCCTTGTAACCTCTGCCTCCCAGGCTCAAGCGATCCTTCCACCTCAGCCTCCCAAGTAGCTGGGACCACAGGCATGTGCCACCATGCCCAAATAATTTAGAGACAGGGTTTCACCATGTTGGCCAGGCTGGTCTTGAACTTCTGACCTCGTGATCCACCCACCTCGGCCTCCCAAAGTGCTGGGATTACAGGCGTGTACCACTGCACCTGGCCAAGAGACAGAGTTTCACTCTTATTGTCCAGGCTGGAGTGCAGTGGCACGATCTCGGCTCACCACAACATCTGCCTCCCGGGTTGAAGTGATTCTCCTGCCTCAGCCTCCTGAGTAGCTTGCGATTACAGGCATGCACCACCACACCCAGCTAATTTTGTATTTTTAGCAGAGAGAGGGTTTCACCACGTTTGTGAGGCTAGTCTCGAACTCCTGACCTCAGGTGATCTACCCACCTTGGCCTCCCAAAGTGCTAGAATTACAGGTGTGAGCCACAGAGGCTGGCCTGCTAATTTTTGACATACCTTCTTTTTCACTGCTCACCTCAGGTCTGAGAGTTTTCCAATTTGTCTCAGCCCTCACAACAACCTCTTACTGTCAATGCAATCTATCCAAAGCACCACTGCACAAAAGCGACTCCACATTTACATACTCAAAAATCCTGCTGCCTACTGAATTAAGTAAATCTCAGTCTGGGGCCAGGCGTGGTAGCTCACACCGGTAATCCCGGCACTTTGGGAGGCTGAGGCAGGCAGATCACTTGACGCCAAAAGGTTGACACCAGCCAGGCCAACATGGTAAACTCCATCTCCACAAAAAAAAATACAAAAAAATGGCCGGGCACAGTAGCTCACGCCTGTAATCCCAGCAGTTTGGGAGGCTGAGGTGGGCAGATCACCTGATGTCAGG
The DNA here is from genome assembly GCF_030222135.1 of Aotus nancymaae. Taxonomy (NCBI): domain Eukaryota; kingdom Metazoa; phylum Chordata; class Mammalia; order Primates; family Aotidae; genus Aotus; species Aotus nancymaae. Next base: position 27,602,542 of record NW_026988467.1, read on the forward strand.
AGTTCGAGACAAGCCTGGCCTATCTGGTGAAACCCTGGCTCTACTAAAAATACAAAAAATTAGCTGGGCATGGTGGTGGTAGCCTAAAATCCCAGCTACTCAGGATGCTGAGGCAGGAGAATCACTTGAACCTGGGAAGTGGAGGTTGCAGTGAGCTGAGATCGCGCCACTGCACTCCAGCCTGGGCGACAGAGCGAGACTCCATCTCAAAAATAAATAAATAAATTATTTTTTAAAAACAAAGGGAAAAGAGGAACTCATATTCAGTAAGTTTCTTCTGAAGCTCTATTACATGCTAAATTCTAGGGATCAGAATATTGACAAGAATAAAGTTTGACACCCACCTTCAAGACTCCAAGCAAATAGGAAACAAACACAGTACCTTAATGGGTATATAATAAAGACTAAAAGTACCCTAAATGGTTAGGCATGGTGGCTCACACCTGTAATCCCAGCAGTTTGGGAGGCTGAGGAGGGTGGATTGTTTGAGCCCAGGAGTGCAAGACCAGCCCGAGCAATGTGGTGAAACCCTGTCTCTACAAAAAACCACAAAAACTTAGCCAGGTGTGGTAGTGCATCCCTGTAGTCACAGCTACCCAGGAGTCTGAGGTGAGAAGATTGCCTAAACCAGGGAAGTCGAGGCTGCAGAGAGTCATGACTACACTACTGTGCTCCAGCATGAGGAACAGAGTGAGACCTTAACTCAAAATAAAAAAAAGTACCCTAAGTGCACACAAAGAGTTTCCTATACCTTATACTTCTTAGATTCCCCCACCACTGATACTAAGTGTTGTGCCAGTAAAACAGAGACCTGTCACCAATGTGCTCAAATTTCTATGGAATAAGAAGACAAATTTTGACTTTGTTTCTTTTTTTTTTTTTGAGACGGAGTCTGGCTCTGTCACCCAGGCTGGAGTGCAGTGGCATGACCTCGGCTCACTGCAACCTCCACCTCCCGGTTTCAAGCGATTCTCCTGCCTCAGCTTCCCAAGTAGCTGGGATTACACACGCTCACTACGCCCAACTAATTTTTGTATTTTCAGTAGAGATGCAGTTTCACTGTGTTCGCCAGGCTAGTCTCAAACTCATGATCTCGTGATCCACCCGCTGCGACCTCCCAAAGTGCTGGGACTACAAGCATGAGCCACCACACAAAGTTTGTCTTCGTTTCTACTATGGCAAAGAACCTGGCCAGGTGGAGCGGCTCCCATTTGTAATCCCAGTACTCTCGTAGTTCAAGGTGGGTGAATCGCTTTGAGCCCAGGAGTTCAAGATCAGCATGGCCAACATGGTAAAACCCCATCTCTACAAAAAAATACAAAAATTAGCCAGGTATGGTGGTGTATGCCTGTAGTCCCAGCTACTCAGGAAGCTGAGGTGGGAGGATCGCTTGAACCAGGAGGTAGAGGTTGCAGTGAGCCAAGATCACACCACCACACTCCAACCTGGATGACAGAGCCAGACCTTGTCTCAAAAAAAAAGAAACAAGAGTGGGCACAGTGGCTCAAACCTGTAATCCCAGAACGTTGGGAGGCCAAGGTAGGTGGATGACTTGAGGTCAGGAGTTCAAGACCAGCCTTGTCAACATGATGAAACCCCCTCTCTACTAAAAATATAAAAATTAGCTGGGTATGGTGGCGGGCACCTGTAATCCCAGCTACCAGAGAGGCTGAGGCAGGAGAATTGCTGGAAACTGGGAGGTAGAGGCTGCAGTGAGCTGAGATCACACCACTGCACTCCAGCCTGGGCAACAGAGTAAGACGGGTGAGACTCTGTCTCAAAAAAAAAAAAAAAAAAAAAAAAAAAAAAAGTCAGGTACAGTGGCTCACGCCTGTAATCCCAGCACTTTGGGAGGCCGAGGTAGGCGGATCACAAGGTCAACAGTTCAAGACCAGCCTGAACAACATGGTGAAACCCTAGCTCTACTAAAAATTCAAAAATTAGCCAGGCATGACGGTGCATGCCTGTGATCCCAGCTACTCAGGAGGCTAAGGCAAGAGAATCGCTTGAATCCGGGAGTTGGAGGTTGCAGTGAGTCGCGATCACACCGCTGCACTCTAGCCTGGGCAACAGAGTGAGACTCCATCTCAAAAAAAAAAAAGAAAAAAGAAAAACAAATACGGTTCACTTTTGGGAGGATCAGAGGAAGTATAATAAATTCAGGCATGCAGGTATCCCTGTACCTGATTTTTTTCTGAAGTAAAACAGAAGCACTAGAAGCCTAATGAAAAATGTCAGTTCTCACTCATTAGTACTCAGATGGGTGATACAAAATGTACCTTTGCAAATTCAACCTATACCCAATGTCAAAGAATACCCTGATCAAAACAGTGTAATCTTCTGGTTGGTCTCTATCAAGAAGTCAGGAAACATGGATCAGGCTAACCTCTCTTAGTAAAATATGCTATGAGTCCCAATATGGTTTTAGATTAATAAGACTAAATACGTTAAAATTAAAAACTAAACAATTTTACAAGAGGACAAAGATGGTTAAAACCTAAAAGCCACAACCACTTCTCTCTGATACAGTATCAGTCCCATTTCAAATAAATTTCACTTGAGCAGCTGATGTTATCAACTTCCTCCTACTTTTAACTACAACATCTTAAAATCAAGTCACCCACACCCAAGAGAAAAGATTCAAAAATATGTATCTGTCCTATAAACAACCCAACAGTTCTTATGCCAATAGGAAAAAAAGTATACTTTGTTCCAAAAAAGTGTTCTTAAAAATGCATTCTTCATTTAACACCAAACTCAGTGCCTCAAAAAAAAAAAAAAAAAAAGAAGAAAAATGCATTGTAGAGGCCAGGCATGGTGGCTCACACCTGTAATCCCAGCACTTTGGGAGGCTGAGACGGGCGGATCACTTGAGGTCAGGAGTTTGAGGCCAGCCTGGCCAACATGGTAAAACCTCGTTTCTACTAAAAATATAAAAATTGGCCAGGTACAGTGGCTCACGCCTATAATCCCAGCACTTTGGGAGGCCAAGGCGGGCGGATCACGAGGCCAAGAGTTGAGACCAGCCTGGCCAATATGGTGAAACCCTGTCTCTACTAAAAATACAAAAATTAGCTGGGCATGGTGGCACACGCCTGTAGTCCCAGCTACTCAGGGGGCTGAGGCAGAAGAATCGCTTGAACCCGGGAAATTAAGGTTGCAGTGAGCTGAAATCATCCGACTGCACTCCAGCCTGGGTGACAAGAGCGAGACTCCGTCTCAAAAAAAAAAAAAAAATACAAAAATTAGCCAGGCTTGGTGGTACACACCTTAGTAGTACCAGCTACTCAGGAGGCTGAGACAGGAGAATCGCTTGAAGCTGGGAAGCGGAGGTTACAGTGAGCTGAGATTGAGCCACTGCACTCTAGCCTGGGTGACAGAGTGAGACTCCATCTCAAAAAAATGAATGAATGAATTGGCTATTTACTATTTACCACCAGAAAGATAAATGACTCAGTGATAGTATTACAATCATCAAACTTTAAAACAAGTAACTGTTTGGACCAAGTAAAGTTAGCAATTTAAGTTTGTAAAGACATTCATTGAAAGCAGATATGCTAAATGGACAGTAATTATAAAAGAATGTCAAAGCTGAAATAGTGAACTTTTTTTACCTGATGTTCTGCATGAATGTTATCCCCAGTAGGCCATCGATGTTTGCTATTATTATAGCCGCCTCCTCCACTTCCTCCTCCCCCAAGCTGCTCACCATGCTGCCTCTGAAAGAAGTAGTCCACCATAGCGTCGTCCTGGGAACGGCCTGCAACTCCTATGGATCCTGGGACAGGGCTGGAGTGAGTCCCAGCTGCAAGAGCCTGATTTGCAGCTGGTTGTGGCTGCGCTTGCGACCCTGTTCCAGATGTCAAAACAACAGGCATGTTGGGATTAGCTGGTTCTTGAGGGTGATGTTTCAGGTGGGGGCTGAAAGAGTCCTGCCAAAGCACTGCTTTTCTCTTCAAGACACATGCAACGCTCATTCCACCAACACCTAAGGACAAACAGGTTACAAATGTTTAATATTTACATCTTTTGAAACATAAAATACACTAAGATAAAAACATGAACCCCATGTCATTTGCAATAAATAAATGTTGGTGGCATGCACTCTAGACAAGGTATTGAGATCAGAGCTCAATAATACAACTTCAGAAAAGTTTATTTTGTTAACCAACATGTAGCAATATAGAATTATACTTCTATCAATCTACCAAACTTATTTATATCTCAAACCAACTGACAGTTGTTAAATAAATAAAAGCTTTTTCTTCTTGAGATGGAGTCTTGCTCTGTTGCCCAGGCTGAAGTGCAGTGGCACAATCTTGCCTCACCACAACCTCTGACTCCCAGGTTTGAGCAATTCTCCTGCCTCAGCCCCGAGTAGCTGGGATTACAGGCACACACCACCATGCCCAGCTAAATTTTGTATTTTTAGTAGAGACAGAGTTTCACCATGTTGTTCAGGCTGGTCTCAAACTACTGACCCCAGGTGATCCGCCTCCAAAAGTGCTGGGATTACAGGTGTGAGCCACCGCACCCAGCCCCAAACTTTTTTAAAATATCACAACTTTGGCGGGGCACAGTGGCTCACACCTGTAATCCCAGCACTTCAGGAGGCCAAAGCAAAGGATCATCACAGGAGTTTGAGATCAGCCTGACCAACTCTGTCTCAATAAAAAAAATGAAAACACTAAGGTACAGAAAAATGTTGTGTCCAAGGCCATTCAACTGGCAAGTAGCAGAGAAAGAATTCAAACCCTAATGTGTTCTGTCCCCAAGCCTACTTCTTTCTACTAATCCCTTGCAGGAGTAACTCAACAATGTTTCTCATTTGTATCCTCTGGAAGACCAACAAAGAATCCCTGAAATGTTACTATGAAACGCTACTGTTTAAGTTCCTTAAAATCAAAAACTACATCTGTACTTAAGATAGATCACTTGCCAGCTGTGGGTGCTTAAAAAAAAAAAATGCTACAAAGTGGCCAGGCATGGTTGTTCATGCCTGTAATGCCAGCACTTCGGGAGGTCGGAGGTAGGTGGATCACGAGGTCAGGAGTTCGAGACCAGCCTGGCCAATATAGGGAAACCCCATCTCTACTAAAAATACAAAACTTAGCTAGGCATAGTGGCGCATGCCTGTAGTCCCAGTTACTCCGGAGGCTGAGGTAGATGAATCTCTTAAACCCAGGAGGTGGAGGTTGCAATGAGCCAAGACCACACCACTGCACTCCAATCTGGGTGACAGAACAAGACTCCATCTCAAAAAAAAAAAAAAAAAAAAAAAGCTACAAAGTAAACAAATCAGTTACCAATTAGGACACACCTGTCCACAGCCACCAGTCTAATTTCAAAGCCATTGGTCTAACAGTCTACTGCTACAAACACCTTATCTCTCCTCCAAGTCCTGCCATGACGCTTCAAAAATAAATTTATAAGTAATCTACTATCTCTACAATAAAAATGACCAAAAAAAAAAAAAAAGAAAGAAATCTCTTCTGTTGAATAAATAAACCTTCTGATAAAGCAGTATTTGCTTCTCACAACTAAATTCATGTTTTGAAGCCAGAACAAGACACAATGGAATTTGTAATTTGTTTAAAGCCTAATTTGGAAATGCCTACTCTAGGTTAAGAATTCCAGTCCATCAGAACCTTAGCAGGGACTGGAGTAGTCTAACCTAGACACTAATTCATGCTCAAGTACCAAAACCAAAAAGTCATAGCCCTGTTTCACCGCTGGTCTTCCAAAAGTGTAAACCAGCCTAATGTCTTCCTGATTGGTTTTTTAAAGAATTCATTACTTTCTTTCTTAGTACCAATACTAGACAGTCCCATTTTGTTCTAAAGGGAAATCTCAATCTAACACTCTATGTTCCAGAGTAGGCCAAGAGTTCCAAAACCCAATTTTTGCCACTAAACCAACAACCTGTTTCCTCATCTAGAAAATGAAAGAAATCCTTACTCTATGACTCCCGACATCGGTTTGGGGTTTTTTTTTCTTAATCAAAATAAGCTAAATATAAAGGTTTTTGGTAAATTTAAATTCATTGTTAAGACTTTTAGAATTTAGTTACCACTTGTTGAGGCAATGGAACTCTAGTCCCTAACAGAATTCCTCAAACAGCAAATACAATCTTTTGTGAAATAAAAGTCTCGTCAAAATAGTTATCTAGGAGGGTGAGAGGATAATGAGAAATTACCTAAGGAGGACAATGTATGTTATTCCAGTGATGAACACACAAAAAGCCCTGACTTCACTACTACACAATACACCCATGTACAAAATTACATTTGTACCTCACAAATTACACAAATAAAATTTTAAAAAAGAAAAAATAGCCAGGCGCAGTGGCTCACGCCTGTAATCCTAGCACTTTGGGAGGCCAAGGTGGGTGGATCACCTGAGGTCTGGAGTTCAAGACCAGCCTGGCCATCATGGTGAAACCCCGTCTTTAAAAAAAAAGAGAAAAAGAAAAAATACTTATCCAGGGAAGAATATCCACATAAAAGTAGAGTTTATCACTGAAGCACACTAAACACAACTTCATTCTAAAAGGAATGGGGGGAAGGAAAGACTGCTATAAAAATGTTCAAACAAAACAATTGGCTTTTGTAAAGCTATCTGTATGCCCTAATACTTTCTGCTTTACCTAAAGAGGCAAGGCAGTTTCTCAAACCAGAGAAAACCTGGCAGAAGAACAGTTTCAAAGTTAGCAAATACCTAAGCAATTAGCATGTGTCTTGGGTAGTTTTGCAGTATTTTGGCAAATACAGTGCAAAAAATTAAAAACTCAGTATCCTAAATATCAGAGAATACTTAAGTTGCTGCTACCTTTTATGGAACTCTCAAAGCTCACTAAAAACTTATGTGTAGCATTTAAAATGTGATTTTTTTACAAATGACACCTTATAAAAACAAGTAAGCAACTAGAAGTGCTCAGCCTAGCTACTCTTTCACAGCTTTCAAATGTTGACAAAGTTTTTTAAAATATCACTCACAGAGTTGAATTCAAAGGAACACGGTTTAATCTACTTCCATGGCTCACCTTTTACTAAAATGCTTAGTGGTTTAAAAGGTGTTTATTTTTACCATACTAAACAAACATTCTGTGGTCATAAATTTATTTTAAAGCAGTTCATCTCAAACCCAAACTAAACAAATTCCAACTTCAAAACGTTGTGGCCTTGAACAAAATGAATTCAATTGTGGCTAAAGCAAAACACTAACTCAAAGTTCAGAATCCGGAGAGCGTTTCCAAAGAGCCCAGATAAAGAATCAACAGTCCCCGAGTGTTTTATAAAGTTAAAATTAGCAATGGGTCAAAATGTTTATTTTGCTTACGAAAACTGTATCGGAAGCCACATTTCTTGGGGGTGGGCCTGTCTTGGTAAGTTTTTAAGTGCTTTCAAAAAACAAACAAAATGCTAAGCCTATTGTTTCAGAAGTTAACTGACTTTAAAACAGGACCCAGGAAAAGCTTCATAAAATCATATTCTTAATTAATCCCAGTAATAACAGGAATTTAGCAAAATGATATCGAGGGCTGAGAACAGTGTTTTCTTAATTGAACAATAAAAGGTAACAATCCTTGAAGTTATAGGAGGATAAAACCTTCTCTAGTAATGCTGTGTGGGTTTCTGGCTTTGTTTTTTCGGGGGAGGGGACTACAGGAAGGAAAAGTTACAGGAGTGTATTCCACACTTGACGTGAGAATGATATTGACAAGTAGAACAAATGACCTATGTTTACCAAGCACGTTTGTGAGGACTAAAACTATCTAGTATTGTGTACCTGGATTTTCCTATTAGCAAGGGGTGAACCCCTCTTTGAGTTAAGAGAGACACTAATACGGGGACGCTCAAAGAGGAAGAACCCACCAAAAACACAAGCTCACACGGAAACAAAAGGCCACAGCACCCAGGAGCCTAAAAAGCATTCTGAAACTTCCTGATCGCCACTTCTCCATATTTAAGGCTCGCAAAGTTCCCCCACCGTGAATCTCGCCTGTGGACAAGGGCCACGGCTGCTTCTAAAGCGCTTTATTGTTCCTCCTCCTCCGGCGCTGCCATGGAAGCTCAAGAAGTCGAAGAAATCGGGGTGGTACAGAATTACACTTCATGGCCACACAGAAGACTCCGGGCTTCGCAAACCCATCAAAAACAGCAACCCGAATGGAAACATCAGTCTTCGGTAGTTCCCAACAGGGCCGGGCAAAAATGTAGAGGCACGTCTACGCCCTGGGCTCGGGCCTAAACCCCCTGCATTTTCCTCGCTTCGACCCCGCTCCCCACCCCCTCCCTCCTTTGATAACAATAGGGGCCTTGCTGCTGACTCCAAAACATGTACGAGGAACAGCGAGTGAGAAGCCTCAGCCAGGGCCCCGGCGGCTTTTCCAAAGCCCTTCTCACCCCTACAACCGCTCTCAAACACCAATACAAAGAGACAATCTGCTCGCTAGGGGTCCGGAGCAGCATTTGGGACCGGTGGGGTACGGATACTCACGGGCGGAGCGGTAGGATGAAGATGGATTTCAGCCCCCCGATCTTCTCTCTCCGGCGCTCTCGCTCCCCCTTACCTTTCACTCCGACAACATGGCGGCCCACTGGGGACTGGGCTGGCGCGGTGCATCCTGGGATAGGCTCCGGCCCCGGCCCCGGCGGTGGCAGCGGCATGTGCGGAGAAGGCTGGCGGCTCTGGAACAGGTTGCCTGGTTGCCATGCCAACCCAGGGCCTGTGTGAACTCGGGAAACTCGCAGGCAACACAACCGCTGCGCGCGAGTGCCCGCCCGCTAGGCGAGCGCGCGCTGCCAGGGCCGAAAGCTGGGTTCCGCCGGCCCGCACCTGGTAGAACACGGCCCGGAGCTGGGCACCCGGGGTGGCGTCGGTGACGCTCGACCGAGTCTCGGATGCGCTCCCCGCGCCCGCCGCGCCCTCGCAAGCTCGCCCCGGAGCGCCACAGCCTGCAGGGTTCACGAGCCGCCACCTGCACGGCTCTGGCCCTGGAGGTGCAGGGTTCAAACCCTTCACTGCAGCTTTCTAGCTCGGTGGTCTCATTTAAATCGACCTGCCTCCATTTCCACATTTGTAAAATGAAGAAGAAAATAACCCGCACTTAACAGAATGGCCTGGAGGATTAAGTGGAATAATGTATGTCAAGTGCTTAGTACAGTGCGTGGGCCTGGTAAGCAGTCCCACAACATAAATGAAAAATGCAGAGTTCCTTGTTCAAGTATTATTACGAATTTCAAGATGGCAACAGCACAACATTAAACTAAGAACATGAAGTTGCCCTGTTTGTAAGCACTGAATCTTAATGTCAGCTGCTATTCTATCCACTTTCTAATATCAGTGGGAATTTGGCCACTTAATGAAAGTAAGTTTTCAAATCACTCGTATTTGCGAAGATATGCTATCTCAAACTAGACTCAAAATAGATCGAAAACAGACAAATCGCAATGCTATAAAACACCAGAAGAAGATATGGGGGGAAGCTTTGTAATTGGAGGAGGGAAAGGTTAATTTCCCTCATTAACTCATTAATCAAAATCAAAAGATCATAAAAGAAAATACTGAAAGAAATATAAACATCTGGGGGAGGTGGTGGCTCACACCTGTAATCAAAGCACTTTAGGAGGCCGAGGCGGGAGGATCACGAGATCAGGAGTTTGAGACAGGCCTGACCAACATGGTGAAACCCAGTCTCTACTAAAAATACAAAATGCTGGGCATGGTGGTGTGCGTCTGTAATCCCCAGCTACTTAGGAGGCTGAGGGAGAAGACTCGCTTGGACCCAGGAGGCGGAGGTTGCAGTGAGCCGAGATCGTGCCATTGCAATCTGGCCTGGGCGAGAAAGCGAGATTCCATCTCAAAAAAAAAAAAAAGGTAGCATGAGGTGGGCCAGGTACTGGTCAGGAGTTCTAGACCAGCCTGAATAACATGGTGAAACCCCGTCTCTATTAAAATTACAAAAATTAGCCGAACCTGGTGGAGGGCGCCTGTAATCCCAGCTACTCAGGAAGCTGAGGCAGGAGAATCGCTTGAACCCAGGAGGCAAAGGTTTCAGTGAGCCGAGATTACGCCACTGCACTCCAGCCTGCGCGACAGAGCAGACTGTCTCAAAAAAAAAAAAAAAAGTAGCCTGGGGTTGAAGGATGGAAGAGCAGAAATAGGAAGGTACTGCTAATGGGTATGGGGTCTCTTTTTGGAGTGTCGAAAACGTTTTAAAATTAGACTGTGGCCACGCATGGTGGCTCAGCCTGTAATCCCAGCACTTTGGGAGCCCAGGCGGGCGGATCACCTAAGGTCGGGAGTTTGAGACCAGCCTGACCAACAGGGAGAAACCCCGTCTCTACTAAAAATACAAAATTAGCCGGGCATAGTGACACGTGCCTGTAATCCCAGCTACTCGGGAGGCTGAGGCAGGAGAATCGCTTGAATCTGGGAGGCAGATGTTGTGGTGAGCCGAGATCGTGCCATTGCACTCCAGCCTGGGCGACAAGAGCAAAACTCCCTCAAAAAAAAAAAAAGAAATTAGACTGTGATGATGGTCGCAAAACTCTGTGAGTATACCATAAACCAAACTGGACACTTTACACTTTAAATGAGTGAATTTGTCAGGCACTGTAGCTCATGCCTGTAATCCCAACACTTTGGGAGGCGGAGACAGGTGGATCACAAGGTCAATAGTTCAAGACCAGCCTGGCAAAGATGGTAAAACCCCATCTCTACTAAAAATACAAAAATTAGGGGCCAGGCGTGGTGGCTCACGCCTGTAATCCCAGCACTTTGGGAGGCCGAGGCGGGTGGATCATGAGGTCAAGAGATTGAGACCATCCTGGTCAACAAGGTGAAAGCCCGTCTCTACTAAAAATACAAAAAAAAAAAAAAAAAAAAGCCGGGCGCTGTGGCTCACGCCTGTAATCCCAGCACTTTGGGAGGCGGAGGCGGGTGGATCACAAGGTCAAGAGATCGAGACCATCCCGGTCAACATGGTGAAACCCCGACTCTACTAAAGATACGGAAAATTAGCTGGGCACGGTGGCGGGTGCCTGTAATCCCAGCTACTCAGGAGGCTGAGGCAGGAGAATTGCCTGAACCCAGGAGGCGGAGGTTGCGGTGAGCCGAGATCGCGCCATTGCACTCCAGCCTGGGTAACAAGAGTGAAACTCCGTCTCAAAAAAAAAAAAAAAAAAAAAAATACAAAATACAAAAATTAGCCGTCTGTAATCCCAGCTACTCTGTAGGCTGAGGCAGAAGAATTGCTCGAACCCGGGAGGCGGAGGTTGCAGAAAGCCGAGATCACGCCACTGCGTTCCACCTTGGCCGACAGAGCAAGACTCCATCTCAAAAAAAAATTAAAGAGTGAATTTGTTTTTTATTTTTGTTTTTGTTTTTTGAGACAGGGTCTTACTCTGTCACCCAGGTTAGAGTGCAGTGGTGTAACCACTGCCCATCGTAGGCTTGATCTCCAGGGCCCAAGCAGTGCTCTCACCTTGGCCTCCCAAGAAGCTGAGACTTCTGTCACACACCACCAGGCTCAGCTAATTTTTTTTTTTTTTTAAGAGATGAGGTCTCCCTGTGTGGCGCAGGCTGACAAATTAGTGAGTTTTATGGTATATGAAATATATCTCAAAGCTATAAAAGATGAGAAAAAATAATAAAAAAATGCAACTTTGAAGTGTGATATTTTCATCTATTAAACACACTGGCCAAAATTAAAATGATTATTAACGTAGTGTTTCTACAAGTGTATGAGAAATTGGTACTCATATTGTTTACATTGTTCAAGCATGTATTATCTTTATTTTTATTTATTTATTTATTTTTGAGATGAAGTCTCACTCTGCCGCCCAGGCTGGAGTGCAGTGGCACAATCTCGGCTCACGGCAACCTCTGCCTCCTGGGTTCAAGCGATTCTTCTGCCTCAGCCTCCCAAGTAGCTGGGATTAAAGGCATGCCACCATGCCCAGCTAGTTTTCCTTTTTTTAGTAGAGACAGGGTTTCCAGATGTAGAAGAGAGAGATTTTAATCTCTGAATGAATTGGAAGTTAAAGATTTGAGCTCTGTTATTTTCTCGCAATGTGACCTTGGGAATATGAGACCAGCTTCCTCATCTGTTAAGTGAGGATAGCTATATGCTTCTCACAGGTTACAATGGTTAAATTAACTAACTCATAATAGTGTCTGATACAGCCAGGTGCAGTGACTCACATCAATAATCCCAGTTATTCCAGAAGCTGAAGATATAAGATCTCTTGAGCCCGGGAGTTCAAGACCAACCTGGGCCAGACTCCCTCTCAAGAAAAAAAAATATATATCTGATACAGAATTATTAATTTAAAAAAAAAAAAAAGAATAGAGAAGAGGTTTCACCATGTTGCCCAGGCTGGTCTTGAACTCTTAGGCTCAAGAAATCCTACTGCCTTGGCCTCCCAAAGTGCTGGGAGTGCCAAGGCAGGCAGATCACCTGAGGTCAGGAGTTCAAGACCAGCCTGGCTAACATGGTGAAAACCCATCTCTGCTAAAAATACAAAATTAGCCAGGCACAGTGGCAGGCGCCTATAATCCCAACTACTCAGGAGGCTGAGGCAGGAGAATCACTTGCACCCAGGAGGTGGAGGTTGCAGTGTGCTGAGATCACACCTCTGCACTCCTGCCTGGGCAATAGAGTGAGACTCCGTCTCAAAAATAATAATAATAAATAAATAAATACAGCTGTTTGTAGTTGTGAACTTGTATTCACTTCTGAATCCCCAACTTAGTGCAGTGGATACACTAACTGCTAATTAAAAAAGGAATCAATTTAACAGCTATTGAGCGTGAGGGCCAGTGCAATGATGCATGCCAGTAATTCCAGCATTTTGGGAGGCCAAGGCGGGAGTATTGCTTGAGCCCAGGAGTTTGAGGTTACAGTGAGCAGTAATCACACCACTAAATTCCAGCCTGGGTGGCAGAGTGAGATCTCATCTCAAAAAAATGAAAGTGTTGGCCGGGCATGGTGGCTCACACCTGTAATCCCAGCACTTTGGGAGGCCAAGGCAAGTGGATCACCTGAGGTCAGTAGTTACAAGACAAAAAAAAAGAGTGTCAAGACTCAAATTCAACAACCCTGTAAGATGTTGTATTCAGAAATTCAGCTCTGGAGCCAGACAAGAAATTATTTACTTAACCTCTCTGAGCCTCCATTTTCTCCCCTGTAACATGGGGTTAATATAAAACAGCACTAAATGAAATAAAGCTTATAAAGCATTTAGCCCTATGGGGCCAGAACACTGCAAAGTGCTGGGTAACTGTAATAGGAAAACCTGCAGGAGGACATTGAGCAAATGAGCACACACGTGAGAAAGTTACAAAGTTTTCAGTTTTCAGAACCTTACTACATGTACTGTGCTTCATGATTTCATTCCGAGATCCGTGACTAACTCTAGGTTTTTTTTATTTTTTGTTTTTGTTTTTGTTTTGTTTTGTTTTTTGAGCCAGAGTCTTGCTCCATCACCTAGGCTGGAGTGCAGTGCCATGATCTCGGCTCACTGCAACTTCTACCCCCTGGATTCAAGCAATACTCCCGCCTCAGCCTCCCTAGTAGCTGAGATTACAGGCCTGCACTACCACACCCGGCTAATTTTTGTATTTTTAGTAGAGGAGGGGTTTTGCCATATTAGCCAGGCAGGTGGTTCGTGCCTGTAATTCCAGCTACTCAGAAGGCTGAAGCAGAAGAATTGCTTGAACCCGGGAGGTGGAGGTTGCAGTGAGACAAGATCTCACCATTGCACTCCAGCCTGGCGCCTGGCAACAGAGCAAGACTCTGTCTCAAAAAAAAAAAAAAAAAAAATTAGCCAGGTATGGTGGTGCACACCTGTGGTCTCAGCTACTCAGAAGGCTGAGATGAGAGGGTGGCATTGCAGTCTTTCTACTCCTTAACTCAGCTAGATCCCAGTTCTTGTCTTACAAGCAGGAAAAATTAGGCATGGGACACTGGAGAGTGAGTGGAATAGAATTTATTAAGCAAAAAGAAAGCTCTCAACCAAGAGGGGATGTGAGGGGTGGTTCCTCTACCTTACCTGAAAGCCGGAAAGTCCCCCAGGTGGCTGGGTCTGGGTTCCACTTTGGACTCAGAATGGAGAGTGTATGCTGATTTCTTTGTGAGCAAAGACACCACTCAAAGATGGGCAGGACAGTGCAGAAAAACCAGTTACAAAAGGGTAGGTAGGGTGAAAGGTGGGGCCCAGAGGAAAGTACACCAAACAGGAAGACAAGTTCTCAATTCAGTTCGAGATTTAACTTGTAGTTTGATCTTCAGACTTTAAACTGTCTTCAGCTTGGAGGTGGGGTTTCACCAGGGACTCACCTCTATCTGCCTGGGCGTTTGTCAGCCTCCTGCCACTCTCAATGGCTTAGGCCCTGGAGGTCAAGGATCCAGTGAGCCTTGATGACACCACTGCTGGCCAGCCTGGGCAACAGAGAGAGATTCTGTCTGTAAAAAAATAATAATTAAAAAAATTAAAAACTAATTTTTTAAAAGATGAGAAAACCAAAGCTTGAAGAGGTAAAGGGAATGGATTAGTATTTATCCAAACATTGTTTAAGGCTATTTGCCGAGTGTTGTCTGATCAAGACAATGCGGAAATTATGCCTAAAACCTGGGAATCTTCTCAATTCGTCTGGTTAAGCGGCCACATCATAGATAATATCATCAAACATTGGGAGTTTGTGAAACCTAAAAATCTGATCAAGCTGACCCGGGGAGAGGATTAAGATGGATTTGAGAAGGGTATTTTTAATCTAATCAGGAAAACCTAATCTATTTCATTGTAACCTAATCAGAGAAAGACCTACAGATATCTCAAAATAGAAACTTTTAGTGAAGGTCATTCTAGAAAGCCTGGGTTCGGGAATTTTGAATGCCACGTCTTCATAGAGTAGTGGTTCTCAAGGTAAGGTCTGAGGCTTAGTGGTGTGAATCAGCCAGCCTGGCCCTGCTGACAACTGAAAACAAAGTCCACAATAGACAAGATACACTTCCACAGATTTTCATTCTCTTACAACCACCTATATTTGGTTAGTACCTTACTATCATCTGATATTTGTAAACGGAATGTAAAGCATTCTCAAGTAAAGTTTACATCCCTCAATTTTCAGGAAGGATTTTTATTTTTAGGGGAGGTGAGTATTTTGTTATCAGTGTTTGAGTTGCTTTTTCAACTATGTTATACTTGTATTTTTCTATTTGTAGACTCTCCCTTGGATGGCACTTCAGTTCATTGTTTTGGTGCTTAGGTAATTGTTACACTGTCTGCATTTCCACTGTTATTTTGTTTCTTAGCAAGTTATGACTATTAGAGCGCTTTTCCCCTAGGAATGTAGGAGTAAAGAAGAATTTGGACTTCCAGTATTGGTGACTGTGTAATCCTCACTATCCATGAAACTGGAAAAGTATTTTTAAAATCTCTGCTTGATGTTATTGGAAAGCCAACAAGGTAATGAAGAATTACTGAGCCAGGATTTGTGAAAGAAAAGAAACTGAGAGGTATAAACCCCACATTTAGAATTACTTTTCCAGTTGAGGTATTTCCGAAGAGGTAGCTAATTAAGAGAGTGAATGGTGTTTATTTTTTGTTTTTTTCAAAGACTTATTTGAGATCTAGAGTGGTAGTTTTTAATTTATTTTGGTTTCAAGCGATTTTCCTGCCTCAACCTCCTGAGTAGCTGGGACTACAGGCATGTGGAACCACACCTGACTGTTTGTTGAGACAGAGTTTCAATCTTGTTGCCCAGTCTGGAATGCAATGGCACGATCTCAGCTCAGCACACCACAGCCTCCACCACCCCGGTTCAAATGATTCTCCTGCCTCAGCCTCCCGAGTAGCTAGGACTACAGGCATGCGCCACACGCCCAGCTAATTTTGTATTTTTAGTAGAGATGAAGTTCTTCCATGTTGTCCAGGCTGGTCTTGAATCCTGACTGCAGGTGATCTGCCTGCCTTGGTCTCCCAAGGACTGGGATTACAGGTGTGAGCCACCCCACCTGGCCAATTTTTTGTATTTTTAGTAGAGACGGGATTTCACAGTGTTAGCCAAAATGGCCTCAATCTCCTGACCTCGTGATCCACCCACCTTGGCCTCCCATTATTTCTTTATTTGTTTATTTACTTATTTTTGAGCTAGCATCTTACTGTCACCTAGCCTGGAGTGCAGTGGTACTATCATGAAGCCTCAACCTCCCAGTCTCAAGCAATCCTCCCACCTCAGCCTCCTGAGCAACTGGGACTACAGGCAGGTACCATTACACCTAGCTAAGTTTTCAGTTGTAGAGACAGAGTCCCACTATGTTGCCCAGACTGGTCTCCAACTCCTGATCTCAGGTGATCTGCCCACCTTGGCTTCCCAAAGTGTTGTGAACCACAATACCCAGACTATTTTGATTTTTTTCATTTTATTTTATTTTGACATAGGCTCTCTCTCAATCATGGCTCACTGCAACCTCGATCTCCTGGGTTCAAGCAATCCTCCTGCCTCAACCTCCCCATTAACTGGGACTACAGAGATGCACCACCACACTTTCCTAATTTTTTAATTTTTATTTTGTAGAGCAAAGGTTTCATTGTGTTGACCAGGCTGGGTTTTGAACTCCTGGGTTCAAGATATGTTCCTGCTTTGGCATCCCAAAGTGCTGGAATTACAGGCATGAGCCACCATGCCCAGCTATTTTCATTCATTCAGTCAGTCATTCAGTCATTCATTTAGAGATGGCGTCTCACTCTGTTGCCCAGGCTGCAGTGCAGTGGTGTGATATCAGCAAGGCCTGCCCTTCTGTGCTCCCATGGAGGGCTAGAGGGGCCTGTGGTTCCAGAACATTGCATGGCCTCAGGAAAAAGGAGCCTTCCAGTTATTTGAGACTAGTGACCAAGTGGTGAAACCTCTGTCTCCCTAGAACTGTCTGAGGTCAGCAGGGGAAGGGAGACCTCCTCCCCTACCACCTCCTTAGCCTGGTGTGAGAAACCATTTTTAGAAAATGAGAGAAGGGATCCCAAGATGCCAAGGCCCAGAGAAACATCTGTTCTTCTCCCCTTAGCCCACATAGACTTAACAGGATTATCTGAGAAAGGACAGATTTTTTTCACCCCTGGCTTTCTAGAATTTCCTCTGTCTGCATTTGTGAATATACCACACATGATGGTGTCTCTGAACCTACCAGATTATGGAAACTCAATTGTCAGGGGACCAAAAACAAACAGAGTGAGTTGGGTATTGCCTCTGGCAGTGCTGAACCTTAAGACGCTTTGAATAAACATCCTCCTCCTCTCTATACCCCCCCAAAAAATGAACAAAAACAAAGTTCAGGAAATATAAAGTATAGCAGGAAAAAGTCTTAAGAGTAATTCCAATAACAATAGGAGGGTTGGCCGGGTGTGGTGGCTTACACCTATAATCCCAGCACTTTGGGAGGCCGAGGCAGGTGGATCATCTGAGGTCAGGAGTTCGAGACCAGCCTTGCCAACATGGTGAAAACCCCGTCTCTACTAAAAATACAAAAGTTAGTCAGGCACGGTGGCATGTTCTTGTAATCTCAGCTACTCGGGGAGCTGAGACAGGAGAACCTCTTGAGCCTGGGAGGCGGAGGTTGCAGTGAGCCAAGATTGTGTCACAAAAATGCTATAATGGGGCTGGCTGGACAAGATGGCGCATGCCTGTAATCTCGGCCCTTTGAGAGGCCAAGGTGGGTGGATCATCTTGAGGTCAGGAGTTTGAGAAAAGCCTGGCCAACATGGTGAAACCCCATCTCCACTAAAAATACAAAAGTTAGCCCGGGTGTGGTGATGCACGCCTGTAATCCCAGTTACTTGGGAGGCTGAGGTGGGTGAATCACTTGAACCCTGGAGGCAGAGGTTGCTGTGAGCTACTGCACTCCAGCCTGGGAGACAGAACCAGACTCTGTCTCAAAAAAAAAAAAAAAAAAAAAGCCGGGCACGGTGGCTCACGCCTGTAATCCCAGCACTTTGGGAGGCCGAGGTGGGTGGATCACGAGGTCAAGAGATCGAGACCATCCTGGTCAACATGGTGAAACCCCGTCTCTACTAAAAATACAAAAAATTAGCTGGGCATGGTGGCGCGTGCCTGTAATCCCAGCTACTCAGGAGGCTGAGGCAGGAGAATTGCCTGAACCAGGAGGCGGAGGTTGCGGTGAGCCGAGATCGCGCCATTGCACTCCAGCCTGGTTAACAAGAGTGAAACTCTGTCTCAAAAAAAAAAAAAAAAAAGACTGCTATAATTGGGTAAAATTGTAAGAGGCATACTTAAAAATAAATACCACCTAAATATGAACATAAAGAAAGCGAGTATAAAAATGTAAATATATGATATAATAAACCTAACTTTAAAAATACCATAAGGGCTATTCTGTATGATAGCATAAAAGTGGATATGGCTGGGCGTGGTGGCTCATGCCTGTAATCCCAGCAGTTTAGAAGGCTGAGGAGGTTAGATCACCTGAGGTCAGGAGTTCAAGACCAGCCTTGTCTCTACTGAAAATACAAAAATTAGCCAGGCATGGTGGCAGGCATCTGTAATCCCAGCTCCTTGGGAGGCTGAGGCAGGAGAATCACTTAAACTCAGGAGTCAGAGGTTGCAGTGAGCCGAGACCAAGCCATTGCACTCCAGCCTGGGCAACAGAGCGAGACTTCATCTCAAAAAAAAAAAAAAAAAAAAGAATTAGCCAGATGTGTTGGCGCTTGCCTGTAATCCCATCTACCCAGGAGGCTGAGGCAGGAGAATTGCTGGATCCTGGGAGGCAGAGGCTACAGTGAGCTGAGATCACACCGCTGTACTCCAACCTGGATGACAGAGTGAGATTCTGTCAAAAAAAAAAAAAAAAGTGGATACATTTGTCAAAACTCATAAAGTGTGCAACACCAATTATGAACTCTAAGGTAAATTGTGGACTTGGAGTGATAATGATGTGTCAATGTAGGTTCATTGATTGCAACAAAGTACCATTCTGGTGCTGGATGTTAATAGTGGTGAGGGCTGTGCATTTGTAAATACAGGAGGTGCATGGGAACTTTCCATACTTTCTACTCAATTTTGCTGTGAGCCTAAAACTGCCATAGAAAGTCAACTCAATTTTAAAAATATATGTATATACACATACACACATACACACACATGCACATATATATATTAAAGGTAAAGAAGTATGTTATGTATTGATAAAATGAATATATGGGCTGGGAGCATCGGCTCACACCTGTAATCCCGGCACTTTGGGAGGCCGAGGCAGGTGGATCGCCTGAGGTCAGGAGTTAGAGACAAGCCTGGCCAACATGGCAAAACCCTATCTCTACTAAAAATACAAAATCAGCCAGGCATATGTAATTCCAGCTACTTGGGAGGCTGAGGCAGGAGAATGGCTTCAATCTGGGAGACGGAGGTTGCAGTGAGCCAAGATCTTGCCCCTGGACTCCAGTCTGGGTGACTGAGAGAGACTCCATCTCAAAAAAAAAATAAAAAAAAGGCCAGGCGTGGTGCCTCACACCTGTAATCCCAGCTACTGGGGAGAGGTTGAGACAGGAGAATCACTTGAACCTGGGAGGCAGAGGTTGTGGTGAGCCAGTACCACACCATTCCATATATATGGCCCTCATCAACTTTATTTACTTTTTTATAAACAAGGTCTTCCTCTGTCACTCAGGCTGGAGTGCAGTGGTGTGATCATGGCTCACTGCAGCCTCACCCTCCTGAGCTCAATCAATCCTCCCACCTCAGCCTCCCAAGTCGCTGGGACCACAGGTATATACTATCATGGCTGGTTAATTTTTTTTCTATTTAAGATGGAGTCTTCTTCTGTCACCCAGGCCGGAGTGCAGTGTGGCCCGATCTCAGCTCACTGTAACCTCCACCTCCTGGGTTCAAGAGATTCTTTTGCCTCAGCCTCCTGAGTAGCTGAGATTACAGGCGCATGCCACCACACCCAGTTAATTTTTGGATTTTTAGTAGAGACAGGGTTTCACCATGTTGGCCAGGCTGGTCTTGAACTCCTGGTCTCAGGTGATCTGCCTGCCTCAACCTTCCAAAGTGCTGAGATTACAGCAGTGAGCTGGATGCCTGGCTATTTTTTTTTTTTTTTGGAGCAGGGGAGTAGGGGAGTCTCACTATGTTATCCAGGCTGTTCTCAAACTCCTTGGCTCAAGTGATCTATCAGCCTCCCAAAGTGCATAGCCCTCTCTCAATCATTTTAATTATTATATCCTTCAGTCTATGTTTCTCTTTCTGGGGTTATTCTGTTGGCTTTTTCTTTTCTGTTTACTCTATTTTTCACCTAGCTTGTCTTTTTTTTTTTTTTTTTTGTAGAAATGGGTGTCGTACCATGGTATCCAGGCTGATCTCAAATCTTGGGCTCAAGCAATACTCCTGCCTTGACCTCCCAAAGTGCTGAGATTACAGGTGTGAGCTACTGTGCCCAGCCATTCATGATAAACAATATGTGTCAACAAAACAGCCTGCAAATACAGAAATGTGACAGGCAGAGCTGCAGGAAAAAAACAGATCCATTAATATTAGAGTTTTCAACATATTTCTTTCAAAATAGAGCAAATAGACAAAATATGTAAAATCTGCCTGGGTACAGTGGCTCATGCCTGTAATCCTGACACTTCAGGAGGCTGGGGCAGGAGGATCTCTTGAGCCCAGGTGTTTGAGACTAGCCTAGGCAACATAGCAAGACCTTGTCTCTACTAAAAATTTAAAAATTAGCTGAGCATTATGGCATCTGCCTATAGTCCCAGCTGCTCCAGAGGCTGAGGTGGGAGGATTGCTTGAGCATAGGAAATTGAGGCTGCAGTGAGCTTTGGTCATTTTTTAGGACATAAAATTGTTCAAAATGAACAGGCCAAGGACTTCACTCAAGAAATTAGAAAAAGTTACAGAGCAAGCCTAAAGGAAAAAGAAAGGAAACCCATGTGGATTCTTACAAGGGAAAGCTAAGAGAATATTAACACGAGAATTAAAAATGTAAAAGATTTGTTGGCTGTTATTCTCTGTGGAGATGCCCTTGGTCAATTCTGTGATCTTGCAGAACGTTTTTTAAAGTATAGAAAATCACTAGACATATCTATTCAAGGGAAAATATGTATATAAACACTATTATTCAGTAGACACCATGACTCTGTTTGTGATATTAAAGATCTATTATCGAGGCTGGGCACGTTGGCTCATGCCTATAATCCCAGCACTTGGGGAGGGCAAGGCAGGTGGATCAGTTGAGCCCAGGAGTTCGAGGCCAGGCTCAAACATCCACCCGCTTCAGCCTCCCAAAGTGTTGGGACTACAGGCATGAGCCACCACACCTGGCTGAGACTGTTTCTAAAAAAAGCAAAAGAAGACCAAGCGCCGTGGCTCATGCCTGTAATCCCAGCACTTTGGGAGGCCAAGGTGGGCAGATCACTTGAGGTCAGGAGTTCAAGGTCAAGAGGTTGCAGTGAGCTGAGATCATGCCACTGCACTCCAGCCTGGGTGACAGAGTGAGACTCCATCTCAAAATAATTTAAAAAAAAAAATTGCAAAGATATGACCCCTCTGTTACCCAGGCTGGAATGCAGTGACACATTCTTGGCTCACTGCAGCCTTAACCTTCTGGGCTCAAGTGATCCTCCCGCCTCAGCCTCATCAGTTCCTAGGACCACAGGCCCGCACCACCATGCTGGGCTTCAGGGCTTTGTTTTCACTTTAAAAGAAATGTACCAAAAAAGTCTCCATTAAATATGATATTTGCTGTAGATTTTTGGTATAAAACATTTACCAAGTTAATATTCTACTCTTAGTTTTCTGAGCTTAAAAAATATAATAGGTCTGAGCTACATGGAGGCTTGCTTGAGCACAGGAGGTCGAGGCTGTAGCGAGCTGTGATCTTACCCCTGAATTCCAGCCTGGGCCATAGAGCCAGATGCTATCTCAAATAGTAATAATAATAATAGGTTGACCAGCTTGTGCAACTTAGTGAGACTCCATCTCTACCAAAAAAAAAAAAAAAAATGGCCAGGTGCGGTGGCTCATGCCTGTAATCCCAGCACTTTGGGAGGCTGAAGAGGGTGGATCACCTGAGGTCAGGAGGTCGAGATCAGCCTGGCCAACATGGTGAAACCCCATCTCCACCAAAAAATACAAAAAAAAATTAGTTGGGTGTGGTGGCAGGCACCTGTAATCTCACCTACTCAGGAGGCTGAGGCAGGAGAATTGCTTGAACCCAGGAGGTAGAGGTTGCAGTGAGCCAAGATTGTGCCACTGCACTCCAGCCTGGGCCACAAAAACGAAACTCTGTCTCAAAAAATAAATAAATAAATAAATAAATGGAAACTAAATTAGCCAGCATGGTGGGGCATGCCTGTGGTCCCGGCTATTTGGTAAACTAAGATGATAAGATGGCTTGAGCCTGGGAGGTCAAGGTTGCAGTGAACTATGATCTTGCCTCTGCATTCCAGCCTAAACAACAGAAAGAAAGAAAAATGCCACAATACCAACTCAAATCTTAATGTATTTAAGAACTAATGAAAAACATGCAGACATATACAGAGAAAACTTTAATATTACAGTGAAAGACTGGACATAGTGGTGCATACCTGTAATCCCAGCACTTTGGGAGGCAGAGGTGGGAGGACTGCTTGAGCACAGGAGAGAGAGACCTGGCTGGGAAATAATAGCAAGATCTCATATCTACAAAAAATATATAAAAAATTTTTTTGGCCGGGCGTGATGGCTTATGCCTGTAATCCCAGCACTTTGGGAGGCCGAGGCGGGTGGATCACTTGAGGTCAGGAGTTCGAAACCAGCCCATCCAGCATGGTGAAACCCCATCTCTATTTCTTTTAAAAGAATAAAAAAATTAAAAAAAAAATTTTTTTTTTAAAGCATAGTGATGAACATAGATAAACAAAGAGACTAGTCTTAGATGGAATAACCAAACATTTTATACATGTCATCACTCCCTAATATTCCATGATTTTTTTTTTATGAGACAGAGTCTCGTTCTGTCACCCAGGCTGGAGTGCAGTGGCGCAGTCTTGGCTTACTGCAACCTCCACCTCCCAGGTTCAAGTGATTCTCCTGCCTCAGCCTCCTGAATAGCTGGGATTACAGGTGCCCGCCACCACATCCGGCTAATTTTTGTATTTTTAGTAGAGATCGGGTTTCACCATGTTGGTCAGGCTGGTCTTGAACTCCTGACCTTGTGATCCACCCGCCCTGGCCTCCCAAAGTGCTGGGATTACAGGCATGGGCCACCGCACCTGGCCAATATTCCATAAATTAATTGCAGTCTCAATAACAATAATTCTAGATTAAAAGTCCACATATAAAGATCCATCTTGAAAAGCCTTAATGGGCTGGGTGTGGTGGCTCTCACCTGTAATCCCAGCACTTTGGGACAAGGCAGGTGGATCACGGGATCAGGAGTTCCAGACCAGCCTGGCCAAGATAGTGAAACCCCATTTCTACTAAAAACACAAAAATTAGCCAGGCATGGTGGCAGGTGCCTGTAATCCCAGGTACTCGGGAGGCTGAGGCAGAGTATTGTTTGAACCCAGGAAGCAGAGTTTGCAGTGAGCCGAGATTGTGCCACTGTACTCCAGCCTGGGCAACACAGCGAGACTTGATCTGAAAGAAAAGAAAAGAAAGAAAGAAAGAAAAGAAAAAGAAAGAAAGAGAAAGAAAGAGGGAGGGAGGGAGGGAGGAAGGAAAGAAGGAAGGAAAGAAAAAGAAGGAAAGAAAGAAAGAAAGAAAAGCCTGAATGAAGAGGGAGGATTGGGCTTCCTAGATATTGGGGCATACCACAAAACCATGGCAACAAAATTCATTGTGGCATTGTTCAATAACAGACGAATAGACCAATGGAATAAAATCGAAAGCTTGGAGCCAAACCCATGTAGATATGAGAACTTAATGTACAAGAAAGGCAATACAACAATCACTGGGGAAGGGATGGCTTATTTAGGAGGTGGCAAAACTGGCTCCCAATAAAACTGGTGACTGCTTAACACAACATACAATGGTAGACTCCAAATGGAATAAAGGCATAAATGTGAAAGGCAAAAGTCTCCAGTTAATGAAAGAAAATACTGTAGCACCCCGACCCCCTTATCCACAGGGGACACATGCAACATCTCCCAGTGAATGCCTGAAATTTCAGATAGTACCAAACCCTCTCTAAACTGTTTTTTTCCTTCATGTATATATCTATGATAAAGTTTAATTGATGAACTAGGTGCAGTAGGAGATTAACAATAACCAATAATCAAATGGAACAATTATAACAATGTACTGTGAGAACTAAAAATAATTTTTTTTTTTGAGATGGAGTCTCACTCTGTGGCCCATGCTGTATTGCAGTGGCGCGATCTCAGCTCACTGCAACCTCCGCCTCCCAGGTTTAAGCAATTCTCTTGCCTCAACCTCCCAAATAACTGGAACCATAGGAGCACAGCACTACAGCCAGCTACTTTTGTTTTGAGACGGAGTCACGCTCTGTTGCCCAGGCTGGAGTGCAGTGGTGCGATCTTGGCTCACTGCAACCTCCACCTCCTGGTTCAATCGATTCTCCTGTCTCTCCTATAGCTGGGACTACAAGCACGTACCACCATAGCCTGCTAGTTTTTTGTATTTTTAGTAGAGGTGGGGTTTCCCTGTGTTAGCCAGGATGGTCTCGACCTCCTGACCTTGTGATCTGCCCACCTCAGCCTCCCAAAATGCTGGGATTACAGGTGTGAGCCACCATGCCTGGCCAGTTTTTCTTTTTCTCTAACAGCCAAACAGCTACTGACCTGGAGATAAACAACCCTAAAACAATTACAGCAGACACTGACAAACTGACCCCCCGTACCACAAACTGTAACTACACCTTTAACTTGGTGAGTTCAGTGACTTTCTCCTGATGAGACCACCAACCATGGAGTGGCTCTGGCGGTTTACAGAGGCTGTGCACTTTGAGTGCCTTTGTGTCTCTGTTTTACCCTATGACATTATGACATATAGGGCCAGATTGTAATGCCTTTTTTTTTTTTTGAAACAGACTTTCGCTCTTGGAGTGCAATGGTGTGATCTCGGCTCACTGCAACCTCCATCTCCCAAGTTCAAGTGATTCTTCTCCTCAGTCTCCCTAGTAGCTGGGATTTCAGGCACGCGGGCATGCACCATCACGCCAGGCTAATTTTGTATGTTTAGTAGAGACAGAGTTTCCCCATGTTGGTCAGGCTGGTCTTTAAATCCTGAGTTCAAGTGATCTACGTGCCTTGGCCTCCCAAAGTGCTGGGATGACAGGCGTGAGCCACCGCGCCCAGCCTGTAATGCATTTAAATGTTAAGTCTCTATTCTAAAGTAAACATGAGATGTATGTAACATACATGTTTGTTTAATATACATGTATCAGAACTCCCTTCATAAATATTCATAGCTCCTTCTATAACCTGTTGAATATGTGTATGTGACCAACCTGTTCAACATAAATCCCTGTTCTACTCTCCACTCTCTCAAAGTGACTCAAAGTGCCTGCCTTTCAGTCTGTAGTGGAGGCTACACTTCACAGCCTATTAGAAAGGCCCCCTTACAGGCTGTAACCCATGTAAAAAGTAAGGCTCTACTTTCTAAATTTATAATTTGTCAGCCAGGAACAGTGGCTCACACCTGTAATCCCAACACTTTGGGAAGCCAAGGTGGGAGGATTGCTTGAGGCCAGGAGCTAAAGACCAGCTTGGGCAAAACAGGGAGACCTCGTCTCTACAAAAAATACAAAAATTAGGGGCCAGGCGTTGTGGCTTATGCCTGTAATTCCAGCACTTTGGGAGGCCAAGGCAGGTGGATCACTTGGGGTCAAGAGTTTGAGGCCAGCCTGACCAACATGGTGAAATCTCATGTCTACTAAAACTACAAAATTAGCCAAGCATGGTGGTGCATGCCTGTAAACCCAGATACTTGAGAGGCTGAGGCAGGAGAATCACTTGAATGTGAGAGGTGGAGGTTGCAGTGAGCTGAGATGAGATTATGCCATTGCACTCCAGCGTGGGCAACAAGAGTGAAACTCCATCTCAAAAAAATATATATAGGCCAGGCACAGTGGCTTATGCCTATAATCCCAGCAATTTGGGAGGCCAAGGTGGGTGGATCTTGAGGTCAGGTGTTGGAGACCAGCCTAGCGAACATAGTGAAACCCCGTCTCTACTAAAAATATAAAAAATTAGCTGAGCATGGTTGCGGGTACCTGTAGTCCCAGCTACCTGGGAGGCTGAGGCAGGAAAATTGCTTGAACCTGGGAGGCGGAGATTGCAGTGAGCTGAGATCACACCACTGCACTCTATCCCGGGTGACAGTGTGAGACTCCATCTCAAAAAAATAAAAATAAATAAAAATAAATACACACACACACACACACACGTATATGAAAATTAGCCAGGTGTGGTGATATACTCCTATAGTCCTAGCTGCTCGGAGGCTGAGGCAGGGTCACTTGAGGCTAGGAATTTAAGGCTGCAGTGAGCTATAATTGTGCTACTGCACTCCAGCTTGGGCGGCAGGGTGATACCCTGTCTCAAAAAATATATATATATTATTTTAATTTGTAATATACTTAATTACATTTCCAAGGGTACACATATGTTAAATGATTGTCTTTGAGGGAATGGGGGGAAGGTGATGGAAATGGTGGGAGCAGAAAGAACAAGGGAGCGAGAAGGGAGAGTGGGAGAGGAGGTCAGGCCTCAGGGGCACTGCAAGACTAGCCAGGCAAGATATTAAGCAGGGCTGCGTGATGCAATCTGACTTAGATTTCTCAAAAATCTCTCTGTATGTTGCATCAGGAATAGACTGTGGCAGGCCAGGGTGGAAGCACAGAGACCTGTTTAGAGGCTATTCACAGTAAACCTGGGAAGTAGGTTTACTGTGCTGATGGTAGCACAGACAAAAGTGATATGAGTGGGGCTGGAAAGAAGAGTCTAGATTCTGGATATCTTTGAAGGCAGAGTTAATAAGATTTCCTAAATGAAGAAGTCATGGAGAGGGTAAAAAATATATACAAAGGAATCAGGTCGAGCATGATGGCTCATGCTTGTAATCCCAGCACTTTGGGAGGCCAAGCCGGGCGAATCACCTGAGGTCAGGAGTTCGAGACCAGCCTGGCCAATATGCTGAACCCTCGTCTCTACTAGAAACACAAAAATTAGCCAGATGTGGTGGCAGGCACCTGTAATCCCAGCTACTTACTTGGGAGGCTGAGACAGGAGAATTTTTTGAACTCGGGAGACGGAAGTTGCAGTGAGCCAAGATCACACTACTCCACTCCAGTCTGGGTGACAGAGTGAGACTTGATCTCAAAAAATAAAAATAGCCGGGCACAGTGGCTCATGCCTGTAATCCCAGCTCTTAGGGAGGCAGAGGTGGAGGATAGTTTGAGCCCAGGAGTTAGAGACCTGCCTGGGCCATATAGTGAGACTCTGTTCTCCACAAAAAGAAAAAAAAAGACAACATAAAACAAAAATAAAAATAGGCCAGGCGTGGTGGCTCATGCCTATAATCCAAGCACTTTGGGAGGCAGAGGCAGGCGGATTGCCTGAGGTCGGGAGCTCCAGACCAGGCTGACCAACATGGAGAAACCGTGTCTCTACTAAAAATACAAAATTAGCCGGGCATGGTGGCGCATGCCTGCAATCCTAGCTACTCAGGAGGCTGAGGCAGGAGAATTGCTTGAACCTGGGAAGTGGAGGTTGTGATGAGCTGAGATTGCGCCACTGCACTCCAGCCTGGGGAACAAGAGCGAAACTCCATCTCAAAAAATATATATATATCTATATACATTCCTTACCTTAGCAGACCACTCCTACTGCCTACCCCCATCAACCTTGGTGTGCCCTAAGATGCTTAAGGATTTGAGGACTAAAGTACTAGAGAATTGTGCTGAATTTGGTTGGGAAAGGCCATGATCAGAGCAGGTTTTAGGGGAGGGGAGGGGTACAGGTGAGATTGGGAGTTCAGTTCTGAACATTTTAAATTTGAGATAGCTATTAAACATTCAAGCAGTTGAAACAGTGTTGCTGGGTAGAATAAGTACGTCTGGAGTTTAGGGAAAAGATCTGAGCTAGAAACAGACAGTTGGAAGTTGCTGGCATACAAATGGTTTGGTTTTTTGGTTGGTTGGTTGTTTTTGAGACAGGGTCTTAACTCTGTCACCCAGGCTGGAGTGCAGCGGCGTGATCTCGCCTCAGTGCAACCTCTGCCTCCTGGATTCAAGCAATCCTCCCACCTCAGCCTACTGAGTAGCTGGGACCACAGGCACATGCCACCACACTCAGTCCTGTAATCCCAGCTGCTCTGGAGACTGAGGCAGGATAATCACTTGAACCTGGGAGAAGGAGGTTGTAGTGAGCCAAGATTGCACCATTGCACTCCAGCCTGGGCAGCAAGCGCCAAACAAAAAAGATAAGAAGGAAAAAAGAAAGAAAGAAAGAAAGAAAAAGAGAGAGAGAAAAGAAGGGAGGCAGGGAGGGAAGGAAGAAAAGAGAGCGAGTGAGAAGTGAGAGTGGAGGGAGGGAGGGAAGGAAGGAACGAACGAACGAACGAACTGGTCTGATGCAGTGGCTCATACCTATAATCCTAGCACTTCGGTAGGCTGAGGTGGGGAAGGAGTTTGAGACCAACCTGGGCGATATAGTGAGATGTCCTCTCTTCAAAAAAAAAAATTTTAATTGGTCTGGCATGGTGGCTCATGCCTGTATTCCCAGGACTTTGTGGGGCCAACACAGGAGGATCACTTGAGCCCGGGAGTTTGAAACTAGCCTGGGCAACATGACAAAAGCTCACTTTTACTTACTTACTTGTTATTTATTTATTTATTTTTGACGGAGTCCCGCTCTGGAGGGCAGTGGCACGATCTCGGCTCACTGCAACCTTCACCTCCCAGGTTCAAACGATTCTCCTGCCTCAGCCTCCCAAATAGCTGGGATTACAGGCACTTGCCACCACGCCTGGGTAATTTTTTGTATTTTTAGTAGAGAAGGGGTTTCACCATCTTGGCAAGGATGGTCTCGATCTCTTGACCTCGTGATCTGCCTGCCTTGGCCTCCCAAAGTGCTGGGATTACAGGCATGCACCACTGCACCCAGCCAAAAGCTCGCTTTTATTAAAAAAAAAAAAAATTAGCTAAGTGTGGTGGTGCACGCCTGTAGTCCCAGCTACTCAGGAGGCTGAGGTGGGAGGATCACTTGAGCCCAGGAGGTAGAGGCTGCAGTGAGCCGAAATTGCATCATTGTACTCTAGCCTGGGTGATAGAGTGAGACCTTGTCTCAAAAAAAAAAAAAAAAAAAAAAAAAGAGAGAGAGAGAAAGAAAAGCCCAGATCTGCTGGTTCCTATGTTTGCCACATCATAGGAAGATTCTGCTTGAGAGCTAAGCTAACCCAGAGGGAAACAAAGCTGAGACATGGTGACAGGAGGTGACCTAATGACACTGGGGTAGGGATCTAGCCATGCCCAAAAACTAATTCTATCACCTGAGTCAATAGATTATTTTGTTTTTCTTTTGCTTACGCCAATTTTAGTTGCGTTTCTGTCATTTATAGCTGACCACAGGTAACAATCATAGCTCACTGTGGCCTCAAACTCCTGGGCTCAAGGCATCCTCCTGCCTCAGCATCCCCAGTAGCTGAGACTACAGGCATGTATCATCACACCTGGCTAGTCTGGATCTTTTTTTTTTTTTTCAGGTGGAGTCCTACACTGTCATCCAGGCTGGAGTACAATGGCGTGTGATCTCGCCTTCCGCCTCCCGGGTTCAAGCAATTCTCCTGCCTCAGCCTCCCGACTACCTGGGATTACAGTCGCCTGCCACCACGCCTGGATAATTTCTTGTCTTTTTAGTAGAGACAGGGTTTCACTATGTTGGCCAGGCTGGCCTGGAACTCCTGACCTTGTGATCCATCCGCCTTGGCCTCCCAAAGTGCTGGGATTACAGGTGCTAGCCACCGTGCCTGGTCTTTTTTGTTGTTGTATTGAGATGGAGTCTTGCTCTGTTGCCCAGGCTGGAGTGCAGTGGCACAATCTCAGCTCACTGCAACCTCTACCCCCAGGGTTTAAATGATTATCCTACCTCAGCCTCTCAAGTAGCTGGCATTATAGGCAGGACTATAGGTGTAGCCAGGACTACAGGTGGGCACCACCATACCCAGCTAATTTTTGTATTTTCAGTTAAGATTGGATTTGATCAAGTTGTCTCGAACTCCTGACCTCAGGTGATCCAACCGCCTTGGCCCTCCAAAGTGCTCGGATTACAGACATGAGCCACTGCACCTGGCTGTCAAACCTACTGTTAATCCCCATGTCTGTGAGTGGCACCAGCATTCACCCAGTTGCTGAGAAAATCATATTCGACTTCTCTGTCTCACCCAGCGATCCCAGAAATCTCAGGTATTATATTTCCTTTACCTACATGCCTTCCTCCAAGTCACCACTGTGTGTAGTGAGGATTAAATGAGCTGATCTATATATACAAAGCATTTAGAATAGGGGTTGAAACACGTAAGTTTACCTTTCTATGTCTTCCATTAGACCAGGGGCCGGAGCTATGAGTGGTCCATCTTTAAATCTCTGGTATGCTTATTGAATGAATGAATGAATAACGAGATGGTAGCAGAAGAGAGACTAGAGAAGCTATTCAAAGATACATTGCCATGGTGTTGAGGAAGATAGGAAAAAGATCAAATAAAAAAAAAAGCTTTGAGGAAAGGAATAGGTGAAACAAGATGGTACCACATTTCAGGAAGCCAAGGAAGGATGAACTTGGGAAAAAACAAGATTGCCAATAGAGTTCTGTACTTCAGGAGGCCAGAGAAAATGAGAGTAGAAAGAAGCCACCCTGTAGAATGATTGGGGCACCACTTGCAGGGAGTCATTTCAGGCTCTCCCTGTAGCCCACACCTCTTTCTCCATCCCCTCCTAGAAGCAGTGGTCATGGGATAAGGATATAATAATAAAATAAAATGGATAAAATAATAAAAATTTTAAAAGATCAGGCATAGTGGGTCACATCTGTAATCCCAGCACTTTGGGAGGCCAAGGCAAACAGATCACTTGAGGTCAAGAGTTCTAGACCAGTTTGGCCAACATAATGAAACCTCATCTCTAGTAAAAATACAAAAATTAGCCAGGCATGGCAGCAGGCACCTGTAATCCCAGCTACTCAGGAGGTTAAGGCAGGATAATTCCTTCAACCTGGGAGGTGGAAGTTGAAGTGAGCCAAGATCGCACTATTGCACTCCAGCCTGGGTGACAGAGTGAGACTCTGTCTCAAAATATAAATAAATAAATAAGTCATTAAAAAAAAAAAGAACCTACAAAATGAGAATTACACAGATATAAGTTAAAAATTACTATGCGGGCCGGGCGCGGTGGCTCACGCCTGTAATCCCAGAACTCTGGGAGGCCGAGGCGGGTGGATCACGAGGTCAAGAGATCAAGACCATCCTGGTCAACATGGTGAAACCCCGTCTCTACTAAAAATACAAAAAATTAGCTGGGCATAGTGACGCGTGCCTGTAATCACAGCTACTCAGGAGGATGAGGCAGGAGAATTGCCTGAACCCAGGAGGCGGAGGTTGCGGTGAGTCAAGATCACACCATTGCACTCCAGCCTGGGTAATGAGCGAAACTCTGTCTCAAAAAAAAAAAAAAAAAAAATTACTATGTAAGAATCTGCTAATTGTATCAAATCAAGTGTTTATTATTATAGAAACTTTATGGCTGGCGAGGTGGCTCATGCCTGTAATCCCAGCACTTTGGGAGGCCAAGGCAGGTGGATCACCTGAGGCCAGAAGTTCAAAACCAGCCTGGCTAACATGGCAAAACCCAGTCTCTACTAAAAATACAAAAATTAGCTGGGTGTGGTGGCACACACCTGTAATCCCAGCTACTTGGGAGGCTGAGGCAGGAGAATCACTTGAACCCGGGAGGCGGAGGTTGCAGTGAGCTGACATTGTGCCACTGTACTCCATCCAGCCTTGGTAATAGAGAGAGACTCCGTCTCAAAAAAAAAGAAAAAAAAGAAAAAAGAAATGTTATTACTACAAATGGAAAGTACTGCTGAAGTTTATTAGCATATAACATTAACATTATTTTTTTATTATGTTAAAATACATGGGCTGGGCATGGTGGCTCATACCTGTAAGCTAAGCACTTTGGGAGGCCAAGGTTGAGCAGATCACATGATGCCAGGAATTCAAGACTAGCCTGACCAATATGGTGAAACCCTGTCTCTACTAAAATTATAAAAATTAGCTGAGTGTGGTGGTGTATGCCTGTAATCCCAGCTACTTGGGAGGCTGAGGCATGAGAATCGCTTGAACCTGGAAGTCAGAGGGTACAGTGAGCTGAGACTGTGTCACTGCACTCCAGCCTGGGCAACAGAGCAAGACTCTGTCTCAAAAAATAAATAAATAAGCAAAATAAAATAAAAGAGCTGGGCATGGTGGCTCATCCTTGTAATCCCACCACTTTGGGAGGCTGAGGTGGGAAGACTGCTTGAGCCCAGGAGTTTCAAATCAGCCTGGGTGACATAACAAGACCCCATCTGTAAAAAAAAAAAAAAAATTAGCCAGGCATGGTGGCTCACACTTGCTTGGTGCCGGTTGGTTTGTCTGTTTGCTTGTTTGATTGATTGTTTTGAGATGGAGTCTGGCTCTGTTACCCAGGCTGGAGTGCAGTGGCACAGTCCTGGCTCACTGCAACCTCTGCCTCCTGGGTTTAAGCGATTATCCTGCCTCAGCTTCCTGAGTATCTGGGACTACAGGCGTGTGCTACTATGCCCAGCTAATTTTTCTGTATTTCTGGTAGAGATGGGGTTTTGCCACGTTGGCCAGGCTGGTATTGAATTCTTGACTTCACGTGAGCTGCCTGCCTTGGCCTCCCAAAGTGCTGAGCTTACAGGGGTCAGTCACCACACCCAGTCGTTGGTGCTACTTGTGAGGCTGAGAAGGGAGGATCGTTTGAGCCTAGGATGTCAAGCAAGACTGTATAGCTGTAGCTTTGGTCACATCACTACACTCCAGTGTGGGTGACACTGTCTCTAAAAAGCAAAAGCAAAACAGAACATAAAATAAAATTGATGGTGGGAGGTCAAGGCCAGCTGATCACCTGAGGTTGGGAGTTCAAGACCAGCCTGACCAACATGGAGAAACCCTACTAAAAAAAAATTCAAAATTAGCCGGGCGCAGTGGTGTATGCCTGTAATCCCAGCTACTTGGGAGGCTGAGGCAGGAGAATTGCTTGAACCTAGGAGGCAGAGGTTGTAGTGAGCCAAGATCACGCCATTGCAGCCTGGGCAGCAAGAGCAAAACTCTGTCTCAAAAAACAAAATAAAATAAAATAAAATAAAAATAAAAATTGATGACATTAACCATTGCTAAGTGTACAGTTTAGTTACACTGAATACATTTATAGTGTTCAACCATTACCACCATACATTTTATTATTTTCTTCTCATAAAACTGAAACACTATGCCAGTTAAACAATTATTCCTCATTTACCCCTCCCTCCAGTCCCTGGCAACCACCATTCTACTTTCTGTCTCTATGATTTTGACCGCTATAAGTATCTTTTTTTTTTTTTTTTTGAGATGGAGTCTCACTCCCGTTGTGCAGGCTGGAGTGCAGTGGCGTGATCTCGACTCACTGCAACCTCCACCTCCCGGGTTCAAGTGATTCTCCTTCCTCAGCCTCCCGAGTAGTTGGAATTACAGGCATATGCCACCACACCCGGCTAATTTTTGTATTTTTAGTAGAGTTAGGGTTTCCCCATGTTGGCCAGGCTAGTCTCGAACTCCTGACCTCAGGTGATCCACCCGCCTCAGCCTCCCAAAGTGCTAGGATTACAGGCATGAGCCACCGTGCCCAGCCTACTATAAGTATCTTCTATAAGTAGAGTCATATAGTATTTGTCATTTTGCGATTGGCTTATTTCATTTAGCATAATGTCCTAAAGTTTCATCCGTGTTGTAGCATTCTACAAAATCTCTCTCCTTTTTAAGCCTGAATCTTAGTAGTTCATTGTATGTATCTCCCACATTTTGCTTGTCCATTCATCTCTAGATAGACACTTGGATTGTTTCCACATGTTAGCTATTTCAAATAATGCTACTATGAACACGGGAATACAAATATATGTTGGAGACTCTGCTTTCAATTCTTTTTTGTTTTTTGAGACGGAGTTTCCCTCTTGTTACCCAGGCTGGAGTGCAATGGCGAGATCTCGGCTCACCGAAACCTCCGCCTCCCGGGTTCAGGCAATTCTCCTGCCTCAGTCTCCTGAGTAGCTGTGATTACAGGCACGCACACCGTGCCCAGCTAATTTTTTGTATTTTTAGCAGAGACAGGGTTTCACCATGTTGACCAGGATGGTCTCGATCTCTTGACCTCGTGATCCACCCGCCTCGGCCTCCCAAAGTGCTGGGATTACAGGCGTGAGCCACCGTGCCCGGCCCCTCTGCTTTCAATTCTTCTGGGTATATACCTAGAAGTGGAATTGCTGAATCATAGTTAAACTTCTATTTTTAATTTTTTTGAGGAACCATCATAGTGTTTTCCACAGCAGCTTCACTATTTTACATTTTCACCAAAAGTGCACAAAGGTTCCAATTTCGCCACATCCTCACCAACACTTACTTTCTGTTTTTTGAAAGTAGCCTAGCCATCCTAACGGGTGTGAGGACATTGATATTATTTTAGAATGTTGTAAATAATAAAATCCTAAATCATGCAATAATTTCTTTCCAGGAATCAGAAAAAAAAACTTTTTAATTGTTTTCCATTTAAAACATTTTAATTTAATTTTTTTTTTTTTGAAACAGTCTTGCCGTGTCACCAGGCTGGAGTGCAGTGGTGCAATCATCACTCATTGCAGCCTTGAATTCCTGGGCTCAAGCAATTCTCTAGCCTCAGCACCCTGCATAGCAAGGACTACAAGCACACGCCACCATACTTAGCTAATTTAAATTTGTTTTCTTTTGTAGAAGTGAGGTCTTGCCGTGTTACCCAGGCTAGTCTTCAGCTCCTGGCCTCAAGCGATCCTCCCTCCTTTGGTCTTCCAAAGTGCTGGGATTATGGGCATGAGCTACAGTGTCCAGCCAAAAAAAAATTTTTTTAATCATGAGATCCAGAAAAAAAAAAAAGTTAAAATTTTATTGGCCTGGCACAGTGACTCACACCTGTAATCCTAGCACTTTGAGAGGCCGAGGCAGGAGAATTGCTGAAGGCCAGGAGTTTGAGACCAGCTTCAAGCTTGGGCAACATAGCAAGACTCCATCTCTACTATTTTAAAAAGAGGACCAGGAGCAGTGGCTCATGCCTGTAATCCCAGCACTTTGGGAGACTAAGGTGGACAGATTGCTTGAGTCCAGGGGTTTGAGGCCAGCTTGGGTAACATGGCGAAACCCCATCTCTATCAAAGAAAAAGAGAGAGAGAGAAAAAAAATTAGCAGGGTGTTGGGTGTTCGTCTCTGGCCCCATCTACTCAGAAGAAATATATATATATATATATATATATATATTTTTTTTTTTTTTTTTTGAGATGGAGTCTCGTTCCATCGCCAGACTGGAGTACAGTGGGTCCGTGATCTCGGCTCACTGCAACCTCCACCACCCGGGTTCAAGCGATTCTGCCTCAGCCTCCCAAGTAGCAGGGATTACAGGCCCGCGCCACAGTGCCCAGCTAATTTTTATATTTTTAGCAGAGAAGGGATTTCACCACGTTGGCCAGGATGGTCTTGATCTCCTGACCTTGTTATCTGCTTGCCTTGGCCTCCCAAAGTGCTAGGATTATAGGCGTGAGCCACCGCGCCCAACCCAGAAATTTCTTTTAAAAAAGAATTTTATTCATTTAAAATATATGCATACAGTTGCTTACTATAATCTAGGCACTGCCTGAAGCATTTGTTTCCACCAGCCATACTAAATGACTCATCTGCATCACCAGATTTCAGGAGAAATTAGATGCACTGCCAGAAGAAAAGGAAATACTTTAGATACTAGTTTTAGCAAAACATGGCATTAATACATTGCAGATAGAGCAGGATGTGAATTTACCTTCAACTTCCCAACTGATGGATTTTGAGAAAGACTAGAAAAAAATACTGACAAAGAATCCATTAAA
Organism: Aotus nancymaae; assembly: GCF_030222135.1. NCBI lineage: Eukaryota > Metazoa > Chordata > Mammalia > Primates > Aotidae > Aotus > Aotus nancymaae. The sequence goes on from NW_026988467.1 coordinate 27,638,703, forward strand.
CCAAATTACTTTTTGCCTTTACATGTACTTGACCACGTCATTTTCCATCTTAAACAGCAACTGTAGTTAAACAGGCTGGGCTCAGTGGCTCACGCTTATAATCCCAGCCCTTTGGGAGGCTGAGGAGGGCAGATCACAAGGTCAGGAGATCGAGACCATCCTAGCTAACACAGTGAAACCACATCTCTACTAAAAATATAAAAAATTAGCTGGGCATGCTGGCGGGTGCCTGTAATCCCAGCTACTCAGGAGGCTGAGGCAGGAGAATAGCTTGAACCCAAGAGGCAGAGGTCACAGTGAACCGAGATCATGCCACTGCACTCCAGCCTGGGTGACAGAGCGAGATTCCATCTCGAAAAAAAAAAATTTTTTTTTTGTAGATATGGGGTCTTGCCATATTGGCCAGGCTGCTCTCAAAATCCTGATTGCCTAGGATGCCAAAAATCTTGTGATTTTCTAGAATCTAATATGAGAACCATTGAATAATTACAACATATTTGGCAACAATGAAAATTTTCCATTATCTTATATTCAATATTTGATTTGTTTAATTTATACAGAGTGATTTAATGCTTGTCATAATTGTAATTCATTTTGTTTGCTTTTTTTCAGATGGAGTCTCGCTCTGTCACGTCAGACTGAAGTGCAGTGGCTCGATCTTGGCTCACTGCAACCTCTGCCTCCCAGGTTCAAGCAGTTCCCTGCCTCAGCCTCCCGAGTAGCTGGGATTGCAGGTGCCTGCCACCACGCCCCGCTAATTTCTGTGTTTTTAGTAGAGACGGGGTTTCATCATCTTGGCCAGGCTGGTCTTTAACTCCTGACCTCATGATCCACCCGCCTCTGCCTCCCAAAGTGCTAGGATTACAGGCGTGAGCCACCACGGCTGGCCCATAATTGTTATTCTTTTTAAAAAAAAATTTTGTAGAAATAGGATCTTACTATGTTGCTGAGGCTGGTCTGGAACTCCTGGCCTCAAGTGATCCTCCTGCCTCAGCCTTCCAAAATGTTGGGATTATAGATGTGAGCCAGTTCTATGCCCAGGTATGCCCAGTCCTATAATTGTTATTCCTGATAAATAATAAACTAACTTATATAATGTCTTACTGGAGGATGGGGCAACTTTCTGTAATTCTCTAAAACAGGAATCAGCAAGTACAGGCCACAGGCTAAATTCTCAACTTGCTTCCTGTTTTCTTTTCTTTCTTTCCTTCTCTTTCTTTCTTTCTTTTTCTTCTTCTTCTTTTTTGGATAGGCTTTATTTATTTATTTATTTTCATTTTTTGAAATGGAGTCTCACTCTGTCGCTCAGGTTGGAGTGCAGTGGCATGATCTCGGGTCACTGCAATCTCTGCCTCCTGGGTTCAAGCGATTCTCTTGCCTCAGCCTCATGACTGACTTGGATTACAGGCGTCTGCCACCACACCCTGCTAATTTTTTTTTTTTTTTTTTGGCATGATCTTGGTTCACTGCAACCTCCACCTCCTGGGTTCAAGCAATTCTTCCACCTCAGCCTCCCCAGTAGCTGGAATTATAGGCACCTGTCATCATGCCAAGCTAATTTTTGTATTTTTGTAGAGACAGGGTTTCACCATGTTGGCCAGGCTACTCTTGAACTCCTGACCTCAAGTGATCCACCCACCTTGGCCTCCCAAAGTGCTGGGATTACAGGCATGAGCCACTGCGCCCAGCCTATTTATTTATTTTTTGAGACGGAGTTTCACTCTTCTTGCCCAGGCTAGAGTGCAATGGTGCAATCTTGGCTCACTGCAACCTCTGCCTCCCGGGTTCAAGCAATTCTCCTGCCTTAGCCTCCTGAGTAGCTGGGATTACAGGCATATGCCTGGCTAATTTTGTATTTTTTTGAGTAGAGACCAGGTTTCACTATGTTGGCCATGTTGGTCTCACACTCCTGACCTCCGGTGATCTGCTCACCTTGACCTCCCAAAGTGCTGGGATTACAGGCATGAACCACTGCACGTGGCTGACAGGCTTTGTTTTTTAAGAGCAGTTTAGGGTTTATGGCAAAATTGAGCAGAAGATACCATCTGTGTACTTCCTACCCCTACACATGAATAGCCTCCTCTGTTTTCAATATATCCCCCATCACAGTGATACATTTGTGACAATTGATGACTCTACATTGATGCTTCATTACCACCTGACTCCCTGTTTTTGTGGACCTGTGCAAGCCAAGAATGATTGTGACATTTTTAAAGGTGGGGAAAAAAACTTTTAAGAGTATTATTTCTTGACGTCTATCTATAGATAATATAAAATTCAAATTTCAGTGTCCATAAATAAAGTTTTATTAGAATGCAGTCAGACCCAGTTGATTAAGTAGTGCCTGTGGCTCCTTTTGTGCCCCATAGCTGAGTTGAGTAGGTACCATCATGAGCATATGGTCTACAAAGCTTAAAATATGTACTAACTGGCCGGGCACAGTGGTTCACGGCTGTATTCCCAGCACTTTGGGAGGCCGAGGTGGGCAGATCATGATGTCAGGAGTTCAAGACCAGCCTGACCAATATGGTGAAACCCCGTCTCTACCAAAAATACAAAAATTAGCCAGGCATGGTGGTATGTACCTGTAGTCCCAGCTACTCAGGAGGCCGAGGCAGGAGAATTGCTTGAACCTGGGAGGCGCAGAGGTTGCAGTCAGCCAAGATTGCGCCATTGCACTCTAGCCTGGGTGACAGAGCGAGATTCTGTCTCAAAATAGAATAAAATAAAATAAGTATTATCTGTTCCTTTACATACACAAAATTGCCATCCCCCACTCTGAAGACAAACTATGAGCTAGTGCAGCCCGAAGAGATTCGAACTGAGGCAAAATTCCCTCCAGACCAAACACTGATAACTGCCAACTGAGTGTCTCACCCTGATGGCACAAAGATATCTTAAACTTGGCAGGGATCATATCCTTCCCCATACCTGGTTCTTCTGCGCCACCCTCCCCCATCAAACCAGTTGCTTAAGCCAGAGCTTTTTGGTGAGTTTTTGTGATTCCTCCCCACTTGAACCTCCTTCCCTGCTCCTCCGTCCCATTAATCATCGCGTTTGTATCTTCCAAATCCATCTCCTTCTCCACATACTTCCAACTAGCCCCATGGCTGAAGTTTTCAGTATTTCCCGAAGGAGACTGAAGCAGTGTCCTCTGTGGGCTGGGTCTACAGGTGTGCGCCACCACACCTGGCTGATTTTTTGTATTTTTACTAGAGATAAGGTTTCACCATGTTGGCTAGCCTGGTCTCAAGCTTCTGGCCTCAAGTGGTCCGCCTACTTCGGACCCAAAGTGCTGGGATCACAGGTGTGAGCCATAGTGCCCAGCTTTTTTTTTTTTTTGACAGTCTTTGCTTTGTCACCCAGGCTCTATACCAGGAGTACAGAGGCATGATCACAGCTTACCGCAGCCTCAAACTCCTGGGCTTAAGCAATCTTCCCAGCTCAGCCTTCCAAGTAGCTGGGACTACAGGTGTGCACCACCACACCTGGCTAATTTTTTCTATTATGTGCAGAGACAATGTCTTGCCATGTTGCCCAGACTGGTCTCAAACTCCTGGGCTTAAGCAATCTACCTGCCTCAGACTCCCAAAGTGCTAGGATTACAGGGATGAACTGCTGTGCCCAGCCTGGCCCCGACTCTTAGACCCTCTATTCATCCTCTACCACACAGCTAGAGTGACCTTCTTGGCATCTGTCCTCATCATTCCTCTCTTTCCCTGCCTTCGGTGGTAAAGAATTAGACCACCATGTTTGTCTGTCCATTATGTCTTCCAGTGACCCATCATCTTTCCTCTAGCTCTGCTCCTTTTTCTGTGATATGATGGAGTTGACAATCCCAACATTTAGCCTGCTGTCCAGCCCTAGGTGAGCACGTGGCCACCCTGGACCAATCAGTTCCTTTCTCCTGGGAATTTTCATCTTGAGTGAAGATGCACAAGGTAGAAATGCTGATATCAGTTGGTACAGGTGGACACGGACACAGTGTCTGGACACGGTGGCTCATGCCTATTACAGGAATCCTAGCACTTCGAGAGGCTGAGGTGGGCCGACTGCATGAGCCCAGGAGTTTGAGACCAGTCTAGGCAACGGGGTGAAATCCTGTCTCTACAAAAAATACAAAAATTATCCGGGTGTGGTGGCGTATGCCTGCAGTCCCTGCTACTCAGGAGGCTGAGGAGGGAGGATCACTTGAGCCCAGAAGATGGAGGTTACAGTGAGCCAAGATTGTGCCATTGTACTCCAGCCTGGGTGACAGAGCAAGACCCTGTCTAAAAACCACCACAACAAAAAATTGACACAGAAGGCTGCTCCATAGGGTAGGGTTTTGGAGTGTGGAAGTCACATTGCTTACATTCAAATTTTGGTTCACCCACTCACTAAACTAGGTGACTCTTGGCAAGTCCCAGAACTGGTCCATGCCTCAGTATCCTACCTGTGCAATGGCGATCACAGAAACAAATCACACTTACTGAGGCCTCACCATCTGAGTGAGTGTGAAGTGCTGAGGACAGTTCTTGGTACACAGTGGGAGCCTAGTAAAGGAAGCTGTCCTTATAACTTGAGAGTCAGTGTACAAATCCCTGTAGCTGGGATCCTGGATCTGTTTCTCCTTTTTCTTCTTCCCCAGTCCTAGTTCCTCCCTCCTCCTCCTTCATCTTCTTGTTTAAATAGAGACAAGGAGGGTCTCACTATGTTGCCCCAGCTGCTCTGGCACTCCTGGGTTCAAGCAATCCTCCCATCTGAGTCTTCCAGAGTGCCGGGATCACAGACGTGAGCCACTGCACCCAGCCATTCATTCTTCTTAGATTTCTTCAGTTTTCCTTAAAGCATCTTCTTAGGCCGGGCGCGGTGGCTCAAGCCTGTAATCCCAGCACTTTGGGAGGCCGAGGCGGGTGGATCACTAGGTCAAGAGATCGAGACCATCCTGGTCAACATGGTGAAACCCCGTCTCTACTAATACAAAAAATTAGCTGGGCATGGTGGCGTGTGCCTGTAATCCCAGCTACTCAGGAGGCTGAGGCAGGAGAATTGCCTGAACCCGGGAGGTGGAGGTTGCGGTGAGCCGAGATCGCGCCATTGCACTCCAGCCTGGGTAACAAGCGAAACTCCATCTCAAAAAAAAAAAAAAAAAAAAAAAAAGCATCTTCTTAACTTTCTTAAAATAGTTTGAGTGGGGTTTTTGTTTGCTGACAAAAATTGGCCAGGCACAGTGGTTCATGATGGAAATGTCAGCACTTTAGAGGCCAAGATGAGAGGATCGCTTGAGTTCAGGAGTTCAAGACCAGCCTGGGCAACATGGCAAAACCCCGTTTCTACAAAAATAATTTTAAAAATTGGCTCACACCTGTAATCCCAGCACTTTTGGAGGCCGAGGCAGGTGGATCACTTGAGGTCAGGAGTTCAAGACCAGCCTGGCCAACACAGTGAAATCCCATCTCTACTAAAAATACAAAAATTAGCCAGGTGTGGTGGCATGCACCTGTTGTCCCAGCTACTCAGGAGGCTGAGGCAGGCAATTCGCTTGAACCAGGGAGGCAGAGGTTGCAGTGAGCTGAGATTTCACCACTGCACTCCAGCCTGGGTGACAGAGTGAGACTCCATCTAAAAACAAAAAACAAAAACAAATTAGCCAGACATGGTGGCACATACCTGTAGTCCCAGCTACTCAAGAGGCTGAGGTGGGAGGATCATCTCAACCTGGGAGGTCCAGGCTGCAGTGAGCCGTGATGGCACCACTGCACCACAGCCTGAGTGACAGAGACCCTGCCTCAAACAAACAAACAAACAAAGTATTATTAGAGTCCATTGTTTTGGACTTAACTCCTGCACTGGTCCCAGGAGATTAGACCAAATCAAAATGGAGTCACCCATGCTAAGTGCCATATAATCAAACTGAAACTTTAAGGAAGCAGATAGATCCCCAAATAGACAAGTTTTTCCTGAAAACAAGAAATTTCAGTCTACCAGGGTCATCATAATAAGAAAGTCCCATCTGCTTTAACCTGTACAAAAAAAAAAAAAAAAAAATTAACCTGAAGTTTTTCTTTAATTGTGACAAAAGAAAAATGTCAAAAAAGCATTTTTTTGTATTATTCTCTTTCCTTGTTCCCACCTTACAAAACCTGCTGTTCTGCTATTGCCTGGCATTCTATTTTGTAGAATAAAGCCAATTAGATCTCTAAGTACATATATTTGTCCTAGAGACAGGGTCTCCCTCTATGCTCCAGGCTAGAATGCAGTGATTATGGCTCACTGCAACCTCAAACTCTTAGACGCAAATGAGCATCCTTGCCTAAGCCTCCAGAACAGCTGGCACTACAGACGTGTGCTACCATGCCCAGCTAATTTCCTTATTTTTATTTTTTGTAGAAACAAAAGTCTTGCTATGTTGCTCAGGCTGGTCTCAAACTGCTGGCCTCAAGCAATCCTCTATCCTTGGCCTCCAAAAGTGCTGGAATTATAGGCTTGAGCCACTGTGGCAGGCCTAGAACTAATTTGTTGTCATTTTGTCTCTTGACAGAACCAAAAGAACCCCAGCAAACATTCCCTCTATGACTCACCATTGTTCTGGGGACACAGGTCAGAAAGTATAGCAAGGCCACAGGGACCTCAGTTAGTGCCCTGGCCGTACCAACTTCCCGGCCTCATCTCTCCTCACCACCTCCTCTCCAGCTTCTTGTATGTCCCTGAATGGTTGTATTTTTTTTTTTTTTTTTGAGTCAGAGTCCCTCTCTGTCACCCAGGCTGGAGAGCAGTGGCAGAATCTTAGTTCACTGCAACCTTAAACTCCCACCTTGATCCTCCTGCCTCAGTCTCCCACGTAGCTGACACCACAGGCACGCACCATAGTGCCCAGCCAATTTTTTAAATTTTTTGTAGAGACTGGATCTCACATTGTTGCCCAGGCTGGTCTTGAACTCCAAGGCTTAAGTGATCCCCCATCTTGGCCTCACAAAATGCTAGGATTATAGGAGAGAGCCACTGCACACGGCTGTGTGTCCCTGAATTTGCCAACCTCTCCCTTTGAGTCTCAGGGCCCAGATTCTTGGCTCTCTAATCAGGAATGTCCTCTTCCCAGTCCTGCACCCCTGCCCTTCCCATTCTGGTAAACAGAAATAGGTCATGTTCTACTGAGACGCCTCTGGAGAGCAGCAGGGCCTGCCCCACTCCTGTCCTCCCCACTGGTTTAGCTGAAGGGATCCATGATAACCTCCAAGGGTCAAGATTTTCTCACAATTTACTCTCCATAGCCTGCATTAAGAACAAAGGTAGAGTTTTGTTTTGCATTTTCTGAATAAAAATGCTGTTATAATATGTAATATTCTTTTACAAACGGCCCACACTTGTGGGGGATGCCGCTACATGCTTTTCCTTCTCTCCCCTTTCCCTCCTCCCTTCCCCTGCATTCCTTGGGCACATTTATTGTATCTTATTTCCCCAGGTCAGAAGCAGGCTGTCGGAGGGCCCAGTTGGCAACCTCCCCACCTGAGAGGCCCCAGAGCCTGCCCAGGGTGGGGAGCAGTTAATGTTTAATGAGTGAATGAATGAATACATTTTAAAAGGTAAAGGCCAGGTGCAGTGGCTCATGGCTGTAATCCCAGCACTTTGGGAGGCCGAAGTGGGCGGTCATGAGGTTAAGAGATCGAGACCATTCTGACCAACACGGTGAAACCCAGTCTCTACTAAAAATAAAAAAATTAGCCGGGGATGGTGGCAGGCACCTGTAATCTCAGCTACTCGGGAGGCTGAGACAGGATAATAGCTTGAACCCAGGAGGCGGAGGTTGCAGTGAGCTGAGATTGCATCACTGCACTCCAGCCTGGGCAACAGAGTGAGACTCTGTCTCAACAACAACAAAAAAGAAGTATGAAGTCCAGACGTGGTGACTCACACCTGTAATTCCAACACTTCAGGAGGCAAGGTGAGCAGATCACTTGAGCCTAGGAGTTTGAGACCAGTCTGGGCAACATAGGGAGACCCCTGAATCTGAATCTACAGATAATTTTTTTAAGACATCCATACATATTCTGCTTATGTAGATAATTTTTAAAAGTTAGCCAGATGTGGCCGGGCATGGCGGCTCATGCCTGTACTCCCAGCACTTTGGGAGGCCAAAGTGGGTGGATCACGAGTTCAAGAGGTTGAGACCATCCTGGTCAACATGGTGAAATCCCATCCCTACTAAAAATATAAAAATTAGCTGGGCATGGTGGCGTGTGCCTGTAATCCCAGCTACTCAGGAGGCTGAGGCAGGAGATTTGCTTGAACCTGGAACTTGGAGGTTGCAAGAAATTTCAGTCTACCAGGGTCATCATAGTAAGTCCCATCTGCTTTAACCTGTACAAAAAAAAATTAACCTGAAGTTTTTCTTTAATTGTGACAAAAGAAAAATGTCAAAAAAGCATTTTTTGTATTATTCTCTTTCCTTGTTCCCACCTTACAAAACCTACTGTTCTGCTATTGCCTCGCATTCTATTTTGTAGAATAAAGCCAATTAGATCTCTAAGTACATATATTTTTCCTAGAGACAGGGTCTCCCTCTATGCCCCAGGCTAGAATGCAGTGATTATGGCTCACTGCAACCTCAAACTCCTAGAATCAAATGAGCGTCCTTGCCTAAGCCTCCAAAACAGCTGGTACTACAGACATGTGCAGTGAGCTGAGATCGGGCCACTGCACTCCAGCCTGGCAACAGAGCAAGTCCCCATCTCAAAAAAAAAAAAAAGCCAGATGTAGTGGCACATGCCTGTAGTGCCAGCTACTTGAGAGGCTAAGGCAGGAGGATTGCTTGAGGCTGGGACATTGAGGCTGCAGTGAGCCATGATCATGCCACTATACTCCAGCCTGGGTGACCAGAGCAAGACCCTGTCTTGGAAAATAAAGGAAAAAGATAAAAAGTATGAAGGAAATCAGGGAATTATGCTCTGTCTCCTGGGGACTTTTCTGCTGAATCAAGGTGGCCTCTCTGGACAATAGGATGAAGTCCTACTCTCTGGTCAACTCACTGTTTACGGAGTCCATTCCCACAGCAGCTGAGGGACAAGTTCACTATCCCTGCCCAGTCTGCACCAGCCACCCCCTGGGTTAAACCTCTCAGGTCTTCCCCCTTGACTACACCCTCCAAATCCCAGAGTAGGTAGAGACTGAAGATGTGAGGTGACAGATGGGGTCTCTTCTCCAGCCAGAGTGGTGCAGAAAGCCCCAACCTCACAGATGTCCTGAAACCCAAAGAGAAGACATAAATTGTCAGGAAAGGAGGCCTGGCGAGGTGACTCATGCCTGTAATCCCGGCACTTTGGGAAGCTGAGGCAGGTGGATCACGAGATCAAGAAATTAAGACCATCCTGGCCAACATGGTGAAACCCCGTCTCTACTAAAAATACAGAAATTAGCTGGGTGTGGTAGCATGCACCTGTAGTCTCAGCCACTCAGGAGGCTGAGGCAGGAGAATCACTTGAACCCGGGAGGCGGAGATTGCAGTGAGCTGAGATCACACCACTGCACTCCAGCCTGATGACAGAGTGAGACTTTGTCTTAAAAAAAATTGTTCAGCAAAGGTTAGCTAGCTCCTGGGGTCATAAGTAACCTCATTTTGTGTTCCCAAATGTGTTGTCTGGAGCATGCATACGTGCAAAATCAGAATAAATATTGCCTTCCAAGTTGTCTTTGTGTGTGTGTGTTGGTTTTTGTGGTTGATTAGTCTTTCTTTTCAGTTGGGTAGAAGCCAGGCTCCTTTCTCCCAACACACGCACAGACTCAGCACATACAGAAACCCCAGGAATTAAATCACTCTCCAAAATGATAAGTAGGAAGAAGGCGGTTAGGTGGAGAGTGGAGGAAGGGGGAGGGAGGAAGCCTCTTCCCCTGCCCTGGGGAGGAGCCCTGGTCCAGAAGAGGTCAGGGTATGCAAAGGCCTCTGGGTAGGAATAGGAACAGGGCCATTGGCAAGTACCCTCTGCTCTGTCACTCCCAGGGCTGGCTCCACCCTCAGGCCTGGGAGCTCACCCTCTGCCAGTGAGGGGCTTCAGGAGTCGGGAGCGTGCATATGAGAATGTGAGACCCTCTTTGTTTCACATTCCCTCTTAGACCTCAATTTTCTTTTTTTTTCTTTCAGACAGTGTTTTGCTCTTGTTGCCCAGGCTGGAGTGCAGTGGCGAGATCTCACCTCACTGCAACCTCTGCCTCCCAGGTTCAAGCAATTCTCCTGCCTCAGCTGCCTGAGTAGCTGGGATTACAGGCGCCCATCACCATGCCTGGCTAATTTTTTTAAAATATATATTTTTAGTAGAGTCGGGGTTTCATCATGCTGGCCAGACTGGTCTTGAATTCCTGACCTCAGGTGATCCACCCACCTTGGCCTCCCAAAGTACAGGGATTTCAGGCATGAGCCACTGTGCCCAGCGGACCTCAGTTTTCTTAAAAAGAAATGATTCTAAAATTAGCTGGGCGTGGTGGTGGGTGCCTGTAGTCCCAAATGTGTTACTACTTAGTGGGCTGAGGTGGGGAAATTGCTTGAGCCTGGGAAGTCCAGGCTGCAGTGAATTGAGATCAGACCACTGCACTCCAGCTAGGGAGACAGAGAACCTGTCTCAAAAAAAAAAAGAAAAAAAAGAAATAAAGAAATAATTTTTGTCCTTTTTCCATAAGCATCTTTTAAAACTTTTTCCTGGAGGGGAGTGGTGGCTCACGCCTGTAATCCCAGCACTTTGGGAGGCCAAGGCGGGTGGATCTCACCTGAGGTCAGGTGTTTGAGACCAGCCTAGCCAACATGGTGAAACCCATCTCTACTAAAAATACAAAAATTAGGCGGGCATCCTGGCAGGCGCCTGTAACCCCATCTCTACTAAAAATTAAAAAATTATCCAGGCATGGTGGCGCGCACCTGTAGTCCCAGCTACTCAGGAGGTTGAGGCAGAAGAATCGCTTGAACTCGGGAGATGGAGGTTGCAATGAGCTCAGATAGGGCCACTGCACTTCAGCCTGGGCGACAGAGCAAGACTCTGTCTCAAAAAAAAAAAAAAAAAAAAAAAGGCAAGAGTTTGAGACCAGCCTGGCCAAGGTGATGAAACCCCATTTCTACTAAAAATACAAAAACTAGTGTGTGCCTGTAGTCCCAGCTACTCCGGAGACTGAGGCAGGACAATTGCTTGAACCCGGAAGGCGGAGGTTGCAGTGAGCCGAAATCACGCAACAGAGTGAGACCCTGTAAGGAAAACAGAGAAACAACAGACACACACACACACACACACACACACACACAAACACACACACTTTAAAAAAAGCAAGTGATCTGCACAGCAGCTTTCTCAACAGAGCCCCCTTCCCCTTCATCTGCCTGACCACCCCCGACAGAGTCCCGGGTGCGGGCGGGAGGGTCTGGGACCGGCTGTGGCGTCTGTGCAGGCTTGCCTCCACTGGCCTGAATCTCAGCAGGAAGAAGCGGCTCTTCCCTCAGGCCAAGCAGGAAATGATTCTCCCACAAAACACATGACCCTGAGACCTTCCCCGGGAGTTGCACACATTCGTTTTAAAACCAGCATAGCAATTCTGAGGGTTTTAGAGTGGGAAGGGTTTGCTCCTAGTTCTCCTAAGGCTGTCTACTGTTTAATTACGAAAACCACTGCTGTGCTCACAGCTGAAGAAACACAGGAAGGATCAAGAAGTGAACTGCCCCCAGCTCTACCTCCCTATACTGCCTCAGATCCCAGGGACAGGCTGGCCCCCAGACAGGGCTGTCTAGAAGGACTGAGCAGGCACTGATTGCTCATGCTCAGGAACCAGGCCAGTGAATGAGGGCTGAATCTAGGCTGGATCACCTCCATGTCCTCATCTGTAAAATCATGCCAGGCACGTTGCATGCTTGGTACATATTCATTCATTGCATCTGGGCCACAACCCTATGAAGGAGGTGTTATTATCATCTTTGTTTTACCAAGAAACCTAAAGCATAGAGAGGGTAAGAACATTACTGGGCCCGGTGCCATGGCTCATGCCTGTAATCCCAGCACTTTGGGAGGCAGAGGCTGGAGGATCGCTTGAGCCCAGGAGTTTGAGATCAGCTTGGAACATAGTGACTAAGGTCACATAGCTCGTGTATGTATAGCTGAAATTTGAAACCAGGCAACCGGGCACCACTAGGCTCTACTGCCTCTATGAGGAGCGCACGCTTACCTGTACCTGTCTCAGAGAATCTCTTTGAATTAAAGGAGATAATGCATGTAAAGTGCTCTGAACAGAGCCTGGGACTTAGCACTCCCAGTAAACACGAGTCCAACATCATCATCATCAACTGTCTTATCTATTCAGAATTCTTTACTACTATTATTATTAAAGGGTCTCACTGTGTCACTCAAGCTGGAGTTCAGTGGCATGTTCATAGCTGACTGCAGCCTCAAACTCCTAGGCACAAGTGATCCTCCCACCCCGCCTCCCAAAGTGCTAGGATTACACCACACCTGGCCCCATTAGAATTCTGAAGCAATCGCATTCCTGGTCCTGGCTGCACGAACATGGCGGAAACATTATATGCTTAAAAAAACTTGTACTGGATTAAAAAATAAAAGAAGAAGAAGAAAAGAAGAGGAAAACAAAATTAGACTCTGGTGATTTAGGAAATCTGCTGAGTTTTTCTCCTTGGTTTTTATGTTTTATTTTGTCTTTCTTATTTTTATTTATTTATTTTTAGACAGAGTTTCCCTCTGTTGCCCAAGCTGGAGTGCAGTGGCGTGATCTCTGCTCACTGCAAGCTCTGCCTCCCACGTCAAGTGATTCTCCTGCCTCAGCCTCCTGAGTAGATGGAACTACAGGCGCGTGCCACCATGCCTGGCTAATTTTTGTATTTTTAGTAGAGATGGGGTTTTGCCATTTTGGCTAGGCTGGTCTTGAACTCCTGACCTCAGGTGATCCGCCTGCCTCAGACTCCCAAACTGCTGGAATTATATGCGTAAACTACCACACCTAGACTTCTTCCTTATTTTTAATCTTACAATTCTAGTATGTGCTCAGTATAAATAGTTCAAAAAAAAAAAAAGCCGAAAAAGTAGCTAGACAGGGTGGTATGCACCTGTAATCCCAGACTACTCCAGAGTCTGAAGTGGGAGGATCGCTTGAGGCCAGTCACTGAGTTCAGCTTAGGGACAGAGAAAGACCCAGTCTCTGGCAAGAAAGAAAAAAAAAAAAGGTCAAAGATGGAAGTTCCCTCTCGCCCCACATCTGTTGTTGCACAACTTGCTTTTTTTGAGACAGAGTCTTGCTCTTGTCGCCCAGGCGGGAGTGCAGTGGTGCATCTCGGCTCACTGCAACCTCCGTCTCCCGGGTTTAAGCAATTCTCCTTCCTCAGCTTCCCAAGTAGCTGGGATTACAGGTGCCTGCCACCACGCCTGGCTAATTTTTGTATTTTTAGTAGAGATGGGGCTTCCCCATGTTGGCCAGGCTGGTCTCGAACTTCTGACCTCAGGTGATCCATTCCCCCTAGGCCTCCCAAATTGTTGGAATTACAGGCGTGAGCCACCACACCCAGCCTGGTACAATTTTTTTAAGCCTATAAGGGTTCCACCATGTTTGTGTAGCCACGGCCAGGAGTGTGGCTGCTTCAGAATTCTGACTGGGACAAGTGTGGTGTAATCCTAGCACTTTGGGAGGCTGGGCTGGGAAGATCACTTAAGGCCAGGAGTTTGAGGCTGCAGTGAGCTATGAACATGTCGCTGCCCTCTAGCCTTGGCAATAGCCTGAGATTGTGTCTCAAAAAAACAAAAAACAAAAAACGAAAACCTAACCTTTGTTCTGAGATCCTGCTTCTTTCAGTGTTTCCATCACACATCTTTTTTTTTGTTTTTTTTTTTTTCAGTTTTTTGAGACAGGGTCTCACTTTGTTGCCCAGACTGGAGTGCTGTGGTGTGACCACAGTTCACCGTAGCCTGGACCTCCCGGGTAAGTGATCCTCCTACCTCAGACCCACAGATAGCTGGGACCACGGGCAGGAGTCACCACACCTGACTAATTTTTGTATTTTGTGTAGAGGTGAGGTTTTGCCATGTTGCCCAGGCTGGTCTTCAACTCCTCAGCTCAAGCAGTCCGCCTGCCTCGGTGCCCTAAAGTGCTGGGATTACAGGCCTGAGCCACCCTGGTCAGCCTCTTCCATTACACTTAATGGGGAATTAGAGGCTCACACTCCAGGCCTGGCCTGCCACCTGCACACAGCCTGCTGTTCCTACCATAGCATACAGAAGATTCTTTCCACCCCACCCGGTGAATCGCACTGTGAGCTTCTTCAGGATTCTGATCCCACATAGCAGTTCCTGTAGCCAAGGCCTGGTAGCCAATAGATGTTCCATAAATGGTGAATAGAAGCATACATGGGCTGGGCACGGTGGCTCACGCCTATAATCCCAGCACTTTGGGAGGCCGAGGTAGGTGGATCACCTGAGGTCAGGAGTTAGAGATCAGCCTGGCCAACATGGCAAAACTCCATCTCTACTAAAAATACAAAAAATTAGCTGGGCGTGGTGGCAGGCACCTGTTATCCCAGCTAATCAGGAGGCTGAGGCAAGAGAATCACTTGAACCTGGGAGGTGGAGGTTGCAGTGAGCCAAGATCATGTGGCTACACTCTAGCCTGGGCAACAAGAGTAAAACTCTGTCTAAAAAAAAAAAAAAGAGAGAGAGAAACATACATGAACAGGCTAGGCAAGGTGGCTCACACCTGTAATCCCAGAATTTTGGGATTATAGGTGGGTGGACCACTTGAGGCCAGGAGTTTGAGACCAGCCTGACCAACATGGCAAAATCTTGTATCTACTAAAAAAACAAAAAAAAAAAAAAAGAAAGAAAGAAAGGAAAAAAGAGCGGCCAGGCGCAGTGGCTCATGCCTGTAATCCCAACACTTTGGGAGGCCAAGGCAGGCGGATCACCTGAAGTCAAGAGTTCGAGACCAGCCTGGCCTACATGGTAAAACCCTGTCTCTACTAAAAATACAAAAAGAACTAGCTGGGCGGGGCATGGCAGTGGGTATCTGTAATCCCAGCTACTCAGGAGGCTGAGGCAGAAGAATAGTTGTTTGAACTCTGGAGGCGGAGGTTGTAGCAAGCTGAGATCTCACCACTGCACTCCAGCCTTTATGACAGAGCAAGACTCTGTCTCAGAAAAAAAGAAAGAAAGAAAGAAAAGAAGAAAACATATACAAACAAGTGAATTGAGTGCTCACTACATGCACTTGGCATTTGTATATTATGTCTATGCACATTCTTCTTTTTTTTTTTTTTTTTTTTAGACAGAGTCTCGCTCTGTCTCCCAGGTTGGAGTGCAATGGCTTGATCTCACTGCAACCTCTGCCTCCTGGGTTCAAGTGATTCTCCTGCCTCAACCTCCCAAGTAGTTGGGCTTACAGGCACCCGCCACCACACTCTGCTGATTTTTGTATTTTTAGTAGAAACTAGGTTTTGCCACGTTGGCCTGGCTGGTCTCGAACTCCTGACTTCAAGTAATCTGCCCACCTCGGCCTCCGAAAGTGCTAAGATTACAGGCGAGAGCCACTGCATGTGGCCCCTCTATGCATATTTTTCTAATTACAAAATAATACATGATTACTATATAAAATAGTTATGATTATAGAAGTTATGAAACATGAGTTTCCCCCACAGTCCTGCTTGGCAATAACCACTAAAAGCAATTTGATATACAAATGTTATTCTAAATTCTTACAAAAGCTGTGCAATATATGTTGTATTATCCCCATCTTCCAGTTGAGAAAAGAGACCCAGAGAGGTGAAGCGACTAGATTGGGGTCACGGAGCTGGTAAGTGATTGAATCAGGACTGGCAGGGGCAGCAGTTTGGCTCCAGAGACTATGTTCCTTTTTGTATTTTTTTGTAGAGACAGAGTTTTGTCATGTTGCAAAAGCTGGTCTCAAACTCCTGGGCTCAAGCCATCCTCCCACCTTGGCCTCCCAAAGTGCTGAAATTACAGGCATGAGCCACCACCCCTGGCTGGACTTGCCATTTTCGGTATTCCAGGGATTCTAAGATTCTGGGATTTGGTGCCTAACCTAGGATCACATTTCTCTCTGTCTTGTCTGGCAGGGCCAGCTCCTGGCTATTGTATTCATCAGCAGAGGGACTTCATAGACTTAGACTGAACCAATGTAGATCTGGACTGGGTCTGAGGAGCAGGGGGAGGGTGGAGTGGTGGGATGTACCCTAGACAAGCCTCAGAAGACCAGAGCCCCAGTCCTGACTCTGCCACCCACTTGCTGTGTGACAGCCTTGAGCAAGTCACTTCACCTCAGGAGTCTCCACCTTATGTTTGTAATATGGAGATAATAAAATCTGTCTGACCGGGCGCAGTGGCTCAAGCCTGTAATCCCAGCACTTTGGGAGGCCAAGGTGGGCAGATCACAAGGTCAGGAGATTGAGACCATCCTGGCCAACATGGTGAAACCCCATTTCTACTAAAAGTACAAAAATTAGCTGGGTGTGGTGTCACGTGCCTTTAATCCCAGCTTCCTGGGAGGCTGAGGCACAAGAGTCGCTTGAACCCAGGAGGCAAAGGTTGCAGTGAACTGAGATGGCACCATTGAACTCCAGCCTGGTGACAGAGCAAACTCTGTCTCAAAAATAATTAATTAATTAAAATAAAATCTGTCTTCACTGAGTCACAGGGTTATTGAGAAGGGATGGGCGTGAAACTGGAAATGTTGGCTACCTTCTGCTCTTAAAACCCCTTGTTGTTATTTTGGGCTGGATGGAAAAAAAAAAAAAAAAAAAGGCCCCTTGTGCAGGGGATTGCTTGAGCCCAGGAGTTTGAGACCAGACTGGAGAACATAGTGAGACCATGTCTCTACTAAATTTTTTTAAAAAATTAGCCAGGCACAAAGGCACATGCTTGCAATCCCTGCTACTTAGGAGCTCAGGTGGGAGGATAGCTTGAACCTGGAGGTGAAGGCTGCGGTGAGCCGTGCACACACCACTGTACTCCAGCCTGGGTGACAGAAGACCTTGTCTAAAAAAAAAAATAGCCCCTTCTGCTTTCCCTTCTCTTTGTACTTATCATTCTGTTGTATTGGAAATATCTTGTTGCCAGTTTGGTGCCCTTGGAAAAGGAAAGGGAAGCAATCTATGTAAAGAAATGGATACTTAAAATGGTGACTAAGGAAAACAAACAAAAGAAATATACACAAATGCCAAGTCCTGCATTTACATGAGGTCTGTTTCACAGCAAAATAGTTAAGCTTGCAAACCATAAACTTCCGGGATCAGACATTTGGGCTGAATTTTATTTGGTTATTATAATAGCATTTCTCACTATTTATCAAACTCTGCTGTCATTTCTTTTTTTTTTTCTTTTTAACAGTCCAGAGGCCTTTTATTTTTTTAACACCTACTATGCCATGAATTAATAAGGAATAGGTTCCAGCAGCTCAGGCTCCTTCCCACTGGTTCTCAAAAAGTGCAATTCTCTGGGTGGAACAGGCTGGCGCTTCAGTTGAACCCAGGTAACTTTCTCTTTGGCTTCTTTTTTTTGGACACGAAGTTTTGCTCTTGTTGCCCAGGCTGGAGTGCAATAGCACGATCTCGGCTCACGGCAACCTCTGCCTCCTGGGTTCAAGCCATTCTCCTGCTTCAGCCTCCTGAGCAGCCGGGATTACAGGCGCCCACCACCACGTCCAGCTAATTTTTGTATTTTTAGTAGAGATGGGGTTTCACCATGTTGGTCAGGCTGGCCTTTAAATCCTGAGTTCAAGTGATCTACGTGCCTCGGCCTCCCAAAGTGCTGGGGTTACAGGCATGAGTCACCATGCCCAGCCAGCAGTTACTCAATTCTAATGATGTAGTGTGGAAGCAGCCATAGACCATATAGAATGAATGAGGTGTGACTGTTTCAATAAAACCTTATATACAAAATCAGAAAGAGTGGATTTCCCCATAGGCCATAGTTTGCTGATCCTTGCTTTAGACTGTTGTAATATGTCAAACTGGACACATCTTTAATATCTGAAAGGGACTGGGAAGTTATGGAATCTGACCTAGATGTCATTAAAGACTCTATTACCTGGGGTAAAGGGAAAAAACGGAAGAAATATTTAATTACCATGTTTATTTCACCAGCAATAACAGTGAAATGGAATAAGTGCTGTGATAACTTATTCTAACTCAGGGCGGGGAGGGAAAGATGAGGGGAGAGGAGAGTGATGAGGAGGCCGTGGTCTGAAGGGTGAATGGGAGCTGGTGGGGGAACAGGAGAGTGTTCAGGTAAAGAAAACTGGTGGCAAGAACAGTATTACTATGTTGAAAGGAACTGAGAAAACATCAGTGTTGCTGGAGCCCACAGTGGGCAAGGTGGGTTCAGAGCTGCAGGAGCCAGGCGATAAGTCTCTTGTAAACCAAGTTAAGGAATTTTTACTTTGATTTTTATTCTGAGGGCAACCGAAAGCTATGAAAGGGCCAGGCACAGTGGCTCACGCCTCTAATCCTAACACTTTGAGAGGCCAAGGTGGGCAGATCACTTGAGATCAGAAGTTCGAGGCCGGCCTGGCCAATGTGGCGAAACTCCATATCCTGTAGTCCCAGCTACTCAGGAGGCTGAGGCAAGGAGAATCACTTGAACCCAGGAGGCGGAGGTTGCAGTGAGCCGAGGCGCCACTGCACTCCAGCCTGGGAGACAGAATGAGACTCTGTCAAAGGAAAGAAGAAAGAAAGAAAGAAAGAAAGGAAGGAAGGAAGGAAGGAAGGAAGGAAGGAGGAGAGAGAGAGGGGAGGGAGGGAGGGAAGGAAGGAATGGAGAGAGAGAAAGAAAGAGAAAGAAAGAAAGAGAGTTTTGTGCCCACAGGAATAAAAAATAAAAATTAAAATAAAAAAAAAGAAAGAAAGAGAAAGAAAGCTCTGAAAGGACGTGGGGTTTTAAGAGCTGTGTTTCAAAAGCAGGGCTCTAGCTAGGCAGACACACTCATCTATAAAATGGAAATAATATCTACCTCCTGGTGTTGCTGTGGCAATGAAATAAAATTGTGTTTATGAACCACTGAACACAATGCCTCATAGTAAATACCCAGTAAAATTGTCATCAGAAGTAGTAGTAAGAAAAGTGACCCATAAATCAGATTTTGATTAGACACCTAAGGGAGTAAATCAGAATTAAGAACTGTGGCTGGGGATGGTAGCTCATACCTGTAATCCCAGCACCTTGGGAGGTCAAGGCAAGTGGATCGCTTGAGGCCAAAAGTTCGAGACCAGACTTAAGCCCAGAGTTCGAGACCAGCCTGGGCAACATGGTGGAAACCCCATCTCTAAAAAAATATTAGCCAAGTGTGGTTGCGTACTCCTGTGGTCCCAACTACTCAGGAGGCTGAGGTGGGAGGATGGCTTGAACCTGGGAGGCAGAGTTTGCAGTGAGCCAAGATTGTGCCACTGCAAGCAAGCAAGCAAAAAAGAAAGAAAATAAAGAAAGAAGTGGCACGATGGGATCTGTCTCAATGAAATGATATACCTACACCTAAAAAAAGCAGAGGAGGCAATTCATTCAGCAGTGAACTAGAGGTGTTTTTGTTTTGTTTTGTTTTGTTTTTTTAAACAGAGTTTGGCTTTTGTCACTTAGGCTGGAGTGCAGTGGCATGATCTTGGCTCACTGCAACCTCTGCCTCCCGGGTTCAAGCGATTCTCCTGCCTCAGCCTCCCAAGTCGCTGGGATTACAGGTATGCGCCACCATGCCTGGCTAATTTTTTCTTTCTTTTTTTTTTTTTTTTTTTTTTTTTAGTAGAGATGGGGTTTCACCATGTTGGTCAGGCTGGTCTCGAACTCCTAACCTCAGGTGATCCACCTACCCCAGCCTCCCAAAGTGCTGGGATTACAGGTGTAAGCCAGCTCGCCCGGCCGAACTAGAGGTTTTAACAAATGTCAAGGTGGTGAAAACTGAGTGGAGACGAGTTAATAATGAACCATACTGCACTTTGGGAGGCCGAGACGGGTGGATCACGAGGTCAAGAGATTGAGACCATCCTGGTCAACATGGTGAAACCCCGTCTCTACTAAAAATACAAAAATTAGCTGGGCATGGTGGCGTGCACCTGTAGTCCCAGCTACTCGGGAGGCTGAGGCAGGAGAATTGCTTGAACCCAGGAGGCGGAGGTTGCGGTGAGCCGAGATCACGCCATTGCACTCCAGCCTGTCTCAAAAAAAAAAATAAATAAAATAATGAACCATACTGGAGAAAGCAGCAAATTAGAAAATGTGGGGGCGGGAGGAGGTTGGAAAAGAGAGAGTCTCCTTTACTGGTAGAATTCTAGAGAAGTTTCTGAGTGGGAAATGAGAATTGAGATAAAGAGTTGAAGTAATGACTGGGTGCCTGTAATCCCAGCACTTTGGGAGGCTGAGGCAGGTGGATCAAAAGGTCAGGAGATCAAGACCACCCTGGCCAATATGGGGAAACCCCATCTCTACTAAAGTACAAACAAATTAGCCAGGCGTGGTGGCGCACTCCTGTCATCCCAGCTACTCGAGAGGCTGAGGCAGGGAAATCGCTTGAACCTGGGAGGCGGAGGTTGCAGTGAGCCAAGATGTTGCCACTGCACTCCAGCCTGGCTACAGAGCAAGACTCATTTCAAAAAAAGAAAAGAAAAAAGAAAGGAGCTGAAGTAATAAATGGGCTGTAAATCTAACTGAATGCTCCGCTCAAACATCCCTCCACCACACAGGACAGCAATGGGAGGGTTATTTTCTAAAGAAATGGACCTTGCCAGTCAGTGGGGGATGGGGATGGGGATGGGGATGGGGAGGAAAACTGAACAAACTCTGAAGATTAGGAAGACAATTGAAGCAGGAGCTCCCGTCCCAAATAAATTCCTCCTTTAGAGGTCCCCTTTCACCATCATGGCCCCTCCCACTCCTCCACAAATGAAGCCTTCAGTCAGAAATCTAGCAAGCGCACACAAATCCCAGAGAGTTTACATTGACTTTCTTTTTTTTTTTTTTTTCCCGAGACGGAGTCTCGCTCTTTTGCCCAGGCTGGAATAGGAATACAGTGGTGTGATCTCGGCTCACTGCAACCTCCGCCTCCCAGGTTCAAGCAATTCTCCTGCCTCAGCCTCCCCAGTAGCTGGGGTTACAGGTGCCCACCACCACGCCCAGCTAATTTTTGTATTTTTAGTAGAGACAGGGTTTCACCACATTGGCCAGGCTGGTCTCGAACTCTCAACCTTGAATGATCCACCCGCCTCAGCTCCCAAAGTGCTGGGATTAATAATAGCCCAGCTAGCTCAATCGGTAGAGCATGAGACTCTTAATCCAAAGTGCTGGGATTACAGGTGTCAGCCTTCGGGCCTGGCTGCATTCACTCTTTCTTTTTCTTTTTTTTTAAAGACGGGGTTTCACCATGTTGGTCAGGCTGGTCTTGAACTCCCGACCTCAGGTGATCTGCCCGCCTTGGCCTCCAAAGTGCTTGGATTACAGGCGTGAGCCACCACGCCCGGCTTACTCTTTCTTAAAAATGTACATCAGCCAGGTGCTGTGGCTCAAGTCTCTAATCCTAGCAGTTTGGGAGGCCGAGGCGGGTGGATCACCTGAGATCAGGAGTTCAAGACCAGCCTGGCTAACATGGTGAAACCCCCACCTCTACTAAAACTACAAAAATTAGCCAGGCATGGTGGCATGCTCCTGTAGTCCCAGCTACTCAGGGGGCTGAGGAGGGGAATCACTTGAACCCAGGAGGCAGAGATTGCAGTAAGCTGAGATCGTGCCACTGCACTCCAGCCTGGCGACAGACATAGCGAGACTCCATCTCAAAAAAAAAAAGGGGGACCCGGCTCAGTGGCTCACACCTGTTAGCCCAGCACTTTGGGAGGCCAAGGCAGGTGGATCACAAGATCAAGACCATCCTGGCTAAGACGGTGAAACCCTGTCTCTACTAAAAGTAGAAAAAATTAGCCAGGCATGGTGGCACATGCCTGTAGTCCCAGCTACTTGGGAGACTGAGGCAGAAGAATCGTTTGAAGCCAGGAGGCAGAGGTTGCAGTGAGCCGAGGTCATGCCACTGTACTCCAGCCTGGGTGACAGAGCGAGACTGTGTCTCAAAAGAAAAAAAAAAAGACCAGCTTGGTAAACATGGTGAGGCCTTGTCTCTACAAAAAATACACAAATTAGCCAGAGGGCCGGGCACAGTGGCTCACACCTGTAATCCCAGCACTTTGTGAGGCCAAGTCGGGCAGATCACCTGAGGTCAGGATTTCAAAACCAACCAGCCTGGCCAACATGGTGAATTTTAATCCCTACTAAAAATACAAAAAATTAGCCAGCCATGGTGGTGCTTGCCTGTAGTCCCAACTACTTGGGAGGTTGAGAGAGGAGAATTGCTTGAACCTGGGAGACTGAGGTTGCAGTGAGCCAAGATTCATGCTACTACACTCCAGCTTGAGTGACAGAGCAAAATCCAGTCTCAAAAAAGAGTGTGGTGGCACATACCTGTAGTCTCAGCTACTAGGGAGGCTGACATAGGAGGATTGCTTGAGCCCCGGAAGTGGAGGTTGCAGTGATCAGAGATCCCACCACTGCACTGAGCAACAAAGTGAGATCCTGTCTCAAAAAAAAAAAAAAAGAATGCAAATTGCCTTCCTCTTCAGCAACACCAGTTGGGAGAGGCAGTTTCTGTCAGTGTGCAAAGGATACTTTCTCTCTCTCTCACACACACACACACACACAGAGAGAGAGAGAGAGAGAGAGAGCCGGGCGTGGTGGCTCACGCCTGTAATCCAAGCACTTTGGAGGCCAAGGCGGGCAGATCACCTGAGGTCAGGAGTTCAAGACCAGCCTGACCAACATGGTGAAACCCTGTCTTTAAAAAAAAATAATAAATTTTTAAAAATAATTAAAAAAGAGAGAGAGAGAGATTGGGAGCAAAGTAGCCCTGGAGAGCTCAGCCGCTAAGTGACTTTCTGTGTTCTTCTAGGCTGAGAAACAACCAGCAACTTTTAAATAACAACTTCTCTTGTCAAACCAAAAATTAAGATTTGTCTCTCTGGGCAGCTTTTTACATTATTAATGGCTAAGAGACTATTAAAACTTGCCTGGTCCTGCCCTTCTCTGACTCCACCCCACAGCCTGGAAGAAGCAGAAAGCCCGGGTCAGACACGCTATCAAGACTCTAACTCCATGTGCCTCGGCTGTCCTTTTTATTGCAGAAAACCAACCTGAATAAACTCCAGAGTAGGAGCACCATGCTCATAGTTGCATGCTCAGTGGGCTCCCAAACTCAGATCAGACCCTAGGCTCCTGTGCCGTTGTACTCAACCACGTAGGAAGGCTTATCAGATTTCGGATGATTCTGCTCAGAAAACCGTAGTCAGCATGGTGCATAACCCCAGTGGCGTGCTGGTACGTGTTTAACAACCGGCTTTCTGGGGTGCAAAGGCAGCTCTTGTTTGTAGCATGTGCCAATTTCCTCAGTGTGAAGTCTTTCACTGTGGCTGATTTCAAGCTATCAACTTGACAACCTGAAAATTAAGCAGTCAGCGCTCCGGAGCTGAGGTGCGCAGACTCCAGCACGTTACAGTCAACTCAAAGCCATTCCCAAGAGCGTACAAACCCAGAGTTCTGACACCTTCTAGGTCAAATCTTGCCTCTGTCTCACCTCCACAGAATCCTGGTATTTCAAAGACTGTCACTCGTAAGGGTTTTTGTTGAGGCAATGTGGGCAGGGTGGGACAGGAACTGGGGAGTTGCACAGGCTTGGTTCCCAGTGATAGCCCCACCACATGAGACCCATGCTGCCTAGCTAAGCAGCTCCACCTTTCTGGGTCTCAGCTGCCTCATCTGTAAAACTGGGATAATAATACCTGAGAAGGTTATTGTGAGAAATAAGTGAGATAATAGTCACAAAGTACTTGACAGTCAATATGGCTTCCTTCTTTGTATTACCATGAACAATTGCTTACGATATAGCACAATGATTAAAAATCATAACATGGGCCAGGCATGGTGGCTCACACCTGTAATCCCTGTACGTTGGGAGGCCGAGGCAGGCCAATCACCTGAGGTCAGGAGTTCAAGACCAGCCTGGCCAACAAGGTAAAACCCTGTCTCTACTAAAAATACAAAAAAAAATTAGCCGGGTGTGGTGGCAGGCACCTGTAATCCCAGCTATTCAAGGAGGCTGAGGCAGGAGAATAACTTGAACCTGAGAGGTGGAGGTTGCAGTGAGCCAAGATCGTGCCACTGCACTCCAGCCTGGGCAACAGAGCAAGAGTCTCTCTCTCAAAAAAAAAAAATCATAACATGGCCAGGCACAATGGCTCATGCTGCAATCCCAGGCACTTTGGAAGGGTGAGGTGGGAGGATTGTTTGAGGCCAGGAGTTTGTTGAGACCAGCCTGGGCAACATCTCAAGACCTCGTCTCTACAAATAATTTAAAAATTAGCTGGGCGTGGTGGTGCACACTTATGGTCCCAGCTTCTCAGGAGGCTGAGGTGAGAGGATCACTTGGGCCCCAGGGGCGGCTAAGTGGAACCCCATCTCAAAAAGAAAAAGGAAAAAAAATCGGCTAGGTGCAGTGGCTCACGCCTGTAATCTCAGTACTTTGGGAGGCTGAGGTGGGTAGATCACTTGAGGAAAGGAATTTGAGACTAGCCTGGGCAACATGGTAAAACCTTATCTCTACTAAAATTCAGAAACTAGCTTGCTGTGGTGGTGTATGCCTGTAATTCCAGCTACTCAGGAGGCTGAGGCACCAGAATCAATTTCTTGAACCCGGGAGATGGAGGTTGCAGTGAGCTGAGATCATGCCAGTGCACTCCAGCCTAGGCAACGGAGTGAGACTCTGTCTCAAAAAAAAAAAAAAGAAAGAAAGAAAGAGAAAAAAGACAAAATCAGGACACCAAACTCTACCTATGGCTTATTGTCCTGGGATGGGGATGTGGGAGACAAACAGAGAAGGGCAGGGAGGGCCTTCCCAGGGTGGTGGAGACAGTCTTTATCTTAAGAACGGTGGGGGTTACAGAGGTGTATGCTTCTGTCAAGACTCAACTAACTTCATTTAAAATTTAAGGATTTCATTCTAAGAAAATTATACCCCTGTTCAAATATTTTAAAAAGTGGGGAAGGGAGCATGATTATAGATGACAAGTAAGTGCGCAGTGACTTGAAAGACCTACCAACTCTGCCTCCCCATCCCCCCAGAAAGGCATGCAAGTTAGCAAGTGAAGATGCAGAAAAAGCTGGGTGAGCAGGCCAGGCAGGTCCAAACTCTCCTCCCGGGTCTGCCTGGAGGCGGTCTGACTCTCTCCAGCACAGATGTCTCCAAGCAGCTGCTGATCACAGCAAGCCTGGGGGCCCTAGGCTTCGGCACTCTGTTGTTCAGCATCATCCGACTCCAGCTAAACCATCTCTCCAGCAGACTACTGCTCCAAGACCAAGTGCTGAAGAAATTAGAAGTCAGCCTTCAGTCGAGATGTTCATTGTTGGGCAGTTGTGGTGGCTCATTCCCGTAATACCAGCAACCTGGGAGGCTGAGGTGGGCTGAGGTATGACCAACCTGGGCAACATAGCGAGACCCCATCTCTACGAAAAATTTAAAATTACCCAGGCTTGGTGTTGTGTGCTTGTAGTCCCAGGAGGAAGCAGGAGGATCCTGCTCAGGAGGCTGAAGCAGGAAGTCAAGGCTGCAATGAGCTGTGATTGCACCACTACACTCCAGCCTGGTTAACAAAGACCCTGTCTCAAAAAAAAAAAGAAGAAGAAGAAGCCGGGCATGGTGGTTCATGCCTGTATTCCCAGCACTTTGGGAGGCCAAGGTGGGTGGATCACCTGAGTTTGGGAGTTCGAGACCAGCCTGATCAACATGGAGAAACCCCATCTCTACTAAAAACACAAAAAATTAGCCAGGTGTGGTGGCACATGCCTGTAATCCCAGCTACTCGGGAGGCTGAGGCAGGAGAACTGCTTGAACCTGGGAGATGGAGGTTTCGGTGAGCCGAGATCGCGGCATTGTACTCCAGCCTGGGCAACAAGAGTGAAACTCTGTCTCAAAAAAAAAAAAAAAGACTTCCATTGTCCATGGGATGCTCCACAGTGTGATGCAGCTGAAAAGCCGCACACCTACTAGAGCGGCTTGGCTGCTGGACAAGGTTTATCTGACAGACACAGTAATCAACCCCATCCTGCCTTCAAAGACCACTAATAGCCTTCCCACTCCCTGGATCCCTGCACCCAGTGCTGTGTGTGTCATGCTGAATTCAACCTTCCCCAGCCTATTGGTAACTGTGCTCTGACCGAAGTCTGTTGCCAAGAGACCAAAGCTTGGGAAGCCCAAAGGAAAGCCATTCTGCAATATTAATAGAAAAAAAGAAGGTCAGAAACAATCTCCTGAACATAAACCAAGAAGATCTAGCCCCATTTAGACCCTTTCCTACAAAGAAAAAGAAAATGGCACAAACAAACCAGAAAGCAGCAGTTACTTCAAAATGAAAAAGGAATAATTAGTAAGATGAGCAGAACCTTCTTTCCCTGCCATTCAGAAAATTCTGGGCCTAAGACTCCAGCAGACAGAAGTTCTTTTAGATTATGTTTCCATTTGATTTCTACTGATTTTAATCTGGAAACCAAAAGATGTGCAAAAGAGTCTAATAGTAAGATTTAGCTTTTAATCTGGGTGCAGTGGCTCACGCCTGTGATCCCAGCACTTTGGGAGGCAGAGGCAGGCAGATCATGAGGTCAGGAGTGCGAGACCAGCCTGGCCAACATAGTGAAACCCCATCTCTACTAAAAATACAAAAATTAGCTGGGCATGATGACATACGCCTGTAGTCCTAGATACTCAGGAGGCTGAGGCAGGAGAATCACTTGAACCCAGGAGGTGGAGGTTGTGTTGAGCCGAGATTGTGCCACTGCACTCCAGCCTGGGCAACAGAGCAAAACTCCCTCTCAAAAAAAATTTAGCTTTTAGGCCAGACGCAGTGGCTTATGCCTGTAATTCCAGCACTTTTTGAGACCAAGGCAGGTGGATTGCATGAGATCAGGGGTTTAAGACCAGCTAGGACAACATGGTGAGACCCCATCTCTACTAAAAATACAAAAATTAGCTGGGCATGATGGCATATGCCTGTAGTCCCAGCTAATCAGGAGGCCGAGGCAGGAGAATCACTTGAACCCAGGCAGCGGAGGTTGTGGTGAGCCAAGATAATGCCACTGCACTCCAGCCTGAGCAACAGAGCAAAACTCCGTCTCAAAAAAAAAAAAATTTTTAGCTTTTAGACCAGATGCGGTGGCTTATGCCTGTAATTCCAGCACTTTTTGAGACCAAGGCAGGCAGATTGCATGAGATCAGGGGTTCAAGACCAGCCAGGACAACATGGTGAAACCCCATCTCTACTAAAAATACAAAAAAAAAGAAAAAAAAATTAGCTAGGTGTGGTGGTGCACGCTTGTAATCCCAGCTACTTTGGAGGCTGAGGCAGGAGAATTGCTTAAAACCAAAAGTCAGAGGTTGCAGTGAGCTGAGATCGCAACACTGCACTCCAGCATGGGCAACTGAGTAAGACTCTGTCTTAAAAAAAAAAAAAAAAAAAAGATTTAGCTTTTAAAACAGTCTAATGTGGTTACTTAGTTATATCCTGTGAGTGAGCAATTAATTTAGAAGGTCTAAATAGCTCATTATACCCTACTTACAAATTTGGGTTTTTTTTCTTTCAGACAGTGTCTCATTCTGTCGCCAAGGCTAGAGTGCAATGGCATGATCACAGCTCACTGCAGCCTCAGCCTCCCTGGGCTAGGGTAATCCTTTGGCCTCAACCTCCCGAATAACTGGGACTACAAGTGTGTGCCATTATGCCTGGCTAATTTTTTTTTTTTTTTTTGTAGAGATAGGATCCCAGTATAATGTCTAGGCTGTTCTCAAACTCCTGGGCTCAAGCAATCCTTCCACCTTGGCCTCCCAAAGTACAGGATTATGGGCATGAGGAACCATGCCCAGCCAAAAAAAAATTTTATTGTGAACAATAAAAGAACAGGCCAGGCATGGTGGCTCACACCTGTAATCCCAGCACTTTGGGAGGCTGAGGCAGGTGGATCACCTCAGATCAGGTGTTCCAGACCGGCCTGGCCAACATGGCGAGACCCCATCTCTACTAAAAATATAAAAATTAGCTGGGCATGGTGACATGGGTCTGTAATCCCAGCTACTTGGGAGGCTGAGGCAGGAGAATTGCTTGAACCTGGGAGGCAGAGATTGCAGTGAGCCGAGATCGCGCCTTGCACTCCATCCTGGGTGACAAGACCAAAACTCTGTCTCAAAATAAATACATAAATAAAAGAGCAATTGGTTACATCTTTTTTTTTTTAATTTTTAGTAGATATGGGGTTTCACCATGTTGCCCAGGATGGTCTTGAACCCCTGACCTCAAGTGATTCATCTGCCTCAGGCCTCCAAAGTGCTGGGATTACAGGCATGAGCCACCACACGCAGCTGGTTGTATCTTTTTATCTTAAGAATAATATTGTTTCCCTATTTTTCTGGAAACATAATATAAAACTACCTAATACTAATTTTGTCAAAGTATCTCAACAGAGGTTTCTTAATAAATGAATGCCAGCTGGGTGTGGTGGCTCACACCTGTAATCCCATCACTTTGGGAGGCCGAGGCGAGCGAATCACCTGAAATCAGGAGTTCGTAGACCAGCCCGGCCAACATGGCGAAACCTCTACTAAAAATACAAAACTTAGCTGGTTGTGGTGGCAGGTGCCTGTAGTCCCAGCTACTTGGGAGGCTGAGGCAGGAGAATTGCTTCAACCTGGGAGGCGGAGGTTGCAGTGAGCCAAGATCGCACCACTGCACTCCAGCCTGGGTAATAGAGCAAGACTCCATCTCAAAAAATAAAAAAATAAAAGTAAAAAAACAAACATGCCAAAAAAAACTCATTTCTTACTCTAGGATACAATTTGTGTTGCTCTATATCTATAAAATGCAATCCTATTGTTGTGTGTGTGTGTTTTTTTTTTTTTTTGGAGACATCTTGCTCTGTCACTTAGGCTGGAGTGCAATGACTTGATCTCGGCTCATTGCAACCCCCGCCGCCTCAGTTCAAGCAATTCTCCTGTCTCAGCCTCCCAAGTAGCTGGGTCTATAGATGCATGCCACCATGCCGGCTAATTTTTTTTTGTATTTTTAGTAGAGATGGGCTTTCATGGTGTTGGCCAGGCTGGTCTTAAACCAGCCTGATCTCAGGTGATTAGCCCACCTTGGCCTCCCAAAGTGCTGGGATTATAGGTGTGAGCTACCAAGCCCGGCCTTGCAATTCTAAATTAAAACAACCTAAGTTGCAGATTGGGTATTACAGAATATTAATTTACGATTGCCTTTAAAATGAACACTTGTACACAAATTGCCCGGGTACACTGAATGTATGTTTTTGGTGAACGTACCTTCAGTTTATGTTTCAAAAACAACCCAGACCTCGCACAGTGGCTCATGCCTGTAATCCCAGCACTTTGGGAGGCCAAAGTGGGAGGATTGCTTGAGGCCAGGAGTTTGAGACCCGACTGGCCAACATGATGAACCCCATCTCTATTAAAAATACAAAAATTAGCCAGGCATGGTGGCACGCACCTGTAATCCCAGCTATTGGGGAGACTGAGGCACAAAAATCACTTGAACCCACGTGGTGGAGGTTGCAGTGAACCGAGATTGCACCATTGAACTCCAGCCTGGGTAACAGAGCAAAACTCCATCTCAAAAAACAAAAAGAAAAAAAATTAAGTGATATTTGGAAAAATACGATTTTTGTTTTATTTGGTTTTTGTGTTTTATTTCATTTTTTGAGACAGGGTCTTGCTCTGTCATCCAGGCTGAAGTGCAGTGGTGCGATCATAGCTCACTGCAGCCTCTAACTCCTGGACTCATGGGATCCTCCCACCTCAGCCTCCCAAGTAGCTGGAATTACAGGTGTGTGCCATCACGCCTGATTAATTTTTAAAATTTATTTGTAGAGATGGAATCTCCCTATGTTGCCCAGGTTGGTCTTGAACTCCTGACTCAATCAATCCTCTCACTTTCACCTCTGGAAGTGCCAGGATTGTAGGGATAAGCCACTATGCCTGGCCAAAACTCTGATTTTTAAATGGCTTGCTTTTATTTTTCTTTTTAAGTTCATGTGTTTTGAGTGTTATAATTTATGCTAGAACTTGACACCATGATATGAGTGCTTGAACAAGCACCAAAGTTGCTTGAAGTTTTTCTTCTTTCTTTTTTATGTTTAAGAAAAGATTTCACTGTCATCTGGGCTGGAGACAGTGGCACAATTTCAGCTTGCTACAACTACGACCTTCCAGGGTCAGGTGATCCTCTCACCTCAGCCTCCTGAGTAACTGGGACTACAAATGCGTGCCACCATGCTTGGCTAATGTTTGTATTTTTTTTTTTTTTAAAGATGGGGTTTCACCATGATGGCCAGGCTGGTCTTGAACTCCTGACCTCAGGTGACCCACCCACCTCGGCCTCCCAAAGTGCTAAGATTACAGGCGTGAGCCACCGCGCCCGGCCAATGTTTGTATTTTTTTAAGAAATGGGGTTTTGCAGCCGGGCACAGTGGCTCACGCCTATAATCCCAGCACTCTGGGAAGACGAGGCAGGTGGATCATGAGGTCAGGAGTTCGAGACCAGCCTGGCCAACATGGCAAAACCCTGTCTCTACTAAAAATACAAAAACTAGCTGGATGAGGTGGCGGGCACCTGTAGTACCGGCTACTCAGGAGGCTAATGCAGGAGAATCACTTGAACCCAGGAGGCGGACGTTGCAGTGAGCTGAGATTACGCCACTGCACTCCAGCCTGGGCAACAGAGCGAGACTCCAACTCAAAAAAAAAAAAAAGAAAGGAAAAAGAAAAAAATAAATGTGTGTGTTGCAATCCACTTCCCAGTTTTTTTCTTTCTGCTCAAATATGGCTTAATGGGTAATAAATCAGAGCACAGTAAAAGGAACAAAAGATAACCCATGGCACTGTGTACATCAAACCTTCTTCGTCATTAGGAAGTAGAAATACATTGAGCATATGGAATAAAATATCTCTTGCAGTCATAATTAGTAAACAAGAATAACAATAAAAAGACCACTTGTAGTTAGGGTCCCAGGTTAAGGAGGTACTGGAAAGTAAATTAGTTTGCTGGAGAATAAGCATTAAGTTCTTTGTTCCTGGTGAAAGGCGTTGATACTGGCTAGCTTTCAGGCCTTCCCATCTCAGGGCTATTGAGTATAATCTGAGCAGCCATTCTGTAATCATTATGGGACCTGGATTCCTGAGTGAGGCAAGGAGTGTGCATTTTTGATGGTCAGATTTGGGGTGGGATGGGCTAGGGAGCTGTGTACCAGAGATTGAGGAGTCACTTGGCTATGTGCAAAATTACACATTTCACTCTAACATTATTGTGCTAAATCAAATGACTATTCATATGGCTTAATTTTATTAACTGCTTTTGAAAATTTGTTCCACTTCCTAATACTTTTAAAATTTTAATTCACTGTCAGTCTTTCACCATGGACAAGACTCTGCTTATTCTTGGGAGACAAAAACAGAAAATGGACAAGACCTTAAATAGGATTACAACTACGTTTTACTCTCCACATTTTCTTCTTTATTAAACTTTCCACATGCCACATTTTAACACTGATATTGGCTGGGCACGGTGGCTCACGCCTGTAATCCTAGCACTTTGGGAGGCTGAGGCGGGTGTATCACCTTAGGTCAGGAGTTTGAGACCAGCCTGGCCAATATGGTGAAACCCCACATTTACTAAAAATACAAAATTAGCCAGGCATGATGGTACATGCCTGTAATCTCAGCTACTCAGAAGGCTGAGGCAGGAGAATCTCTTGAACCTGTGAAGCGGAGATTGCAGTGAGCCAAGATCGTGCCACTACACTCCAGCCTGGGCAACAAGAGCAAAACTCCGTCTTAAAAAAAAACCAAACAACCAAAATTGGTATCTTGTGCTTTTCAAAGTTGGTAAGAGATATTAGACTAAATGATCTATCACTAGGCTCTAAAACATTATTTCTTGCTTTATTATAATGTAATTAAATTGCAGCCAGGCGTGATGGCTCACAGACTCACAAATGTAATCCCAGCACTTTGGGAGGCCAAGGCAGGCAGATCATGTGAGGTCAGGAGTTCGAGACTAACCTGGCCAACATGGTGAAACCCCATCTCCACTAAAAATATAAAAATTAGCCAGGCATGGTCATGGGTACCTGTAATCCCAGCTACTTGGGAGGCTGAGGCAGGAGAATCACTTGAACCCATGAGGCAGAGATTGCAGTGAGCCAAGATCGTGCTATTGCACTCCAGCCTGGGTGACAGGAGTGGAACTCTGTCTCAGAAAAAAGTAAAATAATAATAATAAAATTGCAGGAAAAAATGTAGTACTAAGAAATTGACTCAGAAGGAAAGCAGGAAAGAAAAGACAAAGAGAAAATAAGAAACAGGGAGGCCATTCTGAGAGCATCTAACACACAGTCCAGGAGTGGAGAATGGGGTGGATGGCAAATACTTTAAGAAAAAGATCTGAGGATTTTTCCAGAATAGAAGAAAGACATGAGCCTTTGGATTAAAAGTACCCAAGTACTGAGTAGCTTCAATAAAAATAAGTCATCAAACACATCAAACTGATAGTTGTGGTACCCTCTGAAAGGGTTGGGATTGGTTTGATGCTCATAGATCTTAGCCTTAGCTGTAATGCATACATTTTTTATAAGGAGACTGGATCGGTGCGTTTTATATGCAGTCAGGAACTATTTTTAAAGGAACCTAACAAGACTTAAATGTTTAATTCCTAAATAGAAAGCCAATCACTTGGAAGCCAGGGAGAGATGTCTTGAGTGAGTGACCACTTGAATCATGCCATAGGACATCTGCCCTCAAAGAGCCAGAGCCTAGGTGAGGAGACAGAGCCCCAGAAAAGTATACTGTGAAAACTCCCAAAAGAGATGGAGATATTAATTGCTGGCCTCACCAGCCCCTGTTGATGATATGCCATGTGCCTAACAAACAGTAGCTGATCGAAACTTCATGGCAATCCTACAAGGCTGGGCTATCACTATTTCCACGTCATAAAGATTCTGAGGCCAGGTGCAATGGCTCACACCTGTAATCCCAGCACTTTGGGAGGCTGAGGTGGGCAGATCACAAGGTCAAGAGATTGAGACCATCCTGGCCAACATGGTGAAACCCTGTCTCTACTTAAAATACAAACAAACATTAACTGGGCATGGTGGCACAAACCTGTAGTCCTAGCTACTTACGAGGCTGAGGCAGAATTGCTTGAACCTGGGATGTGGAAGTTGCAGTGAGCTGAGATTGCGCCACTGCACTCCAACCTAGGTGACAGAGCAAGATTCTGTTTCAAACAAATAAATAAATAAAAATGGTGTGTGGATGGTGTGTGGAATAGAAGAGGAATCTCCATTCTTCTGGAGTCCAATTCTTCCAAAACAGAATTTCAACAAGTCTTTGGTTCCTAGCCCCACTCTTCAGAACTTCCGAGGTACACTGCAGTGAAATTGGGTGATCTCTCAGCTATGCCCTGGCTGATCCACAATTCCTTATGGTCACCCTTGTTTCCTCATTTTATTTTATGTTATTTGATTGAGACAGGGCCACTCCGTCACCCAGGCTAGAGTGCAATGACATGATCACAACTCACTGCAGCCTGGACTTACTCGGGCTCAGGTGATCATCCCACCTTAGCCTCCAGAGTTATCTGGGAATACAGGCGAGTGCCACCACCCCTGGATGATTTCTGTAATTTTTGTAGATAGGGTTTCACCATGTTGCTCAGGCTGGTCTTCAACTCCTGGACTCAAGCAATCCACCCACCTTGGCCTCCCAAACTGCTGGAATTACAGGTATGTGCCACCATACCCAGCCTTTTCTCTCTCTCTCTCTCTTTTTTTTTCTTTGAGACAGAGTCTCCCTCTGTCGCCCAGGCTGGAGTGCAGTGGCACCATCTCGGCTCACTGCAACCTCTGCCTCCTGGGTTCATGCAATTCTCCTGCCTCAGCCTCCCCAGAAAGTATACTTTCTTTTTTTTCTTTTTTTTTTAAAGACAGGATTTCTCCATGTTGGTCAGGCTGGTCTTGAACTCTCAACCTCAGGTGATCCACCTGCCTCAGCCTCCCAAAGTGCTGGGATTACGGCATGAGCCACCGTACCCAGCCTGGAGTTTACCTTGAGAAGCTATTAGAAGAATTTGAGCAAAGGAGTCACATGACCATTAACTTTTTTTTTTTTTTGCAACCAAGTCTTTCTTTGTCACTCAGGCTGGAGTGCAGTAACACAATCATAGCTCACTACTGCAACCTCGACCTCCTAGGCTCAAGGGATCCTACTGCCTCAGCCTCCTGAGTGGCTGAGACCACAGGCATGTGCCACCATGCCTAGCTAATTTAAAAAAAATTTTTTATAGAGATGGGACTTGATATGTTGTTCAGGTTGGTCTTCAACTCCTGTCGTCAAGCGATCCTCCTACCTCTGCCTCTCAAAGTGCTGGGATTACAGGTGTGAACTACTGCACCTGGTCAAAAAGTATTGCAGTGACATATCAATACAGGAAAACATATAGCTGGTAGCTCATCCTTTAAAACCAGAATAGCCAAGTGAAAAGTCAGTACAGCTTCTTATTTTTACTTAAAAAAAAAATCAAAGGTACACATTGGAAATTGAACTACTATTTTTCTTCTTCCTAGCGATGTGACATACATGTTTTCTGGTAAGTAACATTGTACCAAACATGGTCTTAAACCAAAGCAGGGAGATGACCAGTGAAGCTTCTTACTACCTCCTACTTACTAAGGTGGAAGGATTGCTTGAGTCCAAGGGTTCAAGGCTGCAGTGAGCCGAGATCGTGCCACTGCACTCCAGGCTGGGAGGTTGAGGCAAGAATTGCTTGAAACCGGGGGTCGGAGGTTGCAGTGAGACGAGATCGCGCCACTGCACTCCAGCCTGGCAAGAGAGTGAGACTCCATCTCAAAAAAAAAAAAAAAAAAGATCTGGCCTCTGCCTGCCCCTGAACTCATCCTCTCATCCTCTGCCTCCCTCCTCTTTCCCTGTACTGCATTGGCCTTCTGCCTGTTCTTCCTAGCACCATGGGTGTTCCCTCCATCACTTCATTAATAACTCAATTCCCCTTGATCTCATTTCTCCTAGTCTTTCACCACCACAACTGCAACTCCTGCAGGAAAAAGAGCTTTCTTGCCCAACAAGACAGGGCTGGCTTTCATTGGTCTAAATTGGCTGGGCACATCCCTGAACCAATCACGGTTGTCAAGGGGCTGAGGCTCTGATTAGCTGGGGTTGAGTCACATGCCCTGGAGCTGATGGAGGGAGGTGTGGACTTACTGGAGGAAGACAGTTTCCCAGAGAAAAATTGGTGCCCTGTTACCAGAAGGTGAAGTGAGTAATCCTGGGCAGCAGGAGAAACAGATGTTTATTTTCAATGTTTGCATAGCATCTGACATATAGGAGATGTTGTGTTGTTTTCTTTATTTTTTTCTTTCTTTTTCTGAGATGAAGTCTTGCTCTGGCGTCCAGGCTGGAGTGCAGTGGCGCCATCTTGGCTCACCACAACCTCTGCCTCCCGGGTTCAAGCAATTCTCCTGCCTCAGCCTCCTGAATAGCTGGGATTACAGGCATGCGCCACCATGCCTGGCTAATTTTTATATTCTTAGTAGAAACAGGGTTTCACCATGTTGGCCAGGCTGGTCTCGAACTCTTGACCTTGTGATCTGCCCGCCTCAGCCTCCCAAAGTTCTGGAATTACAGGCGTGAGCCACCACGCCCGGCTCCATTGTTGTTTTCAAAAAAGCCAGTTTGCACTATAAGCGGGAACACCTTGAGAGCTCCTTCATCAGATATTTATTCATTTAACAACTTTGCATTTTTTTTTTTGAGATGGAGTCTCACTCTGTCTCCAGGCTGGAATGCAGTGGCATGGTCTTGGCTCCTCGAAATCTCTGACTCCCTGGTTCAAGCGATTCTCCTGCCTCAGCCTCCTAAGTAGCTGGGATTACAGGTATGTGCCACCACACCCAGATAATTTTTGTATTTTTAGTAGAGAGCGTTTCACCATGTTGGCCAGGATGGTCTCGATCTCCTGACCTTGTGACCTGCCTGCCTTGGCCTCCCAAAGTGCTGGGATTACAGGCGTGAGCCACTGTACTCAGCCACAACTTTGTATTGATGTCATTAAATTCCACACTTTGTCCCAAGGGAATCTGCTACTCGCTTGAATCAAAATGTGATAATGTAATAGATTATGTGACTTGTCTAGAAGAACAGTGCTGGGCTTTCATTCAGCAATATTTGTTAGTCTTTCACTAGCTTCAGAAGGGAGCTGAGATGACAGCTATGGTCACCATAGGCAGCCCCTCTCCTCCTGAGGCTTATATTCTAGTGGAAAAAATACACATAGTCAAAAAGAAATGTCAATGGAGACACAAGCCACTCATGAAATATACTTTTCAGGGACAAAAATGAAATAGACTAATAGGCTTTTGTACCTTTAGAACTTGTATTAATTATTTTTCGAAAGTAATGTCATAATAAGATACACTACATCCATTCCAATGGCTAAAAGTAAAATGTTTGGCAAGGTCAAATGCTCAACAGGATGTGGAGCAACTGAGACTCCTAATTGCTGATGAGAATGTAAAATGGGGCTGGGCACAGTGGCTCAAGCCAGTAATCCCAGCACTTTGGGAGCTGAAGTGGGAGGATGAGGCACAGGAGGTCGAGGCTGCAGTGAGTTATGATCACATCACTGCACTCCAGCCTGGATGACAGAGTGAGACCTTGTCTCAAAAAAACAAACAAACAAAAAAGAATGTAAAGAATGTAAAAGGATATAACTATACAACTTTAGAGAACTGTTTAGCAGTTTCTTTCATTTTTTTTTGTGAGACAGTCTTACTCTGTCACTCATGCTGGAGTGCAATGGCCGGATCTCGGCTCCCTGCAACCTCTGCCTCCTGGGTTCAAGTGATTCTCCTGTCTCAGCCTCCCGAGTAGCTGGGATTACAGGCATGCACCACCAGGCCCTGCTCATTTTTGTATTTTTAGTAGAGACAGGATTTTACAACGTTGGCCAGGTTGGTCTTGAACTCCTGACCTCAGGTGATCTACCTGTCTTTGCTTCATAAAGTGCTGGGATTACAGGCGTGAGCCACTGTGCCCAGTCAGTAGTTTCTTGTAAGGTTAAATATACAACTACCCTATGACCTACAAATTCTGCTCCCTTACTAGGAGAAATAAAAACTCATGTCCTTTATGTTAATTTATACTGAGGTAGAAATTGGAACAGTGGGTTCCTGGGGAGGGAGAGTCACTGGGAAGGGACCTGAGAGAACTTGAGAATTTTCCGTTTTTTTTTTTTTTTTTTTTTTTGAGACAGTTTCGCTCTTGTTACCCAGGCTGGAGTGCAAGGCCGCGATCTCGGCTCACCGCAACCTCTGCCTCCTGGGTTCAAGCAATTCTCCTGCCTCAGCCTCCCGAGTAGCTGGGACTACAGGCGTGCGCCACCATGCCCAGCTATTTTTTTTGTATTTTTTAGTAGAGACGGGGTTTCACCATGTTGACCAGGATGGTCTCGATCTCTTGACCTCGTGATCCACCCGCCTCGGCCTCCCAAAGTGCTGGGATTATAGGCGTGAGCCACCACGCCCGGCCCCCATTTTTTGTATTTTCATAGAGATGGGGTTTCATCGTGTTGCCCACGCTGGTCTAGAACTTCTGAGTTCAGGCAATCCACCTGCCTCAGCCTCCCAAAGTGCTAGGATTACAGGCATGAGCCACCATGCCCAGCCTCTTTTTTTTTTTTGACAGAGACTTGCTCTGCTCTGTTGCCCTGGCTGGAGTGCAGTGGTGCGATCACAGCTGACTGCAGCCTTGACCTCCTGGGCTCAAGTTATCCTCCCACCTCAGCCTCCCAAGCAACTGTGACCACAGTCACCCACCACGATGCCCATCTAATTTTTGTCTTTTTTGTAGAAACACAGTCTCACTATTTTGCCTAGGCTGAACTCCTGGCTCAAGCAATCCTCCTACCTAGGCCTTCAAAGTACAGAGATTACAGGCTGAGCCACTGTGCCGGGTGCACTGTGCCCAGCCCTAATATAACTTTCTAGGAACTGGAAACATTATTTTTAAATTGAGACAGGGTCTCACTGTGCTGCGCAGGCTGGAGTGCTGTGGCACTATCACGACTCACTGCAGCCTGGACCTCCTGGGCTCAAGCCATCCTCCCACCTCCGCCTCCAAATAGCTGTGACTACAGGCGGGCACCACCACACCGGGCTATTTTTTAATCTTTTGTAGGGACAGGGTTTTGCCATATTTCCCAGTCTGGGAGAATTGGAAACTTTCTACACCTTAATAAAGGTGTAAGTTATACGGTGTTTTCATTTCTCAAAACTCATTATCTGCATGTTTAAGTTATGTGTATTTCATGAAATGCAAATTAAGCCTGAATTTAAAAATAAAAGGAATTGGAAATATTTGAATAGGAGACGTTACTGCCTGCTACGGAAATATGCCACAGGGTGACTCCATGAGGGTGTGCCTGAGAAATCAGGGAAAGCCTTTTACTAAGAAGGTGAGATTTCAAAGTTTGGGAGGACTACAAATTACACAGGCAAAGTGGGATGGGGGAGTAGGGTGAACTCAATACAAAAACCTTAGCTTCTTTCGGTGAAGGTCTTCCAAACCCAAGTATCTAACATTCACCTTGTGCCTGCAGATACTTCATGTTTGTGTTTTGGCATTTAATTCAATTTCACAGCGATCCTTCGACGTCAGAATTTTGGCTCCCATTCTACAAGTGAGAAAACTGAGGTTCAGGGAGGTCAAAGGACCCGCTGAGGGCCGTCAGATAGGACGCGCCACAAGCCAGGCTTGAGAGCTGCAGGCTCGGCGTCAGTTTCTCCAAGGCAAAGCCTGAAACAGGAACCACAGGCTCTCCAGGTGGGGAGGCTGGCGCAGAGGAATGTTCTTAGGAACAAAGGCCTCGGCTCGCGCGCCCGCACACCCGCCTCCCCCGGCGCCGGCCTCGGTCTCCCAGAGACAGTGGGGTGGGGGTGGAGGCGCCCGACTCTGGCTCCCCTCCGCGGAGTCGAAGCTCCCAGGGCCGGGGCCCGTTGACT
The DNA here is from genome assembly GCF_030222135.1 of Aotus nancymaae. Taxonomy (NCBI): domain Eukaryota; kingdom Metazoa; phylum Chordata; class Mammalia; order Primates; family Aotidae; genus Aotus; species Aotus nancymaae. Next base: position 27,677,864 of record NW_026988467.1, read on the forward strand.
CCGGAACAAAGAAAGTCCTCGGGGCGGGGGCGGGGCGGAACGGAGGAGGGGCGGGGCCGGAGTCGAGGGAGGGGGCGGAGCCCGGGCCAGGGACCTGGGGCGGGGAGCGGCCGGGCACTTGGCGGGGTAGGGCGAGGCTGGATCTCCGGAACAAGTCTGTGAGGGATCGGGCGGGGGCGGGGCCGTGGCCGGAGGTGGGGACGAGGGGAGTTGACAAGGGGTGCGGAAGGGGCTGGGTGTGTGGGAGTCCGGGCGGAACCAGTTTGGGGGAGGCTGAAGTGGGTGCTGGAGGTGGGACCCGAGCCCCGAGAGAGGCAGGCGGAAAGCCCTTTGGGGAATTGGAGACCCGGAGGCTTGGAGGGCCCCCCTAGCCCCGGAGAGGGGGGAGGGCGCGGGGCAGGAATGGAGGCGGGGCCTGGCTGTAGCCGCCCGGGGCGGCGGAGTCGGGGCGCGATCTTATCAGGGGAATCCGCCAGTGGCCCGGAGAGGCTGGGAAGGGGCGCAGAGGGTGGCGCTGGGGTCAGTCACTTGGAGCCTGCTCGCCCCACCCGCTTTGGGCCGCACCCCCCATCTCCGAGCTGCCACATTGTTGGCCCCGCCGTCCGTCGGTCCTTAGGACCCGCAGGTCCCAGGCTTTGCGGCTCCCCCACGAGCCCTGGAGCAAGTCCTCCCCTGCGTCTGTCTTGTGTCCTCTTCTGTGAAATAACGATGGCCCGTCTTGTTTTGCAGGGTCAGAAAATGGTGGGCTGAGAGAATGGAAGTGAAGAGAAGTCTTCACCATCTCCTTAACTAACAGTGTTTCCTACCGTTAAATAAAAATTATAAGAGGCTATTGTTTTGGACTAAATTTCTGCACCAGGCCGCAGCTGACCAAACTAAAAATCAAAATGGAGTCACCCATGCTAAAGTTCTACATTACCAAATAGAAACTGAGTTCCCATCTTACCTGGGGAGAAATCAAGAGACAACAGCTAATTTCCCGAACAGGCCAGTTTAAATCCTCAATCAACATCACGACAACGTTTCCCTGCTTTAATCCTGCGCAAAAAAAGGTGGCCTGAAAGAACCTGATGGTAACTAATCGGTTATTATTCTATTGGTCTGTCCGGTTTTACAGGAAAAGAAACTTTGATAAATAACTAATATACTTTTTCTTTCTTTTTTTATTTTTTTGAGACGGAGTCTCACTCTGTTGCCCAGCCTGGAGGAGTTGGAGTGTGGTGATGCGAACTTAACTCACTGCAAGCTCTATCTCCCAGGTTCAAGCCATTCTTGTACCTCAGCCTCCCTTTAAGCTGGAACTACAGGTGTGTGCCACCACGCCTGGCTATTTTTGTATTTTCAATAGAGACACGGTTTCTTCATGTTGGCCACCCTGGTCTCGAACTCCTGACCTCAGGTGATCCACCTGCCTCAGCCTCTCAAAGTGCTGGGATTACAAGCGTGAGCCACCACACCCTGCCATTAAAAAAAATTTTTTTTTTTGAGACCAAGTTTCACTCTTGTACAGGTTGGAGTGCAATGGTACAATCTCGGTTCACTGCAACCTCCATCTCCTGGGTTCAAGCAGTTCTACCCGAGCCTCCCAAGTAGCTGGGATTACAGGCATCTGCCACCACGACCAGCTAATGTTTGCATTTTTAATGGAGACAGTGTTTTACCACATTGGCCAGGCTGGTCTCAAACTCCTGACCTCAGGTGACCTGCCCACCTCGGCCTCCCAAAGTGATGGGATGACAGGCTTGAGCCACTATGCCCAGCCATTTTTTTTTTTTTTTTTTTTTTTTTGGAGACATAGTCTTGCTCTGTCGCCAGGCTAAAGTGCAGTGGTGCAATCTCAGCTCACTGCAACCTCTGCCTCCCAGGTTCAAACGATTCTCCTGCCTCAGCCTCCCAAGTAGCTGGGACTACAGGCGCGTGCCATCATGCCCAGCTAATTTTTGTATTTTTGGTAAAGTTGGGGTTTCACTGTGTTGGCCAGGATGGTCTTGATCTCTTGACTTCGTGGTCCGCTCACCTCGGCCTCCTAAAGTGCTGGGATTACAGGCATGATGCACTGTGCCCGGACATTTACATTTTTGTAGAGACGGGATATCACCATGTTGGCCTGGCTGGCCTGAAACTCCTGGGCTCAGGGGATCCTCGCATCCCAGCCTCCTGAAGTGCTGCGATTACAGGTGTGATCCAGGACTCTGGGCCTAATATACTCTTTGTTCTTTGTCCATGCTTTCTTTAACCCTTCTGTGTCTATGAAGCCAAGCTCTTCTGCTCAGACCATTGAAACACTTACTCTATTTTATAGAATGAGGTGCTGCCCAATTGTAGAATTGCAAATAAAGCCAACTGAAATTTTTTTCTAAATTTCTTGTAATTTTGTCTTTTGACAGTGCCAACTGGGAAGAACTGTACCAATAGCTGTACTAATAGTTTATGCAAAATGTTCATTTATTCCACACAACAATTTCAAAAATAGGTGATATTATCATCCTTATTTTATTATTATTATTATTATTATTATTGAGATGGAGTCTTGTCCTGTCGCCAGGCTGGAGTGCAGTGGCACAATCTTGGCTCACTGCAACCTCTACCTCCCGGTTTAAGCCATTCTCCTACCTCAGTCTCCAGAGTAGCTGGGACTACAGGCGCGTGCCACCACGCCCAGCTAATTTTTGTATTTTTAGTAGAGAGAGGGTTTCACCATGGTGGCCAGGATGGTTTCAATCTCTTGACTTCATGATCCGCCCACCTTGGCTTCCCAAAGTGCTGGAATTATAGGTGTGAGCCATCACACCCGACCTTTTTATTTTTTTTTGAGACTGAGTTTCACTTTTTCACCCAGGCTGGAGTGAAGTGATGGGATCTCAGCTCACTGCAACCTCCACACTCCTGGTTCAAGCGATTCTCCTGCCTCAGCCTCCCAAGTAGCTGGGATTATAGGCACCCACCACCACTCCTGGCTAATTTTTATATTTCTAGTAGAGTCAGGGTTTCACTGTGTTGGCCAGGCTGGTCTTGAACTCCTGATCTCAGGTGATCCATTCGTCTCCGCCTCCCAAAGTGTTAGGATTACAGGTGTGAGCCACCTCACCCAACCTATCATCCCTATTTTATTTTATTATTATTATTTTTTGAGACAGAGTCTTGCTCTTGTTGCCCAGGCTGGAGTGCAATGGCGCGATCTCAGCTCACTGCAACCTCTGCCTCCCAGGTGCAAGCCATTCTGGCGCCTCAGCCTCCGGAGTAGCTGGGATTACAGGCGCACACCACCATGCTCTGTTAATTGTTGTATTTTTAGTAGAGACGGGGTTTCACTACATTGCCAAGCTGGTCTTGAACTCCTGACCTCAGGGTATCCATCTGCCTTGGCCTTCCAAAGTGCTAGGATTATAAGCATGAGCCACTGCGCCCGTCCTGTCCTCCCTATTTTGTGCCCATGTTAACACAGCTAGTAAGTGGCAGAACCAGGACTTAAACCTGGGGATCTGATTTAGTACATTTAGAGTCTTTCTCACTCCAGATACCACATTCTTAACCACTATGTAATTACTGCCTAATTATTAATTCACTCATTGATTCATTCAAAAAATATTTGTTAGTCATGTGCTGAGGGATACAGTGAACAAGTTACCATTTCTACACAAATAAGCTTGCAGGCTGGTTCAAAGACTGAACAATTAACAACATGAAACATTATTCAGTTAAAATTGTGCTATGTGACTGGGTGCGGTGGCTCATGCCTGTAGTCTCAGCACTTTGGAAGGCCAAGGTGGGCAAATCACGAGGTCAGGAGTTGGAGACCAGCCTGGCCAACATGGTGAAACCCCGTCTCTACTAAAATATACAAAGCATTGACCAGGATTCCAAGATGGCATCAGTCATTCTGAAGGTCAAAATAGGGGAGCTACCAAGCTGGATCTTGATGCGGGACTTCAGTCCTAGCGGCATTGCCGGAGAATTTGAAGAGGTTACTTCAGTCCTGGTGGCATTGCCAGAGCATTTGAAGAGGTTACTACCGGTACTATAACAAGTACATCTTGGGAGGCCGAGGCAGGCGGATCACAAGATCAAGAAATCGAGACCATCCTGGCCAACACAGTGAAACCCCATCTCTACTAAAAAACACAAAAAAATTAGCTGGGCGTGGTGGCACGTGCCTGTGGTCCCAGCTACTCGGGAGGCTGAGGCGGAAGAATCACTTGAACCCAGGAGGCGGAGGTTGCAGTGAGCCGAGATTGAGCCACTGCACTCCAGCCTGGTGACAGAGCAAGACTCTGTCTCAAAAAAAAAAAAAAAAAAAAAGCCGGCTGCGGTGGCTCATGCCTGTAATCCCAGCACTTTGGGAGGCCGAGGCGGGCAGATCACCTGAAGTCAGGAGATCGAGACCAGACTGGTCAACAAGGTGAAACCCGGGCCAGGCGCAGTGGCTCACGCCTGTAATCCCAGCACTTTGGGAGGCCGAGGTGGGTGGATCATGAGGTCAAGAGATCGAGACCATCCTGGTCAACATGGTGAAACCCCGTCTCTACTAAACATACAAAAAATTAGCTGGGCACGGTGGTGCTTGCCTGTAATCCCAGCTACTCAGGAGGCTGAGGCAGGATTATTGCCTGAACCCAGGAGGAGGAGGTTGCAGTGAGCCGAGATCGCGCCATTGCACTCCAGCCTGGGTAACAAGAGCGAAACTCCGTCTCAAAAAAAAAAAAAACAAACAAGGTGAAACCCCGTCTCTACTAAAAATACAAAAAAATTAGCTGGGCGTGGTGGCATGCGCCTGTAGTCCCAGCTACTTGGGAGGCTGAGGCAGAAGAATTGCTTGAACCCGGGAGGTGGAGGTTGCAGCGAGCCAAAGTCGCACCACTGCACTCCAGCCTGGCGCCTGGTGACGGAGTCAGACTCTGTCTCAAATAAATAAATAATTAATTAATTAAAAATAATTTTTTAAAAAAATACATCAACGTGAATAAGGGGAGCATCTCGGGGGTTACCATGTTGCTGGCAGCTGCTGCTGTTCAGCGACTGCCTTTCCTACAAGGGGTTCAAGCATGAGTGGCTATGCAAGTACCACTGAGGAAGAGGACATGCTCTGCGCTCCCCCCACACGACCTCCTTGGCCCCAGCCCCTCCATAAAGAACACAATCCCAATTGTTGCTGAATCCTTTCGTATCCTAATGGAAAGTAACGTCCAAATAAAAGATGACTGGTACGTGTAAAAAAAAAAAAATACAAAGAATTAACTGGACATAGCGGTGGGCGCCTGTAATCCCAGCTATTTGGGAGACTGAGGCAGAAGAATCGCTTGAACATGGGAGGTGGAGGTTGCAGTGAGCCAAGATGGCACCACTGCACTCCAGCCTGGGCAACAGAGTGAGACTCGTATCAAAAAATAGAGAAATAAAATTGTGATATGCACCTTGGTGGAGAAGTACAGGGAACTATAGGAGCAGTGTTTTCTGGGCAGCAAGTGCTTGTTATTATGTGCCAGGTTCTATGCTAAATCATTTAAGATTTGGCTCTAGCCTCCAGCCCACCTAAGATCTAGATCAGACTTATTCAAACATTGTATCAACCAAGATTCTAGCAGTTGCAAGTAACAGAAACAACACAGGCCTGTTGTAGTCAATTTCACCTGTAATTCCAGGCTTTGGGCGGCCTGCCGGGTTAGGTCGAGCCCAGGAGTTTAAGAGCAGCCTGGGCAACGTAGCAAGATCCCTCATTTCTACCAAAACAAAAAAACAAAACAAACAAACAAAAACACAGGGTGAGGGGTGACATTACATGCCTGTAGTCCCAGCTACTGGGAGGCTGAGATGAGAGGATTGGAGGGAGGGAGGGGAAGACTTATTGATAAACTCTAGAAGTATGTTTTTAAGTTTGTTAAGTATGGCTGGATCCCAGGGGCTCAAGAGAAGATTTCAAGGCTCCATGTCTCTTGTTATCCCTCAATTCTCTCTTCTAGGCAGCCAAGCAAGATGGCTATTAGCTGTTCTAGGGCCAGGTATAGTGGTTCACACCTATAAATCCCAGCACTTTGAGAGGCTAAGGAGGGAGAATCGCTCAAGCAATGAAGTTGGGAGTTTGAGATCAGCCTGGGCAACATAGCAAGACCCCATTTCTACAAAAGATAATAAGAAAAAAAATTAGCTGAGCATGGTGGTTTTAGTTCCAGCTGCTCAGGAGACTGAGGTGAGAGGATCCCTCCTTGAGCCCAGGAGTTTGAGGCTATAGTGAGCTATGATTGTGCCACTGCACTGTACCCTGGGCAACAGAGTGAGAGAAAGAAAGAAAAAAGAAAGAAAGAGAAGAGAGAAAGAGAAAGAGAGAGAGAAAGGAGGCAGGGAGGGAAGGAAGGGAAGGATGGAGGGAGGGAGGGAAGCAGGGAGGGAAGGAGAAAAGAAAAGAAAGATGGCTGTGGCTACAGGCAGTCTTAGGCTTTCTTTGACTTTATAGTGCTAGGTCCCTGAAAAGAGCGTGTACTTCCCAATGGCTCCAGCATTAAAAAAGTAGTCTTGGGGACCATCTCTCCTAACTTCCTTGAAGCTGTCCTGAGTTCTTGCAAGCTGAACCCAAGTCCTGAGCCCTGAGCAGGGCATGGCACAGTAGCAGTGGAGGCTACGTGTTAAATTCCGGGGAAAGGGAGTGTTTATCGTGGTGCATAAATTCCGGGGAATGGGAGTGCTTATCATGGTGGAGGTTTGGAGATTCTTCACAAGGGCAAAGGCCGCAGGGAGATGAGCAGATCACGTGGTAGAGAGAAGGCAGAAGGAAATAGTGGCTGTTTCTCAGGACCATGCTCTGTTGGTGGGACAGGCCATCCCAACTGGGCAGATGAGTGCTTCAGAGGCAAAATAGAGAGAGACTGGAGCCAGCAGAAAAGTCTAACCAGCCTCTAGAGATGCCCCAGGCTAGGGAAACCTCTGTAAGACCCATTGGGAGTCAGACCCCAGACTCAAGTCCCTTTAGGCCTGCTCTAGGGTACGGTCTGGTAAGGGGGTCTCAGGCCACCCAAAATATAATAAGAAGTCTTCCCATGTGCATAGCTGTTTACAATTTTCAAAGCTCTCATCCTTACCCTCTATGACTCTGAGGTATACATTATTAGGGCCATTTTACAGGTGGGAATATTGAGGCTCAAAGTATCAGGCTAACCTGACTAAAGTGAGCCATTATGCAGAGACAAACTCAGCACGCTGGTCCCTCCCAGGGCTCTAGCCCATCCCCACTCCTTCCATCTCCCCATTGACCTTTCCCCAACCCAAATTCTTCTGGAGCCTTGAAACCTCCCCATCCCATGCATGGTCATCCAGGAGCTGCTACCTTTCAAGAGGAGGTGAGGCACCAGGGAAGGTCAAAGATTTAGAGGTAGTCTGGAGGTAAATCCTACTGAATCACACTCTGGCTCTAGGCAGGTAAAAAGGACAGATTCATGTCCCCTAATCTTTCACCTTCCTTCCTCAGCTCCTTCCACCCACTCAAGACATTATGCCCCACCATTAAGACTGTCTTCAGTTCAGGCATTGTTAAAACACAAATGCCTGGATGCTAGAGAAAGGGCATTTTACATCAAGTACCTCCTGTGCCCAGTGAGGCATTTTGCAAGTGAAGTATTTGAGCTTCTGAGAAAGTATGAGTTGCCCGAGATTAACCAGTTAGTAAGTGGCAGAGCTGAGATATGAACTCCCCCTGGTTTAGCCCCAAAGCCCATAAACTTTCAGGGGCCAAGACCAAAAAAGGAGAGGGAGAGGGAGGGCCCTGGTTAGGCGGAAGGATGACCACACATGCAGGAGGACTTGGACTTCCTGGAGGGTGCGGGGGAGGTGCTGGGGGTGGGGGTGGGGCCCATCAGCTGGCAGGGAGGAGTGGCTTCCTCCCAGTCTAGTTGCCTAGTCCAAAGCAGACAAATTGTATGGATTTTTTTTTTTTTTTTTTTTTTTTTGAGACGGAGTTTCGCTCTTGTTACCCAGGCTGGAGTGCAATGGCACGATCTCGGCTCACCGCAACCTCCGCCTCCTGGGTTCAGGCAATTCTCCTGCCTCAGCCTCCTGAGTAGCTGGGACTACAGGCACGCGCCACCATGCCCAGCTAATTTTTTGTATTTTTAGTAGTAGAGCCAGGGTTTCACCACGTTGACCAGGATGGTCTCGATCTCTTGACCTCGTGATCCACCCGCCTCGGCCTCCCAAAGTGCTGGGATTACAGGCGTGAGCCACTGCGCCTGGCTGTTTTTTGTTTTTGTTTGTTTGTTTTTGAGATGGAGTCTCCCAGTCTGGGCGCGGTGGCTCACGCCTGTAATCCCAGCACTTTGGGAGGCTGAGGCGGGTGGATCACAACATCAGGAGTTCGAGACCAGCCTGACCAACATGGTGAAACCCCGTCTCTTAAAAAAAAAAAAAGAGAGAGAGAGAGAGATGGAATCTCCTTCCCATGGCGTAAGCTGGAGGGTGGTGGCCCAATCTTGGCTCACTGCAACCTCCGTCTCCCAGGTTCAAGCAATTCTTCTTCCTCAGCCTCCTGAGTAGCTGGGATTACAGGCATGCGCCACCATGCCCAGCTAATTTTTGTATTTTTAATAGAGACAGGGTTTTGCCATGTTGGCCAGGCAGGTCTTGAACTCCTGACCTTTGGTGATCCACCTGCCTTGGCCGCCCAAAGTGCTAGGATTACAGGTGTTAGCCACTTCGACCGGCTATACATTTTGCCTCTACAAAAAATACAAAAATTAGCTGGACAGCCAGGTGCGGTGGCTCACACCTGTAATCTCATAATCTCAGCACTTTGGGAGGCCAAGGCGAGTGGATTGTTTGAGGTCAGAAGTTCGAAACCAGCCTGGGCAACATGGCAAGACCCCATCTCTACTAAAAATACAAACAACAACAAAAAGCTGGGTGTGCTGATGCATGCCTGTGGTCCCAGCTACTTGGGAGGCTAAGATGGGAGGATTGCTTGAGCCGGGTAGGTCAAGGCTGTAGAGAGCTGTGAGCTATGATGATGCCACTGCACTTCTGTTAGAGTGACATAGTAAGACTGTGTCTCAAAGAAAAAAAAAAAAGGCTGTGTGCTGTAACTCACACCTGTAATTCCAGCACTTTGGGAGGCTGAGGTGGGCAGATCATCTGAGGTCAGGAGTTTGAGACTAGTCTGGCCAACATGGTGAAACCCTGTCTATAACTGAAAATACAAAAATTAGCTGGGCGTGGTGGCAGGCGCCTGTAATCCCAGTTGCTGGGGAGGCTGAGGGAGGAGAATCACTTGAACCTGGAAGGTGGAGGTTGCAGTGAGCTGAGATCGTGCCATTGCACTCCAGCCTGGGCAACAAGAGTGAAACTCCGTCTCAAAAACGAAAAAAAAAAAAAGAGAGAGAAACAGCGCCAGCCAGCAGGTGTCGCTGTGACAGCCGTTCTCCTTGGTGTTATGATGGAAACAGCAAATGAGATACTCTACTCGGATTAAGATTGTGTAGACAGGGAAGATAGCAATGTTAAACAGGGGCTGTACCTCTGCTGGAGGCAGTAGGAAGGCTGAACGATATCACTTAGGAAGAATGCCCAGCCAGGCGCTCAACAAACAGGAGTTATTTTCTAGTAACTTTACCACCTGTATCATTTTTCTTTCTCAGTTCACTGCAACCTCTACCTCCTGGGTTCAAACGATTCTCCTGCCTCAGCCTCCCGAGTAGCTGGGACTGCAGGTGCGTGTCACCATGCCCAGCTAATTTTTGTGTTTTTAGTAGAGACAGGGTTTCACCCAGGCTGGTCTCAAACTCCTGACCTCGTGATCTGCCTGCCTTGACCTCCCAAAGTGCTGGGATTACAGGTACGAGCCACTGTGCCTGGCCTTTTTCTTTTGTGGTGTGTGTGTATGTGTGAGATTTCTCTTTTCTTACTGAGTATGTGTGTCATTTTTCTTTTCTCACTGCCCAGGCTGGAATGCAGTGGCATGATCACAGCTCACTGCAGCCTTGACTTCCCCAGGCTCAGGTGATCCTCCCACCTCAGCCTCCCCAGTAGCTGAAACTACAGGCAGGCACTAATTTTCATTTTTTATTTTTTGTAGAGATGGGCTTTTACAACGTTGCCCAGGCCAGTCTCAAATTCCTGGCATCAAGTGGTTCTCCTGCCTCAGCCTCCCAAAATGCTGGGATTAAGACTGTTCCTGGCCTTATTTTTCTTAATTTCTCTGTGCCCCAGTATTCTCATCTATAAGCTAGGATGCTGTGAAGATTCAGAGAGTTAATGTTCGTCTGGCATATTGTAAGGACCTGGTAAGTGTTTAATGTTGCTTATTTTCCTCCTATCAGCAGCAACCTGCCTTGCTGGGCTCCCAGGGTTTCATTTCTCCCCACCTTTGAAGATTTCTCATCACACCAAGGACCCTCTCTGGATATAAGGGCAGGATACCGAGGGGAACAGAGATGTGTTCAGGGTGTGTTCACCCTGGAGGGTGAGAGGGTTTGAAAGTCAGTGTCAGCTGGGCGTGGTGGCTCATGCCTGTAATCCCAGCACTTTGGGAGGCCTAGGTGAGTGGATTACCTGAGGTCAGGAGTTTGAGACCAGCCTGGCCAACATGGTGAAACCCTGTCTCTACTAAAAATCCAAAACTTAGCCGGGTGTGGTGGCACATGCCTGTAGTCTCAGCTGCTTGGGAGACTGAGGCAGGAGAATTTCTTGAACCCAGGAGACGGAGGTTGCAGTGAGCCAAGATGGTGCCACTGCACTCCAGGCTGGGCAACAAAGCAAGACTACGTCTCAAAAAAAAAAAAAAAAGTCCATGTCTGTGGGCATGTGACATCATTGCTCAAAACTCAGTTTTCCAGGGCCGGGGGCGGTGGCTCACGTCTGTAATCCCAGCACTTTGGGAGGCCGAGGCGGGTGGATCACAAGGTCAAGAGATCGAGACCATCCTGGTCAACATGGTGAAACCCCGTCTCTACTAAAAATACGAAAAATTAGCTGGGCATGGTGGCGCGTGCCTGTAATCCCAGCTACACAGGAGGCTGAGGCAGGAGAACTGCCTGAACCCAGGAGGCCGAGGTTGCGGCGAGCCGAGATCCCGCCATTGCACTCCAGCCTGGGTAACAAGAGTGAAACTCCATCTCAAAAAAAAAAAAAAAAAAAAGGCTGGGCGCGGTGGCTCACGCCTATAATCCCAGCACTTTGGGAGGCCGAGGCGGGTGGATCACGAGGTCAAGAGATCGAGACCATCCTGGTCAACATGGTGAAACCCCGTCTCTACTAAAAAATACAAAAATTGGCTGGGCATGGTGGCGCACGCCTGTAGTCCCAGCTACTCGGGAGGCTGAGGCAGGAGAATTGCTTGAACCCAGGAGGCGGAGGTTGCAGTGAGCCGAGATCGTGCCATTGCACTCCAGCCTGGGTAACAAGAGCGAAACTCTGTCTCAAAAAAAAAAAACAAAACAAAACAAAACAAAAAAAAACACCTCAGTTTTCCTGTCTATGAAATGGTTATCAGTGGAAGAGCCAGCGGCGAATGTGAATCTCCAGCCTAGTGTCTGGCACAGAGTGGGCATTCAAACAGCAGTAGCTGCAGGGTTGTGGGCACTGGTGTTGGGGGCTTGGGACCTCTACTGTCTCATCACAAATCACCAACCAAGCTGTGGTTCTTTTATTTTATTTTATTTTATTTTTTGAGGCAGGGTCTCATTTCACTTGCCCAGGCTGGAGTGCAGTGGCACTACCTCAGCTCACTTCAGCCTCAACCTACTAGGCTTAGGTGATTCTCCCACCTCAGCCTCCTGAGTAGCTCCAACTACAGGCATGTGCCACCATATCCAGCTCATTTTTTGGTATTTTTTCATAGAGACAGGGTTTCGTCATGTTGCTCAGGCTGGTCTTAAATTCCTGGACTTAAGCAATCTGCCTGCCTTAGCCTCCCAAAGTTCTGGGATTACAGGTGTGAGCCACCCCTCCCCCAGGCCCTGGCCGTGGTTCTTTTTGTTTGTTGTTGCCCAGGCTGGAGTGCACTGTTGTTGGGCACTCTTACTGCCCAGGCTCGTGTGCAGTGGCACAATCTTGGCTCACTGAAATCTCTGCCTCCCAGGTTCAAGCGATTCTCCTGCCTTAGCCTCCTGAGTAGCTGAAATTACAGGCATGCGCCACCACACCCGGCTAATTTTTGTATTTTTAGTAGAGATGGGGTTTCACCATGTTGGCCAGGCTGGTCTCAAACTTCTGACCTCAGATGATCTGCCCGCCTCGGCCTCCCAAAGTGCTGGGATTATAGGCATGAGCCACCACGCCCAGCCACCAAAGCTGTGGTTCTTAATCTAATATTGGTAGCCCTTGATGGCAGACTGGATCCTTATGTCAGTGTGGTGTTTCTGAAATCCAGACAACCATCCTATAGTTAAATGGGAAGAGGTTGCTCAGGCCAAGAGAAGACTCTGCTTGGGGCCATCATCTGCTCTCCAGGAGGCCACAGAGTGTGTCCTGTCCAGCACAGCTGCTGGGACAGCTGTTGTTGGCAAATGGGAAACTAATTAACTGTTAGCCAATGCTCTGTTTTTAAAAATGGGACCTGGTATGGCCGGGCACAGTGGCTCATGCTTGTAATCCCAGCACTTTGGGAGGCCGAGACCATCCTGGTCAACATGGTGAAACCCCGTCTCTACTAAAAATACAAAAAATTAGTTGGGCATGGTGGCGCGTGCCTGTAATCCCAGCTACTCAGGAGGCTGAGGCAGGAGAACTGCTTGAACCCAGGAGGCGGAGGTTTCGGTGAGCCGAGATCGCGCCATTGCACTCCAGCCTGGGTAACAAGAGTGAAACTCCGTCTCAAAAAAAAAAAAAAAAAAAAAAATGGGACCTGGTTGGGGATGGTAGAAAATTGGGAGCAGGTGGCGAGGTAGCTCACACCTGTAATCCCAGCACAATGAGGCTAAGAAGGGAAGATTGCTTGAACCCAGGAGTTCAAGATCAGCCCGGGCAACATGGCAAAACCCTATCTCTCCAAATAAAAAAAAAAAAAAAAATTTAACCAGGTGTGGTGATGCATGCTTGTAGTTCCAGCTGCTTGGGAGGCCCAGGTAGATCACTTGAGCCGAGAAGGTCAAAGCTGCAGTGAGCCATGACTGGGCCACTGCACTCCAACCTGGGCAAGAGAGCAAAACTCTATCTCAAAAAAAAAAAAGGTGGGAGTGGCCAGATGTGGTGGTTCACGCCTGTAATCCCAGCACTTTGGTAGGCTGGTGGATCACCTAAGGTCAGGCGTTCAAGACCAGCCTGCCCAACCTGGCGAAACCCCATCTCTACTAAAAATACAAAAATTAGCCAGCAGTGATGGCAGGCACCTATAATGCCAGCTATGGGGGAGGTTGAGGTAGGAGAATTGCTTGAACCCGGGAGGCGGAAGTTGCAATGAGCAGAGATCGCACCATTGCACTCCAGCCTGGGTGACAGAGCAAGACTCTGTCTCAGGAAAAAAAAAAGATGGGAGCCGCTGATTTGTTGACATTCTTCCCTTTAACCGAAACACCATTTTACAGGCGGAGACACTGAGGCCCTAGTTTGAAGCTCAAAGGTAACAGTCTAGTTTTTGTTAAGACCAGGGGTCAGGGGTTGTCACTGTCCCATACTAGAAAAGAACTAATGCTTATCGGGGACACACTACGTGTCAGGTGGTTTATAAGCATTCTCCTTAATTATCACAATAACTCTGAGATACTAGCCATTTTACAGATGAGAAAAATAAGGGTCAAGATCACTTTTCCCTCATCACTTTACTAACTTTATTTCCTCTGCCTAGAACGGTGGTTGTCAAGTGGAAGTGTTGTCCTCCGGGGTCATTTGGCAATGTCTGGAGACATTTTTGATGTCACAGCCAGGGGTGGGGGTTGCATGTGTGGCTAGAGGCTGGGATGCTGCTAAACATTCTACAGTGTTCAGGCTGGCCTCCCACACCCGGCGATTATTCAGCCCCAAACGGCGATACTGCTGAGCTTGTGAAGCTCTGATCTAAAATCATGCATGCCCTTGTCTCTTAGTCATCTCAGGAAGCCTATCCTGACTCCCCTCCCAGGAGAGGTTGCTCCTCCCTGTACCCCCTGCAGCCACCAGCTGTGCTGTTAACAGGGTTGGTTGTGCTGCCTCCAACCAGAGCTCTCTGGGTAAATGGTATTCAAGGTATATTCACTGCTCATTGGTTTAAAACACAGGGCTGGGTGCAGTGGCTCACGCCTGTAATCCCAGCACTTTGGGAGGCAGAGGCAGGCAGATCACCTGAGGTCAGGAGTTCGAGACCAGCCTGGCCAGCACAGTGAAACCCTGTCTCTATTAAAAATACAAAAATTAGCTGGGTGTGGTGGTACGTGACTGTAATCCCAGCTACTCGGGAGTCTGAGGCAGGAGAATCGTTTGAACCTGGGAGGCGGAGGTTGCAGTGAGCAGAGATCATGCCATTGTACTCCAGCTTGAGCAACAAGAGTGAAACTCTGTCTCAAAAACCAAAACCAAAACAAAACACAATTAGTGTTTTCGTCTATTGACTTCTTGCTTCAGTTAGTCTGGTGGCTTTTTCAGGAATGGGATGTTTGTGAAAGATCCCACAGCCTCTGTGTCCTTGCCAGAGAGGTGGCAGGCTTTCTGTCACTTCAGTTGTGCAAATTGAGGCCAAAGGACCATTTACTAATGCAGATGTAGTACAGAGCAGAGGTTAAAAGCACAGGCTTTTATGTCACAAAGATCTTGATTCAGGTCCTAGCCCTACAACTTACTGTGTGACCTTGGATACGGTATTTAATCAGTTTCCTCAATTATGAACTATGGACAATAATAATAACTACCTTGTTGGGTCATCGTGAGGATTAAATTGGACAGTCCATCCACAGTGCTTAGCGCAGTGCTGGCAATTGCAGCATTCTGAAAATGTTGACTATTACTATTATTAGGAGATGCAGTGGGGTTTCCACTCAGTGATATCAGGTTCCCTCTAACTCTGAAATTCCCAAAACATGCTAGCCTCTCTCACACCTCTGTACTGTTTGACCTCTTTGAACAAGCTGTACTTTGGCTTAGAATGCTGTTCTCCCCACGTATGTCTTCCAAACACACTCCCCTTCATCCTTCAAGCCTTAGTTCAGATGCCATCTCTTCTGTGAAGACTCCGTTGATTGTCCTCTTCTGTGTTTCCACCATGAGTCTCCACCCGCCCTGGAATCCTACTGCCATTATAGCATTGATTCTGCTTTTTGTTTTTGTTTTTGTTTTTGTTTTTTTTGAGACGGAGTTTCGCTCTTGTTACCGAGGCTGGAGTGCAATGGTGCGATCTCGGCTCACCGCAACCTCCGCCTCCTGGGTTCAAGCAATTCTCCTGCCTCAGCCTCCTGAGTAGCTGGGATTACAGGCACGCGCCACCATGCCCAGCTAACTTTTTGTATTTTTAGTAGAGACGGGGTTTCACCATGTTGACCAGGATGGTCTCGATCTCTTGACCTCGTGATCCGCCCGCCTCGGCCTCCCAAAGTGCTGGGATTACAGGCGTGAGCCACCGCGCCCGGCCCTGTTTTTGTTTTTTTTGAGACAGAGTTACGCTCTTGTTGCCCAGTCTGGAGTACAATGGCGTGATCTCGGTTCACTGCAACATCCGCCTCCCGGGTTCAAGCAATTCTCCTGCCTCAGCCTCCTGAGTAGCTGCAACTACAGGCATGCGCCACCACACACAGTTATTTTTTTTTAGTAAAAATGGGGTTTCACCATGTTGGCCAGGCTGGTCTCAAACTCCTGACCTTGTGATCCACCGGCTTCAGCCTCCCAAAGTACTGGGATTACAGGCTTGAGCTACTGGGCCCGGCTCCCTTTTTTTTTTTTTTTGAGACAGAGTCTTGCTCTGTTGCCCAGGCTGTAGTGCAGTCGTGTGATCTTGGCTCACTGCAACTACTGCCTCCTGGGTTCAAGTGATTCTCCTGCCTCCGCCTCCCAAGTAGCTGGGACTACAGACATGTGCCACCACAGTTGGTTAATACAGGGTCTTGCTCTGTTATCTAGACTGGCCTTGAAATTCTGGGCTCAAGCAATCCTCCCACCTCAGCCTCCCAAGTGCTGGGATTACAGGTGTGAGCCACCTCCCCAGGCCCCTTGTTTATTTATTGTATGTGTCCTCCCAACAGACATCCTCACCAAGAGAAGGGATTACTGTCTGTTTAGTTCACTGCTTATTCTCAATTCCTAGCACATAGTAGGTGCTTAATAAATATCTGAAGGATGAATTCAGATGCATGGGCTCCAGGTTCCAGTGAATTATAACTTGGTATGCAGGTGGAGCCCAGGAATCTGTATTTTATTTTTAAAATTTATACATATATATCAGTTTATCTAAACTTTAAATTTTAGGAGACAGGCTCTCATTATGTTGCCCAGGCTAGACTCAAACTCCTGGTCTCAAGGGATCCTCCTGCCTCAGCCTCCCAAGTAGCTGAGATTACAGGTACACACCACTGAGCCTAATGGAATCAGTATTTTATTAATTTCCTTTTTTTGAGACAGAGTCTCACTGTGTTGCCCAGGCTGGAGTGCAGTGGCACAGTCTTAGCTCACTGCAACCTCCACCTCCCCGGTCCAAGTGATTATCAATGCTCCAGCCTGCCCCATAGCTAGGATTACAGATGTGCACCACCACTCCTGGCTAACGCTTGTATTTTTAGTAGAACCAGGGTTTTCCCAAGTTGGCCAGGCTGGTCTTGAACTCCTGGCCTCGAGTGATCCGCCCACCTCAGCCTCCCAAAGTGCTGGGATTACAGGCATGAACCACCGCACACAGCTGTATCTATATTTTAGAAAGCCATCCCAAGTATAGTGAGCGTTGAGAAGCTCTATCCCAGAATGTCAGTAGTAAAGCAGCCAGTGAACATCATGCAAGCAAAGTCCAGCCCTCTCATTTCACAGATGACATCATCAAGACCGGAGCAGGAGTAGTTGCCCAAGGTCACAGGTTATTGACAGAGAAAGAACTAGTGCCAACACTAGTGTCAGATACCCAGCACAAGGCTCTCTGGAGCTCTAGCTGGCCTGGGCCTGCTCAGTCTCATTCCAGGGCAGACTGAGGCGAACTGCTGAGTCACTGGAACTGAGGCCCAAGGCAGGGTGTGGCCTCCATCGCCTGGGTGAGGGTGGGGCAGTGTGAGACTACCCCCACTTCCTCTTGGTGACTGAGGCTGAGGCTGGAAGAGGGACCTGCAGAGAGCTCAGACTGCCTTCCCATTCCCTGGAACCCCTCCCTTCAAGAGAAACCACCTTTTCAAAGATTGTAACTGAGGAAAGATGACAGTGAAAGAGATCTGACCTAATCAACACCATCTTGCTTCTAACCTCTAAGCTGTCCTTGTTCATTCCTGGGTGTAGGCCAAACTAAGGGTGGGAAGGAATTTAGTTTATACTTTAACTTTTAAACAAAAATGATAATAGCCCTTTCCCGAAATAAACCTGCTTCTTGCCTGGGGATCAGTCTGCCTTCATAGGACTAAGAAATTACAGATTAGAAATTACGGTTTAGGAACCATGCAGCCTCTGGCTCCAAGAGTCTGAACCTCCCCAAATTGCTCCTGGGTATAACATCCCTGTTGTAAAACCTAAGATCAGTGCTTGAGATATTTTGCAGACCTTGCTGTTCCCAGCTGAAACCGCCATCCAGACCTGTAATCTGGTTCAACCAGTTCTTCCTTCTCACCTTGGAACAGTAGACAGCATGAAAAACTCACTTCAACCTCCTGTAATTTTATCTCCAACCTGACCAGTTAGCACTCCCCAGTTCCCAAGCCCCTACCCACTAAACTATCCTTAAAAACTCTGAGCTTTGAATTTTCAGGGAGGCTGATTTGAGTAATAAAACTCCATTTTCAGCCAGGCGAAGTGGCTCATGCCTATAATCCCAGCACTTTGGGAGGCTGAGGCGGGCGGATCACGACGTCAGGAGTTCGAGACCAGCCTGACCAATATGGTGAACCCCCATCTCTACTAAAAAATTAGCCAGACGTGGTGGCACATGCCTGTAGTCCCAGCTAATCTGGAGGCTGAGGCAGGAGAATTGCTTGAACCTGGGAGGTGGAGGGTGCAGTGGACTGAGATCGCACCACTGCACTCCAGCCTGGGCAACAGAGTGAGACTCCCTATCAAAAAAAAAGAAGAAAGAAAAAAAAATAAGTAAGTAAATAAAACTCCGTTGTCCCCTACAGCTGGTTCTGTATGAGTTACAGTTTCTCTATTGCAATTCTCCTGTCTTGATAAATCGGCACTGTCTAGGCAGCAGGTAAGAACTCATTTGACAGTTACACCAGGACTCCCGCCTTTGACCAAACTAATTTAGTGATGAAGTTAAACCAGTGCCTAATTTCAAGAGTTGATTATAGCCTTTGAAATGGCTGATCCATTTAAAAAAAAAAGTAAGATTGTCAGTAATAAATACAACTATGCTTAAATATAATTCAGCTTTAAGAAAATCTTATTTTTATTTTGTGAGACAGAGTCTTGCTCTGTTGCCCAGTCTGGAGTGCAGTGGTGTGATCTTGGCTC
The DNA here is from genome assembly GCF_030222135.1 of Aotus nancymaae. Taxonomy (NCBI): domain Eukaryota; kingdom Metazoa; phylum Chordata; class Mammalia; order Primates; family Aotidae; genus Aotus; species Aotus nancymaae. The sequence continues at coordinate 27,696,380 of NW_026988467.1, forward strand.
AACGCAACTCCACCTCCCAGGTTCAAGTGATTCTCCTGCCTCAGCCTCCCAAGTAGCTGGGACTGCAGGTGCACACCACCACACCTGGCTAATTTTTGTATTTTCAGTAGAGATTGGGTTTCACTATGTTGGCCAGGTTGGTCTTGAACTCCTGACCTCAGAGGATCTGCCTGCCTTGGCCTCCCAAAGTGCTGGGATTACAGGCATGAGCCACTGCACCTGGCTGAGAAAATATTCTTAAAGCCTAGCTCTTGATATGAAGGAGGTGGCAGGCAGAATTTGACAGGGCCCTGAAGACAGTAAAGTAGGTAAAGTTTCAAAATTGTTTGAATGCCTCTTTACCAGGGTCTAAGATTTCTCAAACCTGGATTACCTGGGGCACTGGTGAAAAGCACAGATTCCCATCTCTGCCTTGGAGATGTTGGATTCATTGTGTCTCAGGGTAATTGGGGCTCAGGAATCTGGATTTAAGGGATTCTTAAATTCTACAAGACTGAGCCAGGCATGGTGGCTCACGCCTATAATCTTTGCACTTTGGGAGGTCTAGCCAAGTGGATTGCCTGAGGTCAGGAGTTCAAGACCAGCCTGGTCAACACGGCAAAACCCCATCTCTACTAAAAATACAAAAATTAGCTGGGCATGGTGGTACACATCTGTAATCCCAGCTACTCCAGAAGCTGAGGCAGGAGAATCGCTTGAATCCAGGAGGTGGAGGTTGCAGTGAGCCAAGATCGGCTGTTGTACTCCAGCCTGGGTCACAGAGTGAGACTCCATCTCAAAAAAAAAAAAAAAAATTCTGCAAGACTGAAAAGCACTGCCCTGGCCCTTTGGAATAATGTATTTTAGAAAGGAATGAAGCCTTGATGTCAGGACCTACTTCATCCCTAATCTGTTTAGAAGTTGCAAGACCCACATTCCAATGCCCTGAAGAAAACATTATGTCCCTAAATCCCAGTAGGCAGTTGTGCTTGTCAAATGCACTGTGGGTCAGTTCACATTTTGTTGCTTCAAAGATCGCCTTGGGCACCTTTATGACTCAGCAGTTATTGGCGGATGGTCAGCCCTACCTGGATGATTCTAATACATAGAGGTTATTGGGAGATGGCCGCAGGGTGGCAGGAGCTGGGCTGCCTGGGAAGACCAGCTCGGGGTTCCAGAGTGGGGAATTCAAGATTTGGATCCAGGTCTGCCTGACCCCTGCAGTTCATGCTGATCATTACTGCACTAGCTCTCCCAAGTTTATACACAGAGTGCTTATCATCACACACATAATCCTGAGAAACATGCCTACATCCACAAGCGAGACACACTAGGTCTCTTGCAGACAGAAGATTGCTTCCTGCTTTCCTCCTATAACTAAACTTCCAGCCCTGCCCTTTCTCTCTGAAGTATGGCTCTAATTGATTAGCTTGTGATTGAAATCCTTCAATAGTTCCCCATCACTATCACGTCAGGCTGATGCATTGATCTAACATTCAGGACTGTCATAATTTAGATACAACTCCCTGATTTTTTTTTTGAGATTGGGTCTCTACCAGTTGCAGTGGCTCACGCCTGTAATCCCAGCACATTGGGAGGCTGAGATGGGCGGATCACTTGAGGCCAGGAGTTCGAAATCAGCCTGGCCAACATAGCGAAACCCCATCTCTACTAAAAATACAAAAATTAGCTGGGTGTGGTGGCACGCGCCAGTAGTGCCGGCTACTTGGGAAGGTGAGGCATGAGAATCACTTGAATCTGGGAGGCAGAGACTGCAATGAGCCAAGATCAAGCCACTGGACTCCAGCCTGGGGTTATAGAGGGAGACTCTATCACCAAAAAAAAAAAAAAAGAGAGAGAGAGATAGGAGTGTTGGGGTCTTGCTCTGCCACCCAGGCTCGAGTGCAATGAGCCAAGATCAAGCCACTGGACTCCAGCCTGGGGTTATAGAGGGAGACTCTATCACCAAAAAAAAAAAAAAAAGAGAGAGAGAGATAGGAGAGTTGGGGTCTTGCTCTGCCACCCAGGCTCGAGTGCAGTGGTATGATAAGAGCTCACTGCAGCCTTAAACTCCTGGGCTCAAGTCATCCTCCTGAACACAAACACACACACACACACACACACACACACACACACACACACACACGTGGTCCCAGCTACTTGGGAGGCTGAAGAGGGAAGATAGCTTGAGCCTAGGAGGGCAAGGCTGCCGTGAGCTGTGATCATGCTACTGCACACCAGCCTGGGTGATAAAGCAAGACCCTGTCTCTCATCTCAAAAAAAAAAAAAAAAAGGAAAGAAGGAAGGAAGGGGGGAAGGGGGAGGAGGGGGGAGGGGGGAGGAGGGGGGAGGGAGAGGGAAAAGAGTGTGTTCGCCACTGAAGCTTCCTCCAACCAATTGATCTCCTACTATTCTTACCCTGGCCACCTTGTATTTTCCTACCTCTACCTTTTTGCTCATGCTGTTGCCTCTGCTGGGGCACTCAGCTTGCTCTCCTGAGCTCCTATTAACGATTGCCTTTCACTCTACTGTGTGCCCTCAGCATTGACTGCCTGATATCAGCAGATCAGAACTTCCTTGGAGGCTCTGTGTCTGTAACTTATTTTCCTCTGGACCCCATGGTCAGGAGTGGTCCACAGGACTTGGCATAACTGACCTGGGCATTGTTATGTAAGGATCTCTGATTCTTACCCACCACCTGCATCAAGACCTGTCATTATGGAAGAAAAAGAGGAAGCCCCACAGGAATTATTGGGGGAAGATTGCCAAGATTAAGTGAAAGAGGCCAGGTGTGATGGCTCACTCCGGTAATTGCAGCATTTTAGGAGGCCAAGGCAGGTGGATCACTTGAAGTCAGGAATTCAAGACCAGCCTGGCCAAAATGGCGAAACCCCATCTCTACTAAAAATACAGCACTCCAGCCTGGGCAACAGAGTGAGACCTTGTCTCAATAAATAAATAAGTAAAATAAAATAAAAATACAAACATTAGCCAGGTGTGATGGCAGGTGCCTGTAATCCCAGCTATTTGGGAGGCTGAGGCAGGAGAATCACTTGAACCCAAGAGGTGGAGGTTGCAGTGAGCCGAGATTGTGTCACTGCACTCCAGCCAGGGTGACAGAGTGAGACTCCATCTCAAGAAAAAAAAAAAAACTCGGGGGCCAAAGAGTAAGTAGAATATGTTACCATTTGTGTGAAAAAGAAAAAAAGATGTGTAGTTTTATTTGTTTTTGAGACACGGTCTTGCTCAGTTTCCTAGGGTGCAGTGCAGTGGCACAATCTCAGCTCACTGCAATCTCAATTTCCCGGGCTCAAGCAATCCTCCTGCCTCAGCTTCCTGAGTAGCTGGGACTGAAGGAATGTGCCACTCCACACTCAGCTAATTTTTAAATTTTTTTTAAGAAATGAGGTCTCGGCCGGGCACAGTGGCTCGTGCCTATAATCCCAGCACTTTGGGAGGACGAGGCAGGTGGATCACCTGGGGTCAGGAGTTCGAGACTAGCGTGACCAACATGGAGAAACCCCATCTCTACTAAAAACACAAAATTAGCTGGGTGTGGTGGTGCATGCCTGTAATCTCAGCTACTCAGGAGGCTGAGACAGGAGAATCCCTTGAACCCAGGAGGCGTAGGTTGAAGTCAGCTGAGATCATGCCATTGCACTCCAGCCTGAGCAATAAAACTCCTCAAAAAAAAAAAAAAAAAAAAAAAAGAGGTCTCCTTATGTTCCCCAAGGTGAGTCTGGAACTCCTGGGCTCAAGCAGTCCTGCTTCTGCCTCCAAAAGTGCTGGGATTATAAGCATAAACCATCATGCCTGGCCAAAAATTGTATAATATAAAAAAGGCCTATCTTTAGAAAGATATGAAAAAAAGGTCTGAGTATATAATCCCACTGGACCTTCTGACTTTTTTTTTTTTTTTTTTTTTGACAGAATCTTGGTCTGTTGTCAAGGCTGGAGTGCAGTGGCACAACCTCGGCTCACTGCAGCCTCTGCCCCACTGGGTTCCAGTGATTCTCCTGCCTCAGCCTCCTGGGTAGCTGGGATTACAGGCGTATGCCACCACATCCAGCTAATTTTTGTATTTTTAGTAGAGACAGGGTTTCGCCATGTTGGCCAGCCTAGTCTCAAACTCTTGACCTCAGGTGATCTGCCCACTTGGCCTCCCAAAGTGCTGGGATTACAGACGTGAGAACCTTCTGACTTCGGTACCTTCTGACATCGGTACCTTATACACATACCTACATAACCCCCCCACACAAATTAAAACATACTGATTCTTGGGCTGTATCCCCAGAAAAGTATCCAGGATGTCAAAGGTTGGATGCAGGAATCCATGGCTAAAGCACTGTGTGTCAGTTCATTCCACACCCAGAACTGAATTGTCAGGAAGAGCCAAGATGCAAAGGATATTTGGAAGCATAAACTCAAAACAGATGTTATCAGGAATATAAGTAGGAAGATCTCTAAGGGATTATAAAGCCACATTTGGGAACTCACTGATTTTGATTGATCGCTGCATTTTTTTGGGGGGGTGGATGAGAATAGAGAGAGAGTTGCCTAAAGCTGCACACCCAGTCAGAGGCACAGGCTAGTGCCCCAGGATTTCTTTTCTTTTCTTTTGAGACAGAGTCTCACTCTATCACCCAGGCCGGAGTAGAGTGGTACCATCTCAGCTCACTGCACCTCTGCCTCCTGGGTTCAAGTGATTGTCATGCCTCAGCCTCCCAGGTAGCTGGGATTACAGGTGCCCCTACCATCCCTGGCTAATTTTTGTATTTTTAGTAGAGACAGGGTTTCACCATCTTGGCCAGGCTGGCCTCAAACTCCTGACCTCACATGATATGCCTGCCTTGGCCTCCCAAAGTGCCGAGATTATAGGCGTGAGCCACCGTGCCCAGCCACCCAAGAATGTCTGATAACATCAACATCAAATCATCCCTACCTGCCCTCGTGCAGGGACTTCTCACTTAGAAAGTTCTACAGACCCAACGGGCAGGACATGAAGATAGAGAAGAAAACACCATCTTTAATCAACCCACCTGCACAGAAACCAGGAGAGCATTCCCCTCCTTGCAAGGTCCCAGTGAAAAGAGAACCTGGTCCCCTTGCAAAAACCGTCTTATAAAAACAAAAGGCTTCAAAGCACCAGTGGCTACACCCGTTGAGTAGAAAGGGGCCTGGGGAAGTAGGGGTGAAAGAAGTGAGGGCTGGAGGCAGGGATGGCCCAGCGGAGGGCAGCAGCTTAGCCTGAGGAAGCTGCCCCACTCTGGAGCTGTACCCATCAGCTGGCAGCTCCATGCCTGTGAGGGCCAGAAGAACTCCTGGGGCTGGCTAATTGCAGATGGGATGGTGGGGTGAGGTTGCCAGCCTTGCTCAGGATATTGTGGCCTTAGAGAGTAGGGATTAGATTGGAGGGTAGTGGGCAAGGAGAGGAGTGGTCACCACAGACAGGCTCAGGTGTGCAAACCATCTGCACCATCCGGGTGTCCCTCTATGCCTCCTGCCCTCCTTTCTAACCCAGGGCCACGCCTCTCTCACAGATTGGAATGCTGAGGCCTGATCCTGTCACCTGTGGACACACCAGGCGGGGCATGGGATGCAGGGTCCTCAGGAGCATCTGTAGAGGGAGGTGGGGAAAAAGTGTTCTCGCCTGTAATTGCTCCCAAGGAAGGGTGAGGGTGCTGGCAATCCTGACCCCCCCACTTTGCACCCCTATCTGTCCCTTCAGAACTCCTTCTGGGCTTGCGAGAGGAGGCTTCTGGTCATTGGATTGGTCATAAACGCTGGTGATCTGTAAACACTGGTGTCTGGGCAGCACTGACCAGCCTTGCTCCTCTCTGGAACCACAAGCCTTCCAACTGGTGAGGTGGATAGAGCCGTCAGGGGTGAGCGGAGTTGTGGAGGGGAGGAGGATACAGCAGACCCAGCTTCGGGGACCTAGAAGGGGATGGGGTGACTGAGTTGGGGCCCCACTTTCCTGGAGGAGAGAGTTTAAAAGGTTTGCCAAGGGTGGACAGAGGCTGAGCATAGGAAGGCTTCTCTGTGGGTGGGGCTGAATTTAGGGCTCTGTCCATCCGGTTCCCAATAAGAGAACGAACGGGTATATTGCTTTAAGAGAGGCATTGGCAAGTGGTGGAGGTGGTGTGTGAATATGGTGGCCACATGGGTCCAAGCTGCAGAGGGGCTGGAAATGGAACTCAGAGAGCAGACACCGCGTTTTACAGTCAGAAACTGCAGAAAGTATACTTCCACCAGAAACCTAGCTGTGTGGCCTCAAGCAAATCACATCTCTGGGCAGAAGTTTCCATGTACTGCAAAATGGGAATTTTAATCCCAGTCTGGCTCAGGGAATTGAGTTAAATGAGAAGTCTAAAAGAGTCCATTTGCTAAGGGATTACTTGAGGTGGGGAAACTGAGGCCCAGAGAGGGCAAGGGTTTTGCTAGATGTCACAGCCAGTGATGGACCTGCGATTAGAACCCAGGACTCCTGCTCCTAGTTTACAGTCGCTTTCCCAGAGCTGGTGAGTGGTGTGGTGGGATGGGATGGGTCTGATGTCCTGCTGTTTTTGGACAGGGGGCAGTATCCTGGGTGAAGAGGGAAAGGGAGAGGCTGGAGAGGAAGACCCCAGCTTACGCCAAGGCTGAGATTAAAACAAACAAAAACCAAAAACCAAAAAACCCGCGGTGCCCCTCCCCCGCCCCGCCCCCCTCCTCCGAAGTCGGGGCTGTGAAGAGCCAAGTCCAAGTCCAAGACCAAGTCCGCGTCTCCGGGGGCAGACCCGGGGGCGGGCGCAGGCTGCAGTGCGCGCGCGGGCCACCAGTGGGCGCGCCTGCTCCTTGGCCCGAGCTCGCGGCAGCCGCGATCAGTCCAGCAGCCCAGGTCGAGGCGCCGGGGTGGGCGCTGGGCAGAGGCTACCCCGACCTGCAGGAAACAAAGGCAGGTTAGGGACAGTGGGTCCCAAAAGTATGGGGGAGGGGAGACCCGGCTGCCCTGCCCACTCCTCCGTCCCCTCCTTTCCGCAACCCCGACGCCCGGGCCTCCCCAGCCAGTGGGGCGCCGCGACCCACGTGTACAGAGGCTGCAGCTGTAAATGCGACGTCTTCTGGGGCGCCTGGTATCCGTAGGAGTCAAAGCCGCCGATGAAGTCAACTGCGGAAGCGGGGCGGCGCGTGTTAGGGATGGGCGGCCGGGGCGAGGAGAGGGAGGCTGGGTTCTAAAGGGGAAGAATTTAGGGCAGGACCCCACCCTGGAAGCGGAGCCAGATAAGCCCTGGAGAGGGGAGCGGCGAGGGTCAGGCCCGGTGCAGGGGCTTGGGGCGGGGTTCCGGCTGGACCCTGAGGGTTGGGCCTCTGGGGGTCTGGAGGTAGCGGAGCCGTGCCAGCGGAGGGTCAGGCCCAATCCTTGAGGCTAGAGCCCGGAAGGCCGGGCGGTCCTATAGTAAAGAAGGCTCTTGGGGGCGGGGCTCGGGCCTCTAAAGGAGACAAGACCTCCGTTGCGGGTGGGGCTAGGCTGGGGAAGGCTGTGCGGGCCCGTCACTGGGCCCATCCCGGAAAGGGCTGGCCATGCAGAGCCTCCCACTCCAGCCTCCTCTTCCCCTCAGAAGGGACCCGTAGTGGACCCTGGACTCCCTTCCGCCGCGGCCCGTCCCAGACCTCTGTCCAGGGTGCTGAAGGCTCAGGACCAGATTCCCCGCTTCCCCAGGGGCGCCTTACTCACAGCTGTCCTCCTCCTCCAGGAACACTTTGCTCACGTAGCAGGCGAACACGAAGCCGAACAGCTGGGAGTGGGGGTGACACGTCAGGGAGGGAAGAAGGAGTGGGAACCTCTTCCTCCACCCCCTGCCGGGCCCTGTACGCCCTGACTGTCGAGGGAGGACATGTGCCAGGATGAAGGCAAACCATAACTTCAAGTCAAATGCTTCCGCCTTAAAGTCAGACATACATGGTCCAACTCTTCTGAAAGTGTGACTTGAGACAAGTAATTATTTTACCTCTTTGAGCCTCAGTTTTCCCAGTTGGACCTGGGCAATACCTTACAGCTTGTTAAGACGAAAGGGGATTACGTGACTTTGTGAGTACAAAGTGCGTAGAAACAGGAACGACTTCTATCTTTGGAGCTTTCTTTCTTCTGCGCCCGCCCTTCCTTCTTTCCCTTCCTTCCTTCCTTCCTTCTTTCTTTCCTTCCTTCCTTTCCTTCTTTCTTTCAGATAGGGTCTCACTCTGTCACCCAGGCTGGAGTGCAGTGGTGCAGTCATGGCTCACTTCAGCTTCAGTTTCCTGGGCTTAAGCGATCCTCCTGCCTCAGCCTCTTGAGTAGCTGGGACCACAGGTGTGAGGCACCACGCCCAGCTGGGGTCACTTTCTTATTCTCACAACTCTGAGGTTGGTATTGTTATTCCTCTTTAAGAAGAAGGCAGGTGACTTGTCCAAGGTCATGAAGTGGGTGTACTGAGTATTTAAACCCAGGATTGATTCACAGTCTGATGCCTCATCCTGTTCACTAAACCTGTTCACTCCCTGCATAGGGGCTGGGGCAGGGGTGAGGAAAGGCGGTACAGGGTATGGAAACAGATCCAGACAAAAAGACAGACAGGCCGAAGACCTAGGTTCATCCCCTCTTAACTAGAGCTAAAGAAAGGGATCAGAAAGTGTGTGTAGGGTGAGGAACAGAAGGACTCACTGCCAGGAAGATCTGCAGGGCACTGCTGAGGGCTTCAATGTAGGGATAGTCAAGCAGGCAGCCAGTAACAGAGATGACATGGTGGTCCTCCAGAGCCAAGCGGGAGTTCAGAACAGGTGTCACCAGGCAGCCAGGCCCATTCTCCATCCACCAGGAACGGTGCAGGGATGTGTTGAAGGTCATGATGAAGTCCCGGTCCTGGGGGCAGAGGGGCCTGGGATACTGAGTGTGAGGGAGAGGGAGGGGGGAGCTACTCCCCTGGCCCAGGGAGACTCTATATTGATTGGTGAAGGGATCCAGGGAGCCTGCACCTGCAAGTCCACATTTGACCAACAGGTGGCACTTAATGACCACGCAGGCCTCACTCTTTTGTCACTGAGATGGGAAGGGGCTGGTGTGTACTCAGGGGCCCCAGAATTTTCAGAGCTGGAAGGAACACTAACAGCTACTGGGTTCAATTTCCCAGCCACTGGTGAAATCCTCAATAGAGGCCCCTTCGTAGCCTATTCAGTCTCTCCTTTGCTCCCGCTGTGTGTGACCCCGGGGGCGAACCTCTCCTCCTTTGGGGCCTTGATCTCCTCATTTGTTAAATGGAGAAGGGGCTGGCCTAGATCATAAATTTTTATTTTTCTTTCTTTTTTTTGGGAATGGAGTTTTGCTTTTGCTGCCCATGCTGGAGTGCAATGGTGCGATCTCGGCTCATTGCAACCTTTGCCTCCCGAGTTCAAGTGATTCTCCTGTCTCAGCCTCCGGAATAGCCAGAATTACAGGTGCCCACCACCACACCCAGCTAATTTTGTATTTTTAGTAGAGATGGGGTTTCTCCATGTCAGTCAGGCTGGTCTCAAACTCCCGACCTCAGGTGATCCACCCGCCTCAGCCTCCCAAAGTGCTAGATCAGAAGTTCTTACCCAGGGTGTGCACCTATGTGCTTATCCATGCAGTCACTCATTCAACCGATAAATACTCACTGCCTGCCAACCAGGGGCCAAGCACTTAGATGTGCGATCTTCTTTTATCCCCTCACCAACCACATAAACTTGCAGTTGCTATTATGTCCAGTTACTAGATGAGGAAACTGAAGCTCAGAGAGGATCAACCACTTGCCCAGGGTAACATAGCTAGGAGGTTTTAGAGCTGGGATTTGAATCTAGCAGGGTCAAACTACAAAGCCAATGCTCGTACTCACATATTTTGCCTCCTTTATATCTAAAAATAGAAGTTGTGTCTCTCTGGGCTTGCTCTTATTCAAGCGAAACGGTCCTACTTTCTTCAGCAGTTCTCCATGTGACATGGTCTGCTCAGTCTTCCCTGAACAAACTCTAACTAGTCTCTTTCCCTTCTGAAAAATATTGATCAGAATTAGACCCAAATCTTTGTGGTCTGAGCAGTACAAAGCACATGGCATTTTCACCTCCCTTGCTCTGAATACTCTACCTCTATTAGTGGGGCCTAAGAGTAGCTTTCTGGGCCACCACATACTGTTAGTTTTTACCGAGCTTGTGATCAACTGGGACCCCCAGCTCATCTTCACATGGACTGCTCTTCAGCCTTATCTGTTCGATTATTGTGTTGGAGGAGGCCAGAAATAAATCGTGTAGGTGGGAAATGGGGCAGACAGATTCTTTGGGTGTGGAAAGAGAGGGAGGCCTCTTCAAGACATGATGCTCTGATTCTATACCACAGTACCTTTGGGGCAGGGGATAGGAATGGTCAGGCTCTGCCCTGTGGCACTGCCAGGCCTGAGGCTTACCTGGGACAGCTGTCCAACCTCCAAGTAGAAGCAGATGATAAACGCATTCCAGCCAACCCAGAGCACCAGCCAGGCCGCATACTGGGGAAAGCAGAGGTGGGATCAGGGTGGGGCCTGGGGAGTGGGGGATGGGGAGTGCCAGTGGAGACAGAGCTCAGGGATGAGGAGACCTGGGCAGGGGAAATTATGAGATTACCTCACTCAGAGAGCACAGTGTCCTTACAAATCATTTTCACACCCATCAGCTCTTACAACAGCCCTGCAAGGTAGGCACTGTCCTCTCTTTAGAGAGAACTAATTTAAGGCTGAAAGGAGGTTTAAGCTTTCCAAGATCACACAGCTAGGAGGAGGTAGGGCTGCCACTCAAATCCGAGTTCTCTGATAGCTAATCCCATCCACTGTGCTAACAACATCCTCTAGACCAGCAGTCTCTAGAATACTGGAATCACTCAAAGATGTTTGTTAAAAATGCAGATTCTTGGGTCCTACCTCTAGACCTACTGATTCTGAATTTCCAGGGATGCCGTTTAGGAGCTGTTTAAGCAATCCCTAGGGGATTCTGACTCAGATGACACTTTTAGAAACATGTTCCAGGTGGTAAGCTATTAGAGGGCAAGGATTTTGCCTGCCTGGCTCACCACTGCAATGCCAGTTCTTAGCACAGCATAGCTGGAGAAACCCATTAAGAATACAGGAAGTGGGCCAGGTGCAGTGGCTCATATCTGTAATTTCAGCACTTTGGGAGGCCAAGGTGGGCAGATCACTTGAGCCCAGGCAATATGCAGAAAATCCATCTCTTGAAAAAAGAAAAAGAGTCTTCCCCACCCCCATCCACCAGAGTCTCGCTCTGTCACCAGGCTGGAGTGCGGTGGCGCAATCTTGGCTCACTGTAACCTCCGCCTCCCAGGTTCAAGAGATTCTCCCCCCTCAGCCTCCCGAGTAGCTGGGACTACAGGCACGTGCCACCACACCCGGGTAATTTTTTTGTATTTTTAGTAGAGACAGAGTTTCATTATGTTGGCCAGGCTAGTCTTAAACTCCTGACCTCGTGATCCACCCGCCTTGGCCTCCCAAAGTGCTGTGATTACAGGCATGAGCCACTATGCCTGGCCAAAAAAAGAGTCTTAATTTTTTTTTTTTTTTTTTTTGAGACAAGATCTCAGTCTTCAACCCAGGCTGGAGAGCAGTGGATGCTGGGAACTTTAGCCCAAAACAGACAAGAGGGTACCCTGCAGCTTTGTGCCTGAGTATGAGTGTAATATCATCTCACATGGCTGTGGCTGGAGTCTGGGTATAAGGGAACCAGGGGAGGTGGAGGCAGGACCATGGATGGGGCCTGATGAAAGGCTGGGGTGAGCATACCAAACCGAGGGCCCAAGGATGGAAAGGGAGTCCAGGCTGGACCCTGGATGCCCTCACTCTATCACTTTCCTCCCTCCCTTCCTTGCCCTGTAAATTGTACCTGAATGACACAGGTCAGGTCAATCTGCTCCAGCAATCTTTCCATCTGGCTGGAGGGAGAGGGCTGGGAGGGGAGGGACTGGGAGCAGCATTGCTAGGGCAGCACCAAGACCCCTTGGCCCCTCAGTTTTCTCTCATCCTGAATGTGGCCACTTCTGCAGAGAACAGCAATCCACTCACAGCAGTGAGCCGGAGAGGAGGTTAGGGTAGATTTGAGAGCTGGATGCTTCTACCCAAGTCCTGTGTCTGCAATCCTAGTGGCTGTCGCCTGGTAGACAGTGTTGTTGACAGTGGTGCCTGGGGCTTTCCTGAGAACTGGAGAGAAGGGTTCTCTTATGTCAGATGAGAGAGAGCCTTGTTAGAGTCCTGTTCACCTGGCTTCTGGGAGCTGAGCCTGTGGAGGTGGGGAGAGAAGTCCTAGGATGAGTGTGTGTGGGCTATGGAGGCAGCGTGACATTGCATGTCATTGTGATTGCAGGTGTCACGCTTGTGTGTAGTAAATGTAGTGAAAAGCCTTTTTCCTCAAGACAGCCATGCGAAGAGGTGACTGAGGAACAGCAGGGAACATGGGTGAATCTAGCTGAAAGCAGGAGTTTGACAGAGACCAGCAGGGACCAGGACTTGGGAAGAGACTGTCAGGGAGGAGGAGAGACCCAGACTCCTGGGGCTGGAGCGCAGAGAGGCACTGAATTCAAAGCCACACTAGCTGCTCCAGGCCACATCCTTGATATACATCGGGCAGGAGGGACAAATGCCAAGCCTTCCTGAAGCTGCCTGAGAAACTCAGTAAGATAAAGCCCACCCTCCTGTGTCCCTGCACCCACCCCTTGGCTTCCTGAGGCTGTGTGGTGCCACAGCAGGAGCCTTCACTGTAGATCTGACGCTCTAATCCTGCCGTTAGCTGTGTGACCTTAGGAAGACTCACAACCTTGCTGAGCTTCAGTTTCCTCATCTGGAAAATGGAGCTGGTAAGATCTACCTCACAGGGCTATTGTAGACATGATATGAAGCACGTGAAACTTAGCAGCAGGCACGGCACATGCCAGGCACTCACTACATGATCCATTTTGTTTCTATTTGGATTATTTCCCTAAAAAATTCTTCAGGAAAAAAAAAAACCGACATTGTCTCCTATGAACAAAGAAGCATTGGGATGGACACATTCACCCCATCTTGTCTTGGGTGGAGCCAAGACTGGTGTGCCAGGGTTGGGGGACATTTCTGGTTTTGAGGAGCAGGGAGGGGTGGAGTGGGCAGGGGTGAGGAGAGGAGGGGGCTTGGGAAGGGGCTAGGTGAGCCGTACCAGGATGAGGTACCGGGAGCGGTACTGCACGGTGCCAAAGATGCCCAGGATGACTGCCATGATGTGTAGGAAGTTGGCTAGGATAGGAGCCCACTGGTAGCCCAGGAAGTCAAAGATCTGCCGCTCCAGCGCAGCCACCTGTGGAAGAGACAGGCTGAGGCCACTGTCATCCCCTGAAAAGGAAGGACAGGGACTCCTGATTGACCTTGGGGAGCAGGTGGCACCAGTTACCATGGTGATGAGGCGTAAGTCTCAGAACCATTCAGTCCTTCACTAGCAAAGGGATGCTGGGAGGTGAGGATAAGCCTGTGGGAGTGGGGTGGATCCTTAAGCTTGATCATCACTTTGAGGTGGGCTGAAAGGTGACAGGAGCCAGGGTTCAGAACACCTTCCTCCCTGCCATGGAGTCCCTTACCTCTAGCAGCTCAACCTCCTGAACCTTCTCTATGTGGGGAAGATGGTGGGGTCAGAACCCAGACTGCTACCCCCAGTCCTGGTCAAAGGCTGAGCCACAGCCCTGGAGGGCAGGGAAGTCCTAGAACCCGAGTCATCTCTTCCAAGGATCCCTATCTGGAGCTTGCCCTGGCCCATGGCATCCCTGGGCTACAGAGAAGGAATGCTTTTCACTCCCCTTCCCTGAGAGAGCTGGAATAGATTGCAACTGGCCTCAAATCCTCCTCTTCCTGTTTCCATGCTCTTCTGCAGTGCCCTTCCTCACTAATGCTGTGCCTGGCCACGCAACTTGCTTTGCCTAAAGGGACTTTGGCAAACACGATGCAAACGAAGGCTTGAAAAAAGCATGTGTCCAGCCTGGGCAACATGGTAAAGCCCCATCTGGACAAAAAATACAAAACATTGCCAGGCGTGGTGGTGCACGCCTGTAGTCCCAGCTACTCAGGAAGCTGAAGTGAGAGAATCGCTGAAGCCCAGAAGGCAGGGGTTACAGTGAGCCAAGATTGCGCCACTGCACTCCAGCCTGGGCAAGAGAGTGAGACCCTGTCTCAAAGAAAAGAAAAGAAAAAGAAACAGGTGTGCACTGGAGCTTGCCCACTTGCTTCACTTATAAGAAGGCCACCTCGTAAATGAGCCCCAGCTGACCTGCTGGAGGATGAGAGGCCATGGGGAGGAGCGTGAAGGCGCCTCAGCTGACAGCCCATCAGCCATTAGCCATGTAAGTGAGGCCGTGCTAGATACCCCTGGATCACCAGCTGACCACAGATACACAGCCCAGACCAGAATAATCGCCTACCTGACTCACAGAATTATGAACTAAATAAAATGGCTGTTTATTTTTAATGTTAAGTATTTACTATTATTATTATTATTTTGAAACAGAGTCTCACCATCACCCAGGCTGCAGTGCAATGGTGTGATCTCGGCTCACTGCAACCTCCGCCTCCTGGGCGGAGTAGCCTCCAGCTACTCGGGAGGCTGAGGTGGGGGATGTTTAAGCCAACAAGCACCAGATCAAATACCCGCAAAGTGCTGGGAGTATAGACGTGAGCCACAGCACCCGGCCTCATCTGCTGAATTTAACAACAAGGAGGTCGCCAGTGACCTCAGTAAGAACTGCTTCAGTGGTGAAGCAGAAAGTCACACTGGCAGAAGACTGAGTAGCAGGGAAGGCCGTGGAGACCTTTTATGTAGTTTTTTGGATGTGAGAGTGTTGAGACAGATAAAGCTGATATCAGCTGGAAGATGGTAAGGAGCTTTTTTTTCCTTTTTGAGACAGGGTCTTGCTCTGTCGCCCAGGCTGGAGTGCAGTGGGCTATGACGGCTCACTATAGCCTCAGCCTCCTGGGCTCAAGCAATCCTCCCACCTCAGCCTCTCAAGTAGCTGGGACCACAGGCATGAATCACCACACCCGGCTGATTTCTTTTGTATTTTTTGTAGAGGTGGGGCTTTTGCCATATTGCGCAGGCTGGTCTCAAACTCCTGAGCTCAAGCAATTCACCCACCTGGGCCTCACAAAGTGCTGGGATTACAAGCGTATACCTAGACACTTTTTCTTTCTTTTTTTTTTTTATGCTGAAAAGATATACATATATTTAGAATTAGCCAGCTGGACTCAGTTTAGATGATCCCAATTTTGCTGGCAACATCGAAAGCATCCTAATTAGGAGCCAGTGGAACATATGCCTTCTTCTCTCCATCAGGCCAAATCAGGGTGCTGACCTTGGCCACATCAATGTCACAGAGCTTCTTCACAGCCTGTTTGATCTGGTGCTTGTTGGCTTTAACATCCACAATGAACACAAGTGTGTTGTTGTCTTCTGTCTTCTTCACGGAGAACTCAGTGGTCAGCGGAAACTTGATGACAGCAGAGTGGTCAAGTTTGTTTCTCCTGGGGGCGCTCTTGCAAGGATATTTGGGCTGCCTCCGGAGCGTCAGTGTCTTGGGCCGCCGGAAGGTGGGTGATGTGCGGATCTTGTTTTTTTGTGGCTGTGGACACCTTTCAACATGCCTTCTTGGCCTTTAAAGCCTTCGCTTTGGCTTCGGCTTTAGGAGGGGCAGGAGCTTCCTTCTTCACTTTCGGCGCCATCTTGTGAAAAGGGTCCTTTTTCTTTCTTTCTAATGGGAGAGGCTTTGAGCTTTTTTCAGAGCCAGTGAGAAGGATCCGGAGAAAGGGAGAAGCTATGTTTATAAGAGAGAGGGGACCGTGGATGGTCTGGATCCAGCTCCTCTGAAAAGACAGGAAGAGCTGGATCCAGAGTGCAGGT
This sequence comes from Aotus nancymaae, assembly GCF_030222135.1. Classification (NCBI taxonomy): domain Eukaryota; kingdom Metazoa; phylum Chordata; class Mammalia; order Primates; family Aotidae; genus Aotus; species Aotus nancymaae. Next base: position 27,712,277 of record NW_026988467.1, read on the forward strand.
GGCCAGGGCCAGGAGCAGTGGCTCATGCCTGTAATCCCAGCACTTTGGAAGGCCAAGGCAGGTGGGTCACTTGAGATTAGGAGTTCAAGATCAGCCTGGCCAACATGTTGAAACCCCGTCTCTACTAAAAATATAAAAATTAGTCCACTGTGGTGGTGCATGCCTGTAATCCCAGCTAATCAGGAGGCTGAGGCAGGAGAATTGCTTAAACCTGGGAGGCAGAGGTTGTGCTGAGCTAGGATTACACCACTGCATTCCAGCTTGGGCAACAGAGTGAGACCCTGTCTCAAAAAATAAAAAAATAAAAACAGAGTGGCCAGGCGCAGTGGCTCAGGCCAGTAATCCCAGCACTTTGGGAGGCCGAGGTGGGCGGATCATGAGGACAGGAGATCAAGACCATCCTGGCTAACATGGTGAATGAAACCTCGTCTCTACTAAAAATACAAAAATTAGCCGGGTATGGTAGTGCACACCTGTAGTCCTAGCTACTCATGAGGCTGAGGCAGGAGAATCACTTGAACCCAGGAGGCGGAGCCTGCAGTGAGCCGAGACCATGCCACTGCACTCCAGCCTAGGCGACGGAGCAAGACTCTGTCTCAAAAAAATAAAAAAAAAACAGAGTGCAGGTGGCAGGAATGGCTTTGGGTGGAAGGAGGGGCAGTGCAGGTGGGGATTGGGGGAGGGTGGAGTGATCCCAGGAGAGGAGAGGAGGGGAGGGGAGGTAGGGAGGAGAAGGGAGGGGAAGGGAGTAGAGGAGAGGAGGCTCACATCTATAATCCCAGCACTTTGGGGGGCCGAGGTGGGTGGAGGTCAGGAGTTCGAGACCAGTCTAGCCAACACGGGGAAACCCTATCTCTACTAAAAAATACAAAAAATGACACAGGCATGGTGGCAGACCCCTGTAATTGCAGCTACTGGGGAGGCTGAGGCAGGAGAATCGCTTGAACCCGGGACGCGGAGGTTGCAATGAACCGAGATCACACCACTGCACTTTAGCCTGGGTGACAGAGTAAGACTTCACCTCAAACGAAAAAAAGCACACACACAAAGAGAAAGAAGGAAAGGAGGGAGGGAGGGAGGAAGAAAGAGAGAAAGGAAGGAAGGAAGGAAGGAAGATAGGAAGGAAGCGAGCGAACTGGGTCAGGGCAGAGCAGAGATCAAAGTCAGAGAGGACTGATGGGCAGGAATGTGGGGCTTCCTCTGTGATCAATGGCAGTGAAGTGAGGCCTGGGTGACTTGTTCTCATCTGTCACTCTCGGACTACAGTCAGGGAACTCATTCTTTGTGGCTGGGATGAGATCTGTATTTTAGAAAAAGCAACTGGGCAGGGTGGTGGCCAGCCTTCCCCTGGCAGGACATCAGGGAGAAGCCTGTATCTACTGCCCGCAGGAACTTTCATCCCAGCCCACTTAGGAGAGGGATTCAAGAAGCTATCTTGGCTTGGCTTGCAGCTGACCAGGTAAAAATATCCCCAAAGTCAATTTTTCCCTCAGTGCACATGCATTTGCAGTTTTTGCAAAGGAGTAGATTGCTGTTGCCTCTGCACAGTTCCTCCCTTCTAAGGAACAAAGGCACAGCAAGGCGGGTTATGATTTACAATCACCGCAGCCCTCAGATTAGTGTTTCAGAGCTGATGCAACAAGGTGGGAAAGATATACCTCTTAGTATTGTTAATTAGCTGCATGTAACTGCTACACAAGTTCTGGAATATTTGACATGGTTTTCTTTCTTTTTTTTTTTTTATTTTTTGAGATGGATTCTCACACTATCACCCAGGCTGGAGTGCAATGGCGCAGTCTTGGCTCACTGCAACCTCCACCCCCTGGGTTCAAGTGATTCTCCTGCCTCAGCCTCCCAAATAGCTGGGATTATAGGTGCCCATCACCACGCCCAGCTAATTTTTTGTTAAAAAAAAAAGGGGGGGGTTTCACTATGTTGGCCGGGAGAATCGCTAGAGCCCAGGAGGCGGAGTTCGAACTCCTGATCTCATGATCTGCCTGACTCAGCCTCCCAAAGTGCTGGGATTACAGGCGTGAGCCACCGCATCTGGTCTTCACTTGGTTTTCTAATAAAAAATAATAACTTTAAAATTGAAATTGTTTATAAGATACTGAATCTGAATTTTTTAAAAATAGAAATGGGATCTCACTATATTGCCAAGACTGGTCCCAAATTCCTGGCCTCAAGCCATCCTCTGGCTTGGCCTCCCAAAGTGCTGGGATTATAGACATGAGTCACTACACCGAGCCTGCATCTAAATTTTTAAAAATATATATTTAGTGCCGGGTGTGGTGGCTCACACCTGTAATCCCAGCACTTTGGGAGGCCGAGACAGACAGATCACAAGGTGAGGAGTTCAAGATCAGCCTGACCAACATGGTGAAACCCCATCTCTACTAAAAATACAAAAATTAGCAGGGCATGGTGGTACATGCCTTATCCCAGTTACTTGGGGAGGCTGAGGCAGGAGAATCACTTGATCCTGGGAGGTGGAGTATGGGGATCACTCCACCAGCATAGAGACCCCTCCGTGTCTCCGCCATTACGGAGTTAGAGCCTGGACATATTCTCCCCCCGCCGAGGGTAGTTGAGCTGAGGAAAAAAGAAGGAAGTGATAGAAGTCTGAGTTTGCAGAAGCCTATTCTTGATCCACTGAGCTAATGGCACGTCTGGGTGAGGCATGCATGACTATTTACGAGACTATTGTCTCTCTTAAAGTCCCTGTCCTGGGCTGGTTTTATGACTCTGTTTACCTGCATTCACTAAATCCTGTGACCGCTCACATGTTACTAGAAAATTGCTACCCCTCAAATTATCGCTTGCCTTGATGTTACTTACTGTAACTGTAGTTATTGATAAGAGGATAAGAATCTTTATAGGATAAGAATCTTTTGTTTGTTTTGGGTTCAGCGACCTTTACATAAACCTGTATGCTACCCCCTCCCCTGCTTACTTTGTAATTTTCTGTTCCCTCCTGATAAAACTTTTATAATGGGATCTACGTCAGTCACTGTATGAAAAAACATATATAAACTCTTGTGCACGAGAATAAACTGCTGTCTTGGGCCTGGCCTGATTCAGCCCTCCAGACCTCATTCTTTTCTGTCATTCTTTTCTTCCGTGCACTCTCTCTTCCAGGTATTGGGACCCTCTTGCTGGTCAAGAGACCCCCAGCAGATGTGCCAATCTCACAGACCACAACAGAGAGTACTGAGACTAGCCTGGGCAACAGGGCAAGACCCCATCTCTACGAAAACATACAAAAATCAACTGGGCATGGTGGCATGTGCCTGTAGTCCCAGCTACTCAGGAGGCTGAGGCAGGAGGATCACCTGAGCCTAGGGAGATTGAGGCTGCAATGAACAGTGTGCCACTGCAAGCCAGCCTGGGAGACAGAGTGAGACTGTCTCAAAAAAAAAAAGATATATTTAAATCTGCACTCACCATCGGAGGTGGCCTTTTTCAGGCCTCGGTCATAGCTCTGACTACCCCGGTTTGTACTGTCTGATTTCTCATCCCCCTCCTCTACTAAGGGGGTACTGAGTTCCCAAAGGGCAGGGGCCACAGCTTCCTCCCTTCTACATCCCAGAGCTAGCACAGAGCCTGACATAGACTAAACGTTCTGTGAATAAATAAGTGATGAACGCTGCGGGCTGGGTGAGGACCTGTCAGATGTCGGATGGGTGAATAAATGGGTCTGGCTGGCTGTAGATAAATGAGTGAATGATTGTTGAGCGTGAGGATGAAGGAAGGCCAGGGCCGTGTTGAGAGTGGTAAGAATAGCCCCCGCTCCATGTCAAGTGGAGAGAGCAGTCCCTGTGAGCCAGTCAGGGAGGCCTTCCTACCAAAGCAGGGAACTGAGCTGCACTGTGAAAACTAAGGAGGAGTTGGATAAAGGCAAAGGGAGGCCTGGTGCAGTGCCTCTTGTCTGTAATCCCAGCATGTTAGGAGGCCAAGGCAGGAAGATCACTTGAGGCCAGGAGTTCAAGACTACCCCAGGCCATATAGTGAGACCCAATGTCTACAAAAAATTTAAAAATTACCCAGGCGCAGTGGCACATGCCTGTAGTCCCAGCTGCTAAGGAGGGTGAGGCAGGAAGATGCCCTGAACCTAGGAATTTGAGGTTACAGTGAGCTGTGATCACCACATTGCACCCCAACCTGAGCAAAAGTACAAGACTTTCTCCAAACGTAAAATAAAAAATAGGCCGGGTACAATGGCTCACACCTATAATCCCAGCACTTTGGGAGGCCACGGTGGGTGGATCATGAGGTCAGGAGTTCAAGACCAGCCTGGCCTATATGGTGAAACATCGTCTCTACTAAAAATACAAAACTAGCCGAGTGTGGTGGCGCATGTCTGTAATCCCAGCTACTTAGGAGGCTGAGGCAGGAGAATTGCTTGAACTCAGAGGTGGAGGTTGCAGTGAGCCGAAATTGTGCCAACGCTCTCCAGCCTGGGCAACAAGAGCAAAACTCCTCCTAAAAAATAAATAAAAGGCCTGGTGCGGTGGCTCACGCCTGTAATCCCAGCACTTTGGGAGGCTGAGGTGGGTGGATCACGAGGTCAAGAGATCGAGACCATCCTGGTCAACATTGTGAAACCCCATCTCTACTAAAAATACAAAAAATTAGCTGGGCATGGTAGCGTGTGCCTGTAATCCCAGCTACTCAGGAGGCTGAGGCAGGAGAATTGCCTGAACCCAGGAGGTGGAGGTTGCAGTGAGACGAGATCGTGCCATTGCACTCCAACCTGGGTAACAAGAGCGAAACTCCGTCTCAAAAAAATAATAATAAAATAAATAAATAAAATAAAATAAAATATAGGCCAAGTGCAGTGGCTCATGCCTGCAATCCCAGCACTTTGGGAGGCCAGGGTGGGCTGATCATGAGGTCAGGAGTTCCTGACCAGCCTGGCCAATATGGTGAAACACCATCTCTACTAAAAACACGCTATTAGCCAGGCGTGGTGGCACATGCCTGTAATCTCAGCTACTTGGGAAGCCGAGGCAGAAGAATCGCTTGAACCCAGGAAGCGGAGGTTGCGTTGAGCTGAGATCATGCCACTGCACTCCAGCCTGGGCAACAAGAGCAAAATTCCATCTCAAAAAACATAGAAAATAAGGCAAAGGCAAATGAGGTGGGACTTCAGCTATTGTTACAGCCTCTTGGAGACAGGAGCTAATGGGGTATTCAGGATTGAGCCAGATCCTAGTGGCCCTCAGTGCCAAACTAAGAAGCTTAGACTGTTAAGCCTTCTATTAACTAGCCACTGTTTATCAACTCTAATTGTCTGTTAGTTTCTGTGATATCTCCATATCCCCACAACAACTTCTCAAGAGAGGAATTATCTTGTCTGTTAATAGCTGAAGAAACAGATTCAGAGAGGGAAAGTGACTTGCCCTAAGTCAAACAGCAGAGCTGGAATTTGAACCTGAGTTTGAGTGACTACAAATCTGCTGCTGCTTTAAAACAAAACAACAAAAAAACAAAACAAACAAACAAAAAACTACCTCTGTTCTCTATCAATAAGGTCACAGAGAACAGAGGGGTTTTGAGCGGGTGCCAGCTTGGGGGTGGAGGTGGTATCATCTCTTAGGTGGACTTTTTTTTTTTTTTTTGAGACCGAGTCTTGCTGTGTCACTCAGGCTGGAGTACGGTGGAGTTTCTCCCCCAAGGTCAGCAGACCATGGAAGTCAAGGCTGGAAGGGCCTTTGGAGATTACCTAGTCCAACGAGTTCCATGCATGGGAGAGGAGCCCCAAACGGGAAAGTGGGCTGCCCAAAGTCACCCAGGAGTCGGAGGCAGAACTTCCCACCTCTTGACTAACTACAACTGAAGAGGAGAGAATTTACAGCTCTCGACTCCCCTACCAGTGCCAAGATGAGAAAGGTGGTGCCAAGATGGGACAGGTGGCTGAGAAAGGCCTATTCTGCCACCAACCTGCTGTGTGACCTTGGACAAGTCACTTCCCCTCTCTGAGCCTCATGTTCTCTTTCCTCAAAATGAAATAATGATTCCAGCTCTGCCTTTCTGCCAAGGAGTATCCAGTGAGCAACGAGCTTTACAATCTGCAGATCCCTGGGAGGGGAGTCACCAACAAGAGGCAGGCTGATGCCAGGTGGGTAAATGCCAAAGTTGGCCTGGCACCACCAGGCTTCCTCACCACCTTGCCCAAGCCTGCAGCTTCCCTGGTCTCTGCCCAAGCCTTGCCATCTGTGTGATGGCATCAGCTCCACCTCCTCCTGCCTCCCTGCCTGGAAGAAGGCTTCTGATATCTTCTCACTTTATCTGAATCTTCCCTCCCTCTCCCCAACCAGGCCCTCTTCTCCTCTTCTCTTGTAGTTAGAACTCTTTCTTGCAAACGACAAAAATCGGCAGGACAAAGGGAGAATGAGCTTCAGGCACGGCTAGATCCAGAGACCTCAAAGATGGCACAGGACATTCCCTTGCACATTTGGTCTTCCTCCCACACACACTCTCCCTCTGTACCTTAGCGATGCTTCCTCCTCCGGCAGGCCATCACCTGAGGTGGCCAAGGCAGCCACCAACAACTCCAAGCTCACACCACACCCATTCAGGTATCCTGGCAGGAGAGCAGCTCTGTCCCGGTTGTTCCAGCAAATATCCGGGGTGATTCTCAGGGGCAGAACACGGGGTGAGCGCCTAGCCCTAAATTCATCATTGTCTTTGACTGTTTGGCTAGACCTGGCTTACCTGCCCACCCTAGAAACTAGAAATGAGTCAGCCCCACTCAAGCCATGTGGACAGAGTGGTAGGAGGTGGTTCTTTAAAGCAAAATTTGGCCGGGCGCGGTGGCTCACGCCTGTAATCCCAGAACTTTGGGAGGAGGAGGTGGGCAGATAACCTGAGGTCAGGAGTTTGAGACCAGCCTGACCAACATGGAGAAACCCCGTCTCTACTAAAAATACAAAATTAGTTGGGCATGTGGCAGCACATGCCTGTAATCCCAGCTAGAACTCAGGAGGCGGATGTTGCAGTGAGCCGAAATCGCCCCATTGCACTCCAGCCTGGGCAACAAGAGCGAAACTCCGTCTCAAAAATAAATAAATAGCCAGGTGTGGTGGTGTATGCCTGTAAACCAAGCTTTCGGGAGGCTGAAGCAGAAGAATTGCTTGAACCCAGAAGACAGAGGTTGCAGTGAGCCAAGATTGTGCCACTGCACTCCAGCCAGGCGATGGAGTGAGGCTCTGTCTGAAATGATAATAATAATAAAACAAAATTAGCCAGGCATGGTGGCATGCACCTGAGTCCCAGCTACTCGGGAGGCTGACATGGGAGGATCCCTTGAGCTTAAGAATTCAAGTCCAGCCTGGGCAATATAGGTGAGATGAGACCCTCACTCGAAGAAATTAAAAACCAAAAAGAACAAGGCATGGTGGCTCATACCTGTAATCCTAACACTTTGGGAGGCCAAAGGAGGGCATGGCTTGAGCCCAAGAGTTCAAGACCATGCTGGGCAATATAGTGAGACCTTGTCTCTACAAAAAATTTTAAAATACAAAAATTAGCTGGGCCTAGAGGCATGTCCAAGTAGTCCCAGCTACTCAGGAGGCTGAGGCAGGAGGATCACTTGAGTCCAGGAGGTCAAGACTGCAGTGAGCTGTGATCACACCACTGCACTCCAGCCTGGGCAACAGAGTGAGACTCTATCTCAAAAATACGAACAAAAAAAATTTTTTTTTTAGATTGAGGCATGTTTCACCGTGTTAGCTAGGCTCGTCTCGGTCTCCTGACCTTGTGATCTACTCACCTCAGCCTCCCACAGTGCTGGGATTGCAGGCATAAGCCACCACGCCCGGCCACAAAAATTTTTTAAAAAGAGAGAGATGGATTCTGTCACCAAAAGAAGGGATATTGGACCGTCAAACACAATAAGTATCTTGGCACCTTTGTTCCTAAGTATATAAGCATAAAGATTGAACCAGGGGACTACCAAAAAGGGGTTCTTGACTGATTCCTGTATGTATAGTTAGCTTTTGATACTGAGCAAATTACTCCAAAACTTAGTGGTTTACGACAACCATTTGGCTGACCACGGTGGCTCATGCCTGTAATCTTAGCACTTTGGGAGGCCAAGGTAGGGAGATTACTTGAGCCCAGGAGTTGAAGACCAGCCTGGACAACATAGCAAGATCCCATCTCAGTAAAAAATAATAATAGGCCGGGCACAGTGGCTCATGCCTGTAATCCCAGCACTTTGGAAGGCTGAGGTGAGTGGATCATTTGAGGTCAGGAGTTTGAGACCAGCCTGGCCAACATGGTGAAACTCCGCCTCTACTAAAAACTGGGTGTGGTGGCAGGTGCCTGTAGTCCCAGCTACTTGGGAGGCTGAGGCAGGAGAATCGCTTGAACCCAGGAGGTGGAGGTTGTAAGGAGCCGAGATCACGCCACTGCACTCCAGCCTGAGCAACAGAGCAAGACTCTGTCTAATAAAATTATATTTTCCACAAAACTCCCTACTTCCCTCCTTCCTTTATTTTTTCCACAGTGCTTATTATTGCTTTTTTTACTTTTTTCTTTTTTTCCTGAGATGTAGTCTCACTCTGTGGCCCAGGCTGGAGTGCAGTGGTACGATCTCGGCTCACCGCAATCTCTGCCTCTTGGGTTCAAGCGATTCCCCCACCTCAGCCTCCTGAGTAGCTGGGATTACAGGTGACCGCCACCAAGCCTGGCTAATTTTTATACTTTTAGTAGAGATGGGGTTTCACCATATTGGCCAGGCTGGTCTAGAACTCCTAAACTCAAGTGATCCACCCACCTTGGCCTGTCAAAGTGTTGGGATTACAGGCATAAGCCGTCGCGCCTGGTGGTATTTTACTTTTTATTTTTATTTTTTTTGAGATGGGATTCTTGCTTCATCACCCAGCTGGAGTGCAGAGGTGTGATCACGGCTCACTGCAGCCTCGAACTCCTGGGCTCAAGCCATCCTCCCACCTCAGCCTCCCGAGTAGCTAGGACTACAGGCATGTGCCACTGAGCCAGCCCATACTTATCATTGGCAAACACACTATTTACTCCTCAGTGATGGTGTGCCTCCTGCAGTGGATGGCAAGCTCTGCGAGGGCAGGAATTTCTGCTTGTGTGGTTCACTGCCGTATTTTCAGTGGTGAGAGCAGTGCTTGGCACACTCCAGGTGCTGAAGCCAAATTTGCCACCTTTGTCGGCTACTACCCGGTTCTAGAGCAGTCAGGCCCCTGACTATTAGAGTGTCCCAGGGCTACATTCCAGGCCCTCTTCATGCCACTCTTGTCCTGGGAAATGCATGCCCACCCAAGCTTCAGTGACTACCTGCTTGTGTGGCAGCCCCCAGCAGCATTCTAACCGATGACTCACGGAGCGGCTCACTGTGAGCTCCGTATGCCCAAACCTGGTCCATTTTCAGTGTTTTGGGCCCCATGATGTGTGTAGCTGCTTGAGCTAGGAACCTAAAAATTTCAGTCTCCCTTATGCTCCCTACTCATTCCACATCCCTTCCCCTGACAGCCTGTCCTTAAGCCAGGGCTCTCAGATCTTCCAAATCTCTCATATTTGGCCACTTTTTCCCATCCACCTTCTCTCACCTGGCAATGCCAACCCCCCTGCCCTCCAGCCTACTTCAAGCCTAAATGGAACCTCTGCTCTCCAGAGTGGGGCCTCCTTGAGGCTCCCTGCTGCCCCTCCCCCCTGCCCTTCGCTCCCCACCCCCACCCCTAATTATTTATTTATCAGGTAGCTGCCAGCTGTAGGGGGATGCTGTTGCCATGGGAACCTTCAGCCCCGAGTCAGGGCTGCCTCTGTTCTCAGTAGGATGCTCTTGTCTGTCTAGACGCCAACCCCAGGAGCCCAACACGAGGTTGGGGGTGGGGGACAAGGGCTGAATAATGCAGATGGGCCCACCCTAGCCCCAGGAAGCTGGCTGGGGGAGAAGGCAGGGTAGGGGCCAGGCTCAGGGCCCATCAGAAGTCTCTTGTGCCCAACCTTTGCCAGCCAGTTCTGCAGGTCAACTACTTTCCTGGCCAAAATTCCAGCCATGTCACCATAGGCCTTAGATACTGAAGTCAGCCTGTCTGGGGAAAGAGGAGGGAAGAGCTGTTGAAGTTTCTGCAGAAAGCTTTGGTCTAGCCTGGTTCTGTCTCTCTTAGTGACTTCGGTTCCCTCAGGGACGAGCTCTCCATTTAAGGACAGGGAGACCTGAGTTCCAGCCCCAGTTCTCACTGACTCGCTGTGTGACATGGGCAAGTTATTCCCCCTCTCTGAGCCTCAGTTTCCTCATGAGTCAAATGTCCTGAGGATTCAGACAGTGAATGTAAAGCTCGCAGCCAGCCGGGTGTCTGGCACACAGGGGGCTCAGTAGCTGGCAACAGCTTTTGTTGCATCCCCAACCTCAGGCCCCCCTTTTCCCAGTGGATTTCTGAGGCAGCTGACAAAATTAAACTCGACTCAATCCCTCATCCGTGAAATGAGGGAGCGGGACGAAAGCCGCAGATGACAGAGCTGGAAGGACCCCTGAGATCCGCTGGCCCAACCCCCTCATTAGGGAGGTGAGCAAATCGACAGCAGAGCAGGCAGTGATCTGCCTGAGGGGAGGGCCTCCTCTCTCTCCCCGAGCTCTGCCCCCATCTCCCTGTCTCCAGGGGTCCATCTGAGGTCAATGCCATTTGAGCATGAGTTGAAATGAGATTCAACTCAACATGAGATTAAAAGGAACAGCCACAGAGACCAAGTGGTCTTTGACCCTGCCAAAGAAGATGGGCCCAGTAGGGATAAGGACTCAATTCATTGAACAAATATTTCTTGAGCACCTACTATGTGCCGGGCCCTGGGCATATGGCAGTGAACAAGATGGTGTCCTGCCTCAGAGAGCTCAAGTCTGGAGACAGAGACCACCATCCTCTGGGAGCTGGTGAGCTGATGATGGGGGTTTCTCCGCCAAATTCCCCTCCCCAGTGATTCTCCCATCTCAGCTTCCTAAGTAGCTGGGATTACAGGTGCCTGCCACTAAGCCTGGCTAATTTTTATGCTTTTAGTAGAGACGGGATTTTACTGTGTTGGCCAGGCTGCTCTCAAACTCCTGACCTCAAGTGGTCCACCCACCTTGGCCTCCCAAAGTGTTGGGATTACAGTCATGAGCCACCACACCCAGTGCATAGGGACCTGTGAAGATGTCTTCCTGGGCCCCTCAACACACACACACACACACACACACACACACACACACACACACACACACAGACGTCTCTTCTCTGTTTCTTTCAGGGCTTCTGCAGCCTTTCTGCCTCTCTATCCCAGCCCGGATCCCACTGGGAAATGGCCAAAGCCATCACTGTTAGGTGAAAAAAGCAAGCTGCAGAGCAACATGATTCCACTCATGTGAACACTTTCCCCAAAAGGCACTAAACGCGTGTGACTGTAAATACAGAACCAAGAGCCAGGGAGAGACACAATAAACAGTTATGAGATGTTATCTCTAGGTAGGGAGATGGGGAGACTTTGAATTTTAACTATATGCATTTTTTTTTTTTTTTGACACGGAGTCTAACTCAGCCAGACTGGAGTGCAGTGGCAGGATCTTGGCTCACTGCAACCACCGTTTCTCAGATTTAAGCAATTCTCTGGTCTCAGCCTCCTGAGTAGCTGGGATTACAGGTACCCGCCATCATGCACAGCTAATTTTTTTATATTTTAGTAGAGACAGGGTTTCACCATGTTGGCCAGGCTGGTTTTGAACTCATGACCTCAGGTGATCTGCCCACCTCAGCCTCCCAAAGTGCTGGGATTACAGGCGTGAGTCACCATGGCCAGCCTAACTATATGCACTTCTATAGTTCTGGAATTTCTTACAACAAAGTTGGACCATCAGAAGTCTCCTTCTCTCTCTCTCTCTCCCTCTCTCTCTCTTTTTTTTTTTTTTTGAAACAAGGTCTCGCTGTTGTTCAGGTGGAAGTGCAGTGGGGCAATCAGGGCTCACTGGCAGCCTTAGCCTCCTGAGTAGTTGGGACTACAGGCACATGCCACCCACACTTGGCTATTTTAAAAACTCTCTTGTAGAGACGAGGATCTCACTGTATTGCAGGCTGGTCTGGAACTCCTGAGCTCACGTGAACCTTCCCTGCCTTGGCCTCTCAAGGTGTTGGGATTACAGGCGTGAGCCACTGCGCCCAGCCACATTTATTAATCTCCTATTTGATCTAGACACTATTCTGAGTACATAACATGTATTCGTCCTGCAGACATTCCCTGCATGCCTCTTGCATGCTAAATCCCGAGAACACAGCGGTGAATACAGCGCACCCAGTTCCTGCCCCCTGGGGATGAGAGTCCTGCCCTTTCCCTCCTCAGTGAAGACACCGGTAACACCTGTTCCATTAGGAAACAAAACAAACCTCCCAGGAGATCAGGAACCTCCCTCAAGGGTCTATCTTAGGATACCTCACAGAGCGCTCACTGTCTATAAACCTCATGCTCCCATCACACCTCTTAATCCTACCCCTTCTTATAAATGAGGAAACTGAGGCCCAGAGCAGTGGCAGGCTTGCCCAAGGGGATGCAGAAGAGCTGACTCCAACCAGTCTTGAGGCCGCGCCCTTGCTCTTTTCTACCATATCCTACCACCGTGCTCTCTGAGACTTGGTTGCCCAGCCTGTTTGCGTGCCCCAGCATTTGGGAATCTCACCCTTTACGGTGCTGCTGGAGGTACCTTCCATTCTGGAGGGGTAATCTTCCTCCTCCTCAGGACAGGTCCCGGGCCCCCAATCCCCTGACTGCCATCTGCCTGTCTGCACACCCTCCTGCTGCGGCCCAGCCCTCTACCTCCGCTGGGGCCCAGGGAGCCAGGGAGCATCTGCTCACCTTCCGCATCATTAGCCCTCAGAGACCAGCTTGGAGCTGCTTGGGAGGCCCAGGATGCAACTGATCTGGCCAGCTCTTGTCTTGTCAGGAGGCAGTCACAGGGGCCTGGCCTCTGTCTCCATGGCAACCCACCCCTCATCTCAGTGACCGCTGACCCGTCCCCATCCCTTCCCCAGCTGGGGGGCTCTGCAGGCCCCTTCTGGGCAGATCTAACCCACTACACCTCTGAGCTGGCAGCTCCATTAGAAGAAAGTGCCTGGAAGTGATCTAATTAGAATATATCTACATTAATTTGCATAAATCCTGGGCCAAACGGCCCAGGGTGCTACCAAAGGGAAGTCTTAAAAAAAATGAAGCCGGGTGCGATGGCTCACACCTGTAATCCCAGCACTTTGGGAGGCTAAGGTGGGTGGATCACAAGGTCAAGAGATCAAGACCATCCTGGCCAACATAGTGAAACCCTGTCTCTACTAAAAATACAAAAATTAGTTGGGCACGGTGGCCCGTGCCTGTAGTCCCAGCTGCTCGGGAGGCTGAGGCCGGAGAATCGATTGAACTCAGGAGGTGAAGTTCGCAGTAAGAGCAAGATTCTGCCTAAAAAAAAAAAATCCAAAGTCACTTCATCCTATTGGCCTATCTTCTCACTGACCATCTGGTCCAAGCCACCGTGGGCCATAGTGGGAGGCAATCTGGAGCAGTGCAGAGACCGGCCTGCAGTCCAGTGACTCTCTGTGAGTCAGTTTCTTCTCTAGAGAGGGGGACAGGATGCCCACCTCGTTGTGGTGCTGAGAGGACTGAGGGGTTTCCTAAATTCATTCCCAATCCCAGGCCTCACCACACTCAGGCCAGTCCCCAATCTCCATTCCTGGAGTTCCTTGCCTTCTGCCTGGGGAGCTGGCCCCTCTCAGTGGCCCAGAAATCCTGAAGGAGCCAGGCGGAGGCTGCTCCTCTGATGCCGCAGCCTCCCACCAGCCCTTCCCCTTCCCCATCTCTGGGTTTGGACGGAAGTGAATTAGAAGCTGGAGGCAGGCTGGGGGTGGTGGTTCACAACTGTAATCCCAGCAGTTTGGGAGGGTGAGGCAGGTGGATCACCTGAGGTCAGCAGTTCGAGACCAGTCTGGCCAACATGGCGAAACCCCGTCTCTACTAAAAATACAAAAATTAGCCAGGCATGATGGTAGGCGCCTGTAATCCCAGCTACTCAAGAGGCCAAGGGAGGAGGATTGTTTGAACCTGGGAGGCGGAGGTTGCAATGAGCTGAGATTGTGTCACTGCACTCCGGCCTGGGTGACAGAGCGAGACTCTCTAAAAATAAAATAAAATAAAATAAAGAAGCTGGAGGCTACCAGCTTTGTACACTCGCCCTTTCTTTCTTTTTATTGAGATGGAGTTTCACTCATTGCCCGGGCTGGAGAGCAGTGGCACAATGTCGACTCACTGCAACCTCCGCCTCCCAGGTTCAAGTGATTCCCCTGTCTCAGCCTCCCGAGTAGCCAGGATTACAGGCGCATGCCACCATGTCTGGCTAATTTTTGTATTTTTAGTTGGGGGTTTCACTATGTTGGCCAGGCTGGTCTTGAACTCCTAACCTCAAGTAATTCGCCTGCCTTGGCCTCCCAAAGTGCTGGGATTACAGGCGTGCACCACCACACCCGACTGAAGAGTAATATTTTTATAAGAAAAAAAGACATTCGGCCGGGCGCGGTGGCTCACGCCTGTAATCCCAGCACTTTGGGAGGCCGAGGCGGGTGGATCACGAGGTCAAGAGATCGAGACCATCCTGGTCAACATGGTGAAACCCCGTCTCTACTAATACAAAAAATTAGCTGGGCACGGTGGCGCGTGCCTGTAATCCCAGCTACTCAGGAGGCTGAGGCAGGAGAATTGCCTGAACCCAGGAGGCGGAGGTTGCGGTGAGCCGAGATCGCGCCATTGCACTCCAGCCTGGGTATCAAGAGCGAAACTCCGTCTCAAAAAAAAATAAAAATAAATAAAAAAAAAGAAAAAAAAAGAAAAAAAGACATTCAAAGACGAAACTGATGGGGACAAATAAGCATGTCCGCATGAGTCTGCCTGAGACTGTGGGTGACCCTGAGCTGTAGGTGACCAACCGTCCCAGTGTGCCTGAGACCACGGGGTTTCTCGGAGTACAGCACTTTCAGGGACAAGCTCCAAAAGTCCTGGGCAAACTGGGACAAGTTGGTCAGATGATATGGAGAGGGTATGGACAGCTTGGAGGCCTGGGGTGGCTCTGGATGAATGAAATGAGGGGCGGGGGGCGGTGGAGGGGAAGAGATGTGGCTGGACCTTGGACCCAGGACTTTATTCTGTCGGTCCCTAGGAGACAGGGAAGGTCTGAGCATAGAGACATGGAAGCTGGGTGCTTTGGGTGCAGTGCTCTCTGGCTGCAGGAGGAGGATGGGCTGGAAATGGGGGACCAGGTGGAGATGCTGAGGCCTTTCTTGGCAAGCTGAGGACAGGGTTCAGAATCCTCCATGCCTGAGGTCCCACTCTTTCAGGACTCCCATCTTCTTGTCAATTCCTACTCTATCTCTGCCCATGTCCCCATGTCTAAACTACTGAGGCATTCCCAGTCCCATCTTCCAGATGCTGGGACCCCGGAAGGCTCTGGAGTGGGCAGCTAAGGCCTGGAAAGAAGGTGCCCTCCAAAGAGAAACACTTAAGACAGCGGTGGAGGGGAAGACAATCCAGGCAGGGCAGCTCAGCAAAACCAAGGCTCTCCCAGGAGACGCCAGCTGCAGATAAATGAACATTTGGGTAAATAAAATGGTGATTAATCAGATTCCCCGACTAAGTGCAATGAACAACACCACGTAATTAAGCCAAAAACTCATGGCAGAAAGCACCTTAATGAAGCGGGCACTTAGATAGAATGAATTAAGGCAGCGTTCGGAATTTCAGGAGTGGCTAGCGGGATGGAAGTGATGAAGGGAAGGTCAGAACGAAAACAAGCAGGAGGTAACGTCCGCCCAGCACAGGAGTGAGGCTGCTGGAGACCCTGGTAATTATCAGATCAGGCAGGCCTGGAGGTGAGTCCCAGCTCTCACAAGTCGTAGGATCTGGGAAAGTCACCTCCTGGTGCTTCAGTTTCCTCAACTGTAAAATGGGAACAATAATATCTACCTCCTAGATTTGTGGGAGGATTACTGAGGTAAGGTGAATGAATGACTTTGCGCATTAAGTGTTCAATCAATTATCATGGATTGGACAAGCTTTTTTTTTTTTTGAGATGGAGTCTCGCACTGTTGCCTGGGCTGGACTGCAATGGCGCGATCTTGGCTCACTGCAACCTCTGCCTCCCAGGTTCACATGATTCTCTTGCCTCAGCCTCCCGAGTAGCTGGGATTACAGGGGCCCATCACCACGCCTGGCCCAGATGAGCATTTTAAACTCTCCGGTTTAGGCCAGGTGCAGCGGCTCATGCCTGTAATCTCGACACTTTGGGAGGCCAAAGCGTGAGGATCACCTGAGGTCAGGAGTTTGAGACCAGTCTGACCAATATGATGAAACCTGGTCTCTACTAAAAATACAAAAATCAGCGGGGCGTGGTGGCGCGAGCCTGTAGTCCCAGCTACTCGAGAGGCTGAGGCAGGAGAATCGCTTGAACCCAGGAGGCAGGGGTTGCAGTGAGCCGAGATCGCGCCATTGTACTCCAGCCTGGGTAACAAGAGCGAAACTCTTGTCTCAAAAAAATAAAAATGAAACCAAGTCTGGATGATAAGGACTCTCCTTCCCACACAGTCATGTGTGGGAAGTCTGATTCACTCATTCACTCACTCACTCACTCATTGGCTTTGGCCTCCATTTCCTCATCTGTAAAGTAGGAAGGTTCTAGGATTCTATCAGGCATGATAACACTCTGCTGAGCTGTTGCTGGCACAAGTGACGCCCTTAGAGCGGCCCTTCCATTGCTGCAGGCCAAGCCCCCACCCCAGGCCACGCCAGCCCCACATGAGAGGTGGCGTCTCCTGAGGACGCTCACCTGGGCAGCCAGTGACGCCCCACAGACTCCTGGGGCATGACCTCTGCCATCCTCAGCCATCCTGCCCTCTCCAGCCTGCTCAGTTCCGGCTGACTGTGCTGCAGCATACCCATGGGTGGGGGGCTCCCTGTCTTCCTCATCTCCTGCTGCCGCATGGCAGGACAACGCTGCTTTACTTACAAAATATCACCAGCCCCAGTGTGTTAGCCAGGGCAATCCAGAGAGACAGAACCAACGGGGTAGACAGACATATGGATAGATTAGATAGAGAGAGAGAGAGAAAGAGAGAAACAGGTGACAGATGATAGATAGATAGATAGATAGATAGAAAAAAAAATGAAAGTAAAAATAAAAATAAATAAATAAATAAACTATCTGGTTTAAATAAGAAATAAACATTTAAAAAGAAGCCAATAAAGCCCCATCTTCTTTATAGAGAAGTTAGAGAATCAGTAAATCACAACCATGAAAGCAAGCTGTATAGTAGTATGTGGTTTTTATTTTTATTTTATTTTTAAAATTTTTATTTATTTTATGTATTTAGTTTTTTTTTTGTTTGTTTGTTTTTTTTGTTTGTTTTTTGTTTTTTTTTTGAGACGGAGTTTCGCTCGTTACCCAGGCTGGTGTGCAATGGCGCGATCTCGGCTCACCGCAACCTCCGCCTCCTGGGTTCAGGCAATTCTCCTGCCTCAGCCTCCTGAGTAGCTGGGATTACAGGCACGCGCCCCCATGCCCAGCTAATTTTTTGTATTAGTAGAGACGGGGTTTCACCATGTTGACCAGGATGGTCTCGATCTCTTGACCTCGTGATCCACCCGCCTCGGCCTCCCAAAGTGCTGGGATTACAGGCTTGAGCCACCGCGCCCGGCCTATGTATTTAGTTTTTTAAGACAGGGTCTTATTGCATTGCCTAAGCTGGAATGCAGTGGCAAGATCTTGGCTCACTGCAACCTCTGCCTCCTGGGCTCAAGCGATCCTCCTGCCTCAGCCTCCTGAGGAGCTAGGACCTTAGGTTCATGCCACTACACTTGGCTAATTTTTTTGTATTTTTGGTGGAGACAGGTTGCTCAGGTTAGTCTCAAACTCTGGAACTCAAGCGATTTGCCCACCTCAGCCTCCCAAAGTGCAGGGATTATAGGCGTGAACCACTATGCCTGGCCTTTTTTATTTTTCTGACACAGGGTCTCACTCTGTCGCTCAGGCTGAAGTACAGTGGCATGATCGTGGCTCACTGCAGCCTCAAGCTCTAAGGCTCAAGGGATCCTCCCACCTTAGCCTCCTGAGTAGCTGGGACTACAGGCATGCACCACCACACCCTGCTAATTTTTGTAATTTTTATAGAGATGGGGTTTCGTCATGTTGGCCAGGCTGGTCTTGAACTCCTGACCTCAAGTGATCTGCCCATCTCAGACTCCCAAAGTGCTGGTATTACAGGTGTGAGCCACTGTGCCCGGCTATATGTGCTTTTTAAACTGTAAAGTGTTGTGCCCACATGTGCCATTACTGGGATAATTATTAAATCACTGGTTTCATACCAAGGTCAGATTCTTGCTGCTGGTTCCCCAAGAATTGTACACCATGGAAGTTAAAAGTGTAGCCTAGCTAGGCACGGTGGCGCGTGCCTGTAGTCCCAGCTACTCAGGAGGGCTGAGGCTAGAGGATCGCTTGAGTCCAGGAGTTTTAGGCTATAGAGCACTATGCCGACCGGGTGTCTGCACTAAGTTCGGCATCAATATGGTGACCTCCAGGAGCAGGGGACCACCAGGTTGCCTAAGGAGGGGTGAACCGGCCCAGGTTGGAAACGGAGCAGGTCAAAACTCCCGTGCTGATCAGTAGTGGGATCGCGCCTGTGAATAGCCACTGCACTCCAGCCTGGGCAACACAGCGAGACCCCGTCTCTTAAAAAAAAATAAAAAATGTGGCTTAGGAGCCAAACTATCTGGGTTTGAATCCCATCTTTAACACTTATTAGCGGTGTGACCTTCAGTAAGTTACTTCACCTCTCTGTTCTTTAATTTCAAATCCTGGCTGTCATTTGCTAGCCATTTGTAAAATGGAGATGATGACAACAGTACCAATTTCAAGGGGATGTTGTGAGGCTTAAGTGAGGGAATCTGTGTCAAATGTTCCGAACACTGCCTGCTTCATAGCCACGTGTTAGCTATGATGACTGTTCTCTGTAGTGCAGCCTCTGGGCCTGTGTTGCCCATACAGAGGACTCATGTTCTGAAGGAGCAGGGATCACAGTTGTCCTAATGTGCAGGTCACTTTGAGGCCAGGTAGCATTTTCCCCCACTCATCCCCAAGCAGCCCAGCAACTGCCTGGCCCAGCTGGACTCCCTGCCCCACTCCTGTTCTCCTTTGCCCATGAAGCATTCATGGGTGCAAAGAGGAACAGCCCCTGCCCTGACCTTGAGTGGTGCCCAGTCTATGGTGACACAGAGACCAACTTCAAGTGTCAAATTACACAAGCCCAAGGAAGAGGGCAAGGACTGAAGCTGACACTGCCCACCCTCTGGGGATTTGCACTGAGCCCGCCCTGTACACGCTGCTTGATGTCCATTTCATGTACTCCTGTCAACTCCTGGTTTTGTTTTTCTTTTTTTTGAGGCAGAGTCTTGTTCTGTCGCCCAGGCTGGAATGCAGTGTCGTGATCTCGGCTCACTGCAACCTCCGCCTCCTGGGTTCAAGCAATTCTCTGCCTCAGCCTCCTGAGTAGCTGGAATTACAGGCTCCCGCCACCATGCCCGGTTAATTTTTGTATTTTTAGTAGAGACGGGGTTTCACCATCTTGGTCAGGCTGGTCTTGAACTCCTAACCTCGTGATCCACCCGTCTCGGCCTCCCAAAGTGCTCGGATTACAGGCGTGAGCCACTGCGCCCGGCCTTCTGTCACCTCTTGAAGAAGTGTCATTTTACATACATGGATACTGAGGCCCAGGAAGGTGAAGTAACAGATCCCAGGTCACACAGCCAGAATGCGCTAGAGGCAGGAACACAGATCTGCAGGCTCTAGAGCCTGTCTGCCAGACTCAGGTGGTTTCTCCACTAGCTCTTCTGGTCCACAGACCGCTGCTGGGCTCCCAAAGCATCACCACTGTGGCCTAACTCCCTGCACTGCTGGAACTGGAAACCCTCCCAGTGGATCCGCTCATGCCACTGATGATGGCTGAGATGTGTTCTGTTCAAATCCCCACTCCATCATTTACTGGCCATGTGACCTCTGGCAAGTGTTTAAATCTCCCGAAGCCCATTTCTTCATCTATAAAAAGGAAAAGAATAAAACCTCGGAGTCTTTGTGACATAAAGGGACACGAAGCATGATGTCTGGTACAGAGGAAGCACCCAACAAATGCCATTCTTTCATCTCCTCTGAGTCCAATTCTTTCTTCCACCCCCCACTTATGGAAACTTGTGTTCTGATGGAGCTCTGCCTCTGCAGCAGCTTTCTTGTTCCCGGCTTCCTTTCACGAAGGTTTCTTTCATTCTTTCCAGAAGCCTTTCTTCCTTGCTAATAAGACAAAATGCAGAAGTCCTACCCACAGGCCTTTGCTACTCTATCAAGCAGGGCGGCCTACGTGCCTTCATAGCACCCCTGGGGGTAGGGAAC
Organism: Aotus nancymaae; assembly: GCF_030222135.1. Classification (NCBI taxonomy): domain Eukaryota; kingdom Metazoa; phylum Chordata; class Mammalia; order Primates; family Aotidae; genus Aotus; species Aotus nancymaae. Next base: position 27,732,741 of record NW_026988467.1, read on the forward strand.
CCAGGCACAGAGACATCAAAGCTTGCAGGACCCTGCAATTAACCCAAGGTCTATGTGGCCCCCACAGGTGCACGCAGGGCCCACTGGAAACCTCTGATGTAAGTGCACTGTTTGCTAGGCCACAGGGCTCTCTCAAAATGCTCCCTTGAAGCTGCCCCGGACTTTGAGAGCATCAGCCTTTGTCTACAGCTGAGGTGTTACACAAACCTCCTGACTTTCAGGAATTCTGGCTGTTCCTGTTCCGTGCCACACTCTGGTGTGGGTCTATAACATGCTGTCAGTCTCTGAGAGTTATGATATTGAGGCCTTGGGCAATTCACCCTTGACCTTCCAGGGCCTCAGTTTCCTAATCTGTAAAATGGGTACTACAACTCCTACCCTTCTCGCCTCCCAGGTGGTAGGAGTGGATCCAAAGGGATAACTGACATCCTGGGAGCCATCAAGCTCTCCCCTAACAGGGAAGATACCCTCTGTGGCTTGAACAGGAAGACCATCCCACTGGGCCAAGACTGGGCTAAGAAAAGCAGCCCAGGCTGGGTGCGGTGGCTCATGCCTTCAATCCCAGCACTTTGGGAGGCAGAGGCAGGTGGATCACCTGAGGTCAAGAGATCGTGACCAGCCTGAGCAACATGGTGAAACCTCATCTCTACCAAAAACACAAAAATTAGTTGCGCGTGGTGGTGGGTGCCTGTAGTCCCAGCTACTCAGTAGGCTGAGGCAGGAGAATCGCTTGAATCCGGGACATGGAGGTTGCAGTGAGCTGAGATTGCACCACTGCACTCCAGCCTGGGCAACAAGAGTGAAACTGTCTCAGAAAAAACAAAAGACAAAAAACAAAAAACAGCAGCCCAGCAGAGTGCAGCCTCCACCCCTCTCCCAGCTGAGCACCCCAGCAGCACAGTCCACCTCCAGGGAGCCTCCTGCAGAAAAGGGAGTCTCCTGGAACTCTGTTTTATTCTAAAAGAATATCCATAGCCAGGCATGATAGCTCACGCCTGCAATTCCAATGTTTTAAGAAGCTGATGCAGCACTGCTTGAGCCCAGGAGTTTGAGACCAGGGCAACATAGTGAGACCCCTGTCTCTACAAAAAACAAAAAGAGTAGCCAGGCATAGTGGTGTGTGCCTGTGGTCCCAGCTACTCTGGAGGTTGAGGCAGGAGGATCACTTGAGCCTGGGAGGTCAAGGTGTGATTGCATCACTATCCTCCAGTCTGGGTGACAGAGTGAGATCCTGTCTCTAAAAAAAAAAAAAAAAAAAAAAAGAAAAAAAATTAGCCAGGTGTGGTGGCACATGCCTGTAGTCTTAGCTACTCAGGATGCTGAGGTGAGAGGATTCCTTGAAACCAGGAGGTTGGTTGAGACTGCAGTGAGCTATTGTTGGGCCACTGCACTCCAGCCTGAGTGACAGAGTATGACCCTGTCTTATTAAAAAAAGAAAAAAAGAAAGAATAGAATACGCATCATCCAGCGTTCTACTGTGAAATAGAGGCTCCTCCTTAGTTCATGCTCACCAAGTTCAGGGTAGAATGACGCTCTGCAGAGATGCATTATGTCTTTTTTTTTTTTTTTTTTTTTTTTTTGAGACAAAGTCTCACTCTGTCGCCAGGCTGGAGTGCAGTGGCATGATCTTGGCTCACTGCAACCTCTGCCGCCCAGGTTCAAGCGATTCTCCTGCCTCAGCCTTCTGAGTAGCTGAGACTACAGGTGTGTGCCACCACACCCAGCTAATTTTTGTAATTTTTTAGTAGAGATGGGGTTTCATCATGTTGGCCAGGATGGTCTCGATCTCTTGATCTTGTGATCCACCCACCTTGGCCTCCCAAAGTGCTGGGAGTATAGGCATAAGCCACCGCACCCAGCCCGCGTTGTCTTAGTAATGGATCTCTTAGAGCTTAGTACCCTCCTTCTCCCAGGCCAGCAGGTATAAGAACTGCAACCTGAGAAGCCAGACGTACCCACAGGCCACACAGCTATTGGGTTTGGTGCAAAAGCAATTGCGGTTTTTGCCATTACTTTCAATGGCAAAAACCGCAATTGCTTTTGCACCAAACCTAATAGTAGGTCAGTCAACACATCCGAGCCCGTTTCCTCATCTGAAATAGAGATCATTTCTAACAGAACCCAAGTCTGTGTGTCAGGTCAGGGGAAGGTTGAGAGGGGTGAGTAAGGAGAAAGTGTTCAATCTTGAAGTCAGGGACATGGACATTTAGAATCCCTGAAGGAAGGGCCTCGGAAGGCTGGGCTCCATTGGCCATTGTGAGTCCTCTTCATTCTTACCTGATTTGTCCAACCAATACATATTTATTGGATGTCAATCATAACATCAGACAGTGGACACAAAGCAGTGGATGAAGGCAAAAGCAGACACTGCCCCTGTCATGACAGAAACACTCAACAAAATAGAAAGAGAAAGGAAATTCCTCAACCTGGTGAAGGGCATCTACAGGAAACCCACAGCTGACATCATACTTAATAGTAAAAGACTGAAAGCTTTCCCCCTAAGATCAGGAACAAGACAGGGATGTCCGCTCTCATCGCTGCTATTCAACACTGTGCTGGAGGTTCTAGCCAGGACAATTAGGCAAGAAAAAGAAACCGAAGGCATCCACATTGGAAAAGAAGAAGTAAAACTATTTGCTAATTGCAGATGACATGATCTTGAATGTAGAAAAAACCTAAAGAATCCACAAAAAACTACTGGAGCTACTAATTTAGGTCAGCAAGGCTGCAGTCCAAGATCAATATGCAAAAATCACTTGAATTTCTACACACTAGCAATGAACAATCTAAACATACAATTAACAAAACAATTTCATTTACAATAGCATCAAGAAGAAGAAAACGCTTAGCATAAGTTTAACCAAGGAAGTGCACGACCTGTACACTGAAAACAAAACACGATTGAAGAAATTAAAGAAGACCTAAATTCGTGGGTTGAGAGACTTGCTATTGTTAAAATGGTGATACTCCCTAAATTGGTCTACAGATTCAATGCACTCTCTATCAAAATTCCAACTACCATTTTTTTCCCAGAAATGTATAAGTTGGCCTTAAAAAATTCATATGGAAATATGTAGAATCTTGGCCAGGTGTGGTGGTGCTCGCCTGTAGTCCTAGCTACTCAGGAGGCTGAGGCAGGAGAATCACTTGAACCCAGGAGGTGGAGGTTGTAGTGAGCAGAGACCATGCCACTGCACTCCAGCCTGGGTGACAGAGCAAGATTCCATCTAAATAAAAAAAGAAATACATGGACTCCAAATAACCAAATAATCTTGAAAAAGAACAAAGTTTTAGGACTCACACTTCCTGATTTCAAAACAAATGACAAAGTTACAGTTATCAAAACAGTGTGGTACTAGCATAAGGATAGACATGTAGATAAATGGAACAGGCTAGTCCCAAACCAGATCCATACATCTATTGTCAAGTGATTTTCAACAAGGATGCCAGACCATTCAATGGAGAAAGCATAGTTTTTCATCAAATGGTGCTGGGACAACTGGATACCTATATGCAAAAGAATAAAGCTGCCCTCCTACCTCAGATCATATACAAAAATTAAGTCAGAATGGGTCACAAAAAGCTAAATATAAGAGCTAAAACTATAGTTCGTTAGAAGGAACCATAGGGATAAATCTGTATGACTTTGGATTAGGTAACAGTTTCTTTTTTTTTGAAACAAGGTCTCATTCTGTCACCCAGGCTGGAATGCAGTGCTATAATCTCAGCTCACTGCAACCTCTGATTCCTAGGCGCAAGTGATCCCACCTCAGCCTCTACAGTAGCTGGGACCACAGGTGCACACCACCAAAACCAGCTACTTTTTGGATTTTTGGTAGAGATGGGGTCTCGCCATGTTGCCCAGGCTGGTCTCGAATTCCAGAGCTCAAGCAAACTGCCCACCTTGGCCTCTCAAAGCTTTGGGATTACAGGCATAAGCCACTGTGCCCAGCCATAAAAATAAAAAAACTTCATTTTTCTTTTTTTTGAAAAACATTAGTATATCAAGGATACCATCAAGAAAGTGAAAAGTTGCACTGTAAAGTTGTTGAAGTTACAAAAAAAAAGACAGTGAAAAGTCAGCCCATACAATGTGAGACAGTGTTTGCAAATCATACAGCTAATAGGTGTCCAAAATCCAGAATATATAAACTTTTGCAATTCACCAGTAAATCGGCAAACAACCCAATTTAAAATGGACAAAGGATTTGAAGAGAAATTTCTCAAAAGAGGTATACAAGTGGGTAATAGGCACATAAAAATAAACTCAAAATAGTCATTTGGGAAATGCAAATCAAAAGCGTGAGATACTTCACACCCACTAGGGTGGCTCTAATAAGAGAGGCAGATAATAAGGAATGTTGATGAGGATGCAGAGACACTGGAACTTTCACGCATTGCTGGTGGAAATGTAAAATGGTGTGGCTGCTGTGGAAAATGGGCCAGTTCTTCAAACAGTTAAACAAAGTGATCACACGGCCCTGCATGTCTACTCCTAGGTATCTACACCTGAGAAGTGAAAACAAAGTTAACACAAAGCTTGCACACAAATGCTCAGAGAAGCATTATTTATGGCAGCCAAAAAGTGGAAACAGCCCAATGTCCATCACCTGACGAATGGATTAAAAAAATGCAATTCAAGTCGGGTGCAGTGGCTCACGCCTGTAATCCCAGCACTTTGAGAGGGTGAGGTGGGACAATCCCTGGAGTACAGGAATTCAAAACCAGCCTGGGCAATACGGGGAGACCTTGTTTCCACAAAAAATTTTAAAATTAGCTGGGTGCGGTGGTGCACACCTGTAGTCCCAGTTACTTGGGAGGCTGAGGCATAAGGATTGCAATTACTTGAGCCCAGGAGGTTAAGGCTGCAGTGAGCTGTGATCACGCCACTGCACTCCAGCCTGGACCAGAGTGAGCCAGCCCCTGTTTCAAAAAAACAAAACAAAACAAAATAAATAAGATAAATTAATAAAATAAAATTTTAAGAAGTGATATATCCAAACGATGGAATATTATTAAGCCATAAGAAAGAATGAAGTATTGATACCTGCCACAACGTGGATGACCCTTGTAACATTATGCTAGGTGAAGGACGCCAGTCACAAAGGATCACCTATTGTATGATCCCACTTACACAAAATGTCCAGAGTAGGCAAATCCAGAAAGACAGAAAGTAGATTAGTGGTTGCCAGCGGCTGATGGCAAGGGCGAGTGGGGAGTGAGTGCTAATGGGTTTGGGGGTCTCTTTTTAGGTGATGAAAATATTCAGGTATTAGACAGTGGTGACGACTGCACAACTTTATGAATACATTAAAAACCACTGAATTATACACTTTAAAATAGAACAATTTTATGGTATGTGAATTATATCTCAATAAAACTTGAAAAAAAGAAAAAAAAGGAAATGAATATTGGCCTCAGAGAGTTTACATTCAGTGTTTGTGTGTGTGTGTGCATGCACATATGTGTGCACACATATGCACGCATGCATGTGTGTACTCATGTGCATGTGTGTGTGTGTGTGTGTGTTTGTGCAAGCCCATTCCTGTTGTGCTCAGTGCTCTGAAGGAAGGGTGCCAAGGAGAAGAGCTATGATGGGAGTGGTCAAGGAGGACTTCCAGGAGGAAGTGACCTGAAGGAAGAGGTAACAGGATAAGGAGGAAAGGGAGGGAGATTCAGGCAGAGGTGAGTGCCTGTGCAAAGGTTCCGTGGAGGGAAGGAGATAGGCATGATAGGAGGGGCTGGAAAGGACCCAGGTGGCTAGAGCTGGGGGAATGGGAGGGAGTGACACCAAAGGGAAGGGCTGGAGGCGCTGTTGTGCCCTGTGGCTGGAACAGGGAAAGCAGCCTGGGACTGGGAAGGGGACTGGGAAGGGGACACTAAGCCCTCCAGTGGCCCCTAGGGGATGTGTTGACTGACCTACTATTAGGTTTGGTGCAAAAGCAATTGCAAAAATCATGCTAGAGGCGTTAAGCACCTATAGTGGGGAGTCGCGTGTTCCCGGTCAGCATCTGGAAGGAGTCCGGAGGTCATTTGTCCTGGCTGAGGCCACTCTTCATGTGACCTCGTGGGAGGAGAAAAAAATCCAATTCCCTGACTTATTTAGTGGCAGCTCCTTGTACCGATTCTCCCAGGAAGGAAATTCTGATGAAAACCAGTCTCACTGCTATGGCAACAGCAACTACTTCTGACTTCTCCTTCCAACTAAAAGCCAGGTGGGGAAGTCTGCCTGGCAACAGCAGTGGGTGTCAGGAGTCCCTCAGGCAAAGGTGCACAGCAGTCCCTCCCCACTCAGGCCTTCGGGATCCCCCTTACCTACTTTCTGTCCCAGTCTTGGCTCGGATCCCAGCCTCTGATCCTAGCTTCCCGCTTCTCTTTCCTGTGGAGAATCACAGCAGGCACCAACATCTGGACAGCGCTTCACTGCTCAGATGGTGATTTATGCCGCCCGTGATGTGGGACTATTATCCCCATTGGACGGCCCAGGACACTGAGGCTCAGACAGGTGGAGGGGTCTGCCAGTCTGGTGTCCTTCCTGGCACTGCACTACTCATCCCTAAACTGAGGCTTTGCTTGTCGGCACAGGCCTCCTGCTCTGATTCCTGCGGCGTGAAGGAATAAATTACACCTCTTCCACCCCTCCCCTCAGTCCCTTTCCTGGTAATCCACCGTATATGGGGGATGGAGGTGTCTGGCCCAACTGAAGGCCCTGGGAGGGATCACTGGGGCCTGTGAGTGCTCGGGCAGTGGGAAGGAATCGTGGCAGAGGCCGTGAGCAGTGCATCTCTGAGGCAGTATCCCCAGTGACTGGGCTTGAGGGTTTCCCTTCAGAATACTGGGCTCTGACCTTTAATACAAGCATTAATAACAATGGCTAGGGCTGGGCGAAGTGGCTCACACCTGTAATCCCAGCACTTTGGGAGGCCAAGGTGGGTGGATCACAAGGTCAGGAGTTCAAGACCAGCCTGGCCAACATGGTGAAACCCCATCTCCACTAAAGATACAAAAAATTCTCCTGGCTCGGTGGCTCATGCCTGTAATCCTAACACTTTGAGAGGCTGAGGCAGGTGAATCACAAGGTCAGCAGTTTGAGACCAGCCTGACCAACATGGTGAAACTCCATCTCTACTAAAAATACAAAAATTAGCCGGGCATGGTGGCACATGCCTGTAATCCCAGCTACTCAGGAGACTGAGGCAGGAGAATCGCTTGAACCCAGGAGGCAGAGGTTGCAGTGAGCTGAGATCACTCCACTGGACTCCAACCTGGGCATTAGAGCGAGACTCTGTTTAAAAAAAAAAAAAAAAAAAATTAGCTGGGTGTGGTGGCGAGCATTTGTAATCCCAGCTACTCGGGCTGAGGCAGGAAAATCAGTTAAACCCGGTAGGCAGAGGTTGCAGGGAGCTGAGATCGAACCACTGCATTCCAGCCTCCACAACAGGGCAAGACTCTGTCTCAAAAACAAACAAACAACAACAACAACAAAAACAATGGCTAAGATGTGCACTGGACTCTGGACCAGCACTTTTTGTGCCCCATGTCATTCAACTGTCACAATTACAAATGAGGGATGGGCCCCTGCCTCCTCGTTCTATGAAGGGAACAAGATCTCAGAGCTGGAGAAGAGGCACAGCTGCAGTAAACCCAGGGGGTCTGGTCCCAGAGCCTGCACTCTTACGCAGATATCTACAGGCCTCACTGCAGCCTTGGGAGGAGACTCTCTCCCCGCTCTATCTAGAAGGCAGGCTGGGAAGATGAAAGGGGAGGGCAGAGGAGCACGGGGGAAGGGAAAGGAATAATCATTTCCTGGCCCTGGGCCAGAGGCGGCTGGTGGGACCTGTTGGAGGGAGCGGTGGCGTGCCTGTGGCCAGAGTGGAGGGAGGAAGGAAAGGAAGGCCTGGTTCCCCTGGCCTAGTCTGCATGGACATATGCCGAGAGCGGCTCTTCACAGGTGGGATTTCCTTTCATCCCCCGAGTGACACTGCGTGGGAATCATAGCTACTGCTTACCCTATGCCAAGCATCTCTCCAATGCTTAGGACGCTTTGATTCATTTAATCTTCAAAGAAACATGCCAGGTAGAGCCTAAAGTCAAGCCTGTTTCGCATATGAAAGCACCGAAGCACACAAAAAAAGTAACTTGCCCAAGGTCACACGGCAGATCAAGATTTGGACCAGGTCCCTGGGCTCAGGTCCATGAGCTTAACAGACTCGCTGCCCTGCTAGGAGAGCTAGAGGACTGTTCTTCCAGAGGAGGAACAAGGCCCTCATCAGTGGGGTTTGATCTTCTGGGAACGCCTGTGGCATTGACTTTTATTTATTTATTATTTATTTATTTATTGAGACAGCTGGAGTCCCGTGGCACAATCTCAGCTCACTGCAACCTCCACCTCCTGGATTCAAGTGATTCTCCTGCCTCAGCCTCCCGAGTAGCTGGGATTACAGGCATGTGCCACGATGCCTGGCTAATTTTTATATTTTTAGTAGAGTCAGGGTTTCACCATACTGGCCAGGCTGGTCTTGAACTCTCAGCCTCCCAAAGTTCTGGAATTACAGGCATGAGCCACCTCGCCCTGGCACTGACAGTCTTAGTCTGTTGCCCAGGTTGGAGTGCAGCGGCACAGTTATAGCTCACTGTGGCCTCCAACTCCTGGACTTAAGTGATCCTCTACAGGTGTGTGCCAACACGCCCAGCTCATTTTTGTATTTTTTGTAGAGACGGGGTTTCACCATGTTGGCCAGGATGTTCTTGATCTCCTGACCACGTGATCCGCTCACCTTGGCCTCCCAAAGTGCTGGGATTACAGGCATGAGCCACCATACTCGGCCGCAGCTACCATTTTCTAAGCCTTAACTAAGTGCCAGGTGCTCTGCCAAGTGCATTTCATGGATTCTCTCACTGAATGTGCTCAGTGGCTCTAAGAGGCAGGTATAGTCATCTCTGCTTTACAGATGAAGAAACTAAGCTCAGAGAGGCTGGGCAACTTGCCTCTGTTCACACTTTTAGGAAGTAACAGATGCAGGATCTCCACGCCCTCAGCTTCCTCTTCTGCAAAATGGGAGGAAATTACACCATCACCTGGTACCGCCCGGAGGGTGAGAGTTGATCAGGTGCATCAAGCGTTCAGCCATAACAGGCCTTGATAAACTGTGCCCCCGTACCCACCTCCCCACTTCCTGTCCTATTGGTCTCTGAGGCCAACCAGCCCAGCCTGTCACAGTCGACAACCATGGTGTGATTCCCAGGCTGGGCCCCAGACAGCCTCTCAGTTTAGTGGATGATCCCTTTCTCTGGTGGCCTGTCTTGATGACAGCTAGTGGCAGCCTGGGGACGACAATGCGCTCAGATGGCTCATGGGGCTGCTGACCAGCAGACAGGCAGTGACAGCTTGAGCAGCTGGCATCACCCGAGGCTGATCAGACACCCAGGGGAGCCCCGGCCTGCATCCCATCCCCAAGTCCAGACCCTTCTCTAACATTAGGGGCCTTGTGGACCAGGGCAGGAGCAGCAGTGCAGGTGTACACCTCACGTGCCTGAATACCGAAGTTACAGAACAAACTAACCAACTCCTAAATATATGTTCTGTCTTCTAATAGACTTAACGGTCTGGAAGGCCAGGCTGTGAATTCTGATTCCTCTGACTTCTTGGAGTTCTGAGCCAGAAGGCAGTAGTGTCTTTCAGCACATGGGAGAGCCAGCTCCAGCTAGCATTCCCATTTCTGGCAGGGGTCTCATATGCAGGTCTGGACCCCGGGGCACATGTGTAAGCTATGTCCACACCCGCCCCTCCTTCCAAGCAGCTGGCCCTGTCTATGCACACACCGGCAGCGCAGGCTGTCCTCTGGAGAAGCCCTGGCAGGCCCTGACAGTGGGCTTGGGGCTGACTGGATGGAGGACTCTGGGGGTCTGAGTATCTATCTGGGGTGGAATATAGAGTGGGAGGGTAGGGCATAGGTTTCCAGTGGACATGTCCCCTGATCCTGTGGAGTCCCTGCCCTGGGGCAAGGGGCGTGGCCAGAGAAGGGCCACAGAAGGCCCCCTAATGCCTTTGGTACTGCCCAGGTCCCCTGTGATGTCTGTTGTGAGCAAACTAGTAAATCATCACTGGAGACACGTTCCCAAAGGGTCTCAGGCCACACAGGTGCCTGGACTCCAGGGGTGGCCCAGGTATATTGGAGAGCTTGGAATCAGGAAATCCAGGTTCAAGTCCTAGCTCTGCCACTTGCTGGCTGTGATTGTGGCCCAGCGAATTCTCCTCCTGGGTCCCATCTGTTCATCTGTAAAACAGGGATGACAGTTTCTGCCTAGCAGGGCTGTAGGAAGGAGCACAGGAACGCAGTAAGGTCTGTGAAAAGGTGCGTGCCTTGCTTGCACAGGCTGTTCCACTCGCTGTTCCACTCCACCCTGGCCACTGCTGCTAAACCCGCTCCATAACACTCAGATATTTTATCATCTTTTCCTGTGTAGCGCTAACCATTCGTGTCCCAACAAGATCACTAATAGCATCTGAGTCCACACAGGCAGAGACACTGCCACCCATACTACTGCATCCCCAGCACCTACCTAGTGCAGAATAAGCACCCAGGACCGGGCGCAGTGGCTCATGTCCGTAATCCTAGCACTTTGGGAGGCCGAGGCGGGTGGATCACCTGAGGTCAGGAGTTTGAGACCAGATTGGCCAACATGGTGAAACCCCGTCTCTACTAAAAATATAAAAATTAGCCAGGCTTGGTAGCACATCCCTATAATCCCAGCTACTTTGGGAGGCTGAGGCAGGAGAATCACTTGAACCTGGGAAGTGGAGGCTGCAGTGAGCTGAGATTGCATCAGTGGACTCCAGCCTGGGCAACAGAGTGAGACTCTGTCTCCAAAAATAAAAATTAAAAAATAAACACCCAGTGAATTTCTGACTGGCTGCATAAACTATGAAACTTTGTGATTATTCATCTGGGCCTTCCATCTGTTCTTGGGGTTCATTCAAGCATCACACATTCACTGAATTCCTTCTGAGGGCCACACTCCATGTCCACACTCAGTGGGCACTATTCCAGGCCTCAAGGAGCTCCCAGTCTAGGGAGAAGGATTTGATGTGGAAATAGAGCAGAATTATACCATAATAGAACAGCATAGTACCTGCTGTGATGGAGGCAGGGGACAAGGTGTCAGGGCCCAGAGAAAGAAGTCAGTGTGGCTAGGATACAGGAGTACAGAGAGATGCCCTGAGGAGGAAATGATGGATTAGCAGGACTAGGAGATAATGAAGGAAAGAGCTTCCAGAGGCAGGCACAGCAAATGGCAAAGGCTCTGAGGCATGAAACATCCCAGGGTGTTTAGGTCCAAGTGGCCTGAGTTTAGGGACATGGCAGTGGTGAGTGTTGGTTAGCAGGCAAGCTAGGGCAGGCTTTCAGTGTCCCTCTGGTCTAGACAAATAATTCTCAATGTGTGGTCCCTGGACTAGCAGCATCAGCACCACCGTGGAACTTGTCAGAGATGCACATTCTTGGCCCCCACCCCAGACCTCCTAAATCAGAAACTCTGGGGGTGAAGCCTGGAAATCATATTTTAACAAACCCTCCAAGTGATTCTAATGCACGCTAAAGTTTGAGAAACACAGCTCTAGACTTGATCCTGAAGGCAATGAGGGGCCAGGGACAGGCTCTAAACAGAGATAAGGCAGGATCAGAACTGTACTTTTGTTTTTTTGAGACAGAGTCTCACTCTGTTGCCCAGGCTGGAGTTCAGTGATGCAATCTTGGCTCACTGCAACCTCCGCCTCCCAGGTTCAAGCGATTCTCCTGCCTCAGCCTCCTGATGAGCTGGGATTACAGGTGCCTGCCATCATGCTTGGCTAATTTTTGTATTTTTAGTAGAGACAGGGTTTCTCCATGTTGGTCAGGCTGGTCTTGAACTCCTGACCTCAGGTGATCCACCTGCCTCAGCCTCCCAAAGTGCTGGTGTTACAGGTGTGAGCCACTGTGCCTGGCAGAACTGCAATTTATGAAGATCACTGGGCAGGCTGGGTCCAGGGCAGTCTGGTGAGGGGCTGGTAGAAACCCACATCTAAAAGCTGGCCTGACATGGAGCCTCCCTCCAGCTGGACAGAGCTGCTGCGGCTGCAGAACAATCTATCTTCACCTGTGAAAGAGAAGTGGCCACTGGGAAGTCAGGGACCCCTGCTGAGCAAAGGGCCTGTTGCCAGGGTGACCACCTGTCACTCAGATAAAGGGGCACAGTCCTACAGAGGGTCAAGTTGGGGAGCTGGTTGTTATGGCAATCTCCCCTCAGGTCAGGCATGGTAGGGGAAGAAGGAAGCCCGGATGTCCCCAGGTACCTCACCCTCATTCCCTGGAGGGAGCACCACTAACCCCAAGACTCAAGTTCCTCCTTGACCATCTAGCCCATCCTCCCTTCCTCTGACCATTTGGGCCCCAGGAGGCAGTTTCCTCCCCTTCCCATCATGAAGCTACACCCTCCCTGTCACAGCCTAAGTGCTCGGGGACTGTCTCCTTGGCTACAGCCCGGGCTTCTGCATCCACTGGGACCTTCATTCAAGAAGCCAGAGACTCTCATCTGCCAGGCCTTCACTTTCCTTTGCCAAGGCAGGGTATGGACCCATCTAGGGGTGATGACCCATCACCAGTGGTGGGGCTCTCTCATTCTCTCATCAGCTGGCACAGGGTGAGAGGAAGAGGAACAGGAGGACTCAATGCATTCCTTTCAACCAGGAGACGGATGCAGAGGCGCACATTAAACAGCTTTACAAGGATCCCCAACAAGGAAGCTCAGAACAACTGAGGCCCAACTTGAAGCTCAGGAGAGAGGAAAGGAAAAAAGAGCAACTGCACCCTCAGACCTGGTAGAGTGTAAAGTTCAAGGAGTATGGAGTCCGAAAGGCCTGGGTTAGAGTCCTGAACCAATCAGTACTGTGTGATGTTGGGCAGGCTCTGTCACTGGAGCCTCAGTTTCCTCATCTGTACACAGCAGATAGTATCCATATAATAGTGTCTACCTCTTTTTTTGTTTGTTTTGTTTTTGAGACAGAGTTTTGCTCTTGTTGCCCAGCCTGGAGTGCAATGGCGCAATCTCAGCTCACCGAAACCTCCACCTACTGGGTTCAAGCGATTCTCCTGCCTTAGCCTCCTGAGTAGCTGAGATTACAGCATGTGCCACCATGCCCAGCTAATTTTATATTTTTGGTAGAGATGGAGTTTCTCTATGTTGCTCAGGCTGGTCTGGAACTCCCGACCTCAGGTGATCCGCCTGCCTCGGCCTCCCAAAGCGCTGGGATTACAGGCATGAGCCACTGTGCTCCGCCTAATAGTGTCTACCTCTTAGGAGTACTTCAGGATCAACTGAGGAAATGCATCTGAAGTGGACTCACGGTGCCTGGCACCTCCCTGCATCTTGTCCTCCCTTTCCTCAGGGATGAAGAAACACCTGCTCTCAGGTGACTACTCCTTGATGGTGGGACACTTGCTGCGGAAAAGCAACAGCTCTGGGGTCAGAAATGCTCCATAAATGGCCGGGCACAGTGGCTCACACCTGTAATCCCAGCACTTTGGGAAGCCGAGGCAGGTGGATCATCTGAGGTCAGGAGTTCGAGACTAGCCTGGCCAACATGGGAAAACCCTGTCTCTACTCAAATACAAAAATTAGCTGGGCATAGTTGTGGGTGCTTGTAATTCCAGCTGCTTGGGAGGCTGAGGCAGGAGAATTGCTTGAACCTGGGAGGTTCAAGACTCCATCAAAAAAGAAGAAAGAAAAGAAAAGAAAGAGAGAAAGAGAGAAAAAGAAAAAGAATAGAGAAAGAGAGAAAGAGAAAGAAAAAAGAAAAAAAGAAAAGAAAGAAAGAAGAAAATGAAATGCTCCGTAAACACTGACTGTTGATACTGTTCTTATTACTATTAATTACCTAGTAATGAATGAACCCTGCCTTGTAAATTGCTTCCTCCAGGTAATCTGCATTTCCTATTGTCCTTGGAGTCTTCATTCACTACAATCTGCTGAACGCATGTTTTCTAGAAAACATCTAGAAAGCAGGAGCCATATGGTACTTTTTAGTTTTCTCGCAATCCCTGGCCCAGTCCCTGGCAGGGAGCACCCAAGAAGCTCAGCAAGGAAGGGACTGGGAGATCATCTCTAACTTAGTATGCAGGACAGACAGCTCTCCTCCCTAGCCTTATCAATTGCTTGAATGCCTCCAGGGATGAGGTCCTTATTCCTTGTAGAGCAGTTTCCAGTGTCCAGGACTTGAGAGGCTGAGCTCCACGGGGTGAGTAGGAGCTGAATGGGCAGCTGTAGGGGTTGGGGACATTCCCCGCCGCCTCACCCCGTGCCCCAGCAGCCCCCCTTCCCTCCCTCTGAGAGCCGATGATAGGAGTGGTTCTAATTATGCTCTAATTGCTTTCTTCCAGGCAGTTTCTCTGGAGCCAAGGAGTTCAGAGTTCATGAATAAATGAAGAGAGAGGAAGCGGAAGGGACGTTTATTGATCCACAAATCTCTACGTGCCAGTGTCCGCCCCACAAATGCTTGGGCATGCAGCAGTGTGCAGTTTCGAATACAGATGCTCCTTGACTTACGATGGGGCCACATCCCAATCAACCCATCCTAAATCAAAAATGCATTCCACACCCAATAAACCCATCATAAGTAAAAAAACCATCTTGAACCACTGTATGTTGGGGACCAGCTGTACATACAAACACAAAAACATACCAGCTGTGCATACAAACACAGAATCATACCACAGACCCCAAAGGTCTCTCCAACAGACAGGTGGGGATTAAAAGGAAGGTAACAAGAAGTTTCCTAATAGATAAAGCAACTTGAGGCTCAGCAGCGTAAGTGCCCTGCCCAGGGCCTCAGAGCCCGTGAGTGGCAGAGCAGGAGCCTAGGTCCACAGCCTTTGCTCTTCCCCACCTGGTGTCCCACCAGCATGGAGGTTAACAGTCACCCAAATGTGGGTTCCTCCCACCTCTTCCCAAGGGCCTCTTCTCTTAGAGGATGGCTAGCTTCTCTTGGGGGATGAGGCATTTGAATGGAAGGGCACCCGAAGGGGGCAGTGCCCCCCTGCCAAGGGTAGAGTTGAGAGTGGGACCCAAAGCCAGCAGGCACTGTACGTAGAGACTTGTGGATCAAATACCCTTGACTTGCACCGTGGTCTGGGGCAAATCATAGCCCATTACCTTTTCTTTTCTTTTGAGATGGAGTCTCACTCTGTCGCTCAGGCTGAAGTGCAGTGGTGCGATCTCAGCTCACTGTAACCTCCACCCCCCGGGTTCAAGCCATTCTCCTGCCTCAGCCTCCTGAGTAGCTAGGACTACAGGCATGTGCCACATGCTCAGCTAATTTTTGTATTTTTAGTAGAGACAGGGTTTCACCATGTTGGCCAGGATGGTCTTGATCTCCTGACCTTGTGATCCACCTGCTTTGGCCTCCCAAAGTGCTGGGGTTACAGGCGTGAGCCACCACCACCCAGCCTTGCTTTTCTTTTTTTTTAGATAGAGTCTCACTCTGTCGCCCAGGCTGGAGTGCAGTGCCACAATCTCGGCTCACTGCAACTTCTGTCTCCTAGGTTCAAGTGATTCTTGTGTCTCAGCCACACAAGTATCTGGGACTACAGGCACTCAACAACACGCCTGGCTAATTTTTGTATTTTTAGTAGAGACAGGGTTTTGCGCTGTTGGCCAGGCTGGTCTTGAACTCTGGTCTCAAGTGATCCACCCACCTCGGCCTCCCAAAATGTTGAGATTACAGGTGTGAGCCACCGCATCCAGCCTCATAGTCCATTTCTGGGCTTCAGTTTCCCCAGCTACCTAGTGTGAAGGTGGAGGCAATGTGTGAGAGCTCCCTCTCAGACAAACTAGAATTTAAGATGTCTGGCAGCTAGAGACCTGAGCTCTGCCCCTCTCAGGTGGGCACTGCCTCCCTCAGATTACCCCTCTATTCAAATGCCTCATTCCTCTAGGAGAAGCTGGCCAGAGGCTCTAGGGAAGAGACAGAAGAAACTCACATTTGGGTGACTGCCACCTCCATGCTGGTGGGACACCGGGTGGGGAAGAGCGAGGCCTGCTCTGCCAGTCACCTCACTCAACTTACGCTTTTTGAGCCTCAAGTTGCTTCATTTGTTAAATGGGAATGACAGATTATGTTATGAAACTTCACCCAGGGAATATAACAGGTTTAGCTGAGTGCCTGGCACATAGGAAGTGTTTGATAGGTGGTAGTTGTTATTGCTAACATTACCAAAACCCTGCAAGGAACAGCTGTCGCCTTCATTACAGATGAAGAAACCAAGGCAAAGAGAGGTCAAGCAACTTGCCCAGAATCACGCGTTAAGCACCAGGATTTGAACCCACTGTCTGATCCATCTGTGTTCCTAGGGGTTGGCACATAGTAGGTATCCATAAATAATGTGCTGAATTACGGAGAAATGGAGCAAAAAAAAAAAGCGTGTAAAAACAGGCCCTGCTTCTAGTGACCAAGTTGGGGGTAGGCTGATAGAGGAAGAACTAGACCAAAATTTCCTTCAAGGTCAAAGTGAAGTGCTGGGTCTGAGGGACCCTGGGGACCCCTTGACTCCTCGGTGGCTGGGGCCAGGCCAGATGGGGATATTGGGGCTCCATGGTATGTGCTTGTTGAAGAAAATCTTTTTTTTTTTTTTTTTTTTTTTTTTTAGATAAAGTCTCGCTCTGTTGCCCAGGCTGGAGTGCAGTAGCACAATCTCGTCTCACTGCAACCTCCACCTCCTGGGTTCAAGTGATTCTTATGCCTCAGCCTCCCAAGTAGCCAGGATTACAGGTACACACCACCACACCCAGCTAATTTTTATATTTTTAGTAGACATAGGGTTTCATCACGTTAGCCAGGCTAGTCTCAAACTCCTGGCCTCAAGTGATCTACCCACGTTGACTTCCCAAAGTGCTAAGATTAGATGTGTGAGCTCCTGTGCCCGGCCAAAGGGAATCTTTTTACCCCTTTATGACTTCCACTAAGAAGCCAAAGGTAGGAAACCTGGTTGTTGGCATCAGCCAGACCCTGCCTGCCCTGCTGCTGCCTCGCTGCGTGACTTTGGACAAGTGACTTCAGTTCTCTGAGCCTCAGAGTCCTCATCTAGGAAACGGAAATGGCTGTGACAGTTTCACGTCTAGAGCTGCTGTGAGGATGACTTCAGGTGGCACGTGCAAGGCCATGTGGCATTGGGGTAAGGGCGGGGCCCGGATTTGTATCCCAGCTCTGCCACTGCTGGATGTGACTGCTCTCAGACTCAGATTCTGCTTCGGTAAACTAGAGACAGTAGCTGTGCCCACCCCATGGGGTGTCGTGAGGATGAATGAGCCACTCCAGGTACAGCAGTTATAGTAGAATGAGCTGGGTCATAAGTGCTTAGTAAATCTTCTCTATTAGACTATGCCATGTGCAGGGACCCTGCAGTCCATTTTATATATGGGGAAGCAGAGCCCCCAGGAGGCCCAAGGACTTACCCAAGGTCACAGAGCCAGTTCACAGCAGAGCCAGGCCTATCTGCGAACCAGGTGAAGGCAGGACCCCCCTGCCCAGACCTCCAATTCCCCGGTAGTGTGAGATGTATGAATAGATAAACACAAGACCTTTCATGGCCCCAGGTCATCTTGCTCATGGCTTGAGGACTCCAGGGGTGAGAGGTGGCTGATGCTCCCCTCCCTTCTCCTCCCTGGTGGCTCCGAGGTTGGCCTGAACCAGTGGGGTGTGTCAGAGTACAGGGAGGGCTGCCCCACCTTCCTGGCCCCCATGACCAGTTCCTCCACTCCAGTGCTGGCTGCTAGAAGCCTCAGAAACAATCCAAAGGCCCAGGACCAGAACACCATTTGTCAGCTTTGCATGGTGGTGGCGGGCTTGTCTCCATGGCAACAGTGCAGTGTGAAGGCATCCTGGCATCATTAGGGAGTGCGCTGAGTAGTATAAACAGAGGCTGCAGTAGATTACATGCCTATTATGAGCAGTCTCGGGCTCTGAGCACTGGTAATTATGCCTAATTGTGCATTTAATTGTGTAATTGAAAACCCACATCTCTGGTTCAGGCTGGGGCTGCAGAACATACCCACCTCCCCCCAAAAAAGAGGCTTAGGAACCAATCCTTACCCTGAAAATCTCAGAATATTTGCCCTTCTAGGGCAAGGGGTGGCCAGAGCAGGCAAGGGGGTAAAATGCCTATAGATTTCCATTTCCTCTACTGCCTGTACCAGGAGCTCACCAGGCCCCGTGATTAGAGGTAGGCGGTAAGGAGTATGCTAAGGCAAGGGGACATGGTGAGCTCACAGAAATGTTCATAATTATATACACATAAATTCTTTCTTTTCTCTCTCTTTTTTTTTTTTTTTTGAGACAGGTCTTGCTGTGTTGCCCAGGCTGGAGTGCAGCAGTGTGATCTCGGCTCACCGCACATTTGACCTCCTGGGCTCAAGTGATCGTCCTACTGCAGCCACCTTAGTAGCTAGGACCACAGGCAGGCACCACCATGCCCAGCGAATTAAAAAAAAATTTTGTATTGGATTAAATCAAAGTTAAAATTTTGTGTGTGTGTGTGTGTGTAGAGATGGGATCTCATGTTGCCCAGGCTGGTCTTGAACTCGTGGCCTCAAGTCATCCTTCGGCCTCAGCCTCCGAAAGTGCTGGGATTACAGGTGTGAGCCACCATGCCCAGCCACACATAAATCCCATTGCCTGGGACAGGAAACTCATTACCTGGTTATCAGTCCCCACCCCTGCAGAGCCTCTGGAGTCTGAAAGCTGCAGACAGAGTTCGGTACTCTCCTCTCCTTTCCCACTTCATAGGCTATGATAAATGAGGCCCAGAGAAGGCCAGGCCCAGCTCCAAGTTGCACAGCGAGTGAGTACCAGAACCCAGGGATTCTGACTTGCAGCTGAGGGCATGTTTCATACCCTAAGGTGACTCAGCACTGAGAATCATGCCTGGCAGTTTGTGTGTGCTTGATAAATATTTGCTGGATTCAACTCCAGGCAGAGTTAGCTGGAGGCAATTCTCACTCTGGCTCAAGAGTATTAGTCTTTCTGTAGTTCAAGAAGCTCACCCGTGGTGAGCTGGAGGTTAGTGATGGGCCACAAGCCTCCCAGCTCTGAATCTCTATAGTCTGAGACTTGATTTTACAACCCAATATGCTACATGGGCATTTGGGGTGGGAGCAGTGCAGACATTCAGACAGACAAAAGAAAGATGAGGTCACCAGAGTCCCTGACAACCTGACACCCAGGTCTGGAGCAAGCCAGCAGAGGCAGAAGTCTCCTCCTGCCCCCAGGCCCTGAAACCCCATCAGTCCCCACTGCCTGCCACAAGGTGGGCCAGGCAGCACCTCCGACCTCCACCTGGGAAGAGAGGGAGCTCATTGCTGACTCAGAGCTGGAAGGTCCTTTGAGATGATGGGTCTAACCTTTTCGCCGTACAGAGCGGAAGAGAGGCCCAGAGACGCCTTGCCTTTGTCTTGGAACCCCTCTTCGTGAGTGGCAGCCTGTGCCCATGGCTCTCCCTGCATTATTTCAGGTCGCCCTCATTATAATCCTGAGGTGGGACTATGGACTATGGGTAATATAATTATTCCTTTTCATTTTTTTTTGAGACCGAGTTTTGCTCTGTTGCTCAGGCTGGGGTGCAGTGGCGTGATCTCAATCTCAGTTCACTGCAACCTCTGCCTCAGCATCCCAAGTAGCTGGGACTACAGGCACGTGCTGCCATGCCTGGCTAATTTTTTTTTTTTTGTATGTTTAGTAGAGACATGGTTTCACCATGTTGGCCAGGATGGTGACCTCGTGATCCACCCGCCTCAGCCTCCCAAAGTGCTGGGATTACAGGCATAAGCCACCATACCTAGCCATGCATAAGTCCAACACAGAGCTTGGGGTGGGTAGAATGGGGGAAAGGCGGCATCTGAATAAGCAGTTAGATCTGGTATCTGGTAACAAGCTCTATGGCTGAGGAAAGGTTTGGATTTCTCCACCTGCTTCCACACCCGCTCCCACAATACTAGCAGGGGGCAATGGGGCATGCAGGGAGAAGCTGTGGCCTCTTATTCCCATTTTACAGAAGAGAAGACCATGGTCCTGCAACACCAAGACCACACAGATGAAGAAGAACCGCTGCTCCAGCTTTGGCCTTCCACTCATTGAGAAAGGGGTCGTCTCATTTCCTACCCCATGGGTACTCGGATTTGCAGAGCCTGCAGCCTCATTTCCTGGGCATTCAAGAGTGTGCCCCCTTCGTGAGCCCCCACTCTGCATGTTTTCTTTCTTTTTTTTTTTTTGAGACAGAGTCTTGCTCTGTAGCTCAGGCTGGAGTACAGTGGCACGATCTCAGCTCACTGCCACATCTGCTTCCCGGGTTCAAGTGATTCTCCTGCCTCAGCTTCCTGAGTAGCTAGGATTACAGGTGTGCACCACCATGCTTGGTGAATTTTTGTAGTTTTAGTAGAGACAGGGTTTCACCATGTTGGCCAGGCTGGTCTTGAACTCCTGACCTCGTGATCCGCCTGCCTTGCCCTCCCAAAGTGCTAGGATTACAGGCGTGAGTCACCGCGCCCAGCTGCACATTTTATTTCAAAGAAGCCTCCCAACAACTCTCTGAGGCAGATGATTATTATTCTGATTTAGAGAACTGCAGGTGGAAGCTCAGAGAAGGTTAGGGATCTTCCTGCCCAAGGTCATCCAGCTACAAAGAGGCAAAGCTGGAACTCAAATCCCAGCCTGCCCCCAAAGCCCAGCTTCTTCCCAGTTCCCGGTCCACCTCCTTGTCTCTCAATTTGTCAGTTGCTTTGAGAGAGGCCAGGAGGCCAATGTAAATCAGGAAAACCTTCAACCACACTTCACGGCTCTTCTAAAACCTCAGTGCTCATTCAGCGCGTCTGGGGGAAGTTTGCTTTGCTGTCTGAAGCTCTCCCTCAGCTCTGAATCAATCAACATCCCTAGGGAAAAAGGGAAAGGCAGGCAAAGCTCTAGGATTTAGCTCTCTGGGCCTAAAGCCAGCCTCCACCCCCATGGCCTGGATCGTTTTCAATTTAAAATGTTTAATTTTTGTGGGTACATAGCAGTTGTATATATTTATGGGGTACATGAGATATTTTGATACAGGCATCTACTGTGCAATAGTCACATCAGGGTAAATCAAGCGTTTATCCTTTGTGTTACAAATCATCCAATCATACTCTTTCAGTTATTTTTATTTTTATTTATTATTTTTTTGAGATGGAGTTTCACTCTCATTGCCCAGGCTGGAGTGCAGTGGCATGATCTCGGCTCACTGCAACCTCCGCTTCCTAGGTTCAAGTGATTCTCCTGCCTCAGCCTCCTGAGTAGCTGGGATTACAGGTGCCCACTACCACGCCCAGCTAATTTTTTGTGTTTTTAGTAGAGATGGGGTTTCACCATGTTGGCCAGGCTGGTCTCAAACTCCTGACCTCAAGTGATCCACCCACCTCAGCCGCCCAGAGTGTTGGAATTACAGGCGTGAGCTACCATGCCCAGTCAGTTATTTTTAAATGCACAGTAAATTTTGTTGACTGTAGTCACACTGTTGTGCTATCAAATACTAGATTTTATTTATCCGACCTATATTTTTATACCCTTTAGCCACCCCCACCTCCCCACTCCCCTACTACCTTTAATCCTTAGTCTACTTTTTTTTTAATTAAAGATTTAATTTTTTTTTGAGACAGAGTCTTGCTCTGTTGTCAGGCTGGAGTGCAGTGGCGCAATCTTGGCTCACTGCAACCTCCGCTTCCTGGGTTCAAGCGATTCTTCCGCCTCAGCCTCCCGAGTAGCTGGGACCACAGGTGCGTGCCAACCACTCATGGCTAATTTTTGCATTTTTTTAGTAGAGGCAGGGTTTCACCATGTTGGCCAGGATGGTCTCGATCTCTTGACCTCGTGATTCACCCAACTCGGCCACCCAAAGTGCTGGGATTACAGGCGTGAGCCACCTTGCCCAGCTGGAATTTTTTTTTTTTTTTAATAGAGCCAGGGTCTCACATATTGCCCAGACTGGTCTCAAACTCCTGAGCTCAAGCAATCCACCCACCTCAGCCTCGCGAAGTGCTGGGATCACAGGTGTGAACCACCATGCCCGGCCCTCTCATTCTATTCTCTACCTCCATGAGTTCAGTTGTTTTAAATTTTAGCTTGCACAAATAAAAACATCTGAAGTTTGTCTCTCTGTGCCTGGCTGAATTAGCTTTTTTTTTTTTTTTTGAGACAGGGTCTTCCTGTGCTGCCCAGGCTGTAGTGTGCAGTGTTGCAATCATGGCTCACTGCAGGCAGCCTCAACCTCCTGGGCCAAAGCAGTCCTCCCACCTCTGCTTCAGTAGCTGGGACCACAGGTGCATGCTACCATGCCCAGCTAATTTTTTACTTTTTGGGGGATGGAGTTTTGCTTGTTGTCCAGGCTGGAGTGCAATGGTGCAATCTCGGCTCACCGCAACCTCCGCCTCCCAGGTTCAAGTCATTCTCCTGCTTCAGCCTCCTAAGTAGCTGGGATTACAGGCATGCACCACCACGCCTGGCTAATTTTATATTTTTAGTAGAGACGGGGTTTCACCATGTTGGTCTGGCTGGTCTCGAACTCCTGACATCAGGTGATCCGCCCGCCTTGGCCTCCCGAAGTGCTGGGATTACAGGAATGAGCCACTGCTCTCGGCCTACTTTTTTTTTTTTAATATATATATAGAGATGGGGTTCTCACTATGTTCCCCAGGCTGGTCTCAAACTCCTGGGCTCAAGCGATCCTTCCACCTTGCCTTCCCAAAGTGCCAGGATTACAGGTGTGAGCCACTGCACCTGGCTTCGAACTAGTTTTTAAAAATACACCTGTAGCCTTAGACTGCCTTCCTGTTACCCATCTCTCCTTAAGACTAGAGGAGAGTAGTTTGGGAATCTTCTACCGCATAGAAAACAAAAAAAGGACTAGAGAGAACATGTTCCAGTGATCAGAGCTGACTATCTCTGCTTGGTCCACATTTTATAACAATTGTTCTCCAACCCTTTCCCCTTGATGACTACTCTGAGGCCCAGACTATTATCTCCTGTTTCCTTGGTGAGATGTCATTTCACTCTTCTGAGCCTCGGTATGTCTATCAGTTAATGGGTATAAAAACCACACATCCTGGCCGGGCAAGGTGGCTCACACCTGTAATCCCAGCACTTTGGGAGGCCGAGGCAGGTGGATCACAAGGTCAAGAGATCGAGACCATGCTGGTCAACAAGGTGAAACCCCCGTCTCTACTAAAAATACAAAAATTAGCTGGGCATGGTGGTGCGCACCTGTAGTCCCAGCTACTCGGGAGGCTGAAGCAGGAGAATTGTTTGAACCCAGGAGGCGGAGGTTGCGGTGAGCCGAGATCCCGTCATTGCACTCCAGCCTGGGTAACAAGAGCAAAATTATCTCAAAAAAAAAAAAAAAAAAGCCCCACACGTATCTCATAGAGTTGTTATGAGGATGGATCAGATGTAGATACAGGGTAGTTTATTCCTGGTTTTCTCAATCTGCATCACAGCTCCTTGGCTCACTGCAACCTCTGCCTCCCAGGTCAAGTGATTCTTCTGCCTCAGCCACCTGAGTAGCTGGAATTACAGGCGCCCACCACCAAGTGCAGCTAATTTTTTGTATTTTTAGTAGATACGGGGTTTCATCATGTTGGCCAGGCTGGTCTCAAACCCCTGACCTCAAGTGATCCGCTTGCCCCAGCCTCCCAAACTCCTGGGATTACAGGCGTGAGTCACTGCTCCTGGCCATGCATCACAGCTCTTTTAAGTCCAGCACAGAGCTCGGGGCTGGTAGAATGGGGAGAGGGGACATTGAATAGGCAGTCAGATTTGGCATCTGGCTAGGAAACCCTATGGCTGAGGAAAGGTTTGGATTTCTCCACCTGCTTCCACTCCATCATCCTACAATATTAGCAGAGGGCAATGGGGCATGCAGGGAGAAGCTGTGGAGTCCCAGATCTGAGTCTGAATCCTCATTCTGTACCTACCATTTATGTGGCCAAGGATAAGCCACATAGTAGCAAGAGACATATATAAAATGCCTAGCATAATGCCTGGCTCATAGCAGACACCAAACAAAAAAAATTCTCATTATTTAAATTTCCCACTCAGCCCCATATTTTCCACATAAAGAAGAGTTGGAGTGTTTGTGGGAATGACCCGGATCACGAAATCCTCTAATACAGGCAGAGATGGGACTTGACTTGACTGTGATGTGACTTGTCCAAGTCTCAAGGCAAATAATAGCCCTGGAGAGCACTTTCCTAGGCCGGGCACCATACTTGGCTATCCCGGCATTAGCTTGCGACTTCCCCAAACCGCCACGGGCTCATGGGGTAGAAGCTGTTGTTCTGACCACTTTGTAAGTAAGAAGGCAGAGGCTCAAAGAGAGTACGGAACTTCCTGGGAGTCACAAAGCAGAGCAGCAATGTCTGCCTAATCCCAGATGTAGTGCTCCTAGCCCCTGTGCCAGATCTCAGAGAAGCTGCCATTTACGGGCTGCTAATTTAAAAAGCATCCACCCACCTACTCCTACAAAGGAGCAGAACCAGGGCCATCCCCAGGTCCCCTGGATGCCCTCTTCTCCATTCTACCTTGCTCTGCCCATCTCATAAGGGGCTTGAGGGCAGTTTGGCCTCAGTCTGTTCATCCACAAAGGAATCTGATCACCCACACCACCCCCAACCCTGTGCAAAGGGGTATGAGAAACAAAAGGGGCCAGTGGCCTGCATAATTTCATGCTCCTGACTCTGATACCTGGCCCAAGGACCTCAAGCATCCCAAGCAGAGGCAGATCCTCCCGAGGAAGCCCTGAGCCTGTAGTTGCAGCTGCTCCAGAGCGCAGGCCCCTGCTGGAGCCCATCTCCCTCCGGTCTTTGCCATCAATATTGCTAATAACGACATCAATCAGGTTGACCATGTTTCACACCATTACTCGCAGCTCAGCTGGAAGCTACACCCCCCCCCCGCCCCCACCTGCCAGAAAGCAAAGAGCTTTCTAGAAGGGAAAAGAATGGAACCAGCATTTTTCTGAGTACCTACTATGTGTCTGGCACCTGGCCAAGGCAGCCCTTTCTACAACTCTGCGAGGTAGAGTTCTCTTTTACAAAGGCAGAAACTGTGGCCAGAGGAGTGACTGCATGTGTCCAAGGTCACACAGAGCTGAAACAGAAACAACCATGGCATTGATCTATTACTGGGCACTCACTGGCTCACAGTGCAGGCACTACGCATGAGCCTACTGAAGAAGCAGTACCATTTCATTTTCAGATGAGGAAACCGAGGCTTGGAGCTGTCTGGGATGAGACACGTTAAACGTGAGCAGCAGAGTAGCGTGGGGCTGAGAGGGCGGCTCTCTGTTCAGACAGAAGAGTCCTCGCATCTTGGTTCTGTCACTGACTAGCTTAGCGAGGTTGGGCAAACCTCGAACCCCTCTGAACCTCAATTTCCTCACCTGAAAAAGGGGATAATAAACACATCTATCCCATCGTGTGGAACTGCGATAAGAAGGATGAAAACAGAAAAAGAGCTAACGTTTATTGATCATTTAACATGTACCAGGCACTTTGCCAAGCACTTTACATATGTATGCTCATTTGGTTAAATGAGGTAATGCATATAAAGTGCTTAGCACAGGACTCCCAAAATAGGAATGATAATGATGATGATGAAGAAATTGATGACGATTCCCTAGGGCAAATCTCACTGGTTCATACCCTTCCAGGAAGAACAGAGTGGCCTGTAAGGTTTCAGAAAGGAGGTGGACTAGGAAAAGCTGGTTTTGGACAGGGGAAAGAAAAGGCACAGGATTAAAAATTAGAGGGTGTGGCCAGGCGCCGTGGCTCAGGCCTATAATCCCAGCATTTTGGGAGGCCAAGATGGGTGGATCATGAGGTCAGGAGTTCGAAACCAGCCTGACCAATGTGGTGAAATCCCGTCTCTACTAAAAATACAAAAATTAGCCAGACATAGTGGTGTGCACCTGTAATCCCAGCTACTCAGGAGGCTGAGGCAGGAGAATTGCTTGAACCCAGGAGGCGGAGGTTGCAGTGAGCTGAGATCACGCCAATGCACTCCAGCCTGGGCGACACAGTGAGACTCCGTCTCAAAAAAAAAAAAAAATTAGAGGGTGAACATGTTAATTACGTTTCGAGATGATACACCAAAAAGAACCCAGGAAAGCAAGGGACCCAAGATGTTCTACAGAAAGGAACCAGACCAAGATTCAACAAAACTGCCGTGCTAAAGCCAGGTGTGCTGACATGCACCTGTAGTCCCAGCTATTTGAGAGGCTGAGGTGGGAGGATCATTTGAGCTCAGGAGTTTGAGGCTACAGTGAGTTATGATTGCCACTGCACTCTAGCCTGGGCAACACGGCGAGACTCCTATCTCTAAAAAAATAAAAAATAAATAAATGAAACATGCTGGTCCAGGCATCATCCTGAGTTCCAGACAGGTAGAGCCGGCAGGTTCCCAGCAAGCCAGACCAATAATTCCTCCCATTTTACAGATGGAAAAACCAAGGCCTGGAGTGGGGAAGAGACTTGCCCAAAATTGCAGGATGTCAGAGGCAGAGCAGGGCTTGAATCCAGGTCTTTTGCCTCTCAGCTCAGTGCCCAACTACCTGCTACTTTCTACAAAGCACAGTCCACAAGGACAGTGCAGGGGGCTACCTGGATATGTATGGGCTACAATACCACAGACACATCCCATGATGATATGAATCATTAAGATAATAACAATAAGCTACAGTTTAATGAGTACTCACTCTGTACCTGGCACAGTGCTAAATTCATTATAGGGGTTGAATCCTCACAACAACCCTAAGGATTAGGAACTGTTTTATATTCGCCCTATTTAACAGCTGACAAAACTATGGCTCAGAGACGGTAAGCAACTTGTCCCAAATTGTGACCAAGCCAGGACTAGAAGTCAGGTCTGTCCTGTCAAACTCCAGAGCCTTAACTACTATCTTACAGTTATCCATCTGAAAGGCACAGTCCCTACCTGCTTCCCCTAAACCCTATGCCATCCTCACACCTCACTCCCTCGCCCAAATCACATCTATCCCAACTGAGGAAGAATGTTTTGAATTGGCCTGATTCATTGTAATGATTAAACTCCATTTGAAAAAGAAAAATGACATAGTTCCTCCTGTTTTCAGCTGAAAGATATTCAACAGCCTCTTTTTTTCCCTTAGTCCCTTGAATAAGAAAACCAAGACTCCCTTCTCCCCCCAGGCTGGTGAATTCCAACATCCCAGGAGCACGTTATGGAAGATGCCAGGCAGTGGGAGCTCCTGTGGGTTAGTGACAGCTGGAGGGCCTCACTCTGCAATCAGCCCAGATAGTGCAACAGAGCCAAGAGAGCAATTTTCAAGTCCCCCCTGCAAATGATCTCATGTAACCTTCACAAGCTGCCCAAAGCCACCCAGCTGGGAAATGGGAGAACTGGAATCCCACCCAGGTCTCATCTAACTCAAGCCTCTAGTGCTGGTGAGATCTTCTAAGTGGAAGAGTGGGGTTAGCTTAGTGGAAAACCGTGAAGGAAGGGAAGTGGGAGGCAGACAGACTCTCTACCACCTTCATTTCTCTCTAGAGCCATGAGCACCTCCCATGGAGCCCCAGACTTATCAGGGCCAGAAGTACTTGTTTTATAATTAAGAAGGCAACAGAGGACCTAGCCAACTGCCTGGATTCAAAGCCTAGATCCTGGCTGGGTGTGGTGGCTCATGCCTATGATCCCAGCATTTGGGAGGCTGAGGTGGGAGGATGGCTTGACCACAGGAGTTCAAGACCAGCCTGAGCAACAGAGTGAGACTCATCTCTAAAAAACAAACAAAAAAAAATTAGCTAGGCATGGTAGTGTGTGCCCGTAGTCCCAGGTACTCGGGAGGCTGAGGTGGGAGGATTGCTTGAGTGTGGGAGGTCGAGGATGCTGTGAGCTATGATTGCACCACTGCACTTTGGCCTGGATGACAGAGCAAGCCCATGTCTCAAACAGAAACAAAAACAACCAAAACAAAGCCTGGATCCTACTTCCTGTAGAATTCTGGACAAGTTACTTCATAGGGTTGTTATAGTTAAATGAGTTAATACATGGAAAAGTGCTTCTAAGAGTACCTGGCACTTAGTCAAGGGCTCTCCAAAGCTAACTGTTGTTACCATCGCCAACAGAGAATGAGCATGGGACAAACTGTTAGGTTCACCTTTGGGAAGCAATCTAGTTATAGAGAAAAAAAAACTCTTTTTTTTTTTTTTTTTGAGACATAGTTTCACTCTGTCATCCAGGCTGGAGTGCAGTGGCATGATCTCATCTCATTGCAACCTCCGCTTCCCAGGTTCAAGAGATTCTTGTGCCTCAGCGTTTCGAGTAGCTGGGATTACAGGCGCACGCCACCATGCCTGACTAATTTTTGTATTTTTAGCAGAGATGGGGTTTTGTCATGTTGGCCACACTGGTCTTCAACTCCTGACCTCAGGTGATCTGCCCACCTCACCCTCCCAAAGTGCTGGGTTTACAGGTGTAAGCCACAGCACCTGGCCTAGAAAACTTACTTAAACTCCTGTCCTGTTTGATTATGTATTGATTTATTTATTTTTACAATATATGTATATTAGTTTTCTAATACAAAAAAAAAACCTAGTTTAAAATTTAAAAATTAGCAAACACAGAAGTAGAATTCTCTGAAAGGTTTAAACATTTCTTGGCATTCCATGTTCCTCAAAGTAGATAGGGAAAAACAGACAATCTGCCCTTCTGGAGTTTCCGTTCCACCTGATCTTAATCTCCTCTGCAATCCTCAGGGATGATCATTTTACAGATGGGAAGGCTGAGGCCCCCTCTAGGGGGAAGCCACTTGCCCAGTCTCCCACAGCTGAGAGTGGGCTATAATCTCCAGTGATAGGGCTGTTTCTACCACTGCCCAGGCCAGGTCTGTGGATGGCATGTTAGAAGCTGGTGTCCCCAGGAGGAGAGAAGCAAGACGAATGAGGAGGTCTGCACGTCTAGGCTCAAAGCTTCACTCTACTCTACATTATCGTGGGCTCCAGTGGTAGGGAGTGCGTGATGGATGCAGGCAAGAGTAGAAACCCAGAGCAAGGAGTCCAGCATGGGGGGGCGGGCGGGGCTCAGGCTCCTAACCGCTCACACTGGTAAGACCTGAGTTCAGCGATGGAAGTCCCCATGCACCTCTGCCTAGAGGAGAAGCACAGCTTCAACCTCCCTAGTTGTTCAACCTGAGCTCTAAGGTAGGTAGGAGACCCTTGCCTCTCCTTAACTACCCTCCCAGATTCTCCTGCCATGGCCTTATTTGAAGGGCAGAGCTGGTTCCCCTCGTCCGATACAGTCACTCCTCCCTGAGACAAGAGCCTGAGTTCCCCATGCTGGGGCTAGGCACAGTGTCCTCAGATGCTCTGGTCCTCCCGGGGCACCCAAGTGTCCCCACCCTACTGGTGCTGGCCCTGGCAGAGGAGCGGCTCTGGTGGAACTGATGACTGATGGAACCCCATGGCCACAGCGGCCAGACCAAAGCAGGAAGGGTGGTCCAGGCTGGCTCAGGCTGGCCCAGGATCTCGCAGCTCCTGGTGACCCTCTCCAGGGAGGTGGCTCTCTATTCCCAGGACTGCCCAGTCAGGAAGGAGAAGGGAGGCAGAAACAGCACAAAGGATTGGAGGGTTCCTGGGGTCTAAGATCCCAGCACACAGATGAACATGGACCAGAAATGGTCAGCGGTCTAGAGACACACCAAAGAGAAACCCAGAGAGACACACACGGGCGCAGAGACTTCGTGAGAAACACTCACACAGGGGCGGTGATCAGAGGCAGAGACCCGGAGGAAGGCAGACCCATGCAAATGAGGGATCTAGAGGGAAACACAGCAGGACCTCAACAGATCCACAGATCAGCCTCAGACACACCCCCGGTCCCAACGAGCCACAGTCCCACAGCGCGTCCCCCAACAGGAGGCCACTTGTACAGTGCGGGCGGGCCGGGGACTCGCGCACGGGACGCACTCAGGGACCCGAGGAGCGCCGGGCACAGCAGCGAGAAGCGCACACAAAGAGACAGCCTGGCCAGCGGGAGCAAGCTCCACCCGACCGCTCCGAGACTCCAGACCACCCCCCGCCCGGGCACACGCACCAGACACACACACAGAGACACACAACCCCACCCGCCCGCCCCGGGACCGCGCCCCGCCGCGCCCCACCCTGCCCCGAACGCCCGGGCGCGCGGCGCTCACCAGCTGCAGGCAGCAGAAGGCGACCAGCGTGCAGCGCCCGCTGCACTTGCCCATGGCTCCGGGGGCTGCGCGGGCCGCCCGCCGCGGCGCCCCTCTTGCTCGGCGGCCGCCGCCTGCTCGCGCCGCGCGGGCTCCGCGTCCTCCCCGCTGGGCGCGCCGGGCGGCGGGGCCGGGCGCTTAGGGCCGGGCCCGGGAGCGTCGGGTCCCCAGGGCTGGGGCCGGCCGCCCGCGCTCCGAGTCCATGGTCCGTCCGCCCGCGCGCTGGCTCCGCCGAGCCGCGCCTCCTTTGTCTGGCGGGCCGGTCGTCAGGCGCGCCTCCTGCCCCGGGGCGGCTGGCGGGGAGCGCGGAGCAGGGAGAGCGGGCACCGAGCGCGGCGCAGCGCAGAGCAGCACTGCCCAGCTGGGGCAGCCGCCCGGGCTCTGGGCGGCCGCGGCTTCCCGGCCCCACCACGTGGCTCCGCCGCCGCCACCCGCAGGGAGGGAGGGAAGGGGAGGGAAAGGCACTGGAGGGTGGGGCGGGGCAGCCGCGGGAGGGGAGGGGAGAGGGGTAGGGAGGTGGAGGGTTGGAGGCTCAGAGAGTGAAGTGGAAGAGTGCGGGCTGAGGGGACGACGCCCTGGTCAAATCCAGACTTTTCTGCTCACTTGCTGTGTGACCTTGGGCAAATCTCGTCACCTCTCTGGGCCGGTTTTCTCATGAACAAAGTAGGAATAATTATGCCTCCTTAGAGTTGATATGAAGATGAAATGCAGGCATGTGAATACAACGCTTAGCCCTGTGCCTGGCCTCCTGGCTTGGAGCACTTTTCTGTCCACCCTGTCTTTAGGGCTCCAGGGTTCCAGCTTGGACCTCTAGTTCCATTTCCGTTCCCAGATCTGCTCCTCACCCAGCCTCTCCCCTGAGGGCCTGGCCACATTTTCCACCTTCTCTCTTTCCTTCTACTGGCATTTATTGAGCCCTGACTGCATACACACTCCTGGGAGCCAGAGTTGAGACCTGCAGAACTGTTCCAGATCCCTAGAGCTTCACCGCCCAGGGAACAGATAGGCTCCCAAGAGCATGCAGGTGAGATGGGTGATGGCAGAGGTCTGCCCAGGTGGATGTAGGGAGCCCCTACCCTGGGCTGCAATAAGGAGAGAGTCAGGAAAAGTTTCCCAGCAGATTGCCTTCTCCAAGCCACCCCAAAAAGCCCTCAAACTGGACACATCTCAAATCACATAATCGTCCCTGTCCTACTCCTAACTCCTTAAATTCACCTTGGCAATTAGCGCCACCCAAGTGGAATTTCCTAGGTCATCCTCCAGGCTTCCCTACAATGATATCTGATCTGCCATTACATTCTGTAAACTGTACTTTCCAACCAACATTTATGAAATACCTACTATGTGCCAAGTTCTCTGCTGGCGATAAGGGAACAAAACCTGACAAAATCTCTGCCCTTATTGAGCAGTCTAGTGAGGGACTGTCATTAAAACAAGGAAATGCACAAATAAATACACAACTAAAGTTCTGATGAATAAAGAATATTCAAGAAGAGACAGGGCGCGGTGGCTCGCCTGTAATTTCAGCACTTTGGGAGGCTGAGGTGGGTGGATCACCTGAGGTCAGGAGTTTGAAACCAGCCTGGCCAAGATGGTGAAACCCAGTCTCTACTAAAAATACAAAAATTAAGCTGGGCATGATGGCTCACACCTGTAATCCTAGCAATTTGGGAGGCCGAGGTGGGCAGATCATGAGGTCAGGAGTTTGAGACCAGCCTGGCCAACATTGTGAAACCCTGTCTCTACTAAAAATACAAAAATTAGCAGAGTGTGGTGGTGGAAGCCTGTAATTCCAGTTACTCAGGACTCAGGAGGCTGAGGCAGGAGAATCGCTTCAACCCCGGGAGGAGTGGTTTGCAGTAAGCTGATATCATGCCACTTCACTCCAGCCTGGGCAAAAAAAGAGCGAAACTTCATTTCAAAAACAAACAAAAGTACAAAAATTAGCCAGGAATGGCATTGGGTGCCTGTAATCCCAGCTACTTGGGAGGTTGAGGCAGGAGAATCACTTGAACCTGGGAGGCAGAGGTTGCAGTGAACTGAGATTGGGCCACTGCACTCCAGCCTGGGTGACAAGAGTGAAATTCTGTCTCAAAAAAGAAAAAAGAAAAAAGCTGGGCATGGTGGCTCACAACTGTAATCCCAGCACTTTGGGAGGCTGAGGTGAGTAGATCTCCTGAGGTCAGGAGGTCGAGACCAGCCTGGCCAACATAGTGAAACCCCGTCTCTACTAAAAATACAAAAATTAGCTGGGCGTGGTGGCGGGGGGTGCCTGTAATCCCAGCTACTCGGGAGGCTGAGGCAGGAGAATCACTTGAACCCGGGAGGTGGAGGTTGCAGTGAGCCAAGATTGGGCCATTCATTGCACTCCAGCCTGGGCAACAAGAGCAAAACTCAAATCTCAAAAAAGAAAAAAAAAAAAAAAAATACTCAAGGAGAAGAGAGAGAACAATAGGGGCATAATTTAGGTTTAGGGACCAGGAAACACCTCTTTGAGGAAATGACACCGATGCACCGATACTCAGAGGACAATAGGAAAGAAGGAGAGGCAGGGGAGCAAAGAGTGTTCTGGTGGGAGAAAAGAAGCTTCTTTTTTTATTTTTTTTTTGAGACAAAGTTTCGCTCTTGTTACCCAGGCTGGAGTGCAATGGCGTAATCTCGGCTCACCGCAACCTCCGCCTCCTGGGTTCAGGCAATTCTCCTGCCTCAGCCTCCTGAGTAGCTGGGATTACAGGCACGCGCCACCATGCCCAGCTAATTTTTTGTATTTTTAGTAGAGACAGGGTTTCACCATGTTGACCAGGATGGTCTCGATCTCTTGACCTCGTGATCTACCCGCCTCGGCCTCCCAAAGTGCTAGGATTACAGGTGTGAGCCACCGTGCCCGGCCCAAGAAGGTTCTTATTCTTTCCCTTCCTCTCCACTCTCACTAGCCCTCTTGATTCGAGAGACAGGAAGTGTGGTAAGATGCTTGAACCCGGGAGGCGGAGGTTGCAGTGAGCTGAGATCGTGCTACTGCACCCTAGCCTGGGCAACAAGAGCAAAACTCCATCTAAAAAAAAAAGATGGGTCCCTTCACAGGTCTGCCTCTTCCACCCATTCTGCAGGATACCACTTTGCATTTTAAAAGACACAAGATATTTCCACAGTTGAATATCCTATGTGTGCTGAGGTTTTCACTTGGATCAATAAGCTAAGCTAACAGTTGGAACTTTTTTCCTTTTTTGAGACAGGGTCTCTATCGCCTAGGCTGGAGTGCAGTAGCAAGATCACGACTCAGTGCAGCCTTGACCTCCTAGGCTCATTTGATCTTCCCACCTCAGCCTCACCAGTAGCTGGAACTACAGGTGTCTATCACCATGCCTGACTAATTTTTGTATTTTTTGTAGAGGCAGGGTTTCGCCATGTTGATCTCAAACTCCCGGGCTCAAGCAATCCACCTGTCTTGGCCTCCCAAAGTGCTGGGATTACAAGTGTGAGCCACAGTGCCCGGCAGAACAGTAGGAAATTTTCTCAGCCGTGCTTGGCAAATAACAGCTGTGTCCAACCAGGTTCCCTGACTAGACAGGCTTCCAGGAGTCTGTGAAGTCCCTGAAATAATATGCAAAGCATCACGTGAGCAGCTGTGTCTGTTTCTGGGGAGAGGCACAGCTTTCATCAGGTTCTCCAAAGAGTCCATTTCCCACAAAAGAATAGAACCACCTCCACAAAGTTTCCGCCCAGATGTAACGTTCTCTACCAGATCCTCTGCAGGGACTCTTCCAGATAGAATCTCTGCCAGTTACCTCTGTGAGGCTAAAAATGCAACTCAATAACAAAAAAAATAGCTACCATTTATTGAGTGCTTTCTCGGAGCCAAGCTCTCTACATACATTATCTAATTTAATCCCTGTGGTGACAATGGATTCCACTGGGGCTCTGACTACCCCTGCCGGCTCATGACAATATCATGTCATGCCTGTAATCCTCTATTCCAAGGCCTGGCTAACTCACTTATAAGTCTGTCCTACGGGACTGGGGATGGCCTGCCTGTCCTCAGTAGAACGAACCTCTGCCCCTGGCTCATTCCTGCTTAGTCCAAGTGCGGCCCTGATGAATTCACGCACACTCGAAGCCCTCTCATACTTCCCCTCTTAAGCAACCGAGTCATAAATTATCTCTACAGCCTACAGGGCTAGGATCATGGCAGGAATCAGCAAATGTATAGCTAATGAATAATTGCACACCCAGCACGCCTTTCTTCCCTGCTTCAGTGCCCAGCGTATCTTGGGCCCTCTTTACCACCTGGAAGTCAGGGTTCTAAGGAGGAAGGCAGCCTGACTGTAAGGACAGATAGAAACATCTTTGGCAAGAAGTCGGAGGGGCTAGGAGCTGGGGATGACATCAATATTCACCTTGAAGGATGACTAACCCTTAGGCCAAGGAAAGGCTATGGGGAGAATGAGCACGGTTTGGAAATAAAGGACGGAGATGATTCAGATCACACCCATGCGTCCTGAGTGAGAAGACAGAGGCATGGTCAGCCCCGGAGAGAAGCACAGTAAGTGCTGCTGGAGGTGATGAGATTTTTTTTTGTTTTTGAAATGGAGCCTCACTCTGTCACCAGGCTGGAATTCAGTGGGGTGATCTCCGCCCACTGCAACCTCCGCCTCCAGGTTCGCGCGATTCTCCTGCCTCAGCCTCCCGAGTAGCTGAGACTACAGGTGCCTGCCACTATGACCAGCTAATTTTTATACTTTTAGTAGAGATGGGGGTTTCACCGTGTTGGCCAGGATGGTCTCAACCTCTTGACCTTGTGATCTACCAGCCTTGGCCTCCCAAAGTGCTGGGATTACAGGCATGAGCTATGGCGCCCAGCCTTCTAGGGAGTTAAGAAGTTCCTCCTCTGCCTTAAACCAAGGCTTGTCAGTGTTTGAATCTTCCACCATTAGTCTCTCTGTGGGTTAAAACACTAAAGGCTTCTGAGAAAGTTCATTTATAAGAGAGCTGAGTGTTAAATCTAATAATTTCCCCTTCTTTCAAGTTAGAGGACTGAACATGCTCACTAATTATAGCCTCTGGGATGTTTTGTGTCATCAGCTAAATTCTTCACACCAACTGGGTGGCCAGCAATCCAGTTCAATTCTGACACTAGCTGTTAGGAGTTAGCGTAGACCCCACAGGTTAAGGACTCAGTTTGTCGAGACTGCCCCTACTTCAGATGCCAGTCACAAGTCTCTGGCCACCCACCTATACTGCTGATAAACTGGTTATAAATTGGGGGTCCCCGTGATCCCCTCCTCAGTTCTAATAGTTTGCTAGAGTGGCTCACAGGATTCAGGAAGTCACTTTACTTACGTTTGTGGGTTTATTATAAGGGATGCTAATGAGCAGCCAGATGAAGTAGTACACAGGGTGAGGTCCAGAAGAATCCCAAATGCAGGAGTTTCTGCCCCTGTAAAGTCAGGAAGCACCACCCTTCTGGCCTGTGGATGCATTCACCAACCCAGAAGCTCCCTGAATCTCGTTATGCAAGAGTTTTCATAGGGCTCAATCTTCAGCACCACCCCCATTCCCAGAGGCCAATGGGTGGGACCGAAATTTCCAGCCTTCTAATCACTTGGTCTTTCTGCTGACTGGTCTCATTCCTAGATCTAGGGGCTCTACCTAAGTCAGTCACCTCATTAGGGTAAACTCAAGTGTTATAGAAAGGGGCTTATGAATAACAAAAAACACTCCTCGTTCAGGGAATTCCTAGGGTTTTACTCATTCTGTGCCAAGATCCAGGGACAAAGACCAATTATGTTTTTGTATTATACCACTGTAGCCAAAACTTATCAAAAATTATGTGCCAGGCCGGGTGTGGTGGCTCATGCCTATAGTCCCAGCACTTTGGGAGGCCGAGGCGGGTGGATCACGAGGTCAAGAGATCAAGACCATCCTGGTCAACATGGTGAAACCCCGTCTCTACTAAAAATATAAAAATTAGCTGGGCATGGTGGCGCACGCCTGTTAGTCCCAGCTACTGGGGAGGCTGAGGCAGGAGAATTGCTTGAACCCAGGAGGCGGAGGTTGCGGTGAGCCGAGATGGAGCCATTGCACTCCAGCCTGGATAAGAGGTAAGAAGAGCGAAACTCTGTCTCAAAAAAAAAAAACAACAAGCCAGGTGCAGTGGCTCATGCCTGTAATCCCAGCACTTTGGGAGGCTGAGGCGGGGAGATCATGAGATCAAGAGATTGAGACCATCCTAGCCAACATGGTGAAACCTCGTCTCTACTAAAATACAAAAATTAGCTGGGCGTGGTGGCATGTACCTGCAGTCCCAGCTACTTGGGAGACTGAGGCAGGAGAATCACTTGAACCCGGGAGGCAGAAGTTGCAGTGAGCCAAGATTGCCACTGCACTCCAGCCTGGCAACAGAGCAAAACTCCGTCTCAAAAAAAAAAATATGCGCCAGGCACAATTTCTATGTATTAACTCATTAAACCTCACTACAATCCTTTGAGGTATGTTCTATTACCATCATCTCCATTTTCTTCTATTTCTTTATTTTTGTAGAGATGAGGTTTCACCATGTTGGCCAGGCTGGTCTCGAGCTCCTGACCTCAGGTGATCCACCCACCTCAGCCTCCCAAAGTGCTGGGATTACAGGTGTGAGCCACTGCGCCTTGGTTTTTTTTTTTTTTTTTTTTTTTTGAGACAGACTCACTCTGTTGCCCTGGCTGGAGTGCAATGGTGTGATCTTGGCTCACTGCAACTTCTGCCTCCCGGGTTCAAGTGATTCTCCCTGCCTCAGCCTCCCAAGTAGCAGGGATTACAGGTACCCTCCACCACGCCTGGCTAATTTTTGTATTTTTAGTAGACATGAGCTTTTGCCATGTTGCCCAGGCTGGTCTTGAACTCCTGAGCTCAGGTGATCCACCCGCCTTAGACCACCACATCCCGGGTTCAAGCAATTCTCCTGCCTCAGCCTCCCAAGCAGCTGGGACTACGGGTGCTACCACGCTAATTTTTGTTTGTTTGTTTGTTTGTTTGTTTGTTTTGGTGTATATGTATATTTATTTATTTGTGGTATTTTTAGTAGAGAGGGTTTTTTTGTTTTTTTTTTTGTTTTTTTTGTTTTGGTATTTTTAGTAGAGGGGGGTTTCACATATTAGCCAGGCTGGTCTTGAACTCCTAACTTCATGATCCACCGGCCTTGGCCTCAAGCCATCCACCTGCCTTTGCCTCCTAAAGTGCTGGGATTACAGGCATGAGCCACCTTGCTTGGCAGACGTTTCTAACTTCTGCCCATACTTTTTCAGGAACTATGACCCCTCTTTTCTTTAACTTCTGCCCACACGTTCTACTTCTTCTTGCCTCCTTACTGCCATTACTGTAAGTTACTTCCCTTAACTGTCTTCCAAATCTCACCTCCAGAGCAAATATTAAAAGGAGAAACAAAATCTGTGATCAGAAAGAATGGTTGAGAAAAAGGGAAGAGGTTAGGACAGGGTGCATGTGAATGGGCAGTGTCTAAGACAGGAAATACTAAACAGTTCTGATGGCAGCACAGCTTGTAGAAAATTTATTTAGCTATTTATTTATTTATTTTGAGACCGAGTTTCACTCTTGATGCCCAGACTGGAGTGCAATGGTGAGATCTTGTCTCACTGCAACCTCCACCTCCCGGGTTCAAGTGATTCTCCTGCCTCAGTCTCCTGAGTAGCTGGGATTACAGGTGCCTGCCAACATGCCCAGCTAATTTTTGTATTTTTAGTAGAGATGAGGTTTCTGCATGTTGGTCAGGCTGGCCTCGAACTCCCCACCTCAGATGATCCACCCGCCTCAGCCTCCCAAAGTGCTGGGATTACAGGCGTGAGTCAACATGCCCGGGGAAAATTTACTCTTCTTCTCTGGGCTGCAGGGTCCAGTCTTCAGCACAGAATCTGTTGACAGCTGAGACAAATCTCCCTTTCCAGCAGCCTTTGGAAACCATGTGGGTCTTCAGTTCAGGTCTGCCCTCAGGCCAGTTGAGCTGGGGACAAGGAGAGATGGCTAGAGGCCTTCTCACTGATTGGCCCCTTACTGTGTTGAGTCATTATTCTGCACTGGGGTTGTCTAGGGACCAACTAGGGATAGGAAGACAGATGGAGTCAGCTCAAGCCTGGCCCCTATAGCTCGTCCCAAATGCCCTGATGAGATTCTCAACTCCCTGCTGCTCTCTACTCCTTGTCATTTTCCATAGGGCCTTATCCAGGTGTCTCTTCTCAGCCAACAATTCTTAGGATCCTAAAATTACCATCTTTGAGTCTGAGGAAAACTGTCATCTTAAAATCACAACACAGTAGAGCTGGAAGGACTTTTTTTTTTTTTTTTTTTTTAAGACAGGGTGTTACTCTGTCATGCAGGCTAGAGTGCACTGTGCAGAGGTGCAGTGGCGTGATCTTGGCTTACCGCAACCTCTGCCTCCTGGGTTCCAGTGATTCTTGTGCTTCAGCCTCCCGAGTAGCTAGGATTAAAGGCATGTACCACCACGCCGGGCTAATTTTTTTGAAGTTTTAGTAGAGATGAGGTTTCACCATGTTGGCCAGGCTGGTCACGAACTCCTAGCCTCAAGTGATCTACCTACCTTGGTCTCCCAAAGATCTGGAATTACAGGCATAAACCACCATGCCTGGCTAAGCTGGAAGGACTTCTAATGGACCAGTTCCCAAATGTTAGTGTACAGACCACCTGCATCTGAATCAGGGCTCCACACCAACCAAAATCAAACAAAATCTGTGGAGGTGGGACCTGGTTATGGGTGTTTTTAATATACTCCCCATGGGTTCTGATGAGTAACTCTAATCCTCTGAATCAATCCGACAGGAATTCCTGTCTAATAGTCACCCAGTTTCTGCTTGCACACCTCCAGAGGAACTACCTTCCATTCTGAGAACAGCTGTTGTTTTTGAGATGGAGTCTCATTGTATCACCCAGGCTGGAGTGCAGTGTCCTGATTTTGGCTCATTCCAACCTCTGCCTCCTGGGTTGAAGCGATTCTCCTGCCTCAGCCTCCTGAGTAGCTGGGATTATAGGTGTGAGCCACCACACCTGGCTAATTTTTGTAGTTTTAGTAGAGACGGTTTCACCATGTTTGCCAGGCTGGTCTCTAACTCCTGACCTCAGGTGATCCACCCACCTCGGCCTCCCGAACTGCTGGGATTACAGGCATGAGCCACCGCGCCCGGACTGTTGCTCTTTCTTTGTTCAGTATAAATCTGCCTTCTTATGATTCACTTTGTCTTGGCTCTGCACTTTGAGGCATCCCAGAATAAGAGTGTTTCCCCTCTTTTCCAAGGCAGCTTTTTGCTGTTTAAGGCAGTGATCTTATCTGTCTTCTTCCCTAATTCCTACAACTGTTCCCCACAATAACTTTCTAAGAGGGCACCCAGAACCAAAAGCATCCTTACGTGTGGTTGACCTCTTGTGCAGTGTACCGAGAACCCTCTGGTGGCTCCCTTTCCACAGGATGAAGCCAAAGCTGCCAACTTGGCTTTCCAGGCCTTTTGTAATTTGGCTCCATCACTTTCCAAGACTCCTATTTATCTGTTACTCCCCCAACATGCTGTCACCACATACGCTGCATGTTATTTTTGAACACACCAGATTTGGCAATCCGTGTTGTTGTCCACGTTTATTCCACTATGTAGACGGCCCTTACGCCCACTCCCAGCTCCCTCCCTTCTCCACAGTTTCTGATCCTCCTTTAAGATTCACCTAGGCCGGCAGTAGTGGCTTGCCCCTGTAATTCCAGCACTTTGGGGAGGCCGAGGCGGGCAGATCATTTGAGGTCAGGGGTTTGAGACCAGCCCAGGCAACATGGTGAAGCTCTGTTTCTACTAAAAATACAAAATGAACTGGGTGTGGTCGCACACACCTGTAATCTCAGCTACTTGGGAGGCTGAGGCAGGAGGATGGCTTGAGCTCGGGAGGCAGAGGTTGTAGTGAGCCAAGATCGGGCCATTGTACTCCAGCCTGGAGACAAAGCAAGACTCTGGCAACAAAACAAAACAAAACAAACAATTCACCCCAAGTGTTATTACCTCAGTAAAACTTTTCCTAACTCCTCCCTATGCATTGCCTCCTTTGCAGGTATGCCCTTGACAGCATGCATTAGACTGAATTGATAACTGGTTTAAAACAAGTACATGAGAAGACACAAAGCACAGCGTAAATGTAGTACATCTTCCTGGAGTGTCCATTTTAGTTGGTGCTAAGTCATTTAAAATATTTATTGGCTGGGCACAGAGGCTCATGCCTGTAATGCCAGCACTTTGAGAGGCTGGGGTGGGTGGATTGCTTGAGCCCTGGAGTTTGAGACCAGCCTGGGCAACATCGGGAGACCCTGTTACTACAAAAAATTAACGAAAAATTAACCAGGTGTTGTGACACGTGCCTGTAATCCTAGCTACTTGGGAGGCTGAGGTGGGAGGATCACTTGAGCCTGAGATGTGGAGGCTGCAGTGAGTCAAGATCCCACCACTGTACTTCAGCCTGGGCAACAGAACAAGACACTCTCTCAAAAAAAAAAAAAAAATGATTAACATAAAACAAGCACAACTGTATTATGAAGCAACATACAAAACCACATACTTTTTATTTTGAGACAGTGTCTCACTCTCTCACCCACCAGAGTGCAGTGGCACGATCTTGGCTCATGGAACCTTCGCCTCCCAGGCTCAAGCGATTCTCTTATCTCAGCCTCCTGAGTAGCTGGCATTACAGATACGCATCACCATGCCCATCTAATTTTTGTATTTTTAGTAGAGACAGGGTTTCACCATGTTGGCCAGACTGGTCATGAACTCCTGACCTCAAATGATCCACCCACCTCAGCCGCCCAAAGTGCTAGAATTACAGGCGTAAGCCACTGCGCCTGGCCCATATACCTTTAAATAGTCAATTTCACTGGGAAAAAAGGTAAGGGGACTGTTTTAGATTGAGACACTAGAAAGAATAGCCAAAATATAAAACTTGATTGATTGTTGATTGAAAAATAGCTATAAGACATTTTTGGTGCTAGTATGATCGTTAGATGGTATTAGGAAATTGTTTTTATTTTTTATTTTTATTTTTTTTATTTTTATTTTTGAGACAGAGTCTTACTCTGTCACCAGACTCCAGGCTGGAGTGCAGTGGCACAATCTTGACTCACTGCAACCTCCACCTCCCGGGTTCAGGCAATTCTCCTGCCTCAGCCTCCTGAGTAACTGGGACTACAGGGGTATGCCACCACATCCAGCTAATTTTTGTGTTTTTAGTAGAGATAGGGTTTCACTATGTTGGTCAGGATGGTCTTGATCTCTTGACCTCACAATCCACCCACCTTGGCCTCCCAAAATGCTGGGATTACAGGCTTGAGCCACTGCGCCTGGCCAGGAAATTGTTTTTAATCTTCTGAGGTATGGTAATGGAGAACATTCCTAGGAGATGCTTACTGGAATATATATACATATACATATATATATACACATATACATATATATATACACACACACCCATATAAATATATTTTAAGAATATTTGGGAGTAAAGAATTGTGATGTTTGAGCTCAGCATGGTGGTGTTCATCTGTAGCCTCAGCTACTAAGGAGGTTGAGATGGGAGATTGGCTTGATCCCAAGGGTTCAAGTCCAGTCTGGGGAACAAAACAAGACCCCATCTTAAAAAAAAAAAAAGAAAATTGTGATGTAGAATGTATGTATCTTATTTTCAATGGCCACTGAAAGTCAAATATGTATGTGTGTATGTACATGTGTGTGACAGTGCAAAGATTTTGGATTATTTAACCTAGGTGGCATACAGACATGTATTTTATATATTACAGATGTTCAGTACATTAATCTTTCTTTTTGAGATGGAGTCTCCTCTGTTACCAGGCTGGAGTGCAGTGGTGCAATCTTGGTTCACTGCAACCTCCGCCTCCTGGATTCAAGTGATTCTCCTGTCTCAGCCTCCTGAGTAGCTGGGACTATAGGCACATGCAACCATGCCCAGCTAATTTTTGTATTTTTAGTAGAGCCAGGGTTTCACTATGTTGGCCAGGATGGTCTTGATCTCTTGACCTTGTGATCCACCTGCCTCAGCCTCTCAAAGTGCTGGTATTACAAGCGTGAGCCACCGTGCCTGGCCCTCAATTTTTTTTTTTTAGGTTGGTATTATAACATTTATTAAAATAATGCTATGGGTTAATAGAAACAGCAAAGAACCAAAGAATTAAAATGCAAGCTATGTAAAATCCCAACTAAAACCCAAAAGTGTCTAATGTATTCATTCATTAGCTAACTAAAAGCCCAAAACAGACAAGACACCCAATATAATAAAGTACTGCAAAACAACTGGCAATTTTCAGTTATCAAAATTGTGGATTTTGCATTTTGTATCCTTTTCTCAATCAAGAAAAGAATTCTTTTTGAATGTTACATAACATACATATAAAACAAGATAGAAAAATACATTATAAACTTGTAACAATGGCTGTAAATACATTATCTTACATGTTTCTCATAGGCAATAGGTTGGTTATGGTACATACATAGCATGAAATTACTAAGATAATAAAGAATAGACAAAAATACATGTCAGCTGTATGATAACATACAAGCGACACTCCCATCTACCCATGCTAAAAAATTACATAATACTGTCAGACCTCAATTTTTATATTTGAAAAATTTTAAAGTAAAAAGTTGGAGGGAGGATCACAGATTCAAGGTAAAATTTCTTTTTAAGAAAAATTTAAAAATTAATTTCTTTTTGAGACAATGTCTCACTCTGTCACCCAGGCTGAAATGCAGTAGCTCAAACATGGCTCACTGCAACCTCAACCTCCTGGACTCAGATGACTCTCCCACTTCAGCTCCCAAGCAGCTGGGTTCACAGGCGCATGCCACCACGTTCTGCTAATTTTTTTGGTGATTTTTTTGTAGACATTGGGTCTCACTTTGTTGCCCAGGCTGGTCTTGAACTCCTAGGCTCAAGCAATTCTCCCACTTTGGCCTTGCAAAGTGCTAGGATTACAGGTATGAGCCACTGGGCCTGGCAAAGGACAACATTTTTTATTTTTTGAGATGGAGTTTTGCTCTTGTTGCCCAGGCTGCAGTGTGATCTCGGCTCACCGTAACCTTTGCCTCCCAGGTTCAAGCGATTCTCCTGCCTTAGCCTTCCGAGTAGCTGGGATTACAGGCATGTGCTACCATGCCCAGCTAATTTTGTATTTTTAGTAGAGACGGGGTTTCTCCACGTTGGTCAGGCTGGT
The DNA here is from genome assembly GCF_030222135.1 of Aotus nancymaae. Classification (NCBI taxonomy): domain Eukaryota; kingdom Metazoa; phylum Chordata; class Mammalia; order Primates; family Aotidae; genus Aotus; species Aotus nancymaae. Next base: position 27,776,307 of record NW_026988467.1, read on the forward strand.
CTCGAGCTCTGGACCTCAGGTGATCTGCCTGCCAAAGTGCTGGATTACAGGTGTGAGCCACTGGGCCCAGCCAGGACAACTATTAAGTAAACAGGACAAGGCTCTGGCACTCTCCTAGGAAAGATTAAAATTTTCCGAGCCTATACAACAGTGGTTCTCAAACTTGCACCAGAATCACCCGGATGGCTTGCTAAAACACAGACTACTGAACACTTTCCTCCCCCAAAATTTCTTGAAGGGGAAGTTAACTTGGCTTTACGCTGTCCTCCTGGCTATAGTTCTAGCCATGGCCTGCCTGCACCAGTGTTTTCAACCTTGACTGCACATTGGAATCACCTAAGGAAGCTTTAAAAACTGATGCCTACCTCAGAGATTCTGATCTAATTGGCAGGCCTTGGTGGGGCTCTAGAAACTGCACTTTCAGGACTTCTCAGGTTGCAGATGCTATTGGTCCAGGGACCACACTTTGGGAATCACTGTTTTAGAGCAGGATTTCTCAAAAGCATCACTCGTGACATTCTGAAATCAGTTAATTCTTTGAGCATCTCTGGCCTCTACCCATTATATGTCTGTAGCATCCCTCTAGGTATCTCCAGACATTGTCCAATGGTCTCTGGGAGGCAAAATTGCCCAAGGTTGAGAAGCACTGCTCTAGAAGATCTAAGTTGAAAAACAATGTGAGTTTAGGTGGGTTGCAGTGTCAATTGAAGAAGTTGAAGCCTAGAAGAAAGCGTATGGAACATCCCAGGGGCCTGATGCAGAGGATGGGCATCCATGTAGGCTTCTTTCAGAGAAGCGTCATTATGTGTCTGGGGTTCAGAGACACCTGACCAAAGGGCAGGCTAAGCGCTCAGACTTGGCATCATTTGGTTGCACAGGAATAGGGCTGTCCATTTTGTCAGGCCCCTCCCTCTGTTCTGGGACATCAGTTGTCAAGCCTCGAAGCTTCTTAGAAAAAGCAATCCTGTCCTAACTCAAATGGCCTGATGACCTTTCTTTAAGGCTCAATTGCCCACAGCTCCAAATTGCTCAGAGTGCTTTTACCTCAGTTTCCCATTATTCCACTTTGAAATGTTAATAAGGAGCAGACTGTAGTCTATTAGTAAGAAGCAAATACTCTTGTTGTGAAGAAGCAACTCTGGTAAGGGTCTTGACCTTTTCTTTCTAGTTACTAACTAGACCCAATCCCTGAAAAAGACTGTTCTTGTCTTTGAAACCAGCAACTCTGCCTAATATCTATTTACTTGAAATAGAAGACAGTGTCTGGAGGCTTGGATATGCCTCCCTACAGGACTCATCTTTGCATAACTTCACTAGGCCCATGAAGGTCTCCAGGGATTAGGTTCTCTAACCTGAAAAGGGATTAACCACCCCTGAACAACCAGGAGAAGTAGGTGAGGGAACAGTACCAATTTTTGTTTTGATAGGCTGGCCTGTAAATAAACTGTTTAGGGGGTTAGGACTGGATGGGATTAGGGCTACTGACTAGGAGAAAAAGTAATTATATCAGGGAGGCCAAAAATAAAAGAAAAACCAAACTGAAAATCCACCTCCCTGAAAATTCAACCCGCAAAACTCAGCCATGCAGCAAAAAAGAAATTTGGCTCTTTAAGTGCCAGCAGTATTAAGTGCTAGAGATTGTGGAAGTCATAAAGGGAAATTAACTGAAAGCCAGAGATGCCATTACTCATTCGGGAGCAATTTCTGTCTCCCAAAGTGAGGATACAATCTGCACCCTCTGGGGATGTTTTATCCTCAAATCTTTATTCCCCAGGCTGGGGCTTCTATTTCCTTCAAAATAAGTGGTGCTGCTATTTCCTGCTAATGGCTAGAAGAAGGCACCTGGGAGGGGATTGAAGAAGCTGAGGTTAGAGGAAAGCCCTTGCAGTCTCCAGGGTCTTGATTCTTCCCAATCACTGCCAACTTCTCAACGGATTGGTAGGCTTTTAAAAGTGCAGTGTCAAGGTTCAAGCCCTGTCTTATTCCAAGCCAAGAAAAGAGGAGGGTGGGTGGAAGGGACTGGACCAATTTCCAAGTACAGGTTGAATATCTTTTCTCTAAAATACTTGAGACCAGAAGTGTTTCAGATTTTGGATTTTATTTATTTATTTATTTTTGAGACAGGATGCCACTTTCAGGATGAGTGCAGTAGCACAATCTTGGCTCAATGCAGCCTCCAGCCACTGGGCTCAAGCAATCTTCCCACCTTGGCCTCCCAGGTTGACGAGACTATAGGTGCATGCCACGATGCCTAGCTAATTTTTGTATTTTTTGTAGAGACAGGGTGTTGCCATGTTGCCCAGGCTGATCTCAAGCAACCCTGGGCTCAAGCAATTTTCTCACCTTGGCCTCCCAAAGTTCTGGGATTAGAGGCATGACCCATTGCACCCAACTTCTGAATACTTGCATGTACATAATGAGATATCTTGGAGATGGGACCCAAGTCTAAACACAAAATTCATTTGTTTCATATACACCTTATACACATAGCCTGATAATCTTGTAAAATATTTTAGTTTGTGCATGAAACAACGTTTTTTTTTTTTTGGAGATGGTTCTCACTCTGTCACCCATGCTGGAGTGCAGTGGCATGGTCATAATCACTACAGCCTTGACCCCTTGGGGTCAAGCAATTCTCACCCCAATCTTCCAAGTAGCTGGGACCACAGATGTGTGCCACCACACCCAGCTAGTTTTTAAATTATTTGTAGAGACAAGGGCTTGCTATATTGCCCAGGTTGGTCTCAAATTCCTGGGCTCAAGTGAACCTCCCACTTCAACCTACCAAAGTGCTGGGATTATAGGTGTGAGCCAGTGTCCAGCTGAAACAAAGTTCTGACTGTGACCTGTCACATTCACATGAGATTTAAGTGTGGAATCTTCCACTTGTGGCATAATAAGGGCCCTCAAAATTTCAAATTTTGGAGCATTTAGGATTTTGGATTAGGGATGCTGATAGTTGTTGCCTCCAAATCTCATGTTGAACTTTGATGTCCAATGTTCGAGGCAGTGCCTAGGCAGAGGTATGTGGGTCAAGGGGGTGTATTCCTCCTGAATGGCTTGGTGCTTTCCTTGTGGTAGAGTTTTCAGGGGTTATTTATAAGTTCATGGCACCTCTCCTCCTCTCTTGCTCCTTCTCTTGCCATGTGATACACCCTGTTCCCTCTCTGCTTTCCACTATAATTGTAAACTTCCTAAGATCCTCATCAGAAAGATACTGGTGCCATGCTTCTTGTACAGCCTGCAGAACTGTGAGCTCGATAAACTTCTAAGTTACTCAGCCTCAGGTATTTCTTTGTAGTAATGCAAAATGGACCAAGACAGATGCTCTACCTGTATGTGGACCTGGTGCTTAAAAGGGATTATTAGGGAGTAATCTGGGATACTGCTGGAGGTACGAAAAGTAGCTTGCATACTGTCTTTGTCCAAATCTCACCTAAAGGCATAACTATAAATATATACATATATTGCTCAGACCAGAAATCTGTAAGTCACTATTCCCTTTGGAGATTCCACCACACTATGTATATTAAAGGCTCTAAACAGTCCTGCAGTAAATAAACTGGCTTCACTTTATTTAACCTGGTCTTGAGCAGGGGATCTTTATGCCCCAAAGTATCTAGCAAACTATCTGAAAAACAGTGTTCTTTGCAATGCACTTTAGGAAACCTCAAACTATGGATCATGTACATAAAGTAAAGGCTTTCTAGGATTTGGCTTTTAATTCTGTAATTTTACTGTTTGCTGCTCCCCATTTCTAACCATCTTCAAGTTCTTTTGGTTTATAAAGTGTGCCACACTTTCAAACTTGTACCTATTTCTTGAAATGCACAGTTTGTCCACCTGGCAAGCCCTACTCATCCTCCAAGTCCCAATCTCAGCATAATGACATAATCTGTGAAACTTCCTAAACTCTCCAAGTCACAATAAATTGTTTCCTCCTGTGTTTCCAGTGCACTTTATCCAAACTTTATTCACTGATTAAAAGTAATTGGTTTGAGAGCTTTCCCATCCTGCTGGTTCCTTCATTAATGAGTTGTATAAATCTTTGGCATGTGTTCACTTAAACAAGTAATGAATTTGAGATGGTCTTTTCTACTGGTGTGAGCACTTCTCAAGATGGCAAGGATTGCAACTTATTTATCTCTGTCCTCAGCAACAATTACCATGCCTGCCACATAATAGGGCTGATGTTTTTGTTGAATGATGATGCCCCAAATCCAGGGTAGATACCCTCTCTCTAACTTAAGATAAATAGATGATTCAGGTTTGAGAACTGTAAGTGTAAAACCAAACATGCTCAGACAGGTTAGAACTGTGACAATCTCTTTGTTCTGAGATAAGAGATTCAGAAAAAATGCACTCTACTCCCCAGTGCCAGATGAGATTCAGTAGTGTCTGTCTGTGTGCTGGGTGTAGTCATCCAGTGATCCAGGGAGATAGTAACCTGTCTTAGTGGTAGAAGGCAAGTGACAGCATTTCTTCTTTTTTTTTTTTTTTTGAGAGATTTTTCACTATTGTTGCCCAGGCTGGAGTTTAATGGTGTGATCTTGGCTCACTGCAACCTCTGCCTCCCAGGTTCAAGTGATTCTCCTGCCTCAGCCTCCTGAGTAGCTGGGATTACAGGAGCCCGCCACCATGCCTGACTAATTTTGTATTTTTAGTAGAGATAGGGTTTCTCCATGTTGGTCAGGCTAGTCTCAAAACTTCTGACCTCAGGTGATTCGCCCGCCTCAGCCTCCCAAAATGCGGGAATTACAGGCATGAGCCACTGTGCTGGGCCAATAGCATTTCTTAATGTCCCTGTCTGTTTATGCAAACAGACAAGTAAACAGAATCATAAAGATGTCTCAGATGATATCATGGCTAAGTTGCACCCAAGTAGTCTCATATTCTATTTGAGTTGAGTTTGATGCAGCATTCTGGCCAATGTCATTTCTACAAGCTGAGACTGCCCCAAATTTGGTCGCTTTCTTTTTTTTTTTTGGGTTGGAGTTTTGCTCTTATTACCCAGGCTGGAGTGCAATGGCGTAATCTCGGCTCATCGCAACCTCCGCCTCCTGGGTTCAAGCAATTCTCCCTGCCTCAGCCTCCCGAGTAGCTGGGATTACAGGCGCACACCACCATGCCCAGCTAATTTTTGCATTTTTAGTAGAGACAGGGTTTCACCATGTTGATCAGGATGGTCTCGATCTCTTGACCTCATGATCCACCCGCCTCGGCCTCCCAAAGTGCTGGGATTATAGGTGTGAGCCACCATGCCCGGCCCTTTGGCCACTTTCAAGAGCCTGAGTTTAGAGAATGCTGCTCAGAAGAGTTCTTTTGGCAGGGACAGAGTAAACGCAGGCTCTGTTCATTAAAGATCAGGTACAAGTACACAAAAACAGGTTCTTTTATTTATCACCTCTTGGCTGCTCTGCTTCTAGGAGGAAAAAAGTATTTGTTACTGATAAATAATTATTCTCTGTCAGTGTCATGGAAATGAGTAAACCTAAAAACACAGAAAAGTGGGGAACACTCCCCAAGTGAACAGCTTCTTGGACTTTGAATGGTAACCTGTGGCCACATCATGCTCTACACTGATTTTTAGCAATCAAGCCTCAAAAAAAAAAAAAAAAAGACAGCAATAAATCCAATCCACATGGCTCTTGTAAAAAGGCATCTATTTGGCTTTTAATACAAAATGACTTAGAGAGATACAGAGAGAAAATATCATACAAGCCAGTTACTTAAAAAAAAAAAAAATCCCAACCAACAAATTTGTCACATTGGGCCTGCATTAGAAAACAGGAAACAAGAAAAAGAAAACAAATAAAACAGTCCCTGAAATCTGGCAGGTGGTTTTTAGAAGCCATGGGGAGCTTGCCTTAGTCATCCTGGTGAAATGGGACAGAAGTGGTTTTTGGAATATGGCCACCGCCTCCTCTGTTTCTTGCTAGTAATGGTCATCTGAAGGGAGGGTGCTAGCCTGGGCAGCCAACATTTGATGTCACTTATGCAGTCTGAGGTCTCAAAGACAAGCAGCCTTGGAATCTTCTATTCCGTATCTTCACTGAATCTCTCCCATATACAGTCTCTTGTCACTCGATGCTGAGATAACTGAGGTAAAAAGAACAGAGCAGATAACTAGAAATAATGAAGGCTCAAGGAGACTTGGTACTCAAGGGCTCTTTTGTCAAGAGCCAATTTTGGTATAAAAGAGCAATTGGATTTAGCTTAAATTCCCCTCCTCAACACCATCCACAGGAAATGGTAGCCTTGCTTTTCAATCGAAGTCCTCTAATATCATGAGGATGACTGTACTATGGGAAATAAGTTATCAGGCTCTAAATACTGATGTCCGCTGTCAGTCAATCCCCAAGAAAAAGACTTTCCTAGTCATTCTAGAAGAGAGGATCTATGTCTGTACCAGTCATTTTGTAAATGTGCTTCTGCTTGTTACACTTAGCCCTGGAGAAAGTTAGTTTCTCCTTTAATTCATGGCTTAAATTATTTGGTTTAGCCAGTGAAAAAATTTTAAGCTGAAATTTATAACTAAATATTAAGAAGTATCATTCTTTTAACCAAATACATCATTGAAACACACTTGATGGAAGTAAATTAAAAAAAACTAGACTTACCAACTTCCCTTTGAGATCAAGAAGAAAATGGAACATTGCTCTTATTCTCACCACTTATGACCAATGGTGAGCCTCACTGATACCCATATAAAGATTGTTTGCGGCTGGGTGCAGTAGCTCATGCCTGTAATCCCAGCACTTTGGGAGGCTGAGGCGAGTGGATTACTTGAGGTCAGGAGTTCATGACCAGCCTAACATGGTGAAACCTCATCTCCACTAAAAATCAGTTGGGCATGGTGGTGGGTGCCTGTAATCCCAGCTACTTGGGAGGCTAAGGCAGGAGAATTGCTTGAAACTGGGAGGTGGAGGTTGCAGTGAACTGAGATTGCACCACTGCACTCCAGCCTGGGTGACACAGCAAGACTCCATCTCAAAAAAAAAAAAAAAAGGAAAATAAAAAAAGGCTGTTTGCATGGAAATTCAAATAAAACAGATACCCACTTTTGACTCTGTATTCCCAGGATCCCTAAGCGGGGGTTTCCCGTTTCCTTTTCCCCCTCGTTGGGACAGACTTACTGATGGGCTCGTCAGGGTGGAAAGCAACTTCATTGATGGAGCCAGCATGGCCAGGCAGCTTATACAATATTCTCCTGCTTGTAGTATCCCACACATACACAAACCTGTAAGGTATCATGAAAAGCAAGGATAAGGCCTTCTAGAACTGGGGGTAGGGCAGAGGCATGGCTATTCAAAGGAAATGGAAGCAGCTATTATTTACTTACCTTACATTTACTGAACCGTGTTCTGGCTTTTAGAAACTAGGAATAGAGAGTCTGAGTAAGACATGGACTTAGCTCTTGAGCAATAGGGTGGAGAAATAAAAATAACTAAAAATATAAGTAGTACTGGCATGTTCGAATATAAGCTTCTCAAATGGGAAACACCATAGGGAAGAAAAGAGTTTTTCCTGCAGACATCACACAAAAACCTTTTTTAAGGTGTCTAGTATAGTTAGGCTACAGTTAACTTCATACTCATCCAGGAAGCCTAAGAGGTAACCCAACTCATGGCAGGGTGGGAGCCTAGATTGTAGATCCAGCTGCACTTCTTTGTACTGTATTCAAACAGAGCCCAGAGAAGGGACAGGAAGTGTCTGATATATAAAATATTTATTGTATTTGCTAACCTAATACTCACTTGAACCAAATTTTCCATTGAATTAACAGGCAAAAGGATACTGGATTCTAGAATGGGAAGGGGCCAACAGAAATCAGCTTGTCTAGGTTGGGTGTGGGGGCTCATGCCTGTAATCCCAGTACTTTGTGAGGCCAAAATGGGTGGATCATCTGAGGTCAGGAGTTCGAGACCAGCCTGGCTAACAAGGTGAAACCTGTCTCTATTAAAAATACAAAAAATTAGCCAGGCGTGGTAGTGTGTATCTATAATCCCAACTACTTGGGAGGCTGAGGCAGGAGAATTGCTTGAACCTGGGAGACGGAGGTTGCAGGGAGCCAAGACTGTGCCACTGCCCTCTAGCCTGGGTGACAGAGTGAGACTCTGTCTCAAAAAAAGAAAGATAAAGTGCTCACTTTGGCAGCACATATACTAAAATTGGAACTATACAGAGAAGATTAGCATGGCCCCTGTGCAAGGATGACACGCAAATTTGTGAAGCGTTCCATATAAAAAAAAAAAAAAGATAAAAAAAATCAGTTTGTCTAAACTCTTCATTTTAGAGATAAGAAAACTGGGGTACAGTGACCTTTCCAAGGCAACACAGTTCATTAATGGCATAACTAAAATTAGAACTCTTAAAAAAATGAGTTTATTAAAGAATGTTCTTAGGAAGACAACACTTTTGATTTGTCATTAAAAAAAATCATGGGGCTGGGCATGGTGGCTCATGTTTATAATCTTAGCACTTTGTGGGGCCAAAGCTGGTGGACTGCTTGAGCTCAGGAGCTTGAGGCCAGCCTGGGCAACATGGTAAAACCCCATCTCTACAAAAAAATTAGCTAGGTGTGGTGGTGCCTGTGGTCCCAGCTACTTGGGAGGCCAAGGTGGGAGGACCGATTGAGTCCAGCAGGTTGAGGCTGCAGTGAGCTGAGATGGCACCACTGCACTCTAGCCTGGGTGATAGAGTGAGATCCTGTCTTAAAAAAAAAAAGCTATGCTTTTTTCATGCTGTGTAATAAAAGTAATGCAAGAGACGACAGAGTTGAAAGCTTCTTTCTACTGGAATACTCTGATATAACACAATGCAATTTCTGCAATGCTAGAATAAAAAAAAAAAAACGCTTCTACGTTTCTCTTCAGAAGTGATGAATAATAACAGAAGATGGCATAAAAAGGTGATTATTTTCTTATTCATTCTGTAGTACTGGAGTCAGTATTTTTATCATCACAGGCCATAATTTTCACTTTGTCCACTTTAATAAGTTCTATCACCTTTTGGAATCCAATTATCATTCAACAGAAAAGTCTATATATTATTACAGAATCTTTTTATTTTTCTAAATTAATATATATATATATATTTTGGTAAAGACAGTGTTTTCCTATGTTGTTGAGGCTGGTCTTGAACTCCTAGCCTCAAGTGATCCTCCCACCTTTGCCTCCCAAAGTGCTGGAATGACGGGCATGAACCACCATGCATGGCATAAGGCAGAATCTGTATGTATTTAGAGAGCCCCTGAAATAAACTCTGATCCTGATCCTCTGAGTCAGTGAGGAGTTTATAGCCTTCTCAAACTGAAGTAAAACTTGAAGGGCAAGTTGAGTGAACTGCTGAGATTGCATGAGCTCGTCTAGGCTCTCCTGAAGACTATTTCCCAAAGCAGTATTTCTGTATAACTGATATGACATGGCTTAGGAGGAAGAAATTGTTTTTCTTATTCAAGCTTGCCTTGATGTCCTGTGCTGAAGGTTTCCTGCCATGGAGTGGACAGAAGTGACCACGAGCCCAGGAGGACGTTCCTGTGTTCCTGACCACCTCTTCTGCAGCCACAGATACTACAGAGCTGCACCTAAGACCCTGGAGCTCTTAATATACTCCAGTATTTTACTTTCACTTACCATCTACAAATATACTGGCTAAAAATAAAAAGTTCCTTTGACTCTCAACCTTGCTTAAGTCATGAAATGGGAAAATAAAGAGCTATTATCTCTTAATCTGATGATGTAAAATTCATCTGTTGGTAAATATAAAGGGCTGGTGGCTTTGAAGCAGGTATTTCAAATTATTTACATATTTTGTTTTGTGCAATCAACAATTCACCAGTACTTGATCATAAAAATGGTACATTCACCAGTACTGGATTATAAAATTCCTAGTTCTAATCCAACATTACACTTTTGGTCAAAAATGCAAATAAACAAGAGCTTCTTAATTATACTATTTAGCTGTCATCAGCTAGGCTCCATAGAAACTAAGTAAAAGTTCTGAGCAAGATGGAACAGAAGCAGGAACTCCATCTGTATAGACTCCTTGTCTCTGATACTTATTCCCTTCCTACTGTCTTCTTCCTTGTCATGCACAAAAAGCTGGTTCTCATTAATTCAACAAAAGGCAGTGTGACATAGTGAAAGAGTATGAGCTCTGGAGTCAGAAAGACTGGGGTTCAAGTCTCAGGGCAGCTATTTACTAGCTAAGTAATCTTAGCTCATAGAAGTTAAATAATAATTGGAGATCATTCTCTAAGCTTCTTAGTTACAGTGATGGAGAAAATGTTGATCTAACTTTATTGAGAAAAATGAGATAATATATGCAAAGTACCTGGCACACAGAATTAATTATAGCTATTGTTATTATGAGTACATTCATCATCAAAACAGAATCTCATGAAGTCAATGGGCTAAATAAATCACTCTTGGCTGAGAGACTGGCCAGCCTTTCTGTAGTCCATAGGACTATTTAAGATTTCAAGTTTGAATATGAGGAGGTGATTTGTAAGTTATTAGTTAACAGAAAGGAGAAATTTGCCAAATCCAGGCCAAGCTGAAAAGCAGTTTTCTGAGGATACATTTCCCAGACACATAAAAGACAGAACTGCAAATCTCTAAGGGTTTACACTTCAAGGCCTCACTCTTGATGGCTGCCAATTAGATACTAAATTTAGAGGGGTTCCTTGCCCTCTCCTTACTTTGGCATGGCAACATTTGGCAGGAACCAGGGGCCTTATATAACAGAGCTGCTTGTTGACTTGGGGCTAATTGGTGAGGTGGCCTGTTAAATCTGGCCAACCCCTAACAGGTGGAGAGGGGCAGGTTTCCTCAGACCATGCTTTCACATGTGAATTTTTTTTTTTAAGAGATGGCGTCTTGCTCTGTTGTCAAGGATGAAGAACAGTGGCATGATTACGGCTTGCTATATCCTCAAACTCCTGCCTGGGCTTAAGGGATCCTTCCACCTCAGCCTACCAAGTAGCTGGGACTAAAGGTGGGTACTACTATGCCTGGCTAATTTTTAAAATTTATTTTTTGCTAGAGACAGGGTCCTGCCATCTTGCCCAGGCTCGTCTCGAACTCCTGGGTGCAAGCCATCCTTCCACCTTGGCTGCTCAGAGTGTTGGGATTACAGGTGTGCACCATTGTGCATGGACCACATGTAAAGTTTAAAGGGAGAGTGGAGAGGGAAACAGAAAAGAGGACATTGCAATTCAGAAAGGGCCAATGCCAGAAACAAACTGCTCAACAGAAAAAAAAAGTATGCAAATATAATTTAAAAATTTAATTACAAAGGAAAGATACACTCTGCTGAAAATTATGTAAAAATACTTAGAATAGTTCTTACTCTGTCAGAATATGAGACACCTTAGTCTGTTTCTTAAAGTCTTCTCCAGAAACTTGACAACTTAAAATTCTTTCGATTTCCCCCTTCCAGGCAGCTCTCTAAACCACTTGCCCTCAAATGACCAATGTGACACTTTTACCTGAATCCTTTCTATTTTCTCCAGAAAATACCTGAATATTTGTCCATTTTTCTTGTTATTAAACTTGTCAGGAAAAAAAAGTAGACTCTGGAATTTAAGTATGTTCAGTATTATTCATAAATAGAAAGGTAAGAGACATACTACAGTGCAGCTTCTGTGTGGCAGTGCTAGGGCCTCAAATAGGGGAAAACCCTGGAATATGCTGAAAGCCCTGGCTAGCCCAAGAAAGGCTTCCTATTTATTGGATGGTGCTTGTTTCAGGAGGGTTGGAAGAGAAACTCTAAAGGGGAGGATAGGATTAAGCTAAAAAGGGTCGAGACATTGCCCAATGGGAGCTAAATGCAGAAATTGCTATCAGAGGGTCTTATCATTCTCTACCATGCCACATTTGTAGCCCATCACACTTGAGACCTGGACATCCTTATTTAACCTGATTCTCCCTCAAGCACAGGTTACCACAGACATGCCAAATACAACATCTGACAGAATAATTCTCTTCCTTCGGTTTCTCATTCAGCATACAATGCCTGAGCCATTTTAGATTCATATTTCATAAAGCCTTAGCTGATTAATTCAGCACTGGGTGGAAAATACCTAGTCCACATTTTATTACATCCTGCACCTAGCAATCATCGTACTTCCCACTAACCCGGACACAGCTCTGAATCATCCCCAACACAGGCAGCCATTACCAATAGCTGAGCTGTTATGTAGGGTAAAATTTGACTGCCATTCTTCAACTAGGAATTCATTCATATAATATAAACTAATTGGTTAGAAAAGCTCAAGCATTGACAAGTGCCATAGGTTCACAGAAATGACTAAGATTCATTCCCTAATCTCTAGGAGAAAATAATTTAGTGAGGGTGCCTCACTTTATCTGATTGTAAGATGTAATAAATGCTAATAAAGCTTAGATGTGTGAAATGTGATTACAGCACAAAGAACAATTATTATGCCCAAGAGATAATAGAGAGAGGGAGCCAGGGACAGTTTATAGATATAACATAGAGGTGGCTACTAGAGAGATACAGGAGTCTGGATAATAAAGAAGAGGGAATGTGAGAAAGAGTCTGGAGGTGAGAAAGCAAAGGGAGGCTAGAATGCGAGAATTCCATGTGAGCAGCACTGTGGTGATGGTGGGGGAGATGGGTTCTTAATATGTATTCAAATGAATTGAAGCATGGCAGAAGAAATGTGGTGAGGGAGACTAGAGACAGATTATGATACTTAGGGAACCCAACAGAATCAAATTGTTGATCCTCTAGGTCTAAAATGTCTCCAAAGTGGGTAGAAATGATCTGTTTGTCCAACATGGCTTCGAAACCTTTCATGCCACACAGAGCTTCATCTTCAAGCAGTCATAACTGTATGTCTGCTCTAGCTCCATATCCATGTTTTATGTATCAAACACAAGAAGACATCCTCTGTAGCTACATCATTCTTTTTTTTTTTTTTTTTTAGATGGACTCTCACTCTTCTTGCCCAGGCTGGACAATCTCGGCTCACTGCAACCTCCGTCTCCCGGGTTCAAGTGATTCTCCTGCCTCAGCCTCCCAAGTAGCTGGGATTACAGGCATGCTCCACCATGCCCAGCTAATTTTGTATTTTTAGTAGAGATGGGTTTCTCCATGTTGGTCAGGCTGGTCTCGAACTCCTGACCTCAGGTGATCCATCTGCCTTGGCCTCCCAAAATGATGGGATTACAGGTGTGAGCCACCATGCCTGGCCAGCTACATCATTCTTTACTTTGCACCCAGTAATCCTTACCTGTCGGCTGAGCCAGCTGCTATTTTGCTTCCATCAGGTGACCAAGAACATCTCAGAAGGTTCTATGATAAATAAGAATCCACTGAATAGTAATATACCAAACTCCTCTTTGCAAGGCTACAGAATCACTGAGAGGCTTTAAATTTCCTAAGCAGAGTTTTAATTGTTCTTCTCAGGAAGATGATTATCTTATATTCTATGGCCTCAAATAGCATACTTTGTTATTTTACACCATATAAAAACTGTAGAAAATGCTTAACTTAATAATTAATTAGATTGAACCTGGCAACAAAACTTTGTTCTACTTATAAATGGAGGCTCCTTTTATCTTGATATTCATTATTCTTTTTTCCTATTTATCTTGAATAAAAGCAAACCCAACAAAAAAATTTTTTTTTTGAGATTGGGTCTCACTCTATTGTACAGGTTGGAGTGCAGTGGCACAATCAGAGCTCACTGCAGTTTTGACCTCCTGGGCCCAAGTGATACTCCCACTTCAACCTCCCAGGCAGCTGAGACTGCAGGCACATGCCATCACACGCAGATTTTTTATTTTTTGTAGAGACAGGGTCTCATTACGTTGCCCTGGCTGGTCTCTAACTCCTGGCCTCCTGCCTTGGCTTTCCAAAGTGCTGGGATTACAATTGTGAGCCACCATGCCAGGTCTAAAAAATAATTTTTTAATTTATTTTTTAAGACGGGTAACACAGCATGGGGCCAGGGGTGGGGAGAGGGTGACACAGGCAGGAAGAGAGAGTCTGAAGCTATGATAACTTCGCGTGATGGAAAAACTAAAGAGAACGGGTTCCGTGAACATCTAAATGTTCTGGTGTGGAATAAATATATATCCACAGTGCCTTCTTTTAGTGAAAAAGTGGAGAATATACTTCTGAGAGAAGTTTCTTTCTTCTTTTTTATTTCTTTTTATTTTTTTTAGATGGGGTTTTTTAAAAAAAAAGGAAGAAAGAAAGAAAGAAAGAAAAAAAAATGAAGAACAGGAAGAAAAAGGAAGAGAAAGAGAGAGAGAGAATGGGAGTATTGCTTTCTTGCCCAGGCTAGAATGCTGTTTAGAAATGGGTATTGAAAACCTCTTTTATACCAATAATTATACTTAATGATGTAGACAGGAAGGAATAAGGGAAGAAAATAACAAACAAGCAGCCAACCAATATTTCATTTAAACCTATGAAATGCTATGCGATTACTGAAGAGTGATTTACTTCCAATTATGTAGTCACTTTTGGAATAGGTGTGAGGTGGTAATGTGTGTTTTGTGTATTTAAAGTGGAGAGTTCTATGAATGTTTATTAGTTTACTTGTTCCAGGTCTGAGTTCAAGTCCTGGATGTCCTTGTTAACTTTCTGCCTCTTGATCTATAGAATCGTTAGCTCTTCTTGTTATATTGATCCTTTTGCCATTATGTAATGTCCTTCTTTGCCTCTTTTGATCTTTGTTGCTTTAAAGTCTATTTTATCAGAGGCGAGAATTGCATCTCCTACTTTTTATTTATTTGTTTATTTTTACTCTCTGATTGGTTGATAAATCTTCCTCCATCCCTTTGTTTTGAGTCTTTGTGTGTTGTTGCATGTGAGATGTGTCTGGATGCAGCATACCGATGGGTTTTGGCTTTTTGTCCAATTTGAATATATATGAGTTTATTACTGCCATTTGATGCTAGCTGCTGTTTTGCCCATTAGTTGGTGTAAATTTTTCATTGTGTTGATGCTCTTTGCTTTTTGATATATTTTTGGAAAGGCTGATATTGGCTGTTCCTTTATATGTATAGTGCTTCTTTCAGAAGCTCTTGTAAAGCAGGCCTGGTGGTGGTGAAATCTCTAAGTACTTGCTTGTTGTAAAAGATTAAATTTTTCCTTCGCTTGTAAAGCTTAATTTGGCTGGATAGGAAATTCTGGGTTGAAAGTTCTTTTCTTTAAGGATGTTAAATATTGGTCCCCACTCTTTTCTGGCTTGTAGGGTTTCTGCTGAGAGATCTGCTGTAAGTCTAATAGGTTTCCCTTTGTGGGTAACCTGACCTTTCTCTCTGGCTGCCCTTAGTATTTTCTCCTTCATTTCAACCCTAATAAATCTGGCGATTATGTGCCTTGGGGTTGGTCTTCTTGAAGAATATCTTTGTGGTGTTCTCTGTATTACCTGGAGTTGAATATTACCTTGCCTTGCTAGGTTGGGAAAGTTTTCCTGAATGATATCCTGAAGAGTATTTTCCAACTTGGATTCATTCTCTTTGTCACATTCAGGTACACCTATCAAACGTAAATTAGGTCTTTTCACATAGTCCCATATTTCCTGGAGACTTTGCTCATTCTTTTTTATCCTTTTTTCTCCAATCTTGTCTTCTCGTTTCATTTCACTGAGCTGGTCCTCGACTTCTGATATCCTTTCTTCTGCTTGATCAATTCAACTGTTTAAACTTGTGCATACTTCGCGAAGTTCTCATGTTGTTTTTTTCAGCTCCATCAATTCACTTATATTCCTCTCTAAATTGTCCATTCTCGTTAGCATTTCGTCAAACCTTTTTTCAAGGTTCTTAGTTTCTTTGCATTGGGTTAGAACAAGTTCTTTTAATTCACAGAAGTTTCTTATCACCCACCTTTTGAAACCTGCTTCTGATAATGGAACACACTTGCTCTCCATCAAGCCTTGTTCCGTTGCTGATGAGGAACTGCGACCCCTGTAGAGGGAGAGGCATTCTGATTTTGAGTATTCTCTGCCTTTTTAGGCTGGTTTCTTCCCTTCATTATATATTTATCCCTCTGTTGTCTTTGTAATTACCGACTTTCTAACTAGGTCTCTGAGCGGACGTCCAACTTGTTGATTCCCAGCACCGAAATCTGAGCAATCCACTGCGCCGGCCAAAACAGCAGTGTTAAGATTGATGGTGCTTTTCTGCCCGGGAATCTCCGGACTCTGCACCAAGAACTGCTGTGCAGAGGCGCCAGCAAAACCGCCGCGCCGGCCACAAGAGTCGCCCTGGCGACCCGTGGGGCTCCTCCGCTTGGAATCTCTTGGTCCATGAGCAACAAAAATTCGCCTGAAAGTGTGGCATCCTCTCGTTCTCTGCGCTTTCACTGGGAGCTATGATCCCGAGCTACTCGTGATCAGCTATCTTGGATCTCTCTCATAAAATTTGATTTATACAGTGAAACTATCTCAATGAGCTCTCAAAAGGAAAAACATTAATCTCTATTAACAAATTCTCTGAGAGTAAAAGCTTCTTTCAATAGAGGTGACTTTTAAATTTGAGGGTTTGAAAAAAATTCTCTCTCTCAGAACTTGGGCCGTGGTAGGTACTGAGGGGAGAGATGTATTCTTAGGGTTCAAACACACCTGGTCATGGGGTAGGGAGGCAGGTGAGGGAGACCTTCTTAACAGCTATGGGAGCTTGGGTTCCATATGGAAAACTGATTTAAGAGGGTAAAATTCCCAAGTAATTAAAAGGCCAGGAGTGTCGTGTTGAAGGTGGTGTGAAGTCAGATGCCCTCAGTTTGAGAGCTGGCTCCATTACTTTTGGGCTAGGTGACTGGCTTCTTCCCAATCACGAATATTTCTATTAGTTTTATTTTTGGCAACAACAGTTTTGATTAAGAGCAGTGTTACTGGAATGAAGTCCATTCTCAGCAGAGCTACTGCTCTCTATCCTTAGTACCACCTAAAATGTTTCTTTGAATTAAATGAACAGTCAAACTCCCCTGCCATGCAGAACTCACCTTTTCAAAGTTGTGCACATTTCCTTGAAATATCTTTACACACCTCTCTTTGGGGGCAAATGGCCGGACATCCCAGACACGAACTACAAAACAAATCCAAATAAACAAACCAACCAAAACAACTATCAGTCAGAGGCCTCCTGAGCACCCAACTGAAATTAGTATCATGTCAATGACAGATGCTGTTTCCAGGATGGGGAAGTCCAATATGACACATTACTAACTGTTACGCCTCTTTTCTTTTTCAAGCAGGAAAATACATCTAAATCCCAATAACTGGGGCTAGCTGAGGAGGCAGGAAGGAAAAATGTTACTCACAACGTTGGTAATTTGCAACAGAATGCAGCTGGGTGTGATACTAATTTCAAAGATATTTTGCAAAAGAGTCCTCTGCCAGCTTAGTGTCACATCCAGCAAAGCTTCAATAAGATAAACTAAATACCATGAACTACTATGACAATGGACTCATAAAAACCAAACTTATATTGTCCTTTCCTAATTTCCCTCATATGAGCACCTGACAGTCTAAAACTGCACAAGGTCAGATATATATAAAATACATAAAAAGTCGCTGGGCTCAGTGGCTCATGCCTGTAATCTCAGCACTTTGGGAGGCTGAGGTGGGTGGATCACCTGAGGTCAGGAGTTCGAGACCAGCCTGACCAATATGGAGAAACCCCATGTCTACCAGAAATACAAAATTAGCCAGGCGTGTTAGCTCATGCCTGTAATCCCAGCTACTTGGGAGGATGAGGCAGAAGAATCGTTTGAACCCGGGAGGCGGAGTTTGTGGTCAGGGAGATTGTGCCATTGCACTCCAGCCTGGGTAACAAGAGCGAAACTCCACTTAAAAACAAAACAAAACAAAAGTCAAACAAATCAAAAACGTGTTGCGCCATACCAAAAATCAGAAAAAGTAAATACTGATTCTAATTCTAGCTCTGTTGCATATTTGGGTGACATCAGGTAAACAGTGAGATTGTTTGTGCCTTGGTTTTCTTGCTCTGTAAAATGAAGAGAAAATTATCTGTTCTTTTTAAAATAACACTATTTTATTTATTTTTATTTTATTTTTTTAAATAGCCTCTGTCACCCAGGCTGGAGTGCAGTGGCACAATCTCAGTTCACTGCAACCTCCGCCTCCAGGGTTCAAGCTATTCTCCTGCCTCAGACTCCTGGGTAGCTGGGACTAGAGGCATGTGCCACCACACCGGCTAATTTTTGTATTTTTTAGTAGAAACGGCATTTCACATATTGGACAGGCTGGGTCTCGAACTCCTGACCTCATGATCTGCCCACCTTGGCTTCCCAAAGTGCTGGGATTACAAGCGTGAGCCACCGCGCCCAGCCTATTTATTTTTGAGATGGAGTTTCACTCTTGTTGCTCAGGCTAGAGTGAGTGGCACAATCTTGGTTCACTGCAACCTCTGCCACCTGGATTCAAGTGATTCTCCTGCCTCAATCTCCCAAGTAGCTGGGATTACAGGTGCTCGCCACCATGCCTACCTAGTTTTTCTATTTTTAGTAGAGACAGAGTTTCACCATGTTGGCCAAGCTGGTCTTAAACTCCTGACCTCAGGTGATCCAACTGCCTTGGCCTCCCTAAAGTGCTGGGATTACAGGTGTGTGCCACCATGCCTGGCCAATAACTCTATTTTAAAGATCCAATGAGATAACATATGTGCAAAGGTTCTAAAATTTGTAGGCAACAAAAATAATTTATAATATTATGCAGCCATAATAAGAAATTATTCTATTATTTTTTCCCTTATTTTAATATCAATTTAGGAAACCTCACTGTTCCTCATTATAAAGAATGCTAGAACTAGCTAGGCGTGGTACTTGGGAGGCTTGCCTGAGCCCAGGAGTTTGAGACTAGCCTGGTCAACACGGCAAGATCCTGTCTTGTCAAAAAAAATTTTTTTAAATGCTAGATTATATGTGTATAAACATCTATTATAAGCTATTGTAAGCAGTAACTACAGCTGTTGTAACTGAAGCTATATCTATAGTGGAATTTGAGTGATGTCATTTTATCTGAGTATGAAAAAAGAATTATCAATTCTTGGAGTCAGACAGGCATAAAAAGGCAAAGCTATGCATGAAAGTTTGTTATTGAGAATATAGTCAAAAGGTAAAGATGTCCATTCATTCGACAAATATTTATTAAGTATTCAATGAATGTCTGGTATTGTTTTTGCTATAAAATGTCAGGGAATACATTTTAGTTCTTGACAAGCCTGTAAGTTTGTATATCAGGGCCATTTCCAAATTTCCTCAACATTAAGCATATAATCCAGCAAGTCACCTTACTTTTTGTCTATAGTAATCCGTCCTCCCACTCTACAACTCAAAAACAAGTAAAGAGAAATAGGAAGAGTGTGTTTATGTAAATCCAGAATGTCGAGATGTTTTATTGAAGACCTCTTTCCACACCAATGCTTTTGGAGTAGGGAGGAAAGACAGACTGGCAGGAAAGAGCAAAAGAGATCACCCAAGCTTGGTGTTCTTTGAAAACGCACGAGAACTGCCTTGAATAGACTTCTAAATTCGCATCTTTCTCATTAAACTCATCACCTAGTTTCTTATGTCCTAAGAGCTGAGACGGATCTTAAAGGTAAAGTCCAGTCTTCTTACCAGTGTAGAAACTGATTCCCAGAGAGAATTACTGTGTACAATGTTGTCCAGGGACAAGACAGAGATCTGAGACTAGATTCTTTACTATCTTACCTAAAGCTTTCCCCATTACAACATGTTCTAATCGTCTGATGCAATCTGTGAGCAATCTTTGACTTTTTCCTTGAATCCTGGAAGAGATTTCCTCTCTAAAGTTACCTGTATTATCCATTGCATTGGACAAGAGATAAGAGCCTTCAGAACTTAAACTCAGGCCAGTCACTGAATCTGCATGGCCTCTCATGGTGTAGGTTAGCTTGTTCTGGCGCAGGTCCCAGACCTGCAAAAACAAAAAGGTGCCCCCGGATCAAATTAATAAACGTAGAGAAACAGAATGACACAAGAAACAAGAGTCAATTGCCCAGAGATATTGATATTACTCTACCATAAGATACAGGATTTCTGTCAAAGAGAAAAACACCTTTGTCTTTATTTATTTATTTATTTTTTTGAGACATGATCTCACTATGTCACCCAGTGCAGTGGCACTACCATGGCTCACTGTAGTCTTGACTTCCCAGGCTCAGGTAATTCTCACATTTTAGCCTCCCCAGTAGTTGGGATGACAGGAGCGTGCTACCATACCCAGCAGATTTTTTTTTGTATTTTTTGTAGAGACAGGGTTTCACTATTTTGCCCAGGCTAGTCCTGAACTCCCGGGCTCAAGTGATCCTCCCACTGCGTCCTCTCAGTGTCTGGATTACAGGCATGAGCCACTACCTGGCCAACCTGTCTTTCTAAAAAGGTACTTAAGGTTACTATGTTTGACTAGATAAATATAAACTAATGCATATCAAATGTTAAGATAAAGTTTTAAACAAAAACAGAATTCAGAAAGGTTATTTTCAAATCATAGCAAAATAATTAAAAACAAACTATTATAGAAAAAACTAAAGAGTGCTTAAAATGCTTAAACTATGATTCTTAGCCATTAAAAATTATTGGAAATACATAAAACCAGTAAACAGGCCGGGCGCGGTGGCTCAAGCCTGTAATCCCAGCACTTTGGGAGGCCGAGGCGGGTGGATCACGAGGTCAAGAGATCAAGACCATCCTGGTCAACATGGTGAAACCCCGTCTCTACTAAAAATACAAAAATTAGCTGGGCACGGTGGCGCGTGCCTGTAATCCCAGCTACTCAGGAGGCTGAGGCAGGAGAATTGCCTGAACCCAGGAGGCGGAGGTTGCGGTGAGCCGAGATCGCGCCATTGCACTCCAGCCTGGGTAACAAGAGCGAAACTCCGTCTAAAAAAAAAAAAAAAAAAAAAAAACCAGTAAACAATATGAAAAATATAGATGCTTAAAATTTTTCATTTAATGCCACAATATGTGACAATAAATGTATACATATGTACATGTACGGGCATGTACATATACTACGGAAAAGCACATTTATTAAAAGAAAAAGAAATTATGGATTCACTATCACTATTGCTTGTGTAGGAAAGGTAAGATACAGAAAATAACCTAAATGTCAAGCAGGAAAAATTGGTGGTTTATTAAATTATGGCCCATAAGCACACTGCAAAGCTAAATTCTCATACAGGAGATAGCATGTCAGAGTAGAAATAGTAATGACTTAGGGTAAGAATAAACTGGTCCCTGCCACTTAGGGTTATGTGTTATTGGGTCACTAACTCTTTCTGGGCCTGTTTCCTGGTCTGAAAGATTAAGGATAACAATAGCTACTTTTTAAGGCTGTTGTAAGGATTATAAATAAGAATGCTTAGCATATGCCTGGCACATGGCAGGTCCTCAACAATGTGTAGCTATTGTTAAGCAGTTCCTAAAAATAACTCCCAAGACCAAATGTAAAAATATTTACATAATAAGCTATTAAGCAAAAAAGGACAATACAAAACAGTATTTATCTTTACACAGACTACACCTATGTAAAACATGTATTTTTAAGCTAACAGAAATAGTCTGGAAAGTCACATGGAAAAAAGAACAGTAATTTTGTTAAGGTCACTGGTATTACATAAAATACAAAATTTCCCCCAATTTTATTTCATATTGCAATGTGGTATTTTTCTAAGTGAATACAATTTTTGCTGTTCCTTAAATCAAGACACTTTTCCTTATCTAGAAATGAGTTAGGTGTTACACACCACCACTTTCTCCATCAGTAACTCACTAATGTGTGGAGTCCAACACATTTCATATACAATCATTTTTTTATGTCAAGATGTTGTTCCTTATCTTCCGAGCAGGCACTGCTGAAATCTAGCATTGTAACTAGGAATGTGTTTTGCCAACCCCTCACAGAAGTTGTGTGCTGTTTCCAAACTTCCTCCTTGAGGCCTGTACACCTTGTTTGTGTAGGGCCAAAAAGCATTCAGGATTTGCCACAAAAAAATCTACAGCAGGGGCCGGGCGTGCTGGTTCACACCTGTAATCCCTGCACTTTGGGAGGTCGAGGTGGGTGGATCACCTAAGGTCAGGAGTTCAAGACCAGCCTGGTCAACATGGTGAAACCTCATCTCTACTGAAAATACAAAAATTAGCCAGGTGTGGTGGCAGGTGCCTGTAATCTCAGCTACTTGGGAGGCTGAGGCAGGAGAATTGCTTGAACCCAGGAGGCGGAGGTTGCAGTGAGCCAAAATTGCACCATTATACTCCAGCCTAGGCAATAAGAGCAAAACTCTGTCTTTAAAAAAAATAATAATAATCTAGAGCAGGAATTTAAGCAAAACATTTTACAAGTATCCTAATCAGCTGTTCAATGAAAATCTGGGCATCTGCTTAGTGGCAGGTACTGCTGGAGATTAAAAAAAAGACGTAGCCCCTGCTCTCAAGGAGTGTTCAGTATAACAAGGAAAACTTAAGACGTTTAAACAAGTAATGCGAGGCTTATGCAAGGTGCAGTTGGCAGTTGCAAAGAGGACAGAGGGGTTAACTCTGGTGGAACAGAGATGAGAGTGAGAAAGGGAAGTTTCCACAGAAAATGAAGCACCTAAGTGTAGTCTGGAAGAAGGAAGATTTTTTTTTTTTAACTTAGACAAATAGAAGGGTATTTACTAGGAGAAGGTAATTTGTAGAAGTAGAGGGGCCTGAAAAAACTGCTGGATTGTAAGAAATTAGGCACTCAGAGGCCGATGATGACGTAGACAGGCAGAGGCCAGCTCATGAAAGGTTTTGAATGGCTAGTTTGCATTTTATTTCCTTCACTGGGGGATCACAGAAGGGTTCAAAGTAGAAGAATGAGTTATGCAGATTTACATTCTGGAAAGATCCTTCTGGCCCATATATTTATTTAAAAACTGAAGGGATGAGACCAGAGGATGTAAAGTTAGTGAGGATCTAATCTATCCTGTTTGTGTGTTTGTGTAGTAGAAATGGGGCTTAGCTATGTTGGTCAGGGTCATCTTGAACTTCTGGCTTCAAGTAATCCACCCGCTTTGGCCTCCTAAAGTGCTGGGATTACAGACATGGCCACCACACCCAGCTTAATCTATCCTTTTAACCATTACATTAAAAAAAAAAAATTACAAACTGAACTCCCATCCTAACTAGAGCTCAGGATTATAAGAAACGCCAAAGACTGCCAGCCAGACCATTAGGGTCTCAAGTGACACATTTTATTTTTTCTTCATTTTCTTCTGACTCCCCAATCCTATCACCAGGGAGGAATTTCCAAGAGATTGACCAGAACAGCATATCTGCTCACAAATATACACAGAATTTGTTCACCTTCGGTTTTAAAAAGGGTTCCCATTCCTTGTTTCCCTTTCTTAGAACAGGCAGTGTTACCTAAAATAGACTGAGAAACAAACAAAAACCAGGCTCTCTGAGGAGCATCTCCTAAAGTAGAGAGGCAATGTGGTGATTTGTCACGCAAGTGCTCAAGACTGGTAAGCCTCTAAGTGCTTAAAAGGTACTTGTTAATTGACTAGAGGTAACAAGATAGAGTAGTAAGATTATTAGCCCTCTAGAGATAGAGCTCTGGTCCTGGCTCTACCACTGACTGAGTGATGACTATTTGATCTTAGCCAGATCACTTAACCTCGTAGGGCCTCACTTAGTCACCTATGAAGTGAAAGATGGAGGTGATGTCTAAAGTTCTTTTCAGGTTTGACATTTCCTGAGTCTTTCTAATCGAGCCTCTCTTTTGCATGTTGAGAGAAATGTATGAGGTCTTTAGGACAACTAAGAGTCTTCCTGGGTTCGACAGAACACTCACTCTCCCCTCTGCATGTAACAATTAAAAAACAAAAAAAACAAAAAAACCTTTTTTTTGTTTTTGTTTTTTTTATTGTGATGGAGTCACACTCTGTTGTCCAGGCTGCAGAGCAGTGGCACGATCTTGGCTGACTGCAACCTCTACCTCCCAGGTTCAAGCAATTCTCGTGCCTCAGCTTCCCAAGTAGCTGGGACTATAGGCGTGTGCCACCATGCCTGGCTAATGTTTATATTTTTAGTAGAGACGGGGATTGCACCATGTTGGCCAGGCTGGTTTGGAACTCCTGGCCTCAAGTGATCTGCCCTCCTCGGACTCCCAAAGTGCTGGGATTATAAGCATTTTGTGCCAGGCCGCCGGGCCAGCAACAGGGTATTTTTAATAGGGAGAAGATTACCTTCTAAGTAAATTCTAACACACACATTCCTACCTCTCCAGTAGTCCATCTCTCTTATATGGGAGCAAAAATAAATAAATAATTCTAGCAACCTGGTTCAAATATTAACTGCTGCTGCCAGAAAACAATATGGCAGCCTATATGTATCCCAAATAAGAAACACCCTTATACTTGTTAACATATTAATTTTCATCTGGATAGCTATTCTAAGAAAACAAATACAGGAAAAGTTTCATGCACAAATATGTCCATAGCAGCATAATCTGTGATTGTGATTCAAGTGAAACAGCCTAAATGTCCAATGACATGGTTGTCACTAAATTATTCAATATTGTAATAATAAAAATAAAAATGATGATGATGACAGCTGACATATACTGAACATACTATGTGCCTGCCACAGTGCTAGGAATATTATATCCTTACTTCATTTAATTCATGTAACAATTACATGAAGTAAGATGACGATTCCCATTTAGAGATTAGAAATGGAGACGATGAGGTTCAAACAACTTTCTTTTCTTTTTTTTTTTGAGACAAAGTCTCACTGTGTGCCCAGGCTGTAGTGCAGTGGCACAATCTCAGCTCACTGCAACCTCCACCTCCGGGTTCAAGGGATTCTCCTGCTTCAACCTTCTGAGTAGCTGGGATTACAGACGTCTGCCACCACAACCAGTTAATTTTGTATTCTTAGTTGAGACGGGGTTTCACCATGTTAGTCAGGCTGATCTCAAATTCCTGACTTTGTGATCTGCCTGCCTCAGCCTCTCAAAGTGCTGGGATTACAGGCGTGAGCCACTGCGCCCAGCCTTAAAACAACTTTCTTAAGATCATAAAGCTAGCAATTAAGTGGCAGAATCAGAAAAATGATCCCAATTTCGCTTAAGCCCAGGAATTCAAGGTTACAGTGAGCTATGATTCTACCACCATCCTGCAGCCTGGGCAACATGAGTGAGACCTCAAAATAAAACAAAAAAATGAACAGGAAAATGATTCTAACTATAATTCTAAGAAAATAAGAATGATTTGATAGAAAGCAACTAGAGGTGGGCTTAGTTTAGGAAATACTTTCTAGAAGAGATATCTATGCTGAAAGACAAGAGAGCAAGTCACTGCAATGCATCAAAGGTTGAGGGGGGAGGTTCTTGACAAAGGACCAGCTATGTGATAAGTGAAAAGAGATCATGGCTGGGGCTGGGCACAGTGGCTCAAGTCTGTAATCCCAACACTTTGGGAGGCCAAGGAGGGAGACTGCTTGAAGCTAGGAACACGGTGAGACCTTATTTCAAAAAAAAAAAAAAAAATTGGCGGGGTGTGGTGGTTCATGCTTGTAATCCCAGCACTTGGGAAGGCTGAGGCAGGTGGCTCACCTAAGGTCAGGAGTTCAAGACCAGCCCGGTCAACATGGTGAAACCCCATCTCTACTAAAAATACAAAAAAATTAGCCGGCTGTGGTGGCAGGTGTCTGTAATCCCAGCTACTTGGGAGGCTGAGGCAGAACTGCTTGAGCCCAGGAGGTTGCAGTTAGCCGAGGTCGCGCCACTGCACTCCAGCCTGGCGCCTGGTGATGGAGTAAGACTCTGTCTCAAAATAAATAAATAAATAAATAAAATAAATAAATAAAAATTAAAAAAAAAACCAAATTAATGTTTTTAATTTTAAACATTAATAATAGAACATAATTTAGAATTGCTGAGGTGAGAGAATTATCTCTACTAAAAATACAAAAATTAGCAGGGCATAGTAATGGGCACCTGTAATCCCAACTACTTGGGAGGCTGAGGCAAGATAATCGCTTGAACCCGGGAGGCGGAGGTTGCAGTGAGTCAAGATCCCACCACCGCACTTCATCCTGGCAAGAGCGAGACTTGTCTCAAAAAAACAAAAAACAAAAAAGGATAAAGACTACATGGATACAATGTAAATTTATAAACTAGAGTAAGTAGGAATTCACCAATAAAACTAGCATTGAAGGGCTCCCCAAAGAAATAAGCAATATTTTAGAAAAAATAGTAGTGCTGTACACAATTGCTGTATTCATGGAACTACATTTTTACATTTCCCATATTTGAGGTAAGTTCAAATTTCAGAGCCAAATTGGTATAAAATAGCAGACAATGATGGAGACTTTTTATCTGCAGAAATAACCCTAAAGGAAGGCATAACATATAGCATATCTTTAAGAAAACATGAAAAATCTTCAAATTCCGAAAGGGGACTGGGTATACTTTCTTTAGGACTATATAGCACTACTGTCATTAGAAGGCCTAGGAACAGTCTAGGAACAGTCTAAATAAAGAGCCCAAAGTAAACCATATTTTTGGCAGTAAGAAGACTTTACTAGCACAAGAGTATTATAGTTTAGGTTAGTCTACCCCCACAGAGAAGATGAGGGCATCAATCAGATTCTTACAGCTTAAATAAAAGAAGCCAGCCTCAAAAGGTTTTTTTTAATATATATAAATATAATTCCTTATATGATATTCTCAGAAAGAAATTATAGGGAAAAGAAGAGATCAATAATAAGGAAATGTTAGGTCTGACATAAGGGGAACATTTAGGAAATTTTTGGAGTGATGAAAATTGTTAAATACTCTGTTGGTGATAGTCAATGTATGCAAACATTAAAATTCTTATAACTGTACACCAAAAATGTTTATTCCACTATATGTAAATTTAAATGTCTTAAAAAGTATAAGTTATCATAGCTTGATAACACTAATCTATTTTCATGCGTACAAGAAGGCTTCTAGTGATTCTGATGCCAGTGAGTGCCGGAACTCCATTCTGGGAAATATTACGCATAGCTATTAAAGTTGATCTAAGTTTCCACGTTCTGATTCTACATTCTCCAAATATTTATATGATGGAAAAGGGATGGGAAGTTCAATTTTGGAAAATGGGAATTCTTAGGTACCTATGAGACATTCAAGTGGGGGATACTCAACAGTTAGTTGTATACAGGGATCTGAAGCTTAAGAACTGGGCTGGGAAAATAGTCATTGGCATAGGGATGATGGGAGTCATGGAAGTAGATTAGATGCCTTGGGAAATGGACACAGCAAGAGGAGCAAAGACCTTTGGTGAATAATGATGTTTAAAGGCTCCATAGGGAGAGTTGCTCATAATGGTATGTAGAGAAGGGGTAGGACCTACCAGATGGTAGGACAGTTTGTTGTCACAGAACTCAGGGAAGACAGAAGTCCAGTTCTATGGTACAGTGATCACTTTAAAAAAACAACAAACAAACAAACAAAAAAACCCAGACTATTAGAAATGAAGACATGAGGAACTGAAGACAGTGAGTGCAGAAAAATATCCACGGGATTCCTCTAAGTATTAAGAATATGAGTCTAGAATGAAACTCTGGGATTTGAACTGAGGTTCTGTCACTTATTAGTTGTGTAACCTGGGGTTGTTATGCCTCTTTTAGCTCTGTTTCTTCATCTATACAATTGCATCAGTAGTATTTATTCCATGAAGTTGTAAGGTCAAAATCTCTAAGATCCGTGAGAAGACCAAGAGTGAAGCTTAAATGAATTAACGATGTAAAGCTCTGACAACAAGAAGTGGGAGAAAGTAAGCATTATGTGTTAGATGATGATGATAAGAATATTATCAGGTTGGGCGCGGTGGCTCAAGCCTGTAATCCCAGCACTTTGGGAGGCCGAGGCGGGTGGATCACGAGGTCAAGAGATCGAGACCATCCTGGCCAACATGGTGAAACCTCGTCTCTACCAAAAATACAAAAATTAGCTGGGCGTAGTGGCGTGCGCCTGTAGTCCCAGCTACTCGGCAGGCTGAGGCAGGAGAATTGCTTGAACCCGGGAGGCGGAGGTTGCAGTGAGCCGACATTGTGCCACTGCACTCCAGCCTAGCGCCTGGTGACAGAGTGAGACTCTGTCTCAAAAAAAAAAAAAAAGAATATTATCACCACCACTACCATCATCATCCTTTTTAAGAAGTTTTAGGCTGGGCATGGTGGCTCACGCCTGTAATTCCAGCACTTTGGGAGGCCAACGCGGGCAGATCACCTGAGGTTGGGAGTTCAAGACCAGCCTGACCAATACGACGAAACCCTGTCTCTACTAAAAATACAAAATTAGCTGTGTGTGGTGGCGCATGCCTGTAATCCCAGCTACTTGGGAGGCTGAGGCAGGAGAATAGCTTGAACCCAGAGATGGAGGTTGCGGTGAGCCAAGACTGCACCACTGCACTCCAGCTTGGGAAACAAGAGGGAAACTCTCTCTCTCAAAAAAATATAAATAAATAAATAATAAAAAATAAATAAAAAAGAAGCTTGATTGTGAAGGGGAAGATTCACAGGGCAATATCAGGAGGGAATGTGGGGTGGAAAAAAGATTTTATTTTGCCCCCCTAAAGAGACCTAAGCCTGATGAAATACTCACAAGAAGAAAGCAGAAAAGAAGAAGAGGTTTAAAGAAGTGAAGAAGAATTGAAACCCTCCCATTTAAAGGACTACCTTTAGACAAAAGCAAGGATACTACTACTTTTTTTTTTGTTTGTTTGAGATGGAGTCTCGCTCTACAGCCAGGCAGGGGTGCATGGTGTGATCTTGGCTCACTGCAACCTCCAATTCCCGGGCTCAAGTGATTCTCCTGCCTCAGCCTCCCAAGTAGCTGGGATTACAGGTGTATTCCACCACACCCACCTAATCTTTGTACTTTTAGTAGAGATGAGGTTTCACCATGTTGGCCAGAATGGTCTAGATCTCCTGACCTTGTGATCTGCCTGACTCAGCCTCCCAAAGTGCTGGGATCACAGGCGTGAGCCACTGCACCCAGCCAAAGCAAGGGTATTTCATCCAAAGTAACAGCAAAGGAAGCAATGAGGTATAGAAATACAGTGCAATTTCTAGGTAAGGACAACACAGGAAATTGAGTATGTACCTGACAATTACTATTCTCACTAAAAAGCAGAAGGTAAGGTCAGAGTCGTTAAGATCTCCAAGGAAGCCAATAGGAAAGGAAGACAGAAGCTCTGTAGGCCCAAAATAATACTTCACATTTACTGGCACTTAATGCCCAGGAACTCTGCTAAGTACTTAATGACCAGGCTCATTCAATCCCCACAATGCTATATGGTATATGCTACTGTTCTGTTATTATTACTGCCTCACCATTCACAAAAGATAAAGAGGCTATACCAATACCAGCTTGGCAGTAGAGACCCCCACCCAGGTGTCGCTGAAGGAATTAAGAAGCACACACCCAGATAGAAATGCAAAGTGGGACTACTGGAAGCCAACAGTCTTCTGAGCTGAGAGCCTCAGGGGGCTGACAGCCTTCCGGGCTGAGGACCTCCAGCAGATTCTGACCCACGTATTTATTCTCTCTGAACAGGTGATTATTATTAACAAACAGGTGTTCTGTGTTTTCTCACAGACCCAAGATAAAGTAGGCAGCTGGTGCCTGCTTACCACTGATCAAAGACAAACTAGAAAGTATTCTCCACGAGGGAGTCACAGGGGCAGGGTCACATATCCCCTGCTTAAAGAACTGTTTTAACCAGTGTATGATATACATATACTGTTTTGTTACTTTAGAATACCCCAAGTAGTTTTCCACTTGTGGGGGTTGGGGGACGGCCAGGTTTTTCTTGCCACTGTTCTCAACAAATGATGTAATGTATCATACACATTAGGACATGTCCCAATAGGGCTGAAAGAAGGTGCTTAAAGTCACAAAACTAGAAAGTGGTGAAACTGGGATTAGAACCCAAGTCAATTACTTGAATGTTTGAGCTAAATTGTACTGCCATAAGGTCTACTGCCTCTTTCTCTAATATTACCTTCTCTCATTCTTAGAGAAACTTAGAAAATTCCCTTTCCACAGTGTCAAAAAGAAAAACACAGTAAGACATAAGGATACAGAATCACAAACTGATTCAATGCTCTCATTAAACTAAGATGGTTAAAAAAATTTTTTGAATGTCTTTAAAAGGAAATGCACTCTATTTTTAACAGTCCCCTCCAGAGACTTCACACTTCACATTAAGTGCTTGATCCCTGACAGCATTTATAAGATCTGCAATACAACCTTTAATTTAGGAAGTCAATCAAGATAGGAGAAAAAGAAAATAAGTTTCAAATTACTATTTTCCTTTCAGTTGGTATTAAGTGCAAAGCTACCACAATCTCAGAAGTTTGAAAAAATTTGTTTCTAAGTGCAGATACATGAAATGGAAGCATATCATAAACTTCAAGCATACCTTGATATCATTGTCTATTCCACCGGAAATAATCTGATCACTTGTGTCATTGAAGGTCACAGCTAACACCTGGTATGTGTTCTGAAATGTCTGGATGGCTGCTTTCTTCCGGATGTCCCAAAGCTGAAGCAAAGGACAAGAGAGTCTATCAGTAATATCATTTTAAGAAGTAACTGCACAATACAAATATCCCTAAGTACGAGGACTTTGTGGACACATCTATAATTGGGATCCCATTTCACAAACTCCTGGATATCCTAACAACACACATGGTAAGCAGTGTCTTCAATTTTGCCAAGATGTTTGAAGGCAAATAACAACTTCGGTTATATTTTCAGACTCTTTTGTTAAAGTGAATAAACGAGTTAAATCAATATACTCTTAGAATGGAATTCCTTTAAAGTCTTAGTTTATATATTTTTTAGGACAACAAGGGTATCAGACAGTTTCTTCAACTGTAGATACTAACTCATTAGCGGGCTACAATCCACATTTAAAAAAATAGGGTATGTCAGTGAAAATAGTATAATAAACAATGACAAAAGCTTGTCCCTCCACAAAAGCAGCAAATTAACCAGCAAAAATCTGTCAGAATCAACTGTTGGAACTCCAGAAACTAATCAAAAGTTTATAATAATCAGGCAAACCCTTAATGAGGAAAAAGGGAAACAAAAAACCACCTGAGTTCCAGTAAAAGGGCTTTGTAGTGTTTTAACTTATGCTGGCTCTGTCTCCTGCTCAGTAATGGCTTTGAAGATAACCCACATTCCTAGATGGTTTCCTAATACTGAGGAAGCAAAGGGGGCCTATTTCTTATTGTTAAAGAATAAACAATAAAAATTGTTTATTTTTACCTATCTGGTTGCCCTCTGAAGGATGAGCTCAAAGGACTTGCATTGATTTTGCCTAACTTGGAACTTCCCTTGAAAACATTTAAAGGAAAGGACATTATTAGCCTCTGGTGCCTGGGGGCAAGGAAAAACAGTTGGGGAAAAAAATACAACCAGAAACCTGGGGAGGAAGGGCTGAGGAAGAAGACAATTTGGGGAATAAGAGCTTTGAAAAGCACTGACATATTCCTGGCTGGCTATCTATTTATATATCTATCTGGAAACAGTCTCCCTCTGTCGTCCAGGCTGGAGTGCAGTGGTGTGATCTCGGCTCACCGCAACCTCCACCTCACGGGCTCAAGCGATTCTATGTCTCAGCCTCCCAAGCAGCTGGGATTACAGGTGTGTGCCACTATGCCTGGCATATTTTTATATTTTTAGTAGAGACAGGGTTTTGCCATGTTGACCACGCTGGTCTCAAACTCCTGGCCTCAAGTGATCTGTCCACCTCCCCCTCCCAAAGTGCTAAGGTTTCAGGCATGAGCCACCATGCCCAGCCTATCCCTGGCAATCTAGACCACTTGCATGCCCAGAGCTGGGCACATGTTTAGAAAAGACCTGAGAAGGCCCTAAGCTTTCTAGTTGACCTTCAGACTGTGCATAAGCAGGAAGTGAAAGTGCATGACAAGGAGCTGAAGGCAGCCTCCAACATACAAAAAAACCAATATGCAAAGACTGGGAGA
Organism: Aotus nancymaae; assembly: GCF_030222135.1. Taxonomy (NCBI): domain Eukaryota; kingdom Metazoa; phylum Chordata; class Mammalia; order Primates; family Aotidae; genus Aotus; species Aotus nancymaae. The sequence continues at coordinate 27,808,350 of NW_026988467.1, forward strand.
GTTTTTGTTCTTGTTGTTGTAGGTAATTAAGGAAACTTCTGTCACTAGCTGACCACTAAGCAAATGAAAAAAAGAATTCAGTGGTCAAAGGACAAAGAATGCAAACTTTACAAAACTAGTTCAAAAAAGTCATTTAACAGGCCAAGCATGATGGCTTATGCCTGTAATCCCAGCATTTTGGGCGGCCGAGGTGGGTGGATCACTCGAGGTCAGGAGTTCGAGACCAGCCTGGACAACATGGTAAAACCTCATTTCTACTAAAAATACAAAAATTAGCTGGGCATGGTGATGTGCACCTGTAACCCCAGCTACTCAAGAAGCTCAGGGACAAGAATCACTTGAACCCCCGTGGGTGGAGGTTGCAGTGAGCCGAGATCACACCACTGCACTCCAACCTGAGCTACAGAGTGAGACTTCGTCTCAAAAACAATCAACCAACCAACCAACCAACCAACCAACCAACCCTCCCCGCCCCCCTGCCCCGACCCAACCCACAAAAAGTCACTAAACAAACAAACAACTACAACAAGCAGCTCTGGGGAATACCTAATTTCCAGAGTTGCCACACTATATTTAAATGCCTAGTTTTCAACAAAATATTATAAGGCATGCAAAGAAGCAAGTAACTATGGTCCATATATAAGGAAAAAATAGTCTTCTCAACAAATTGTGTTGAGAAAACTGGCTACCACATTACCAAAGAATGAAGGTAAGCCCCTGCCTCACATGATATGCAAAAATTCAACATGGATCAAGGACCTAAATGTAAGACCTAAAACTATAAAATTATTAGAAGGCTGGGTGCAGTGGCTTATGCCTGTAATCCCAGTACTTTGGGAGGCCAAGGAAGAAGGATGGCTTTAGCCCAGGAGTTAGCAACCAGCCTGAGCAACATGGTGATTCCTCATCTCTACAAAATAAAAACAAAAAGTTGGGTGTGGTGGTAAATGCTTGTAGTCCCAGCTACTTGGGAGGGCTGAGATGGGAGAATCGCTTGAGCCAGGGGGGTTGAGGCGGCAGTGAGCTTGATTGTGGCTCTGTATTCCAGCCTGGATGAGAGTGAGACCTTGTCTTAAAAAAAAATAATAATAATAATAATTCTTAGAAAAAAACACAGTCGTCTTTAACTAGACTTTGTAAGATCTACTATCAAGAATAAGTAACTCTTGGCTAGGTGTGGTGGCTCATACCTATAATCCCAGCACTTTGGGAGGCTGAGGATCACTTGAGCCCAGGAGTTTTGAGGGTGCAGTGAACTATGATCACAGAATTGCACTCCAGCCTGGGTGAAGGAGCGAGAACTTGTCTCTAAAAAGGTAATAATATTAAAAAAAGAAAAAATAAATAAAGAACTGTTACTAATTCAACAACAAAAATATGAACAGTCCAATTAATAAACAGGCAAAGAACCTAAATAATTTCTCCTAAGATATAAAAATGGCCAACAAGTACATGAAAAGATGCTCAACACCGTAAGTCATTAGGGAAATGAAAATCAAAACCACAATTAGATGCATGCCGACTAGAATGGCTTTAAAAAAAAAAAAAAAAAAAAAACAAGACAGGTGAGGTGGCTCACACCTGTAATCTCAGCACTTTGGGAGGCCGAGATGGAGGGATCACCTGAGGTCGGGAGTTCAAGACTAGCCTGACCAACGTGGAGAACCCCTGTCTCTAGTAAAAAATACAAAATTAGCTGGGCCTGGTGGTGGATGCCTGTAATCCCAGCTACTCAGGAGGCTGAGACAGGAGAACAGCTTGAACCCAGGAGGTGGCGGTTGCGGTGAACCAAGATAGCACCACTGCACTCCAGTCTGGGCAACATAAGTGAAACTCTGTCTCAAAAAAAAAAACAAAAAGAAGTAGTGAGGATGTAGAGAAACTGGAATTCTCATAAATTGTGGATGAGAATATAAAATAGTGCAACTGTTATGGAAAAGTCTGCTTGTTCTTCAAAAAGTAAAACAAAATTACATGACCCAGCAATCCTACTCCTAGGTATATAAACAAGATAAATGAAGGAATCTAGTATTTTTTCTTCTTTCCAAGATGTAGTCTTGCTCTGTCACCTGGGCTGGAGTGCAGTGGCGCAATTTAGGCTCACTGCAACCTCCACCTCCCAGGTTCAAGCGATTCTCCTGCCTCAGCCTCCTGAGTAGCTGGGACAGATGCCCACCATCATGCCTGGCTAATTTTTGTATTTTTAGTAGAGACGGGGGTTTCACCATGTTGGCCAGGCTGGTCTGAAACTCCTGACTTTGTGATCTGCCTGCCTCGGCCTCCCAAAGTGCTAGGATTACAGGCACAAGCCACCGCGCCCAGCCAGGAATCTAGTATTTTTTTTTTTTTGAGACAGAGTCTGGCTTTGTCACCCAGGCTGGAGTCCAGTGGTGCCAATACAGCTCGCTGCAACCTCTGCCTCCTGGGTTCAAGTGATTCTCCTGCCTCAGCCACCTGAGTAGCTGGGACTACAGGTGCATGCCACCAAGCCCGGCTAAGTTTTGTATTTTTAGTAGAGATTGGGTTTCACTATGTTGGCCAGGCTGGTCTTGAACTCCTGACCTCAGCCTCCCAAAGTGCTGGGATTACAGGCGTGAGCCACTGTGTCCGGCTGGAAATTAGTATCAATATACATTACAACATGGATGGACCTGGGAAATATTATGCTATGTGAAAGAAGCTGGACACAAAAGGCCATATATTATAAGACACTATTTATATTTCATAGCAGTTTCCAGGGACTGGAATGTAGGAGGGAAAGGGGAGTGACTGCTTAATGGGTTTAGGGTTTCTTTCAGGGTGATTAAAACATTCTGGCATTGGATCATGGCAATAGTTGCAGGCACTGTGAGTGTACTAAAAGCCACCGAATTGTACATTTAAAAAAAAATGTGTCATCAAAAAAAGTGCTATCAAAATTTGACCTTAATTAAATTATAGAAAAGAAGATATTAGAGAATGTCACATAGAAAGGGTTGGTTCATAACTAGATATAGATGTATGGAGGATGTATACTGGGTCACAGTATAAAATGTATTCCTTAATGTGGGTTGTGATTTAAATAATTTAAAAGCTATTGTGCTTAGACTATTTAGTTTAACCCCAACTTTTACAGATCAGAAAACTAATGTTCAAAAAGAAAATGGACTTGATGAACACCAGCAAAATGAGGACCACAATTTAATATTGTCTGATTCTATTACCAATGTTGTAGTAACTTAAAGGTATTAAAATGTGTGCTTTTTTTTTTTACAATTACTAAAATAATATATCCTTGTTTAAAAAAATTAACATTCTTTTTTATTGGCTGCTTGATGCATTAATAAAGGAAAGGAGAGGAACATTAGGTATAACAACTTTATTTATTAACTCCATATCCATACTCAACTGTAGCTAGGCAATTTGGTTGTACTTAAAAACAAAAACAGGACATGAGTGGTGGCATGCACCTGTAATCCCAGCTATTTGGGAGGCTGAGGCAGGAGTACTGTTTGAGGCAAGAGTTTGAGACCAGTCTGAGCAACACAGCAAGATCCCATCTCTCTTTTTTTTCTTTTTTTTTGAGACAGAGTCTCACTTCAGGCTGGAGTGCAGTGGCAGAATCTCAGCTCACTGCAACCTCCACCTCCTGGTTCCAGCAATTCTCCTGCCTCAGCTTCCCAGGTAGCTAGGATTTACAGGCTCACGTAACCACAGCCAGCTTATTTTTGTATTTTAAGTAGAGACAGGGTTTCACCACGTTGGCCAGGCTGGTCTCAAACTCCTGATCTCAGGAGATCGCTTCTGTCTCCTAAAGTGCTGGGATTACAGGCGTGAGCCACTGTGCCTGGCCAAGACCCCATCTCTTAAACAAACAAACAAAAAAACCTCTTATAGCTCTACATTTTTAAAGTGTGGATGACAGAGAGAGGGCTCAGAGATGCTTCAATAAATTAATGACACACTTGAGAAGATGAACCACAAATAAATGTTTTAAGGGTATGGGTCGGCCGGGCGTGGTGGCTCATGCCTGTAATCCAAGCACTTTGGAGGCCAAGGCGGGCGGATCACCTGAGGTCAGGAGTTCAAGACCAGCCTGATCAACATGGTGAAACCCCGTCTTAAAAAATAAATAAATAAATAAATAAATAAGAGTATGGGTCATTTCATTCAGAAGAAAAACTTTGGGGTAACTGTTCCAAGTTTTAGAGGGCTAGCATTACAAACAATCAGCCATAGAACCTTAGTAAAGGTCACAGGCTTAAATTCAATCCTGTAGTCGACAAGAAGAGTCTGAGTAGGATCTGTGCCAAGATGCCTCTTCCTCCCAATTCTCAAGGTTTAGGATGAAATGTAGTTTCTTCTTTGTTCATGTAAATATGATCCAAAAAGAATGCTTCACTCCTCTCCTACATGCCCAACATCTCTCCCTTCACCACCTCCTGTGGTTACCGAATCAAGTCCAAACTTCTTAACTTGGAATTCAAGGTCTTAACAATTTGGATCCCATATATTTTATAAACTGTACTATCATCTTTGCCTCAATAGATACTTTACTCAGGTCAAATCTATCTTTGTTTTTCTCCTAAAAGTTACGGTAGTCAAAGTTTGTTTAAAATAACTTAGAATTTTAGTTCCAGATAACTATCACTTTTAATAATTATCTTACTTTGAAACAATCATAAGTTTATAGAAGACTTGGAAGTAAAAAAGAACACTTTTTTTGGTCTAAATCATTTGAGTGTAAGTTGCTTACCTAATGCCTTATCACTCCTTTTTTTTGTTTTGTTTTTTGAGACAGAGTCTTGCTTTGTTGCCCAGTCTAGAGTGCAGTAGCATGATCTCCACTCACTGCAACCTCTACCTCCTGGGTTCAAGCAATTCTCCTGCCTCAGCCTCCTGAGTAGCTGGGATTACAGGCACCTGCCACCATGCCTGGCTAACATTTTTGTATTTTTAGTAGAGACAGGGTTTCTCCATGTTGGCCAGACTGGTTTTGAACTCCTGACCTCAAGTGATCTGCAAACTTCAGCCTCCCAAAGTGCTAGGATTACAGGAATGAGCCACTGAGCCCAGTCCCTTATCACTCCTAAATAGTGTTTGTCTACAAAGATGTTCTCCTACATCATCTCAACATAACCATTAAAATCAAGAAATACAGATACATTATCACCATTTTATCCTCAAATCCCACTCAAGTTTTACCACCTATCCCAAAAGTCTTTTATTGCACAAAGATTTGGTCTGGAATCATATGTTAAATTTAGACTCCAGCCTGGAAGACTCTCTCAAAGTTTTCTTGAGTTTTATGAACTCAACACTTCTGAAAGTTACAGGATAGTTATGGTCCTCAATTTAGGTTTGTCTTATGTTTCCTCATGATTAGATTTAAGTTATACATCTTTGGTAGGAATATCACAGAAATGATGCTGCATCTTTGTTGTATCCTAGCAAATGGCTCATGATTTTGACTCATCCCATTACTACCTATGGTTGATTTAATAATTTAGTTAGGATGTTCTTTTGACAAGTTTTCTTGCACAAGATGTTCCAGGCTTATCTTGTACTTTCGCTGCCCCCGGCCTGAAATAGGAACCCTGGTTCCTTTTAGTGGAAAACAGTATTTAAAGGCCAAGACCCGTGAAGTAAGGGGTGCTCATTGCTAATGGGGTCTTGTTGCTCCTAAACATTTTCAAGTGGATGGTCAGGCAATACATGTACATTTAGGTACACCCACACCTATATACTCACACATTTATGTCTTTTTTCTATACCTATCTGTCTCTATACTTAATGTCATGAGTTTACACTTATACCTCACACAAGATACATTTAAGTTTTCTCCTCTTTTGTACTGGTAACTCCTTTCTCGGAGAGAGAAATCAGCCTTCCATTAAACTCAATATATTCACTTATTTGATTACGCTTCCTGCATGCAACCAGTTTCCCATATTCTCTTCCATCCTTCCCCTGCATAGCTGTCCTCCTTTCCCTATTTGAATTGTTGATTCCTATTCTTGGATGAACTTATCTGGGACTCCTCCTTACCCAACTTGGATCATTCCTCTCTGTGAACACTCTCATCACTCTGCTATGGCTCCTTTCCAGTCTGCACTTCTCCAGGCATGCTGTCATCATCTTGCTCAGTCTCAGACTCCCTACACCAAATTGCTTCTACCCTGTGTGGATGCCCTCAGTTCAGGCTTTGACATCCATACTCTCCCCGTATTGCTTCATGAATAGATGACCCTTTCACTCAACTAGGGCACTGACTCTCCATGTTGGGCTGCCCCTCCCTCACCCTCAAATTCCCCACACTGGTTACCTACCCTGTGTTGTACAGATGCCTTCCTTACCCTCTGACTACTCCCTACAATGTACTGCCCTGCCCTGTGTGGATGCTCTCATTACCACACTTGGGCTCTGACACCCCACCCTGGGCCACCTTGGCCCACTTCCAACTACAGCACCTTCCCTACTTTGGCCTATATAACTGGCTTTAGGACTGAAATACTCATGAAAGGGAAAATTTTTTATATATATGAGTACACACACACACATACACACAGTATTTCACTTTATTATAAGAATGCCCTTGATAAAAAGTTGAAAATGATCTGTATGAATAATGCCCAGAACACTACTTCTAAACTAAAAATGCAAGTGCTGTTGGGAACCTCTGCTTTCTGTTAAGAACTGAAACATAAAAAACAACATGACTTTTCTCCTTTTAAACTGAAGTTATTCAATTCCTGTACCTGCAACCTAGTAACAAAAAAACAGTAACACAAAGCATTCCAACTTCCCAAGTAACTGAAAAGTACATTGCAAAAAGTTGTTTAATGATGCCTTAAATATAAATATACTGAAATTAAAAATAGGAGCTGGTTAAAAAGCAGTCATCTTTAGGTGATTTGACATATTGCTCATTAAAAAAAATATTAACTTGAGTAATCAGGTAAAAATAACTATTCCAAATCATGTTTAATTCAGGCAGAAGAGAAGCAAAAAAACCAAAAGAAGGAAGACTACTTTTTCTACTACTTAAATAGTTCCTAGATGTTTATTATAGCAGGCCCTCAAGTTAACAAAATTCACTAGGAGCATTTCCACCTCTTATCTTCTGAAATGCCAATTAGCAAATCAGCTACTTACTGTTAAGACTCTCAAACTACAGTAACATCTAGGTCAGAGCTCTGATTTAGAAACCAGTCTTATACCACAGACTCTCCACCCATCCAAGCATCAAGGGGCCCCAAGTTTTTAGCCACAGGAAAACCACTTAGTAGAAAAACATCTCGGCCAAGTGTGATGGCTCACGCTTGTAATCCCAGCACTTTGGGAGGCCGAGATGGATTGATCACCTGAGGTCAGGAGTTTGAGATCAGTGTGGCCAACATGGTGAAACTCTGTCTCTAACAAACATATAAAAAGTATCCAGGTGTGGTGATGGGAACCTGTAATCCCAGCTACTCAACAGGCTAATGCTGGGGAATCACTTGCATCCAGGAGGGAGAGGCTGCAGTGAGCAGAGATCATGCCACTGCACTCCAGCCTGGGCGACAGAGTGAGACCCTGTCTTAAAGAAAAAAAAAAAAAGCAAATTCATTTAAAAAGCAGTAAGTGGAGAGATCCAAGATGGCTGATGATTAGCAGCTCGGGCACGTACCTCCCAGTGAAAGCGCAAAGAACGAGAGGACGCCACACTTTCAGACGAATATTAGTTGCTCACGGACCAGGAGATTCCCAGTGGAGGAGCTCCACGGGTCGCCAGGGCGACTCTTGTGGCCGGCGTGGCGGTTTTGCTGGTGCCTTAGCACGCCAGTTCTTGGTGCAGAGTCCGGAGATTCCCGGGCAGAAAAGCACCATCAATCTTAACACCGCTGTTTTGGCTGGCTCAGTGGATTGCTCAGATTTCGGCGCAGGGAATCAACAAGTTGGATGTCAGAGACCCAGTTAGAAAGTCGGTAATTATAAAAACGACAGACGGACAAATATATAATGAAGGGAAGAAACCAGCGTAAAAAGGTAGAGAATACTCAAAATCAGAATGCCTCTCCCTCTAAAGGGGATTGCAATTCCTCATCAGTAACGGAACAAGGCTTAATAGATTACACGTGTGTTCCAATAACAGAAGCAGGTTTCAAAACGTGGGTGATAAGAAACTTCTGTGAATTAAAAGAACTTGTTCTAACCCAATGCAAAGAAACTAAGAACCTTGAAAAAAAGGTTTGACGAAATGTTAACGAGAATGGACAATTTAGAGAAGAATATAAGTGAATTGATGGAGCTGAAAAACACAACACGAGAACTTCGCGAAGCATGCACAAGTTTAAACAGTCGTATTGATCAAGCAGAAGGAAGGATATCAGAAGTCGAGGACCAGCTCAGTGAAATGAAACGAGAAGACAAGAATGCAGAAAAAAGGATGAAAAGGAATGAGCAAAGTCTCCAGGAAATATGGGACTATGTGAAAAGACCTAATTTACGTTTGATAGGTGTACCTGAATGTGATGAAGAGAATGAATCCAAGTTGGAAAATACTCTTCAGGATATCATTCAGGAAAATTTTCCCAACCTGGCAAGGCAGGGTAATATTCAACTCCAGGTAATACAGAGAACACCACAAAGATATTCTTCAAGAAGACCAACCCCAAGGCACATAATTGCCAGATTTATTAGGGTTGAAATGAAGGAGAAAATACTAAGGACAGCCAGAGAGAAAGGTCAGGTTACCCATAAAGGGAAACCTATCAGACTTACAGCAGATCTCTCAGCAGAAACCCTACAAGCCAGAAAAGAGTGGGGACCAATATTTAACATCCTTAAAGAAAAGAACTTTCAACCCAGAATTTCCTATCCAGTCAAACTAAGCTTTATGAGCGAAGGAAAAATTAAATCTTTTGCGAACAAACAAGTACTTAGAGAATTCACCACCACCAGGCCTGCTTTACAAGAGCTTCTGAAAGAAGCACTATACATATAAAGGAACAACCAATATCAGCCTTTCCAAAAATATATCAAAAAGCAAAGAACTTTAACACAATAAAAAATTTACATCAACTAATGGGCAAAACAGCCAGCTAGCATCAAACGCCGGTATTAAACTTATATATATTTTATTTGGATAAAAAGCCAAAACCCATCGGTATGCTGCATCCGGGCCCATCTTACATGAAACAATACACAAAGACTCAGAGAGAAGGAGGAAGATTTACCAATCAAACAGAGAGTAAAAATAAACTAATAAACAAAAAGCAGGAGATGCAATTCTCGCCTCTGATAAAGTAGACTTTAAAGCAACAAAGATCAAAAGAGGCGAGGAATGACATTACATAATGGCAAAAGGATCAATGCAACAAGAAGAGCTAACGATTCTATAGATCAACGAGATAGAAAATTAACAAGGATATTCAGAACTTGAACTCAGACCCGGAACAAGTAAACTTAATAAACATTTATAGAACTCTCCACTTCAAATACACAAAACATACATTACCACCTCACACCTATTCCAAAGGTGACTATATAATTGGAAGTAAATCACTCCTCGGTAATCGCATAGCATTTTATAGGTTTAAATTAAATATTGGTTGGCTGTTTGTTTGTTATCTTCTTCCCTTATTCCTTCCTGACTACATCATTAAGTATAATTATCAGTATAAAAGAGGTTTTCAATACCCATTACTAAACTGCATTCTAGCCTGGGCAAGAAAGCAATACTCCCATTCTCTCTCCCTCTTTCTTTTCCTTCTCCCTCCTCCCCATTCTCTCTCTCTCTTTCTCTTCCTTTTTCCTTCTTCCTATTCTCTCTCTCTTTCTCTTTAAAAAAATAAAATAAAAAATAAAAATAAATAAAAAGCAGTAAGTATGGCGGTGTAGTTTTCCAGATGTATTCTTTTGAAGTCCCTCCCTGTTTAATAATTAAAATATAAACCAGAGTCCAAAATTCATGTCAAAGAAAGAATCAAATGTGGTACTATGACGCACTGTGTCCATGTGTGCCTCTGAGTTATTTCTAGGCCTCAGTTTCCTTATTTGTAAAATGAGGATGCTCAATGAGATCAGTGGCTCCCAGAATGTCAGACTGGCTACAATGAATCACTTGAGGGACACATTGAATAAGTCCTGATTCCCATTTCAGATCCACTGAACCAAATTCTTGGGGTATTTGTAACAGGTTCTTCAGATTATGATATAAAGATAGGCTGGAAACAATGTGACTAAATGATGTTTAAGTTCCCATCTTGTGCTATACTAAAACCATTCACTTAACTTTTTATATATTGTCTGTAATCTCACAACAGCCTTTTTTTTTTCTGCCTCACTGTTGGTAGAGATACTCTACCTTGAAAGACATGCATGTTACTGTCACTGTTCTAAAGATTAAAAAACAGGCTCAGAAAAGGAACTGCCCAACCTCACACAATTAACAGCTGAGCCAAGAATCAAATCCATATGGTCCACTTTATTCCAAGTAACAATTTATTCTATGGTTCTATTATTGTTCTGCAGGGTAATTAAAACACGTATTAAAGGTTTTATTTTAAATGGGGGAAAAATTTCAAGTGTCTGTTATTGGAAATGACTGCTAAAATTAAGTTGTGCAGAGGAAGGTAGAGTACAAGTGGAGAGGCAAGATAAGGTTCACTGTACCTCACCTCAGAAACTGCAACACAGACGGACAATACCCACCTTAACTGTGCCATCGTCACTGCCAGTGCAGACAAGTTGAGGGCCTCTCCTGGCTGGATAACAGGAATTCACAAAGGAAGTATGTCCCTTTAGCCTTTTAACCCTCTCACCTGTTTCACTATCCCACACAGCCACAGTTTTATCTGTGGATGCTGAGAAGAGCATACTAGAAAGTAAGAGGAAGAACAAAAAAGAAATAAGTGAAGACAAATAGTAACTATCTTTTGTACTTGCCAAAAGATGCCAAACTCTTCAAGATCACTGACCCGTTGGGCTTTGTGAGTTTGTCCCATGATGCTGGAATGCCTCACCCCACCAAAATCCTATTTGTGCTCTAGGCCCAGATATAAGATCTACTCCTATGAAGTTTTAAAACTTCCCCTTCTTTGAGTCCCCATGACATACATCTAATATAGCAGTTTGTTCTTTTCTCTTTTGTGATAGGTTTTGTTCTATCTTTTTCTCTTTTGTGATAGGTAACGTTTTACAAATAAGACACCCTCTCACTTGGAAATGTTTAATCACTCCCTGGTGCTGCAGAGGTAAGACAGACTATGCCAACTCTGGACTTAACAACTGAGTAACTCCAATCCTTTCTCTCTACCAAACTTTTTCTTTTGTCTCTGAGGACAATTTCTTTCTTACAGTTTTTTTTGAGATGAGATCTTGCTTTGTCGCCCAGGCTGGAATCATGGCTCACTGAAGCCTCGACCTCCTGGGCTCAAGTGATCCTCCCACCTCAGGCTGTGGTCCCTCTTGAGTAGCTGGGACCACAGGAACTGTGCCACCATCCCCAGCTACTTTTTAAAATCATTTGTAGAGGCAAGGTCTCACTATGTTGTCCAGGCTAGTCTTCAACTTCTGGGATCAAGCAATCTTCCTGTCTCAGCCTCCCAAAGTGCTAGGGTTACAGGCATGAGCAACCGCACCCAGCCTCTGAGGATGATTTCTAAGTAATAATTGATCTTATAATGCTTTCTTTTTTCATTTTTTTGAGATGGAGTCTCACTGTGTTGCCCAGGGTGGTTTTGAACTCTTGGGCTCCAGGAATCCTCCTGCTTCAGCCTCCCAAATAGCTGGGATTATAAATGCATGCCACTGTGTCGAGCTTTCTAATGCTTTCTTTATTTAAAATGTATACAATGTGATGTGCCAATTGATGGCGCACCCTAAGATTTTCGAGGTCAGAAATGTAAAACAAGTTGGGCGTGGTGGCTCACGCCTGTAATCCTAGCACTTCGGGAGGCTGAGGCAGGCAGATCACCTGAGGTCAGGAGTTCGAGACCAGCCTCACCAACATGGAGAAACCCCATCTCTACTAAAAATACAAATTAGCCAGGCGTGGTGGCATGTGCCTGTAATCAGCTATGTGGGAGGCTGAGGTAGGAGAATTGCTTGAACCTCACCTGCGGTGAGCTGAGATTGTGCCATTGTATTCCGGCCTGGGCAACAGGAGTGAATCACATCTCAAAAAAAAAAAAAAAAAAAAGTAAAACAATGAATGTTTACCAGAATATCTAACAATGGAATTAATTTTAGATAGCCTGATTTCTATGTTATCTATAATATATTCCAAAATAATATAGTCATTAAAATGTTTATGACATCAGAGGTTGGCTGAGCAATGTTAAAGACAAAAAGGCAGAAATAAGACTGTACACACAGTTCTAACAAACACGTAAAAACTAAACAGTTCTGAGTAGAAAAAAGGCATTAGAAAAAAGTATAAAATTAACAGTGATTATCTTTGGAGTGACAGAAACATGGACTATTTTTTCATCTTTCTGCTTTTTTGGGTTACTCAAAAGAAATGATTTTTATATTAAAAATAATTTCAGGCCACACTTGGTGGTTAATGCCTGTAATCACAGCATTATTGGGAGGCTGAGGCAAGTGGACTGCCTGAGCTCAGGAGCAATATAGCGAGACCATGTCTCTACAAATGATTTTTAAAAATCAGCTGGGCATGGAGGCGTGTGCTTGCAGTCCCAGCTATTTAGAAGGCTGAGGTGGGAGGACCCCTTGAGTCCAGGAGGTTGAGGCTGCAGTGAGTCATGTTCGTGTCACTACACTCCAGCCTACATATAAAAATCACATTTTATATCTTTAAAAAAAGAGAACGTAAGTTTGTCTGGGTTGTGGAAATGACAGATATGATCTCTTTATATTTGCATACACAGACAATAAACACCTCACTTGGGGTGACAGTGATGAACTGAATAATAAAAGCAGCTACCCAAAATCAGTAGATTTTGATAGCAAGGTCTCCTGAGAGAGGATAAAGGTGAAAAGACACGAAGAAGAATCAGTATTAGAAGCAGCTGTCATCCATTATGCCGAATACTCACCTGCCATCTGTGTTGTAATGCAGTTCCATCACTGCTCCACTGTGTCCCTTCAGTGTGGCATAGTTATCACAGTCACCATAGACATTCCACAACACTGTAGGGAGACAGGAGTTCTGTGAGTATTACTAGGCAAAGGGTACTTAAGAATTTATCAGAGCAACAGTTGTCAGGCCCAGCGGAGTGGCTCCTGCCTGTAATCCCAGCACTTTGTGAGGCCGAGATGGGTGGACCACTTGAGGTCAGGAGCTTGAGATCAGGGTGACATGGCGAAACCCCATCTCTACTGAAAATACAAAAATTAGCTTAGCCGGGCATGGCGGCAGGCACCTGTAACCCCAGCTACTCGGGAAGCTGAGGCAGAAGAATTGCTTGAACCTGGGAGACAGAGGTTGCGGTGAGCCGGAGATAGTGCCACTGCATTCCAGTCTGGGTGACAGAGTGAGACTCTGTCTCAAAAAAAAAAAAAATTTGCAAATTATACTCTTTGGAACACTACTGGTTTCAACAGTGGACCAATTTTCTTGACACTAAAAAATAATGGTGACCGGGTGCGGTGGCTCACGCCTTTAATCCCAGCACTTTGGGAGGCCGAGGCGGGTGGATCAAGAGGTCAAGAGATTGAGACCATCCTGGTCAACATGGTGAAACCCCGTCTCTACTAAAAATGCAAAAATTAGCTGGGCATGGTGGCGCACGCCTGTAGTCCCAGCTACTCGGGAGGCTGAAGCAGGAGAATTGCCTGAACCCAGGAGGCGGAGGCTGCGGTGAGCCGAGATCGCGCCATTGCACTCCAGCCTGGGTAACAAGAACGAAACTCCATCTCCAAAAAAATTTTAAAAAGGCAATATTTTTATAAGGTAAAAAAACCCTAACAGATGTAATTTTTTAAAACCTTATTTTTTTTTCTCCTGTAACTTTAAAAAAGCATCCAACTTTTTTTTTTTTTTTTGAGACAAGAGTTTCACTTTGTTGCCTAGGCTGGAGTACAGTCGCATGGTCTCTGCTAACTGCAACCTCTGCCTCCTGGGTTCAAGCAATTCTCATGCCTTAGCCTCCTGTGTAGCTGAGATACAGGCGCTGCCACCACATCCGGCTGATTTTTTTTTTTTTTTTGTATTTAGTAGAGATAGGGTTTCACCATGTTGCCCAGGCTGGTCTCGAACTCCTGAGCTCAGGCAATCTGCTGATCTCAACCTCCCAAAGTGTTAGGATTATAGGCATGAGCCACCACACCTGGCCAGCACCCAACCTTTAAAGCCAGCTCTGAGTCTGAAAGCAGACTGCCAAATGACAGCACTTATGGAAAACCTAAGAAGGCCACAATTAAAGTTCACATGGTAATGACTTTATATTACATTTATTAATTCTATATGTACTAAGTACCTACATGTCAGGCGCTAGGGTAAATGAGTAGACACAGCTGCTATCCTGAGGGAGCTTGGTCTAGCAAAGAGTCAAGTTTGATAAGTGTTATTAAGGATCACCCACAGACATAAGTGGTACCTATAGATGACACTATTTTTCTACTGATAAAACTATGTAGTTTGGGCTGGGCGCAGTGGCATTTTGGGAGGCTGAGGTGGGTGGATCACTGGAGGTCAGAAGCTGGAGACCAGCCTGGTCAACATGGTGAAACCCCATCTCTACTAAAGTACAAAAATTAGCCGGGTGTGGTGGCTGGTACCTGTAATCCCAGCTACTTGGGAGGCTGAGGCACAAGAATCGCTTGAACCCAGGAGGCAGAGATTACATGGCGTCACTGCACTCCAGCCTGGGTGACAGAGTGAGACTCCATCTCAAAAAAAAAAAAAAACCAAACAAAATAACCAACCAAACAACAAAAAAAATTATGTAGTTTTTCTGATAAAATTAAGAATATCAATAATTCATATATGTTTAGCAAAGATCCTATAGCCATCCAGACGTTTGGCCACTAGTAAGCTTAAGGATCACAGAGCCAGAACATCCAAATCAAAATGGGCAGTGAAGACGGGTATCATCCACCTGAGGCAAAGGGTTAACAGAAAACAGCCAAAGAACTCATTTCATCTCATAATCTGGCAAGAGTAGCTAACAGAAGTATATGATATTTTTTCATGCTGGCTTCATTTGCTGGAATGTAAATGAAATAACTTTTTCTACTTACTTCTCAAAAATGGACATTGAGAAATTCTACTTATTTCTCAAAAATGGAAATCTAGTAGCAGATCCTAATGATGTACAGGTAGATTATTTAAGGGAGTTACCACTTTAGGATTTCTACTTTCCTATATGCTAGCTAGGATTCTGGGTGTGAAGAGGACCTTATACCTTTGGGAAAAGAAAAGTTGTTTCTTTCCTCATTACTCCCATTAACCTGTTATGTCTAGATTGCTAAGTGTCTTGGTAAATCAACCGGAGATTTGCCTCTATAAGGAAGATACTCTGAAACCAGAACAACTCACTTTCCAACTAGTAAAATAACTCCTTCTGTATTTACCCCATGGACCGCAAGTTCTACAACCAAGATCATTCAGCATGTTCATGCCCCAGTTTCAGCATATTAGTCATGCAGCCTGTTATGTTGCTAACATAGACTGATACCTTCTGTGGCACCCAGAATTTTTTAAAAATCACTATCTGGCAGAAAAAATTATTCCAGATTTAAAAACTATGTCTCACATATCAGTCGGTCAAATCCTGCAGATGCTAAGGTGGATCCGTTGGGGTGGAACTTGCAGCAGTATACTTCCCCTTCATGTCCAGAGAGCAGCATGATTGGGGCTTGAAGGGAGGAGCACCTTGGAGGTCCCTAAACAAAAGAGAAGCACACGGTAACTACTGCATACAGGCAAAGGAGGCTACAATATTAGGGGTAGGGAGTGGAGGAAAAGACCAGAAAAAGAACGATTAAGTGGATTTCATCTGATTTAGAGAATGGCCCCTTTTCTCACATGAATGCCTCCAATTTGGTACTTTCTGAAACTTTCCATTATCTACCTCTTATAATGACTCTCTTGTTCATTCTCTCGGCTCTTGTTGTACAACCAATTTTTTGCAGGGTACAGGGTCTTACATCGTCACCTAGGCTGGACTGCAGTAGCGAGATCATAGTTTACTGCAGCTTCAAACTCCTGGGCTCAAGTGATCCTCCTGCTTCAGCCTCCTGAGTAGCCAGGACTGCAAGCACGCACTAGCATGCTGTGCTAATTTTTTCAGTTTTTGTGGAGATGAGGTCTTGCTACATTGCCCAGGCTGCTCTCAAACTCCTGGCCCCGCTCCTTGACCTCCCAAAGCACTGAAATTATAGGAATAAGCCACTGTACTTGTCCTGGCTCATTTAATGAAGGATGGAACTGACTTTCCCAAGAATCCTGCATGGCAAGGAGTACTGAGTGAAATAGTTTTATTTTTAATTTTGTTTTCTTTTGTTTTTTGAGACAGTTTCACTCAGTCGCCCAGGCAGGAGGACAGTGGCATGACCTCGGCTCGCTGCAACCTCTGCTTTCCAGGTTCAAGGGATCTGGTGTCTCAGCCTCCAGAGTAGCCCAGATTACTGGCGTGCACAACCATGTCCGGCTAATTTTTGTATTTTAAGTAGAGATGGGGTTTCACCATGTTGGCCAAGCTGGTCTCAAACTCCTGGCCTCAGTGATCCACCTGCCTTGGCTTCCCAAAGTGCTGGGATTATAGGCTTGAGCCACTGTACCCAGCCTATTTTTATTTATTTTTTCATAGCACAGAGATCCCCAGCATGAGTGAAGTAGTTTTGATTATGGTCTTGGATGCTAAGGCGACATTTGGGCAATTCATCTAAATCTGGGCTGATATGCTCACTTGTCAAATGGGAGAAGTATACTACCCAAAATCCCCAAATGTCTTCAGTACTTTCCAGCATATTCATTTATTTATTTCTATTTTATTTTATGAGGAGTCTTGCTTTGTTGCCCAGGCTAGAGTATAATGGCATGATCTCGGCTCACTGCAACTTTCACCTAACAGCTTCAAGCAATTCTCCTGTCTCAGCCTTCCGAGTGGCTAGAATTACAGGTGCCTGCCACTACACCCAGATAATTTTTGTATTTTTAGTAAAGATGGGGTTTCACCATGTTGGTTAGGCTGGTCTAGAACTCCTGACCTCAGGTGATCCGCCTGCCTTGGCCTCCCAAAGCGCTGAGATTACAGTCATGAGTCACCACACCTAGCCATATTCATATTTTTTAAAAATGCTATGTGTAAGCTGGGTGTGATGGCTCACACCTGTAATCCCAGAACTTTGGGAGGCCGAGGCGGGCAGATCACCTGAGGTCAGGAGTTTGAGACCAACCTGAACAACATGGGGAAACCCCGTCTCTACTAAAAATATAAAAGTTAGCTGGGTGGATCACCTGTGGTTAGGAGTTCGAGACCAGCCTGACCAACATGGTGAAACCCCGTCTGTATTAAAAATACATAAAGTAGTCAGGCATGGTGGCGGGGACCTGTAATCCCAGCGACTTGGGAGGTTTAGGCAGGAGAATCGCTTGAACCTGGGAGGGAGAGGTTGCAGTGAGCCAAGATTGTGCCATTCCACTCTAGCCTGAGCAACAAGAGCGAAACTCCATCTCAAATAAAAAAAGCAACAACAACAACAACAACAAAGGTTATGTTCTAGGCACTGGGCAAACAGCAACAAACAAAATAAACAATGGGCCTTGCTGTTCCAGTAGAAAAGGGGAAAAGCAGGAGGGAGGGGGAGAGAAAACAAGCAAAATATGTACTTGGTGTCATGTGCTATAGAGAAAATAAAAGGATGGGCCAGGCGTGGTGGCTCATGCCTGCAATCCTAGCACTTTGGGGGGCTGAGGTGGGTGGATCATGAGGTCAGGAGTTCAAGACCAGCCTGTCCGAGATGGTAAAACCCCGTTTCTACTAAAAATACAAAACATTAGCCAGGTGTAGTGGTGGGCACCTGTAATCCCATCTACTCGGGAAGCTGAGGCAAATAATTGCTTGAACCCAGGAGGTGCAGGTTGTAGTGAGCTGAGATTGTGTTGCTGCACTCCAGCCTGGGTGACAAAGCGAGACTCCATCTCAAAAAAAGCAAAAAAAAAAAAAAAAAAAAAAAGAAAGGAAGGAAGGATGGGCACGTTGGCTCATGCCTGTGATTCCAGCACTTTGGGAGGCTAAGGTGTGTGGATTGGGTGAAATCGTGTCTCTACCAAAAAAAAACAAAAAAAATACAATTAGCCTGGCGTGGTAGTGTGTGTCTGTGGTCCCATCTACTCAGGAGGCTGAGGCAGGAGGATCACTTGAGCCCTGGAGGCGGAGGTTGCACTAAGCCAGTGGGCAACACATGAAGATTCTAAAAAAAATAAAGTATCTCCATAATGTTCAAGTGGGAGGATAAAAAAAAGAGAAAAAAAATAAAATAAAAAAAGAAAGAGAGAAAGAAAGAAAGTAGCAATGTGGGTTTCAGAGTATGGGGTACTGCAATTTACAACAGGGTGGTCAGGAAAACCCTTACTGAAAAAGTTATAGTTGGGTAAATATTCGAAGGAGCTTAGTAGAAGTAGATTGCTCTTCTTCCCATGTAAACATTTGGGAAGAAGAGCAATCCCCGCAGAGGGAGCAGCAAATGCAAAGGACTGAGGCAGAGGCTTGGAAGAGAGTGTAACTGGAGCCAGGTGGGCAATGAGAAATCGGTCAGAGAGGTAAATAGGGCAAATGATTACAAGAATTTTGGTTTTTACTCTAGGTGAAGTAGAAAGCCACCAGGAAGTTTTCTGCAGAGGGTAACGTGATCCGATACTTAGAAGGATTCCTCTGGTTATTGGCTTGGTAACAGGTGCCGATCCAAAGGCAGAAAGCAGACCAGTTAGGACCCTATTACAAAAATGCCAGTTGAGGTAACAATGGCTTAGGCCATGAGGCAGTGATGGAGATGGTAGAAGCAGTAATTCTAGATTTATTTTTAGGACGGTGCCAGCAGGATTTGTTGAGAACATGAGAAAGAGGACACTCATATTTCCTCATTTGAGCCTAAACAAGACAGTGGAAGTGTGATCACGATTTCTATCTTATAAAAAAGGTAGTTAGGAGCATGGTTTCTCCGTTCAAAATCTGTTTCTATCATGTACTTGATAAGTTTGTTTTTCCATCTGCAAAATAGGTTAATAACGTTCCTAACAGGCTGCTACCAAGATTAATGGGTATTTCATATAGGAAACACTTTAGTACAAGAGTCCAAGAATGTTAGCTGCTATTTAGTTGCTAATAATACTAGCGCAGAAAAATAAAGGGAAAAGCAGTCAACCCCAATCATTTCCCCTCTTTCCTCCCTCCCTCATTGATTCATTCTACAAACTTTTCTGAACGTTTGTTCTATGCTAGCCAGATCCATGGGAGTTAGGATGCTCAAACCCGGGCCAGGGTTTTGAGCCCAAGGTTCTAATTCAACTCTAATTCTAAAGCTACCTCACAGGGTAGTCGAGAGGCTGAAAACGAGCGTCAAACAGGGGAACGTGTACGGAGTATCCGCAGGCTATGGGGCGCTTAGTGTTTATGTGCTTTAACTTTAGGGGGAAACTCTCGTTCTGCCCCCGCAACGCGTGAAAGGGTCGGTGCGGGGTCACCAGACACAGCGCTCTGAGGGGAGAGGAAGATGAGCTGAGGGCCAAAGGCCACCTGCTTCTTCACTTACCGCTTGCAGCAAAGCTCCCGGTGTCGCCTGCTGCTGCCCGGCTCCGGGGCCCGACCCCGTCGCTCCCAACAGCAACTCATGTCGCTGCCGCTTGACTGGGACCAGCGGCAACTCCGGGCCCTTACGCTTCTGCTGTTCTATCATGGCGGCAACCGGTCTCTTCAACGCCGCCACTGAACGCGCTGCCGCCCTCAGGCGCCACGCAATTGGTTTCAACTTAGTCCTTCCTCTACAACTTCCAGCTTGAAGAACCAATCGGCTTTCAATATTTCCATTTGCACCGCCCTCCAAATAGTCTCTTGTTATTGGCCCTATCTTTCTGACGTCATGAGAGCGCGATTCCAGGATTGGTGAACGGAGCTGGCGACCTTCCTAGGCGCGCTGAGTGTTGTGGGTGGAAACGCGCTGGCTGACTGGGTTCGGCGTTTAGTTGGACGCCGCGATTTGGGGACCAGGAGCTGACGCCTAGTACGTATGAGGAAGAGTGGGGTAGGTGGCTGCCTGAGTCTGGAGGCGACGCCTCTGTTGTGCAGTCTGAGCCTGCCCTTCTCAGCTGAGGGCTGATGATAGCGAGGGGTGGGAGGCGGGCCCCGAGTCCCCAGCTCTGGTAAGTAGTAGCCTGGGCTCCCTTTCCGGGCAGGAGCGGAGCCTTGGGGTCTCGGCGGCAGGACCCAGCCCCCGCGGCTCCCTTCTTCAGGAGCGCCCATCGTGGCCAGTCCTGTGCCGGGCATTCCCAGGGAGAAGGGCCTCTGTCCAGCCTCCACCGGTGCCCCGTTTGGCCGAAGAGGCTGACTTGTTTCTGCCACTGATTTTGCAGTTTTTGATTAGGGCCTACTCTATGCCCCGCTGAGAGAGACCGTGATGAAGGAAATGTCCAGCTCCTTCTCCAGACACAGTCTTGTTGAGAAATTTGAGACTCATGCCCATGAACGTGGTCATTTCCTCAGTCGTCCAGCTGATATTTATTGTGCAGCGCGTTGGGGATACGTTGTGAACCAGGCACGGTCCCTGCTCTCAAGGCGTTTAAGTCTGGTGGGGAAAACGTTAAACAGTGACCTCACTAATACATGGAAGTGCCTCCTAGTGCTGCATCGATGCTATGAGTGCCTGAAATAAGCAGGAAGGTTTTTCAGAGGAAAAGATGCCTGCGCTGGTAGCTGCAGGAAGAATTGTAATTAATTAGGTGAAAAGGCGAAGGCAGAACCTTCCATAGAGAACTACTTGTTCATTTTCCTCCCGAGCCCTGAGGCACTTGGGAGGAAAATGGCTAAAAGCACAAAGAACCAGTGTGACTGGTACAAAGAGAATGAAGGGGAGTATGGCACAAGATGAAACTATGTGATAGCGGTCAGACCTTGCAGAAATTTGTAGCTTTTATTTTAAAACGGATGAGATACCACTGAGCCGTCTTCCCCCAGTGGGGTGTGGTGGAGGAGGGGGCTTGATCCCTCGGGCTCAGTGGTATGAACAGATTGGGGTTGAGGAAGCCCTAGTGGCTGTATATAGACCACTTAGAATATGCAGTAATCCTGGTTAGAGATGTCAGTGAGGACTGAGACATGGGTGGAACTGCAGAGAACTGGACAGATTCCAGAGGTATATAGGAAGTAAAACGGGTGGGACTTGGTGATGGGTTGATTTTAGGGAGTGAAGAGAGCAATCAAAGGTAACTCCAAGGTTTCTGGCTTATGTAGTTCAATAGATGGTGGTACCATTCACTCACTATCACTGAATCCCTCAAGCTGGATAGGGAACACTAGAAGATGACTAGAGACCAGTTTTATTTTTTTTTATATTTTTTTTAGACATGGTCTTGCTCTGTCGCCCAGGCTGGAGTGCGGTGGTGCGATCTTGGCTCACTGCAACCTCCGCCTCCCAGGTTCAAGCGATTCTCGTGCCTCAGCCTCCCCAGTAGCTGGGATTACAGGCGCCCACCACCATGCCCGTCCAATTTTTGTATTTTTGGTGAAGACGGGGTTTCACTATATGGGCCAGGCTGGTCTGGAACTCCTGGCCTCAAGTGGCCTGCCTCAGCCTCTGAAAGTTCTAGGATTACAGGCCTGAGCCACTGCTCCCAGCTGAGACCAGTTTTCATTGAATGATTGATGGATTGATTGTGTGGGGTCATTCATGACATCCAAGAGGCAGTTTGAAATACAGCTTTGGTGCTCAGAAGAGGGATTTGTGTTGGGAATATAAAGTTGGGGATAATTTGTATATACATGAATTGAGCCATAGGTGTGGGTAAGGTCACCTAAGTCAGAACCTTGACTAGTTCCAACATGTAATGGTGAAGAACAGGTGGATGAACCTACAAGAGTTTGAGAAGGAAGGAGGACTGGAGGAATGTCTTAGAAGCAAAAGAATGATTTGTGATAGAAAATTCTAGAATTTAACATGAGGATTGAAAAATATATTTTGCTTTTTTCATCATGGAGGTTATGGTAACCTTAGCAAGAGTTATTTTGTGGGTGTAATTGGGCCGAAAGCCAGATATGAGGCAAGGATTTGGACAAGAAAATGTAGGCAGTGAACCTATACAGTATTTTTCATAGACGTGATTGTAAAGAGGAGGAGAGGATGTGCTAACTGATGGGGTTAAGGGATTATCCAGGATCCAATTGAGTTTCCAGTTGTGAGAAATTTGAGAATATTGTAGAACATTTGAAAGTCATTGTGGAGTGTAGGAGAATGAGCTTACTAGAAAAATGTAGGATGCAAGGAAAAACAAATCAATTTGTTTTTTCCAGCACATCAGGCGGTTTAGTGAATGCATGGAGAAAACCTGTCTGGGTATGGCAAGGACTTGGCCATTAGAGTCTTCTCTTACTGAAAAATATGGAACACTAAAAACCATTTTTCTAGACTCCCTTACACCTAAGGTGAAAATTGAATTTGGAACTGAGTTAAATGTGGAGAGAAGGAGGGTTCGAGTCATCCAGTTTTGCTGCCAGTCATGGCAGTAAAGATCTCCAGTTGATAGCTTCCTGGTTTGGTGACTTGCTGCAGTGATAGCCATAACTTTTGGATTGTGGCAAAAGTGGTGGTATTTTGTGGGTTAGGTGTTGTTCCTGGAAGTTCTGCCAGAGTCTTTTATTGCAGTACATATGTTTCTGCTTAAGTGGGTAGAGGTACTGCCAGATAGGTAAATATAAAGACAGAGTTAAAGAGAGTTTAGGGTGTTGTTGGAATGATGATCTATGGAATCTAAGCTGGATTGGGAGAAAACTGAAGAAAAAGAGGAGGGCTGATAAATTGGAAGAAAATAGAGGCCAATAAATCAGGGTTCTAATGAGGTCAAAGAACAGTATTCTCTGCTAGAAGATTTCTGTTTATCTTAAAAGGCTTACTCAGTTATCTG
The DNA here is from genome assembly GCF_030222135.1 of Aotus nancymaae. Lineage (NCBI taxonomy): Eukaryota > Metazoa > Chordata > Mammalia > Primates > Aotidae > Aotus > Aotus nancymaae. Next base: position 27,831,394 of record NW_026988467.1, read on the forward strand.
TTTAACTTCCCTGCTTGCTCCAGACCCTCTTTCTCTTCCTAGCTACTACTTTGTTTTGAGACAGGGTCTCACTCTGTTGCCCAAGCTGATTGCAGTGGCATGATTATGGCTCACTGTAGCCTTAACCTCCCAGGCTCCAGTGATCCTCCCAGCTCAGCCTCTCCATTAGGTGTGCCTACAGGTATGTGCCACCATCCCTGGCTAATTGTTGTATTTTTTGAAGAGACAGGGTCTTGCCATGTTGTCCAGGCTGGTCTCAAACTCCTGGCCTCAAGTGATCTTGCTGCCTTGGTCTCCCAAAGTGTTATAATTATAGGCATAAGCCACCATGCCTGGCCCTCAAGTTTCTACTTAACACTTACCACATTGCAGTGTAATTGGTCACCATTATCCCTATCACACTAGGAGGTCTTTGAGAACAGGAACTGTGTTGCACAGGGTGGTTTAGGCCAAGCACAGTGGCTCATGCCTATAATCCCAGCACTTTGGGAGGCCAAGGCAGGTGGATCACTGAGGTCAGGAGTTTGAGACCAGCCTGACCAACATAGTGAAACCCCATCTCTACAAAAATACAAAAACTAGCTGGGCATGGTGGCATGGGCCTGTAATCCCAGCTACTTCGGGAGGCTGAGGCAGGAGTATCACTTGAACACAGGTGGGAGAGGTTGTGGTGAGCCAAGGTGGCACCATTGCACTCTAGCCTGGGTGACGAGCGAAACTCTGCCTCAAAAAGAAAAAGAAAAAGAAAAAGAAAAAGCATGGTTCAAGTGTGTGGCCCTTGGAATGGCCTAAGATTTGTCTCTTTCTAGCTTTGTGGTTTTGGAAAAGTTACTTGATTCCTGTAAAATAGGATTACTTGCTTTGTAATAAAGCAAGTTTTAAGGATTGAAAGTAGGTTTATAAACTACCTTACATATAAACATCAATCAATAGTGTATTGAATTGATGAATTAACAGTTTAAATGAGGTAAAATTAAATACTTCACTATTTTAGTAGATATAAATTTTGATGTGCATTACACTGTGCTAGGCACTGGAGATTTGGGGAGGAAGGGTATGACGATGTACAAGACAAGAGCATGCTTACAAGAATTTCACATTCTACAAAGGAAGGAAAAAAATGTCCCTAAATATAATTTGAATCCCATCTCCATCATTCATATTTTGCAATCTTGAGCAAGTTTACTTAGCTTCTCTTGTGTCCTCATTTTTAAAATGGCAATGATAATTGCCTATTTTATGGGATATCAAGAAGAGAATTACTGAATGTCATTAAGATAAAATTTTAAAAGGAGAATTAGATTAGTTAAGAGAAGTAAAGCTGTTATATTAATACATGGCAGATATGAAGCACTCAAATACTAGCTATTATTATTATCAGACTTTGAAGGACTCTTAGGAATAATTGACTGAAAGAGTAGTGTTGGGTGGTAGAATAAGTGCTGATGCTGGGGTCTAGTACCAATGTTGTTAACTGTGAGCAGCCTTTGTCAAATCACTTGGCTTCATTTTCAGTTGCATAAGAGTAATAGGTTTAATTATTTTCATAATTCCTTTAAGCTTTTACATTTTCTGAGTTCACCTTTTGTGTTTTTCCTGGCATTTTACTATTCCTCTTTACAGCTTTTAGCTGTTTTCTCAACAGATCCATAACTGGAATTTGAAAGGAAGAAGCATCTGTCTTACATGGTCACTCTAAAAATGTGGTGGGAGGGAGAAAAGTTGGACTACCAGTTTGACGTTTGAAAGTGTTCCGGCTGGGCTTGGTGCCTCATGCCTGTAATCCCAGCACTTTTGTTGGCTGAGTTGGGCGAATCATTTGAGGTCAGGAGTTTGAGACTGGCCTGGCCAACATGGTGAAACCCTGTCTCTACTAAAATTACAAAAATTAGCCAGGTGAGGTGGCACATGCCTGTAGTCCCAGCTACTTGGGAGGCAAAAGTGAGACAATCACTTGAAGCCAGGAGGCATAGGTTGCAGTGAGCCAAGATCACACCACTGCACTCCAGCCTGGTGACAAAGTGAGACTCCGTCTTGGAAAAAAAAAAAAAAAGTGTCCCATCTGTTGATCTGTCCAACATATTAAATGGGACTCGGCTCCTTTAGACCAGAATGCATTCACCCTTCTTTCTCTACCTGTGCTTGGCATTGACATATAGTAAGACTCAGTTCACTCATTCAAAAAAAACTGAGTACTTGTAGTAGACCAGGCACCAGGAACACAAAAGTGAATAAGAAATGGTCCTTGGTTTCATGTTCGAATGAATGGATCCAGACCTTGCTCATTCTGGCCTCTTCCATGAATGATGTCCTTCAGATTAATCCATATTGATTCCTCTAATGTTGGGACCCAGTTAGTGTTAGAGTGATACTCTACAAAATTTAGATTTAGACTGTGTATTAGTCCATTTTCACACTGCTATAAAGAACTGCCTGGACTGGATAATTATAAAGTAAAGAGGTTGAATTGACTCATAGTTCTGAATGGCTGGGGAGTCCTCAGGAAACTTACAACTCCTGACTGAAGGTAAAGGGGAAGCAAGACACATATCATGTGGTGGCAGGAGAAAGAGAGAGAGAGCAAGTGAAACTGCCACATTTAAACCATTAGATCTTGTGAGAACTCCCTCACTATAACAAGAACAGCCTGGGGGAAACCACCATGATCCAATCACCTCCCACTAAGTCCCTCCCCCAGCACGTGGGGATTACAATTCAAGATGAAACCGCCATGATCCAATCACCTCCCACCAGGTCTCTTCCCCCAATATGTGAGGATTACAATTCAAGATAAAATTTGGGTGTAGTGGCTCACACCTGTAATCCAAGCACTTTGGAGGCCAAGATGGGCGGATCACCTGAGGTCGGGAGTTCAAGACCAGCCTGACCAACATGGTGAAACCCTGTCTTAAAAAAAAAAAAAAAAAAATTGGGTGAGGACACAGAGCCAAACCATATTAGATTGTGAATCCCTTTTTTTTTTTTTTTTTGAGATGGAGTCTTGCTCTGTCATTAGGCTGCAGTGCAGTGCCACAATCTCAGCTGACTACAGTCTCTGCCTCCTGGGTTCAAGCAATTCTCCTACCTCAGCCTCCTGAGTAGCTGGGACTACAGGCATGTGCCACCATGCTCAGCTAATTTTTTTTTTTTAAGTAGAGATGGGGTTTCACCATGTTGGCCATGGTAGTCTTGATCATTTGACCTTGTGATCTGCCTGCCTTGGCCTCCCAAAGTGCTGGGATTACAGGCGTGAGCCACCGCGCCTGGCCTAGATTATGAATGAGGTGTGCTTAAGAATGCAGGCTCTTGGCTGGGTGCCGTGGCTCATGCCTGTAATATCAGCACTTTGGGAGGCTAAGGTAGGAGGATTTCTTGAGCCCATGAGTTCAAGACCAGATTGAGCAACATAATGAGACCCGGTCTCTACCAAAAAAAGAAAAAATTAGCCAAGCTTGTTGGTATGTTTCTGTCCCATCTATTTGGGAGGCTGAGGTGGGAGGATCACTTGAGCCCAGGAGGTCAAGGCTTCAGGGAGCCATGACTGGATCATTGCACTTTGGCCTGAGCAAGAGGGCAAGACCCTGCCTTGAAACCAAAAACAGTGCAGGCTCTGGAGTCATTGTTCTGTCTCTGTTCATATCCTACTATTTTTAATTAGCTTGCTTTGCTCTCAATTCCAGCACAGATTAAAGATAAATTAAAATTCCTTTAAATTCTTTAGAGTTCTTGTCAATTAGTACTCCTAAGTAACAAAAAAATCTAAATCCAAACAATAACAAAAATCTTGACAAGGTCAGTCAGGTGACACATTAAATGAAGTTCCAAAAAGGCTTTAAAGGGTCTGGACAATTTAATATTGTTCTTTAAACTTTTCATTGCTTGAGGGATGGGAGGACAGGATGTGTAGGATTTTCTCCCTTTTTGCACGTGTACTTTAAAAATTTTTTTGAAACAATCATGTGCAATGTACACATAACATTTTTCTGAATTATTTGAGTTAAATTGCTGACCCAATGCCCCAACAGCCCTGAAAACTAGTTTTCTTACAAACAAGGATATTCTCCTCATTTATTTTAATTTTATTTTTATTCTCCTGTATAGTCAGTGTAATTACTAAAATTATGAAACTAACATTGCATTACTTCTTTGATCCTCGGGCCCCACCTTTTGATACTGGAGCTCTGACTACCCATTCTGGGATGCTCCAATGTGTGCCCTCATCACTCTGCTCTTCCCTGTATTGCAGTCCTCTTTGTAGATTCCTTCCTCACCCAACATAGACTCTGACCTCACTCTGGGCCACCATTTTTTCTGCTGTACCCTTTACTTCCATCACATACTTTCCTTGCTCTGCCCCTTGTTTTGGAAAGAGACTGGCTAGTAATTGGTCCCTGTTGCTTCCTTACATAACACAGTTGTTTAAAACATTCAAGCAAAATGCTTTGTTCTGCATTCAGAACTATTGCAAGGCAACTCCAAATGGCGGACCTCAATCCTTGTCAACTTACTGGATCTTTTTTTTTTTTTTTTGAGACGGAGTTTCGCTCATTACCCAGGCTGGAGTGCAATGGCGCGATCTCGGCTCACCGCAACCTCCGCCTCCTGGGTTCAGGCAATTCTCCTGCCTCAGCCTCCTGAGTAGCTGGGATTACAGGCACGCACCACTGTGCCCAGCTAATTTTTTGTATTTTTAGTAGAGACGGGGTTTCACCATGTTGACCAGGATGGTCTCGATCTCTTGACCTCGTGATCCACCCGCCTCGGCCTTCCAAAGTGCTGGGATTACAGGCTTGAGCCACCGCGCCCGGCCCTTACTGGATCTTTTAAGTGTATGAATGTGTCCTGTCTGACTGTTTCTATCTTAATGTTATATATTCTTTTTTTTTTTCTTTCTGAGACAGAGTCTCTTGCCTAGGGTAGAGTGCAGTGGCACGATCTTGGCTCACTGCAGCCTCTGTCTCCTAGGTTCAAGCAATTCTTCTGCCTCAGCCTCCTGAGTAGCTGGGATTACAGGTACTCACCATAATGCCTGGCTAATTTTTTTATTTTTAGTAGAGACGGGGTTTCACCATGTTGCCCAGGCTGTTCTCAAACTTCTGGGCTCAAGTGATCCACCCGCTTTGGCCTCCCAAAGTGCTGGTATTACAGGTGTGAGCCACCATAGCTGGCTCAACTCTTTATTTATTTATTTTTATTTTTATTTATTTATTTTTTTTGAGACTAAGTTTCACTCTTGTCTCCCAGGCTGGAGTGCAATGGCATGATCCCTGCTCACTGCAACCTCTGCCTCCTGGTTCAAGCGATTCTGCTGCCTCAGCCTCCCGAGTAGCTGGGATTACAGGTGCCTACTACCACAGCTGGCTAATTTTTGTCTTTTTAGTAGAGATGGGGTTTTGCCATGTTGGCCAGGCTGGTCTTGAACTCCTGACCTCAGGTGATCTGCCCGCCTTGGCCTCCCAAAGTGTGGGGATTACAGGCGTGAGCCACCACGCCTGGCTTTAAATACTCTTTTTTTTTTTTTTTTTTTTTGAGATGGAGTGTCGCTTTTGTTGCCCAGGCTGGAGTGTAATGACACGATCTTGGCTTACCACAACCTCTACCTCCCAGGTTCAAGCAATTCTCCTGCCTCAGCCTCCCGAGTAGCTGGGATTACAGGCATGCGCCACGCCCAGCTAATTTTTTGTATTTTTAGTATAGATGGGGTTTTTCCATGTTGGTCAGGCTGGACTTGAACTCATTACCTCAAATGATCCACCTGCCTTGGCTTCCCAAATCCTACTGGGATTACAGGCATGAGCTGCCACGCCCAGCCCTATATACTCTTTAAAAGTAGCAGAACACTTTTTTTCCAAGTGAAATCTTAGACAGAATTTTAGTATGTAAACTGGATCAAAGCAGAATACATTGTTACAGTAGGCACCCTTCCAGTAATCCTCACCCACTCCCCTTTGTTACTGTGGCCTACCATAATATGGCTGGGAGATTAAGTGTGAATTAGTAATAATTGACCTTTGCCTAATTACTGAGGAGAGGCTCCTACCCAACTGCTGAGTGGGACTTCCCCCAGCTCTAGCTTCTTTGGGGGTTCTACTCCAGCCTTTGGTATGGAGGCTCACCTCTGGTTGGTTGACTTAGAGGTAGCCTCATGGGTCTTGGACCTTGTGGTGACCTAGATATTTAAGAATTGACTTTTTTGTTTTTGAGACAGGGTCTCATTTTGTTGTCCAGGCTGGAGTACAGTAATATGATCAAGGCTCAATGCACCCTTCATCTCTTAGGCTCAAGTGATCTTCCTGCCTCAGCCTCCTGAGTACCTGAGACTACAGGCATGTGCCACCATGCCCAGCTAATTTATTTTATTTTTTGTATTTTTAGTACAGATAGGGTTTCACCATGTTGTCCAGGCTGGTCTCAAACTCCTGACCTCAAACAGTTCCACCCACCTTGGCCTTCCAAAATGCTAAGATTACAAGCATGAGCCACCGCACCCAGCCATAATTTTCTTTTCTTTTCTTTTTAAATATTTTGTGGAGGTGGGATGTCACAGTGTTTCCCAGGCTGGTCTCAAACTTCTGGGCTCAAGCATTCCTTCCACCTTAGCCTTCCAAAGTGCTGGGATTACAGGCATGAGCTACTATGCCTGACCTGGAAGTTGACTTTTTAAAAATAAATATGAATTAACTAAGGAGCCTCTGAGTAACCACAGTAGAACCCTAGGTTTCTACAGAATTTGAAAAAAAGTTTTATATTCGATGTTTAAAAAATGACAACCGGCCAGGCGCAGTGGCTCAAACCTGTAATCCCAGCACTTTGGGAGGCCGAGGCAGGTGGATCACGAGGTCAAGAGATCGAGACCATCCTGGTCAACATGGTGAAACTCCGTCTCTACTAATACAAAAAATTAGCTGGGCATGGTGGCGCATGCCTGTAATCCTAGCTACTCAGGAGGCTGAGGCAGGAGAATTGCCTGAACCCAGGAGGCAGAGGTTGCAGTGAGCCGAGATCGCACCATTGCACTCCAGCCTGGGTAACAAGAGCGAAACTCCGTCTAAAAAAAAAAAAGACAACCATTTACTCTCCTGAAATTCTAAATCTGTTATAGTTATACCCCCTTGTCCATGGGGATACATTTCAAGATCCCCAGTGAATCCCTAAAACTGTGGCTACTGCTGAACCCAGTTGCTATCAATTGGAAGATGTTTCTATTTGTATTTTCTGCCTACACATTTAATCCCTTTTCCATCTTAATTGAGCACTTAGCATACACTGTGGCTATAACTTTAGCAGTTTGAGGTGCAACAGCAAAACTAACATGAATTTTTTTCTTCCTCACAATTTCAGACATTGAAGATTCATTCTTAGTATAGATCTTAGCAACCTAGGCATATAATTTCTTTTCCCCTTAAGTTGAGAACTTTCACCTTTTCACTTAAAGGAAGCACTTTACAGCTTCTCGTTGGCATACCGAAATTGCCAGCATTAATACTCATGCATTGTGGCCATTATTAAGTAAAGAAAGGATTATTTGAACTCAAGCAGAGATACTTCAACAGTCAGTCTGATAACCAAGATGGCTGTTACGTGGCTAATGAGCACTTAGTATACACTAAGTGACTAGTGTATACAGCATGGATATGCCGGACAAAGCAGATGATTCACATCCCAGATGGAACAGAGTGGGATAGCACACGATTTCATCACACTAATAAGAACAACATTACAGTTTTAAACTTATGAATTGTTTATTTCTGGAATTTTACATTTGGTGTGTTTGGATCATGATGGACTGTGAGTAGTTGCAACTGTGGAAAGTGCAACTGTGGATGGGGGGACTACTGTACTGTTATATTTCAGGCTTTCCCTCAAAAATGCATCCTCGTTTTTTTGAGACAAGGTCTCATTATGTCGCCCAGGCTGGAATACAGGGGCATGATCATAGCTCATTGCAGCCTTGATGTCCTCGGCTTAAGCAATCTTCTTGCTTCAGCCTCCCAAGTAGCTGGAACTATAGGCTGGTGTCACCACACTTGGCTGATTTTTTTTTTTAAGTGGAGATAAAATCTTGCTGTGTTGCCCAGGCTAATCTTGAACTCCTGGCCTCAAGTGATCCTCCTGCCTTAGTCTCCCAGAGTACTGGGATTACAGTCGTGAGCTACTGTACCTGGCCCCAGTTTCTTTCTTGAAGAATTGCATGGGGTTTCTTAGGCTACTGTTCTACAGGAGGTGTGAATCCAAAAGCTTTAAACTTTTATATGCCTATCACAGCAGAGCTCTGTAAGGAACAATGTAAGTTCCTTACATGACCTTTTTTTCTGAGACGTAGTCTCACTCTGTCGCTCACGCTGGACTGCAGTGGCCCGATCTTGGCTCACTGCAAACTCTGCCTTCCAGATTCAAGCGATTCTCCTGCCTCAGCCTCCTGAGTAGCTGGGTTTATAGGCACCCACCACCTCACCTGGCTAATTTTTGTATTCTTAGTAGAGATGAGGTTTCACCACGTTGGCCAGGCTGGTCTTGAATTCCTGACCTTAGGTGATCTGCCCACCTTGGCCTCCCAAAGTGCTAGGATTACAGGTGTGAGCCACTGCGCCCGGCCTATGACCTTTGTGTATAGAGGAACAGGTGATAGATTATGTTTGAAGTTAATTTAGATGTGTCAGCTTCCCCTATGGATTTTTTACCTCACTAATATGTTTCAAGTGTTGGAGGGATAATAAAAGTCTCCTGATAGAACCTGATCAATTAGTAACTCCTGTTCTAGCATGTGAGGTGAGGGATACTAGACAGAGGGAAGGGACAGCTAGAGATGAGATTGTATTGCTATGAAATGGAAGAGGCAGGATTTAGCCAGGATGTAAAACTTGGAATTAACTTGTTTATGAGCTATTTCTCAAGAACTGACAAATCTCCCTGTGTTCTCTCTGTGTACTTTTAGTAAAGTAATAAAAAGACACTTTGGCTGACCTAAGCAGAAAAGGGCAAGTTTATAAGTATCCTTATAAAACAAGATTATCTTTTGGAACTTGAGGGCAGGGATGCTCCTGAGTTATGGGATGATACTAGAACAAGGGTTTGGACATCCTGACAGGATTTTCTTTCATTTCTGTTTCAAGTGAAGCTGTCTACTTAATGGATGGTCATTGTAAATTAGGAATACTTGCCAAAAGCAGGACATCAAGTCGTCCTCTGAAAGTGAAAGGAAGCAGTGCGGGTTGAGAAGAGAAGGAGGTATTTGCCTATGCAAACAAAAATAATTTCAGGTCTTACTGGTGTCAAGTGTAATTGAGAGGAAAGAGAACTGAGGATAGTGCCATTAGATTTATCTTGGCAGCGATTTATCCAACAGAATGAAGAGGCATGTTTAAGAGCCACTAGATTGCTGGTTTCTTCTCTGTTTAAAATCAGGAGGCTGAGCAAGATTATCTCTAAGGTAAGTATCCGAAGCTGTAAGTTTTGCTACTTAGGCAGCAGCAGCATCACCTAGGAGCTGGTTGAAAATGCTTTATCTCGGGTATCACAGACCTACTGAATTGCAATCTGCATTTTCACATAATTCGGAAATAGTTAAATGAATTTGGTACATCCAACAATGGTTTATTAGATAGGTGTTAAAAAAAAGTTGTATATGCATATAAATTGCTATAATATATTAAGAAAATGTTAATGATTTCATTCCTTTAACAAACCACTTCTACATATAAAAAAAATCTGTAAGAATATAAATCAAATTGAATTAGATGATTTTATTTTCTTCATTATTAATATATTATCTGAACTTTTACAGTATGTATGTGTGTTTTAATGTTATTAAGAAAAAAATGTATGCCCTTCTCTCTTTGAAGTCACTTCAGATTTTTTTTTTTGAGACAGAGTCTCACTCTGTCGCCAGGCGCCAGGCTGGAGTGCAGTGGCGTGATCTTGGCTCACTGCAACCTCTGCCTCCTGGGTTCAAGCAATTCTCCTGCCTCAGCCTCCTGAGTAGCTGGGACTACAGGCGCATGCCGCCACGCCCAGCATTTTTTAGTAGAGATGGTGTTTCACCATGTTGGCCAGGATGGTCTCGATCTCTTGACCTCGTGGTCCGCCCACCTCAGCCTCCCAAAGTGCTGGGATTACAGGCCTGAGCAACCGTGCCTGGTGGTCACTTCAGATATAACACCTAGCATATAGTACTCATGAGAATGGACTCTGGAGTAAGCCAGTTTGACTCCCCATTTCCTGGCTTTTTGACATGCTTAGTGATTTGACTTCTGGAAGCCTTTGTTTTCTCGTCTGTATAATCCGACATTAGAGTTTTGAGAATTTGTTTTGTTTTGTTTTTGAGATGGAGTTTGCTCTGTTCCCCAGGTTGGGATATGGTGGTGTGATCTCAACTCAAAGCAAACTCTGCCTCCCAGGTTCAAGCGATTCTTCTGCCTCTGCATCCCTAGTAGCTGGGACTACAGGTGCCTGCCACCATGCCTGGCTAATTTTTATATTTTTCATAGAGATGGGGTTTTGCCATGTTGGCTAGGTTGGTCTGGAACTCCTGACTTCAGGTGATCTGCCCACCACAGCCTCTCACAGTGTTGGGATTACAGGCGTGAGCCACTGTACCTGGCCTGAGTTTTGAGAATTAAATGAGATTGCGTGTCTAGTGTTTTTAGCACAGTGCCTGGACGTAGTACGTACTCCATTAATGTTAGTTTTTATTACTGTTATTCCATTTTTTTGAGATCCAGTCAAACATACCCTCTTTTCCCACCCCCCACCAAAATTCTTCCCCTGGCCAAAAAAAAAAAAAAGAAAAAAGCAATTTGAAAAACCAAAAACCAAACACAACAAAATTAGTAGTCTAATCGCCTTGGGTAAGTAACAGATTGTTAAGAAATATGTTCAAGATTTCCCAAACTCCCCACAATTAGAATAAACATGATATTTGGATAAAAGCATAAGATGTTAAATCTAGTGGTATTCTATAGAAATAGCTGTGAATTGTCTGCCTATTCATTTTTTTAACTCAAGTATCTCTCTAATTGGTGTCTAATTTCTTTATGACAGGACATTTTTATTAGCTTTAATAGAAGAGAAATGGAGGAGCCATAGAATATTAAAGATGAATTCAGGAAGGCCCGAGACCATGGAAAACTTGCCTGCTCTCTACACTATTTTCCAAGGAGAGGTATATTCTTTTGTGCTTTGAAAGCCTACCACTTATGTTAAGAATAGACTGAGGGTGACAACTGGGTTTGATGTTCGCGTCCACTTAAGTCTGTCTCTTTGAGCATTACAGCTTAAATGGGAAGGGCCAGTGGAATATCTGGCAATCACATGTGCCTTCTCTAAGCTCCAGATATTTAAGTGCATAGTTGACATCATCATTGGAATATCAGCATGTCTAATTTATGTTTTAAACTGAATTTGTTTTTTCACTGCTGTGGTTTGAACGTGTGCCCTAAAAAGCATGTTTTGGAAACTTAATCCCCACTGCATCAATGTTGGGAGGTAAGGCCTAGTAGGAGGTATTTAGGTCATGAGGGCTCTGCCCTCCTGAATGGATTAATGCCAATTATTGAAGGGCTTGAGGCTATGAGTTTGATCTCTTTCTCTCTTTCTTACCCTCTTACCTTCCACCATGGGATGACATAACAAGGAGATTCTTGCCAGATGCTGGCACCTTGCTCTTGGACTTCCCAGCCTCCAGAACTATGAGCCAAATAAATTTCATTTCTTTATAAATTATCCAGTCTCTGTTATTCTGTTATAGTAACACAAAACATACAGAGACACTCAACTAATTTAATTCTCTTCTAGATTTTTTTCACCTCAACAAATAGAACCATTATCCTGCAGGTTCCCAGACTACACATCTGACCATCATCCTTGATTTCTCTTTTGATTTGATTTTGATTTTCCCTCCCACTCCAGTCTGTTTGCTAGTTCTAATTATGTCTCTGGTCTGTGTACTTCAGGTTCCCAGACTACACATCTGACCATCATCCTTGATTTCTCTTTTGATTTGATTTTGATTTTCCCTCCCACTCCAGTCTGTTTGCTAGTTCTAATTATGTCTCTGGTCTGTGTACTTCTTTATCCCCTTGGCACCCTATTAAAACTCTCCATTCTTGCCTGATGTTTACTGGGATCCCTGCCTCATTGTAGCTCTTCTCCAGTCTGTTCTTCACATTGCAACTAGCATAAGACTATTTTTTAAAAAAAATTATTTATAAAAAATTGAGATGAGATCTCACTATATTGCCCAGGCTGGTCTCAAACTTCTGGGCTTAAGTGATACTCCCACTTCAGCCTCCCAAAGTCCTGGAGTTACAAGCATTAGCCACTGTGCCTGGCCTAAAATAAAATTTTTAAAGTAGGTTGGACATGTTTCTTTCTCACAACTCTTCAGAAGCTTCTCATTACAATTGAATACAAACTCATTTTCATGGACCTTCCACAAGGTGGCCTCTGCTTGCTCTCACAATGTTATTTGTTCTACCCTGTTCGTGGTCAAGACAACTGGCCTCCTTAAGAGCTCTGAACAGTCTTGAGTTCTTGGTGTCTCTTTAGGATTTTTGCACACGCTGGGTTTTTTTAGTCTGTCCGTGCTGCTATAACAAAATACCTGAGATTGCGTAATTTATAAAGAACAGAAATTTATTTCTTACAGTTCTGGAGGCTGGGAAATCTAAAATCAAGTTGTCAGCAGATCTGGTGTCTGGTGAAGACTACTCTCTGTTTCCAAGATGGCACCTTTCTGCTGCATCCTCTGGAGGGAAGAAATGCTGTGTCCTCATGACAGAAGGAACAGAAGGAGTAAACTCACCCTTCTGAGCCCTTTTATGAGGCACTCATCCATTCATGAGGGCAGAGCCTAAAGGCCTCATCTCTTGATGACATTGAATTGGGGATTAGACTTCAAAGTGAATATTAAAGAAATACCAAAGTTCATGTTGAACTTTAATCCCCAATGTGGGGATATTAAGTGGTATTAAGAGATATTAATCACTTGGGAAGTGATTAAGTCATGAAGATTCTCTGCCCTTGTAAATGTGATCAATGCCCTTACAAAGGAGACTACAGAGAGCTGCTTGACCCCTCCATTCCTTCTGCCATGTGAAGACACAGCATTCGTCACCTCCAAAGGACACAAGAACAAGGCACTATCTTGGAAGCAGAGAGTGAGCCCTTATAAGACACAGAATCTGCTGGCGCCTTGATCTTGAACTTCCCAGCCTCCAGAACTGTGAAAAATAAATTTCTATGGTATTTTGTTATAGCAGCACAAACAGACTAACTAAGACACTCTTCCTTTTAACTACCCACTTTCCCATCATCTTGTCTTCATCCTTTAGGTCTCAGCCTTAATATTGTCTCCTCAGAGATTTTTTTACCCATTGTATAGGTTTGCTCTGTGTTTAATTGTATACTTGTTTAATGTCTATCTTCCTCACAAGACACTAAGCTCCATGAGGGTAGAGTTCTGCCTGTTTTGTTGTATATCTCAGTCTTAGGTGGATGGATAGGAAATAGTAAGTGCTTGATACATTTTTGATGACAGAATGAATTATCAACCTTTGGTAGAGAAGGCATTATATTTGTTTCAAGAGCAGAGGCTTTGGAACCAGACAAAATCAGGATTCTAGTCCCAGCTCTTTTACTTACTATATGAGCCTTTAGGCTGTCACTTAATCTCTTTGAGCCTTAGTTTTTCTTGTTTGTTAAATTTATTCCATTTATTCACAGTAATTATCTTTCATAGAATTACTGTGATGGTTAAATAAGCTATCATCTATGAAAATACGATGCCTGACACATAGTAGGAATTAATTAACGTTGGCTCCTTCCTCTTTAAGTGAAACTAAAGCCAAAAAATTGTTCTCAGTGTCTTATGAGAACATGTTTCTTTTCTTTTTTTTTTTTTTGAGTTGGAGTTTTGCTCTTGTCACCCAGGCTGGAGTGCAATGGCATGATCTCAGCTCACTGCAGTCTCTCTGCCTCCCAGGTTCAAGTGATTCTCCTCCTCAGCCTCCTAAGTAGCTAGGATTACAGGCACCCACCACCACACCCAATTAATTTTTGTATTTTTAGTGGAGACAGGGTTTCACCATGTTGGCCAGGGTTGTCTCAAACTCCTGAACTCAGGTGATCCACCCACCTTAGCCTTCCAAAGTGCTGGGATTACAGGTGTGAGCCACTGAACCAGGCCTTTTTTTTTTTTTTTTTTTTTTTTTTTAAAGACAAGGTCTGACTTTGTTTCCCAGGCTGGACAGCAATAGTGTGATCTTGGCTTACTGCAACCTCCACCTCTTGGGTTTTAAGTGATCCTCTCACTCAGCCTCCCAGGTAGCTGGGACTACAGGCACATACCACCACACCTGGCTAATTTTTCTGTAGAGACAAGGTCTCACTGTGTTGCCCAGGCTGGTCTCGAACTCCTGAGCTCAAGTGGTCTGCCCACCTCAGCCTCTCAAAATGCTGAGATCAGACATGAGCCACCATACTCAGCCTGAGCCTGTAGTATTTTAATGGTATCATTCATACTTGATATTCATACTTTGCATTCATACTTGCTTTTTATGGTTGACAAAAGTTTTACCTCCCAATAATGTGAGGTCTTTGAGGACAGACTTTGTGACTATCAGTTATAGGTAATTGTGGTTCTTGACTTTTGTTGATCTCAACTTGTAATATAACAGTCAAGATACAAAGGATAATAACATTTTAACAAATAGCAAACAGCTCTGCTCTTTAAAGCCTCTATCCTTTTTCTTTATGGTTCATGGTATTCCCAAAGGTTAGTAAGGTACCAGAGCTCAGAAGAAGGAAGTGTAGCACTGGAGGTGAAACTGATTTTTCTGATCATGAAGCCCTCACTCATCAGGTGCTGCACCAAAGAAAGGGAAGAACACTCTGCCCTCCACAGAATGACTCAGATTTCTAAAGTGGATCCTAACCTACAGCTTTTTCTTATATGAGATGGAGCATGAATTAGTGTAGGTTTTATATATTACTATCAAGGAAGGATGGTCTTTAGGAATTTTCAGAGAGAACGTTATGGTTCTAAATTACTGTTTCAATAGCACAATTTGAAAAGGGATGGTTTAGAAGTGACATGGAGTTAGGGAAAGAGAAATATAAATTGGAAAGAAGAAACTTTTTACAATATTCATTGAATGAACATTTAATGAGTACTCAATATTTACAAAGAAGAAGAATTACATTAAAACTAAAAAAAAATTTGTAAGCCTAATCTATGTTAGTACTTCCACACATTCTGTTATTGAATCTCTCCAAAGAAATTGTTAACCCTATTTGATAGATAAGGAGACTCTTTTCAGAAGTTAAGTATTTTTAGTAGAGATGGGGTTTCACCATATTGGCCAGGCTGATCTCAAACTCCTGACCTCAAGTGATCCGTCTGCCTCAGCTTTCCAAAGTGCTGGGATTATAGGTATGAGCCACTACACCCTGCCAAGAGAATCCTTTTGACTGAATTGAGTTATAGGAGAAATATAGATGGTAAATCCTGTGGTTCTATGGTCATTTGTTGGTACAACTCTATTACAGCATTTATCCTAGTCTGTCTTATTATTACTTGTATGTGTCTCACTCCACTACTAGATTGTGAGTTACTGTAGAGCAGAGGCCATGATTGTCTCATATGTCTTGGTAACTACTTCAAATTTATTTAAAATAATCTGGGCATCCCTTTTTTAAAGTTGTCTTTGTTTCACAGTATCTGACATGGTATGTTTTACATACTAGGTAGGTGCTTAGTAAATGTGGGAATAAAATGGAGCCCAAGCCTCATAGGACTAGTTGTCCTTGAAGAAGGTGGTGTTTCAGCCCATGTCCCAGCACTTCTCTTGGTGGACTCAGCAGGGATTTGGGACCCAGTAATTAAATAGCTGAGAAGCCAATATTCATCCTCTCATCTTCTGAGAAGGATGTTGGTAGCAGAGTGCATTATATTAATACATGATAGGGGGTACAAGCGTAGCAATGAGACTTCGGATTTGGCTTAGGCTCACAATAGCCAAAGAAATGCTGAGGGGAGATTCATTTTCGTAAGGTAGAAATAACGTTGGACTCAAAGTAAAAAAAAAATGTCTGTGTGGTACTTGGCTTTGCTACTATCTAACTTTGTGACTTTTGACAAGTAACTTATGCCTCTGAGCCTCAAATTCTTCATTTACATTATGGTGATAACAAGTTTCAAGGCCAGTTGCCACCTATAATCTGAAAATGGAAAATATATTTTACCCAAGCTCTGATGAGTTCAGTTGAGATAGTTACTGAATTTTTTCCCCTGAGCTATTTGACTAATTATCTTTGGGACACCAGGCAGACTGCGTGATCATCTGTGGCAGGTGTGACTGTACCCTGAGAGACACAGTGATGAAAACACCTGGTGCTAGAAATAGGAAACATTGCCTGAACAGTTGCATGCATCCATTCTGGAACATATTAACCTTTCCTTTTGGGAAAGGCCAAATTAAAATCTGTTATATTACCTCTAAAAACCATAATGTGATACTGGAGCATTTGGGCTCTAACTTCCAGATTTATTTATTTATTGACAGAGTCTTGCTCTCGCCCAGGCTAGAGTGCAGTGGCAGGATCTCAGCTCATTGCAACCGCCACCTCCTGGGTTCAAACGATTCTTGCGCCTCAGCTACCCAAATAGCTGGGATTACAGGCATGCACCACCATGCCCAGCTCATTTTTGTGTTTTTAGTAGAGATGGGGTTTCACCATGTTGGCCAGGCTGGTCTCAAACTCCTGTTGGGTGATCCACCCACCTCGGCCTCCCAAAGTGCTAGGATTACAGGAATGAGCCACCGTGCCCGGCCTCCCTAACTCTTAAGTAGTAGTGTGCCTTCCTACCAGTCACTAATCTCTTTGTGCTTCAGTGTCTTAGACTGTAAATTATTGAAAAGCTACACTTTGTTGAATGTCCATTATGTGCCATATACGTATGTCATGTACTTTATGTACATCATGTGTTACCTGCAGCAGCAAAGTGAGAGTAAATGGGAACTTAGGCCTTGAAAGGCAAATTGTGTGCAAGATCCCACAGATAGGAAATGGATTAGGATTAGAAGCCACATCTTTCACTCCAAAGCCTGTGCACTTTATATACCTATACTGTTATTTTTTCTTTTATTTTCTAAAAGCTTTTTTAGGGCTGGGGTCTTGCTATGTTATCCAGGCTGGACTCGACTCCTGGGGTCAAACCATCCTCCAGCCTCAGCCTCTGGAGTAGCTGGGACTACAGGCTTGTGGCACAGCACCCAGATATACCTATACTATTCCGCTTCATTTGCGGCATAGGGACCTACTGTATATGATTTTTAGGTTTGTTGCTAGGAACAGATAGGATATCAGATACCACATTGCTTTTGGCCATTAGAATTTTATAGTTAAAGGGAACTCATGAGCAGCTCTAGTGTAATTAAGACTCTGGATCCAAATCCCAGCTCTGCTACTTATTGAGCTTTGGACTTCCGATAAGTTACTTAATCTCTTCATGCATCTTTTTGTCATCTATAGTGCCAATTCCATGCAGTGGCATGAGGATTATGCAAAGCATTTTGGATAGTATTTTGCATGTAGTGAGTATTTAATATATATTAGTAAATAGCAGTGCCATTGGGATTGTTTTATTTACTCCCCTTGTTTTAGTTATGGTGAGGCTGAAACAGTGCTCAAGATAAAGCAGCTAATTAAAGGCACTGAAAAGAATAAAGTTTATATATATAAGATTACATTGAATATTTTACAAGTAATAATTTAGTGTTAAATTCCATATATAGTGACAACATTACCCTCAATCTACAGGTGGGCAGTGGGGTAGGCTACGGGGGAAGAGAGAGCTAGAGCCTGGGTTAATGATTTATCTGGCAAGGGTACTGGGCATTTCATCACTAACATTTATTGGTTGCCTTTTTTTTTTTTTAACCCTTCACGACATAGACCCATCGAGCCTCTAACTTATTCATCTTAGACAACTTTGCAAAAGACTCTTTCTCTCTGATTTTCAAGTTCTGTCAGATGTCTGTGTATTGGCTTTTTATCTAGTTGTTTTGATGAAACCAAAGACTCAGACTTGGAGTTAAGTATAACAGACTGTATGCTCTGGATTGACTTGAAGTTCAGGTATAAGGAATACACTGCATGATCCATCTCAAATTATTATAGTTCTCTGTATTGGAATTGGAGTCCTCAGTCCTAGCTAATATAAAGTATAACTTTATTACCTGATTTTTTGCTTTTTGTTCCTTTTGTTCATGAAACTCCTTAGGTAATATCAATATGTTCCCTTTGTTCATGAAACTCCTTTGGTGATTTTACCAGGTATAGGATTTGGATATTCCTCAGTATCATCACACCGTGTGACAACACTCTAATCTCACCAGTGTTTTTATGTGTACACACATACCTGTCAGTCTACATTTCAAAAAAAACCAGAAAGAATGTTTGACAGCGTACCATTTTTAGGCAGTTTTGTAGCATACAGAGGCAGTCAATATGAAGTACAAATTTGGGGAGACTAGGTTAAATGCTACAGAAGAAAGATTCTCATTTATGTGACATTGATTTCCCCCCATCTTTATAGGTTGCTATGGTGACAGACTATGGAGCCTTTATCAAAATCCCAGGCTGTCGGAAGCAAGGTAGGAGCCTATAACTTTAAATTCAGCCCTCTGATTCTACTCTCTGCTATCACCCTACCACCTCCTAATTATAGACTCTACATTTTTCAGACAGTAGTTTTTTGTTTATTTCTTTTTAATGTATAAATATGAACACAAGATGACAGTTCATTTTTAGCGGGCAGAAAAATGGTGGTCTCTGACTCAGGGAAGACTGGAGTATGGCTAATTGGGTTTACTTCTGAAACCAGCTTCTTTCTAGACTTCACTTGTGACCCTAGGCAAATCACTTGACTTCTTTAGACATGAGATTTTCGGGAGGGCAAGCTACCTCTGTCTGAGGCTGACACTGACTTTTCTAGTAGATGATGCATGAAATGGGAATAGTATTGTAAGTGATACAAATGTATGTTATATGTGTAATGTTTTAAGTTTTCTTCATAAATAGGCATCTATTGAACACTTTTTGAGAATCTCGATGTCGTCTATAATCTTATTTATTTCCCAAAACTGTGTTAAGCAGAAAAGGCAGATTCCACAGACTGGTTGTCTGCCCAGAGTGATTTGGCTAGGCAATGGCATAGCCAAGACTAGAACCCAGTCCTTTTGATTCTAGCTCCTGGATCTTGCTACTATATCACACTGCTGGTGGATCAAAACTTCTTTTTTTTTTTTTGAGATGGAGTTTTGCTCTGTTGCCCAGGCTGTAGTGCAGTGGCACGATCTTGGCTCACTGCACCTTCGCTTCCCAGGTTGAAGTGACTCTTCTGCCTCAGCCTCCAAGTAGCTGGGACTACAGGCACACACCACCATGCCTGTCTAATTTTTTTTTTTTTTTTTTTTTTTTTTTTTTTTTTGAGACGGAGTTTCGCTCTTGTTACCCAGGCTGGAGTGCAATGGCGCGATCTTGGCTCACCGCAACCTCCGCCTCTTGGGTTCAGGCAATTCTCCTGCCTCAGCCTCCTGAGTAGCTGGGATTACAGGCACTCACCACCATGTCCAGCTAATTTTTTGTATTTTTAGTAGAGACGGGGTTTCACCATGTTGACCAGGATGGTCTCGATCTCTTGACCTCGTGATCCACCCGCCTCGGCCTCCCAAAGTGCTGGGATTACCAGCGTCAGCCACCGCGCCCGGCCCCATTTTTTTGTATTTTTAATAGAAACAGGGTTTCAACATATTGGCCAGGCTGGTCTCAAACTCCTGACCTCGTGATCTACCCACCTTGGCCTCCCAAAGTTCTGGGAATACAGGTGTGAGCCACCATGCCCAGCTCAACTTGCTAACTTCTTATGCTAAAATAAGTTAAGGTTTAATTAAAGATTTTAATGTACAAAAAGTAACCATAAGAGTACTAGAAGAAAACATAGAAGAATATTTTGTTACATAAAAATGAAAAACTTAATTGCAAGAATCATTGTAAGCAGAGTTAAGTTGGGAAAAAGAATTTGTAGTACGTATGATAAAGAGTGGATATTAGGAAAAGGTGCCAAGGATACGAAAAGACAATTCACAGGAGAAAAAATATTACTTGGTACTATAGTAAAAGATACTCATTCTCAGTATAATTAAAAAGTAACTTAGACTGGTAGATTCATATAATGGGATATTACTCAGCAATACGAAGGAATTAGAATAAAATATTGATACATGCAACATCCTGGATTAATACCCAGAAATTATGCTGAGTGATAAAAGCTAATCTCAAAAGGTTATACACTTTACGATTCCATTTATATAACATTCGTAGGTTTTACTTGAGCTATGATTCACATACCACACATTTCACCTGCTTAAAGTGTACACTTCAGTGGTTTTTTGGTATATTCAGAGTTTGTGACCATCACCACAATCTACTTTGAGAACACTGTTGTCACCCCAAAAGAAACCCTGTACCCATTAGCCATCACTCCATATTCTCTCTATGCCCTCAGATTTAGGCAACCATTTTTCTACTTTGTCTCTGTATATTTGCTTATTTTGTACATTTCTTATAAATGGAATAATGCAGTATGTAGTTTTTTGGGACTGATTTCTTTTACTTAACCGTATTTTCAAGATTCATCTGTTTTGTAATATATACTTCATTCTTTTTTTATTGCCATTCCAAATTAATTTATTGCAATTCCATCATTTGATGGATATTTGGATTATTTCCACGTCTTTAGTTTTATGAATAATGTTGCTATAAATATTTGTGTACAAATTTTTGTGTGGATATTTGCTTTCATTGGGTATATACCTAGGAGTGGAATTAGTGGGTCATATGGTAACTCTATGTTCAACTTTTTGAGGAACTGCCAAACTGTTTTTCCAAAGTGACCATACCATTTTACAGTCCCACCAGCAATATATGAGGGTTCTACTTTCTTTACATCTTTGTTAACACTTGTTATTATCTTTTTGGGTATGGCCATCCTAATGGATGTACAGGGACATCTCATTGTGGTTTTAATTTCCCTAATGGCTGATGATGTTAAGCCTCTTTTCATCTTTGGCCATTTGTATATCTTTTTTCGGGGAATGTCTATTCAAATCTGATATGGTTTGGCTGTGTCCCCACCCAAATCTTGTCTTGAATTGTAGTTCCCATAATCCCCCTGTGTTGTGGGAGGGACCAGGTAGAGATAATTGAATCATGGTGGTGGTTTCCCCCATTCTGTTCTCATGAGAATGAGTTAGTTCTCACAAGATATGGTGGCTTTATATTTTTTATTAAATCATTATTTGCTGGGCACTCATTCTCCTTCCTGCTGCCCTGTGAAAAAGGATGTTTGCGGCCTGGCGTGGTGGCTCACGCCTATAATCCCAGCACTTTGGGAGGCCGAGGCGGGTGGATCACGGGGTCAAGAGATCGAGACCATCCTGGTCAACATGGTGAAACCCTGTCTCTACTAAAAATACAAAAAAAATTAGCTGGGCATGGTGGCGTGCCCCTGTAGTCCCAGCTACTCAGGAGGCTGAGGCAGGAGAATTGCTTGAACCCAGGAGGCAGAGGTTGCGGTGAGCTGAGATCGCACCATTGCACTCCAGCCTGGGTAACAAGAGCGAAACTCTGTCTCAAAAAAAAAAAAAAAAAGAAGAAAAAGGATGTTTGCTTCCCTTTCCCTGTGGTCATTAAATTTCTTGAGGCTTCGCCAGCCATGCTGAGCTATGAGTCAGTTACATGTCTTTTCTTTATAAATTACCCAGTCTTGTGTGCCTTTATTAGCAGTGTAAGAACAGACTAATAAAAAATCCTTTTCTTTTTTTGAAACAGAGTCTCACTCTGTTGCCCAGGCTGGAGTGCAGTGGTGCAATCTCGGCTCACTGCAACCTCTGTCTCCCAGGTTCAAGTGATTCTCATGCCTCAGCTTCCTGAGTAGCTGGGATTACAGGCATGTACCACCATGTCTGGCTAATTTTTTGTATTTTTTTTTTTTTTTTTTTTTTTTTTTTTGAGACGGAGTCTCGCTCTTGTTACCCAGGCTGGAGTGCAATGGCGCGATCTCGGCTCACCGCAACCTCCGCCTCCTGGGTTCAGGCAATTCTCCTGCCTCAGCCTCCTGAGTAGCTGGGATTACAGGCACGCGCCACCGTGCCCAGCTAATTTTTTTTTTGTATTAGTAGAGACGAGGTTTCACAATGTTGACCAGGATGGTCTCGATCTCTCGACCTCGTGATCCACCCGCCTCGGCCTCCCAAAGTGCTGGGATTACAGGCTTGAGCCACCGCGCCCGGCCAATTTTTTGTATTTTTAGTAGAGACCAGGTTTCACTATGTTGTCCAGACTGGTTCCAATATCCTGTCCTCCAGTGATCTGCCCTCCTTGGCCTCCCAAAGTGCTGGGATTAAAGGTGTGAGCCACAATGTCTGCCTTTTCCCTTTTAAAAATTGGGTTACTTTTGTTTTTATTGTTGAGTTAGGCAAGTGTTTTTCATATATTCTGGATACTAGTCCCATATCAAATATATGATTTACAAAGATTTTTATGTAACATACTTGAAATGACAAAATTATCTAAATGGAGAACAAATTATTTAATAGTTGACAAGGATTAAGAAGGGGAAGAAAGTGACAATATGAAGGCTCCTTGTGGTGAGGGCCCTGTTCTGTATCTTAATTGTGGCAATGTATACATGAATCTACACATGTGGTAAAATTATGTGGAACTAAATACATATACATACATGCGCAAACCCAAATGAGTACAGGTAAAACTGGGGAAATCTGAACAAGATCAAATGGATTTTATCTGAGTTGTTTTTTCCTGCACTAACCAATTCTCCAGTTCTAACATCAACTGGATGTCCAACAATTCAGTTCAATTCTGACACTGACTACCTGGGAGTTAGTGTCATATTCCACATACTTAAGGGCTCAGTTCCACATGACTGCCCTCACTTCAGATGTCAGTCCCCATATTGAATCCTCAGATTACCTACACTTTTGTCTCACTTGGCTGCAATTTTTGGGATTCCCACATTCCCCCTCCCTGCCCCAGGTTGATAATTTGCTAGAATGACTCACAGAACTCAGAAAAATGCTATAGTTATTATTAGTTTATTTTAAAGGATAAAAATGAACAGTCAGATGAGATACACAGGATGAGACCCAAAGGGTTCCAAGTACAAAGCCTCTGTCCCCATGGAGTTGGTGTGCTCTCCAAACTCCATTGCTTAGGGGTTTCTATGGAGGATCTGTTACATAGGCATGGTTAGTTAAATTATTGGCCTTCAGTGTTAGAGCTCAATCTTCAGCCCCTGTCCCCTTCCTAGAAGTCAGAGGGTAGGACTGAAATTTCTAACCCTCTCTAATCACATTGTTGATTTCTCTGTTTCTGAAGCTATCTAGGGATCCACCAATAGTCACCTCATTAAGGGACTTAATGAATAACAAAAGATACTTCTACCACTGAGAATATTTCAAGGGTTTTAGGAACTCTTGCCAGGAACTACGGACAAAGATCGAATATGTATTTCTTATACTACAGTATCAATGCCAGCATGCTGGTTGTAATAGTGTACTATAGTTTTCCAAAATGTCACCAATGGAGAAAACTGGATAAAGTGTACGTAAGATCTCTGTATTATTTCTTGTGAGTGCAGGTAAATGTACAATTATCTCAAAAAAATTTTTTCACATAGGGCAACAAAGTTATCAAATATGTTAAAAAAATTATTTAAAACACTACTAAAATCTTTGAGATTAACAAATATTTTAAAAGATTGCTTTTAATATCCAGTGTTGGAAATGGAAACTTTTAGTTACTGTCAGGAGCATAAATTCACAGACTTTGGCAATATCTGTTAACATTTTTAATGTGCTTATTACCCTTTAATCCTGAAATCCTTTGGAGAATTTAGTGTAAGTAGATAATTACATAAATTGTATGCATCTGTTTTGTAGACTATTCAGATGATAAAAAGAATAACTATTTCTAAGACACACTTAGGTTTTGTCTTACTAGAAAGATGCAATGGAAGGTTTTCACACAATTCCATCACACTGCTCCCTACTGATAACAGTTGTAAAACATCATTGATTATGAGAAGCACTCCCATTTCAGAGATATTAAAGTGAGGGAGAAAGTGCATCTTAGAATCAATGAAACATCTCAATTTACTGACATGAGCTGGGAATGGTGGTATGCACCTGTAATCCCAGCTACTTGGGAGGCTGAAGCAGGAGGATCACTTAAGGCCAGGAGTTTGAGGCCAGCCTGGGCAACATAGCAGGACCCCATTGATAGCAATGGAGGCCTGTCTAGAGTGGCTGCTGCAAAGACACCAGCCACAGTGGGGGCTTTGTGGCCAGGGCTGTGTGTTCCATGGAGCTGGCAGGAGCCAAGAACAGTGGGATCCTTCCCCTCTTCTGAGTTGGTGGGGTAGTAGCCCACCCTCCCAGGTACAGCTGTAGTTCCCCAGCCCTGGCTGCAGACCCAGGCATCCCTGTGCTCTTGGGGCTTCCTGCTCCTGCTGCCTGGCCTCTCCCAACTCCTAGCACCTGCTCTGATTTTGGAACAAAGTTGAAGCCGAGCCTGGGCACTATTGCAACCTGGCTGGGTTTGCATGCCTTGGGGTGGTGCAGACATGCCAGCTTCCTACCACCTCGGCCCCCTCCGGACTTTGGGTGTCAGTGAGAATAGGAGAAAGGCCAAGGAGGTGCTGAGGGCAGCTCAGCATAGGCCTGCAGGCATCCCTGGGCACAGAACATTGGTTGTCATGGACAACATGATTGATGGTGGCAAGAGGCAGACAGGATCCTGGGTGGAAAGGGGTGAGTCTTGGTGAAGCCCCACCTTCAACCCAGGGATGGTCTGAAGCATGGGGCCCAGGCTGTCAGTTCCAGGTGGAGTCTGTAGCCCAGAGTGAGAACTTACGGTGCTTTTTCTGGGCCTGCCCCTGGCTGCCCATGGACCAATCAGCATGCACTTTTGAGGACCATAAAAACCCTGGACTCAGCCAGACTTGGGCAGACATTGGGAGGACCTACCTGTGGAAATGGCCTACCCACTTTGGCTCTCCTCTCTGGCGAGGGCTGCAAATGTTAGGATGACCTGCCTGCAGATAAGGGCTACCCACTCTGGGTCTCCTCCATGCTGAGAGCTGCACTCATCGGATTGACCTGCCAGGCCAAGTGGGCAGGACGAGCCCAGAAGGCTCAAGCAAAACTCGGGCAAAGGTGCTGCTGGCCACAGAGGCTTCTGGCTGGAAAAGCGACACCTGAGAATCTTGCTACACCATCTTTACAAAAAAGTTAGCCGAGTGTGGTGGCAGGAGAATCACTTGGGCTCAGAAGTCAGAGGCTGCAGTGAGCTATGATTGTGCCACTGTACTCCAGCCTGGGTAACAGAGTGAGACCCTGTCCCTTAAAAAAAAGAAATTACTGACTTGGAAAGAAGTCCAAGATAATAAAATTTAAAAACATGTCTCAGAAGAGTTTGTATAGCATCTCCCTTCCCCACCCTTTTAAAGCAAGTGTACATATGCTTTTGTATCTCTCTCTCTCTTTATATATTTTAAATTACTGCCTATGTTTAGAAGAAAGGCTGGAGGAATATTCAACAGATTAACAATGGTCACCTCTGGGGAGTTGGTTTTGCTAAGGAAGGGATGTATTTTGAAGAAGGACTTCGGCTTTTGGAAATTCTTGTTTGTTTTTTGAGACAGAGTTTCGTTCTTATTGTCTAGGGTGGAGTTCAATGGCATAGTCTCGGCTCACTGCAAACTCTGCCTCCTGGGTTCAAGTGATTCTTGTGCCTCAGCCTCCCAAGTAGCTGGGACTGCAGGCACATGCTACCACGCCTGGCTAAGTCTTGTATTTTTAGGATAGATGGAGTTTCACCATGTTGGCCAGGCTGGTCTTGAACTCCTGACCTCAGGCAATCCACCCACCTTGGCCTCCCAAAGTACCCAAAGTGCTGGGATTACAGGCGAAGCCACCATCCCCAGCCCAGAATTTTTTTTTTTTTTTAAGTTTTTTTCCTGTTTAAAAAAATCCCAGAGGCGATCTTTAGGTAATAATCCATGCCTCTAACCTTGTAGACTACCATTCTGCAAATTGCATCTTTGCATTAGAAAAGGTTTACCAGCAGTTTTCAAGCTGGCAGTCAGCAGTCTGTAATTAAGTTTCTCATTTTATGTTGGCTGGGATTTAATGATGTGGAACTCTTCCCCATCCCATAGGATATTCACCTCTTTCTGTCTGAGCACAGGTTTTCTTGTTAGTGTACTCGCCATAGCTGCCAGTGCCTGTAAGTCCCATTCTTACTTGGGCATATGTGACACTTTGAGGTCTGTGTGGGATTAAAGGCCTGTGACCTTCCAGCAGTCAATTTTCAACTCACTTTATCCATACCCTGTCAGGTCTATACCCTGTCAGGTGATGCCTCTGATTGTGGCTGGCAGCTTCTAAGTGACTCTGTCAGTCTGACAGCTGGGCTGAGACAAGCCTTGGAGGGAAAGCTCAGGGAACCAAATAATTAGGTGGAAACTCTGTGAGTTTTAATCCTGAGATCTATAGATTTGTTGGATAACCTGAGCAATTGACTTCCTTACAGTGTATCTTAGTTTCTCTGCCCATAAAGAGGGAAGATTATTAAGTTTCAGCCTGAAAGGACTGAGTTAGGAAATAACTGTGGTCTGATCAGATCTTACATCTTTGGCTCAGGAAGGTAGATTCTAATTTGAGCTAGTTTCCCAGATCTCCTGTTCTCAGAATACTTCAGCCACCGCTGAGTTGAAGACCCCTTCCTAGTATTCAAACCTAAGCTAGATTTTCTTTCCCCTCTCATAGTATTATCCAATATAACTTTCTGTGATGATGAAAATATTCTTTTGTTTTTTTGAGACGGAGTCTTGCTCTGTTGCCCAGGCTGGAGGGCAATGGTGCGATCCCGGCTCACCGCAACCTGGGTTGAAGCAATTCTCCTGCCTCAGCCTCCCAAGTAGCTGGTATTACAGGCATGTGCCACTACACCTGGCTAATATTTTTGTATTTTTAGTAGAGATGGGGTTTCTCCATGTTGGTCAGGCTGATCTCGAACTCCTGACCTCAGGTGATCCGCCCACCTTGGCCTCCCAAAGTGCTGGGATTACAGGCATGAGCCACTGTGCCCAGCTGATGAAAATATTCTTTGTTTTCTGATTTGTTTTTTGACACCAACTCCCCAATTCTCTGGACACCCACTGGGTCTCCAATGACTCAGTTCAATTCTGATATTATTTATCTGGATCTTGTGTTAGATCTGAGTCCCATGAAATTGCCCCGCTTCAGTTGTCACCTACAAGTCCTTGGGCCACTTGTACTTCTGACCAACCAGTTGTAAATCACGGGTTCCATCATCACCTTCTTAGGTTTGAGACTTTGCCAGAATGGCTCACAGAAGTCAGGAAAACACTTTACAGTAGTCCCCCCTCATCTGTGGCTTTACTTTCCACAGTTTCAGTTACCCTAGGGCAACTGAGGTTTGAAAATGTTGAGGGGAAAATTCTAGAAACAATTCCTAAGTTTTAAATTGCAGTGTGATGAAATCTTGCACTACCCTGCTCCATTCTGTCTGGGACATGAATCGTACCTTTGTCCATCCACACTGTATACACTACCTTCCCATTAGTCACTTAGTAGCCTTCTCAGTGATCAGATCGAGTGTCTGTTATTGCAGTGCTTGTGTTCAAGTAACCCTTATTTTACTTAATAATTGCCCCAAAATGTAATAGTGATGCTGGCAATTTTGATATGTCAAAGAGAAACCATAAAGTGCTTCCTTTAAGTGAAAAGGTAAAAGTTCTCCACTTAATAAGGAAAAAACTGGGGACTACCAGATGGGGGACTGAGGAAGGGGGAGGGGAGTACAACGGTTGAAAAATTTATTGAGTACTCAGTACTTCTGTAATGGGATGATTACAAACCTCAGCATCATGCAGTATACACAGATAACAAGCCTTAACATGTATCCCCAGAATCTAAAATAAAAGGTGAAAGAAAATTAAGGAAAGAAAATGTAATCCTATCTTGTGGTTGCTAAGATCTACACTAAGAATGAATCTTCAATATGTGAAATTGTGAAGAAGGAAAAAATCATGCTGGTTTTGCTGTCGAACTTCTAACTGCAAAAGTTAACAGCCACAGTGTGTGATAACTGTTATTACAGTATGTTTTATATTATTGTTATTGCTAATCTATACCTGTGCTTAATTTATAAATTAAATTTCACCAGACATGGTGGCTCACGCATGTAATTTCAGCACTTTGGGAGGTGAGGTGGGCGGATTGCTTGAGCTCAGGAGGTCAAGACTAGCCTGGGTAACATGGTGAAACTCCATCTCTACAAAATACTAAAATTTACTGGTCATGGTGGTGTGTGCTTGTAGTCCAAGCTACTTGAGGGTGCTGAGGCGGGAGGATTGTTTGAGCCTGGGAGGCAGAGGTTGCAGTGAACCAAGATCATGCCACTGCACTCCAGCCTGGGTGACACAGCAAGACCCTGTCTCAAAAAAAAAAAAAAAACAACTTTATTTTAGGAGTGTATGTATAGGAAAAGACATATATGTGTATATGTGTGTATATATATGATTTGATACTATTCTTTGCCAGTTTATTATAAAGGATACAACTTAGAAACAGCCAAATAATTGAAGAGATACATAGGGCAGGGTATGGGTGGAGTGGAGTGGGGTAGGGTAAAGTGTGATGAGGAGCTTTCCTGCTCTCTCAGTATGCCACCCTCCCAGCCCTAGGATGTGTTTACCAACCCAGAAACTCTACAAATCTCATGTATGGGAGTTTTTATAGAGCTCAGTCTCTAGTTCCCAACCCTCCTCTTCCCAGACGTAGGAGATTGGTGGGTGAGACTCAAAGTTCCAGTCCTCTAAGCCAGCATGGTGGAGAGTGCCTGTAGTTCCAGCTATTTGGGAGACTGAGACAAGAGGATCAATTGAGCCCCCCAGGAGTTTGAGTCCAGCCTGGGCAACATAGCAAGACCCTGTCTTAAAATAGAAAAAGAAAGTTCCAACCCTGTCATCACTTGGTCTTTCTGGTGACTAGTCCATCATGAGGCTATCTAGGGACTTCACTCTGTCAACTCATTAACATAAACTCAGGTGTAATCAAAAAGGGCTTATTATGAATAACAGAATACAATCCTATATCACTTAGTAAATCCCAGGAGTTTTAGTGCTTTGCCAAGAAGGGGGACAAATGTATTTTTGTATTATACTACATCTGTGCTGATACAGTAGCCACTGACTTTTTAATTTTACTTATTTCAACTAATTGAAATGGAAACTTTAAACAGCTACATGACTACTGACTATCTTTTTAGGCAGTACAGCCCTATACAATTATAAAGTTTTTTTTTTTTCCTACTGTCTTCTGCCCTTCAGCACTAAACTATGAAATTTTGAGAACAGAGATTGTTCAACATACTTTCAGAGTTTCTTGCTTATGATAGAAGCTCAAATATATTTAGCAGTAGATTCAGTTTAGCAAATAATTATTGAATTCTATGTTCTGATTAGCTTTTTTTGGTTGGAACACAGAGGTAAGAGAAACATAAATCCCTTGGTGCCCTCAGATTGCTTACAGTCTAGTGATGTAAACAAATTATAGTGGTGTATAATAAAAATGAGTATTGTTGCACTTAGTCCATGGAATTGTGAATGGTTAGGCTGTTTGGATGAGTCAGAGCATAGTACATACAATACTTGAGGTACAGTAAGTGGGTGTTCAGTAAATCTCACTGAATGAATGAATGAATTCTAGTCTCAGTTCTACCATTAAGTGCCTTCTTGAGCAGGTTGCCTAGTCTTTGAGCCTTAATTTTCTTATCCCTGAAATGAGAATGATATGCATATTTTAGGCTCTGAGTTTTTTGACTGGCAGGACCATGTTTCATTAATCCTTGGATGTATTTTTGCCTATAATATAGTAGATGTCTAGTAAATGTTTTAGTGAATCTTTAATCCTAACAAGATAAAGGATGTTAAAACACTTTCATTAATGTGCTTATATTATTGTCATATATCATTGATTGGGAGATGACTGACTTGAAAAGTGGAGAGGGAATTTGGATTCCCCAGAGGTAACAATGACCTTTCATTTTGACATTTTTATGGCTGCAGCTGTCCTCTAATGATTTGAGATTTTCACTTCTTTCCTTTATTGCCAGTGGAAATTATGAAAGAAATTAATGTTGAATCTAACACATTTGGGGCAACAGTTTTAAGGGGACTATGATGGGCTCACTCCATTACTCTCATGGTGATTAAACAGCTAGCCCTTTCCAAGTTGTCAGGTTTTTTTTTCTTCCTATTTTTAACAGCAGACACTCAGACGGGACTTGTTCTGTTTAAGTATCATGTTGGGTTTATTGAACTTGATGACAGACTTGATATGCCCCTTGGGCATTTATTTATGGCTTGATGTCAGAAATCCAGGCACAGATTGCTCTGAAGAGCTCCCTTCCATGTGGTGTGGCAAGCAAAGCATTTTTGTTTCTGTTTGATTTTGGAGCATATGCTTGAACAGATTTAGATATGCTTTCTCTATTTGTAGGTAAGTTCATCTTTCTCTTTTTTTTTTAGTTGAAAGGATAATATAGATTAATAAAGAAAAATGAGGAAAATATTGGTATGATGAAGTAGACCTGATAAACTCATGTTTGAATTGCACTGCTGTTATTTATCAGCCTTGTGACCCTGGATAATTTATATGATTTCAGACTATGTTTTCCTATGAACCTTTGTCAAAGAGGATTAAATGAATGGATGGATATAGTATATATAGTAAGGTACTCAGCACAAAGGGAAGGGGCCTCAAATCTTTTATATGGTGTCCTCTACCACATATATGTCATCTAACTTTTGTTAGTGTGTCTGTGGTAACAGTGAAGTCTCTCAAAAATTCAGACTGCTTTCTGAGAATGAATCTAGTCATGAATCCCCCCATATAGATTATGGGTTCAGCCATAGATAGAAATAAACCAAGTAATTGCCTATAAATCTGACCGAAGAGATGGGAGCACTAAAGATTTAAACAAGACAATCTGGGTATAATTCCAGGGAAAAGGGATTGGGATGAAATTATAATTTAGGAGACTGAAATCTAGTTGATTATATCATAATATTCTGTTTGTTTTTTTTTTTCTTCTTGAGACAGAGTCTCACTCTGTCGCCCTGGCTGGAGTACAGTTGCACGATGTCAGCTCTCTGCAACCTCTGCTTCCTGGGTTCAAGTGATTCTCATGCCCCAGCCTCCTTAGTAGCTGGCACTATAGGCAAGTGCCACCATGCCTGGCTGACTTTTGTATTTTTTTAGTAGAGATAGGATTTCACCATGTTGGTCAGGCTGGTCTTGAACTTCTGACCTTAAGTAATCCACCCACCTCGGCCTCCCAAAGTGCTGAGCCACTGTACCCGTCCTATATGATAATATTCTATTGAGGGAGAGATTATGGGAACAAGCAGGGAGTTGTCAGCTTAAAACATAGTAAACATAGTAAAAGAAAGGCTAAGTGCTTGAAGTTGGTGGAGTTTATCTTGCCTTATTTAGGGCAGAAATTAATCTGATTATATGAACTGTAGAGATGGATTTTTTTTATGAGGAAATGATAGTCCACTAAACCTTCATGGACAAAAAAAGTATCTCAAAAATAGTTGTCTCCTTTTGTTGTGATTCCATGTGGGAGCAATTTCTGATCACTAATGTAATTGTACAGGTATTAAATACATAGGCAGCAGCTAGTTTACCTAGATGAGGACTGAGAACCTTCCAGGTATAAGGAAAGTATATCTTGTATTGTAAATTAATAAACTGGTGAATTGTGTCTCTCTTTGAACCAGTCACTAAAGTGACATTCTAGTTAATGTATTTTAGTACATAAGCATCTGCATGCTGAAGACTCCTGCCCTTATATCTACAGTTCATACGCTTCCCCAGAGCTACAGACTTACATATGCAACTGCCTACTTGACATTTGCATTCAAGACCCAGGGCAAGGGCTAGACGATGTCTTTTTTTAATTCACTGTATAAGCTAAGGCCTTAAGGTAATAAGCCATTAATATCTCAACTTTAATAATCCTGTACCTCATTATAACTATTTTTATATTTCCTTTTTGTCTATGTCCATGTGAGACATAGTTTCACATTAGTTCAGTCATAGGGTATATATTATTTAGCGTTAATTTTGTTATAATTTTTGTGATTGGAAATAATTCATGCTTATCATAGAAAAATGGAAAAAAACACAACAGAAAATGATCATTATGTGATGTTACTACCATACAGAGATAGGCACTGTTAACATTTTGGTGTATTTCTTTTCTTTTCTTTTTTTTTTTTGAGACAGCGTCTTGCTTTGTCACCCAGGGTGGAGTGTAGTGGCGCGATCCTGGGTTCAAACAATTCTCCTGCCTTAGCCTCCGTAGTAGCTGGGTCTATAGGTGCCTGCCACCACACCTGGCAATTTTTTGTGTTCCTAGTAGAGACAGGGTTTCACCATGTTCGCCAGGCTGATCTCAAACTCTGACCTCAAGTGATCTGCCTGCTTTAGCCTCTCAGAGTGCTGGGATTACAAGCATGAGCCACCGCACCTGGCCAACATTTTGTTGTATTTCTGTATATTCACATATGTGTATACAATTTAATATGTTGAGATTAAGATTATACTCTATATTTAAAATTTGTAGTTTCTTGCACATAATGGATCTTAAACATTTCCCCATTAAAAAAATATTTTCTATAAACAATTTAATGGCTTTATTCTGTCATTCAGATGTACCTCATAACATTTTAAGTTGTTTCTAATTTTTCACTGTTAATGCTTTTAGACTTGTCATATTTATCCAGGAGAGAGATACCTGTACTAAAAAAAAAAAAAAAAAAAAAAAAAAATTAAACTTTGGAATTAGTTGAGAGAATCACAAGTTGTTGATGCCATTATTTCTATGTGGTACACCAGTAAATAGACCTTCTGTTTTAGGGGAGAAGAATAATGTTTTCTCAAGTATATTAGGTTCAACATTAATTACTTCATAACTTTCATTAGCAATAGAGGAAAAAGATTAATTTTAACCAGTAGAGGACAGTTGCAGCCAAAAAACAGTAAAAGTGAAGGGTTTCTTCTTTATGGGATCTGAATTTGCTCTTCAAACTTTAAAATTAGACTAGTTGGCTCATTACATCATAGGGGGGAAAAATAAAACCCCACCTGCATGAATTTCACCCAATTTGGAAATAATGTATTGATCTAAAATTAAAAACATAATGTATTTAAAACATTTTAGAGGCCCCAGAGTTGTTTAGATAGGTAGGCTATCAACCTCCAGAATCAGCTTATGTAGGTATGAGAGATGTAGTGATGATGGATAGAGAAAGCAGTGGCTCCCAGTAGGAGCTCTAAACAGAAAGGGCAGATACATTGAGTTTCAGGCATGTGCAGGCACCCATGTGCATCTCTTTGTGTGTATGTGTCTGTGTGTGTATGTGAAAGAGAGTGGGAGAATGAATGGAGGTGGATAGATTTCCCAAGCAGCTTTAGGGAGGGCAGTTATTTTAGACAGGATGACTACTTTATGTTCATTCAGAGTAATTATTTATGTTCATTTTCTCCAGAATCAAAGTAATCCTATTATTTATTATTGAAAATAAATAAAAAAGTTAACTTGTAATACTGTTAACCATTGTTAGAATTTAGAGTCATTTCTTTCTAATTTTAAAAATGTTTTTAAAGCAAGGTACTATATAATTTTGCATCATGCTTTTGTTACTTAGAATGGGAAAATGCTAGATACCCACAGTACTTGACACATAATAGGCACTCAGTAAATATTTACTAAAGAAG
Organism: Aotus nancymaae; assembly: GCF_030222135.1. Taxonomy (NCBI): domain Eukaryota; kingdom Metazoa; phylum Chordata; class Mammalia; order Primates; family Aotidae; genus Aotus; species Aotus nancymaae. Next base: position 27,865,353 of record NW_026988467.1, read on the forward strand.
GAATTATTTATTGACTTGTTTAAAAATATTTTGAGGGGATCGATCCAAGATGGCCACTTAAGAGGAAGTCGGGATTGCAGCTCCGAGAGAAGGCACAGAGGGTGAGTGGACGCCGCATTTCCAGACAGACTTTTACTGCCCACAGACCAGGAGATTCACAGGAGGAAAAGCCCCACGGGTCTCCAGCGCCGCTGGTTTGAGCGGAGTGGCCGCTCAGCCTACGCCCTGTAGCGGGGGGCAGTGGCTTCTTGCGCAGAGCGAGAGAGATAGAGTTCCCTCTGAGCCAGAAAGGGGAGCTGAAGCAGGGAGCCAAGCCAGGAGACCCCCGGGCAAGGGAGTGCCACGAATCTCAGAGCCGCTGCTTCGGCTGACGCAGCGGCACACAGGGCAGCGGATTTTAATTGCGCGGAGAAGCTCCCCGCATTCCCAGCGCCGCTGGTTGGACCGGAGCAGCCGCTCGGCCTGCACGGGGGGCGGGGAGCAGCGGCTCCTTGAACAAAGTGAACGAGACTGTGTCCCCTCTGGGCCAGCAAGGGGAACTGTGGCAAGGAGGCAAGCCAAGAGATTACAGGACAAAGAGGGCCCCTCTGGAAACACGGCTGAACCCGGGACGGTCCAGCTCTGTGGGGGAGGGGCGTCCTCCATCGGGAAACACCCTGCAGTTCCCGGGGCAATTTTCCATAACCAAGACAACCCGCCACTACAGAGACTCCGTCACTACAGGGGCGGGCCAGCATAGCGGAAGCAGTTCTAAATACACCCACAGGACTGCAGGAAAGCTCACACGGAAGCTGGGCGGAGCCCACAGCAGCTCAGCGAAGCCTCTGCAGGCTGAGTGTGACTAGACTGCCACCTTGTGGGCAGGGAAAACGGTAGCAACACAGCTGAAAAACATAAAGTGCTAAACCCCTGGGCCAGAACACCTGGGGAGAAGAAAAGGGGGTTTATGAGTTCAGCTGCTGCAGACTTAAAATTACCAAAATCAGAAAGACAGCAACTACAAAGTCAATAGGCGGATAAATCCACAAAGATGGGAAGAAACCAGCGCAAAAAGGATGAAAACACCCAAAACCAGAACACCTCTCCCCCTACAAGGCAGCATAACTCCTCACCAGCACGGGAACAAGACTGGACGGAGAATGAGTGTGATGAAATGACAGAATCAGCTTTCAGAAAATGGATAATAAGAAACTTCTGTGAGCTAAAAGAACATGTTCTAACCCAATGCAAAGAAACTAAGAACCTTGAAAAAAGACTTGATGAAATGCTAACGAGAATGGACAACTTAGAGAGGAATATGAATGAATTGATGGAGCTGAAAAACACAACACGAGAACTTCGCGAAGCATGTACAAGTTTCAACAGCAGAATTGACCAAGCAGAAGAAAGGATATCAGAAGTTGAAGATCAACTCAATGAAATAAAACGAGAAGAGAAGATTAGAGAAAACAAGGTAAAAAGGAATGAACAGAGTCAACAAGAAATATGGGACTACGTGAAAAGACCTAATCTACGTTTGATAGGTGTACCTGAATGTGACGAAGAGAATGCATCCAAGCTGGAAAATACTCTTCAGGATATTATCCAGGAAAACTTCCCCAACCTAGCAAGGCAGGCCAAGATTCAAGTCCAGGAAATACAGAGAACACCACAAAGATATTCCTCTAGAAGAGCAACCCCAAGGCACATAATCATCAGATTCACCAGGGTTGAAATGAAGGAGAAAATACTAAGGGCAGCCAGAGAGAAAGGTCGGGTTACCCACAAAGGGAAACCCATCAGACTCACAGCAGATCTCTCAGCAGAAACCCTACAGGCCAGAAGAGAGTGGGGGCCGATATTCAACATCCTTAAAGAAAAGAACTTTCAACCCAGAATTTCATATCCAGCCAAACTAAGCTTCATAAGTGAAGGAAAAATAAAATCCTTTGTGAACAAGCAAGTACTCACAGATTTCATCACCACCAGACCAGCTTTACAAGAGCTCCTGAAGGAGACACTACACATAGAAAAAAACAACCAGCACCAACCACTCCAAAAACGCACGAAATGGTAAAGAGCAGCAACACAATGAAGAATTTCCATCAACCAATGGGCAAAACAGCCAGCTAGCATCAAAATGACAGGACCAAACTCACACATAACAATATTAACCCTAAATGTAAATGGACTAAATGCCCCAATCAAAAGACACAGACTGGCAAATTGGATAAAAAGCCAAAACCCATCAGTGTGCTGTATCCAGGAAACCCACCTCACATGCAAGGATACACAAAGGCTCAAAATAAAGGGATGGAGGAAGATTTACCAAGCAAATGGAGAGCAAAAAAAAGCAGGAGTTGCAATTCTCATCTCTGATAAAATAGACTTTAAAGCAACAAAGATCAAAAGAGACAAAGAAGGACATTACATAATGGTAAAAGGATCAATACAACAAGAAGAGCTAACGATCCTAAATATATGCACCTAATACAGGAGCACCCAGATACATAAGGCAAGTTCTTAAAGACTTACAAAGAGACATAGACTCCCACACATTAATACTGGGAGACTTCAACACACCATTGTCAATATTAGACAGATCAACGAGACAGAAAATTAATAAGGATATCCAGGACTTGAACTCAGACCTGGAACAAGCAAACCTAATAGATATTTACAGAACTCTCCAGCCCAAATCCAGAGAATATACATTCTTCTCAGCACCACATCACACCTACTCTAAAATTGACCACATAATTGGAAGTAAATCACTCCTCAGCAAATGCAAAAGAACAGAAACCATAACAAACAGTCTCTCAGACCACAGTGCAATCAAGTTAGAATTCAGAAGCCAACCCAGAACCGCACATCCTCATGGAAATTGAACAACTTTCTCCTGAATGTTGACTGGATAAACACTGAAATGAAGGCAGAAATAAAGATGTTCTTCGAAACCAACGAGAATGAAGACACCACATACCAGAATCTCTGGGACACATTTAAAGCAGTCTCTAGAGGAAAATATATAGCAATAAGTGCCCACATGAGAAGAAAGGAGAGAACTAAAATTGACACCCTATCATCAAAATTGAAAGAGCTAGAGGAGCAAGATCAAAAAAACTCAAAACCTAGCAGAAGACAAGAAATAACTAAGATCAAAGCAGAAATGAAGGAGATAGAGACACGAAAAACCCTGCAAAAAATCAATAAATCCAGGAGCTGGTTTTTTGAAAAGATCAACAAAATAGACAGACCACTAGCCAAACTAATAAAAAAGAAAAGAGAGAATAACCAAATAGATGCAATAAAAAATGATAAAGGGGATATCACCACAGATTCCACAGAAATTCAAACCATCATCAGAGATTATTACAAACAACTCTATGCACATAAATTAGAAAACCTGGAAGAAATGGATAAATTCCTGGACAGTAGTCTCCTCCCATGCCTAAACCAGGAAGAAGTCGAAACCCTGAATAGACCAATAACAAGGTCTGAAGTCGAGGCAGCAATTAAGAGCCTACCACCCAAAAAAAGCCCAGGCCCAGATGGTCTCACAGCCGAATTCTACCAGACATACAAAGAGGAACTGGTACCATTCCTACTGAAACTATTCCAAATAATCCAAAAAGAGGGAATCCTTCCCAAATCATTTTATGAGACCAACATCATCCTAATACCAAAACCTGGCAGAGACTCAACAAGAAAAGAAAACTACAGGCCAATATCCATGATGAACATAGATGCAAAAATCTTCAATAAAATACTGGCAAGCCGATTACAACAGCACATCAAAAAGCTTATCCACCATGATCAAGTAGGATTCATCCCGGGGATGCAAGGCTGGTTCAATATACGCAAGTCTATAAATGTAATTCACCACATAAACAGAAGCAAAGACAAAAACCACATGATTATCTCAATTGATGCAGAGAAGGCCTTCGACAAAATTCAACAGCCCTTTATGCTAAAAACCCTCAATAAACTAGGTATCGATGGAACGTATCTCAAAATAATAAAAGCTATTTATGACAAACCGACAGCCAATATCATACTGAATGGGCAAAAACTGGAAGCATTCCCTTTGAAATCTGGCACTAGACAAGGATGCCCTCTCTCACCACTCCTATTCAATATAGTACTGGAAGTTCTAGCCAGAGCAATCAGGCAAGAAAAAGAAATAAAGGATATTCAATTAGGAAAGGAGGAAGTCAAATTGTCTCTATTTGCAGACGACATGATTGTATATCTAGAAGACCCTATCACCTCAGCCCAAAATCTCCTGAAACTGATAAGCAACTTCAGCAAAGTCTCAGGATACAAAATCAATGTGCAAAAATCACAAGCATTCCTATACACCAATAATAGACTTAAAGAGAGCCAAATCAAGAACGAACTGCCATTCACAATTGCTACAAAGAGAATAAAATACCTAGGAATACAACTAACAAGGAACGTAAAGGACCTCTTCAAGGAGAACTACAAATCACTGCTCAACGAAATAAGAGAGGACACAAACAGATGGAGAAACATTCCATGTTCATGGTTAGGAAGAATTAATATCGTGAAAATGGCCATACTGCCCAAAGTAATTTACAGATTCAACGCTATCCCCATCAAGCTACCAATGACCTTCTTCACAGAACTGGAAAAAACCACCTTAAACTTCATATGGAACCAAAAGAGAGCCCGCATAGCCAAGTCAATTCTAAGCAAAAAGAACAAAGCAGGAGGCATCACACTACCGGACTTCAAACTATACTACAAGGCTACAGTAATCAAAACAGCATGGTACTGGTACCAAAACAGAGATATAGACCAATGGAACAGAACAGAGACGTCGGAGGCGACACAACATATCTACAACCACCTGATCTTTGACAAACCTGAAAAAAACAATCAATGGGGAAAGGATTCCATGTTCAATAAGTGGTGTTGGGAAAACTGGCTAGCCATATGCAGAAAGCAGAAACTGGACCCCTTCCTGACACCTTACACTAAAATTGACTCCAGATGGATTAAAGACTTAAACATAAGACGTAACACCATAAAAACACTAGAAGGAAACCTAGGCAAAACCATTCAGGACGTAGGCGTAGGCAAGGACTTTATGACCAAAACACCAAAAGCATTGGCAACAAAAGCCAAAATAGACAAATGGGATCTAATCAAACTCCACAGCTTTTGCACGGCAAAAGAAACAGTCAATAGAGTGAATCGGCAACCAACAGAATGGGAAAAAATTTTTGCAGCCTACCCGTCTGACAAAGGGCTGATATCCAGAATTTACAATGAACTAAAAAAGATTTACAAGAAAAAAACAAACAAGCCCATTCAAAAATGGGCGAAGGATATGAACAGATACTTTACAAAAGAAGACATACATGAGGCCAACAAACATATGAAAAAATGCTCATCATCACTGGTCATTAGAGAAATGCAAATCAAAACTACATTGAGATACCATCTCACGCCAGTTAGAATGGCGATCATTAAAAAATCTGGAGACAACAGATGCCGGAGAGGATGTGGAGAAATAGGAACACTTTTACACTGTTGGTGGGAGTGTAAATTAGTTCAACCACTGTGGAAAACAGTGTGGCGATTCCTCAAGGACCTAGAAATAGAAATTCCATTTGACCCAGCAATCCCATTACTGGGCATATATCCAAAGGATTATAAATCGTTCTACTATAAGGACACATGCACACGAATGTTCATTGCAGCACAGTTTACAATAGCAAAGACCTGGAACCAGCCCAAATGCCCATCGATGATAGACTGGACAGGAAAAATGTGGCACATATACACCATGGAATATTATGCAGCCATTAAAAAGGAGGAGTTCACATCCTTTGTAGGGACATGGATGAACCTGGAAAACATCATTCTCAGCAAACTGACACAAGAACACAAAATCAAACACCACATGTTCTCACTCATAGGCGGGTGTTGAACAAGGAGAACACATGGACACAGGGAGGGGAGCACTATACACGGGGGTCTGTTGGGGGGGAGGGGGGATAGTGGGGAGGTGGGGAGTTGGGGAGGGATAGCATGGGGAGAAATGCCAGATATAGGTGAAGGGGAGGGAGGCAGCAAATCATACTGCCAGGTGTGCACCTGTGCAACAACCTTGCATGTTATTCACATGTACCCCAAAACCTAAAATGCAATAAAAAAAAAAAATATTTTGAATGGACCATCAAGTGACTATACCATAATTGACCTAATTGTTACCCTTTTGTTGGAAATTAGGTTGTTTCTAAATTTTCCTGTCTTAAAAATACATTGAATATTTTGATGCAGATCACTTTTCCTGAAGCATTATAGCTTTTCCTAGGTATAAAGTTATTTTCTTAGGACAGGTTCCCAGAAGTGATTAAGAGTCAAATTGAGTATTAGAATTCTTGGTTGCAAGGGGCAGAAACTTAATTGAGAACATTTTGGCCAGTCTTGTCAGGGCCTTCCAGGATAAATCTCAATTATGTTTCTCAATTACGTTTCTGTCCCTGTGTCTCTTCTTACTGCTGGGAGTTCAGCCTTTGCTATATTAGGTGCTCAGATTACACTCCCAGGGCTTTGTTTCCTGTTTACCAGTGTTCTTTGCTTTTCTCTGGCAGACTCTTGCCATCTGGTGGTAAAAATTGGCATTGGCAATTTTTTATAGTTTATAATCCTGACATTTGTATGTATAATATAAACAAGGTGGTTCTCCCAAGGAAAGGATTTTGGACAGACAGGAAAAGGACGTCTGTTATAAGTGTTTTATTAAATGTTATTAAAATAACACTTAATAAATTTGATTTTTGAGGCAGGGTCTCTCTCTGTCACCTAGGCTGGAGTGCAATGGCAGCATCACAGCTTACTGTAGCCTTGACTTCCTGGGCTCAAGCCATCCTCCCACCTCAGCATCCTGAGTATCCACGACTACATTCATGCACCACCATATTCTATTAATTTTTCCGTAATTTTTGTAGAGATGGTCTCACTATATTGTCTAGGCTGATCTTGAATACCTGGACACAAGCAGTCCTCCCAAAGTGCTGGGATTACAGGCCTGAGTTTCCATGCCCAGCAATTATTTGATTTTAAATTATTTTGTATTAAATGTGTAATAGTTTATGAATATTTTATCATTCTTGGTAGCCATTGCAAAGTGACTTCCAAAAGTATATTCCAGCCTCAGTAACGTTTCTTATTTTACTATCCTTTTACCACATTGAATATTATTATTTTCTAAATATTTTGCTAATTTAATGGATTAGAAATAGTGGCTTGTTTATATTTCCTTTTTTTTACTTAACATCTGTCATAATTATTTTTTGTAATTAATCAAAATGACTGTTTACTCTTTTATTCAACAGATTTACCATGTTTTCTGTGCTGTTTTTCTGTTATTGTTCATTAGGGTTATTTTATGGTTCTTATATTTTTAAACCTCTGTAGGTAATAATATTGCAAGTTATTTATTTATTTATTTTTGAGATGGGGTCTTGCTCTGTCACCCAGGCTGGAGTGCAGTGATGCAATCTCAGCTCACTGCAACTTCTGCCTCCTGGGCTCAAGCAGCCCTCCCACCTCAGCCTCTTGAGTAGCTGGGATCACAGGTTCACATCACCATGCCCAGGTAATTTTTGTATTTTTGGTAGAGATGAAGTTTCACCATTTTGCCCAGGCTAGACTGCAAGTTATTTCAGGTCTGTTAAGTTTTTTGGCTGTTTTGAGTTTTTCCTTTGGAAATTCTGTTGATATTCTTGCACCAAAGATATAAACATCTATATGTTTTTGCTTTCAAATAACTTTACCAACTTATATTTCTGTCAGTATTGTGTAACTACAGTTATTTTATCACATCTTTACTAATATGGAACTTTAAATTTTTTGTTTTTTATTTTTAAAATAAGATTTATAATATTTAAAAAATAGAGATAGGGGCCTCCTTATGTTGACCGGGCTGGTCTCAGACTCCTTGCCTCAAGGTATTCTCCCATCTTGGCCTCCCAAAGCGCTGGGATTACAGCCATGAGCCACTGTGCCCGGCCTATTTTATTAACTTTTTTTTTTTTTTTTTTTTTGAGCCAAGGCCTCGCTCTGTCACCTGAGCTGGAGTGCAGTGGCACAACTGCAGCTTACTGCAGTTTCAACCTCCTGGGCTCATGCAGTCCTCCTGTCTCAGCCTCCTGAGTAGCTGGGACTACAGGCACGTGCCACCACACCCAGCTAGGGGGTGTGTGTGTGTATGTGTGTTTTATTTTTTGTAGAGACTGGGTTTTGCCATGTTGCCCAGGCTGGTCTCGAATTCCTGAGCTCAGGCAATCTGCACACCTCAGCCTCCCAAAGTGCTGAGATTACAAGCATGAGCCACTGTACCTGGCCACTTTGAACATTATTTTAAGAATGTTTTTTGGTTGATTGGATATAAAGAGCAGTCTCAATTTGCAGTTTTAAGTTTCACACTTTTCAGTGAAAAATTTTATTTTTCCCTTACAATCCTCAACTCTTACCTTCTTTTCCAGTTTAGAGTATAAATACCAGATGTGCTCTCTGCTTTATGTTACTTCTTCTTGTGCCCAGGTCTGGTCCATCGAACTCATATGTCATCCTGTCGGGTGGATAAGCCCTCTGAGATAGTAGATGTCGGAGACAAAGTATGGGTGAAGCTTATTGGCCGAGAGGTAAAGTTCTGTGCAGCTTCCATGTGCTTAGAAAGGATTAGGAAGAGCTGGGATTTTCTTGGTATTTTATGATAGTGAGTGTGTAAATTTTGTTAATTGTAACTGATAATCTTATTTTTAAATCCTGCCACTAGAATTTATTCTGAATTTAAACCTTCTTGCAAACTCAGAAGGAATGATATGAGTTATAAAACTGTGGTGCAATAAGTGCATGTTTGTAAACCTTCTCTCCCTGAAGTTTACCCATAGAGTGGGCAGGAGGAAAGAAAAAGAACCAAAAAGAGAAAAGGAAGCTTGATCTATGGGACAAGTGTTTATCACAAACTTTCAAGAATATCTGCCAGATACACTTCAATTTGGGATAAAACAAAAACAACACAGTTTACAGTCATTTTTCCTAATATCTGGCACCATGCAATGTGCAGAAAGTGAAAAAAATCTGAAGGACCCTGTTACTCCCTTGAGGGTATGAGGGCTGTGGGTGTGGGCCAGACCACAGGAGAAATAAGAGCATACACTGAGTCCTGTTCTTCTGCCAGAGAAAGGCATGGGAGATAGGCATGAAAGAGCTATTATTTAACAATATTTAAATAATTAATATGTGCTAGGTTTGGGAAATACAAGAGTGAACCAGACATAAATGATCCCAGCTATTATGGAGCTTACATAGAATATAAGTAGAGGAGACAATTTGTCTTTCTTTTTTGAGACAAGATCTCTCTTTGTCACCCAGGCTGGAGTATAGTGGCACCATCACAGCTATGTGTAACCTCAGCCTCCTGGGCTCAACTGATCCTCCCACCTCAGTCTCCTGAGTAACTGGGAGTACAGGCATGCACCACTACACCTGGTCAGTTTTTTTTATTTTTTGTAAAGATGGAGTCTCACTGTGTTACTACCCAGGCTGGTTCAAACTCCTGGGCTCAAGTGATTCTCCTGCCTTGGCCTCCCAAAGTGCTAGAATTACAAGTGTGAATTTCCATGCCTGACTGAGACAAATACACATAAAATAATTACAAGTTATATTAAGTGCTATATTGGATTCAAACACTATTGGAGGAAGATTTCGAATTGTCAGGAAAGGACTGTTTGAGGAGATAGTATATGAGCTGAGACCTAAAAGAAAAGGAACTAGTCATGGAAGACTTGGGATAGGAACATTCCATGCAGAGAGAATAACTGATAAAAGACTCTGAAGTTAAGAAACGCTTCATGTGCTGTGGGAAGCAAAAATGTTAACAATGTGACAAATGTCTTCATGCTTAAAGAAGCCCTAGACCAAGTCCAGAAGGAGATCTAGTCTCCTCAAATGTTTAAGAGCCCCTTCTGAGCTTGGAGATATCTGAACAAATCACTATGCCGAACTTACCTGGAAGAAACAGCTTTTATTTTCTGCCTGGTTATTTCTGCAAGCCTTGGATTTTTGTCTCTTTTAAAGACAAAAAGACTTTTGTCTTTCCCCCAGAGGGACAGGAATGAGATTAAGACTGTTTCCTAAAATCCTTCTGCTATAGGGTCTATCTGTTACGCTTATTTGTATCCACAGTATTCCTAGCACAGTAAATGGTCCATTAGAGAAGCTCAGTGTTTGTTATAATGATGAAAAAGTTGACTCTTAATTTTAGACTGGCCATCTAAATGATGTATTTAAAGTTTTTGGTGACTTTTTTTGGGTCTCTTTCAGATGAAAAATGATAGGATAAAAGTATCCCTGTCCATGAAAGTTGTCAACCAAGGGACTGGGAAAGACCTTGATCCCAACAACGTTATCATTGAGTAAGTAAAAGGTTTGAAAAGGTAAAAATTCTTCTGCCTCCCAAAGCATAAAATGCTTTAGTAAGTCAGACTGAACTGGGAACTCTACCATTTATGGACTTTGTGATATTGATGAGTTATGTAACCTTTGTAGTCTTTGGTTTTTAGAAATATAAAATGAAGTTAGGCCAGGCACAGTGGCTCACCCCCGTAATCCCAACACTTTAGGAAGCCGAGGTGGCAGACTACCTGAGAGATCAGGAGTTCAAGACCAGCCTGGCCAACATGGTGAAGCCCTGTCTCTACTAAAAATACAAAAATTAGAAATTTGTCGGGTGTGGTAGTGCATGCCTGTAGTCCCAGCTACTTGGGAGGCTGAGGCAGGAGAATTGCTTGAACCCAGGAGGCGGAGGTTGCAGTGAGCTGAGATCATGCCACTGCACTCCAGCCTGGGTGACAGAGCAAGACTCCATCTCAAAAAATAAAATAAAGTAATAAAAATAAAATAGTTAACACCTTGCTGGATAGAATTCTGAGATGAAATGCTAATGTGCCAAGCTCCTGGCATTGGAGTGCTCTATCAGTGGTTTTGTTTCCTTTCCCTTAATCTCATTCTGTTTCTGCCCTTTAACAAGTTAGCTAATAAGCATTCATCAAGGACTTTCTTTACCTCTCTTAGTGATTTCTGCATTGGGGCTAAGTGGGTCTCTTCTATGTGGAGACCATATGGAAGGGTAGAGTAATACCCAGGAGCAATTCCAGTGGGGTTTAGACTACCACATCTTGGGATACACTGTACTCTGAAAACAACATCTTACTTTCATTGGCTCTTCTGACCTTTCATTTAGGAATGGAAAATTATCTATGTAGGATAACATCTGGTGATACAGGGAATTTTCTGTCTGTCTCAAGTCTTTCTTTCTTTCTTTCTTTTTTTAAAGATGGGGTTTCACCCTGATGGCCAGGCTGGTCTTGAACTCCTGACCTCACGTGATCCACCCACCTCAGCCTCCCAAAGTGCTAGGTTTACAGGCGTGAGCCACTGCACCCGGCCTCTTTCTTTTTTTTTTTTTTTTGAGATGGGCCACCCAGGTTGCAGTGCAGTGCCGTGTTCACGGCTCACTGCAGCCTTGACCTCCCGAGTCCAAGCAATCCTCCCACCTCTGCCTACCGAGTAGCTGGGACTACAGGCATGTGCCACCTCACCTGGCTAATTCTTATTTTGTAGAGACAGGGTCTTCCAATGTTGCCCAGGCTGTTCTTGGACACCTAGGCTCAAGTGATCCTCCTACCTTGGTCTCTAAAGTGCTGGGATTACAAGTGTGAGCCACCATGCCCAGCCTTCTTTCCTAAATTTCTCATCAGGGGTTCTTGGATCCCTAAAGTCCCTTAAAGGGGGATCTTGGAGGGTTTATTAACTGTTTTTAGTGTTACAGAAAGCCATCCAAAATTGTATGTGTAACCTCAGGTTAACCATGCTGTTATTTTGTTGCTTTTGATGATAAAATATCACAGTTTGTCTTATGTTAATTAGGTACTCTCAATGTTAATTATGTCATTGATTAATTTAAAAGACAAGAAAAATAATAGAATGTTGTTTGAGTGGGATCTTATTGGTGAAAAGCTTGGAAAGCCTTATGTTTATAGTTTTGAGCAAAATCACTTTGAATTTGAATTTTATCTGGAAGTAAGGGAAATAATGTACTGCAGTGCCAGGCATTTTATGTACACTCTTGTGTACATAACAACCTGCAAAGTGGATGTTATCTCCATTTTACTTTCTATTCCTACTCTGTAGCTTGGTGTTTGGTGATAAGCAACTTGACTGTGGTTACATAGCAAATTCGCAGGGACTCAAAACTGGGCTTCTCTGACCTTAAAGCTAATGCCCTTTTTACTGTATAATGCTTCTCACTGTTGCATGTGACTTACATAACTTTTCATATTTCTGTAGTTTAGTCTCTAAATATTAACATGTTTGTAAGGCTGATTATTGACAAAATACTGTTCAGTAATAGTAGAAATCTTTTATAACTCAGTGCAGAAATGTTTAAATGTAGCTGTGGTTCAAGTTAGTGTTTGGAAAAGAAAAAAGAAAAAATTGATGATTGCATTGTAATAAATTGCTTCTGCTCCAAAGAAGCTGATACAGCTATACAGACTCATTAAAAAGTAGTGAAATTTCCCAAAGCCACCTTTACAATGATAAAATGTAAAACATGTTAAGATAAAAGAGCTAACTGTGTTTCTCAGAGAAAGGGTAGGGAAAAGGGTAGGGAAGGGAAAGGGCTCCCTGGTTTTGGGCTGTCTCTGTGTAAAACCATTTCTAGGAATAATCAAGTGGCTGAAACTAACTTTTGTTGTAAATTATGCTGTAAATATATGACTTTCTGCTGAAAGCCATATATTAGTCTCTCTGAATCTCAACTTCTTTACTATAAAAGGGAGATAGTAACATATATTTGAGCAATGCTTGAATGATTTGTAAGGAGCCAGCTTCATGTCTAGTCTATGGTAGACATTTAATGTATGTAGCTACTTGTAGTATTGTTTTTAAATGCCACTTTGTTTTTTCCTATAATATCTGAGATTATAGCACCCTTTTCTTTTTCCTTCATACTATGTTGTGCAGAACCACACCTTTGCTTTTAAAAGAATGTGTAAGACCCAAAAAACAGAGAACATGACTTGTCTGCCATTGTGCCTGACGTATACCATTCGTAGCGTTCATTTACTGTTTTGTTTTGTTTTGTTTTGTTTTCAGGTATGTCTTAGTAACGTGAAAACGGACATTTAAGGTTTTTTTTTTTTTTTGAGATGGAGTCTCGCTCTGTCGCCCAGGCTGGAGCGTATTGATACAATCTTGACTTCACTACAACCTCTGCCTCCCAGGTTCAAGCAGTTCTCCTGCCTCAGCCTCCTGAGTAGCTGGGACTACCGGTGCACGCCACCACGCCTGACTAATTTTTTGTATTTTTAGTAGAGACGGAGTTTCACCATGTTAGCCAGGATGGTCTTGATCTCCTGACCTTGTGATTTGTCCCCTTTGGCCTCACAAAGTGCTGGGATTACAGGCGTGGGCCACCATGCTCAGCCTAATTTTTGTATTTTTAGTGGAGACAGGGTTTCACCATGTTGACCAGGCTAGTGTTGAACTCCTGACCTCAAGTTATCTTCCGCCTTGGCCTCCCAAAGTGCTGGGATTACAGGCATAAACCACTGTGCCTGGCCCTAGCTAGTACTTTCATTTACTCATTTATTCAACAAATATAAGGCAATATGTAATAAATACTAAGAGTAGTTTAAAGCAGCAGTCCCCAACCCTTTTGGCAACAGGGACTGGTTTTGTGGAAGACAGTTTTTCCGTGGATTGGGGGCTGGATTGGTTCCACCTCAGATCATCACACCTTAAATTCTCATAGGAGGTGCACAACCTAGATCCCTCACATGTGCAGTTCACAATAGGGTTTGCACTCCTATGATAATCTAATGCTGCCGCTGATCTGATAGGAGGTGGAGCTCGGGTGATAATGCTCCTTCATCTGCTGCTTACCTCCTGCTTTGTGGCCTGGTTCCTAACAGGCCATGGACCGGGAGCAGTCTGTGGCCTGGGGGTTAGGGACTCCCTGTTTAAAGGAAAGTTTCTAGGAATTCACTTTAAGGGGAATGGTTTACTTCAGGCCTTGATGGTCAGAGAATAGGTGGCATTTGAGGTAGGTTTTCAAGAACAGATAAGATTTTATCAGACAGCTGGAGAAGGAATGGTATTTCAGGCAAAAGAAATGGTTTGAGGAAAGGAATGAGGCAGGAAAACCCACGGCACATTTGGGAATCCTGTTTAAGGAAAGAAAACGATATGGACAAGCACTGGAATAGAATGGAAAGCTTGAAAGGTAAATTAGGGTCAGATTGTGGAGAACCGTGAATATCAGTTAAATATGGTGCAGTGGCTCACGCCTGTAATCCCAGCACTTTGGCAGGCTGAGGCAGGTGGATCACCTGAGGTCAGGAGTTCGAGACCAGCCTGACCAACATGAATAAACCCCGTCTCTAGTAAAAATACAAAATTAGCCAGGCGTGGTGGCACATGCCTGTAATCCCAGTTACTTGGGAGGCTGAGGCAGGAGAATCGCTTGAACTGGGGAGGCGGAGGTTGCGGTGATCTGAGATCGCACCATTGCACTCCAGCCTGGGCAACAAGAGCAAAACTCTGTCTCAAAAAAAAAGAAAATTTTTGTATTTATTTATTTTTTCTGGGATGGACTCTCGCTCTGTCACCCAGACTGGAGTGCAGTGACACGATCTCAGCTCACTGCAAGCTCCACTTCCCAGGTTCAAGCAATTCTCCTGCCTTAGCCTCCTGAGTAGCTGGGATTACAAGGGCTCACTACCATGCCTATCTAATTTTTGTATTTTTAGTAGAGGCAGGGTTTCACCTTATTGGCCAGGCTGGTCTTGAACTTCTGGCCTCAAGTGATCCTCCTGCCTTAGCTTCCCGAAGTGCTAGGCATGAGAGCCACCACACCCAGCTCATGAATTTAAAAAAAAAAAAAAAAAGCCTTTGAACACATAGGCTTCTGGTCAGATTATAGATTTTTTTTTTTTTTTTTTTTTTTTTTTTTTTAAGAGACAGGGTCTTTCACTCCCAGGATGGAGTGTAATGATCATCGCTCACTACAACCTTAAACTCCTGGGCTCGAGTGATCTGTCTCCCTCAGCCTCCCAAGTAGCTGAGACTATAGGTCCATGCCACCATGCCCTGCTAATTTTTAAATTTTTTGTAGAGATGATGTCTTGCTGTGTTGCCAGGCTGATCCTGAACTCCTAGTCTCAAGTGATACTCCCACCTTGGCCTTCCAAAGTGCTGAGAGATTATAGGTGTGAGCTACAACTCCCGGCCCATAGGGTAGTCTTTAGAAAAAGCACATATGACTTAACCGTGTTAAAATTATTCATTCGTATGTCTCCCTCCACTTCTAGACTATAGGCTCATTCCAGAAAGAATCATGTTTTGTTCATTTTGCTATACATACTACTATCAATAGTATTAGCACTGGCGCTAGCCACTTACTAGCTGTACTGAAAAAAAGAGATTAATCTCAGAATGTGTGCTGGGATGGATTGGAGGCAGAAAATTGGAGGCAGGGAGACCAGTGAGGGAGTTACTACTCTAGATGAAACATGAAGGGAGCCTAAACTAGAATGATAGCAATGAGGATGTGTGGGTGAGTGACACATTTGTTGAATTGAGTGTTAAGTGGGAAGTATAATATGGTTTGTAGTCTGTTAGAAGCCACAGAGTATTGGAATTGATTGTCATGGGGGTTGCTTAAGCTGCAGCTCACAGCCACTTGAAACTCAGCTCTACAAATAAAGATACCTGAAAAGTCATGTTTTGAGTTGCTTGAGTTAAGTCCTCAAGTTTCTGCCTTGGTTTTTGTTATTCAAGCTTCATTATGGGTTTTTTGTTGTTGTTGTTTTGGGTTTTTGTTTGTTTGTTTTTGGAGACAGGGTCTTGCTCTGTCGCCCAGACTAGAGTACAGTGATGCAATCATAGCTCACTGCGTGCAACCTTGATCTCCCAGGCAATCCTCCTGCCTCAGCCTCTCAAGTTGCTGGGACTACAGGCACAAGCCACCATGCCTGGCTATTTTTTTTTTTATTTTTAGTAAAAGGAATCTGTACTGTTAGAAATTAGAATAATGATTACCCTTGGGGGAAGCAGGTGACTTAAAAGGGAGCATGAGATGGGCTTCTGAGATGCTGGCAATGTTCTGTTTTTTGATATTCAAATTGTGAAAAATCAAGTGAGCTGTATACTTATGATAAACATTTTTCTCTATATTTATATTAGTTTATTCTCATGCTGCTATAAAGAACTACCTGAGACTGGGTAATTTATAAAGAAAAGAAGTTTAATTGACTCACAGTTCCACAGGCTGTACAGGAGGCATGGCTGGGATGCCTCAGGAAACTTAAAATCATGGCAGAGGGGCGAAGGGGAAGCAAGCATATCTTCAAATGGCAGCAGGAGAGAGAGAGAGAGAGCAAAGGGGGAAGTGCCATACACTTTTTTTTTTTTTTTTGAGACGGAGTTTCACTCTTGTTACCCAGGCTGGAGTGCAATGGCGCGATCTCGGCTCACCGCAACCTCTGCCTCCTGAGTTCAGGCAATTCTCCTGCCTCAGCCTCCTGAGTAGCTGGGATTACAGGCGTGCACCACCATGCCCAGCTAATTTTTGTATTTTTAGTAGAGACGGTGTTTCACCATGTTGACCAGGATGGTGTCGATCTCTTGACCTCGTGATCCACCCGCCTCAGCCTCCCAAAGTGCTGGGATTATAGGCATGAGCCACCGCTCCCAGCCGCCACACACTTTTTAACTATCAGATCTAGTGAGAACTCCCTCACTGTCACATGAGGGAAATCTGACCCCCGTGATCCAATCACCTCCCACCAGGTCCCTCCCACAACAATGGGGATTACAATTCAACATGAGATTTTTGTGTGGGGTGGAACACAGAGCCGAACCATATCAACGTATGTATTATATTTGGTAAGAAGTTTAAAGTTTTTTTGAAAGGCTGTGAGAAAGGCAACAAAGAGATTAATTCTGTCGGAGGGGCTCAGGGGAAAAGACTTGTTAGAAGGAGAGCTGGTAACTGAACTGAGCCCTGAAATGTCTAGGTATAGTGAAGTGGTGAGGTGGGAGTCAAGAGGGGAAACAGAGCATTTCAGAGAGAGAGAGAGAACTGCCTGAGCAAAAGCACTGAACCATGTGGCGAAGAGAAAGTAGACTTCTTTGGCCAGAGCATATTGTGTTGTAAAGATGAGGCTGGAAAAGTAGTTTAGAGACAGACTGTAAAAGACCTTGAATGCTAAGGTTGGAGTTGATTTTCTGGAAAGCCTTTGAAGGTCTTTTAAACCTATGAGTGACCTGGTAAGCGTTTAGGGTGTTTAGCATGGTGAGTAATTATATATTTCCATCCTCTGTGCGTTAGTGAGATGAGGGTTAGTCTCATTTGTAATTGTTAATTTAGGGCTGTTTCACATCATTACTTTTACTGCCTATCTTGTTCTGCCAAAAACTTTCCTTCTTTCTCCCCTTTCCCTGCCAAAAACAAAACAAAAAACCAGTATATGACCTTACCTTGTAGTATCTCTGGCCATATCTCTTAAGGGGGCCAGAAGTCAGTATCTTTTTCATTATAGGCAAGAAGAGAGGCGGAGGCGGTCCTTCCAGGATTACACTGGGCAGAAGATCACCCTTGAGGCTGTCTTGAACACTACTTGCAAGAAGTGTGGCTGTAAAGGTAAGGTGAAGCCTCTGCCCTTTCTCTCCTTGTGGATGGACCTTTTTCTGGAAGAAGGAGGCGGCCCGGTGTGAGTTTAGTTCCTCTGTTTTTTAGCCAAGTGATGGCCTTACCTGTTTATGCTGTTATTCCCACCAGATTCACATCAGAGTTCATGGCTTGATGCTTTTTCTGTTTTTTTTTCTGAGTGCTGGCCCTACCAGATATTATACCACCACTCCTCCCACCCCACCCACAGCTTATGCCCTATCTGAGCAATACCCCCATGAACTATGCCAGGAGGGGTAAGAGTGTTAGATTATGATTAACACTCTAATTTTATCTCCAAAGATGATGATTCTGCAAAAATTAAGCAACTTGGAAATATATAACTTAAAGAGACAAGTCAGACTCTCATCTTTATCTCTTTAATGTCAGAGTTCTGAATACAATATCCTTTTAAAGGATATCGAATAAAGAATACAGGATAGTCACTTCTTTTTAGTTCTGTTTCCTCAGGTTTCCTCTACTCTTACTCAAATATTAAAAGGGTCTTTCAGCCTGATTTCCCTTGTTAGAGCTATATTGAGAGAGACTGCCAGCTTCTTATTTTCAGAGTGACCTCAATTTGTCACCCCTTCTTCCTAGTCTTCCATGTACCCTACTATGTTGATTTTTCTACAATAACTGGTAGCAGATTTGTGCCCTGGTTGAAGTTGTGGGGTTTTAAGCCCCTATTGATCATTAGCATAGAGGGGAGAAGGGGAAAAATAAAATTGAGAGAAAGAATGCCTCCTCAGGAAAGCCGTGGGAACATTCCAAATATTTAGAAAACTCTATGCTATATTTCCCTGTCAGGTGCCACCCAACTGCTGGATCCAGAGGTACAGAGTACTTTACACATTGCTTTTTTTTTTTTTTTTTTTTTTTAGATAGGGTCACCCAGGCTGGAGTTTAGTGGTATGATCATGGCTCACTGCATCTTTGAGCTCCTGGGCTCAAGCAACCCTACTTCCGCCTCCTGAGTAGCTGGGACCACAGGTGTGTGCCACCATGTCCAGCTAATTTTTAAAATTTTTTTGCAGAGATAGGGTTTCCCTGTGTTGCCCAGGCTAGTCTCTCTGGGCTCCAGTGATCCTCCTGCCTCGTCCTCCCAAAGTACTGAGATTATAGGCATAAGCTACTGTGCCCAGCCCATGTGTACCTTTTTGATTCTCTCATGCAATTTCTCTGTGCCCCTGAGACAGGCTCTACCACAAACTCAGACACAACTAGGAGTGTAGAGCATGGCATCTGTTATAGGGCCCCTCAATACCACTACAGGCTCAGGGAAGGTAGGGGTCTTTTAACCTTAACTGGTGTCCAACAGGCATTACATAAAGAAGAGAAGAATAATGAGAGGTGGAATTTGTCCCAGTTAGCAAAGATCAGGCCAAAGTTCGTTGGTTTGGGTGCAGCAGAAAGCACAGGGCAGGGAGGTGTGAGACCCAGGATAAGTTTGAACTGTGCTGCTGTCTGTGTGACCTTGAGCTACTTCTCAACTCTGGGCTTTCATCTTCTGCAAATGTAGGATGGATTTGATATCTCTAAGGTGCTTGCCAGACCTGACAATCTGTAAATGTTCAGTGCCCCTAGGTGACTATACCTTTTTCTCTGTGTGTTAGCTTAGATGTGAGTGCCCACTTGCTGCCAGCTACCTAAGAGCATCTTCCTTTAGGGCTTGGCCTGCCACTCAGCTCTCTCTGCTAAGTATCCTGCTCTCTGGAACAGTCTTTCATTGTCAGGAATATGTTCCAAAATAGATCTTAAAAAATTAATAAGCCCCATTACTAATGGAGAGCAGTAAAAACCTGCATCCTCATATCCTCTGCCATTTTGAGAACAGCACTAATGTTTCCCACAGCCCTAAGAGCAGCTGCTAGTCTGGCTGTGGTTGAGTGAGCAATGCCATGTTGAGGTGGTGGAAAATCTATTGTGAATCAAACAGCTACTCTGAATGACGTCAACAATATTTCCTGAGCCAACTAGCCCATTCCAGGAGCCGTGGAGGAAGATTCACTTGCTGAGATGAGAGACTACTTCCTTCTTCTATACCTTTTCTACTTCTCTTCTGCAGGCCATTTTGCAAAAGATTGTTTCATGCAACCAGGTGGGACTAAATATTCTCTGATACCTGATGAGGAAGAGGAAAAGGAAGAGCCAAAGTCAGCAGAGTTTGAGAAGCCCAACCCCACAAGGAATTCTTCTAGAAAAAGAAAGAAGGTGAATGCTACTTTGCTTTTATTTTATCATATCTTTGTCAAGTTCTACAATGAAAATCTGAAAAGCCTGGTGCAGCTATGCACACCTGTAGTCCCAGGTACTTGGGAGGATAAGGTGGGAGGACTGCTCGAAGCCAGAAGTTAAAGGCTGCAGCGAGCTATGATTATGCCTGTGAATAGCCACTGCATTCCAGTCTGAGCAACATAGCGAGACCCAATCTCTAAAAAGAAATTTTTTTTATTAAAAAAAAGAAAAATGAAAATGTGCTTTTTGCAGAAATTTTAGAAATACTGAAAAACAGAATGAGGCAAACCAAAATCTTCTGTAATCTTTCTACCCAGAGAGACTCTTATTAGCATTTTGTGGTGTATTCTAATCTTTATTCTTTTTTTTTTTTTTTTTTTTTGAGACAGGGTCTCTTGCTCTGTCACCCAGGGTGAAGTACAGTGGCACGATCTTGGCTCACTGCAGCCTCCCAGGTTCAAGAGATTCTCATGCCTCAGCCACCTGAGTAGCTGAAAATACAGGTGCATACCACCATGCCCAGCTAATTTTTGTATTTGTAGTAGAGATGGGGGTTTCGCCCTGTTGGCCAGGCTGGTCTCAAACTCCTGGCCTCAAGTTACCCACCCACCTCGGCCTCTGAAAAAGTGCTGGGATTACAGGTATGAGCCACGACACCTGTCCACTTTTTTCTAGGTACTAATAAATATAGATGTATAGGCCAGGCTCAGTGGCTCACGCCTGTAATCCTAGCACTTTGGGAGACCAAGGCAGGCAGATCATGAGGTCAAGAGATCGAGACCATCCTGGTCAACATGGTGAAACCCTGTCTCTACTGAAAATACAAAAATTAGCCATGCGTGGTGGCACGCATCTGTGGTCTCAGCTACTCAGGAGACTGAGGCGGAAGAAGTGCTTAAACCCAGGAGGCGGAGGTTGCAGTGAGCCAAGATTGTGCCACTGCACTCCAGCCTGGCGACAGAGCAAGACTCCGTCTCAAAAAAAAAAAAAAAAGATATATATAGCCACACATACATATAAACACAAAATTGTGCTCATTTTTGGTATAAATAAATAAATATAGGTATAGTTTATACCTTTTTTTTTCTCATTTTACTTATCGAAAGCATTTCCTGGTACCCTTAAGTGTTCTTCAAAAACTTTATTTAAGAGCAGCATAATATTTAACCCTATGGTTCTATGATGATATATTTAATTATTTTCCTATTACTAGATATTTTTTATTACTTCCAACCTAAATTTTTGGCCACATCTCTTATTGTTTTCTTTGGATAAATTCCTAAGTAAGATTACTGAGGCCGGGCGCGGTGGCTCACGCCTGTAATCCCAGCACTTTGGGAGGCTGAGGCGGGTGGATCACGAGGTCAAGAGATCGAGACCATCCTGGTCAACATGGTGAAACTCCGTCTCTACTAAAAATAAAAAAATTAGCTGGGCATGGTGGTGCACGCCTGTAATCCCAGCTACTCAGGAGGCTGAGGCAGGAGAATTGCCTGAACCCAGGAGGCGGAGGTTGCGGTGAGCCAAGATCGCGCCATTGCACTCCAGGCTGGGTAACAAGAGCGAAACTCCGTCTCAAAAAAAAAAAAAAAGATTACTGAGTTAGGGCTTTAGAGCTCTTGATACATTTTATCAAATTGCCATCCAGAAAATATTTATCTGTCCCCAGCAGTGTATAAGAGCACCTGTCTCACTGAATTCCATCTCCTGTCTACTGCTTACAGCAGAGCAGTTCATAAAACAGACATTATTGTGGTGCAGAAATAAACAGTGCATTTGTAGCATGCTACACAGAGAGGAAATAAAAATTATTCTGTAGGTTGATTAGGAAATATTTCTTCTATCATTATCCAAACTATGGCCAGTATATTGACTTTTGTTTCGTTTTTAAATCTTTGGCAAACATTTTTTGGGGGGTCATTTTGTGCCAGGCATTTTAACTCTGGGAATACAAAAACTGATGAGGTCCTTGCCCTCAGTGATCGTTATCTACAGATTAAGTATTATCTTCATTTACTGGATGAGGAAAAGGTTTCATTATACCATTATAAGACTTAGCCACATATATGAATAATTATTTCTCAATCTATATATTCTCTCTCTGGATAATCCTATCCCTCCTGCATTATTGACTTCCACATCCTTAACTAGGATGCCATGGGTACCTCAAACTTTGACTGGAGTCAGTCAGATCCAGGCTTGAGGCCCTTTCTGTGCCCTTTCTGTGTTCTAGCTATTAATTTGGGACTTTCTTTTTGTTTTTTTGAGATGGAATGTCACTCTGTCTCCCAGGCTGGAGTGCAGTGGTGCAATCTCGGCTCACCGCAGCTTCTGCCTCCCAGGTTCCAGCAATTCTCCTGCCCTCAGCCTCCCGAGTAGCTGGGACTATAGGCGCAAGCCACCATATCCTGCTAACTTTTATATTTTTTTAGTAGAGACGGGGTTTCACCACATTGGCCAGGCTGGTTCTGAACTCCTGACCTCAACTGATCCACCTGCCTTGGCCTTCCAGAGTGTTGGGATTACAGGCCTGAGCCACCGCACCCGGCAATTTTGGTCTTTTGAACTTCAGTTTTTTCATTTTCAAAATGGGATTGTTATGATCTTTGATGACAATGTCCTTGCAGAGGGATGCCCAGCTCCCAAAAATAGATTTAAAGCACTGACAAGTAAGTTTCTAATTAGTGTTGGCTATTGTGACAGTCAGCCCTAATTATCTTTTTCAGCCTCCTTCCTAAACATGCACACACAATACCACCATCACCATTACCACCAAAACCCTTGTTTCCATCCTTCTAATGGCAGCAGTACTCTCCAAGTCTCCCAAGAAAGAAACTAATGTCATTTATTTTCCTTTCCTTTTCCGTCCTACATCTAGTCAGTCACCAAGTCCTGGTACCTTTTAAGTACATATCTCAAAAATCTTCATCCATTTCCTGCTGCTACTATACAGTTTATCCTCTCACTCACTTCTCTCAAATTCAGACTACTGAATGCCGTAGCCTAGGGAGTTTTAAAATATATATATATTTGCCCTCTACCTCTTAGATACCATGTTTACAGGGCCTAGGTCTGGCCATTTTTTTTTTTTTTTTTTTTAAGAACATCTTTATTGGCAGGGCATGATGGCTCATGCCTATAATCCCAGCTGAGGCCGGAGGATAGCCTGAGTCCAGGAGTTTGAGACCAACGTAGGCAATATAGGGAGACCCTGTCTCTATAAAACAGAGAAAATTAGCTGGGCATGGTGGTGCACACCTGTGGTCCCAGCTACTCAGGAGGCTGAGGTGGCAGGATCACTTGGGCTCAGGAAGTCAAGGCAGCAGTGAGCTGTGATTATGCCACTGCACTCCTGCCTGAGCAACAGAGTGAGACCCTGCCTCAAAACAACAACAAAAACCACCTTCTTTATGTCACTGCACACTTCTGTTCATTGTTGATTTCTCACCCTATGCTTTAATTCTGAATGTTGGGGTGTTCCAGGGTACTCTCATTCTGTCCTATGGTTTTAAATGTTATCCCTATATTAATAACCCCCAAATTAAGTGTTTGTATCGTTATTTTATTCAAATCTGCATCGCTATTCCTGAGTTTTTCTCTGGAACTTCAAATTTAGGTAAAAGACTGCCTACTTCACATCTACATCTAGTTTTCTAGTTAGCCATCAAGCTTAATACACCCAAAACTTAATTTTCATAACCAAAGCTGCTTTTTCCACATTTGGCCTTGTCTCAGTGATTGGAACACATGGGGACACATTGTCTCAGTGATTGGAAAACATTGAAATAGATTGATCCATTTGATAAGCCAAAATCTGCAGCCTTTTTGTACAGTGTTTTTTGTTTGTTTTGCTAGGAAAATACACAACATAAAATTTACCATTATAGAAGTGTACTATTCATTGGCATTAAATACATTCATATTGTTGTACAACCATCACCACCTTCCATCTCGAGAACCCCCATTCACCCCTCTTCCCTACACCTGCAGCCATGGTTCTACTTTCTGTCTTGGAATCATATGGTATTTGTCTTTTTGTGATTGGCTTATTTCACTTATCATGATGTCCTCAAAGTTCATCTGCATTGTACCATATGTCAGAATTTTCTTCCTTTTTAAGGTCAAATAATATTTTGTTGTATGCATAAAGCAGGGTCTTGTGCTGTTGACCAGGCGGGAGTGCAGTGGTACAATCATGTCCCACTGCAGTCTCAACCTCCTGGGCTAAAGTGATCCAGGAGTGTGAGTGTGCCACCATGCCCAGCTAATTTAGTTTTTGTAGAGATGGGGTCTGGCTATGTCTCTCAGGCTGGTCTTGAACTCCTGGCCTCAAGTAGTCCTCCCACCTTGGCCTCCCAAAGTGCTGGGATTACAGGCATGAGCCACCATGTCCAGCCCCATTTTATATATATACCACATTTTGCTTATCCATTCATTTGTGGTGAACACTTGGGTTGCTTCCATCTTCTGGCTATTGTAAATAATGCGGCTGTGAACATGGATGTATAAATATCTCTGAGACCCCCACCCTCCTTTCTTTTTGGTATATACCCAGTAGTGGAATTGCTGGATCATATATTATGTTTTTAATATTTTGAGGAACCACTCTGTTTCCCACTATACATTCCTATCAGTAATGTACAAGGGTTCCAGTGTCTCCAGATCCTTGCCAACACATATTTTCTGGGTTTTGTGTTTTTTGGAGAGTAGCCATCCTAATCCATGTGAAGTGATGTCTCATTGTGATTTTGATTTGCATTTCCCTAATGATTAGTGATGTCGAATGTCTTTTCATGTGCTTATTGGCCATATGTATATTTTCTTTGGAGAAATGGCTATTTAAGTTCTTTGCCTATTTTGCATAAGGTTGTTTATTTTGTTGTTGTTAACATGTAGGAGTGTTTTATATGTTCTGGATATCAAGCCCATCAGATATATAGTTTGCAAATATTTTCTCCTAATCTGTGGATTGTCTTTTTACTCTGTTGATAGTGTCCTTTTTTTCCCATCAGATTTAGATTTTTAAAAATAGTGATAAAGAACATATAACATAACATTTACCATCTTAACTGTTTTTAAGTGTACAGTTCATAATGTTGAATATATTCATGATAGTATTCATTGCACAAAAAAATTTAATCTTGGTTAAGTTAAACTTACCTTTTTTCCCTCTTACTGCTTGTGCTTTTAGTGTCAGATTCAAGAAATCATTGCCAAATCCAGT
The DNA here is from genome assembly GCF_030222135.1 of Aotus nancymaae. NCBI lineage: Eukaryota > Metazoa > Chordata > Mammalia > Primates > Aotidae > Aotus > Aotus nancymaae. The sequence continues at coordinate 27,890,570 of NW_026988467.1, forward strand.
GTCATGAAGCTTTTCCCTTATATTATTATTATTTAATAATATATATATATTTTTTTGAGACAAAGTCTTGCTCTGTCACCAGGCTGGAGTACAGTGGTGTGATCTAGGCTCACTACAGCCTCCACCTCATGGGTTCAAGCGATTCCCCTGTCTCAGCCTCCCAAGTAGCTGGGAGTACAGGCGTGTGTCACCACGCCTGGCTAATTTTTTGTATTTTAGTAGAGATGGGGTTTCACCATGTTGGCCAGGATGGTCTTGATCTCCTGACCTCATGATCTGCCTACCTTGGCCTCCCAAAGTGCTAGGATTACAGGAGTGAGCCATTGTGCCTGGTTCCCTTATATTATTTTCTAAGAATTTTGTAGCTTTAGCTCTTACATTTAGGTCTTTGATCCATTTTGTGTTTATTTTTGTATATGGTTTACAGAAAGGTCCAAATTTTCTTTGTATGTAAATCTCCAGTTTTTAAAACACTATAGGTTGAAAAGACTGTCCTTTTCCCCACTGAATGGTCTTGGTACCCTGTTGAAAATCATTTGACCAAATATGTGAGGATTTATTATATCACTGGTCTATATGTCTGTCTTTATGTCAGTACCACACTGTTTTGATTACTGTAGCTTTTTTTTTTTTTTTGAGATGGAGTTTCGCTCTTGTTACCCAGGCTGGAGTGCAATGGTGCAATCTCGGCTCACCGCAACCTCTGCCTCCTGGGTTCAGACAATTCTCCTGCCTCAGCCTCCTGAGTAGCTGGGATTACAGGCACGCGCCACCGTGCCCAGCTAATTTTTTGTATTTTTAGTAGAGATGGGGTTTCACCGTGTTGACCAGGATGGTCTCGATCTCTTCACCTCGTGATCCATCCGCCTCAGCCTCCCAAAGTGCTGGGATTACAGGCATGAGCCACCGCGCCCAGCCCTACTGTAGCTTTTTAGTAAGCTTTGAAATTAGGAATTGTGAATCCTCCAACTTTGTTCTTTTTCAAGATTGTTTTGGCTACTTGGGGCCCTTTGAGAGATTTCATATAAATTTTAAGATAGGTTTTCATATTTTTACAGCCGGGTGTGGTGGCTCACATCTGTAATCCCAGCACTCTGGGAGGCCCAGGCAGGTGGATCATGATGTCAGGAGTTTGAGACCAGCCTGGCCAAGATGGTAAAACCTCGTCTCTACTAAAAAAAAAAAATACAAAAATTAGCCAGGTGCAATGGTGGGTGCCTGTAATCCTAGCTACATGGAAGGCTGAGGCAGGAGAGTTGCTGGAATCTGGGAGGTGGAGGTTGCACAGTGAGCCGAGATCACGCCACTGCACTCCAGCCTGTGTGACAGAGCAAGACTCTGTCTCCAAAAAAAAAAAAGATTTTTATATTTTTGCAAATTCTGAAAGGGATTGCATTTAATCACTAGGTTGTTTTGGATAGTATGGGCATTTCAACTGTATTAAATCTTCCAATCCATGAAAATTAGATGTCTTTCCATTTATTTGTATCTTCTTTAATTTCTTTCAACAACATTTGTAATTTTCTGTATACAAGTCTTTCATCTCCTTGGTTAAGTTTCTTCCTAAGTATTTTATTCTTTTTGATGCTACTGTGTGAATGAATTGTTTCCTTAATTGTTTTTCGGATTGCTCATTGTTACTGTATAGAAACAACTGATTTTAGCATGTTGGTTTTATATTTTGCAACTTTGCTAAATTCATTTATTCATTCTAATGGGATTTTTTTGGTGGAATCTTTAGGGTTTTCTACATAGATCATGTCATCTGTAAACATAAATAATTTTTTCACAGATTTAGATTTTTTTTTTTACTTTTGAGGCAGAGTCTTGCTGTATCACCCAGGCTGGAGTACAGTCACATGATCGTGGCTCACTGCAGCCTTGACATCCTGGGCTCAAGCCAGATCTAGATTTTTAACTGTGTTTCTATTTGTATGTTCCAAGTATTATTCTTTCTCTTAAGCTTTTAGAGGTAAATGATACTTGTTAAACATTCCTAAAGTGGTTATTTGGATATCTCACTTCTGTAAGTCTTTGGTTGAGTTCTTTTTGCTGAATATATTGAGTACAATTTGCTATTGCTTTGTTTCTAAAGCTGCTTTGAGATATGTATTTCAGTTCACCAAACCAATTTTTGACGATTTGCTAGGTATGAGGCTCTTTATGACCTGCTTAGTCAACGCACTACCCAACCCTCCATTGCCTTTCACTTAGTAGAGGAATGGTCTGATGAACAATGGCAGTAATAATCATCATGCATTATTATTTTTTAAAAGTATCTTCGGCCAGGCGCGGTGGCTTATGCCTGTAATTTCAGCACTTTGGGAGGCCAAGGTGGGTGGATCACTTGAGGTCTGGAGTTCGTGACCAGCCTGGCCGACATGGCAAAAACCCATCTCTACTAAAAATACAAAACTTAGCCAGGCATGGTGGTGGATGCCTGTAATCCCAGCTACTCAGGAGGCTGAGGCAGGAGAATTGCTTGAACCCAGGAGGCAGAGGTTGCAGTGAGCTGAGATTGTGCCACTGCACTCCAGCCTGGGCAAAAGAGCGAGACTCCATCTCAAAAATGAAAAAGTATCTTTGTGTATATGAATTTCTAACTCATGAGTCCTCTTTGATTAAAATGTTCTCTAGGAAGTTGAGAAAGGTAAAACTTTCCTCTTGATGCCCACTATTTCTACCCAGATATCGTTTAGCATCATTGTCCTTTCACCTCATTGTTAATCCCTTCATTATCTTTTATGCCTCATATTTGTTTAGTGCTTAACAGTTTATAAAATACCTTCCTATTTTTGTTTATTTTTATCTTTATACAATCCTATGAGATAGCCAGAGCAGATATTATTATCCCACCATTTTACACATGAGGAAAATGGAGATTCAGAGAAATTGACTTAACTCACCGGAATTCACACAAATATGAGATAGTGCTGAAATAAGAACCTGTGTCTTCAGATTACTAACAATATTCTTTTCTGTATATCACACTTCAACTATTCATTTATTTAACTCTTCAATTATTAATTTACTGAAGAAATATGTATTATCTGCTTCATAGGTTTCTAGCATTGTGTTAGGTACTTGACATATCAGGACACATCAGGTCACTTTCTGGTGGATTTTTGTTTTGTTCCCAGCTACCCTTAGCAGCCATGTGATGTTACCTATTGATTTGTTTCTGTTCACAACTGTAATCAAGATTCCAGACCTCTTGATTGTTTCCTTTTACCCTCTAAATTTTGGATTTCAGTAGGTGGTTGGTTTTCCTTACCAGTAAAATCTGCCTGAGATGGCTTTTTTGGTGTGTGAGTGGCAGATTTGGACACTTGTTTCCGGACTAGTCTCTGGGAGCCAAATATGGAACTGAGTAGATTTATTTGTGGAGGAAAATGCCTTCAGCAGTCCATGCCTCTGAGTTGGACAGTAAAGAGTAGGAATGTCTAGTGTGTGGAAGGGCATATATGATTGTAACTCATGTGAAGTTCAGTTAATGCATTTTTTTTTTCTTTTGAGACGGAATCTCGTTCTGTCGCCAGGCTGGAGTGCAGTGACGTGATCTTGGCTCACTGCAACCTCTGCCTCCCGGGTTCAAGCGATTCTCCTGCCTCCACCTCCCTAGTAGCTGCAACTACAGGTGTGCGCCACCATGCCCAGCTAATTTTTGTATTTTTAATAGAGACAGGGTTTCACCATGTTAGTCAGGCTAGTCTCAATCTCTTGACCTCATGATCTGCCTGCCTCGGCCTCCCAAAGTGCTGGGATTTTTCCTGCATTTTTAACTGTTAAAAAAAAAAAGTAACTCATGAAATAAAGGTCATATGGTGCCTTCACTCAAGCAGCTAATCGCATAAGGAAAAGATAAGCAGCCAAGGTATGTGTGGTGGTAAAGGATAGAAACACATTTCATTTGATCTCATGGACATCCAAGGACAGAAAATGCAGTGTAGTCAGGCCACCTAGGACTAGAACTGGAAAGTCTCATTGGGTTCTCATCTCTATTTCTTCACAAGTCTATTTCATTGCCTTACTTTTTGTAATCTGGTGGAAGATAATGCAAAGCCTCTAAGACAAAAGATGGTAGACCTGTTGAGGAACCACCAGAAAATAGCCCAGGATAAAGACATGGTATCACTTATTACAAATAATGCCTGGTACTTAATAGGAATGCATGCACTAACTACTTTTGAATAGATAGACTTCATAATCTCTTCTCTCTCTAACTCCTTGGGTGTCTTTACTCAGTGAGGCCTGCCCTCATTTTGCAGAGTAATAGGTATTGACTCCTGCTGCTGATCGTGGGTGATAATGAAGGGAGCAGGGGCAGGAGTAAGAATAACAGATCTTCCTAACCTTGAGCCTTCCCACCTCTTTTCATTAAAACATATGTATATTGAATGCCTTTTCCCACAAGTTCAGGATGCATTGGTTTAGTTTTGTGCATCCAGTACCATGAACAATTTTTGTCCCAATGTCTGAGTATTATAAGTAATGTGGGGGGGAGCATAATTAGAATAAAAGGAAACTGTGTGTTGCAATTGGAAGTGGGTTATGAAGTGGTTGGTAAAATAGTAATGGAGATTTTGTAGTGACTCCCTGGATAATCTTCTGATGAATTTGTGGTCTGTGCTTTGCCGGCCTCTTTCATTCATCATATGCCAACGTAGGTCTTTCTGAATCAGTGCTATGTTACGAGGAATTATGTGCCTTGGGGACCAAGCTGCCCACTGATTATAGTGAACTTCAGATATATTTGATTCAGAATATAATTTTCTTTTGATTTTGCTATGCGGTTTTCTGCTCTACCATATATAGAAGAACAAGAAATAGGAATGTTATTCTTTGGCTGCAGTGTTGACTCTGTCCTGCTGTCCAGAGAACTTTTTCTGGTGCCTATCTGGAGAAACGTTGCCAGGCCTGAGCCCACTCAGAGGCAAGTTCTCTGCCTATTCAGATAGAGCAGAGAGTGTTGCCCAGTGTTGCCTACTCAAAAGCCTTCAGTGGTTCCCTTTCTTCTATGACATAAAGTCTAAGTTCCTTTAAGACTCTTCACAATCTGCCCAGCTTCTTGGCATCATCTCCCACCAGTGTCTTCCCACACACTATACTCCAGCTTCATTCATTAATAGAGCTTCTACTATGTGCCAAACTCTATTCTGGCCACTGCAGGTAAAATAGTGAACAAAACAGGTAAAATCCCTATCTTTATGGCACTTATATTCTAATAGATGGGGTCGATTGATACAGATAATCTGGTAAACAAATACAAAATAGTAAAAATAATGTATCAAGTAGTGATAAGTGCTATCAAGAAAAATTAATTTAGTTATGGGAGATAGGGAGTCCTAGAATGAGGATGTGGGGAGCAGGTGACTTTCATTTTAGATAGGGTGGTAAGGCCAGGCCTTTCTCATGAAGTGTCATTTGAGTGGATATCAGAAGGAAGTGAGGACACAAGCTCTTCAGATACGTGCAGAGAGCATTTCAGCAAGTGTAACAGCTAGATATTGGGAAAGAGTGGCACGATTAAGGAACATTAAGGAGGCCAGTGTGGCTAGGGTGAAATGAATGAAAAGAGAGTGGTAGGAGAGGAAGTTCGGTCAGAAGGAATCCAGATCATTGGGGCTTTATAGGTGATGGGGAGGATTTCCTGTTTCACTTGACTGAGATGGATGTTATTAGCGGTTTTGAGCAGAATAATGACATGATCTGACTTCCTTTTAAGAAAATTATTCTGACTGCTGTGTGGAAACTGAGATGGTTAGAAAGCAAGAGTAGAAGCAGAGAGTTGATAGATAATAATCCAGGTGAGAGATGATGGTGGCTTGGAATATAGTTTAGGTTAAAAAAAAAAAAAAAAAAAGACAGAATGTCTTTGAATAGGAGAGAAGGGAAGGAACCTAGTACATAGTAATAAGCCACTTAGGATAATTTGTTAGGATAATTTCCTGAAATATCTTTTGTGCATTTGCCTTATTCTGTCTTTTTTTTTTTTTGAAATAGTCTCGAAAAACTATGTAACTGGCTTTCTAAAGTGCTTTGTAGATAGTAAATGTCAATAAATACTTGTGAGTCAATTGATAAAACTTTTTCTTCTGATACTGCCTTTTACTTTCCAACCTATGGTATACTGGTGCCTTGTAGGCAAGTTCTAGACAGGAATCACCCTCTATCCTACTTCCCCAAGGTTTATCCTAGAGAATCAATTTGAAAATCAAATCATCTCTTGAGAATCAATCATTTTGCAAGAAGAAATGCTTGTTTGCTTGACTGATTTCTGGCCATATCAGTGCTTTTTGGTTGGGAGGTGTTAAGTTAGTTGCTGCCTTTGATATAGACAGATCTAGAAAGAACATCTACTTTGGGACCTGGCCTGAGTCAAATCCAGGTTCTACCATGTGGACAAGTCAGTTCATCTCAGTTAGCCTCTCTGAAATTACAGTTTCCTTTCCTTAAAATAGAGGGATACTTATGCCAAGTCTATAAATTTGTTGTGAAGGTTAGATATGTGGGCAGTGTGCCCATCCTAGCACTTAGAAAATTAAGTACTGGCTAGGTATGGTGGCTCATGCCTGTAATCCCAGCACTTTGGGATGCTGAGGCAGGCAGATCACTTGAGGTGAGGTGTTTGAAACCAGCCTGGCTAATGTGAAATCCCGAGTCTGGTAAAAAAAAAAAATACAAAACTTAGCCGGCCATGGTAGCATGCGCCTGTAGTCCCAGCTACTCAGGACTACAAGTGATTCAAGGAGAATTGCTTGAACCCAGGAGCCAGATGTTGCAGTGAGCCAAGATCAGGCCACTACACTCCAACCTGGACAATAGAGCAAGACTCCATCTTAAAAATAAGTAAATAAATAAAATAGAAAATTAAGTACTCAATAAATGTTCACTGCTATATTATCCTTGTTCAGTTTTTGCTTTAATTTTTGTTTTTCTCTCACACTGTGCTGCTGCTATCATGTTTCAGAAGCATAGTGAAAATGGGAGGGACTAGCTGCTTTAGCAAAGGATATGTGCTTTTCCTAGAGTACAGACTTTGAGACATTTGAGCAGTGGCTTCTTTTCACTGTCCCTCTTGACCTGCACCATGGGCTCACACCCCTATGTCATTTAAAAATTTTTTTATTTTTAATTTTCTGGCCAGCACAGTGGCTCACACCTGTAACCTCAGCACTTTGGGAGGCCAAGGCAGGTGGATCATGAGTTCAGGAGTTCAAGATGGCAAAACCCCGTCTCTACTAAAAGTACAAAAATTAGTCGGGTGTGGTGGTGGACACCTGCAATACCAGCTACTAGAAGGCTGAAGCAAGAGAATTGCTTGAATCTGGGAGGTGGAGGTTGCAGTGAGCCAAGATCGCATCACTGCACTCCACCCTGGGCAACAGAGCGAGACTCTGTCTCAAAAAAAAAAAAATTATTTTTAATTTTCTATTTCCAATTGATACTTGAATCCACATCATTTTTTTAAACTGTTATCTTCTGTTTCCCTTCTCACTTGAATGCAGTTGAGAGCAGAAGTTTGGTTCACCTTCTGGCTCTTAGTCTTCCCCCATCACAACTCCCAACTTTGCTTTCGAACTACAACTTCTGAAGTCATTGTTCTTTTGTTCTGTAGCTTAAGGCTAGACACATAGGGAAAATGACACTATCTGCTGGAAGACTGAATTGTCTTTGTTCAGGCTGCAAAGCAGCTTTTGCATCAAAGTTGAGGTCTAAGAGAAGGCCATCTCCTTGAGCCCTTCTTGCTAGCTAGAGTCCATGTTCCAGCATGCCAGGGCTTTCTAGTGATTTGTTTTTATCTTCCCTCCTTCTGAGCCTGCATCTTTGAGAGAGAGCAAAGTGTGCCAAACTCTGTGTTAGAAAGTACAGTGGTTTTGCTGCTTTAGCCTTGGTCAACTCACTTTACATTTCTGAGTTGCAGTTTTTCCATCTGTAAAATGGGAATAATAACTCATGAATTCTGACCCTACAGATTATTATTGTAAGATAAGAAGGCAAAAAGCTTGATATACTAAAGCACTGTTTAGGTGTAAGGCAGTATTATTACTCTCCTCACTTATTTATCCGTACTGGACCAGGCGTGCAGGGAACTGGTGCCAGACTCTGCATTTTCATTTTTACTTTCCCAGGATCTTCCCCTACATGAGAGGCAGAAGCCAGTGAGACTCCTGACCTCATGATACCCTGTGATGGAATTCCATGGTCTTGCCATCCAGGAAGGTACAGCAACATAGCTAAACTATTGATTTGCCAATTCTCAGCTCCTCCCAGCCATGGTTGTTATAGCTTGGTAACGTGGGTCTGAGAAGCTTTGTTCCATTCTCTCTACTCCTTTGGAGATGCCAAGAAAGAATTGTTGTTTCATCTCCTCTTAAAATTTTGACTTATCTCTTGTAGATACTTGGCCAGGCTGTCAGAACATCCTGGGAGTTAATGAGAGAAAAATACATGTAGCTCCCACTAAGTGCCTATAATGTGTCAGACACTATAGTTAGTGCTTATCTTGTTTAAACCTCATAGTATCCTTTGAAATAGGTACTTGTTAGTTCCCATTTACTGAAAAGAAAACTGAGGTTTGAAAAAGTTAAATCGTTGTTCTAAGTCACATAGTGACTTAAGCAGCAGAGTTGGAATGTGAACTTTATCTTATTCCAAAATTTGTTGTTCTAATGACCATACCATGAGGCCTCCTGTCACTATACAGAAAGAAGGGCCGTGTGCTACATAGGAAAACTCAGGAAATTTCCATTCATATGATCTGTGTGAAGATCCCAGCTGTGCCTATGTGATCTGGGACAAGTGGCTTTCAACTCGTCTAAGCCTTAGATACTATCTCATTAACTCGTCACCATAGCTATATAACACAGATGGGTTTTGGGTTTTTTTTTTAAGACAGGGTCTTACTCAGTTGCCCAGGCTGGAGTGCAGTGGCAGGATTATGGCTGCCTGCAATTCCAGCTCCCTGGCTCAAGTGATCCTCCCACCTCAGCCTCCTGAGTAGCTGGGACTACAGGTGTTGGCACCACCATACCTAGCTATTTTTATTTTTTGTAAAGGATGTAGATATTATTCTTACCTCCATTTTACATTTTAAGGGACCAGTCATCAGTGAGGTCAGATGACTTGCCCACGGATACAGAATAGTAAATGGCAGAGCCAGAACTCAGGTCCAAGTCTATCTAATATCTGCTTCATTGTTCTTTCCACCGTTTCTCACAGCCAGCTCCTAAGACCTGGTATATCATTCAGCCAGATTTACAGCTCTCAGGGTGCTGGTTGGAAGCTGGCATCCTTTTCTGCTCTCTTTCTCCTCTCATACTTTCTCCCTCTTCTTAGAAACCTTATGGAGGCAATATAGATATTTGAAATTCAAAGAAGAGATATATGCTGTGCTTAAAATCTGCCCATACTGCCCCATTAGACACTTGGAAATCTGCCTCTCATCCTTTGTGTGGGTTTGTACTGTTACTTTGGTAGCATGGTGTGGTGCATATAGTTTTGGATAGTTCTTTCTCACCTCTTTTCTTTATGAGTATAATCTTGTAAGGTGGCTGTAAAATTAGAGATGATAAATATTCAAGGGTAGCAAATACAGGCTTATTATTTGACGGCAGTTATTTCCCCTGGCAGCAGGATCTAATAACAGACAGAATGGGAGTCAGGAGTTCTAAATCTTTTATTCTTTGACCTTGGATATGTGAGTCACTGTTTCTAGATAGACTGGCTAATCTTTAGAGACCCCTTTCAGCTTTAATATCCTGCACTTTAAAAAATGAAAGTAACAGAGACTTGCTTTTTAAAAACATCAAATTGGACAGAAGTATATAAAGGAAAAAGTGAAAGACCCATATCCTCCCCCCCATTCAATTCATTCCCAATGTGTAACACTTATTACCAGTTTGATGTCTCCTTTTCAGTGTTCTCTGTGTATACTAAATATACACAAGTATGTGTAATATATACACTTTATGTCATGTGCATATATATATAAATACACATGTATATGTTATACGCACTAGAATCTACAATACATACTGCATTCATTATGTCTTGGTTCTTTTTCTTAACATGTTTTAGCTATTTTTTTCTTGTTGGTACTTACAGATTTACCTTATTGTTTTTAATGTCTTATACTTTATTAAGTGGTGGCTGGGCACGGTGTCTCACACCTTTAATTCCAGCACTTTGGGAAGCCAAGGTGGGCAGATTGCTTAAGCTTAGGAGTTCAAGGCCAGCCTGGGCAACATGGAAAAACCCCATCTCCACAAAAATTAGCAGGGTGTGGTGGTGCATACCTGTGGTCCCAGCTACTTGGGAGGCTGAGGTGGGAGGATCGCTTGAGCCCAAGAGATTGAGGTTGCAGTGAGCTGTGATTATGCCACTGCACTGCACTCCAGCCTGGGCAACAGAGCAAGACTGTCTAAAAAAAAAAAAGAAATTACTAAGTGGTCCCCTATTGATTATGTGCTATAGTTTTTCTTTTTTCTCTTTTTAGAGATGCAATCTCGCTATGTTAGCCAGGTTGGTCTTGAACTCCTGGCCTCAAGCATTCCTCCCACCTTGGTCTCCCAAAGTGCTAGGATTACAGATGTGAGCCACTGCACCTGGCCAGTTATGTGCTATGATTGTTTAAAGCAAATGTATACTTACAATGTTGATTTTTAATATTTTCTTTTCAGGAGAAGAAGAAAAAGAAACATAGAGACAGGAAGTCGTCTGATTCTGACAGCTCAGACTCTGAGAGTGATGCAGGCAAGAGGGCAAGGCATACATCAAAAGACAGCAAGGCAGCAAAGAAGAAGAAAAAGAAGAAGAAGCACAAGAAGAAACACAAGGAGTGAGAGTAGAAAGAGTGTGGGGTGGTTGAGAGTAAGGAACCAGGAGCCTCGTGCCTTGAGGCTCCTGGAAACACTCAATAGTGAGAATATAGCCTCCCACCCCATTAACTTTTCTTCCATGGAGATGGCTTCCCCTCATGCAACAGGCAGGTTTGGGAGTTAGAGATCAGAAGCAGCTGCCTGAATGAGTTGTTGTTTCCTTATCACTCCTGGCCCCTTTGCAAGTGAACCCTGCAGCTCACCCATTCATTCACCCAACTTCCTTCATTCAGCAGGAGGTTCCATTATCCTTTCCAGCTGCCACTGCCAGAGCTGGATTCCTGTAAGAATCCAGGCTAGAGCCAGAGACTGTTGTGGAGGTGAGTCTGGCTGTAGTTGGAGAAGAGTGATTGGACCCTTCCTATTGGTCTGTTCTGGGCCGATTGGTGGGTGATCTCTGCTGCATCCAACATGGGAGCAGAGAGAGACTGGCAGCAAGAGGCAGAACATGGTGAGAGGTGGTGCTCACTTTTCCCATTCCTCCTAACATAGTTCTACTATGCTAGAAGTGACATCCAGTGGTCACCACAGCTAGAAAACAATCTGCGTGTCACTTGTGTATTGCATTCCAGCAGACCACTGAACCAGACAGCTGAAGCCAAGATCATTGTTCTACTTTGTATTTATTACTCTGTGAATCAGTTGATTCCACTTCAGGTCCCTGCTTAAATTCCTGTTGCTAAATGGAAATGTGTTTGGTTTTAAACTTACTGAAAGTTCTTTTTCCTATAATCCTTCTTCCTGGGCAACTTACAGACTTAAAGTCACTGAGCCTGCACTAGCCCACAAAAGCATTTAATATGTTACCTTAGACTTTGGAGAGATGCCCAGCAGAGGTACAGAGCCAAAGGCTCTAGCCGGTCGCAGCCTTTTTGGGAGATCACTTATAAGCCCTCCCTTTTGTAATGATCAGATGCCCTCTTCCCTCAGAGTTGATTAGAGAAGTAGTAAGAATTTGCAACCGTGAGTAACTAGCCTGGTGCATAGATAAGCAATCTTCTTGGCCAGTGGTCATTTTCTCCCACCACCATGTACAAGCCTGGGTTCTGTGCCCTGAACCTGAATTCTGGAAAGGGAGAGCCTATAGCGTTTCACAGAACAGCCAGGCCCAAGAGCTCTCAGTGTAGGTTGGGCCTGAAGTGACAGTTCAACAGCCAAACCTGGGGAAGCCCCATCACTGACTGAACTGGGAAATTTGACCATGGACGGGGGCAGTGTAAAGGCAAGGTGTAGGTACAGCTGTTTTATTATTAAATGTGTAAGGTGATCAGCTGATCATCAGTCTCTGAGACTGTCCATTTCAGTCTCCCATCCAGTGCTTCTTCCTGAGTAACCTTCAGGCAGTTATTTCTGCCCACTCTTTGACACACAGGGGAAACCAAAACTCCCAGAGTTATGTTACCAAAGGCAAAAAGGCAACTGGGTGGCCTTGGCTCTGCTTTATTGACCTCAGAGCACCCTATGAATGCCGTTAACAAAAAAACCACATACACAATGGAAACTGGAAGTGGATTCAGGCCAGTGGCACCTGACCCTAGAAGAATCTGTGGATTTGTACAAAATGCAGAGGAAGAAATGAGGCAATGTGGTGCTGAGTCGAGGGGTAGCCGACTGGCAGAGTAGGAGTCAGCAACAGTGCAGTCAGGTCATGCCTCTTTCTCATAAGTGCGAGTGCAAACTGCAGTGCCGTGGGTGAGTGTCTGGAAGGAAAGACAGAGTCAGATGGGGAGTGAGCCAGGAAGGCCATTGCAAGCACTCTACCCTCCCTTCCTCCTGATAATTGTCACTTGAGTACCTACTATGTGCCAGGCACTTATATATATATATACACATATGTATATTTATATATATATATATGTGTGTGTGTATATATATATAAAATACATAATATTTTTGATATGTACAGCAAATCTTTAAGATAGGCATTGTAATTCTTATTTTAGAGATTTGGAAAAATTAGCCTTTAGAGAGGAAGTAATTTGGTCAGGATCCTTGAGTGTTTCTTTTTCCCTTATACCATTTGGCTTCCTTCATTCTTAGTGCCCAAGATGGTGCCTGGTATATAGTTGACAAATAGGAAAAATGTCCAGAGACTCAGGAAAGGACTGTATTCAGCTACTAACTCCAATTCTTCCCTAACTTAGGGTAGTACCAGGGCCAGAGCCCTGTACCTCCAAACATCCAGTCTGGCATCATAAAGCCAGACCCATGGCCTCACCATAGTTCAGTTGCCCACTGAGAATTTGGTCCTGCATACCACATCCCCACCAAAGCTAGGCACCTCATTCCAAACTTCAAGGGGACTACTGTCCCACATGAGTGCAAGAATGCAGTTAACACGTTATGCTGACCCAAGAAGATGTGCAGTGAATATGCCCAGGTGAAAACGTGAGGCCCTGCAGTTAGGCAGAATCCACAGTTGGTTGCTCTCTAGGTCTGGGGGGAATTCAGTCAAGGCTCCAAGTGAAGTCCCCAAGCTTGAACAGATCTGCTAGCCTGGCTGTGGTACTTCCTACTACCCAGGCAGTAGTCAAATAGTTGCAGCAGGCCAGACATAGGAAGCATGAAAATGGGGTAGGACTAAAATGGGGAAGAAAGGACTGTGCTGTCATTCAGTGTCCCCACCATTCACCAGCCTGTTCATGCAAGTGACAGTGCAGTCCTAGGGAAGAGAGAAAAGGGAATGCTGAGATAGGCAATGGGAGCCTCTCCTAGAGGGCCTGGGGTCAGATTTGGCCATTTTCTACTTCTTCCTGGGGTGAGGCAAGGTGGAAACATAGGAAGACCAAACAAAGGACACGCTATATCAGTGATGCTTTGTGCTGTGCATACACTGTCTCTTACAGGCTTCCCAGCAGCCCTACAAGGTTGGTATTATTAATACCCATTTTACAGTTGCACTTGGAGAGGGTGATTTGAAGTCATGAGGCCTATAAGGTAAGATTTGAGCCCCAGCCTGTGTGAGTCCAAAGCCACCACACAGAAAATTCCCACCTGATACCACCCTGAACTTGTAACCACTCTTGTCCCAGCTTCTGTGGCTCTCGGGGGAGGACTTGGCTTTTTAGAACAGGCTTGGCTGAAAGAGCAGTAGTAAAAACCAATTAGATATGGCTCCAAAGTTGTCCATCTTACCAGGATGAGTTTTCCATCAATTAGCTCCCGCACAAGTGTCGTCTCTTGCCCGTCCCACTTCTGTAGGTGAACAAGTTTGCCTCCATCCAGTGTCACAATGGACTGTGGAAAGAGAGTAGAGGCCTGAGCTGTGACTTTAGTCAGGATTGAGGGGCAGGATGGAGTCTGGACACGGGGGCCACAGAGGACACAGCCTCTGACCCAAACTAGTGATGGTGTGAGGACAAGAGCTCAGGCAATCCACCTCCCAGCCAGCCCTGCAGGACATCTAGTTCACCTCCAGCTTCTTCACCACTACTGCCTTGCTGGGGAAGAGGCCTTCAGGTATTAGGCGAGGAGAGAGAGGGAGGCAGTATGGTGGAGCCAGAGAGCCTGGCTCTGAGAAGCATCAGAACCCTTCAAGGTAGACACTTATTTGAACAGCTTGTTCCCCTCAGATACAGATGGGATTTACTAGTCTATCCCTGGGAAAGACTGACTGAGGAGGTGGAGTAGTCCTGAGAATGTTTCTCCAGTCTTGTGGTTAGTACACATAATGTCTAAAAGACCCTTTGTGATAAGAAATATTGGATAATTTCCTCCCCTGTATTCCTACACCTCTTCCTAGGCCACATCATGTGCCCTCTTTAGAGGGCAAGAGGACACCAACCGCAGTCCTGGGACTGGATGCCGTTGGATTGTTCCTCAGCTCTGGATGCTGCCAGCATACATCAGCTGGTTCTCATTTGGCAGCTCTTCCAGGTATCTCCTAGGAGTTTGGGGGCCACAAGGCCAGACTAAGGGATCTTGATGAGCAAGGTGGTTCAGTAGGAGAATCTGAAAAGGTTCTGTGTATTGTTTAGGGGGTAAGGAATATGGGGCCTGTCTCTTAGTGTGCTGTCTTTATTCTTACCTTACTCCTTGTTCTCGTTCCCCTAGTTTTTTTTTTGCCTACTCCGAGTAGATATTTTTGCCCTAGGGATTCTAGAGGGCTATTGTGTTTAATTGGGGTTCTTGCCCCTTGAGAAAGTAGGCAAGCCCAAGGAGGTAGGGGCATGTGGTGGGGCAGCCACCTTTATCCAAGGTAGACTGCCATCTTCGGGCACCATCCCCAGCTCTGCTGCCAGCCACCTGATCCTATCCTTTCTGGGGACAGCTGTGAGGAAGAGGAAACAGCTGATGGGGCTGAATGATAGTGTCATGATAGAACACTGCTGTAGGGACACCCTATAGAGGTCAAAGCCTCCAAGTTCTCTTGCACCCATGCCTGGCCTGGAAGGTCTGAGGCAAGCTGTCAAGACAGCCACTGCAGTGTGGCAGGACCCTGGGAGAGGGGGCTAAGGCTTGGTGGCAAGACACTGCAAACACATTTATGACAAGACGAATGCCCTGTACCACAACATAGCTCTTCCTGCCTGTCAGCTGGCAACATCGGAAATAATTTGTCAGGGTCATTGGCCATGTCTGAGATTTAGAAGTTGAAGCAGCATCTGAGTAGGTGCTTCTTGTTCCTGGCTGCCTTTTTTGCTGCTGGAGGCCACAATGACCTCACTCAGTGGAGGGCCTTGACTTCTGGGCATCATTCCTAAAGCACTTCAGGTCACAGCCATGGGCAGATAACTCCACCATCTATGGAAGGGGGAAGAAACCTAGAGCTACTACTGCACACCTTGCACAGGATCACCCAGCTGGAGCTGGAGTAGATACTGAGGTCAGAAGAACATCCTGGCTCTGCACTGCCCATTCTGAGGCAGCCAGTAGATGAATCCCAAGAAGGGAGGGAAGAAAACAAGAGGACAGAACTAACATGTATTTGGCATCAGTGGCATTCCAGCACTACACAGACTTTATGAACCTTGTTTCATTTAAATCTTCCATGATAGTCCACCCCTCAGGCAACAATACCAGGGAGCCAAGACTACCAGCCTAGGTAGAGTCTCAGCACTCTCCATTCCCGACCCCTGTTTCCCTGACTTACCTTGACCTTCCTGTCATCTGCTGTTGTCTCATCGAATTCCACACCCAGCTTAAAGCTGATCTCTGTGTTCTTGAAGGTGCTGTGTGTTTTTAGGATGATAGTGTCCC
This sequence comes from Aotus nancymaae, assembly GCF_030222135.1. NCBI lineage: Eukaryota > Metazoa > Chordata > Mammalia > Primates > Aotidae > Aotus > Aotus nancymaae. The sequence goes on from NW_026988467.1 coordinate 27,906,649, forward strand.
CATTCTTTTCAATGATTGTGGTAGGCTTGGTCATGCTGGCCACCTGCCTGGTAGCAAAACCCACACCTGAGGGTAGGGGGAAGGTTATGAGAATATGAGCTGGAGTAGAGAGGCAGTATTCAAGAAACTCAATGAATAACTCTCAGGCCTGGGTATGATGAAGTGGAGGACTGTATCTTTTAAAGCCTTTGCATTGGGAATTTTAAAATTCAGTCTTGCCCTTAGTTCTGTTTGGTGAACACAGATTACTGATCCCATTAGACAGACGAGATGGTTAAGGAACGGCAGTGCAAGTCAGTGGCAGAGCTGGGATTAGAATAAGCTACTATTGGGCCAAGTTTGATAGCTCACATCTGCAATCCCAGCACTTTGGGAGGCCAAAGCAGGCAGATTACATGAGGCCAGGAGTTTGAGACCAGTTTGAGCAACATGGTGAAAACCCATCTCTACTAAAAATACAAAAAGCCAGATGTGGTGGTATGTGCCTGTAAACCCAGCTATGCGGGAGCCTGAGGCGTGAGAATTGCTTGAACCTAGGAGGTGGAGGTTGCAGTGAGCTGAGACTGTGCCACTGCACTCCAACCTGGCTGACAGAGTGAGATTCCATCTCAAAAAAAAAAAAAAAAAAAAAAAAGCTACTGTTAAGTACTATAAGCTTTTTGTGTGGTAAGAACTGTACATATTATCTCATTTAGTTCTTCCTGTTCCTCTGAAGACTTTCCACGTTACAGATGCAAAAAAACAGAGTTAAAGCCCAGGGTCACAAATCTGAGATTGAAGCCCAGAATTGTCTGACTCCAGAGCTTGCTTAAGTGCTCAGCCATACCACCTCCCAAGACTGGAGCATAAGGCTTCTTTCCAGGGCATCTGAAAAGCTCTCAAAGCCTTAGAAATAAGGCTGAGAGCCAGGCATGGTGGCTCACGCCTGTAATCCCAGCACTTTGGGAGGCCGAGGTGGGTGGATCACGAGGTCAGGAGTTTAAGACCAGCCTGACCAACATGGTGAAACCCCATCTCTTAAAAAAAATAAATAATAAAATAATAAGGCTGAGAAACACAGACTTTACCTCCCAAAGCCTTAGGAATAATAAGAGTTTTCCACCTTCGGAAGTTTTTACCCAGAAACTAAGAAGCATTAAATGTGCTCTTGTCCCTTATATGTGGCAACCCAACATTTTCAAAGCCTGTTATCTATGATCTAGGAGTTACATACAAAGGAAGTATTTGTCCTCTTGCACAGATTGAGGAGGAGCCTAAAGCGGTAGCAACAATGAGTTAGACTCTGCTGGGCACGGTGGCTCACGCCTGTAATCCCAGCACTTTGGGAGGCCAAGGTGGGTGGATTGCCTGAGGTTGGGAGTTTGAGACCAGCCTGACCAACATGGAGAAACCCATCTCTACTAAAAATACAAAATTAGCCAGGCGTGGTGGCGCATGCCTGTAATCCCAACTACTCAGGAGGCTGAGGCAGGAGAATCGCTTGAACCCGGGAGGCAGAGGTTGCAGTGAGCTGAGATCATGCCATTGCACTCCAGCCTGGGCAACAAGAGCGAAACTCCATCTCAAAAACAAAACAAAACAAAACAATGAGTTAGACTCAAACCCAAGTCTCTTGACTCGCAGTCTAAGGCTCTACAGAGACTATCTTCCTGACCCAAGCATGGCTTCCTTGGGTACTGGGCAAAGTCCTAAGTATCCTGCAAGCAAGTAAAGAACAAAGAACTAGTCATGACTGCCCCTTCTCCCCCCAGCAGCTTATGCTGAGCTGTCCTCCAAGGCAAAGGTGAGGCAGGAGGCAGCCCAGTGTAGTGAAGTGGTGTGTGTAGTCTCCAAATGTGCCTGGCTACATAGTGCTTAATGGAGCTAGGTACTCTGCACATGTGCCCTACGTGAGTTGTGTACTTAATGCTTGTAACAGCCCTGAAGCATAGATTATCCCCAATTTACAATAAAGAGTGAAATGTCTCGTCTAAATTCAAACGGAGTAAACTACTGACAGATTTGAATCTAGGCTCCAAAACGACTCACTGTTTCCACTAGGCCATTCTGCCCAGCACATACTCAATCCAGGCCACCAGTTGTGCCTGTGGTCACTGGTACTAGACGGGACCTCTTTGCCTCTTGAGAGCCCTAGGTCTACAGCAGGAGGGGAAGGGGCTGCCTCTGCCGCTATGCTGTCAGCCTACCCTTGTTTGGCCAGTGAGGAACTTTGCCTTGCCCCTTGGTGTCAGGATGAGTCAGGCCAATGACACTCCCCTGCACAGAGCAGGACCTTGTCACTGCACTGGGAGCTCTGTTTGCTTAGGACCTACCCAGAGGTATAGAGTATCTGAAAAGGAAACCACTGTGGGATGAGTGAGGGGCTGAACCAAGAGAAACTAAGAATATTGAGCTGACAGAATTTAGGAGACTCAGGGAGATCTGGGTTCTACTTAGAAATGAAGCCTGTGCTATTTACTGAGAGCTGAGGAGGGTCTTTTCCCAGGCTTCCCGTTCCTATGAAAAGAAAGCAGGCTGCCTTAACATAAGCTGCTGAAAAATAACAGGTCTTTAGGGAGATCGCCCCCCACCCCCCCAACTTGGGCAGAATAAGGGAACAACAATGTTAAAGTTGTTTCAGCTCAGTTCAGGGACTTGGCTCTGGCCTAGCTTTGGAAGGAGGAACTAAATCTGGGCATTCCAACTTCCCAATAGCTGCTGGGGTGTGTTAGTGGGGGTTGGGGGGCTGCTCCTCTAAGAATGACTGCCCACCTGGAATTACTGGGCATAGCGCCCAGGGTAGGGTAGGGGCCGTTAAGAGCTTTGACCTCTCCATCTAAGACCAAAGCAGTAGAAGAAGGGCTGAGGTCAATCATTAGCTAAGCAGTTCCTACTTTGCTTCCCACTCCCAGGGCCTGTAGGGTAGTGGAAAGAGCTCTGGGTAACAGATCTAGAAACCTTAGGTTTTCATATCAGTTCTGCTGTGGAATTGTTATAATACATTTCTACTCTCCTGGTTTCAATTTCCCTGTTGAACCAGACGGTATGGGAATCTCCAAGTTCCTCATCTGTAAGATTCTTTGAATCCTTATTCTTATCCATCTCAACACTACAGCAGTTCTTCACATCCTCCTAAACCAGTCACCCTCCCTCCCAGGTCTTGAACTTGCTCTGACACCCTCTACTGCACAATAGAAGTCCAGTCAATGGCTTTCTCTGCCTACCCTTCGCACAGGTGAGTGAGCCTTGGGTTGCAGGAAAGGCCCAGCTGATGATGGGCCTCTTGCCCCACCCTACCACGAGGCTCACAGACGGTGATTAAGGCCTGGTTACATATCACTGCAGGACAAGGTCAGACTGGCTGGTGAGAAAGAACATTCTCCAGCAACAATCCCCTTCCCTAATCCAACATAGAGAGATGGGGATTGCTGCTTACTGCAGGTCCCTGTCTTACCTCCTCCTCAAATCTGATTCACTGATCCACGATTTTTCCCCACCAATCTTCCTCCTAGGTAGTATTTCCTACTTGTTTAAGGTCATAGTACACTCCCTAGCTGCCCTATTCCCTTTCTGGGTTCAGTCTCCTCCAATTTCTAAACTACCCATGCCCCTGTTCTTTCTCTTCCCTGGCTAGACTCCCCTTCCTGTGATCAGTGTTCTTTATCCAAACCCTCCTTCTACCTCCAAATCATATATCCCTGTTCCTGGAAAGAGCCTCCCACACAGCTGCCTCCTTCCTCCACCTCCCTACCGTGGTCTCTAACCAGATTTGGACCATGAAAGCCCCTTCCGAACAGGCTCCACCTGCTCTAGCCCAGGCTGCCATTCCGCGTTCCCCTACTCCCCAGTCTTAACCAAGAGGGATGCAGCAGGAGCCCTGCGTGGGGCTAGGCACGCCACCAGCCCCTCCCCAAGCCAGCATCCTGAGCGCCGCGGCTTGCTCACCGAGTGACTTCATGTAGTCATCGAAATTCTTGCTGTCCACTAGCTTCCAGGTGCCCAGGAAAGCGTCCACCATAGTGATGCTGGGCTAGGCTGAGACAGAAGCTGCGAGAGAGCAGGCGTGCAAAGACTCGGACGGCGGCTCCCTGCCCGGGCTGCCGCTTTAAATAGCCCTCGCATCACATGAGACGTGGCCCACGCCCCCGGCTCCCGAAATAGGAAGCCCCAGGCTAGGGCTCACCCAGGAGGAGCTGGTCCGCCAACCCCCAACCCGCCGAGGTGGGAGGGGACCAGTCAGTGGCGCCCTGCTTGCCTGCGTCAGCGCCAGTGCCTGGCCCCCGAGTCTCTACCCCAGGCTGGCAGGACCATCTCCCTTTCCTGGCCTCTAGGCACTCTGGAATCTGAGAAGGAAGCAGCCAGCACCGGCCGGAGAGCTAGGGCGCATGCCATGGATATCTTCCGTAGCCCAGTCCCTCTTTGAGCTTGGGGTCAGAGTAGAGATGAGACTAGAAAAGGAAAGCTCGACCTTGGGCTGGTGCCCACGCCGGGAAAAACTCTGGTTGACTTCTGGCACAGGCATCCGTCCTCGTTTTACAAGTGAGGAGCCCGCGGCTCAGAGGGGAACTGACAAGGTCTCAAGAAATAGGGGGTGAATGGAGCTTCAGATTGCAAGCTTAGCCTAGCAAGCCCGCGCTGTCCCTTCACTCCCACTGCCTGGTGGCGGAGACAATCACCAGGGGCTCCGTCTGCGGCTGAGCTGACCTTGTCCTCTGCCTGTTTTGAGCGAAAGCCTGACCTTTCGCGTCCGCGCCCGCACGCTCACACGTGCTTGCCCCTCCCTGCAGAATGTCTCCTGCTGGCCCTTCTCCCGCCCCACCCCACCCCACCCCACCATCCAACTCCCCACCCGACCCTGCAAGTGCTCCGGGCTTTTCCAGTCTGTCCGCACAGCATCAAGCTTTAGCTCAGTTCCTTCCCAGTTCACCCTCCTTCAGAAATTCTGCCAATTCGGTCAGCTCTTCAAGGCCCACTGCTGCCTTCCCCACCTGCTGCCCTTTCTCTGACCTGTTCACACTAGCAAACCGCCTGCACTTTGGGTACTTTGCTGCCTCCTTTCCAGAGCCTGTTGTGCAGTGGTTTGACACTGTATAGTTTACTAAGCACTTAGAGTGGATATAAGACCTGCCTTGTATTGATATTTATTGCATGCTGAGGGCTTTAGGTATATTGTTTCATTGGACTTTTCATTTTATTATTATTTTTTAGAGACAAGGTCTCTCAGTGTGTCTCCCAGGCTGGAGTACTGTGATGCCATCATAGCTCACTGCAGCCTCAAACTCCGGGGCTCAAGGAATCCTCCCACCTTAGCCTCCCAAGAAGCTGGGACTGTAGGCACACATCACCACGCCTGGCCTCATTGAACTTTTAAAACAAAATCCATGAAATAGGTGTTACTGTATTATCTTCTCTTTTAAAATAGGTGAACAAGCTGAAGCTCTGAGGAGTTCACTCATTAATTCAGCAGTTATTAAAGTACCTACTTTGTACCAGGCCCTGCTTTGAAGAGAGACAACAGGGAATGAAACACACTCACCTCTGGGCAGCCAAACACAAAACTAATGTGGTGACTTTAACGGGGGTCTTGTCCTGTCCTGACCTGAGGCTCAGTGTAGGCTTCTCAAAGGAAGTGAGGTTTAAATTAGTTTCTGAGTGATGGCAGGAGGCTCAGCACACAAAGGAGTAGTGCGGAACTGAACTTCAGCCAGCAGCAGCCTATCCAGGGTTGGCCTGCAGGAGCCAACACAGGAGCCCTGAGGCTGCCAACTCTGCCACGTGTGTTTAGTATGGCAGATCCTCCTTCCTGGGACTCTGTTTCTCCATGTGCAAACCCTGCCTCCTTTTCCTTCCCTGGACTGTTCTGGGAACAAGGCCAGGAAGGAAGAGCCCTCTCCCCACCCTAAGTTCTTGATTCCTTTGGACAGTCCAGTTGCCAGAAGACATAGAGGGTCATTTTTGCCAAAGCTACAGGGACAGGCCTCAGGGCTGGGCATGGAGCCTTGGTGATCTCACTGTTGGAGCAGGTGCCAGGAGAGGAGGAGGGGAAAAAGATGATTTCTGACTCAAGGTCATAGCCTTCAGTCACAGGTCCTCCTCTCTCAAGGACTATGTAGCCAGGGACTAGAACCGTCTCCTTATGTGGTGGCCCTTATAATGCAGTGATGGAAAGCTGGGGCTGGGCTAATGGCTGCTGGCAGATCTTTGTTCTGATCTGAATTTCTTTTTTTTTTTTTAAGAGACGGTTTCACCATGTTGGCCAGGCTAGTCTTGAACTCCTGACCTCAGGTGCTCCTCCCGCCTCGACCTCCCAAAGATCTGGGATTACAGGCGTGAGCCACCACACCCAGCCTTTTTCTTTTCTGAGATGGAGTCTTGCTCTGTCACCACCAGGCTGGAGTGCAGTGGCACAGTCTCGGCTCACTGCAACCTCTGCCTCCCGGGTTCAAGTGAATCTCCTGCCTCAGCCTCCCGAGTAGCTGGGACTACAGGCACGCACCACCATCCCTAGCTAATTTTTGTATTTTTTAGTAGAGACGGGGTTTCACCACGTTGGCCAGGATGTTCTTGATCTCTTGACCTCGTGATCCACCCACCTAGGCCTCCTAAAGTGCTGGGGATTATAGGTGTGAGCCACCGCGTCCAGCTCTGATCTGAATTTCATTGAGTACTAGCTGTGTGGCCTTGGACAATTCACTTAAGGCACTCTGAGTCTTTTTTTTTTTTTTTTTTTTTTTATGAGAAGGAGTCTCCTCTTGTCACCCAGGCTGGAGCGCAGTGGCACAATCTTTGCTCACTGCAACTTTCACCTCCCGGTTCAAGTGATTCTCCTGCCTCAGCCTCTCGAGTAGCTGGGATTACAGGCATGGGGCACCACTCCTAACTAATTTTTGTATTTTTAGTAGAGACGGAGTTTCACCATGTTGGCCAGGCTGGTCTTGAACTCCTGACCTCAAGTGATCTACCTGCCTTTGCCTCCCAAAGTGCTGGGATTACAGGTATGAGCCACCACACCCAGCCTATTTCTTTATTTTAAGAGAGTCTCACTCTGTCACTCAGGCTGTGCAGTAGCATGATCTCAGCTCACCGCAGGCTTGACCTCCCAGACTCAGGGTATCCTCCCACCTCGGCCTCCCGAGTAGTTAGGATTACAGGTGCATGGCACCATGCCCAGCTAATTTTTTGTGTGCTTTTGTTTGTTTTTGGTAGAGACAGGGTGTTGCCATGTTGCCCATACTGGTCTTGGATTACTGGCCTCAAGCAATCTGCTTGCCTTGGCCTTTCAAAGTGCTGAGACTACAACAGGTATGAGCCACAAGGCCTAGCCTGAGATAACACATTTAAATGCTGAATATGGTTGACTTAGTAAATGTTCACTGCTGCTGCTCCTCCTGCTGCTATTGTTATTATCTCCAGGGGTAGTGCAGACACCTAAGACCTAGTCTGAGTTCTGCAGCTTGCCTGCTGAGTTAGTTACCCAAGGCAGATTGCTTTGCTTCTTTAATCCTTAGTTTTCTTATTTCTGGGACAGGATTAGAAACTGCTGCAACTGTGAAAAGAGGTCTATAGAGGCTTTTAGGATGGGTTGTGGGGGGCACTGCCTGAAAATCCATTTGCTCCCTCTCTTGGGGCCTGTCCAAGTTGAGCAGCATGGGGCTTTGAGAAGCTCTGCTAGGCAAACCTCAGACCAACTACCCTCACTGCCCTTCCCCCACCTTGCCACCATGCACAGACCTGGGTCACTGAGGTTAACCCATAAGCCGCACCCCATCTCCTTTCCTCCTGGTTTATATCCTTCTTCCTTCTAAGTATGTACAGTTCTCTCCTCATCCCTCTGAGTACCTGCATCCTCTAGCTCTGTTATGCTCACTACATTTGGGGGAGAATGTGAGCCCTGTCACTTTTTGTGCTCCCCTGTCTTGCCCTTGACAGATCCAGATGTGGATATAACATATGGCAGGCAGCAAGACCAGTGCCTGCCAAGAACAGCATCTCCACAGCCCTCATCCTATGGTGAGGTCACTGTTCTATGTTTCCACGGCAACCACAGGCTGGGAAAATGGAGAAGAGGAGAGATGAGTAACCAGAAGCCAGCCAATGAGATGAGCTGCAGCACCGGATGATCCATGGGGCCATGGGGAGGGGGAACAAGGGAGGCCTGCTCAGCATCTTTAGCTGTTTCCTGGATCCTCCCTGCCATCTGGATGCCTCCACTAGAGAATGAGCTACTGGCACCGAGAAAGAGCTAGAGGCTAAAGAAGCTGAGCTAGAAGCTCTGCTGATCCAAGAACATGGCCCTCCTTTTTTGCCTCTTCAGGGTCTAAGTCTACGGATGCTGACTGCCCCTGCCCCATCCCACCCCTAATATCTGCAACTGGGAACTTTTCCCATTTGCTGTTAATGATGGTGGGGCTCTTTCTGCCTCTGCTTGCCATAGAACCAGCAAGTCTTGGACATCCCTTCTTTTTATGCCCCTGGTGCATGGTGTCTTTGTTACCAGAAAGGGGTCCCAATCCAGACCCCAAGAGAGAGTTCTTGCATTTCACACCAGAAGGAATTTGGGGCAAATCCACAGAATAAAGTGAAAGCAAGTTTATTAGAGAAGTAAAGAAATGTCTGTTTAGTAAACATTATTAACCTGTTCCCTTAACTGTAAACATTTTGTGACTAAGAATATTTCACATCTTAGCCAGTCTCAGCTTCATTTTACCCAGCATCTGTGCAAGATGGAGTCACTCTGGTTAGAATGCCTCTGACATCTTCAGATGTGATATCTTTAGAAAGATCCCTGATTCTAAATTCCAGGCCTGCAGTTACTAGCTAGATAACTGGAACATGCTCATTTTCCCCCTTCTGAGTCTCCTTTTCTCCCAAATAGATGAAGGCCATCAAGTTCTTGGGGTTATCAGGATTAAAAGATAACAAATGGAAAGCCTACCATGCACTAATGAGTAGCCAGAAGCCAGCCAACGAGATGAGCTGCAGCACCTGCTGATCCATGGGACCATGGGGAGCGGGGACAAGGGAGGCCTGCTCAGCATCATCAGCTGTTTCCTGGACCCTCCCTGCCATCTGGATGCCTCTGCTAGAGAATGTGCTACTGGCACCAGGAAAGAACTAGAGGCTAAAAAACTGAAGGAATAGTAACTCCTTTCTCCTTTCCTCCTTCCAGTTCTTTTCCCCAGGACATTTGAGTAAGCCGAGTCCTTTTGAGACCCTGAATCAATAGGAAAGGATTCAAGTATGTGGCCAACTCCTCCTCACTGAGGTCACAGAGTGGACTTCAGATCTTGGAGATAAGTTTCCTCATGTTTCCCTTTCTCTCTCTTTAAATATTCATTCATTCTACCAATCATAATGGAGCATTCCTATGGCCAGGCACTGTGGGCTCAGTGGAGATCCAGGGTGAACAGGAGAGCCCCCTGCTCTCACTAAGCTCACAGTGCAGGGGGATTTCAGCCACAGTGGGTGGAGTGGAGTGTTCTTTCTGCCACTAGGAAATCTGCTTCCTTGTTCTCCAAGAGTTCTAGATACTGTGGGCTTGGGAGAACAAATGATGGCAGAAGATAGAGGTTTACTCAACACCAATTTGCTTCTAAGAAGCTGCTGCCTCTGGCAGAATGCTCCCTGAAATGAGAACAGTGGCCATCCCTGCCCTGGGGGAGAGGGAGCAGCTCAGTGGGGAGGGGCAATCGCATTCTCAGAAGCCAGCCGTCTCCCCATTGCTGGCAGAAGAAAGCCCAGACTCTATTTAGCCTGGTCTCATCTATTTCCTTGGTCTAATTTATTACTGAAATCCTATTTTAAGAAGAGTTCCTGGCGGAGAATAAGGTGCAATTGACAAGATTGGGTGCATTCAGGGTGGTATGGCTGTAGACAGGTACAGTATATTGAATGAATGAACAAATGAGCGAATGAAGGAGAGAATCTACCTCTCTAGCTTTAGGGGCTCTGGAGTGAGACTTGGGTTCCAATCTTGCCCGCTACGTATACAACAGCTGTGTGACATTGGGCAAGTCATGATCTCACTGGGTCTCAGTTTCTAAATCTGCAAAGGGTGTGATCACTATCCTCACCTAGCCAACCTCCCAAGGACCCTGAGGAGATACGAGAGGACAAGTTGAGGAATGCAGCACAAAGGATGTTTCTCCAACTCCTGGCCTCAAGCGATCCTTCTGCCTCAGCCTCTCGAGTAGCTGGGACAGGTGTACCTGGTTTATGCTTTTTCTCTTCTAGCCTTCTTCCTTGGCTGCCTGTGGTTCTTAGCACAAGACCCATTTTCTTTGACATGCCCCATAGCCATGACCCACAGCCTCATAGCCTATACACTTTACCTCCTACCTGCCTCTCCAGCTTTCCATACTGCAGCCACTCTGACCTTTTTGTACCTTAAGGGGCACGATGTTTCTCTCTTTCTGTTTGCCAACAGTGCTCCTCCTTGCCCCTACAGTCTTTTCATTAACTCCTTTTTTCTTTCTTAAAAAATCTTTTAAAAGTAGTATTCTATTTTTTTTTATATAGACAATCTCACTCTGTCACCCAGGTTGGAGTGCAATGGTTTGATCTCGGCTCATTTCAACCTCTGCCTCCCGGGTTCAAGTAATTCTCATGCTTCAGTCTCCTGAGTAGCTGAAATTACAGGCATGCACCACTACGTCTAGCTAATTTTTGTATTTTTAGTAGAGACGGAGTTTCACCATGTTAACTGGACTGGTCTCCAACTCCTGACCTCAAGTGGTTCACCTGCCTTAGCCTCCCAAAGTGCTAGAATTATAGGTGTGAGCCACCATGTCCAGCCAACTCCTACTCATTTTTCAGCTTTCAGCGTAACGATCCTTCTTCTGGGTAGCCCCTTCTGCCCTGTCCTTTCCTATCCTGCTTTGATGTTTGTTTCAGAGTCTGCCTTTGCCATTACACTAGGGACCCAGTCTGTGTTGCTCCCTACTGTGCACAGGACCTGGCACATATTTGTGGAATGGACAGTCTCTCCAGAGAAAAGAAAGCCACTTGTTCTTTGCAGTGTTTTCTCTGTTTTGAAATTCTAACACAATCACTGTCTCCTTCTCCACTACTCTCAACTTTCCTCCTGCCAACGTACCCTGTTTTGTGTCCTCTTTCTCACTCCATCCCTGAGGTCCAGGAGCCTGGGCCATTTCCCGGCATGTAGTGGGGCCCCAAGTTCTCCCAGGTGAGAACTGCCCTTTGGGAAGCATGGGTGTAGCCTGAATCTCAACAGCAGCTTTCTTTGGGACGGGATTATTCCCAGAAAGTAATTAAATGAGGTCCCAGACCTGGGGCTGACCCTGGCTCCCTCCTCAAACTTCAGTTTTCTTTTTTGTCAAATGAAAAAAAGATTGCCTCTGCGAAAATCTAAATAATCTCTAATATTGGATTAGGTAAAGTATAATTAGAAAGGTAAATCTTAGCTGGGCGCGGTGGCTCACGCCTGTAATCCCAGCACTATGGGAGGCTGAGGCAGGTGGATCACGAGGTCAAGAGATCGAGACCATCCTGGTCAACATGGTGAAACCCCATCCCTACTAAAAATACAAAAGTTAGCTGGGCATGGTGGCACATGCCTGTAATCCCAGCTACTTGGGAGGCTGAGGCAGGAGAATTGCTTGAACCCAGGAGGCGGAGTTTGCCGTGAGCCGAGATCGCGCCATTGCACTCCAGCCTGGGTAACAAGAGCGAAACTCCGTCTCAAAAAATAAAAATAAAAAAGAAAGGTAAACCTTAGGCTTATAAAACAGCACTTCACATTACCAGGTCTCAAGCATGTTCGTGTACCATGTGGCCTGGCCTCCATCCCCTCTCTGGGCACCAAACAGATGGTTCAGTAGTCATGCCTCATAGTGCATTCTATTCAGGAACAGCTTACCCAAGATTCTGGAAGGATTCAACTAGCCCCCAGAGGCCAAAGAGCCTGGTTGGTGTGGACACAGATGACCACTGTTGTCGCTTGGTGAGGAGAGCTGGCAAGCCATGGCAGGGTGGCTGGCAGGGAGTGTTCCAGGAAGCAAGTACAGAGCCAACACTGTCAGCCTGGCTTGGGCTGATATCTTAGGAGTTATCTGGTGTGGGCTGATGGGACAGCAACCCAGGACTCTGTAGTAAACAAAGACACTAGATAGGAAAAGGAAGGAGCCCATTTGCAGGAAGGACTGGGTGGGCTGGGGGGTGACCAGGACTGGAGCCCAGGGTGAGAGATTTCTCCTTGTAAAGGTTGGCAGTGGTAGGACCATGAGGTTAGAGGGATGAGATAAGTCAGGAAGAGATAAAGTCAGATTAAAGTCAGATAAAGCAGGCTGTCTTTCTCAGAATGGGATCACTCAGTGCAGGAGCAAAAACAGCCCAGGCCACACCTATAATTCTAGCTTTGCAAGGCCAAGGCGGGTGGATCGCTTCAGGTCAGGAGTTCAAGACCAGCCTGGCAACATGGTGAAACACTGTCTCTACTAAAAATACAAAAGTTAGCCAGGCATGGTGATGGGTACCTGTAATTCCAGCTACTTGGGAGGCTGAGGCAGGAGAATCGCTTGAACCTGAGAGGTGGAGGTTGCAGTGAGCCAAGATCACGCCATTGCACTCCAGCCTGGGCAACAGAGCAAGACTCTGCCTCAAAAATAAATAAATAACAACCCAGGAGTCAGGCTGGTATATGTCTGGCTATTGAATCTTCTCCCACCGCTGGTGAGTCAGTTTATGATCTGTCCACGGAAAGGGAGAGGTGTAAATACCACCAAGGAAAGTTGGGAGACATTATACTTGCGTGAACTTGGACAAGTCAGTCTCTCTGTGCCTGTTTCCTCCTCTGTGTGATAAGGATAATAATGTCTAACCTTTCAAGAGAATAAACAAGATTGTGGGTACAAAGAAGCTTTGTGTGCTATGAGCGTGGTGCAGAATATTGTTGCTAACATTGATATAGCACATAGCACTTCCTGAGCACTTCACTGGACTGAGTAGCTTTTTTTCTTTCACCTCATGTAACCCTGATGATAACCTAGTGAGGTAGGTACTATTCTCATCCCTGATTTACAAATGAGAGCCAGGATTTGGACTCAGGCAGACTGACTCTAGAGCTTGCGTGGCTTAACCATTATTCTACCCTGGCTCTCCCTGTGACATTGTTCACCCTGCCTTCTCTGTGACCTTGGGCCAGTGTCTTTTCTTCAGCTTTCCCAACTCTATGGTAGGTGGTTGGGCCAGATGATCTCTTCAATCCTTCAAGCTTGGCAGTCAGTGGTTCAGGAAAGGAACTTCCAAGTAGGGGAGAGGGTGAGGTGGGGCCAGAGCTGAGAGAGGACAAACTTTTCCAGTGTCTCTGCCTTGTCATTAGTGGGTAGGCTGGCAGGCTCCCCTTTGCCCTATAAGTGGGGCCAAGGGAGCAGGTGATGCTCAGTCCCAGCCTGAAATATTAACTGGTCCCTGAGGATCACTGACATCTGACCCCAAGGTCCACCTGCCAATAGTCAGGCAAGGCCCATCTCCCTCTGCTAACAGACCCCAGAGGGCTCTTCTTCTGTCTTCAGTCTCTACCCGCCCATTCTGGGCCCCTGCCCCCTCACCCAGGATCAGTTTATCTGGGCACCAGGCCTGGTCTGGGGCCTAGGGATGGGGCTATTTTTAGATGTCCTCTGTCTCCTTGGCCTGGGCCTCTGGCCAGATCAGGCCATTCACACACATGCATGTGCACACACACATTTTCTCTCGCTGTCAATCCCTCATTGAACTTGACTGTCACTAGTTTGATGCCTGGCCTCATACTGAGTTTGGATAATCAACAGATGACCTAGACTTGGTCCCTGCCCTCATAGAGGGGTGGGAGAGGTAGACTTGTCTACAGACTATGACAATACCAAAAGGCTATTACTATCACATAGGGCTGTCCCTATACCATGCTATACCATGGAAGACTGGAGGAGGGAGCCCCCCGCTCTGCCAGGAAAGTCAGGAAAGGCCTCATACAGGAGGCCAGGAGGCAGTCTTTGGGCTAGGTCTTTTTTTTTTTTTTTTAATTTTTTAATTTAAAAAAAAAGACAGGATTTTACCGTGTTGGCCAGGCTGGTCTTGAACTCCTGACCTCAGGTGATCCGCCCGCCTCAGCCTCCCAAAATGCTGAGATTACAGGCATGAGCCACCGTGCCCGGCCTTTTTTTTTTTTTTTTTTTTTTAATAAAGACAGGGTTTCACTGTGTTGGTTAGGCTGGTCTTGAGCTCCTGACCTCAGGTGATCTGCCCACCTTGGCCTCCAAAGTGCTTGGATTACAGGCGTGAGCCACCACGCCCAGCTGGGCTGGGTCTTGAAGGATAGGCACATAGGAGTCCACTAGATGTGGGGAGGGGAATTGGGGAGGCAGGGGAGAAGGATTCGGTGAGAGAGGATGAGATTTTTCCTGATGATTGACCTCGGGTGACGGCAGAAGATAAAAATGGCAAGTGACGAGAATGGAAAGATAGTGTAGGGCAAACAGGAGACCTTGTCCATCATCCAGGAGTCTGGACTTCCTTCTGAAAGCAGTCTGAGAGTCATGGAGGGTTTCAGGCAGGTGATCTTCATGATCTGATTTGTATTATGGGAAGAGTTCCCTGTCCGCTGTGTGGAGACTGCATTGGAGATATTGGTTAAGAGGCTGTGGCAGCTGTTCAGTCTGCACAGTCCAGCAGGGCTCACCTATGCCCACACTGCAACAGACAGAAGGGGAAAGTGGGAGGACACACTCCTAATTAAAGGCATGGCCTGGCCGCTGCACATCTCTTCTCTCCCAGGTGCATCTAGATGCAAGTGAGACAGGAGATATGGTGATTATTCTGGACTGCTTTTTACTCTAGAAAAGAGAGAGTAGATATCAGGGGACTGGAGGCCTCTGATACAGTGGTTAAAAGTCTCTGAGCCAGGCATGGTGGCTCATACCTGTAATCCCAGCACTTTGGGAGGCCAAGGCAGGAGGATCACTTGAGGTCAGGAGTTTGAGACCAGCCTGGCCAACATGACGAAACCCTGTCTCTACTAAAAATACAAAAATTAGCCAGGCATGCCAGCTAATTGGTGTATGCCTGTAATCCCAGCTACTTGGGGAGCTAAGGCAGGAGAATCACTTGAACCCAGGAGGTAGAGGCTACAGTGAGCCAAGATCGTGCCACTGTACTCTATCCTAGGTGACAGAGCAAGACTCCGTCTCAAAAAAAAAAAAAAAAGTCCCTGAAATCAGATTTCTGAGTTTAAGTCCTGCCTTAATCACTTACCATCTGTGCAGGCAGATTACTCACCCTCTCTGTGCCTCAGTTGCTTTCTCTGAGGGTACAATGAGCTAACACATACCAAGTGCTTAGAGTAGATCCTGGCACATAATGATGCCCAGAGCTGTTTTCTGTTTCTAAGAGAAGGGGAGCTCTGGGAACAGGTGTTGCCCGAGTCCCCAGGAATCGCTGAGGCACCCACAGTGGCTGGCTAGGGCAGCCAGGACTATGAGCCGTGCCCTTTAGCTCCATTCTCTTAATCCCCATGTCTTAGCTGAGGCAGAGGATTCTGGGAGCAGGGTATGGGGGTCCTGGGAAAAGAAAGGAAGGTGGATTTTGGAGCTAATTCCAGGATGGATAGCCCAAGAAGTGATGTCTGTGGATCTAGGAGATTCAGATGCAGCCCAGCCTGGAGCCCCTTTCCCTCACAGGACAACAGATCTCCCAGGGCCATGGTGGGGCAGGGAAGGGGAGGTGGGGTGGCTAGTGATGGTCATCTTGACTAATGACTTCAGACTTGGCTGCTGTGTGACCTCAGGCCTCCAACCACCACTGACCTTCTCTGGACCTTGATCTTTCCATCTGGAGGCTGGGATCACGTCTCCTTCCTTGCCTTCCTGCAAGATGAGTGTGAAGATTAGATGTCAGTCCTAGAATTAGGTTGCTCCCTGTGAAGAAAGAGACCCCTTCCTCTTAAACTTCTAAGACCACTTCCCCTTAGCCTTGCATTTCAAAAGGAGAAGTGAAAGTTGAAAATAGAAGGCACTGGTCAACAAGGTGAAACCCCGTCTCTACTAAAAATATAAAAAAATTAGCTGGGCGTGGTGGCGCAGGCCTGTAGTCCCAGCTACTTGGGAGGCTGAGGCAGGAGAATTGCTTGAACCCAGGAGGCGGAGGTTGCGGTGAGCCGAGGTCGCGCCATTGCACTCCAGCCTGGGTAGTAAGAGCGAAACTCCGTCTCAAAAAAAAAAAAAAGAAAGAAAATAGAAGGCACAAGGTCAGCGAAGGAGAAAAAACCGGTGTCACTAGAGGAACCGGGAGGTTACAGATGAACAACCCCCCAACTCTGCTCCCCGGCCAGTTCCTGTCCTGTCTATAGCTCACAGGCACGGTGTGGAGGAATCCTACCTGGAAGGCATTGTTCTTGCTTAATCACGATTAGACCCCACCTAAGGTACCCTTCGCTTACCTCATCGATCCCGACCCTCTCACATGTACCGTCTAAGACTGTGAGGCTTAAAAGAGGCCAGGATTTTCTAGTCAGCAAGCTTGGTTCTTGAGACATGAGTCTGCCGAGACTCCCGGCTGAATAAAAAGCCATTTCCTTCACAAACCTGGTGTCCGAGAGGCTTTGTCTGCGGTGCGTCCTGCTACACCGGCAGGGTTGAATGCCTTGGAGGCATGTGTCAGCAGCAGATACCACTGTACCCCTTCCCTGGAAGGAGAAGCATTGCCGCTCAGTCCAGCTAAGCCACGACTGCCTGTCCTGCCTTCTTCCTCATGTGAGCTATGCTCTTTTCCCCAGGCTACGAGTTGTAAAATAGGGTGGGATAAGAGAGTAATGTGTGAGGGCCGGGTGTGGTGGCTCATGCCTGTAATCCAAGCACTTTGGAAGCCAAGGCGGGCGGATCATCTGAGGTCGGGAGTTCAAGACCAGCCTGACCAACATGGTGAAAC
Organism: Aotus nancymaae; assembly: GCF_030222135.1. NCBI lineage: Eukaryota > Metazoa > Chordata > Mammalia > Primates > Aotidae > Aotus > Aotus nancymaae. Next base: position 27,923,545 of record NW_026988467.1, read on the forward strand.
CCTGTCTTTACAAAAAAATAAATAAATAAAATTTGAGAGTAATGTTTGAGGGAGAGGACAGGTGGAAGGAAACGAGGGAGGAGGATAGCAACATCAGAAGAAAGGCAGAATAGTAAGACTGAGGGATCGTAGCAGAGGAAAATGAGAACTCAGTGAAGTGGGAGGTGTCTAGAATTAGCTCTGTGGGAACCCACTCTCTCATATTCAGGCACAGATGGGGAGCTTGCAGAGGGTAGGTGCTGTGCCTCATTCATCTCTCTTTCCTCTTCCCAGGGCACAGCATAAGCCTCCACCAAAAACAGGTCTGCCGTCAGTTTGTCAATTGAACCCCAGACTTGGCCCCACACTGAGCCTTCATGAAGCCTCCCCGCCCAGGCCCTGCTTAGGGGAGGATCCGAAAGGCAGCCTTGAGAATAAGGAAGGGCAGCTGGGAGATAGGAGTGTGGGTCTCGCTAGGGCTCCCTCAGTGCCTTGTGTGCTACCAGGGACAAACCTCTTATCCTCTAAAGCTCTTTTCCCATCTGAGTAATGTGAGTCTATGGCTGTGGTTTGAGAGCTGTTTTTACTACATAAAATCCTATCTTCAAACAAATTCTTAGGCTAGGTGTGGTGGCTTATGCCTGTAATTCCAACACTTTGTGAGACTGAGGTGGGAGGATCGCTTGAGCCCAGGAGTTTGAGACCAGCCTGGGCAACAAAGTAAGAACCCTCATCTCTACAAAAAAGTTAAATAATTAGCTAGGCATGGTGCATGTGCCTGTAGTCGCAGCTACTTGGGAGGCTGAGAGAAATAATCACTTGAGCCCAGGTTGAGGTTGCAGTGAGCCATGATTATGCCACTGCACTCCTGCCTGGGCAGCAGAGTGAGACTGTCTCAAAAGAACACAGTATCTTAAGTGGAAGTGCAAGAGATAAAAGGGAGCTTCACTGGTGGAAGCCAGGAAGGGTCTTGGAACACACTTATATGGTCCTGGAGGGTCTGGAGAGGCCAGTTTTAAGAAAGGAAGCTCTGCTCTCTGGGCCTCCAGCAGGCCTGACTATTCTACCCCTGCCTGCTATCCCATCCCTACTACCCCACTTCGCGTGTCCTTTCTGCAGCCTGGGTGGGAAGGGGTGGGGGTGGGGGTCCAGGCAACTTGCAAAGAGCAAGCAGCGCCCCTCTTGGCACTGTCTTTCAGTCCCTGGGAACTAGCACCCCTCACCCAGCCCTACCGCACACAGACACAGTGGTCTTGCTCTGGGTTTCTTGGGCTGGACAGGGGCCCAGAGAGAGCCCTGAGATTCTAGAGCCTCTGGATGCTTAGCAGGGATTGGGGTCTTTAGGAGGGGGTTGGGAAGAGAAGAAATGTGTTTTGGGGGAACCACAAGATTGGAGCCCGGACGCTCCTGGCTAAATGATCTAGAGTACTCACTGCATCTCTCTGGGTCTCAGTTTCTCCATCAGTACAATGAGGGATGAACGCCCTTTCTCATTTGTGACTGGTAGAATTATAGGACTGGGGATAGGGCAGAGACTGGGCTGTGGGTGCTGAGTTTCCCGAGAGAACGTCTTGCTTACAGTTCAGAGCCAGCGATGGTGGCCGCAGCAACCGAGCCTTGGAGGGAGCATTGATAGGAAGACTTGGTTGAGCCTGGGCTCTGCCAGTAAGTTAGTGTGTGTTGTCCCCTCCCAGGGCCACACTTTCTCCATCTGTCTAATGGGACTAGATGTGCCTGGACCCGGGAGCTGGTGACTGCACCTGGCATCAGAGACTGGGGCAGAGGCCTGTGTCTGGCTCAGGGTGAGGGCCACAGTCCCACTGTGCAGAGCCAGGAGTGGTTGTCAAAGATAGCATAGAAAACCAATAGTCAGGTGGGAGTGCTTAAGGGACTTTAGGGGTCATAACTTCCAACGTTTTTGGTTTATAGATGGGGAAATAGGCCGGAGGTGGGGAGACCAGTTGTCCAGGGTCCCAGAATGGGTTAGGGGACAGAGTCAGGGACTGCTGACCGTCTCTTCCAGCTTCTCCTCACAGGAAGCTCTGATAGAAGGTACAGGGAGTAGCCTTGCCTGGGGAGCAGGGAGATGGCCCCTCTCCCTCCCTCTCCCTGCAAGGTGGGGAAATAGAACACAGTGGGAGCTCAGCCGCCCGTGTTCCCTTTCCTTTTCTCCCTCTGCCTGTCCTGCACGCTCCTCAGGACTTGTTAATCTCAGAAGTCTCCAGTTAAGCATCTCATCTTTCCCACAGGACAGGATGGGGGTGCAGTCGGACAGGAGCAGCAGATAAGGGGGTTGGGATTTTGCAGTGACAAAGAGGTCCAGGTGTAGGGGCATGAGATTGGGCTGGGACATGCAGGGAGGAACTGATGACAGAGCTTCCCCCTGTGTCTGGGGTGGGGACAAGGTAAGGTTTGTCTCTTAGTTCCTGGAACCCCTTCAGAGACCATGGTTTTCTGGTTCCCAAGTCCTTCCCAAGAAGAGACATTCGAGACATGCACATGCACAGACACATCAACCACAGAGGACCTCACCCACACCCAGGCACATCCACACACAGCCCCTACATAGAACTGGCTACAAGGCCGGGCGTGGTGGCTCACGCCTGTAATCCCAGCACTTTGGGAGGCTGAGGTGGGAGGATTACCTGAGGTCGGGAGTTCGAGACCAGCCTGACCAACATGGTAAAACCCCTCCTCTACTAAAAATACAAAATTAGCTGGGCATGGTGGTTCATGCCTGTAATCCCAGTACTTTGGGAGGCTGAGGCAGGAGAATCACTTGAACCCAGGAGGCAGAGGCTGCAGTGAGCCAAGATCATGCTATTGCACTCCAGCTTGGGCCACAAAAGAGAAACTCATCTTAAAAAAAAGAAGAACTGGGTGCAAAATTGGCAGGATCCAGTACAAAGTGAAAATGTGAACCCCTTGTGCCTGGGTGTGTGGGTGATGTCGTCTTCTTAAGAATTTCAAGATAAGGCTGGGGGTGGTGGCTCACACCTGTAATCCCAGAACTCCGGGAGGCTGAGGCAGGTGGATCACTTGAGGTCAGGCGTTTGAGACCAGCCTGGCCAACATGGTGAAACCCCGTCTCTACTAAAAATACAAAAATTAGATGGGGCACGGTGGTGTGCTGTAATCACAGCTATTCATCAGGAAGCTGAGGCAGGAGAATTGTTTGAACCCAGGAGGTGGAGGTTGCAGTGAGCTGAGATTGTGCCGTTGCACTAACTGATCCAGGAATGCCTGGGAGACAGAGTGAGACTCCGTTTCAAAAAACAGAATTTCAAGATGATGACAGCAGATCATTAAACCAAAAGCGAGGCCCTTCTGAGGTCTCTGACTGCACAGGCTGGTTTCACACCCTGCTCCTAACACATTCCAACCATTCCCTTGAGGACTCACAATCCCACAGACACCATCCTGCTAGAGAGACACACTCAACCAGGAACAAACATTCACATCCCTAGACCCATCACCACTGAGGGCACACCCATCTCTCCACCCCAGATACATACAGTCACGTCAGCCCCAGTACCATGGAACCTCACCTAGAGCCAGAGTTCCTCCCAGCTGGGTGGGTCCAGGCATCCCACCAGGGTACAAGGCCATTATACTCACCTCTCCCTCGGGCTGCCAGGGTCTCCTCCACTCTCTTGTTCCACACAGTTCCCCCCCAGCCTACCTGTTGGGCTGGTGGTGGAGGATAGCAGAGAGGGCAATGCTAGCTTTTCCACCCACTCTGCAGCCAGCCTACAGGGACCCAGCTGAGGATAAGATGCCAATAATAATAATAATCCCTAACCCTTGAGAATTTACCATGTGCCAGGCACTGTTCCAACACTTTATAAATACTAACTCATTTAATCCTCACAACCCTATTGTTAAAATGCACGCTCTGAATGAAGAGACCCCCAAACAGGCTTTGTATGAGAAACATGACTGTTTATTCCCCCCAGGTGCAGGCAGGCTAGGGCCGAAAAGGGCGTTAGCCGCGGGCGGAGGGATAGGAGTTGGTTTTATAGGTTTAGGGTAAGCAGTGGAAAGTTATAGAAGTAACTTTAGGGCGGTTTTTTGCAAGCTGGGAGGGGGTCCTAGGGTGTGGAGTCAGGAGGTTGGCCAATGTCGGTTTCAAAGTCCAGTGGCCTTGTCGGTTGAGGCTGGAACAAGTAACAATAGAGAATATCTTAAAGTTAAGCAGGCACCGCAGGGGTTGATCATTTCTTCCTCTTCTCCTGGTCTTCCAGTTACTTTAGATTTTCCAGGAACTCATCTGGAGTGTCATTGCAGGTCACAGAGGTTAACATGGCATCCATGGGGCCGTCAGTCAGCCTAAAAGACCTTGCACCTATGAAGTAGGTAATTTTTTTTTCTTGCTTTGTCGTATTACCAGAGAAGTAGGTAATATTTTTTATCCCCATTTTATAGGTAAGGAAACTGAGGCACAGAAAAGTTAAGTCACTTGACCAAGATCACAGCTAGTAGGAGAGGAAGCTGAGATTTTAATCTGCTGCAGACAGCATGCTCTGTCTGCTGCTGTTGTGTCTGTCCCAGGCATGTCAGGCTCTGTGGGGGATCCAGTGGTTCCAGGGTCTGCCCCTGAGGAGCTCAGGTCCTCTGTGGAATGATGAAAAATGATGATTATGATGTAGCAGTTTTTGACTGGGGTCCATGGTCAGTCCCGGGTGTCCCCAGGATAGTCACTTGGCTGGAGGAACAGAGATGAGTTTCTTTTACTGCAATCACAATATTTGGAAGATGTCGGCATGAGAGACATAGTCCTTTTTACTTTTTTACAGACAAAATTGTCAACTATGTAATAAAGGCATTTTCACTGACAGCGTACGTGATCAGATAAAGGGCAGTCCACACGGTGGCTGATTACCCAGGCTAGAGGGCTTTCTTAATGGTGGGAATGCAAGGAAACCTGCTCTGCCAGTGTGTTCTGGGCAGGCAGCAGGCCTCATTCATGACTTAGTTCAATATTACAAACCTTCTCCTTTTGTGAGTGGCCTGGTGTGGCGGCGAGTGTGCGGAGAGGACTCCATGAAGGCCTCGGGCACACTACCAGAGTACACCCAAATACCACACACCACCCCTCTACTGCATGAGAATCTTTGTGACTAATCATGTCGTTGCCAAGTCCCGCTTCTGGCACTTCGTATCTCAGTTAAAGAAGATGAAGATGGGCCGGGTGTGGTGGCTTCATGCCTGTAATCCTAGCACTTTGGGAGGCTGAGGTGGGTGGATCACCTGAGGTCAGGAGTTCAAGACCAGCCTGGCCATCATGGTAAAACCCCATTTAGGGGGGAAAAAAAAAAAAAAAAGAAGATGGAGATGTCTTCAGGGGAGATTGTCTGCTGTGGGCAGGTGTTTTGAGAAGTTCCCCTTGCGGGTGAAGTACTTCAGCATCTGGCTGCGCTATGACTCCTGCAGCGGAACCCACAACGTGTACCGGGAATACCGGACCTGACCACCCTGCACCTCACCCGGGCCCACTCCATCCAGATCACGAAGGTGGAGGAGATCGAGGCCAGCAAGTGCTGCCGGCCTGTGGTCAAGCAGTTTCACGACTCCAAGATCAAGTTCCTGCTGCCCCACTGGGTCCTGCTCCATCAGCATAAGCCATGCTTCACCAAGAGGCCCAACGCCTTCTTCTAGGAACATGGCCCTCACCAGGGTGTGCCCCAAATAAACTCAGGAATACTCTGGTTTAAAAAAACAAACAAACAAAAAAGCAAAAAAACCTTCAGGAGCCTTGCCCAGCCCATGCCCCACACCCTCCTTCTCAGAGAGTTGCTGCTCCCCACTAGGTGTGGCCCCTGAGGCCGTGTTTGTATGCTTTGACTCTTGCCCCTCCAGCTTCCCGGCCATGACTGCCTGATCCAGAAATGCCTACATGATCCAAGCAGGCCCATCAGGTCCTTTGTCTGGGGCCTGGAGATCTGCATTCCACCGGGTGGGGCTGGTCCCTGAACTGTGAACAGGTAATCTTGGGAACTGTAAAGCAGCTGCCTTTACATTCACTGCTGTTTGCAAAGAAGAAAAGAAGCGGAAAGCTATACACAGGGATAGAGAAGAAGGAAGCAGTGAAGAGGGGCAAGTGCTGAGCTCCAGAAGCCATCCAGCTCCACAGAGGGCCACAACTGCTCCCCCAATCCTTATGATAATGCCTGCTTTTTCTTTCCGTAAGCCTGAGACAGTTTCTGTTACTTGTAGTCAAATCGCCTTATGTAAGGCACTTGAATTAGAAAACATCAAAGTTAAGAGAGTGCCACAAACCTCCTGAATGTGTTGGTTTTATTGTCATTTTTGAATAAGACAGACTACAAAGCCATGGAGCTACATGTGTCCTGGAGTGTCCCCAGTGGAAGCTTGAGGTTGTTTGTCTCTCTATCCTGAAAATACATCCCCTACTGGAGATGGCTTCCCTGATAAGAAATGTGCTTTGAAAAGACTTTATTAAACTTGAATTTGCCCAGTGGTTTTCTGGACAATAATATTTGACAACTGGTTTCTCAAAAATCCAAATATGTAGGTTATATATGGACATATATTTATTATAAATTTTACTGATATAATAAAGGCTGTGTAGTATGGGCAAGGTACCTCATGCCTGTAATCCCAGCACTTTGAGAGGCCAAGGCAGGCAGATGGCTTGAAGTCAAGAGTTCAAGACCAGCCTGGCCAACATGGTAAAACCCCATCTTTACTAAAAATACAAAAATCAGCTGGGCATTGTGATACACACCTGTAATCCCAGCTACTCAGGAGCTGAAGCAGGAGAGAATCTCTTGAACCTGGGAGATGGAGGTTGCAGTGAGCTGAGATTGCACCACTGCACTCCAGCCTAGGTGACAGAGTGAGACTCTGTCTCAAAAAAATAAATAAAGGCTGTGTAGCACACAACTTAACTTACAAATGACACACTATACAAACTCCTTTTTTTTTGAGACAAGGTCTCACTCTGTCACCTAGGCTGGAATGCAGTGGGGTGATCATGGCTCACTGCAGCCTTGAACTACTGGGCTGATGCAAACTGCTGTCATGATGTCACAGAGCCAAGAGTTAGGAAGAGGTGTGCAGAAGCACACCATTATATCATAGTTCCACTATACAGGTAATAACAGATGTAGGGCTGGGCTCAGGAGCTCACACCTGTAATCCCAGCACTTTAGGAGACCGAGGTGGGTGAATCACTTGAGGTCGGGAGTTTGAGACCAGCCTGGCCAACATGGTGAAACCCCGTCTCTACTGAAAATACAAAAATTAGCCTGGCATAGTGGCATGCGCCTGTAATCCCAGCTACTTGGGAGGCTGAGGTAGGAGAATTGCTTGAGGGAGGCAGAGGTTGCAGTGAGCCACGATGGTGCCACTACACTCCAGCCTGGGTGATAGTGCAAGACTCTGTCTCAAAAATAAATAAACAAACAAATAAATAAATAAATAAAAATAAATAGATGTAGGTAACCTTAAGAGAATAGAAAATACTGAAATATAGTAAAATAATCAGGAAGTGATTGATTTTAATATTATCTTTGTTTTAACATAATTTACTTAATTGTAAGTGTATACAATTTAATTAAAAAATTTTTATTATGATTTTTTTTTTTTGGTGGGGCCGGGGGAGATAGGGTCCTATGGGGACCCAGCGTAGAGACCCCTCAGTATCTCCGCCATTACGGAGTTAGAGCCCAGACATATTCTCCCGCCGCCGAGGGCAGTCGAGCTGAGGAAAAAGAAGAAAGTGATAGAGGCCTGAGTTTGCAGAAGCCTATTCTTGATCCACTGAGCTAATGGCACGTCTGGGTGAGGGCTGCGTGACTATTTACGAGACTATTGTCTCCCTTGAAGTTCCCATTCTGGGCTGGTTTTATGACTCTGTTTACCTGCATTCACTAAATCCTGTGATCGCTCACATGTTACTAGAAAATTGCTGCCCCTCAAATTATTGCTTGCCTTGATGTTACTTACCGTAACTGTAGTTATTGATAAGAGGATAAGAATCTTTATAGGATAAGAATCTTTTGTTTTGTGTTCAGTGACCTTTAGATAAACCTGTATGCTACCCCCTCCCCTGCTTACTTTGTAATTTTCTGTTCCCTCCTGATAAAACTTCTGTAATGGGACCTACGTCAGTCACTGTATGTAAAAACATATATAAGCTCCTGTGCACCAGAAATAAACTGCTGTCTTGGGCCTGGCCTGATTTAGCCCTCCAGACCTCATTCTTTCTGTCATTCTTTTCTTCCGCACACTCTCTCTTCCAGGTATTGGGACCCTCTTGCTGGTCAAGAGACCCCCGGCAGATGTGCCGGTCTCACGGACCACAACAGGGTCCCACTCTGTCATCCAGGCTGGAGTGCAGTGGCATGATCACGGCTCACTCACTGCAGCCTTGACCACCTGGGCTCAAGCAATCCTTTCACCTCAGCCTCCTGAGTAGCTGAGAATACAGACATGCACCACCACACCCAGCTAATGTTTAAAGTTTTTTGTAGAGACAGGATCTCACTATGTTGCCCAGTCTAATATTACGATTTTTTTTTCTTTCAGTCTCCATAGAGACTGTCAAAAATTGCCAATGCCGACTATATTTCAAGTTGTCATGGTGGGGTATTCAAAAAAGTTTTCACTTTGGGAGGCCAAGATGGGTGGATCACCTGGGGTCAGGAGTTCGAGACCAGCCTGGCCGACATGGTGACACCCCATTTCTATTTTAAAAAAAAAGAAAGAAAGAAAGAAAGAAAAAAGTTTTCAATTAGCAATAATCGTGCCTCAGATAAACTTCACTGGCTACGATACTGCCACTGTGCAAAGCTGGTATTACAATTTTTAAATAGAGGTGTATGTCTTGCTATTTTGCCTAGGCTGGTCTGGAACTCCTGGCCTCAGGTGATCCTCCTCTTACCTCAGCTTCCCAAAGTGCTGGGATTACTGGTGTGAGCCTCTGTGCCCAGCATACAATTTAATTTTTAACAGTGACTGTTCAACAACCAGCTTGCAAAATGCCTGAAACTTTAGTAATTTGCTCTTGCTAGCTGGTGTGAGCTGGCTCTTATGCACTGATGGACTTGTCCCCAGCCAAAAACATCCCATGGGACACTGTCAACAAAAGAGGCCCCATGATATAATGTTTATAGTTATAAATGTTAATAATTGTTGTTCCAGTCAAAATCATCTCCCAGACCTCTGGGAGTAAAGGCTGATGGGCTGGCCAGGATACCATAGCAAGGGCTCATATTCTCCTGCCTCAGCTGAAGGCTGGTTTCTTATGCATCTATCTGTGGATGTTTAAGGGCCCTTATACCTCCTCTTAATTCCCCTAAACACATCATTCCCATTTAGACTACTGAATGTCAGAGCCAGAAGGGTCCTGAGACCATTTGGTGCCTTCAGCTTGTGAAGATGGGGAAACTGAGGCCCAGGGAAGGGCAGGGACTTGCTTAAGCTCATTAACATTGAAAACCAAGTCTTAGGCTCCCAGGCCAGGACTCGTCCTATTAACTCCCTTCTTAGGGATAGGGAAGCAAGAGGAAGATGAGGAGTGCAAATTCACACAGCAAACAAGCCTCAGAACCAGAGCCTGGGGATTTTCCTCGCCTGCCCAGATCTCCTCGGAACCTTCGCCTTCCTCTTGGGCCCTGGAAATGAGGGATGTGCGCACCTCCTCCGGGCATCCAGGGCGGTGAGTGAAGACAGAAGGTGCGATTCCTGCGGGTCTTCTCGAAGCTGAGGTTGGCACTTATCAGTTTGTCCACTGGGGGGCACTACGGAGCCGAGCTAGGAGAGCGCGCGGGTTCCCGGAGCCTCACAGCTCGGATTCTTCCGCACTTGAGCCAGACGGGAAAACGAGTGTCCCGAGAGGAGAGGAACTAGCCGGAAGTGACCCTGAGAACTAGAGACAGAGCTGGCACTTGACACGGGCCACCTGACACTAGTCAGGTGCACTCTCTGGGCGTCTGAGCGCGCCCCTCCCCCACCTCTGGCGGCCGGGCCGGACTGCTCCTTCTTTTCCCGTCAACAGGGGTCAGCGAAGGCCCTCCTGGGACACGCTCTGCAGAGCCACAGCGCTGTCTGGCGTGGCATTGCACCACCGCTGCACAGTGGCCGGTGCTGAGCCACACAGGCTTCATTCCCGCTGTGTCCAGGCCTGCCCCCTCCCTCCAACTTTCTTTCTTTCTTTCTTTTTTTTTTTTTTTTTTTTTTGAGACGGAGTCTCACTCTGTCTTCCAGGCTGTTCAAGCGATTCTCCTGCCTCAGCCTCCCAAGAGTAGCTGGGATTACAGGCGCGCGTCACCACACGTGGCTGATTTTTGTATTTTTAGTAGAGATGGGGTTTCACCATGTTGGCTAGGCTGGTCTTGAACCCCTGACCTCAGGTGATCCACCCGTCTCTGCTGGGATTACAGGTGTGAGCCACTGTACCCGGCGCCCTCCACCTCCCCAACCGCCAGCCCCACCTTGTACCAACCCATATCAGCACAAGTCTTTGCCGTTTACCAAATATCCATCACACCCTCTGATTACCTTCTTTTTCTGCGTGGAGAGGAAGGGTGGCAGGGGCTGGGGTTAGACCTGAGCTTCAGTCTTGGACCAGCTGCTCAAACTCACCTGGTGGCCGGGCGTAGTGGCTCACACCTGTAATCCAAGCACTTTGGAGGCCAAGGCAGGCAGATCACCTGAGGTCAGGAGTTTAAGACCAGCCTGACCAACATGGTGAAACCCCGTCTTTAAAAAAAAAAAAAAAAAAAACCACAAAAAAAACCCCACAAAAAAACCCTCACCTGGTTACACAATCAGTTTGTGCCTTGGTTTCCTTATTTTAAAGCAGAGATGATAGTTCTTATCTCACAGGGTTGTTGAGAGGATTAAAAGAGGTAGCACAGGCCAGGCATGGTGGCTAACGCCTGTAATCCCAGCACTTTGGGAGGCTAAGTTGGGTGGATCACAAGGTCAGGAGTTCAAGACCAGCCTGGCCAAGAGGGTGAAACCCTATCGCTACTAAAGATAAAAAAAAAAATTAGCCGGGCTTGGTGGTGGGCTCCTGTCATCCCAGCTACTCAGGAGGCTGAGGCAGAAGAATCACTTGAACCTGGGAGGCAGAGGTTGCAGTGAGCTGAGATCACGCCATTGTACTCCAGCCTGGCAACAGAGCAAGACTCCGTCTCAAAAAAAAGAGGTAGCACAGCAAGTCCTTGGGAACTTTTAGTTTTGAGAGCAGGTCTTGCTGTGTACTCCAGGCTGAAGTGCAGTGTGGCAATGGTGGCTCACTGCAGCCTCCATCTCCTGGCCCCAAGCAATCCTGCCTCAGCCTCCATGTAGCTGGGGCTACTGTGGCTCCACCATGGCTAATTTTTTATTGTTTTGTGGAGGCAGGGTTTTACTTTGTTGCCCGGGCTGGTCTTCAACTCTCAGGCTCAAGTGATCTTCCCGTCTCGGCCTCCCAAAGTGCTGGGATTACAGGTCACCACCTTGCCCGGTCCCTGGGAACTTTTTATCATGACTGAAATCTGCACAAACAACATAGGAGAGAGATGGAAATGCCTTCACCTTACAATGGCAGAACTGAGGCTCCGAGAGGTGCTCAGTGAGGAGTCATAGGAGAACTTTCTATTTGAGTGGCAGGTGTGATTGGCCATGACTCAGGTATAAAAAGTAGAACTTTCTTTTTCTTCAATCTGGAGCTGTGTCTAAGTTGAGATGGGATATAATTTTTTTTTTTTTTTTTTGAGACAGAGTCTCGCTATCATCCAGGCTGGAGTGCAGTGGCGTGATCTTGGCTCACTGCAACCTCCGCTTTCCAGGTTTACGCGATTCTCCTGCCTCAGCCTCCCCAGTAGGTGGGACTACAGGCAGGCGCAACCACGCCCAGCTAATTTTTGTATTTTTAGTAGAGATAGGGTTTCACCAGTTTGGTCAGGCTGTTCTTGAACTCCTGACCTCGTGATCCACCCGCCTTGGCCCCACAAAGTGCTGGGATTACAGGCATGAGCCACTGCCCCTGGCCGAGACGGGAGGTAAGTTTATGTGCAGCTAAGCCTTGGTAGGTCCATATGTGTTCCCAGTATGTTTTTTAAATGGGTCACCTTGCAAAGCCCATTGTCCTTTTTGTTCTGAGTGACCCTTCTGGGGCTGACATCTCTCTCTGTTTCTTCTGGGTGTTACTAGAAAGGCAAGAATTGTTCTGCGAAGTTGGGTTCACAGTGCGGCTTGGGGTCATTGGGTCACTCTGGGCTCTGGCCACCATCCGCAGAGCCAGCCTGGGAAGCCTCTTGTCTGCCTAACAGATGATCTGCTTGAATTGGGAGAGGGAGAGTAGCAAAAGGGAAAATACCCAGAGAGAAACAAATGAATCAATGATTCCAATACCTATTTCTGGAGTGCCTTTTATGTAGCACTGTTTTAGGCCCCAGGGTTACAGCTCTGTGCAGGCTGACACAGTCTCTTCTCTCAAAGTGACCTCCAGGGGCCAGACAGTGAAAGTCACAATGGTTACCATGCATGGAGCCCTACTATGTGCTAGGCCCTGTGTCATCTCATTTACTACTCCAACAGCATAATGATATAAGTGCTGCTGTTATCTTCATTGTATAGGTGAGGAAACAGAGGCACTGGGAGGCTCTGTAACTTGCCCAAGATAGCAGCTAATAGAGGTAGGATTTCAATTCAGACAGTCTGAAAATTAAGCAAGGCCATGGGGTGCAGAAGGGTTGACTTCCTCAGGGAGGAGGTGGTCTTCTAGCTGAGTCTTGCCTAATGAGAAGCAGCAGTGCCTAGATCTGAGGGATAAGTGTTGCAAGCAGTGAGAACAGCAAGGGCAAAGGTTGAGACAAGAATGAACTTGATGTGGTCAGGAGCTGGAAAGGAAGCCGCTATGGCTACGAGGGCAGGAATGAAGAGGAGAGAGCGGAAGGAGGTGAGGGACAGAGTGGGTGGACCCAGGCGGAAGGAGGTGAGGGGCAGAGTGGGTGGACCCAGGCGGAAGGAGGTGAGGGACAGAGTGGGTGGACCCAGGCGGAAGGAGGTGAGGGGCAGAGTGGGTGGACCCAGGCGGAAGGAGGTGAGGGGCAGAGTGGGTGGACCCAGGCGGAAGGAGGTGAGGGACAGAGTGGGTGGACCCAGGCGGAAGGAGGTGAGGGGCAGAGTGGGTGGACCCAGGCGGAAGGAGGTGAGGGACAGAGTGGGTGGACCCAGGCGGAAGGAGGTGAGGGGCAGAGTGGGTGGACCCAGGCGGAAGGAGGTGAGGGGCAGAGTGGGTGGACCCAGGCGGAAGGAGGTGAGGGGCAGAGTGGGTGGACCCAGGCGGAAGGAGGTGAGGGGCAGAGTGGGTGGACCCAGGCGGAAGGAGGTGAGGGGCAGAGTGGGTGGACCCAGGCGGAAGGAGGTGAGGGGCAGAGTGGGTGGACCCAGGCGGAAGGAGGTGAGGGGCAGAGTGGGTGGACCCAGGCGGAAGGAGGTGAGGGGCAGAGTGGGTGGACCCAGGCGGAAGGAGGTGAGGGGCAGAGTGGGTGGACCCAGGCGGAAGGAGGTGAGGGGCAGAGTGGGTGGACCCAGGCGGAAGGAGGTGAGGGGCAGAGTGGGTGGACCCAGGCGGAAGGAGGTGAGGGGCAGAGTGGGTGGACCCAGGCGGAAGGAGGTGAGGGGCAGAGTGGGTGGACCCAGGCGGAAGGAGGTGAGGGGCAGAGTGGGTGGACCCAGGCGGAAGGAGGTGAGGGGCAGAGTGGGTGGACCCAGGCGGAAGGAGGTGAGGGGCAGAGTGGGTGGACCCAGGCGGAAGGAGGTGAGGGGCAGAGTGGGTGGACCCAGGCGGAAGGAGGTGAGGGGCAGAGTGGGTGGACCCAGGCGGAAGGAGGTGAGGGGCAGAGTGGGTGGACCCAGGCGGAAGGAGGTGAGGGGCAGAGTGGGTGGACCCAGGCGGAAGGAGGTGAGGGGCAGAGTGGGTGGACCCAGGCGGAAGGAGGTGAGGGGCAGAGTGGGTGGACCCAGGCGGAAGGAGGTGAGGGGCAGAGTGGGTGGACCCAGGCGGAAGGAGGTGAGGGACAGAGTGGGTGGACCCAGGCGGAAGGAGGTGAGGGGCAGAGTGGGTGGACCCAGGCGGAAGGAGGTGAGGGGCAGAGTGGGTGGACCCAGGCGGAAGGAGGTGAGGGACAGAGTGGGTGGACCCAGGCGGAAGGAGGTGAGGGGCAGAGTGGGTGGACCCAGGCGGAAGGAGGTGAGGGGCAGAGTGGGTGGACCCAGGCGGAAGGAGGTGAGGGGCAGAGTGGGTGGACCCAGGCGGAAGGAGGTGAGGGGCAGAGTGGGTGGACCCAGGTTGGCAATATAAAACCCCCTAAGGGGTTTGCAGCCATTGGGCTTCTTCTCTTGCTGGGGCAGGGCCAAGCCCTATGCCCATAAACCCCAAGGGATCATTATCTCTCTATCCCCATGGGTGGCTAGGGCAGCCATTGAGGGGCTGCCTCTAACATCCCACTGGTCCCACTGGTCCTGGGACCCTGATGACCATCCAGTTTCTGGGATGTCAGAGAGGACGCCAAGGGAGAGCTTAAGGCCCAGAGAAACCCTTTAAACTAAATGTGGGGTGGGCAGGAGGTGCAAAGGCACTTTAATTGGAGTTATTAAGATCACCAAGCTTTGATGGCCCAACCCTGAGTCAAGCCATCCCGTTGACCCCCCTCAACTTCCTGGCCTGACTGCTTGCTACCTCCAGTGACAGGAGAAGTCCTTTTGAGGGCACTAATTAGAACTTCCTCTTCTAGATTCCAGAGCTTTCTCCCTGACTGAGGTCAGAGAAACAGCTCTTTCCAGAGAGCAGCTATGGACCCACCCCTCGCACTTCCTCCTGGTCCTGGCGATTCCACTGAGGCTGGTGCCACCACAATCCCAGGGCCTCCTAGCCCTGTCCACAGTGAATTCTTGCCCACGGGTTCCTTCCCTCTACTTGGAATGCCTTTTTTTTTTTTGAGACAGAGTTTCGCTCTTGTTACCCAGGCTGGAGTGCAATGGCGCGATCCCGGCTCACTGCAACCTCCGCCTCCTGGATTCAAGCAATTCTCCTGCCTCAGCCTCCCGAGTGGCTGGGACTACAGGCGTGCGCCACCATACCCAGCTAATTTTTGTATTTTTTAGTAGAGACGGGGTTTCACCATGTTGACCAGGATGGTCTCGATCTCTTGACCTCGTAATCCACCTGCCTTGGCCTCCCAAAGTGCTTGGATTATAGGCGTGAGCCACCGCGCCCGGCCTGGAATGCCTTTTTGACTTTCATTTACATTGACAATTCCACCTACCTTACTCTTCAAGGAATAACAGATTCCTTCCTTTAATTCATGCCATCATTCTTTCTTTGTTTTCATCCATTCATTCATTTCATTCATAAAATTTAGGCATTCATTTGTTTTCTGCCAGGCACTGGGGATGCAAGAGGGGCTGGGACTGACCCTGGGGTCAAAGGATATCTCATCCTCTGTGAGAGACAGAAGGTAAACCAGCAGGACCTGCTACCTAATTGGCAGGTCCCAGTGCAGATGAAATGCAGAACCCCTTGTCCAGAATTTAATATGAATTTCAAAACAGTGACAGCAGACCATCAAACCAGTCCAGGGGCCCTCTTAACTATGGGGTCCTTCTGCAGCAGTCATACGCCCACAAAGCTGGCCCTGTAAGCAAGTGAGTTCATGAGAGACATGTGGTGGAGGTAAGCCTGAAAGTCATCAGAGAGGAGGTGATGTTTATAACTGCCAGAGCCAGGAGGAAAGAAGCCACACGGCTGTTTCTGGAAAACTGCGAGTTGTCCAAACAAAAGGGCCAGGAGCAGCTGGAGTCAGACTGTGTGGGGCTTTGTGGGCCAGTTAGGGAGCTGGGTCTTTATTGCTAAGTAGTGGGGAAGCTCCAAAAGTGTTAACCAAGAGCATGATTAGATTTTAAAAATTTATTTATTTATTTATTTGAGTTGGTGTCTCCTCTGTTGCCCAGGCTGGAGTGTGGTAGAGCAATTTAAGTTCATTGCAACCTCCGCCTCTCGGATTCAAGCAATTCTCCTGCCTCAGCCTCCTGAGTAGCTGGGACTATAGGCATGTGCCACCATGCCCGGCTAATTTTTTTTTTCCTTGAGATGGAGTCTCGCTCTGTTGCCTGGGCTGGAGTGCAGTGGTGAGATCTGGGCTCACTGCGACCTCCGCCTCCCGGGTTCAAGCAATTCTCCTGCCTCAGCCTCCCGAGTCTGGCTAATTTTTGTATTTTTAATAGAGACGGGTTTCACCATGTTGGCCAGGCTGGTCTCAAACTCCTGACCTCAAGAGATCTGCCCATCTCAGCCTCCCAGAGTGCTGGGATTACAAGCATAAGCCATCAGGCCCAGCCAGAGTTTTTTTTTTTTTTTTTTTAAAGATAATTCTGGCACCAGATACGAAATACAAATAATAAACATGGAAAATACAAATAATACATATGAATAATACAACAAATAAAATACAATGGAAAGAAGTTCAATTTCATTAGCAAGTAAAAAAATTAAAGACAATATTGTGGCAAAAAGAGAAACATAGGGACAATGTAAGCAAGGCCAGGTGCAGTGGCCCACCTCTACTAAAAATGCAAAAATTAGCTGGGCATGTGGTGCACACCTATAATCCCAGCTACTCGGGAGGCTGAGGCAGGAGAATCGCTTGAACCTAAGAGGTGGAAGTTGTAGTGAGCTGTGATCATGCCACTGTACTCCAGTCTGAACGACAGAGAGAGACTCTGTCTCAAAAGAAAAAAAAAAAAAAGAACAATGTAGGCAAAATGGCGAAAAGAAAACTTTCCCAGTAGCAATGGGTCTATCAGTTAGTGCAAATTTCTGGTGCCAATTTGTTTTGAAAATCTCAAAAGTGTGCACCCTAAGATGTTTTGGGAAGGATACGTAAGAAACTGGTGCCTGTGGTTGTTTCTGGGGAGGGGTCTGAGGGCAGGGGAAGGAAGAAACTTCACTTTTCTCTGTATACCCTTTGAAATTTTGTGCCATGTGTTTACATTTTCAGCGTGTATCCCTTAACCAAACCATTCCATCCCTAAGAATTTTTCTGGAAAGAAATGATAGAGGTACACAAGTCTTTACAAGGCTGGTTATCACAGTGTTATTTATAATATCAAAACATTACAAATTACTTCAGTCCACATGCTTCAGGCTGGTATCCTTGCCCTCAGAGGTACTGGGTCGTGTGTTAGGGTGCTCTAAGCAATATGGTAGACGTGGTACACATTCAAAGGGCGTATTAGTTTAGAAGAAAAACTTTATATTAGACCAATCTAGCACATCACATCACTAGGATGACTAAAATCAAAAAGATAGATGATAACAAGTATAGCTAAGGATGTGGAGAAACTGGAGCCCTCTTACATTGCTGGTAGGGATGTAAAATGGTGCAGCAACTTTGGAAAACAGTTTGACAGTTCCTCAAAAAGTTAAACATTGAGTTACCACATGACCCAATAATTCAACGCCAAGGTATATACAGAAGATAAATGAAAACATATGTTCATATAAAAACTTGACTATGGGCCGGGCGCAGTGGCTCACACCTGTGATCCCAGCATTTTGGGAGGCCGAGGCGGGCAGATCATGAGGTCAGGAGTTCGAGACTAGCCTGACCAACATGGTGAAACCCTCATCTCTACTAAAAATACAAAAATTAGTCAGGCATGGTGGCATGTGTCTGTAATCCCACCTACTCAGGAGGCTGAGGCAGGAGAATCCCTTGAACCCAGTAGGTGGAACTTGCAGTGAGCTGAGATCATGCCACTGCACTCCAGCCTGGGTCACAGAGTGAGACTCCATCTCAAAAACAAAAACAGAAAAACTTGCATATGTATGTTCATGGCAGCATTATTCATAAGAGTCAAAACGTAGAAGCAACCTAAATGTCTAACAATTGATGAGTGGATAAACAAAGCATGGTATATATTTGTACAATGGACTCTCGTTTGGCAAGTCAAAAGAATAAGGCACTGATACAGTGATACCTGCTACAACATGGATGAGCCTTGAAAACATTATGTTAAGTGAAAGAAGACAGTCGTAAAAGAAACGGCTAGAATAGGCAAATCAGTAGAGACAGGAAGTAGATGAGTGGTTGCCGGGACCTAGGAGGAGTGTGAATGAGGGGTGACTGCTAAACCAGCATGGGGGTTTCCTTCTGGGGTGAGGAAAATGTTCTGGAATTAGACAGTGGTGGTGATTGCACAACCTTGTGAATGTACTACAAACCACTGAATGGTTTCTTAACATAAGTCAATAAGGCTGTTTTTTGTTTTTTGTCTTTTTTTTTTTTTGAGATGGAGTCTTGCTCTGTCTCCCAGGCTGGAGTGCAGCGGTGCGATCTCAGTTCACTGCAACCTCTGACTCCTGAGTTCAAGCAATTCTTCTGCCTCAGCCTCCCAAGTAGCTGGGATTACAGGCATGCACAACCATGCCTGGCTAGCTGATTTTATTTTATTATTATTTTTAATATGGATACAATAGGCATAGGACTAGGGTTACCAATTGTTCTAGTTTGCCCAGGACTAAAACTTTTCCCAGGGGCCGGGCGCAGTGGCTCATGCCTGTAATCCCACCACTTTGGGAGGCCAAGGTGTGCGGATCACCTGGCCAACGTGGCGAAACCCCATCTCTACTAAAAATACAAAATTAGCCGGGCATGGTGGTGCACGCCTGTAGTCCCAGCTACTTGGGAAGCTGAGGCAGGAGAATCACCTGAACCCAGGAGATGGAGGTTGCAGTGAGCTGAGATGGTGCCATTGCACTCCAGCCTGGGCAACAAGAGTGAAGCTCCAACTAAAAAAAAAAAAATAGTTTTCCCAGGACTTGAAACTTTCAGTACTCAAACCGGAAAAGTCCCAGGCAAAGCAGGACAAGTTGGCCACCCCATGTAGAATGCAGACTTTACATTCATATTAATAATAACATATGAGACTTAAAAGGGATTTCCTGCTTGCAGTTCACTAGTGCTACTGCAGAGGGAACGTTTAAGGAGCACTGACATCAATGTCCAACCAGAGGAAGTAGTTTCGTTGGTTCATTCATTCATTCACTCCCCATTAAAATGCAAGCTCTGTGAAAGCAAGGGCTTGGCTGGGTGTGGTGGCTCACGCCTGTAATCCCAGCAATTTGGGAGACCGAGGCGGGTGGATCATGAGGTCAGAAGTTCAAGACTAGCCTGGCCAACATGGTGAAACCCCGTCTCTACTAAAAATACAAAAAATTAGCTGGGTGTGGTGGCATACGCCTGTAAACTCAGTTATCTGGGAGGCTGAGGCAGGAGAATTGCTTGAACCTGGGAGGTGGTGGTTTCAGTGAGCCGTCACGCCACTGCACTCCAGTCTGGCTGACAGAGCAAGACTCCACCTAGGAAAAAAAAAAGAAAGGGCTTTTGTTTGTTTGTTTCACTGCCATCCTCCCGGGACCTAGAATTGTGCTCAGCACATCAGACGCTCTGTAGATGTTTGTTGAGGGGGACCGGGTGCTGGGAGCCAGCAGTACAATGTTCTCTACTGCCCCCTCCTGAATGGTCCCAGAAGTCTGGCTAAGAAGGGAGCTTCGGGTGGAGGACATCCACTGACAGCGAGTGTGGAGCCATCTCAGTGCTGTTAAGAAAATATTTTAGGCCGGGCTCAGTGGCTTAAGCCTGTAGTCCCGGCACTTAGGGAGGCTGAGGTGGGTGGATCATGAGGTCAGGAGTTCAAGACTATCCTGGCCAACATTAGTGAAACCCCGTCTCTACTAAAAATACAAAAATTGGCCAGGCATGGTCGTGGGCACCTGTAGTCCCAGCTACTTGGGAGGCTGAGGCAGGAGAATTGCTTGAACCTGGGAGTCGGAGATTGCAGTCAGCTGAGATTATGATACTGCACCCCAGGCTGGGAGACACAGTGGGAATCTGTCTCGAAAAGAAAAGCAGCTGGGTCAGGTTTGGGTGCTGAGCAAGGGAGGGGAAAGTAATGATGGCCTGCAGGGGCTTGGCTGTCCAGATGAAATGGGCCTTGCTCTGAGGCCTGGCCTGATTACAGGGAGCCCTGTGCTTGCCCTCCCTGGGGCCCCGGCCTGGCCGTGCTGCAGCCCCTTTATGCCCAGCTGTTCTGGAGCAGCTGCAGAGGTAGGCGGGGCTGAGGAATTTGGGATAGCAGCTGCCAAAATGCACTGGCTTTGGAGTCTGGCACAAGAGATATAACTCATGGTGAAGCCAGCAAGTTCATGTTGGTTCTCATCTGAGGGCTAATTAGTAGTAACAGCAAGGAAAAATGCTCATGATGGAATGTTATGTGAAAAAGATAGGACACGCCAGGCACGGTGGTGAGTGCCTGTAGTCCTAGCTACTCGGGAGGCTGAGGCTGGAGGATCGCTTGAGCCCAGGAGTTCTGGGCTTTAGTGTGCTATGCCAATCGGGTGTCTGCACTAAGTTCGGCATCAATATAGTGATCTCCCGGGAGCGGGAGACCACCAGGTTGCCTAAGGAGGAGTAAACTGGCCCAGGTCGGTTATTTGAATGGAGCAGGTCAAAACTCCTGTGGTGATCACTAGTGGGATTACGCCTGTGAATAGCCACTGCACTCTAGCCGGGGCAACATAGCAAGACCCCATCTCTTAAAAAAAGAAAAAGAAAAAGACAGGACACAAACTTATTTAGGTAGTGTGAGTCCAGATTGTTTGTATAGTGTTTATATGGCCAGGCATGGTGGCTCATGCCAGTAATCCTAGCACTTTAGGAGGCCAAAGTGGGAGGATTACTTGAGGTCAGGAGTTCAAGACTAGCCTGGCCAACATGGTGAAACCCTGTTTCTACTAAAAATACAAAAAGTAGCTTGGTGTGGTGGTGCACACCTGTAATCCCAGCTACTCAGGAGGCTGAACATGAGAATTGCTTGAACCCTGGGAGACAGAGGTTGCAATGAGTCTAGATCGTGTCACTGTACTCTGGCCTGAATGACAGAGCGAGATCTTGTCTCAATTTTTTTTTTTTTTTAAATAAATATGGGGTTTCACCATGATGGCCAGGCTGGTCTTGAACTCCTGACCTCAGGTGATCCACCCACCTCGGCCTCCCAAAGTGCTAGAATTACAGGTGTGAGCCACCACGCCCGGCCTGTCTCAAAATTAAAAAAAAAATTAATTTAAAAAAAGTGTTTAAGCATTAGAATAGATGAAAATAGGACATATTAAAGTATGTCAAAGATGGGAATCCATTGGTGAATTCTTTTTTTTTTTTTTGAGATGCAAAAAAATGCTTTGTCACTCAGCCTGGAGTGCAATTCTCAGCTCACTGCAACCTTGGGTTCGAGCAATTCTCCCACCTCAGCCTCCCAAGGAACTGGGATTACAGGTGTGTACCACCAGGCCTGGCTAAATTTTTTTTTTTAGACGGAGTCTTGCTCTGTCACCCAGGCTAGAGTGCAGTGGCACAATCTTGACTCACTGCAACCTCTGCTTCCCTGGTTCAAGTGATTCTCATGCCTCAGGCTTCTGAGTAGCTGGGACTACAGACACCCACTACCATGTCCAGCTAATTTACTGTATTTTTAGTAGAGATGGTTTTCACTGTGTTAGCCAGGATGGTCTCGATCTCCTGACCTTGTGATCCGCCTGCCTCAGCCTCCCAAAGTTTACAGGTGTGAGCCACCGTGCCCCATCTAATTTTTGCATTTTTAGTAGAGGCAGGGTTTCACCATGTTGGCCAAGCTGGTCTGGAACTCCTGACTTCAAGTGATTCACCCACTTTGGCCTGTCAAAGTGCTGGGATTACAGGTATGAGCTACCACACGTAGCCTAAAATTCATTTTTTATTCAGCCTCTGCAATGCCCAGCTAGATGCAACTCTGGGAGTTAAGATCCTGTGGTGAACCAGGCAGACAAGCTCCCTGCTATCGTGGAACAGGTAGGATTTTATAATTGGAGGGAATGAAACCCAGAGTAAAGGAGCAAAGTTAATTTTTAAAAAGACTGATGAAATTCTGGATGTGCTGAAGAACCAGCTGGAAGCTTGTAGTTAGGGGACTGTTCCAGCAGCAGGGGAAACTGGGGTGTAGGGGTGAGGGCTTGTTTAGGAAGAAGCAGGAAGCCAGAGAATGCCTCTCAACACACACTCATTGTGTGTACTCTGGTAAGTCCTTTCTCCTGTCTTGGCCTCAGTTGTTCCATCTGTTAACTGAGAGAAGGCACTAGATGTGTGTGCTTATCTCTTTATTATTCAAATCAGAGAACTTAAAAAAAATTGACAAATACAAATTTATACATTTATGGTGTGCAATGTAATGCTTTGAAATATGTATATATTGGCCAGGCACGGCAGTGCATGCCTGTAATCCCAGCACTTTGTGAGGCTGAGATGGGTGGATGGATCACTTGAGCCCAGGAGTTCGAGATCAGCCTGGGCAACGTGATAAGACCCCATCTCTACAAAAAATACAAAAATTAGCTGGCTGTGGTGGCACATGCCTATAGTTCCAGCTATTTGGGAGACTGAGGTGGGAGGATGGCTTCAGCCTGGGAGGTGGAGGTTGAAGTGAGCTGGGTTGGCACCATTGCACTCTAGCCTGGGTGACATAATAAGACCCTGTCAAAAAATAAAATAAAATAAAAATAAATATGTATATATTGTGGAATGGCTAATTGGGCTAAGTATGCATCACCTCGCATACTATTTTTTATTTATTTATTTATTTATTTTTAAGAGATGGTGTTTCACCATATTGGTCAGGCTGGTCTTGAACTCCTGACCTCAGGTGATCCACCCGCCTGGGCCTCCCAAAGTGCTGGGATTATAGGCATGAGCCACTGCGCCCAGCCCACATGCTATTTTTTTTTTTTTTTTTTTGCAATGAGAACAGTTAAAATTTACTCTCAGTGATTTAGAAGTATACAATACATTGTTAATAACTATAGTGACTACGTGGTACAATAAGTCTCTTGAATTTATTCCTCTTGTCTAACTGAGATTTTGTATCTGTTGACCAACATCTCCTCAATCCCTTGGACCCTGCCCCAGCCCCTGGTAACCACCGTTCTGCTCTCTGCTTCTATGAGTCCAGCTTTTAAAATTTCATATAAGTAAGATCATGCAGTATTAATCTTTCTGTGTCTGGCTTACTTCACTTAATATAATGCTCTCCAGGTTCATCATGTTGTCACAAATGACAGGACAACCTTTTAAAGGTTGTATAGTATTCTATTGTGTATGTATCACAATTTTTTTTTTTGAGATGGAGTTTTGCTCTTGTTCCCCAAGCTTGAGTGCTATTGCACAATCTCAGCTCACTGCAACCTCCACTTCCAGGGTTCAAGCAATCGTTCTGCCTCAGCCTCCCAAGTAGCTGGGATTACAGACGGCCGCCACCACGCCTGGCTAATTTTTGTATTGTTAGTAGAGATGGGGTTTCACCATATGAGCCACCACGCCTGGCCATCACAATTTCTTTATCCATTCATTCATTGATGGACACTTAGATTGCTTCCATAGCTTGGCTATTGTGGATGATACTGCAGTGAACATGGGAGTGCAGACATCTCTTTGACTTACTGATTTAATTTCTTTTGGATACGTAACCAACAGCGGGATTGCTGGATCATGTGGTAGTTCTATTTTTATTTTTTCAGGAGCCTCCATACTGTTTTCTATAATGGCTGTACCAGTTTACATTCCCACCAGCAGTGTTCAAATGTTCTTGTTTCTCTGCATCCTCGTCAACACTTGTCTTTCTTTTTAAAAATTTTTTTAAATTATTTTTTATGAGGCTGGGCATGGTGGCTCACACCTGTAATCCCAGCACTTTGGGAGGCCGAGGCAGGCAGATCACCTGAGGTCAGGAGTTTGAGACCAGCCCAGCCAACATAATGAAACCCAGTGTCTACTAAAAATACAAAAATTAGCCGAGTGTGGTGGCGGGCGCATGTAGTCCCAGCTACTTGAAAGGCTGAGACAGGAGAATTGCTTGAACCTGGGAGATGGAGGTTGTAGTGAGCTGAGATAGTGCTATTGTACTACAGCCTGGGCAACAAGAGCAATACTTGGTCTCAAAGAACAAACAAGAAAACATATATATATGTTTTATATAATTTTATATTATATATAAAATTATATATTATATATTGTAATTATATATTATAATTTTATATAATTATATATTATATATAATATATATATAATGTTTTTTAGAGATAGAGGCCTCACCATGTTGCCCAGGCTGATCTTGAACTTCTGGGCTCAAGCAGTCTTCCTGCCTTGGCCTCCCAAAGTGCTGGAGTTACAGGCAAGAGCCACTGCACCCAGCCAAGACTTGTCTTTCATCTTATGGGGTTTTTTTTTTGAGACAGAGTTTTACTCTTGTTGCCCAGGCTGAAATGCAATGGTGAGATCTCGGCTCACTGCAACCTCTGCCTCCCAGGTTCAAGCGATTCTCCTGCCTCAGGGATTACACACTATGCCCGGCCCATCTTGTGTTTTTAATAACTCCCCATTCTGCTCTCTTCCCACCCCCTGGAAACTATCATTGTGCTTTGTGGCTCTACAAAGTAGACTACTCTGGGTACCTCGTATAAGTGAAATCATACAGTTTTTGTCCTTTTGTGTCTGGCTTATTTACTTAGCATAACATTCTCAAAGTTCAGTCATGTCGTAGCATGTGTCAGAATTTCCTGTCTTTTAAGGTTGAATGGTATTGTATTGCATGTATATACATGAGATGGCTATAGAGCTTCCTTCAACTTTTGGGTTGTAGAAGTCTAAATGCCAGGTTTCTGTTGTTCCTCAGGGTAGACTGTTGCCTGGCTTCAGACAGACTTTCTTTCCTGCTTATGTCACTAGAAACTTCCCTGAGCCCAGTCGGCCTAGGAGACCCTGGGGAGGGATCCTGGGAATGAAAGCCTTTGGCTAAACACCTGCTGCCTTCTCTCTGAGGCTTCAGCAGCTGGGTCAGGTTTGGGTGCTGAGCAAGGGTGGGGGAGGTAATGATGGCCTGCAGGGGCTTGGCTGTCCAGATGAAATGGGCCTTGCTCTGAGGCCTGGCCTGATTACAGGAAGCCCTGTGCTTGCCCTCCCTGGGGCCCCAGCCTGGCCGTGCTGTAGCCCCTGTATGCCCAGCTATTCTGGAGCAGCTGCAGAGGTAGGTGGGGCTGAGGAATTTGGGATAGCAGCTGCCAAAATGCACTGGCTTTGGGGTCTGGCACAAGAGATATAACTCATGGTGAAGCCAGCGAGTTCATGCCGGTTCTCATCTGAGGGCTAACTAGTAGTAACAGTCACTGTTGCTTCAAATTTTAATATGTTCACCACATACCAAACACTGGACATGAATTATCTCAGTTAATTGTCATACAGCTGTAGGAGGTTGGTATCATTGCCCTGATTTTACAGATGAGCAAGCTGAGGCTTGGAGAGCCTTTCCTGGGTCTGTGCAGTTGGTAAATGGCCCAACTGGAATTGGGCCCCAGTTATGTGCTGAAGGCTGGTTTCTTATCCACTGCTTCTGTGCAGTGGGACATTCTTTGGCCAGCTTCTTAGTGGAGAGTGGGTAAGGGGCCAAGATCCCTGCCTTCTCTACATGGGACAGGGGAGCTCCTCTTATAGGTGCTTAGGGATTCTGCTTCAAAACATTATTTGAAAGCCACTGTTAATAGTTCAACCATTAATTTTAATTTATTTATCTATTTTATTTTTTTTTTTTAGATAGGGTCTCACTCTGTTGCCCAGGCTGGAGTGCAGTGGTGCGATCTTGGCTTATTGCAACCACTACCCCCAGGCTCAAGGGATCCTCCCACCTCAGCCTACCAAGTAGGTGAGACTACAGGTGAGCACCACCACGCCTGGCTATTTTTTTGTGTTTTTAGTAGAGATGGGGTCTCGCCCAGGCTGGTCTCAAACTCCTGAGCTCAAGTGATCCATCTGCCTAGGACTCCCAAAGTACTAGGATTTCAGGTGTGAGCCACTGCTCCCGGACTCAACCCATTTATTTTACAGATGAAGAAACTGAGGCCCAGAGAGGGGCAGGGAGCTGTTCAGGGTCACTCAAACAGGGTCAGTGGCTGAGCCAGGCCCTGCCTCTCAGCCACCTGCTGTTTCTGGTGCCCACCTGTCTTCCTGGATTTTATATGTGACCTGCCCAGTCAGGAGGGCACTCTGGGGCCTTCCCTGCTGGGTCTACTGGGCCTGGAGCCCATTCTGTAGGACCCCTGCAGACCTTGGCTGGTGGACAAATGACTGAGGGAGGGAGGTGCAGAGATGGTAGGCAATAGGGGCAGAGAGCAGAACCTAGGCTGGATCTCAGACTGGCTCTGGGCTGACTTGTTATGTGGCCTGAGTGACTCCATTCTCTCTAGGGCTCCATTTCTCCATCTGTCCAATGATGGGGTATTGACAGCTTGGGCCCACAGGCACTGAGCAGGGGAGGATGAAAGGTCCTGATGGGAGATATAAATGTATGGGGAGGAAGAAAGGAGCCACTAGGCCCAGGAGGGCTCTGGACAGCCTTTGCCCCATCCTCCTCCAGGAAACAGCCTCCCACACCTCACTGCTGGCCAAAGGACGCCGCTTGGCCTGAGCGTGTCCAAGCCTCAGATGACAGAGTTCCTGGTCCTCTATGCTGCCCTGAGGCTAGTGGCTGCCCTTCCTCAGTCCTAAGATGTCCGTCTCACCTCAGAGTGGTGCTGGCCCCAGCGGGGCTTGGAGGAGGCTGAGCTCTTTGTGTGGGCACTCACATGGGTATCAGCCTAACCCACCTATGTGTGCTCACATCCCTGACAGGTGCACATACATGCAAACCCATATGCACACCCATATCAGGCGCTCATAGATGGAGAGAGCCAGGCCACTTCTTCTTCTTCTTATTTTTTTTTTTTTGTGATGGAGTTTTGCTCTTGTTGCCCAGGCTGGAGTGCAATGGTGTGATCTCGGCTCACTGCAACCTTTGCCACCCAGGTTCAAGTGATTCTCCTTCCTCAGCCTTCCAAGTAGCTAAGATTACAGGCATGTGCCACCACACCTGGCTAATTTTGTATTTTTTAGAAGAGACAGGGTTTCTCCATGTCGGTCAGGCTAGTCTTGAACTCCCAACCTCAGGTGATCTGCCCGCCTTGGCCTCCCAAAATGTTGGGATTACAGGCATGAGCCATTGCGCCTGGCCGAGCCAGGCCACTTCTGTCTTTTAAAGCTCCTGGTAATTTAAAAATGAAGAAGGCCTAAATAGGGTGTTCACAACTGTGGTATGTTTTTATCTAACAAATTAATTATTATTATTATTATTTGGGACGGAGTCTAGCTCTGTTGCCTAGGCTGGAGTGCAGTGGTGCGATCTCGGCTCACTGCAAGCTCTCCCTCTCGGGTTCAAGCGATTCTCCTGCCTCAGCTTCCTGAGTAGCTGGGATTATAGGCTCCTGCCATCACGCCCAGCTAATTTTTGTGTTTTTAGTAGAGACGGAGTTTTGCTGTGTTGGCCAGGCTGGTCTTGAACTCCTGACCTCGTGATTCACCTGCCTCGGCCTCCCAAAGTGCTGGGATTACAAGCGTGAGCCACTGCACCCGGCCAAATTAATGCTTTTTTAAAAATACACACATGCGCTGGGCGCGGTGGCTCAAGCCTGTAATCCCAGCACTTTGGGAGGCCGAGGCAGGTGGATCACGAGGTCAAGAGATCAAGACCATCCTGGTCAACACGGTGAAACCCCGTCTTTACTAAAAATACAAAAATTAGCTGGGCATGGTGGCGCGTGCCTGTAATCCCAGCTACTCAGGAGGCTGAGGCAGGAGAATTGCCTGAACCCAGGAGGCGGAGGTTGCGGTGAGCCGAGATCGCGCCATTGCACTCCAGCCTGGGTAACAAGAGCGAAACTCCGTCTAAAAAAAAAAAAATACACACATGCACCCACACACATCCAATACGATGTAATTGAGAGACTCACAAGATCATCAAAAAAATTATAAAAAATGTGATTTCACATTGCTGTGTGGTCCAGTGATGGGATGTAAGTTTCAAATGGTATGAAGAGCATTCTATTCTTTCCATCTCATCCATGATTCTCTGGGGCTAGACATCCAGCCCACTTTGTGTGCATATTGTATTATGAAAAGTGTCAAGCATCCGGAGGGGTTCAGGCACAGTGAGCACCTGTATATGCAGCACCTAGGGGCTACAATGAACATTTTGCATTATCTGCCTTATCATATATCCATCCCTCTGTCCAACCCTCTAGCCATCTCTCCGCACAGCCAGCCCTCTGCCTATCCATCTACCTAGCCATCCATCCCTCTCTCCCTCCTTTCATTCCATCTCATTTTTGGATGCATTTTTGAGGCTTCTGAATGTGAGGCCTGGGCCAAATGACACTCTCTTCTCTCCTTTGCAGTAACAGGCCCCGCTACACACACAGGCACACCCCTACCTCTACATGTAAACCTCATATGTGTACATACCACATATGACTTACCCATGTCCCCACATTTATACATGAATACTCCATGCTCATATCCACCTAACCACACACGCTCATTGTGCACATGTACCTAAACAGCGCCCCCCCCCCACCACTAACATCACACACTGCCCACGTGTGCATTCAAGACTCTGGACATCTGTAAGGAAAGCATCTGGAGACCTTTGGGAACCCTCAGACCTGTGGCTCTCATGGAGCCGGTGCCAGGTCCTGGCTCTCTCCTCCACCACATTTCTGGCAAGTTCCAGAGGCTCCCTTGAGCGACCCACCTCAGCTGTCCTACCTTTTCCACTCTTATCCATCTGGTCGCTTCCCACAAAGGAAACGGATTCCTTCCAGAGTGTTACTGCATATGGGAAGCAAAGCCCACAGACCATCCACTCTACACAGGCTGGGACTGTGTCTGCCCTGTTCACACTGCATTCCCAGCTCCTTGCCCACTGTGGCCCTCTCTAAGTGTTGATTGGAAAAAAGTCACCAGAGCAGACTAGAGGCACATACACTGGGCAGCCACAGGAGTACCCCTACCCCACACAGTTAGATCCATGCACGCAGAACACCCTGTGTTTGTGTATGCTAAGCTTGCCTCACTGTGTGCCTGCACACGTGTGAACACGCATTGTGTCTGCCTGTCTTCATACTTTCCAGATAGAGTCCTTGCCAGGACCTGGGTCCTTTCATAAAATCACCTAAGATCACTGTGGGCTCACCTGCTGGCACGTGAGATCCAGGTGTGGCTCCATGACCACCCAGGGCTCCTGGCTTGGCCCTGAACATCTGGGCAGCAGGGGTTTAGAGAACAGCTTTGGAATTCCATTCTTCTGAGGAAACCTGGGTTCCATTCTGGCTCTGCACATGATCACTATGCATGTTCCCCATATGATTTATGTAAAGTTACCTAATCTCTTGCAACATCAATTTCCTTATCTTCTAAATGAGCCAATAGTTCCTACCTTAGATACATCTTAAAGGAGATAATCTCAGCAGAATGCCTGGCATGTTGTAAGCTCTTAAAAATTCTTGCTGTGAATACGATTATCGTTACTTTAGCCTTTGCTCCAAAATCCCATGCACTCTTTGCGAGGAAGGACAGCCTTGGTTGGGGGGTGTTTATGGGGAGAGCAGAGAGGATGGTGCATATGTGAATACCTCTCCCCAGATGCTCCTCCAATCCCAAGCTCTTATTATCCTATATGCATATTCATAAGGGATGGCCTCAGCCCTGCTCTGTAAATGGGTCAGAAGCAGGAAATAGAGGCCAGTGCAGGCAGCAAAGCCCAAGGGATAGGAGACTCAAAGCCAGCACACATCTGAGTCCTCATGGATGGGAGGATGGTAAGAAGGGATGGGGTGAGAATGGATTGGGGGCATTGGGGCTGGGGCAGGTGTTTGTTCCTATGTTGCAGATTTGAAAACTCAGGCCCAATGAGATCAGATTAGAGAACGTTGAGGTGGGTGGTCCAAGAAGTCAGAGCCTGCTTTCTTTGGGAACTAGACAGTTGAGCATCTGTCTGGGCTGGGTGATGGACATAGGGCAATGGACCAAATGACCCCTACATGTTTCTTTCAAGGGACATGGTTTACATGGCATTGGGTGGAGGAGCAGAATCCTAATTCCAACCCTCCAGTGAGGCTTACAGTGGTTGGGTGACTTGCCAGTATCACATAGCTGCTGACTTTGATCTTGATTTTGGGGGTGTGAGAGACAGAGCTATTCTGGCCCCATGCAGGAGATTCAAGGCTGGGAGTAAAGGCTGATGGGCTGGCCAGGGTACCAAGAAATGAAACTCTTTATCTATGTCCTCATTTCATCTCCTCAGTAGTCCCCCGAGATATCTGGGGCAAAATATCTTATCTCTATTTTACAGATGAGAAGCATGAGGCTGAGAGAGGAGGAGTCACCAGGACCCAGCCACACAGTGAGTTATGCCCTCCATGCCCAGCATGTGAGAGCCCAGCTGGCCTTGGTCTTGGGCAGGCAGGAGGCCAGGACAGTGGCAGCACATTACCTTGCTCTGAAAAATGTTAGCCTGAAGCCAGAGTGCCTGTCCCTTTACACGTGCAGTCAGCTTAATCCCTCGTTCCTTGCAGATAACTGCTTATTTCTTAGAATACTTTTTCAGATGCTCATGCTGGCTCTGTGAGATTGAACAGAATAGCCCTCCCTATTTCAGGGAAGGGGATGGACGGACACCCTTTGTGGGGTGAAGTCGCCCCCCAAGGATGGCATAGGGCATGGGGCATAGGGCATGTTCTGTGGCAGAACAGGAATCCCAGGGGTCACTCCTCTTGGTCTTGGGTGCTTTCTCCTGTTCCAGGTCATGGATAGGGAGGGGATGTAGAATGAAAAATTCAGCTCTTGGAGCAGAAGTGTCCAAGGGAGCTGGCCCTGGGATGGGAGCATGTGAGGAGGGCTCACTTCAGACTGCTTAGTGGTATTTCGGTGTAAAGGTTTCTGTGCAGAAGATGACCATGTAGGGGTTGCTTTTGGATCAGAATGTCAGTCACAGCAAAAGGAGGAAAGTGGACTTATGGTAAAAGTTCAGACATTCATCCAGCAAGCATTCACTGCATGACTGTGCCAGGCCCTGTACTGTGCTCCGGGCAGGAGAGGGGGTGGCCAGAGAGCAGACCATTCTTGGGTGGGTCACAGTCTCCTAAAGGCCTCGGGCTAGGCAACGACTGAAATATTACTGGACAGAAGAATAGGAAGACTAGATATTGTCACCTGCACTTTTCCAAAGGAAGCAGTAGGACATCAGGGTGAAAGCCAGGCCAGGTGGCCCTCCAGCTCTGCTTCTTCTGAGCTGTGTAGCCTCAAGCAACAGTAACAGCAACCACAGTGATCATAGTCAATGTTTATTCAATGTCAAGGTTTAGGTTTAGCGTGTCATTACTTCATTGTGCCTCAGTTTCCTCATCTGTAAACTGGAGTGAGTGTGGAATTAATCAACTTCTCAGGGCTGTTGTGGGGCTGAAATGGTACAATGCGGGAAAGTCGGGCATGTGCTCGGGTTGTTTGTGAGGCCATAAGGGAGGCCCATGTTGTTTGGAAGCTTGGGGGAATCACAAGGATGTTTATTTCTAATGGAGGCAGGTAGTGGGTTGGGGGTGATGGTGGTGGCTCTCTTCACTGAGAGGTATGGCATGTGAGCAAGCTTCAAAGGGGAGAAAGAGGGATAAGGAGAAGGACCTTCAAGAGGAGGGCATCTGCCAGGTGCAGTGCCTCACATCTGGAATCCCAGCACTTTGGGAGGCCAAGGCAGGAGGATTGCTTAAGCCCAGGAGTTTGAGACCAGCCTGGGCAACATAAGGAGACCTCATCTCTACAAAAAATTTTTTTAAAAAGTAGCCAGGCATAGTAGTACACACTGGTGGTCCCAGCTACTTGAGAGGCTGAGAGGGAAGGATCACCTGAGGTCCAGGAGGTTGAAGCTGCCCATGATTGGGCCACTGTGTTCCAGCTTGGGTGACAGCGAGACCCTGTCTCAAAAAATAAATAAAATAAAAAAGAGGGGGGCATTGTGTGGGCAAAAGTGCGGAGGAGGGAAAGTGTAGGGTGTGTTTGTGGAACAGTCCTCATGCAATTAATGGCTAAGCCTGGCGCCCAGTGAATCACCCAAGAATGCAGTGAACCCAGCTCTTTGGCCCTGAGGCCAGCTTCAAGGCATAGAGCCTTCTTTCCCTAACATTATCTTGTCCAGAGGTGGCTGAGGACAGGGCTGAAGGGAGAGTAATTACAGAGCCCTACTTCTGGGTCTCTCACACCTACTCCTGGAGAGCCATCTGCCAGGAATGTGGCCGCCTCTCCCTGCCTTCTGACCTCCTTAGCGAGGGACCAGAGTTTGGGCATCCCTAGGGAGTGATAAGCCACCAAGCGCGGGTGGCTGTGGGGAGTGTGTGGCTCCCAGCAGGCTGCTGGGAGTCAGTGGAGTTTGAAGAACAGATGGAGAGAAGGGAGGATGCGTTTAGAGGGAGAGGCTGGGGTCTTAGAAGAAGCAGTAGGTGGGCCTGGTGGCATGCACCTGTAGTCCCAGCTACTCAGGAGCCTGAAGCAGGAGGATCACTTGAGCCCAGGAGGTCAAGGCTGCAGTGAGCTACGATTGCACCACTGCACTCCAGGGGGGGTGACAGTCTCTTAAAAAAGAGGAAAACAGTGAACGATAGGAGCTTACATTTGTCAAGCACCTACCATGTGTTGTAACCACCCTATGAGGTATGTATCCTCACTTTACACACTGGGAAACTGAGGCTCAGAGAGGTGCAGTGACTTGCCGAAGTTTCTTTATCCAATCATTCAGCATTCAACTTCAGCACCTACATATTGAGCAAAGGCTCTGCGCCAAGCACTGAGGAGTTAGCGGTGACCACCTCTTGGCTTCTGTCCTCAAGGGTGACACGTGTCCTGAGGTCGCACGGGCTTAAACCGAGGTCGATTTCCGAACGCTCGCTTTGGAGCAGGATGTGAGCCCGGGCCAGGGTTGGGTCAGATGGCGCAGCTCGCGTGGCCGCCAGAATTTCCGACCGCTCTTTTCCCCTAGGGTTCCGCCCCACGCACCTGCCCCAGGTGAGTCCGGGGAGGCCCCGAGCGCCTACGGAAAGCGTCGAGTAGCTTCGGCAGGTGGGGCGGGGCCGGGGCGGGGCGGGGCCGGGGCCGGGGCCGGGGAGGGGCCAGGCCCCGCACCCGGATCCCGAGGTCCGCGCCCCGCGCCCCGCGCTCCACGCCGGGCGCCCGAAGCCGCCGCCATGGGGGCCTGCCTGGGAGCCTGCTCCCTGCTCAGCTGCGTGAGTCCCGCCCGCGCGCGCGCCGCCCGTTCCTGCTGCGGGCTCGCACTTTCTTCTGTTCTGTTCCGAGTAGTTTCTTCTTTTTCCCTTCTGCGAACTTGTCTTTCTGGGCCGGCGCCCCGCCTGCTCGCCCTCCTGGGCCCTCTCTCGGCACCTCGATCCCGCTGCCCCTGTCCCCCTGCCCCTCCCCGGCCGGCGAGCTCCGGGCAGCTGCGGTCCCGGCTCGGGTTTCCGCGGGGGAGGGCGGGGCGCGCGGGCAGGAGGGGAGTGCCCTCGGCAGGCGCCCTCCGGGACCTGGGGAGACTGAGCTTGGAGCCTGGGGTCGGGGCAGCTGTGCGGGCCCTGGTCGCCCACCTGGGGCGGTCCTCGGGGTGGCCTCTGTCCCCGTCCCGGACGCCCTGGTGCCGCGCGCGGTCGGCCGCGCCGGTCGCTCCTGGCGAGTGCCCCGCCCGGCCCCTCTGGCCGCTTGCCCGTCAGTCTGTCTGTTTTTGTCGCTCGGGCCCGGCCTGTCAGTTCGTATTTGTCTGGTGCGTGTCTCCGTCCGTCGTTCGTCCGACTGTCTTTGTCCCTCTGCTGTCTTCCATCCGGCTGTCCGTCCGTCCGTCAGTCTCTCTGCGGCCCCGTCGGCGTCCTCAGTCTGGCTCGCGCTGCCTCTCAGCCACTTCCCCAGCTCGCCCGGGACCCTCTGGGCCCCGCGCGGAGACTGGGATGGGAGGGGAGGGAGCCCCGGACTTTCTTAGCCGCCCGCGAGTGAGGCGGGTGCGGGTCGTCACGGACCACCGGGCGGACTCTGGGTTGGGAAAACGGAATCGAGGGAGGTGCGGGTGTGCGCGGGGAGTGACCGGTCGCGGGTTCGGGACCCGGGGGAGCGGCCAGCCTCTGTTCTGTGGCCGCAGCCGCAGAAAGGAGGGGCTCCAGCCAGACCCCGGCTGGGACGCCGGTTCTCCCTTCCCTTTCCCCAGCCCCCTCTCCTTCCCTCTTTCCCTCATTAAATCTGAGGTTCATTCAGGCAGCCCCCTCCCCCTCTGGCCCCACACAAAGAGGCCCTGAGAGGGAGAAGGGGCTCCAGCGGCTGCTGAATCTCAGAGCTCGCTTTCCTTTGTCCCTGACGGGTGTGTGTGTGTGTGTGTGTGTGTGTGTGTGTGTGTGAGAGAGAGAGAGAGAGAGAGAGAGAGAGAGAGAGAGAGAGAGAGAGAGGAGGGGGTGGAGGGGAGAGCTTGGGGTCTAGAGATTTACTTCACAGCCATTTTCTGAGAATGAGATCAGCATAGACAGCACAGAGAGACGAGAGAGCCTCTTGCCTCACTGGGCGTCCATTTCCCGTGTGTGTGTGTGTGTGTGTGTGTGTGTGTGTGTGTGTGTGTGTGTGTCTATGTGTGTGTGTGTATGCGGGTGCGTGTGCAGGAGGAGGAATCAAGCTGGTGCCTGAAATCCCTCCCAGCCCAAATGATTCAAGGTTTAGGCCAGATCTCTGCCTGCAGGGTTTGCTTCCTGGTGAGGGAGGCAGAGCTTTCACAGTGGACCTGATTTCCATCTGGTTACACCAGGTGGGACACAGGCCCTCCTGGGCTGGCCTGGGGGTGTTGAGGGGCAGCCTGCCAGCCAGCCGTGTATGCCTTGGTCTCCCCATCTGTCAGTTGAGGACGGTCACAGGGCCTTTCTCACAATGCTGTTGGAAGATGAAACAGCTCTTGGCACATCGTGAGTGCTCCCTGTGGGAATTATTGCTAACATCAAGGAAAGGTGGGTGGAGAATTCCATTTGGAGACAATGCAAAGCCAAGTGTCGGTCCCTGAGTCACAGCATTCTACAATGCTGAGAGCAGACAGGTCTGCTCTAACCGTCTGTTTACAGATGAGAAGACTGCACCCAGAGAAGTTCGCTGACTTGCCTAAGGTTGCACAGGGAAAGGACAGAGAACTGCATAGTTAGGATCAACGTCTGATTCCTGGTCCAGGCCTCTGCCCACACCTTCTCTCCCTTCCCCACATCCTGGCTACTTGAGGCACAGGGTTGGTCCAGGGTAGAATTGGGTGGTAACTTAGTGAGTAATATCAGCAAGGGACCTGCCCCTCCCTTCAATGCCATCCCCGTGGGGTTCTGGCCTCCGACATTTACTGACTTTCTGGCCTCTAACATTTACTGAGCCAGGTACTGTTCCAAGCCCCTCACATG
Organism: Aotus nancymaae; assembly: GCF_030222135.1. NCBI lineage: Eukaryota > Metazoa > Chordata > Mammalia > Primates > Aotidae > Aotus > Aotus nancymaae. The sequence goes on from NW_026988467.1 coordinate 27,958,934, forward strand.
CCATCTCATTGGTTTTCCCCACCTCCTCCTCCCTGTGACATGTTAGCCCATTTTACGGATAACTATCCCAACACGCAGCATGGAGCTGTCCAGCAGTGGCCCAAGCCCCACATTGTAGTGAGCACTGGGGTGTGTGTGTGTGTGTGTATGTGTGTATATAAAATCTCCTTTCATTTAATCCTCACAAACACCCCACTGGGGTAGTTAATAATTGTTCCCATTTTACAGAAGAGGAAACTGGCTCAGAGAGTGAAGGTGACTTCTCCATAGCCACACAGCATTAAGTGGTGCAGTTGGGCACTACCGGACACCAGTACCATCCTGTTGTAGTGAAGAGTTGCTATGCAGGAGTGAAGTTCTATGAGGGGTTTCTGGGCAACTTTAGGGGGATTTTTTTGCTTGGATGGGTCAGTGGGGGAAGACTTTTGTACCCTCCCAGCTGTGACTCATCTGTTGATTGTGCCTCTCAGCATTGGAACTGGGCTGAAGGTGAACTGGGCTAAAGGTGGGTCCTGCCTTGCATGGGGAAGTAAGATGGGTACACAGGGGATGGAGTCACCAAGCCCGCACATGATGACTCAGCCAGTCTGCAAATATTTTGGGAGGGTCTCGTATATCCTAGGGAGTGTGAAATGCGTGTGGGTCAGACCACTGCACTCAGATCCTAGCTTTGCAAACTCTTCTCATCTCTGTGACTGTGGGCAGTCACGTGGCCATCCACTTGTCTGTAAGGTAGAGAGAACAATGGTGTCTATCCCTTAGCCCGTTGTGAGGATTAAATGGACTGAGCTTAGCACAGCTGCATATTTAGCATGAAGCTGGCATGCAGCGGCCAGTCCAAAAACACCCCACAGTGGTACAAGACTCAAGACCACATGCAAGGAAGTGCTGAAGCCCGTGAGACCCAGGGCTGCCTAAATGTAGAGCCTGGGCTCTGAGCCACTATACTCTGCTGCCCCAGAAGACCATTTTACAGATGAGGAAACTGAGTCCCAGGAAGGGGAGGAGAGACTTGCCTGAGGTCAGACTACAAGTTGTGAACAAGCCAGCATTAGGACCTGCATTCTTGGCACTGCATGCGGGAAGTAACTTGGGACATTTCTGGCTGACCTCTGCTGTGTTTTGACTGTTCCTGGGTGGCTCAGCCAGTTATAGAGTTGTTCATGAAGGCGGCAAGCTGCATTCTTACTGGGGCCAGTTTTGTATTTTTTTAATTGTGACGAAATATATGTTAAAAAGTTTACCCTTTTAACCTTTTATTTTAGTCTTTAAGGAGTCTGTAATTTATTTTATTTTACTTTATATATTTTTATGAGACGAAGTCTTGCTCTGTTGCCCAGACTGGAGTGCAGTGGCACCATCCTGGCTCACTGCAACCTCTGGCTTCCGGGTTCAAGTGATTCTCTCGCCTCAGCCTCCCGAGTAGCTGGGATTACTGGCGTGTGCCACCATGCCCATCAAAATATTGTATTTTTAGTAGAGATGGAGTTTCACCATATTGGCCAGGCTGGTCTTGAACTCCTGACCTCAAGTTATCTGCCCACCTAGGCCTCTCAAAGTGTTAGGATTACAGGCGTAAGCCTTTGTGCTGGGCCTGTAATTTATTTTAGAGGACATGTATATTAAAATGGAGATCTAGGCCAGGTACAGTGGTTCACATGTGTAATCTCAGCATTTTGGGAGACCGAGGCGGGTGGATCACCTGAGGTCAGGAGTTCAAGACCAGCCTGGCTAACATGGTGAAACCCTATCTCTAATAAAAATACAAAAGTTAGCCAGGCATGGTGGCGGGTGCCTGTAATCTCAGCTACTTGGGAAGCTGAGGCAGGAGAATCGCTTGAGCCTGGGAGGCGGAGGTTGCAGTGAGCCGAGACTGTTCCACTGTACTCCAGCTCGGGTAACAGAATGAGTCTCTGTCAAAAATAATAATAAAAGCCGGGTGCAGTGGCTCACGCCTGTAATCCGAGCACTTTGGGAGGCTGAGGTGGGTGGATCACCTGAGGTCGGGAGTTGGAAACCAGCCTGACCAACATGAAGTAACTCCTTCTCTACTAAAAATACAAACATAGCTGGGCATGGTGGCACACGCCTGTAGTCCCAGCTACTTGGGAGGCTGAGACAGGAGCATCACTTGAACCTGAGAGGCGGAGATTGCAGTGAGCCAAGGTCATGTCATTGCACTCCAGCCTGGGCAAAAAGACTGAAACTTTGTCTTAAAAAAATAAAAATAAAATAAAATGGAGCTCAAATAAATGCATAATAAAAATTAATCCCAAATGAATGGCATTGTCAGAAGGAGTAGTGCCAGCTAAGGCAAACAGTAACTCTAGAAGGTCTTATGTCAGCCCTCATCTGGATTACTGAAAACAGCCCCTGACTCTCCTCTCTTCTCTCTTCCCTGAAAGATACCACGCATCACCCCCTTGACCTGTCATTTTGTGGTCAAAGTGATGTTTCTAAAATGCAAATCTGCTGTCATTCCTCTTCTTTCGCAATCATTCCCCGTTGCTTTCAGGTTGAAGTCCAGACTCCCTGGCATGGTGTACAGGACGTTAGCCGCCACCTCCATGACCTCTCCAGCTTCTCTCACCCTTTCAGCTACCCTGAAAATACAGTGTCCCTGTAGCTCTGCGTGTGTCATTCTCTTTGCTGGAAATACCCTTCTCCCCTCTTCACCTGGCTGACTTCCTGCTCTTCTTTAAAAACTCCATGGCTCCTCCTTTTTAAAAACATCGAGGAAAAAGATGCATAACCTAAAATGTACCGTTTTAAAAATGTTTAAGTGTAGCGTTAAGTACATTGACATTGTTATGCAGTCATCACCACCATCCTTCTGGGAGTTTCATCTTCCCAGACTGAAACTCCCACTAAACAGTAACTCCCCAGCCCCTCGCAACCACCATTCCGCCACCTTTTTTTATGAGTTTGGCTACTCTCTCCATCTAAGTGGAGTCATACAATATTTGTTCTTTGGTATCTGGCTTATTTCACTTTGCGTAATGCCCTGAAGGTTCATCCTTGTGTTAGGATTTCATCCCTGTCCCCCCCTTTTTTTGAGATGGAGTCCTGCTCTGTCACCCAGGCTGGAATGCAGTAGCACAATCTCTGCTCACTGCAATCTCCACCTCTGGGGTTCAAGCAATTCTCTTGCCTCAGCCTCCCGAGTAGCTGGGACTACAGGCACACACCACCACACCCGACTAATTTTTCTGTATTTTTAGTAGAGACAGGCTTTCACCATGTTGGTCAGGCTGGTCTTGAACTCCTGACCTCAGGTGATCCTCCTTCCTTGGCCTCCCAAAGTGCTGGTATTACAGATGTAAGCCCCCACACTCAGCCTCATTCCTTTTTAAGAACGAATAATATTCCATTGTATGGCTATGTATATGCTACATTTTGTTTGTCCATTCATCTCATCCACCAATGGACATTTAGCTTGTTTTCACCTGATGACTACCGTGAATAATTCTGCTATGAACATGGGTGTTTAAATATCTGAGTCCCTGCTTTATTTCTTTTGGATATATATCAGAAGTGAAGGGCCACTTTTATTTTATTTTATTTGAGAAGAAGTCTGGCTCTGTCACCCAGGCTGGAGTGCAATGGCGCTATTTGGCTCACTGCAACTTCTGCCTCTCAGGTTCAAGCGAGTCTCCTGCTTCAACCTCCTGAGTAGCTGGGATTAAAAGTGCCCACCACCACGCCCAGCTAATTTTTGTATTTTTAGTAGAAACGGGTTTCACCATGTTGGTAGGGTGGTCTCAAACTCCTGATCTCAAGTAATCCGCCAGTGTCGGCCTCTCAAAGTTCTATGATTACAGGCATGAGGCACCACACCCAGATGGCCAGTTTGTTTTAAACAGAAAAATTCAAAACTGTCACCCAGCCCTCAGCTGCCTCCCCTACCCACCTAGCACCCCTTAAGTGGTTCTAAGAACTTCTGTCCCTGGCTCTAAGGACAACCAGGAGACAATGTGAATGACTGACTCAGTGACAGCCTGTTCACATAAGGCCAAACCACTCACACCTCCAGAGCCATCTGCCTTGCCTTGAGAGGTAGTGAGCTCCTTGTCATTGGCAGTGTGCAAGCAGCAGAGGATGGCTAGATGCTTCTAGGTGGTTCTTCACTGGAAAGAGAATGGATTGGTTGAATGCCAAGGAACCTTGTAGCTGTAGGACTCTAAGGCTCAGGGCTTCTTAAATCCTGACTTCTCCATTCCGAGAACCTGGGCTGGTGCCAAGATTCAGCCACCGTAAGTGTTCTGGGGCTTTTCCGATGCTGCCCTTGAGTGCATCTGCAGGGAGAGAGGAGTGGTTGTAACTGTAGTGTGGGAGCAGCCTTACAGTCAGCCTTCCTTTCGCATGGGTCACGAGCGTTATTCCATGTTGCTCTGGAGCCAGGCGCTTCATCTTTCTGCCTCTGTAGCATTCCGTGGAGTGAAACGGCCATGGCTGTCCCCAGGTGTTAGACATTTAGGTTATTTGTAGTTTCTTAAGCCTCCAATAGGCTCACAAAACCTAAAGCTCATTTAAGTTTTTTCTTTATATAAAATCTTTATTTTTATATTTATAAATTCAACTTAATTGAAGTATTATTTATATACAATTAAATATACCCAAGTTAAGTGTTACCTACATGTTTGCCCCATTCAGCAGAGAAATCCCTTTTATGGAGTACCATGATATATTGATGGGTGTTTTGTTATTTTCAATTTTCCCCCAGTGGCTGGGGATGGTGGCTCATGCCTATAATCCCAGCACTTTGGGAGGCCAAGATGGAGGATCCCTTGAGCCCAGGAGTTCAAGACCAGCCCTGCCAACATGAGAAAACACTGTCTCTATCAAAAAATACAAAAATTAGCTGGGTGTGTTGGTATGCACCTGTGGTCCCAGCTACTTGGGAGGCTGAGGTAGGAGGATCGCTTGAGGCCGGGAGGTTGAGGCTGCAGTGAGCTGAGGTCACACCACTGCACTCCAGCCTGGGTGACAGAGCCAGACTCTTTTTCAGAAAAAACAAACAAACAAACAAAAAATTCAGAAAACTAAAAACAAAAATTAGCTGGTACCTGTGGTCCCAGCTACTCAGGAAGCTGAGGTGGGAGGATTGCTTGAGCCCCGGAGGTAGAGGTTGCAGTGAGCTGAGATGGCACCACTGCACTCTAGCCTGGGTGACAGAACGAGACCCTGTCTCAAAACAAAATTTCTCTTCCCCTATTATTTTCCTATTATATCAGTGGCACAATTAATTTCTGTGTGTTTGTGTCTATGTGTACATATCTGCCCTTACTCCCGTGGTCTGGCATTTCTGTAGGAAGATATATATATATATATATATAAAAAAAATGATGTTTTGGTTAAATGGAAGAGGTCTTGTAGGAGCTGGAGCCATTCTGGGGTGGGGTAAATGGAGCAAGGTGGATGACCATTTCCAAGGATGATCTGGAAGCAGTGTGTGTTTTTCTCTTTGACCTGGTCTCTCGCTGCTGATCAAGCCCTTGGAAATCCTGAGGTTTCAGGCATCAGGAACACCTGGATTTTGAGTTTTAGGAACCAGAGTGAACTGAAAGGCCAAGCTCCCTGAAAGCGGAACAGCTTTCTTGTATCTCAGATTGAAATTAATTGGTAACAAGCCAGAGTTAGGACCTGAAGGAGCACCTGGGCACCTGGCTCCTGAGATCAGTACCCACTGGCCTCCCTTGGTTTTCTGGTCTTGGAGGGATTTTTGTTTTCATCACTGGGATGTATTTAAATTAAATGAGAGGACCATTAGAGAATTAGTGAGCTGGGAGCTAGTGTGGTCCTGTGGGCAGCCTGACCCTTGATGCGCACACATCTGAATTTGCATCCCAGCTCCTCAGCTTACTTACTGTGTGACCTTGGTCATGCCACCTCTCTGTCTCAGTTTTCCCATTTGCAAGTGGAAAATTACAACACAATTTATAGCATCAGTGGAGCTTAATGTAGATAAAGTGCTTATCACAGTGCCTGGGATTGAGTAACCCTTCATAAATGGTAGCTGTCACTAATACTACTTGAATCTGATTGCTGTTATCAACTTGCTGTGTGACCTTTGGTAAGTTTCTTAACCCCTCTGGTCTCAATTTCCACATCTGTAAAATGGGACTAAATAACCTGCTCTATCTGATAACCAGAATGTTCTTTATGGCAGGGGTCCCCAATGCCTTGGCCATGGGCCAGTACCTATCCATGGACTATTAAGAACTGGGCCATGCCGGGTGCGGAGGCTCATGCCTATAATCCCAGCACTTTGGGAAGCCAAGGTGGGCGGATCACAAGGTCAGGAGATCGAGACCATCCTGGCCAACATAGTGAAATCTCATCTCTAAAAATAAAAATAAAAAATAAAAAATAAAAAGAACTGGGCCACACAACAGGAGGCAAGCAGCGGGTGACCAAGCATGACAGCCTGAGCTCCGTCTCAATCAGATCAGCGGCAGCATTAGATTCTCATAGGAGTGCAAACCCTATCGTGAACTGTGCATGCCAGGGATCCAAGTTGTGTGCTCCTTACGAGAATCTAATGCCTGATGATCTGAGGTGGAACAGTTTCATCCCAAACCATATCTGCCCCCTGCCACCACCCTGCTGCCATCTGTGGGAAAAGTGTCTTCTCTGAAACTGGTTTCTGGTGCCAGAAAGGTTTGGGACCACTGCATTATGGCCTATGAAACATTTTTCAGGCTTTTCGTATCTCCTCACCCACCAACAGCCATGGATAGGAGGCAGCTCTTGGGGTAGCAGCTGCAAGATGTAACCAGAAGTTGCTGGACAGGTGGACTGTTTTAATTTAGACCACGAGGAATAGTTTTGTTTCTGAAGTATTTTGTTTAGCATCTGTGTGAGCGAGAGATAGATAGGCGACAAGGAGCATTTCTAGTCTGGGGGAGAGTAAGGGAGGAGGCAGCTGCCCCCAGCAGGGTGTGCTGTGTGCCCTGTGACTAGTCCAGAAAGAAGGGCAGAGGAGGTCTCAGGATCAATGGGCCCCTGCCAGTCTGCTCTCTGCAAAGCTGATCTTTCAATTCCTGACCCTTGGCTCCAGCCCCTCGAGTGGGTGCTCACTGCTCTTAGGATGAAAACCAAGGTCCTGTTTCTGGCTGCTGGTGCCTATGTGGTCCTGCCTTGCCAGCATGTCTGACCTCACACTCACTGCTGACTGCCTGCTCACCAAGTTTTGGCCACAAGGCCCTTCTTTCTATTCCTCAAATGCCCAGCCCTTACCTGCCCCAGAGCCACCTGCCTAGAACTTTCTTTCCTCCCTTTGGTCTGGCAGTGTCTCCTCATCCCTCTGCTCTGAGCTTATTATTTTATTTTAAAGTATTTCTTTTTGAAAGGCCAAGTGCAGTGGCTCATACCTGTAATTCCAGCACTTTGGGAGGCCGAGGCGGGTGGATTGCTTGAGCCTAGAAGTTTGGGACCAGTCTGGGGACCATGGTGAAACTCCATCTCTACAAAAAAAAAAAAAAAAAATTAGCCAGGCATGGTGGTATGTGCTTGTAGTCCCAGCTACTCAGGAGGCTGAGGTGGGAGGATGGCTTGAGCCAAGGAGGCAGAGGTTGTAGTGAGCTGAGATTGTGCCACTGCACTCCAGCCTGGGTGACAGGGCAAGACCCTGTCTCAGAAAAAAAGAAAAATCCTTTTTAAAAGACACAGTCTCACTATGTTGCCCAGGCTGTTGTCCAACTCCTGGACCTAAGCGATCCTCCTGCCTTGGCATCCCAAAATTCTGGGATTATAGGTGTGAGCCACCATGCCTGGCCTGCTCTCAGCTTAAAAGTCATTTCTTCAAGGACGGCTTCCCTGACATGCCACCCTCAATCAAACCTAGTCCACGTTGGCACTCTTCTGGCAGTGAGTGCGTGTCCTTCTTAGCGCTTGTCATGAATCAGTAATGATTTGTTTAGTGTTTTTCCTGTTTGTGTAAGCTCCAGGAGGGCGGGGCCTATGTCTTTTGCTCTCTGGGCTCTTAAATGCCGGGGTGAGGAATAGGGGCTGTTTGGGCGAAGACAGTTTATCAGAGGTATTTAGATGTGGGGCCTGTTTCCTCAAAGGCTGGGCTGTGGACTGGGCTCCCAGGAGGGTGAGTTTCCTTTTCAGGTGGGGCATAGTGTGGCATCACCAACCTCTGAATGATTTCAGCCAGCCCAGGGGAAGGACTGACCGCAACTGGGGCAGAGGACTCTGGAGAGGGAAAAGGTTAGACCGCCACCTGCTGTCTAGTGCTGGCATAGCCTCAGAACCGAAAAATCATTCCGTTCGTCCAGCTGATGTTTGTTATGCACTATTATGCTGTTTTCTGTGGTCTTAACATGTGACTGGTACCATGACCCAGCCTCCCTCTTGGGCCTGAAAGTTCAATGGGCTGGTGTCTGGGTAACAGTGTGCTCCTGCTTAGCACAGTACGGATGCACTGGTAGGTGGTAGGAGCCGCGAGCTTGGGCCGGGAAGGGGAGAGGGGAGAATAATGGTCCTGTCCCACAGGCGTCCTGCCTCTGTGGCTCTGCCCCCTGCATCCTGTGCAGCTGCTGCCCCGCCAGCCGCAACTCCACCGTGAGCCGCCTCATCTTCACGTTCTTCCTCTTCCTGGGGGTGCTGGTGTCCATCATTATGCTGAGCCCGGGCGTGGAGAGTCAGCTCTACAAGGTGAGCACCCCAGGCAGGGCAGCCTCCAGTGAGGAGCCTCAGCTGCTCCAGGCTAGAGGGCCCAGGCTTGGGGTCACAGCTCATCCAGAAGAGGAGGCAGAGGTGTTTGGGTGCACTGATGATCTGAGGTTGGAAATGAGGGGAGGAGGGCTTGAACCTCACAGGGGGATTCTTTCTCTTAGGCCACAATCTCCTTGGAAAATCTTACTAATCATGATTGCCCCCCTAGACACCGGCCTAGGGGGTGCTCTTCTCCCCTTTAGTGCACAAGCCCAAGTTGGGGCTCCTAACTCTCCCCTTCATCTAGTGTCTTACCACCTGGCACAGACCCAGGGGGGCGTGGGCATCACCATGGTGCCTTATACACATTTTAGTGTGTATAAAGCTAAGACTCCCTGGGGAGCTTGTAGAAATGCAGATTCTCAGTCCACACCATGGGAGAGGGGCCTCAGAACCTCTGTTTCCCTAAGCATTTCAGGTGGTTCTGATGTAGGTGGTGGGTGGAGAACACTTTGGGAAACCCTGCTTTAATAGTTACTGAGGCTGTGGGAAATAAACAGATAGTAACAAGATGTAACTGGGCAGCTCCCTCCCAGGGCTCAAGCCCCAGAGAAAGCTAGGAGTGGAGGTGGAGGCGGTGGAGGCACAGGTGGGGGGTTCCAGCTCCCCTCCCTGCCTGGCGCAGCCCCTGCTGGGAGAACCTCTTTCCTGGACAGCCTTGGCAGAGCAGGGCTCTGGTTTATAAAGGGAGCTGCCAGGGTTCTGTGAGGGGTGGGCCCTTGACGCTGTTCTGTCTGTCTCCACAGCTGCCCTGGGTATGTGAGGAGGGGGCCGGGATCCCCACCGCCTTGCAGGGCTACATCGACTGCAGCTCTCTGCTTGGCTACCGCGCGGTCTACCGCATGTGCTTCGCCACGGCAGCCTTTTTCTTCTTTTTCACCCTGCTCATGCTCTGTGTGAGCAGCAGCCGGGATCCCCGGGCTGCCATCCAGAACGGGTGAGCGAGGGGTACCTGCTGGCACCCTGGGACCTTCCCCCAGTGCCTTCCCCACTCCTCTGCCTGTCCAGGGATCTGCAGACCCTACCCTCAGGCTCAGGAGCCACGGGAGGGCACAGCATGGAGAATGGCTCTTTGAGTTATATCCATTTCTCAGATGGAGAGTAAGGCTCAGAAAGGTCAGCAGTAAGCCTCAGGCCCCACAGCACTCCAGTGACACAGCTGGGGCTGGACCTGGGCGACCACCTGCACTGCTGTGTGGTCCTCCCTCCTGCCCCTTAGGGCTTTTCCCAGGGCCAGGAGAGACCTGTGTCCATGAGAGCATCAGAAAGCCCACCCTCGTCATTCCCAGCATCTGCTCTTTGTGGGTGGGGGCTCTGGGGCCAGGCCCAGTCTGGCTTCCAGTTTCCCTGCCTGTACTCAGCTTCCTTGTCCATTCCCCACCCCCTCCATAGGTTTTGGTTCTTTAAGTTCCTGATCCTCGTGGGCATCACCGTGGGTGCCTTCTACATCCCTGATGGCTCCTTCTCCAACAGTAGGCGGGTTTGGCAGGAGGCATGGGGGGCTGTGGGGAGGGAGGTGGGGCGTCAGGTTGGAGGAATATGGTGGGGCTGCTCTCTGCTGGGGCACACAGAGCCCAGGCTTCTGGCTGGGTCCAGTGTCATTCCCCACCTGTGAGACAGCACTGTGGTGCTTGGCTACACGGCCTTTATGCAACCCAGGAGTAGGGGGAGCCCACCTTGCCTGACCCATATCCTGCCCTCTGTGTGTGTCTCTGCATAGCTAGGGGCTCCCTGAGGGCAGGGACTCTGTTCTTCTCAGTGTCCCCAGTGCAGGGTGTAGCAGAAATGCTGGTTGAATGAGTAGCGAGTAGATGTGAGAGAGGGACCCCCCTCCCCTCACTCTCCTCTCCCCACCTAGTCTGGTTCTACTTTGGCGTCGTGGGCTCCTTCCTCTTCATCCTCATCCAGCTGGTGCTGCTCATTGACTTCGCGCACTCCTGGAACCAGTTGTGGCTGGGCAAGGCTGAGGAGTGTGACTCTCGTGCCTGGTACGCAGGTCAGTGCTGCCACCCTGCCTCCATGCGGGGACTCCAGCTCGGGCAGGGCTGGGGCTATCTGAGGAATTGAGGGTCCCTGAAGCTAGATAAAATTGGGGAGGCATCTTGAGCAGCCACTGCCTTAGGGCAAGATTCCAACTGTCCCAGGCAGATGGGGGGGGGTGGCTGCTGATCCTGGGGTGACTTCCCGGGGATCCGAGGAGAGCTGACCTGGAGAGGCCTTGGGGGGTCTTGTTTGGGGGTTCCTGCAGGGTGGGCCACGCACAGCCAGCAGTGTGTGAAGCCCTTTTGGTGGTGCCCAGGCTGAACTTCAAGTGACACCTGGTCCCTGAAACCCCAGTAGCAGGGTGAGTCCCTGGTTCTCTTTCAGTTCTGAACACATCGAGAAGAAAGGCTCACCTGGGTGCTGCCTTTCTGCCTCATTCAGTTTTTGCAAGGCTGTTTTGAGTTCACTGTATTTATTGTTACTGTTCCCTTAATACAAGGTAGCAAGTGAAGCATCTTAGCTCGGGGTGGGGCAATGACTCATAAAGGTGTTGGCGAAAGGCAGTGACGTCATTCCTTAGATGGAGAAACTGAGACCTGGAGAGGGGAGAGCTGCCAACAAGGCCTCTCGAGGGAGCGGGGGTCCCTGTGCCTCCTGCCCCCTGCCTACTCTCTCACCACCCCTCTGGCCCAGGCCTCTTCTTCTTCACCGTCCTCTTCTACTCGCTGTCGATCACGGCCGTGGCGCTGATGTTCATCTACTACACCGAGCCCAGCACCTGCCACGAGGGCAAGATCTTCATCAGCCTCAACCTCACCCTCTGCGTCTGCGTGTCCATTGCTGCTGTGCTGCCCAAGGTCCAGGTGAGCCTGCCTGTCCCTCCCTGGCCCCTTGGTGGGTGGGACTTCTTGTAGGAACCCGGGTCCTGGGGCTAGCTTCCTTGTCCATCCCTCCACCCCCTCGTGAATGTGGGCTCCCAGGTCAGCCTCCCCAGGTGAGTCATGGCTCTCACGGCTGCATGCTGGGTGTCTTAAGGAAGTACCCTAACCTCTCTCTGCCTCTCAAATATCAAATGAAGATAATAAGACCTCCTGCTGGAGTTATTCTCAGGACTGAGATCCTATTTGTAAACACTCCATGCCTGGCCTGTAGGTTTCCCGCAGACATTAGCTATTATTATAGTTATTATGTTGTCCTTTTTGTTTCTATGCAAATCAGGGGAACATTAGGGGGAGTCCAGGAGTGGTGATTCCTCGACACCTCCAGAAGTAGTGTAGGAAGGTACAATTTCACATTCCAATCCAAGACCATCTGGAATAATGGGCGGGAGCTCCCAGAGGAATTGTTGGTTCTTCAGAGTACCATTGGAGCCCCCTGTGAGTCCTGTGGTGCTTTGCGGTTTGAGATCTCAGCACACCAGTGGCTTCAGGGGGCTTAGGTAGTCTTTGGGGGTCTTTAGCAGAAAAGCTGGGAACCTCCCTTCTGGTCAGAGCCTCATTTCCCAGTAAGAAAAGTTGAACCTCAGAGAAAGTGATGTCTGTGTCCCAGGTCACACAGCAATCAGTATTTATTCAGCACCTCCTGTGTACGAGGCCCTCTTCTAGATGTTGGGGACATGGCTGTGAGGAAGGGGAGGAGGAGTAATGATGATAGCCAGTTAGTGGCCTCTGACATGTTATTTGATCCTCACACCATCCTCATCCTCACTTTACAGAGGAGTAAACGAAGGCTTAGAGAAGAGGCCTAGCCAGGGTCACATGGGGAGCTGGATTTTGAACCCAGGCAGGCTGGCTCCAGAGCCTGCGCTCTGTGTGTGTGTTTTTTTTTTTTGAGACAGGGTCTGGCTCTGTTGCCCAGGCTGGAGTGCAGTAACACAATCTTGACTCACTGCAACCCCCACTTCCCGGGTTCAAGCAATTCTTGTGCTTCAGTCTCCCAAGTAGTCAGTGGTTTACCCACCTTGGCCTCCCAAAGTACTGGGATTATAGGCGTGAGCCACCACGCCTAGCCCAAATTTGTTTTTGTTTTTGTTTTTTGAGACAGAGTCTTGCTCTGTCACCTAGGCTAGGGTGCAGTGGTGTGATCTCAGCTCACTGCAACCAACGTCCTCCTCCCAGGCTCAAGCGATTCTCATGCCTCAGTTTCTCCAGTAGTTGGGATTACAGGCTCCCACCACCACACCCAGCTAATTTTTTTATTTTTAGTAGAGACAGGGTTTTGCCATATTGGCCAGGCTGGTCTTGAACTTCTGACTTGAAACGATCTGCCTGCCTCAGCCTGCCAAAGTGCTGAGATTATAGGCATAAGCTGCTATCCCCAGCCGCCTGTGCTCTTAATCACAGAGAGCCATGTCTTCAAGTGCTCGTGTGGTTGAGGGGTGGGGAAGGACAGGCAATAGGGGACTAGGCCCAGTGGGGTCATTTTAGGTAAATTGTGCGATGTGGACCATGAGGGAGGGTGCGGGCTGAAAGGTGGGTGACTGGCAGGTGCAAGGCTGTCATAGTCAGGGTTCCCAGGGCTCGGTGGGAGTCCTGTCTGAATACTAAAGAGGGGCTGCCTGTGCAGAGATGCTGGGAAGGAACATGTCAGGGTGTGGGAGAGGCTGGGCAGGCTCTCCCGATAGAGAGCAGGAAGGAGGGGGGCAGTGGGCCAGGTGGAGATGAAGACAGGGGCAACCAGGGGGGCTTGAATTCAGAGTGTGATGAGATGGGTTTTCAGCAGGAGAAGAGGTCGGGTAAGCTGAGGTGTGTTAAGAAAAAGAATTAGCACTCAGCCTTTGTTTAGTGAGGTGGGTGGTAGGTGGCCTGGTTGGTGTTTTCCTTAAGTGGGGTGTGGTGGGGCATCCTAGGTGGGTGGGAGTTTCTGAGGTCCCTTGGCTGGTGTGAGTGGGCTGGGTGGGTGGGGTGTCTCTGGTTGGGCAGGGGTCTTACCAGTGAACGGCTCTTGCAGAACGCCCAGCCCAACTCGGGTCTGCTGCAGGCCTCGGTTGTCACGCTCTACACCATGTTTGTCACCTGGTTGGCCCTATCCAGTGTCCCTGGTGAGTATGGGCCCAGGCTTGAGGAGGCCTGGCCTCGTTCCTGGGCCAGCATCGGCCTGCTGTGGGGCTGGGGACCCTCACAGGTGACAGGGACATCCCAGCTCCAGCCCATTCTGAGACTCAGTCCTCCCATGAGATGGGAGGGCCCTGTCTGTTCTGGAGTTGTCTCTTTGCTCTTGTGACTGCTGAGTGCTCAGTTGCTGGGACTTGGGTGGTTGGTTGTGTGTCTGTCTATTTGGACTGGCTCTCTGGCCATCCTCAGGGCCACTTGGCTACCTCGGCCTGGCCTGCATGGGCTAAGGATGATTGTGCTTCCATCCCCAGAACAGAAATGCAACCCCCACTTGCCAACCCAGCTGGTCAATGAGACAGGCCCGGCTGGCCCCGAAGGCTATCAGACCCAGTGGTGGGATGCCCCGAGCATTGTGGGCCTCATCATCTTCCTTCTGTGCACCCTCTTCATCAGGTATAGCTGGGTCTGGATTCTGGGGAGGGATCTATCATGACTGGGGGCCCTGAGCCAGAAGTGAGGGGAGGATGTGGGAGCCAGGATACCAAGCTGGAAGGTGCTCTTAGCATGCAGTGTGTCCAGCTCTTGTATTGTGCGGGAGGGGAAACTGAGTTCCTCAGAGGGCATGGCATGAGTGGGCAGCAGAGGCAGGCATGACCTTGCTTCCTGGCTCACAGCCCTTTTCTGCATACTGGGCCGGCTCAGTTGGGTGCAGACAGCTGTGGGGTCAGAGAAGGAGCATGGACTGGAGTCAGTGGGTCCAGGCTCTGTTTTTCACCTGCTGTGTGTCTTGGGATAAGTGGCCTAACCTTTCTGAGCTCCTGTTTTGTCCTCAATAACAAGAGGATGACAGCCTCCATTGTAGTGGATGTGGCTGTGACCCCACACTCTCCCCTGAGACAAGGCAACTCATGCTGAAGGTCGCATAGTGGCGCTTTTCAAAGGGGCATCTTAATAGGTGCTTATCCATGTGGTCTCTGCAGCCAGACTGCCTGCATTTGAGCCTGGCCTTGCTACTTCCTCACTGTGTGATCTTGGGCAAAAAAAAAAACCTCAAAAAAAAAAAAAAAAAAAAACAACGAAACACAAAAACCTCTCTAAGCCTCAAATTCCTTTTCTGCAAAATAGAGATAAAATAGTACCTTCCTCATTGGATTGTTGGAAAAGCCATAGATGAATCCATATGTGTAAAACACTTAGAAAGGGGCCAGGTGTGGTGGCTCACATCTGTAATCCCAGCACTTTGGGAGGTCAAGGTGGGAGGATCTCTTGGGCCCAGGAGTTTGAGACCAGCCTGGGCAACATAGTGAGACCCTATCTCTTTTTAAAAATTAACAAACCAAAAGAAAAACAGTTAGGAACTTGGCAATTAGTAAGTTATTTGTCATCCAAACACTTTGGCAGGCTGAGGCAGGAGGATTGCTTGGGCCCAGGAGATCAAGGCCAGCCTGGGCAACATAGTGTCTCTACAAAAAAAAAGGTTTTTTAATTAGCCAGGCATGGTGGTATGCACCTGCTGTCCCAGTGATTCAGGAGGCTGAGGTGGGAGGATCGCTTGAGTCCGGGAGCTTGCCAATTAAGTTGCATATTATTGTGAACACTTGCATATTTGTATATTAGTATGAACGTGGTATTGTGAACATTTGCACAACTAGGTAGCTGTAAGTGTCTGTTCTTATGAGTCACTAGATTATAATATTAGGTTTAATTATTGTTTACACTGAATCCGGCAGACCCTGAGTTTGCCTCCCTGTGGCCCTGCATTTCTCTAAGTACCACTTTCCATCTGCTTTTAACTCTAGAGGAAATCTTGGCTCTGCTTCTCTGGTCTCCCCAACCATCCATCCCAGTTCCAACAGCACTCCTGCCTCTGGGCCCCTGGGCTAGAACATTTTAAGGCTCTTTCACATTTTGTTCTGTTTTGGCGTTTTTCAAAACATTTTCTCCAATTCAATTCTGTACAGTTCATAAACATCTGTCTTCTTTATCACGTTTGATTCCTTTTCAAGCTGGAAAGGCTTGAATTACTGCTGTCTTTTCTTTTCTTCTCTCTTTTCTTTTTCCCTTCCGTCCCCTCCCCCTCCCCTCCCCTCCCCCTCCTCTCCCCTCCCCCTCCTCTCCCCTCCCCCTCCTCTCCCCTTTCCCTCCCCTCCCCTTCCCTCCCTTCCCCTCCCTTCCCCTCTCACTGTAGCCTTAAACTTCTGGGCTCAAGCGATCCTCCCACCTCAGCCTCCTGAGTCACTGGGATTACAGATGCACGCCACCATGCGCAGCTACTTAAAAAACCTTTTTTTTTTTTTTTTTCCTGTAAAGGCACTATATTGCCCAGGCTGGCCTTGAACTCCTGGGCCCAAGCAATTCTCCTGCCTCAGCCTGCCAAAGTGTTTGGATTACAGGGGTACATCACTCCTGGCCTGATTACCTTCATTTTACAGATAGGGAAACCGAGACCCAAGGAGGAGGCCATGAGCTCATGGTGGCTGGTGGCCAAGGAGCTTGGCACTTTCCCTGCCCCTGGTTCTCTATCCCTTCCCCTCCCTGATCTGGCACAGCTGTGCTTCCTGCTGGTTCCACACCCACAGCTCCCTGGCACCTGCACTGCTGAGAGCCCAGAGGCACAGGTCTGTTCTTAGCACGGTTCTCAGCACAGGCAGCAAAGAAGCATATACAACCCATGAGGGCTGGGCCCTCTGCACGTGAGCCCAGTGTGGGCTCACATGCAGAGATATCCATATGATATTCGGTGGTTAGGGCCCATGGGAGCACAGCAAGGAGTGATTTCTCAATTTGCTGGGAGGGGGCTGAAATCCAGCTCTCCTTTATTTTTTTTTTTGAAATGCAAGCTGGTTTTTCAAAAAACTATGTCTCAAACTATCAAATTCTGTTAAAAACATCAAAGCTCATCACAGAAAAGCAATGGCATACAATCATTACTGTTGTCCTTTTTTTAGTGTAAGCATGAAGGAAAGGGCGGCCATTGGTAAAACCACCTGACACTAATAAAATGGAAACTGAAAATTAATGACAAACGAGCACAATTAATTATTAACATTCTTAGTGGATGTAGGACCTGGTACAGTGCTTTGTAGCATTAGGTACTCAACACGTGTTTATGGAAATGGTGAAGGAACTATCATAACCATAGTGGCTATTTACTGAATTTATATTCTGTGCCAAGCACTATGCTGGAGACTTTACATAATTATTCCATCCAGTCCTCCCAGCAGCCCTCTAAAGGAGATACGATTATCCCTGATTTCACAAACAAGGAATCAAAGGCTCAAAGAGGTTAAGTGTCTTGCTCAAGGTCACACAGAAAATGGGAGTCGGGTAGGGATGGAGTTGAGAGGCAAAGCCGTTTGTTAACCCCTGGGCCCAGTAACCGGGTCACTGGCCTACGAGGCTCTGGGACCACTTGTGTCCAGTGTTATGACCAACGCCAGGTCTATCCATTTGCCCGCCTTCCTCCCTCCCCTGCAGTCTGCGCTCCTCGGACCACCGGCAGGTGAACAGCCTGATGCAGACCGAGGAGTGCCCACCCATGCTACAGGCCACGCAGCAGCAGCAGCAGCAGCAGCAGCTGGCAGCCTGCGAGGGCCGGGCCTTTGACAACGAGCAGGATGGTGTCACCTACAGCTACTCCTTCTTCCACTTCTGCCTGGTGCTGGCCTCACTGCACATCATGATGACGCTCACCAACTGGTACAAGTATGTAGCCCAGCGGGGCGTGGACAGAGCCCGGGCACGGGGTGCAGGTTCATACGTCTCTCCTGCGGTCCCTCACTGGCTTTTCCTGGTGTCTGCTGAAGGCTTGGGGGTGGGGGTGTCTATTGAGGACCCTCCACGGAGCCTGCCCCTTCCCTGCCCCAGTTTCCCCACCACCGCCTTCATCTGCTCACCTCCCGCGCCTTCACTAGGAGGCTGAGACGGAGGAAGCACAGCAGCTGGGGCTGGGCTTGTGCGGGGAAGGCGGGGTTTACAAATCAGGGGTCATGGGGTCAGATTTGGGCTTCATGGTTGGAGGGTTAGAATTAGGGTGTGGAGATCTGAACCAAAGTCACAAGGTCAAGGATAGAAGTCATGAGGTCTGGGGCTGGGACTGTGGTCATTTAGAGTCACAAATGCGGTCATTTGGTTAAAGTTAAAATTTAGGGTAGGAGGCCATAAAGCCAGGATTGAAGTGGCAAGGTCAGGGAGCTAAATGACTGTAATAAGGTCAGGGCGCACCCCTGAGCTACAGGATCAAGGGTCAGAGTCAAGGGTAGCGGTCAGGACTAAGGCCAGGAGCTCCAGGGTCCCAAGTTCAGAGGCCAGGATTGAGGTCCCGGAATTCAGATCACAAGGTTGGAGACCAGGAGTCAGGTCACGATCTCATGGACTAACACTGGGCTCAAGATGGGAACTGACATCGGAAGTTATGTCCAAGTCAGAAGGCCAGGTGTTAAAATGTCAGAGACAGGGACTGGAGTTACAGGGGAAGAGCCAGAGTTGAAGTCAGGGGTCACACTGGGTCATAAGGCCAGCAGCCAAGATGGAAGTCACAAGACTGGGAACCAGGCTCATGGGGAAGATGGTGTGTTCCAGGCCCGGCGAGACCCGGAAGATGATTAGCACGTGGACCGCTGTGTGGGTGAAGATCTGCGCCAGCTGGGCAGGGCTGCTCCTCTACCTGTGGACCCTGGTAGCCCCGCTTCTCCTGCCCAACCGTGACTTCAGCTGAGGCAGCCCCTACAGCCTGCCACCTGGTGCCTTCTGCCGCCTGGTGCCTCTGGGCTCAGAGATAGCCAACCTGCCCCCTCCCCATACCCATCAGCCAGGCTGAGCCTCCACCCCTGCCCCAGCTCCAGGACCTGTCTCTGAGCCGGCCTGCTAGTCTTAGTGCCTTCAGGGTCTGCAGAGCATCAGGCTCCCGCTGAGCCCCACCCTCCCACCACCCACAGGGTGGAGCTGCCTCTTCCTTCCCCTCCTCCCTGTTGCCCATACTCAGCATCTTGGGATGAAAGGGCTCCCTTGTCCTCAGGCTCCACGGGAGCGGGGCTGCTGGAGAGAGCTGCTTAGAGCCGTTCAAGAGCGGGGAGCTCCCACCATGATGGGGCATCCAGCACTGAGGCCCTGGGGATCATGTCCCCCAGGGCACCCTGCCCCCATCCTGGACTCTGTGCCTTACTGTGTCTCTAAGACTTTGCTAATAAACAAGCCAACTCATGTACCATCTTCCGTGCCCCTCACCCTCAGCACAGGGCCCCACTGCATGGGGCTAGTGTGGGGCTTGGGAATGGAATGTTAGGGCTGAGGAGGCTGGGACATCAGGGCCAGACCAGGAAGGGCCTCAAAGGCAGACAGAATGGCCTGGGCTCTGTCTTCTGGGTCAGAGGGGAAGGGGGTCAGAGCCTGAGGGGTGGGGGCCAACCAGGAAGGAGGGGCAGACCAGAGATTTGGGAAAGGGGGTGGGTCTACCACTCAGAAAAGGAGAGCCTGGAGGCAGTGGGGTCAGCAGGAGGCTGCCCCACCATCCGATGGAGGGTGGTGAGGGCAGAGCCACAGTGAGGAGGAGGGGGGGCGATGACTTGGCCGGAAGACAGTCTTCAGGGCCCCTCTCACCAGGGCCTGCCTCAAGGTCCCGCCCACCTCTGACCTGCCTGGAATCCTTACCACCCTTGGTACCTGTCCTGACCAGTCAAGCCCCAGGCCTTGGGGTACTGTGGGGAGGAGCATGTGCTCTGGAGTCAGCCAGGCTGGCCTGGATCCCTCTGTACCACGGAAGCCGTGGGGCTACTGTCTGGCTCCAGAAGGGTCCTTCTCTTCCCTGGGCTCTAGTTCCTCAATGCCACCCACTCCCAGGCCGTTGTGAGCATCAGAGGAAGCAGCCCATGCAACCTGCCTGGTACAGCAGGTTCTTGAGAAATAACATCAGCACCCACCTTGCAAGGGCAGAGAGATGTGAGGGGGACTGACAGGCTCCTGGCTGGGGCCCCAGGGCCTAGTCTTGTCACAATGATGGACTGCAGGCCATTCATCCCTTCCGTTGTGGGGATAACAAATAGGTATGAAGATGCTGGGGATGGGTGCTGGGGACACAGCCTGCTTCTAAGGCTCTCCTGGGTTCTGGGGTGAGTGCACTGGTGGGGGCCACTCAGGGACCTGTGGGGTCACCAAGGAGGCAGGACAGGCATCTGGAGGGTGTGTAGGAGTCAGCTGGGCCAAGAGGAGCCACAGCGCTGAGGACAGGGGGACAGCACTGGAGCTGGAGGGTGCAGGGTTCAGTGACCAGTGAGAAGCCAAGGTGGCTGGGGCACAGAGGCAGGGGGCGGTGAGGTAAGTATGAGCTTGGAGACATGGGCCAGGCCAAATCACACAGGCCCTTAAGGATCATGGTAGGGAGACCAGACATAATCCTGCTGGTAGAGGGGAGCCATGGAGGGTTTTAGAGCAGGGGAGAAGTGGCGAACACATGGGCTGATCATGGGAAGGCCCTGCGTGATTTCGAGTACAGCAGGGGCATGTTCAGATTGTCATTTTAGAAAGGTTTCCCTGGATGAGATGGAGGGAGTGTAGCAGCTGGGGCCAGGTGCCAAGGCCCAGGGAGAAGGAGTGGGGGCCTGCGGGGGCAGGGGCCGAGGAGGGCTCCTCTTGCCGCTGGCATGGATCTTGCAGATGCTCTTGTCCCTGGTGCCTTTCAGCTAACAGAGACCCCTCTCTTCAGAGTAGCCTAAACCTCCTTCCCACAACCACAGATTTCACTTCTTTTCATATTTCACCCTGGGGAGAAAAAGCCCATGTTGTGCTCTTGATAATCTTTTCTTGTATTTGTGCAAGTGGGCAATTTTTTTTTTTTTTTTTTTTGAGACAGTCTGACTCTGTCACCCAGGCTGGAGTGCAGTGGCACGATCTCAGCTCACTGCAACTTCTGCCTCCCAGGTTCCAGTGATTCTCCTGCCTCAGCCTCCCAGGTAGCTGAGATTACAGGCACACCACACCTGCCTAATTTTTTTAATATTTAGTAGAAACAGGGTTTTACCATGTTGGCCAGGCTGGTCTTGAACTCCTAACCTCAGGTGAACCACCTTCCTTGGCCTCCCAAAGTGCTAGGATTACAGGTGTGAGCCACTGTGCCCGGCCTAAGTGGGCAGTTTTGTCCAGCTTTTGTAGCCTTGTTGCTCTATAGGTTTTTCCATTTAACAGACGTACCGAGCACATGTTCTTTGCTGGGCTGGGCTGCAGCGGGACTGGCTGGGAAGGAGCGGGGGCCAGGCTGAAGAGCCGGAATGCCTGGCTAGGGAGCAGCAGGTCCCCGTGTGGAGGTCACCACCTTTGGAAGGCCACCTCTAATCCCGCAGGTAGGGTTTCCCTCTGTGTCTCCTCAGCCCCTTTTCTTCCCTCCAGTAAGGCATTGGCTAAGCTCATGAACCTGGTGGTCGATGTCAGGCCTGACCAGCTGCCCACCCAGGACCTGGGACGTCCACCTGGCCTATCTGCTGGGTGCCCCCTTGTCTCTAGCATCGTGGCTTCCACACACCCTCCTGTCTTCCCTTCTCCTCCCTCACCCCCCTCTTTCCTCCACCTCCCGTTCTCCATCACCTTGTCTTTCTCAGTCACCTCCTCTTCTCCATCATCCTCTCTGTCACTTCTCTTTCCTCTCACTCTCCTTTGTCACCTCCCCTCCTTTGTCAGTCTGTGGGAGAGGCCCAGAGGACCTCACTCTTTTTGTCTGCCAACCCCTGACAGATTGGGTTTCCCTGCTGGACTCGTAATGGGGAAAACGCTGCCCTCAGCCCTGAGGGCCCATGCTCTGTCCCTGGACACTGTGCTGCAGTCCCCAGGCCTGGGCTGTTGTCTCTGCAGAGATACCAGTGACAGCCTCAGCCCTGCCTGTCCTGGTGCATCTTTAGACCCAGGCTGTGGAATGAGTATCTGAGCAGGGTGAGTGCAAAGCCCATAGATCCTGTCAGGAACAAGGCAGTGTGGTGCACTGCGAGGAGCCTGCCATTCCTGACCCCATACCCTTTCCTGCTTCCATCACCAAGGCTGGAAAAGCTGGCTGGTCACTTTGCATCTTCCCTGAGAGTTAGAAGCCTGCAGGCTGATTAGATCTAAGTGGAAATGTTCATGGACATTTTTGCTTTCCTGTTAGACAAGGCACTGCTTGTTCCTTCTTCTCTTTTGACACAACCACAGTCCCTGGGGCTGCAACAGCTGTCTTGGGATAATGAGGCAGCAAGTCTGAGGATAAGAAACCAACCTGGAGAAGCTGGTGTTCAGAAAAATAGGAGGTTGACTGGGCATGGTGGCTCACGCCTGTAACTCTAGCACTTTGGGGGGCAGAGGCAGGATCACCTGAGTTCAGGAGTTCAAGACCAGACGGGGCAACAATGAGACCCCATTTTTACAGAAAATAAAAAATTTGAGCCAGGTGTGGTGGGTCATGCCTGTAATTCCAGCACTTTGGGAGGCTGAGGTGAGTGGATCACAAGGTCAGGAGTTCGAGACCAGCCTGACCAATATGGTGAAACCCCATCTCTACTAAAAATACAAAAATTAGCCAGGCATGGTGGCATGCGCCTGGAATCCCAGGTACTCAGGAGGCTGAGGCAAGAGAATCACTTGCACCCAGGAAGCGGAATTTGCAGTGAGCTGAGATCGCACTACTGCACTCCTGCCTGGGTGACAGAGTGAGACTCTGTCTCAAAAAAAAAAAAAAAAAAAAAAAAAAAAGCCAGGCATGGTGGGTGGCATGTGCCTATAGTCCCAGCTATACTTGGGAGGCTGAGGTGAGAGAATCGCTTGAACCTAGCAGGCCGAGGCTGCAGTAAGCTGTGATTGTGCCACCACACTCCAGCCTGGGCAACAGAGCTAGACCCTGTCTCAAAAAAAAAAAAAAAGTGAAGAGTCTGGATCTTTAAGCCGTTACATCAACTCTGCTGTCCTTGACTCCAGATGCCTGTTATGTGAGGAAAACAAACCCCAATACATGTAAGCCCCTGTTAGTTGGGTATTACGTTCCTTGAAACTGATTGTATTGCTAACTGATATGACATGTGAGACGGTCATTAATTTTAGTGAAAATAAAAATAAACAGGAGAAACCTGTCTCCATTACTCCAGGACATTGGCTGCCAATAGTGTACTGTGTGTGCACAACCTCCCCATATCAATGTAAATATTTACAAATGTGTATTATATATGTTTGTATAGTATACAGATATGTTTACCAGTAGGATAAATTATGACAAGATAGTCTTCTTTTTTTTTTTTTTTGAGATGGAGTCTCACTCTGTCACCTAGGCTGGAGTGCAGTGGCACGATCTTGGCTCACTGTAACCTCCGTCTCCTGGGTTCAAGCAATTCTCCTGCCTCAGCCTCCTGAGTACCTGGAATTACAGGCAGGCATCACCACACCTGGCTAATTTTTGTATTTTTAGTAGAGACGGGGTTTCACCATGTTGGTCAGGCTGGTCTCGAACTCCTGACCTCGTGATCCACCCGCCTCAGCCTCCCAAAGTGCTGGGATTACAGATGTGAGCCACTGTGCCCAGCTGAGAAGATAGTGTTTTGAAGGTTTTAGCCCTCCTTGTTTGGGGGACGTTTGTGGAGGCGCAGCAAGCAGGAGAGACTTACCTGCAAGATATAATTCGTCTCCTAACTCTGGTTTCCAGAGGCCTGAGTTCACTGAGGAGCTCCGGGGTAGTGAGGGAGAGGGCAGTGATGTTACAGAATATCCAGGAGACTGGAGCGACCAATGGGTGAAACAGGAGGATTTTATTAAGGTGGCACCGGCTCAGCAGATTAACAGCCCAAGGCTGAGCCCTGAGAAAGAAAATGGGGTACTTTTTATACATCCAGGATGACGTAGCAGCTAACAGAAGCCAGAAATGCATTGTTTATTCTTTGGGTGTTACATTGCCCTGTGACCTTGCAGCTGGTCAACAAGAAAAACAGGAGTCTTGAGATGCCTGGGAACTTTGCTGAAAATGTGGGGAGAATAGATAAGGTAGGTTTTACAGGGAGTTAATTAATTTTAAGCAGAGCTGGGGGTTAAGTTTTATATTAAGCAGCATACGACACAGCAAAACTTACTTTATTATATGGCAACTACAAATTATAAGGTTTTGTTTTTACTATTATTGTTATTATTTATTTCCCTTCTTCAGTGATGGAGGCAACACAGGGGCTTCCTGGAGGGAGAGGGTGAGCCACAGCTGGAGCTTGATCAAAAGGGAGAGGAGTGTTTTCTCCTAAGCCCCAAAGAAGTTCTCTGTCTGGAAGAGGACGCAGAGGGTTGCAGGGAGCCAGTTCCTGCTGATCTGGGGAGCCAGGCAGAGCCTAGGGGAGCTGGCAAGTGGTCGAGAGAGAGAAGCATAGTCTCCAGCCCAACCCTGCAGTGCTCCCTGGCGGGCTGGGACAGTGGGTATTTTGGCAGTAACCAGTGTGGATTGGTGTCCAATGACGCTAGGTTCTTCCTGCTCTGCCCACTGCCTTGCTACAGGTGACCCCAGGACTTTTGCTGTGTCCTGGTGAGGGATGTGTGTGGGTCAGAGAGAATGATGAATGGCTGAGGTTGAATTTCCCCCCAGCATTGTGGGATGGAAAATTTGGATAGAAAGTTGATGCAAAGCAAATGGGCCAGGTGCAGTGGCTTATGCCAGTAATCCCAGCACTTTGGGAGGCACGGGCAGGAGGATCACTTGAGCCCAGGAGCTTGAGACCAGCTTGGGCAACAGAGCGAGACTTCATCTCTATTAAATACAAAAGAATCAGCCAAGTGTAGTGGCATGCGCCTGTAACCCAGCTACTTGGGAGGCTGAGGTGGGAGGGTCCTTTGAGCCCAGGAGGTCGAAGCTGCAGTGAGCTGAGTTTGTGCCACTGCACTCTGGCCTGAGCGTTAGAGTGAAACCCTGTTTCCGAAAGAAGAGAGGAAAAAATTGATATAAAGCAAATGAATGATGCTGTTTCTTGTACACCTGTGAATTGAGTGTCATATCCACTTTATTTATTTGTAATTTAATTTTATTTCTAGACAGAGTCTCACTCTGTCGCCCATGCTAAAGTACAGTGGTACAATCTCTGCTCACTGCAACCTCTGCCTCCCAGGTTCAAGCGATTCTTATGCCTCAGCCTCCTGAGTAGCTGGGACTACAGGTGTGCGCCATCATGGCTGGCTAATGTTTGTATTATTATTATTTTTTTTTTTCATAGAGACCGGGTTTCACCATGTTAGTTAGGCTGGTCTTGAACTCCTGACCTCAACTGATCCACCCACATCAGCCTCCCAAAGTGCTGGGATTACAGCATGAGCCACTGAGCCCGGCCTCATATCCACTTTAAAATAATTTTAGATACAATGCAAGTTTATGGGTCTCAAACTTCTGACCTCAAGTGATCTGCCCGTCTCGGCCTCCCAGAGTGTTGGGATTATAGGTGTGAGCCACCATGCCCAGCCGCAAGTTTATGGTTTTTAAGTAAAGCCCCACTTAAACAGTATAGGAGTTTGAAAAGTATTTTATCTACTTGAGTTTTCTCAGGCAGCAGCATAGAATTCTGTGGAATGAATATTGCATCATTTATGTAACTAATCCTCAATTGATGGGCACCTATGTTGCCTTGAGTGTTTTGGTTGTTTTTTGTTTTGTTATTGCTACCTCTGTGGCTGTGGTGATTCTGACAGCTTGCCAGGCACCAGGACGAACATGGGCTTCAGAGCCAAGATCCTCCAGGTTCTCATCTCAGCTTTGCCCCCCAGCTGCTAGGGACTCTCTGGGTCTCAGTTTCCCCATCTGCAGAATGGAGATTGTAGTAGCATCCACCCCGTGGGATGCTGCCTGGGTCATTGAGAGCACATCTGTAACGGGCCTAGCACCATGCTGGGGAGAAGACATAGCCCCTTCCTTTCCCTGGCAGTCAGCCCTCAGGTACTGAGAGAAGGCTAGCTAGCCTGACAGATGAGGTGGCTTTAGCCTTCCCTCTCCCTCCAGGGACACCTGCCTTTTGTCCCTCTGGAGGTGGCTATGAATGACGTGGCAGGATTCGGGGGAAAAATGATAACAGGAGCCAGTGTTTATGCAACAGTTCCTGTGTGCCTGCCCTTGGAGCAAGAAGCTTTAATCGCTATAGCAAACCTGCTGGTGCACAGAGAAAGAAATTTGAAATCGAGGAAGATGGAGACTGTGACCTCTAGTCTAATTAGCCCACCCTGCATTCTCTGCATGACCTTTTTGCTTTCTTTTTTTTTTTTTTTTGAGATAGAATCTTCCTGTCACCCAGGCTGGAGTGCAGTGGTAGTTCCATAGCTCGTTGCAGCCTCAACCTCCCAGGCTCAAGTGATCCTGTCGCCTCGGGCTCCTGAGTAGCTAGGACTACAGGCACACACCACCACGCCCTGCTGTTTGTTTGTTTATTTATTTATTTATTTATTTGAGATGGAGTTTCGCTCTTTTTACCCAGGCTGGAGTGCAATGGCGCGATCTCGGCTCATTGCAACCTCCGTCTCCTGGGTTCAGCTGGGACTACAGGCGTGCGCCACCATGCCCAACTAAGTTTTGTATTTTTAGTAGAGACGGGGTTTCACCATGTTGACCAGGATGGTCTCGATCTCTTGACCTCGTGATCTACCCGCCTCGGCCTCCCAAAGTGCTGGGATTATAGGCGTGAGCCACCGCGCCCGGCCCTTTTTTTTTTTTTTTAAGTAGAGATGAGGTCTCACTATATTGCCCAGGTCTGCATGGCCTTTGTTACTGGGTGTAATTATGTATCCATTTCTGTGATTGTGAGTATATTGTGTGACTCCTCCTATGGTCAATGAGAGTGAGAATCTATGTTTGCTGATTATAGTTTCCCAGTGCCTAGAACAGAACCCGATAAAGAGAAGGTATTCAGCAAGAGCTAGGTTCATTGACTGGCTGACCGTCTGAATGAGCATTAGTTGAGTCTGCAGCAGCCACCGGAAAGCCTGGGGCAGGAGTGGCGAGTTTATAAAGGAGCTGGGAGAGGAGGAGCCCTGGGCTGGCTGAGGCCTGAGCTCTATTTACAGAGGTGCGCAGGGTTAGAGGACAATGACTGTGAAGCTGAGATGCGCAGAAATGATGAGAGCCCAGAGAGGCACAGAGCACTGGAGAGTGCGGGCAGGGAACAGCATCTGCGGAGGCTCTGCAGGGAGAGGACACGGCTGGTGCGAGGTGTAGGGGCTGGAGCTCCGCAGTTAGGGATGAAGCTGCAGAAGGGAGAAGGGCTCTGTGGTTCAGAGGTTGCAGTCTGGGGACCCAAAGGCTTGTCTGATTTGGCCCTCACTGTGTATAAAAAAACAAGAACAAGCTGGGCATGGTGGCTCACTCACACCTGCAGTCAGCACTTTGGGAGGCCAAGGCAGGTGGATCACCTGAAGTCAGGAGATTGAGACCAGCCTGGCCAACATGGTGAAACCCTGTCTCTACAAAAATACAAAAAAAATTAGCTGGGCATGATGGCAGGTGCCTGTAATCCCAGCTACTCAGCTGAGTGAGGCAGGAGAGTCTCTTGAACCCGGAAGGCGGAGGTTGCAGTGAGCCGAGATCGCGCCACTGCACTCTAGCCTCGGTGACAG
The DNA here is from genome assembly GCF_030222135.1 of Aotus nancymaae. NCBI lineage: Eukaryota > Metazoa > Chordata > Mammalia > Primates > Aotidae > Aotus > Aotus nancymaae. The sequence continues at coordinate 27,986,260 of NW_026988467.1, forward strand.
AGTGAGATTCCATCTCAAAAAAGCAAAAACAAACAAAAAAACAAGAACAGGCAGGGTACAGTGGCTCAAGCCTGTAATCCCAACACTTGTGGCGGCAAAGGTGGGAGGGTTGTTTGAGGCCAGGAGCTTGAGACCAGCCTGGGCAACATAGCAAAACCCCATCTCTACAAAAAATACAAATATGCGGGCATGGTGGCGTGTGCCTGTAGTCCCAGTTACTTTCGAGGCTGAGGTGGAAGGGTAGCTTGAGCCCAGGAGTTCAAGGCTGCAGTGAGCTATGATTGTGCCACTGCACTCCAGCCTGCACAACAGACTCTGCTTCCGAAAAAAAAAAAAACAAGAACTTGAACACAGACTGTGATGCCTGGTTACGGAGTGCCTTCTCCACCTGCCCCACTTCCCACTGCTCCTCCTCAGCATCCATCTGGTATTTCATCCTTTAAGGGACCTGTCTGGCCCATGAAGACATTTGCATTTGCAAGCCCCAATGCAGGGCCAAGTACTGTGGTCAGGCTCTTGAGAGTGATGAAGATGTGGTCATGGGGTCACCAGGGAGGCCTGATACCACCCTGCTCTGAAAAGCCTCAGCCTTTCTCCGTTTGGCTTCCTAAGAGGTCCCAGACTGGTGGCATCTTAGCTTGTGAGCATAGAAGGGCCCTCAGGAGGGGCATTACCATGCGGTGGTCAGATCCTGAGTGTGGAGTCAGGCAGGCCAGGGCTCGCATCTGCCTCCTCCCCTTACCTCACCTCCTTGAGCCCCAGCGTCCTTGCCTGTAAAAGGAATGCTGAGCTCCTACCCCACAGGGCTGCTGGAGAAATGCAGAGACACACTGCACTGCAAGCGCTCTGTGCGGGGTTTGGGATAAATCTTCTTTGACTATGAGCTGTTCTGGACAACCCGCTCACTTTCTTGTTTGTTTAACATTGCCAGGGCGTGAGGGTTTGGCCAACTGTAGCTGAGAGGGAACACAGTCTATAAGATCACCCTCACTTCTTTTTTTTTTTTTTTTAAGCTAGAGATGAGGTTCTGCCATGTTGCCCAGGCTGGCCCGACTTGGCCTCCCAAAATGCTAGGATTACAGGCATGAGCCACCATGCCCAGCCAACCACCCTCACTTCTGACACCAACTGCAAGTCCAGGAGTTTCCGAAACCACCCTGAAGTTTTATTATTCACTAGAAGGACTCATTAGAAGGTACTAAAGGAGAAGGCTAGGCTGACAGATGAGGTCACCTTAGCCTTGCCTCTCCCTCCAGGAACACCTTTTCAATGGAAAGCTGAAAACTATTGGGCTTATGGTGATGGTTTATTACAGGGAAAGGACAAAGATTAAGATTAGTTAAGGGAAGACATGTATAGAGTCAAGTCTAGGGAAGTATCAGATGCAGAGCTCCCACGGTCCTCTCTCCCTGAAGCCGGGAGGTGTTACTTCCCAGTGTCCATATATTATGATGTGCATGGAGTATCGTCAACCGTGGAGGCTTGCCTGAGCCCTGGAGTTCAGAATTTCTACTGGGTCTCCATTACGCAGGCATCACTGATCGATTGCCCATGTGGTTGATTTCAGTCTCCAGGTCAACTGAGATGGTGTGACCCAGGGCTCCTACCCTAAATCATGTGGTTGGTCTTCCCACCCTGCATCAAAGGGTTGCTTTCTGGCTAGCCCAAGACCAGGCAAACAGAGATTATCTGGCAGAGGCCAGACCTCTTTTTGGCAACTTAAAGTCTTTCCTGTACACAAGGTCGGCATGGAAAAGGGACCTGACTTGTGCCCCTTGGAAGATCCCAGAGGAGCCGCCTGGCCTCAACCCTCTCTTACAGCCTGAAAAGTCTGGGGCTGGCAGGTTGAGGGCATAAGGTAAATGATTCATACTTACTGAGCACTTGTTATGTGCCAGACAGTGGTTCAACCGTTTCCATGCATTATCTGAACTAACTCTCCCACCCACTCCCTGAAGTAGACATATTTATAGTTCTATTTCATGTGTGAGAAAACTGAGGCAAGGAGGTGTCACCCAAGGCACACAGCCAGTAAGGTGCTGAGCCTAGGATTTGGATACAAGTCTAGGTGACACCTAAGTCACACTCTCTGCTCTGCTACCTTCTATATTCTAAAAGCATGGGTTTGAACTCAGATATGTTGGTTTGTTAACTAAAATTAAGGCTGTCGAGGCAGAAGTAATTTGGTAAAAGTGTGTCGGAAACCAAATGTGAGGATGAACCTGGAAGACACACCAACATAATCAGGCATCTTCCCGAGTCTGTAACAACTGGGAATGCTTTTGTAGGAAAGTTTAGGAGAAAGGCAGGCGCCTCATTTCAGATTTGTCCTTTCTCGTAGGAGGGCACAATACAGACGTTACAGTCATTCACAGGTTATATCATACGGATGAAATTCTACATGTAAGCAGTAACGATACAGACACAAATCAGTGTCCTTTTCCGTGTCAGTAGGTTACATATTAATCAGGATGTCAGCAGTTGGAGGAAGTCACGTAAGATCTGAAGGACTTGTGATAAGCTCAGGGACAGGATATTGCCGTGAATCATAAGACCTTCCCCGGCGGTGGATTTGGAAACCTGCCAAATACAACCCATAAGTTATCAGCTTCAGATTCTAGGCTCAGCTGCATCCGGGTTGTGTGGCCTCGGCCAGGTCAGGGATCCTCTGAGTATCAGTTTCCTCTTTGATAGCAGTCGAGATGTCCTCTCAGGGGCCCTTCCCTCCTTGTTGGCCTCCCGATTCTGTTGAGATTGTTTACCTAATGCCCCCACAAGCCTAGGGATTGCTCAAGTGGGGAGGGGGAAAGAATCCTAATTGATGCATTCTGTCACCTTCCACTCCCCGGGGCCTGGCAGAGAGCAGACGTCTGTAAATGTTTGCTGTTGTTGAACTGCATTGGAACATGCCCCCGAACCACTGGGATCCAGGACCTGTTGAGCAGCCAGAGGGCAGTGGTGTCCTCAGGGCTGGGTGCCCAATGTGGGAGGACCCCCCGCCCCGCCCAAGGTAAAACCTGGGACCCTGGACCCAGGTCACACCTCAAGTGGAAAACATGGGCCCCACTCCTGGAGACCTGACTGGGGTTTAAGTCAGTGCCACTGACTTGCAGTGTGGCCCTGCGCAAGGGGTAAAACTCTTCTGGCCTGGCTTTTCTCATTAGGAAAATAAGGGATAGTTTTAGGCAATTTGACAGATAATATCTGTTTCCTGTCTTGGCCCAACGGCCCTTAGCTCTGGTCCAGGTCCTCACAGAAGAGTCGTCTGTGGTGATCTTTTTGAGAATGCCTCCTTCCCTCTGGTCTCAATGGCCTATTACTGTCCAAGTGCCCTCCCACCACACACACACACACACACACGGATTCATGCACATATGCACACACATGCACATAGCATGTATACACACAGATGCGCATGCCTGCACACAGCGATGCATTTGACGAACTGATGTTGAACACCCATTCACCCCGCTTTTCTGTGCCTTCACCTTATGCTGCAGGGGTTCTGAGTTAGAGCCAGGGTTCCCCTCACATAACAACACGAACCATTTGAAAGACAGAATTCAGTGGTGTTGAGTACATTCACAATGTTAAGCAACCATCACTTCTATCCAGTTCCAAAACATTCTCATCACCCCAGAAGGAAATCTCATATCCATTAGGCAATCACTCCCCACTCCCCCTCCCCTCAGCCTTTGCAACCACTAATCTGCTTCCTGTTTCTGTGGGTGTGCCTATTCTGAATATTTTATATGAATGGAATTGTACACTCTGTGACCTTTTGGGGCTGACTCCTTTCACTTCGCATCATGGTTTTGAGGTTCATCCATATTATAGCTTGTTAGCACTACTTCATTCCTTTCTATGGCTGTGTAATATTCCATTGTATGAATATTCACATTTTGTTTATCCACTCATTATTCATTGATAGATTATTGGGTTGTTTCCACTTTTTCACTGTTACAAAATTGCTGCTGTAGGCTGGGCGCGGTGGCTCAACGCCTGTAATCCCAGCACTTTTGGAGGCCGAGGTGGGCAGATCATGAGGTCAGGGGATTGAGACCATCCTGGCCAACGTGGTGAAACCCCGTCTCTACTAAAAATGAAAAAAAAAAAAATTAGCTGGGCGTGGTGGCGCACGTCTGTAGTCCCAGCTACTTGGGAGGCTAGGGCAGGAGAACTGCTTGATCCCAGGAGGTGGAGATTGCAGTGAGCCAAGATCGTGCCACTGCACTCCAGCCTGGACAACAATGCGAGACTCTGTCTCAAAAAAAAAAAATGCTACTGTAAACAGGCATGCACAGGTGTTTATTTGAACATCTGTTTTCATATCTCTTGGGTATACACCTAGGAGTGGTACCTAAAACTGTGTTCGTGAATGTGTGGATGTCTCACGTGGAAATCAGGCTACACCATGCCACTGGCTGCTCAGAAAGGTGCAAGGGAGGACACTGTGACCTCCTTCACCCTGATTCGCCCCTGAGCAGGGAACCAGAATGTGCAGTAGGAAGGTCTCTTCCCTGAACTGGACCACAACAACAGAATCTTAACTTGGCTTGTGCCTGGGTCAGATCAGCCTGAGCCATGACCTCATCTTACTATACTTACAAGGCTTTTCTGTTCAGATCACCTAGAAACATCTGAAAAAGATGCCTCCACCCAGCTGAGACTCTTCAGAACTGTCAGTAACTAAGGCAGGACAACTAATCTACTCCCTAGTAGGACCTGAACCCTCATGTGCATTAGTAACTACAGGCAAGCAGTGTGACTTTGGGCAAATTTCTCAAACAAAGGAGACTCAGTTTCCTGACCTGTAAAATGGCAATGATAGCGCCTTTTTCATTCCTTCATTCCTTCCTTCATTCATTCATCCACCAGCTGTGTGTCACACACCTATTCTATAGCAGGCCTTGTTTACACAAGGGTCAGCAGCAGATGTCATGGCTGCCATTAGGGGGCTGAGATCTGGTGATGGAGATGGACATCAACCCAATAGCCACACACGTTGTAAATGTGTCAAGGGCCATGATAGAAAGACAGGCAATGTTACACACTTCTGTAAGGGGTGAGCTGGGGTCCAGAGCAGGGGTGTAGAAGTATATTGTGACTTCAATTTGCATCTCCTTCATGACCACTGACGCTGGACATTGTTTCATATGCTTATTGGACTTTTGGATATTCATTTTCGCTGTGTGTAAAGTGCCGGTTTAACTCTTTTGCCCATTTTTAAATTGGGAGGTTTTTTCCCTGTTGATTTGTAGCGAATACTTGGGAAGTGAGTCCTTCATGGATATATTTTGCAGATATCTTCTCCTAGTCCGTCTTATCCTTTCACCCTTTTAATGTTGTCTTCTGATGAACAGTGATTTTTAATTTAATGAGGTCTAATTTTTAAATCTTTTACAAGGCTAATTTTACCCTTATTGAGAAAATTTTGCCTCCCTCCAAGGTCAGATATTTTTTTTTTTTTCCTGGAATCTTCGCTGTTTTGCTGTTTACATTTAGGGATATGATTATGTTCTATCTCATTACTTTTTGTTATAGTGTGAAGTAGAAGTCAAAGTTCATATTTTTCCATATGGAAATCCAACCGACCCAACACTGTTTGTTGAAAAGACAATCCCTTCCCTCCCACAGGGGAACTGTCATAGATCACGTGGTCTATATGTATTACTGTGTCTGGGCTCTGTTCTGGTTATTGGAGGGTTTTAAACAAGGATCAGATTTTCCTTCAGAAATGCTCACTCTGGATGCATCGTGGACAATGGATTGGTGGCAGAGTGGATCCAGGAGAATGTGTAGGAGAATATTGGCAGTCCAGGTGGAGATGTTGGTGGCCTGGATGAGGGTGGCAGTAGTGTCCTTCCCTGGTTTTAGTATTAGGGTGATACTGGCTTCACAGAATGATTTAAGGAGGATTCCTTCTTTCTCTATCTTGTGGAATAGTGTCAATAGGATTGGTACCAATTCTTCTTTGAAAGTCTGGTAGAATTCAGCTATGAATCCATTTGGTCCTGGACTTTTTTCTGTAGGTAATTTTTATTACCATTTCAATCCTGTTGCTTGTTATTGGTCTGTTCAGAGTATCTAGTTCTTCCTGCTTTAAGCTAGGAGGGTCGTATCTTTCCAGGAATTTATCCATCTCCGCTAGGTTTTCTAGTTTATGTGTATAAAGGTGTTCATAGTAGCCCTGAATGATCTTTTGTGTTTCTGTGGTGTTGGTTGTGATATCTCTCGTTCTGTTTCTAATTGAACTTACTTAGATTTTCTCTCTTTTTTTCTTGACTAACCTTGCTAATGGTCTATTAATTTTATGTATCTTTTCAAAGAACCAGCTTTTTGTTTCATTTATCTTTTGTATTTTGTTGTTGTTATTGTTTCAGTTTCATTTAGTTCTGCTCTGATCTTGGTTATTTCCTTTCTTCTGCTGGATTTGGGTTTGGTTTGTTCTTGTTTCTCTCGTTCCTTGAGGTGTGACCCCAGATTGTCTATTTGTGCTTTTTCAGGCTCTTTGATGTAGGCATTTAGGGCTATGAACTTTTATCTTAGCACTGCTGTATTAGTTTATTTTCATGCTGCTGATAAAGACACATCTGAAACTGGGAACGAAAAGAGAATTAATTGGACTTACACAGTTCTACGTGGCTGAGGAAGCCTCAGAATCATGCAGGGTGGGAAAAGGCACGTCTGACATGGTGGTGGCAAGAGAAAAATGAGGAAGAAGCAAAAGCAGAAACCCTGATAAATTCATCAGATCTCATGAGACTTATTTGTATCACAAGAATAGCATGGGAGAGACTGGCTGCCATGATTCTATTACCCCCCTGAGTCCCTCTCAAAACACATGAGAATTCTGGGAGATGCAATTCAAGTTGAGATTTGGGTAGGGTCACAGCCAAACCATATCATTCCACCCCTGGCCCCTCCAAATCTCATGTCCTCACATTTCAGAATCAATCATGCCTTCCCAACAGTCCCTCAGAGTCTTAACTCACTTCAGCATTAACCCAAAAGTCCATGGTCCAAAGTCTCATCTGAGACAAGGCAAGTCCCTTCTGCCTATGAGCCTGTAAAACAAAAAAACAAGCTAGTTACTTCCTAGACACAATGGGAGTACAGGTATTGGGTAAAGACAGCTGTTCCAGATGGGAGAAATTGGCCAAAATAAAGGGGTTACAGGGCCCATGCAAGTTGGAAAACCAAGGGGGGCAGTTAAATTGTAAAGCTCCAAAATAATCTCTTTTGACTCTAGGTCTCACATCCAGGTCATACTGCTGCAAGAGGTGGGTTCCCATGGTCTTGGACAGCTCAGGCCCCGTGGCTTTGCAGGGTACAGCCTCCCTCCCAGCTGCTTTCATGGGCTGGTGTTGAATGTCTACAGCTTTTCCAGGCACGTGGTGCAAGCTGTTGGTGGATCTACCATTCTGGGGTCTGGAGGATGGTGGCCTTTTTCTCACAGCTCCACTAGGCAGTGTCTCAGTAGGGACTCTGTGTGGGGACTCCAACCCCAAATTTCCCTTTCACACTGCCCTGGAGGAGGTTTTCTGTGAGAGCCCTGCCCTCAAGCAAACTTTTGCCTGGGCATCCAGGCGTTACCTTACATCTTCTGAAATCTAGGCAGAGGTTCCCAAACCTCAATTTTTTTTGTGGGGGTGGGGGCAGGGTCTCACTCTGCTGCTCAGGGCACAGTGGCACAATCACAGCTCACTGCAGGGTTTTGCCATGTTGGCCAAGCTGGTCTTGAACTCCTGGCCTCGAGTGATCCACCCATCTCAGCCTCCCAAAGTGCTGGAATTACAGGCATGAGCCACCAAACCTCAATTTTTTTTGACTTCTGTGCACCTGCAGGCTCAACACCACGTGGAAGCTGCCAAGACTTGGGGTTTCCACCCTCTGAAGTCACAGCCTGAGCTCTACATTGGCCCCTTTCACCCATGGCTGGAGTGGCTGGGACACAGGGCACCAAGTCCCTAGGCTGCACACAGCACAAGGACCCCTGGGCCTGGCCTACAAAACCACTTTTTTTCCTCCTGGGCCTCCAGGCCTGTGTTGGGAGGGGTGGCTGTGAAACGTCTCTGACATGGCCTGGAGACGTTTTCCCCACAGTCTTAGGAATTAACATTATGCTCCTTGCTACTTATGCAAATTTCTGCAGCCAGCTTGAATTTCTCCCTAGAAAATGGGTTTTTCTTTTCTATTGCATAGTCAGGCTGCACATTTTCCAAACTGCTTCCCTTATAAAACTGAATGCTTTTAACAGTACCCAAGTTACCTCTTTAATGTTTTGCTCCTTAGAAGTTTCTTCTGCCAGATACCCTAAATGATCTTTCTCAAGTTCAAAGTTCCACAAATCTCTAGGGCAGGCGAAAAATACCACCAGTCTTTTTGTCAAAACATAGTATAGTCGCCTTTACTCTAGTTCCCAACAAGTTTTTCATCTCCATCTGAGATTACCTCAGCATGGATTTTATTGTCCATATCGCTATCAGCGTTTTGGGCAAAACCATTCAACAAGTCTCTGGGAAATTCCAAACTTTCCCACATTTTCCTGTCTTCTGAGCTCTCAAAACTGTTCCAACCTCTGCCTGTTACCCAATTCCAAAGTTGCTTCCACATTTTCAGGTGTCTTTTCAGCAATGCCCGACTCTACTGGTACCAATTTACTGTATTAGTTTGTTTTCATGCTGCTGATAAAGACACACTTGAAACTGGGAACAACAAAATGTTTAATTTGACTTATAGTTCCACATGGCTGGGGAAGCCTCAGAATCATGGTGGGATGTGAAAGGCGCTTATTACATAGTGGCAGCAAGAGAAAAATGAGGAATAAGCAAACGCAGAAACCGCTGATAAACCCATCAGATCTTGTGAGACTTATTCACTATCACGAGAATAGCATGGGAAAGACTGGCCTCCATGATTTGATTACCTCCCCCTGGGTCCCTCCCAAAACAAGTGAGAATTCTAGGAGATACAATTCAACTTGAGATTTGGGTGAGGTCACAGCCAAACCATATCAACTGCCTTTGCTGTATCCCAGAGGTTTTGATAAGTTGTGTCACTGTTATTGTTCAGTTTGAAGAATTTTTAAATTTCCATCTTGATTTCATTATTGACCCAATGATTATTCATTAATTTCTACGTATTCGCGTGGTTTTGAAGGTTCCTTTTGGAGCTGGTTTCCAGTTTCATTCTACTGTGGTCCGAGAGAGCACTTGATATAATTTCAATTTTCTTTAAATTTATTGAGACTTATTTTGTGGCCTGTCATATGGTCTATCTTGGAAAAAGTTCCCTGCACTGATGAATAGAATGTATATTCTGCAGTTGTTGGGTAGAATGTCCTGTAAATATCTGTTAAGTCTATTTGTTCCAGGGTATAGTTTAAATCCATTGTTTCTTTGTTGACTTTCTGTCTTGATGACCTATCTAGTGCTGTCAGTGGAGTATTGAAGTCCCCCGCTATTATTATGTTGCTGTCTATCTGATTTCTTAGATATAGTAGTAATTGTTTTATAAATTTGGGAGCTCCAGTGCTAAGTGCATATATATTTAGGATTGTAATATTTTCCTTTTGGACAAGACCTTTTATCATTATATAATGTCCCTCTTTGTCTTTTAACTGCTGTTGTTTTAAAGTTCGTTTTGTCTGATATAAGAATAGATACTCTGGCTTGCTTTTGGTGTCCATTTGCATGGAATGCCTTTTCCCACCCTTTTACCTTCAGTTTATGTGAGTCCTTATGTGTTAGGTGAGTCTCTTGAAGGCAGCAGATAGTTGGTAGGTGAATTCTTATCCATTCTGCAATTCTGTATCTTTTAAGTGAAGTATTCAGGCCATTTACATTCAATGTCAGTATTGAGATGTGAAGCACTATTCTCTTCATCATGCTATTTGTTGTCTGTATACTTTGTCTTTTTTTAAAATGGTATTTTCATTTTATAGATCTTGTGAGGTTCATGCTTTAAAGGGGTTCTGCTTTGATGTGTTTCCAGGATTTGTTTCAAGATCAAGAGCTCCTTTTAGCAGTTCTTGTAGTGCTGGCTTGGTTGTGGTGAATTCTCTCAGCATTTGTTTGTCTGAAAAAGATTGTATCTTTCCTTTATTTATGAAGCTCAGTTTTGCTAGATACAAAATTCTTGGCCAATAATTATTTTGTTTAAGGTGGCTGAATATAGGCACCCAATCCCTTATAGATTGTAGGGTTTCTGCTGAGAAATATGCTGTTAATCTGATAGGTTTTCCTTCACAGGTTATCTGGTGCTTTTGCTTCACAGCCCTTAGGATTCTTTCCTTCATCTTGACTTTAGATAACCTGACGACAATATGCCTAGGCAATGATCTTTCTGTGATTAATTTCCCAGGTGTTCTTTGAGCTTCTTGTATTCGGATGTCTAGGTCTCTAGCAAGACTGGGGAAGTTTTCCTTGATTATTCCCCCAAATATATTTTTCAAACTTTTAGATTTATCTTCTTCCTCAGGAACGCTAATTATTCTTAGGTTTGGTTGTTTAAGATAATCCCAAACTCTCGGATGCTTTGCTTATTTTTTCTTATTCTTTTTTTTTGTCTTTGTTGGATTGGGTTAATTTGAAAACCTTGTCTTGGAGTTCTGAAGTTTTCTCTTCTGCTTGTTTGATTCTATTGCTGAGACCTTCCAGATCATTTTGCATTTCTCTAACTGCATTTATTATTTCCTGAAGTTTTGGTTGCTTTTTATTTATGCTATCTATTTCACTGAAGATTTCAATCTTCATTTTTTGTATCTTTTTTTTTTTGTTGCTTATTTAAATTGGATTTCACCTTTTCCTGGGCTTTTCCCACAACCTCCTTGATTAGCATAATAACAGACCTTCTGAATTCTTTTTCAGGTAAATCAGGGATTTCTTCTTGGTTTGGATCCATTGCTGGTGAGCTAGTGTGATTTTTTGGGGATGAACCTTGCTTCGTCATATTACCAGAATTGTTTTTCTGGTTCCTTCTCATTTGGGTAGGCTATTCAGAGGAAAGATCTGGGGCTCAAGGGCTATTCAGATTTTTTTGTCCTAGAGGGTGTACTCTCCCCCTCTTTCTAGGGATGTGCCTTCCTGAGAGCTGAGATGTAGTGATTGTTGTCTCTCTTCTGGATTTAGCCATCAGCAGGTCTACCAGGCTCCGAGCTGGTACTGGGGGTTGTCTGCACAGAGTCCTGTGATGTGAACATCTGCAGTTCTCTCAGCTGTGGACACCAGCACCTGCTCCAGTGGAGGTGGCAGGGTGTGAAATGGACTTTGAAATTCTTTAGTTTGAGGTTTTTAATGCACTATTTTTGTGCTATTTGGCCTCCTGCCAGGAGGTGGCACTTTCAAGAGAACATCAGATGTGGTAGTATAGGGAGGATCAGGTGGTGGGCAGGGCCCTAGAATTCCCGAGTATACACCCTTTGTCTTTAGCTGCCAGGGTGGGTAGGGAAGGACCCAAAGGTAGGGACAGGGACAGGCGTGTCTGGGCTCAGGCTCTCCCTGGGTGGGTCTTGCTCTGGCTGCTGTGGGGTCTGGGAGTCTGGTTCCCAGGTCAATGGAGTTATGTTTCCAGGAGGATTATGGCTGCCTCTGCTGTGTCATGCAGGTTTTCAGGGAAGTGAGGGAAAGCCAGCAGTTATAGGCCTCGCCCAGCTTCCACACAACCCAAAAGGCCAGTCTCACTCACACCATGCCTCACCCCCAACAGCACTGTGTCTATTTCCATACAGTGGATGAGCAAGGCTGAGAACTTGCCCCAGGCTACCAGCCTCCCAGCTGGGAACGTAAACAGGGCTTTCACGCTCCCCCCACCTGTGGAGTCTGCACACTGGATTCACGCCCTCCGGTAAATTCTGACCAGGAGACTTTGCATTTGGTTGGAGTTGTTACAAAGTTCGGCTGGAGGCTTCCTTCTTCCTGTGGTCTTTTCCTAGTACATCTGGCAGCCTTCCCCAAGGACCCCTGTGAGACAATGCAGAAATGGCTTCCCAGGGGACCCAGAGAGCCCACAGGGCTTTTCCCCTGGTTCTCCAAATTAACTTAGCCTTGGGTAAGGTCAGAATCTTCTCCCATGATCTAGACCTTCAGGTTCCCCAGTGAGGATGTGTGTTTGGGTCAGGTGATCCCCTGTTCCCACTTCCACAGCTTGGGCACTCACAGTATTTGGGGTGTCTCCCAGGTCCTGCAGGAGCAATCTGCTTTCTTCAAAGGGTCTGTGGGTTATCTCGGCTTTCCTGGTTTATTCCTGCAGTACTTCTGGAGCAAAAGTTCATGATGCGAGTCTTTACACACTGTTCTGTCTGTCCAAGTGGGAGCTGCAGTAGTCTGGTCCTGCCTCCCATCCACCATGATGGTCTCGAAAACTGAGAGGTACTTCTTAAATACTGATGTATCATTTTCCCATGTCCGAGGGAGTACGACAGTGAACAGAACAGACCAAAATTTCTGTTTTCATTTATTTCATTTTTCTAGTAAAGATGCACAGATCATTTTAAAATGTAGACTATATAGTATATTAAAAGACGAGAAACACTATGAAATAGAAACAAAACAGAATAAAATAAGAAATAATAAAATAAAAATAATAAAAATAAAACAAGCTGGGGGATGGAGCTAGCCAGTGATTCTTCATCTTTTCTGTGCCATAGGCTTCTGACCAGCTGGGGAAGCCCTTCTCAGAGTGTTTTTATATTAGAATTAAATTAAATTAAAATTTATTATTATTATTTTTAGAGAAGGGTTCTCACTATATTGCCCAGGCTGGTCTTGAACCTCTGGTCTCAAGTGATCCTCCCATCTTGGCCTCTCAAAGTATTGGGATTCCAGGTGTGAGCCATCACGCCTGACCTCAGAATGTTTTTAAATGCACAAAGTAAAATGTATAAGACCACAGAAGGTTGGGCATGGTGGCTCATGCCCGTAATCCCAGCACTTTGGGAGGCTGAGGTGGGTGAATCACTTGAGGCCAGGAGTTCAAGACCAGCCTGGCCAACATGGCAAAACCTTGTCTCTATCAAAGATACAAAAATTAGCCAAGCATGGTGGCACACACCTATAGTCCCAGCTACTTGGGAGGCTGAAGCAGGAGAATTGCTTGAACCCAGGAGGTGGAGGTTGCAGCGAGCCGAGATCATGCCACTGCACTCCAGCCTGGGTGACAGAGAGAGACTCTGTCTCAGAAAAAAATCACAGAGGAAACAAAATATATTAAAATGCAGCTACCAAAATAATGAATAAACAAACTTCCAATAGAGTAATATACATTTTTGAATTATTCATTTCTTAATAAGATAATCTATTATAAATATGGGAAATACAAAGTTTTAATTTTGTTTTAAAATGACACATCAGTGAGGGTGGTTGTTGCTAAGCTTTAATGAGAGTGTTAATCTGTGAAGTGCTCTTTGACTTACCTCCTTCCCCTGACTGATAAACTAATGTGAATAGGAGATCCTGGAAAGCAATTAACATGCCTGGGTCACCAACGTGAGAATGAGAGACATCATTGTCGTGTGGCAAAGAGTTGTCTGATATTGGCTAGCAATGTCTGGGTCACCAACGTGAGAACGTGAGACATCATTGTCGTGTGGCAAAGAGCTGTCTGATATTGGCTAGCAATGTCAAGGTCACCAACGTGAGAACGTGAGACATCATTGTCGTGTGGCAAAGAGCTGTCTGATATTGGCTAGCAATGTCTGGGTCACCAACGTGAGAACGTGAGACATCATTGTCGTGTGGCAAAGAGTTGTCTGATATTGGCTAGCAGTGCTGCAGGGGCATCAGCTGAAAAGATTTTGATCACCTGTATGCAGCAGCAAATGTAATAATTACCTTACTTTTCAAATGTCTGCAACAACTGTCATGTAATATGAATATCTATGATTTCCACTAGGTCACAAACACACATGTATTGCTAATGTGACTGTGGTGTGCTTCCTGTATTCGTAATAAAAGAAAATGACAAATTTCAGTGGGAGCCTGGTGAAAATAAAGATGCAATTACTTTCCTATATGAGTTCACGGACCCCCTTGAATTCTGCCTGTGGTCCACAGGTCAAGAATATAAGTCATTCATCACCAGCCTACCCAGAGATGGGATCAGTGTTACCCAACTTCTAATGGCTGGAAAATTCTGGTATGAGAAGAAAAGATAACGTGGAGGATGGATGCTGGGGAGGCCCCAAAGCAGGGTCCCTCCCCCACATTCCACTTCTGTGGGTCATTTATGAAAGTGTTAGAATCAGTCATTTGTACTTCCTTTGTTTTAGCCCTGAAAGTCCCCATCCTGGGAAACCCATCTGTTTTCAGCAAACCAGCAAAGTTCATCTCCCTAGTCGTATAGGCTTCTTTGTGATCTCTGGGCATCCACGAGTTCATGAATTTTGCTTCATCCACATGAACTCTCACTTACCCTGGTGATAAGTTACATAGAGCAAAAATGGACAGATGCACAAGGAGAAGTCAACAAATCTACAATTTGAATGGGAAATTTAGACATGCCTCTCTCAGTAAATGATATCAAACAGATGAAAATGGGTAAAGACAGAGAAATTTGAATGATATTCTGGGAAAACAGGAATTCATATATATCTAGTGCTATTATTTTGAAAAGAAATGTGGCAATATCTGGGAAATTTTAAGATGAGCACATCTATGAGTCAGCAATTCCACTGATAAATGTTTATAGCAGAGAAAACTCACCCATGTGCACAAGGAGACATTGCAGCTCTGTTCATAATAGTAAAAAGTACAAAAACCTGATCAGTGCTCAATTAAGGATGGGTAGTTTGAGCCGGGTGCAGTGGTGTGCACTTGTAGTCCCGGCTACTCAAGAGGCTGAGGCAGGAGAATTCCTTGAGCCCAGGAGTTTGAGACCAGCCTGAGTGATATAGTGAGATGAAGAAGAAGAAGGAGAAAGAGAAGGAGGAGAAGAAAGAAAAGAGAGAGAGGACGAAGGAGAAGAAGAGGAGGAAGAGGAGAAAAAGAAGTAAAAGAATGGAAAAATATATCAAGTAAACAGCAATCACAAGAAAGCTGGTGATCCTCTACTAATATTACAGAATAGACTTGAAAACAAAAAAGGGAGACATCTTTATTTATTTATTTATTATTTTTAAGTTGTACTTTAGGTTCTGGTGTACATGTGCAGATCATGCAGGATTGTTGCATAGGTACACACATGGTGATGTGGTTTGCTGCCTCCATGCCCCCGTCACCCACATTTCGCATTTCTCCCCATGTTATCCCTCCCCAACCTACCCCCCCCACTTTCCCTCCCTTGGCCCCCTGCAACAGACCCCAGTATGTGATGCTTCCCTCCCTGCGTCCATGTGTTCTCATTGTTCAACACCCACCTATGAGGGAGAACATTCGGTGTTTGATTTTCTGTTCTTGTGTCAGTTTGCTGAGAATTATTGTTTCCAGATTCATCCATGTCCCTACAAAGGACACAAACTCAGCCAGGCGCGGTGGCTCATGCCTGTAATCCCAGCACTTTGCGAGGCTGAGGCACATGGATCACAAAGTCAAGAGATCGAGACCATCCTGGCCAACATGGTGAAACTCCGTCTCTACTAAAAATCAAAAATTAACTGTGTGTGGTGGCTTGAGCCTGTAGTCCCAGCTACTCAGGAGATTGAGGCAGGAGAATTGCTTGAACCTGGGAGGCAGAAGTTGCAGTGAGCCGAGATTGCACCACTGCACCACTCCAGCCTGGTGCCTGGCAATGGAACAAGACTCTGTCTCAAAAAAAAAAAGGACACAAACTCATCAATTTTTATGGCTGGATAGTATTCCATGGTGTATATATGCCACATTTTCCTTGTCCAGTCTATCGTTGATGGGCATTTGGGTTGGTTCCAGGTCTTTGCTATTGTAAACAGTGCCGCTATGAACATACGTGTGCATGTGTCTTTATAATACAATGATTTATAAACCATTGTGGAAGACAGTGTGGCACTTCCTCAAGGACCTAGAAATAGAAATTCCATTTGACCCAGCAATCCCATTATTGCTGGGTTATTTTGGCTTTTGTTGCCAGTGCTTTTGGTGTTTTAGTCATGAAGTCCTTGCCTATGCCTATGTCCTGAATGGTTTTGCCTAGGTTTTCTTCTAGGGTTTTTATGGTGTTAGGTTTTATGTTTAAGTCTGTAATCCATCTGGAGTTAATTTTAGTGTAAGGTGTCAGGAAGGGGTTCAGTTTCTGCTTTCTGCACACTGCCAGCCAGTTTTCCCAACACCATTTATTAAACAGGGAATCCTTTCCCCATTGCTTGTTTTTGTCAGGTTTGTCAAAGATCAGATGGTTGTAGATGTGTGGCGTTGCCTCCAGGGCCTCTGTTCTGTTCCATTGGTCTATATCTCTGTTTTGGTACCAGTACAATGCTGTTTTGATTACTGTAGCCTTGTAGTATAGTTTGAAATCAGGTAGCATGATGCCTCCAGCTTTGTTCTTTTTGCTTAGGATTGTCTTGGCTATGTGGGCTCTCTTTTGGTTCCATATGAAGTTTAAGGTGGTTTTTTTCCAGTTCTGTGAAGAAGGTCATTGGTAGCTTGATGGGGATAGGGTTGAATCTATAAATTACTTTGGGCAGTATGGCCATTTTCAGGATATTGACTCTTCCTAACAATGGGCATGGAATGTTTCTCCATCTGTTTGTGTCCTCTCTTATTTCCTTGAGCAGTGGTTCATAGTTCTCCTTGAAGAGGTCCTTTACATCCTTTGTTAGTTGTATTCCTAAGTATTTTATTCTCTTTGTAGCAATTGTGAATGGGAGTTTGCTCATGATTTGGCTCTCTGTTAGTCTGTTATTTGTGTATAGAAATGCTTGTGATTTCTGCACATAGATTTTGTATCCTGAGACTTTGCTGAAGTTGCTTATCAGTTTAAGAAAATTTTGGGCTGAGATGATAGGGTTTTCCAAATATACAATCATGTTGTCTGCAAATCAAGACAATTTGACTTCCTCTTTTCCTAATTGAATACCTTTATTTTTTTTCTTGCCTAATTGCATTTGCTAGAACTTCCAATACTATATTGAATAGGAGTGGTGAGAAAGGGCATCCTTCTCTAGTGCTAGTTGTTAAAGGGAATGCTTCTAATTTTTGCCCATTCAGTATGATATTGGCTGTGGGTTTGTTGTAAATAGCTTTTATTGTTTTGAGATATGTTCCATCAATACCTAGTTTATTGAGAGTTTTTAGCATAAAGGGCTGTTGAATTTTGTTAAAGGCCTTCTCTGCATCTATTGAGATAATCATGTGATTTTTGTCTTTGGTTCTGTTTATGTGGTGGATTACATTTATAGACTTGCATATGTTGAACCAGCCTTGCATCCCTGGAATGAAGCCTACTTGATTGTGATGGATAAGCTTTTTATGTGCTGTTGCAATCGGTTTGCCAGTATTTTATTGAAGATTTTTGCATCTATGTTCATCATGGATATTGGCCTGAAGTTTTCTTTTTTTGTTGAGTCTCTGCCAGGTTTTGGTATCAGGATGATGTTGGCCTCAAAAAATGATTTGGGAAGGATTCCCTCTTTTTGGATTGTTTGGAATAGTTTCAGAAGGAATAGTACCAGCTCCTCTTTGTACATCCAGTAGAATTCAGCTGTTGAGCCCGTCTGGACCTGGACTTTTTTTGGTTGGTAGGCTATCAATTGCTGCCTCAACTTCAGCCCTTGTTATTGGTCTATTCAAGGTTTCAACTTCTTCCTGGTTTAGGCTTGGGAGGGTGCAAGTGTCCAGGAATTTGTCCATTTCTTCCAGGTTTACTGGTTTATGTGCATAGAGTCATTTGTAGTAATCTCTGATTGTAATTTGAATTTCTGTGGAATCAGTGGTGATATCCTCTTTATCATTTTTTATTGCTTCTACTTGATTCTTCTCCATTTTCTTTTTTATTAATCTGGCTAGCAGTCTATTTTGTTGATCTTTTCAAAAAACCAGCTACTGAATTTATTGATTTTTTGAAGGGTTTTTTTGCGTCTCCATCTCCTTCAGTTCTGCTCTGATCTTAGTTACTTCTTGTCTTCTGCTAGCTTTTGAGTTTTTTTTATCTTGCTCCTCTAGCTCTTTCAATTTGGATGATAGGGTGTCGATTTTGGATCTTTCCTCGTTTCTCATGTGGTCATTTATTGCTATAAATTTCCCTCTAGACACTGCTTTAAATGTGTCCCAGAGATTCTGGTACATTGTGTCTTCGTTCTCGTGGGTTTCAAATAACATCTTTATTTCTGCCTTCATTTCGTTGTTTGTCCAGTTGACATTCAGGAGCCAGTTGTTCAGTTTCCATGAAGCTGTGTGGTTCTGAGTTAGTTTCTTAATTCTGAGTTCTAATTTGATTGCCCTGTGGTCTGAGAGACTGTTTGTTATGATTTCCATTCTTTTGCATTTGCTGAGGAGTCATTTACTTCCAATTATGCGGTCAATTTTAGAGTAGGTGCAGTGCGGTGCTGACAAGAATGTATATTCTGTGGATTTGGGCTGGAGATTTCTGTAGATGTCTATTCGATCTGCTTGGTCCAGATCTGAGTTCAAGTCCTGGACATCCTTGTTAATTTTCTGTCTCATTGATCTGTCTAATATTGACAGTGGAGTGTTAAAGTCTCCCACTATTATTGTGTGGGAGTCGACGAGGTTTCTCCATGTTGGTCAGGCTGGTCTCAAACTCCGGACCTCAGGTGATCCGCCAGCCTCGGCCTCCCGAAGTGCTGGGATTACAGGCGTGAGCCACCATGCCTGGCCAAGAGAGACATCTTAAAATTATAAAAGGGTCAATCTATCAGGACGATAAAACAATCATAAACATATTTGCACTTAACAACAGAGCCCAAGAGTACATGAAGCAAAAACTGACAAATGAAGGGAGAACTAGGCAATTCAACAATAATAGTTGAATACTTTCAATAATGAATACAATATCTTGGCAGAAGATTAACAATGAAGTAGAAGACTTGAAGAACACTATAAACCAACTAGACCCAAAAGTCATCTTTAGAACACTGCACCCAATAAATTATACAAGAAAAGAAGAAAATATTGACCTTTGAACAACACGGGTTTGTGTTTGAAGTCTATTGGTTCGCTTATATGCTACTTTTCTGTTGCCTCTGCTACCCCTGAGATGCCAATACCAACCCTTCTTTCTTTCTCCCTCTTCTTCCTCCTCCTCAGCCTACTCAGCATGAACACAACGAGGATGAAGGCCTTTATCATGACCCACTTCCTCTTAATAAACAGTAAATATATATTCTCTTCCTTGTGATTTTCTTAATAACATTTTCTTTTCTCTAGCTTATGTTATTGTAAGAATTCACTGTACAATACATATAACACACACACAAAAAAAGAATGGGTAGATAACCTGAGGTTTATTCAAACAGTGGACTACTTTATAGTATTTGAAATAATTTAAGTAGAATTACATGAACCAATAAGGATAAACTTAAAACACACTAAAGACTAAAAAAATCAGGTTGCAAAATGATATGATATGATACCATTTATTTTAAATTTTTTAAAACACACGAAATAATACTTTGTATTGTCCATGGATATATACATCGGTGGTAGAAGTACAAACCCATGCATGGTAATGATACTCACCAATTAAACATTTTTCCTGTGGAGAATATGGGAGAAAGGAAGGGGTCCTGCCCATTGTGTTGCAGAACATTCAGGAGACCGGAGAGACCAATGGATGAAACAGGAGGATTTTATTAAGGTGGTCACCGGCTCAGCAGATTAGCATTGTAAGGCTGAGCAAAGGACAAGAAAATGGGGAACTTTTTTTTTACATCCAGGATGGTGTAGCAGCTAACAGGTTTACAGAAGCCAGAACAAAGAACAGTTAATTAATTTGTAACACGTTTTGTGATGTATGTTACATTTGAAAAATAGGATTTTGAGAAACACAGCAGACATTCTTTGGGTGTTACCTTGCCCTGTGACCTTGCAGCTGGTCAGCAAGAAAAACAGGAGTCTTGAGATGCCGGGGAAATTTGCTGAGAATGTGGGGAGAACAGATAAGGTAGGTTTTACAGGGAGTTAGTTAATTTTAAGCAGAGCTGGGGGTTAGGTTTTATACTGAACACAATACAGTAAATTTTATTATGCAGCAATCACAGACTACTATTGTTATTATTTAATTTCCCTCTTCAATAGGACCACGTATATGGCTCTAAGCCTCATCAGGGCTGGGTACTGAGTGTGGGGAGATTCCCTCACCCCAGTTGGGAGTAGCTGCAGGGCGTTAATCAGAGTCCAAGGGAACCCTTGCTCTGCTGTCTGTCACGTGTGAATTTGAGCTTGTGATACTGGGCACAACCCACAATCTCTGGACCTCAGTCCTCCCATCTGTGAAACAAACTAAAGATATTTACCCTGGTGAATGGCTGACTCAGTGTCAACCTTCACAACTGCCTTGTACTATGTGGCTTCCCTGTCAATTAAGAATTTCTCTCCCCAGGGTAAGCAAATGGAATTAAAACACTGTGATTGTTCTTAAGCACTTCATGCAATGGCTGCTGCACACCATCTGTGAAGCAAGTTGCAGATCTATGATGAGAAAGCAGAATCACGTGGTATCCAGGCCCTTTGCTGAAATGTCTTTCTGCTGGGCAATTAATTATGTGGTGTTGAAATGTTCTCCGTCAACTCCCTTTGGTTTAGTCATCATGCTTGCTTAATGTTCTGTTAATGTCCATGCTGCTTTCTAGGAACTTGCACATCAGCATCCCCATTCAGGTTAAAGGAATTTGCAATATCCCCATAGGCCCTGAATTTCTTCTACTCTGAGTGGAACAATGAAAAGGCTAAAAGTGACCGTACTCTCATCTTCCCCAGCTGCCTGGTTGTTGCAGTGTGGGGGGTTGGCTGTGGGTGGTGGGTGAATGAGTCCCCGTTGGCTCCTATTGCCAAACAGACTGACTACACATCGGCTCTGATAACGGATGGATCCCACCCTCAGACAAAAGCAAGAAAATGTGGGTAGCAGTCTGCGTTGTAATTAGTAGGGAATAAAAGGCTCCAAGTGCCTCATGATTTCTGGTTCTTTGGAATTGAAAACAAAGTAAGGTCTGGTACTGAGGAGGAGTCAGTCCCTATTTGGTTAACCCCAAAACATTTGCAATTGCATTTGCTGGATCTGGGATCCAAGAGATCTTGAACCATGGGGTGGGAAGCCTCCCAAGGCAGATTCCTGATGGCATGCTGGGCTTGAGCTCTGGACCTCAGTCGTCCCATCTATGAAATGAACGAAAGACCATGGAAATGGGGCTCCCCCAACCTTTTTCTGCTGCCACCAACAGCTGAGGCTGGTGTTGGAGAAGAAGAGCACAAGAGTCCAGCAGGCAGGAGGCAGGCAGAGGCGGCAAGTCACTGGCTCACGAGAGGCTGTCCTCAGTAAGGTCTTGTCTCTGCCCAGCAGCCCCAAGTGGATATTTGTTTTTTATTGTGGTAAAATATACATAACATAAAATTTGCCATTTTAACCCTTTTTGAGTGTATTCTTAGGTGGTATTAAATACATTCATGTTGTTGTGCGCCCATCATCACCACCCATCAACAGATTTTTTTCATCATCCCAGACTGAAACTGTGCACATTGAGTGACTCCTCATTCTTTCCTCCCTCCAGTCCCTGGTAACCACTACTCTTTCTACTTTCTCTCTTTATGAATTTGACTATTCCAGGGATCTCATATAAGTGCAATCATACTGTATTTGTCCTTTGGTATCTGGCTTATTTCACTTAGCATGATGCATTCAAGATTCACGCATCTTGTAGCACAAATCAAGACTTTATTCCTTTTTTTTTTTCTTAAACAAGCAGTTTATTTAAACAACAAGATGCTTGACTTGAAGGGAAAACTCTCTAATTTTTTTTCTAGAGTAATTTATCCCTACTTAAAGACAGATTGACCTTTAACAGTAAAGTTATAAAATTGTCCTTGATCTTACAATGATAAAAAGATAGAAATTCTCCAAGCAAGCAAGGTATGCAAGGATTTTTATGTGTGCGTGTGTGTTTTGGTTAAATAGAGCAAAATCACTTACTGGAATATAAAGATGAGAGCTGAACCAGCATGCCACTCATGGAAAAATGTAGTATTTTCACAAAATGTTTTTCTCCATCCCGTCTCCATCGGATGTCAATCAAAACATATCACTGGCCATTTAGCAAAAACAAAACCAGAAAACAATATACTTGCACACATACCGATTACTTTATGTAAAACAGAGAAACAGGGAAAGGGAAATGAAAGGATAGAGAACATGATACTGTAGTGGTCAGGGTGTGGTGTAACCAAATTGTGGTTTTCTTTTTCTTTTTTTTTTTCAAGACAGGTCTTACTCTGTCACCCAGGCTAGAGAGCAGTTGTGCAATCACAGCTTACTGCAGCCTCAACCTCCCACCTCAGCCTCCCGAGTAGCTGGGAACACAGGTGCGGGCCACCAAACCTGACTAATTTTAAAATTATTTTTGTAGGGTTGGGGTTTTGCCATGTTGCTCAGGCTGGTCTCGAACTCCTGAGCTCAAGCAATCCACTCGCCTCCACCTCCCAAAGTGCTGGGATTACAGGTGTGAACCACCATGCCCAGCTGCAAATTGTGGTATCTAATTGAGAGCGTATTCTTGGTCTGTAGGAACAGAGCTCTGGAGTAAAGTAGCAGGTTTCCTTTGTAATAGACACCGCCTCTCTGATACTGGCACGTGTTAATTGTATCTTCAGACTCCATTTACACCTGTGCAGGTGTGGCTGTTTCATTGATTGGCTGCCTGTCAAATTGGAGTCCCATCTGCCTCGTGGCAAACCCTGCCATTCACAACAGATTTCCATTAGGTTGCTAAGTGGTGTATGCCTCTTAATTTTAAACTGCGCCATGGAACCATCCTTACCCACCATTTTCAAATTAATATAATTGTTGTTACATCTTGACTCCTTCTTTGAGCTTTTCTTCAGCATGGCCAACACCAGAGTCTCTCCTTATCTTTGGCTTCACAAAAGAGCTACCAGGTTTGCCTCTTCTGTTTCTTTTTAAGGCTGAATAATACTTCCTTGTATTAATATTTATGTATCACCTTTTATTTATTTGTTCATCTATTGATGGAAATTTGGGGTATTTCTTTTGGCTATTGTGAATAATGCTGCTATGAACATTGGTATATAAATAGCTGTTTGAGTCCCTGCTTTTAGTTCTTTCAGGAATATACCAAGGAGTGGAGTTGCTGAGTCATATGGTAATTCCATGCTTAATATTTCAAGGAGCTGCCATAATGCTTTCCATAGGGCTATACCATTTTGCATTCCCACCAGCAATGAATGTGGACTCCAGTCTCTCCATATCCTCCTCAACATTAGCTATTTTCTGTTTTGTTTTGTGTGTTTGCTTTTTAGATAATAGCCATCCTAAAGGGTGTGAAGTGACGTCTCATTGTGTGGATCAGGCTTTTAAACTATGGACAGGTACTTCTGAAAGCGCAATAAACCTGGCTGTAGCCAGAGGACAATTGGCATGGATCCCTGGATGAGGAGTAGGGAGGCTGGCACGGGGGGGACTCTGTCTTGGTTTCTGATTACTTCCCCTAGGGAGGACTGACTGGTCATGGAGGGATAGAAACTATCTCCAAATCTCAAAAGAACCCCCCATGTCCCATGATCCGGCAAACTATCTTCCCACATGTCAATGTAAAAACAATGTTCGGTCTAAAATGATTTTTTAAAAAATACAAATTCTTGATTTAGCAAGAGAAATTTGAAAAATGCTGAAGGTCTTGGAGGCAAAGAAATTACAGGGAAGCTGAGGAATATTTTGGCTGAAAGAAGAGGGTGCCTTTAAAAAATGTTGTTTTAACATTCTGAACAACCTGGAAGAGCCACACCCGTCGTGAGTTGAGGTTTTAAAATGTGAGTAACTGTTTTAAAATGTACATTGTCTCATGGTAGAGTGACTCTATCTTCCGAGTAAAGTTCCTGGATATAGAAACACTGTGACTGATGTCAACAGAATGAGAATTATCTGTGCAAGGTGTTCTGAATGCTCATTTGCTTAGTAAAATGGTAACTCATCTCTTGGGCAAATTGGTATTTTTTTGAGACTGAGTCTTGCTCTATCGCCCAAGCTGGAGTGCAGTGGCACCATCTCGGCTCACTGCAACCTCCACTTCCTGGGTTCAAGTGATTCTCATGTCTCAGTGACCCGAGTTCCTGAAATTATGAGCATGGTAACCACATCTAGCTAATTTTTTTTTTTGTATTTTTAGTAGAGACCTGGTTTGGTCATGTTGGATATTCTAGTCTCAAACTTGTGTTCTCAAGTGATCTGCCCACCTTGACCTCCCAAAGTGCTGGGATTACAGGTGTGGGCCACCATGCCCAGCCATGAATTATTCAAGATATTTAGTTTGGAGGCTGGGTGCAGTGGCCCACACCTGTTATCCCAGCACTTTGGGAGGCTGAGGCAGGCGGATCGTTTGAGCTCAGGAGTTCAAGACCAGCCTGTGCAGCATAGCAAATGCTCATCTCTACCAAAATGTAAAAAAATTAGCCAGGCATGGTGGCATGCACCTGTGGTCCCAGCTATTCTTTAGAGGCCGAGGTGGGATCACTTGAGCCTGAGATGCGGAGGTTGTAGTAAGCAGTGAGCCGAGATTGTGCCACTGCACTCCAGCCCAGGTGACAGTGAGATCCTATCTCAGAAAAAAAAAAGAAAAAAGATATTTAGTTGGATCCTGTAGTATTGTCATTGCTGACTATGAGACTTTTAAATTTTTACTTTTTATTATGAAAAATTTCAAGCAGACAGAAAAGCAAAAAGAACAGGCCCAATGTTGTAGTAAAATTTAGTCAACATTTTGCCATAGTTAATCATCTATCTTACTATCTGCTTTTTTTTTTTTTTTTTTTTTTGAGACAGTGTCTAGCTCTGTCGCCCAGGGTAGAGTGCAATGGCATGACTTTGGCTCACTGCAATCTCCGTCTCCCGGGTTCAAGCGATTCTCCTGCCTTAGCCTCCCGAGTAGCTGGGATTACAGGTACATGCCACCATGCCTGGCTAATTTTTGTATTTTTTAGTAGAGATGGGGTTTCATCATGTTGGTGAGGCTGGGCTTGGATTCCTGACCTTGTGATCCACCTGCCTCAGCTTCCCAAAGTGCTGAGAGGCCACTGCGCCCAGCCTGAATTTTTTTCTTAGAATATTTCAGGGCTGGGTGCAATGGCTCATGCCTGCTATCCCAGCACTTTGGGAGGCTGAGGCAGGTGCATCACTTGAAGTCATGAGTTCGAGACCAGCCTCGCTAAAGTGGTGAAACTCAGTCTCTACTAAAAAATACAAAAATGAACCAGGCGTACTGGCGGGCGCCTGTAATCTCAGCTACTTGGGAGGATGAGGCAGGAGAATTCCTTGAACCTGGGAGGCAGAGGTTGCAGTGAGCCAAGATTGCTCCACTGCCCTCCGGCCTGGGCAACAGAGTGAGGCTCTGTCTATAAATAAATAAATAAATAAATGAAAAGAACATTTCACAGTAAGGACATCCTGTCACATAACCTCTAATTATTTCAGCAAGCATCTCAAAAAAAAAAAAAAAGGACACTGTCCTACATAACCACATGGTTATTATCCCACCTAGAAAAGTAACAGCAATTCCCTAATGTCATGTACACAGTTCTAACGCAAATTTCCTCAATTTCCCCCGAAATGTCTTGTATAGCTGACTTTTTTATCTTTTGGAGATGGGGTTTTGCTCTTGTTGCCCAGGCTGGAGTGCAATGACACGATCACGGCTCACTGCAACCTCCACCTCCCAGGTTCAAGCAATTCTCCTGCCTCAGCCTCCCAAGAAGCTGGGATTACAGGCATGCATCACCATGCCCCGATAATTTCATATTTTTAGTAGAGATGGGGTTTCACCATGTTGGTCAGGCTGGTCTCGAACTCCTGACCTCAGGTGATCCGCTCATCCCGGCTTCCCAAAGTGCTGGGATTACAGGTATGAGCCACCGCCGCCTGGCCTCGTTGATGTTTTCAAACTATGCTCTAATTACTAACCACGCATTGTAGTTAATTGTGATGTGTCTGAATTCTCTGGAATGGTTTCCCGGTTTGCTTGTTTCTATGAGGCTGGGAGGGTTAAATTGCATAACATCCCACTTTCTGAATTGGTCTAATTCTTTCCACTTGATGTCACTTTATCTTCCATATCTTCTATAAACTGAGATAAATGTTTGTAAGCTTGATTTGATTTAAGCAGAACAGCCTTGGCAAGAATAAATATTTCATGGGTGGTGATGGACTTCATCTTGAAACATGACTACTCCTTGGCAAAGCTGAATGTGGTGCCTCTGTGTGCCCTGGGCTGATTTATGGTTCCCAATTAGGACAATCCAAAACGACTCCAAATAATTCGTGTTATTAGAAATGCAAGTGTTTTAAAATCACGTTTTGGTGGGCGCGATGGTTCACACCTGTAATCCCTGCACTTTGGGAGGCTGAGGCAGGTGGATCACCTTTTCATATGTCTGCTTGCAATTTGTATGTTGTCTTTTTGAGAAATGTCTATTTAGATTTTTCCCTTTTTGATTGGATTATTTGATTTTTTTTCCTACAGAGTTGTTTGAGCTCCTTATATATTCTGGTTATTAATCCCTTATCAGTTAGATAGTTTGCAAATATTTCTTTCCATTCTGTGGGTTATCTCTTCACTTTGCTGACTGTATCCTTCGCTGTGCAGAAGCTTTTTAACTTGTTATCCCGTTTGTCCATTTTTGCTTTGGTTGCCTGTGCTTGTGGGGTATTGCTCAAGAAACTTTTGCCCAGAACAATATCCTGCAGATTTCCCCCATCCTATGATGTTTTAATCCTCCTTAAAGCTCAGTGCTCAGGGAAGCTTTCTGACTGACCAATGCCTGGATCCAGTTTTTTTTTTTTTTTTTTTTGAGATGGAGTCTCACTCTGTTGCCCAGGCTGGAGTACAGTGGCATGATCTTGGCTCACTGCAATCTCCACCTCCCAGGTTCAAGTGATTCTCCTGCCTCATCCTCCAGAGTAGCTGGGATTACAGGTGTGCACCACCAGCTACCGAGTCTAGCTCTGATCACCTCCCACTGTCCCCTGTAAGTACAGTGAACTTTTCCAAAGGAAGTGTGTGTTAAGCTGAATGGGTTCACTATGCTGCAGTAACAAACCTCACATTTCAATACTTTAATAAGGTTGTGATCGCCTCAAACTATATCCCTATGAAGGGAGAGCTGGGGGCCCTGCTCTATGCTGTCCTCACGCTTGGAACTGGGCTGATAGAGTAGCCACCGTCTGCTGACTGCGCCTGCAGAGGGGCAGAGTGTGTGGTGAATTAACACTGGCTCTTAAAGCTTTCTACGGTGGTAACACATCGCTTCACTCACTTTTCATTAGCCAAAGCAAGCCACACGGCCATATCCCATTTCAAGGGAAGGAGTATGATAGACCTTATTATTACCAAAATGTTTGCTGTTCCCACCTGTGGAAGGATTATAATTCTCTCCTCATTAATATCTGGCCTAGCCACATGACTTGCTTTGGCTACTGGTCTTTTTTTTTTTTTTTTTCTTTTTTTTGAGACAGAGTCTTGCTCTGTTGCCAGGCTAGCATGCAGTGGCACAATCTTGGCTCACTGCAACCTCCGCCTCCCGGGTTCAAGCGATTCTCCTGTCTCAGCCTCCCAAGCAGCTGGGACTACAGGCATGTGCCACCATGCCCAGCTAATTTTTGTATTTTTAGTAGTGACAGAATTTCACCATGTTGGCCAGGATGGTCTCGATCTCTTGACCTCGTGATCGACCCACCTCAGCCTCCGAAACTACTGAGATTACAGGCGTTAGCCACTGCACCCGGCCCTGGCTACTGGTCTTTGAGTAGAAATGTGCCATGAGGGACTCACTGCTCCTTTAGTCTGAATCCTGGAGATGACAGAACAGAGTGAAATTGACCCACATGGGAAAAATGCATGAGTGAGAAAGAAATCTTTGTAGTTATAAGCGCCTATGATTTGGAGGTTGGTTACTACAGTATAACTTAACTTACACTGACGGTCTCAGTGGGGAAGTATAATTTTATCCCGTGCTCAAGAAAAGACTTGGAAATGGCTGATGGGTAGCACGCATGACGACCACATAGTGCCACTGGAATTCAAAACTTGAGAGAACAGCAGCGGGCTAGGCTGGAGGGAAAGCGTTTCAGGAAGGAAGCATGACTGCAGAGGTTTGGAAAAGAGAAGGATGCGGTGAGGGGGTGGATTGGGTGTACGGCAGGAGGGATAGACTGGCAGGGACAGATGCCATCTGTTCTCTTGAGATTGACTGTTAGGTTTGGCCTACATCAGTCCCAGATCTAAGGTCACCTTTGAGATGACTTTTGTCAGTTCTGGTAGTAACTTGATTTGGATGACGTCTGGCCCCTCTCTGACCTTACAGATGCCTCTGTAAGCAGACATAATAATATTCGCTTCTCAATGTTGTCGTGAAGACTGTTGGATGAGTTAAGCACTGGTGGAAAAGCCCGGGCTCTGGAATCAGACAGAGCCACATTTGAATCCTGGCTCTGCCACTTACTGAGAACCTTGGAAATTCATCATTTTAAACATCTGTAAGCCTCTGATTCCTCATCTGTAAAATGGAGATGATGATTAGTGCTTCATATGGTTGTTATGAGGATTATAAGAAATAGTGAAATTATGCAATGCATAATTTATAAAGATTCCATATTCATTAATCCAACATGAGAATTATAGAAATGTTGGGCCTGGGTTATCTTTCTTCTGATTCTTGTTGCAAAATAGATGATAGTTTTTATATATTTAAGGCAAAATAATATTGGCATCATCTTTATGTGAAATATCTCCTTTAAGGTTCATGAAGTTCAGATATTTAACATAAAGAAGACCTTTAATAGCTATTTCTACAAATTAGTCTAGCATGTCGGGCACGTAATGCCATCTGCTGGAATGGGACTTCCACTAGACAGAGGCCTCCCCACCCAATGTCTTTTCCTTTGGACAGTCATTGACTTTCCAGTTTGTCGTAAGACTTACCTGGCCCATTTCACTCCTTTGTTCTACCTGCTTGACCCCTAGGTAATTGAGTTTTCAACTGCTCCCTTATAGCAATTATTGAAGACGATAGCCCCATTTACAGAGGAGGAAACTGAGGCCTTATTTATAGGCACATCAGACCCGGCCAGACTGGGCAGGGGCCACGGAGGGATGGATCCCAGCCAGTGTACACCCATGTGTCCCTGGGAGTGCCCTTCCCGGTCTTTCAATGGCTTCCAGGTAAGGGGATGGGATAGGCCAGCCTGCTGTCTTTTCTGACCCCCTTTCCTATGTCACACAGGAGTTCTGCTCAGAGCCCCCCCTCTTCCCCTGCACCCTCTATGGCCCCACGTGTGACACCTTTGACAGGCTCTTCTTGGAGGATGTGCGGCTGCCTGAGCTGGACGTAGGTGATTGGCTGTTCTTCCCCTCCATGGGTGCCTACACGTCTTCCCTGAGCTCCAGCTTCAATGGCTTCCTGCCCACCACCATCTTCTATGCCATTGGCCCCCAGCTCAAGTGCCTAGGGGTTGGGGTTGAAGAGGAAGCAGGGAACCTCACATTCACTGGAGCCTGGGGTGGAAACTGGTCCCAAGGACTCTCCCTTCCCATTGACTCACTGAAGTCAAAGTGTCCATCTGACCTTTAGACTCTGATCTGCCTCTGGGCCCCCTCCCAGGGAGGTGGAGATTTGCAAAGCCGAAGCCTCTATTCAAGCAGAATTGGTGGCAGGAGACCCCTGGGCCCTCTACCCAGTGGCTGGCCTCAGTCTTGCTTCAGGTGTCCACTGCCCCAGCTCTGCCTCCAGGCCCCAGCTCTGCTGCTGTGTGCAGCCTCAGGGCTGTAGACAAAGGGCCTTGACACCCACCCTGCATCCCATGCCCTTTCCCCAGGAGCCTTCTGGAGGCAGAGCTTTAACCCAGAGCCGGCCAGGCTGGAGGGCTTTCAGACACTCTGGTAGGTAGACCCCTGGGAACTGTTGGGAGTTGGGATGTCAGGGAGGAGGCAGAGGTTTGGGTAACTCTGAAATCCTATGTGGAACTTCCAAAAACATCTTGCTGTCATTTTGGGTCAGTTCTTTCCTTTTCTCTCTTCTGCCTGCCTGCCTTCCTTCCTTCCTTCCCTCCTTCCTTCCCTCCTTCCTTCCCTCCTTCCTTCCCTCCTTCCCTCCTTCCTTCCCTCCTTCCTTCCTTCCTTCCCTCCTTCCTTCCCTCCTTTCTTTTCTTCCTTTTCTCTTTCTCTTTCTCTTTATTTTTCAGACAAAGTCTCACTCTGTCACCCAGGCTGGAGTGCAGTGGCACAATCTCGGCTCACTGCAGCCTCAACCTCCCAGGGTTCAGGTGCCTCCTGAGTAGCTGGGACTATAGGTATGCACCACCACACCCAGCTAATTTTTGTATTTTTGGTAGAGATGAAGTTTCACCACTTTGCCCAGGCTTGTCTCAAACTTCTGGGCTCAAGTGATCCGCCTGCCTCAGTCTCCCAAAGTGCTGGGATTACAGGCATGAGCCACCGCATGCCTGTGTCTTTGGTCAGATCTTACACTGAGTTTTCTCAGCAGTGGCTTGCCCTGCCCACCCTTCTTATTTTCTTTCCCATCCTCTTTTCCCACCCTCTTGAGCAGTGGTTGAAGGGGACACATTAGAAGCTACTTCCTTGCAGAGTGACAACAAAAAAATGGACTATTGATCTTTTATGTCAAATAATACAGCCTACATACCTGCTCAATTCACACCTAACTGGTATCAGTTTACATCCTTAAATTCATCCCACCACTCCTCCCACTTCCTACTCATGCCCTTGCCTTGTCCCAGAAAGGGTTTCTATAAAATGCATCAACATATCATAGTGGTTAAGAGCATGTCATTGGAATAAGTGAAAACTGGGCTCAAATTTAGGCACCACTGCTACTAGCTGTGAACTTGGGCAGGTTAACTAACTTAGTTGAACTCTAGTTTTCCTTGTAAAATGGTGGTAAGAATAACAACTTCCCTACAGTGTTGTTGGGATTAAGAGAGGGATGAACGTGTCATTTAGGGTCAGTTTCCCCCCACCTGAGATGGAGTTTCACTCTTGTTGCCCCACTTGGAGTGCAATGGCGCCATCTCAGCTCACTGCAACCTCCACCTCCTGGGTTCAGGCAATCCTCCTGCCTCAGCCTCCTGAGTAGCTGGGATTACAGGCGTGCACAACCACGCCTGGCTAATTTTTGCATTTTTAGTAGAGACAGGGTTTCACCATCTTGGTCAGGCTGGTCTTGAACTCCTGACCTCAGGTGATCCACCCACCTTGGCTTCCCAAAGTGCCGGGATTACAGGCTTGACCCACTGTGCACAGCCTAGAGTCAGCTTTTCCTTCAGCCACCTTGTTCTTGCTGGCTCTCCTCCTGGAGTTCAGATGTCGAAGAGACCCCACCCTGAGTCCTGGGCCTTTTCATAGAGTGTTTGTAGGGTGTCCCATTCAGGCCAAGCCAAGATGTGTACCCGATGCTATGGGGACAGGTGAGGCAGGTGCAGATCCAGTTCTCGAGAAGTCCTGAGGCCCGTGGAAAGCTAAAGGCAGGTGCAGCTGGCTGCAGCACAGGGAGGAACATGGGACATACTTTGAGGACAGTTCAGGGAAAGCCATCCATTTGGAAGAGTGGGTGGCTTCCTGGAGGGAGAGTCAGGGGACCTGGAGGGAGAGCAGAATCAGTAGGTAAAAGCGGGCAGGAAGCGTGGCTCAGCTGTGGGAACAACTTGGCTCAGGCATGGGAATGAGCCTCTGCTCAGAGAACAGTGAGTGGCCAGGATTGGAGATGAGAAACAGAGATTACAGAGCCTAGGGACACAGGTGACTAGTTTGCCTGGATTTGTCTGGAATATTTCTGGTGCTAGTGCTGTAAGGCCTGAGTCCTAGGAAACTCCTGAGTCTCAGGCAAACCAGATGTTTGGGGAGGGAGGGGAGGAGGAGAGGCAGGGCCCATCACATCCCAAGGCCACATTCCTGCAGCAAGTGAGTTCAGCTACTGATTTCTCAGCTTCTAACTCAGGGAAGGTGCCTCCCCTCCCTTCAGCAGGACGTCTCCCACCCTCTCTGCTACCACTCAACTCAGCCAGGTCTTCAGTGTTCCCAGAGTCCCTGGAGCTGAAGAGGAATTTCCTCTGACACCTGGGAAGCAAAGGGCAGATTGGGGTAACAGAGGCCACTCAGAGAAGCTAGAGAAGCTCAACAGCTCATCCAATCAGGTGTATCTTATTAGGGCATCCCAGAATATCAAATTCCCTGCCTGCAAAATGGTCTTGGTTATACCCAAATGCTCAGGAAATAAGAAGCACAGATTATGGGTGGGATACTTAGGAGCATGAGCAGGCTTTGGGAAATGTGAACTATATTCAGATGGAAGACATTCAAGTTAGTTTTCTTTGCCCCTTGAGAGTGGGAGACGGTAAGTGGGTCTGGGTATGTAAATCGCAGGTCTCCAGGTCTAACCAACCAGTGACAGACCATGAACAAGATGATGTTTGCGGTTTATGATCAATAAGAAGAAGCCTCCATCACTTGAATCATGGGGCAAACAAACAACTAGAAAACACTGGGAATCTGGAGTGGTGTCACACGTCTGTTGTCATCTCCCACCTCTGCCCGTCCTCGGCTGCTGGACCACTGCAGCTCCAGGTGCCACAAAGGCCTCCCTCAGCCCCCATCTCCTAACTGTGTCCTCCAGGCCCCTCCAGGTGTTCCTAAGGCCACCACCTTGTGGGAAGATACACTTCCCTGATGCTGACACTGACACTGTCAGAATGGCTGGCTGCCTGGCCCCTTTGCTGCCTCTGCATGAACCACCAGTTCCCAGGCAGGAGCCCAGGGTCACCCCCTACCACCACTGCTCCTTTGCAGGAGCCCCTCCATGGCCACTGTAGGAAGCACTGCCGGGAGCTAAATGGCTGCTGCCTTCCTCCCATCTTCTTTACTGGCATGAGTACCTCCCATTAGCAGAATGTCATGGAAACTCAACTGACAAGGGAATCTAGGAAATGTAGTTTGTAGGCTTCCAGCCTGGTGGCACAGAGGAGGATATGGAAAGGCAAGCAAGAGTGAGTATGGGGCTCAATACAATAGACTATGTCTGGCAGAGGGAGATGGGAGAGAAAGAAGTAATTAGGATTCATAGTTTTTAAACTGGCCCAATTGTCCCATAGAACTGATGTTTTTGGTTTATTTTGAATAAACATAGAAACTGACCCTCCCAGTCTTGAAATGAGAACATTACATTTGTCTAATCTGAGTTCCTTTCTCAGGAAACCAACCATCCAGGCTCCCAGATAGTATCAAGGAGGTGAAACTCACCAGACCTCTCACCTGTTGATGACCTAACTGACCAG
Organism: Aotus nancymaae; assembly: GCF_030222135.1. NCBI lineage: Eukaryota > Metazoa > Chordata > Mammalia > Primates > Aotidae > Aotus > Aotus nancymaae. The sequence continues at coordinate 28,019,692 of NW_026988467.1, forward strand.
CTACTTCTGTTGATCAGCTTCTCTTCCTTACCCCTTTCTAATTCCTGTTTTTTAAACATGGTTACATTTCTTCCTTGCTATATAAACTTCTGATTTTATTGGATTTGAGACTGATCACGCAGCACCCAATTAAAGCCTTCCATGGCAATACTTGTCTCAGTGTTTGGCTTCTGTGCATCAAGCAGAAAGACCTAGACAGAACTCCTGGTGTTTTGGTAACAGTTTCTGTACAATGACAGAGAAGATAACCTGAAAACCTTCTCAACAACAAAACCTAGATTTGCCAGATAATATGTAACCAAATTCCCGTTAGATGCATTGCTGGACTCATAAGAAAGAGAAATAGGCTGGGTGTGGTGGCACGTACCTGTAATCCCAACACTTTGGGAGGCCAAGGTGAGCAGATCACCTGCGGCCAGGAGTTCAAGACTAGCCTGGCCAACATGGTGAAAGCCCATTTCTACTAAAAATATAAAAATTAGCCGGGCATGGTGGCACATGCCCATAATCCCAGCTACTTAGGAGGCTGAGGTAGGAGAATCACTTGAACCTGGAGGCAGAGCCAAGATTGTGCCACTGCACTCCAGCTTGGGTAAGAGAGTGAGACTCTGTCTCAAAAAAAAAAAAAAAAAAAAAAAGGAAAAGAAAAAGAAATACTTAAGAACCCAAGCCAAAGAGGAACAGTAAGTGTAGAGCTGACCTTTGGGCCGTCCTGGGGGTAACCAAAGGAGTTAGCTTTAAATAGCCATCTAGGGACAAGGTATGAGAGGCCTGGCAAGAGAGAAATAGGTGTTTGGATCTAACCCCACCAAATGCACACAAATCCTAAACCATTATAGAGTTACACCTGCCATAAAAGAATGGACTAGAAAAAACATCCACCCCTTTGCCCATGGGCATAGAAAGACAACAGTGAAGATTGTTTGTCTTGACTTGTACTCTGGATTGGAAAAGAAAGAAAATTCTGCCTTGAGAATTTACCACTATAGGCCAACCCTCCCAAGGGTTTAGAATTTGCACTTACACTTTCTTTGTAGTCTGAGAAACCTTGAAGCTGAGAAATTAGTCTCCAAAGTGGTCTGTGGCTGGTAATATCCCAGGGATGCCTGGTAGAAGCAAATGAGATCTGCTTTGCGTAGTCACACCCTGAATCCACAGATAAAGATGAACTCACAATCCCAAATTACGAAGTGCACAGAAACAATGCAATGCAAATGACAGCAGATACAGCAGGCTCAACCTTGAGCAAACCCTTACATAATAGAATGGATAAAAATCAGTAATTTAATTGCACTGAAGGAGAAGCACAGAGTATGGTAAAAAGGAATAACTGAAAAGCTGGCTTGGTCTGTGTGCTGGGGAGGTTACTGCTTCATTGCAGTGGAGAGGTGAGGGTTGCTTGGTCAGGGTTGTGTGTCACAGTGGCATGGCAAACAGAGCACTGGAAGAACATCTTGTACATTTTGTAGGTAGAGACCTGCAGCTTCAAGTACCCTGTGCTAGTTTTCAAAGGCTTCTGTAAAAATCTGCCACAAACTGGTGGCTTAAAAGTGACAGACTCCTGCCTGCAATCCCAGCACTTTGGGAGGCCGAGGTGGGAGAATTGCTTGAACCCAGGAGTTTGAGGCCAGCCTGGGGAACATAGCAAGACCTTATCTTATTTTTAAAAATAAAAAAAAAAATGACAGAAATTTATTCTCTCATAGTTTTGGAGGTTAGAAGTCTGAAGTCAAGGGGTTGGCAAGGTCATGCTCCCTCTGAAGCCTCCAGGGAAGAATGTTTCATTGCCCCTTCAATCTTCCAGTAGCCCCAGGCCCTTTCTGGCTTCCAGCAGCATAACTCCAGTCTCTGCCTCACAATGTTCTTCTCTGTGTCTCTGCGACCTCTCATCTTCTTATAAGGACACCAGTCTTTGGACTTAGAGCCTGTGCTAAATCCCGGATGATTTACTCTCAAGATCCTTTACTCATCACAACTGTAAATACTCTATTTCTGAATAAAGTCATGTTCTGAGGTTCCAGTGGACACAAACTTTGTGGGGGCACGATTTAACTCCAACCTTCACCCCCACCCCCCACTCCCACCCCAGGTCGCCCTTTGGCCCTTATGGCCTCCAAGTCTTATTACTGATATGGAAAAAGTTTTATTTATTTATTGTTTTTAAAATTTATATATTTATATATATTTTTTTTTCTTTTTTTTTGTAAGATGGGGTTTCACCATGATGGCCAGGCTGGTCTTTAACTCCTGACCTTACGTGATCCACCCACCTCGGCCTCCCAAAGTGCCAGGATTATAGGCGTGAGCCACTGTGCCCGGCTGGAAAAAGTTTTAGTGGTCCAGATAGAAAATCAAACTAGCTATAACATTTCTTTAAACCAAAGCTTAATCCAGAGCAAGGCCCTAATTCTATGAAGACTGAGAGAGGTGAGGAAGATACAGGAGAAAAGTTAGAAGCTAGCAGAGGTTAGTTCATAGGGTTTGTGCAAAAAGCTGTCTCCATAACATAAAAGTGCAAGGTGAAGCAGCAAGCGCTGATTTAGAAGTTGCAGCAAGTTATCCAGAAGCTCTAGCTAAGATCATTGATGAAGGTGGCTACACTAAACAATGGATTTTCCATGTAGACAAAACTGCCTTTTTTTGAGACCAAGTCCTGCCCTGTCGCCCAGGCAATGGTATGATCTCGACTCACTGCAACTCCGCCTCCTGGGTTCAAGTGATTCTCCTGCCTCAGCTTCCCAAGTAGCTGGAATTACAGGTGCATGCCACCATGCCTGGCTAATTTTTTGTTTAGTAGAGATGGGGTTTCACCACGTTGCCCAGGCTGGTCTTGAACCCCTGACCTCGTGATTTGCCTGCCTTGGCCTCCCAAAGTGCTGGGATTACATGCTTAGCCTGACAAAACTGCCTTCTATTGAAAGAAGACACCATCTAGGACTTTGATAGTTAGAGAGGAGAAGTCAATGCCGGGCTTCCAAGCATCAAAGGACAGGCTGACTCTCTTGTTAGGGGATAATGCAGCTGTGACTTGAAGCAGAAGCCAATGGTCACTGACCATTCTGAAAATTCTAGGACTCTTAAGAATTATACTAAATCTACTCTGCCTGTGCTCTATAAATGGAACCACAAAGCCTGAATGGCAGCACATCTATTTACAGCATGGTTTACTGAAGTTTTTTTTTTGAGACAAAGTCTCAGTGTCACCCAGGCTGGAGTACAATGGCATGGCATGGCCTTGGCTCACTGCAACCTCCATCTCCTGGGTTCAAGCAATTCTCCTGCCTCAACCTCCTGAGTATCTGGGATTGTAGGTGTGTGCCACCACACCCAGCTAATTTTTATATTTTTAGTAGAGACAGGGTTTCACCATCTTGGCTAGACTGGTCTTGAACTCCTGACCTCAGATGATCTGCCCACCTCAGCCTCCCAAAGTGCTGGGATTACAGGCGTGAACCACTGTGGCTGGCCCTGAATATTTTAAGCCCACCTTACTGAAATCTATTGAATAGAAAAAAAAAAAGTTGCCTTTTAAAATATTACTGTTGATTGACAATGCACCTGGTCACCCAAGAGCTCTGATGGAGATGTATAGGAGATGAATGTTGTTTTCACGCCTATGAACACAGCATCCATCTACAGCCCATGGATCAAGGAGTAATTTCAACTTACTTTTTTAAAAAATTGAATTAAATTACTTCACTAATTTATTTTATTTATTTATTTTTTTGAGATGGAGTCTTGCTCTGTTGCCTGGACTGGAGTGCAGTGGCACGATCTCGGCTCACTGCAACCTTCACCTCCCAGGTTCAACTGATTCTCTTGCCTCAGCCTCTGAGTAGCTGGGACTACAGGTGCCTGCCACCATGCCCAGCTAATTTTTGTATTTTTAGTAGAGATGGGGTTTCACCATGTTAGCCAGGCTGGTCTCGATCTCCTGACCTCATGATCCACCTGCCTTGGCCTCCCAAAGTGCTGGGATTACAGGCGTGAGCCACTGTACCTGGCCTCATTAATTTATTTTTAAGTCCAGGCTGTATCACTCTTCTGCCCTCTGCCTCCCAGCAGTGTAAGTTCTGAGTCAGACAGACCTGGGTTTAAACGCTGACTTTGCCTTTTGTGGTCAGATATGATTCTTGTCCAACTGAAAGGTCCTCACCTGCAGGCTGCCCTGCGTCAGAGTCTGGATCAGAGAAGTCTTCAGAAATTGGTTTCAGCCTTAGGACAGAATGATCTGGGATTTATCTTCTGCCTTTGCTGTGACTTACAGAGTTAATTTTATCTCGTTGTGTGTGGGGAGGTCATGCAGGAAGCAGGAGCCTTCTCTGTTCTTTCTAGAATGTAAACCAGGGAGTCCCCTTCCTCCTGATTTCTGGAGCAGTTCATAGCTCTCTCTGAACACCCATTTCGGAGGCATCCCCACACTGGGATGTGAGTTACAGGGAGATAGCAGGGAAGCCAGGCTCTGTCCTCAGCCTTTCATGGGTATTGGCTTATTCAGTCCTCATAATAACCCTAAGAAGTAGCACACGTTGGCTGGTTGCCACGGCTCACACCTGTAATCCCAGCATTTTGGAAGGCTGAGGTGGGCGGATCACAAGGTCAGGAGTTCGAGACCAGATTGACCAACATGGAGAAACCCCGTCTCTACTAAAAAATACAAAAAAAATTAGCTAGGCATGGTGGCACATGCCTGTAATCCCAGCTACTCGGGAGGCTGAGGCAGGAGAATCACTTGAACCCAGATGGCGGAGGTTGCGGTGAGCCGAGATCGCACCATTGCTTTCCAGTCTGGGCAACAAGAGTGAAACTCTGTCTCAAAAAAAAAAAAAAAAAAGTAGTGTGTGTTAGCCTCACCAACTGGCAGAGGAAAGTGGAAGCACAGAAAGGTCAAGTGCTTGCCCAGATCCGCAGCAGAACAGGCTCAAAGGTTGGCAGTCTGGCTGCAGAGTCCAGGAACTTCACTACCACACTCCACAGCTATTGTGAGACCATAGGCGAGCCATCTAAACTTTAATATCCTCATCCATAAAATGGGGGCAATAATACTCTGCCCCATTGCCCAGTAAATGTGTATATCCTTAACTTGGTGCATAGGCTTGGGTAGGCTTGACCCGGTCCCATTCATTTCTCCCCACCTGACCCTACCCCTGAGTCAGAGTATCTCATGTTGGCAAAGCTTGAAGTATGCAGGAGCACACCCCAAAAAGGCCAGGGCACAAGCCCTGCTTGGGGTGGAGCAGGGAGGGCCTGCTCTGCCCCACGGGGTGTTCTTAGGTGGAAGTAGGTATGGATGATCCCTCCGGGAGAACTCTCTCCCTCCAGCCTCCCTGCGGGGTCACCCAGGGAACTGAATCACAGCACAAATGAAATGGGAAAAATTCCCTTATCCCCATCGCAGGGCCTGCAATGGAGGTGTGGCTGGCTTCTTTGGTACCTCGCTGCTCAAACCTCCAGGGGAAGCATGCAGATGGGCAGGTTGTGGGGCTTCAACCCCACAGCTACATCCAGGGGTGAATGCTTACAGCACCTGAAGACCTAATGGGTGTGATAGAGCACTCTTTTAGTTTTGCAGTTGTGGGCAGCTGGTGTTAATCAGCTTGATTAGACCCTCTGCCATATCACAAGGACAGAGGGCTTTCTGTATCCCAGGGTTCTTGCCTTGGTGTATTGGAAGAATCAGATCACACAGGACTTAGAGAATGAGTGCAAGTTTTCCTTGAGTGGAAGTAGTTCTCAAGATGGAGTGGGAAAGTGGACTATCAAGTTGAAATCAGTCTACGCCGTTAACAGAGGTAAGGAAGAGTATGCGTGGAATACAGGACATCCATTAGGGCATCTCTTATTACCATGCCCTTTGATTAAGGTCAATGGGAAACTACAACAGCCCAATCCAGGCAAGACTACAAATGGTCCAGAACCCCCAGGAATGAAGGCTTGAGTCACTCCATCGAGAAAAAAAGACCACGACCTGCTGAGGTGCTGTCTGAAGGCAAAGGGAAGACGGAATGGGCAGAAGAAGGTAGTCATCAATACAGCTACGACCACGTGACCTGCTGCAGAAACAAGGAGCGTAACTGTCAGTAGTCTTTCCTTTTTTGTTAAAAAGATGTTTGTGCATGTATACATTTGGACTAAGAAAATACCTTCATTTTATTTCTTTTTCCTTTATCATGTGACTTCATTATCAGCATTTAAGTATTGTTAACTTTATGTAATAATATTTGGGTTGGGGATTGCTGGGTTTCCAGTTGTATGGAGGATAATTGTATTATTTGAGGCATAGTTATGACCATATTATTGTCTTAATTTGAAGATGACGTGTGATCTCAGGAGAGGTGTATGGGTTCAAGTTGACAAGGGGTGGAATTATGATGGTTAATACTGGGTGTCACCTTGATTGGATTAAAGATGCAAAGTACAGATCCTGGGTGTGTCTGTGAGGGTGTTGCCAAAGGAGATTAGCATTTGAGTCAGTGGGCTGGGAAAGGCAGACCCTCCCTCAATCTGGTGGGCACCATCTAATTAGCTGCCAGCGAATATAAAGCAGGAAAGAAAACGTGAAGAGGCAAGACTGGCCGAGCCTCCCAGCCCGCATCTTTCTCCCTTGCTGGATGCTTCCTGCCCTTGAACATCAGACTCCAAGTCCTTCAGTTTTGAGACTCGAACTGGCTCTGCTTGCTCCTCAAGCTTGCAGACAGCCTATTGTGGGACCTTGTGATCGTGTGAGTTAATACTTAATAAACTCCCCTTTGTATCTATCCTATTAGTTCTGTCCTTCTAGAGAACCCTAATACAAGTGGTTTCTTCATTTTCCTTCATATTTATGAAGTGTGCTTTCTTGCCATCCTTTCCAGATTCATCATCTTATGTTATTAGTTGACTTTAAAAAAATTATTATTATGATTATTTGAGATGGAGTCTCACTCTGTCACCCAGACTGAAGTGCACTGGCGTGATCTTGGCTTACTGCAACCTCCATCTCCCCAGTTCAAGCGATTCTCATGCCTTATCCTCCTGAGTAGCTGGGACTGCAGGTGTGGGCCACCACGCCCAGCTAAATTTTGTAGTTTTAATAGAGATGGGGTTTCACCACATTAGCCAAGCTGGTCTCAAACTCCTGATCTCAAGTGATCTGCCTGCCCTGGCCTCCCGAAGTGCTGGGATTACAGGGATGAGCCACTGTGCCCAGCCTCTAACTCTATTTTAACATAAATTAATATCTCTCCCTATATTTTTTCTCAGTGCTGTTGACTTCCTGAAGAAACGAGGTCAATTCTCATGTAGAGTTTTTACACTAGGGATACAGTCACTTGCTTCTTTATGCTTCATGGGGTACCTTGTATGTCTCCAGTGCAGCACATCTGGAGGCATATGATGTCTGGTGGTCTTGCTTTTAATGACGCCAAGATCTATCTTTAGGTTCAGGCAGTGGCAACCTTACCCTTCACTGAAAAGTTCTCCATCAATCTTTCACTGAGTGATTTTGCCATCCATTGAAAACCATTGCTTGAATCAGTTACTTTATTAGGGGCTTAAAAATGATGATTTTCTAATTCTATATTTTTTCTGCATTTAGTAGCTGAAATTCTTCTGTATAGAAGAGCTTTCCTTCATTCACTTTGGCTATTTAGTGAACAGAAAATGCAGTTAGGCATAAAACATGCTTAATTCTTTTCCTTTAATTAACAATTTTCAGAGAAATGAGTTGGTGCCCTAATTTCCCCAGTGGTGCCCAATAGCTTTTATTTTCTTTCTGTACCTTCTTTTCTTTTCCTGCTCTCTTTCACCTGCTGGCTAGAAGCAGGGTACTTCAATATCCTAGGAGATGGCAAGACCTCATTAAGGAGGTTACCTGGGTTCCTGAATGACTATATGGAGCCGATTCCTTCCTGTGACTTGAGGAAGAATGGGACTGTGATGGGAACATGAAAATAAGCTTTCATAGTCACAATCCACTGAGGGTGTGATGGTTTGTTACAGCATTGACCCGATCCAGACCAAACAGCTATTACATTTTCAATTTCTTTCTTTTTTTTTTTTTAGTTTTTTTGAGACAGAGTTTTGCTCTTGTTGCCCAGGCTGGAGTGCAATGGTGTGATCTCAGCTTATTGCAACCTCCACTTCCCAGGTTCAAGCTATTCTCCTGCCTCAGCCTCCCAAGTAACTGGAATTACAGGCACCCACCACCAAGCCTGACTAATTTTTTGTATTTTTAGTAGAGACAGGGTTTCACCATGTTGTCCAGGCTGGTCTTGAACTCCTGTGATCCACCTGTCTTGGACTCCTAAAGTGTTGGGATTACAGGCGTGAGCCACTGCACCCAGCCTACATTTTTAATTTCTATGAGCTCTTTCTTGTTCTCTGATTGTTTCTTTTCCATAGGATAGAGTTCTTGTTCTCTGCATCCAATCATCTCTTATTTTTCTGATGATATTTAACTTTTAATGGCACATTCTTCTATTCTGTGCATTTTTTTTCTGCTTCTCCTGACTTCCTTTTTTCTGTTTGTGGGTTTTGCTCTCAATTTCAACTAAAACTAGTTTAACATTTATTTGGAGGAGGAACAGCATTACATGGAGGGAGATTTAGAAAAAGGAAGGTTTCTTTTGACAGTCCTTGGCTTCTCTTTCCTGGCCTGAACAATTCATCTGTGGCCCACATTTGCTCACCCTAATTACTAGCAATGTGAAAGCCTAGTATTTACCCAGACGCAATATTCTAGGGAAGCAGTCGACTCCCAGCCATTGTGATTGAGGCATGCCTCTTAGAGAACGCATCAGTTCCGAGCAGCTTATCAAACAATCCTTCCAACAGTTTATTTTCTCAGGTTTTAGCACCTCTTATGAATGAGTGTCTGGGCAGCCAAAAAATAAATAATGAAGGGCATCATCCAGGCAAAGAGGGGAAGAGAAATGGACTTGGCTAGAGAGAGGGAAGAACGTGTGCAAAGAGGTGAGATGAGAAGGAGCCTGGGGACTATGACTTATCACACGCAGGGTGTCCCTGCGGAGGGGGGATAATGAGGAGGGTTTCTATGCAAGGCGAGGCAGAAAGAAAGGTCTGGGCCAGACCAAGCGGGGCCTCCTAAGCCCTGTTCTTGAAAAGTTCTCATGAAATACTGCGAGAAAGAGAACACATCCTATGAGGGAGCTGGGGAGAAATATATATTTCCCCCCAGCTCCCCCAGACCACGTCTCAAAATATATATATATATTATGAGATGGAGTCTTACTCTCCCAGGCTGGAGTAAAATGGAATGGTCTCAGCTCACAGCAACCTCCGCCTCCCAGGTTCAAGCAATTCTCCTGCGTCAGTCTCTGAGTAGCTGGGATTACAGGTGCATGCCAACACTCCCAGCTAATGTTTGTATTTTTGTAGAGACAGGGTTTCACCGTGTTGACTAGGTCGGTCTTGAACTCCTGACCTCAGGCGATCCACCCATCTCGGCTTCGCAAAGTGCTGGGATTACAGGCATGAGCCACCATGCCCAGCCCACTGAAATATTTTCAAAAGGGATTAACCATGATCACATCTGTTCTTAGATGAGGTCATTTGGACTGCAGTGTGAAATTGGATTGGAGGGTGGACCAAAGGAGAAGTTGCCGAAGTAGATGTTAAAGATGGTGAGAAGTGGACAGTGGGGACATCGAGGAGGAAAAGTCAACAAGACCCAAGACGTGTATGGAGAGAGAGTGTGGTAGGTGTGACATGTAACTGAAATGGATGATGGCAACTTTCACTGAGCAGAGAAAGGTCAGGTTGGTGGTAAGGATCATGAGTTGACTTTGGGGCACGTTGATATAGCCGCTTCCAATATCACCTGTTTTAACAAGCCCCAGTGTTCCTTCCTGCTCAGGTCCCCCAGCTAGAGTGTGTCTTCTGTCCCGCAGCATTGTATGAGAACTGCTGAAACATCACTCACCCCTCCCTGTGGAGATTCTGTTTGCTCATCTGCCTGTCCCACTGTGTGCCTTACACATAGTAGGTGCTCTTGGAATGTGTGTTAGATGGATTAATATGAGAAGTGCTTCTCTGCATGGTTTCACCATGAAAGTGTTGAAAGCAGCCAGCGCTCCTCCTTCCTGACCTGCAGGCTTCCAGTTGGCTGTGGGGCCTGGTGTGATGGAGGGGCCCAGCCTGAATCTGGACAGGGGAGGTGCCTGCAGATATTTTTGTGCCTGCAAATATTTTCATGCCTTAGGACAGATGGATGTCCAGTTTACTCTCTGCTTCTTCAGTGGCTTGTGGAGGTAATTTTATCTTGCTGTGTACCGTTAGGTCGTGGAGGAGACAGGCACCTTCTCTCTTCTTTCTGGAAGGTAACCAGAGGTCTTTCCCCTTTCCTAGCGGGGCAGCTGCTCAGCCGCAGGCTCCCGATGTCTACTTCAGAATTCAAGAATACTTTCCTGAGCTGGGAAACAGACCCAAGGAAATATCAGCCAGAGGCTTCATTTTATCACCTGTGGAAATGAAAGATGTTAGAGCACCTAGGAGGGCCTTAACGTGCAAGACACTGTCTTACGGCTGCCTGCACAACAGAGGGTCATCTGCTTTCATTGGATTCTCAAGGGAGACTCAACAGACTATGCCTGAACCCCAGGTTTGGGGCATCTCTCTAGCCCTCCCAGCTCTGACATCATCATCACCATTAGCGGCTGAAATGTGTGCTGTGGTTGGGATGTGCCAACAACCCTCCCAAGAGTTCCATATCTACCTGACCTCATCTGACCTTCGCAGCAACCCAGTGACTGAGCTACTATTTGGCCCACATTTTACAAACCCAAGTCAGTGTGCTTTACCCCAGTGACCCAAGAACCCAGGTGCTAAGGTCAGGCCTGCATCCAAATCAGGGTGGGATCAGTGGTGTGCCCTGAACAAGTCACTATCCTCTCTCTCTCTTTTTTTTTTTTTTTTTGGAGACAGAGTTTTCACTCTGTTGGCCAGGCTGAAGTGTAATGGTGCAATCTCAGCGTATAGCAACCTTCCTCTCCCAGGTTCAAGCAATTCTCCTGCCTCAGCCTCCCTACTAGCTGGGACTATAGGTGCCTGCCACCATGCCTGGCTAATTTTTGTGTTTTAGTAGAGACAGGGTTTCACTATGTTGCCCAGGCTGGTGTTGAACTCCTGAGCTCAGGTCATCCACCTGCCTCTGCCTCCCAAAGCACTAGGATTACAGGCATGAGTCACCATGCCCAGACCACTACCCTCTTTTAATTTCAATTTTCTCATCCACAAAATGAGGGCAATAATATCCTTTCTTCCCCACTGGCCATGTTCATGAATGTACTTATTTGCTCATTTTGAAATATGCAGCAATGTGTGCCAGAAAGGCCAGGGCATGTGTCCTGCGTGCGGTGGAGCAGGGAGGGCCCGCTCTGCCCCACTGGGGTGTCCTCAGGTGAACGTGGGTGTGGGCTGACTTTCTCTGCGCTCCCTGTGGAGTCACAACAGGGAACTGGGTTGAGTTACAGCACAAGGGCACTCACAGGCTCCACCCCGAGGAGGTCCCTGTTCTGCTGTCGGTCAAAGAAGCCCTGAGCCGTGACTGTGGACTGACACCTGCTGCCTTTGTGACCCTAAATGGGTTACATAACCTCCCACAGGAGACGGAGGAGGCACTGGGGCTTGTGGCCTGAGATAACCTCGGTAGTGGGAGCCCTGTCTGTGGATTGCCAAGGGGCTGTCGTGGGGCAGGGGACTGGTGAGGAGAACACGGCTCTGCAAGGCTCTTATGATTTGTTTTAACCTTTAACTTTTCAAAAATTTCAAATGTAAAGGATGCATGGTACAGTTGAGGTTTACCAAAAACGGACTCACAAGTGCGCCTTCTCAGCTCCCGGCTCCAGCTCCTGGACTCCCGACTTTTAAGGCCAATACTTTGAATTCTGTCAGGCATTTTCTCCTGGCATTTATCTCAATGACAAGCTTGTGATGTGATTTCACAACCTTTGCTCCAAACGTCATGTATTGACTTTCTATATGACGGATGGTCCTTGCTTCTGTTATATCTCCCTTCCTTTTTCAGTTCTCTCAATATATATTTTAAAAGTTCAGGTTGGGCACGGTGGCTCACGCCTGTAATCCCAGCACTTTGAGAGGCTGAGGTGGGCGGATCATCTGAGGTCAGGAGTTCAAGACCAGCCTGGCCTACATGGTGAAACCCCGTCCATATAAAAATACAAAAATTAGCTGGGCTAGTTGGCATGCACCTGTAATCCCAGCTACTCAGGAGGCTGAGGCAGGAGAATCGCTTGAATCAGGAGGCAGAGGTTGCAGTGAGCCAATATCACGCCACTGCACTCCAGCCTGAGTGACAGAGCCAGATTCCATCTCAAAAATAAAAATAAAAAATAAAAAATAAAATAAAAATAATTAAAATTAAAAATTTTTTGTTTTTAGAGACTGGGCCTTACTATGTTGGCCAGGCTGGTCTCAAACTTCTGGACTCAAGTGCTCCTCCCACCTAGGCCTCCTACAGTGTTGGGATTACAGGCGTGAGCCACCATTCCCGGCCCAGAGATATATATATGTGTATATATATATGTGTATATGTGTGTGTATGTGTGTATATATACGTGTATATATGTAAATGTATGTATATGTATATATGTGTGTGCATATATATGTACATATTATATATATATATATATTTTTTTTTTTTTGAGATGGAGTCTTGCTCTGTCACCCAGGCTGGAGTACAGTAGTGCCATCTCAGCTCACTGCAACCTCAGACTCCCTGGTTCAAGCAATTTTCTTGCCCCAGCCTCCCGAGTAGCTGGGACTGCAGGATACAGGCATACGCCACCATGCCTGGCTAATTTTTGTATTTTTGGTTGAGACAGGGTTTTGCCATGTTGCCAAGGCTGGTCTTGAACTCCTCACCTCAAGTGATCCACCCACCTCAGCCTCCCAAAGTGCTGGGATTACAGGTGTGAACCATCGTGCCCAGCCTGGGTGTCCCCAATTTAATTCAATTCTGACACTATCTACCTAGATATAGTGGTGGATCCCACAGGATGAGGGCTCAGTTCCACAAGACTGCCCCACTCCCCACTTCAGATGCCAATCACAAGCCCCTGGTTGTGTTACCCACACTTCTGCCCGACTAGTTATAAATTGGATTTCCCATGATCCTCTTCCTGGGTTAGATTAATTTGAACTCAGGGAAGCACTTATGCTTGCCAGTTCATTATAAAGAATATTACAAGCTAGGCATGGTGGCTCATGCCTGTAATTCCAGCACTTTGGAAGGCTGAGTCAGGTGGAGTCACCTGAGGTGGAGTTCAAGACCAGCCTGGCCAACATGGTGAAACCTTGCCTCTACTAAAAATACAAAAATTAGCCAACCATGGTGGCAGACACCTGTAATCCCAGCTACTCAGAAGGCTGGGGCAGGAGAATCACTTAAACCCGGGAGGCAGAGTTTGCAGTGAACTGAGATTGCACCTCTGCACTTCACCTGGACGAGAGTGAAACATTGTCTAAAATAAATATATAAATAAAACCAGGGATATCGCAAATGATACAGATGAAGAGATGGATAGGGCAAAGTATGTGGGAAGGGCTCCGAGCTTCCATGCCCTCTCTGGGTGCACCAGGCTCCAGGAATCTCCATGTGTGTGGCTACTTGGAAGCTTTCCGAACTCTGTCCTTTTGGGTTTTTATGGAAGCTTTGTTAGATAGACATGATTGATGATCAACTTAAGCTTCAGGCCCTCTCCCCTCCCCAGAGGTTGGAGGTGGAGTTGAAAGTTGCATTGCTCTAGTCCTGCCTTTCTGGTGACCTGCTCCCATCCTGAGCTACCTAGGGGCTTCCAGCCCTCAACCATTAGCACGTAAGAAGTTACCACTTTGGAGGTTCCAAGGATTTTGGAAGTTGTATGCCAGGAAATGGATCTAAGACCAAAGATATATGTTGCAATATCACAGGCACAAATAGACAGTTTTCAAAAGAAGGCATACAGATGGCTGTCTGGTGTATGAAAAAATGTTCAATATCGCTGATCATCAGGGAAATGCAAATTACCACCACAATGAAATATTACCTCACACCTATTAGAATGGCTATTATTTAAAAGACAAGGCTGTGGCCAAGTGCGGCGGCTCACACCTATAACCTCAGCACATTGGGAGGAGTTCAAGACCAGCCTGGCCAACATGATGAGATTCCCCGTCTCTACTAAGAATACAAAAATTAGTGGTGGTGCATGCCTGTAGTCCCAGTTACTTGGGAGGCTGAGGCAGGAGAATAGCTTGAACCCTGGAGGCGGAGGTTGTAGTGAGCTGGGATCAGGTCACTGCACTCCAGTCTGGGTGACAGAGCAAGACTCTGTCTCAAAAAAAAAAAAAAAAAAAAAGACAAGGCCAGGTGTGGTGGCTCATACATTTAATCCTAGCACTTTGGGAGGCCAAGGCAAGAGGATCACTTGAAGCAGGGCATACCAGACCAGCATGGCAAAAAAGCGAGCCCTCATCTCTACAAAAAATAAAAATAATTAGTTGGGTGTGGTGGTGCAGGCCTGTAGTCTCGGCTACTTGGAAGGCTGAGGGACGATTGCTTGAACTGAGGTTTGAAGCTACAGTGAGCTCTGATCACAACACTGCACTCCAGCCTGGGCGACGGAACAAAACCTTGCCTCAAAAACAAATAAATAAGCAAAAAACAAAAGACAGGTGTTGGTGAGGATGTGGAGAAATGGGAACACTGGTACACGGTTGGTGGGAATGTAAATTAGTACAGCCGTTTGGAAGTACCTCAAAAAACTAAAAACAGAGCTACCATATGGTTCAGCAAGCTTAATTCTGGGTGTATATCCAAGGGAAATGCAGTCAGCATTCTGAAGGATACTGGCACTCCCACGTTCATCGCGGCATGATTCACAATAGCCAAAATATGGAATCAACCTAAATGTCCCTAAATGAATAAACAAAGTGTGGTATACCATATCGAATGTAATATTAATTTAGCCTTAAAAAAGAGAGGGATGTCCTGTCATTTACAACATGGATGAACCTGGAGAACATTGCGCTAAGTAAAGTAAGCCAGGCACAGGAGGGCATGCTGACCCAACTGCCAAAATCACAGACACTATCATACTTAAAGAAATCAAAGTTAATTTTATTCTGAGCCAAGTAGGAGGACTATAGCATAGGATCACAGACTCAGCACAAACCGAGAATGGTCCCAGAGAGTTACATGAGGCACAGTCAGTATACATTTTGCCATATAGAAAATGGGAGAAGGGGCCGGGGGCAGTGGCTCACGCCTATAATCCCCGCACTTTAGGAGGCCAGGGTGGGTGGATCACCTGAGGCCAGGGGTTTGAGACCAGCCTGGCCAAGATGGTGAAATCCCGTCTCTACTAAAAATACAAAAATTAGTTGGGCATGGTGACATGCGCCCGTAGTCCTGGCTACTCAGGAGGCTGAGGCAGGAGAATGGCTTGAACCCAAGAGGCCGAGGTTGCAGTGAGCTGAGATCGAGACACTGCACTCCAGCCTGGGTGACAGAGTGAGACCCTGTCTCAAAACAAACAAAAATAAAAAAGAAAGAAAATGGGAGAAGGGGGTTGTTCCATGAAAGGGCCTTATATGCAAAACGACCCCCAGATGCCAAAGTTGCTGGAAACCAGAAAAGGAGGCAGACAAATTCAGTTTGTTGGTTTAGTGTGTTTTAGTGGGGGAAGAACTTACAGATAGAAATGTGGTCTCGGGATTTTAGCTGCAAGACAGTAGATAGATCTCCGCACTGTTCCTCCTCTGACCCAGGGCTTACGTACCGTAGGGAAAGGGCGTGTGTGTCCAGCAAGACAGTGAAAGGCAGCCTCCAGAACAGGCAAGAATGTTATATGCGCCACAGCCTATGATTTGTGTGATGACATCGAGATTGCCATGTTCTTACACTAGGAATAGGAAATTAAGTAAGAATCAGAAGGCATTTGCAGGACTGGGGCTCATCAGAACACAACATGGCACGTTCACATCCAAGATGGAGTCACTTCCTGTCTCCGCAGGGGCGGTGGAGGAAAGGTGACATTTACGATTCTGATTGGTGCTTGCTGACATTATGCATAAAGAAATGTGCAGTTAACATCTGCAGGGTAAAAAGTTACTGCGTATGTAGGGGTCATAGGGTCTGGAGAGGGATGATGGATTCTATCCTGCCTTTGTGCTTCATCTGATAGCCAAGGTTACAATGACTAATGCCAGAGAAATATTTGACAGACTCCACCCTAGCAGGCGAGACTTCGGCTTTAGTTCATAGGCCTTATAGCAGGACCCATTTGTCCAATCTGCAGCCATCTTGGGCTGTGGGCTGTGTTTTAAAGCTTTTTCTTTCAGATTTTTTTTTAATCTGACAATTTTTCCCTTTTGGTCAAAATTCTCCAACGAAGGACTTTGAAAACCAAATAATGTATCTGAAGGATTTGAAGAGGACAGGTCCCCTTTGCTTGGAATTACAGGGCATATGGGGATCTAATTGGGATTTTGAAATGCCTTTCTTCTATTTTTCACTCCTATATGAAGTTCTGTCATTTGATTTGTCAGCGAGGATGTGAAAATCCTGTATTTCCTTTCAGAATGCCAGAGGCTCTCCTGTCATGCTAGTATCTCCTCATGTTATGGAGAAAAGGCGTGCTCATTGCAATGAGAATCATTTCCTTAGGAGCTGTTCCTCAGATGCGATGATGGTCAACCATATTGCTGAAGAGCCTTGAGGAGTTGGGAAGAAGAATATACAATTTGATGTGTTTTATAAACCTTGGGACTTTAGGATTGAAACAATTTAAAGTAAGGCTATGCGCAGTGGTTAACACCTGTAATCCCAGCACTTTGGGAAGCCAAGGCAGGTAGATCTCCTGAGGTCAGGAGTTCGAGACCAGCCTGGCCAACATAGTGAAACCCTGTCTCTACTAAAAATACAAAAATTAGCTGGGCATGGTGGCAGGTGTCTGTAATCCCAACTACTCAGGAGGCTGAGGCAGGAGAATTGCTTGAACCTGGGAGACAGAGTTGCAGTGAGCTGAAATAGCACCACTGCACTCCAGCCTGGGCAACACTGTCTCAAAAAACAAAAAAACAAAAAACAAAAAATTTAAATAGAAAGCACTTCCTCAGTTGATCAGAAACAGGGAAGAATACGTTGGACAAAACAGTCATCAGAAGACCACTCTGACATACATGCTACAGCTGTTAGTTCAGATCAAGAACGTAGAGGTCATGCTTCCATGATTTCAGAATTCCAAACCTAACAGGGACAGTACTATTCTCCCTGAATGTGTTTACAATCTAGAACTGAAATTGGATTCCAAGTATTATTATTTAATATGATCCATCAACTGCCCATTGGGAGAATGTACATATTGTTATAATAATCCCTATTTCTACTAGCTTACTATGTAATATGTCTGGTGACTATATATATGGGGTGCTGTGTTAGTCTGTTCTCTCTCACACTGCTAATAAAGACATACCCAAGACTGGGTAGTTTATAAAGAAAAAGAGGTTTAATGGACACACAGTTTCACATGGCTGGGGAGACCTCACAATCATGGCGGAAGGTGAAGGAAGTGCAAAGTGACATCTTACATGGTGGCAGGCAAGAGGGCTTGTGCAGAGGAACTCCCATTCTGATCTCATGAGACTTATTCACTATCACGAGAACAGTATTGGGGAAACCTGCCCTTGTGATTCAGTTACCTCCCACTGGCTCCCTCTTACAACCTGTGGGGATTATGGGAACTAAATTCAAGATGAGGTTTGGGTGAGGACACAGCCAAACCTTATCAGGTGCTAGAGCTGTAGAATGCAGCAAATTAGGCGACACACCCTGGTAGTAATTTTCCAGGAACAAGAGGGTTTGTTTTTTTCCATGAATGCATACCCTGTGCTTCTGTATCCAAACTGGTTGGCCATGTTTTAGAGGCTTTTGTTTCCATTTGGATTAGCATGGTCAATAAACCTTGTTGAGTTTGGACGCGTGCTCTTTCACACTGCTAGGTTTTGGTGTGGTCCCTCATTGGTCGAGCAGTTTGACTTACCCACTTAACAATAGTGTCACTATTTTCCATGCAGCTTCCTGATCCTCACTTTCCTTCTGAAAGAGTATTTCTTCTCATCTATTTTGATAGGTAAGTATCAACTTTTCTTGTGAATGTCTTCTTTCATAAAATACATTTTTAACTTGTCCTAATGTCACAAGTCGTTCCCCTATTGCATCTAAATTTCTTTTTACCTTAGTTGGCCAGTGCTGTTTTATCCATCAAACGTTGTTGCCATTGAACAATTGCACAGAAGTGCAATTTAGGTACAGGTTATGAACACAAATATGTTGGGTGTTCCAAGTTAGGGTGAGATAGGTGGTAGTTACCCCTAGATATAGTTTAGTTTGGATATATCATAGGGCTTTTCACATTCTCCCTGGTTGAAATTCCAAATTATCCTCCCGTGGTATTCTTATCCACCAACTGGATGAGAATACCCTGGAGAATATCATTTTCACACTGCTATAAAGAATATCTGAGACTGGGGGGCCGGGCGCGGTGGCTCACGCCTGTAATCCCAGCACTTTGGGAGGCCAAGGCGGGTGGATCATGAGGTCAAGAGATCGAGACCATCCTGGTCAACATGGTGAAACCCCGTCTCTACTAAAAATACAAAAAATTAGCTGGGCATGGTGGTGCGCGCCTATAGTCCCAGCTACTCGGGAGGCTGAGGCAGGAGAATTGCTTGAACTCAGGAGGCGGAGGTTGCGGTGAGCCGAGATCGCACCATTGCACTCCAGCCTGGGTAACAAGAGCGAAACTCTGTCTCAAAAAAAAAAGAATACCTGAGACTGGGTAATGTATAAAGAAAAGAGGTTTAATTGACTCATGGTTCTGCATGACTGGTGAGGCCTCAGGAAACTTACAATCATGATGGAAGGCGAAGGGGAAGAAAGGCACATCTTACATGGTGGCAGAAGAGAGAGAGAGAAAGAGTGAGGAAGTGCCACACTTGAAACCATTAGCTCTTTTGAGAACTCCCTCACTATCACGAGAACAGCATGGGGGAAACCACCCCCATGATCTAATCGCCTCCCATCAGGTCCCTCCCTCCGCGGGTGGGGATTACAATTCAAGATGAGACTTGGGTGGGGACACGGGCAAAACCATATCGGTAATTCCCATTGTCTGATTCCCAGTTTCATTAGAATGTTTCATAGACCTACAGCCACAAAAACAAAGCCCCTGACCTCTAGGGCTAGAGATGCTGTGGCAAGGCACACAAGCTGCGACTGTTTTCAGTTATCTCAAGGACTTCGGGTAGTAATTGATCATCTAGATTCACAGTCATACAGTGAGCTATTAGTGAAGTATTAAAAACTGTCCAACCAGGCATGGAATTGAGAAGAATTTTCTGTATGTATTTCTTTAAATTGGGCTCCTAATAGTATATTATGCATGAAAAGAAGGTGCCATAGGCTATAGGAACATCAAATTATTTCCAAGAAGTCAACATCAGGGTTCCAATATCCTCCTGATATTGAAAAAAATAAAAAGGTTTGTTCTACTTCCATATAAGTTAGACGAGTGATTTCCCAATAAGAGGAATGGGGATCAAAACAAAGGAGAAGATGTTACTAGCTACTCATCATCATGACGGAAAAATGCAAAAACAAAAGGTATATGCAGAAGAAATTCAACGTGAGTACAGACCTGGTCTGGTATCTTGGGAAATGCTGTCTACTCAGATGTCGTCTCCTTCCCATCCTCGGAGGAGATGGAAATCTTAGAGATCTTCAGTTCTCTGGTGGACTTAGAAGTCCATTTAGGTGGCTGGGTGCAGTGGCTCACACCTGTAATCCCAGCACTTTGGGAGGCCTAGGTGGGCAGGGCACGAGGTCAGGAGATGGCCTCAAGACCATCTTGGCCAACATGGTGAAACCTCGTCTCTACTAAAATACAAAAATTAGCCAGTTGTGGTGGCGCATGCCTGTAGTCTCAGCTACTCGGGAGGCTGAGGCAGGAGAATCACTTGAACTGGGGAAGCGGAGGTTGCAGTGAGCCGAGATCGCGCCACTACACTCCGGCCTGGTGACAGAGTGAGACACCGTCTCAAAAAAATTAAAAAAGTCAATTTAGGTGTTGGAGCTTTTCTTTTCTTTTCTTTTCTTTTTTTTCCTCATAAGTTTTAATAGTTGCAAAGGATATGTTTGTTTGTTTGTTTATACTTTAAGTTCCGGGGTACATGTGCAGAATGTGCAGGATTGTTACATAGGTATACACGTGCCATGGTGGTTGCTGCATCCATCAACCCATCATCTACATTAGGTATTTCTCCTAATGCTAGCTCTCCTCCCTCTCCTGCCCCGACAGGCCCCATTGTGTGATGTTCCCCTTCCTGTGTCCATGTGTTCTCACTGTTCAACTCCCACCTATGAGTGAGAACCTGCAATGTTTGGTTTTCTGTTCTTGTGTTTGTTTGCTGAGAATGATGGTTTCCAGCTTCATCCACGTCCCTGCAAAGACATCAACTCATCCTTTTTTATGGCTACATAGTATTCCATGGTGTATATGTGCCACATTTTCTTTATCCAGCAATCCCATTACTGAGTATATACCCAAAGGATTATAAATCACTCTACTATAAAGACATGCACATGTTTGTTTATTGCAGCACTGTTCACAATAGCAAAGACTTGGAACCAACCCAAATGCCCATCAATGATGGCTATTGGAGGTTTTCTTAAGTGAGAAATGTGAATCCAGGAGTCAACTCCTTCAAGTTTAGCTTCACGGTGATTAGTCAACAATACCTGATAAGCTCTTTCCAATGAGGTTGAAGCGAGCCTTTAGATATCTGTTTCCAATAAACAGAGTCACCTGGCTGGAGACTGTGGTATTTGAGATCTTCATCTCCTAGGAGCACACTGTTAAAGTAAGTCTTAATCAATTTTTTTTGGAAAAGATGTTTAGTTAAGTCTTGACAATAATGGGGTACATCTCCCTTTAGTATAGTTGGTTTATATAAACCAACATCCGATTTCATAGGTCACCCTGCAGTTATTTCATGAGATAACTGATGTTTTCTGAAAGGAGTTGCTCTTAGGTTGAGTGACACCAGCGGAAGGGCCTTGGGCCATATAATATAAAAAGCTTTCATTAATTTTGCCAGCTGGGTTATTATTATTTCGTTTCTTCATTCCACCAATTCAGAAGACTGTGGAGGATATGTAAGATGAAAATGTTGGAAAATGGGCCAGATTTTACTAACTGAGTGGACTATCTCTCCAGGAAAATAAGTTCCCCTATTGTGATGTAATTTGGAAGGAATTCCCCAAGAGGGAATGATCCACTGCAACAAATGTTTTTCTACTGCACGTGCCGTGGCTCTTCTGCAAGGAAATGCTTCACTCCGATGAGTGAACATACAAATTGTAACCAGCACATATTTATAACCCTGGGCTGGAGGTAGTTGGATAAAATTCACTTGCCATTTATTGAAAGGTCCAGCAGGCAAAGGGAAATGCCTTTGAAATCTGTGAAGACACTTTCCTGGATTACGTTTAGGACAAATTGGACATTTAGCATAAAGTCTATGAGCAATTGTGGGTGAGAATTTCCAATAATATTGTTTTCCTCAGGCATTCATTTTCTTAGATCCCCAGTGAGTGAGCTCATAGACATGTTGTGACATAGAAAGTTGAAATTCCAAAGGCAGAACTGGTCTGTCGTTGGGTCCATACCATAATTTTCTTACTTTTTTTTTTTAAAATGGGGTTTCACCATGTTGGTCAGGCTGGTCTTGAACTCTGACCTCAGGTGATCCTCCTGCCTTGGCCTCCAAAGTGCTGGGATTACAGGCTTGAGCCACCATGCCTGGCCACCATAATTTTCAAGTGAAGAAAAAGCACCTCCATTTTTGTTAGCCATATCTGCTTTTCCCTCTCTGAAGCCTCTTCTTGAGCCCCTTGGAGTTCCTTTTCAATGGAGCTCATTTCAAATATAGCCACCTGTCTAGTTTTATTTGATATCAGTGTTAATGCAGACTTTTTTTCTATTTTATTAGCAAAATGATTTCTTTTACTCTCCAGAGAGCAAAGTTGGAAATTTCCAGGACTATTATTAATGGGCTTATTAATAGCCCATTATTATTTTTGTCATTGTTAATTGGATGGCTTCTAAAAGATCAGAAACTTGACAGCCATGTTAATAACATGCCGGAGGAGGTGAAATAGCCTTGCTGTTTCCACAACATTCCAAAATCATGAGCTACCCCCAAAGCAGAATAGCTGTCAATGTAAACATTAGCCATTTGATTTTGGCCAATTGACAAGCTCTGGCTAGCACTATTAACTCAGCTCACTGTGCTAATTCTACTTTAGGCAAGGGATTGCTCTCTATAACGTCCACAAGAGACACAATAGCCCGGCCTGCTCAGCATTTTTCAAATTCACCCTCTAGATACAATCCATCTGTGAACCAGATAACATCGGCATTTTACAGCAGTGTCTCCTGTAAATCCTGTCTGGGCATCAAAAGCTGTTCTGTTAGTGAAGTACAGTCATGAGGCATCTCATCAGTTGTTTCAGGAAGTAATGTTGTGGGATTAAGAGTATTACAGTGAGGGAGGATAATATGTGGAGCAGAGAGTAAAAGTATTTTATAAGAAGCCAACCGGCCGGGCGCGGTGGCTCAAGCCTGTAATCCCAGCACTTTGGGAGGCCGAGGCGGGTGGATCACGAGGTCTAGAGATCGAGACCATCCTGGTCAACATGGTGAAACCCCGTCTCTACTAATACAAAAAAAAATTAGCTGGGCACGGTGGCGCGTGCCTGTAATCCCAGCTACTCAGGAGGCTGAGGCAGGAGAATTGCCTGAACCCAGGAGGCGGAGGTTGCGGTGAGCCGAGATCGCGCCATTGCACTCCAGCCTGGGTATCAAGAGCGAAACTCCGTCTCAAAAAAAAAAAAAAAAAAGAAGCCAACCTGTTAACAGAAAAGTGTTGCATACATTGTGAATTTAGAAGAGCTTCTACAGAATGAGGTACATAGACAGTCAAAGCAGCCTGCATTACACTTGCCTGAGTGGCTGTAAGGAGCTTGCAGCTGTGGAAATAGGTCTCAGACAAGGGGGAGGTACATGCACTATGGGGCGTCACTGCTGACTATGATGGCCAATAGGTCTATCTTGTCTCTTGTGTTTTTGGGTCAGAATATGTTTTTTATAAACACAAAGGAAAAATGACAGCTGATAATTTGGATGGCCCAAAGCAGGGGCTCTTGTAAAATTTTCCTTTATTTCTTGAATTGCTATCTGTCCTTCTGATGTCCACTGTATAGAATCAAGTTGGTCTTCTCTTAATAATGTATATAAAGGCTGTACCATGAGAGAAAATTTGGGAATCCACCTACAGCTGTAGCCAGTTAAGCTTAAGAATCCCAGAGCTGGCCAGGTGCAGTGACTCAGGCCTATAATCACAGCACTTTGGAAGGCCGAGGGGGTGCGGATCATGAGGTCAAAAGTTCAAGACCAGCCTGATCAACATGGTGAAACCCTGTCTCTACTAAAAATACAAAAATTAGCTGGGCATGGTGGTGCATGCCTGTAATCCCAGCTACTCAGGAGGCTGAGGCAGGAGAATCGCTTGAACCCGGGAGGCAGAGGTCGCTGTCACCCAAGATTGTGTCACTGCACTGCAGCCTGGACAAAAAAATTCCAGAGCTGCCTTTCAGTTTTTGGAGTGAGGTATGCAAGAATTTCAGTAACTCAATCCAGATTTATATATTGTCTCTCTTTAGAAATTAAATGTCCCAAATATTTTACTTCCATTAAGCAAAATTGGTTTTTTTCTGCACACACCTGTGTTCTCTGTTTGCTAATTGTCCCAGCAGGTAAAGGGAGTCTTTTTTTTCTTTTTAATTGTTATTTGGGCTCTGGGGTACATGTACATGTCCTGCATTTTTACATAGGTACATACATGCCATGGTGGTTTGCTGTCTCCATCCCCCCACCCCCGTCACCTACGTCAGGCATTTCTCCCGGTGTTATCTCTCCCCATCCTCCCCACCCCCCAACCGCTGTCCCTCCCCTCCCATCCCCTCCACCCCCACCATCTAGCCCTGTGAGTGTTGTTCCCTTCCCTGTGCCCAAGTGTTCTCATTGTTCATCACCCACCTATGAGTGAAAACATGCAGTGTGTGGTTTTCTGTTCTTGTGTCAGTTTGCCGAGAATGATGGTTTCTAGGTTCATCCATGTCTCTACAAAGGACATGAACTCATCGTTTTTTATGGCTGCATAGTAGTCCATGGTGTATATGTGCCACATTTTTTTTGTCTAGTCTATCATAGATGGGCATTTGGGTTGGTTCCAGGTCTTAGCTATTGTAAACAGTGCCACAATGAACATACGTGTGCATGTATCTTTATGACAGAATGATTTATAATCCTCTGGGAATATACCCAGTAATGGGATTGCTGGGTCAAATGGAATTTCTATTTCTAGATCCTTGAGGAATCACCACACTGTCTTCCATAATGGTTGAACTAATTTACACTCCCACCAACAGTATAAAAGTGTTTCTTTTTCTCCACATCCTCTCCAGCATCTGTTGTCTCCAGATTTTTTGATGATCGCCATTCTAACTGGTGTGAGATGATATCTCAATGTGGTTTTGATTTGCATTTCTCTAATGACCAGTGATGATGAGCATTTTTTCATACGTTTGTTGGCCACATATTTGTCTTCTTTTGAAAAGTGTCTGTTCATATCCTTTGCCCACTTTTGAATTGGTTTGTTTTTTTCTTGTAAATCTGCTTTAGTTCTTTGTAGATTCTGGATATTAGCCCTTTGTCTGATGGGTAGATTGCGAACATTTTTTCCCGTTCTGTTGGTTGTCAGTTCACTCTAATGATTGTTTCTTTTGCTGTGCAGAAGCTCTTAAGTTTAATTAGGTCCCATTAGTCTATTTTGGCTTTTGTTGCCAATGCTTTTGATGTTTCAGTCATTAAGTCCTTGCCTATGCCTATGTCCTGAATGGTTTTTCCTAGGTTTTCTTCTAGGGTTTTTATGGTGTTAGTTCTGATGTTTGAATCTTTAATCCATCTGGAGTTAATTTTTGTATAAGGTGTAAGGAAGGGGTCCAGTTCCAGCTTGCTGCATATGGCTAGCCAGTTTTCCCAACGCCATTTATTAAACAGGGAATCCTTTCCCCATTGCTTGTTTTTGTCTGGTTAATCAAAGATCAGATGGCTGTAGATGTGTGGTGTTGCTTCCGAGGCCTCTGTTCTGTTTCATTGGTCTATATCTCTGTATTGGTACTAGTACCATGCTGTTTTGATTACTGTAGCCTTGTAGTATACTTTGAAGTCAGGTAGTGTGATGCATCGGCTTTGTTCTTTTTGCTTAGGATTGTCTTGGCTATGTGGGCTCTCTTTTGGTTCCAAATGAAGTTTAAGGTGGTTTTTTTTTCCGGTTCTGTGAAGAAGGTCAATGGCAGCTTGATGGGGATAGCATTGAATCTATAAATTACTTTGGGCAGTATGGCCATTTCCACAATACTGATTCTTCCTAACCATGAGCATGGAATGTTTTTCCATCTGTTTGTGTCCTCTCTTATTTCCTTGATCAGTGGTTTGTAGTTCTCCCTGAAGAGATCTTTTACCTCCTTTGTTAGTTGTATTCCTAGGTATTTTATTCTTTTTGTAGCAAGGTAAATGGGAGTTTGCGCATGATTTGGCTCTCTGTCTGTTATTGGTGTATAGGAATGCTTATGATTTCTGCACATTGATTTTGTATCCTGAGACTTTGCTGAAGTTGCTTATCAGCTTAAGGAGGTTTTGTGCTGAGACAATATGGTCTTCTAAATATATGATCATGTCGTCTGCAAATAGAGACAATTTGACTTCTTCTTTTCCTAATTGAGTGCCCTTTATTCCTTTTTCTTGCCTAATTGCTCTTGCTAGAACTTCCAATACTATATGGAATAGGAGTGGTGAGAGAGGGCATCCTTGTCTAGTGCCAGTTTTTAAAGGGAGTACTTCTAATTTTTGCTCATTCAGTATGATATTGGCCATGGGTTTGTTGTAAGTAGCTTTTATTGTTTTGAGATACGTTCCATCAATACCTAGTTTATTGAGAGTTTTTAGCATAAAGATGTTGAATTCTATCAAAGGCCTTCTCTGCATCTATTGAGATAATCATGTGGTTTTTGTCTTTGGTTCTGTTTATGTGGTGAATTACATTTATAGATTTGCGTATATTGAACCAGCCTTGCATCTCCGGGCTGAAGCCTACTTGATCATGATGGATAAGCTTTTTGATGTGCTGTTGGATTCTGTTTGCCAGTATTTTATTGAAGATTTTTGCATCAATGTTCATCATGGATATTGGCCTGTAGTTTTCTTTTTTAGTTGTGTCTCTGCCAGATTTTGGTATCAGGATGATATTGTTATAGAAAGAGTTAGGGAGGATTCCCTCTTTTTGTACTGTTTGGAATAGTTTCAACAGGAATGGTACCAGCTAAGGGAGTCATTTTTACAATCATGCAGACTAAAGGAGCATAACAAGAGATTATCCATATACTGAAGTAGAGTGGAATTTCCTTAAAAATTTAGCTCATCCAGGCCAGCACTTAACGTTTGTGGAAAATAAGTTAGGCTTTCGGTGTCACCTTGAGGAGTAACAGTCTAGATGTACTGGTGTCCCAGGTAAAGGCAACCAAATATTGACTGTCAGGATCAACTTATATTTAAAAAAGCACTGCATAGCTGGGCGCGGTGGCTCACGTCTGTAATCCCAGCACTTTGGGAGGCCAAGGCGGGTGGATCACGAGGTCAGGAGTTTGAAACCAACCTGACCAACATGGTAAAACCCCGTCTCTACTACATATACAAAAATTAACTGGACATGGTGGCACGTGCCTGTAATCCCAGCTACTCAGAAGGCAGAAGAATTGCTTGAACCCCAGAGGCGGTGTTTGCAGTAAGCCACGATTGTGCCACTGTGCTCCATCCTGGGCAACAGAGCCAAACTCTGTCTCCAAAAAAAAAAAAGCACCGCATAAATCAATTGCAGTTAAATATTTACTGCTTACATGTATATTAGATAAACTAGTGTGAGGGTTTGGAACTACTGGGTGACAGGGAATGATAATATTTTTAATGGCTCTCAAATCTTGTATGAATCTCCATCCTCTCCCATTAGGTTTTGGTACTAGAAGGATGGAAGTATTATAAGGACAGGTGCAAGGAATAATCATTTTTTAATCAATGAAATTTTTGATTATTGGTTTTATTCCTATTATGGCTTCCTGTTTTAATGAATATTATTTAATACTGGAAAGTGGTTTATCTGGATCCACCTGTATCGGAGTGGCTGTTAAAATGTTCCCTATGCCAGTAGACAATTGGAGCCATAAACAGTCAGGGATTTGGGGTAATACAGCATCAAGTTCTTTTTTGTCTTACTACTTTATTGAATTTTGATGATCATTTGATCTGAACTTCCTGATTTATCATTTTCAGTCAACGCTCTTTCAGTCATTTTCAAAAAACATTTCTCCTCTTTTTGAGAAGAAAATATGAACATTATAAAGCTCCAGAAAATCACTTCCTATAAAGTGTACTGGTGCAAAAGGCACCAAAAGAAAAGAATGTCCAGCCAGGCACGGTGGCTCATGCCTGTAATCCCAGCACTTTGGGAGGTGGAGGCAGGCGGATCACGAGGTCAGGAGTTCGAGACCAGCCTAGCCAATATGGTGAAAACCTGTCTCTACTAAAAGTACAAAAATTATCCAGGTGTGGTGTTGTGTGCCTGTAGTCTCTGCTACTCAGGAGGCTGAGCCAGAAGAATCACTTGAACCTGGGAGGCAGAGGTTGCAGTGAGCCGAGATAGTGCCACTGCACTCCAGCCTGAGTGACAGAGTGAAACTCTGTCTCAAAAAAAAAAAAAAGAAAGGAAGAAAGAAAGAAAAGAAAGAATGTCCATCTAAATGTCCTAATTGGAAAGGCAGAAGTGTTTCTTTGGATACAGTCATTGGTTGACTAGATACCCCTGTCATTTGAACTATTTGATTACTCCAAGGAAGCAGCTTCTTTAACAAGGAAGGGTTGAGAACAGAAAGGGTAGATCCTGTGTCAACTAATGCCTTCATTTTTTTCCTCCATTTATATATAGCTCCACTTCCCCAAGAGCGTTGCTTAAAAGACAGGGGAAAGCCCTCTTCATCTCCTTAGAGTCCCTCATTCCTCTTCCCTTTTCTCTTTTTCTTTTCGTTTCTGTACCCATTTCAACTTTCTGCAATTTTTCTTTAGATGTCTTATTTTCTTGCAATAATAATAAACATCTTTAGATGTTTCTGGGACCCCCTTTTGAAAGGGAGACTTCTGTTTAGATCAGATAAATTGACCAGTAAGTTGCTGATGTTGTAAATTCATGATTTTAGTGGTTTTTAATCTTCCTTCTGCTCTATGACTCTGGCCAATTTATCAGCAAGATTCACTAGTTCTGAAGTGTGCACAGAATCCCAATTATTTGGTGCAATTGGACCACTTCGGCCAATTGCTCATCCAGTCCATGAAAGAAGATTGAATTTAATAAAGAATCATTCTGATGATTCCTTAGACTTTCTTTATTCATTCCCAAATATTGTTTAAAATCCATCTCCAATATTTCAAAGTAGTCCAGCACAGTCTAATTTGCTCTTTGTTTACGTTGCTGGACTTTAGACGAGTCAGTGGTCTTAGGAAATACCTGGGAAATTACTTGTGCTAAACCATTTGCTAGTTCCCAAGTTCTTTCTTGATCTTCCCCTTTTTCTTTATGAAAATTGCTTAATGAAGCTTTCCAGTCATCCTTTGATAGTGATTCCCTCACTTTTGTTTTTCCAGATACTAACACATGAACCAGCTGATACACATCCGAGTAGCCAGGTTCATGAGTCCTTACAATTAGGCGAAACCCCTCAGTAACACCTGTAGGATCCTGGTAGGATCTGGAAATTTCTTAGTAAGAGCTGTAAGTTCTGCCTTGGTCCAGGAGTATAAGCTACTAAAGGTTCTCCCCTTGGGTTAGGCTTTTTTTCTTGACTTTATAATGATTTTTTTAAAATGATACTTTAAGTTCTGGGGTACAGGTGCAGAACGTGCAGGCTTGTTACACAGGTATACATGTGCCATGGTGGTTTGCGGCACCCATCAACCCGTCATCGACATTAGGTATTTCTCCTAATGCTGTCCCTCCCCCTGCCCCTGACGGGCCCCAGTGTGTGATATTCCTCTCCCTGTGTCCATGAGTTCTCATTGTTCAACTCCCACCTATGAGTGAGAACATGTGGTGTTTGGTTTCTCTTCTTGTGTCAGTTTGCTGAGAATGATGTTTTCCAGCTTCATCCATGTCCCTGCAAAGGACATGAATTCACCCTTTTTTGTGGCTGCATAGTATTCTGTGGTGTATATGTGCCATATTTTCTTTATCCATTTTATCATTGGTGGGCATTTGGGTTGGTTCCAAGTCTTTGCTATTGTGAACAGTGCTGCAATAAACATACGTGTGCATGTGTCTTTATAGTAGGGTGATTTATAATCCTTTGGGCATATACCCAGTAATGGAATTGCTGAGTCAAATGGTATTTCTAGTTAGACTTTTTATTTAAAAAAAGATGCTGTCAAAACTTCTGTGTATGGTGGAGAAGGGAGTAAAGGAAGATCTGGGAAAGGCAGTTCTGAAAGCAAAGGGTATGAGGGTTCTGGGGTAGAGAAGAAGGAATGATGGGTGGAGGTGAGACGGTGGAGACTTTAGACGATGTTTCCAGTCAAGAAAGTTTCCAAGCTCTTGTGGTTCACCTCCTGGGAGGAAGCAATTTTATCATTTCTTCTTTTACATTTGATCTTAGCCAAAAGGCCAAGAAGCGATCATTTCCTCTTTTAAAAGCATCTAAATCCCATTTGAAATAAATAGCTCATTCTTTCTGTTCAATTTTTGAGCTGGCTCCTTCCAACTGTGCATATAAATAAACCAATTTCAGAATCTTGAATGAACCCCATCTCGGCCAAGTTAAGCTAATTTCATTTTTAGTGATGTTTGTCTAATGAGTCAAAAATTTACAAAATAAGGCACCATAACTTTTAGTCATGTAAATCCAGGTGGTGTCTTGGAAGGTGGTGACCCTCTGTCAATAGCCTCAACTTTAGCTGTCTTGTTTTCTTTGTTTCTTCCCATTTCTCCCTTGTCTGAACTAAACTAAGGGTGTATCCAGGGTCAAAAGCGTGCTGCAGGCTCGGATGCAGTGGTTCATGCCTGTAATCCCAGCACATCGTGAGGCTGAGTCAAGAGAATTGCTTGAGCCGAGAGAATTGCTTGAGCCTGGGAGTTCAAGGCCAGTCTGAAAGAAGACATACAAAAAGACCCATCTCTACAAAAAAGAAAAAAGAAATGAGCCAGGCATGATGGTGTGTGCCTACAGTTCCAGCTACTCAGGAGCCTGAGGTGGAAGGATCACTTGAGCCCAGGAGGTTGAGGCTGGAGTGAGCCATGATCCCACCACTGCACTCCAGCCTGAGTGACAGAGTGAGACCCTGTCTCAAAAATAAAAGGGTGCTGCATATGAGCTGCACTCCTCAGGCTGTTACCCCTCAGGTGGTCTGCTGTCTTGCATGTCTCTGGAGAAGGTCTCCTGCTGAAGCAGTGTGGTATTCCAAACACTAGGTGACTAACATTTACGAGAGGTTCCCAGAGGAACCATCGCAATTTGAGTGTTCTATTGATGGTGACGCCCTTTGGGACTGCTGTAAGTCATGAGGGATCTCCTCCAACACCTCCCCAAGGTTCTTAGTCGCCCAAGAATACTTGAGATTTGGGCTAGAGGGAGCAAATCCATCTCAATTGCCCTCATATAGAATGTAAAGGGTTGCTGCAGACAAAAAAGCTTTTAAAAAGAGAAACACTTAGCTGATCAAAGAAACCACAGCTCTAACCATGGCAATGCTTGGTCGACCTTTTCCTTTCTTCTTACCAGTTGAGAGTAACAAGCAATAACAACCATAGGAAGAATCTAGTAAACTCAGAATTTCCTTCTTCTGGCCGGGCGCAATGGCTCATGCCTGTAATCCCAACACTTTGGGAGGCCGAGGCAGGCGGATCATGAGGTCAGGAGTTCAAGAACAGCATGGCCAACATAGTGAAACCCCGTCTCCACTAAAAACACAAAAATTAGCCAGGCATGGTGGCGCATGCCTGTAGTTCCAGCTACTCCGGAAGCTGAGGTAGGAGAATCGCTTGAACCCGGGAGGTGGAGGTTGCAGTGAGCCGAGATTGTGCCACTGCACTCCAGCTTGGGCAAGAGAGTCAGACTTTATTTAAAAAAAAAAAAAAATTAGTTTTCCTTTTCATGGTCCTGGAAACAGCTCTGAATAAAGTGGATCTGGACCTCTACCGAAGAGAGGGAGCTCCAGATTCCAGGTAACTCACACCATGTACCCAGTGGCTCCTCTGGAGTTTGTTTGAATGCAATGAGTTTGCGCAGATACCAAACACCGAGTGCCAAGAACAGTTCTGGGTGTCTGTGGATCCTGCTGGAATTCTGCCATCTGTGCTATCTGTTGTCCCGAAAGGTAAAAAAAAAAAAAACCGGCACTATAAACTTAAATCAAAGTTAATTTTATTCTGAGACAAGTTTGAGGACTATAGCCCAGGAACACAGACGCAGTAAAACCGAGAATGCATCCTGCGGTGGGTTCCATGCGGCACAGGATTTCTATGTTTTGCTATACAGAAAATGGGAGAAGGGGCGGTGAAGCAAAGTTGGTGTTCTTGGAATCATGATTGGTGTTTGGTGACATTAAACATAAGATAAAGCAAAGGTGCACTTAACGTATATAGGGTAAAAAGTTAATCATTACATAGTTGTCTTAAGGTCTGGAGAAGGATATTTGATTCTATACTGCTTCTGCGCTTCAAGGTTACAACCAGTAATGCCAGGGAAGTATTGACAGATGCCAGCCTTGCAGGCGAGACTTCAGTTTTAGTTTACAGACCTAGTTTCTATTACTTACATATTCAACCTGCAACTGCCTTGGGCAGCTTTCAGAACTTTTTCTTTCAGATTTTTCTTTCTCTGACAGACAGATTTTGCATGATCATATAAGTAGAATCTAAACAAAGTTGAACTCATAGAAGCAAGAGTAGAATGGTGGGAGTAGGGGAAATGGGGAGATGTTGATCAAAGGGCACACTCTTTCAGCTATGCAGGATAAGCCATAAAGAGCTACTGTATAGCTCGGCAACTAGGGTTAACAACGCTGTATTGTACACTTGAAATTTGCTAAGAGAGTAGAGCTGAAACGTTCTTACCATGCACAACAAAAGCTAAGCATGTGAGGTGATGGATATGTTAACTAACTTGACAGTGGTAATCGTTTCACAATATATGTGTATGAGAACATCGTGTTGTGCACCTGGAATAATTGTTGGCTATTGGTGACTCATTCTAGCCATGCCTCAGGACACAGCCCTACAAGGCAGGCTCAGGGAAGTGGAGGCTCTGCCTGGTGAGGTGTCCTCAGGGCTAGTGCTGTGCTTGGGGAGATGCCTCTTGGATAAATCCTGCACTCATCCCCAAGCCAGGAGCCAACACATGGATATTAGTCAGAGCCCCAGGGAAGAACTGGGGCTGACTCTGGAGACCCATGTTCTGCTGTCTATCATGGGAGCTCTGGGTAGGGACGTGGGCTAGGCCACCAACTCACTGTGTTGCACGTAGGAAATCTCTCTGGGTCTTTGCTTCTGCATTGGGAAAACCAGGGGATTGGACGAGACAAAAATCAGAGTGGGAGGGTTTTTGACCCAGAAAAGGACATTCTCAAGAACATATTGGTATAATCCTCAGGTCACTGAAGGGGTTCTGTGGGGCCTGAAAGGAAAGGGACAGGACCCATAACTGGGGCAGTCAGAAAGATACCAAGTTCGCCCCTAAAGAAAGACTTTGCCATCGGTCAGAGCTGTCTAAGAGCAGAGCTGCTTGTCTCAGGAGATGGGGTGAGTTCCCTGTTCCAGGTGGTGTGCAAGTGAGCCATTGGGATGGCTGTCTGCTTGGGAAGTTGAAAAGGGGATTTCTACAGTGGGAAACGGAAGTTATATCAGGCATCCTTTCAGGTCTAAAATGCTTTGGTTCAAAAGTTCTGGCAATCTAAGTGTCTATGTATTTAAGAATTTACCTGGCAGGTACTTAGTTTCATACCTTCTATGGATGAGAATCCTGAGGTTTAGAGAAGAAAAGTAACTTTCTAGATTTCTGGATTTAATTCACGTTCAGACATGTGCTTCACTCAGGGCTGGGCTGAGCCACATAGATCCACTTTGTAGGTGAGTGATATGGTGGCGTCTCTTTAAATGAACACTCGCTTTGCCTTTTTCTTTGTTTTTTGTTTGTTTGTTTGTTTTGTATTTTAGTAGAGATGGGGTTTCACCGTGTTGCCCAGGCTGGTCTTGAACTCCTGAGATCAGGCAATCCACCCGCCTCAGCCTCCCAAAGTGCTGGGATTACAGGAGTGAGCCACCGCACCTGGCTGTTTTGCCCATTTTAAGTGCAAAATTTTTAACCACGGAGGTGAAAGATCTGTACACTGAAAACTTTAAAACATTGAGGAAAGAAATGAAAGAAGACACAAATAAATGGAAAGATATTCTGTGTTCATGGATTGGAAGAATTAATATTGGTAAAATGTCCATGCTACCCAAAGGGATGTAAAGATTCAGTGCAATCTCAACCAAAATCATAGTGACATTTTTCACAGAAATAGAAAAAAATTCTAAAATTCATATAGAACCACAAAAGATTCTGAATCGCCAAAACAATCTTGAGAAAGAACAAAGTTGGAGGCATTACACTTTCTGATTTCAAACTATATTACAAAGCTATGGTAGTAAATACTGGATGGTACTGGCATAAAAATAGATACATAGACCAACGTAACAGAATCTGAAGCAGAAGAAACCCATGCGTGTATGGTCAGCTAATATTTGACAAGTGTGGCAAGAATACACAAAGGGGAAAGCATGGTTTATTCAATAAATGCTGTTGAGAAAACTGGATATCCCCATGCAAAAGAATGAAAATGGACCCCTATCTTATGCCACTCACAAACATTGACTCAGAATGGATTAAGGACCTAAGTGTCAGGCTGCAACTGTGAAACGTGTAGAAGAAAACATAGGGAAAACTTTCCTTGACATTACTCTTGGCAACGATCTTTAGGATATGACACCAAAAGTACAAGTAACGAAAGTGAAAAGAAACGAGTGGGACTATACCAAACAAAAACCTTCTGCGTGGCCAGAGAAACAATGTAAGGAAATTAAAAGGTCACATGCGATGAGGGAACGTCTTCGTAAACCACGTATTTGATAAAGGGTTAGTATCCAAAATATATTAAAAACTTAATAGAAAAAGAAATCTGATTTTAAAGTTGGCAAATGTCCTCAATAGACATTTTTCCAAATACGACATACAGAGAGCCAATAGGTGATCAAGATATACCCTCACATCTGTTAGGATGACTATTACCAAAAAGACAAGAGATTACAAGTGTCAGTGAGGATGGAGAAGAGAGAACCCTTGTGTACCATTGATGGGAATGCAAATTGGTGCAGCCAGGATGGAAAGTAGTGTGGAAGTGGCTCAAAAAATTTAAAATAGGCCTACCGTATGATCCAGATATTCCAGGACTGTGTATGTCTTAAGGACATGAAATCAGTGTCTTGAAGAGATCTGTACATTCCCACGTTCATTGCAGCATTATTCACAATAGCCACACTACAGAAACAACCTAGTATCTATTGACAGATGAATGGATAAGGAAAATGTGGTATATCAGAAAGGAACACAGCTCTGCCAACACCTCGATTTTAGCCCCGTGTGACCCCATCAGTCTTCTCACTTGTAACCCCCAAAATAATAAATTTCTGTTGTGTTAAGCCACTAAATTTGTGGTAATTTGTTACAACGGAAAATAGAAAACTTATACACAAGACCTCTTCTAATCCTTGGATTTTAGGGAAATTGTGACAATAATAATAAAATGACACTATAATTCAGGACACTGCTAGTCTGTGAACTGTTTGGTACTCCTCAAGGAGATACATACAGGAATTGAGAGTTTCTTTTTATGTAATTCAATTCATGTCTGCTGAATCTACTAAAAAAAGTCTCAGGCTTGAACTTTTATTTATTTCTTCTATTTCATTCATCTGTACTTTCGTGAGTTTTTTTTTGTAGAGTATATGAAAAGATTTGATAGTCTCATGTATTTATTTCACATATATTGATTTCTATGTTTTGACCTATTTAAATTAACAAAGAAAAAGTCATTTACAAGGGTACATACTCTTCCTTGTTTGGTGAGAAGAAAATCTAAAGCTAAATCTACTTAGAAAAACAATGCTGCTAAAACTCTTAACTTCAGATTGCATTAAGCTGAGATTTTCTAATGAGAAGGTTCTTTAAAATTAGAAGAGTTCCTGAAAAGTTTGCAGCGGATGTGGGAAGTATATGAACTTTTGCTCCAGGAAATGTTATACAGATGAAAATTTTAATCTATTAGCAGTTAATACTGAAAGCATAAATGAGCTCTTAATCCTTCTCCATTCATCTTTTGAAATGTATTTTATTGCCAGGTGTGGTGGCTCACACCTGCAATCCCAGCACTCTGGAATGCCAAGGCAGGCAGATCACTTGATGGTGAAACCCCGTCTCTACTAAAAAGACAAAAAGTAGCTGGGTATGGTGGCACGTGCCTGTAATCCTAGCTACTTAGGAGGCTGAGGCAGGAGAATTGCTTGAACCTGGGAGGCAGAGGTTGCTGTGAGCCAAGATTTCACCACTGCACTCCAGCCTAGGTGACAGAGCAAGACTTCGTCAAAAAAAAGAAAAAAGAAAAAGAAAGGAAGGAAGGAAGAAGAAAGAAGAAAGAAAGAGAAAGAAAGGAAAGAAAAAAAAGAAAAGAAAGGTATTAATTTACTCTTGAAAAAAGTCTGAGTGCCAAGATTCAGGAAACATATTTCCTACAGAACAGGTGTTTTTAATCCCAAGGGATGATATTATAGGCTGATTTAGCTAGAGACAGCCTGGTGTAAGACTCTGATATAGAATATTCACACTGTAATTGTAGGTACCGTAATATGTTTGGAGTAGTGTAGGCTAGGTTTAAAACTGCATTTCTTCAGAAAAAAAGAAATAAAGATGAAAGAAAGAGAAAGAAAGGAAAGGAAGAAAGAGAAAAAAAGAAAAGAGCCCCTACAAAGTGTCATATGCAGGCACATCTACATAAAAACTGGGAAAGAAATTCATATTTGTGCCATTTTCCTTTGTGTATTTATTCAATTTAATTCAAGTACCTCCACGGAAATGCATGTCAGAGTGTGCTCAGAAGGGTATTATTGTGGGTAGCCAACTTCTTGCTTTTAACAATGGCTCTTCTAAAGGTCAGATAAAAAAAGAGGTGGTGGTCTACTTTTTTTCCCCATTAATAATCAGATATTTCATTAAAACCATTCAGACAGGCAGATAAAGTTGGGGTGAGGAGGGTGACAACTGGGTGTGGAGAATATTCAACTATCTTTTGTAATATGGTCCTCTCGACTAATTCTTCATTGACATCATTTTATCCACAGGGTTTGTCAAAAGGTATCCTCATAAGGCACATTTCCGATAGTTGAGTTCTAGGACCTTTGGGGGTATATTCGGCACTTGGTCATACTTTCGTTTGCCAGGGCATAGGACAATTTGGTTAAGAAGGCATTAGTGGCCGGGCGCGGTGGCTCACGCCTGTAATCCCAGCACTTTGGGAGGCCGAGGCGGGTGGATCATGAGATCAATAGATCGAGACCATCCTGGTCAACATGGTGAAACCCTGTCTCTACTAAAAATACAAAAAATTAGCTGGGCATGGTGGTGCGTGCCTGTAATCTCAGCTACTCAGGAGGCTGAGGCAGGAGAATTGCCTGAACCCAGGAGGCGGAGGTTGCGGTGATCCGAGATCGCGCCATTGCACTCCAGCCTGGGTAACAAGAGCGAAA
Organism: Aotus nancymaae; assembly: GCF_030222135.1. Taxonomy (NCBI): domain Eukaryota; kingdom Metazoa; phylum Chordata; class Mammalia; order Primates; family Aotidae; genus Aotus; species Aotus nancymaae. The sequence continues at coordinate 28,056,745 of NW_026988467.1, forward strand.
CTCCGTCTCAAAAAAAAAAAAAAAAAAAAGAAGGCATAAGTGGGCTGTGTAATGACTAACTTTGTACCCCTTTCTCAATTAGCAACATCAGAGATATCAGAGCAAATGGTAGATCTTTATTTTTTTGTTATTTTATTTTATTTTATTTTTGAGATGCAGACACCCCCTGTTGCTCAGGCTGGAGTGCAGTGACGTGATCTCGACTTGCTGCAACCTCTGCCTCCTGGGTTCAAGCGATTCTCCTGCCTCCGCCTCCGGAGTAGCTGGGATTACAGGCGTGTGCCACCACGCCTAGGTAATTTTTTGTATTTTTAGTAGAGGGTTTTGCCATGTTGACCAGGCTTGTCTTGAACTCCTGACCTCAAGTGATCTGCCCACCTCAGACTCCCAAAGTGCTGGGATTGCAGGTGTGAGCCACCACGCCTGGCTGCAAATGGTAGGTCTTTATAGTGATGCAGTTAGCAGTTTGTGAACTGCCTTTTGGAAGTCAGTGTAAGAATAAGTAGCGTTGATGGGATCAGTTCGAGTTGTTTCCTTAACTGTTTTAGTCAGCCAGCCACAGCAACACCCAGAAACACATGAATTCGGGATCTGTTTTAAGTATTCAGGTATGGGGGTGGCTCTACTCAAAGTTCGGCTTAGCTGTTTGGTGGCAAATTGCGGTGCTCCATTTACAGTGGCACGATCTCTAGAGGGCCGGCTGGGACCTGCAAGGGGGTTTGGAAAAGGTGGGAATCCACAAGAGGCCAGAAGGGGACATTCGGGAACTGGTTCTAGTTTGGGAACACAGTGGGAACAATGGGAAAATCTTAGCCCCATCTCGCAAAGTATATGGACTGGTGTGCTTAGATGCAAGAGTTTAGCGTGAGATAACCAAGAATTAGGATTTAAGGGTTTCCAAGTTGTAGAATATTTTAAAAGGCACTTAACCTGACAGGCGAGACTTTCAAGAGGTGTTAAGATGGGTACCATGGGGTCCTCTTCTTCAAAGGAATCCCACTGTTCCCCAGATTCTGATTTAGGTAGCGAATGTTTTCTTCTCTCTCATTTTCTGATTCTGACAAGGGGTCAGGAGAGAGATTTCTTGGACCCGTCAGAATAAAACAGAGTAAGGAACCAGGAAAAGGTAATAATATAAGCCAGCAGAACGCTGACCAACACTAGCAAATAGAAATATGAAATGAAAAATCCTGGGCCAGGTGCTGTGGCTCACGCCTGTAATCCCAACACTTTGGGACGCCGTGGTGGGTGGATACCCTGAGCTCAGGAGTTCGAGACCACCCTGGGCAACATGGTGAAACCCCGTCTCTACTAAAATATAAAAAATTAGCTGGGCATGGTGGCACGCACCTGTAGTCCCAGCTACTCAGGAGGCTGAGGCAAGAGAATCGCTTGAAGCTGGGAGGCAGAGGTTGCAGTGAGCCAAGATCGTGCCACTGCACTCCAGCTTGGGTAATAGAGTGAGACTGTGTCTCAAAAAAAAAAAAAAAAAGAACAACAATCCTTTCACCAAGATTGTCTTTTTTTTTTTTTTGAGACAGAGTCTTACTCTGTTGCCCAGACTGGAGTCAGTGATGATCTCAGCTCACTGCAACTTCCATCTCCCAAATTCAAGTGATTTTCCTGCCTCAGCCTCCCGAGTAGCTGGGGTTACAGGCATACACCACCATGCCCGGCTAATTTTATAATTTTAGTAGAGACAGGGTTTCACCATGTTGGCCATGGTTGTTCTCCAACTCGTGACCTCAAGTGATCTGCCCACCTTGGCCTCCCAAAGTGTGGGGATTACAGGCGTGAGCACCGCGCCCGGTCTAATTTTTCTTTCAGTCCATTAAAGTATGCTTATGGCCCACACCACTGTGCAGTTCTTCAAAATTATGTTCTATATTCTTCACTTACAAAGAAGACACCTCAGTTTCCAGAACCAGTTAAGGGTGTAAAAGTGTGAGTCACTTACCAGTGGCACAGATCAGAGTATCTCCTTCAAATCCTGGTGACCCAAGAAGAGAAGGCGTCCTCATCTAGGCAAGCTGATTTTCCTAGCTTGGTCCCAGTTGATAGTGATACTGTGAAGAGACACTTTCTGCGCCGTTTTGCTGGCAGTGATATTACATCTACTTGACAACGAAAAGAAGCTCAGTAGTTGCCAAGGTTGTCCCCTGGTACAGCAGCTTTTGGGCGGCGGGGGGACGATGGGATGAGTGGTCAAGAACATCTGGTGTATAAGGAGCCGATGTTTTCCACAGGTCATGCAAATGCCCCTGGGAACTGGTGAGTTGGCTGTTGGACTATTTGGGAAGGTAGATTTCACCTGGGAAAGAGAAGACTTTACAGGTGCTTGCTGGGATTAGTTTTAGGGGCCTGTCCTGGTGGTAGAGCTGCTAGATGCTAGGACTCTTGCTGGAACCTCAGAAGTTGTGATCATATGACCAATTTTTTTTTTTTTTTGAAATGGAACGGAGTCTCACTCTGTTGTCGGGCTGGTGTGCAGTGGCACAATCTCGGCTCACCTCAGCCTCTGCCTCTGCCTCCTGGGTTCAAGCAATTCTCCTGCCTCAGCCTCCCAAGTAACTGAAACTACAGGTGTGCACCACTACACCCGGTTAATTTTTGTATTTTTAGTAGAGACAGAGTTTCACCATGTTGGCCAGGCTGGTCTTGAACTCCTGACCTCAAGCAATCCACCCACCTCAGCCTCCCAAAGTGCTGGAATTACAGGTGTGAGCCACTGCGCCAGGCCTCATTATTTTTATGTCCACCACAAGAGCTGCCAATTATAAAGCATCAGTTGTGTGTGAAGTATGTATCTCATCGCATTTCTGCTCAGCAATCCTGTGAAGTGGTTTGGGGTCATCTGCATTTAGCAGCTGAAGATATTGAGGCTCAGAGAGTGCATGTGACTTGTCCAAGGCAGCACAGCTACTCAGCAGCACAGCTGGCCCAGGGCCATCCGACTCAAACTCTGACGAACTTGTGTTTTTACCACACGCCAAGCCGAGCTGAGCTCTCAGCCTCAGGGCTGACATGACTGACTCTATCCAGCGCTGATTCGGGATGACTTGGGTTGGGATGCAGGAGAGAGGCTCAGTGACAGCCACTGGGAGAGAGGGGAGGGGAAGGGAGGACCAATGCCAGGGAGGAGTTGGTGGGGCAAGACGGCGGGGGAGAAAACTCAATATTCAGAACGATCTGGGCATCTAAGTGGTAGCCAAAATGCTCTGAATGCTAACAGAAATCAGTGTAAAATCCCAAGTTGAGTTCAATGTTCTGAGGCCCGACTAAGAGTGGTTGTGAAGAAACTGACTTGGTAGTATGTCCTGTCCAAAGGATCTAGGGGTCCTAAGGGACCGTGAGCTCAATATGCTTCTGGAGTATGATGGAACTAGGGAGAAAGCCAACACACACTTCAGCAACATCAATAGAGGCACAGCGTTTAGATGGAGGGAGGTGAGACTCGTGGCAGGACTCTGCTTGACAGAGTTGGGCACTGTTTTAAAATGGACTCAGGACTTGCTTTAATCAAGTATGGTAAGACATGCAGACACAGAAATGATTGTCATGAAGGAACAAGTTTATACTTACAGTTCCCTAGACACAGGAGGCATGGCATGCCACGCAGGACCACGTGGAGAAGCACCAGGTCCGTCAGGAGGCAGGAGGAGAGGGGAACGTGTGGGCCAGAGCTTCATTGTGGGTTTTTTGTTTTGGTTTCGTTTGTTTTTTTGAGATGAAGTCTCACTCTGTCGCCCAGGCCGAGTTCAGTGGCGTGATCTTGGCTCACTGCAATCTCCACCTCCTGGCTTCAAGCAATTTTCTTGCCTCAGCCTCCTGAGTAGCTGAGATTACAGGTGCCCGCCACCATGCCCGACTAATTTCTGTATTTTTAGTAGAGATGGGGTTTCACCATGTTGGTCAGGCTGGTCTCGAACTCCTGACCTCAGGCGATCCTCCCACCTCGGCCTCCCAAAGTGCTGGGATTACAGGCATGAGCCACTACACTTGGCCTCATTGTGGGTTTTCCCTCATTGAGGGAAGGAATGGGCAAGGCAGGGTAAGCAGGCTGGGTAGGTTTGGGATAAACTGTAAAGCAGGATCATTGTACCCATTCAGAGAATACTTCAGAGGATTACATACCTTCATTCACGTGGAGGGCTTTGAAGGATGCCTGCATTGGAGCTCCTCATGTATTATTATTATTATTACTGCTCTGTCAAGGGAGCAGGTAACAGGAGTTATCCAGTGCTAGGCAGAGGTTCTGGGCCTCTCTCAAGGACCAGAGGGTTAAGGGTCAGTGGTGAGACCTGGCCAGCCATGTATCAGTCCTGCCCTCTTTCTGCTCCCAGGGGGCCATCAGAAGCTGGTGTTAGCCCAACCTCAGCGTGGGCTACTATGGCACCTTCCACGTCATCCTCAGGGAGCCTGTCTCCAGGGTGCCCCTGCTGGTGAAGGTAAGGGGGCCCTTGTGTGGCCCCAGCACCTCCCAGACCCTGAGATCCCTGTCCTGAGAGTCAGGGAGAGGCAAAAGCTCTCAGATGATCTATGCTGCCAAGTAGAGAGAAGAAGGATTTCACATGCACAGAGGTGCACAGGTGTCCACCACCATGCCCAACTAATGATTCATGCCTGTGCAGGCACAATGGTCCCTGCTGAGTAGGTACAGCGGGTCGCACATGCTCCTCTATGTGCGGGTCGTCGATTCATGCCTGTGCAGTAGCGGGGTATACAGGTCGGTGGAGCTGTGAGGCTGTGCACGTGCCTGTTTGGCTGTGGGTGCTTCCACATGCGTCTCTCTGTACACACCATGTATGTGTTTGTGTTTCCAGAATCCTTGAATGTTGGAGATGCAGGAGACTGTGAAAGCAGAGATTCCCAAACTGCTTCACACTGGAATCACCTGGGAAGCTCTGAAAGCCCCCACAATGCCCAGGCCATGCCCCAGACCATTTAAGTCAGAATTTCTCAGGGGTTGAGACTCTGTATCGGTCCTTTGTTAAAACTCCCTGGGTGATTCCAGTGTGCAGCTAACTTTGAGACTTAGTGTTCTGAGTGATTATTGAATAAAATCTTCCCATTTTATAGATGGGAAAACAGAAATCCCTTGTGTGTCTGCATTTGTGAACTGGTCAGGCTGGACTGTGTCCTAGAATATAAGCTCCATGAGGGCAGGGTCTTTCCTTAGTTCAGTGCATATCCCAAATGCCAAGAGCTGGGCCTGGCATGTAGTAGCCACTTGATAGTTGGTTACTATGGTGAATCATGGCATTCTCACTGCTGTTTCCCCACTTGTGCCCAGGGAGTGGGGCTCCGCAGGAGTTCTGCTCTGAGCCACCCCTCTTTCCTTGACCCTCTATGGCCCATTGCAATGCCTTTGACAGGCTCTTCTTGAAAGAAGTACAGCCACCTGAGCTGAACAGAGGCGACTGTCTGGTATTGGATAGATGCTTGGTGCCAAAAAGAAAAATTAGCAATGAGACAAAGGATCTTTTAGCAATGCAATTTTTACTTCCTGGACTGCAGGAAGGGTACTCTCACTAGCCATCATGCCGTGAGAGTACAAAGAATAAAGGGAATATATACAAATTTATTCCTTATGCATTTGGGGTCACCCTTACTGCTGTGTCTGATCTCTATTGGCTGGAAGTCAGACCTCACAATCTAAACTAAAACCCAACTGGCTAACGCTGAAAACTTTTCTAAACAGGTAAAAGCAATGGAGAGCTGGGACATGCCTGTGAGCACGTCCAGTACAGATATCTTGGTTAAAATACAAGGACATAGAGTGTACTACATGCCTGTAAGCATGTTTAGCAGCTACATAGGATAGGGCTTAACAAACAGTTATTAGCATACTTATGCTTTAACAAGAAAGGAAACTTTAAAAAGGAATGTTTCGACTTCCCGCATCTGGTCTTCCCCTCCGTGGGTGCCTACATGTCCTCCATGAGCTCCAGCTTCAGTGGCTTCCTGCCTGCCATTATCTACCACACCACGGGCCCCCAGCTCTGGTGTCTGGGGCAGGAAGATGGGAGAGAGGGCGTCGCCGGACTCTTACCAGGATCTGAGCTTGGCAAGGGGAGCTGGTGGCTGAGCTTCAGGGTCCTCAGCCTAGGAATACCCTCTTTGGTCCCAGCAGAGCCTAGTGTGTCTGGCTGATACTGACCTCTGCCTATGGGGTTGACCCATCACAGCCCCTCCCCAGGTAAGTCCAAGAGTACCTGGGTAGCTCTGACAGCTCCGATGAGTAGATATTTTTGCTGGGGCAGAATCAGGCAGCCCCTGCCCCCTCAAGCCCCCACTTGGCTCTGACCCCTTGAAAACGGCTTCCCACTTCCTCCTCGGGTGTCCCTTCCCCAGCAGCTCGGGCTCCCTCACGGCCCTTCCCCAGCATCCCTTTCTGTCCACCTAGGGTTCGCCACTCGAAGTGGTGGAAAGGGCTCTATACCACCCCTTGACTGGCACCAGCTTTTCACAGGCATCTCCTGGGGACAGCACGTTAGCCCCGGAACACGGCTGAAATGGAGGGGCTCTGGACACCTTGGCGCACCCACCTGGGGAAAGCTGGGGGCCGTGGGAGGGGAGAGTAACATGAAGGAAGCAAAGGTCTGGGTGCTTCTGAATCGATGAGGCAAATCTTAAGGTTCATTTTTCTCCCCTAGTGGCCCTGAAGCCCAAGCTGGCTGTTCTGGGCAGCCAACCCCACCCTCCCTGCCCCTAACCCTCTAGAGTAGGTTGGGGTAGGGCTGAAACACTTGGAGTATGCCAACAAGTACCTGTAGGCTATGCCTGCAAATTCCTTCATCTTTCATTTCATTCGATTAGTGGCCCCTGCGCCGTTCTAGAAAAGGGTTTGGATGAATTATAGGTGCCTGCTCTAGTGGTGAGAGTTCTGGCTCTTGGAGTCAGACAGACCTGGAATCAATCCAGGCTCTGCCACATACTAGCAGTGTGGTCAGAGCCTCAGTTTCTCCACCTATGAAGTGAGGATGGTGTGAGTATCTCCCTCACAGGGTTGTTGAGAGGGTTCACGCAGATAATACAAATCCTTGCTGAACATCAGTCCGGGGACCTGCCTCTAGCTGGTGCTGACCCTCAGAGGCTGCCCCTGCCCCATGGTCTGGCTGTCCTCAGAAAGCACACACAGCATCTGGCCATAGCCAATGGGCCAGGCACAGGGTATGCCTCAGAACTCACCTTGGCCTTGAGAAGCCCCCAGGTTGGAAGGTGGATGAATGAAGTATGGATCTGGACAACCCTAAAATAGAGCAGATGCTACTACATGTCTCCCAGCAGATGCTACTGCACTTTAAAACTTCAAAACCAGTATTTGGGGAGCTCTGAGATCAGAAAGAGAATGTGTCCTACAAGAATGGACATTGACAGAGAGGAAGGTAGATACACAATCGATTGAACAGCCACATCCCTGCAGTGCGGGGAGGGCAGTGGGCCCTGGAGGCCAAGACCACCTCCATCCTGTCCCCTTTATAAACTTCACCTGCTGAGGGAGTTCTCTGAACTACAGCCTCTGCAAACAATCCTCCCCATCTGCTAGAGTTAGCCCTACCAATCTTGCCGCTGCCTCCTCAGCTCAGTCAAGGCTAGAAGGAATCTTCCAGCACCCTTGGGCTGAAGCGACTTCTCCCTCAGACATCTTAGGAGCAGGGGTGAACTGCAGATGGCACCCATGGAAGCCAGAAGGGCCCTCAGGTCAATGTGTTACTCATCTGTCTCCTCCCAGAGCCAGCAAATTAGAGGTGGAAATGTCCACCCTTATCCCCTCAGAAGTGTTTGGAAGTACAGATATGAGTGTACTTTAGGGAAAACAATGTTTTATTCAAAAGCAAGAGATTCTGGTGTGTTCTGTTTGCCCTATGGGTACTGTCTTGTGAGATTGTGGATATCCATCCACCCATGCATCCATTTATGCATGCATCTATTTATCCATCCATCCATCCATGCATTCATCTATCCATCATCCATCCATCATCCATCCATCCATTTATGCATGCATCCATTCATGGATCCATCCATCCATCCATCTATCCATCCAACCATTCATCCATCCATCCATCCATGCATCCATCCATCCATAGATCCATCCATTCATCCATCTATCTATCCAACCATTCATCCATTTAATCATCCATGCATCCATCATACATACATCCATATATCTATCCATCCAACCATTCATCCATCCATTCATCCATGCATCCATTTATCCATCCATGTATCCATCCATCCATCCATCTAGCCATCCAACCATTCACCCATCCATCCATGCACCATCCATCCATCCCTCCATCCATCCCTCCATCCATCCATCCATGAATCCATTTAACCATCCATGCATCCATCCATTTATTCATCCATGCATCCAAGCATCACCCATCCATCCATTCATCCATGCATCATCCATCCATCCATTCATCCATCTATCATTCATCCATCCATCCAGTCATGTATTCATCTATCCATAAATCCATTTATACATCCATGCATCCATCTATTCATTCATCCATGCATCCATGCATCATCCATCCATCCATTCATCTGTGCATGCACTCATCCATCCATCTATCCATCCATCTATGCATCCATCCATCCATCCATGTATCCACTTATCCATCCATGCATCCATCCATCCATCCATATATCCACTTATCCATCCATGCATCCATCCATCCATTCATGCATCCATCCATCCATCCATCCATGCATCCATCCATCATCCATCCATCCATCTATGCATCTATTCATCCATCCATCCATCTACTTAATAAGAGTGTGAGGTCCTAGTCTTCCTGGCACTGTTCCAGACACAGGTGAGACATGGTGAACAAGATGGGTGAGAACACACCCGTGTGCAACTTAGCTTCCAGATGGGAGAAGATGGCATAAAAAACACGTAAAGAAATAATGAAATGAAGTGGAAGCATCGGTGCTGTGAAGAGAAATGAAACAGGATGAGGGGATAGTGAATGGTAGAGGGCAGGGCTACTTTAGGTGGAAGGGTCAGGGAGGCTTCTCTGAGGAGCAGAGACTTGAAGGGAAGAGGGAGGGGCTGTGCAGTTGGCTGGGTCGGAGTTACAGGCATTGAAACAGCAAGTTCCAAGGCTAGAATGGAGACTGTACCAAAATAATAATAATAATAATATAAAAAAGGCAAGGAGGCCTGAGTGGGTGAGCAGAGTGAGTGAGAGGGAGGTGTAAGGAGATGAGGCGGGAGAAGGGTCCCCACTGCTCCCGTCAAGGCTTGTGGTGTCAGGACTTGAACTTTATTCTAAGCAGGTGAATGTGGTGCATGCAAAAGAGAGAGAATGTGGCAGGACCAAGGAGGAGGCTATGCCACTTATGCCACTCCTGGCAAAGATAAGGGGGCGTGGAGTAGGCTGGTTGTGGTGGAGGTGGTGAGAGCAGTCAGGTTCACACAGATTCTAAAAGTTGGACCCAGAGAATTTGCTGCAGAATCAGATGTGGGGTGTAAGGCAGAGAGGAGTCAAGGGTAACTTCAGGATTTGGAGCCAGAACTGCCATTACACAGACAGGCACACTGTGGGGGTAAGCAGGTTAGGTGGGATGAAAATCAAGAGTTCAAGTTAAGTTTGAGCAGCCTATTAGACCTCCAGCTGGGGCCAGATCCAAGAAGCTGGTTCCCAGGGAGAGATGAGGATGAGAGAGACACACGTGGGAGTGATTGGCATTGGGTGGACTTTACAGTCCCTGGGCCAGTGAGACAGCTGGGAAGTGACAATGGATAGAGAAGAGACAGAGTCACAGAAACTAAGAGAAGAAATGTTGCAAGAAGGAAGGAACGTTCAACTCTCAAATGCTGCTGAGAGGTGAGCTGAGGGCTGAGAATGGAATTAGGAAGAACCAAGGTCACTGATGCTCTTAACCTGAGGGTTTCAGTGGCGAGGGCCAGTGGACTGCGGTGGGTCCAGTGGGCATGGGTGGGGCATGGGCCCCTCTCCCAGAGACTTGTGCTGTAAAAGAGGTCATACACATGGGAGTGCAGCTAAAGAGAAGGAACATAGGGTCAAGGGAGAGTTTGTTCTGAGATGAGAGAGGTCATGGCTTGTTTTTAGGTCGATAGGAATGATCCATAAAGGAGAAGGCAATTAAGAGAGAAGAGAGGCCAGGCGTGGTGGCTCACACCTGTAATCCCAGCACTTTTGGAGGCCAAGGTAGGTGGATCACTTGAGGTCAGGAGTTGGAGACCAGCCTGGCCAACATGGTGAAACCTCACCTCTACTAACTAACTAACTAACTAACTAACTAACTAACTAAATAAATAAATAAATAAATAAATAAATAAAAGGCTGAGAATGGTGGCTCACGCCTGTAATCCCAGCACTTTGGGAGACCGAGGCAGGTGGATCACCTGAGGTTAGGAGTTTGAGACCAGCCTGACCAACATGGTGAAATGGTGAAACCCTGTCTCTATAAAATTAATTTAAAAAAAATAGCCGGGCATGTTGGTGGGCACCTGTAGTCCCAGCTACACGGGAGGCTGAGGTAAGAGAATTGCTTGAACCCTGGAGGCAAATGTTTCAGTGAGCTGAGATTGCACCACTGCACTCCAGCATGGGCAACAGAGTGAGACTCCATCTCAAAAAAAAAATCCAGAAGAGAAACATGAGAATTGCCAGGGCAAAACCCTGGGTGGTGAGAGCGCTTGGCACTGTGCCAAGGGAGGGAAGGAGGAGGTGCCCTCGGTGGGTGCATCTATGGTACCTGAGTGGTGCTGGTTGGTGGAAGATTTGGTATCGTGAGAATGAGGCATTTTCGTCTGATTCTCTTTTCTCAGTGAGATAAGAACCAAGCCCCATGCAGCTGCTTGGGCGCAGGAGCAGAATGGGTGGAGGGCTTTGGGGAAGAGCCAAGAGAGGTGGGGGTGGCTTGAAGTCTGAGGTGGCAGTGGGCTCCCTGCAGGCCCAAGCTCCACCTACGGCCAGCTACTCGCTGGTCCCTGCAAGGGCCTGCTGTCCTTCAATAGCCATTACCCACTGCGCGCTCATAATGATCCCACTTTATAGAGGCCATTTACCCTGGCCATCTAGCAGTCAGTGGCAGAGCTGGGATATGAATTCAAACAGAGGTTCATTGCTCTCCATTCAGAGTAGCAGGGGCATGTGTGCCGTGTTTAAGAAAGACTTGCATTACAAGTGGTGAAAATAAACAAGTACTGGCTCTCGGAGGATTAAACTTTTAAGTATTTTGCGCCCTGGTTGGGCCAGGCTTGGTCCCGGTTCAACCACCGTGACTTGCTGCCACCTACTGGCCACTCTCGGTGTTGCACCCGCGTAGGATTTGCTCTCAAGGTCTGGGTCTGTCTAATCGTGCCTGGTTTAAAGGGGAAGACCGGCGACAAATCAGGCAAACCAGGAAACAGAGGTCTACAGAGGCCACTTTAAGCTTTCATCTGCACTTGCCTACCCCATCTATTCAGTTGTTCATTCATTCAGTAAATAGTTCTTGGACACCTACTATGTGCCAGACGCAGACCTCGGTGCAGGGTCTCCGCAGGGAATGAGGCAGCGGAGGGCACGGCTCTGCATATCTGACACGCACTGTTGGGGAGCGGGAGGGAGGCACAGACCATGCACAAATAAATCAGAGAGGACGACGGATGGCGATGGGTGCCGGGAAGCAACAGGAAGGGGGCGACAGGAGAGGGTGGTGGGGAGATGCCAGTGGAGGGGAGGCCTGAAGCGTTGGGGGGACGGGGAAGGACGCCCCAGGAAGAGGGGGCAGCGTCACAAACGCCCTGAGAGGCTGCAAGGTTTGGGCGGGTTCCAGGAACACAGGCGGCCGGGGAGGTGGAACCCACACCTCAACACACAGCTACCCGCCAAGAACGTGGAGCGATCCGTGTAGATCCGCGTAGAACGTTTTCTCAGACGGCCATGCCACTGACCTGTCAGTCAAGCCCGCAGCCTCCTCCCAGTCCCCAAACAGCTGACCACTCCCTCCTTGAAATTCTCTCCCCTCTCACCTTGTGCGACACCAACCTCTGGTGGCAGGAAAAACGATTCTTATTCTCTTGTGAAAATTAAACCTTAACAATCAACACAGCTGTCACTGGTTTGAAGGAAGCCCTTGACGCCGTGTCAAAGGCTGGAGCAGAAGCAGTGGCGTGCGGTGTCAAAGGTCGAAGTCCACACTTCCTGGACTGGGACAGGGCGCGTAGGTCAGGACAGAATCATTAGCTGTCCCCATGTTATAAGCGTGTTGGTGGCCCCGTCTGCTGCTAGTGGTGAGTCATTCTTGGCAAATAAAGGGACTATTTATAAGTTCATATATATGGTAGGAGTATGCTTTGTTCAAATCCTATAAGTAGTGTTCAAGAAATAAGTTGTGGAAGGGAGATAAGTCTCTGATTCAGTAAGTCCATTGCCAATTCCAATGTGTTACTCCAATGCTGTCCCAGTTATGTTAGCTGGTACTTTCTGGTGTGTGGATATTTGCTATAGGCTATGGTTCTTTGTAAAGCAAAATACTTCCATCCTTAAAAAGGAGAAAGTTCCAAGATGGCTGATGATTAGCAGCTTGGGCACGTACCTCCCAGTGAAAGCGCAAAGAACGAGAGGACGTCACACTTTCAGACGAATATTAGTTGCTCACGGACCACGAGATTCCCAGTGGAGGAGCTCCACGGGTCGCCAGGGCGACTCTTGTGGCCGGCGTGGCGGTTTTGCTGGTGCCTTAGCACGCCAGTTCTTGGTGCAGAGTCCGGATATTCCCGGGCAGAAAAGCACCATCAATCTTAACACCGCTCTTTTGGCCGGCTCAGTGGATTGCTCAGATTTCGGCGCAGGGAATCAACAAGTTGGACGTCAGAGACCCAGTTAGAAAGTCGGTAATTATAAAGACGACAGACGGACAAATATATAATGAAGGGAAGAAACCAGCGTAAAAAGGTAGAGAATACTCAAAATCAGAATGCCCCTCCCTCTACAGGGGATTGCAATTCCTCATCAGTAACGGAACAAGGCTTAATAGATTACACCGGTATTCCAATAACAGAAGCAGGTTTCCAAACGTGGGTGATAAGAAACTTCTGTGAATTAAAAGAACTTATTCTAACCCAATGCAAAGAAACTAAGAACCTTGAAAAAAGGTTTAACGAAATGTTAATGAGAATGGACAATTTAGAGAAGAATATAAGTGAATTGATGGAGCTGAAAAACACAACACGAGAACTTCGCGAAGCATGCACAAGTGTAAACAGTCGAATTGATCAAGCGGAAGGAAGGATATCAGAAGTCGAGGACCAGCTCAGTGAAATGAAACGAGAAGACAAAAATGCAGAAAAAAGGATGAAAAGGAATGAGCAAAGTCTCCAGGAAATATGGGACTATGTGAAAAGACCTAATTTACGTTTGATAGGTGTACCTGAATGTGATGAAGAGAATGAATCCAAGTTGGAAAATACTCTTCAGGATATCATTCAGGAAAATTTTCCCAACCTGGCAAGGCAGGGTAATATTCAACTCCAGGTAATACAGAGAACACCACAAAGATATTCTTCAAGAAGACCAACCCCAAGGCACATAATTGCCAGATTTATTAGGGTTGAAATGAAGGAGAAAATACTAAGGGCAGCTAGAGAGAAAGTTCAGGTTACCCATAAAGGGAAACCTATCAGACTTACAGCAGATCTCTCAGCAGAAACCCTACAAGCCAGAAAAGAGTGGGGACCAATATTTAACATCCTTAAAGAAAAGAACTTTCAACCCAGAATTTCCTATCCAGCCAAACTAAGCTTTATGTGCGAAGGAAAAATTAAATCTTTTGCGAACAAACAAGTACTTAGAGAGTTCACCACCACCAGGCCTGCTTTACAAGAGCTTCTGAAAGAAGCACTATACATATAAAGGAACAACCAATATCAGCCTTTCCAAAAATATATCAAAAAGCAAAGAACTTTAACACAATAAAAAATTCACATCAACTAATGGGCAAAACAGCCAGCTAGCATCAAATGCTGGTATTAAACTTACATATATTTTAATTGGATAAAAAGCCAAAACCCATCGGTATGCTGCATCCGGGCCCATCTTACATGAAACAATACACAAAGACTCAGAGAGAAGGAGGAAGATTTACCAATTGAACAGAGAGTAAAAATAAACTAATAAACAAAAAGCAGCAGATGCAATTCTCACCTCTGATAAAGTAGACTTTAAAGCAACAAAGATCAAAAGAGGCGAGGAATGACATTACATAATGGCAAAACGATCAATGTAACAAGAAGAGCTAACGATTCTATAGATCAACGAGATAGAAAATTAACAAGGATATTCAGAACTTGAACTCAGACCCGGAACAAGTAAACTTAATAAATATTTATAGTACTCTCCACTTCAAATACACAAAACATACATTACCACCTCACACCTATTCCAAAGGTGACTATATAATTGGAAGTAAATCACTCCTCAGTAATCGCATAGCATTTCATAGGTTTAAATTAAATATTGGTTGGCTGTTTGTTTGTTATCTTCTTCCCTTACTCCTTCCTGATTACATCATTAAGTATAATTATCAGTATAAAAGAGGTTTTCAATACCCATTACTAAATTGCATTCTAGCCTGGGCAAGAAAGCAATACTCCCATTCTCTCTCCCTCTTTCTTTTCCTTCTCCCTCCTCCCCATTCTCTCTCTCTCTTTCTCTTCCTTTTTTCTCCTTCCTATTCTCTCTCTCTCTTTCTCTAAGAAAAAAAAAAAAAAAAAAAAGGAGAAAGTTAAGCCTCAACAACATAGCAAGACCCCAATTGTACAAAAAATAAGAAAAATCAGCCTAGCATAGTGGCGCATGTCTGTAATCCCAGCTACCCAGGAGGCTGAGGCAGGAACATCGCTTGATCTTGAGAGTTCAGAGGCTGGGGTGAAGTGTGATTGCTCCACTGCACTCCAGCCTGGGTAACAGAGCATGACCCTGTCTCAAAAAAAGAGAGAGCGAGAGCGAGGGTGAGAGCGAGAGCGAGAGAGAGAGACAGAGAGAGAGAAAGTTATATGGAGCAACGTGTAGCCTCATACCCAACCCGAAGTTGTGATTAGACACAATCTTACAAATTCAACATCAATGCGAAATGAAATAAAATTTCCTATGTTAGAATTACTTGTCATAAAATCAAAGATCAAGGCTATTGGATGGGGCAGTTAACACTCTGAATGTTCCAAATTTTCTTTGTAAGAGTAACTTTTATTCTGATAGATGTTCAATTAAAGAGTAACTTTTAAATAGTAAACATTTGCAATACTATTGTTTCATTTTTGAAATGACTTTTATTTGGCATTTACGTTGAGTTAATGTTTCCTTCTTGTAATGTTTTCTATTATCAACTGCCAGCATAAGGTAGGGATCATTTTTACATGTTCTTGAAATATATCATTGAATCATAGTATATTAAAATAAAGTAATAAAATAAGTAAAAAACCATGCATTTTTAGTGCATAATAAAAACCAGGCACTAAACAAAAAACCTCTGACATTTTTAGTATATCCCTGTCACAGAAAAATGTTCAATATTTCTTATTATGGTCAGTGATTATCTTTTCAAAACACATAAGCTGCTAGGAAAAATACAGAATAGTGTGTAATTTTTAGGAATTCTTGGTATTTCCTGAAATTCTGATTTCTCACACTCAAATCCCAAAGATTAGTGTCTTTTAGGGTTTTTTTTGTTTGTTTTTTGTTTTTGACAGGGTTTCACTCTGTTGTCCAGGCTGGAGTGCAGTGGTGTAATCACAAATCACGGCAGCCTCGACCTTCTGTGGCTCAGGTGATCCTCCCACCTCAGCCTCCTGAGTATCTGGGACTACAGGTGCATGCCACTCTGCCTGGCTAATTTTTGTGGTTTGTGTAGAGACGAGGTTTCACCAGGCTGGTCTAAAAGTCCTGGGCTCAAGCAATCCACCCACCTCAGCCTACCAAAGTGCTGGGATTACAGGCATGAACAACCATGCCTGGCTGCATTTTTTTTGGGAGAGGGTATGGTTTTGTTTACTTATGGCTTTGCTTTGCCTGTTTTCTGTTTGTTTGTTGTTTGCTTTGTTTTTTGTTTGTTTTGATGTGTCTTTAAATGTTGTTTTACCTTTGGTTCCCTTTCCATCTTTTTTATTCTTATCATTCATTCGTTACTGAAACCAGATCAAAAATTAGCCCAGATGCCTTGGGGAAACACCTAAGAGTAGAATTGCAAGTTTCTAAGGCAGATAAATGTTTAACAGTTTTCTGAGTGATATACTTACTTACACTCCCACCAACAATGCAGAAAAGTTCCAATTGCTCCAAGTCTTCACCAGTATTTAGTACTGTGCATCTTTTTTGAAAAAACATTTTAGCCATTCTAGTGGCATGAAATGCTATTTCTTTAATTTGAAGTTTCCTAGTAACTAATGATGTTGGACACCTTTTCATGTGCTTACCGGCCATTTGCATATCTTCTTTTGTGAAATGTTTTCCATATCTTATTTAAATTATCTATTACTGTGTAACACACCACCACCAAAATTAGTGACATAAGACAAAACCATTTATTTGCTCATTCTTCTACGATCTGACTTGGCCATACCTGGGTGGGTCTTTTGCTCCACATGACATTGACTGTGGCCATCTGTAGGCTCTCCAGTGACTTAGCATCAAAGATGGCCTAACACACACGTCTGGTGGCTTTGCTGGGATGGCTGAAGCAGCTGGAGGCTGGCCAGGTATATCTCTTTCCTCATGGTCGCCCATCAAGGTAGCCTGGTCACTTTTGCACAGTGGTGCAGAGTTCCAAAATGGAGCATTCAAAGAGGACAATACCCAATGTGTGATAGTTTATCTTCTTGCGTCATGCCAGCTAATGCTCCACAGGCCAAGAGAAATCACGTGTCTGAGCCTAAAGGCAAGTTGGGAAGGGACCATCCGTGGGATGAATGCTGGGAGGCATAGCTCATTGCAGACCACCCGTGGAATCCTACCACAATCTTTTGTCCATTTCCCATTGCGTTGTCTTTTCCAAATTGCTTTAGCTCTTTCTGCTCTGAATATAAGTCCTTTGTTAGACACAAGTATTGTGAAAATATTTTTTTCAAATCCACGTCTTGCCTATTTGTTTTGTTAAACTTGTCTCTTGAGAGACGAACTCCGAATCTTGGGGGAAAAGAAAAACCAAAACATTGACTCTATATTTACTATTGTAGGTAGGATTTTTGTTTCATTTTCCAATTGATTGTGACTAACATGCCATAAAAATGGATTTTCACATATTAATTTTAAAGCCTGTGACCTCCTTGATAATTTTTAATTTTTGTAGGATTTTGGGGAGTGGTGGTGAGGTGGAGAGGGTAGATCCCCTAGGGTTCACCATGTACACAGTCACGTGATATGGAACAATGACAATTTTACTACCTCCACCCCCAACAACCCAGTCTTTATGTCTTTTCTTGCTTTTTCTTGCTTTATGGAACTGGCTGGAACTTTCTAGTACAGTGTTGAAAAGAAGTGGTAAGAGCAAAATATTTGCCGTAGGGAATCTTTAAAAAAACCTATCCAATATTTCTCCATTAAGTATGATGTGAGCTATAGATGTTTTATAAATGTCTTTTATCAAGAAGTTGTCTTCCATATCTAGATGACTAAGGGGTGTGTGTGTGTGTGTGTGTGTGTGTGTGCTGTTAGGTTTTTGTTTTGAAATAAAGAATGGGTGTTAATTTTTGTAAAAATGTTTTTCTGGATTTGCTTGAGGTTATTTTTGATTTTTATACTTTGTTAACATAGTGAATTACAATAATTGATTTTTAAATGTAAAATCAATCTTATATCTTTGGGGATAAACCTCGTTTGGTCATTATGTTTTATCCTTCTTATATGTTGCCAAAGCAACTTGCTAATATTTTGTTAAGAATTTCTGTGACTATGTTAATTGGTCTGTGTTTTTTGGGTTTAATTCATTCTTTCTTTTAGCCTTTTCATTAATTTTTTAAGTATTTCTTCTTTCCTAATATAAACTAAACAGTTCCCTACAAGCTCTGTTTTAGCTGTATTCATACATTTTAATACATTTTGTCTTATTCAATTCAACACATTTTCTAATTTGTCTAAATTCTCTTTGACTTATGGATGAAATTTCTCTAATTTCATTTACTTGTGGATTAGTTAGCAGTATATTCCTTAATTTCTAAGCATTTAGTGATTTTTTTAGTATCTCTCTTTTATTGTTTTCTGGTTTAATTGTGATTATTAACATAGTCTGTATAATTCCAATCCTTTGGAATTTGTTGAAACATGCTTTATGGCCCAGCATAGAGTCGATTTTTGTAAATTTTCATATGAACTTGAAAATGATGTGTATTTTCCATATATATTTCATATTGTATCAATTGAGTTAAGTTAGCTAATCACTTTATTCAAATCATCCATTTCCTTACTGACTTTTTGTTTAAGTTTCTTAAAGAAGTGTGTTGCCCAGGCTGGAGCTCAGTGGCACAAACTCGGCTCACTGTAACCTCCACCTCTTGGGTTCAAGTGATGCTCCTGTTGGAGCTGGGTATTAATAACATGGGGACTCATTAAACTCTTCTTTAAAAAAAAATAAATAAATAAAAATAAAAAAAAGAAGAAGAAGTGTGTTAAAATCTTCAGCAGTGGCTGCACATTTGTCTGTTTTCCCTTTCAATCTCAATAATTCTTACTTTGTATCTTTTTAAGCTGTGTTATTTGGTGCACATACGTTTAGAATTGTTATATTTTCCTGTTGGAAAGATCTGTTATTTTTAATTTAATTTTATTTTTTTTGAGACGGAGTTTAGCTCTTGTTACCCAGGCTGGAGTGAAATGGCGCGATCTCGGCTCACCGCAACCTCCGCCTCCTGGGTTCAGGCAATTCTCCTGCCTCAGCCTCCCGAGTAGCTGGGACTACAGGCACACGCCACCATGCCCAGCTACTTTTTGTATTTTTAAATAGAGACGGGGTTTCACCATGTTGACCAGGATGGTCTTGATCTCTTGACCTCGTGATCTACCCGCCTCGGCCTCCCAAAGTGCTGGGATTACAGGCATGAGCCACCGCGCCTGCCTGTTATCATTATTTAATGTCCATCTTACCTCTAGCAATACTGTTCATCTTAAGCCTATTTTGATATTAATGCAGTAATACCAAGTTATTAAAAATTAATATTTGAGTGGGTTTTTAAAATCTTTTTGTTTTACCTTTTTGTGTTTCTACATTAAATTTGTGGGGTGGGGAGGTTTATTTTTATTTTTTTAGAGACAGGGTTTCACCATGTTGGCCAGGCTGGTCTCGACCTCCTGACCTCAGGTGATACACCAGTCTTGGCCTCCCAAGGTACTGGGATTACAGGCGTGAGCCACCGTAACCGGCTAAAATTGTGTTTTTTTGTTTTGTTTTGTTTTGTTTTTTAAAAGAGACTGGGTTTCACCATATTGGTCAGACTGGTCTTGAACTCCTGACCTCAGGTAATCCACCCGCCTCGGCCTCCCAAAGTGCTGGAATTACAGGTGTGAGCCACCGCGCCCGGCAAAATTGTGTTTTTTAAAAATAAAACGTAATTGTCAGAAGAGACAGGAATAATAATAAATGTAACTGGGGTTTTTAAAAAATCAATTCTAACAATATCTGTCTTTCAGTTTGTTTAAATCATGTATATTTAATGTAATTACTGATATAGCTGAATTTAGAGCTACCATTTTGCCGTTTGTTTTTCTGTCTCATTCATTCTTTGTTCATTTATTCCTTCATTATTTTCTTCTTTTGGATAATCAAGTTGTTTTCACTATTTCAATTTTTCCTCTACTAGGTTCTATTCATACATTTTTACGAAAACTTTTAACTCTAGATATTTAAATATTCATCTTTGACCTATTATATTGCCATATTAAATTGTTTCCCACGGTTTTAACAATGTAAGAACTGTCCGGGCATGGTGGCTCACACCTATAATCCCAGCACTTTGGACTTTGTGAGGCGGGCATATCACTTGAGGTCAGGAGCTTGAGACCAGCCTGGCCAACATGGTGAAACCCTGTCTCTACTAAAAATATGAAAATTAGCTGGACGTCCTCGCTTGAATCTAAGAGGAAGAAGTTGCAGTGAGCTGACATCGTGCCTCTGCACTCCAGCCTGGCTGACAGTGAGACTCTGTCTAAAAAAAAAAAAAAAAAAAACAATGCAAGAACTTTACAACTGTTCAACTCCATTTACTTGCCTTCCACCCTATGTGCTACTATTGTGTATTTTACTTCTATACATGTTATAAACCCTCTAAGACATTCCTCTTGTTTTATTAGTTAATTATTTCCTTTATATCCATATATTTGTCCTTTTTGGTGCCCTCTATTACTTCCAGAAGATTTGTGTCTTAAAAAAAAAATTATTCCCCTCTCTTCTGACAATTTTTTTTTTAAGAAACCAGGCTCTTGCTATGTTGCTTAGGCTGGTCTCGAGTTCCTGGCCTCAAGAGATTCTCCTGCCTCAGCCCTCGAAGTAGCCGGGATCACAGGCATGTGCCACCATGCCAGGCTTTGTAAAGTTTGTGCTTTCATCTGAAATCATTTTACTTACTCTGTAGAGTAAGTAGAGACAGAAAACACAAAAATTAGCCGGGTGTGGCAGCGCATGCCTGGTAATTCCAGCTACTCTGGAGGCTGAGGCAGGAGAATCGCTTGAACCCAGGAGGTGGAGGTTCCAGAAGAATTTCCTTTAATATTTCTTGTAACAATATTAAAGTCTGTTAGCAATGCACTTTCTCAGGCTTTTCTTTGTATAAAAATGTCTTTGTCTTACCTTAATTCCTAAGCATCCTGAGTAGCTGGGGCTACAGGTGCCTGCCACCACCCTCAGCTGATTTTTTTTGTGTATTTTTAGTAGAGATGGGGTTTCACCATGTTGGCCAGGCTGGTCTCGAATTCCTGACCTCAAATGATCCACCCGCCTCAGCCTCCCAAAGTGCTGGGATTACAGGTGTGAGCCACCTCGTCCAGCCCTGATTATCTTTTACTGTGTGCTGGCCATTGTACTTAAACATTTCTTTGTGTGACTAATTTGGAGCTTGACTGAAGGACCTCCTTGCAGAGAAGATTTTAATTTGCTTCTTCCAGAAGGCTTTGGCACAAATAGTCTGCAATCACCTCAATCTAAGTTCAAGGCTTGAGGTTACCGACCACCCAGGAGATACAAATTAGAGCTACAAGTCTGCTACCCAAAAGGAGTCCCAATCCAGATCCCAAGAGAGCGTTTTTAGATCTCGTGCAAGAAAGAAATCGGGGCAAGTCCATAAAGTGAAAGCAGGTTTATTAGGAAATTAAAGGAATGAAAAAATGACTGGGTAGAGCAGCGGCATGGACCTCTGGTTGCCCATTTTTATGGTTATTTCTTGATTATACACTAAACAAGGGGTAGGTTATGTATGAATTTCCAGGGAAAGGAGAGGGTTCCTCCCCTTTTCAGACCCTATAGGGTAACTTTCGGATGTTGCCATGGCATCGTAAGCTGTCATGGTGCTGGTGGGAGTGTCTTTTAGCATGCTAATGTATTATAATTATCGTATAGTGAGCAATGAGGATGACCGGAGGGCACTCTCATTGCCATGTTGGTTTTGGCAGATTTTGGCCAACTTCTTTACTGCAAACTGTTCTACAAGCAAGGTCTTTATGACCCATGTCTCGTGCCGACCTCCTATCTCACCCTGTGACGAAGAATGCCTAACTTCCTGGGAATGCAGCCCAGTAGGTCTCAGCCTTATTTTACCCAGCCCCTATTCAAGATGGAGTTGCTCTGGTTCAAACGCCTCTGACAAGTCCATACTTCAGAGAGTGTGGCTCTTTGGGATCCCAACTAATTTGGAGGAGGGTCTTCTATTTGATCTTCCGCCATGTGCTCTGGACTTTGTGTCCCTTGCCAGAGGAGTTATCAAAACAACAGTTCAAACTGGCCCAAATCAGGAAGTGCCCTCAGAGTAAAAGTGTTTCCCACGTGGTTTATGTGTCTAAGTTTCTGTTTTCTCTTTAGCTTTGTTCTGGTAACGCCTTACCCTATGATTATACCAATATGTCAGTGTTTTTAGTAGTTTTCTTTTCTTTTGTTCGTTCTTTTTTTTTTTTTTTTTTTTTGAGACTGTGTCTTGCTCTGGCACCCAGGCTGGAGATCTCGGCTCACTGCAACTTCTGCCTCCCATGTTCAAGTGACTCTTGTGCTTTGGCCTCCTGAATAGCTGGAATTACAAGCACGCACCACCGTGCCCAGCTAATTTTTTGTATTTTTAGTAGAGACGGGGTTTCACCATGTTGACCAGGATGGTCTCGATCTCTTGACCTGGTGATCCGCCCGCCTCGGCCTCCCAAAGTGCTGGGATTACAGGCGTGAGCCACAGCACCCGGCCCTAATTTTTGTATTTTTAATAGATATCAGGTTTCCCCGTGTTGGACAGGCTGCTCTTAAACTCCTGAACTTCTGACCTCAGGTGATCTGCCCACCTTGGTCTCCCAAAGTGCTGGGATCACAGGTGTGAGCCACCGCGCCCAGACTTTAGTTGTTTTCAATAGAATTGATCTGAGGAACGTGGCCTGGCATTTCCAAAAAGAGAAGTCGGCCAGAGGGCAGACTTCATTTGACAGAGATGGAAACTGTGGCTTAGAGAGGTGAGGCCACTTGCCTAGGGCCTTACAGCCAGTAAGAGATAAAGCCAGGCTGCAAGATTAGAGCCCTTTTACACCAAATTCAGTGTTCTCTTCCCCACTCCCTGGCAGTACCCTCTTGATTTCTTCATATGTAATGAAAAAGTCAGACTGTCTCTGAGGGCCCTTTGGACTGAGATGTGCTCCGACCAGGACTTCATGGCTTTTCTAATTTCTAAGACTCACTCAGCCTCCTCACCTTCAGTCTGGGATTTAGACCTGATACCCGAGGCCAGTCATAGAGAATTCCTAGATCAGCCATAAGGGGGCAGTGGTGTGCAGAGAGTGCCCAGATTGTGAAATGCTGGCACAGCCAAGGGCTTCTTTCTTCATGGAGGTCTTTGCTTCTCACAGTCAGAGTAAAGAGAAAATGATGCAGCCTAGTATTCGAAGCCCCTGTCCCTTCTGCTTCATTTGTCCAACTCTGGCCGATGCTGCCTCTGGCACAGAGGACGGGGCCCAGAGATAAGTCATGTCGTGTCTCTACCATTGAGGACCCACGGTCCACTAAACCCTCTCCAGGCCAGGATCTGGCTGATTTCCCACCTCCCTGGCTTTGCTCCTGCTGTTCCGTACACTGAAGTGCCTCCCCTTTCTCATCACTGCCATTCCATTTCCCCTCATTCTTAAGGCTCAGCTCGGATGCCACCTCCTCGAGCCTCCTGTCCACCCCCATCAGCACCCCTCTCCCTCCCCTGCACTCCCAGCCCAGGCTCTGAATCTCTCTCATGGCTTGGATTCAGGTCTGGCCATGTGCTTGTATCACCCTCCAGACTGGAAGCTCTGCAGGCAGCTAGGGTCCCCATCAACCCTGGACCCCTGTGCCAGCCCAGAAGACAAAGGGTGCTGGGGAAAAGGAAGCTGGAAGAAGATCTGCTGGCTGGGATTCCTGGCAGGGCTGAAGGAGGTCAGAGCCTGCACTGAACAGACTCAACCGCAGCAGCTTATTTCTCTACCCTGGACTCCAAGCCTTTTGGGATCCAGCTTTGCTCTCACTGATGAGAAAATGACAAGGGAAGCCTCCAGCTCCATGAAACTGTGGATTAAAAAAAAAATGAAAGTATAAAAGCCCCAGAAGAAAACACAGGAGAATGGCCGGGCGTGGTGGCTCACACCCGTAATCCCAACACTTTGGGAGGCCGAGGTGGGCAGATCATTTGAGGTCAGGAGTTTGAGACCAGCCTCGCCAACATGGTGAAACTCTGTTTCTACTAAAAATACCAAAATTAGCCTGGCTTGGTGGTGTGCACCTGTAATCCCAGCTACTCTGGAAGCTGAGGCAGGAGAATCGCTTGAACCTGGAAGGCAGAGGTTGCAGCAAGATGAGAAATGCAAATCAAAACCACAGTGAGATACCATTTCATGCCAGTTAGAGTGGCGATCATTAAAAAGTCTGGAAACAACAGATGCTGGCGAGGATATGGAGAAATAGAACCGCTTTTACACTGTTGGTGGGAATGTAAATTAGCTCAACCATT
Source organism: Aotus nancymaae (assembly GCF_030222135.1). NCBI lineage: Eukaryota > Metazoa > Chordata > Mammalia > Primates > Aotidae > Aotus > Aotus nancymaae. The sequence goes on from NW_026988467.1 coordinate 28,080,908, forward strand.
ATGGAAGACAGCGTGACGATTCCTGAAGGATATAGAACCGGAAATATCGTTTGACTCAGCAATCTCATTACTGGGTATATATCCAAAGGATTATAAATCATTCTACTATAAAGACACATGCACATGTATGGTTATTGCAGCCCTATTTACAATAGCAAAGACTTGGAACCAACCCAAATGCCCATCAATGACAGACTAGGTAAAGAAAATGTGGCACATATACACCATGGAATACTATACAGCCCTAAAAAAGGATGAGTTCATGCGCTTTGCAGCGACATGGATGAAGTTGAAAACCATCATCCTCAGCAAACTAACACAGGATCAGAAAACCAAACATCACATGTTCTCACTCATAAGTGGGAGCTGAACAATGAGAACACATGGACGCAGGGAGGGGAACATCACACACCGGGGTCTGTCAGGGGGTGACATCACACACCAGGGTCTGTCAGGGGAACGGGAAGAGGGAGCATTAGGACAAATACCTAATGCATGTGGAGATGACGGGTTGATGGGTGCAGCAAACTACCATGGCACATGTATACCTATGTAACAAACCTGCACATTCAGCACATGTATCCCAGGACTTAAAGTAAAATTTTAAAAAGAAAACATAGGAGAGTTTCTGATTAACTTTAGATCTAGAAAGACCTTTCTATGCCTCAAAACCAGAAGCCATAAAGAAAAAATATATATATATGGCTCTTTTGCTTTTGAAGAAATGCTCAGCCTTATTCATAAGACAATAATCACAATTTTAAAATATAATTGAGATTCCATTTTTCACCTATCAGATTGGCAGAAATCCGATGATTTGATAACATTCTCTAGGCAGCACCATGGAGAAGCAGCACGGGTACTTTCACTGGAGGAGGAGCGTTCCCTCTGAGAAATCCCAACCAGGGGCAAGCTGGCACCATCGACCCAAATTACAAAACACCTGTGTCAGGCAGAATTCTAAGGTGACCCTCACTGGCCTTTGCTTTTCTGTGGTCCCCTGCTGTTGTATGTGTTTGGGGCCTGTGAATAAGATGAGTATGTGAATGAAATGATTGTATTCCATTATATGGCAAAAGGGATTTTGCAGATTAACTCAGGTTCCAAGTCAGTTAACTTAATGATAGGGATATCGCCCTTGGACTGATCCGATTGGGTGAGCCACTGGAAAGCAGCAAGCTTTCTCTGGCAAGAGAAATTCGTTAGAGATTCGAAGCATGAGAAAGATCCGTTGGGCCATTCCTGGCTTGATGTTGGAGGGAGTGGCATGGTAAGGACTGTGAGTGTCCTTCAGGATCCTGGGGAGGCCCCTGCTGGAAGCCTGCAAGAAACCAGAGACTCAGTTCTACCACCATAAGGAACCAAATTCTGCCCACAACAAGAGTGACGTTGGAAGCAGATCTTCCCCCCAGAGCTTCCAAAAGAGAACCAAGTCGGGCCGCCACCTTGGTTTCACCCTGAACTGAGCACCCAGTTCAGGTGAGACTGTGAGGTAATTGATGGGTGTTGTTTTAAACTGCTGTGTTTGTGATAGTCTGATATGCAGCAATAGAAAACTCATACAATACTTCCAACCTGCCAGGCACGGTGGCGCCTTCCTGTGATCCCAGCACTTTGGGATGCTGAGGCTGGAGGACTGCTTGAGCCCAGGAGGTCAAGACGAGCTTGGGCAACATGATGAAACTCTGCTATGCTGAAAATATTAACCAGGTGTGGTGGCACATGCCTGTAGTCCCAGCTACTTGGGAGGCTGAGGTGGGAGGATTGCTTGCGCCTAGGAGGTTAAGGCTGCAGTGTATCATGATCATACTATTGAACCCTAGCCTGGGCAACAGAGCAAGACCCTGTCTCAAAAAAAACACAGCAAGGTACTCTTAACCCAGCAATTCATTTCTGGGAATTTATCCTCAGGTACAGCTAGCTGCACACATATGAAACAATGCATATACACAATTACTTACTGCAGCACTGTTTGTCATAAGAAAAAATAGGGAAAAAAACAGAAACAAAGGTTTACAATAGGGAACTGGTAAATTGAATTATTTTACTCTAATAATAGAATATTTTGCAGTGATATAAAAGATCCAGGAAGCTTGCTCTCTAATTACTGATAAAGATCTCTAAGATGTGTGATTAGTTTTTTTTTTTTTTTTTTTTTTTAAAAAAACAAGTTACAGCATGGCGTGGGCAGATTGTTAACCTTTTATGTGAAAATGGGCATTAAGAATACATCATCACTTTTGGCCGGGCACGGTGGCCCACGCCTGTAAGCACAGCACTTTGGGAGACCGAAGCGGGTGGATTACTTGAGACCAGAAGTTCGAGACCAGCCTGGCCAACATAGCAAAACCTTGTCTCTATTAAAAATACAAAAATTAGCCATCATAGTGCATGCCTGTAATTCCAGCTACTCAGGAGGCGGAGGCAGAGAATCGCTTGAACCCAGGAGGCGGAGGTTGCGGTGAGCCGAGATTGCACCATTGCACTACAGTCTGGGTGACAGAGCGAGACCCTGTCTCAAAGAAGAAAAAGAAAGAAAGAAAAAATCATCATTTTTGTACTTGCAGAAAGAAAATGTGAAAGAATACATGAGATGCTAATAAAAAGTGGTGACTAATGAATTAAAAATCAAATAAAAATGGATGTTTTCGAGTAAGTCCACAGGACACTGTCCTTCTCCCCGCTTCTTCCTGGGCCTGAACCGGTTCCTTTGCCTTCTTCCCACAGGCTGATTCTGGGGAACATTCCTTGTGGAATCTTGACCACTGGCTTCCCCCCACCTTGCTTTCCCTGCTGCCCCAGGGGAACTGCAAACAAGGTTCAGATAGTTGTGTCTGAGTAAGTCTTCTCTCTGGTTTTCCCACATGTGAGATGGGGATGATAATACCCCGTAGGGTTGTTAGGGGGGTAAATGAGATAGCCCATGTCAAGTGCCCAGCCCAGAGAAGATGCCCAGCCTGTAGTAGATGCTCACAGCATTTGTGCTGCTGGATGTGAGAAAGCCCATTATTCCACCAAGAGGGAGTTTATCAAGCGCAAGTAGCTGGCTAATCAATGGTGGTGATAGTTCCCTTTGCGTCCCCCTCATCACTGTGGCCCGATTCCTCCCCTCGCTGTCTCCATTCCTTTAGTTGCAGAGGGTTGGGCTGAATGAGCTCTCTCTCACTTACATGATTTAAAACCTCCAGTGACCATGGAGGATACCTTCTCATTCTGGATATGGGTTAGCAAAGCCCAGACGGGGTGGTGACTTGCTCAAGGTCACGTGGCATGTCAGCGGCAGAGCCAGGACTGGCACTGAGGGATCCTGACTCCCTGCCAGGCCCGTGACCCGCATGCCTCTCTCTGCCCATGTCCATTTGTGTCCAAGTAGCCATGTGGTGACACAGGGGAACTCTGTCCCTCCCCTGGGATTCTCCTCATCTTCCCAGGCTCTGATGTTACTATGGAGGGGCTGCTGCCCACCCAGCCAGGTGTCTTCTGGCCCCCTTGCAGGTCTGCTTCTGCCAGGAAGCATGGAGTGATGAAAATGCATTACTGGTGTTCTGTGAAGCGGGCACCCCAGGGGTCAGGGTAGAGCCAGGGAACAGCTAGGACTTCCAAGTGCCCACAAGTTGGGGATCTTGTGTTCACTGGTGCAAGCTGCCCCACAACAGCCTGACTTCTAGCTTGTCACCTTCAGCTCCCACCTCCCTACCAGCCTGCTGCTCATGGAGCTCCTGACCTTGAGGGAGTTAATTCCCCTTCCTGGGCCAGAGAGATTGGCCTTGAACTCTGATAGCCTTCCAGACACTCACAGGCTCCAGCTGCACTTCCTACCCATGGGTTTCATGAGCGCCTCGGGATCCTGGACCACAGATCCTGTCTCTTGTTTATTTACTGTGAAGTTGGTTTCTAATATTTGAGCCTTGACCTGCCATAAAGAATTTGAGCGAGTTTCCGACAGGGAAATGTCTGCGTGTCTTAGTTGGGGACATTAGCGACCCTCTGCCTGTCTGTTTTGTTTGTTCTTGGGAGATATGGGGCTGTTTGTCACTATTCAATCTGATGTACAGAGTGGGTGGAGAGAGACCCCTCAAATGTGCAGGCGTGCGTGTAGAGATTCCAGACCGACTATTCTAATCCTGTTTTGACTGATTTAATCTGGTTTTAGTACAGCTTGGCCCAAAAGGCTTGAGCTGGTTCACACTGGTCTCAGCTAGTTTTAACTGGTGGGCTCCATTTGAACATATTTGAGTCTACTTGACTATTCCAAATCATCTGTGTCTGTTTTAATTTGGGTTAGCTTAATTATGGCAGACAGTTATTTTGTACTTGTGGTATGTCAGTATTGTAAATTTCAAGTGCCTTACATATATGAATTCATATCATCTTCACAACCGCCTTGCAGGTAGGGACTGTTATTAGTGCCCTCATTTCACACATGGAGAAACTGAGGCATGGAGCGTTTAAGAAGCTTACCCCAGTTTCCCCAGTTGCTGAGCGGTGGAGCCAGAGCTGGAACCCGCTTTACCTGGCTACTGAGTGATAAACCTCCTTAAACCTGGCTCTTAACCCCAATACCACCTAATGTGTGAACCACTTGAAGATGACTTGATATTGCCTGAGCTGGTTTGGTCTGCTTTCGCCAGCATGAGCTGCTTGTGCTGGCTTGACCGGCACACAGCCTTGGGTTTGGCGATTCCCATCAGCAGATGGAGCTCAGGCCTCATGGATCCCCCTTCAGCTGGAAGCCCACTGTATTTCTCTCCCCGGGCTGCTATGATGAGCTGCCACAAACCTGGCTGCTTAACACCGCAGAAGTTTGTTTTCTCAGTTCTGGGGTTGGAAGTCCAAAACCAAGGTGCTGGCCAGGCTGTCCTCCCTCTGGGATATGCAGAGGATCAGGGAGAATCTGTCCCCTGCCTCCTTCAGCTTCTGGTGGCTCCAGGTGTTCCTTGAATTGTGGCCACCAAGCTCTGATCTCGGCCTCTGGGGCCACATTGCCTCTTCCTCTTCTGTCTTTATCCTCTGGGGTCTCTCATAAGGATACTGTCAACGGATTTAGGGTCCATCCAGATAGCCTAGAACGATCTCCTCATCTCAAAATCCATCACTTAATCACATCTGCCAGGACTCTTGTTCCAAATAAGGTCACATTCACAAGTTCTGGGGATGAGAACATGGATATATCCTTTCTGAGGCCTCCATTCAACTCATTACAACCAAAAGGCCACACCACAGTATTTGACCCCGAGAACCAGGCTCTTCAAAGTGATTCTTCCTGTTGGGTTGGTATTTGCCCAGTGATTGGAATCTTATCACTGTCTGCTTGGGGATCAAAAAAGAAGAGCGTGAAATGTGCTTGCAGCCATGGAGGAGGCTCTTGCACTTTTCAAGACCTATATGTTAATATTCCTGGCTGGAAGGATCAAGATTTGCCGGAAATGTCAAGTGAGATGTAAAAGTGTTTCTGTAAACAGGCACTCAAGGAAAGCGTTCGTTTTCTAAGATGTTTGCGGGTGGTAACACCAAGCTGTTTTCCTGGGAGAGCATTCTTTAACGAATGTGCAGCTGAAGTGAAGGAGGGCAGATAATTAAGAGATGAGGGGAAGCTGTTAACCCCCAAATATCACAAGGAAACAGCACTCAGGGGCCCTTGGAGCTCAACTGGCTCCAAACACCCAGGGTACAGAAATATGACAGAAACGGGAAAGCTGTCTTTTGTCTTCAGCATTTCCCCACTTCCACCCACAGGGAATGACCACAGACGCTACCAGATGTGAGAGTCAACTTAGTTTTTGGACAGCTGTGGCCGCTGCAGAGGCAGTGTGTCGGGGCACCAGGGCACCGCCCTGTTCCTAACAGCTGTGTGACCTGGGGCAAATCAGAGAGTCTTTCTGCATCTTGACTTGCTCGTCTGTGAAATGGAGATAATAGGGCTTCTGTGAGTCTGTTTGGTGGCATGCTGTCTACCATACACGGCAGGTGCCCAGCCTCCATCTGACCTCTCTAAATCCACTTTTACCCTACAATCATCTGTTCTCTCTAGTGCAGCCAGAGTGGGTTTTTGCACATGCAAATCAGGTGATTTTACTCTCATGCTTCCATCTCCTCAGTGGTCAGAAGACAATTCAAGCCCCTTCCTACAGCCTGTCCTGGCTGAGCCGGCCCAGCCTCCTCCCAGCCCCTTCCTGCTCCTCTGTGCGCCTCGCTCGCTGCACTCCGGCTGCTCGGGGCTATCTTCTTAAGTGGACCACTTGTGCCAGGCCTCAGAGCTTTTGCTCATGCTGATCCAGTTCCTAGGACGCCTCTGCTGGGCCCTGAGAGAGGCTGCCTTCTTCTCATCCCTCAGCTGTCAGCTCAGACATCACATTAGAGACCGCCTTGGCCACCACATTACTCCAGCTTCTGATGCCATGTGCATCAGAACGCTCCACATCTTGGAATGACTTCTTGATCTTTTTTGGGGAGGGGGGTGTTGCTTATTTATTTGTCTGTCTTCCCATTATTATTATTATCATCATCATTATTTGAGATGGAGTCTCACTTTGTCACCTAGGCTGGAGTGCAGTGGCACAATCTCAGCTCACACTGCCACCTCTGCCTCCTGGGCTCAAGCAATCCTCCCACCTCAGCCTCCTGAGTAGCTGGGGCCACAGGCGCATGCCACCATGCCCAGCTAATTTTTGAATTTTTGGTAGAGACAGGGTTACACCATGTTGCCCAGGCTGATCTCAAACCCCTGAGTGAAGCAATCCACCTGCCTTGGCCTCCCAAACTGCTGGGATTATAGGCGTGAGCCCCCATGCCCGGCCTCTCTTCCCATTAGATTGCAAACTCCACAATAGCAGAACTGCAGCTGTTTGGTTCAACAGTGTACACTCACCACCTAGCACAGAACCTGGCATATTGTAAATGCTCAACAAATATTTGTTGAATGAATGAGAAAATGAAACAGTAAAGCATGCCATTGTGTGGCACAGCACACTTCCACATGGCCTGGAGCTTTATGTGCTGCAAGCTCTAGCGTCTATGATAGCACCACACTCTGACTGTCACGCAGCCCTCTGTGGGGTCTTCCTACAAAACAGTCCATCAGCCCTGGGAAGCCCCAACATATCACAACATGGCCCAACATGCTACACTATTAGGCCTGGCCTAGATCTCAGACTCAGTCCCAGGGAGCACTGCCCTGAGCTCTGGACATGTCCCACTGACCACAGGGAGCCACAGGGAGCCCCAAGCCTTGGCTGGGGTACCATTTGGGCCCCAAGCATCTGAATTCCTAGGACTCAAGTATCGGGTCCTCAGCTAGGGACCTGGGTTGAGCAGACAACGGGTCTTCGTCTTCCCAGAAGGCCCTGCTCAGCCCACAGAGGAGAATGGCTGATTCTGAGCACTTAGGGCAGCCGTGAAGGTTGTGGGGTGCAGGGAGCTCTGGAACTCTAAAGAGAGGAGGCCTGGGCTTCTGCTCTGCTGTGTGTCCTTAGGCATGTCACTGCCCCTTTCTGGCTTCGCCTTCCTCTGTAAAAGTAAAAGAGCACAAGAGGGCCTCCAGGGAGCACTTGGGTACAGATTAGTACCAATGCCCAGAGAAAGGCCATGCTGCGGGGGTCCAGAGTAAGGGAGGACAGAACCACCACGGGGACCCAGGCTACCTGCCTTCTGGGAAGGCTGAAGGGCTCAGAGGGGAAAGTCTCACTGGTGTCTCCTCTCCTGTTGCTCTGTCCCAGGCCCTTGGACAAGGCCCCACTTTAGTCAAAGATAATTCAGAGAGCCGGGCGCAGTGGCTCACACCTGTAATCCCAGCACTTTGGGAGGCCGAGGTGGGTGGATAACGATGTCAGGAGTTTGTGACCAGCCTGGCCAACACGGTGAAACCCCATTTCTACTAAAAATACTAAAAATTTGCTGGGTGTGGTGGCATGTGCCTGTAATCCCAGCTACTTGGGAGGCTGAGGCAGGAGAATCCCTTGAACCCAGGAGGCAGTGGTCGAAGTGAGCCAAGATCGCGCCACTACACTCCAGCCTGGGTGACAGTGTGGAAAAAAAAAAAAAAAGAATAAGTCACAGAATGAGTCACCAGGAGGCAAAGGGTCATGGAAAAGGAAAGTGGGGGTGTCCAGCACCCCCGGTCCTGCCCTTTCCTCCTTGGCTAAGGAACCTAGTGAGTCACGAAATTCCACTGGGGCGGGCTCTGTGCCAAGCTCAGTGATGGTGGGGAGGCTCTGGCTCTGTTCTCATACCCTGCTCTGAGTCCCTGCCTCTTACACACAGACAGACAGACAAGGACAGGCAGATGGCCACAATCCCCACACAGACACAGGCAGACACCCACACAGATACACAGACACCTCATAGACAGGCAGACACAGACAGGACACACACACAGACCTACAAGCCAACAAGTGCACAAATACAGGCGAAAAACACACACTGGCAGACAGACACACTGTGATGGACACAGAGACAGATACACACACACAGATGCACCGGTACATAGCAGATGGACAGGTAAATGGACAAACAAGCAGACACAGTCAGACAAGGACAGGCAGATAGCCAAAATATCCAGACTCACAGATACACAGGTACATAGCAGACAGACAGGTAAACACACTTCAGGAGGCCAAGACAGGTGAATTGCTTGAGCTTAGGAGTTTGAGACCAGCCTGGGCAACATGGTGAAATCCCATCTCTACTACAAATACAAAAAAAATTAGCTAGGGATGGCGGCGTGTGCCTTGTGCGCCTGTAGTTCCAGCTACTCAGGAAGCTGAGGTGAGAGGATTGCTTGAGCCCAGGAGGTAAAGCTGCAGTGATTCGAGATCGTGCTACTGCACTCCAGCCTGGGTAACAAAGTGAGACCTTGTCTCAGAACAAAACAAAACAAAAGAAACACAGATGATCAGATGTGGACTGACACACTCAAGCAGAAGCCGAAACACCCCACAAACTCCGCTACTCAATATCCACATGCGTACATGCACACACACAGATAACACACCCAGACTCACGAGGGTAGCTGGGCTGTGATTTTGGGCAAAAGATAGATCAGATGTCCCTGAGCCAGCCCCCAATCCCAGAACCATGAAACTGACCCATAAAACTGGCACCCTGGGCGTGAGCTCTTCTGAAAGAAAGCAGCCTTCATCTCTCACCCTGAGGATATGATATTTACCAATACCAAGGGGCCTGTCTTGCAGTAAGATCAACGAAGTTTAGATAGGAAAAGGGACTTCCCAACCAGGAGCGTGTTGAGACCTGTAGTTGGTGACTAGGGGTAAAGGAGTGGGCTGGTGGCAGGCAGGGAACCTGTGTTCTGGCCGCATGACCTCAGGCAAGTGTGTTCTTCTGAGCCTCAGTTTCCCACCTGGGCTTTGTCCTCCCAAGTCCCTGCAGGGAGCAGATGGACAGCTCCTGGGTGTGTTCGTGCCAGTGCTGGGGCCCCAGGACATCGTCCCTCCACCCCTACCACTAGGGCAGGGCCTCCTTGGTGACTCACCACCCAGTGGTCCATGGCAGGGGTAACTCAGCCACAGGTGCCCATGGTCCTCGGCTCTCTCCCTTCCCCCAGGGGCTGGCCAGCTGAAGATGCCCCTGGGTTTGGGGAGGGATGCAGGGAGGTCAGTGGGAGGGGGCCAGCATGTGAGGCTCAGGCCTGGGCCTGGGAGGGTTTGTCCAGGTGTAGTCTCTTTTATCCTCTTTGCAGGTAGAGACCTCTGGCCTGGGCCCAACCTGTTGGAAGAGAGGGCATTGCATAATGAGAAGGTAAAAGGTGACGGCAGACCTGGTGGGACAGAAGCACCATTGTTTGGGTCCCAGGCCAGCCTGGGCAAAGAAAGGTTTATGCCTGGGGCAAGAAGGAGGGGCTCTGCAGGCGGTGCCAGCTGGCAGGGTCCTTCCCTTTGGGTCCTTGGAGGGGGACAGGTGCTAAGCAGGACACCCTTGGTTTGCTAGAGGGGGAGGTGCTGGGCGGGGGGCCACCCCCACACCATGCCCACCTCCGCGAGGCCAGCAACCCAGGACACCTAAGGATCACACTCCTGGAATTCCAATCATTCCTAGGAGCTGGGGCGGCACCCAAGCCTGGGGGGCACCATGGAGAGGGGTGTGCGTGGTTGTTTTTATTACTGAGGGGTCAGGGGAGGCTTAGAGAATTTTGCCTCACATGCCCTCCCCATCCTTTTCCAAACTTGTGTCCATAACTCGGAGCTCAGCTGCCCACATCTCCCCTTCACCAGAGCCCCTCAGCTCCACAGGGACGCCCAGTGGGAAGTCCTTCCCGGTATCAGACCACAATCCTTCCTGCTTGGGGTTCCCCTAAGGGAACGGCTTCCACCACCGGAGACCCAGCCAGGACAATCGCGTGCTTGTCGTCTCTCCACCCTGCAAGCCCACAACTCCGGTCCCGAGTGGTAGGGTAGTGACTCCAGGTACAAGCCAGCCGGCCCCGCCCTCCCGCCGCCAGGGCGGTGCAGAGGATGGGCGGTACAAAACGCGCCCCGCCCCGCGCTCCTCTCTTGACTTTGAGTGTCCGGCGGTCGCAGAGCCAGGAGGCGGAGGCGCGCGGGGCAGCCTGGGCCCCAGCCCACACCCTCACCAGGTAGGGACGCTCCCCTGCTCAGAGGGCGGAAGGCGTAGACCGGGAAGAAACGGGAGGAGGGGGCAGGCAGAGGAACTAAGACAGATGGCAGAGAGAGGGACAGTGGAGGGGGACAGAGGGACACAGGAGCAGAAGAGAGGGGGACCCAGAAGACGGAGGAGAGCACAAAGTCAAGGACCCAGTTCAGGGATGGGACTGCTGGAGGGCAGAGGGGCCCAGGACGGGAGAGAGGACCTTGGGTCCACAGGATGAGTGCTGGGTGGGAGCACCAAGAATGCCACCACCCCTCATTTCCTTGTCCTTGAAGGTCCCTGCCTAGATCGGGGAGGGGCTCCGTTTCTGCCCAGTCCCCATCCCCCTGTTGCCAGGGCCCACATAGGCTCCTGAGGGCTTGAGGAGAAGAAGCCCATGTCCCGCCTGGGGACTCAGGAATCGGGATTCCCCTCCCTGCTGGCCCCTCTTGAACTCACAGCTCCAGGAAACTGGGAGACCCGTCTCTGGTATGCCAGGGAGTCTCTGCTGCCCACCATCTCTGCCCCCCAGGGCCCAGGAGCCGCCATGTGGCGATGTCCACTGGGGCTACTGCTGTTGCTGCTGCTGACTGGCCACGTGGCTCTGGGTGCCCAGAAGGGTCGTGGGCGCCGGGAGCTAGCACCGGGTCTGCACCTGCGGGGCATCCGGGATGCGGGAGGCCGGTACTGCCAGGAGCAGGACCTGTGCTGCCGTGGCCGTGCCGACGACTGTGCCCTGCCCTACCTGGGCACCATCTGTTACTGTGACCTCTTCTGCAACCGCACGGTCTCCGACTGCTGCCCTGACTTCTGGGACTTCTGCCTCGGCGTGCCACCCCCTTTTCCCCCAATCCAAGGTGGGCACCAAGATGGCCAGGAGGGCGGGTCGCTTTGTCCACCCCAGACTCAGCAAGGCTCAGGAGCAAAACTGGATGCACTGACATTTCCAGGGCAGGCTCTGTAGAATCTAGGACCCTTCCCTGCCCCTCTGGGAAGTCTCTGCTGTGGTTTAACTTGACTCTCTCCAGCAAGAATGGAAGAAGCTCCTTGGTTAGAATTCTAAGTTGGCCCAAAGAAAGGGCAGCCTCCCACATTTTCTCCCAATTTTCCTTTCCCCATCTGCACACCAGGCTGTTCCCCCTTTTCACACCTAGGCAGCAGCACCTGACCAGACTCTGGAAGCATCCCTTGAGGTCTCTGAAACCTGGACACTCCCCCACCTTCACCCCCAGAGCCGTCCAGAGGAGAGGGCAGTAGGCTGCTCAGTCCCTTCTTGCTGTCTCCTCCTTTGCCCCCAGGGCTGCCCACACAGGACCAGACAGGGCCAGTGGTAGCAGGTCCAGGCATTCCAGAGGGGGCCTAAGGGCCAGGGACAGGAGTGAGAGAGAGTTAACCCCTCAGCGTCCAGAGCCATCTTATCAGAACCTGCAGACTCGGGCAGGCGTGTTTCTCCCACATTTCCGTCTCCACTCCAGACACGGAAGGTGCTGGCCGCACCTGCTGACTCACTCTTGGGCTGATAAGGTACACATGGGTTGATGAGGGTCATCTTAGACATTTTTCTGCTGCTCATACCTGGGAGATGGGTCATTTCTGTTCCTGCTTTCAGCCTCGCTGTCATCCTTTTCCATGCACTTGCCCCTGTCCAATAGGAGAATCACTTGCATTCCTTCCCACAGTTCCATGCTGCTTGGGCCGGCAGACTGCATACCTGAGCTGTCATCTCAGAGTGCTGTGGTGTCTTAAGGCAGTCGCTTACCTACTCTGGGCCTAACCCTAACTTATTTAAATGGCAAAGAATCCCGGGAATGCTGTGGCTGCATCCAAGTAAAGTGAGAGGGATCCAGGTTGGAATCACTGAAGAACTTCCCAAGTCGCAGTTGGTGTGTGACCCTGCAGGAGATGTCTTCAGTTATAGTTTGGCTTTCATTTCAGTGAGAGCTGGCGTGTGTGTGTGTGTATGTGTGTGTGTGTGTGCACGTGCGCGTGTATGTGTGCGTGCACGTGTGTGTGTGTGTCAGAGAGAGAGAGAGATTGGTGAGCTTGGAAACATTCCTGACCTCAAGGTACCTGACCTCTGAGGATCTGACCAATCAGCCCATCCTCTCTGGCTCTAGTTTCACTTCTCTTTCCTTCCAGCAGGATGTATGCATGGAGGTCGCATCTATCCAGTCTTGGGAACCTACTGGGACAACTGTAACCGTTGGTGAGTGTTTGGAGCCTAGAGAGGTCTTGCTTTGGGAGGCTTGTGGCTGACAGACTTGGTTCAAACTCTATCCCTGTGACTCTTTTGCAAGGAAAAGTCTTTACCCTTCTCTGAACCTCAGTTTCCTCATCTGCAACAGAGGAATTTTAACACTGACCAAGTCAACTTATCTCACATCATTCCAACAGCATTCCTCAAGCATGGCCAGCCATGGGTGCCTGGCCCAAGGGCTGCCCTTGAACTGGGAGTCCTTCCCCAACCACCCCTACCCCCCGGGCTTGGGCTGGGCTACCCCTCCCAGCTATTCCTGCTGTCACCGCAGAGTCAGAGGGAAAATGGGGCGCCAGGAAGGAAACCTCTGACTGTGGCATCCGCTGCCGCGGGCTGATGAGGGTCAGGGATGGCTGAGCAGGCGGCCAGCCAGCATCTAGCAGGGCCTTCCCTGAAATGTGGCTCCTCTTCCCTTCCCCACCCCTCCCCACCATTCCCCGAAGGAGGAGGAAGGGGTCATGGGTATCCCCTTCTTCAGTCTGAGATGGGAAGTGAAGAAGGGCCGGGTAGGAAACCCTGAACACCTTAATAGAAATAATGGGGAGCCTGTGACTTGGAGGAGGAGGCCCTGCACCCACTCCACCCGCACTCCCTCTTTGCCTGGGACTGAGGCCCCAGAGAGAAGGAAACTTTTTGGAATGCATTGCGCATAAGCTGTTTCCATTGCCTCACTAGGGTGAGGGGTGCCCGGGTCACAGTGAGGGAGGGGCGTTTCAGCACGTGTCTGGGTGAGAGCATGTGTGTGTGCAGCGTGCTGTGTAAGCACCGTGCATGTGTGTGTGTTCAGAAGGATAAAACACGCCTGCCCGAGTCTGCAGGTTCTGATAAGATGGCTCTGGACGCTGAGGGGTTAACTCTCTCTCACTCCTGTCCCTGGCCCTTAGGCCCCCTCTGGAATGCCTGGACCTGCTACCACTGGCCCTGTCTGGTCCTGTGTGGGCAGCCCTGGGGGCAAAGGAGGAGACAGCAAGAAGGGACTGAGCAGCCTACTGCCCTCTCCTCTGGACGGCTCTGGGGGTGAAGGTGGGGGAGTGTCCAGGTTTCAGAGACCTCAAGGGATGCTTCCAGAGTCTGGTCAGGTGCTGCTGCCTAGGTGTGAAAAGGGGGAACAGCCTGGTGTGCAGATGGGGAAAGGAAGGGCGAGGAGTGCCTCCCCGGCCCACGGACTCCTCTGGCCCTCCCCAGAAGTGCCCCCGCCGCTCCGGGGCTGAAGAGCGCAGCCATACTGGGTCTTGGCTCCCCTTGAGGCTCCTTAAAAGGCAACATTGGAGGTGGGAGCCTCAGGCAGCTTGGAAGGAGGCAGTTGAGCATCTTGTAATAACAGAGCTATGAGCTTGTACAAGCATTATAGAATTCATAGAATGCAGCCCTTCCGTTCACAACTGCTTATTAAAGACCTTCTGCGTGGCAGGCACTGTGCTGGGCTCATGAGACGGAGCAGAAACGCAACAGACACAGTCCTTGTCCCACTTCTAGAGTAAGGCGAAGGGCATGGGAAGACAATAAATGAGTGTATCCTGACAAGCTGTCTAGTGTTATAGGGGAAAGAGGGGATAACGGGGGTCCCAGCTTACAGTAGGGAGGGGGCGGGAAAGCCACTCTGAGGAAGGGACATTTACGCTGAGACCAGGGAGAAGGATAGAAGAGAGGACAAGAGGCCTGGCCTATGCAGAGGGAGCGGCTTGGGGGAAGGCTGGGAGGTGACTGAGCTCATTTTAGCTGGAGCTGGGGTAGGGGAGAGACACCCAAAAGAGGAGCAGGCCACGTTCCGTGGGTCACATCAGCTATGCCGAGGATTCTGCGTTTTGTTCTGAGACTCATGGGAAGCCACGTAGAGAGCACGCAGTCTGATTTACGTTCCTCAAAGATCTCTCTGGCCTGGGGGTGGGTAGGGAAGGATGGCCGGGAATACTAAAGGGGTAGCGGTCTTGATGAAGAAGCCAGTGCCGTGGTCCAGGTGAGAGGTGACAAGGGACGGGAGTAGGGAGGCCACAGTGGAGGGGCGGGAGCAGGGAGGCCACGGTGGAGGGGCGGGAGCAGGGAGGCCACGGTGGAGGGGCGGGAGCAGGGAGGCCACGGTGGAGGGGCGGGAGCAGGGAGGCCACGGTGGAGGGGCGGGAGCAGGGAGGCCACGGTGGAGGGGCGGGAGCAGGGAGGCCACGGTGGAGGGGCAGGAGGCAGGAGGATTCCTGATACGCCATCTCCAAGCCCTGCTGATGGGGGGCATGTGGGCAGGCACCGCAGACCACACAGAGCTCTGGCGTGAACAACCGGGTGCCATTGTCAGAGCTGAAGATGTTAGGGAAGAGCAGGCTTGGGGGAGGCAGACGGGCTGTTTTGAGTTTGAGGTGCCTTTTGCACATCCAGAAAGGTCAGAAGGTCAGTGGGATGTGAGTCTGAAGCTTTAGAGAACTGGGGTCTGGGGTTCCTGTAACAGAACGGTGATGGTAGGTATTAATTTCGAGCGCTTCACGATGGGCCAGGCCTGGTGCAAAATGCTTTACAAGCCTGTCATTGAATCCCTGGAAAGTGGTACCACTGTATTATCCTGATTTTATAGACAAGGGCATTGACAGAGACAGAGTTTGAATGATTCTTCTAGGATCACACAGCTAGTGGGTTAGGAGTGGAACCCAGAATTTGAATTCCAGAACCCATGCTCTTAGTCAATTCAGTATATGGCCTCAGTCATTGACTCAGCCAACAAATATTTATTGGGTGCTTATTATGTGCTAGGTTTTGTTTTCCTAGGCACTGAAAATACCAAACAATACCTGCCCTCAAGGAATTTAGAGCCTATGAGGAAACAGGTCAAAAATATATAAACAGGCCAGGCCTGTGGCTCACAGCAGAAATCCCAGCACTTTGGGAGGCCCAGGAGGGTGGATTGCTTGAGGCCAGGAATTTGAGACCAGCCGGGACAACATAGCGAAACCCCATCTCAACAAAAAATGCAAAATTTAGCTGGGTGTGGTGGTGCACACGTGTAGTCCCAGCTATTAAGGAGGCTGAGGTGGGAGGACCACTTGAGCCTGGGAGGCAGAGACTGTAGTGAGCTGAGATCACACCACTGCATTCCAGCCGGGGCAACAGAGCAAGACCCTGTCTCAAAAAAAGCAGACGATGGTGGGGAGCAGGCAGATCGGTGTGAACCATCAGGAGCCAGCCTAGTGGGAGTCTTGGAACCAGAACTGGGAGGAGGAGGGCATCAGGGGACAGGAGGACAGACCGTGCAGGGCCTTGTCGTCACTAAACTTTGGCTCTTATTCTGTGATGGGAAGCCAGTGGATGGCTTTGGGCAGAGGAACAACATGATATGACAGGTTTAGCAGGGTCACTCTGGCAGCTGTGTTAAAAATACCCTGGGAGGGGGGGCCCGGGGCAGATGCAGAGAGCACCCACAGTGAGGAAGCCACAGCAGGAATTCAGGTGAGAGGTGATCGGATTCAGGGGGCTGCAGGAGAGAATGAGGGCGGTTCGGATTTTGGATGCGGTCTTGAGGTAGACCCACGGGATATGTGGATGCACTGGATCAGCATGTGAGAGGAAGTCACCAGGGACTGCCAGGTTTGGGGCCCAAACTCCAGGAAGGATGGAATTCCCATTTCCTGACAACTATGAAGGGAATAGGTGTGGGAGATCAGGAATTCGGTTCAGGGTGTGTTTGGTAGTGATGTTGAGTAGCCATGAGATCCTTGACTCTGGAGTTCAGGCAGAGATCTGGGCCACAGATATAAACTTGAGAATCATGAACTAGACATTGACATTTGAAGCCACCCGGCTGGATGGGACCACCTAGAGACTCTTCCATATTCGCTGGTACAGAATCCCTGACCCATGTTAACCTCCAAGGTCGTATTCCTTCAGAGGGTCCCCAGCCCTCCACTTACCCTTTCCTTCTCTCCTTTTCTCGCCAGCACCTGCCAGGAGAACAGGCAGTGGCAGTGTGACCAAGAGCCATGCCTGGTGGATCCAGACATGATCAACGCCATCAACCAGGGCAACTATGGGTGAGAGGTCCTAGAAGCACCCTCAGTGGGCACACATGCACACACATGCACATATCCACGCATGCCCTGCTGGGGGGCATGTCCAGCAGGGCACTCCTGTACCCAGATTTGATTGTGTGTGCACTCAGCCACCACTGTGCCTCTCTCCCACTCACGTGTACCTACCCCCAGGGCCCCGAGCCTTGGCAGATCTGTGACTTCCTTTCATTCTCTCTCCTTCAGGTGGCAGGCTGGGAACCACAGTGCCTTCTGGGGCATGACCCTGGATGAGGGCATTCGCTACCGCCTGGGCACCATCCGCCCATCTTCCTCTGTCATGAACATGCATGAAATTTATGTAAGTCCATCCTTTCCCACAATCCTGCCATCTCCCCATGGCTCAGAACCTCAGGGATGCTGGCCCTGTACCCTGCTCCTCCAAGGGCCTGGCCCATTCCCTACTATGAGGCTGTGTGTCTCTGGACAAGTTACTCCCCTTCTCTGGGCCTCTGTTTCCTGCTTGCACAAGATGTGCTTCGCTGGAAGAACTGATGCTCATTTTGAGTTTTGTGGTCCTGGCACCAGCTCCCCCCGATCTCTCCAGCCTGGGAAAAATGTTGTTGGTCTCAGTACAGCTGGGTCAGGGCCCAAGGGGACAGGGGGTCACCTTGGTATTTTGGGAAGGGAAGGAGAGACACTCCTCCAGCTCTGGCCAGAGGGCAGCAGTTCTCAGAAATAAATGCCGATTCAATGGAACCCCAAGGGAGGAGAGGGCTTCTCCCTTCCCGACAGTGGGACCCTCTGGGAGAGGAATGGGAACCAGGCCCAAAGTGAAAGGGTGAGGAAGGGGGCCTTAAGCAGGCCTGGACTAGGACACGCGCTGGAGCATCTGTCCATCAGTCGCAGGCAGTGGGGAGGCAAGGGCTGGCAGGAGTGGCCCTCCCTGCAGAAACTTTGGCCTGGGGTGACCAGACCCTGGCCCTGCCCTTTTTCCCCTGGGCCTCTGGCTATTTTCTGCCTCCTGCTGTTTGTGTTGGCAGCCTGCCTGGTCATGGGACCCTACTGCCTCTTCCCTCCCCTGCCCTTTGAGGCCTGAGCCCAAGGCTCTGGTGGGAAGGCTATGGCCGAACAGAAGGTGCAAAGGAAAGAGGCAGGGGTTGAGAATGGAAAGCTGAGGGACCTGGGCTGGTCACTTGCCCGTGCCTGGCCTCAGCTGCCTCATCTGGAAAGCAGGACTCGTCACCCCCACCTGATACCTGGGAGGCACTAAATGGTGCTGCATTCTTCAACTCAAGTCAAAGTTGGAGGCAGCTGGAATCCTGCCGCAGCAGGAGGGTTCAAGATCAAACTTCAGAAGGCCCTGGACTTGGTGGCCCTCCAATGCCAGTGGACACCTGAGGGGCAGGCCAGGGCAGAACAGGAGGCAGACAGGGCAACCTTTATCTTGCAGACAGTGCTGAACCCAGGGGAGGTGCTTCCCACGGCCTTCGAGGCCTCTGAGAAGTGGCCCAACCTGATTCACGAGCCTCTTGACCAGGGCAACTGTGCAGGCTCCTGGGCCTTCTCCACAGCAGGTAAGCTAAGGGCAAGGGCTGGTGCCCGGGAGAGGAGGGGCAAGGGCTGGTGCCTGGGAGAGGAGGGCCAAGTTCTGAGCCTCCTGACGGCCCCTCTGCCTCACCCCACCAGCTGTGGCATCCGATCGTGTCTCTATCCATTCTCTGGGACACATGACACCCATCCTGTCGCCCCAGAACCTGCTGTCTTGTAACACCCACCACCAGCAGGGCTGCCGTGGTGGGCGTCTCGATGGTGCCTGGTGGTTCCTGCGTCGCCGAGGGTATGCAGCAATGGGGATGTGGGCAGGGAAGAGGGCGAGAAACTCCATGGGCATGGCCTGGGCCATGATGCACCAGGTCTTTCTGCCTTCACCCCCTCTTGCCTCTCCAGGGTGGTGTCTGACCACTGCTACCCCTTCTCGGGCCGTGAGCGAGACAAGGCTGGCCCCGCGCCCCCCTGTATGATGCACAGCCGAGCCACGGGTCGGGGCAAGCGCCAGGCCACCGCCCGCTGCCCCAACGGCCACGTTAATAACAACAACATCTACCAGGTCACTCCTGCCTACCGCCTCGGCTCCAACGTAAGTCAGCACTTGGGTGAGGAACAGAGGCAGGAGGCTTGGGAAGTGAAAGCCTGGAGTCTCACCCCTGACGGATGCTCTCTGTCCATCCCCTGCCCTCCAGGACACAGAGATCATGAAGGAGCTGATGGAGAATGGCCCTGTCCAAGGTAAACGCCCCTTATCCAGCACCCTGGTTCCAGAAGCTTGTCCCTGCTTGAGACTTGGCACAGTGGCACAAGTGGTCTGCATAGCATTCAGCAGCATGTCCAGAGGGGTCGGTAGTGGTGGGACCTCCCCTCCCACAGGCAGCGCCTAGAGCTTTGATATGGAGGGGCCTTGGTGCCTGGGCATACCCCAATAGACTCAGGCACTGGTGCCTGTGCCAACAGGCTGAGCAGACCCTACCCTGACATCTGCCCACAGCCCTCATGGAGGTGCACGAGGATTTCTTCCTCTACAAGGGAGGCATCTACAGCCACACGCCAGTGAACCTTGGGAGGCCAGAGAGATACCGCCGGCATGGGACCCATTCAGTCAAGATCACAGGGTGAGGGCTGTGTGGGCAGAGGGGTTGGGGAGAGCAGGGTTTGTGCTAGGGGCTCTGGAACCTGCCTTGAGTTCTCACAATCTCTCTAAAGAGCCAGGATTGTTCTCACCATTTCAAGAGAGAGAAAACTGAGACTCAGAAAAAGACCGGCCCTGGGTCACACTGAAGGTTGGGAGCCTCTGAAGGTTTTTTTAGGAACTGTTCCTTCCTGACACTGGGATAAAATAACCCCAGTGAAATAACAAAGAGAGACTCAAGAGTTTCCCAACCTCTCCCCACCTCTGCACCTGTCCCAGCTCTGCCTGACCCACCGAGTGACCTGGGAGGTCGCTCCCCTGGCCTCAGTTTCCCTATCCGATTTAGGAAATACAGATATTAGAGTCACTGACTTCAATGAACTCAATGAAATGTGCTTTGCGGTGGGATTTGGGGGTCTCTAAGGTACCCATATTCTCAGTGTCTTCCTTCTGGCCCTTGGCACCTACCACTCCCTGGATCCCCAAGCTAGGGAGGGCAGGTGGATGTGTGTGGTCCCACAGACCTGGCCCCAGGAGGTGGGTCTTTGGAGGACCCAGGTTCCTTCCTCTTCTGCTCATCCCCCCTCCACTTTTACCCTGGGTGCCCCTCCCCGACCCTGGACCTGGGTGCGCAGACTTACCAGTGTGAGAGCTAGGGAGGTGCAGAGAGGTACAGAGACCTGCCTGAGCTCTGAGGGTGTCCTCAACTCTCCAAAGGCAACTGGGGGCTGGATGGGGCAGGTCTCCCACGTCGAAGTAACTGAGAGCAGGTAGACCAAGCGCCCTTCCCCAACCCCTGCTCTGCCCACAGATGGGGAGAGGAGACACGGCCAGATGGAAGGAAGCTCAAATACTGGGTGAGGCTCCTGTCCCTTTCTCCGCCCCCTCTTCCCCTCGCCCCACTTCCATTCCCCTTCTCATCACCCCCATTATTCTCAGACCGCGGCCAACTCCTGGGGCCCAGCCTGGGGCGAGAGGGGTCACTTCCGCATCGTGCGCGGCGTCAATGAGTGCGACATCGAGAGCTTCGTGCTGGGCGTCTGGGGCCGCGTGGGTATGGAGGACATGGGTCATCACTGAGCTGCGGGCACCACGCGGGGTCCGGCCCGGGATCCAGGCTGAGGCCCGGCGGAAGAGGCCCCCGTGGGGCGGCGCCCCCAGCTTCCCCGACAGAGCCCCGGGCGCAGGCGGGCGCCAGGGAGCTAATCCCGGCGCGGGTTCCGCTGACGCAGCGCCCCGCTTGGGAGCCGCAGGCAGGCGAGGCTGGAAGAGCCCCCAGACCTCCCAGCGGGGACTGAGCAGGGCCTGGCCTGGGAGGAACACAGCCGCAGATCCCAGGCCCCTGGAGCCCCCACTCAAGACTACCAAAGCCAGGACACCTCAAGTCTCCAGCCCCACTACCCCACTTCACTCCGTTTCTTTCTTTTTTTTTTTTTGAGACAGGATCTCCCTCCGTTGCCCAGGCTGGAGTTCGGTGGCCCATTAGGGCTCACTGTAACGTCCGACTCCTGGGCTCAAGTGACCCTTACACCTCAGCCTCCCGAGTAGCTGGGACTACAGGTGCACCACCAGCCAGGCTAATTTTTGTATTTTTTGTAAAGAGGGGTTCTCACTATGTTGCCCAGGCCGGTCTCGAACTCCTGGGCTCAAGCAATCCACCTGCTTCCGCCTCCCAAAGTGCTGGGATTGCAGGCATGAGCCACTGCACCCAGCCCTGTATTCTTATTCTTCAGATATTTATTTTTGTTTTCACAGTTTTAAAATAAAACCAAAGTATTGATAACTATGGTGTCTTGGAACCTCTGGGAGTGGAAAGCCAAGCCAAAGTTGGAGTGGCAGTGGTTAGACAGCAGAAAGGACTGCCTGAGGCGTTGCTGGTTAGCAGGGGTGGGGGACTGGAAATCCTAGCTTCATTCAGCCCTAATCGTCAATGCTCTGGGGGCTGACCCACTTGGGGGAGGGCATGGATGGCATGGCCTTTGGCCCTAGGGAGAAATCTGAACCGTGGGAACTGCCTTTCAGACGCTGAGTCAGCTGCTGCCTGAAGGGGGAGCCCTGCCCTCCTATCAGCTGAACCGGTGCCAGGGCCCAGCAGGCAAGGGGGGCACAGCCCGCAGAAGCTGGAGCCTCTGTCTCTGTTGATCAGCCTCCCCAAGCCGCCCAGGCAAGGGGGCCCTCTTCTCCCCCGTGCTCTTGGGCCAAGTGGAGCCTGCTTCCCATCCCACCTCCCCAGGCTCCCAGTGCCAGCACA
The DNA here is from genome assembly GCF_030222135.1 of Aotus nancymaae. Classification (NCBI taxonomy): domain Eukaryota; kingdom Metazoa; phylum Chordata; class Mammalia; order Primates; family Aotidae; genus Aotus; species Aotus nancymaae. The sequence goes on from NW_026988467.1 coordinate 28,102,687, forward strand.
ATAAGCCAGGCCTCAGTCTGGCTCCAAGGCCATCAGGACCCACCCAGCCACCCTCATCACCTGCTCCTTGCTGCCTCTCAAATGCCCAGTTCACGTGCAGACCCCAGGCATTTGCACGCCTGCTCCCCGGTTCAGAGGCCCTTCCATGCCACCCACCCCTTGTCCCACTCCAGGTCTCCCCCTCCTAGACACTGCCTGTGAAGGACCACTGACATGGCAGGGGCTGTGCAAGGAGCCCAGGCCACCCATCCCTTGCTCTTTTGCCCCGGCTGGAATGCAGTGGTGTAATCTTGGCTCATTGCAGTCTGCCTCCCAGGCTCAAGTGGTCCTCCCACTTCAGCCTCCTGAATAGCTGGGACTACAGGTGTGCACCACCACACCCAGCCAATTTTTGCATTTTCTGTAGAGATGGGGTTTCGCTATGTTGCCCAGGCTGGTCAGATATCTGGGATCTACCGATCTCCCCCATTATGCTGAAGTTTCTAGAGGTCGGGGTGGTCTGGTTCATTAGCGGGTCCTGGTACCCACACTGAAACCCTGGTATAGGGTGGCCCGGCAGTGTGTGGAACGACTGAGTGGAAATGGCCCATTCCTTCACCTCCACGCCCCTCCCAAGTCGCCGCTGTGTCCCTCTGGGCACAGATGCCAGGCTGGTGCTCCTTCCTTTCTGGGAGCCCAAGGGCCTGTGCCTGGGAGGGAGATCCCGGAGTGCAAGGAATCCTCCCTGCCGCCACCTCCAGCCAGTGGGCAGCCTGAGTTGACGAGGGACTGCGGAAGGGAGGTCCCCCGGGGCCCCTGGCAGCCCCTCAGGACCGCCGTGTCCCCGGGCCTCCCCGGCATCACCTGAAAGGAACGCGGGCGCCCGATAAGCGGCCTCCTTTGTCTCGCTTCCTGTTTGCCAGGACGTCCCGAGCCCGACTCCCGCGTCCCGCCCGCCGGCGGGGAGCCCCAAGGGGCGGCGGCTCCCCCGCACCCCCTCCTTGGCCTCGGGACGCGCCCCGCTGGAAAAACCCCGCTCGGAGGCAGCTCGGAGGCCTGGCGAGGCTGGAATTTTCTACGTAGCCTCCCGAGGAAGCTCTGCGGGGAGGGGACAGGAGGGGAACTGGGGTGCGGCCGGCCGGTCTCGAGGCTTCGGCTCTGGCTCTAGCTCCGCCGCCCTGGCTCTGCGGACCCGTGTTGTCCCGAAAGAGGTCCCGATCCAGACCCCAAGAGAGGATTCTTGGATCTCGTGCAAGAAAGAATTGGAGGTGAATCCCTACAGTAAAGTGAAAGCACGTTTATTAGGAAAGTAAAGGAATAAAGAATGGCTACTCCATAGAGCAGCCCCAGGGGCCGCTGGTGTCCCGTGTTTGTGGTTACTTCTTGATGATATACTACACAGGGGTGGATTATTCATCTCACCCCTTTTTAGAGCATATAGGGTCACTTCCTGACATTGCCATGACACTTGTAAACTGTCATGGCACTGGTGGAAGCGTAGAGAGAGGAGGACCCGAGGTCACTCTTGCGCCCTTGTGATATTGGTGGGTTTGGGCCGGCTTCTTTACGGCGGCCTGTTTTACCAGCAAGATCAGCCTGTTTTACCAGCAAGATCTTTATGATCTGTATCTTGTGCTGACCTCCTGTCTCATCCTGTGCCTTAGAATGCCTGGCTCTCTGGGAATGCAGCCCAGTAGGTCTCAGCCTTATTTTACCCAGCCCCTGTTCAAGATGGAGTTGTTGTGGTTCAAACGCCTCTGACAGTGTGGGGTCAGCCTGGCCCCTCCTTAGCCTTGTTCCTGGGGCCAGCGAGCCCAGGCCTACCTGGGCCAGTCCTGCAGTGGGCGAGGGTGCAGACGGGGCTGGAGAGGCCCTAGCTTCCACCACAGGCCTCCCGCAGCCACCCCTGCTCCTCCAATGTCGGGCACGGGTGTGTTATAAAGAGTGAGACTTACCTCAAGCATCCCAACCTGATTACTGCCCCTGAATCTGCCCCTAAAGAAATCCTGGCACTGCAGCCCCTTGCTGTGTGTCCTCGGGCCGGTCCTTCCCTTTCCCAGCACCAAGGGTGTGGGACATTAGACAGAGGTGGGTTTGAAGCCCTGCTCTGTTCAGCTGTGTGTATGATTGGACAGGTTTTTCCGTCTTTAACGGAGGACAGTGGTACTTACCTACCTCCTGGGGTTGGTAGGAGGATTAAATGAGACAAAACATGCTAAGCATTTAGCTCAGTGCTTGGAACTCATTAAGGGCTTAAGAAATGGTAACAGCAACAGCTATGATCATTTTAAGAGATTGGACCTGATAACGTAAAGGCTTTTCATAAGGAGCTAAACATTCATTGAAAGCTTAACCATGGGTTTCTGCCAGCATGTTGTTCTGAATGCTTTACATACATTGTCTCATTTAAGTCCCCAAAAATTTAAAAAAAAAAAAAAAAAAAAACCATCTCCAGAAGCATAGAGATTAGCAACTAAGTTGCTGAATGTCATACAATTAATAATTGAGGCAGGATTCAAACCCAGGCCACCTAAATCCTCACACTTATCTGCTCTGCATTAAGATTAATAGTGATATTCCAGTGTCCTTCCCCAAGCCCTTTCCCTGTCTGGCAAGCTCTTATTCATCCTTCAAAACCCAGCTTAAATGCTCCTCCTCTGGAAAGACTTTCCTGACACCCATCTTCTGGATCTTCGGGGACCCCTGCATACACACCTGGCACAAAGGGAGTATCTGTCAACAACTCCTCCTACAGAGGGATGGGGCAGCGATTTTTTTTTTTCAGCTCCATTCTTTCCTAGCCACCAAATGTTTCTCTTGGGCATTTATTCTGGCCCACCGTGGGGCTCTGTGGGGGTCCCAAGGCACCTGACTCTAATCTCCCAGGGGCTGCTAAGTTACATCATTTCACAAGTGCTGATGCCTCACATCTTCCTGGGATCTGGCAAAACCCCCATCCCTGCTTGGTGCCCACTAAGGGAAAGGAATTCATGCCTTCCGAGCCTGCAGCAAGCCACACTTTGGGCTACGTGCTTCACTCACTTCAACTCCTTCGATCACATCCACAGCCCTGGGAGGAAGTGTATGCCTAGAAACCCAATGTCAATCAGTGAGACAACTCTCAGAATCCACGGGAGGGGTTAGCCTCCAAATTGTGAGGACAAATGGGCCCAGGCACAGCTGGAACCAGGGACCCAAAACTGCCAGGACACACCCTCTCTGTCTCTTTTCTCTCTACTAACTCTGCCATGAGGAAGAATTTGTGGCCAGTGACAACTCCTGAGCCTCCCAATCCACAGCCATTTTCTCCGTTCTGATTCAAAATGAGAAGTCTTTTGATTGGCCTGGGTCCCGTCAGGTGTTCCACCTGTGGGACAGTCACCTGTGGCCGAGAAAGAGGGTCATGGACATCATGACAGCGCTTGCCGAGCCAGTGTTTGGGGGAGGAGGAGATCCTCAAAGAAGGAGGATCCAGGGGAAAGGAGGAATGCCAAACAGATTGAGGTAGGAGGCGAGACTGAATTCCAGGGGTGGGGCTCGGACACCGGACCACACTGAGGACTAGCTAAAACAGGGGAGCTAAAGCAGCTTTCACTCAGACACAGCCACCAGTGTGCTATGTCAATTTACACTGTTGCCATAGCAACACCTGGGACTTAACGCCCCTTTCCTTGGCTATGACCCAATGATTACTACCCCTTCCCTAGAAATTTCTGCATAAACTGCCTTCAGGATTTGAAGAGAGAGCTTCAAATCCTTGAGAAAGCCCTCGGGATTTGAAGCTACCGTGAAAGGGACTTACCGCCCCTTTCCATGGCTATGACCCAATGATTACTACCCCTTCAGGGAGGGGATGTGACTTGTCAAGTCACACTGCTGGTAAGCGCTGGAGCTAGATGCAGACCCTACTTTATGAAAATCCAGGGCTCTGACACCAACACCCAAGGCAGTACCTTTCCAAAGTAAAACAAGGCTGAGTCTGAAGAGGACTTCCAGGGAAGCATCCTGCTTCCTGCTCCAAGGGGCTACAGTCTAGCTCCCACCATGGGATGAGATGAGGTGGTAAACCAAATGAGCCAGTGGGCGGATCAGAGAGATGGGTGCCAGGGAGCCATGCTGAAGATACACACTGTAGGTAAGGGCTGCTATTACCTCCTTTTACAGGGAGTAGACTGTAGTGGGGGTGGGGGTGGAGGTAAGGGAAGGCGAAGTGGTCTTAGGACACATTGCTAGGAAGTCGTGGGGAACCTCATTTATCAGACCCCAAAGCCAGAGCTTTTTCTAAGCTGTGTCTGGGTATATACACAGCCATTCTTCAGCTTGTACCCAAGCAGGCTATTTGGCCTCCAATTCTGTGCACAGAGGCCTGTATTTGAAGTTTGGGGCTTGCAGAAGTTGGTGATCAAGGTGCAGCTGAGGGGAGGAGGGGCAGTGGTGGGGGTTATGTATCACTCAGGTGGCTTGACCTGGGGCTGCAGGGAGGGGCTAGGGTCTGCAGAGTGCAAGCTGAATCACTGCTTATCTTGTAAAGTCAAGTTCAAAAGCCTCCTCCTCTGAGAAGCCTTTTTTTTTTTTTTTTTTGAGACAGAGTCTCCGCTGTCACCCAGGCTGGAGTACAGTGGCAGGATCATGGCTCACTGCAGTCTCGACTTCCCAGGCTCCTCAAGCAATCCTCCCACCTTAGCCTCCCAAGTAGCTGGGCCTACAGGCATGCCACAGCATGTGACTAATTAAAAAAAAATTTTTTTAGGCGGGTGGATCACGAGGTCAAGAGATCGAGACCATCCTGGTCAACATGGTGAAACCCCGTCTCTACTAATACAAAAAATTAGCTGGGCACGGTGGCGCGTGCCTGTAATCCCAGCTACTCAGGAGGCTGAGGCAGGAGAATTGCCTGAACCCAGGAGGTGGAGGTTGCGGTGAGCCGAGATCGCGCCATTGCACTCCAGCCTGGGTATCAAGAGCGAAACTCCGTCTCAAAAAAAAAAAAAAAAAAAAAAAAATTTTTTTAGAGATGGTGTCTCACTATGTTGCCCAGGCTGGTTTAGAGCTCCTGACCTCAAGTGATCCTCCTGCTTCCACCTTCCAAAGTACTGGGATTGAGAAGCCTTTTTGACTCCCCAGGACCGCCTTCATCCATCACTGAGACCCCACTCTCACCCTACTTCCTCCATCGTAGTCCAGCATGGCAGCTGTCCACACCCTTCCTGACGTAGGCTCTGAGAGCAGCGCTGTGCCTCACACTCTCTGCTCTCAGTGTTGCCTAAATCCATACTGGGCATGGAAGAGACACCGGAGCTGTTTGCTGGAGGATGGAGGAAGCACGTGAATGTGGATGCCCACCTGTAGCGCCACTTCAGCAGTGTCAACCATGGCAGCAGTGCCCCCTGGTGGCTGAGTCCACACCTCCCTCTGCTGCCTCCTTGAGAGAAGCCACCTGTGCAGATTCTCATATCTGAGCACCTGCTGTGACTTCGTGTCTTACATACCTTCCCTGATGGAGCCAAAACTGCTCTGTGAGGCCTGGAGACCGGCACAAAGGGACAGAGAAGGACGGGACAGAGCTGGGAATGGATCTCAATCGGCCTGGCTCCAGAGGCCAACTCACTGCTGTGTTGTCACCTCTCACCCAGAGGTTGTGCCCCAGCCTGGCCAGGAGAGAGCCCAAGTTTGGCTGTTGTTGTTTTTTTTTTTAAAGGCAGGCTCTCACTTTGTTGCCCAGGCTGGAGTGCTGGAGTGCAGTGGCGCGATCATGGCTTGCTGCCACCGTGACCTTCTGGCTCAAGCAGTCCTCCTGCCTCAGTGTTGAGATTACAGGCTGTGCCACCATCCCCAGCCCCAGGTTAGACTTTGAGGCACTGTTCTCCACTCGGGGCTCCTTTCAGGTTCCCCATCTCCCCCAGCACACACACCTCCCTCAGCCTCTCACTCAGAGCCAGGCAGACCCAGGTTCAAGTTTCAGTTCCATTGGATTCCCTGGAGTGCATTTTCCACTCGAAAGCTCTGAACCTCTGTTTCCCAGTTTTTATTTATTTACGTATCTATCTATTTTTGATACAGGGTTTTATTCCATTGCCCAGGCTGGAGTGCAGTGGTGTGATCACAGCTCACTACAGCTTCAACCTCCCACGCTCTGGTGATTCTCCCACCTTGGCCTCCCAAGCAGCTGGGACCACAGGTGTGAGCCACTATGCCTGGCTAATTTTATGTATTTTTTGTAGAGATGGGTTTCACCATATTGCCCAGGCTGGTCTCAAACTCCTGGGCTCAAGCAATACGCTTCAGTCTCCCAAAGTGCTGGGATCACAGGTGTGAGCCACTGCACCATGCCCTGTTTCCCAGTCTTTAAAAGGAGAATAGTGATTTCTGTTACTTCTGTGTGGGAGCTGCCCTAGATCGGGAAATTTGTTAAGAATAAGGAAATGGGAGAAACAAGCTTGCCCACTGAGAGCTGAACTGAATAAATCTAATGAATGACAGCAGGGATGTGCAAAGTCACCTTAAAGGGCCAGGCTAACTCTAGCTCCTGAGAAAGATTCTTTGCTTGGCCAAACTTTAGTCAAGCTCTTTATTCTTTTTCTAAGTCCATCTGCACACTTCCTTGTAAAATTACGTTTTAACAAAAGAACCCCACCTAGTCCATGTAAGCAGAACACCTCATCCTCTACATCTGATCACCCCGGATATCTGATCAGGTTCCTCGTCTTCCACCCTTTCCCACATGCTGTGTGGTCACCCAGGCCTGTTTTCAGCAAGAATCCTGTTAGGTCATTTTAGTCAGAATCCCCCTTAGTCCTGCTGTTTCTTCTTAGTCGTTTTTCCATCCACTGGCCCCCTGCCTGCTCCTTGACTATAAACTCCCACTGTCCCATTCTGTATTCAGAATGGAACCCAGTCTCTCTCCCCCACTGCAAAACCCCTGTTGCAGGGGTCCCTATACCTCCAAAAATGGTCCTGAGTAAAATCTTCCTTATCATGCTTTCACAGGTATCATTGAATAAGTTTTTCTTTGATGGTCCTGCAGAAGTTGGCAGGCACCATGGTGGAAATGCTGACCCAACTAAAATAGTGAAGTATCCACAGACAAAGATGAGTCCCTGTGATCACAAGAGGCTGAGTGTTGTCCAAGGAGAGTCATTTTGGCCATTGGGCCAGTGATCAAGCTGAGCCTTGTGTTCGGATGGATGGGGGTGTTCCTGATGGACTCTGAGGATGGTCCTTTCCCCGTGGCAGACTGGTGCTCTGGAGACCCAGGTGTGGTGGGCTTTCTTGGCCTGAGGCCATAAACTCAGAGTTTGAGCCTCAAATGCCGTTGGGATTTCACAGATGCATGAGGAAGCCAGGAGTGTCAGAGAATAAGGAGTAGCGGGGTCTGTGTCCAGCATGTATTGGAGAGCGCACACATGCCTAAAGCCATTCAGAATCAATGACTTTTAAAAACTTGATGCCATTCTGCCTAACACAGGGTCTCACCAGGAAACAGATGAACTCTAATTAGGAGAATTGGGGTAGAGTTTATTTTCAAAAGGATGAATGACCAAGAAAGGTTTAGAGAGGTCATCAGAGAGAGTGCAGGACTCTGGGGCTAGCAGTGACATGGCTGTCACTTCCTCTAGGCCTACAGGGCCAAGGGGCAAGAGAGGTCACCAGAACTCTGAAGGAGTCATTTAGAGTAGAGGTGGCCTGCCAGTGAGGAAGCTGGGGAATAAACCCCTCAGTGTGGCTCTCCCCTCCCCCTCATCTGCTAAGTTCTGCATTTACCAAATCCCACAAGAAGCTAGAAGGCAGGGAATCACGGCTGTGGACTTCTACATGAACAAGAAATAAAATTCTATCTTATTTAAACCTCTGTTTTCCCGGGTCTTTTGTAACAGCAACTGAACCTGTAATCTAACCAATACACTCATAACAGGAAACATCTGCCAAAAAAGACGTGACAATCGTGAGCTTAGACATATCTCGAAGAACATGTTTATTCTGGTGAAACATATAAAGCAAATCTGGCAGAACTGCAAGGAATTTATAGACAAAGTGGAATTTCTAGACGAATTTATAGACAGTGGAAAATTTTCACTGGACTTTCTTAAAATCAATGGATCAAGGAGCCAAACATTAGTAAGGCTACAGAAGTTTGTGCAATATAATTAAGGATCTCGAGCTACTGGATAAACACATTTCACACCCCCACCCACAGGATACCCATTGTTGTCAAGCTCATGGGGAATATTTTTCTAAAAATGTTGCTTACTTTAGCAACGAAGGAAGTCTAAGATTTGTTCAAGGAATCAGTATCATCCAGTCACATTCTCTCTTCCCACTATAATAAAATTAGAAATCAATAATAAAAGGTTGGCCAAGAAAATTCAATATATTTAGTCACTTAACTCATTTCTAAGTAATTCATAGGGTAAAAAGAAAATTATTGATGTAACAGAGATTACAAGGTATTTAAAACTGAATAACAATAAGCTAAAGTGAAACTTGGAGGGAAGATACGTTTATTAAAAACAGGAAGAACTGGTAACTGATGAATTAAGAATCCAACTCTAGACTCTAGGAAGAGACATCAGAAAACCCAAAGAGAATGAAATAAAGGAAATGATAAAGATAAAGCAGAAAGGGATGACGCGGAAAACAACCTAAGGTTGAGATGAGTCTTTCAAAAACCTTAATAAAGTAAATAAATTATTAGCACAAAATAGACAATATTGGGAACAAGAAGAAGACTATGACTAGAGATGCAATCAAGATTTTTAGGCCGGGCGCGGTGGCTCACACCTGTAATCCCAGCACTTTGGGAGGCTGAGGCAGGTGGATCACAAGGTCAAGAGATCGAGACCATCCTGGTCAACATGGTGAAACCCCGTCTCTACTAAAAATACAGAAATTAGCTGGGCATGGTGGCACATGCCTGTAGTCCCAGCTACTCGGGAGGCTGAGACAGGAGAATTGCTTGAACCCAGGAAGCGGAGGTTGCGGTGAGCCGAGATCGCGCGATTGCACTCCAGACTGGGTAACAAGAGCGAAACTCCGTCTCAAAAAAAAAAAAGATTTTTAAAAAACACCGGGGGACCTCCGGCTCTGGCAAGGTATCAAACCAAGGTAATATGGAGAACCTAGGAAATAAACTCAGAAGGAAGAAGTGGTTGTAAGAAGAACTGGAGAATTAAACAATTGTCAAGTGTAGACAATTCAAACAAGCAGAGACGTCGTAAGAAAAAAATTTTAAAGGCCGATTAAAAAGAAGAACAAGGCAAAAAAAAAATTGGAAGAACAATATAATGACAGACAAGACACTGCGATCAGAGTTCAAAAGCCTTCTAAGGTCATGCTAGAGGTGGAAATTAATTAACTTCAGACTTTAAAACTGAAGTATACATGTTAAAAATTGAAGGATGACTGACCAGGCATGGTGGTTCATGCCTATAATCCGAACACTTCGGAAGGCTGAGTTGGGAGGATCGCCTGAGACCAGGAGCTTAAGAGCCACCTGGACAACATAGAAAGGCACTGTCTTTACAAAGGTAAAGAAATGAGCCAGGCACGTGGCACTCACCTGAATTCTTAGCTACTGGGGAGGCTGAGGCAGGAGGATCACTTGAGCCCAGCAGTTTGAGGCTGCAATGAGCTATGATTGTGCCACTGTACTCCAGCCTGGATAACAGAGACCCTGTCTCAAGAAAACAGAAACAAAAACAGAACAACAACCGCAAAAACACCTCAGCTGTTTCAGCCGCTGCAGCTGGCCTTTGCTTCTTGCAGCTAAATGCATCAGGCAAATACTAAGCGAAGAAAAGCTGATGTCACTTTATCAATATCATGACAGACAACCCTGAATATAAAGGGTTTTTTCTTTTTTTTTTTTTGAGATGGAGTCTCACTCTGTCGCCAGGCTGGGATGCAGTGGTGTGATCTCCACTCACTGCAACCTCTGTCTCCCAGGTTCAAGCGAGTCTCCTGCCTCGGCCTCCTGAGAAGCTGGGTCTACAGGTGCTCGCCACCACGTCCAGCTAATTTTTGTATTTTTAGTAGAGACCGGGTTTCACCATGTTGGCCAGGATGGTCTCAGTCTCTTGACCTTGTGATCCGCCTGCCTTGGCCTCCCAAAGTGCTGGATAAAAGTTTGAATATAGCTAACTCTTGAGGGACTGTGTATGTGTACTCTTAAATACATACATTTGATATGAATAAAGATGACACATTAATAATTCAGCATCCAATTTAGGAAATCAGAAAAAGGCAACATAATAACAGCACACCCACGCCCCCCCAACCAAATAGCAGAAAATAATACAGAAATCAATAAAACAGAAAACAAAGAAACAATAGAGATGGTCAAAACAAGTGACTAATAAAATAGATCTATTTCTAGGAAGACTGAGAAAGGAAAAAAGGAGAAGACCCAAAAAAAGAAAAGAAAGAAAAAAGAAATGAAAAGGAGAATTTAACTACAGATAAGTGACTACATTCCAGGCCACAAAGCAAGTCTACAGATAATTTTTTAACTACAGATAATTTTTTAAATCATAACAAACAATATTGCAGAAATACGTTTGAAAGTGCAGATGTAATGGGCAACTGTCTATAAAATGTAACATTAAAACTGAATTAAGAAATAGAAAAGTGGCCGGGGGCAGTGGCTCACGCCTGTAATCCCAACACTGTGGGAAGCCAAGGTGGGCCGATCACTTGAGGTCAGGAGTTTGAGACCAGTCTGGCCAACATGATGAAACTGTCTCTACTAAAAATACAAAAGTTAGTTGTGGTACTCCTGTATTCCCAGCTGAGGCAGAAGAATCTTGAACCCAGGAGGCAGAGGTTACAGTGAGCTGAGATTGTGCCACTGAACTCCAGTCTGGAGACAGACCAAGACTCTGTCTCAAAAAATAAATAAATAAAAACAAATAAAAATAAAAAAGTAAAAAAGAAACAGACATGAGAAATAAATAACAACATTAAAGAAATAGTTGGCCGGGCACACTGGCTGATACCTGTAATCCCAGCACTTTGGGAGGCCGAGGCAGGAGGGTCACCTGAGGTCAGGAGTTCGAGACCAGCCTGGCTGGTCTCTACCAAAAATACAAAAATTAGCTGGACGTGGTGGCGGGTGCCTATAATCCCAGCTACTCGGCAGGCTGAGGCAGAAGAATTGCTTGAACCCGGAAAGCGGACGTTGCAGTGAACTGAGATCACAGCACTGCACTCCAGCCTGGGCAACAAGAGCAAAACTCCGTCTCAAAAAAAAAAAAAAGAAATAATTGTTCATATCGTTCCATTTTTATCTTTTCAATCTCTCCTGGACCTGTAGTTATCGTATCATTTGCATTCTTAGTATTTATTAATTTGTGCCTTTCCTTTTTAAAAAATCCAGCCTTGGAGGTTTGACTATTTTATTAATCTTCTCAAAGAACCAACTTTTGGCTCATGAATCCTCTTTGTTTTCTGTTTTATTATTTTTTGCTCATCACTTCCTTTGTTCTGCTTTCCCTATGTTTATTCTATTGTTCTTTTTTATTTTCTAAGTTAGAGCAAGATGTGGAATATTTTCAGAATTTCAGTCCTAACCTCCCCCATATCCCCAGAGGCAACCACTATTCTAGCTTCTGTCTCCATAGGTTACCTCTGGTTCCTTTTGAATTTCATACAAATGGAATTTGAGGGTGTCTATTCTTCCTGGCTTCTTTCACTCAATTATGTCTGTGAGGTTCATCCATGTTTTTGTCTGTTACAGTGGTTGTGTGTGTGTGCTTGTGTGTGATGTATTTTGGTGTGTAGCATTTTTTTGTACAAACATATTACAATTTATTGATCTGTTCAACTGTTGATGTTTCCAGAAGTGTGTTTCCAGAAGCGTATTTTTAAATTTCCACATATATGGGTATTATTTCTTTCTTTGTCACCAACTCTTATCTTAATGGTATTTTGACCAGAGAATATGGTGTGTATCACTGTGATTCTTGAAATGAAGACTTGCTTTGTGGCCCGGAAGGTAGTCTGCGTCTCTAAATGCTCCATGCGTACTTGGGAAGAGTAAGCATTGGTGTCGGATTCTCTTTCTGTCAATAATCAAGCTTGTTCATTGTGTTGTTCAAGTCTTCCATACCTTTACTAACTTTTTTACCGATTAATCAATCAATGATGAAGAGAGGTGATTTTAACTATCTCACATCTGAGTGTGTACTGTCAATGTGTTATTTTTGGCTTGACTCTACCATTTTGCTTTTTGCTTTCAATTTGACCCATGCTGGGGTTCCCTTCTTGCCTTTTTGAAAAGTAGACTGGGCTTTTGTTTGTTTTCTTATGATGCTTTTTCTGTCTACTTCCTAGAGTGGTTCTCTTTACATTTTTGTACCGCGTGCTTAACAAAGCCTAAATTAACTTCCCAGCCCTGCTTCCAAATAATCCAAGGACCTTGGAAAACTCCAACTTCAATGGCCACCCCCTTCGTCCTTAACATTCAAATTTCATTTTGGTCCTGTCCCTTTGTTTAGCTCCCCCCCAAATTGCTATCATGATGCTTATACTATACAATGTTGGTTTAGATATATCTCTATGTTTATCATTTTTATTTCCTCAAAAATTATTCTTGCATCTCAGGCATCTTTTTGTATATATTTAGACTTCTTTTACTGTAGGTCTGTTGGTGGATTTATTAAAGACTTCATTCTGGAATCATTGTAGATTGACATGCCGTTGTAAGAAATAATACACAGATTCCTCATACCTCACATCCGCTTTCCCTCAATGGTAACATTTTGCATAGAGTGCAAACTCACAGCCAAGAAAATGACATTGGTGCAAGCTACTGATCTGATTTAGAATTTACCAGTTTTATATGCACTTGTGTGTGTGTAGTTCCATGCAGTTTCAGCACATGTAAACTTCTGTGACTGTCATCACAGTCAAAATACAAACTGTTCCATCACTGGAACTGGTGACACTTTTATAACCACAACCACTTCCCTCCCTCCAACATTCCAACCCCTGGCAACCACTATTCTGTTCTCTATCTCTATAATTTGTGTGATAGCAAGAATGTTATATAATTGAATCACATAGTACACATAACCTTTTCAGACTGGCTTTTGGCTATTTCTCACTCCACACAATTCCCCTGAGATTCATCCAGGCTGTTATGTGTATCAATAGCTCCTTCCTTTCCATTGCTGCGTAGTGTTCCATGATATGGATGTACCATGGTTTGTTCAACCGTTCACATACTGCAACACTGGGTTGTTTCCAGTTTTTAGCTATTACAAAGAAAGCTGCTATGAACATTCATGTGCAAGTTTTGTGTGAACAAAATGTTTCATTTCTCTGGAGTAAGCACCCCAGATGCACTTACTGGATCATAACCGTATGCTTTTTAAATTTGCAAATGACTTTAATCCTCATTCTTGAATGATAGTCTTTACTGGATACATATTTATGAGTCAGCAGTTTGATCCAGCCTGCCTGATCATATTTTAGAGTATCTTGTTGCTTGTTCATTTTTGTAATTTGATGTTATAGTTATGAAAATATTCTATTCACAATTATGGTGTTTTAGACTCCATATCTGATAAATCCAGTATAAGAAATCCTTGGGGTCTGAGTTTATTATTTATGGTTTCTAACTGGCTCTCAGTCATGGTGATTGATTCCTTGGGAGTTTTGTTAACAGTATGATATAGGTATATACTTCTCTTTCTTCCATGTGGAGAACTAATTTTCCCACCACCATGTATTGGGGAGAATTGACTTAAATGCAACCTCTGACATAGGTTGAACTTCAAGTCTGCGTAACTCTGCTTCCGAGCTTTCAATTCTATCCCATCCATTTATTTGTGCATCCCTCTACCAATACCTCCCTGCCTTAATTACTTTGGTTGTATACATCTTGATATGTGGAGGGTAATTCTCCTCATTTTGTTAATTTTCTTGAAAATTACCTTGGCCACTCTTAGCTATTTGCTCTTTCGTATGACCTTAGGATAAGCTTGGCATGTTTCCAAAAACATTAATTTTAAAAATAACTCTTCGTTTAACCTCTTATTGAAAATAAAACAAATTTATAGTTTAATTTAAAAATAACATCTTTACAATTAAGTATTTTCTTCTACGAGCAAGTTATACCTCTCTATTTATCTGGGTCTCTTGAATGACCATTAAGAGAGATTTAGGCTAGGTGCGGTGACTCATGACAGTAATCCCAGCACTTTGGGAGGCCGAGGTGGATGGATCATTTGAGGTCAGGAGTTTGAGACCAGCTAGGCCAACATGGTGAAACCCTGTCTCTACAAAAAATACAAAAATTAGCTGGGCATGGTGGTGAGTGGCTATAATCCCAGCTACTTGGGAGGCTGAGGCAGGGGAATCTCTTGAACCTGGGAGGCGGAGGTTGCAGTGAGCCAAGATCGCACCACTGCACTTCAGCCTGGGCAACAGAGCAAGAATTTGTCTCAAAAAAGGATGAAAGAAAGAAAGAAAGTATAATTTTCTCCATGAAAATATTGCGTATCTCTTAGATTTATTCCTAGGTATCCCATAGTTTTTATGCTTTTAAAAATGGTATATTTTATAAATAGAATGTTATGTTTGTAACGACTGGGATGTTCCGAGAGAAGATTTTACTGTTGTGTGGACATCATAGAGTGTACTTACCCAAAATTAGATGAGATCGCCTACTACAGATACACCTAGGCTATATGGTACAGCCTGCTCCTAGGATACAAACGTGTACAGCATGTTATTATACTGGTGACTGTAGGCAATGCAATGGTGAGTATTTGTACATCTAAAAATATTTAAACATAGAGAGGTTACAGTACCAATATATTATAAAAGTTTGTTTTATTTTGTTTTGAGACGGAGTCTCGCTCTGTCACCAGGCTGGAGTACAGTGGCAAAATCTCGGCTCACTGCAACCTCTGCCTCCCAGGTTCAAGCAATTCTCCTGCCTCAGCCTCCCGAGTAGCTGGGACTACAGGCACGTGCCACCACGCCTGGCTAATTTTTGTATTTTTAGTAGAGACGGGGTTTCACCATGTTGGCCAGGATGGTCTCGAGCTCTTGACCTCGTGGTCCGCCCACCTCGGCCTCCCAAGGTGCTGGGATTACAGGCGTGAGCCACCGCGCCCGGCCTCCTCTATCCAACTTTTAATGTTTCTGTATTGCATGTTTATGATTAAAATCTGTTTCTAAGAGTTTTTTAGGTTGTAGTGGGTTTTGTTTTGTTTTGTTTTGTTTTGTCTTGAAAACTGACTCTCGATAGGAAGGCAGAAAACCATTTTGAGGGGCGGAGCACAGTTGTTCTTGCCTGTAATCCTAGCACTTTGGGAGACCAAGGTGGGCAGATCACTTGAGGTCAGGAGTTCGAGACCAGCCTGGCCAAAGTGACAAAACCCAGTCTCTACAAAAATACAAGCAATTCTCCTGCCTCAGCCTCCTGAGTAGCTGGGACTACAGGTGTGTGCCACCATGCCCAGCAAATTCTTGTACTTTTAGTAGAGATGGGGTTTCACCATGTTGGCCAGGATGGTCTCAATCTCTTGACCTTGTGATCTGCCCACCTCAGCCTCACAAAGTTCTGGGATTATAGGCGTGCACCACCTTGCCCGGCCGAAAGATTTTTAAATGCTACACCTGTATAGGGCACTTGCTATGAGTGAAGCTTGCAGAACTGGAAGCTGCTTGAGTGTCAGTGAGTGGAGAGTGAATGCGAAGGCCTAGCACATTACCATACACTACTGTAGACTTTCTAAACTGTACACTTAGGATACACTAAATTTATTTTAAATGTTTTCTTTAATAACAAATGAACCTTAGCTTCAGTAACTTTTTTATTTTATAAAAAACTTTTTAATTTTTAAAAACTTTTCGCCAGGCACGGTGGCTGATGCCTGTAATTTTAGGGAGGCCGAGGCAGGAGGAGACCAACCCAGACCCTTAGCTGGCACAGTATTGTGTATGCTGGCAGAACACTTGAGAGTCTTGGGTCAGAGACAAAGGACTTTATCACTCATGGCCCAGGAAGCGGCATCAGTTTCATGTCTAAGTCAGTAGTTTTACGTGCCCCTCAAAACCCACAGCGACAATGAGGGCAGTGGGCGTGCTGCAGACGGATGACGCACATGCGGTGAGTTTGCATAATAGCAGAGGAACCCTGAGTTTAGGGAACTGAAATCCCTGATCTTTGCTACTGTAAAAGTTATCAGAATCAAAATGGAGTCACTTATGTTAAAAGTGACAAATAGAGCTGGAGAAGGTCATAAAGAGACAGCTCTCATGCATAAGTTGCCTGATCACAAGAACTATCCCAATTAGCCAGGCGTGGTGGTGCATGCCTGTAGTTCCAGATACCTGGGAGGCTGAGGTGAAAGGATCACTTGAGCTCGGGAGGCAGAGGTTGCAGTGTGAGCTGTGATTAAGCCACTTCACTTCAGCCTGGGCGACAGAGGGATACTGGGATATACCGTCTTTAAAAAAAAACAAAAAACTCTACCCCAAAAGACTGCAACAACCATCACAATCTACTGCAAGGCGATCTGCCCAGAAATTTCCTGTCCAACCTCAGACTAGTGACATCCTTATTATTGATCTTTGTAGCCAAGGATAATTATCTTGGAACAAGCATGGAATCCTCATTTTTCCCTTAAAATCTTTTGCCTTCCTTTACCTCCATGAAAATGCAGATAGTTTACTATGGCATTGCAATGCTTCTTCCTGAATAGATAGCATTTTCTTTTAGAGAGCCTCTTTCTCTGTTTTTTCAGGTTGACATCAAAAAGGAAGACATTATTAGGCTGGACAGTAATCAGTCTCCTGTTCAAGATAGAGACACTAACTTCATGTTCCAAAGATGGTTGATATACAAACATCCCCGAAGAGAGAGTCCAGAACAAAACAGCAGCCAGTGCCTCTGTGCAGGGCATCCAGAAACACACCAGACCCATGGAAAGGTCTCTCTCAACACGAACCTTCTCAACAGTGTTAATAGTTTGCCTGTAGAATCGCTCGGATTTTCTATGTAGACAATCACATGGTCTATAAATATAGAAGGACCACTTTATTTCTTCCTTTCCAGTGGTTTATACCATTTATTTATTTATTTATTTATTTTTAGACGGAAGCTTGCTCTGTCACCCAGGCTGGAGTGCAGTGGTGCAATCTCAGCTCACTGCAACCTCTGCCTCCTGGGTTCAAGCAATTCTCCTGCCTCAGCCTCCCTAGTAACTGGGATTACAGGTGCACACCACCACTCCCGGCTAATTTTGTATTTTTAGTAGAGACAGGGTTTGCCATGTTAATTAGGCTGGTCTCGAACTCCTGACCTCAAGCAATCCACCTGCCTCAGCCTCCCAAAGTGCTGGGATTACAGCTGAGAGCCACTGCACCCTTCTGATGACCAAGGTTTTCTGGGCCAAGCTCTCAGGGTCCTGCTCCTTGGTCCATAAGAAAAATTCTCTCTTCCAGGAGGCTCTTCACCTCCTGCAAAAACTCAGGACACTCCATCAATGAGGCCAGACATACCAGGACGCCAAGAGAGGGCAGGAGAGGCATGACCGAGGCTGTGAGCCCATGACGTGAGATGCGGGGCTGTCATGCTTGTTAGTATGTCGTGAGGTTGCGATGAGGTTCAGCTGGGAGGACTCTTCAGCTCTTGCCCTCCGCTAAGGCCTCCCACTGTACATCATCAACAATAAAAGGGCTATTGTGCTTCCATAATCAGTCTTTTGCTTTCTTCCCCAGCATGTTAGAATCTGGGTGAGGAGGAAAAGGACTATTTAAAGGAGACCCCCTTGAAAACTGGATATCTGTATGCAGAAGAATGAAACTGGATCCCTATCTCTCACCGTATACAAAAATCCAATCAAATGGGTTAAAAACTTAAAACTAAGTCCTCAAACTATGAAACTGCTACAAGAAAACTCCCCAGGACATTGGACTAGGAAAAGATTTCTTGAATTATATCCCACAAGCACTGGCAACCAAAGCAAAAATGGGCAAATGGGAATACATCAAGTTAAAACGGGTCTGCACAGCAAAGGAAACCATCAGCAAGGAGAAGAGACAAGCCACAGAATGGGAGAAAACATCTGCAGACTCTGCATTCAACAAGGGATTAATAACCAGAATAAACAAGCAGCTTGGCCAGGTGCAGTGGCACACACCTGTAATCCTAGCACTTTAGGAGGCCGAGGCGGGCGGATTGCCTGAGCTCAGGAGTTCGAGACCAGCTTGGGCAACACGGTGAAACCCAGTCTCTACTAAAATACAAAAGAAATTAGCTGGGCATGGCAGCATGCTCCTATAGTCCCAGCTACTCGGGAGGCTGAGGCAGGAGAATTGCTTGAACCTGGGAGGCAGAGATTGCAGTGAGCCGAGACTGTGCCACTGCACTCCAGTCTGGGCGACAGAGAGAGACTCTGTCTCTACAGGAAAAAATAATAAAAGAATATATAAGGAACTCAAGGAACTCTATAAATCTAGTAATCTGATTAAAAACGGACAGAAGACCTGAATAGACATTTCTCAAAAGAAGACATACAAGGGGCAAGCAGGCATATGAAAAGCTGCTCACCCATCAGCACGCAGTGATCCCACCTTCATTCCACCTGCCTCGTTCTAGCTGCTGGCAGTTGAAAGGATGGTGTCCACCCATACTAAGGGTGAGTCTTCCTCTCCCCCTGTCCACTGATTCGAGTATCAGTCTCCTCTGCCCACACCCTCACAAACACATCCGAAACAACCTCAGCCATCTAGGCATCCGTCTATCCCATCAAGTTGACACCTAATATTAACCATCATACGTACATAAGCAAATAACAATAAAGTAGCGAGAAGATGCCACAAAAATTGAGATGTGGCATGAGAATAACAGAAGTTTACAAAATACTCAAGTAAAAGCCTATTAGTGAGTAACAAGCCAGTATTTACTATCGACACCCCACCCCCTTACAAACGCAGACATCTGGAACATACAGGAAGGGGAGAGATTTTTAAAGAGAGAGAACTGCTTTCTAAAAAATTCAGTGATCTTGGCCAGGCTTGGTGGCTCACACCTGTAATCCCAGCACTTTGGGAGGCCGAGGCAGGCGGATCACCTGAGGTCAGGAGCTGAGATCCAGTTTGGCTAACATGGCAAAACTCCATCTCTACTAAAAATGCAAAAAATAGCCGAGTGTGGTGGCACGTGCCTGTACTCAGGAGGCTGAGGCAGGAGAATTGCTTGAACCTGGTAGGCAGAAGTTGCAGTGAGCCAAGATTGCACCACTACAGTCCAGGCTGGGTGACAGAGTGAGACTCTGTCTCAAAAAAAAAAAGAAAAAAAATAGTGAGTGATCCTTTTCATAAGGACTAGAGTGCCTACAGGGAATGTTGATGTTCAGAGTAAACCCTTCCTAATGTGGCCCAGGGTGGAGGCTGAAGTGTCTGCCTATCTCTACCCTAAGCCTGCTGGTTCATCCTCCCCCACTCAGTAAGTGAAAGAACAACCTAAGACATCTTCAGACATGCAAAGATTCAGAGAGCTTTCCTTCCATGCACCCCCTTTTAAAAGGTTATTTGAAAATATACTCCAGATAAAGGGACATACTCAAGAAAGAGAGAGATAATGGATTCACAGAACGGTGGAATTAACCCAGTACCACAAATGAATGGAAATACCAGAGGTCCATAAAGCCATCCATCAAAATTAGAATAGGAAGTCAGAGGGTTGGAGAAGAACGTCTTGAGAAGAAAATGGGTTTCACTCAACAAATAAGGTAATTAAGAAGCTGGAAGATTTTAATGACTTAACTTAAAAGGCATATGTTTCTTCTCTCAAGAAGAAAAGAGAAAAGCAATTAGAAACTCCAGGAGAACAAAAAGTTGTGTAAGAAGTCATGGTCCAAATGTGAAGTGAATTAAAATGTCATATGACTGCGAATAGCTGAGGGAGTGGAGGAGATACACTTGAGCTTGAAGCCTGGAGCATTTCCCTTTGAGCAGCACTTAAACCATAAGATTGTAGTTCCTTCTCGACGTGTCCCAGGATGCTACTTGACTCTGTAGAGAATAATGTTTATATAATCATAATATTGTTTAAGAACACTTTATTGATTCTCAATACTTGAAATTCAGAGATAGACAATACTAGAACATTTTAATTATGGATATAGAACTATATGCAAATGTAGGGGTTTAGCAAGAGGAATTAGAAGAGAAAGCGAGAGTGATAAAGGATGTCTCATCTTACACAGTGGGGAGTCAACAGATAGCACATGAAATTAACGACACAAGAAAAAAGAGCTGGAAGTATCTATGTCTAACCAAACTCTGCAGGGATGTTACCTTTGCAAAACTCATCTTTTTTTTTTTTTTTTTTGAGACAGAGTCTCACACTGTCACTCTGGCTGGAGTGGAGTGGCGCCATCTTGGCTCACTACAACCTCCACCTCCTGGGTTCAAGTGATTCTCCTGCCTCAGCCTCCCAAATAGCTGGAATTACAGGCACCTGCCACCGCACCCAGCTAATTTTTTGTATTTGTAGTAGAGACAGGGGTTTCACCATGTTGGCCAAGCTGGTCTCGAACTCCTGACCTCGTGATTCGCCCACCTCAGCCTCCCAAAGTCCTGGAATTACAGGTGCCACTGCACCCAGCTTGGCACCCGGCTTAAACTCATCTTTCTTTTCTGTTTTTTTTCCTTTCCTTTTGTTTTTTGTTTTTTGTTTTTTTTTTTTGACAGGGTCTTGCTCTGATGTCCAGGCTGGAGTGCAGTGGCACAATCACAGATCACTGCAATCTTGATCTCCTGGGCTCAGATGATCCTTCCACCTCAGCCTCTCAGGTAGCTGGAACTACAGGCACCTGCCACCAAGCCCAGCTAATTTTTTGTATTTTTTGTAGAGATGGGGTTTTTCCATGTTTCCCAGACTGATCTAGAACTTCTGGACTCAAGTGACCTGCCAGCCCTGGCCTCCCAAAGTGCTGGGGTTATAGACATGGGCATTACAGGTATGAGCCGCCACACCTGGCCATAAACTCATATTTCGTAGTAGGAATTGTTTCAGATGCTGTTAGTTCTTCAATAACCACCCCTTCCTCTACCTTTAGTCATAGAACCCTTAAATCTCAGCTGGGCACCAGCTGACATAGCTACCCAGACAAAAATTATATTTCCCAGCCTCCCTTGCAGCTACATGTGATCGGGTGACTGAATTCAGGTCAACCTGATGTTAGCAGAAGTGATGTCCCTTTCCACTAGTTGGATTATGGACGTGACCATCTCTGAACTAGGCTGAGAGTTTTTTTCTTTTTGGAACAAAGTCTTGCTCTGTCACCTAGACTGGAGTGCAGTGGCGTGATATCAGCTGACTGCAACCCTGCCTCCCAGGTTCAAGCAATTCTCATGCATCAGCCTCCTGAATAGCTGGTCTTACAGGCACATACCACCACATCTGACTAATTTTTGTATTTTTAATAGAGACAGGGTTTCACTATGTTGGCCAG
Source organism: Aotus nancymaae (assembly GCF_030222135.1). NCBI lineage: Eukaryota > Metazoa > Chordata > Mammalia > Primates > Aotidae > Aotus > Aotus nancymaae. The sequence continues at coordinate 28,124,139 of NW_026988467.1, forward strand.
GCTGGTCTTGAACTCCTGACCTCAAGTGATCCGCCTACCTCAGCCTCCCAAAGTGCTGAAATTACAGGTGTCAGCCACTGCACCCGACCCAGGCCAAGAGTTTTGTCATAAATATAATGGTGGCTAACAGTTATATACACGATAACTACCCATCAGGCACCTTTCAAAGTGTTTTGCATGTATGAACTCTTTTAACCCAATGAGGATGTGTAGTCACTTCCTATTGCTGCTGTAACAAATTAACCACAAACTTAGTGGCTTAAAGCAACACAAAGTTATTCTCCTACAGTTCAGACATCTAAAATCAGTGTGTCGTTCCATCTGGAGACTCAAGAAAATCCATTTCCTTCCCTTTTTCAGCTTCTATAGGTCACCTACATTCCTTGGCTCGTGGGCCTTTCCTGTTCCCACCACGACTGCTTGCTGCCATCCTCACATCTCCTATCACTACTCTAACCTCCTGCCTCCCTCTTATAAGGACCCTTGCATTTCATGGAGTCCACCTGGATAATCTAGGATAATACCATCAACTCAAAATGTTTAACTCAATCACTTCTGCGAATCCTTTTTGCCGCATAAGGTAACATTCAAAGATTCTAGCGATTAGGACTCAGACATCTTTGGGGAAATATTATTCTCCCTACCACAGATGGGTACTATGTCATCCTCTTTTAGAGATGATGAAACTCAGCATGGAGAAGCTAAATAGAATGCCCAGGATCACACAGCTGGTAAGTGGCAGATCCATGATTTAAACCCACACAATATGGTCCTAGAATCTGTTCATATAGCCACCATATTCTTCTATCCTGGCAGAATTCTGGCTTTCTTATGACCATGGAGTTGCCTGACCAACCCTGGATAGCCTGCAGAGAGAAAGACACTTTTTATTTTTATTTATTTTTTAGACCAAGTCTTACTCTGTCACCCAGATGGAGTGCAGTGGTACCGTCTCAGCTCACTGCAAACTCTGCCCCCCAGGTTCAAGTGATTCTCCTGCCTCAGCCTTCCAAGTAGCTGGGCTTATAAGCACATACCACCACTCCCAGCTAATTCTTTTAGTATTTTTAGTAGAAAATTTTTGTAGAATTTTAAAACTTTTGTACTTTTAGTTTCACTATGTTGAGACCAGGCTGGTCTCAAACTCCTGACCTCAAGTGATCCGCCTGCCTTGGTCTCCCAGAGTGCTGGGATTACAGGCATGAGACACCTCTCCCAGCCAAGAAAAACACTTTCAACTTTCAAAGCCACTGTCATTTGAAGGGGCTCTTGGTTACAGTCGCTGTATTCAAATACAGGAGTCAATAGATAGCCACAGAAGTAAAAATAGTGCTTTCCTTTTCTTATGAGTGGTTTGAATATTTTACAAGAAAAATGTGTTATTAATTTCAAATCTGCTAAGTTGCAGGACAAAACTGCGGACCCATCTGGGTCGCACCTGGCTTAAACCCTCCCACCGCCTTTGGGACAGATTGAGTTCAGGAGCCTCAGCCTGCCCTGGAAGCCAGCATTTCACTCATTTTTCTGTTCGTTTGTTTTTGCTCCTCCTCATGGGAACACTCTCAGACCACACTAGTGTTTGCTGCATACTAGTTTGCAACAGGACTTTCACTATGCCCACCCCTTGCCTGTGCTCATGCTGTCCCCTCTACCTGAAATACTGCCCCTCCTTCCTCTCCCACTCCTGCCTAGCTGTGAACTCTTATTCATCCCTCAATACCCAGCCCAAATTGTCTCTGGAAATTTTTTCTATTTATCTTGGTCTTTCTCTGTCCTGTTAAATATTTTCCTCAAATGTCTGGTGATCCAGGTTATAGTTTGAAACCCCTAGCTACCCACCTTTCCCACCACACACACACACACACACACACACACACACACACACACACACCCCTCCTCCAGGAAGAACAGGCCCCTCCTTCTTTTCCTTCCCCCATTTGTGTGTCCCTGTGTCAAATAATCACACCAGCACACATTTACTATAGCCATTGTTTATTACTAATATTACTTATTATTTTAGGATTTAGATCTTTAGCAGCCCCCAGCACCAATATGTGGCTCACAACAATACCAAATGTCCACTTAAGTGTCACAATGTCTGACAAAATCCTCATTCCTCTCATGATGACCACTTTGACTTCTTAAAGATGTGTGTGTGTATGATTATGTCTGTCTCTGCCTTGCTGGTGCCCCAGCTCCTGATGCCCTACACACGTATCTGGTCTTAGGGAATCCTTACAAATTCTGTATGGCAAAGGTCCTTGTTAGTTTCATCTCATAACCAGTGAAGTGAGGCACAGAGAGGCTGTTAGTTTTCTATTCCTGCTGTAACAGATTACCACAGATTTAGCAGCTTCAAACAGCACAAAGCCTGGCACAGTGGCTCGTGCCTGTAATCCCAACACTTTGGAAGCTCAAGGAAGGTGGATGGTTTGAGCTCAGGAGTTCGAGATCAGCCTGGGCAACATGGCAAAATCCCGTCTTTACAAAAAATACAGAAATTAAACGGATGTGGTGGTGTGTGCCTGTGGTCCCAGCTACTTGGGAGGCTGAAGCAGGAGGATTGCTTGAGCCAGGGAAGTCCAGGCTACAGTAAGCTGTGATTGCGCCACTGCTCTCCAGCCCGGGCAACAGAGCAAGACTGTCACCCAGGCTTAATTGATTAAGCCTGGACTTGAGGTCCCTGGGGCCCTCCCTTGGACATGGGCATTTTGCATGACAGAGGTTACTGTAAGGTTATTCAAAATATAGATGATAGATAGATAAATAGATAGATACAAGTATAAATAAAAACCACTCAAGTTTATTCTCTCGTGGCACTAGAAGTCAAAAGTCTCATGGGGCTAAAATCCAGGGCTTGGCGGGACTGCATTCCCTCTTCCATCATCGTGTCTTCTCTTTCTGACCCTCGGGGCTCCCTCTTACAAGGACCGTGTGATTGCACCGGGCCCACCTGCACAATCCGGGATAAGCTCCTCATCTCAAGATCCTTAATTTAGCCGCATCTTCAAAGCCCCTTTTGCCATGGAACGTAGCCACAGGTTCTGGGGGTTAGGACGTGGACATCTTCGGGGTCATTATTCAGCCTATCCCGGAGGTGAAGGAAGTGACCAGCCCAAGATCGCCTAGTAGTAAGCAGCAGAATGGTGTCTAATCCCCATCTTCCTGACCCCAAAGCCTTGCTCCTGACCTCCCCTCAACACCAGGGGCGGGTGGGGGCGGGAGGGAGGGGATGTGTTTTGGGTGGTTCTTATGCTGTTTGGTGCTGTCCGTTCCGCCCCCAGCCTGCCTCCATAGGCTCCATCCTGATGCATTTGACACCACTCTGTCTACTCTTCTCCATGAGGGTCTCCCCAGCCTAACCAGGAGGACCTCCATCTCTGCAGCTTACCTGGCCTCCGTGTTTGTTTGTTGAGTGAGTATATGAGTGAGTGGAGAGACAGAAGGGTGCTGGCTTCAGCCCCTTCTCCCTGGCTCCTGCCACGGGCTTGAAGATGCACTCTTGGCCGGGAGTAGTGGCTCACGCTTGTAATCCCAGCACTTTGGGAGGCCAAGGCAGGAGGATCGCTTAAGCAGGAGGTGGAGATTGCAGTGAGTCATGATCGTGCCATTGCACTCCAGCTTGGGCAACAGAGCAAGACTGTCTCAAAAAACAAAACAAAACAAAAAAGGAAGATGCTCTAGCTTTTGGAGTCACAGAGAATGCCTGACTCTGGGTCCTGGGCTCCTCCTCTCCTGGTGGCTGCCTGTCCCCTTCAAGCCACACAGACCCTGAAGGAGGAGGCCCATCCAGAGGAGAAGAGGCACAAAGGCTGAGGACCTGGATATGGGGAACAGGAGGTCTCTGGGTCCCTCCCTGGGCATAAGCTCCCAGAGGCCCAAAGACCAAAACACCACAGCTGCTCAGTGGCCTCCCTAGGCGCCGCCCTGAGAACCCCCTTTCCTCCACACAGCCCATCTCTGCTGGCCCTCCCCTCACCCAATCCCATACCTCAGCCTGCTGCCTGATCTCTGTTCTTCTACAAGGCACCTCTGCCCTGCCCAGAGTTTTCCTATCCACGTTCCCAGGTCTGTAGCGGCATTAGCAAGAGGAAACCCAATTATATTTCAATTACTCTAGTCTTAGCCAGACAGAGGTTACTGTAAGTCACATCAGAATTGGGAGGGAAGAGGAGGTAGCAACTGGGGCCAGTGCCTAGGGTGACACTTGAAGATGGATATGACAGGGACCTGTGGCTCAGAGGCTCAGGATTAGATCAACAAGGCTGGGGCTGGCTGGTTCCAGGAACGAGGTCATGCGGGCCCCTGTTGACAGACAGCTCAAGCGCAGCAAAGGCTTGAAGCCAGCCCTCCCTGGGCAGAGGAGGCGCCAGGACTGGGAGCCCAGCCTGGACATGGAGGACCTGAGGTCCCTGGGGTCCTCCCTTGGATGTGGGCATTTTGCCAGGGGTTCCCAGAGGCCAGTGCTGTTGTGCCCGGGGACCAAAAGCCTGCAGCTCCTTGTAGGCCTTCTAGAGCACTGCTGGTTCCTACCGCCCCGCCCCCAGGATTTTCTCTGAGCATACACCCACTCTCTCCCATGCCCATCTAGGCCAAATAACTGGCCTCTCCCACCCTCAGGCTGTGGCTAAATAGGCCAGATTCATGACCAGAGAGGCTGCGAGGTCTAGTGCCTCTGGGCCAGAGCCCTGGCTCCTGTGGCTGGCTTGAAAATACCTGGCCAGAGTCTGATAGGGGAGACAGAGAGATCTGTTGCTTGTGTGTGGCAGGAAGCTCTCAGGACCCTTTGACCTGGGGAGCAGTCATCTTTGGGGACCCAAAGGATAAAGGGTTGGGGAAGGTTGGCAATTGAGAGTCCTCTTGAGTGGAGCTGGGACTGGCTCTGTGAAATTGTGCACTGGGGGGAGTTCTCAGCCATGAGTTCCTCCCTACACAGACATGCACCAACCTGTGTCATGACTTGGGGAACCTGGTGAGCCCCTTGTCCACTCCAAGCCAGGGTATCTGGGAGGCCCTGAATCGTGGAGATCCGCATTCTGGGTTAGGTTCTAAGTCGGGGCTGTGCTGGGCTCGGCTGGTGCCTCCCGCCCACACAGACAAACATGGAGCTGTACCTTCCACTTCGCTGGCTGCACCTTGTTTGCCGCAGCTGTCATTGGAGTGTCCCTGCACAATCTGCCTCCCATCCCCCCACATGGTGCATCCCCCTCCTCAGCCTCAACATAGCAAACAGTCACAGCTCCAGGTTGGGGAAAGAATGCGGGGGGGGGTAAGATGAGTCATTGCCGTGGGAACAGATATACCAAGTTCCACATACACACACTCACAGAGCTTTGCACACAAAGGCATGTCCACACTCACAAGCACTAGTCAAAGCCACAGTTGAGCATTCAGATCCACACTGAGAAACAGACACCCCCTCACACATACACGTTCCTCATAGACAAAAAGGCCAAAGCACAGGGACAGATCAAAACCCAGACAGACACATCCCACCCAGGGTGACACCAGTCATTAACCCAGAGCCCATACTCTGCTCATATGCACAGTCAGACACATACACACACACACAAACACACACACACACACACACACTGGATTCCCTAGACACACACCACAGCCCTTACTTGAATTCAAGACTCAAACACAAACACACACACATGCACACATATGCAGACACCCATGCACACACACACATCAGCCCCTCTTCTGAGTCCCTTCACTCCATCTATCTCAGCCAGCACCTAGGGCAGAAAGGACATCACCCACCATGCAGATGCCATATCTGCCCAAGGACAAAGTTCTGCCTTGGGTTTGGCTTCAATCCATCCTCCTGCTCTGCAGAGGTGAAGGTCACCGGCCCCGCCCCTTGTGCTGCTCCAGTTCCTCTTCCACACCTCCTATGCCTAATGGTGCATCTCCAGAGCCTTTGAAAAGGGCTTTGGCTGCAACGGGAAAGACGGTGGTTACATCCCAGGAATCACCTCCCAGGAGGGAAAGAGTGTGAGTTTCAGAGGGTGACGTGTTAGGAAGGTCCTATCCTGAGGTAGGGAATGGCCAAGGTGACTGCTTGATGCTCAGGCAGTCACCCTTCACCTTCCCTTGAGTGAGTGATTTCCAGAAGCCCCAACCTTCAAGCCTTTGCACCTGCTGTTTCCTGACCTTGAATACCTCGCCTTGAATACTACAATCCCCCTTGCAGGGTTACCTTCTTATTCTCCAGGTCTCCATGGAGATGCTCCTGCTCCAGGAAGCCTGTTCTCATGCCCTGGCTGAGTCGTCTGTCCTCCTGTGCGCCACAGCCCCCAGGTCCCTCGCACTCTCCCCACACCAAGGAAAAATTGCCTAGCTGTGCACCTGCCTCCTCCAGCAGCCAGAGAGACTTTGCAGGGCAGGGAGCCTCCATCTGATGAGAGAGGCTGGTAGATCTGAGAGAGGCACAGGCTTGACGCCCAGCTCTGCCTCTGCTGTGTGACCTTGGGCAAGTCATTGCACCATGTGGGTCCAGTGTCCTCATCTGTAAAATGGGGACAATAATAACTACCTCACCAGGTTGATGTGAAAATTAAACGAGATCAGACATCATGTAACTTTATTAATATATCTCATTGTTTGGCACATAGCTTAATAAATCGTTATTTGTGGAATTAATGAACCCCCACTCCTGCCCCCACCAGCGTCCCTGTTTTGGGAGGGGAGCAGTAGGTATAACAAAAAGAATAATTGGGGGCAGAAAGAATGGGGAGGGGCTGGGAGACGGGAGAGCAGGGCTCTCTGGCATCGTTGGGAGCTAGCTGTTCCAGCAGCATCCGGAGCTGGGCTGGAGGCGGTGGCGGCATCCTCTCTGTCTCACCCCTGTGACCCGCCTGTGCCATCCTCCTCCTCAGTTAGGTGAGGCAGCAAGGAGAGGCGGGGCTGGGCTCCACCTCTGCACTGTGGCCCTCCGAAGCTGCCAGGTCCGCCGGCACACACTAAGTGCGCTCAGAATGCAGGGTGGCCAGGGGCATAAATGTGGAATGAATGGGGATGGAGTGAATGAACGGATGGACGCATGAATGAAGGTGGGATGGAAGCGTGAAGTGGGAGGCGAGAAGGAACGAGCGTCTCTCTCCGCCCTGCGGGTCTCGGGGCTGGAAAACACGGAGCCGAGACCTGCTGGGGGCTCCCACCCCGCCCTGCCTCTCCCACCGGCCCCCCTCCACGCAGCGAGCAGCCCGGCGGGGCCCGCGCCGAGCCACAGCCCGCGCAGTAGCCCGGCCTCGCGTTCAGCCCCTCGAGCCGAGGCAGCGCAGCCTAGGGAGGGGGCTGCCCCGGCCCCCTCCCGCAGCCTCGGACCCCAGAGGTCCGGCCTTCCCCACAGGAGGGCGAAGTTCCCGGTGCCAGGTCCGGGCACCAGCAGCCGAGAACGCCCGGGTCCCGGAGTCAACAGGTGCGGGGTGTGGGGGACCCCCCAGGCCCGGGATGGGGTTCCAAAGACCTGCGGTGAGGGATGAGGGGAGCCAAGATTCTCGGGTGGTAAGCGGGGTGCTGGGAGACTGGCTCCCCGGCCTGCGCTGCTCTCCTCCAGGCAGGCTACTGCAGAACCCCGAGTGCCCTCGCTCCCCGCGCCTCCCCGGAGCCCCTGCAGCCCCCGAGGTGCAGGGAGGTCCCGCGGACGGAGCGGGCCTGCCGGCGTTCAGTGGGGTACGAAGGCGTCCCCTCTCCCTCCCCAGGGGTCTCCGGTGATCCGCAACCCTCCGGCACCCGGCAGGGGTCTTCCCAGGCCAGCCGGGTGAAGGAAGGGCTGAGTGCGGGAGGAGAGAGAGGCGGGTAGCCAGGCTGGCTGGATTTATGAATGGAGAGCGGCCAGCACGCCGGAACAGCGGCTCCTGGCGGCCGTCGGGGAGCGTCGCGGCCCTGGGGACCCAAAGGGGGCCCCGCAGGGGGCTTGGACGCCCCCATTGCTCCCAAGGGGTCGTCAGTCCCTCCCCGAACCACCCCCACTGTGGTGTGTGTGTGTGTCTGTGTGTGTGTGTGTGTGCGCGCGCGCGCTTGTGCCCACTGGAGGGTCTGGCAGGTCTGGCAGGTCTGGCGGGTGGAGTTTGGGTCTCTAACACCTCCATTGACCCTTTTTCCCAACCCAAAATTAAAGCCTGTGAACTGGCTCAAGAAACATTTGAAATCGGGATGGCTTTTCCACCTAAATCTATGGTGTTTGGTGGGTTCGGACAGACCTGGCTTAGGAGCTTTGTGACCTTGAGCAAGGGAATCTCTCTGAGCTTCCATCTCATCTGCAAAGCAGGGTACCCTAATAAGAGTAGCCGGAAACATCCCCCAAACCACCTTCTCGTGCCAGGTTCTTGGTGAGGCATTTGGCATGCATCAGAGCTCATTACTCCTCATCTCGGCCCTGTAAGGTAGGTAGGGTTATCACCCCATTAGATGGATGGGGAAACCGAGGCTGAAAGAGGCCAGGTAAGTTACCTAAGGCAACTGTGTGGAATTGGGATGCAACCCAGGTCTGTCTTCCTCCATCAATTTCATGACTGTGAGAATTAAGAGGAAACTTATATGCAAAGTGCCTGCCACACTCCCTAATGTTTCCTTCCTTCCCTCTTTCCCCACTCCTTTCTTTCCTTCCTCCCTTCAGGAAGTTTGGGGCTGAGACCCCAAAAGACGTGGGTGCAAGCTTTCAGATACCCTGAGGGGAGCGGACTGAGGGCTGGCCCAGGGTTCCCTCCTCTCCCTCCACAGAGCCTAGGATGCCTCTCTGCTGCCGCACCTCCTGAGCTCATGGAGCCCTCAGCCACCCCAGGGGCCCAGATGGGGGTCCCCCCTGGCAGCAGGGAGCCGTCCCCTGTGCCTCCAGACTATGAAGATGAGTTTCTCCGCTATCTGTGGCACGATTATCTGTACCCAAAGCAGTATGAGTGGGTCCTCATCACAGCCTATGTAGCTGTGTTCCTCGTGGCCCTGGTGGGCAACACGCTGGGTAGGTCCAGAGCTTGCCCTGCAGTGCTGCCAGCTTTCCCTGGGGACTGAAGGAGGGGTGTGTGGGGAGGGGCTCACTGATTGGGCAGAACCAGGATGGGCGTGGCTCTGCCACCAGCTTCACCTCACCCTGCTGCACCCTGCAGTCTGCCTGGCTGTGTGGCGGAACCACCAGATGAGGACAGTCACCAACTACTTCATCGTGAACCTGTCTCTGGCTGATGTCCTGGTGACAGCCATCTGCCTGCCGGCCAGCCTGCTAGTAGACATCACTGAGTCCTGGCTCTTTGGCCATGCCCTCTGCAAGGTCATCCCCTATCTACAGGTGAGCTCTGCCCAGGCACCCCTCACTACTCCTTGTCACACCTGCACAAAACCCACGGCCTTGCATAGGCCTCCATGACCCTCAGATTTGCCTTTCAGACAGGTCAGTGGCTCACGACCCCTGAAGTGTCATCCTCTACTGCAAGCAAGGGCAAGCCACCAGATCAGACACTCAAGGACACAGACACAACCCCACACACTCACAAAGATCCCCTCCTGGTTGCAGTCACAGACATATACATAGATACGTGTGGACACATGTAGTCACCTCCAGGTACACAGGCACATAGTGGAGGAGAGGCACAGCCCACAGAGACAGAGACACATACACAACACCCTGGGCCTGCTCCCCAGTCCCAAAGGGGCAGACATGAGGGGGCCTGATGGAAACAGCCTTCTCCTCTCCCTCCCACACTGGCCAGAAGACCCAGTGGTGGAAACCAGGATGTCCAGATGGTGTTAGTGGGGTGGAAGGAAGACTTCTCTCAGTTTGTACGCTTCGATCCACTTCCTGCACCCCAGAGGGCAGGATCCACCCCTGGAGGCAATGCCCACACACTTCTGGCCCAGACTCATCTCTGCCTCCCAGAATGAGGATTCTTTTCCTAACAGCCTGGGGAAGGGATGGCATTCCAGGACGGAGAAATGCCTGTTGGATTCCCACTGTTTCGAGGTTTCCCACTCAACTAGTTAACTCTGGTGACCCTGAGCATAAAGACAGAAGGATGAGGGAATTCTGTGCCTCGGTTTCCTCATCTGTAATGGGGGGTTAGAGCACTTATTTTGTAGGGTTGTTGTGAGGATGTTAAGAACAGTGGCCAGCACATAGTAAGTTCTGTAGGTGCAAGTTATTATTCACAGTAGGGGTGCTCCTACCATGTGCCAGGTCTGAAGCTGGACATTGTTTAGACATGATTTCACTTGAATCCTGCCTGGTAGATGGTATATTCCTATTCTGTAGACAAGCCTCAGAGAGGATGAGTGACTTACCCACATTTACACAGCCAGTAAGTGGTGGAGTCAGGATTTGCCCTGCACTGCACCTGCCATCAGCCTCCTCACTCACCTACTCTCCCATCTCTGAGTGGCCCCCAAAATGACTGACGTTGTGTCCCCATTGGCCAGGCTGTGTCTGTGTCAGTGGCAGTGCTGACTCTCAGCTTCATCGCCCTGGACCGCTGGTATGCCATCTGCCACCCGCTATTGTTCAAGAGCACAGCCCGGCGGGCCCGTGGCTCCATCCTGGGCATCTGGGCTGTGTCACTGGCTGTCATGGTGCCCCAGGCTGCAGTCATGGAATGCAGCAGTGTGCTGCCCGAGCTAGCCAACCGAACATGGCTCTTCTCTGTCTGTGATGAACACTGGGCAGGTAATGGTGGAAGCCTCAAGCAGGCATCCCCTCAGGTGGGCACTTTGGGAGCACGTACCCCTAGGGCGGGCATCTAGCAGGGACCCTTCCAGGGTAGGAAATCCCAGGGCAGGTATCTCCCTAGGGGACACCCTAGGCTGGCACTTACCAGGGATATCCCAGGGTGGGTACCTTCTCTTATGTAGACATCTGCTCTAGTGTAGACATCCTTCCAGGATGGACACCCCAAGTTGGACAACTCCAGGGTCTCTGTCTGTCATGCTGGCTGCATGGGGTCCAGCTGCTCCTAGGCCTTGCTTTGGCCCTAGTCAGGACAGGGTGGCATTGCTAACCAGGGCAGGGTGGGGCTCTCAGACGGGGCCTGACTTTGTACGTTTTGACCCCTGCAGATGACCTCTATCCCAAGATCTACCACAGCTGCTTCTTCGTTGTCACCTACCTGGCCCCACTGGGCCTCATGGCCATGGCCTATTTCCAGATATTCCGAAAGCTCTGGGGCCGCCAGGTAAGGCCCACTCTGGTGTCACCGTGTGGGCTAGGGCGGGGGGTAGGGGGCTACTGGCCTAACGGAGTAGACAGTCCTCTGCCATCAGCACATGCCAACTTGGCTGCAACCAAAGAGGGGAAGCCCAGAGACACGTCGAACTCAAGGCGAAAAGCGCTAGTGGCCACCCTGGAATGCAATAGTAGTAACACATCCTTCTAATATGAGTGGCTGCCATGTATTGAACCATCCGCTCCCAGATAGTCTCACATCCTCTTAACCATCATTTGTTGCCCCCATTAAATATATGAGAAAACCGAGACCCAGAAGATCAATAAAACTTCCCCCAAACTACTCAGCGAGTGGATCAGGAAGTAAAACCCAGATCTGTGAGCCCCCCACTGCTCAGTTTAGTACCACTGCAACAATAATAGTAACTCCGTCTTGCTTGCCAAACTAGGCACTTTGCATCCAATGTCTTAACAACTATCTAACAAAAGCTGCAAACGTCACGAATGGCAAATAAGGGCACCCACTTGCCACAGCCGACAGCAGCAGAGCCTTCCGGTTCCAGGGCCTGTCTTCTTTCCTGCATTGCAGACTGACCCACAGTGGGTTTCCTAGGTTTTTTGGGGGGCAGGGGTGTTCAGAGGCCCTTGGCCTAGCGAGTGGGAGTCCTGGGTTGGTGTCTGGGAAGTGAGAAAATGCAGCCCAGAACATGACCAGGCTCAGGAAGGGACTCTCACACTTGGGGACGTCACCTACATTCCACAGACAGTATTGGCTTGCACCCAGGCCGTGCCGGGCAGTGGGTGGGGACACAGACTGGCTGAGACCCAGGTCCTGCCTGGGAGGAGCACGCAGTCCAGTAGGGCTCTTCTTGGGTGGCCAGCCCTGCAGTCCACCCACACTGATCATCTGCTCCCACAACCCCCCAGCCGAGCAGGACACAAGCATAATCCTCCTCATGTGACAGACATGAAAGCCAGGCTGAGAAAGGAAAGTGAGGCGGCCAAGGTCACATAGCTCACAAATGTCTGAGCTGGCTTTAGACGCATGTTTCTGGAACTGTAGCGCCATACCCCTCTGTTGTGGGTGACTCAAGTGTCCAGTGGTAGGAGAGGCTTCTCCGGGAGCCCAGAAACAGCCAGGGTTATGGGCACTGGCCCAGGCCATTCCATGCTGCCCACCTGTTCACCCCTTGCACAGGCCTCCCCACAGTCTGGTATGACCCAGGGGAGGCACAACTCACCCTCACCCCTACCCTCAAAGATAGTGTTGGAGATTTAGGGAGGATGGATGGGCAGCTGAGAGGATGTGGCCTGGGGTCTTGTCAAGGGTCCCCACCTCTCTGAGTCTTAGTTGCTTCATCTATACCTAAGGGCCAATAATATCTTTCCACAAGGCATGTTGCAGGGGGTTTCACAATGAGCTAATGGAAAATCAAAGTCTAGACCAGGCGCAGTGGCTCACGCCTGTAATCCTAGCACTTTGGGAGGCTGAGGCAGGGGGATCACCTGAGGTCAGGAGTTCAAGACCAGCCTGGCCAACATGGTGAAACCCCATCTCTACTAAAAATACAAAAATTAGCTGGGCATGGGGGTACACACCTGTAGTCCCAGCTATTCAGGAGGCTGAGGTTGCAGTGAGCCAAGATCGCACCATTGCACTCCAGCCTAGATGACAAGAGTGAAATTCTATCTCAAAAAAAAGAAAGAAAAAGAAAAAGAAAGTCTATTGTTCACTCTCAAATCGAGAGTGCTTTATCATAAACATTAGGGTCCTTTCTCTTGCAAGGGCTTGTTCCCTTTGCCCCCCACCCTGCCCAGGGTCCAGCCTGGAGGGGGCCCCACAAAAGGCAACCACCCTCCCAAGGTGCTATACCCACCACTGCTATCTCTATGTGTGCTGGACAGATCCCCGGCACCACCTCAGCACTGGTTCGGAACTGGAAGCGGCCCTCAGACCAGCTGGGGGACCTGAGTGGAGAGCCCCAGCCCCGGGCCCGCGCCTTCCTGGCTGAAGTGAAGCAGATGCGTGCGCGGAGGAAGACAGCCAAGATGCTGATGGTGGTGCTGCTGGTCTTCGCCCTCTGCTACCTGCCCATCAGTGTCCTCAATGTCCTTAAGAGGTGAGAGCATGGGGTATGGTTGGGGTGGGGAGAAGTTTGAGGTCAGGGGAAGGAGCTCTCCTTGCTTGGGATAAAGATGTGGCTCCATCCCTTCTCCACTGTGTGACCTTGGGCAGGCCATTTCTCTTCTCTGAGCCTCTGTCTCCTAGGGCTATCGTGAAAATTCACGCATTCATTCACTCAATCATCACATTTTAGGGGGCTGGAAATAGAGTGAACAAGTGCAGAAGACAGATCAAGCCCCTGCCTCATGGAGGCTGCATTCTAACAGGAGAGAAGGGACGTAAATAGAAAACTCAGTGTATATGACAATGTCAGGCAGTGATCACTGCTGGGGAGAAAAACAAAATAGGATGGGGAGTGCCAATGACAAGAGTTGGTGGGTTTTTGCTTTCGCTTTAGATATAATGGTTTAAAAAAAAGCAGCGGGCCAGGTGCAGTGGCTCATGCCTGTAATCCCAATGTGTTGGGAGGCCAAAGAGAGAGGATCGCTTGAGGCCAGGAGTTCAAGATCAGCCTGGGCAACATAGTGAGACTTTGTCTCTACTAAAATTCAAAAAAATTATCCAGGCATGGTGGCATGTGCCTGTAGTTCTAGCTACACAGACTGAGGTGGAAGAATAGCTTGAGCCCAGGAGGTCGAGGCTGCAGCGAGCCATGATTGCACCACTGCACTCCAGCCTGGGTGACAGAGCAAGACCCTGTCTCAAAAAAAAAAAAAAAAAAAAGCCTTTCCAAGGAAATGGCATTTGGGCGGAGACTTGAAGGAAGTGAGAGAGTAAACCACATATGTGTCTGGAGGGACAGCCAATGAGGGCCACAGGGTGCCGGGGAGAGAATGCGGGCTACTAGACAGAAGACAGTCTTACTTGGAGATTGTGTTTGGCCACTTCCTGGCTGTGTGATCTTCGGCATGTCAGTTTACCTCTCTGAGCCTCAGTTTCCTTAACGGAAAGATGGATGATGTTTATGACTCATCATGTTGCTGTGAGGATGGATGAGAAAGCGGATGGGAAGCCCCAGGGGATCTGATGGCCAGGAGACTGGCGATGTCCACCGCAGAGCTTGACACCCTCCATGTTCAGAACCCCAAACCCTGGCCAAGACCTCAGATACAGAAGGCCAGAAAACTTGGATGGAAGTGGGCAGTAGGAACTCCTGCCCTTTACAGCTCAGGTTCTGTGAGCAGTGCTCCCCCAACACATGCACACACAGCTACCCCATTTCTGACACTCCTCCACCCTGGGCCTAGGGTGTTCGGGATGTTCCGCCAAGCCAGCAACCGCGAAGCTGTCTACGCCTGCTTCACCTTCTCCCACTGGCTGGTGTACGCCAACAGCGCTGCCAACCCCATCATCTACAACTTCCTCAGCGGTGAGCAGGCTGGGGAGGCAGCGACTGAGGGTGGCCAACAGTCCATGTGACAAGTCTCCCCATCCCCAAGCCAGGGCCCAAATAAAGGACGGTAGGCAAGGATATGCTGCTGTGGGCACAGTGATCCTGCTCTGGGAGGACCCACCCCAAGGAGCCCTGGCCTGAGTGGGAGACAGGCCACACTCCCCACAGTAGCCTGCACCCAGGATCCAGTTTTGCGATTCTGCAGACCAGTGAGTGAGTGGAAGGGCAGGGGCTAGGCCAGCTCGCCCCCACTCCCATCCCAGTGCAGGCACAGCAGGACCTCCAGTCAGCACAGGCAGAGAGTCCATCTTCCCCAGATGGAGTTACACCTGTGGGAGGAAGGCCCTGGAGCCCTGCCTGAGGAAGGATCGCACAGTCCAGGTGTCAGGGTTAAAGGAGGGTCACCAGCAGACAGGCTAGACCTGGGGAAAGGGCTTCCCCTGCTCAGCTAGACACACACTGGCAGAGTGACCAGAATCTCAGGGGTTGTCCCCTCTGGAAGTCTTCCTTCCCAGCTGCCCCCACTCCCACTCCAGGGCTCCCCTTTCTGCTGTCCCACCGTGCCCACCCTCTCCCTCTACCTCCCAGTCTCGGGGTGGTAATGGCCCTGATGCTGAACTCAGCAGAAGTGTGACTCACCAGCCCTCTGCTTTGGGACTAGGTTTCTAAAGAACTGGTCCAGATGACTGTTCAAGCCTGGACAGAAATAATCTTTGAGGAACTATTAAAAGGTTAAAGAAGGGATCAGGAGTCAATAGTATAACCCTCAATGAGACTCAAGAATTACTCAACAAGGCTGGTTGCGGGTTTCCAGCTCAGAAAAGAGAACAGAAGAGATGAGCCCTGTGGGGAGGGGAGGGCAGACAGACTTCCTGACACATATGACTTGGTTTGGCCTATGTTTACTGAGCACCTACTGTGTGCTCGGCCCTGTGCTGGGCACCAGAGAGGCTGGCAGGCTAATGACACATGATCAAAGGGGCTTCATCCTGACAAAATCTGTGTCCCTGGTATACTTGGGCTGAACAAGGTGGTATGGGTGGTATGGTGGTCCCTCCTTCCCTTCCCCCCTCCCCCGCCTGCTTAAGAGAAGGGCTTTGGAATTGGAATTGGGTTTAGCTTCTGGCTGGGTGGCCTGGGGCAAGTCACTGTACCTCTGTGCATCTCATCTGTGAAGTGAGGATAAAGGACTCTATCCTTTCTGGGTGCTGGGATGCTCTGGGGGACAGAGGCTGAGGCACCCGGCACAGTGTGACTGCGATATGCAAAAGGGCTGCTGCTGCTGTCATTTTCATGATCAAAGGGCAGAGAGGGGCCAAGCCTAGCAACAGATAGTGAGCCCACATACACACCAAGGAAGGCAGAGGTGACCTGAGGCCCCTGAGCCAGACACCACGTTTGAGCCAGCCTCTGAGCCAGAGCGCAGTCAAGGAATCAGATTGTCTCTCTTTGGGAACGCGCTCCAGGGCCTCTGTCCTCACTCTCCCCGGCGGCAGCGGTGGTGCTGAGGTGGCCTCAGGACTCTCCCTCCCAGCTCTGTCCCTCCCTCCCCACCCCTCACAGGCAGCTTGGCTGGAGCTGCGTGGGTGTCCCTGGGCTCAAGGCCCCTTCCTGCTGCATCTGTCTCCTTATGGCTGTGTCTTTTGTCTCCCAACCAAGGCAAATTCCGGGAGCAGTTTAAGGCTGCCTTCTCCTGCTGCCTGCCTGGCCGGGGTCCCTGCGGTTCTCTGAAGGCCCCTAGTCCCCGCTCCTCTGTCAGCCACAAGTCCTTGTCCTTGCAGAGCCAATGCTCCGTCTCCAAAATCTCTGAGCATGTAGTGCTCACCAGCGTCACCACAGTGCTGCCCTGAGCGAGGGCTGCCCTGGCGGCTCCAGCTCGGGGGATCTGCCCCTACCCCTCATGGAAAAACAACTGAGTGTGGCAAAAGGCTGGAGCTTCTGTCCTAGGTTTCTGCCTGTGTGACTCTGGACAAGTCACTTCCCCTCTCTGAGCTTGTGTCCTCTAAGCAGGGTTGATGTGAGGATTAAGCATGCTGAAGCAAGTGGAACGCTCCTTGTAAACTGTGAAGTGTTGTGGACATGATTATTGTTGTACTTCTCTCATTTGGCCATACCCCACAGTATAATCTGTCCCCATCATCCTTCCAGAGCTTGGCCATCCTCCCAAAACCCCCTTTCCTACCCAATTACAGGCCTTCCCTGGAGGCTGCTCTAAAGGTCCCAACAGGCATTTCCATCTGGTCCAGTGGCTGCCTGAAGCCCAGGGCTGCACTTGGCTGGCTGTTTTGATGCCTGTGTGAACTAATCTGGGCCCAGCCTTTCTCCAGTGGGCCACAAGCACAGCCCCACCCTCACCAGGTGCCAAGGGCACACACCACAGACCCGAACTTGTTGGCTTTGTGGTGTGATAAAACACTCTCCATGGCCACTTGGCACAGAGGCCAGCAGCCCGAAGCAACTGTAATTAAAAGCCTGGCACTGAATGTTCCCTTTCCTTGTCATTGCACAAAATCTGTGCTGCTTAGGTTAGGAGCAGAAGAAGGTGGGGAAGCTGGGGGGAGGGAAGACAAGAAGGCACTAGAATGCTCTTATCTGCTGATGTCCCACCACCACCACACGGGATCCCAGGTGGACTCAGCCAGGCCTCGGCACACATGGTGCTGCCTCCTCATGCGGTGCCAATCCTGTGACGCCGGGACCTCGCTTAACACAACTGTCTGCTCACAGGCCCAACGGCCTGGGGAAGGTAAGGGCGGCAGGGTAGGCAGACAGCAGGTTAACAGGCTGATTTACTGTTACCTTCTTCTTGGAAACCAGGACTTGCGTCTATTTTTTATGAACTCATAGGATAAAAAGAGAAAGCCAGACTTGGCCAGACACGCTCCGTCTGCCACCGAGATGACTTTAAGGCTGCCAAAGGCCCTGAGCCTTGTTGCCAGAGCAGGACATGGAACACAGTCTGAAGTGCTACTCTGCTGAGAACAGGGACATCTGGCAGGGGCCAGCTCTGCTATGCACACCACGTCTGCTTAACTTGATTAATGGAGCTGTGGGCTCCCTCTGACCTCACCCATCAAGAAGGTAGGCAGAGCCTTGGTGCTGCCAGGGGCCCGCTCAGGAGTGCTGAAACACTGCCCTCCTAGGCACGCCGCTTTACCCAGAGCAGGTGGAATGTGTGGTCTAAGTATGACACCTGCTCTCCACATGACTCGCCAGCCCAGCTCTCTGTGGATGGGGCAGAGCTCCAGCAGCTGCCAGGAGGATGGGCTCTCCTGCCCATTCCACACTCCCACTGGCCTTAGGATCCAAAGCTGTTGGCACAGTGTGTAGGTAGGCTTGGAGGTGAGTGTGCAGGATGAGGTGTGAGGGCTGGCCCCCAAGCTCAGAACCAACCATCATGCTCACAAGATCAATGCAGGTCTTGGGCTCGTCAGCCTCAGCTGAGCACAAAGATGAGAGACTACAATTGGCAGCATCGGTTTCAGCAGACACTTGGTTCAGTGGGAACAAAGGCGCTGCTTCCGATGGCTGCAGTTCACCCCTCTCTGCTGGCTGAACCCAGCACTATGGAGGCCTCAGCCCTCCACTGTGGGGGACTTGAATAAACTGAAGAAAACTCAGCGGAGGTGACCAGGATGCTGAGGGTGGAGATGCTCGGCAAGGGAATGCTCAAGAGCCCAGGGCTATCTGGCCTAGGGAAGGGAGGACTTGGGGAAAATGTGGCATATAGGGTAGGCTCCACTATGTAGAGGGTTAGCATGCAGAAAGGGTGATTATGTCCTGGGTGGCCCCCAGAGAAAACCACAGCCAATGGTGGGGTTTTCAAGATGGCAGGATTTAGAATCCACATCAGGAAGATGTTTCTGCCAGTCATGGAGGAAATGGGCTGCCTGGAAAGGCACTGAGTTCTTTGCCACTGGAGGTTGGCAAGCAGAGGCCAGACTCACAGGGAGGGGGTATGAGGGGGATTTTAGCTCTGTATGGGGGCTGGCCTCTGGGAACTGGATTCCATCTAATGCTGGGATTCTAGCACTACAGCAGCCCAGAGGAGAATGCAGCTGACCTGGCTAAGCCCGACACACCTGCTGGGCCTCCCTGACCTGCAAAACAGTCATAAGTTACTTCCAACTACCCACTGCAGGGAGGAGAGCCCTGCGCAGGGCCTCAGAGCTCTTATCTTTATCTCAAAAAGCCAAAAGATAATCACCATTACCCAGTATAAAGCCCCCTGGCAAACTAGAATGTCTGATGTCTTTGGCTTTTGATTGAAATGTGGCCAGCTCATTACAGACACTCGGTGTAGACTGGGTATTATGCTGATCTAAAGATCCGACTTGCAAGTACAGATGTCTGTGCTTAATAAAAATGGGGGAAAGTTATGACTTAATAAATGGAGTTTGTCTGGAAGATAAAACTGGGGCCTGAGAAAATAGAAAAGGCCAAGCTATGAAGTTTGAGGTAGCTGCTTTCAGCCCACAATGCCAGCCCTAAAACTGCTATGAAACAGCTTCCTGAATAGACCTCTAGGCCAGACTGAACTGAACCTGGCAGGCCCCCCAGCAGGCTATCCTACACTTAACTTCACTCTGGCAAATGAGAGGAGCCCCACATAGGCCATGTCCCCCCGAGCTGCTGCTTTCTGCATGGCTTGGTATATAGGATGTACTTACATAGTCACTGGAAGAATGAGTGGATGAACCTGTAGCTGAGAAATCATGGTGGAAACATGGAACCCCAGAGTTTCATCCTTTTATTGAAGCTTACAATTTCACTGGACTTTTGGCCTCAAATTTAAAAAAGTTTTGGCAGGGAGAGGTGTCTACTGTCCCCTGGAGACCGAAGTTGGGCAGAGCATGGCAGGCAAGTGAGGAGTCCCAGCTGCAGAGGGCAGTACCTTGGCCAAAGATGCCCAGGGAGATTTGTCTGAGCTCCCTGAGCAGGGACAGCCCCAGGCAGCTAGAAGTTAACACACAAGGATTTATGGGTGTGGTGGAATCCAAGCCACTGGTCCCATGGGCAAATCTCTCTCATGCTTGGTCAGATTCCACTTTGCAGAAAATGAGCTCATGTGACAGTATGGCCTGAGGGGTGGTGAGGGAACACAGGTGCTAACAGTAACAGGTCGACAAACACTCACCACTGGCACCAGGGTGGAGCTCAGCTGACTGGACACTAACTCCATTACGAGGACTGATATCTCCTGCTCCTGGTGCCAGACTGTGCCACTCAACTGCTCATGGCTATCAGGACATTCAGCTTCCATCCTCTCCTCCATCAGGCCCCTACCTGTGGCCTCAGGCCCGGTCATCACTATTTGGTGGCTATGATGCAGGACTCTCAACCCTCTTTTGGAACAGTGTTGCATCAAGCAAGGGAGAATGTTCTTCTAGAGGGGCAGGAAAGGAAGAGAGGTCCACATGCTTCTCTCACTCTAAGAAGGCAGGAAAGGTCCGTGATGCACTCCACTCTCCACAGATGGGTTGGGTCATAGCATCCGAGAAGCTGTCATGGTGACGAAGTCCTCGAAGCTGAGCCGAATGTTGCCTTGTACAGCTGTGTCCTTCTCCCGGAAGGCCTCCGTCAGCACCTGCAGCTGGGTGCACACCTGGATGAAGCGGTCAAGCTGCATGGCAGGATTGGCAGAGCGTGGGCAGTAGCGGGAGACCAGAAGCTGGGTGAACTGGGGACTCAGGTTGTAGCCCATTTGGGACAGAGCTGGAGAAGAGGGGCACACAGACCAGACACACAAAAACCTACCATGAGCACCTCCATCAATCAGCAATACTGGAGCACAGCAGTTCAGGGGACTTCGAGAAGATGGGCACAGAAGCATAAAAAGGGCAGAGATGTCCCAAGGGTCTGTCCAAGATGTCAGGTGCACAACAGGGGCCCTGTCTGGATGCTCCCCTTAACTGGAAGCCCCTCATCCCTCTTTCTTCAAATCCCCATTATTGTCTCTTCAACTGAGGCTCATGGGATTCCAGAGATGACAACAGACTACCTGCAATCATCTCTGAGCCCCCAGACCACCTTGCCTAGGGCAGACATCAGAGGCCGCACAGCAGAGGTAGGAGGACCTGCTCTGGAGTCGGTCCCTGGGCAAGTTGCTTAGCCTCACTATCCCTGTCTTATCATCTCTAAAATGGGGCTAATACTTAACTTGTAGGTTCTAGTAAGGATGAAAAAGGGTGATCATGTAAAGCACCTAGCACAGTGACTGGCACATAAAAAGCACTCAGTAAGTGCTATTTTCTTTTTTTTTATTTTTGAGACAGAGTTTCACTCTTGTTACCCAGGCTGGAGTGCAATGGCTCGATCTTGGCTCACCGCAACCTCCACCTCCTGGATTCAAGCAATTCTCCTGCCTCAGCCTTCCCAGTAGCTGGGACTACAGGCGTGCACCAATATGCCCAGCTAATTTTTGTATTTTTAGTAGAGACGGGGTTTCACCATGTTGACCAGGATGGTCTCGATCTTTTGACCTCGTGATCCACCTGCCCTAAGTGCTATTTTCATAAAGACCACTCCAAGGTCTCTTGGAGCATCCTGTCTCTCCACTGGGATGCTTCCTTGCTTCCTCTGCTCATAACTTACCAGGCCAGGCTAAAACCTCAGCTCTCAATTTGCTATGCAGGCCCTTGAGCAGGTTACCTACACTAAACCTCAAGTTTTCTCATCTGTAAAAGGGAGATAACAAGGGATTCTTCATCAAAAGGTGTGGAATTATAAATAGCACATGTGAAGAATGAATTACATAAACCTATTACAAATAGCAAGCATTCAGTAAGTATCAGTTTTGTTGTGGTTAATATCACCCCTACTAATATCTATGACAAAAGCTGGGAGAGCAGGTGATTAGTATCGGTCATTCTCCCTTCCCCTCTACTGGGGGCAGATGTGGTGCACTCACTCCTGCCCACAGACCTCCTTAGTGTAACTGAAATCCATAGCCTGGGCAAAGGATTAGACTCTCCAGGAAGTCCTTTCTTCCTCCTGGGTGGCAAGGCTCCCTCTCAGGTCCTCCCCTCAACATCTTACTAACCTGCCTGAGCCCAAGCTGTAGCCTCCAGCCTTACAGAGGCAGTTCAGAACTAGGCCTGGGGCTCTGGCCTCAGGTCATCTTCCCCAACCGCAACTTTTAAAGTGCTCAGTGTCTTTTAAAATTCAACTTTTAAAGTCGGGAAAGAAACTGCCCACTAGCAGAGGTGGCAACAGATCCATCTTTCTGAGCCCTGTTTAGGGCTCTTTCCATCCAACATGCTAGAAACAGGAGAGGAAAGAGCCACCCAAGCAACACACACTGGTCCCGTAGTCCTTAAGGTGCCAAGTTTCCATTCTTACGGCTCCCTGTGGCTGGGGCCATCTCACCCAGAATTCTGGGAGTCCAATCACCAGGGGGTGCAGCCCTGATTTTGGACTCAGATGTTTCCTTGCCCTGGATCTTGGCTTAGTGCCCCAGCTGGGTCACAGAAGGGGTAAGGGACGCAGGCCTGCACTGAGATCAGCATTCTGCAGTGCAGGCAGACATTCAGTAACAAGAGGAGAACCCCTTGTTGTACCTTAGGGTATAAAGAGAAGAGTCTAGCTCTGCCCTGCCCACTGTGCCCCGGCCATGGCCCGCACCTTGCTGCAGCTCTGTGTAGCTAATGGAGCCCGAGCGGTCCCGGTCATACTGCTGGAAGAGGTTCTTCCACTGCTGGATGAATTTCCACAGGGCTGAGAAGCCGTAGACATCGATGCGGCCTGACTTAGTCTTGTCAAACATGTCTGAAGGTGAGGAGGAAAGGAAGGGAGGAAGGCTTCAAGACTGAAGGCCAAGGGCCCCAAGCAGGCCTCACTGAGGCAGCCCTTCTCCCCGCGCTGGAGTAGGCGACTTCACAGAACCAAGGCCTAAGGCCCAGATGCTTGTACCCGAGACACCCACATCAAGCGTTGCACTGGCCTCCTCCCCTGGCCACCGTTAGCCCCACCCCATCCAGAATTGCATTTTCTCTGCAGGCTTGGCACCTGGCCCTCCCTGCTATTTCCTACCAGGAGAGGGAGTACCATTCTGCAGAAGAGGAAACGGGTTAGCCTGTAACTAGGCAGGGTCTAGGACATTAAGTAAGATCTCAGGAAAACAGCTCTCAGTCTAGAGGATCCCACCCTGGACCCAGCTTCCTCCTCGCAGTCCTCCCTGGTCAATGGATTTCTCCTCAGAATGTCTACCCGCCCACCTACTGCCCACTATCAGGTAGCTCTGCCCTGGCTTGGGCCCATGGGCAAGGCGGAGACTCACTTATCATCATGAGGCAGGTCTCATCATTGAACGAGGACCAATTGCAGTTGACCAGGGCTTGCTTCAGCTCCTTCATGGAGATATAGCCACTGTGATCGGAGTCCACTGACTGGAACCAGGAGTAAGCCTCAGGATCCACATTGGGAGGGGCACCGCCTGGAGGAAGGGGTGTGAAGGCCATCAACAGAAAGGCTGGGAAGGGCCAGCCTGGGTAACTTCCTGGCTCAGGTTTTTCCTACCCACAAAGCCTCACAAATTCACCTACCCTGCCTTTCATCAGGTTGACATTCTTACTCTGATGGAAGAGGAACTTCAGTGAAAATTCATGAGTATTTGCAGTTGACTATTCCATGAGTCCTCTGGAGTTCGTGTATAGTGTTCCAGCCACTACTCTAAATGATTTTATGTTTTTAAGGAACAGGGACCCATACCCCTGTAGCATTTCAAGAATTCTCTGGAAAAGGTGAGCTGAGAGATGGGGGAATGGGTGGTAGACAGAAGTGTAGAAGCTGGTAAGTCTATCTTAGGACATTGAGTTAACTGGCCACAATAGGGGCCCCTTCACACAAGGACAGTCATGGGCAGCTGTGGAGGATGGAGACCACTGCCTAGTACCAAAGCCCAGTAAGGACAGAGGGAAAAAAGGTGTGCCTGACTTAGGATTAGTCTGACTTCCTTGGATGGGAAAAATCCAGGCAGATTCTACCCATCTTCCTAAAACATCAGTGTCATAGGGGAGCAAGGGCCACAGCCCCGAGGCAGGAGAGTTTCTGTAACATGTTTGATCTGTGCAGTTTGTATAGAAGAGCTCAGGCTTTGGAATCAAAGTAGACCTAGATTTAAACCCTGGATCTGATCCTTACTAGCTTGTGTGACTAAATGTATAATTTTCTGAGTAATGATTTCCACATTTCTAAAACAAACCCATTTCCCCAGGATTGTTGTGATGATTAAATGAGATAACGGCAAAATAAAGTCCTTAGCAAAGAGCCTGGAAGGTGTGCATTCTGAGATATTTGCACAGAGAAACGGATATTTAAACTGAGTTTCTCCCCATGGTAGGCTATATTATCATCTCCTGGCTAATAATCTATAGCAGGAGACATAGTCTGCACACCCACAGACACTGTATCAATATGGTACAAAATGGTTTAAAAGGCCAGTTCAATAATCTCATTATTACTAGATTATTTCCTAATCTCCCCTTCCCTGTAAGAGCATTGTACATCCTCTCCCACTGCCTGGTGGCTTGCAGAGGGGCATCCATTCCCATCCTGCTGATGTCAGGCTTGATCGGGGGTGCTCTGGCCGAAAGAATGCGAGTAGACAAGACACACAGTATTTCAGAGAAGAAGCTTTAAGAGGCATTGTGCTTTCCTGCTGGCTCACCTGCTCTTTCTCTCTGCCACAAAGATAACATATCCCAAACAGGAGCTGTTCCTTCAGCATGGATGCCAGAATGAAAAGACACACAAACAGAAACTCAAGAGCCAACTAACAGCTGCTGGCATGTAAGCAAAAGCAAGTAAGTGTGAGCAAGCAATACGAATAAATGCTTGCCACAAAACTGACAGAATTCTCATTTTGAGGACACACACTGAAGCTGGAAGCAAGATGCTTAGGTGCCAGAGACCAGGCTGCCTGCCCATCCACAGGGAGGACAAGGGCTGGCCATGGATAACTCAGAACCATGTCAGACATACCCAGAGTCCAAGATCACTACTTACCCTGTCCATAAGGCCCAGGCTGCTGGGCACCGTAGGAATTTGGAGGTGGCTGACCATAGGGGCCCCCTGGAGCTGCACCGCCATATGGTCCTCCTGGAGTTCCGGAGGGGAACATCCCAGGATTGGGGTGTCCATAGGGCCCTCCACCAGCTGGTGGTCCATAAGGTCCTCCAGGGGCAGGACCCCCATAACCACCACCAGGGGGTAGCCCGCTGCCATACTGCCCTCCACTATTGGGGGGTCCAGGGTAGTAGCTACCCGGAGGGGCTCCTGGCGCTTGTCCTGCAGCTCCTGGGCAGCCCTGCAGGAAAAGCAAGATATCAGTCAGAATGACAAGGCCAGAAACTACGCAGAGTATGGCACTTTACAGCCCTAAAGCACTTCTACCACCACCCTTTCAACTGATCCTATAGATAGGAATGGAATTAAGATCTCACTTCTGAGATGGGCAAACTGAGGCTTCCAGAGGAGCAACAGGTTACCCAAAGTCACTCCGCAAATAACCTGCAGAGTCAGGGTGGAGTCCTGCTCTCCTAACTCTCCTTTCCTGGACACCAAGGGGCTCCACAAGGGCTAGGATCATGTCTGGTCTGTCACTTTATCCCCAGCTCCCAGTGTATAATGGATGCTCAGTAAATATTTCCTGAATGAATGAATAGGCAGATGAATCAAAAAGAATTCCAAATGCCCATCCTGTGGTACCCCCATCTCTATCTGCTCTATCTGCAGAACTCACAAGGCAAATGCAGTCTCTAACACACACCCCTGACCCTCATCAGTCACCAACAACATATCTATAGCATGGATTCATTCACAGCATGTCTTCCTTACCCCGTTGTAGATCCTGATGTAAAAATATTTCCCTATCCTCACTCACAACTCCGTGAGGCAGGCAGGGGAGACCCTATTCCTAAGGCAATATGATACAATGGTTTAAAAGGCCAGTTCAACAGCCAGGCATGGTGGCTCACACCTGTAATCCCAGCACTTTGGAAGGCTGAGGCGGGCAGATCGCCTGAGCCCCAGGAGTTGAAGACAAGCCTGGGCAACATGGCAAAACACCATCTCTACTAAAAAAATAAAATAAAATAAAAAATCGAGGCTGGGCACAATGGCTCACGCCTGTAATCCCAGCACTTTGGGAGGCCAAGGCAGGTGGATCATGAGGACAAGAGATCAAGACCACCCTGGCCAACATGGTGAAACCCCATCTCTACTGAAAATACAAAAAAAAAAAAAATTAGCTGGGCGTAGTGACGTGCGCCTGTAGTCCCAGCTACTAGGGAGGCTAAGGCAGAAGAATCGCTTGAACCAGGGAGGCAGAGGTTGCAGTGAGCTGAGATTTTGCCACCACTCCATCCTAGTGACAGAGCAAGATTAAAAAAAAAAAAAAAATAGCTGGGCGTGTTGGTGCATACCTATAGTCCCAGTGACTCGGGAGGCAAAGGTGGGAGGATCACCTGAGCCTGGAGGGGGGTGGAGACTTACAGTGAGCCATGATCGTACCACTGTACTCCAGCCTGGGTGATAGAGTAAGACTCAATCTCAAAAAAAAAAAAAAAAACAACAATCAGTCCAAGAGTTCAAGTTCAGGGTCTGCCACTTACTAACTGGACTGACTTAATTCTCTCTGAGCCTCAATATTTTCTGCTGTAAAATGGGAATAATAATAGTAGCTACCTCTCAGGGTGGTATGTGAATGAAATGAGGCCAGCTATGTGAAGCACTCTGACACAGGGCCTGGCACAGAGTAAGCACTCAATAAACATTAACTACTAATAATAGACTCCTACAGAGGACAAGACTCAAGTCCAGGAAAGTCACACACAGGCTGTGTGGAAGGGCTGGGACCAGAACCTGGGTCTCTTGGCTCTAAGTGCAGGGCATCTGTGCATTAGAGAATACATGGGGACATTCCCTCTTATCCATCTTCCCACACCAACGGCCAGGGATCCCTGAGGCTTGGCATGTTCCGCTCCATCTCCCTAAATGGCTAGCACAGGACCCAGCAGAGCAGAGCCCCAACACATCTGCAGACAAGCTGAGCTCAAGGGCACAGAGAGCAGCTGGGAACAGCTCTGAGGACAGAACCATCTAGACATGTTCTAAATCACCCTATAAGTGTAACAGTGGCCAACCCACTGAGGGCCTGGGCTTTCTCTTTTTATTGTGTTTGATAGCTTCTGAGACAATTACTCTCAAGGCTAATTGGAGGCATGGGGTTTTTTGGGAGAACAGGAAGCAGGCCCTGCCACCTCCCCCAATCAGCAATCCTTGGGAGCTTCTCCCTAGAAGCCATCAAAGCTGCTAGCAAGACTCCTTCACAGACAAGAACGGCTCAGGCAGATCTCAATTTAAAACTCTGCTCCCATCAGCTGAGTTCATGACTGTGGGCCTGAGGCTTCACCTCTCTGAGCCTGCTTCCTCACAAATTGAACAATCCCTTCTTCATTGGACTGTTCTGCAGATTACAAGAAATAAATGCAGCAAAATTCTGTTAGTTTAATTTTTAACTAAAGAATCAAATCTTTTGATAACCAACCTGGGCAACACAGTAAGATCCTGCCTCTACAAAAAATTTTTAAAAATCAGCTGGGCGTGGTGGTCCACCTGTAGTCCCTGCTACTCAGGAGGCTAAAGTCGGAGGATCACTTGAGCCCCAGAGTTGGAGGCTACAGTGAGCTGTGATAGTGCCACAACACTCCAGCCTGAGTAACAGAGCGAGACCCTGTCAAAAAAAAAAAAAAAAGAGAGAGAGACAGAGAGAGAAAGAAAGAATCCTTTGATAAAATAAAACTAATACAAGAAAGTTGCTCTGGCTGAAGTAAGGTGGGCTCTTCCCCAACTATATGGAACCCCCTCCCTTGCTAGATTCTGAGGGGCTCTGAAGAACCCTCATAGTGACTGAAAAGACAGTCGGAAAACGACTCACATAAGAAAAATAGTTTTTACAACAGTGCTTGGCATAAAACAAATGATCAGTAAGTCATAGCTGCTACTGTTACAACTATATTCATTACTATTATCAGCAAAGTCCTGGGCCAGGTCAATTGTGGGGAGTGGGGTATAAAGGAGAGTGAAGCAATCTGAAGGAGCTCACAGTTAACAGGACTTAATATGGAGACACTGTGTAATGTCTAACAAAACAGCATGAGGAAAATAGGTGTTTGAAATGGAGACAAAAGCCATGTGCCATAGGACTGCAAAGGAAGGAGGGGAAATCAGGGTGTGTTTCCATAAGAGTGGCGTTTGAGCTAGGACTTAAAGAATGAACAAGATTCCCAAGGGGTTGGAGAGGTGTGACAAAAGAAACATCCAGAAGACAAGTCACTTAACCTAACACCCTCATTTTACAGGTGGGGGAGGCAGCATACCCAAGTCATGCCATGGGCTGGCAGCAGAGACAAGGCTGGACTGCTCTCTTGCACCCAATGACTCCCTCTGCCTCCTGCTACAATGCTCCTTCCTTAAGCAATAGGGCTCAGGATGCTAGCATAGGATGGAAAGGGAGTGGGGACTCTGCAAAATCTGGGCACACCCAAAGAACAGGCCAGAAGTAGCTGCCCCACTATAAGCCCTGTGAGCAAAGCTATAAACTGTACCTGGCACCTAGGAGAACCCAC
This sequence comes from Aotus nancymaae, assembly GCF_030222135.1. Lineage (NCBI taxonomy): Eukaryota > Metazoa > Chordata > Mammalia > Primates > Aotidae > Aotus > Aotus nancymaae. The sequence goes on from NW_026988467.1 coordinate 28,152,443, forward strand.
CTAGAAAACCAGCTAGGAAACACCACCAAGCCAACAAAGCAGGTGCTGCCAGACAGGTCTTCTGCCCTTCTTGCTATCACATTCCAGAGGCCCACTGCAGTTTGGAGGCAATTAAACCCTTTCCTTTCTGTCCTGCATTAAAGACCTCCTGCGTAGTTTAGAAAGCACTCAAACACACAAACACTACTGGCAGAATCTTGCCAACAGCCTCCTAAAAGAAAAAAGGAAGATGTTAGTTGGCCTCTTTTTCAGATGAAGAAACTAAGGCACAGAGCTGTTAAATGACTTCATTCAGCACACATTTTCAGAGTGACGATATTGTACTAGGCTCTGTGGTAGGCCTGAGGTCATAACTAAATGGGGTCCTGCCTTTGAGGAGCCCACAGATAATTATGATACAATCTGATCAGTGTCATCAGAAAAATCTACTTATGTGCTATAAAGGAAACTTAGATGGAGGAATTTGTGCTGTCTGTAGAATGAATAAATGAACATGTGAAGTAGGTCACGGAAGGCTTCCTGGAGGAAGTGGCAGTGATACTGGAATTAGTCCTGGAAGGATGCATAGACATTCTCCAAAAGGCAGGCAGGGAAGGGCACTCCAGACAGGAGAAAAAAGACAAAAGCATAGACTTAAGAATGAGCATAGGCCGGGCGCGGTGGTGGCTCACGCCTGTAATCCCAGCACTTTGGGAGGCCGAGGCGGGTGGATCACGAGGTCAAGAGATCGAGACCATCCTGGTCAACACGGTGAAACCCCGTCTCTACTAAAAATACAAAAAATTAGCTGGGCATGGTGGCGCGTGCCTGTAATCCCAGCTACTCAGGAGGCTGAGGCAGGAGAATTGCCTGAACCCAGGAGGCGGAGGTTGCAGTGAGCCGAGATCGCACCATTGCACTCCAGCCTGGGTAACAAGAGCGAAACTCTGTCTCAAAAAAAAAAAAAAAAAATGAGCATAGTGCATTCAGGGAATGAGTTAAACTGCAGAGGCAAGAATGCGGTGTGAACCCAGAAAGCAGGCCCTTTATACACTCCTTGACCAAGCACCTCTCCCACTCCAGTTCAGTTAGCTGTGAGTTACCAGTGTCTCAGTAGTTTCAATCTGATCTGTCTAGCATCTCCCCCACCCAACAGTAAGTCCCCCAGGGGCAGACACTGGGCCTCGTTCATCATGGTACCCCAGGGCCCAGCACAGTGCCTGGCACCTGCAAGCCTCCGTAAATATTTAAACAAATGAACATCACTCTAAAGAGTTTGGTTTGGGCTTTATGCTGGAGAAAACAGAGCACCACAAAAGGGTTTCCAATAGGAGAGGAACGTGATCAGAGCCTTGTTTAGGTAAGCAGTGGTGGTGTAGAGGATGAGCTAGCAAGGGAGGCAGCAGCTCTGGTGCTGGGCAGGCAGGGCAGGAACCAGACGGCACACTTGGGGATGAAGAGAATGGAATGGATTCTGAAGCTATTTGAGACAGACCAGACATGACTTGGTGACTAATTAGATTAGCAAAGGGATGGAGGGGGTGTCAGCAAAGTGTTTAGAATGACTCAGGTTTCTAGCTTACACAAGATGAAGGAGGTGGAGCCAATTGAGACAGAATCCAGGCTACACAGGAAGTTTGGGGAAGATGAGTTGGTCCCTGCCTCACAGAGGGTCACCAAGTGTCACTGAGCTGTTAGCAAAGGTCTGAACCAGAAATGAAAAACGGAGTCCCTGACTCCATGTTCTTTTACACTACTCCCTGCTGCCAGCCCTTTTTAGCGTTTTTCCAAGAGTATTTCATACTGATAAACACAAGTTTGTGAAGGGGGTAAAACAGGAAGAGTTCAGTAACTGCAGCTTCTGAAGCAACACAGAAGAAAAGCTACATCTGATGCCCTGGGGGATTGGGGGCAATGAACATTTATTGAGGCTCTGCTAGGTGCTTCAAGTTCAATCAGCTCTCACTGACCCTCAGTCTTGTGAGGTAAGCACCATCATCTCCATTTTGCAGATGAGAAAATTAAGGGGCAGAAAGTTGAATAACATGCCTGAGATCATGCAGCTAGAATGGGCGAGGTGGGATTCAAGTCAGGGTCTGCATGACTCTACACTACCCCCCTTTCTGTTTTTTCACTCAATAAATGAGTGCCTAGCATGTGTCTGTGCGATGGATTGTGCTAAATGTCTTTGTCAAATATAATGAATTTCTACTGTGGACAGAGGTAGAGGGGGAAGGCTGGCTTAGGTGATCTCTCAGACCTTTCAAGCCCAGCAATCAGGGAGTCTCAAAAAAATCTCATTCTTTTTTGTCCCAGCACCTCAACCCAGTTTGAGAGCCACATTTTGGAAGATACCCAAAAGACTCTTGAGTCCAACCTCTCAGTTCATACTGGAGTCTCTGCAGCACCACCTGGAATGTCTACTTGCACTCCCGCAAGCAGTAGGGAGCTTACCTCCTCCCAGATAACCCACTCAGAAAGTCCTGTATTTTTTTTTCCAGTTCGGAGGACTCACTCTTCTACCCTCAAGACCTTTGTGAAGTTCAAAGGCATCAAAGGCTGTTCCAAGCTAAGCCCTGATGACAAACAGAGGAGGGACCATTGCAAAGACAGGTTTGCACCCCAAAACTACAAGTATCCACAGGAGGAGGTAGGAAGCCCAAACTAAGGGGTTAAACAATCACAAGACAAAAGGAATGGTTCAAGCATTCACCAGCAGAGCCACTGGAAATAGGAGAGAAGCATGCAACCAATAAACAATGAGCAAGGACTGTCCCCAGCCTTCAATTACCACCTCTGTGCTCACACTTCCAAATCTTTCTCTCCAGCTTCATCACTCCTGAGCTACAGACCCACATATCCAGCAGCCTCTTGGACCTTCCCTCCAAACCTATGCCTCCCTCTGTTCTCATCGCAGTGAATGGAGCTCCATTCCGCCTCATCATCCAAACCTAAAGCCTCAGTGCCCTCCCGGGAACCTCCTCTTTCCTATCCTCTGTCACCTCACTTAGGCACCAGATTTTCTCAACTCTACCTCCCAAGTGTTTCTCCAATCTTCTCTACTAGGTCACAGTTCTCGTTAGCCTAGATTACCTCAATAGCTTCAAAACTGGTATACATGCCTCCTGTCTCTCCTGCTTCAGTCCATTCTCACAGCACCCCAAGGTAAACGCTCCAAAGCACAAATGGGACACAACACTTCGCTGGCTCCCTCACTACTCTCAGAAAGAGAAGCATCTCAGAAAGAAGTCACACTCCCCAAAAAGGCACACAAGGCCCTTTGGGATCTGGCCCTTGCTTACCTTTCTAGTCTATTTCTTACCCCTCTCCCCCACATCACTACAACTACCCTGAACTCCTTCAAGTCCCCACAGAATGCTATACGGTCTTACTTGCTTCCTGGGCTTTGTGCAGCTATCTCTGCTGGAATCATTCCTTTCTTCACTCAGCTAATTTCTACCAGTGATTCAGTTTTTGGCTTAAATATCACCTCTTTTAAAAAGTCTTGATGCACCCCTAGCCTGAGTTAGGTATCTCACTCTCCCATGCTGTCCTAGTACCTAATACTTACTCCCATTTCATACTTATCACATTGCCTCGTCTACATAACTGCATTACTCCTCCACTTGGGAGTATTTTACGTGCCCAACACCATACCAAGCACTTTAAAATACAAAAAATTAGCTGGGCATGGTGGTGTGTGCCTGTAATCCCAGTTACTTGGGAGGCTGAGGCAGAAGAATCTCATGAACCTGGAAGGCAGAGGTTGCAGTGAGCCAAGATTGCACCACTGCACTCCAGCCTGGGTGATAGAGCAAGACTCTGTCTCAAAAAAAAAAAAAAAAAAAAAAAAAAAATTGTCTCAAAAAAAAAATTAAAAGATAGAAATAAAAAAAAAAAGGAAAAACTGAGTCTCAGACTTTTGCAACAAACTTCTGCAAGGGAGTGGCAAAGCAGGGATTTGAAGCCAAATCTCTGTGGCCTCGGAGACTAAGCTCTTAAGCACTGAAATCCCCCAACAGGCTCCCCCTACAGGACCCAAGAGTGCTTGAATTTTACCACTCCAACACCCAGTCCCAGCCTGGGTACCCTGGACTGGAAGCCGTGGAAAATTACAGGAATTTGGACTCCTAACACTAGGCTGGAATCCTCCAAAGCTATGTAGTGGGTGGAGGGGAGGCAGCACTGACTGAGATGCTTTAAACAACCCGTTTCCTTTCTTAGAACACCTGAGACCAGGAGGCGGCCAAGGGTATGGTAGGAAAAAAAGCACCATTTCTTTTTCTATTCCAGATTCTTCTCTCTGTGCTGCTTTTCAGTATTTCACTCCAAGAATAGCCCAGGCAGCATGGCATGATGAGAGCAGTAAGGCAGCAGGAGCTGCCACCAGACACTGGCATGTACCAGGCACTAGCAACGTGCCAGGCTCCCTGCATTTCAACCTCATTTTAGCCCTTTTCACGGATATTATTTCTTCTTATAAAGGTGAGAAAGGCGAGGCTCGGAGCCCTTAAGTTTGTCTAAGGGTATATAACTATTAAGTAATACAGCTAGAATTCTAGCACAGTTCTGTCTAACTTGTCATTGCTTTTAGAATGCAAACGAATTGTCCCTAATACTTATTAACATGTAGATTCCTGGGTACAGAACAGGTCTGAAGTGGGACCCAAAAGTGTGCTTTCTTAAACAAGCTCTCAGGTGATTCTAAGGCAGAAGACCAACCACTGGGAAACAAGGCACTATGAATGTTTTCTCAGCCTGTGTTCCTCAGAAATACCAGAGTCACAAAAAGTGGCCAGACATCTGAAAAGAAAGAGGGGACAGAGAGTTTCTGTGGTTAAACACGTTTAAGAAATACTGCATATTATATTCCTTTCTGGAAGATTTACAATGTATATTAGCAAATTAAAATTTTTGAGCTGGGCACAGTGGCTCAAGCCTGTAATCCTAGCACTTTGGGAGGCCGAGGCGGGTAGATCACAAGGTCAGCAGTTCGAGACCAGCCTGGCCAACACAGTGAACTCTTGTCTCTACTAAAAATAAAAAAATTAGCCGGGCATCATGGCGCATGCCTGTAGTCCTAGCTACTCAGGAGGCTGAGGCAGGAGACTCCCTTGAACCCAGGAGGCGTTCAGGGTTGTGGTGGGCCAAGATCGTGCCATGGCACTCCAGTCTGAGCAAAGGGGCAAAAACTCCATCTCAAAAAAAAAAGAATTTTGAAAATGACTTGTGGTCAACATTATTCAGCTATACTTAACAAGAGTATTTCCAAAACTTTAGTTAACTACAGACTCCTCCTATATTAACAATATCTATTAACGTCTCACAAGACTCAGCAAGTGGAAGAGTTTAGAACACAACGACTATGTTACACTTCCTCCTAACTCCAGCCCGCACTGGCCTCTCTTTCCTACCTCTCTCTAAGAATGCAATGAGAGAAGTCCTAGGCTCTGGTCATGGCCTCACCCTCACTTAGTACATATGACCTTTGAGAAGCCACTTAATCTCTTTGGGTTTGTTCCTTAGCAGTAAATGAGGGATAATAATACCTGCATGCCAATAGGGCCTTTATGATTAGAAGAATGGAGGTCCAAATACTGTGTAACCTGTACAAGACTGCACTCCCTGGAAGGGCTGTTACATCTTTTAGCATGTGACTATACTCATTTGAGCACTATGTAATATACCAACAGATCTTGTTTTCCCACTTTTGCTGCATGGGTTTCATCTTCTAAATAACTGTGTGATGGCAGGCCTCTGTGGGCTTCATTTCTTCCTCTGTAAAATGAGGGGACTATTTTGAGGACCCTCCGGGCACTGGTCTTTTAGAAGTCTAGGAAAATCAAAACGCTGAAGGGCAACACGTTACACCTTACTATATACCAAATGCTTCATAAGCCTCACCTCCTTACTCTCCACAACAGCTTTATAAGGCAGCCCCTATTATTCGGCCCTATTTTACAGGAGGAAACTTGGACTCGGAACGGCAAAATATTCAAGGGCTCACAACTATTTACGTGGTAGAGCCAAGATATGAACCTACCTCTGACTCCAAATTGCACTTAAACACCCTACTTTCACCCAACAAAGAATTCTGGCCACAGAATCACCTTGCTGTGGTATTCCTGGCTGAATCAAGACGGGCTGGGGAAGAGGCATCTGAAGACAGCCAGGGTTCTGACCATGGCCCTGCTGGCTAACTGCCTGGTGACTTCAGGTAAGTTCTGTGTCTTCTCGGGGTTCACTTTCCTAAAAGCGAAATGGAGGTGTTGAACTAAGTCAGTGGTCAAACTAGCTCACTTGTGGCGCCTGCTATAACCAGAGTTTCCTGATGACTGTGAGGCAGTGTTGGGGTGGGTCCAGAAGCCTGGAATTTTATCCGACGCCCCAAATGAGATCGATGGAACCAGAACTCTAAACGTCCGGTCATGGCTGATGCCCCCGCCCAAGGCCCCCGTGGGAGCCTTAGGAGGCTGTGGAGCCCAGGCCAGGACCAGCCTGGACCTGTGGGGTCCAGGGTCCCCAAATCTTCGCGTGAGCGACGTCAAAGGGGGCGCGACACGACCTGCTAAATGTGCGGTCCTGCATGACGTGAGCCAGGCGCGACCGACGGTCCCTTTTCTGTTCTCTACAGCGCAAGGCCTTGCTGAAGCGAACCCATCGTGAGAAGGGCGCAGAGAGAGCGGGGAGAAAGAGTCAGGGGGCGCCGGGCCTGCGCTGGGCACGGCCGCTACCTGGATTCGCGGACCCCTCACACACTCACCTGCCGGTAGGGATAGCTGGCCATGGCGATTCTGACGTCACACGCAGGCAAGGGATGGGGCTTTCCGCTCTCAAACCCGCCCCTCGCCTCGGCTTTGGGGCTGGACCCGCATCTGACTGGACTTCCCACCCTGTCAATCTTGGGCGCTGTCGGCCGACGGAAGTGACGATAGGGGGCGGTGGGAGGGTGCCTACCCGAGAGATCAGGAGCGTTGAGTGCCTGATGGAGATTCCGGAAGTTTTGGTGGCTGTACCGGCGCTAGTGTTCCTCCCTTTCCTGATCTGGAGTGGGCCTAAGCGGTGGTTAGGTTCGGATATTTAGTGAAAAGTCTGGGTGGAGTGTTGCTGTGGTAGCCATGTTGTAACCTGGCAAATGGGACGCATGATAGTGACGTAGATGTGGCGTCTCCCCCGAGTTTCCGCAAAGGAGAGCGGGGGTGGGGGGAGGAGAGGAGAGGAGGCGGCCAGGCAGTTGCCCTGACAACGGGGAAACGACCGAGTCCTCCCGGAAGGGAGAGACAATGGCGGAATTACTCCTCTAATGTCAAGACACTGGGTACCAGTTAGTAGCCTTATAGTGGGATACAGATCTGTGGTCTTTGGAGAAAAAAAATCCCAGACCGTTAGAGATGGAGGAAAATTAAATTATCTAGTGTCTCTTTCTTCATAAATGGAGAAACTGAGGTCCACAGAGGCAGTGTCTTGCCTTAGCTCACAGTAGGTGGCCTAGAACCGGGTCTATGGATGTCCAGTTCTCAACAGGGAAGTCTAGGTCAGTCCCCATCGTAGGTCAAATCCTGGTGACTGAGTGATCTCAGTACCATGTACTTGCCACTCAGTGGTTCCGTTTCTACACTTGTGTGCTTATTTGATTAATTTGTCAAGTTCTTCCATGTGGGCAAGGGTTTTGTCTGTTTTTGCTTGTCATTATAACCCCAGTACCTAGTACAGTGACTGACACGATTTTTAAAATAAAATGAATAAATGAATGTTATGAAGTGTTATCCAGTGTGGGCCCATCTATCTAACCAAGTGCACTTTCCAAAATCATGGGCAAGTGGCATCTGATCATGCATGCTCTTCATCCACGCCTACAAAATAAGGCCAAATCTCTTCATCCTGGCACTCCAGGCCCTTCAGAATGTGGCCCAGCCTTACCTTTCCAATCTTCTGCTACTCTGTATTCCTGTGCTGAGTTTCATCATTCAGCACTTCTGCTTTGGAGGGAGAATGTTTGTTTTATCACTTTCTAACTATATCACCTTAGGCAAGATTTCTTTTTTTTTTAATTTCCAACTTTTAAGACGATATATGTGCAGGAGATGTGGTTTGTGATATAGGTAAATGTGTGCCAGGGTGGTTTGTTACACAGATCATCCCATTACCTAGGTATTAAGCCCAGCATCCATTAGCTATTCTTCCTGATGTTCTCCCTCCTCCCACCTCCCCGCACCCTCCGACAGACCCTAGTGCATGTCTATGTGCTCTCCTCATTCAGCTCCCACTTGTAAGTGAGAACATGCAGTGTTTGGTTTTCTGTTTCTGTGTTAGTTTACTGAGGATAATGGCTTCCAATTCCATCCATGTCCCTGCGTAGAAAATGATCTTGTTCCTTTTTATGGCTGCATAGTATTCCATGGCATATATGTACCATATTTTACTTAGGCAAGTTATTTAACCTCTCTGAGTTTCAGTTTTCTTAGCTGACAGGAACAAATACGTAAATTTGAAAATTAGCTTATTTTACCTGCTCATACCCACAAACTTAGGTTCAAACCACTCCTTTCACCTGGACCAGCAGCCCTCCCATCTCCAGTCCTGCAAGGCTCAGTTCCAGTTCCATTCTCCACCTAACCTTCCCACATTCTCCCTAGCTCCAGAGTTAACCACTCTCTCTTGCCACTGTCCCTTTGCACTTGGTACTGTCACTGTGCCATATTCCAGCCTACCTTGTATAGGAATTTTCTTTTGATGTTTTGCCCAAAACCCATTGCTCTCCATCTCAGAGAATCCACCCAGTCTCTCAGGACAAAAACCTAAGATCATTCCTGTATGTCCTTTTTTTCTCCACACACTCCCCCACCTCTCTTATCTCCATATGCTCTAATTCAAAAATGTACACATCTGCTCTCTTCTCCCTGTTCGCACTGTCACTGTAGTCCAAGACACTATCATCCATGCCTGGATCACTACAATAGCTGATTGACCAATGTTCTGCTGTTATATGTAAATTTTCTTTTTTCTTTTCTTTCTTTTTTTTTTTTTTTCAAGAAAGAATCTCACTCTGTTGCCCAGGTTGGAGTGCAGTGGTGCAATCTCTGCTCACTGTAATCTCCACCTCCCAGACTCAAGCGATTCTCCTGCCTCAGCCTCCCGGCTATCTGGGATTACAGGCACGCACCACCATGGCCAACTAATTTTTTTGTATTTCTAGTAGAGAGGGGGTTTCACCATATTGGCCAGGCTGGTCTCGAACTCCTGATCTCAGGTGATCCACCCACCTCAGCCTCCCAAAGTGCTGGGATTACAGGCTTGAGCCACTGCTCCCAGCCTGTTATATGTAAATTTTCAGTGCCGCAAAAGAAGTGGCACTCAAATATAAATTTTCTCAGCAAGGCAATTTACTTCTATAGAAGGGTGCATCTTACAGATGGAGCAATGGCGGGCGCACACCTAAATACCTGAGTCAGGGGTTCTTATCCCTGACTCAGGTAGTCCCTACTGCTGTGTCATTGCCCTAGTGGCTAGGGTTGGACTGCAAAGTTTAAGCTAATTCCGACTGGCTATTTTAAAGAGAGCAGGGGTATGAACCAGAGTGGTGGGGTGAGCAGTTTGGCGGGAAAAACAATTATGGAACAGGTAACTAAAGGTAACTCAGGTCAGAGCAGGTGACTGGGGGTAACTCAGGTCAAAGCAGGTGACCAGGATGAGTCAGGACAGAGAAGGTGACCAGGGGAACAGATGTGAATTACTGATTAGAACTGATGGAAAAGGCTGTTTACTGAAAGTACAAGGAAGTTAAACTTTAAAATGGAGGACAAAAAACTGAACATACTGACATACTGATTATTTGAAGAGAAACTTAGAACTCATTGTATCCAATGCTGCTTTCACTCTTCTCCCCACACTCCATTTTCTCCACAGGCAGCCAGAGTGATTATCTTATTCGTCAGCTTCAACTCCCATTGGGGCTTCCCATTACTCTTATAATAAAAGCTAAACTCATCCTTATGACCTTCATGGCCAAACATACCAGCATCTCCAGCCTCACTTCTTGCTGTTGCTGTCCTCCTTGCCTCATTCCAGCCGTGCCGGCCTGGTTGTGCCATTCCTGGAATGTACAGAGCTCATTCCTGGATGTTGGCTTTGGCTGGTCTCTGCCTGCTCATTCCTGCCCCCAGGACTTTGGATTAGCTTTTCCCTCTGTCTGGGACATTCTTTCCTTGACTTTTCACTGGTTGGCTTCTTTTCCTTATCATCCAGATCTCAGTTCACGTGTCACCTGGGGTAGGGGGGCATTTCTTGACACTGCTTCCCTCCAATGTCCCATCATCTATCTTATTTTTCATAATATGTGTCAGTACTTGAATTGTCCAATTTGCTTACATGTATATTGTAGAATTGTCATTTTCTTTTGTATTCCTCTAACCTCAGTACCTAGAATGGTGCCTAGCATGAATTCAATGTTAGTAGTTATTATTATCATGCTTACTAGGTGCCAGACATTGTGCTAAGTACTATGTGTTGTTTAATTTTCACCACAGTCTTTTGAGATACATACTATTACCCATTTATAATAAGGAGCTGAGGCTCAGAGAGGTTAAGTGACCTTCCTATTATCAGAAAGATAAATGTGGCCAAGCCCAGTGACTTACACCTGTAATCCCAACACTTTGGGAGGCAGGGAGGAAGATTGCTTGAGCCTAGGAGTTCGAAACCAGCCTGGACAACATAGTGAAACCCTATCGCTACAAAAAATAATTAAAAAAAAAATTAGCCAGGTGTGATGCATGTGTCTGGAGTCCCAGCCACTCCAGAGGCCACAGTGGGAGGATTGCTTGAGCCCAGGAGGTCAAGGCTGCAATGAACTATGTTTGCACCACTGCACTCCAGCCTGGGCAACAGAGAGATTCTGGGGGAAAAAAAGATAAATGGAGAAATAGGACTGGATCCCAGGTCTGCATTTTTTTTTTTAACTACTCAGTATTTAATAGTAGGTCGTGTCTTTATTACCTTTCTAACCCCCCAGTTCAAAAAATATTGTTGGATTTGAACTTCAAAATTTCAGAAAGGAAGGTGGAAGGTCAAGGGGGTATTTGCCTGGAGAGGGAACAGCGACACTTGGCCTGCAAACTGGAGTCATGTGACACACACTCATTTATTCCACCAACATATCAGCCCATTGAGTTCCCACCTCTTGCTAGGCACTGTTCTAGGTGATGAGAATCCAACTCCTACGAGAGTTATTTGCCCCCGTTTCCCTATGCCCAGCTAAGGGCTTAGGAGAACTATCTGTGGGAGGTCTGTGCTATTTGTGGGGATGGAGCATCCAAGTCTTTTCTTAGGCAGTCAGGGACCCGCCAAAGCCAACAGCCAGGACTATGCCTCTGAAGACCTACACAGGCCCGGGTATGTTTGTTTTGGAGGGGGCTGGATAAAAGAGAGATCAGGATCTTCCAAAGACTGAAAAACAATCAATTCCTTTCTAAAACCTCAACTACCTGAGGCAGACAGAGGTGGGTGGAGAAGTTCCTGTTATTGTTTCAGTTTTAGCCCAGGGGGAAAGCATGGATTCCAGCCTTTTTTTAGAGCACAGAGCACTTTCCTGTGAGTTCGTGGAAGCCCTGTGGTTGACCCATTAGAGGTGAGGCAGAGCTTGGTAATGAAAGGCCCATCCACTGGAAAATATTGCGTCCCCTGGAGACACAACCTCCCAGCGGCCACTTGGCTCTACGCCAAGCTTCTGTATGGCTTACCGAGAAGAAATACCAACACCCACCTAATTATTATGGAATTAATTCTCTTTGATTCCAACAAGATCTAGTTCTGAAATTTAAATTCCAGTTGGATGCTGTGGATCAGAGGATGATTTGCAACTGTCCGTATAAGCGACCAAGGAATGAGAACAGCAGATGTGGCAATTTGGCCACACTCCGCTTCCATTATCGAATCATAAGGAGAGTACATTGACATTGTCTATTCCCATAAACTATTCAGGACAGCCGCAAAAAAGATCTGGTCCTTTGGGATCTCCGGCACCAAAAAAAAAAAAAAAAAAAAAAAAAATCCGTGGCCCGGCATCCTGGCTCACACCTGTAATCCCAGCACTTTGGGAGGCTGAGGCAGGCAGATCACCTGAGGCCAAGAGTTCAAGACCTGACCAACATGGTGAAACTCCGTCTCTACTAAAAATACGAAACTTAGCTGGGCATGGTGGCTTGCGCCTAGTCCCAACTTCTCCAGAGGCTGAGTCAGGGGAATCACTCGAACCTGGGAATCAGAGGTTGCATCGAGCCGAGATCGTGCCACTGCACTTCAGCCTGGGCAACAGAGTGAGACTCCATCCCCCACCTCCGAAAAAAAAAGAAAAATCTAGTCATGCAAAGGGGTTAACAGACCCCAGATGAAGAAAGAGTCTAATTAGATTCTGTCGAATTTGAGTGACAGAGGAAAATATTATGACAAAAAGGAAGATTTAAATTCCAGAAGCATCAAAGTTTAGATTTCTCTCTGCATAATAAATACGCAGCAGCCTTTTCTCCATCTTACTGAGCAGAAGGGTTTCTCAAATTACGGGCCCTCCAGTCCATCCTTCACACTGCCATCAGCGAACTCCCCACTCAGCAAACCTGACTTGACACTCCTTTGTGAGAAACACACTAGTGACTTCCGCTGTGTCTCCCCTGTTCATGCTCCAAAATCCAACCATACTGTCCTGTCTCCCGTCACTCAGCCTGCTGCTCCCAGTCGTTTCTGGGCCTTGGCACATGCTATTCCCTCTGCCTGAATCCATCTCTGTCTAGATATGGTCAGTTTCCCCAGCTGTGCACTCCCCTGGTACCTGGCACTGTCCTATCCCACTTTACTATAACTGCTTGCTTAACTGTCTGCTCTCCCCGTGGATGCTGTAGGGGCAGGGACCCTATCTGTCTAGTTTGCCTTGGGATCCCCAGAGCCTAGTACAGTCCCTGAGACAAAGTAGGAGGGAAAAATGGACTCATCAAGTTAGACTTTTCCAATCTGAATGATCTATGTGCTGCCTTAAAAGCCTGGAGTAGGATAAGAAATGAAGACAGAAGGATAACGGGGTTGGAACATGTAAAAGCTGCCTAAGAGGAGTGGAAGACACGTGCCCCTCCTTCCTTTCTGTTCAGCTTACCCAGCTCCTGAACTGATGAGCAAGATCCGTGGATTTTTTGCTGACCACAGTAACAGAAGAGACTATAAAATTCAGCTTTCCATCTGGTTCTTCATGGTCCAAGAAAATACAGTAATTTCAAACTCCAGGGAGACATGTATTCAAATCATGAAAGCTTAAACCTAGCCTGTCGTAGAATCCCCTAAGAGTAGCATGAATTTGACTCAGGAAGAAAAGTGAGGAAGGCATCATTTACTCTGTAAGGATCGATTCCCTGGTGACCCTGACAGGGGATGAGTTTGATGTTTCCTCATAGCGGTTTTCCCCCTCTGGCCTTCAAAGCCAACCTGCTCAATTCCACAGCTGGTCCTTGCTTCTCTTTCTTTCTGCTGGCGCCAACATGCCCCTCATCATAAGGGTTATCATCGGCTAGTACTCGGCAGACGAGGCTGCAAGAGGAAGCTGGCCTTCCAATGGGAGTGCTTTCACATCTGTCCTTGACAATGGTCCAAACCCTGGCCGCCACTTCAATGCAAAAATGATGCCTTTGCTTTTTAATGTTTTATGTTAGAACCGGGGTTAACTGAGAATAGCTGGGGAGGGATGAAAAAAGAATCAGCTCCTCCTTTATCTAAAAACATCACATGAGACCTCGGGCGTGCTCAGGAGTCTGTCTGATTTCATTCTTCTGGCCACCAGCACACCTTTGCTCCTGGCAGGAAAAAAAAAATAGGGCAAAGGTTCAGAAAAGCCATCAATAGGCTGGTCTTCTGGTATTTGGGACCCAACTAGAGAAGGGAATTTTCAGAATGTGCTAGAAATACCAGCTCTGCAGAGATTTGACAGCCAGTTTGAAGGCTTCAGGCAGTTTGGATAAGCATCTAGATTTTGGGTACATTTCTGAGCCTGCTCTGTGAGTCCTTTGAAGTGTATCCAACTTGAATAAACCTTCCAGATAGCTGGGGCCAGTGAAAAAGCTTTCTTTGGAAATCCCCCTGGAAGTGCCTTGTTGCTTTCTCACGGGGCAGCCAGCCCATCAGGACAAAGGATCTAAAAAGGAGAGAAGGAAGAAGCTCGGGAGAGAATGTTTCTGTAATGTTCAATTCACTTTTTTTTCCTTCCTACCCTTTTTTACGTAGGGAGAAGGAGACAGCAGATAGACCACCAAACTCCCAGTGGACTTTGAGGATCGTGAGCTTAGATCTGCTCATGGCTTGCCTATGACCCCTTTGTACTGATACAGCCTGGCTGTTTCTAAAGGCCTAGGCTAAGATGTACAGGAAAGGCACCACATATGTTAGAATAACGAAGAATAACAGGATAAGTCATTTGCCCTCCAGAAATTCATTGCTGGAAGCCCTTATGGAGAGCTAGTGACGGGGCCATGCATTGGTTCAGGCAGAAGGTTCCATCTCATTTCCCAGAGAAGCATTCCCTGGCCGCCTAGGCCAGAGCTGGAGTCTATCTTCTCTCCTGTTTGCACAGGTTTTCTAATCACAGAATTACTGGAGCATCAAGAAGCGCCTGCATGCTTAGAAGGGCTTCCAGGCAGATGAACACACCTCCGCACCGGGTGGCATTTTCCCAGGGAGCAACCCGGACCGGCTCTGGGTCACGCCGACAAGATGAAGTGGTTGGGCAAAGAGTGGGTGGGGTGCCAAACAATGGTTTATTTAGGGAATCAAATAGGCAGGAGCCTTTATAAGCTGGAAGTGGGGCCTTCCAACCTGCTTTGGTTCATTCGAGAGGAGGGGCTGAATGATGCTCCTTCTCTAACTCAAGAGAAGTGTGCATAAGGACAGGGAAGAAGGTTCCAAGGAGCAGCGGATCATCCAGCAGCATTCCACAGCACCACTGGCTGACCACGAGCCAGGAGGGAAATGCCCTTTATTTTTTAATTTTTATTTTTTGGATACTCAGTCTCATCATGTTGCCCAGGCTGGTCTCAAACTCCTGGCTCAGGCGATCCCCCCACCTCAGCCCCTTGAATAGCTGGGATTACAGGTGTATGCCCCTGTACCCACAATGCCCTTTTTTGATCCTGGGACTAAATGAGAAAAGGAGGGCAACAGGGAGCTCTGGCTGCAGGGGAACCCACTGGAAGGAAAAAGGCAGATCGTTTTGTTTCTTTATTATTTAAAAAATATTAACAGCAATTAAAAAACAACAATAAAAACATTCACAACCTTTCACAGAGTCCTATAAGCTTTGGCCATTTATTCCCAATGGAGTCCTTCATCCAAAGGCAGGTGGTGATTTCAGCCAAAAGGCCCCTTCATGGTTTTCATGGGTGGATACTGCTGCTCCATCGGCATGGCCCCAAAGCAGTCAGAGGGGTTACACTGGCCAGCCTTGCCTGGCTGGCCCATGGGACCCGGGGGCCCAGGGATGCCAGGGATGCCTTGCTGGCCCATCGGTCCTGTTGCGCCCATCTTGCCATAGCCTGGAGGACCTTGAGGACCTAGGGAGGGAAGGGCCACAAAGGGACAATCAGAGGACCCAGATCATGAGGGAAAAAAGCCATAATGGCATCAAATAACACCTTCTGTTTGGTGACTGTTTCTCAAGTTACCACGTGTTTTCATGAAGACCTAGTCTGACCCTCACATTATTTTAACGCTAACAATACTGCTGGCAAGTTTTATTTAGAGCTTCCGTGTGCCAGGCATGGGGCTGAGTGCTTCTGATGCATTATTCATTGAATCTGCACAAGTTCCTGAGAAAGGAGCTATTGCCTAATTTTGTAGATGAGGACACAGGCTCAGAGAGGTTGCACATCTGGTAAGCTGTGATGCTGGGTCTCAGAGCCAGGTCATCAGGCTTTGGCCACTCTCTTTCAGGCTGAACAGCCAATACGCATCTTAGAGAGCACCTCCGGAGGGCTTCAAAGGCCTCCTCAAGGTGTGCAGCCAGTGAGGTGCTGAGTAGAACCTGAACTGGAGTTCCTCAGCCCCAACTCCATGCGGCTGTCTCCCACTGCGTCATGCTAGCCCAGTTTAGGACTTAAGGACAGGCTCTGAGTCTTCCGCCCCCACATCCCCACAGGCCCTGGCAGAGCGTCTTGCACGCAGTGGCATTACTATAAGTGGTGGTTGGTTGGCCTGCCGTTATTTGGAGTTTGACACAGCTGTGTCATCGGAGGATCAGAAAGAAAAGGGGTCTCAGCTGCTCTGGATTCATGGTCTCGAGTGGTGGTTTTTCCTACCTGGGGGGCCGGGAAGACCATTTTCTCCTGCAATGCCAACACCAATGTCCCCTTTTTCACCTTTGGTGCCAGGCAGTCCTGGAACAAAAGAAATAAAGTAAGTCCTATCCCTGAGCAGAAAAATGACACAGCCAGTCAGATTACTTGAAAGACACACACACCCCTCATATTCACAAGAGACCTCATGGAATACTTAGGCCTGCCCCAAAGAACTACGTGTGCCCCTTGGGAACTGTAGGGCAGAGCTACCTCTCATTCCTGGCAAGCCCTGCCGTCCTTCTCTGCCAATCTGACCAGGGAGCCCAGGTGATCCTGGAGCGCCTGGCCTGCCCGGAGCACCATCCTTCCCTGGGGGCCCTGGTCGTCCCGGAGCCGCTGCCATCTCCATGGGGAACTGCATCCTGGAGGTGTAGTAAGCCATTCTCTCTGTAAAAAAAGACAAGGACAGGTCAGAGGGTCCCCCAGGGACTCAGAATGACTGCAGATGCTGCATACTGGTCGCCAGCACGGAGCCCACAGCAGCCTGCCTTCACAGGGATGTCAGGGAAAGGAGTGTGGGGGTGGCTCTCCCAAGTGGGGTCCCATGTCCTGGCCTCCACATCGCTCCCCATGGAGATCCTTCCAAAGCACAGATCTGACTATGGCATCTCTCTGCTCCAGCACCCCTCATTAGTTCACCGCTGGCTTCAGAATAAAGTCCAGATTCCTTGCTTGGCATTCAAGGTCTGCTTCCCAAGCAAGACATTCAGCCCCTTCAGGACAGGGCCCGTGTTTTCCCCAGTCCCTGGCACATCAATGTTGGATGAACAAATGAACAGAAAAAAACACTTCAAATAAACCACCCCAGCCATCTTACAATGCCGCTTGCCCCTGTATTTAGAGCTCACTTCAGGCAGACTCGTTTGATACCAATTTTCTTGTCTGTCTCCTTTGCTCAAGTGGGGGTACAGGGAAGGCGGGAGGGAATCATTTTATCTCTGAACAGAGCAGGTGACAAGGAAGGTCTGAAGGATAATTGAACATATGCCTGTCAACCCCAGGCCTGTGAGTGTGTGGAGGGCGAGAGCAGGAGGACATTGAGCTTTAAGGAAAAGGAGGCCAAGTCAGGGCAGAGAAGTTGCAGGGAAGGGCAGGCAGCACCCACTGCCACCCAGCTGGCTGCCAGTTACCATCAAACATTTTAATGATCTCTTGTCTGATGAACCTCTTGATTTCATCATAATTCACCATGTCTCCCTGAAGAAAGAGAAGAAAACCTGCCTCAATTATACTTCCAAACCTGGCACTTTCCCCTATGGAAATAAAGGATGCGGAGGAAGGCAAAGGTCCCAGAAGCCTCCCACAAATTCTTTTTTTTTTTTGAGACAGAGTTTCACTTTGTCACCCAGACTGGAGTACAGTGGTGCGATCTCAGCTCACAGCAACCTCCGTAGATTCTTAATCCAAAGTCCTAACCACCCAGAAATGGTACAAAACATTTTGTGCTTAAGCACATTTTTCTGGGGAGAGGGTCCTATCATCCCGACCTTTAGTTAAGAACCACCCTCTGGGAGCCATGCTCTTTCCCGCAGAATGTTAGCAAGAGCTTGGAAGATGATCCGTGCTCCACCCCACATGCCTGCTCTATGGGACAGTGCCGACGGCTGCCAGCCTTCCCCCTTACCATGGAGCCAGGCACACCAGGCAATCCAGGGCTCCCCGAAGGCCCTGGAGATCCAGGGTGGCCTCTCTCTCCTGCAGGGCCTGGTGGCCCAACAGGCCCCATGGAACCACTCTTGCCCGGCCCACCAGGCATGCCGGCTCTCCCCTTCTCTCCTGGCTGGCCCTTCTGTCCGGCAGCTCCTGGATCACCCTACAAGGATAGATACAAAGTCCTGTCAAATTATATCGTGATATCTCACCAGTCTTCCCTTTTCTGTCCATCGTCCCACCAGACCCCAGCATCTCCCTCTGGACTGTGGCTACAGCATCCTGACAGGTCACTGGTCCTCCTAGAAGACAGTTCTCTTGTTGTTACTCCCTGCTTAGAAATTCTGATGGCTCCTAGACCGGGCGTGGTGGTTTACGCCTGTAATCCCAGCACTTTGGGAAGCCAAGGTGGGGGATCACGAGGTCAGGAGTTCAAGACCAGCCTGACCAAGATGGTGAAGCCCCGTCTCTACTAAAAATACAAAAATTGGCCAGGTGTGGTGGCACACATCTGTAATTCCAGCTACTTAGGAGGCTGAGGTAGAGAATTGCTTGAACCCAGGAGGCAGAGGTTGTGGTGAGTCAAAAGATCGCACCACTGCACTCCAGCCTGGGTGACAGAGCAAGACTCTTGTCTCAGGAAAAAAAAAAAAAAAAAAAGGAAATTCTGATGGCTCCCAAATGCCCTCAGGATAAAGCACTCACTCCTGGGCCAGGCATGCAAGGCCATTCATGATGTGGTTCTGATCCTTCCTTCCTCAGCCTCCTCTCCTTGCCCTCCACCTCCTGCCAGACCTCACTGGTTATGATTCTCTGTTGTGGTCCTCCTGGCCTGGAACGCCCTTCCCCTCATCTCTCTCTACCCAGCGCACCCCTCCTGAGCTGAAGTGTCCCATTCTCTCCGAAGCCTCCTGGACTCCCCAGGCTGGGTTGGGTGCTTCTGCCTCTCGCCCACAGCGCTATGTCTCTTTGGCTTCTGGAAACTTGCTATTCCCCTGTAAGTGGGACTGGTCTTTTATGAGCACCTATTGTTCAGGGACCTCGGTTTACCTGAGGCCAGGATGAGGGCCTGGAATGTGAGCAGGAGCAAGGGGATGCTCAGGAAATGAAAACAATGAATGAATGAATCAGTCAATCAGTGAGTAAATGAACTGGAGATTTCCTTTCCCCCAGCCACAGCTAATGACCCAACGTGGGAAATTTTCAGACACTCTGCTGCTCCCAGTTCTGCCATTTTTTCCCATGCCCACTGGCCTTCCTGTGTCTCCTCTCTGTGGCTAAAGTGGTAACTTGGAGCTGGGCTTCATCAACTCTCCAGCTTCTCCTCTCACACCCAGCCAGTGCCCACTCACCTTGGGCCCAGGAGGTCCATAGAGTCCCTGCTTTCCAGGGGGTCCCTAGAGGAAAGCAAGAGTGAGAGGTGAAGTCCGGGCAGCGTCTCTGAGGCGCCCTGGGGAGGGAGGAGCAGTGAAGAGGCCCCTTCCACAGCCCGAGGCCCCGGTGTGTCCAGCCGGGCTCTGTGTGAGAAAGGACCACAGCCTTTCTGCCCACAGAGGGGCTGACAGCTGGAAAGGAAAGTGATGTCCCCAGGGCATGGCCTTGTTTAAGCATGCTGGCTGGACCCCCATCACAGGTGAAGAGAGGTGAGAAGTCAGAATGAGACGGCCAGTCTGTGGCATACTGGGGGGACGGGAAGGACCTGGTGCCCAAGAGATGTTTGTTTGGAATTTTTTATTATTATTATTTTGTTGTCGTCGTTGTCTCTTTTTGACGAGGTACAGGGTTTTAAAAAAGTAAAACAAATCTCACTCCCGTCCTTGGCCCCAATTCTCTAATTCCTCTCCCCAGGACAACAAGGGTTAACAGTTTCCTGTATATCTGTCCAGAGATAGTCCGTAAACATTGAGAGGGAATGTTTACTGAATAAACGAGGGATCAGGGCAAGGCGAGGAGCGGGAAGCATCCCCAAGGAAACAGAGAAGACCAGTACAAGTGTACCTCTTTGCCAGCTGTGCCATCTGCACCAGGTTCACCCTGGGGAGTAGA
Source organism: Aotus nancymaae (assembly GCF_030222135.1). Taxonomy (NCBI): domain Eukaryota; kingdom Metazoa; phylum Chordata; class Mammalia; order Primates; family Aotidae; genus Aotus; species Aotus nancymaae. The sequence goes on from NW_026988467.1 coordinate 28,172,482, forward strand.
GAGCAAGGGAGACGTGATGAGCTCCAACCCAGTTTTGTGTCAGATGCCTCACATCGTACATGGGGCATGCCCAGCCCCCTGTTCCACCCAGAGGCCATGATCCTCCAGCCCTCACCCTCTGACGCTCTGGGCACAGGCAGTGGAAACTTAGACCCCTCCACCCCATACTTCAGCCTGATCCCAGAGCCCCAGTGGCTCCCAGCCCCTGTCTACAAGAGCTCTACAAGGGAAGAACAGACCATGCCTGCCTTGCTGTGTGCTTGGATCCTGGCACCTTGCACACTCCCTGGTTCTGAATCTATGTTAAACGTTTGCTGAATGAACACATGAACAGCCTGAGCCTGCCCACTCTCTGCAACCAGCAAGGCTGCCTCTCTGGGCCAGCCCCCTTCTGGTGGCTGCTGGGGAAGAGGACTTAGTGATTGCTAGGCAAGTGGGAGATTCATCCAGGGGCCCTGGAGGCTCCTGAGCCTGCAAGGAGGAAGGCAGAGTCCTTGGCAGGAATCAGAGCCAATAGGCATGGTGAGACTGAGCCCACCTGGCAGATGGGCCAATGGGAGTCAAACACCCCAGCCCAGGCCAGCAGCCCTACAGTCACTGCTGCTGTCCCCCAGCAAAAGTCTGCATTGGTGGAAAGCATCCTGATGGGTCCCAGGAGACCTGGGTCCCTGCCTCTGCTCTCCCAGGAGACTTCATCCCTGAGCCTGGCAATCAGTTGCACCTAATGGGGTTCACTTGTCTGGAACTTTTGAGAGAGGTAGATTTGCAGAGTGGCTAAGGACACAGGTTCTGGAATCAGGCAGGCTGGGATCAAGTCAGAGCTCTTCCACTCACGAGCTGTGTGACTCCAAGCAACCTACCTAACCTTTCAGAGCCCCAGCTTCCTCATCTGTAAAACATGGACAATCAGATCCACTAAATGGGACTGTGGCACAGATTAAGACAAAATGCAAGGCTGGGCACGATGGCTCACACCTGTAATCCCAGCACTTTGGGAGGCCGAGGCAGGTGGATTGCTTGAGGTCAGGAGTTCAAGACCAGCCTGACCTGCATGGTGAAACCCCGTCTCTACTAAAAATACAAAATTAGCCAGGCGTGGTGGCGCATGCCTGTAATCTCAGCTATTCCGGAGGCCGAGCAGGAGAATCAGGTTGCAGTGAGCCGAGATTGTGCCACCACATTCCAGCCTAGGCAACAAGTGAGAAACTCCGTCAAAAAAAAAAAAAAAAAGAAAAAGAAAGAAGAGAAGAAAGAGAGAGAGAAAAAGAGAAAGACAGAGAGAGAGAAAGATAAAATGCACATCAAATGCTTAGTCCACCACTCAGCATGCGTCAGTGACCAATATCTCAGCGCTCTTAGTATGAAATGTGAGCTAAGACCAAGAACTGGTTTTTGAGAACCTCAGGAAGTTACAGTAATAGGACTGCATTTCTGGTTCCTGACATTTAGCAAGATTTTCTGTGGTTACCAACAAGCTCCCCTGGGGCAGGGGCAGGGGCAGAACAGGGCCACGCAGCCGAGGGGTCTGCAGAAGATTGAGGCTGGTGCACCGTCACAGGCAGTGATCTCGTGTGCAGCCTGGCATAGCACTGCCCTGCAGGGCCTGTCCTTCCAAATTCACATGATCCTCAGGCCCAAGCACCTGGCTGCCATCCTACTATGCTGGCAGTCACTCCTTCCTTGGAGACCCCAGATATGTCATGCTGTGCTCAGCGGACCTTCAGCCAAGTGATTCTTTCCCTGTGGGCTATGCTGCAAGATGGGGGGTCCTACCGGGGGGCCAGGGTGTCCAGGGGGGCCGGGCTGGCCTGGGAGCCCTGCAAGGCCCCTTTCTCCGGTGGCTCCTCGGTCTCCTTTCAGACCCTAGATATGAATAGGAAGGAAGACAGTGAGAGGAGAGGGAAGCAGGCAAAGTGGACCCCCATGTAGCCAGACAGATACCCCATTGTGTGCCAGGGACCACAGGGAGAGGTGGCACTGCCTGAGCTTGCAGCAGGACTCTGAGATGACCTCCAGCCCTCTCCAAAGCCCTCTGCCACATCCTAGAAGGCGAGATCTTTGGGGACAGGAGAGGCCAATGCCAGGGAAGGACGCAATGAGACAAACTGTTCTCCATCCTCCCAGCTTCCTTGAAATGGAGCCCACAGCCAAGCAGGGCAAAACTCCTGGGAGGGAGGAAGGAGCAGAGCATGTTACTCACCACTGCAGAGATCCCGGCTGGTCCTGGCTGGCCTGGAGGCCCTGGTGGCCCCTAAAGAGAGATGAGTCAGTGGGACAGAAACAGGTTCTAATAGCAACACCCCAAGGGGCACAGGGCCTGACAGCAGGAACAAGCACTAAACTTCAGCAGCTCCGTTTCCTCCGGAAACCTGCCTTCCCTCTGGTCTTACATTTGAGCTTCTGACAAGATTTGTGCCCAGAGCTGAGGCCTGGGGACCCTGGGGACCCTGGGCACACAGGACCCTCCCTCCAACCCAGGCTGAGTGGAGCATCTGGGGCTGTGCTGAGGGGGATGACCTGAAAGCCATGGCCAGTGGCCAAGTGCAGAGGACAAAGGCCTGGGGAGTTACCATCGGCCTAGGTGGCCACTGAGACCCCTGCTTCCCTAACAGCAGCCCACTTCCTGCTGTTCTATGGAGGAGGGAAGACCAGGAGCTGGGGGTCTGTGTAGCAGGGGTGAGGGGTAGAGGCTTGACACTGACCCTGACATCCACGGGGACAAGGAGCCGACACTTGCTGTCCAACACTGGGGCGCCCGGAACTCCAACACCCAGACATTCCCCGCTGCTGCACTAGGGCTGCGTCTAAAACGCCCTCCCCCAGCTCTGATGCCTACATCCACACCTCTGCGGTGCAGCTCCAAGGTCACCTCCCTGGCCAGAGTGACACCTTCTCTGAACCCCCGGGGGCACTTGGGTCTCTCTCAGAGTGCTTCCCTTCACACCCCCAGGTGGCACATTCCAGATTCATCTCCAGTCTCCTGGGGTGGAAATGTCCTGTGTGGAGACTGCCACGCCGCAGGGCGAAGGGGCTGGACAGACAGACGTGAGAGGCGGAAGCCTGCACCCTGTCGGCCCCAGCACCGCACTGAGTCTCCAGTGGGGCCACGTTTCTGAGTGTGCCTCCCTGTCACCTGTCATGTGAGGGGAACCAGCCTCGATACGACATTCTGAATCCAGGGCCTCTGGACCCCTTGAGAAGCGTAAAAATAGAGATGTAGACCTAAGAGCTCCTTTTTTTTTTTTTGGTCATGAACTATTTTTAACGTTTCCAAAAGCCTTTTGGAAATTATTATGCAGTCAGCCACAACAGGCTGCAACAAAATGCCAGTATCTTCGCTTTTCTCTGGAGTCCCATCAGCCCGGTGCTGTCATACTGATCAAAGGCACCGCCTGGCAGTCGTCTGTGTTAGTGATGAGTGAAGTAGACAGGAAATTCATTATTGCTTGATAAATGTCCTCTCCGAGTCCCCCTGTCTTGGGAAACACTCCACCTATTTACCCAGTTGCCCAAGCCAAATGCAGGAGTCATCCCTGATTCCCCTCTTTACGTCAGTCTGTCTCCCCAACCCCAGTCCAGTTCATCAGCAAGTCCCCCACCTCCAGACACCTCCCAGATCTGACCACAGCTCCTCGTCTCCACTGCAACCATCCAGCCACGGCTTCTGTGAGTCTGTCCTCTCCCACCCCTGACCACACCGAGAGGGCCGCTCCTATCGCCACCATGTCCTTCCCCAAGCTCAGCTGTCCCCTTGCTACTCACAGCTTTCTCACTCTACATTCCAGCCACCTGCTCTTTTTGGGTTCCTCAAACACATCCAGCTCCTCCCTGCCTCGGGCCCTTTGTGTCTGCTGCCCCTTCTGCCTGGGACTCCTCCCCTAGACTGCTCAATAGCTGCCTCCTTCTTTTATTCAGGCCTCAGCTCAAATGTCACTTCTCCAAGAAGGGTTCCTCCAAAGTCACCTCCCGGTCCCTCTCTGTGACAGCACATGGCTGCCTGATGCTTTCACGTTGGGTCTTCTGTCTGCTCTGAGCTCAGGGACCTCGCCTTTCTTGCTCACTGCTGTTGCCCCAGCGCTTGGATTGCTGCCTGGCATGGCGCAGGTGCTCCATGATTATGTGTTGACTGAATGACCTTCATCTGATAAGTGGACTTGAATGTGCCCAGAAAATAAGAAAATGACGAAAAGCCTGGAAACCACAGGAGCAGCCCCAGTGCTGGGCCACTAGCTCCCACATAGGAGCCGTCTAGCTCCATGGCTGGGCAGCCCCTGTGGCTAGTTCCTTCAGGTCATGACAGCCTAGGCACCGCCACCCACCCCACCAAAATGCTACCTCTCATGGAGACAGAGACGAAATTGGTTCAACTCACAACATGGCCGGGGGGACCAGGTCTTCCCTGGGGTCCCATGGCACCAGGTTCACCCTGCAGAAGTCAGAAAAAGGACAAAATGACACTGAAACTGACTGACTTGCACCATGTGGCTGTCGGGTGGGAGAGGGCTGGGCAGAACAGGTGTTAACGCCCATGGCCAAAGGAGGCAGGTGATTCCCAGCCTCCAGACCCATGCCTCCTAGAGAGTCAGGTGGAAAAGGCAGACCCACAGCCTGAGCAGGTCAGGCCCTGCCTTTTTAGGTTGGTGACCCAGCAACCTCCAGGGAGAAGAACCAGTTACAACCCTTAAGAGGAGGGAGAAAGTTCGAGAGGTGCAGTGGTGGGTGAACCCCTCCCAGAAGACTGAGGTAGAAAGCAGCCCCTCTGCCACAGAGCAGGAGGAAGCGGCTGCACCCCAGAGTCTGAAGAGTCCAAAGGCAAACTGAAGGCAGCCGTGTGGATCCCTGGCCCTTACCTCTGCGCCAGGCCGGCCAGTGCTGCCAGGGGGTCCTGGTTTGCCACAGTCACCCTAGAAGAGAGAGAGGGCAGGCAGCGGGAACACGCCAGACCATCACTTGACATCCCTACCCCAAGTCAACCTCACATCAGATGGGTGGGCCACCTCTGATGCCCTCCGGCTGGTAGACAGAGAAGCTCTGACCCAGTCTGCCAAGCACCACTGGCCCCAGGAGGCTCTGATGCTGGGATGGCCTCTCTGCCCAGGCTAGGCTGCCATGTCTGCCTGGGGGCAGGCCTTCAGGAGAGCAGAGACAACCTGCTTGGCAGAGGTCACCAGGCCCTTACCTTAGGTCCTGGGAGGCCGGGATGTCCTGTTTTCCCCTTAAAGCCCTGAAAGAAAAAGCGGGGAATTCTCATGTCCTTCACGTCAGCTAGGGGCCTCTTCCCACTCCTCCTTCTTCAGCTTAAACAATTCAAACCCATCCAAAGTCACAGCACGGTCCATGGAGGATCTGGATTTGCTGTTGCAGCCACCCAGGCAGAAGCTGCAGCATCGCAGCTTCCAACTCCTTCCTGCAGCTCAACTTACCGGTGGCCCCATGAGTCCAGGGGGGCCAGCAGGACCAGGGTCCCCCTAGGGAAAGAGACCAGGAGGATTGAGACAGGAGTTTTGCCCAGCTTGTACCCAACTCATCCCTCTGTCCTCCCCTCTGTCCAACCCCTCTGCAGCTCTCCTCAGATGGAGGGAAGAACCCAAGCCTGGCTCAGCCTCTGACTGGCTGTGGATCCTGTGACTTCCAGCCCCTCTCTGGGCCTTCGTTTTCCTTCTTTGGGATATATAGGGGGGTTGACTTTGATGTTCTACCCTTTCCCGTGGCCCCAGCCCTTTCGGATTCCCCAGCAAAACCCAAGGAGCAGGGCTTGCTCCAGTCTTCCCCTGTCCACACCCTGACCCTTCCCAAAGCCCAGCCTGGGTTCCTCAGCTGTCTGACTTTCCGCATACATACTGCCTTCATCATCTGGCCTTTGGTGAGACCTAGCTCACCTACCCTGCTTAAGGCCACTAGGAGAACTGGAAACCAAGGGGCTGTGGTGCTACTGGGGAGCTGGGGGCAGAGAGAGACACACTGAGGAGGGCACGGGTGCCCCCGACAAAGACGGGGATGCTTCGGTTCTTTCCATCACGGTTTCCTTGACTTTGGCTCTCCAGGAAAAAAGGAGAGGAAGGGGTGCCTGCCCTCCCGGCCCAGCATCTCACCCTCAAGCCAGGCTTGCCGTCCTTCCCATCCAGACCATCCAGACCAGCAGGGCCCTGGAAACAGGAAAGAGGCATTTCTGCATGCCGGTGCCAGAGCCCGAGGAGCTAGGAGACATGGCCCAGCCCCTCGACTCTCTCCACCCCTCCACTGTCTCCCGCCAGCACACACAAACACACACACACACATGCACCCCACACGTGCACACACACCCCACACACCTGCCAGGCTGAGAGGGCACACACTCACCTGAATCCCAGGAGGTCCCGGTGGCCCAGGGGAGCCAGGCATGCCTGATGGGCCTCGAATCCCTTCGCTGCCCTGGAAACCAGACCCCCCCCAAACAACACCAATAAAGTCAGCAGGGCTTTGTCCCACCGTGGAGACCAGGCCCTGGGTCAAGGGTTCTGGTGACTGCTGGAACAGGACAGCTAGCTGGCTTCTGGGCCAGGTCTGTTCCTGTCTAACTGCATATGTGCCACACGTCCTCCCCAGGAGGCTCTGTCTTCGTGTGCAAAGCGTCCCCCTTCCTTGCTGCTCCCTGCAGAAGGGACAGGGCATCTTCTCCAGTGCTGACCCAGGGCCCAGCATGGCAGGGGCTCTGTAGCATGTGCTGAACTGGAATCCACACGGGCTCAATCCACACGGGCCTCCACAGTGCACGCAGCGCCACGTGGGCTCTGAGTCGAGATGAAAAAGTGGACACCCCTGTCCTCAAAGAGCTCACGGTCCAGTTAGGGTCACGGGCCCGACACAAGCAGGGGCAATGCAACAGTCCGTGTGTTCTGGGTGGAAAGGGGCTGTGGGCGCTCAGAAGAGGGAGCGGTTCCCTCTGGCTGGGGACCAGGGAAAGTGTCACAAAAGTGTCACCAGATGCTAGACTCTGAGGATTGGGCAGGTAGAGGAGAAGAGCACATGCCTGAGGGAACCTAAGAGAAGGATAAAGATTTGCAAGTGGTCACGTGCCTGGCCTGGCATGTGTCTAGGGTGTCTAGGGGAGCCCGTGGGATGGGTGGGCAGGCAGAAGAGGCCAGAAGAGTCACCTTGATGGGTGGTGACCCTGAACGCTGTGCTAAACTTTATCAAACAGTCAGTGGTTTTCAGCTGTACTTCTCAGAGCACTGGGGGCTCCTAGGGGAGCCTAGAAGCTGGGGGCATGAAGTGGGGACTGAAGACGGGGGACTCCAGGACCCCAACTGTTGTCTTAGCCAGGGCAGCTTCACTGGTATTTGTTTTATAGATTGACGTTTTTACGTTTGTTTTTATATGATAAAAAGGCTCAGGGACTACAAAATAAAGTCTGAAAACTCCTGCTACAGGCACTGGGGAGCCATTGAAGGTTCAAAGCAGAAGAGTGATGAGAACTGATGCGTGGATTGGAATGTTTACCAGAAAAGGCGGGGAGAGGCAAGCAGCATAGCGGGGAGGGTTGCTGCATTCTCCCAGTTGGGAGAGGGCAGCTGCCCTGGATCAGTGGCTGTGGGGTGGTCAAGGGACGGCATCCCACTAGAGAGACCCAGCAAAGGAGAAAAAGAACTTGGGGGGGCATTGCAATGCCACCAGCCACCAGGAGGGGTCAGCACAGCCCCAGCCAATGTTGGCCCCCACTGGGAGTTGGGATGAAGAACCACTGGCCAGAGGTTTGGGATTCTCTGCAATGACCAGCCTAAGGAGAGCAGGGGCTGCAGGTCCTCCGCAGGGAAGGGAAGTGAAGGGAGCTGGCAACCGCAACTGTCCCAACCATGGCTGATCAGCATGGGCTCTGGGGAGGTAGCAAGGGACCTAGGTCCTCCTGGACTGGGAAGGAAGTCTCAGCTCAGCTGCTAACACTGCTGTGTGCCCCTGGGCTGCCCCAAGCCTGTGGGCATCAGTTTCCTCACCTGCACAGTGAGACATTCATGTGTGTGCTCTCAGAGGAAAGAGGCTCTCCTTAAAGCTGTAGGCTCCTGCTCGTCCCTCTCGACCCAGATCCCCCCATCCCAAGCTCAGGGGCTTCTTACATCATCCACCCAGAACATCTAGGGAGCCCAGAGGTTGCACTGAGACAGAGATGTCAGCCCCAAACCAAGGCAGAGCTGTATCTCTAACATTGATCAAGCCAAACTCAAGGGCAGCCAGCACAGGACTCCTCCGACTGCTGCTCCCCACACCCTTGTCACTAGGCAGGACATAGGCCACCCCTGCCCTCTCTGGGCCCTTGGGCACAACTGGAGCACGGCTACCCAGGAGAAGTGCATGCCCCTTCCATGTTGGTGTCCTCCTTTGGGACTCACTTTCCCCTTCTCTCAGCTCTTCGATCCTCCTCCTGCTTAGGAGAGGAAGGCAGCCTGAGCTGCCTGTCGAGTTCTGCCTCCTCCCCCTACCTCCCTGCTTTTCCCCCCAACCCAGCAGACATGGACCTGGGCTGCACAGAGGCCGCAGGCATCCTGGGCCAAGCAGACATCCCGAGGAGCCTGCTGGTCTGCTGCGGGCCCTGTCACCCTCCAGTAGTCACTGGGCCCATCCTGAAGGCCTCTTTTCCCAGCCTTCATGCAATTGGGTCAGTCTTGGGATTTCCCAAAAGCCTCATGCTAGGGGTGGGACAGGGGCATGGAAGCTGCATGGCTCAGATCTATGACTTTGGCCAACCAGGGGTCCTGCTCACCTTCTCTGCTTGGGGGCCGGGTGGGCCAGGTGCTCCAACTTTGCCTGGGAATCCAGGGGGACCCTATATCAACAAAGGGGCAGGCAGGAATGAAAGTGGGGCAACAGGGGGAGCTCCCCTTCTTTCTTCCTTCTGTGCGTGATGCACTGTTGTTAAAGCAATTCATTTTGACTTCCTAGAAGCACCACCCAGGAGTATTACGTCTGCCTGGCCTGCCAGGCTGAGGCCCACCCAAGAGGCTGCACTCTCCAGGTCCTGGTTCCTGGAATCAGGCCTGGCCACCCAGGCTGTTCTCCCCTGCCTCTCCCCTCTTGTCCCCAGGACCATCCTCCCTGAGCCTGGCCTGGTCAGGCCTGCCCCTCCCGACGAGACCACATCAGACAGAGCCGGCTTTGTGTCTTCTTCACTCACCGGTGGGCCTGGAAAGCCTGGCTGGCCTTGAAATCCCTAGGATAAGAAGCAAGGGACAGTGCTGTGCCGCCCCCCTCTCCTGCCTGGCTGCCCAGGTGGAAAGAGTGACAGGTGGGGACACCCTCAAACTCACGGGCTTTGCCCTCCCCTCTGCCCACCATGGCTGGCAGGTGAGGCTCTGGGCAGGAGGTAGGTCACAGCCCAAGGACAGGTGGGATGGGAAGACTAGAGCCGGTGACCACCAGGGAGGAGGACCCAGCCCCTTCCCTGCCTCCCTGCAGCTAGGTCCCAATCATCACTCACCTGGTCGCCCTTCTCACCGGAGTTCCCTTGGGGTCCTCGCTCTCCTCGGGGACCCTGTCACTCACAGAGAACAATGCAGCTGAAACCTAATCCTCCTGCCCTCAGACCCCGGTCCTGTCCACATATCTCTGCCCCTCCTTCACTCACCACTGGGCCTGGGGAGCCTGGGAGGCCTTCAGATCCTGGGGGACCCTAAGACACAAAGGAACAGAATCAGTCACTCCACCTGGGGAGGTGAAGGGCGAGGCAGGGGGTTCCATGGGGGACTGCACAGAACAGAGGCGGGCACATGCGGGGAGGCCCCCTCTGCCTGGTTTGCTCAGGCTTCCCCTCTCCCGCCTGAGCTACTGACCCAGCCTCCTAACTTGTCCTGCCACCTCCTGGCTCACTGCAAGCCAGCCAGCAAATGGCTGCCCTCTTCTCCTCTAGCACAGCTCTGATTATGTCACTCTCTTGCTCAAACACCTTGAGCGGCTCCCTCTGCCTGAGTGGGGCGCACACTTCCCACCAACGCTGGTCTTTGAGGCAGCCTGTGATCTGCACCAGCCACCCTCTCTCACTTCTCCTCCCTCTTTCCTTCTCATCTTCTGTCTTGCTCAGTCAGACTGCTGTTCCCTGACACACCCCATACCCTTATGTCCCCAGGCCTCTGCACTCTTAGCACGCTCTCCCTTCTACCTCGAATGCCCCTTTCCCCCCTTTCTAGGTCCCCTGAAACCTTGCCAAATCACTCGATGGCTGGAAGCTGTTCCTGCAGTGCCCCACCTGGCCTCTCCCTCTGGAATTCCCCAGTACAGACAGCCTTGGGGATCCCTCCCTCTTGCTAATCAGCTCTCAGCTCAAATGCCACCTCCTCCGCCTCGAAGGTGCCCGAACACCTCTCTAGCCCCTTCCCTTTCCCTGCCCCACTTCCTCCATGAGTCCCAGCCGTCGTTGCTCCTATGCACTTGCTTATTCATCCGGCAGCTGCCTCCCCCACAGCAGGGCATGAGGGTAACTGCCTGCCCTGTTCACCCAGACACCCTCAGAGGCGAGCCCAGCACCCCACAGGCCCCTGAGAATATCTGTTACTGAGTAAATGCTTGATAGGGTTTGCTGAATCCCGCTGAGGCTGCACCGAACTTGGTGAATCTGTAAGGCTGCAGTCCCAGTTTGGCCGATTCTAGATCTGAGGTTTGTGAGATGTGTCACCAGATAGACGTGGGTTCAAGTCCAGGTGTCACCACTAACTCACTCACTAGCTGCAGGTGAGTCACAACTTTGTCACTCTGGGGGCCCCAGTGTCCCCATCTGGTCACAGCCCAACTCCTGTGCTCAGTGTGGGGCCTGGCAGGCCTTGGCCCTGGAGGGTGGCGCTGCAGGGGCTGGGGCCACAGCAAGGCCCTCCTTTGCAGGAGGTGGAGAAGTGCTTCTGTGGCCCCCTCCCAGCCCCTCCCCTTGGAAGCCCTGTGGGGGTTCTCCTCACAGCCTCCACCTCCGCGGCCCAGACTGTGCTGCCGGCTTGGGGGCGGGGGCAGCAGGGGTCACAGTGCGCCTTCGCTGGCTGCTGCCAAGTCTCCAGCCCCAGGCTCTGCGGCTCCACGTGCAGCCCTGCACCCCCCCACCACGCCGCTGGGACTCACCGGCTCTCCTTTCTCTCCCGCTGACCCGGTGTAGCCACGCTCTCCCTTGATGCCCTGACAAGTGGCAAAGAGAGAGCAGAATTAGCCTGCAGAATTAGCCTGTCAAGGCGCCAAGGCAAGGAGCGGAGACTGCAGCTGGCACCCAGCCGGCTCTGGGGGATGACACCGGGAAGACCGCTGGGTGCTCCAAGGCTACTATGCCTTCCATCTGCCACCGTGCCCCCCAAGCCCCAAGCGGAAAGGAGGACACACCCACCCAGTGGCTTCTGTGGGGGTGGCTGTCTCTCCAGTTCTCCCCACCGGCCCCCCTTCCTCCCCCCACCCTGGCCCCAGGAGGCAGATCTCAGTTCTTCCTTGTCTGGGCCTGGCAGAGTGCTCCGAGCAGAGTGGTGGGGCCAAGCCACACTACCAAGGGGGCCTACAGTGCGGGGAGGGGCTGCATGGACTTTCAGCCAAGGAAGAGGCTGAAATGCCCGGGAACGGGGAACCCGCCGAGGGCTGCACAGCCTGGCCCTGTCCTCACCACCAGCCCAAGCCTCTGGTAGCCCACACCCACTCCCCAGCAAGGGTCCCCTTACTCACAGGCAGTCCTGGGGGACCCATGGCACCTGGGTAACCGGGTTGCCCTGGAGGACCCTGCAAAGAAAGGCAGCCAGGCTGGACAGCCCCGCAGCATTTCCATCCTCCCCTCCCTGGGTAAGAGGGTGGCCAAAGCCAAAACCTCTGGGGCTGCCATCTAGCAGGCGCCGACCTGCCCCAGTACTGCCACACTGGGCCATCTCCCCAAGCCCAAGGTCCCCTTGGTGGTGACCACCACCACAGACCTGGGCTGGGGAGGCAACCCCCAACCTGGCCCAGACCCTGGGAGCTGAGCCAGAGCAGGGAGCCCAGAGCACACATGAGGACCAGGGAGGAGGGTGTGGGCGGGGATGCTGAGTGCCCCCAGGGACGCTGCTGGAAGACAGGGGTTGTGTGTCCTTCTGGCAGGGAATCAGGGCACATGGAGATCGGCCTCCTTTGCTCCTGGGGGAGTGCAGAAACCCCACACTAAGGGAATCCCCGCAGAGGAGCAGAGAATCTCAAGGAGTCCACCTGCCAGCTTCCACCCAGCAACCACCCCTCGGAGCCCAGGCTCTGCCTCCCCAGCTCTTCCTCCCTTTCCAGCCCTTTCCAGCCCCTGCCAGCTTCCTCTTACCGGCTCCCCCTTGTCTCCGGTCAGGCCCGTGAGGCCTCGCTCTCCTTGAAGGCCCTTGGAGAGAAAAATCATGAGAAACTGCAGGAGCGGGCGGTCCCCACCCAGCCCCTGACTCCGTCCCCCTGCCCACAGCCATCTGTTCCCACTCCAGGCAAATGCGGAGGCCATCGTGGCTCTCCTAGTGTGTCTGTGGCAAGGTGACCTGTAAGGGGTGTGCTCCAGAAGGATGACTGGTGGAGGTGTGAACCCCCACACATGGGTGCCTTTCAGGAGGACACCCTTCAAAACAGGTAGCTGTAGAAATATGCCCCCCGGGGGGGTGGTTCTGGGAGGGTACCTCTCAGGTGCCTGTAGCTGGTATGCCCTGTGTGTAACTGACTGATGTATACCCCTAGGAGGGTGACGGATCAGATGTGTGCTTATTCTGAGGGGCAACTGTCAGGAAAGGTACCCCATATGGATGCTGCCACCAAAGTGTATGATATCATCAGACACCCAGCACTCACCTGTCCAAGTCCCCCACCCAAGCCAAAAATCAACTTCTTGGAGGGATGCAGGGGAGAGACGCAGGAGGGCTGCCTCCAGAGCAGTCCCTGTCACTTTGTGGGGGGGAGGGCATGTCACTTTCCACGAGAGCCACAGCCCCACCCCTAATTCTTTACCCTGGCCTTTGCAGGTGCCTCGCCATTAACGTCACCTTTCCTGCCCCCTTCCCCTTCGTCCCCTCAAGAGACGGTGCCCAAGCCTTTCCATGACACAAGACAGATGGCTAGACGGACAGATGGCCCCTTCACCCAAGCAAGCAGAAACAGACAAGGCCCGGCCAGAGATGAGGACGTGGGGACAGATGGAGCTGTGACAACGAGGGGCCCTGCTCCCTGAGCCTCCATCACCACGCCTGGGAGGAGAGGAGCCAGGCCCCGGGAACATGAAACCTGACACACAGGAGGTTAGTTTCCGTGACCCAGGAGGGAGCAACAGTGAGGCTGGGGGTGATGTAAACACACCTGTGACGATGACGAAGGCAGAGCAATTAACGACACCTGGCAGAAGGAGCCGGCCAAGGTGCCGGACACAGAGGGGCAGGGCGCACGACCCTCAGAAACCCAACTGGCTGGTATCACACGCCCCACCTTGGAGCAGACTGGGACTGGAGCCAAAGAAGAGGAAGGGAAGAGGAGGAAGCTGAGAGTTTCCTCTAGCACGATGGAAAGGCGCAGGCAGGGCTGCCTTTAAATCCCTGGGTGCCTCTGGACAGCCCTGCCAAGCAGCAGGGCAGCAAACCTGTGCCAGCCTGCAATGTGAAGCTCTGAAGCTTTGGCATCTCTGCTGGGCTCTGAGCCAGGGGCCTGGCAGGGCCCCAAGAACTACTTTCAGCAAATCTTCAGGCAACACCGAAGGTGGTGAGAAGCAGGAGGCAGAGTGAGAAGGCAGGAATGGAGAGGCCCCTAGAGGCACCAGTTAAGAGGAAGGTTCACGAGCTCAGGAGGACTTGGGGGAGTGCTGCAGGATGGTGGGAGAGATGGAGAAAGAAGACGGAACGGGGTAAGAGGACAAGAGGAGAGAAAGAACGCAGGAGGAGAGGGAGAGGAGAGACTGGAAAGGAGTCAGAGACTGGGAGGATGTCCAAGCCGCCGGGACCTCAGAGAACCTGTGTCGTTAGCTACCGTGCCTGAAGGGGGACAGCAAACACGGAGGACGGAGGTGAAGTCATGACAGGAGGGGAGCGGAGCAAAAGCCACAGAGACCTGGCTGACCGGGGGAGGGGAGGTCGAGCAGCGCTAGGTTCTTACAGGCAATCCGGGGGAGCCAACAGCACCAGGAAAACCTGGGGGGCCCTGGTGGGAGAAACAGGCAGGTCACATCTCACAGGCACAGTAACCCTGGGGCAGCCTGGAAGGCACAGTCTGGGGCCATGGGAGTCATGGGGAAAAGAGGTCATGGGAGTATTTTCAAGGCAGCTAGAAAAGACTCCTTGAAAGTCTTGGCCCAAAAGACAACTGCTCCTCCCCTTGGCTCCGAGAAGAGTGGCTCCTCCATTGGCAGGGCTGCGGAACGGCTCCAGAGTGCTTCCCCAGCCTTCCGGAGTCTAACGAAGACTCGGTTGCAGCGGAAGCTGTTTCTTTTGGCCTTGCCCAGCATGCCTGCCACCCAACCTCCATCTGTGCCCCAAGTGGGGGGGGGGCTCCCTGGCTCTAGGGTGGCTCCCACCAGCTATTTTCTTCTCCAAAGAAAGCCTTTCAGTTCCTTCAGCCTTCCCTAGTCACTTCTATTTGCCTGCCATGTCAACATCACAGAGGACTCCAGAGTAGATGCCCTGGTCTGGTCTTTGTAGATTTACCCTAACAATGGCCCTACAGAGCAATGGAGGACAGTTCCATCTTAGCTCCGAGCCCTTGTGGGGACTGGCGTCACAGGGGCATGGAGAGGTCTGGCCGGCATGCCGCAGGCTTCCCTGGCTGTGGAGGCTGTGAGCCTGAAGCCTAGGCTCCCTGCTGAGGGTGGCCTGGGGCCACCATGTAAAGTACAGCAGGGGGTGGGGACAGGGAAGCAAAGATGTGCCTCTGAGGACCTCCCCTAAGCAGGACCACAGGTAGTGGGCAGAGCAGGGCGCTTCCAGGGCATTCGGTGGTGGGAGAGCACAATCTCTGCAGATGCTCTTCGGAGGGACAGGAGAGGGCAGTGGAAGTCCCCGCCTCCTTCCTTGCCCAGCCTTTTGGGGACAAGGCAGCTGAATGGTGTCTGAGTGTCATGACCCCTTTGACAGCCTTTCAAGCAGACCAGGGCACCACAGATACTTACGATAGGGCCTGGAGGACCCGGGGAGCCCCTCATGCCAGGCGGACCCTGCAAAGGAAGCCAAGGGAAATAGATGAGGAGGCCCAGGCCCCATAGAGCCCCTGGGGTCCCAGCAGCCTTCCTCCCAACTTGCCAGGGCCAAGGTCAACAGAGGGAGGCTGTTGCCCAAGCAGGACCACTTAGCTGATGGTAGAACAATCTTTCATTTGGTTCATTCAGTCATCCTATGAACATTTATTGAGCAACTATTATGTACCAGGCACTAGTCCAGGGGCTGAGATCACAGCATAAACAAAATAAATAAAAACCCCTGCCTCAAAGCACTTATGTTCCAGGGGAGAGATGGACACTGAAAATAGAACAGGACTGGCACATAGTTGGTGTCAAGTTGACACCTGTGGAATGTTCCTGAATGAAGTAACTACGCAGGAGGTTGAATAGTGATGAGTATAATGCAGGCCAGGGTGACTGGAGGCTCTGGAGTTGGTGTGGGGTTCAATTTAAAGAGGATGGTCAGGGGAGGTCTCTGAGAAAGCGACATTGGAGCAGAGCTGAAGGAGTGCAGGAATGAGCCCCGGAGAAGAGTGTTGCAGGCAGAGGATGCAACTTGATGCTGCGGAGAAAGAGTGTGTCCTGCTCTGGGTCCTGAGTGTCTCAGAGGAGCCACGTGCCAGGAGAGCAAATGAGTCCAGAGTGGTAAGAGGCATAAATCACGTGAGGCCTCGGAGGCCCCCGAAAGGTCTCAAAGGCAGACAGGGTCCCCAGCCCCCTTGAGGATGAGGCTCCATCCCTGGTCTTACCTCTTCTCCTCTCTGGCCTGGCAGTCCAGGAGGACCAGGCAGGCCGGGGCTCCCAACACAGCCAGGATCTCCCTCATTGTTGTCACCCTGGAGAGGGACAAAGATGGTGAGAGTGAGCAGTCAGGGCCTGTCCCTGTGGGGCATGGGACATGGTCAGGGGAGATAAGGCGAGGCACTCACCCGGGCCTCTTCGGCTCGTGGGCGCTCCAGGGACAAAAAGCACTGCAAGGTACAAGGAGAGGCACTCTGTTGGGTGAGGCAGCCAGGGAGCCCTCCTGCATGGGGCGGCCCCTAGCCCAGCCGTCCCTACCTGGGCGCAGTTGTCGAGGCCTGGCACGCCAGGGATGCCCTGGTCTCCCTTCTCTCCCTTCTCCACGAGGTATGCTGGGTGGGCCCTCTGCCCCTGGACACAGTCTCCGCAGATACTCTGAGCAGGGAGTGGGGAGAGGAGTGAGGCCTGGGTCAGGGAGGCCAGGATGGGCTGACTGGGGAGCCCCACTGAGAACCCAGAGCCAGGCTCCCTGCCCCACAGGCTTCCCTCCTCCCACCCTCCCTCCCTCCCCAGCCGCATCCCTGCGGCTGCTTTGCTCCATCCTCGGGGGACCCACTCCCAACAATTGGCTTTGAGTTTCCTCCAGGAAGAAGCTCCGCTAGAGCTAAGCCAAAGCCACTTTCCAGACAGGCGTGTGGGCGGAGGCGAGGGGCCCGCGGAGGGACCATCTGTCCCGGCTGTTCCTGCAACCTGCACCCACTGTGAGGACAAGCCACGAGGAGCGAGCTGGAAAGGCTGGCTCCGAATGCCAGCTTCTCTGCCCAAGGGAGCAAAGGCACAGCTGCGGGAGGAGCCAGGCCCTTCCCAGGAGACCCCTGGGATGGATCTCGGATTGCTCACAGGCTCTGGCTCAGCTCACGCCACCAGAATGGTCTCCCCGCAGGAAAGGGTTTAATCTTCTTTGGGTTGCAGACCCCTTTGAGAGTTTGATGGAAGCCATGGATCCTTTTCCCAGAAAAATCAAACCCACTAGTGAAAACAAGCCTGCAGTTTCTGAGGACTCAGGAGCCTGGAGCCTGTTTGTGGCTAGTGTGGTGTCCACAGATACCCAGGCAGGAGCCCCTCCTCACCTTCACTGCTTGCTGCCAAGCCCAGTGATAATGGCACCCACGATGCTGGGCGTTGTACGTAATAAGCCCTGCACGTATCACAGCCCATCCTGATGGTGCAGTGAGGCAGGGAATCTTATAAGCATCGTGGAGATGGGAAAGCCAACATTCAAGAGAGGCGGCATGACTTGTCTAAGGAAAGTGGGAGCCTGGAGTGGCATGGGCCTGTCCCAGGCCAGGGTTGCTGGACTGTGGGTGCAGATGGTGGCTGGGCTCCAGGTCAGCATGAGCCAGGGTGCCATCTGACCCCTTCTCCACACTATGTGCAGTTTCTATTTGGGGCCCTCTGCAGAGCACTTGATGAGGAAGCCAGCAGATGACACGTTGCAGGGAGAAATGTCAACTCCTGGATTTGGAGTCACACCATCACCGCCCAGGCATTGACAGAAGCAGAGGGGAGAAGAGCTGGGGGTTTTGTTGCCACAACCCCACTGTGATCCAACATGTAACTGATGCCAAGTGATTACCCCGACCTCCTCTGGCTGCTTCTGAAGAATCTGCCATTCAGAGCATGGGAAGGGTAGAGAGTCCCCATGCTCTGCCCTGACCAAGGCCCATCAGGGTCATGGGATGTCCAGGATACTGACTAGCCAGGGTGGCCAGGATGAGGGGGGCTCTGGAGGTCAACACATCTGAGGATGCTGAGCTGGAGGAAAGTCCAGGAGCATAAAGGCCTCCTTCAAAAGCCTGAGGGTGACCTGAGGAACTCCTGTGCTCTCGTTTCTAGAGGTGGCTAAGCAAAGATGGGCTGCGCCGCCCTTGGTTCCCAATAGGAACTTCTGCTCAGTTTGGGAAGCCGGACCAGGTCACAGCCCTCTGGTGGGGTGTGAAGGCTGTGTACAGGCCCTGGTACAGGCTGACTCTCTGACCAGGTCCCACGTCCCCTTTCTTGGACTACCGGAAGTGCTTCTCAAATCCAAATCCTCCCTGGATTCTTCCCGGATTGACTAGAGAACGACTGAAGCCTTCTTCAGGCCACACCCAACCTCACAGGCCCTACTGCTGCACTTTCACCCCCTCTGCTTTGCTTTGGAAGCTGCCGGGCTCGGCCGTGGTGCAACCCGGGTGCTACAGGGTCTCCTTGCCAGCTGCTGCGGGCAGCCTTCGGGGCTGGGTTCTGCCGACAGCATCTGCCATGTGGGCACCTTCACAGGATTCCTTTAAGCACTCATTCAGCAAATGTCACCCGGGGGCCTGTTATAAGCCAGGCACCAGCTAGGCCTTCTTAGACAGATGTCTGGAATGTGTATTCCCTGCAAACTGCTGCTCTCTCTGCGAGGTGCCACACAGCTGAGCACTTACTAAGAGAATCCCCTCAGGAGACACCCCCGCCAGCTCACACTTCCCTCCTGGGTACCCTCTTACCTTAAGGAGGTGCTGTTCAATTGGTAAGGATCCCTGCAAGAGACAGATGTGTAAGCTCAAGCATGTGAGGGGAAGGGACAGGGAGACTTATGGGATCAGGCGGAGCTTCGGGACATGCCATGCACCTTCCAGCCTCACCAGGGGGAGAGAAGAGGGACCCCCACTGCAGCTACCGGGCCAGCTTCATAGCCTGATCAGCCCTGGAAAGGGCAGGGAAGGGGAAAGGACAGGGAGTCCTGGCCGGTACCCACCAGTTCCGCAGTTAGCCCAGGCTGCCCTGGCAAACCGTTGTTTCCAGGCACTCCCTGTAGCCAAGAAGAGACACGAGTGAGTGGGCTCCTTCTCTCCAGCCTGCTGGTCAGCCTGTTTCCTTCTCATCCTCCCCGCCTCCTCTTCCTCTTGTCCTGCAGAGCTGAGAGCCCTGGCTGGCACAAGGCTGACATCTATTCTTAGCTTAAGAGCCTCTCGACCCTTTATAGGGAAAGCCAAGGAGGCCCAGAAAAGTGACCCCCAAAACAAGTCCAACAGCAAGTGTTTCCCCCACGCCTTAGAGGAAGGTCAGAAATTGAGCAGAGTATCTTCCATGGAACTACTCTTTATTTCTGTGCTAAATCGTTTTTCTTTATTTTCTTTTTCTCTTTGCTTTTTTTTTTCTTTTTAAAGATGGGGGTCTCACTCTGTCACCTAGGCTGGAGTGCAATGGCATAATTATAGCTCACTATAGCCTCGAATTCAGCTTAGGCAATCTTCCCACCTCAGCCTCCTGAGTAGCTGGGACTAGAGGTGCTCACCACCACGTCTGGCTAATTCTTTTGTATTTATTGTAGAGACCAGGTCTCGCTGTTTCCCAGTCTGGTCTCAAACTTCTGTGCTCAAGTGATCCTTCCATCTCGGCCTTTCAAAATGTTGGGATTACAGGTGTGAGCCACTGTACCTAGCCTGCTTTCTCATTTAATCGCCACAGTTATCTTGTTGAACTAGGCGTTGTTATCTCCATCTTAAAAGTAGCACAAAGAACCTAGAGGAGGCTGGGTGCCGTGGCTCATGCCTGTAATCCCAGCACTTTGGGAGGCTGAGACAGGCAGATCACTTCAGGTCAGGAGTTTGAGACCAGCCTGGCCAACATGGTGAAACACTGTCTCTACTAAAAATACAAAAATTAGCAGGGCATGGTGGTGTGCACCTGTGGTCCCAGCTACATGGGAGGCTGAGGCAGAAGAATCGCTTGAACCCAGGAGACTGAGGTTGCAGTGAGCTGAGATGGCGCCACTGCACTATCATCTGGGTAACAGAAGGAAACTGTCTCAAAAAAAAAAAAAAAGAACCCAGAGGAATAAGTAACTTGCCAAAAGTCACAAGTTCAGCCAGGCACTGGCTTCTAACCCCTCTCTCAACCACGGTTCCAGCACCATTTCTCAGACATCCCCAGAACATTCATGTGCACAGCAAGGGCGGGTGCTTGCCAGTCAGCCTCATCTAGATACAGAATTCTTTCGGTAAGTTGTTTGGGGGAAAAAAATTCTATGCCTCAGTTTCCTTATCTATAAAAAAGGGATAGTTTATGGTGAGGCTTCAAGGAGACAATGGCTGTAAGGATGCAAGCTACCCAGACTCTGTTCCCCGTGCAGATTCACGAGGCACATTTGCATATTAAATACTCCATGGAGGCAGGGAGGATGTTCCATTTTGAATCCCCAGTGCCCGACACGGAGGAGGTGCGCATTAAGTACGTGTTGAGTGAACGCACCGCTGCTCAGCCTGCTCCTCCCTGCACAGGATTTCCTTGGCGCACTCTGAGATCTGGCCTTCCTTCAAGTCCCAGCTCCCAGCAATGGAACATATCATCAGCCCTAAGCAATTTTCAGGCAGGCTCTACCAGGCCTGGGTCAGACCTGAAGCCAGCCTCCATCCCACCCCCTCTGGTACCTCCCTGCGCCATCAGGTCTTAGAGCAGTGCCTGGCACAGGGAAAATGCTTTGAACATGTCAATTCTTCTTCTTCTTCTTCTTATTTTTTATCTATTTATTTTTTTGAGACATATCTCTCTGTCGCCCAGGCTGGAGTGCAGTGGTGTACTCAGCTCATCGCAACCTCCGCTTCCTGGGTTCAAGCGATTCTCCTGCCTCAGCCTCCCAAGTAGCTGGGGTTACAGACGTGCGCCACGATACCCAGTTAATTCTTTTTGTATTTTTAGTAGAGATGGGGCTTCACTATGTTGGCCAAGCTGGTCTCGAACTCCTGACCTCAAGTGATCCACCGGCCTCAGCTTCCCAAAGTGCTGGGATTACAGGCATGAGCCACCACGCCTGGCCCAAACATGTTAATTATCATGCCCTAAATCATTACTCATCCCCTGCTTGCCTCTCCATGGCCAGTGTGTTAGTTCACGCCTGATACTTTGTAATTGTTTTCCTGACCTCCCGGAACTAAACGTTCTACTTATTGTCCTACTGCGGAAGTGAAGAATGCAGACTGAGTTTAAACCTAGTCTAGATAACCTACTAATTGCCTGTTGCCTCAGGTACCTTTCTTAGCCTCAGTGCCTCAGCTTCCTCCTCTGTGAAATGGATTGAGATGAAATGAGATAACTAAGCACTAGGACCATATGGCCCTGGATGAGTAAGTGCTGTACATCCCGGAGCCTGTGTCTATACTTGAAGAAAGGAGCTGCTCGGCCCTCCTGTGTCCCACCTGGCATGGGGTGAGTGTCTGTTAGCAGCAGCCTCGCTTGGTCTCAAGCACTGGCACTAGACGAGGACTTGGGTGCCTGGGACCAGACTCAGCAGTCACTCTTTTCTGGCTCATTCCCCCAGCATGTCTTGGCAGGGTTCACACTACATCAGCTCTCGCTTATTAATGGGTCACTTTGAAATGACTATTATGCTTCCCCAAGCAAACTGCAAGCCCTCTGCAGACAGATTTCTGTTTCCTGGCAGTGTGGCAGGAAGCCCCAGACACTTGGCAAATGTGTGGCGAGGGCTTTAGTTCAGCACTTCCAATGGGCTAGAGAGAACTGGAATCCTGGCAGAGACTCCCATCAGCAACAGCGGCTCACCAGAGCAGACTCCCAGCACAGGGTGGCAAGGGAGGTGTGCCAGGGTGGCGGGGGTGGGAAGGGAAGATATGGAATGTATCAAATCACTGGGGCAAGGAGGAATAGCTTGTAAAAGGCTTCCATGTGATTCTGCCCTGCTTCTTCAGGTGAGAATTACTCCCTTAGGAGCTGGGAGTCAGACACACGGAAAGTGGTGTCTATGCCACCTAGAACCCCCGGAAAACATGGCTTGGGATGCCAACCGCTGGGAAATGTCCTGTAAGGCGTCAGAAGAAGGCAGAAAGTGCTTTGCACGGGGAAGCCTTGGTCTAGCATTGTCAATTCCTAGCCTAACACACTATATTTTATTTATTTATCTTGCTTATTGTCTGTCTCTCCTACTAGAATATAAGCTCCAAGAGGGCAGGGATTTTAATTTTTAGCCACTACTGTATTCACAGCGCTTGAAACAGTGCCAGAAAATAGCATGAATGAGTGTTGAATGCTGCTCCAAAACAGTGGGCCGGGCTCTGAACCAGCATAAGGGATTATTATCTGACCCAGATTCTGGGTTCCTGGCTGCTGATGCAACAGGGCATTCCTTGAAACAGTGCCGGGAGTGCCAAGAGCCTGGCCTGGAGGGTCAGTGGGCCCTCCATGCCACCCTGCAAGGCAGGTGAACAGAAGAGTGAGAAATGGCATGCGTGTGTTTTGGGGGCAGGGGAGCAGCGTCCTTGTCCTTGGGGTCCAGCCTGGAGCAGCCACCCTGATTGCAAGAGTTCAAACTCCTCATTCTCTTCTCCCTCTTTACCTGCAGCCCAGGTACTCCAGGGGGGCCTGGTGGTCCGGGAATGCCTGGTGGACCCTGAGGGAGAGAAGAAAGAGTCAGAGCCAGGAGAGAGCTCTGCCCCATGGCTGAGAGCAGCTGTTTAGGGTGGGCAAGCCACGGGGCGCTGGCAGAGAGACGGAGGAGACAAGCGACACACACCTGCGGGCCCGGCTGCCAGGAGCTGCCCATCCACATTCCCGGAGCACCCTGGGTGGGAGTGGGGGTCGCAAAAGAAGGGGAGAGGTTATAGGCAATGTCTACACCAAGCGCAGGGCTGCGTGGGAAGGCGGCTGGCTGGGGCTCAAGGCCCTGTGGGGCCCTTGCACACTGGCACCAGAGGAGGCTGAAGCTGGTCCTCTCCCCCAAGCAGGGGGAAGGCTCTCAGTGCCACTTACCGGCATGCCAGAGAAGACGACGTCACCTCGAGAGGGGCAGGAGCACTCCCCTGGCTCGCCCTGAAAAGACAAGAGCCTTTGTGAGACCTGGACAAAGATGAAGGGCCCTCTGGAAACAGACGTCAGAGAGGCACGGGCGCTCTAGAGATGGAGAGGCCGGGGTTTCAATCCAGGATCTGCCTCTTACGATTGTGCCCTTAGGCTGCCCGTCCAACCTCTCTGCACCTCAGCCTCCGCGCCTGTAAAATGGGGACAGCAATTCCAAGTGCATAGAGTTTCAGGAGGACAAAAAGGATTTGTGTACACAGGGGTCCTGTCGCATGGTGATTATTTAGCAAACGATGGTCCTGCTATTACGATAGCCAGTGATAACCTTGTCTGTGCCGTGCAGGTAATCTTGCCTTCAGTACACCTGCAGCCCCACTCCTCTGGGCCCACCCTGGCTTCCATGCCCTTCTCTCAAGGGCCCCTCACCCCTCTGCCCTCTCACCACTAGTCCTTCCCAGCTGAGTTCCTGCCCCATCCTCTGACTCAGCCCCCATTTGAAAATGCAGCTGCCCTCTAAGGGGGCCTTGGAGTCTTCCAGTCTCCTGTGATCCTGGCTGAGTCCCAGGCCAGCAACCAGGTGAAGTTGGGAATATGCAGAGCCCCTGAAACCAGGGAGCCGGGAGGTAGCAAAGAGACCGGGATGCCTCCTCCACTCCCGTCCTCCAGCCCAAGGCAGCTTCTACGTGCATAGGCTCCCCTGGTAGGAGGTGGGAAGGCTGGAAGGGCTGCCGATTCCCCCAGATTTATGGGTCACAGGTCCTTGAGACTCACCTTCTCTCCTCTTGATCCCTTTTCACCCTGCAGGGAAGAAACACAGGAAGGTGAATGCATAGGGGTGCCGAGGCTGGGCCAGCCATGGCTTCCTGCTGCCCTGAGATACTGTACTCACCGGCGTCCCTCTGGCTCCGGTCTGTCCTTGCTGCCCATCACGGCCCTAAAGGGAGAGAGTCCAGAGTCAGGGAGTGAGACTGGGCAGCGGCCAGCCATCGGGCCTGCTGCAGAAAAGGGCTGTAGGACAAACAGAAGCAACCCCAGGCTCCTCTGGAGCCCAAGGCCCATGTTCCAGCGGAGGAGACTAAGGCATGGGGAGGAAGAAGACTGGCATTTCCCGAGCACGTCTGGGTACCAACCACAGGCTCCAGTACCTGTCAGAGAAGACTGAATGGAAACCCCCTCCCAGCCCGGGAGGACAGTATTGTTCTGGTTTTCAGGTGAGGAAACTGAGCCTTGAAGAAAATTCATCATAGACCCAAGGGCACTGCTGCAGCCAGGCGTGTGTGGCCTGAAGTCTCTGCTCTCTCCTCCCTCCCTCTAGTGCTTGATAACCTTCCTCCCTATCATAAAGGTTAGCTCTGTTGACTTAACCGGGAGAAGGGGGTTTTCAGCCCCTATTTTACCCACAAGAAATTGGAGACTTTGAGAAGCTGTCACTTGCCTAAGGTCACAACCCTAGTGAGTGTGAGGCTGAGACTGGGAAGCCTGCTGGATGGAATTCAGCATGAGGAGAGGTCTGGAACGTTCTCCTGTAAAGGAAAGCAGCTTGGGCAACAGCATGGAGTCCGCTCAGGCCAGGAGAGGCCAGTCTGGCCACACAGAGCGCGTCCCCATAGCTGCTTTCCTGGGGGCTCCTGCATCTTCACACCCGGGACTTGAAGCTCCCTGAGGACCTGGCCCATGTCTCTCTTTTTGCCCTGGGACTCCCTGGGACAGGCAGGGACCCTGGCTGTCCAGCTCTGTAGGGCAATACAGACTGGCTGTGTGGGCTTGGGCGAGTCCCTGCCCACTTTGGACGTTGGAGCATTTTCCTATCATTTAATTCCCCACCTGGAATTAGAATTTCTCTAGGGATCCGCAAAGATAGAAGAGGATACAGTTCGCTGGGCTATTTTTAACACTACCAAAGCCCCAAGACAAATCATACATTTGCCCACCGCCTGGCACGGAACAGACTGGCTGAAAGGTGGCCTGCTTTTGATTTAGGCTGCAATTAGATTATCTTGTAAAATTCTAGCGGGTTCATGTGGAGTAGAAGCTGACAACT
This sequence comes from Aotus nancymaae, assembly GCF_030222135.1. Taxonomy (NCBI): domain Eukaryota; kingdom Metazoa; phylum Chordata; class Mammalia; order Primates; family Aotidae; genus Aotus; species Aotus nancymaae. The sequence goes on from NW_026988467.1 coordinate 28,197,219, forward strand.
ATACAGGTCCTTGATGACTAAAAATGAGAAAATGCACTTACGATTACTTACTCTGTGCAATTTGTTCAACAGACACGCCTTTTAAAACAGGGGAACCACTGGGGGAATAGTACAAAGGGAAGGTCTTTCCAATTACGTTGGAAGTAGTTGCTGGTCTGGATCTGTGCTGTCTGATACAGTAGTCAATAGCCACATGGGGCTATTTAAATTTAAATTATTTAAAATTAAATGACACTTAAAATTGAGTTCCTCAGTCACACTAGCCACGTTTCAGGTGCACTCAGCAGCCACCTGTGGCTCTCCTTTGGGGCCGGGCTGCCCAGGCCATCCTGCCACATCGGTCACTGTCCCCTGTAGGCTGGGGCAGCAGTGCAGCCATCACCCTGGTCAGAGATGGGTACAGAACACAGCATTTCCATCCTCATAGACAGTTCTCCTGGGCAGAACTGGTCAGATGTCCCTCATGACTCCAAGGTTTGAATGGGGATGGGCTTTGAGTCAGACAGACCTAGCTCAAGTCCCTGGCTCTGCCTCGTCACCCTCTGGCCTTCAACTTCCTGATCTATGAAGGGAGTTCCCTTACAGGGCTGATGTGATGAAGATTACATGAATTTCTGTGTTTAGAGCTTAGCACGGGGCCCCAGCACGATCCCTGTTCAAAAAATGGTGGTGATCGTTATTGTGTTGTTCAAGCACTCCCCTAAAACAGTGAGGGTTCCTTGTCTGAAGCTGGGCTGGACTGAGGCCTCTCTCCTCCCGTCCCCTGTGCTGCTGGGATGGGCAGGGTCAGCCCCGAGCCCTCTTCGCAGCAGCGACATCATTGGTTTCAGCAACACCACCAGCATGGAGCACAGAGAAGACTCACCGGAGGCCCAGAGACACTGGCCCCAGGAGGTCCCATGGGTCCGGTGGCTCCTTTCATCCCTGGAGATCCCTGTGTAAGAGAGGGTACAAAGGTTGCAGGGGCAGGATTGGAAGTCAGCTACAACCCAGCAGCTGAGACACATCCCAACAGGTATTGGGTGGCCCTCTGATAGGCATCACTCGGTCCCCATGTCCCCTGTGCCTGCTCCTGGGGCACTCTGGAACACTGCAGGCCCAATGCCCATGAGGCAGAGGCTCACCTGGGCACCCTTCTCTCCAGTGGAGCCAGGTGGTCCCCGAGGTCCTGGAAGTCCCTGCAGATGGAAGCACATTTAGTTAACCTGTATCCTAGAGTGGCCCCCTCCCCCTGCCATCCTCCTCCAGGACTCAGACAGACGTACCTGAATGCCAGGCAAACCCGGGGCTCCAGGCTCCCCCTGCAAGTCAGAAAGGGCAGACTGGGGCACAGCAGCCACAGCCAACCAGCCCCACTGGCCCTACCACACCGGCAGACCTGGTCTGGGTGGGGCAGCTGCCAGTCCAAATTCAGAAGAGCTCCCCAAGAAGACCCTGAAGGTCAGAGAGGCTGGGGTCAAAGGCAAGTCCCTGGCAGAAGCGACAGCAGGCCAGGGCTGCAGCCTGACCCCTGGTCCCAGAACTAGGCCCTGTGCATCTGGGGGCAAGCAGAGCCTTGCAGTTTGAGAGCAGATGGAGTAGGTAGCTGGCTAATAGAAATGTTGAGGGGCAGGCAAAGGCAGGCTAGAGACTCACCTGGGGTCCCTGGACTCCCCTTCCTGGAGGCCCTGGCTCTCCCTGAAGAGGCAAAAGGACAGTCCCTGGCTCGAGATTCCCCAGTCATCCCTCACCCTTCTCCTCCAGCTTCTCCCTGCCCTGCATGCTGTCTCCACTTCCCACTCCAGGCCCACTGCCCTCATGGACCTCCCCAGCGCTCCCTTGCCCATGTCCCCAAGACTCACACATACCTGCACGCCTTTCAGTCCTGGGGGCCCTTGAACTCCTGGTAGACCGGGTTGGCCCTAAGAAGCACAGGTGGCCCATGGAGTCCCCGCATGGGAAAAGGGGGCAGGAGGGAGAGGAGGCAAAGCCCAGGCAGGGAAGGGCCAGAGGGCAGGCAACTCACCGGTTTACCGGGTCGGCCCACGCCTTCGGGGCCCTGCTCTCCTTTGGGGCCGGGCTGCCCAGGCCGTCCTGCCATGTCGGTCACTGTCCCCTGCAGGCTGGGGCAGGCAGTGCAGCCATCACCCTGGTCAGAGATGGGTACAGCCAGGAGCGCATGAGCCCAGGCTGGCACCCAGGCCAGGACGCCCCGCATGCCTCTGAACACTCTGCCCCTTTGCTACCCTCACCTCAGCCTGGGAAATCGAAACAGGCCCCTGACACTCCTGGTTGAGGAGAAGCCCCGAGGAGCCGCCACCCAGTGATTCCAACAGCCATGAAGGCCCCAGCGGCCCCTGCAGTCCTTCCCTCACTGAAGCGCCACCTGGTTTGTTTTTTTTTTTGAGACGGAATCTCACTCTGTTGCCCAGGCTGGAGTGCAGTGGCATGATCTCGGCTCACTGCAACCTCCGCCTCACAGGTTCAAGTGATTCTCCTGCCTCAGCCTCCCAAGTAGCTGGGACTACAGGCGTGTGCCACCATGCCTGGCTAATTTTTTTGTATTTTTAGTAGAGACGGAGTTTCACCATATTGGCCAAGCTGGTCTTGAAGTCTTGACCTCGTGATCGCCTGCCTTGGCCTCCCAAAGTGCTGGGATTACAGGCGTGAGCCATACCTCCTGATTTTTTTATGCAACAAACCCTTCCCCAACCCCAGCCACCCCGCCTGACTGACCTTTTCTCCTTTTGGCCCCGTGGGGCCCCGAACTCCAGGCTCTCCTGACAGTCCTGGCCGCCCAGTGGTGCCCGGCATTCCAGGGTCTCCGGGATTCCCAGCATCACCCTGTAAGGAGTGGGGTTCAAGGAAGGCAAGGACAGCCCAGCTGGGGGCAGGTCACCCCCTGGGACCTGCAGGCACTCACAGGGGGTTGGGGGCAAGGGAGGGAGAAAAAGGAGGCAAGGAGGGCATCTGAGAGGAAGCTGGGCCCACCCGCATGCCCACAGAGGCCCTCTCACCTTTTGCCCCTTCAGTCCACGCTCTCCAGCCTTGCCCTGAGGAGAAAGCATTTCCAGCACCCACTTACTCAGACCGGCCACCCAGAAGTGCCCAGCACCATGTGAGGCCGGAGGATACAACAGTAAACAAACAAACAAAATCTCTGCTTTCATGCTATTCGTGCTAGTGAAGCAATCTTGCCCAGGTTCAGAGGAGAGATTTGTGCCAGACTCCTTGCCTGGGTGACCTGGGCAAACTAGCTCATCTATTTCCATGCCTCAGTTTCTTCAGCTGTCAAATGGGGATGATAAAAATAGTATAGGTTTCTGCCCTGCAGGGATCCTGTGAGGTTAGACAAGCTAATGTGTTGTGTGCAGCAGGGCCTGGCACTTAGTGTCCACTGTGGCAGTGCTGCCCGTTACTATGAAAGCAGTAGCAATGATAATCACCACATGGTAACTACCACTTCCCGAATGCCCATGGTGTGCCACTAAGCACTTCACACACGTCGTAACCAAGCTGTACCACACTCTGTGCAGGAAACAGAGGTAGAGAGAAGGTGACTTGCTCAAGTCAAAGACTTAGAGGCAAAGCTAAGATTGGAACCCAGGTCTCTCTGGTCCTAGGATGGCGCTCTTTCTGCCCACTCTGTCCCAGGATAAAGGGCACAGATCTGTGAGGGCAGCTCCTTCTGGAGACAGAGACTCTGACCCTGCCACATCCTCCCCGCTACCCCCAACTGCCCAGGGAGTCAAGAGACCGAGGCAGGACCCCTCCCCTCTCCGGAGCCCGGCCTGCATCCCCACTCCAGAGGCTCCTGCCTATATCCCGCCTCACCTGTTTTCCTGGCAGGCCAAAGCCTGGAGGCCCAGGTTCCCCCTTGTCTCCGGACGTGCCAGGCAAGGCCACCACACGGACCTCCCCATCCTGAAGGTTGGACAGTGCTGGGCACGGCTCACAGGGCTCCCCCTGCCAAGCAAGGACATTGAGTTAGGGGGTTCCCCTGGCTCTAGTGCCAGGCTTGGAATCTGGGGCTGGGGAATGTCACCAGGTCTGACACAGTACCTCTGCTGGGCAAGGGGGTATCTCAGGAGAGATAGAGAGAGAACAGGAAAGAAACAAAGGTAAAGCCGAGTCATCAGGGGTCTTGGCGCCTTGCTAAGGAGTCAGAGTCTGGCTGACAGGCAGCAAGGAGCCCGGAGGGTTTGAAGTAGAGCGAGACGAGTGTCTGTCCAGGAAGTTCACCTGGGCTGCAGCATGGAGAATGTCCCCAGACTCACCTTCGCTCCTTTGATGCCTGCTGGTCCCACTGGTCCTGGTGGCCCCTGCATGTTAAGATGCCACAGGTGATGCCCAGCGTCTGCCAGGGCCATGCCTATCAGCTCTCCAGCGGTGGGCAGCCCTCCCACCTTGTCCTCCCCCAAAATATACTTACTGGACTGCCAGCTGGCCCTGCCTCCCCGAAGTTACCCTGAGAGAAAGCACAGATACCATGATTAAAGAGGGGATGGGGTCTAGGTGCTAGAGCAAGCCCAAACCCAAAACCACAAAAGCAGCCCCTTGGGATGTCTAGACTATCCTCTCATTTCCAGGGCTTCCAGAGGAAGAGGGCTTTCTCAAGGTCCCCAAGGGAGTCTGTGACCAGCCAGGGGCTAGAAGCCCTATTTCTGCCCCCAGTGTCACTTCATGGAATCCAGCCCCACCCTCAGCCCTGGCTCAGCACACAAAAACCGTGAGTGCGTTTTTCCAACAGCTATTCATTGGACACCTTTACACCCAGAGCACTGGGCTGAGGCACTAGACAGCAGCGAGCAGCCGAACAGCAATGCCTGTCGAGCTTGCACACGCAGAACTTTTAAAATCATCGTTTTGAAAGTGGTGCGTACTATGAAGGAAATAAACAAGGTGATGAGACAGAGTAAGTGGAGGTGCTCAGAGAGGTGTTAACCCTGATTATTACCGGATGAATGAGAATAAGGTCATCCAATGAAAGAATAGGGAGAGTAGAGAGGAAAAACATCCTAGACATTTCTGGTGGGGACCGCAAGTATAAAATCTGACCGGTGGGAGTGGTCCAGACATAGTCCCTAACGGGAAGAAGGTTTGCGTGGCGGAAGCACAGTAAACCAGAAGAGAAGATGGGGAGGAAGGGGATGAATTTGGGGAGGATGAGGGCTGGGGCATCCGGAGTCCTGCGAGGCACAGTGGAGCTATGGTAGAAAGTAAGTCACAGAAGGTCTCTAAGCAGGGAATTACTGATTCTTCTACAAAGCCACATTAAACTACCGGGTGAAGGCCAGGCACGGTGGTGGCTCACGCCTGTAATCCCAGCACTTTGGGAGGCCAAGGAGGGTAGATCACTTGAGGTCAGGAGTTTGAGACCAGACTGGCTAACATGGCAAAACCCCATCTCTACTAAAAATACCAAAATTAGCTAATTGTGGTTGTGGGCACCTGTAATCCCAGCTAATCAGGAGGCTGAAGCAGAAGAATCGCTTGAATCTGGGAGGCAGAGGTTGCAATGAGCAGAGGTCACGCCACTGCACTCCAGCCTGGACAATGGAGTGAGGCTCAGCCTCAAAAACAAAAACAAAAAGCTACCAGGTGAAAACCGGACCACTGCAGGTCTGCAGTGGCCACGGGTAGGCCAGAGGAGATTCCACCATGCAGGAGACAGGGCATGGGGACGCAGACTACCATGGCAGTGGCGGACATGGAGGGAAGCGGGGGGGGGGGTGATGGAGCCATTGTGGGCAGAGCTGTCAGGGCTCCCAGGGGGCTGGAGAGAGGGGACAGTGTGAGGCATGGAGGACCTGAGGACGACCGTAAGGCTGGGCTTTGAGGGGCCGGCTGTGAGTTGGAGAAGCTGGGAAGAGTCTCCAGAGCAGGGAGGAGGTGCAAAGGTCCCATGTGCGACGTGACCTGCAGGCTTCGCCTGTTAGGGTTGAGTCTGCACACATCCTTCTGTGTTTCTTACACTTGTGTGCTCGCACATCCACAGAGCCCCTCATCTGGGTAACACTACGTTAGAAGTTCAAGTCGGCCATGTGTCTCCAGTGCAATCATAAACAGACACGTTCACACAGGCACTGAAATTGAGTGACCCAGCGGAGTCGTGAAGATTACAGTCTCTGGAGCCAGGCTTCCTGAGCTCAACCCCAGCTCTGCATCCAATCACCTGGGTGACTGTGGGCAAGTTACTTGGCCTTTCTGTGCCTCTGTTTCCTCATCTGTGAAATGGGAATAATGGAGCACCTACCCCATAAAGTCTGGGAGGGCAAAACAAGTAAATACACTTACAAGATTTGGAATAGTTCCCGGCACATAATAAGCAATTAAGAAGTGTTACATATTATAAACATTGTAAGGTAATCTTGAATGTGCTTAATAGTTTTAAATTATCATCACACCTACACTAAGGAATTCTCTTACAGAACATGAGGACCCTCAGAAATAAATTCTTTGATTCCAGTCTGCAAAACACTAGTAAATTAATTTCACTGTGAATTTACCACCTGAATCGCTTGTTTATATTACCCTTATTCCCCGCCCATGCCGTTCCTACCCTGCCTCCCTACCAAGATGCCCCAGTGTCCTTGACATCTAACTCAGGTCTCACCTTCTCTCCTTTCAGCCCTGGCGCCCCGGCTGTCCCCTGAAAAACAACCAAGACAGAGTCACAGCATCTCCCCATTCCCAACCCTCCAAGGCTCCCTGGGTCCCAGTGTCCAACCAGAAAGAGAAAGGCAAGATAGGAACTATGCCCTTCAGGTAGCTGGACAGTTTCTTCAGTTAGACAGCTGAAGTTAGAGGTGCCAAGAGGAAGTTCCGGGGCAAGGAGCCTGGGACAGCACAGGGACGGAGGGAGGGACCAGGTGACAAGCCTGAGACACCTGCCTCATCCCCTCCTTCCTGATCCCTGCCCTGAGACCTAGGATCTGAAAATCCAGGGAGATCACCAGTATGGCAAGGATGGGCTGAACTGGTCTGGGCTGGGAGAAAGTAGTCACTCACCGGAAGGCCAGGCAAACTGAAGACAGGGGAGCCCACCTCTCCACCGGCCCCAGTGGAGGAGGCAAGGTGCTGGGCCCCTACAACTGAGCTGCAGGACAAGCAGGGCTCCCCCTGGGGAAAGAAGAGGAAGGATCAGAAATGCTCCCAGATAGGCAGAGGAGGGCGGCCAGGACAGAGGGGTCCCTCACCTTCTCTCCTTTGATGCCTTGGATGCCAGGGTCTCCCTGCAGGGAAAAAAGGTTTGTGGGCTGAGACAGGGCATGTTGGAGCACCCCAAACGCTCTGGCCATATGTGAGGACAGCAATGTCACACACGCAGACCATTCAAACACCTAGGGGTCCCGTGGGGTTCAAGGCCAGCACCCCAGAGGCAGGCTTCATCAACCCGTGTAAGAAGCAGGAGCGTGGCAGGGGGAATGAGGCCAGGTTAAGCTACCCCAATAGAAACTTCCTGCACGTACCCGATCACCTTTTTGTCCGCCAGCTCCCAGGTACTCCTGAAAGAGGGGGTCTGTGAGAGAGGGGGCTCACCCAACCCTGCCCACTCCTTTCCTTCACCCCCAAAATACACCCAATCCTAGGGCACAGCCTCACTCACGATAAGGGTGGGCTCCAGCCTAACTTGCCCAAAAGGCATCCTAGAGTCTCCTGGAGAACCCTGGGAGGTTGCCATGGAGACCTGAGGTGGCACTCTAGCCCAGCCCTGAGTTCTATGGTTCAGACCCCTCACCACCACAAAAGCCTAGACTCTGCCCATAATCTCTCTGTAGTCAGAAGTACCCAGTCCCTCTGCCCAATTCCTCTCTACGATCATGCCCCCAGGTTTCTTTGTGTGTTGGGGAGGTCCCTCAATGGTCACTCTGGGCACTCACTCTGGCTGGTGCGGGGTCACCAGGCTCCCCTTTGGGCCCCAGCTTTCCAGGGAGCCCGACAAAGTTCTGGAACCCTTCAGGCAGCGTTGGGCACACTTCACAGGGTTCACCCTAGCAGAAGGGAGAGGCTATGAGTGGACAGGGTGGGGCTGAGACCCCCGGGAAGGCAAGGAGCCTTTTGCACACACCAGCCCTAGACGTTGGGCTCGCCAGTTCCCCACCCCCAACATCAAAGTGGACAGCAGGAATGCCGCTGGGTCTTCCTGTTCAAGTGACTCATTCATTCACCACAAGATTCCAGGGCCACACAAAACTACATCCTCGCAGTAAGCCTTAAAGCACAACTGTGTCCTACTGACAGACAATGGAAACTTGAGCTATGAGAGAAGCTAATTGACTCGGCACATTCATAACCATGCATGTGGTGGAGGCAGGGTTTGAACCCAGCAAACCTCCAAGCCAGGAAGTGATTGCACAAGGACATCAGAGGAAGAAAGGGTAGGGGGTTCCCTGAGGAAGGTCCAGCACCCCTAGGACCAGGGCCCTTGATGCTCCCTGTCATTTGCAGAGACGGGGGTCCCATTCCCACCCTGATCTGGGCAGCCAGGCAGGGGACTCACCTTCTCTCCCTTCACACCTGGCTTCCCCTGTTAGAAAAGAGTCAGTGGGCATCAGTGCCAGGGCACAGGGCTGACGTGCCCACTGAGGGCCCAAGGACCTAGCCCTCCCTCTGGAGGCCTTGGAAGACCCGACCCTCCCCACCAGATTGGGGTGACTCACCGGTTTCCCACCAGGGCCTTCTTTTCCTGGCATCCCAGAGCTGCCCTGTGGTCAGAAGGAAGGTTAAGAGGGGATCCTCCTGGCCAGTGCGACCTCAGCGCATTCCCCCTCCCCACCCATGCCCCTCTTGACGGCAGAACAATCTCTGCCAAATCTCCTGGCACCATTGGCTCCATTTGGTCGGTTCCTGTTGCCTGCCCTCCATGTCTAACCCAAGCCATTCCGGGTTTCAAAGGAAGGGAGAAAACGAGGCCTCCGTGTGCCCCTTTACTGGTGCACAGGTTAGGAGGTGATCCACGCAACCCCAGGGGAACCATAGCAGTCACATAGAAATTTCCAGGGCTTTCTGCACATCCAGGCACAAGGCCCTCAAATGAGCCTGGGCCCTCCAGCAAAGTCTGCTTTGGTCTTTACAACACTTAGGCCTGCCCACCCCCATACCTGGAACGCAGGCCAAGGTTCCCACCTCAGTGAGCCCCAGGATGTGGACAGGGCACTCCCCACCAAGAGGCCTGGCCAAGCCAAGCCCAGCCTCCTCCTCTAAAGGCCCGGCCTCCCCGCTGGGACTTGCTTCCCCTGTGGGAGGCCACCCTGGCCCCTTCTCCTCTCTCCTCCTGCCAAGCATGGAACTCCCCGAGTGCCCACATGCCTACCTCTGCTTACCTTGTCTCCCTTAGGGCCTGGTGGGCCTCCTGGATCCCCCTGAGGGCAGAAACAGAGTCAGGTGGAAGTTTCCAGGGACCTCTCACTACAGCAAGATCTCCTACGGGCACCCTCTCCTCCAGCCAGGAACCCTGGGACAGAGCTTTATCTCACCCACTGGCCAGAATGGGAGAGGGGTCTCTGAGAAAAGGGCAGCAAGAGAAGCAAGGGGGTACTCACTGGGGTCCCAGGCAGTCCTATCCCAGGGGGTCCAGGGAGGCCGGGGAGCCCGGGCTCTCCTGCCAGCCCTTCAGGCCCAACAAAGCCAGGGTCCCCCTGGCACAAACATAAGGTGGGCATCAGAGAGCTGCCACCTCAGCCCTGCCACCCCATCTCCACCCCACAAACACCCACAACTCACCTTCTGCCCTTTGGGTCCAATGACACAGATCTCTCCAGGCCGGCCCTGTGGGGGTTGCGGGTAGGATGTAGGAACAGCCCTGAGGCTTGGCACTTCCCCATGGGGACAGGTACATGGCTGCCTGTCCCACCCTCCCCGCCCCTCCCCCAAGCCGGAGCCCACCCCAGTGCCCTGAGATCAGCACATGTCAGTCCTAGGGTGTTAGAGGTTCAGGTTCTGGGGCTGGGAGTGAGGAGCCCTGGGACAAGGTCCTTTTTCTGTCCCCTTCTTGCTGTGCCTCCTGGGGCACAGCCCCTCCCTGTCCTGTCTGAGCAAGGGGAGGGAGCTGGATTCTGAAGGTTAAATCCTAGCATCCTTAGACCCCATGCTGGGGGTGGTGGTGGGGAAGGATCCCAGGCACCTACATCCCGGCCTGGCTTTCCCGGCACACCCTTGATGCCTCCATCGCCCTTCTCGCCTTTCTGGCCCTGGGGAAGGAAGAAACAAAGTGACCAAGATGAGTGAAGGGACTGGGACAGCCAGGCAGCTCCACCTGGGGGAGGGACAACTGCCTTCTAGATCCCTGGTCTCTGTCTCCCCTGAGGGTGAATGGCTTCAATCACCACAGGAGAGCAGACAACAGGAAGAACTTCCAGACCAGCCAGGCCACTCACTGGGGGAGTCTGGCATTCCCCGCCAGGTCGGCTGGGCATTTGGACCAGACAGGATGACCGGGATGAGTGTGGGAGGGTCCTGCCAACCTCGAGCTCACTGGCACCGGCTCCTCCTTCCTCATGGCTGTAGAGCCCGCAGACCTCCCTGGGGAACCCACCCCTCCAAATCCCGGCTTGTTACCTTCTCGCCTGTTGAGCCTGGGAGTCCTGAGGGTCCCTGAGATGAGGAGGGGACACAAAGGAAGGGGTAGTGAGGCAAGGAGGGTGAGGAAGGGGAGGGTGAGGAAGGGAAGGGTGAGGAAGGAGGGTGAGGAAGGAGGGTGAGGAAGGAGGGTGAGGAAGGAGGGTGAGGAAGGGGAGGGTGAGGAAGGGGAGGGTGAGGAAGGAGGGTGAGGCAGGGAGGGTGAGGCAGGGAGGGTGAGGAAGGAGGGTGAGGAAGGAGGGTGAGGAAGGGTAGGGTGAGGAAGGAGGGTGAGGAAGGGGAGGGTGAGGAAGGGGAGGGTGAGGAAGGAGGGTGAGGCAGGAGGGTGAGGCAGGGAGGGTGAGGAAGGAGGGTGAGGAAGGGGAGGGTGAGGAAGGAGGGTGAGGAAGGAGGGTGAGGAAGGAGGGTGAGGCAGGGAGGGTGAGGAAGGAGGGTGAGGAAGGGGAGGGTGAGGAAGGGGAGGGTGAGGAAGGGGAGGGTGAGGAAGGAGGGTGAGGAAGGAGGGTGAGGAAGGAGGGTGAGGAAGGAGGGTGAGGAAGGGGAGGGTGAGGAAGGGGAGGGTGAGGAAGGGGAGGGTGAGGAAGGAGGGTGAGGAAGGAGGGTGAGGAAGGAGGGTGAGGAAGGAGGGTGAGGAAGGGGAGGGTGAGGAAGGAGGGTGAGGAAGGGAGGGTGAGGAAGGAGGGTGAGGAAGGAGGGTGAGGAAGGGGAGGGTGAGGAAGGGGAGGGTGAGGAAGGGGAGGGTGAGGAAGGAGGGTGAGGCAGGGAGGGTGAGGAAGGGGAGGGTGAGGAAGGGGAGGGTGAGGAAGGAGGGTGAGGAAGGGGAGGGTGAGGAAGGAGGGTGAGGAAGGGAGGGTGAGGAAGGAGGGTGAGGCAGGAGGGTGAGGAAGGGGAGGGTGAGGAAGGAGGGTGAGGAAGGAGGGTGAGGAAGGGGGGTGAGGAAGGAGGGTGAGGCAGGAGGGTGAGGAAGGGGAGGGTGAGGAAGGAGGGTGAGGAAGGAGGGTGAGGAAGGGGAGGGTGAGGAAGGGGAGGGTAAGGAAGGAGGGTGAGGAAGGAGGGTGAGGAAGGAGGGTGAGGAAGGGGAGGGTGAGGAAGGAGGGTGAGGAAGGAGGGTGAGGAAGGAGGGTGAGGAAGGGGAGGGTGAGGAAGGAGGGTGAGGAAGGAGGGTGAGGAAGGGGAGGGTGAGGAAGGAGGGTGAGGAAGGAGGGTGAGGAAGGAGGGTGAGGAAGGGGAGGGTGAGGAAGGAGGGTGAGGAAGGAGGGTGAGGAAGGAGGGTGAGGAAGGAGGGTGAGGAAGGAGGGTGAGGAAGGGGAGGGTGAGGAAGGAGGGTGAGGAAGGAGGGTGAGGAAGGGGAGGGTGAGGAAGGAGGGTGAGGAAGGAGGGTGAGGAAGGGGGGTGAGGAAGGAGGGTGAGGAAGGGGAGGGTGAGGAAGGAGGGTGAGGAAGGAGGGTGAGGAAGGGGAGGGTGAGGAAGGGGAGGGTGAGGAAGGAGGGTGAGGCAGGAGGGTGAGGAAGGGGAGGGTGAGGAAGGAGGGTGAGGAAGGAGGGTGAGGAAGGGGAGGGTGAGGAAGGGGAGGGTGAGGAAGGAGGGTGAGGAAGGAGGGTGAGGAAGGGGAGGGTGAGGAAGGAGGGTGAGGCAGGAGGGTGAGGAAGGGGAGGGTGAGGAAGGAGGGTGAGGAAGGAGGGTGAGGAAGGAGGGTGAGGAAGGGGGGTGAGGAAGGAGGGTGAGGCAGGAGGGTGAGGAAGGGGAGGGTGAGGAAGGAGGGTGAGGAAGGAGGGTGAGGAAGGGGAGGGTGAGGAAGGGGAGGGTGAGGAAGGAGGGTGAGGAAGGAGGGTGAGGAAGGAGGGTGAGGAAGGGGAGGGTGAGGAAGGGGAGGGTGAGGAAGGAGGGTGAGGAAGGAGGGTGAGGAAGGAGGGTGAGGAAGGGGAGGGTGAGGAAGGAGGGTGAGGAAGGAGGGTGAGGAAGGAGGGTGAGGCAGGGAGGGTGAGGAAGGAGGGTGAGGAAGGAGGATGAGGAAGGAGGGTGAGGAAGGAGGGTGAGGAAGGAAGGTGAGGAAGGGGGGTGAGGAAGGAGGGTGAGGCAGGGAGGGTGAGGAAGGAGGGTGAGGAAGGAGGATGAGGAAGGAGGGTGAGGAAGGAGGATGAGGAAGGAGGGTGAGGAAGGAGGGTGAGGAAGGAGGGTGAGGAATGGAGGGTGAGGAAGGAGGGTGAGGAAGGAGGGTGAGGAAGGAGGGTGAGGAAGGAGGGTGAGGCAGGAGGGTGAGGCAGGGAGGGTGAGGAAGGAGGGTGAGGAAGGAGGGTGAGGAAGGGAGGGTGAGGAAGGAGGGTGAGGAAGGAGGGTGAGGCAGGGAGGGTGAGGCTGGGCCCAGGACCCACCACCCCGGCTCTATCCCTGGTCCCACACTCACCAGAGCTCCTGACTCCCCCTTCTCTCCCTTCGGGCCTTCTGCACACTGAACAGGGGAGTGCAGTGTTGAGGGGGGCAGAGGGTCACTGGATGGGCTGCCAAGTGCACAGCACCTCCCCAAGGGGCTGGCCCCACGTCAGCCCTGAAGCAGGCATCGCCTCCAAGTCTTACCTGAAGCGGGGCATCCGGGGAGATTCGAACGCAGTCATTGCCCTGGGGTAGGGAACAAGGGATCAGGGGCAGGAACTCCCGGGGAAGTCCCCTAGACCTGCTGTGAGGAGGATAGGCCCAGGAACCCCGTAGTCCTACGTATCCCTAGAAAAGAGAGGCTTCCACACCCAAACCCCTAGAAAAAGACCCTGGCCCTCACCCCCAGCCCCTGATCTGGGCCAGGCTGCAGGCTTTCTGCTGGGGTGACGGGGTGATGGCTCACATCCCACCTCACCCCAGGGCACAGCTGGCAAGGGTCCTGCCACGAGCTGGGCTGAGACACTTACCTGTGCTCCCTTCTCTCCCTTGGAGCCTGGCGGACCAGGCAGGCCCCGCTCACCTTTCCCTCCCTGAGAGTGAAACCAGAATGGAAGCTAGGACCACAGGGTGCACATGGGAGCCTCAAGGAAGCTCTCCCCACCCCTGGCCCCCTCCACTCTCCCACCATACGTGGCTGTGCAAACGTGCACACATGAGCAGTGTCCACCGCTCTACCCCCACCGCACACAGGCATATGGATTCCACATCCGTCCATCCACAAGCCCTCCCACCCCAAGAGGCTATATTTGGCAAATCTACAGTCTCAAGCAGGGGATATTCCCTCCACCACACCCGTATCCAGCACATCAGCTCACACACACAGCACAGCTGGAGGATATGGACACACATGCAGGGTGGCAGAAACCCATGCTGGCTGAGCGTCAGGCTGCCTGACTTCAAATCTCGTACTTGCTAGCATGTCACTCAGAGCAGGTCATGTCACCTTTCTGAGCCTCAGTTTCTTCAGCCATAAAACGATATTGACGAGCACACACAAGCACAACCCACAGTTTCATAGGTTCCCTCCTTATGACTCACAAGCTCTGAGGCCTCGTTAGGCCCACAGGCCTATGGGTTGAACCCCAGCCTTCATGTGCCACACATGTGCAAGCATGTGTCCCAGAGATGCATGCAGCCACACCCACACATAATCATTCTGACACACCCAGTCAGACATATGTGGGCACAGCTGGTCCTCAGTTTCCCCTGAAGTAAAATGATAGCAGCCACCCTGTAGGTTGAGTAGTGAGAGGGCTCAGAAAGGTAACAAGTGTGCAGAGGTGTGGCCCAGGGCCTGGTGCACAGTAGGGCCTCAGAAAAGGGGCCGCTCTTAGCATCTCTGCACACACACAACCCCCTGCTTTCTCTACCATGTATACACCTAATCTCCCTACACACATACAGGCTCAGCTGCCCCTGATATAAACACAGCCACAGGGTCACATGCTGTGGGATGGCTGGGGGTGCCAAAGAGGACAAGAAAATCCTATTCTCCATTATGACTCACCTTGGGGCCAGAGGGAGCAAGTGTGACCTGAGGGGACAGAGGAGAGGGTATCATACTTCTGGGAGAGAGAGAAAACCAGGGGCCCAGAGAAGTCAAGCAATTTAGACGGGGTCACACAGCATGGTAACAGGACCAGCAGCCTGTATCCCAGCCTCTGTTCTGCCTCCCAGGCAAACCAGCCAGCCGACTCCATGTCCTCAGGCTGCAACATTTCCAGAGGGTCTAACCTGCCTCCTCTAACCTGCCTGGCTTTCGTTAGCTCCGCCTCCCAGTTGCTGGAATAACATGGCTGCTCGGTTTCCATGGTAACCCCTGCACATCTGGGAACCATCCGCCTTACCAGATTTGGTGGGGGACTTGATTGAAAGAGGGGCAGGGAGCAGAGAGGGTACTCCTGATATCCCCTAAAGTCAGGGGGCTTGGAGCTGAGGGTAGCTGGGGTTGTGACCTTGGTGGACCAATGTGGCAGGTCAACTCAGAAGGTCAGACCACAGAAGAATGGTGACTCATGCTGCCTATGGAAAAGGCACAGTTGGGTGCCAGCTGGGCTCACACTGAGCCCCTCTCCCTTGCCCTTCTGGACCCCCAGAGGAAGGCTGGACCAAGGCCAGCTGGAAAGGGATAGCAGGCCCTGAGCCAATACTGTAGGCCCTCACCGGGCTCAGCCAGCCCTTCCCCTTCTCTAAGCCTCCAGGAGAATGCAGGAAGCCTCCACCAGAGCAGGCTAAGACCTCGTGGGGACTGCAAAGCTGGGATCAGCAACCAAGGCCCTGGTCCTGCCGGCCCCCACCCCATGCCCATGCCCTGAACCCCAACACACTGTGGATGACAAGGCAGATCACAGGCTTTCTTCCACACAGCCCTGCATTGGTGGGGATGGGAGTGGGGGTCAAGCCTGGCTCTGGGAGATGGGCAGGGAGGGAGTGTGAAAGTGCACAAAGACCCCCTTGTCCTCACCCAGGAGGCTGCCAGCCAGCTCTAGGCAACATCCACTCCCAGCTCTTGCCCACTCTACCCTGCACACCCTCCATTCACTCACACTGCTGTTCCCGGCACCATGGACACAGGGCGGGCACTGAAACGGAAGAACAGGCCAAGAGGTCAATTCTGAGCCCCTGGGGTGGGCCTTCCCACCCCGCCACCGCTGGCCCCACAGAATAGCACGCGTGGCTTAAGTGGAATCTGAGAAGAGCCTGAAGACAGGAATCCTATAAAACAAGCCTCACCCCTCATTTCCCACCCACCCAGCCCCATAGCCATTTTTCAGATGGGAAACTGAAGCCCAGAGAGGAATAGCAATATGCCCCAGGTCACACAGCATGCTGGGGCAGAGTACAGCCCAGAATAAAAGGGCACCATGGCTGAAGGCTAGGCTCTCCCCATGATGCCTGAGGTCACTTGCTGCCAACTCAGCAGGAGTGCCCTCCAGGGTACCTACCCCCCAACCCAAGGAGAGGCAGTGGGTAGACAGGGCCCAGCATTGGGCCCCCAAGGAATGACGGGAGCTGTGTAGTCAGCCAGCACCCCCATGCTCAGGCTCTGTGCCCAAAGCCTGGTCCAAAGAGTTCATGCTGGCACCTCCCCTGCTGCCAGCCCACTGGGAGGCTTACCTCATCGGCTGCTGTCTCCTGATGGACCCGAGGAAAGGGTGGGGGGTGTGGGAATAGGCAGGGAGCTCAGGGGCCCTAGCACTGTTTTCAACACCTATAGCTCCAAACCAAAAGGAGTGGGCACTCTAGGGAGTGCCAGACACTGCATCTGTCTTAACCCATCCGTCCATCTTGATCAGAGCTGGCACCTACATTTCCTAAGCTCTGTCCAGGAGGTGGGAAAGGCAGGAGGAGAGTGGGAGCGGAGCACCTTATCCCTGGGGTTTACAGGGGCACAGAGGGCAGACTGAGGGCACGTGGCCCCCACCCCCGCCTCTACCTTTGCTCCCCTTTCTGCCTTCTGGCTGATTCTTCCTGTCAGCTGGGCATCCACCTGGGCAGACAGAGCAAAGAGAAACCCTTGAGGAGGGGGCAGTTCTGGGGCCCACACTGGAAAGGGGCACCCAGGCAGGGGGCATGGACCCCAGGTATCCCCTCAGCCTGGCATCTGGCACCTCCCAGGGCCCTGTGGCTGCCCCAACAGGTCCCCTTCCTTCCCCCCACCCAGCCATGTGATGTCAGAGCAAACAAGACCATGCATCAATGGGATCCTGTGTTCCCGCAGCCCAAGGCTGGGCAGGATGCCCGGGCAGGCAGGGAGAATACCCAGCCAGGAGGTGGGGCTAAGGGAGGAACCAGGCTTATGTGCCACCTCTAGAGAACCTGAGAGTGGGCAGGGCAGCTGGCCATGGTGCTGGGTTAGAACCAGTCTGTCACTGGCTGGTGCTGGGGCCCAGGAGAGTGAGCCATCCCTGGGGGAAGCAGTATGACCTGATCTCTGATCCCAGGTATCTCTGTCCTGGAGAAACTGCCTGTGAGGGACAAGCCTGGTCCTGCCCTCATCAGAAAAGTTTGGATGGCATCCGTGAGGGTCTAGGCAATGCCAGAGCTAGATGGTACCACTCTCAACATCCATAGGTAAGTGGGCACAGGACCACCCAATGGGCTGCCTCTACCTCCCTGAATCCTTTAGGGGTGGTGTACAAATAGAGGGGGCTTCCAGTGCCCTCCTGCCCTGGGCACAGGGCCAACTGACCCTGGCGGCAGACGTCAATCAGGTCAGGGGAGGGGTATCTCACTTGTGCCTGCCTGTGCTGGCATCAGCCTGCCCTGCCCACCTACCTGGCTGTTTTGAGGCTCCTCCAGGCAGAAGCAGCGGGTGTAGACCTTGCCTTCAGTCTGTGGATTGATCTCGATGAGCTCATTGCTCTGGGTGTCCCGGCGGGCCTTGGAGGTCTCTGGGGGGCACTGGAGGGGCAGGGCTAGGGTCAGTACAGAAGCTGACTCCTCCTAAAACCTCCAGGCATCACCTTCCAGACCCTCATCTCCGGCACAGTGTATCCCCGGGCAGTGCGAGGGCTGGGCCACTCACCCCTGCCGGTAAAATCTCACAGCAACCCTCCTCCAGCACGAGCTCCGGGTCGCAGTAGATGTGCGCCTGCTGAAGGTCAAACTGCAGGGGACACACACATCAATTTCACTTCATTTTATCAAATGGCTTTGTGTCCCGGCCCCCAAGGAGGCACAGAGATGTCTCTGCCTCAGGATCTGACCTCAGGGTGTTTCCAGTCTGGCCTGGGAGACATCAAAAATGGAGCTGTCGCCAAAGGCAGAACAAAACTGTGCGCACAGGAACGAGGGAGAGCAGGCCCAGAGGAACAAAAGAGGAGGAGGCTCCACTCATGCTGGGCTTTGAAGGGCTGGTAGCTACACAGCAGAAGAGCAGGCAAGGAAAGGCATTCCAGGTGGAGGTAACAGTGTAGCCGAAGGCATAGCAGTGTGAAAATACTAGGTGAGCTGGGTGACTAGGGTGGAATTGATCAGAGCAGCGCTGCACGGAGAGATGTAAAGGAAGACGATGCTGCAGACACTTACAGGGACCAGATCATGAAGGGCCTTGAATGCCAGGTAAATATGTTTAGGCTGCGTTTGGAGGGCAATGGAAAAGCAGGGGAAGATTCTGAGCAGAAGGACTTGTTCTGATGCAGATTCCAGGAAGCTCATTCAGGTTCCCAGAAGAGAGGAGCAGAGGTCAGGGCCTGACCTAGCACTCACCGAGACAGGCTTGCCCTGCTCAGCATCCAAGCCGAGAAATACGTGGCCCACGGGCCGCAGGGGTCTCCGGGGCCCCAGAGGCTGGGAGGACGCTGAGCTGCAGTCCACATGCACAGAGGCCACACGTCCAGCCACACTCAGCATCAGCTTGTGCCAACGCAGGTCAAAGACCTGTGGCACTGGGAAGACGCAGGACACGAAGTCGCCATCCTGGCCCTGGGCCCTGAGCTCCAGGCTCCGCTCTTGGCTATTGACTTCCAGGGAAATCTGAATGGAATGGAGAAAGGGGCAGGACAAAGACACAGAGCTCCAGAGTCCCAGCACGGGCACATTCAGGGACCCCAAGCTCATTTCACAGGAGAGGAAACTGAGACCCAGAAAGGGAAGAAAGCTGGCTGGGGTCAAGGAGCTATACATCCTGAAAAAATGAGGCAGGTACCGGTGGGCTGGGGGCAACCTTGAAGGTAGGCACAGGATGGAGCAGGAAGACCCCAGAAATCACAAGCCAGGAAGAAAGTTGGGCTGGACTGGTACTACCCAGCACCCTGAGAAGCAGTAAGGGCACAGGGGAGGTTCACCTGTGGGTACCCATCTGCATCGGTCACTTGAAACAGATACCACGTCTTCTGGTAGGTGTGTTTCTTCAGCAGTAGTGTCAGCACCAGGGCAAACTCCTCCGGGAGGCCCCGAGGGAATATTCGTCTGGAGATGGAGCAGGGAGGGTGCCCTGAGGCTCCGGTGAGGTCCCAACTGCTGCCCACCCTGGGCCCTCAGGATTGCTGAGCCTACCCAAGACGTGCACAGGCACTCACCTTGCATCGCATATACATTCATTCACTCTCCACACCTTTACTGAGTGCCTTCCACCTGCTAGGTGTGGATCTGGCTGCTGGGAATACAGTGGTAAAGGCGGGGTGTGGTGGCTCATGCCTGAAATCCCAGCACTTTGGGAGGCCAAGGCAGGAGGATCACCTGAGGCCAGGAGTTGGAGACCAGCCTGGGCAACATGGTGAAACTCCATCTCTAATAAAAATATAAAAATTAGCCAGGTGTAGTGGTGGGCACCTGTAATCCCAGCTACTTGGGAGGCTGCGGTAGGAGAATCACTTGAACCCAGGAGGTAGAGGTTGCAGTGAGCTGAGATCGTGCCACTGCGCTCCAGCCTGGGCGACAGAGCAAGACTTGGTCTCAAAAAACACACACACAATCAGTTCTCAGCCTTTTGGCTAAGATCAAGTGTAAAACACACACACATACACACACATATAGTGGTGAAAATGTGCCTGCCCTCATGGAGCCTTCAAGTCTGATGGGGGCAGGGAGGCCATGAGCAAAGAATCCCCAGAATGGCTATTTCACTCTCGCATTGCAATTTGAATAAGTGCTTCCAGCGAATCCAGGATACCCTGGGTGAATAACTGGGCCTAGGCTGGAAGGAGAGATGCTGAAAAAAAGCTGGAAAGAGTTCAGCATGACTAGAGCAGCAAGAGAGAAAAAAGAGCATTTTGAGAGCTGAGGTTGAAGAGGCAAGCAGGGGTCAGACCACCCAGGGGCTTGTGGGAGTTTGGACTTCACACACATGGGTGCACATGCTCACATGTATGCACACACACACACACACACGACTCTTGCCAGGTTCCCACCCACATCCTGTGTTCTCACAGTGCCCATAAGATGCAGATCTGTTCCCACCCACTGCTGGCCAGAGACAGGGGAGAGGGACAGAAGGTAGGTCTGCCAGGTGCCCCTCTCAGCCCACCCTGCAAGCCTGGGGTGGAGGCCAGGTTGACTCTTGGCAGGGGGTGGGATGAGATGACCCACAGAGAGGCCCCTGGGCTTAGGCCCCACATCCAGAGTTGCCAGGGAGCACGGCTGAGGTCAGTGTTGATTCTCAGTGGTCACGTGGATGGCTTTACCGGGTGGGCTGGGTCACGGGGGCCGCCCCCAGGCGCAGGATGAGAGGCCCCTTGGGGTTGCGGATCTTCTTGATGGCAGACGTCTTCATGAGGCTGAGTCGGCGGATGAGGTTGAAGCCTTTGGGGGAGACACCAGGTGAAGAGCTCAGCTGAGCAGGTGGAGAGGGGTACAGATCACTCCCAGAGGAAGGTCGCAGGGTCGGCAGGATGCGATGGATGGGCGCTCACCAGTCACGTTGGCTGGCAGGCTGCTACTGTGTTCCAACTTGAGTCCTTCCTGCTGTGAAGGTGGGCACTGTGCACCTGGAAGAGAAGGGGCAGGGGGCATCAGGTGCGCTCAGGTCACAGTTGCTGCATGGTTGGACGCTTGGGGAACCTGGGAGGGAGCAGGTTTATAGTCCTCACTCGACATCAGCTAGATCCTGCCTTCACCACCTGCCTTCTGACCCTGGCTTTCCAGGGAGCCAGAAGGCCGCCCAGCATACAGTTGAGAAGACTGAGGTCTGGGCCAAGGCCACTAAGTGAGCCAACAACAGAGAAAGCCCAGAACTCCAGGAACCCAAATCTCCCAACACTCCAGGTCAAGAGCTAGGTTGGAACGGGAGAGAATACAAGAAACTCTAAGCGGTCCTCGAGTTCGGATGGCGTGGGGAGCTGTGTATCTACACGTGTGCCCTCTCATGACGTACACCCAGGTGGGGGGCAGAGGAGCTCTTCGGAGGTGAGGAAATGCCACAATCATGCACACTTTGTGTTATGTTTAATTATATGTGCATGTCTGTACATGTGGGAGTTGTAGCTCTCCTGCCACCAGGATGACATGCACAGCTGGCACACGTGCTCCCAGCAATGGGAACTTCCTATGTCCAAAGTAGACAAGCAGGCCAGACACAAGTTTGAGCCAAAAGAATGAATATTTACCTGAATAACCACCTTGTGAAACAGTGAGAAGAGACTGAGGGTCTGAGGGGACCACAAGCTCAAGAGTACCACCAGGGCCTCGGAGCTCCAGGCAGGGCATATTAAGGGGTAAGGGCTCCCAGAGAAGGAGATAGCTTAATTCAGGTTTCCAAAGCCCTGAAAGAACAGGTGGGCAGCCATGGACTGCCCTCTTCCTGGGGCTGACTGAGCAGAAGTGTTGGGGGAGGTGCTGCAACACGAATGACAGAGGCCAGAATCAAAAAGGCCTTCTCATCCACGCAGAGGGATAGGTGGGGGAAGACAGTGAAGCTGGTCTTGCACTCCCTGGCTAGACTGGCTGGAAGAAGGAATCCTGGGTCCCTGGGTCCCAGTCCCAGTGACCCCACTGGACTCTCCCTCCCCCAGGTCTGGTCAGAAAGACCATCACTGTCTTCAGCATCACAGCAGCAGTGGGTGACTCACCCCTTGGCATTGGGCCCAGATTCTTTACAGATGTTGAAATTCTCTGCCCCATCCCCCGAGGGGACCCGGTGAGGGAGAGGAGAGCGAAGCTCACGCACACACAAGCAGAAACACATACGTGCACATACAAGGGGCAGGCGGTCACACTCACCCTGGGTGCACAATCCCTCTCACTTCAGCTCCTTGGTTTTTCTGCCTTTCCTAGCTGGATTTGGGTTCTAGGAGTTCTGTTCCTGCTTGGCTAGGCGGCTGAGCTACTGAGCCCAGAGGGCACCCAGCAAGGCCAGGCAAGTTGCCCGGTCAACTTCCCCTGGCTTTGGGCCCTGGAAAGCTGCACCCTCTGTCTCATCCAGAGTCTGGGCCTTGGGGCGGGCCTTTTATTGGGGATTCAGGGCCAGCCGTGGAGGAGGAGAAGCACGTGAGCTAGAGGGATAGAGTCTCCACCATGAAAAGGATCCGCGGGACTTGGGGTTCTCTGGGGAGGCGGCGTCCTTCTGCAGGATGAGCTCGCTACCTGTTCCTCCCCACCCCACTGGCCCAACCAGCAATGAGTCCACAGGCTTGGTTTATGTATTGGGGTGGGGGGTGTTGTCTTACACACAGAGACACAGGAATACCTACAAATGCATAGAGCCAGTCTGAGAGACAAACACAGATGCTCAGAGACATAAACGTACAAAGACACATGTGCACACGCTCTCCAGCTGACCGCACACAAGCTCGAGGGTGCCCACGCGCCAGACCACCCTGAGCCCAGCCCCTAGACTCTGCTGTAACTGCCCATATGACCACACATACATGGTCACATATGTGCAAGGACCCCAGCACCCCAGGAACCCAGTTGCAGGCCTGTGATACTCTGGGTCTCCTGTGTCATCTCACCTGTATTTGCCCCATGGTTGAAGGTAGCCCAGAGGCCGAGCAGCCACAGGCCAGGAGCCCAGGATACCCACATCCTGGTCCAAAGAGGTCAGCTACAGCCACAGCACCTGAAAACCACAGAGACCGGGAAGGTGGATTTCTGAGTTCACACAGCACAACTCCACATGTGGGTAAGTAGTAGCCAGCCTGTGGGGCACTGGTATTGGGGTGGCAGGAGGTCTGGCCAGGCATCAGTCTCTCCCAGGGGCCCAACCACAGGCCTTGGGCTAGGATTTGGGCAGAGGTGATATTCAAAATATTTAACCACCGGTATGGCACGGATACCAACCAGCCAGAGCAGAAAACTGCCCACTGCACTGAAATCGTGTCCAGGCAGCATCTGGCCTCACCAGTGGATACTTGCTGGATTGAGGAGAGGTCTGGAAGGTCTTAAAAGGCCAGAGAAGTTGGAATAGTGATGGGGGCTTAAAACAGAGGCTATTCATCCAGACACATGGAAGACTTTCAACAGCCTAACAACTTGTGCACTGTCCTGGTGTCTATACCGGCCTGTTACCTAAATAGCTGCACCCAGCTCAGCCCAACAAGGTCAGGGGCTGGTGACTGGGCTGAGACTGTGGGCCACAGGCTTCCACAGGCAGTGTGGGGGCCACAGAAGCTTTCCCCATGTGTACAGTGGACAGGAGAGAAGGTCTCTAGGGTTCAGGCTCTCATGGCCAGCCCCCCACTGATGGATGCTCGTCTTTTAGTTTTATTAAACCCTGATGGATGGGCCCAGATAAATCAATGCAGGCTCAGCAAGCGGCCAGCAGAGCCATACATCATCTGGCCTCTCCCAGGACGGGCAGCTCACGTGCACAAACATAGAGCCAGGCAGCACACGCAGATGCACAGGTACATGTACGTCAGGACACATGTGGCACCAGTGTGCACACACACCTATCTGCACACAGACATGCTCACAGAAACATATGCTCGCTGATAGACCCAGACACAGCAGCTTGCATATACCCACGTGCACACAGCCAGCCTAGGACCACCCCTCCTGTAGGTCTTCCTGTTGGGAAGTTCTAATGCAAGTCTGACCTCATTCCTTCCAACTCTGATGGAATCCAATTTTCCTTCTATCAATCATGGATAGGAAATGAAAACAGAAAGGACCCCTTATTCCAATCTATTTGGAGCTAGGACTCCAGCCCCCTTCTCCCTGGGACAGAACTGTGCCCCCAGCCTATTCCTCCCCCGTCCCAGCGGTATACATATCCCACCTCTCAAACCCTACCCTGGCCTTCCCCTCCTGCCAGCCAATAGAAGGGCTTCCAGCTGTGGGCCGCATGTGGGTGCATGTGGAGGCGTGAGGATGGGTGTGATCCTGTCCCCACTCCTCGGGCTCCAGCCAGAGTGGAGGGTTACAGGGACAGAGCCAGAGAAGCTTCCAAGGAGACTGCTTACCCCAACACAGAGGCATAGATTTGGGCGCAGGGACAGTCAGAACCAGGTTGGAGTTTAGAGCTCATCTCGCTCTAGGGAAGACAAGCAAGGCCCAGAGAGGGAATGCCACTTTCCCCAGGTCACACAGCAAGTCAGGGGCAGAAAGGGCCTCTCAGCCCAGAGCCCTGAGACCACTCACTGTATCCCCACTTACCAGTGGCCTGGGATCCCCCCACCTCACTGAGCCGTCCAGGCAGCAGCCTGAGGAAGCAGGGCCCAGGTTCCTCAGGCCCGCTGGGGGGTCTCCATCTCTTCCTGAGGGTCGCCAGTCCCCAGCTTCCTGGCGCTCGAGCTCTCCCGGCTGTCTGCTGCCCCGTGCACGCCTGCCGCGGACTGCCGGTCACTCCGGGTGGGGGAAGAGGGGCGGTTCCAGGGGGCTGGGGGCCTGCCAGGGACACTAATGGAACACAGCTGGACCGGCCCACCAGGCAGGAGGAGGAGGAGGAGAGCTGGGAGGGGGCTCCAGCGCCAGCAGAGGCGGCTGGACTGCGGGGTGCACAGCCCCGCCCTTCCCCGGTTCTGGCCGAGCTCCCAGGCCCGCCCCTCCTGCCTCCCTGCCAGGTGAGCCAGCCTCGAGCTAGGCGGGACCCTGCGTGCCCAGAGCTGCCCTGGAAGGGGGCTCCTGTGGGCCCTTTAAGAGCCAGGCCTGGAGTTTGAAGTGCCCTCCTATCCAAGTCCCGGCTGCGCCCCCAGAAGGCTGCGGGGGTTATGGGTGAGGGAAGGAGGTGGAGGGAGAGGGGTTGAGACCCTCCTCCCAAGTGCGTGGCACCCATGATGTGGCTGCCGCCCAAGCCTCGGTGGTCAGCTTTTTCCAGTCCCTCGGCCTAACATTCCCAGTCAGTCTGTCCCTAGTCTGTCTGTACTGGGAGGAGGAGAACACAGAGGAAGGGGAGGAAACCCCTCCCTCCCCTGTGCTAAATTAACCCCCTCTGCTCTGGCCTGACTCCCAGAGAAGCCGGACTGAGGGAGTCTTCTTATTCTCTTCTTATTCCTCCCGACTCCATGAGGTTGGAAGGGCTCAGATCCCTGGCCCCTGCTCTGGCTTTGCAGCTCCAAATGTGCCGTGTAACCGTACTCCGTTTTCTCATCTGGAAGGTGGGATCGTGAGAGCACATGCCTCATGGCCTTCTGTAAGCAGGAAATGGGGGAAAGGCTGTAAGAGTGCTTAGCACACGGTCTGGCACATACAGGAGCTCAGTAAATATCTGCTGCTATTATTGTTATCACTGAGATCCCTGGCGGGGACGGGACTGGATTTTGAGCCTTTATACCAGCACTGGGAAAGGAGCTGCTTTATACTCAGGGTTCAAGGACGCAAGAGGAATTGAGCTGGGCTGAAAGATTGGAGCTCCGAGGAGGAAGGAGCGGGTAATGTTTCCAGTTCTGTCCAGAGGCAGGGCCGCGGACCAAGATGAACCCCCCGCCAAGGGTCTCCTCCCCCGTGGGCTGACCCGAGGCCGAGGAGCCACAAAGTCGGTTCAAGAGGCCATGAGATGCTAGGCTGAAGAGGGAGAAACTGAGGGCCCCCAACTGAGGGGGGCCCTGTCAAAGCAACGTGCCCAGCCGTGTGGCCCTGTCTAACCCGGGCAGGGGGAGGTTGGGGGGGCAGCCCTGGGATTTCCCACCTCCAGACCCAGAGGCGCTGAGTCAGCGGAAACCCCAACCACGCCACAGAGGCGTCCACTGTGGTCCCAGTGAGGAGCCAGCCCCAGATGTGGCGGTGGCAGCGGTGGGGCCTGGGAAGTGCTGAGCTCAGCAGGCGGGAAGCGGAGGGGGTGGGGCCTTCTGAGTGCTCTGGCCCGAGGGGTGGGCAGGCACAGGCACCACCTGCCCTGCCCGTGGTAGGCACTTGGGAGAGGTGGGAAACGCATATATGTCAGGCTCTGTGGTGGAAATTCACGTATGCTAACTCCTTCGATCTTGACAACAACGTGAGGCAGAATTTCCTTTTTATTCCCAAACCTGCAGCACAGGAAAAACACAACTTGCCCGGGACCCCACAGCTAGTCAGCGGTGGAGCAGGACTCACGTCCAGCCAGCCTGGACTCAGCACGTGTTCTCAACCCTGTGCCATCCTGACAGCTCCCACTGCGCCCAGATAGGGCAGGTGGCGGGACCAGGGGTGGAGGAACCTGAGAAGGGAGAGCCAGATGCCTTCCCACAGCACACCAAGGGTGCTCACAGGGACAGCCACGCCTGCGACACACCTCACACCTAGAAACACTATCATAGAATGTGCCACGCCCTTCCTCCCTTCCACCTAGGTGCACACATCCAGAAACACGAGGTCAAGTATGTTCTAGCACAGCACTCAGGTGTGCAGACTCCATATGCATGTATAGGCATTCATGTTCACATAGACACACCCTGGCCCTAAAAACACTCAAACACAGCAGAGACACACAGGGTATGCCTCCACATAAAAGATACACAGAGACATATGTAAGAGCCCGGATTACCCCACAAAAGTATATCCCTGGACACACCCAAACGCAGGTGCGTAATTCTCAGAATGCATGCACACAGCGCTGCGTATACTTGAATGTGCACACACAGACAAACGCATGTACATGCAGACACGTGTGCACACAAACATACATGTGCCCATAATTACTCAGATATGCAAGCAGAGAAGGCTGCAGACCTGCAGCACATGCTTGTGTGCACACATAGGTGGCCGCACAGACTTGGCTCGCAGAGAAACACCCGCTGGGACATGAGCACACGACACAGGTACACATATGCACACACGAAGCCATGCTGACACATTTACATGCATGCAGTGCCAGAAAGCCCTGCATGCCAGCAAGCCGGGTATCCCCTGGGGCTGGGCTCAGTGCCCTCACCCCAGATGGCATCGCCTCGAGGTAATCAATGCTGCTAATCACCACCAGCTGCCCTGGAGCCTGCATGCTGCTGCTGGGTGGGGCTACCAAGGCCTCCTGGACCTGGGGTAGTCTGCCCAGATGTTGGCAGTGCCCAAGGGCCCTCCGTCCCCACTGGGGAATCCCCGTCTGGCAGGGCAGACCCTGGGGCTGGGGCAGAGTGAAGAGCCAACACAGGGCCTGGTCCCAGGACAGGCCCAGGAGCCCCCACGCATTCAAGCAGAGATGGTGGAAAGGCCTGAGGCTTGCAGAGTGGACCGGAACTCCCATATGTACAGTGCACACCTGGGCCCAGGCATATGCACATGCGGGTGCACACACAGACACATCCCACATGATTGATTACTCTTCACAGATAAGCCCTTCCTGACTTCCTCATCCCTTTAAATGCTGCCATAATTCATTCTGATGCTCAGGCAAAAACCTGAAAACCTTGGCTCCTTCCTTTTCACTACCAGCCCCATCCAGTCCTGTCAATTCCACCTCCCAAATACAGCCCATGCTCATCCACTCCTCCCCACCTCCCCAGCTACGACCCTCACCCAGGCCACTATCATCTTCTGCTAGGCTGTTGCAAGAGCCCCCAGCTGGTCTGCCTGCTGCCTGGGGGCCCTGCTACCCGCTTACCTCCTACCCGGCAGCCAGTAAGACCTTTTCAAACCCCTATCAGTTGGCTTCACTCTCTTGCCTCCCTCTTCCTAGAATAAAGCCCCAAATCTTTCCCTTGGCCTTGCCAAGTCCTTTATGATCTCGCCTCTGCCTTCCTGTCCGCCTCACCCCAAAAGCTGTAGCCTCCCACTCACTTCCTTTCTCAGCCCTGAAGTCACTAAGTTGACTTTCCCCTCGTGGCTTGTGCACCAACTCTTCCCCCTGCTGGGAAGGATTTGCCCCTCGTCTTTGCCAGGCTGGCATTCCGATATCCAGGTCTCACCTCCTCAGAGTGGCCTTTCCTGCCCACCAGATATGAGGAGTTGCTAGTTGCTCCCCATCACATGATCCTGGTTTGGGTTTTTTTGTTTGTTGGTTTGCTTTGCTTTGCTTTTTTTGAGACAGGGTCTTATTCTGTCACCCAGGCTGGAGTGCAGTGGTGTGATCATAGCTTACTGCAGCCTTGAACTCCTGGATTCAAGTGATCCTCCCTCCTCAGCCTCCTGAGAAACTAGGACTACAGACTGGTGCCACCACTCCTGGCTATTTTTTTTTTAAAAAATTGTAGAGGCACAGTCTCGCTATGTTACGTAGGCTGGTCTTGAATTAATTCCTGGTCTCAAGTGATCCTCCTGCCACAGGCTCCCAAAGTGCTGGGATTACAGGCATGAGTCACTGTGCCCGGCCTGCCCTGTTTGAAATCTCTACATAGCTCTGGTATTTGTTTGCTTGTTGTCTTTCTCTACTAATAAGCACGAAAGCTCCTTGAGTGTCACTGTCCACCAATAATACCGTCCTTCAGCTGAGCCTGGCACCCTGCAGGCACCCACGATTGAATGAATGGCTAAATGCACGCAAGCACTGTCCAAGCACACAGACACAGACGTGCACCGCAGGAGGTATGGCATCAGCACACATGAGTATGCACGTGCATCCTCATCTGCAGACACCCGGGTGCAGCATCTGGGGCGCAGAAGAGAGACGGAGAGCAGAGGACCAGGCTTGGTCCTGCTTTGGTTTCTCTGAGTGTGTCTCTCTCTGTCTCTGTCCTCTGTATCTGTGTGAGATCTCTGTGGCTCTGTCTTCCTTCTCAGTGGGCCTGGCCCGTCTCCAGCTCTCTCCCTCGGGTCTCTGTTGCCCTCTGGTTTGGACCCTGTGTATCTAACTCTGCATCTCTATGTGTTTGTGCCTCTGGTCTCTTTTTCTCACACTTGCTGCATACATTCCTGTCTTCTGTCTGTCTTTGTCTCTGACTCCCCTGTTCCTATCTCGCTGTGCATTTGTATCTCTCTTCACCCTGTCTCTGTCTCTGTGTGTGTGTCTCACTCATTCTCCATCTGCCCGTCTCTGTTTCTGGGTCTGGTCTCCATCTTGCTGGCTCTAGATCTCGGCCTCTCTGTCTTTCCTTCTCCCTCCCTCTTGCCCTAAATCAGCTGGGCCACCATGTCTCCACGGCTGTCCGCGTCCCTGTGGCAGGGAGACCCATCTTTCATCTCTGACTGGCAGCTTTATGGTCATAGTGGGAAGGTCAGTGCTCCTTTCTGATCATGCCCACCTTCCCTATGGGGCCATGGCAATCTCCTCACTGAGACCTAGGCCCTGGCAACCTTCCCCAGCCACCAGGCCCAGCCAGGGCATCCTACTTCAAGCCGCTCCTGTTACCAGACACCTGCTTGGTTTGACCATCCCAGGGCTGCAAGAGAGGTGAGCCCAGAGCCTGGTGGGCCCTGCTGTGGATGTGGCAATTGGCCAGGGAAGATGGACACTGGGGGAGGGAGACACTCCAGGGATCCTGAGCCCCAGCTTGGCTGCCCCTGGGCTCTGCCCATCTGTTTTGAATGACTCACAGAGTTGTGGCAGGTACAAAAGCCCTGGGTGCCAGTCTTACCTCTATCCACTATGTGACCCTGGGCCCTGGCCTCCATGTGGCATATAATCCCAGCTTAACCTACCTACCTGGTGTGTTACAGCATCTAAAAGAAACTGGCCTAATTATTCTGGCCAGTGGTTCTCCACAGGGGGCAACTTTGCTCCCAGGGGACATTTGGCAGTGTTTGGAGACATTTCTGATTGTCATAATGGGGGAGGGGTTGCCACTGGCATCCAGAGGACAGAGGCCAAGAATGTGCCCACTGTCCTCCAATCCCAAAATGGCCCCTGACAATCAGAATTATCTGGTCCCAAATGTCAGTGGTGCTGAGGGGCAGAAATCCTGTTCTGGGCTGGGTGAGGTGACTCACACCTATAATCCCAGCACTTTGGGAGGCAGAAGTAGGCGGATCACTTGAGGCCAGGAGTTCGAGACCGTCCTGGCCAATGTGGTGAAACTCCATCTCTACTAAAAATACAAAAATTATCTGGGCATGGTGGCACATGCCTGTAATCTCAGCTACTGGGGAGGCTGAGGTGGGAGAATCACTTGAACCTGGAGGTTGCAGTGAGCTGAGCTGAGATCGCACAACTGCACTCCAGCCTGGGTGACAGAACAAGATTCAGTCTCCAAAAATAAAAAATTAAAGAAATCCTTCTCTGTCCCAAAAGGAAGATTCTGCTCCTCAGAATTCCCATATTGCATCACCTTCTTTAAACCCTTAATCATATTCTAAGCAAGGGCTGGATCATGAGAAGACTCAGGACACCAGAGTTGGAGCCCGGCTCTCCCTTTAATAACAGCAGCTAATGGCTGGGTGTGGTGGCTCATGCCTGTAATCTCAGCCCTTTGGAAGGCCGAGGCAGGTGGATTGCATGAGCCCAGGAGTTCGAGACCAACCTGGGCAACACGGTGAAACCCCATCGCTACAAAATAACACAAAAATTGGCTGGGTGTGGTGGTGTGAGCCTGTAGTCCTAGCTATTTGGGGGGTAAGGTGGGAGGATCACTTGAGTCCAGGAGGTCAAGACTTCAGTGAGCTGAGATGGCGCCACTGCACTCCAGCCTGAGTGATGGGGAGAAACTCATGTAGTCTCAGCAACCACAGGAGTACCTATGGTTGGTTGTACCTTCCCCATGCTAAGAATGAAGAAGCTTCCACAGCTGACACAGCTGGAGCCTGGGCTTGAACTGGTCGTTTTGAGACAGGCCCACAGAGCAGGGTCCTTCTGGGAATGAGCTCACATGCAGGCACCTGAACAAGTCCTTTTCCCTCTTTGAGACTCCTTTTGCTCATCTGTCAGATGGGATTCACTATCTCATTTAACCCCGCCACAGTTCACAGAGGTAAGGTGCTGCTATCACCCTGCTTCACAAGGAGTCGAGATTTAAGGCTAGGGCTGGGCACGGTGGCTCATGCCTGTAATCCCAGCACTTTGGGAGGTCAAGGCGGAGGGATCATCGGCAGTCAGGAATTCGAGACCAGCCTGGCCAACATGGTGAAACACCATCTCTACTAAAAATACAAAAATGAGCCAGGCATGGTGGCACGCACCTGTAATCCCAGCTACTTGGGAGGCTGAGGCAGGAGAATTGCTTTAACCCAGGAGGCGGAGGTTGCAGTGAGCTAAGATCACACCACTGCACTCCAGCCTGGGCAACAGAGTGAGACGCCA
Source organism: Aotus nancymaae (assembly GCF_030222135.1). Classification (NCBI taxonomy): domain Eukaryota; kingdom Metazoa; phylum Chordata; class Mammalia; order Primates; family Aotidae; genus Aotus; species Aotus nancymaae. The sequence goes on from NW_026988467.1 coordinate 28,228,174, forward strand.
TCTCAAAAAAAAAAAAAAAAAAAAAAAAAAAAGATTTAAGGCTGGAAAGTAGTGGGACAGAGATTGGAACTCCACTCTGCCTAACCCCAGGGGCCATGAGTTTAATCAGGTCACCCGCGGTCCCCCAAGTACGGTAAAGCAGGAGGGTAGGAGTTCTCAAGCTTGGAGGACTTGTTAACACAGATCATCAGGCCCCACTCTCAGAGTGATGCTGATATTGCGGACCCAGGGACCACATTTGAAAACCCCTGCAGGAGAGTATGATGTTTGATTACCTGCGTGTGGGTTCAAATCCTGACTCCAGCTCTTACTGTTTCTATGATGGGGATATCATGTAACCTCTTCTTCTGTGTGGGAGATAACAGCAGTGCCTATCACTTCGGGTTGCTGGAAGGATTAAAGGAGATAGTGACAAAGAAAAAGTCCCTCACATGATGCTGGCACCTAGTGGCCTCTCAGAAATGCCTGCCCGCATGAGGATCCCTAACCCAGGCAATGCTCCCTCTCCCCAGACAGAAGAAGCTCCCAGAGAGCAAAGAACTAACACATCCTCTTCTCCTACCTATCAGATATCTCTCCAGACCTAAGCAGAGCAAGGACAAGATGCCATCTGAGATAAGCCCAGGCGGGGCAGCGGGATGTGGCTCACGTCTGCCTAGGTGTTTCCAGGGGCTCCTGCCCCGTAGCACAAGTTCTCCTGGAGCCGAAGTGAGGCTGGCACATAGGCAGCAGTGAGAACCCCCAGACTGGCCTGGCCCCCAGACTTCCTCCAGACCCAATCCCACACCTAATGACCCTAGCCTTTCAGGGCAAGAATGGCATAGCTTGCTACCACCACACCCTTATCCAAACATCCCTTTGGCCACTAACCAACACAAGTCAGTCCTGCTGTGCTGTGTGACCTTGAGCTAATCCCTAGGCTCCTCTGAGCCTTACTTTCTTCACCTGTAAAAATCAAATAAGAGCCAGGTATGGTGGTTCACACCTATAATCTCAGCACTTTGGGGGGGTCCAGGCAGGAGGATCACTTGAACCCAGGAGTTTGAGACCAGCTTGGGCAACATAGTAAGACCCTTGTCTCTACAAAAAAATTTTTAAATTAGCTAGGTGTGGTGGTGCATGCCTGTAGTTCAGCTACTCAGGAAGCTGAGGCAGGAAGATCTCCTGAGCCCAGGAGGTTAAAACTGCAGTGAGCTGTGATTATGCCACTGCATTGCAGCCTGGGCAACAAACAGAGATCCTGTTTCCAAAAAAGGCAAATAAGAGCTCAGCATAGTGGCTAAAGGAAGGGGCAAAGGGACTGTAGCTCCAGGGTAACTGGGTTCACATCCCACCTTTACCACTTACTAGCTGTATGACTTTTGACAAACTACTCCATCTTCCTGGAGTAAAGCTCAGTTTTCTCATTGGTGAAACAATTGTCCCAACCTCACAAGCATGCTGTGAGGGTTACCTGTGATGCTACATTTAAAGTGCTGAGCTTGGTTCCTGGAACTCAATAAACGCCAGCTATTCTAGACATACAATGAGAGTGTGTAACCCTCATTGCCACCACAGAAAGAGTGTGTAATCTTCACCACCACACCACACAGTTCCTTGGCCGTCTTTCCTCCCCTCGACGTTCAGCTTTGAGGTTATCTTCGCTTTCCTTCCCACTTGGAGGTGGGGAAGGAAATTGGGAACAGGCCCCCAGAGGGGGCCGATCTGAGCAGAAGCTTGGAGGAGGGAGGAGGATCATCAACTATTGGCCATTGATTTGCCTGAGTGTCTTCATGTCCTGCTAAACCGGAAGCCACAGAAGGAGCTGCTTTTGTTACCATTTCTCCCTAGAGCCTGCGACAGAGACTAGGTGCTTTATAAATAGTTGCTGCATGAATGAAAGAGGGAGTCCAGCTCCTCCTGAGGACAAACTCCCCTCCATGAAGTGCAAACTAAGGAGTCTCCTGGGGGATGCTTGGTGATGACGGGAGCATTCAGGGACTCCCAGATTCTTTCTTTGCATGCAAGAACCTCAGACAGTTGGTCTCATAAATTCTTCGAATCCTGGAATCTCTGGGTGGAGAGAAGCTCTGGCAGCCCAGCTCCTCCTCCTCCCAGCAGAGCCTGGGCAGCAGAGGCCTGATGACCTGGCTAGAAAGGAGGCTAAGGGAGTGAGCAGGGGAAGGGAAAGTTCAGGGAGAAACCCCAACTGTTTCACCAAGGCAGAAAATAAATCAGAGATTAAGAGAGGGTGTGATCCTGGCTCTGCTACTTTCTGGCTTTGTTCTCTTAGGCAAATTCCTTCACCTCTGAGAGGCATAGTTTCCATATTTGTAAAAGGGGTGATAATAATAACACCAACCACATGGAATTGTGAGGATTCAATGAGATAATGCATGAGACAAGGCCAAACCCATAGTAAACACTCAACAATGTTCATTTTTAGGTACCTTATTTTTATTTAAGCAGACTCTTATCCTACATCTTATACCCATATTCATCTCTGACATTTTCCCCATTTCATTATTTACATAGCTGGTTTCATGTAGCTTTAAGAGTTCAATGGCATTTCTGACAGACATAAGGCCTATTTCCATGAAGTAGCCTAAACAATCATATGTAAAGAAAGAAAACCAATTGGAGTATTTGTCAGCCTTGACCATTCAGAAAAGGCCGGACACTGGTGTGTCTAAACAAAAGAGGACAGGTAGTGGGTGGGTGGGAGAAAGAGCCTGGGACTAGGGGACTGGGGGCCTAGGTTCAAGGCCAGGGTCTGTCTTGATGCATTGTTTGGCTTTAGGAGGCTTCCTGCCCTTGGAAAACAAGGGAAGGCTGAACTTGGAGACTCTGGAGCCCATTCCATTCCTCCCAAGTCTAAGAGTCTTAAACCTGTAATGATCTAAACAGGTCCCCTCCTCGGGATGGGGAAGGGGAACGGGAATGGGGTGAAGTGAGCCAGACCTGTGTGAGGGCCAGGATGCCTTCCTCCTCTGACCCCCCCCCCATTCAGGCCTCATATACCCCTCAGTTTACCAGGTGCTCCTGATCCATCCAAGCACCCCGTGACCGTTCCCCATACCACCTTAGCTAAGTCCCTCCAGAGCTTGCCACACCACGACCCATTAATCCTCCTCTGTACATCTGGAAGGGGAGAAAAATAGGTGTCAGAGATGGTAACTTGCCAAGTGGGATTGAAGCCAGGTGTGTGTGACTCCCAATATGTCACCACTGCTTTTTAAAAAATTATTTTGGCCGGGCGCAGTGGCTCATGCCTGTAATCCCAACACTTCCGGAGGCTGAGGTGGGTAGATCACCTGAGGTCAGGAGTTGGAGACCAGCCTGACAAACATGGTAAAACCCTGTCTCTATTAAATACAAAAAAATTTACCCTGGTGTGTTGGTGGGGCCTGGAATCCCAGCTATTTGGGAGGCTGAGGTAGAAGAATTGCTTGAACCAGGAGGTGGAGGCTGCAGTGAGCTGAGATTGTGCCACTGTACTCCAGCCTGGATGACAGAGCGAGACTTTGTCTCAAAAAAAAAAAAATTATTTCCATCATCAGGACAATCCCAAGTATGTCTCATTCCCAAATGACAGGTGAATGGGCCATAAACCTGGGTGTCGTCCTCGGCTCAAGCACCTATATAGTAGGAAACAGGCCCTAGAAGTTGAGTGAAGTCCAGAGCTGTCATGGGGCACTCTGCTGTGCCATTAGCTTCTTCCTCCCTTTGGAACTCAGTTTTCTCATCTAAAGAATGGCGGTGTTTGCTCCAGAACCGCTAATATCCAGGTCGGGACTTTGTGTTGCTGTGAGCCCAGGTCCCCAGCCTGAAGCCTAGGACAACCCCCTGAGCTTGGGTGGGAGAGAAGGGCAATGCAGACGTGACTGTCCTGCCAGGCGGGGGCGCCGCCACCAGACGCACGAAAACAACCAAATAAATCAGGCCCAGGAACTCCTAATCCTTCCCGGCTGTGGCTGCTACCGCTCGCCCGGCCTGGGAGGTAGGCACCGCCCGGCCAAGGGCTCAGAGTCGGGCCAGCAGAGCCGAAGTGATGTCCGGCCATCCAGGCCATCCAGGCGTCCTCAGCCCTCGAGGTGAGGTGGGGGAGCGGCGCGGGGGGAAAGAAAGAAGGCTCTCCCGACACGGTGACTCAGGCCTCCCTGATCCCCTCCTGGATGGGCACTTTCCTTCGCCTCGGTCTATTTTTAGAGTCAGCTCTGGGCCTGAGCGCAGACTGAAGGGAAGGGGGGCTTCGTGGGGGGCGCAAGCGCCTGACTAGTTCCTCCCGCTCGGGGCTTAAGCCCCAGGCCCTCCAGCTGTCTACCTGTAAAAGGATGGAAGCACGTGGAGGGTGGGTGTCAGGGGGTGCAGCGCAGGCCCGGAGAATGCGCTCCCCCCACCCCGCCCAACAATGCCTGGCAGTTCCAGAGAACTGGGCGCGGCCTCCCAAATAACGATCTCTGTTAAGTGGAACCAGCAGCCTCCCGACGGTCGCTCTGTCTGCCTATTGGACCAGGGGCCAGGGCGGGGGTGGGGCTTTGGGCGACAGAACTGGCTAGGGTGGGAAAGAAGAGGAAGCTGCCAGGTTCTGGGGATCCCGATCCCACCCCGCCGACGGCCACGCCTCCAGCCCACTCTGGCCACGCCCCCGGTCTGCCTTCGGGTCACACTCGCGGCTGGGGTGCCTTCCCTGACTCCGCCCTAGGCCCGGCGTTCTATCTGGCTCTGCCCAGCCCTGGCCAACCTTAGATCCTGTCCCAGAGTCCAGAGAGGCCTAGAAGAGGGGTAGCCTGCCTCTGAGAGGCATGGGGCCCTCCTCCCGCGTGGGTCGAGGGAAGGAGGGCTTCGAGGGTGGGGCGTGGGAGAACGTTCGTGGCGCCGCGAACAGGGAAGGCTCCAGGCTGCAGGATGTAGCTGCGAGGACCCGGCAGTCTGCGAGGCTGGAGTGGCCGAGGCCGCCGCGAGCATAGAAACAATCCTGTATACGTGGGCACAGAAAGGCCCAGGGAGGCACCTGGGCAGAAGTGCCTAAGACGATGCCCCTGCCACGGAGCCCTGGAGTGGGGGCAGCTGATGGCTCAAGACACAGGAGCTCTGGGTGGCGCGTGCGGTGACGTGGGGTTTGGGAGGCCCAAGTCAAGTCCATCCTTCTGGGGTGAGGGGCGGAGGATGGGAGGCGGAGCCCGGTCTCCGGGGCACCAGCCCTCCACCTAGCGGGAAGCTTGGGAATCGCGGAGTGCAGAGGTGGGGTGCGAGGAGGGTTCCCCCAGCGTCCGACCTCCTTTTTCTCCCTGGAAGTCCCACTGGCGCCTACCCGCCATCGTCCTGCCCAGCCCGAGCCCCAGCAAGAGAAAGGGGAGTCATTCTAACATCTGTCTTCCCTTCTTCCCCCACCTCGAGGTCCTGTCCCCTTCCCTTCTTCCTGGCAGTTACCCCTGGGAGCTGCCTCTGTCCGTCCCAGTCCCTGGAACACCTGGCAGCTGCTCTTCCTGCCACCAGTTTTACCCTCTCCCCATCCATTCTTCATAGCCATGTGGTGTTTCTAAGCAGGAATCCGGTTGTGTCTCTTTCTTGATTAGAATCATTCAATGGCATCTCATGGTCCAAATAGACTCCAAACTTTGACTTTGGGACTTGAGCTCTTCATCCCTCAGCTCAAGTCCCTCAGCCCCAGTCCCTCTCTGGGGCTAAGTTCCACTCATATAGGGCAATTGTCAGCTCCTCAACCCTTTTCCAGAAACGGCCTCCCTGGCCTAATCTTTGCTGTCTTCAGGGCTTAGTCCGGCAGAAACTCCCCTTCTTGGGAGGCCTTTCCTGACCCCCAGATCTAAGTGAGTGCCCCTTGTCTGAGCTCCCACAGCCCCCAGTATGTGCCTGCCTCTCTCAGAGCAGTCACTGCCTGGGTATCTAATGGCTTATTCACTCTAGTGGCAGGACAATTGATTGAGATATTAATTGCTTTGCTCTCCTGTACTTTCCCCTCCCACTTGCAAGCTGGTAGCCAAGCGCTTTGATTTTTCTAGCCTCGGGGAACTGTGCAGGGCTGAACACAAAAGCTGCTTGAAGTCTGGTGGCTCATTCTGAGTTTGGAAAAGGCTAACCTTCTGGAAGCAGCTGTGTCAGGTGTTCCAGAGGGATGAGGAGAAGAGGACAGAGAAAGGAGAGACGGAAGCTAGCTGCAGAGTGTGCAGAAGCTGAGGGCCCTTTGGGTGGCAGGGACCTGTGTCTAGCTTCCCCGACAGGTGGAGTTGTGGGGATGTGTGGTAGTGCACTTGGGGTGTCTGACATGCAAACACTGGGGTACCAGCCTCAGTGCCCCAAAGTAGCAGGGGAACAGCTTAGTCACTGAACCTCATGGGACCATAAGGACTGCTAGGACAATGGACACCTGTGTGTGACCAATGCAGCCCGAAGACAGGAGGCACCTCTTCTGTGCCCATGCACAGGTGAGGTCAGCAGCTCCTTGCACAAACCAGTGGAAGAGGTGGGAGGGAGCCTCAGTTACGGTTGAGATTAAATTTTTTGCCAACTCATAGGAAGGCATTTAGAGTGAGTCAGATTGGAGTTGGTTTAAAGTGAATACAGAAATGGGGTATTTCTTGTTTGTGTGCCAAGCTTCCTCCCTACTACACCTGTCTGTGTGTCTCTTAATACACTGCAGAGCTGAGACTGTATGTGCCTCATTCCGAATTGCATCCTCATCACCCAGCGTGGTACCTGGCACATATTGAGTGCTCAAAAGTATTGGTTGAATTCATTTTTCCTCCGTAGCTACAGAAATCCTTCTAAAACCCAAGTCTGCTTCTGTGGTTCCCCTCCAGTCCTCAGAATAAAATCCAAACCCTGATGATGGCCCACAAAGCCACTGTGATCTCACCGCCCCATATCCGCAGCCCATCCTCTCCAGCTGACCTGCACTATTTGCAATTCCCCAAACTTGCCAAGTTGTTTCATGCCTCGTGCCTTTGCTTACGAGGCACCCTCCACTTGGAGTGCCCTTTCCCCTTTCTCTGCCTGCTGAGCTTTCTATTAGTCTTCAGAGCTCAGTGCAAGTGTTTCCTTGTCTTCCCTGACACCCTCTTCTGAAGGCAGAGGAAATCCCTCGTGCTCTGTAGCCTAATGCTCAGGCCCATGTCTGTCTTTCTCTTCCCCAAGCCTGGTTTCCTGGACTGTGGGCTTGTCTAGTAAAGTCCCCCATGTCCAACATACTGCCAGGTACCATCACAGGCTCTCAATAAATGCTCACTATTCACGGGGCTTTAGCCCTCATCCTCCAAGTACCCATGGCGTGACCTCAAGCAACCTCTCCCGTCTGAGCCTCAGATTTCCTTTCTGCACAATGGGAGGAGTGGAACTGAATGTTCTCAAAGGGCCCTTTCTTCCCTCAGTTGAGCTTGGAAATGAGAGCATGTAAAACACAACTCACCTGTGTGCATTGCAGGCCAGCTAAGTGCAGAACATGCTCAGAGATGCAGCTACACACAGCATCCATGCACGGCCACCTGGGAGCAAGCCCTTGCCTAAACAGCTGCACGTGACAGTGTCACACAAAAGTGCATGTGGCCCTCTGGACACGGATATGCTGTCCTCCCAACCCCCACACCCCTCAGCCACTGGCCCTGACAGTGAAAAATTCAGCAGCAGTCAGGGATGCCAGTCCGGCAGTGAGTTAATATTCAAGGAATGAGCCTTCTGAAATATGCATGCCCTGAGGCTGGTGTCCTATGGGGTTCTCCCCTTCTCAGGCCTGCACAGGCAAAGCCCGTCGCACCCCACTAGAGGCACAGACACAGACTCTGCCTGCGGCAGGGCACTAGGAACTAGATCTTCAGCTCTAATTGCTTCCTAGACAGCCCCCTCCCAACATCTCCTCATTCATTCATTCAGCAATATCTATGCTGTTCCTATCCTGTCCAGTAACAATATGAATGTTTGACCCTGTTCTGCCCTCAGGGGCTCACAGTCCAGTGGCGGAGACAGACAATAAATAGGATACAAGTGATATAAACTCAGATCAGGAGAAATGATGCTGTGAAAAGGATTAGGTGATATGATTTTTTAAAAAATGACTTGGCAGGGGGAAGGGGTAGTCAAGGAAGGCCTTCTGAGGAGGTGGCATTGGAGGAGTTATCAAAAGATGAGAGGCAGCAAAGCAGACAGCCAGGGAAGAGACTTTCAAGTTGAGGGCACAGCAAACACAGAGGCCCTGGGGAGGAAGCAGCTATGAAATGTGTCTGAGGAACAGGAGGGGGCCGTGGAGCTGCTCAGTCAGCGACAGCAAGTGGCAGAACATTCGGACAGAGCAATGGACAGGGACCAGAGCATGCCGGCCCTCCTGGGCCACAGTGAGAGCCTTCGCTGTAATCACAGAGCAAGGGGAAGCCCCTGGAAACAACATCCCTCTCTTCCCGCAGCTCCTCTATCTTGGGCTCCTTCTTAGAGACTATGCCTTCCTCATCTCTACGTTATCGGTGCCCAGCCCAAGGCCCAGCACAGGGTTGACACCAGACACTGTTTACTGATAAATAAATGACCAAGTCAAGCTCTCCTGACTTAAGGGTTGACTCAGTAGATCAGAGTAGGTCAAATGGGCCAGATTAAGACATTTATATCCCATCCATTGGGAAGACTGGCACTCCTATGGGAGTATGTATGCATCATTCATAATAGAAATAATACTAATCCATGAAGCATACTTTATGCACATGCTAGAATGAAAACCACTTCCTTTCGGATTTTCAATTGCAAAATTCTGGATTAGTTCATGGAAGCAGAACTTTTTTTTTTTTTTTTTTGAGATGGAGTTTCACTCTTATTGCCCAGGCTGGAGTGCAAAGGCACGATCTTGGCTCACTGTAACCTCTGTCTCCCGGGTTCAAGCAATTCTCCTGCCTCAGCCTCCTGAGTAGCTGGGATTGCAGGCACCTGTCACCACACCTGGCTAATTTTTATGTTTTTAGTAGAGGTGGAGTTTCACCACGTTAGCCAAGCTTGTGTCAAACTCCTGACCTCAGGTGATCCTCCCGCCTCAGCCTCCCAAAGTGCTGGGATTACAGGCATGAGCCACTGCGCCTGGCCTCAGAATTTCTTATGTGTGTGCACACATGTCGTTACTGTCGTGGTGGCATCCCAAGCTGAACTCAGTCTGCCCATTGGTCACCCAGTGCTAGATGGCAGGGCTTGCCCAGCCATCCCCACAGTGACACGGTCTTGGCTCGTGCACTCTGGATAATGAGGAGGACCAAGGGCGCCATTGTGGCCTGGGCCTGATTGACGGCAAGCAGCCCCACAGGTCAGAAGAAGACAGTAGCGCTGTCAGCAGGTTTGGGAACTGCTCATTGTGAGAACTCTGGGAAATGCCCTCCTTGGACCATCAAGGCTTGCTCCTGCCCATCCCTGACCCTCTAAAAACAGTACAAAGTGACCAAGGTCCAAGAGATCTCTCAGAGGAGGTATCTAAGGCTCAGAGAGGTTACTTAACTTGCCTAAGATCACTCAGCAAGTTGGGGATGGAGTTGCAGTTGGGACCCAAGCCTGGCCCCCAAAGCAGACTGCAGGCATTCCCTCCCTAAGGATGGGTGAGCCTGACTGGGGAAGAGTGCTGAGGGGCCCCTATCCGGATCCACAGAACTGATGAGAACAAACTGGAAGTTGGACCCAGCCCAACTTGTTTAAATGGGCCCTGCCCTTCCCCAAGCCCCTCTTTCGACATGGTTGTCCATCCAGGTGTTTAAGACAGAAGCCCTGGTGCCATCCTTGGCTCCTCTCTGATACTCAGTCCACACCAGGTGCTGAGTGCTGACGATTCTACCCACTACACACATAGAAACTCCATTCCTCCTCCACAGCGCCCTCTAGTTAAAGTCTCCTTCATGCACCGCAAGAGGTAGCTGCTCTTTCATTACCCAGCTGAGCTCTAAACATCTAAGCTCAAGTCTCCCTCAGCCTTCTCTCTGGGGCCTAGAGATGGACCTCATCTCAGGGCCCTCATGTGGCTTCCACAGCATCACACAGATGCAGAACTGGGCACCCAGGAAGGATCCAGAGCCAGGTCTCAAGATTTGCTCTCACTTCTCTCCCAGTGGCATAAGTCACAGGTGCTAGCCCTCCTTCACTCAGTCAACCCCCAACCACACCTGCTCTGTGTATAGCCCCAGAAGGGAATTAGACTCATTGTTGGGGCCTGGGAGAAAAGCTGACCTCCCCTCTCCATCTCCCCAACCTCCCCAGGGATGGCGCTTAGGAAACTCAGACAAAGCAGCTCAGTGTTTCTCGGGGGATTAGAAGCTGGGTGGTTCAGGGGAGCACCTCCACATGCAGGCCGGTTTTCTAGGCTGAGTTCTGCCTCTACTAGGCTGCACCCCACCCCATCCCCAGTGAGTGGGAAGTGACAAATGAGCCTGAGGAAGGAGGGGGGAGCTGGCGATCGATGGCATTAACATGGTGCCCAAATTAAATATTGACTTTCTTGGTTGACTCTAGGGACACTGGATTGATGGCTGAGGCTTTGCTGTGCCACCACAGGAGATGGGGACACACCATCCTGGAGCAGGTCCATAGGGAAGCTGAGGCCTGGGGAGGTGGGGCTCACCTTTGCTTCTGCCTGCTCAGGAGGAGTAGGGGTGAGGGCTTCAGGGAGCCTGGGGAACCATGCCTGCATCTCCACCTTCCCCATGGAGTCCAGAGTCCCATCCTTCCAGAAGGTCTTCCAACAAAGTCTGGGCTTTGTTGAGTGTCCCCCCAACCCCAATCCCACCTCCAGGAACTGTGGCTAACCTGAAGTGCAACAAATGAGCAGAATTAATCTCTGTGATGATACACATTATTGGGTCTCAGGACCCAGCCTCCCAAGGTAAGGCTGGTTATTTCTGATCATTATGTCGGACCTTGGGGAGGAGGTAGGAACAGCCTCTCTATTCATGGAAATCTTCCATCATCCTCTCCAGCTAATTCACTTTCAGAGACTACAGTAGGCCCTCAGCTTTCTCTCCTTCTTTTCTTTTTTTTTCACCTGTTCTGAACAAAGGCAGTCTCCCCCTTTTCAAAGTTTCACTTCCAGAACTGCCTGTAGTCCCTTGATTTATTCACCTCCCACCCCACTCTACAACCCACCTCAACGCTGGTTCTTCCCATAGTAACGACTCCAGCCCAGCCCCTCATTCTGAGTTCCAGCCCTGTGTGCTCCACTGCCTGCTTTCTACTTGACATCCCCACTTGACCATCTCAAAGTTAACATGCCTGCTGTGGTTTGAATGTGTCCTCCCAAATGCATGTGTTGGAAACTTAATCTCCAATGCAATGGTGTTGGGAGATGGGTCTAATGGGGGGGGGCATGTTTCAGTCATGAGGGCACCACCCTCATGAATGGATTAACGCTGATTATAAAAGAGCTTGGGGTCTGGCATGGTGACTCATGCCTGTAATCCCAGCACTTTGGGAGGCTGAGGCGGGCAGATCACCTGAGGTCAGGAGTTTGAGACAAGCCTGGCTAACATGGTGAAACCCCGTTTCTCCTAAAAAAAAAAAAAAATACAAAAAATTAGCTGGGCATGGTGATGCATGCCTGTAGTCCCAGCTACTCAGGAGGCTGAGGCAGAAGAATTGCTTGAAACCGGGAGGCGGAGGTTGCAGTGAGCCAAGATTGCATCATTGCACTCCAGCCTGGTCAACAAGAGTGAAAATCTGTCTCAAAAAAAAAAAAAAAGAGCTTGGGTCTTTGAATTCAATCTCTTGCTCTCTTTTTCTCTTTCTCTCTCTCTCACCCTTCTGCCTTCTGCCATAACATGATGCAGCAAGAAAGACCTCGCCAGATGAGGCCCCCACAACCTTGGACTTCCCAGCCTCCAGAGCTGCAAGAAATAAATCTCTGTTCTTTATAAATTACCCAGTCTCGGGCATTATTATAGCAGCACAAAACAGACTAAGACAATGCCCAAGGCCAAATTCATGACTGTCTCCATCAAAGCTGGTCCTCTTCCTGTACCTGTAAGCCAATGCAGGGTCGTCCATCCAAGTGTGTAAGACAGAAGGCCTGGTGCCATCCTTGGCTCCTCTCTGATACCCAGTCCACACCAGGCGCTGAGTGCTGACAATTCTACCCTCTACACACATAGAAATTCCATTCCTCCTCCACAGCGCCCTCTAGTTAAAGTCTCCTTCACGCACATCACCTCCTTACTGGTCTCTCGGCATCCACCCTCACTCTTCAGTGTCCCTGCCCCCACCAATCCATTTTCCATCCACTCAAGAGAAATCGTGTTGAGGTAGAAATCTGATCATGCCAGTCCCCTGCTCAACACTATTCCTTAGCTTCTCACTCTCCTTAAAGGCCAAAACCCTCAATGGAGTCTCCTCTGCCTAAGACACTTAGCATGTGTTTTGAGGACCTGAGAGGGTGGAAGTCTTCCTGGCGAAGGTGGCCTTGGAGGAGTGGAGGGAGGAATGTGGTGGGTACTGGGGACTGGATCTAGGAAAGCCCCAACTGGGGACCCCATGAGCTGCCAGGGTGGGCATGAGGAAGCCCGAAGGGAAATGAGTCCAGAGAAGCAGAAGTCAGCAGCATCCCGCACCAGGTCCTTCCTCAGGCCACCTAATTTCCTTTTAATTGGTGCCTAATGGAAATGATTTAAGCCCAATTGAGTCTTCATGTGTCTGTTCAAATCTAGCCTCAACTTGCTTCCCTTCTCCCAGAATCTGGGGCTGCAGGGGTGAGGGTGAGGGTGCACCCTTCCCCCAGCCCTGCTGAGGGAGGCCTGATACCAGTCCACAGGTCTCCTCAGGACCTTCCCCTACTTCCCCATACCCCTTCCCTCCCCACTGGTATCCCCAGGATATGTGGAGTCCAGGAACCCTGGCTTTGGACCTCCTTTGTGCTGGCAACTTTCCCTCCATCAGCTCCTCAAGCCCTCTCCATGGCCCCATGAGGCAGGCTGTGAGAAGTACCTCCTTTTCACAGAGGGCACTGAGTTCACATGCTCAAGGTCGCTGCCTTTGTTCTGCCTACAGCTGTGCTGTCCAACATGGTAGCCTCATGGGGGTACTGAGCAGTCAGAAGGTGGTGAGACTGAATTGAGATGCACTGTTTGTATAAAACACGTGGCCCATGTGTTTTATACACGAGATTTCCAAGACTTAGTATAAAAAAAGAATGCTAAATATCTCAGTCATTTTTATATTGATTATATGTTGTAATGATTGTTTTTTCATATATTGAATGAAATATATTATTAAAATTAATTTTGCCTTTTTAAACTTTTAAAGAATGGTTACTAGAAAATTTTAAATCACATATGTAGTTTACACTGTATTTTTATTGGAAATCTCCCAAGGTCTGTTCTCATGAAGGTAGGGACAGTCTGCTCACCCTTGACCCTGCCTGTCTGGAGCAAGGAAAGGCTGCATCTGAGCTTGTGTGGGCCTCAGTCTTGTCTCCTCATCCTTTGGGAGAAGACAAGTCACTTTCAGCACCCTGGACAGCATCCAGGGCTGGCTTCCCATTTGGGGTTGAGGAAGGAATAACTGTGGGAGGAGTAGATTAACACCTACAAAATGCTTCCAGTGAATCATCTCAAGTCATGCTCCGGATATTCAGTAAGGGAGACCAGGTAGGGATTGTCATTATCCCAGTTTTGCAGATGAGGAAATCAATGCTCAGGGAGATTTGTGTATTCCACCCTTCACCCACTAAAGATCCACTGATGCCTGCTTCATGTGGGCCTCTGAGTGCACAAACCAGAGCAAGGCCAACACAGATGACAGCAGTTCTGTGTGATCAGTGCAGTAGCGACAGTGCATGGCAAGGGCTGTGGGGGCCCCCGTGCAGAAGTTAGGGGGCCAGGGAGTTAGGGACAGCATCACACAGGGGGCTACTTGGGCCAGGTGTGGAAGGCTAAAGGAGAGTTTTCCCTCTGTGAGGAGGGAGCTTCAGGCAGAAGGAATGGTGCATGCACAGGCACAGAGGTCAGAGAGATGGGCAGAGGAGGGATGCAAGGGCCACATCACCAAGGCCCTTGAATTCTAGGCTAATTCCAGGATCTGCAGAAGGCGTCTGAGCAGTGGCCTGGCCAGATCTGCATTTTGGAAAGATCACTTGGGCCATGTGGATGAAGGGCTGAAGATTGGAAGCAGCGAAAATGAGGGCAATTATGTGAGAAATTTGAGTCCAGGAAAGAAATGACAGGTTGTTAGATATTAGCTCAAATGGAAGGGCTATGGGCCAACTCATTTCACAGATAGGGAAACCCAAGTCAGACAGGGTCCAGTGGCCTGTCCAAGGTCACACAGCAGGTCAGTGCCTGGGGCTAGGGAGGGACAAAGCCCCTACGCCACGAAAGCTAAGTGGCTGGTTCCAAAGCCAGCAGGGGCCTCTGCTGGCAGCTGTGGTTTGTGTTTGAGCCGAATCAACAAGGTAAATACTAAACTTCCTCTTCAACCAGATGCAAATCAAGAATGGACAGGAGGACAGGGATGTGCACATCGCATCTCAGCCCCAGAGGGCCCCAGAGGTGGGGACCAGCAGAGCACAGAGGTGCGAGCACAGGAAAAGGCACTAAGAGGGCCTTTAGGGTGGTGGTCAGAGGAAGGTATGGCCCAGGATGTGGAGCAGGGTCTGGTGGTACACAGTCAGGGATGGGGGCTTTGTTTATGCAACCCCCCTTCTAGGAACAGGCCCCTCTTTTTTGAAGACCTGCTCCCTTTCCCCCTCTCGCATGGCTCCTGATGTGACTGCCAATCACAGTGCCCCAGCCTCCTGCCTGGGGCCAACCAGAGCCTTTCCTTCCTTGGGGGTTTTCTAATTGGAATTCAAGAGAGAAAGTTTCTTTCCCTCTAGGGGCAATGCAGAGTGATGGGAGCTGAGAGGAGGAAGCCTGGCAGGCCCGGGGGAAGAGGCCTTAAAGGATGAAGCCAATACACATTCGAGAGCACACCAGGAGAGGATGAAACATGTGAGGTGGCATTACTGATCCCAGGTCTCATCACCAAGGCCAGCCACACTTGCCCACCACTGTCCTTGGCACAGCACACTCTCCTGGGTGAACAAAGCTCCCAGGTGCCTAATCTGGCTGACATTGGATTCTGCCACTCCCAGCCACAAGTCCCAGTCACAAGCTCTGGGAGCTTGGGAAAGTCATGTCCCCTCTCTGAGCCTTGATTTACTCATCTGTAAAATGGGGCAGTCACAATGCCTACCTTGAATCAAATGAGGTACTGCTTGAGGGAGCTCTGTGTACACTTAGGTGCTGGGGCCGCCCGAAGGGAGGGGATGGAAGGGTGAGTCGCAGGAGCTCTGAGGGTCTAGGAGCACAGCCCTGAGTGGACTCTGCCCGCACGGCTCCTCTGACCAGGTCTCACAGCAGGCAGAATTGGAATGAGACTGAGAGCAAGCCTGTGTCATCAAGGCCTGCGAAACTCTGAAGGGGCCTCCACCCCTCCTCCAGTTCCTCCAGGCAAGCCATTAGCTGTGATACCCCCTACTCCAGCAGTCAGTCACTTCTGTCACCCCCACCCAGGCTGCTGCAGCACCTAACCCTCCCTTAGCTGTCCAGTGACCTGTGTCTGTATCTCCAAGCCCCTGGGAAGGGACCCAGAGGTGCCCATGTTGCTAAATGACCAGGTTAGCAAGGATCTGTGACCTTGCTAACTGTGCCCCCGCTCCAGCTGCTGCCTGACTCCAGAAGATGTTTCCACATGTCATCCTGTGCCCCCTCTTTCTGGGCACCTGAGAACTGAGCAAGAATCTCCTCACTCAGGCATGTAACAAATCCAACTGAGCACGAGCCTCCAGCCCCTGGCACCAAGCCAGCCTGGCTCCTGCACCCCACCCCACCCCAGCCCCGGCCCAGCTCAATACCTGCATCTCCACCACAACCAAGCACCTTCAGCTCCCCTGCAGCCATGGTCAAGTTCCAAGAAGCTGAGCTGAAGCCCTACCTCCAGCAAGCAGGGGTTTGAAGTCCCAGCTCTGCCTCTGACTGTGGCCTTGAGCAGGGCACTTCCCACCTCTGGCCTCATTTTCCTATCCACAAAATGGGCAACCTAAAAACTTCCAACAGGGTTGTTGTGAGGGGCCAGGGGACACGTGTGTGAAGCTCCTAGCTTAGAGTACTACATGAGACCGGCTGCCACGTGGTAACAGCTAATCCTTCAAGAGCTTGTCCTGTCCCAGGTATCTGCTGAACACTTTACACAGAGGAATGTTTCATCCCTGTAACAACCTGTGAGATGGGCACTGTTGCCATCCCCATTTCACAGATGTGGAACCGAGGTCACTAAGCCCTATCTTGGCTCTAGCCCAGGCAGTCTGGCCCCTGTGCCCCAGTGAATGGCAGCCACGACCATCACAGCCACTAGGCAAGTCCAGCCATAACAGGTCCCTCCCACATTTCTAATCTGCTACCCCAACCCAGATGGGGAAAGGATGGGTCACCCAGAGAGTCAGGGACAAAGATGGGCTCAGAGCCCAGACCGTCCCCTCCCAGGAAGGGCTGGCCTGACCCCATCACATAATCTGATGAGACCAAGTGAGTGGAACCCAGGAGACAGGAACAAAGTAGGGGTCCCAGAGCTGGGCCTTTACCTGGGGGAAGCAAACAGCTCAGCAGCAAAATCCACAGAGTGAAGTTTATTCCCAACAAAGTTTCCCCTCCCCCCTCCCCAGCCCGGGACAGGAACGGACAGGCTGGGCTGAAGATGGGGTTCCAGTGGCTGAGGGGCCTCTGAGAAACAATGAAGGGCCCTGGGCCCCCAGGCCAAGCCGTGTCTGGCTCCCCCAGCCTGGCTGAGTCCACGGCGCCTCCCTGCCCAGCCCCCGGGAGAGGGGAGAGGGCGCTGGCTCCTGGGTAGTTCCAAAGTGGAGTGTGAAAATAGAGAGATATATATATTTATATGCAGTGGGCAGTCCAGCGTGGCACTCACACCTCTGTCTGGAAGTCGCCATCCGGTGGTTCTGTGGGCTCCCAGGCTGCCGCCCGGTGCAAAGTCAGCCGTTCTCGGGGCTTGGGGGGCAGCGAACCCAGTGTCATGGATTTGAAGGTGCTCCAGCTCTGATGGCGCCGATGTTGGGACAAGCTGGGGCGCTCCCCGGGGCTGGGCTTATCCTGTGGAGGGAGCAGGAGGGGCCCATGGAGATGAGCCAATATCCTCACCCGTGGTACAGAAGAACAAACTGAGGAGGCCCAGAGAGGGCCAGTAATGCCCAAAGTTACAGAGCAATCAGTGTCAAAGCAGAGCTCAAATACAGACCTGCCTGGTTCCAGGATGGGGCTCCTGACCCATTCCCAGTGGCCCCCGGGACACATCTCCTGCTGACCACTCTCCCTCCCAATCCTAGAGGACCTCCACCCCTGCTCACCATCTGTGGCACCTTCCCCACCCACTGGGTGGCCCCAGACTATTGCCCATGCCATGGGAGGCCCTTGGTGAGGCAGGCTGAAGTTGCCTGGGAGGGACAGGAGGGTAGGGAGGGCACAGGTCTCTCAGGCCCACCTCACCCCACCCAGCCCAGGGGGACTCACGGTGCACACGTTCCGCTCGGCCGCCCCACCCGAGGACACACTCCACCGCTTCTCCCTCTGCAATGGGGGCCACGGGTCAGGCTTCAACCCCAGGGGCCGCTGCACCAGGTCAGGCCCTGAGCTTTGGGGCAGGGGCAGCCATGGGAGGAGCCCTCACCTTGGCCGTGGACTGGCTGCGGTAGCGGTCAAAAGTGTGGAACTTCTGGTTGAGCTCGTGGTAGAGTTCTGAATGCCGTTTCCGGGTGTGCATCACCTTCTAGGAGCCGCAGGGCGTCAGAGGGTTGCTCCCCGGGGCAGCACCATGATCCCCCCCCTGCCCAGGGCACTCAGCACCCTGGCCCCCCCACATCCCTTCCTGCTGCCGGCCCCTCTGGGACAAGATCTAGTTCTCTCTTCACGTCGGAGCTATGGGCTTGGGCAGGGAGGGAATCATGTGAAGATCCCACGGAACCCACAGGCTTAGGATCCTGGGGTCAGGCTCTGCAACAGAGCTTGGACTAATTTTAGGAGTGAGCCCTCCGGGGACAGACACCACAGACAGATGCCCCACTGCCGAGCACACACACGGCCCTTACCTCAAAGTCCAGGTCTGAATACCGTAGTTTCTTTCGCTGTGAAGGAGCAAGAAGGAGGCAGTGGAGGAGAAAAAAGCTTTTTACCACATGCAGGGGCTTTAGAGACAAGAAGCCTGGCACCCCAGGGGTCTGCCTGCTGTACCTTCCCCCCAACCCAGGCCCAGAAATTGGGGATCCTCATGGGGCAGTTTTGCAGGCCTCACCGCACACAGACAGACACACACACACAGTGCAGACTTCCAACATGGCAGGGCCAGATGCCCACATGGAATCAGAGCCTAGGCTCATTCTCTGTGCCCTAGAGCCTACCCCTGCATCCATCCCCATCTTGCCCCATTCTCTCTGCCAGCCATAGCTACCCCTTCCCTTGGAGCCTTCCACTTGCCTGCAAACACAGGCTTTCAGAACCCTTCCACTGACCCCACATTGCCCCTTTTCCTGCCAAACCCAGCCCTGCCTCCCTGGCCTCTCTGCCCCCTCATGCCTCTCCCGGCCCTCCTTGCCCCAGACCACTTCCAAGGCTCCAGTAAGCTGTTCTGCAGCCAGTGCTGCTCAAGAAAGAGACCAGAGAGTCTTAAAATGTCGGCACAAGGAGACCCATGAAACCAAGGCCGACTTTCCCAGGCTACAGATGGGGAAACTGAGACACAGGGAGGTGAAGGGAATTGCTCCCAGGCCTTCGAAGGTGATACTTAGGACCATCATTTAGATCTCCCAGGCCTGTGGACATGCTCACCACCACGGGCCCATGGCACCCTTTCTCCTGGTTTTCCTCCCCTCTACCTGCCTGCTTTCTCCTCACCACCCACCCTGGCTTCTCTAACACTAGGCCCTCACACTCTGCCCTGGCACCTTCTCCTGCCTGTACCACACACATGTGTATCCTCCCCATCCCAACCACATCTCTCCTTCTGGGGGCAACAGGGTACCTCTCCCTGTCTGATGCCGCACGGGCACTGCACAAGCAGCTCACATCAATGGAAGACACTTGTAATTCCCCGCCCAAACCTGCTCCTCCGCCCATCACAGTTGCCCACGCCAGAATTCTGGATGTCATCCTTGACCCCTCAAAGCGCTGCTGCATTTGCTGCTGCCTCCCACACAAGGAGCCCGATGTCCGCCCTCCTCAGTGGCCAGCAGACAGGTGTCCACGGAACAAAACCCGCCGTGACGCCAGGTGTGCCCTTCTCGACGCTGGTGTTGCGTTTTGTCTCTGTTATGCCTTCCTGTTTTTGCCATCTGTGGCAGGAGCAGGCACCAAATGTTCCAGAAGCATTTTGGGAGAAAGACTAAACTTTCGAGCCCCTAGCTACTAACTTAATTTTGGTCGTGTGGAGGATAAGGAGTGGGTTTCTGAGACCAAGCAGGAACAGCCAGTTGTGGCTAAGCCATGACTTCTGCCCCTTTCCTTAACCACACCCCCTTCATGCCTCCAAGAGAGCTATAGAATGTTCTAGAGTTCCACAGCAGGCCACTACCATCTGTCTGTTCCCAGCGATCCTCTGCAGGGAGTAGACCCGAGGAGGCCAGAGGGAAGGAGGAGCATTCACAGAACACACACAGGCAGGGGCATGGAAGGGTCTGCTTTTCTCAGGAAGAGAGAGGCAGTTACCACAGGTCTGTGGGCAGCACCTGCAGCTGATTTCAGGGGTGCTAACAGCAGCAGTCCCCAATTATCTAGCACTTTCTACCTGTTCTACATGAAAATAATGCTTTATATCACTCAGTCCTCAAAACAACTCTACCAAAAGACTGCTATGTTATTCCCACTTCACACACGAGAAAACTGAAGCCCCATCATCTCGCTGCCAATCACAGAGTCCAGATGGAACTCAGACCTGTGTGACGAGGAGGCCCAGGCTCACCCCCTAGTATATGGCTTCCCCAACAGCACAGTACGTTGCCTGAGCCACAGTCTCCTAAAATGAGGACTCATCCTAACCCAGTCACCCCAAAGTCGGCCCTAAAGCAGGTGCGAATGAGTGGAGAAGTGCGCTTCCAGTGCGTGAAGCCCCAGCCTGTGAGGGATCCACAGACACCATGGAGCTGCCACGTGCAGAAATGGAGGGAGAAATGCACAGTGTACATGCACCCAGTAACTCACACAGAGGCCGCTCTGGGGAGGCTGAGGCTGTCCCCTCCTGGCTGCAGCCTGTGATTGACGCCCAGTCTCAGACACACAGCAGGCAGACCTCCCCCTCCCCCATTCCCTCCAGCCCCTCACCTCCAGGGAGCCCATCTTCATGGTAGAGCCGGGCACGGTGCGGGGCATGGTCCGGCTGCGCTCCCCTGGCTCGGGCACTTGGCGGGCGCTAGGTGTCGTTGGTGGTGGTTGGAAGGTCATTCCATAGGGGTTCTGGAGAGACCCATATGCAGGGCCCAGCCCCAGGCCCGAGTGGTCCACAGACAGGAAGCTGGGGTAGCCTTCAGTGTGGGCCACTGTCTTGGCAGCCCGCCGGGGGGTCCCTTCGGGCCGGGCCCTGGGGGCATCCTCACCACCTCCACCCCCACCGCCAGGCTGCAGGCTCAAAGTCCGCCGGGGCAGCACCATGTAGTCCCCCTCAGAGCCTGGCTCGGTGGGCCGCAGCCATGTGAGGTCCAGCTGCCGCAGGCCACCCTCCCCACACATGTACACAGGGTTGGCCTCCTGAGGGGGCGGCGGCTCCCCCAGCCCTGGTGAGGCTGCCATGGGCACCAGGATATTCCCAGGCAATGGTGAGAAGCTGAGGCTGCCCTCAGGGCCCACAAGGCAGGACTTGGGCTCCTCATCCTCGTCCAGGGACAGGCGGGATAGTGTGCCCGTGATGGTGGACGGGTTGCAAGTGTTGACCTCCTTGAACAGAACTGGGGACAGGAGTGGGAGGGAGGGGGTGAGTCCTGAGGAGGAGGAACCTGCACGTGCCCTTGCCCAGGCTGGGGAGGTACCAAGTCTCTGCACTTGGACAGGAAAGGAAACTGGGTCCTGGAGAAATGGCTAGGTGGCTGGTAATCTCTCACATACAAGAGGGGTTAAGAAGGTAACTGCTCCAAAGTCCCCACAGTGAGACAGGGCAAGAAACAAAGGCAGGGCCCAGCTCCCAAAGTCCTGGTGCAGGTCCTGACCTTGACCCCATAGCCCAGGACTGTCAAAGGGCTTTATCTTCCCACCTCCCTGGGCAGCAACTCCCCAAGAGACAGAACTGGAAAGAGATTCTGGTAAGAATCTGGAAATGATATAATAACATAACATTCTGTGCCAGGGGTCCTGCTAAGGATGCGACATCCCCTAATTCATGCATGCCCCTAAGCCTCCCACCTGTCCTGGGAGGACAGAATTCTGTAATTTACAGGTGTGTTAACGGAGGCTTAGAGAGGCAGGTTGTTTGCCCAGGGCCATACAGTAAGGGACATTCGCAGCCTTGCATCCAGCTCAGGGCTGTCTAACTTCAAAGCTGGACTCCAGCAGCCAGAGCTCCATCAGGGCCTCCCATGATGGGGCTTGGGGCCTCCCCTTCTTCTCCAACCCCAGGGCCATTCTCAGCTCTGCCATGGCACACTCACCTGTTTGACAAGCCAGATCCACATCCTTTTCAAAGTCTGACTATAGGCGGAGAGGGAGGGGCAGGTGGGCAGAGGGAGGATTAATGTATCAGGGTGGGAGGGGGCTCAGGCCCTCCCCAGCCAGCTTTGCCCAGTCTGCCTGCCTGAGGGCTGCCCACGGCCCACAGCCCACAGTCCAGCGGAGCCCAGGCAAGGTCTACCTCAGCCCCACCTGATGGCTGGGAAAACTGAATTGGGGAAGGACTTGCCCAATGCCACCCAGGTGTTAGTGGCTAAGCCTGAATCAAATCCAATCTCTGTCCCAACCCTGCCATGGATGGGGAAGGTGAAAGGTCTAGGGCAGGAGGACTTAGGTGGGGGGTGCCCAGAATCCACCCAGGCCCTGGCCAGGCCCCCTAACTCACCAGGATCTGCAGCTGCCCATTCTTACACGAGTCAGGGGAGTCTTCGCTCTCATCAGCCCGGCACACGCCCATCTGGCACTTCACCACATCCTGGACCTGGAGACAGAAGGAGCCTGCTGGGCCTGAGGCCACTGCAGGGCCCCCGGCCACAGCTGGCTGTGCTTCCCCACCCAGATGCCCAGGCAAGTGTGGAAAGAAGGCAGCACATCCAGCCTTGGGGAAGGTAATGACGCCTGGGTGGGGTGCAAGGGGAGAAGGAGACCCAGAAGGCCAAGGATAAGGCTAGGGGACAGTGGTGGGTACCCCAGGCCATCAGCTTCCACACCAAGGGCTGCCCAGCTGGGGCCTGGAGCACCCCAGTCAGGGCCTCAATCCTCCCATCTGCACAGTGGGGAGAAGCCAGAGGCCTGGCACAGTGTGGTGGGCACGCAGGGGTGGGAGAGGCCCAGCCCCACCTCTCGGCGCAGGAAGCAGTGCACAGCAGTGATGACAAAGCCCTGCGCGGAGTTGAAGACAGCAAAGAGGGCCTGGAAGAGGACGGAACGGCGGTCTGTCATAGCCAGGACGGCAGACATCCAGGTGAGCGCCAGCAGGGGCAGCACCACGCAGGAGCTCCAGAGTGAGGCCCTGAGGGGACAGTGGCAGAGCCCATCAGAGTGACACTCCAGGGGACAGGATGGCTTGAACCTAGGCCTCCACTCAGCTGGAGCCCTTCAGCTGCCCAAGACTGGGAGGGCCCCAAACCCCAGGGCCTCAGTAACGTCCCCAAGCAGAGAGGGGCTGAGGAGCTGGAGCCAGAGAAACAGGACAGAGACAGAAAGCAGAGAACCACAGGGTCAGAGCAGGGACCAGGAAGGTGGGGATGGACGCACAGACGGCAGTGGGACCGAGCCACAGACAGTGGAAAGGGAGAGAAAAGAGAAGGTAGACAGAGGCAGTTGCTATTTCAGCCCCAACTTGCACAGAATCATCTGAAGAGGTTTTAAAAATGCACAGGCCTGGACGGCTCCCCAGAGCCTAACTGGGGAGGCTGGGGAGAGGGAGAGGAAGAGGGACAAAGAGACAATAGCCACAGTGAGAGAGAGCATGCGACACCTAGTCAGAAAGAGTCAAGAGGCAGAGCACACGGAGGACGCCTGAGCACGAATCCTCAGGGAGAAGATGGGGGGCCAGGACCAGTGAAGCAGAACTCCCCCCACACACAGGGAAGGTGCCAGGCTCCCAGGGACTGCTCAGAGCCCTGGTCAGAAGGATCAGAGCTGGGGCTGGACCAGACCTACACCTCCCCGGCCTCCCTGCCAGGGGAGTGCAGAACAAAAGCAGATGGGGCCTGGCATCCAAACCATTCCCACCCCTCCCCCACCTGCTATAGCACATGAGGGACAGCAGGGCCACCATACCCTCCCGGGCCAGGTGCCACACTCAGCCCACTCTGCTTCACAAACACCCCCGGTGGGAGAGTCAGGCACAGCTCTGGGCAAGGCAGAGGGTGGCACCATTCCACAGAGACAGCCGGGGGAGGCCAAGGCAGAGAGACGGGCAGGGGGCCAAGCCCTGCCCTAGGAAGAGCAGTTCAGGGCTGTTCAGCCTGGCAGGGGGTGGGCATAGTGGGCTCTGAAGCCCCTGGAGGTGGAGCCAAGACCAAGAGAGGGTCTAATCACAGTAATAAGAGCTATGCTGATTAACCGCCAATTCTCCACCAGGCCCTACACTGAACACTTTACATATATTACTTCAAATAGTGATCAAAACAACTCCAATTAACAGGCACGGGGATTATTATCCCAATTTACAGATGAGGAAACTGGAGTGTGCCCAGCTGGGCAGGGAGAGGCACAGTTGGGATACAAACACAGCTTGACCGACTCCAAAGCTCAAGCATCGAAACAGCTAGTGCAGACGGGGTGAGGGAGGCAGACGGCATGCCCAAGACAGAGGGAGCTTCAGAGTGACCGTGCCAGCCGCCTCCAGAGGCCCTGACCTCCCTGACCCTGGAGGTGTGCAAGATAAAGCTGGACCTCACTGGTCAGGGAGGCTGGGATGGATTTCCGGCCCTGGGTGGGAGGTTGAGCCTAAGGTCTTGTGGATTCCTTTTGCCCTCGCATAGCTGGGATTTTAAGATTCTCAGATGCTTGGGCGGGGGTCTCAGTGAAATCATTCTCTACCTCCATGATTCTCTGTCTCCAATTGAGTGTGAGATTCAATGCCTCCGAAATGCTAAGTCTCAGATTCTATGACAGATGATAAGACTCGATGATTCACTCATTCTAACATTCTTAGCTTCTGATTGTCTTATTCTAAGATTCTATCATTCTAATTCTAAGGTTCTATAGCTCAAAAATTCTAAGGGCTTAAGATTGTCTGAGCCTCTGAAGGTTGGGGGTGTGGGGCTGTGCAGGATAGAACATTAGCTGGGAGTGGGGGCAGGGGCGGGATCCAAGGGTGGGCGAAGGAATAGGGCACCTGTGGGAGGCACAGACATCCACTCCTCATCGCCTTGGCCACCTCTTGCTGAGCCCTTGAGAGTGTGTGGCGACTGGCAGGAAAGGGCAAGCTTTCCAGGGCACTGGGCTGGTATCCCTCCTCCTCCCCCCACCATGGGCACTGCCCCCCCAATTCCTCTGCCCCACCCATCCCCACCGCCCCCCAGGGGGCACGACTAACATGGCGTTCCTGGCCGAGGCTGAGCTGAGCAGGGGGCTGGGGACCGCTCCACACGCTGAGCAGGGGAGGAGCAGGCTGGCCCAGGGGCACCGCTCCGACCTCGGGGGCGGCACAGACATGGGAGAAGGGGGGAAACACATGGGAAGCCAGGAGATGGGGCAGAGTGAGCCCCGAGTGGGGTGGGAGGGGAGGGCAGACGAGAGAGAGAGAGCTGGGTTAGGGTGGGTGAGGGGCTGCGGCTGAGCACTCTGGGTGCCCACCTTGCCTGCAACCTTGATGCACCAAGGTTGGGGAGCCCCGGTTGGATCATCGAGCCCTGAGTCTCCGAGAGCACCCACGTCCCTCCCTCCCTGCACCATTTCCAGAAAGGCCAAGTCTCAGAGGCCCTCCCCTTACCCGGCCCTCTGCTTCTTGGATTTGTCGGAGATGCCATCACGTGCCATGAGCTTGTTGAAAACGATGATTCCGATGAGCATGTTCACCTGGGGGCCCAGTGGAGTGGAGTGGGGGAGACAGGATCACCAGGTGCCCTCCTGGCAGGGAAATCCCCACGTGGGAGCTGGAGTGCAAGGAGGAGGTAGAGGGAGAAACAGGATGACCCTCTGGGGCCACGCCCCTTCCAGGATGCTGAACGGGGCACGTACCAGGACAATGACGGCTGCAGGGCCCACAAAGGCGTAGAGCAGGCCGCCCTCCAGGGACAGCCAGCAGCTGGGGTGGGGGAGAAGAGGGGTGTCAGACACCCAGCAGGCTCCCTCCCCACCCTCAAACACCAACCCTCAGTCCTCCCAGGCTCCCAAGCCCACATCACCAGTGCAGTCTGAGCCCCAGATGGTGACAGCGAGCCACTGGCTCTGGCTGAGCCTTGGTTTCCCCTCCAATAGAGGTCCAGAACATCAGGCTCATCCCCCAGTGCTCTCATGGGGATGAAACAAGGCTGACTCCTGAACTAAACAGTCCCTTAGGGATGACCCAGTCCCAGCACATTCCCTCAGTCAGGGAAACTGAGGCTCAGAAATGGGAGGAATTTGCCCAAAAACCCACAACAGGCATGGGCCAGGATTTCAGCCAGCTGCCCAGTCCAGTTCCCTAACAGGTCCACTAACCCCTACTGCCCACCACGGGAGGGCCACGTACTAGCTGGATGTACCGTATCCTTTGGTTCGGGTAAAGCCAACAGACACGGCCACCACCAGGGCAGGCAGACCTGGGGGAGTGGGGGCACCAGAGTGAGACAGCTGTGGGTCTTCAGGGCCCCCTCATTCTCCCAGACTCCCAGCCCAGCTGACCTCTGTGCCCAGAGAGCTGGGCCAGGGCCAAAGCTGAACCTCTCTTGCTGCCCCTGCCCACCAAGGCCCAGCAGCAGAGTCCAGCACTGGCCCTGCTCACCCCAGCCCAGGCAGAGGAAGCGCTTGCGAACGAGGCGGGTGCGCATCCGCCCAATGACAGCTAGGTAGGACTGCCAGGCCTCGGTAAGCACCCAGCAAAAGGAGGAGAGAAAGAAGAAGTGCAGGAAGGCAGCCGTCATGGTGCACACGCCCTGCAGGGAGAGGGAATGGGAGGGAGTGGCCCTGAGCAGCCGCCAGGGCAGGAGGTGCCGGGCTTCCCACGCCCGCTGCTGGGCGCTGCCACGGCCGCCCACCTGAGCCCCGCCCCCCACAGAGCCCTGCCAGGCACCCCCGCCTTCCTGCACCCACACACAGCACGACATGGGCCTGGTGACACACACAGCACTTGGCATCCAGGGAGGCGGGTGGGCAGGCCGCCCACACACAGACGGGGCTGGCAGGGAGGGGGACAGACGTGAGCACCTGCCACGTCACAGCCGGGCAGGACCCGTACCTGGCATGCACAGTGCTGGTGCTGTGCAGAGAAGGTCAAGGGGGCATGGGGAACAGTCTGCACCAGTCATCCACAGGCAGGTGGCAAAAGAGGCCTCGCGCAGGCTCCCACATGCTCACAGACATGAGGAGGCCCAATGCCACCTGCCCAGCACACACCCGGCACTCAGCTCACACACACATTTACTGATGTTCACAGAAGTTCCTCACTCGAGTACACACCTCCTCTCCAAGTCCTCACATATGGTCTCACACACTATTTCACACACACTCATCCCAACATGGGGCGCTCACACGCCACCTTGAGGGATGTACAAGCAAACACACTGCGTACTCACCACCCCTTCACCCACTCACACCCCTGGCAGCCCTGGAAGCCTGCACCTGCCTTGCTCAGCACCCGGGACTGGCCCACGAGGATCAGGATGTTGGATGCCAAGATGGACAGGCAGAAATTCAGCAAGATGATGGAGCGTTCAGATTTTATGAACCTGCCGGGGTACAGCAAGCAGGGATAGAGGCGCTGGCTGCCCCACCCGACCTGGTGTGGCTGGCCACCTCCCACCCCACCCCACCGCCACCAGAGGCAGGTGTCAGGCCTACCTCCAAAAGGCGGCATAGATGGCGAGCAGGGTGAGCAGTGCCATGCAGGACACTGCACAGCCAATCACAAGGGGGACCGAGGGGGAGCCCGCCAGCTCCAGGGTCTAGGGGAGACGGGCAGATGGTCAGATGGGTTGCTGGGAGAGGGTGGCTGCAGGGGCCCCGTCCCCTCATCTAGCACAGACTGGCATACCCGCAGAGAGAAGGGCAACACCTTCGTGCCGTTGTACTCATGCTGCACAGAACAGACCCGGGTATCCATGTGGACTCATATTTACACTCAGTCACCACACTCTTCCACACACAACCAGACATGCACACACACATACAACTGGCCACTGCTGCACACCCCCAGGCAAGTATCATTGCTGTGAGCACAATCCTGGGGCACAGACATCCAAGTGCACTCCCATAAGCGCACCTGCGGATGCACATTCAGGATCACCTGGGCGCCTGCCAACACCATCACTGATGGCTGCTGGAAGCCCAGGGCCTCCTCTCTTGCCCAGCCCAGGTACCTCCGTTCCACTCACCAAGTCCTTGGGCGGCTGGGCCAGCACAGCAAAAGTGGACA
Organism: Aotus nancymaae; assembly: GCF_030222135.1. Classification (NCBI taxonomy): domain Eukaryota; kingdom Metazoa; phylum Chordata; class Mammalia; order Primates; family Aotidae; genus Aotus; species Aotus nancymaae. Next base: position 28,255,867 of record NW_026988467.1, read on the forward strand.
GGTGCTGGCACTGGCAGCGGGTGTGAGCTGCCTGGGTCTCCAGGGTCTGGCAATTCTCAGTGTCCCAGTCTCCTGAGCTGGCATCTCTTGGGTGGGGACAGGAGAGATGGAATGAGCTCCAGGCCAGCTACGTGGCCCTGCCCCCTGTTCTGGCCACTGCCCAAGGACAGGCTAAATCCACATAAGGCCATATGCACAAGGCAACAGCATGGACTCCCAGGATAGGTTCTTGACCCCTTAGGCTAGGATGGCACCAAAAATCCCTCTTGCCTCTCGGCAGGAGACTCCTTTCTGATAAGGGGCCCCAGGGCTGCTCCCTTCCTCACCCAGAGGAGCCACCCAACTCACGCTCTGGAGTAGTCCCAGCTGGCGCAATGGGGATCCGTGGTGCCCTGGGGAGCAGAAGACATGAGTACAGTTAGGGAGGAAAACTCACCAGCCCCGACCACCGCCCAGGCCGTGGGGGCCACAGCAGCTCCCACACAGGTCCAAGGTTCAGTCCACCGTCAGGGACAGAGACAGGCCTCTGGCTGCCCAGGCTGGGGTGCGCCCAGGGTTCCCACGTGGACCTCCACTCACATTGATGATGTAGGAGAGCTCCACTGTGATGAGGGGCTCAGCTGGAGGCTGGGTAGGGGGCCGAACAGTCACTGTCATCACCCGGGATGTGACGGCCAGTGGGGGCCTGGGGAACAGATACTGAAGTCAGTTCCTGCCAGCAGGTGCCAACCCCAGTCAGAAACCCTGAAGCCGCTTTGGATGGTGGGGGCAGAGGCTTCCGGGGAGCCAAAGTCCAGGGGAAGGCCTAGCTCAGTGGGGTCCAGGACTTCAGGTGAGGTCTAGAGCTCTGTCCATCACCCTCTGGATGGCAGCCCAGCCTCCGGAAGCAGCATGGATGTATCTGAGAAGCACATGTGTCCAGAGCCAGGCAAGGGGTCTCTGAAGGTGCAGGAGGCTGCCATGGATCTCTCTGCAGCCAGCACCGGCTCAGTCCTCCCTGTTCTTACCTGGGCCTTCCTGCACCCGCAGCAGCCCCATCCACCCATCCCCAGGACTCACCTGGGGGGCGGCAGGATGAGGCCAAGGGTGCGGTAGAGCACAGCACCGATCACAAAGTAGGAGGACTCATCAGGGTCTGCTGGGAGGAGGCGCTGGTGGGAGTGGCCCGGGCCAGGGGGCACCGTTCCTGGGCCCCTCCCCCTGCCGGGGCTGCCTGCTGCCCCAGATGTAGCTGGCTTCCCTGGGGAGGAGAGGCTGAGCACCTCCTTGGGCAGGAAGAGGCGGTCCTCTGAGTGCCGCACCCAGTCCTTCATGCCCCGGCGGCCCCGCATGGGGAACGTGATGTCGCTGGACACAGCTGAGACGGGCTCTCGCTGAATGCTGATCACTGCAGTGGGAGGAGGGTGGGCAGAGACAGACAGAGGGGCAGAGACAAAGAGTGGCAGGGTAGACCAGGGGAAGAGACAGATGTAGGGGAGACACGTACCAGGAAAGGTAGATGGGGACCCCGAAGTTGGTCCAAACACAGAGACAGAGCGATGTACACAGAGAAACAGACAACACAGATGAAGGAGAGGATGGAATGTGGAGAGAAAGATACAAATATGGGGTTAGGTAGAGGAAAGACAGATCCTCCTTTCAGGACCCCCTCCCCTGCCTGCCTCCTTGTACCCAGGTTGTCCGTGACAATCAGAGAGCTCTGGAAGGCCTTGAGAGCATCGCCCACCAGGTGAATGAAGTCCTCCACGACACGGAGCAGGTGCACAGAGCCAGGGGACACCTGGGGACAGAGAGTGTGTAAGGGTGCAAGGCGGGGTAGGTCCCAGGAGGAGAAGCTGGCAGCTGTGCCCCGCACCTGCTGAGCATCGTCCCACTTCTCCTTATTTTCTGCGTCCACCATGAAGCTCACCACCTGGAAGAAGCGCTGGGGAGAAAGCAATGAATGAGTGGCAGGGGGTCCTCACCCCAGGGAACAGGTGGCTCCCCCACTACAGCCACACTTGCCACCCCTGCAGCAGACTCTGCCTAGGAGCCTGGCCTCCCCGCTTAGTTTGGGCCTTCTCCACCCTCCACTCTCCTTCCTCCCAGGTGGTACCTGCACATCATCAGCCGAGGGCACGTAGGTGGCCCTCTTAAAGGTGTCAGTGACATTCCTCAGAATGTCCACAGAGAAGAGCAGGTCCCCGCTATAGTAGGTGCGCCGGGCCAGTAGCTCCTGCAGGCTTCGCACCACCTGCGACATGCCCTCACCTGCCAGCATGCGCTGCCCCTTGGCCAGGTGCTCCCTAAGCTGTAGGTGACATGGGGGCCACAGTCACTGAAGTGTCAGGAGCTGGAACCAGACCCTGGCCCATCCCACTCCAGTCCACCCACTGCTTGCATCCACGGGGAGAGAAAGGGGGAAAGGGTCAGAGAGGCTCAAAGGGGCGTACAGGGGAGACAGAGTACAAGGAAGAGACTCATAAAGAGAGAGAATCCCAAAGGGTACTTTTAAAAAGACAGAAATAGAAACACCTGGAGAAAAAAGGTGCTCAGATGTACATATAAAAGATAGAAGCACAGTATGGGAACAGGGTACCTCCCCAGCCCAGAGGGGTCATGTACATTCTGGAGTGTAATGAGCATGTGTGTGGGTGCACACACACACATGCACACACACACATGCACACACACGCACACAGTCTCTCTCTCTTTCTCTCACTCTCTCTCAACACAAGTTCTAAATGCATTCACACAATTAATACCCAGTTACAGTCAAACATGTACACACATTTGCTGACACTACTCTTACCCCATGACTGGCCCTGGGCTGGGCGCTGGGGACACAAAAATAAATTCAACTTTTCCCCTGCCTTCCAGGAGGCCCCAGTCTAGCAGCACACACAGACACTTGGAATGAGCACCTAATGACTGAGGAGCTCATTCTGCAGGAGCACAGAGGTAGGTATCAGGGATAAAAGAAAACACTTGGGAGTCAGGCCTTGAGGTATGAGTAGGAGTTTGCCAGACAAGGAGAGGCACAGCCAGGCAGAAGTGGGCACAGCATATGCCAAGGCACGTGGGAATGAGTGAGAATCACGCTCCCTCCACCCCCTAGCAGAGTCTGAGACAGATCCTGCGGTGCCCCAGCCCAGCGGGGCGTACTCACTGACAGATACAGGTAGCGGTACTCATGGGAGATGCAGCGAGCAAAGCTGGGCAGCCCCCAGTATGCCACGCCTTGGGCACTGAGGAGACAGCGGCGGCTGGCAGACCCTGCAGGGCGATAGGACAGAGGACTGGACATGTAGGCCGAGCTCTCACCCACACTCCTCCACACCTCAGAGAGGCTGGGGGTGCAGAAGAGGGCAGTGAGAATGGCAGGGGTGGGGGTGTGGGGAAAGCCACCTGCCCCTTACCTGAAGCATTCGGGGGACACTTGTTGTAGATGATCTCGCCAGCAGCCGCCTTCTTCCATGTCATCAGCATCACATACTCATCCCTGCACATCTCATGGAAGGCTGCGGGTGTAGGGGTAAGGCTCAGCTGGGCCCATACATGGGACCCCCAGCCCCCCAGGGTCATTAGGGCAGTACCTGGACACCTCTTCTCACTACAAGGCTTCACCTCCTCTCCAGTGCCCTCACAGGGGTAGCCCTGTGTGCCCGTGGCCTGGCACATGCGGAAGCGGCGCTGCCAGCCTGTGTCACACGTCTTAGAGCACAGGCTCCATGCATTCCATGGCCCCCACTTGCCATCAGTGGCTGTGGGAGAGGGGAGGCATGAGTGGCCCCAGGTGCCCCCAGGGCCAGAGCTGCCACCTGCCACTGCTGTGCCAAGCACTCACCTGGGCACTCGAGGTTGCTGCACTCCCGGGTGTCAGTCAGGGCACCCGTGCATGTGGCCCAGGCTGGGCCCGCCACACTGCACTTCCGGCTGCGCTGCTGGGTCCCGTTGGCACAGGACGTGGAGCATGGGCCCCAGGGACCCCATTCTAGCCACTGGCCTTCCACTGCACGGGGAGACACAAGCAGGGGTGGCTGTTGAGCAGGATGTGTGAGGGCTGGTGGTGTGGAGCACCAGAGGGAGACCCAGAGCCTGCTAGGCATTCAGATTTGAGCCAGGGCAGACCCACTGGAGTGGGGAGGGGAGGAGGTTATGAGGGAGGCTGGAGTGAGCAGGTGGAGTGCTGCCTCATGCTGCCTGCCTGCTACCAGCTCCAGAAATACAGGACACCTCTCCTCTTAGCACCAAGCACAGCTCACTTCTGGCTAAGGGAAGGGGCTGCAGAGGTGTCTTCTGCTCTTTGCCAGCACTTCAGCCCAGCTTTGTGTCCTCTCACAGTCCGGCTGACCATGCACCAAAATGCTAGTACCAGCAAGGGCAGCTCAGAGCTTGGAAAAAGAGCAGCCCCCTTTTGACGGGTGCTAACTCAACTCAGGGTTACGGGGTCACCTCACACACAGGCAGGCATACTTCTCCATTCTCCCCATGCTTGGTCAAAGTTTATGGGGCCCCAGGAGCAGGTCACTGGACCTGACTGCCTCCCCAGGTCTCCCGACCCCTCCCACCAGGCTGGGCAGCGCCCTCATGGAAGCCCACGGGCGCTACTGACCCGGGCAGGCAGCCATACTGCAGAGCTTAGTCTGCAGCTCGGGACCCTCGCAGGCCTTGCCGCCGTGCTGGGGGGGCACGCAGGTCCGCATCCGGCTCCGGGACCCCCGCCCGCAGCTGCGGGAGCACAGGCTCCAGGACCCCCACTCCTCCCACACGCCGTGCACTGCAAGGAAGCACGTGGCCGGTGGCTGGGCAGCACCATGGCCCCGCCCACCACCGGCACCTGCCCATCCGCCCACCAATCAGGAGCTCTGCAGCTCTGCGGCCGCTCCTGATTGGCTGTGCCCCGGGTTCGTTGCCCAGAAGATCTCCCAGGGCCCCACCAAAGCGCTGCCCTTTGAAGGGATGTGCAAGACACAGGCTTCTGGTCTCAATTCACATAGGACAGCCCCTGTGGACGCCTGGACAAGGAGGCTAGGACCAACCCAGGAGGGGAACCAGGGGTCCTCCTCTCCTGGGGCCACAGGAAAATTTAGGAAATGACCCAGGATCCACACCATTCCACCCCTCCCCACTCCACCCCAAGACCCAGAGCCTGAATACAACACGGCAGTCCTCAGGACAAGACAAGTGCCCTTCCCAGCCCCAAGCGCATAGACACACAAATAAACATTAACCTCTACATAGACACCGACACATCGAGCTCACACACTGGAACACAGCTTCGCCCCAGGCCTTTGCAAGCTCCTGCCACACCCGCAGTTACCAAGAGCCCTTCCCAGGTAGGCCCTGCTCTAAATCCACAGCACCACTGGCATGGTAGGCACCACTTCACCCCCTCAGAGAGCAAGGAGCAGGACTGGCTGAGGCTGCCCTGCCCTTATTGTCTCAAGCAAGCGCATGCATTTCCTTAACAACTACACACTCAACTGATGGAGGCTTAGGGGAGGCTCCCTGGAGAGGGGGAGCCCAAAGGAGGGAGGGGACAGTCAGGGAAGTGGCATTTGTCTTAGATCTTGACAGACAGGCTGAATTTGAATAGCCAAGGTAGGGGAGGAAGGATAGGACAAGAATCAGCAAATGCAGGGAGGTGGGAAAGTGCGTGAGCTGCTGCTATGGCCAGAGCGGAGTGGGTAAAAACATGAGCCTTGGTTACCAGGACGCAGGCACTGGGGGAATGATGTGCCCAGAACCGGGCCCAGTAGCATGGGCCCTGGTCTGATCCATCTGTGCCCCCAGTGCCCTGGGCTGGGCTGGCATGGTATGCAGAGTTGGGCATGGTATGGGGAACAGCCACATTTGTTGAATGAAAGGAGGAGGCAACCCACCATTTTGGAGATTAATCTGCCCGAGTCCCAGGCAGGACCTAACCCTGCAGGCAGATGGGGTGGGGAGGAGGATGGGCCTACCTGGGCAGGTGGCTGAATTGTTGCAGGGCCGGGTCTCCCGCAGGGGCCCGCTGCACAGGGTCCCATAGGGGGAGGACACGCAGGAGCGGGTCCGCACCTGCAGACCCTGCCCACACGTCAGGGAACACACGCTCCACGGGGACCACTCCTCAGCTGCCGGGTCGCCTACGAGAGAGGGACAGCGTCGGCGGCAGGGGGCACCTCCCAAGTACTCAGTCTCATAGGGGTAAGGGGAGCGGCAGCAAGGTGGGCAGGCATTAGAGGGACCCTCCTACCCTGACCCCAAGTAACAGGCTCTTCAGGAGGCCACCCAGCCCTTCCCACAAGCTTGATGTGGCACAAACGAGACTGAGCTGCAGGACAGAGACAGACAGGCACACACCAAGCGCATACACCACCAGACGCACACAGTCGGGCCCCCGCCGCAGAGGAAGGGAGGCGGGCCCGAGTTACCTGTCTGTGCCATGTATAGCCCAGGCTCATCTGCAGACCTCGGCCACTGGGTTTTCACCTTCGGTTCCTCTTCCGGCTCCTCACCTGGAACACGGAGGTGGCGGCAGGGGCTCAGCAAAGGCCAGCTCGGTCCTGCCACAGTGGCACAGCGAGGGCAGCCTTGCTTGCCCTTGGCCTGAGGGCCTGGAACCAACTGCCTGATGCTCTCTCAGGATCACATCCTGCCCCTTCCCCACCACCACTATTTCACAGAGAAGGAAACTGAGGCTCAGAAGGCTACATGGGACTAGCCCAAGGCCTCACAGCCATCTTTCCACCTCTTGTCTCAGCCAGATGGGGGGAGATTGGAGGGGAGTGGCCACCCAGATGAAAGAGCTCTGGGAACGCTTCTGTGCCAAGTCTGGCCCATACCATTCTCCTTTAGTCCTCTTGCTGGAAAGAAAGACCATCATCTCTGTTTACAGATGAGGAAACTGAGGGCAAGACAGGGGAAGTGCCTTGTCCAGGAGCACACAGCTGTGTTTGCTCCTTCACTGGACTGACTCCTAGGGGCTGAAAAAACATCCAAGCTGAGCCACTGCAATTCTGGCCCCGAGCCTATCTCTGAGGATTCGTGCTCCCCAAGCAGCACTGGACTATCCTGGAGGCCCAAGTCAGAATGCCACTCCTCTGAGACCCAAGGGGCCTAAGGCATGTGCCCACATCCAACAGACCTTTCTTCCACTGGCCCTGAGGCCGAGAGAGCAGCAGGTGCTCGAGGATGCCGGGCTACCTTGACCCTGGCCTCACCAGGCCCTCACCTGCCCTGACCTGTCTAGTCTAGGCATTGGAAGCGCTACCCGCCCTGGAGGTTTCCATCCTCCAAAGCCTGACCCTCTTGCACAGACATGAGCTCATCAGGGTCCTCTCTCACAATAGGGTATCAGGGAGGGGGAGACATAGGCACAGAAGGAAAAGGCCCAGCAGCCTCTGCAAGAGCAGGTGGAACTAGAAGACCCTTTGAGGATGGGCTCACCCCATGCTGTCCCCAGACTATTAGGTGCTCCTCTCCCCCATCTCCAGGCTCCTTCCTATTTCTAAAAGCCAGCAGCACGGGATGGGCGCTCTGAGTGTGAAGGGACCCACCAGGGCTGCCTCTTCCTGCCCCCTGCTGCCCAGCCCAGGTTCTGCAGCTCTTTCTCACCAATCTCGAGGAGCCGCCACCCTGAGCAAACCTGCTGCCTGGGGGCTCCAAACTGCCACCCACCCAGCCTTTGGTCTCATCCACTCTGGGGCCTTTCCCTCCACGTCAGCCACCAGCCCCAGGGCCTGATCCACCTGGTCCCTGAAAGCCTGGATTCCCAGGAGAGCTTTGGAGTGAGTTAACCCTGGATCCCCAAATGGGGTGTGGACACTGACCAGCTGCGTGGCCTTGGGCACTTGAGCATGTCTCTTCACCTCTCTGACCTTGCTTTATCCTCTGGAAAACAACATTCATTATGCTCCACCCCCAGGACTTGCATGAGGACCCCCTGCCAGGAAGGCCCTGAAGCTCTCAGCACCGTGCCTGGCACACAGCAAGTGCTCATAAGACAGTGGCTCTCGTTTATTTTTATCATCTCCCCTCTCTTCACAGCCTCCACTCCTTCCAGCCCCTCCCGTGCCACCCCTCAGCCCTGATCCTACTCCCCCTGAATCACATCTGCGATTCCACTTGGCCCCTGCCTCTCTCGGGACCACAGAGGAGGTGGCAAGGCCAGGCCTGCCAGCTCCTTGATCCCCTCCCCCAGCCCTTCCACCACGCCCGCTCAGCCATCCCCAGCCCTGGAGCCTTGTGACAAGCTACCCTCTCCACACCCACCCCCAGGCCACTGAAGAAATCTACGGTTGTGCCAACTAGCACCATGACAGCTTCAGGGGCTCCACATCCGCTGGGTGCCCGGGGGTTTCTCGGTGGCCCTTCTTGGCTCCGTTCCTTCCTCATTTCCCTGCTGTGGCCATACTGCACCTCGTCCTCTCTCCTCAAGCCCATCTCTGCCCACTCTCTCAGTGATGACTTCGACATGGGAGACCCCCAGCTTTTTGCCCAGCCTCTCCAACTACCAACTTTCTTGCAGCCCTTCTCCCCACAAAGGCCAGACCCGAGGCCTGGGCCTGCATCCCCCTCCTCCTGCCTTCTCGGGGAGGGCTCCACCCATCATTCCACCTCATCAGCATCCTGTCAGCATTCTCCCCTGTGGCAGCCCAGGAAGGCACCCAGGCCTGCTCTGTGCTCAGAGAGGCCCTCCTCTGACCCTCCACTCCCCTCCTCCATCAGTGAGCAGTCCACAGCCGGCACTCTGGTTTTGCACCTGACACTCACTGCCTGGCTCAAATGTCACCTCCCCTGTTAATCCACTGCAGTCTGGCTTCTGCCCACATCTCTCTGCTGAATGTGTTCTTGATAAAGTCATCAGCACCCTCCCTGTTGCTAAATCCTGTGGACACGTTGCAGGCCTGGTCTCGCCTGACCCCTCAGTAGCATTTGGTCCTGTTGACTCGTCCTGCCTTGAAGCGCTCTCCTGGTTTCCTACCTCTCTGGCTACTCTGTCCCCATCTCCTTGAGTGGTCTATTTTTCTGCTGTTTCCCATATCAGGAGTCCATGCTTTGTCCTGTTTTCACTGCATGTGATCCCCCCAGGCTTAATTAACCCTCTCTGAACCAATGCTCCCAAATCATCATCCCCAGGCCCTGCCTTTCCTGTGCTCCCCTCCTGGATATCCTCCTGCCTCCTGAGCATCTCTCCTGACCATCAAACTCGCAAAACAGGCCCACGATCTCCTCTCAAACCTCTACCTGCTTGTTCCCCCACCCTCTTTGCCTAGAAAACTCCTACTTGACCTTCAAAACTCACCTCAAATGACCTCTCATCTGTGGAGACTTCCATATTGTCAACTACCCAGGCGGAGTTGGCCACCCCTTCTTCTATGTGCCCCTTTATCACACATGGGTCCATCTTCTGACTGTCAGAAATACCCCCCATTTCCTACCATGAGCACTTTGAGGGAAGGCTGTAGGTGAGTCCTCTCCTTGACACCCAGGGAATGCCAGCATAAAACTCAGCCCAGTGAAATACCAAGAAATAAGCACCAATGAAGACATTGTTCCCAGATTCCCCCACAATGGGGGTCATGGGGAATGGTCATTTGTAATCTTGACACCGAGTGCAAGGTATCAGCTCCGACCCACAGTGCCAGCATTCAGATTTGATACACCAGCCTACATGGAAGGGACCGCTAAGACAGGCTCAAAGACAGGGCTCCTGGGTCCTCAGGCCTGACCCCTCGTTTATTCATAAACACTTTGGAGGTGTAAATGCAGCTTTCAGCCCTCAGTCCTCCCATCCAGCACCTGGGTGGGCTACCTGCCCATCGCCATGTCTGGGGCATCTACCAGCCTGGCATCCAGTGCCCACCAAACAAGGACATGTGAGAGACCCCCCTGACCTGTGTCAGGGACTCCCACTGCTTCCTGTGGTCCCTGCTCCTCTTCTAACCGCTCACGGACCATCTGCTGGCCAGCCCCACAATGTAACAGGAGGGGCAGGGCAAGCAGGGAGCGGGTTGGGATCAGTGGTTTCCAGAATCCACCCTATTTGAAAATCAGAACATGTCCGAGGTCCAGTTTTTGGATCCCTTTTCCAGCCTCCTGAACTGGGCCAGAGAGGGGAAGGAACAAGCCCAAGGCCACACAGCCCTACACTGCCTGCCCGCCCCTCCATTCCCACCCACTCCACTCAGAAGAGAGGCCAGCAATTTATTCCCACACATGAGAAGGCTGGTTCTCCCTGGAGGGGGAAGAAGACAGATAAGAGCAGAGGTGTCATTTACTGAAACAGTCAGCACACACCATGTGAGGGCCCTAGCCAGCCCTGAGCCCAGAACAGAGCAAGCCAAGAGGAAGTGAGCCAGGCAGGGTCCAAGAGGACAAGGAGGGGCCCCCAGAAGGGATGTGAGTACCCCGAGCACTTCTGAGTGTTCCACCCAGTGAGCCCAGCAGCCTGTGGGCCAAGCGCCCTGAGGCCTGCAGTTCTGCAATCTATCAGCTTTCCCCATCGGGCTGCCAGGCGTGGGCACAGACAGATGTGCTGCCTGAGACACACTTCCCCACTTGACCACCTGATGACCTCATAACTGTTCCGTTCTGAAGAAGGCAACGTTTACTAAACAACTCCTACAGGCCAGTCACTGCACTCAGCACCACCTCATTTCATCCTCCTCAGGGCTGGTTTCCCCATTTTCCTAATGAAAAGAAGGCTCCAAGGTTTCACATTGGAGAGAGGCTAAAGTGGGTTCGAACCCAGACCTGCCTGACTCTAGAGGCCCTGCTCCTTCCACTGTGCTGTACTGGCTCTGACAAAATGCCACTCAACTTGGACCTCCTTGGAGACACCTTCCCTGATTTGCATGAGACCCTGAGTCACCTCCACCTCCATCTAAGCCCCTAGTACCTGTCTCTCTTATCCTGTTCCCATGCTACTGTCTAATTGCTCCTTTGCACTCTCCTCTGTGTAACCTCTGAAGTGAGCCTCGGGGATCCCAGCTCCAGCCACACTACTCCCCAGCTGAGGGAATCTTCAGTGGCTCCCCCACTGCCACAGCCAGAGTGTGAAACTCTGAGCCTGGCATGCTCCAGCCCCTGCTGGCTTGGCCAATCCTGTTTCCGTCACCCCACTGGACGGCCAAGCACGCTGCAAGGCCATATGGACCCGTGGGAAGGGCAGATGCTGGAGCCAGACACATGTAGGTTTGATTCTCAGCTCTGCCACCGTCTTGCTGTGTACCCTTGGCCAAGGCATCTCACCTCTCTGAGCTTCAGATTCTTCAACTGAAAGTAAGGAGGACACTTCCTACCACATAGGTTCATTGTGAGAATTCAGTGAAAGCAGAGGTGTGGACTGCCTGGAGCACAATTGGCTCTCAATGAAAAGGAGATGTCAGCTGAACACGGTGGCTCACGCCTGCAATCTCAGCACTTTGGGAGGTGGAGGAGGACAGATCATTTGAGCCCAGAAATTCAAGACCAGCCTGGGAAACATGGTGAAACCCTGTCTCAAAAAAAAAAATACAAAAAAAAAAAAATTGCTCGGCTTGATGTCATGTGCCTGTGGTCCCAGCTACTTGGAAACCTGAGATGGGAGGAATGCCTGAGGCCAGGAGTTCGAGGCTGCAGTAAGCGATGATTGTGCACTCCAGCCTGGGAGACAGAGGAGGCCCTGTCTCAGAAAAAGAAAGAATGACAAAGAAAAAGAAAAGAGAAAGAAAAAAAAGGCAATGTCACCCCTTTTCATTAGGGAATTGTACAAATGCTTTCCTCCCTCCACACATCTGCTAACGCGATTCCCTGCCCTTGAAATACTCTTCTCTCTATTGCAGTCTGCCAAAATCATCTACATGTCAGTTGCCACCTCCTCCAGGAAGCCTTCCTAGGCTGAAAATACAGGGTACTGGATATGCCAGTACCCTTTTCTGTGGCCTAGTCCCCAGGCCACCTTCTTCTATAGCTGTGAGAATCCTGGGCTCATCCCTCCTGTGGACCCTGAGGAGGGGTCTCAGTCTCCTGTGTCACTCTTGCCCACAAGGCCTAGCTTCTGAAAAGACAGACATTCAGCAAACATGGGGCCAGATATTGCTGGGAGTTCCTCCACCCTAACCACACAGAGGCCCCTCTTGCCTCACCCCTGGTGCCAGCAGGTGGGGTGAGCACAGGCTCTTTGCCACTTGCACATACCTGCTATGCTGTGCTCCACAGACCCCACCCCCCAAACTCCACACAGTCCTGTGCCCTCAGCCTACTATGGTATGAATGTGTTAAAAATAACCACAATAAACATCACTTCCACGGGAAGAGAATGCTGTGATTTACAAAGCAGTCCTCCCTTCCCCTGGCTCCCTGCTTCCTCCCTGAGGCTGGTCCCAGAGCAGATGCCAACTGATCCCCTTTACACATGCTCTATCATGACCATCCATGGCACCCCATCCCCAGCAGTGCTTCTTGCACCCCACAGTGTATCAGAATCACAGGGGTGCAGTGGGGAAAATAGGTGGCTTTTGAAAGGCACAGGCTCTACCCCTGCAGTTCAATGAAACTGGGTACCCTATGAGATCATGTACTTAGCCAGAATGCTAGACGACCCCCTCCAATAATTCTTCCTCCCCAAGCTGCCTACCTATCTACCCAGCCTCCCACCACAGATAGCTGGGTCCCTGCCACCTCCCCCATGTGGCCAGAAACTCGAGAGCAGGGATCGTGTCTGACTCAGGCTGCTTCCCCCACGATGCCCAGTTTTTGCTGACATAAAGCCCTTGGCCAAGAAGATGAGGCCCCAGTGTCCTGGGACGGCAGTCAAAGCCCTGGGCCCATCTCCCTCCACTAGGGCTACCATCCAGCAGCTCTAGTCTCTTTATAGCTCCTACACCCAGCGTGGTTCACACCTCCACGCCCTTGCACAGGCTGTTTCCTCTACCTCGAAAGCCCTTCCTCCTGAGAGCTTCCCCAAAGCATGGGGCGGAAGATGACTTGGGGCGGCTCACAAATGTACCATTAAATAACACTGGATCCCGGACTGAGGAAGTCAGGCTCTCCCCAGGTCTCTCAATCCATTTGTATGGGATAGTCTGGTTTGTGCCTGTTGTCCTGATGTAATTGATGGTACCCACCTCTTCCCCTTCATAACCTCAGAAATGTCACAGTTTAGATGATAAATTACACGGTCATTTTCATCCTTCCAACTGCATGAGAGATAAAGGCTGTGCAGTCCTAGACTTTAACACATCCCCAATGTGAGCTAATTTCTCTAACAAATGGAGAGTAGGGAAAGCATCTAGCTAGAAGTTAATAACGGCACTTTGTTTTCACTGTGGTTGTTTCTTTGGTTATCTTCTATTTCAGATAAATGATACTCTTTCCATTTAGGATATGAAACTTATTTTTAATATATTAAATTTTAAAAATGATATAGTTGAAAGAGAAATTTCACAGACTAGTGAATTCCTATTCATTCCTTAAAACCCAACTCCAAATCACCTTCTTTAGACTACCTTCCTCCCCTTTGTGGTTTAATCCCTTATTCTTCCTCCTCCTTTGACATCTGGCACCGGCACAATCGGACCTTTTACACAAAATTATCATGACCCAGCTACGATTTGTTAGGCATCTACCATGTGCCAGGCGCTGAGCACTTACCCTCATCCTCTCACTGAACACTCCCACAGCCCCGTGGAATAGCTGTCACTACCCCCGTTTTATAGGTGATGAAATGGGGGTGAAGGGACTTATAAACAGTCACTCGGCAAGTCAGTGGTAAGGTCCGGAACTGAACCCGGACTGGGCGACTTCAGTCTGTGGCCTTGACTACCACTGTCCTACTGAGTGCCCGCTCTCCCAACGGCAGGCAGACAGTGTGCCTAGCTCACCTCTCCTCTCAGAGCCAGCCCCAGGCCTGGCACAAACTCCACGCTGATAAAGACATGAAGATGTGTGTGAGGGATTGGCTGGAACTCGGTCCTGGCTGGGATGTGTGGGGACGTCTGGGCCCCACTTCCCACCCCATGATAGAGCACACAGAGCTCCACCAGCACAGATCTGGGCTAGAAGGACCTGCCAGGAAACAGCACCGAGTGTGCTGGGTTTCCCTGCCCCCACCCTGCTTCCTCACTCTCTGAGCCCCCAACAGGCAGGGAAGACCCCCACTTCCTGCTGCCAGACCAGGATGGCCAAAAGAGGGCAGCAGGGTCTGAGTGCTGGGAGGGAAATGCCAATCTTAGAACTGGGCTGGGCAAATCAGAGGCAACTTCCTAGAGGGGACAGGGCTTGGGCGGTGCTTAGAAGGATGCAGGAGTTCTGGATAACCAAGGGCAAAGAGCATTCCAGGGGAGGAGCCTCCATTGAAAAGGTGCGGGAGAATTCGAGAGAAGGCTGAAAAGCAGGTGGTAGCTGGTTCCCAGGTGGGGCTTGAACGCCAGGCTGAGGAGTTTGGGTAGCACTGGGGATTTGCTGGGGTCTAGATCAGGGAGTGAAACACAGAGAACTGGGGGTTCTAAGGCCCCAAGATGGGCAGCACCGCGTCCAAGTTACAGAGAAGCAGTGGCAGGGTGGGAGTCTGAGCCCACTCTTGCCTCCTGGGAGACCCCACGTTCACCTTGAGGCCACACTTCAAGGATGGAGCCTGATGATGGGGAGGGCGAGCCTGCAGCAAGCAGCCACGGGCAGGCCAGTGCCCATGGGGGATGTAGGGATTGTGGCCAAGGAGAGAGGCATGCAGGAGGCAGGGTTCTTTCTCCCAAGTGTCACTAGGCACAGCCATGCCCACTGCCCAGTGCCTCGTCAGGATTAGAGGGTCAGTGGGCAGGAACTGCAGGCTGCTGCCAGCCCTCAGGAGCTGAACTCTGCAGCTGGCACTACCTCTACGGCCCCCCTTCCAGCCCTGGCCTCAGCCAGCCTCCGTGCCAGTCCTCCACCAAGCTCCTTCCTGCCTGCCTTTCTTTTCTTCCTTTCCCCCCACTTAACAGATTGCGGCAGCAAGATGGCACAAATTTATGGCTCAACTCACCAAAAATAACAAGAGATCTATCAAAGGCAGTTTGCGTGAAATTAACAGGCGCCTGTACCCTCTTGTCAAACGCACTCGGCTCTGAGGCGGCCCAGTCACTGCCCACCAGCCCCCCACCTAGTGCTCTTCTGGTACCAGCCCAAGCCCACCCTGCTAGGCCTTGCTGTGGATCCTCCTCAGGAGTGTCCCAGAGAAGGTGAACACAGCTTCCCTGCCCTGGTGCCTGGCAGAGGGGCCAGGACAAGGACAAGGCTCTCACCCTTCCTGTTCACCACCATCCCCATGAATCTTGCTCTCAGTCTGACAGCTGCAGGTGCCAGCCGATTCTCCTGCAGCCCAGTGGGGAGGAGACAAGGGGAGGAACGGAAGGGGCCAAAGCCTTGGCAAGGGTGGTGCTGCCCCCAAGCACAGACAGTGCCACGGACCCTCAGACATGCCCTGACAGGTGAAACAACAGTCATGTGCCCGCTGTGTCTCACACCAGAAAGGCTGAGCAAGAGGGAGGAGATGGCAGAATGGAAGAGCTTCCTGCCTGCCAAGGAAGGGGAAGGGGCTGTGCCAGCCCAGCTCTGGGCACCAGTGTGCCATGTGAACCCACTTATGACAGCTGACACATCAACCCATGCCAACTCCCTATGGGGACCCTCCCTGAAAAGCAACCCCAAGGAAACATGCCAAGTAGGACAAGGGGCAAGAGCAGAGGTCAGGCTTGGGAACAGCTGGGAGCCCCAGCTCAGGGCTCCCTGGTCAGAGAGATACCTGGCCTCATGCCCAGGAATAATCAGGCATCCAATCTCCACCCATCTCTAGCCCCAGAGGCCTCTGCAGAGGCTCTGATGATGGTGCCTTTCCCATCGCCGGCCCTCTCTGATCCCCAAAGACACCCCAGCTACCAACCAACTCCTGCTTCCGGCTTCAACCAAGCCCAGCTGGCTGCTCCTGGCTCTGTGCTCCACATGGCAGCCTGCCCAGATGGTGCCCGCCCATGAGGGCAGAGCCTTGCTCTGTCCACTGCAGATCACTGGGCCGATGGACCGCAGGGAAAGCCAGACAAATGTACCCGCCCGCAGCTGAGCACAATGGGGGAGACCCCCATAGAGTGACAGGCAGTGTCGGCCATGCAGGAAGAGCCATAAACCTCCTGATATACGCGTGGCGTTCTCCGCCGATGTTCAACAAAGAAGCGAAATTCAATTTCTTCCTACAGGCACTAAATCCCAGGCCAGCCTCCAGGGCCTGAAACCTGCCCACGGCCTGGCTGTCACTCGGACGGCTTCATCGACCACCGTTAGAGGACAAGGTAGCCTAGGAGAGAGGCCACAGCAAGGCCACTGGGCACTTGCCGTGGATGGGCGCAATGCCAGATGTCTCACTGGGGAGGGCAAAGTACTGGGTCAGGCTACTTTCATGACAACAACCTCCTCTAATTAATTCAGGGATACCTCCCCATTCTACAAAGAAACCACCGCCCACCAAAAATAAAGGGATCATCAAGGTAACAGTCAAAGGTAGGGCCCAACTCCAGGGCTCTAGCCAGCAAAGCAGGGCGGGGGACAGGCCGTACTCTGCCAGTACTCCTAGCGGCCCTCACACGCAACCCCATCTTCTTACACACACTCTCTCAGTGAAATCCAGATGCCCCTTCTAACCCCTATCCCTGCATCCTTGATTCCCATGAGGTAGGCCAGCACCTGTTATCCCAAATGGGGAAACTGAGGCCCAGAGAGAGAAGAGTCCTCCCTGTCAGTACCAGAGCTGCAGACCAGACCCCAGACCTGCCTCCTTCCCATCCCCATGCCATCGGTCCCTGTTCCCTCCAGGTCTCCTGCTCAGTCCCTGGCCCAGCACTGTTCGGCAGGCACATAGGATCCAGCTGAGGCCCTCGGGGCCTTGAAGCTGCAGGAAGCAGGGTCTGCGGAAGGCAGCCGTGGCTGAGGGAGCTGGGGTGGGAGCGGGGCTCGCAGAGCTTTTGCCCAGTCAGCAGGAAGCTCTAGCAGCTGGCGGCCTCAGTCCCAGAAGACATGGGCCCTGAGGGGGGAGACAGGGGACACCGGGAGCTGAGCCAGCCCAGCCCTCCAAGGCAGCCTGGAAGCTAGGCCTCTTCACCCAGGCGCACCCTTCCTTGCCTCTCTCTGCCCTGACCCTGGGGCAACTGCCAAAACTCACTGACCTGGGTGGACAGGAATGTATCCTCGCTGCCTGCCTACTCCAGCCTCCAGGTAAACTTGTCAACTCGCAGGGCCAGGGCCTGCCACAATCACTCCCAGCCTTGGGCTTTTGTACTCGCTGCTCCCTCTGCCTAGAATGCCCTCATCCCATTTCTGCTTGTCCTTCAGGTCTCTGTTCCTGCATCACTTCCTTCAGGGAGCCCCCCCGGCTGCCCAGTTAGGAGGTCTCTCCCTGGGTTTATATATCACTCTGCATTATCTGATCTGTGCCCCCATTCATCCAGCCAGTCTGCAGACTCTTCAAGAGTGAGCTCTCACTCCCAAGCATTCTGGTGACTGCAACAGTTGGACAAGGCTTGGCACAGGGGTGATATCAGAGAACAGCTACATGAATGGCCGAGGATCTGCCAGGATGGACACCAGGGACACCGTCAGCCCCTGCAGACCCCACCCCACCCAGGCCCTGCTCACACTCACCATATCTCATCTCGGTTGTGAATAGATCATTGCTGCTCCCCGAGTGCAAATCAGCCTCAGCAGGTGGCGCTGGGCCCCTGGGCACCAGGGCATTGGACAGGGTGTGGGCAGCAGGAGGGCCTGGAGATGTGGTGGTGGCGGAGCCGGCCCCCGCCTCTCCGGGGCAGCTGCAGCCTGGCTGAGCAAAGCCACAGGCCCTGCCAGCAGCGCGGCCACACTCCTCACTCCAGCGGCAGAGCACACCACAGGTGAACTGGCTGGAGTTGTTGTTGTTGATGAGCAAGACCTCCACAAAGCGGAAGGCCAGGGCAGCGGGTGCCAGCAGGCGCGGGGCCTCAGAGGGTTCAGCCGACAGGCACAGCTGCACGAAGTTCTTGTCGAAGTGCAGGAAGGTAAAGGGGCCCGAGCCACTGCACAGCTCCAACCCCGCTGCCGCCTCTGCCTCCTCCTCCTCCAGCCGCCCCACCTCAGACTCCGCCTGGGCCACCGCCTCCTCCGGGCTAGGCCGCAGGCAGGTAAAGTTGACCAGGTAGTGGTCCAGGGGCAGCAGGCGAGGGGCAAAGTGTGCGCACACCTGCTCCTGGCGGTTGAAGCGCAGGTAGAGGGAGTACTTGGTGGGGTCGGGGTTCTCCAGGGTCCAGGAGCAGCCCGAGGCGATGGTGGGAAAGAGGTCCTGCAGCGAGAAGGCCCCGTAGAGCACACCCGAGGCCAGGGCAGAGCAGGCACTGGGGGCGGGGTCGAAGGCGGCGGCCAGGCGCAGGGACAGAATCACAGACAGTAAGAGGGGACAGGCTGGGGTCATCCTATGTCCCTTGCCCTGTGGAGAGAGACAGTGGTCAGTGAGCCCCCACCACAGATAGCCTGGGCTCTGAACCTCCTATGCTGAGCTGCGGGAGGGGGTCTCATAGTTAAGACCATAGTCTATGGAGTGTCACCCAGCTCCACCTGTGTGAACTTAGACAAGGGACTTGACCTCTCTGAGCCTCAGTGTCCTTACCTGTAAAATGAAGCGATGATAGTACCTATCTCACAGGTTTCCTACAAGGGTGAAAGGAGATAAGTAAGGGAAAGGGTTTGGGAGATCGCCTGGAATCTTGTGAGCCCGGAGGAAACAGGAGTTCTTGTTGCTATCATTCCGTTTCCTCAGAGTCAGCCCATCAACTACAAGGGCGTTCGACTGACATTCAGATCCAGCCCCAGCCCCACCATCCAACCTGTATTCTCCAGAACTGTTGCTCTCAGTCCCAGTGTGTCATGATCAGCTGTGAGGCATGTCACGCGTAATCCTGCAGTAATTGTCAAAGTGGTGATGTTTGACTACGATTTGCTTTTTTATAAATTAGAGCAATTCGAGGTTATTCCTGGAACAATGTCATTCTCACTCACTTGCTTTACTGCGAGGGAGAGAAAGGGGCGGAGTTACAGCCAGTGTGCCAGGAACTGCGCACAACCTGAGCCATGCCCACAGGAGGGCACTGCCAATGTGGACGTCATGTGTCTCGCTGCTGTGGATTTCCTGGTTGGAACAAGGGGGAGAGGCACCGAGCAAGGGGACGTTGGGCTTGAGCCCCAACCCAGCTGCCACCTACTGGCTGGGTGGCCCTCGTGAGCCTCAGTTTTCTCATCTGTAAAATGGGTACAGGAATTCCCCTCTTACTTCCCTCTTCCCCTCCAGCCCCATGGGATTATCTTCCAAGGCCTGGTTCAGGGCCTGCTATCCCCAGTGAAGCCACCAGCCAGTCGTGACCTCTCTCCTATACTATTTCCCCAAGGCTGGCTCCGTCAGCTCATGGGTCTTCCAGTGCCTAAGGGTGGGGACCAGAGCTTGCTGATTTCTACCTTCCCTTAAAGCGCTGTACTAAGCTAAGCCCTCAACAGGTGTGAATGTGCTCCAGGTGTTGGTGGGCACCTAGGACCCAAGCCCTACCCCCACGGACACACAGAGCAGTCAGGCCAGAGTGGGTAACAGCTGAGGATGGGGAGAGCTGCGGGTGCCCTCCCACCTATCAGGCCAAGGCTGTGTCACTGCCCACAGCCTGCCCAGTCTCTACCCAAATGTCTAAAACATGGAAGCTAGCACATGGTCTGGTCACCCCCACTTCCAGTCCTACCCCTCAAGCAATCCACACAGCCTCCCTTCTCCATGCCACAGGACAGCTCACAGCACTGCATGGGCCCCTAGAGCCCAGCTCATCCACATTAGAGGAGAAAAGATGGGGACAGGAAAAGAGAGGCAACCTGCTCCAGATCACACAAAGGTGGCCAGAGGGGACTCAAGCCCAGGATCTGAGGCCCAGCCCAGGCCCGTCTCCCTCCACCAGTAGCCTCTGCTCCTTCCCTATGCTTGCTGCTCAGGCTTCAGGCCAGATGGACAAGCTATTAGCTCTGGGGACTGAATCAGAGACACAGGACAATTCACAGGTATGGCTAGATTCTCCCAAGACGCAGTTGCTCCCAGGGGACAGACTTCCCGTGGGGTCTTCAGGAGTCTAAACAGTGGGCAGAGGGGGGACAGGATTTAGAACCCCAACTTTCCAGTCCCCGTGGAGCATCCATGGAGCTCCCCACTGCCCCAGGTCCCACATCCCCACGTGCTACACCTCCAAGCCAGCCCCAAGCAAGCACCTGCCCCTCCCAGTCATACAGGGGTTGGGAGGGATGGCGGAGCAGGCAAGCTCCAGGCAGACCTACTCACTGCAGAGCAGCCACCCCACCCTCCTCCCAAGACCCACAGGGAGTTATTCAGCGGAAGCCAGACAGGCTGTGCATCTCTCCCACCCACCCACCCTCCTCCTCAGAGCTGAAAAACAGATCAGACCCCTGGTCTTTCCGACCCTACATCATGCCTGTCCCAAACTGTTCAGCCCGCCCTGCCTGCTGTGGCACTAGCAAAGCCAGAAGCTGATGGTGAGTGACATCCAATCCCCCTGCTGCCCCCAATTATTTTTAAGCAGGCTGCAAAATTCAGGCCATGGCTGCGGCTCAGTGGAGGGGAAGTGGGGGCTCATTATAACTGGCTTCCCTTCCCCCGCTTAGAGCAGCTTGGGGAACCTCCCCTCACACACACACCAATACACGTGGGTTTGAACACCCTTGTGCCCTGAGGACACACACACACCAAAGCATGTGTGCACAGACATATGTATAGACAGTCGTTCACAGGTGTTCTGCATGCCAGTGGATACGTATGCACATAGATATGCACACAGACAGGTGAAAACCACAGATTTCATGCTCTCACATGCACTCAGAAGTGAACACGCACACACAAGGGTGTAGAGGCTGATACTTGTACACATGCACAGAGGTGCACATGCATTCTCAAGTGAGAACATACGTGAGTATTGGGCCCTCTGAGGCTTGGGATATGACAGCTAAGTGTCAGGCAGGAGCCTCTGGGGGCCCTTCCTTGGCTTGTGTGAAGCTGGGGCTTACTCCCCTGCCCCCTCCTGGGCTACTGCTCCCTACTCCATAGCCCCACCCCATCAAGAAGCACAAGGTCCATATCCTTTAGAGCCGCAGGCTGGCTTCTCCAGAACTGAGCCACTTTTAACCCGACCCAAGCCCCCTCCTCCCCTCCGTCTCCTTCAGACACGTTCACGCTCATTCTGGGATTTCGCCCTAGACATGCCTGACCCTCACCGTGCCGGCTGCAGCATAAGACCTTTTAGGGCCCCTTTCTATATCACTTGCCACCACTCAAAATAAGGCAAAGACCCAATTCCAAGCTGGGTCACAGAGAGCCACTGGTTCATTAAAGACCCTCCTGCCTATGTGTGGCCAGGCCTGTCCTCCCAGGGGCACTGCCCACCCAGAGGCCTCTCCCTGAGTCACCCCTGGAAGGGGACCTAGAGAGATGATCCTTGCTTCACAGGCAGCCCAAGTGGCTCTTAGTCATGATTAACCTCCCTGAGCCTCAGTTTCCCTCTCTGTGCAATGCAGACCATGAGCCTTGACTTCAAGATGGTAGACACCTCATCAGCCTCCCAACAAGTTCCCAGCACAGAGCCTGGCTCACAGCTCTGTCTCTTGGTCTTCTCAGGACCTCATAAATGCTGCCCTCTTGCTGAGGTACAGGGCACTGCCTCTGGGAAGGCTCTTTGGGTTGAACCATAAGGGGTTTGGCTACCTCCAAACCCAGGAAGACCACAGACCCATCCCTGCACAAGAGCTAGAGAAGAGAGGTACTAAGGTCAGCACTGAGGAAGAACTTCCTGGGCTAGAGGTGGCTGATGGAGAGGAGGATCAAAAGGCCTCCTCCCTCAGGACCTCTCTCTAGAGATGGGTGCAGAGCTGGCTGGAGTAGTCTCCCTCTCCAAGCCCCCTCCTAGCGGGGGCTGGGGGCTGCCTTCGCCACATGCCCCTGACCCCAGCAAACCCAAGAATCCCACTCTGCCTAAACACACTCTAGTCCCCTTCTTTTCCCACCCCTCAGGCCTCCCCTGCTTCCCTTCGGCACCAATAAAGGACTCCAAGGCTTTCAGCTGCTAAAAGGGCCAAGGCAAGACTGAAGGGTTGGTGGGTAGAGCGGCGGGGGAGGAGTCTCTCGGGGCCAGGGCCGGTCTGGGATTCCCAGGATGACTCCCATTCATCGCTGGGCGGCGGGGGAGGGGCGGGCCGGGGGTGGGGGCGCGGCGACGCGCACATCCGTCGCGTTTATCCACCTGGCAGCTCCAATTCGCCCGCCCGTCACTCACCCTCAGCCTCCCGGGCGCTCGCCGCCCGCCCTGCCCAGGCCGCCACGCAGGCGGGGACCCCCACTCGGGGCCTCTGCCAGTGCACTGACCCGGGGACAGGGTCCTCAGGGGCCGCTCTCCCAGAGCTCGGTCACCCCGCAGGGCGCACACCCTCCATCCTGCCTCCAGAGCCGGGGGACCCTGCCGAGGGGAAGGAGCGACCCCCTCGGTGCAGCCCTCCCGCTCCAACTGCCAGAGAGGGTCGATCTCTTGCGGGAGGGGGTTCCTCCTTAAGGAGGAAAAGGCGGACAGAACTGGGAGGGGGACAAGGGGCAGCCCTCGGCCCCTGGGGGCGGTGCCGCGAGGGCTGCGGGGGGAGGGGGCGGTGACTCAGCCGCCCTCCGCCCGCCTCCCCGGAACTTTGCAGCAGCTGGAGCCACCGTTGCTACAGGAACCGAACGCTTTTGTTCCCCAATGTCAGGGCTGCCGGGGCAGGCGGGTGGTGAGGAGGCTGCCACTCCGCAGTGGGACCCAGGTCCGGCCACACTGCCCAGAGGACTTCCAGCCATCACAGGTTCGAGTCCCCTTCCTCCCCGCCACCTTCCATTCCCCCAAGCCACTCAGGCCAAAGCCAGTTTTCTTCAAACTCCTCAAGCCCTCAGGCCAGGTGGCCCTGCTAACTCTGACCAGAGGTGAAGGGCCCTGGGAAGTTCCTGATGGTGTCTGACCTCCTGGGGGAGGGTAGAGGCTCTTTTGTGGCTGAGTGACTGATTTCCCACCTGGGCTCCCCATAACGGGCTGCCTGCCTTCAGGGACTCCGACTGGGGTTTCTTCTCAGTACTTCTCCCACCTCTGCAGCCTCTACACTTGAACCAAGACCTCAGAGACCTTGACCTGGCTTTCACTGATGTCCCTCTGGCCAGAGCTGATCCTAGAGAAATATAGTGGGAAGCTGCAGGACCAGGGAGGAAATGAGGGAAACTGACAGTCACCAGCTAGCTTCCCCTGCACCCATACTTTGGGGGAGGTGGGAAGAGGGCACGGGGGCTAAAGGTGTTTCTGTCTTTATTATTCTGGGGATTGGTTTGAAGCCACTGAAACATGTTTTTCATTTTTCTCCTTTGGGATTTGGAATGGAGTGGAGAGGGGCCTGACCTTGGCCTTGAACAGAAACATGCCCCTATCATGATTGAGCATTGCTAGGTGCTAGATACCCTATAGAAACAACCTAACTTCACTCTCCCAACAGCTATATGAGGCAGTGATCACTGACCCATTTTATAGAGGGTCAACTGAGGCTCAGAAAGATTAAGTAGCTTGCCCATGTCCCACAACTTTTGAACCTAGGTCATCTGACTGAAAGCTGAGTTCCTAACTACTTACTCAGCTTCATTACCTAGGGTGGGGAGGGAGAGAGGTATGGGGGCAGAGACCAGATGGGATCTCACTTTGTGTTACAGAAATGCAGACCACGCACACACACCCCAGACTAGACATGTCCTTTGAAGAGTACTACAGAAAGGGGGCAGAAGGGAGAGGGGAAGGAGAAGAGAGGGAAGAAGAGGGGAAGATCTAATCTCTCAATTTACATCCAGAGAAGACCCTCCCTAACCTCCCTACTACCATCAGCAGGGCATATCCTGTGCAGAGTCTACACGGACCCTCACCCCGGTAGCAGTGCAGAGGATACTCCCCAGGTGCTTGCTCTGTCCCAGGATCAGATGGATTCCCCCACAACCTACTCCATGCCACCAGGCAGAGTTCACCTTTGCCCCCAGCCCTCCCCTCATGGGAAATGCCATGGGGTAGAGGCTCCCTGGCAACACCTGACCAAGCACAAACAAGCTCGACCAGGTCCTGGAGCCGGCGAGCCCGCGGCCAGTCCTACTGGTCTGTGCCTGAAGGCTCAAAGGACTCTTGACTTGCTGCTGGGGTGAGCCCTCCACCCCACCCATCCCACCCCCAGAACATATGGCCTGACAACCAGGAGTGTTTGGGCATGGCTAGCACGCGGAGGCACCTGCCCTGGCCCACCAATCTCCTCTCCCCAGGGATTTCCCAGCGTCAGTCCCGCAGCCACAGCTAATACTCTGGCTGCGGAAACCCGGGGTTGCCCGCTGGAGAAGGGGTGGTGGGTCCCGGGCTTCGGGCAGGGGGCGCCAGAGGACGCCCAGGGGCCCGGCCGGCAGCTGGCGAGGCGGGCAGGGAGGCGGCATCTCTCGGCCCGGGCGCCCCTCCCCCCCGCGGGCAACAGATCCGTCGCCCGCTCTGCACCGGCCGCGGCGCGGAGGACTTCCCGCGGCTGTGCCCTCGGACCGAGCGGACTGCGGGAGTGGCCGCCAACTTCACAGCCTACAGCCCCCTCTCGATCATGCCGGCCCTGGGGCTGCGGGAGGGTGCGTCTGGTGCCCAATTCTATGACCAGGGGTGGGAGGATAGGGATGGGGGATGGACAGATAGACTCCGGCCAAAGATGGACACGGAAGTCAGGGATGCGGGTCCAGTCGGGTTCTCAGCTGGAGGGGAGGGGGCGCAGAGCAGACACGGGAGACACGGCCCCAATTCCAAGCTGGGGGGGAGGGGACTTGCAGCAAGATTGGCGAGGGAAGGCGGGACTCCGGGCAGATATGGGGGAGGGGGCACTCGGGGCAGAAATAGAGAAGATGCATGGTAGGGGTACAGGCGCGGGGGAGGGTAGTAACTATGGGCAGACATAGATGGGGACTGGAAAGACTTCGAGCAGAGATGAAGTGGAGGAGAGGAGCAGGCATTCATATTGGGAAGAGAGATGGAGGGGGAGACACAGTTGAGCTGCAGGTTAATGGGGGGGGGCTCTAATCAAGGTGGGGGACGCACTGCACGGATCCAGGCAGAGATAGGGAAAGGCTCGAGACAGCAAAGGGGGCACGGTCTGTGTCAGGATTCTGGAAGGAGAGACTTTAGCATAGATGGGTAAGAGGGTCCGTCCAGGCTGGGAGGGGGGGCGGGCAGAGATTAGAGATTCACCAGCGATTAAGGGGTCCTCGGCCCCAGGCTTGGGAGTTCCCCAGAAGATGGGGGTGGGTGAACGCTGAACGAACTCAGTTCGGGCTGGGGGAGAATTCAGCAGAGACGGGTGAGGGAGAGCGCCCCGAGTCCGGGCCGGTGCGGAAACTCGGGACCGCGCCGGGAGGGCTCGGTGCGAGGCCAGGTCTGGGTCTGGGGCCGAGCACTCACCTGGGCGCCGTCAGCAGCAGGAGCGGGGACCGGCGCTGGCGGGGGCGGCCACGGGGCGCAAGTTTGCCATCCCTAAGTCGGGGACCGGGCCGGACGGAGGGCAGGTAGCTGCAGCCGCGCGGAGGGCCGAGGCTGCCGCTCCCCCGGGCAGCGGGTGCAGAAAAGGCGCCGCGGAGCAGCGCGGGGCGGGCGGGCGGGCGCCGGGCCGGGCGCGGGCTCCTGCCGCCGCCGCCGCCGCCGCCACCGCCGCCGCCGCCGCCGCCTCCTCGCCGCGCCGCCCCCCGCTCCCCCGCCCCGAACACCGCCCGCGCCGCGCGCCGCCTCCTATTTGCAGGCGGCGGCCGCAGCCCCGAGCTCTGAGAGCCGGTGCCGCATCCTCCTCGGTCTCCGAGCGCCGCCGCCGCTGCCGCCGAACCCGGTTCCTCTGGCCGCTCCGGCCGCTGCCCGCAGCGCGCGCAGGGCCGAGTGACGGCCGAGGCGGGACGCGGCGCCTGCGCGGGCCGGGCCCGGGAGGGGGCGCGCGCCGGGCCGGGCGCGAGGAGCCGCGGGAGAAGGGGCGGGGGGGCGGGGGCGACGCGCGCCGCCTCCTGTTAAAGGGGGAACAGCGCCAGCCGAGCCGAGCGCGCCCCCCACCTCCCTGCCTTGAGCCCCAGGCGCCGGCGCGGGAGAAGCCCTGGGTAAGCCCCCGCCCCGCCCGCCGCCTCCCGGACTGCAGAATGAGGCGATCCGCGACGCCCCTCCAGCGATACCCAGGCCGGAGGCATGTCGCCCCGCCAGGGTCTCCCGGGCCCTGCGGGCTGAAGCATTTGCTCGCCTTCCCGTGTGCATTGCATATTGCATGTCCCTGTGCATGCAAGTGCCAGTCATGTGCGCTTAACTTTGCATATGCATACAGGTGCCCTAAGTGTGCACTGCCATGTTGCCTGGGTAGGTGCATGCAAGTGCTACGCACATGCATGGTGTATTAACATCTGCCCAGGTCCTCAATGCATGTTGCTTGTTCCTGTGCTCAGGGAAGCTATATGTATGCAAGCTTACAGGTGCCACATGTGTGTTGAGGACTGTGGGTAACTCATATGTAGCAGCCACATATATATACTGCAGTGTGACATGTTTGATGCATACCATAAACTGCAATGTTGCACGTCCCTAGGCACGGGGATGCTACACGTGTGCAGTGTGTTACATGTTTTCTTGAGTCCCCGTCTATTCCCATAAGTGCCTTTCCCTGTGCCAGGGGCGCCCCCATGTTGCATCTGTTTGTGTGGAAGCTGCAGAGATGTAAAGACCCACCCCTTCCTCATCTTGGCACTGTGCCCAGAAACAGTTGGGTGGGGCCTGAGCCCACATGGTTCAGACGGTACACAGGGAGATGCCCATGGCTCATGGCCCTGGTCAGGCGATCTGTGGCCTGGGCACTTTGCCATCAGTAAGGTAGGCTGACCGGGGACACACCATTGCAGCCAACACAAGTAGGTTAATCCCATGGCTTTCCTCAGAGAAGAAACCAGCAGGGGGCAGTTTTGCAATAAGGGTGGGATGGTTTCAGCTTTGCGATGAGGGTGGGATGGTTTCAGGACCATACTTTTGGAAGGTTCACCAGCCAGGAAGGGCCAAATTTGCAGGGCAAAGAAATCCTCAGTCCAGCCAATACCAACCCCACCTCTCCACGGATGCCCCTTGAGTTGTGTCACCCCCGAGATGGGACAAGATGAAAAAAGCCTACCTCTTCCCAGGGGTAGTACCAGGAAGAGGCTGAGAACCACCCTCTTTTCCCTCTTTCTGTGTTTCCCACCTCCAGCAGCCTTGGTGACATTTGTTGTGAGTGATTGTGAGAGATTATTGACTTTAATGGAAGGAGGTAATAAGGGGCGATGGAGGAATCTCACCTGTCACCTTAAGAGAATTTATGAGGCCTTATGAGGCAGGGAGGAGGACTGGGCCGGCACCTTCCCTTTCCCTGTGGATGCCCAAGGAGGCCTGTGCCTTTGGCCTAGCACTGGCAAGCAGGGCTCCTAGGGTTTGCTGGGCACCCTCAAACACACCCAGACGTCTCTGGGTTTCAAGGCTCAGCTGCTACTGTGAAAGCCACTCCAGGCAGGCCTTGCCAGCTGCAAAGTGTGTTGGGAGCCATCCCAGGGCAGTGGGAAATCTGGGCCCCCTCCTTACATGGGCACTGGGAAGGGCAGTGGGGTTACTGAGACTGGGGCTTCAAGGAGGTGGGGAAAAGTGGGAAAAGTGGTGGGGACATGGGTTGCCCATAAGGATGCAAGCCCCTTAGAAATCTCCAGGACCCTGTCCAAGCTCCTCTCCTACAGAGAACCCACCCTTCTCCTACAAGGAGCCTGCTTCCCTCTTTATGAATATTCATGATAATTAGCATATTAGAGCCCAGAGCCCAGAGAAAACCAGGCAGGTCTCTTGCAGATGTAATGCAGCTGGATCCCTGAAGCCCCCCTCCTCCTCCCCCAGGATGCAGCTGAGTGAGAGGTGATGGGAGGGACTGGCTCCAGATAGACAGCAGTGGTTTTTGTGTCTCTCTGTTCCTTGGTAGCCCTCTGACTTCTTGACCCCTTCGATCAGCCACAAAAATGTACACCCAGGGAAAGACAGGTGGTCAGACAGAGTAAGGGACTGACAGAGATGGTGTCCCATACCCAGGATCTCACTGGGGCAAGGTGGGGAGATCAGCAAGGCAAAAGGAGCTGTGGGAGCTGTGTGGGGAGAGCAGGACTCCCCAGGGTTGCATAGGAGTGAGCAGGCGAGACTAGGGCTGACCTCTGGAAGGCTCTCCCTGGAGGCACCTCTCTGAATCAGGGTTTCCCCACCTCCTTTCCCAGGAACCCCTGCCCTTCCAGACTCACTTTGGTAATAATGCCACCCAGGAGGACTTGGAGTAATTACAAATCGTTTCCATATTCAAATCCAGCTGGTTGAAGAGAAATTACTTATCTGATGCTCAGGTGGGGGTGAAGAGAGCAAGTCTTAGCCCCAGGAGGGGCCTCCAGGGAGCCCGGGGCAGAGACTGGGCATGGGAAGGGGTACCGGCCAGAGCCTGAGTGCAAAGGGCTTGGGCAGAATAAAGGGACATCCCCTTGAGCCCCCTAAGCTGGACAAAGGACAATGACCTCAGCCCTTTAGCCCCATTTGGGCCCCCTCTGGAACCTCTGATGGGATTATGGGGACCCACCCCACAAGGGCAACTGCCTTGCTGTCACCCTGCCTTGCTAGGTGACCTTGAGAAAGTTCCTTCAGCTTTCTGGGCCTCTGTTTCCTTATCTGGGAAATGGCATAAATGATCTCAGCCTGGGATCCAGTGAGATAAAAGATGGATTAGCAAGGGCTGTGTCCCTGAAGGGGTCTTTGTAAGTAAT
Source organism: Aotus nancymaae (assembly GCF_030222135.1). NCBI lineage: Eukaryota > Metazoa > Chordata > Mammalia > Primates > Aotidae > Aotus > Aotus nancymaae. The sequence goes on from NW_026988467.1 coordinate 28,284,746, forward strand.
TATTTTGTTACCAATTAATCAATATTTTTATCAACAATAACAACCATCAATGGCCCAGTGGGAAGGCAGACAGCTCTCAAAGCCTAAGCCCATAGGGCTGCTCAGGAGAGGATGGTGTGTCGAGGAAGGGAGCTGCCCTGGCCTCACCCGCCTGGCCTCAGCCTTGCCTCCCGCTGGGCTGGCCGCAGCTATGCTTCGTTGCCCTTTAAACAGATGAGAAAATGTTCTTCTTCCCTTCCCAGTGATTTATTTGGCCCAGAGCCTAGGCAGGTTTTCTTCCAGCCAGTGGGACCTAGGAGCACCCCTCACTCAGCCCTGTTCACCACTGCCATTCAAATAGGCACCCTCTAGGGCCACCCAGAGCTGTGGGTGCCAAGGTCTCCTTCCAGCCCCGCCCCTACCCCAGACACCTATCAGGAGCTCATAACATGTCCATAAAGACACCCAAATCCATGTGACAATCTTCTGCCCCAGAGTTCGTATGACCAACACCTGAGAACTCTGAGTGGCATGCATCCTGGAGGCCATCCTGGAAAAGGTGGACTGGCCCTCTCTGCCTGTGGGAAATCCTGCATGTCTAGCTTCCATCCTTCCTGCTGCAGATGCCAAATGGGTTAGGAGCCTGGGGCAACCCAGGTTGAGTGTTTGTCATTTTCTTGCTGCTGCAGACTGGGGAAAGAAGGGAGGATGCCTTGCTCCCTAGCCAAATCCTCCCAGAAATGCCTGGTTTGTGTGCAACTCATTGAGCAGTGCCTGCATTTTCTGGCCCCTAGGGCAGAGGATAGAGCAGCCCTTTAGGGTCCTGGGTGAGCTTAACATACATGCCTCATACCAGAGGGTACACACAAGTGTATATAGAGCCTGGCTCCTTTATTCATTTATTCAACAAATATTTATTGAGTCTACTATGTTCTAGGCACTGGGATCCCGGCCATCAGCAAGTCTTGTTGCTTCTACCTCCCAAAATATCCCAGATCTAACTCCACTCTTTACATCCCCACTGCCAACAGTCCACGCCACCATCATTCAGTGCCTAGATTCTCCCTTACTTAATTTCTGAGCTCCCACTCCTACCTCCTCCACCCCAGTTCATTCTCCTGGAGCCCACTGAGCCATCTCTTTAAAAATGTAAATCAGGGTACCTCTTAAGCCTTCTAGTGGCTTCCCACTGCACTTGACAATGTGGTCTTCCAGACCCTGTATGTTCTGGCCCTTAGCAGGCTCTCAGACCATCTCCAGTCCCCTACCCCCACCCCACACTATGCTGCAGCCACACAGTTCTCCTTGCTGCTCTTAGAAAACTCCAAACCCTTCCCCCAGCAATTCCCATGGCTGACTGCTTATCAAGAAGGTCTCAGCTCCATCATCACTTCCTCCAGGGAGCCTCCCCTGACCACTCTCCTAAACTAGCCCTGCCCCACCCCGAGTTGCTTCATCCCATATCCCTGTTATATTTCCTTGGCAGTACTCATTGTTCTGAAAACACGTTGTTTATTTACACACATGTCACCTGTTTTTTGCCCCCCGGACTGTGAGTTCCATGAAGTAAGGGATCTTGTCCGTCCATTCACAGCTGGAGCCCGTGGCACGCAGCACCAGGTACAAGGTAAGTACTCAGCAAATATTTGCTGAGTGAACGAATGGTGAAATGGCAAGCAGACACCTTGCTCTCACAGAGCTTTCGATCTGTGACCCTTGACTGATGTTTGTTCAGTAAAACACTGGTTCACAGTTTTCCACGTGATGAACCAGAAAGGATTCAGCCTCTGAGGCCACACAGACCTGGATTCCTGCCTCTGTCCCTCACCAGTTGTGTGTCCTTGGGCAGATCACTTATGATATCCAAGCCTCAGTTTTCTCTTCTGTAAAATGGAAACAATGATCCCAACTTAGCAGAGCTAATGTGGTTCACATCAGATGAAAAAGAGGAAGTGCTTCACACAGTGCTATGCCCAGATGCCATCTGCATGTAGATGGCATCTGCATGAATGTGGGCCCCTTTCAGACTTACTGGGGCTATGGGTGGACTGGGTTCTGGGGACATGGAGATCACTCAAAATTGGGTCCCTAACCTTAACACCTTCCCAGCAACCCCCACGTCCCCAAAAGGGAGAGAGGTGTACCAGCAGGAGCTCTTATCTGTTGAGATCATTGCAGAGAAGGAGGCAGGAGCCAAGGTTTTGCCAGAGTGACAGGGACAGTGTGTGTGGGGGGGATCCCTGGAGAGAAACTGAATCTGAATCCACTTCTCTGCAGCACCTCCTCTCCTTATTTGGAAGTTCCTCTTCCTTTTTGGCCTTCCATGTCTGTGTAAACACACACACACACACACACACACATCTGCATGTACAGATAAAGCCATATCTACATACTGACAGTTGCCGGTCCATAGACATATATACTTGACTGGGATTCACAAGTATATAAATAAGCATGTACACACAACCCCAGGACACAAGCCCTCTCCATTTTTCTGGTCCAGTAGGGATACCTCTGGCTTATTGATTAGTACTACCACCTCTGGCTCTAGACTGAGGTCAGACACAGTCCCTCACAGGAGGGAGCCCAGGCACTTCCCCTTGGCAAATTCTTCCTAAGGTCTAATCCCACACTCCCCTACTGTAGGCCTTAAGGTCAATGAGCCCTGGCAGCCATTCCAGACAGCCAGGGATGGCAGCACCATCCCCTGTACCCACACCCTGAGGCTGGTGGATATGCAGGAGGCAGAGGCACCTAAGAAGAGCTGCTCCCAGCTTCCTGCCATGGGCGGGGGTGAGGAGCATCCCTCAGGGAGGGGCTGGGACACTCTCAGCAGGCATAGGGCACTCTGGCAGTAGCGGGGGAGGGGGGCAGTGTGTTTCACTGCCTGGGATGCCCCAGGTCCTCTCTCCTGGGCTCCGTGCCACCTGGATCCTGATGAACTGGGCTTGTGCCAAGCAGGACACATGGACTTAGCAGGCAGGGGTGCAGTGACCTAGAGATTTGGAGGCACCGGCTCATCCAGCCAAGCCCCTCTGTGGGCCTCACACTGTGCCAGCTGCTCTCCACTTATTGTTCAAATGAGCCTTCAGAACAACCCTTGCAATCAGTCTGGTCACCTACATTTCACAGATGAGGAAACTGGTTTACAGAGAGGCTGAGACAAGCAGCAGGCTTCCACCCCATTCAGGGTTTGCTCGAGGCCCTGCTTCAGTTCTGCCTCGGCCTGGCTGGGCCTGGTCCTCCTTGCTACCCTCCAGAGGACAGACCAAGCACCAACTTTTGAAACAATTTATTTTGAGATTAGAGTTGATCTTCCAGAGAAGATCAGCTCCCTGGAGGTGAGAGATTTGGTTAGTGGGGTTCTGACTCCCAGGGCTTGACACCTGCTAGAAGAGGCTGAGGCTGGACCCCTTGGTTTTGGGGGAGACAACCAGACTTGCTGAGGGTGCTGAGAAGGATGAGACACAGGACTGGTGACACCTACAGGCCTCCCTGGCTGGCACAACCACACTCCTTACCAACAGGACCACACAATGACACACCCCAGGAGGACATCTGTCGCTCTTGCTGGAGAGGAACGAACACCACCCCACGCTGGTAATAAAGCAATCACTGCAGAGTTAGGGAGCGGTGCTTCCAGCTCACCACCAACCCTGGCACAACTCTGACCTCAGAGGGTCCCAGGCTTGGGGGTGAGGCCTGTAGATGGAGCATGGGTAGGGGTGTAAGGCTCCAGAGCCTTGTGGTTGGAGGGGAGGGCCCTGGAGCACCTTGCCAAGTGAGCGTTCTGTGTGTCAGAGTGGGAGTGAGTGGGGCTGAGTTCCGGTACACGTGTGGGTGGTTGTGTGCGTCAATGTGTAGGGGGAGAGTCTGTGTGTGTCTATGGCGTGCCTGTGTGCAGTTTTCGTGTGTGTCTGCCTAGACTTTGTACGTCAGAAGCCTGGACCTGGCTCTGGGATCTCTGCTGCGTGTGCAAATGTGTGCCTTTGTTTGCAGGGTGTGTGGCGTGTTCATGCATTTCTTTTCTGTCTGTGTGTATGTATGGGGTAGAACGCATACACACATATGACGCTGGGATTTGGCCTCTACTGTGTCTGGGCAAATGTGAGGTGTATTGACAGGGCAGTATTTGCACGTCATTGGAGTTTGTGTGCAGCCAGAGTGCAGTGTTTCCTTGTGTTCAGTGTGTGCTTGAGCCTGTGTGTGTATGTATGTGTGTGTGTGTGGAAAGTGTTTGCAGGCCTGTGTGTGTCTGTGCCTTTGGTGAGTCAGGGTGCATGGCATTCGCAGGCCCCAGTGTGACCACGTCTGTGTGTCAGTGGCATGTGTCTGTGCCAGCCTGCGGTGCGTGTCTCTGTGTGTGCCTGGCAGTGCTGGCAGGCCCTCAACTTCCAGGGAGGTCTGTGTGTGATACTGTTGGGTATGTGTTTCTGGGTGTCCTATATCTGTCTGGATGAGGGGTTTGGATGCACCGTGGGGCACGTCTGCATATCTGTATCTGTGGCCTTGGGATCTTGTCTTTGGAGACTTTGGGAAGTAATCCTCCCCTGGAAGCCCTCTCCTATTCCCAGGCTGAATCCTCCATCAGGCCCTCCCTTATAACCAGCTTGGCCAGCTGTGAGCCTGACTTTCCACTGGAGGTCCCCCTCGTGAGGGAACCCTGAGGCTGCACAGCCACCGGGTCAAGGTCACATATGGAGGGACAGAGGCTCCTATTCCTATGGTGCCCTTACCCCTTACCCTCACAGAGGGCCCCACCACCGGAAGCCGCCTGCGCTTCGCACAGCTTGTGCGGGTCTCCCCTGAAATGAATGTTAATTTCGGCTCAGGGCAGGCGGCGTCGCGAGTCCCGGGCCGTGTGTGGGGGCGCGCCGCGGCTGGGAGCGGCGGAAGGGAGCGCGAATTTGAATTTCAAAGGCAACTGGGGCCCAAGTGCGTCTGCGTTGCGCGATTGTGTGTGCGGCGCTTTTGTGTGTCCGCGAATGCGCGCCTGCGTGTGTGGCGTGTGTCGGGGTGTTTTATGACTGTACTCCGTGAGGCTGTGTGCGAGCCCTGGCATGGGCTGTGAGTGTGGCAGGGAGCGCGGTGTCGTGGGTCGCCTGCCAGTGTGTCTGTGGTTGCTTGTGCACAAGCCTTTGCCTCTGCAAGTGCGTATTTTTAGGACCGAGTCTGTGTATTTGAGCCTGTGTCTGCATGTGTCGGCGTGCCCGGCCCTGCATGTGTCTGTGCGTGTCTGCCGGGGCGCGTGTGTGCTCGGACCCCCGCGGGGGGTGTGCGGGTGTGTCCGTGTGTCTGTGCAAGTGCAGGTGAGCGTTCCCATCTGTGTGTGTGCATCCCAGTCTGGGCTATTGTGACTCAGGGACGAGTCTCTGAGCCTGCCTGTGCCTTTGTGTGTCCGTGTTCTGGCCGATGCATGTGTGTGCTTGGATGTCTGTGTCGTCGTGTGCCCCTGCAAGCGTTTGCGCCTGCAAGTGCTGGAGTGTGTGAGTGTGTAGCTGTGGGAATGAGTGTGTGTGAGTGTGCAGAAGGGGCGCCGCGCCAGGGAGCGCGGGTGCCGGGGGCTAAGCAGCCCCTGTGTCCCCCCACGGCCGGTACCGCCCACCCGCTGCGCGCTGTGTGTCCGCCCCGCGAGGGCCTTCTCTGGGCGCTAGGAGGGGGCTGAGCAAACAGCCCCTTCCTCCCAGGCACCCCGGGCCCACCGCCAGCATTGGGCACGCCCACCCCTTCCTCCAGCGGCCCCGCTCGCTGACCCACGGGCATTCAATGGGCACTCGGGAGGCAATGGCCGGAGAGGATGGGCCGTTAGCAGGAGGGACCCAGCGGCGCCCGGCTTCACGCTCTCGCTCTGCTGAGGGCTTGGGGGCAGCTCATCCGTCTTGGGCAATGGGCCTGCTCGCTGTGAGAGCTTCCGTGTCTTGTGGCTGAGCTGGAGACTCAAGTTAGAGTGCAGGAAGGACCACCGGAGTCCGAGGCAGCGCATGCACACACTGCCGTAATTCAGACACACCACGTTCCCCAGCACAGCTGACCTGGCACAGGAGTCTGGGACAGGCCCCTGACACTGGGCTCAGGGACAAGCCCACTGGTGCACACCCAGGAGTGTACACACACACATACACCTGACCCAGAGACTCAGCAGATCTGTGTACACCCCACACTCAAACAACCCCACCTCTCCCTGGGTCTTGGACTCTGTGGTTGAAGAAGGCCAAGACTCAGAAGTCCCAGAGAATAGGGGCAGCCTTGAGTCACTCAGAGTCCCCTCTGCTCCAACAGCTTTGGAGAACCAGAGGTAGTTCACCCTCCATCCTACCTCCCTGAAGCTCTCAGTCAAGGATTAGCAGGAAAAAGCAGACCCCAAATCCAGTCATTTCCATCAGGTGCCACACCGCAGCCAGAAGTAGGCAAGGGCCTCTTCACGGGGACGCTCCCCCCTCCCCCAGCCACAGAGACCTGGCATGATGGTGATGTCAGGATGTCCAAAGGACAATAAAGGAGGAACTGCAGATGGAACGATGACTTTGCAGCCTTCTTCCCTGCCAGATTGGGAGCATTTTGAGAAGGGGTGTGGACTGACTCCTCCCAGTAATGCTCAGCTATGGGCCTGGCACCAAGGGTCTACTCCATTTAAAACACGTATTGATGGAATGAAGGAAAGAAGTAAATGAGTCAGAGAATGCGGGACCACTTAAGAAAGGAGGGAGCACTGTACAGAAGAGGCAGAAATAGTATACCCAGGCTGTGTGCACGACTGTGTGCGTGCGTGTGTGTGTGTGTGTGGTGCGTATGCTTGGGGGAAGATGTGTGAAATGAAGGTTAGGCTGGAAATACATCACTGAGGGCCTTGTAAGCCAAACCAGAGGTAGATTTTATTCTGAAAGCAAAAGAGATCTATGAAGGGTTTTGGACGGAAATGAATCATAGTCAAGTTTGTTTAAGAAACAACTGGGGCAAATGGAAGGTGGATTTGAGGAGTCAGGATTGAAGGAGGGGACTGGCTCGGAGGCTCATTCATTCATTCAAAAATTATTTATTGGGAGCTTACTAAAAGTGTCTGGCACTGAGTGAGCCGAACAGATAAAATCAGTCAAACAGTTCCGAGACTCTAAGGAACGTCGAGAACCTGACCACGTGACTGCTGTGTTTATGTGGAGTTCACCTTCTAGTGGGGAAAGGGAGGCAGACAAACACTTAAATATATGGAATGCTTGCGTGGACAAGTGTGAAGAGGGAAAAGAGTGTCCGGCAAGGGGCAGAAGTGGTGGATGAGAATGGGGGCTGTTTTAGGAAAGGTGGTCAAGGAAGATGTCTCTGAGAAGGTGACATCTGAGCAGACTCCCGAGGGATGTGAGGGATATTTGGAGGAAGAGCTGTTCAAATAGGGGAAATTGCCAGTGCAAAGGCCCTGAGGGGGAGTGTGCCATTTACTCAGATGGGGAAAGACTGTGGGAAGTCGATGATTTCTATTTTAGACATGCTGCATTGAGGTGCCTTCAGGACATCCAGAGACAGTGTCCAGGAAACAGGAGAGATCTGGGTAAAGATAGGGATTAAAGAGGCCGGGTGCGGTGGCTCACACCTGTAATCCCAGCACTTTGGGAGGCCAAGCGGGGAGGATCACTTGAGCCCAGGAGTTTGAGACCAGCCTGGGCAACATGGCGAGAACCCATTCTCGGCAAAAAAATAGCCAGGTATAGTGATGCACCCTTGTAGTCCCAACTACTCAGGAGGCTGAAGCAGAAAGATTCCTTGAGCCCAGGAGTTCAAGGCTGCAGTGAGCCATGATCACTGCCTGTACAGAGTAAGACTGGGCAGAGCAAGACCCCAACTCTAAAAAATAAATGATAGGGAGCAAAGAGAATTGAACCCTGGGAAGTGATGCAGAGGATAACTGCAGGGAGGGGAAGAGGAAGCAACCCAAGGTGTGAGAGTCAATTCAGGGGAGACCGTATGCTAGGGATGGGGAGTGGGGAATGGAAACCACGTGACTAATGTGGCATCCCCAGAATGGTCCTGAGAGCCGCTGCTCCTCTTCCCGATCCTACCCAGCTGCCTGAGAGAGAGCTGGGGCTATTTCATCACATTTCAGGTGGGTTCAGTGGTATACTGGTACCATTCAACAACTGGCTTGGGGACAGGCAGGTGCAGCCCTAATTTGCAGCATTTGCCAATTTCCATGGTGTAAATCCTCCCATGATGGCCAATTTATATTACCAATGTGAAGTTAACTGGCTGGCAAGATTCCTAAAAATTTAACAGTCCACTCTCACAAGCTGATATGGGCTGGCTCTAGCACCTTCTCCAGACCCTTTCCAGAGAGATGGGGAGAGGCAAAAAGCCTAAAGTGGCAGTGAGGGGATCTGCCTGACAGTCAGGGAGGAAAGCATTCTGGCCCCCCATCTTCCCTCTGGACACCCAAGTCATTCCCCAGGAAGCTCTGGAAACCTCTTCTGTGTTCCTGCTGCTCCTCCAGCTCTAACAATTTGGCATCCTGCCTAGGCCCTCTTTCCATTGCATTTCCTACCTAAAAGGTGGGCTGGGCTGGGCACAGTGGTGCACACCTATAACACCAGCACTTTGGGAGGCTGAGGCAGGCAGATCACTTGAGCCCAGGAGTTTGAGACCAGCTTGGGCAACACGGCAAGACCCCATCTGTAATAAAAATACAAAAATCAGCCAGGCGTAGTGGCGCATGTGAATAGTCCCACCTACTCAGGAGGCTGAGGCAGGAGGATCACTTAAGCCTGGGAAGTCAAAGTTCCAGTGAGCCAAGATCACTGCACTGCACTCCAGCCTGGGCAACAAGAGTGAGAACCTGTCTCAATGAAAAAAAAGGTGGGCTGATACCACACCCCACCCACTCTTCCTGCTTCCCTTCTTTAGAAGCTGATGCCAGAGAGCCACGGACCGTGTCATCTTCGCCCTCAGCCAGAGCACAGCTCTGGTCAGTGTAAACAGATGGCTTGGATGTTTGGTCCAGCTCTGCCACCAGCTCCCTGGAGATTCCTCGCTCTATCTGTTACCAGTGTGCCCCTCTGTAAGGTGGTGGCAAGTACTAGCCTCTCCAAAGGCCCTTTCAACTGTGAGATTCTGGAATTTCTATCATTCCCTGTCTCAGCCCTAACAGCAGCTCAGGGCCTTCTCTCTCAAACAACCATTTCCCCAGCCTCCTAGACCCTCCCTGCTCCAGAGGCCCCCCACTGCCTCTGGCTCCCCAGGCTCCCGGATAAGGGGCCCAACTAATTACATTAGGATTTCATGCTAATTAGCAAACAATTACACGGGCAAATTGGTGCCTAATTTGGAGCAATAACGACAGCTCCATTGGCCGAGGAACATAGCTGCAAAGACTTTCCCTGGCCTGGCCCTGTCAGGGCCCCTGGAGGATGAGAGCCAGCTTTCTGGTCTAATCTGGGCCAAGGCCTGCAGTTCTCCTTATAGGATCTTTAGGCAACTGTTTATGTTGATTACATGGTCAGCCCAGGCCTGTGCTAAGTGAAGAGGGTAGAGGAAAGGGAGGGAAGGTGAAAGTGAGGGAGGAGGGGCGCCAAGGCCTACAGGGCTGGCTTTAGTGAGAAGATGGGGAAGATGTGGGGAGGAAGAGAAAAGGGATGACAGCATGGGGAAGGGGAACAGTAATTAATGTGAGCATCGGCTTGGGTTCTGGAATAAGCCATAGGAGCTCAAGGTTAATGGAGAAACCAGGTGGACCAGAGCACGGGAAGGTAGGGGAGCTGAGACCACAGAGAGATACAGGGCCAGACTGAGACTCTCATTCCAGGAAATCGAAACATTCTCCTGGAGGCCTTGGGCGCCACCAAGGCTTCAGGGTGAAAGGAGTGGACTGTGCCGGGACTCATCTTAAACTCGGGATCTTGGATCACCAGCTGCCATCCATCCCACTTACAGCCTGCCATGGGGTCCCATGTGGTTTACCCTGTTAACGTCTCTAGAACCCACCATCCTCGTTCAGGACCACAGGTACCATAGCAGTAGCTGCCACTACTATCCCCCAACCATTCCCTGTCCATGTTTTCTCCAAGTGACCACCCTATGGCACAAACCTACCCCATATTCCTCCTCTGCTTAAACCCTCAGTGTCTCTCCAGTGCCCTCAGAAGAAAGTTCCAACCCACTATAGACATTCCAGCTTTCCCTCCCTTCCCCCCTCTGCATCCACCCTGTTCCCTGGGAGCTAGACACCATTTACACATTGTGCCAGGCTCTGTTGCACCTCCAAGCCTTTGGCCATGTTGTTCCCTCTGCCCAGATTGCTTTCCCAGCACCCCTTTTTTGTTACCAAATGCATTCTCCCAGGCCCCCTCCTCTGACTGCCAGATTTCCCCAGGAAACACCAATTCTTCTCTCTCCTGGGCTCTGTCTGTAAACTCCTTCTTCTGTGGCACAGGTCACTCCATATCGGAGCTCTTTGTACCAGGGTCTGCCTGTCCCACCTGACTTGGAGCTGATTAGAAGCAGGGCCTGGCTGGGGTGCAGTGGCTCATGCCTGTAATCCCAGCACTTTGGAGGCCAAGGCAGGCGGATCACCTGAGGTCAGGAGTTTGAGACCAGCTTGGCCAACATGGTGAAACCCTGTCTCTACAAGAAATACAAAAGTTAGCCAGGCCTGGTGGTGCATGCCTGTAATCCCAGCTACTCTGGAGGCTGAGGCAGGAGAATTGCTTGAACCCAGGAGGCAGAGGTTGCAGTGAGCCGAGATTGCACCATTGCACTCCAGCCTGGTGCACAAGAACAAAACTCCATCTCAAAAAAAAAAAAAAAAAAAGCAGCAGCAGCAGCAGCAGGGCCTGGCGCTGATTTACTTGATGTCTTCTTCACCCAGCACCAAAAGTGAATGGAGAAAGAAGACAAAGGGATGGGACAAAAACATTTCCGCCCCCACTGAACACAGTGGGGAAACTGAGGCAGGGGCCCAGAGAAATAGTTATGAACCTAGTGAATGCTTCTCTCAGATAGGAAAGCTGGGTTAGCTTCCAGCCTCTGCCCATCGGAGCCAAGCCCTGCCCCCATCCCCTCTAGGGTTTCCTCCTGAAGACCATCACAATCTGAAGCACCCCACCTCCACCAGCCCCGCCCTGGTGTTTTCACCTCTGCTTTCAGTAAGTGAGATAAAGAAAGCCGCTACAGCCAAGAATTCCCAAAAAGCAAAGGCAGCTCTCATGGAACTGTAGCAGAGCAGACTGAACTGCAGCGTGAAGGACTCTAGACAGGCTCAAGGAAGAACCTCCTGGCCATCAGAGCTCAGGTGATCCCTAAAGTGATCCCTAAGGGAATGACCAATGGGGAAGGGGAGGGGGCTTGATCTATCCAAGGGGTGTCAGGAAGAAGAAGCTGGGGATGAAACACGGATCTTTCCAGAGGCGGGGGATGACCTGGCTGACTTGCCTGAGAGCTTGGTTCTCACTTGGGGGGCTGCTACTCTATCTCAAGGCCCATCGTTCACATTAATTACCGAGAAAAAGCCGATTCCTCCTCATTTACAGACTCCAAATGACAGTATCATTAGGCTGGTAATGTGCGGAGAAATTGTCCGTGTATGTCTTAGAATATGTCCTGAGCCAGAATGTGTGAAGGCGCCCCCAGCAGGGGTTTGTCTCCAAGACACTCCCCGTGGCTGAGGGCCAGTCTCCAGAAGAGATGCTGTGCCACCAGGGCAGAAATGCTCTCCCTCTCTGTTCAATGGGTGATTCAATCATAGCAGGCAATGGTGTGGGCAGTAGCCCACAACACGGAAACCCTGCCACACATGAACAGAGTCACTCTTGACTTACCACAAGGACGGGAACTCCCTGATCGGGGCTGAACTTGAACTTGAAGCCTGCCTGCTGTGCCACTGTCCTTCCCAGTCTTGCCTGGACACTTTTCTCTGAGCTCCTATCCACCTCTGGACCAAGAGGCATCTGGGCGCCATCTTGGCTCAGGGAAGGAGAAGTTGGCTGTTCCTGAACATTTTCTCTTCCCTCAGCAAAGTCAGCTTCCTGGATGTGAACAGAACACTGCCTCCTAGCCCTGAAAAACTCTCCTCTGCTCATAAATCTTCACACGCCTCTCCACACTCGTCATGTATAGTGCTCTTTCAAACCCACTTGACACACGAGGAAACTGAGGCTCAGAGAAGCAAGGCCATTTGCCCAAGTTCAAGCCTCAGAGCTGAGCTTGACCCCCAGGTCTGCCTGAAGGCCAAAGCTCAGACTGAAGCCAGAGGCCTCAATTCAATCCATACAGGACTCTGAAGCCCCCACCCTCAGAGCTGAGGTTGGTGAGGCAGAGGCAGGATGTGAAATATAATTATAGCTCAATGTGATGCATGCATGACACGAAAGAGGAGATCCGAAAGGTTGATCCTCCCCAGTAATCAAAGAAACGCAAATCAAAACAACAGTATAATGCAGTTTTACCTATTGAAATTAAGACAGATTTTGTTTTGTTTACAGTTTTGTTTTTTAAAGACAGCACCAGTGTTGCGAAAACTGAAATCTGGGCTGCTCTCAGACTCCGTTGATGAAAGGGTAAATTAGAACAACTTTTCTAGAAATCTCTAACACCGGGCAGGTGTGTTAGAGCTTTAAAAACAGATAGACCCAGGGCCGGGAGCGGTGGCTCAAGCCTGTAGTCCCAGCACTTTGGGAGGCCAAGGCGGGTGGATCACGAGGTCAAGAGATCAAGACCATCCTGGTCAACACGGTGAAACCCCGTCTCTACTAATACAAAAAAAAAAAAATTAGCTGGGCATGGTGGCGCGTGTCTGTAATCCCAGGTACTCAGGAGGCTGAGGCAGGAGAATTGCCTGAACCCAGGAGGCGGAGGTTGCGGTGAGCCGAGATCGCGCCATTGCACTCCAGCCTGGGTAACAAGAGCGAAACTCCGTCTCAAAAAAAAAAAAAACAAAAAAAACAGATAGACCCTTTGGTCCCATCGAGCTACTTGGAGGAACTCAATCCAAAAAATAACCACGGCTGTTAAAAAGAACCATGTACAAAGATGCTTATTACTGTTATTTACAACTATGAAAAATCATAAAACATAAATGTTTAGCAATAGAGGGTTGGATAAATAAATTATGATAGATCCATATATAAAGATATTATGCAAACATTAAAAGTCATGTTCTTGAAGAATTTTTAATAACCTGGGCAAATGCTCACAATATAATGATACGCGAAACAAAGAAAGAAAAAGAAAAAAAAAATGATACGCGAAACAAAGCAGGAAAGAAAACCATACATATAGAACGGCCTTTATTTTAGAAAGAAAATATTTCATCAATTCATTTAAAGAAGTCTGGAAGGAAATAAACTGAGAGGTAATCTGAGAGGATTCTGGGTGATTTTTTGTTTCAATTTATACTTTTCTGTTTCTTCCAAATCTTCTATACATTTTCAGGGGGAGAAAACCCATTAGAAATATATGCAATGTGTGGGTGGGGGTGGGAGAGCAGCCCAGGATGTTAGGAGAAGCAGAGGCTCCTAACCCAGCCTGCGGGCAGTCAGGGAAGTCTTCCCGTTGGAGGCGTTACCTGCACTGGGTCCGAGGATGACTAAGTTTTATCCAATGGAGGGAGGATTCAAGTTCCAGGCTGGGAACAGTTACGTGCAAAGGCACAGAGGCAAGAGAGATCCTGGCCTCTTATGGAAACTCTTAGTTGCTGGTGTGGCTGGGTAAGGGAGCAAAAGGGAGAGGACAGGGGTGGGCAGAGGCCTGACCAGGGAAGACCAAGCTGAGGAGCTGACACTTTGTCCTAGGAACAAACTGCAGTGTTGATAGGTCCCAAGCAGGGGCGTGACAGGATCTAAGCTGCGTTTTATCTTCGTGGACACAGAATGGTGATGGGATGGGGCGTGGGAGTTAGAGGCAAGATGTGGAACCTGGACCCACGGGCCAGCGGTGGGGAGGCTGCTGCACATCCTGGGGAGGGAGGCGCTTGGCCTGGGCTGGGCAGTGGTGGCCAAGAGAGGAGGGGCCCTTGGAAGCAGTGATTAGAAGGAGACTGGACAGGACTTGGTGATTCATTGGAGAATGGAGGCAGAGGTGGGAGGGGGCCTCCGCTGCTGACAGTGACTAGAGCACACTCAGAGATTTTGACCGCAGTTTTAGGGGTGGCTTCCTCTTCCATTTCCCCCAGACAGACAGATTCGGGGCTTCTATGATATTAGGCTGCAAAGCCAGGGAGACATTGACCTCGGCCCTACCACCACACCCAGCCTGACCCCCGGCTCACCCTGAGCACCCCACACCCTTGTCACCTCTGCACTGCCAGCCCCAGAAGGTGGGGCAGGCGGCAATGAGGGAAGCCCACAGGGAGGAGAGGAGCCCAGGGACATGCCCACGAAGTCCCCGGCCAGGCCCCTCCCTCAGGACACAAGTACACACTGTCACACACGGGGACACACATCCTCAGAGAGAGAGCGCAGCCATCCATGGGGCTCTGAGATTCAAGTCACAGGCACTGATGTACACCCAGGGACACAGCCTGCCAGGGGCTGTAAGATAGGTACTATCACACACACAGTCACAACCCCACAGTCACACAGCCTCTGACACTGCCAGCTCCAGCCTGGGTCTCACACGCAGGCCATCGAGTTCAGCCAGAGTCCCCAAGGTCCTCCCTCCTGCCCCACCCCTACACCCCACCTTCCTTCAAGAGGACAGGGCAGAGGGCTGGCTGGCAGAGGGGCCAGCACGGTGGTGGTGGGGGCTGGCACAGGGACCCGTAGCCCAACGGGGGCAGCCCAGCCAGGAGGGAGGCCTCTAAGAAGGGGTTGCCAAGGCAACAGGCTCCTGCAGAACCAACCAGAGGCTTAGATTCTCGGCTCTTATTTTTAGAAGTGGGGCCTGGGCTGGTTGGGCCGGCCAGGGGCCAGGCTCCCCCGGGTATGCCCAGGGCATAGATGCCAGCCTGAACACCCTCAGGGGCCCTGGTGGGCAGCTACCATGCTTCCGCTTCTTCCACGCACTTCCAGCCCCCTTCCCGGGGTCATGCTCCAGGTGAGATCTTGCATTCCCTCTGTTCAAACACAGCCAGGGGCCTACCAGCCGCACACACCACCTACCAGGCCCCAGGCCAGAGACACAGCCTGCTTGCCCTCTGCACAGCAGCCTCTGAGTGTCTTTGATTGACGGTATCAGGGGAAGGGGGGCTTGGCCAGGCCTGTAGGGTGGTGTTGGGAGGCTTGTGTGTCATTGTCAGCATGAGTGCATTTGTGTGTATTGCAGGGCCTGCTCTCACTCTCAACTGTGTGAGAGAGTGTGTGTGTGTGTGTGTGTGTGTGTGAGAGAGAGAGAGAGAGAATTTCCTCTTCTACAGGGCAAAATAGAGGTGTCCCTCTGTCTCAGCTGCACTCGCCACTCCCCACTAACTTCCACCCCTGCGGGAACTTCTCTAAGGTGAGGGGAGGGAGCGGAGATCTCAAGCTGGGTGGGCCTTGGTGGCCCCCCTTGTTCAGCCCCTTCCTGTGTCTGAGCAGGCTTCTGAGGGGGTAGAAAGGTGGTGGCCAGGAAGGGGAGGGACCAGGCAGGCCCAGCCAGACAGAGCCCGGGAGAGGGGTACTGGGGAAGCTGGGGTGAACTGACTTTAAGGTGACTCCTCCAGCTGCCAGGGATTTCTCTCTTAATCTGGGATGGCTCTGTTTGCATCTCATTTCCCTATATTTGCATAACAAGGGCCTGGCTGGCACTAGAGATCGAAATTCCTGGTCTGGGTAATTGTGTGGAAAAGCCTCTGGAGGCCCAGCAGGAATCCTGGGGAAGCAGAGGCAGGAGCCGGTGGTGTTGACTGGAAGGTCCCTGTCCAATCCCGGGAGCCTCCGCTTCTTCCCCATCCCTGGTGCAGGAGGAGTGGGAACACTGGCAGAAACGGAGAGGGAGGGGTGACAAGATGAGGACTCATTCCAATATCGCTAAGAGAGTACATTTCTAATGTTCTCATCACAAAAAAATGTTAAATATTTGAGGAGCTAGATATGCTGATTAGCTTAATTTAATCATTCCACAGTGTATTAAAAAATTATAACACCACTTTGTACCCCATAAATAAATACAGCTATAATTGGTCAATTTACAATAAGAAAAAAAATCTGAGTCATCCTTAACAGTCCCCGGCACCCAGCATGGAGCTGGGTGGTCACCCATCGGTGGAAATGGCCTCGACTTGGTAAGGTCAGAGTCAGGATGAGGAAGTGAAACTCAGCAACCTCTTCCCTCCCCACACCCTCAGCCACCACCAGTCTCAGGAGAGTGCCTCTCTGGCAGGAATGACTGGGATCAAATCTGGGACCTGCTACTTACTGTCCCCAGGACTCTCAGACCTGGGCAAACAAGGTCCATGTCCTGGGATCCCATTTTAGATGACCCCGTTTGGCTCTCTTCTGCATGGGGCGAGGAAGTCAAAGATTCATGGGTCTACCTGGAGCTCCAGTCCCCTTCTAGACTATATTCCAACCCACCACCCTGGCATCCCCTCCCCAGGCAGGCCTAAGCCAACTACTAGGGTCTGTGGAGCCACTTTCCCACGCACATCCTTCCTCCTCAAGCCCAAAGGGTGGCTGTTTGCCAGGAGTGTGGACCAAGCAGGGATTGGAGTGTTGGGGTGCCCACAGGCATCCATACAAGGGCCTTTATTCTGCAGGATGGAGCCCAAGGTAGGATGAGAGGGGGGTGGGCGGAGGGCGGGGGACCTCCTTTTGTGTTGTCGCCCTAGGTTCTTTAAACACTTGGGGTGGCTCTGACAAGCTATTTGACCTTGGACAAGTTACTGTGCCCCCCCAGTAGGGTTAATAATAGTACTTGCCTCTCAGAGTTGTTATGAGGATGAACTGAGTTAATTCATGTAAAACACTTTGAACAGTGCCTGGCACAGAGCACCAATGCATAAGCGTGAGCTATTATTATCTATTATCCTAGAATTTGGCGTTTTTTTCTCTCCAGCTGCAGAAGTCCCTTCTCTTTCATTTGAGAGACTGAGCAAGAAGCAGGGGAAGGGGATCCCCTCCACTTCCTCTTTCTCCTCCCTCACAGCCCAGGCCCCCTTTCCCAGCTCCTGCACCCCCAGGCCTTCAGGCCAGGAGGGCAGCCAGGTCATTGGACTGAATGTCATGATTTGTTTAAAGTCTTTATTGGCTAAATGACTGAATGAGCAAGTGAATAAATGAAAAACAAGGACTGAGTGAATAAAAGTGAAACAAGGCTGGACGGACCGATGGAAGAACAGACTGACAGGCATGTGTCTTGGCTTTGGGGCCCTCAGATCTGTGTCCCTGCACATCATTGTTTTCTGCCTGTTTTGATTAGATGGTGGGAGTCAGAGAGGGGAAGTGGGCTCTCAGCAAGGTCAGCTCTGGCCTGGTGAGTGGCTCACCCTACGGAAGGGACCCCTGTGCCTGCGGCTGTTAGAGGGAGAATGCTCACATACATCCAGGTCCTTCTGGTCCTGTAGATGACTGAGTGTGAATGAGAGACCGTGGGGCAGGCTCCATCCTGGTCTGGGACAGCAGGGGCTGAGGGGAGAGGCTGACGAGCCTCACCACCTCCTTACACCCCAGCCTGCTTCTGGCGGAGCCAGGCCTCAGTGCCTGCCTGTCAGCCAGCGCGTTAGCGGTGATGGAGAGCTCCCTTGGGGCCTGTCAGCCTCCACCATCTGGCCAGGCTGGGGAAGGTGGAGGGACCTGTCGCAGGATGCCCCTTTGGGCCCTCTGACTTGGCACTTGGCTCGTCTCAGAGACTGATGAGCTAGTGGGCATGTGGGAGTGCAGCTTTGTGGGACTTTATGTGTGTGGCCAGCCCGTACGTGGTGGCTAGGTCCGGATGTGACAGTAAGCAGCATTTGATGTGTTCATATTTGTGACTGGCCATGTTTGTGTGTCTGCATCTATACCCTGTGCATGACAGTGTATGTCCCAGAATGTGAGCACAGTGCATGCGTCTCAGGTCTGGGGGTTTTCTAAGGGAAGCTCAGGGTGGAGATAAGGATGGGGAGGGCTTGAGCCCAGTGGGGACTGGAGCTGTGGCTTTAAGAGGAAGGTGCACAGTGAATTCCTGCCTCAGCTTTCAAGCAGCAGAAATTAACCTCCATGTCAATCTCTTGAAAGGGGCTAAAAGTCCCTGTGAGGGAAGCCAAGTCAGCCTGAGAGCATCCCTGCCTGTCCTTGAGCCCCAATCCGGTGGTAGGGGGTGGAGGGTGGGGGGAACGACTCTGCTTTCAGACACCATCCCAGGCTTCCCAAGGAAGCGTCCCTCCTTGGCCCCAGCACAGAGACAAGACACATACATGTAAAGCCACTCGAAAGTACAGGCACACAATTACCCAGACATGGACACTGGCACAGCATGATCACACGTGATCCAGACACCCACGTGTGTAGCCACAGATCTGCTGGGCACAGCACATGTACATATACCCATGCATCATGACAGACATTCACCTCAGGCAGCCACACAGATGTACAGCACATGCATGTTTACACACAGGAACGTGCCCATACATGGATGAAACACATTCTACAAGGAGTCACACGCATGCAGACACGCTTGCATGTTTTCACACACAGTCTGCTCCCCCGTGTCCCCTCCCACACTCACTCCAGTTCTCTCTTGGCCCAGTACCCTGCTGCTGCCCTCACCCACTGTGAACAACCCTCTGAAGGTCACCACAGGAGGGACATATGCATATGTGACCCTGTGAGTAGAAAGCTGTTTGTGTCTACAGGTCTAAGTTTGTATATGTGAGTGTCACTGGTAGTCTGTGTGGCCCTAGCACTGCAAAAGTGTCTCTTTGTGACACTGTGGGCATTTTTCTGTGTATCTCTGTGTATGCTTCTGGGAGGCCCTATGTGTGTGTGTATGTGTACCCGTCTGTGTGAATGTGAGTATACGAGACAGTGGGGAACTTTTATATCTGTGTGACTGCATTCTGTGGGCTACTTCTCTGAATATGACAGTATGTGTATATCTCTGTGTGCATTTGCATATCTGTCATGGCTCTGCAGTCCAGGATCCACAGTCTGGCTCAGTAGACACCCTTGCCAACAGAGGCTGTGGCCTGGGGTGGGGCCAGGCAGGACTGAACTGAATACCCTGGCCGTTGACAGTTGTATTTACAGAGCTCCGAGTAGGACGTAATTGCTTCTATTAATCTTTCTCCGGTTGTTAATTGCTCACTTATCGGGTTGTGTATTATGCCGACTGTTGCTCTTAATTCGCCTCCATAGCTGCAGGTGTTTGCTGCCTTATTAACTGTTAATCGGCTCGGCTAGAGATGGAAACTTAATTGGCCCCCAGAGTGGGACACAGGCAGGCCAGCCGGGCACTGCTAGGTTCACAACCTGTCCCTGGAACCCTCACCTGTGGAGCACAGGTGGCTGGCCCACTGCCATCCACCAGCAGACAGCAGTCTTGCATATAGCAGTCAGAGTGACAAATGCAGAGTATGGCCCCCACGCAGTCCTACCTCCTCCAGGAAGCCACTCAACCCCTGGGAACCCAGCTCCTATACCCCTGCCCATCACCAACAATCTTCCTGTACCCAGGATAGAAGCCAATCCCAGTTTCTAAATGAACAAGAGCTTCCAGGAGTTCTGCTGCTCCTATCCAGCACACTGAAGGGGTCCCTCTCGGCTTCTGCTTGCACAGCACAAAGAACAGGGAACTCCCTCCACTGCACTGTTACATAGCTGCAGCAATGAGAGGGTTCTCCATACTGAGCTGACTTCTTACCCCCAACCCAAGTGGCAGCAGAGGAGTCCCTACTGTCCACAACAGGGAAACTGAGGCTCAGAAAGGGTAAGGGGGTGGCCCAGGCTTCCCCCGTCCTCTCTGGTAAAGACACTCCAGGCAGATTCTGCTCTCCTTCCACCCCCAGTCCTGCTCTATCCCAGACATCTCAGTCATGGAAGGTACTTTCTCAGCCACCACCTGCTCAGCCCTGGTCTTCGGGCCTCCCAGGCTCAGCTGTCACTGTTGCAGCCGCCTCAGGCTCCCGGCCTTTGGGACAGGAAAGCAAGTTGTGGGCTCCCTGAGAGAGACAAGGATGTCAGGGGGTGGCAGTAGGAGAGTCCATGCTCACCAACCTGACCTCCAGCTTCCAAGAAGGACAAACAGGCAAACCAATAGTCCTCATGTTGTGCATCAAATCCAGTCTGCCTTGACATCTGGGAGTTCTTCCTGGTGTCCAGTTGCCATGTCTTAAGCAGCAAAGGAAGTTGATTTGCTTTGGTTGGATTCTAAGAAGGGTTGGGCTTGAGAGAGGGAGGAAGGGAGTACCACCAAGTGCCCACTGTATGCCAGAAAGCAGCAATTAGTGTGTGTACATGTGGCATCCCTTTTAACCCTCCCGTAACCTAGTAAGTTAGGGATTAATATCCCTGTTTACAGAGAAGGAAACTGAGCAAGAGGGTAACTAAACTTGCCCAAGGCCACACAGCCAGAAAAGGGCAGAATTGGGGTGCCAGCAAGGCTGACATCGCTTGGGAAGCTAGGTGTCTTCAGTCAGAGATACCTGGATGGATTCAAGCTAATGGTTCAATAAGGGGACGTAGGGAAAGGGAATCGGTGGTCAGTATCACAGCTCACTCATCTACCCCACATCTGAGAACACGGACAGGAGAAAAACTCACGCATGCGCAGCCCACGTGCCCATCAGAAGGGATGAGGAGGAAGCAAAGGGAACCGTCCAGGGATAGTTGCCCAAACAAGTTCTGGCCCCGCCTCTATGCTAATGACATGCAGATATATGTAAATTTGCACACGCAACAGCTCAAACCTTTGGGAGCAATCGGGTGACACAGGAGCGGTTGCTATGGAAATCCAAAAGCGATACCCGCTCCGCACCCCCCTCCCACAGGCAGGCGCACAGACACGTGCACAAAGACGCAGGGTTCTTCACTCCGCAGCTAAGAGGATCACGGAGTGGCAGCGGGTGTGACCGGAAGGACCCTTAGAAACTGCGTCCAGCCGGGGGAAGCTCAGGTCCGAAGAAAGTCACCAGGAGAGCAGCGTCGCGATCTCTGGTAGCCTGGAGCGCCTTCCACTAAAACCCAGGGCGCTAGGTGTTTCTTTGGGTCCCGGGCGGTTCCAGCTCCGGCCTAGCAACAACGAGCCCCGCCCAGCGTTGCATAGCAACGTCCCTGGAGCCTAGCAACCGCCAGCCACGCCCCCTAGCAACGTCGTGCCTAATCCTTGTTCCTGGCCTCTGCCAAGAGAGAGAGGCTAGGGGCTCTTGGACTGGGGCCAAAAGGTGGCAGGGTTGGGGGAGGGTGTTATGTTTAGCGGGCAGCAGGATTTCAGGGCTCATCTACTGCCCTCCTGAGGGCGAGCGCCATTTACAGAGGGGAAAACTGAAGCTCCCAAAATAAATCCCTGCCCAGAGTACAAAGCTCGCTCTTCCCTGAGTGCTTCGGGAGAGCGGCTCTGGCGTCTCTCCGGAGGAAGCCCTGGGCCTGGAGGGGAGGGGATGAACAGCCGTCTCCCTCTGCACCAACTGCATTAGGAAAACCACCCAAACTGTGGGCTCAGAACCGAGCTGTAGGTTTGCATAGTAATTTGCATCATTTGCATATAGCGCGGAGGCTGCGGCGCTCCCATGCCATTCCGAACCGGAAAAGTTCCCGAAGGAGCCCCGCTCCCTCCCCGGGTTCAACTGTCCAGCCTCCTCTCCCTACCCCTCACTCGCACCCCACCTGCATTCCCCCCGCATCCCACCCCGCCCCCGCTTCCAACTCCTTCCGCTAAGTTCCTGCACCTCGCACCATCCCTGCCCCCCGCCGCCTTGACTCCGGTCCTGCCAGCCCCGACCTCCATCCCAAGGCCGAGGGCCCCCTCTGCTGTCGTCCGCTGGTAGGGCAGCCGCAGAGCTCAGGGGGCAAAGAGGGGCTCTCCCAACTGACCATCGCCCCACCCTTCCCCGTCCAGGAGGGTCCAGGGCGAGGCCTGTACATGGGTGGACTTCGCGAAGGGGTGGGCAGGGAGGGGGTAGGGCCCTTCTCACTACGGGGCGAAGGGTGGGGTTCTAAAGAGTTTCTCTCCTGGAAGCCAGGCCCGTTTCCCCACTCTGGGTTGGTTGGCCTTGGCAGCTGGTTCCCCAATCAGTCCGCAGACTCAGTTCTCTCGAGGTACACCCTACCTGAGACGCTTGACAGTTACAGCTGCTGTTAGAAGCTTATTCTAGGCCCAAGGCGGGGTAGCACCGTCCAACCCTAATACTAGTCCCCAATCCCACCCTGAATGCCCACTACCAAGGCCAAGACCCTCGACTTTTTCTAACACCAGTCTCTGCGATCTGGCAAGAGATAGAGGAGTCACCCAATCTGGATCTCCCAACTTCCTCAACGGAGACCTACCCACAGGCAGGCCATGAGACTCACAGATACAGAAGCACACAGACACAGAGACACAGAAGGGATGTGGTGGAGGTATGTACTACCCTTCCCCATCTAGTCAAAGGAAAAAAATCTTAATATTAACTGAAAAATGTAAAAACCACTGCAACTTGCTCTTCTCTTCCTCTCTAGCGATCTGTTGATGTCTGTGACCCTCCAAAAGGCTCTGTCCATTTCTCTCTCCACCCCCAACCTCGGTCCTGCCTTCTTTCCCACCGCCTCCTCTTCCTCCTAGTTCAGAATACTTGCAAAACGCTTCCAGAAGCCGCCGTGGCAATAACTGTGCCCTGGGGCACAGAGATGGTTCAGGACCTCAGCCCAGCAATAAGTAAGGCTACACATCTGTGCACAAGACACCCACTGACACACCCACCCAACCCCCATGGGACCAGGACCAGGGGCTCTCCTGACCAGCCAGTAGATGCAATCCCAATTTTGCCAAATTCTTTATTGAACGAAAAATCAACAGCAAACATTGTCAAACAGGAAGCTCAAACAGGACAGGTGCGTAGAGCTGACCCTTCTCTCCTTGCAGCCTAGTATCTCTCTGGAACAGGCTTCAACACTAGTGAGGGCATCAAAACCCCTGTTCTGGTGGGTAAGGAGGGTCAGACCTTTCTAGGGAGGGGTCACTCAGGGCCAGCTTCATCTGTAAGCCCCAAAGAGGAGTCAGGGGCTGGGCCAGGGAGCTCTGGAGCTGCAGGGGGCTGGACAGATGCTACAGAGGGTGAGGGATGGAGCTCTTGGTCTGGGGAGCACAGTAGGGCTTGGAGCTGGTGACTCATGGTCACCAGGGATTCCAGGTGCTGGAGCAGGGCTTTGTAGGGACAGGAGTCCCTGTGGAGGTGCTGGCCACGGCCAGCTGGTGCTGCTGAATAGGGATGACAGGACCGGCGCAAGCCTGGTTCTGGGGGCCACTGCCCTCGCCCAGGACCCTGCCAAATTTCAGGCTTTGGCCAGAGCCTCCCCCTGCCTCTGGGGGGCTTCTGCCAAGCACAGATTCCCCTTGGAGCTATACTGCCCCTGCCCTGGCTCTGCTGCCAGGCGCCTCCTGGGGGAGGGGTGCCCTTCAGAGGCATACTCGGCCTCCTGTTGTCCGGCTGGTAATATCTCTTCTCTACCTTACTGTGGAAGGAGACCATCTTTTGAACCTTCCCCACCCAGGGGCTGGACGTTGCTATGTCCGGAAGCCTTTCCTTGGGGAGCAGCACAGCCAGCAACAGACTTGAGTGAGTGACTTCCAGACCTGGGAAGGAAGAGGGGAGACAGGAAGAGCCCCAAGTCCTATCGGGGAGAACTATGTTCAGCTTAGCTGCAGCAGATCTGGAGGCTGGATCCCAGGAAGGGCCTCTCCGCAGTAAGATGAGGCCCATGAGATGCTGGGAAAAATAAGTGGGAAGGTGGGGCCACCTCGGAAGATTTGAGCTCTGCAGGATCAAGGATCCTCTGGCTGAAGCTGGGGTATGGATGGTTTGACCTGAAGACTCCCCGGACTCAGGGTCTACCTCATTGTCTCAGGACATACAGCCGGGAAAGGCCAAGCGCTTTGCTCAGGAGTGGATAGGGCCCCCACCGCCGCCCTCGCTGCTGTCCTGAGCTGCACCGTGCAGGGTGTCCAGGTACAGACAGAGGCCGAGCCTGGCCCCGCCACAGCTGTGGTGAAACATCCCTCCCTCCTCTCTTAGGTGACATTTGCAGTCAAGCGTGTGTAGGCCCTGTCTCTGTCCTGCTGCCTGGGTCACATGTGGCTGTCCCAGGAGTTTCTCTTCGGGGGGGGTGCCTACCTTGAGAGGCAGTGTGGTGTGCTGAGGGGCTGGGTTTCTGAAGCCACGCTGCCTGGCTGTGAAGCCCAGCTCTGCTATTGACTGGCTGTGTGACTTTGCAAGTCACTTGCCTTCTTCCTACCTCAGTTTCTTCATCGATGAAATGGAGAGTCTAGTCTAATAGTACCATTCTGATAGGGTGATTTTGAGACACAAGAATTCATCTAGGTAAAGCTTTTAGAACAATGGCTGACACGCAGTTCATGACATAAGTGTGAGCTACTGCTGTCACTGTTCTCACATTTTCCTGGCTGGGTGAGGAGTTCCCTTCTGGGATGCGCCTGCCTCTGCTGGGTGACTGCGTCAACCATGCCTGGTCTGTGACCAAGTGAGCGGAGGCAGGGTCTGCTATGGGCCTTGGGCACTCACCTGGGCCCCCTAGAGGGCGCAGCCTGGTGGGCAGGGGCTGGAAGGCAGGCAGGGGCAGCAGAATCATCCCCATGTGCTCCACAGAGGCCAGGCAGTGGCGCTGTCTGTCGTTGAGGTATGAATAGAGCAGGCGGCAGTTCTGGGTGTCCCGGGCCCCGTGTGGGCACAGTCTGATCACGCAGACATCCTGCGGTGACAGGAGGAGAGCAGCTGTAAGCTTAGTCCTCCTCTGCTCCTGCCAGCACCCCTGGGCTCCCTGAAACCCCTGAGAACCCCGCGAGGAAGTGTGTCCCCATCTTCCAGAGAAGGAAACAGAGGGACCTGCCCAGGATCACGCAGTGAGTCTGCAGTCACTCTGGGAACTAGACCTGGGTATCCCAAGCCAGGCCTCTGCTCCAGAAGTGGAGAGGGAGGGTGTCCAGGGGTGGGAGTAAGGTGCTAGGAAAAGGGGGTTCCCAAGAGTGGGCAGTTACCTTGGCCTTGGCTTGGCAGATGCTGGCCAGAAGGTCCCAGACAGTGTTGGGAGAGATGCAGCCTGCTGAGCGGATCACGGTGGGCAGAGTCTGGGGACAGGAGGGACGGCCAGTCAGACTCCCAGCTTCCCACCCACTTGGGGTGGACGCATTCCCAGCCACCTGGAAGGCTTCAGCCTGTGGCGAAGATGGATAGGCCGTATTCCAGGACCCTCGGTGGCTGCCCAGAAATCTCTAATTGCCCCATGGAGGCCTGCAGCCTGTCCTGGCTAAACTACAACTTCTCCAAAGCCCCTCCCTCCTCTATCCTCCGCCTTCATCAACACTTTAGCTGATCATTCAGTCACTCAACGATCATTCCTAAAACCCTCCTGTGGGCCCTTCTTGCTATGTGCTTTGGGTGACAGTCCTTCACCCTATGTGTCTCTGTAGGAATGGGGCCAACATCTCATTTGCCCACATGCCTCACATAGGGCCAGGCACAGAGAGGGGTGCCAATGACTTGTTTTAGAATGGGAGAAAAGAAAGAAAAACAGAGAAAGAGGGAGGGAGGGAGGAAGGAAAGGAGGGAGGGAGGAAGGAAGGGAGGGAGGGAGGTGGGTGGGTGCCTGGGATGGTCAGTATATGAGGGAGTCCTCGGCGAGGAGGGCAGGTGCACCTGGACGAGCCGATAGCTGTGTCCCGAGACCAGCTGGGCCCTGGCCCGGAACCGCTTGATGGAGAACATGTCCAGAACACCTTCCCAGGGCAGCGGACAGGGAAGGGCCTCTGTGGGTGCAGAAGGCACCTGGGGCCCAGATGGAGGGACCCTAGAGGGAGGGACAGAGACGGAGCCATCAGGACTTCTCTGGCCACTCCTTTCTTTTCAGAGTAGGTCCTGAATCCCCACTGTAGGAACTGGAACATTGACCCAAGCTTGACCTCGTGCAGGATGCAACCAGGAGGCTGGGGTGATAAGTTCCATTGCACAGATGGGGAAAGGGAGGCTCCCAAGGGAGGGAAGACTTGCCGGGGCCACACAGAAAGAAAAGCCAGTGCTCCATCTGTTGCCCCAGCTGGTGGCCTCCCCTCAACCCTGCTGCGCTACCACCTCCCTACTCCCAGCCCCACACCTGTCCTGTGGTTCTGTGGGAGGCATCTCCCTGGCTTTGGGCATCTCTGGAGCAGGCACAGGAGTTTGGCTTAGGACTTTCTGGAAGATATTGTCCCCAAGCCTCTTGGTGGCTTTGAAGGAGTCCAGCAGCTCACTCGAGGGCTCCCAGTCTGCAAACAGCAGAGGCAGAAGCTGAAACAGGGGCAGCAGTGGGGCTGAAGCCAGCCCAGGGCTTTAGAGCCAGGGTTGAACCAGGTTCTTTTCTAGGTGACCTGGGGCACAGGCACCCCCGCTCTGCCACCCTCTCCCTGGGCCACAAATCCCTGTTGCTGCTGAATTGCACACTCAGCCCCAGCCTGCCCACCAGCCCTGCACCCCTCCTGTGTCCCCTCCCACCCATGCAGATGCGGCAGTCAGGGTCTAGGAAGTGGTGTTCGTGCTGCCCCGTGGTGTCCTCTGATGCGATGGGCGGGGCCTGTGGGCTGCAGTCCCTGGACACCTGCGGTCCCTGGGAGGCAGAAGACAGAGGGGCAGGCTGAGAAGGTGGCTGGGGATGCCAGGAGCCCACAATGGGTTGGGGGCCCCAGGACGTGGTTTATTTTTTTCTCAATAATAAATGTTGTTTATTATTGTGAACTCATAAAGGAAATTTGGAAAACACCAAAACTTGAAAACTGAAAAGAAAATCGCT
This sequence comes from Aotus nancymaae, assembly GCF_030222135.1. Lineage (NCBI taxonomy): Eukaryota > Metazoa > Chordata > Mammalia > Primates > Aotidae > Aotus > Aotus nancymaae. The sequence goes on from NW_026988467.1 coordinate 28,311,565, forward strand.
TCTTGTCTCACCACTCAGAGACCACTGTTGCTTTTCTGGGTATTCTTTTATAATCTTTTTCAAGACACAGGGTTTGGGGGTCCTTTTCCTAAAACAGCTGGGATCACATATTCAACTTAGTGATCTCTTTCTGTCCACTAATAATAGCAGAGGCATTTGTCATGTCACATAGTCCCTGTAGCCGCTGCTGTGACGGGGTGGCCTAGAGTGGACGTATCCCCTCTGTTGCTATACGTTTGGGTTATTTCCAGGTTTTCACTATTACAAAATAGCAATGAGGACATCTTTGTGCAGAAAGTAGTTTCCTAAACTTTAAATTATGTCCTTAGGACAAGATTTCAGAAGCAGATGACAGAATCAGGGAGAGGGAACATTTTAAAGACTCTTGACGTCTATTGCCAAATCACTTTTTTTCCTCATACTAGAAATAGCTTTAAACATAAAACAATCATTGCTTTAGGAAGGTTTAAGAAGATTTTGAAACTCGGCTCTTATCAGCCACCTCCAGAACAGTCTCAAAGCACAGACTTTGGAGTCAGGCAGCCTGGGTTCAAATCTCAGCTCCCACTGCACATTGTGTGGCCTTGGGTAAACGGCGTCAGGTTCCTCATCTCAGAAACGGGCAGGGAATAGCACCAACCTCCTAGGCCACTGTGGGATGTGAATGAGACACTGCTTGTAAAAGGGGCACATAGTAAGTGTTCAATAAACAGTAAAGACTGTTATCATGTGTTATTTTCCCCCTCCCCTCCCCAGCACCTCCTCTGTCTCCTCCTCTCTGGCGCTATCTAGGTCTTTCTCCTACATTGCCATTCAGTTTGTTCAGGGAATACAAATTGATTTTATTTTCTTTCTTTATTTATTTTCTAAGACAGAGTCTCGCTCTGTGGCCCAGGCTAGAGTGCAGTGGTGCAATGTCGGCTCACTGCAACCTCCGCCTCTCGGGATCAAGCGATTCTCCTGCCTCAGCCTCCCAAGTAGCTGGGACTACAGGTGAGCACCACCAGGCCCAGCTAATTTTTGTATTTTTAGTAGAGACAGGGTTTCACCGTGTTTGTCAGGCTGGTCTCAAACTCCTGACCTCGTGGTCTGCCCGCTTCGGCCTCCCAAAGTGCTGGGATTACAGGCACGAGCCACCGAGCCCAGGCTACAAATTGATTTTGACTGGAGAGCAGCCACATCCCCTTGGGGCTCCTCTTGGCACACGCAGAAGTTCTCCCAGTCATTGGTGGTAGGAGTGGGGAGCAGAGATTTCTGTCTGTTCACTGTCATTTCCCCAGTGCCTAGAACCATGCCTGGCACCTGGTAGGTGCCCCATAAATGTACTGACTGACTGAGTATGTACTGACTGACTGAGTATGGTTAAAGAGACCTGCCCCGCACCCCTCTCCTGGACACACAGCTGATAAGACCCAGGTGAACATCTGACCCACAGAATCCTCGACCACAGCCAGAGTGGCCTTTTGAGAGTGACCAAAGGGAGTCAGGGGAAGTTCTGGTGGACTGCAGGAGTCTGAGGTGAAGGCTTCATGGATTCCGGGACTGCTGAGCCGCCACGTCAGGTTCTGTGCAAGCCTCGGCCAAGGGGGAGGAAGGAGCAGGATGGACATAGGGATGGAGCAGATCCTCAGTGGCAAGACCCCTAGACTCCTGTCACTCCTGTGGGCTTTTGTCACTCCTGTGGGCTTTCCAGGTCTGAGGACAAGTTCCAGGAGGCCCTCTGGACCGACTGCCTGGGTGCCAGGGGGTTCCCTGCCTGGAGCATCCCCAAATCAATCCACTGAATACAGTGGGTCTTCATTCTTTCCATCTGAAAAAGTCACTGCCTGGAACAGTGCAGCCTGCTGCTTCCCAGCAGAGATCTTGGCAGAAGGCCTGAGGTTGGGGGTGACTATGATGATGAGACTTAATGCCACTCATGTGGGGGCCTTGGGGTGAGGCCAAAAGGAGGGGGACCGACAGTGACAAGGTGCTGGCAGGCCTGTGCCAGCAGCACTGTCTCCCTCCATGCTCCCCTGTGCGTTAAGGATCACTGTCCCCATTTTATCACAAATAAGTCGGGCCTGAGAGCAGTCAGGTGACATGCCCAACGTCACACCACAGGTGAGGTGAGGCGAGGCGTGGGACCCCCAGGCATGGGCTCTGCCCAGCACCAGGTCAGGCTCCAGCTTACCACCAGATCCTCCAGGGTCAGCATCTGGTCCATGTCCCGCTGGATCTCCACTTCGCCTTTGTGGGTCATTTTGGAGGCTGGAAGTCTGCACGGCTCCTTCTGTTGCTGCTCAATGATATCCAGGCCCTGAAGAGGAGGAGCAGCCCAAGCTGAGCCCGGTTAGGGGGCCTCTGGCCATCAAAGCCCAAGTGCTTACTTTCCTCCCTTGAGGTCCTCTCTTGTGGTTCCCCTCTCCTCAACACTTTTACTTCCGCCATACCCCTCCCTTGGGAAGCCCTCCAACCTTAGTGCTACCTCTCCATATTCCACTCATTCACCCTTCAAATCCTGCCTCCTCCAGGAAGTCTTCCTGGATTTTGCTTTCACCCACGGGTTAGTTCAACCTCTGACTGTACCTCATCCTCTTCTGGGAAGGGTGTGGTGTCACTGAAACAGTGCAGGCTTTGAAGTCCCCACTGGGCCATTAATAAAGATTCATAAGGTGGTATGGCCTGGGGCAAGCACTTAGCAGCTCTAAACCTCAGTTTATCTGTTTGTAGGAATTTAGTGAAAAGCACTATATTAAACAACATATAGAGAGTGCTTAGCCTGGAACACGGCTCATAGCAAATGCTAGTTGTAAGTCTTACTGTCGATCAATGTCACTCTATTTGCAATGCTCCCTGAAAGCCTGTGTCTCCTTTCCTAACAACCCTGGAGGACAGGGGGTCCGCTCCTCCCTGGTGGGCTCAGCCTCCTGGGCGTGAGATCTGTGCAGTTGCACAGGGCCCAGCGCTTAGGAGGCCCGGTGCTTAGGATGCCCCGCGCTTAGGAGGCCCCTGCGCTTAGGAGGCCCCGCGCTTAGGAGGCCCCGCGCTTAGGAGGCCCGGCGCTTAGGAGGCCCCTGCACTTAGGAGGCCCCGCGCTTGGGAGGCCCCGCGCTTAGGAGGCCCCTGCATGGCTTAGTGCTCTGTTGTCGTCACCTTGCGATTCTCAGCAGTTGAACAGAGGGCCCCTAATTTTCATTCTGCACTGGCTCCTGAAAATTATGCAGCCAGTCCTGATCCCAGGCCCCCACAGAGCCCGGACGGAAGCTCAGCCTATAGGGGTGGAGTCACCTGATGGATTCTGGTTGTTCCTTCTAATCAGCTCAGTGTCTTCCAGAGCAGGGGCTGGAGGGCCTTGCCCCATCCCAGTGGCCTCAGCCCCTAAATCAGTCCCTTCTTCTCTCACTGGGCCACCAATAAGCAGGAGGTGAGCGTTCTCTAAAGCCCGCTCAGTGCCACAGCTTCCCAGTCCCCGAGCAGTTCCCAGGCAGGGACGGACCCACGCACACAGGGCCAAGTGCGTCACGTCTCTACCAAGCTCTCTTTCATTTCATCCCAGTCCCTTTCATTTCCACCCCTTCTCCTGTTGTGGGAAGGGTCTCTCTGACTCCCCGTCTGCCTTCTGTTTCCTTGTTTCTTTCTGAGTTCCTCCTCCCTCGCTCCCTATCTCTGTCTCTCCCTCCTCCACCCTCAGGCTACCCTCTCTGCTCCTACATCCCCTTACCGTCCTGACTGAGCTCAGCACTCACCCGTTTCTCCTCCTGGTCCCGCCAGCGGGCCAGCTCCTGGGGGGCCAGCTGCATCGAGCTCATCCGCACCAGGTCATAGGGGTTGACATCTCCATGAACCACTTTGAGAAACAGGTTCTGTCGGGGCAGGGGGCAGGGCTGCAGCACGTGGCTGAAACAGCCCCCCACCTCACATCCTGCAGGGGCTATGAGCCTCAGACAGGGGCCCCGGCCCAGCACAAAGCCCTGCTTACCAGGTTCCTGGGGTCCCGCAGGTTGAACAGCAGGCTGCGGTACTTGGTCTTGTAGCGGCCGTTGGTACCTTGCGTCAGGTCCCAGAGGGCAGCCTCAATGCCAGCAGCGATGCCCTCCACCACCTCCTCACTCAGCACCAGGTCTGGGAGCTCCTGAAGGCTGTGGAGGCCAGGGTAGGGCGTGGCCATGAGCCCGGGAGGCTCGCCAGGCACTTGGTCCCAGAGGGAGGAAGATGGGTGGGCGGTAGGGTCTGGGCCAATTTGTTCCTGTCGTGGGTGTTTCCCTGCAGGAACCTAGTTATTCTCACCCCAATTCTGTGAGGAGGAAATAAGATCATTCTCCTTTTACAGATGGGGTTACGAGGGCTCAGAGAAAATAAGGGCTTACTCACAGCCATGTAATTAGTGGCAAAAGCAATACTGGAAACCCGACCGTCTGATTCGTCAGCCCATGCTCCGTCTCTGGCCCATGGGATGTGTCGGGTGTGTGTGGAGGGGAGGAAGCCCAGGTCAGGTCAGAGTAAGGCCTGAGTCGGGGGACGGAATGGAGCCCTGGCCCTGGGTGTCATCTGTCATTGACTCGCTGTGTGGCTTTTGCAAAGTCCGACCCTCTTTGGGCCTTGGTCTCCCCATCAGCAAATGAGAGCTCTGGGCTCGGGTCTCTGAGCCGCTCCCAGCACAGGCTCTCATCATCTGAAAGCATCTGCTGCAGGTGACATTGACATGGCTGGACCTGAGCCGAGGCTGAGAGCTGCCGCAGCTGAGTGGGGAAACACAGCCTTGAAGCCAGAGACCCGGCTTCAAATTTCAGCTCTCCACTGGTACTTTGTGTGGCCAAGGGACCTTGCACAGCTACCAGACGGGGTTAGCCAGATACCCAGAAGCCCTTAGAACGTGGCAGGGCCCCAGAGGCAAGGCATGTGAGGGCATCCCTTGGGATGTCAGCGTAGTGGGGAGCAGGGCCTCACCGAGTCCACAGCACCTCCTGCATGGAACGGACAACAGTGCCCCGCACCCCAATATACAGGGATGGCTTCTCCTGTTGGAGCTGAGCTGTGGGGAGAGAACGTCACAGGCTCCCAGGGGTGCCCAGGGGAAAGGGGAGGGGCTGACTCAAGGCTGATGGGCTTAGGCAGACAGGAGAGGGGTCCCACCCTCAAAGACCTAGACCCCTCTCTCCATCGGTCTGAGAGCCAAGCCCAGGCAAGCCAGCGGCCCCAACCCCTTTGGGGAAGAGCTACAGGCTGATGGGATGCGAGGAGAGAAGAGTCCTAGCAGGGGCTGGGGCCAGGAGCAAGGCCCAAGTCCTCCCCAGCCCCCAGCAGTGTCTGGAAACCAGGCAGCAGCAGAGGAGGCTCCCTCCAGGGCCCTTCACCTGAGTCCTCCGCCCCCTCCTCCAGCAGAGGTTCCTCTTCTTCAGCCTCCGTTGGGCCACTCTGTAGCGGAGGTGAGAGGAACTGAGGCTGTGCCGGTGGGCCTGGCCTTCCAGCCCAGGAGACACTGCTTCCTCTAGTCACCTCCCCACTCCCACGTCCTCCCTGACCCATGCTCCAGCGAAGGAGGCATGTGGCCAGGGCAGAAGCACTCCCCTGGTGACACGCAGGGTCCGAGGTGGGGTTGCCGAGGGACAGGGAACCGCTTCTTGGAGGGTGGAAGGGGTCAGAGAAGCCACCAGAGTCCCATGCTGTGCCTCCTGAAGGAGGAGGCTAGAAAACCTTGGGGCAGGGAGCAGGACAAACTAGTCGGCCGGAAATGGAGGCCAGGGACTGTTCCCTCCCCAGATGCACTGGAGGCCCAGCCCCTTCCTCCTGCAGTCCACCCTGAATTCAGAGCTGCAGAAGGAAGTACACACGGAGGCAGGCCAGCCATCCCGCTGGGGCCTAACCCTGCCTCTGACTATTCTGTGTGATAGCGAACAAGTGGCACCCGCTCTGTGAATCAGGTGTGAAGCTGCCTCTCTCAGCAGGATTAAATGACGTCACGTGTTCTGTACCTGGCACCCAGCAGGGCCCTGCGCCATGGGTCTTTTCTTCCTTCTGAGCCTCTTGGCAGGTGAGAGCGAGCTGACCTCCATCAAGTCCTCCAGAACCTCCAGCTTTGGTGCCAGCCGCCCCCCTGCCTGGCCATGGCTGACGGCCCCCAGGAGATTGATCACTGGCCTGGAATCCAGCTGCGGGGGAGACGGCACTTCAGAAGCAAGCAGGGCCAGTGGCTGTCCCCACCTTCAGAGTACTCCCCTCACCTGTAATTGGTTCATGTCTCTCTCCCACTGGACTGTAAGCTCCGTGAGGATAGACAGCATGCCTGTCTTGGGCCCCCCTGTATTCCCAATGGCTGGAAAAGGCCCGGCCCATAGCGTTCAGTGAATGCTTGCTACCTGGCTAGCCTCTGTCCCAGGAGAGAAGCCTGTCTCCATCCCCATCCCTTCTCAACCTCCCCTTAACCCCCAGTCACATTCAGAGTTAACTGGACTCTGTGTCAGGACCCTCTCACCCTCCTGACCGCAGATGCATCTCATCAGGAGGGACACGCCCTGTTCTGACTCCACCTCCTCCTGCTCAAAGCTCTGTCATGCCCCTTTCAGGGGTCACTGACGCTCTCTGCCTCTCCCTTGAAGCAGTCAAATGCAGTCATCACCTTTTGTAATGCTGCTGATCACTTCTCTATTGCCGATTTAAAAAAAAAAAAAAAATCCCTTCATGACCATTTCAAGGTGCAGAGCAGATTTTGTTCTTCTAATGAATCTATCCTGCTCCCCTTTTTGCTATGGCTGCCAGGAAGCTCAGTGTTAACTTTGAGCCTAGCAGTTGTACCTTTCCAGGATTGGTGGAAAGTAAAGTGTTGTAACAAGATTCCCCCTTCTCCTTCCTCTTTTCTTGCTTTCTTTAGGCTTTTAGCCCATTTTAAGTGTGTTTTGATTCCTTTAATTTATTGCAAACCACAGAGAATTGTTTTAAAAGTAGGTGAGTCTGAAAACTAATCCTTAAAGGAATGATCATGAAATGGTCAGTATCCAAGGTCTGCAGGAAACGAAAAGTCTAAGACCCAACATTATAGAGGGAGGGGAGCACTAGGATGCTGGGGGAGGGCAGGCTGGGTGGGGGTAGGATCACGTCTACTGTGCAGGAGCCCTCCCCCTCCACCCCACCTGAGGAAAGGGAGGAAGAAAAGCAGTAATAAACAGTAAAAACCTACGTAATACACAAGCTTCACCCCATGGGGTATTTTCACTTCCTCCTTGAAGAGAAAGAGGATGCAGAGATTAGAATCCAGAGGACCCAGCCACCCCATGGCAGGGAATTCACAAAAAGATGACATTCTTATTGAAAGGGTGAGTTCAGTGTTCACTGAGTTACACTTACAGCAAAAAAGCTGTCCATCAAAGGGAAAATGATTAACAACAAAATGTCCATCAGGCCAGGCTCAGTGGCTTACACCTGTAATCCCAGCACTTTGGGAGGACGAGGTGGGCAGATCACCTGAGGTCAGGAGTTCGAGACCAGCCTGGCCAACATGGTGAAACCCTGTCTCTCCTAAAAATACAAAAATTAGCCCTAGTGGTAGCGGGTGCCTATCATCCCAGCTACTTGGGAGGCTGAGGCAAGAGAATCACTTGAACCCAAGAGGTGGAGGCTGCAATAAGCCGAGATCACACCACTGTACTCCAGCCTGGGGGATACAGCGAGGTTCTATCTCAAAAAAAAAAAAAACGTCCATCAAAGGGAAAATGGTTAGTACATGGTGACACTTCATACTTCTATGTGTCTTATAAAGGGTAAGGAAGTCATCATACAAACGACCACTCGTTGAGGGCTTATGAAGTAGTTGGCCCCACAGGAAGCACACCATGCAGGCAGGCTTTTAAGGTCTCAGAACGACACCATGAGGTATATAGTATTTCTATCCCCATTTTACAGATGAGGAAACTGAGGCTCGGAGAGGATCTGAAAAGTCCTATACCTGCTAAGCTGCAGAGCTAGCATTAGAACCTCACTCTGTCTGACTCCAAAACCCAAGCACTTAACTGAGGGGCTATGTGGAGACATGGAAAGATTCATGGAAAGACGTCATGAAGTGTTATTGGGAGAAAAAGAAAAAACAGGTTACAGAACAGTATCAGTTGCATGAGCCCATTTATGTAAATATATATTTATAGATACATAATACAGGTTATCTCTGGGGAATGAAATTCCAGCGAGACTTCACTTTCTACTTGTAGATACTTGGGTATTCATGTTATTCAAAATGAGCATGTATTTCTTTTGTAACCAGAAACATCTTTTTTTATTAAAAACAAGTTCAGAACAATACGTGTAGTGTGCTACCCTTCGTGTTACAGACAGAATGAATTTTGAAATTTGTATTTGCTTGAGTACGCATAAAATATCACAGGAAGTATCTGCGAGAACCTATATAACCCTGGCTGCCAGTAGGGAAGCGACCGTGTGCCGAGAAAGATGAGTTGCACTTTTTTTGAATCATGGAAATGAATCAGCCTTTCAAAAAAGTAAATGGAGAAAGAGGGAGAAAAAACAAAGGAAAGGGGTGTGGGAAGAAGAGGAGCAGGAAAATATCAGGACCAGCCCTTCACAGTTCAAAGCCGTCCGGCTGGCCCCTGTCTCAGGGGTCCTACGTCGGCGTTATGTGGCTCCAAAAGAAGAGACAAGCGAAGCCTTTCAACACTGGAAGTATCAGACCAGAATACAAACTACGTATGTATCATATGTTTAAAGAAGTAAAAGAAAGAGGTGAGCGCATGAGTGAAGGACAAAAAAAAAAAACCTACAAAAACCAACCAGGCAGATTTGGTTGGGAACCAAACAGAACTTCTGGAAATGAAAAATATAACAATCTTCATTAAAGTTTACAAACTCGATATATAGGCTGAATAGCACACTAAATACCGCTGAAACAAAGCAGCTAACTGGACAATAGATTTAAATAAATTATCCAGAATCTTCACAGCAGACACTGTGAAGCACCGAGACACATCACGCCTGCAATCTCAGTACTTTGGGAGGCCAAGTCAGGAGGATCGCTTGAGGCCAGAAGTTCAAGAGCAGCCTGAGAAACATAGCAAGATCCCATCTCTACAAAAACAGGGGGAAAAAAAAAAGCCAAGTGTGGTGGTGTGCACCTGTGGTCCCAACTGCTCAGGAGCTGAGGTGACAGAATTGTTTGAGCCTGAGAAGTCAAGGCTGCAGTGAGCTGTGACCACACCACTGCACTCTAGCCTGGGTGACACAGCAAGATGCTGTCTCAGCATAAAGGAAAGGAAAAAGGAAGAAAGAAAGAAAAGAAAAGAAGGGAGGGAGGGAGGGAGGGAGGGAAAAGAAAGACAGACAGATAGAGAGAAAATGATTAATCTAACTGAAGTTCCAGAAGGAGAGAGGAAAGAGAATGTATAGAAGCAGTGTTTAAAGAAATAACGGCTAATATTTTTTCAAAATTGATAAAAGACAGCAATTTACAGATTCAAAAAGCTCAGTGAATCTCAAACAGAATAAATAAAAGGAAGTTCATACCTAGACACATCAACATTCATGATAAGGAGATAGTTACAAGCATAAAGAAAAAAAAAATAGCTAACACTTGAATAGCACTTAAAATGAGCTATGTCTGTGGCGAGTGCTTTACATAGTAGTTAATTTAATGCTCACCACAATCTTATGAGGTAGGTACTGGTACTATTATCTCTCCCATTTTACAAAAGAGGAAACTGAGGCACACAGAGGCATGGGGAGGTTAATCAGCTTGCTCAATGTCACACAGCTAGAAAACCAAAGAGCTGGGATTTAAATCCAGGCAGGCTGATTCCAGAGGCCATACCTTCAACTACTACACTACGATCCCATTCACCAAAATACATTTTATCTATAAAGGAATGGCAATTAGACTAATAGATACTTTCTCAATAGCAACAATGAAAGGCAAAACATAGAAAAATAATATTTTCGATGTGCTTAAAGAAAATAACAATCAATTGTGGACCCAGACAAAATACTTTTCAAGAATAAAGAAGAAATAAAGATACTGTAGAGAAAATCAACAGAGTTGTTTTTCTTGATAATTTTGTTTTGCTCAATAAACAAAATGCTAAAAGATAAACCTGAGGCAGAAGGAAGGAAAAATGATCCCAAATAGAAAAGCTGAGGTGAAAGGAGGAATTTTGAGCAAAGAAAATGATGAAGATGTTGTTAAATCTAAACAGACATTGTGTGAAACTATAATAACAGTGTGTAATTTGGGGATTAAAAAACATATAGGACCAATTTACTGGATAACTACAGCACACAAATCGGAAATCTACATGCTTGGAATTAGAGCATTCCAAGATCCCTATGTCATTTCGGAGGAAGATAAAGATTGTAACGACCTTCATACTTTGATAAGTCAGTTATTTGTGCTCAAATTTCTAAGAGAACCACCAAAAAAATATAAGCTGAGGATAGGAAACATCTAAACTACTAGAGGAATAAAAAGAGGTAAGAAAAATAATCCAAAAGGAGGCAATGAAACAAAGAAAGTGAACAAATGCAAAACGCACGCAAAGCACAAAACAGGCGGGGCGGGGCGGTTCGTGCCTATAATCCCAGCACCCTGGGAGGCTCAGGCAGGACGATTGCTTGAGCTCAGGAATTCGAGACCAGCCTGGCCAACACAGCCAGATCCTGACCCTACTAAAAATGTTTTTAAAAGAGCCAGGCCCAGTGACATGTACCCATAGTCCCAGCTGCTTGAGAGGCTAAGGTGGGAGAATCATCAGCCGGGGATGAAAGCTGCAGTGAGCTATGATCACGCCCCTTAACTCTAGCCTGGACAACAGAGTGAGGCTGTGTCTCAAAAAAAAAGCACAAAATAAAATGGTAGGAGTAGATGTAAATAAATCAGTAACTGTAACAAATGTAAATGAACTAATTTAATACTTTGGAAAAATACAAAAATGATCAGATCTTTAAGGAAAGAAAATACAAGTATAAAATCTTTATGAGACCCATTTCTAAAACATAATGACGTAAAAAGGTTAAAATAACAAAATGGAATAATATATGAACAGGCAAATACCAACCAAAATAAAGCTTTGTAGCTATATTAATAGTCAGATAAAACAGACTTTAAGGCAAAAAATCATTAGAGGCAAAGACTTGACTACATGATGATATGCAGTTTTACCAGGAAGCTATAACAACTCTAAATTTATAAGTATCTAAAAGCATCAGCTCAAAAAATATAAAGCAAAAAATGGTAGAACTGTAAGCAAAAGACAAATCCACCATGATAGCAAGAACGTTTCATGTATCTCTCTAACTATTGATAAATAAAGCTGACAAAAGAATCAGTAGGAATAAAAAATAATGAATGAAAACAATCAACAAGCTTAATCTATATATCTATACACAGAATATTAATCCTAATAACTAGAGAATACATGTTCTTTTCCAGTATACGTGTAACGTAGATAAAAATTGAGCAAAGCCTGGGCCAAAAAGCAAATATCAACAAATTTCAAAAGACATTTTTAGATCATCCCTGCCCAACACAAACATAAGCCACATGTGTACTTTTAAATATTCTGGTAGCCACATTTTAAAAAGTGAAATTAATTTTGTATTTTATTTAATTCACCATATCCAATATATTATCATTTCAACATGTAATCAATGTGAAAAACTATTAATGAGATTTTTACATTCTATTTTGTTCTTAGTCTTTGAAATTCAGTGTATGTTTTACACTTAGAGTACATCTCAATTTGGACTAACCAAATTTCAAGTGCTCAAAAGACATGAGTAGCCAGTGGCTATCGGACTGTGTAACTCAGATGAAGACCAACTTCTCAGACCACAACATGATTCAGTTAGAAGGCAATAATGACAATATCAACACAAGATTATGTTCGGAAATTAAGAAATACACTTTTAGCCAGGCATGGTGGCTCATGCCTGTAATCCCAGCACTTTGGGAGGCCGAGGCGGGTGGATCACCTGAGGTCAGGAGTTTGAGACCAGCCTGGCCAACATGGCGAAACTCCATCTCTACTAAAAATACAAAAATCAGCCTGGAGTGGTGACAGGCACCTGTGGTCTCAGCTGCTCGGGACACTGAGGCATGAGAATTACTTGAACCTGGAAGGTAGAGGTTGCAGTAAGTCAAGATACCACCACTGCACTCCAGCCTGGGGGACAGAGCCAGACTCTGTCTCCAAAAAAAAAAAAAGAAATACACTTTTAAATAACACATAGGTCAAAGAAAAATTGTAGTTAAAAATGATAAAATAAGCCGGGTGAGGTGGCTCACGCCTGTAATCCCAGCACTTTGTGAGGCCAAGGTGGGTGGATCACGAGGTCAAGAGATCGAGACCATCCTGGCCAACATGGTGAAACCCCGTCTCTACTAAAAAATACAAAAATTAGCCGGGTGTGGTGGTGTGCACCTGTAGTCTCAGCTACTGGGGAGGCTGAGGCAGGAGAATTGCTTGAACCCAGGAGGTGGAGGTTGCAGTGAGCCGAGATCATGCCACTGCCCTCTAGCCTGGCACCTGGTGACAGAGTAAGACTCTGTCTCAAAAAAAAAAAAGATAAAATATTGAGGTTGAATGATAATAAGACTGTATGTATGTAAAGACTATGAATGCAGGAAAAGTGATAATTGAAAGGTTCCTCTATAGTTTTAAATAACTTTATTAGAAAGGAAAAACTGCAGAAAACTAATGAGCTAAGCATAATTTTTAAGACTTTATAAATAATAGAATAAACTGAAAGGAAGATCACATCGACAACAAACATACAATGGAGAGGGTGAACAAACCAAAAATCGGTTCTTGAAAAAACTGACAATTCTCTGACAAGACTGATTAAGGCAAAGAGAGAAGGTATAACTAGACAATATTTGGAACGTATCATTACAAATGCACAGTCCTTAAAGATAAGAGGCTCCTGTGAAATACTGTATGCCAACATACCGATAAATTTGAAAACTCAGATGAACAAATAGGTATCTAGAAAAGTAGGCTGGGCATGGTGGCTCACGCCTGTAATCCCAGCACTTTGGGAGGCCGAGGCAGGAGAATCACAAGGCCAAGATATCAAGACCATCCTGGTCAAGCCCCGTCTCTACTAAAAATAAAAAAATTAGCTGGGCATGGTGGCATGCATCTGTAGTCCCAGTTACTCAGGAGGCTGAGGCAGGAGAATCACTTGAACCCAGGAGGTGGAGGTTGCAGTGAGCTGGGATCGTGCCACTGCACTCCAGCCTGGCAAGAGAGCCAGACTCCATCTCAAAAAAGAAACGAAAAGTACAACTTACCAAAATTGATTCAAGAGAAAAACAACACTGAATAAACCTATAGCTGTAAGATAAATTGAATCAATAGGGAAGAAAACATCTTGCCTAAAGAAAACATCAGTCCAGACTTTTTTTAAAACCAGCCATTCTATCAAAATGTGCAAAGAACAAATAATTCCAATCTTAAATGCATTATGCCAGAGAATAGAAAACAAAAAGACAATCCACAGTTCATTCTGTGAAGCTAGCAAAACCCTGATACCAAAATCTCACAAGGGTAGTATGAGAACAGATCATTTCAGGCCAGTTAATTCATCAATTGAACTACAAAAAACCCCAAACAAAATATGAAATTGAATTCACAAGATATAAAAAAAGATGTACCATTATCAAATTGGGTTTGTTCCAGCAAGGCAAGAACTTAACATTTTTAAAAGCTTAACATTTAAAAAAAAACAAAAAAACAAAACAAAAAAAAACTCATGGCTGGGTGCGGTAGCTCACGCCTGTAATCCCAGCACTTTGGGAGGCCAAGGCAGGTGGATTACCCGAAGTCAGGAGCTCAATACCAACCTGGCTTGCACGGTGAAACCCCATCTCTACTAAAAATACAAAAATAATCCAGGTGTGGTGGTGGGCACCTGTAATCCCAGCTACTCGGGAGGCTGAGACAGAAGAATTACTTGAACCTGGGAGGCAGAGGTTGCAGTGAGCTGAGATCAAGTCATTGCACTCCAGCCTGGGTGACAGAGCGAGACTCTGTCTCAAAAAAAAAAAAACCTAAAAACAAAAACCAATTCCTTAAATTAACATTAATAAATTCGAGGATAAAAATCATATTATCTTAGAAACAAAGAAAACAGATTTGATTAAATGCACTGTGCATTCAGAATAATTAGCAAACAAGGAAGAGAAGGGCATTTCCTTTACCTGATAAAGAGCATCTATACAAAAAACATAGCAAGTGTAGGCCAGGTGCAGTGGCTCACGCCTGTAATCCCAGCATTTTGGGAGGTTGAGGTGTGCGGATCACTTGATGTCAGGAGTTTGAGACCAGCCTGGCCAACATACTGAAACCCCATCTCTACTAAAAATGCAAAAAATTAGCCGGGCATGGTGGCAAGCACCTGTAACCCCAGCTCCTTGGGAGGCTGAGGCAGGAGAATCACTTGAACCCAGGAGGTGGAAGTTGCAGTGAGCTGAGATCGAGCCATTGCACTCTAGCCTGGGCAACAAGAGTGAAACTCCGTATCAAAACAAAACAAAACAAAATTTAAAAAACCTAGCGAGTGTCATACTTAAGGTGAAATGATGACGCCATTTCCTTTAAAATCCAGAACAAGTCATGGGTTCCTTGCTATCACCACTTCTATGCAACATTAAACTAACAGTCTTACCACAGTACGGAAAGAGAAGGGAAGAGAAATGTAAAGAATTGGAAAGGAAATAACAGAAACTGTCATTTGTCTACATGATTGTCTACATAGAAAACAAAATCCAAATAGATAAATTATATAGATTGATAAAAGCAAGATTTCTGGGTGCAAAATCAATACACAAAACTCAATTGTGGTTTTACACGGGAGACAGTGTAGAAATGCAAAACATATGCAAAGCACAAAATATATGCCCGGCACTTTGGGAGGCCGAGGCAGGTGGATCACCTGAGGTCAGGAGTTAGAGACCAGCCTGGCCAATATGGTGAAACTCCATTGCTACTAAAAATACAAAAATTAGCCGGGCGTGGTGGTGGATGCCTGTAGTCCCAGCCGCTCAGGATGCTGAGATGGGAGAACTGCTTAAACCCGGGAGGCAGAGGTTGTAGTGAGCCAAGATTGCACCACTGCACTCCCCCCTGGGTGATAGAGTGAGACTCCATCTCTCTCTCTCTCTCTCTCTCTCTCTCTCTCTGTATATACATACACACACACACACACACACACACAATAGCATCAGTAAATATAAAGCAGTACAAGGAGACATGTACCTCTGATGGAAAGAACATACCACCACCTATGAAGTAGTTCAGGCCAAAACCTGAATCCAATTCTAATAAAACCTCTAGATTCAATCACCAGTTCACAGCTTAAAGTAAAGACAGAGGAACAGGTTTAACTCTGTTACAGGATGCAAAAATTACAGGACAGTCTAATTTCTTCAAAAAAAGAGGAAAAGATTGCAAGAAAAAACAAGATATGGAGGGAGAATCTATAGTTTAAAAGACTTAAAAGAGACATCAACCAATCACAAAGTGTGGACCTTATTTGTATCCTGACTTTAAAAAGACAAGCTATAAAAATAAGTTTCTGGCCAGGTGCAGTGGCTCACGCTTGTAATGCCAGCACTTTGAGAGGCCAAGGTGGGTGGAATGCTCGAGCTCAAGAGTTTGAGACCAGCCTGGGCAACATGGCAAAACCCCATCTTTACAAAAAATACAAAAAATTAGCCGGACGTGATGGCACATGCCTGCAGTCCCAGCTACTCAGGGGGCTGAGACAGGAGGATCACTTGAGCCCAGGAGGTGAAGGTTGCAGTGAGCTGAGACCATGCCACTGCACTACAGCCAGGGAAACAGCAGGACTGACTCTCCAAAAAAAAATATTGATTGATTAATTAATTTTTTTAAATAGTCATCTTTATGAAACTATTGCAAATTTGGATATTAAATGAATATTTGATGATTTTCAGGCAAGATAACACATGATGGCTAGGGTTGGGTGTAAGCACAAAAGGATTCATTCCAGGGGTCAGCAATCTTTTTTTCTGTAAACAGCCAGAGAGAAAATATTCTAGGCTGAGTGCGGTGGCTCAAACCTGTAATCTTAGCACTTTGGGACACTGAGGTGGGTGGATCTCCTGAGGTCAGGATATCAAGACCAGCCTGGCCAACATGGTGAAACCCTGTCTCTACTAAAAATACAAAAATTAGCCAGGCATGGTGGTGGGCGCCTGTAATCCCAGCTACTTGGGAGGATGAGGATGAAAATCGCTCAAATCCAGGAGGCAGAGGCTGCAGTGAGCCGAGATTGCACAACTGCACTCCAGCCTGAGGGACAGAGCAAGAATCGGTCTCAAAAAAGAAAAAAAAAAAAAACAGAAAATATTTTAGGACTGCCAAGTGACAGTTTCTCTTCTTGACCAAACTCTAGCCAGGCTCCTCTGAATCTCCTTCTCAGCTAGGCCTCAACCTTTGTCTGTAAAGATTTGAACAGACACTAACATAGTTTCTAAGAGATCATGGCACATCCCTAAGATGACTCTAGCCCTCTTAAAGTAGATGCCTAAGAAAACTCAAGGCTGCCTCCAAAATGTACTGTTTGTTCTAGGCAACATCTGAGGGTAGGACCTCTGCCTCCAATCTCTAGCAGAGGATAGAATCCTAACTTTGTGAAATCCAACATGGTCAAACTCCATCTCTACTAAAAATATAAAAATTAGCCAGGCTTGGTAGCCATGCCTGTAAGCCCAGCTACTTGGGAGGCTGAGCTCATGCCGCTGCACTCCAGCTTGGGCAACAGAGTGAGACCCCGTCTCAAAAAAAATAAGGTGCAAGATTTTTATGGAGAAAATATAAAGACATAAAGATCAAAATAAATGAATATACTATGTTCATGGATTGGAAGACTCAATATTGTAAAGATGGTAGTTCTCAGCCAGGTGCGGTGGTTCATGCCTGTAATCCCAACACTTTGGGAGGCCAAGGCAGGCAGATCACTTGAGCCCAGGAGTTCAAGATCACCCTGGGCAACATAGTGAGACCCCATCTCTTAAAAAAAAGTTAGTTCTCCTCAAGCTGATTTATAGGTTCAATATGTTTTCAATCAAGATCCCAACCTGTGTGTGTGTGTGTGTGTGTGTGTGTGTGTGTGTGTGTGTGTGTGTGTGTCTGGAAATTGACAATCTGATTGTAATATATGAAAAAGAAGAAGAATGTAAGAGTGAAGATCCTCTCGAGAACAACAAAGTTGGAAGACTTGTCTCACCAAATATCAAGAATTTTTAATAAGACACAATATATGAGAACTTCATCACTACCTTGAGACAGGAAAGGAATTCTTTAAAAATACTTTTAAAACAAACCACAAATGAAATAATTGATAAACTTGGATATTTTAAAATTAAGAATTACATCAGCAATTTTGCTTTTGGGTATATATGCAAAAAAGAATTTAAAGCAGGGATTGAAACAGATATTTGTAAACCAACGTTCTTAGCAACATAATTCACAAATGCCAAATGGTGAAAACCATCCAAGTGTCCATCGATAGATGAATACAATGGAATGTCATTCATCCTCAAAAAGGAATGAAATTCCAATACACACTACAATGTGGGTGAGCCTTGAAAACATTATGCTAAGTGAAATAAGTCAGTCACAAAAGGACAATTATTTAGTGATTCCACTTATGTGAAGTACTTAGAGTAGCCAAATTCATAGACACAGAAAGTAGAATGGTGGGAATCGGGGTTTGGGGGAGGGAAATGGGGGTTCTTATTTAATAGGTACAGAGTTTCAGTTTGGGGTAAGGAAAACGTTCTGGAGATGGATGTTGGTGATGACTGCACAACAGTGTGAGTGTACAGCCACTGAACTGTACACTTAAAAATTGTTAAAATGGTACATTTTAAGTTATGTATATACTTTACCACAGTTTTTAAAAGTTAAGAATTTCTGCTTATCAACAGATACCACAAGGAAAGCAAAATTATGAGCCATACTCTAGGAGAATATATTTACAAAATACATGAGCAACAAAGGAGTACTATCCAGAATAGATAAAGAATTCTGGCCAGGTGCAGTGCCTCATGCTTGTAATCCCAACACTTTAAAAGACCAAGATAGGAAGACTGCTTGAAGCCAGGAGTTCAAGGCCAGCGTGGGCTATATAGTGGGATCCCATCTCCATAAAAAAATTTTTTAGCCTGGCGTGGTGGCTCACACCTGTTATCCTAGCACTTTGGGAGGCTGAGGCAGGAGGATCACTTGAAGTCAGGAATTCGAAACCAGCCTGGCCAACATGGTAAAACCCTGTCTCTACTAAAAATACAAAAAAATTTAGCTGAACATGGTGGTGGGCACCTGTAATCCCAGCTACTCAGGAGGCTGAGGCAGGAGAATCACTTGAACCTGGGAGGCAGAGTTGCAGTGAGCTGAGACGGCGCCATTGCACTCCAGCCTGGGCAACAAGAGCAAAACTCTGTCTCAAAACAAAAAACAAAAACAAAAACAAAAAAAGCCGGGCACGGAAGCTCATGCCTGTAATCCCGGCACTTTGGGAGGCCGAGGTGGGCAGATTATGAGGTCAAGAGATGAAGACCATTCTGGCCAAATATGGCAAAACCCCATCTCTACTAAAAATACAAAAATTAGCTGGGTGTGGTGGTGCACCTGTAGTCCCAGCTACTTGGGAGGCTGAGGCAGGAGACTTGCTTGAACCAGGGAGACAGAGGTTACAGTGCGAGCTGAGATTGCACCACTGCACTCCAGCCTGGCAACAGAGCGAGACTCCGTCTCAAAAAAGAAAAAAGTATTTTCTTAAATAAGCTGGGCATGGTGGCGCATCCCTGTAGTCCCAGCTACTCAGGAGTTTGAGGTGAGAGGATTGTTGGGGCCCTGGAATTCAAGACTGCAGTGAACTATGATCTTACCACTGCACTCCAGCCTGGGTGACAGAGCAAGACCCTGTCTTTAACAAAAAAATAATTTAAAAAAGAACTCCTCCTACAAATCATGAGGCATGATTCTCCTGCCTCAGCATCCCAAGTAGCTGGGACTACAGGCATGCGCCACCACGCCCAGCTAATTTTTTTGTATTTTTAGTAGAGACGGGGTTTCAGCATGTTGACCAGTATGGTCTCGATCTCTTGACCTCGTGATCCTTAAAAATAATAATATGTGGCCAGGTGTGGTGGCTCACGCCTGTAATCCCAACACTTTGGGAGTCCAAGGCAGGCGGATGACCTGAGGTCGGGAGTTCAAGACCAACCTGACCAACATGGAGAAACCCTGTCTCCAAAATAATAATAATAATAATAATAATAATAATAATAATAATAATAATAAAGTCTTCCTGTTACTGAGCTTAAGAAAGGGGGGGAAAAAGCTAAACTCATCTAAATGTCTAAAGACAGGTCTAAAGTCACCCTGCAGTAAGAGACAGAGCTTGACCTTGAACCTCTCTGTCTGCCCCCGCCACAAGCCAGGCTGTCTCCAGGGGAAGGCGCTAGGGCCCTAAGCGGGGCTCTGGACCAGCCGGGCACTGTGCCCCCCGTTGCCCAGGCCCCACTCAGCCCTGTCCGCAATCACCCACCCGTCCCTGTCACAGCCCAGACTCAATTCTTCTCCCGCAGCTGGGACTGGTTGTTATGGCAACGAGGTGTTTGGAAAGCTGTGGGATGATGGGCTGTGCCGCAGAGTCAAGGATGGAGCCTGGAGGAGCCAGCAGTCGTGGGCTGCTTCCAGTCAAGCCAGGCAGGAAGCTGGCTCCACCACCACACTCCAACCAGCCCCCTCAAAGGCTGCAGACCCAGGAATCCCAATTCAGGGCATCTGGTCCAAATAAATCACGTGAAGAAGGGAAAAGCCAGATGCACAAGGATGGTCCACCCCTGCATTACTTACAGCAGGACGAAATTGCCTAGGTTGGTAACAGGTAACCTATCTGAGTATTCTTCTTGCACCAAGCACTCTGTTAAATGGCAAACAGGTGTCGTCTCATTTCATCCTCACCACCTCCCTAGGAGGTAAGTCCTCTTAATACCCACATTTTGCAGATGAGAGAATTACACTCGCCTCAGTTGTTCAGATAGCAGCAAAGTCAGGATTGAACGTCAGCCTATTGGCCTCCAGGGCTCACGCTCCTAACTCCACTATAGTGGTTGGAAATGAGAAGAGGAAGTCCCAGCCCACCCTCTCATCCTGACAGCGCCTGTGGTTGTGACAAATACATCCACAGACAGTTATGACGCAGGGCTCAGGAAAAGATCAAATTCGGCAGAACAAGGTGAACCAACTGAGAAAGATCTTCAAATACTATAGAACTTACAAAACAAAGCAAAGTCCTGGAACAATAAGGCATAATAGGAGCTTATTTATAGATAAAAAGGCTTGATGCATAGTGGAAAACAGCTCACTCGTTCTATTTTACTAATTGGCTGTTTGGCCTTGAGTACTCATGTCACCTCTCAGAGCCTCAGTGTTCCGATCAGTAAAATGGGTATATGTCAATAGTGTCTACCTCAAAGCCTTGTTACAAAGATTCAAGATAAAGTGCTTAGCACAATATCCAGCATGTGTTAAGCAAGCCAGACGCTGTTACGACTGTGCTGATAACACAGAACATGCACAGAGAAGGGCAGTGCAGTGAGTTCTCAAGATAGATCGCCTGGGGTTATAACCTTGCTCCCATTCACCAGCTGGGTCTGTTACCTCACCTCTGTGGACGCCAGGTGAAGATGAAATCAGAAACACTTAGCCACGTCATGCACATTCAATAAATGTGGTGAAAATTCAACTGCGTGAGAAATACACACCAAAACCAAGTAGAGTCATCTTCCACCTTTGGTGTGTAAATGTTAGCCACGATTATTAATGAACTGATGATTATTATAAGTAAAAGAACAATGGAAAGGGAAATGGTGATATAGGGAACATGGCTGGGCACTGCCGCCCTAGCTGTGTGAGCCTGAAGAATACTGTTAACCCCTTGAGCCTCAGTTTCCCCGTCTGGTTATATGGGGCTAACGCCTATCTTACAGGGTAACGGTGAGCAGTAAAGGAAAAACAATTTACCTTGTGCCTTGTGCTGTGCTAGGCACATTATTTTATACCATAATCTCATTTAATCCTCAAAACAATCCCATGAAGCTGGAATTAGTATCCCTTTTCTAAAAATTTTTTTAGTTTTGTTTTTTTTGTTATCCTTTCTTTTGAGACAAAGTTTTGCTCTTGTTGCCCAGGCTGGAGTACAATGGTGCGCCCTCAGCTCACCGAAACCTCAGCCTTCCGGGTTCAAGCGAGCGATTCTCCTGCCTCAGCCTCCCAAGTAGCTGGGATTACAGGCATGCACCACCACGCCCAGCTAATTTTGTATTTTTAGTAGAGACGGGGCTTCTCCATGTTGGTTAGGCTGGTCTTGAACTCCCAACCTCAGGTGATCCGCCCGCCTCGGCCTCCCAAAGTTCTGGGATTACAGGTGTGAGCCACTGCACCCGGCCTAGTATCCCTTTTTTTTTTTTTTTTTAAACTAATGAGGAAACCTAGAGAGATTAAAAAAACATCCCACGGTCACTCAGCTACGAAGTGGGCAAGAGGCAAGATTCGAACCCAGGACTCACTGGCTCCAAAAGATAATGACCCCTCATAAGGATTCAACGAATGTATTTTATTTTCTCTTTCCTGGCTTGTGGGCCTTGTTTTACCCATTTAGTTAATAGGGGTGTGAGAGAGAATGTTCATGATGAGGCCGTCTAGCTTAGCTCTATTAAATTATACTGTCAAGCATGACATTGAGAGACATGGCCAGGCCCCCCTCCTATCCCAAACTCTCAGACTCAGCTCACCAGTCTGGGGCAGCCTCCTGGGCCAGGTTCCTCTGGCCTGTCCTGGTGGGAGTTGTCTAAGCTTCTGTCTGCACCCTGGTCTTGGGCACACGGCACCGGACCCTTCTTCAGCTTCTTAGCGCCCTTGGATCTTCTCTGCTCTGTGAATGGGCCTGAGCATGCCCTGCTGGCTTCAGGGTCCAGGGAGGAGCCGGGGCCGCCCAAGGACTCCGGGGAGCTGACACAGCTGTCAGCAGGGGCAGCGAGTCCTTGCTCCAGCCTTCCCCTGGATGCTGGCTTACCCTTGACCTGCAGCTCCTCCTGGTCCTGCGCTGCAGCCCGGCCTTCATCGCTGCCAGCCCGCACGACATGCACAGCTTCTCGCTGCTCTGCAGAGGCCCTTGCTGACACCCCCAGGCACAGTGCCGCGCTCTGTGGAGGAGCCTGTGCAGCTGGACTGAGGGACTCCCCTCCACTGGGCACTGGGAACCCGACAGCGCCACAGGGGCTGCCTGGCTGGGCCCCATCCCCTGCAGCAGGCAAATATCCAAACTTCTCAGTCCCTGAGGCACATCCTGCCCAACTTCCACCTGGCTCTGGAGGCCCAGACCCAGTGTCTCTGCAGGGGCCTCCCAAGGACTCCAGGTCAGCACCCTGGGGAGGGTCTCCCATAGACGAGGGCTTGTCTCCACCAGGGCTCCAATCAAGCCACAGGAAGCTGCCGGTCCTTTCCCCACCCTCCAAATGGGCCCCCTGCTTCCTGCTTTTCTTTCTTACCCTCACAGAGGCTGGGCCTGGTGAGGACGTCGGGGGCCTTCCATGGGGCTCCTCTTTGCTGACCATGGGGCTACTTCTGAAATACTCTGAAGAACTCATCCCACCGTCTCTGGCCTCCCTGGACCTGGGACAGCTCACCTCCTCCACCCCTGCAAGCCTCTCCCTGCAGACCAGAGCTCTCTCTGGAAGGCCAGCAGACCTGTGACAAAGTTTCCTGGGGCAACTGTAAGCTAAGATGTCCCACAGAGAAACCTGGAGCCTCTTGGAGGTCAGAGCTCTCCCCTGAGCTGGTACCGAGGGCAGCTGCATGTGGAGCCCAGGACTCGGCCTCGAGCCCTGGCTCTGTCCCACAGCGAGCAGCTCCGAGACCCCTGGGAGGACCCCAGCAGCACCTACAGCCCAGGAGCTGGCACCTTGATGGGCCTCCTTCCTGGGGATCTTCCTTCTGCTGCCAGCCCTGACTCGGGGCCCAGAGCTTGTTCCTGGCACATCTGGTGCCAGGCCTGGTGTGGAGCTGGCTCCTTCCATGTTCTGTAAAAGCTCACAGTTGTGTTGGGGACTGAGCATAGGGTCTTCTGTGCTGGGGACCTCTGCATCACCCGCTTGGGACATGTCTGTCCACCTATCTGGGGCAAAAGCACAACACGGGTCCTGTGTGGAGACAGAAAGAGGGGACTTTGTCATGGAGAGTCCGATCTGTCAGCCCATTCAGTGGGAACTAGGAGGAGCCCCTCTTCCAGGCAGTGCTCCCAGACCCTTCCACTCCTGAGGCCTAGGCGTGAGCACTCCAGGGAGGGGAGCACCCAGCAGGAGCTGGTGCCCTGGGTGAGGGTGGAGAGGCCTGCCTCCAAACAGGGCTGAGCTACAAGCGACCTCCAGGGCCTTCTTGTCTCTGAGAGTTCACTCATTCGCTTAAATGGGATCTAATAAGATACCATTTATTAAGGGCTTATGTGCTTACTGCATTTCATGCTGGCAGCCACAGGCAAGGACACGGAGATTCTGAGATGTTAAGACACTCACCCAAGGGCACACAGGAAGTAGAAGGGCAGGTATTACCTGTCTCCTGGACAGGTATAGGTATACCTATCTCCTGGTATTCTAAAATGTCTCATTGTCGTAAAATAATGAAGTAAGGTTTTGCCCAGGTTTTGGCCTAATGCCATTTACCCCATCATTAGCTGTTTGCTCCACTGACTCATGACAGCACCTCTGCAATATACCTGGTTCCCATTAACGACTGCAATTTATTTCTTGGCTTTTTTTTTTTTTTTAAATGGAGCTTCACTCTCATTGCCCAGGCCTCTCTCTCTCCCCCTCTCTCTCTCCCCCCCTCCCCCCTCCTCCCTCTCTCTCTCCCCCCTCCCCCCCTCTCTCTCCCCCCTCCCCCCTCTCTCTCCCCCCCCCTCCCCCCTCTCTCTCCCCCCCTCCCCCCTCTCTCTCCCCCCCTCCCCCCTCTCTCTCCCCCCCTCCCCCCCTCTCCCCCCTCTCTCTCTCCCCCCCTCTCTCTCTCCCCCTCTCTCTCTCTCCTCCTCTCTCTCTCTCTCCCCCTCTCTCTCTCTCCCTCTCTCTCTCTCAATTCTCCAGCTGAGGCGCACGCCACCATGCCCACCTAATTTTTGTATTCTTAGCAGAGACGGGGTTTCGCCATGTTGGCCAGTATGGTCTCAATTTCTTGACCTCGAGATCTGCCCGCCTTGGCCTCTCAAAGTGCTGGGATTACAGGCGTGAGCCACCGCGCCCGGTCTCAATTTTCTTTCTCAATTAAATTCTCTCCCAGTTAGAAATAAACACTCTGCAAGGAGCAGATACTAAACGCGGTTCGTGCCCATAACCCCTCCCGTCCCTCGCCCATCGCTCCCGTTCTGAAAGGCGCCCCACCCAGGTACCCAGACCTTCCTGGGGCAGTCACCCAGCATCCGGGAAACCGGGCGTCACCTGTCCCGTAGCTCTCACCTGGACTTCCCCCGGGTTTTCCCTCCTGGGGTTCCACCCACCCACTGAGAAGGAGCTGGGATCATGTGATGCGGGGGAGGGAGGCCCCAGGTGAGGGATGGGGGTGGAGTTCCTGATGATGCGCACAGGGGCGATAGAGGGCGCCCTCTTCCTCCCGAAGGCTTCCCGGAGGAGGTGCCGATCCTTCCGGCTCCCAAGCAGAGGTAGGTGGGTGCATGGGGTGGCGAAAGGCCTTGACTGACTGCCTCAGAGTTTAACTTGATCCTCCCGCAACAGTCCCTGAGCCGATAGGAGAATGTCGGAATTATCTAGATTTTTTGCCTAATTTTATTTCATTTTTTAACTTTTATTTCAGGTTTAGAGGTACATATATAGGTTTTTTATATAGATAAACTTGTGTCACAGGGTTTGTTGTACAGATTATTTCGTCACCCAGTTACTAAGCCTAGTACCCAGTATTTATTTTTTCTCATCCTCTCCCTCCTCCTACCCTCCACCCTCAAGTAGGCTCCGGTGTCTGTTGCTCCCTACTTTCTGTCCGGGTGTTCTCATCGTTTAGCTCCCACTTATAAGCGAGAACATGCGATATTTGGTTTTTCTGTTCCTGCATTAATTTGCTAGGGATATGGCCTCCAGCTCCATCCGTGTTCCTGCAAAGGACATGATCTCGTTCTTTTTGATGGCTGCATAGTATTCCATAGTATTCCATTTTTTGCTGGTGGGTATTTAGGTTGATTCCATGTCTTTGCTATTGTGAATAGTGCTTGCCTAATTAAAAAAAAACTCAACTATAATTAATGTAGTTGGAAGTGCAGATTCAAGCCCAATAGAAGGTTAGAAATAAAAAATTTAAAACTTTCTCTCATTTCCCAATCCCCCAACTCCTGGAAACAACTGTGTTTTGTTTTTTACCATGTTTGTTGTAGTTTTAGTTTTTTAAATTTCCTAACTGTGAATAATGCACTCATACCTCTATTACTTGATTTATTAATTTTAACTGTACCTGTTGACTTCCTGCTGTGGTGATTTTAACCACCACCCTTTCCCCCTTTCTCCTCCCAGTTTTTCTTTTTTATATTTATATTTTAAGTTTTTCTATTAGTTTCTATTATATAATATTCTTAAATGTCTGTTTCTTCTGTATTTTGTATCTCTTGACTCTTCTCCATGTGAAAAGGATAATTTCCCTTGATATCCACTCCCTGCTTCTGCTTTCATCCATGAACTAAGGTTTTACTTTTTTTTTTAAGACAGAATCTTGCTCTGTCACCAGGCTGGAGTGCAGTGACACAATCTCAGCTCACTGCAACCTCTGCCTCCCGGGTTCAAGCAATTCTTCTGCCTCAGCTTCCCGAGTAGCTGGGAGTACAGGTGCACGCCACCATGCCCAGCTGGTTTTTGTATTTTTGATAGAGACGGGGTTTCACCATATTGGCCAGGCTAGTCTCGATCTCCTGACCTCGTGATCCACCCCCCTCAGCCTCCCAAAGGGCTAGGATTACAGGTGTGACCCACCGCCCTTGGCCTGATTTTACTTTTGTATCGTTGAGGTTTATAGCATTTACATTCTGTCCAGTAAAGATAATTCAGTTTACCATAGTTTACCTGTAGATTGACTCTTAACACTGAAAACCAAATGACATCTATGACGTTATGATTATGTAAACACTTTTACTGCAGAAACAGGGGTGTTTGGCTTTTTCTGATATAGGGTCTGGCTCTGTCACCCAGGCTGGCTTGCAGTAGCATAATCAGAGCTCACTCCTGAGCTCAACTACCTGAGCTCCAGTGATGCTCCTGTCTCAGCCTCCTGAGTAGCTGGTACTACAGGCATGTACCACCATGCCCAGATAATTTTTTTTTAAATTATTTTTGGTGGAGACTAGGTCTCACTATGTGGCCCAGACTGGTCTTGAACTCCTGAGCTCAAGCAATCCTCCCATCTTGGCCTGGGATTACAGGCGTGAGCCACTGTACCTGGCCAGAACCAGGAATTTGATAGGTCTGATTTTGAGAGAGATAGAATTCCCTGGCACTAAGCTTGTGCCAGGTGAGACTGTGAGAAACTTCCAGGCCAATGGAATACTAAACCACAGTTAGACTACATAAATTAGATCTCTATATCAGCATGAATGTATCTCAATGACATAAAGTGGAATTTTAAAAACAACATAATATTAATAATAAGGGAAACTGAGTCTGGAGTACACGGGAACTCCCTGTACTAATCTTCAGATTTTTCTGTAGATCTAAAACTGTTCTAAAAAACAAGGTTTATTACAAAAAAAACAAAAACAAAAACCCAACTGGGCTCAGTGGCTCACACCTGTAGTCCCAGCACTTTGGGAGGCCAAGGCGGGCAGATCACGAGGTCAGGAGATCGAGACTGGCCACCATGGTGAAACCCCGTCTCTACTAAAAATACAAAAATTAGCTGGGCATGGTGGCAAGCCTGTAATCCCAGCTACTCGGGAGGCTGAGGCAGGAGAATTGCTTCAACCATGGAGTCGGAGGTTGCGATGAGCCGAGATGGCACCGTTATACTCCAGCCTGGCTACAGAGTGAGACTCCGTCTCAAAAAAAAAAAAAAAAAAAACAAAACACAAAACACAGAACAACAACAAACGAACAAGCTATTGGGTAATCCATATTGAAAACTGTCATGATCTGGCAGTCAGAGTCATAAATGAGGGAAGGATGGACATTGGATGTCACTGATGACCAAAATTACTAAGGAAATAGTTTTCCTCCCACTAAGGAAAGTCTTGGTCATGATGGCAGAGAATTGACCAGGTTTCCAAAGACCAGTGAACTAAGCCATTCTGGTCCATTTGGATAATGGAAGTCTCCAACATTGGGCAGAGAAAGCGGGAGTGGAGATGTTGTTAGTACCACATGGTATAGAGATAAAGAATGGCTGGCCAGGTGAGGGGGCTCACACCTGTAATCCCAGCACTTTGGAAGGCCGAGGTAGGCAAATCACAAGGTCAGGAGTTCGAGACCAACCTGGCCAATATGGTGAAACTCTGTCTCTACTAAAAATACAAAAATTAGCTGGGCGTGGTGGCACGTGCCAGTAGTCTCAACTATTCGGGAGGCTGAGGCAGGAGAATCGCTTGAACCCGGGAGGCAGAGGTTGCAGTGAGCCAAGATCTCACCACTGCACTCCAGCCTGCATGACATGAGTGAGACTCCATCTCAAAAAAAAAAAAAAAAAAAAAGCACGGCTAACACTTAGATAGTGCTGTACTGAGCCAGGGTCTAGTCTAAATATTTTGCCTCTATTAATTTACCTATGTTAATCTTTACACCAAGTCCATGAGGTAAGAACTGTTATTATCCTTATTTGACAGATGAGGAAACAGGCAGAGAGATTAAGTAATTTGCTCAAGGTTAGCAAGTACTGGTTTTGGAGGCCAGCCAGTCCCTGGCCAGTTTCTCTGTCTCCTGGTATTCTAACTTAGCTTTTGTTTGTTTGTTTTTGTTTTCTGAGACAGTCTCACTCCATCACCCAGTCTGGAGTGCACTGGCACAATCTCAGCTCACTGCAAGCTCCGCCTCCCAGGTCCAGGCAATTCTTCCACCTCGGCCTCCGGAGTAGCTGGGATTACAGGCATGTGCCACCACAGCTGGCTAATTTTTGTGTTTTAAGTAGAGATGAGGTTTCACCATGTTGGCCAGATTGGTCTCAAACTCCTGACCTCAAGTGATCTGCCCGTCTTGGCCTCTCAAAGTGCTGGGATTACAGGCATAAGCCACTGTGCCCAGCCTATCTCCTGGTATTCTAAAATGTCTCATTGTCGTGAAAAAATGAAGTAAGGTTTTGCCCAGGTTTTGGCCTAATGCCATTTACCCCATCATCAGCTGTTTGCTCCACTGACTCATGACAGCACCTCTGCGATATACCTGGTTCCCATTAACGAATGCGATTTATTTCTTGGCTTTTTTTTTTTTGAAATGGAGTTTCACTCTCATTGCCCAGGCTGGAGGGCAGTGGGGGGATCTTGGCTCACTGCAACCTTCGCCTCCTGGGTTCAAATGATTCCCCTGCCTCAACCTCCCAAGTAGCTGGGATTACAGGTGTCTGCCACCAAGCCCAGCTAATTTATTGTGTTTTTAGTAGAGGCGGGGTTTCACCATGTTGACCAGGCTGGTCTCAAACTCCTGACCTCAGGTGATCGGCCCAGCTTGGCCTCCCAAAGTGTTGAAATTACAGGCATGAGCCACTGCACCCGGCCTATTTATTGGCTTTCTTTTCTTTTCCATGGATCAATTTGTCTATTCTTGCTATTGTTTTAAATCTATGGTTTTGTGATAAATATTGCTATTGGAGGAGCAAGCTTCACCCCCAACTTGGTTTCTATTTTTTATAATCATCTTAGCTAACTGTATACCTTTATTCTTCCATGTGAGCTGTAGAATCATTTTGTCAAGTTTCTTGAAGAATTCTGTTGGGATTTAAATTAGAATTTCATCGAATTTACAGATTAGGGATAAAATTGAATAATACTGAGTCTTCTCATCCATAAATATACGTTATTTCCATTCTTTCAGGCCTTCAATTCATTTCTGTGATTTTTCTTCATCAAAATATCGCACATTTTAATTAAATTATTCTATTCTTGAATATTTTTATTGCATTTTCCTTTTTCTTTCTTTCTCTTTCTTTTCCTTCTTCTTCTTCTTCTTTTTTTTTTTAATAGGGTCTCGCTCTGTGTACAGGCTGAAGTGCAGTGTACAATCACCTGGGCTCAGATGATTCTCCCACCTCAGCCTCCTGAGTAGCTGGGACTACAGGTGCCTATCACCATGTCACTTAGGCTGGAGTGCAGTGGCGGGATCTCAGCTCACTGCATCCTTTGCCTCCCAGGTCCCAGTTCAAGCAATTCTCCAGCCTCAGCCTCCCCAGTAGAGGACTACAGGTATGTGCCACCATGCCCAGCTAATTTTTGTATTTTTAGTAGAGACGGGGTTTCACCATGTTGGCCAAGCTGGTCTTGAACTCCTGACCTCGTGATCTGCCCGCCTCGGCCTCCCAAAGTGCTGGGATTACAAGCGTGTGCCACTGTGCCCAGCCCATCGGTTCATTTTAAAACTCTTCCTTTAGCTGGACGAGGTGACTCAAAACTGTAATCCCAACACTTTGGGAGGCCAAGGTGGGAGGATCACGTGCATCCAGGAGTTCGAGACAGGCTGGACAACATAGTAAGACCTTGTCTCTATAAAAAAATACAAAAATTAGCCCGGCATGGTGGTGCATGCATGTAGTCCCAGCCCAGAGACAGGGTCTCAGGGGAAACAAAGTATTAGTGTCTGACTCACATTTTTATTTTTTGTAAAGATGGAGTCTCTCTAAGTTGCCCAGGCTGGTCTTGAATTCTGGGGCTCAAGCAATCCTTCTGCCTCAGGCTCCCAAAGCACTGGGATCACAGGCATAAGCCACCAGACCCAGTGGCTACCTGTTATTACTAAAAATAAACAGTTTCAGGCTAGGCGTGGTGGCTCACGCTTGTAATCCCAGCACTTTGGGAAGCCAAGATGGGAGGATCACTTGAGGCCAGGAGTTCAAGACCACTGGTCAACATAGTGAGACCCCCATCTCTAAATAAAAACAAATAAATTATATATACATAAATGTTTCAGCCAAGCATGGTGGTGAACCCCTATAATTTCAGCTACTCTGGTGGCTGAGGTGGGAGAATCCCTTAAGCTCAGGAGTTTGAGACCAGCCTAGGCAACATAGTGAGACCCTCTCCATTGAAAAGAAAATTAAAATGTACTTTTACTACATTGTGATAAGTTAAAATGATCTATATGATGTTGATTTTTTTTAAGATTTCCTTTGTGATCTGATATACTGTCAGTCATTATTAATATTCATTGTATGCTTGGAAAATGATTAAAATTATCAGTTTAATAGTTTAAGCTTTTCCTTTTTTTCTCTCGAGATGAAGGCTCGCTCTGTCACCCAGGCTGGAATGCAGTGGTGAAATCTCGACTCACTGCAACCTTTGCCTCCTGGGTTCAAGCGATTCTCCTGCCTCAGCCTCCCGAGTAACTAGGATTACAAAAAAGATGGTGCCCACCACCTCGCCTGGCTAATTTTTGTATTTTGGGCAGAAACAAGGTTTTGCCATGTTGGCCAGGCTGGTCTTGAACTCCGGACCCTGTGATCCACCCGCCTCAGCGTCCCAAAATGCTGGAATTACAGGCATGAGCCACTGTGCCCAGCCAACAGTTTAAGCTTTTCTTACCTTAAGCTTTTTACTCATGTTTTTCAAATCCATAGTAATCTATAGTAACTTGAATCTATAGAAATCAGTGTTAAATGCAGGAAACAGAAACTACTCTAGGTATTTTAAGCAGAATGAGGTTTAATACAGGGCATTGAGTGTTTCAAAAGTCATTGGAAAGCCAGGCAGAGTGGCTCATGCCTGTAATCCCAGCACTTTGGGAGGCTGAGGCAGGCAGACTGCTTAAGCTTAGAAGAGTTCGAGACCAGCCCAGGCAACATGGAAAAACCCCGTCCCTACAAAAATTAGCTGGATGTGGTGTTGTGTACCTATAGTCCCAGTTACTTAGGAGGCTGAGATAGAAGGATGGCTTGAGCCCGTGAGGCAGAGGTTATAGTGAGCCAACATCACACCACTGCACTCCAGCCTGGGAGACAGAGCCAGACCCTATTATATTAAAAAAAAAAAAAAAAAAAAAGTCACTGGGAGGCTGCAGGAATGGACCTGAGGCTGGGCCTAGAACACACATTAGAACTGTATTTATAAATACACTGTTAGGGTGACAATACAAATATCTCACACAGGCACTGCCGCTGCTGCTCCTACTGCCCACATGCACAACACTAGGGGCCAGACACTGATGCGGCAAACTCGATAGGGCCACAGCTGTGCCTGTAAGCAGTAACAGCCCACAGAAAAGGACGATGGTCCTGGCCTCTCATCTGCCTTTCAGATCTTGCACAATAGCACTAAGTGGTGGAAAATAATTCACATCTGAGACACTCATTGTAAGGGAATCTGGGAAAGAGCTTTTAGCTTTCGATTCTCTATAGAAAGGCATACTAGTATGTGGAGGATCAGTTGAGCCCAGAAGTTCAAAGCTTCCATGAGCTACGATAGCACCACTGCACTCCAACCTGGCTGACAGAGTGAGGCCCTTTCTCTAAAAAAATGTTTTAAATAAAATTTTAAAACTCAGCCAGGTGCAGTGGCTCATGCCTATAATCCCAGCAATTTTGGAGGCCGAGGCAGCAAATCACTTGAGGTCAGGAGTTCGAGACCATCCTGACTAACATTGCGAAACCCCATCTCTACTAAAAATACAAAAATTAACTGGGCATGGTAGAAGGCACCCGTAACCCCACCTACTTGGGAGGCTGAGGCAGGAGAATTGCATGAACTGGGGAGGCAGACGTTGCAGTGAACCAAGGTTGCACTATTGCACTCCAGCCTGGGCAACAGAGTGAGACATCTCAAAAAAAATTTTTTTTAATCTCATGCAATTATTATGGACTTGTCAACTTTTTCCTTTACCTCTGTAAGTTCCTGCTTTATATATATTTAAAAACACTTTTTTAGGATCATGCAAATTCATAAATTTTTACATCTTTTTGGGAGATTATAACTTTCATCAGTGCCAAATGTGCCTTTTCTTCCTATTAATGTTCTTCTGCTTTAATTCAGTTTTTCTGATATTAATATTGGCACACTGCTTCCTTGTGATCAGTATTTACCTGGTATAATTTTGTGAGTTGTTTTTTTTTTTTTTTTTTTTTCAGAGACAGGGTCATGCTCTGTCACCCAGCTTAAGTGCAGTGGCATGATTACGGCTCACTGTAGCCTCTACCTCTTGGGCTCAAGTGCCTTTCTGGGCTCAAGTGATCCTCCTGCCTCAGCCTCCCAAAGTGATATGGAAATATAGGTATGAGCCACTGCACCCTGCCCATTATTCATTTTTTACAGAAGAGAAAAGGTGGGCTTCACATACGTGACTTGCTAGGGATTGTTTGGCTGGAGAGAAGCAGAGCTGTTGTCCAACCTCGAGTCCAGCTCCATCCAAAGTCCCTATGCCAGACTGTATCCCCACAAGGGCAGGAATCAGACTGGGTCTCCCTTGCGGTGGTGCCTGTCTTTTAATAAGAAAATATACCCAGAAGCAGTCAGAGAGGGAGGAGGAAACAATGGCATGACATCCTGGAAGCCATGGAAAGACCATTTGGGTTTTTATGGATTTTTTTTCCCTAATAATCATTTATTTTGGAATAATTTTAGACTTAAGAAAAAGTTGCAAATATGTAAGAAGTTCCAGCTACTCCTCACCTATTTTCCCTCATTGTTAACATTTTCTATTACTGTGGTCTCTGTGTAAACTAAGAAACCAACATTGGTGCATCACTATTAACTAAATTCCAAGCATTATGTGGATTCCGCCAGTTCTCCCCTTCAGGTCCTCTGTCTGTTCCAGGCTCCTGTGTGGGCTACCACATTGCATTTAGCTACCATGGCCTTAGTCTCCTCTGATCTGTGACAGTTTCTCAGTCATTCCCTGTTGTTCATGACCTTGACAGTTTTGAGGAGTAATCGTCACATATGTTGTAGAGTGTTGCTTCATTTGGATTTCCCTGATGTTTTTCTCCAGATTAAACTGGTCTCAGGGGTTTTGGAAAGAATGTCACATGGGGAAAATGCCTTCTCCTCGCATCATAGCAGCAGGGCAGGTGATATTAACCTCCACTGCTTGGTAGAAAGTGTTTTCCAGACTTCTCCACTGCCAGATTACTACTTTAAGAATTTTAAAGGCTGGGCACAGTGGCTCACGCCTGTACTCCCAGCACTTTGGGAAGCCGAGGCAGGCAGATCACTTGAGGTCAGGAGTTTGAGACCAGCTTGGCCAACATGGTGAAACCCCGTCTCTACTAAAAGTACAAAACTTAGCTGGATGTATTGGTGAGCATCTGTAATCTCAGCTTCTCAGGAGGCTGAGGCAAGAGGATCACTTGAACCCAGGAGGCGGAGGCTGTAGTAAGCCAAGATTGCGCCACTGCACTCCAGCCTGAGCAACAGAGCGAGACTCCATCTCAAAAAAATTTAAGATAGAAAGAGGTAGTGTTTTCAAAGAATATTGAATGGTGTGGAGGAAGTGTCATAATGTGATATTACGCAAAGGAAGAGAACGGAAGGAAATGTACCAGAATGTTCACAGTGGCTCTTTTTTTTTTTCTGAGACAGAGTCTTGCCCAGGCTGGAGTGCAATAGCAGTATCTCAGCTCACTGTAACATCCGCCTCCCAGGTTCAAGCGATTCTCCTGCCTCAGCCTCCTGAGTAGCTGGAATTATAGGCACATGCCACCATGTCTGGCTGATTTTTGTATTTTTAGTAGAGACAGAGTTTTACCATGTTGGTCAGGCTGGTCTGGGACTCCTGACCTCATGATCTGCCCACCTTGGCCTCCCAAAGTACTGGGATTATAGGCATGCGCCACTGGACAGTGGCTCTGAATTGCCTCTTTTTTCTCCTCTTGTGTTTTTTCATTACTCTACAATAAATATATAGGACTTGAAATTTCTTTAAAGTTTTTTAAAAAATTGTATATAGTGTAAGGCTGGTCGCCTCGCCAGGAGCTCAGACACTCCCACCCCCCCTCCCGACCTAGAAACCACGTCACCACTCCACGCCCACTTCTGCACTCAGCACGCAAATCTGTACTCAGCACTGGCCTCTGCACTCAGCACCTAGCTGACCGTTGAAAAACCCTACCAAAATTTAAAAGAGGCCCCACCAAAGCCTGCCCAATAGCATTTTGCCCCGTCCAGATCCCACTCCCCTTGGGCAGCCTGCTCACCGGAAATCCTGCCTACCTGCCAATGGCAGCTTGCCCCCACCCACATCCTGCTTCCCCACAACCAATCAAAACTCCTCCACTCCCTATAATACCCCACGCCCAAGAGGAGTCAAGCGCGACTTCTCTGGCCCCTCCTGTCGGACCACAGAACCTCGCCCAGGAGCCAATTAAATTTCTTCATTTCAATAACTGGCCTCAGTTGCCTCATTTGAACCTCGCTTGCTTCATTTAAACCTTACAAGTGGTGCCGAAACCCGGGAGGAGTTGTAAGACCCCTCCTGAGGGAAACTGACTCCTCCACTCAAAGCCAGACCAGGGACCTGCTCTGCTGCAAGGTAAGACTTTTGTTGCCTATAACCCCTCCCGCTGCTTGCCTCGTGGACTCCCCGCTCATAATCATGGCCGTGTCAGGGACTCCTTCTCATCTCTCACCGTGGGTCCAGGACCCCAGCTTCCTGCCAAGGGCCCAGGGCCCCGGCCTCATCTCGAGGACCTGAGCGTAGAGGAGACATCCCTACACTCTTGTCTTCTCCCCGTAAGGGGTTTCTCGGGGTCAGGAATCTGTGGGAGACGTCCCCACCTTCCTGAACCCTCCGGCTTCAGGTTGGAAGTTCCAGGAGCTTCCCCGTCAGCCTCCGGTACTCGGTGGCACAATGCTGAGTCGCCCTTCTGATCATCTCCGCGGCAGCGGCTGAGGCTTGGGTAGTCAGATATCCTGTTTGCCAACCCGGGCCCTGCCCAGGAGCAGGACCAATCCCTGGCTGGCACCATTAAAACGTCAGTTTCTTTTCCTAACCTTGGCACAAGTGAGCGGGTGAGTAAATTCTAAGCAGCAAATTCAGATTCGGCTGTATTCTCGGCTCCTGTTTCTGTTTCCCGCTCTTAACTCTCTCTCTCTCTCTCTCTCAAGATGGTGGCCATTTCCCACTCCTAACTCTCTCTCTCCCTCTCTCAAGATGGCGGCTGTCTCCAGCTCCTAACTCTCTCTCTCTCCCTCTTTCAAAATAGTGGCCATTTCCTGCTTAATGGAGTAACTGTACTTTCAGTTTCTCTTCCTACTGCCGGCACGAGTGAGTGAGTGACTGAGTTTATGTGTAGTCCCACGGCCTAACGGCTACGGGGCTTGTGTGGGCCTCAACCTGCGGTTCCACGGGGACGTCGTAAGGCATAATGGTGATTCACCTCTGGACTGAAAGTTCTGAGGTGACCAGGCCAGGGGGCTATAAGGGTACACCTTAGCCAAGATGCCCTGAAACATCCCTTCGAGGACATGGCCAGGAAGGCATCAGACTGGTCTCCCATCTGGGGGGCACCCATCCTTTGTCTGTCAACCCTGTATGTGGTTCTGTCTTTATTGTAGATTTGTCAGTTTTATTAGTAAACTATGTGTAATCAGGAGTCCCGCCTAGACCCCAAGTTGCCATTAGAATATCTAGTCCAAAATATACCCAAACTGGGCCTCTCCATAAAAAAGAAAAGGCTGCTTTTCCTTTCCACCATAGCCTGGCCACAGTACCCCCTGGACAACCAGTCTAAGTGGCCTCTGGAGGGCATACTTGACTTCAGTGTCCTGACAGACTTAGATAACTTTTGCCAAAAAAATGGTAAATTGTCGTAAGTCCCCTGTGTTCAGGCTTTCTGGTATCTGCGATCCCGACCCGCCCTTACTCTTCTTGTTATTCCGCCCAGGTCCTGTTAGCCAAAACCTTGCCTTTGCCTTCAGCCTGCCTGACTCTGCACTCTCCAAAAGCCCGGAAGACCTGTCCTGCCCTGCCTGCTTTACCAACCCTCCTCTTTATGTGGGTTCTCTTCCCCAAAGCCCTAATATGACTTCCCCCATCAGTGCTTGTACCCGCTCTCACGACCCCCCACTCCTCTGCCCTTTGTGTGAGGTAGCCGGGGCCGAGGGAGTTGTACGAGTGCATGTTCCATTTTCTCTCTCTGACCTATCGGCTATCGAAAAGCGCCTAGGGTCTTTCTCCACTAACCTGACTGCCTACACCAAAGAATTCTGCTATCTTACCCAGGCATATGACCTAACCTGGCATGACACGTATGTAATCCTGTCCTCCACCCTTACTCCAGATGAGTGTGACTGCATTCTTACAGCAGCCCGAACACACACTGATCAGATACATCTCACAAACAATCAAATGCCAGTAGGCGCAGTGGCGGTCCCCGAGGCCAACCCTAATTGGGACTATCAGACTGGTCAAGATGGCTGCTGCCACCGAGACCAAATGCTACAGTGCCTCCTAACGGGCATGCAAAGTGCAGCCCAAAAGGTAGTTAATTATGACAAGTTGAGGGAAATAACTCAGGGACCTGATGAAAACCCAGCCGCCTTCTTTGACTGATTAACTAATGCTATGATCCTCCATACACGGCTGGATCCAGCCTCCTTAGCGGGAGCTACAGTCCTAGCCACCCACTTCATCTCCCAGTCAGAGGCTGATATGAGGAGGAAACTTGAAAAAGCTGAGGAGGGCCCCCAAACTCCCATACAGGACATGGTAAACATGGCATTTAAAGTTTTTAATGACCAAGAAGAAAAGGCTGAGGCCACCCGACAGGCCCATCTACAGCAGAAGGTAGGCCTCTAAACCTGAGTTCTTGTAGCAGCCCTGAGGCCGGCAGCCCACCGAACATCCAGTGGAGGGGGTCCATCGAAACCCTCCCAAAATTCTTCAAGGGCCCCGCCTGGGCCCTGTTTCAAATGTGGTCAGGAGGGACATTGGGCCTGGCAGTGCCCCTGTCCTAGTCCACCTCCCAGACCCTGCCCAAGCTGCAAACAGGCTGGACACTGGAAGGTTGACTGTCTGTCCCGTACTATGGGCTCACCCCCACACCTCTATGTGAGGAACAGGCCGGTCTGCGGGAAGCAATCCCTTCACCTGAACTTCTTGGCCTTCTGGACGACTGATGCAGCCCGGACTCGAGGACCCCATCACCTTTGCCGAGCCCAGGGTAACGCTGCAGGTAGTGGGTAAGTCCATTTCCTTCTTAGTGGACACGGGGGCTACCTATTCTGTATTGCCTTCCTACTCAGGGCCTAGCATACCTTCCCAGGTTTCAGTTATGGGAATTGATGGAAAGCCTTCCTGCCCTAATCAAACTCATCCTTTAGCCTGTGTCCTTGAAGGACACCCCTTTTCTCACTCTTTTCTAATACCCTCATGCCCAGTTCCCCTGTTAGGACGAGATAGTCTCCAGACTGTGGGGGCCATTCTCCAACTTACTGGCCCCCCCCATACTCAAACCCATCACCCACTCACCTCCTACTGCCCCTCTTAACCAACCCTACACCCGGTCTCAACCCCTTGCCTCAACCCCATATCCCTCCTGATGTGGTTAAGCCTTTGGTATGGGATACCTCTAAGCCTGTAGTGGCCAGACATCACATGCCAGTTAAAATACTTCTTAAAAATCCTATGCACTTTCCCTCATGTCCTCAGTTTCCTATCTCAAAAACCCACCGCCAGGGCCTAAAGCCTATCATTACCCAACTCCTAGCCCAGGGACTCCTTATCCCCACCAGTTCCCCTTGCAACACTCCTATTTTACTGGTCCGAAAGTCGTCCAGTGACTACTGCCTAGTTCAGGACCTACGCCTTATCAACGAGGTGGTGGTACCCCTTCATCCTGTGGTCCCCAACCCATACACCCTGCTATCCAACATTCCCTCCACTACCTCCCATTTTACAGTTCTTGACCTCAAGCATGCCTTCTTTACCATTCCTCTACACCCTGAGTCTTACTTTCTCTTTGCCTTCACCTGGACTGATCTGGATACCAACCTGTCACAACAGCTCACCTGGATGTACCTGCCTCAGGGATTCAGAGACAGCCCCCATATTTTTGGACAAGCCTTAGCAGCTGATCTTAGCTCCTGCCCCCTCCAACCCAGTCTCCTCCTTCAGTATGTGGACGACCTTTTGCTTTGTAGCCCCTCCCTCTCCCCATCTTGCCTACTGGAGTTTCATCTACTCTTTATTGAAAATCCTTCAGTCAGCCTTCATCCCACTTCTCCACTCAACCTGGCTACTTTGTTTCCCCTTCCATCCCATTCCCCCTCCCCAGCCCATTCCTGTCCTGAACTAATAGATACATTTGTTACACCTCAGGAGGGCCTGTCTAACCTTCCTCTCTCTAGCCCAGACCTTACCTTTTATGTAGATGGAAGTTCAATAGTGACAGCCCAGGGGCAACAAAAAGTGGCCTATGCAGTAGTCACAGATTCAGCCACCCTCGAGGCATGTCACCTCCGTGATGGAACCACGTCACAAAAAGCAGAGCTCATTGTCTTAACCCGAGTTCTCACGCTAGCACAGGGAAAGCGAGCAAATATCTATACTGACTCAAAGTATGCTTTTCTTATTACCTACTGTCACTCCGCTCTTTGGAAAGAGCGGGGATTCCTTACCACAAAGGAGTCCCCCATAGTCAATGCTACCCAAATCTCAAAGCTCCTGCAGGCCCTGTCACTGCCCAAAGAAGTTGCTGTCATCCACTGCTGGGGGCACCAGGCCCAGCAGGATGTCGTTTCTTGGGACAATGCAAGGGCAGATGCGGCAGTGAAATCCTTAACCAGTACCAGGTTAGCCCCCACTCCAGTCCTGTTCCTCACCACGACCACACCGCCGGTTTACTCGCCATTGACAAAACAGGCCCTCATATTAAGAGGGGGAACCCCGAGTCTAATCAGGGTTGGATCTTCCTAAACAACAGGATCACCCTTCCAAGGGAACAAGCCCCCTCAAGATGAAGGTGACTGTTGATGATGGTGGTGGTAATGAAGGTAGTTAAGATGATGATGCTGATGGTAATAGTGATGATGGTGATGATGAAGGTGATGATGAAGGTGGTGATAAAGGTAATGAAACTGATAATGGCGAAAGTGATGGTAATGGTAATGATGGTGAGTGTAAGGCCGGTTGCCTCGTCTGGAGCTCTGACTGACCCTTCCCCCTCACTCCGCCCGTATTCAGCAGGAAGTAGCCAGAAAGAAGCAGCTTCCTATATCATCAAAAGGGTCGGAATGTAAGGCCAGTCGCCTCACCGGGAGCTCAGACACGCCCACCCCCCTCCCTTCCTAGAAACCACATCACCACTCCATGCCCACCTCTGCACTCAGCACGCAAATCTGCACTTGGCACTGGCCTCTGCACTCAGCACCTAGCTGACCGTTGAAAAACCCCGCCAAAATTTAAAAGAAGCCCTGCCAAAACCTGCCCAATAGCATTTTGCCCCGTCCAGGTCCCACTCCCCCTGGGCGGCCCACTCACCAGAAATCCCGCCTACCTGCCAATGGCAGCTTGCCCCCGCCCACGTCCTGCTTCCCCACAACCAATCAAAACGCCTCCACTCCCTATAAAACCCCACGCCCAAGAGGCGTCAAGCACGACTTCTCTGGCCCCTCCTGTCAGACCACAGAACCTTGCCCAGGAGCCTATTAAATTTCTTCATTTCAATAACTAGCCTCAGTTGCCTCATTCGAACCTCACTTGCTTCATTTAAACCTTACATATAGTATCACCTCCATTATACAGATAACACATATAGACATATTTATTCACAGGAAAAATGTACAAAATATCCATTATATGTTAATAGCTAGAGATTATCTCTGGATGATAACTTTTATTTCTTGTGATTTTATGTATTTTTCCATTTTAAAACAATAATCTTATTTTACTTTTTTATTTTATTTTTTTTAGAGACAAGGCTTTGCTCTGTCACCCAGACTGGAGTGTAAGTAGTGCAATCATAGCTCACTGAGGCCTCCAACTCCTGGGCTGCAGCAATCCTCCCATCTCAGCCTCCTGCATAGTTGAGACTACAGGCATGCCACTGCACCAGCCTTGTTTATTACTCTTTTTAATTGGGCTTCAATTGCATAGAATGAGGTTTATCGTAATAATTGGGTATATAGTACACATTCTCATCATTGGTCCACAAAAGGCCTTCCTTGAATAGTTTATGAACTTATGTATTAGGGTGCCTATTTTAATTATATAAAAATATCCATGGAACCACTGCCCAAGATGAAAACCAAAATGCTGATAAGAACTTACGTCAACTGATATGGTTCTCCTCACTTTTATCCACCCACAGCAACCCCTAATTTGCATCCTGTGTTGTGTTCTTTTGCTTTCTGTTTTATGTAGTTTTATCACATCCACATCTGTTTCCCTAAATTCTATATATGTTGGAATTTACTTTTTTCTTTTCTTTTTTTTTCTTTTTTTATTTAAGATGGCGTCTCGCTCTCAAATAAAAAATCCAGGTTGCCCAACCTGGATTGCAGTGGTGCAATCTCGGCTCACTGCAACCTCCATCTCCTGGGTTCAAGTGATTCTCCTGCCTCAGCCTCCCGAGTAGCTGGAAGGAATTACAGGCACCCGCTACCATATCACGTTAATTTTTTTGTGTATTTTCAATAGAGACAGGGTTTCATCATATTAGCCAGGCTGGTCTCGAACTCCTGACCTCAGGTGATCCACCCACCTCAGCCTCCCAAAGTACTGGGATTATAGGCATCAGCCACGGCACCTGACCAGAATTTCCTTTCACCACTCAAAATTATATTGCTAAGTTTCATCTATGTTGTTGCATTTACCCATGCTCCTGTGTAATATTCCATTGTATGTTATTCTAAAATATATGTGTCTGTTCTCCTCCCAGTGGCTCTCTGGATTATTTCTAGGTTTTGTGCTGACAGGAACACTCTAGCATGTGTTTCCTAGTGAATGTGCTAAGGGTGTCTCTTGCATATGAAGTAAGGAGTGAAATTGCGGTCATAGTTGTCTTAGTTTGGGTCTCCCTAAAGCAGAGCCTGAGACAGAGACTAAGATGCTCCCTGCATCTGTTGTTGGTTGTTTACCTGGGGGGTAAGCCCAGGAAGCAGGAGTAAGGTGGCAGAAAGAGTGAGACAGGGAAGACTCGAGGTCACTGCTGGAGAACTTGATTTTTGGAACTGTGGGCCCAGAGAATGGACGACAGGGACATTTTTATCTACAAGCTCCTGAGCCCCATCTGTCAAGGGCTGCCCCTGGCATGTTATCTTCCCCACACCTCCAAGCTGTGCTTGAAAACAAAAAGATGTACAACTCGTGATAAGGTGGGACTTGTTAGCGTGGGGTGAGCCATGAGGTCAGGGGAGCTGCAGCCGGGGCTCAAATTAGAGGTGAGTGGAGGGGAGGCGGTGCTGCACCAGAGGCAACTCCAGAGAGGATAAGTGAATGTTCCACTTTACAAACAAACGCCAAACTGTCTTCCCGAGTGCTTGTGCCAATTTACACTCCCATCTGCAGCCTATGAGAAGCCCTGTGAACCCACATCCTCTCTAACGCCTGGTGCTATCAGCGTTCTTTTTTTTTTTTGATA
Organism: Aotus nancymaae; assembly: GCF_030222135.1. Lineage (NCBI taxonomy): Eukaryota > Metazoa > Chordata > Mammalia > Primates > Aotidae > Aotus > Aotus nancymaae. The sequence goes on from NW_026988467.1 coordinate 28,353,327, forward strand.
TGAGGTCTCCTTGCTCTGTCTCCCAGGCTGGAGTGCAGTGACATGATCACAACTCCACAGCTCGCTGCAGCCTTGACCTTCTGGGCTCAAGCAATTCTCCCACCTCAGCCTCCCAAGTATCTGGGACTACAGGTGTACAACTGGTGGCATGCACCACCAGGCCCAGCTCATTTTAAAAAATTATTTGTAGAGATGAGGTCTCACCATGTTGCCTAGCCTTGTCCCAAACTTCTGGACTCAAGTGATCCTCCTGCCTCAGCCTCCCAAAGTACTGGGATTACAGGCATGAGCCACCAGGCCCAGCCATCAGGCTTCTTAATGACCAATTTCTGGCCCTTGGTAGCTTTCTCTCTCTCTTGTTCTCTATCTTTCATAAATATGCATTTGTGTGTGTGTGTGTGTGTGTGTGTGTGTGTGTGTGTGTGTGTGTGTGTGTTTCTTTTAAATTCAGAAGTAGAAAGAAATCTTATTTTTTTCAAGGAGTAGTTTACCTGTTGAGAGTGTCAGTTGTTGCAGAGGGGCCTAGAAATGTAATGACTAAGAAAGGACCCATTGTGAGGCCCCTGGTTACTGGCGACTCTGGGGGAGTAGCTGGCAGGGGAGGGAGGCTGATGAAACCTCAAGGGGATAAGGGTGGGGCAACATGGATGCAACATAAGAGAGCCAAGTAACAGGTCGGGTAGCCAAAGGAAGAAGATTGCAAGGTCAAGTGGCAGGCATGTGTAGAAACTGAAGAACTGAGTTTATAGTGAAATGAGGAGGAGCCAGGAAGGATGGGGTGATGGAGAGGCAGAAGCAAGGGGCTAACTCCGTGTTAAGAGCAGTGGGGCTGGGCGCAGTGGCTCACACCTGTAATCCCAGCACTTTGGGAGGTTGAGGTGGGTGGATCACAAGGTCAGGAGTTCGAAACAAGTCTGGCTAACATGATGAAACCCCATCTCTACTAAAAATACAAAAATTAGCTGGACGTGGTGGTGCACGCCTGTAGTCCCAGCTACTCAGGAGGCTGAGGCAGGAGAATCGCTTGAACCCGGGAGGCGGAGGTTGCAGTGAGCTGAGATTGTGCCATTGCACTCCAGCCTGGGTGATGTAGCAAGACTCTGTCACCCCCACACAATAAAAGAAGAGTAACGGGGGCATCACAGTCCTCTCAAGGACAGAGCATTGACTGCGGCCAGTCATATGCTGGTTCAAATCCCAGGGCTGCCAGTTATGAGGTGTCAGAGAGGGTGAGGACAGAGGAGCACCTAGACCAGAAGGTGCTCAACACCTGCTAGTTTGTTCTCTCTCCCTTCTTCCTCCAAAAGAGTCTGTGGCTGAAGCCAGTCAGATCCAGAAGCTGGGAGGTTCTGCAGGAGTGGCTCCTGGCTGAGTGGGCTGCAAGCCTTGGAATTCCATGAGTCTCAGGGAGGCCAGGTCAGAGCGAGTTTCTAGAGAGGGAGAACAAAGGGGCTTCTGCGAGGGTGATGATGGAGGAGGCTGAGATGCTACTGCCGAGGCAGGAAATTGCCATGGATTAGGGTGGGGGCTGGGCCTTCCAGGCTGAGGTCCAGCAGGATACAAGTGAAGTCCTAAACGCGCTGTGTGCTGCCCTGTCCAAGCGGAGCCACCTTCCACTTCCAGCCTCCAAGCCTGCTTATGTCATGTGGCCAGTACCCAATTCCTACCCCAGCTGCTCCTCCTCCTTTGTCCCCAGTTCATGTCCTGCGGTCCTTCCACTGAGTTCTCCCAGCCAGAAAATCTGGGCATCAGCCTCGCCTCCCCCACTCAGCAGCCATCCTGGGTATGGACTCAGCCTCACTCTGGCTTTCCCAGAAGGTTCCCGGGGCTGGGGCACCTTCCCGGCTGCCCCAGGCAGCTCTCATCAGGCGGGACTCCCTTTGTTCTTTACGCAGGAGGCTGGGGGCTTCACTGGCTCCCAAAAGGATCCATCATGGGTTCAACTGAGGGAAGCTCTTGGTCTTGTCTCCCTAAGGTGCACTGATTTTTGGGAACTGGCTTCTCAAGCTGCTAGAGATGGGTGGGGAGGGCAAAATTTCATTTTCCATGGATGCCTTTGTGCACACATCTCTCAACCTGGCTTTATGAGCTGTGGGAATGAGGGAGGGAAAGGGAGGATCTGGACCACACTGAGCAGCCAGGAGGTGAACCCCGGAGGAAGAGCAGTTCTCTGCAAATCATGCTTGCCCAGGGCACTCTCTCACCTACCCGTCCTGTGCCAGCCCAGCCTTGGGTAGCAGGCAGCAGGCACCATGGCTTTGCACTGTGCACGCCAGGCCCTCCCAAGCCCTTCAGCAGAAGGAAGTGGGGCCGCTCAGCCAACAGTCACCACTGCTGTCCACAGCTCCACTGACCCAGCCCAACATGCTGCAGCTCACTTTGTCACCCCACCTCCCAGCTTCTCTGATTTGCTAAAGGACATATTCATGGTTGTCTGTCTTGTGAACTGGAAAACCAGAGCAGATCCTCAGGGCCCCAAGCAAGAGGCTTGGTGATACAGGGCTTGCAGCGCCGTGTCCTGAGGCTTAGTTCCTGCGTAGAGATGGACACTGCTGCCCCCCAGGGCCACCAGCACTAGGACCCTCTGAAGCTGCCATGTGCCCCTGCTCCTTGGGGCCTCCTCCCGGGACCCTTGGTCCTCTGCACTGAAGGTCATGGTTGCTGCCCCTGGACACTGCTAACCATAGCTTCAGGTCACCAGCGAGTGTACCGAGCCTTGTTTGTGCCTCCGACTGTGCAGACACCACTCAGCCTGGTCGCATCTCTAAGTCCTGGGCTGCAGCCAAGGTGGCTGGATTTCCTGTGCCTCTGAGCTCCTAGCTGCTGTGGATACAGCCAGCTGCTCCATGGCTCCTGATCCACAGGGCATGTGGACAGACACAGCCAGGAGGAAACCAGAGCGCTGGCTGCTGGGGTGCATGTGCTCGTGCTTATGAAAAATGGCCCTTTTCCGAGGCCACCAGGTGCTGCTGGCAGCCTGACCCAGGCTGCTGAGGGACACACTTAGATAAACATGACTTACACTGCCGATGGCGACCTGGGTCACCTGGCCCCGGTAGGGTTTGTCAGCTTTCTCCACTGAGAAGGTGACTCTTCTCCTGTCCACGCTCCCTCCCATACTTACCCTTAGGAAGGAAGTCATTATGCACAGCCCACACTTAAGAAGTGGGAGCTTATGTGCCACCTCCTTGAGGATGGACCATCTACATAAATTACTTGGAATCTGCACGGGAGATTTGTCCCTTCTCATTCATTCATTTATATAATTTGTTCAATTACTTATTTATGTCATCTGGACTCAAGTGTATTGATTTTATATACTTTGGGTTGTAATCCATTGCCTATTCAGTTTGGCTGTTAGTAGGCCCCTGTGTCTCTTTAACATTTTCTTGTACCCCAATTATTGCAGGGTATGGTATATTTCCTACCTCCTTGAAGACTTTCCACTCCCCTGATGTCAAACATCAAATGCCATTGAGACTCCAATTCACCCCTCCCTCCTTCACTCACCCCTGCCACTTGCTACTCTGGACCCTGAGCCCTGGCTGAGCCTCTGGTCCTGGGGACCTCAGAGCTGCTGGACACACTGACCTTCGAACCTTGCCCTTCCCCTACCCAGCCACTGCCACGCACAATGTCCTTTCCCCTGTGAGTCTGTCTGTCCTCCAGTTCCAGCTTCCAAAAAGCCTTATCACTTTAGTGCCAAAGCTGCCAACTTCAGTGCGTATGAACAAACCTACTCAAAGGACAAAACAGAACAAAAAGCCCTGCCCCTCTATTGCCTTTGAAACCTACCTTATCTTCTCCACTCCCACACTTTAAATGAATGTCCATTTGCCGGCAACTGTTTTTACCCCACACCCTCTCGTTGGCCAGGATAGCGTCATGGTCTCTGGAATCACGCCTGTAATCCCACCAGACTCTGATTCCAATCCCACTGACCCCAGGCAGTCAGTTGATCCCTCAAAGCCTCACTTTTTTGTCATCTGTAAAAGAGAGGCAGTAATAGCCTCCGAATAGCTCACACTGATTGATCAATGCTGTCAATATCAGGTGATAACTTTAGAAAAGTACCTAATATCCTCTCCTGCAGGGCCCTTCCTTCCTCCATCTGGGGACTTAAGGTCTGGGTTTCAGTCTCCGTGAAACTTTTCCCAACCAACCAGCTGGAGCAAGTTCCTTCCTGCCTGCCTGCACCTCCCTAGTACTTGGCAAGATTATTTGCTGACTCTCTGCTCCATCCCACCCTTCCTCCAACCAGGCTGCCCAACGGTCAGGTCACGCTGCATTAGAGCCAGGAGGTAAGGAAGAAAGGGCATGGATGTGGACTTGGACTTCACACTTGAGTGTGATCTGCGTTGGGATCGTGGCTCTGCACCTCAGCTGCTTGGCCTCAGCAAGCTCCGTAACCTCTTTAAGCCTCCTTTCCCTTATTTATAAAATTGTGATAACAGTAGTTATTTTATAGGAATGCTGTGGAGATTTAAGTACATAATCCATGTCAAGCATTTCACATAATGCCCAGCACACAGAAAGTGCTTAATAATTTGTCCCTTCCTCTCTTCTTACTATCAGGCAGGCCGCTCTCCCAGGCTCCATTTATTGATGGATTCAAGGTTAAAAATAGAGCTGCAGCCTTGGGGAGTAGATCCTTCAGAGCTGGGAATTGACACCTTTGGTGCTGTGAATGGGGAAGGAGCTGGCCTCTCCCTTCAGGGGCCTCTCAGAGAAACACAAATCTCGATGTCTCTGGCCTTTCTCTCATTGATTTCCAGGGCAGGAGTGCAGAGGCCAGACCGCTAGTCAGGTGAGCTCAGAGCAGAGGCTCTGCGGACAAATGCACTGGCTTCTCACCCTACCCCTGACATTCAGTGGCGTGTGGCCTTGGGCAAGCAGCGTTTCCTCTCAAAGGATCATCAGAGAAACTGACAATGTTAACAACGCTGTTAGTTATATATATTACATATATGTTATGTATATATTACATATATATAACATATATCACATATATATATAAAAGCAAACAACTGACACTGGCAGAGACCTTGAGGTCAATGACCAGCCAGCTCTGGGACTCAGGGTAATGGTGTCCCCTCTCTGAGCCTCAGTTTCCATATCTCTGAAACAGACACAGCAGCCCTGACTTACAAAGCTGTTGTGGGGATGCAGCAAGGTCGTGGACAGCAGTAACACCTGATGGGCACCTGAGTTATCTAATAGTCCATCTTCCGGTCTGAGGGTATAGGGAGCCGACACATTTATTTTAGCTGTTTGTAGCTATTGATCCACCAGCCTAGGAAAATGCAAAGAAATGCATCAATGGAAAAACCCTTCACATCTTGAGCTGCTAACAGACTGGTCCTGCCGGTGGGTAAATCATTTCTGTGCGATTGACTTCCCCTGCTGTCGGCTCAGCACTCTTGGCAACTTGTTTTGTCACCCTGGACAAGACACTGGTTTAATTAAAGCAGATTCTGAATTGTGGACAGGAACTTCCACTTGCCCTTCTGCAGGGAGTCTTAGCAGTGATGTCAAAGGGCATATAACTGGCTTCCAGGGCCACTGAGCCAGCCTCCTTCAAGTAGACACTTGGGGGGCCGGATGGCCCATGACTTCAGGGCCGCACTCCTGGACTGTGTCTTCCTTCCCTTCCTGGGGCAGGCCCATCAGGCTCCAAACCCTGTCCCTCACTCATTTCTGACCCTGAGATGGATATGGAATTTCATGACAATAACATTAATAAAAATACACAATCTCGGCCAGGCACGGGATTTCACAATCCCAGCTCTGGGGTTATAGCTGTGAGCCATGGCATCCGGCCTACCATTGTTATTTTAAATCCTTCTTGACCTGAACCCTCAGTTCATTTTTAAAAGTCTTCCTTTGGTGGGACAAAGCAATATGGTGGCTCATGCCTGTAATCCTAGCACTCTGGGAGGCCAAGGTGGGTAGATCACTAGAGGTCAGGAGTTCGAGACCAGTCTGGCCAACATAGAAACCCTGTCTCTACTAAAAATATAAAAATTAGCTGGACATGGTGGTGCACACCTGTAATCCCAGATACTTGGTGGCTGATGCATGAGAATTGCTTGAATCCAGGAGGCAGAGTTTGCAGGGAGCCGAGATTGTGCCACTGCACTCCAGCCTGGGCAACAGAGCAAGACTCTCCCTAAATAAAATAAAATAAATACACAATCCCATCACATTGCAGTCGTCAAGGGAGGATGATAATAGATTTCTGCAAGAGCTCAACAAGGGCTGGGCGCAGTGGCTCACGCCTGTAATCCTAACACTTTGGGAAGCCGAGATGGGCAGATCATTTGAGGTCAGGAGTGCAAAACCAGCCTGGTCAACATGGTGAAACCCTGTCTCTACTAAAAATACAAAAAGATTAGCCAGGAATGGTGGCAGGTGCCTGTAATCCCAGCTACTTGGGAGGCTGAGGCATGAGAATCGCTTGGTCCCAGGAGGCGGAAGTTGCAGTGAGCCGAGATCACGGCACTGCACTCCAGCCTGGGTGAGCCAGCTAGATTCTGTCTCAAAAAAAAAGAGCTCAACAGCCTTGGGCCAAGGCACCACATGCAAAGGCTCTCTTCCGGGCCACCTGCAACCTGTGCCCCTCACAAGCAGAGAAGAAATTCATGTTTTGCCCAGACTGAGCAGGATGATCACCAGAGGATACGAGCAACCCCTATAGGACTGCTCCCACCAGATGGGGGTGTTGATCTGACAGCATCCTGTAAGAGTCGGGGCTCTAGATTCTCATTTTCTTGGGTTTCGGTCCCAGCTATAGCATTGGGTGACTCTAGGCCACCCTCTTAACCTCTCAAACCTTAGTTCCTCAGTGTGTGCAGTTGCCCCTTAAACAACATGGGGGTGCTGACCCCTGCATAGTTGGAAATCCATGTATATTAATAACTTTTGACTCCCCCAAATAACTAATAACAGCCTACTGTGGACTGGAAGTCTCACCAATAACACGAATCCTTAAGTGGAAATGGATCATGGGTCATCATAAAGGTCTTCACCCTCGTCGTCTTCACGCTGAGTAGGCTGAAGAGGAGGAAGAGGAGGGCTTGGTCCTGCTGTCTCAGGGGTGGCAGAGGCAGAAGAAAATCTGTGTGTAAGTAGACCCGCACAGTTCAAACCTGTGTTGTTCAAGGATCAGCTGCATATTATTTGTTTATTTGCATGTCTATGAGTATTCTTGCTTGTAGACAACAGAGTGCACTCTGGCTAGTTTCCGTAGAAGGGAAAGTTATTTTAGGGATGTTAGAGAAAGAGGATCTGGATGCCTCTTCAGGAAACTTTCCAAGAAGCACACTGCAGAATCAGATTCATGGGGACCTGCTGCCACTGTCACGGACTCCAGACCACAGGCTTCTACCAGGCTGGCAGAAACAGGGTGCCCTGTTCCCACACAGCTCATCTCCCAGTTGGTGTCTCAGGTGGACAGGTGTGATTGGAGGAACCGAGGTCACATCCCTGCACCCTAGCTGCAAGGGAAGCTTGATTGGCTCTGAGGAGGAACTCAAGATATCAGGAATAATCCAAAGTTATTTTGGATTATTTATTAGAGAAATTTTTTTAAATTGTTGAGCAGCAATGACAGATAAATGGCCAATACAGCTTTCTTCCTGTGTCCTCAGTTAGATTATAAACTCCAGGTAGGCAGGTAGCTTGAATATCCTGTTCATCACTGAATCTCCAGCACCTAACATGGAATCTGTGATGAAAAAACAGGTAAAGGAAATGTAAATAATAATAGAACCACCTCAACTTTGAGGCTTCTGGTCAGCTCACAGTCTATCAAGGGGCTATGTCTCTGAGCCTTCGGAAAAGCTCTTCCTTATTCCTGGAATGTCCATTCCTCCACATCCCCTTGCCTGGTGGTGAAGTTGTCTTTGTCTATCTGTTCTCAGCTTTGACTCACCTCCTCCTGGAGGGTTTCCTTGATGTACACCTCCAGGCCTATCACCTCTGTTGGCATCATCACCACATCCTTGCCCTAAGAGCTAGTTTTGTATGGTAGTTAAGAAGGCAAGCTCTGAATTCCCACTGTCTGATTTCAAATGCTGGCTTCAGCTCTTATTGACTGTTGGCATGTAGGTAAGTCGTGTGGCCATTCTGATGATCATTCTCCTCATCTATAAAATGGGGATAAAAATAGTAGTTAAGTCACAGGATTGTTGTGAGGTTTAAATGAGATAGTACATGCAAGTTCTTAGAATGGGGCCTGGTACAGAGAGAGAGAGAACGTGCAATCAACCTCTGCTGTTGCTGCAATTCTTTACTGTTCTAGAACTTAGCAGGGCAATAGTGTAATTGTTTTCCAGTTTGTATCCCCAACTTAACTGAGGCCTTCTGGAGTCAGGAACTGGGGTGTCCTTTAACCCCATACCTCTTGATGCACCTGGCATCCAGATTGGATGTTCACATAATATTTGTTGTATAAACTCAACCAAAGAAATTACAAATGCAAAGATGGAAAGATAAAATGTTTAGAGTTTGTATAATAGAAAAATAACTTCATAACGAAAACGTCGCCTCGGAGTGGGGAAAATGGAACATGGATACTAGATACATGATGTAAAGATTTTATACACATCAATAAAAAGTATCTGAGTTGCTAAGAGCGATGGGTACAAAGGTCATGAGCAGCAACTCAAGTGCAGAAATCGAAGTAGTAAGTAAAATATGGAAGAACAGTCAGTCTTCCACAAACGAACTACAAATGATAGCAACAGTATCACAGAATGCAGAATTAAACATAGAACTATCCATAACACCGAAACGTCCAATGGCAGAAGGATGGTTACATAAATAATGATATATTGGCTCAATGGCATGGTATTCCACCATAAAATAATTATGAAAATGTTGAAACAAGCGTTTGTGACATAGAAAGTTTGCAAGCAGACTGCAAAATTAAACTTAAAACATGATCACCGTGTGCGAAATGTTCATCTGGACTTGATAAAAGCTTGGCAGAGAATATAACAAAATGAAAACAGTTGTCTTGATAAAAAAGAGAAACTTTACTGAGTGCCCCCTTGGCCAGACGCCGTGCCCAGGGCCTACGCACATATTATCTCCCTGAATCCTCCAGTTCTCCCCAGCTCCCTGTGAGCTAAGAGTTGTTCCCCTTTACAGGTAAGGCAGCTAAGGCAAAGAGAAGGGCAAGAGGAGGTGCAGGCAGTAATTAGTGGAGACGCGTGCCAACCCTGCGGTGTTGGACTCCAAGTTCGGTGCTCTTTCCAACTCATCAGATGTGTAAGATGGATGTGATCCAATGACTTTTATTTCTTTTTAAACATTGCCTTTAGTGCTGTTTAAATGTCACTTGTGCAATTAAAACACAATTAAACGAAAAGCCAAAGCTGTCTCGGTAAGGAAGTTTAGTCTCTGTTCCTCCAGAGAGCTCCATGGACCAGAGCCCCACCCCGCTCCTGGCCGACACTCATGGTTTGGCTCAGACAATCCCAGGACACAGTCCTGCTGAATTTTCTGCCCCTCTTCATTGGATTTAAGGCCCACGGGAGGGACCTGGCGTTTCCTTCACCCCTCTCACCAAGACTCTCCTTTCATTTGAGGATGCCCAAGAACTCTAGTTAGCCCTGTCATGGGGGCCCAGTACTACTGTCAGTGTTTCAAAAGGCCAAATGGAAACTGTGCTTTCCCCTTAACAAGGCCTTGTGGGCTAACCAAGTGCTCCTAGTGTCTGTCCTTGGATGAAAGTATGTCCTGACCCTGTGCACCAGCAGAAAAGGTACAGAGTCCCAGGTTGCTGAGTTCTGGGGAGTCAGGGAGGTCTCCCTGGGGAGTGGAATTTTTCAGCTGAGATCTGGAAGGTGAGTAGGAGTCAGCCAGGCAAAAAAAAAAAAAAAAAAAAAAAAAAACAACGGAAGAGCCTCGCTCTGTCGTCCAGGCTGGAGTTCAATGGCATAATCATAGCTCATTGTGACCTTGAAGTTAAAGAAAAAGTAACTCAAGACAGACTGCTGCAACACATCAGAGAGAAATGAAGAAAGAAAAATTAAATGAGAAAAAAATTTTAACGTTTAAACGATAAGAGAGAAAATGTAAGACCCTGTCTCTAAACACAATAAAATAGACCAGGTGCGATGGCTCACGCCTGTAATCCCAGCACTTTGAGAGGCCGAGGCGGGCAGATCACCTGAGGTCAGGAGTTCCAGACCAGCCTGACCAACATGGAGAAACCTCGTCTCTACTAAAAATAGCAAATTAACTGGGCATGGTGCCATGCGCCTGTAGTCCCAGCTCCTCGGGAGGCTGAGGCATGAGAATCGCTTGAACCTGGGAGGCAGAGGTTGTGGTGAGCCAAGACTGCACCATTGCACTCCAGCCTGAGCAACAGAGCAAGACTCTGTCTCTCTCTGTCTTTCTCTCTGTCTCTCTCTCTCTCTCTCTCTCACACACACACACACAATATATATATATATGCTATTTAAAAAATTATTAGATTTTAAAGTTAAGAAAGATTTCTTCGAGAATCTAAACAGAAAGAAAAAAGTCACTTAAAAATCCCAGGCTGTCCTCTGACTTCTTCACAGCAATATCTAGCATTAGCATACAATAGAGAGATACCTACAAAGTCATCAGGGAGAGAAAGTGTGACTCAAGAATTTTATTTTCAGCCAGACTGTTGTTGAAGGAGAAAGGCAAAAGACAAAGTTTTGGAACATGTGTGGGAAGTTTGGAGGCTGAGGCAGCAGCACAGTCTAGATTTGTCGGAAGAATAGGATTTTTTTCCTTATGGGGTGACCCAGAGTTTTACTTAGAGGTTTATTTACATATTTATTCAACAGATTTTTTTTCTCTCTCTCTCTTTTGAAACAGGGTCTTGTCCAGGCTGGAGCACAATGACACGATCACTGCTCACTGCAGTCTGGACCTCCCAGGCTCAAGTGATCCTCCCACCTCATCTCCCCACCCCAAGTAGCTGGGAGCACAGGTGCGTGCCACCACGCCAGGCTAATTTTTTTAATTTTTAAATTTTTTTGTAGAGATGGGGTCTCTCTAGGTTGCCCAGGCTGGTCTTCAACTCCCAGCTCAAGTGATCTTCCCAAAGTGTTGGGATTACAGGAGTTTCACTCTTGTTACCCAGGCTGGAGTGCAATGCTGCGATCTCAGCTCACCGTGACCTCCGCCTCCTGGGTTCAGGCAATTCTTCTGCCTCAGCCTCCCGAGTAGCTGGGACTACAGGCGCACGTCACCATGCTCGGCTAATTTTTTCTATGTTTAGTAGAGACGGGGTTTCACATGTTGACCAGGATGGTCTTGATCTCTTGACCTCGTGATCCACCCGCCTCAGCCTCCCAAAGTGCTGGGATTATAGGCGTGAGCCACCACGCCCAGCCAACAGATTCTTAAAGACTCGAGAAGGTGTTGGGCCCTGTGTCCGGAACTGTCTTATACCAAATGCTAAGATGGGTGAGAGGAAAGAGTCTTGAAGAGGTGAGTTGGCCTTTGAAGGTGAGTCAGAGTAACAAAGGATCCCAGCCAAAGATCCAGGTAAAGAAAAGGGCATGAGCAAAGGTAGTGGGCATGGAAGCATACAGCAGATATTCTAAGGCAGAAGCCAAGCTATCATCAATGATGGGACCTGGAATGTCCAAGTGTTTGGAATGGGAGAAATGGGTAAACCCTGAAGACTCAGGATTGGGAAAGAGGGAAAGAGCTTGCACATGGGACTTTCAAGAGGCTCAAACTTGGCTGGGTGCTTAGCTCACACCTGTAATCCCAACACGTTGGGAGGCTGAGGTGGGTGGATCACTTGAGACCAGGCGTTTCAGACCAGTCTGGCCAACATGATGAAACCTCATCTCTACTAAAAATACAAAATTTAGCTGGGCATAGTGGGCATAGTGGCACATGCCTGTAATCCAGCTACTCAAGAGGCTAAGGCACAAGAATTTCTTGAACCTGGGAGGCAGAGGTGGAGGTGGTAGTGAGCCGAGATCACACCACTGAACTCACTCCTACCTGGATGACAGAACAAGACTCAATCTAAAAAAAAAAAAAAGGCTCAAACTTTATCCCACAGGCAATATGGAGTCATGGAATGAGTGAAGCGGGAAAATTCAAGGAGACAAGAAGATACCTTGAAACCTTCGCAACGAGAAAAGGTTCAGAGGTTTGTGAGAATTCAGCCATTCCCACAGTTGTTTAATCTGGCAGTCATACCTAACGGTGCACACTAGAATCATTTCCTGCAAAGTCAGAAGCAAGGCAAGCTTGCCTGCTATTGCTGCTTTTGTTCAGCACTGTATTGAAGAGTCCCACCAGCACAGAAAAAGAAAGAGCTTAAGGATCACTGTGACCTTCTACATATTTTTCATTGCTGAGTCAAGGAGTGTCCTGGTAGAATTCCCTCCTTCTGCTCTTTATGTTTTTCCTGGAGTTTTAAATTGTCTTTGTTTTATTACACTATCTGCCTTTATTATTATTTCTTTTCTTTTCTTTTCTTTTTCTTGAGATAGTCTTGCTCTGTCACCCAGGCTCGAGTGCAGTGGCGCGATCTCGGCTCACTGCAACCTCCACCTCCCAGATTCAAGCGATTCTCCTGCCTCAGACTCCCAAGTAACTAGTATTACAGGCATGAGCCACCACACCCAGCTAATTTTTGTATTTTTAGTAGAGACGGGTTTTCACCATGTTGGCCAGGGTGATCTCCATCTCTTGACCTCATGATCCACCTGCCTCGGGCTTCCAAAGTGCTGGGATTACAGGTGTGAGCCACCATGCCTGGTCTCATCTGCCTTTATTATTGAGGGCAGAAAGTTCCCAACAAATTGAAAAGGTGGATGTTCCTATTTCCTTTTTGCAGATAGAGGAGTCAGAGAGGTATTGGCAAAGTCCACAGGAAATACCCAGTGGAGCTGGGATGCTTATCTATTTCATGGGATGACTCTATCAACCCCTAGGCTGGCCCCGTACAAAGAACTGGAGTATGTGTTGGCAGGTACCGAGGTGCAGTGTGTATGTCTCAGTTATCCGAACTTCATAAAGTTCACAGTTGCAGGAAATCCCAAAGGGCACCAAATGAAAAAAGGTCCTATGAAGCGATGCCTGGAGAGCCAGACACGCCAGCCAATATTCAGCTCTCCAAAGGGCCGAGCCACCTCTGTGCAGCTGCAGGGCTTTTGTATCTTTATCCCCTTGCCTAGAATGTTCTCTGCTCTTCCTTGGGTGGGCACTTCGGTAGCACTTCCTTGGGTTGCTCAAGGCTTTGTTACCAAGTCAGGCTCCCACCTTCACTAGGCAGAATGCTTCATGGAGGCTCCCCAGGCCTCAGGCAAATGGGGGTCTCTCCCCTCAGGTCATCAGACCGGCCCATTCCTGTCCCAGCCTCGGGACTAGTGGACACCATCTCTGGCCCTTGCAGAAATACCTGAAATGAAGCACTTGGAAAATTCCATGTTATTCAGCACCTGGAAGCAGAGGACTTCTTTCTGAGCACAAGTGAGAACCCCTCAAGAGCTCCCAGAAATACCTGGCTCCCTTCTCTCTCTCTCTCTCTCTTGCTCTCTCTCTTTTTTTCTCTCTCTCTCGTCTGTCTCTCTAAACTGCCACATCTAATCATCTGTTTACTCAATATGCTGCGTGAGCACTTCCCCAGTGCCAGCCTGTGCTAAGCACCGGGTAGACACACCAGGGCAGACTGTTCCTGGCACAAGGGCACCCAGCCCAGAGGCAAGTAGGGCTGAGATCCAGCCCAGGGACTGTTTGCCAAGCTGTGGGCTCAGAGAGCAGCATCTGCCCCAAAGGATTCCTTTTTTTGAATTCCCTCAAAAGCACTGCATGGGCTGGCTGCAGCCCTGCACATTAATGGATTAAACCCACATGGTCCCTGCCCTTGCGGAGCTCCAGTCCAGTGCAAGACAGACACATAATTAAACAATTAAACATATAATTAGAATTCACCCTTATTTTGCTGGTGAGGACGCTGGGTTTTCTGGAAGCTAAGTGACTTAGACAGTGAGTGACAGGGTCAGGGTTCAAACTCTGGGCTCCTGGCTCCAAAGCCACAATCTGTTCTGCAGCATGCAAGAGGCATTTGAGCTACATCAGTATTCATTCTGAGCATCAGCCCTGATCTCCAGGGTTTCAGATTCTCCCCTTTCTGATCCATTTGATTATAAGCTCCAGTTCCTATGATCCTGAAGGTCCCTCCTCTTGACCTTGCCAGCTCCTTCAGCTCATCCCAGCCTCTCTCCTCCCTCTGGTTGCCAAACCTCTAGCTCGGATCCACCTGCTTCCTGTTGCTGAGGCATGCAACAGTGAGTGACCCCTGCAGCTGGTACTTCCTGTCACAGGTGTCTTTTGGAGCCAGTCATGCATCCCAGAGGACGGGCTGGGGACAGAACTGAGCAACAGCCCCTGGGCCATACTCAGAATTCCATTCCCAGTGGCAACACAAGCCATCACAAATCTAGGAATAAGCCGATATGAATAAAATTATGAAACTTTACTGAAGGTCATAAAAGGAGATCTGAATAAATGGAGAGACATGCCATGTTCCTGGGCGGAAAAACTCAGTACTGTAAAGATGTCAGTTCTCTTAAGAGTAATCTATAAATTTAACATGATTCAAATCAAAATAGCAAAGATGTTTTTTGGCCAGGCATGGTGGCTCACACCTGTAATCCCAATGCTTCCAGAGGCCAAGGTGGGAGAATCGCTTGAGGTCAGGAGCTTGAGACCAGCCTGGGCAACATAGCAAGACCCTGTCTCTTAAAAAAAATAACAATAATAATAATTAGCTGGGCATAGTGGCAGGAGCCTGTAGTCTGAGCTACTCAGGAGGTTGAGACATGAGGGTCCCTTGAGCCCAGGAGTTCAAGGCTGCAGTGAGCCCTGATCATGCCACTGCACTCCAGTATCTCTAAAAAAAAAAAAAGTAAATGCATTTTAAATGGATTTGACAAACTGATTCTCAAGTTAATCCAGAAGGAAAAAAAATACAAAGAAAATACACAAGAATAGAATAACCAAGAAAATATTTTCAGTAGTTTTTATTGTGGTAAAATATACATAACATCATATTTATCATTTAAACCATTTTTAAGTGTACAATTCAGTGGTATTCAGTACATTCGCAGTGATGTGCACCCATCACCACCGCCCAGCTCCAGAACTTTTCTGTCTTCCCAGCTGAAACTCTGTACCCATCAAACGCCAACTCCCCATTCTCCCTTCCCCACAAGAAAAAAAATTTAATGAATAAAAATAAGAAAACTGTCAAGCCAGAAATTAAGATACCTTATAAAACAAGATAAATTCTGTCTATCAATCATAAATGCAGCATTTCAAATCCACGAGGAAAAGATAGACGATTTAATAAATGGCATTAGGACAAATGACTCTCCAATTTGAAAAATATAAAATTTGAACTCTACCTCACACCAGACACACATACAAAGTCCTTTAAAGAACTCAATGTAAAAAACAAAACCCCATAAAATCATTAGAAGAAAAGTAAGAAAGATGGACAGATCTGACTACATAAAAACATTTAACTTCTGAATGACAGGAGACTTGGTGAACAGTTAAAAGACGAGTAACAGGCAGGGAAAACAAACCCACCATAGACATGCGGGAATGCAACAAAAACATATCTTGAAATAATAACAATTCGGCTTTTATTTTGCCCACTTCCTCACATCAATCAGAGATTTCATTTTACCTCCAGGAGAATTTGTGCTTTTGTAGCAGGAATATAAAGAGAGAGAAACAGTCAGTGTTTAGACGTCATTGTTTTTTTAACTTTCTAGATAGTCGACTGAAGCCCACATCAGAAATCACACTTTTGAAAGGCAAAGTCTTTTGATTTGCAAGAGGCTGCTTCTGCTGAGAGAAGAAAATGCTCTTGAAAATCAAAAGGGAAGGTCTTGGAGGAAGTTGAAGATAAAATTTATGCCTTAACGATGGATTGAGAGGGAATGGAGAAGACCCACGTTGTGTTTCTCTGAGGGAAGTAAATGAGTAACTGAGCTGGGAAAGAGAAAGGGAGTAGGAGTGAGAGATGATCTTGGAAGAGGTCAGGGGGATCTGGGATGGGGAATTGGACCCGTAGGACCCCAAGGAGAGGAGTGGAGTCAGTGCCCAGAGACAGCTAAGCCCCCTCCGTCACCACTACTGGGGAGCTTCCTGGGGACCGAGTCATCTCCAGCAGACCTTCTGTGGCCACTGGATACCACAAGCCACCTTGACTGAAGAGCTTCATTAGCCATTGTATTAGTCCATTCTCTCATTGCTATAAAGAACTACCGAGACTGGGTAATTTATAAAGAAAAGAGGTTTAATTGACTCATGGCCCTGAAGGCTGTACAGGAAGCAAGGTTGGGGAAGCCTCAGGAAACTTACAATCATGGCAGAAGGCGAAGGGGAAGCAGGCACATCTTACATGGCCAGAAAAGGAAGAAGAGAGCAAAGGGGGAGGTAATACACACTTTTAAACAGCCATATCTCGTGAGAACTATCACAAGAACAGCAAGGGGGATGTCCACCCCCATGATCCAATCACCTTCCACCAGACTCCTCCTCCTACATTAGGGGTTACAATTCAACATGAGATTTAGTCAGAGACGCAAATCCAAACCATATCAGCCATTCAACTCTGCATTGTCTGATGAGGGCCTTCATTAACAGCTGTCTGGAGTGCTCAGCAGGCATAATACCTACCCATGTCCTGATAGTTTGCTGAGGGCCCCCATCCACTTCCTTACCCCTAGTAATGCCTTCCCTTTTCACATGGCTCAGGATATTCACCAGCCTCCCAAACCAAGGGTAGGATCTTTGATACCCACAGAGGAGGCAGTAATATGGAGTGAAGACCACCTGCAAGCTGTTCTTGGGTAGAACTAGATAATGGTATAATCTACCCTGGTTAAAGTGATCCACAATATATAAAGAGCTCCTATAAATCAACAAAAAGTGGGCCAACAACCTAATAACTAAATTGGCAAAATATGAAAAGAGAATTCACAGAAGAAATACAGATGTCTAATAAGTATATGAAAAGATGTTCAGTGACTTTATAATTAGAAAAATGCAAGTTAAAACAACAATAAGATACATTTTGCTTAGCAAATTGGCAAAAATTTAAAAGGCAGAGAAGGGAAGAAAGCATCCTCTTTTGCCATTGGTGGAAATATCCATGGATGAAGGCTTAGTAAAGGGCAATTTGATAATTCCATAGAAATTTTAAGTGTGTACATTTTTAAACCCAACAATTCCACTTCAACCAACATGTCCAACCAGGGGATGGTTGAGAAAGTCATGAGCAAAAGGGTCTGTCCAATATGTATGTGCAGAATGGTTTTGCAGCATTGTTGTCATGAAAAACTGGCTTGCGAGTTAAGTTGGGGATGTTGCCATTTAGGTGGTGACCATGATAGGCCGGACTGAGAGTGCCATCCTTGAGTGACCCATAAACGGTGAGAAGGCACCCTTAAAGGAGGTGAGGAGTGACCCATGCGTACTTTTGGGAGAAGATATTCCAGGAAAAGGAAATAGCCAGTGTGAAGCCCCCGAGGGGAGGTGGGAGCACATACCTAGCATATTTGGGCAGTGACGCCACTGTAGCTGCAGCAGAGTGGCAGGGAGAAGGGAGGGGGTCTGAGAGGAGGGCACGCCAGGGAGGTTCCTACAGAGGAGGTGGAGCCAATAGGCACGTCACGCAGGACCTTGCAGCCCATCGTAAAGGTGCTTTGGTTTTGCTGTGAAATTGGAAACCACTGAAAGGATTTATTATTAAGATTTAAAAAGCAGAAAGTAAAATCAAAGTGTAGGATGCTATATTGAAAAAGTCATTTTAAAAGGTTGAAAAGGAATCATCAAAATTGACCACAGCTGCCAAGTTAGGGTGAAGGGATTATGAATTTTTTTTCCTCTATCCAACTTTTAATGTTTCTGTATTGCATGTTTGTGATTAAAATCTGTTTCTAAGAGTTTTTTCAGGTTGTGGTGGGTTTGGTTTGGTTGTCTTGAAAACCGGCTCTCGATAGGAAGGCAGAAAACCATCAGGAGGGGCTGGGCACAGTGGCTCATGCCTGTAATCCCAGCACTTTGGGAGGCCAAAGTGGTCAGGAGTTTGAGACCAGCCTGGCCAACATGGCGAAACCCCATCTCTACTAAAAATATAAAACTTAGCCGGACATGGTGGGGCATGCCCGTAATTCCAGCTACTCAGGAGGCTGAGACAGAAGAATCTCATGTCTTGAACTCGGGAGGCAGAGGTTGTAGTGAGCCAAGATCACACCACTGCACTCCAGCCTGGATGACAGAGTGAGACTCCATCAGAAAAAAAGAAAAAGATAACTATTATGAGGGAGAAGGGGTGCAAAGAGCAATGGGGTTAGAGGTGGGTGGAGGGCAGGAATGAGACAGAAGTGGGTCCAGGGGTAGGGAAACCAGTACAGAGGTGAGGTGAGGGGAAGGAGAGGAGGGGACACTGAGGCAGACAGCGAGATGGGAAAAGTGAGACCAAGAGACCCAGAGGTGAAAGACAGGGAGAGACAGAGACCAGAACAGGGGCAGGGGTCCGTGGAGAAGCCCAGCTCCATGGTACTCCCTTTTGGACCTCCACATCCCATCAACCTCTCGACACCCCTGTAAGACCCACAGTCCCAGGTGCCTGACCCAGGCAGCCAAGCAGTGGCCCGACCTCCAGCCCCTCAGCGTCTCAGGGTCTGGGAGCTCAGGAGCCATCAGTGCTGTTTGGATGACCTTAAGCAGGGAAGTGGCATGACCAAGCTTGAGTCTTCACATAGCCCCTATCTGCGAGGAGGAAATGGGTTGGGTCCAGTAAAACCACTCTGAGAAATATCGGGTACTTCTTTTTTTTTTTTTTTTGAGTTGGAGTCTCACTCTGTCTCCCAGGCTGGAGTGCAATGGCACGATCTCTGCTCACTGCAACTGCCACCTAGCAGGTTCAAGCGATTCTCCTTCCTCAGCCTCCAGAGTAGCTGGAATTACAGGCGCCCGCCACCACACCCGGCTAATTTTTTGTATTTTTTAGCAGAGATGGGATTTCACCTTCTTGGCCAGGCTGGTCTCGAACTCCTGACCTCAGGTGATCCACCTGCCTCGGCCTCCCAAAATTCTGGGATTACAGGCATGAGCCACCATGCCTGGCCATATCGGATACCTCTAAGAGCAAGGCAGGGCTACAAAGCGCTTTCATATCACACGCACACACACCATGGGGGGTCCACACATCCACTGCAACCCACGCAGAGAAATTCTGGTACCTGGTGAGGGCCAGAGCTCTTATGTCTGCTGGAGGCGCCCCGCAAGGCAGGAAGCGCACCTGCAGCAGGAACTCACCTGTCAAGACACCGCACAGACACTGGTGGGGCGCTCCTCACACCTGCTTGGCCCACCTGACTCAGGGCATCGAGGGGGACAGTTGGGTGCACCCTGCTTGAACTCAATTTCAAATGTACCCTTTCCTCAGCTTTTCTGCCCTTGGCTTTTCTCCTTAGCTGCAGAAGGCCACTTGACCCCCCAGCAGACACAGCTTGGACATCCAGGAAGCTGATGGCCCTGGGACAGCCCTCAGCAATGAGCGACTGGAGTCATGGATAAATCCAACCTTCCACGGAACTATTCTGAGGGCATTCCTCCTGGTTTCTCCGAGGGGTCCCAGTGGGATATGCCCAGTTGTCTACAGTGGGAACCAGCTCAGAGAACACCCTTGTTGAAGGAATCACTGGTCCTGTGCAGCCCCACAGCTTGGATGCGTCTACTGGCCTCCTTGCGGTATCATGTACTTGCTTCTCCATCCCTGTATTTCCTGTGAATAGACGTCCGCCCTCAAGTTCAACTCTTCTGGCAAGGCGCCAGACCAGGCACTCTTAGTGTCCCACCATGCCCTGTGGGCCGGTGCTGGAGGCCACCTGCAGACCTTCTGAGTCTTGCAACCTGAGGGCATTTTCTGCTCCTGAGAAGAGACAGGGAGTTAACATCCCCGAGCAGCCTTTGGCCAGTGTTGGGTGGAGACTGGCGGCTAAATAGCCCAGCTTCCCCGCCTCTCTAGAGAAGGTTTCCGACGTGTCCTGTACAGCCTTTCAGAGGGTTCCCAGAGGAACGGAGCTCCAGTTCCCGGAGTAGGGACCCACTCATTAATTCACTTTTTATTGGCTTTCTGCCTTCTCTGCCTCACTTCCCTATTCCCTTAAAGATAGATGCTTTCTGGGATCATCTCCCAAATAAATACTTGCACCCAGATCCTTTTTCCTAGAGTCTGCTTTTTTGGGAAATCCAAACTAAGGCAGACATTCTCTGCATGGGGCCGTGTACTGCACCTGGCTTCACTTCAGGAGCTACAAGAGCAGTGCTAGGGTGGGCCCATGGGCTCAGGTGGTGACAATCTGATTCCTCCATTATGAAATTCTCCATCAACTTTTCACATTAATAATTTCATCCATAGGGTATTATTGCCTGAATCCATCATTTTATTAGGAGTTGTAAAAAAGACGGTTTTCTGATCCTTTCATATTTATTAGCTGGAATTTTTTAACAAAGAACTTTCCCTCATAAACTAGGGCTTTTAAGTTGAGATGAAATAGTAGAAAAATGACAGGATGAGGGCCTAATTCTTTCTTTCCATTGCTAATTCCCAGGACAAGGAATTGTACCCTGGTTACCTCCAGTGGTATTTAATGATACGTGTTTGATTTAGGGCTTTCTCTCTATCAATATGAACAAATGAGTGTTTATATAGTCAGTATGTTTTGATTCATTTCAGTCATTATTCTTTCTGATGATAAGTTGTCCCATCTTTAGCTAGTGAGTGCCCCTTCTTGTTGACCCCTATGTCTTTTGGATGTGATCCCATTACTCTTCGACAACGTCCTTGCTTTCTGGCCCAACAAGATGCTCCAGGCTCCTGTGGTCTTCTCCTTTTTCCAGACTTGGAATCTGCCATTCCTCCAAGGAGCCCTGTTCTTGGTAGATGGCAAACACAATCTAGGCACAAATGCCTACATTGCTGCTGGGTTATCATTGTTTCTAAACCTTTTCAGTGGACAGAGCTAGGAAACACATACTTTTGAACAGGAAAAACAAAGGATTAAGAGTTTCTGCTGGTAGTCCCAATTCCAACCTCACATTTCAGGATTTTTATTTAACCTCTTTGGTCTTATCCTCATATCTTTTTTTCTCATACACTAAAGATTTTAGATTCTAGCACTAACAATTACTTATTTGCATTATCCTGTGATTTTTGTAAAATGGTTTCAAAAATAATCCCAGTATTTTTCCTAACAACAAGATGTCCAGATGAAGACGAGCTTTTAGGACTTCCAGGAGATGATTAAGAAGTAAGGGCTCTCAGCCTCAACCTCTTGGGCTTGAGCCAGCCTCCCACTTTGGTCTCCCTAGTAGCTGGGAATACAGGCACCCACCACCACACCTGCCTAATTTTTGTATTTTTTTGTAGAGATGAGATTTCTCAGGCCAGGCTGGTCTAAAACTCCTGATCTTGGCCTCCCAAAGTGCCGAGAGGACATCTCTTACTGTTGGACATTTGGATTATTTCTAAAATTTCAAGTAATGCCACAATGAACACCTTGTGCATAAGTCATTTTGGTATTTTTCTCAGTGTATCTTTAGGTTAGAACCGTTGGAAACGGATGCTTGGTGCCACAAAGAAAAATCAGCACTGAGACAAAGGATCTCTCAGCGAGGCAATCTACTTTCTGCAGAAAGGGTGCTCCCGTTAGCCATCTTGCCACAAGAGTACAACAAACACAGGAAAAGCAGACATATGTATCCCTTACGCATTTGGGGTCGTCCTTACTGCTGTGTCTGATCTCCGTTGGTTGGAGCCAGACCTTACGATCTAAACTAAAACCTGGTTGGGTAACAACTTAAAACTTTTCTAAACAGGTAAAAGCAATAGAGAACAAAAGGAAAAGAGGAAGTCCAAATAAGGAAGGGGCATAGGCTGTGAGCTGGGACATGCCTGTGAGCATGTCCAGCACAGATATCTTGGTTAAAGTACAAGGACGTGGAGTGTACTACGTGCCTGCGAGCATGTCTAGAACAAAGACCTTGGTTAAAGCACAAGGACACAGAATGTACTTATTCCTTTGTATCTAACAGCTACATAGGTAAGGGCTTAACCAAGAGTCACTAGTAAAAAGCAACAAGGCTTTGAAGGAAGTCTTTAAAAGAGACTACTCTTCTAACATTTATTATTATTATTTTTTAACAAGAAAGGAAACTTTGAAGAGGAACATTTCTACTTCCCTAGAAGTGGGATTGCTGTGTCAAAGGGTAAATATTAATATAAAAGTAATCATGTACTTTTTTTTTGAGATGGAGCCTCGCTCTGTCACCCAGGCTGGAGTACAGTGGCACAATCTCAGCTCACTGCAACCTCCACCTCCCAGGTTCAAGAGGTTCTCCTGCCTCAGCCTCCCAAGTAGCTGGGACTACAGATGCATGCCACCATGCCTGGCTAATTTTTTTTTTTTTTTTTTTTTTTTAAGTAGAGACAGGGTTTCACCGTGTTAGCCAGGATGGTCTTGATCTCCTGATCTCGTGATCTGCCCACCTCAGCCTCCCAAAGTGCTGGGATTACAGGCATGAGCTACTGTGCCCGGCTGAAATCGTGTATTTTTGGGGGTGTAGCCAAGTTTCCCTCCAAAAGAGTTGTTCTGTTTTGCATTTCCATTAACAATCATTTTTCAGTCATTCGTTCAATAAACACGTTGCATATCTACTACGTGTCAGGCACTGGCTCGTTTGCTGCATATCTACTACATGTCAGGCACTGGCTCATTTGCTGAGGATACATACAGTAGAGAAAGAGACACACAGCCCTTGCACTCAGCCTATAGTCTGGTGAGGAAGTGGAGGGTAAACAGATGATAACCACACAAATAATCACTTATAATATGTATTAAGAAGGAGGGGCTGTTGGTGACACCTGTAATCCCAGCTACTTGGGAGGCCAAGGCAGGAGGATCACTAGAGGTCAGGAATTTGACAGCACTCTGGGCAACTAGCTACACCTCGTCTCTATAAACAATAAAAAATTAGCTGGGAGTGTGGTGCACTCCTGTGGTCCTAGCTATTCCTGAGGCTGAGGCAGGGGGATCGACTGAGCCCTGGAGTTGGAGGCTATAGTGTGCTGTGATCATGCCACTGCCCTTCAGCCTGGCAACAGTGAAATTCTGTCTCAAAAATGGAAGGGCCGGGCGCGGTGGCTCACGCCTGTAATCCCAGCACTTTGGGAGGCCAAGGCGGGCGGATCACGAGGTCAAGAGATCAAGACCATCCTGGTCAACATGGTGAAACCCCGTCTCTACTAAAAATACAAAAAAATTAGCTGGGCATGGTGGCGCGTGCCTGTAATCCCAGCTACTCAGGAGGCTGAGGCAGGAGAATTGCCTGAACCCAGGAGGCGGAGGTTGCAGTGAGCCGAGATCGTGCCATTGCACTCCAGCCTGGGTAACAAGAGCGAAACTCCGTCTCAAAAAAAAAAAAAAAAAAAAAAGGAAGGAATGAAGAAAGGAAGGGAGGGAGGGAGGAGCCAATTTTATAAGAGTTATGCCTTAACCCAACTTGGGGATCAAGAAGACCTTCCTGAGGAATAATAACTAAGCTGAAAACTGATGAACAAATCAGAATTAGCCAGAAAAGTGGGTGAGGG
This sequence comes from Aotus nancymaae, assembly GCF_030222135.1. NCBI lineage: Eukaryota > Metazoa > Chordata > Mammalia > Primates > Aotidae > Aotus > Aotus nancymaae. The sequence continues at coordinate 28,377,016 of NW_026988467.1, forward strand.
GAAATATCTGAGGTCAAAGAGGAAATCCAACCAGAAATTACAATAATCAAATTAGTTAAAAGAGAAACCATTTATAACAAAATCTATAGGGTAGTGATCAGTAGTCCAAATATAATTTATAACTTTAAATAATTTTATTGCTTAAAAAAACTGAAAATATGGCCGGGCACGGTGGCTCATGCCTATAATCCCAGCACTTTGGGAGACCAAGGTGGGTGGATCACCTGAGGTCAGGAGTTTGAGATCAGCTTGGCCAACATGGCGAAACCCTGTCTCTACTAAAATACAAAAATTAGCCTAGCGTGGTGGCAGGCGCCTGTAAACCCAGCTACTCGGGAGGCTGAGGCAGAAGAATCGCTTAAACCCAGGCAGGAAGTGGAGGTTGCAGTGAGCCAAGATCTCACCATTGCACTCCAGCCTGGGTGACAAGAGTGAAACTCTGTCTCAAAAAAAAAAATTAATTAATTCTAAATATGCAACTTAAGAACCTAGAAAAAAACAAGATAAAAGAAAAATGAAAGTAGAAGAAAATTAATAAAGATAAAATAAGAAATTAATGAAGTAGAAAAGAAAGAAAAAAAGCAGTTAATAGGATAAATTTTTTAACTGGCTCTTTGAAAATACAAAATTGGCCGAGCTCAGTGTTTCGCTTCTGTAATCCCAGCACTTTGGGTGACCGAGGTGGGCGAATCACTTGAACTCAGGAGTCCAAGACCAGCCTGGCCAACATGGTGAAACCCTGTTTCTACTAAAAATACAAAAATTAGCCAGGCATGGTGGAGCACGCCTGTAACCCCAGCTACTTGGCAGGCTGAGGCAGGAGAACCGCTTGAACCCAGGAGGTGGAGGTTGCGGTGAGTCGAGATCACACTATTGCACTCCAGCCTGGGCAATAGAGCAAGACTGTCTCAAAAAATAAAGATAAAAATAACAAAAATAAATAAATAAATAAAAGTACTAAATAGATTGGCACAGTGACTCATGCCTGTAATCTTAACACTTTGGGAGGCCAAGGCCACCAGATCACTTGAGCCCAGGAGTTCAAAACCAGCCCGGGCAACATGGTGAGACCCTGTCTCTCCAAAAAAAAAAAAATCAGCCAGGCATGGTGGTACAACTCTGTAGTCCCAGCAACTCAGAAGGCTGAGGTGGGAGGACCACTAGGAGGTTGAGGCTACAGTGACCTATGATCGCACCACTGCACTCCTGCTTTGGCAATAGAGACCCCAACTCAAAATAAAATAAATAAAGCACAAAATCACTTGCAAGCTTAAATAAGTAAAAAATAGAGAAAATATATATAAAGGATGAGAAATTAGATGTAATTATGATTATAGAAATGACTAAACAATTTAAAAGATAGCATTTTGGCAACAAATGTCTTAGTCCACGGGAGACTGTCAATCAAAATACAAATGGCCAAAATTGACTCGAGAAGTAGAAAAGCTGAAGAGAACGATAATCAAAGAAAAGATTTAAAAGACTGTTGAAGCGCTCTCATTAAAACAAGTCATAAAGGCCGGGCGTTGTGCCTCCTGCCTGTAATCCCAGCACTTTGGGAGGCCGAGGTAGGCGGATCACCTGAGGTCGGGAGTTTGAGATCAGCCTGACCAACATGGAGAAACCCCATCTCTACTAAAAATACAAAATTAGCCAGGCATGGTGGCGCATGCCTGTAATCCCAACTACTCAGGAGGCTGAGGCAGGAGAATCGCTTGAACCCGGGAGGCGGAGGTTGCAGTGAGCCGAGATCACACCACTGCACTCCAGCCTGGGCAACAAGAGCAAAACTCCGTTTCACAAAAAAAAAAAAAAAAAAAAAAAATGTATTAAAGACCAGCAAGGGAAGGGAATGAGAACACATAGGGAAGAGAGGAGCTTCAGTGGAACTTGCCAAGATCCAGGACATCCACTGTGAACAGAGAGGAGGAAAGAAGAGGAGTAATCGCATACCCAGTGAGGTGGGAGGAAAACCCAGAGAAGGTGTTGTTCTAGAAGTCGTGTTTGCAGGAAGAGAGGGCGTGTCAGATGCTGCTGCTGGGTCTGCTAAGATGAAGGAAGACGATCCAAGCAAGTACTGAAAAGGACTCACAGGGTGGGTTTAGAATAGCCTGGAGGAGAGGAATGGGGAGCCAAACCCCCCACTCTCTTGAGGAGTTTTACTGCAGAGGTAAGAAAAAAATGGGGTGGTAGCTGCAGGAAAATGTGGTCAAAAACGTTTGTTTTGTCTTACTCTGTTTCATAAGATGGGATAAATCACAGCATGTCTGCTTGCTGATGGGGATGACTCAGTGGATCACTGCAGGGCAGGTCACTGGCTGAGAATGAGACGGGAGAGGCGCTAGGAGGTTGAGGAGAGAGCAGGAGGTGTGAAACTCTCACTTTAGAGCGCGTGGGAGAGTGAAGGGTCTTCGGTACGGGGTGAGCTTGCTTGGCAGCCTTCCGGCCCCACTCGAGGTGTGTGGTCAAGGATCGTGAGAATTAAATGCACTAACGCTTAATATATGAAAAGCACTTAGAACAGAATCTGGCACATAGAAAACGCTATATAAGCATTAGCGATTATTATTTAAACTTAAGTGTAGAAAGGTCTAAGGCCATCAAACACATAGTGTTTTATGTATTTATAATGTTTAAGAGTATTGGCCAACTAGAATGACAATCTTGTAACTCCATTTTAAATGTGTAATGGGGTAACTGATTAAGACTTATGATTTCAAATTGAAATCTTATTAAAGTAATGCACAATATTGAAAAATCTAAGTGAGTTTTAGGCTCACCAAATTTATTAGTTTAATTTTCTAGATTGATAAGAATTATTTTGTACTTAGGGAAGTTTTGTTTGTTAAGTGAGAAAACTTAAATACTTAAAAAAAGAAATCAAATATATTTAAATTTATCAGTGCAGTTTTATAGTTGTAAAGGTGTTTAATCAACTGAGTTCTTAAGTGGGACCAAACATTATTCAAAGTCACCTTAAAAATTGTTGTTGGCATTTATTAGGCTTATAAATAGAATAATAAGATTTGTAAGCTGAACATAAAAGCCTAAGGAGGAACCAAGGTTTTTGAATTTGTAATTTTAATAAATCAACTCCATTTTTAAAACCAAAAATAAACCTTCTTAATAGTCTTCTCTGCAAACAAAAATCATCGCCAAGGGCATCAAAGAACAGCCAGTGCTAGGAGCAGCTGGTTCGTGTGGGGGAAGAATCAGAGCCCAAAACCAACTACCTTGCCCTGGAGGTCACGCTGCTGAGCTCCATGAGTGAGCACCACGTAGAGAAGAAAGGGAATAGGGGCTGGAAGGAGGGGGGATGGTCACCCCGCTGCAGTGGGAGTTGAGGGTGAAGGGTTGAGGCTTCTAGGCAGCTGGCAGGTGAGACAAGAGGCGACTTCAGGTATGAGCTTTCTTCATTGAATCCTGTATTTGTCAGAGTTCCAGAGAAGCAGAACCAATAGGACAGAGGGATGGATGGATAGATAGATAGATAGATAGATAGATAGATAGATAGAAGATGGATAAGATAGAAGATAGAGGATAGATAAGATAGAAGATAGAGGATAGATAGATGACAGATAGATAGATAGATGGAGTGAGACCCTGTCTCTATTAAAAATACAAAAATTATCTGGGCATGGTGGCACATGCCTGTAGCCCCAGGTACTTGGGAAGACAAGGTGAGAGGATCACTTGAGCACGGGAGACAGAGGTTGTTGCAGTGAGCTGAGATGGAACCACAGCACTCCAGCCTGGGTGACAGAGCGAGATTCTGCCTCGGAAAAAAAAAAGGTAGAGATTAGATAGAGATAGAGATCAGATGGATGGATAGATAGAAGAGGAAATTTACTATGGAAATTGGCTCACATGATTGTGGAGGCTGAGAAGTCTCATGATATGTCATCTGCTTTGTTGTTTTATCCAGACCCTCAGCCATTCGGGTGAGGGTGCATCTTCCTTCCTCAGTCCGCTGATTCAAACGCCACCTCTTCCACCCTCACAGACATATTCAGAAATAATGCTTTACCATCATCTCAAATCCTTTTTTTACATTGCTCAGGACATGCCAGTAAAAACGTGAATTGCAACCAGGTGAGGTGGCTCAGGCCTGTAATCCTAGCACTTTCGGGGGCCAACGCAGAGGATCACTTGAGCCCAGAAATTCAAGACCAGCCTGGGAAACAAAGTGAGACTCCCATCTCTACAAAAATAAATAAATAAAAAGTGGGCTGGACGTGGTGGCTCAGCTACTCAGGAAGCTGAGGCAGGAGAATTGCTTGAACCCACGAGGTAGAGGTTGCAGTGAGCCAAGATCACGCTCTGCACTCCAGCCTGGGCGACAGAGGGAGACTCTATCTCAAAAATAATAATAATAATAATATTAAAATAAATAAAAAGTTAGCTGGGCATGGTGGTGTGCACCAACAGTCCTAGCTATTTGGAAGGCTGAGGCAGGAGGATCCCTTGAGCCAGGAGTTTGAGGTCGTGGTGAGCTATGATCATGCCACTGCACTCCAACCTGGCTGACAGAGCAAGACCCTATTGCTTAAAAAAAAAAAAAAAAAAAAGCCGGGGGTGGGGGAGAATTGCTTTTACTTTGATTGCAGAAGTCTTTCTTCTAATACAATCCCAGGCCAGGATTGACCATGTAGGGACCTGGCTTAAGAGAATCTGAGGCCTCCAGGCAGAAAAGCAATTGTTAAACTGGTCCCTGCATCTCTGTCCTGGCAAGAGGTGCTAATCTGGAAGGCACAGAAGGAGTGCTACTGAGGGACGGAGATAGATTGCTTCTGACGCTGTTTCTCAGCCTGGAAGCAGCCATCCTCAGAACGGCTCTTCTCCCTTGGCCTGATTCCTGGTTCAGCCTTCTGGGTTTGGTTTTGCTCCATTCTGTTTTCCAGCTCCCATCTATTTAGTGTTTACTATGTGCCAGGCAATGCTCTCAGCTCTGTGCTCAGTCATCTTGTTAAGTCCTCATAAGAACTGTAGAGGAAGGTCTCCCAGCTCCCCAGTAAGGTCACCTGACTGGTTAGCCTGGCCTGAGAGCTCAAACTCTTTTTTTTTTTTTTTTTTTGAGATGGAGTCTCGCTCTGTCGCCTAGGCTGGAGTGCAGTGGTGCAATCTCAGCTCACCGCAACCTCTGACTCCCAGGTTTAAGCAATTCTCTGCCTCAGCCTCTCAAGTAGCTGGGATTACAGGCACCTGCCATCACACCTGGCTAATTATTTGCATTTTTAGTAGAGACGGGGTTTCATCATCTTGGCCAGCCTGGTCTTGAACTCCTGACTTCATTATCTACCCACCTCAGCCTCCCAAAATGCTGGGATTACAGGTGTGAGCCACCGCACCTGGCTTTCTTTTTTTTTTTTGAGATGGTGTCTCACTCTGTTGCCTAGGCTGGAGTACAATGGCACAATCTCAACTCACTGCAACCTCTGCCTCCCAGGTTCAAGCAATTCTCCTGCCTCAGTCTACCAAGTAGCTGTGATTACAGGGGTGCACCACCATGCTCAGCTAATTTTTGTGTGTTTTTAATTGAGATGGGGTTTCACTATATTGGCCAGGCTGGTCTCAATCTCCTGACCTCAGGTGATCTGTTCACCTAGACCTCCCAAGGTGCTGGGATTACGGGTGTGAGCCACTGTGCCCAGCTGAGCCCAAACTCTTAATCATTGCAATGGTTTGGATGTGTGTCCCTCCAAAACTCATATGCTGGAACTGAAACCCCAAGAGATGGTATTAAGAGGTGGGGCCTTTTGGGAGGTGATGAAGTCATGAGGGACTGCCCTTGTGAATGGGATTAGTGCCCTGATGAAAGGGCTCAAAGGAGCTAGCTAGGCCCCTTCCTACCCTTCCCCCTTGTGCCACGTGAGGGTGTCTTGGTAAGAAGATACCATCAACGGAGCAGGCCCTTCCCCCGGACACCAAACCTGTCAGCACCTCGGTCTTGGACCTCTCAGTCTCCAAAACGGTAAGAAAATAACTGTTTGTTCTTTACAAATGGTAATTTGTTATAGCAGCACAAATGGGCTAAGGCAACCACCATGCTACGTTGCTACTCTGTAACAACATTCACCTCCCAGAGACTCTGACATCAGGCTTAATGCCGCTGGCCTGAACCTCAGTCTTCTTAGGTATAAAATGGGAATCATGCATCCTGTGTATTAGGCAGTTCTATGAATTAACAGGGACAACTGCTCCAGGGCATAGAGAAAGAAGAAAACATCCTTGGTTTTCTTTAAGAAGATCTTGGCCCCCAAACTCAACAAGGATCATACAGAAAAGAAAAAGACAAGACCAATCTCCCTTACTCATATTGCTGCAAAACTCCTGAATAAAATGGAGGCAGAATGAGAACGGTTGCTGGGTGTGGTGGCTCACACCTGTAATCCTAGCTATTTGGGAGGCTGAGGCAGGAGCATTGCTTAGGCACAGGAGTTCCAGACCAACCTAGGCACCATAGAAAGACCCTATCTCAAAAACCAGAAAAGATAAAAGGCCCGGGGTTGTGGCATGAGCCTGTAGTCTGAACTACTTGGGAGGCTGAGGCAGGATTCCTTGAGCCCATAGGCCACTACACTCCAGCCTGGACAACATAGCAAGACCCTGCCTCTAAAAAAAAGAGAGAGAGAAATGCTGTATTTCTTATACAACTGAGTTTGTAGGCTGAGTTCATACTCTTAAAAATATTAGCAAGGACAATTTAACAGTGTATTAGGATAGAAATATACTTTGATCAAGTGGTGTTTATTATAGGAATGTTAGGATGGTTCAATATTAATAAGTCTATTAATATAATTTATTCTAGGAAATACTCTATAATAATGGTTTAAAAGAAAAATATGCCATGACCAAGTGGTATTAGTTACAGGAATAAAAAGATAGATCAATATTAGAAAATCTATTAATATAATTTATCTTGTTAATAGGTCGAAAAAGAAAACCATATATTAAAAGATAATGAAAATGCACTTGATAAATATAATATCCACATAATTAAGTTTTTAAAAGCTTTGTAAAATAGAAATAAGATACTTGCTTATGATTTTTTTAAATGTCTCAGACCAACTTTACCCATCATGCTTCACAATGAAACTCTAGTTCCATTAAGCGAAGAACAATCAAGGTCCCAATCACAACCCTTAATTAACATTGTTCTGAAAGTCCTGGTTAATTTAGTTAGGGAAACACATGAAATGATATATAAATATTAGAAGGAAGGAGGCAAAGTAAGCATTATATAAAGTTAGTATGATTATATATCTAGAAATCTCTCCCCCCAAAAAATCCATTAAAAATATTAAGTGAGTCCAGGGACATAACCAATTATAAAGCAAATGTACAAAAATCAATAGCATTCTCACCAAACAATGAAAAGTAGTTAGAGGCTGAATGCAGTGGCTCATGCCTGTAATCTCAGCATTTTGGGAGGCTGAGGCAGGCGGATCACTTGAAATTAGGTGTTCAAGACCAGCGTGGGCAACATGGTGAAACCCCATCTCCACTAAAAATACAAAAATTAGCTGGGCACAGTGGCACGCACCTGTAGTCCCAGCTACTCGGGAGGTTGAGGCAGGAGAATCACTTGAGTCTGGAAGGTGGAGGTTGCAGTGAGCCAAGACTGTGCTACTAAACTTGAACATGGGCAACAGAGCAACACTCCATCTCAAAAAAAGTTTTTTTAAGTAGTTAGAAAAGATATGGGCAAAGATTCCATTCATATTATCAGTAAAGACATACCTACCTATTTCCCTCAAATTAACATTAAAATTTACATATTCCTGCTTGAACCCAGGAGGTGGAGATTGCAGTGAGCTGAGATTGCGCCACTGTACTCCAGCCTCGCGCCTGGTGACAGAGCAAGACTCTGTCTCAAAATAATAATAATAATAAAATTTAAAAATAAAATTTACATATTCCAACTCAAAATCCCTAAGGACCTTATCTTAGAATTTAGAAAGCAATTCTATAATTAAATTGAAGCAATAAAGCTATAAAAATATTCAGGAAAAGTCTGAAAAATAAGATTGAGAAGGGACTTTCCCATCCATTAAAATATACTACAAAGTTTAAAAAATTAAAACAATATGGCACTGGCACAGATGTTTTAAAATTTAAAAGGATTTTGGCTGGGCACGGTGACTCATGCCTGTAATCCCAGCACTTTGGGAGTCTGAGGCAGGCAGATCACTTGAGGTGAGGAGTTTGAGAACAGCATGGCCAATGTGGTGATACTCATCTCTACCAAAAATACAAAAATTAGCCAGGCGTAGTGGCACATGCATGTAATCCCAGCTGCTCCAGAAGCTGAGGCAGGAAAATCGCTTGAACCCAGGAGGCGGAGGCTGCAGTGAGTCGAGATTGTGCCACTGCACTCCAGCCTGGGAGACAAAGCAAGACTCTGTCTCAAAATATATATATAGAGAGAGAGAGAATAAATAAATATATATATATATTTAAAAGGATTTTATTCTCATCAGACGTGGTAAGGTGATAGACACAGACAACTTCCCTGGAAAGAAGGGTTTATTATTGACAGTTCCCAGGAGGGTGCATGCCACACCATGCAGGGCCACACGGAGAAGCACAAGGGTCAGTCAAGAGGCAGAAGGAGTAGGGGAACGCATGAGCAGGGGAACGCATACACAGGGTCCTTTTTTGTGGTACTCCTGGGAAGGAGTGGATGAAGCCAGGTAAGCAGCTGAACAGGTTTAGAATTGGATAGTTTGAATAATCTCGCTAGCTCTGGGATAAAGAGGCCATCCCTGGTTGTCCAATACCTGGCTCTGCAGCAATGTAGAGCAGGAGGAATTTTGGGTTGGTGTGTTAGATAAGAAGATAGTTTCGAGTATGGGCTCCGGATTGGTCTGTTTGCATACAGAACAACTTGCATTTAAACAACTTGCTCAGCTGGGTGTGGTGGCTCACACCTATAATCCCAGCACTTTGGGAGGCCGAGGTGGGTGGATCACCTGAAGTCAGGAGTTCAAGACCAGCCTAGCCAACATGGTGAAACCCCATCTCTGCTGAAAAATACAAAAAATTAGCCAGATGTGGTGGCGTGTGCCTGCAGCCCCAGCTACTTGCGAGGCTGAGGCACAAGGATCACTTGAACCCAGGAGGTGGAGGTTGCAGTGAACCAAGCCTGGGCCACAGAGCTAGGAAAAAATATAGTAATCGTTAAGACTGATGAAACAGACTATTTGTGGCAATAAGATATCAAATTATAAACAATACATAAGGCCATGCCAAGCTAGGGTTAAGTCATGCACTCCTACACTTACAGAATAAATTATGGGCCAAGTGTGGTGGCTCACACCTGTAATTCCAGCACTTTGGGATCCTGAGGCTGGATGATCGCTTGAGGCCAGGAGTCCAAGACCAGCCTGGGCAACATAGTGAGATCCTGTCTCTATTTCTAAAAGTAAAATTTAAAAAAATTTTTTTAAATATTGAGAATAAACTAGACCAAGCATGGTGACTCACACCTGTAATCCCAGCACTTTGGGAGGCTGAGACAGGTGGATCACTTGAGGTCAGGAGTTTGAGACCAGCCTGGCCAACATGGTGAAACCCTTTCTCTACTAAAAATACAAAAAAAAAAAAATTAGCTGGATGTGATGGCATGCAGCTGTAATCCCAGCTACTCGGGAGGCTGAGGCAGGAGAATTACTTGAACCGAGGAGGCAGAGGTTGCAGGGAGCCGAGATCACGTCACTGCACTCCAGCTTGGGCGACACAGCGAGACTCTGTCTCAAAAAAAAAAAAAAAAAAGAATAAACTGTGTTCTATTTTCTTTTTCTTTAGCAGCTAAACAAACCCTAGCCTTGAGACAAATGATAGTAAAACAGTTGCAGCTCATTTACCATCAGACTCTGACTAACTGACCCCTCCCCTGCCCCACTCCACAAGCCATAACTACAGCTTTGACTGGACAAGAGAATCATTTCATTAACTTTCTCCTGATAAGAGATCACCACTCATGGACTGGTTCTAGCTGGTTTACAGAGGCTACATTTGAGTGCCTTTGTGTTCCTGCTTCACCTTTTGATGTATAGGGCTTAATTGTAAGGCATTTAAATGTTACGTTTCTACCCTAAAGTGAACATGGGATGCATGCAACATGTGTTCAGTACGCCTGTGTCAGGCCCCCCTTTGTGAATATTCATGGCGCCGCCTGTAACCTGCTGAATATGTATACTTGACCACCCCATTCAGCATAAATCCCTGTTCCATTCTCTCTTTCCAAGTGCCTTCTAAGGAGCCTCTGCTGGAGGCAGTGCTTCTCAGCTTGCAGAATGGCCAGCCTGCAGGCTGTAACCCTTTACAAGAAATAATGTCTCTCCAAATTTATAAATGGTATGATTTTTTCCAGTTAACAATCTGGAAATCAGCTTTAACTGGGCATCTTATATTTCATTTGCTAAATCTAACCCTGGGAGGGGTGACTCTTCTAAGAAAAGCAAATGACCAATTAACCACGCTGAAAATGAAATAAATGCAAATAAAAATAGTTAAAAGAAATTTTACTTGTCAACTAGGGGAAGACTAAAAACTGGGCTGGCCACGGTGTCTCACACTGGTAATCCCTGCATTTTGGGAGGCCAGAGTGGGAGGATCACTTGAGCCCAGGAGTTCCATGAGACCATTCTGAGTAACATAGGAAGACCCTGTCTCTACAAAAAAAAAAAAAAAAAAAACATTAGCCAGGCATGGTGGCAGACATGTCCCAGCTACTCGGGAGGCTGAGGTAGGAGGATGACTTGAGCCCAGGAGGTCAAGGCTGCCATGTGATCACGGTGTGAGCCATGATCACACCACTGCACTCCAGCCTGGGTGACAGAGCGAGACCCTGTCTCAAAAAATAAATAAACAAAAATGAGTAAATTAATAAATTTTTTAAACTGGCCAAATCCAGGATTGGTGAAAGGACAGGGGAATAGTCATGCCCCCTCTAACTAGGACTGTCACTTGCTTTTTTTTTTTCAACATTTCCAACCCTGTAGATACCCAACCCTCAGTATTCCCCTCCTCACCTCATTCACTCCTCAACCCATCAGAGTCTGGCTTCTGCCACCCTCACACCATTAAACGGCTCTTCCTCATCTCTAAAATCCAAGGGGACATCTCTCCTCTTGGTCTCACCCAATGCCTTTGATCCTTCTTTGTCATGCAGCCTCTTCTTTAGCATCCCCGGCCCCCATCCCTCCGTCTCCAACTACTTTTCCCATCACCACTTCCCAGTCTTCTTTCTCTGTCCATCTCTTCAGTACTGGTGTTCCTCTCTTTTCTCTATTAAGTCCTCCTTCTTCCACAGTCTCCATGGGAATGCTCATGCCACAGATCAAGGCCCCACTGACCTCTACCTGCAGACGGCCAAACCTACAAATCCAACTGTTTACTAGACTCCAGTACTCCATGGAGCATCTCAAACCCAAATGACCAAAACAACAAACATCATCTTCACCATTAATCTTCATCTCAGAAAAGGCCACTGCCATCAAATGAACTGTTCAAACCAGAAACCTGGGTGTCATTCTGAACTGCCCTCTCTCCCTCTCCACCCACAAACAAACCATCACCAAACTTTTTCACCATCCGTTCTGCTTTCAAACTTCTCTCACATCCCTCTACTTACTGTCAGTTCCACTGCCACTGCGTCACCCAAACCAGCTTCAACTCCTTCGTCTGTCTTCCTCGCCCCCTACAACTCAAGAGAATACAGGCACAGGGAAGAAAAAGAAATTTGCAATGCCCGGGTGCAGTGGCTCATGCCTGTAACCCCAGCACTTTGGGAGACCAAGGCAGGTAGATGACTTGAGGTCAGGAGTTCAAGACCAGCCTGGCCAATATGGTGAAACCCCATCTCTACTAAAAATACAAAAATTGGCCAGGTGTGGTGGTGGGCATCTGTAATCCTAGCTACTCGGGAGGCTCAGGCAGGAGAATCACTTGAACCCGGGAGGCAGAGGTTGCAGTGAGCTGAGATTGTACCATTGCACTCCAGCCTGGGCAACAAGAGTGAAACTCCATCTCAAAAAAATATATGTAAAATTTGCAAAAGAAATTCAAATGACCAAGAAACATGAAAGAATGATTGACTGTTAGGAATTAAACAGACACCCAACTTTAAAGCGAATGAGAAAAAAATCAAGATACTGCCTTTGCCTAAACAATTAGCAAGATAAAGAAAATGACAATCCATAGCAGTAATGAAGTTCTGGAGAAATGGGATATTCTCACCCTGGAATTAACCCTTTTGAAGAGGATTTTTTAATTCAAAATTTAATTTCCAAATTCCGAATGAGCAGAAACTTCACCCCAGAAATTCCTCTTCTAGGAATTTATCCTAAGGAGATGATTTGGCACAGCACTGAGCACTTACTCTGGGTATTTTCTCATTTAATCTTCACAGCAATCAGCCATGTGAGGCTGGGAATATTGAGCCTATTATACAGATGAGCTGAGAGTTAAACAAGTAACTTTCCCAGGATGCTTGTAAGCGTCAGGGTCCAAACCACAAGCTTAAAAGCCCCCACTCTGCTGTCTCCTTGGCATGAAGGTCTTGTCCGGTGGAGGAAGCAGATGCAGGAGAAATATCTTCTGGGTGTCTCCTGCCTGGGTGGGTCTGTAGGGAGGCAGTAACGCAGCAAGTCAGAGAAGGGACATTTATGGAACCACAAGGGCAGCCTAGAGTCTATGGAGGGGCTTGGAGGCAGCCACCTGGCCATGGGGTGAATTTCCAGGGAACTTGTTTGGCTGTTGTGCCTGCATAGAAAATAGGTGTTTTTACTTAACTGGCTTAGGGGAGTGGATGGACATTATCGAGAAATTGGCCACAGTGGGAATATTTACGCCATGGAAATTAGTGAATGCTACAAATCAGAGTGTATCAGTTAGGAACTGATTCAAGCCCACATAAGCTAGCCAACAGTGGCTTAAGTGAGTAGAAAGATTTTATTTTGTCTCCAGCACCCATATGGCTGGTAGCTGCTTCTGTCTTCTGCTCTGCTGTTCTGCGGCTCTGGCATCACAGCCAAGTAAGAAAGAGGAAACCACGGTTACGGAAAATATGACGAGCAGAGTCTGCCACAGGGGGATAGAGTCCCCAGGCCATCCTTGCCACCACCGCTGTGGTGCCTTGATGCAAAAATAAAATAATGGCCAAGTGTGGTGGCTCTTGCCTGTAATCCCAGTGCTTTGGGAGGCCACGGCAGAAGGATTGCTTCAGGCCAGGAATTCAAGACTAGCATGACGATGTAGCTAGACACCACATCTACAAAACTTTTTTTTTTAATGGGTGGGGCTGGGTGTGGTGGCTTACTACTGCAATCCCAACACTTTGGGAGGCCTACGTGGGCAGATTGCTTGATCCCAGGAGTTCAAGACCAGCTTAGGCAACATGGTGAAACCCCATTTCTACCAAAAATACAAAAATTAGCATGGCATGGTGGCGCACACCTATAATTGCAGCTACTCAGAAGGCTGAGGTAGGAGGATTGCCTGAACCTGGGAGGTGGAGGTTACAGTGAGCTGAGATGGTGCCACTGCACTCCAGCCTGGGTGAGACCCTTTCTCAAGGAAAAAAAAAAAGAAAAAATGGGCAGATATGGTGGTTCATATCTGTAATCCTATTTACTCAGGAAGCCAAGTCGGGAGGATCACTTGAGCCCAGGAGTTCAAGGTCACAATGAGCTATGATTGTGCCACTGAACTCCAGCCTGGACAGCAGAGTGAGACCCTGTCTCTAAAAACAATGAAATAGAAAATAAAATGAAATAAAATCGGTTCTGAGAGCTCTGAAAGCCAGATAATGAGAGAAGCAGCTAAGGGAAGTTTTGGAGGGACTGTGTATCTTCAAAGCTCTGTTCTGTTTCCGTATGTACTGGACGGGCAGCCCCTGACTTCACCTCTGTCTCCCTGAGCATATATGACAGAGTGGCCTTGGCAGGGACATTGGCGTTGTCAGCCTGGGCAGTGGTGACTGGGGCTTCAAGAGCCTTCTCCATGGGGCCTCAGCTAGAGAGTTGATGGCACCAGGGGACTGTAATTTACTAACTAGTTTGGGGACCCTTGTATTGGTAAACTGGCTCTAAATTTTTCTTTAATTTAAGAAAACCACCCTGATTTGTAGCATTCACTAATTTCCATGCTATAAATATTCCCACTGGGGCCAATTTCAGGCTACCACTTTATAACAAGCAGCTCGCTCACAGAATTCCTGAAGATTTAACAATTGGCTTTCGGGCACCTGTGCATGCTGACTCTAGCACACCACTCCTGTGAGCCTTACTTTGGGGACTCCCAGAAATAACTGGGGAGCCCTCTGAGGAGAGATTGAGGATTTGTCATCACATGAATGGGGTGGTGAGGCAGTCAGGGAATTAAACCCAATTTTGTAGTAAGAAACTGATAAAGTTAGGTACCCAAGCTATATGTGCACTAAAATGTTTTAATATGCATACTTATTGAAAATAGACACAATGCAAATTTATCTATTCAATAAGCATTTATCAAGAACCTCTTCTGTGCCAGGAACTGTTCTAGACACTAAGGATGATTAAACTGAATAAGATAAAGTTTTTGTACTTTTGGAGTCTAGAACATATGAAATAACGTCAGATAGTTAAAATTATCATGAAGAAAATTAAAGCAAAGAAGGGGATAGAGAGTGCTAGGACCGCTGAGTGCAGTGGCTCAAGCCTGTAATCCCCACATTTTGGGAGGCTGAGGCGGGCAGATCACAAAGTCAGGAGTTCGAGACCAGCCTGGCCTACATGGTGAAACCCTGTCTCTACGGAAAAAAAAATTACAAAAAATTAGCTGGGCATAATGGTAGGTGCCTGTAATCCCAGCTACTGGAGAGGCTGAGGCAGGAGAATCGCTTGAACCCAGGAGGCAGAGGTTGCAGCGAGCCAAGATCGCACCACTGCACTCCAGCTCAGATGACAGAGTGAGACTCCCTCCTAAAATAAATAAATAACCAAATAAATGGATGGATGGATGTTATCAAAATAGAATGTGGGCCGGGGGCAGTGGCTCACACCTATAATCCCCACACTTTGAGAGGGTGAGGCAGGCAGATCACTTGAGTACAGGAGTTCGAGACCAACCTGGGCAACATAGTGAGACATCTTCTCTACAAAAAATAATCAAAAATTAGCCAGGTGTAGTGGTGTATGCCTGTTGTCGCAGCTACTCAGGAGGCTGAGAGATGGGAGGATAGCTTGAGCCCTGGAGATCGAAGCTGCAGTGACCCGTGATCGCAGCCATTGTACTCCTGTCTGGGCGACTAAGTGAGATCTTGTCTCAAAAACCCAAACAAACAACAACAAAAGAATGTGGGTGGGAGAGGAAGCAGAGAAACCCATAACCAATAGGCGCTTTTGCTACAGTTTGGGTGAGAAACGATGGTGATGGTGGTTTGAGCTAAGGTTGTAGAAGTGGGGAAAGTAACTGCTCATAAAAGCCTGTGTTATTACTTCTACTCTTGAAGATGATAATATTCCACGTGGTCAAATATTTGGACTCATTCAGGGCTTAAACATTTCAGTGTACTTGATTTTTTTAATTTAACTCTTTTTCACAGCCACGCTAAGGGTAAACATAGTTTCGGTCTTCCTTTTCAAGTATTTCTGGATAAGGGATTCGAAAAACAAACTTTTTGTTTGATGTAATATAAAATATGGAATTGATCTTTCCGGGGTCAGAGATGATTAATGTTTTTGCTATATACTTTTTATACATTATTTTCTTATCAAACTAGTTAACAAGTATTTTTATATGTTTGTAAGCAGATATGCTTTCACAGCATACCTTGTGTATATGTAAAGATAAGTATTTAATTCTCACTGTTCACTTTTAACTGACAAAGAAAAACAAGTGGAAACTATAGAAACTGTGGTAGAACTTTCACTTGCTGGTCTGGTCCTGGTTGGACCCATCTTTGGCCAGTCACATATCTACTCAAGAAACCTTCCCAATAGGGTACAACAGGATGAGACTCTGAAATCACTTTTAATATTCCCTGCTAGATATTGATTGTTATATCAAGTATTAAGTGTAAGCTTTTAATGGACAATTAGTATAACTGTGGATGGCATCTGATTTTGTTTTTAATTCTGTGGATTGTGTTTCAGCAATTCAATAGTACGTTCCTGATTTTGAGATGCTAAGTGGTAATACACAGTTGTCACTTTATGAAGTGTGTACAACAGTCCCATGAAGTTTATAGAGCATACCCTTGTATAGCTTCAGGTGCTAGAATTAAAATTGATCTGTTATCACAAGATGAAAAAAAAAAGAAGTAGAAGTAAGAAGCGGCTAGACTGAACTAGAGTAGACAAGATTTAACAAGGAACTGGATATGAGATGAAAGGAAAAGAAAATGAATCTTGGATAACTCCAATACTTTTGCATTTCCCACTCTAAATTTTGGTATTGCTAGGGAGGGGCAGGTTTGGGTGGGAAGAACTAAGAATTCAATGGAATTATCATATGTCTTTATTTTGCCTTCATTCCTGAAGGATATTTTTGCTGGGTGTAGAATTCTTTGCTGGGTGTTTTCTTTCCATGTATTAGACATTTGGAAGAAAAACAATCATAAAGGAAACATTTTCAGACAAATAAAAACTGAAACAGTTTGCCACCAGCAGATCTCAATATACCAAAGACATTCTAAATATTTTATTTCTAGCAGATAGAAAATGATCTTGGCTGGGGGTGGTGGCTTACACCTGTAATCCCAGAATTTTGGGAGGCCAAGGCAGGCAGATCTCTTGAGCCCAGGAGTTCGAGACCAACCTGGGCAACATGGGGAAACCCCATCCCTCCAAAAAAATACAAAAACTCAGCCAGGAGTGATGGCATGTATCTGTAGTCCCAGCTACTCAGGAGGCTAAGGTGGGAGGATCACTTGAGCCCGGGAGGTTGAGGCTGCAGTGAGCCATGACTGTGCCACTGCACTCCAGTCTGGGTGACAGAGCAAGATCCTACCTGTATAAAATTTTTAAAAAAGAAAAAGAAAAAGATCTCAAGTAATAAGTTTATTTTATTTTATTCTTGAAATGGAGTTTTGTTCTTGTTGCCCAGGTTGGAGTACGTGGTGTGATCTTAGCTCACTGCAACCTCCACCTCCCAGGTTCAGGCGATTCTCTTGCCTCAGCCTCTCAAGTAGCTGGGATTACAGGCATGCACCAACATGTCTGGCTAGTTTTGTATTTTTAGTAGAGACAGAGTTTCACTATGTTGGTCAGGCTGGTCTCGAACTCCTGACCTCAGGTGATTGACCCACCTGGGTCTCCCAAAGTGCTGGGATTACAGATGTGAACCACCACTCCCGGCCCTCAAGTAGGAGGTTTAAATGAACACTGCTTATATATAAAATAATAGACTACAAGGTTTAAAACATAAATATTTCAGTTAAAAGGCAAAGATTACCAGACTAAATAATAAAAATCTAATTATATATTGTCTCAAAGATACACACCTAAAACACAAATATACAAAAATTTGAAAATGGGCTGCGCATGGTGGCTCATGCCTGTATTCTCAGTACTTTGGGAGACTGAGGCAGGCCACTCACTTGAGCCTAGGAGTCTAAGACCAACCTAGGCAACATAGCGAGACCTCATCTCTACAAAAAATAGAAAAAATTAGCTGGGCATGGTGGCACACGCATGTACTCCCAGCTACTCAGGAGGCTGAGGTGGGAGGATTGCTTGAGCCCAGGGGGTTGAGGCCACAGTGAGCCAAAATTGTGCCACTGCACTCCAGTCACAGTGACAGAGCTAGACTTTCTCAATTTTTAAAAAGAAAAGGAAGGCCGGGCGTGGTGGCTCACACCTGTAATCCCAGCACTTTGGAGGCCAAGATGGGTGGATCACTTGAGGTCAGGAGTTTGAGACCAGCCTGGCCAACATCGTGAAACCCTGTCTCTACTAAACATACAAAATTAGCTGGGCGTGGTGGCGCATGCCTGTAATCCCAGCTACTCAGGAGGTTGAGGCATGAGAATCACTTGAGCCCAGGAGGTAGAGGTTGTAGTGAGCCAGGATCATGCCACTGCACTCAAGCCTGGGCAACAGAGCGAGACTCAGCCTCAAAAAAAAAAAAAGAAAGTTGAAAATGGAAAGATAGAAAAATTATATTATGCAAAACTGTCTTGGGCTGCTCTAACAGAATATCTAACACTGGATAATTTATGATATATAGAAATTTGTTTTCACAGCTCTGAAGACTAGGAAGTCCAAAATCAAAGTGCTAGTATCTGGCAAAGGCCTTCATGCTGCATAATAAATGGTGGAAGGCAGAGAGCAAAGAAGGAGTGAAAGAGAGCAAGAGAGAAAGAGTAAGAGAGAGAGTGCCCCAGAGGGGGATAACCCACTCCCAGCATTAATCCATTCATGAGGGTTGAGTATTTATAACCTAAACACTTCTTAAAGGTCTCACCTCTCGACACTGTCAAAATGGCAATTAAATTGCAACATGAATTTTGAAGGGGACACACATCCCAGTCATAGCAAATACTAAACAGAAGTCTGTTGAAATTAAATAAAGTTGAAACAAGGTTACAGAAGAAAATAGACTTCAAAGCCAAAATTATAGAGGTCATTTCATAATCATAAAAATTTAATTAGCCAGGAAAACATAACAATTCTAAATAGACATGTACCTAATAACATGCTTTTTGTTTTATTTTATTTTATTATTTATTTGAGACGGAGTTTTACTCCTGTTGCACAGGCTGGAGTGCAATGGTGCGATCTCAGCTCACTGCAACCTCTGCCTCCCAGGTTCAAGCCATTCTCCTGCCTCAGCCTCCAGAGTAGCTGATATTACAGACACCTGCCACCACACCCAGCTAATTTTTTTTGTTTTTAGTAGACACAGGGTTTTACCATGTTCCCCCAGCTGGTCTCGAACTCCTGACCTCAGGTGATCCACCCACCTCGGCCTCCCAAAGTGTTGGGATTACAGGCATGAGCCACCGCACCCGGCCCTAACATGCTTTTTAAAGGGTGTAAAGTAAAAAATTAAAAAATGGCAGAATGACAAAGAGAAACAGACAAATCCAGAATCGTAGCGGGAAATGTTAACATATCTCTCTCCAGTAGTTGCTAGAACAAACAGACAAAACAGTCAGTAATAACACAGAGGATGTAATGATGAACAAGCCTGACCTAGTAGACATCTATAGAACGAGTCCATGTTGTTTCCTGACCTAGTATGCAGCCACTGCAGAGTCCATGTTGTTTCAGCACTCATGAAGGATTTCTAGAAATCAACTATATCCTATATCCTTGGCCATTAAGCAAGTCTGAACAAATGTCAGAGTATTAGAATGATAGAATATGGTTTCAGATCACAATACATATATGCTATAAATTAATAAAGAAATGGTAATCATAAAATCCCCATGTATTTGGAAATTAAGATGTTTCTAAATAATCCATGCTATTTATTGACTACATAAAATCAAAATAATAATATCTCCTGGGGGTTAAAAAAATAAGAAAAAACACACAGCAACAATAGCATGTAAGCTGGAGGCTGGTTAATGCGGTTAAAGTGTTTTGAGATTGTTGCATAGTTCAGGAAAAAAAGGCATTGATT
This sequence comes from Aotus nancymaae, assembly GCF_030222135.1. NCBI lineage: Eukaryota > Metazoa > Chordata > Mammalia > Primates > Aotidae > Aotus > Aotus nancymaae. Next base: position 28,396,630 of record NW_026988467.1, read on the forward strand.
AATTTTTGACTTTGATAAGTCGGGAAGCAAGCTGAAATTACTAGGGTAACTACTACATGAATAGAAACAGAAAAGAGATCTTTCAAACTAGGGGAAAAACAGAACAAGACAAAATAACAGAACTCTCTCATAATTAATGGAAGCAGCAGACAAAAATGTAAGTAGGGATTTATAAGATTTGAATATATGTGAACTTCCACATGAACATTCAACAGGCTGCTTCCGGCTATAGCTGGGACTGGGTGAGACTGGCTTAGCATGCTAAGGTTTACTTCACTAGTGGAATCTGGGCCCCAGGAACATTGGTCCCAAGGTGGAGCCCCCACCATATCCCTTAGACCGCTCACTTCAGTCTGTTTCAGTCAACTTTCATCTTCCAGTTTCTGCATCTCTTTTTTTTTTTTCATTCTTTCTAAAGAAGAACAGTTTCTGCATCTCATTACCTAAGGCATTTTTAATTTTGCTTTTTTTTTTTTTTTTTTTTTTTTTTTTTTGAGACAGAATCTTGCTCTGTCGCCCATGCTGGAGTGCAGTGGCACAATCTCGGCTCACTGCAACCTCTGCCTCCCAGATTCAAGCAATTCTTGTGCCTCAGCCTTCCCAGTAGCTGGGATTACAGGCGCCCACCATCATATCTGGCTAATTTTTTGTGTTTTTAGTAGAGGCAGGCTTCCACAATGTTGCCCAGCCTGGTCTCAAACTCCTGAGCTCAGGAAATCCGCCCACCTTGGCCTCCTAAAATGCTAGGATTACAGGCATGAGCCACTGCATCTGGCCAAAGCTTTTCTCATTTTACTTTATATTTTGTTTTTATATTTTTTTTTGAGACAAGGATTCTCTGTCGCACAAGCTGAAGTGCAGTGGCACGATATCTACTCACTGCAGCCTCCACCTCTTGGGCCGCAGTGACCCTCCCACCTCAGCCCCCAACATAGCTGGAACTACAGCATGATAAGCCACTATGCCCAGCTAATTTTTTTTGTGTGTGTGTGTGTGTGTGTGTGTGTGTGTGTGTGTGTGTGTGTGTTTAGTAGAGATGGAGTTTTGCCACGTTGCCCAGGCTAGTTGGACTCTTGTACTCAAGTGGTCCATCCACCTTGGCCTCCCAAAGTGTTGGGATTACAGGTGTGAGCCACCACTCCCAGCAGGTTTTTGGAGCTACACAAGACGTCTCTGCCTGGAAAGTGACTGTCAGGATAGGTGTATAAATACCCCAGCTCCCTCACCCACCTGGGAAGAGGACCCTGAGGCTTTCTTCAGCTTCCCCATGGACTTTAGCTCCAGTTGCCCAAAGTGGTCTCTGGTGTGATAATACATCCCTTACCAGGAACCTTCCCTCTCTTGTACACTTCCCAGTCCTCTACTGGTGTCTCCTGTACTTCCTGAATTACTGTACACTGAAGTCCATGCCTCAGGGTCAGCTCCTGGGGGAAGCAGACGTTTGTTGACATGTCTCTTGGCCACTTCCCAGGACCAGTGTTAAAGAGAGGCAATTCCCCAAGTGTCTGTTAGACACAAGAGCCATCCCTGAGTGGCTGCTGCTCCAAGGGCTATGTGCTCACAAAAGCCACGGACCTGGGCCGTGGGAGAATCTTCTCTGTTTGACAGGGAACCACAAGACTCAGCATTGCGCTGGCCAGCCTCTAGGACTCAGCTGGCAAGAAAGTCTGTAGGACCCAGAGTGTGTCTCTTGGGGCTGAGAAGACAGCAGGCAAATCAGCAGCTCAAGACCATGCGACCTCAGGCCGGGGTGACCCAGATCAAAGCTCTTCCGACCAATCCCCAGGGAAGACTTGGTATCTTTGTTGCCAAGTACACAAACTTTCTTAAGGGGAAATGAGTCCAGGACTTTTGGGCTCCATTTAGGTTTCAAAAGAGCTAGACAGGGGACCTTCCAGGCTCCTTGGACACCAATCTTCCCATTCTGTGGCTGCAGCAGCACAAAGGGAATTTAACAAATCTTATCTCAGTAGTTGGGACCCAGCACAATTTGGAGGAAAGAGGATAGACTTTAGAACCAGGAAGAGCTCCATTCAAATCCCAGTGTTGCCACTCGCTAGCTGGGTAATATTGACAAGTGACTTAACCTCTCCAAATTGCACTTTCCTCACCTGCAAACCATGTATAATAAGCATGTTACCTTATAGAGTTATTGTGGGGATTAAATTAAATAATGCTTATAAAAAACTTAGTATAGTATCTGGTACATAGGAAATAATAAATGGTACCATTGTTACCATGTTTGCCACGGCTTGATTATAATCACAAAAAAAATGAAACAACTTAAATTATATCAATGGGCAAATTGGTTAAATAAAGATGTTGGCTGGCTGTGGTGGCTCACACCTGCAATCTCAGCGCTTTGAGAGGCCAGGGCAGGTGGATTATTTGAGGTCAGGAGTTCGAGACCAGCCCGGCCAACATGGTGAAACCTGGTATCTACTAAAAATACAAAAATTAGTCAAGCATGGTGCCATATGCCTGTAGTGCCAGCTACTTGGGAGGCTGAGGTAAGAGAGTCACTTAAGTCAGGGAGGCGGAGGGTGCAGTGAGCAGTGATCACACCTCTGCACTCCAAACTGGACAACAGGGTGAGACTCCGTCTCATTAAAAAAAAAAAAAAAAGTGTTACATCCCTATATGCAGTAGAATGTATGCAATCATTAAAAATTATGATGCATGAGTGGGCGCGGTGGCTCATGCCTGCAATCCCAGTAATTTGGGAGGCCGAGGCAGGTGGATCATGAGGTCAGGAGTTCGAGACCAGCCTGACCAACATGGAGAAACCCCATCTCTACTAAAACTTCTAAAAATTAGCCGGGTATGGTGGCACATGCCTGTAATCCCAGCTACTCGGGAGGCTGAGGCAGGAGAATTGCTTGAACCCAGGAGGTGGAGTTTGCAATGAACCGAGATTGCCCCATTGCACTCCAGCCTGGGTAACAAGAGCAAAACTCCGTCTCAAAAAAAAAATTATGATGCAGGTTTATACCTGTTAATGTGGAAAACTGTTCATTTATTTATTATTTAGTAGAAAAAAGCAGGTTACATATCAATATATACAGTGTGAACTGGTTTTATGTTTAAATGCAAGTTTGGGCCAGGCACAGTGGCTCACGCCTGTAACCCCAGCACTTTGGGAGGCCGAGGCAGGTGGATCACCTGAGGTCAGGAGTTTGAGACCAGCCTGGCCAACATGGCAAAACCCTGTCTCTACTGAAAATACAAAAATTAACCATGTGTGGTGTCACGCACCTGTAGTCCCAGCTACTCATGAGGCTGAGGTGGGAGAATCGCTTGAACCCGGGAGGTGGAATCCACTGCACTCCAGCCTGGGCAACAGAGCAAGACTCCCTCTCAAAAAATAAGAATAATAAATGCAAGTTTGAATATGTATATATTGATGTATGTATAATAATAGGTATAAATGTGTAGAAAAATATTTGGAATAAGATATACCAAACCTTTAATGGTTCTTGTCACTGCAGGGTGATACATAGGTAGATTTTTTTTAATTTCTGCTTATCTGTATTTTGACTTTTTAAAATAATGACCATGTGTAATAAAAAATGATAAAACATGAAAATGGGCCAGGCGTGGTGGCTCACGCCTGTAATCCCAGCACTTTGAGAGGACGAGGTGGGTGTATTACGCGGTCAGGAGATCGAGACCAGCCTGGCTAACACGGTGAAACCCCGTCTCCACTAAAAATACAAAAAAAAAAAAAAAAAAAAAAAATTAGCCAGGTGTGGTGGCACACGCCTGTAGTCCCAGCTACTCTGGAGGCTGAGGCAGGAGAATGGCTTGAACCTGTGAGGCAGAGGTTGCAGTGAGCCAAGATCACGCCACTGCACTCCAGCCTGGGCAACAGAGCGAGACTCCATCTCAAAAATAAAAATAAAAATAAAAAAATATGAAAATGTGTGGTCAAGCGCAAGAAAGAACTCCAAATGAGATCTGTCCAACACAACACCAGCTGTGTGGCACCCCAAATCTCAGGCAAATTACTAAAAACCTCTCATCCTCAGTTTTCCTCTCTGTAAATTGGGTCACTGTAGATTAACTGAGATAATGCACATCACATCCTCAGCTTGGTGCCCAGCACACAGTGAGCCAGTGATATTCAACAAGGCATTTGACCCAGAACTCCCAAGTCCAAGTTCATTACTATTCTCAGCCCATGGCACTGGCTCCAGCTAGGGACAAGGCCTGTTTCCTCAGTCACAGGGTGCTCCCTGCCGTGCAGTGGAGACCTTCTGTCTCTTCAAAGATAATGACTGGCAATACTGTTGTCAAGAGAGAGGGGAGAAAGAGATGGTGGCGGGGGGAGAGAGAGAGAGAGAGAGAGAGAGAGAGAGAGAGAGAGAGAGGACTGTCAGGCAGGGGTCGAGAGAGTCCTTATTCTTCTGAACTGTTTGAAAAAAAAAAACAGACTTGTTCATGAATTTCTTTTCAGGTTTAAATATGTGGGAACAAAATTATTTTTAACAATTTGAATTAACAAACTACTGAGTTACTCTTTCAGCAGAAAGCTCTTTTTCTTTTGCATAGCAAAGTTATTTCACAAAGTTTAGTCTAAGGACCATCCATATTAGGATCCTGGGCCCCCCTCCGCCACCTCCTGCTCCAATGAATTAGACTTTCTGGGGCAGCAGAAGACGGGGGAGCCTGCTTAGCCTCACTTTAATTAGCTCCCCAGGTAATTCTTAAGGACATCAGAGTTTAAGAACACTACTTTATGAATCCATTGGCATATCAAGCGCTCAGAAATGCTACCTTCCCTGCAGTCTAAGAGATTATATCACAGTTCAGTAAATCAAGTGACTCCACCTGTGACTTTGCCATTATTTACTGTGCAAACTAAAATTATTCACCCCTGTAATCTCATAGTCCTACTAATACCACTGGTCAAATGCTGCCTCAACTGGTTAAGAAATTATAATGCAATACTGTGTAAATATAGAACAAGAATGAGGAGGCTTTTTCCATTGTACTGTGCACTAAGCTCTGAGCTATGTAAAGTGGAAAAAAAAAAATCAGCTTTCAACAATGTGTTTGGTCTGCAAGCACTTGTGTGAAAAGAACGCCCCTCCCCACGCACATATAAGATATACACATATATATTTGTATATGCAAATCTTTGTATATGCAAATATCTGGAAGGCTATTTAAGGAACTGGGGGTGGGGAGGAGTTGTGGTTACCTCTGAGGACAAGGGGTGGCTGAGGACATGAGAAAAGATTTTTCACAGTACTGTACACCCACCCTTGCTTTTGAATTTTGAACCATCTGAATGCATTCCTTTTTCAAAAATAAATTAAACTCAATGTAAAAATATGCTGCCTGGGTGTGCTATCTTTGAGCTGTTCTGAATGCATGGGCCTCCTTCTTAGCTCATCCCTGTGGCTCTCTGATCCTCAGACCGTCTTTTCACCTAAGGCTCCCCTCCTACGAGTCAATCACTGACCTTGTCCATCCACAGACATACTTCGATTGGACTGTTAAGCCAGACAACTCCTCTTGCACTTAACATTCCAGTCCAGAGGCAGCGAGAGCACACTCGCAAAAGATTCCATGATTTTAGACTTTGGCAAGAAGCAAGAGGTCAGCGCGCTTATGTAAGTCAACATTGCTTCTCAGAGGCGACGTGCTCAGGAAGGTAACGTGCATTCTCAGCCTAGCTCAGTCCGCAGCAGCAACAGCAAGCCTTGCCCAGGACGAGAGGCAGCTTGGAGGGAGTCAAGGGGGAGAGAGCTGAGTCCTCGTCCTGCTGAGGGACCTGGGCCAATCCCAAACTGATTGACTTAAGAAAAAAAGATAAATCTGTGATTAAGAATAACGTAAGGGTAGCATGTGGTCCAAACATTCCACTCCTAGATTTTCACCCAAGAGAAAAGGAAATAAATACGTCCATACAAAGACTTGCACACAAGTGTTCGTAACAGCTTCATTTGTAAAAACTCCAACCTGGGAACAACCCAAATGCCCATCAACAGATAAGTGGATAAACAAATTGTAACATCCCGTACAATGGAGGAAGCCTCAACAATAAAAACCAACAAACGATTGTTACATGTAACCACATGGATGATTCTCAAAATAATGATGCTGAGTGAAAAAAGCCAGACAAAGAAGAGTGCCTACTGCATGAGTCCTTTATAGAAAACCCTAGAAAATGTAAACCAATCTATAGTAACAGAAAATAGATTAGCAGGTGCTCAAGATGGGGGTGCAAATAGGGCCGGGAGGGAAAGATTACCAAGGGGCAGGAGGGAACTCTTGGAAATGATGGATATGTTTATAATCTTGATTGTGGTGGTGGTTTCACGCTGTGTGCACATGCCAAAACTCATCAAATTACACACTTGGAATATGTGCGGTTTGTTGCATATCAATTATACTACAATAAAGCTGTTTGTTTGGTTTTTTTAAATCTTGGGTTATCACACAGAACTCAAGAAGTAGGTTATGCTTTCTGGATTGAAGGAAATATTCTATATCTTGATTGTGGTGGTAGTTATACAACTACGCATTTGTTAAAGCTCTTCCAACTGTGTGCTTATGATCAGTGTTTTGGGGTTTTGTTTTGTTTTTTGTTTTTTTGAGACAGGGTCTTCCTCTGTTGCCCATTCTGGAGTGCAAGTGGTGCAATCATGGCTCATTGCAGCCTCAACCTCTCGGGCTCAAGTGATCCTCCCACCTCAGCCTCCCCAGTAGCTGGGACTACAGGCACACGCCACTAGGCGGCCCAGCTAATGTTTGTATTTTTTGTAGAGATGGGATCTCTCATGTTGCCCAGGCTGGTCTCAAACTCCTAGGCTCAAGTGATCCTCCCACCTCAGCCTCCCAAAGTGCTGAGATTACAGGCCTGATCCACCACAGCCAGCCCATGGGGAAGGATTCTGATTGGCCCATTTGGGGTTATGTGTTAGGAGTTCATTCATGTATTTCAAAGATACTGAGCAGCACTGGCCAGCATCCTGTTAGGCTCTGGGAAGCTGTGGAGAGTGAGACAAATGAAGTCTCTGTCCCAGCATGGCTTAGTCTGCTCCCACTTCCAACAACAAAAAAACAGAGTAAGGGGATAGAAAGTGACTTTGGGAAGGGAGTAATCCAGATGAGGTGGTCAGGGATGGTCGCTTAGGTGACCTGGAACAGACATGAGGGGCCTGCTGTCTGAAGCTCAGGCTGCAGGAAAGTGGGCTCCAGGCAGAAGGAGGAACAGGTGTAAAGACCCTGAGGCAGGAACGGTGGTGTGTGAGGCCAGGGTTGCTGGAGCCCAGCGGGAAGGAGACTGGGAGGAGATGGGGTCAGATGCCTCAGGGCCTTGCAGGGCAGGGAGAGGAATTTCCACTTTATTCACAGTGTCTTGGAAAAACTCTGGAGCAGCTGAGGCAGAAGAACACCTTGATGTAATTTTTTTTTTTTTTTTTTTGAGACAGAATCTCACTCTGTCGCCCAGGCTGGAGAGCAATGGTGCGATCTGGGCTCACTGCAACCTCTGCCTCCCAGGTTCAAGTAATTCTCCTGCCTCAGTCTCCTGAGTAGCTGGGACTACAGGCACATGCCACCACGCCCGGCTAATTTTTTGTATTTTTAGTAAAGACGGGGTTTCATTGTGTTAGCTAGGATGGTCTTGATCTCCTGACCTCATGATCCACCCACCTCGGCCTCCCAAAGTGCTGGGATTACAGGAGTGAGCCACCGCGCCTGTAAATTTTTTTTAAAGCTCCTCTGGCTGCCATGAGAATAGACTGTAGTGGGACAAGAGTGAATCAGAGAACCAGGAGAAGGCTACTGTGGTCGGTCACATATTTGGAGGGACAGCCAATAGGACTTGCTAATGAATGAGGTGTTGTGGGGGAAGGAGGTGAGAGAGAGGGAAGAAGAAGGCCCCCAAAAGAAAAATAAATTGGATAAATACAACAGGACAGGCAGAGTCTGAGTTACTAACAAGGCATCTTCCAGCTGATCACGAGGCCGAAGGTGAGCCTGGGGTGAACAAGCAGTCACTGTCATAGCGGCCGATTTTAAATTTCCTCTCTATGTCAGCCCTGGTGGCTCAGCCCTGTAATTCCAGAGCTTTGGGAGGCTGAGACAGGAAAATAGCTTGAGGTCAGGAGTTCAAGACCATTCTGGGCCACAGAATAAGATCTCCCCCACAACCAGGCTCTACAAAAAATGTTTGAAATTAGCCGGTCACAGTGGCACACGTCGGTAGTCCCAGCTGCTCCAGAGGTTGTGCCAGGAGAATTACTTAAGCCCAGGAGTTCAGGATTGCAGAGAGCTCTGGTCACGCCATTGCATTCCAGCCTCGGCGACAGAGTGAGCAGAGGTGGAGAGAGTACATATTCTCCAGAACCTATTTCTAAAAAAAAAAAAAAATCCTCTCCGAATTTCTCAGGAGCCTGGTCTGGAAAAGAAGAGGGCTGCAGTGTCTCAGTGGTTCTCACTGGGGGCGGAGCCACTCACTACAGCATCCTGACACTTAGAGGAGGGGCCGAGGATGCTGGCTGTCTGGAAATACGTGGGACATCTCACCCAATAAAGAATGGCCTCATGTCCCACTTCCAGATATCATTTTTTTTTAAGAGACGGGGTCTCAATATGTTGCTGGAGTGCAGTGGCTATTCACAGGCGTGATCCCACTACTGACAAGCATGGGAGTTTTGATCTGCTCCGTTTCCAACCTGGGCCGGTTCACCCCTCCTTTAAACATTTATAAAGATGAAAAACCTGTATATACAAGAATGATTGTTTAAAAATACGTCCCACGGCTGGGCACAGTGGCTCACACCTGTAATCCCAGTACTTTGGGAAATCAAGGCAGGCAGATCACTTGAGGTCTGGAGTTCAAGACCAGCCTGCCAACATGGTGAAACCCTGTCTCTACTAAAACTACCCAGGTTCAAGCAATTCTCCTGCCTCAGCCTCCCAAGTAGCTGGGAGCCAGAAACTCTTTCTTAAGGAAATAATTTTTCTTGTGGTAGAATATACATAACATAAAATTTACCATTTTAACCATTTTAAAATCTGTGATTTGGTAGCATTTAGTAAATTCACAATGTTGTACAACCATTACCACTAATTCCAAAACACTTCATCACTGGAAAAGGAAACCCGTGACTCTGGCAACCACTCATCTGCTTTCTGTCTCTCTCTCTTTTTTTGGAGACAGAGTTTTGTTCTTATTGCCCAAGCTGGAGTACAATGGCATTATCTCGGCTCACTGCAACCTCTGCCTCCTGGGTTCCAGTGTCTCAGCCTCCGAGTAGCTAAGATTACGGGCGCCCACCACCATGCCCAGCTAATTTTTTGTATTTTAATAGAGACGGGGTTTCATCATGTTAGCCAGGCTGGTCTCGAACTCCTGACCTCAGGTGATCTACTCGCCTTGACCTCCCAAAGTGCTGGGATTACAGGCGTGAGCCGTTGCACCCGGCTCTGCTTTCTGTCTCTCTGAATTTGCCTATTCTAAATATTTCATATAAATGGAATCGCACAATATATGACCTTCTCTGCTTCTTTCACCTGAGCAAAGTGTTCTCAAGGTTCACCCATATGGTATCATGCATCAGTACTTCATTCTTTTTTTGTTTTAATTTTTTTAATTGACATAAAATTCACATAACATAAAATTAAATATTTTAAAGTACACAATTCCGTGACATTTAGTACATTCACAGTGCCCTGCAACTACCACCCTACTTCCAAAACATTTTCATCAGTCCAAAATAAAACCCCATATCCATTAAGCAACTAATTCCCATTTTCCCCTCCCCTCAACCCCTAGCAATCCCCAATCTGCTTTCATTCCTCCATAAAGTTAACTATTCTGGATATTACCCATAGAAACAGAATCACTCATTCTGTGACACTTTCTGCCTGGCTTCTTTCATTTAACATTAGGTTTTTGAGGCTCATCCGCATTCTAGCATGTATCAGGACTTCAGGACTGCATATCATTTTATGGCTGAGAAATATTTTTTCTTTCTTTCTTTCTTTCTTTCTCTTTTTTTTGTAGACAAAGCCTTGCTCTGTCACCCAGGTTGGAGTGCAGTGGCATGATCTTGGCTCACTGCAACCTCTGCCTCCCAGGTTCAAATGATTCTCCTGCCTCAGCCTCCCAAGTAGTTGGGATTACAGGCACCTGCCACCAACCTTGGCTAATTTTTGTATTTTTAGTAGAGATGGGGTTTCACCATGTTGGCCAGGCTGGTTTCAAACTCCTGACCTCAAGTGATCTGCCCCTGCTTGGCTTCCAAGTGTTCAGATTATAGGCGTGAGCCTCCTTGCCCGGTCTGGCTGGGTAATATTTCATTGTATAGAGATATCACATTTTCTTTGCCCATGATGGGTGATCATTTCCATCTTTGGATTATTGTGAATAATGCTGTTATGAACATTTCTGTACAATTTTTGTTTGAACACTTGTTTTTAATTCTTTTGCTTATTTTCAATTCTTTTGAGTATATACCTAGACGTGGAATTGCTGGGTCAGACAGTATTCTATGAATTCTATGTTTAACTTGTTGAGGTCCTGCCAAATTGTTTTCCACGGCAGCTGCACCATTTTACATTCCCACCAACAATGTTCCAGTTTCTCCATCTCCACATCCTCGCCAGCACTTGTTACTTTTCTTATTATAACCATCCTAGTGGGTATGAGGTGGTATCTCATTGTGGTTTTATTTGCATTAATCTAATGACTAATGACACTGAGCATCTTTTCCTCTGCTCCCGGCCATTTATATATATCACTTGGAGAAATGTCTGTTCAAGTCTTGGCCCATTTTTAAATTGGGTTGTTTGTCTTTTTGTTGTTGTGACTAAGGAAATAATTTTAAATTTGAAAGAATTTTGAACATAAATGTATTTATCACAGTATCATTTACAATAGTGAGAAGACTGGAAATCACTCTAATGTCTAACAATAGGGCATACAGTGACAGTTCCAACTCTTAAGGGGCACTCTGTCTTGTTGGAAAGGCACCAAAAAAAAAACACCAAAATTCAGTCAGTTCCAAATTCTGTGTATGCAGAGAATGCCAAAGCAGTTTAGAAGATGGGTGGGGAGAGTGTCAGGGGAGACATCTCCAGACAGGTGAAGAAATGTGAGGGTAAAGGCATGTGAGGCAGAAAGAACGGCATTCATCAAGAGTTGTGAAAAAGAATAATATGGCCAGACGAGGTGGCTCATGCCTGGATTCCTAGCATTTTGGGAGGCCGAGGCGGGTAGATTACATGAGGTCAGGAGTTCAAGACCAGCCTGGCCAACATGGTGAAACCCTGTCTCTACTAAAAATACAAAATTTTGCCAGGTATGGTGGCGGGGACCTGTAATCCCAGCTACTTGGGAGACTGAGGCAAGAGAATCACTGGAACCTGGGAGGCAGAGGTTGCAGTGAGCCGAGATCACGCCATCATATTCCAGCCTGGGCAACACAGCAAAACTCCATCTCAAAAAAAAAAAAAAGAATAATATGATCGGGGAATTACAGTTTTCTAGGCTATGGCATAAGTTTCAGAGCAGAGAAGCAGGAAGGAGCCGGAACTAGAAGCACTTTTTATGCTAAACCTTTACCTAAAAGCCCAGGGAGCTTCAGAAGGAGGGGATATGATCAACCTTATGTGTTGGAAAGAGCACTCTGACAGCCCATGGAGGATGGGCTATGGTGGGGTCAGACTAGGGTCTACTCAGGAGGCTGTTGTGAGACAAAAGGAACTAAGACAGTCGCCATGGGGTAACAGGAAGTAAGACATTAAGAACTGCAGCAGCATTAGCTGTAAGCCACACAGCTCAGAGATCAGATATGGGTTCCTGTAGCAGAGGTCCTGCCTGTTATGGGTTGAACTCTGTCTTAGTCCATTTGGGCTGCTGTAACAGGATGGCTTATAAAGAACGGAATTTGTTGCTCGTAGTTCTGGAGGCTGGGACGTCCAAGATCAAGGCCCTGATAGCCTTGGAGTCTGGTGACGGCCCACTTCCTGGTTCATAGACAGTGCTTTCTTACTGACATCTCTGTCCCTTTCTCACCTGTAATACATACATTACAGGTGAGACACAGTGTCCTCACATAGTAGAGAGAGAGAGAAAGAAAAAGAAAAAAAGAAAGAGAAAAAGAAAGAAAAGAAAGAAGAAAGAAAGGAAAGAAAGAAAGAAAGGATGGAGGGAGGGAGGAAGGAAGGAAGGAAGGAACTGAAACACAGAGTGGGCAAGCAAATTTCCCAGGGTTACAGAGCTAGTTAAATGGCTGACTTCAGGCTCCAGTACTCTTACCCAGTATACTATGCAGCTGTTCTAATAAACATTTGCTGGAAAGTTCAACAAATAGATAAATGAATCAATCAATCAATCTGAATTTGGTACCAGAATAAAAAGTGAAGATGGGCCAGGCGTGGTGACTCATGCCTGCAATCCCAGCATTTTGGGAGGCTAAGGTGGGAGGATTGCTTGAGGCCAGTAGTTCAAGACCAGCCTGGGCAACATGGTAAGGCCCCATCTCTATAAAAAATAAAGCAATTAGCTGGTCATGATGCCCTGCACCGGTAGTCCCAGCTACTCAGGAGACTGAGGCAGGAGAATTGCTTGAACCCAGGAGGCGGAGGTTGCAGTGAGCAGAGATCGTGCCACTGCACTCCAGCCTGGCACCTGGCGACAGAACAAGACTCTGTCTCAAAAAAAAAAAAAAAAGTGAGGATGACTCCCAGGTGTCTGGCTCAGATGACTTAGCAGGTAAGGTCATTTAGTGAGAGGAAAAAGAGAGGCAACGTCAGATTTGTGAGGTGGAGGTTGGAGTCTGGGGAAACAACAGATATGTTTGTGAAATGCTGACTTTGAATTGCCAAGAAGACAAACAAATGCTGTCCAATAGACTGCTGGACACATGGGTCTGGAACTCCAGAGAGAGGCATGGGTTAGAATTATAGACTTGGGAGCCGTCAGGGTTTGAATGAGATCACCAAAGCACAGTGTGTAGGAAGAGAAAGACCACCCAAGACAGAGCCCTGAGGACACTGGAATTCATGGGGCAAGTGAAAGAAAAGGATCCTTTACTTCCTAGCAGAGGGTCTGTCATGGAAAGGACAAGTCAGGTTGCAGTGGTTTGAGGAATGAATAGCAAATGAATAGCAAATGAATCAGAGGGTAAATGTCCAGGTGAGAAAGTGGCAGAGATGGACTGATGGGCTGTGGCAGAGAATCAATGTGGAGATGACTGACTACACACGGTGGTTTGTTGGCGCCAGCTTGCATCAACTGAGAGCTGATTATTAAGTTTCAGAAGTGTTGCAAGTTGGTTGTTAGATACAGCACTTTTTTTTTTTTTTTTTTTTTTTTTTTTTTTTTTGAGATGGAGTTTTGCTCTTGTTGCCCAGGCTGGAGTGCAATGGCCCGATCTCGGCTCACCACAATCTCTGTCTTCGCGGTTCAAGCGATTCTCCTGCCTCAGCCTCCTGAGAAGCTAGGATTACAGGCATGCGCCACCACACCTAGCTAATTTTGTACTTTTAGTAGAGACAGGGTTTCTCAATGTTGGTCGGGCTGGTCACAAACTCCCGACCTCAGGTGATCCACCCGCCTCGGCCTTCCAAAGTGCTGGGATTACAGACATGAGCCACCGCGCCTGGCCAATACAGCCATTATTAAAAATTAAGTTGAAGAGACTTACAATCAAATATAAATGAAATTAATAACAAAGGTCATAACTTCTTAAAACTCAGCACTTCCTAATTATTTTACTAGGCTTTACTATTACCTGTGTGCTTATACTTGCTCTGTCTGTATGGTGGAAATACTGTAATGATGTGTCACTGCACCTCATTTTCCAACTGTGTTCAGTGACGTCAGTTGGTAGCTTGAAACTAACCATGGAAGTTGCCAAATGCTATTAGTCAGAATTTGATTTATGTATTGTTTTATTGATTGTTTAGATTTAAGAAAGTAAAGGAGAAAATGTTAGTAATGCGGATTGAACTTAAAAGTGATTCAGCCAGGCGCGGTGGCACATGCCTGTAGTCCCAGCTACTCGGGCGGCTGAGGTGGGAGAATCGCTTGAGCACACGAGCTCTGGGCTGTAGTGCGCTATGCCAATCGGGTGTCCGCACTAAGTTCAGCGTCAATATGGTGACCTCCAGGAGCAGGCAACCACCAGGTTGCCTAAGGAGCGGTGAACCAGCCCAGGTCGGAAACAGAGCAGGTCAAAACTCCCGTGCTGATCAGTAGTGGGATCGTGCTTGTGAATAGCCACTGCACTCCAGCCGGGGCAACACAGCAAGACCCCATGTCTTTTTTTTTTCCTTTTTGTTGAAGGACCCCATATCTTAAAAAATAAATAAAATAAAATAAAAATAAATAATTAATTAAATAAATGATTCATGTCTGTAGCCATTACATTGTAAACAGAATTTTTAAAACCCAAAAAAATAGTCTTCCAGTATTCAAAAACAATTATCTGGCCAGGCACTGTGGCTCATTCCTATAATCCCAGCAGTTTGGGGGACCAAAGCTGAAGGGTCATTTGAGACTGGGAGTTCAAGATCAGCTTGGGCAACATAGAGAGGCTCTATCTCTACAAAAAAATTGGCCAGGCATTTGACACGTGACTGTAGTCCTAGCTACTCAGAAGCCTGAGGTGGGAGGATCCCTAAAGCCCAGGAGTTCGAGGCTACATTGAGCTATAAAGTTGCTACTGTACTCCAGCCTATCCAACAGAGCAAGACACTGTCTATAGATGAATGAATGAATGAATGAATGAATGAATGAATAAAATAAAATAAAACTATTACTCACTTCCTTAAAGAAGTCACTAATATCAGTCATGAATAAGTGAAGTTCTGCCATGTGTCTTCATTGCTTAACTTTCAAGTCCTTTACATAAAGGCAAATATCAACCAAGATTTACGTTGGGTTTGTCAATTGCAACCACAGGTTGCCCAGGACATAAAAGTTTGGTAAAAATCAACAAAAGCATTCTGTGAGAATCAATTGGCTATATGGAATTTATAATACAATTTAACCATGTGTTACATATCCATTATGTCAAAAAAATATATAGTAAACCAATGTGTATGTATGTATATATGTACACATATACACATACATCTATGTATATACATATATAGACAGGCACAGAACTGCTTTTCCGCCCAGACATTATTCAACCTCCTGACAACATAAGAGGCAGAGCAGTCCCACTCCCGTGGGAATAGGTCATTGTAGTTTAAGTAGTGAAGGCCTTTGGCACTGAGAGGGCTGGAAGAGGCTCTGATTTCATGTGGAATAAAAGAATGACTAAGGGAGGGTCTGTAAGGCCCAAGAAACTCCGTGCATTGAGTGATGAGAGGACTCCATGCATTAAGAGGACAGCAGCAATGAGAGTGAGTAGTTGTAATGGCCTGACGATAACTATCTCCAGCTAGTACTACCCACGAGCAATGGTCTGACATGGCTGTTGGGGGCTGACCCCTCAGTTCTCACTGGCCTCTAGTACATAAAGAATGAGTAGCCCCCATTTGTTAGGTCACAGAGAAAGAAGTGTCCTCGGGGGAAAATCTGGTTTCAGTTCATAATAATAGCTTCAATATATTGAATGCAAGGAGAGTGTGGTGCAGTGGGTGTGATCAGCGCTTCCAAGTTAAACATTTCAGGCTCGGCCACTTACTACACATGTGAGACTGGGCAGGCTGCTTACTCTCTCTGAGCTTTCATGTCTTAATGTGTAAAATGGAGAAAACATCATTTACCGTGCAAAAGATAATATGCTTAAAAAGTAAGCATAAAAGACAAAATAAAAGGTATCCAAATAGGAAAATTTCTAATTCCAAATAGGAAATTTCCTCTCTTCACTAACAATATGATTCTATTCCTGGAAAACCCTAAAGCCTCCACCAAAGAGTTCCTGGAACTGATAACTTTAGTAAAGTTTCAGGATATAAAATCAATGTACAAAAATCAGTAGCATTTCTATACGCTATTAATGTTCAAGCTGAGAGTCAAATCAAGAACCCAATCCCATTTACAATAGCTACAAAAAAAATTGAAATGCCTAGGAAAACAGCTAACCAAAAAGGTGAAAGATCTCTACAAAGAGAGCTACAAAACATTGCTGAAAGAACTCAGGGACGACACAAATAAATGGAAAAATATTCTATGCTTATGGATTGAAAGAATCCGTATCTTTAAAATGGCCATACTGCCCAAAGCAATTTACAGATTTAACACGATTCCTATCAAACTACAGTCATTTTTCACAGAATTAGAAAAAATTACTCTAGACCAGGAGCAGTGGCTCATGCCTGTAATCCCAGCACTTTAAGAGGCTGAGGCCAGTGGATCATGAGGTCAGGAGTTTGGCACCAGCCTGATCAACATGGTGAAACCTACTGAAAATATAAAAATTAGCCAGGCATGGTGGTCCATGCCTGTAATCCCAGCTACTTGGGAGGCTGAAGCAGGAGAATTGCTTGAACCCAGGAGGCAGAGGTTGTGGTGAGCAGAGATGGCACCATTGCACTCCAGCCTGGGTGACAGAGCAAGACTCCATATTAAAAAAAAAAAGAAAAAAAAACTATTCTTCTTTGGCTAGAGTCACAGAGGGAGAAAAAATATATATATATTCTAAAATTCACATAGAACCAAAAAAGAGCCCAAATACCAAAGCAATCCCAAGCAAAAAAAAAAAAACAAAAACCAGAGACATCACACTATCTGACTTTAAACTATACTATAAGGCTACAGTAACTAAAACAGAATGGTACTGGTACAAAAACAGATGCATAGACCAATGGAATGGAATAGAGAACCCAGAAATAAAGCCACACTCATACAACCATCTGATCTTCCACAGAGTGGACAAAAACAAGTAATGGAGAATGGGCCCCCTATTCAATAAATGGTGCTGGGATAACTGGCTAGCCATATACAGAGGAATGAAACTGGAATCTCAATCTTTCACCATATACAAAAATCAACTCAAGATGGATTAGAGATTTAAATGTAAGACCTCAAACTATAAAATCCTGGAAGAAAACCCAGGAAATATCCTTCTCAACATTAGCCTTGGCAAAGAATTTTTGGCTAAGTCCTCACAAGAAATTGCAACAGAAACAAAAATTGACAAGTGGGACCTAATTAAACTAAAGAGCTTCTGCACTGCAAAAGAAACTATCAACAGAGTAAACAGGCAACCTACAGAACGGGAGAAAATATTCACAAACTATGTATCCACCAAAGGTCTAATATCCAGTATCTATAAGGAACTTAACAAGCAAAAAACAAATAACCCCACTAAAAGATGGGCAAAGGGGTCGGGCACAATGACTCACACCTGTAATTTCATTACTTTGGGAGGCTAAGGTGGGAGGATTGCTTGAGACTAGGAGTTCAAGACTAGCCCGGGAAACAGGGTAAGACTCTGTCTCTACAAAAAATTTAAAAATTAGCCACGCATGGTGGTGTGCACCTGTGGTTCCAACTACTTGAGAGGCTGAGGCAGGAGATCACTTGAGCCCAGGGAGTCGAGGCTACAAAATAAGCCATGTTCATGCTACTGCACTCAAGCCTGGGTGAAAGAGAGAGACCCTAAGAAAAAAAAAAGAAAAGAAAAGAAAAAAGAGGGGCGCAAAGGACATGAATAGGCACTTCTCAAAGGAAGACATACAAATGGCCAAAAAACATGAAAAATTGTTCATCACCACTAATCATCAGAAAAATGCAAATCAAAACCACGGTGAGATACCACCTCACCCCAGTCAGAATGGCTACTATTAAAAAGTCAGATAATAACAGATGCTGATGAGGCTGCAGAGAAAAAGAAACACTTATACGCTATTGGTGAGAATGTCAAGTCAGCCATTGTGAAAAGCAGTTTGGAGATTTCTCAAATAACTTTAAACAGAGCTATCATTCAACCCAGCAATCCCATTTCTGGGTATATATCCAAAAGAAAATAAACTATTCTACAAAAAAGACAAATGCACTCATATGTTCATAACAGCACTGTTCACAACAGTAAAGACATGGAATCAACCTAGGTGCCCATCAACAGTGAATTGGATAAAGAAAAGGTAGTACATATACACCATGGAATACTATGCAGCCATTAAAAAAGAACAAAATCATGTCCTTTGCAGCAACTTAGATACAAAGATACAGCTGGAGGCCAATATCCTAAGCAAATGAATGCAAGAAAAGAAAACCAAATACCACGTGTCCTCGCTTATCAATGGGAGCTAAACATTGAGTACTCCTGAACATAAATATGAGAACAATAGGCCCGGTGCAGTGGCTGACACCTGTAATCCCAGCACTTTGGGAGGCTGAGGCGGGTGGATCACGAGGTCAGGAGTTCAAGACCAGGCTGGACAACATGGGAAACCCTGTCTCTACTAAAAATACAAAAATTAGCCAGGCGTGGTGGTGGGCGCCTGTAATCCCAGCTACTTAGGAGGCTGAGGCATGAGAATCACTTGAACCTGGGAGACGGAGGTTGCAGTGAGCCAAGATCTTGCCACTGCACTCCAGCCTGGGCAACAGAGTGAGACTCTGTCTCAAAAAAAAAAAAAAAAGTGCTGTCTCAGAACATGAAATAATTAAAAAGTCTTCTGTAGTACAAACACACATAACACCTGGGCAAATTATTTATTTCAAAATGTAGAAAAAATACAAGTTTAGCTCATCCTTTATCACCAATAAAAAAATTGGTAAGTTCAAAGGCCATCTCCTCTTCTCTATTTTCTGTCTCATCCCATGATTTTTAGATTTCTAGAGGACTTGTAGTAATGAATATAGGTGCTAATAAATTAATCTAAACATGACTCAAATCCTTAATTTATTCATTCATGAAAATTTTACCTGTTATCAGTCTTAGGGTTCCAGGTGTTAATGGCAATTCTAAACAAAAGTCAAATATAATCATTTGCATAAAAACATTAAAGATGATTAATTAGTATTTTCATGCAGTTGTGATCTATTCTGTGCTTTTAGAGCTGAAAATTTTTAACTGAAAACATTTACCTATGCTAATCTACAGGAAATTGCAGAACATTCTCTAATAGAACATTCTCTAGTTTGCTGTGTACTCAGCCACATTTATGGCATTTTCATAACTGGGGTCATACTTCATATTTCCTGACTTTAAAAGGCATCACAATTCTACACCCTTGAAAATTAGGTTGATTTCCACACCACTCCTTGAATATTTATGTGTTCAGTTCCAAAAGGACGATAGTGATTAAATGTACTCGTCTTAACAAACTCCCATTTTTGTGCTTTGCATAAGTTGGAGAATATGTATATTCCAGTTTCAAGGGGTCTAAACTTGAGCTGCCCTTAAAAATCAGTCACAAGGCTTAGGTAGAAAAGTGTTTTCGGAGAAATGATTTGTCTGTGCTGAATAAAAGCTGAGGCTCTGGCAGCTCAGATCCAGTTGCAATCGCTAAAGCATGTCCAGGCTGGTTATCTAATGCCTCTGCAGGAATTTAGGCCACACATTAATGCACTGAAGATAAAATCAATTTGAAAATTTCTTAAATCAAATGCCAATCCTGGCATAATACCCCATGTGCAAGGGAACCAGCCAACAGTAATAGGAAGCCAATTATAGACTATAAACCACCCTGCTCAAATGTCCTGGTTTGTTACTGTCAGGGCCCATTACACACAGTTTGCGTAAGTTAAATCCACTGATGAGATAGAACTGCTACACACACACACGCATGCGTGCGTCCCCTGCTGCACCTAACATAAAGATGCAACTCAATTAACAGGAAATCTTATCGAGTGCAAAAACCCACAGCAACATCCTGACATGAGATCCCCAACAGACATCTTCCCATTCTTCTATAGCAATACAGCTGAGCAGTGAAGCCCAGGTTTCACAATCAGGCCCAGATTCTTGTTTCTTTTCTTTTTTTTTTTTTCTTGAGACAAGTCTTGCTCTGTCACCCAGGCCGGAATGCAGTGGTGCAATCTCGGCTTATTGTAACTTCCGCCTTCCAGGTTCAAACAATTCTCCTACCTCAGCCTCCAGAGTAGCTGGGATTACAGGCGCCTGCCACCACAACCCAGCTAATTTTTTTTTGTATTTTTAGTACAGACAAGGTTTCATCATTTTGGCCAGGCTGGTCTCGAACTCCTGACCTCAGTTGATCCGCCCGTTTCGGCCTCCCAAAGTGTTGGGATTATAGGCATGAGCCACCGCGCCTGACCCAGGCTCAGATTCTAATACTGGTCCTGCCACCCACTTGGTATTACTTCACCCCCTGATTTCCTCATTTATAAAATGGGATTAGCAATAAGACTTATGTGGTAGCCTATGAAGATTAAGTTAGATCGTGCACATGAAATTCTGAGCACAGTACTACTCAACAGATGTCGGTCAGTATTACCATTTTGTTTCTCTATCTTCCTGACTGCCAGACCCCAAAACAGCAAAGGAAACAGAAGTAACATGGCTAATATCACACTTGCCAGTTAACCTGTTCAGGGTGATTAGCAGTGTTGCAAGCAGTGAAGAGGATTCTAATTACTTTCTTTTTCTTTTTTTTGAGATGGATTTTGCTCTTGTTGCCCAGGCTAGAGTGCAATGGTGTGATCTTGGCTCACTGTAACCTCAGCCTCCCCCGTTCAAGCGATTCTCCTGCCTCAGCCTGCTGTGTAGCTGGGATTACAGGTGTCCACCACCATACCCGGCTAATTTTTTTGTATTTTTAGTAGAGATGGGGTTTCACCATGTTGGGCAGGCTGGCCTCAAACTCCTGATCTCGTGATCCACCCGCCTTGTCCTCCCAGAAGTGCTGGGATTACAGGCATGAGCCACCGTGCCCAGCCTCAAATTTCTTTCTTTCTGCAACCTCTGCCTCCCAGGCTCAAGCAATCCTCCGACCTCAGCCTCTCCAGTAGCTGAGACTACAGGTATGTACCACCATGCCTGGCTAATTTTTGTATTTTCTGTAGAGATGGGTTTTCACCATGTTGACCAGGCTGGTCTCAAACTCCTGAGCTCAAGCAATCCACTCGCCTCCGCCTCCCAAAGTGCTGGGATTACAGGCATGAGCCACCGCACCTGGCCTCAAATTTCTTTTTTTTTTTTTTTGAGATGGAGTTTCGCTCTTGTTACCCAGGCTGGAGTGCAATGGCACAATCTCGGCTCACCGCAACCTCTGCCTCCTGGGCTCAGGCAATTCTCCTGCCTCAGCCTCCTGAGTAGCTGGGATTACAGGCACGCACCACCATGCCCAGCTAATTTTTTGTATTAGTAGAGACGGGGTTTCACCATGTTGACCAGGATGGTCTCGATCTCTTGACCTCGTGATCCACCCGCCTCGGCCTCCCAAAGTGCTGTGATTACAGGCTTGAGCCACCGTGCCCGGCCGTAATTTCTTAATATGATACATAACTCTGCAATATGACCCCAACAACCTTCCCAGCCTCATCAAATCAACACAAATTGGCCTCTGTCTAAATTTCTTCTTCACTCCTTGCTATGCTTCAACCATAATATCCACACTGATGTTTCTTGAACTCACTGAGCTTATTCTTTCAACTTTGCACATACTGCTATACACACTGCGTGGGAAGTGCTTCCAGCATCTTCACAGAGCATTTGCACACAGCAGGCTCCTTTAGCTTCCTCAGAGACTTTCCCCAACTGCTCCTGTCACATATAACCCCAGTCGCTATCACTTTACCTGCTTTATTTTCTTCCTATCACTGCTCACTATCTGAAAATAATTACTAATTGGTGTACCCGTTTATTCTCTATCTTCTCCAGTAGAATTTAAGCCCTACCAGGGCAGAGAGCTTTTCCTGTTTCCCACCATATCATCAATCATCAGTGCCTAGAATAGTCTATAGGATATAGCATAAATCACCACTCTACCTACAGGAGCTTCAGACACAGCATTTTTTTTTTTTTTTTTTTTTTGTCTTTTTGTTTTATTCCTTTTTGTGGAGAACAGGGTCTCGCTATATTGCCCAGGCAGGTCTCAAACTCCTGGGCTCAAGCCATCCTCCCACCTCTGCCTCCCTAAGAGCTAGGATTATAGGCGTGAGCCACAGCGCCCAGCTGGACACAGCATTTAACATGCTATTTGTATAATCCCTTCTAGTCAAGGCTTTCTTGGTTATTAAGAAACTGACTCAGGCTGGGCACGGTGGCTCATGCTTGTTATCCCAGCACTTTTGGAGGCTGAGGCAGGCGGATCACCTGAGGTCAGGAGTTCAAGACTAGCCTGGCCAACGTGGTAAAATCCCATCTCTACTAAAAATACAAATATTAGTTGGGTATGGTGGCACGTGCCTGTAATCCCAGCTACTTGGGAGGCTGAGGCAGGAGAATCGCTTGAACCCGGGAGGCAGAGGTCGTAGTGAGCCGAGATCATACCATTGCATTCCAGCCTGGGCAACAAGAGCAAAATCCATCTCAAAAAAAAAAGAAAGAAAGAAACTGACTGAAGCTACTTTAAACAAGGGGTGAGGGAAGGGACAGCAACCATTGAAAGGACGTCAGGGGAGGACATAGAGCTGGACTTTATGAAAAATAACTGAATTCAGGGGCATTGCTCTCCTCATCCCAGGCCACAGTTGCTTCTCTCTGCTCCCTGGGCTGCTTCTCCATCTTCCTTCCTCTGTCCTTTGTCTACTCATCCCACACATGACCCAATATACACATGGCCCTTCTGCCCTCTCACATCCAAGAGTCTACCTCAGTTGAAGTTGAGAATCTGGGCTGGGCGCAGTGGCTTATGCCTATAATTCCAGCACTCTGGGAGGCCAAGGCAGGTGGATCACTTGAGGTCAGAAGTTCAAGATCAGCCTGGCCAACATGGTGAAACCCCATCTCTACTAAAAATACAAAAATTAGCTGAGCGTGGTGGCATACGCCTGTAGTCCCAGCTACTTGGGAGGCTGAGGCAGGAGAATCACTTGAACCCAGGAAGCAGAGGTTTCAGTGAGCCAAGATCGTACCATTGCACTCCAGCCTGGGCAACAGAGTAAAACTCCATCTCAAAAAAAAAAAAGAAATTGAGAATCTGCTGGCCAATGTCAGCAATTGGGTCAACTGTCTATCCCTGATTCAATCAGCTATGAACTTGGGGGTAGACGAGGAGGCACAAGGAAGGGGCGTCTAGCACCTCTTCTAGTCGGATGAGAACCAAACCTGCCTAGCACAAATCCATACCCTCCAGAGAGACCAAATCATGCCCTTTCTCCCTAACACACCATGCTCTTTCATACTTCCACTGCCTTGTATTATTTCCTCGACCTGAAATATACTGTCCTCAAATCAACCTTTTTTTCTAAGTGTACAACTTAGCAGCATTTAATACAGTCACACTGTTATGCAACTATCACCACTGTCTAATCCCAGAACACTTAACACCACAGAAAGATACCCTGTCCCCACCCCAGCTCATGCAACCGTTAATGTCTTCATTTTCCTTGTATATACCTAGAATTGAATATTGGACATATTGGAATTTCTGGGTCATATGGAAACTGTTTAACTTTTTGAGAAACTGCTAAACTGTTTTTGAAAAGTGACTGCACCATCGCTTTATATTATTACCAGCAATCTATGAAGGTTTCAATTTCTTCATACCCTTCCCAAGACTTGTTATTGTCCATCTTTTTTTATGATAGCCATTCTGATGGATGGGAAGTGCTATCTCATTGTGTATCAACCTTTTATATGTCATCCTTCAAAATCCAGCTCAAGCATGCCCACTCCAGCATCTCCTAATGTGCTCCAGGGCAGTTTTAGTTACCCCTTAGTATCCTGGTACCATCATTTATCTATATCTCTATCAGTGCCCATTCATTCAACATCTACTGAGCACCTGCTGCACACCAAGCACTATTTGAGGTGCTGAAGATACAGTGAATGAAACACAAAACAGAAAACACGCATGTCTTTGTTGAGCTTATATTTTGGTGGGGGAAACAAATAATTAAAAGGTTGTGCAACGGTGGTATTATAGCGAACACTAAAGCATAGCAGGGCAAATAGGGTAGCCACATAAAACTTCACTCAAGATAACATTTGAGCAGGAATTGAAGTTTCAACTATGACACATCAGTGAGAGATAACAAGGAGGTATTCAATATGGGTCTAGAGTCCAGAGAATAGAGTCCAGGAAGATAGAATGGAAGTGGAGAAGCTAATGAGGAACCAGAAACCCAAACTGAGGTGTGGCCACTAAACTAGGTGAAAAGTCACAAGTGTGGAGTTCTAGAGGCAAAAACCTGCATTCGTTTTCCATTGGTGATATAATAAATTACCACAAACTTCGCGGCTTAAAACAACACAGATTTATCCTACAGTTCTGTAGAAATCCTATATGGAACCACAATCAAGGTGTTAACAGGCTAAGTTCCTTCTTGGAGGCTGTAGGCAGAACCTGTTTCCTTGCCTTTTCCAGGTTCAAGGCTGCTGTCACTCCTTGGCTCCTGGCCCCTTCCCTCCACCTTCAAATCATCTCTGATCCTTCTTTCCTAGATACATCTCCCTCTGACCACAGCTAGAAAAGTTTCTCTGCTTTTGAGGACCCATGCTATCATTATCAGGCCTATCCAGATTATCCAGGATATTCTTTCCGTCTCAAAATTCTGAATTTAATCACACCCACAAAGTCCCTTTTGATACGTAGGGTAATAGTCACAGGTTCCAGGGATTTCAAACCTGGACATTTTGGGGGGTTAGGGGAGAAGGCATTATTTTCCTACATGCAAATGAGGCATTTCAAAGAGGAAGTGATCAACTGTACCATATGCTGACATGTCAAAGAACTTATGAGGCTGGGCACAGTGGCTCATGCTCATAATCTCAGCACTCTGGGAGGCCAAGGCAGGGGGATCATTTGAGGCCAGGAGTTCAAGACCAGCCTGGGCAACGTAAAAAGACTATGCTTCAGCAAGGCACAGTGGCTCACGCCTATAATCCCAGCACTTTTGGAGCCTGAGGCGGAGGGATCACTGAGGTCAGGAGTTTGGGACCAGCCTGGCCAACATGATGAAACCCTACCTCTACTAAAAATACAAAAATTAGCCAGGCATGGTGGCATGCATCTGTAGTCCTAGCTACTCAGGAGGTTGAGGCAGGAGAATCACTTAAACCCTGAATCCGAGAGGCAGAGTTTGCAGTGAGCCGAGATCATGCCACTGCACTCCGGCCTGGGCCACCAAGCAAGACTCTCTGTCTAAAAAAAAAAGACTGAAGACTATGTCTCTTCATAGCAAAACTCCATAGCTCCATAGCAAAACTTCATGGCAAAAAAAAAAAAAAAAAGTCTTCTTTCCTCGTCACCCAGGCTAGAGTGCAATAGCATGATTCTCCTGCCTCAGCCTCCCAAGTAACTGGGATTACAGGCATGCACCACCATGCCCAGCTAATTTTGCATTTTTAGAAAAGACAGGGTTTCGCTATATTGGCCAGCCTGGTCTCAAATTCCTTACCTCAGGTGATCCGCCTGTCTTGGCCTCCCAAAGTGCTGGGATTACAGGCATGAGCCACCGTGCCTAGCCAAAAAGTTTTTAATTAGCTGGGCATGGTGACATGCACCTGTAGTCCTAGCTACTCAGAAGGCTGAGGTAGGATTGTTTGAGCCCAAGAGTTCAAGGTTACAGTTAGCTATGATCATGCCACTACAGTCCAGCCTGGGTGACAAAACGAGACCCTCAAAGAAAAAAGAAGTTAGGAGAATTAACTATTGGAATGATCCTCTTTTTTTTTTCTTCGTTTGAGACAGTTTTGCTCTGTCACCCAGGATGGAATGCAGAGGCATGACTTTGGCTCACTGCAACCTCTACCTCCCAGGTTCAAGAGATTCTCCTGCCTCAGCCACTCAGAGTAACTGGGACTACAGGTGTACACCACCACATCTTGCTAATTTTTGTATTTTTAGTAGAGACAGGGTTTCACCATGTTGGGCAGGCTGGTCTTGAACTCAGTCTCACATGATCTGCCTGCCTTGGCCTCCCAAAGTGCAGACATGAGCCAATCCTCATTGGTGCGAGCTCAAAAGAGAAAATTAGAGAGTTATAGGTAGATAACGCTTTGAGTTGTACTAGAGAAGAGCAAAGAAAGGGATGGTAGCTGAAGGGGTAGATGTGGGGTCAAACAAGGATTTTTTTTTTTAATATAGAAATACTAGCATGTTTGTAGGCTCATGGGAATGATCTACTGGGGGAAAGTTAATGAGCAGGACAGAGAAGGAAAATGACTACACCTCTGGGCCCATTGAACAGGTAAGGGATGGAATCTAGTACACAAGTGGAAGAGCTTGCCTTAAATAAGGCAAGGACAGTCTGTCTATAGCAACTACAAGAGAGACAGTAGCACAGATGCAGGTGGGTGAATAGATGTGATGATGGTAGGAGCCTGTGAAAATTTTATTTCTAAGTTTAAAAAAAGTCATAAGCTGAGAGGATGGCAAAGGTGCTAAAAATTTAAGAGAAAGTGTAAATGGGCTAGAGAAATATACTAGGATTGTGAGGTTTTGAGGCCCATGGGAGGTCATGGCTTTACTTTTCAAGGCAAGGTCTCACTATGGTGCCTAGAATGGAGTGCAGTGGCTATTCACAGGTACAATCATTTCATAATATAGCCTCAAACTCCTGGACTCAAGTGATTCTCCTGCCTCAGCCTCCTGAGTAAGTGGGACTACAGGCATGCACCACCGCGCCCGGGAGGGCCATGACTTTAAATGGACTGAATCAGCATGTCCAGTTGCATTAAGTACTTAAGTGCACAAAAAGTGGAGTACTAAACTTAACCAAAAATGGAGTTTAGCCAGGGAAGTACAATGAAACAAGAGATGGGGCAAGGCTGAAAAGCTGAGTGTCACAATGAATCACAGAATCTAAGCTGGGTAATGAAGTACATGAAGAGGTGAAAAGAGGTAAAGACAAGTGGTAGAATCAATTAATTTGAGACTGGTCTTGCTGTTACCCAGGATGAAGTGCAGTGGCATAGTATTGGGTCACTGCAACCTCAGCCTCCCATGTTCAAGCAATCCTCTCACTTCAGCCTCCTGAGTAGCTGGGAGTGTAGTCCAGATGGTAGTGCACCACCACACCCAGTTAATTTTTGTATTTTTTTGTCGGTGGGGTTTGGCCATGTTGCCCAGGCTGTGGATCAATCAACTATAAATGTCAGTACTACAACCACCCACTGTAACTGTTTTATGTCTACATACCTGACACCCTCTCTAGACTAAGGTTCTCCAAAGAGGAATGAGTCGTATCTTTTCCTAGTATCTGAGCATGCTATCTGGGTGAATGGATACTTACCCATAGTTACAGTGAAATTCCACACTCCCAAAATCCTGATACAATACAGAGTTACTTCTTTATTGTTCTTTAATGCGAATTCAAGTAAAAAGCTGCAATGCTTCACCAAAACCTATGGTATAAATAAGCTGGGTGCAGCAACAGGCTACTCAGAATGGCCGTAGTATGCAATGATTGAGCCTGTGAATTACCACTGCCCTCCAGCCTGGGAAGCACTGCAAGACCCATCTCTAAATCTATGGTATAAACAAAGCCTTTGACAAGATGCTGAATTCCTACAGGGCTATATACAAGAACTGAACCAGAAAATGTACTAGATGTAACCCAACTACGGTTAAGTTGGCTCTTACTGAACACCTCAGTGACATGAAATCTTTGAATTTCCAAGCCTCTATTTCAAATCCTTGCAGCAAACTAGCAGGACCGAAAACATCCTTGAGAATAGCAGGCAGAGGAACAAATATATACATGGTATACATATATATATATAAATAAATATATACATATTTTTTGAGACAGGGTCTCTGTCACAAAGGCTGGAGTACTGTGGCATGATCACAGCTAACTGCAGCCTCAACCTCCTGGGCTCAAGTGATCTTCCTACCTCAGCCTCCCAAGTAGCTGGGGACTACAGGAACACACAACCTTGCCCAGCTAATTATTAGAAATTTGTGGTAGAGATGAACTCTGTTTCCCAGGCTAGTCTTGAACCCCTGGGCTCAAGTGATCCACCTCCTACAAGTGCTGGGAATACTGCACCCAGCTTAAACTCTGCTTTCTAAGCACAGACATAAACTCATGAGAATGGAGGGGAAAAAAAATGCACAAAGAGCGTGTAAAATATGTTTTATTGTTCTTTAAAAGGGTTCAGGGTTTGGTTTTAAATCAGGCTGCACACCTTTCAAATCAATCTGACATCTCTCTATGTCAAACTGGCTTCAGCTAGCAATACTTCATTAAATCCAAAAGAAAAAAATTGCTTTAATTTTAAGAAAAAAAATCCAGTTTTAAGAACAATTAACATTAGTCTTTAAAACAAAATGAGGGCTAATGTTTCATGTTGCTTTATACATCCTTCTCAATACAGACCCAGGAATGTAATATTCTTAACTCAGGCAGGCACTGATACTGATGGACACTGTGCATTCGCATACACACACACACACACACACACACACACTCTCCCCCAAACACACACACTCCTCTCTCTCTCTCCTCCAAACAACAAAATTCAGAGTATGTCAAAGGGAAAAGGTTATGGTATTGATCAAAACCCTTGGAGTCAACACTGTCTATCTTAGCTGAGCAGGTATGCTGGTTTGATCTTGAGTCTATATTAGTGGAATCTATTGTGTTCTAAAATAAAGAATTTTGGATATACCATTATTTTTTACTTTAAAATCCTAGAAACAATTTCAAAAAGCATTGTTTTGTTTTGTTTTCTGGGATGGGAGAGGAGAGAATCTACAGATTTGCATTTAGTTAAAAATCAAAACTCCAGCAATAGGAAACAGGCAGTTTACATAGCCGGCCAACATTTGAGGTATCATCAGTGTGAGACAAGGTCCCGGTCTGTTCCTACTGGCCTAGCTGACGCTAGCAAAATGGGAAGCTTATGGCTCTGCACAGCAAATTCCAGCAGGACAAGATGACTTTAAGCCTGTATTCACAGCCTTAGAAGCAGGGCACTACTGAGTATGTAATATTTAGAGGTGAAAACCGTGCAAGAGCCCCTGATGGTACCCCTCTACCTTCTTTGTCCATGCAGCCTGATCTTAACTGCCTTCCAAAAAGTAGCAGAAAAACAGCTTTTCTAGATCAGCACATTAAACCCAGCAAAGAATCTGCAAAAATGCTACCACACTGCTTCACAAGCAACACAGTCCCTTTGCTACTCATTGGGTTACCTGATGTCTCTCTTCTACCCTGTTATGGCCTGTGGACACATACTCACTAGGCATCATTGTTGGTTTTAAACCAAGGATTTTTTTTCTTTTTAAATCTGAAAAGAACCCAGTAATAACAAGGCAATCAATGGTTACACTGAACTTTATATTTGGGGGCAGTTTGGAAAATACCCACTACAAGCATTTCTCATGTCGAAAATATGTGAATTTGCTGTAACTTCTTTGACTGTTGCTGAAAATTCAGTACAAGTCCTAAAATAAAAATTTTAAGCTACCAGCATTCTCTGATACTAACAAAATCAGAGTAATGCTATAGCCCACAGCCTGGACACATCTTTATTGATGGCCTGGAGTCCTCCCTGTTAGAAGACAAGTTTCTGGGATATTCACTTAGCTTCACTGGTTAGGGAAGAGAAGAATTCGACTCTCAGCTAAGTTCTTTGAGAAGAGACTCCTCTTAAAATGCCATTTCCCCACTAATTTATTAAAAATAAAAACAAAACAAAAGGCTCTTGGCTACTTTGCTTAGTATTAGATAGGGTTTTGAGGGAAAAAAACTAACATGAACACGGTTTCATCAGCAAAGACTAAAAACCACCTGGATCATATATATATGTATGTCACTGCCTTTTTTTTTTTTTTTTTTTGGTGTTTTATTTATCTAAAAGTGCCCAGGTGGGCTTAAGGCTGCCAGACTGCACGCACATCTACAACAACAAGGGCTTCTATTCCATCTACAACTTGGATCAGGGGAAAAAGGGAGGTGTAGGAAAGGAAGGAGAAAAGAGAGAAAAAATATACCACCACCCCTCCCCCCAACAAAAAAAAAGGGAAAAAAAATCCCACCACAGGGAGATCTATGTGCCAAGCATAATGGAAGAGATGGTTCTGCACAGGCTAATGTTCCACTGGTTTTCCTCAGAGACCTATTTGAAAAAGTTTAAAAAGACAGGAGATTTCAAAATAATTCAATCCTGGCAGAAATTCAAATTCCAAAACTAGGAGCAAAATCATCCTTCACTGAATTAATTCCTTTTCTCTTTCTCTTTTCTTAAACATTTTATTCATTTTATAGAGAGATTTCTTTTTTGTTTGCTTTTGTTCCAATCATTAAGAGAGTGGTTGAGGAGTACTGAATCCATCACTACTTTGATGACACAGGTAAGATTCCAGATTCACATTTCCAGGTACCAAGAGTTCCCTCTAAATGCCACAATCAAGTCAGCCTTTGTTTACATTTCTTTCTACTGAACACAGCAATGCCCATTGGTATCTCTGAAGCGTAATCGCATCTTAGGTCGGTATTTCTCCAAGTAAAGCAGCTGTTTGGAATTGAATGCTCCCCTTCTTTTTCTGAAAATACAAGAATAGCAAACTTTATCAGGTAAAAAAAAGAGCTGTCTGATTCACTGAAATGCATTATTTATGTCCCAAGGCCTTTCTAATTCCACACAGCTGAAAACCAGCACATTTCCCATACTATAACACTTTTTTTTTTTTTTTTTTTTGCGGTGGAGTTTCGCTCGTTACCCAGGCTGGAGTGCAATGGCGCGATCACAGCTCACCGCAACCTCCGCCTCCTGGGTTCAGGCAATTCTCTTGTCTCAGCCTCCTGAGTAGCTGGGATTACAGGCACGCGCCACCATGCCCAGCTAATTTTTTGTATTTTTAGTAGAGACGGGGTTTCACCATGTTGACCAGGATGGTCTCGATCTCTTGACCTCGTGATCCACCCGCCTCGGCCTCCCAAAGTGCTGGAATTACAGGCTTGAGCCACCGCGCCCGGCCCTATAACACTTTT
The DNA here is from genome assembly GCF_030222135.1 of Aotus nancymaae. Classification (NCBI taxonomy): domain Eukaryota; kingdom Metazoa; phylum Chordata; class Mammalia; order Primates; family Aotidae; genus Aotus; species Aotus nancymaae. Next base: position 28,427,630 of record NW_026988467.1, read on the forward strand.
TAAGAGCTAAGTTGCAACATGAACTTTGAGTCCTCCTAGGAGGAGGAAAAATTTTCATTGCTGACCATCGTTATAGCCTATTAACCATTTAATAAAGATCAGAATAGTTTATCCAGAAATATCTGACTATATTCTTCCCAATTAGATTGATATATTCTTCAGATTAGAGTTGGTAGCAGATAATTAGGATGCTAAATATAATATTAAGATGAAGAAGCAGGCTCAAGACATACACTGATGACATTCCTTGAAATGTGTTACCTTCCTAGAGCCGCTACCATATATCATTTCATGCTTTCCGTCACAAATAGTCTTTTCTTTGGTTTTCATTTTTTAAATGAAGGGTTGAAAGCGAAAGGGCAAGACAAAAATTGTCAAATAATTCTGGATAATAAAATGGCATGACTCATTATTCCCGATTGATGCCAACATCCTGTCTGGGCACTACCATCCTGATTTTGTGCCTGAACAGATCACTTAAGAGTCCCAGGTGATTAACTGCTCCTTTATACATTCTTCTTGCCTCCTCCTAATAGAGAACTGTATTTGGAAGGTATTTGGAATCTGTTAAAAGGGGCATTTTCGAGATTCCTAGATATTCAAACAATATACTGGACATATTCTATAATGTCCAAATTTGCCACCCAAATTAGAAAACTTTAAATCTGGAAGCCAGCTGTACTGAGTCTCTATCACTTGTTCTAAAGTTTTTACATCTTCAAATAACACTTTAAGCCAAAGAAAGTAAATTATCCCACACTACAAATGAATACCCACTTCCATAATTCCTTCCTCATTGAAGATCTTCCTTTCTGTGTTTCTGAACAAAAAACTTCATACTCACTGTCTTATAAACTGAACTGCATCTTCGTACTTCATTCCACATTCAATCAAAGCAAGTGCAACCAGCACAGGTGCCCTGCAGAAAGAAACCCATATGTAAACATCCATAAGTCTTGGAGTGAAAGAATTTTTAAAAATCCATAACTTCATATTACCAAAGCAAAGCATAAGCTTTCTTTTCTCTTATATACTAAAGTAGCTGATACCTACCTAATACAGTAAATATATCTCATCATTATAAATTCTATGAATTTTTTTTTTGTGGAGGAGACAGGGTCTCACTCTATCAAGTAGCTGGGACTACAGGGGCCTGCCACCACGACCAGCTAATTTTTGTATTTTTAGTAGAAATGGGGTTTCTCCACGTTATCAAGTCTGCTATTGAAATCCTGGGCTCAAGTAATCTGGCCCCCTCCACCTCCCAAACTGCTGGGATTACAGGCGTGAGCCACTGAGTCCAGTCCGATATCTACTTTTAGTAAAGCACTGAATTCTAAACCTTAAGAGATCTTTACTCTTTAAAATATCTTATTATATATTAAATTTCTCATCACTATATATTATCAAAAATTCTTCATTGGTCTTTAGCCATTATCACAGTAAAATAAATGGCCAAACATATTATGTATCTCCAGTGTGTCAGAATTTTCATTACCAATTGGTTTTAATAGTTCCTTATCAAATGCTAAAAAGGTGCTAGACTTTTTCAAGAAAATCCTTTTGATGAGCTAGGAAAATTCCCAAGAACTAATGACTAGGAAAAGTTCTCTCTTTTTTAAAAAATTTAACAGAGGAAATGATGATTTTATAAAGCCCATTACAGGGCACCAGTTTTGGAATACCTAAAACTAGGATAGCTACTAGTTATAAAATTGCCAAGTTACAACATTATCTTCAACCTTCAGGATAAGGACTAAAACTTCTAACCTTATAAACAAACAGTATTACACTACAAAAAAGGAAAATAGCAAACCAAAGGTCAGAACAGAACAGCCTGAATCACCACCACCTTAAGGCAATGGCAGCCTACACCAATATTCTGAATCAAAATGTGCATCCTAAATTGGCATTTAATCTGCTGTTGATGACAGTGTTGCAACACCATTCCAAGCAATGCTCAGGGAAAAGGGTTTTAAGATCAAAGTCAATTCTTGTCCATACATCTCCTTTCAAGAGTTTAAAGTTCAGATATCTGCTCTCTACCTATTAACTTCCCATTCATCTCAATCCAAAATTAACCATGTATAGACTCATCCAACTCTAAAATTATTTTAATTTTGTTGCCTATTTCAGCGACCTGAACTTTTGATTACTTGAAATAGGGAGACAAATAAAACACTCACAGGCTAAATCCAGGCTGGCATCAGAATCAGACAACCAGATGAAACGACAAGACTGTTTTCAAAAACCATTCCACTTGTTTGTCTCTCATTTCCTTGCCTTTCAGGTAATTTAATGTTATTTAGTATAATATATGCAAATGTCTACCAAAGTGAAACTTTCAACTAACTTAGGCATGTTAATAAATTCACAGACAAAAAGGGTAATAAGGGTAAGAATTTACCTTCCCAATCCCGCAACACAATGCACTGCAACACAGCAACCTGGCTCTTCACGAAATTTGGTTTTTAACAGGTTTAACCAATCATCTACTATCTGATTAGGGGGTGGAGCTCCATCATCAAATGGCCAATCCTAGAAAGAAATCACTTTTTACATTAAATTGATATTTTCTCCAAGATTAACATAATAATGCAGAACAGCTGCACACAATATACATGGCAGGCCTAACTGAACTAACTGTACTATCCATACCTATTTTTAACCCAATTCTGACCATTGCTGTAAAATGATCCAGGACTGAAATTAAAGCCTGCCAAATAAATTAGCCTTCTCAATGAAGTATAGTCAGTGTCACACATATCTAAATTTACCAAAACTTACATAAATCTCTTTATCAGAGTCATAAGAGCTAGCATTCTCCCAAATATAATATCCGAATAGAGTAGTAATTAGCCCTAATAGACAAAACTGTAATTAAAGCCAAGACAAAGTAAGAGAGGACATAGCACATATCAACCGGATTTTAAAGTCCACTCTGGCAAAGCGTACCAACTGGTATCTCATTGGTCTCTACAGAAAATTGAAGACTATCCCCTAAATAACTAAGTTATGACATCTTTTCTTTAAAGAAAGGTTCTTTGATAAGAAATCTCCAACAGTAAATCATAACAGAAACATATAAACTTATAAAAAGGCAAGCAGCAAATATTTTTAAAGTGCTTATTAAATTAAATATGTCCCCATTTAACAAGGACAGTGCTGCATGGCATGGTCCTGGGCAAATAGAGACCATTTTGTCAAGTATCCTTTTCTTTTTCTGTATTCACCAATTTGGGTTATCTTTCAATTAAGACTAACCCCATGTGCATTCACAGTAAAGGCAGGGGTTTATCTTCCTCACTACTTAGCAAGAGGTCCTAAGAAACCAACACAAATAGGGAGTGGGGGAGGGGGACTGGGGGCTGACATTTTATGAGTCTTCCCTCTTCCTATCTAAGCTTCAAAGACAGAAATGCAAAAACATTGTTAGAAATTTTTTCTAAAACATAAGGCTATTCTAATGAGATAGGATAAGGAGACTTTAAGATACTAGAGAAGGAAAGAGAGAAAAGTGACAGAGCATTAAATTGATTCTGCATTCATTATTGGCACCACTAGAACACTTTATGTAACCCGTTAGCCATAATAGTACATATTTGAGTTGACAACTACGCCCCATAATTAAAGGACTGTGTTATTATAAATGCCATACAGAGTTTAACTGTAATTAGCAATAAAACCAGTATCTTAGTCAAGAGCTTACTTCCTCTAATACTCCCTAAAATGCACCTAGTTAAGAAACAATATAAAATATGCTTCACTTACTCATATAAGTAGTACCTATTTTTTAAAAATCATTAATCATTTAGAAACATCTGAACCTCAAAATAATACAGCTAAAACCATCATCAGTCCATTCCAATGTGTGTCTGGTTTGCAAGAGTATTCAAAGGATCGACGGCCTTATTTGGGGGATATCCTCTTACCATGAAATGTTCCAAAACCCTCTTCACCTAGCAAAAGTAGATTAACTCTTATAAAATCTCTGTCTGGGAAAAGGATATTCCAAGCTTAAGGCTAAATGCCCTTGTTTTTTCAAGTATAAAGTTAAACCTTTCATTTTATCTGATCATGGCTATCTATCTATCTATCTATCTATATATCTATCTATCTATCTATTTATGACTTCTTTTCCTCTGGGTAGATAGTCAGTAGTGGAATTGCTGGATCAAATGGTAGTTCTACTTTTAGTTCTTTAAGGAATCTCCACACTGTTTTCCACAGTGGTTGTACTAGTTTACATTCCTACCAGCAGTGTAAAAGTGTTCCCTTTTCACCACATCCCTGCCAACATCTATTATTTTTTTATTTTTTGATTATAGCCATTCTTGCAGGGGTAAGGTGGCATCACATTGTGGTTTTGATTTGCATTTCCCAGATCACAGCTATTTAAAGCAAAACAAAAACCTAAGTTTAAAGACCTGAAATAAATCTTAAGCCTACCATTATCTTCTACAAACTAGTTCAAGTTCTTTAGTTCATTTCTATTTCACAAAGATGTTTACCAACATTACTGACTCAGACTATGGTCCATCCAGTCATTTTCTCACTCTGCCATCTGTCAAACAAGTTGATTTTTGCTCACTGGAGAACATATTCATAATACAGCAAAATAAACTTGTATGCAGCTTATTTTCAGAAGTTTAAATTTTATTACTATTTTTTTTTTTTTGAGATGGAGTTTTGCTCTTGTTACCCAGGCTGGAGTGCAATGGCGCGATCTCGGCTCACCGCAACCTCCGCCTCCTGGGTTCAGGCAATTCTCCTGCCTCAGCCTCCTGAGTATCTGGGATTACAGGCACGCGCCACCATGCCCAGCTAATTTTTTGTATTTTTAGTAGAGACGGGGTTTCACCTTGTTGACCAGGATGGTTTCGATCTCTTGACCTCGTGATCCACCCGCCTCAGCCTCCCAAAGTGCTGGGATTACAGGCGTCAGCCACCGCGCCCGGCCTCTATTACTATTTTTTAAACACAGGACTGCATTTGATACATTTACACTCATCCCCAATGATTTCCAGCAGTGGACAGTAAAGTCATTTAGAAATTTGAATGCAAGCAAATTACCATGCCAAACTATTAAAACACATTTTTTTTATTATTTATTTTTTTGTTTTTTAGACAAGGTCTCTGTCACTCAAGCTGGAGCACAGCAGCACAATCACAGCTCACTGCAGCCTTGACCTCCTGGATTCAGATGATCCTCCCTACCTCAGCCTCCCAAGTAGCTGAGACTATAGGCACATGCCACCACATCCAGCTAATTTTTGTATTTTTTCAGAGAGACAGGGTTTCACCATGTTGCTCCACTAGTGTTGGAACTCCTGGTCTCAAGTGAGCCGCCCACCTTGGCCTTACAGAGTGCTGGGAACAGGCATGAGCCACCACACCCTAAAACATATTTTTTAAAAACATGTTTGGGCCTGGCGCAGTGGCTCACACCTGTAATCCCAGCACTTTGGGAGGCCGAGGTGGGCGGATCACGAGGTCAAGAAATTTGAGACCATCCTGGCCAACATGGTGAAATCCCATCTCTACTAAAAAAATACAAAAATTAGCCGGGCGTGGTGGCACATGCCTGTGGTCCCAGCTACTCGGGAGGCTGAGGCAGAAGAACTGCTTGAACCCAGGAGGCGGAGGTTGCAGTGAGCCGAGATTGAACCACTGTAATCCAGCCTGGCAACAGAACAAGACTTCGTCTCAAAAAAAAAAAAAAAAAAACCATGTTTTGCTATTTAGTTTTTGCATTTTCACCAAAATGGACATGAGGAAACTTTATGGATCAGATATGAGACGACTGCCTTACCAACAGGTCATTATTCTTTTTGCACCAACTGCCTTCCCAACCACTGACCAATATAAAAAAGACTACAGAGCTACCTTTCAATAAGAAGCAGGAACGTAACACCTTAAACCAGTATCTTCCTTATTACCTTCTTCCTACCTAACTACTTATAAAATCTCCAGTTCTCTTCCTACTACATAACCTTCCCACAATCAAACCAACCTCAAAGACACTGAAAACTACAAGGTCATTTCATTACATGCTCCTAAAAGCTGCTCCTACAATTTAGACAACTATTTAGGGAAAAAAGAATAAAATGTTAACTACTCTATATTTTGGTGCTAAAGAGGAGCTTAATTCCAATCACTTTGTGCTCAAATTGAGCTAGGTAAGAAATCTAATCACACTAAAGCTCCTCAGAAACCTAACAAAAAGTGTCAGGAACTATGCTGATTACTCTGAAGCAAGATGCCTTCTCCCTCTCCTCATCCTCTTCTTCCACCTTTTTGCCTCCTACAAGTTATCCACAAAATATTAGTAACTAATACTGTACTTGCAAAGTGGCAGAGTTCCATATGGACTTAAAAATGTCTGATATAAATTACTTTGTTATATTCAAATTAGTAGGCTAGGAAAAAAAGCTAAATATTACATTAATTTCCTAAAAAATAAATATTGCAAATATACATTTTGTTAAAATGGGAGTACATTTTGCTTTTTACTAGATGAAAATACTATGATTTCTAGGCTTTAAGAGCACAAATGAACAAAACTGCCAAGTTGCTAATCCAAAGAAATTTAAAAGGATTGCTATCAATAATGTATTTTCTGCTACAAGCTTAAAACAAAATGCAAAACTACTACTGCCAGAGGATTTTTGAAGTGCAGTGGCATAATCAAGGCTCACTGCAACCCTGACCTCTTGGGCTCAGGCAATACTCTTGAGACCTCAGCTTCCCGAGTAGCTGGGACTACAGATGTGTACCACCATGCCCAGCTAATACCAAGTTTTATAATCTTTTTTTTTTTTTGAGACGGGGGTCTCACTCTGTCACCCAGGCTGGAATGCCTGGGTGGCGTGGCCACAGCTCACTGCAGTGTCAACCACCTGGGCTCAACTGATTCTCTCACCTCAAGTCCCCAAGTAGCTGGACCACAGCTGTGCATTACCACGCCCTACCAGTTTTTTAATTACTGTACAGATGTGGTCTCACCAGATTGCCCAGGCTGGTCTTGAAATCCTGGGTTCAAGTGATCTCCCACAGTACTGGGATTACAGGTATGAGCCACTGCACCTGGACTAGTTTTATAAATATTTATGTTTGAAAGATACAACTTGTTTGTCATGAAAAATTTAAATACTACACACTCACTAGAACGTGGATTCCTTCTTTTTCAACTGGAGCTTTATCATATGTAGCATCGCAAACTCGAACCAAAGTCGTCACTCCATACTTCTTAAGTTCCTTTAAAAAAAAAAAACAAAAACAACAGAAAAAAAACAATTATAAGGGAACTTGTTTTTGAAAGCTTTAGAAACGTACTATAAGACTGGGCATGGTGGCTCACACCTGTAATCCCAGTACTTTGGGAGGCCAAATCGAGACTCTGTCTCAAAAAAAAAAAAAAAAAAAAATTTCAACATGAGATTTGGAGGGGAAAAGAATAAAAAAAGAAATATACTATATAAATTGAAACAATGAGATATCATTTTTAGACAAAGATCAGAATTGTTCTCACTATGGTTATATAAAATGGACACTCGTGAAATCTCAATGGGAACGTGAATAAGACTCACCTTTCTAAAGGACAATTTGGTAGCATAACATGAAAACTTACACAAAAAGTTTACATACACTGTGACCTAAAAATTCTACTTCTGGGAGTTTATACAAAGGAAATAATTAAAGACATACAAAGATTAATGTGGTTTCTAATTTTCACCATTCCAGTTGGTGGTGAACAGCATCACCACCAACTGGAATGGTGAAAAATTAGAAACCACATTAATGGGCTGGGCACTATGGTTCATGCCTATAATCCCAGCACTTTGGGAGGCCGAGGCATGTGGATCATGGGGTCAGGAGTTTGAGACCAGCCTAGCAACATAGTGAAACCCTGTCTCTACTAAAAAACACAAAAAGTTAGCCAGGCGTAGTGGCAGGCGCCTATAATTCCCTGCTACTTGGGAGGCTGAGGCAGGAGAATCACTTGAACCTGGAAGGCAAAGGTTACAGTGAGCCGAAACTGCGCCACTGCACTCCATCCTGGGTAAATGTGAGACTCCGTCTCCAAAAAAGAAAAAAGAAACCACATTAATGGTCCAAAAATAAGAAAAGAAATGATTAAAGAAGTATGGCACATCTATATAGTGAACACCATGACAGCTATAAAACCACCACCAAGGAGGATGGGAAAAGATTTTTAAAAAACATACAGTGGCCAGGAGTGGTGGCTCAAGCCTGTAATTCCAGCACTCTGGGAGGCCGAGGTGGGTGGATCACCTAAGGTCAGGAGTTCAAGACCAGCCTGATCAACATGGTGAAACCCCGTCTCTATAAAAAAAAAAATTTTAAATGCAGCTACACTGCAGAGTAAAATAAAAGAAAAATATATATATAGTGTGGGCTGGGCGTGGTGGCTCACGCCTGTAATTCCAGAACTTTGGGAGGCCGAGGTGGGCAGATCACGAGGCCAGGAGTTTGAGACCAGCCTGACCAACATGGTGAAACCCCGTCTCTACTGAAAATACAAAAATTAGGTGGGTGTGGTAGTGTGCATCTGTAATCCCAGCTACTCAGGAGGCTGAGGCAGGAGAATTGCTTGAACCCGGGAGGTGGAAGCTGCAGTGAGCCAAGATCATGCCCACTGCACTCAAACCTGGGCAAAAGAGCAAGACTCCATCTCAAAAAAATAAAATAAATGAATAAATAAATATATATATAGTGTGTGTGTGTGTGATCCTATCCGTATGTGTATCTATGAATACACACAGATATATGCAGAGAAAAACATCTAGAAGCCAGTTATTAACAATTAAATGTTGTTAAATTCTTTTTGCTTATCTGTATCTTTTGATTTTTAGGAAATAAACACTGTTTTTTTTAAATAAATAAAATTCTGAAATTAAGAGAAAAAGTGGTATATTAAAAAGACAGCTAGGCCAGGAGCGGTGGCTCACGCCTGTAATCCCAACACTTTGGAAGGCCGAGGCGGCTGGATCACCTGAGGTCAGGAGTTCAAGACCAGTTGGGCCAACATGGTAAAACCCTGTCTCTACTAAAAGTACAAAAAGTAGCTGGGTGTGGTGGTGGCCACCTGTACTCCCAGCTACTCAGAAGGCTAAGGCAGGTGAATCGCTTGAACCTGGGAGATGGAGGTGGCAGTGAGCTGAGATTGCACTACTGCACTCCAGCCTGAGCAACAGAGGGAGACTCCATGTCAAAATAAAAATAAAAAAAAAAACAAACAACTCTCCCTACAGTGAATGCCTAACCCAGTGACTACCTATCTTCAAGGGGCTACCAACATTGTGTGTGTGTGTGTGTGTGTGTGTGTGAGTGAGTTTATTGGCGAAGACACAAGGTCAAGTTTTCCCCAACCCCCACCACCCGCCAAAACAGGACCCAACAAGAACAGAGGAATGAGAAGCATTCTTAGGGCAACATTTCCCCCACTCCCCTCCCCATTTCTACCAACGTCTTTTTTATAGTTGCAGGAGAACAGTGGCCTATGCCACTCTTGGAGTCTATGGCCAAGGAATCCACAGGCTGAAAATAGTACCATCTAATTCAGCCAGGATTAAAGGTAACTGAACAATCTGAGGGCATACAGGCCTAGAATCAACTTGTACCCTGTAGCTCAGGGAATTTTAAGTATAAATGAGCAGGCACAGTGATATCCTTAGGGTCCATCGTTGAGTTATCTAAAGTGTAAAATTATTTTAATTGCTAAAGGACTTTTTCCCAAAAAGGCCTTCTTACAATACAGACTCAAGAAAGGTGGATGTATTAAGTCAGGAAATTTTTTAATGTTTCAAAATGCAAATAAAATCTCACTAAAATGAACTCTGTAGTAGCCATTCATGGAAAAGTTGAGACAGAATTTTTTTATGGTATTTGTGACCTTAAACAAGTCAAAACCTCTTTTAGTCTCGGTTTTGCCATCTATAAAATGAGAATCACAAGGAGTTCATCCAGCTTTCTAAGCCTACTCTATAAATACAGCAAGAGAAATCATTTAAACTCAACAACCAGGAATGAGTAAAAAGTTTATGTTCAAATGTTTGCTCCAAGAAGTACGAAGACTTTTTCTCCTACCAATAGAAAAAAATATTAAGGATCTGACATAAAAATACTACCTCTACCACCTTTCCTTCCCCCAAGTTTCTGGACCCTTGTATGTGATTGTTACAACTAAGTAGTTTGGGGGTGACTTTTCATCCAAAGTGGTTAGAATATTCAAAGTACATACAGCATGGTTGTTAGAGTATAGCAGTTCTAAACACATACTATGTGCCATTGGGCAAATTACTAAATGGCTCTGAACTTGTTTCCTCATTTGTAAAAGGGAAATACTAATGGTACCTACACCTCATAGGGTTTTTGTATTTGTGACCTTAAGTATAAACACTGCTTGTTGCATAATGTATAACACTGTTTATTATAATGCTATATGTATACTATGTTCAATAAATGTTATTTTTATTACTGAATGTTTGACCCAAAAAAAACCTGTTAATAAATGTAAAAAGGACACAGAAAAAACGGTACTAGATATCCCTACAGTCCCCAAATTCCATAAATGTTCTTGAAAAAAATCTGCTGTAACTAACCCAACCCAATTGAAACCAGAATTGGCAGGATGACCATCCATACTCCAAATACAGAAGTAAATTGCTTTGTGCTAAGAGATTTTTTTAATGGGATTTTTACCTAGAAATCAATCCAAAAAATATACCACGCTACAATCTTACCTCTGTGAACTTGTTGAGAGTAGCATTGGTAGGGTTGTGAGTTATCAGAAAACGCATGTTCTCATAGGAGATCTCCACAGGGGCTGGACGGTTCATTATGGCAAATAAAAAGTGTGAGCGTGCGTGTGAGTGTGATGGGGAAAGTGAAAAAAAAAATCAATAAATCTTGAAATGTTTCACAGCAGAAAACATTAAAAAGACCACTAAAATGCCTATTATCAATCACTGTTTTCTCTATTCAACTTGTTTATTCCTTATGAAGCTTCTCTCTTCAAGATAAGCAAAAGTATTTAGAATCCACTTGAATCCAAATTCAACTTGGGCCTCAATTTCTGCAGATGGATACCTTCGGACTCCAAAAAATCCAACTACATATAAAACTTAAGCAGCCTTTACTACATTTAGGCACTAGTGAGACAAGTTAAAAGTGTAGGTCACTTTCCACTTTTGTTTACTTGATGCTTAATTTTACTGGAGTCATAAAAGAAATATGCTTGCAATTAAAAAAAAAAAAAAAGCCAACTATTTCTGAGGCCAGTCTCGGTGTCCAGGAGTCTTCAAGGCAATGTTAATTATGGCACATAGAACCTCCAAGCTCACTTGTCAGCGAAAACGCTGTGCTGAGCCTGGCAGAAATCTGCCCTCACACTCAGAATCGCCATAAATGTGCAACGTATATTCCAACGAAAAACCTGGAGAAGAAAAGAATAAGTAAAATGAACTGGAGGCTGATAGCATAGTAAACACAAATGCCTGAAGTCAAAATACATTCTTTATAAGCCCAAAGCCATGTGAAATGTCACCAATTATAAGTTATTGCCATCTATGAAGAACTAAATAAAGCAGTATTATCAAGAGTTTTAAAAATCAGAGATTCAAAGGTATGTCGTTGTTTTCAAAATTTTTCAGAACATTTCAAAAGTTTGAAAACAGTACTAGATACTGTTCAATGTGCTAATAATGAAGTTTAATGTGCTAATAAGATTACTTTTATTTTATTTAAAAATATATATAATTATTTTATTTTAAAAAAGATTACTTTTAACTCAAATAATTTTTAAATAATTAAAAGATACTTGAAGAAAACTTCCCTCCATGAACTTTTTTTTTCTTTTTTGAGACAGAGTCTCACTCTGTTACCCAGGCTGAGGTGCAGTGGAGAAATCTCTGCTCACTGCAACCTCTGCCCCCTAGGTTCAAGCAATTCTCCTGCCTCAGCCTCCCAAGTAGCTGGGATTACAGGTGCCTGCCACCATGCCTGGCTAATTTTTGTATTTTTAGTAGAGACGGGGTTTCACCATGTTGGCCAGGCTGGTCTCAAACTCCTGACCTCGTGATCCGCCTGCCTCGGCCTCCCAAAGTACTGGGATTATAGGAGTAAGCCATGGCACCCAGCCCAAAAACTCTTTTCATAAAGTTTACAAAGATCTTCTTTTTCTGCTTTGATGGTTAAGTCCTTCACATATACTCTTTGATTAAAATAAGGTATACCTGGCCGGGCTCGGCGGTTCACACCTGTAATCCCAACACTTTGGGAGGCCGAGGAGGGCAGATCACCTGAAGTCAAGAGTTCAAGACCAGCCTGGCCAACATGGTGAAATTCCGTCTCTACTAAAAATACAAAAATCAATTAGCTGGGCATGGTGGCACATGCCTGCAATCCCAGCTACTTGGGAGGTTGAGGCAGGAGAATAGCTTGAACCAGGGAGTCAGAGGTTGCAGTGAGCCAAGATCATGCCACTGCACTCCAGCCTGGCAACAGAACAAGACTCCATCTCAAAAAAAAAAAAAAGCCGGGCATAGTGGTGGGCGCCTGTAATTCCAACTACTCAGGAGGCAGAGACAGGAGAATTGCTTGAACCTGGGAGGCGGAGGTTGCAGTGAGCCGAGACTGCGCCATTGCACTCCAGTCTGGTCAATAAGAACAAAACTCCGTTACACACACAAAAAAAATATATATATAATACACACACACACACACACACACACACACACCTGTAAATGCGTAGAGGATATTAACCAAAATTCCACTTTGAGGATTTTATTCTTCTCTATCTGAAGTATATGTGTTGGCCCTTAATTATAAGACTAGCTCATAAGGCAGTCTCAAAAAATTATTTCCTGTGAACCAACTCTGTACTGATAGTACTTTCCTATATGATACTGTAATGTTTCACACAATGCAGTGGACGTAACCAACTTGTTACGTAAATAAAGAATTGATTTTTTTTTAAATTACTTCCTTTTCCTCACAACTCTGAGTTGTTACTACATACAAGGAATGAGTAAAGAGGATCAAAGAAATGAAGTGACTTGCCTAACATCACACAATGGTAAGTTTTAACTGAGCCCAAATTCAAACCAAGTCTTCTGTTAGTCCCATTTTTTTCCAGTGTACCACAATGACTGTTGATTCAACTAATACATAAATCTCATCCTCTCCTTTCTAGTTCAGTTTACCTTTTTATTATTTCTTACATAATAATTGCCTCAAGAATACAAAATTATTTGAAGGTCACTGATTCACACAGACTTCTTCCCAAACATTAATTCCTACCAAAAAACAAGAAGTGGCAGAATTTTCATTATTATTTTAGGCCTGCTGCTTTGAAACACAGTACTCTTTATAGTTGGCTTAGTCAGTGAACGTCAACATAATCATAAATTCCTCTGGAAACAGGGACAAAGCTTAAGTCCTTTCACTTGCCTTTTCCTTAAATTGCCAATAAAGGCTTATTTAGAAGTCTCTAAAAAATAGCTGTGATCAGATAGAAAAAGGTATGAAAGATAATGACCACAGAACCATTTTCAGGAAGAAACTGAAATATATAGGTAAGTAGGTAGGCCTACAAAGTTCCAAAACTATCCATCTATCCTCAGGTCTTTTTTTATGATACTCTTATGGCATTTTATTTTGCAAATTGCACACTTGTGATTATATAACCATGGACACAAACATAAAACTAAAATAATTCATAAAATATAAAAGACACAAATGAAATTCAAAATGGCATTCTAAGAACTTCAATAATACTGTGGCAGAATGAGTTACTCACTATAGTAAAAACACAAAATATCTACACTCAAAACTAAAAACAAAAATATACTCCATCACTCTTCCTACCTCAAAAATTCTACCTGTAACCCCAAAACATAGCCACCTTAGATTACAGAGGAAAACATTTCATAAAGTACTCCTTGTCCAGTCAAGAAATTTTAGAACCAACAGAAACATCCACTACTCTGACCTTTTAAAAAATAAAAAAGTTTGGGGTTCGAAGGTTAACATGACTTAAGTAAGATCACAATGCTAGTTAGTAGCAGCTTAAGAACAAAAACCCAGGTGTCTTTATGTAATTTATTTATTTTGAGATAGGTTCTCACTCACCCAGGCTGAGTGCAGTGGCACGATCATGGCTCACTGCAGCCTCAACTTCCTAGCTCAAGCAATCCTCCCACCTCAGCCTCCTGAGGAGCTGGGACTACAGGTGCACACCACCATACCAGGCTAATTTCAAGGTTTCACTATGTTGCCCAGGCTGATCCCTAATTCCTGGATGCAAACCAACCTCCTGCCTCAGCCTCCCAAAGTGTTGGGCTTACAGGTGTGAGCCACCGTGCCCAGCCCACATATTTTGTATTGTCTTCCCCCCAACCCCGCCAAGACAGAGTCTCACTCTGTTGCCCAGGCTGGAGTGCAGTGGCACAATCTCGGCTCACTGCAACCTCCATCTCCCCGGTTCAAGTGATTCTCCTGCCTCAACCTCCCAAGTAGCTGGGATTACAGGCACATGCCACCACGCCTAGCTAATTTTTGTACTTTTAGTAGAGACAGGGTTTCACCATGTTGGCCAGGCTGGTCTCAAAGTCCTGACCTCGTGATCTGCCCACCTCAGCCTCCCAAAGTGCAGGGATTACAGGCGTGAGCGACCACACCCAGCCTCTTTTTACTTTTATTTTCTGAGACAGGGTCTTTCTCTATCACCCAGGCTAGAATGCAGTGGTGCCATGATAGCTCACAGCAAACTCAAACTTCAGGGCACAAGTGATCCTCCTGCCTCAGCCTCTTGAGTAGCTAGGACCATGGGTACACGCCACTGTGCCCAGCTAATATTTTTCTAAGTTTTTTGTAGAGATGGGGGCCTTGCTATGTTGCCCAGGCTGGTCTCAAACTCCTGGGCTCAAGTGATCCTCCAGCCTTAACCTTCTAAAAAGCACTGGGATTACAGGCCTCCTGAGCCACTGAGTCTAGCCCCACATATATTTCAAGTCACAATCTTCCATACAAGTGTAATTTTTTTCCAAATATGTGCTTGGATGTTCATCTCCAACTCCTTGACCTTAAAATAAGGTGGGGGAGTGGGTGGAGTTTATTAAAGTAACTACTCAAAGAACAATAGTTTGCATGCAATGCAGAGCAAAACACAAGGAAATTCTAACCTATTTGAATCCCTTTGGTTCAATGATGTTATCACAGCAAACGTATGTCAGCTGAATAAAGGCACTGAAAGACCTGCATTGTAGTGACAGCCAGGCTTAAAGGTTACAGCTCCAGCATTAAGTTTTCTACCTAGGCTCCAGTGTTTGTCTGCTCAGCAAACAGCTATCCCATCTTACTCTCACAACCTCATTTTGGAAAGACCATTTCCAGGAATAAAGATAATTCATTATTACATTTTCAATTCTTAATACTGAGAACCCAGCAAAATAATTTCTGCCAAAAGAAACAGTACGTTCTAGCACTGTTAACAGATACATGATAAAAACAAGCTCTGTTCCCTCCTCCTCCATCAAGAATTCAACTACACATCAACAGTTACATTTTGCACCTGTCAATTCAGTTAATGTTAATTCCTGTGACACACTTAAGAATGCAAAGCAAACAGCATGTAAAAAATCATAAACAACCTATCACAGCTGGAAAGCACTCAAAAGCTCCAGAACCCTATATATTTTAACATAAATTCAGTGCATGTACACTATACAGGAAAATTCTCCTGAAGTTGTCTCTCTGGCATTAATTCTGTTCTATCTACTTAAGTAAACATTGATTATTGTTTTAACTTACCAAGTGATGAAAAAGGCTAGTTTACTATAACAGTGGTAAATTCAAATATACACCCAAATATTGTCTCTGTCATTTAATTTTATCTTTCATAAAACCTAACTTGTAAAATGCTAAATTTGGGACATTTCCATTTCCTAGGCAACCTATCCATTTTTAACAAAAGAATGTAACTTTACTGAAGGATGAAAAAGGATAGTCTGTGACAGAGAAGTCCTTTTAAATTAAGAAAGGAATGCAGGGAGGTAAGGGATAAAAAAGAAAGAAAAAACTATGTAGAGGTCAAAGAGAATAAAACATCTGTATGACCTGATATGTAAAGACAGCTAAAAGACACTAATAAGTAAAAAGAGCACAGTACACGACAGTATGAATAGTGTGTTAAGAAGTATTTGTGAGTACTATGCATTCACATACATGGACTATCTGGAAGATTACAAAAGAGAAGAGGTAACAGTGGTTTCCTGGGGGTGAGACAGGGCCAGGAACACAGGACTGGAGGCTGGCAGTCAAAAGCATGATTTACTACATCCTTAACATATACCTTTTGAACTGTTTTAACTTTTTCCATGTACATACAGTATTACCTTTAAAAAAAATTCTACAGTGATAAGAACCCTATAATGATTTACAATCAAACTACATTCTTAACAGTTCTATAATCATAGTATTAGAAAGAGTCTCCAGAGAGCTAGTCTCTGTCCCAGGCAGGTCTGTACCTACGCAATTCCATAAATCCTTTTCTCCCCTGTTAAAGAGACTAAATGAGTAAAATTCATGTCCTGCCTTGGCAACAGTAATTCTAAGTTTAACTAGAAATAAAGTGAATTTAAAAGTATGAGGGAATTTTACAAAAGCAGCTTCATGTAATGTGACCCAATCTTACTGGGCATCCTTTTAAAAATCCTATCAATTGGCTGGGCACGGTGGCTCATGCCTGTAATCCCAGCACTTTGGGAGGCTGAGGTGGGCTGATCACCTAAAGTCAGGAGATCCAGACCATCCTGGCCAACATGGTGAAATCCTATCTCTACTAAAAATACAAAAATTAGCTGGGCATGGCTGCATGTGCCTGTAACCCCAGCTTCAGGAGGCTGAGGCGTGAGAATCGCTTGAACATGGGAGGCAGAGATTGTTACAGTAAGCTGAGATCATGCCACTGCACTCCAGCCTGGCAACAGAGCTAGACTCCGTCTCAAAAAAATAAATAAATAAAAATTAAAATCCTATCAATCCACTCACATCAAGCTTTCTACTAAGAAATCATCTCTTTACATTTCCAAATTAAATGATACAATAAGCCATCTAATGATACAATAAGCCATCTAATTTGGTGGGCTATGCCAGTATTCAACAAATTAAAACAGCACATTAAAATATAAAGGTACGATAAAAGAATTCTAGATTTAAGGAAATACAGTCTAAAAGCAAAGGTCTAATAAAACGAGTATGCATATATTTACTATGTTACTTTTCTTACCAAAAATTTTACAGGAAGTCATGCAAATTTGAGACAGCCTGGTTTCTACAATCAGGCAACATGAAAGCCTAATAATGTGGCCAGGCGCGGTGGCTCACGTCTGTAATCCCAGCACTTTGGGAGGCTGCAGCGGGTAGATCACAAGGTCAGGAGTTCGAGACCTGTCTGGCCAACATCGTGTAACCCCTGTCTCTACTAAAAATAAAATTTTTAAAAACTCAGCTGGGCTTGGTGGCAGGCGCTTGTAGTCCTAGCTACTCGCTTATAGTCCTAGCTATTCAGGAGGCTGAGGCAGATGAATCGCCTGAACCCAGGAGGTGGAGGTTGCAGTGGGCCAAGATCGTGCCACTGTACTCCAGCCTAGATGACCAAGAGAGACCTCTGTCTCCAAAAAAAAAAAAAAAAAAAAAAAAAAACAAAAAGAAAGCTTAATAATGTAATATACAACTAAAACCTTGCAACAATTTTTTCCTAAAGCAAATTCCCTTCATGTCAATAGCCACTTATATTTCCCCTTAAAATAAATATAATCTAATCTGTCAACAGAGAAGAATTTATCTTCCTCAAGAGCTAGGCATTTTCCTCAAATTTTTCCATTAATTCAAATATTTACAGAATATGTACTATAGGTCACACACTCTTTTTTCTTTTCTTTTCTTTTCTATTTTTGAGAAGGAGTCTCACTCTGTCACCCAGGCTGGAGTACAGTGGTACGATCATAGCTTACTGCAACCTCCGCCTCCCAGGTTCAAGCAATTCTCCTGCCTTGGCCTCCCAAAGTAGCTGGGACTACTACAGGCAAGTGCCACCACGCCTGGCTAATTTTTTGTATTTTTAGTAGAGATGGGGTTTCACAGTGTTAGCTAGGATGGTCTCAATCTCCTGACCTCATGGATCCACATGCCTTGGCCTCCCAAAGTGCTGGGACTACAGGTGTGAGCC
Organism: Aotus nancymaae; assembly: GCF_030222135.1. Lineage (NCBI taxonomy): Eukaryota > Metazoa > Chordata > Mammalia > Primates > Aotidae > Aotus > Aotus nancymaae. Next base: position 28,445,883 of record NW_026988467.1, read on the forward strand.
ACTGAGCCCAGCCCTGGGTTCCATACCCTTACAAGTTCAAGAGCAATAAGCAAAACAAAAATTCCTATCAGGATGGATCTTACACTTTACTGGGCAGAAAAAAAGGAATAAAAATGTCACTGCTGGTCGGGTGTAGTGGCTCACGCCTGTAACCCCAGCACTTTGGGAGGCCGAGGTGGGCAGATCACGAGGTCAAGATATCGAGACCATCCTGGCCAACATAGTGAAACCCTGTCTCTACTAAAACACAAAAATTAGCTGGGTGTGGTGGCACATGCCTGTAGTCCTAGCTACTTGGGAGGCTGAGGCAGAATTGCTTGAAGCCAGATGGCAGAAGTTGCAGTTAGCCGAGATCATGCCACTGCACTCCAGCCTGGCGCCTGGTGAAAGAGCGAAACTCTGTCTCAAAAAAAAAAAAAAAGTCACTGCTCTGGAGAAAAATTTGAAGTAGAGGAATTAGCAGTGCCAGAGGGAGGGGGATTCCAATTTTAAATAAGGCTAACAGGAAAGGGCTCACTGAAAAAAGTGACTTTTTATCCAAAAGCTGAAAGTGTGGGCCAAACAGGTACTTGGGGAGCATTTTAGGCAGAGGATCAATTGTTGAAAAAGTTATGAGGTGGGGACAAGCTTGGAGTATGCTAGGAACAAGGGAGCCAGTGCTACTGGAACAGAAAGAACAATGGAATGAATAGAATCAGAAATAAGAGAGCCTTATAAGCCACTAAAAGCATTTGACTTTTATTCAGAGAATGATGCCTCTCCAAATGAAGCCAATAGAGGGTTTCACTCAAGAGTGACAACTCAACGCCATAAAATATAATGAAATCATGTCCTTTGCAGCAACATGGATGCAGCTGGAGGCCATTATCCTAAGCAAATTAACGGAGGAACAGAAAACCAAATACCGAATGTTCTCACTTATAAGTGGGAGCTAAACACTGAGTACACATGGACTCAAAGGGGAACAACAGACACTGGGGCCCACTTGAGGGTGGAGGGTGAGAGGAGGGTAGGGGCTGAAAAACTGCTCATCAGGTACTATGCTTGCTACTCGGTGACAAGGTGAAGAAATCATTTGTATACACCAAACCCCAGCGACACTCAATTTACCCATGTAACAAACCTGCACATGTACACCCTGAACCTAATGTAAAAGCTGAAAAAAGGAGAGTGACAACTTAGGTTTTACAAAGGATCACTTTATCTGCTATGTGGAGACATTACAAAAATGGTAAGGGTGGAAGCAAGGAGACTAGTAGAGATAATCGTAGCTTACACCAGAGTAACAGCAGTAGAGAGAATAAGAAAGGGTCAGTTTCAAGATATGTTTTGATGTGGGATTTGTCCACAGACTGGATACAGAATTTATGAAAAAGACTCAAGGCTCTGAGTAACTATAGAACCTGTGGTAAGACTAACTTAATATTCAGAGACTACTCAGACAATAGACTGTAAAATCTTCTCAACCATCAAAGTAGTAGGGAAATTCCTCTGCAAAGTGCTACTGTACCTGTTGCATTTTGATCACTTGGGAAAAAAAAGTGTCTGAAAACTTGTAAACTAAAAAACCTAACCTTTACGAATTAAACACTCATCTTCTGGTTAACTGGTCTCAAACTGAAAATTTAATAATCTCTTATGACCTACTTCCAATTCAAGTATGTTCTATCTATCCTCTCTATTACCTACCTGTTTATCCCTCTACTGTTTCATTTATCAAACTAAAATTGAATAATCTAGCTCCTTGAAACTTAGAAGATTTAAATTAATACTAGTTTCCCTCCCTACCCCGATTGACTACAGTCCTAGGAAATTGATAAAGAGGTATCAATTCAATTCTTCACAAATTAGGATCAAAATGTCAGTAAATATCCCAAAAACAAGATGTTTTCTAACTGTAAAAAAAAAAAAAAAATTCAGGCCGGGCATGGTGGCTCAGGCTTGTAATCCCAGCACTTTGGGAGACTGAGGCGGGCAGATCACCTGAGGTCAGGAGTTCAAGACCAGCATGACCAACGTGGAGAAACCCCATCTCTACTAAAAATACAAAAATTAGCCAGGCATGGTGGCAATGCCTATAATCCCAGCTACTTGGGAGGCTGAGGCAGGAAAATTGCTTGAACCTGGAAGGCAGAGGTTGCGGTGAGCTGAGATCACGCCATTGCACTCCACCTGGGCAACAAGGGCGAAATTCTGTCTCGAAAGAAAAAAAAAATTCAGCCAGGTGCGGTAGCTCACGCCTATAATCCCAGCACTTTGGGAGGCCAAGGCGGGCAGATCACCTGACCTCTCCTGAGGTCAGGAGTTCGAGACCAGCCTGGTCAACATGGCAAAACTCTGTCTCTACCAAAATACAAAAATTAGCTGGGCATAGTGGCACAGACCTGTAGTCCCAGTTTGGGAGGCTGAGGCAGGAGAACTGCTTGAACCCAGGAGGTGGAGGTTGCAGTGAGCTGAGATCACGCCACTGCCCGTCTCAGAAAAAAAAAAAAAAATTTTCATAGTTACTCTCTTGGTTATTCCCACTTTTCCACTTCCTCATTTAAGGAGGGAACTTGAGACTCAAGTTCCAGTACAGAAATCAATAATCCGTTCTATAAAAAGAAATCATGACCTTGATGGTGGGAAAATGTCTTAACATTTCAAAACCAGTAGAAGATACATGGCCAGCCACTCTGAAAGATAAGGAAAGCAGTTAGTCAACAATCGCACCTGTTTCTGAGAATAGTAACAGTTACTCACTGAGGCCCTGTTCCACCCAAATGAAAAGGGAGTGGTTTTTAGATGTACATGTACCCTGGTGATTAACAGCTGTCCTTTTCTAGTAATTTCTACCTCTACAAATAACTATAAGACAAAAATTAAATATTTTCATGTCACACTTGAAAATATTAACTTTTCAATTTTGTACTCCATTTTTCCTCTAAAGATTTGCAATTCTCAAAATCAATCTCTTGTCCAAAAATGGTATTTTTCCTTTCATAAATAAAATTTAAATGCAGGTTTACAGTGCTATGATCAACTTTCACTTTCTCTAAAAAAAGTATTTGAATAGTACTGGTAATCACATTAAAAAATCTTAACAGCACAATCCTAATATTGAGTATTAATCTAATTGTTTTCAATTAATCATTTTAAATTTACATTAAATAGTTCTACTAAATGGATTCTAGTCATCCATACTTTTGTGACAAAAGTATCATGGCTATCTTCTCTATGGTGTTTATATTTAAAGACTTTAGTGTATGTGCATTTTAAGACTCCCAAGCCTCTTTATTATAAAGTTTAAGCACATTCTTTTCCTAAGTAACTCTGGTAACCTTAAGAATAATTCAGTTGCTTCCCCAGAAAGTTAAATCCTAACATTTGTTTTCTTTCCTCCTTCCATCCTTCTTTCTTTAATCTCAAAAGGCTAAGTAATTTTCCCAGAGAACAATTTAAGTCTTAATCATTTTAGTTTCCAACATCACTATACATACATTAAATACCCAAGAACCACTGAATCAATAATTTCATTATTAAAGAAATAATTTAAGATTCTGAACTTTAATTGTAATAAAGCAAATTCAGTAGTAAAAATCCAAAAGAACACCTGGATTCAGCCTGTCAACACCACACTGAAATGTTTTCTGAGCTATATCAGGACAGTCTGTAACAGCTGCAAGTTCCCTGAGGTTGCAAAATAGATACTTGGGAAAGGTTATTTGAATCACCTTTCAAAATAACCTACAGCACAGGAGTAGCATGCAAAGCAAAAACTTCCAGGCTACTGTTTGCATTATTTAAAATATACTGTATTTCAGAACTTAGTAGTTTATCGGTCAGCCTAACTCTTTCATTTCACCATTTTGTCAAATGTATTGAGCATATTTGAAGGTCCTGTTCCAGTATTAACCCCCGAAGAGAGGGAGGGAAACTCTCTATCAACAAGACAGAATAAAAACCACCCAAAATACATCTTGTCAGCATAAATTATTTATTTTGAGCCCCAGAAATTTTTCTGCCGTTCAGGCACTCTGGTCCAAGTTTCCCCTGTAATTGGGTAAGTTACACTTCACTTCCTCTCCTAAACTTGCTTTTTATAAATCACATTATAGTTCACAGATATGTTTGTGTACTGAGTATAATACAAGATAAACAGTCAAGAATCCAAATCATTCTATTTGAAGCTGCTGGTGGCCCTTTTAAAATGTACTGTCTATCTACTGATTGTCCAATTATGGCATATTTTCACAAAAGACAATCTTTAAATTCACAATCTTTAAAAATCACAGTGAAAATATTTCATACTACATATGAACATAAAACAAAAATGGTGAAATACCTCTAAAATGCCATGTCAAGGAGTTATTCTTTACTCACTAGCTTAATTCAGCATGGATTCACCTTCCTTCTCTTCCCAATTAAAGAATGCAAAATTCAATCTTTTTTTTTGAAACAGAGTTTTTGCTCTTGTTGCCCAGGCTGGAGTGCAATGGCACTATCTTGGCTCACCGCCTCCCAGGTTCAAGCAACTCTCCTGCCTCAGCCTCCCAAGTAGCTGGGATTACAGCATATGCCACCATGCCCAGCTAATTCTATATTTTTAGTAGAGACAGGGTTTCTCCATGTTGGTCAGGCTGGTCTCCAACTCCCAACCTCCGGCGATCCGCCTGCCTTGGCCTTCCAAAGTGCTGGGATTGCAGGCATGAGCCACCAAGCTAGGCTGCAAAATTCAATCTTTCTCATCCTTTTCCTCCAAATGTTTACTGAGATGAGGAACACCTCTGAATGATACCAAAATGCAGCACAGCCACTCTGCAGAGATGGGTGCACATCATACAAACACTATCCAGGATCAAGCGCCAAGAATCAACATGGGTGAAAAATACTTGATTGACATTTGTTTTCATATTAACACGACATATTTTAAAGATACAAAGTAAGCATGAGAAGAATGGAGTAGGATTACGACTTCTAAAGAAAGGTAAAACTTTTATGATAGAAAAATGGTAGAAACAGTGAAGAATCATGGTAGTGTGACCTGAGAAAGATGCTTAGTCTTCAGGGAACCCTTGACCAGGTTGAGAATTTCAGAACAATTCAAATGCAATAAAAGCTCTTAGGAATTTAAAAGCAGTGGCCAGGTGCAGTGGCTTACTCCTGTAATCCCAACACTTTGGGAGGCTGAGGATGGCAGATCACAAGGTCAGGAGTTCAAGACCAACCTGGCCAATAAGGTGAAACCCCATCTCTACTAAAAATTTTAAAATTAGCCGGCATGGTGGCACACACCTGTAGACCCAACTACTCAGGAGGCTGAGGCAGGAGAATTGCTTGAACCCAGGAGGTGGAGGTTGCAGTGAGCCGAGATCGCACCACTGCATTCCAGCCTGGACGACAGAGCAAGACTTTGTCTTAAAAAAAAAAAAAAAAAAAAAAAAAAAAAAAAAGCAGAGTAGTAGTAAGAGAGCAACTCTTTGCTCACTGAGAGAGTAAATACTGCCATATTTATGGGCCTCTTCTGATCTACTGAGCAAGCAGCTCCATAATTATCAAAAAACTTAACAAAAATATTCCTTCAACTTACTAAATCAACAGTCAACAGATAACGAGTTTAACTAAATTCTACCTGTTGATGACCACCAAATGAAGATCCCACCTGACTGAGAAAACAATTGAGAATATAGTCTATGACTTACATTTAAAGTACTTTTCACCCAGAAAGACCCAATTTGCATAATTTAAACTAATCACCAAAAGGAAACTTGTTTGTAACCACACATGTGGAATGAAAATGTCACTAGAATCTATTGTTTCTCCATCATATCCTTCTCTATTTGCTGACAAATCCTACTGGTGACTCATATCCTTCTGCACTAACCAGTCACTCCATTCCCTAATGGAAGGCTTTTCACCAATAATGGAAAGTACAAACACAACAATTTGTTCTGCTACTAAAAAGAACACATATCAACATTTGTATATAAATCCAACTTACAAATACTGTGGTGATACAACCTAGTGAATGTTTCTTGTAAAACAGTGGGGAAAGTAAAAAGATGGTCAAATTTTAACAAAAACTAAAGGACAATTGGAAGAAAACAGACCTAATTGTGAATTTGAATTCCTGTCAAACAATACATTAGTTAACAGCCAACATATTTGACCAGTGCAGAAATAAAAATATAAAGTAGTTTATCTGATCTGCTAAAACAAATATATCATGTGTACATTTTATGCCAAAAGAATTAACATTTTGAGAAGAATAAAATTTCAAATAAAAAATACTATGAGAGGAATTAAACACAACATTTCTCTAAAGGTAAAGACTGTTCTAATGTTCAAAATATTTTTTCAAACCAGGCTCAACTAGCAAAGAAAGGGTCACAAAAAAGCCTAATCTTAAAATTCTCAAAAATTTACCTGTAATCCTAGCTACTCAGGAGGCTGAGGCAGGAGAATCGCTTGACTCCGAGAGGCAGAGGCTGCAGTGAGCCAAGATTGTACCACTGCACTCCAGCCTGTTCGACAAATTGAGACTCCATATCAAAAAAAAAAAAAAAGCCAACATTGTGTAATGTAAATTTATAATCAAATGATGAAATTTAGTTTCTAGGCCACTTAAGTGGATGCTGTGTTAACATAACCCGTGGGCAAGAAAATCAGTATAGGTAGGCAAACAAAAACCATCTATATTCAAGTCACATGAAAAATATTGGTACAATCTGTCAACTCCTCATAGTCATTCTTCTGGGAAAGATTTTCATGTCCCATAAATCTACACTGACTGAACAAACAGTGCAGGAAAGGAGTCATTCTCTCACCTGAGTCCTGGTAACTCCACAATGGGGAACCATGAAAAGCAGACAGCCAGCACAGCTGTGCAGCTTCTTTCATGGAGGTAGTGACAGTTTCTGGTTAAGCATAAACCTCTACCACTCCAAAGAACAAAAGATTTTCAAACAATATGCACCTCAGTTCTACACCAAGCAACCTAAAGGCTTCAAGTGCCAAGACAGTGACCAGGGAGTTAAGAGAGCCCACAGAATGAGGTTTAGCCAATAAAACAAAGGATAATGAGAGAAAGCTACCTGACACTTCTATATGTAGTAATAGTTCAAAGATGAAAATGGTGAAAAGAAGGCTGGGCGCGGTGGCTCATGCCTGTAATCTCAGCACTTTAGGAGGCTGAGGCGGGCAGATCACCTGAGGTCAGGAGTTCGAGACCAGCCTGACCAACATGGAGAAATCAATCCCATCTCTAAAACGAAAAAAGGAAAAAACAAGAAAACAGCGAGAAGACTTTTTCTTTTTCTTTTTTTTTTTTTAAGACAGGGTCTCACTCTGTCTCCCAGGCTAGAGTGTAGTGGTGCAATCTCAGCTCACTTCAGCCTTGACCTCCCAGGCTCAAGTGATCCTTCATTTCAGGAAGCTGATCATTCCAGCCTCCCAAGTAGCTAGAACAGAAGGCTCATGCCACCATGCCTGGCTACTTTTTGTACTTTTTGTAGAGATGGTGTCTCTATTTTGCCCAGTTTGGTCTCAAATTCCTGGCCTCAAGTGATCCTTCTGCGTCTGCCTCCCAAAATGGGCCACTGACTGGCCAAGACTTTTCTAATATTTCACAGATTAAGAGACTCAAATCACCATCTCCCAAAGTAATTGTAACTGGTAGCATCCACTGTTCAACAGGTTTAAGTACTTTAAGCCCCCCTCAAAAAAAATTATTCACTGCTATTTACTGATACTCTTTATCTAAAACTTGCGATTTAGCAATGAAACCCCAGCACTTTGGGAGGCTGAGGTGAGCAGATCACGCCTGAGCTCAGGAGTTCGAGATCAGCCTGGGCAACGTGGTGAAACCCTATCTCTACTAAAAATACAAAAATTAGCTGGGCGTGGTGGCACAGGATGTAATCCTGGCTGAGGCAGGATAATCACTTGAACCTAGGAGGTGGAGGCTGCAGTGAGCTGAGATCGCACCACTGCACTCCAGCCTGAGACAGAGTAAGACTCTGTCTTTAAAAAAAAAAAAAAAAAAAAATCAATCTATAAATTTCCTTATCTGTAAGCTAGAAGAATACTACTTACAGGATTATTGAGTTTTAAATGAGATGATACAGGTTTTAGCATAAGAAAGAAATGTGGAAACCGCCGGGCGTGGTGGCTCATGCCTGTAATCCAAGCACTTTGGAGGCCAAGGCTGGCAGATCACCTGAGGTCAGGAGTTCAAAATCAGCCTGACCAACATGGTGAAACCTGGTCTTAAAAAAAAAAAAAAAAGAAAGAAATGTGGAAACCTAAAGCCTGAAAGTGTAATACTGCACTTTACCCGTACCCTAATATCTCTACCATCACCCTATTCAATAAATTTGACTAAGTCTACCATATTAAAACTATGGATCCTGATTCTTACTAAAAATATTAAAGATTCCATCTTCTATTCAACAAATAATAGCACTCAAATAAATCAACCAAACTTAGTTTCACAAAAACTTAAGTTTCACTGTTCCAAGACCAAAAGCTAAAAATGTAGCGACCTGCTCCTCTGCATCTTATTATAAATGCATTTTCTAGAGGCTTCACTGGTTACCAACCCCACTTTACAACAAAAAGGAAAAAGTATAGTCAAACCCTGTAAAATAAATCCCTAAATTTCAACTTTGTGTCTGAAAATTGTAAAGTATTCCTTAATTACTGCATAAGGAAATACTACCTTTACAGGACAAAATGAATAAAAAGTTAATTCTTAAGAAAATTAAATCTAATTTACCTTGTTTGAAATTTTTTTCAAATAAACTATATATGGAGCTTTCACACTGTTTTTTTGTTTTGTTTTGTTTTGAGATGGAGTCTCGCTCTGTTGCCCAGGCTGGAGTGCAATGGCTCGATCTCGGCTCACTGCAACCTACCAGGTTTAAGCGATTCTCCTGCCTCAGCCTCCCGAGTGGCTGGAATTACAAGCACATGCCACCACACCCGGCTATTTTTTTGTATTTTCAGTACAGACAGGGTTTCACCGTGTTAGCCAGGATGGTCTCTATCTCCTGACCTTGTGATCCGCCCGTCTCAGCCTCCAGCGCCGGGATTACAGGCATAATCCACCGTGCCCCGTCTCTCACACTTTTTTAAAGCTATATACTAAAGTATTCAAACATTTACTCTTCCTAGAGCTACAAAGTTCAATGATGTTGAAAATGGTTTCTGCCTATAAATTTGTTCAAATTAAATATTACTTGACTGACTCACAGAGGGAGTGGCCTGACTTGCTGTTCTGAGTCAGAAAATACCCCGTTCAGCAGTTCGAAACTATTTTTCATTTATAAAGGTGTTCTAAAATGCCAGCCTTTTCCAGCTACGAAATCTGTTGCCCTAGTAGAAAGATCTTAGTGGTAATAATACTTTGAATCTGTAGTTTAATTTATAATTAACAAAGTGCTTTCACATGTTATTTTCTCATGCCTTCTGATTTAAGTGTCCCACACAGCTCAACAAAGAAACTTTCATATAGTAACAACTTCTAGTTCACTCTTGGCCCCAATAAATATATTCTCCTCTTTTTCCAAAAAATAAAAAACATAAAAGGCTGCTGCATTTCTTTAATCAGACTTCCCTCACCCAGACATGTATATCCCGGGTGCCTCATAAAAACTGTCTCAAAGCACACACCCATGGGCCCCAAGAGACTTGCAAGGCAGAATCTCCTCCCACATAAAAGCCTAGCTTGGGCCCCAAAGAGCCTCCAGTTAGCATCTCCTAAATGATCCCCTTGCCTCCAGCCATTCAGTCTTCTCCATTAGTTTTAACAGCTCTCCTAAGTACAAGCTGCTAGGTCATCGTGCGGATGAGAAACCTCAATATAAGACGAGCTATTGAGAGAGTAATATGATGTATTGCAAAAATCAAGGGCTTTAGAGTCGAAGACCTGGATTTTTTAATTCAGCACTAATTCTTATTATTTGTGTGACCTGGGACAAGTTACTTAACCTTTTGAGTTTCTGTATCTCTTCATCTCACCACTGTAAATCCATGGGAGCTCATCACTGTATTCCTAGTGCCTGGCAAACAGATGTGATTCAAGTAAGCCAAATGGATGCAAATTAAGACACCTACCACCTTTCTTGTAGTTGTGAGAATTAAATGAGTATAAAAAGCACCTGCAGCACAGTGGGCAATTAATACTAATTAATCCCTTCCCTCGCTAAATAGTAACAATACTATTTACTATTTCTTATTTTTTTGAGAGAGGGTCTCACTGGCTAACTGCAGCCTTCACTTCCTGGGCTCACACAATCCTCTCACCTCAGCCTCCTCCAGGGTAGCGTGAACTACAGGCACACAGAACCACACCTGGCTAATTTTTATATTTTTTGTAGAAACGTTGTTTCACCATGTTGCCCAGGCTGGTCTCGAACTCCTGGGCTCAAAGTGATCCTCCTACCTCAGCCTCCCAAAGTGCTAGGATTACAGGCAGAAGCCACCTCACCCAGCCAAAAAATATAATTTCTGACTTTTAATTACACATCAATAATTTTGCCTGTAATTCTATTATGTTCACTGTCAAAAGGACCACCCTCATGCCTGTAATCCCAACACTTTGAGAGGCCAAGTCAGGTGGATCACTGGAGGTCAGGAGTTCAAGACCAGCCTGGCAAACATAGTGAAACCCCATCTCTACTAAAAATACAAAAATTAGCCAGGTGTGGTGGTACACACTTGTATTCTCAGCTACTTGAGAGGCTGAGGCAGGAGGATCACTCGAACCTGGGAAGCCTAGGCAACAGACACAGCGAGACTCCATCTCCCAAGAAAAACAAAAAAAGGACCACACTATTCTTTGCTTATACTGAAAACCTACCAACTTCTAAGAGACATTTTTTTTTTTTAAGACTGGGTCTTGCCCTATTGCCTGGGCTGGAGTGCTCACTGCAACCTCCGCCTCCCAGGTTCACGTGATTCTCCTGCCTCAGCCTAACCTCAGTAGCTGGGATTACAGGTGCCTGCCACCACATCTCGCTAATTTTTTGCATTTTTAGTAGAGATGGGGTTTCACTGTATTGGCCAGAGTGGTCTCGAAGTGATCCACCCATGTCAGCCTCCTAAAGTGTTGGGATTAATGGCGTGAGCCACCGCGCCCAGCTAAGAAATATTATTTTTTAATTAACATAATTTTTAAGATTATATCAACGTGGGCCGGGCGCAGTGGCTCACGCCTGTAATCCCAGCACTTTAGAAGGCAGAGGCAGGCGGATCAAGAGGTCAAGAGATGGAGACCATCCTGACCAACATGGTGAAACTCTGTCTCTACTAAAAATACAAAATAGCTGGGTGCGGTGGTGCCCACCTGTAGTCCCAGCTACTTGGGAGGCTGAAGCAGGAGAATCACTTGAAACCGGGAGGCAGAGGATGCAATGAGTCGAGATCGTGCCACTGCACTCCAGCCTGGTGGCAGAGCAAGACTGTCTCAAAAAAAGAAAAAAAACAAAAAAAGTTACATCCAAGTGTAAAATCCCTACCAAGTTACTACAATTCACCAAGAATCTCAACTTTCACAACACAAGAATGGGAAAAGTCCATGACAGTAATTAGTCCATTCACTATGAAACTTAAAAATGTCAAGATCAGAATACCAGCAATTTCTCACCATCTTCACCAATACAATGGTGTGCTGGCAAGTGATTCTGAAGACCTGATAATGTGTCATTCTGCATCCTTAGTTTCCTTTTGCACACTCAGCAAGGCATAACCACGCACTTCCCTCTGAAACTACTCTCCATTACAGAGCATGACAGCAAGTACCATATTCCAACTCAGCAGTGGTTGTAGTTTGGTGACTCCAGACAGACAAGCATTGGCTTAATGCCTATGGTGACGCTAGAACTGCTAGTTATTGCAAATTTCTTGACAAATACCAGAAAATAATAAACTAGCCTACAGTTCAATTTACCTAACAATAAAATACTGTTCACCTGAAAAACTAGCAGTACTTTGCAAAAGTTTATGCTTCTGAACACTTTACAGGCAAGAGTGTAGGATCTTGGGCAACAGACAAACTTCTTTTCATCAGCTCTCAGGTCCCCTAGACTAGGATGGGATGGCATTCTTGACAAACTTGGAAATTTACTTTGAAGTCATGAAACTTGGAAGAAAAAAATTTATAGAACAAAAAACCACATCACATCCTTTCTGGGGGGAAAATGAAAATCCCAGAGCCAGAAGATCATTGTGCCGCTGGAAGAGACTTACACCCCGTTTCCTCATACTTGAACCTAAGGACCCAGGGACAAGATGCTCCTGGAAAGAACTCCCTAACCCAACACACCAGGCTTCACTATCGCCACACACAAAGACCAAGGGGAAGGGCCTCCAGAATGCCTGCTCACACACTGGACACACGCGGGCACACCCTGCCACACTCCTGTCTCTGCCACGCATCGTCTCCCCGACACACACCACGTTCTCCCCCTACACTCCCGCTCTCTACCACTCTCAACTCTCGCCTCTCCCACTTACACTCATTCTACTCCCATACCTCAAACCCACACGCTCCCCGCACACCCATACCCTCCCCCTACCCTCACCCACACTCCCCCGACATCGACACTGCCCCCCAGCCCTCTCCCCCGCCCCGCGCTCCCACTACTCCCCCCACAGCCTCGTACGGACACTCAGCCCTGTCCCCCACACACGCCCTCCCTTCACCAACTAACACTCTCCCCCACGCTCGCACAGTTCTCTCCCTCTTCCACACACACGAGCCCGCCCCTCGCTCACCCACCCTCGCTCCCCCGCCCCGGCCCGGCTCGGCTCTCCTTCCGGGGACGTGTCTCGGGCCTGCACTAATGGCTGCGGCGCCTCCCGCCCTCCCCTTCCCCGAGGCCCCCGGCGCCGGCGCAGGGGCCGCCCGGGAGGGGCGCACTCACGCTGGCGAGCTGGGGACTGGGCATTGAAGTCCGGCGGCGGCGGGAGCGAGGAGGCGCCTCTCTCCTCAGTCACCTCGGCGGCGGCGGCGGCGGCGGTAGCGGTGGCGGCGGCGGCGACGACTCCCCCCCAGCCTCGGCGCACGACACCCGGCCCGGCCCGGCGGCGGCGGCGGCGCGTCTCCACGAGTCCGTCTTGCTGCTGCTGCTGCGGCCGCCGCTGCGTCTCCTGCTGCCGCCGCTGCCCCCCGCTGCCACCGCTGCCCTGTGGCGTAGCCTCGCGCCGTACCCGGCCGCCGCTGCCGCTCCAGCCGCTCCCGGACCGACGACGGTTACAGCCCGGCCGATCGCGCCGCCGCCACCAGCGCTGCGCGCGCAGCCGGAACCAGCTCCCGCCGCCGCCCCTCAGGGGGCGCTGCGGGGCGCGGCGCGCGGGGCCGCCGGTCCGCCCTCCGTGCTTGCTGACTGGCTGGCCCGCCAGCTCGCGGGCGTTTGGACCCGCCCACCTGCCCCGCGGGGCGCTGACCCACTGCCCTGGGCGCCTCCCCCGCTCCTCCTCCTTGTGGTTCGTTCCGCTCAGCACTCCCGGCTACGGAAGGCGCGTCCTTGTGACCCGGTAGGGAGGGCAGAACGTGGCCAGGGAAGTCGCTCGCCCACGCTGCGCCCCGCCCATCCGCACCTGGGCTAGGTCGAGGGCCAGTAGCCGAGGTGTGACCCGCAAGGTCGAAGGGCTCTTTCCCGCTCCCAGGCCTTTAGGCCTGGGGCCAGATCCTGATGGGACGGGGAGGCCACTGAGTCCTGTGCTTGGGGATTTCCAACTCAGAAGTAGGAACCTGGGCAGCTCAGTTTTTGGCTGCTCTTCCTGGAGGCCCCAAATAAATGGTGTGTGCATCTTTGCGAAGGATATTTCTACGCCACTCCCCACTCTGCCCACAAGACACATACACAACCTAAAAACGGTCCCTGACAAGCCAGAATTAAGACTTTCAGGATATAGGATAGTGGACAAGTGATTCCCTCTCTCCAAGTATTATCAACTATTGAATGGAAATAATCAGCTACCTCATGAGCTCTTTCAGGATCGACAATAACGTATGAAAACTCTTGAGAAAGGCCGAGACTGGTGGCTCACACCTGTAATCCCAGCACTTTGGGAGGCCAAGGCGGGCAGATCACAAGATCAGAGTTTAAGACCAGTATGACCAACATGGTGAAACCATGTCTCTACTAAAAATACAAAAATTAGCCAGGAGTGGCGGCGCACGCCTGTAATTCCAGCTACTCGGGAGGGTAAGGCAGAAGAATCGCTTGAACCCGGGAGGCGGAGGTTGCAGTGAGCCAAGACCAGGCCACTGCACTCCAGCCTGGGCGACAGAGCAAGATTCCATCTCAAAGGGAAAAAAAGAAAGAAAGAAAAGAAAAAGTGCTTCAGAAAGAGGAGACCGTGAATTTCAAGGTTTCCAACCTAATGTCACCTTTAACGACCCAGATTATAGTAGAGATTCTCAAATGGAAAGGTTTTTGCCTCTTGCATTTGGAAGCTAGCCGGAAATTCTTTGCCAGATCATGTGTCCTGAGTTTTGGTTTGGAAAATGTGGTCACCAGTGAGCTGGGAGGTTGGTTTGGGCCACAGCCAGATGGCAGGCAAAGCGCGGCATTGGAGACTGGCTTGATAGGAAGGGGGATGCTCCCCGTCTCCTCCTGAGAGTTGTGGGTTGGGGAGAGTCTGCTCTTCTGTCCACCCCTGGGAAGTCTTGCCTGCCCAGAACTGGCACCTATCTAGGAAGAAATGAAGCTGTCCATTGGGTGCTTCTCCCCCACCTCACCACCACATCCAGGTTCATCGAGCCCTGCAGGGAGAAGCAGTGATCTGTCATCATTAGACCTTCCCCACAAGGTAGACTTGGGGCATTGCTTCTGACCAGAAGGCTTCCATTAGAGCTTAACAGAAAAAAGAAAGGTCTTATGACTCAGCTGCATCAAGCCACAGCACAGAATCCAGGATGTTCACCACCATCAGGTGGCCCAGGAGAGGGTATTCTAGGGCAAGGCTGGCTAGCAGAGCTGTGTGGGAGGTGAGAGGCCTTGAGGAGCAAGAGGGGCTGCAGATCAGTAGCAAGGCCCTTGGGTGAGGAGCACAGTCTGAGCTATCATTTGCGTTCTGCCTGCCTCCAGCAAGCAGCATTTTCTACTTCCTGGAAACATAGACTGATTTGAAACAAAAAGCTACCTCCTGTGCAAAACTTTTGCTGTGTCTATGGATTATTGATTCTTCTGATGAAATTGCAAAACACCTTATGCAATCCTCTACCATAGTAGCACTTAACACAATATTGTAATTGCCTATTTTCAGATTCTCCTCTGCTTAGATGGATCTATTTTGGGCAGTCTAGCAGATTGTTTCTTTGTTTGTTTGTTTTAATCTCATAGATTGTTTGAGCAAGTGAATGACACTTCCCTCCACCTAGCTCTCCTTCTAGCCCTGAAATAAAATAATGTAATAACAACATTAACAACATGAGGATAAAAATAATGGCTCCAGGCCTGTAATCCCAGCACTTTGGTAGGCCAAGGCAGGCAGATCACGAGGTCAGGAGATCAAGACCATCCTAGCTAACATGGTAAAACATCCTGTCTCTACTAAAAAAAAAAAAAAAAAAAAAAAAATCAGCAGAGTGTGGTGGCACACACCTGTAGTCCCAGCTACTTGGGAGGCTGAGGCAGGAAAATCGCTTGAACCCGGGAGGTGGAAGTTGCAGTGAGCCAAGATCAAACCACTGCACTCCAGCCTGGGAGACAGAGCAAGACTCTGTATCAATCAATCAATCAATCAATCAATAAAGTCTCCAATAACAGTTGCCTTTTTTTTTTTTTTTTTTTTTTGAGACATGGTCTCACTTTGTCACCCAGGAGAGAATGCAGTAGGGTAAACATGGCTTACTGCAGCCTCAACCTCCTGGGCTCAAGCAGTCCTCCTGCTTCAGCCTCCCAAGTAGGTGGGACCACAGGCCCATGCCACCTTGCCCAGCTAATTGTTTATTTATTCATTTATTTTTATTTACTTTTTTTTTTGTGAGACAGAGTCTCCTTCTGTTGCCCAGGCTGCAACCTCCACCTCTCAGGTTCAAGTGATTCTCCTGCCTCAGCCTCCTAAGTAGCTGAGATTACAAGCGCGTGCCACCACACCCAGCTAATTTTTGTATTTTTGGTAGAGACAGGGTTTCTCCATGTTGGTCAGGCTGGTCTCGAACTCCTGACCTTGTGATCCGCCTGCCTCAGCCTCCTAAAGTGCTGAGATTACAGGTGTGAGCCACTGCGCCCAGCATGTTTTTTTATTTTTGTAGAGGTGGAGGTTTTGCCATGTTGCCCAGGCTGGTCCTGAACTCCTGGCCTCAAGCAATCTTCCCACCTTGGCCTCCCAAAGTGTTAGGGTTATAAGCATGAACCACCACACCCAGCCATAGTTACCTTTTATTAGGCATCTACTCTTTTCCAAGTCCTGATTGAAATGTTTTTAAATATGTTATCAAGGCCCAGTACAGTATCAAGCCTGTAATCCCAGCACTTTGGGAGGCCAAGGAGGTTGGATCACCTGAGGTCACGAGTTTGAGACCAGCCTGGCCAACATAGTGAAACCCCCATCTCTACTAAAAATATAAAAATTAGCCCAGTGTGACAGGTGCCTGTAATCCCAGGTACTCAAGAGGCTGAGGCAGGAGAATCACTTGAACCCAGAAGGTAGAGGTTGCAGTAAGCCAAGATCGCCCCATTGCACTCTAGCCTAGGCAACAAGAGCAAAACTCCATCTCAAAAATAAATAAGTAAATAAATCATAAAATGAAATATATTATCAAGTTTAATGCTTCAAAATGACCCTATTAGGAAGGTATTATTACCCCCATTAAGAAAGGGAACAGAGGCTCAGAGAGACAAAATGACAGAAACAGAATTCAACCCAGGTTTGCCTGCCTCTGAAGCCCAAATAATCATGATATTTGTTTCCAACTTCAGTCAATAACTGGTGTCCTCAGAGTAAGCTGGAAACCCTTGTGAAATGCTGAAAAGAAATCTGCCTCTCAGAGAGAAAGGTCCTAGACCATGACACCACTGCCACTTTCCCTTGCCCCCAGGACAGCAGAGAGATGCTCTAACCCCTAACATCCAAATGGCCTCCTGCAGAAGGCTGTGACTGGTTTTACTCCCTGCACGCCTCAAACAGATCAGGAACTGGGCTGCAAGTGCCTTATTACAGCAGGAACTACCCCTGGCAGTGAGTTTCACACATAAGTGCCCTGAGTTTATCCAGTGCTTTGGCTGAAGCATTCCAAGTGCCATTCGCTGATTAATCTTCCCAGTGCTCCTGTGGGGCAAGCTGGCAGTACTCTTGGCTGATTTTACAGAGCATTAGCTCCTTGAGAGCAGGAGCTATGTGGCCCCATCACACACAGGGGTTAGAAAAACAAGTAATGGTGGTTGTGTGGCAAAGAAACTGAAGCTCTCAGAAAAGTGGTTTAGACAGAGGTTGGGAACAGGTGACTGGTTCCCACCCTGGGATTCTACACTACTTCATCTGGCATCTTTGCATTGCCATTTAGTTGTCGTGTAGACTTGGGGAGTTATTTCATCTACCTGAGTCTCTATTTTTCCATCTGTGAAATGGAAAGGTAAACATCAAAAAAAAAAAAAAAAAAAAAGGCCGGGCGTGGTGGCTCACGCCTGTAATCCCAGCACTTTGGGAGGCCGAGGCGGGTGGATCACGAGGTCAAGAGATCGAGACCATCCTGGTCAACATGGTGAAACCCCGTCTCTACTAAAAATACAAAAAATTAGCTGGGCATGGTGGCGCATGCCTGTAATCCCAGCTACTCAGGAGGCTGAGGCAGGAGAATTGCCTGAACCCAGGAGGCGGAAGTTGCGGTGAGCCGAGATCGCGCCATTGCACTCCAGCCTGGGTAACAAGAGCGAAACTCCGTCTCAAAAAAAAAAAAAAAGGATTTTTGAGGACTAAAGGAGTTAGTGTGCTTAACTCACGTATTGAACACATGTTAAGTATCAATAAATGTTAGCTAGTACTATTATTAGGTTGGTACTTGGCACTGTGCAATGAATAAATGGAATGAGCTTTGATACCACCAGCTCTGCAGTGTATTTCAAAATTACAGATTCTGCAACTTACCATTAGCTTTGCGATGTTGGACAAAGGTTATAACTTCACCAATGAACCTTTCTCTTCATCTATGAAATACGATGATAACTCTAAAATAAAGAGCTTGAAAGTACTTTGGTTTGTAAGCTGTCAAGCACTATGCAGACCTTAACTGCAGTTTTAGAAAGAGCACAGGCCTTGCTATATGACTGTACAGGAATCCCAGCTCTGCCCCTTAAACTCCTCACCTCTCAAGTTTTCCTCATCTGTAATATAGGCATGGTGATCACATCTGTCTTGAGGTGTGACAAATTAAGTGATTAAAGACAATATATTTAAAGTAGCTGGCACGGTGAGAGGTGGTCCATAAATGTTACTTCCCTACCCCTAACAAATAAGTCTTGCCTTTCAAGGACCTGAAGCAAAGGAAGCCACAGGATGTGGTGGGAAATGTGTGGAACCAATAGCTGAGTTGATTCCTGGCTCTGCCGTTGTGTGGCCTTGAGGTTTCACTGCCTCTCTAAGCCTTCAGATTCCTTCCCTCTAACACTAGGTATGCCTCCATTGCAAAGTTCTCTCAATACAAAGGAACTACTAACAAATGCACAGACAGGCCTACGGAAAGACCCAGTTGCAAGGAACAACCAAAATTTCCAAGCCCGAAACCAGATGGGGTCACGAGCTGTGAAATAAGCAATCCAGGCTCCACAAAGCTCAGAAGAGCATGGGAGGTTTCAAGCCCCCTGTCTGGACGCTGCCAGTGCACCGGCCTTGAGAAGGTCGAGAGACGACTCAACCCTCCCACAGTGATAATCGGGTAGGAGGAGGCAAGGGGAGGAAGGAATGTACTATTCACCGCCCCACCCATCCCCTGCCTCTAATCTCTCTTCCGGAATTTTACAGCCCTCTCTTACTGGGGCGGGGCGGAGGGGGCAGGGCGCCGGCTCCAGCTGTTTGCAGGAATCCCCCGCCCCTCGCCTATCCGCTCGTGCAGGAAGCCCTAGACTTGTACCCTGAGCCTCTGCTGTTTGCTCTCTTCGGCCTCCCTGGGCATTGGAGCTTCCACTGCGTCCGCTTTTAGGGGAGGGGAGGGAGTGGGGGCCGTGAATTCCGGGAGAAGTCAAGGCTTGCTCCGGGCGTGGGTCCACGGGCGGAGGGCTAGCAGTCCCGATGCCTGGAAAGCTTCGGCTGGGGCCTGAGTGGATGGGAATGCGGCGGCCTCCGCGGGATCCTTCCCTGGGCCGATCCACAGTCAGGATCCCCAGCTCCACCGTCTTCAAGTGGGACTGGATTTCGGTCAGAGAAGAAAACGACTTCGGGAACTGGCAACCAGGGAGAGGGAAAAGTTGAGAAACGTGACTCAGCCTCCTTAGTTCATCTTTCACATGGGGCAACTGAGGCCTGCCCGGGACGGGGAGCTGCTCTGGGCCGCACTGAGCATCAGCCGGGGGACCCTAGGTCATTCCCTACCCGTGGAGGATTGGTTGGTTCCAAACCCCTGCGGATCCCAAAATCTGCGGATGCTCAAGTCCCTGTTATAAAATGGGCCGGGCGCGGTGGCTCACGTCTGTAATTCCAGCACTTTGGGGTCTGAGGCGGGAGGATCACTTGAGGTCAGGAGTTGGAGACTAGCCTGGCCAACATGATGAAACCCCAGTGTTTACTAAAAAAAATACCAAAATTAGCCAGGCATGGTGGCGGGCACCTGTAATCCCAGCTACTTGGGAGGCTGAAGCACTAGAATCTTCCCTTGAACCCAGGAGGCGGAGGTTGCAGTGAGCCGAGATCACGCCACTGCACTCCAGCCTGGGCGACAGAGCTAGACTCTAAAAAATAAAAAATATATATAAAATGGTATATATTTGCATATAACCTAAACATATCCTCTCGTATACTTTCAATCATCTCCAGATTACTTATACATAATACAATGTAAATGCTATGTAGTTGTTATATTGTATTGTTTAGGGAATAATGACAAGAAAAATGTACATGTTTAGTGCAGATGCTTTTTTTTTCTGAATATTTTTGATCTCTTGTTGGTTGAATTCAGGAATACGGAGGGCCTACTGCACTTGGGCGTCTGGCACTGCCCTGCCTTCTGGGTTCCATTCATAGCATTTCCTGATACCTTGTGACTCAGTTTCCCCATTTGGCAGTTGGAAAATAAAAAGGATTTATTAATAACTGAAACTAGAGCTGTTGGAAGTGAAGCAACAAGTCTTCCTACACAACAAAGGAATTAGGAGGTAATGATGTTCACAGCTGACATTTACTGAGCATTTACTATGTGCCGGGCACTATTCTAAGCACTTGATATGTATTAACTAATTTAACTTTCATAATCCTAAAGGGTGGGAATTCTTGTTATCTCCATTTTACATTACTATTCCTATTATTACTCTATTATCCCCATTTCATGGAGAAACTGAGATAAATAACAGTGAAATCATTTGACCAAGGTCACCCATCACCCAACTGGTAGTATATGATAGAGCCAGGAGGATTTGAACCCAGCAAATATTTTTCCAGGGCCCCACTCCCTCAACCACTGTGTGTCTGCCTCTCCTAATAAGAATGTGGTTACAATCTACCACGTTCTGGATGTTGGTCTAACAGTGTGAACTCTTTTCATTATGTCAGCCTCTTTCAGAGTGACTTAGATTATCTGTGCCTGTATAAATGTTTAATATATGCTATCTGACCAGTGATAATGTTTCTACACACTGGAACTTCAAAGTACTAGCTTAAACAGGGCAATCAAGGTCACATGTGAAAGTGAGGACTCCTTCCCCAATGGTGCACAGCTTTCTTTCTTTTTTTTTTTTAATTTTTTTTAGAGACAGGGTCTCGAAGCGATCCTCCCACCTCAGCCTCCCGAATACTGGGACTACAGGCACATGCCACAGTGCCTGGCACAGTTTTCTTAATTCTGCCAAGTGCTATGGCCAGAATCTTGACTTTCCCACCCATAGTGGGTGGTCATTTTACCTAGTGACAACCTCGAGTACCCGTCTCCACATCGATGATCCTAACTTATCTGCTACTGTGTTTTCAAGGATGCTGAAAAGGTCGTCCTGCCCACTCACACATATCCCTTCCCCCTACATGTGTAGAAACTGCACAGTTGGAGGTTTCCTTCTTGGTTTGAAGCCAAAAAATGATAGTTCATCTTTTGTTAAAATGCAAACATCACAAGAGAAAAATAAACTGGGCCTCATCAACTATTTTCATGTAATAAGAATGACATTACCAGATCATGGCTGGGCGTGGTGGGTTACGCCTGTAATCCCAGCACTTTGGGAGGCTGAGACAGGTGGATCACCAGAGGTCAGGAGTTTGAGACCAACCAGTCTGGCCAATGTGGTGAAACCTCATCTCTACTAATAGTACAAAAGAAAATTACCAGATCCTTCCTTTTTTTTTTTTTTAAGCCCAGTGGATTCCCAATCCTTCCTAAGAACAAGTTTTAGTAGGAGAGAGACCAGGACTATCAACTCACCCCAATTAGTATCTGGAAAGACCTTAGAAGTCATCTAGTGGAACCCCTCCTTTTATAGGCACATATAAAGAAAAAGAGTTTTTAGACCATTCAGAGATATTGAGGGTCTGAGAAAGGGCTGGGGGAAAACCATTACGGGGAAGGAAACAGAAGGGCAGGCAAACGGACAAAAGATGAGATTAGCCTCAATGTCAGAAACCTTTCCTTCTCGAACTCCTGGGCTCAAGCGATCCTCCTCAGCCTCTCAAAGTGCTGGGATTACAGGTATGAGCCACTGTGCTTGCATAGAAACCTTTCCTTCTGGCCAAGCATGGTGGCTCATGCCTGTAATTCTTTTTTTTTTTTTTTTTTATTCACCTGGGTACAGGTGGGTTAAGGCTGAAAAGGGTGTTAGCCGTTTTTTTGTTTTTTTGTTTTTTTACAGTCCTGTAATTCCAGCACTATGGGAGGCTGAGGCAGGTGGATCACGAAGTCAGGAGTTCAAGAACAGCCTGGCCAAGATAGTGAAACCCTGTCTCTACTAAAAATACAAAAATTAGCTGGGCATGGTGGTGGGTGCCTGTAATCCCAGCTACTAGGGAGGCTGAGGCAGAGAATTGCTTGAACCAGGGAGGCAGAGGTTGCAGTGAGCCAGGATCATGCCATTGCACTCCAGCCTGGGTGACAGAGAGAGATTCCGTCTCAGAAAAAGAAAAAAATGGCCAGGTGTGGTGGCTCATGCCTGTAATCCCAGCACTCTGGGAGGCCGAGGTGGGTGGATCACCTGAGGTCAGGAGTTTGAGACCAGCCTGCCAACATGGTGAAACCCCATCTCTACTAAAAATTTAAAAATTAGCCAGGTGTGGTGGCATGTACCTGTAGTCCCAGCTATTCTGGAGGCTGAGGCAGGAGAATCACTTGAACCTGGGAGGTGGAGGTTGCAATGAGACAAGATTGCAACACTGCACTCCAGCCTGGGCAACAGAGTGAGACTCTGTCTCAAAAAAAGAAAAAAAAAAAGAAATCTTTTCTTCTATTTGTGTTTTATTTTTTCTTTTTTTTTAAAGATGGGGTTTTACCATAATGGCCAGGCTGGTCTTGAACTCCTGACCTCAGGTGATCCACCTAGCTTGGCCTCCCAAAGTGCTAGGATTACAGGCGTGAGCCACAGCACCCGGCCTATTTGTGTTTTTAAAAATCTGACCCTGGCTGGGCATGGTGGCTCATGCCTGTAATCCCAGCACATTGGGCGACCAGGGTGGGCAGATTGCTTGAGGCCAGGAGTTGGAGACCAGCCTGGCCAACATCGCAAAACCCCGTCTCTATTAAAAATACAAAAATCAGCCAGACATGGTGGCGCATGCCTTTAATCCCAGCCTCTTGGAAGGCTGAGGCACGAGAATCGCTTGAACCTGGAGGTTGCAGTGAGCCAAGGTCACGCCACTGCATTCCAGCCTAGGCAACAGAGCAAGACTCTGTCTTAAATAAATGAAGGAATGAATGAACAAATGAATAAATAAATAAATAAAATCTGTCCCCACCACTGTAAAAATGATACATGCATTTTATGATACTTAAATTAGACTTTAATAAGGCTGCTAAAAAATAAGACATGCTTCATACACATTTTTTAAATTACAGAGATGGATGCTTAATAAATCAAAAGTCTCCTGCAATGCTACCCAGAAAAAGAACCACTATTAACAATTTGGATTATATTGCCCTTCCTGATTTTTTTCTGTACATTCATATTTTTCTGTGTGTTTATATGTATGTGTGTGTTTAACAGAAATAGAATTATTTCCTTCAATAATATGTCTTGGACAGTTTTCCATGTCAGTACATTTAGATCTACCTTGTTCTTTTCAAAGGCTACTTACACAGTATGACTGAACTATATATATTTTTTTTCCAAGAGGCAGTCTTGCTCTGTCGCTCAGAGCTGGAGTGCAATGGCTCGATCTCGGCTCACTGCAACCTCTGCCTCCTGAGTTCAAGCAATTCTCCTGCCTCAGCCTCCCAAGTAGGTGGGAATACAGGTGTGCACCACCACACCCGGCTAATTTTTGTATTTTTAGTAGAGACAGGGTTTCACCATGTTGGCCAGGCTGGTCTCAAACTCCTGACCTCGTGATCTGCCCACCTCAGCCTCCCAAAGAGCTGGGATTACAGGTGTGAGTGCTGTGCCCAGCCAACTGAACTATAATTTATTTCACAGATTCCCTATTGGTAAATATCTAGGTTGTTTCCAACTTTTTGCTATTAGAAGCAGTACTGCAGCAGATATTTTTGCACATATATCTTGATACATCTTGGAGCACTTTTAGGGGAATTCTGTAGGATAAATTACCAGAGAAACTTCCTTTTAAAACAATATGCTTCATCAACTATAATTTTCATCTTATTCCAAATGTCCCGACATAAAAGCCTGTTCCTGATCAAATTTGCATAAAATGCTTAGTATATAGCACACATGAAACAAATATCAATTTCATGACCATTGTTACCATTGTTTCATGATATCAGTAATCCAGTGAATAGCTCATTCTTCAGTCAACAACTGATGAGCTTCTTCAATATCATAGATTTGAGGATCCAACAGTGAAGAGACATAGACCCTGCCCTCAAGAAGATGACAGTCTAGAAACTGATGGCTGTCTCAACCAGCCATTACAACATCATGATATTAGTACTACAAAAATGCTAACTAGCCAGGCACTGTGGCTCACACCTTGGTCTCAGCTACTCAGGAAGTGGAGGTGGGAGGATTGCTTGAGTCCAGGAGATGGAGACTGCAATGAGCTATGATTGTACCACTGCACTCCAGCCTGGGTGACAGGGTGAGACTCCATCTCTGAAATAAATAAATTAATTAACTAATTAATTAATTAAAAGAAAGTAGTAACTGCAGGGGAAATAAGGGAATACATAAAAGGGACATCTAACCGTCCTGAAGAAGGAAAGGAAAGGAAAGGGCTACAAGAAAGAAGTAACAGCTTGAATTATCCAAAGAGGGAAGGTAGTGAGTGCCCCAGCTATAAAAGGTATCCAAGCAGAGACCAAGGTACCATCTCCAAGAAATAGTGGCAGGAATAGTAAGCAAGATCAATGGTTCTCAAACATCTACTCTCAGACTGGTGCTAGCATGTGGAAAAAGGAAAAACAATGTATAAAGGAGTGAATTATTTATTAAATGTATTGTTTAAGGAACAGTCTTTAATTCTAAGAAGATATACCATTCCTTCCTACCTTTTTTCATATTAAAATGTGCTTTCTTTTGTGAAGCAGTGGTGGTAGTACATGATAGTTGTTTTTTTAATGTTCTTATTTAGCCAAACTAAAAGCTAGCAACCATATCTGGGTCTCCCTCCTCATTTTTAAAACTTTTAACTGTTGATGACATCCAAAAGTCTGGGGACTTCTGAGCCAGATGACATCTAAGATCTTTCCATCCTTGTGATTATAAAATTCTCTGCTCAATGGTGATTAAGGCCTGAAGCTAAATTAAGTTCAGAATCTGTGAGCCAAATCCTTCTCAACAGACCTAGGGTAAAAATAAATACATAAGTCTATGAGTAAGTAACAGAAAGACAACAATCTGATAGCCTCTAAAACACTTTTATTTTTTGGTTCCCAAACCACGTAAGAGTACCTCAAGTTTCCATATAGATTTGCTCCCCCGCTCCAGGGAAATGTAGCAATGAAGAAGAGAGACCACAGAAATAACAGATAGAAGTGATATGGGAAAAATCAATTTGGTGCAGTTTTCACAAACCTTTAAAATAGAGCAATTTAAGTGATGATGGGGTTTCATGACCAGCGGCAGCAGAACCTCTGATGGGAATGCTGGTATTTTTCGGGCATTTCTCTGAATGAGTGGGAAGGGAAGGAAAATGTTTTTTTTTTCCCTCCCCTTCCACTTATAAGAAAATGGAGGCAATGAAAAGCAAAAGTTTCCCATAATGTCCCATTAAGAGAAATGAATGAAATGCAGCTCCCCTGTAGCCAAATAGCACAAACCCTCAGACAGGCACTGGGCAGGCCTTGCCTGCCGATGCTGCAGAAACCAAGTATTCACCAACACACCTGGCACTGTGGTTACCATGGTGACTCCTCACCTTTTGCATTCCTTAACTTCAGGGTTGAGACTGGTTCAGGGCACATTTGAGTTTTCATGTTTTTCCTTGGCTTCTGGAAAAGGAAAGGGGAGGGGAGAGGAAGGATTCTAAATCAGCTTGCCTGCTGCCTTGCCCAGCTTTTCAGCCTGCACACCTAGGCATCTCTAGGGGAGGGAGACCAACAGCAGGCGGAGGAAGTGGAAATGGCTCAGGTGGAGCCCAGCAGACCTAGGTTCAAATCTCAGCTCCTCAAGGAATACCCCCTTTTTTTTCTCATTCAAACAACCCATGGAGGCTGGTGGCTTATGTCTGTAATCTCCCCACTTTGGGAGGCCAAGGCAGATGGATCCTTTGAGGCCAGGAGTTTGAGACCAGCCTGGCCAACATGGTGAAACCCTGTCTCTACTAAAAATACAAAAATTAGCCGGACGTGGTGGTGCATGCCTGTAATTCCAGCTACTCGGGAGGCTGAGGCACGAGACTCGCTTGAACCTGAAAGGTGGAAGTTGCGGTGAGCTATGATCACTATAATTGCGCCACTGCACTCCAGGCGGGGTGAAATTTTATGGGGTTTTTTGAGACGGAGTCCCTCTGCCTCCCAGTCTGCCTCAGCCTCTTGAGTAGTTGGGATTACAGGTGCCCACCACCGTGCCCGGCTAATTTTTGTATTTTCAGTAGAGACAGGGTTTCATCATCTTGGCCAGGCTGGTCTCAAACTCCTTACCTCGTGATCCACCCGCCTTAGCCTCCCAAAGTGCTAGGATTACAGGCGTGAGTCACCGCGCCCAGCCAAGTGAAAGTTTTAATGTTCTTATTAGCCAAACTAAAAGCTAGCAACCATATCTGGGTCTCCCTCCTCATTTTTAAAACTTGGAACTATTGACGACATCCAAAAGTCTGGGACTTCTGAGCTTTACAGCCTGCACACCTTCTGGGTGAGACTCTGTCTCAAAAACGAACAAGCAAACACAAAAACAACCCCTGTTCTGGGTCAGGCACAAGCAAATACCAGAAATGGCTGCGAAGAGCTGGAATTGCCCCTGGAGAGCCAGCAGTACAGGGGGAAACTTGGCTCAGGAGATGATCAGAAGCCAGGATGAGAAGTTACTTCACTGGGGCAGGTGCTGTTTCTGTCACCTCTTGGGGACCGGGGAAACTGCGAAGCCCAACTGCATTGAGAAGGACTCTTAGAAACACTCTGGCAAGCCCATAAAAGCTAAGCATAAGGGCATCAAACTTAAGGGTGAGATGCGTTGAGACTTGTGCTCTGACCTCAGGCAAGTCTGTTCAATTTCCCGAGCCTCAGTTTCCCCCTCTGTAAATCAAAGCTAATAGTAACTGCGTTATTCTTATTGAGAAAATGACATCAATTAATACGTAACGATGAAGCAAAGAGCAGACAGACCTAAATCCACCACACTCTAACTATCCAATGCCCAGCTGAGTGACTGGGAGAATTCCGAACTTTCACCTCTCTGAGTCTCAGTTTCCTTACTTTGTAAAAGGATAATCATAATCATAACTCATAAGGGTGTTTCTAGACTTAGAAAAGAGTATATATGTATGTAAGCCACATAGCACCAGCATATAATAAAATGGTAGCTGCTTTTTTGTTGTTGTTTGTTTTGTTTTGTTTTGAGACCGAGTCCCTCTGTCGCCCAGGCTGGAGTCCAGTGGCGCGATCTCGGCTCACTGCAACCCCCACTTCCCAGATTCAAGCAATTCTCCAGCCTCAGCCTCCCGAGTAGCTGCGACTACAGGCACCTGCCACCCCCGCTGGCTAATTTTTTGTATTTTTAGTAGAGATGGGGTTTCACCATGTCAGCAGGCTGGTCTCACCATGTTGGCAGGCTGGTCTCCAATTCCTGACCTCAGGTGATCCACCCACCTCGGCCTCCCAAAGTGCTGGGATTACAGGCATGAGCCACCACACCTGGCCCCCATGGTAGCTGCTTTTAAATACAGAAATGTAATTCCTGATCCAGAGCCTCATAGTCAGATATTATTGTTGTTTTTGTTTGTTTGTTTGTTTTGAGGTGGAGTCTCACTCTGTCACCCAGGCTGGAGTGCAGTGGTGCGATCTTGGCTCACTGCAACCTCCGTCTCCCAGGTTCAAGCAATTCTCCTGCCTCAGCCTCCTGAGTAGTTGGGATTACAGGTACATACGACCACATCTGGCTAACTTTTTGTATTTTTAGTAGTGACAGGGTTTCACCATATTGGCCAGGCTAATATCGAACTCCTGACCTTCCGATCCTCCCACCTCTGCCTCCCAAAGTGTTGGGATTACAGGCGTAAGCCACGCGCCTGACCCATTGTTATTATTTTTTTTAATTTCTTTTTTTCGTTCCAGGCTGGTCTCAAACTCCTGGCCTTAAGCCATCCTCTCGCCTCTGCTTCCCTAAGAGCTGGAATTACAGATGTGAGCCACTGCACCCAACCTATTGTTATTAGCGTTACAGGTACAGAGCCTGGCGGCTGGTTGACACTCCAAAAACTTTACTTTCCAGCCTTTTCTGACCCTTTCCTCAGCCCACCCCACCTTTGCCTTCTCTTCAGCTTTCAAATGTTGACTACTTCCCTTCCAGGCCAAGGAGGTGTAGCTGGAGGTCTCTGTTCCTTCCATAGCATCCCCCTTTTCCCCGCAGCTGGATGAAGGGGAGAGGGCTTGAGCCTGACCCAGTGCACTGCCCACGTGGCTCCTCTGGAGACCGAGGTAGGGGAAAAGGCAGAGAGTGCGTCAGTCTGATGCAATCACAGGCTTAGTGCTTGGCTCACTTCCTCCTCTTTGGGTGTTTACGGGAGCCTGGATTCCACAGGAACCCTTGGAAGTGTGCACTGACAACAGCGTGGGGGGCAGACGGCACACAAAATTGTCCCTGCTTCAGGGACAGTTCAGGAAGAAAGTGATACTGTGCCTGCCTGGGCCTCATGTGCCCTAGGCTCAGGGACACAGGAAAGAGATACCAGGTGTCGAATCCAGAGAGAGGGGCAGCGAAGGAAGGCAGGCAGGGAGGAGGGAGGCATGACACGGGACAAACCGCTGGCTGCTACCAGGGCCCAGTTCCAGACACAGCTCTGGGAGGCCGTGAATAGGCCCTTTATTTAAGCTAGGGTGGGGGAAGGGAGTCACAGAAGGGGATCTCAGGTGATAAGGAGCCTCAGAACAAGCTCAGGGGATCTTGTCCCTTCCTTCTCAGCAGAAATCCTAGCAGGGGAGAAGCTTCTTTTTAAGGACTTGTTTTCCAGCCATTTGCCTAGGATCTTCTTTTGGGAGGCCCCTCCTTAGTCCCACAGGCCTTGCTGGGTCACCTAGAGAGGTCCTAAGAGGTTAAGGACATGGGCTTTTGGCAGTCAAGTCTCAGCTCTTCCAGTGACTGGCTGGCTGCCCCAGGCAAGTCATTTCACCCAACTCTCAACTTCCTTATGTCAAACAAGGATAATAACGAGTTGTCCACCCCAGAGATAAAGCCGGTAGGCCCTTAGAACATTGCCTGGCAATGGTAAAAGCACTCAATAACTGTTAGATGTTGTTATTTTTATTAAGAATAAAGGCTTGGAGAGCATTCACCAACACCCCCACCCCTCCAATTGTCCTTCTTCCTTCAGTATCTAATGACTGTTTCCCAGCTATGGGAAAGGAATCCAACTTCCCCTCCCCCGGAGCTGTGAAACTGAGTAGCAAAGCTTGCTCAAGCTCCTGAGTCATTCAGCAAAACCAGCCCAAGATAATCAGTGGATCAAGGAAACTAGATGCAGAGTGGGGAAAACCCAGCTGCAAAGCTGGGGCCCTCTCTCAGGGCAATTCCCTCTGCTGGCCCCGCTGGTGAGCTTTCACTTCAGGTTCACAAACAAGACAGCATCTTCCCAGGCCCTCCTGAACCCAGAATAAGGCCTTAGCTACACCTAGGTCTCTAGACAGCAACCAGGCGTTTCCCTGGAGTCTTGTTTGACACAAACCTTTTGCCTTTGGGCAAACTCTCTCCTTTCCTCCAAATCCCAGGCCTCAGGAGAGTGAAACCCTTCCTCCCCTGCTCACTGTCTACTCATTTCTCAGTCCCTGTCATCTGACTTCTGTCTGGCCACTGAACTGTCTCTCATCACACTCACTGATAATCTCTTCATCACCAAATCCAAAGACTTTTTGCAGGCCTTTCTTTCTTTTTTTTATATAATTTTTTTTTTTTTTGAGACGAAGTTTCACTCTTGTTGCCCAGTCTGGAGTGCAATGGCGCAATCTCAGCTCACTGTAACCTCTTCCTCCTAGGTTCAAGTGATTCTCCTGCCTCAGCCTCCTGAATAGCTGAGATTACAGGCACCCACCACCATGCCCGACTAAATTTTGTATATTTAGTAGAGACTGGGTTTCACCATGTTGACCAGGCTGGTCTTGAACTCCTGACTTCAAGTGATCCACCTGCCTCAGCCTCCCAAAGTGCTGGGATTACAGGCGTGAGCCACCGCGCCCGGCCCACGCCTTTCCTACTTACCTTCTGTAAACAGAGCTGTTGACCACTCTCTTTCTTTTCTTTTTTTTTTTTTGAAACCAATTCTTGCTCTGTCCCCCAGGCTGTAGTGCAGTGAAGCAATCTCAGCTCACGGCAATCTCTGCCTCCTGGATTCAAGCAATTCTCCCGCCTGAGCCTCCAGAGTAGCTGGGACTGCAGGCATGCGCCACCACGCCCAGCTAATTTTTTTGTATTTTTAGTAGAGACGGTGTTTCACTATGTTGGCCAGGATGGTTTCTATCTCCTGTCCTTGTGAGCCACCCGCCTTGGCCTCCCAAGGGATTACAGGTTTGTTTGTTTATTTTTGAGACAGAGTCTTGCTCTGTCGCCCAGGCTGGAGTGCAGTGGTGAGATCTTGGCTCACTGCAGCCTCCGCCTCCCGGGTTCAAGCGATTCTTCTGCCTCAGTCTCCTTAGTAGCTGGGACTACAGGCATGCACCACCATGCCCAGCTAATTTTTGTATTTTTAGTAGAGACCGGTGTCACCATTATTGGCCAGGCTGGTCTAGAGCTCCTGACCTTGTGATTCGCCCGCCTCAGCCTCCCAAAGTGCTGGGATTACAGGCATGAGCCACCGTGCCAGGCCTGTTTGTCTTTTGAGAGGGAGTCTCACTCTGTCGCTCAGTACAGTGGCAAGATCTCGGCTCGCTGCAACCTCCACCACCTGGGTTCAAGCAATTCTCCTGTCTCAGCCTCCCGAGTAGTTGGAATTACAGGCACGCACCACCATGTCTGACTAATTTTTGTACTTTTACTAGAGATGAGGTTGCACCACGTTGGCCAGGCTGGTCTCAGACTCCTGCCCTCAAGTGATCCGCCTGCCTCAGCCTCCCAAAGTGTTGGGATTACAGGCATGTGTCACTGTGCCCGGACTCTTTTCTTTTGTATTTATTTATTTTTACTTTTTTTATTATTTTTTATTATTTTTATTATTTATTTATTTTTTGAGGTGGAGTTTCACTTTTGTTACCCAGACTGGAGTGCAATGGCGTGATCTCGGCTCACCGCAACCTCCGCCTCCTGGGTTCAAGCAATTCTCCTGCCTCAGCCTCCCGAGTAGCTGGGATTACAGGCGCGCACCACCATGCCCAGCTAATTTTTGTATTTTTAGTAGAGACGGGGTTTCACCTTGTTGACCAGGATGGTCTCGATCTCTTGACCTCGTGATCCACCCGCCTTGGCCTCCCAAAGTGCTGGGATTATAGGTGTGAGCCACTGCGCCCGGCCTATTTTTTATTTATTTTATTTATTTATTTATTTCAAAGATGAGGTTTCTCCATGATGGCCAGGCTGGTCTTGAACTCCTGACCTCAGGTGATACACCCACCTCGGCCTCCCAAAGTGCTTAGGAATACAGGCATGAGCCACCGCGCCCAACTGTATTTATTTATTTATTTATTTTTTATTTTTTTTTTTTTTGAGAGGAAAATAGGGAGGAGGAAAAAGGAAGAGAAAGAGAGAGACAGAATGGGGAGGAGGGAGAAGGAAAAGAAAGAGGGAGAGAGAATGGGAGTATTGATTTCTTGCCCAGGCTAGAATGCAATTTAGTAATGGGTATTGAAAACCTCTTTTATACTGATAATTATACTTAATGATGTAGTCAGGAAGGAATAAGGGAAGAAGATAACAAACAAACAGCCAACCAATATTTAATTTAAACCTATGAAATGCTATGCGATTACTGAGGAGTGATTTACTTCCAATTATATAGTCACCTTTGGAATAGGTGTGAGGTGGTAATGTATGTTTTGTGTATTTGAAGTGGAGAGATCTATAAATGTTTATTAAGTTTACTTGTTCTGGGTCTGAGTTCAAGTTCTGAATATCCTTGTTAATTTTCTATCTCGTTGATCTATGGAATCGTTAGCTCTTCTTGTTGCATTGATCCTTTTGCCATTATGTAATGTCATTCCTCGCCTCTTTTGATCTTTGTTGCTTTAAAGTCTACTTTATCAGAGGCGAGAATTGCATCTCCTGCTTTTTGTTTATTGGTTTATTTTTACTCTCTGTTTGATTGGTAAATCTTCCTCCTTCTCTCTGAGTCTTTGTGTATTGTTGCATGTAAGATGGGCCCGGATGTAGCATACCGATGGGTTTTGGCTTTTTATCCAATTAAAATATATATAAGTTTAATACCGGCGTTTGATGCTAGCTGGCTGTTTTGCCCATTAGTTGATGTAAATTTTTTATTGTGTTAAAGTTCTTTGCTTTTTGATATATTTTTGGAAAGGCTGATATTGGTTGTTCCTTTATATGTATAGTGCTTCTTTCAGAAGCTCTTGTAAAGCAGGCCTGGTGGTGGTGAACTCTCTAAGTACTTGTTTGTTCGCAAAAGATTTAATTTTTCCTTCACTCATAAAACTTAGTTTGGCTGGATAGGAAATTCTGGGTTGAAAGTTCTTTCTTTAAGGATGTCAAATATTGGTCCCCACTCTTTTCTGGCTTGTAGGGTTTCTGCTGAGAGATCTGCTGTAAGTCTGATAGGTTTCCCTTTATGGGTAACCTGACCTTTCTCTCTGGCTGCCCTTAGTATTTTCTCCTTCATTTCAACCCTAATAAATCTGGCGATTATGTGCCTTGGGGTTGGTCTTCTTGAAGAATATCTTTGTGGTGTTCTCTGTATTACCTGGAGTTGAATATTACCCTGCCTTGCCAGGTTGGGAAAATTTTTCTGAATGATATCCTGAAGAGTATTTTCCAACTTGGATTCATTCTCTTCATCACATTCAGGTACACCTATCAAACGTAAATTAGGTCTTTTCACATAGTCCCATATTTCCTGGAAACTTTGCTCATTCCTTTTCATCCTTTTTTCTGCATTCTTGTCTTCTCGTTTCATTTCACTGAGCTGGTCCTCGACTTCTGATATCTTTCCTTCTGCTTGATCAATTCGACTGTTTAAACTTGTGCATGCTTCGCGAAGTTCTCGTGTTGTGTTTTTCAGCTCCATCAATTCACTTATATTCTTCTCTAAATTGTCCATTCTCGTTAACATTTCATCAAACCTTTTTTCAAGGTTCTTAGTTTCTTTGCATTGGGTTAGCACAAGTTCTTTTAATTCACAGAAGTTTCTTATCACCCACGTTTTGAAACCTGCTTCTGTTATTGGAACACACGTGTAATCTATTAAGCCTTGTTCCGTTACTGATGAGGAATTGCAATCCCCTGTAGAGGGAGAGGCATTCTGATTTTGAGTATTCTCTACCTTTTTACTCTGGTTTCTTCCCTTCATTATATATTTGTCTGTCTGTCGTCTTTATAATTACCGACTTTCTAACTGGGTCTCTGACGTCCAACTTGTTGATTCCCTGCGCCGAAATCTGAGCAATCCACTGAGCCGGCCAAAACAGCAGTGTTAAGATTGATGGTGCTTTTCTGCCCGGGAATCTCCGGACTCTGCACCAAGAACTGGCGTGCTAAGGCACCAGCAAAACCGCCACGCCGGCCACAAGAGTCGCCCTGGCGACCCGTGGAGCTCTTCCACTGGGAATCTCCTGGTCCGTGAGCAACTAATATTCGTCTGAAAGTGTGGCGTCCTCTCGTTCTTTGCGCTTTCACTGGGAGGTACGTGCCCGAGCTGCTAATCATCAGCCATCTTGGATCTCTCTCCCAACTGTATTTATTTTTTTTAAATAGAAATGGGGTCTCACTATGTTGCCAGGCTGGTCTCAAACTCCTGGCCTCAAGTGATCCTCTTACCTCAGCCTCCCAAAGTGGTGGGATTGTAGGCATGAGCCCCCCTGCCCAACCCTGACCACTTTCTTCCTTAACTCTCCTTCCCGAGCTTCTGCAAGGCCACAGACCCCTGGTTCTCCTCCTCCTTCTCTCTTCCTTGGTGGCTGGCCACACTCCAGCCCTTAAATGTCACTTCTCATGGTTCTACTCTTAGCCCTCTTCCCTTCCTACCCCTCATGCTCCCTTCTACATTTAAGCTGTGCCTGTGTCTTCAACTTCTGCTTCTTTGCTGGTGACTTCCCAGACCGTATCTGAACCACAGATCTTCCCCCAAAGAGCCACCCGCCTTGTCAAGCAGCTCCACTTGCACACTGCCAGGCACAGCAAGCTCAACAAGGCCAAAACTGAACTCTTTATCTCCCCTCAAACCTGCTCCTCCTCCTAGGTTCCCGATCTTGATGAGTGACACCACCTTTTACCCTGTTACCCAAGCCAGAAGCTCAAATGCCTCTCCTGCCTCTGCCCAGCCCAGCCCACCAACCACCGTGTTCTCAATATCTTATAAATAAACCTCCCCTCTCCCCTCTGTCTCCACTGTTTCTTTTTTCCTTTCTTTTCTTCCTTCTTTTTTTTTTTAAATAGGGTCTTGCTCTGTCACCCAGGCTGGAGTGCAGTGGCACAATCACAGCTCACTGCAGCCTCAACCTCCTGGGCTCAGATGATCCTCCCACCTCAGCCCTCCAAGTAGCTGGAACTACAGGTACTCGCCACCGTTCCCAGCTAATTTTTATATTATTTATAAAGATGGGTTTTCACCATGTTGCCTAGGCTGGTCTTGAACTCCTGCACTCAAGTGATCCTCCTGCCTCAATTTTCCAAAGTACTGGGATTACAGGTGTGAGCCACCACACCTGGGCTGTCTCCACTGTTTCTGCTTCAGTTTAGGGCTTCATCATGATCTGAAGCCTGGATTCATACATTTTTTGGTTGTTTTTCTTTTTCTTCCTTCTTTTTTTTTTTTTTTTTTGAGACAGAGTCTTGCTCTGTCGCCCAGACTGGAGTACACTGGTGTGATCTCGGCTCACTGCAACCTCTGCCTCCTGGGTTCAAGCCATTCTCATGCCTCAACCACCTGAGTAGCTGGAATCACAGATGTGCGCCACCAGCCTGGCTAATTTTTGCATTTTTAGTAGAGATGAGGTTTCACCATGTTGGCCAAGCTAGTCTAGAATTGCCCACCTTGGCCTCCCCGAGTGCTAGGATTACTGGTGTGAGCCACTGCGCCTGGCCTGTTTTTTGTTTTTCTTGAGACAGGGTCTCACTCCGGTCTGGAGTGCAATGGCTGATCATGGCTCACTGCAGCCTTGACTTCCCAGGCCCAGATGATTCTCCCACCTCAGCAAACCAACTAGCTGGGACTGCAGGCAAATGCCACTATGCCTGGCTAATTTCTGTATTTTTTGTAGAGATGGGGTTTCACTATGTTGCTCAGGCTGGTTTTGATCTGATCTTTCTACCTCAGGCTCCCAAAGTGCTGGGATAACAGGCGTGAGCCACCGAATGGGCCTATTATTACATGTCTTATAAGGGGGCTGTCAGCCTCAATTTCTTTTCTCTTTGTACTAAACTCTTTTTCAAGTGTCTTCCCATGTAGACTCCCTTTCGTGAGACCACACCTTTGCCCACAGGCCTTGCTGAAGAGGTGCCCTTACAATCTCGCTGACTCACTGGCGCCTGCCTTGCTATTGCCACAGTGTTTTGAACCAAAGGTGTCCATCTGACCCACACTGGGCTGAATACTATCTCCTGCGACTCTGAAACTGGGACACAGGGACTCTAGTTCAAACACTCCCAGGGGTCACCACAGTAATGACCATGAGTGAAACAGCCCAGTAAGAGACAACGGGAATGGCAGCAATTGTGGCAAATGGAAAGTGTGTGCCTCGGCTAAAGGTAGCAGCTGCGTTTCTGCTGTAGCAGATGGTTGCCATGGGAATATGGGCCCAGACTTGTCAGATATTCTGATTTTCCAGATTTTTGTGTGAGATTTCCCAATTTTTGAATTTGGGGCACTAATTCATTTTTGTAAATGCCACAGGCTAAGAATATTTTTTTTACATCATATTTGGCCTACAGGGCTGCCAGTTTGCAGTTGGTGCCAGAGAGTCAGGTTTAGGCACAGGACTCAAAGCTGGAGACAGCCACTTGCTGCCGCGTGTATGGAGAAGCAGAGAAGGCCCTCTGCAGAGCAAGAAGAACAAAGCCTAGTCCCGCTGACTCCTTGCCCTCCAGATGCACTACATGTCCACATTTCCTGGCCCAACACCTCCTGCCCTTCTTTCCAGGCCCAGGATCATGTAATAGCTAAAAGTTATGGGTGCTGAAGCCAGAAAAACCAAGGTTCAACTGCTGAGTCTGCAGCTCCCCAGCTGTGTGCTCTTAAGCAAGTCACTTCTCTGAGCCTCAGTCCCTTCCTTACTCTATAAAATAGGCTACTTACCTTATAGGGTTGTTTTTCTTTCTTTTTTTTCTTTTTTTGAGACAGAGTCTCACTCAGTCACCCAGGCTGGAGTGCAATGGCACGGTCTCAGCTCACTGCAACCTCCACCTCCTGGATTCAAGCGATTCTCCTGCCTCAGCCTCCCGAGTAGCTGGGATTACAGGCACCCACCACCATGCCCAGCTAATTTTTGTATTTTTCGTAGAGATGGGGTTTCACCATGTTGACCAGAATGGTCTCAAACTCCTGACCTCATGATCCGCCCGCCTCGGCCTCCTCAAAGTGTTGGGATTACAGGTGTGAGCCACTGCGCCTGGCCCTATAGGGTTGCTACTAGGATTAAATGAGATGCTACTCAGAAAGCTCTTAGCACAGTGCCTGGCATCCAGTAAGCACTGAATGGATGTCAGCCACTTTTATTATTATTGCCGTTAGCAGTAGTGTTATTCCTTCTCATTCCAGACCTCTCTCCCAGAACACTTGTGTAACTGCAGGCATTTACCATTATTTTTTGAGGCAACGTTTCACTCTGTTGCCCAGGCTGGAGTGCAATGGCACAACATCAGCTCAATGCAGCCTTGACCTCCTGGGCTCAAGCAGCCCTTCCACTTCAGCCTACCACATAGCTGGAACCACAGGCATGCACTACCACACTTGGCTAATTTTTTTATTTTTTGAAGAGATGAGGTCTTACTATGTTGCCCAGGCTGGTCTCAAACTCCTGAGCTAAGCAATCCTCTCACCTCAGCCTCCCAAAGGCTGTTATTATTTACTACTATGCTATCTGCCTTGGTATATTTTAAACTTCTTGAGTGAAAGGCCGCATTTTATCTCTCTTTATTTGGGCAATGGGGAAGAAATGGGGTTGGAACACTGTTTTGTCCATAGTAGGTATTCAAGAAACATTTACTTGGCATGCTCCTTGGAAGTTAAGCTCCATGAGAGCAAGGATCTGTCTGATTCCCTGTTTTATCTCCTGAGCCAAGCAGTGCTAAGTACACATAGAACCCTCAGTAATGTGTAAGGAATACAAGAATGAAAAGCATCTCCTCATCCTCCACCTTGATCTTTAACATATCCTTGGAGGTTATTGGTGTAAATCTCAATCCACAGTTTCATAGGTTCTGGAGTCTCTGTTAATGGCGTCCCATTTGTCCTTTGGAGAACTGTCCCTCCCCGACTCAATGTGGCTGACCCACCTCGGCTTGGGAATGGCCATCTGACCAAGGGCTCATCAGTCAGAGACAACTGTCCCCTGGCCTTAGTGACAGGTTCAGGATGGCCTTATGATGTCCCCTGGCCTTAGTGACAGGTTCAGGATGGCCTTATGACTCAATCAAAGACAATCAGAGCTGAAACTATTGGAAAGGGGAAATTTGCTTTCCACTGAGGAAGCCAAGTCATGAGAACATAAGCCAATATAGAGCTGCTAGTGGCCATTATTACCACCATGAGGAAAAGGCCTACGTAGGAATGAAGCAAACACAGAAAAAGGTCTGAGAGATAGAAAGAGCTAGACAGGTTCCTTATAGGTTTTTTTGTTTGTTTGTTTTGGTTTTGTTGAGACAGGGTCTCACTCTGTTGCCCAGGCTGGAGTGGTGTGGTAGCATGAGCTTGGCTCACTGCAACCTCCACCTCCCGGGTTTAAGTGATTTTCCTACCTCAGTCTCCCAAGTATCTGGGACTACAGGTGCACACCACTGTGCCTGGCTAATTTTTGTATTTTTTGATAGATACAGGATAGAGAATGACAAAAACATACGAATAGAAGCAGAGGCTAGAGGCCATGATTTCCCAGACAGAAAGAAACAGAAAGAGAGAGCTGCTTCCTCATTCCTCACGAGACTAATTACTTCTCCTCTTGTGTTCTATGAGATTCCTCTGGGTTTCTATAATTCCCTCTCACCATTATCCTCCCGCTATTTTCTTTTTAACTTAAAATAGCTCTAGTGCTTTTTTGATCTTTTTTTTTGCTTGTAACCAAAAGGTTTTTAGACAACTGTCCTAGGAACGGATCTGCAGCTAAGCGGTCTTGCTCACTAGGCTGACAGACACTAGGTACCTGAATCGAGACCCAAATATACATTTGTTAGCTGTGTCACCTTGGCCAGAACACCTGGATTCACTGGACTGGCTTGACCCTCTGTAAAATAAAAATAATAATGCCTATCTTACCCGACTGAATGAGAGAAGGCGGAAATCAGAGCTTAGCAGAGTGCTGGGCACAGAGAATCCATATCACACCTGTGTGTGCTGAACACAGAAGCGGGCTATGTCCAAGCCTAGAGCATCCCCTGGTTGGTCCCAGCCGGGAGACCAAAAAAGAAGGATTAAAGGGACAACCCCTCTCCCCATCAGCACCTTTTTCATCTCATTTGTACCTTTTTTTTTTTTTTGAGACAGAATCTCGCTCTGTCGCCCAGACTGGAGGGCAGTGGCAGGATCTCAGCTCACTGCAACCTCCACCCCTCTCTGGGTTCAAGGGATTCTCCCACCTCAGTCTCCAGAGTAGCTGAGATTGCAGGTGCCTGCCACCACGCCTGGCTAATTTTTGTGATTTAGTAGAGATGGGGTTTCACCATGTTGGCCAGGCTGGTCTCGAACTCCTGCCCTCAAGTGATCCACCCGCCTCAGTCTCCCAAAGTGCTGGAATTGCAGGTATAAGCCACTATGCCTGGCCTTGTACCAATGTTTTAAAATCATTGAGGGGCAAATAAATAGCTTTATTTTTAAAGGAGCCCATTCTGGAACTCTATTCTAATGATATAATCAAACAAGAGAAAATACATATGCATAAGAATGCTCATTGCAATAGTGTTTACATTAGAGAAAAACTGGAAGCAACTTAAATGTCCAACACTCTGTTTTGCTTATTAAATGATGGTACCTATATAAAATAGACAGTTATAAAGATTTGGAGGAGAAAGGACAAATTTTTTTTTTTGAGATGGAGTCTCGCTCTGTCACCCAGGCTGGAGTGCAGTGGCACAATCTCAGCTCACTGCAACCTCTGCCTCCCAAGTTCAAGCGATTCTCCTGCCTCAGCCTCCTAAGTAGCTGGGATTACAGGCGCACATCACCACACCGGGCTAATTTTTGTATTTTTAGTAGAGATGGGGTTTCACCATGTGGTCAGGCTAGTCTCGAACTCCTAACCTGTGATCTGCCCATCTTGGCCTCCCAAAAGTGCTGGGATTACAGGCGTGAGCCACTGTGCCCAGCCAGGACAAAATATTCTTAAATGAAAATAACCACTGAGCAGAATTCAAAATGTTACGGGGTATACTGAAGAATTTGTCTGAATGTTTAAGGTGAAAGCCCAACATTTCAAAGAAGTTTCTCTTGCTGTCTTACATTCCAGATGCCACACACAGATTCACACACTACCTGTCTGGCACAGCATTCATCTTCTCTGCCTCTGGGGTTACTGGGCAGAAAAACTTAAGAAGCATTTATGCAAGTACAGGTCCTGAGGCCTCATTAAAGGTATTTACAAAGATAGGTACCCACAACATTTTCTGAGTACAAAAGGCAGGTTTCAAAAATATTGCCCAAAAAAAACCCCAAAAACAAAAATATTGCCAAAAATGTGGACAGTGGTTATTTCAGGCCATGAGATTTCAGATCTTTCTCTTCTTCTTGGTACTTTTTTTTTGAGATGGAGTTTTGCTCTTGTTGTCCAGGCTGGGGTGCAATGGCCTGATGTCGGCTTACTGCAACCTCCCCTCCCAGGTTCAAGCGATTCTCCTGCCTAGCCTCCTGAGTAGCTGGAACTACAGGCACATGCCACCATGCCCAGCTAATTTTTGTATTTTTAGTAGAGACGGGGTTTCACTACGTTGGCCAGGATGGCCTCGATCTCTTGATCTCGTGATCCATCTGCCTCGGCCTCCCAAAGTGTTGAGATTACAGGCATGGTCCCCTGCACCCAGCCTCTTCTTGGTACTTTTATATATTATTTGAACATTTTATAATGTGTATACATTATATTTATGAGGAAAAAAAGTGAAGCAATTTTCATGGAGAGTCCACCTTAATTTTACTTTCTCCTATATCATCCTCAAATCACATTCGACCACATTTCCTCTTACATACCTTCCTTCTTCAGAGAATTTACCTGGCTGCCCCAGCCTCTGGGAAGCTACTCCAGACAGACACTCCCTTGTGCAGAAAGGGCCTTTCCTGAGCCTGGCAGAAACGCTAGGCAGCTCACTACTGTCCTCTTGTGGTCAGAATAGGTCAGAGCTTGATCTAGCAAAACAGCTCATCCAGTCTACTCTGAAAGCCAAAGTCATCCCCGGAAGTGTCACCTCTGGCTACCCCTGCAGTTAATCCGCTGTACACCAGCATCAGTAGCTCAGCACCGCATCTCAAAACAGGCCATAATCAAGGCTTAACAGCCTGAGCCTAAAGCCTGCAAACCTACCTGAACGATGTTGTCTACTCCAAGTCAGAGAATTTCGGGAGACACTCTTTTCTGACAGAGCAAGTGATGGAGAGCTTTCCTGACCACTAGAGAGAGCATTCACAGTCTGAACTTGGGGTTTAAGGCTGCAAAGAAGGCAAAGTTGCAGGAAAACAATAACAATCATCCTAGTCAATCATAAAAGCCCTTGCCCTTGTGTGGTTCTTTTTACTTTTCAAAGTATTTCCCAAGGCAATTTGGAATGTCCAAAGAAATTCACACAAGGACGTTTGCTGCAAAAGATTTGCTACAGCAAACGACAGTTTAGGCTGGCCGCCTGTAATTCCACCACTTTGGGAGGCCGAGGTAGGTGGATCACGAGGTCAGGAGTTCGAGACAAGCCTGGCCAACATGGTGAAACCCTGTTTTTATTAAAAATAGAAAAAAAAAAATTAGCTGGGTATGGTGGCAGGCACCTGTAATCCCAGCTACTTGGGAGGCTGAGGCGAGAGAATCACTTGAACCCGGAAGGCAGAAGTTGCAGTGATCAAGATTGTGCCACTGCACTCCAACCTGGAAGACAAGAGAGAAACTCTGTTTCAAAACAAACAAAAAAGACAATCTAAACATTCTTCAGTAGGACAGCCATTTGCTAAAATGGAATAAATAATATGCAGCTGTTTAAAAGAATGAAGTAGGCATTGATCAGTTACAGAAGTCTTTATTCCTTTTCCACTCCCACGCCTTCACTTGACTAGCCTTAAAAAAAAAAAAAAATAGGTCGAGCTCACAGCTGAAATCCCATCACTTTGGAGGCCAAGGTAGGTGGACTGCTTGCACTCAGGAGTTTGAGACAAGTCTGGGCAATGTGGCAAAAGTTCTTCTCTACAAAAAAATACAAAAAATTCGCTGAGGTGGGGTGGTTTGCACCTATAGTCCTGGCTACTTGGGAGGCTGAAGTGGGAGCATCGCTTGAGCCAAGGAGGTTAACACTGCAGTGAGCTGTGATCACGCCACTTCACTCCAAGTTGGGTAACAGAGTAAGACTCTATTAAAAAAAAAAAAAAAAAAAAGAGGCCAAGCACAGTGGCTCACACCTGTAACCCCAGCACTTTGGGAGACCAAGGGAGCAGATCACTTAAGGTCAGAAGATCTAGACCAGCCTGGCCAACATGGTGAAACTCCGTCTCTACTGAAAATACAAAAATTAGCTAGGCATGGTGGTGGGCACCTGTAATCCCAGCTACTCGGAGGCTGAGGCAGGAGAATTGCTCAGGAGGCGGAAGTGGTAGGGAGCCAAGATCATGCCATTGCTCTCCAGCCTGGGCAACAAGAACAAAACTCCACCTCAAGAAAAAAAAAAAGATAAACCTATCTGGATGTGCTGCTATGGAATAATCTTCAAGATTCATTGTTAAGATTGTTTTTATTTATTTATTTATTTATTATTATTATTTTTTGAGACGGAGTTTCGCTCTTGTTACCCAGGCTGGAGTGCAATGGCGCCATCTCGGCTCACCGCAACCTCCGCCTCCTGGGTTCAGGCAATTCTCCTGCCTCAGCCTCCTGAGTAGCTGGGATTACAAGCACACGCCACCATGCCCAGCTAATTTTTTGTATTAGTAGAGACGGGGTTTCACCATGTTGACCAGGATGGTCTTGATCTCTTCACCTTGTGATCCACCCGCCTCGGCCTCCCAAAGTGCTGGGATTACAGGCTTGAGCCACCGCGCCCAGCCCAAGATTGTTTTTAAAAGAAGAAAGAGGAGCCAGATGTGGTGGCTCACATCTGTAATCCCAGCACTTGGGGTGGTTGAGGTGGGAGGGTCACCTGAGGTAAAGAGTTTGAGACCAGCCTGGCCAACATGGAAAATCCCTATCTCTATTAAAAATACAAAAATTAGCCAGGCGTGGTGGCGGGTGCCTGTAAGCCCAGCTACTCAGGAGGCT
Organism: Aotus nancymaae; assembly: GCF_030222135.1. Lineage (NCBI taxonomy): Eukaryota > Metazoa > Chordata > Mammalia > Primates > Aotidae > Aotus > Aotus nancymaae. The sequence goes on from NW_026988467.1 coordinate 28,488,568, forward strand.
GAGGCAGGAGAATCCCTTGAAACCGGGAGGTGAAGGTTCCAGTGAGCCAAGATTACGCCATTGCACTCCAGCCTGGGGGACAAGAACAAGACTTCATAAAAAAAAAAAAAAAAGAAAAGAAAAGAAAAGAAAGAAAAATATTTGTCTGTCTATGTTTAAAATAAGATTTTTTTTTTAAAGACAGGGTTTCACCATGTTGGCCAGGCTGGTCTCGAACTCCTGACCTCAGGTTATCCACCCACCTCCCTCCCAAAGTGCTGGAATTACAGGCATGAGTCACCACGCCCAGCCTAAAATAAGAATTTGTATAACTGTAGATATATGTATTTAGATATATATAGAATACATTGGAAGGAATCAGGCAGGCACGGTGACCGAACTGAGGCAGAGGCTTTGGTGAGCCGAGATCATGCCACTGCACTCCAGCCTGGTGAAAGAGCAAGATTCTGTCTCAAAAAAAAAAAAATACACTGGAAGGAAACCCCTCCAATAATGACTGCCTCTGAGCATGGAGGAAAGAGGGCATGGCAGTAGGAAGGAGAACTACTTCCTACTGGATATCCTTGTGTACTGTTAAATTCTTTATTATGCACATTACATTTTCAAGGTAAAATTTATTTAAAATTTCAAACATATCTCAAAAGACATTTGGATATAATGGAATCAGAAAGTCTAGACTCTGAGACTTATCAATTATATGACCTTAAGTAAATCACTTAACTACTTTGAACTCCAATTTTCTCATTCCTAAAATAGGATTAGTAACATCAACCTCAGGACATTATTGTGAAGATTAAAGATAAGCTTTTGGGAGCTGGGCATAGTGGCTCATGTTGGTAATCCCAGCACTTTGGGAGGCCGAGGTGGGCAGATCACCTGAGGTCAGGAGGTTGACATCAGCCTCGTCAACATGGTGAAACCTCATCTCTACTAAAAATGTAAAAATTAGCTGGACGTGGTGCAGGTGCCTGTAATCCAAGCTACTCGGAAGGCTGAGATAGGAGAACCGCTTGAACCTGGGAGGTAGAGGTTGCAGGTATCTGACATCATGCCACTGAACTCCAGCCTGGGTAACAGAACAAGACGCTGTCTCAAAAAAAAATTAAGCCTTTCATATCAAGACAACCTTAGTGCACACCTCCAGGGAGCATTATTCCCATTGTTTTCCATATGATTGGCGACTTCTGGAGTTGAACATTATGATGGCCCTGTTGCAACAGGGCCTGGTATGTAACCGATGTGAAAAAAAAAAAAACCTTACAATTTTCATATATATTATCTTACTTTAATTTGTCATTTCTTCAAAGAATTTTGTATCCGAAAAAACAGGAATGGGTCAGCACCAAATTTGGCTTGGAACATAGATTTCCAGATTCTTACTTCACATTGAAAGCAGAATACTAGGAAGAATAGCCTAAAGGCTATGTGTGAGAAGAGCTGAAAGACAGAATCAGAGTGGGGATCATGGCATCCAGGTTGGAGCAAAACTATCCGTATTTGCAGATGACATGATCTTGAATATAGAAAATCCTAAGGAGTCCACAAAATAGTATTAGAACCAATAAATGAGTTTGGTGAGGTTGCAGGATACCAGATCAATACACAAAAATCAGGTTTCTTGTTTGTTTGTTTGTTTTGAGACAGAGTTTTGTTTTTGAAGTGCACTGGCCCGATCTCTGCTCACTGCAACCTCCACCTCCCCGGTTCAAGTGATTCTCAGGCCTGTCTCAGCCTCCCAAGTAGCTGGAATTACAGGCACCCACCACCATGCCTGACTATTTCTGTATTTTTTAGTAGAGATGGGATTTCACCATGTTGGCCAGGCTGGTCTTGAACTACTGACCTCAGGATCCACCTGCCTCAGCCTCCTAAAGTGCTGGGATTACAGGCGTGAGCCACTTCGCCCACCCCTCAGTTGAATTTTTATATACTGGCAATGAACAATCTGAAAATGAAATTGAGAAAATTATTTTTATTTACAATAGCATTAAGAAGAATAATGGGAGTAAATTTAACAAAAGAAGTATTATACAAGACTTGGACAGGCATGGTGACTCATGCCTGTAATCCCAGCACTTGAGGAGGCTGAGGCAGGTGGATCACTTGAGGCCAGGAGTTCAAAATCAGCCTGGGTGAAAAATGAAAATTCGTAATTACATAAAAATGTTTTTTTTTTGGGGGGGGGTGGGACAGAGTGTTGCTCTGTCACCCAGGCTGGAGTGCAATGGCGCGATCTCGGCTCACTGCAACCTCCGCCTCCTGGGTTCAAGTAATTTTCTGCCTCAGCCTCCCAAGTAGCTGGGATTAAAGGTGCCTGCCACCACACCCAGCTAATTTTTGTATTTTTAGTAGAGATGGGGTTTCACCATCTTGGCCTGGCTGGTCTTGAACTCCTGACCTCATGATCCACCCACCTCGGCCTCCCAAAGTGCTGGAATTACAGGTGTGAGCCACCGAGCCTCGCGTCGCCTAAAAAATTTTTAAATTAGCTGGATGTGTACTCCTGTAGCCTCAGCTACTTGGGAGATTTCAGGGGAAGGATGACTTGAGCCTGGGAAGTTGAGGCTGCAGTGAGCCAAGATTGCCCCACTGTACTCCAGGCTGGGTGACAGAGCAAGGCTCTGTCTCAAAAATAAATAAACAAACAAATAAATAACAAGATTTAGACACTGAAAACTATAAAAATGTTAAAAGACTTTGTGTCTGGTTTTTTTGTTGTTGTTGTTGTTTGGTTGGTTGGTTTTTTTTTACCTTTTTTTTTTTTTAAGAGATGGGGTTTCTCCATGTTGGCCAGGCTGGTCTCGAACTCCTGACCTTAGGTGATCCACCCACGTCAGCCTCCCAAAGCGCTGGGATTACAAGCGTGAGCCACCGCACCCGGCCTGGTTGGTTGGTTTTTTAGACAAGGTCTCACTCTGTTGCCCTGGCAATCACGGCTCACTGCAGCCTCTACCTCCCAGACTCATGAGATCCTCCAACCTCAGCTTCACAAGTAGCTGGGACTACAGGTGTATGCCACCACACCTGGCTAATTTTTTTTTCATTTTTTGTAGAGACAGAGTCTCACTATGTTGCCCAGGCTGGTCTTAAACTCCTGAGTGCAAATGATCTCCACTTGCTTCCACCTCCCAAACTGCTATAGGCATGAGCCGCCACTCCTGGCCTGTTGAAAGAAATTTAATAAGACCTAAATAAATGGGAAGACATTCCATGTTCCTATATTGGAATGAACAGATGGCATTCTGGGGAGTAAGATGGCAATACTCCCCAAACTGATCTACATTTTCAGTGCAATTCTTATCAAAATTTCAGCTGGTGTTTTTTTTTGTTTTTTTTTTTTTGCACAAATTACCAAGCTGATCCTAAAATTCATATGGAAATGCAAGGGACACAGAATAGTCAAAATAATCTTGAAAAAAAATAGTTGGAGTACTCAGTGATTTCAAAACTTATACATAGCTAAAATGATAAAGACAATCTGGTACTGGCATAAGAATAAATACATACGCTGGACACGAAGGCTCATACCTGTAATCCCAGCACTTTGGGAGACCAAGGCAGGCAGATCACCTGAGGTCAGGAGTTCGAGACCAGCCTAGCCAACATGGCAAAACCCCATCTCTACAAAAAATACAAAAATTAGACAGGTGTGGTGGTACTTGCTTGTAGTCCCAGCTACTCCTGAGGCTGAAGTGGGAGAAAAGCTTGAACCTGGGAGGTGGAATTTGCAGTGAGCCATGATCTCACCATTGCACTTCACCCTGGGCAACAGAGTAAGACTCTGTCTCAAAAAAAACAAACAAAAAAAAAGAATAAATATATAGATTAACGGAATAGAACAAAGTCCAGAAATAAATCCTTACACTTATGGTCAATTAATTTTGAACAAATGTGTGAAGACAATAACTGGATATTCACATGCAAAAAAGTGAAAATGAACCACTATTCACACTATATAAACAATTTAATCAAAAATGTACCATAGACCTAAATGTAAGAGCTAAAAAAAATAATACTCCCAGAAGAAAACATAGGAATCAATCTTCATGACATTGGATTCATCAATGGCTTCTTAGATATGATACCCAAAAGCACAGACAAGAAAAGAAAAAAATAGATAGCCGGACGTGGTGGCTCACACTTGTAATCCAAGCACTTTGGAGGCCAAGGCAGGCGGATCATCTGAGGTCGGGAGTTCAAGACCAGACTGACCAATATGGTCAGTCTTTTAAAAAAAACACCCTGTCTTTAAAAAAAAAAAAAATAAAGAAAAAATAGATAAATTGAACTTTGTAAACAGTAAAAACTTTTGTGTTTCAAAGTACACCATCTCTTTTTTTTTTTTTTTTTTGAGACAGTTTTGCTCTGTTGCTCAAGCTGGAGTGCAATGGTGTGATCTCAGGTGCAACCTCCAACTCCCAGGTTCAAGCGATTCTCATGCCTCAGCCTCCTGAGTAGCTGGGATTACAGACGCACGCCACTATGCCCAGCGAATTTTATATTTTTAGTAGAGATGGGATTTCACTACTGTTGTTCAATCTGGTCTCAAACTCCTGACCTCAGGTGACCCACTCACCTCAGCCTCCCAAAGTTCTAGGATTACAGGTGTGAGCCAGCATGCCCAGCCCATCTCTTTTTTTTAAATTTAACTTTTATTTATGTTTTTGTTTTGTTGTTGTTGTTATTTTGAGACAGAGTTTCGCTCTTGTTGCCCAGGCTGGAGTGCAATGGCATAATCTCGACTCACGACAACCTCCACCTCTCAGGTTCAAGCAATTCTCCTGCCTTAGCCTCCTGAGTAGCTGGGATTACAGGCATGTGCCACCACACCCAGATAATTATTTTGTGTTTTTAGTAGAGACAGGGTTTCTCCATGTTGGTCAGGCTGGTCTTGAACTCCCAACCTCAGGTGATCCGTCTGCCTCGGCCTCCCAAAGTGCTGGGATTACAGGCATGAGGCACCATACCTTGCCTGTTTGGCTTTTTTTTTTTTTTTTTTTTCAACATAGGGTCTCACTCTGTCACCTAGGCTGGAGTGCAGTGGCAGGATCTCAACTCATGCAACCTCTGCCTCCCAGGTTCAAGCGATCCTTCTGCCTCAGCCTTCTGGGTAGCTAGGTCTACAGGCTGTGCCACGATGCCTGGCTAATTTTTGTGTTTTTTACAGAGATGCAGTTTCGCTAGGTTGCCCAGGCTCAACCTAGGCAAACTCCTGAGCTCAAGCAATTCGCCCGTTTCCGCCTCCCAAGGTGTTGGGATTACAGGCATGAGCCATCACATCCAGCCAATAAAGCTGTTTTGTTGTTGTGTTTGTTTGTTTCAAAGGGTGGGGGATTGTTAGATGGAAAATACCCCTATCTTTCCCTTCCATGGGAAAAGCATCCATAGTCTAACACACCTGGCTTCTCTCCGCTTCCCCTAAAAGAGGCAAGTGACTTAATCCATCCATGAGTTTGTGATAAAGAACTGGTATGTGCAGATCCACACACTCCTCTCCCATAAAGGATGCATTCTGCCTGTCTCTGTATGCCTTAAGTTCTACTTCATCGGGCACTGCCTGTGAACACATGGTTAAGCTGATGCAATTCTGGGGTCAGTACTTGGAAGTGTACCTATTGACAGACATAGGTCACTCTCTCTAATATCAGCCTTATCAATCATAAGTCTGCTATTTTGGTCTTCATATGCCTTGTTTCTTAATCTTATTTCTCAAATGGTTCTGAGTTTTTTCAAGCAAACAGCGTACTACTTATAGACTGCTCTTCCAAGAATCCCCACAGCACTGAGAGCCTGATATGAGTGCCACCAAACAGCCACAGGTATACCACAGACACGCTTAGTTTGGAGAGGTAGCATGGAACAATTAAATGAGTCAACAGACCTCATTTCTTCTTCTAACTTCATTTATTCATACATGTATTCAACAAACATGAATCAAGCACCGAGGATGTGCCAGTCATTGTTAAAGGAGCTGGAGATTCAGCCGTGAACAAAACTGATCAAAATCCTGCCACAGTGGGGCGTACATGTTAGTGGGACTGACAATAAGCCAGGATATGTGGTATTTTAGGTGGTAATACATCCTAAGGAGAAATAAATAACACAGGCAAGGAAAATAGGAAATTTCAGTGGGGGGTGTGAAATTTTAGACAGGGTGTCCAGGACTCGTTAAGAAGGTGCCATTAAAGACCTGAAAGAAATATGGAAGCAAGTCATGGGTATCTGGAAATAAAAATTCCAGGCCAAATAAGTACCACATGTAAAGGCTCTGAAGGGAGAGTGTGTGCTTTGAAGAAAAGTCTGTGTAGCAGAGTGATGGCAGGCGGGGAGGCTGGAAAACAAGGAAAGAGACGTCTTAAGAAGTCAGTTTAGGCCAGGCGCGGGGGCTGACGCCTACAATCTCCACAGTTTTGGAGGCCGAGGCGGGCAGATTACTTGAGGTCAGGAATTTGAGACCAGCCTGGCCAACAAGGTGAAACCCCATCTCTGCTAAAAATACAAAAATTAGCCAGGCGTGGTGGCACGCACCTGTAGTCCCAGCTACTTGGGAGGCTGAGGCAGAAGAATTGCTTGAACCTGGGAGGCAGAGGTCACAGGAGCTGAGATCGCGCTACTATAGCTCAGCCAGGCACAGTGGCTCACACCTGTAATCTCAGCACTTTGGGAGCCCAGGTGGGAGGATCACTTGAGCCCAGGGGTTTGAGACCACCCCAGGCAGCATAGCGCAGCCTCATTTCTACAAATACATTTTAAAAATTAGCTTGGTGGCACGCACCTGTTGTCTCAGGAGGCTGAGGTAGGAGGACTGCTTGAGCCCAGTCAGTCTAGACTGCAGAGAGCTGTGACTGCACCACTGCATTCCATCCTGGGTGACAGAGTGAGACTCCATCTCAAAATAAAAAATGCCAGTTCAGATAACACCTTGTAGCTCAGGGTAAGCACTTTGACTTGGACTCATCCATTCACCCACTGCAGTGCTTCAGGCAGAAGGATGACATATCTGAATCTGCTGAGAGCAGATTAGAGGAGGCAAAGGCAGAAACCCAGAGAGCAGTGAGGAGGCTGCTGGTGTCTTAGGCCAGAATGGGAACAGGGGAGAGAGTTGGAAGGGGTCAATTCTGGCGATATTTTGAAACCTCACTAAGTGTGTTGGTGGATTGAAGGTAGGGTGTATGAGAAAGAGAGAAGTTAAGGATAGCTGAAGGTTTGTGGCCTGAGCAATTGAAAGATGCAGTGGCAATTAACTGAACAGGTTAGGGGTCAGGGAGTGGATACCAGGAACTCGGTCCTGGACATGTTAAGTTTGAGGTGCCCATTGGACTTTTTTTTTTTTTTTGAGGTGGAGTCTCAACTCTGTAATCCCGGCTAGAGGGCAGTGGCATGATCTCAGCTCATTGCAATCTCTGCCTACAGGGTTCAAGCGACTCTCTTGCCTCAGCCTCCCAAGTAGCTGGGATTACAGGTGCCTGCCATTATACCCAGCTAATTTTTTGTATTTTTAGTAGAGATGAGGTTTCACCATGTTGGCCAGGCTGGTCTCGAACTCCTGACCTCGTGATTCACCCACCTCGGCCTCCCAAAGTGCTGGGATTACAGGCATGAGCCACTGCACCCGGATGCCCATGGACATTTAAGGGAACATGTTAAATAGGCAATTGGTCATACCAGTTTTGAGTTTAAGAGAGAGGTCAAGCTGCTTATTAGCTTACCATTTAGCCACTCGCTAGCCCTGAGACCTCACACCCAATCACAGTTGCCTCTTATATTAAATAGAGAGAAAAACAGTAGCTATGATACAAGGTTGTTGTGAGGATTAAACCTGATGATTAGTTAAGTCAGTCGTTCACCAGAGGCTCTGAATAAATTATCACTATTAAGTTCAATTAAACATACAGGTGGGGTGGGATGGCTCACAATCCCAGCACTTTGAGAAGCTGAGGCAAGTGGATCACTTGAGGCCAGGAGTTCGAGACCAGCCTGGCCAACATGGCGAAACGCCATCTCTACTAAAAATACAAAAACTACCCAGGCCTGGTGGCATGCACCTGTAATCCCACCTACTCAGGAGGCTGAGGCAGGAGAATCACTTGAACCCAGGAGATGGAGGTTACAGTGAGCTAAGACCGCGCCATTGCACTCCAGCCTGGGCGACAGAGCAATACTCCATCTAAAAAAAAAAATTAATTAATTAATTAAAAGTTAGCTGCCAGGCGCGGTGGCTCACGCCTGTAATCCCAGCACCTTGGGAGGCTGAGGCGGGTGGATCACGAGGTCAAGAGATCGAGACCATCCTGGTCAACATGGTGAATCCCCGTCTCTACTAAAAATACAAAAAATTAGTTGGGCATGGTGGGGCGAGCCTGTAATCCCAGCTACTCAGGAGGCTGAGGCGGGAGAATTGCTTGAACCCAGGAGGTGGAGGTTGCGATGAGCCGAGATCGTGCCATTGCACTCCAGCCTGGACAACAAGAGCAAAACTCCGTCTCAAAAAAAAAAAAAAATTAGCTGAATGTAGTGCTGCATGCCTGTAGTCCAAGCTATTTGGGAAGCTGAAGTGGGAGGATTGCTTGAGCCCAGAAGGCAGAGGTTGCAGTAAACTGAAATTATGCCACTGCACTTCACTCTGGGCGACAGAGACTCTGTCTCTCAACAAAACAAAACAAAACGTGTTTAGTTGCTGGAAACCTGAAAATGAAACATTTTATTCCTATTCTCACTCCCAATGTAGAAAACTTCCTCAAAGCTTTCAACAAACTCTCAGGTAACAGCAACCATTTGGGAGAATCAGTAGATCCTGGTATCTGATTGGACAGAGAATAAGGAAAGAGTCAAAGACAATGGACAGTTGGTCTCAGGATGGAAACCATCCAGAGGATTAGGGGACAAACCAGAAGGTATACCTGGTCCTCACGCCAGCTTACCGGGCAACCTTGGACTCATGACCCTTTCCCCCACCTCTGCCAGCCTCTCACTTCCCCAGTAGGGTGAATCCCAGTGCCCTGGAGATATTTTTTTTTTTAAGACGGAATTTTGCTCTTGATGCCCAGGTTAGAGTGCATTGATGCCCAGGTTAGAGTGCAATGGTGCCATCTCGGCTCACCAAAACCTCTCCTTCCCAGGTTCAAGAGATTCTTCTCCCTCAGCCTCCCTAGTAGCTGGGATTATAGGCACACACCACCATGCCTGGCTAATTTTGTATTTTTTAGTAGAGAAAACGTTTCTCCATTTTGGTCAGGCTAGTCTCAAACTCCTGACCTCAGGTGATTCGCCTGGCTCAGCCTCTCAAAATGCTGGGATTACAGGCCTGAGCCACCTCGGCTGACCGCCCTGGAGATGTTTTTAAAATGTCCAAAGTTGCTCAGGGGAAAATCACTCGATGCTGTGATGTTAATCACATCACCTCTCAGGCGTGGTTTCCCACCTGCTTTCCTCTCACTGAGCCCTTTCTCCCCATAAGGACCTCTCCAGTCACAAGGGCCATGACCCTGATTCTTCTCAGCTTCTAGGCAGCAGGAAAAATGGCTGAAGGACCCTGTGCAACACCGAACAATGAAAACTCTGAAGAAATGCTGGAACCAACATGAAGAGAAAAGTCAGGAAGCATAAAAGGAGAGAAGCTACCACTGAGTTCCTACAGGGCCTGAGGCCATGCTACATGTTTTCCAGAGTGAGAGGCTGTTGCAAGATTTAAATATGTGTCCACACAACGTTTGGCTCAGGGGCTGGCACACAGTATGTGCACAAAGAGTACGATAAATGTTTGCTGTACTATTTGTATTATATCTCTTTTAATCCTCACAATGACCTGCAAGTTAGTCTCCAACTGAGAAGCAGTTTGGAAGAGAGGGGTGTGTTCTTCTGTCAAACAAATCTGGGTTCAAATTCTAGCTCTGCCGTGTCTAGGCTTTTGTGGCCCTGAGAAAGCCACTTTACTTTATTATTTTTTCTTTTTGAGGTGGAGTTTCGCTCTTGTCACCCAAGCTGGAGTGCAAAGGCATGATCTCAGCTCACCGCAGCCTCCACCTCTGTGGTTCAAGGAATTCTCCTGCCTCAGCCTCCCGAGTAGCTGGGATTACAGGTGCCTGCCACCATGCCTGGCTAATTTTTGTATTTTTAGTAGAGACAGCGTTTTGCCACGTTGGCCAGGCTGGTCTCAAACTCCTGACCTCAGGTGATCCACCCACATCGGCTGATCCACCCACCTCAGCCTCCCAAAGTACTGGGATTACAGGCATGAGCCACTGTGCCCAGCCCACTTTACTTTTCTGAGTCTTGGTTTGCACATCTGTAAAGAGGGGGGAAACACTGGTACCTACCAAACAAAGATTCATCTAAAACCTTCAGTGGCCGGGAGCGGTGGCTCATATCTGTAATCCTAGCACTTTGGGAGGCCAAGGTGGGCAGATCATGAGGTCAGGAATTCGAGACCAGCCTGGCCAACATGGTGAACCCCATCTCTACTAAAAATACAAGAAATTAGCCAGGCGTGGTGGTGGGTACCGGTAATACCAGCTACTTGGGAGGCTGAAGCAGGAGAACTGCTTGTACCCCGGAGGCAGAGGTTGCAGTGAGCCGGCCGCACCACTGCACTCCAGCCTGGGCAACAGAGCAAGACTGTCTCAAAAAAAAAGAAAAGAAACCCTCAGTAGGGCCTGGCACACAGTAACTGCTCAATAATCATTAGTCTTAGTAGTATTGGAAGAAAAAACACAGAAGTTCCGGAGGTTAGGTCATTTATCCAACTTCACACAGGCAAGTAGAATAGACTTATGGAGGCCGGGCTCCATGGCTCACGCCTGTAATCACAGCACTTTGGGAGGCTGAGGTGGGTGGATCACTTGAGGTCAGTAGTTTGAGACCACCCTGGCCAACATAGTGAAACATCATCTCTACAAAAAATACAAAAATTAGCCAGATGTGGTGGCAGGCACCTGTAGTCTCAGCTCCTTGGGAGACTGAGGCACAAGAATTGCTTGAACCCAGGAAGTAGAGGTTGCAGTAAGCCAAGATCATGCCACTGCACTCCAGCCTGGGCAACAGAGCAAGACTCTGTCTCAAAAAAAAAAAAAAAAAAAAAAAAGGCCGGCTCCATGGCTCACACCTGTAATCCCAGCACTTTAGGAGGCCGAGGCAGGCAGACCACGAGGTCAGGAGATTAAGACCACCCTGACCAACATGGTGAAACCCTATCTCTACTAAAAATACAAAAATTAGCTGGGTGTGACTGCGTATGCCTCTAATCCCAGCTACTCAGGAGGCTAGGGCAGGAGAATAGCTTGAGCCAGGGAGTGTCAGAGGTTGCAGTGAGCCGAGATCTCGACACTGCACTCCAGCCTGGGTGAGAGTGAGACTCTGTCTCAAAAAAAAAAAAAAAAAATAGACTCATGGTTTGGGCCTACTCAGCATCTGTGCCTTCCCTTCTGGTGAGAAAATCTTGACTTTCTTTTGGGAATCGCCTTCCCCTACTATCAGGCCTGTTGACTTAGGTGGGGCTAACACACCTCTTCCAAGCTACAGAGGCAAGAAGATGTGACCCACACGGGGCCAATTATGTGTTCCATCCCTCTGGTCACAGTGACTGGTTTGAGGGTACCCTTATGACTCATGCCAAGTCCATGAGAACACTGGAAGTTGTGTCAGATCCATTGGAAAGGAAATAAACCTTTCTTTTTTGTTGGGTTTTTTTTTTTTTTTGAATTTTTTTGTTTGTTTGCTTTTTTTTTTTTTTTTTTTGAGGTGGAGTCTCTGTTGCCCAGGCTGGAGTGCAGTGGTGTGATCTCGGCTCACTGCAACCTCCACCTCCCAGGTTGAAGCAATTCTACTGCATCAGCCTCCTGAGTAACTGGGACTACATGCCCCTGCCACCACACCCGGATAATTTTTGTATTTTTAGAAGAGATGAGGTTTCACCATTTTGGCCAGGCTGGTCTCAAACTCTTGACCTCAGGTGATCCACTCACCTCGGCCTCCCAAAGTGCTGAGATTACAGGCGTGAGCCACCTGTTTGCTTTTTGAGACGGGGTTTCCCTCTGTCACCCAGGCTAGAATGCAGTGGTGCAATCACATCTCACTGCTGCCTCAACCTCCCAGGCTCAGGTGATCCTCCTCCTACTTCCAGGCTCCTGAGTAGCTGGGACTACAGGCATGTGCCAGTACACCTGGCTAATTTTTGTGTTTATTGTAGAGATGGGGTTTCACCATGTTGCTCAGGCTGATCTCGAGCTCCAGGGTTCAAGCAATCCACTCACCTCGGCCTCCCAAAATGCTAGGATTACAGATGTAAGCCACTGCACCCGGCCTGAAATGAACCTTTCTTTGGAGTTGACACTGGTAGGATATAAGCTTGGAGCTGCTGGAAGTTGCTCGATAGAGACAGTACCCAAATGCAAAGCACACCGAGAGGAACTAGAGCTGAAGGAGAGAAAGAGACTGAAGCTGCCAACTCTAAGCTCTTGCCTAATTAGACTCTTTTTTTTTTTTTTTTTTTGAGACAGAATTTCGCTCTTGTTGCCCAGGCAGGAGTGCAATGGTGTGATCTCAGCTCAAGCCAACCTCTGCCTCTTGGGTTCAGGCGATTCTCCTACCTCAGCCTCCCAAGTAGCTGGGATTATAGGCATGTGTCATCATGCCTGGCTGATTTTGTATTTTTTTAGTAGAGACAGGGTTTTTCCATGTTGGTAAGGCTGGTCTCGAACTCCTGACCTCAGGTGATCCGCCCACCATAGGCTCCCAAAGTGCTGGTATTACAGGTGTGAGCCACTGCACCCAGCCTTTTTTAATTTTTATTTTTTTAGATGGAGTTTCGCTCTGTTGCCCAAGCTGGAGTGCAGTGGCATGATCTTGGCTCACTGCAACCTCTGCCTGCTGGGTTCAAGCAATTCTCCTGCCTCAGTCTCCCAAGTAGCTGGGACTACTGGCACGCACTACCATGCCCAGTTAATTTTTTGTATTTTTAGTAGAGACGGGGTTTCACCATGCTGACCAGGCTGGTCTTGAACTCCTGATCTCGTGATCTGCCCACCTCGGCCTCCCAAAGTGCTGGGATTACAGGAATGAACCACCTCACCCGGCCTTGCCTAAACTCTTGAACAGACAAGTCTAATGTCTGTACATTAAGTTTCAGGTACATAAAGCAATAATGAGACAATAATTCTCTCTCTTTCCCTTGACAACCAAAAGAATCCTTATTTGGCAAATGTATCAGTTAGGTCCCAAGTGAAAACAGATGACACACTCAAATTAGAATAATTTGAAGAGGGTTTATTTATGACAGTATGAGCGGGTGCAGAGAAACTATAGGGATAGCACAGTGACCCAGGCTAGCAACATTTGAGGAATTGTTACCCACCTTAGGCCTGAGGGACAGGTGAGATCGTTGCCTGAGGGAGGGAGTTTTGGAAAAGAGACCTCCTTACGAAGACCTGTGACTGCCCATCGAGAATACCTGTCAACCTGTGGAGGGAGCAAGGGAATAGCTACCCAACCTCTCTCCCTTCTGGCCCCTCAGCCCCAGGCTCCCCAGTGGCTGAGCCCAGGAAGGGGCCTGAAGGCAAAGGAGCCTGCTGATGTGTCCAGACAAGGCAGATGCAGAACAGGGCAGAGAAGAGTGAAGTGTGGGTCTGGAGGGGCAGACGAGAGATGGCTGGCCCTCCCAGAAAGCAGCACAGCCTGGTCTGGCTGTCTCTCCCAAAGCCCCATCATGACTGGTGACAATTTGGAATCTCAGACCAGAGGGGTTTTTTTGTTTTGTTTGTTTGTTTGTTTGTTTGTTTGTTTGTAAAGGGATAGAGTCAGGGCTGGGCACTGGCTCACACCTGTAATCCCAGCACCTTGGGAGGCTGAGGCAGGTGGATCATTTGAGGCCAGGAGTTTGAGACCAGCCTGGGCAACGTGGCGAAAACCTATCTCTACCAAAAAAAAAAACAAAATTAGCTGGTGGCACATGCCTGTAATCCCAGCTACTCCAGGTGGTTGAGGCTTGAACCTGGTAAGTGGAGTTGTAGTGAGTTGAGATCATACCACTGCATTCCAGCCTAGGCAACAGAGTGAGACTGTCTCAAAATAAATAATTAATTAATTAAAGGGACGGGGTCTTGCTTTGTTGTCCAGGCTGGTCTCGAACTCCTAGACTCAAGTGATCATTCCACCTTGACCTCTCAAAGTGCTGGGATTACAGTCACGAGTCACTGAGACTGGCCAGACCAGAGTTTTAAAACTCGCATCGTTCCCTTTGGTCTCTGCTATACATCTGTGTCCCTCCTTCCCTAGAGAAGACCCTATAGGCGGTTGGATTTCTGAGAATCTGAGAAGAAGCCACTGACCATCCCAGCTTACTTTGCAGGAAAGTAGAAGCCTCTGGCTCAGCCTCCCAGTGACCAGAATCCTGGGCTGACCCTCAGGCCTCATCCTGCCAGCTCCCCTGCCCCACAGACATCTTTCTGCTTGCCACTGTGGCCCCAGGCACCCCAAGACATCAGCTCCATGAGTTTCCTTTCTCTCCATAGGAGATGTCTGTTTTCTTCTGCAGCTAAGCCAGAGCAGGTTCTGGGATTCCCCACTACTGGCAAAAACCCCAAAGTGCCCTGAGGACGGGGCTGACTTGCATCCAACTATCTCCTTTTGGTCACGCAGACACCTGTTCCCTCTTTTTTCTTCCCAAGGCACTCGCCTGAATCTTCTTTGCCAAAATGAGTTCCTCCCCACCTTTCAAATCCAGATTAAACCTTAGAATCTTTCAGTTTCAACGCCAGAGGACATAAAATTTTAAAAATTAAAACATCTTAAAATCTCCTCAGAAAGCTTTCCTCATCAGTTCTCCCAACTCCACTCTTGCTATTATGACAAATATCATCAGAAGGACTTCTGCACATAAATACCTGATAGCAACTAACATGTACTAAGCTGTACTAAGTGCTATCAGCCCATCACTGAGCTATTTGCTGTACAGAAACCATCTCATTTAATCCTCACAGCCACCTGGCAAGGTATGTGCTACCAATATATAGAATATGTTGTGATTGGTACCCCTGGACTGTACCATGAGGCGACCTTAGGAGCAATTACTTTATCCATTTCTATGGAAAAAAGTGAGGCTCAGAAAGGATAAATTACTACCTTAAGTTCACACAAGCAAGCAAAAGGCAGAGATGAGACCCAAACCCGGATATGACCAACCCCAAAGCCTATATTCTCTTTTTTTTTTTTTTTTTTTTTGAGTCGGAATCTTGCTCTGCTGCCCAGGCTGGAGTGCAGTGGTGCAGTCTCGGCTCACTGCAACCTCCGCCTCCCAGGTTCAAGTAATTTTCCTGCCTCAGCTTCCCGAGTAGCTGGGACTTCAGGTCCCCATCACCATGCCCAGCTAATTTGTGTATTTTTAGTAGAGACGGGGTTTCACCATGTTGGCCAGACTAATCTTGAACTCCTGACCTCAGGTGATCCACCCGACTCGGCCTCCCAAAGTGCTGGGATTACAGGCATGAGCCATTTTGCCTGGCCAAAGCCTATATTCTTAAAATTGCAATAATTTACTGTGTCCCATGTATGTGCAGTTCCAGAGTTAGGTAGTAGCTGGAGGAGTTTCTGAATTTTCTCTGTAACATGATCATTTATGTGCTAGAATGGCAGTCAGTGAACTTAATATGCAAATGAAATAAATACTCTGTACAGTGTAAACAATGTTATCTCTCAAGTTTTTGCAGCAAACACCACCATTATCCCTTTGTAGTTAAACCCACTCAGCTACTACTCTTGCTCTCAAACCGCCATGAGGTGCCAAACACCAGAAAAGGGTTTCATCAGAGATGTCAGTGTGAGATTAAGAACACACAACATGGCCAGGCTTGGTGGCTCACGCCTGTAATCCCAGCACTTTGGGAGGCCGAGGCGGGTGGTTCGTTTGAGGTCAGGAGTTCGACACCAGCCTGACCAACAAAGTGAAACCCCGCCTCTAATAAAAATACAAAATTAGCCGCGCGTGGTGGTGCACACACCTGTAATCCCAACTACTCAGGAGGCTGAGGCAGGAGAATCGCTTCAACCCAGGAGGGAGAGGTTACAGTGAGCTGAGATGGCTTCACTGCACTCCAGCCTGGGTGACAGAGCAAGACTCTGTCTCACCAAAAAACAAAAAATTAAAAAAAAAAAAAAAAGAACACACAACATGGGCATGTTCATAGGAAAAAAAAAAAGAAAAAAAACACATGACAGATGAAACAAAGAAAACAAGGGAACTCACTAGCAGCTACTGGTAAGGCGCTCAGGCTATTAGCCCGTAGCCCTCCCCACTGCCAGGAAAGCCATCTTCAGCCACTTGGAAACCTGGTCCTGCTTTCACTTCCTTTGTGAAATGTCCCAGGTGGTATTTTCCCCACAGTGTAAACAAGTCTTTTTACATTAATCAATTCATTTAATTCTCACGAAAACACTGTAAAGTAAGTACTGTTATCTCCATTTTACAGATGAGGTAACTGAGGCACAGAGTCTAAGTAGTGCACTCAAAGTCACATGACATATGGTAGTGCTAGATTTAAACCCTTGAGTTATTGCAGAATTTGTGCTCTCAAAAACTACTACTCAGGCCGGGCGCAGTGGCTCATGCCTGTAATCCCAGCACTTTGGGAGGCCAAGGTGGGTGGATCACCTGAGGTCGGGAGTTTGAAACCACACTGGCCAACATGGAAAAACCCTGTCTCTGCTAAAAATACAAAAAAATTTAGCTGAGTATAGTGGTATGCACCTATAATTTTAGCTACTTGGGAGGCTGAGGCAGGAGAATCACTTGAACCTGGGAGGCAGAGGTTGCAGTGAGCTGAGATTGAGCCATTGCACTCCAGCCTGGGCAACAGAGTGAGACTCTGTCTCAAAAAAACAAAACAAAACAAAATAAAAAACAAACCCACTACTCTGCAGTTTGACAACAAAGCTAAATGAAGATAATTAGAAAATCCACTGTTGCACCAGAATTGCAGAAGGGCTGTGGAGATACGCTTTTTTGTAGAATCTATGTGCTTGAGTAATGTGGAAGGGAGCTCTCTCACCTAGAATGTGTGGTCAGTGAGGCCTGGGTCACTTCCCAGACCAGGTTCCCTCCTCCAGGCTCCAGACTTTCATCTCAGCCCTGCAGTAATCCCCTCAGAAAAAGAATGCTTCTTTCCCCATTGTTCTAGCAAAAGTCCTAAGATTGCTCTATCAACTACCTTGGTTGTGTGCTTAACATTGACCCAGTTATGGAACTAAAGGATGGAATATACTGACTTATCAGACCTGGGTGATACGCACACTCTTCTCTGCAGCCACACCCGGACCACATGGAGCAAGAATGGAGAGATAGTTCCTAAGGAAAACTAGAGTACTGAGAAGAGGGGAAAGAATGATGAGCAGGCAAAACTGATGATCCAGGGATTCAGGCACTGACACTGGCAATTACAAGCCAGTATGATAAATGACTTGACAGCAAGGAACTGGCACTGGAAAAGAGCAAAAGAAACACCTAAACCAGAGGAAGCGGCATGTAAGCTAAGACCTAAGGAGGAGGTATCCAGGGCTAGGAGGGTGGGGGATGGGGAAAGGAAACAGACTGCATACTTCTTTCCTTCCTTCCTTCCTTCCTTCCTTCTTGCTTTCTCTCTCTTTCTTTCCTTCTTTCTTTTCTTTTTTTTTTCAGAGTACAACAGCATTTAATGGTCAGAACTGGTTGTACACTATTACAGTCAGCCACAGAAGCTGTGTTGGAGGACAAGACCCAATCCTTCCCCACACCAGGCAAAGCAGTATTGGACATGAGCTGGCATGTGGCTGGGTCCACGTCCTCATCCCTCAGGCCTGAGGGGAGACCACCTTCTAATAACCAACCCCCAGCTACCACTCTGTATTCATCAGGGGAGGGGTATAAACCCCACATGCAAGAACCACCCTTGCCCCCAGTGTCAAATGGGATGGGGATGCTAGAGTTACAGTAAAGGGGAAACCCTATGTAAGCTGTTAGCAGAGTTCACAGGGGTAGGGATTACCCCTGTTCTCCAGTTCCCAGATGTGCTCACTTTCCCAGCTTCTTCATCTGTTCATCAATGCTAGTAAAGTTCCCCTCAACTGTGGCCAGGTTTTCACGCATGGTTGTCTGCACCTGGGTCAAGAGGGTGGTATTGTCCTTCAGAGAATTAGCAATCATCTGCTGGGTGGTATCCAAGTGTGTCAGGAGCTGACCAAACTGCATGGCTTGCTCATGCAGCTGCTTGATGGTGACGAGTCTCTGCACCAGCTCAGGGAGGGTGGAGGCAATGGGGCTCCAGCGCTGTATAGTTTCATACAGCTGGTGCACCTTGCTTTGCATATCTGCATCTTCTACAGAGGCTTTATGCTTGGCAATCTCATTCACCTTTCCCAGGACACTCTGTAGCCGAGCCTCCACTTGGTCCAAAACTGCAAGGTGCAGGGCGCTCACTTCTGCTTGCAACAACTCTACAGTCTCCATGAGACAGGCTCCCTGTAGACCTGCAGAAAGGGGATTCTGAGCATCCTGATCACAACGTACAGCTGCCTCCAGCTCTGTCAGGCGCTTTTCAAGTTCTGCGACTTTGGCAGCTTGAGAGAACTTGTCCTGCTCAGGCTGTGAATGTAGTTCATAAGTGACAAGGCTGCTATCTGGGGGGGGGGGGGGTCCCAGTGGTTTTTTCCCCCTGAGCTCGCTTTGCTGTTCTTTGTTGCTTCCAGCTGCAGCAGTAGGCGCTTAGCCAGAGCACCATCGGGGTCAGTAAGGTTGATTGCAGCATCTGGTCCCAGCAGCTTCTCCAGGTGGGAAGCAACTAGCTGCTGCTTCAGGGCTGCCAGCTGTTTAGCCAGCACCGCAGGGGTCAGCTTCTCCTCTGCGGCTGACTCCTTCACTGTCGTCTTGATTTTTTCAACTTCAGTTGTCAGCTCTTGGACCTCATGCAGTAAGCGCTGGTACTTCTGCTGGGGTGTCTCCTTCACTCCCAGACCCTCTCCAACCGTCTCATATTCTCCAGATTCATAGGCTGTCCTCTTGGTTTTTCCAATACGATCTGAGAAATCAAGTCCCTTTGTCCCCACTCTCTTGTCCTTGAACTTGTCATAGGCAGCATTAGGATTGACAATGATGTGCTCCACACTTGTGCTTGTCAGCTCCTCCACATCGAACTCCGCTTGATCATCCTCAGGTAGGTCGCTGGTTTCATAAACATCTGGCTCATTCCTGGCAATGCCAGGAAGGTTGGCGTATTTAGGGTCTGCCATGGTGGCGGCGAGATGGGGCTGGGGAACCAGGGCCTCAGTAGAGCTGGGGATGATGTTCGGGTAGGGGAGAGGCTGGGTTCAAGTCCCTGGCTAAGGCGGCAGCAAAAGTCTTTCCTTTTTTCTTTTTTGACAGCATCTCACTCTGTTGTCCAGGCTGAAGTGCAGTGGTGCAATCTCAGCTCACTGCAAGGTTCAAGGGATTTTCCTGCCTCAGCCTCCAGAGTAGCTGGGATTACAGGCACCTGCCACCAGGCCCACCTAATTTTTGTATTTTTAGTAGAGATGGGGTTTCACCATATTGTCCAGGCTGGTCTCAAACTCCTGATCTCTGGTGATCCACCTGCCTCAGCCTCCCAAAGTGCTGAGATTACAGGTGTGAGCCACTGTGCCCAGTCACATTTCTTGAAATGTGTGAGATTGTGGCCTAAATATTCACAGAGTCCATAAGGACGAAGATGACAGTCTAGACTGGGTGCCTTGAAGTGGTCCTGAGCAGAAAGGAAGGAAAATGAATTTGTGGCTGAAGAAATGAAGTTTTCAGTTTGGATACTGATTCGGAGGGGTACATGGATCATCCTGTTAAAGATATCAAAGAGTCAGATGAATATGTGAGTATGGCATTTGGGAGGAGGATCTCTGGACAGAGATCTGGGTGTGATCAGTACAAGGATGGCCATTGAATGACCATCATTTAAGGTCACCAAATTGTCACTGCGTGCAGGAGAAACATCCTTGGGTGAGAGGATCAAGTGGGAACAGACTCTTCAACAAAGACATCCAGATGGCCAAATAGCACAAGAAACAAACACGTAAAAACATTATTATTGGCGGGTTTGATGGCTCATGCCTATAATTCTAGCACTTTGGGAAGCCAAGGCAGGCAGATCACTTGAGGCCAGGAGTTCAAGACCAGCCTGGGCAACATAGCGCAACTTTGTCTCTACAAAAAATTTAAAAATTAGCCAGGTGTGTTGGCATGCACTTGTAGTCCCAGTTACTCAGAGGGCTGAGGCAGGCAGGAGGACTGCTTGAGCCCAGGAGGTGGAGGCTACAATGAACCGTGATCATGCCACTGCACCCCAGCCTGGGCAACAGAATGAGACCTGTCTCAAAACAAAAAACATTATTACTTATTATTATGTGGGTAGACATATTAAAACAATGAGATACCACTATGCACTCATTGGAATGGCTGAAATTTGAAATTAAAAGGACTGACAGTATCAACAACTATACCACTGAAAGGAGTGTAAACTGGTACAACCACTTTGGAAAACTGGAAGTATTTACTAAAACTAAACATATGCATCCCCTCAGACCTATAGTTCCACTCAAATATATATAACCAACAAAAATAAATGGTTAAGTCTACCAAAAAGACATATGTAGAAGAATGTTCATAACAGCATTATTCAGAATAGCCAAAAGCCAGAAACACACCAAATGTCTCCACTGTTATATGTTCATTCCACAGAATACTATACCACATACGCACAAAAAACTAAGTACTAAGTACTAACATGGATGAATTTTATAGCTATAATATTGAGTGAAAAAAGCCAGAATAAAAATAATGTACACCATTCAATCCATTTAGAAAAAACTCAAAAACAGGTATAGTTAGTCAATGGTAATGGCGGTCAGAAATACCGGTTTCTATTGTGAGAGGTGATATGTCTGAAAGAGAACGAAGAGAACCTTCTGGGGTCCTGGAAATAATTTGCATCTTGATCTGGTTGATGGTTATACAGGTGTATACATGTATAAAACTTCAAGCTGGGGGTGGTGGTATGTGCCTGTAGTCCCAGATACTCAGGAGGCTGAGGCAAGAGGATTGCTTGACCCCAGGAGTTTGAGGCTATGATTGCACCTGTGAATGGCCACTATACTCTGGCCTGGGCAATGTAGCAAGACCCTGTCTCTAAAAACAAAAACAGAAAAAATTTTTTTTTTTAATTAAAAAAATCAGAAAGTAGGCTGGGCGTTGTGCTTCACACCTATAATCCCAGCACTTTGGGAGGCTGAGGCAGGTGATCTCCTGAAGTCAGGAGTTTGAGACCAGCCTGGTCAACATGGTGAAACCCCCTCTCTACTAAAAATACAAAAATTAGCCAGGCATGGTGGTGGGCACCTGTAATCCTAGATACTCGGGAGGCTGAGGCAGGAGAATCATTTGACCCTGGGAGGCGGAGGTTGCAGTGAGCTGAGATCACGCCACTGCACTCCGGCCTGGGTGACAACAGTGAGACTTTGTCTCAAAAAAAAAAAAAAATCAGGAAGTATTCATCCAGTTGTTCATTTAAGATTTGTGCACGTTACAGTATCTATTTTATACCTAAAGGTGGGGGTGAGGGAAAGTTTATCCTGTCTTCCCAAAGACAAAAGTACCAAAGTCAGCACTGATTCAGGGACTCTGTATGTTTTACAATTTGTGATATGATGTGACAGTTTCATAAGGCCTATCTTAATGGTGAAATTCCCCAGGGCAAGAGCCTCTCTTTTGATTATTATCTCTACTGTTCCAAAGCATCCATATTGGGGCTCAGATCACAGCAGGCCCACAATGTCTATGACTCAGTATCTGCTCGGAACAGCACACCCAGCCCTTCAGTGTTCAACTCAACATTCACTTCCTGAGTGTCTGCTCTAAGCCAGGCCCTGTGCTGAGAGGTAGAGGTACAAACACAAGTAAGACACCATCCCTGCACTTGAAAAGCTGCCAATCAAGAGGTGGGTACCGCAGGATGAAGGACAGGACCTTGCAGCAGCCAACCCATCCATCAACACATGTAAAATAATATTAGTAACAAACAACCACCATTTATGAACTGCCAGGTGCTTTATGGTGTAACAGATTTGTTTTTTCTTAATTGCTATTTTAAACCACAACTGCCTGCAGCTACTTTTGTCTATTAGGGGAGTGGCATAATTTTTCTCTGTGTAGAGCGTTCTTTGTTTGGGAAAATACTTAATAAGTTGCTTTGGCATGAAGAATGAAGCTCCCCAGGGCTAGGGCAAGACAAAGACAGCTGAACTGCTCAGCAAATTAGAGTGGAAAAATGTGGCAGCAGAGAGAGCGAGTGGGGGGCCTGAAAGCAGAAGGCTCGGGTGCCTTAGAGAACCACCCCTTTGCCTTCCTAATCTGACTTATTCTTCAGGTTTTACCTTTCAAAAATCACTTCCTCGTACCACACAGCCACCAAAAAGAATGAGGTAAAGCTCTTTGTACTGATATGGAAAAAAATGCCCCGGCTATATTGTGAAGTGGAGGCGGGGGAAGTAACCAGCTGGATAGGTGCATAATACAGCCCCGTTTTCAAAGATGAGGGCACTATATATGTACTTGCACTTGGATACATTTGGAAAGTCCCCCAGAAAAGTATATAACATTCTGTTAACAGCTGTTACCACCAAGTAAATTGGAGAGTAAATTGGAGCTTCTGTTTTCAATTTTTACCCTTTATCTTTAAATATTTTACCATGAGATTTTTATCTCTATTTATTTATTCTATTTATTTACTTTTGAGACCAGATCTTGCTTTGTTGCCCAGGCTGGAGTGCAGTGGCACAAACACAGCTTACTGCAGCCTCAGCCTCCTGGGCTATAAATGATCTTCCTGCCTCAGCCTCCCAAGTAGCTGGAAGCACAGGTGTACCACACCACACCCAGCTAACTTTTTTTTTTTTTTTTTTTTTTTTGAGATGGAGTTTCGCTCTTGTTGCCCTGGCTGGAGTGCAATGGCACAATCTTGGCTCACTGTAACCTCCATCTCCTGGGTTCAAGAGATTCTCCTCCCTCAGCCTCCCAAGTAGCTGGGATTACAGGCATGGGCCACCATGCCTGGCTAATTTTGTATTTTTAGTAAAGACGGGGTATCTCCATGTTGGTCAGGCTAATCTCGAACTTCCGACCTCAGGTGATCTGCCCACCTCAGCCTCCCAAAGTGCTAGGATTACAGGCATGAGCCACCGTGCCTGGCCCCAGCCTGAGACTTTTAAAAATGGGGTAGGCTTGATGCAGTGGCTCATGGCTGAAGTCCCAGCACTTTGGCAGGCCAGGTGGGAGGACTACTTGAGGCCAAGACAAGCCTGGGCAACACGGCAAGACCCTCGTCTCTCCAAAAAATTTAAAAATTAGCCAGGATGGTGGACCATGTTTATAGTCCCAACTACTCTAGAGGATGAGGCAGGAAGATCACTTACAGCCCAGGAGGTCAAAGCTGCAATGAGCCTTCTTCATGGTACTGCACTTCAGCCTGGGCAATAAAGCAGGAAACTTTCTCTAAAAAAAAAAAAAAAAAAAAAAAAAAGCTGGATGTGGTTGGTGATGCCCACCTGTAATTCTAGTACTTTGGGAAGCCAAGAAGGGAGGATTGCTTGAGCCCAGGAGTTCAAGACCAGGCTGGACAACACAGTGAACCCTCATCTCTATGATAATACATTTAAAAATTAAGGGAAAAAACCAAAAACCTAATCTTCTATGTAGATCAGGTCCCCATGGTATCCTGCTCTCTTCCTTTGTGATATTTAGTACCTTTGGAATTGCCTGCCTGTTGACTTCCCCACCCGTCCACCTTTTGCACCCACTTTGCTCCCCTTGGCTCCAAGACTACAGGGACCAGGAACGCCTAGCAAAGCGCTCAGCATAGCAGTTGACCAAATGAATGAGTTCTTCCACCTTCCAATGACTTTTCTCTTGCCTGGCTTTTGAATCTTCCAGAGAAAAGAGAAAACAGCTCAGCCCATTTGTGAGTGCCGCCCAGGCCTGGCTCACAGTGTTCCTGCACATTCCCCACCCAGGGCAGGCTGAAGATGCCCTCTTTCTTGTTCTGGAGAGAGATGTAAAAGCAGCAGCTCCTGCTGCCTTCACTGCCTCAGCCCTGAGGGACACCAAAATGCCTGAGACCACAACAACCTGTAAGAGGTGTGAGCAGGTGGCAGAGCCAATTACGGGAACAGGCCCAGGCATTCTGGCTGACCTTGGCAGAAGTTTCCCTTCCATTTTCCTTTTCTTTTTCTTTTCTTTCTTTTTGCTTTTTTAGACGGAGTTTCACTCTTATTATCTGTCTCCCAGGTTCAAGCAATTCTCCTGCCTCAGCTTCCCAAGTAACTGGGATTACAGGCATGCACCACCACACCTGGCTAATTTTGTATTTTTAGTAGAGACAGGGTTTCTCCATGTTGGTCAGGCTGTTCTCAAACTCCTGACCTCAGGTGATCCACCCGCCTCGGCCTCCCAAAGTGCTGGGATTACAGGTGTGAGCCACCGTGCCTGGCGCCCCCATCTTCCTTTTCTTTCTAGCAGCTAGGGGAGGAGGGAAGGAAGCCCTAATTGCTTTCACCTTGAGAAAAATCTGCTGCTGACCATGTGCAGAGAGAATCATTCTGTCATACAGCAGGAGGCTGGAAATTAGATCAGATCAGGAAGGCTGGCATTTTCCCTGAGGCTCTCGACTAATGACCAAGGGGAAGAGAGGCGCTTGGCCTAATGCCCCTCCTCACTCTTCCCTGCCAGTCACACAGTGTTAGCTGAGCTCTTCTCTTACTTCTGCCCAGAACCCCATAGGGAACTCTCCACGCCTTCCCCATCCCCACCCAGCCTGCTGTGACTAACATGTGCCTTCACTAGGTCTTGCCCAGGCCACAAGTCAGGCAGCTGGGTGAGAACTAGAGCTATTCTCACAGGCCCCCGACTGCCAGGCAGATGCCTCTGTTGACCCAGCCAGCCTGTCCCTGCTGAGTTCAGACAGGAAGGCAAGGCCGGCCACTGGAACTACCAGGGAGAGACATCAGCCAGCCACGTGTGCCCAATTCTGCCCAGACACTTCTAACAGTTGAGGTAGTGGGTGAACTCGCATGCTTTCTCCATCCCTGATGAAAAGCAAGTTCAAAAGCTGCCACATACTGTCGTCAAACCCTGGGGAAAAGACAGGACCCAGACAAAGAGAAGGCACTGTAACTCGATAGAGCAGTCTTGAGTGATATTGATGCAGTAGAGAGTCAACCACCACACGCTCAGCATTGGAGCCACCGAGAACCACCCAGAGTGCATGTGATACTGTCGTTAAGCAATTAATGAGGTACAAAGCTGCAGAGCACTAACTGGTTACCTACTGGATCCCGAGTACATATTTCCCATAAGAAATTCTGGGGAGGGCCAGGGGCAGTGGTTCACACCTGTTAATCCCAACACTTTGGCACACCAAGGCGGGGGAATCACTTTAGCCCAGGAGTTTGAGACTAGCCTGGGTAACATAGCAAGACCCCATCTCTACAAAAAAAATAAATTAGCCAGGTGTGATGGCACATGCCTATGGTCCCAGCTACTTGCGGGCCGAGGTAAGAGGATAGCTTGAGCCCAGGAGGTCAAGGCTGCAGTGAGCTGTGATCACACCACTGCACTCCAGCCTGGAGCAAGCAAGAATTTCATTCTTAAAAAAAAGAAAAGAAAAGAAATTCTGAAAAGGCAATAGAAGTTCGTAACTTCATACACTGCCCACTGCAACAACTTTCTGGCTATGTGGCTTTGATGCCGTCACTTAACCTGTCTGAGCTTCAATTTCCCCATCTACAAAATGAGATTAATAATACCTACTTCAAAGGGCTGCCGTGAGAATGAAATTAATATATATAAACTATTTAGTGCAGCATGGTGCCCAGGAAGTCCTCACTAAATGGCCACTGTCCAGATTATTATTATGAAGCCACCAGTGTACACTGCAGTGTGGACACTGTGGACAGATGGAGTGTGGTGGGGCCTTTAGGACCATGCAAACGTGGTGTGAAATCCTGGTTTCATTACTTCTGCCTATGTGGCCTTGGGAGAGTTCATAAATTTCTTTCCGTTTCAGTCTCCCTCTGTAGAAAGGTATCAATAACACCTACCTTGTCAACAGGATAAAGCCCGTTCATTACCAGGACCCAAGCCTGCAGAAGATGCTCAGGAAATATTAGCTGCCGTCAGTACCGAATCATCACCCTCTTTCCAGCATCCTTCACCTTTTTCATTTGGTAGTTTTTACAGAGAGATGACAGTCTGCTCAAAGTAATTTACTGTGGGGGAGCATATTGATTTTTACAAAGCCAGTGGTCTCTTTCCTGTCCTGATTCTTGTCATCTCTACTATTTGTCCCTGGTGGCCACCTGAGACCTCCTCCCCCGTGGTTTTCTTGCCTCTGATACCCTGATATTTGCTTCTCTCGCTCTCCTCCCTTTTTCACAGGATCTTCAGCCTCCCTGGCTTATTCCAGTCCTGTGGCCCCCACGTTCTACCTGTTCTCCCCAAAAGAAAGACTATGTGATCACCAAAATCAAGCTGTCTACCATTCCTCCTGATCTCAAAGGTATCATTATTCTCCTGGCCACTCCTACGTAAAAGCCCAGATCCTTATCTTTTTTCTTTCTTTTCTTTCTGAATCCAGTCAATTGCTATTCTGTTTTTTCCTTCAAAATATTTCTCATATCCATCTCCTTCTTTTCCATGTTCCCTCTTGCCAATGTCAACTGAGGCCTGATCTAGTTTAAACGGCCAATTCCCATCCATTCCAAGTATCACAGCCTTCCTAAAAAGATCACTTGAAGCTCACCAACAGATATTCTTTTTCTACCACCCTCTCATCTCCATTCAGAATCCTATTAAGCCTGTTTCCTTCCTGCAGTAGATTCAAGAGCATTCAAGGCCTTTCACATCTAGATTTTCTACAGTTGACTTTCCACCAGCCCCAGTCCAGACCCTCCATTCTGTACATCCCTTATCCACCATGTCCATCTCCTTTCCTTTGCATTTGTATCCTCCTCTGCTTGGAGTGTCCCTCCATTTCCTCTCCTGTTCAAATTTCATCCATCCTTCAAGGCCTGGCTCAAAACTCAACTCTTTCCTGAAGCCTTCCCTGACCACTCTGGTGGACGGTGATCACTTCCTCTGAGTTCCCTTTGATGGTGTTGGAGGTATAGGGTTGGTGGTGGTGAAGACTTGACTGTTTGAGGAACTGGTCAGTGCCTGCTGGATCACCTGCCTGTGCCTTCAACTTATACCTAAAGGCAGGAAAGGCATCTCCCACATCCTTGTGGATGACACAGCCCAGTGGTTTGGAGTTGAACAGACTTGTGTTCAAATCCTAATCTGTCACTTTCCTACTGGTTATAAGACCTCAGCAAACAACCCACCCTCTCCAAGTCTCATTTTCCTCATCCAAAATGTAGGGGTCATAAAGGCTTATACAGTGGTGAAGATTAAATGATAATGTAAGCAAACAACATGGCACAATGCATGGCAAACAACCTAGAAAGGTAGGAATTATTATAGTTTCTAGCACTCTGAAGTCTAAACATTATTTTTGCAGCCTTGCTCATTTGCATAGCCAAATAGTAATTTATATAGACTGTGATATTTCACTATAGGTATATCTGCTTCCCAAACCACTTGCTTTTTCCAACTTTCCATTTTTATAAATGCTACCACTGTTCCAAGGCTCTCGGGATCAAACCTTGGCAATGTACTCAGCTTTTTCTGCACTTTCATGGGCCAAACCCATTGGCACTGAACCATGAGCTGTCTTTAACTGTTCTGAGATGTCTTAACTCCTCATTGGTACTGTGCCTGCTTTGAGAGCAGGAACTATGACTTGCACTGCCTTGGTACCTATTACACCAGCATAGAGCAGGGACTCAATACAGATTTGTTTTCTTTTCTTTTCTTTTTTTGTTTTTTTGAGATGGAGTCTTGCTCTGTCACCAGGCTGGAGTGTAGTGGCATGATCTCGGCTCTCTGCAATCTCCACCACCTGGGTTAAAGTGATTCTCCTGCCTCAGCCTCCCGAGTAGCTGGGACTACAGGCACGTGGCACCATGCCCAGCTAATTTTTGTGTTTTTAGTAGAGACGGGATTTCACTACATTGGCCAGACTGGTCTTGTACTCCTGACCTCGGAATCCTCCTGCCTTGGCCTCCCAAAGTGCTGGGTTTACAGGCGAAGGCCACAGTGCCTGGCCAGATTTGTTTTCTAAAAAAAAAAAAATATTTCAACAAACTACAGGGGCAGGTGTGAAGGAGGTATGATAGCAATCTAAAAAAAGAATAAGATATTCTGTGATTATGTTTTGTCCTCTCCTCTTTCTCTAATTCATGAATTCCTCCTACTCATTTTTTTTTTTTTTTAGACAGGGTTTCGCTCCTGTCACCCAGGCTTGGAGTGCAATGGTGCAATCTTGGCTCACCACAGCCTCAGCCTCCCAAGTAGCTGGGACTACAGGTGCATGAGTAGTGCTCAGGTGCACAGTAGTGCTCAGCTAATTTTTGTAATTTTTGTAGAGATGGGGTTTCGCCATTTTGGCCAGGCTGATCTTGGAACTCCTGGACTTAAGCATGAACCACAGTGCCCAGCAATTCCTCCTACTTGTTTTTTGTTTGTTTTGTTTGTTTGTTCGTTTGTTTTAGACAGAGTCTCACCCAGGCTGGAGTGCAGTGGCACGATCTCAGCTCACTGCAACCTCCACCTCCCGGGCTCAAGCGATTATCCTGTCTCAGCCTCCCAAGTAGCTGGGATTACAGCCATGCACCACCACATCTAGCTAATTTTGTATTTTTAGTAGAGATGGAGTTTCACCATATTAGTCAGGCTGGTCTTGAACTCCTGACCTCAGGTGCTCTGCCCAGCCCAGCCTCCCACAGTGCTGGGTTACAAGTGTGAGCCACCACACCCAGCCCTTCTATTCGTTCTTTAAGGCCCAAATCAATATTCTCCCCTCCAAGATCTGCCATAAGCATTGTTTCCTTTTTTCTTTCATTTATACTACATATTTAATTGCATATTTTACCAAAATTTTTTAAGTTAAAAATTGAAAAAAATTAAAATAATGTAGAACTATGTAAAGTGATTATGAAGATTTTTCTCTTATTCCCATTTCTCAAAGGTAACAACTGGGAACACTTTGGTGGGTTTTCCTCCAAATCTTTTTTCTGCTATACTGGAAATTAATATACTAAGATAGAATATGAAAATAATCTTTTTAAAATAGTTATGTTTATCTTCAATTTTATGTGCCCAAATTGCCTATTTGGGGGGTAGGGAGACTAAAATAAATTCAATATGTGAAATAAATGAGAAAACTTCAAATCCGTTCCGTAGTACCTTAAAGCTCTACTAGAGAGTACTTGCCATACTGTGCAGTTTATGTACACATCTGTATCCCAGTTGGCTTGTACAACTGGCAGCAACCACCACTAATTTTTATATTCTGAATATCTAATTTGCACGTAGTAACTGCTCAATAAATTTATTTTATTTTATTTTTACATTAAAAATTTATTTTCAGAGACAGGCTCTTGCTCTGTCACCCAGTGGCATGATCATAGCTCACTGTAACCTTGAACTCTTGCTTCAGGACTACAGAGGTATGCCACCATGCCGGGCTTATTTTTTAAATTCTTTTAGAGTTGAGGTCTCACTGTATTGCCCAAGCTGGTCTCGAACTCCTGGCCTCAAGCAATCCTCCCATCTCAATCTTTCAAAGTTCACAGGGCCTCACTCTGTCACCAAGGCTAGAGTACAGTGGCACGATCATGGCTTAGCAGCCTCCACCTCCTGGGCTCAATCAATCCTCTCACCTCGGCCTCCCTCAATCCTTCTTAATATGTTTTATAACTTAGTTAATTTATTTTTAATAGTAAACTCACGTTTATTTCAGTAATTTTGCAATTCACCATTAAATGATTGATTTGTCATTCAGAGTCTTAGCAAGAAACTGAACTAAACTTAGGTAATTCAAGAAACTTCTATGAAGGAAATATTCAAAAGATATGGGTAAAGTTATGGGAACCAGGGAGGTTGAGGCAGCCAGAGGCTAGCAATAGCAGGAAGCCACCATGACTGTGCTTGCTCGAAAGGCAAGGGGAGGAAATGGAGTTTCCTTGAACCCAATGACATGCCAAGCCATGGAAGAGGGGCCACAGACAGAAACTATTGTCTTGGAAGGAAGTAGCCATTGCCAGAAAAAATTTAAAATGTGGCTGGGCGCAGTGGTTCACGCCTGTAATCCCAGCAAATTGGGAGGCCAAGGCAGGTGGATCACCTGACGTGAGGAGTTCGAGACCAGCCTGGCCAACACAGCGAAACCCCATCTCTACTAAAAACACAAAAATTAGCTGGGCATGGTTGTGCCTGCCTGCAATTTCAGCTACTCAGGAGGCTGAGCCAGGAGAATCACTTGAACCCAGGAGTCAGAGGTTGCAGTGAGCCGATATTGTGCCAGTGCACTCCAGTCTGTGCTACAGAGTAAGACTCTGTCTCAAAAAAAATTTTTTTTAATTAAAATGTGGAGGGGTAACAAGATGGCAACCAAGACGATGGAGCTCCATAAGCTGAAGCTTGCTGAACTAAAGCAAGAATGTCTTGCTCGTGGTTTGGAGACCAAGGGAATAAAGCAAGATCTTATCCACAGACTCCAGGCATATCTTGAAGAACATGCTGAAGAGGAGGCAAATGAAGAAGATGTATTGGGAGATGAAACAGAGGAAGAAGAAACAAAGCTTATAGAGCTCCCGTCAAAGAGGAAGAACCCCCTGAAAAAACTGTTGATGTGGCAGCAGAGAAGAAAGCGGTGAAAATTACATCTGAAATACCACAGATTGAGAGAATGCAGAAGAGGGCCGAACGATTCAATGTACCTGTGACAGCTTGGAGAGTAAGAAAGCTTCTCGGGCAGCTAGGTTTGGGATTTCTTCAGTTCCAACAAAAGGTCTGTCATCTGATAACGAACCTATGGTTAACTTGGATAAGCTGAAGGAAAGAGCTCAAAGATTTGGTTTGAATGTCTCTTCAATCTCCAGAAAGTCTGAAGATGATGAGAAACTAAAAAAGAGGAAGGAACGATTTGGGATTGTCACAAGTTCAGCTGGAACTGGAACCACAGAAGATACAGAGGCAAAGAAGAGGAAAACAGCAGAGTGCTTTGGGATTGCCTGATGAAAAGTTCTTGTTACTTTCTGTTCTCCAGTGTTTTCCATTTCTCTGATTCTTCTTGGTCGTATATATACCTAAATGCACAGTCACGTGCCTACATCCTGCCTCGCAATGAGGGAGCGTGTACTCCAGGTACATCTGTGAACTGTAGCAGCAGTTTGACGTATTGCTGTTTCAGCTTTAAGGTTGTTGTGTTTCTGTTTTTGATGATGTTGCTTGTTAATCAAAAAAAATAGAAAAAAAATTAAAATGCATCGCAGAACAGTGGAAGACCCTAAATTCTTCTTCTGCATGTCATTCTCCTAAGTGCCTCCCACTAGGCTGAACCCAGGGGAGCAGTGAGCCAACAAGATACAGCCCATGGGGGTTAGCCTCTTGCACACAGAGCAAATAAGGTCAGAGAATGGATGGGGGTGGGAAACACAGGGGAAGCACAAATTCCATCAGCCACCAACCACATCATAGCCAAGGGATGTCAGTTCGGTTATTCTCCCATCTGAAACCTAAACTGTAAAATTAGCCACCATCAGTGTCTTTCACATCAAATAGTACGGAAATTAGGGAGAAAGAGAAATAATCAATAAATGTACCTACAGACTGGGCACAGTGGCTCATACCTGTAATCCCAGCACTTTGGGAGGTCAAAGCTGGAGGATCACTTGAGCCTAGGAGTTCAAGACCAGCGTGGACAACATATGGAGACTCTGTACAAAAAAAAAAGGGGGGTTGGGCATGGTGGCTCACGCCTATATTCCCAGCACTTTGGTACTAAGGTGGGTGGATCACCTGAGGTCAGGCGTTGGAGACCAGCCTGGCCAACATGGTAAAACCCCATCTCTACTAAGAATACAAAAATTAGCCAGGTGTGGTGGCATGAGCCTATAGTCACAGCTACTCGGGAGACTGAGGCAGGAGAATCACTTGAACCTGGGAAGCAGAGGTTGCAGTGAACTGAGATTGTGCCACTGCACTCCAGCCTGGGCAACAAAGCTAGACTCTGTCTCAAAAAAAAAAAAAAAAATTGGGGGCTGGGTGTGGTGGGGCATGCCTGTAATCCCAGCACTTTGGGAGGTAAAGGAGGTCTCACTATATTGATCAGCCTGCAGAATATAGTAAGACTTCATCTCTACAAGAAATTTAAAAATAAGCTGGCATGGTGATATGCACATGTAGTTCTAGCTACTTGGGAGGTTGAGGCAGAAATTCAAGGTTGCAGTGAACTATGATCATGTCACTGGGTGACAAAGCAAGACCCTATTTAATTTAAAAAATATATACATGTTTAATTTTTTAATTAGTGGGGTGTGGGTAATGTGCACCTGTGGTCCCAGCAACTGGAGAGGTTGAGGTGGGACGATCACTTGAGCCTGGGAGGTTGAGGCTGCAGCGAGTCCTGTTTGTGCCACTGCACTCCCTCCTTGGTGACAAAATGAGATCCTGTCTCAAAAAAAAAAAAAAAAAAAAGGCCGGGTGCACTGGCTTACACCTATAATCCCACCACTTTGGGAGGCCGAGGCGGGCAGACCATGCGGTCAGGAGTTCGAGACCATCCTGGCCAATATGGTGAAACCACTTCTCTACTAAAAATACAAAAATTAGCCAGGTGTGGTGGCGCGCACCAGTGGTCCCAGATACTTGGGAGGCTGAGGCAGAAGAATCGCTTGTACCCGAGAGGCAGAGGTTGCAGTAAGCCGAGATCATGCCACCGCACTCCAGCCTGGGTGACAGAGCGAGACTCCATCTCAAAAAAAAAATGTGTGTGTGTGTGTGTGTATACATATATATATACACATAGTAGCCACAGACCTTGCCACAGTAAGATGGTCATGAGGCTGAGCTGGTCCTCATAGCTGCCTTCTTCCACTCTCTAGTCCATGTTCCCCTCACCCTCTGCCAACATGTTGGCCAGAGGAAATTCTTTACTCTGTGGGATGACTCAAGCCTTCATTTCCACAGGATTCAAGTCATAAGTGGTCCTGTCTTTATTGCTTTGCTATAGCTTTACATTGATAGCTATTAGGTATGGGAGTACTAAGAGTTACCCTAGTGAATCCACTGGGAATGAGCATAGTTCTTCTTGCCCCTGTTGGTAGCAGCAATCTAATTTCCACGCAGGATTAATCACCCTAGCCAATAGTATAAACTCCTTATCTGCCATTGGCTCAGTAGTATGAAGAGTCCAAAATGACCACTGGAAAATCTCAGCTTCCAAATTAATAGAAGCAATGTAATGTCTGTGTTCCCTGGAGGAGGTATTCCTCCCTTGGGAAATAGGACTTTCAAACGTACTGAACACACAGTTGCAAAGAAAAAAAAAATCTATGAGTTATTAAGTAGAAATGTGAGAAAAGTCACTCCCACTCCCATCCTGGATACAGACAACACTGTATGCTGGTGACTTGTTTAAAGCATATACCACATCCTTTGACATCACTTCAAAACTTGTTTTTCTTTTTGTTTTCTTTTTGAGGAAAACAAGGTCTCACTATGTTGCCCAGGCTGGTCTCAAATTCCTGGCCTCAAGCTATCTTCCTGCCTTTGCCTCTCTTAGTGTTGGGATTACAGGTGTCGAGCCATCAGGCCCAGCTTATGTCACCTTGACTTTCAGGTTGCTGTCTCCCAGGTGACATTCCCAGGAATCAGCTGGCTGTGACTTCCTAAGCCATTCCTATGCTATCCAGAGTTTGTCTTAAGTGTTCAAGGGATATTCTATTTGAGAACGCCTTATATTTTCATCACCAAAAACAAAACCAGGAAAACCATAACCACTCTTATGTTGTAATTTTCTTTTTGAGTCATACAGGGCAGACCCTTACCTTGAATGCTAGGGTTTTGCCATGCAATTGATGCCTAACTATCACTCATATCCCTGCTCTCATGGCCTCACCCCACACAGTGGATAAAATGTCCGCTAGACCTTTTTCAGCATTTTTCACAGAGATCTTTTAAATTTGCTATTATGAACAACTGCAAATGACACTGTGGTAATTATTTCCATGGCATTCATAAATTGTAATATGCTTTGTAACACATCAACAAAGTGTCAAGTGAGTTTTACGTTGGTCAAGAAAAAAGATGATGGGGCCAGGTGCAGTGGCTCAGGCCTGTAATCCTAGCATTTTGGGAAGCCAAGGTGGGCAGATCACCTGAGGCCAGGAGTTCAAGACCAGCCTGGCCAACATGGAGAAACCCTATCTCTACAAAAAATACAAAAAATTAGCCAGGCGTGGTGGTGCATGCCTGTAGTCCCAGTGACTAATGAGAATCGCTTGAACCTGGGAGGCGGAGGTTTCAGTGAGCCAAGCTCGCACCACTGCACTCCAGCCTGGCTGACAAAGTGAGACTCTGCCTCAAAAAAAAAGGAAAAAGACAATGGCCCCTAATGCTTTCATTTCATAATTTGATCTGGTATCTATGATTAAACCGAGGAGCAGTTTGGAATAAAAGAAAGAGTCTGACTTCATGTTCAAAATTCTGGGAGAAACACCTCATTATAGTGATCAACCTCATGCATTTAAATAAGTGTTTCTTAGAGCAAATTTCCACAATTATTTGGGAACTATGAGCTCGGACTTTGAAATCAGACATCCCTGGATTTCAAACTTTAATTCATCGCTTATGTGACTTGGGCAGATTATTTAACCTTTTTGAGCCTCAGTTTCTTTTTCTTTGTAAAACGGGCGTAACCATTGGCCTTTATCCCAGATTTAAAGGCTTATAAAGAGACTGGCATATACTAAATTCTTTAAAAAATATTAGTAATTGTGATTTCTAATAGTTATTACTTACTAGGCATTATAGGTATTGGGCTCTAAGATGAATGAAAGATTTCAGAAGACTCTGCTTATAATAGGGACATTTATCAACTTGTTTCCTTTAGGCTGTGTTTTTTAGAAGGTTGGATCATTTCCCTTCCTCCCAAAAAAACATTTGATTAACTTTCAGAAAGTAAGCACAATTGCTTAATTTCAACTTTATCATTGATATTTACTGTTAAGAATAGTTTTAGAATTAATTCGTTCACTTAGGTCTACATGATACAAAGAAATTCTGTTTTAGTGAGTTGTAAGTTTATTTTGTAGGACACTGAAATCATTGTATAATCATTGAAGTCAGTACAATTACATCAAATTTTACAGAACTGGGGGCCAAACTTTGCCAGTTTTAGGGGTTTATGGTTAAATCTTTGTCTTTAAATTCCTAAGTAAGTGACACCTATGATATAATGCTTAAAACATATGGGCTCTCAGCTGGGCATGGTGGCTCACACCTAAAACCCCAGCACTCTGGGGAGGCCGAGGCAGATGGATCACTTGAGGTCAGGAGTTCGAGACCAGCCTGGCCAACGTGATGAAACTCATCTCTACTAAAAATACAAAAAGAAGCCGGACATGGTGGCACGCAACTGTAGTCCCAGCTACTTGGTGGGCTGAGGCAGGAGAATTGCTTGAACCTGGAAGGCAGAGGTTGCAGCAAGCCGAGATCACGCCACTGCACTCCAGCCTGGGCAACGGATTGGGACTTCATCTCAAAAAAAAAAAAAAAAAAAAAAAATTGGGGGCTCTTGAATCAAACTACCTGAATTCAAATCCCTAGTAACCCTGCAAGTGACTTAACCTCCTTGTACTTTTATTTTCTCAGCTATAAGATAGGAATAACAGTACCAGCTTCAGATGACTGGTGTGAGAATTAAATAACTAAATGCATATCGATGTTAGCTATCATTATTTATTATTTCTGGGATTCCAAGTTCCCAGTAAGTAATGCAAAGCGAAGAGAAGTAGGATCAGACTGTCCTGTCAAAAGAAGTATCTCAAGCTGGGCACAGTGGCTCACGCCTATAATTCCAGCACTTCGAGAGGCTGAGGTGGGAGGATCACTTGAGCCCAGGAGTTTGAGACCAGCCTGGGCAACTTGGCAAAACCCAGTCTCTACAAAAAATACAAAAATTAGCTGGGCATGATGGTGGGTGCCTATAGTTGCAGCTATTCAGAGGGGCTGAGCTGGGAGGATCATTTGAGCCCAGGATGTCAAGGTTGCAGTGAGCCAATATCACACCACTGCACTCCAGCCTTAGGGACAGAGTGAGAAGACTGCATCTAAAAAAAAAAAAGCATTTTAGAGTCATAAGTGCCCTAGTGAGCTTGGCACAGGTAGAGAACTGCTATCCCAAGAAATGCAGACCAAACATGCTGATGAGGTATCCGTTTTATGCACATCCTCCCTAGAGCTTAGGGACAAACTTTGTGAGTCAGCTTATTGGGTCACACAATCAACTGACTGGTCCCAAGCTTCAACAAATTAGATTTTCCAAAAGTTCATTTAAAAAAGCTTAAAGTAAGGCCAGGCGCGGTGGCTCACGCCTGTAATCCCAGCACTTTGGGAGGCCGAGGCAGGTGGATCACAAGGTCAAGAGATCGAGACCATCCTGGTCAACGTGGTGAAACCCCATCTCTACTAAAAATACAAAAAATTAGCTGGGCATGGTGGCGCGTGCCTGTAATCCCAGCTACTCAGGAGGCTGAGGCAGGAGAATTGCCTGAACCCAGGAGGCGGAGGTTGCGGTGAGCTGAGATCGCACCATTGCACTCCAGCCTGGGTAACAAGAGCGAAACTCCGTCTCAAAAAAAAAAACTTAAAGTAGGCCTCAAGTCCCTTTGATACACTCTACTCCTGGGCAGTGTCCTCACTGACGATAGGATGTAAGTGGTCTCAGGCAGTTTTTCGGGTAGTCCTTTTCCGATATTCAGAGACTGAAAACATCTTGATTTTTCCCTCCTTTGCTCCTTTTCACCTAGGTAGCAGAGAACAGAGGTATTCAACTAGTATGCTCTCTTTTTCATCAACACTGAGTATAGTATCAGGTTCAAAGTTTCAGCTCAGCAGTTGATTGTTAAGATTGATTTGAGATTATGGAGAGAGGCAGGTGAGAGCTGGGCAGTCCCTGGAAGCAAGTCATTCCGCTGCTGAAAAACCTTTGAATGCCTTTGCTGTGCAAAAGTAAGAGGCTTATAAGAATAAAATAGGCCAGGCATGGTGGATGACCAGGCACGATGGCTCACGCCTGTAATCCCAGCAGTTTAGGAGGCCAAGGCAGGTAGATCACCTGAGATTAGGAGTTCAAGACCAGCCTGGCCAACATGGCGAAACCCCATCTCTACTAAAAATGTAAAAATTAGCTGGGTGTGGTGGTAGGTACCAGTAATCCCAGCTACTCAGGAGGCTGAGGCTAGAGAATCGCTTGAATCCAGGAGGCGGAGGTTGCAGGGAGCCAACATCATGCCATTGTACTCTAGCCTGTGCAACAAGAGCAAAACTCCGTCTCAAAAAAAAAAAAATCAAATAAAATAAACTTAGACTGATCTCTTTTTTAACAGGATATAAACCTCTAAGATCCATCCAGGCTGAACTACTTGTAGGTTCTCAAATGACCAAGTTCTCTCTCCCCTCTATGCCCTCTCCTGTGCCTGGGATGCACTTCTCCAGCCCTTTACCTGGATAACTCCTGAGGTCCTTCAAGTTCAGTTTAGATGATACCTCCTTCAGGAAGCATTCCTTAACCCTGAGATTGGGTTGGGTGACCCTCCTCTGTACTCCTATAACACCTTGTACTCAACCTTATTCTTATTATTTTATCCACACTGATCTGCAGTGTACTTACCTGTGTTCCCCTGCTGTCATCAGCATCCTGAGGATAGGAATCCACATCTTATTCACCGTTATATCCTTAGTTTCTAGCATAGTTCTGGCACATAGTAAATACTCAATAAGTGTTTGTTGCATATTTACTGTAGTAGCCTCCTAATTGGTCCTCATGCTTTCATTTTTCTCCCAATTTCTACACAACAGCCTACATGGCCATGCACCATTGTGACCCTACCTACCTCACCCACCTCACTCCTACCTGCTTGTGTTCACTGTCTTCTCCAGCCACACAGCCTTTTTTTTCCCCAGAATTCACTCAACCAGTACCTGCCTCAAGGCGGCTACATTTGCTGCACCTTTTGTCCAGACTGCTCTTCCCATAGTACTTGCCATGGCTGGCTTCTTCTCCTCCATCAGGAACCCCGGAGAGAGATCTTCCTGGACCATTCTACTTAAAGTAGCAACCTCATCCCTTCTCAGTTAGTCTATCACAGTATCATGTTTTATCAGCTTTTTTTTTTTTTTTGAGACAGAGTCTTCTTCTGTCATCCAAGCTGGAGTGCAGAGGCTCAATCTCAGCTCACTGCAACCTCTGCCTCCTGGGTTGAAGCAATTTTCCTTTATCAGCCTCCTGAGTAGCTGGGATTATAGACACACACCACCATGCCCAGTTAATTTTTGTATTTTTAGTAGAGACGGAGTTTCACCATGTTGGCCAGGCTGGTCTCGAACTCCTGACCTCAGATGATGTGCCCACCTCAGTCTCCCAAAGTGCTGGGATTACAGGCATGGGCTACCACGCCTGGCCATTTTGTCATCTTTCTAGAACTTATTTCTACCCTGCTTACTTGGTGTTTATCTTTCTCCCCTGTGTAGAAAGCAGCACAAAAGCAGGAACCCTATTTATCTTGTTTACCGCTTATCTCAACACCCAGTACAATGGCTGGCATCTATTAGGTAGGTATTTAATAAATATTCATTGAATGCATGCATGCATCATGAATGGAACAAATGCTGCCCTTGAAGTAGTCACCTTGGGTGGGTGTGTCTATCTTTGCTCTGACAGTGCCATGTTGCTCAAAGGTATTTTGGGACCTCGTCTTTTAGAACTGACTTCAGAATCACTTCAAAAGTTACACAAGCTCTTAGAAAAGAAGGCATGAAGGAAAAAAGTTACAGAAAAAAGAAAATCAGATTCACAGCTGGGCACAGTGCCTCACATCTGTAATCCCAGCAATTTGGGAGGCTGAGCCAGGAGGATCGCTTGAGCCCAGGAGTTCAAGACCAGCCTGGTCAATGCAGTAAAACCCCAACTCTACAAAAGAAACAAATTTAAATTAACTGAGCATGATGGTACATGCCTGTAGTCCCAACTGCTGGGGAGGCTCAAGCAGGAGGATTGCTTGAACCCAGGAGTTTGAGGCTATGAGCCATGATTGCACCACTGTACTCCAGACTGGGCAACAGAGTGAGACTTTGTCTCAAAAATTAAAAAAAAATAAAATTTGTCACCTGTGTTGGTATTCTAAAGAATAAACTGAAGGGAATTTGCAAAGAGAAATTCAAGCACCTCTCACTCTGATACGTAAGTTCTCCAGGTTATGTTGATTCTAAAAGATCATCCTGTTTTACAGTGAAACTTTTTTTTTTGAGATGGAGTCTCGCTCTGTCACCCAAGCTGGAGTGCAGTGGTGCAATCTTGGCTCACTGCAACCTACGCCTCCTGGGCTTAAGTGATTCTCTTGCTTCAGCCTCCCTAGTAGCTGGGATTACAGGTGCCCGCCACCATGCCCAGCTAATTTTTGTATTTTTAGTAGAGATGGGGTTTCACCATGTTGTCCAGGCTGGTTTCGGACTCCTGACCTCAGGTGATCCCCACCTGCCTCGGCCTCCCAAAGTGCTGGGATTATAGACATGAGCCACCTTGCCCAGCCTACAGTGAAACTTTATACACTAAGACAACAGTGTTTTTACTTTTGGGCTGCTTTCTCATTTTAGTGATTTTTGAAACAGTTCCATTGTAAAGAATTCAATTTCTAGGAAAAAAAATACAATGGTATTTAGGTTAGAAGGCATCTCAGGGTCTAAACAATTGCTTTCTTCTCTTCTATAAGAATCACTCCAAACTGATAACTTTGCTATTCCTCAAGCATCTCACACATTCTCACCAGTCTGTGCCCCTCTTTCTGTTCTTTCCTCTGACAGAATAGACTCTCTATCCATTACTCTAGTCCCTAGTGAAATTGTATTCTTCCTTCTAAGCCCAGCTCAAACATTTGCCTTCCAGAACTCCCACCGCATGTAAACTTCCTTCACTATTAATTCCATTATTTGTTGGGCATGGTGGCTCACACCTGTAATCCCAACACTTTGGGAGGCCGAGGCAGGTGGATCACTTGAGGTCAGGAGTTCAAGACCAGCCTGGCCAATATGGTGAAACCTTGTCTCTACTAAAAATACAAAAATTAGCCAGGCGTGGTGGTGCACTCCTGTAATCCCAGCTACTTGGGTGGTTGAGGCATGATAATCACTTGAATCTGGGGAGTTAAGGTTGGAGTGAGCTGAGATCACACCATTGCACTCCAGCCTAGGAAACAGAGTGAGACTGTCTCAAAAAAAAAAAAAAAAAAATTCCATCATCCTCTTACTTCCCACACCACCTAGTATAAGCACTATGAAGGCAGGTACAATGTCTGTCTTCTTCATGACTATGTCCCCAGGACTAAGCACAGTGTCTGGCACATGGTACACATTCAAAATATATTTGTTGAATGAATGAATGCTTTCTTATTATATTATCTTGCATATATTATTTAGTTCTTGAAATGTCTTGCTTCCCCTCAAGACTGCCATTTTTTTCTATAGTGAGGCCCACAACCTTATTCATCATTTATCTCTCTGAGGCATGAAGAGGACAGAGGTGAGCCTGGGCCCAGAAGGTGGCTTTCTTTTTTCTTTCTTTTTTTTTTTTTTGAGGTGGAGTCTCACTCTGTCACCAGGCTGCAGTGCAGTGGTGTGATCTCGGCTCACTGTAACCTCTGCCCTCGCGGGTTCAAGCAATTCTGCCTCAGCCTCCTGAGTAGCTGAGACTACAGGTGCACCCCACCACACCCAGCCAATTTTCATATTTTTAGTAGAGACAGGTTTCACCATGTTAGCCAGGATGGCCTCCACCTCTTGAACTCGTGATCCGCCCACCTTGGCCTCCCAAAGTACTGGGATTACCGGCATGAGGCACCACGCCTGGTGAAGGTGGCATTTATTTGCTAAAATTCCAGTTTGCTCTCAGATCAGCCAGCATCACAGTGGATTTCTTTGCTTTTATATTCTCTTTGAGCCCAAACTAAGCTTCTGATGTAAAGGGTGGCTGAAAGTTCTGAATATTATCCCCCTCCCCAGCCCCAGGCCTAAGCCTGACTGAGCCCAAATGTAGTGTCCCTTGGGTCTACGTATCTCCAAATTGAGGGCGAATTCCCTCTTCTCCCTGGGCTCTTCTGACTGCCATTGCAGTCTTCTCTCCCATTCCACCACCAGAATGATCTAGAACAAGATCACTAACTCAAACGCTTAAGGAGGCAGGCTGGTAGCATAAATGCCTGGGGAGTTAGAGGCAGTGCCATCTAAAGGCAGAAGCGAATTATTGCTTGGAGGAATGTGAGCCCAGAGCTCTGTACATCCCTAGAACATGTGATGTTTCAAGAAAAACTAGAAATCCAGAACTTTCAAAAAATATGAAATCTCCCAATGTTTAAGTACTGGCAACTAATTCAATTTTTTTAAATTAGGTAGGCCTAATTAAAAAACATAAGCACAGGCTAAATCTAACCTGTGAGCCATGGTGTTCTTCCTTGCTTTAGGCCTCTGACCATGTTATCTCACTGTTCTCCACTGTTTCCTTATTTGAGGATCAAGACTCAGACTACCTTTTGGCCTTATCTCCTGCCATCTCCCACGTGTCCCTCCCCACTCACCCAAAGCTACATCATATCCCACAACTTGCCATTCCAGGGACCCATGCCAAGTTTTGTAATGTATTGTTGTCTCTGCACGTGCTGTTCCTATTGATAGTCGTTGAGTCAACAAATATTTACTAATCAGCCAATCCAGCCCAGCTCTGTGCTAGGGACATAACCT
This sequence comes from Aotus nancymaae, assembly GCF_030222135.1. Classification (NCBI taxonomy): domain Eukaryota; kingdom Metazoa; phylum Chordata; class Mammalia; order Primates; family Aotidae; genus Aotus; species Aotus nancymaae. The sequence goes on from NW_026988467.1 coordinate 28,530,554, forward strand.
TAAACACCAGAAACAAAATTCCTGCCCTCATAGAACTTACATTTGAGTTGCAGAGATGGAGGTTACTCAAATAATCACAAAGAGGTAATTTTTTTTTTTTTTTTTTTTTTGAGATGCGGTCTTACTCTTTCACCCAGGATGGAGTGCAGTGGCATGATCTCAGCTCACTGCAACCTCCACCTACCAGGCTCAAGCAACCCTCCCACCTCAGCCTCCCAATTAGCTGGGACCACAGGCTCACAACACCACGCCTAGCATTTTTTTTTTTTTTCCTGGTAGAGACAGGGTTTCACCATGTTGCCCAGGTTGGTCTCGAGTGCCTCAGCTCAAGTGATCTTCCCGCCTTGGCCTCCCAAAATGCTGGGATTACAGACATGAGCCACCACATCCAGCCCCAAAGAGGTGAATTTAAAAGGTAACATTTGCCAGGCACTGTGGCTCACGCCTGTAATCCTAGCACTTTGGGAGGCCGAGGTGGGTGGATCACCTGAGGTCAGGAGTTCAAGACCAGCCCAGCCATCATGCTGAAACCCCATCTTTAAAAAATAAATAAATAAATAAAAGGTAACGTTTAAGGAAGGAGTCATGAAAGCACGCAACAAAGGGAACTAAGCTGACCTGCCCTGGGGGCCTGCACACCTTCCCTGAAGAAGTGGCATTTGACTATATCTGTAATAGGAATTACAGTAGCTAAAGTAAAGAGGAGGTGCTAAAGAAATAAAAGACAAGGCACTGGATTGGCGGAAGGGGGACAGTGAGTGGAGTTTTAGGCTAAGGAACCAGAATGGGTATGGTTGGGAGGAAGCAGGAGTCTGGCTTATTTGAGGAACTGAAAAAGGCCAGGGTTGCTGACCACAGGAACCAGGGAGGAGAATGGCATGAGATGAGGTAAGAAAGCCAGGTGTAGCTGGGCACAGTGACACCTGTAGTCCCAGTTGCTTGGGAGGTTGAGGAAGGAGGATCATTTGAGGCCAGGAATTGGAGGCTGTGGTGAGGTATGATGGCGCCACTGCACTCCAGCCTGGGCAACAAAGTGAGACCCAAACTCTACAAAAAAGAAAAGAAAATCAGGTATGCAGGTAGGGGCAGGTCAGACATGTTAGCAGGACTCGGGTCTTTATCCTAAAGGCAATAGGAAAAATACTATTTTGGCTTCAAGGTTGAAAATAGGAAAGGGGTACAGGGGTGGAAGTAGGGGACCAGCTCAGAGGTGGCAGAAGTTCAAGTGAGGCATGATCGTACTTCAGATGGAGGCAGAGACGGGGAGACAGAGAAATGTAGATGGGATTTTCAATATTTATGCGGTAAGCAACAAAGGACTTAAGAATGGTTTGTATATGGTGGGGGTAGAGCGATAAGGCAAAGGAGGGAAGTTAGAACAACTCTCAGATACCCAGCATGTACAGTGAGTTACGGGTGCAGTTCCCTAAGATATAGACACTGAGGAGGAGCAGGTCAGTGGTGAAGGTAAAGGGTAGAATGGGAGTTTGTTTATTTTTATATTTATTTATTTATTTATTTATTTTGAGACAGAGTCTCGCTCTGTTATTTATTTATTTTGAGACAGAGTCTCGCTCTGTCACTAGGCACCAGGCTAGAGTGCAGTGGTGTGATCTCAGCTCACTGCAACCTCCACCTCCCGGGTTCAAGCAATTCTCCTGCCTCAGACTCCCAAGTAGCTGGGACTACAGGGGCACACCATCACGCCCAGCTAATTTTTGTATTTTAGTAGAGACAGGGTTTCACCATGTTGGCCAGGATGGTCTCGATCTCTTGACCTTGTGATACGCCCGCCCCAGCCTCCGGAAGTGCTGGGATTACAGGTGTGAGGCATTATACCCAGCCACGTTTGTTTATTTATTTATTTATTTATTATTTATTTTGAGACAGAGTCTCTCTCTGTCGCCCAGGCTGGAGTGCAGTGGCTCTATCTCGGCTCACTGCAACCTCTGCCTCCCAGGTTCAAGCGATTCTTCTTCCTCAGCCTCCCAAGCAGCTGGGACTACAGGCGCCCACCACCATGCCCTGCTAATTTTTGTGTTTTTAGTAGAGACAGAGTTTCTGCCATGTTGGCTAGGCTGGTCTCAAATTCCTGACCTCAGGTGATCCGCCTGCCTTGGCCTCCCATAATGCTGGGATTATAGATGTGAGCCACTGCACCTAGCAAGCAGCTCACTTTCTGGTTAGCAGGACAAGCAGGGAAAAAAAGATGATTATAATCCAAACATCACGCAAGCCTCAGTGGTCTGTGGATTCAAAGCCATGTGAACACTAATCATCCCAAGTTCCTGTTCTTGCCCCAGCAAAGACTCCAAGTATTTCTGGGATTTCTCTAGGAACTTTTCACACAGGGTTGCCACTGGTCACATCAGCCTTGCTCTGATCCCCTCTGCCTCTACCAAAGGTGCCTACTGTGGGAATGTCTGATGACCCTGTGAACAGAGCTCGGACTATTATGAGGCAGGCAAAGGGCAAACCTCAAAGTGAGTGACTCCTTCAATTCTGCTGGCCCCAAGTTTTCTCTCTTTCTGCGCTAGAACAGGCCAGAGAGAGGAGCTGGGCACAGAGCAGCACTGCTAGTGCCTGCAGTTTGAGTGCTACTGGAGACATGTTGAGTTTGAGGAGCCTCTGAGACATCCAGATGAGGATGTCAGGGATGCAATTGGCTTTCTGGATTTGGAATTCAGAAGTTTTGAGTTCAAGAGTTGAATTCCAGAGCTGTAAACGTGAAGAAGGTAGTACTGCCCCAGGATCAAGCTTTGCTGAACTCTAAACATTTAAATGCAGTGGCCCTCCCTCCACCTGGCCGCTCCCCAAATACCTCGCTTTCCTACCTCATCTGGGCAGTTGGTCACTCTCTCCTGTGCATTCCCATGGCTCTCTGCACAGTCTTCTATTACAACACCTTTCATTCTACATGGTAACTTGGTTTACTTATTTGTCTCTTTGAGAGCAAGGACTTTCTCTTTTTTTTTTTTTTTTTTTAAAGATGGGGTTTCACCATGATGGCCAGGCTGGTCTTGAACTCCTGACCTCAGGTGATCCACCCACCTTGGCCTCCCAAAGTGCTAGGATTACAGGCGTGAGCCACAGCGCCCAGCCAAGGGACTTTCTCTTAATGTTGAATTTTAGTCTCCCCATCTCCATCTCCTTCCCCTTCCCTCCACGTATTTGGAACCAAGTAGGTGTTTACAATTGAACAAATGAACTACACTCTTGGAAGAAAAACTCTTGGGGTCTTTTGTCTCCTGGGAACTGGCTGCAATGCAGGGGAGGTAGTCGGGGCCTCCAGATCTCCCACCTGCTGAGATCACACAGGTCAGGCGCTCTAGGCAAACTTCAATCTTCTAGCCTTTCTCTTAGGGATTCATGTAAAAGTGAAAGTCTGCAGTAAGGTACTCAATAAATGTGTGTGGTGATCATAACAATGGTCAACACTGCTTATCAAGCACCTACTAATTGCCAGCCACTGTGCTTTAACCACTAATCCTAACAGCCCTGGGGCAGGCATTGTTATCTCGTCTGTTTTATCAAGGAGAAGGAAGAGGAATTCGAGCTAGTGTGATGGTTAATTTTAGGTGTCAACCTCAATAGATTAAGGAATACCCAGGGGAATGGTAAAGCATTATTTCTGGGTGTGTCTGTGTGTTCCCAAAGAAGAGTGGCCTGTGAGTGGACTGAGTGGTACAGATCCGCTCTCAAAGTAGGCGGGCACCATCTAATGGGCCAGGGCCTAGAATTAACACAAAAGGCAAAGAAGGGATTTCCTGTCTCTGCTGGAGCTAGGACACTCTTATTCTCCTGTCCATGGACATTAGATCTCCAGGGTCTTCAGCCTTTGGACTCCAAGACTTAACACCAGCAGCCCCTGGGTTCTCAGGCCTTCAGCCTCTGAGAATCACACCACTGGCTTTTCTGGTTCTGAGGATCTCAGACTTGGACTTAGCCACACCACTGGCATTCCAGGGTCTCCAGTTTGCAGAAGGCCTCGAATGGGACTTCTCAGCCTCCATAATAGTAATTGTGAACCAATTGCCCTCACAAGTCCCTTCTCAAATGTCTATATCTAACTATATACCGTATTTATTTTGTCTCTTGAAAGAATTCTGACTAGTCGGGCGCGGTGGCTCACGCCTGTAATCCCAGCACTTTGGGAGGCCGAGGCGGGCAAATCATGAGGTCAGGAGTTCAAGACCAGTCTGACCAACATAGTGAAACCCCATCTCTACTAAAAATACAAAAAATTAGCCAGGCGTGGTGGGGCATGTCTGTAATCCCAGCTACTCGGGAAGCTGAGGCAGGAGAATCACTTGAATCCAGGAGGCAGAAGTTGCAGTGAGCCAAGATCACGCCATTGCACTCCAGCCTGGGCAACAAGAGTGAAAACTCCGTTAAAAAAAAAAAAAAAAAAGAATCCTGACTAATGCCCCAAAGCAAAGTACTGTACTCAATCATTCAGCAGGTAAGAGGCAGAGCCTACTGACCTCCGTCTGAACTATTATGCTCTGCTGCTATACCCTACACTATAGCAGCTGGATTAAGGGTAGAATAAACTTTCTCTTTTTGGACACTCCTCTTCTCCTCAAAATAAGCCTAGCTATACTCAGTGAAAATGATACAGATTAGAGTAGAACTTTCAGATCCACAGCCAATATAAAGCACCCAAAAATCTTCCTCAGGCATGAAATGGTATAATAATGATTACTTTGGCTTACAAGCCCTACTATCAGGAGGTTTACACTGGTATTTGTCAGATGTTCACAAGCCTTCAAGGTAGATCTCATTACCACACTTTACAGAAGAGGAAACTAAATTTAGGAGGTTTTCCAAATAATATACAGTGAGGACAAGGCATTGCCAGGTTGTTTGAATCTGCCTCACTCCAAAGTCAGTCTTTTCACAAGGCTGTTAACCTTCAGGTGGACCTAGGGCGGCATACTATGGTCAAAACAAAAAAACTCCAGACTTCTAGGCTCTCAGGGCAGAAATTACTCTTCCCTACCCCCTGAGAAGGGCCCCCAAAATAGAAGGCTGCTGCATCATTTAGTTGGTACATACACTGCAACCTCAACCACTCATGGCCTGATATTACCTTTAGGGTTCTGACCTGGAAGAAGAGCGCATCTCTTCCCCGCTCAGCCCTACTCTCAGGGAAAGCAAATAAAGGTCTGGCAAGCACCCAGAAAGACTGAGGGTTATTTTTTGTTTTGTTGCCAGTGTTTTCAAATTGTATATAGCTATGGCTACAACATGTTGATATACATATGCGGTAGCTGTTGATTCTAGTCTAGAAGGGCCACAGACACCACTACTCAGCTCCTTCTCAGACACACCTTTATCAAAGTTTTATTAGCCTCAGCTCAAGGGATCTCTATTTGGGCATCTCATTACAGAGCAAGGACACTTCAGCTATTTGTAACACCACCACTCAAGCAGGCTCCTTCAAGGGCAGCAGCGGAAATGAGTTGCAAGGGAACTATAAATCCTTCTTGCCCCTTTCCCCCTCTTCATGCAGTTGCTGTCTCAACTCACCTATTCCTTCAAGTTTGACACTGGATTACTCCCATTCCCTAAACACATTTCTCACGTTCTCATCTCTGCTCATTTATTGCACTTCCCTTTGCCTGGAACTTATTCTCCCTTGGCCAAAATCTATCTTCTGCATTGAACTCCAATAGCACTTAATTTTTTTCATTTCTTTTCTCTTTTTGACACGAAGTCTCACTCTGTTGCCCAGGCTGGAGTGCAGTGTGGCACAATCTCGGCTCACTGCAACCTCCACCTCCCAGGTTCAAGTGATTCTCCTGCTTCAGCCTCCCAAGTAGCCAGCATTACAGGCACACACCACCATGTTCAGCTAACTTTTTGTGTGTTTTTAGTAGAGATGGGGTTTCATTGTATTGGCCAGGCTGGTCGCAAACTCCTGATCTCAGATGATCTGCCCACCTTGGCCTCCCAAAGTGCTGGGATTACAGGAGTGAGCCACTGCACTGGCCTTCATTTTATTTTGAGACAAGGTCTCACTCTTATCCAGGCTGAGTGTAGTGGGGCAATCGTGGCTCATTGCAGCCTCAATCTCACAGCCTCAAGGAGCAATCTTCCCAGCTCAGTCTCTCAAGTAGCTGGGACAACAGGTGCACGCCACCACACCCAGCTAATTTTGTTATTATTTATAGAGATGAGGGCTCACTATGTTGCCCAGGCTGGCCTCAAACTCCAGGATGCAAGCGATCTTCCTTCTTTGGGATTACAGGCATGAGGCACTGTGCCTGGCCTGCACTTAATTTTCAAATATCTTTTTGTCTTTTTGACATTTATCACATTTCATTCATTACAATTATTCGAAAATATTTTTATTCCTATTTGACCGAGGATGAGTCAATTTTTGGGACCTCAAAGTACTCCACCAGACATTGGAGATATATATATATATACATATGCACACACATATATAGATATGTGTTTTCATTTCTATGGATAACTTGGTAAATCCTCTACCTTAACCCCAAGAAGGCCTTTATGTTCTCTAGTTTAAGGGTTTTAAGTTTCACATCCAAAAATCAACAGTTTCCAGGTACTCAGAAGACAACTTCCAAATAAACTTTTTTTTTTTTGAGATGGAGTCGCCCAGGCTGGAGTGCAGTGGCAAGATCTCGTCTCACTACAACCTCCGCCTCCCGGGTTCAAGCGATTCTCCTGCTCAGCCTCCTGAGTAGCTGGGCTACAGGCGTGAGCCACTACGTCCGGCCTGAAACTTTTTAATTATAAAGATGAGGTGTCAGTATATTGTCCAAGCTGGCCTAGAACTCCTATCCTCAAGTAATCCTCCCACCTAGGCCTCCCAAAGTGCTGGGATTACAGGCATGAGCCAATGCACCCGTCCCCAAAGACTTTTGAAAAGTGTGGGCTCATTAGGAGAAATGATCCAGAAGGAAAAGGGATGGGGGTCTCGAGTGCTTTCAGTGGGAGAAGGAAAAAATCTGTGGAGGGAAGGAAAAATTAGGTCACTAGGCTTTTGATGGTTTATAGGATAAGTAGGAACCTAAAGCTCCACTTGCATATAGCACTCCAGGATGTGGAGAACGCCGTCGAAGACTGTCCACTACGTATGTACCTTGGCCTTGAGAGTAATGGCAAGGGTCTCTCTGAACCAGTCTGGAATGGTAGAAGGAGCCATCCTAATGATGCAACCAACGTCGATCAAGGATCTGGTCTCTATCCCACTTTTTGACGGAAGAAATACTTAATAGGCAAGAATGACGGCGAAACAAAACGTAAGTCACAGAAAGCAGTAAAGTATGTAAAAAGAGCTAAAATGCTGTTTCTTTTAAGATTTCCCTGACCAGCAACGGCAACCGTTTTAGAACCGACTGCAAAATATGTAATACTGGAAATATATATATATATAATACTGGAAACTTCTCGTGTTCCCTGCTGTCTGGGGCCCTTTTCTTTGCTAGACTTCAGGTCTCTGATCCGAACCCTCCCTCTTAGTTCAAGTCCTCCAATAGCCTTTAGTGTTTCCACCGAGCCGTCCTTCCTCAATTTCTCCTTCCAGGTTTCCCTTCCCCATCTCCCCCGCTATTTTGGCATCAGACTTTCCCTTAGTCTTCCTTTCTCCCTGTGCAGTATCTATCTCTCCCCCTCCTCTCTTCCTCCCTAAGCAGCCTCAATTCTCTCTCTCTCCCCTTTCCGGGTCCCCCACGGCAGTCTCCTTTTAGTTTCTCACTTCAGTGACCGCCCCCATCCCACTCCCCTCCCCACCCCACCCCACCCCGTTGCGCACTATCTCCCTGCTGTTCGGCCGTTGGAGAGGGCGTGGCCCGGCGAGTAACAGGTCTCCCGCCCCACACTCCGCGGGCCCGCGAGCAGACAAAGACATTCCACAGCCCCCGCCCCCTCCGCCCACTGGACCAGAAAGGGGAGGACCCACGTGTCCCGCTAGCGCCGAGTCACGTGGAAAAGGAAACGAACGGAGCCGGCAGCCTCCCGCGCATGCGCGCCAAATTCTGGCCTGGCAGGCGCGGAGGGAAAGCCGGAGTCGGGAGGCGACTTCTTCGGACGCCACGGTGGTGCGCAGGCGCCGTGGCTGGACTGGGGACTTTGTTCTCCGCGGAGAAACCCAAGGGCGGTGCCGGTGACTGGCTGCGCACGCGCGTCGCCTCATTTCCGGTGCTCGCTCTCGCTGGGTCGCTAGGGTCGGCTTCGGTCGCTGCAGCTCCCGCTCTCCCACCCCCGCCAACCGCCGCCCGGGCCTCCGCCGCTACCGCGTCGCTTTCTCACTCCTTCGATCGCACATCCTCTCCGATGCAGCGCCGGGACGACCCCGCCGCTCGCATGAGCCGGTCCTCGGGCCGCAGCGGCTCCATGGACCCCTCAGGTGCCCACCCCTCGGTGCGTCAGACGCCGTCTCGGCAGCCGCCGCTGCCTCACCGGTCCCGGGGAGGCGGCGGGGGATCCCGCGGGGGCGCCCGCGCTTCGCCCGCCACGCAGCCGCCACCGCTGCTGCCGCCTTCGGCCACGGGTCCCGACGCGACAGTGGGCGGGCCAGCTCCGACCCCGCTGCTGCCCCCCTCAGCCACAGCGTCGGTCAAGATGGAGCCGGAGAACAAGTACCTGCCCGAACTCATGGCCGAGAAGGACTCACTCGACCCGTCCTTCACTCACGCCATGCAGCTGCTGACGGCAGGTAAGGGGGCCTCCCGGGTCCCTCTGGGTCGCCCGGCCATCCCAGGGCATGAGTGGCCCTGGCTTTGTTCCTCTCGCTTCCCGCCCCCGCGAGACCGAAGCAGTCGGGAGCTCCGGTCTCATCCTTATCATTGGGACCCTGGAGTCCACGTTCCCACCTCAGTCCGGAGTGCGAGGGAGAATTTCTAGGCTGCAGTGCAGGCCCAAAGGCGACTTTGCGATCTCCTAGCGCTAACATCTTGATGGATAGTGCTGAGTTCCCCGCCCCTTTCCCGACTCTGCTCTCCTCCCTCCTCTTGCGGCTGCCCCGCGCTCCGAGCGCGCAGATTCTTCCAGAAATGAACCTATATCTTCCCCCTCTCCCCGAAGGGGAAGCCTTTTTGATCGCGGGTGGCAATGAGCGCCTCAACCGAGGTGTGGGAGGTGAAGACAGCCAGAGCGGGGAGGGGCCGGGGGAGGAAAGGCCGAGGTGAGGTGGGGTGAGGCTGGAATGCCCTGTCCAGCACGTCGCTGTCTCTGGGGCCGAGCCGGACTTAGCGGTAACCGAAGCTTAAGTTGCTGGGAGGAAGGAGCGATTTATGGGGATCGGAGCTTGAGGTTTTCGAATCAGATTTCCGACTAAGGCTGATAAAATAAGAACTGCTATACTGAGTTTGAAGGTTGTCTTTCATTTTACACTGTGGGTTCACCATCATTGAAGAAGGAGTGATATTACCCTAGAGACATTGAAATGGGACGATAGGAACTGCCGCGTAGTTCGCATGACGTTTCCCAGCGAGATGGACAGGAATTGAGAGAAGTTGCATGATGCTTGTACTGAAAGTCTTGGTCTTTTTGTTGCTTTGTTTTACATTTTTTATTCAGTAGTGAAATGAGTCTTTGTTCTGTAGATTAGCGCTCTTTTTCTGATCAGCATTGGCCAATCACCTAGTCGCCCTGATTTTTCCCTAAAGCTGTCTGACCTCCACTTCTAGTTAAAACATTATTTTAATAAATATTTCTTATGATACCTAAATTTTAGTAAGCAAGTAAAAATTCCCATCATTCAACACTGAATGAGTAGTTGGACTTTTTGGCAAGGTTAATATAATGAACAGTTCGTTATGAAAATATTACCTCCCTCCCTTTGTTCTCTGTCTCCCAACACTAAGTTAAGGGCTGTTTACCAATGTGGTGTTCATCTTTTACGCTTTTTTAAGATAACTGTCAAAAACTATTGATCCTTAAAAGTTCCTTGTAATTTTCAGTCTCCCCTCAGTGCTTAACTAAGAGAGCGCTCTTTATTTTTAACTTCGACTTTCTGGATGTATTTTTTTTTTTTTCTTTAAACCAAACTGAAATTGGGAAGTGTGATTGAGGTAATGTTGGTTCATTGAAAGAATGAAATCGGGATGTATGGATTCTTTGTAGCATTGGTAAGTGTTAATATATATTGAGCCTGGCTTTTTATTTTTTTATTTTTTCTGAGACAGAGTCTCACTGTCACCCAGGCTGGAATGTAGTGTCGCGATCTCACCTCACTGCAGCCTCCACCTCCCGGGTTCAAGCGATTCTCCTGCCTCAGCCTCCTGAGTAGCTGGGATTACAGGCGCGTGCCACCATGCCTGACTAATTTTCGTATTTTTAGTAGAGACGGGATTTCACCTCTTGCTCACGCTGGTCTCGAACTCCTGACCTCAGATGATCCGCCCACTTTGGCCTCCTAAAGTGCTGGGATTACAGGCGTGAGCCACCGCGCCCGGCCAGAGCCTGGCTTTTAAGGTATTTCTGAATTATCTTGCAAAGGAATTGCAGCAAACTCACAACCCACTGTGAAGAAGTGAGACTTTGAAAAGATAGAATAGTAATGTTTAAGCTCTGGTAAGAACATATGGAAGGGCCAGGTGCCGGTAGCTCACTTTGGGAGGCTGAGGAGGGTAGATCACTTGAGGTCAGAAGTTTGCGACCAACCTGACCAACATGGTGAAACCCCGTCTCTATTAAAAATTAAAAATACAAAATTAGCCAGGCATGGTGACACACACCTGTAATCCCAGCTACTTGGGAGGCTGAGGCAAGAGAATCACATGAACCCGGGAAACAGAGGTTGCAGTGAGCCCAGATCTCGCCATTGCACACCACCTGGGCAACAAAAGTGAAACCCCATCTCAAAAAATAAAATAAAATAAAAACACGGAAGAAAAATATAGCTAAACTTTAACGTTTGGCATCTGAGCACTTTACATTAAATATTTAACCTTTAGAATGAAATGAAATGAGAACTTGCTTTTATTCTCATTTTTACAGATGAGGAAACCAAGGCACCCAGAGATTAATAATTTGCCTAAGATAACAAAATTAGTAAGCAGCATAACCAGGATTTTTTGGTCAGTCTACACACCTCCCCAATTCCCTCACCATAGTGCCTGTTGCAAATTGTACTTTAAAAATTAGCTATAATTGGACAAAATATTAAAGTCTATCTGGGATAATAGGTGACAAAAAAGAAAAGTCTGTTTGAAAGTATCACAGTGTTAACAGGGTGTTGAAGTTGATGAGATACAGAAGAAGGAAACCAGAAAGCAGAGTCTACTGCTTGGAACTGTAACTTGCCCATTCCTCATAAAGTACCATAAGACCCTGAGCACTCTTCCTATACCACCCACACAACTCCCCTCTTCCTTTCCTGGGTTTACTTTACTTTGCACTTATCAGCATCTGTTGCACTGTATATTGTCATTATGTACAGTATTTGTTTGTTGATCACCCATTCTCCTTCATGGCTAGAATGTCAGCTCCACCAGAGTGCAGGAATCTTTTGTGTGCTTTGTTCACCGCTGTATCTCCGGTGCCTTGAAGAGTGCTGCGCAGAGTGGCCTCCTACTAAATATTTCATGAAATAATACATATTTTGTCTTCATTGAAGATGGGAGTGATGAAAAAATGATGACAGCGGGCACGGTGGCTCACGCCTTTAATCCTGACACTTTGGGAGGCTGAGGCAGGCGGATCACTTGAGGTTGGGAGTTTGAGACCAGCCTGGCCCACATGGTGAAACCTCGTCTTTATTAAAAATACAAAAATTAGCTGGGCGTGGTGGCACATGCGTGTAATCCCAGGTACTGGGGAGGCTGAGGCAGGAGAATCACTTGAACCTGGGAGGCAGAGCTTCCAGTGAGCCAAGATCATGCCATTGCACTCCAGCCTGGGTGAAGAAGCAAGACTCCGTCTCAAAAAACAAAAAAAAAGAAAAATGATAAAATTTTGAGGAATAAAAATTTTGAATATAGATTTCTATATTAGCCAGGTTGATATTCAGGTGTGTTGACAATTGAATGTATTTGCAGACATAAGAATTCAATCCATGTTTGTTTTCTGGAAGAGAAATAATTTACCTTATTATGTTAATATATACTAAGTAAAATACTGTTATATATGTCAATGTTCTTTTTCTGCTTTCTACAATTAGGAAAATATAAGTTAGTATAAGTTAGTCAAGAATAAACATTTTGAATAGATTAGCAGTCTGCAAAAGATCTTGAAAGGATACTCAGAAATCCATCCTTCAGAAGCATACAGTGGAGAATATTTTACAAAGTCTGTTGAAACTTCAAAATAGTTAATTCCTTTATTTACAGTGTTCTATAGAAATATATCAAGACCTTCCCAGTTCATTCTACAGGGCTAGCAAAACCTGCTATTAAAACTGGAAAGTAAGGCCAGGCATGGTGACTCACTCGACCCGTCCTTCACTCACGCCATGCAGCTGCTGACGGCAGGTAAGGGGGCCTCCCGGGTCCCTCTGGGTCGCCCGGCCAAAAAAGAAAAAAAAAAGCTAGAAATTCAACCAAATATAAATATTAGGAAAAAAAGGCACAAAGTGTGCCACTATTTGCAACATCGTGATTGTTCACCTAGGAAAGTCTTCAGGGGTGTGACTGATTGAGATAAAAATGTACAAATTGGCCGGGCACGGTGGCCCACACCTGTAATTCCAGCACTTTGGGAGGCCAAAGTGGGTGGATCACCTGAGGTTGGGAGTTCGAGACCAGCCTGACCAACATGGAGAAACCCTGTCTCTACTAAAAATACAAAATAAGCTGCGCATGGTGGTGCATGCCTGTAATCCCAGCTACTCTTGGAGGCTGAGGCAGGAGAAGTGTTTGAACCAGGAAGGTGGAGGTTGCAGTGAGCTGAGATCATGCCATTGCACTGTAGCTTGGGCAACCAGAGCAAAACTCCGTCTCGAAGGAAAAAAGCTGGGCACGGTGGCTCACACCTGTAACCCCAGCACTTTGGGAGGCTGAGGCAGGTGGATCGCCTGAGGTCAGGAGTTCGAGACTAGCCTGACCAACATAGTGAAACCCCGTCTCTAAAAAAATAAAAATAAAAATAAAAAGGTGTTCGAATTGCTAGGTTTCTGATAGGCAAGCAGTATAGCCAGTTAGAAAAGAATTGGCAAAATGACCTCATTCATTTTGTGGCTGCTCCCGGCCTCTCATTCTTAGAATAACATAAAATGCCTTGGGATAAGCAATAAAAATTAATTCAAAAGTATGTGAGTAATCATAAGCAACAACAATAACAATATTTAACCTTTGTAGAGCATGTAACATGTACCATGAGGTTTGCTACTCATTTTAGTCACTGTGTTTATCCTTCTGGCTATCTTATGCCTATCCCCTCAGGGGAGGGGAAACTAACATTATAAAGAGGACAGTACTCTTAACCTGCTGGACTTTTGCATTTTCCAAACTGTTTCCAACTGGATTTACTTTTTCAGCTTGACAAGTTGAATATAAAGTAGCTAAAAGAGTTGAAGTCGTGTAAAAAAACATTTTTTTTAGAGGGAGGAAAATAATGCAAACGTGGTACGTTGACAAAAATTGAGTCAAGAAGTAGGGCTTGAGAGAATATGAATTAGAAGGAATTGTTACACATTGCTGGTGGAAGTGTGAATTATACAATCACCTTTTGGATAACAGTTTGGTATTTCATCTGAAAGCTAAACATTCAGATTCCTTAAAACTCAGCAACACCTTTCCTAGGAATGTGCTCATAGAAACTTGCATATGAGCACCTGATTCATAAAATGGTGTGCCATGTTTACAAAATGTTGCAACTTGTTTCACCATCCATTGGATAATGTGATAGATTTACAACAGAAAATATTTGGCTGGGCGCGGTGGCTCACGCCTGTGATACCAGCATTTTAGGAGGCTGAGGCAGGTGGATCACCTGAGGTCAGGGTTCAAGACCAGCCTGACCAACATGACGAAACCCTGTCTCTACTAAAAATACAAAAATTACAGGCACCCACCATCAGCTGGACGTGGTGGTGGGTTCCTGTAATCTCAGCTACTTGGGAGGCTGGGGCAGGAGAATTGCTGGAACCCGGGAGGCAGAGGTTGCAGTGAGCCTAGATTGAACCATTGCACTCCAGCCTGGGCAACAAGTGAAGCTCTGTCTCAAAATAAAAGAAAAGAAAAGATTTATGTAACAGTGAAAATGGATAATCTACAGCTACAGGCAACAACATGGAGAAATCTCCAAAACTAATGTTACATGAAGAAAATGTGTCCCATAAGACTACAGTATAATACTATTTCTATAAAACAAAGTCTAGCAAGATTAAGCGGAATATCATTAAGTATGCATTTTTCTGTGATCATGAAGGTTTTTGCTTTTGTTTTACAAAACTAAATGTGCTTATTGGCTGGGCTTGGTGCCTCGTGACTGTAATACCAGAACTTTGGGAGGCCAAGGTTGGAGGATTGCTTCAGCCCTAGTGAGATCTTGTCTCTACAGAAACTTTAAAAATTAGCTGAGAATGGCAGTACACACCCGTAGTCCCAGCTACTCTGGAGCCTGAGGCAGAAGGATCACTTGAGCTCAGGAGATTGATCTTAGGCTGAGGTGGAAGAATTGCTTGAACCCAGGACGTCAAGGCTGCCTTGAGCTGAGATCATATAGCTGCACTCCAGCCTGGGCAATAGTGACACCCTGTCTCAAAAAAATAAATAAATGTGCTTACCATTCAGTTCACCAGTTGCATTTTTGGATGTTTCAGGGAAATTAAAACTCAAGTCAACACAAAACCTGTACATGAGTGTTCACAGCAGCTTTATTCATAATGGCCAAAAACTGGAAACAGACCAAATGCCTCCAATAGGCAAATAAACTGGCACACCCATACCATGGAACAGTACTCTGTAGTTTAAAAAAATGAACTTGATAAATGCAGCAATTTGATTGATCACAAGAGAATTAAGCTGAGTGAAAAAAGCTAATCTCAAAAGGTTATATACTATATGATTTCATTAATATAACATTCTTGAAGAAACAATAGTGGAGATGAAGAACAGGTTGGTGGTTGCCAATGGTGAGGGATGAGGGAAGAAGGTGACTGGCTATCAGAGGGTAAGGTAAGGATCCTCATGATGGAATTGTTCTATATTTGACTGTGGTGGTCACATGAATCTGATTAAATTGCATAGAACTAAGCAAACAAATAAGGGCATGTAAAGCTGGTGAAATCTGAATAAAGTTAACGAATTGTCAATTCTGCATTTTTTGGACTGTACAACAAATTTTCTTATTTCTTTTAATGTTAATTTTCTGATTGTGATATAGATATGCAAGATGTTATGGGGAAAACTGGGTGAAGTATATAGCATCACTGTTATTTCTTACAACTGCATATAAATCTACAATTGCCTTAACATTAAAAAAATTTTTTTCAAAGATGCAAAGCTCTACACTCTAAATTGTGTACTAAGGAAAAGACTGGGGAGACCATAGTCAATATGACAGAGTTTTCTACTGGCCTGGAATGTAAAAATTGAGCCCCTGAAGTTGTATACCAAGCATATAGGAGAGCTGGGAATCAGACCCATTTTGTCTAGCTTCAAAACCCATGTTTTTTCCTCTAAGACATATTAAGAAACATGGAAGCTTATAATCTGGTTGGGATACAATCTACAAAAAAAAAAAAAAGAAAAAAAATAGGGGGTGGGGAAGGTTAAGTTATAGTAAAAGATGAAGGAACTGTCAAAAGGTTAATTGAATTTACTCTCTTTGGTATAAGTAGTGACTTGGGTTTAAATATCTGCTATGTCACTAATTAGTTTTGAGATCTTGGACAAGTTATATAACTTTTCTGAGCCCAGGTTTCTTCATCTGTCCAATGAAGATAATAGTGGTTACAAAGACAAAGTGAAATGATAAATACAAAATTCCTGACACATAGAAGGCATTGGATATAAGATATGATTATTCTAAGTGTCTGACCAGGAAGCAAATGGGTCATCTCTTGTGTTGTTTATACCTCAGCTTTGTTTTCTTTGGCTCTTGGGACATCCAGGATCTCCAGAGACCCAAGTGAAGATTATTTAAAGGAGTCAGTTCCAAAAGGGTTGTCTAGAAAGTACTTCTGCCTGAGGTTAAGCCATTTTTAGGAAGCTCCTCGATTTTTTTTTCTTCCTGTTTCAGTCTACTCTAGCTCTCCAGGGAAAGCAAGGACAAGGAGAGAAATACAGAGTTGAAAAAGAAAAAGAAGGGGCCAGGCGTGGTGGCTCACACCTGTAATCCAAGCACTTTGGAGGCCAAGGCGGGCGGATCACCTGAGGTCGGGAGTTCAAGACCAGCCTGACCAACATGGTGAAACCCCATCTATAAAAAAGAAAAAAGAAAAAGAAGAAGGAAAGATCATCAGGCAACTGAACATCTGAGACACCCATAAAGCCCTTTCATTACCTTTAGGCCATATGCCAGAGTCTGAGGGTATAAATTATACTTCCCAAATTTTATAAAAATCAGCTCTTCCTTGTGTAAAGTGTGCTTCCCACAGACACACATCCATCAAGAGGCAATAGTAAAAGCATGAAATTAGAAGTTAAAGGCCTGGCGCAGTGGCTCACACCTGTAATCCCAGCACTTTGGGAGGCCAAGGTAGGCAGATCACCTGAGATCAGGAGTTCAAGACCAGCCTGGCCAACATTATGAAACCCTGTCTCTACTAAAAATAAAAATTAGCCAAGCCGGACATGGTGGCAGTAATCCCAGCTACTCTGGAGGCTAAGGCAGGGAGAATTGCTTGAACCTGGGAGGTAGAGGTTGCAGTGAGCTGAGATGGCACCACTGCCCTCCAGCCTGGGTGACAGAGTTGGAAAAGTTTCAGAAAAAGGCAGCGAAGGCCTGAAGGCTAGGTTTTGGGGATTAAAATTTTTTTTATTTAAATTTTTTTTAGGGGCAGGGTCTCTCGGTCACCCAGGCTGGAGTGCAGTGATGCCATTATAGCTCACTGCAGCCTTCACCTCCTGGGCTCAAGTGATCTTTCTGCCTCAGCCTCTCTAATAACTGGGACAACAGGTGTATACCACCGTACTAAGTTAATATAATTTATTTATTTGTTTATTTTTAAATTTTAGTAAAGATAGGGTCTCACTCTGTTGCCCAGGCAGGTCCCAAGTTCCTGGGCCCAAGCAGTCCTCCCACCTTGGCCTTCCAAAGTTCTGGGATTATAGGCATGAGCCCCTGTGCCCAGCCAGGCCTGGGATTTTAATTCTTATTCTGTTACTTTAACAATTTTATGACCTAGAAATAGTTACTTAACGTCTGAGTTTTCATTTCCTCAGGTATAAGTAACTCAGTTCACTGAGTTATTTTTGAAGATTAATGAAGTAATAGTTCTATACTATCCGATATACGGTAGGCATCAAATAAATATTTAGCCCCAACTGGGTAAGGTGGCATGCACCTGTGGTCCTAGCTACTGGGGAGGGTAGGGTGGGCGGTTCCCTTGAGCTCAGGAGTTTGAGGCTGCAGTGAACTATGATGGTGCCACTGTACTTTAGCTGGGCAGTAGAGAACCCATCTCTTTAAAAAAAAAAAAAATTAGGGGGGCTGGGTACAGTAGGTCACGCCTATAATCCCAGCACTTTGGGAGGCAGAAGTGGAAGGATTGCTTGAGCCCAGGAGTTCGAGACCAGCCTGGCGAAAATAGGGAGACTCCATCTCTACAAAAAAAAGAACTAGCCAGGCATAGTGGCACACGCCTATGGTCCCCACTACTCGGGGACGGGGGCTGAGGTGGGAGGATCGCCTGAACGCAGGAGGTTGAGACTGCAGTGAGCCATGATTGTTCCAGTCATACCAGATTGGGTGACAAGATGAGACCCTGTCTCAATAAAAAATACATATATATATAAATTCAGTCCCTCCACCTTTTTTTTTTTTTTTTTTTTTTTGAGAGGGAGTCTCACTTTTTCACCCAGGCTGGAGTGCAATGTTGTGATCTCAGCTCACTGTGATCAGTGAGCTTGAACCCTCCTGGGTTCAAGCAGTTCTCCTGCCTCAGCCTTCTGAGTAGTTGGGACTTCAGGTGCACACCACCACGCCCAGCTCATTTTTGTACTTTTAGTAGATACGGGGTTTCACCATATTGATCAGGCTGGTCTCAAACTCCTGACCTCAGGTGATCCACCCACCTCAGCCTCCCAAAGGGCTGGGATTATAGTCATGAGCCACAGCGCCCAGCTCCCTCCACCCTTCTTGAAAGCTCAAGTAGCTTCTTAGTCTGCTTGCTTACTTTTCTTCCCTCTCTCTTCTCCATCTCCTCTCTTCATTTCCCTCCCGCCTTCTCCCTCCTCCCTCCCCCTCTCCCTCTCCCTCATTTCTCCCTCCCCTTCCCTTCCTCCCCTTCCCTCCCATCCCCCAAAACATTTTCTGTTTTTGGTAGAGACAGAGTCTCACTGTGTTGCTCAGGCTGGTCTCAAGCTCCTGGGTCCAAAAGGATCATCCTGCCTCAGCCTCCCAAAGCACTGGGATTGCAAGCACATGTGTCACTGTGCCCAACCAGTCTTTTGCTTTCTAGGTTGAAATTCTGATTCTCTTTATCTTTTCAACTCTCTGTTTTATTTAAATGATCCTTCTCTGAATTATCTAAAAATGCTTTTCTTTTCTTTTTTTGGACGGTCTTACTCTGTTACCCAGGCTGGAGTGCAGTGGCATGATCATGGCTCACTACAGCCTCCAAGTCCTTATCCTCCTGACTCAGTATCCCAAGTAGCTGGGACCACAAACACATACCACCATGCCCAACTAATTTGTTATTTTTTGTAGAGAAGGGGTCTCACTGTGTTGCTCAATCTGGTCCCAAACTCCTGGGCTCCAGTGATCCTCCTGCCTTAGCTTCCCCAAATGCTGAGATTATAGATGTGAGCCACCATCCCTGGCCACTGCTATTCTTTAAAAACTTGTGAAATAGTTAGACAAAAGGATTCTAAGATCTGACTAGTTCAAAAAATAGAAGAATCAATGTTATAGAAAGGCCTTATACTATCACACTGGTCTTTAAGAAATAAGAAAATGAAAGACCTTAAATTGAATTCACAGAGTGCATTACATTGCATATAAACACACTTTCTTGTAGGAGTATAACAGATTAACAGACTTTGAGTCTTGCACTGACCAAGGTTTCTGCAAAGTGGTATAAAATACAGCTGAAAGATCTGACCTAGATGGTAACCCTAGGAAGCACAAAGTGACATAGATAAAACGAAGTATATAATTTGTTTCACATTCTTTTTTTGTCTGTGTGTGACAGAGTCTTGCTCTGTTGCCCAGGCTGGAGCGCAATGGCACAATCTCAGCTCGCTGCAACCTCCGCCACCTGGGTTCAAGTGATTCATGTGCTTCAGCCTTCCCGATAGCTGGGATTACAGGTGCCCACCACCACGACTGGCTAATTTTTGTATTTTTAGTAGAGATAGGGTTTCACCATGTTGCCCAGGCTGGTCTCAAACTCCTAACTGCAGGTGATCCGCCTGCCTTGACCTCCCAAAGTGCTGGGATTACAGATGTGAGCCACCGCTCCCAGCCTGTTCCACATTCTTAAAAGTTCCTTGGTGATGTTCTCAGATTAGAATTGTGACATCTTTGTTCTTCCAGGACTTTGAGAATTGAGTGCCTAAGTTTTCCAGTCTGAGAATTTAGAAAGTAGTGTAGTCAGGTACAGTAGGCTCAAAAAGAGTGATCAGAAGAAGTTAATAATAGCAGTAGGGGGAAGGGGTAGAAGGATCTGCTCCCAAACAGTAAAGGTTAGGGTTACCCTCACAAGTAGTGTTGAATGAAGCATTAGTCCGTTAATTGTGAGGTCATGTTTGTTTTCTATATGAGGCAGTGAAACAGGATTGTGAAGAGCACTGTCATTTACAGCTTTTCTCAAAGGAGTAAAGGTTTTAATTAAGGATATTTACAATTCGTCAGCAATTTTAATCGTCAGAAAGCCAGTGAGTATGTGCTGTTTGTGGTATAGTATAGCATCTGAAGTTAGACTTTTTAACAAACAAGTCTTCAGTGTGAAATTCTAAATTCTATAAAGCATGTCAGAGTCAGTTACTTTCCTTCATCTATATATTTCACAGTTGCACCTCTCAGAACTTTTAATTTTTGTTTTTTTCAAAACATTTATTTTAAAAACTGTTAGGTTGGTGCAGTGGCTCACGCCTATAATCCCAGCACTTTGAGAGGCCAAGGCGGTGGCTCACCTGAGGTCAGGAGTTCGAGACCAGCCTGGCCAACATGGTGAAACCCAATCTCTACTGAAAAAAAAAAAAAAAAATTAGCCAGCCATGATGATACATGCCTCTAGTCCTAGCTACTTGGAAAGTTGAGGCGGGAGAATCACTTGAACCTGGGAGGCGGAGGTTCCAGTGAGCAGAGATACTTGAAGCCAGTGGTTTTCAAAGTATAGTTTCTAGACCAGCAATATCAGCATCACCTGGGAACTTGTTGGAAATGCAAATTCTTAACCCAAATCCCACACTGGGTTTGGAGCCCAGCAATCTAGTAAGCCCTCTTCTAGGTGATTCTGATGCATGAACAATTTTGAGAACCCCTGTCTTAAAATTATAGAAGATAGGAATACAGTATGGGAATACTATGTAATATTCTGTTACAGTATATTCTCTGATGTTTAGAATGTTCCACAGATTTTAGGGAGTATAATTTTTTTTTTTTTTTTAACTATTCTCAGTGGACCACATAAGCTTTCAGTTGCTGCTCATTCCTTGGGCACTCTGCCCTCATCTCTATTAGAACTCCTGTGATAGCACTCAACTGTATACTTCATTGCAACCCCTATAGTCTGGGAACTCCAGTATATAAACAGTGAAGACAGAGACCAGTCTAACTCGCTCTGTTATATCTCCTGTGCCTGTACTTTGCAAGATAGATGCCTTGCTCTTAGTAAGTCCTCCATAGTGGTTAATGATCGTACCTATTACAGTTCTCCCTTCATTTGCCTCTTCATGCCATAGGAAGCAATCAAACAGTTGTAGTCACTCAGTGAATGAAGTTCCTTAATGATAAGAAATCTTTTTATATGCCAAGTTTTTATCTAATGAAACTGTCTTAACCTGTGAATTGAAAGTGCTTTTGGGTGATAATGGATATGTCTGTGGCCATGATGGTGGTGATGGTTTCATTGGGTGTATACTTATTTCCAGACTCATCATTGTATACATTAATTATGTACAGCTTTTTACCTGTCAGTTATACCTCAATAAAATAGTTTTTAAAAAAGTATCTGGTGGCCAGGCACAGTGGCTCATGTCCGTAATCGCAACACTTTGGGATTTCAAAGGTGGGCGGATCACCTGAGGTTGGGAATTCGAGACCAGCCTGACCAACGTGGAGAAACCCTGTTTCTACTAAAAATACAAAATTAGTCAGGCATGGTGGCACATGCCCCAGCTACTCAGGAAGCTGAGGCAGGAGAGTCGCTTGAAGCCAGGAGGCGGAGGTTGCAGTGAGCTGAGATCGTGCCATTGCACTCCAGCCTGGGCAACAGGAGTGAAACTCTGTTGCAACAAAAAAAGTACCTGGTGCATTTTTTTGTATCATTTAGGCATTGGCTGAATTTGGGCTAGATAATGGTGACTGTATATTAGGTACTTTATGAAAAATTTGCTTTAATTAGGCATATCTACATGTTATTTTATTAGCTTGTCTTAGGTCACACGACTAGTAAGTAGCAGAGTAAGAACAAGGTCTTTCAGACTCTTAAGGACTAGTATCTAGAGCACAAATGTCACTGTGGAATTTAATGGAATTATATACATTGTATGTTTAGATTATTGACTTGTTTTTTTCATCAAGGTAAGATTATACATTGTCTTGATGTAGATTTTGATTTTTCGTTTCTTTTTTTTTTTTTCCCATCTTACCCAATTAATTTTGTTAAATTGATTTAAGAAACATTTAAATGTCTCTATTGTCAAGGCTTCAGGTGAGGGTAGAAGAGCCCACTGCTTTTATTAAATGCAGGCTTTGGGTTTTCTAGTCAACCTCATATAACTTTAGTGCTTTCAGCTAGTTTCTTTCTGAAATTGGCACATTCATGTGAACTATTTGGCCTCACTATATGGTACTCCATGTTATTGCTTTAAATAGACTTCAAAATTTGCATTTATTTACCAGAGCAAAAATGAATTGTTTTTCCTATTCAGAAATTGAAAAGATTCAGAAAGGAGACTCAAAAAAGGATGATGAGGAGAATTACTTGGATTTATTTTCTCATAAGAACATGAAACTGAAAGAACGAGTGCTGATACCTGTCAAGCAGTATCCCAAGGTAAGGCAGAGAGTACCCTGCATCTTTGAGTTATCTTTATAGTTATGAGAGTGTCATGGGCTATAATAAAGACTCCTGGGGATTGTGATGCTTTAGAAACTTCAGCCTATGAAGCTTCTCTTACATGGTTGCAGTACCTGTTTGTGGCACTTGAAATATCTAAGTCCTTAACTAATAACATAGCTGTAGCCAGGAAGGAAATATAATCATCTTTTTATTATCAAAAAGTTTACTTCTCAAATGAATGTTCAGGCTCCAAGTTCAAAGAAAAAAATTAAAACCCGAAGAGTTGCTCTCTGTCAAAAGACTAATCTGAAATCTAAATAAAAGGAAATATAACACAAATCCTCAATGGATGAAGTTAATTTTATTTCTTACTAAAAGTTTACTTTGACGTAACTGCTTTTTTTCTTCCTTTTTTAAGGAAAGCAATTAGTTACATTTAAAGTTTATCAAGCGTGCTATCAAAGGGGGGGGTGCTACAGTCTCTTCTGAGGTCACTGCCTTAAAAATGTTTATGTTAAGTGCTAGACCAGGCACAGTGGCTCATGCCTGTAATGCCAGCACTTTGGGAGGCCAATGCAGGCAGATCACTTGAGCCCAGAAATTCAGTTACAGCTTGAGCAACGTAGTGAAATCTCATCTCTACAAAAAATACAAAAATTAGCCTGGTGTGGTGGTATGCACCTGTAGTCCCAGCTACTTAGGAGGCTGAGGCAGGAGGATCCCCTGAGCCCAGGAAGTCAAGGCTGCAGTGAGCCGTGATTGTGTCATTATACTTTGATCTGGGCAACAGAGTGAGAGCCTGTCTCAAAATAAAGTAAAAAATAAAATAGTAAAGGTCTTAGTGTACTATGGAAGAGCACCAGAATACATCAGAAAAGCCGAATTCAAATCTAGGAACTGCCACTTTCTAGTTTCATAACCTTAAGCTAATCACTTTATTAATATGGCTCCAGTAAAATGGGAATGGTAATACTCTACCATTGCAGGGTTGTTTAAAATCAAATGAAGTAATTTATATGGAAATGTTTTTATATAGTAGCAAGTATATTTAGAAATCCTTTATTTTCTGTCAGTTCAATTTTGTGGGGAAGATTCTTGGACCGCAAGGGAATACAATCAAAAGACTGCAGGAAGAGACTGGTGCAAAGATCTCTGTGTTGGGAAAGGGCTCAATGAGAGACAAAGCCAAGGTAAGCTCACATTAGTGAGGCAAGAGGACATCATAATGCCTTCTACTTGCCCAGAATCCAGTACAGATGCCTTATGGAAGCAAGAATTTTGTATATGTACAGAATGTTGCTCCTTTAAGTTTGCGTTGGATGCAAGAGATTGTACACCAAGTTAATTTACTTGCTTGGCAACCCTGGAAGAGCCTAGGTGTGCCCTAGTGATAATTTTATTTTGGACTTTTGACTGCATAGTAATGGAAACAGCAGTAGCATCTTGCACATTGGTAGGATTATCTGTGAAAACTTCAAAACTGGCCGGGCGCAGTGGCTCACGCCTATAATCCCAGCACTTTGGGAGGCCGAGACGGGTGGATCACGAGGTCAAGAGATCAAGACCATCCTGGTCAACATGGTGAAACCCTGTCTCTACTAAAAATACAAAAATTATCTGGGCATGGTGGTGTACGCCTGTAGTCCCAGCTACTCGGGAGGCTGAGGCAGGAGAATTGCTTGAGCCCAGGAGACAGAGGTTGCGGTGAGCCAAGGTCGTGCCATTGCACTCCAGCCTAGGTAACAAGAGCGAAACTCTGTCTCAAAAAAAAAAAAAAAAAACTTCAAAACTTCAAAGGGGAGCTGGATATACTAAAACTTAGTCTAGGCAGACAAAAAACACTAAAATGCAAACAGCACACCCCCTTTCTTGTAACCTGGAAAAGTGAGAACAATAGTGTTGTGAGAGCAGATGAGTTTGAGGATTAATTGGTTTTGCTTTATAGCCAGCTGGAATGTGAGGCTCACTAAAAGAATGTATTCCAAAAGGAACCATGAGTAATCCTGACTATAGAATCTAATGCGTCTTTTTTTTTTTCCCATGCCATAGCCACATATGCTGTGTACTCTGTAAATGCCAAGAAACTTCCCACCAAAGCAGAATAGTCTTAGCCTTCCGGGGTCACCTTATTAGATGAAATACTCCTGCTGCAGTCCGAAAACCTGTTCTTTCAGTCCTCCTTTTATATAGCCTAATGGACATGTGTTTTGTTTTCTCAAGCCGTTCCTAACTAGATGAATATAGTTAGGGCTGAAGTATGTTGTTCTAGCTAATGAGATTTACATGAGCTTTTTTTCTCTCTATCCTGGCTTCTTTCTTCCCTTAACACTTCCCTAGACCATATAAGCAGATAAACAGAGCTGGTGGTGATTAACAGCTCTACCTGAGATTTAAAAACAAACGCTTGGCAAACAGCTATTCTCTTAATAGAGACTAGAATTAAGTTTTTCTTCTTTATGCTTTTAATAAGAGCTCCAGTGGATATCTCAGTGATTTAAGACAACAGTTAACTGTTAGCAGCAGACCACGTGCATGTTTAGCAGGTTGTGCAAATTACTGTTCTTCAGAGCTTGTTTTACTCTTTTTTTTTTTTTTTTTTTTTTTTTGAGATAGAGTCTTGCTCTTTTGCCCCGGCTGGAGTGAAGTGGTGCAATCTTGGCTCACTGCAACCTCCGCCTCCTGGGTTCAAGCAATTCTCCTGCCTCAGCCTCCTGAGTATCTGGGATTATAAGCGTGCCCCACCACACCTGGCTAATATCTGTATTTTTAGTAGAGATGGGGTTTTACCATGTTGGTCAGGCTGGTCTCAAACTCCTGACTTAATGATCCGCCCACCTCGGCCTCCCAAAGTGCTGGGATTACAGATGTGAGCCACTGCACTTGGCCTCTTGTTTTACTTTCTTAAACTTTCCTGTTTTTCTTTTTCTTTTTTTTTTTTAACTTTTCTCAGCTCATAACAATTATAACTTTGCTGTTTTTCTTGGACATTAAGGTTATTTCTTGCTGTTCCTTTGGGTTAGAGGTAAAGGTGTTGTCTTCTCCCTAGTCCATGTGATATGACATATTTCTGCATGTTTCCATAGGAGGAAGAGCTGCGCAAAGGTGGAGACCCCAAATATGCCCACTTGAATATGGATCTGCATGTCTTCATTGAAGTCTTTGGACCCCCATGTGAGGCTTATGCTCTTATGGCCCATGCCATGGAGGAAGTCAAGAAATTTCTGGTACCGGTAAGGAAATCCATATTCTGTGTCTTCTAAGCAAAAGAGAACTGGGATCTTAGGCTGTTGTGAAAGTAGGGGTTCTTAACTAAGATCTCTGTATAACCTGTATGTATACCAAATTCTTCATTTATGTTCATTTTCCTGAGGTGTAGTTCATTACTTGTACCGAGTTCTCAAAGCATTATGCTCCAAGGCCACTCTATCCCTTCTTGTCTAATGTGGTTTTTATTGTGTACCAGTATCTGTTGTCAGTATCTTGGGTCCACAGTGTGTCTGCTTTCTGGTATTTGGTTAACTAAGGTTTAACAGGGTCTTTACCTAGCTGAGTATTTTGGTAGTAGTGTGGAACAAGGAGATTGTATTAAGAACATGACTAAGGTGGGTCCCTGTACTCAAGAAATTTATGCTGTAGAGAGTATAGGTTAGCAACGAGAAGCTTATAGCATTTAGTGTGAAATGCTATAAGTTTATAGCATTTAGTGTCAGAAAGCTTATAGCATTCTGACCTGAGCGCACACAGGGATTTCTCTCCTGGAGGAGTTTGCTGATGAAGAGTTTGCTTTGGAATAGGCATGATTGTTGTAGGCTTGACTGTCGATGTTTAACAGATTGGTGTGCAGCTTTTTTCAGACTGTAACTGAGACTAGATAGAGATGGGACAGGCCAGTTTATCTATTTTGCTTATTATTACTTTGAATAAATAGGAAATGGTACTATTTTTGCCTTTTAGCAAGGCTTGGTGGTTGCCAGAGTTAACATACTACTGTTGAATATTTAATAACAAGGATGAATCTGGAACCTTATGAAGGATTTGGAATATTATTCAACTAGAATTAAGTGTCATGTGTTCATCATTAAACTAAGAGGAGATAAGATACAGTCCTTGGTTTTCCTGAATGTTAAATGAGGGAGTTAGAACTAAATGAGGTGTCAGAGGATATGAAAGTTGACAGAGCAAAAATTTATGCCAAACTCCAAGGAGTCCAGTAGTTTCAAATTTCTTAGCAGCTGCTTTGTTTTCAAGTACCTCATCTTCATTAGAATGTTCAACATGAAACAGACTATTTAAAATATCCTAGAGAAAAACACAGCTGGTTAATCTTTCCTCAAGGGAATTCTTTTACTCTTTTTGGGGTGTTCTATTGAACACCCAAGCCATTCACTTTCCAAAGGACTGCAGACGGAATGCCCATCTCCTCTTTATTGTTAGTCTCCAGCATATTCCTCAGAAGTGTTAGGTTTATGAGGCTTCCGTGTAAGTCAGTCCTTTGAAAAAGATGCCTGCTGGGGAGATCTGGGTTTCCTCAGTGTTGATGTGGTAGTTGGAGGAGTCTGAGCAGTGGTCTGGCATTGGTTACTTGATTCTCCAAGGTGTGCATCTCAAGCAGCAGTAATGCTTGAGATGCACAGTGTAAGGTAGGAGGAAGTGGAGTGTAAGGTAAGAGGAGGTGGAGAGTTGAGGGAGCCATCAAAGACTAGAATCATCTATTGAAGCTGTATATGCCTGGGATATATAATAATGCATAAAGTGTTAAGACTGGTTCTCAAGAGGAATAGTGAAAAGATTTACAAATGGCATTTGGCTTGATTCTTCCTTCTCGTGGAGAAAAAAAGTGAGGCTATTTTTGCATCTGTAACCAGAGCCCTCCATTTTCTCCTTAGAACCATTAATTGTACCAGGAATGCTTCATGGTGCAGTAGGAAGAGCACAGGACTACGTATGTCTCTCTTTCTGTGTCTTCCTGGACAGGTTATCATTTCACTTTTGTGAGCTTCAGGTTCCTTATTCATCCCAAACATTTGTTAAATATCTGGCAGATGTCTGATACTATGCCTGGGTATAAAGGTACAAAAATGGCTCCTGAAGAGCTTACAATGTGTGACAGACAATTCTAAAATGATATGGTAAGTGCTTGGGTACAGGGAATTACATGGCACTTTGAGAAAAGAGGAGTTGTAGGGGTGGCATCAAGCGAAGGTTTTTCAAGAGACTCTTTATTTAGACAAGTCTTGTAAGGATGAGTTAAGAGTCCCTCAGGTGGACAAAAAAGAAAATATAGCCTGTTGATCCAACACCTAGATTTTGAGACAGGTAATTCTGAATTCACATCTAGAGTCTGCCATTTATTAGTTCTATGTTCTTAGGCTGGTTGATGTATACTTCTTGAGTCTGTTTTCCTAACCGTAAAATGTGGAGATCTGCCTACTTAAAGGTCATTTTGAGGATTAAACTGAAAAACTTATATAAAGCTTATTATATAGAGCCAAGTACATAGAGCTCTGTTAATAGTAGTGGCTTTTATTATTCCAGGAAAAGGAACTATTTACAAAGAATGAATGTGTAAGAGTATGCCAGGCTCTGAACTACAAGTTGTTCAGCCTAGCTTATGAGGAGGTTATATATAGAGAGAGGATGGAAGTGATCCAGAAAGCTAGGCAGGGATCACATTATGAATAATGAGGGGTCTGCCATCAAGACTTTTCTCAAAGAGGGGACAGGTATGGTGCCATTTGACTTCAAAGAATGAATGACCTGAGACCTCATCTGAGCTCTCAAAGCTGTTCTTAGAATTCAAGACTCCTGTGGGCCAGATGGTTTCTCAGTTTAAAGTGTAGATATCACACAGTACTCCTTGTATCTTTCATTCCCAGGATATGATGGATGATATCTGCCAGGAGCAATTTCTAGAGCTGTCCTATTTGAATGGAGTACCTGAACCCTCTCGTGGACGTGGTGTGCCAGTGAGAGGCCGGGGAGCTGCACCTCCTCCGCCACCTGTTCCCAGGTAAAAATAATGGAGACACCCAGAAATAGGGTGTAAATTTAATTACTAGTATCATCTCTTTTGGTGGTGCTCTTATGTCTAGCATAGGAAGGGTCTCAGGATTTATATGTTGCATCAAGAATAGAATTCTCCAGCCAGGCGTGGTGGCTCATGCCTATAATCCCAGCACTTTGGGAGGCTGAGATGGGTGGATCACCTGAGATCAGGAGTTCGAGACCAGCCTGTCCAATGTGGCAAAACCCTGTCTCTACTAAAAATACAAAACTTAGCCCTGTGTGATGTCACACACCTATAATCCCAGCTACTTGGGAGGCTGAGGCAGGAGAATTGCTTGAACCCAAGAGACAGAGGTTGCAGTGAGCTGAGATCATGCCACTGCACTCCATCCTGGGTGACAGAGCAAGACTCTATTTCCACAAAAAAAAAAAAAAAAAAAAAAAAAAAAAGAATTCTTGGCCGGGTTCATGCCTGTAATTCCAGCACTTTGGGAAGCTGAGGCGGACGGATCACAAGGTTAAGAGATTGAGACCATCCTGGCCAACATGGTGAAACCCTGTCTCCACTAAAACAATACAAAAATTAGCTGGGCGTGGTGGTGTGTGCCTCTAGTCCCAGCTACTCGGGAGGCTGAGGCAGGAGAATAACTTGAACCCGGGAGGCAGAGGCTGCAGTGAGCTGAGATCGCGCCACTGCACCCCCAGCCTGGCGACAGAGCGAGACTAAGTCCAAAAAAATAGAGAGAGAGAATTCTTGATCTTGGGCACTTTGACCATAGCCAAGTGCTGTAGTCTGAGACTTTTGGTTTTCTAATTTTGGACAGGCCTAGCATTTTTTTGAGACGGAGTTTTGCTCTTGTTGCCCAGGCTGGAGTGCAATGGCATGATCTTGGCTCACTACAACCTCTGCCTCCCAGGTTTAAGCAATTCTCCTGCCTCAGCCTTCCAAGTAGCTGGGATCACAGGCATGTGCCACCATGCCCGGCTAATTTTGTATTTTTAGTAGAGATGGGGTTTCTCCTTGTTGATCAGGCTGGTCTCGAACTCCTGACCTCAGGTGATCCACCCACCTTGGCCTCCCAAAGTGCTGGGATTACAGACGTGAGCTACTGCGCCCAGCCAGTCCTAGCATTTTTTAGTGGTCTAACTTTAAAGTTCTACCTTTTGTGACCGACCTTTATGGAGTGTTCAGACTCTCCAGACCTACCCAAGGCAGTGCAGTGATGAATTGGTCCACTCTAGGACCCGGGGAGTCTTTGAGTGTGGGTTCTTTGCCCTGTGCATTCCTCTGTGCTTTAATAATAGCCTAGTGAAGGCTTCATAAAATCTGCCTAACTCCAGAATTTGAAAACAAATCAGAACATAAAAGTGGCCTGTTTATAAAAAGCTCCATTTAAAGTAAACTTTCATTTTGTAGGGGCCGTGGTGTTGGACCACCTCGGGGGGCTTTGGTACGTGGTACACCAGTAAGGGGAGCCATTACCAGAGGTGCCACTGTGACTCGAGGCGTGCCACCCCCACCTACTGTGAGGGGTGCTCCAGCACCAAGAGCACGGACAGCGGGCATCCAGAGGATACCTTTGCCTCCACCTCCTGCACCAGAAACATATGAAGAATATGTAAGAAATTTGAACAGTGTGCCATTTCCCAATACCTAGAAGGTTGCCAAAGGAAGTCAAATGACAGGGCCTCGGTCCTTTATGTAGGTGTCACAGGCTACCTGTAAGATTTGGAAGCTGACCTCTTCTCTTGCAGTGAATGTTGAACTATTAGAAGATTTTTCCATTTTAGGCTTGATTTTCTATATATCTGTAGATTAAACAGGAAATAAAATATACCTTAATGGAGTGTTTTATAACAAATTTCTTAGCTACTAGTACTGATACTACTAATGCTTGATTTTTATAATTTTTCCTGCCCACAGTTGTTCTATGGCATATATTTGTTTGGGTTTTCTTTGTTTAGTAACCCTTTCTCTTTTGACTATTCTACAGTAGGCATTAACATTTTGGAGGGAAATGTCATGTCCTTTTTAAATCCAGAAGCGTACCTACTCCCATGGGATATAATTGCTTTCCTACTCTCTATGATTTTGATCTTTTATTTATTTATTTTTCTGTTCTAGGGATATGATGATACATATGCAGAACAAAGTTACGAAGGTTATGAAGGCTATTACAGCCAGAGTCAAGGGTGAGTCAGGCAATATAAGCACAGTTTTGTGTCCTAAGGATGGAGGGAGGGAGTTGGAGGAACAGAAAGATTTAGACAGCACAACCCTAAGGAGCAGAATGGTTCACACTATGAGGGTATCACCTCTGTATTCCCCACCCAAACCCGACTGGTCTTAATCTTGAGCTCAAGCAATCCTACCACTTTAGCCCTCTCTAATAGTTGGTATTATAGGCACATGCCACCATGCAAGGCTTTCCTCTGCTTTTGACATCTGTGAAGCACACACTTGGATTTGTAAATTTGTATAACTCTAAACCTTAAATTATAATTTAGAACCTGAGAGTAGCAGATGAAAAATTTCCGAGCTGTGACTACATGGAAACAAGGAGAAATGCCTTTACGTTATTTTGATTTATCATTCTAAAATATCAAAACCACATTGAAGTTGCATAAAATTTTACAAGAAACTTGAATTCCATTACCATAACTTAGATTCTTTTCTGTATTTCTCTTCCCTGCCCTTCCCACCTCTGTATTTCTCTTTAAGACCATTTTCTTGTGTGTCCATATATATAGCTTACCTGTGAATTGATTGAAAAGAGTCTCAGTTCTATGGTAGTAATAAAACAGTTCTTTTTTCCTTCTGGTGAGCCCTATGAATACATGTATACGTATGCTATATTAAGATGGTTAATTTAAGATTGTGCTTTTTCACTTTATATTCTGTGATATCCATTTTTCTTTGCTATAGTTGTCATAATTATTTTATAAGTACATATATATGTATTTTGGAAATATTTTGGCATCTAGGAATGGGTTAGAATGAGTATTTTCCTGTATTAATACACATAGTAAAATAACTGAAATATGAAAGTATTTGAGAAAAAGGTGAAACTAAAACATAGTTACTCTGTAGCTTCCTAACAGTCTTGTCTTTGGCTTTCAGGGACTCAGAATATTATGACTATGGACATGGGGAGGTTCAAGATTCTTATGAAGCTTATGGTATGTCTTTATCTCTGTGGTGGGGCAGAATGTACAAGTAAGTGCCTTGGAGAATGCTGGTGCCTGAAGTATTAAGAGTCCGACAAACACACCTAAGGATAAACCTTTAGAAGGCCAAGATGTTGCTAGATGTGACAGCAGGAGTTCTGCTCTTAAATTTTGTGGTACATGGTAGAAAGAGGGACTGCTAAAGTGAGATGGGGTATTGTTACTCTTGGAAGGGTAGTGCGTGTCTTACCCTAGGGCTCAAGACCAGGTTGGACTGGTTGCTAATGTTGATTTTTTTTCTACTTCAGACAGGGAAATAGCTAGACCTAGGTTGTATTTCTGGGCCTTTGCTGCTGATATCTAGGGCACTTTGGCAGATAACAAGGACTTAATCATATACAACTGTACTCATCTGCCCCACTTCATTAAAAAATTAAATCTCATTGAAAATAATGTCATTGTAAAGGAAATGTCAGCTGAAGGGGTCCTAGATGGCTGGTAGCTAGCCAGAGCAGGCTGGGGGGCAAGAATAGTGCCTATTAGGGCCAGGCATGGTGGCTTACGCCTGTAATCCCAGCACTTCAGGAGGCCAAGGTGGGCAGATCACCTGAGGTCAGGAGTTCGAGACCAGCCTGGCCAACATGGTGAAACCCCATCTCTACTGAAAATACCAAAAAAAAGGCGGACGCTGTGGCTCACTCTTGTAATCCCAGCACTTCGGGAGGCTGAGGTGGATAGATCACCTGAGGTCAGGAGTTCGAGACGAGCCTGACCAACATGGAGAAACCCTGTCTCTACTAAAAATATTTTATAAATTAGCTGGGCATGGTGGTGCATGCCTGTAATCCCAGCTACTTGGGAGGCTGAGGCAGGAGAATTGCATGAACCCGGGAGGCAGAGGTTGCCGTGAGCCAAGATTGCGCCATTGCACTCCAGCCTGGGCAACAAGAGCAAAACTCTGTCTCAAAAATAATAATACATAAAAATAAAAATACAAAAAAAAAAAATTAGCCAGACATGGTGATGGCCTCCTGTAATCCCAGCTACTTGGGAGGCTGAAGCACGAGAATCGTTTGAACCCAGGAAGTGGAGGTTGCAGTGAGCCAAGGCCTCACCATTGCACTCTTGCCTGGGCAACAAGAACAAAACTCCATCTCAAAAAAAAAAAAAGAATAGTGCCTATTAGAATTAGATTAGAGACTGTAGGGGCTAGAGCCAATTCAGGACAGTTCTGGCACCAAGCTCCTTGTTGGCTTGAAGACATCTCAACACAGTCCTTGATCCCAAGAGAGCTATGGAGGCTGCAGTAGCAGCAGGACCAGGCTGCCTTCCCTGAGGTTTGGTTAAAAACACATTGCTCAAGTTTGTCCTCAACAGCTAGTTATGGCCCTATGTTAATAGGCCTCAGTGGGAATACTGTATGGCAGTGGATGCAGCAAGAGCTACCTTTTCAGTGTGAGGTATTTTCAGCATACCTGAGGGACTTCCAGAGAGTCCTTGGCAGGGGCTCAGCAATTGACAATTCATGCTGAGATACTTGGTTGACAATCTCCTCTTATCCCTAGTTGAAAAAGAGGAACCCCTTTGGGCCTCCCAGAGACAGACAAGCCAAGCCTAATTCAGCACAGTATGAAGTAGCCAATCAGCTTCTTGCCCAAGGAAACTGTTATTACCAGTTTTAGCGAAATGGCACTGGACAGTTGCCAATCACTAACACTGCTTTGCTCTGCTCATATACCACTATTTAGAAGGGCAGTGTGATTGCGCCCAAGTATTTCCCCCCATCATTGAGGCAGTACAGTGGGGCCTCTGTATGGGTTTGACTAAATTGCATTTCTGTTTTGCTGGAGAAAAGACCAAACTGAAAGAGGCAGGCTTCTCTTTGTGCCCCTGATATGATGTTGCCACAGTTAATCTGTTCTGATTTCTGCTTTGATTAACAGAATTAGAAAAATAAACTGTCCAGGATGATTTGTATACTTCAGGAAAAAAAGAAAAACTGTCTTGTTGATAACCAGAAGCCACTTGGAAAGTGATGGACATGTGTGTTATACTAGGGGTTTAATTAGGGTTCTGTGTGACTTTAGATCTATATAGGAGTTTGAGGCCAATAGTGATAGAGGCAGATATTTGTGAATACAGGCAGCTGGAAAAAATACTTCAGGAATGAACTGGTGTGTGTAAGGTGTGGGAAGAATAAGTTTAAACGCAGTTTGTTTTCATAAGAGGTCACTTCTAGAAATACGTGATCATATCCCTCAGGCTTTTCTCTGTCACAAAGAGAACCATTTGAAGATGTGAACCACGTTGTCTGGATTCTCTCAACTGTTGACTTAAGAAAAGAGATAAGGTTAGGAGATACTAAGAAACTACTAAGAAAAAATTTAAAAAATAAAAAGAAAACAGATCAGGAATTATCTTTTGTTTTGCTTTGTCTTGAGATGGAGTCTGGATCTGTTGCTCAGGCTATAGTGCAGTGGCACAGTCTCAGGTCATTGCAACCTCTGCCTCCCGGGTTCAAGCATGCCACCACGTCCAGCTAATTTTTGTATTTTTAGTAGATATGGAGTTTCACCATGTAGGCCAGGCTGGTCTCGAACTCCTGACCTCGTGATCCACCCACCTCTGCCTCCCAAAGTGCTGGGATTACAGGCATGAACCACCTTGCCCGGCCTTGGAATTATTTTAAACAGTGCTGTCAGTACAACATTTGATTGCACACCCCTCTACCAGAGAGAGCAGTATCAGCTCTGCTGGTGGAGGGCCTCATGAAAAGTGGCCCTTGCTTGCTTTTCCCAGAGAGCCAGAGGATACTTCTCCATGAGAAAACATGACTTGCTGTTGCGTGGAAGTGGGGCTGGCTACCTGCTTCCAATCTGAAAGACTTCCAGAAGTTTTCCTACCTTACTTGAGGCTACCTGCCATATTGTTTTGGTAACTGGAGAGGCCATTGCAGACTCACTAAGATTAATGACTTCCTCACTATCTCAAGCAAGGTGTTGGGTATCTCCAGGTTTGGGGACTAGAGTATAGATCATGTTTGTCGATGAAGAACCTCATTGTGGGAGATTACTCCAGAGTCAACGGCAGCCCTTTTGGATTTGTTCTCTTCTGTCCTTCCACTCAAAACTGAAAATTCGCCTAGGCTGTCCAACAGGGTCAAACCCAGTAGAGAGCAAGGAACACCAGGGGAAGCGTCAAGATGTTAGAAGAAAAGCAGTGTTTTTGGTGATGTTTACTATGTGACCTATCCCCGCTCATCCCTAAGTGCTTTTGGAACATGGTTTATAAACTGTCTTTGTTTTCCCCACAGGCCAGGACGACTGGAATGGGACCAGGCCATCACTGAAGGCCCCTCCAGCTAGGCCAGTGAAGGGAGCATACAGAGAGCACCCATATGGACGTTATTAAAAACAAACATGAGGGGAAAATATCAATTATGAGCAAAGTTGTTACTGATTTCTTGTATCTCCCAGGATTCCTGTTGCTTTACCCACAACAGACAAGTAATTGTCTAAGTGTTTTTCTTCGTGATCCCCTTCTTCTCCCCACCTTATTCCATTCTTAACTCTGCATTCTGGCTTCTGTATGTAGTATTTTAAAATGAGTTAAAATAGATTTAGGAATATTGAATTAATTTTTTAAGTGTGTAGATGCTTTTTTCTTTGTTGTTTAAATATAAACAGAAGTGTACCTTTTATAATAAAAAAAAGAAGTTGAGTAAAAAAACACACACAGACCTGTTAGTTTCAAAAGTGACATTGCTTGCTTAAAGGTTCTGAAGTAAAGGCTTGTTAACTTTCTCTTAGTTTTGATTTGAGGCATCCCGTAAAGTTGTAGTTGCAGAATCCCAAACTAGGCTACATTTCAAAATTCAGGGCTGTTTAAGATTTAAAATCACAAACGTTAACGGCATTAGGCACCACCATGTAAAAGTGAGCTCAGACGTCTCTAAAAAAATGTTTCCTTTATAAAAACACATGGCGGTTGAATCTTAAGGTTAAATTTTAATATGAAAGATCCTCATGAATTAAATAGTTGATGCAATTTTTAACGTTAATTGATATAAAACAACAACAACAACAAAATTAGGCTTGTAAAACTGACTTTTTCATTACGTGGGTTTTGAAATCTAGCCCCAGACATACTGTGTTGAGAGATACTTAGGGGTGGAAGTAGGTTTTGAAGAGGTTGATGGTGGTGGGAAGGTAGGCCTCCTGAATTGAGTTTGATGCAGAGCTTTTTAGCCATGAAGAATCTTTCAGTCACAGTACTAATAATTAAAATTTCAGTATTTAAAAAGACAAAGTATTTTGTCCATTTGAGATTCTGCACTCCATGAAAAGCTCACTTGGACGCTGGGGCCAAAAGCTGATGATTTTCTTAAGTTGACGGTTGTCAATATTCAACTGTTCCCAAGATAGTCAAGTATGTCTCAACACTAGCATGATATAAAAAGGGACACTGCAGCTGAATGAAAAAGGAATCAAAATCCACTTTGTACATAAGTTAAAGTCCTAATTGGATTTGTACCGTCCTCCCATTTTGTTCTCGGAAGATTAAATGCTACATGTGTAAGTCTGCCTAAATAGGTAGCTTAAACTTATGTCAAAATGTCTGCAGCAGTTTGTCAATAAAGTTTAGTCCTTTTTTAATCAAAGTAAATGTGATGAATTGTCATTTTTTTGGGTGGACCATAAAATAGTTTTCTCTTTCAAATAAACTTAAATTAACTCTAAAGTTAATGGGCTTGTTAAAAGTTGGAAACATTCTTAAAAGTGGTGGGGGGGATTTTATTTTAAGTTTACCAAAAAAAAAGTTGATGGAGTTGTTAAGTTTTAGTTTAAAAATAACCAAAGCTTTTTCACCCCCTGGAAGTTGTTGGAAGCAGTTGTATCCAATCCTATCAAAAATTCTAATTTATGGAGAGTTTTCAACTCAACTGAGCTGAAACTTGGATTGGTTTCTATACATAGGTCTCAGTATTTAAAAGTGTAAGCCAGCCTGGTTTGCACCTTCTATAGAGCCCTAGGTGGCTCTAAAGTGTGACACCAAGTAACTTCTGTGAGCTCAGAAGGGGACAGCACCTGCTTTAGGCATGACAGTTCAGCCAACTCTGGATGCCCTTGATGGTTTCTCTTTCAAACCCAGAAATACTGAAAAATCAGCTGGGCTGGAGCAGGATTTGGCATGATAGGCTGGCTCTGAACCCCCTCCTAAGGGACCAAGAGAGGAAGTGATAGAATTGGTTGGTCCCATTTCTACTCTATGTTGATTCTCAGGGTTATTCTCATGGCTTCCCTCTTAGAGCCACCTAAACTGCTCGGGGGTGAAAAATCCTCTTGTATTGAAGTGCCAAGCTGCCTGCAGCAGTGCATGATGGACATTTTTTTTCTTTCTTTTTAAAACACACCAACAAAAAAATGTATTTGTAGATTGTGATAAAGTGTAAATAACTGAATTTTCAACCATGGTTTGAAGTCAGCTTTCAGGGCATTATGTCTTGTTTTGATGAAAAGAGATCACTCTATACCCCCCTTTTTAAAGGAAAATTATCGCAAGAGAATCAGGATGTGTAAAGCTAACATGCATCGCAAAAAACCAAAGGTAACCTAAATGTCTGATTTTAATAGCACATATTTCTCTTTTACATAAACTGTGACAGCAACTTGCATAAACAATTCTTTAGCTGTTAATTTTAATGTTAAAACTTTGCAAAACTTGTTTAATAAAAATAGCTGTAAAAAGAAAAACCATATGTTGCCGCATAAATTAGCCATAACTCTTAATAATCCTGCCCATCACAAGTGAACTGTAATGTAACCTGGGCACAAAGTCTGACATCTTAAATGACACATTGTAAAATTTCAATGACTGTAGATTAGACCTCCTGCTGCACCCTAAAGTAAAGCTTTCTGCTCAGCTATTTAAAAATGTGTAAGGATGAGTCCCTGTAGGTCCCCATATTGATATTCACAATGAAACTTTACTTGAAAATTTCTTAAAAGTTGCATGTTTCTCCTGTAATGTGTAAACTGCATGCAGGATCTCTATCTTTTATTTTTTATGTCTTTAAAAATTCCTCTTCAAAAGACTGATCTGTTATTTCTCCATTTTCAGGTGACTGAAACCTCCTGAGGCATTTCCTGGACTAGAATGGGTAGTGAAGACCCATGTCAGGTATGTTAAGGTGGTTTTCTATTAAGGACCATGGGTCTTTTATCATAACTGTAAAACAGTTATGCCAGGAGATGGCCTATAAGATGGTCAATGCATTAATCTTTTTTGTGGTCATTTATACTTTATTTACAACATGACTACACTTACATGTCCATACTGAATTTATTTCTAATGGTTGATAAGGTCAGACAATATCAGCTTAGATCTGTTGAATCTTACTCTATTTATCCTGTGAATAACGTAATGAGGTGGTGTTCCACTTGGAGTTCATTGGTTGCAAGCAACAAAATGGCTAATGTAAGTAAAAGAAACTTTATTAGAAAGATGTTAGGGACTCACATTTAGGGTTAAGGCTAGAAAATCTGGTGTGAGAACCATAGTAGCTGCAGTGAACTGGGACAACAGTGGTAGACCACAGTAACTATCCTGAAACAAGAACTGGCTCCTTGGGCACAACTCAGAATCTCTGCCTTTACTCAAAATCAGGTTTTAGAGAGGGAATGTCAGACTGGATTAGCTGAGTCACATGCGTAAGAAGCAACCGATTCCTCACAAGGCAGTTGGGGAGTTATTAGGAAAGGGAAATGGATGCTTGGCAGCCCAGAAGTGTCCAGTAATATCCATATTTTACAGAAGTAACTTAGACCTAATGAGTATGACTAGTACTCAAGCCCAAGTTTTGTGTTGCCACAACCTGTCATCTTAACCCTGTACTATACTGTCCTTAATCT
This sequence comes from Aotus nancymaae, assembly GCF_030222135.1. Taxonomy (NCBI): domain Eukaryota; kingdom Metazoa; phylum Chordata; class Mammalia; order Primates; family Aotidae; genus Aotus; species Aotus nancymaae. The sequence continues at coordinate 28,568,948 of NW_026988467.1, forward strand.
AGGGAAAGGGTATTTCTTATACTTAGGAGATCCTTCATAGGGATAATTGTGGTATAGAAGCAAGGACATGGAGCCTAAAGAACACTTTTTCTTAAAGTTTAACTCCCTGGTTTGTGTATTTGGGGGCTGTGACAACAGTGAGCTTTCCTGTTAATTGAAGCCATTAAGTAACTAACTGGCTGGTATTTCTCTCTGTTCTGAGTGAGGCGTTAGGATTAGGATGACACTAAGGAGAAAGGCCTAACTAGGTAAGCCAAAGGCACATAGAACCTTTCACAGTGAAATTTGGTTTCTTGGAATTTTTTTTTCTTCCAAACCTGCCTCTCAGTCTCTGAGAGATCTGGAAGCTTTAAGGAGGGGCATGTGTACTGAGCAAGATTCTGGGCACCTGGCAAGTCCTAAGTTTGACATTGGTCACATGAATGGCTAAGAAATTAGGAGGGGGGAATCCCTGAATGCAGAGAATTTAGTCTCAACTCTTCCTAGGGTAGTCAACAAAAATGGATTAGAAGTTTGGGGAAACTTTTCGTTTGAATTGTGATCTGTGCTTGGAAAGGCAGGTTCTATTGTTTGTGGATCCAGGCCTGCTGATGGTGTGCCTGTTCTGAACGTGTAGCTCCGCCCATTGATCCAAATGTTTTCTGTAACATTTTATCACTCACTACCTGAGAACTTTTTTTTTTAAGACAGAGTCTCACTCTTGCCCAGGCTGGAGTGTAATGGTGCAATTTTGGCTTACTGCAACCTCTTCCTCCCGGGTTCAAGCAATTCTCATGTGTCAGCCTCCCGAGTAGCTGGGATTATAGGCATACAACACCATGCCTGGCTAATTTTTATATTTTTAGTAGAGAGTTTCACCATGTTCAGGCTAGTCTTGAACTCCAGGCTTCAAGTGATCTGCCCACATCAGCCTCCCAAAGTGCTAGGATCACAGGCGTGAACCACTGCACCCAGCCGACCTGTGAACTTTTATTACAATTCTGTAAGCTCTAGAGACAGGCAAGATTGGGTATCTGTCCTGGCTCTGCTTCATGTGAGCCTTTGTCACCTTAGTCAGAAACAAAACCTTTAACCCCTTTCAGTGCCTCATTTATCATCAAATGAAGTTGATGATAATAGCTGACATTTATCCCTATGTGCATCATAATATCCTAACAGAGTTAATAAGTATCTCATTTGGTCCCTTTCTACCTTTGTTTCTATTTTGAGAGAAAATTCACATAGCATAAAATTTACAATTGTAAAGTGTACAATGTAGTAGTTTTTAGCATATTTGTACTGTGCAACCATTCCCATTATTTAATTCCAGAGTATTTCCATCACTCTAAAAAGAAATCTTATATCTGCTAGTAGTCACTCCCAACTCCACTCTCTCCCCAGCTATTGGCAGCCACTAATCTTTCTGTTTCTGTGGGTTTGCCTATTCTGAGCATTCCATATAAATGGAATTGGCTTCTTTGACTTTGCATAGTATTTCCAAGGTTCATCCAGGTTATAGCATGTAACATAGTACTTCATACTAGTCATAGGAAACATTACTTCCAAAACCAGCCCATTTCATTGGAGACAGCTGTAAGTATTCTATCTCTCATTTTGAATGAGACCTGTACCTCAGTAATTTAAATTGACTCTGCTTTGGACCCCGGAAGCAATATCCTTTCAGATATTTGAAGATTGTTTTCATTCCTGTGTCTTTCCCATCTCTAAAAATTTTCTTGACTGTACACGGCAGCTCATGCCTGTAATCCCAACACCTGGGGAGGCTGAGGTGGGAGGATCACTTGAGACCAGGAGTTCAAGACCATTTTTTTACTTTTTTAAAAAAGTAAAAAAATTAGCTGGGCATGATGGCTTGTGCCTCCTCTACTTAGGAGGCAGAGGCAGGAGGATCACTTGAGTCTAGGAGTTTGAGGTTACAGTAAGCTATAATCACAACACTGCACTCCAGCCTGGGTAGAAAATTTTTTCGTTGGACTTGGATGATCTGATTTTCAAGAGAAACTAGAAATGTGGATTGTATATACAGTCATTTAATATTTCCTCAGATTTTTTTTTCTTCCTCAAATTGTGGAATTGCTCAGATTTAAAAAAATACTATTGGTCCCAATAACATATATTTGCTGCATCCCAAATGTGGCTTTTAGCCTACCAGTTTGCAGCCTCTGGTTAGCTTCTGTTAGTATAAATTAAAGGGCATGTTAGCATTTTTAAGTGATTCTTTTTGGGCAGACTTAACTGTCCTAGTTGCAAAGAAGTCTAGAGTTTTGGGGAAGATTTACCATAACAACTTTATTGAGATATAATTCATATACCATACTGTTCTCTCACTTTATTAAAGTGTACAATTCAGTGGTTTTTAGTATATACACAGAGTCATTCAGTCATCACTACAGTCCATTTGAAATTATCATCCAAAAAAGAAACAAACCCCATGCCTTTTGTCTGTCTCCTACCAATCTACTTACCCCTCCAGTCCTAGGCTGCTACTTTGCTTTCTGTCGCTGCAGACTTGCCTGTTGTGGACACACACTAAAGATGACAAGGGTTTAGCCTCCAGAAGACTAAGTCCAAGGGTTTAGCCAGTCACAAAAGACCACTTACTGTATGTTTTCATTTGAAATCATACAGTAAGTGGTCTTTTGTGACTGGCTTCTTTTCACTTAGCATAATGTTCTCAAGGTGCATCCATGTTGTAGCATGTATTAGTACTTTGTTCTTTTTTTTAACTGTCAAATGCGATTTCATTGTATGCATATACTATGTTTCATTTATTCATCTATTGGCAGGCATTTGGATTGTTTCTTCTTTTTGGCTATTATGAATAATCCCAAAATGCTGGGATTACAGGCGTGAGCCACCGTGCCCAGCCCAAATTCATTCTTTTACATGTGGATATCCAATTGTTCCAGCACAATTTGTTGAAAAGACTATTCTGCCTTCATTGAATGGTCTTGTCACCCTTGTCAAAAATCAGTTGACCACAGATGTATGTATATAGGTCTGCTGCCTTTTGAAGTAGTTATTACTTAAAGTGGTTAATATAATTTCTGGCAGTAGCTGTTCAATAATAATAGCTGATCAGATTATTTTTACATCACTGAGAATTTGTAAGTGATGGAGCTAGGATTTGATCTCAGGTATGGATGACTACAAAGCATGTTTTTATCTTCTGTATTATACTCCAGGCTGCTAAAGTGAGAATGAGGCTGTTCTAGCTGCCATCTTGGCTCATAGGTGGTTTTCCAGAAACTCAGAGGCTGCGTTCCAGCATGCCCATCTCCCACCATCAACTTCCTCTCTTCCTAGCTCTTTCTTCTTCCACCACAGTTTCCACAGAATCACCAGGGTGGACGCTTGTCCTGACAGTTACTACTGAAGGAATACTCTGACCTTTCTTTACCTATGGATACAGGTTTAGGGTTTGTCCCATGTTCGCACTCTTCCACCAAATCCCACCTCCTGTCCCAGGCTAAGAATGAAGTTAGAGAGGCATTAACACCGTCTAGGACTTTGTGGCCACCAAATATCTTTTCTAGATTAGAGTGTGTTAGGCAACACATGTGCTCACTGTCTTCTGATATGTTCCTATACTTTGTATGACCCTACAGAGACTGCTGTTTGCTGGCAGTGCTACTAGTAAGTAGTCATTTTCATTTTTTTCCCTCATTTTATTCTCAATCTATCCCATCCACTGATCTTGACCACATTTAAAAGAAGAGGAAAGTGAGATGGGGAAAATAGGCAGCTTTGCTTGGCTAAGGGAGAAGAGCTCAATTTGAATGCCTACTATGTGTCCCTATTTTTATGGATTAAGCAACTGATATTAGAAGAGGTAAGTTAATTTACCATGGTTGCATAGAAAGTTATGACAGGGTGCATATCAACATTCTTTGTACAGCAAAGTCCATTCTCTGTGCTGAAAGCTTGCTGCTTCTATAATTCCAAATTTCTCTGACCCTAAGAGACTGCTTATTGTAAGTTGTATCTTGAAGTGCTATAAAGAAAGAAAAAAAAAAACCTGCCAATTAAGCTGACATAGCGGTTTCTTTACACATCAAATACAAGATGCATCCTGAAAAAAAAAGTCATAGTTATTACTGTATTTTGTGAATTCAGACATGTATTGAGTACTAATTCTGTGCCACGTAGTTTTCTCCACCAGTGAGGTAGATGTTATTCTATTTTTACACATGATGAAACAGAGACCAGAAAATTTTAAATAGGCCAGGCATGGTGGCTCACCCCTGAAACTCCAAGGCTGTAGGATCGCTTGAGGCCAAGGGTTTAGGACCAGCCTGGGCAACATAGTGAGACTCCCATCTCTACAAAAAAAGAGAGAAAAAGCCAGTTGTGGTGCACACCTGTAGTCCCAGCTACGCAGGGGGCTAAGTCAGGAAGATCACTTGACCCCAGGCGGTCACAGCTGCAGTGAGCTATGATTACATCACTGTCTGTACGCCAGCCTGGGTGACAGCGAGACTCTGTCTCAAAAAATAATATATCTATAAAATAATAAATTAAAAAATAGTTACAATAGTGTATCATGTTCTCTTGCTGAACTGAATGCCAGGGAGCCTGGAGAAGCTGCCTGAGAAAGGCTTAGGAAATGCCAGAGAAAGGGGACAGATAGCTTTTAAGTTACATCTTAAATGGTAACCAAGAATTTGCCAGGCAGACAAATGGATAGCTTAGCATAATAATACTTTATTATAGCTTTAAGCAGACTAATTAAATTAATTAATTAATTAGAGGTGAGGTCTTGCTTTGCCACCCAGGCTGAAATACAATGGTGTGATCATAGCTCACTGTAGCCTCCTGGGCTCAAGCTGTCTTCCTGCCTCAATCTTCCAAGTAGCTAGGACTATAGGCATGGGCCACCATGCCTACTTGACTTTATTTTTTTAATAAAAACAGAGTCTCTATGTTGCCCAAGCTGGATTCAAACTCCTGGCCCCAAGCATCCTCCCAGAGTGGTGAGGATTACAGGTGTAAGCCACCGTACCCTGCCTAAGCAGACTACTTTCAAATTCTGCCTCAGTTTCAAGTCTCAATTTCATTATTTATAAAATGGGGATAATATTTACTTCATGACATTGTTGGGAAGATCAAGTGAGCTAATGCATATAAAACATTCAAGAGGCCAGGTGCCATGGCTCATGCCTGTAATCCCAGCACTTTGGAAAGCCAAAGCAGGTGGATCACCTGAGGTTGGGAGTTCGAGACCAGCCTGACCAACATGGAAAAACCCAGTTTCTACTAAAAATACAAAAAATTTGGTGGGCGTGGTGGTGCATGGCTATAATCCCAGCTACTCGGGAGGCTGAGGCAGGAGAGTCACTTGAACCCCGGAGGGGGAGGTTGCAATGAGCCAAGATCATGCCATCTCATGCAACAAGAGCAAAACTGTCTCAATAAAAAAAAAAAATCAACATGACATTTAGTAAGCACTCAAATATTAGCTATAAATAGAGATTGGAAGAATAAGTTAGTGCTGATTTTGGAAGCTAGGCATTAGTCAAGGAATTTGGACTTTATTCTAAAGTTTGAGCTATTTAATGCCTTCAGCATGAGAGTGACTTATATCTGTTTACCATTGTGCTGGCAAGGTAGGGAAAATGAGGTAAGGAAGCCTTCTATAAAGTGGCACTACTACTTTGTGGGAGAATGAAGGGGATATTCTCTCCCCTTGTTATCCTCCTGCCTAAAGGCCTTTTAATTTCTACCTTTTTCAGAAGGAGACTCATCTCTCCTGTCTGGTGCTTGGGTTGAGGATGAGATGTCTGGACTGCCCTGTGTTAAGGGAATGTCCTCATGTCATACTCCTTTCACCCACCCTGTGAAATGGAAAACAAAATTCTTGAGTGTCCACTAATAGAAATTTTGCTCTTGGCTGGGCTCGGTGGCTCACACCTGTAATCCCAGCACTTTGGGAGGCTGAGGCGGGTAGGTCATGAGGTCAAGAGTTCAAGACCAGCCTGACCAACATGGTGAGACCATGTCTCTACTAAAAATGCAAAAATTAGCCAGGCGTGGTGGCGCATACCTATAATCACAGCTACTCAGGAGGCTGACGCAGGAGAATCACTTGAACCCAGGAGGCAGAAGTTGCAGTTGAGTCGAGGTTGTGCCATTGCACTCCAGCCTGGGCAACAGAGCAAGACACTTGTCTCAAAAAAAAAAAAAAAAAAAAAAAAAAAAAAAAAAACTGCTCTTCAGGGATTGTTAAGCAAGGCTTTGCTTCACCACTAGAAGTCCTCAGTGGATGAGATCCCTGCCTCCATTTTAAGCTCTTAAATTACGTGCTAACTCTATGTTGGGAGTATCATATACAGCAAGCTTGTCCATCCTATGGCCCAGGACAGCTTTGAATATTGCCTAACACAAATTCATAAACTTTCTTAAAACATTATGAGATTTTTCTGCAATTTTTTTTTTTTTTTTTTTTTGAGATGGAGTTTCGCTCGTTACCCAGGCTGGAGTGCAATGGCGCGATCTCGGCTCACCGCAATCTCCGCCTCCTGGGTTCAAGCAATTCTCCTGCCTCAGCCTCCTGAGTAGCTGGGATTACAGGCACGCGCCACCATACCCAGCTAATTTTTTTTGTATTTTTAGTAGAGACGGGGTTTCACCGTGTTAACCAGGATGGTCTCAATCTCTTGACCTCGTGATCCACCCGCCTCGGCCTCCCAAAGTGCTGGGATTACAGGCGTGAGCCACCGTGCCCAGCTGCATTTTTTTTTTTTTTTTTTTAAAGCTCATCAGCTGTCGTTAGTGTATTTTATGTGTGGCCCAAGATAATTTTTCCAGTGTGGCCCAGGGAAGCCATAAGATTGGACACACCTGAATTATATAGCATCTCTTTTAATTCTCACAAACAATCCTGTGAAGCAATAATTATCCATGGTATACAGAGTGAGAAATTTATGTCTAGAAGTTAGGATAACCAGAGTCCAAGAGATGGAGTTTAGACTGAAGTCTTTCTGCTTCTCCTTAGCTGCCTGCTGGTCTCCTCTGATCCTAGGGCGGCCACAAGATCAGCTTATACTTAAGTAGTTTCTGGATTTGGTGTATAGGACTGGTACCCCTGGCTTGGTTTCTAGATTCCTGAAGTTAAAAAGAGTTGGATCCTGGGCTGAGCACGGTAGCTCACATCTGTAATCCATTTGGGAAGATCACAAGGTCAGGAGTTCGAGACCATCCTGGCCAACATGCTGAAACTCTGTCTCTGCTAAAAATACAAAAATTAGCCAGTCATGGTGGCGGCCATCTCTAATCCCAGCTACTCAGGAGGCTGAGGCACAAAAATTGCTTGAACCCGGTGGGCGGAGGTTGCAGTGAGCCAAGATCCTGCCATTGCACTCTAGCCTGGGTGACAAGAACAAGACTCAGTCTCAAAAAAAAAAAAAGACTTGGATCCTTATGAGCCCTCCCCTCTTCTCTCCAGACCCACATGTACCTCCAGCTCCCCAGATTAATAGTCGTTGCATGTTTAAAGCTAGCAAGCATCTGATGAATATTTAATAGCATTGAGCAGACAGGCTGGAAACAGCTGTCTAAGACAGCAGCTGCTGGAGGGGAGGGGAGGAAGTGTACTGCACTGCCTTAACTACCCGTTCTTTTGTTTCCTGGACTAGAAAATATGCCTGGCTCTTCAAGGCCCCTTAGGAGCACAAGCCTGTGGTGGGCACTGCACCCTAATTCTATTGTAGACTGATTGCTGCCCTGGGCTCCCAAGGAGGCTACATTCAAGCAGGAGACTCAACCCTTTGGGGGAGGTAATGGGGAATAATGCTCACTGATCTGTAGAATCCATTTTCTAGTCCCAGGGCTGGAGGTCTTCTACTCTATTGCCTATTCTGGCTCTGAAGCTGAGGATGCAGTCTCATCTAGTGTTCTGCAAACTGCAGCTTTCTCTGCTTTTTGTTTGTTTGTTTTGAATGTACTTTCTGCTTTTGTATACAGCTCTCTTTTCTAAAAGGAGGGAGACATGTATCTGAAAGGAATGTGAATTTCATAGCTGTGCTGCTGAGGTTTAGCTTCTTGGCATTCCTTGATCACAGATTCAAACTAGCCTCTCAGCAGTAAGTGTACTTCTCATTGCTAGCCTGTACTGTGGTGATTGTCTTTGCATCTCAGCCAGGGAATGGGCAGATGGGAGTACTCATGTATACAAGCTAACCCCATGCTTCCTTAGACCTTGAGGAGCATCTTGCTTTAAGGAGGCCTTGTCACTTCCAGGGCAAATTTGGTGGGGGGGTTGTCAAGAGACTCCTGAAAAGACAGATTATTTGAGATGTTTCTAGATGGAGTGTGAGGCCCGCCAATCTATCAGCCCAGATTAATCAGCTAAATAGGGCACAATGCCAGAAATTTGGGTGCTATTTCTGATCTATATTGCATTAAGATGCCAGAATGGGCTGTTCCCTTGTCAACCTCTGGTGCCCACCTTAGGGTAGCCAGTCTCTCTTCTAGGCACTGTGATGTGTGTGAAAACTTGAGATAGAAGAGTTTGGGTTCAGATACAGGGCTAATTATTCCCAGGGATCTTCTAACTCCAGCAGCCTTCATGGTTCCTATTCATGGCCTAGCTTTAGGTATAAGATAGTTGCTCCTCATCTCTCAGGCTCTCTGGGGTTGGAATGTAGTAAACAAACTCTGCATCTGCCTTTGAGAAACAGAAATACCTTATGTTCTGATGTGATTCTTTATAAGCTTCTCTTCAGAAATCAGTACAAATATCTCCTTTCAAACTTTTTTTTTTTTTTTTTTTTTTTTTTTGAGACGGAGTTTCGCTCTTGATACCCAGGCTGGAGTGCAATGGCGCGATCTCGGCTCACTGCAACCTCCGCCTCCTGGGTTCAGGCAATTCTCCTGCCTCAGCCTCCTGAGTAGCTGGGATTACAGGCACGCGCCACCATGCCTAGCTAATTTTTTGTATTAGTAGAGACGGGGTTTCACCATGTTGACCAGGATGGTCTCAATCTCTTGACCTCGTGATCCACCCGCCTCAGCCTCCCAAAGTGCTGGGATTACAGGCTTGAGCCACCGCGCCCGGCCTCCTTTCATACTTTTTAAAAATACATGCACTATTTATTGTACATTAGAACAGCCACAGTATCCTAGACACTGGGTATCCAGTGGCTGGTGAACAATATAAAATGGTCTCTGGCTTCTTGGAGCTTATAGTCTATTTGTAGAAACAGACACTAAACAGATAATATCAAATAACATAAAAAAGTTGAATTGTGTAAAGTTTTATAAAGAAAAGAACAGGGTGCTATGAGGGTATGCAACCTAATACTGTGGTTTTCCTTGAGGAAATGATGTTTAAGTTAACATCTAAGGAAGACTAAGCTAGGCAGAGGGCTTGGGGAAAGGACATAGAGTAGCACATTATAGGCAGATGATAGGACTGAAGCAGGTTGAAGGCCAGGTAAGAATCTGGACCTTATTTATTTTTATTTTTGAGACAGGGTCTTGTTTTGTCATCCAGATTGGAGCACAGTATCAAGAAGATGGCTTGGCCAGGTGCAGTGGCTCACACCTATAATCCCAACACTTTGGGAGGCCAGGGCAGGGAGATCCTAAGGTCAAGAGATCGAGACCATCCTGGCCAACATGGTGAAACCCCGTCTCTACTAAAAATACAAAAATTAGCTGGGCATGCTGGTATGCACCTGTAGTCCCAGCTACTCAGGAAGCTGAGGCAGGAGAATTACTTGAACCCAGGAGGCAGAGGTTGTGGTGAGCCAAGATAGCACCACTGCACTCCAGCCTGGCGACAGAGCGAGACTCCATCTCAAAAAAAAAAAAAGATGGTTCATTATACCCTTGACTTCCCAAGCTTAAGCGATCCTTCACCTCAGTCTCCCAGGTAACTAGGACTATAGGCAGGTGGCTAATTTTTTCTATTTTTTGTAGAGACAAGATCTCACTCTGTTGCCTAGGCTGGTTTCAAACTCCTGGGCAAAATTGATCCTCCTGTGTTAACCTCCCAAAGTGTTGGGATTATAGGTGTGAGCCACCATGCCTATCTGGGCCTTACTCTTTTTTTTTTTTTAAGAGATGGGGTCTCACTCTGACACCCAGGGTGGAATGCAATGGTGTGATCATAGCTCACTGCAGCCTCTACCTCCTGGCCTCAAGCCATCCTCTCACCTCAGTCTCCAGAGTAGCTGGGACTGTAGGCATGTGCCACCATGCCCAACTAATTTTTTAATTTTTTGTAGAGGCAGGGTATCACTGTGTTGCCCAGGCTGGTCTTGAACTTCTGGCCTCAAGCAGTCCTCCCACCTCGGCATCCAAAAGTGCTAGGATTATAGGTGTGACAGCCACTGCACCTGGCTTTTTTTTAAGATGGAGTTTTGCTTTAGTTGTCTAGGCTGGAGTGCAATGGCTCAATCTCAGTTTACCACATCCTCCACCTCTCGGGTTCAAGCGATTCTCCTGCCTCAGCCTCCTGAGTAGCTGGGACTACAGGCATGCGCCACCATGCCCAGCTAGTTTTGTATTTTTAGTAGAGAAGGGGTTTCTCCATGTTGGTCAGGCTAGTGTCAAACTTCTGACCTCAGATGAGCCACCCATCTTGGTCTCCCAAAGTGCTGAGATTACAGGCATGAACCATCACACCCGGCCTCTGGCTGACCTTAAAAAGCAAAGTTTCTGCATGCTAAGAACTATCAGAATTAAAAAAAAAAAAAAAGCTAAGTTTCATAGAGTTTTGGTTTCTGATTAAAAGGGCAGGTGAAAGGAATAGGATATGAGGAAATTCTCTTAACAAATGGCAGTCTTAAAAAAAAAAATGGCAGTCTTGATGTCCTACTCACTGAAGACAACTGAATGGGAGGAGGGGGGTGTGCAAAATGAAATTATTTAATGTCTGATTTGGAGAATGGTTATGGAGATCTATTAGGAAACTTGCTAGTCTAGACAAGAAATAAGAAAGGTCTAAAAAAAAAAAAAAAAAAAAAAAAAAAAAAAAAAGAACGGTCTAGCTGTGCATGGTAACATGCACCTGTAATCCCAGCTACTTGGGAGGCAAAAGCAGGGGGATTGTTTGAGCCCAGGAGGCAGAGGTTGCAGTGAGCCGAGATTGTGCCACTGCACTGCATGAGTGACAGAGTGAGACTGTCTCAACAATAAAAAAAAGGTCTATAGTAGAGTAATACTGAAAATGTAGAGAAGTAAATGAATTCAAGAACTTTTGCCGGGAGTGGTGGTTCATGCCTGTAATCCTAGCATTTTGGGAGACTCAGGCGGGCAGATCACCTGAGGTCAGGAGTTTATGACCAGCCTGGCCAACGTGGTGAAGTCCCGTCTCTACTAAAAATACAAACATAGCCGGGCATGGTGGCACATGCCTGTAATTCCAGCTACTTGGGAGGCTGAGGCAGGAGAATCACTGGAACTGAGGAGGCGGAGGGTGTAGTGAACTGAGATTGCGCCACTGCACTCCAGCGTGAACAACGGAGTGATACTCCATCTGAGAAAAAAACTTTTGGCCAGGCTTGGTGGCTCATGCCTATAATCCCAGAACTTTGGGAGGCCAAGGCAGGTGGATTACCTGTCATGAGACCAGCCTGGCCAACATGGTGAAACACCAGCTCTACTAAAAATACAAAAATTAGCGGGCATGGTGACAGGCTCTGTAATCCCAGCTATTGGGGAGGCTGAAGCAGGAGAATCACTCGAACCTGGGAGTCAGAGGTTGCAGTGAGCCGAGATCGCACCATTGCACTCCAGCCTGGGTGACAAGAGTGAGACTTCGTCTCAAAAAAAAAAAAAAAAAAAACTTTTAGGAAACAGGATGAACATATTAAGGTTCCAGATTACTGACTAGAACAACTAGGGGGATGGTAGTGCCATAAATGGCTTTTAAAAAAGAAAGGAAGCACTGGCCAGGCGTGGTGGCTCACACTTGTAATCCCAGCACTTTGGGAGCCCATTAAGAGGATCACAGGAGTTTGAGAACAGTCTGGGCAACATACAGAAACAAAAATTTAAAACTTAGCCAGGCATGTTGCTGTGTGCCTGTGATCCTACTTGAAGGCTGAGGTTGGAGGATCACTTCAGCCCAGGAGATCAAGGCTGAAGTGAGCCATGATGGTGCCACTGTACTCTAGCTTGAGTGACAAAGCAAGACCCCCTGTCTTTAAAAAAAAAAAAAAGAGAGAGAGCATTGCCATAGGTTTTAGCATGAGATCAAGCTCCTTCCCTGTACCCCAGATTTAAAATGTCTCCTCTAGTCCACCCTGAGTATTCGGTGCTGGGATGAACCATTCATACATCCATGGCCCTTTGAGCCTAACATTGAGTTACTAATAATAGTGATAAGAAGATGCCTATTTTCTGACTTCCATTCTTCCAAAAGACTTTAAAGATTTTTGTTCATTTTTTTCACATCTCTAGGAGAGCAGAAAGCATTTTCCCCTTTGTTTAGCTGGAGGCTCCAAAGCTTGGATAGGCCCCTGCAAAGGTTTTATTGATTCTTCCCTGGATCACTCAGCTGAGGTATGACCAAGGACAGGAGGTACTGGATGTGAGACTGCATTTTCATTACCTGACTGACAGCAAAAAGAGAATTCATAGGCTGTGGACTTCTGTCTTCTACCTATCTGTGTACCCAAGAAACCTTTGTACTGAATGAAACAACTAGAGTTGTGCCGTGGGATGGGGAGATTGTAAGGGAAGCAGCCTGGCCAGGTGGGAGGCTGGGAAGCCCCGTTAGGGGAGCTTTCTTAATTTTCTACCTTGTGTCTTTGCAGCTGTCGGAGGACTCTGGAAACCTGGAGAGCTACCTGCTGTCTAAAGGCTGGCCTGAGGGCATTTGCTGAACACAGAGAAACCCAGGAGAGGAGATCAGCAGTTTTCTTTCACTCCACTTCTTGATCTGTCTGATTTACCCACAGAAGCCAGTCAGGATCCCTTAAGAGTCTTTAGGCCCAGAATGGAGTCCTCAGGGCTGCAGGGGACTGTGATGCTAACAGTTAAACTGTTCAAGACTTTAAAGAGTTGAAGGGACTAATGGTATCCCTAGCATGGCCTCCTAGATCGGAATGAACTGGCAACCCCTACTGTGCCATTCCCAGTTGTTTGCTTCCCTTTAGCTTCCCATAGTATCGGCTGAAACACCCTACCACCATTTTCTGTTTTCCCCCACCACACCTCCCTTATGGGTATCAGCCTGGGAGTCCTTGAATACTTCCAGAGGGCTCCCAAGAGAGGGTGATCACTGTCTCCTGCATAAAAGGCTGAGGAAAGCCAAGTGAGAAGATTCAGTTAATTTGGGCAAGTTATTTAACATCTGAACCTATTTTTCTCTTCATTATTACTTACCTTGTCCAAAAAGCTTATGAAAGGTAGAGCTTTTTCTATTCCATCTCTGTACTATATTTCTCCCCAACAAGTATCTACCCCTGAGGAGCTCAATAAAGGTTTGGTCAAGTGATGAATGGTCCCATTCTGGTAGCTTCTATCAGCTTTGGGAGAGAGCCAAAGCGCCCCTGTCTAGCTCCCACCTTCCAGCTATACTAGGCCAGCTATTTGTTCTAACATTTTCTCTTGAAGGATTGGAAAGTCAGCCTTTGATAGGCTTCTGGTTTCCTCTGGCCTGTTTCTAGGTTGATAATATATTCAGCTTCCTGAGAGGCTAGGGACCTCTGATACTGTACTCTTCCCTAATGCCTTCTGGTTATTTATTCTAACAAAGGAACAAGGGGAAGACTGAGTTTAGAGAGAGGAAAGAGCCTATCTGCATTTTAACTATGCCTGGCGCATTCTAGTGAGTTTAGATTCATCCTTAGCAGGAACAGAAGTATAATGGAAAGGGATTCCTTTAAGTCAGTTGATTTAAACTGGGCAAACTATTTAATCTCTGAGCCTGTTTCTCTTTTCCTTGTTGATTACTATAAATAAGAGCTAATAATTTACTGATTTCTTAGTATGTACCAGGAAAATGAGAAAAACAGACTCAAGGAAGATAAAAAATTTGTCTATGGTTAGAAAAAGACTACATGGTCTATACGATCAGACTTCATGGTCTATGCTTTTGACCTCTTTGTATTTCTCACAGCCACAAGTGCTTTGAAATATTAAAGTATTATGTTTGGATGAGGGGTTCATCTAGGATGACAGATCATCTAGGTTTACCCAAGACAGTTTCTGGGGTATGGGACTTTTAAGTGCTAAAACTAGTAAAGTCAAAGGCCAGCCTCAATGAGTTTGTCACCCTGTGTTTACATTGGATGCTCTGAGTCCAGGACTGACAAGGGAGGAGTTTGGGGTAGGGAATTAGGGAATCAGATTGCATCTTCATCATACATAAATGGAGGCACAGAACCTGAGTCACTGTTAGGTTCCTAGACAGCTACCCTCAGTCCACTAGGATTTCTACTTGGGAGCCACGGAATTTTATAGGAAAGCTCACAGGGCTGAAGCCAAATAGGTCTGAATTCAAATCCCAGCTCATCACTTGTATATTTCCAGAGCCTGTTTTAACTTTTTTTTTTCTTTTTGCTTTAAGAAGAGCTGTAGGGCCTGTTTACTCCATCTAAGTAAGATAAGAACTGCTACCCACTGAATGGGATCTGAGTAGCAAATGATGTGTTTGAAATGCCTGGCATGGGGTCTAGACGCAATACTGCTCAACCCTTAAGTTTCCCTCCTCCTTTTTTCCCAGGCTTGTGGGTCTTATCCAGTCCTGTCACCTGTCACAGCCTTCATCCTCCTCCTAACACTTATGGCCCTTGGGCTTTTCCTTTGAGAGACCTGATCTAGTGGGCTTGGCCCACCCACCCAGCTGCCCTGTATGTCCATCACCTCCCCTGAAAGCTGAGAAGGGATGACATCAGCCTTTCCCTCTTCCCCCCTCCCAAGCCTCTAGGCTGTTTTGAGCCATAAATATTTTAGCTGGGCCTTTCTCTGGCTGTTGCCAAGGTGATGGGCTCTCAGGGGACTGGGGTGGGAGTGTGGAGGTGGGGCTGGCAGCCTGGGGCCTGGCAGCAGAGCTGGCCCTGGAGGAGCCGGTATGAGGCCTGGCCAAGAGCCAGTGCTTGCAGCTCTGACAAGCAGGCTGTTGCTCTGCCTACCTGCCTTCCCTTTCTCGGCCCCTTAGAGCCACTCCTGTTGCTTACAGGCCCACTTTTGCCCTTGGCCGCTGCTGTTCAACCTTAGGTAAATTGTTCAATGTCCCTAGGCTTTCATTTTAACACCCATAACAGAAATCCAAGAAAGCAAAGGAGGTTTTGTAAAAATACTGAGATGCAAGGCTACTGAATCATGATTGGAGAAGCTAGGTCCCACTGCCCTTTCTGATAGGCTTAGGCTTAGGCTTAGGAAGCCTTGATGCCATGTGGATGTCACCCTAAAGACAACTCTCAGATATGCTATTCTCTCCCCTTCTTCCTTCCCCACAATGCAGCCCTTTTTTCACAATGCTCTTTTTTCTAAAGTTCCCAGGTCTAGCTAGATGACCTGGCCTGGCATGGGGTAGCCCCAGAAGGAGTTGGGCCTGGTGGCTATAAGCAGAGTTAAGAGTATTTTTTGCTTGAGATACAGAAATTCATGCCCCCAAACTAGATCTGGCCCTCATCCTTACCCACCTCACCTCCTTCCTGGAGACCTTATATCTGGCTACCTGCTAAATTCGGTCATGGCAGCATGCCCCACCCCTTCTCCTTGGGGTGGGTCTAAGGCCGCCCATAGAGGGCGCACTGGGATCCATTCCCTACCCTACCATTGAGAATCACTGCAATTGTATCCAGGATTCCACATCTTCTGTCCAGCCATGCCCAGCTTAATTTCCCTGTTGTACTTGGAGTTCAGATTCCTTTGTATCAGGCTCTCTCTGGTGGTTAAGATGTGCATTGCAGAAAAATAAGATAAATGAGAGACTGAATTTCAGGTCTCCCTCAGAGGTGGGGATAGTTTACACCAAGGAAAAGAATGTGTCTCCAACTCCTAATAACATACACTCCATTTGTCACATAGGATCTCTCTCCCGTGTGTTTGCTTCTCTCCATTAATCTTCACAACATAGTAATTTTCCTAATTTTACAGATGAAACAAGCTTAGAGAGTTGTCAAGTCCAAATTCTTTACTGTGTGTAACATTCAGGATCATCAAGTGATCTGAATTGAGCCTATTTTTCCAACCTCCTCTTCAGTTGCTCTCAAGCCAAACTGGACTCACCCTTCTGTAACATAGCCTACTTCTTGACAGTCCCTCTATCTTAATTACCTTAAATATATTACCTGTCAAAATCCTTTTAAACTAAAGAAATACGGTACTTTCTGAGTTTTTTATAGTATATAAATATATAGTATATCTTATATTTATTTGTAATAAATATAAGATGTGGGAAGACAAATGTCTGGATGAGGATGGGGGTAAGGCAATTACCATGAGTGGTGGGAGGGTGTATGGGGGAGACTAATGTATACATGGAGTGAGAATGGCCCAGAAAACTTGAAGAACATGAAGACACCTGGATTCTCTGGTACTGAAAATCAGATGTAAGTATTCTTGCTGGCAAGAGGTGAAAGCAAATCCCTGGTGGGCTGGGGACAGGGCTGCAGGTGACTTCAAAATTCACATTAGTTTGTTGTTGTTGAGACAGAGTTTTGCCCTCATTGCCCAGGCTGGAGTGCAATGGCACCATCTCAGTTCACCGCAACCTCCGCCTCCCGGGTTCAAGTGATTGTCCTGCCTCAGCCTCCTGAGTAGCTGCGATTACAGATATGCGCCACTACGCCTGGCTAATTTTGTATTTTTAGTAGAGATAGGGGTTTCTCCATGTTGGTCAGGCTGGTCTCGAACTTCCAACCTCAAGTGATCCACCCGCCTCAGCCTCCCATAGTGCTGGGATTATAGGCATTAGCCGCTGCACCCGGCTTGTTTTTATTTTTGTCACAGGGTCTCGCTCTGTTGCCCAGGCTGGAGTGCAGTGGTGCAATCTCAGCTCACTACAACCTCCACTTCCTAGGTTCACGTGATTCTCCTGCCTCAGCCTCCTGAGTAGCTAGGATTACAGGTGTACAACACCATACCTGGCTAATTTTTGTATTTTTAGTAGAGGTGGTGTTTCACCATGTTGGTCAGGCTGGTCTGGAACTCCTGGCCTCAAGCAATTTGTCTGCTTTGGCCTCCCAAAGTGCTGGGATTACAGATGTGAGCCACCATGCCCAGCCCACATGAGTTTACTTTGTACTTCACAATATATCCATGTTTTATCTTTCTTTTTTTATATATATGTATATTTTTTTCATGTTTTAATGATAATAGCTAATGCTTCAACAGTACTGAATATATGCCAGGTACTAGTCTAAATACTTTACATAGACTTTCAAACCCATAAGGCTTTACACAGAGGAAAGTGAAACCCAAAGAGGTTAAGTAACTTGCTAATATCATGCAGCCAGTAGGTGATGGAGCTAGGAAGTCTGGCTCCAGAGAAGTGTTCGCTAGGAAGTCTGGCTCCAGAGAAGTGTTCTTAATGACTGCGTTTTGGTATTTAAAATTCTGCCTTATATTTCTGTTGAATAAAACTGACATTCCAGAAATCTGCATTGTGTTTCATCCTGCAGTTTCATCACTTCTGTGTACCACCAGAGGTCTGCACAGTCTGGGTTGAAAACTGCTGATTTAAGACTGAGCACAGTGGCTGACACGTGTAATCCCAGCATTTGTAATCCTCAACTTTGGGAGGTTGAGGCGGGTAGATCACTTAAGGTTCAGGAGTTTGAGACCAGCCTGGGCAACATGGCGAAATCCCAACTCTAGTAAAAATATGGAAATTAGCCAGGTATGGTGGCAGGTGCCTACAATTCCAGCTACTCGAGAGGCTAAGGCAGGAGAATCGCTTGAACCCGGGAGGCAGAGGTTGCAGTGAGCCGACATCGTACCACTGCACTCCAGCCTGGGTGACCAGCAAAAGTCCGTCTCAAAAAAAAAAAAAAAAAAAAATTGCTGATTCATAGGACAGATTTGGGCCAGGTGTGATGGTTCAATTTTGTAAATACAGTGATTTGGGAAGCCCAGGCAAGAGGATCATTTGAGCCCAGGAGTTAAAGATCAGCCTGGGTAATGTAGTGAGACCCTGTCTCTACAAAAAAACAAAAAAACACTTTTTCTTTTTTCCGAGATGGAGTCTTGCATTGTCACCCAGGCTGGAGTGCAATGGTGCAATCTCGGCTCACTGAAACCTCTGCCTCGCAGGTTCACGCAATTCTCCTGCCTCAGCCCCCTGAGTAGCTGGAATTACAGGTGCACACCACCACACTTGGGTAATTTTTTTTTTTTTTTTTTTTTTTAGTAGAGATGGGGTTTCACTATGTTGGCCAGGCTGGTCTCGAACTCATGATCTGCCCACCTCAGCCTCTCAAAGTGCTGGGATTACAGGTGTGAGCCACTGCACTGGTAAATTTTTTTTTTTATTTTTTAGCCAGGCATGGCAGTGTATACCTGTTATAGTCCTAGCTACTCGGGAGTTAGGTAGGAGGCTTAGGTAGGAGGATAACTTGAGCCCAAGAGTTGGGAGGCTGAAGTGAGCAATGATTGCACCACTGCACTCCAGCCTGGGTGACAGAGTGCGGCTGTCTCTCTAAAAAACAGGACAGATTTGCTAACTTTTGGCCATGGTCCCAGAATAACATGACCAAAGAGGAGATCTCAGTTCCCAGCACCCAATGTCAGGATTGGCTTAGAGCCAGTGGCATTTCCTCAAAAACCTAAGACTCCTAGAAGGGCCAATAGATAGCAAGTTTATCAGGAAATGAGGGCTCAGAGAGGGGAAGTCAGGGTTTCAAAGTTACAAAATAGCTGAGACGTGTGGCCACAGGTCTGAAAGACAGCCTAGCCAAAATTCTGTCATCTTACTGTTTTCTCCCGGCATTGGGAATGATTGTATGTGGGATATAAAAATATTTTTTACAAAATAAAAGATAAATATTTTCTCCGGGGAACCTGTAGGAGGCAGATTTGAAAAGGACAAAAACCCTAGGTGTTTCAGGTAGATTCTAGAATAGAATTGTGGATTCTAGATTATATGAGTTGCAGTTGTCAAACACCAAGCACAAATTGGCTTTCTGCAACAGAAAAATTCATAAAACCTTCAGGTATGTTTGGATCCAGGATTCAACTGATACCATCAAAAAGTCCTGGCTGGGCATGGTCGCTCACACCTGTAATTCAGCATTTTGGGAGGCCAAGGCAGAAGGATGACTTGAGCCTGAGTTCAAGATCAGCATGGGCAACATAGACTCTGTCTCTACAAAGAAGAAAAAAATTTTTTTTAATTAGCTGGGTGTGGGCTGGGCATGGTGGCTCATGCCTGTAATCCCAGCAGTTTGGGAGGCTGAGGAGGGCAGATCACCAGAGGTCAGGAGTTTAAGACCAGCCTGACCAACATGGAGAAACACTGTCTCTACTAAAAATACAAAATTAGCTGGGCATGGTGGCGCATGCCTGTAATCGCAGCTACTCAGGAGGCTGAGGCAAAAGAATCACTTGAACCCAGGAGACAGAGGTTGCGGTTAGCCGAGATCACGCCATTTTACTTCAGCCTGGGCAACAAGAGTGAAATGCCATCTCAAAAAAAAAAAAAAACAAAACTAGCTGGGTGTCGTGGTGTGCACCTGTAGTCCCAGAAACTCTGGGGGCTGAGGTGGGAGGATCACTTGAGCCCAAAAGGTAGAGGCTGTAGTGAGCCATGAACACACAACTGCACTCTAGCCTGGGTGACAAAGCAAAACTCTGTCTCGAAAAAGAAAGAAATGTCTACTGATCTCTTGACCTTTTGTTTTTCCCCTTTGAGACAAAGTCTCTGTTGCCCAGGCCTGAGTGCAGCCTCAAATGCCTGGGCTCAAGGAATCTTCCAGCCTCAGCCTCCTGAACAGTTGGGACTACAGGCATGCACCACTATGCCCAGCTAATTTTTTTTTTTTTTTTTTTTTTTTTTTTGAGACGGAGTTTCACTCTTGTTACCCAGGCTGGAGTGCAATGGCGCGATCTCAGCTCACCGTAACCTCTGCCTCCTGGGTTCAGGCAATTCTCCTGCCTCAGCCTCCTGAGTAGCTGGGATTAAGGCACGCGCCATCATGCCCATCTAATTTTTTGTATTAGTAGAGACGGGGTTTCACAATGTTGACCAGGATGGTCTCGATCTCCTGACCTTGTGATCCACCCGCCTCGGCCTCCCAAAGTGCTGGGATTACAGGCTTGAGCCACCGCGCCCGGCCCGCCCAGCTAATTTTTAAAAATTTTTGTAGAGATGGATCTTGAATTCCTGAGCTCAAGTGATCCTCCTGCCTCCACCTCCCAAAGCACTGGGATTACTGGCATAAGCCACTGCAGCCAGGCTTTTCTTGATTCTTCTGCGTTTCCTTCATTGTCAGCTAAATTATTCCCAAAAGATGGCAAAATGGCCACCAAGACCTCCAAGTGTATAACTTACTTGCTTAGCCAACCCAGAGGGGAATAAAAATTCCTTCCTGATAGTTCTATCAAAGATCCTAGGATTGCATCTCAGTTGGGCTGACAGGTCACTAATCCCCTTCTATCCTACAACAACCCCAACCAGTCACTAGCCTGAGGAGGCAGGCATATTGGAATGCTTTGATTTGCCAAGCCTGTGTCTTCTGCCCACAAAGGAAATGCAAAATAAGGCAACCCCACCAAACCACATGGACTGAGAGACTCAAAGGAAGAGTAGTTCCCCAAGGGAAAAAAATCAGTGTTCTTTTTTTTTTAACTTTTTTTTTTCTTTTAACTTGTCTGTAAAAATCAGTGTTCTTACCAGAAGGAGGAAGAATAGCTGTGGAGCAGGCAAAATCAGAAGTCCACCACTACAAGGTGGGCTGCAGCCACAGGTAATGGGTGGGACACATTCATGGTAATCCATACAGGTGGACTTACTCCCTACCTTTTTTTTGAAACAGGGTCGCACTCTGTCACCCAAGATGAATGCAGTGGTGCAGTCGTCCCACTGTCATCTCAAACTCCTGGGCTCAAGTGATTTATTTCCCCTTAGCCTCCCTAATAACTGGACTACAGGCAGGCACCCACCATGCCTGGCTAATTTTTTATAGAGACAGGGTCTCCCTATGTTGTCCGGGCTGGTCTCAAATTCCTGGGCTTAAGTGAACCTCCCACCTCAGTCTCCCACAGTGTTGAGATTACAGGCATGAGCCACTTCGCTCAGCCTCTATCAGAATTTCTATGGATGGAAAAAAGAAATCCCAGTCCTGGTTTCTTCTTTACTTGTTGGGCCAGGGATAGTCATTTTCCACCCCTGGGCCACTTTTCCCCTTGAAGGGAAGGACTGACTTGGTGTAAAATCTGTCATAATTTAAAAATATACATCCGTTGAATTGGACTCTATATTTCCATTTGTGCAGGCTAAATACCTTGGAGTCATCCTTTTCTCTTTCTCACACACTCCTATCCATTTTGTCAACAGGTCCTGTTTTTGTTTTTGTTTTTTTTTGAGATGGGGTCTTGCTACATTGCCCAGGCTGAAGTGCAGGGGCACTATCATGGCTCACTGAAGCCTCAGCTTCCCAGGACTGAAGTGATCCTCACACCTCAGCCTCCCAAGTAGCTGGGACTACAGGCACACACCACCACACCTGGCTCATTTAAAAATTTTTTTTGTAGAGACAGGGTCTCACTTTGTTGCCCAGGCTGGTCTTGAACTCCTGGGCTCAAGCAATCTCCTCACCTCAGCCTCCTAAAGTGCTGGGATTACAGCATGAGCCACCACACTCATCCCAACAGATCCTGTAGACTTTACCTTCAAATCCAGAATTCAACCATGTCTCACCATCTCCCCCAACCTTGTGCAAACCATCAACATCTCTTGCTAAGATCACTGCCACAGCCTCCTGCCTGGTCTCCCTGCTTCCACCCTGGTGCCCCTGGCAGTTTATTCTCACCACACAGTAGCTCTGCATCTCATTCAAAGTAAAAGCCACACAGCCCTAA
Organism: Aotus nancymaae; assembly: GCF_030222135.1. Lineage (NCBI taxonomy): Eukaryota > Metazoa > Chordata > Mammalia > Primates > Aotidae > Aotus > Aotus nancymaae. The sequence continues at coordinate 28,590,926 of NW_026988467.1, forward strand.
ATGATCTATCCCTTCTCATGTCCTACTCTTATATCTATACCTATGCCACACTGGGCTCCTTGTTATTTCTTAAACCCACCCTCTTGGCTGGGCGCAGTGGCTCATGCCTGTAATCCCAGCACTTTGGGAGACCAAGGCGGGTGGGTCACTTGAGATCGGGAGTTCAAGATCAGCCTGGCCAACAAGATGAAACCCACTCTCTACTAAAAAATACAAAAATCAGGCCAGGCACGGTGGCGCACACCTGTAATCCCAGCATTTTGGGAGGCTGAAGTGGGTGGATCATTTGAAGTCAGGAGTTTGAGACCAGCCAGGCCAATATGGTGAAACCCCGTCTTGTAAAAAATACAAATACCTGCCTCTTGGCCGGGCATGGTGGCAGGCACCTGTATTCCCAACTACTTGGGAGGCTGAGACAGAAGAAACCCTTGAACTCAGGAGGTGGAGGTTTCAGTTAGCCAAGATTGCACCACTGCACTCCAGCCTGGGCAACAGAAAGGAGACTTCAGTCTCAAAACAGAAAACAAACAAACAAACAAAAATTAGCCGGGCATGGTGGCACATGCCTGTAATCTCAGCTATGCGGGAGACTGAGGCAGAATTGCTTGAACCCAGGAAGCAGAGGCTGCAGTAAGCCAAGATTGCTCTACTGTACTCAAGCCTAGGCAACAGAGTGAGCCTCCATCTCAAAAAAATAAAATAAAATAAAAAGTAAAATAAAATAAATAAACAAATACACCCTCTTGCCTGAGGGCCCTTGCACTAACTATTCCCTCTGCCTGGAATGCCCCCTTTCTCCAGAAATCTCACAACTGACTCTCTCATTTCCTTCATTTGTTTACTCAAGTCAACTCCGAAGCCTACTCTGCGTGCCCTATTTAAAACTGCAACCCAGGCCGGGTGCGGTGGCTCAAGCCTGTAATCCCAGCACTTTGGGAGGCCGAGGTGGGTGGATCACGAGGTCAAGAGATCGAGACCATCCTGGTCAACATGGTGAAACCCCGTCTCTACTAATACAAAAAATTAGCTGGGCATGGTGGCGCGTGCCTGTAGTCCCAGCTACTCGGGAGGCTGAGGCAGGAGAATTGCCTGAACCCGGGAGGCGGAGGTTGCAGTGAGCCGAGATGGCGCCATTGCACTCCAGCCTGGGTAACGAGCAAAAACTCCGTCTCAAAACAAACAAACAAACAAAAAAAAAAACTGCAACCCCATCCCCTTTTCCTGTTTTTCCTCCACACTAATCATTCCTTTCTAACATACTACAGAATTTACTAATTTTATTCCTATCTCCTCCCACTTGACTTAAGCTCTGTGACTAGCTATTAATGAAATATCTACTAATTCATTCAATTAATTGAATACTAATAGATGCCAAGCACTGTGCTAAGCAATGGAGCTACAAGTTGACTAAAACTGCTTACGGGTCTTGTGAGGGAAGAAATCCTAATGACAATAAATGTAGCTCATTTAGTGAATGCTTCTCGAAACATCATGACGACTAACACTGACTAAAACAGACTCGGGGCCAGGCGCGGTGTCTCACGCCTGTAATCCCAGCACTTTGGGAGGCTGAGGCGGACGGATCACAAGGTCAGGAGGTCGAGACCATCCTGGCTAACACGGTGAAACCCCGTCTCTACTAAAAATACAAAAATTAGCCGAGTGTGGTGGCGTGCGCCTGTAGTCTCAGCTACTTGGGAGGCTGAGGCAGGAGAATTCCCTGAACCAGGGAGGCGGAGGTTGCAGTGAGCCGAGATCGCGCCACTGCACTCCAGCATGGGCGATAGAGCAAGACTCTGTCTCAAAAAAAAAAAAAAAAAAGACTCGGTTCTGCATGCACTATCTCATTTAACCCTGACCAAAACCTACCTACACGGTAAGTATCAAGAGCCTCATCGTAAAGCGTAAAAAACAAGATTTCAAGGCTGGGAAACGGCAGAGTCAGGATTTGAACCACGGTGTTGACAATGAGAATGGAGAGTAGCGTCAAATGTGAGAAATATTTAGGACGTAGGCTCACAAAGACTAAGGCAATTATCGGATGTGGGGGCCGAGGTAGAGGGGGAGTGACTCCTGGGTTTTGACTGGGGTGGACCAAAGCGCAGTGAGGCCTAAGAGAAGGATGAAGTGCGACGTGGGGCTGGGCTGGAGGTCCCCCCCGGCCGCTCAATCTGGTCCATCTCTAGGGAATCAGAGAGGCGGCTCGGCACCCTCCCCCGCCCGCCGCCGCCCTGGACCTTGAGATGCTGGGAGAAGACACGCACGGGAAGAGCAGGAGGTGGGTTCCGTTCCCCTCCCTCTGGAGTCTCTTCAGCAGCTGCTGCAGGAAGGGCGTGGAGGACCGCGAGACAAAGAGCACCCAGGCACCGCCTTTGTCCGGGCGGGTCCTTTAAGAGGCGCGCGCCAGCTTCCAGCCCGCCTTGTATGCAAATGTAGCGGCGCGGCGGGAGCGCGCGGCTGATACCCGGGACTGGGCTGCGGCGGTTAGTCCTCTCCCGGCCGCCGTCGCCTCCGACATATTGCCCGTAGGAGCTGCGGCGGCGAAGCGGAGAGCGCCGGGGGGAGGAGATGGGTGAGCAGAGCGGCTCAGGCTCGGCCCGGCAACAAGCGGGTGCGCGGGTTAGGATGGCCAGGCTGCTAATTGCTGCCCCACGCGGACAGAAGCCCGGCGACGGGAGGGGGAGGGGATGCGGGCGCAAACGGGATCCCGCCCCCTCCTGTCGTTTTGCGGGGTTGGGCCTCTGCTGTGGGGGCGGGACATTGGGGTGGTGGGCGGGGCTTTTAAGATGAAGGCCTGTGAGGGCTTGGGCTTTGATGAGGACCCGCTGGTCGCGGTTAGAAGGGGGGGCGGGACTTACCAGTGGGCGTGGCTTCAGCGCTAAGGGCGGAGCTTCTGGGTTTGGGGCTCTAGTGCAGGCGGAGTTTCTGGGCTGGAGGGGCTTACACTGGGGGTGTTGGGGCGAGGAGACTTCCGATTGAGGGAGCCTATTGTGGAGTGGGGCTTCTGGGCTGAGAGGACTTTTATTGGCTTGTTCTGTGGCGGGGTTTCTCGGCTGACAGTTGTGTGTAGGCGGAGCTTCTGGGCTGAGGGGCTTTATGTGGGTGCAGAGCTTCTAAAGACAGGAGAGTGGGTGTGGGCACAGCTTCTGGACTAAGGGTGTTTGTGTGGGATTTTCTAAGCCAAGTATAATAGCGTATGAACAGAGCTTCTGGTCTGGGGGTTTGTGGAGGTCAGAGCTCCCCGCCAGGTGCTTTTTAGAGACTCGTGGAGGTATATAATTCTGGGCATACATCCAGGCCCAAAATTGGCTCTGAAGTGTGGGAAACGCTTCCGAGCTGAGATGCTATGGACATGGGATGTATGTGAATGGAGGCTGCTGTGTTACTGTGAAGAGATTTGAACAGGTTGTAACTTTTAAAATATATATATATATAAAACTTTAAAATATATATATATATACACACACACTTTTTTTTTAATAGAGACGGGGTTTCGCCATGTTGCCCAGGCTGGTCTCCAGCTCCTGGTCTGAAGCGATCCTCCCACCTTGGCCTCCCAAAGTGCTGAGATTACAGGCGTGAGCCACCACGCCCAGCCAGGCTGTGACTTTTTTAGGTGCCGCTTTGTGCAGAACTTTGTGCAAAGTGGTACATGGGAGCTTGGTCTAGACTGCTCAGCCTAGTAGGTCCAAGTTTTTGGTCCACAACCACAGCATTCTCCCAGCCATATCCTTGACCCTTTATTCAGGCCCTGGGTCCTGCTCATGAAATACCAGGATGCCTATTGAGCTGAATTATGGAGAAAAAGCTGTCCCAAAGGTACCCAGAGTTATAGGCCTCCAGAAACTTATGTCTGAATGGGCCACAAGACCCAGCCACGATACTGTGACACAGTGTAAGCTGAGTTTCCTAATGTGTAAAAAACCTACCTTGCTGGGTTAATTCACTCATCAACATATACTTGCTGGGCACTGTGGTAGGGGATATAGCAGTGAAAAAGAGAAGGTAGCTGACCTAATTGACCTTCCATTGTAGTGGGACAGACAAGCAATAAGCATGTTAACAAATGAATAAGGTAATTTCAGAGAGTGAACTGTGGTGGAGAAAAAGAATAGAAATTGCAGAGAGAGTGATGGGGAGAGCTACTTCAAAATGTCAGAAATGGTACCTATGCAACAATCCTGCATGTTCTGCACATGGACCCCAGAACCTAAAGTGCAATAAAATATATATATTAAAAAAAAAAGTCAGAAATGGCAGTCAGGGAAGGACTTTCCAGATAGGACATAGCAAGTGTAAGAGATAACAATGAGCTTGCTTGCTGAGGAAAGAAAGATCAAGATGTTTAGAGCATGGGGCTGGGGGTAGAGTGTGGGTGTGAGGTAGAGAATGATAGGGGATGAAGTTGAAGATATAAGAAGGGGCCGGATCATAGGTCTCAGTGAGGATTTAATGAAAAAATGAGATACTAGGTGACTGGTAGCCAGTATCATTGTTGTTATCCTTGATATATGCCCCCTGGCTTGAGGCTCTGTTTTATGTTGAGCCCCACAGGAGGACGAAGAGGTCCCAACAGGACATCTTACTGTCGAAATCCGCTCTGTGAGCCAGGATCCTCAGGGACCTCTGGTGGAAGCCACACTTCCAGCGCGTCAGTGACCAGTGTGCGTTCCCGTACCAGGTAAACCACCTCTCTGACTCGCCTCTCACTGTGGCCTCACAGCAACAGTGTGGACAGGGCTCTCTGGATTCTAAGATGTGATATCCTAGATGCCAGTGGGGGCTTAGAGGGGAGTAAGCAGCAGAAAAGACCCAGAGGGAGCTCAGTTGAGGGTGATCACATGGACAGATGCAGTGGGACATGGTAGAATAAATCCAAAGGCCCGGATTCTAATTACAGTTCTGCTCCAGATTTGCTGATGGTTTGGACAAGTTGCCTCCCCTCTATGGGCCTCCTTTTCCTCTTCTGTAAGATGGACCTAATAATTCTTTCTCTCCTAGGGGGTGTTGGAAAACCTGAATAAGATTAGGGATAGGAAAAGGCTTTGTCGGGTCCCTTTGTCTGAAAAGCAGCATTAGGAAGACTCTGTCTTTGCCATGAGCTGCTTTTCTGATCTTACCCCACAATCCTTTGCCTCAGAAGCCCTTCTTGGTAGGGTTTTCAGGTCAGCTCCTGATGTTGTTCCCTCTCCACTGCCAGGAGCAGTTCTGGAACAGGCCTCTCCAGCCCCCCTCTGGCCACCCAAACGGTTGTGCCTCTACAGCACTGCAAGATCCCCGAGCTGCCAGTCCAGGCCAGCATTCTGTTTGAGTTGCAGCTCTTCTTCTGCCAGCTCATAGCGCTCTTTGTCCACTACATCAACATCTACAAGACAGTGTGGTGGTATCCACCTTCCCACCCGCCCTCCCACACCTCCCTGGTAGGTACCCAACAAGGGTGTATGTGTGTGTGTGTTCTTTTGGTTTCAATTTAGCATAGCCTACTAAGCACCACTGTGCACTTGTCTCCATGCTGAACATGGAAGGTGCTGAAGGAACTGGAAACTGATGATTCACTGAATACTCCTAGTGTGTTTAGTACCACATAGGGCACTGTAATTGTATCGGAGAGGAATCTGACACAGATTTTGTCTGAAGGAGCTTAGAGTCTTTTTTTTTCTGGAGACGGAGTTTCACTGTTACTGCCCAGGTTGGAGTGCAATGGCACAATCTTGGTTCACTGCAACCTCTGCCTCCCGAGTTCAAGCGATTCTCCTGCCTCAGCCTCCTGAGTAGCTGGGATTACAGGTATATGCCACCGCAAGTCCGGCTGTTTTTGTATTTTTAGTAGAGACGGGGTTTCACTATGTTGGTCAGAGTAGTCTCCAACTCCTAACCTCAAGAGATCCACCCGCCTCAGCCTCCCAAAGTGCTGGGATTATAGGCATGAGCCATCACACCTGGCCAGGAGCTCAGAGTCTTAATCCAGTAGTGTAGATGAACCACGGGCATGCATGACTGTTTCAAAGTGAGTAAAGACTCAGTGCAGAAACAGTATAGGGACAGGACCATGGGTGAGCGGAGCAAGAGGGCTCGCATACCACTCTCTTATCCCCAGGGACTGTCCCACTTCCCTTCTCGGGGTCCTGTTCTACTCCTCTAGGTAATTTCCTGGCCTGACTCAGCTGGAGGCCGATGAAGGTCAGAGAATGGGGACAGTCTCTGTGGAAAGAAATGGGCAGGGGGAGGTGGGTATGAAAAAAGCCTGTGTATGGGCCAGGGGCCCACATGACCCCCAGGCCTCTGCCCCCTGACAGAACTTCCACCTGATCGACTTCAACTTGCTGATGGTGACCACCATCGTTCTGGGCCGCCGCTTCATTGGGTCCATCGTGAAGGAGGTGATTGGGTCCTAGAGGCTGGCCAGGCACTTTGGGATTCCCCTTTTCCCCTGGGGATGCTAAGGAGACATGCCCAGCCCTTCAGTCTTGGGGTATTTCCTTGGGGATCCCGCTGTACTTGGTTGAAGAACATTAGTTATATCCCATCAGCTCTTGGAGTTTACTGGGCATCAAAGAGAAGGATTTACCTTGCCAGGTTCTGCCCAGCCTGCTGTGCCACCTCTCCCTGGGTGGGATCACAGGTCATGCTGGGTGGGATTTGGGCACAGCCCCTTCGGCCTCCATCCAAGGCCCCATCCCGTCCTATCTTGCCCTGACCCAGGCTTCTCAGAGGGGGAAGGTCTCCCTCTTTCGCTCCATCCTGCTGTTCCTCACCCGCTTCACCGTTCTCACGGCAACAGGCTGGAGTCTGTGCCGATCCCTCATCCACCTCTTCAGGACCTACTCCTTCCTGAACCTCCTGTTCCTCTGCTATCCGTGAGTACCCCTCACTTCACCCCTCATTGCCCAGCACCTGGCCCCTCACCTCTGCCCTGACCATGGCTGGCTCACCAGGCCTCAGATCTGGAAGATCGGAGGCAGGCAGCAACATCCTCTCACATTGTCTGATGACATCCACTGAGGTCAGGATAATTAGCCTTTTTTTGCAGAAGAAACTGAGGTGGCATAATTTACCCAGCTCTCACTATGGGGGAGGTCAGAATGGGACTCATATCTGCATATATGTCCCAAAGGAACATTCCCAAGAGGGAATGCATGGGGTTTGTCTCCCTCACTCTTCCTTTCCCCTCTCTCTGGTTCTTTCCTTTCTCTGTGTCTCTCTTTGTGTATCTCAGTGTTTGTGTAATCTCTTGGTATTTCCCTGAGTCTGTGTGCCTGCAAACAGCTGCACAGTTGCATGTCTCTATGGGTGTCTATGCAGGAAGCATGTGTGTGTGTCTGCATATGCATGTGTGTATGTCTTTGTGTCTGTTTTTGCTCTCTTTCTCCATCTCACCAGACCCCAGATGGTTGAGGTTGGAGAGAGTGTGTCAGGGACGTGCCCAGGACTGCTCCTTTCTGGCCTTGCATCAGGGAGAGCTTTGGTGAGGTGTTGGATCTGGCTGCTTCTGGGGGAGACTTCTGGCTACCTGAGCATTTACAGTCATTTCCCAACCCCCAGGTTTTCTGGTTCACAAAATTCCTCAAGCTGGGTCAACACTGGTCTCTGGGAAGCTTCAAAGTTGGCACCTCTCCCTTTCTACTTTGCATGACCAAAAAGCACTGGCATGGGAGCCCTGTCACACTTGCTTCAATTATATCTTCTTTTTAATTGTAAGAGGGACACATGGCCAGGCGAGGTAGCACAAACCTGTAATCCCAGCACTTTGGGAGGCTGAGGCGGGCAGATTGCTTGAATCCAGGGGTTTGAGACCAGCCTGGGCAACATGGCAAAACCCTGTCCACTAAAAACACAAAAAACTAGCCTGGTATGGTGATGCATGCCTGTAGTTCCAGCTACTTAGGAAGCTGAGGTGGGAGAATCACCTGAGCTTGGGTGCAGTCAGCTGAAATCGTGCCACTGCACTCTAGCTTGGGCAACTGGAGTGAGGTCCTGTCTCAAAAAAAAAAAGTGACGTGTGTCTTATAAAAACATTAAACTTTACAGAACCTTTTAACCAGGAAAAAGAAAGTCCCATATAGTCTTATTCCCCCAGAAATCCATTACTGGCAGCATATTTTCTGAAATATTTTCTTTGCAAGTATATACACATGCAGGGTTTGTTTGTTTGTTTGTTTGTTTTTGAGACAGAGTCTTGGGTCACCCAGGCTGGAGTGCAATGGTGCTATCTCAGCTCACTACAACCTCTGCCTCCTGAGTTCAAGCAATTCTCCTGCCTCAGCCTCCAAAGTAACTGGGATTACAGGTGTCCACCACCACGCCTGGCTACTTTTTGTATTTTTAGTAGAGATGGGGTTTCACCATGTTAGCCAGGCTGGTCTCAAACTCCTGACCTCAAGTGATCTGCCCACCTCATCCTCCCAAAGTGTTAGGGTCACAGGCATGAACTACCATGCCTGGCCACATGCAATTTTTTAAAAAACAAAAATGGTATTATGCTATGCATGATGTACACTTTACCGTACTTTTCATTTAATCATATAACTTGGATATTTTTCTATGGCAATACATACGGGTCTGTCTCATCATTTTATTTTATCTTAGAGACAGGGGTCTTGCTGTATTGTCCAGGCTGGCGTGCAGTGGCTATTGACAGGTCTGTTCCCACTACAGATCAACACAGGAGTTTTGACCTGTTCTATCTTTTTTTTTGTTGGAGACGGAGTTTTGCTCTTGTTACCCAGACTGGAGTGCAATGGCGCAATCTCGGCTCACCGCAACCTCCGCCTCCTGGGTTCAAGCAATTCTCCTGCCTCAGCCTCCCGAGTAGCTGGGACTACAGGCGCGTGCCACCATGCCCAGCCAATTTTTTGTATTTTTAGTAGAGACAGAGTTTCACCATGTTGACCAGGATGGTCTTGATCTCTTGACCTCGTGATCTACCCACTTCGGCCTCCCAAAGTGCTAGGATTATAGGCGTGAGCCACCGCGCTCGGCCTGACCTGTTCTATTTCTAACCTGGGCCAGTTTATTCCCTCCTTAGGCAACCATGTGGTCCCCCACTCCCAGGAGGTCACCATATGGATGCTGAACTTTGATGCAAGCACCTCACTGACATAGCACATTATAGCCTAAAACTCCCCAGCTCAAGTGATCCTCCCTCCTCAGCCTCCTAAGTAGCTGGGACCATAGGCATGCGCCACCACACCCAGCTGCCTCATTTTTTCAATGGCCTCATAGTATTACATGTTACAGAATTTTCACAATTTATCTGTCTTCTATTGGCAGACTTTTAAGTTGTTCCTAGCTTTTCCTTACTCATAACAATGAGTCAGGAAACACTTTTTTGCATATATCTTTGCATATGTGTCCAATATTTCTGCTCAGTAGATTCCCAGAAGAATTACTAAACCAAAAAATGTATTCCTTTACATTCTCTGTAGATATTAACAAATTACCCTTCGAAAGGATTGTACTGATTGGAACTTAAGAGTTGCCTTAGGCCTGGCGCGGTAGCTCACGCCTGTAGTCCCAGCACTTTGGGAGACGAAGGTGGGCAGATCACCTGAGGTCAGGAGTTTGAGACCAGCCTGACCAACATGGAGAAACACTGTCTCTACTAAAAATACAAAATTAGCCGGGCATGGTGGTGCATGCCTGTAATCCCAGCTACTCAAGAGGTTGAGGCAGGAGAATCACTTCAACCTGGGAGGTGGAAGTTGCAGTGAGCCAAGATGGCGCCATTGCACTCCAGCCTGGGCAACAAGAGTGAAACTCTATCTTAAAAAAAAAAAAAAAAGAGTTGCCTTAATTTGACAGTTTATGGTTACTGCCTGGTGAATCTCTTCTCCCTGGGTATACATAACACCCAATGTCCACGTTATGCTTTATTTTTTATTTAATTTAAAGATATTAATTGGCCAAATATAATCATATTGTAAAAAATTAAATCCAGTAGTGCTAATAAGCTTATAATGAAAACCGTTGCTGGGCACATAGCTCATGCCTGTGATCTCAGTGACTTGGGAAGCTGAAGTGAGAAGATCACTTTAGCTGGGGAGTTTGAGGCCAAAGTGAGCCATGATCACACCAGTGTACTTCAGCCTGGACAACAGAGTGAGACCCTGGCTCTAAAAATAAATAAATAGAAAAACATTAACCTCCAACCCCGCCCTCCAGATTTTTAGTCCCACTCTTCAATAGCTATCTCTTTTTCTTTTTTTTTTTTTAACTTTCTGGGTTTTTTTGTTTTTGTTTTTGTTTTTTTTGTAAATGAGTCTCCTGCCTCAGTCTCCCAAGTAGCTGGGACTACAGGCGTGAACCACCATGTCCGGCTAATTTTTATATTTTAGTAGAGATGGGGCTTCACCGTTTGGCCTGGCTGGTCTCAAACTCCAGACCTCAGGTGATTGGCCCGCCTCAGCCTCCCAAAGTACTGGGATTACAGGCATGAGCCACCGCGCCTGGCCTGTTTATTCTTTTTTAAAATTTATTTATTGGCCATTTTTTTTAGTTGATTTTAAAATTGGGTAATAGGTTTACATAGTTAAAATTCAGAAGGCTTAAAAGAGTGTACTGTGAAAAAGTCTCCCCTTGACTGCTGCCTCCCAGCCACCCAGTTTCCTTTCTAAGAGGTAATCATCAATGTTTTTGATTTCTTGAATATCCTGGAAACAATTGTTCTATGCATATACAAACATATCACATACACACATATGCAAATATATTTGATTCCCTGCAGTGACAGATGATTTGGCTCACCATCCCATTGTTGCTGTTCGCACTAATTGACAGCTTTTAATATTTTTAATTTTCTATTGGTTATTTTTGTCAATAGTATAAGTATGCCTCTACTTTTTTTTTCCATCAGCAGTTGTCAATATCTTGAATCCTTTTTATGTAAGACAAGAATATTAGGCACCCTACCCAACCACTTTTCCTTCCCTCTTCCTCTTTTCACTTCCTGGCAGCTGTATTTTCACTTTCATATTGTCAAGCTTGACATTCACATTCTCCTATGTAACTGCATTTAAGCCTTCCATTCTTTGTCTAAGCATAATTCTGAAAATAAAAAACTAATTAAGTAGCATTGATATGATGATGTGTATGAAAATATAATTCACTGCAGGGCCCAGTAATATGTGTGGATGATGTTTCTTTTTTTTTTTTTGAGAAGGAGTCTCACTCTGTCACTAGTCTGGAGTGCAGTGTTGTGATGTCGGCTCACTGCAACCTCTGCCTCTCAGGTTCAAGCAGTTCTGCCTCAGCCTCCCGAGTAGCTGGGACTACAAGCGCATGCCACCACGCTCTGCCAATTTTTGTATTTTTAGTAAAGACGGTGTTTCGCCATGTTGGCCAGATGGTCTCGATCTCTTGACCTTGTGATCCGCCCGCCTCCGACTCCCAAAGTGCTGGGATTACAGGTGTGAGCCACTGCACCTAGCCGGTAGATGATATGTCTTCTCTATAGTTACAGAGTTACAGTCTTAGACCTCTTTATTTATTTATTCATTTTTATTTATTTATTTTTGAGACAGAGTCTTGGGTCTTGGTCTATCACCCAGGCTGGAGTGCAGTGGTGCAATCTCGGCTCACTGCAACCTTTGCCTCTCAGGTTCAAGCAGTTCTCCTGCCTCAGCCTCCCAAGTACCTGGTATTACAGATGCGCACCACCATGCCCAGCTAATTTTTTGTATTTTTAATAGAGACGCCTTTTACCACGTTGGCTAGGCTGGTCTCGAACTCCTGACCTCAAGTGATCTGCCAGGTTTGGCCTCCCAAAGTGCTGGATTACAGGAGTGAGCCACCGTGCCCAGCCAGGAACATTTTTTAAAATGACCTCTTTTTTTTTTTTCCTTACCGATCCTTATAAAATGACCTCTTTAAAGGACCTGTATGCCCAGCTACTCAAGAGGTACAAGAATCTCTTGAACCCAGGAGGCAGAGGTTGCAGTGAGCTGAGATCGTGCCACTGCACTCCAGCCTGGACAATAGGGCAAGACCCTGTTTGAGACACACACACACAAAAAATGTTCCTAGTATCCAGGTGAAGTGGTTTCTCTTTTCTTACATTCTATCAACGACTTAAAATCATAGCACATTTTAGTTTGCTTCATACTTAGATCATATCTTTCTTATATGGCTTTTTATTTTTCTTGGACTTTCTAATTGCCTTTCTTTTTTCTTACTGACAAAAGAATGATGAGCCTTCATATCCTCAAGTTTATCCAGCCTCTCAGTCATACTACCTGTTGCCTGGAGTCCATTTCCTTCTCCCCACTTCCCCAACAAAGACATCCCTCCTAGAGCCCTTCCTCCTGCTGCTGCTGCAGTCTGGAGTGGTTGCTCTTTAGGTCTACTGTACAGCTCTCAGCCTGGGACTTCCCTTCGCTGCCTTCCTGGGTTGGATCCCCTATTTCCTGGATCCCACATCGTCTTCTTTCTTGGTTTTCTTATTTTGCTGGAGTAAATTATCAGGTAATTTCCTAAACAGTGGGTATGTTGGAGGTGTATACAATCTGAGTCCTTGCATGTCTTAAAAGTGCCTTTATTCTGCTCTCATACTTCAGTGATGGTTTGGCTGAATGTAGATTTCTAAGTTCAAATTCACATTCTCAGAACTTTTGTGGTTATTATTACATTGTCTCTAGTATCCAGTGTTGCTAGTGAGAAGTCTGATGCCAGTTTGAGTTTGATTCCAATTCTTTTGTAGATGACTTGTTTTTTTCCTTTCTGAAAGCATTGAGGAATATTCTGTTTATCTTTTGATTACTTGAAATTTCACAAGATGTGTCTGTTGTGGGACTTCTGTCATTCATCCTATTAGTACTCTAGGACTTTTTTAACCTGGAGATTCGTGTACTTCTTTAGTTGGGGAAATGTTCCTCTGTTATTTCTCTGATAATATCTTTCTCTCAATTTTTTCTGTTCTCTCTGGATTTCTGTTCATTTGATGGTAGACCTCCTAGATTGGTCATCTTTTTCTCCTATATTTCTCTCAGAATTAACCTCTCTTTCTCTCTCTCTGTCTCTCTCTCTATGTGCATTGCCTTTGGAGAGATTTCCTCAGCTTTATCTTCTAGCTTTTTTACTGAAATTTTTTTCAGCAATCATATTTTTCATGTCTAAGACCTCTACGTTTTCTGATTGTTCTTTTCTCGTAGCATACTATTCTTGTTTTAAAAATCTCTTATTTTCCTCAATTTTGTCTTTTCACTGGGGTCATTTTTTCTGTTTCATGCTGCTTGTTTTCCAAGTATAGGTAGCTTCTTTGCTTGTCTATTTATATGTAAGAATGAAGGACTGAGTAGCAGGAGTGCATTTTCTTTCCCTCTGTCATTGTTGAAGGGGGCAGGAGCTTTGACTGGAAGCTCTAAGTACGTGGGCAGGGCACACCGGCTGGCAAGCTTTGCTTTGAGGATGAGTGCATGCAGTGCTGGTTGTTAGACTTTGAGCCTCTGTAGGCCAGAAAGGGAGTGGTGGGGGTGTTCCTCTAAGATATCCCCATTAGAGACCTCAGTTCTCTAACAGTTGATTAAATTTCTTTGGAAAAGAATCCTTCAGGATGTGTTGTATGAGATGAGTAGGGGAATAAAGGAACTGAGTCTTATAAACATGGGTCATTGTTTAATCCCATTTATTCAGCCCTACTCCTCACTTCATCTTCTATTAAATGTGCCCACTTCAAGCCAGAGTCTCTCTTGGGTCACTCTGGCTAGATAAGTTCCCACCTCCAGTCTAGTTCTCTCATGGCATATTCTAGACCTGTGCCATCCAGTTGAATAGCTACTAGCCCCCCTGTGGTTATTGAGCACATGAAATAGGCAAGTCTGAGTTGAGATGTGTTCTAAGTGTAAAATACACACGGATTCTGAACACTTAGTACACACACAAAAGAAGGCTGGGCATGGTGGCCCATGCCTGTAATCCCAGCACTTTCAAAGACTGAAGGCACGCATATTGCTTGAGCTCAGGAGTTCGAGACCAGCCTGGGCAACTTAGCAAAGTGCCATCTCTACCAAAAATACAAAAATTAGCTGAGCATGGTAGCCTGCACCTGTAGTCCCAGCTACTTGGGAGGCTGAGGTGGGAGGATGGCTTGACCCCAGGAGGCGGAAATTGCAGTAAACAGATTGTATCACTGCACTCCAGCCTGGGAAACAGAGCCAGACCCTGTCTTAAAAAAAAAAAGAGAGAGAGACAGCAAGGCTGGGCACAGCGTACACCTGTAATCCCAATACTTTGGGAGGCCAAGGCAGGGTGGATCGCTTGAGCCCAGGAGTTTGAGAGCCTGGGCAACATGGCAGAACATGTTACCAGCCTGGGCAGCATGGCAGAACCCTGTCTGTACAAAAAATATAAAAATTAGTTGGGCATTGTGGCACACACCTGTAGTCCCAGCTACTCAAGAGGTCAGAGAATTGCTCCCAAATAGCTGGGACTACAGGTGCATGCCACCTCCTGAGCCTAGGAGGTTGAGGCTGCAGTGAGCCATGATCACTCCACTGCCCTCTAGCAGCCTGGGTGACACAGCAAGACCCTGTCTTAATAAAAGAAATGAAAATAAAGCATCTCAAAATATTCATTATATGTTAAAGTGATAGTATTTGCATGTAACGAGTTAGGTAAAATAGAATTTTAAAATTAATTTCATCTCTTTTTCAATGTGGCTACTGGAAAATTTTAAATTATATGACTCATTTTTCTTCTTTTTTTTGGTTTTTTTTTTTTTTCAAGACGGAGTTTCGCTCGTTACCCAGGTTGGAGTGCAATGGTGTGATCTCGGCTCACCGCAACCTCCACCTCCTGGGTTCAGGCAATTCTCCTGCCTCAGCCTCCTGAGTAGCTGGGATTACAGGCACGCGCCACCATGCCCAGCTAATTTTTTGTATTTTTAGTAGAGACGGGGTTTCACCATGTTGACCAGGATGGTCTCGATCTCTTGACCTCGTGATCCACCCGCTTCGGCCTCCCAAAGTGCTGGGATTACAGGCGTGAGCCATCGCGCCCAGCCTTCTTCTTTTTTTTTTTTTTTTTTTTTTGAGATGGAATTTCACTCTTATTGCCCAAGCTGGAGTGTAATGGCATGATCTTGGCTCACTGCAACCTCCACCTCCCGGGTTCAAGTGATTATCCTGCTTCAGCCTCCCAAGTAGCTGAGATTACAGGTGTGTGCCACCATAGCCAGCTAATTTTGTATTTTTAGTAAAGATGGGGTTTCTCCATGTTGGTCAGGCTAGTCTTGAACTCCCGACCTCAGGTGATCCGCCCACCTCAGACTCCCAAAGTGCTGGGATTATAGGCGTGAGCCACCACACCCAGCTGTGACTCATATTTCTATTGGAAAGCGCTGCTCTAGACGATGGCTGCTGCTTCATCTGTCAACATATCTTTATCTGCTTTCTGAATTTGTCAGAATCTTTTGTGCACTGATGACCCTCACTCCCATTTTTTTTTTTTTTTTGGCTGATACAGATTTATTTTCTATTTTGATACACTCACATGTAGGGTAGAGGAGATGGGAGGGAATCTGCTATCGTGCATACGAAGCTGCTTCTAACTTCTAACCTGTTAGAGCAGTCTGCCACCAAATAATTTAATTGATCATAGGATCTATCTGCAGTCCTTCTTAGAGACAAAACCAGGGAGATGCTTTAAGTTTAAGGTAGAGACCCTTGTATGTTCACAGATGCCCCCACCTCCTCATTAGGACAAGATACCCTGAAGAGTATTTTGGGAATCCCATTTTAGTCTTTTTTCCTGTCCCTGTAGAATCACTGGCCTCTTCCTTTTCTAATCAAAATTCTATTGGTCATCTATTCTGGGCCGGAAACTATGCTAGGGGTTGTTGTAGGACTAAAAGTGAGTATTTATGAAAACATTAGTGTGTATTACACACTTGCTGAGAGTGGGATCAATACAAGCTATGTAATTTAAGGCAAATTAAGGAAACAGGCTCATAGAGGTTAAATAACTTGCCATAAATTACAGAGCTAGTAAGTGGCAGAGCTGGGATTTTTTTTTTTTTTTTTTTTTTGAGACAGGGTCTCATTCTGTCACCCAGGCTGGAGTGCAGTGGTATAATCTCAGATCATTGCAGCCCTGAACCTCCCTAGGATCAGCTGATCTTCCCACCTCCACCTCCCAAATAGCTCAGACTACGGGCATGTAGTCCAGCTACTTTTTGTATTTTTTGTAGAGACAAGGGTTTCGCCATCTTGTCCAGGCTGGTCGTGATCTCCTGGGCTCAAGCAATTTCTCTACTTCTGCCTCTCAAAGTGCTGGGATTACAGATTTGAACCACCACACCCAACCCAGAGCTGGGATTTTAATCCAAGCCTGTTTGATCTTAAAGTTTATGCTCTTGACCACAGTTCTCTTGTTTTTTTTGTTTTGGACTGTACAGCAGAATTTACCACAGTTCTGTAAGTTATCTTATTTAGCTTTGCCAAAGGAAAACTGGTAGCATCCCTATTTTATAGACTGGAAAACAGAAACCCAGGGAGGCTAAATGACTTGCCCGGGGATACTCGGGTATCCCTTCTTTGGAACCCCAGAAAAAAGAAAAAGGAAATTTTTTATTTTTTTGAGACAGAATCTCTGTCGCCCAGGCTGGAGTGCAGTGGCATGATCTCGGCTAACTGCAGCCTCTGCCTCCTAAAATGTAGCATTGTCAGCTGGGTGTGGTGGCTCACACCTCTAATCCCAACACTTTGGTAGGCCGAGGTGGGTGAATCACCTAAAGTCAGGAGGAGTTCAAGACCAGCATGGCCAACATGGTGAAACCCCATCTCTACAAAAATATAAAAATTAGCTGGGCATGATGACAGGTGCCTGTAATCCCAGCTACTGGGGAGGCTGAGGCAGGAGAATCGCTTGAACCCAGGAGGTAGAGGTTGCAGTGAACTGAGATCGTGCCACTGCACTCCAGCCTGGGTGACAGAGTGAGACTCTGTCCCCCCAAAAAAATGTAGCATTGCGATCAGCCCTAACACCTGGGGACAGCCCAGGAACCCCTGTGGGGTTGTGTAATTCTGAGGACCTGGGGAAATTAAGAGGCCCCTAAAGCTGGCCGGGCGCGGTGGCTCAAGCCTGTAATCCCAGCACTTTGGGAGGCCGAGGCGGGTGGATCACGAGGTCAAGAGATCGAGACCATCCTGGTCAACATGGTGAAACCCCGTCTCTACTAATACAAAAAATTAGCTGGGCACGGTGGCGCGTGCCTGTAATCCCAGCTACTCAGGAGGCTGAGGCAGGAGAATTGCCTGAATCCAGGAGGCGGAGATTGCGGTGAGCCGAGATCGCGCCATTGCGCTCCAGCCTGGGAAACAAGAGCGAAACTCCGTCTCAAAAAAAAAAAAAAAAGAGGCCCCTAAAGCTGAAAAAAGGGAATATTTATAAAAGCCCCTACTATGATGGGCTTGGCACTTACCCACTTTTTGTAATTAGTCTTCTAGACTACGGGCCCATCTAGTGTTCTCCTCATACAATAGCAGCCATACACAAAAACTCCTTGACTAATTAACTCCAGCCCTGCTCTCAGGGTGCTGCTCAGGGAAAAGGATTTGTTCTGTTCAGGGGCCCATTTCAGTTATGATAAACACATAAATATTCGTTCCTGAACTGCCCTCCTCTGCAACTAAAGAGCTGCTCTCATATGTACCCATAACTCATACCTCTCTTTTGTGTGTACTTTTTTCTGTTTTTGGAGACAGAGTCTTTTTTTTTTTCTATAGTTTTTTTTTCTTTATTTGTTTTTTCCTTTTGGAGACAGAGTCTTACTCTGCCCCCCAGGCTGGAGTGCAGTGGTACAATCATGGGTCACTGCAGCCCCAATCCCTAGGCTCAGGTGATCCTCCCACTTCAGCCTGAGTAGCTGGGACTACAGGTATATACCACCATACCTGCCTAATTTTTAAATCTGTTTTGTAGAGATGGGGTCTCACTATGTTGCCCAGGCTGGTCTTGAACTCTTGGGCTCATGTGATCTTCCCACCTCAGCCTCCCCAAAGTCCTGGGATTACAGACATGAGCTACTGTGCTTGTCCGCTGTATACACTTTTAATTAATAATTCATAATGATTTGTTGAATATATGCCTTGGTCTTTGATACCAAACAGTTCTGATTTTGAGCTCCCCACCCACCTACCCTTTCGCTTCCTTACTAATTGTGTAAGTTTTGGGAATTTCCTTCACCTTTCTGAGCCATGGCTTCCTCAGCTGAAAAGGGAAGAAAATAACAGTAACTAACACGTAGTGTTCTTATGAGAAAAAAGAGTTTCCCTGAAAGCATTCAGTACAGTGCCTGGAACATAGGCTATGCCCAGCGAATGTGGGCTGTTGCTGTTGTGAGTCATCCCTAGACTTCGAGGACAGGGACTTGTCTCACTTCTACTGTATCCCCAACGCTCAGCATTTCTGCTATAACCCCAGTGCTTGGCATATACCGAGTGGTAATACATGTGCTCAGTGACTGCCCAGATGGATGGAAGGATGGGTAAATTCTCCCCTCTGGGCAGCCAGGAGAGCTGAGGCCCAGGGAGGAAAGAAGATCCCCTCAGTGGCTGAGAGTAGGGATCCTGGCCCATGGGCAGGTCTTCCCTCACCATCATCTTCCCCAGCAGGTTTGGGATGTACATTCCGTTCCTGCAGCTGAATTGCGACCTCCGCAAGACAAGCCTCTTCAACCACATGGCCTCCATGGGGCCCCGGGAGGCGGTCAGTGGCCTGGCGAGGAGCCGGGACTACCTGCTGACACTTCGGGAGACGTGGAAGCAGCACACGAGACAGCTGTATGGCCCAGACGCCATGCCCACCCATGCCTGCTGCCTGTCACCCAGCCTCATCCGCAGCGAGGTGGAGTTCCTCAAGATGGACTTCAACTGGCGCATGAAGGAAGTGCTCGTCAGCTCCATGCTGAGCGCCTACTACGTGGCCTTTGTGCCTGTCTGGTTTGTAAAGGTGCGTCGCTCAACCCAGGGAGGGAAAGGGCCTAGCTGGGAGCTTACCCTGCTGCCTGCTTTATGTGAGCTCTCCTGCTGGCATAACTAACTCTGCTGTTTTTTGATGTGATTTCCCATCCGTCTCCTCTGGAGGGCTGAAATGACTACTGTCTCCATTTTTTTTTGAGACGGAGTCTCACACTGTCACCAGGCTGTAGTGCAGTGGCATGATCCTGACTCACTGCAATCTCCGCCTCCGGGATTCAAGCAATTCTCCTGCCTCAGCCTCCCGAGTAGCTGGGACTACAGGCATGCACCGCCACGTTCAGCTAATTTTTTTGTATTTTTAGTAGAGACGGGTTCACCATGTGGTCCAGGATGGTCTTAATCTCCTGACCTCATGATCTGCCTGCCTCAGCCTCCCAAAGTGCTGGGATTACAGGTGTGAGCCACCGCACCTGGCCCATTTTATTTTTTATTTTTAGAGACGGTCTTGCTGTCACCTACACTGGAGTGCAATGGCACAATCATGACTCACTGCAGCCTCAACCTCCTGGGCTCAAGTGATCCTCCTGTCTCAGCCTCTTGAGTAGCTGGACTATAGGCATGAGTCACCATGTCCAGCTAATTTTTAAATTTTTTTATAAAGATGGAGTCTGACTATGCTGCCCAAGCTGGTCTCAGAACTCCTGGTCTTAAGTGGTCCTCCTGCGTCAGCTTCCCAAAGTGTTGGGATTACAGGCGTGAGCCACCATATCCGGCCTGTGTCCATTTTATTTTATTTTACTTTTTTGAGACAGAGTCTCGCTCTGTCGCCCAGGCTGGAGTACAATGGCAGGATCTTGGCTCACTGCAACCTCTACCTCCTGTGTTCAAGCAATTCTCCTGCCTCAGCCTCCCAAGTAGGTGGGATTATAGATGTGTGCCACCATGCCCAGCTAATTTTTGTATTTTAAGTAGAGGTGGGGTTTCACCATGTTGGCCACGCTGGTCTCAAACTCCTGGCTCCAACTGATCCGCCCACCTTGGCCTCCCAAAGTACTGGGATTACAGGCGTGAGCCACTGTGCCGAGTCTGTGTCCATTTTAGAGTGCAGAGAACTAGACTCACTGAAGGGAAGTGACCTGTCCTATGTCACACAGCCAATGAGGGAGACATGGCATTGTTACTCATACTACTTGATTACAAAGACCTGTGAGTTTGTGTTTCAGCAGCTGTTGTGACATAGGAATGTCACGATGCCTGGCTTTATCATTTAGTAAGGAAGCCAGGGTTCATCCAGGTCTGAGTGACCTCAAAAGCCTGTGCTCTCTTTATTGCTTATGTGGTTTCCTGGGAAGGTACCTCCTCAGCTGCAGTGGGCTTGAGAGGACTTAATTTCTTTTTTTTTTTTTTTTAAGACAGAGTCTCACTCTGTTGCCCAAGCTGGAATGCAATGGTGTGATCTCGGCTCTCTGCAACCTCCACCTCCAGGGTTCAAACAGTTCTATAGGCATGTGCCACCACACCTGACTAATTTTTGTTTTTTTTGGTTTGTTGTTTGCCAGAGTCTTATTCTGTTGCCCAAGCTGGAGTGCAGTGGTTCAATCTTGGCTCACTGCAACCTCCGCCCTTTGGGTTCAACCGATTCTCCTGCCTCAGCCTCCCAAGTAGCTGGGATTACAGGTGCCTGCCACCACGCCCATCTGATTTTTGCATTTTTAGTAGAAATGGGGTTTCACCATCTTGGCCAGGCTGGTCTTGAACTCCTGACCTTGTGATCTACCCACTTTGGCCTTCCAAAGTGTTGGAATTACAGGCGTGAGCCACCATGCCAGGCTTTTTTTTTTTTTTTTTTTTTAAGACAGAGTCTCACTCTGTTGCTTAAGCTCAAATGAAGTGGCACGATCTTGGCTCACTGTAACCTCTGTCTCCCAGGTTCAAGCAATTCTTCTGCCTCAGCCTCCTGAGAAGCTGGGATTACAGGTGTGTGCCACCACGCCCAGCTAATTTTTTTTTTTTGAGATGGAGTTTCGCTCTTTTACCCAGGCTGGAGTGCAATGGCGCGATCTCGGCTCACCGCAACCTCCGCCTCCTGGGTTCAGGCAATTCTCCTGCCATAGCCTCTTGAGTAGCTGCGATTACAGGCACGCGCCACCATGCCCAGCTAATTTTTTGTATTAGTAGAGACGGGGTTTCACCATGTTGACCAGGATGGTCTCGATCTTTTGACCTCGTGATCCACCTGCCTCGGCCTCCCAAAGTGCTGGGATTACAGGCTTGAGCCACTGCGCCCGGGTTTTTTTTTTTTTTTTTTTTTTTTTTTAAGTAGAGACCATGTTGGCCAGGCTGGTCTCGAATTCCTGACCTCAAGTGATCCACCTGCCTCAGCCTCCCAAAGTGCTGGAATTACAGGTGTGAGCCACCACGACCAGCCTTTTAGTTAGTTGTGTTTTGTTTTGTTTTTTTAAGACAGAATCTGTCGCCCAGGCTGAAGTGCAGTGGCAGTGCTATCATGACTCACTGCAACCTCTGCCTCCCGGGTTCAAGCAATTCTCCTCCCATAGCCTCCTGAGTAGCTGGGAGTACAGGTGTGTGCCACCGTGCCCGGCTAATTTTTGTATTTTTAATAGAGATGGGGTTTCACCATATTGGCCAGGCTGGTCTCGAACTCTTGACCTCAAGTGATCCACCCACCTCAGCCTCCCAAATGCTGGGATTACAGGCGTGAGCCACTGTGTCCAGTCTGGTGGTTGCTCTTATCCTCATTTGACAGATGAGGAAACTAAAGCGCAAAGAAGGTAAATGACTTGCCCAGTGTCACATAGTTAATAAGCAAAAGAGCCAAGATTTGAATTCAGGTCTCTTGGACCCTAGATCCTGTTCTCTGGCTCAGAGTAGTGGGCAGTAGGAGCAGATTTCCCTGTAGAAAACCAACTAGTGGGCACAAGGCCTAAGCCTTCTTTGTTGGGTGTTTGACTCTTGCTTTTGGGCCATTCTGAGGTCTCCCCAGGACTGTCCTAACCTCTGAGTCAGGTAGAATCAGGGAAGGAGAGGGAATGAGGACATTTATGGGCATCCCAGGCCTCACCCACCTTCTGCTACCCTCAGAACACACATTACTATGACAAGCGCTGGTCCTGTGAACTCTTCCTGCTGGTGTCCATCAGCACCTCTGTGATCCTCATGCAGCACCTGCTGCCTGCCAGCTACTGTGACCTGCTGCACAAGGCCGCCGCCCATCTGGGCTGTTGGCAGAAGGTGGACCCAGCACTGTGCTCCAATGTGCTGCAGCACCCGTGAGTCACCCTACCTTGCTCGACCCAATCCCAGCCCTTCTAGTCAGCATCTGGAGTCACTTTTCCACCTGCTGATTAACTCATTCAGTTAGCAAATAGTTACTGAGTGTGTCTGGAATATTAGACCAAGTGTCCAGGGTGGGGTATGGTGGGGTGTGACACACACTGTTCCTTGTTCTTGGGTAACTTGCAGTGTACTAAAGATGGAAGTAGGGGTCAGGCACGGTGGCTCATGACTGTAATCCCAGCACTCTGGGAGGCCGAGGCGGGTGGATCAGCTGAGGTCAGGAGTTTGAGACCAGCCTGGCCAAAATGACGAAACCTTGTCTCTACTAAAAATACAAAAATTAGCCGGGCGTGGTGGCACATGCCTGTAATCCCAGCTACTCAGGAGGCTGAGACAGGAGAATCACTTGAACCTGGGAGGCAGAGGTTGCAGTAAGCTGATACCGTGCCACTGCACTCCCAGCCTGGGCAACAAGAGAGAAACTCTGTCGCAGAAAAAAGAAGATGGGAGGGGGACCAGTGGTAATTCATGAACTCATTGACTTTCTCTTTGCTGACTGTTTATTCACTCATTGCCTGACTTGCTCATGCTTCACTCCTCTCTTACTTGTTCACTCATCCACTCAGTCATTAGGTCACGTACTCTTTCAGCGGACACTTACTTCCACCCAATCCATACCAGGCCTGCAGATGTGCCAGGCAAAAGAGCTTGGACTTTGACTTAGACCCAGTGGGGGATAGAGGATTTTGAGCAGTGGAGGGACCCATGCCAAGGTGTGCTTCAGAATCATCCGTCTGCTGCCAGGATGTGGTGCTGTGCTAGTTGATGCTGAACCCTGGCCAGGGAAGGACAAGGTGGGCAAAAGAGACCTAGCTGCAAAAAGGCACTGCACCCAGAGCAGAAGCAGAAGTCACACTGCTCAGGAGCCCTTTATCAAAGTACTTTTCACCCCAGGTTATACTAATTTTCCTGCCTGTATTCCCCATTAGACTGGAAGCTACTCAAGGCTAGGATCACCTCTGAAGCACATCTGAGTCTTGGGCCCAGGACAAGGCTTGGAAGAGAGGAGGCTCCTAGGACAGGTTTGCAGAGGTAGCCCCGCCAAGGAGCAAAGATGCAAAGTGAGGCCACAGAAGCTAAGCCTCTTGGTATTGGCCATGCATGTGAGTCAGGGTCCCTTTCAGGCTCTGTCCAAGAGGTCCAAAAAAGTGATTGGGCATTGCTGAATGGGCCAAAAGGAGACTTGGCTTAGCCCTGGGCTCTGAGGGGCAGGAGGAATAGAAAGATAGAACATAGCTGAACATGAGGATATACCTGTCCATGGCTCACCGTGGTCCTTCATGTGGCTTCCCAGCTGATGAGCTGGGTCCTGCCAGCCACTTCTGCCTCATCTCTTACTGTGCCCCAACTCATCCTCTGCTCTTCAGCAGAGCAAAGCAAATCTCCTCAGTTCCTCATATGCTTTATGCACTTCTGCATACAGGCTTTTGCATGTGATGTGTCTTTTGCTTGGAATAGACTTCCATTCTTTCTATCCTGGTTAACTCCTATTCATCCTTTAGCACTTTGCTTCCTCCAGGAACACTTTCCTGACCATCCAGAATGGATTCAGTGCCCCTCACCTATAAGGGGCCCTTCCCTTCAGTGGCTCATATTACTATGATCATTGCATTTAATGCTTTCTGCTGCATTTGCTTAGTTACCTGCCTGTCATTCCAGGACTGAAAGTTCACGAAGGTCAGGACCCTTGCCTGTCTAGCACTCAGTTGCCTCCTCAGGCCTTTTTTTTTTTTTTTTTTTTTTTTGAGATGGAGTCTCGCTCTGTTGCCCAGGCTGGAGTGCAGTCTCTGTGTAGTCTCTGGAGTGTAGTCTCTGCTCACTGCAGTCTTCACCTCCTGGATTCAAGTGATTCTTCTGCCTCAGCCTCCCGAGTAGCTGGGACTACAGGCATGCACCACAATGCCCAGCTAACTTTTATATTTTTAGTAGAGATGGGGTTTCGCAATGTTAGCCAGGCTGGTCTCGAACTCCTGACCTCAGGTAATCCGCCAATCCCAGCCTCCCAAAGTGCTGGGATTACAGGCATGAGCCACCACACTCAGCCTAGGCCTTTCTTTTTAAGGTAAAATTTCCATACAGTAAACTGTGCAATCCTTTTTTTTTTTTTTTTTTTTTTTTGAGACGAGGTCTCACTCTGTCTCCCAAGCTGGAGTACAGTGGTGCAATCACAGCTCATTGTAGCTACAACCTCCTGGGCTCAGGTGATCCTCCCACCTCAGCCTCCCAAGTAGCTAGTATTGCAAGCGCACGCCACCACATCCATCTAATTTTTGTATTTTTTTTTTTTTGTAGAGATGAAGTTTTGCCATGTTGCCCAGGCTGGTCTTGAGCTCCTGGGCTAGAGTGATCCTCTCACCTCAGCCTCCAAAGTGCTGGGATTACAGGCATGAGCCACTGCGCTTGGCCTACAAATCTTAAAGTGTACAATTCTTTGAATTTTGATAAAGGTATATATGCTTATGTAACCCACCCCTCATTAAGACATAGAATGTTTCCAGCCCTTCAGAAAATGTCCTTATGGCCCTTCCCCCAAGCAACTTCCTTTCTGTTTTCTTTCACCAGAGGTTAGTTTTGCCTATCCTAGAACTTAATATAAATGAAATCATTCAATAGATGTACTGTTGTGTCCAACTTCCTTTTTTTTTTTTTGAAATGGAGTCTTGCTCTGCTGCCCAGGCTGGAGTGCAGTGGTGCGATCTCAGCTTACTGCAACCTCTGCCTCCCAGGTTAAAGCAATTTTCCTGCCTCACCCTCCCGAGTAACTGGGATTACAGGCACACACCACTATGCCCGGCTAATTTTTTGTATTTTTAGTAGAGACAGGGTTTCACCAGCTGGCCAGGCTGGTCTTGAACTTCTGACTTCATGATCCGCCCACCTCGGCCTCCCAAAGTGCTGGGATTACAGGTGTCAGCTACTGCGCCCAGCCCCAACTTCTTTTATTCAGCATATTGTTGGTGAAGTTCATTCATGTTGTGAGTCGCACAGTAACTATTCCTTTTTTTTCTTTCTTTCTTTTTTTTTTTTTTGAGATGGGGGTCTCACTCTTTCACCCAGGCTGGAGTGCAGTGGCACAGTCTTGGCTTACTGCAACCTCTGCCTCCTGGGATCAAACCATTCTTCTGCCTCAGCCTCCCAAGTAGCTGGGATTACAGGCGTCTGCCACCATACCCAGCTAATTTTTTTTTTTTGTATTTTTAGTAGAGTCAAGGTTTTGCCATGTTGGCCAGGCTCATCTCGAACTCCTGACCTCAGGTGATCTGCCCACCTCAGCCTCCCAATGTGCTGTGATTACAGACATGAGCCACCACACCCAGCCAACCATTTTTTTTTTTTTAAATAAGTGAGTCAACAAGGCAAGAGCATGGGGTTGAGAAAGGGGCTGCTTATAGGCTGTGACTTTCAGTCCTCTGGTCTATGCCCTTGGGATTCCTGGGAGATCTCACAGGATATTGGAAGAAAGCTCACTGGTCCCACCATGTCATTCACATGCTCACTGGGGCCTCTCCGTGCCAGGCCTTGCGGCATCTGAGGACACAGGGATGGATTAGACCCTCATGCTCAAGGGCTCTCAGCCTAGTAAGGGAAATAAATAAATGACCAGCACTAGGGAATGTGGACCAGTAGCAGGAGATTCAGGAAACAGTTAAAGGATACCAAACAGTCTGGGCTCAGTGGCTCACGTCTGTAATTCTAGCTCTTTGGGAGGCCGAGGCAGGTGGATCACCTGAGGTCAGGAGTTCGAGACCAACCTAGGCAACATGTCAAAACCCCATCTTTACTAAAACTACAAAAAAAATTAGCCGGGCCTGGTGGCAAGTACCTGTAGGCGCAGCTACTCAGAAGCCTGAGCTAGGAGAATCACTTGAACCCGGAAGGTGCAGTGAGCTGAGTGCCACTGCATTCCAGCCTGGGTGACGGAGTGAGACTCTGTCTCAAAAAAAGAAAAAAAAAAAATGGATGCCAAACTCTAGGGAGTTTGAGAAAGGCTTTGTGGAGGAGCTTTAGTGTTTTTTTTTGTTTGTTTTGTTTTTTAGACAGAGTCTCGCTCTATCACCCAGGCTGGAGTGCAGTGGCATGATCTTGGCTCACTGCAGCCTCCACCTCCCAGGTTGAAGTGATTCTCCTGCTGCCTCACCCTTCTGAGTAGCTGGGACTACAGGAGCGTTCCACCACGCCTGGCTAATTTTTTGTATTTTTAGTGGAGACAGGGTTTCACCA
The DNA here is from genome assembly GCF_030222135.1 of Aotus nancymaae. Taxonomy (NCBI): domain Eukaryota; kingdom Metazoa; phylum Chordata; class Mammalia; order Primates; family Aotidae; genus Aotus; species Aotus nancymaae. Next base: position 28,617,415 of record NW_026988467.1, read on the forward strand.
TGTTAACTAGGATGGTCTTGATCTCCTGACCTCGTGATCCGCTCGCCTCAGCCTCCCAAAGTGCTGGGATTACAGGCATGAGCCACCACTGGAGGAACTGGAAACAGCATGAGCTGTGTGGTTAGAGTTGTGGGAAGCCACAGAAGACCTTAGAGCCGTGGTGAATCCTTGGGGCCTTGACCCCAAGGGCACTGGGAAGCTTTCAAAGGGTTTTAAGCAGGGCCAGATGTGGTGGCTCACGCCTGTAATCCCAGCACTTTGGGTGACCGAGGCAGGTGGATCACCTGAGGTCTGGAGTTCAAGACCAGCCCAACCAACATGGTGAAACCCCATCTCTACTAAAAATACAACAATTAGGCGGGGGTGGTCCAGGTGCCTGTAATCCCACGTACTCTCAGGAGGCTCAGGCAGGAGAATTGCTTGAACCTGGGAGATGGAGGTTGCAGTGAGCTGAGATTGCACCACTGCATTCCAGCCTAAGCAAGGAGAATGAAACTCCTTCTCAAAAACAACAACAAACCAAAAAGGCTTTTAAGCAGAGGGTGGTCAGGCTCAGCTTAGTATTTTACAAAGACCACTGAGGCAACTATGTGGTGGACCAGTTGGAGCCAAGTGGTGAGACCAGATGAAGCAAAGGAACCCAGTGAAGAAAACGGGTTTTCTCAACAGTCTCTTAGTAATTAGTGTCAGCTCTAGACCTTCTAACTCCCAATGCAGTGAATTCCTCATGATTCTTACCCCACTTCTTTACAGAGGAGGCAACTAAAACCCAGCAAAGGAAAGTCAGTGTGTCTAAGTGATAGAAATGGGAGTACAGCCCTGGTGATTCCCTCCTGCCCAGTCTTCTGGTACCCCTTTTTTGGGTGAGCTGGGGATAAGGGGCACTGTTGGGCTGTGCCTCCAGGTGGACTGAAGAATGCATGTGGCCGCAGGGCGTGCTGGTGAAGCACAGCAAGAACGTCTACAAAGCCGTAGGCCACTACAACGTGGCTATCCCCTCTGATGTCTCCCACTTCCGGTTCCACGTGAGTCTCCTCCCCGGGAAGGAGGGTTGGGCCCTGAGGGAGAGGGTGGGAATATCTGCAGGGCAGGAATGTGATGTCATAGCAAGAGAAAGCTATTTTCAGTATTTCCCCAATCCAAAGGAAAACAGTACACACAGGTAGAACAAGGACAGCCATACAGATTGTCACTTAATAACTGCAGCTAGGCCGGGCATGGTGGCTCACGCCTGTAATCCCAGCACTTTGGGAGGCCGAGGCAGGCAGATCACCTAAGGTCAGGAGTTCAAGACCAGACCAGCCTGGTCAACATGGTGAAACCCTGTCTCCACTAAAAATACAAAAATTAGCCAGGCGTGGTGGCACATGCCTGTAGTCCCAGCTACTCAGGAGGCTGAGGAGGGAGAATCACTGAACTGGGAGGATGGAGGTTGCAGTGAGCTGAGATTATTGCCACTTGCAGTGAGCTGAGACTCCAGCCTGGGCAACAGAGCAAGATTCAATCTCAAAAATAAATAAATAACTGCAGCTCATTTGGTCGCAGACCTTTCAGAACATTGGACAGAGGGAGAGAAGCTGATGCAATGAAAGAAGGGGCTCCTGGCAATGAAAGACAATACTGTCTTCATTTCTTATTGTGTGCCAGGCATGTCGTTAGGCACAGCCCATCCACTAGTCAGCCTTCCCCTGAACATTGTATGTGAAAGATACAGTAGGGCTATCTCTGTTTTTAGATACCAAAATCAGCTTAGAGAGTTTAACTTGGGAAAGAGTGCCTTACTGGGAAACTTGAGAACTAATGGTAATGACTCATGACTCAGCTATGGAAAGGGCTGCTCAAAATCATCTAAACTAGTGGTCTCTATTTTCTTTTTATTTCACTATCAAATCTTCCCCCGCAACACTTTAAAAAAAAAAAAAACCACAATCAGAGGCCAAAATCCAATATATGGGACCTCCTGGCACTGCTCTCTTTGGAGGAGTTAGAACCCCCTTCGCTTCCTGCTCACCCCTGCTGTAACTCCTAAAGAACCCCCTGGAAACCTGGGGCTCTAAGGAACACAGTGTGAGAAATCAGTGACCTAGACTGATATCTTCATTTCACAGTTGAGAAACCCGAGGCTGAGAGGAAAGGGGCTTGCCCAAAGTATTGCAGCCTGTTAGGTACAGATCGGAGCCTGGCATCCTGGTCTCTTCGTCTCCCATTTCCTTCCACTTCTGTCCTTTAAGCAGCTCTTGAGATTTAGGTACCTTGGCCCCTGTGGAATCAGAATCTCTAGACACTATGCACTCTTTTGAACTGATCAGAAATTTTTTCTTTAGTCCCTACACTCTCTTGCTGTTGAGAGTTGAGCTGTTGCCATGTCCCCTGGCAGCTTCCAGCCTAGCTAGGGATGCTGCCTATGACTTCATAGTAGATAATTCAGGCTGTGGAGTCTGTAATAACTTTCCATGCTTATGTCATAAGATTCTAATTTGTTGAGGCCAAACAATACCCAGGAAGATGACATTAAAAGCTGTTGATTTTGGCCAGGCACAGTGGCTCATGCCTGTAATCCCAACACTTTGGGAGGCCAAGGTGGGCAGATCACCTGAGTTCAGGAATTCGAGACCAGCCTGACCAACATGGAGAAACCCCATCTCTACTAAAAATACAAAATTAGCCGGGTGTGGTGGCGCATGCCTGTAATCACAGCTACTCGGGAGGCTGAGCCAGGAGAATCGCTCGAACCCAGGAAACAGATGTTGCGTTGAGCCGAGATTGTGCCATTGCGCTCCAGCCTAGGCAACAAGAGCGAAACTCCGTCTCAAAAAAAAAAAAAATAAACAAGGTGTTGATTTTATTGAGGGTCAATGGATGAGAGAGAAAAAATTTTCAAAGAAACAGTTTGAGAGACCACGCAGAACTTGTTAAGAAAGACTTCCTAGAGGAGGCTGAAATTGAACAGGGTCTTAGATGACTAAACATCAGAAGCAGCAGTCCCATCAGAAGGAGTACCACAAGCAAAGGCAGATGAGGTGGCAAAGTCCACATCCAACCCCAGAAAGTCTTCCTCCCCACCCAGGTCTGCATGGGGACCCAAGAGCCTGTCTCCTTCACTGGATCACCCAGAACCCCCCCCAGGAGGTAGGTTTCTGGAGCATACCCTTTAGCCATGCCCACCCTCTCCCGGGCAGTTCTTTTTCAGCAAACCCCTGCGGATCCTCAACATCCTCCTGCTGCTGGAGGGCGCTGTCATTGTCTACCAGCTGTATTCCCTAATGTCCTCTGAAAAGTGGCACCAGACCATCTCGCTAGCCCTCATCCTCTTCAGCAACTACTATGCCTTCTTCAAGCTGCTCCGGGACCGCCTGGTATTGGGCAAGGCCTACTCATACTCTGCTAGCCCCCAGAGAGACCTGGACCACCGTTTCTCCTGAGCCCTGGAGTAACCTCAGGGACAGCGTCCAGGCTTCAGCCAGGGGCTCCCTGGCAAGGGGCTGTTGGGTAGGAGTGGGAGGGGGAAAAAAAAAAAAAAAAAATCCACCAGAGCTTTGTATTTTTGTTACGTACTGTTTCTTTGATAATTGATGTGATGAGGAAAAAGTCCTATTTTTATACTCCCAACAAGCCTGTGTCCTGTGGTTCTTTCCTTTGTGTGTGTGAAGCATATTGAGGTGTGGGATTCTGGTTTAGGAAGCCCCACATGTGGCTTCTGAAGCATGTGTGGGTACTGCGGCCTTCAGTAGAGAGGAGATGAGGAAGCACCAGAGGCAATGGTAGCAGTGATAGCTGCTGTGAATTGAATACTCACTGTGTACCAGATGCTGCTCTGTGTGTATTTCAGGCCTTGCCTTAATCTAACTTTTATGACAACCCTAGGAGGAAAGTGCTGTCACTCCAATGAATGAAGAACTGGAGCTCAGAGAGTTATAGTGATTTGCCCATAGTAACACAGCTAGGAAGTGGTAGAGCTGAACATAAAATCTCTGAAAGGCTGGGCATGGTAGCTCACACCTGTAATCCCAGCACTTTGGGAGGCCAAGGTGGGTGGATCACTTGAGGCCAGGAGTTGGAGACTAGCCTGGCCAAGATGGCAAAACCCCATCTCTACTAAAAATAGAAAAATCAGCTGGGCGTGGTGGCACATCTCTGTAGTCCTAGCTACTTGGAAGGCTGAGGCACAAGAATTGCTTGAACCTGAGAGGCAGACATTACAGTGAGCCAAGATCGTGCTGTTGCAATCCAGCGTGGGTGACAGAGCAAGACTCTGTCTCAAAGAAAATAAAAATAGGCTGGGCACGGTGGCTAACACCTGTAATCCCAACACTTTAGGAGGCAGAGGCAGGTGGATCACAAGGTCAGGAGTTTGAGAACAGCCTGGCCAATATGTTGAAACACTATCTCTACTAAATACAAAAATTAGCCGGGCATGGTAGCATCTGCCTGTAGTCCCAGCTACTCAGAAGGCTGAGGCAGAAGAATCGCTTGAACCCCGGAGTCAGAAGTTGCAGTGAGCCAAGATCATGCCACTGCACTCCAGCCTGGGTGAAGAGGAACACTCCATCTCTAAATAAATATCTCTGAAAGATGACACTACTGTCCTGGCAGAATGTGATGTCTTGATTCTCTTAGCATACAGTCACTGAGATCCTCTTCCTTGCTGGGTACTATGGTAGATGGAGAGGATACCAAGACACTGGAACAAGCAAGTAATACTACACTGGGATGAGTCCGACAGTTAAAAGGTACAGCAGAGCACAGGAGAGAGAATGGTTAAAGTTCTCTGGGCTTCTTGGAGGAGGGGATAGTCTGAATTAGCCACTTCCTAGGTGGACAAGAGGGGAAAAGGGTGTTGCAGTTAGAGAAGCAGGCAAATGTAATAGTGCACATGCAGTAGCACATATATTTGGAACATTCTGGTGTGTTTGGGGGAAGGTAAGCAGAATGTGGATCTTAGAGCAGGAAGGATTAAAAAAAAGGAGTGAGAAAGGTCAACAGAGGCTGGATCTGGGAGGACCAGTTGTCCTAGGCTAGCAAAGGTGTATGATCAGGGTCATGTGCTAAGAGTAGAAACAGCTGCTTGTAGGGTCACTGCCTCCTATGGGCATAGGATGGAGGGTTCAGGCTGGAAGAGGAAACATGGACAGTGAGCCGTTATTTATTCAGCCCATGTTTGCTGAGCCCTTCTTGGCCATAAAGTATGCAGATGAGCTCACAATGGTGTATGGGTGACACACTCCTCAACAAATGTTTTTGATGCCTCTGTTGAGGCAGGCACTCTGCTAAACACTGGGATGGTTACAAAGATAAGGAAGCTACTGTCCCATAGACAACGAGGAAAGATGGACACACATTGTGAGCAAATTAGGGTGTGAAATGCTAAGGAAAATTAGTGTTCATTTTTTCCTGTAGTAGTGGAGAGGACGGATACCCTGACCATCTGGAAAGACACCCTGAGATTACAGGTGTGAGCCACTGCACCCAACTGCAAGAACTACTCTCAATCTCAACACTTTGGGAGGCCAAGGCAGGTGGATCACCTGAGGTCAGGAGTTAGAGACCAGCCTGACCAACATGGCAAAACCCCGTCTCTACTAAAAATACAAAAATTAGGCCGGGTGCTGTGGCTCATGTTTGTAATCCCAACACTTTGGGAGGCTGAGGCGGGCAGATCATGAGGTCAGGAGTTCGAGACCATCCTGGCCAATACGGTAAAACTCTGTCTCTACTAAAAATACAAAAATTAGCTGGGCATCGTGGCAGGTGCCTGTAATCCCAACTACTCGGGAGGTTGAGGCAAGAGAATAGCTTGAACCCAGGAGGCGGAGGTTGCAGTGAACCAAGATCACGTCACTGCACTCCAGCCTGGGGTGACAGAGCTAGACTCTGTTCAAAATAATAATTATTAAAAAAGAAAAAATTATCTGGGTGTGGTGGTGCATGCCTGTAATCCCAGCTACTCACCTATCTTCAGGAGGCTAAGGCAGGAGAATCGCTTGACCCCAGGAGGTGAAGGTTGCAGTGAGCCGAAATTGCACCATTGTACTCCAGCCTGGACAACAGCAAAACTCTAAAAAAAAAAAAAAAAAGTGAGTAGTTCTTATGGTTAAGCAGGGAAAGGGGAACACTGCATTCTAAGCAGAGGGAACAGCATATGCAAAGGCAGCAGAGAAGATAGGAGCATATTTGAAGAAAAATGGTTCTCCAAATGTGGTTGGAGCCTGGGTTGCCTGATGGGGAAATGGCCCAAGAAGCAGGTAAGGATCAGTCTGTGTGCCAAATTAAAATGTCTGGGCATTACCAAAGGGCAGGCAATAGGAAATTGCTAAGCAGAAGAGTTACACTGTAAGGTTTCTGCTTTTCTTCTTTTTCTTTTAATGAGAGCATTTCTCCATGTTGCCCAAGCTGGTCTGGAACTCCTGGGCTCAAGGGATTCTCCCACCTCAGCCTTCCCAATAGCTGGGATTACAGGTCTCTGCTTTTCAGGAGATAGTGGGTGGGAGTGGGAAAGTCTGGAGGCAGGAGACCAGTAAGGAGGCAGGCAAAATAGACGAGGGCAAAGTGATCAGGTCTCATCTTAAGCAGTGGCAGTAGGAAGGGAAATACAGTGTGCCCCTTCCTGACCTTCATCCTAGAGTTTTCCTTTTGATTTCTTTCCCTCAAGAAAATGGGCCAAGCACACAACTAAAGTTGGCAATTTGTTGTGACAGGCCCTCATTCTGCTTCCAAAAGATAGACCCCTCTATGTCTTGAAGATATAGCCTGGCTCTGTGTTGAGGTGGGGGACAGGAGGGTTGGCATGTCATGGAAAAAGAAAGGCCTGATTTGTGCTAGCCATACATTCCATGATTCAAAAGCACATGAATGATAAGAGCCTCAATTTCCTCATCTCAAAAAGGGGAGATCATATCCCTTGCTCTGTGTAACTCAATTTTCTGTCAATTCTTTGTTTATTCATTCAACAGTTATTTGTGGAGCACACACACGATGTGCCAGATTCTGTGCTAGGTGCTTGAGATACAGTGGTAAACAATACAGAACCCACCCCTGCCCTCAAGGAGCTTGCTGTGAGGATAAATGAAATAATGATTATAAAATCACTCTGTCAACTATACTGCATGGGTCTCATTGTTTTGTTTTGTTTTAAGAGACAGGGTCTTGCCGTTGCCTAGGCTGGTCTTGAACTCCTGGGCTCAAGCAATCTGCCCTCCTTGGCCTCCCAAAGTGCTGGAACTACAGGAATGAGCCACCATGGCCCGCTTATTTCTTCTTCTTTCTCTCTCTCTCTTTTTTTTTTATTTTTTCTAGACACAGGGTCTCACTCTATCACCCAAGCTGAAGTACAGTGGCACAATCATGGCATTGCAGCCTTGACCTCTTGGACTTAAGTGATCCTTCCTCCTCACCCTCCCGAGTACAAGTGCATATTACCATGCCTGGCTAATTACCGAGATCCAACTTGGTCTGGAGACCCCCACCCAGGCGGACTGAAGGTATTGAGAGGCAGACACCCAGACAGCCCAACTGAGTGGATCTATCCTGGGGACCAACAGCCTGAGAGCCTGCGTGGCTTGCAGCTCTCTGGGACTGAAGGCCCTGAGTAGAGCTTCTTCCACATATTTAGTTGCTCTTTGACAGGTGATTCTTATTAATACACAGGTGTTCTATATATACACATAACTCAGTAATATGCCATGTAGGCAGCTGTTATCCACCTACCACTGATTACAAACTACAAGGTATCTTCCACAAAGGAGCCATGGGGGCAGGGTAAACTTAATATTTCTCAACACTAATTTTTTCTTTTATCTTTTGTAGAAATGGGGTCTTACTGTGTTGCCCAGTCTGGTCTTGAGCTCCTGACCTCAAGTGATCCTCTAGCCTCAGCCTCCCAAAGTGTTAGGATTACAGACAGGTGTGAACCACCACACCTAGCCCTATTCTTTTTTTCTTTTTTTTTTTTTTTGAGATGGAGTCTTGCTCTGTCGCCAGGCTGGAGTGCAATAGCAGGATCTCAACTCACTGCACCCTCCGCCTCCTGGGTACAAGCGATTTTCCTGCCTCAGCCTCCCAAGCAGCTGGGATTACAGGCACGCGCCACCATGCCCAGCTAATTTTTGTATTTTAGTAGAGATGGGGGTTTCACCGTGTTGGCTAGGATGGTCTTGATCTCCTGACCTTGTGATCCGCCTGCCTCGGCCTCCCGAAGTGCTGGGATTACAGGCATGAGCCACCGCACAGGCCTATTTTTCTATTTATTATCACCCAGTAAGACTGCCAACTAATCAGAAAACCTGGGTTTAGTCTTATTTCCTCGTTTCCTTCTCTCTATAGCCTTGAGCAAGTCACTTCCCCTAACTAGATGATTCGTTATTCATATTCAGCCCAGGGTCTATGACTATTGTTGTTGTTTTTTTTTTTTTTTTTTTGAGACGGAGTTCGTTCTTGTTGCCCAGGCTGGAGTGCAGTGGCACGATCTTGGCTCACTGCAACATCTTCCTCCTGGTTCAAGTGATTCTCCTGCCTCAACCTCCCAAGTAGCTGGGATTACAGGCACCTGCCACCGCGTCTAATTTTTTTTTTGAGACGGAATGTCACTCTGTGGCCCAGGCTGGAGTGCAGTGGCGTGATCTCGGCTCACTGCAACTTCCGCCTACCGGGTTCAAGGGATTCTCCTGCCTCAGCCTCGCGACTAGCTGGGATTGCAGGCGTCCACCACCACGCCCGGCTATTTTGAGACGGAGTTTCGCTCTTGTTGCTCAGGCTGGAGTGCAAATGGTGCTATCTCGGCTCACCGAAACCTCCGCCTCCTGGGTTCAACCGATTCTTCTGCCTCAGCCTCCCGAGCAGCTGGGATTACAGGCATGGGCCACCACGCTCGGCTAATTTTGTATTTTTAGTAGAGATAGGTTTTCTCCATGTTGGTCAGGTTGGTCTCGAACTCCTGACTTCAGGTGATCCGCCCACCTCGGCCTCCCAAAGTGCTGGGATTACAGGCGTGAGCCATCGCTCCCGGCTATTGGTTTCAACTATGGAAAGAAGGGATACGCTTCCGGGAGAAAAAGTTCTGGGGGAAAAAAATCTCACTATAAAAAAGAAATAGTAGCAGAAACAGCTGGGAACTCGTAGAGACACTTAACTTTCGTAGGTATCCCTCGCAGTCTCCTCCCAGCCACTCCTTTCGTACGTCATTTCCACGCCCCACCTTTAGTGGCTGCTGTCTCTTTAAGTTCGTATCTTCGGTGTAATGATAGGCGGTTGGGCCAATAACGCGTTTTGTCCTGGAGATAAGTAGTTTGTCCATTTCGGGCTGCCGTCCTGCAGGTCCGCCATATTGTCTGTTGAAGCTGCCGCTGAGGCCGCCGCCGCCGCCGCTGCCGCCGCTGCTGCCGCCGCCGCTGCCGCCGCCAAGTGTGAGCGAGCGGAGCCGCGATGGGTGAGTGAGGAAGCCAGGCCGTCAGGTTCTTGGGCTCAGGCAGGATTTGGCGAGAGCCTGTCTGCGGTCTGCGTAAGATGTCTGCATCCCTCTAGCTAGGTCTGGGGAGAAGTCAGGCCGGGAGTGCCCCTCAAGCCAGTTTTGGGCCAAGCTAGGGCCCGTGCTGGGAGCGGTCCTTTGGTGCTGGTTCCGGGGACACCTTGGCATGCCGGGGGCCCCCCACATGGTGTCCTCGGGCAGGAGCTCACGTGTTCCTGGGAGCTAGAAAGGGGCCTACTCTCCGCCCTGCGCCCAGACTGGGGCTGGGGGACGGACTCCCGGCGGCAGGCCTGGGCGGCGCTAAGGTAGCTTTCTCCTGGCTTGTGTTTGGCCGACGCGCGTCTTGACTTGATTCAGTGGCTCCCCTGAACTCAGGGAAGTCCTACCTACGTAGCGGGGTGGAGTCCTCTGGTGAGGGGAAGCCAGGCTAGCCAGCACCAGGCCAGTAACCATGGGCACCCAGGCCGAGGGTAGCTTGTGCCGCTGAAGGCCAGGAGAACGGAACCAAGGCGGAAATAGTCTGGTTCGGTTGGGCTCAGAGTGGCATCGCTTGTGATGGTAGAACGCCAAAGGCCAGGTCCTCTGGGCCATCTTTAGGTTGGGGACTTTAGGTTTCTGGGCTGGCCTTGGTAAGGAGAAAAGGAGCGACCTGTTGATCTTTCTGGGGGGACTCCGGCTGGCAGGCCGCTGTTAAGAGAGAATACGATGGCGAAGTCTTTGGACTTAGAGACAGAACCAACAGTGGTAATTCCTCTCCAGCAGTAAAAACTGTTAAATTTGCTAAGTCTTCCTCTGTGCAGGCATTGTGCTGATTGCTTTACACATCTTGTTTTACTTAATTTGTAAAACCTAAGGAAATAGATGCTACCGTTATTGCTATTTTACAGATGTGGAAGCTGAGGTTTAGAAAGGTAAAGTAACTTACCAAAGGTCACACAGTGGCTAAGCCAGGGTGAGCACTCCCAAGTCTAGTTTGTAACTGCTGGGTTTTTTTTTTTTTTTTTCGTTTGTTTGTTTTTTCTGTTTTTTTTTTGTTGTTGTTGTTGTTAAATACAGAGTCTTGCTCTGTTGCCCAGGCTGGAGTGCAGTGGCGCGATCTCGGCTCACTGCAACCTCCACCTCCTGGGTTCAAGCGATTCTCCTGCCTCAGCCGCTGGAGTAGCTGGGATTACAAACACCCGCCACCACGCCTAGCTAATTTTTTTTATTTTTGGTAGACACAGGGTTTCGCCGTGTTGGCCAGGCTGGTCTCAAACTCCTGACCTCAAAATGATTCACCCACCTCGGCCTCCCAAAGTGCTGGGATTACAGGTGTGAGCCACTGCGCCCGGCGTTTTTTTAAATTTAATTTTATTTTTTGTAATGACCTGGCCCTCTAGTGGTTGGGCTGGAAGAAGGGAAAAAAGCTTTTACACTCTAGGCAAAGTTGTAAAGGTGTTTTGGGTTTTTTGTTTGTTTTTGCATGTGGGCCCACTTTGGAATCTTTCTTCTGAAGGAAGCTGAAAGAGTCCAGAGTGAATTGCTAACTCCAACTATTGTGTGTGGGGCAAGCAAAATTAGATTCTGCAATTTTTTTTTTTTTTTTTTTTTTTTTGGAGAAGGAGTTTCACTCTTGTCTCCCAGGCTGGAGTGAAGTGGCCTGATCTTGGCTTACTGCAACCTCCACCTCTGAGGTTCAAGCGATTCTCCTGCCTCAACCTCCCAAGTAGCTGGGATTACAGGTGCCCACCACCACTCTCAGCTAATTTTTTTTTTTTTTTTTTTTTTTTTTTTTTTTTTAAGTAGAGACAGGGTTTCACCATGTTGGCCAGGCTGGTCCCAAACTCCTGATCTCAGGTGATCCACCCCTCAGCCTCCCAAAGTGCTAGGATTACAGGCATGAGCCACCGACCCCTGCCTGGAATTGAATTTTTTAAGATCTGTGATTCTAAGGAAACAAATTATTCACTTGAGCTTCAAGGCAATGACTTTAGAATCAGATCTGGTATTGGAAGTCACTTAAATGCCAGACACGACACATATGGAAAGCATCTAGCAAAGTCCACCATAATGTTGTTCTTCCTTTCTGAGCCTTTTTTCATCTCTAGAAAGAAGTGGTGGGGCTGTGTTATCAAGGTGTTTGGGGATTAAATAAGGTAACAGCATTTGGGCTGGTCAAGGTGGGTCATGCATGTAATCCCAGCACTTTGGGAGGCTGAAGCGGGTGGATCACCTGAGGTCAGGAGTATGAGACCAGCCTGATCAATATGGTGAAATCCTGTCTCTACTAAAAATACAAAAATTAGCCGGACATGGTGGTGTGCTTCTGTAGTTCCAGCTACTTGGGAGGCCGAGACAGGAGAATTGCTTGAACCAGGGAGGAGGAAGTTGCAGTGAGCCAGGATCGTGCCAGCCTGGGAAACAGAGTGAGACTCTATCTCAAAAACAAACAAAAACAGATAACATTGTCTGGAGCCTAGTAAGGGCTCTATTAATGTCAGAACAGATTCTTTTCCACTTTGAATAATGTTCCTTTTCCTTAAGTACTCTGGTTTCCATGTTTCTCTGTTGAGTAATAAGACTGCTGGGCCTTTCTTAGTAGCTGGAGCTTCATCTATCAGTGAAAATTTAGGAGCTTTTATGTTATAAACTTTCTGTTACAAATTTCGTATTGGTCTTCAGTTTCAGAAACACTGTTGCCTCAAAGGGGAGGAACTAATGTTTAATAAGCTCAGTGAAATAAATCTGGTAGGGATTTACTCAGTTTTATAGATTGGGAAACTGCCTCAGAGAAAATAACACAGCCAATAAGCCACAAAGCCAGAAGTAAGATTCTTACCCATTTTGCCGAACATAAATTTCTGAGAAGACTTAAGGAGTTAAGAAATAAAGTTAGTCCTATTCTGGTGTAGTTCAATATGAAAGTTCTTCAGTGGAGCAACAAAATCTGACCAAGGTCTTGAAGGGAGTTTTTAGCTTAGAGTCAGGTAACTTCTTTCCAGCTTCCTCTCAAGTACCTCTCCCTCATCATACCTTGTCTTTAAGAATGTCAGCTTTTTGTTTATCTATATTCCATGTAGATCAGACTAATGTAAGTATTCATTTAATTGTAACATCTAATCCAAGGTATCTTGTGTTATCTCCATTTACAATTATAAATTGAGGCTTTGAGAAGATTAGGTGACTAGTCCAGGGCTAGTAATCTGGATCCTGTGGGCACTGGAGACACTAACGCAGCCTGCCTTCACATGCCCATGAGTAAAGAACCTGCTGTATTAACTGCCTCTTAAGTGCACTCTCCGCTAGCTCAGGCTTATATCCTTCACTATTTCTGCAGTGCCCAAACTTCATTACCCTTAACAGACCTTTGTAGTGATTTTCCTGCCTCTAGGTGCCCTGTAGGGGTGATGTTTGTTGTTCTGGAGGTTGCCTTATTCTGACTCTCTAGCAGAGACTACAGCCTCATGAGTCTTAGCAGACACTAGTTGTCTTAGCACCATTACTACTACTTTGCTAACTGGGAATCTGGCCACCTTTCCTTACCCCAGGGGGTGGGTCTTGATATAAACTCTAAACCAGTCATTGTAACTTTAGCTCCCTAGACAGTGATTGATTTAGGCATGGGCATATGATGCAGTTCTGGCCAATTAGATGGGAAGGGAAGCCTGGGGAACTTCTGGAGAAGCTTTCCTTATTTAAGAAACTTACCAGCTTTTATTTATTTTTTTGCCAGTTTGTATTTTAACCCAGGTTGCACCAAAATGTGAGAGCCATAAAAAAAGACAGAGATGGGAAAGCTATAATAATAGCCAAAACTTATACAGAACTTGCTATGTGCTAGATACTCTTCTAAGTACAGGCATACCTCAGAGCTAAGGCAAGTTTGGTTCCAGATCACAGCAGTAAAGCAAATATAATAAAGCAAGTCAAGAATTTTTCTGTTTTGCAGTGCATATAAAAGTTTATAGTATACCGTAGTCTCTTAAGTGTGCAATAATATGTCCAGTAAAAGTACATTTTTTTTCTTTTTGAGTTGGAGTCTTGCCCTGTTGCCCAGGCTGGAGTACAATGGTGCAGTCTCAGTTCACTGCAACCTCTGCCTCCCAGGTTCAAACAATTCTCCTGCCTCAGCCTCCCGAGGAGCTGGGATTACAGACACCCCCCACCATGCCCAGCTAATTTTTGTATTTTTAGTAGAGCTGGTTTTCACCATGTTGGCCAGGCTGGTCTTGAACTCCTGACCTCGTGATCCGCTTGCCTCAGCCTCCCAAAGTGTTGGGATTACAGGCGTGAGCCACTGCGCCCAGCCTAAAAAATTTTATGAATTAGCTGGGTGGAGTGGTGAGTTAATGTAGTCCCAGCTACTCAGGAAATTGAGGTGGGAGGATTGCTTGAACCTGGGAGGCTGAGGTTGCAGTGAGCCTTGAAAGCATCATCGCACACCAGCCTGGGCAACAGAGCAAGACTTTGTTTCAAAAAAAAAAAAAAAACCCAAATCCTTTGTCTTTTATTTATTTATTTATTTAGACAGGATCTCACTCTGTCACACAGGCTGGAATTCAGTGGTGTGATCAACAGCTCACTATAACTTTGAATTCCCAGGCTCAAGCAATCCAGCTACCTCAGCCTCCTAAGTAGCTGGGACAACAGGCATGCACCACCATGCACAGCTAATTTTAAAAATTGTTTTTAAAGGGTGTTGCCTCGGCTAGTCTTGAACTGGGCTCAAGCAATCTTCCCACCTTGGCCTCCCAAAGTGTTGGGATTACAGGTGTGAGCCACCTTGCCTGGCCTATTGTCATCAACAGTGTTAACAGCATTTTCACAAGGAGTAGAATCCATCTCAAGAACCACTTTTGTTTGCTCTCATAAGAATAGCTGCTCATCCATTCAAGTTTGATTGTGAGATTGCAGCAATTCAGTCACATTTTCAGGCCCCACTTCTAGTTATCTTGCTGTTTCCACCCCATCTGCAGTGACTTCCTCCATTGAAATCTTGAGCCTCTTAAAGTCATCCATGAGAGTTGGTATCAGCTTCTTCCATACTCTAGTTTATGATGATATTTTGACCTCTCATGAATCGTGAACATTCTTATAAGACCTGAAAGTTGAAATCGCTCCTTAATTCATACAGAATGATGGATTCTGTATGGCTACAGAATGGTCGTTGTGTTAACAGGCAGGAAAACAACATTGGGCGGGGTGCGATAGCTCATGCCTGTAATCCCAGCACTTTGGGAGGCCAAGGTGGGTGGACCACTGGAGGTCAGGAGTTCGAGAACAGCCTGACCAACATGATGAAACCCCCAACTCTACTAAAAGTCTGAAAACATTAGCTGGCCATGGTGGTGTGTGCCTGTAATTGCAGCCACCCTGGAGGCTGAGGCAGGAGAATCACTTGAACTTTAGAGGCAGAGGTTGCAATGAGCCAAGATTACGACACTGTAACTTTAGCCTGGATGACAAACTGAGACTTCATCTCAAAAAAAAAAGAAAAAAGGAAACAACATTAATCCCATTGTATCTCCATCAGAGCTCTTGGAGATACAATGTATCTTCAAGATACAGAGTATATGGTCATTGAGCAGTAGTATTTTGAAAGAAAACTTTCTGAGCAGTAGGGTTCAACTATGGGCTTAAAATATTCAGTAAATCGGCTGGATGTGGTGGCTCACGCCTGTAATCCCAGCACTTTGGGAGGCTGAGACAAACGGATCTCCTGAGGTCAGGAGTTTGAGACCAGCCTGCCCAACATGGTGAAACCCCGTCTCTTCTAAAAATACAAAAAATTAGCCGGGCATGGTGGCAGATGCCTGTAATCCCAGCTACTCAGAAGGCTGAGGCAGGAGAATCACTTGAATCCGGGAGGCAGAGGTTGCAGTGAGCTGAGATTGTGCCACTGCACTCCAGCCTGGGCAACAAGAATAAAATTCCATCTAAAAAAAAAAAATATATATATATATATATATATCACAGCACATCTGTTTACAGCTTGATTTACTAAAAAAACAAATATATAAATTTATATATATATAAATATATATTTTTTAATTATAAATAAATATATATTTTTTAGTAAATCAAGCTGTAAACAGATGTGCTGTGATCCAGGCTTTGTTGTTCCATTTATAAAGCATAAACAGTAGTTTCAGCATAAGTTTTAAACTCTTGAGTTTCAGAATGTTAATTGAGCAATGGCTTCAACTTAAAGTCACCAGCTGTGTTATCCTGTAACAAGAGAGTCAGCATGTCATTTGAAGTTTTGAAGCCAGGCGTTGACTTCTCTATAGCTATGAAAGCCCTAGATGACATCTTCCTCTAATAGAAGGCTGTTTCTTCTACATTGAAAGGCCACCTTCATCAATGAGCTTAGCTAGATCTTTTGGATAACTTGCTATAGCTTCTACATCAGCACATGCTGCTTTATCTTGCACTTTTTTTGAACTCTGTCACCCAGGCTGGAGTGCAGAGGCATGATCTCACATTACTGCAACCTCCATCTCTGGGTTCAAGTGATTCTCATGCCTCAGCCTCCTGAGTAGCTGGGATTACAGGCATGTACCACCATGCCCAGCTAATTTTTGTATTTTTAGTAGAGACAGGGTTTGCCATGTTGGCCAGGCTGGTTTCAAACTCCTGACCTCGAGTGATCTGCCCACCTCAGCCTCCCAAAGTGCTGGGATTACAGGCGTGAGCCACTGCGCCCAGCCTCACTTTTTTTTTTTTTTTTTTTTGAGACAGAGTTTCGCTCTTGTTACTCAGGCTGGAGTGCAATGGCGCGATCTCGGCTCACCGCAACCTCCGCCTCCTGGGTTCAGGCAATTCTCCTGCCTCAGCCTCCTGAGTAGCTGGGATTACAGGCACGCACCACTGCACCCAGCTAATTTTTTGTATTTTTAGTAGAGACGGGGTTTCACCATGTTGACCAGGATGGTCTTGATCTCATGACCTCGCGATCCACCCGCCTCGGCCTCCCAAAGTGCTGGGATTACAGGTGTGAGCCACCGCGCCCAGCCTCTTTTTTTTTTTTTTTTTTGAGATGAAGTCTCACTCTGTCGCCAGGCTGGAGTGCAGTGGCGCAATCTCAGCTTACTGCAACCTCTGTCTCCCAAGTTCAAGTGATTCCCCTGCCTCAGCCTCCTGAGTAGCTAGAACTACAGGTGTGTACCACCACACCCAGTTAATTTTTTGTATTTTAGTAGAGATGGGGTTTCACCATGGCCAGGATGCTGTCTATCGCCTGACCTCGTGGTCCACTCACCTCAGCCTCCCAAAGTGTTGGGATTACAAGCGTGAGTCACCACTCCCGGCCCCACTTTTTTTTTTTTTTTTTTTTTTTTTGAGATGGGGTTTTGATCTTTTTGCCCAGGCTGGAGTGTAATGGCACGATCTCAGCTCACCGCAACCTCCGCCTCCCAGGTTCAACAATTCTCCTGCCTCAGCCTCCCAAGTAGCTGGGATTACGGGCATACACTACCACGCCCAGCTATTTCTGTATTTTTAGTAGAGATGGGATTTCTCTGTGTTCGTCAGGCCGGTCTCGCACTCCCGAACTCAGGTGATCTGCCCACCTCGGCCTCCTAAAGTGCTGGGATTACAGGTGTGAGCCACTGCGCTTGGCTCCTACTTTTTTTAAAGACAAGATCTTGCTCTGTCTCCCAGGCTGGGGTGCAGTGGCAAGATAGCATACTGCAACCTCTAATTCCTGGGCTCAAGGGATCCTCCCATGTCAGCCTCCTCAGTAGCTGGGGACTACTGGTTGTGTGCTACCACACTCAGCAAATTTTTACCTTTTGTGAGACAATGTCTTACTGTGTTGCCCAGGCTGGTCTTCAAGTCCTGTTCTCAAGTGATCCTCCTTCCAAATCACTGGGATTACAAGCATGAGTCACTGAGCTTGGCCTCCACATTGATGGCTTCTTTCCTTAAACTTAATGAATCAGTCTCTGTTAGCTTCACACTTGTGTATCTTCCTCATCTCTCTCAGCATTCACAGAATTAAAAAAGAGAGATCCTGGCTCTGGATTAGGCTTGGGTTTAAAGGAATATCGTGACTGATTTGCTCTTCTGTCTAAACCACTAGAACTTTCTCCATATTGGCAATAATGCTGCTTTGCTTTTTTTTTTTTTTTTTTTTTAACATTTGTGTGTTCACTGGAATAGCACTTTTAATTTCCTTCAGTAACCTTTCCTTTGCATTCACAGCTTTGCTAACTGGTGCAACAGGCTTAGCTTTCAGCATATCTTGGCTTTCAACATATCCTCACTAAGCATATCTTGGCTTTCAACCTCCCTCACTAAGCTTAATCATTTCTAGCTGTTAATTTAGTGAGAGACATCTAACTGCTTTTTTTCACTTGAACACATAGAGGCCATTGTAGGGTTATTAATTAGCCTTGTTTCAATATTGTTGTATCTCAGGGAATAGGGAGGGAGAGAGACTGGGGAATGGCTGGTTGGTGGAACAGTCAGAACATACACAATATTTATCAGTTAAGTTCTCCATCTTATATGACCATGGTTCGTGGCATCCCAAAACAGTTGCAGTTTGATTTGTGATCAGATATCACTGATCACGGATCACTATAACTGATAAAACAATTATAAGCAAAAGTTTGAAATATTACAAGAATTCCCAAAATGCAGCACAGACACAAAGTGAACACATGCTGCTGGAAAAATGGCACCAATAGACTTGCCTAACATAGGATTGTCACAAACCTTTAATTTGTTTTTTTTTTTTAAAAATACACATTGGCGGCCGGGCGCGGTGGCTCAAGCCTGTAATCCCAGCACTTTGGGAGGCCGAGGCGGGTGGATCACGAGGTCAAGAGATCGAGACCATCCTGGTCAACATGGTGAAACCCCGTCTCTACTAATACAAAAAATTAGCTGGGCACGGTGGCGCGTGCCTGTAATCCCAGCTACTCAGGAGGCTGAGGCAGGAGAATTGCCTGAACCCAGGAGGCGGAGGTTGCGGTGAGCCGAGATCGCGCCATTGCACTCCAGCTTGGGTATCAAGAGCGAAAACTCCGTCTCAAAAAAAAAAAAAAAAAAAAAAATACACATTGGCTGGGTGTGGTGGCTCATGCCTGTAATCCCAGCACTTTGGGAGGCTAAGGCAGGCAAAACTTTCGAGCTCAACAGTTTGAGACCAGCCTGGGCAATATAGTGAGACCCTGTCTCAATCTAAACAAAAAATACACAGTATCTGTAAATCACAAAAAAATGAGGTATGCCTGTACTTCATGTATTCATTTAATTCTCAGATTCCCATGTTTTAGTTGAAAAAACCAAAGGATGGAGAAGTTTCAGTAACTTGAGCAAATTCATAGCTGATACATGGAAGAGACACTTACTCAGTATGGTTCTAATAAAAAAATGGGCTATTTGTGCTTAAGCATTCCTGGTGGAGAAAGTAGCTATAGCAATCTCTTCCCCACCCATCCTTTTCTATGAAAATCTCACCTGTTTTTCAAGATCTAATTTAAATGCTGCCTCTTTCATGAACCTTTCTGAAATACCTTATGCCTTCCAATTTGGAAATGAACTCTCCTGACTTTCTTTTTTTTTTTGAGACATCTCACTCTGTTGCCCAGGCTGGAGTACAGTGGCACAATATCCGCTCACTGCAACCTCTGCTTCCCAGGTTCAAGTGATTCTCTGCCACAGCCTTCCGAGTATCTGGGATTACAGGTGCCTGCACCACACCCATCTAATTTTTTGTATTTTTTGTAGAGAAGGGGTTTCACCATGTTGTCCAGGCTGGTCTTGAACTCCTGACCTAGTGATCCACCTGCCTTGGTCTGCTGAAGTGCTGGGATTACAGACGTGAACTACAGTGTGCAGCCCTCCACCTTTTTTTTTTTTGGGAGACAGAGTCTCCCTTTTTCTCCCAGGCTGGAGTGCAGTGGTGTGATCTTGGCTCACTGCACCCTCCACCTCCCAGCTTCAAGCCATTATCCTGCCTCAGCCTCCCAAGTTACTGGGACTACAAGTGCGTGCCACCAAACCCGGCTAATTTTTGTATTTTTAGTAGAGACGGGTTTTCACCATGTTGACCAGGCTGGTCTTGAACTCCTGACCTCAAGCGATGTGCCCTCTGCGGCCTCCCAAAGTGCTAGGATTACAGGCATGAGCCACTGTGCCTGGCCTGTTCATAACTTCCATATAGCCCTTTTCTCCCCCCACCGCCAAAGACAGAGTCTCGCTCTGTTGCCCAGGCTGGAGTGCAGTGGCTTAATCTTCTCAGCTCACTCCAACCTCTCCCCTCGGGTTCAAGTAATTCTTCTGCCTCAACCTCCTGAGTAGCTGGGATTACAGGCATGTGCTATCACACCTGGCTAATTTTTTTGTATTTTTAGTAGAGACGGGGTTTCATCATTTGGCCAGACTGGTCTTGAACTCCTGACCTTGTGATCTACCTGCCTCGGCGTCCTAAATTGCTGGAATTACAGGCATGAGCCACTGCGCCCAGGCCCATGTAGCCCTTTTCACATCCTTTTTTGTATTACAGTTATTTCATTCCATGTTACTAGTTTTTTGACCAATTACTTTCCTCATCTTTAAAATAGGTATAGGTTAGGTGCAGTGGCTCACACTTATATTGCTAGCACTTTGGGAGGCTCAGGAAGGAGGATCACTTGAGGCAAGGAGTTTCAGATCAGTCGGGGAGACATGGCAAAACCCCCATCTCTACAAAAAAAAAAAAAAAATGGGTGTGGTGGCATGTGCCTACAGTCCCAGCTACGTGAGGGGCTGAGGCAGAAGGATCGCTTGAGCCTAGGAGTTTGAGGTTGCTGTGAGCTATGATCTCACTATTATACTTTAGCCTAGGTGACAGAGCAAGACCTTGTCTCTAAAAAATAAAAATAAAAATGAAATAAAATAGAGATAATAGGATTGTTACAGCAATTAAATGAGGTAATGCCTGTAAAGCATTTTAGCTTGGTGCTTAGCACATAGTAAGTACTCAGTAAGTGATAATTAATAGCTGTTAGTCACTTAGTAAACAAAGTACTTTCTATGTGTCAAGCTATATATATATATATATATATATCTATGTATATAGATATATATATGTGTATACACACACACACACACACACATATTTTGAGACAGAGTCTTGCTGTCACCCAGGCCAGAGTGTGAGTGTTGTGGTGCTATCTCAGCTCACTGCAACCTCTGCCTCCTGGGTTCAAGCGATTCTTCTGCCTCAGGCTCCCTAGTAGCTGGGGTTACAGGCATCCGCCACCATGCCTGGCTAATTTTTTTATTTTTAGTAGAGATGGGGGTTTCACCATGTTGACCAGGCTGATCTTGAACTCCTGACCTCAGGTGATCCACCTGCCTTGGCCTCCCAAAGTGCTGGGATTACTGGTGTGAGCCACCACACCCAGCCAAGCCCTATGTTAAATATAAAGTTAAATTAACGAGTCTTTGTCATTAAGGGGAGGACAGAAACATATTGTGAATACTTGTTAGAAACCCATATTTTTAGGACCAGGCAGACAGCAATTATTTTCAGCAAGTGATTATCGAGTGCTTGCTATGTGCCAGGGACTTTTCTAGGCCCTGGAAATACAGTGGTGAACAAAACAGACAAAACCTCTTTCTGGTGAAATCCCAGATTTTACATTCTAGTGGATAATTGAATGAAATAAACCGAAGAGAGACTGGCCGATGAACAGGACAGCCCTATTTCCTGTCTACTGAGCTCTAGCCAATTGTTGCTGCCATGAGGAATGTGGTTCTAGTATTGTCTTATTGCA
Source organism: Aotus nancymaae (assembly GCF_030222135.1). NCBI lineage: Eukaryota > Metazoa > Chordata > Mammalia > Primates > Aotidae > Aotus > Aotus nancymaae. Next base: position 28,638,625 of record NW_026988467.1, read on the forward strand.
TGATTTCCCATCCTTTCCACAATTCCTCTCCCTCTTGAAGCTGGAAATCTGTTTTTTTAAATAATACTTACTGTTTTGTAGAGGTTATAAGTTAACTTTCAAAATCTGAAAACATTAACAAAAGATATTTGAGGCCAAATATAGCCTGAGAATTATCTGTCTTATTTGCAAATGTTATGTCAATTAATATTCTGTGTATCTTATGAAATATTACAGTCTATGTAATTTACAAAATTATGTTTTTTAATGTTATTTAATTTTTAAAAATTTATTTATTTATTTATTTTTGAGACGGGGTATTGCGATCTCAGCTCACTGCAACCTCTACCTCCTAGGTTCAAGCAATTCTCTTGCCTCACTCTCCTGAGGTAGCTGGGATTACAGGCATGAGCCACCGTGCCTGGCCAATTAATTTATTTTTTAAAGGAAGTCTTGAGCCTTTAAAATCTTGAGCCTCACTCAGGCATGAGCCACCACACCCAACCTAAAAAACATTTTAAAGGGATGAAGACACACACACAAAAAAAAGTGGGGCGGGGCAAAAAAAAAGGATATGAAGACAAACTTTTTTTTTTTGGAGACACAGTCTCGCTCTGTCGCCAGGCTGGAGTGCAGTGGTGCTCAGGCATGAGCCACCGCACCCAGCCTGAAGACAAACATTTTTAAATGTCATGCTGATAATAATAACTTTATATGTTTAGTAGGTATTAATTTAGAGCATAATATACATTTGGAGTAAGGTTCACAAAATATTGTAAATCCATATTTTATTTATCTATTTTTAATTTCTTAAATAAATACATATTTTTGAGGCAGGGTTTCACTCTGCTGCCAGGCTGAAGTACAGTGGCACAATCATGGCTCACTGCAGGCTTGAACTCCTCGGCTCAGGTGATCCTCCTTCCTCAGACTCCTGAGTAGCTGGAACCACAAGCACGTGCCATCATGTCCAACTAACTTTTTTTTTTTTTTTTGCCACAGGAACATGCTTACCTACAGGATAATTTTTGCATTTTTTTTTTTTAAATATGGAACACTTTACGAATTTGCGTGTCATCCTTGTGCAGGGGCCATGCTAATCTCTGTATCGTTCGAATTTTAGTATATGTGCTGCCGAAGCGAGCACAATTTTTGTTTTGTTTTGCTTTTTTTTTTTTTTTGAGATGGAGTTTCGCTCTTGTTACCCAGGCTGGAGTGCAATGGCGCGATTTCGGCTCACCGCAACCTCTGCCTCCTGGGTTCAGGCAATTCTCCTGCCTCAGCCTCCTAAGTAGCTGGGATTACAGGCACGCGCCACCATGCCCAGCTAATTTTTTGTGTTTTTAGTAGAGATGGGGTTTCACCATGTTGACCAGGATGGTCTCAATTTCTTGACCTTGTGATCCACCCGCCTCGGCCTCCCAAAGTGCTGGGATTACAGGCGTGAGCCACCGCGTCCGGCCTGATTTTTGTATTTTTTTATAGAGATGGGGTCTTGACATGTTGCCCAGACTGGTCTTGAACTCCTGGGCTCAAGCAGTTCTCCCACCTTAGTCTCCCAGAGTGTTAGGATTACAGGTATAAGCCACCATGCCCAGCTTCCATATTTTAAATTCAGATAATTTAAATTTTTGGCTGACTTAGTTCTGATTAGCTGGTTATTATATATATTTTTTGTTTTATTGTAATGTGGCAGGTGAAATTCTGGTACTTAAGAGCTCATATTTCTAGAAGCATTAGCCCTGTAATTTCCTTGTTTCACTTGTGCTTGCATACTTAGCATTATCTTCTATTACATTTCTTGATGAGACTGTAAGCCACAAGTCCACTTAACTAAGGACATAGAGTACAGTATGATGCAGTAAATAGTAATGAACTAGTATCACCTGCTTGTTATAATGCTCAGTCTTCAGGAAAACTTGGCCATCTGACCAACAGATGAAATTTTTTATTTCTTTCTGCTGTGGAGTCTTGCTCTGTCACCCAGGCTGGAATTCAGTGGCACAACCTTGGCTCACTGCAACCTCCGCTGCCCGGGTTCAAGTGATTCGTGTGCCTCAGACTCCCAGGTCGCTGGGATTACAGGCATCTGCCACCATGCCTGGCTAATTTTTGTATTTTTAGTAGAGGTGAGGTTTTACCATGTTGGGTAGGCTGGGCTCAGGTGATCTGCCTGTCTCGGCCTCCCAAAGTGCTGGGATTATAGGCTTGAGCCACTGTGCCCTGCCGAAAATTGTCAGTATTAATAGGTTAGTAGGTATATTAAATATTAGTAAGGCTTCTGTGTGTGTGTGTTTTTCTTGCCACACTCCAGTTGATCTTGTATCCTCTACTTTTTTTTTTCACCTCCAGATGCTTAAAATTGTGTCCCCTACTTTGGAGGCTAGTATGAAATGATCTATTTTGGATGGAGCAATCCAGAGCAGTATGGATGCATATACTAAGGGAATTCATCCCAGCCTAGGGGAATCAGAGAGTGGATTTAAACCTGTGGATAGGAGTTCTCATTGTGGGGTGAGAGAGAGGAATTAGTATTTCAGAAGCAAAAAATTGATGAGCTGGATGGGCCGGTAGCCTGGAGGAATATTTGGGCTTTATCCTGAGGACAGTGAACACAGAAGTCACATGATCTATATATATAATTTTTTAAAACTTGTATTGTTGTGGTGAGAATGTATTAAAGTGCAATAAGATTCCTTACTAAGAGTGTCTGTGTGTGTATGTATGTATGTGACAGTCTTGCTCTATCACCCAGCCTGGATTATAGTGACGCAATCTAGGCTCCCTGCACTTCTGCCTCCCGGGTTCAAGCAATTCCCCTGCCTCAGCCTCCCAAATAGCTGGGATTGCAGGCACCTGCCACCAGGCCCAGTTAACTTTTTGTATCTTTGGTAGACATGCGGTTTTGCCATGTTGGCCAGTCTGGTCTCGAACTCCTGACCTCAGGAAATCCTCCCTCCTTGGCCTCCCAAAGTGTTGGGATTATGGGAATCAGCCACCACACCTGGCTGGAGTTCCTTTTTTTTTTTTCTAATTTTTTTTTTTTTTTTTTTTGAGACGTAGTCTTGCTGTGTCACCCTGGCTGGAGTTCAGTGGTGTTCGAGCGTTTGAGAGATTCTCCTGCCTCAGCCTCCTGAGTAGCTGAGATTACAGGCGTGTGGCACCACGCCCAGCTAATTTTTGTATTTTTAGTAGAGATGGGGTTTCAGCATATTGGACAGGCTGGTCTGGAACTCTGGCCTCAAGTGATCTGCCCCTCTTGGCCTCCCAAAGTGATTATAGGCGTGAGCCACTGCTCCTGGCCATAACTCGGAGTTCTTTAAAGTGGTAGTCCTGGCAAGAGATGATGGCAGCAGCTGAGATGGTAATAGTAGGAAACAAGAGAGTTAGGAATTTGAATCCTCAGACTTGGTTATTGATTTCATCTGGTGGCTGAAGCCAAGGGAGAAAAAATGAAGCATAACTACTATGCCTATTCCCTTTAGAGCAGAATGGATAGTGATGCTGTTAATTGTGATAAATTTAAGTTTGTGCATTTTGAGGATTCTCTGACCTTCAAGGAAAGTTGTCCAAAAATCAATTGAATATGGAAGTCAAGAATGAGGCCTGGGAATGGAGATAGAGATTTGATCATCTATCTGTTTATCTCTATACATGGCAACTAAAAAACTATGGAATCATTCAAAGCACTCAGGGAAAATGTTATGAGAGCTGGGGTAAAAAGAGAACCCCAAGGTAGATCAGCTGTGATGCGCAGGAGGAAAGGAAACATCAATCAGAACTGGAAGAAGAAAACAAGGAGTGCTTGGTGTCTGAAAATCCAAGAGAGACTGGGCATAGTGGCACTTTGGGAGGCCGAGATGGTTGGATCACCTGAGGTCAGGAGTTCAAGACCATCTTGGCCAACGTGGTGAAACCCCATCTCTGCTAAAATACAAAAAAATTAGCCGGGTGTGGTGGTGCACGCCTGTAGTTCCAGCTGCTCAGGAGGTTGAGGCAGGGGAATTGTTTGAACCCCAGGTGGCAGAGGATGCCGTAAGCCGAGATTTTGCCACTGCAATACAGCCTGGGCGACAAAGCAAGACCCCAACTCAAAAAAAAAAAAAAAAAATTAGCTAGGCGTGGTGGTGCACGCCTGTAATCCCAGCTACTCAGGAGGCTGAGTCAGGAGAATCACCTGAACTTGGGAGGCAGAGGTTGCAGTGAGCCACTGTACTCCAGCCTGGGCGACAGTTCGTCTCAAAAAGCCAGAAGAAAGTATTTCAAAAATTAATGGTTGTCAGGATTGAGTGCTAGCAAGAAAACAAGCAAAGAAAAGGACTGAAAATGTCTGTTGAATTTAGCATCATGTACTTGATAAGTGGCCTTTACAAAGACAGTTTTGATGGCATGGAACTGAATTGAAGTAAGCTAAGAAATGGGAAAGGAGAGGCCATTCACAGTGGCTGATGGTTGCACTTTGGGAGGCTGAAGTGGGAGGATCACTTGAGCTCAGCAGTTTGAGACCGGCATGTGCAACTTAGCAAGACCCAGTCTGTCTCCTTTTTTTTTTTTTTTTTTGGAGAGGAGTCTCCCTCTGTCTCCCGGGCTGGAGTGTAGTGGTGTGATCTCTGCTTACTGCAACCTCCACCTCCCAGGTTCAAGCGATTCTCCTGCCTCAGCCTCTGAGTAGCTGGGATTATAGGCACCCGCCACCATGCCCAGCTAATTTTTGTATTTTTAGTAGAGACAGGGTTTCACCATGTTAGCCAGGATGATGTTGATCTCTTGACCTCATGATCCGCCTGCCTCGGCCTCTGAAGATAAAACATAACATTCATATGGCAGCCAAGAGGCATGCACAGGCCATCTCTTGCCATATCAAGATCCAGCAGTCAATCAAGAGAAAGTTCCCCAGTCACAGCCATGTGGTCACCATAATTTTGTAGCATAGATTCTGCATATATTTTGTCTGCCTTTCTTGAAGTCACTGTTACTCCTGCTCATGTAATAGTAATATTTTTTTGGGTAAGGTTGAGCTTTGGAGGGCTACTTACCATTTTAATAGCTAACTTTTTTTCTCCCTCCCTGACAAACCTATTTTGCCCCTTTGGTTTTGATATTGCCCCCATTGAGAGTGTATACCTTTTTTTTTAGACGGAGTTTCACTCTTGTTGCCCAAGCTAGAGTGCAATGATGTGATCTCAGCTCATCACAGCCTCCACCTTCCCGGTTTAATCAAGCAGTTCTCCATCCTCAGCCACCCAAGTAGCTGGGATGGAGCTACTTGGGTGGCTGAGGATGCAGGCGTGCACCATCACGCACGGCTAATTTTGTATTTTTAGTAGAGATGGGGTTTCTCCATATTGGTCAGGCTCATCTCAAACTCCCAATCTCAGGTGATCCACCCACCTTGGCCTCCCAAAGTGCTGGGATTACAGGCATGAGCTACAGTGCCCGGCGAGAGTGCGTACCTTTTAAGAAATTATTTATGCCAGATATTTCAGAATCCTAATTTTTTGAATTTTAGAAAGGCATTATGGCGCATATAACTTGTATAACACCTCCAGTGAGGTCTGGGATAGAACGCTGTATAGTCAAATATTATGAATTTTTTTATTATTTTTTTTATATTTTATAAAATTAAAACTAAAATACACTAGGTACAGAACTCAGAATATGAATATTTCTGTAGCAAAAAATACCCAGTTGAAAGTTAATTGAGTGGAGTAAAGACTATAGATAATCTCATGTGAGGTTAGTTCAGGTTTTGCTGCTAAATGTGTTCTGAGACCGTATTTACTAAAAAAAACTTTCCTATTTTCAGAGCTTATTTTTCTTTTTAAATTTCCTTTTGTAGAGATGGGTTTTGCTTTGTTGCCTAGTCTGGTCGCAAACTCCTGGCCTTAAGCAGTCCTCCTGCCTCGGCCTGGTAAGGTGCTAGGATTACAGGTGTGAGCCATCATGCCTGGCCTTCAGAGCTCTTTTGATTTCAGAATTCCAGATAAGGAGTTGTGGACCATAAATTAAGAGAAATATATAAGGAACAGGTTTATGGAGGAGATGCTTTTTTTTTTAAACATTTGAGGTATTTATAGACATGATTGGAAGGAATCCGTGTTCCCTCTAGGTGTTAGTTATAGATTGCAGAAGTCATCAGCATTTGTTTGCTTTTTTTTTTTTTTTTTTTTTTTGAGTTTTCGCTCTGTTGCCCAGGCTGGAGTGCAATGGTGCGATCTCGGCTCATTGCAACCTTTGCCTCCTAGGATCAAGTGGTTTTCCTGCCTCAGCCTCCTGAGTAACTGAGATTACAGGCACCCGCCACCACACCTGGCTAATTTTTGTGTTTTTAGTAGAGACAGGTTTCACCATGTTGGCCAGGCTGGTCTCAAACTTCTGACCTCAGGTGATTCTCCTGCCTCAGCCTCCCAAAGTGCTAGGATTACAGGCATGAGCCACTGCATCTGGAACAGTCATCAGCATTTAAATCACCCAAGAGGCTATAATTTTCTAATGAGTCATGATTGGAATTGCCCCCTTTGAAGTGAAGTAAAGGGGGAAATAGGCCCTTTTTTAAACTTCTGGTCATTGGTTCTTAAAGTGTAGCTTTTAAGGGAATGAAGACAGAATGGAAGGATAAAGATTAAGAGAAAGAACTGAGTATTGCAAGGAAAAAGAAAAACCAACTCTTTAATAGAAAGCAAGAAAATATGGTTTTTCTCTTTGACCCTAACTTCCTGGAAATTTCCCTTACGAGGAATTCAGGACTTTCACTGCAGGAGGTGAGAAGAAAAAGCGAATACCACTGATTGAGCATTTAGCCCTAGATACTTTCACATTACCTCATTAATCCTACAGGGCTCTATAAAGTTTATTTTGCCTATTTTATTTTATTTATTATTATCTGAAGACTTGCACCATGAGAAATATCCCCATTTTAGAGAGGCAGAAGTGAGACTCAAAGATAGTGGGTAATTTGCCCACGGTTATACAGTTGGGTTTGGAATTCAGTTCACCTGACTTCCAAATCAGTGCTCATTTCACTACATCATGTTGGAACGAGTCGATAGAGTTTGGGAGACAACAATCGGATGTTTGTTCATGGCATGTCTTCTGGTGGTGGAGAGGATTCTTTGTGTGGCCTCTCGTCCTGGCTTTTCTCTCATTTCGCGCTGGGTCTTTCTCACATGAGGCCTTAGAAGATGGCCTCCCAATTCTAACTCCTTTTTTGAACAGGTTAGAGAAATCCTGTTTCCAATTTGTCAGAAGGGCTGTTAGGAAAGGCCATTTCTTGTATTGCTAAGAGCTAAAATGAAGAGCTAATCAGAGGGATTTGTGTAATTCAGCTGAATGCAGAACCCTGTTTGTCTGAAGACTGGAGTTGGGGGTGGAGCGTACTGCAGAATAGAGGCCAGGTAGCCAGCAGTTTTGCTATTCTATCTCAGAGGCATTTTGCTATGTGGACCTTCTTTTTTATGCCTCTTTAACCAAACTGGTCTTGTGCCCCAAACTGACTTTGGGCTTTCTCATCTGATCTTTGGTCCTGGTAAGCTGCTCACCTTCCCCATTGCCATTACCTTCAGAAATATTAACCATCTAGTCTTCGAAGACCATTTCAGAGCTAACTCACTCAGTAAAGACAGTTCTCACTTCCACCCTCTGAACTCATTGTACAGTTACATTCATTATCTTTTGTATTCTTAGTGCTGTGAGACTAAACTAAGTTGTAAAGCTTCCTGAAGGCAGAAACCCTTACACAGTACCTATTTGAGGTAGTTTGGAGGTAACCATTTGGTTATCTATCCAACACACACATACACAAACATACACAACGCAAGTGCTTAGGAGCTAGTCAGTGAATATTTTTGGGTTGACTTAAATGGAAATTGAGCTATTTCATTTTCCTACTTTAAGTAATTTATTTTAGTCCCTTGTGGTACCTAGTGGTAGTAGCAGTATTCCTAGGAAGGTAAGAGCCACCTGATTCTATTTCAAAAGAGATAATTGGAAAATTTCTTTTGGAGAAACTCTTTGGACTGTAGTTATCCTAGTCTTCTCTTGTGTCTCCCTTCCACCTCTTACCTCCTTTCCATAGATCTGAGCATTGTATTTACATATACACTCAAGGGCCAAAGGACTAGCAAATCCTGAGAGAGAATCAGAATTAGCAAACTAGAAGAACTAGGATTTTATATCTATCTATCTATCTTGGGATTAGGAAACTAGAGAATTAAGATACATATATATAGATAGATAGATAGATAGATATATAAATAATCATGTGTATAGGAGATAGTTTTCTCCAGGTGGCCTTTAGCTAAACCACCTAGTTTATTTTTTTCTTTTTCTTTTTCTTTCTTCTGTTTTTTTTAAAGACGGGATTTCATCATGTTGGTCAGGCTGGTCTTGAACTCCTGACCTCAGGTGATCTGCCTGCCTTGGCCTCCAAAGTGCTTGGATTACAGGCATGAGCCACCATGCCCGGCCACCACCTAGTTTATACATTTAGCTTTGTTTCCTAGAGTGATTACTGTTCAGCGCAGTCCAGTGAAGATGCTACCAGAATATGAGCAGCCTTATTATGGTCCCATTGTGAACTGACCCAGTTGTCTGGTAGACACTGCACCCAGCTGCATTTTACTGTTTACTAAATACAAAGTACTTAAGTATATATTCTCATTCAGTCTTCACTGTGACTCTGAGATAGTCTGGGTAAGGGTATGAAAATTGAGATACACTGGGCGAGGTGGCTTACACCTGTAATCTCAGCACTTTGAGAGGCAGAGGCGGGTGGATCACAAGGTCAGGAATTCAAAACCAGCCTGGCCAAGATGGTGAAACCCTGTCTCTACAAAAAAAAAAAAAAAAAGGGAAAATACAAAAATTAGCCAGGCATGGTGGCAGGCACCTCTAATCCCAGTTACTCAGGAGGCTGAAGCAGGAGAACTGCTTGAACCCTGGTGGGGCAGAGGTTGCAGTGAGCCGAGCCGAGATTGCGCCACTGCACTCCAGCCTGGGTGACAGAGTGAGACTGTCTCAAAAAAAAAAAAAGAAAAAAAGCCGGGTGCGGTGGCTCGTGCCTGTAATCTTAGCACTCAGGGGGCTGAGGTGGGTGGATCACCTGAGGTCAGGAGTTCAAGACCAGCCTGGCCATCATGGTGAAACCCCCTCTTTAAAAAATAAATAAATAAATTTGAAAAAAAGAAAAAATTGAGATACAGATAAGTAACACCCAAGTTGCACAGTTATTAAGTAGCAAGACTGGAAATTAGATCTGTCTTTGTATTGTAGCTCTTTTTACTAGTACCACACCACTTTCAGTGTGCCTCTTGGTGGTTCATCCAGCATAGCTACCTTCTGTCAATGCTAGATATTCCTGTCTTTAATTCCCTTTCCTGCCTCCCTCCCTCTCCTTCTCTCTTTCTCTTTCTTTCTTCCTTTTCTTTCCTGAGACAGGATCTGGCTCTGTTGCTCAGACTGGAGTGCAGTGTGCAATCTCAGCTTACTGCAACCTCCACCTTCCAGGCTCAAGCCGTCTTCCCACCTCAGTCTCCCTAGTAGCTGGGACTTCAGGCATGTGCCACCATGCCTGGCTAGTTTTTGTATTTTTTTTGAGACGGAGTTTCATTCTTGTTACCCAGGCTGGAGTGCAATGGCGCGATCTCGGCTCTCCGCAACCTCCGCCTCCTGGGTTCAGGCAATTCTCCTGCCTCAGCCTCCTGAGTAGCGGGATTACAGGCACGTGCCACCATGCCCAGCTAATTTTTTGTATTAGTAGAGACAGGGTTTCACCATGTTGACCAGGATGGTCTCAATCTCTTGACCTCGTGATCCACCCGCCTCAGCCTCCCAAAGTGCTGGGATTACAGGCTTGAGCCACTGCGCCCGGCCTTGTATTTTTTTTTTTTTTTAGTAGAGATGGGGTTTCGCGATGTTGCCCAGGCTGGTCTCAAATTCTTGGGCTCAAACAGTCCGTTTGATTGAAATGGGGTTGTTTTTGTTTTTCCTTTGAGGTGACAGCCTTCAAGTGACTAACCACTTGCCATTCTCTATAATTTTTCTTTTTGAGATGGAGTTTCGCTCTTGTTGCCTAGGCTGGACTGTGGTGGCACAATCTCGTCTCACCACAACCTCCGCCTCCTGGGTTCAAGTGCTTCTCCTGCTTCAACCTCCCAAGTAGCTGGGATTACAGGTGTGTGCCACGACGCCCGGCTAATTTTGTTTTTTGTTTTTAGTAGAGACGGGGTTTCTCTATGCTGCTCAGGCTGGCCTCAAACTCCTGACCTCAGGTGATCCGTCTGCCTTGGCCTCCTAAAGTGCTGGGATTACAGGCATGAGCCACCACGCTTGGCCAAAGTATTTTCTTAAAGTGGTTGCATGGCTTGGCTGGGCGCAGTGTCTCACACGTGACATCCCAGCACTTTGGGAGGCTGAGGCAGGCAGATCACTTGAGTCCAAGAGTTCAAGACTAGCCTGGAAAACATATTCAAACCTCATCTCTCCAAAAAATATGAAAATTAGCTGGGTGCAGTGGTGCACACCTGTAGTCCCAGCTATTCGGGAGGCTGAGGTAAGAGGATTGCTTGAGTCTGGGAGGTAGAGGATGCAGTGAGCCATGATTGCACCACTGTACTCCAGCCTGGGTGACAGAGCAAGATCTTGTCCCCCTAAAAAGAAAAATCACGGTAGCTATATACCAGGTACAATAAAGAAAAACAAAAACAAACAAACAAAAAAGAAAAATCATGGAAGTTAGAAGGCAGTGGGATAACAAAGTGCTGAAAGAGGCTAGGCGCAGTGGTTCACACCTGTAATCCAGCACTTTGTGGGGCCAAGGCCAGAGGATCACTTGAGCCAAGGAGTTCAAGACCAGTATGGGCGACATCACAAGACCTAGTCTCTACAAAGAAAAATAAAATTACTTGGACGTAGTGGTATGCGCCTGTGGTTCCAGCTATTTGGGAGGGTGAGGTAGGAAGATTGCCTCAGGAGGTCGAGGTTGCAAGGAGTTTTCATTGTGCTACTACATTCCAGCCTGTGTGACAGAGCAGAAACCTGTCTCAAAAATAAAACAAAAATGGAAAATGCTGAAAGAAAAACTATCAAGTAAGAATTCTATATCTGACCAGGTGGCATTGGTGTGGTGGCTCACCCCTGTAATCCCAGCACTTTGGGAGGCCGAGGCAGGTGGATCACCTGAGGTCAGGAGTTCGAGACCAGCCTGACCAACATGATGAAACCCTGTCTCTATTAAAAATACAAAAATTAGCCAGGCATGGTGGTGGGTGCCGGTCGTCCCAGCTACTTGAGAGACTGAGGCAAAAGAATTGCTTGAACCCTGGAGGTGGAGGTTGCAGTGAGCCGAGATAGAGCCACTGCACTACAGCTTGGGCAACAAGAGTGAATCTCCGTCTCAAAACAAAAAAACAAAAAAAAGAGTATTGCTTGAACCCAGGAGGCAGAGGTTACAGTGAGCTGAGATTGCGCCACTGCACTTCAGCCCTAGCGACAGTGTGATACTTCGTCTCAAAAAAAAAAAAAGAATTTTATAGCTAACAAAACTGTCCTTATAAAATGAGGGACAAATTAAGATATTTCCAAATAAACAAAAGTATAAGGGGGTTGTTACCACTAAATCTGCTCTATAAGAAATTCGGGCCAGGTGCAGTGACTTATGCCTATGATCTCAGCACTTTAGGAGGCTGAGGCAGGAAGATCACTTGAACCAGGAGGTCAAGACCAGCTTGAGAAACATAACAAAACCCTGTCTCTACAGAAAAGTATAAAAATTAGCCAGCCATAGTGACACGTGCTTGTAATCCCCACACTATGGGAGGCTGAGGTAGGAGGATTACTTGAGCCCAGGAGTTGGAGACCAGCCTGGGAAATATGGTATGACCTCATCTCCATTAAAAGAAACAAAAAAAAAAAAAAAAAAGGAAAAGGAAAACACGTTGACAGTTCCTTTGACAGTTTCAGTTTACTGTAAACAGTTACAATATTACCCAGCAATTCCATTCCTAGTTATCATACCCAAGAAGTGAAAGTGTATGTCCACATAAAAATTTGTATGTAAACATTTGTAGCAGTATAATTCATCACGGCATGAATAATGAACCTCAAAGTAGGGACAGCCCAAATGCCCATCAACTGATGAATGGATAAATAAAATGTGCTATAGGCTGAGCGCAGTGGCTCACACCTGTAATCCTAGCCCTTTGGGAGGCCGAAGCGGGTGGATCACCTGAAGCCAGGAGTTTGAGACCAGCCTGGCTAACATGGTGAAACGCCATCTCTACTCAAAATACAAAAATTAGCCAGATGTGGTGGTGCACGTCTGTAATCCCAGCTACCTGGTCAGGGGGAAGGCTGCATCTGAGCCGAGACCACACCGCTGCACTCAAGCCTGGGTGACAGAGCAAGACTGTGTCTCAAAAAAAAAAAAAATGCTACAAAAAGAATGTACTGATACATATTAAAACATGGATGAACCTCAAAATCATTATGCTAAGTGAAAGAAGCCAGTCAAAAAAGACCATATATTGTATGGTTCTATTTAAATGAAATGTTCAGAGCAGGCAAATGTGTAGAGACAGAAAATACCTTAGTGATTGTTTACAGCTTAGGTGGGTGAGCATTGGGAGTGACAGCTAAAGAGTTATGGAATTTCTTTTTTTAAAATTTTATTTTCTTTTTTACTTTTTTCCCTTTGAGACGAGAGTCTTGCTCTGTTGCTCAGGCTGGGGTGCAGTGGCACAATCTCGGCTCACTGCAACCTCTGCTTCCCAGGTTCAAGCAATTCTCCTGTCTCAGCCTCCCTAGTAGCTGGGACTATGGCACACGCCACCACTCCTGGCTAATTTATTTTTAATAGAGACAAGGTTTCACCACATTGGCCAGGCTGGTCTCAAACTCCTGACTTCAAGTGATCCGCCTGCCTCAGCCTCCCAAAGTGCTAGGATTATAGGTGTGAGCCACCATGCCCAGCCTTTTTATTTATTTTTTATTTTTTTTAAAGACAGGATTTCACCACGTTGGTCAGGCTGGTCTTAAACTCCTGACCTCAGGTGATCCGCCCGCCTTGGCCTCCAAAGTGCTTGGATTACAGGCATGAGCCACCACGCCCAGCTTTTTTTTTTTTTTTTTTTTTAAAGAAGCAGGGTCCAACTATGTTGTCCAGACTGGTTTTGAACTCCTGGGCTCAAGTGATCTGCCTTGGCCTCCCAAAGTGCTGGAATTACAGGCATTAGCTGCCGTGTCCGGCCATAGATTTATGGTAGGTTTTTTTAGGATAATGGACATATTCTAAAATTGTTTGTGCTGATGGTTGCCCAGGTCTAAATATACTAAAAATTGTACCAAATACACCAAAAATGTATTAATTGTATGGTATATGAGTTATATCTTTTTTTTTTAATCCATTGTCATTCTCCGATGAGTTACATCTCAATAAACCTGTTGCCAAAGGAAAAAAAAGAGTAGGATTTCTTTGCCAACAGGACACTTAAAGTCTGCACAAAGAGATAGGATCACTTATGCCCTTTAAGTTGTATTAACAGAATCTAATCAGAGGTACCAAACTGGTAGTCTGTAGGTCACACTTGGCTTACAGCAGATGTGTCTTACAGGGACTAATATATTTTTCAAAAATTGAGCAAACATTGAACAGTTGACTCTATATATAAAATCTACATTTCTAGCTTCTCTCTTTTTTATTTTTTTTTATTTTGAGATGGAGCTTTGCTCTTGTTGCCCAGGCTGCAGTGCAATGGCACAATCTCGGCTCACTGAAACCTCCTGGGTTCAAGTGATTCTCCTGCCTCAGCCTCCCAAGTAGCTGGGATTATAGGCTAATTTTTAAAATATTTTTAGTAGAAATGGAGTTCCACCATATTGACCAGGCTGGTCTCAAACTCCTGACCTCAGGTAATCCACCTGCCTTGGCCTCCCAAAGTGTTGGGATTACAGGCGTGAGCCACTGTGCCCGGCCTCTCATCTTCTCTTGAAAATCAGATCTAGCAAATCTAACAAAGGGGACTCATGTAAGTTACTCGTATGTAGGTCTTATTCACAATGATGGAAACCTTAGTAATTAGAACTGTGTGAAATGAAATGAGTTGCTTTTGTAATAATATATTATCTCTGGTAGTAGTACTCAGACATAGCTTATAGATCAGGGAAATAGAAAAATGATTCAGAGTATCAGAGAAGAGATCAGACTAATGATTTAAATATATTCTGATAGGCTTGTGGATTCTGTTTGATAAAGTGCAAAGTTACATGGAACAAGTAAAATGAGATTCTCTACGCTTTTATTCCTCCCCATTTCATTACATTTGGAGTGAAGATATGGTTAGAAGAGACATTATAGACTATTCACTATTACTGCCAGCCTTTCTGGTTTTTGAATCAAAGCCTAAAGGCCAGTCCCTAAAGCTGTAGATATATTCATTCTTGAAGCCAAGTTTCAGGAATACTTTGCTTTCCTTCTCGAATGAGTAGTAGAGGAGAAAATGAAAATAAAACAAAATTTTTTAAAAAAAGAATTACTTTGCTTTTCAAATATCCTTGAGTGTTCTCTTCAAGGACAATGAAAATTATGTAAGTGCTCATTTTGCTTTATTTTGGATTCCAGGTAGCTGACATGCCAAATGGTTCTTTGGGTTCTTCTTAATGCATTCATCTTCCCCCAATTTTTGTTTGTTTTGAGACAGGGTCTTGCTCTGTCACCCAAGCTGGAGCACTGTTTGTTTTGAGACAGGGTCTTGCCCTGTCACCCGAGCTGGAGCACTGTGGTACTACTACAACTCACTGCAGTCTCAACTTCCCAGGTTCAGGCGAGCCTCCCACCTCAGCCTCCCAAGTAGCTGGGACCATAGGTGTACATCACCACACCTGGCTAATCTTTGGAATTTTTTGCAGAGACAAAGTCTTGCTAGGTTGCCCAGGCTGGTCTCGAACTCTGGGGCTCAAGTGATCCTCCCACCTTGGCCTCTCAGGGTGCTAGGATTACAAGTGTGAACCACTGCACCTAGCTTCTTCCACCATTTTCTATATAAATTTGTATATTTCTAGTCCAGATTCTTGTTTTATTTTTATTTTGTTGAATTTATTGTAAACTACTTTAGATCCTCTAGAAAACTGAAGTTTAAAATGTTAGATGGAACATTTGAGAGCATGCTATGTGCTGTGTACTTTACTGTAGACTCAAAGATAAGTAAGAGTTCTTGTTCTCAAAGATTTAGTAATCTATAAGTGAGAGGTGATGAGGGTGTAAACTAAAACTTACTGGAGCTGGTCAGCAGGAACCAATTTGGAGTAACAGATAAAGATCAGTTTACTAAATTGGGGAGGAGAATGTTCATGGCTGACTTCAAAACCAGGTGAATGGTGATGGCATTAACTCTGAAATAGAGAAGATAGGCCCGGCATGGTGGCTCATACCTGTAATCCCAGCACTTTGGGAGGCTCAGGTGGGTGGATCACCTAAGGTCAGGAGTTTCAGACCAGCCTGGCCGACGTGGTGAAGTCCCATCTCTACTAAAAATACAAAACTTAGCTGGACGTGGTGGCAGGTGCCTGTAATCCCAGCTGCTTGGGAGGCTGAGGCAGGAGAATCGCATGAACTCGGGAGGCGGAGGTTGCAATGAGTTGAGATCGTGCCACTGCACTCCAGCCTGGATGACAAAAGTGAAACTGTCTGAAAAAAAAAAAATAGGAAAGACAGCAGAAACTGGTTTAAAGAGAAAGTTGGGTAAAGATGGCCAGGAGGCAAGATGTTTTGACAATAGGGATTTCGAAGTTGGTTTAAAAGTGGAGGTGGAAGCTGGCTGGGCCCGGTGGCTCACGCATGTAATCCAAGCACTTTGGGAGGCCAAGGTGGGCAGATCACCAGAGGTTGGGAATTTGAGGCCAGCCTGACCAAGATGGATAATCCCCATCTCTACTAAAAATACAAAATCATCCAGGCATGGTATCACATGCCTGTATTCCCAGCTACTCAGGAGGCTGAAACAGGAGAATTGGTTGAACCCAGGAGGCAGAGGTTGTGGTGAGCCGAGGTTGTGCCATTGCACTCCAGCCTGCGCAACAAGAGCAAAACTCCGTCTCAAAAAAAAAAAAAGTGGAAGTGGAAGCTACAGGAGATCATGAGCTGGGAGTTGGGGCTCCTCCTGCTGAGAAGAGGACCAAAGGTAGGATTTTGTTACACACTGACATTGAGAGGTTGGCTTTGGAAGACGAGCACATTAAGAAACCTGAAGAGTGGTTGGAAGGGTAAGAGAAGAATTGGGAGAGGGTGGTCCTATCAGAATTATGAGTAGAGAGAGTTTCAGGAAGGCAAGAGTGATCATCACAAATTAGAAAGTCAAATATAATGAATGAGTGGGTCACTGGATTTAGGTCTGAACTGTCTTTTTCTGAGGTATTTGTGTCTTGTGTCCTGTAGTTCTTATCATGAAGTGTTGTAGTTTAATTTTCACATGAATTCTGGAGGAAATTGTGGTTTCTGGGTTTTTAGTAAATTCTTCTGTAATCTGCCTTTGGATGGTGTGCTTCACTCCAGTCACAAGGAAGGTTTCTTTGCTATATACTCCTTTACTTACCTATCTGGCAAACATTTATTAAATGCTGTGGTAGCTTGACCTTGTGTCTGGAACAATGCATATGTTCAATGAGTATGTAATACATTTTTAAGTGGTGATTCACTCAACAAATATTATTTGTTATAAATGCTGGGGATACAACAGCTCTGCCCTTGTGGAACTTAACATCCTATGAAGAGCAGACTGATTGGAATTAATATAAGGAAAGAAAGAAAACAGGTGTTCTGATAAAAATAGGGTAACTTACTTTGGGTTAGGGTAATGGGGAAGGACCCAGCAATTCGAAGAGCTAAGGAAAAGTGTTGTAGGCAAAAAGAGAACAGGAAGTGCAAAGACTGTGCAGTAGGAAACAGTTTGAAGCACACAGCATCACCTATATATATTCTTGCCAACAATTACCATATATATATTTTTTTTCTCCTCTATAACCCAGCAACATCAAAAGTTATTTTTAACCTGAATCTATTCTAGCCTCCACTTAACTTCCATTTTAGAGGAAATACAAGGGATAAGGGTATGAGTTTAATGTCACCAAAGTAGAATATGAGGCATTCTATAAGACAACTGACCTAAGTCTCTTCAGAAAGTATCTCAAACGAATAAAAGGGTTAGGGTAGAGGAGGACAGGCATTATAGATTAAAAGTGATCAGATGTTGGAATGATGGTATTGTAGTTTTATTTTTGTTTTTGTTTTTGTTTTTGTTTTAAGACAGAGTTTCGCTCTTGTTGCCCAGGCTGGAGTGCAATGGTGCGATCTCGGCTCGTCGCAACCTCCACCTCCTAGGTTCAAGCGATTCTTCTGCCTCAGCCTCCTAAGTAGCTGGGATTACAGGCATGTGGCACCATACCCGGCTAATTTCGTATTTTTAGTAGAGATGGGGTTTCTCCATATTGGTCAGGCTGGTCTGGTGGTCTGCCCACCTCAGCCTCTCAAAGTGCTGGGATTATAGGCGTGAGCCACTGCACCCAGCTAATTTTTTTTTTTTTTGAGACAGAGTCTCGCTCTGTCGCCAGGCGCCAGGCTGGAGTGCAGTGGCGCGATCTCGGCTCACTGCAACCTCCGCCTCCTGGGTTCAAGCAATTCTCCTGCCTCAGCCTCCCAAGTAGCTGGGATTACAGGCGCACGCCACCAGGCCCAGCTAATTTAAGTAGAGACAGTGTTTCACCACGTTGGCCAGGATGGTCTCAATCTCTTGACCTCGTGATCCACACGCCTCGGCTTCCCAAAGTGCTGGGATTACAGGCATGTGCCACCGCGCCTGGCCTAATTTTTGTATTTTTTAGTAGGGATGGAGTTTCACCATGCAAACTCCTGACCTTGTGATCTACCCACCTTGGCCTCCCAAAGTGCTGGGATTATAGGCTTGAACCACTGTGCCCGGCCCAGGACCTTCTTCTTACATAACCACAATACCATTTTCTTAGCTTTTCTTTTTTTTTTTTTTCTTTTTGAGACGGAGACCCACTCTGTTGCCCAAGCTGGAGTGCAGTGGTACAATCTTGACTACAGGCGCGCACCACCATGCCCAGCTAATTTTTCTATTTTTAGTAGAGACAGGGTTTCACCATGTTGGCCAAGAAGGTCTCAATCTCTTGACCTCGTGATTCGCCCATCTCGGCCTCCATAAGTGGGATTACAGGCATGAGCCACCACACCTGGCCTTCTTTTTTTTTCTTTTTTTTGGGCAGGGTCTCTGTCACCCAGGCTGGAGTGCAGTGGTGTAATCTTGGCTTACTGCAACCTGTGCCTCCCAGGCTCAAGTGATCCTCACATCTCAGCCTCCCAAATAGCTGGGACTACAGGTGCACACCACCACAACCAGCTAATTTTTTTAAAGAGATGAGGTTTTTCCATGTTGCCTAGGCTGATCTTGAACTCCTGAGCTCAAGCGATCCACCTGCTTTGGCCTCCCAAAGTACTGAGATTACACATGCTGTACTACTCTTAGAACTACCATGTTAAAAATCACTGGCCAGCTGGATGTGGTGGCACCTATAGTCCCAGCTACTCAGGAGGCTGAGGCAGGAGGATTACTTGAGCCCAGGAGTTTGAGGCTGCAGTGTGCTATGATTGTGTCTGTGAATAGCCACTACACTCCAGTCTGGGTAGCATAGCGAGACACCATCTCTTTAAAACAAACATCATTGACCTCTTTACCCTTTAAGGCATTTCAGTTTGTGGTTAACTGAAATTCCAGAATGTGAGCAGATTTGTTTGTCAGTGATGGTGCAAAACCCAACCCTGGCTTGTCACTTAACCTGAGTCTCATTTTTCTTATTTGTAAAATGAGGATTAACGCCTACTTCTCAATATCATTTTAAAGATAGAGATTATATCTATACAGAGTTTGACACATTATCAAATCTCACTACCTTGCTAACTAAGGCTGTGGGCTCTATACCCTGGTGTACTCTTACCCCTTTCTTTTTTTTTTGAGACAGAGTTTCGCTCTCGTTGCCCAGACTGGAGTGCAATGGTGCGATTTCAGCTGACTGCAACCTCCGACTTGCAGGTTCAAGTGATTCTCCTGCCTCAGCCTCCCGAGTAGCTGGGATTACAGGCATGCACCACCACGCCCAACTAATTTTGTATTTTTAGTAGAAACGGGGTTTCTCCATGTTGGTCAGGCTGGTCTCGAACTCCTGACTTCGGGTAATCTACCCGCCTTGGCCTCCCAACTTGCTGAGATTTAGGCATGAGCCACCGCTCCTGGCCACCCCTTTCTTTTTAATTAACTAGTATGTGGTTATAGTGGAGGATTTTTGTTTTTCTTTTTTGAAGAGACAGGGTCTTACTATGTTGCCCAGGCTGGGCTTAAATTCCTGGGCTCAAGCAGTCCTCCTGCTTTGGCCTCCCAAGTAGCTGGGACTGCAGGCACACACAACCAAGCCCAGCGTATGACCACAGTGTTTTAACCTAATCTTCTGTTGATGTTTATTTGTTTGAGAATTTCTAGTGAAAGAGTGGCCAGCTGAATAAAAGTGATTTCAGCCTGGGAGAAGGTAGGTTTCTTGAAGGAAGAGGCCAAATGTTGGGAGACAATAGTTTATTTTTATCTTTTTAAAATCTCTTTTCCCAGTGCCACTAAGTAGCCTTTAATGCATCATGGTGAGTTGTAAAGCTTACTAACTGTAGCATGTGCCCAGCAGTCAATCGGCCTGATGTAAAGCCTTAATTCATTCTTGGTGCCAGGGTAGCTACAATAACATTTCATTGGAAATCCTTCCTTTGCAAAGTAGAGTCCTACTCAGTTTAGCACCAGGGCAAGGATCATAATTTGATTCTGCTTAGCTTATGGGCTGTATTGCACTGGGCCTCCTATGGTGCCCGGGGGCTAGGATCATAATTTGAACAGATTAACTACTTCATGGTGTTCTGGGACCCATCTCTCTTTTGAAAATTGTTACGCCATTACCTGGAAAATAAAGGCTGGTTCCCTAATCTCATAAAGTGCTCTTTTGGGCTCTTCTAGGCAGATGCTTTCAAGTGATTGGTTGGTAATCTTGGTATACTTTCTGGAGTATAGACCAGGAACATAAGACTTTGGTTTGGAAAGTCTTCGAGTCAGCAGCTGTCCAGGATGCTTTAATCACATATTTGTGAGCTTGAAGTATAATGATATTGTTCCCATCCCATACACAAGACAGCTGGCTATATGTAATATATATTTCTCTGACAAAATATGCATAATTTGGCCAGGTATGGTAGCTCAAAACTGTAATCCCAGCACTTTGGGAGGCCGAGGCAGGTGGATCACCTGAGGTCAGGAGTTCGAAACCGGCCTGGCCAACATGGTGAAACCCCGTCTCTACTAAAAATACACAAAAATTAGCTGGGCATGGTGGCGGGCACCTGTAATCCCAGCTACTTGGGATGCTGAGGCAGGAGAATCACTTGAACGTGGGAGGCAGAGGCTGCCGTGAGCAGAGATCGGCTGTTGCACTCCAGCCTGGAGGACAGAGCTAGACTCTGTCCCAAAAAAACAAACAAAAAAAAGCATAATTTAAAAATGTTTATGAATCTCAAAATGTTAAACATACCAGTAACTAAATGGAGCAACTGTGGTAATCTTGCTACTCACTAGTGTGTGACCTGAGTGAGCCTCAGTTTTTTCATTTATCAATTAGGGCATGTGTGTGTGTGTGTATGCATATTTTAAATTTTTTTATTTTTTTAATTAAGTGAATCTTTTTTTTTTTTTTTTTTGAAACAGTCTCCCACTGTTGCCCAGGCTGGAGTGCAATGGCACAATCTTTGCTCACTGCAACCTCCACCTCCCAGGTTCAAACAGTTCTCCTGCCTCAGCCTCCCGAGTGACTGGGATTACAGGCACCACCATGCCCGGCTAATTTTTGTAGAGACAAGGTTACACCATGTTGGCTAGACTGGTCTTGAACTCCTGCCCTCAGGTGATCCACCTACCTCAGCCTCCCAGAGTGCTGGGATTACGGGCGTGAGCCACCTCGCCTGGCCTATTAAGTGAATCTTAATCTTTTTCTTTCTTTTTTTGAGATAGTCTTATTCTGTCACCAGGCGCCAGGCTGGAGTGCAGTGGCATGATCTCGGCTCACTGCAACCTCCACCTCCCAAGTTGCTGGGATTACAGGCGCGTGCCACCACGCTCAGCTGATTTTTGTATTTTTTAGTAGAGATGGGGTTTCACTATGTTGGCCAGGATGGTCTCAATCTCTTGACCTTGTGATCCACCCACCTTGGCCTCCCAAAGTGCTGGGATTACAGGCGTGAGCCACTGTGCCCAGTCAGTCTTAATCTTTCTTAGTACAGGTGTGTCCTTGTGTCTCATGAAAGCAGTTTACTTTGATTATTGCCTTTGCCCAGGTTCTAAAGACAAGGCTTTAGTTAACTTGAATTTGGTATTAAACACTGGCAGGAGTCAATGCCTTCTTTAGATAATTACAGCCTATATTAGTTTGCTAGGGCCACCATAACAAAGAGCCACAGATTGAGTGGTTTAAACAACAGAAAAGTATTTTCTCACAGTTCTAGAGGCTAGAAGTCTGAGATCAAGTTGTCAGAAGGGGCCAGGCACAGTGGCTCATAGCTGTAATCCCAGCACTTTGGGAAGCCAGGGCAGGCCAATCACGATGTCAGAAGATTGAGACTATCTTGGCCAACATGGTGAAACCCCGTCTCTACTAAAAATACAAAAATTAGCTGGGCATGGTGACGGGCACCTATAATCCCAGCTACTCGGGAGGATGAGGCAGGAGAATAGCTTGAACCCGGGAGGCAGAGGTTGTAGTGAGCCAAGATCACACCACTGCACTCCAGCCTGGTGACAGAGCAAGACTCTGTCTAAAAAAAAAAAAAAAAAAAGTTGTCAGAAGAGTTGGTTTCTTCTCAATCCTTTATTATTGGCTTCTAGATAGCTGTCTTCATGTTCACATGGTGTTCTCCCTCTCTTGTTTTAAGGGTACCAGTTATGGATTAGGGCCTACCGCAGTAACCTTATTTACCTTAATTACCTTTTTAAGGACTCTATTTCCAAATATAGTCACGTTTTGAGGTATCAGGGTTTAGGACTTAATTGTATGAATTTGGAACAGACATGATTCAGGCATTTTAGGGCCTATACCTACTTTGTATTATCATTGCTAGTTTTTTTGGTTTTGAAAGCTTAGAAAGTGCATGGCAACATTAGACATTTATTCCCTAGAAAAGGAAGGTGTAACTTCAGAGACCTATTCACTTTTGGAGAGTTCCTTGTCTAAGAAAACCCACAGACAACTGGGTGCAGTGGCTCATGCCTGTAATCCTAACACTTTGGAAGGATGAGGTGGGTGGATCACCTGAGTTTGGGAGTTCGAGACCAGCCTGACCAACATGGTGAAACCCCGTCTCTACTAAAAATACAAAAATTAACTGGGCATATTGTCAGGCATCTGTAATCCCAGCTACTTGGGAGGCTGAGGCAGGAGAACCACTTGAACCCAGGAGGTGAATGTTATGGTGAGCCCAGATCATGCCACTACACTCCAGCCTGGGCAACACAGTGAGACTCTCAAAAAGAGAGAGAGAGACGGAGAGAAAACCCAAAGACAGTCTAGGACAGTCAGATGCCAGAAAAGATTTATTTGTATTGTGCATTTTAAAAAATTCATCCACAGCAAGTAAGGGAGTACATAATGGAAAAAGCCAATGGCCTGCCGATTCCCTGAGATTCCAGATGTGCTTTTGCAGATGTTCCCCCTTCCAATCTAACCTCCCTTGTCTGCTTCCCCAGTGAGGTCATAAGCAAATATTTGTGAGTTTCTTGTCACCATGGTGACTAAAGAAACTCAGCATGGCCCTCCTTCTAGCTTCACTGTCAGCTGTGCTTGAAGGAGAGGCTAGCGTCCAGGACAGCCTAGGCTCAGTCATGAAAAGCCAAGTGCCAGGTAAATGGGAGACAGCAGTTCGTAGTGCTGCCTTTAGAAATCTGTCCTCTACCATGTTAGTCTCACAGGGATAATTGGGCCTCAAAGGGAGTGCAGTGGCACAGACACAGCTCACTTACAGCCTCATCCTCCTGGACTCAAGTAATCCTCCTTCCTCAGCCTCCCAACTAGCTGGGACCACAAGTGTGCACCACCATGCCAAGATAATTTTTGTATTTTTTGTGGAGATGAGGTTTCGCCATATTGCTCAGGCTGCCCTGGAACTCCTGGGCTCAAGCAGTCTGCCCACTTTGGCCTCCCAAAATTCTGGCAGTACAGGCTTGAGCCCAGGCTACAATGCCAATTTAAAAAAAAAGATTATTCCAACCTGGCCAACATGGAAAAATGCTGTCTCTACTAAAAATACAAAAGTTAGCTGGGCATGGTGGTGGGCACCTGTAATCCCAGTTACTCAGGAGGCTGAGGCAGGAAAATCACTTGAATCCAGGTAGCAGAGGTTGCAGTGAGCTGAGGTCACACCACTGCACTCTAGCCTAGGTGACAGAGCAAGAGACTGTCTCAAAAAAAAAAAAGAAAATTAGTGGTAAAATATATGTAACAAAATTTTTCATTTGAGTGTACAATTCAGTGGCATTAATTACAATTACAATGTTATGTGACCATCATCATCAGTATCTATTTCCAAACATTTTACTGCCTCTAACAGAAATTCTTTACCCACTAAGAAATACCTCCCTATTTTCCTTTCATCTCAGCACCTGGTAACCTCTAATCTACTTTCTATCTCTGAGTTTGACTCTAGGTACCTCATGTAAGTGAAATAAGATTTGTCCTTTTGTGTCTTGCTTATTTCACTTAGCATGTTAATTTCAAGGTTTGATCATGTTGTAGCATGTATTAGACCTTCATTCCTTTTTATGGCTGAATGATATTCATGGTATACTTATACAGTAGTCCTTTCCTTATCCAGAGGGGATATATTCCAAGACCCCCAGTAGATAGCTGCAACGGCAGATGGTACCAAACCCTATATACTATGTTATTTCCTATACATACATACCTATGACAAAGTTTAATTTATAAATTAGGCCCAACAAGAGATTAAGAACAATAATAAGAGAACAGTTATAACAGTATGCCAGCATCATCACTCTTGCACTTTGGGACCATTATTAAGTAAATAAGGATTACTTGAACACAAACACTGCAATATCTGCTACTAGCTGGCAGTGTATACAGTGTGGATACACTGTTCAAAGGAATGATTCATGTCCCAGTTGGAATAGAGCGGGTTAGTGTGAGATTTCATCATGCTACTTGGAATAATATGAAATTTAAAACTTATGAATTGTTTATATCTGGAAATTTCCATTTAATATTTTCAGACCACAATTGTCTATGGGTAACTGACACTTTGCAAAGCAAAACTGTGAATAAGGGAGGAATAGTGTAAGAGTAGAATTGCTGGATTATATAGTAATTATGTTTAATTTTTTTAGAAACCACTATTCTGTTTTCCACAGTGGCTGCACCATTTTCCATTCTTACCAGCAATCTACCAGGTTCTAGATTCTAGCCAATGTGTGCTTTTATTATTTTTATTCCATCCCAGTAGGTGTGGAGTAGTATCTCATTGTGGTTTTTAAAACTTTTTTTTTTTTTGAGACAGAGTTTTGCTCTTGTTGTCCAGGCTGGAGTGCAAAGGTGTGATCTCAGCTCACCTCAACCTCTGCCTCCCGGGTTCAAGCAATTTTCCTACCTCAGCCTCCTGAGTAGCTGGGATTACAGGCATGCACCACCACGCCTGGCTTATTTTGTATTTTTAGTAGAGATGGGGTTTCTCTATGTTGGTCAGGCTGGTCTCGAATTCCCAACCTCAGGTAATCTGCCTGACTCAGCCTCCTAAAGTGTTGGAATTACAGGTGTGAGCCACTGTGCCTGGCCTAAAACTTTATTTATGTTTTTCAATCAGCTTTCTCGGGTTGAGTCATTGTAACTCCACCTCCTGAGTTCAAGTGATTCTCCTGCCTCAGTTTCCCAAGTGGCTGGGATTACAGGTGCTGGTCACCACCACACCCAGCTAATTTTTGTGTTTTAGTAGAGAAGGGATTTCACCATGTTGGCCAGACTGGTCTCAAACTTCTGACCTCAAGTGATTCACCAGCCTCGACCTCCCAAAGTGCTGGGATTACAGGCATAAGCCTCTGTGCCCAACCTTGATTTGTATTTCTCTAAGGACTAATGATGTTGAACATTTCGTGTGCATATTGGCCATTTATATATGTTTTTAGAGAAATGTCTATTCGAATTGTTTACCCATTTTT
The DNA here is from genome assembly GCF_030222135.1 of Aotus nancymaae. Classification (NCBI taxonomy): domain Eukaryota; kingdom Metazoa; phylum Chordata; class Mammalia; order Primates; family Aotidae; genus Aotus; species Aotus nancymaae. The sequence continues at coordinate 28,663,911 of NW_026988467.1, forward strand.
AAATTGGGTTGTCTTTTTGTTCAATTGTAGAAATTCTTTATTCTGGATATTAAACCCTAATCTGATACATAATTTGGAAATATTTTCTCTCATTCTAGAAAGTGTCTTTTCACTTTCTTGCTGGAGTGCAGTGGCGCGATCTTGGCTCACTGCAAGCTCTGCCTCCTGGGTTCAGGTGATTCTTCTGCCTCAGCCTTCCTAGTAGCTGGGACTACAGGTGCATGTCACCATGCCCGGCTAATTTTTTTGTGTTTTTAGTAGAGATGGGGTTTCACCATTTTAGCCAGGCTGGTCTCGAACTCCTGACCTTGTGATCCACCTGCCTCGGCCTCCCAAAGTGCTGGGATTACAGGCATAAGCCACCATGCCTGGCCTTCACTTTCTTGGTAACATCTTTTGTTGTTTGTGCTTTTGGTATGATGTCTAAAACTCTGTTCCCAAATTCAAGGTCATAAAAATTTACCCCTGTAGTTTCTTTTTAATTTTTTTTTTCCTGATGAGCAGTCAGACTGGATCCTCTGTAGTGTCTTCTAAGCGTTTTGTGGTTTTAGGTAATATACTTAGGTCACTAATTCATTTTGAGTTCATTTTTTAATATGGTGTGAGATAAGGGTCCAACTTTATTCTTTTGCATCTAAAAATCTAGTGTCCAGCACTGTTTGTGGAAGGGATGGTTCTTTCTCCACTGAATGGACATAATATCCTTGTTGAAAATTTGCCTGGTCATAGATATAAGAGTTTATTTCTGGACTCTCAGTTCTATTCCATTGGTCCATATGCTTATCCTTATGCCAGTACCACACTGTTTTAATTCCTGTACCTTTGTAGTAAGTTATGAAATCAGGACATATGAGTCTTCCAACTTTTTAAAGAATCTCTTCCTTAGTTTCCATATATTTGTGAATTTTCCAGTTTTTGTTCTGTTACTGATTTCTAGCTTCATTCCCTGTAGTCAGAGAAAATATTTTATATGACTTCTATCTTAGGGAATTTATTGAGACGCTTTTAGTGGCCTACCATATGACCCATACTGGAGAATCTGTGCTTGAGAAGAATGTGTATTCTGCTGTTATTGGGTGGAATGCTTCGTATATCTGTCTTAGGCCTATTTTATTCATAATGTTGTTCAAGTCCTCTGTTTATTGATCTTCTGTCTAGGTGTTCTATTCATTATTCAATGTGGTGTATTAAAAGTCTGCGAATACCTGTAGGCCAGGGTTGATGGGGACAAAAAAGTCTCCAAATATTTTTTCTGCACTTTTGTCAGAACTTGCTTCACGTTTGGGGGCTCTTGTTTATTACATATATTTTATAATAATTATATATGTGTATTTTGATGAATTGACGATATGATGTCCTTTGTTTTTGGTAACAATTTATGACTTAAAGTCTGTTTTGTCAGATATTCATATAGCTATTCTAGCTCTCTTTATTTGCTTCTTATTTCCTTTTGTGTATATTTTTAATTTTTATTTTGTGTGCATGTAGTTTTTCGATATTCTTTGTGAACACCATGGGGATTACACTTAATAATCTAACTTTGTAACACACCAGTTTGAATCAATACCAATTTAGTAGTTAGTATATAAAACTCTGCTCATGTACAGCATTGTTTCCCCCTTTATGCTGTTGTCACCACAAATTCTATCTTTTTTTTTTTCTTTGAGACAGAGTCTTGCTCTGTCACCCAGGCTGGAGTGCAGTGGCACAATCTCGGCTCATTGTAACCTCCGCCTCCCAGGTTCAAGTGATTCTCCTGCCTCAGCCTCCTGAGTAGCTGGGACTACAAGAGCGTGCCACCACGCCCGCCTAATTTTTTGTATTGTTGGTAGAGACGGGGTTTTACTGTGTTAGCCAGGATGGTTTGGATCTCCTGACCTTGTGATCTGCCCGCTTCAGTCTCCCAAAGTGCTGGGATTACAGGCGTGAGCCACCATGCCCAGCCCAAAAATTGTATCTTTAAACATTGTGTGACCAATAATGTAGATTTATAATTATTTTATGCGTTTGTCCTTTAAATCATGTAGGAAATGAAAAGTTATAAACCAATGTGCATAGTAATACTGGCTTTTATATCTGCCCATGTGAATTCTCCTTTATGAGAGATCTTTATTTCTTCATAAGGCTTCAAGTTACTATGTCCTTTCATTTCAGTCTGAAGGGCTCGTTAGCATTTCTTTTTTCTTTTTGAGACAGGGTCTTGCTTTGTTGCCCAGACTGGAGTGCAGTGGCTCACTACAGCCTGAACCTCCCAGGCTCTAGAAATTCACCTCAGCCTCCCAAGTAGCTGGGACTACAAGTGCATACCACCACGCCTGGCTAATTCTTATATTTTTTGTGGAGAGAGGGTTTCACCACATTGCCCGGGCTGATCTCGAGCTCAGCTCAAGTGATCCTCCTGCCTCAGCCTCCCAAAGTGCTGAGATTACAGGGATGAGTTACCATGCCCAGCCAGCATTTCTTGCAGAGCAGGTCTAGTGGCAACAAAGCCCCTCAGCTTTTGTTTACGTGGAAATGTCGTACTTCTCCCTAATTTTTGAAGGAGAGTGTTGTCAGATATAGAATTCTTGCTTGACGGTTTTTCTTTCAGCACTTTGCATTTTGTTTTGTTTTGTTTTGTTTTTGAGACAGGGTTTCGTTCTTTCACACAAGCTGGAGTGACGGTGCAATCACGGCTCACCACAGCATTGACCTCCTGTGTTCAGGCAATCCACCTGCCTTAAAGGTCTCCCAAGTAGCTGAGACCATAGGTGCACACCACCATGCCTAACTAAATTTTAAAAAATTATTTGTAGGTGGGGGGTCTTACTCTGTTGCCAGGCTGGTCTTGAACTCCTGGACGCAAGTGATCCTCTGGCCTTGGCCTCCCAAAGTGCTGGGATTACAGGCATGAACCACCACGCCCAGCCTTTCGGCAATTTTTTATTCTACTGCCTTTTGACTTCTGTGATTTCTTTTTTTTGAGACAGAGTCTTGCTCTGCCACCAGGCTGGAGTGCAGTGGCGTGATCTTGGATCACTGCAACCTCCACCTCCCGAGTTCAAGCAATTCTCCTGCCTCAGCCTTCTGAGTAGCGTGCCACCATGCCTGTCTAATTTTTGTTTTTGTAGTAGAGACAGGGTTTCACCACTTTGGTCAGGCTGATCTCGAACTCCTGACCTCGGTTGATCCACCCACCCCAACATCCCAAAGTGCTGGGATTACAGGTGTGAGCCACTATGCCTGGCCTAATGTGGATATCTTCTTTAGACTTCATTGAGCTCCTTCATGTGTAGATTCATGTGTTTTATTTAATTTGGGAAGTTTTTGACCATATTTTTTCACATATTCTACCTCTTTCTCGTCTGCTTTTAGGACTCCCATAGTGTGTATATTGCTTCTTTTTTGTTTTGTTAATAGAGACGAGGCCTTGCTATGTTGCCTAGGCTGGTCTCAAACTCTGGGCTCAAGATGTCTCCCTGTCTCAGCCTCCAAAATTGGTGTGATTACAGTCATGAGCCACCATGCTGGCCATATTGGTCCTTTTAATGGTATTCCATAGATCCACTCAATTCTGTTCATTTTTCTTCATTCTTTCTGCTCCTCAGTTTGGATAATTTTAATTGCTCTGTCTCCAAGTTTGCTATTTTTTTCTTCTGCCTGCTCATACCTGCTGTTGAGCCCCTCTAGTGAATTTTTTATTTCAGCAAGTGAATTTTGAGCTCTAGAGAGTTTGGTCCCTTTTTATAATTTCTTCTTATTGATATTCTTATTTTATTCATATATTGTGTTTCCAGTTTCCTTCAGTTCATTGTCCCTGTTTTTCTTTAGCTCTTTGAGCATATAGGACAATAGTTTTAGAGTCTGTCTGGTAAGTCCAGCCTCAGGGATGGTTTCCTATTCTTATAAAATTACTTAAAATAGAAACAGGGTCTGGTGGCTCACGCCTGTAATCCCAGCATTTTGGGAGGCCGAGGCGGGTGGATCACGAGGTCAAGAGATCAAGACCATCCTGGTCAACATGATGAAACCCCGTCTCTACTAAAAATACAAAAAATTAGCTGGGCATGGTGGCGCGTGCCTGTAATCCCAGCTACTCAAGAGGTTGAGGCAGGAAAATTGCCTGAACCCAGGAGGGAGAGGTTGCGGTGAGCCAAGATCGTGCCATTGCACTCCAGCCTGGGTAACAAGAGCGAAACTCTGTCTCAAAAAAAAAAAAAAGAAACAGGGTCTCCCTATGTTGCCCAGGCTGGTCTGTAACTCCTGGCCTCAGGCAGTCATCTTGGCCTCCCAAAGTGTTGGGATTATAGGCTTGAGCTACCACATCCTGCTAGGAATGCTTTTTGCTTTATTCTGTGAATGGGCCATGCTTCCCTGTTTTTTTGTGTGTGTGAGCGCACCTTATTTTTTAAAGACAATTTTTAAACGGCAAAAAAAAAAAGTTATTATTATCTGCCATATCTAGTGTTTTTCATTTTGTGGAGATCCGAGTTTCCATCTGGTATCATTTTCCTTCTACTTGAAGAATTTTCACATTTCTTTAGTGCAGGTCTGCTAGAGAAAAGGTCTCTCAGCCTTTTTGTTTAACTGAAAAAGTCTTTATTATTATTATTTTAAATTTAATCAATGACCTGCTGAATTGCTTTTATTTCAAAAAGTATCTTTGTTGGAAATAAAATTCTAGTTTACCAGGTTTTTTCTTTATTTTTTTTCCAGAACATTAAAGATATTATTTTATTGTTTTCTGACTTGTATGGTTTCTGACAAGAAGGTAGGCCATTCATACCTTTGGTCTTCTATACGTAAAAGGTCTTTATCTGGCTGCTTTAAAGATTTTATCTATCACTGGTTTTCAAGATTTTGGTTCTGATGGGTCTTGTGATTTTCTTTGTTTTTATCTTGCTTAAGGATTATCATAGCTTTTAGGGTTCATGGGTTTAGATCTGGAAAATTTTTAGTCTTTTTTTTTTTTGAGACAGGGTCTCATTCTGTTGCCCAGGCTAGAGTACAGTGGTATGATCTTGGCTCACTGCAACCCCTGCCTCCCAGGTTGAAGTTATTCTCCTGCCTCAGCCTCCTGAGTAGCAGAGATTATAGGCACCCACCACCACACCTAGCTAATTTTTATATTTTTAGTAGAGATAGGGTTTCACCATGTTGGCCAGGCTGGTCTGGAACTCCTGGCCTCAAGTGATCCGTCTGCCTCAGCCTCCCAAAGTGCTGGGATTATAGGTGTGAGCCACCATGCCCTGCCAATTTTTAGTCTCTGTTTGTAAATGTTTTCTGGTCCCCTCTCAATTTTTTTTTTCCTGTGAGTCTAGTTACTATTAGAGCACTTGATATCATCCTACTAGCTACTAAAGTGTCATTTCTGGATCTGACTTTTGACTGACTTTTCTCCTATGGGTCGCAGTTTTTCTGCTTCTTGGCATGTTTGTTTTTGAGACAGTCTCACTCTGTCTCCAGGCTGGAGTGCAGTGGTGCAATCTCGGCTCACTACAATCTCTGCCTCCCAGGTTCAAGTGATTCTTCTGCCTCAGCCTCCCAAGTAGCTGGGACTACAGGTGTGTACTACCACGCCCAGCTCATTTTTGTATTTTTAGTAGAGACAGGGTTTCACCATGTTGGCCACGATGATCTTGATCTCTTGACCTTGTGATAGCCCGTCTCTGCCTCCCAAAATGCTAGGATTACAGGCGTGAGCCGCCACGCCTGGCTGTTTCTGTTTTTTTAGAGACAGGTCTCATTCTGTTGCCCAGGCTGAAGTACAGTGAAGCAATCATAGCTCACTGCAGCCTTGAACTCCTAGTTTCTTCAAGCTATTCTCCCATCTCAGCCTTCCAAAGTGCTGGAATTTATAGGCATTAGCCCATGCCTGCCTCTAGCCCGTAAGTTTTAATTGGATTCCAGACATTGTGAGTTTTATGTTTTTAGTGTCTGGATTTTGTTGTTGTTGTTTTAGGAGTGTAGGGCTTTATAGCTGTTCTGTTTTATCAGTGTAAGGCTTGTTTTTAAGCTTCATTAGTAGCCTTTTCTGGGAATAGTTTAATCCCACTACTAAGCCATAGCCCTTTTGGGGTCTCTGCTATGCCCTGAGTAATCAAGGAGAAATCTCTATTCTGATTTGTCTAAAGCCTCTCAGCCCTGTTTGAGCTCTGGAAACTGTTGAGCTTATATACAGCTTCTCAGTTGCCCTTTGCGTGACTCAAGGAGCTTCACCCAGCATGTATGCATCCTTAGTCTTCAGCAAAGATTTAGGGAACCCCAAACAGATTTTCCAGGTTTTTTTTCCTGCATATTTCTCTCCTTGCTGGAATACTGTCTCACTGTTTTCAGCCACCTCAGTCTCACTGAACTCTCTAGTCTCTCCACCACTAGTGAGATTTCTGTGGTGTTTCGGACCCTTCTTCTGCTATAGAATGGGTCTCTAGGCAGAGAGCCGAGGAGATAAATCGAGCTCACTTCATTTGTTTCCCTCTCTTGGAGAATCACAGTTCTGCATTGCTATTGTCCAATAACTGAAACAATTTGCAGCAGCAGGGGAAATCCTATCCCTGGTTATTCCATCATGGCTGGAAGTGGAAGTGATAACTATATTAATATCCAACAAAATTAAAAGGGCAACAAAGAGCATTGTTAAGAAATAATTTGACTCACTTTATAACAAACTGTTCTATTCATAGTCAAGATACAACAGTTTGTATGCTTCTAATGAAGTAGTAGTAAAATTCATAAAGCAAAATTAAATACGGGGTAAAATGGCTACATTCACTATCAATAAGGAAAACATTAGTGAAGCAGTAGAGTTCAACAACATGATGAGTGTGGTGGCTCATGCCTATAATCCCAGTAATTTGGAAGGCTGAGGCAAGGGGATCGCTTGAGAACAGGAGTTCAAGACCAGCCTAGACAACATAGTAAGACCCCATCTCTACAAAAAAATCTTAAAAATTAGCTACGCCTGGTAGTATGAGCCTGTAGTCCCAGGTACTCAGGAGGCTAAGCCATGAGAATTGTTTTAGCCCTGGAAGTTGAGGCTATGATTGTGCACTGCACTCCAGCCTGGGCAATAGAGTAGTGAGGCCCTATCTCAAAAAATAATGAATAAATAAAGAACAACATGATGGCAACTTAATTTAATGGACATGATAATACAGAAAGTCATGCACAATAAGTATACAGATTCTTCTCAAGCACACATGGGACACTTATGTAAATTGAATAAATCAAGGGAAATTAAATACTCAGAACTGAATTACAATACAAATATTAATTTGAAGGAAATTTATAAGCCTTAGAAGGGCAATATAGAAGGCCGGGCATGGTGGCTCATGCCTGTAATCCCAGCACTTTGGGAGGCAGAGGCGAGCGGATCACTTGAGGTCAGGAGTTTGAAACCAGCCTAGCCAATATGGTGAAACCCCGTCTCTACTAAAAATACAAAAATTAGCCAGGCATGTTGGCAGGCGCCTATAGTCCCAGCTACTTGGGAGGCTAAGGCAGGAGAATCACTTGAACCTGGGAGGCAGAGGTTGAGGTGAACCAAGATCTGACACTGCACCCCAGCCTGGATGACAGAGCAAGACTCCGTCTCAAAAAAAAGAAATATAGAAGTATAGTGTGAACATTAATTACTTAGGTATATAACTTAGATTTTTTAAAATGTGGAAAGGAGATAGAAATTGTATAGTAGAGATACTCAATGAAGCCAAAACTTGGATCTTTCAAAAGACTAAAATAAAAATAGTCAAGGCTGGGCGCGGTGGCTCATGCCTGTAATACCAGCACTTTGGGAGGCTGAGGCAGGTGGATCACCTGAGGTCACTTCCAGCCTGACCAACATGGAGAAACCTCATCTCTACTAAAAATACAAAAATTAGCTGGGCATGGTGGCACATGCCTGTAATCCCAGCTACTTGGGAGACTGAGGCAAGAGAATTGCTTAAACCTGGGAGGCGGAGGTTGCAGTGAGCCAAGATCACACCATTGCACTCCAGCCTGTGCAATAAGAGCAAAACTCCATCTCAAAACAAAGAAAAATAGTCAGGTCTCTGGTGAAGTTTCTCAAGAACCGAAGAGAGCACAAATAAGGCAATATTAAGGATAAAGAAAATACACAGCCAAGGGTAACTAAATTGATAACAGAACATGAACAGGCCAGGCACGGTGGCTTATGCCTATCCGAGCACTTTGAGAGGCTGAGGTGGGTGGGTCATCTGAGGTCAGGAGTTTGAGATCAGCCTGGCCAACATAGCACAACCCCGTCTCTACTAAAAATACAAAAACTAGCGGGGCATGATGACACACACCTGTAATCCCATCCACTTAGGAGACTGAGACACAAGAATTACTTGAGCCTGGGAGGTGGAGATTGCAGTGAGCTATTATCATACCACTGCACTCCAGCTTGGGCAACAGAGCAAGACTCTGTCTATGAATGAATGAATGAATGAGTGAATGAATGTGCTAGCACCTTTGAAACAAGAGTCAACTTCCTAGAATAACGTTATTTACTAAAACTATAACTCAAACAGGAATGCTGAGGTGAGAAGATCACCTAGGTCCAGGAGTTGGTGGCTTTAGTGATGGTGCCACTGCACTCCAGCCTGGAAGGGAGCCTGAAACTAGATTTGGGCATATAGAGAGATTTGCTTGATTACAAGAGTGGCATAGTAGAAAAGGAAAGGCCGTTCAATAAATCAAGCCAAGACAATTGATTATCTACATAGAAAAAAATGAAATCGCCAGGTGCAGTGGCTTGTGCTGTAATCCCAATACTTTGGGAGGCCAAGAGATTGAGACCATTCTGGCTAACACAGTGAAACCCTGTCTTTACTAAAAATACAAAACATTAGCCAGGCGTGGTGGAACACAGCTGTAGTCTCAGCTACAATGAAATGGAATCCTTCTCTCATATGTATACATAATTAAATTTCAGGTAGATAGAACAACTTGCATTTAACTGTGAAAGTTCTAAAAGACATGAGAGGCTATTTTTCTGACTTAGAAGTGTGGAAGGATTTATTAAAACACACATGGAAAAAGAGTTTACATTGACATTAAGAACTTCTTATTGGGCCGGGCGCGGTGGCTCACGCCTATAATCCCAGCACTTTGGGAGGCCAAGGTGGGTGGATCACGAGGTCAAGAGATCGAGACCATCCTGGTCAACATGGTGAAACCGCATCTCTACTAAAAATACAAAATTTAGCTGGGCATGGTGGCGCATGCCTGTAGTCCCAGCTACTCGGGAGGCTAAGGCAGGAGAATTGCTTGAACCCAGGAGGCGGAGGTTGCAATGAGCCGAGATTGTGCCATTGCACTCCAGCCTGGGTAACAAGAGCAAAACTCCGTCTCAAAAAAAAAAAGAAAAAAGAAAAAAAAAAGAACTTCTTATTAAGTTTGAGACCATGGCAAGCCCAGGGAAAAACAGTTATGGAATTCGAGTTCAAGACCAGCCTGGGCAACATGGTGGAACACTGTCTCCACAGAAAAATGCAAAAGTCAACCAGGCCTGTAATGCCAGCACTTTAGGGGCCGAGGCTGGTGGATCAATTTGACCTCACTTCAAGACCAGTATGGGCAATATGGCGAAACTAAAATTTTTGTTTACTAAAAATACAAAAATCAGCCGGGCAAGGTGGCACATACCTGTAACCCCAGCTACCTAGGAGGCTAATACAAAAAGAAAAAAAGTCCTTGATTAGGAACTTTATAAAGAGATAAAAATTTGGGGCCGGGCGCGGTGGCTCACACCTGTAATCCCAGCACTTTGGGAGGCCGAGGTGGTTGGATCATGAAGTCAAGAGATCAAGACCATCCTGGTCAACATGGTGAAACCCCGTCTCTACTAAAAATACAAAAAATTAGCTGGGCATGGTGGCGCGTGCCGGTAATCCCAGCTACTCAGGAGGCTGAGGCAGGAGAATTGCCTGAACCCAGGAGGCGGAGATTGCGGTGAGCCAAGATCGCGCCATTGCACTCCAGCCTGGGTAACAAAAGCGAAACTCCATCTTGGAAGAAAAAATAAAAATAAAAAAATAAAAATTTTAAAAAGTGAGAAGCCTCAAACTCCTGTATTTATAACACAAATAACCAAGTGATTAACAATACCCATAATCTAAAGAACTATAAATCAAGAGGACAGATAATTCAATAGAAAAAATATTCAAAATTTGGTCAAGTGCGGTGGCTCATGCCTGTAATCCCAGCACTTTGGGAAGCTGAGTCAGGCGGATCACCTGAGGTTAGGAGTTCAAGATCAGCCTGGTCAACATGGTGAAAACCTCTCTCTACTAAAAATATAAAAATTAGACGGGCATAGTGACATGCACCTGTAGTCCCAGTCCCAGCTATTCGGGAGGCTGAGGCAGGAGAATCATTTGAACCCTGGAGGCAGAGGTTGCAGTGAGCTGAGATTGTGCCGTTGCACTCCTGTCTGAGTGACAAAAGCAAATCTCTTGTCTCCAAGAAAAAAAAGGCAAAAATATTTAAAAGTATAGAAACAAACATTTTTCACAGAAGGGGAAACATATGGCTAATAACATGAAATCTAACCTCATTAGTAATCTGGGATATACAAATAAACATCTCTGAAATACTTTATGACACCCAGTAGATTGTCAAAAGTGATGATTCGATATATGTAAGTTGCAGTACATTGGAAAACAACTTTGGCATTAGTTGGTCAAGTTAACATTTATTTACCTATAACTGAGCAATTCATGGCTTAGAACATCAGTTCTCGGCTGGGAACGGTTGCTCACACCTATAATCCCAGCACTTTGCAGGCCAAGATGGGCGGATCACCTGAGATCAGGAGTTGGAGACCAGCCTGATCCAGCATGGTGTGACCCCTGTCTTTACTAAAAATACAAAAAATTAGCCAGGCGTGGTGGTATATGCCTGTAATTCCAGCTACTTGGGAGGCTGAGACAAGAGAATCGCTTGAACCCCGGAGGTGGAGGTTGCAGTGAGCCGAGATTGTGCCACTGCACCCCAGCCTGGGCAACGCAAGACCCTGTCTCAAAAAAAAAAAAAAGAACAGTAGGTTGGGCATGGTAATCACATGTAATCACAGCAAGCACACCTGTAATCACAGCACTTTTGGTGGGAGGATCATGAGGTCAGGAGATCGAGACCGTCCTGGCCATGGTGAAACCCCGTCTCTACTAAAATACAAAAAATTAGCCAGTCGTGGTGGCACATGCCTGTAATTCCAGCTACTCGGGAGGCTGCAGCAGGGGAATTGGTTGAACTCAGGAGATGGAGGTTGCAGTGAGCCAAGATCACACTACTTCACTCCAGCCTGGGCCACAGAGCAAGACTCTCTCTCAAAAAAAAAAAAAAAAAAAAAAAAAACGTTCTCAAAGTGTGGTCTGCAGACCCCTGGGATTTCAGATGAGAGCCATTGTCCCTGGTGTGTTCCTGTTTTAAAGATTAAATTCTGAAGCAGTGTAATTTAAAGGAGGTTGTCCAAGGTTGCACAGCTAACAAGTAGAAGGGTCAGGATTTGAACCCAGAAAATCTTGCTCTAGAGTCCACACTTTTAACTACTAAGCTTATGCCAATTGCTATAATACCACCTATTTATCAAGCTTATTGTAGTTAAAGGAGACTGGGGGTAGTGGGCAGGTAGAGATGTCAGGTGCTTATTTAGAGCTCCCAGAGAGCTGTAGTCCCCCTGGAGTAGGGGAGGGTGAAGGGTGGGTAGGAACAGAAATCTAGTGAAAAGGAAATACTGTCCTTTTAAGAGTTTTGGGCATTGTGTATCTTTTCTTCTAGAGACCATGGCGAGCCCAGGGAAAGACAATTATCGAATGAAGAGCTATAAGAACAATGCTCTAAACCCTGAAGAAATGAGACGAAGAAGAGAGGAAGAGGGCATTCAGCTCCGGAAGCAGAAGCGTGAGCAACAAGTGGGTTAACAGGAGTATTCTCAAACATACTATTCTGCGAAACAATCCAGCCCCTGTGGTTGGCCTCCACCTTGCACCCTGACTTTCTCTGTAGAAAAGTAGCTTACTGGCCAGGCATGGTGGCTCATGCCTGTAATCCAAGCACTTTGGAGGCCAAGGCGGGCGGATCACCTGAGGTCGGGAGTTCAAGACCAGCCCGACCAACATGGTGAAACCCCATCTTTAAAAAAAGAAAGAAAGAAAGAAAAGTAGCAGCTTACTTACTGAGTTTGCCACTTACCCAATTTCCTTTGTTGTAAATAAGTGTTTGAAACTTTGAGAAAGGGAAAACTGACCTTATCCCCATTTCACAAGTTAGACCAACTTAGACATTATTTATTTATTTATTTATTTTTTTTTTTTTTTTTTTTGAGACGGAGTTTCGCTCTTGATACCCAGGCTGGAGTGCAATGGCGCGATCTCGGCTCACCGCCACCTCCGCCTCCTGGGTTCAGGCAATTCTCCTGCCTCAGCCTCCTGAGTAGCTGGGATTACAGGCACGCGCCACCGTGCCCAGCTAATTTTTTGTATTAGTAGAGACGGGGTTTCACCATGTTGACCAGGATGGTCTCGATCTCTTGACCTCGTGATCCACCCGCCTCGGCCTCCCAAAGTGCTGGGATTACAGGCTTGAGCCACCGCGCCCGGCGACATTATTTATTTATGTCTTTACTATAGCATTCTGATTCTAGTTCCTTGTTACCTTTTCTTTTCTTCATGCTGCAGTCGTTGTTAGGCCTGCCTTTCAAGGCCCAGCTCCCACCTGGCCCTTTAGGAGGTTCATCAGCCATTCTGAGCCACCTTACTTCTGTTTCTTGAGTCTCTTTTTTATGAGTATCCCTGTGACTGAGACTATATTAATGCCTCACCATATGCATTCCTTTCACCAGATTCAGTCACCTGATTATTATCATTTTTTTAAGTCAAGGTCTCACTCTGTCGCCCAGGCTGGAGTACAGTGGGTGACATGATCTCAGCTCGATGCAGCCTTACCTCCTGGGCTCAAGTGATTCTTCCACCTCAGCCTCCTGAGTAGCAGGGAGTACAGGCATGCACCACCACACCTGGCTGATTTTTGTGGGGTTATTTTTTTATACAGACACGGTTTTGCCATGTTGCCCAGGCTGGTCTTAAACTCCTGAGCTCATGTGATCCACCTGCCCTGGCCTCCCAAAGTGCTGGGATTATAGGAATGCACCACCAAGCCTGGCCAACCTAACCTGGTTTTGCCCACCGTTTTGCCCGCCTGCCCGCCCTTCCTTCCTGCCTTTTTTTTTTTTTTTTTTTTTGAGGCAGAATCTTGCCCTGTTGCCCAGGCTGGAGTACAGTATCATGATCTTGACCCACTGCTGCCTCTGCCTCCAAGTCCTTAAATATCTTTCCATGTCAGTATTCAGTAGTCTCCTCTGTGTGGAATACATTCCAGGACTCCCAGTGGATACCTGAAACTGCATAAACTGAACCTTACATATACTATGTTTTTTTTCCCATATTTTTGTTTACTGGGATTGTTCTTTGTTTTCTTTGGTTCAGAGAATACTCTTAACCACTGTCTCTTTTCAGCTTTTTAAACGGAGAAATGTGGAGCTGATTAATGAAGAAGCTGCCATGTTCGATAGTCTTCTCATGGACTCCTATGTGAGCTCTACCACTGGGGTAAGGCCCCTGCATGTGCTTCAGGCTGGCCTGGACAGTACCTGCTTCTAAGAACAGAAATTGGGCTGTTCACATCATTTACTAGCTTTGCCAGTAACCATGACAACTTCTTTCCTCTGTGGACCCTTTTGTCAGCTTAAGTAGTCAACAAGGATTCAAGTCTGATAGAAATATCGAGGAAACATTTAAGGGAAGCCATCAGTTGCCTCAGAAATTAGGAATCACTTTTCAAATGTCTCAACTTGAAGCACCCACAGATTAAACAGACCCCTTCTCCTCAGCCTGTCTATTATGCCTTCTTCTTGTCCTCAATTTTTAGAAAACAGGATGCCAGGTGGTATTACGTGCTCACCTCTGGCTCTAATGTTGGTTTGCAAAGTCCTAAACTTGTTTTACATGTTCTAGGAGAGTGTGATCACAAGAGAGATGGTGGAGATGCTCTTTTCTGATGATTCTGACCTGCAGCTAGCAACCACACAGAAATTCCGGAAACTGCTCTCCAAAGGTACAAAGCCTGGCCTTTCTCAGGCCCTATATGATTTAGCCTTTTGTTTCTCTTCACCAATGCCATCAATTACACGTGCCCTCACTCTCTACTCTAGCCCTACTGACCTTGGTGTTCCTTGTATGTGACAGGCACATTCCTGCCTTCACACTGGATATTCACTCTGCCTGATGTCCTCTATTCCCAGATATCTGTGTAGCAACTACCTTACTCCTATGATCAAATCCTACCTTCACCATTTTTATCTCTTTACCTTGCCCTACATATTCTCCTCCCCTCCCCTCATATTTATCTTCTACAATAATAAAATGACTCTTCCCACTAGGATATAAGCTCTCTAAGGGCAGAGACTTTCAGTTTTGTTCCCTCCTGTATCCTCAGTACCTAGGACTGTGTGGCACACAATATATACTCAATAAAAATCTAATGTATGATAGAAATACCTCTTGTTTCAGAGTATCAAGCAATCTTCCCAAGAAGAGAATACTCGTCTTTCTCAAAAGAGAAATGTGTAGACCAGGGGTGTTCCTCCCTTAGGCATTCCTCTCTCCCATACCTTTCTTTGCTTAAATTTAGTAAGCCAAAGATGAGCATACTTAAATTAGGATTGGCTTTACTTTTTAACATTCCAACTGTACTATACAGTTCAAAGATGAGCAGAAATTGTTAAAAACCACCTTATCAGAAAGGAGTTTGGGAATGTTTGTAAGAGTCGTCAGAAGTATCTAAGAAGGATTGCAAGCTGACCTCCATGAAGGGATCAGCAAAAGCTTCTCCTGCCGTTTCATTTTCCCTTCTCCCGTATCCAGAGCCTAGTCCTCCAATAGATGAAGTTATCAACACTCCAAGAGTGGTGGATCGGTTTGTGGAGTTTCTGAAGAGGAATGAGAATTGTACATTACAGGTGAGGCCTGAAGGGAAGGGGTTTGTTTTGTCTCGTTTTGTTTTTTAATCTTGGGGGCATACATAGTAGGTATATATATTTATGGGGAGCGTGAGATGTTTTGACATAGGCATTCAATTTGAAATAAGCAAATCATGGAGAATGGGGTATCCATTTCCTCAAGCATTTATCCTTTAAGTTACAAACGATCCAGTTATACACTTTATTTTAAATTATACAATTATTATTGACTATAGTCACCCTATTGTGTTATCAAATAGTAGATCTTATTATTAATTTTTTTGTACCCATTAATTATCCCCACCCCACCCCCAACCTCCCACTACTGGGAAGGGGTTATTAGATGAAAGCCCTCCTTGCAAGAAATTGCAATGGGATATTTCTGTTGACATATCTCTCAGGAAGTACACAAGTAATATTAGGAAACAGTCAGGAGAAACCATTAGTTCCCTCACAGCCAAAATCTCCTCCTTACAACAATTTCAAGGAAAAGACACCAGACTATGATAGACTGATCATTCAGTTATAAATCAGAGGGTATAGTCCACTACCTGTGTGACCTGAAGCAAATCGTTTAGCTTCTCTGGGTCTCTTGTTTCAGAGTTGGGTGATGGGTCAATCCATTGGAACTTGCCAGAAACTCAGCTGAAAGGGACTCTGAGAGACCCATTTCATTCTAATCCTCATTTCAGAATGAAGAAAGTGAAACTAAAGAAATGAAAAAGTGACTGGGCAAAGGATGCATGGGGTGCTGTAGTAGTGCAAGACTCAACCTGGGACCATGGAAGCCCAATGTCTTACTCCCATTTATATCACGTCACTGCATCTTCCCGCTATCTAAAGAGGGGAGGGGAAAGGCTTATTGTGTGTGTGCGTGTGTGTGTGTGTGTGTGTGTGTGTGTTAAATTCATGGACAAGAGGCTTGCTTGTGTTTTGTGGGGTTGTTTTTGTTTTTTAAATTCATGGGCAGGAGGCTGACTATTCTGAGCCAGCCGATAGGCACGGCTGCTCAGTCTGAAATGACCTTTCAATCACTGCTTAATCTCACTTTCAGTTTGAAGCTGCCTGGGCTCTAACGAATATTGCCTCTGGAACCTCTCAGCAGACCAAAATTGTCATTGAAGCAGGGGCTGTCCCCATTTTTATAGAGCTGCTTAATTCAGACTTCGAGGATGTTCAGGAACAGGTAATGCTTAGATTTGATATAATTCTTTATAGTACCTGTGGTTTAATAATGTATTTGGTCTTTATCCTGATTCTTGGCACAGTGTTAAAACTCTTAGAATTTCCTGAGTGATAGGAAGTATGTATCAAGTACACCAAGTGTATCAAGTACAGATGGCCTCTGGGACTTGCAACTGGTGTCTCAAGGCAGGGCAGTCTTGTGGGACTGACCTGTGAGCTCTTCACCTGTGGGATCTGCACTAACTCCAGATGTTAGTGTCAGAATTGAATTAAATTGTTGGACACACGGTTGGTGTCAGAGAATGGGTTGTTGATGTGGAAAAAACTCTATACACTTATTGTCGGAAGTGCCATTGGAAAAAAGACACCACAGTACCCACATCTGAGTACCCACAGATCATGGAGATAAAGATACAACTTCGTTTCTCCCATTGAATTCTTGCTAGTTGAATAGAAGTGGAGAGTGGTAGTGGGCTCTTTCCTCCATTACTACATATAGAGTTGGTCCAAAACAGCTACAGGAATGCAACTTTCTGATTACTTTCTTCTTTTCTGGGCGATGTTGGTTTGGCTTCTCTAGCTACAGTACAGATGGCAGCCTGTCTTTACCTGCTGAACCAGGAACTCCCAGGGGATAGGTCCTTGTAGAGCAAGTGCTCAGTAAGGATTTCAACAGGGAGGTCACCTGAGCTTGTATAGTGTATTTGGGACCTTGACATCATCCTCATCCTGGTGGGTACTCACTTTGGTGTTGTGGCTATAACATACTTATAGAAGTACCAGGCTTTATAGGTGACAGTTTCATTATTCCCTTTTCAGGCAGTCTGGGCACTGGGAAACATAGCTGGAGATAGCTCTGTTTGCCGAGATTACGTCTTGAACTGTTCCATCCTTAATCCTTTGTTAACGTGAGTAATTATAATCTTCTGCACCTGGGTGTGTATAGGGTGGCCATGTGGCAGGTTATTTGGGGGCAGCATAACTGATCCCTTAAGATGATAGGTAAGTGCAAAAACTATAAAAATGCATTCTGATGGCCAAAGTAAAAGATGGGTATGTTTGGAAATTGAGAAGGTTGTGGCTGGGCATGGTGGCTTATGCCTGTAATCCCAGCACTTTAGTAGGCCGGAGCAGGTGGATCTCTTGAGCTCAGGAGTTCAAAACCAGCCTGGACAACATGGTGAAACCCCAGCTCAACAAAAAATAAAAAGATTGTACCACCAGTCTGCCAAGAAGGATCTTGTTCCTCACTTCATGGCACTGTAGAACCTCATGTTAGTCATATCCTCCTCATTGTTGAGCCAGGAGAGAGAGGCAGGACTAGCCAATCTGGAAAAATCCAACCTTCTCTACAAAACGCATTGATTTGCTGTGGGGTTATACATACATACATTGGACAGCTCTGTTGTAAATTATAGATCAAAGACCCCATGAAGTGTCATTGTATCCCTCTTTTCATCCTTCCCTCCATGCCCTCAGGGTAAGCTACATCTAAACCAAAACAAATGAATGAACTGTTCTTCAGAGACCAGAGTCTCATAGCCTACCACTATCACTTTCTTGGATCCTTCACAGAAAATCATTCCATACTGTGTGGCTAAAGCTCTCACAGTAGACCTATAGCTTTTGTTTCTTAGACTTTTAGCTTTTATTTCCAGGGAATACCATTCGTCATCCTGGACTTGTGGCCAGGGTTATGGGCATGATATATCCTACCTTAGCTTTACAGGCTTACTCAATATCTAGCCCTCTGTTTTGTCCCTATTATCTATTGTATTAACTAGCTACAGCTGGTCCTGCAAGGAATACTCTGTACAGAGATTGGCCTCCTAACCTATACCAACTCTATTAATTTAGGTCTGTGAGTAGGAAGAAACAGGTTGCTAGAGTCTGAGAGGTCTGATTGGAGTCCCTGGGGTTCACTGGCAACAGCCCTATGCCAAGGCCTCAGTACTCAGGATCTGACTTTGCTGTTTCCTTCAGACTCCTTACCAAGTCCACACGACTGACGATGACACGGAATGCAGTCTGGGCCCTGTCAAATCTCTGCCGAGGGAAGAACCCACCCCCAGAGTTTGCAAAGGTAAGAGAACTACTTACTAGACCCTGAGTAACATCAGTTTTCTTCATATGGTATTTTTAAGTCTACCTTTTCACTTTGCTATCCAGGCACACAAGATCATCTACTTCACAGGCACACAAGATCATCTACTTCACTGAAGTGAAGTAGATGATCTTGTGTGCCTGGATAGTAAAGTGAAAAGGTAGACCTAATGTTGAATGTAGTAGTGATCCCTAGGGTCTTGTATGTGGGAATGGTGGGGTAGCAATGTTAGTGTTCGTGATAGAGCTGATGTAGTCTTGTCTCCCTATGAGTCTTTCTCATTCTGCTTCCCACAGGTCTCTCCTTGTTTGCCTGTACTGTCTCGCCTACTCTTCAGCAGTGACTCAGACTTGCTGGCAGATGCTTGCTGGGCTCTTTCTTATCTGTCTGATGGCCCCAATGAGAAGATCCAGGCAGTCATAGACTCTGGAGTCTGCCGGAGATTGGTAGAGCTGCTGATGTGAGTAGTCTTAGAAAGGGTACAGGTTCCCGCTGGGCATGGTGGCTCACGCTTATAATCCCAGCACTTTGGGAGGCCGAGGCGGGTGGATCATGAGGTCAGGAATTCGAGGCCAGCCTGGACAACATGGTGAAACCCTGTCTCCACTAAAAATATAAGAAATAGCTGGGCATGGTGATGTTTGCCTGTAATCTCAGCTACTTGGGAGGCTGAGGCAGAGGAATTGTTTGAACCTGGGAGGCGGAGGTTGCAGTGAGATGAGAGCGCGCCATTCCACTCCAGCCTGGGCGACAGGGTGAGACTGTCTCAAAAAAAAAAAGAAAAAGGGTACAGGTTCCTTAAGCTTCTCCAGGCTCAGACTAAAGAAATAAAGTCAACAGGGCCAAAAATGGTGTGCTGGCCCCCTGCTGATCAAATCTCCCTCTTCTGTAGGCACAATGATTACAAAGTGGCTTCTCCTGCCCTGAGAGCCGTGGGTAACATCGTCACTGGGGATGACATACAGACCCAGGTAAGAAAGAGGAGAGTACGGGATCATAGACCAGCTGTGGAAGAGCTTGTGGAGAGCTGCCTGTGGACAAGCCTTTCCTGCAAAGGGCTGTTTTCCTGATGGGAGGCACTGTGGTCTAAGAAAGAAAGTGTGGGCTTGAGTGAAAAGTTCCAGCTCTGTCACTCTCTAAGCAGACATGGGAAACTTGATTTTCTTTTCTTCCATAAATTGGAAACAAATCATCTAATGGGTGAAGCAAAATTAAATGGAATAACTGGACTTACCACCTGGGACACTGTGAGGTAGTTAAGTTTGAGTCATGGTCCCTTTGAGATACTGGAAAGCTATGGAACTCCACCCCTGCTTCCTAGATCTTTAGGATCTCATGGATATCATGGATCTTGGATTAATCTTTTGTAAATAACCCCTCCAGTGAGGACATGTTAAACAAGGTTCCCCTCCTCAAAGGCTAGAGATTTGGGTATTCTTTGGGTTTTGAGTAGCTGGCATAATTCTGTGGGATTCTGGACAAGTTTCTTACAGGTGAGTAGTCTCACTCAAACACTAAAACCCACATACTCATTTTCTGGGTTATTTTGTATATGTATATGCATGTCCTTAAAACACAACATAAAATTTACCATTTTAACCCTTTCATTGACATTAAGTACAT
The DNA here is from genome assembly GCF_030222135.1 of Aotus nancymaae. Lineage (NCBI taxonomy): Eukaryota > Metazoa > Chordata > Mammalia > Primates > Aotidae > Aotus > Aotus nancymaae. The sequence continues at coordinate 28,683,824 of NW_026988467.1, forward strand.
TCAAATTGTTTTTCTGTCATCACCACTAGCCAGCTACAGAATTTTTTTATCTAAAACTGAAACTGTACACATTAAACAGTAACTCCCCATTCTCCCTTACCCTCAGTGCCTAGTAACCACCATTCTATTTTCTGTCTCTGTGAGTTTGACTGCTCTAAGTACCTCATGTAAGTGGAATCATACAGTATTCTTTCTCATCTGGTTTATTTAATTTAGCCTAGTATCTAAGATTTGTCCATGTTGTAGCATATATCGGAATTTCTGTCTGATATTCCACTGTATGTATATACCATATTTTATTCATCCATTCATCCATTGAGAGACATTTGGGTTGTTTACATTTTTTTGGCTATTGTGAATAATGCTGCTATGAACATTGGTGTACAAATATTTGTACAAGTCCCTGCTTTCAGTCCTTTTGGGTATATACCCATAGTGGAATTACTGGATCATGTTCTAATTTTATGCTTAATTTTTTTGAGTGGCTACCATACTGTTTTGTACAGCTACTCTGCCATCTTACATTCCCAACAACAATGCATCATGTTCTGATTTACCCACAGCCTTGCCAACAGTTACTTTCTGTTTTTGTTTGTTTGTTTTTATAGCAGCCACCCTAATGAGTGTGAAGTGATATTTCATTGTGGTTTTGATTTGCATTTCCCTAATGATTAGTAATGTTGAGCATCTTTTCATATGCTTATTGGCCATATGTGTGTGTGTATGTGTGTGTGTGTGTATATATATATATATATTTTTTTTTTTTTTTTGACACATGTCTATTCAAGTCCTTTGCTCATTATTTAATTGGGCTACTGAGGTTTTTTTGGTTGTTCAGTTGTAGGAGTTCTTTATATGTTCTGGATATTAACCTTTTATCAGATACATGTTTTACAAATATTTTCTCTTGTTCTGTGGTTTTATCTTTTAATGTTGGTGTCTTTTTTAAAAAAAACACTTTTAATTTTTATTTAATTTTTTATTGAGACAGTCTCTGTCACCCAGGCTAGAATGCAATGATGCCATCTCCGCTTACTGTAACCTCTACCTCGTGAGCTCAAAGCAATCCTTCCACCTCAGCCTCCCAAGTAGCTGGGATTATAGGCATGCACCACCATACCCAGCTAATTTTTTGAATTTGTTTTTCTTTGGAAAGATAGGGTTTTACCATGTTGCCCAGGCTGGTCTTGAACTGCTGTTCTCAAGCAATCCTCCCGTCTTGGCCTCTCAAAGTGCTGGGATTGCAGGGTTGAAGCCACCTCGCCCAGACCAACTTTCTTTTCTTTTTTAATTTTTTTTAATAGGGTCTGTCTGTGTTGTCCTAGCTGGCCTTGAACTCCTGTGCTGAGGTGATCCTACTGCCTCAGCCTCCTGAGTAGCTGGGACTACAGGTACATACCACTGTGCCCAGCTTACTCTGATGTCTTGATGCACAAAAGTTTTTCATTTTGATTAAGTCCAATTTACCTGGGCAAGGTGGAGTGGCTCATGCCTATAATCCCAGCACTTTGGGAGGCTGAGACAGGAGAATCACTTCAGTTGGAGTTTGAGACCAGCCCTACAACATGCCAAGACTCTGTCTCTACAAATTTTTTTTTTTAATTAACAGTACAGTGGCACATGCCTGTAGTCCCCAGCTACTCAGGACACTGAGGCAGGAGGATTGCTTGAGCCTGGGAGGTCAAGGCTGCAGTAAGCCATGATCGTGCCATTGCACTGCAGCTTAGGCAACAGAGTAAGACCCTGTTTCAAGAAAAAAATTAGGCCAGGCGCAGTGGCTCATGCCTGTAATCCCAGCACTTTGGGAGGCCAAGGCAGGTGGATCACCTGTGGTCAGGAGTTTGAGACCAGCCTGGCCAACATGGTGAAATCCCATCTCTGCTAAAAATACAAAAATTAGCCGGGTGTGGTGGTGGGCACCTATAATCCCAGCTACTTGGGAGGCTGAGGCTGAAGAATCGCTTGAACCCCGGAGGTGGAAGTTGCAGTGAGCCAAGATGGTACCACTGCACTCCAGCCTAGGCATCAGAGAGAGACTCCATCTAAAAAAAAAAAAGAAAAACAATTTTAAAAGTTAAAAACAGTTTATCTAATTTCTTTTGTTTCCTGTGCATTTGTGTTCTAGGTCATTCTTAATTGTTCAGCCCTACCTTGCCTTCTCCACTTGTTGAGTAGTCCCAAGGAGTCAATCCGGAAGGAAGCTTGCTGGACTATTTCAAATATTACTGCTGGCAACAGGGCTCAAATACAGGTAAAACAGGCAGGGAAGTCAAGGGGCATAGGAACTCCTAGGAACATGGGAGGTTGTAGAATGTTTGCTTTCAGAAGAAAGAATTTGTTTCCCTTTAGAAATTAGAGTCAATGTCTGCTATTGGTCAAAGAAGCTGTGTAACCAAAACTGGCTTCTTCTGTAGCCTGTCACCTGTATAGGAAGAACAAAAGAAAACTCCCAGGATGGGGAAGATAGGTCTAAGTCTTAGCTGATTTAGGGACTAGATTTATTTATCTTCCTGAAATGACTTTCTCCTTCCATCTGCCTCCCCTCAATTCTCTCAGGCTGTTATAGATGCAAATATCTTTCCTGTGTTGATCGAAATTCTTCAGAAAGCAGAGTTTCGTACAAGGAAAGAGGCAGCCTGGGCCATTACCAATGCCACATCAGGTGGAACCCCTGAGCAGATCAGGTATTCTTTTCCCATTGTCTTGAATGATATGGATGCTCTCCCTGTCTGCTTGTGGTTTGTAGGTCACTATAAACTGTTCTTGCTCAAACAGGTTTGCCGTCTAATCCAGCTATAATAGAATTTTACTGGTAAACTGTTACAGTGTCACTGGAATCTGGAATAGATTCCATGTAGGCCATGTGGGAATCTATTCAGTGACACTGTAGCAGTTTACCAGTTTTCCCTTCTGGAGAAGAGAAACATGACATCGACATCCATCCTTTCTCTACCTTTTCCTATCCACCAGGGATCTAAAATCTATGTAGTTCTGTATCATTCCTACAAATCAAGGCTAACCATGCTGTGGCTCACTCAAAACAGTTTCTTCAACCTGGCCAACATAGAAAGATTCTTATCTCTACAAAAGATACGAAAATTTGCCGGGTGTGGTGGTGTGTGCCTATAGTCCCAGCTGAGGTGGGAGGATGACTTGAGCCTGGAAGGTCAAGGCTGCACTGAGCTGTGATTATACCACTGCAGTCCAGGCTGAGTGACAGAGCCAGAGTCTGTCACACACAGATACACACACAAAAAAACAAGCTCATCGGTGTGGTGGTTCATGTCTGTTATCCTAGCAACTTGGGAAGCTGAAGCAGGAGGATCTTTTGAGCCCAGCAATTCAAGACTAGCCTGGGCAATATAGGAACACCTCATCTGTACAAAGTGTAAAAATTAGCAGGGTGTAGTGGTGTGTGCCTGTGGCTGCAGCTACTCAGTAGGCTGAAGCAGGAGGATCACCTGAGCCCAGGAGGTCACAGCTGTAATGAGCCATGATTGTGCCACTACACTCCAGCCTTGGTGATAGAGCAAGGTCCTGTCTCAAATAAAAAAGCAGCTTCTTTGGAAAATTAATTTGGGGTATGAGACTTGAAAGAAGCAAATAGAAAGCTGTTTTGTGTATGTGTACTCTTTTTTTTTTTTTAAAGATGGAGTTTTGCTCTTGTTGCCCAAGCTGGAGTGCAATGGTGCAATCTCGGCTCACTGCAACCTCTGCTTCCCGGGTTCAAGCGATTCTCTTGCCTCAGCTTCCTGAGTAGCTGGGATTACAGGCGTCCACCACCACACCCGGCTAATTTTTTGTATTTTTAGTAGAAATGGGGTTTTACCATGTTAGCCAGGCTGGTCACAAACTCCTGATCTTGAGTGATCTGCCCACCTCGGCCTCCCAAAGTGCTGGGATTACGGGTGTGAGCCACTGTGCCCGGCCTATTTACTCTTTTATTTTAGTTTCCATTATCTGAACATTAGTGGGAAGTGGTGGGAATAGATAAGTATCTTGCCCTTGACTTGTTGCCTATTAAGGGGAGCATAGTCAGTATATATAAAACGTTAGGAGAAAAGAGTTAGGTGTTGAGTTAAGCTTTGAAGGATAAATATGGAGTTGTAAAAGGCCTCTTAGGGAAAAGCATAAATAAAGGTACAAGAATCATAAACCTGGAGACCTTTATGAGTGTGACTAGAACGTATTGTCCTTGGAAGGGAATAATGGGAGGCAGACCTGGAAAGGAGCTAGGAGCCAGATAGCAGAGCATCCAGGCTAGGCTGGGCTTGTGGTATTATGGTATTGTTGTGCCATATAATTTGGAGTTCAGGGAAAAAGGGAGCCTATGAAAAATTTTAAGCAGGTAAGTGATGTGTTCAGAGTGGTAATATTGCAGCCAAGGAGAAATTAGAGGCAAGGAGGAGGAAGGTGTGGTAACATCTACATGTGAATGAACTAGACCAACATCAACAGGAGGATAGAGAAAGGATAGGTGGTTATCAAGGCTTAGTAAGAGCAGTGGCTTACACCTGTAATCCCAGCACATTGGGAGCCCAAGGCGGGAGGATCACTTGAGACCAGGAATTTGAGACCAGCCTGGACAACATAATGAGACCTTGTCTCTACAAAAAATAAAATTAGCTGAGCATGGTGGTACATGCCTGTAGTCCCAGCTGTTTAGGAGGCTGAGGCAGGAGGATCACTTGAGCCCAGGAGTTTGAGGCTGCAGTGAGTTGGGATCGTACCACTGCACCCTAGCCTGGGTGACAGAGCAAGACCCTGTCTCAAAAAAAAAAAACTTAGTTGGGGAACACTTTCATTCTGTGGCATGGAATGAGGTCCTGCACAATTCTTTTTAAAAAAAAATGAGTAAGAGTGGGTTGCTGAGAGTGCAGAGCACCTGCCCAAGCACTTCATTTGTCCTGTATTAGTTTAGAACTTGCCTGGTCTCTGGCCCCTAGGTACCTGGTCTCACTGGGGTGCATCAAACCGCTATGTGACTTGCTGACTGTCATGGATTCAAAGATTGTGCAAGTGGCCCTCAATGGACTGGAGAACATCCTGCGGCTTGGAGAGCAAGAGGGCAAGCGCAGTGGCTCAGGGGTCAATCCCTATTGTGGCCTAATAGAGGAAGCCTATGGTATGTGTGTCCTCTCCTCAATCTAAGTCAGAACCTGAGACTGTAGGCTTCTAATGTGGTATACATATGTTGGTGATAGCAGAGTGTGGGTTAGGGAGCATCCATAGCTTCCATGAGACTTACATCTGTGTCTCCAAAACAGTTAAGAGCTCTTGCCTTAGCCAAGTTTCACCATCCACAGGGTTTCAGACATTACCATGAGTATAACGGAGTAGCTAGGGTACAGCTAGGGTACAGCTAGGATTTGGATTTGGCTCATCTTTTGAGTTCAGAGTTGTCTCCCACCAGTTTCTTCTCCTTCTAAGGAGCGATAGATCAGTTCTTTTTCTGTTAGGCTGTACGTAAGAGTGCTGGATTAACTCATCTCCCATCCATGAGAGGCTAATGATTTCCCCAGGTCATGCATCTAGTTTAAAGTGGAATCAGGACTAGAACCTCTGTAACTGACATTTTGGTCTCTTTCCTTTGGGATTCTGTAGTTTTGAGAAGAGATCTTAACTCTTCTCTTTCAGGTCCAAGAGTGATCAGATCATATGACTTGTGTTTGTAAGCACTAACATACCTCAGGGAAGGAAAAATAGGTGAATGTTTCATCCGCCCATAGAAAAGCACTCATACTTCCCTCTCCTTCCTTCTAACTACTGTAGGCTTGGATAAAATTGAGTTTCTCCAGAGCCACGAGAACCAGGAGATCTACCAGAAGGCCTTTGACCTCATTGAGCACTACTTTGGCGTAGAAGACGATGATAGCAGCCTGGCTCCCCAAGTGGATGAAACGCAACAGCAGTTCATCTTCCAGCAGCCTGAGGCCCCCATGGAGGGCTTCCAGCTATAATATCTGCCTCCGGGGAGGGGAGGGGATGGGAAGCACCACCAGCCAGCGGAATAGCAGCCCTCTGGTGGGCGGGAAACCAGTCCTCCCACCATCAGCCACCACACACCTCTGCTGCCCTGGAGACTGTGCTCTTGACCTGCTCCGCCCCCTTCCCTGGAGGGAGCACCCTCTGGACAGACAGAACCATCTGAGGCTCACCTTTGGGTTTTGTGACAAGAAGGGGACGTGTTGGGTTTTTCTTCCTTACACTATATTTTGGCTGCACACATGTCTTTAACCCAGGAGCCCAGGGGTAGACAAAGGAGGACTAAGGTAATCAATTTGCACCTTTTTTTATTTTTTTTCTTTTTTTCTTTAGTGGTGACTTCCTTCCCTTTTATCTTTTTTCAGTTCTTCCCAGTCCTCTGCCCTGATCTGTGTAACTCTTATCTTGGGTACTTGAGCAGACAGTATATTCCAGAGGTGGGAGGTGGGAGGGGAAGGGAGAAATCTGAAACAAAGTGTTCTTGTTCTGACAGAATATTAATCTTGTGCGCTTGGATTGAGTTATTTAATTTTTTTTTTCTTTTGCACATTTTTCTTGTATTAAGATTGCTCTTCCCAAGAGCCACGAGTTCCTGGTTTTAGTAAACCCAGCTGCCAGCATTGCCTGGGGCTAGAGGCCGATGGGGAGGCTACCATGAAACAAAGGTCCCTCCCTCCCTCTGACTTTGCCCAGACCTCTTTAGTTTGGGAGATCCTCCTCACTCTCCTGAAGTGTCTCAGGTACACCAGTGGGAGTGCAGGGGAGGAGCACAGGCCTTCAGATGGGGCTTCCTTCCCACGTGTAGCTACTGATCCCATGTTTCCTACTCACCTTCCAAATGGTGCGACCCAACTTCATTTGTTTACTTGAAAATTCCCCCTTGGAGTTGAGAGAACCTCTGAGGTGGCTGTATTTTCTCCTAAGCTAGAGTCAGGGGGCTGTGGTCCTTCCTTTCTCCTGAGGAGAAGTCCTTGCTCTGGTGACCTGTAAGTTGCAGAGGAGGTTGGAGTGAGAGTGTCATGTTTTGGGATAGTCAGGGATCCCTGCCTTTGGCCTTTCTTCTTCCTCTTCCATAGTTGGATCATGTATATTTTACTTCCAAAGGAGAGAATGTCAAAAAGTTCTGTATTTTTTATATTCTATATATTAGGTAGGTCAATCTTAATTGGTCTCAAGAAGAAGAACTGTCTGTAATTTCTGTAAGTAGGATACTCTGAGGAAGACCAAAAAGAGATATGAATGCTTCCTTGCTCAGGAGGCCTGATCTTGGTCCTTTTCCTCTCTGCTTGGATTCTGGACCACCACCTGGGACCAACCCTCAGCTCTCGAACCTTCATAAAGCAGGTCAGTGTGGCCTGATTGTCCCAGGACCTGAAGAGAGCAAAGATGGCCATAGGGCCTGGTGAAGTCTGCTGCTCTGTCCTTACTGCTGATCATCCTGCTTGTATCAGGAAACCCAGAAGCAGTTTGCCTTCTCAAATTCAGTCTGAATGGCCGTTGTCCACATAACTGATCACCCATGGCTGCCTCTCCTATTCTGTTATCACTGAAACTTAGTAGCCTGCTTTTTTTTTTTTTTTTTAATAACCCAGATGCCTTTTCTTTCTCTTTGAATTACAGTAGTGCATTGCTTCAGTGGCTTGCCTGTGCCTCTGGGTGGATTACATATGATAGTAAAGCCCACCTGTTTGGATGGGAGTAGAGGAAGTTGGTGTAGACCAACTGTGGAGTTGAAGGCACAGTCTGCCCCACCCCCACCTCCCCACTGTGGTTAGTCAGAGGCATCCTGCTCTAAGCTCTGCTTTTCCTTTCTCTAAATGCCATTCTTGCTTCTATTGCTACACATCTCCTTATGAATCAGGTGAAATCCGTCTCCCTCTGCTTATAGACGTAAAGTTCAAGTACTTATTGTTGGCCATTGGTCTTGAATTCCACCCCCGCCCCCGGCTTTTTTTTTTTTTCCGGTCCCACCTCAAAGTCATTTTCTGAGGAAGATGGTTTAGGGCTGGCAATTGTCCCTGAAAAACCACACCCATGTTGTACCACCTTGGTGAATCAGGTGCCACTCATCAGCTTGGGAATGGTGGCTACCAACCCCCAATCTCCCAGGAAGTCTGGGGGCAGAATCTTTCTTTCACTTGGCCTGCTACCTCCATTACAAAACCATTCTCTTAACTGTTCAAAGAAAATTCCTCACCCACCCAACCTCTACCCATTGTTCTTATCCAAAGGGCACTTTAGTAGGATCTACTTTGTACATCTCAAGTAACAGTTAAGTCCCTGATATTGGGGCCAGATTCTTAGTATAAGACATACACATCCTGTTTGCCCAGCTTTGGCTTCAGCTCTGGGTCCTGTACCAGATGGAAAATTTTTTTGGTCATCTGGCTGCTGCTTAAAGCCAGTTTTCCCTAAGAATTCCAAAGGCTAAAGTCTACTGGGGCAGAATGTGAGGACAGATTTCTTATCAGAGAAAAGTGGTCTCTAGGAGCTTTCATTTGTGTCTTCCCCAGACCAGGTTTTCCCATTATCTTCCTTTAATCCCCTGTCAGCCAACAGGTGAAGTTCTTCCAGCCCACAGAGGCAGTAATATCATCTTTTGTATCTCCTCCTCTACTTTGGCCATGTAATGAAGCAAAGTATTACTTATTTAGCCCAGGCTTGAGAGCCACTGTTTGTGGGCAGTCTCCATCTGGATTCCAGGCCCTGGCCTAAGTGAGGTAAGGCTTTCTGGTTATTGCCAGTATGGATCCCCCCTACCCCAGTCTGCTGTAGGGAATACCCTAATTAGTTGAGGCATGCTTTTGGAATCCTGGCATGTTGGCATATGGCTGATCTATCCCTTTTAAGATCTCTGGTTGAAGTATCTAGATACAGATTAGGAGGGACAAGGAGCCTTTTTCTTGGCTAATGTGTTCAAATACGTTTTTGAAAGGTGCCAGCCCCTCCAGCTATCCCACTCCCAAGTCATCATCTTTAGTACTAACAAGGTCGCTGGTCTTAGAAGGCTGCCTTCAGATCCCTGCTGACCCCAGTGACCGCCTGGCCTTGATGTTAGCTGCAGCCTTCTGACAGAACCACATGAGTTCCACCCACAGCTGGTCAGCCTTGTTACTTGGGTCAGGGAATAGAAATGATCCCCCCCAGGGAGCAGGTGTTGACCTCATTTTTCAGGGACCCTTGGTGTTCCCCCTTATCTAGATCCCATAGATCTACACCATCAACTGTTTGCCATGAAAGCCATCTTCTAGGAGTCCTGTTTTTGGAGCTGAACTGTACAGATTATAGCTGCTATTGTACTTAAATAAGGGAGAGGAAAAGAAGGTTCTCAGGCACAGACTTTATTTCTCAAGCCAAACCAGTTTAAAATGAAAACTGCCTAGCAGAATGAACTGTATTTCCATTTTTCATGTCTACCTGCCTTCCTCCCACACCCTAAAGTTGTACTTGTTTCTAGCAAACTAGAAGGAAAGGATAGGAAAGCCTAGCACTACTAACCTTACCTCTCATACCCGTTCTTTGAAAGCCCCAGTTCAGGCCTCATCTCTTCTCTAGATTCGCTCAGCTTGGTATCCATCATCTTGAGCATTCCTCAGTAGATTCATCTAGGGTTCGGATTCTAGACTCTGAGTTGAAGATAGGGAGCCAATTTCCCCAGGTCTCTGCAGGCAATCCAGGGACCCAATAGGGAGAACAGACTGGCTGGACATTAGGAATGTATATACCTTTCTGCCTCCCTGGCAGCCAGGGGAAGGTGCAAGGCTCAGTGCACTAAACCATGGTAAACATCTTCCTGATTGAACTACCCTAGAATTTAGTGAGTATGAGACTGAGATACTGCTCAGAATAAATTTCTTCCATGGCCATTTAGGATTGCACATTCTAGACCAACCTTGTCCAGTATGTTTTCTCTTTTAGCTTTTTCATTCTTTTGTTAAGCCAACAAGTTGAAAATTTGGCCCTACTGGGATCCATGTAGTGGGCACTAGCTGTTCTTTTGCCAAGGCCTTCATAAATGATTCAGTCTCATTGTCTATCCTCTAACCCCACACTCTGATTTAGACTGTGGCAAAGGAAGAATTTGAGGCCAAGACCAACCAAATCTGTGAATTAAAACTTATTTTTTTTCTCTGAAAGGGCACTTTGCTTCAGGTATGGGCTACATATAGAACCTAAGCTGACTGTGAGAGTTAGAAGAGGCAGCATTAAATTTTAGGCCCAGAACACCATGGAGAAAGGTTTATGTAGTATGTCTTCAGTGGGCCTGCCTAGCTGCTTCTGGGCCAGCCTGACTTCTGATGTCCACATTGCTCATACCTGAATCCTGCTGCTGAACACCAGCCCTGTTCTCCTGTAACTATTACATATGCCATGGCCTGGCGGCACTGAAGGAAATAACCTCTCAGAGATCCTAACACTGGCTGGGAACCTCTGACTCAGAGCATGTCCTTAAAGAGCACATCTGGCCAGGCATGGTGGCTCACGCCTGTAATCTCAAGCACTTTGGGAGGCCGAGGTGGATGGGTCATGAAGTCAGGAGTTTGAGACCAGCCTCGCTAACACAGTGAAACCCTGTCTCTACTAAAAATACAAAAAATTAGCTGGGCATGGTGGCAGGCGCCTATAATCCCAGCTACTTGGGAGGCTGAAGCAGGGGAATCCTTGAACCCAGGAGGTGAAGGTTGCAGTGAGCTGAGATCACACCACTACACTCCAGCCCAGGCAACTGCAAGACTCCGTCTCAAAAAAAAAAAGAGTCCACATCTTTGGCTGGGTGCGGTGGCTCACGCCTGCAATCCTAGCACTTTGGGAGGCTCAGGTGCGTGGATCACTTGAGATCGGGAGTTCAAAACCAGCCTGGCCAACACAATGAAACCCTGTCTCTACTAAAAATACAAAAACAAAAATTAGCTGGGTGTGGTGGTGGGTACCTGTAATCCCAGCTACATGGGAGGCTCGGGCAGGAGAATCCCTTGAACCCGGGAGGCAGAGGTTCCAGTGAGCCAAGATGGTGCCACTGCACTCCAGCCTGGGCAACAAGGCAAGACTCCGTCTCAAAAACAAAAATAAAAAAAGAGTACACATCTTCACGAACCCTCAGACTCTGGAGTTGGGTATTGGCTTTTTCAGCCAACTTTTGTGGTAACTATCTTTGATTGACATATTAAAGAAGGAAAGGGGGTATGGAGTCCCAACCACTCGAGACTGGATATCCCTCAAGAATGACTTGGGTTACCAGCTATGCACCCTTGGAAGATGAATCAAATCCTTCTCACTGGTTTTTCTTTGCAAATTCATTTGCTTTTATTTTTCTAATAACTATCAACTCTATTTTCCATGTTCTCAGGGCCCCTGGGTAGACAGACACAGCTTGATTTCAGAGCAGATGTAGGCCAAGAAACTATGGCATTGAGTGTGCTGAGTCCAGACAAATGATATTTATATACACATCCAAATTTGAAGAGAAAATGTATTTCTTTAGGTTTCAAACACTGTAATAGTTATAAAACAAAAATAAAAACCTGTTGCAAAGTTCTAAATTGTCTTCTTTGGCTTGGAGTGACCCTAGACTGGATTTTGGGGAAGAGAATGAGGTGTTTAAACTTGGAGCTTAACAGTGGAAATAAGAGTTGTACCAACCTGCAGCTGGTGTAAAGTTTTTTTTCCTTTGGCTTTATTGAAATATAATTGACATATAAATTGTACATATTTAAAGTATATACACTTTGCTCAATTGAAACATATATATACCCATAAAACAACTGCAAGACTGAATATATCCATCACCTTCATAAGTCATAAGCTTCCCGCTTAAGGATCCCTCCTTTCTGCCCCACCTCCAGCAATGACTGATCTTGGCTGACACTGTAGTTTAGTCTAGAGTTTCTCTAAATGATTTTGACTTCGTTTCATCAGCACCACTCTATAGCCTTTTGAACCCTTTTTGAGACAGTTTTTTGCTCTTGGCGTTCAGGCTGGAGTGCAGCCGTGCCATCTTGGCTCACTGCAACCTCTGCCTCCCAGGTTCAAGCGATTCTCCTGCCCCAGCCTCCTGAGTAGCTGGGATTACAGGCACCTGCCACCACGCCTGGCTAATTTTTGTATTTTTTGTAGAAATGGGATTTCACCACGTTGGCCAGGCTGGTCTTGAACTCCTAACGTCAGGTGATCCGCTCGCCTCAGCTTCCCAAAGCGCTGGGATTACAGGCCTGAGCCACCACGCCCAGCCTGAACCTCTTAAGATCAAGTAGTTCACAGACTCCTCCCTTCAGTTTAGATCAATTCCTAAAGCAGAGATTGCAGACAAGCAGCCAAAAAGTTGACAGAACCCACAAGAAGGTTTTGCTTGGCAGAGTGTGTTTAAGTTTGAATTGCCAACATTAAAGAAATGTCTGTCTTGAAAATGACTGTCCTTTCAATACGTCTCAATTTAAAAAAAAAAGGCCAAACACCATGCCTCATGCCTGTAATCCCAACCCTATGGGAGGCCAAGGCAGGAAGACTGCTTGAGGCCAGGAGTTCAAGACCAGCCTGTGAGGCATAGTGAGACCTGTCTATACAAAAAAATTTAAAAGTTAACTGGCTGTGGTGGCATATATTGGTAGTCCTAGCTACTTGGGAGACTCGGGGCAGGAGAACCACTTGAGTGCAAGTGGTTGAGTGTGCAGTGAGCTAAGATCATCACTGCACTCCAGCCCCAGCAGCTGAGTAAGACCTATCTAAAAAAGAAAAAAATACTGTCTGGCCCTACCCGGCCTGAGTTTCTGCTTGGTGACAATGTGCAAGAGCTGCTGTATTTTACTGCAATCACCACTTCTCTCTGAGTCTGGCAAGTGCTAATATTGTTGCTGTACATTGTTTATAGCAAAGAAGAAAATAACTTCTTTTTTTTTTGAGATGGAGTCTCACTTTGTCGCCCAGGCTGGAGTACAGTGGTGCAATCTCGGCTCACTGCAGCCTCTGCCTCCCGGGTTCCAGCGATTCTTCTGCCTCAGCCTCCCGTAGCTGGGAATACAGGTGCACACCACCACACCTGGCTAATTTTTGTATTTTCAGTAGATTTGGGGTTTCACCATGTTGGCCAGGCTGGTCTTGAACTCCTGACTTCAGGTGATCAGCCTCCCAAAGTGGCTGGGATTACAATCCTGAGCCACTGAATCCACCCAAAAGTGACTTCTTAACCCATGTTTCTGTCAAATATTCTTGCCTGTTCTCATTACCCAGCTGCCCCCTCTAGGCCATTGTTGACCCTTCTGCTACACCCTCTACCCCTTGCCCCATGCATACATTTTTCTTATGTTCTTTATCTCACCTAGAACACCCCTTTTATTATTTTTTGAGAAGAGCTTCGCTCTTGTTGCCAGGCTGGAGTGCAGTGGCATGGTCTCGGCTCACTGCAACCTCAGCTGCCCGGGTTCAAGCAATTTTCCTGCCTCAGCCTCTGGAACAGCTGGGATTACAGGCATGTGCCACCACGCTAATTTTGTATTTTTAGTAGAGATGGGGTTTCTCCATGTTGGTTGGGCTGGTCTCCCAACTCCCGATCTCAGGTGATCCGCCTGCCTCAGCCTCCCAAAATGCTGGGATTACAGATGTGAGCCACTGCACCTGGCCTAGAACACTTTTTTTATATGGAAACTCATCAAGGCCTGATTTATATGGTGCTTCCTCAAGAAATTTCCAGAATGCTTTTCTAGAAATAATCAGGGCCTTGGTTTCAGGACATCTGGATTCCAAACCTTTTTGAGCCTCAGTTCCATCATTATACTAAAGTTGAATATCCCTTATCCAACATGCGTCGGACCAGAAGTGTTTCGAATTTGGGATTTTCTCAGATTTTACCGGTTGAGCATCCCTAATCTGAAAATCCGAAATCCAAAATGCACTGCTCTTAAGTCTGTCACTGAGCCTTTGGGGGAAATATTTAACATCCTAACAGCCCTAAACCAATGCTCAATTAGTACAACAATTTACAATCTTCTCTACCCACAGCCTGATGCCAGGCTCTGGGACTAGAATATTTCGCCAGCAGTTCTTGCAAAATTCACTGACTTGTAAGCAAATAGTAATTTCAACACCTCACTGCTAATGCTGTAACAGAACTCTGCAGACCTAGGGAGCGAGTACAGATTGCAGAGCACTGGGAAGGCTCTGCAGTGACCTTTGAATTGGGCCTCAAAAGATTTTGAGTTTGACAAAAGCCAAACCTCTTAGGCTTCAAATTCCAGGCACAAGGATTGTTGGGTTTGATTTCATTATCCAGAGGCAACGGGGATACAGAATTTCTGATCTCAGGTGTAGAGAATTGTGGTTATTTTCGACTTTAACTTACCCAGCGAGACTTTTGTAGAGTGGGGCAGTCAGAGAAAAGGCTCTAGAATATGCCTGAAAGCCTTAACTCAGCACCTTCCTGAGGAACTGACTGCCAAAATGGTAATGGAGAGGGGAAAATATGACCTACGTTCACAAGTTACCTTGACTGCCTCAGGAAAACCTGCTGTGGTAGTGTTTCTTCTGGGTAAAAGACAGGGTAGGCCGGGCGCGGAGGCTCACGCCTGTAATCCCAGCACTTTGGGAGGCCGAGGCAGGGGGATCACGAGGTCAAGAGATCGAGACCATCCTGGTCAACATGGTGAAACCCCGTCTCTACTAAAAATACAAAAATTAGCTGGGCATGGTGGGGCGCACCTGTAGTCCCAGCTGCTTGGGGGGCTGAGGCAGGAGAATTGCTTGAACCTAGGAGGCGGAGGTTGCGGTGAACCGAGATCGCGCCATTGCACTCCAGCCTGGGTAATAAGAGCGAAACTCCGTCTCAAAAAAAGGGAAGCTGAGAAGTTACCTGGGTACTGGTGTCAGACTTAACAATTTTGAATCCATTTTAACCACTCACTATCGATGTGACCTTGGAAGTTACCTAGCCTTTCTCTTACTGTCCTTTTCCGTAAACTGGGGATAACAGTACTTATTTCTTTTTTAATTTTTTTTTTCTTTTTAAGACGGGGTTTCACCATGTTGGTCAGGCTGGTCTTGAACTCCCAACCTCAGGTGATCCGCCCGCCTTGGCCTCCAAAGTGCTTGGATTACAGGCGTGAGCCACCATGCCCGGCCAACAGTATTTATTTCAATGAGTGGTTATGAGAATGAAGCTATCAGATATCGGAAAGCACACAGTAAGCGCTCAAGAAAACTGCTATTGTTATTAAACACCTCCTTAGGAAGAAGGACACTGAGGCCCAGGGAGAAAAAAGAACGTCCAGCCACACAGCAAATCCGTGATGAAGCTGGGATTGGAGTAGGGGTCTCCTGGGCCTCACCCCAGGGCTCTATCCCTTTTCCCGAGTCCTCGGAATTCCTGGATGGAGTCATATTTGTTCAAGGCCAGGGAGGAAGGCTTGACGGAGGCCTGCAGGAAACAATAGCTAGGCGCAAGGTTTTAGGAGTTGAAGCATAGCTTCTGCGAGATAGAAACAAGGTTGACCTGGGCATTTGTGCAGAATGACGGGCTCTTTTTGGACTCCCAGGACTACAGCCCCGTCTGCACCTTGGGCGCTGCTGCCAGCCCCAGCGTACGGAGGGACGCATAGTCCTTTCGCTGCCCCGCCCTCACAACGCGCCCGCCTCCAAGGCCGCCCTCGCTTCGTCCTTCCCAGCAAGCTCCGCGCCGGCGCCGGCTATTGATTGGCTGCGGCGGGAGCAGGCTGCTCGCCGGCAGCGGTTACTCGGGGTTTCCGGTGCGAGGCCAGAGCTGGGGAAGCCGTCGGACTTCGGCTGTGAGGTACGTGCCGCGGCGACCCGTGGGAGAGATAATCGGAGGGTGTGCGGGCCGGGACGTTCCTCGGCTTGTGGGCAAATCACGGTGACTCCGCGCGTGGGCCGGGGGGCTGTCTAGGGCTTGTGCGCATGCGCGGGCGTGCCTCGCAGCTGGAGGGCGCGCGGGACGTGGGTGGCTGTGCGCGCGCGCGCGGGGGGCGCACGTGGGGCCTTGGGGGCGGGGGCGGTGCTGGGACTCCGGCGTCCCGCCACGTCAGTCTCCGGCCCCGAGCCAATCCCGCGCTCGGCCTGCCGCGAGGGGGTTGGTTGTGCTGGGAAGTGGCTCCGAGGAGAAAAAGAGGCCTCTTTCCTCATCCGCTGCGGGAGCTGCGCCCCGAAAGCCTGCCCCGGCACGCCGGGCTCCCCTGACCCGCCAAGACCGGAGAGCCGTTGGCGCCCTTCGCCGGGGCCGGCCGGTCCGTTTAAGAAGCTTTGGGCGCCTGCTGTGGGGATTTCTGATCCAGACTGCGAAGAATTTCGAAGTCTGGAAAATTGCAACTGTGTTTGTTTCTAAAGGATCTCCTTCTGACCCAGCATCGCTCATCACAATGAAGAACCAAGACAAAAAGAACGGGGCTGCCAAACAATCCAACCCAAAAAGCAGCCCGGGACAACCGGAAGCGGGACCCGAGGGAACCCAGGAGCGGCCCAGCCAGGCGGCTCCTGCGGCAGAAGCTGAAGGTCCCGGCAGCGGCCAGGCTCCTCGGAAGCCGGAGGGTGTGTGCCAGCTCTGCATTGCCAGCGGGCAGGGGGAGGAGCTGTGGGCCTGGCCTCACTTCTGGACTTCAGAGGCCGAGGCCAGGTTGTCCAGAAGGAGGAGATGTAGAATGAGAGGCCAGTGCTGGGGCCGCGGTCCCTCCTGAGTCCCGGCGAGTTGGCGAGCCGTCCCCTCTAAGTACAGGAGCAGAGTTCTCTTCTCTGGAGAGAAGCTCCGACAGGATTAAGTCAGGTGGCAGCCAAACGAGGCACCCAATCAGGAAATCCAGGTCCTGTTAGAAACACCTCAGCCGCCAACAGCTAACTGCCCTTCCTGTTTTGAGGCATTTCTAGAACAATCTGAATGGCAAGAAATTGTTGGTGAGGGGGGAAGGAGATGGACTGGAAGTTGCTTCATGCCAGCCCTGTGCGCTGATGCTTTACATACTTTTATGTTCGTAACCAACATGTTCGGGTGATAATAGTAAGAAATAGTTGTGTCATTTTACAAGTAAATTGACTTAAAGAAGTTAAGCATCCATCACCTGAGTTTGGCAAGAAAAAAAAAAAGTTGCCGGGCGCGGTGGCTCACGCCTGTAATCCTAGCACTTTGGGAGGCTGAGACGGGAGGATCACCTGAGGTCAGGAGCTCAAGACCAGCCTGACCAATATGGTGAAACCCCGCCTTAAAAAAAAAAAAAAAAGTTAAGCAACGATGACTAATTTCTTTTAAAAGATGTTTTGAGGTTGGACGTGGCGGCTCACGCCTGTAATCCCAGCACTTTGAGAGGCCAAGGCAGGTGAATCACCTGAGGTCAGGAGTTCGAGACCAGCCTGACCAACATGGAGAAACCCTGTCTCTACTAAAAATACAAAAATTAGCTAGGTGTGGTGGTGCATGCCTCTAATCTCAGCTACTAGGGAGGCTGTGGCAGGAGAATCGCTTGAACTGGGAGGCAGAGGTTGCAGTGAGCTGAGATTGCGCCACTGCACTCCAGCCTGGGTGACAGAGCGAGACTCCATCTGAAAAAAAAAAAAAGTTTCGAATCTATATTCTGACAAGAACTAGATTTGTTGCTGAATGA
Organism: Aotus nancymaae; assembly: GCF_030222135.1. NCBI lineage: Eukaryota > Metazoa > Chordata > Mammalia > Primates > Aotidae > Aotus > Aotus nancymaae. The sequence continues at coordinate 28,701,400 of NW_026988467.1, forward strand.
TGCTCCATTCTTGCTTCTCAGTTTCCATAAAAAAAGAAAAATTAGGCAACATTTAACTCAAACTGCTGAGTTTGGGCTTGAAAAATCCCAACCAGTGGTATAATCGTCTTCTTTCTCATCCTCTCCTGCTTTAGGGGCACAAGCCAAAACGGCTCAGTCTGGGGCCCTCCGTGATGTCTCTGAGGAGCTGAGCCGCCAATTGGAGGACATACTGAGCACATACTGTGTGGACAATAACCAGGGGGGCCCGGGCGAGGATGGGGCACAGGGTGAGCCGGAAGATGCAGAGAAGTCCCGGACCTATGTGGCAAGGAATGGGGAGCCTGAGCCATCTCCAGTAGTAAATGGAGAGAAGGTACCCTCCAAGGGGGAGCCAGGCACAGAAGAGATCCGGCCAAGTGACGATGTGGGAGACCGAGACCACCGAAGGCCACAGGAGAAGAAAAAAGCCAAGGGTTTGGGTGAGCAGAGAGTGGCTCTTTGTGCAGCTGGTGAGGGGAGGGAATTTGGACTTGATGTTCCCTGGGCCAGTCTGTTCTGCCAGGATTTAGAGGAAATGGTACTTCTCAGAGCAGCAAGTCACCCTAGTCTAATCAAAGCCAGGGATGTGGGAGTCATGCATAGAAAGATGCAGGGGTTCCCAGCACAAGGCCTTCTGGCTTTTGGAGCAACAAGGGGTTGACGTGCAACCTGCTCTCTCTTTGAGACAATGGAGAGCAGGAGGTCCGAGTAGCCTCCTGTGCCAGCCAGTATTACCTGCCTTGTGACCTTGGGTGTGCCCCTTCTCCTCTCTGGGTCCTAGTTTCTACTTTTGTTTATAGTAAGAAAATCAGAATAGCCCAGAGTTGGAAACCCAAATGTCTGCATAAGCAAGGCTCCATAAAGATAGAGCCTACTTTAGCCAAAGGCTTTACTGCTATTTACTTAGTTGCTCTTAACTAGCCAACTGAGAACAGGCAAAACTACAGGCTGGGTGCAACCAGCCTTTTTTTTTTTTTTTTTTTTTTTTTTTTTTTTTTTTTTTTTAAGAAAAGCCAGAAATCTAGATCTCTAGATTTTTTCATAGTTAGCAGCTAAAATGGTAGGAGCCAAACAAAACCCATCCGTGGGTTGGATTTGGCATGTATGCCAGTGAATTGCAGTCTCCGTGCTGATCTCTCGGGCCCTTCTCGGGAGGCAGAGGGAAGGCTCCCTGACTCAGGCACACGCAATGGGAAATAGGCAGTGACCGTCATTTGATGGTAACATATATATATTTAAGAATCTAGGCCAGACACGGTGGCTCATGCCTGTAATCGCAGCACTTTGGAAGGCCAAGGTGGGTGGATCACCTGAGGGTCAGGAGTTCAAGACCAGCCTGGCCAACATGATGAAACCCCATCTCTACTAAAAATACAAAAAGTAGCTGGGCATGGTAGTGCACACCTGTAATCCTAGCTACTTGGGAGGCTGAGGCAGGAGAACAGCTTGAACCCGGGAGGCAGAGGTTGCAGTGAGCCAAGATTGTGCCATTGCACTCCAGCCTAGGTAACAGGGTGAGACTCCATCTCAAAAAAAAAATAAATAAATAAAAGTCTTAGGATCACATATATGGAAAGTATCTTCATTTTAAAATTCGAGGTTTGTCTACTTTGTTGACAAGAGTTTAGTATTTCTCAAGGAGGCTAAGATGCTTACTCCTTTTTGGATCCTACCTCTGTCAGGAGGGTGGGCCTTCCTTGCATTGAAACAGTAGCCCTGTAATCATAAGTGGGACACATTTCGTCTATTGGTAGAGCAGGCAATTTTTTTCCTCCCACCATGGTGCCCAATAAGGAGATTTCACTAGGGTCCAGTCATTCATTTGATGAGCATTTGTTGAGCATATGCTCTGTGATGGTACTATGGACAGTACTGGGGCTACAGTGAAGAAAGGATTGAGTTGGTCCCTATATCAAGGAAGGCAGCTAATCAACAAGCAAAATATAAGGTATCATGGGGAGGGCTATCTTCAGCACTCACGAGTATGAGCCCAGGCCTGGAGGGGACCCCTGGAGAAGAGGGTGCATGTCTTTTCTCCTGTGCTTTGCAGGGAAGGAGATCACGTTGCTGATGCAGACATTGAATACTCTGAGTACCCCAGAGGAGAAGCTGGCCGCTCTGTGCAAGAAGTATGCTGAACTGGTCAGTTCCCCTCTCTGCAGGCACCTTCCCTGCCTTGGGAAAATCAGCATGCCACCTGGTGTAGGGTTGGGGGTGCAGGGGCAGGTAGGTGGCTTGATTCCTATTCAACTTTTCTCTGAACTATCTGTTAAATCGGGTCACTTCCCAGCCAGCTTCTTCAGGGCTGTACAGTAAGAGAAGAAACTGCACATTCCTTCAAAGAAGTTTCTCAAAGAATGATTCCAAGATGGTAGAACCCTTGTTCCTGGCCTGAGTTGAAGACACCATGTGATCTTGATGCATTTTCCTCAAATACAGATGCATAGAGCCATTATCACACTTAATAAAACTAACACTAGTCACTTGATACTTTTTTCCTTTTATAACGGAGTAGTCTTCTTGTCACTGCCTCCTCATATTCCCATGACATTGACTTTTTTTTGAGACATTGACTTTTTACAGAAACCAGACTAGCTGTCCTGTAGGATGCACCCTGTTAGCTTTGTCATCTCTGGTAGCATTTTACTTCCCTACCTTCTTAGTGCCTGTAAGTGAAGTAGAAGTTAGCTCTAAAGCTTGATCCAATTCAGCTTCAACTTTTTTGACAAGAAATTTTCATACGTAGTATGAAGAATACTCCTCTGTACTTCATGCTCCCTCACAATAAATACAAAGTGTGCCCTTCCCACTCTGTTGTAACATTGTTCAGTGGGTTGAGGTAGAGCAACCAAATTCTTTCGTCAGGTTCTCCATCAGAATTTGAACTGCAGATTCATTCATTGATGGTCATAGCCTATTTATTTTAAAATTCATTCATTCCATGCACATTTATTAATATTTTCCTGTAAGGAACTTTGCTCATCTGTAAAATGGGAAATGTCATACCTGCCTAATGATACTCTTATAAGGATTAAATAAGAAGTATAAAGAATATAAGCACCCTTTTAGAGTGATGCAGCCAGGGAAAAGTTGCTGATGCAAGAGAGGAAGTGAGTTGCTGGAGTGGTGTTCTGAGTAGAGGGGAGCTGAGGCCCAATGCCGAAGAAGGGGACTTGGCTGTGGTAACCACATGGCTATGTCTATGTGACTGGAGGAGAAGATGGGGCAGGTGGACTGGCAGATGTGGAGCTTGTGCCCCTCATTCTCTGGTTTATTCTGTTTTGAGATTTGTTGAGGACGATTAAATAGTTGTCTGGAAGGAGAGGAGTTTGAATAGCATGTACATTGTTTTGGGATTTCTGGTCTTCCTGAAATTGGTGGCCATGAATTTAAAGTGAGACTCTTCAAGTAGGGTTGTTCTAGTGCTGTTTAAAGCAGGAAGGTGCTTTACTAGGGTTGCAGTATCTGGGGAAGGGCCAAGAGAGTGAGGGTGTAAGAAATCTAAGCCAGGTAATAAGGTAAGTGATTATTTTAAAGGAGAGTGGAAGAATGGTTGAGTCAGTGGATTGGGGGTCCTATAGGGTAAGAAACTTTCTGAGGATCACAGATTTTGATTGGAATGGCTAAAAAGATAGGTAGTAGTAGTCCTGGCCTGGGCTGCTGGAAATTGAGATAGTGAGTGTGCTTTCTGGTAGTGACAAAGTCTAGATCTGCGCTGTCCAGGATAGAGCCATCTCTAGCTAATTGACATGTGGCCAGTCTGAATTTGAACATCCTATAAATGTAAGATACACATCAGATTTTGAAGACTTAAGCAAAAACAAAGAATATAAAACATCTCACTTTGTATTTTTTTTTAGTAGAGACGGGGTTTCACCATGTTTGCCAGAGTGGTCTTGAACTCCCGACCTCAAGTGATCCACCTGCCTTGGCCTCCCAAAGTGCTGGGATCAAAGTTGTGAGCCACCACTCTCGGCCTTACTTTTTTACATTGATTTCATGTTGAAATTGTAATGTTTTGGATATTGTGTTAAATAAATATATTATGACTGGGAACCGTGGCTCACGCCTGTAATCCTAGCACTTTGGGAGGCCCAGGCGGGTGGATCACAAGGTCAGGAGTTCGAGACCAACCTGGCCAACATGGTGAAACCCCATCTCTACTAAAAATACAAAAATTAGCTGGGCATGGTGGCACGTGCCTGTAGTCCCAGCTGTTTGGGAGGCTGAGGCAAGAGAATCTCTTGAACCGAGGAGGCAGAGGTTGCAGTGAGCCGAGATCTTGCCACTGCACTCCAGCCTGGGTGACAGAGCAAGACTCAGTATCGAAAAAGGAAAAAAATAATAAATATATATATATTCCTCCTAGCTTAATTAATAATTTTAGTTATAGATATAACTAAAGTTAATTTCACCTGTTTCTTTTTACTTTTTTAGTGTGGTCAGTAGAATATTTTAATTACTGACATGGTTTGCATTATATTTCTGCTGTACAGGCCTGGATTCTACTAAAAATACAAAAATTAGCCAAGTGTGATGGTGCATGCTTATAATCCAGCTACTCAGGTGGCTGAGGCACGAGAATCCCTTGCACCCAGAAAGCTGAGGTTGCAGTGAGCTGAGATTGCACCACTGCATTACAGCATGGGCACCAGAGTGAAACACTGTCTTAATAAAAGTAGTGACCAGGAGGGGTCATGGGAGGGGAACTGAGCTGGGAAAAGGACTGGGTTTGCGGAAGAGGTGAAGTACTGTGAGGCCAGGGAGTCAGAAGGATTGTCTGTTGATACTGAAGTGACCACAAATGAGAAAAGTAATTATGTTGGGAAGGGCGCTGGTGCTAACCCAGTGCTAACGTTTTGAAGGAATGAGAGGGAGCGATGGGGGTCTGTTAATGGGCACAAGGTAGAGTAGCAGGTGGTCTCATCCTTGGGCATGAGTGTCCAGCAAATTGGGGAAATGCAACAGCCTGAAGTGGCTCTAGTGGCCCAGAGTCAGAGCTCGAATAGGAATTGGCACCTGCTGGCTGTGTGGCCCCTGCTTGCCCTAGTGAGTGTCCATTTCTCTCTCCCTATGGTGGACCCTTTGGGGTTATTGTGTGCAGTTCATGGGAGGAGTATATAAGTGTCAGCACAGCATCAGCCCACGACAGCACTCATGGCCTGAGGGGGTGCAGGTCAGGGCAGCTCAGGAGACCCTAGACCTGCGTAGTGATCCCCACCAGGAAGGCCCCACAGAATGCTCACCTGCCCTCCCTATCCCTGTCCTCAGCTGGAGGAGCACCGGAACTCACAGAAGCAGATGAAGCTCCTGCAGAAAAAGCAGAGCCAGCTGGTGCAAGAGAAGGACCACCTGCGTGGTGAACACAGCAAGGCCGTCCTGGCCCGTAGCAAGCTTGAGAGCCTATGCCGTGAGCTGCAGCGGCACAACCGCTCCCTCAAGGTAGGCGCTGGGCACCCTTGAACAGGTAGCTCTGGTTTCCTTGACTTCTGCCTGGTCTTTCTTTTTATTTATATTATCCAAAACATTATAGTTTCAATGTGGAATACTGTAAAAAAGCAAGGCTGGGCATGGCGACTCACATGTAATCTCAACACTTTGGGAGGCCACAGTGGGTGGATCACTTGAGGCCAGGAGTTTGAGACCAACCTGGCTGACATGGCACAACCCCATTCTACTAAAAATACAAAAATTAGCAAGTGTGCCGGTACATGCCTATAATCCAGCTACTCAGGTGGCTGAGGCACGAGAATCCCTTGCACCCAGGAAGCTGAGGTTGCAGTGAGCCAAGATTGCACCACTGCATTACAGCATGGGCAACAGAGTGAGACACTGTCTCAAAAAAAGTAGTGGCCATGCACAGTGGCTTACACCTATAATCCCAGCACTTTGGGAGGCCAAGTCAGGCAATTCGCAAAGTCAGGAGTTCGAGACCAGCCTGGCCAATATGGTGAAACACCGTCTCTACTAAAAATACAAAAATTAGCCAGGCATGGTGGTGGGCACCTGTAGTCCCAGCTACTTGGAAAGCTGAGGCAGGAGAATCACTTGAACCTGGGAGGTGGAGGTTGCAGTGAGCTGCGATTGCAGCCTGGGTGACAGAGCAAGGCTCTGTCTCAAAATAAATACATAAATAAATAATTTTTTAAAAAAATAGTGCAGAGTTGTGGCATAGAAATACACTTTCTCAATAATGCCTTACATTAGAGAGTACTACTTGTAACCATTTGAAATGTATTAGATAAGGATAAGGTGCTAAGAGAATCCATAATGCACTGGCATCAGTATTTCTCAATGAAAGACAGTCCCCTGGTAAGCGGAGGTCTGGCCCTGACAAGCAGCTCTCGTTCCAGAGGTTGGTCAGTCACGAACCTGGGTCTTTCCAACGTTCTGCTGCTTCTGTGGCGAGGGCAGTCTGTGGTTACAGGAAATTTACATACATTCTTCCAACTTACCTTTTAATATGTAAAAATCTTACATGTAGTTTCTAGCATGAAATTATTATACATGTACCATTTCATATCCTATTTTTTTTTTCACTTTACATAATGTATATCCCTATCTGTTTGTGTAGGGCTATCTTTACTCTTTTTTTTTTTTTTTTTTTTTGAGACAGAGTCTTACTCTTGTCGTCCGGGCTGAAGTGCAATGGCGCGGTCTCAGCTCACTGCAACCTCTGCCTCCTAGGTTCAGTGGATTCTTCTGTCTCAGCCCCCTGAGTAGCTGGGATTACAGGCAACTGCCACCACACCCGGCTAATTTTTTTGTATTTTTAGTATAGACAGGGTTGCACCATGTTGGTCAGGCTGGTCTTGAACTTCAGACCCTGTGATCTGCCCACCTCGGTCTCCCAAAGTACTGGAATTACAGGCGTGAGCCACTGTGCCCAGCCTTATCTTCACTCTTTTTAACAGCATAACATCATTATATGGATACATTATATTTTATCAATGCCCTAGTTAAGACATTTTTGGGTTCACCATTTTTCACTATTACATATAGAACTATAGTGAAAATTCTTGTTATATTTATTGCTGGTCAGTTATATAGAACTTACCTGTAGGGTAAGTTACTGAAGTGAAATGGCTAGGTCAAAATATATGCAGATTTTTAATTTTAATAGATTTTACTGGATGTCTTCCAGTGAGGGGGCAGTGTACCTCCCCCATCAGAAGTGTTGAGTGCCTAATCTGCACAACTTTGCAAACCCTGGGTGTTACTAAATTTTAACAGCTTGGTCTCTGGGGGCACAGGGAACAAATGCACATTAATCTGAAATCTGGAAGAATAGGCCTTAGGAAATCCAACTTACTTCAGAATGACACTTACAGGTGTGCCTGCATTTTTCCCAAGGGCGACAATCTCATTTGTCACCTGATATACAGAGGGGACCATTGGAACTCACATTACACAACATCCTGGAGCCTGGCTACTCCCTCACTTTGGGAGCAGGGAGGGCTTTTGGCAGAGACTATCTGTAAACTAATTGGGGGAGCCTTGTGAGGTAGCAGTGGATGATGGCTCTAGGGCTGACTTCTCTGCCCAGGAAGAAGGTGTGCAGCGGGCCCGGGAGGAGGAGGAGAAGCGCAAGGAGGTGACTTCGCATTTCCAGGTGACATTGAATGACATTCAGCTGCAGATGGAACAGCACAATGAGCGCAACTCCAAGCTGCGCCAAGAGAACATGGAGCTGGCTGAGAGGCTCAAGAAGCTGATAGAGCAGTATGAGCTGCGAGAGGAGGTAAGGGTGTCATGGACAGCAGTCATGGCCTAGAAATTATAAGGTTTTGAGTGTGTGATAGGCACTGGGACAGTACCTTTTCAGGCTTCATCCCATTCTTCTTTCTTCTTCCTTCCTTGGAAGGAGAGTAATGTTATTCCTCATAGATAAAAAAAACAGGTGTGGAGAAGAGGCTCACTTACAGCCACACAGCCCTAGGTCCACAATGCCTTGCCCCAAACTACTGGGCCAGGTATCTTTTGGAATGAGAACTATCCACATTTTAGAATGGAGGTACGTATATGGACTGTGTGTTATACAGCACCCTCAGCAGGGCTTTGGGGAAGCTAGACACGTTAATGTTTATGCAATAGAACTTCCAAACACACGTAGATTATGGGCTTACAGTGATGCTGGTCAAGTTTGGCTGCCAGCTTATGACAATTTTCATTTTCAGAGCTTTGTAGAATTTGGAATCGCAGGGGAGGGGCTGTAGCTGTGATCAGTGATGGACTCCAGAGACGATGTCCACTGATTCCTTGCTGCTCCTGCCACTTAAAAGGCAGGATGTCAGACCGGGCATGGTGGCTCACGCCTGTAATCCCAGCACTTTGAGAGGCTGAGGCGAGCAGGTTACCTGAGGTCAGGAGTTCAGTACCAGCCTGGCCAACATGGTGAAACCCTGTCTCTACTAAAAATACAAAAAAATTAGCCAGGCATGGTGTGGCATGCCTGTAGTCCCAACTACTTGGTAGGCTGAGGCAGGAGAATTGCTTGAACCCAGGAGATGGAAGTTGCAGTGAGCTGAGATTGTGCTACTGCACTCTAGCCTGGGTGACACTGCAAGACTCTCAAAAAAAAAAAAAAAGGCAAGATGTCACTGCCTTTGTGACTGCATTGGCTTCCAACCCAGGCACTTGAATCTTTGGGTCCCCCATGCCAGTCAACTGGGTGTTCAGGGCACGTTCTCATCATGAGAAGGGAGACCTGCAGCCCCCTTACAGGGCTGACAGAGGACCTGGCCTGGATTAGGCCCTTTCCTAGCCCATGAAGATATGGCAGTGGGTGAGACGGGCGAGATCTGACCTCTTAGGTTCATAGGTCAATGTGATGAACAGGTGTGCAGGACCAAGAGGGCACTCCCCTGACCCACCTGTTTCCTTGCCATACTTCATCCTCTGGGAACAAGGCTGCTTGTTTGGTTTGAGGGGAGTTGGTTTGGTTCTTATCCCTCAGCACTGAGACATAGAGGCTTCCTGGACTGCTATAGTGAGACACAAACTTAAAGAATCTGAATACTCGCTTTCTCTCCCTGCAGAGCAAAAAAAAGACTTAGTACTGCCTGTGGAGAAGGAGGTGCAGAACTACCAGGCCCTGCTGCTGCTTCTTTACAGTCCTCCCAGACAGACACAGGCACTTTCATCATACCCAAACTGGACTTATCTTCTAGGCTCTTTCCCTTCTCCATCCAGAAAATGGAGTTATTTTCTCTTATTTTAGCAAGTCCAGTTGATTTTACCTTTGAAATAGCACTTGAGGGCCGGGCGCGGTGGCTCATGTCTATAATCCCAGCACTTTGGGAGGCCGAGGTGGGTGGATCACGAGGTCAAGAGATCGAGACCATCCTGGTCAACAAGGTGAAACCCTGTCTCTACTAAAAAAATACAAAAATTAGCTGGGCATGGTGGCGCACACCTGTAGTCCCAGCTACTTGGGAGGCTGAGGCAGGAGAATTGCTTGAACCCAGGAGGCGGAGGTTGCGGTGAGCCGAGATCGCACCATTGCACTCCAGCCTGGGTAATAAGAGTGAAACTCCGTCTCAAAAAAAAAAAAAAAAAAAAGCACTTGAGTCCTTCACCTTCTTTCCATCCCTGCTCTCTCTTGCCTGGCACAGGTCCCCAATGCTTCTCCAGTAGGCAGGACAGGCATTCCTTGGGATGCACATGTCTAGTCTTTGCCTAGATATAACAAGTCTTTGCCAGCTGAGCTAGGCTGTTGTGTTCTTAGAGGCATTGTTTTTGCCCATTCTTCCCATTTATTTTTTATTTGTTTATTTATTTTTTTTAAGACGGGGTTTCACCATGTTGGTCGGGCTGGCCTTGAACTCCCGACCTCAGGTGATCCGCCCACCTTGGCCTCCAAAGTGCTTGGATTACAGGCGTGAGCCACCATGCCCGGCCATATTCTTCCCATTTATAAGTGAATCAGGGACCACAAAAGTGAGGGCTCCTAGCCCCATAGGTGATCAATCCAGGGACCAGAGATTTGAGTGTGTTTATTGCTTGGCTTCTTGGGGACAGATTCCATCCACAGACCCATGTGATACCAAGGTCTTACTCACTGGGAGAGAAACAGGGTGAGGTTGGAAAGCTGACCTTCAGGCTGGGCGTGGTGGCTCACGCCTATAATCCCAGCACTTTGGGAGGCCAAGGTGGGTGGATCACGAGGTCAAGAGATGAGACCATCCTGGTCAACAAGGTGAAACCCCGTCTCTACTAAAAATACAAAAATTAGCTGGGCATGGTGGCGCACACCTGTAGTCCCAGCTACTCAGGAGGCTGAGGCAGGAGAATTGCTCGAACCCAGGAGGCGGAGGTTGCAGTGAGCTGAGATCGCGCCATTGCACTCCAGCCTGGGTAACGAGCGAAACTCCGTCTCAAAAAAAAAAAAAAAAAGAGCTGACCTTCCAGAGACTTGGGGCCCATGTTGTGTGGTACACATGGGAGTCAGCTTATCAGATTGAGATGGGGGAGGGGCTCGATCTGATAAACTGACTCCCATATGTACCACACAACATGGGCCCCAAGATGGGGGCAGAGTGCCGTGGTCTGTGCCTGTGGGGCCACCCTGAGAAAGGGAGCTCCTGACAAGCTGACTGCTCCCACCATCTTTGCTGCAGCATATCGACAAAGTCTTCAAACACAAGGACCTACAACAGCAGCTGGTGGACGCCAAGCTCCAACAGGCCCAGGAGATGCTAAAGGAGGCAGAAGAGCGGCACCAGCGGGAGAAGGATTTTGTGAGGCTCAGGCCCCAGGGTTTGGGTATGGGTGTAGGAGGAGGTAGGTTGGGCTCTGGCTCAGCTTATAGCCGGGTTATATGGGAGTTGTTGTCTGGCCAGACGAGGCACAGATTCCTTGAGTACCAGTCTGATAGCAGGAAGCCTGGTGCTTGTGGCTAAAAACCAAACACAGCCCCTGGGGGCTTCTGACACGATCTGGGGTTCTGTCTTGGAAATAGCTCCTGAAAGAGGCAGTAGAGTCCCAGAGGATGTGTGAGCTGATGAAGCAGCAGGAGACCCACCTGAAGCAGCAGGTGAGAGTGTATAACCTGACCCTGTGCCTTTCAAGTTCCCCTCACTGGGCCCTATCCTGCAGGGAATGAACTGGGACCCTCATTCTAGGACTGGTTCTGTGCTGGCTGCTCTGAGACCTTGGTTGATCCTTTGTTCTCTTTGGACCTGCACAGTACCTGTGTGGTGGTGACCAGGTAGTTAGGTGAGCTTAGAGGACTTCATTTGTAGCTCAGAAATGTTGTATTACTTTTGAGGTGGGAACAGAAAAATTTGAAAATCAACATAAAGGCAAAATAAAAGTCACCCTAAATTTCCTACTTTCCAGGCTTAGTATTTTGGATTACATCCTTCCAAATATACATCTTTGCTTTATTTTAAGGAAAAATAGTATCTCAGTAGAATTATTGGCTCAAAGAGTCAAGGACAGGTCTGAGTGTGTTGACCAGAGTGCCTTCCAGAGAAACCCAGTGTTATCTGTTGGCTACTTTCTCCACCAGCTTGCCCTATACACAGAGAAGTTTGAGGAGTTCCAGAACACACTTTCCAAAAGCAGCGAGGTATTCACCACATTCAAGCAGGAGATGGAAAAGGTAACGGTGGGCCAGGCCAGGCATGGCTGCTGGGGCATAAGCTGCTTTATTCAGAACGATTGGGCCTGCCTTCAGGAAGTTCCCATCTGGAGTGTCTCAAGGGTGGGGCTTCCCTTGTGAACCCTCAAGGGAAGGGGTCACAGCCTTTCCTCTTGAGGCAGTATCAGTGGTATGTATACCCTGAAGGTTGTCCTAGGGAATGGGGCAGTCTTAGTTCTTTTTTTTTTTTTTGAGATGGAGTGTCTCTCTGTTGCCCAGGCTGGAGTGTAGTGGCGTGATCTTGGCTTACTGCAGCCTCCACCCTCCTAGGTTCAAGTGATTCTCCTGCCTCAGCCTTCTGAGTAGCTGGGATTACAGGCATGTGCCACCATGCCTGGCTAGAGAGAGAGAGTGTGTGTGAGTGTGTGTGTGTGTTTTACTAGAGATGGGGTTTCAGCATGTTGGCCAGGCTAGTCTCTAATTCCTGGCCTCAAGTGATCCACCCATCTCAACCTCCCAAAGTGCTGGGATTACAGGTGTGAGCCACCATGCCCAGTATCATTTCTTTCTTTTTTTTTTTTTTGAGACGTAAGAGTCTCGCTCTGTCGCCCAGGTTGGAGTGCAATGGTGTCATCTCGGCTCACTGCTACCTCCCCCTCCTAGGTTCAAGTGATTCTGTGCCTCAGCCTCCTGAGTAGCTGGGATTACAGGCTCATGCCACCACACCTGGCTAATTTTTTTGTATTTTCAGTAGAGATGGTTTTGCCATGTTGGCCAGGCTGGTCTTGAACTCCTGGCCTCAAGTGATCCGCCCACCTTGGCCTCCCAAAGTGCTGGGATTACAGGTGTGAGCCACCATGCCTAGCCCCTTACCATTTCTTGTTATTGGTGGTGGACACTTGTGACTTCCTGGTGGTGAGATGGCACAGAGGGCATTTACTATACCCTGTAATACCTTGCCCCTTGGGATCAATCAGTCCCTACTTTGGAGAAACAGGTGCACAGAGAGCCTGGCTCTGACCATTTCCTTCTGTCTGTCAAATAACCTAGATGACTAAGAAGATCAAGAAGCTGGAGAAAGAAACCACCATGTACCGGTCCCGGTGGGAGAGCAGCAACAAGGCCCTGCTTGAAATGGCTGAGGAGGTGGGCTGTCTGTGATCTGCAGCCAGGGTGGGGGTGTGCACTTAGCGCATATCAGGCCTTTCCTGTATGTTCTACCCATCAGTGACACAGCTAGCATGAGGTAGAAGTGGGATTTGCACACATTGTCCAAGTCCAAAGTTAATGCTGTTTTCCCAGGGGAGGTGGTGAGCCCAGTGGTAGGTCTCCAGTGGGAGTGAAGGGAGCAAATGGAAGAAAGGAATAAACGAGCAGAAAAAACAGGTGCCAGTGATGTGCCTGGTTTACATGCAAAGCAGCCCAGGTAATTTGTGATTTCATGGCTTGTAATGTAGAAGAAAGGACCTAACACTGATGGAGCAGACTGCAAGCCGTACCTTGCTGCATGTTTTAGGTATGTGGTTCATTGAACCTTCTCTTGAGATCTGAGGATGGCATTAGTAGTCCTGTTTTACAGATGAGACAGGCTTAAAAGCCAAGTCCTTTGCCAAGGTCATGTGGTAGATAAATGAAGGAATATCTTATCTCCAAGCCATGCCCCTTTTTTGCACCACACTGCCCCACTTGAGAGCCCAGTCATGGCTTCAGCCAGGGCTGTTTCTTAGAGGGGGCCAGCTTCGGACTCTGGTCTGCTTGCTCCCAGCCTTGTTAAAGTGTTTGCCACCAAGTGGTGATGGTAAGTGGGGGGTTAATGGGGTATGGCCCTGAAGGTCTCATTTCTCTCTCTAGAAAACAGTCCGGGATAAAGAGCTGGAGGGCCTGCAGGTAAAAATCCAACGACTGGAGAAGCTGTGCCGGGCGCTGCAGACAGAGCGCAATGACCTCAACAAGAGGGTACAGGACCTGAGTGCTGGTGGCCAGGGCTCCCTCACTGACAGTGGCCCTGAGAAGAGGCCAGAGGGGCCTGGAGGTCAAGCACCCAGCTCCCCCAGGGTCACAGAAGCGCCTTGCTATCCAGGAGCACGGAGCACAGAAGCATCAGGCCAGACTGGGCCTCAAGAGCCCACCTCTGCCAGGGCCTAGAGAGCCTGGTGCTGGGGCATGCTGGGAAGGGAGCAGCAGCCCAGCCAGGCCTGGCCCATAAAAGGCTCCCATGCTGAGCAGCCCATTGGTGAAGTCAGAATGTTCTGACCTGGCTGGCATCTGACACTTGCAATTTTGGATTTTGTGGGTCAGTTTTACGTACCTATGGCATTTTGCAAGGCCTCATGCATTTATACCTGTAAGTGTATAGTGGGCTTTGCATTGGGGGTGGGGGTGTGTACAGATGAAGTCAGTGGCTCCTCTGTGAGCTGAAGAGTCTTGAGAGGGCTGTCATCTGTAGCTGCCTTCACGGTGAGTTGGCAGAACAAGTGACTTAAGCATTTCTCTGCCTGATTTGAGGCTCAGACCCCTCCCAGCCCTTCAGAGCTCAAGACAAGTGATACACCCAGGTCTTGACTGCATTTCTCTTGTGAGCAGGGCTTGCTTGGGCAGCTCAGGCTCTCCTAGCTGCTCTGGAGGCTCCTTTGCTTCTCTAGACCTGGAAAATGTGTCCCCAGGCAGAGCCCTGGCAGGGTGCTTAGTAGAGCTGGTGATTTCCTGCCTAGGACAAGGGACCTGGAGAATGTTCTTATGTGGGATGATGCACTGGTCGGGAGCCCCTTGGGCATTGCTTCCCCTGCCCTTTGGTAGTGCCAGGACCAGGCCAACGATGCTTCTCAGTAGCCTTATCATTCACAGGTGCCTCTCTAGCCTGCACAAATGATTGACAAGAGATCACCCAAAGGATTCTTTCTGAAGGTGTTTTTTTTTTCTTCTTTTTTTTTTTTTTTTGCACGTGACAGTGTTTGTATTGAGGATCTTCTGAGGAAGAGGGGTGCTGTGGCAGTGGCGCCTGGGTGCCTGGCCTCCAGTGTCCCACCCCCTTCACCACCCCACTTGGCTCCTTTGCCATCTTGGTGCTGAGGTTTCCTGTGTGGTGAGATCAGGTTGGTTGTTGTAAGAGAAAGGAAAGGGCTTCTGATGGCTTTGCCACAAGCTTACCTGTGGGTTTCCGTCCTGAGAGGCCACCCCCAGTTCCCATCAGCACTGTCTCCATGCAGCAGTTGCTGGGCCCCAGGTCCAGCTGCCTCCTTGGCTTCATGGGTTTTTCTGCTTCCTGCCCCCACCCCCACATGTACAGTCCTCAAGATTTGTCCTGATTCCATTTCCTGGCACCTCCCTGCCTGTCCTTGGGGATTCCACTTCTGTGTGGGAGCCCGTAGCTGTTGTCTGACAGGTAAGAAATGAAATTGAGCCGGGCGCGGTGGCTCGCGCCTGTAATCCCAGCACTTTGGGAGGCCAAGGCGGGTGGATCACGAGGTCAAGAGATCGAGACCATCCTGGTCAACATGGTGAAACCTCGTCTACTAAAAATACAAAAAATTAGCTGAGCATGGTGGCGCGTGCCTGTAATCCCAGCTACTCAGGAGGCTGAGGCAGGAGAATTGCCTGAACCCAGGAGGTGGAGGTTGCGGTGAGCCGAGGTCGCGCCATTGCACTCCAGCTTGGGTAACGAGTGAAACTCCATCTCAAAAAAAAAAAAAAAGAAATGAAATTGAACTATTGACTGGGCCCTAGAAATCCATAAAATGGCTGTAGACAGTTGTTTCTGTGTCCTATTCTCCCCGCACCCCTGTACATAACTACTATGTACTGCGTAGAGCCATTCTATATGCTGAATGTTCTGTTGCAAACTTGCCAGGGTATCAGGCAGTCTTTATGCAAAGCAGTCTTCTGGGACAATAGAATGAGTCACACACCAAGATGGATAGGAGGTTAGGGCTTTGCTTCTTGCTGTTTTTGTTTGAAGCTAGTACATTGTCCTTCAGGTCCTTCATCTTCCCTACCCAGCCCACTCTTTTAGCCCTTAAATCTCTCAGATAAATTGGTTCACAAAGAATGTTAAGGACTGAATCATGTATGACTGAGACCAGAGATGGCAAATGAATGTGGCACACCATTTCTCCACCTGCCCCAGGGCAGGTACCACCGTTCTGCATCAGAGTTGTCCACTATTCTCTGGTGTATCCTTACTTCGCATCTAGGTGCCCTCAAGCAGCTGTGTGAGTGTTGAGATCTCTTTGCCATCCCTGGCTGAGATACTGCTGTCCTGTGAAGTGTTTCCCAAGATCTTTTTCTTCCCCTTTGAATCCCTGTGTCTGGAGTAGTCCTTGCCTCTTCCTGCTCCAGTAGGGCCTTTTCCTTACCCCAGCCCCTGTGCCCGGCTTAGCTGGTACAAGAGTTGCCAACCCCACAGAGTGTTTGCTAGGCGAGAGAGGTGCAGAGAAGAGGCAGAGGTATGCACCTTCCCCCTTGAAGAGAGGGAAAAGACCTACAGTGGCCCACATCATTGCCTGACTCACTTCAGCTACCTCTTACAGCCCGTGGAGGGACTGGAGCTGCTGGATCCCAGTGTGGTGGGTGTGGGAGGCCACAGTGAGCAGGTGGCCCCAGCTGGGTTTCCCAGGTCAGGAATGTGGACACCAGACAAGATGCAGCCTTTGCTCACAGCTCCATCCATGTCTAGACCTTCAGGCCAGTCTGCAGATGGGAGTCCCTACCTTTTTCTTCCTCTTCATTGACCAAATCATAACCAATCACTACAGCTGCTCTGCTTCTGCTTTCCAAAGTAGCCCAGGTCCTGGGCCAGATGCAGGGGAGGTGCCTATCCATGAGTGAAGGCCATTGCCTTCCTCACCCGGGTGGGTCCCACACTTGTGACCTCAGTTTTAGGACCAAGAGCTGTGTTGGTTTCTTAGATTGCTAGCTTTTCCTCCAGGGGACCACAGCAAGTGAAGCTCAGAGTCCACGGCTCTGCTAACAATAAGCTGTTTTCAGGGCCTTGTCCAGCTGAGAGCTTCATGTCCACCAGATTCTGAGAGGTGTCAGCAGCACTTTTTTTTTTATTTGTTGTTTGTTTTCCATGAGGTTTTTGG
This sequence comes from Aotus nancymaae, assembly GCF_030222135.1. NCBI lineage: Eukaryota > Metazoa > Chordata > Mammalia > Primates > Aotidae > Aotus > Aotus nancymaae. Next base: position 28,718,086 of record NW_026988467.1, read on the forward strand.
ACCATGGGCTGAGCTCAGGCACTTTCTGTAGGAGATTGTTATTTCTGTAAAGACGGTTATTTAACCCTCCTCCACCCCATCATGGCGGCCCTGAGGGCTGACCCGGAGGCCAGTGGAGCTGCCTGGTGTCCACAGGGGAGGGCCAAGGCGTGCTGAGCTGATTCTCCAGCTGCTGCCACAGCCCACCCACCTTGCACAGCACAGAGGTGGTCACCCCAGGGACAGCCAGGCACCTGCTCCTCTTGCCCTTCCTGCGGGGAGGGGGCTGCCTTCTGTTCCTGTAACTGCTTTCCTTATGGCCCAGCCCGGCCACTCAGACTTGTTTGAAGCTGCACTGGCAGCTTTTTGTCTCCTTTTGGTATTCACAACAGCCAGGGACTTGATTTTGATGTATTTTAAACCACATTAAATAAAGAGTCTGTTGCCTTACTTCTCTCCTGACCCGTGTGCTCCTTTGATGCTTCTGGATTGGATCCATTCAGCCCCTTCCATCATCACTGACTTGTCCAGGTCTGCTGCAGAGTGGCCATGACAGTGCTCTGGCATCTTGCATCTTGCATCTTCGAGAGTGCCTTCGAGCAGTCACCACAGCCACAGGACACTGGCAGATTCACTTGAGCTGCCTGAGTGGAGCCCTTGGCAAAGTTAGCAAGACCCTTGCATCAGAGAGGATCACTCAAAAAAAAAAAAAGTTGTCCTTGACCTTGGGGCTCATGGGCTAGAGAAGGGAAATGGTGCTTTTAGGTATAGACAGGTCAGTGGTGCTGAGAGCAGAGAGGAGGCCCCTGCGCCCTTCAGCAAGGGCTGGGGGTGATGCCTGGAATGGCCTGAACCAAAGGTCGGGTAGAAGATTAACGTCATTTAGTGATGAAATGGTATAGCTAGGAAGCAAGTGCATGGGATGGGACAAGGGGGTGAGGCTAGGCCCAGAGCCTGGGTACTAGGTTAAGGAAAGGGCTAGATCCAGAGGGCAGGGGGGTAACTGAAGGTGTTTCAATAGGAAATTGATAGGCTCCAGGAGGGGCCTAGGTTAAGACAAGTGGACACTCCTCACTGCTATTTGGGTCTGTGCTGTGGATAGGTGCCTATAGCCCTGGCCTGCCCAAGGGAATGCACAGGGGCCTCTAATTGTATGTATTCCTTAAGGAGAGCACATTCTCTCTTCAGTTTTTACACCCCCCATTTACCCACCTCAAGCCTGGGACTCCTGTATGGGAGAGATTCTGCTGGTGGCCTCACCCAGCACCCTGTTCTCTCTGGGGCCTGGGTTGGTCTGGCGCAAAGGAGGATATGTGCTGAATGCCCAAAAAATGGCAGAGACAACCCACATGCCCTTTCCTCCAGGCCTCACAAGTAGACGTGTTCACACTGGTTGTGACAGTCCCAGCAGAGCCTCTGACCCTTCTAACCAGGTCCTGATAAATGTTTTTTCTGTGCTGACCATGTTATTTCCAGTCACAGATCTGGAGGGTGGGGGTGGGGGGGAGCTGTTGCCCCAACTCTTGGAACTTCCAAGCAAAGCAGCTCTGAGAATAGTGAGGTTTCTGACCCCCCAATGAGGCAGCTGAGGATGGGAACCACAAGGGTGCTCCCTCTGTCAGCAGCAGTGCCAATGTCTAGCAGCTCCGGGGGAGGGAAGGAGAGGGATTTCCGTGGTCCCCACTCTGGCCTCCTGGTTATTGAAAAAGTCTAGGGCTGGGCACGGTGGCTCACGCCTGTAATCCCAGCACTTTGGGAGGCCAAGGTGGGTGGATCACGAGGTCAAGAGATCGAGACCATCCTGGTCAACATGATGAAACCCCGTCTCTACTAAAAATACAAAAAAATTAGCTGGGCATGGTGGCGCGTGCCTGTAATCCCAGCGACTAAGGAGGCTGAGGCAGGAGAATTGCCTGAACCCAGGAGGCGGAGGTTGCGGTGAGCCGAGATCGTGCCATTGCACTCCAGCCTGGGCAACAAGAGCGAAACTCCGTCTCAAAAAAAAAAAAAAAAAAACAGAAAAAGTCTAGAGAATTACTCTCTCCCCTTGTGGAGTGGTCTGTGTTGGAAGTACCCGAGAAGGAATCCTGAGCAGGTGCCCTCAGGAGCAGTGCCTATGGCCCCTCACATCACTAGAGGCCCAAACTCGGGAAGCCGCTCCTGCCCAGGGAGGGGGAAGGTGGGCTGGGTGGCTGTATACACTGCCCTGGGCCAGCTCACTTGAGCCTGCTGGACCGCCTGGCCAAACACGAGCCTCTCTCCTGTTGTATCAGATGCTGCTCTGGGGACCTGCGCCAGGAGTCTCTCTGCCAGAGCTTTAAATAGCTGCCCCACTGATCTGGCTGCGAGCAGCAGCAGCCACACTAGGTCAGCTGCCTTTCGGCGCTCAGGTTTCCCTGAGGACTGGAGTCAAGTGCCAGGGAATCGCGTGATCTTCCCTATGACCTGGTGCTCCCCATACCTGTCTCCTAGGCCTGGGGAGTGGGGAGGGCTCCTGTCATTTCATTTGTGGCAAAAGACAGGCCCCAACACTTAATAGAGAAAACTGCCTGGTGGTGTAGGGAGAGGGGTTTTGCCCTCAAAAGACTTGCTTACTTTCAGTAGACTGGGGAATGACACTGGTATCTTCCTTCAGGGTTGTTATGGGAATTAAATGTACCTAAAGGGCTCAGTGGAGCACTGGGCTCACTCCATTGATGGCTGTCTTTGCTCGCAGTGTTTTCCTGCTGCTGCTGCTGACGCTTGTGCTGCTTCTATGCTTACATTCTCTCTCTCTCTCCTCACTGTCTCTCCTCTCCCCCGCCCCACCCCCCCTTCTGACAAAGCCTCCACCATTTTGTAAGGAACTGTAGCTTCTCTGTGAAACTGCCGGGAAAGGGAAAATCTTTTTAAAATCGACGTCACACAGACAACAGGGTCCCCTAGGTTCAGACGGGGAGGTGAGATAGAGTGAGAAGAAAGGAACGGCTTAGCACATGCGGGGATGCTCCTCCCTTCTCACCCTTCCCAGCTAAGGAGAAGGTCACTTTCTCTTTAAATGCAAATTAACTCCCTCCAGCTTAGCTTCCACCCAGTGGTGTTCCCGGGAGGAGAGGGCGGAGGGCGGAGGGAACTTGCACTGAAGAAGCATCACTCGAGACCCCAAACCTTCAGGTCAGTAGCCCCCTGAGAGTGAGGGTGGGGGCGGAATGACGCGGGTCTGACGCTCCGTCTTCGAGCGCGGCTCCGGAGCTGAGCGATGCGTTTGGCACATGGCTTTGGAGCCCGGGCGTGGGAAATAGATCCCCAGTCGCCCCAGCCGCTCCTGGTGGGGGGCTCCGGCTCCAGTGCTATCAAGTTCCTAATTGGGTCAAGCTGCTGCAGGGAGAGGCAGAGGATGCGCTATCTCCCCTCCCCACACCCCCAAACCCTGTCGGTGCCAGCCAGCTGTGTGCCAGTGTAAATGCTTAAGCGCCAGTCCCCCCCCCCCCCACACACACCCCAGAGTTCGGAGTTAGGCTTGGTAGCAGCAGCTGGAATGAGACTTCCAGAGGAGAAGACCCCAGTCGACCAGAGGCTTCGGGGGCGGGGCTGGACCCGAGGCGGCGGAGCAGCCTATCCACAGCCTCAGCCATTGTCGGAGGCCCAGGCAGCCAGCGGCCGACCACCCAGCCCATCCTGGCAGCAGCTGGAAGAACACCCGGGGGAACTTCTGGGAGTCCCTGGTGTTTTCGGTTGGGGGTGGGTGGAAGAGGAGGGATGCCGGTGTCTAAGTGGGGGAAACCCACAGTGAACCCTGCCCTGTGTGCTGCGGCTTCTCCTACAATAATCCAGACCCTGGGGCCTTCCCAGGTGCCCCCCTCCCGCCTGCACCTTGGCCCCCTCCCATGATGATAGGGTTTGTCAGCCTCTGCTTAGGCCACTGATAAATAGAATGGGGCTTAGTGAAGACACTCCTAATCCTCAGCTGGGCCCCTGCAGTTCACCTCCGTCCTGTCTCCCACTACATTTCCTCTACCAGCCCCGCCCCCCCAGCCTTGGGGACAGGAAACCACAGTAGTGCCAAGATAATTGTGTTTGGTCCTGCCCTTTCAGGAGGGGCCTAGGTTTTCAGGCAGATGGGGAAATACGGTGGACCTTAGAAGGTCCTTAAAGTGTACATCCGTGACCCCGAAAGCAGACACTGACATCTGGCTCTGCCCCTACCGTACAAATGAGGGAACAAGTTAGAAGGTGCCAGGGCCCTTCCTTTGCAGCTCTCAGGGATTGTGGGGTGAAGGGCTAACTTTGCCCCTGGCTATCTTTGTGGGGTTGCTTCCCTCCTAGGTGTGAGGCCCATACGGCACCCAATGGATGACAAGAAGAAGAAACGGAGTCCCAAGCCCTGCCTGGCCCAGCCAGCCCAGGCCCCAGGCACACTACGCAGGGTCCCTGTGCCTACCAGCCACAGTGGCTCCTTGGCCCTAGGACTTCCTCATCTGCCATCCCCCAAGCAGCGGGCCAAGTTCAAGAGGTGGGTACAGAGGGAAGCAAAGCAAAGGAGGAGGGACCCCAAATCTGGGCTGCATTTGAGAGGAAAGCAAAGGGGGTCTCTGCCTTTAGTTCCTAAGCAATCATTGATGCCTTTCTGGAGCAGGCCCCTGAGAACTCAGAGCTCACTCAGACCCAGTCCCTACCTTCAACTGTGTGGCAAAAAGGCCAGGTAGGTCACTGGGATCACACAGCATGAGGATGTGTCTCAGAGGAGGGAGTGAGCAACTCTGCCAGAAAGTGAATGTTCCACGCTGAGAGGCTTACCTGGCATAAATATGGAAGAAAGCTATTACCTGAAAGGTTTCAGGAACCACAGGTGGTTTGGGGGCTCTGGAGTATCAGAGGACAGGAAATGGTGAGGGAATACCTGGAGGCACAATTTGAATTCTGTTGAATTTTTTTTTATGATTGGGAGTTTGCATGCTGCCTTATGATGTATCCATGTTTGTTCCCCACTAAATACAATGTATTCTTTCTCCAGTTGTTCCAAATAAGACCACTGTGTTTCCCTGAGTTTTGCACACCACTTGTCTAAGAGGCATGAAGCTCAAGGCTGGGGAGAGAGTAGCAGGAAAGGCAACTGGGGAGGCAGGAGAGGGCCAGGCTGGCAGGGGCATTCAATTTTATCCTGAGGGCAGTGGAAACTTTAAGACAGGGGTTTTTTTTTTAGTTTAGTTTTTTTTTTTTTTTAATGTATTTTTGGTTTTGTTTAAAACAGTTTTTAAATAAAAGAGGGCTGGCTAGGTGCGGTGGCTCACACCTGTAATCCCAGCACTTGGAGACTCCGAGGTGGGTAAATCATCTGAGGTCAAGGGTTTGAGACCAGCCTGGCCAACATGGTGAAACCCCATCTCTACTAAAAATATAAAAATTAGCCAGGCATGGTGGTGGGCACCTGTAATCCCAGCTACTTGGGAGGCTGAGGCAGGAGAATCACTTGAACCTGTGAGGCGGAGGTTGCAGGACTGCACTCCAGCCTGTGCGACAGAGTGAGACTCTGTCTCAAAAAAATTATTTTTAATTTAAAAAAAAAAGGGCTACTGGGCGCGGTGGCTCACGCCTGTAATCCCAGCACTTTGGGAGGCTGAGGTGGGTGGATCATGAGGTCAAGAGATCGAGACCATCCTGGTCAACATGGTGAAACCCCGTCTCTACTAAAAATACAAAAAATTAGCTGGGCACGGTGGTGCGTGTCTGTAATCCCAGCTACTCGGGAGGCTGAGGCAGGAGAATTGCCTGAACCCAGGAGGCGGAGGTTGCGGTGAGCCGAGATCGCACCATTGCACTCCAGCCTGGGTAACAAGAGCGAAACTCCGTCTCAAAAAAAAAAAAAAAAAAAAGGGGCTAGGTGCCATGGCTCACACCTGTAATCCCAGCACTTTGGGAAGCTGAGGCAGGCGGTTCACATGATGTCAGGAGTTCAAGACCAGCCTGGCCAACGTGGTGAAACCCCGTCTCTACTAAAAATTTAAAAATTAACAGGGTGCAGTGGCAGGCACCTGTAATCCCAGCTACTCAGGAGGCTGAGGCATGAGAAGCGCTTGAACCCAGGAGGCGAGGTTGCAGAGAGCTGAGAGTATGCCACTGCATTCCAGCCTGGCGACAGAATGAGACTAGGTCTCAAAAAAAAAAGAGGGACAGTAAGATATTTTGGGAAGAGGTAAGATAGCCCTTGTGGCAATAAAGGAGTAAGCTGTCTCTACATACACTGAAGATTAGGGGGATAAGTGATTCACTCAGGGTCATAGAACAAATGAGTGAGGCACTCAGGAAGCCAGGGACCCCCTTCCAGGCATGGCTCTGGCTGTGTTATTAGCAGAAAAGAATTATTTTTGCCCTCTTCATGCCTCCTCACTCACTCCCTTCCTGGTGCTCAAGGGAGGACCATAAACGTATCCATTTCTGCTCATGAGTAGATGGGCAGATGAATTAGTGCATAGGCAGAAGACACAAAAGATCTGGAGGTGCCTGACTGCCCCTGACCCTGTGATCATGGTCATGTCCACCCCACCCAGAGTAGGCAAGGAGAAGTGCCGCCCAGTGCTGGCCGGAGGTGGAGGCGGCTCTGCAGGCACGCCCCTGCAGCACTCCTTCCTGACTGAGGTGACTGATGTCTATGAGATGGAGGGGGGACTCCTGAACCTGCTCAATGATTTTCACTCGGGCCGGCTGCAGGCCTTCGGTGAGTCCTGGGGGTGGGGCTCAGAGGGTCTGGGGATACTGTGGATAGGGCTGGAGGGCCTGGTCCGTGGGGTATGGCTGGGACCAGGGTCCAGGGTTCCAGGAATCTTTCCCAGGGTTCAGACAGAGCTTCATTCCAGGGAAGGAATGCTCCTTTGAGCAGCTGGAGCACGTTCGAGAGATGCAAGAGAAGCTGGCTCGGCTGCACTTCAGCCTAGACGTGTGTGGGGAGGAGGAGGATGATGAAGAGGAAGAGGATGGGGTCACTGAGGGGCTGCCGGAGGAGCAGAAGAAGACGATGGCTGACCGTAACTTGGACCAGCTGCTTAGCAATGTGGGTTCATGTCTGGGTACTTTGGTTCCTGTGGCACCAGGGGTGGAGGAGGTACATGCTCCCTGGGTGAAAAGGTGGGAGTGCATGGATCCAAGAGCTCTGGGCCCCTCAGCTTCCCTAGAAGATAGCCCCCAGAGCATTGGGGAGTTGGCTTGGTGCCCCTCCTAACAGAAGCTTCCCTTTCTCTCTTTATTGACAGCTGGAAGACCTGAGTAATTCGATGTATCCTTTCCAAGGAACCCAACTGTGTGTATGTTCCTGAGAGGTCAGTTTCCTCCTCCTCAGCACCCTCCAGGAGTATTCGCACACAACCAACTTCCCCACCTCTTGCACTCTTGTCAGATTTAGCCAGATTGCCCGAACCCAGGTACAGGAATTTAGAATTTCCCAAAAATTAGAAGAAAAAGAAAAGTGGTTGCTGAGACTCAAGGGAATGACTCAAAAAAAAAAAAAAAAAAAAAAAAAAGGCAGGGCGTAGTGGCTCACGCCTTTAATCCAGGCACTTTGGAGGCCAAGGCGGGCGGATCACCTGAGGTCGGGAGTTCAAGACCAGCCTGACCAACATGGTGAAACCCCATCTTAAAAAAAAAAAAAAAAGAAAAAGAAAAGAAAGAAAGAAAAGTGGTTGCAAGGCCGGACATGGCGGCTCACGCCTGTAATCCCAGCACTTTGAGAGGATGAGGCGGGTGGATCACGAGATCAAGAGATTGAGACCATCCTGGCCAACATGGTGAAACCCTGTCTCTACTAAAAAAAATACAAAAATTAGCTGGGTGTGGTGGGGAGCGCCTATAGTCCCAGCTGCTCGGGAGGCTGAGGCAGGAGAATCGCTTGAGCCCAGGAGGCAGAGATTGCAGTGAGCCAAGATTGCGCCACTGTACTCCCAGCCTGGAGACAGAGTGAGACTGTGTCTCAAAAAAAGAAAAAAAAAAGTGGTTGCAGGAGATGTTTTACTACTGATCAAAATCTTTGCGAGTACTTTAGCTGACACCAATCATGGCAAAGCTTGCCTGATGTCCTCCTATCCTTTCAGCATTGAGCAATTATTTTTACTGATTTACCACCTCACCTGGTCCTCAGTCAGAAACAGAGCACACACCCCAGTGTGTTTGAAGAGAGAGGGAGTGAGAGAGGGCAGGCGGGGACTGCAACCTCAGGCCACAGCCTTTGCACAGGTGAGGGAACTAAGCCCGTGCAGGATGGGAGACGGGTGGGAGGACTGGTCCAAAGCGCCGCGATCCTTGACGGGCACAGCCAGAAGCTGCACCTGGCCGAGAACGCCGAGCCTGAGGAGCAGTCTGCTGCGTAGGTGTCCCACGCAGGCCCACACTGCTCCTCGCATTCTCTTCAAACTGTGACTTTTTACGGACTCGGGCTGGTGTTCCGCGGCCCCCCAGGTGCTATGGGGGAGGGGGGCACTGGATGGAATTAAACCAGAGAGAAAAGAAAGCGGCTCCGTGTCCTGCTTCCCTTCATTGCCTCTTTTCTCCCGGCCTCCGCGGAGACAGCCCAGCGCCGCGGGCCTTTGGTTATGGAGGTCCCGCCTGCGGGACTGGAGTGCCCCTTGCGGCTGTGGGAAGGGGAGTCGGGGGCTGGGGCAACGCAGGTCACCAGTCGCGAGGACGCCTTTATCCCAGACGGGAGAAAGTTGCCGTGGGGACGGCAGGGCGGGGCCCAAGCCTGCGCTTGCTCGGCAGCGGCGCCGACCAATGACGTACTGCGCAGGCGCGCGGCAGGCCTGTCGGGCCGTTGGCGCCCATGGAGCGGGAGCTGCTGGTTCGGAGGGTGTTGGCGATGCAGGTGCGGGGGCGGGCGTGGGGTGCACAGGATTTTCCCTTAGGGAAATCATGGGGTCTTGTACCGGGACCTCACAGCGAGACCCTTACCTGCACACCAACCTCTGGAGATACCGGCCTCCCAACCGCGCTGAGGAAAGCTGGGACCCACAGACTCCCTGTCCTGCGCGCCCCCACTCCCACCACACGCTCGCGCGGTGTCAGGGAAACAGGAAGAGCCTTAAGGCGAGGAGGAGCATCCAGTCCGGCATCCTCCCTCTAGCCCCTCGGAGCCCCAGCGCACAGCCCACCTATCCCTTCCCCGCCGCCGGGTCCCCGCTAGCATTCGCCGGGACGACCTCTCCAGGACACTCCTCTGAGAGGCCCCCTCTCTTACCGTGATGAGGAACTTCTTCGCTCTCGTTCTCCACTCCAGGCCTGCGTTCGGGGCTGGTTGGTCCGACGCCAGTTTCAGAGCCTGCGAGCTGAGTATGAGGCGATTGTACAAGAGATCGAGGGCGACCTGGGCACGCTTCAGTGGACCGAGGGCCGCATTCCCAGGCCACGGTTCCTCCGAGAGGTAGGACACACCTAGGAGAGAAGGGAAGGAGGGCTTGGGCAGAGTGGATCCCACCCTTCCTGGTGACAAAGTTTTCTCACTGGAAGAGGCAGCAGATTCACCTCCTCACACCCTAGCCCTTAACCCTCACCAACTTGTCTGCCGGATCATGGTGCCCAGATACTTGGAAGGGTTAAGCCGTGGGCTTTCACATCTCTCTAATTTCTCAGAAGGCAAAATCCCATCAGACCTGGAAAGCAGGAGACAGGGTAGCAAATCCGGAGCAGGAGCTGTGGAACCACATCCCGTGTAAAGAGTCTGAGGCAGAGGCCACCTGGGAGGAGATGGTGCTGAAGAAGTCAGGAGAGAGCTCAGCAATCCAAGGAAGCCTCTGCAGAGATCACAGCCCCTGGCTTCAGATGGAGCAGAACAGGAAACCCAGCCAAGAGGAGACCAGAGACACGACAGGGATGGAGACTCCAGGTACCTCTCTGCCGAGATCAGGGCAAGCCCTTGACCCTCTCTGTGCCTCAGCCTCTCCATCTGAAGAGTGAAAGGTTTGTGCTAGATAAGCTGCATCCCTTTCCTGTCTTCTCTCTGCCTGGTTAGGGCCACCACATGGTTGGGCAGTGGTGGGGAGGGAGATTCCAAAGTCTAAGGCTAGGCCATTTCCTGGGCTCTGCTGCCTTAAGGTTTTCTCCTTATTTCCTTCCCTCCTTCACAGAAACCACAGATCCAAGACTGTCACACAGCCAACCTGAGCTTCAAGAGCTTCAGTACCACCGCAGCCACTTGGCCATGGAATTGCTCTGGCTGCAACAGGCCATCAATAGCCGTAAGGAGGTAGCATTAACCTGGAACTCTTTCTGAACATTTAGGGTCAAGGGTGGGGGTTAGGGAGAGACCTCCTGCTATGCCCAAGCAGACCTGCTTGGTACAGTGTATGTTCTCTTCCCCCAACAGTACCTAATTCTCAAACAAACACTGAGATTCCCAGAGGCAGGCCCAATCAGAGAGGAGCCCAGTGTGTGCCCAGAACATGGGAAAAAAGCCTGTGAGAGGAACCAGTCACAACCAAGCGCACCACTGGAGGACCAGTCCTACAGAGACAGTACCACTGGAGAGCTAGAACAGGAGGATGACTCCTGCCAGAGGGTCAGATCACCCCACAGATCCCCAGGAAGTCAAGCCACTACACAAAAAACCACTGCTGGGGCTAAATGCAGAGAACCATGCTACAGCAGGGCTGGACCACCGTTGTCAATACCATCGAACAGCCAGGCTCTGGGGGACAGGCTCACCAAAGGGCCAGATGATGGAAGACAGACCTTTGGAGGTACCTGCCTGCTGCAGATGAAAATCCTGGAGGACCAGACCCCCAGAGGCTTAAAACCTAGGGACCATTGTCCCAGGAAGTCCAGGGCACAGCTGCCTGCACTCTGTGAGGACACATATAATAAAGAGACATCTCCCAGAAAACTAGACCACAAAGAGCCTGACTGCCAAACAGTCAGGACACAAGAGTTGGGCCTCTCAGAGGGCCACATCATCTCAGATGGGAGCTTGGTGGCCACCAGAGCATGGTGGCCTCGATCTCTGGAGGACTAAACCACCCAAGAACAGACCCTTAGTGATAGAAGCTCCAGAGATGGAACCTCCAATGAGCCTAGTCACAAAGGACAGAAAAACCAGAGGACTGTACCATGGAGATCAAAGTCACCTGAGATCCTGTCTTCCACAGGGGCAGGCTGTACAGGAGAGGAACAGTGGAGGGGCAGGCCATAGAAAACAGGACCACCTGGCTAGACCCTGGGAAGCCAGGAGAGGACCAAGTTCCAAAGGGGAATGCTATGAAAGGGCAGAGAGGACAAGACCTCATCCTACCTCCCTGGTACCAGCTCTGCCTCCTGCCCCTGCCCCTGGCATCAGTGGCTAGTGGGGCCAAGAGAAGCTGGAGCAGAGAGCTGGCATGAGTATAAGGAAGGAGGAAGGACATGCTTTCAATCTTCTGCCTATGGCTCAATCCAAATTTGTGGATTAGGCGCTGGGCGTGGTGGCTCACACCTATAATCCCAGCACTTTGGGAGGCTGAGGCCAGTGGATCACCTGAGGTCAGAAGTTTGAGACCAGCCTGACCAACATGTTGAAACCCCATCTCAGCTAAAAATACAAAAATTAGATGAGTGTGGTAGCGCATGACTGTAGTCTCAGCTACTTGGGAGGCTGAGACAGGAGAATTGCTTGAACCCAGGAGGTGGAGTTTGCATTGCAGTGAGCCAAGATCGTGCCACTGCACTCCAGCCTGGGTGAGAGAGCGAGACACTGTCTTAAAACACAAAACAAATTTGTGGCTACCTGGGGAAGTAGAATGGGAGACCTGTTGGGAATAAAGGTTTTTCTTAGATTCTGAGCCTGGCTGCTTTCATCTTCTGCTTCTGGCCAGGACAGACTCTGGGCCCTGCTTTTCACTTGCTACTGGCATGGGGCATTGATCCCAGAGCCAGCTGGGAGCCACAGTCCAGGAACAGATCTAGCCATCCTCCTTAGGGAACAACCCCTGAAGCTGATCCCCCATTCAGCTCAGCCTTGTGCTTTAGAGTGGCAAGGAGGCTCTGCAGAGTAAGAAACACCTATGTTTAAGTGTAATCTCCCCAGGGCAGATTGGATGAAACCCTGAATGCAGATAAATGCTCCTGCCAGAGACTCCCTCTGCCTTCCTGGGTGAGAGCGCTGGACTCCACCTCTGATTGGCACCATTCCCAGCCCTTCTTTGGTTGCCTGGAAACAGCTCTGTGTCTCTGACAGACTACACTATGGCGGCTGGCCGTCCAGCAGCCAAGTGGGTTGTGGTGTACCGGAATGGGGACCCCTTCTTCCCAGGCTCCCGGCTGGTGGTGACTCAACGCTGCTTCCCCACCATGGAGGCCTTCCTCTGTGAGGTGACATCAGCCGTGCAGGCCCCACTGGCTGTGCGTGCTCTCTACACTTGTCAAGGCCACCCTGTCACTGACCTGGCAGACTTGAAGAATGGAGGGCAGTATGTGGCCGCTGGCTTTGAACGATTCCACAAGCTCCAGTGAGTGGGCTGGGGCTGATCAAAGAGCCTAGTGAGGGAGGTAACAGCAGTAGCAAGAACGTGTATTCAGTACGTACCACGTATGTACCAGCATGTTACTGGTACTCACTGAACTCTATGGGGCGGAGGGGTTGCCTCCATTAGAAAGGGAAAACAGACAAAAAATCTGCCTAAGAGTACACAACAAATAGTTGAACTGAAATTCAAATAGAATTGTGTGTGTTACTAATGATCACGGCCACGATCAGCCTGTGTGAAGACCACTCTCCTGCAGGTTGAGCCCCTTTTTCCAAACGCTTTTCTTGCTTGGACCCTCTAACATCACCAAACACTCTAAATCCACCCATCCATTCCTCGCCACTGCTTAGGTATCCCAGACTCTGCCGTTAGGCTAGGATCATCCCCCATTGCAGGAGGCGACTGTCTTCCCAGGTGAGAGAAGAATTTGAGTATCTGAGTCTGACTCATGTCTGGCTTCCAGGTCCTACTCTTAGCTCTCAGCTGAGGTTCCTTACTATTAATGTAATGACCAAGAAGGGGAAGTGGCTGGGCAAGGTGACTCATCCCTGTAATCCTAGCACTTTGGGAGGCTGAAGTGGGTGGATCACCTGAGGTTAGGAGTTCGAGAACAGCCTGGCCAATGTGGCAAAACTCTGTCTTGACTAAAAATACAAAAATTAGCTGGGTGTTGTAGCATGTGCCTGTAATCCCAGCTACTCAGGAGGCTGAGGCAGGAGAATTGCTTGAACCTGGGAGGCGGAGGTTGCAGTGAGTTGAGATCGCACCACTGTACTCCTGCCTGGGCGACAGAGCGAGACTCCATGTTAAACAAAAAAGAAAAGGCTGGTCCGAAGGTAGTGAGTTATCTCGATTGTTCACAGTCAGTTACAGATTGAACTCCTTGTTCTACTCTTTCCCCCCTTCTCACTACTGCACTTGACTAGTCTTTAAAAAAAATAATTTAAAAAAAAGGGGGGGTGGGGTGTGCAAAGCTAGGTAGACTAGAATCTAGGCTTCATCCCTTATTTCTTTTTTTTTTGTTTGTTTGTTTTTTGAGACGGAGTTTCGCTCTTGTTACCCAGGCTGGAGTGCAATGGCGCGATCTCGACTCACCGCAACCTCCGCCTCCTGGGTTCAGGCAATTCTCCTGCCTCAGCCTCCTGAGTAGCTGGGATTACAGGCACGAGCCACCATGCCCAGCTGATTTTTTGTATTTTTAATAGAGACGGGGTTTCACCATGTTGACCAGGATGGTCTCGATCTCTTGACCTCGTGATCCACCCGCCTCGGCCTCCCAAAGTGCTGGGATTACAGGCTTGAGCCACCGCGCCCGGCCATCCCTTATTTCTTGTGTGACTTTGGGCAATTCAATTTCCTGGAGTCTCATACAAAATGGAGATAAAATGATCTATTTCATGAATGAAAACATTCTTGGGATATAGCAGGATGCATAATGCACTAGTTTCTAGTTTCTCGGTTTTTTTTTTTTTTTAGACAGGGTCTTGCTCTGTCGTCCAGGCTAGAGTGCAGTACAGTGACACGATCACTCACTGCAGCCTCGAACTCCTGAGCTCACGCAGTCCTCCTGCCTCAGCCTCCAAAGTAGCTAGGACCACAGGTGCATGCCACCATGCCTGGCTAATGTTTGCTTTTGGTAGCAATGAGGTTGCCCAGGCTGATCTCAAACTCCTGGGCTCAAGTTATCTTCCTGCCTCAGCTTCCCATAGAGCTGGGATTACAGGTGTGAGCTGCCATGCCCTTGACCTTTAATCTCATGGTTAGTATCGAGACCCCGGTCTGGATTTCCAGACTTACCCAGCACTTGCCCCGGCAGCACTTGAGCACTGAAGGAGTCCTAGGACAGGTTCAAGTGCCAGTATATGTTTCTGGACTGAGATGATTGCCGCTATTCCATGGGGAGGGATATCTGGTGAGCTGTACCCCAGCCCAAAATTGACATTATCCAGACCGTTGAGGCCTCAGGCTCCGTGAGATGACCTGTGACCTATCTGTCCTTTCAGCTATTTACCCCATAGAGGGAAGGATCCAGGTGGGAAGAGCTGCAGAGTACAAGTGAGTCCTGGGGACCTGTCCCCCAGCCCCTCTGTCTTCCCATTCCTCCTGGAACAGCCCCCAGTTTGGTCTGGGAAGCCAGGGAAGGAGCAAGATCTGCCAGTTCTATGGGGGGTACTTTGGAGCCAGCTGCTATCCTTCCTAGGGTGTGGGATTTCAAGACACTATTTCTTGCTTCTGTCCCAGGCTTTGACTTTATCTCCAAATTGTGGTTTCCAAAGGAGAGAGGAAGCTGTGAAACACAGATGGGGAGAGGGGGTGGCTAGAATGTAACTTAGGGAACATAGAAGCAACTTTCGGTGAAAGGTGTGACCTGTCTTATCCCTCCTCACCTACTTCCTGCCCCAGTCTGGTTCCAGCCCCCTCACTCCACACTTTGGACAGACCGACCCCTAACCAAAGGCCCCAACTCTCCTGATTTGGAGGCCTGACTTGGGTTTCAGGGTTCTCCGGTGACTCGCCATCTGTGTGATGGGCCCCTTGGACTGCGGCTGCCTGCAGGTGCTCCCTGCTACATCCAGTGAGTGCCAGTGTCAGGGAGCAGGGGTGTATTTTTTAGTGAGACCAAGAAAATGGTGTTGGGTTTGTTCCAGGAGTCCCTGGTTGGGAATATAGAAGTCCAGCATGTTTGATGGGTGAACAGACACCAGTGTTATGGTTATTGCTGGACTTGTGCCACCCTTCCCCTTACATGTAGGGACTCCTGGGGACACTCCCCCTTACCAGGCTTTTTGTCTCAGTGTGTTCAGGAATGGGGACCTGGTAAGTCCCCCATTTAGTCTGAAGCTGCCCCAGACTGCCAGCCAGGATTGGGAAACTGTGTTGAAGCTCCTGACTGAGAAGGTCCAGTTGCAGAGTGGGGCTGTGTGCAAGTGAGTATGGGGACTGGGAGGGCTCAACAGTCCCCAAACAGAACCTCCCCACTGGCTTCAGCTGCGGCTGAGGGTGAAGAGGCAAAAGGAAAGCATATTTGCCTACATGGGACTTCCTCCTATGTCACAGGGAGAGGCCCCTCTGCTGAGCCTTCAGAGGCAAGGTAGAGCCTGGGTGACTAGTGCCGAGGCCAGAGGGCACCTTTGAATAGCTGCACTCACCCCTCAGTCTGCTGAATGTGAAGCAGCATTGCATCTACCAGCCCTTATCCTGCTCACCTCTCTCTCCCAGACTCTGCACCCTGGAGGGGCTCCCACTGTCAGCAGGGGAGGAGCTGGTAAGTGGCCATTACTACGTGGCTGTCGGAGAGGATGAGTTCAAGGCCCTCCCCTATCTGGAGCTGCTGGTGCCCAGCCCTTCCCTGCCCAGGGGCTGCTGGTATGTATGTGGGAGGTGGAGGGGTAACAGGCTGGGCAGAGGAAGCCACCCTCTGGGTCTGTGTGCTTTGACTCCATGCCCTCTGCCCACCACAAGCCTTTCCTTTTGTTGTTGTAGGCATCCTCCAGACTCGAAGTCTAGGGCCCACAGGCAGGGGGTAGGTAACGAAGGGTACAGTGTGGAGTGGGGTGGGAATGGGAGTGACTGTCTGACAACTCTTCTGGCACAGGCTCTAACCTTATTTCACTGCATCCTATTTTTTTGTTTTTTTCTGAGACCGAGTCTCGCTCCGTTGCCCAGGTTGGAGTGCAGTGGCATGATCTTGGCTCACTGTAACCTCCACCTCCCAGGTTCAAGTGATTTTCCTGCCTCAGCCTCCCGAGTAGCTGGGCTTATAGATCCCTGCCATCACACCTGGTTAACTGCATCCTTTTATTCCTTTTTTCTTTTATTTTGAATATAGAGATGAGTCTCACTATGATGCCCAGGCTGGTCTTGAACTCCTGGGCTCAAGCGATCCTGCATCCTCTTAATAATCTTTTCTTGGCCGGGCGCGGTGGCTCACGCCTGTAATCCCAGCACTTTGGGAGGCCAAGGCGGGTGGATCATGAGGTTAAGAGATCGAGACCATCTGGTCAACATGGTGAAACCCCGACTCTACTAAAAATACAAAAAAATGAGCTGGGCATGGTGGCACATGCCTGTAGTCCCAGCTACTCGAGAGGCTGAGGCAGGAGAATTGCTTCAACCCAGGAGGCAGAGGTTGCAGTGAGCCGAGATCGCGCCATTGCACTTCGCCATAACAAGATCGAAATTCCGTCTCAAAAAAAAAAAAAAAAAAAAGATCGAGACCATCCTGGTCAACATGGTGAAACCCCGTCTCTAAATAAATAATAATAATAATCTTTTTTTTTTTTTGAGACAGAGTTTCACTCTTGTTGCCCAGGCTGGAGTGCAATGGTGTGATCTCAGCTTACCGCAACCTCCGCTTTCTGGGTTCAAGCAATTCTCCTGCCTCAGCCTCCTAAGTAGCTGGGATTACAGGCATGCGCCACCAGCCCAGCTAATTTTTTTTTCTGAAACAGAGTTTCACACTTGTTACCCAGTCTGCAGTGAAATGGCATGGTCTCGGCTCACTGCAACCTCTGTCTCCTGGGTTCAAGCGATTCTCCTGCTTCAGGCTCCCAAGTAGCTGGGATTACAGGCATCTGCCACCACGCCTAGCTAATTTGTTGTATTTTTAGTAGAGACAGGGTTTCTTCATGTTGGTCAGGCAGGTCTTGAACTCCCAACCTCAGGTGATCCACCCACCTTGGCCTCCCCAAAGTGCTGGGATTATAGGCATGAGCCACCATACCAGGCCCCTCTTAATAATCTTATGAAAGAAAGATTATCCACATTTTCCAGAGGTGGAAACTGAAGCTCAAAAGAGTGAAGTGGGCTGGGTGTGGTGGCTCATGCCTGTAATCCCAGCACTTTGGGAGGCTGAGGAGGGTGGATCACCTGAGGTCAGGAGTTCAAGACCAGCCTGACCATCATGGTGAAACCCATTTCTACTAAAAATACAAAAATTAGCAGGACGTGGTGGCATGTACTTGTAATTCCAGCTACTCGGGAGGCTGAGGCAGGAGAATCACTTGAACCCTGGAGGCAGAGGTTGCAGTGAGCCAAGATAGAGCCACTGCACTCCAGCCTGGGTGACAGAGTGAGACTCCGTCTCAAAAAAAAAAAAAAAAAGAGTCATTTGTTCAGAGTGACACAGTATTGAGGGGTCAGACCAGAACTCGTCTTCAGGACTCTGATTTGTAGAACTTAATGCCTTTTTGCTAGGTTGGACACTGGGAGAGAGAATTGGCATATTTGGCACAGTAGGGCCCAAGGGAACTTATTCCAGGCCTCAGCCCTCCCAAGAAATGAGCCAGTGAGCACGGGGCATGGTGGTGGGGATGGGGGAGCACAGCCTGGTTTCACTGGGCATCGAGAAGTGCCAGGCACCAACTGCTCTGTCCCTGGATAAGGCAGGCTGATGGGAAGAGGCAGCAAGGAGGGAGGACATAGGTTGTGAAGACAGATGGCATCTCCTCTGCCATGTTCCTGCAGGCGTCAGGGGCTCTCTGAAGCCTCAGTTGGAGAGTAGGAAAGGTAAGAATGGCCAGCAACCAGGTTCCAAACCCAGTGTCCTTTCTATAGGCCCAAGGCCACGGGGCACAGGTAACCCAGCCCTCTCCAAAGGAACCAGACCAAATCGAGCCATCCACTTTCTATGCCAGACCCCAGAAGACCATTCAGCCAAGAAGCAAGCCCCTACAATCTCATTCCTATCAGGTGAGGGGCCCCTGGGGCTCAGGCCCTCCTCAGCTGCCCTTTGATCGTGACATAGGTTGGTCCTTGATGTTGTTGGGGATGTCCATGGGAGCAGAATGCCCAGACACAAAGCTGGCACTGGAAAAAAAAAAAAAAAAAAAGAAAAGATAAAGGAGTTTGAGCCTACTGGCTCAGGAGACTGCCCATAACAACAAAAAAAAAGCTGGCCCTGACCTCATCCTAACTGTCTCCAGCTCCCCCATCTGCATATCCTGTCCCTTCTTCACAGGCCTTGTCACACAAAAAGAAGCGCCTGGAAAGGGCAGTGCTTAAAGCGACGAGACTTCAGGGGTGGGATTTAGAGGGGATGCGGATGGGACCAAAGGCCCACCTCTCACTTCCCTGCCATGCTGGGAGGTGGTGGGGAAGGCAGAACCAGGTTCAGGGGAGGGAAAGGGGCTGGCATGAAGGTCCAGGGCAGGAATGCTGAGGGCTCCTCAGCCTGGGCATCAGCCAACGCTGCCTCCCTCTTTAGGAGTTACAGGAATATATGGGGCTCCCCACCCAAGGAAGGAGACAGCAGGGGCCCAGGAAGTAGCAGATGATGAAGACACCCAGACAGAGGAGCCCTTGGATCAGGTAAGCTGTTGGATCAGTAAACAGTATATTGGGATGGGAGGAGTTCTGAACTGGAAACTAGCAGCCCGGGGCCCCAGAAACAGTTCTCCCTTATGATTGAAGGCAAACGGATCTCCTAACTTCCTACCTTGTTAAATGAGGAAGTAGTTCCTAATTTCCGTGTCTTTCTTTCTTGGGGTCAGGACCTCCTGGCTGAGAGCTGGAGGCTGGCCACACTCTCACTCCATTCTGCATGGCCTTTCACTTCCTCCAGAGGGCAGCACAGATAGTGGAAGAGGCCTTGCCCCGGAAAACCAGCCTGGGGCTGGAGCTGCTATCTCAGCCTCAACCCCTGCTCTGCCATCTTGAGAGCCCACAGCTCCAAAGAACTGGGGACTACCACTCTGGCCACCTTTTGTCCTCAGCCTCCAGCAGCTTGTTCCTCAGGAGCCACCACCTCCCCTGGGCTCACAGGGTACACTGCAGCCTCCTTAGCCTTCCCCGTTCTGCTCCTACACCCACAGCCCAGCCTTCCCTTCCTCTGAGCAGGGCAGCCCTGGCTGTGGGGGCTACTTCCTTATGGGATTCTCTGGCCAGAGAAAGTAGCTGACTGAGCCTGGGAGAGGCCACAAACGTGGGAGCAGGTTTGTCACAATAAAATAATACTTATTAACCTCTGTTTACCACAGATTTATTGACAGCTGCTACTCTCCAGGTGTTGTGCTGGGTGCTGGAGTCAGGCGGAGCTGGGGCTCACAGCTGCTACCTGTTTAAGAGAGGCTGGCAGTGAGGATTTCTGCCCACCTCATGGGTGGGGCAGGCAAGGCTAATAGCTCATCTTCTGCATCTGCCACTCTGAGGCACCTTCTTCCCCTCAGTTCTACCCCTCAGTCAGCCAAGGCGCTCTGACTGAGCCCTGGAGGCTTCCTGTTTGCTTTCTGGGTCCGTCTGTAGCTGGCCCTTTCCATGCAGCTGGGGTTCTGCAGTCCATGGAAACTGCTGCCATGATAGTCCAGATTAGGCCACAGTAATGGTGCCTGAACTGGGAGCCTGAGATGACAGCAGGAAGAGAGCTGCTGGGGCAGAAAGGTTGCTGAGGGTGAAGCGTTGAGTTTCCTGTGCTAAATCCCAGTAGCTGAACAGCACTTGAAGGTGACAAAACTGTTTCACTCTTGTTCTCTTATTGTGATCCATGAGGTAGCCATTATCCCCATAAGAGGGGGAAGCTGAGGCCAGAGAGAGGCGGTGCTAGGTCCATCTGCTCACTGCCAGCACTTCATGGCCCAGGGGCTCTCAGGAGGCAGCAGAGCTGGAGATGGGTTCGGCCCACTCAAAGGGTAGACGGTTGCCCCTGGGTCTTACTCACTGAGCTTGTGATGCAGAGTGAAATTCCTGTCATGGTGAGCACCATGCCAGCAACTGCTCCTGGGATAATGGACAGAAATCAAGGGGTTCTGAGCTCAGCCATGCCAGTAAGAGCTGTTACAGGGCTGTAGGAAGGGCTCAGATGGGGTCTGGTCCTGGGTCCCGCCCCAGCCTCTGTCCCCAGACTGTCCAGGGGAAGGGAACTCTGATGACCACAAGGAAGCAGGACAGCTGCAGAGGAAAAGGCAGGATGGGAAGAGGCCCTGTCCTCACCCATTCTAGGGAGATGTGTTCCGGGAAGGAACTAATACAGGTATGTCGAGGTCCAAATAGCTGTGTCCCACACTCGCAGTAGCCTGACTTACGTTTTCCACCAATATCTTCTCCAAGGGCCTTCCCAACAATCAGTGTGAAGATGATGGCCAGAGAATTACAGATGGGTACAGCTAGGGTCAGATCTGGGTGGTCAGAATGAAAAGAATACCTGAGATGCAACAAATGCCTTTCTAAACACAAGACACTTCCATAATCATCATTTCATCTCTTTAAAAAAGGTATCATAACTCCATCTTCCAGATGAAGTCACAGCACATTTCAGGATGCAGACCCAAATATCCTGACTCCACGTTCAGTGCTTCCCCAGGATTCCAGCATTCCCCAGGATTCCTGAACTCTGAGGTCTGGTACCAGCCTGGTTTGATAATGAGAATGAGGTCTTTGCACTCAAAAAGAACTCATGAGATTTCAAGGACATCTGGATACATAGGCAGGCACCCAAATCCCAAAGGATGCAGTAGAGAGTCAAGTAACACCAAGCACAGCCACCATTTATTTTTTTTCTTTTCTTTGAGACGGAATCTTGCTCTGTCACCCAGGCTGGACTGCAGTGGTGTGATCTTGGCTCACTACAGCCTCCGTCTCCTGAATTCAAGGGATTCTCATCCCTCAGCCTCCTGAGTAACTGGGATACAGGTGCCTGCCACCATGCCGTGCTAATTTTTTGCATTTTTAGTAGAGAGAGGGTTTCACCATGTTGGCCAGGCTAGTCTCAATCTCCTGACCTGAGGCAATCCGCCCACCTCAGCCTCCCAAAATGCTGGGATTACAGGTGTGAGCCACTGCACCCGGCCATATAGCCACCATTTATTAAGCACATACCATGGCCTAGGTGCACTTTGTACATATTTCAATTTTCATAACACTGCAAGGAAGGGATTATCACCATTTTGCATAAAGAAAACTAAGGCAAGTTGAGGATTTAAACTGAGGTTTGTCTGACTCCAAAGTCTGCACTCTTATTGAATTAAATGGATATGGACAAAGCAGAACATCAGGTGAAACACATTTTGTTTCTGTTTCAGCCCAAGCTCAGGCCTTATGGAGTTAAAAATAAAAGAAAGTGTCAGAAGAAAGAAGCCAGGTACCTGTTCAGGACACTGGGCTGGACCTATGGTGTGGATAGAGGGTATCATAGCCCAGGATCTGTTCCTTAATTTTGAAGTTCCAAGGGGCTGACTGCCAGTAAGCAAACTTGAAAAAGAGTAATGGAGTTGGCTGGGCGTGGTGGCTCATCCCTGTTAATCCCAGCACTTTGGGAGGTGGAGGTGGGAGGACTGCTTGAGGTCAGGAATTCCAGACCAGCCTGGCCAACATGCTAAACCCAATCTCTACTAAAAATACAAACAATTATGAAGGAACAAAGCGGGCACCAAAAAAAAAAAAAAAAAAAAAGAAAAAAAAATACAAACATTAGCCAGTCTTGGTGGCACATAATCCCAGCTACTTGGAAGGCTGAGGCGTGAGAATTGCTTGAATCCAGGAGATGGAGGTTGCAGTGAGTCAACATCAAGCCACTGCACTCCAGCTTAAGCGACAGGGCCGGACTCCATCAAAAAAAAAAAAAAAAAAAAAAAGAGTCCGGTCCTAGGCGCTTCAGGAACCGCGGCTTAGGTGCAGACATGGCCAAGTCCAAGAACCACACCACACACAACCAGTCCCGAAAATGGCACAGAAATGGTATCAAGAAACCCCGATCACAAAGATAGAATCTCTTAAGGGGGTGGGACCCCAAGTTCCCAAGGAACATGCGCTTTGCCAAGAAGCACAACAAGAATGGCCTAAAGAAGATGCAGGCCAACAATGCCAAGGCCATGAGCGCACGTGCCGAGGCCATCAAGGCCCTCGTAAAGCCCAAGGAGGTTAAGCCCAAGATCCCAAAGGGTGTCAGCCGCAAGCTCAATCGACTTGCCTACATTGCCCACCCCAAGCTTGGGAAGCGTGCTCGTGCACGCATTGCCAAGGGGCTCAGGCTCTGCCGGCCAAAGGTCAAGGCCAAGGATCAAACCAAGGCCCAGGCTGCAGCTCCAGCTTCAGTTCCAGCTCAGGCTCCCAAAGGTGCCCAGGCCCCTACAAAGGCTTCAGAGTAGATATCTCTGTCTGCCAACATGAGGACAGAAGGACTGGTGTGACCCCCCCCGCCCCCGGGGCAGCCATCTGCATGGGGCTGGGGTCCTCCTGTGCTATTTGTACAAATAAACCTGAGGCAGGAAAAAAAAAAAAAAAGAAAGAAAAGGTAGGGGAGAAAAGAAAAAGACTAATGGAGTTAACTTAAAATTTGTTGAGGGTAGATCTCCTGTTAAGTGTTCTTAGCACATTAAAAAAAGAGCCACATACACATAAAAAAAGACCAACAGACAAATCAGCTGAGTTATTCATGGTAACAAGACTCAACTGCAGACCAGATACTCACACTGGCTCCTCAGCACATTCTTTCCCAGCACTCCCAGGCCTTGTCTTTGTGAGGCAGAGAAGGGAACTGTCCTGCTCCTCATCCCCTGGGAGGCCCCAGCATAGAGGCATTACCCATCTAAGAAATTGATACAACAACCCCACCTACAAAGAGTTGTTTCCTTTTTTTGTTGTTTTTCATTTTTGTTGTTTTTGAGATAGGGTCTCACTCTGTTGTTTAGGCTGGAAGTGCAGTGGTGAGGTCACTGTTCACTGCAGCCTCAGCCTCCTGAGCTCAAGTGATCCTCCTACCTCAGTCTCCTGAGCTCAAGTGATCCTCCCACCTCAGTCTCCTGAGCAGCTGGGACTACAGGCACACACCACCAAGCTCAGGTAATTTTTGTATTCTTCTTGTTGTTGCCTAGGCTGGGCTCCTAGGCTCAGGTTATCTGCCCACCTGAGCCTCCCAAAGTGCTGGAATTACCGGCCTGAGCCACTGTGCCTTGCCCAGAGCTGCCTTCTTAAGTTTTCATACCTTACAAGGAGTGTCATGGCTGCTAAGGTCTGGTTTGCAGCAGTAGATGGGGGAAGGAAGCAGCATGGTGCAATGGGAGAGTCAGGGCATCAGAGTGAGGCAGATCTGAGTTTCCCTTGTTATCTTGGTTAGGATATTCAAAGACTTACCTTGTTTCCCCACATGTAAAATAGTGATCACAGTATACCATTTCTTTGTTGGGTTGTTGTAAGATGAACTGTGATAATGCATGGATAGTCCCTGGCTAAAGTGGATGCTTCAGAAATAGTGACTATTGTTCTGGTTATTAGAAAGGATGGATATTCAAGGATACAGGCAGAGAGGGTGATGAAATAAAAAGATCCTAATATTGTAATGTGATTAAAACTTGGTGAATGGCTAGCTGTAGTCAGCTGGCCAAGGATTCAGCAGATTCAGCATTCTTCCACGGCAGTGAATGCATGAGCCCATAGACTTTCAAATTCTTTTTTTTTTTTTTTGAGACAAGAGTTTCGCTCCTGTTGTCCAGGCTGTAGTACACTGGCTCGATCTCAGCTCACCGAAACCTCCGCCTCCCGGGTTCAAGTGATTCTCCTGCCTCGGCCTCCATGCACCACCATGCCCGGCTAATATTGTGTGTGTGTGTGTGTGTGTGTGTGTGTGTGTGTATATATATATATATATATATATATATATATATATATATATATATATATTTAGTAGAGATGAGGTTTCACCATGTTGGCCAGGATGGTATTGATCTCCTGACCTCATGATCCATCTGCCTTGGCCTCCCAAAGTGCTAGGATTACAGGCATGAGCCACCATGCCCAGCCAAGCCACCAAGCCTGGACTGCAACTTCATTTTC
The DNA here is from genome assembly GCF_030222135.1 of Aotus nancymaae. Taxonomy (NCBI): domain Eukaryota; kingdom Metazoa; phylum Chordata; class Mammalia; order Primates; family Aotidae; genus Aotus; species Aotus nancymaae. The sequence goes on from NW_026988467.1 coordinate 28,742,283, forward strand.
TAAGATAAAGGAAATGTATGTATATGGAGCTCTGTGTGCCAGGCACTCTCCTAGATGTTTTTCATTCATTCTTTTTTTTTTTTTTTTTTGAGATGAAGTCTCTCTAGAGATAGAACCAGTAAGTTACAAATAAAAAAAAAAAAAAAAAGGAGAAAAAGAGATGATGTCTCGCTTTGTTGCCCAGGCTGGAGTGTAATGGCGTGATCTTGGCTCACTGCAACCTCAGCCTCCTGGGTTCAAATGATTCTTCTGATTCTTCTGCCTCAGCTTCCTGGTAGCTGGGATCACAGGTGCGCACCACGACGCCTCGCTATTTTTTAAAAATTTTTAGTAGAGATAGGTTTCACCATGTTAGCCAGGCTGGTCTTGAACTCCTGACCTCATGATCCTCCCACCACAGCCTCCCAGAGTGCTGGGATTAAATTTAATCCTCACAATGCTATGAAGCCAACTGTATAAAACCAAAGCTCAGGCTGGGTGTGGTGGCTCACACCTGTAATCCCAGCACTACTAAAAATACAAAAAAAAAAAAAAAAAAAAAAACCCAACTCTACAAAATTACAAAATTAGCCAGACATGGTGGCACATGCCTATAATCCCAGCTACTTAGGAGGCTGAGGCAGGAGAATCGCTTGAACTCAGGAGGCGGAGGTTGCAGTGAGCTGAGATAGTGCCATTGCACTCCAGCCTGGTCCACAAGAGTGACACTGTCTCAAAAAACAAAAACAAAAAAACCAAAGCTCAAATGAGGTACTTGCTCATGGTCAGGCAGGTAGCACACAGTGGAACCAAGAGTGTGAAAGCCAGCACTTGGCACAGCAGAATGAACCTTCCTTCTTCGTCCGCTGTCACACAAGACTGCCAGGCTTCAAACCAACCCCAGTGCCTAGCAACATACTCAGAACCAGCCCACTGTGCCCTTCTTGTTCAGAGAAGAGGACACTAGGAGGGAACTAAGGCTAGTCAGCCCTCTCTCACTGATGGGAATGAGGTGTTTCAAGCTCCACCCAACAAATCACTCTTCCAGGTGGCCTCAAACACTAAGCAGAACAGTTCCAAGCTAGGACCCACCTGTCGATGCCAGGGTGAGGTAATAGAGAAGAGAGCCACACTGGTTGAGGAGAAAGGGCATCAGGTACTGGAAAGAGGAGAAACCTGCATCAGTGTGAAGGCCTGAATGAGCGGCACGACCTTCTTTGAGCTTCTCGCATATGCCTTTTCTTGGAGGGAGTGAGGGTTATAAGACCCAGAGAACATTAGGCCCTCTAAGGAGGACCCTTCCAGGACAAAGAGGGAAACAGACTGAACTCTGTGCCTCTGCTCAAACTACCCTCTCCCTCACCTCTGTTGGTTCCCATCCTGCAGGGCCCTGAGGCCAATGTCAGTCCCTCCAGGAAGCCTTCCCCAAGTCCTCCATATACAGCCTCCTTCCTCTGAACTCCTCCCCTGCAGGACCAATTTGAGCCCCAAGCCCTCCCTCTGGAAAGGCTCACAAATGTTGCCTTACATAACTGGAGGAATCACAATAATAAAATATGAATAATGGTAGCCATATATAAAGCACTTACTATGTTCTAGGCCCAATGCTAAGTGCTCTGTGTATCTCACCTAATTGCCGCAACTGCCCTATCAGATGTTTATCATTATAATCGCCATTTACAGATGATGAAACTGAAGGACAAGTGACTCTGGAGAGTTTCTAGTAAGTGGTGGGGCTGACACAGACCTGTTTGACCCTAAAGACCAAATTCTTGGCGGCAACTCCCCCGAGAGAGGGGACTTTCACAGACGCACCTCAGTATTCAAGAAGAGGGTCTTCATCTCCTGTAGCAACTGTCGGACCCAGGTCGGCTCATGAATCCGCTGCAGGCCGGCAGAGGCCCGCTTCAGCAGTGGCTGGGTGCCACCCCACAGAGCGGCCACTAGCACCAGAGCCAGCACCTGCCCTGAATGCAGACGACTGAGTCACCCTGACCCCCACCCCAAACGGCCGCCCGCCCTGCCCGCTCCTGGCTTCGTATCCCCAGCTAGCCGCCCCCACTTCCCTCCTTCGCTCTCTTCGCTTCGGCTGCGACTGGCGGCTAGGGAAGGCCCTGGGAGGCTGGGGAGATGAATCCAGTAGTCCGGCTCTGGGGTTGTAGCAGGGGTTGGGGTTGGGGAGGGGGACGTGGAGCAGGAAATGAATTCGAAATAAATTCGAAAACTCCATGGAGGGGCGGGGCAGGCTACCTACCCAGAGACGCCGCCATGGCAACGCTGATGTCTTCTACTTCCGGGAGCGAGGGGGCGGAGACCCACAATCCGGAAGTGGTTCCAAAGCCTTTTCCGGTCCTACTCACGTTGCGGCCTTCGTGTCATCGCCGGGATGGTGAGTTCCAGAGTTGGGGGTACTGCAGTGGGGGTCCTGGGCTGAGGTTGGGACCCAATTCTGGGCACTGACTTTACCGTCTTGTCCCCACAGAAGCCGATCCTGCTGCAGGGCCATGAGCGGTCCATTACGCAGATTAAGTATAACCGCGAAGGAGACCTCCTCTTTACTGTGGCCAAGGACCCTGTGAGCGTCGGCTGAAGGAAGGGCTCGGGAGGGGGCTCGGGAGGGGGCCCGGGAGGGGGCCCGGGAGGGGCGAGTTCCTTATGCCAGGAAGATGGGTGGACATGCCAGTTTTGCCGATTGGGGGAAACCAAAGAAACGGCCCATTTTGAGAAGTAGGGAGAGGACATCCCGGGGGTAGGTTGGCGAGAGTACCGGAAAAGGTGAGGAAGAACTCATTTGGCCGAGTGGCTCACGCCTGTAATCCCAACACTTTGAGAGGCTGAGAGGGGAGGATCGCTTGAGCCCAGGAGTTAGATACCAGCCTGAGCAACATAGTGGGACCCATCTCTACACACACAAAAATTAGCCTGATGTGGCTCGAGCCTCTGGGCTGAGCTACTTCGAAGTCTGAAATGAGAGGATCACTTGAACCTGGTGAGCTGAGATCGTGCAACTGCACCCCAAGAAAAGCAAGAGACCACTGTGGAAAGGGGATGAGGATGAGGGTCAGCTTGCCCAGAGAACGGGATGCGACCTTTCGGGGGATGATCTAACCTTTCTACCAGGATAGGTGCAGGCTGTGTTATTCAGACACAGGGGACTTAACTGAGGGTGTCTCTAGTCTCATTTTCAGTCAATCCCATCCTGCTACTCAATGCAAAACAGTCCCTCGTGATACTGCCTTTTGAGGCACCTCCATACGGAGGAAGTTAACTAGTGGTTAAAAGTGGGGGCTCTGAAGTCAGACAAACCTGATGTGAATGCTGACTCCTACATCTACTAGCAGTGTGATTTTGAGTATGTTACTTAACCTTTCTAAACTGCAGTTTCCCTTTTTATAAAACTGGGTACTTATAGGATTGTTGTTGTTTTTTTTTTTTTTTAGACGGAGTTTCGCTCTTGTTACCCAGGCTGGAGTGCAATGGCGCGATCTCGGCTCACTGCAACCTCCGCCTCCTGGGTTCAGGCAATTCTCCTGCCTCAGCCTCCTGAGTAGCTGGGATTACAGGCACGCGCCACCATGCCCAGCTAATTTTTTGTATTAGTAGAGACGGAGTTTCACCATGTTGACCAGGATGGTCTCGATCTCTTGACCTCGTGATCCACCCACCTCAGCCTCCCAAAGTGCTGGGATTACAGGCTTGAGCCACCGCGCCCGGCTATAGGATTGTCTTTAGCATTAAATGAGATAATGTAAGGAGCTTGGCAGAGCACCTATGCATTTGAGTGCCTAATGAATGTTAGTCACTTACATTTTAAATTCCTTAGACATTATTTTATTGGAGCCTCACAGCTACTTATTGAAGAAAAAATTATTGTCCTGGCCATTTTCAAGATGAGAAAACTGAAGTTCAGAGGAGAGAAGCACTGTATTTGAGATCATACAGTAAGACGGTGGCAGAGCAGGCACTGGAACCCAGTCTTCCCTACTACCAACTGCTCCCACTTGGATAAGACATCAAAGATACTGTTTTTCTGGACTGGAGCTCAACTTGGCCTTTTACTCTTTGGAGCCACTGGGAGTCCCAGGAGAGCTGTGGCTAGCAAATGAGGATCATTTTGCAAGGTGCCTGACTTTTCTGGTGCTTATCTTCAGGAAGGGAGGAGAATCCAGGAGTTGGTCTTTTTTTTTTTTTTTTTTTTTTTTTTGAGACCGAGTTTCGCTCTTGTTACCCAGGCTGGAGTGCAATGGCGCGATCTAGGCTCACCGCAACCTCCGCCTCCTGGGTTCAAGCAATTCTCCTGCCTTAGCCTCCCAAGAAGCTGGGACTACAGGCGCGCGCCACCATGCCCAGCTAATCTTTTTTGTATTTTTAGTAGAGACAGGGTTTCACCTTGTTGACCAGGATGGTCTCGATCTCTTGACCTCGTGATCTACCCGCCTCGGCCTCCCAAAGTGCTGGGATTATAGGCGTGAGCCACCGCGCCTGGCCATCAGGAGTTGGTCTTTTTACCTGCTCCCTGCTATTTCCCAAGAAATGAGCAGAAGAGGGCAGAATCAGCCTGGCTATAGGCTGCTGAGGGTTCTTGGGGCAAAATAGAAAGCCATTGCTTTACTGGGATGTGTACCATCCTGTGTTTGACTTTTCCAGATTGTCAATGTATGGTACTCTGTGAATGGCGAGAGGCTGGGCACCTACATGGGCCATACTGGAGCTGTGTGGTGTGTGGACGCTGACTGTATCCTTGTTTTGGCTCTGAATCTGTGCTGCCAGGTTCTGCCAGCAATGGAGAGGCTGAGTTGGAAGTTGGGAGTTGAGGGTGCTGTTGAGGGCCTAGAGAATGATATTTCCTACTCCCTGGTCTCTTCACTGGTTGAGGAAACATTCAGGACAGGTTCCAGTTCTGGATAAGGAGGTAAGAGGGGAAAAAGGGCTCTTTGGGGCTGAACAGGGAGATGAGAGGACAAAGGCTCAGGTGAACTTTGTCATGCTTCTTAACAACTCTTCAGGGGACACCAAGCATGTCCTCACCGGCTCAGCTGACAACAGCTGTCGTCTCTGGGACTGTGAAACAGGTAAGCTGGGTTCATTCACTTTTTTAGCAAATATTGAGGACCTACAGTGTAAACAGGTCCTGAGTAAATAGGTCCTAGGAAAATAGAGATGAAATCCATAGATAGTTTTCAGTCTAGGGAATAAGAGACAAGATAATAAGAAAGATGAGAAAAGAAGCCTTACAGTAAGATATACGCCATGGTGGAGGAAGCATAGATTACCATGGGAGGCCAGAGCTGGGCAACTGACTCCCTGGAGTGGGGATGGGAGCAGCCTGGGAGGTTTCCTAAGGTAAATCATATGAGCTGGGGCTTAAAGGATGAGAAAAGATGTCATCACAGCTAGGCTTGGTGGCTCACACATGTAAGCCTAGCACTTTGGGAGGTGGAGGCGGGCAGATCACCTAAGGTCGGGAGTTTGAGACCAGCCTGACCAACATGGAGAAACCCCGTCTCTAGTAAAAATACAAAATTAAAAAAAAAAAAAGGGCCGGGCGCAGTGGCTCACTCCTGTAATCCTAGCACTTTGGGAGGCCAAGGTGGGTGGATCACCAGGTCAGGAGTTCAAGACCAGCCTGGCCAACATGGTGAAACCCCGTCTCTACTAATAGAAAAATTAGCTGGGCGTGATGTAATCCCAGCTACTCAGGAGGCTGAGGCAGGAGAATCGCTCAAACCCAGAAGGCGGAGGTTGCAGTGAGACGAGATCGTGCTACTTATACTGCACTCCAGCCTGGGTGACAGAGCAAGACTCCATCTCAAAAAAAAAAAAAAATTTAGGCTGACTCTGGGCATGCTGCCTATGAGTTAGCCCTGCTCTACAAGAAGCTTTAAAAAAAAAAAATTCTGACAGATAGCTGGACCAGATCATGTTCACTTCCCTTTCAAAACAATGAAAATATAAAAATAAGCTGGCACGGTGGCTCATACCTGTAATCTTAGCACTTTGGTAGGCCGAGGCAGGCGGATCACCTGAGCTCAGGAGTTCGAGACCAGCCTGACCGACGTGGTGAAACCCCATCTCTACTAAAAATAAAATAAAATAAAGAAATTAAAATAAAATAAAATAAAATAAAATAAATATAAACAAAAAATATAAAATAAAAAGATAAATAAAATATAAAAATTGAAATGAAATAAAATAAAAATATAAAAATAAAATAACATATTAGCTGGGTATGGTGGTGCATGCCTGTAATCGAAGCTACTCGAGAGGCTGAGGGAGGAGAATCGTTTGAACCTGGGAGGTGGAGGTTGCAATGAGCTGGGATCACACCATTGCACTCCAGCTAGGGCAACAAGAGCGAGACTGTCTCAAAAAAAAAAAGAAAAAAAAGTAAAGATGTCATCACTTTGGCACATGCAGGAGTGAAAGTGTGGAGAGTGTTCTATACAAGTCATCTAATCTAGCTGGAATTCCTGCTTCTTGGTGGAGTGGGGGTAGAGGGGTGATATACACAGTCATGGAAAAGATGAGGCTGGAGAGTTAGGCTAAGGCCAGAACAGGTCTTGAATGCCAAACTCAGGAGCTTGGCTTTGTTCTGTAGAATGAGGCAGGCTGTGGAGGTCCTTGAGCAGGCAAGAGTGGAGGTCCGTTTAGTTTTAGCAAGGTCAGAGAGCAGTGGGAGGTACAGGAAGAGCCGAGACTGAAGGCAGGGAAGCCTGTTAAGGTGTTTTTTTTTTTTTTTTGAGATGGAGTTTTGTTCTTATTGTCCAGAGTGGAGTGCAATGGCACGATCTGGGCTCACTACGACCTCCACCTCCTGGGTTCAAGTGATTCTCCTGCCTCAGCCTCCTAAGTAGATGGGATTACAGGCATGTACCACCACACCCAGCTAATTTTGTATTTTTATTTATTTATTTATTTATTTTGTTTCTTTTTTCTTTTATTTCTATCCAGATTCTTTTCAGAACTAAGTTTGTATTTTTAGTAGAGACAGGGTTTCTCCATGTTGGTTAGGCTGGTCTTGAACTCCTGACCTCAAGTAATTCGCCCACCTCAGTCTCACAAAGTGCGGGATTATAGGCTTGAGCCACTGTGCCTGGCCTTTTTTTTTTTTTGAGACAGAGTTTCGCTCTGTCACCCAGGCTGGAGAACAATGGTGCTATCTTGACTCATCGCAACCTCCGCCCCTTGGGTTCAAGTGACTCTCCTGCCTCAGCCTTCTGAGTAGATGGGATTAAAGGCACATGGTACCACGCCCGGGTAATTTCTTTTTTTGTTTCGTTTTTTTTTTTTTATTTCTATTTTTTGAGACAGAATCTCTCCCTCTGTCACCCACGATGGAGTGCAGTGGCACAATCTTGGCTCACTGCAACCTCGGGCTCCAGGGTTCAAGCAATTCTTCTGCCTTAGCCTCCCAAATAGCTGGGATTACAGACTTGTGGCACCATACCTGGCTAATTTTTGTGTTTTTAGTAGAGATGGGGTTTCACCATGTTGGCCAGGCTGGTCTCGAACTCCCGACCTCAGGCAGTCCACCCACCCTGGCCTCCCAAAGTGTTGGGATTATAGGTGTGAGCCACTGCACCTGGCCACTGACTAATTTTTTTTTTTTTTTTTTTTTTGAGATGGAGTTTCGCTCTTGTTACCCAGGCTGGAGTGCAATGGCGCGATCTCGGCTCACCGCAACCTCCGCCTCCTGGGTTCAGGAATTCTCCTGCCTCAGCCTCCCGAGTAGCTGGGATTACAGGCACGTGCCACCCTGCCCAGCTAATTTTTTGTATTTTAGTAGAGACGGGGTTTCACCATGTTGACCAGGATGGTCTCGATCTCTTGACCTCGTGATCCACCCGCCTCGGCCTCCCAAAGTGCTGGGATTACAGGCTTGAGCCACCGTGCCCGGCCTTAATTTTTTTTTTTTTTTTTGAGATGGAGTCGCACTCTGTTGCCCAGGCTGGAGTGCAGTGGCATGGTCTCGGCTCACTGCAACTTCTGCCTCCCGGGTTTAAGTGATTCTTCTGCCTCAGTCTCCTGAATAGCTGGGATTACAGGCACCTACCACTACGCCTGGCTAATTTTTTGTATTTTTAGTAGAGACGGGGTTTCAGCATGTTAGCCAGCCTGGTCTTGAACTCCTGACCTCGTGATCTGCCCGTGTCAGCCTCCCAAAGTGCTGGGATTACAGACACAAGCCACTGCACCTAGCCTAAGCTATTGTTTAGTAAATATTCACTCAGTGTCCCATTCTGTGCCAGGTCTATGCTGGGTACTGGGGACATGCAGGGAGATCAGATCAGGTCTTTCTGTGGAGGAGTGCGGTCTGATGGGGATACAGATATGTTGCAGTCTACGTATGAGCAGTGCCTCATTAGCAGGATGTCTGAGGAGAGACTCTGGGTAAGAAGTTAAAATACTTGATCAGGCATGGTGGCTCACATCTGTAATCCCAACACTTTAGGAGGCCGAGGCAGGTGGATCACCTGAGGTCATGAGTTCGAGACCAGCCTGGCCAACATAGCGAAACCCTGTCTCTACTAAAAGTACAGAAATGAGCTGGGCATGGTGGTGGGCACCTGTAATCCCAGCTACTTGGCTGAGGCAGGAGAATCACTTGAAAGGTTGCAGTGAGCTGAGATCACACCATTGCACTCCAGCCTCAGTGATAAGAGTGAAATTCTGTTTCAAAAAAAAAAAAGGCTAGGCGCGGTGGCTCAAGCCTGTAATCCCAGCACTTTGGGAGGCTGAGGCGGGCGGATCACGAGGTCAAGAGATTGAGACCACCCTGGCCAACATGGTAAAACCCCGTCTCTACTGAAAATACAAAAATTAGCCAGGCCTGGTGGTACGTGCCTGTAGTCCCAGCTACTCGGGAGGCTGAGGCAGGAGAATCGCTTGAACCCAGGAGGTGGAAGTTGCAGTGAGCCAAGATCACGCCACTACACTCCAGCCCGGGTGACAGAGGCAGACTTAGTCTCAAAAAAAAAAAAAAACAGTTAAAATACTTGAGCCAAAGTGTAGCACTGCGGAAGAGAATAGTGGTAGATTGAGTCACTGAAGCAAGAGAAACAGTCAGATGTAATGATAGCATTCTTCAGAATGTCCTCCCTGCAACTACTACAATGGATGGTGTAGCCCAGACTCTGCCTGTCTCCAGGAAAGCAGCTGGCCCTACTCAAGACCAATTCGGCTGTCCGGACTTGCGGTTTTGACTTTGGGGGCAACATCATCATGTTCTCCACGGACAAGCAGATGGGATACCAGTGCTTTGTGAGCTTCTTTGACCTTCGGGATCCGAGCCAGATTGGTGAGGGCTGGGACTAGGGCTGGGGTTGAGATGAAGGGTGCAGCTCTAGAGCCCAGGGCCTAACAGCTACTGCTCCACACAGACAACAATGAGCCCTACATGAAGATCCCTTGCAATGACTCTAAAATCACCAGTGCCGTTTGGGGACCCCTGGGAGAGTGCATCATCGCTGGCCATGAGAGTGGAGAGCTCAACCAGTATAGTGCCAAGGTAAGGGGCCACAGGGGGCCTGCGCCTACCACAATGTTTATATATATATATATATACACTTTTTTTTAATATTAAGATGAGGTTTCACCATGATGGCCTGGCTGGTCTTGAACTCCTGACCTCAGGTGATCCACCCACCTCGGCCTCCCAAAGTGCTAGGATTACAGGCATGAGCCACCACGCCCGGCCCCAGAATGGTTCTTTATAAGAGGCAGGATAGCACAGTAGTTCAGAGCAAGGGTGGGGCTGGGTGCTGTGGCTCACACCTGTAATCCCAGTGCCTTTGGGGTCCAAGGCAGGAGGATCTCTTGAGTCCAGGAGTTGGGGCTGCAGTGAGCTATGATCGTACCACTGCACTCCAGCCTGGGTGTCAGTGAGACCCTGTCTCTAAAAAGAAAAAGCTTAATAAAAAATTTTAAAAAGAGCAAGGGTGAGATTCAAAAATAGATTTCACCACTTTCTAGCTGTGTGGTCTTGGGCAAGTTACATAACTTCTCTGACCCTGCTTATCTGTAAAATGGTTCAAGGATCAAATGATACCACATGTTTGAAAAACTTGTCACAAAGTACTCAGGACATGATAATAAGGATCACAGGCCGGACGCGGTGACTTGCACCTGTAATCCTAACACTTCGGGAGGCTGAGGCAGGAGGATTGCTTGAGCCCAGGAGATTGAGATCAGCCTGGGCAACATAGGAAGACCCTGTTTCTACAAAAAAATATTAAAAATTAGCTGGGCCTGGTGGAGCACATCTCTAGTCCCAGGTATTCAGGATGTTGAGGCTGAAAGATTGCTTGAGTCTGGGAGATTGAGGCTGCAGTGAGCCATGATTGTGCCACTGTACTTCAGCCTGGGTGATAGAGTAAGACCCTGTCTCAAGAAAATAAATAAGGGGCCAGGCAAAGTGGCTCACGCCTGTAATCTCATCACTTTGGGAGGCTGAAGCAGGCAGATCACGAGGTCAGGAGTTCAAGTCAGCCTGGCCAACATGGTGAAACCCCATCTCTACTAAAAATACAAAAAACATATCTAGGCATGGTGGCAGGTGCCTGTAATCCCAGCTACTTGGGAGACTGAGACAGGAGAATCATTGAACCTGTGAGGCAGAGGGTGCAGTAAGCCAAGACCACACTACTGCACTCCAGCCTGGGCAACTGAGCAAGACTCCGTCTCAAAAATAAATAAATTAAATTAAATAAATACGGATCACAATGAGCATTTTCCTGCCACCACTGAGTATAATGCCCTGTGCTGGGCTCCTAGAACAAAGAAGTAAATCAGACACAGTCCCTGCCCCAGGGGGAAACAGACTTGCAAACAGCTAGCACCTGAGTCAGATTGTGATTTGTGCCACCGTTGAAGTCTCAACCGAGTGTTGAAGGTGCACTGTCACAGGGAGGTGGCGTGTACATTAAACCCTGGAGAATAAATGGAGCTTCAAGCAGAAAGGAAAGAACATCCCACAGGCAAAGGGAACAGCAAAAGCAAAGGCACAGATTTAAGGAAGTATGGCGTCTTCAGGAACCCTTGGGATGTGGTCTTGGGGATGGAGGACAGAGAATAGATTTTACACATCCTTAAGTGTGAGGAGGTAAAGAGTTTTGATTTTCCTCCAGGTAGTAGGGAATCTTTAGAGGGTTACTGAAGGTCAGATTTCCTTGCGACAGTTTTTGCAGTTACAGTTTGGAGAATGGACCTGAACTAGCCAATAGGCATAGGAGATACAGTAGTGGACAGTTACTGGATATTTAGGGGTGACTGATTAGATAGAGGGGTGAGGAAAACATAAAGTCCATGCTGTCTCAGCTTTCTAATTTGGGTGATTAGGTTTCTGGGGAACTGAGATGAGTAGGGATTGGGACCAGTCAGTCTCACTCTTCTCCTTCCCCAGTCTGGAGAGGTATTGGTGAATGTTAAGGAGCACTCGCGGCAGATCAACGACATCCAGTTATCCAGGGACATGACCATGTTTGTGACCGCATCCAAGGACAACACAGCCAAGGTGAGCCTGGGCAGGGGTCCGGCAGAGCTGCTCTCTCCCTCCTACTGCACACCTCACCCTGCCTTCTCTCTCCAGCTTTTTGACTCCACAACTCTTGAACATCAGAAGACTTTCCGGACAGAGCGTCCCGTCAACTCAGCTGCCCTCTCCCCTAACTATGACCATGTAAGAGAACCCCACCCAGCCTTCCTGCTAAAACCCTCAGAAAGGTTCCAAGATCTAGCTGTTTGTCTAGAAGTTAGGCCACAAGCATTTTGGGGGAAGTGATGTCAGGCAGAGAGGAGTGACAAAGCTGGAAGGATTGAGTAGCCCTAGGGAAGCGGCAGGAGGTGGTGGAGGTGTCTGGTCATCCCCTACCTTTGGTGTCCTCCCATTGAGCTGTGTGAGATGTTAAAAATTTATATGGCAGGAGAAAAACAGAAAATGGACTTGGTGCCCATTGAGCCCATCCAGAGTTTCTTCTTCCCTTCAGGTGGTCCTGGGCGGTGGTCAGGAAGCCATGGATGTAACCACAACCTCCACCAGGATTGGCAAGTTTGAGGCCAGGTAAAGAGGAAGAGAGCTCTTCCAAATTGAAATCTCATGAAGTGTACCTTTTTTTTTTGAGACAGAGTCACACTCTGTCGCCCAGGCTGGAGTACAGTGGTGTGATCTCTGCTCACTGCAACCTCCGCCTCCTGGGTTCAAGCGATTCTCCTGCCTCAACCTCCTGACTAGCTGGGATAACATTTGCCCACCACCACGCCTGGCTAATTTTTGTATTTTTAGTAGAGATAGGGTTTTGCCACATTGACCAGGCTGGTCTTAAACTCCTGGCCTCAAGTAATCTGCCTACCTTGGCCTCCCAAAGTGCTGGGATTACAGGTGTGAGCCACTGTCCCTGGCCTTCACTGTATTTCTCTATGCCCAAATTTCCTCTACTGTTTAATGGAACAATGATAATATATTTACCATAAAATTATGCAGATTAGATTATTCAGTTAATATTTATTAAGCTCTTTAAGCACTGCCCAGCACATAGTAGGTACTCTATAAGTATTAGCTGTATATTCAGGTAGACATTTGGGTCCAGTCTTCCCCTTATAATACAAAAGTTAAAAAAGAGACAGGGTCTCTGGCCAGGCGCAGTGGCTCACGCCTATAATCCCAGCATTTTGGGAGGCCTAGGCAGGTGGATCATCTGAGGTCAGGAGTTTGAGACCAGCCTGGGCAACATAGTGAAACCCCATCTCTACTAAAAATACAAAAAAATTAGCCACACATGGTGTCCCGTGCCTGTAATCTGAGCTACTCGGGAGGTTGAGGCTGGAGAATCAAAACAAAAAAAGGATAGGATCTCACTATGTTGCCCAGGCTGGCCTGGAACTCCTGGGCTCAAATGATCCTCTGGCCTCAGCCTCCCAAAGAGCTGTGAACCACAGCACCCAGCTCCCAACTTCATCTTATTTTTGTTCACATTCACTTCTCAGTTTCTCAATTTTTCACTTTATTATTATTATTTTTTGAGACAGGGTCTTACTCTGTTGCCCAGGCTGGAGTGCAGTGGCACCATCTCTGCTCACTGCAACCTCTTGGGCTCAAAGCGATCCTCCAACCTCAGCCTCTGAGTAGCTGGGATTCCAGGTGTATGCCACTGCATCTGGCTGCTTTTTGTATTTTTTGTAGAGATGTTGATCAGGCTGGTCTCAAACTTCTGGCCTCAAGTGATCTGCCTGCCTCAGCCTCCCAAAGTGCTGGGATTACAGGCGTGAGCCACCATGCCTCCACTTCTGCTTTATTTTTTGTGATATAATTTGCATTTGAGGCCAGGCATGGCGGCTCATGCCTGTAATCCCAGCACTTTGGGATGCCAAGGAAGGCAGATTGCTTGAGGCCAGGAGTTCAAGACCAGCCTGGCCAACATGGTGAAACCATCTCTACTAAAAATACAAAAATAAGCTGGGTGTTTTGTCACATGGCTATAATCCCAGCTACTCAGGAGACTGAAGCAGGAGAATCACTTGAACCTGGGAGGTGGAGGTTGCAGTGAGCCGAGACTGTGCCACTGTACTCCAGCTACTCCATCCTGGGTGAGAGTTAGACTCCATCTCAAAATGAATAAATAAATAATAATAATTTACATTTGGGGAGTGCTACCTCCAAAGTGCTTTAGAAGGAGATGGAAAGTGAATTAATTGTGTCCCTTTTCTTCCAGGTTCTTCCATTTGGCCTTTGAAGAAGAGTTTGGAAGAGTCAAGGGTCACTTTGGACCTATCAACAGTGTTGCCTTCCATCCTGATGGCAAGAGGTAGGGACCCAGTGAAGCAGCTGAGCTAAGCCTGGGTTGGGGTCTCTGCCTCTTTTTCATGCCCTGCCCTGCAGGCCTGCCTCTCCCAGAGCAGTCATCTGATTGGTCCCTGGCTATCTTTTTCCAGCTACAGCAGCGGTGGCGAAGATGGTTACGTCCGTATCCACTACTTCGACCCACAATATTTCGAATTTGAGTTTGAGGCTTAAGAAGCTGGATCTCTGGCTGGATGTGGTGGCTAACGCCTGTAATTCCAGCACTTTGGGAGGCCGAGGTGACCTGAGGTCAGAATTCGAGACCAGCCTGACCAACATGGAGAAACCCTGTCTTTACTAAAAATACAAAATTAGCTAGGTGTGGTGGCAGATGCCTGTAATCCCAGCTGCTTGGGAGGCTGAGGCAGGAGAACTGCTTGAACCTGGGAGGCGGAAGTTGCTGGTGAGCCGAGGTCATGAGCCATTGTACTCCAGCCTGAGCAACAAGAGCGAAACTCCGTCTCAAAAAAAAAAAAAGGAAACTGGATCTTCATCCAGGCCAGGGAAGCTTCTCCCAGAAGATTTTGAACTCTAAGAAATAAATTAGTTTGGTAATAAATGGGTTGTGGTCAGATATTTTGTGGGGTCTGTTTCATCTTTTTTCCTTTTCACTGACACTCCAGCAAGCTGATGCCTATGGTAGAGACTGCTATTTAGACCTCCCTATACTTTGGACATTTCAAACCTAAGACCGTCAGTACTTTGGGCTAACCTGGGTTGCAGGCACCCTCATCCAAGGCGTGAAGATCCTAAGGGGCCTGCAGAGGTTTCAGGAACATCTCAGCTGCTGTCCAAGGAGCCAGTGCTTAGGGTGGGGACTTGGCTGAAGCAGGTGGCTGAGAGGCTTCTGTCTTCTCCCTTCCTGTCACTATTTGTCACACTAGCTCCCACGTGGCTTCTGCAGGCTCAGGTGAGCAGGTCCAGCACAGAAACAGGGCTGAGGAGGAGGAAGACAGGTCAGGACCCTGAGCAGAGGGGTAATCCCCAGGGGAGGAGGTGTGGGGCTCACCTTGCCACAGCTGCAGGCTCTGGGGCTCCACAGATGGCCAAGGCATTGAGGACATAGAGTGGGTTCCAGAGTCTTTGTTGCTTTTTTGACCCCAGACCACAGGGAGTACATCTGAGTCCTCACTTCATACAGGTATCTGCAGAAATGGAGGGAGGGAGTTTCCAGCCCCAGGTATGCCCTCTGGGAGTTTGGGTGGGCAGCCCTGGTTAGTAGGGTGACAGCCACTCTGGAGCAGTGATAACTTTTCTCCTTTTTCTTGCAAACATTATTTCCAGTCAGATCTTGTACTGGGCACTAGAATAAAAGAGGAACAAGACAAAGTCCTACTTAAGAGTTCTATTTAAAGGGAGAAACCAATTTAGTTTTGCCTCAGTGTCAGAGAAGGCTAATTAAGAATGTGATGTTTGGCCGGGCGCGGTGGCTCACGCCTGTAATCCCAGCACTTTGGGAGGCTGAGGTGGGTGGACCAGCTGAGGACAAGGGTTCAAGATCAGCCTGACCAACATGGAGAAACCCTGTCTCTACTAAAAATACAAAATTAGCCTGGTGTGGTGGCATATGCCTGTAATCCCAGCTACTTGGGACGCTGAGGCAGGAGAATCACTTGAACCTGGGAGGTGGAGGTTGCAGTGAGCCAAGATCACGCCATTGCACTCCAGACTGGGCAGCAAGAGTGAAACTGTCTCAAAAAAAAGAACTTGATGTTTGAGCTTCGTCTCAGCAGACCTAGCATACCCACTGTGCAAAGCAACAGCCAACACTTGAGGAGAACAGCATGAGCCAAAGCAAGAAGGCGGAAAGGGCCCACTGGGAATATTGAAAGATCTGGACCCAGGAGCTTTTGAAAGAAAAGTGGTAACAAGGAAGATGCAGAGAGCAGTGAGGCAGCTGCCAGAGAGTCCAAATGGAAAGAGACCAGTGTGGATGAAGACGTGGAGAGAGCCTTCTGGCAAGGGAGGACCAAACTCAGACATTTTTAGGAGAAAGACTAAAGATGAAGGATGGGGGAGAGGGAGGTAAATAGAGATGATCCAGGACCAGTGGGGTTAGTGAAATAGGATGGGGTATGGAGGAAGACTGAGCAACAGAAAATAACTAAGTCTGATCTTCACCCTGGAGAGGAGGGAACCCTTCCTCCCCCCATCTCTTAGTGTTGTAAGACAAAGCTGACATCTGGGGCTGATTAGGAGCATACGCAGCGAGCCAACCAAATAATAAAAATACCATTTCTTTTTTTCTTTTTTGATGGAGTCCCGCTCTGTTGCCTGGGTTCAAGCAATTCTTGTGCCTCAGCCTCCCGAGTAGCTGGGATTACAGGTGTGCACCATCACACCTGGCTAACTTTTTGTATTTTTAATAGAGATGGGGCTTCACCATGTTGGCCAGGCTGGTCTCGAACTCCTGACCTCAGGTGATCTGCCCGCCTCAGCCTCCCAAAGTGCTAGGATTACAGGTGTGAGCCACCACACCTGGCCAGGTTATGGCTACTCTTATTCCCTTCAGGCTACCGACGAGACAGACTCTTGACAGGTCTGCTATGAACACCCAGCAGGAGAGAGTGGTGAAACAGGAATTTGAGCCCAAATGATTCTACTCTGCTTTCAACCTCTGTTCTATTACTTTGAAAGAATCAACCTTGCAAAGTGATAGAGAGCCCCAGAAATTATTTTTGCAGTAACTTTCCCCTTTAATCCTTGTTTTCAAGACAGGGGTCACTTGCAATTGGCTATGGACAGAGTAGCCCCATGAGGCGGAGGTTGCGGTGAGCCGAGATGGCGCCATTGCACTCCAGCCTGGGCAACAAGAATGAGACTCTATCTCAAAAAAAAAAAAAAAATCTAAAGGATTGGCCTTGGCCCTATCTATCTCTGGGTTTGCAGAAGTTAGGAGGAAGTATGAGATTTGGAGGTAGGGGCAGGGATGACACTTGGTTTTCCTAAAAGACAATCTCAATTGGAAGGGAAAGATGACTCCTAAGGAAGTAAGGTACTGATGCCGCAGATATCCAGCCCTTTCCTATGCCTGCCCCCGACCCACCTCAACGCCCCCTCAGCTCACCTCTCCTTTTCGCTGTTGCAGAGGAGGGTGCCAAAAGGGGAGGCATAGGTGCACTCAAATGGCGCCAACAGTAGCCCTTCCCAAACTCCAGTCACAGTGGGAACCGGCGGCCCAGTTGCCACACGCAGTCCGGGAAGAGGAGAAAGGTGGATGCCTCGTGCTTGGGGCAGGCATGGGAGAAGGCCGAATGGGCACAGCGCAGCTGGAAGGGGTGGCCGGCCTGGGGATGGGGGAAGAGCAATGGGCACGAGGAAGCAAGGTTTCTGGATGGAGGGTAAGGCCGGGGTTGGGTGGTCACTTACTTACCTGGATCCACTCCTGCTCCACTAGCCCCTGGTCCTGCTCAAGCGGTCCAGGATGAGTTGGGCCAGTGAAGTCACAAACAGGGTGCTGTCTGTGCCTTTAGCCCCATGTACCAGAATGCAGGCCCCTTCCCTGTAGGCCCAGGGCTCATCAGCAGTGGCCTAGTCCTTCCCTCCCAGGGTCACCAGGACAGGAATAGAATGGACTGAGTTCTAGGCTATATTTGCTTACTGAATCAGTTTTTCGTCCAGGGGTTGAGAGCCCTGCCCATCCCGCCCTAGTCTCTGTGTCAAGGGGCTCCATGCCCGGGGCTGCCAGGCAGGTGATGCTAGTGCCTCCTTTATATGTGACAGCCAGCAGCAGCTGTCCAGCTGACTCAGCCAGTGGTCCATGCTCTGCTCCAAATCCCCACAGGCCTCCACCAGGTGCATGAAGCTGTCCTGCAGGGGCTGCCCTCTGGGCAGTGGGAGTCTGGTCATCTTCCCCAGCCCAAGCCCTTGGCAAGTATAGCCTGGGAGCAAGTGCTCGAGACCAATGAGGGAGACACAGAACCCTGTAAAGAGCCCATCTGGCTGGGCACAGTGGCTCATATCTGTAATCCCAGCACTTTGGGAGGCCGAGGCAGATGGATCACTTGAGGCCAGGAATTTGAGACCAACCTGTCCAGCATGGCGGTACCCTGTCTCTACTAAAAATACAAAAATTAGCCGGGCACAGTGGCAGGCACCTGTAATCTCAGTTACTTGGGAGGCTGAGGCAGGAGAATTACTTGAACCTGGGAGGTGGAGGTTGCAGTGAGCCGAGATCGCACCACTGTACTCCCACCTGGGTGACAGAGAGAGACTCCATCTAAAAAAAAAAAAAAAAAAAAGCCCATCTGATAAAAGGGACACAGAGCCCCTTGGGGAGCCCAGTCTCACTGCATACACAACCTACGGAGGAGCTCCTAATCCTTGAGACAGGGTCTCATTCTGTAGATGAAATGGTTTCTTAGCTTTGAGGATTCCTCAATCTGATGGGAGAGACTCAAGACCCTTTGAGAAAGCACCTGGGGAGGGGTCGCATAGCCCTCTGGGGAAACACAGAATGCCCTGGGAAACCACCAATTTGATGGGAGTATCACAGTGCCCTTGAAATACCCAAGTCTGATGGGAGAAACAGAGTGCTCCCCAGGGACCCCCAGTCTGATGAGAGAAACACAGTCCTCTTGGAATTCTGCATCTGCTCCTACCTCCCAGAAACTGCTCTGCTCAAGGTCACCAGTGACCTCCCATCAGAAAATCTAACAGAGATTTTTCAGCCCTGTTTAAAAGCCTTTAGTGGAGCCAGGTGTGGTGGCTCACAGCTGTAATCCCAGCCCTTTGGGAGGCTGAGGCGGGTGGATCACCTGAGGTTGGGAGTTCGAGACCAGCCTGACCAACATGGGGAAACCCCATCTCTACTAAAAATACAAAAATTAGCCGGGCACAGTGGCACACGCCTGTAATCCCAGCTACTAGGGAGGCTGAGGCAGAAGAATCGCTTGAACCTGCCCCTCGAGGCAGAGGTTGCAGTGAGCCGAGATGGCGCCATTACACTCCAGCCTGGGTAACAAGAGTGAGACTCTATCTCAAAAAAAAAAACCTTCAATGGCTCCCCGCCACCTTGAGGATAGAGTCTAAGCTCATAACCATGGCCTTCCAGACCTCTGTTCTTCCCTGTGATCCCCATAGCCTCATTTGTCCTCCCACTTCATACTCAACACTCCTACCATACTGAAGGACATTAGTCGCCTCCATCCATGGTTTCACTTTCTCAGGTTTCAGTTACCCATGGTCAACTGTGGCCTGAAAATATTACATAGAAAATTCCAGAAATAATTCATAAATTTTCAATTGTAAGCCCTTCTGAATGTCCTGATGAAATTTTGAGTTACCCTGCTCTGTCCTGCTGGGTGGGAATCCTCCCTCTGTCCAGCATATCCATGCTGCACACACTCGCTGCCCGTTAGTCACTTAGTAGCTGTCTCGGTTATCAGAGCGACCGTGGCAGTACTGTAGTGGGCTTGCGTTCAAGGTCAATAGGAGCCTATGGCTGCATTACAAGGCCAATGTCACTCACCATATCTCATCACGTGGGCGTTTAAGCATCTCACCTCATCACAAGAAGGATGAGTAAAGTAAGATATCTTGAGAAAGAGACCACACTCATACAACTATTTTTTTTAAAACAAGGTCTCATTCTGTCAGCCAGCCTGGAGTGCAGTGGTGTGATCACAGCTCACTGCAGCCTCTACCTCCCAGGGCTCAGGTGATCTCCCACCTCAGCCTCTTGAGTAGCTGGGTCTACAGGTGCACATCACTATGCCCGGCTAATTTTGAGACAGGATCTTGCTCTCACCCAGGCTGGAGTGCAGTGGCATTATCACAGCTCACTACAACCTCCGCCTCCCGGATTCAAGCCATCCACCTAGGCCTCTTGAGTAGCTGGGACTACAGGTATGCACCGCCATGCACAACTGATTTTTGTATTTTTTACAGAGACTGTTTCTCCCAAACAGGACAAATGACCAGGCTGACTCTGCACCTGTACACCTGCAGTTCCCTCCACATGCAGGGTCTGTCTTCCTTCTTCTGGCTCACTCCTCCTACACTTTTCAGTCTCAGCTAAAACATTCTATTCTCAGGGAAACCTCTGATTACCTGAAGTCGCCTTAGTAAGAGAAGGGCACCTCCTGTGTGCTGCTGCTCATCTCAGGGGATCCCAACTGACTGACTGTTCTCTGCTGGTCTCGGTCATGTCTGGGCTGGCCACCATGGCACCCCCTGGGCTCAGTGCTGAGTAAATGAATGAATACACAGAGTTGTGTATTTTGGATAGGGAAGCAGTCTACTCTCCTCAAACCACAAAACTCCCTCAGGACTTCTTGGCATTGCCATCACCTGGAGACAGAGGGACCAGATTATGTCTGTGCAGGTGCAGAACTCAGGGAGGGGTGCATGTGTGCAGGCAGAGACTGTTCCAGGAAGACAAATTTCAGTTTAATGTAAAGAGGTGCTTTTTCTTCCCAGGCAAAGTTGGGGTGCCTAGAGAGTAAGGCACTCTCTCAGTGGTGGTATGCAAGTGGGGAGGCCCACATGGAGGGATGACACCAGGAAAGGCTTGAGTCTTCAAGGTTCCTGGCGGATCCCCTCACCCCAACACACACTCACACACGTACATTCACAGAGTCTTGCAGGAGAGGACCTGGGAGAGGGTGGGAGGCCCCTTACCTCTCCAGGGGGCCGGAGCAACCGTTTCCAGTAGGGTAAGCGGCCTGGCCTAAGTGCTTCCGCCAGTCACGCGGGCCTGTTTTGAGGCCTGGGCTGATCACGTGTCCACGATGAAGTCCCGCGAACTAGGGCAAGTCCCCGCTAGCATAGCTCGCAGCAGCTCCTGGTCCTCCTCGCTGGGCCGCTTCTGGGGACCGGTCAGGGGCTGGTGCTGGTTGGAGCGTAGAAGAACCTGCGGATCGGATTCAGCTCTGGAAGTGGTCCCCCATGCCTCAGGGGGTCCCCTAGGCCTGTTCTGCACACCGACAGGCTGGAGCCCAGCAACGAGGCAGGAACTCACGAGGCTTCAGACCAGTCTGCAGGTGTTGTGGCCAGAGTGGATTGGGACCCTATGAATAGACCGTGGGCGGGTCCAGGCTTGACAAAGAAGGCACTAAGCTTCGCGCAGGGCCGAGAACCGCCAGGGGCGGGGCCAAAGAAAGGTGATACTCCTTCCCTCCGAAAAGGCTGGAGAGGGGCGGGGCCAGAACGGGCCAGGAGTCGGGGCCGCGGCCACGCAGCGAATTGATCTGGCCAAAAAGAAAAGGTCCAGAAAAGACTCAGCCGCCCAGGGGCGGAGCGTGGGGAGGGCACACTCATCCGCTGGGAGCGTGGTGGTAGCTGAGCACCGGGAAGCGGCCTCCCTGGCGGAAGCGGGCGCTGTGCGCCAGGTCATCATCGTCCACCAAGCCTGGGACAACCACGGCACGGGGTAACTGGGGCAGAAGCTGAAGTCCTCGTTCACCTCGCTCAGCCGTCACGCGTTGGTCTGCGGCGCAGGGTGGAGAGAGGGCAGGTCTAGGGCACCCAGGGAGTGCCCTGTCCCTGCCCTCTTCCCGCGCCTCTTCCGGGCCCAGCTTCCACCTCCCCGGGCCTCCACTACCGCGCCCACCTCAAGAGCTACTCGCTTGTAGTAGCGTTCAGGCGAGAGGAAGTGCCAGGAGTCGTCCAATCTCAGGCCTTTGGGATGGTAGAAGAACGGGCAGGAGGTGATGGCCAATTCCAGGGAAGACAGCGGCTGGGGAAGGAAGTCAGGGGCTCTGGGGAGGGTCGGAAGCGTCTCGCCCGCGCCCTTTCCAGCCCCTCAGCCCCTGTAGCTTCAGCTTCGGCCTCTCCACGTACCCCGGACCACCCTGCAGCCCCCTGCCATTTAGCTGCGGCTGCGGAGCCTCTTTGAACAGTAGCGCCTTTCTATTCCCCTCCAAGCGAGACAGGGATAGTTTCAAGGACTCGGGCGCGCCCTCGGCACACCTCGAAGGAGCGGGCGATGTCCAGCGTCGCTTCCCCGTCTTCTATTTCCAGCTGCAGCACCCGCAGGTCCTTACGGCGCAGGGTGATGGTGCCGGAGCCACCCGCAACCCTGGGAGGGATGGGCCCAGGCTTAGTGTCCCTCGCTAAGGGGAGGATGGTGCCCTCCTGCATAACGCAGGGTGATGGTGCCCTACTGCGTAACGCCCAATCCGGGAAACGGGTAGCCCCTCTCTTGGGACAACGAAACTTACTGGCCCTCTCTGGGACTCGTTGTCCCCTTCCAGGAGAGGGGCAAGAGTTTCTCGAATTGGGCGTCACGCCGGAGGGCGCCAGTTCCGACTGCGCTGGCAGTTTCCCCTACCTCGCCGAGCCACGCGCTCCCCAACTCCGGGGACGCCCCGGCCACGTGTCACCGCTTCTTGATGCTACGCAACAGCAGCCACAGGTCCCGAGACCACAGGTCCCGAGACGACGCCCCCCCCCCCCCACACCCCTGCGACAGCAGCAGGCGGTGGCCAGTGACACACAGCGTCAGCTCGGAGAACTCCATTCTACCAGTGAGAGACCCGGGGCCCAACAGAAGGCCTGACTTTGGGAGCCTCCGGAGGGGCAGGCTAGGGCTTCGAAAGCGACTGGAACTGTCTAGAAGGCTGCTGTCGACGCCACCGTCTGGACAGCTGTTAAGGAGGCCTTCAGAGGAAGGGATCACAGTTTCACAGGAATTTTCCCTCATATTGCCAGTATCTCTTAGCGAGGTCTCTGGCCAGAGACTGTGATAAACAAATCTCCATTTCACCAACTGTGAAATGGGGAGAATAATCTTGCCTAAGGTCCTTGACCCTGTGCCTGGGTTGCAGGAGACACTCAATATTTTTGTTTGTTTGTTTAAGCCCTGAGGTGCTAGCACTACTGCTGACTTTAAAAAGAAAGAAAGGCCGGTTGCAGTGGCACCCGCCTGTAATCTCAGCACTTTCGGAGGTCAGGAGTTCGAGACCAGCCTGGCTAACATAGTGAAACCCCGTTTCTACTAAAAATACACAAAATTGGCAGGGCATGGTGGTTCACGCCTGTAATCCCAGCACTTTGGGAGGCCGAGGTGGGCGGATCACGAGGTTAGGAGATTAAGACTATCCGGGCCAATATGGTGAAACCCCATCTCTACTAAAAATATAAAAATTAGCTGGGCATGATGGCGGGCGCCTGTAATCCCAGCTATTCAGGAGGCTGAAGCAAGAGAATTGCTTGAACCCGGGAGGCAGACCAAGATCGCGCCATTGCACTACAGCATGGGCGAAAAGAGCGAAACTCCGTCTCAAAAATAAAAGCAAGCAAGAAAAATAACCATCTCTTCCCCTGTACCCTGGTGGAAGGGCCGGAAAGTGGGTGTGAAACTGGGAACTGCCTACTTCCATACATAAGAAACTTGGGTTGGGGAAATCCTTTGGTCCACCTTAAATACAAGCAGCTGTGTAGCTGATGCCCCTCCCCCGCCTCGCAGCTGGAAGTCCCTGCCTGAGGGCGCCCTCTGTGCAGCCCACTTCGGGCTGAGTCCTGACCTACAGAACCCCATCTGCTATCACTCCATCCTTTCAGTAAGTGTGTATTGCCTATACAGTGAGCTGAGCCCTGTGTTTGGTGCTGGGACCCAGGAATGACTGAGGAAGGCTCTGTTCAGGGTTTTCAGTCTAGCAAGAGACACAATTAAGTTGATAAAATTGCAGGAAGAAAGCTGAGCCGATTTACCACAGGACCCATCTATTCATTCACCCACCTTCTTTTTCTTTTTTAAATGTCTTTGTGGAGATGGGGTCTCCCTGCTTTTCCCAGGCTGGTCTTCAACTCCAAGCCTCAAGCAATCCTCCTGCCTCCTGGCCTCCCAAAGTGCTGGGATTACAGGCATGAGCCACCATGCCCAGCCTCATTTATGTATGTATGTATGTATGTATTTTTATTAAGAATAAAGGAATAGGGCTGGGTGCGGTGGCTCACGCCTGTAATCCTAGCACTTTGGGAGGCTGAGGTGAGTGGATAGCTTGAGGCCAGAAGTTCAAGACCAGCTTGGCCAACATATGAAACCCAGTCTCTACTAACAATAAAAAAAAATTAGCCAGGCATGGTGGTGTGTGCTTCTAGTCCCAGCTACTCGGAAGGCTGAGGTAGGAGAATCCCTTTTGAACCCGAGAAGCAGAGGCTGCAGTGACCCAAGATCGCACCACTGCACTCTAGCCTGAGCAACAGAGCAAGACTCTGTCACACACACACACAAAATTGCCAAGCGAGGTGGCTCATGCCTGTAATCCCAACACTTTTCTGGTCTAGGCAGACAGATCACTTGAGGTCAGGAGGAGTTTGTGACCAGCCTGGCCAACATGGCAAAACCTCATCTCTACTAAAAATACAAAAATTAGCTGGGCATGGTGGCTCGCACCTGTAGTCCCAGCTACTTGGGAGGCTGAGGCAGGATAATCGCTTGAACCCGAGAGGCAGAGGTTGCAGTAAGCTGAGATCCACCACCGTACTCCAGCTTGGGTGATGGCGAGATTCGTCCCCCCAAAAAAGAATAAAGGAATACAGAGGGGAGTGGTGGCTCATGGCTGTAATTCCAGCACTTTGGGAGACCAAGGCAGGAGGATCGCTTGAGCCCAGGAATTTGAGACCAGCCTGGGCAACATGGTAAAACCCCAACTCTACCAAAAACACAAAAAATTAGCCAAGCGTGGTGCGTGCCTGTGGTCCCAGCTGCTAGGGAGGCTGAGGTGGGAGGATCACTTGAGCCTGGGAGTTGGAGGTTGCAGTGAGCTGAGATTTTGCTGCTGTACTGCAGGCTGGATAACAGTGAAACCCCATCTCATTAAAAAAAAAAAAAAAAAAAAAAAAAGACTAAAGGTACTTCATAGGCAGAGAAGCTTTTTTTTTTGTTTTTGAGATAGGGTCTGCCTTTGTCACCCAGGCTGGAGTGCAGTGGTACGATCAGGGCTCACTGCAGCAGCTTTGCCCTTCTGGGTTTAAGCAATCCTCCCATCTCAGCCTCTCAAGTAGTAGTTGGGCACAGGCACGTACCACCATGCCCTGCTAATTTTTTTTTTTTCTTTCTCATCCTCTGACTTTCGGTGGCTCACACCTGTAATCCCAGCACTTTGGGAGGCTGAGGTGGGCGGATCACGAGGTCAGGAGATCGAGACCATCCTGGCTAATGCCATGAAACCCCGCCTCTAAAAAAAAAAATGTTACCCAGGCTGGTGTCAAACTCCTGGGCTCAAATGATCCTCCTACCCCCACCTCCCAAAGTGCTGAGATTACAGGCATGAACCCCGGTCATATTTTTTCATTTTATTATTATTTATTTTATTCTAGCAGCTCTTTTATTAAGAGTGTATATATTTTCGTTTCTTTTTTTTTTTTTGAGATGGAGTTTCTCTCTTGTCGTCCAGGCTGGAGAGCAATGGTGTGAGCTCGGCCCACAGCAACCTCGACCTCCCAGGTTCAAGTGATTCTCCTGCCTCAGCCTCCCGAGTAGCTGGGATTACAGGCATGCGCCACCATGCCTGGCTAATTTTTTGTATTTTTAGTGGAGACAGAGTTTTTCCATGTTGGTCACACTGGTCTCAAACTCCTGCCCTCAGGTGATCCGCCCACCTTGGCCTCCCAAAGTACTGGGATTACAGGCATGAGCCACCATGCCTGGCCTATTTTCATTTCTTTTTCTTTCTTTCTTTTTTTTTTTTTTAAGAGACAGGGTTTCACCATTGGCCAGGCTGAGTCTTGAACTCCTGACCTCGTGATCCATCCGCCTCAGCCTTCCAAAGTGCTGGGATTACAGGTGTGAGCCACCGTACCTGGCCCTATTTTCTTTTTTTTTTTTTTTTTTTGAGACAGAGTCTCACACTGTCACCAGGCGCCAGGCTGGAGTGCAGCTGCGCCATCTCGGCTCACTGCAACCTCTGCCTCCCAGGTTCAAGCAATTCTCCTGCCTCAGCCTCCCGAGTAGCTGGAACTACAGGCATGTGCCACCACGCCTAGCTAATTTTTTGTATTTTTTAGTAGAGACGGGGTTTCACCACGTTGGTCTGGATGGTCTTGATCTCTTGACCTCGTGATCTGCCCGCTTCAGCTTCCCAAAGTGCTGGAATTACAGGCGTGAGCCACCTCACCCGGCCTCCTATTTTCATTTCTTAAACATTGATGTCTACACTGTTGGGGGTGCTGATTACTAAGAATAAGACCAACTGCTACCTTTAAAGGGCCTTCTGGTCCACTCTGTTTCAGACTTTTGCGTGTGAGTTTTACACACACACATACAAGCCTTCTTTCAAATTATATATATAAACAAAAGTAAAACCATAGTATAAACATGAAATTGGAACTATTTTGTGAAGGAAATCAGACATGAAAGAATACATATTTGCTTGAGCCCAAGAGTTTGAGACCAGCATGAGCAACACAGGAAGACCTTGCTTCTATTAAAAATAAAATTATCTCATGAGACTACCACAAGGAAAAGAAAAAATTTTAATTTAATTTAATTTAAAAAAATTACCTGGGTGTGGGATCTTGCACGTGTAAGTCCCAGCTACTGAGGAGGTCAAGCAAACGAATTCCTAAATCCAAGAGTTCAAGGTTGCAGTGAGCCATAATCCCACCACTGCACTCCAGACTCTAGCCTGGCAACAAAGCAAGACCTTGTCTCAAAAAAACAGAAGAAAAAAAAAAAAAAAAGTATAAATTGTAAAATTCCAGACGAGCAGCAGCAGTTGGGATGGGAATTTGGTAGAAATGCAGATTACCAGGCTCCGCCCCATACATACTGAATCAGAAACTCTGGCGGTGGGGCCTAGCAATCTCAGCAAGCTTTCTAGGTGATTCCGATGCATGCTGAAGATTGTGAACCACTGGTGCTGTTACCCTTGGGAGAGTAGTAGCAGGCCAGGAGCACATGGGAGGCTAACAGCCCTTCCTGGGTGCTGGAAATACTCTGTTGCTTGATCTGAGTGCTGGTTATATGGATGCGTTCAGTTTGGGAGAATTCATTGAACCATGCATTTATTTATTTACTTATTTTTTGAGATGGAGTTTCACTGTTTTTGTCCAGGCTGGAAATGGTGTGATCTCGGCTCACTGCAACCCGCATCTCCCACGTTCAAATGATTCTCTGGCCTCAGCCTCCTGAGTAGCTGGGATTACAGGCGCACACCACCACACCCGGCTAATTTTGTATTTTTAGTGGAGATGGGGTTTTACCATGTTGGCCAGGCTGGTATCAAACTCCTGACCTCAGGTGATCTGCCTGCCTTGGCTTCACAAAGTTTTGGGGTTACCGGCGTGAGCCACCACACTCTCATGCATTTATGATATATACAATTTTTCTGTGTGTACGTTATGTTTCAAAACAAAGTTTAAAAAAGCGAACTGCTCTGGTTGAAGCCCTGGGAGGGGCAGGGAGGGTTGAAGCCCTGGGAGGGGCAGGGAGAGGGAGAACAAGGACCTGATCCACAGCTCTGCCCTTCCCCTGCAGGCAGCCCTTGAGGAATTTCCAAGGGAACCTATGGCTCCTTAGAGTATTAGCCTGAAATCCTTGATCTGTTCCAACAGAGCTCTGAGAAGGTCAGTGACTTGCCCAAGCTTCCGCAGAGCCAGCACTAGAAACCAGGTCTCCTTGATCATGGTATCTCCCCTGCCAGGTAAGTCCCATCTACTAAGGAGGCTGAGGCAAGAGAATTGCTTGAACCTGGGAGGTGGAGGTTGCAGTGAGCTGAGATCGCACCATTGCATTCCAGCCTGGGTGACAGCGTGAGACTCCGTCTCAAAATAAAAAAAAAAAAAAAAAAAGAAACCAGGTCTCCTGACTCCCAGGCCAGGACCCTGGAGGCTAGTCTTTTGCCGAAGGGCTAGTGTCACGAGTAAGGACAAGGGGTGGCTAGGCAGCCTCCTCCCGGATCTCAGCTCCCTTAACTTGGGTCTTGGGAAGAGGGCCAAGACTCTGGTGTGAATGATGCTTTTCTCATCCTGGAGCAACTTCCTTTCTGGGAACTGGGTGTCTCTTTCTGGGCAAAGACAATAAAATTCATCCAAAAGGCCAGAAGAGCAGGGTTCCTCCGGCCCCCACCCGGATGGGCATCACGTGGCTCCCAAGTTAGCAGTCCAGGAAAATTCCAGCCCTTGCACACTTGGCCTCACACACAGCCATCTGCTCACTCACCCTGGCACACTCAGCCCCCCAACCCACCTTGAACATTGACCATCACACACTCCCTGGCACACTCTTCTCACCCTCAGCTTCTACCACCTCTCCCTGGGCAATATTGCCAGCCCTTCCCTCATCCCAGAGCTGCAGCTCTGTCCTGTCACTCACCTCAAACCTGCCATGTCCCTGGGGCAACTGAAATTCCAGGCAGTGGGTGAAGAGGACGAGGAGGATGAGGAGGGGGAGAGCCTGGACTCTGTGAAGGCACTCACAGCCAAGCTTCAGCTGCAGACTCGGCGGCCCTCATATCTGGAGTGGACAGCCCAGGTCCAGAGCCAGGCCTGGCGCAGGGCCCAAGCCAAACCTGGACTACGGGGACCTGGGGCCATTGGCAGCTTCGACTCAATGGACTCCGCCCTTGAGTGGCTCCGACAAGAGCTGGTGAGTCTGGTGGGGTGGGCAGCTTTGCACAGGGCCTTCGGGCTGGTCCTCCCTAGGGCCCAAGACCACAGGAATGGGGAAGGGATGAGAATGGACCTCGCCTCCAGCACCTGCCCACTCAGGTGTCCTGGGCTGAGGAGCCAGGAATGGACTTGTCCAGTGCTGTATTCAGGGAGCCTTGCTGAAGGATTCCATCCAATCTTCTGCCCTTGTGCTCCTGTGGCTTAGGGGACAGAGCCCTGCCATTGGGGAGTGTGGAGCACCATGATAGATAGGGAAAGACACGGTCTCCCCTACTCTGGGACTTGCTATGCCCCAGAGATACAGTGAAGTACAAAAGGAGGCCCTGGCAATGCCACAGGCAGATTCTGAAGACGGGAATTTGAATAGGTGGCTCCCAACCCAATATGTGCAAATAGAAAGATAACCAGGCTCCAACACAGAGATTCTGCTTAGTTGATCTGGGATGGGTCCCAGGCAGCTGGATTTGCTTAATAATGACTCCTTAGCCCGGTTTGAGAACCACCAGGTGGATCAAGATTGGGAAATGGGGAGGGATCAAGCTGAGGTGAGAGGGGGCCCGGGGAGGACACAGCCAGTGCAAAGGCCCAGCGTTGCCAGGAAGGGTGGAACAGCGCGCGGCCGAGGGCCCGTCCGTCATGCTCACGCCCCCTCTCGGCCGCAGCGGGAGATGCAGGCGCAGGACCGGCAGCTGGCAGGGCAGCTGCTGCGACTGCGGGCCCAGCTGCACCGGCTGAAGATGGACCAGGCCTGTCACCTGCACCAGGAGCTGCTGGATGAGGCTGAGCTGGAGCTAGAGTTGGAGCCTGGGGACGGCCCGGCCCTGGCCCCACTGCTGCGGCACCTGGGCCTCACGCGCATGAATATCAGCGCCCGGCGCTTCACCCTCTGCTGAGGAACACCTGTGTGGGCCGCCCCTCCCCCCTCCTCCCCGCCCCCTCTCCCACTGCCGCTTCCCCTGCCTGCCTGAGAAGAGGGAAGGGAGGGGTGCCCCAGCTCCTGGCGGGGGAGCAGAAACATTCAGGCTTCTGAGAGCTGAATTCCAAGAGTGCAAAACCCTAGCATCCTGTTTCCTCTGCTGCCAGCTGGGAGGGGGAGGAGGAGGAGCTCACACCCACAAACTCCTCAATAAACGCCCTGCCGCTTCCCATCAAGGTCTCTTGCAGTCGTTTGTTCAGGCCCAGGGCCGCTGTCTGAACGTGGCCTGTCGCTGGGACCACCCTAGTCCACTGCAGGCCCATGGGAGGTGACAGGTAAATTGGGATGCTGAAGAATGCAGAATCTGGGAGACGTGGATTTAAAGGCAGCTCCCTCGTTTATTTCTTTTTTTTGTTATTCTCCTTTTTTCTGTGTGTGCAGTGGTGTGATCTCTGCTCACTGCAACCTCCATCTCCCAGGTTCAATCGATTCTCCTGCCTCATCCTCCTGAGTAGTTGGAATTATAAGCGGCCACCACCATGCCTGGCTAATTTTTTATATATATATATTTTTTTTTGAGATGGAGTTTCGCTCTTGTTGCCCAGGCTCGAGTGCAATGGCGCGATCTGGGCTCACTACAACCTCCATCTCTTGGGTTCAAGCGATTCTCCTGCCTCAGCCTCCCAAGTAGATGGGATTACAGGCATGCGCCTCCACACCTGGCTAATTTTGTATTTTTAGTAGAGACGGGGTTTCACCGTGTTGGCCAGGCTGGTCTTGAACTCCTAACCTCAAGTGATCCACCCACCTGGCCTCCCAAAGTGTTAGAATTACAGGCCTGAGCCAGTTTATTTCTATTAGACCCTGAGGAACCCCCTTAACCCCTGAGTCTGTTTCCTTACCTCCACATTGGAGATGCTGATTCTCACTCCACAGGTGGCAGATGTGCCTTAAGGGAAATCGTGCACAGCGAGCCCTCAGTGACTGTGAGCTATTACTTGCTCCCAGCGCTGCAGTGTTTCTACTCTGTGCTGAGACTCGGAGATGGACATGAAGTGTTCAGGCTTACATTGCAAGGGAGGCTGGGCCCTGCACCAGCCCTGGAGCTCCAACTCCGGGCTCAGTGTCAGTCTATAGGTTTTTTACTTTGTCTCTCTCAGCCTTTGTTTCTGTGTTACCCTTTTTGACTTTCCAACTCAGGCTTCCTCTTCCCCCAACCCATTTCCTGCCCCCCCCCCCCCCCCCCCCGGCCTGCAGCTGAGGTGCACGCAGTATCACAGCCTCGCTTCCACCTCACAAACCCCAACAATGCTCTGCGGGTTCCCCTCCCCCTACCTGCTCACTCAGGCAGTGACGCATTTGCACTTTCCTCCTGGCGGGGTCAAGGCCCAGTTCTTGGACCTGATGAGGCCACCCGGAGTTCCTCATATCACTGGTGACCTGGCCCTCAGCTAATGATGGGCACCCCCTCAGCCTAGTCCCAGGGGAAACGGAAATTCTTTGCCTGCCTGCTGCTTGTGACAATCTTCTTGGTGCCTGCTTATAACAGAAAGTCCTGACAGTCTGTGGCCTGCACCTGGGGGCCTGTGTGCGCTGTCTTCCACCTGTTGGAGGAGATGGTGCCAAGCCCTCCACCTCTGCCAGGGACTGTGGCCTTGCCTCTGCCTGCATTCGAAGTGTTGCCCTATGCTCAGACCATGATTACTGGGTGTTGTGCTGGCCTCTGACTACAGCAGGGGCCTCTTGGAGACATGAGGTTGTCCTGTCTGCTTCCTGAAACAGGAGCCACCGTTTCTGTCTGTGAGAGGAAATTTTTCCAGCATTCTGCCTACCACTCGCCTATCCTAGACTATAATAAAGCTACTGTCCTGTGCCTGGGATGACATGGGAATTGTTTTCTACGCCTGACCTGACTGTGACATGCATGCTCTGCTGGCCAGCTATTTAACAGGGATATTGTCCTGTCCTCTGACTCTGGACGATGCTACCTTTGCTGCCAGACAGAAAGAAAAGGGTCACTCAGCTGCAGCGGTGGTGCTGCGGGGCTACTTGCTTCTCACCGTCAGCTGAGTGCGAGTCTGCTTGCCCCCTGCTCACTGGGTCCAAAGGCTGCCCTTGAATCTCTTGCCCAGATGCACCCTGGAGGGCAGAGGGATGGTCTATCAGACCTCCTCCCCTCAACTTTAACCTCCCAGTGTCACCCTCAGGGGTAGTAGGGCCTGGCCTGGAGGTGTAGGGGACCCCCAGGGGCTAAGAGGCCGGGGTCTAATGGTGGCAGGAAGCTTGGGGTGCTAGAGGCTTGTGGTTGGGCTGCTGGGGCCCGGTTGGCTGCGGAGCCCTCGGGAGGAGGCAGGAAGTCAGGGTGGGACGTGGGCGCGGGGAGACAGGCGGTGGCTACGACGGCAAGGGGAGCTGAGACTGTCCAGGCAGCCAGGTTAGGCCAGGAGGACCATGTGAATGGGGCCAGGGGGCTCCTGGGCTGGGCAGGTAAGGAGTTCTGGGAGCGGGGCACAGGCGTGGGGGGGTGGGAGGCCTGATAGCAGGTGGCTGTGGCTTTGCGGGGTGGCGGGGAGCGCCAGGCTCCCTGGGGATGCTGCTGCCCTTTGTGGGCTGGGGAAAGAAGATCGTCACTGGAGGTCAGGTGGGAGGCAGGCAGTGCCGCTGGGTCACCTCTTTCCTGCGAAGCTGGTGGTGCTTGGCTCTGCCATGCTGTCCGCCAGCAGCCTCTGCCTCACTGGGAGCGTGTTTCCTGGAGACCAGGCACATGGACAGTCAGGTGTTAAAAAACCAGAAACCACCAAGTCCAGTGCCTCATGCCACGAGGATGAGGCTTCTGAGGCCCAGAGAGAACAAGACACTCACTGCCCATGGTTTCTCAGCAAGGCAGTGGCAGGGCTGGGCCCCAGAAAAGAGTGACAGCTGAGGCTATGACCACCCCGCCTGGAGCAGGGTGATGGACAGGTTGGACTCGGAGGACTCAGGAAGCCTTCTGGTTTCTGGGGCAGACCCCAATGACAAGAATCTCCAGAGAGAAAGAGAGACAGAGAGAAAGAGAGAGAGAGAGAATCACCAAGGGAATCCAGATGGACATGCAAGGAGTGATAGGAGTGGACAGATAAGTGCAGGGGTGTCCATCATATGGGATGGAGCTCCAGGGCGGATGGACATATCTGATCTGAGTCTGGGAAGTTGGACGTGAAAGAGAATGACGGGAGAAGGGAAGAGGAAGTACTATTTTTAGCCCAAACAGGGGTACAGTTGACCCTGGGTGAAAAAGCTCTGAACTCCCATCTGGAAAGTCGCCATTCCTGCCTCTGCCAAGCGTCACAGCAGGATGTCCTCCCCTCGCTCCCGGCTCCCTCCTGCTTCAGCCCTGTGATGCGATGATGCATAGGGCCTGTTGGTGTTGCTGATTCTTGCTTCAAACCCCAGGGAGGTGGAGAGAGACTGGGGAGGCATAGTTGCTACCTGTCCACCTCCTTACTTTTTAACTCTGAGCCTTAATTTCTGGGGGGAATCCCCAGACTTCCAGGTTCCCACTGCTTCGTTGGAGTTTTTCTTGACACACAATTTCCGCCTAGTCAGCAGGTCCCAGTCTTTCTCCTGTCTACAGCTCTGAGGCTTGTAGCCTCTTGTGGGGGCTGGGGAACATGGTGGCTCTCCCCATGCTTCAGGGAGGGTCATTTGCCCCCAGACAGACATGAGCAGTTCCCTCTACCCAGTGCTGTGCTGAAAGATCAATCAGACAGGGTCCCTGGCTCTTGGGGCCCAGGAACAGAGGCTCTTCTCAGAGAGAAAGGGCCAAGTGGACAAGGGCCGAGAACAGGCTGAGGGTTGGTTCAGAAGAGGGGAGAAGGCATCTCAAGATCTGGAAAGCTTCCTGCAAGAGTTAAAACAGTTCTGAGAAGGAGAAAGACCCATTTTCTAGAGTGCCTAGGACATGAAGCCAAGGACACTATCCCTGGATTCTGTTCCTCGGGTACCATGAGGGCAGATACCTCCGAACAAGACCAAAGGCAAAAGAGCCCATAGATGTGGTGTGGGGCAGAGAACATGCATTTCAGGGACAGGCCAACCCAGGTACAATTCTGTACTATCATTTCCTTGAGCAAGTGGCTTCATCTCTCTCTAAACTTCAGTTTACTTATCTGTAAAGAGGCAATAATCAAGCTGGGCGCAGTGGCTCACGTCTGTAATCCCAGCACTTTGGAAGACTGAGGCGGGTGGATCACTTGAGTCCAGGAGCTCAGCACTTTGGAAGGCTGAGGCGGATCAGCCTGGCCAACATAGTGAAACCCTGTCTCTACTAAAAATGCACAATTAGCTGGGCGTGGTGGCAGGCGCCTGTAATCCCAGCTACTCTGGGGGCTGAGGCAGGAGAATCGCTTGAACCTGGGAGGTGGAGGTTGTAGTGAGCTGAGATAGAGATCGTGCCATTGCACACCAGCCTAGGCAACAGAGTGAAACTTCATTTCAAAAAAAAAAAAAGAGGCAATAATCAATTTCTCCCTTACAGAATGCTTGTATGGAATCAAAGAGAAAATGACCATGATATGCCCTAGGTAGTACCTGACACCTAGGAGGTGTTTAAGGGAGGTGCGGCACTTCCCCCAGCTGCAAATGATGCACCAAAGGGAGAGCTGTCCACACCCAAATTCTGCCCACTCAGCACCTTGGCGGGCTGGTGAGCCACCCATTCCCTCACACTTGTAGTGTGGCTTTGCAAATGAGCCGGTTTCCTGTATATAATGCAAGGGGTGTGAGAACTCAAGCAGACTGAACTCTGAGCAGGCCCATGGGATCTACTTTAGAAGGGGGTCTCTCACACAGCCACACACAGACACACACACACGCAAACGAAAACACCACACATACCATAGGAAAAGGGATGTGTACAGATATGTTCAGAGGCAGGGCAAGGACTGCACATAAAACACAGACTGCATCCTCCAGCTCCATACACACACACCACGAGCTGAAAGCTTCAAGGCCAAGCTCAATTCAGTGGAAGTCATTCTCAGTGGTGTTGGGTGCGGGGGGTGGGGGGGTGAGAAACAGGTGGGACCAAAGTACCATCCAGTCATGTGGCCTCTAACAATCAACCTCGGTGTTGATTTTAAAGTATCTGGAGCTAGGAGTTTGAGGCTGCAGTGAGCTATGATCACTCAACTGCACTCTGGCCTGGGTGACACAGCTAGACTCTGTCTCTAAAAAGTAAATACGGCCAGGCACAGTGGCTCATGCCTGTAATCCCAGCACTTTGGGAGGCCAAGGCGGGCGGATCACCTGAGGTGAAACTTGAGGCCAACATGGTGAAACCCTATCTCTACTAAAAATACAAAAAATTAGTCAGGCATGGTGGTGCATGCCTGTAATCTCAGCTGCTCGGGAGGCTGGCAGGAGAATCGCTGGAACCCAGGAGGTGTACATTGCAGTGAGCCAAGATTGTGCCATTGCACTTCAGCCTGGATGACAAGAGTGAGACTTCATGTCAAAAAATAATAATAATAAATACATACATAATGTATCTGGAGCTGCATTTCCAACTCTTGTACTAAAGAACACTGTGAGGTTTGTTCTTGGGTTCTTGCCGAGTTTTTTTTTTTTTTTTTTTTTTTGAGACGGAGTTTCGCTCTCGTTACCCAGGCTGGAGTGCAATGGCGCGATCTCGGCTCACCGCAACCTCCGCCTCCCGGGTTCAGGCAATTCTCCTGCCTCAGCCTCCTGAGTAGCTGGGATTACAGGCACGCGCCACCATGCCCAGCTAATTTTTTGTATTAGTAGAGATGGGGTTTCACCATGTTGACCAGGATGGTCTCGATCTCTTGACCTAGTGATCCACCCGCCTCGGCCTCCCAAAGTGCTGGGATTACAGGCTTGAGCCACCGCGCCCGGTCCTTGCCGAGTTTAAAAAGAAGAAACTGAGGCCAACACAAGAAGATCCAATGTGAAGGGTTTTATTCAGGCTCCCGGGCGAGGTTCTGCCGTCCGACAGGAGGGGCCAGAGAAGTCGCACAGACTCCTCTCAGACGTGGGGTTTTATAGGGAGTGAAGGAGCTCGATTGATTGTGGGAGAGCAGGTCTACTATTGGGTAAGGTTACAAGCCTTTGTTTGCATATAGGACTTGGTTGCTATTGGTTAGAATCACTCAGCTGCTATTGGCTAGAAAGACTTGGCTGCTATTGGCTAGAATCACAAGACCCTGCTTGCATACTGAGTTCTTTAAGGGAAAGCCAGGCTGTACGAGAAAGGGAGAAGGAAACATGCCCGAGCTTGTCTGAGCTTTCGGGGGGGGAAAAAGGGGGTGGGGGTGTGCATCCAAGCTCCCAGCGAGGCAATCGGTCTTACAAACACTAGTTACATTAGGCACTGGGAAAGGAGAGGGCTCTGAGGCCAACTCAACATGGCTTCAGCTACAAACTCTGGCCCATCATAATCACGATCACATCACAATCAACGTTAGCTTGTTAAAGCTCTGAAAATCTCCCCAAGAAGAAGCCTTAATTCATTTTGTCTAAACCAGTGTTTCCCCAACTTCCTGGGTCATAGGACCTTTTGTCCTGTGTCACCTATTCTATGCTGATGCCTTGAAACAAGGAGAGGAGTGGAAGGGCAGGGTGGGCTGTGCAGACACTCCTCACGATTGTGTCTTTGGCAGAGTTGATATGTTCGCAGTGGTTTTGTTGTTTTCGTTTTCTTTTTTCTTTCTTTTTTTTTTTTTTTTTGAGACAAGGTCTTACTCTGTTGCCCAGGCTGGAGTGCAGTGGCTCGATCTCAGCTCACTGCAACCTCCGCTTCCCAGGTTCCAGAGATTCTCCCACCTCAGCCTCCTTAGTAGCTGGGATTACAGGCATGTGCCACTGTGCCTGGCTAAGTTTTGTTGCTTTTTTTTTTTGAGAAGGAGTCTCGCTTTGTTGCCCAGGCTGGAGTGCAATAGGGCAATCTCGGCTCACTGCAACCTCTGCCTCCCAGATTCAAGCAATTCTCCCACCTCAGCCTCCCTAGTACCTGGGATACAGGCATGTGCTACCACGCCCAGCTGATTTTGTATTTTTAGTAGAGACAAGGTTTCTCCATGTTGGTCAGGCTGGTCTTGAACTCCCAACTCAGGTGATTTGCCTGCCTCGGCCTCCCAAAGTCCTGGAATTATAGGTGTGAGCCACTGCGTCCAGTCACATTTTGTATTTTTAGTAGAGACAGGATTCTACCATGTTGGCCAGGCTGGTCTCAAACTCCTGTCCTCAGGGTGATCCACCTGCCTCGGCCTCCCAAAGTGCTGGGATTACAGGCTTGAGCCACCGTGCATGACTGTTTTTGTTTTCCAATTACAAAATTAGCCCATGGCTGTTTTAAAAAAACTCAAACAGGCCGGGCACAGTGGCTCATGCCTGTAATCCTAGCACTTTGCCGGGCTGTGATGGGAGGATCACTTGGGCCCTGGAGTTTGAGACCAGCCTGGGCAACATAGTGAGACCCCCATTTCTATTTAATTATTAAAATAAAAATAAAAATAAATTTTATAACTCAAACAGTACAGAGGCATATAAAAAAATACAAGAAATGCAGCCTTCTCTAATCCCACTTCTGGGATGTGCTCATCGTGAACAGTTTGGTGTGCGTCCTTCCAGATTTTCCTATGTATGGCTGCTGAAAAGCCTGGAGGTTGAGTCTAGTTTCTGCAGGCTGGCAGACCAGGACTCAATTTACAATTCCACTGCTCATTTGTTTGTTACAAGGCCTCAGACGAATCATTTTACCCAGTTTGGGCCTCAGTCTTTGCATCTGTAAAATGCAGATCATAACAGCACTTACTTCGTAGGATTATTATGAAAATTGCATGAAATAATGCAAATAAAGGCTTAGCATAGAACTTACTTAAAATAATTGCCTATATACACATGTCAGTGCAAATAGGCATATACTCTGCATCTGTTCTGCAACTTGCTTGTCGTGGTATATGCGGGACGTCTTTCCATGTCAGTACATGGAGCTCTGCCTCATCCTTTTAGCTGTTTCGCTAAACGTTAGCTTGGTAAATGGTTAATGATGGTGATTTTGACATGTTACTTCCCGGCAAGTACTGCTGTCGCGAGAGGCCACGTTGTTGGCAGTCACAGATATTACTGATCAGGGCGCTAACTACAAGCCTTACAGCCTTCTGTGAAAATGAAGTGACCCCCAGAGGGGCACCCACCTCTGTCACAGATGGCAGGGCCACATGAAGGGGACGCTCTCTGTCTGCTCACCTCTGCATCTTCAGCACTAGGTCAGAGTCTGGCACAGAGGAGGTAACCATTAATTTTTTTTTTAAGAGACAGTGTCGCTGGTCCAAGTGCAGTGGTGTTTACAACTAATTGATCACAACCAGTTACAGATTTCTTTGTTCCTTCTCCACTCCCACTGCTTCATTTGACTACCCTTTAAAAAAAAAAAAATTGGCCGGGCGCGGTGGCTCAAGCCTGTAATCCCAGCACTTTGGGAGGCCGAGGCGGGTGGATCACGAGGTCAAGAGATCGAGACCATCCTGGTCAACATGGTGAAACCCCGTCTCTACTAATACAAAAAATTAGCTGGGCACGGTGGCGCGTGTCTGTAATCCCAGCTACTCAGGAGGCTGAGGCAGGAGAATTGCCTGAACCCAGGAGGCGGAGATTGCGGTGAGCCGAGATCGCGCCATTGCGCTCCAGCCTGGGTATCAAGAGCGAAACTCCGTCTCAAAAAAAAAAAAAAAAAAAAAAAAAATTAAAAAAAGAAAAAAAAAAAAGAGACAGTGTCTCACTCTGTTGCCCAGGCTGGGGCACAGGTGGTGTGATCATAGCTCACTGTAACTACACACTCCTAGCCTTGAGTGGTTCTCCTGCCTCAGATTCCTGAGTAGCCTAGGACTACAGATGTTTGCCACCACGCCCAGCTAATTATAAAAAAAAATTCTTGGCCAGGCACAGTGGCTCATGGCTGTAATCCCAATATTTTGGGAGGCTGAGGCGGTAAGATCTTTTGAGACTAGGAGTTCAAGACTAGCCTGGGCAACATAGCAACACTCCGTCTCTATTAAAACATAATGATAACAATACATTTTATTTATCTGTTTGAAATGGAGTCTTGCTCTGTCACCCAGGCTGGAGTGCACTGGCACGATCTCAGCTCACTGCAACCTCTGCCTCCTGGGTTCAAGCAATTCTCCTGCCTCAGACTCCTAATAGCTGGGACTACAGGCACAGGCCACCATGCCTGGCTAATTTTTGTATTTTTAGTAGAGACAGGGTTTCGCCATGTTGGCCATACTGGTCTCGAACTCCTGACCTCAGGTGATCCGCTCGCCTTGGCCCCCCAAAGTTCTAGGATTACAGGTGTGAGTCACTGCACCTGGCTTAATACACTTTAAATGTAAAATGTAAAAAAAAATTTTTGGCCAGGCATGGTGGGTCATGCCTATGACCTCAGCACTTTGGGAGGCAGAGGCCAGTGATCACCTGAGGTCAGGAGTTTGAGACCATCTTGGCCCACATGGTGAAACCCTGTCTCTACTAAAAATACAAAAAATTAGCTGGGCACAGTGGTGGGCACCTGTAGTCCCAGCTACTTGGGAGGCTGGACAGGAGAATTGCCTGAACCCGGGAGGTGGAGGTTGCAGTGAGCTGAGATTGCGCCATTGCACTCTAGCCTAGGCAACAATAGCAAAACTCTGTCTCAAAAAAAAAAAAAAATCTGTTTGGAGATAAGGTCTTACTATTTTACCCAGGCTGCTCTCACACTGTGGTCTCAAGCAATCCTCCCACCTCACCCATTACATTTTTGTCAACAGGCCAGCTCCTCTAATCCACAAGCAGCAGCGTAAGCCCAAAGCTCTCTCTTGCACTGCAGCATTCCCTAAAATATGACCTGCACAGCACTCAGGTGTGTGAGAGATTTTAGGGAATAATGAATGAACAATTACAAATGTTATGTGTTGATTTCAGTGTGTGCTGTTGTTTCACTTCTATTTATGTTTCATGATTCTGGTTTTCCATTTATGGTAGTAAAGTTTCCATTTTAGGTTAATATATCAAAGGTGAAAAAAGATAGCCCGTGGAAGTGCCAAAAATCATGAAAGAAAGTGAAAATGATCAATTATTTTAGCCTGAAAGATGTTTAAGGCCAGTGTTTATTTAGTCCTTACTGTGTAGCAAGCACTATGTTAAGCATTTTATTTTATGAGAGAGATCATCTGTATATCACGTATAATGCTCACAGCAGCCAGCCCTAGAGGCAAGTCTTACTTTCGTTGTCATTTTGCTGATGAAGGAACTGAGGGAAGCGCAGAGGTTTAGTGACCTGCCCAACAGCCTTCTGCCAGTAAGTCTTATGTTGTTGTTGTTGTTGTTGTTGTTGTTTTTGAGACAGAGTCTCGCTCTGTCGCCCAGGCTGGAGTGCAGTGGCATGATCTTGGCTCACTGCATGTCTCCCAGGTTCAAGCAATTCTCCTGCCTTAGTCTCCTGAATAGCTTGGATTACAGGGGCGCACCACCACGCCCGGCTAATTTTTGTATTTTTAGTAGAGATGGGGTTTCACCGTGTTAGTCAGGCTGGTCTCGAACTCCTGACCTTCTGACCTCATGATCAAGGCGTAAGCCACTGCACCTGGCCTTGTTTTTATTTTTGAGACAGGTATCGCTCTGTCGCCTAGGCTGGCGTGCAGTGGTTTGACCTTGGCTAACCACCGTAGCCTTGACCTCACCAAGCTCAGGTGATCCTCCAGCCTCAGCCTCCCAAGGTATGGGACATCATGTTGGGCTAATTTTTGTATTTTTCTGTATTGATGGGGTTTTGCCATGTTGATCAGGCTGATCTCAAACTCCTGGGCTCAAGTATCCGCCCACCTCAGCCTCCCAAAGTGTTGGGATTATAGGCATGAACCGCCACGCCTGGTGCCCTTCTGCCAGCAAGTGATTGGGAGAACCTGGGATTGAACTTGGGTTGCCATGACATGGACATGGTGAACTGAGCCTCCAGAACTGGCAGACTCTCAGAAACTTTCATAAAGCAGTGTGGATTGCCAAGCTGTAGGTAAGGCTCCATCCTGATAAAATTCTCACGATGCAAAAAGCACACCAAGCTACCCAAGGGAGGAGACTCGGTAAAAGGGATTATCAGGCACACTCACTTTACTGGTTGGGGGACTACTAAAATACCAATTAGAATAATTGCTCTATATCCCTTATTTATAGGGATACTTAACTAGCAGAATAAGTTCTATGTTCAAGCCACTCCCAATTTGTGAAAATAAATCCATTTTGTTTGCATATAAAATGAGGTTTAATGTTTTTGTTCTCTGTGTCAAGAGGCCACAGAGTTCATTCAAAGAAGGTATTAAGCTTGCACCTATAATCACAGCACTTTGGGAGGCCAAGGCAAGGGGACTGCTTGGGTCCAGGAGTTCAATTCCAGTCTGGCAACGTAGGGAGATCCCATCTCTACAAAAAATTTAAAAATTAACTGGGCTTGGTGGTGTGTGCCTGTGGTCCCAGCTATTCAGGAGGCTGAGGTGGGAGGATCGCTTGAGCCTGGGAGGTTGAGGCTGTAGTGAGCCACGATCATGTCACTGCACTCCAGTCTGGGCAATAGAGTGAGATCCCATCTCTAAAGGAATAAAAAAAATGAATTAAAGCCAGATGCAGTGGCTCATGCCTGTCATCCCAGCTATTTGGGAGGCTGAGGTGGGAGGATTGCTTGAGGCCAGAAGTTTCAGGCCTCAGTGAGCTACGATCATGTGCTGTGCTACCCCAGCCTGGGCGACAGAGTGAGATGTGAGACTCCATCTCTTCAATAAAAGACAAAAAGGGGCTGGGTACAGTGGCTCATGCTTGTAATCCCAGCACATTAGGAGGCTGAGGCGGGTGGATCACGAGGTCAGGAGTTGAAGACAAGCCTGCCCAACATGGTGAAACCCCATCTCTACTAAAAATACAAAAATTAGCCAGCCGTGGTGACTTGTGCCTGTAATCCCAGCTACTCAGGAGGTGAGGCAGGAGAATCACTTGAACCCAGGAGGCAGAGGTTGCAGTGAGCCGAGATCGGGCCACTGCAGTCCAGCCTGGGCGACAGAGCAAGACTCTGTCTCAAAAAAAAAAAAGAAAAAAACCCAGTTTGGGTAACACGGCCAGACCCTGTCCCTACTAAAAATACAAAAATTAGCCAGGTATGGTGTTGCCCACCCATAGTCCCAGCTACTCAGGAGGCTGAGGTGGGAGGATCACCTGAGCCCTGGGAGGTCGAGGTTGCAGTGAGCTGTGATTGTGTCACTGCACTCTAGTCTGGGTGACTAGAGGGAGATATTGTCTTTAAAAAAGTATTATGTATATAAACAAATATGAAAAAGGAGGTAGCCCAGGACACATCCCGATTTACCTACTACAAATGGTAGCCCATGCCTGTAATCCCAGCACTTTAGGGGGCTGAGGCAGTGGATTGCTTAAGTTCAGGAGTTTGAGACTAGCCTGGGCAACATGGCAAAACCCTGTCTCTACAAAAATTCAAATCATACGGAAATTAGCCAGGCCTTCTCAATCACAGCATTTCAGGAAAAAAAAAAAGAAAGAAAGAAAAGAAAAAAAAATAGCTGGACGCTGGGCTCAGTGGTTCATGCCATGCCTGTAATTCCCCACTTTGGGGGGCCAATGAAGGCAGATCACTTCAGGCCAGGAGTTCTAGACTACCCTGGTCAACATGGTGAAAACCCATCTCTACCAAAAATACAAAAATTAGCCAGATGTGGTGGTGCATTCCTGTAGTCTCAGCTCCTCAGGAGGCTAAGGCAGGAGAATCACTTGAACCCAGGAGGTGGAGGTTGCAGTGAGCCAAGATTGCACCACTGCACTCCAGCCTGGGTGACAGAGCAAGACTTCATCTCAAAAAAAAAAAAAAAAAAGCTGGGCATGATGGCACACGCCTGCAGTCCCAGTTACTCAGGAGGCTGAGGTGAGAGGATCGCTTAAGCCCAGGAGGTCCAGGCTTCAGTGAGTTGTGACTGTGCCACTGCACTCCAGTGGCACAAGAGAGCAAGACAGCAAGAGAACAAGACCCTGACTCAAAAAAATAAGAAAGAGGAAAGAAAGAAAGAAAGAAAGAAAGAAAGAAAGAAAGAAAGAAAGAAAGAAAGAAAGAAAGAAAGAGAAAGAAAGAATTTACCATGCCTGCTAACCCTGATGCTTGATATTGTGATGAGGGTTCTATGTGGGCATGCATAGCTAAGGCACTTTATTAAACATGGGCAGCTTTGTCATTAATCAAGTCTGCGCCAGGAGCAAAGGCCAAGAAAATGCTTTACATGTTTTCTTTCCTTTTTTTTTTTTTTCCGTTTTGCTTTTATTTTTATTTTTAGAGACAGCGTCTCATTATGTTGCCCAGGCTGGTCTCGAACTCTTGAGCTCAAGTGATTTTCCCACCTAGGCCCTAGGATTACAGGCGTGAGCATCCAGGCCAGGCTCAGCCATTTTAAATGATTTCTGAGAGATTTTGCCACCAGGTTGGTCTACAGCACAACAATGGTCAGCATCGAATAGCCTGCTTGTGTTTTTTTTTTCTTTTTTACTCTACATGTTCAGAGAAACTGAACTATAAAAATGATCCCTGAAGGAAGTATATAGTCTTGCCTGCTGTTTTTTGTTTTGCTTTGTTTGTTTCGTTTTGTTTGAGACAGGTTCTTGCTCTATCCCCCAGGATAGAGTACAATATTGGCTCACTGCAACCTCAACATCCTGGACTCGAGTGATCCTTCTACCTCAGCCTCCCGAGTAGTTGGGACTACAGGCATGCACCACCACACCTGGTTACATTTTGTATTTTTTGTAGAGATGCGGGCGGGGGTCTCACCATGTTTCCCAGGCTAGTCTTGAACTCCTGGCCTGAAGTGATCCTTCCACTTTGGCTTCCCAAAATGCTGAGATTACAGGCCATTGCATCCAGGCACCTGCCTGTTCCTGATATGAAGCACTAGCCCAAGAAACTCAGGCAAGAAGCTGGCACACATTTTGGAAAGAATGTTCAATAAATCAATAGGTCTATAGTTGGGGGAGAAAAATGTTAACTTACAATTTTTTTTTTTTTTGAGACAGAGTCTCGCTCTGTCGCCAGGCTGGAGTGCAGTGGCACGATTTCGGCTCACTGCAACTCTGTCTCCTGGATTCAATCGATTCCCCTGTCTCAGCCTCCTGAGTAGCTGGGACCACAGGCGTGCGCCACCACACCCAGCTAATTTTTTGTATTTTAGTAGAGACAGGGTTTCACCATGGCCAGGATGGTCTCGATATCCTGATCTCATGATCCGCCTGTCTTGGCCTCCTAAAGTGCTGGGATTACAGGCGTGAGCCACTGTGCCCAGCCCACTTACAAATTTTTAAATTAAATTTAATTATTTATTTTTTTGAGACAGGGTCTCACTGTCGCCCACGCTGGTAGGTAGTGGTATGATCAAGGTTCACTGCAGCCTTGACTTCCTGGGCTCAGACGATCCTCCCCCTTCAGCCTTCTGGGTACCTAGAACTACAGGCACACGCCATCATGCCCGGCTAATTATTATTATTATTATTATTATTGAGACAGAGTCTTGTTCTGTGACCCAGGCTGGAATGCAGTGGCACAGTCTCCACCTCCCCAGTTCAAGAGATTCTCCTGCCTCAGCCTCCCGAGTACCTGGGATTACAGGTATTCACCACCACACCCAGCTAATTTTTGTATTTTTTTTTTTTTTTAGAATGAAGTCTTGCACTGTTGCCCAGGCTAGAGTGCAGTGGCGTGATCTTGGCTCACTGCAACCTCTGCCTCCTGGGTTCAAGCAATTATCCTGCCTCAGCCTGGCGTGCTGCCACGCCCAGCTAATTTTTTGTATTTTTAGTAGACACAGAGTTTCACTATGTTGGCCAGACTGGTCTCAAACTCCTGACCTTGTGATTTGCCCGCCTTGGCCTCCCAAAGTGCTGGGATTACAGGCGCGAGCCACCACGCCCAATCTAATTTTCGTATTTTTAGTAGAGACTGGGTTTCACCATGTTGTCCAGGCTGGTCTCGAAATCTAGACCTCAAGTGATACACTCGCCTTGGCCTCCCAAATGTTGGGATTACAAGTGTAAACCACCATGCTTGGCCATGCCCAGCTAATTATATATATATATATTTTGGACAGGGTCTTGTTCTTTCACCCAGGCTGGAGTGCAGTGGCATGACTATGGCTCACTGCAACCTCTGCCTCCCAGGCTCAAGTGATTCTCCCACTTCAGCCTTCCGAATAGCTGAGACT
Source organism: Aotus nancymaae (assembly GCF_030222135.1). Classification (NCBI taxonomy): domain Eukaryota; kingdom Metazoa; phylum Chordata; class Mammalia; order Primates; family Aotidae; genus Aotus; species Aotus nancymaae. Next base: position 28,786,843 of record NW_026988467.1, read on the forward strand.
ATAGGCACATGCTACCACACCTGGCTAATTTTTGTACTTTTTGTAGAGATGGGGTTTTGCCATGTTGCCCAGGCTAGGCTTGAACTCTAGGGCTCAAGGAGTCCTCCTGCCTCAGCCTCCCAAAGTGCTAGGATTACAAGCCTGAGCCACCACACCCAGACTCCTTCTGGTCTTAGTTTGACAAAAGATTGCTGAGTAGCCAACACGATCTAACCAGGTTAATAAATGAGGTCAGTAAAAAGAAAATCAAAATTAAAGCTTAATATAAATTTCTCATTGTCTGAAAAAAGTGGAAAAAGAAAAAAAAGAAAAACAGATGAAAGGAATCCCCAGGGCTCCCAGAACCAGCAATGAGGGCAGATTCTGGGGTGAATGAAACAGGACATTCTTTTCTCCCAATTTAGGAATCCAAGGTCAGGAGTAAGAATTTTGTAGATTTGAGGCTGCCTCCGACTAGGGCCTGTAAAGTTCTCAGTCAAACTCAAGGCTGCCCGTGTTCCACAGAGCATTTTATGCTGATTATAAAAAGGCCACCGGCCAGGTACAGTGGCTCATGCCTGTCATCCCATCACTTTGGGAAGCCAAGGAGGGCGGGTCACTTGAGGTCAAGAGTTTGAGACCAGCCTTGCCAACATGGTGAAATCCCATCTCTACTAAAAATAATAAAAATTATCGGGTGTGGTGGTGCGTGCCTGTAATCCCAGCTACTTGGGAGGCTGAGACAGGAGAATTGCTTGAACATGGTAGGTGGAGGTTGCAGTAAGCCACGATTGTGCCACTGCACTCCAACCTGGTGGACAGAGCATGACTCCGTTTCAAAATAAATAAATAGGCTGGGCATGGTGGCTCATGCCTGTAATCCCAGCACTTTGGGAGGCTGACGTGGGCGTATCACCTGAGGTCAGAAGTTCGAAACCAGCCTGGCCAACATGGTGAAAACCCATCTCTACTAAAAATACAAAAATTAGCTGAGCATGGTGGTGAGCGCCTGTAGTCCCAGCTACTTGGGAGGCTGAGACAGGAGAATTGCTTGAACCCGGGAGGCGGAGGTTGTAGTGAACTGAGATCGAGCCACTGCACTCCAGCCTGGGCAACAAAGAGTGAAACTCCATCTCAAAATAAATAAATAAATAAATAAATAAAATAAAAATTAGGCTGGGCATGGAGGCTCATGCCTACAATCCCAACACTTTTGGAGTCTGAAGTGGAAGGACTGCTTGAGCCCATGAATTTGAGACCAGCCTGGGCAACATGGTGAAACTTTGTCTCTACAAAAAAATAAAAATAAAAGGCTGGGCACAGTAACTCACGCCTATAATCCCAGCACTTTGGGAGTCCAAGGTGGCAGGTTGCTTGAGCCCAGGAGTTCAAGACCAGTCTGGCCAACATGGTGAAACCCCACCCTTACAAAAAGTATAAAAATTAGTCAGGCTTGGGGGCATGGGCCTGTAGTTCCTACTACTCAGAAGGCTGAGGTAAGAGGATCTGTTGAGCCTGGGAGGCAGAGTTTGCAGTGAGCTGAGACAGTGCCACTACACTGCACTCCAGCCTGGGCGACAGAGCTAGACCCTGTCTAAAAAAAAAAAAAAAAAACCGGAAGAATGGGAATGAGACCCACATTTGGTATAAACAGATGTGTGCCTATATGACCCCACAATTAACATAGGGACAGTAGCTGCTATAATACTCTCATTCTGTTATATATCCCTCTGCACACACAGACTCCCACAAACCCACAGATATGCACCCATAATCACAGTGCTCACTGCATATGCTTTCATATGCAGAGACTTGCATTCACCAGTCAGGTAAATATATATCCAGTAACATGCATTCTGGGTAAAGGGAGGATTGTCTTGGAGAGAAAAGCCTTTGTTAACAGCACAGTGGTCACATTTTTCATGGGAAATGGACCCTACCCTGTCAGACCTGCCTTCGTGTCTCACATTCTCCGAGACCTCTCAGCCCTAGCTCTCCACCCTTAGACTTCCCAGGGAGTGAAAGGTATAGGAGAGGATCTTGATAAAGGATGTAGGAGCTGGCCAGGTGCAGTGGCTCGCACCTGTAATCCCAGCACTTTGGGAGGCCAAGGCACGTGGATCACGAGGTCAGGAGTTCAAGACCAGCCTGGCCAAGATGGCGAAAACTTGTCTCTACTAAAAATACAAAATACAAATACTAAATACAAAATAAATAATAAATACAAAAATAAAAATACAAAAAAAAAAAGGCATGGTGAGGCATACCTGTTATCCCAGCTACTCGGGAGGCTGAGGCAAAGAATCACCTGAACCCAGGAGGCAGAGGTTGCAGTGAGCCGATGATTGTGCCACTGCAGCCTACAGAACAAGACTCCGTCTCAAAAAAAAAAAAAAAAAAAAAAAGGACATAGGAGCCAAGCCACATATCCCAGCTATTGGGAGGCTGAGGTGAGAGGAGCACTTGAGCCCAGGAGTTGGAGACCAGCCAGGACAACATAGTGAGACCTCATCTAAAATAAAAAAGGATGTAAGGTTTTGATTTGAGTTTTGTGTCTGCCAGGAACCCCCAGCAGTATGTTATTGGGACAATCACTTAACCTCTCTTTTTCTCCAGCTTCTCCATCTTTAAAACGAGGCTCGTAAGTCGTATTAGTGTTTCCTGAACTCTCATGAAGACAAGGTGTCGTTTGCCATTCTCTGTTCTACACTCCCTCTTCCCCTCATGGATCTCATGATTTTAAAGTCTTTACCTACTAAGTTACCTCATTTAGACGCCAATTTTCTTGTTGTCAAGTTAAAATTTTTTTTTTAATAGAGAAAGGGTCTCACCACATTGCCCAGGCTGGTCTCAAACTCCTGGCACAAGTGATCCTCTCTCCTCAGCCTCCCAAAATGCTGAGATTACAGGTGTGAGTCACTGTACCTGGCCTCAAGTTTAAATTTCAATCAAAGATTTGGCCAGGCACAGTGGCTCCCACTTGTAATCCTAGCAGTTTGGGAGGCCGAGGCAGGTGGACCACCTGAGGTCAGGAATTTAAGACCAGATTGGACAACATGGTGAAACCCCATCTCTACTAAAAATACAAAAATTGACCAGTTGGCTGGGCGAGGTGGCTCATGCCTGTAATCCCAGAACTTTGGGAGGCTGAGGTAGGCAGATGATGAGGTCAGGAATTCGAGAACAGCTTGGCCAACATGGTGAAATGCCATATCTACTAAAACTACAAAAATTAGCTGGGTGTGGTGGTGCACACCTGTAGTTCCAGCTACTCAGGAGGCTGAGACAAGAGAATCACTTAAACCTGGGAGGCGGAGGTTGCAGTGAGCTGAGACCACACATTGCTCTCCAGCCTGAGTAACAGAGTGAGACTCTGTCTCAAAATGAACGACAACAAAAAAATTGGATGTGGTGGCTCACGCCTGTAATCCCAGCACTTTGGGAGGCCAAGGTGGGCAGATCACTTGAGGTCAGGAGTTTGAGACCAGCCTGACCAATATGGAGAAACCCAGTCTCTACTAAAAATACAAAATTAGCTGGGCATGGTGGCACATGCCTATAATCCCAGCTACTCAGGAGGCTGAGGCAGGAGAATCGCTTGAACCTGAGAGGTGGAGGTTGCAGTGAGCGGAGATCGCGCCATTGCACTCCAGCCTGGGCAACAAGAGCGAAACTCTGTCTCAAAAAATAAAATACAAAAATTAGCTGGGTATGGTGGCACGTTCCTGTAATCCTAGCTGCTCAGGAGGCTGAGGTAGGCAATCGCTTGAACCTGGGAGGCTGAGGTTGCAGTGAGTCGAGATGGTGCCACTGTACTTCAGCCTGGGCGACAGAGCAAGACTTTGTCTCAAAAGACAAAAATAGGCCTGGCGTGATGGCTCACACCTGTAATCCAAGCACTTTGGAGGCCAAGGCGGGTGGATCACCTGAGGTCGGGAGTACAAGACCAGCCTGACCAACATGGTGAAACCCCGTCTTATATATATTAAAAAAAAAGACAAAAATAAATTGTAATCAGAGATTTAATTAAGTATGCATTGAAGAAATAAATAATACAATTTGTCAAAATAAGAAACAAAGTATAGCACAATTTCCTTTCAGATTTTTGAAATATTGAAATAATGTAGAGGCCTCCGGCACTAGTCTGGGACTTCCTGGGAGCATGTAAACTTCAGGCTGGGACCGTCTGATCACAAAATTTTCTGGCATTGCCAGATTCTGTGGTCTTACGATTGCTGCCAGGCCCTATGCTCCAAAGCTCACATTCTTATAGAGGGCAAGATCTGTCACCTGCAGCTGGGGGTCATAGAGGAAACAGCAGGGGCCCTGAAAAGCTAGGGTTCCTCTGATCTTAATTTAACATTGCCTGACTTTTTCTCACTTTTGGCCCAGTTTTTTTTTTTTTTTTTTTGAGATGGAGTCTTGCTCTGTCACCGAGGTTGGAGTGCAGTGGCCTTGGCTCACTGCAACCTCCACCTCCCGGGTTCAAGCGATTCTCCTGCCTCAGCCTCCCGAGTAGCTGGGATTACAGGTGGGCGCCACACACGCCCAGTTAATTTTTTTTTATATTTTTAGTAGAGATGGGGTTTCACCATATTGGTTAGGCTGGTCTCAAACTCCTGACTTGGTGATCTGCCTGCCTCAGCCTCCCAAAGTGCTGGGATTACAGGCTTGAGGCACCACGCCCGGCCCTTGGCCCAGTCTTAAGTCAGGGACTTTCTGGATCTAAATTCAGTCCAGGATTATAGGACCTGCTTTGCATGCTCTCCTGGATCCTAGCCCAAGGCCTTGTGGCTCCTTTTCTCTCCCCGCCTGACCCCAACCTGGACCAGGTACCAGCTTCCAGCCCTATAATCGCCAACCTGGATTCCTTCTGCCCCTTCTACTGGCCTGTTCTCACTGTTGCACTCTAGTTTACCCTTCTCTTCTGCCGCCTCCTCCTTCTTCTTTCTTCTTCCTCTTCCTCTTCTTTTTTTTCCCTTTAAATAGAGACTGAGTCTTGCTATGTTGTCCAGGCTGGTCTCAAATTCCTGGCAATTCTCCTGCCTAGGTCTCCCAAAGGGATTACAGACATGAGCCACAGCACCCAGCCTTGTTTTGAGACAGGGTGTCTCTCTCTTCCTCTGTCATCCAGGCTGGAGTGCAGTGGTGTGTTCACGGCTCACTGCAGCCTTAACCTCCCAGGCTCAAGTGATCCTCCCGCTTCAGCCTCCCGAGTAGCCAGGACTACAGGGGTGCACCACCATGCCCTGCTAATTTTTTTTTTTTTTTTTTCTGAGATGGAGTCTCGCCCTGTTGCCCAGGCTGGAGTGCAGTGGCACGATCTTGGCTCACTGAAACCTCCACCTCCTGGGTTCAAGCAAATCTCTGCCTCAGCCTCCCGAGTAGCTGGGATTACAGGCACCCACCAGCACACCTGGCTAAATTTTGTATTTTTAGTAGAGACAGGGTTTCACCATGTTGGCCAGGCTGGTCTTGAATTCCTGATCCACCCTCCTCGGCCTCCCAAAGTGCTGGGATTACAGGTGTGAGCCACCATGCCCGGACCTGCCCTGCTAATTTTTAAATTTTTTATAGCAATAAGGCCTCACTATGTTACCCAGGCTGATCTCTAATTCCTGGACTCAAGAGATCCTCCTGCCTCAGCCTCCAAAAGTGCTGGGATTACAGGCCTGAGCTACTGTACCCTTTCCTTCTCCTCCTCCTCTTCCTCCCCCTCCTCTCCCATCTCCTCCCTCTCCCCCTCACTTTCCTTCACCTTCTCCTCCTTCTCCTTCTTCTCCAGCTCTTCCTTCTTCCTATACATTCCCTCTTCTTAACCTCAAACTTTTACAATCTTTCTCTTGCCATTTGCTAAAGCCTCCAAGAATGTCAATCATGGAAGGGACCTTACTGGTCTAAGTCCACATTCCATCTGATGTTGATATTCTCTTTACAACACAACCAACCTGTGGTTTCCTAAGGCTCTATGAATATCAAAAACAACAGGATGCTCACTACATCTTTTCCCAGGTTCAAATAATTCTCTCTCTCTCTCTCTTTTTTTTTTTTTCTATAAAGACAGGGTTTCACCGGGATGGTCAGGCTGGTCTTGAACTCCCTACCTCAGGTGATCCGCCCGCCTTGGCCTCCAAAGTGCTTGGATTACAGGTGTGAGCCACTACGCCCGGCCCAAACAATTCTCTTGACTCAGCCTCCTGAGTAGCTGGGATTACAGGCGTGCACCACCATGCTCCACTAACTTTTGTATGTTTAGTAGAGACGGGGTTTCACCATGTTGCCCAGGCTGGTTTGGAACTCCTGACCTTGTGATCCACCTGCCTCTGACTTCCAAAGTGCTGGGATTGACCGGATGAGGTGGTTCATGCCTGTAATCCCAGCACTTTGGGAGGCTGAGGTGGGTGGATACCCTGAGGTCAGGAGTTCAAGACCAGCCTGGCCAACAGGGTGAAACCCCATCTCTAAAAAAAAAAAAAAAAAAAAAAAATTTAAGACAACGTGCTGGGATTATAGGCATGAGCCACCATGCCCAGCCGAGATTCTGTCTATAAAAAAAAGAAAGAGAGAGAGAGAGGAGAGAGAGAGAGAGAGAGAAAGAAGAAAGAGAAAGAAAAAAAGAAAGAAAGTCTAAAGCAAAGGAGATTAATTATCCCGCTCCATTCTCCCACTTTCCAAAGCAGGAGTCAGTAGACAGAATATGCACTGGTGAAAGTGTTTCTAAGCACTAAACTAAGCTAACATTTATGGAGCTTACAAGAAATGGATGAAGAGCCCCATTTGACAGAGAGGAATAGTGAGGCTTAGGAGGCATGATTTCAGCAAAGCCATACAGTAAGTGTCAAAACCACTGTTTGAACTTAGGTCTCTTTAACTTTGGGGCCAGTCTTCTGATTTTTGCTAATGAGGAACTTCCACTGCTCCCCGCCTCCGCTTACACCCAGCATGAATTCGCTTTTTTTTTTTTTTTTTTTTTAAGATGGGGTTTCACCATGATGGCCAGGCTGGTCTTGAACCCCTGACCTCAGGTGATCCACCCACCTCGGCCTCCCAAAGTGCTAGGATTACAGGCGTGAGCCACTGCGCCGGGCGATTTGCTTTTTTTTTCAGACGGAGTCTCTGTCACCCAGGTTGGAGTACAGAGTGCAGTGGAAGTGGCAGGATCTCAGCTCACTGCAACCTTCACCTCCTGGGTTCAAGCGATTCTCCTGCCTCAGCCTCCCGAGTAGCTGGGATTACAGGTGTATGCCACCATACCCAGTTAATTATTATTATTTTGTATTTTTAGTAGAGAAGGGGTTTCACTGTGTTGGCCAGGCTGGTCTCGAACTTCTGACCCCAAGTGATCCACCCACCTTGGCATCCCAAAATGCTGGTATTACAGGCGTGAGCCGCCGTACCCGGCCTGCTTGCGTTTTTTTTTGTTTTTTTTTTTGAGATGGAGTTTCGCTCTTGTTGCCGAGGCTGGAGTGCAATGGCACGATCTCAGCTCACCGCAACCTCTGCCTCCTGGGTTCAAGTAAGTCTCCTGCCTCAGCCTCCCAAGTAGCTGGGATTACAGGCATATGCCACCACACCCAGCTAATTTTGTATTTTTAGTAGAGACAGTGTTTCTCCATGTTGGTCAGGCTGGTCTTCAACTCCTGACCTCAGGTGATCCACCCGCCATGGCCTCCCAAAGTTCTGGGATTACTGGCATGAGTCATTGTGCCTGGTCTGCTTTTTTTTTTTTTTTTTTTGTCATCCAGGCTGGAGTGCAGTGGCATAATCATAGCTCATTGCAGCCTTGATGTCCTAGGCTCAAGTGATCTTTCTTCCTCAGCCTCCCAAGCAGCTGGGACTACAGGCATGCACCACCACACCTGGCTAATTTTTTAGTTTTTTTCTAGAGATGAGGTTTCACTATGTTGCCCAGGCTAGTCTGGAACTCCTGAGTTTAAATGATCCTACTTCTTCTGTCTCCCAAAGTGTTGGGATTACAGATGTGAGCCACCACACCTGGCCAGCAACTCTGACTTTACCCCAAATAGGTTGTGTGACTTTAAGCATGCCTCTGTGGGCCTCAGTTTGCTCATCTAAAATCAGAGGTTTAGCCAGGCATGGCAGCTCATGCTGTAATCCCAGCACTTTGGGAGGCCAAGGAGGAAGAATCACTTGAGGCCAGGAGTTCAAGACCAGTCTGGGCAACATAGCATGACCCCCATCTCTAGAATAAATAAAAAATCACCTGGGTGTGATGGTGCCAGCTACCCAGGAGGCTGAGTTACGGCCTGGGTTCACTTGAACCCAGGAGTTTGAGATTCCAATGAGTTAGGATTGGGTCATTGCACTACAGTCTGGGCAAGAGAGTGAGAGTCTATCTCAACAAAGAATACATTGGAGATTAGGCTTGCTGGTTTTTCTTTTCTTTTTTTTTTTTTTGAGACGGAGTCTCTCTCTGTCACCAGGCTGGAGTGCAATGGCGCCATCTTGGCTCCCACAACTTCTACCTCCAAGGTTCAAGCGATTCTCCTGCCTCAGCCTCCTGAGTAGCTGGGGTTACAGGCGTCTACCACCACGCCTGGCTAATTTTTGTATTTTTAGTAGAGACAGGGTTTCACAATATTGGCCAGGCTGGTCTTGAACTCTTGAGCTTGTGATCCGTCCGCCTCAGCCTCCCAAAGTGCTGGGATTACAGGCATGAGCCACAGCGCCCAGCTTGCTGGTTTCTTTCTTTTTTTTTGAGATGGAGTTTCAACTCTTGTTGCCCAAGCTGGAGTACAAAGGTGCATCTCGGCTCACTGCAACCTCCATCTCCCAAGATCAAGCGATTCTCCTGCCTCAGCCTCCCAAGTAGCTGGGATTACAGGCGCATGCCACCATGCCCAACTAATTTTTTGTATTTTTAGTAAAAATGGGGTTTCACCATGTTGGCCAGGCTGGCTTGAACTCCTGACTTTGGGTGATCCACCGGCCTCAGCCTCCCGAAGTGCTGGGATTACATGTGTGCGCCACCGCACCTGGTAAGCTTGCTGGTTTCTAAGACCTTTGCAGATGCGAGACTCTGTGCATTAACACTTCATGTTCCAATTGACATTTATTAACTAATTTTGGGTGCTGGTGGCTTTCAGACAAATAAAGTACAGCTTATGCTCTTGATGAACCCCTAGTCTCATCAGAGGTATGGGAGAGGCAGTAGGACTGTGGAGCTGACATGTAAATCAGTAATCATGGAACTCTGTGCCTAAATTGATGATTGTGGTCTGAATAGAATGTTGTAGGAGCCTGGGGCGAGAAGGAAGCAAAGAGCATTGTGAAGTGTTCACAGACTAGGTGATATTTAGGCCAGCTGCAGTGGCTCATGCCTATAATCCCGGCACTTTAGGAGGCTGAGGCAGGAGGATCACCTGGGGCCAGGAAATCGAGAACAACCTGGACAACGTGGTGAAACCCTGTCTCCACTAAACATACAAAAGTTAGCCAGGCATGATGGTGAATGCCTGTAATCCCAACTGCTCAGGAGGCTGAGGCAGGAGAATTGCTTGAACCTGGGAAACAGAGGTTGCAGAAAAAAAAAGAAAAGTAATATTTGAGTTGAGCCTTGAAGGCTGTTAGAATTCAGCAGGTGGACAAAAGAGAGCATGCCGACTGGGCATGGCAACACATGCCTGTAATCATAGCAGTTTGGGAGGCCAATGCAGGAGGATTGCTTGAGCCCAGGAGTTCGAGACCAGACTGAGCAACATAGTGAGACCTCATCTCTAGGAAAAAATAATCGGCTGGGCATGATGGTGCACACCTTTGGTGTCAGCTCCTGGGGGGAGGTTGAGGTGGGAAGATTGCTTGAGCCCAGGAGGTCTAAAGGGACTGTGCCACTGCACTCCAGCCTGGGCAAGGGAGGGAAACCCTGTCTCAGAAGAGAGAGAGAGACAGGGAGAGAGGAAGAGAGAGAGAGAGAGCATTTCAAAGCAGGGGGAACCACAAGTACAAAGGCATGAAGTAAGAAAATAGCACGGGGTGTTTGGGAAAGGCAAAAATTTCAGAACACAGGCTGTGTGTGTGTGTGGTGCCTGTGTGTGAGTGTGTATTTGTGTGTGAGTGTGGGTGTGTGGGTGTGTGGGTGTGTGTGTGGAGGGGATGCCAGTGCCTGCGTGTGTGTGTGTCTGGGGATATGAGTGTGTGTGTGTGTATGGGTGTGGATGAGTGTGTGTGGGTGACTGGATGTGTTTGTGTTAGTGTAGAGGTGCCTGTGTGTATGAATGTGTGTGTGGGAGGGGGAATGTGTGTGTGTGTGTTGGATAAGTGCATTTGTGTGGGTGTTGGTTCCTGTGTATGTGTGTGTATGTGGGTGTGTGTGTTCATGGGTGTGGGTGTCTGTGTATATAGGGTGTGTATGTGAATATGTGTGTGGATACCTGTGTGTGAGTGTGTGTGTGTCTGTGTGTGGGTACTTGTGGGTGGGATGAGTGTATGTGTTTATGTATGTGTGTGGAGTGGTGCCTGTGTGTTGGGGGGGATGAGTCTGTGTGTGAGTGTGTGTAGGGGGGAATGCCTGTGGGGGGTGTGTGTGTATGTGAGTGTGTGTGAGTGTAGATTCGTCTGTGTGTGGGGTGGGGTAGAGGTGCCTGTGTGTGTGTATGAGAGAGTGTGTGTGTGTGACAGTGTGTGTGTGAGAGGGAGTGTGTGTGTGTGCGTGTGTGTGTGCCTGCCTCTGTGTGTGTGAGTGTGGATGCCTCTGTGTGGGGGGTGGGGGGGTGGGTGCCTGTGTGTGTGTAGGGTGTGTGTGTATATAGGGTGTGTGTGAGTGTGTGTGAGAGAGAGTGTGTGTGTAGCAGAATGGACTTTGGAGGTAGATTTGATCTTGATATGCGAGATCTGGAATACATGGAACATTAAACTTTATTCGAGGACAGAGCTTTCCAAGTACTCTAAGGAGCCGCCCTAGAGAAGGAGGAGCTGTGGGGACTCCAGGAGCTTCAAAGCAAGGCCCTCACTCTGCTTCAGGCAAAACAGGCCCACTTTTATCACCTTATCTATGGAGTTCTGCTTGATTTCATCAGACAAAAAAGTTCCACTGCTAAAACAGGCAAATAAACAAAAAAGTTATGGCCCACAGAGCCACTGGGGGGTTTTGTGCTGGGGAGGAGCAGGCCCCTGTTTGAAGAAACGCTGTGAGATGACTGTGGGGATGTGTGGGGAACGCGGGGCCTGATGGCAGACCTTGGGAGTGGAAGTCTCTTTCTCAGCCTCCTCAGTTAGACAGGGGAATTATAAAAGGAGGTGGGTGGGGCGTGCACATCTCTCCAGTAAGGGAGAGTCTGATGGAGTGAGGTCTCCCCCAGGCTTGGGGAAGTGTGTGTCATCTTTAGGAGGTAGTCCTCCCTACAGAAACCGGTACCAGCAGAGGGAAAGGGAGGGGGCAGAGGCAGGAAGTGGGTAACTAGACTAACAAAGGTGCCTGTGGCGGTTTGCCCATCCCAGGTGGGAGGGTGGGGCTAGGGCTCAGGGGCCTTGTGTGAATTTACTTGTACCCTGAGGGCTCAGAGGGAGCACCGGTTTGGAGCTGGGACCCCCTGTTTTAGCTTTTCTGTGACTGGTGAATGGGGATCCCAGGATCTCACGATCTCAGGTACTTTTGGAACTTTCCAGGGCAAGGCCCCATGATGTCTGATGCTGGGGGAGCAGATCATGGGGGAGCCCCTTCAGCCCCCTCTCCATTCCCTCAGGGACCATGGGCTGTGGCTGCAGCTCACACCCGGAAGATGACTGGATGGAGAACATCGATGTGTGTGAGAACTGCCATTATCCCATAGTCCCACTGGATGGCAAGGCCACGGTAAGAGGCAAGACAGGGGCCTTGGTGAGGGAGTTGGGTAGACCATGCAACCCAGGAGGAAGACATGACCAGCACTACAGGCCCTTGAAAGAATACAGCGGCCCTCTCCCCTGGAATACAGGAAAGGAAAAGAGGCCCAGAGAGGGAAAGGGACTCTCCTAAGATCACACAGCAAGTAGTTGGTCAATTCAGGGATAAGACCCAACTAGGCTGGAGAGGCTGAGAGCAGAGGGGAAGGGGGCCAGGGTCTGACCCAGTCTTCTGCTCTCTGACTCCACTCTTCATCCCCCACCCTACAGCTGCTCTTCCGAAACGGCTCTGAGGTGCGGGACCCACTGGTCCGCTACGAGGGCTCCAATCCGCCGGCCTCCCCACTGCAAGGTGACCCCAGGCAGCAGGGCTTGAAAAACAAGGCCTGCGGATCCCTGGCTGTCGGCTTCCACCTCCTCCCCACCTACTCTCTCCCCTATCCTGCCTTCCTCGTCACCTGCCCGGTAACTCCAGGCTTCCTGCCCATCTCAGGCCGGTTCTCCCTGACGCCCCTTGTCTTTACAGACAACCTGGTTATCGCCCTGCACAGCTACAAGCCCTCTCACGACGGAGACCTGGGCTTTGAGAAGGGGGAACAGCTCCGCATCCTGGAGCAGTGAGTCCCTGACCACCTCGCTCTGGGGAGTCCGTGAGGGAGTGGGGATCTCCGGTACCGCAGCCCTCCTGCGGCCCTTGACCGGCTAGGGTGGCCGCTCTTGGGACAAAATTCGAGGCTCAGGAGTGCGGAGCCAGGGTTCGGGGAGGCTGGCTTAAGGGTTGGGGGGGCCTTTGAGGGATGGCCTCAGATCGACGGCTGAGTGGGCCGCACTGACCAGCCTCCGTGGCGCAGGAACGGCGAGTGGTGGAAGGCGCAGTCCCTGACCACGGGCCAGGAAGGCTTCATCCCCTTCAATTTTGTGGCCAAAGCAAACAGCCTGGAGCCGGAACCGTGAGTGGGGTCCCGTCGTGGAGGGGGGATGGGAGCAGATCTAGGGATTCTGGAGCAGGGAGTGGGCCTGGGGTGGCGGTGAAGGCTTGTGGGCCACGGAGGAAGATTCGACAACAGCCGACGGCCTGCGTTCGCTTCCGCCCTGACCAGCTGGTTCTTCAAGAACCTGAGCCGCAAGGACGCGGAGCGGCAGCTCCTGGCGCCCGGGAACACTCACGGCTCCTTCCTCATCCGGGAGAGCGAGAGCACCGCGGGTGAGCGGGCGGCGGCCTCGACCCGGCGCGGGGGTGGGGACCGCGGGGTGAGCCAGAGGGGGGCGCGCGGGGTGAGCCCGAGGTGGGGGCGTGGGGTGAGCCGGAGTGGGGCGCGCAGGATGAGCCCGAGGTGGGGGCCGTGGTGGCGGGCCAGACTCTGCGTTCTTTCGTTCCTTTATCCATACATTCATTCATTCAGGATCGTTTTCACTGTCGGTCCGGGACTTCGACCAGAACCAGGGAGAGGTGGTGAAACATTACAAGATCCGTAATCTGGACAACGGTGGCTTCTACATCTCCCCGCGAATCACTTTTCCCGGCTTGCATGAACTGGTCCGCCATTACACCAGTGAGCCTGGAAGGACCCCTTCCCCGTGCCCTATCTTCCCTCAGTCCCCCTCGGGTGTCCCCCAACCATCTTTCAATGCGCTCCTCCATTCCCCGCAGTGGGTGAGGTGTGGAACCGCACCCTACGGCCCCAAGTGTTTGGGTGACAGCCCCACACCTGCCTGCTAATCCACTTCCCCTGGATGGGGGCTTGGAGAAGTGGGGGAGGTGGTTTTTGCTAGTCCACTTCCCCTGGATGGTGGCTTGGAGAAGTAGGGGAGGTGGTTTTTGCTAGTCCACTTCCCCTGGATGGGGGCTTGGAGAAGTGGGGGAGGCGGTTTTTGCTAGCCCATTTCCCCTAGATGGGGGCTTGGAGAAGTGGCGGAGGTGGTGTCAATACGAGACCGCCTTCCCCACTCCCTTGTCCTCGCAGATGCTTCAGATGGGTTGTGCACACGGCTGAGCCGCCCCTGTCAGACCCAGAAGCCCCAGAAGCCCTGGTGGGAGGACGAGTGGGAGGTTCCCAGGGAGACGCTGAAGCTGGTGGAGCGGCTGGGGGCTGGACAGTTCGGGGAGGTGTGGATGGGTGAGTGTGGCCTCCAGGACTGCCTGGGAAGAGGGGAACGGGAGGGGCTGCAGAGGTGGTGAGAGTCCCAGGACTGCTGCCTGGCGACCCTCCCACTCCTTCCCTCCTCTGACCCAGGGTACTACAATGATCACACGAAGGTGGCGGTGAAGAGCCTGAAGCAGGGCAGTATGTCCCCGGATGCCTTCCTGGCGGAGGCCAATCTCATGAAACAGCTGCAACACCAGCGGCTGGTTCGGCTCTACGCTGTGGTCACCCAGGAGCCCATCTACATCATCACTGAATACATGGAGAATGGTGGGTGCCGCCCGAGTTGCCACCGGGGGACTCTGCTCTCCCCATCTTCCTTGCTGGAGGGTGGAAATACACCTTTTCTTCTGGCGCAAAGCTCAAGCAGGAAGGGTTTCTTGAGCTTTCCTGGCCCCTAAAGACTCACCTCCAGACACGAGAAGGTGTATCCTCTGATCCTGTCTGGGGGCCAGCCTAAAGTGGCAAGAATGTTCTGGAAGACCATTCACCGCAATCCTCCCTGACCTACCGTTCTGTTTGCCTTCTTCAAAGCCCTACCTTGATCTCAAGATGCTTGATCTCAGAAAGCGAGTGGGTTCCCAGCCCCGTTTCTCTCCCTTCTGCCCCTGAGCCTTGGGAAGCCCTCTTTTTCAGTTCTGGGTGAGCCCCCTATCCCTGCACCCCTCCTGGTCTGTTACTGGACAGAGTGAGAGCCCCAGGAAGACGGATGTGAGTTTCTAGCCTCAGCTTTGTTCACATTAATTTGCTGTGTGACAGGCCAAGAGTCTATACTGTCTCTGGTGCTCAGTTTCCCCAAGTATAACAGCAGAAATCTAAATGGGCTCACCAGAAATAATACAGAGTATTCATCATGGCCTCTAGAGTCTGACTGCCTGAGTCAGAATCCTGGCTTCATGATTTTTTTTTTTTTTTAATTGAGATGGAATCTCACTCTGTCACCCAGGCTGGAGTGCAGTGGTGCAATCTCGACTCACTGAAACCTCTCCTCCTGGATTTAAGCAATTCTCCTCCCTTAGCCTCCTGAGTAGCTGGGATTACAGGTGCCTGCCACCACGACTGGCTAATTTTTGTATTTTTAGTAGAGACGAGGTTTCACCATGTTGGCCAGGCTGGTCTTGAACTCCTGACCTCAAGTGATCCATCCGCCTCGGCCTCCCAAAGTGCTGGCTTCATGATTGTATGGTTTCATGATAATTACATCATGTCTCTCTGCTGTGGTTTCCTACTACAATAATGCATTAGTAACTTCCTCATAGGGTCTTGTGAAGATGAAAGAATTAATACATATAGAACAATTAGAACTATGCCAACTTCCAGGTGCAGTGGCTCAAGCCTATAACCCCAGCACTTTGGGAGGACAAGGTGGGTGGATCACTTAAGCCCAGAAGTTCAAGACTAGTCTGTGCAACATAGCGAGACCTCATTTCCACAAAAAATTTTAAAAAAATCGCCGGGCGCGGTGGCTCATGCCTGTAATCCCAGCACTTTGGGAGGCTGAGGTGGGCGGATCACCTGAGGTCAGAAGTTCGAGACCAGCCTGACCAATATGGTGAAACCCCATCTTTAGAAAAAAATAAAAAAAAATTTTTTTTTAATTAAAAAATAAAAAAATTAGCCAGGTGTGGTGGTGTATGCCTGTAGTTCCAGCTACTTGGGAGGCTGAGGTGGGAAGATCACTTGAGTCAAGGAGGTTGAGGTTGAAGTGAGCTGTAATTGCACCTCTGCAGAGGTTGAAGTGAGCTGTAATTGCACCTCTGCACTCCAACCTGGGTAACAGATTGAGAACTTGTCCCTAAAAAACAGAAAAAAAGAAAAGAAAAGAAAAAAAGTAAAAAAAAAAACAGAAAAAAAAGAAAAGAAAAGAGACCTTGTCTCAAAAAAAAAACACACACAAAAAACAAAACTACGGCTATCATAGTAACTGATCAATAAGTTTGTTGCTGTTATGTGGCTCTGATTCTTAGAGAGTGTAAGATATGTTCCTCTTCCAGGGAGGGAAACAAGCTGTTCATTGGCTAATGGGAAATGGCAAATAGATGATGCCATGTGTATCTTTTTTTTTTTTTGAATCTCACTCTGTCCTCCAGGCTAGAGTGAGATCTCAGCTCACTGCAACCTCCACCTCCTGGGTTCAAGTGATTCTCGTGCCTCAGCCTCCTAAGTAGCTGGGACTACAGGCACATGCCACCACGTCCAGCTAATTTTTGTATTTTTAGTAGAGACGGGTTTTCGCCTTGTTGTCCAGGCTTGTCTCGAACCCCTGACCTCAGGTGATCCGCCCGCCTTAGCCTCCCAAAGTGCTGGGATTACAGGCATGAGCCACCACACCTGGCCAGAAAAGTAGAATTTTTCTAGCAGGCAGAGAGGCTTTGGGGTGAGAGCCTAGTGGTCTGAGTGCAGGATCTCAAAACTGTTTAAGTGTTTGAAGTCAAAGGCAGAGTGAGGGAAAGAGAAGAAGCTATCAGTGTGGACCATGCAGAGCTTTGGATACCAGTTGAGGAGTCTGGGTTCTACCTTATTGGTGATGAAAAACCTACACTTCTCTCCCACCATGCTCCACCGTAGACCCCCAGAAAAAACCTTTACATATCCTGGGCATCCTTACCCTGAACACACGCTCCTCCATTCTCACTCTTCACTCTTCCTTTTCTTTTCTTTTCTTTTTTTTTTAAAGATGGGGTTTCACCATGATGGCCAGGCTGGTCTTGAACTCCTGACCTCAGGTGATCCACCCACCTTGGCCTCCCAAAGTGTTAGGATTACAGGCGTGAGCCACCGTGCCCGGCTGCCTTTTTTTTTTTTTTTTTTTTTTGAGATGGAGTCTTGCTCTGTCGCCCAGGCTGGAGTGCAGTGGCACAATCTTGGCTCACTGCAACTTCCGCCTCCCAGGTTTAAGCGATTTTCCTGCCTCAGCCTCTGGAGGAGCTGGGACTACAGATGCGTGCCACCACACTCGGCTAATTTTTTGTATTTTTAGTAGAGACAGGGTTTCACCGTGTTAGCCAGGATGGTCTCGATCTCCTGACCTGATGATCTGCCCACCTCGGCCTCCCAAAGTGCTGGGATTACAGGCATGAGCCACTGCACCCAGACCACTTTTCCTTTTATGTGTCAGTCACACCTCTAGATGCCCAGTTGGAGGAGAAGGGTCTGGGGACCTCCCCCTGGGAGAACTTGGGCCAGCAACTCTTGCTTCTGCCCACAGGGAGTCTAGTGGATTTTCTCAAGACCCCTTCAGGCATCAAGTTGACCATCAACAAACTCTTGGACATGGCAGCCCAAGTAAGGAGACTGGGGAGAGGCTGGGCAAGGGCACAGGCCAGTGGCTTGAGGACGTCTGGCTCAGGACTGCTGATCTGTGTTTGGCCTGCAGATTGCAGAAGGCATGGCATTCATTGAAGAGCGGAATTATATTCATCGTGACCTGCGGGCTGCCAACATTCTGGTGTCTGACACCCTGAGCTGCAAGATTGCAGACTTTGGCCTAGCACGCCTCATTGAGGACAATGAGTACACAGCCAGGGAGGGTAAGTGTGAGATTTAAGGATGGTCTGGGCCCTACACGGTGTGGCCCAGCAGACCCAGGTGACCTCACTCTGCCTCCTCCGTAGGGGCCAAGTTTCCCATTAAGTGGACAGCACCAGAAGCCATTAACTACGGGACATTCACCATCAAGTCGGATGTGTGGTCTTTTGGGATCCTGCTGACGGAAATTGTCACCCATGGCCGCATCCCCTACCCAGGTCAGAGCCAAGGGCAAGAACTGAAAGGGTGATGGGACGGGCAGCAAGTCCATGTCTTCCCACTCAATTCTTTCCAGTCTCAGAATCTGAAACTTTGTAGCTGCATCTCCTCTATCCTCTCACGGGTGTGACTCCAACATCTTTAGGCAGATGCCACATCTCCCAGGGCTGGTTTCCATCTCTGCATTTCTCTTTAATAACCCCAGCTCTTTTCTTTAGTTCCGGCCCAGGAAGCTTAGTATGGTAGAAGAGGATCTGGCTCAGGAGCTAGAGGCCTATCTTTTTTTTTTGAGACGGAGTCTTGCTCTGTCTCCCAGGCTGGAGTGCAGTGGCACGATCTTGGCTCACTGCAACCTCTACCTCCTGGGTTCAAGCGATTCTCCTGCCTCAGCCTCCCGAGTAGCTGGGACTACAGGCGCCTGCCACTACGCCCAGCTAATTTTTTGTGTTTTTAGTAGAGACGGGGTTTCACCATGTTAGCCAAGATTGTCTGGATCTTCTGACGTGATCCACCCACCTTGGCCTCCCAAAGTGCTGGGATTACAGGTGTGAGACCCCGTCCTGCCAGAGGCCTACCTTTTATTAGCACATCCGCCACTGTTGCTAACTTTCTGTTTGGATTTGATCGATCATTCCTTCTTTTCCCATCGTTAAATGAGATTAGAACAGTGTTTGGTCCATACTAAGCTTTCTCAATCATGACTTTGGGCTAGTCACTTCACTTCTCTGAGCCTCAGTCTCCTGATATGAAAAATAAGAGACTAGGCCAGGTACAGTGGCTCATGCCTATACCCAGAAACTTGGGAGACGAAGGTGGGGGACTACTTGAGCCCAGGAGTTCGAGACCAGCCTCGGCAACATGTTGAAACCCCATCTCTACAAAAACAAAAATTAGCCAGGTTTGGTGCCTGTAGTCTCAGCTACTCAGGAGGCTGAGAAGGGAGGATCATCTGACACAGGGAGGCAGAGGTTGTAGTGAGCCAAGACCATGCCATAGTACTCCAGCCTAGGGCAACAGAGCAAGACCCTGTCTCAAAAAAAGAAAAGAGAGAGAGAGAGAGAGGGAGAGAGAGAGAGAGAGAGAGAAAGAGACTTCATCACTACAAAAAAATAAAAAAATTAAAAATTAGCTGGGCATGGTGGCACACATCTGTAGTTTCAGCTATTTGGGAGGCTGAGGTGGGAGGATCGCTTGAGCCCAGGAGTTTGAGGGTGCAGTGAGCCATGATCGCTCCATTGCACTCCAAAAAGAGAGAGAGAGAGAAAGAAAATTGAGAGATCATTTGTGAAAGAGGCTGACTCATAGTAGATGGTCAGTATACACTGACGCCCCTCACCATCTCCTGGACAAAACCCTTTACCCCTGAATTCAGCCAAGACAGGGATGGATTTTTTTATTTAATGAACTTGCTAAGAAACTCTGGGGAAAGGAAATGGAGCACAAAGACAGGAGTAGGGAGGCCATGGAGCACAGTGGCTAAATTTGTAAAAACTTCCCATATCCCCAGAGCAAGGTGAACAGACCTTTGCTCTTAGGAAGGTAAAGACACCTTGGAGACAGGTCAAAAGCCGAGGGGCTTCCCTTCCCTGGGCTTGCCCCAACCCAGAGTCCACTGGTAATGCTGGGACTGGAAATACTCTCCAGTAATCCTGCCAGGGGTCCTCATTGCTCCTCCTCTGTGCCCACAGAGGCAACTCCATAGGGAATGTCTCTATTAGAAGAAAATAGGCAGTGAAAGCATGATGATAAATGGCAACTGACATGTAGCATTAAGGGAGACAATGGGGAGAAATGGGGACCTTGGTAAACCTGCAGCTGTGCAGCAGATGGCCACAATTAAGGCATGCCCCCCCCAATCGATCTTTTGGGTTTTTTTTTTTTTTTTTTTGAGACGGAGTTTCACTCTTGTTACCCAGGCTGGAGTGCAATGGCGCGATCTCGGCTCACCGCAACCTCCGCCTCCTGGGTTCAGGCAATTCTCCTGCCTCAGCCTCCTGAGTAGCTGGGATTACAGGTGCATGCCACCATGCCCAGCTAATTTTTTTTTGTATTTTTAGTAGAGACGGGGTTTCACCATGTTGACCAGGATGGTCTCGATCTCTTGACCTCATGATCCACCCGCCTCGGCCTCCCAAAGCGCTGGGATTACAGGCGTGAGCCACCTGATCTTTTGTTTTTTTAAGAGAAGCCAAAACTTGGAGTTTTAGGAAAATCTGTTCATTTCCAAATTTTGGCGATTGATTCAAATTGTTTAAAAGCACTCTAGGGGCTGGGCGCGGTAGCTTACGCCTGTAATCTCAGCACTTTGGGAGGCTGAGGTGGGCAGATCATGAGATCAGGAGTTTGAGACCAGCCTGGCCAAAATCCCTGTCTCTACTAAAAATACAGAAAAATTAGCCGGCGTGGTGGTGGGCACCTGTAATTTCAGCTACTCAGGAGGCTGAGGCAGGAGAATCGCTTGAACCCAGGAGGTAGAGGTTGTAGTGAGCCGAGATTTCACCATTTCACTCCAGCCTGGGCGACAGAGTGAGACTCCATATCAAAAATACATACATACATACATACATACATACATACATACATACAAATAAATAAAAGCACTCCAGGGCCAATCCAAAGTGATCTGTGGGCCCCGTGGGCTTGCACCCTTGACTCTGGCCATGGGTGTTTAGTTCCGTGGCCTATGTCCTCCAATGCCCTAATTTTAAAATGTGAGAGTCCCACAGGTAGAGGCCTCCCTTGTACAAGTCCTGGGGAAGAAGGGTCTCTGTGGACTGCCTGGTCCCAAGGCTTTAGTCCCAAGCTTTGCAGGAGCAAAACTTCTATTTTGTCAGTACCTATAAGGTTTTGGTCTTTGGGAACTGCTTGTCCCAATCTTTGTTCAGAAGACTGAAGGAAAAACCAGACACTAAACAGACAATTTGGAAACAGGGAAGGAGGGAGCTCTGTTACTGCTGTGATCATGCAGTTCCCCAGAGCAGCTCTTCTTGGGGTCCACATGCCAAAAGCCTGCCAGAGGGGCCAGGACTAGCGTAAAAGGAGGGAACCACCTCAAAGACTATTTCATCTGCATCATGGAGGGGCCTGGTGAACCTTCTCAACCACAAGCAAGGTCTACTTTGCTGAGTCCCAGGGTCCATGTGGCTTCCTGATGCAGGATGTCATGTGCCTGGTCTTAAAACTGGAGAGACCTCACCACTGCCTTGGTTGTGGGTGCCCATCCTACCCTGCGCCCTGACCGTCTCATCATTCTCACCAAATAATAATAATCCCAGGTCCCCTTTATTTATTTATTTTAGACAGAGCCTCTCTGTTGCCAAGATTTTGTGTGTGTGTGTGTGTGTGTGTGTGTATCTGTACATATATATATATATATATTTTTTTTTTTTTTGAGAGAAGAGTCTGGCTAGAGTTGCTCAGGTTGGAGTGCAGTGGCGCAGTCTCAGCTCACTACAACCTCTGCACCTCCGCCTCCCAGGTTCAAGCAATTCTTGTACCTCAGCCTCCCAAGTAGCTGGGACTACAGGCATGTACCACCATGCCTGCTTAATTTTTGTATTTTTAGTAGAGATGGGGTTTTGCCATATTAGTCAGGCTGGCCTTGAACTTCTGGCCTCAAATGATCTGCCTGCTTTGGCCTCCCAAAGTGCTGGGATTATAGGTGTGAGCCACCACGCCTGGCCTGTGCACTATATTTGATGCTTTCTGTACACAGTCTCATTCAATCTTCATAATTCTGTGAGGTAGGAACAGCTATTTACTCTATTTTCTAAATAAGGAAACTGGGCTTGCCCAAGGTCCCACAACTAATATGTGTGTATTACTAAGCATTTAATCTATACCAGGGGAACGGGTCATGGTGGCATGCACCTGTTGTCCAGCTATTTAGGAGGCTGAAGTGAGAGGATTGCTTGAGCCCAGGAGTTCAAATCTGCAATGTGCTATGATTGTCTTGTGAGCAGCCACTGCACTCCAGCTTGGGCAACATAGTGAGATCCCTTATCTAAAACAATTTTTTTTTTAAAGTAAATAATCGGCCAAGTGTGGTGGCTCATGCCTGTAATCCCAGCACTTTGGGAGGCTGAGGTGGGCGGATCACCTGACCAGCCTGACCAACATAGAGAAACCCCATCTCTACTAAAAATACAAAATTAGCTGGGCATGGTGGCACATGTCTGTAATCCCAGCCACTTGGGAGGCTGAGGCAGGAGAATCGCTTGAACCTGGGAAGAGGAGGTTTTGGTGTGCCGAGACTGCACCACTGCACTCCAGCCTGGGCAACAAGAGGGAAACTCCTTCTCCAAAAAAAAAAAAAGTGAATGATCTATACCAGGCACTACAAGTGGCCTGACTGACATTCAGCAAGCACCGCTAGTGTGGCCTTACCATTGATGAAGACCAGGATTCTTTGGGATTGGTGCTTACACTGTGCCAGTTAAATATTCCAAACATTACCCCTGCCTGCGGGCTTCCAGGGCCTGGAGCCTTGATGTCCTTTCTCCCGTCAACCCCTAGGGATGACCAACCCTGAGGTGATTCAGAACCTGGAGCGAGGTTACCGCATGGTGCGTCCTGACAACTGTCCAGAGGAGCTGTACCACCTCATGATGCTGTGTTGGAAGGAGCGCCCAGAGGACCGGCCCACCTTTGACTACCTGCGCAGTGTGCTGGAGGACTTCTTCACAGCCACAGAGGGCCAGTACCAGCCTCAACCTTGAGAGGCCTTGAGAGGCCCTGGGGTCCTCCCCCCATTTTCTCCAGCCTGGCTTGGGGAGATGGAGTTCTTGTGCCATACTCACATGGTCTATGCACATATGGACTCTGCACACAAATCCTGCCCACGTGTGACACATACCCACCTTGTGTCTGTACCTGTGTCCTGTAGTGGCGTGGACTCTGCACATGTGTCTCGTCCATGTGTAGCCTGTGCATGTATGTCTTGGACACTGTCCAAGGTACACCTTTCTGGCTCTTCCATTTCCTGAAACCACAGAGGGAGGGGAGAAGCCTGGGATTGACAGAAGCTTCTGCCCACCTATTTTTCTTTTCTCAGATCATCCAGAAGTTCCTTGAGGGCCAGGACCTTATCTAATACCTCTGTGTACTCCTCCTTGGTGCCTGGCCTGGCACACATCAGGAGCTCAATAAATGTCTGTTGATGACTGTTGTACATCTCTTTGCTGTCCACTCTTTGTGGGTGGGCAGTGGGGGTTCAGAAAATGGTAATGAGGTCACCCTGAGTTGGGGTAAAAGATGGGGTGAGTGGATATCTGGATATTTTCCAGCCCTGGGGATGCTGGTGATCAAGAGGAAGTCCATGCGATCCTGCTGCATGGGCTTTACAGACCCCTTCAAATGGGACAGTGCTCCTCACCCCTCCCCAAAGGATTCAGGGTGACTCCTACCTGGAATCCCTTAGGGAGTGGGTGTGTCACAGGACCTTCCTCCCCATTATAAAAGGGCAACAACATTTTTTACTGATTCAAGGGCTATATTTGACCTCAGATTTTGTATTTTGAAGACTAGTCAAATTTAGCTGGGCAAGGTGGCACGTGCCGGTAGTACCAGCCACTCGGCAGGCTGAGGCGGGAGAATTGCTTGAACCTGGGAAGCAGAGGTTGCAGTGAGCTGAGATGATGCCACTGTACTCCAGCCTGGTGACAGAGTGAAACTCTGTCTCAAAAAAAAAAAATTATAAAAAAAAAGACTAGTCAAATGAAGCAGCGGGAATGGAGGAGGAACAAAGAAATCTGTAACTATCCTCAGATTTTTTTTTTTTTTGAGACAGGGTCTTACTTTGTCATCCAGGCTGGAGTGCAGTGGCATGATCACGGCTCACTGTAGCCTTGACCTCTCCAGCTCAAATGATCCTCCTGTCTCAGCTTCCCGAGTACCTGGGACTACTTGCTTGAGGCCAGAGTTCAAGGCTAGCCTGGACAACAGAGTTAGATCCTGGTCTCCAAAAAAAGTTTTAAAAAAACCAAACACAGGCTGGGAGCATTGGCTCATGCCTGTAATCCCACCACTTTGGGAGGCCGAGGCGGGTGGATCATGAGGTCAAGAGATTGAGACCATCCCGGACAACATGGTGAAATCCCATCTCTATTAAAAAAATACAAAAATTAGCTGGGCATGGTGGCACGCACCTGTAGTCCCAGCTACTAGGGAGGCTGAGGCAGGAGTATTGCTTGAACCTGGGAGGCAGAAGTTTTAGTGAGCCGAGATTGCCCACTGCACTCCAGCCTGGCACCTGGCGATGGAGCGAGACTCTCTTTCAAAATAAATAAATAAATAACAATTAAACAAACCAAACACACTTAGTCAAGCATATT
This sequence comes from Aotus nancymaae, assembly GCF_030222135.1. Classification (NCBI taxonomy): domain Eukaryota; kingdom Metazoa; phylum Chordata; class Mammalia; order Primates; family Aotidae; genus Aotus; species Aotus nancymaae. The sequence goes on from NW_026988467.1 coordinate 28,810,886, forward strand.
AGCTCACACTTGTAGTCCCAGCAGATCAGGAGCCGGAGGCAAGAGGATTGCTTGAGCTATGATTATGCCACTGCAGCACTCCAGCATAGGCGACAAAGGGAGAACCTATCTCAAAAAAAAAAAAAAGGCTTCATTGAGAAGGTGGTTTTTGAGCAAAGATTCCAAAGTGAAGGAGTGAGCCACCTGGTACGGGTTGGGGGGAGGAGCAGTCAGCCAAAGGTAATAGGGTGAGGCAGGCGTTTACTTGGCAAGCTCTGCGAGAGGGGGATAGATCCTATGGGCTCAGGGCCTTGTGGCCTCTGCAGAAGCCATTTTGAGGAAACTTTGCAGGTATCTCTGCAAAACTGATATGAAATGACTTACATTTCATTTTATTTTTTAATTTTTAATTTTTAATTGAGATGGGGTCTCACTCTGTCACCCAGGTTGGAGTACAAAGGCGAAATCTCTCTGCATTGATAATGAATAATGAATCAAAAAAAAAAAAAGGCGAAATCTCGGCTCACTGTAGCCTCTGCCTCGGGGACTTGAGCAATCCTCCTACCTCAGCCTCCTAAGTAGCTGGGACTACAGGTGTGTATCACCACTCTTGGCTAATTTTTTGTATTTTTGGTGGGGATGGGGTTTCACCATTTTGCCCAAGCTGGTCTTGAACTCCTGAGCTCAAGTGATCCGGGTGTGAGGCACCATGTCTGGCCCTGACTTACATTTTAAAAGGATGGCTTACTGCTATCTTGAAAACAGACTGAGTTAGCCAATTTATAAAACTGGGGAGATTCTGCATAAAACTCCAGATTTCTGCCTTCTCTTGAAAAACGGGCTGGGCACGTTGGCTGACTCCTGTAATCCCAGCAATTTGGTGAGGTCAAAGCAGGCAGATTGCTTGAGCCCAGGAGTTTAAGACCAGACTGGGCAAATGGCAAAACCCCATCTCTACAAAAAAAAATACAAAAATTAGTAGGGCGTGGTGGTGCACGCCTGTAGTCCCAGCTACTTGGAGGATGGCTTGAGCCCAGGAGGTCAAGGCTGCAGTGAGCCATGATTGTGCCACTGTACTCCAGCCTGAGCAAAAAAGAGAGTGAGACCCTATCTTAAAAAAAAAAAAAGGAAGATTTAGCTATGTTGGGCTTACCTGTCCTCATGGAGTCAGATAGTAAATAGTGGCCACCTCTCCAGGTAGGGCATGAACTCTACCTTTGCCAGAGTCCCCTCTACTCCCTACTGCTCTTAGACAATGAAACTGAGTGTTAGTAACTATTTACCATCAAGCTCGTGCTTTTTTTTTTTTTGAGACGGAGAGACAGAGACTCACTCTGTTGCCCAGGCTGGGGTGCAGTGGCACGATCTCGGCTCACTGCAACCTCTGCCTCCTAGGTACAAGCAATTCTCCTGCCTCAGCCTCCTGAGTAGCTGGGATTACAGGCTCGCACCATCATGCCCAGCTAATTTTTGTATTTTTAGTAGAGATGGGGTTTCACCATGTTGGTCAGGCTGATCTCAAACTCCTGCCCTGGTGATCCTCCCGCCTCAGCCTCCCAAAATGTTGGGATTACAGGCGTGAGCCACCAGTGCCCCGCCTGTTGTTCTTATAATAAAGAGAAAAATAGGCCGGGCGCGGTGGCTCACGCCTATAATCCCAGCACTTTGGGAGGCTGAGGCGGGTGGATCACGAGGTCAAGAGATCGAGACCATCCTGGTCAACATGGTGAAACCCCATCTCTACTAAAAATACAAAAAAAAATTAGCTGGGCATGGTGGCGTGCACCTGTAGTCCCAGCTACTCAGGAGGCTGACACAGGAGAATTGCTTGAACCCAGGAGGCGGAGGTTGCGGTGAGCCGAGATTGCGCCATTGCACTCCAGCCTGGGTAACAAGAGCGAAACTCTGACTCAAAAAAAAAAAAAAAAATAGCCGGGGGCAGTGGCTCACGCCTGTAATCCCAGCACTTTGGGAGACCGAGGCAGGCGGATCACGAGGTCAAGAGATCAAGACCATCCTGGTCAACATGGTGAAACCCCGTCTCTACTAAAAATACAAAAAATTAGCTGGGCATGGTGGCGCGCGCCTGTAGTCCCAGCTATTCGGGAGGCCGAGGCAGGAGAATTGCCTGAACCCAGGAGGCGGAGGTTGTGGTAAGCCGAGATCACGCCATTGCACTCCAGCCTGGGTAACAAGAGCGAAACTCTGTCTCAATAAAAAAATAATAAATAAATAAATAAAGAGAAAAATAAAATTTTTTTTGGCACCCACATTTCCATTAAAAAGTGAGAAAATTAAAGATACCTGAGGATGGCAGGGTGTTGGATGAAAGATGGGGGAATGTTGGGAATGCTATATTTCTTTATGAAAGAGAAAATAATCTAATTTTTATTTTATTTATTATTTTTATTTTATTTTATTTTTGAGACGGAGTTTTGCTCTTGCCACCCTGGCTGGAGTGCAATGGCGTGTTCTTGGCTCACTACAACCTCCTCCTCCTGGGTTCAGGTTCAAGTTATTCTTCTGCATCAGCCTCCCAAGTAGCTGGGACTGATTATAGGGGCCTGCCACCATGCCTGGCTAATTTTTGTATTTTTAGTAGAAATGGGGTTTCACCATGTTGGCCAGGCTGATCTTGAACTCCTGACCTCAGGTGATCTGCCCGCCTTGGTCTCCCAAAGTGCTGGGATTACAGGTGTGAGCCACAGTGCCCGTCCTCTAATTTTTTTTTCTTTTTTTTTTTGAGACGACATCGTGCTCTGTCGTTTTTTTTTTGAGATGACATCTTGCTCTGTCGCCAGGCTGGAGTGCGATGGGGTGATCTCAGCTCACTGCAAACTCCACCTCCCGGGTTCAAGTGATCCTGCCTCAGCTTCCCAAGTAGCTGGGACTCCAGGTGCGCACCACAATGCCTGGCTAATTTTTGTACTTTTAGTAGAGATGCGGTTTCACCATGCTGGCCGGGATGGTCTCGAACTCCTGACCTCGTGACCCACCCACCTTGGCCTCCCAAAGTGCTGAGATTACAAGCATGAGCCACCGTGCCTGGCCCCATCCTTTAATTTTTAAAATATGCAAACAAAGGGCATCTGAGTCATAATAATATAAATCTGTTACCTGACTGACCTGTTGCCACACCTCATGATCTCATCTGATCCCCATACACCTTTGCTTTGGGATACTGTGTGCAACCATAGCGTCAGTGAACTTTGTATTCCTATCCTCTCCATTTTTATTATTTTATTTTATTTTATTTATTCTTTTTTTTTTTTTTTTTTGATAGAGATGGGGTTTCACCATATTGGTCAGGCTGGTCTCAAACTCCTGACCTCAGGTGATCCACCCGCCTCGGCCTCCCAAAGTGCTGGGATTATAGGCGTGAGCCACTGTGCCCGGCCTTATTCTATTTTTTTTGAGACGGAGCCTCACTCTGTCATCCAGGCTGAAATGCAGTGGCTTGATCTCGGCTCACTGCAACCTCCACCTCCCGGGTTCAAGCAATTCTCCTACCTTAGCCTCCCAAGTAGCTGGGATTACAGGCATGTACCACCACACTCAATTAATTTTTGTATTTTTAGTAGATATGGGGTTTCACCACGTTGGCCAGCCTGGTCTTGAACTCCTGACCTCAGGTGATCTACCCGCCTCCACCTCCTAAGTGATTACCAATCCCAGTATAATCACACTGGGATTATAGATGTGAGCCACCGTGCCTGGCCTCCTCCCCATTTTATAGGGAGGGAAATGGAGGCCCAGAACGGTTAAGCAGACCCACCCAGGGCTAGCTGAGAATTAGCAACAGAAAACTGGAAGTAGAATTCATTCCCTAGCCCTTTTCTGTTTCTATTATAGAGCCACCCAGTCTTAGATTAGATTATCTGTTACCTTATAATTAATGACTCGAATGCAGTTTCTGAGTGAGGAACACAAGTCCCAAACATTCTTTAAAGTGGCATAAAGATGTATCATTTGTTTTTTTTGAGACAAGGTCTGGCTCTATTTTGCAGGCTGTACTGCAATGGTGTGATCTTGGCTCACTGCAACATCTGTCTCGAGGGCTCAAGCAGTCCTCCCACCTCAGCCTCCTGAGTAGCTGGAACTACAGGAGTGCCCCCACACCTGGGTAACTTTTCTATTTTTTTATAGAGATGGGTTTTTGCCATGTTGCCCAGGCTGGTCTCGAACTTGTGAGCTCAAGTGATCCACCAGCCTCGGCCTCCCAAAGTGTTGGGATTACAGATGTGAGCCACAGTGCCCAGCCTCTTGTTGACTGTAGGACCACAAGTAGGTAGCTAACTTAGCACAATGTTTGGCACACAGGAAGCACTCATTAAATACTGACATTACTGTAGTTATTTTATTAGCCTAGCATAGCACTTTTAGGTCTTTCAGCTTTCTTTTTTTTTTTTTTTTTTTTTTTTGAGACAGAGTCTCACTGTCACCAGGCTGGAGTGCAGTGGGGTGATCTCGGCTCACTGCAATCTCTGCCGCCTGGGTTAAAGCGATTCCTCTGCCTCAGCCTCCTAAGTAGCTGGGACTACAGGGCGTGCCACCACGCCCAGCTAATTTTTGTATTTTTAGTAGAGACAGGGTTTCATCATGTTGGCCAGGATACGCTAGATCTCTTGACCTCGTGATCCACCCGCCTCGGCCTCCAAAAGTGCTGGGATCACAGGTGTGAGCCACCTCGCCCAGCCCCGGTCTTTCAGCTTTCAATGATGATCAGTTGATAACTGATGATCTGGTGGAGTGGTTCTCAATAGGAGAGTTGGGGTCAATTTTACACTCTCTTACACCCCGCTAATCTTCCCCCTAACCCAATGGTAAAGCTATTGCACAGTACTTGGCAATGTCTGAAGACAATTTTGGTTGTCACAGCCTGGGGGGAGGGTGCTACTGGCATCTAGTGGGTAGAGGCCAGGGATGCTGGTAGACTTCTATAACGCACAAAACAGCGTCCTATAACAACGAATTACATGGCTCAAAATGTCATTAGTTTCCAAGCTGAGAAACCTGCCCTCCTATCACGGGATAATCTCATTTTCTCCTGTCTAAAGAGACTCCTACTTAGTCATCCTGGGTGACTGAATCACGGAGGTAGGTTTTGGAGTCAGAAAGGCTGGGTTCTGTCACTTTGTTACAGAGCCTCTGGTGCAAAGAAGGCATTCAAAAAAACTGAACAATTGAAAAATTGAATTTAATTACTTTGTGTAACTTTGGGTAATTCACAGAAGTCCGAACTTCTTTATCCTAACCTGTAAAATGGAAGTAAAAACCTTTGGCCAAGAGCTGTTTTGAGGAATAACTGAAATAACATTGGTAAAGCTGTCGCACAGTACTTGGCTTACAACAGCCCCTCGAAAAAACATTAGTTTTCTTTCTCTTTCTTGTCAGTTTCTCCCTCTCCAAACCCGCGTGTTGCTTTTCTTTTTAATTTTTAATTATTTGTCTGTAGCCCTCCTTTGCGGTCAGAAACTCGCTTTCTAACCCAGGTTCAGCCCTTTTATTGGCGGAGTGACCTTGTGCAAGTCACTTTTCCCCTGTAGGCCTCAGTTTATTCTCTGTAAAATCAGAAAGTTGGCCTCCGAACTCTAAGCACGTTTCCCACGACGAAGTGGGCCTAAGTTTACCAAGCTGCTTTCCTCCCCCGGGAGTGATGGTACGGTCCCCGGGCGGCTCCCCACCCATCTGTCGCAGACCTTGGTACAGGCCCAGGGGGCCCTCGGCCGCCTCTCCAGGCTGCCCTTGCCCCCTGCCGAGTTCCGGGCCCGTGTCTGCGCAAGCTGATTGGCTGGAGCGGTGCCCGGGCTGCGCGGCTATAGGTGAGCCCAGGAGGGGATGGGCGGGGCGGGTCGGAGATCCGCCCCCTCCCCCCTGGGTCGGACGCTGAGCGGAGCCGCGGGCGGGAGGGCGGACGGACCGACTGACGGGAGGGACGGGAGGCGAGCAAGATGGCGCAGACGCAGGGCACCCGGAGGAAAGTCTGTTACTACTACGACGGTGAGCACCGTCCTCGCGGCGGGGGCGGGGCCGGGCCGGGCCGGACCCGGGACCTGGAGGCTGAGGCTGGAGCGCCGAGGGGAGGCTGCGGGAGGCTGAGGCGCTGGGGAGAGGCTCGGAGAGGAGGCTGCGAGGGGGAAGTCGAGGCTGAGGGAGGAGGCTGCGAGAAAAGGAGATCGAGGCTGAGACCAAGAGAGGATCGCGTGGGGGAAGCCTGAGGTAATCTTGGTGGAGAGATTCTGAGGAAGTCTGATGTGGAGAGTTTGAGTGGGACTCCTAGAGGGGAGGCTGCGTCCGAGTGGAGAGGCTGGATCTGATGGAGACGGCTGTGAGGATACATTTTCCTACCGAGAACCCGAAGCTCTTTCCTGCCCCGTCCCTTCCTCATCTTTTCTGAGGGAAGAGTCGTGCACGACTGGTCTCCCACCTCCCCTCCCCCAGCCTCTGAGCGGGGCCTGCGGTTGCTGCTGTGACGTTGGGGCGCCTGGGGTTGCAAGGAGAAGGATGCAACCTGCTAAAACACACTTCTCACTTGATCTCTCAAGCTGGTTACTGTGTTCGAGAAAGTGTTGAGGGGCTGGGGCTGTGGGGATGATCGGGTCACCCTTCCCAATGACCGACGTTCTCTCCGTGTCAGAGCTCAGAGTGTTAGGGGAACACAGAGTAGAGGCACCGAACTCCACCTGAGGAGTCAGCGAAGGAGGGAACATCTCAGGACAGTCTCAGTTAGGTCCTGAAAAACAGGAGTTGTTAGCCAGGCACAGGGAAGGCAAAGATAACAGCAAGTTCAGAGACAAGAAAGAGGACAACACCTTTGAAAAACAATCAGTTGGCCGGGCACAGTGGCTCACGCCTGTAATCCCAGCACTTTGGGAGGCCAAGGCGAGTGGATCACTTGAGGTCAAGAATTTGAGACCAGCCTGGCCAACATGACAAAACCCTGCCTCTACAAAAATATAAGAAGTAGCCAGGTGTGGTGGCGCGAGCCTGTAATCGCAGCTACTTGGGAGGCTGAGGCAGGAGAATCGCTTGAACCCAGGAGGTGGAGGTTGCAGTGAGATGAGATCAGGCCACCGGACTTCAGCCTGGGCGACAGAGGGAGACTCTGTCTCAAAAAAAAAAAAAAAAAAAAAAGAGGGAGACTCTGTCTCAAAGAAAGAGGAAGAAAAGAAAGGCATTTGTAACAGTATGGCTGAGACATAGATTTGGGGGCCTAGTGTAGAAGGTGGGGAGCAGGGATGAGGGAAGGGTTGCAAATAATGAGGCTGCAGAAATCAATAGGGACCAGCCGGGCATGGTGGTGTGTGCCTGTAATCCCAGCTACTCTGGAGCCTGAGGCAGGAGAATCCCTTAGAACTTGGGAGGCAGAAGTTGCAGTGAGCCAAGATCATGCCATTGCGCTTCAGCCTAGGTGACAAGAGCGAAACTCTGTCGCAAAAAAAAAAAAAAAAAAAAAAGATGTAAATAGGGACCAGACCATGAAGGGCTGGGCATGCTGTCCCAAGGAAGTTGGACTTTATTGAGGGCACTTGTGAATGATTGAAGTTTTATGCAGGTTAGTGACATCATCAGGTTTATACCTTAGAAATTAAAGTCATGGGGGCCAGGTGCACAGGCTTACTCCTGTAATCCCAGTACTTTGGGAGGCCGAGGCAGGCAGATCACTTGAGGCCAGGAGTTCAAGACCAGCCTGACCAATATAGTGAAACCCCATCTCTACTAAAAATACAAAAATTAGCTGGGCATGGTGGCACATGCCTGTAATCTCAGCTACTCAGGAGGCTGAGGCAAGAGAATCGCTTGAACCTGGGAGGCAAAGGTTGTAGTGAGCCAATATCACGCCACTGCACTCCAGCCTGGGCGACAGAGGGAGACTCTGTCTTAAAAAAACAAAAACAAACAAAAAAAGAAGTTCATGACAGTAGGGGTAAGGAAGAAGACATGGATCCCAAGTTCCTGGTGTGGGCAATTTTTTTTTTTTTTTAAGATGGAATCTAGCTCTGTCACCCAGGCCAGAGTACAGTAGCATGATCTTGGCTCACTGCCACTGCAACCTCCACCTCTCGGATTCAAGGGATTCTCCTGCTTCAGCCTCCTGAGTTGCTAGAATTACAGGTGTGCACCACCATGCCTGGCTAATTTTTATATTTTTATTACAGATGGGGTTTCACCATATTGACCAGGCTGGTCTCAAACTCCTGACCTCCAGTGGTGTGCCTGCCTCAGCCTCCCAAAGTGCTAGGATTACAGACATGAGCCACAGTGCCCAGCCTCTGGTGTGGGCAATTTGATAGTGAGTGTTTAGAGGTTTGGAGAATGCCATGTCAGTTGATAACTTTTTTTTTTTTTAAATTTCTAGAGACGGGGTCTCAATATATTACCCAGGCTGGTCTTGAACTCCTGGGCCTGGCCTCAAGCAATCCTGCCACCTCGGCCTCCCAAAGTGCTGGGATTACAGGCCTAAGCCATTGTTTTTTGTTTTTTTAGAAATAGCTGTTGATAACTGTTAAGATGTTTAGGGGACATCCAAATAGAGGCATCCAGTAGGCAGTTTAGAAGATAGAAATTTTGGCTGGGCGCAGTGGCTCATTCCTGTAATCCCAGCTGTTTGGGAGGCCGAGGTGGGTGGATCATGAGGTCAGGAAATCGAGACCATCCTGGCTAACATGATGAAACCCTGTCTCTACTAAAAAAACAAAAAATTAGCAGGGCATGGTGGCATGTGCCTGTAATCCTAGCTACTGGGGAGGCTGAGGCAGGAGAATCACTTGAACCCAAGAGGCGGAGGTTGCAGTGAACCGAGATCGCACCACTGCACTCCACCCTGGGTGACAGAGCAAGATTCTCTCTAAAAAAAAAAAATTTTTTTTTGGTAGTCATCAGTCTCTTAGTCTGCTATAACAGAATACTGTTTATAAAGAGCAGAAATTGCTGGATGTGGTGACTCATGCCTATAATCCCAGTACTTTGGGAGGCTGAGGTGGATGGTTCTCTTGAACCCAGGAGTTTTGAGACCAGCCTGGGCAACATAGGGAGACCCTGACTCTACAGAAAGTAAAAAAAATTAGCTGGGCGTGGTGGCATGTGCCTGTAGGAAGGCTGAGGTGGGAGGATCACTTGATCCTGGGAAGTCAACATTACAGTGAGCCATGATTGCGCCACTGCACTCCAGCCTGGGGGACAGAGTGAGACCTTGTCTCAAAAAAAAAAGAACATAGGCCGGGCGTGGTGGCTCATGCCTGTAATCCAAGCACTTTGGAGGCCAAGGCGGGCGGATCACCTGAGGTTGGGAGTTCAAGACCAGCCTGACCAACATGGTGAAACCCCGTCTTAAAAAAAAAAAAAAAAAAGAACATAAATGTATTTCTCATAGTTCTGGAGGCTGAGAAGTCCAAGGCTGGAAAGTCTAAAATCAGGGTGCTGGCATTTGGTGTCTGGTGAAGGTCTGGTCTCCACTTCCAAGATGGTGCTTTAAATTCAATGCCTTCACATGACAGAAGGTGGAAAGGCAAAAAAGGATGAACTCTTTGTTTTTTTTATAAGGCCATTAATGTATTAATGAGAATGGTAGCACCCTTGAGACCTAAACACCTCTCAAAAGACCCTACGTCCCAACACTGTTGGCATTGGGGATTATGTTTCCAACACATGAATTTTGGGGGACACATTCAGCCCATATCAATCAGCATCTGGATAGTGATTTTATTTTATTTATTTATTTATTGTAGAGATGTGGTCTTGCCATGTTGTCTAGGCTGACCTCAAATTCCTGGACTCAGGTGATCCTCCCATCTCAACCTCCCAAAGTTCTGGGATTACAGGCATGAGCCACCATGCCTGGCTGATAGCAATTTTAATTATAGTAAATTTAGTCATAAAAGATGCAGTCATCCAAGAAGTTACATAGAAGAGTATCCAGGGTGGAATTTTTTTATTTTAGACGAAGTCTCATTCTGTCACCCAGACTGGAGTGCAATGGCACAACCTTGGCTCACTGCAACCTCCAGCTCCCATGTTTAAGCGATTCTCCCTCAACCTCTCAAGTAGCTGGCACTACAGGCGTGCACCATCATACCCAGCTAATTTTTTTTGTATTTTGGTAGAGACAGGGTTTCACCATGTTGGTCAGACTGGTCTCGAACTCCTGACCTCGTGATCCACCCACCTTGCCCTCCCAAAGTGCTGGGATTACAGACATGAGCCACTGCACCCGGCCAGCTTGAAATAATTTTTGTGGAAAACAGCCAGAAGAGAGGGAGAGGGTGAAGATACAGGAAAGGGACTAGTAGTAATGGAGCTTCCTCAGGAGACCAAGTGAGATGGAAACCAGAGCCCAGGTAGAGACACTAACCTTCAACAAGTTCCTTTGTAAATGGCAAGGAAAAGTTCAAATGTAGGTAAGTTTGAAGAGGAGAAGATAAGGAGAAAGTTGAGGGAGTTCTCAAGATGAGGAAAGAGAATATTCTTTTTCCTGAGCATGGGGAAGGGCAGTTGGTAGAGTAGGAATCTTGAAGAGAGATTTAAATAGCTGTTGCAAAAGCGGGGGCTAGGGAAAGAAATTTGGAAGGATTGCTGGGCAGTGATGAGAATCATTTGGAGGCTGGAACCTGTGATTTTGTAGTCATATCATTTTGCACAGTTTTATGATAACATTCTCAGTTTAAAAGAAGAAAAAAATGGGTCTGGCACAGTGGCTGATGCCTGTAATCCCAGTACTTTGGGAGACCAGGGTGGAAGAAGCACTTGAGGCCAGGAGTTCAAGATCAGCCTGGGCCACAAAGTGAGTCCCCATCTCTACAAAACAAAACAAAAAAAAATTAGCTGGGTGTGGTGGCACGTGCCTATAATCCCAGCTACTCACGAGGCTGAGATGGGAGACTGAGGCAGGTGGCTGGTTTGAACCCAGGTGGAGCCTGCAGTGAGCCATAATGGTGCCACTACACTCAGCCTAAGCAAAAAACAAGACCCTGTCTCAAAAAAGGAGAAGAAAAAATAGAAAGACTGGCCGGGCGCGGTGGCTCACACCTATAATCCCAGCACTTTGGGAGGCCAAGGCGGGTGGATCACCAGGTCAAGAGATCGAGACCATCCTGGTCAACATGGTGAAACTCCATCTCTATTTAAAAAAAAAGAAAAAATAGAAAGACCTCAGTCTTTAGATAAGGGCACAGACTTCTTTGTTTTTTTTTTTTTTTGAGATGGGGTTTCGCTCTTGTTACCCAGGCTGGAGTGCAATGGCGTGATCTTGGCTCACCACAACCTCTGCCTCCTGGGTTCAGGCAATTCTCCTGCCTCAGCCTCCTGAGTAGCTGGGATTACAGGCACGTGCCACCATGCCCAGCTAATTTTTTGTATTTTTAGTAGAGACGGGGTTTCACCATGTTGACCAGGATGGTCTCGATCTCTTGACCTCGTGATCCACCTGCCTCGGCCTCCCAAAGTTCTGGGATTACAGGCGTGAGCCACTGCGCCCGGCCCGGGCACAGACTTCTCACTTGAAAAACTGAGTTTTGCAGTGAGGTCATTAGTTTGGGACTCAGATTTGACTCTGCCATTGAGAAGCTTTGTAAAAACAGGCAAGTCACCTTACATTTCAGATTACTCTCCTATAAAATCAAAATGATAGGAGTTCCTATTATGAGAATAATGATGGGAAAGCTCTTTAAGGGTTTAAAGTATGGCCAGGTGCAATGGCTCTCGCCTGTAATCCCAACACTGGGAGGCCAAGGCGGGCAGATCACATGAGGTCAGGAGTTCGAGACTAGCCTGGCCAACATGGTGAAACCCTGTCTCTACTAAAAATACAAAATTAACCAGGCAGGGTGGCGCATGTTTGTAATCCCAACTACTTAGGAGGCTGAGGCAGGAGAATCGCTTGAACCCAGGAGGTAGAGGTTACAGTGAGCCGAGATCGCTCCATTGCACTCCAGCCTGGGCGACAGAGAGAGACTTTGTCTCCAAAATAAATAAATAAATAAAAGTAAAAAATAAAATAGTACCTAAATAAAAAGGATGATTTCTTTTAAAGTCTCTCAGCAACCTGATTAAGATATAGAGATATAGCTTCATTTTAATTATAGTAAATTTAGTCATAAAGGATGCAGTCACCCAAGAAGTATAGAGAAGAGGATCCAAGGTGGAATTCTAAGGACGTGGACAGTGCCCCTCATGCTGTGTACTCTCCGTCATAGCATTAGTCACTGTATAGGAATACACACAGCACAGATTGGCAAACGAATTAAAAACTGTTAAGAAAAGGATGGTTGGCCTGCACTGTTGGAGGCTCACACCTGTAATCCCAGCATTTTAGAAGGCTGATCTCTTGAGGCCAGGAGTTTGAAACCAGCCTGGGCAACAAGGCAGATACAAACAAAGAAACAAAACATCAAACAAACAAACAAAAAACATGAAAAGAAAAGGTTGGTGTCTCAGAGCCCCACCCTCACTACCCTCACTTCAGTTATTCCCTTAACCTTCTAGGTAAGATATCTCAGTTCCCCAGGTCTGAGCCTTGGCTGGATCCAGGCTTGATAGGCAAGGGAGTTGCTAGGGATCAAGGCCCTGATAGGCAAGGGAGTTGCTAGGGATCAAGGCCCATGCCTCATCCTAATGGACCTTTAAGGAGAGACCTTTGGGTGTGTAGTTTACTTGATTTTGCAACATTGTTCAAGGGACTTTTTACCAGGTAGACCCATAGAGCCCTCTAGCTTAAGTGCAAACTGAAGTAGGTACCTGAGAAACCCAGTGTAGCTTTTAGCATACTGGATTTGGAGTCAGAAGAGTGGACTCCCAGATCATCCATTAGGTATGTGATCTTAAGCAGGCACTTAACTTCTCTGAGTCTCAATTCAATTAACTGAATCTTTATTGAGCCTCTGTAATATACAAGGCATATTAATCCTTGCCTTCAAGGGGTACCCAGTCTTGTGGATATAGTCATGTGAATAATTCTGATATAAAGCAATCCTTGCACTTTGGGAAGATAATGTGGGCAGATCACTTGAGGTGAGGAGTTCGAGACCAGCCTGGCAAAAACCAACATGGTGAAACCTCACCTCTACTAAAATACACAAATTAGCTGGATGTGGTGGTGCAGACATGTAATCCCAGCTACTTGGGAGGCTGAGGCAGGAGAATGGCTTGAACCTGGGAGGTGGAGGTTGCAGTGAGCCGCCGAGATAGTGCCATGCACTCCAGCCTGGGCGACAGAGCAAATTTCTGTCTCAAGAAAAAGAAAATTAATGAAGTACTATATATAAATTGCATGTAGAGGAAAAGACCATTTATTTTGATCAAGAAAGGGTTTGGAGCTTAGGTGGGCTTTGTAATATGAACATCATCAGAGAAAGGAGGACATTTCAGGTCAAAGGAACAGTCTGCACAAAGGATACTGTGGTGTGAAGGAGAATGTCACGTTCAGGATACTGATCATAATCTGTTACGTCTAGAGCATGGGTTGCCAAACTTTTTCTGTAAAGGGCCAGATAGTAAATATTTTACACTTTATTTTGCCATATGCACGGGTGTCTGTGGCAACTAAACTACTCAGCTCTGCCACTGTAGTGTGAAAATAGTCATAGAGGAGATGTAAATGAATGGTCATGTCTGTGTTCCAATAAAATTTTATTTACCAAAACAGGCAGCTAGTTGTATTTGGCCCAAGGGCCATAGTGTGCTTACTCCAGTCTAGAGCAAAAAGAGCGAGAGCGAGAGAGAGAGAGAGAGTGTGTGTGTGAGAGTGAGTATGTGTGTGTTGTGGGAAAGGGTGATAGCAGGAGATGAAGCTGGAAAGGAGGATTAAGAAAGTCCTTGAGGCCAGCATAGTGGCTCACGCCTGTAATCCCAGCACTTTGGGTGGCCGAGGTGGGCAGATCGTGAGGTCAGGAGTTTGAGACCAGCCTGACCAACATGGTGAGACCCCAACTCTACCAAAAATACAAAAATTAGCTGGGTATGGTGGCACATGCCTGTAGTCCCAGCTGCTTGGGAGGCTGAGGCAGGAGAATCACTTGAATCTGGGAGGCGGAGTTTGCAGTGAGCCAAGATCGTGCCACTGCACTCCAGCCTGGGTGACGGAATGAGACTTCCTCTCAAAAAAAAAAAAAAAGGGCCAGGCGCGGTGGCTCAAGCCTGTAATCCCAGCACTTTGGGAGGCCGAGGCGGGTGGATCACGAGGTCAAGAGATCGAGACCATCCTGGTCAACATGGTGAAACCCCGTCTCTACTAAATATACAAAAAACTGGCTGGGCATAGTGGTGCGTGCCTGTAATCCCAGCTACTCAGGAGGCTGAGGCAGGAGAATTGCTTGAACCCAGGAGGCGGAGGTTGCGGTGAGCCGAGATCGCGCCATTGCACTCCAGCCTGGGTAACAAGAGCGAAAACTCCGTCTCAAAAAAAATAAAATAAAATAAATAAAGAAAAAAGAAAGAAAGTCCTTGGTCTTTGAATGCTGGCCGGGCGTGGTAGCTCACACCTGTAATCCCAGCACTTAGGGACACTGAGGCGGGCAGATCACCTGAGGTCAGGAGTTTGAGACCAGCCTGGCCAACAAGGTGAAACCCCATCTCTACTAAAAATACAAAAATTAGCCAGGCATGGTGGTGCATGCCTGAGATCCCAGCTACTTGGGAGCCTGAGGCAGGAGAATTACTTGAACCCGGGAGGTGGAGGTTGCAGTGAGCTGAGATTTCGCCACTGCACTCCAGCTTGGTCAACAGATTGAGATCCATCTCAAAAGAAAAGAAAAGAAAGTCCTCGAATGCCAGTCTTCTGAAGTTATTAGAATTAATTTTTTGAGACCCAGGCTGGTCTCAAACTCCTGGGCTCAAGTGATTTTCCTGCCTCAACCTCTGGAGTAGCTGGGATTATAGGCTCATGCCACCATGCCCATCTTTATTATAAAGTTATTCTTTACTCTTTATCCTGTAGGGGATAGGGAGCCATAAGGATTTTCTGAGCAAAGGAGAGATGTTGTCAGAGTTGTGGATTACGAAAACAACTCTGGTGACAGTTTGGCAGGTAATGTGTATTGAAGGTAGAGGGACCAACTAGAAGGCTAGTGTTATAGATGAAGCAAGTGATAAGGTTTAGTTTTCTTTTTTTTCTTTTTTTCTTTTTTTTTTTTTTTTTTAAGAGACAGGGTTTCACCATGTTGGACAGGCTGGTTTCAAACTCCTGACCTCAAGTGATCCACCCGCCTCGGCCTCCCAAAGTGCTGGGATTACAGGCGTGAGCCACTGCGCCCAGCCTGTGATAAGGTTTAGTTTTCTTATCTATAAGGTGAGAATAATATTCCCTGTCCTACCCATATTACTGTGAGGATCCAAAAAGAAAATGAAGTGAATGTGCTTTGATACCATAAGTATTACAACATGTAAGTGGTGAACTGTGGTTTATAATAATTCTGAATAGAGCCAGGCACAGTGGCTCATGCCTGTAATCCCAGCACTTTGGGAGGCTGAGGTGGGCAGATCACCTGAGTCAGCAGTTTGAGGGCAGCCTGCTCAACATGGTGAAACCCTGTCTCTACTAAAGATACAAAAATTAGGCCTGGTGTGGTGGCTCATACCTGTAATCCCAGGTATGAGCCTCCCAAAGCACTTGGGGAGGCCTTGGTGGGCAGATCATGAGGTCAAGAGATCGAGACCATCCTGGCCAACATGGTGAAACCCCGTCTCTACTAAAATACAAAAGTTAACAGTGTGGTGGCGTGCACCTGTAGTCCCAGCTACTTGAGAGGCTGAGGCAAGAAAATTGCTTGAACCCAGGAGATGGAGGTTGCAGTGAGCCAAGACCACGCCACTGCACTCCAGCCTGGCACCTGGCGACAGAGGGAGACTCTTTCTCAAAAAAAAACAAAAAACTAAAAACCAAATTAGCCAGGCATGGTGGTGGGTACCTGTAATCCCAGTTACTTGGGAGGCTGAGGCAGGAGAATTTCTTGAACCGGAGAAGCAGAGGTTGCAGTGAGCCAAGATCGTGCCATTGCACTCCAGCTGGGTGACAAGAACAAAACTCTGTCTCAAAAATAATAATAATAATAATAATAATAATAATTCTGAGTAGTGATGCTTATTTTTCTGTTGTGGGAGGGAATTCCTTGGAGGTATAGTGAGGTGAGTCATTTCACTGGCTGCTGTTCCCCACTAGCTTCGGAATGAACCCCTCATGCTATCTAGTGCTTGTGGGTTCCAGAAGAAAGTGACCTAGACTGAGATTTAAATGTTGACCTCACCAGGGTCCCCTGCATTTTTTTTTCTTTGGAGTTACCCTTTCTCAAGGTAGGAGAGAATCTTGGAAACTATAAATGAGCAAGAAAGAATTTGCCTGGGAGTTTGCTGTAAAAATTCCTGGGTTCTCCTGGGAGTGTATGTCTAACTGTGTTAGTGAAGCTGTCACTCTCTCTTCTTCAGGGGATGTTGGAAATTACTATTATGGACAAGGCCACCCAATGAAGCCTCATCGAATCCGCATGACTCATAATTTGCTGCTCAACTATGGTCTCTACCGAAAAATGGAAATCTATGTGAGTTACCAGAAGCACTGCTGTTCCCTAACCTTATTTGCGCTGGTTCTCCATATGCCATTCATTATCTCATTTTCTCCACCACTCATTCACTCATTCATCAAGTACATGTTGACTGCTGTTACAAGGCAGGCACTGTAAGTGATAAAGATTTTTGGCTGGGCATGGTGGCTCATGCCTGTAATCTCAACACTTCAGCACATGGAGGCAGGAGAATCACCTGAGCCTAGGAGTTCTAGACCAGCCTGGGCAACATAGGGAGGCCCTGTCTCTACAACAAAATTTAAAAATTAGCTGGCCATGGTGGCGTGTGCCTGTAGTTCCAGGTATTTGGGTGGCGAAGGTGGGAAGATTCTTGAGTCTGGGAGGTTGAGGCTACAGTGAGCTGTGATGGAGCCACTGCATTCCAGCCTGGGGGACAGAGCAAGGCACTATCTTAAAAAACAAAGTCAGGGCCAGGCGTGGTGGCTCACGCCTGTAATTCCAGCACTTGGGGAGGCTGAGGCGGGCAGATCATGAGGTCAAGAGATCGAGACCATCCTGGCCAACATGGTGAAACCCCGTCTCTACTAAAATACAAAAATTAGCTGGGCGTGGTGGCACGTGCCTGTAGTCCCAGCTACTCGGGAGGCTGAGGCAGGAGAATTGCTTGAACCTGGGAGGTGGAGGTTGCAGTGAGCTAAGGTCGCGCCACTTCACTCCAGCCTGGCACCTGACGACAAAGCGAGACACTGTCTCAAAAGAAAAAACAACAACAACAACAAAGCCAGATGCAGTGGCTCATGCCTGTAATCCTAGCACTTTGGGAGGCTGAGACGGGCAGATTGCTTGAGCCCAGCAGTTCGAGACCAGCATGGTCAACATGGCAAGACCTTGTCTACAAAAATTAGCCAGGCATGGTGGCACGTGCCTGTAGTCTCAGCTACTTAGGAGGCTGAGGTGGGAGGATCATTTTGAGCCTGGGAAGCAGAGTTTACAGTGAGCTGTGATTGCAACAATGTGCTCCAGCCTGAGCAACAGAATAAGACTCTGTCTCAAAAAAAAACAAAACAAAACCTAAAACCCAAAAATGTAATGCCTAAATAAGAGTGATTGGGACCATGTTGAAGTAGATGCCAACTCTCTATCAGCGACTCTGTCTAACCTGTAGATTCAGCTACAGGTGATTTTTCACTAATCTTCCAGTTTTTTTAATTTATTTTTATTTTTTGTTTATTTATTTATTTATTTATTTTTTAAAGATGGGGTTTCACCATGATGGCCAGGCTGGTCTTGAACTCCTGAACTCAGGTGATTCACCCACCTCGGCCTCCCAAAGTGCTAGGATTACAGGCGTGAGCCACCGTGCCTGGCTAATCTTCCAGTTTTTAAAGAGAAGCTGGAAATCCAGATAATAATCTCCTGCCTCAGCCTCCCGAGTAGCTGGGACTACAGGCATGTGCCACCGCGCGCAGCTAATTTTGTATTTTGGTAGAGATGGAGTTTCACCATGTTGACCAGGATGGTCCAGATAATAATCTGGACTTCCAGCTTCTCTTTAAAATCTCCCAGGTTTAAAATGTTATCCCAAGAAACCGTGTCACTACAAAAAAATACAAAAAAATTTAGTTGGCATGCTGGCCTGTACCTGTTGTCCGAACTACCTGGGAGGCTGAGGTGGGAGGATCACCTAAGCCCGGGAGGTCAGGGCTGCAGTGAGCCGGGATTGCACCACTGCACTCCAGCCTAGGTGACAGAATGAGAGCTTGTCTCAAAAAAAAATATTAACCCAGAGTTTTTGTTTTTTTGGTTTTTATTTTAAGCATGTATACAAACAAAACACATTAGTATATCTGTAGACCAAATTGATCCAGTGGTTCCCAGTTTTAACCTCTTCTGGAGACAATGAGGAGGAACAAGTGAAGGGTTTTAAATGAAAGAGAGATAGGAACAGGCATGCATTTTAGAAGCACAGAGGCTGGTCAAGTGGCTGTTTTAAGAGTCCAAAAGAGAAAAAAAGAGGGGCTGGGGGTGCATGTTGCCTTACAACATAAGAATCTGTGGTTAAAGTCTGTTTCTACAGCTTGAGTAACCTACTAATAGCAGTATTTGTGTCACCATTCTAGAGACTGAAAGGAGATGAGTGTTCTTTCCTAGATGGCCTTGTCATGTCTCTGGAGCCAATGGAGGCAACTGGGGGAGCAAGGAAGGAAAGTAGAGGAGTAGACAGACCTTGGGACTACAGAGCTTTTTTAGGTGTGAAGGGCAGCTGGGAATGAAAAACAGAAAAGGCAGAAGGTATTTTTAGATACGTTAGGAAGCAAACTGTTTCTACTCCCTAGAGCTCTGCTCCCCACAGGCTGGAGTGCAGTGGTGTGATCATAGCTCACTGCAGCCCTGAACTCCTGGCTCAAGTTATCTTCCCACCTCAGCCTCCCAAATAGCTAGGACTATAGGCAGGTACCACCATGCCTGGCTTTTTTTTTTTTTTGAGACAGGGTCTCATTCTGTCACCCAGGCTGGAGTGCAGTGGTGCGATCTTGGCTTACTGCAACCTCTGCTTTCTGGGCTCAGGTGATTCTCCAGCCTCAGCCTCCCAAGTAGCTGGGACTAGAGGTGCGAGCCACCATGCCTATCTAATTTTTTGGTAGAGAGTTTCACCATGTTGCTCAGACTGGTCTTGAATTCCTGAGCTCAAAGCAATCTGCCTGCCTTGGCCTCCCAAAGTGCTGGGATTACAGGCATGAGCCACCATACCCAGCCTCTCTTGGCTTAATAAAAAAAAAATTTTGTCGAAACAGGGTCTTATTGTTTTGCCCAGGCTGATGTCAAACTCCTGGTCTCAAGAGATCTTCCCGCTTTGGTCTTCCAAAGTGCTGAGATTATAAGCATGCACGACCATGCCTGTATTCTTCTAAAAAAAAATTATAAAAATGATTTTTATTTTTACCCGCAATTCTAAGCACAGTATGTTTTAGTTTTGTTATATAGATGGATCCATACATATTGTTATATAGATGGAGCCATACAGTATTTATTATGTGACTTTATTCTTTTTGCTAAACATGTTCTTGAGACTCACCCATGTTGATAAAAGTAGCTGTATTTATTTTTACTGTATTTCCTTGAAATAAATGTATTCTAGTCTGTCTGATATCTCATTGGTAGGCATTTGATTTGCTTCTGGGGTTTGACTATTGCAAATATTGCTGCTGTGAACTTTCTTGAACATGTCTCTTAATGCATATGTGCTGAAGTTTCACTAAAGGATATACTAGGAGTAGAATTAGGTCAGGACATATGCGCATATTCACCTGTTTTAGATAAAGCCAAAATGGTTTCCAGTTGCCAGATATGTAGGAGAATTGCAGTTGCTCTAAGTCGTTGTCAACACTTGAGTTTGTCAGATTTCAATTTTGTTGCTAATTTAGTTAGACATGAAATGGTATCTTAGTATTATTTTAATTTGTATTCCCCTATTGAAATTCCTATTCATGCTTTTTGCTCATTTTCCTATTTGGTTGTCTTTTTTAAATTATTATTTATTTTATTTTATTTTACTTTCTATTTAGTTATTTTTTTTATTTTAGAGACGGGGTCTCGCTATGTTACCCAGGCTGGAGTGCAGTGGCTATTCACAGGTGTGATCCCACTACTGATCAGCATGGGAGTATTGACCTGCTCCGTTTCCGACCTGGGCCCATTCACCCCTCCTTAGGCAACCTGGTGGTCCCCCACTCCCGGGAGGTCACCATATTGATGCCGAACTTAGTGCGGACACCCGATCGACATAGCGCACTACAGCCCAAAACTCCTGGGCTCAAGTGATCCTCCCACCTCAGCCTCCCGAGTAGCTGGGACTACAGGCACGCACCACCGTGCCTGGCTGATTGTCTTTTTTTCTTTTTTGAGACAGCTTCTCACTCTGGCACTCAGGCTGGAGTGCAGTGGTGCGAGCTTGGCTCATTGCAACCTCTGCCTCCCAGGCTCAAGCCATCTTTCCACCTTGGCCTCCTGAGTAGCTGAGACCACAGGTGCATGTCACCACACAGCTAATTTTTGTATTTTTATAGAGATGGGATTTTCCATGTTGACCAGGCTGGTCTCAAACTCCTGAGCTCAAGGGATTTGCCAACCTTGGCTTCCCAAAGTTCTGGGATTACAGGCATGAACCACAGTGCCCATGTGTAATTAAATGTTCATATTTATTCATTCATTGCATATATACTCATCAAGCACCTATTTTGTGCCAGGCAATATGTGTGTGTCTGGTTTTGCGCTCTCTGTTTGGTTGACTTGGTCCGTTTATTGACCCATATGCCAATACCGAAGTGGTTTAATTATAGTAGCTTTATATTATAGCAAGTCTTGTTATCTGGTAGCACAGCCCTCCCACTTTGTTCTTCTAAAAAAGTGATTTGGCTATTTGCCCTTTCACTTTTTTTTTTTCCTTTCTCTCTCTCTTTTTTGTTTTGCTTTTTTTTTTAGACAGAATTTTGCCCTTGTTGCCCAGGCTGGAGTACAGTGGCGTGATCTCAGCTTATTGCAACCTCTACCTCCCAGGTTCAAGCAATTCTGCTGACTTAGCCTCCTGAGTAGCGGGATTACAGGCATGTGCCACCACACCTGACTAATTTTGTATTTTTAGTAGAGATGGGGTTTCTTCATGTTGGTCAGGCTGGTCTTGAACTCCTGACCTCAGGTAATCTACCCGCCTCAGCCTCCTGAAGTGCTAGGATTACAGGCTTGAGCCACTGTGCCTGGCCTCTTTTTTGTTCTTTCTCTCTCTCTCTTTTTTTTTTTTGAGGCTGAGTTTCACTCTTATTACCCAGGCTGGAGTGCAATGGCACAATCTCGGCTCACTGCAACCTCCACTTCCCGGGTTTAAGCAATTCTCCTGCCTTAGCCTCCTAAGTAGCTGGGATCACAGGTGTGCCACCACGTCTGGCTACTTTTTATATTTTTAGTAGAGACAGAGTTTCACCATGTTGGCCAGGCTGGTCTCAAACTCCTGACCTCAGGTGATCCACCCACCTCAGCCTCCTAAAATACTGGGTGAGTCACCATACCCAGTCTTTCTTCTCTCTTTTAAAGACAGTGTTTTACTCTGTTGCCTGGGCTAGAGTGCAGTGGGACAGTCATAGCTCACTGTAGCCTCAAACTCCTGGACTCAAGTAATCCTCCTCAGTCTCCTGAGTAGCACTTCTTTTTAATTTAATTGTGATTTTGTTATGCGTTTCACTAATTCACCAAGATCTATGTAGATCTGATTCTGCTGTTTGTTGTTTCTGTAGGATCTCACTCCTGGACTGTATTTCCTGTATATTTTGTGATTTTTGACTGTGGGGTCATGCAGTAGTCCACTCTTTTCTGAGGGGGGATACTTTCTTTTTTTTTTAAGACAGGGTTTCACCATGTTGGCCAGGCTGGTCTTGAACTCCTGACCTCAGGTGATCTGCCCGCCTTGGCCTCCCAAAGTGCTGAGATTACAGGCGTGAGCCACCACACCAGCCGAGGGGGGATACTTTCTAGGACCCCCAGTGGATGCCTGAAACCATGAATAGTACTGTAGCCTATCTATGTTATATTTTTTCCTATACATATGTACCTCTGATAAAACTTAATTTATAAATTAGATACAGTAAGAAATTAACAACCACAACTAATAATAAACTAGGGCAATTATAACAATAAACTGTTTATAGTTTCATGCATGGAAGATTCATTCCTGGCTGGGCGTGGTGGCTTACGCCTGTAATCCCAGCACTTTGTGAGGCCAAGGCGGGTGGGTCACCTGAGGTCAGGAGTTTGAGACCAGCCTGACTAACATGGTGAAACCCCGTCTCTACTAAAATTACAAAATTAGCCAGGCATGGTGGCACATGCCTGTAGTCCTAGCTACTCAGGAGGCTGAGACAGAAGAATCGCTTGAACCTAGGAGGTGGAGGTTGCAGTGAGCTGAGATCGCCCATTACACTCCAGTCTGGGCAACAATAGTGAAATTCCTTCTCAAAAAAAAAAAAAAGAAGATTCATTCCTACTGTAGATCTGAGCAACTTCAGCACAGAATTTTTTTCTTTCCTTATTATGTTGAGAACTTTAGCCTTTTCACGTAAAGGAAGCACAGTACAGCTTCTCTTTGGCATATCAAAATTGCCAACATCACTACTCTTGTACTTTGTGGACATAACTAAGTAAAATAAGGGTTTCTTGAACACAAACACTGTGATACCTTGATAATTATCTGATTACTGAGAGGGCTACTAAGTGACTCACAGGTGGGTAGTATACAGTGTGGATATGCCAGTTAAAGGGATGATTCACACCCAGGGGACGGAGCTGGATGTTATAAAATTTCATCATGAATGGCTCACAGTTTGAAACTTATGAATTGTTTATTTCTGGCATTTTTTGTGTAATATTTTTGGACAGCAATTGTAGAAATATATAGAAACTGTAGAAACCAAAACTGAGGATAAGGGGGCACTGCTACATTCTTTAGAACTTTGAATCCTCCTGTGAAGATGGGTTGTTAGAAGGTGATTTGCTTTTATTTTGTAAAAGAAGTGGCATTTGAGGCCAGGTCCAGTGGCTCACGCCTGAAATCTTAGCATTTTGGGAGGCCAAGGCGGGCAGATCACAAGGTCAGGAGTTTGAGACCACTCTGACCAACATGGTGAAACTCCGTCTCTACTAAAAATACAAAAATTAGCCAGGTATGTTGGTACACGCCTGTAATCCCAGCTACTCAGGAGGCTGAGGCAGGAGAATCGCTTGAACCCTCGAGGCAGATCTTACAGTGAGCCAAGATCGCGCCACTGCACTCCAGCCTAGGTGACAGAGGGAGACTCCATCCCAAAAAAAAAAACCAAAAACTAAAAAACAAAAGAAAAGAGGTGGCATTTCAGATGAGCTCTTTTCTTCAGAGATTTGGCATAAGGGATGAATTTCAAATAATAGGAAGAACATGAGCATAGACCTGTTGAAAAGCTCTATAGCTCTCTAGAGCTTAAGGAAGAGTTGTTTGGAGTATAATATTTATAAAAGAGAGCAGGGACGATTAAATTGGGAAAGGAACCTTGTGAAGTTTTTTGATTGCTGTATCAAGGAGTTTAGAATCTTTACTTTGTCAACAGGGTGTCATTGAATGAGAGCAGTACATTAACTTTTAAAGATTTTGTGATACCAGTATGGAAGATGGAAGATAATAAGGCTCAATATAAATAGGACCAATTAGGAGGCCAAGAATACTCCGAGCGAGATTTAATTTATGTGTGGGTTTTGTTTTGTTTTGTTTATTTTTTGAGACAGGATCTTGCTCTGTTATCCAGGCTGGAGTGCAGTGATGTGATCACAGTGCACTGCAGCCTCACCCTCCTGGGCTCAAGTGATCCTCCCACCTCAGCTTCCTGAGTAGCTGGGGCTGCAGTGTGTGCTACTATACCTGCTAATTTTTGTACTTTTTGTAGAGATGGGGTTTCACCTTGTTGCCCAAGTTGTTCTCAAACTCCTGGGCTCAAGCAGTCTGCCTCGCTTGGCCTCCCAAAGTGTTAGGATTACAGGCATGAGCCACCACGCCTGGCCAAGAGTTAATGTGTTAGGTCAACAGTTATTCATTGAGCAGCTGCTATATGCTAGGCACCATGCATGTTGCTTCAAATATAGATAGAACCTGCTCCTGGCCTCCCAGAGTAGGCCAACCAAACATGTAATTTCTATGCAGTTTGGTGAGTGTAATGATAAGAGAAGTACAGCCTTCTCAGGGTAGCATTTCAGAGTTATTTAACAGATTCGGAGAGGTCAAGGACAGCTTTTTGGGGGAAGCAGCTTTTCTTCTCTCTCTCTTTTAAGAAACAGCTTTGGCTAGGCGCAGTGGCTCACGCGTGTAATCCCAGCACTTTGGGAGGCCTAAGCAGGTGGATCACCTGAGGCCAGGAGTTTGAGACCAACCTGGCCAACATGGTGAAACCTTGTCTCTACTAAAAATACAAAAATTAGTTGGGCATGGTGGTGGGCATCTGTAATCCTAACTACTCAGGAGGCTGAGGCAGGAGAATCGCTTGAACCTGGGAGGCAGAGATTGCAGTGAGCTGAGACTGCTCCACTGTACTCCAGCCTGGGCAACAGAGTGAATCTCAACGGAAAAAAAAGACAGCCTTGCTATATTGCCCAGGCTGGAATGCAGCGGCTATTCATAGGTGAGATTATAATGCACTATAGCCTCAAACTCCTGTGCTCAAGTGATTCTCCTGCCTCAGCCTCACAAGTAGTTGAGACTACAAGTGTGTGCCTGGCTTAACTTTTCATTTGCAACCTAAAGGTTGAGTAGAGGGTGTGAAGAGAACTGTGTTCTAGGTCATAGCATGTATAAAGGCCTAAAGGTGAGAGAGATTGCCCTTGGAAAACTGCAAGCAAAATGGTGCTTGGCAGATTGGCACAGTGAATGAGACAAATTCAGCCTCTCAAACATGTTTTATTTAACTCACAAAGTATTTTAAGGACTTTATGTTAGTGGCCAACCTTTAAAAAATGAAATTTGTCTAGAAAGGATCTGGCAGTTGGGCCCAAATTCCCTCATGGCAGTCATCACCTACAGTTATGTAAATAAAGGCTGTCCTCTGCTCACCAGTGTTTTGTTTGTTTGTTTTAAGCACCAAGTTAGCTAAACTGGCCCGTATGAGTGCTTTCTGTTTGGTGTTTCCTGGGATAGAGCATAAAATATTTAGAGGAGTGTAAGAGAGGTGAGCAGGAAGCAGATTATTCTGGCTTTCCAAGCCAGGTTTAAGAGTTTGAACTTGATATTTTGAGTAACGAAGCCTTTGAAGTGTTTTTAGAGGGAAGTGACATGATTCAGTTTGCATTTTAAGACTGATAGCTCTACACGAGGCACAGTGACACATGCTTGTAATCCCAGCTACTAGCAAGGCTGAGGCAAGAGGATCACTTGAGCCCAGGAGTTGAGACCAGCTGGGCAACATAGGGAGATCCTGTCTCTAAGTAAAAAAAAGAAAAAGACTGGGTGCTGTGGCTCACACCTGTAATTCCAGCGCTTTGGGAGGCCAAGATGGGCAGATCATCTGGGGTCGGGAGTTCGAGACCAGCCTGGCCAACATGGTTGAAACCCTGTCTCTACTAAAAATATAAAAATTAGCTGGGCGTGGTGGTGCATGCCTGTAATCCTAGCTACTCAGAAGACTGAGGCAGGAGAATCACTTGAAACCAGGAGGTGCAGGTTACAGTGAGCTGAGATTGCACCACTGCACTTCAGCCTGGGCAACAGAGCAAGACTCCGTCTCAAACAAAAAAAGAAAGTTTAGAAAAAGACGGAAAACTCTGCCTGTAGTATTGAATATAAATTAACAATGGTGAAGAGGGAGGTTAGGATACCAGTTAGGAGATTGTTGTCAGAATCCAAGTCAAAAAAAGTGGTAGCCAGGAATGGAAGTATACATATTTGACAGATACAAATGGTAGTTTCAAGAGAGGTTGAATGTACTAGATAGAAAAAAGAAGACTCAAAGGTGATACCCCAGACCGGATGTGGTGGCTCATGCCTGTGGTCTCAGCACTTTGGGAGGCTGAGGCCGGCAGATTACCTGAGGTCAGGAGTTTGAGACCAGCCTGGCCACCATGGTGAAACCCTGTCTCTACTAAAAATACAAAAATTAGCTGGGCATGGTGGCCAGTGCCTGTAATCCCAGCTACTTTAGCAAGACTCTGTCTCAAAAAAAAAAAAAAAAAGGTGATACCCTGGCTTTGATCTTGAACAACTAGGTGGTTGGTGCTGAGAATAGGAAACCTGGGGAACAGGAGCATAGGAAAAGTAGGGTAGTAGATGCAGTCAGGATTATGGAGGCATAATGAGAGAGACTGGCGATGGATTGAAACAGGGAGGCAAAAAGGGGCAGAGTTTAAAGTGACAGGTTTTCAGCCTGAGTGGACGTTGGTATCATTAACAGAAATACTGAAAGAGAACTTTTGGAAGGTAAGTGGAATATGAGTGCTTCTAGGCTCCCAACAACAGATTGTTGAGTCCAGTTGAATTTGAAGTGCCTTTAGGATTTGTGGGTGGAGCAGACTGAGAAGCTATTGGAACTGTCAATCTGGAGCTCAGAACAAAGATCAAAATGGAGTTTGTGCAGTCATCTGTGCAGAAGGGATGGCCAGACCAGAGTTTTGATGACATTAGGAAGAAAGTAAAGGGCTTAGTATAGTAAAAACAACTTGATATTTGGAACCAAATCTTTTTTCTTTCACTGTGGGTGTTTTGATTTGCCTTTTTTAGAGATAGAGTCTTGCTATGTATTTGCCCAGGCTGGCCTTGAACTCCTGGGCTTAAGTGATCCTTAACATCTTCTTTTTTTTTTTTTTTGAGGCAGAGTCTCGCCCAGGCTGGGGTGCAGTGACGCAATCTCGGCTCACTGCAACTTCTGCCTCCCGGGCTCAAGCAATTCTCCTGTCTTAGCCTCCTGAGTAGCTGGGATTACAGGTGTACGCCACCACACCAGCTAATTTTTGTACTTTTAGTAGAGATGGGGTTTCACCATGTTGGTCATGCTGGTCTCGAACTCCTGACCTAAGGTGATCCCCCCCGCCTCGGCCTCCCAAAGTGCTGGGATTACAGGCGTGAGCCACCACACCCAGCCAAATCCTTACATCTTAGACTCCTGAGCAGCTGCGACTACGGTGCATGCCACTGCACCTGGCTTCACTATGGCTGTTTGTTTGTTTCTGACATGGAGTCTCGCTCCGTCACCCAGGCTGTAGTGCAGTGGTGCGATCTCGGCTCACTGCAACCTCCGCCTTCTGGTTTCAAGTAATTCTCCTGCCTCAGCCTCCCAAGTAGCTGGGATTACAGGCACCTGCCACCATGCCTGGCTAATATTTTTGTATTTTTAGTAGCGACGGGGTTTCACCATCTTGGCCAGGCTGGTTTTGAACTCCTGACCTTGTGATCCACGTGCCTCAGCCTCCCAAAGTGCTAGGATTACAGGCATCAGCCACTGCACCTGGCCGGCTGTTTTTGATAAAACAGTATCTGTTGTTCAGTCTTATATTCCTCATTAAATTAAGTGAGGATTAAATGAGAGTCGAAGTACCTGGAGCCAGATCTCTGGATTCCTTCTAGTTTACCAGCTGTGTAACCCCAGGGAAGTTACTTAACATCTCTCTTCTGTAGTTTCCTCCCTGCAAAATGAGGATAATAATAGTGTGAACTTTTTTTTTTTTGAGATGGAGTTTCACTCTTGCCCAGGCTGGAGTGCAGTAGTGTGATCTCGGCTCACTGCAACTTCCATCTCCTGGATTCAAGAGATTCTCCTGCCTCAGCCTCCTGGGTAGCTGGGATTACAGATGCCTGCCACCATACCTGACTAATTTTTTGTATTTTTAGTAGAGATGGGGTTTCCCCATTTTGGCCAGGCTGGTCTCAAACTCCTGACCTCAAGTGATCTGCCCCATCCGGCCTCCCAAAGTGCTGAGATTACAGGCATGAGCCACTGTGCCCAGCCATGGACTTTTTTTTTTTTTGAGACAGAGTCTTGCTGTGTCGCCCAGGCTGGTGTACAGTGGCACCATGTGGACTCACTGCACCCTCTGCCTGCTGATTCTAATGGCACAGCCTCCTGAGAAGCTGGAATTACAGTAGCCTGCCACCATACCTGGCTAATTTTTGTATTTTTTGCGGAGATGGGATTTCACCATGTTGGCCGGGCTGGTCTCGAACTCCTGGCCTCAAGCAGTTCTTCCGCCTTGGCCTCTCAAAATGCTGGAATTACAGGCGTGAGCCACCGTACCTGGCCATAAACTTTAAAAGTATTTCTTTGTTTTGTTTTGTTTTGTTTTTCAGAGTTGAAAAACTTGGGAGTCTGAACCTATTCTGGCTCAGAGAGGTTGCCTGATAATTTTTTAAATTTTATTTTTATTTAATTTAATTAATTTATTTATTGAGATGGAGTCTTGCTTTGTTGCCCAGGCTGGAACGCAGTGGCACTGTCTTGGCTCACTGCAACCTCTGCCTCCCGAGTTCAAGCGATTCTCCTGCCTCAGCCTCCTAAATAGCTGGGATTACAAGCGCCCACCACCATGCTCCGCTAATTTTTGTATTTTTGGTAGAGATGGGGTTTCACTATGTTGGCCAGGGTGGTCTCAGTCCTCAGGTCATCTGCCCGCCTCTAATTTCAGGGTTGACTACAGGGTCATGTGACCCGTGCAACTGCATGGATTCCTGGGCTTAGAGTGATCCTTTTCTTTTCTTTCTTTTTTTTCTTTTTGTGGCAACAACAAAATAAAAGTGGTCCTTTTCTTAGTGGCCTTTTTTTTTTTTTTTTTTTTTTGAGAGAGAGTCTTGCTCTGTCACCCAGGCTAGAGTACAATGGCGCAATCTCAGCTCACTGCAACCTCCACCTCCCAAAGTGCTGGGATTACAAGTGTGAGCCACTGCGCCTGGCCCCATAATTATTTTTTAAAAAAGAAAAAGACAGGATCTCACTATGTTGTCCAGGCTACCATGGAAGTCCTAGGCTCAAGTGATCCTCCAGGGCTTAGATCTTTAAAAGGTTGTTGTGAGAATCATATGAGATAGCATTTAAAGTGCCTGGAACAGTGACTGTCAGAGAGAAAACAATAAATGTTGGCTGTGTGTTGAAAATACTTTATAAACTACAGAAGATACTGCAGGTTCTCGAAATATCACTTAACTCAGCATCATTTAATTATAATGTTGAGGAGAAAAATAACTGATTCCTGGCGTGGCCACTATCTGTGTGGTGTTTGCACATTCTCCCCATGTCTATGTAGGTTTTCTCCGGGTACTCCAGTTTCCCCCCACATCCCAAAGATGTGCACGTGAGGTGAATTGGCATGTTTCCCTGGCCCTAGTCTGCACAAGCGTGGATGGATGTGGGTGTGAGAGCACCCTGTGATGGAATGGCATCCTGTCCAAGGTTGGTTTCTTGTGCTGTGCTGCAGGGACAGGCTCTGGCCACCCTTGAAATCCAAAGATTGTCAAATGAAAATTCATAAAGTAGACAGTAATCATACAGATGCACAACAATGAAAGATGTGATACAAAGACACTCATTGAGCCTGCCATGTTTGTTATTGTTCGTTTTTGAACTGCATGATGGCAGAAGGTACTCCTTGCAATTTTCACTTTGCATACATTTATTACTTGATTTAACTCACCACCATGACAACTGTCATCACTCACTGATTCACCAAAAATTGGGTAAATAATAATGTATATATTTTTTTGAGACGAGATCTTGCTCTGTTGCCCAGGCTGGAGTGCAGTGGCAAGATCACAGCTCACTGTAGCCTTGGCATCCCTGGTCTCAGGTGATCCTCCCACCTTAGCCTCCTGAGTAGCTGGGACTATAGGCAAGTGCCATCACAGCTGGCTAATTTTTTATATTTTTGTAGAGACAGGGTTTCATCATGTTACCCAGGCTGGTCTCATCCTGGGTTCAAGTGATCCACCTGCCTCAGCCTCCTGAAGTACTAGGATTATAGGCATGAGCCACTGCACCCAGCCCAATAATGATCTTTCTTATTTTTATAAATCTTTCTTAAATATATGTATAGTTCACATTTATTTCAGGGTTTAATGTTCAAAGTGTTTTGGGTCTTTATTTAGAAGTTTAGCGATGTTTTTGTGACAGAAATATGCTGTAGGAGTTTAAGTTCTTGTTTATATTAATTAGCCTATGGTAAAACTGGTTTCTTTATACATTGTTTTACTTACAGTCACAATTTCCAAGAACCTGTGGATGACATTAAGTAAGGACTTTTATTGTATTGATAATTAGAGAGGCAGAGGGTCATCTTTGAAGAAGACCTACCTTTAAGGGATGGGAGGAAAAGAAGAGAATTTTTAAAAGTAGGAAGGAGGAGTCAGAATGTTGGGATATTATCAGGAAATTATCAGGTCAGAGAAGTGTCAGTGGGAAGGATGTGATCAAAATTGTTGATGTGATGACTTATAAAGGATTTCTCGTCTGTTTCAGTTGTCACTAGATACCCTTTATTTGTGAACTCTTGGAGCCATTTTGTCCATAATTTTTTTTTTTTTTTAAAAGACAGGGTTTCACCATGTTGGTCAGGCTGGTCTTGAACTCCCGACCTCAGGTGATCTGCCCACCTTGGCGTCCAAAGTGCTTGGATTACAGGCATGAGCCACCACGCCTGGCCTGTCCATAATTTTATATAATATTTATTTATTTTGAGACCCAGTCTCGTTCTGTCGCCAGGCTGGAGTGCAGTGGCGCGATCTTGGCTCACTGCAACCTCTGCCTCAAGTGATCCTCCTGCCTCAGCTTCCCGAGTACCTGGGATTGCAGGCGCACGCCACCATGCCCCGTTAATTTTTTGTGTTTTTAGTAGAGACGGGGTTTTACCATGTTGGCCAGGATGGTCTCGATCTTTTGACTTCATGATCTGCCTGCCTCGGCCTCCCAAAGTGCTGGGATTATAGGTGTGAGCCACCGTGCCTGGCCTTTATATAATATTTAATAATAAAAAGGAATAATTCTGTGGGCTGGGCGCCATGGCTTAGGCCTGTAATCCCAGCACTTTGGGAGGCTGAGGAGGGCGGATCACCTGAGGTCAAGAGTTCGAGACCATCCTGACCAACATTGCAAAACCCTATCTCTAATAAAAATACAAAAATTAGCTGGGCGTGGTGGTGGGCGCCTGTAATCTCAACTGTTCAGGAGGCTGAGGCAGGAGAATTGCTTGAACCCGGGAGGCAGAGGTTGCAGTGAGCTGAGATCATGTTATAGCACTCCAACACTCCAGTCTAGGTGACAGAGTGAGACTCTGTCTCAAAAAAAAAAAGTAATAATTTTGTAAAACACTTTGCAGTTTACAAAGAGATTTAACAATCTCATCCAATTCTCACAACTTCCCTGTGTGGTCCATGTTGTCCCTGTTTAGTAAATAAGGAAATGGAGGCTCAAGAGGCAAGAACTTGCCTAAGTGATAGAGCTTGAGCTGCTCTAGGTCTTCTGATACATCTTGTTTGCCTAGTTAGATAGTAAATTTCTTGAGGCCTGAATCTAATCAGTTATTTCTTTTTATTCTTTATAGCAGCTAGCTCCATGCTGGGCAGAAATATAAATGTTCAGACTAGATTAAGTGGACTGGCAATGATCAAAACTAACTTGCCCTTTCTCCCTTCTGCCCTCTAGCGCCCTCACAAAGCCAATGCCGAGGAGATGACCAAGTACCACAGTGATGACTACATTAAATTCTTGCGCTCCATCCGTCCAGATAACATGTCCGAGTACAGCAAGCAGATGCAGAGATGTAAGTCCATTCTGTTCCCTCCACACTCTCAAGCCCCCAGTTGCATCTCCCTTTCCACTGCAGAGGCCCGCTCTCCTGTCCTTGAGCCTCCCTTTCAGTGGACACATGATTTCCCCTGCCTCCCAAAGGTGCCAGAGTGCTTTTTCCCTTCAAGTTTGGTTTTTCTTTTATATATCTATATATTATACCTCCTTGTTTCATTTGAAAGTCTGGTTTCTCATGTTTCCTCATTGTAAATGATAGAGGTAGGACTTTTTCTGATTATGTTCACAACACTGTCCCAAGAGTACTGTAATTATTGTAGTGGAAAAAGCACTGACCTGGGACGGGGAGACAATAGATACAGTAAAATTTAACTCTAACTCTCAGCTGACTGGGCAAGTCACTTCCCCTCAGATTCTTCTTTTGTAAAGTGGGCTGGGCCACATGATCTCTCATTTCTGTCCAACTGTAACTGTTTTGACTTTGTGGGTATTAGTTGAGAATTTAGAGGCCACTCAGGACAGATTCTAGGCAGTGTAGTCTTTGAGATGAGTTCATCCTGCTCCTGACCCCTTAGACTTGAAACTTAAGAACAGGTCCCATCTTAGAAGCCACACTTAGTTTGTAGGAATCATGGGGATTATTTTAGCTATAGGGAAAAAAAAATTGTTCAAGTTCGGCACAAAATTATCATACGTGACTTCCCCCTTATGTTATTTTAGAAATTATCTCTTAGCACCTAAGACTTCATATAGTGTAACAGCATTGTCCTAGAAGAAGTTTTGATTAACTTATAACAGCTTATGTTGTGTCAGAAAATATTCGGCACTTGTTTATTGCTGCTGACCACAAGGTAGTCTTATTCCCAAGGAAGAAAGTTATTTATTAGTTATAATAACTGTACAGTGCTATTGATGACAGAACCACAGAGACTTTCCTTGAAGCATTAAGCTTCTTTGCTACCAACAACTCGAGGAGCTGCCAGCCGCTGTGAGTGAGGTGTTTGCTCTCTGAATTGCAGGATCTTATTTCCCTCCAAGATGAGACAAATTCATGCTTTTCCTATAGATAGCTTTAGAGGTTTCCTTAACCCATTTAGGCCAAGGATCAGGCTCTACTCACAGGAGGGTGGGCTCTTACTAGAGGAGCAGCTTGGTATTAAAGTAAGAAAATGACCTTTAATGTCTTAGTTTGAATCCTTGGTCTCCTAAACCCTCTGGTGTTATTTTCCCTCTTTAAGAGGAAGACAGGCCAGGCACAATGGTTCATGGCTGTAATCCTAGCCCTTTGGGAAGCCAAGGTGAGAGGATTGCTTGAGCCCGGACAGGAGTTTGAGACCAGCCTGGGCAACATAGTGAGACCCCCATCTCTATAAAAGTAAAAAAATTGGCTGGGCATGGTGGTACACACCTGTGGTTCCCGCTACTCAGGAAGCTGAAGAGGGAGGATCTGTTGAGCCTGGAAGGTCAAGGCTGCAGTGAGCCATGATTATATCACTGCACTCCAGCCTGGCAACAGAGTGAGACCAAAAAAATTAAAAAAAAGACAATA
The DNA here is from genome assembly GCF_030222135.1 of Aotus nancymaae. NCBI lineage: Eukaryota > Metazoa > Chordata > Mammalia > Primates > Aotidae > Aotus > Aotus nancymaae. The sequence goes on from NW_026988467.1 coordinate 28,844,209, forward strand.
ATAATCAAGGATGGGGGGATAAGTGAAGATAATGTATTTGAAGTATCTACCCTCAATGAATAGTAGCTTTTGCTATTATAACTTATTTTTGTTATTTACAGACTTATCAAGGCAGACAAAATATTATACCCTTAGGAGTGTGCAGGTTCTGCTCTGGTGCTCCAGTTTTTCTGAATCCAGCATTCTAAAGTTGTACATTAAAAAATTCAGTCTGGCCGGGCGCAGTGGCTCATACCTGTAATCCCAGCACTTTGGGAGGCCAAGGCGGGCGGATCACCTGGGGTTGGATGTTTGAGACCATGGTGGCACATGCCTATGATTCTGGCTACTCAGGAGCCTGAGGCAAGAGGATCCCTTGAGCCCAGTTCAAAGCTGCATTGAAGTATGGTCTCATCTCGCCACCATACTCCAGCCTGGGCAACATAGCAAGAACTAACTTATCTCAAAGAAAAAAAAAGAAAACAACAACAGCAACACACACACCCCATCCCACACACCTAACCTAGGAAGTTATACTTCTGATAAGACCAAGTAAGTCAGGTTTCCTTGCTCGTGGCTGAAATGTAATAAACCCTTTCTGGTCACTTTGACAGCCTTGATCAGAAGTTCTGACCTAATATTTAGCAAGTGAAAATGGGAACACAAGTAAATGCATTTAGGGGGCTTATGGTAAAAATATGATAAAAAGGATTGGTAGAAAATTGAGAGACATTCTCATCCATTTTATAAACATGTAAACTTTTCCAGGCACACAGCAAGGTGGTGATAGAATGCAGAATGGAACTCTAGTCCCCCAGTCCTAGAGTTTTTAAAAATATAGTGCATATAAAATATTTTAGACACATAGGCCAGGCACGGTGGCTCATGCCTGTAATCCCAGCACTTTGGGAGGCTGAGGCCAGTGGATCACTTGAGGCTAGGAATTTGAGACCAGCCTGGCCAGCATGGCGATACCCTACCTCTACTAAAAATACAAAAATTAACTGTGTGTGGTGGCATATGGCTGTAATTGCATCTACTCGGGAGGCTGAGGGATGAGAATCACTTAACCTGGGAGGCGGAGGTTGCAGTGAGCCAAGATCATGCCACTGTACTCCAGGCTGGGTGACAGAGCAAGACCCCATCTCAAAAAAAGAAAAAAAAGAAAAAGAAAAAAATATATCTTAGACACACACAAAAAGCATAAAAAGTAATATAATGAACATTAGTGTGCCCACTGCCCAGCCTGAGGAAAAAGACATTATCGGCTGGGCTCAGTGACTTAAGCCTGTAATCCCAGTACTTGGCTGAGGCAGGTGGATCAGGAGGTTAGGAGTTCAAGACCAGCCTGGCCAACATGATGAAACCCTGTCTCTACATACAAAATTAGCCAGGCATGGTGGCACATGCCTGTAATCCCAGCTACTCGGGAGTCTGAGGCAGGAGAATCACTTGAACCTGGGAGGCGGGAGTTGCAATGAGTTAAGACTGTGCCACTGCACTCCAGCCTGGGCAACAGAGGGTGACTCCATCTCAAAAACAAGAAAGAAAGAAAACATTATCAATACAGTTGATGCCCCCTTGGGCATCTTTCCTTGACCACATTCCCTTTCTCCCCTACTCCACAACCCCCCACACTATTACTAGCATGGCCAAGGTATAAGCACTATTCTGAGGTTAGTGTTTAATCCCCACATCTCTTTCTGCAATGAGCATTTTACCGCCTTCTCTGCCTACCACTGCTTCCACCTCTCACCTAGTATTGCTTCCCTTTAGTCTAAAGGTAGTCAGAATGAGAAAAGTGTTTATAGCAGAAAGAGAGAAAACCCATAGAAAAGTCCTCCCTAAGGTCGGGGGCAGTGGCTCACGACTGTAATCCCAGCACTTTGGGAGGCTGAGGTGGGTGAATCACTTGAACCTGGGAGGTGGAGGTTGCAGTGAGCGGAGATCACACCACTGCACTCCAGCCTGGGAGACAGATTGAGACTCTGTCTCAAAAAAAAAAAAAAATAAAGAAAAGTCCTCCCTAGCCTCACAGATTAGCTCACATGAGTATCTGCTCTTCCATCTGCCCCTTTCCGTCTCTAATCACATAGCTTGTTGACTGGGAATAAATGGGCTGGTCATTTGAGTCACATGTTGGTTTGGGACCTGAAGAAAAATACGGTTTTTTTCTCATGTCCAAAACACCCATTTCTTCCCATGGGGCTCCATATCCCAAATAAGAGTATAAACAAAGCTTTGGAAACACAAGCAGGCCAAACTCTGTCCCGGAGGAAGTGGCCAGAGAGGGAAATCAGTTGCCAATGGATAAACAGCCTGGGCCCAGGGACCAAAGTTCTTATTTACACAGCCTCCCAGTGTTTACCCAGGAAATGAGGAAGAGAGCCACCCGCTGCATACTCCCTCATGCAGCCGCACTTCCTCAGAGCACCTGATCTTGGCCCCCTCCAAGTTCAAGGCAGACCAAAGCTGGTAACTCTTGTGGTTATGTAGATCTTGAGCTTCAACTGTGTCTTGCGATTTTACAGCACAGTCCAAACTGGGCTCTTCTGCTCTCATCCAGGGCTGCTCCTTCCTCTACTTTAGGAACCCCTGTTGATAACAGTGGGTACAGTAGAAGGCTGGGCAAGAGAGTAAGTATGCAGCCCCACAGCTGCCTCTGACTTCCTGTAGCTCATTGATGTCTCAGCAGTTACCTTTTCTTTCTTTCTTTCTTTTTTTTTTTTTTTGAGATGGAGTCTCGCTCTGTTGCCTAGGCTGGCTGGAGTGCAGTGGTGCGGTCTCAGCTCACTGCAACCTCTGCCTCCCAGATTCAAGTGGTTCTCCTGCCTCAGCCTCCTGAGTATCTGAGATTACAGGCTCATGCCTGGCTAATTTTTGTATTTTTAGTAGAAAAGCGGTTTCGCCATGTTGGCCAGGCTGGTCTCAAACTCCTGACCTCAAGTGATTTGTCCACCTTGGCCTCCCAAAGTGCTGGGATTACAGGTGTGAGCCACCGTGCCTGGCCAGCAGTTATGTTTTCTGTGAGAGGAGATTGGAGCTATAAGTTTCCTCTAGGTCTGGGAGTCTACAACCTCCAGGTGTGCTTTCCTTCCTGTTTTCATTTCATTTGCCTTATTATTTGCATATGTTTCCACATTATGTACTACTTGGTACTTTCACCCCATTAGGCCCAAAATAACTTTACTCCAGTCGTCACTGTGAATGTAGGAGTAAGACATAGGACTGTGGGAGTCAAGACCCCTGGACCCTGATTCTGGTTCTGCTACTGCCTGGTTTTATAACTTTGGGCAAATCACTAAACTTCTTGGTATCTGTTTGTTCCTCCACACAGTGGGGTTGATATCTGTCTTGTCCAGCTCATAGAGTTGTTATGAGGATCAAACGAGGTTGGATATGTGAAAGGACTTGCAAAAGGGCCAGGGTATATTTTCAGACAGATATTTTCACAGATACTTTAAGACAGACAAACCAGTTGGGTGCGGTGGCTCATGCCTGTAATACTAACACTTTGGGAGGCCGAGGCAGGTAGATCACGGGGTCAGGGGTTCGAGACCAGCCTGGCCAACGTGGTGAAACCCATCTCTACTAAAAATACAAAAATTAGCTAGGCATGGTGGCGGGTGCCTGTAATCCCAGCTACTCAGGAGGCTGAGGCAGGAGAATCACTTGAAACTGGAGGGCAGGGACACTGTCCCAGTTGCCACCTAGCCTCAGATCTCCATCCAACCTCCAGCAAAGACATCCCAGCCATGGCCATGCAGAAAATCTTTATTCGGGAAATCCTGGACTCCAGGGGCAACCCCACAGTGGAGGCGGACCTGCACACAGCCAAGGGCTGATTCTGAGCAGCTGTTCCCAGTGGGGCACAGGTATCTATGAAGCTCTGGAACTAAGAGATGGAGACAAAGCCCACTACCTGGGAGTCTGGAAGGCTGTGGAACACATCAACAAGACTCTAGGCCCTGCTCTGCTGGAAAAGAAACTAAGTGTTGTGGATCAAGAAAAGGTTGACAAATTTATGATCGAGCTGGATGAGACCGAGAATAAGTCAAAAGTTTGGGGCCAGTGCCATCCTGGGTGTGTCCTTGGCTGTGTATAAGGTGGGAGCAGCTGAGAAGGGGGTCTCCCTGTACCGCCACATTGCAGATTTTGCTGGGAACCCTGACCTCATACTCCCAGCGCTAGCCTTCAACATGATCATCGGGGGCTCCCATGCTGTAAACAAGCTGGCTATGCAGGAATGCATGATTCTGCCTGTGGAAGCCAGCTTCTTCAAGGAAGCCATGCGCATTGGTGCTGAGGTCTACCACCACCTTAAGGGGGTCATCAAGGCCAAGTATGGGAAGGATGCCACCAATGTGGGTGATGAAGGTGGCTTTGCACCCAACATCCTGGAGAACAGTGAGTCCCTGGAGCTGCTGAAGACGGCCATCCAGGCAGCGGGTTACCCAGACAAGGTGGTGATTTGCATGGATGTGGCAGCGTCTGAGTTCTGTTTAAATGGGAAGTACGATCTTAACTTCATGTCACGCGATGATCCCGCATGACACATCACTGGGGAGAAGCTCGAGAGCTGTATAAGAGCTTCATCAAGAACTATCCCATGATCTCCATTGAGGACCCCTTTGACCAGGATGACTGGGCCACTTGGACCTCGTTCCTCTTGGGGGTGGACATTAAGATTGTAGGGGGTGACCTGACCAGTCGCCAACCCCAAGAGGATTGGCCAGGCTGTTGAGAAGGCCTGCAGCTGTCTGCTGCTGAAGGTCAATCAGATCAGCTCAGTGACCAAATCAATCCAGGGGTGCAAACTGGCCCAGTCTAATGGCTGGGGGGTGATGGTGAGCCACCGCTCTGGGGAGACTGAGGACACATTCATTGCTGACTTTGTGGGGCTATGCACAGGACAGATCAAGACTGGCACCCCCTGCCACTTGGAGTGTCTGGCCAAATACAGCCAACTCATGAGGATCGAGGAGGCTCTTGGGGACAAGGCTATCTTTGCTGGACACAAGTTCCATAACCCGAAGGCCAGTGAGAAACTGGAGGCTCCAGGACTCCACTGGACAGACCCAGGTCTTCTAAACCTGCTTCCTGAAATAAACACTGGTGCCAACCAAATAAAAAGAGAAAAAGAAACCAGAGGGTGGAGGTTGCGGTGAGCTGAGATCCCGCCACTGCACTGCAGCCTGGGAGACCGACAAGAGCGAAACTCTGTCTCAAAAAAAAAAAAGAAAAAAAAAGACAAACCAAAGCCTGAGGCCTGCATACTGCTTCTGCCATTTACTAACAGTTCACCTCTCTGAACCTGTTTCCCTACTTATTTTTTTTTTTTTGAGACAGGGTCTCTGTCTCACCCAGACTGGAGTGCAGTGGTGTGATACTCAGCTCACTGCAACCTCCGCCTCCCAGGTTTGAGTGGTTCTTCTGCCTCAGCCTCCCAAGTAGCTGGGATTACAGGTGCCTGCCACTACACCTGGCTAATTTTTGTATTTTTAATAGAATGGGGTTTTGCCATGTTGCCCAGGCTGATCTTGAACTCCTGGCCTCAAGTGATCCTCCTGCCTCAGCCTGCCAAAGTGCTGGGATTACAGGTGTGAGCCACCGCACCAGCCCCTGTTTCCCTATGTATAAGATGGGACCAAATTTTACCTCAGAAGTTTGTGTGAAGATGGATGATCTCAGGTATTGAACGCCATGTAGTGCAGTGTCTGGCCTGTTGTAAGTGCCCAGTGAACGATAGTTTTCTGAGTCTCTGTCCTTCCCTCTTGTTTGTCAGCTGGCATGAGGTCCAGAGGATAAATTTTTCTCCCTCAAGGAACGAACCAACATTTTCCCAGTTGCTAACTGCTTCTCCATGTTAGATTTTTGTTAATTTTCTAACCAGTCAGTGAGGTGGATATCATTATTGCTTCTTATAGATAATGGGCTAAGACCAGGTGGGGTGGCACATACCTATAGGGAGGCCAAGGCAAGAGGATTGCATGAGGCCTAGGGAATGTAGTGAGACTCTATGTCTCTCCAGAAAAAAAAAAAAAGGCCAGGCGTGGTGGCTCACGCCTGTAATCCCAGCACTTAGGGAGGCTGAGATGGGCAGATCACCAGAGGTCAGAAGTTTGAGACCAGCCTGACCAACATGGAGAAACTGCATCTCAACTAAAAATACAAAATTAGCTGGGCATTGTGGCACATGCTTGTAATCCCAGCTACTCGGGAGGCTGAGTCAGGAGAATTGCTTGAACCTGGGAGGTGGAGTTTGCAGTGAGCTGAGATTTTGCCATTTCACTTCAGACTGGGCAACAAGAGTAAAACTCCGTCTCAAAAAAAAAAAAAATTAGCTGGATATAGTAGCATGCACCTGTAGTTTCAAGGTACTTAGGAGGCTGAGGTGGAAGGATTACTTGAGCCTAGGAGGTCAAGGTCAAGTCTGCTGTAAGTGAACCATGTTTGTGCCAGTGCACTCCAGCCTGGGCAACAGAGCAAGCCCCTGGCTCTAAAAAAGAAAAAAATAATAATGGGTGAAAGCTCAAAGATGTTAAACAACTTGGTGCAGTCATATAGTCAGTAAGTATTAGAGCCTGGACTAAAACCCAAGCCTCCTGAATTTAAAGTCTATGTTTTTTTCCATCAGGTCATAATACATAAACTAAAGGAAATTGTGGAAACTAACCTTTTGCTTATTTCTTTCAAGTCAACGTTGGTGAGGACTGTCCAGTATTCGATGGCCTGTTTGAGTTCTGTCAGTTGTCTACTGGTGGTTCTGTGGGTAAGGAATATTCATCCTCTCCCCTGCGGTAGACTGGGTTGTTCTAGTGAGGTCTGCCTTTTAGGGTGCTATCCTAGTTGGCTAATCTGAAACCATGTAGAATGGTCCTGTGCGTTTTTACTTAAGTCTCTAAAATGGCTGGTGCAGTGTCTCACATGTGTAATCCCAGCACTTTGGGAGGCTGAGGTAGGAGGATTACTTGAGGTTAAGAGTTCAAGACCAGCCTAGGCAACATAGTGAGACCCTCGTTTCTACCAAAAAAAAAATAAATAAATAAAAACAATTAGTCGAGCATGGTGGCTTGTGCCTGTAGTCCCAGCTACTCAGGAGGCTGAGGTAGGAGAATGGCTTAAACCCAGTAGGTTGAGCCTGCAATGAGTCATGATCACAACACTCTATTCTAGCCTGGGCAACAGAGCAAGACCCTGTCTCAAAAAAAAAAAAAAAAAAGTTTAAAAAGTCTCTAAAATGTCCTTCTGGTTCAGTCCCAGCCCAGGTTCAATCTCTGACATGGTACTGACAGGTGTCCTTGACTGTCCTCTCCTACTAAAAGATCTTATATACAGGAGTTCTCTGCAGAATCTCCTGGGGTTGTTGAGATGCAGTACATAAAAGCAATTTGTGAACTGCAAAGTGCTATAAAAATGGAAGTGTCATCATCTGTGAATCTGTCCTATGAAAAAGTATGGTAATTACCCTTAGAGGTCAGAAATACTCCCCACATATCTCCCACTTCCATTTGCAACTTTTGGGTTATCTGTAGGATTACGATAAACCCTTTCTTAACAAATATTTATTTCCCTGTGATCCACCCCTGCTGCCCCACCAGTATAATCACAGAAAACAAAGAAAAATTGCACAGAAAAAAGCAAAGTCACCCACAGTCACAGGGTTGGTGGATAACCTCCGTTACCATTTTGGTGTTTGTATGGTCATTCTTTTTTGTGTGCATATATATCTGTATAACACATAGGAACATCTATATATTACAAAAATGAGTTATATACATATCACAGATACATGGTTTTATGCCTGCATTTCCTACTTAACGAAATTGTCTATAGTTTTCTACAGCTTGCTTTCTTGCGGCTCTATGATTATTCCATGTTGTGGATCTACTTGAGTTGATATAATCTGTCCCTCTTCTTGATCATTTGGATCAGTCTATGCTTGTATTGCTGTTAAAATTAACACAGCAGCTGGACATGGTGGCTCATGCCTATAATTCCAGCGCTATGGGAGGTGGGGGGCGGGTGGATCGCCTGAGGTCAGGAGTTTGAGACCAGCCTGGTCAACATGGTGAAACCCTGTCTTTACTAAAAATACAAAAGTTGTCAGGCATGGTGGCTCATGCCTGTAATCCCAGCACTTTGGGAGGCCAAGACAGGCGGATCATGAGGTCAGGAGTTTGAGACCAGCTTGACTAACATGGTGAAACCCTGTCTCTACTAAAAAATACAAAAATTAGCCGGGTATGGTGGCACACACCTCTAATCCCAGCTACTCAGGAGGCTGAGGCAAAAGAACTGCTTGAACCCCAGAGGTGGAGGTTGCAGTGAGCCGAGATCACACTACTGCACTCCAGCCTGGGCAACAAAGTGAGACTCTGTCTCAAAAAAAAAAAAAAAAAAAGTAGCCAGGTGTGGTGCCACATGCCTGTAATCCCAGCTACTTGGTAAGCTGAGGCAGGAGAATCACTTGAACCCGGGAGACAGAGGTTGCAGTGAGCCGAGATCACACTACTGCGCTCCAGCCTGGAGGACAAAGCAAGACTTCATCTAACACTACTACAAATGCACTTGCACACATGAGTGTGTATTTCTTTTTTACTTCTTCTTGGACCTATTTGTGCTAATGCTGTTTGACCCAGTGTCCTGGAACTATCTTTGGTATTTTTTCTTTTTCTTTTTTTGAGATGGAGTCTTCCTCTGTCATCCAGGTTGGAGTGCAGTGATACAGTCTTGGCTCACTGCAACCTCTGCCTCCTGGGTTCAAGTGATTCTCCTGCCTCAGCCTCCCTGAGTATCTGGGACTACAGGGGCATGCCACCACGCCCAGTTAATTTTTTTTGTATTTTTAGTAGAGACAAGGTTTTATCATGTTGGCCAGGCTGATCTCAAACTCTTGACCTCAGGTGATCTGCCCGCCTGGGCCTCCCAAAGTGCTGGAATGCCACTACGCCCAGCCTATCTTTTGTATTTTTTTGAAGTTCCTTGACCATAAGCCACAGTAAGAAATAAAGTTACACATGCAATCCAGGATACATATAACACATAGGCGTGCATGTACACAGTCACTTACTCTGAAGCCAGAGTTTTACCAAAGACCAGTTACCTTTACTGTTACCCTGATTTTTTTTTTTGAGATGGAGTCTTGCTCTTGTTGCCCATGCTGGAGTGCAATGGCGCAATCTCGGCTCACCACAACCTCCACCTCCTGGGTTCAAGTGATTCTCCTGCCTCAGCCTCCTGAGTAGCTGGGATTATAGGTACCCACCACCATGCCCAGCTAATTTTTTGTATTTTTAGTAGAGATGGGGTTTCACTATGTTGGTCAGGCTAGTCACGAACTCCTGACCTCAGGCAATCTACCTGCCTCGGCCTCCCAAAGTGCTGGGATTACAGGCGTGAGCCACCATGCCTGGCCTACCCTGCTATTTTTATTCTACAGTATTTCATTATTCTACAGTATCTCTACCTAGTTTTAGTAGAGATGACTTTTCACCATGTTGGCCAGGCTGGTCTTGAACTCCTGACCTCAAGTTATCCACCCACCTTGGCCTCCCAAAGTGCTAGAATTACAGGCACATCCACTATTTCGAGGTTCCTTAGAAGGACTTTCTTATCTCTCCCCCTCTACACCACCCTAGAGAGGGAGCACAGGGGAAGAGGAGTGAGCATTAGGGCTCTCCGGAGTGGAAAGGGTTGTCAAGGGTGGTTGTTATTTCTGTGGCCCACCTCTTGATAAGTCATGACCCACTAAATCAGCTTTAAGGCCTGCTAATGGGTTACTACCATCAGTTTGGAAAATAGTTTTTTAAGAGTAACCAGTATCATGTTTATTCCCTGCTGGAGTAGAATGGGAGGGAGGGGACTGATTTATGAATTGTACAATATAGCTGTTGATTAGGCAGGTCCTACCTCTCACTGGGTTCCCTGGGCTACCTGGAGGAAGGGGAGAGTGGCTTAGTAACGGGCTTATGTCCTCTCTTTCCATGCCCAGCAAGTGCTGTGAAACTTAATAAGCAGCAGACGGACATCGCTGTGAATTGGGCTGGGGGCCTGCATCATGCAAAGAAGTCCGAGGCATCTGGCTTCTGTTACGTCAATGATATTGTCTTGGCCATCCTGGAACTGCTAAAGTATGCCTGCCTGGCCTTGTCTCTTGGAGGAGCACCTTAGGCCAGGTTCCCATTTCCCTCTCCCCCTGGGCTTGACTCCCTAGTTTGCTTTTCCTACCAATGTGCTGGCTAGGATGTGATTGGTGAGTGTCTCTGGCCATCATCTCCTTAACGGGGTCTTGGTTTGATCTGAGCCACGGCATGATCAGGGGCAGGTGCTGCTCAGATCCTGCCTCCAGAGTGTCCCTGTGTGGCTGGAGTTGACCCTGGCTGTAGAGTAGGAAGATTGGACTTGGTCGGCTTGGTCAGGCCTCTGGAGACACCCGGCCGCTCTTCCACCTTCCTTCAGCCAGTTTCCACGTCTCTGGTGCTTAGAGATACCTGAGGGAGGCAGCCAGCCCGGTAAGCTGGGACCTGGCGCCCTTGGCGCGTCCCATTCCCAAAGAGCCCCCAGACCCCTGACCCCCTTCTGATCCTAGGTATCACCAGAGGGTGCTGTATATTGACATTGATATTCACCATGGCGACGGTGTGGAAGAGGCCTTCTATACCACAGACCGGGTCATGACTGTGTCCTTTCATAAGTATGGAGAGTACTTCCCAGGAACTGGGGACCTACGGGTGAGAAATCCCTTTAGGAGCCAACCAGCTCACCCTCAGCTGCCAGCTCTACTTCTCTCTCCTATGTCGTGCCACTAAAAACTGCTTCCTGCCTCTTCTGCCATTCACAATACCATGTCCCAATCTGAGGCACTTGCCTAAGGAAGGGAATGATGGGACATGAAGGGTCAGAGAAAGGAGAGGGGTCTCCTAACTCACTGTACTTCCCTCCTGGCCACCCTATGTTGCATCGCACTATTCTTATGTCTCATAAGGCTTGAGTTTGGGGCTAGGAATAAGGACTCTGAAGGACCATCTCAAATGTTCTTAATGTTTTTAGAGACAGAGTCTCGCTCTGTTGCCCAGGCTGGAGTGCAGTGGTGTGATCTTGGCTCACTGCAGCCTCTGCCTCCCGCCTCCTGGGTGCAAGCGATTCTTGTGCCTCAGCCTGAGAATAGCTGGGATTATAGGTGCGTGCCACTATGCCTGGCTAATTTTTGTAGTTTTAGTAGAGATGACTTTTCACCATGTTGGCCAGGCTGGTCTTGAACTCCTGACCTCAAGTTATCCACCCACCTTGGCCTCCCAAAGTGCTAGAATTACAGGCACATCCACTATTTCGAGGTTCCTTAGAAGGACTTTCTTATCTCTCCCCCTCTACACCACCCTAGAGAGGGAGCACAGGGGAAGAGGAGTGAGCATTAGGGCTCTCCGGAGTGGAAAGGGTTGTCAAGGGTGGTTGTTATTTCTGTGGCCCACCTGCCAGCCAGCCCTAATCCAATCCCAAGGTAGAAATCTTATGCCACAGGGTAGGGTATTCAATCTCTGCGTCCATCAACAGCTCTCAGCCTAGGTGTAGGCTTAATGCTATGTCCAGAGATGTGAGCTAGATTGGCGAGTGAAGAGAATGGTACTCACAAGGTACCCCTGTTCTGTCCTGGCCCACATCATGGGCCTAGCTTCTCTCTCTTAGAACCTCTTCCTTTATCCCTCCAGCCTGCATCCCTAACCTTCCTTTAAGCTTCATCCTTCAGTTTTACTTTAATGTCCTTCTTAATTAGGATATCGGGGCTGGCAAAGGCAAGTATTATGCTGTTAACTACCCACTCCGAGATGGGATTGATGACGAGTCCTATGAGGCCATTTTCAAGCCGGTAAGTGGCTTTATGCACTCCTTGGGCTACAGAAAGGGGATTGGTCTAGGGCAGGGGAGCAAAACACCCCCGTGATACCTCAGGAATCTCTCCTTACTAAAGCTGGTGGGGAGATAGAAGTGTTTGAACCCTGGATTGCTGTGTAGTCAGTTAGGGGAACAAACATCCATATTTGTTGGTTCCTTCTATGGGTCAGGTCTTCTGCTGGATACAAATGTATCTAAGACATGATCTTTGCCGTCATGGACTATGGTGGGAAAGGCAGGCACATACCCAGTAGTCTATGGTTAGTACTGTTTTTGTATCTCCGTCTCTCTGGGCTACTGGGAGATTATTGTGTTCTTTTGGTAGTGGTATGTCTCCTTGGTTTTTCATGTTCCTCATTGCCTTACACTGATGTCTGCACATTTGAAGAATTAGGGACTTACTCCCGTCTTTGCAGACTGGCTTTGTCTGGGAAAGCCCTTCACCAGTCAGCCCATCCAGAGATTCTGGAAAGGCTATCTGGCCTGTTCCATGAGCAGGCTGGTCTAGTGCCTGTGTTTTTGAGGGATGATCAGAGGAGTGAGAGACAGACTCCTGCCTGGGCTGGCAGGATGGTAGTCAGGGATGACTTCACAGAGGTGGTGATGTTTAAGCTGGACTTTGAAAAATGAGAAGGTACCCATGTGAAGAAGGAGGTGACAGCAGTAAGGGTAGCATTCAGTAGAAGGAACAGCACCAGCAGAAGTGCAGATATGCCAGTGTGGCAGCACGTAGGCCAGTGTGGTGTATGGGAGGCATGCTGAAGGAGGTGGTGGGAAGTGTAGGCTGGGCTCAGTGTTTCAAAGGGAGCCTTGAATGCCATGCTGAGGAGTTAAATCTTCACTTATAAGCAATAAGAAACTGTTTAACCTAATAAGGTCAGGTAGTCATTCAGCAAACACTGACTGCCTACTGTGTGCCTAGTATTTAGTAAGAGCTACAGAAGTGTGAGTTATGGTTTCTGTCTCATTAATGTTAGACTCTGGTTGTGAGAATAAGATAAACCAAAAGTGCTTGCTCATAATGTAAGGCTCCAGGTCTGTAAGACCGAATGAGTAGAGTAGATCTGGCTAAGGGTCAGGAAGGCTTCCTGGAGGAAGTGGCACTAGAGCTTGGGCAATAGAAGAAGAGATTTAGGGAGCTGAAATGGAGGCCATTCTAGGTTTAGTGTTAGTAGACTAAGAAGGGTCTTAGAGAACTTTTCAAATTGGAAAATTAAAATCCCAAGTGGGGAAGCAAGAGCTCCAGCCTGGTACTCCCTTTTCTCACCCATATAGCATGAGGGAGAGCGGAAAGGTAGGAGTGGGGGAGAAAGTGTTGCACCCAGCCTTTCCATCCCAAACCTCATATTGCTTTCTTGAGGTTGGTGGTGACCAGGATTTATCATTTTAGGTCATGTCCAAAGTAATGGAGATGTTCCAGCCTAGTGCGGTGGTCTTACAGTGTGGCTCAGACTCCCTGTCTGGGGATCGGTTAGGTTGCTTCAATCTGACCATCAAAGGTGAGACCAGATAGCACAAGAATGGGTGGGCGGGGTCCTGGTTGGTACTCCTGTGATAACTCAGCACCCCTTCTCCCACCAAAGGGCACGCCAAGTGTGTGGAATTCGTCAAGAGCTTTAACCTGCCTATGCTGATGCTGGGAGGAGGTGGTTATACCATTCGTAATGTCGCCCGGTGCTGGACGTACGAGACAGCTGTGGCCCTGGATACGGAGATCCCTAATGGTAATAGCTCCAGGGCCAGGTTCAGCTGGGCTGGGCAGGAGCTGGAGCTCATGTGTCCTTAAGTTTCTAACATCGTCCCTCTTGGTCACATGACCTTTCCTCTTCTGATACTGGTCATTGAGTCCCCTGCCTGTCCTCTTGTGATCAACAGACCATAACCATCACTTTTTCCCCGAGTCTTTTTTTTTTTTAAGACAGGGTTTTACCATGTTGGCCTGGCTGGTCTTGAACTCCTAACCTCAGGTGATCCGCCTGCCTTGGCCTCCCATAGTACTGGGATTACAGGCATGAGCCACCATGCCCAGCCTTCCCCGAGTCCTTTTTAGCTCTGTCCCCTCTCCCTCCTGCTTTTACAGTTCTCAGTGGTAATTTACAGCTTTGGAATTTCTACTCTAGAGTAACTGGAGTAGTGAGTGAAGGGAGCATTCATAATGAGCATGGCCTCAAGTGTCCTAACCAGGGGCTTGGGCCTTCTCCTAGCAACATATACACCACTGTGGTGTTCAAGAGATGGAAATCCCATAGGTACCCATGTCTCACCATGTCTTGGAGGCATTCTTCTGTTTGACAGATGTATAAACGGGCCCAGAGAAACCTACAAATGATTTTCTTAGGGTGCCGTGGCAGCCAGGTCTCTTGACTATTTTCTCCCCTGCCCCAATCAGAGCTTCCATACAACGACTACTTCGAATACTTTGGACCAGATTTCAAGCTCCACATCAGTCCTTCCAATATGACTAACCAGAACACGAATGAGTACCTGGAGAAGATCAAGTGAGTATGTCCTCCGGCCACCCTTGGGTTGACCATTCCTGACTCTGGTTTGTCCCTGACCAGAGCCCTACTACTCTCCCATTGGCCACAGACAGCGACTGTTTGAGAACCTGAGGATGCTGCCGCATGCACCCGGGGTCCAAATGCAGGCGATTCCTGAGGACGCCATCCCTGAGGAGAGTGGCGATGAGGACGAAGAAGACCCTGACAAGCGCATTTCGAGTAAGACCTAGACCCAGAGCCCTGTGCCTTCCACTCAACTGGCAGCTCCAACTTCTACCACCATTCCTGGCTGCACATTCCCTCCAAGCTCCAAGCCCGTTGAGAAATCTGTTTCGAGTTCCAGTGCCTGTAGGCACAAGTTAGGGAGCTTGAGTTCCTCCCTCTTCTCTGGTTCCCTCTCCTTCAGTGTCTCTTGGAGGACACGCAGGGAAGCACTGGGCACAGATGCTGAGCTAGATCAGCACCCGCCTGCCTCTCACCCATGCTTCCCACTCCTGCCCAGTCTGCTCCTCTGACAAACGAATTGCCTGTGAGGAAGAGTTCTCAGACTCTGAAGAGGAGGGAGAGGGGGGCCGCAAGAACTCTTCCAACTTCAAAAAAGCCAAGAGAGTCAAAACAGAGGATGAAAAAGAGAAAGAGCCAGAGGAGAAGAAAGGTGGGTTTGGGTTCGGCCAGGACTTGGGTCTTGAGACTGGGAGGATGAATCTATGTAGGGCAGTGGGAGGAGGGAGTGACTCAGGCCCTGCCAGCTCCTGTGGGGCTCTTCCTCAGCTCCTTGAGCCTTTCAGTGGCTCCCAGAAGTGGCAGGGCCCACAAAACAATGAACTTCTACTGGCTGAGTTCAGCTCTCACACACCACCCAGCCCCTTTTCCCAGCACTGCACCCCAGTTTCCCAGGGGGCTGCCTCCACCCACTAGGTTCTGGCGGTAGCAGGCTGGGAAACCGGTCCAACCTGTTCTCAATAGGGCTCATTGGGAGGACCAGGGATGGGCTTTTCTCTTTCGTATGTCCAGTGAACTGGAGTGTTGGGGAAGGGGTCTCAGGGTAAATAAAGACCTCATGGGTCTTTCCAGAGGGGCTGCCCTTGGCCATCCCTGTACTCTTATGTTCTAGAAATCACAGAAGAAGAGAAAACCAAGGAGGAGAAGCCAGAAGCCAAAGGGTGAGGAAGGAGCTGCCTGTGGCCATCTCCCTGGCATTGGAGCACCAGTCCCTTTGTCCCACCATTCTGAGGAAAGGCACAGGGACAGCTGGTCCAGCTTACAAAGGCCTCTTTCAGGGAGCAGTCTGTCTGTCTCTGCAGTTCTAGGCAGAGCTAGGAAGCTCCAGCCCCTAGTAGTCACCTGGGATCCTGTGGAAGTCACTGTCTGCACTTTTGCCCTGAAGCTCTGGGATGGGTCATCTCATGCCAGTCTCTGCTTTCTCCACAGGGTCAAGGAGGAGGTCAAGTTGGCCTGAGCAGACTTCTCCAGCTTTGACTTCCTGCCGAGTCCCTCACCTTTCTCCTCCAACCCCTCAGATTTTATATTTTCTATTTCTCTGTGTATTTATATAAAAATTTATTAAATATAAATATCCCCAGGGACAGAAACCAAGGCTCTGAGCCCAGGGCAGCTGTACTGGGTGAGCTCTTTCAGGAGCTGCCTTGCCACCCATCTTAACTTTGAACCACAAAGGGTGCCAGGTCTAAGTGAAAGGGATACTTTTATGCAACCATAAGACAAAATCCTGAAATGCCAAGTGCCTGCTTAGTAGCTTTGGAAAGGTGCCCTTATTGAACATTATAGAAGGGGTGGCTGGGTCTTCAAGGATCTCCTGTTCTTTTCAGGCTCCTAAGGTAACATCAGCCATTTTTAGATTGGTTCTGTTTTCATACCTTCCCACTGGCCTCAAGTGAGCCAAGAAAGTCACACGGCCTGCCCTCTGTCTTCCCCTAATTCTGCAGGTGGAGGTTGGTAGTCTAGTTTTCCTTTTTGAGATACTATTTTCATTTTTGTGAGCCTCTTTGTAATAAAATGGTACATTTCTGTATCCTCCTGAGCTTGTTTCTTACGTGTCTCTGAGTTGGTTTCAACTCCACTTCCCTGCCCTTCTGGTGTCCATGAGTATTGGGGCAAGCCCCTGAACAAGAAAACCCTGTAAAACTTACCTGCCTGCCTTAACTCCTCCCTTGAGGCTTGAGGTGAACTAGTTTCCACCAGTCTTCTCACCCTACCCACAGAAGACCACTCATTAAAGCACCACTAAAGGGACGACATTTATTCCTTTTCCAAATGTTACAGTAAAACCAGGTGGAAGAGAATGGTTTTAGCAGTTAGAAAAAAAAAAAAAAAGTACAAATCTGGGGTTTGGCCATTAAAAGTTATTTACAACAATGGGAGAAAAAAAGACAAGAAGAAGTTGTTTCACATTACAGACCTCCCCCCCACCCCAAAGCCTAATACTTGCTTACCAAGTCAAAAAAGAGACACAGTTGATTCACAAGCTGGAGGTTTGAACTTGAGTAAGACATTTATAAAAACCTAGACGGGGCAGTGTCCTCCCCAGCCCAGGTGCCACTAGGCACAGCACAAGAGACTAAAAACAACAGGGGAAGGCTGGACACTCAAGGTTTGGGAGTATAAGCACCCCACTTCTGGCTCAGGGATTTGGGGAGTAGGGTAAACAAAACCTACTTGGAAAAGAATTGGGGAAGAAAACCAACAATTGCCTTATGCAGGGGTGGGGACAGGGAAGGAGGTAGGGCCAGGGACAGGAGCATTTCACATCACTAACCTAACTTGGGAAGCTGTAAGGGACCATCTTCAACTGGCCTTAAGAGGAGAACCAGATGGCTGACGGGAGAATCCACAGGAGGGAGAGGAGGAAAGGGAACGTGGCTGGGAGGAGGCAATAGCCCCTTCCTTTCTGGGCACAGGAAGGCAGCCAGGGCACCAGGTCCAGGCAGTGACCTCACAAGGACAGCACAGTTTTTGCAGCTTAGAGATCACCCACCTGCCCCCACCTAGCTACTCATTCTGCTCAGCGCTGGCTGGTGTAGGGCCACTCTCCGGCCCTGAGGGAGTGGATGGCTCTGTAGCCTGGGGCCCTGCCTCTTCTTCTGAGGCCGCACTAGCCTCTGCCCCCTTGGCCTGGGGCTCCTGGCTCTCAGGGGTGGCAGCAGCCTTCCCTTCCTGGGCAGTGCCCTCGCCCTCGTCGCTGCAGGCACCGATCTCCCCCTGCTCCTGCTCTTCCTCTGTGGGTGAAGAGGCAGAAGAATCACCCCCACCCTCCTTCCGATTTCTCTTGAAGGACAGGCCGCTCAATTTGAAAGGCTTCTTGAAAGAGAATTTCTTCTTCTTCTTGGGGGTCTCCTTGGGGGGGACCTCCCCTTTGGCCTCAGCACCCTGGCTAGGGGGTGCTGGCTCGATGGCATCGCCAGTGGCCCCTGCTGCCTCATCTGTTCCGTTCACGGGGGGCGACTCCCCTTCACCCTTGGGAGATAAGTCTCCATTGCTTTTCACGTGGCCATTCTCCTGCAGGGCAGAGGGGACAGCAATGAGGGCAGGGTTTCCCCCTCCCCCAGCCCGCTTCTGATCCCGTCTAGATGAGAGGGTCCCCGATTCTACTGCAACCCGAAAGTCTGGCTTCAGCCTCACCCCACACCTAGGATCCCGTCAAACACCTCCCTCTCGCCCCTCACGAGTGCACGGGGACCGAGTGCGCAGAGGCCGCGACCGGCAGGAGGCGCTGGGGTCCTGTGGCCCCCCACCCCCGTCCCCCGGGGCGCGCTCTCTATTCCGCGAGGAACCGCTCCGGATCTTCTGTGCGGATCCCGGGCAGGCGGGCGAGCCGTTCTAGGCGACATTGGGCGGGAAGCCGCCCCAGGGCGCTGTCTCTCTGCACCTGGACGGCCTATTTTCCCAGCCTCCCGCTTTGTGTAAATGGCCCCCACCCACCCCAGGCTCTCCCACATCTCGGCTCCCCCTTAAAAAACACAAGACCGTGGGCCACCAAGGTCGGGTTTGCGGGTGGAGTGCGCTCCCCGCCGGGCCCCAGCTCCGCGGCCCCTGGGCGCCCCCTTGGCGTGGCCCAGCAGCGCCTTTGTTCCCCGCGCAGCACTCGGGGCGGCCGGGGGGCAGCGCCGGGGGCCGGGGCCTCGAACAAAGAAGGCGGCGGGGCCCGGCCGGCGCCCCCTCCCCGCCCCTCCCCTCGCTTCGCCCGCGGGGGCTGCGGCGCCGAGAACAAAGGGACCGGGCGGGGGAGGGGGCGCCGCGTGTCCCGGGCCGGACAAAGCGCGCGGCCCCGGCCCCGGGCCCTAGAGGGGGCGAGGTACGAGGGGAGGGGGCTGGCGCCGGCCAGGCCGAGCGTACCCACCTGGCCGTTGGCCTTCGCGGGGGAAGCGCCTGCTGCCTCCTCGGCGGTCACGTCGCCCCGGGGAGCCTTGGAGCTCTGGCTACCCATGATGGGGGTCTGCTGGGGGGCGCCCGGAGCCGCCCCGGGCTCGCGCCGCAGGGGATAGTACGGCGGGGTCGGCCCGGCCGGCAGAGGGGTGGGGCTGGCGCCCGAGGGGGAGGGGTGCCGGGGGAAGCCGAGCTGCACCTCCGCTCCGCGGCCAACCCGCTAGCTGCGCCCGCTACCGCTCCGCTCCGCGCCAGAATGCCGCCCGCCGCCCGCCGAGTTGCCTATATATACGCGCCTGGGCTCGGGGCGGGGCCGGACATTTAAATGAGCGCCCAATGGAGGGGCGGAGGCGGGGTCGCCTCCCAGGCCCCACTTGCGCAGCAGGCGACGCTGGCGGTCGGGTCCCCCCACCCCACCCGACTCCCAGGGGCAGGTAGAGTCTCGTATGGGCCCGAGCGAGGCCAGTCCTCCCGCGAGCTGGGCGGGGCGGGGCGGGGGGGCCTAGAGGAAGGGGACGGGCAGTCATTCCTTCCTCTCCGCTCCACCTCCCAGGGTGGGCGCCCCCGCAGCCAGGAGTGGCCCCCAACGCCTTGGTCCTGCAGCTGCTGTCAGTCTCCCGCTCGAACCCTTCGAAGGGCTCACACCACGAGACTCGTCAGATGGCCGATCCTGAATTATACTCCAGAAAATGTGGCCATAGAAGCCGCAGGGCCCCTGCGCTGGGCTTGGCACCCCCTACGGCCTGTAGAGCGGTCAGAGGTCACACCCACGTCCCTGCTTGCCTGCCCCGGCCAGCCGGGGAGCGGCGGGGGCTCTGACCTGCCTCGAGGTCGCTCTGGTCACACTAGGGAGGCCTGTCTCTCATTCCTCCTTTCAGTCCCTTGGTGGCCATTCTGAGTGAGGACAGACAGATTCGCGTTCAGCCCCTCCTGCCCTCAGCCTGGACCCACGGCAAAGTCCCATGTAGGGGATTCTGTGACCTTGACGGGCATCTCCATCCCCGTTGGAGGCTCAGAGGCATTGGCGACCTGTCGGACTTAGCTCTGGTCCTTTCTCTTTACCCCACACACAGCTCTGCTCCTGTAACTCAGGGTGCCCCAGGCCGGCAGAGGAACCCCAGCTGGGGACTCAACAAACCTCAAAACACCCCAGTTTCTGAAAGGGAGGGACAGGATGCCACCAAGGGTCCCTCCCAGGGACAGCCCCTGAGGACAGCCCCCAAGGCTGCTCAGCCCAGCCTCCCATCCTGCCCGAGAGCAAGAAAGCCTGGAGGCAGGGTGGGGGTGGCTGGAGACTCCCTAGCTCTGGTCCTCTGCCACCTTTCCTTCCGCTGGCCTGGATAGGCTGGTGGGAACCCCAGAGTCCTGGCCGGCCCCGGATGTCTGTGTCCAGCTGCCCACCCTCAGCCCCCAGGAGGAAAGGGATGGAGGCTGGAGGAAGCAAAGTGTTGCAAATACAAGGCTGCATCCCAGCCAGCTCAGCAAGTCCCTCCCCTCCCTCCTACGGATGAAGCCTCCTGGGAGGCCTGAGGCTGTGAAGTGTGGAGACACCCCAGGGCCTGAGAGATTGGGAACTCCCCAGAGATCTGACCACAGAGGGCTGAGGCGGCGTCTAGATTCTGCACTCACTCCGGTATCCTCCATCCCCACCCCCACCCTGAGACTACAGAATACCCTCAGCTACTCTCAGCTTCACTTGCCCCAACCCCCGCCTCATTTCACAGACTGGGACACAGAGGTTCAGGAAGAGAAAGTGACGTGCCCAAGGGCACACAGCAGCTACCAGTAGCTGAGGGTGAGAAAAGGTTTGGAGAGATCTGATAACATGGGCCAAGGGCTGTAAGGAATCCCCTGGCAGAATTTCCTGTTGAGATCTGGCGCTGCCTGGTCAGAGTGGGAGGCAAGGGCTACTTTGAAACACGGAGAGGCACCGTGCCCCCACTGCAGCTCACTGAAAATACGGTGACTTCTCCACCGGCTGCCACTAAGGGATGGATGTCATGACCTGCTCTCTGTCTCAGCCACAATGGGGAACCCACAATGGGGAACCCACAATGCTGCCAGGCGCTGCCCGCACCAGCTGGCCGGGCTCAGATGGAGGGAGGGTGTGTGAGTCTTGGAGGGGTTGGGGTCAGAGGTTAAGAGCAGAACCTAAGGCTTCTGATCCCCAGGCACTGCCTGGCAGGGATGAGAGGCAAATCTTCCCAAGGAGCCCAGGAGGAGCAGTGAGGAGCGTCAGGGTGAAAGACCCTAAGTCCCCAGAGCCCTAGAGGGAGCCTGGTCCCCAGGGGAGGCTCTGCATCCACACCAGACATCCCAGGAGGCTGGGGAAGGGGTGCCTGGGAGCCTCAGCCCTCAGCAAATCCAGGTCCCAGCAGAATCTGACTTCTGGAAGAGGCAAGAGGTTTAGGATGCTTCAGGGTGGGGGTGGGAGGGTTCAGCAGCCCCACGGCCTCCTCCGTCCACACTGCGGCTCCTTCCTCCCCAGCTGCTGCCAACCCAGACAATGCGCCCATTGTTCTGCGTCTCCGGGAGCCTGTGTGCAACTGTGTGTATCTGTTTCTCTCTGTGTGCGACTGTGTGTATTGCTCTGTGTCTGTCTGTGAGACTTTATGGCTGTGTGTGTGTGCATGTGCCCAGGTGTGCACGTTTGTGGTTGTGTGCGTCTGCATCTTTGTTTGGCCCTGTACATTCGAGGGTGAAGGAGACAGCGTGGTGATCCTGGTGACAGACTCACTGGGTATGTGCCTGCCCTTCCTTGAGACTGTTGGTGACTGTGTCTGAGAGTGTGTGGCTGTATGAGAGAATATCTATGGGCTGGGCGTGGTGGCTCACGCCTGTAATCCCAGTACTTTGGGAGGCTTAAGCCCAGAGTTCGGGGAATATCTGAGTGTGTGGAGAAAGGAGTGGCTCCTTTACGTCTGGGTGAGTGTTCCCATGGGGGCTGTGTGTGCCTCAGTGGGTCACTGAGGCTGTTGCTGTGGTGGTCAGAACCACACCTTTGAGGTGTGGGCTTTTGCCAGGATGGAGTGACAGGGAAAGGAGGAATGGGAAGGACAGGGTGACTCTGGGATGGATGGGGGAAGGGAAGCTGCAGAGACCAGAGACCCCACATTCATACAACTCCTCATCTGTTCCAGTTCTCCTCGTAAGGGCTCTGGCCCTGGCCCTGGCCTGAGATGCTCCCTGCCCTGCTATGAGTCAGGCACCGACAGCAGGGAATGAATTTCCCTGGCAGGAAAGCTGGGGCCTCTGGGGAGATGCAGGGCAGGGCTGAAGATGGAAGGGGGGCAGCAGAAATGATGCCCCATGAAGGAGGCAGGGGGATATTTTGAGGCCTCTCAGACCTCAGAACCTTGTGTCAAGGACCAGAGTAGGTGCCAGGGGAGGTGTGAATGGGCAATATGTAGGCAGAGATGGAGGGGTGGGCCTTCCTAGCGGAAGGACCGGCATATGTAAAGGCCTCGAGTTGAGACATCAGAGGTCCCAACGGAGGCCCTATGGTATGGCGACTAGGCACAGCCCCAGTCCCCATCTCCTTCTGGGGGGCATCAGCTGGACCTAGAGACCTCAGTTCTTGCCCCAGGTCAGCCTCTTCCTGCTGTCACCATGAGCCAGTCCTCTCTCCTCCTTGGCCTCAGTTTGCTCATCTGTACAGTGAGAGATTTGGTCCTGTGATTCATAGTTGCAAATACTGACTGGAGTTCCTCTTTCTGCTCACACTTAAACATCTAAGAGTAAGTGGTGAGTCAGTCAGGGTCCCAGCCCTCAGGGGTTTCCCGTGGTGGGGCAGGAGAGAAGAGATAGGCCATGTCTTAGGGGAGAAGAAAGCCAGATCCATGGAGAAGAGCTCAGAGCAGGACAGAGTGGGAACAGGAATGGTAGGTATGAGGGTGCAGAGGTAAAGAGAGGCCTTTTTTGGAGAAAGGTTTGGGAGATGGGATCCCTAGGATTTGGTAACTGGCTGGGTGCAGGGACTGGATGCTGCTGCCACCTGCTTTTCTGTTCGGGGTGACAGTGGGTGAACTGGGCCTGTCAGCAGAGATAGGCCATCAAAGGGAAAAAGAACGTGGGAAGGAGTTGCTGAATCTAGCCTTGTTGCGTTTGCAGCATCCAAGGAAGATTCAGGGGGATGACCAGAAAGCAGCCTGAAGTCTGTATACTTCACCACATGGACATGCAACCATATTTCCTGAGCCAAAGGCTAGGGCCTAAATTCTGATGAGTGACCTTACAGGGTCTTACAATAAACAGAAGGTTTAAGTCAGGACTGACCCCTGGAAATCTGGGCCTCTGATTGCTGCCAATAAGAGGGTAATGACAGCCAAGCTGTGCATAGGACGCCCAGGAGGTGCCTGGGTGGCAGGAGCACTGAACTGGTGGGGCAGCAGCAGGAGAGGGCCCTGTGAAGGAGCCAGCAGCAGACTAGGGGCAGGAGAAAGCCTGGAGTGCAGGCCAATGGGAAGAATATTTAAAAAGTAGGAAGTGGGCAGGGTGCATCCCAGCACTTTGGGAGGCTGAGGCAAGCGGATCACATGAGGCCAGGAGTTCAAGACCAGCCATGGCTAACAAGGTAAAACCCTGTCTCTACTAAAAATACAAAAATTAGCCAGGTGTGGTGGTGTGCATCTATAATCCCAGCTACTTGGGAGGCTGAGGGATGCAGGGTGGTGGAGGTTGCAGTGAGCCTAGATGGCGCCACTGCACTCCAGCGTGGGCAACAATAAAACTGTCTCAAAAGTAAATGAATAAATGTTTTTTTTTTTTTTTTTTTTTTCTTTTTTTTTGAGACAGAGTTTCGCTCTTGTTACCCAGGCTGGAGTGCAATGGCACAATCTCGGCTCACCGCAACCTCCGCCTCCTGGGTTCAGGCAATTCTCCTGCCTCAGCCTCCTGAGTAGCTGGGATTACAGGCACGCGCCACCATGCCCAGATAATTTTTTGTATTAGTAGAGACGGGGTTTCACCATGTTGACCAGGATGGTCTCGATCTCTTGACCTCGTGATCCACCCACCTCGGCCTCCCAAAGTGCTGGGATTACAGGCTTGAGCCACCATGCCCGGTCAATGAATAAATGTTTTTAAAGGCGGGAAGAACAGACAGTAATCGCCATCGTTGCTGCCGGCGTTGGTTGCGTGCTTGTTGTATGCCCTGTGCCAGCTGCTTTCCACATGTTCCCTCTGACCCTGTGAGATGTGTTCCACCGTCGTCCCCATTTCCAGAGAAGGAAAGAAGGCCAGACTAGGGGAAGATGGTTTTCGAGAGCGCTGAGGCGCCTGTCGTGCTAGGGCCAGCTGGAGGCATCCAGAGCAGGTTCCGAGCCCCAGGCTGAGAGGAGCTGCCAGAGGTGTTGGCAAGGAGAGCCCAGGCAACTGCAGGGCCTGCCCCAGGGGCTGGACTCTGCAGAACCAGTGCTGCTTCTCATGCGCCTGGGCTCCCTGGCTCCTGGTATGGTTGTCAGCAAGACCCAGGTGCGCAGCGTCCCTGCCAGTGACAGGCCTTGAACCCTGCTCTGGATACGGGGGCACCTCAGGGGCCCTTCACTGGGAACTGCCATCCAGACAGTGACCAACTCATAAGGACAGTGATTTTGAAAGTTTCTTTCAGAATTCTAGGCCACCCAGACCTTTTCTTTCTCCCTTCCCCTCCCACTTCCCCTGGTTGTGTGTGTGCGTGTGCGGGCACACACGTGTATGTGTGGTGGTTGCCTAGACTGGATGAGGCCCAGCCACTATCTGATAGAGCTGTCTCTCTGGGGCTCAGTTTCCCCAGTAGCAAAGAGGCCTGTAATCCCAGCTCACCTGCTGACCTCCCCCAGGCTTGATGAGGTCACCAGAAATTCAATCCAGTTTATCTGGGCTGCCCGGAGCCTACCCTCTCCTCCTCCTCACCTCTTTCTGACTTTCAGTTTCTTTACAGATCCTGGGTGCCTTTGGAAAAGGAGTGGCCAAACCAGTGGAACATGGGTTGCTTACAAATTTCCAACCAAAATCCCCCCTTTATGGGAAGTCCCTTCAAAAGAGAAACTGGACCAGGTATGGTGGCTCATGCTTGTAATCCCAGCATTTTGGGAGGCTGAGGCAGGCGGATTACCAGAGGTCAGGAGGTCGAGCAGCCTGGCCAACATGGTGAAACCCTGTCTCTACTGAAAATACAAAATTAGCCAGGCGGGGTGGCGCATGCCTGTAATCCCAGCTACTAGGGAGGCTGAGGCAGGAGAATCACTTGAACCTAGGAGGTGAAGGTTGCAGTGAGCCAAGATCGCCCCATTGTACTCCAGCCTGGACAACCAGAGCAAAACTCCATCTCAACACAACAACAGCAAAAAGAGAAACTGAAACTCCCTCCTAGCCTAGTCCCCAGTCCCACCCTTTCTACATCACCCAACCTCACCCCACCACGTCTCCTATTCTGCCTCTTTCCCTAAAAGATCCAAGCCCACACTACCTACCTTCCAGCTTTGCAGCCCTGGACAGGTCCCTTCCCCTCGCTAACCCCATTTGCTCACTCTCTAAAATGAAGACACTGGGAGCTGCTTCAGGTGGTTGTGAAGATTCGGTGAGGTATTGTTGTGTTGAGGTGGTGGTCGTGGTGAAGAGCTGGCTCCATTGCCACTGCGTGACTTTAGGTCCTCTCTGAGCCTCAGTATCCTCATCTATAAAATGGGAATGACAATAGTACTCATTCTGTGGGGTTGTTGTGAAATACATGATTTAGCAGCATCAAGGAAAGTCCTTAAAACCCAGAGGAGCAGACCACACTGGAGGGTTTCAATAATGTTCCTCAGGGCTGCTACATAAAATTCCGGGGCAGGTGCCTGACACAGACTTGGTGCTCAACAGTTTCCCATTCTCGTCCTCTCTCCTCTTTCTGCCCTGGGGAGGGGAGCTGGGAGCCTGGGACTGCCCTGAGTCAGCCCTGTGGCCCCTTGACCTCCCTGGGCTCAGGTGTTCCTCTCACCTCAGCCTCCCAAGTAGCTGGGACTGTAAGTGCACACCATCATGCCCAACTTTTTTTTTTCCATAGAGACAGGGTCTCGCCATGTTGCCCAGGCTGGCCTTCAAACTCCTGGACTCAAGCAATCCTCCCACTTTGGCCTCCCAAAGTGTTGGGATTACAGGCATGAGCCACTGCAACGGGCCTGAATCAATTTCTTTTTTTTTTTTTTTTTTTTTTTGAGACGGAGTTTCGCTCTTGTTACCCAGGCTGGAGTGCAATGGCGCGATCTCGGCTCACCGCAACCTCCACCTCCTGGGTTCAGGCAATTCTCCTGCCTCAGCATCCTGAGTAGCTGGGATTACAGGCACGTGCCACCATGCCCAGCTAATTTTTTGTATTAGTAGAGACGGGGTTTCACCTTGTTGACCAGGATGGTCTCGATCTCTTGACCTCGTGATCCACCCGCCTCGGCCTCCCAAAGTGCTGGGATTACAGGCTTGAGCCACCGCGCCCGGCCTGAATCAATTTCTTAAATGAGAAAGGAATGTGCCTCTTCCTCTGAATCCTGAAGATCCTCTCGCTTTCCTCTTGCACCCCATAAGTGTCCCCTGGGACCTCCTTTTAGTGACTTTTTCCCAAGAAATATACTCTGGAATGTCCCCCCCACCCCCACCCACACCCAAACACATACTTCATCTTTCTGTGCTCTCCTTAAATGCCCCTTATCTTTTTTTTTTGAGACGGAGTCTCACTCTATTGCCCAGGCTGGAGTGCAATGGCGCCATCTCGCCTCACTACAAACTCCACCTTCCGGAGTCAAACGATTCTCCAGCCTCAGCTTTCCGAGTAGCTGGGATTACAGGCGCCCACCATCATGCCCCACTAATTTTTGTATTTTTAGTAGAGAAGGGGTTTCACCATGTTGGCCAGGCTGGTTTTGAACTCCTGACCTCAGGTGATCTGCCTGCCTCAGCCTCCCAAAGTGCTGGGATTACAGGCGTGAGCCATCATGCCTGCCTACTCTTCTCTTAAAACCCAGATCAAACCACTCCCAAGGAGGTTTTCAGAGTCCCCAGGAGGAAGGACTGGCTCTTCCCACCATAGACTCCATCACTCTGGGCTTTGGGCTCGGCACCTCTCACACCTTACTTATGTCCTCCACTGCCCAAGCCAGGAACCTGGATGATCTCAGCTCATTGCTCATCTCCATGTCCACTGCCCTGGGAAGATGCTTCATTCACCTGGGCTGGGCTTTGTCATCTCCTTCTCACTGATCTCTCTGTCAACCAGCCCTGCCCCTCCGGACATTCTCCATTGTCTGAGTCACTTTCTTTCTTTCTTTCTTTTTTCTTGAGACAGAGTCTGGTTTTGTCACCAGGTGCCAGGCTCTAGTGCAGTGGTGGGATCTCGGCTCACTGCAACCTCTGCCTCCCACGTTCAAGCGATTCTCCTGCCTCAGCCTCCCAAGTAGCTGGGACTACAGGTGTGTGCTACACGCCCAGCTATTTTTTGTATTTTTTAGTAGAAATGGGGTTTCACCATGTTGGCCAGGATGGTCTCGATCTCTTGACCTTGTGATCCGCCCACCTCGGCCTCCCAAAGTGCTGGGATTACAGGTGTGAGCCACCGCACCCGGCCTCAGAGTCACTTTCTAATAGAGGGTGCTCAGTGGCTATTTGTTGACGTAAATGAGGGAAGGAATGAATGAAGGTGTGACAGAAATGTAAAAACAAATGTGCTCCCCTTGGATTTTAACCTTTCTCTTTTCTTTTTTGAGATGGAGTCTTGCTCTATTTCCAGGCTGCAGTGCAGTGGCTCGATCCTGGCTCATTGCAATCTCCACCTCCTGGGTTCAAGCTATTCCCCTGCCTCAGCCTCCTAAGTAGCTGGGACTACAGGCTTGCACCGCCATGCCTGGCTAATTTTTTGTATTTTTAGTAGAGACAGAGTTTCACCATATTGGCCAGGATGGTCTCAATTTCCTGACCTCGTGATCTGCTCAACTTGGCCTCCCAAAGTGCTGGGATTACAGGCGTGAGCCACCACGCCTGGCCAACCTTTTTTTTTTTTCTTTCTTTCTTTTTTTTTTTTTTTTTGAGATGGAGTCTCACTCTGTCGCCCAGGCTGGAGTGCAGTGGTGCAATCTCGGCTCATTGCAACTTCCGCCTTCCACGTTCAAGCGATTCTCCTGCCTCAGCCTCCCGAGTAGCTGGGATTACAGGTGCCTGCCACCATGCCCGGCTAATTTTTGTATTTTTAGTAGAGATGGGGGTTTCATCATGTTGGTGAGGCTGGTCTCGAACTCCTGACCTCAGCCTCCCAAAGTGCTGGAATTACGGGCGTGAGCCACCGTGTCCAGCAGATTTTAACCTTTCAGTGGCTCCCTATTGCTCTCAGGACAAAGTCCAAGCCTTACATTTAAGGTATTTGCTATCTGAGCCCCACAACACACTCTGGGCTTCTGACCAAGCCATAACCTTGTTCCCCTTCCTGCCTTTGCATAGCAAGTCTCCTCCGCCTGGCTTCCCTGCCATTGCCGTAATCGAAGCCAGAGATGATGAGGTCTGAACCCAAGTGGGAAGGGAGAGTTGGCTGGCACCCATGGGTCTTGAGCTCACTGTTCTTCCTACTCTCAGTGCTGGGGCTTAAGAGGGTGGCCTTGGAGTTGAAGTTCCGGGTGCCCATTCGAGTCCTGGTGGAGACATCAGCTGCCAGTTAATAGATACATGAGTCTGGACTGCAGAGGAGAGGCCCCATCTCCAGGTAATAGTTTTTGGGAGTGATCCCAAATTTGAAGCCAAAGTGCTCAACGGGATCCACTAGAGAGAAAGAGTGCCTCCAGAAGGGAAGGCAGAACCAGGCTGGGTGCAGTGGCTCACGCCTGTAATGCCAGCACTTTGGGAGGCTGAGGTGGGAGGATTGCTTGAGCCCAGGAGTTGGAGACCAGCCTGGGCAGTGTAGTGAGACCCCCATCTCTAAAACAAACAAACAAAAAAGGCAGAAGACATTTAGATTCCAATCAGGGGATCAGCTGATGGCCAATGAACCAGGAGCAGGGGTGTCCTCAAGGCTGGGGGAAGAAATGGCTTCCGGAGGGAGTGAGTGATCCACCACGTTAAATGCCGCCAAAAGGCAGAGGAAAGGAGCGAGGGGGACGTTCAGGAGCAGCAGCTGCAGGACTCAGGGAAGGATTCAACGTGGGAGTGGGGAGGTCGGAAGGCTGAGGGGTACCGAAGGTCTGGCTTGGAAAAATGGGCGGAAGGGGGTGCCAAGCCCCATGGAGGAAGCCTGGGGAAGAGCAGCAGCATGTGTATGGAAATGGGGGGTCGGTTTGGGCCAGGCTGAATCAAGGTGCCTTTGGGATCTCATTAGATCTATGGGCAGGAGAGGAATCTGTGTTGGAGAGAGAAAATGAGACCACCGACCACCCTCTCTCTCTCTTTTCTCTCTCCTGTATCTATGAGCTCATCTATATGCTACTCTGAAATCTCTATTTCCAGGCTAGATCTCTGTCCAGAACTCCTGGTGCCCTTGGAGGTCAGCCTGGATGTCCCACAGGGACCTGTAAAACAGACAAACAGGTCCCAGTGGACACAGATCAGAGAGGACAGAGTTGGAGGCAGGAAACCCAGGAGAAAGTCAACTGGACTGGTCCAGACAAAGGCAATGGTGGCCTGAACTAGGCGAGGGAAGAGGGCAGATCAGGAGAGGATGAAGTCTAGAGACATTCATGAAGCAGAGAGTCCCAGAGATGTGGACTGGGTTCGGCGTGAAGGGAGAGGGGCTGAAGGAGGGAGGGACATGGCTGCTGCTCCTGAGGGCTGGATGTGGGGCTGCCCTGAGCTGACTTCATTTTAGGTGGAGCCCACCTGGCTGCCAGTCTCACCTGTTTATGTGACTGAGAGCCCTGTAAAGGGCAGGGGATGGGTCATAGGGTTTTGTTTTGTTTTAGACAGAGTATTCCCCCTGTCACTCAGGCTGGATTGCAGTTGTGTGATCTCGGCTCAAGGCAACCTCTGCCTTCCGGGTTCAAGTGATTCTCCTTCCTCCCAAGTAACTGGGATTACAGGTGCCCAGCATCATGCCTGGCTAATTTTTGTATTTTTAGTAAAGACGGGGTTTCACCATGTTGGTCAGACTGGTCTCGAACTCCTGACCTCAGGTGATCAGCCTCCCTCGGCCTCCCAAAGTGCTGGGATTACAGGCATGAGCCACTACACCCGGCCCCTACGGGGTCTTATGTGGGTGGGGAAGGGGGCTCCTGTTAAGCAGTAACTGGATGAGTCAGGGCAGCTCTTTCCTCTAGCCATCAACACCCTCTGCCAGATCTTTGCAAGGAGGCTTGGGTTGGGGGGAGGGTGGGGAGAGGGGGAGGAATCCCTCCAGGCCTCAGTCCTGGACAGGACTTGGGAGAGTGGGTAAGAGAGGGTGCAAGGACAGGTGCCTGAGGCCTCGGACCTAGGTAAGGGCCAGAGACCACTCGCCTTATCACGTCCCTCCCCTGCTTTAAACTTGTTCATGGCTCCGTTTCTGCCTGGATGACAGCTTGTACTGGCTTTCAAGGTCTTTGAAGCTGTCCCCGAGTCGGCCTCATTTGAGGCAAAGCCCACTTGGCTGCCAGTCTCACAAATCCCCAAACCTTTCTCTACGCTGTCCCCCTCTGCCTGGAATGCAGCTCCCGGGCATGCCCACCTGTCAAGATCCAGCTCCAGGGGCTCCTCCAGAAGACTTTCCTGAGCCACCAGATGATCCACTGTGCCCCAAACTAATGTCACCCTCCTGCAACACTGTACTCAGCTGGTGCAGGTCTCCTCTTAACCGCTCCTGACTCTTAAAGTCTCCTGACTTTAAGAGTCAGGAGAGCAGGAACCAGACCTCTTCCATCCAGTCTACGCCGAGGGGCTCATGGGCAGGGTGGGCATGGTGGGCATGGTGGGAGGGTCAAGGGGTGACGGCAGATGCCCTCCCAGCCCTGTAGGTTTGGTCAACTCAGCGTGTGTCGATGGGAAAAACTGAGATCCCCTCAAAGTAGAGAGAGTCAGAGTGAGCTTGCAAAGAATTTATTTGGAAAATGAAGGGCAGAACCACGGAGATCTCAGGAGGGAGGGCAAAGGGGACTCATCTTTGTCCACAGAGGGGACTCTGGATCATGCTGCATATCCAGGCCATCTTCCTTCTCAGCCCAGCCTTGGCACAGTCTCCCCAAGTCCCTGGAAAATAGACATCTGTGACACTCCTCCCAAATCCCCAGGGCCCAGGGAGCATGGCTGAGCACGCCAGACTGCCTAGGTTCAAATCCTGTCCTGCCATGAACTGGCTGGGTGTCTTTGGACAAATGGTGTAACAGCGCTGAGCCTCCACCTCTTCATCTGAGGACACCGAGAATAATGAAGGTACCCACCTCATGGGGATGTGATGAGGCTTAAAGAAGAAAATGCATGCAGTTTTAGCACAGAACCTGGCAGAGAGTAAATGTGCAATAATAGTAATTTTTATTGTTACTATTTTATCAAGAGACCTGGATTCTGATCCCAGTTCTGCCCCTGTTCCCCCCCATCCCCCCACCCCTCACCCCCCCACCCTCGTCTGCCTGAGTTTCCGTCTATAAAGTAGGTGTTAATTGATTAAATGAGATAATGGATGCCAAAGAAGCTTCTGAGATGAGTGATTATTTCTGCCCTTTGAAGTTCACTTCCTCAAGGCTACAGGGGGTTGTCACCCCCACTCTATCAGGTCTTTACTGGGCTCTCTGTCCAGGCAGGACCTGTTGCTGAAGGGCCAGCCCATCTCCTCCCTTCTGCCCGCAAGGCAGAATGAGAGGAAAAGGCTGGGGTTGCCTCAGCAATGACTGTGGTTAGACAGGACGAAGAACTTCCTTCCGGACTGCAGGATGCTGCCCTGGGAAGGAGCCAGAGGTCGTGGGACTGATGCCGTTGGGGGGAGGAGTTGCTTCCAGGGGAATGGCCAGGCCCAGCCAGTTAAGCCAGAGTTATCCAGTGGGGTGAATCTGCTGTGCAGTGACCTCACTTCCAGAGACCCTGATGGGGCCCTGTTTAAACTGTCCCCAGGGCTCCCATGATCATAGAGACTACAGACAAAAAAGACACAGAAACACAATTCTCCAGGCACAGAGAGCCAGAGGCAAATGGTCACCAACTAGACTACACTGTTCCCTCCACCCAGAACACTCCTTCCAGGCTCTGGAAGCGTCTGACTATCCTTCCTAGCCTCATTTAAGACTTACCTCCTCAGAGGGGATCTCCCGACAATGCATGCATTCTTTCAGCATTTACTGTGCCTCAGCTATGTGTTAGGCACTGTTCTAACCTGTGAACAAGACCTAGTCCCTGCCCGTCCCATATCAAGTAGCACTGGCCCAGCCCTCTTCTCAAACATAACACACTGTTTCTCCAGTTTATGGCCTGTCTCCCCACCAGAATGTATGCTCCATGAGGGCAGGGACCTCAGCTGTTTGCTTCACCAGTGTAAACCCAGTGATTAACTCAGCGTTTAAACCTGTCACAAACCACTAAAATAGGCCCGTGGTAAATATTTCTTTTTGTCTTTTTGAGACAAGGTCTGCTCAATTGCCCAGGCTGGAGTGCAGTGGTGCAATCACGGCTCACTGCAATCTCTGCCTCCTGGGCTCAAGTGACTCTCCCATCTTAGCCTCCCAAGTAGCCGACACTACAGGTACACACCACCACACCTGGCTAATTTTTCCTATTTTTAGTAGAGATGGGGTTTCGCCATGGACTCCTGGCCTCAAGCAATCTGCCCGCCTCAGCCTCCCAAAGTGCTGGGATTACAGGCGTGAGCCACCACGCCTGGCCAAGCCCTTGATAAATATTTGTTGACTAAATAAATAGACACAGAGATCAGAGATAGGACACATAGAAACAGAGCCACACTCAGAGGTGGTACAGACTTTCAGAGATGCACAGAAATGTGAACACAGACACACAGGATGATCGCCACGACAGGGCCCTTCAAACTGACCCCAAGCCTCCTTTCCCTTTGTCATTCAGCTTAGCTTCTAGGCCCAGAGCTGGAGTCACCTTTGTCCTGGGGCTGACCCAGTTGGTGCCCAAATGCACCACCTTCCTGGTCCCTGACTCCCTGCATCGGGCACAGAGCTGGTATTATGTTTGAGGAGTCCTGTTTGGGGCTCCTCTACTTTGTTGGGGTGTCTTCTGATGAACAGAAATTTCAAAGTAGTCAAATTTGTCAATCTTTTTAAAAGTATGTTTGTGTAGGCCCAAGAAGTGCAGAGAAAAATAACCCTGCAAAGACCGCATCCCGCACACGAGGCCCCTCTGGCTGCGGCTCAACCCCACAAGGGTCCTAGAGCCTCGCAGGCCTCGTCTGCAGCCGGCCGACGTCGAGCTCGGGCCTCGCCCCTCCCCCACGCTCTGTCTAGGCCCCGCCCCAGACCCGCCCTCAACGAGGGCCCGCCCGCCGACCGCGCCCCCTGTGGCCCCGCCCCTCACCGGCTCTCACGGGCGCAAAGGAACTAGGTGTCTCTTCCTTTTGCCCAGAAAATAGTAGTTAATATTCTGCCAACGGTGCTTCCACCTGGAGGGAGGGGAAATCTGGAAGACAGGGTGCGGGCAAGTATCCTCTCCCTCCGGGTCTGCTCCAACTCCGCCCAGCCCCGCCCCTTCCTTCCGCTCCCTGTCGCCCTCAGGCCCCGCCCTTCCCACCAAGTTCCGCCCACTCCCCTAGCTCCCAGGCCCGGATCCTCGGCTCTGGGGATCCGCCCTTTCCCTAGACCGCGCCCCTTCGCGTAGGCCCCAACCCCGTCTACTCCCCGGGTCCTCGCCCCTCCCCTCCCCGCGCACTCACGTGAGTCTCGGGCGTGCGCCGTAGCAGCTGGGCCAGCGTGCCGAGGGCACGTCGGCCAGGCCTGTGTCCCCGGGGAGCAGTAGCAGTTTGCGTGCCGGCCAGCGCCAGGCGGCGCCCGGAGGATGGCGGCGCTGCGGGCTCAGCCAGTAGTCGCCCAGGCTGCGGCGGGCGGCGGACACCGGCAACACTGGGCCCCGGCTGCCCCAGAAACACAACTCCTGGTCCAGGCGGTGCGGGGTTGTGGCCCGGGGCCGCCTGCGGGGGAGATGGGACAGCAGTCACCCCTGGAGAACAGGACAGGAGGGGAGGAGGGAGCTGCCTCGGATCGGATGAGGCAGGGCGCGGGCCAGGGTCACTCCTGGTCGATTTGGAGGGACTGGAGGCCCCCACCGGGGCCTTCCCAAGGACCTGGGTGCCTCCTCCCCCAGCCGCCAGACCAGGGCGCTTTATCCCGCCGGCGCCCTCCCTCGGTCCCCCTCACCGGGATAGAAGAAAATTCACCACGAAGTGAGCAGTCTCGGTGAATAGCATGATGTCCAGTCGGTCTGGCCCGACTTCGGCCTCTTTAATACCTGCCTGGGCGTGGAGGGGGAGGCCTGAAAACCCATAGTCCCCCTGGGACCGACTGTTTTTAGCAGGAGGCCAGGAGGTGTCAGCTGGCAGAGGAGGTGGGGGTAGAGCTGGTCTCTCGTGAGGTCTAGTCTGGTCTGCCCTCACTAGCCACTTCAGTGGGAGGGGGCTGGTCACCAGATCTCCAAGTTCACCAGACACACTCCCCAGGGCCAAAGACAGAAGTGCCAGGACAGGGAAAGGCAGTAGGAGGGGACCAGGGACAGGAAGGTCAGCTGCCCGTTGGAGAAACCCTTCCCTATCCCACCCAGGGCCTCCAGCCCCTGCTCACTGTTTTTTTTTTTTTGAGACAGGGTCTCACTTTGTCATCCAGGCTGGAATACAGTGGGGTAATCATAACTCACTGCAGCCTCGACCTCCTGAGCTCAAACGATATTCGCAGCTGCCTCAGTCCCCCGAGTAACTGGGACTACAGGCACTCACCACCACACCTGGCTAATGTTTTGTATTTTTTGTAGATACAGGGATTCACTATGTTGCCAAGGCTGGTCTCCAACTCCTGAGCTCAAGTGACCCACCAGCCTTGGCCTCTGAAGTCTAGGATTACAGTTGAGCCACCAAGCCCAGCCTTCTTTTTCTTTGAGTTAGGGTCTCAACTCTGTCACCCAGACTGGGTGGCACAATCACTACTCACTGCATTCTCAACTATCCAGGGCTCAAGCAATCCTCCTGCCTTTGTAGGAAGACTGCTGGGATTGAAGCAGCTGGGATGGCAGGCCCACACCACCAAGTTCGACTAATTGTGTGTGTGTGTGTGTGTGTGTGTGTGTGTGTGTGTGTTTAATAGAGATGGGGTTTCTCCATGTTGGCCAGGCTGGTCTCAAACTCCTGACCTCAGGTGATCCACCCACCTCGGCCTCCCAAAGTGCTGGGATTACAGGCGTGAGCCACTGCGCCTGGCCATTTTTTGTGTTTTTTTGTAGAGATAGAGTTTTGCCATGTTGCCTACGCTGGTCTCAACCTCCTGGGATCAAGCAGTCTGCCCCCCTCCCAATCAGCTCTCCCAAGTGCTGGGGTTGCAGGCGTGAGCCATCACTCCTGACTGGCCTCACACATTCCGGATGGTGTGCTCCGGCACAACTCACACCTCAAAGGGCCTTCTCTTCTCCCAGGCTTAGAGGCACCCTGACCTGTTCCCATGGCCCTCATAGGAGCCTTTTCCCTAATTCTATGCACGCTTAAATGTCAGCTCCTCAGCCAACTCTAGTTCGGAGGCTGCTGTGGCTCCAGGACCCCCTAAACTGTCAGCAAAGTCCTGGTCCTGACACTTTCCTTCCCCAGAACTGAAAAGTCAATCTGTTTAACCCTCTCTTTTTGTAGAAGAGGCAACAGGTTCACAATGGAGCAGTGAAAAGCCAAAAGTAAAACCTAAGCTTTCTACAACTCTGCCTGCTCCTACAAAAGGTGAGACAACCCTTCTGTGTGTCCTTGTCCAGCTCAGGGCATGGGGTTCAGGGCTCAGAGCCCAGGCTGCTCCTGGCTCCTCCCTGACCCCTGGGGATCCTAAGGAACATGCTGGCCCAGCTCCCCTTCCCACATTGCCAGTTTGGGCTATTTCCCTCCCCCCCCCCGCCCCCGGTGACTCACACTGTGCTGGGGAGAGTGGGCAGCTGTTCTGAGCCCCCAGAGCCCAGAACAGGCCCTAACTTGCCCCCCAGGTTGTTCAGCCATATTTGGGGATTTAATCTGTTTTTTCCTCCGTGGGGAATCTCCTTCCCCAATCCCTTCTTTTTTTTCCCTATCTTCAACCATTTTCCATATCTTCAGCCTCTCCCTCCCTGATGGCTTCTTCCCATCAGCAGACAAACAAGCTCTAGTCTTTCCTATCTTTGAGAAAAGAAAGCCCTCCCTCCACTCCACATCCTTCTCCAGCTCCCCTCTGCAGCCAGCATTCTTGAAGGAGTTGTATACACACGTTGTTTCCACTTCCTCACTCAGCCCCTGCAATCCAGCTTCCTCCCCCACCATTCCACAGGAACAGCCCGCCAAGGTCACCGCTGACCTCCTTGTTGCTAAATCCAAGGGATGCTTACAAGTCTTTATCTGTCTTGACCCCTTAGCAGTGGCCAGCTTTGACACAAATAACTCCCTCCTCTTTGAGATACTTTTAGGTCCTTGTATTTCTGGACACTGTGCACTTTTGATTTTCTTGCTATCTTATGGGTTGCTGCCACATGGCAAATTTCTTATCCTTTGCTCACTGTCTAATCATGGTTGTTCCCAGGCCTGCTACAGTCTGTCCCTGGGGAGTCTCATCAACTCCCATGCCTTCAGCATCCAGCTCGTGCCAGAAACTCCTTTCTCTTTCTCAGTCCAGCCTTCTCCCCTGCCCCATACCTGCCTCCTGGACCTCTCCTGCTCAATGTGCCACCTCTCAGGAAGCAGGCTGCACACCTGCCCTCCCTCTGTGTCCCCCAGCTTAGCCATCTCCCAGCTGTCTGAACCTGAAATCTGGATTTGGTTCTAATTTCTTTCTTTCTTTTTTTTTTTTTTTTTGAGACAGAGTTTCGCTCTTGTTACCCAGGCTGGAGTGCAATGGCACAATCTCGGCTCACCGCAACCTCCGCCTCCTGGGTTCAGGCAATTCTCCTGCCTCAGCCTCCTGAGTAGCTGGGATTACAGGCACGCGCCACCATGCCCAGCTAATTTTTTGTATTTTTAGTAGAGACGGGGTTTCACCATGTTGACCAGGATGGTCTCGATCTCTTGACCTCGTGATCCACCCACCTCGGCCTCCCAAAGTGCTGGGATTACAGGCGTGAGCCACCACGCCCAGCTTTTTTTTTTTTTAAATTCATGCAGTGACACAATCTCGGCTCACTGCAGCCGTGACTTTCCGGGCTCAAGCGATCCTTCTACTTCAGCCTCCTGAGTAGCTGGGACTATAGGCACTCACTACCATGCCTGGCTAATAGTTTTGTATTTGTAGAGATGCCATGTTGTCCGTGCTGGTCTTGAACTCCTATGCTCAAGTGACCCCCCTGCCTCAGCCTCCCAGAGTGCTGGGATTACAGCACCGGCCTCATCCTTTTTTTTTCCTTTTCTATTTATTTATTTATTTTTGAGACCGAGTCTCACCTGTTGCCCAGCCTGAAGTGCAGTGGCATGATCTTGGCTCATGGCATGATCTCGGCTCATGGCAACCTCGACCTCCTGAGCTCAGGTGATCCTCTTGCCTCAGCCTCCCGAGTAGCTGGGACTACAGGTATGTACTACCATGCTTGGCTAATTTTCTTTTTTTTTTTTTTTTTTGGAGATGGAGTTTCGCTCTTGTTACCCAGGCTGGAGTGCAATGGCACAATCTCGGCTCACCGCAACCTCCGCCTCCTGGGTTCAGGCAATTCTCCTGCCTCAGCCTCCTGAGTAGCTGGGATTACAGGCACGCGCCACCATGCCCAGCTAATTTTTTGTATTTTTAGTAGAGACGGGGTTTCACCATGTTGACCAGGATGGTCTCGATCTCTTGACCTCGTGATCCACCCACCTCGGCCTCCCAAAGTGCTGGGATTACAGGCGTGAGCCACCACGCCCAGCTTTTTTTTTTTTTAAATTCATGCAGTGACACAATCTCGGCTCACTGCAGCCGTGACTTTCCGGGCTCAAGCGATCCTTCTACTTCAGCCTCCTGAGTAGCTGGGACTATAGGCACTCACTACCATGCCTGGCTAATAGTTTTGTATTTGTAGAGATGCCATGTTGTCCGTGCTGGTCTTGAACTCCTATGCTCAAGTGACCCCCCTGCCTCAGCCTCCCAGAGTGCTGGGATTACAGCACCGGCCTCATCCTTTTTTTTTCCTTTTCTATTTATTTATTTATTTTTGAGACCGAGTCTCACCTGTTGCCCAGCCTGAAGTGCAGTGGCATGATCTTGGCTCATGGCATGATCTCGGCTCATGGCAACCTCGACCTCCTGAGCTCAGGTGATCCTCTTGCCTCAGCCTCCCGAGTAGCTGGGACTACAGGTATGTACTACCATGCTTGGCTAATTTTCTTTCTTTTTTTTTTTTTGGAGATGGAGTTTCGCTCTTGTTACCCAGGCTGGAGTGCAATGGCACAATCTCGGCTCACCGCAACCTCCGCCTCCTGGGTTCAGGCAATTCTCCTGCCTCAGCCTCCTGAGTAGCTGGGATTACAGGCACGCGCCACCATGCCCAGCTAATTTTTTGTATTTTTAGTAGAGACGGGGTTTCACCATGTTGACCAGGATGGTCTCGATCTCTTGACCTCGTGATCCACCCACCTCGGCCTCCCAAAGTGCTGGGATTACAGGCGTGAGCCACCACGCCCAGCTTTTTTTTTTTTTTAATTCATGCAGTGACACAATCTCGGCTCACTGCAGCCGTGACTTTCCGGGCTCAAGCGATCCTTCTACTTCAGCCTCCTGAGTAGCTGGGACTATAGGCACTCACTACCATGCCTGGCTAATAGTTTTGTATTTGTAGAGATGCCATGTTGTCCGTGCTGGTCTTGAACTCCTATGCTCAAGTGACCCCCCTGCCTCAGCCTCCCAGAGTGCTGGGATTACAGCACCGGCCTCATCCTTTTTTTTTCCTTTTCTATTTATTTATTTATTTTTGAGACCGAGTCTCACCTGTTGCCCAGCCTGAAGTGCAGTGGCATGATCTTGGCTCATGGCATGATCTCGGCTCATGGCAACCTCGACCTCCTGAGCTCAGGTGATCCTCTTGCCTCAGCCTCCCGAGTAGCTGGGACTACAGGTATGTACTACCATGCTTGGCTAATTTTCTTTTTTTTTTTTTTTTTTGGAGATGGAGTTTCGCTCTTGTTACCCAGGCTGGAGTGCAATGGCACAATCTCGGCTCACCGCAACCTCCGCCTCCTGGGTTCAGGCAATTCTCCTGCCTCAGCCTCCTGAGTAGCTGGGATTACAGGCACGCGCCACCATGCCCAGCTAATTTTTTGTATTTTTAGTAGAGACGGGGTTTCACCATGTTGACCAGGATGGTCTCGATCTCTTGACCTCGTGATCCACCCACCTCGGCCTCCCAAAGTGCTGGGATTACAGGCGTGAGCCACCACGCCCAGCTTTTTTTTTTTTTAAATTCATGCAGTGACACAATCTCGGCTCACTGCAGCCGTGACTTTCCGGGCTCAAGCGATCCTTCTACTTCAGCCTCCTGAGTAGCTGGGACTATAGGCACTCACTACCATGCCTGGCTAATAGTTTTGTATTTGTAGAGATGCCATGTTGTCCGTGCTGGTCTTGAACTCCTATGCTCAAGTGACCCCCCTGCCTCAGCCTCCCAGAGTGCTGGGATTACAGCACCGGCCTCATCCTTTTTTTTTCCTTTTCTATTTATTTATTATTTTTGAGACCGAGTCTCACCTGTTGCCCAGCCTGAAGTGCAGTGGCATGATCTTGGCTCATGGCATGATCTCGGCTCATGGCAACCTCGACCTCCTGAGCTCAGGTGATCCTCTTGCCTCAGCCTCCCGAGTAGCTGGGAC
The DNA here is from genome assembly GCF_030222135.1 of Aotus nancymaae. NCBI lineage: Eukaryota > Metazoa > Chordata > Mammalia > Primates > Aotidae > Aotus > Aotus nancymaae. The sequence continues at coordinate 28,883,848 of NW_026988467.1, forward strand.
TACAGGTATGTACTACCATGCTTGGCTAATTTTCTTTTTTTTTTTTTTTTTTGGAGATGGAGTTTCGCTCTTGTTACCCAGGCTGGAGTGCAATGGCACAATCTCGGCTCACCGCAACCTCCGCCTCCTGGGTTCAGGCAATTCTCCTGCCTCAGCCTCCTGAGTAGCTGGGATTACAGGCACGCGCCACCATGCCCAGCTAATTTTTTGTATTTTTAGTAGAGACGGGGTTTCACCATGTTGACCAGGATGGTCTCGATCTCTTGACCTCGTGATCCACCTGCCTCGGCTTCCCAAAGTGCTGGGATTACAGGCGTGAGCCACCGCGCCCGGCCGCTTGGCTAATTTATTTTCTTCCTTCCTTCCTTCCTTCCTTCCTTCCTTCCTTTCTTTCTTTCCTTCTTTCCTTCCTTCCTTCTTTCTTTCTTTCTTTCTCTCTCTCTTTCTTTCTTTCTTTTCGAGACAGGGTTTTGCCACATTGCCCAGGCTGGTCTTGAACTCCTGGCCTCGAGAGATCTGCACACCTCAGCCTCCCAAAATGCTGGGATTACAGGCATGAACGACTGTGCCTGGCCACCCCATCCTTTTTCTTAGGGGAGCATATGGAGGTCCCTAAGAGGCAGAAGGTGCTATTAAGGACTAGGACAAGGCAGAGGGGAGGAGAAGGGGAAGTTGGGTCAGAGTCCAGATGTGATGAGGCTTCAGAGAAAGTGGCATCTGGGGTTTCCTCAGAGCCTGGAAATTCTACTGTTTCTGGTTTCACTCTGAGACTCCCAAATCCTGAGATGCTCAAACCCTGAGGCCCAGTCCTTGTAAGTCCTGGGGGCCCTCTAGGGGATGTGAGTCTGTAGCTGGAAGTCCACAATCTCCTGACAAGTCCCAAGATGATGAGTAGGATTCTTGACCATCCCTAATGTCAGTGTGCACTTTGGTTGAGGCAGTCCCCATACCTGTTACCTGCGTGATCCCATGTCATCCTCACATAATCCTTGGAGGCACATAGCTTATTTAGCCTCATGGCACCTATGAGACTTCAAGGGGTTAAGGAACTTGCTCAAATTCACATGGCTAGGATGAGGCAGAGTGAGGATTTGAACCAAGGTTTGACTGACATCAGAGTCTGTGCTTTTAACTCCTGTGCTATATTAAGCCTGGCGATCCCCCTGGTTGATTGGCTCAGTAAGAGGAGGAGGATTTGTGGGGGATTTGCTTGTGGTTGGGGTGGCTGTCCCCCTCTCATATCAAGTGATGGGAAAGGGTAGCACTGACGTCAATTATTGCCATGGTGATACAGCAACCCTTTCCCTGCTGTCTCCATGGTAACCTGGGGGGTCCATCTGTATTTCGCCCCCTCCTTCTAAAAGGGGGTCCCTTAGGGAGGGGCTGGCTAATAAGGTGTCTGAGAAAGAAGTCAGGGAAGGCAGTGATTCGAGCATCCCCCTTTGCCTGGCCCTTTCCCATTCCTTAGGCCCAGAGACTAAGGCTGGGATCTGCATTGGGTCCTGCACTGGGGTCTGGGGACAGATGTACCGTTTAGGGTGAGGGAGGCAGCTCTGTCTTTTCCACCTGGGGATTCCCCTGGAAATTCCCCTGCCCCTAACCCCCCACCAAGTTCTTAGGCTCCTGAACAGAACTGCTAGGAAGTTGGTAGAGAGAGAGGCAAGAGGGTTTCCTCAGCCCCCTTCAGGGCTGGACATCACCCAACTCCTGGGGACAGTGTCTTTGGCTGTCTGGCTCTCTGCTGCCCCTTGAAGACAAAGGTAGGAGCAGCAGCCCCAGCAGTCTCTTGCTGATCAAGTGGTAGCTGTGGCAGTGATTCCTGCGTGGTGGACACACAGGTCCTTACTGAAACTTTTCAGCAGGTATCATTAACCCCATTTTACAGATTTGAAGATGGAGGCCCAGAAGGGCTAATTAACTAGCTCAAGGTTGCACAGTTAGAAAAACGGTGGAGTCAGGACTTGAACTCAGCACTAGTTTCGGCCAGTGGCTTTTTCCAGGAGAAGGAGTAAGAAGAAACAGAGAACAGGATGAAGGGAAGAGAAATAGGAGAGTGAAGTGACCCAGGTAGGAGCCTGTTGTACTCTCCCTACCTGCAGAACAAAGTTCAAACTCCTTCACCTGGTATGCAAAGGTCTCCTTGATCCAGCTTCTCTCTGTTAACTCATTCCTGGATCCCTTGCATTCTAAGCTCTGCAAGGGAAAATGATGTCAGATTCAGGCCTGGGTACTCTGTACCAGGCATGGCCCAGGTAGGTGTTGATGAAAACTGATTGAACTGAGTTTCTTGAACTTGTCCTTCACTTTCCTGCCTCCGGGCCTTTACCCACAATGCTCCTTCCCCAATGGGAATGCCCTTCCCCTTGCTTATGGACATTCTAGAGCTAACTAGCCCCATTGGCAAGGGCTGCGTCTGGAATCTTTGCATCCCTCACAAATCAAGCACATGGAAGGTGGCAGTAACTGGTTTCTAAATTTTTTTAGAGAAAGGATCTCACTCTGTTGCTCAGGCTGGAATGCAGTAGTGTGACTTTGGCTCATTGCAGCCTCGAACTCCTGGGCTTAAGCAATCCTCCTGCCTCAGGCTCCCCAGTAACTTGGACTACAGGCACACACCACCATACCTGGTTTTTGTTTTGTTTTGTTTTTAAAGATGGGATCTTGCTGTTTTCCATGCTGGTCTTGAACTCCTGGGCTCAAGTGATCCTCCTGCCTCAGCCTCCCAAAGTGCTGGAATTACAGGCCTGAGCCTATTCTTTTTTTTTTTTTTTAAAGGAAAGGAGGGTTGAGAAGAGAAAAAGGAAGTGGGAAAGACGGGGTGGGGGAAGGAAGACTGACGGATTCAGCATTTGGGGACTGGCACAGTCCAAAGAGACCAGCTGATGCCTCCCCCCCGCCTTTTTTTTAAACGAGTGAGGAAATAGGCCCTTTTAGTAAGCCTCCTACATGGGGACTGCCTGGGAGAGCATTTTATGTGGAAACAGAAGGGTATCCCTTCTGGGTGACTGTGGAATTCTAAGGTGCTCTAGGGAGAGGTTGGACTTCTCTACCCCATGAGGATTAGAGGAGGTGTTGAATCAATTCTCCTTAGATGTCAGGGGACAGGAGACTGAACCTGATCTTTAGGTTACACTCCTCCCATAAAAGCAAAATTGTAAAGTAGAATATACGGGCTCATTAAAGCAAAATTGGAAAGTAGAAAATAGTTGCTTAGCTTAAATACTACCACTTCTGGGTAGGGTTCCTGTCATGCGCCCCTGGAGGGTGGATCTTAGGGTATCTTCAGAGTGTGCTAGCATCACCTCTCATCAGGGGACCTTGGGCAAGTCTCAAAAAGGCTCATTTCACTCATTTGTAAAACAGGAAGTTAAACCATCATTTTTCAAATGGCCTCTTCCCCGATCTTTTTGTAATCCCTTCAGTCGTAGGAGAAACCAAGGCTCAGAATGGACTGGGGCAACTCCAAACCCCTCCAACAAGGAAGGCCCCAGGCGCCCAGGGCTGCAAAGAGCATGTCGCAGAACCGCCTTCTCGCTGGAGAGGATTAAAATGGGCCTGATCGGGCGCCTGTGGTCCCAGCTACTGGGGAGGCTGAGGTAGAAGAATCGCTTGAACCTGGGAGGCAGAGGTTGCAGTTAGCCGAGATCGTGCCTCTGCACTCCAGCTTGGGCGACAGAGTGAGACTCCATCTCAAAAAAAAAAAAAAAGCCGGGCGCGGTGGCTCACGCCTGTAATCCCAGCACTTTGGGAGGCTGAGGCGGGTGGATCACGAGTTCAAGAGATCGAGACCATCCTGGTCAACATGGTGAAACCCCGTCTCTACTAAAAATACAAAAAATTAGCTGGGCATGGTGGCGCGTGCCTGTAATCCCAGCTACTCAGGAGGCTGAGGCAGGGGAATTGCCTGAACCCAGGAGGCGGAGGTTGCGGTGAGCCGAGATTGTACCATTGCACTCCAGCCTGGGTAACAAGAGTGAAACTCCGTCTCAAAAAAAAAAAAAAAAAAAAAAAGAACAAAAAAAAACGCCTGGTATGGGTGGCCATTGGCTGTATTCTATGTTATTTGTCGGTCCACCTCTCCTCCCCCTCCTGTTCCCCACCTCTTTGGGTTGCTGGCATCCCCCACAGTGATGTGAATTTCACTGGAGAAGGGGTTAGAGAGATGGACAAGGGCAGGGTCCCAGGGTACAGGCTGCCCAGGGAGGGTCAGGACCAGCAAGAAGTGGGAGGAGGGAAGTGGCGCAGGTTGAAAGGTGGAAGGGCGGGCCTCTAGGGCTGGGTCCAAGTGAGGAGGCCGCAGAAGGGAAAGTGTTACTGGGCAGAGCAGCTGGTGGACCCGACGGATAGACATACACTGCCAGCCCGAAGTAGAAAGAACAGTTTATGCTGTGCTTTATTAAAATGTGCATCATTCTTTCATTTTAAAATGTGCATCATTGGCTCGTGCTCGGCGCGTGCGACCTCAGCGTGGTGGCCCGCGGCGGGCCTCGTTCCCGCCCGGCTCCCGTGGAGCCGCAATGCGCTCACGTGGCGCGGGCCAGGGGGCTTCCGCCCATGGCCAGGTAGACGTCGATGGGCACGTGCAGCAGCGTCAGGCAGTGGCAGCCGGGGCAGCGTCGAAGCGGCCTGGGGAAAGCGGGGCGTGACAGAGGGGCGCTGAGGCGGAGGCCCAGCCCATCCTGTGGGGGCGCATCCAGGTAGTTCACCTGGGGTCCCCCGGGGACCGGGACGTGGATGTGGGGGCCTTGCCGCTAGGAGCGCCAAGTGGGACAGAGGGCGGGGCCGCGGGGCGGGCCTCACCTGACCGGGTTGTGCTCCGTCGCTACCGCCTCCGGGCTGTCCTGGGACTCGGGGGCGGCGGCAAGGCCACGGGAGTCTCCGGCCTCAATGGGGAATCTACGACCCTGCGGGGGCTCCTGGGCGCTCATGTCCAGGCCCGGGGCGCTCTGCGCGGGGAGTGGCGGTCAGGCCTCTCCCAGGCCGCCTCGCGCCCCCGCCTCGCGCCGGCCCGCTGGGCCGTCGCTCATCTGCCGGAGGCCGAGGCCGGTCCCACGCTGGAAGCAGCTGCCTGAGCCCTGGCCACGGGAGAACGCTCGAGTCCAAGCGGAGCCGGGCAGGTGTCTGTGGCGCGCCCGGGCCCTGGCGTCGAGGAGGGCAGCATTGTGACCCGGGCCACGGCGCGCTGACCTCACAGAGCCCGTTCCTCTAGCTGGGGAACCCCCAACGGCGCCCCCGGCCGCCCCAGGCACTTAGCGCAGTTTGGAGCCGGGACCTGGAGGGCTTTGGCCATGGTGCCTGGAGACGGGGTCGCGCAGACCCCAGCTATCCGAGTGGGGCGCAGGAGGCCAGGGCAACCCGCCGCGAGACGGCGTCCACGCCTAGGATACGGGAATCCCCGGCCCACATAGACGCCGCGGAACGCCCTCCTAGGGGGAGCTATGACCCAATACCTGGCGCGGGAGTGGGCGCCGCGGTGACTTAACCCGGGCGAGGTTTGGTGGTGGTAGTGAGAGCAGACAGGGGCACTACCCATTTTGGCCAAGGGTCACACAGCATTTACATCACAATTGCACCGGAGTTTTAAAATGTCTGGCCCTCTCCCTCCCCACCACCCGAGGCTGTTTCGAGACAGAGAATGTTCTAACGCTGGGGGCGGCTCCGGATGAAGTGCTTGGGAAGAAAAGGAGCAGGCCAAGGGCGATGGTGGCGTAGAGCTGCCTCGCAGAGGCAGCATGAGCTGAGAGGGTGATAGGAAGGAGGCGCTAGATAGCATGGAGGACTTTCTGCTCTCCAATGGATACCAGCTGGGCAAGACCATTGGGGAAGGGACCTACTCAAAAGTCAAAGAAGCATTTTCCAAAAAACACCAAAGGAAAGTGGCAATTAAAATTATAGACAAGATGGGAGGGCCAGAAGGTGAGCCAGGGCCCCTTTGGAGGGAGGGCAGGCTGGCTGAGGCGGGTGGGTGCTTCCTCCAGTTAGCTCATTCGATCATTCCCTGCTCCCACTGGTCTGGAACTAAGCAAGCCCCGTGGCAGCTCTGGAGTGGGTCAGTGGGGAACAGAGGGGTTCTAAGAGTCTAGGAACATTACATCCCCCAAAATACAAGATTAAAGTGGCATGAGGTGAAGGATCCTCACAGGCAAAACCTGAGCAGGGCTTTCCCTTCTGGCAGGGGAACAGTCTCTGAGACAGAGACTGCCTGAGGCCACAGCCAGGGCTAGCAGAGAACAGGGGCTGGTGCCAAGGCCGATGGAGATGCGGAAAAGACAGGGCTCATGGAAAAAATTGTGGGTCAGGGGACAGCGGTGGGAGAAGCTGGCTCATCACCCTTTGGGCAAATCAGGCCTTATAACTTGAGATTCTGTGGCTTTGTCTAAAAGTCCCCAAAGCACCTGGATATCCAGTCTCACAGACTGCTCACAACAATCCACAAGTTGGTGGGGAGTGGTTCCTTTGAAAGATAGGTTAGCGACAAAAATAACAGAAGTGAACATTCTTTGCAATATCCAAGCAGCTAGACACATTAAAGACCATTAAGGGAGCCAAGAAGTAAGACCCAGACAAGGTGGGCAGGACAGAAGTTGGAAGGCAGGTGACAGGTGTGAGGAGGTAGGCCTTTCTGATCTTCCAGCCCATCTCTACTCCCCTTACTTCCTTAGAGTTTATCCAGAGATTCCTGCCTCGGGAGCTCCAGATAGTCCATACCCTGGACCACAAGAACATCGTCCAAGTGTATGAGATGCTGGAATCTGCGGATGGAAAAATCTACCTGGTAATGGAGCTGGCCGAGGGAGGGGATGTTTTTGACTGCGTGCTGAATGGGGGACCACTGCCTGAGAGCCGGGCCAAGGCCCTCTTCCATCAGATGGTCGAGGCCATCCGCTACTGCCATGGCTGTGGTGTGGCCCACCGGGACCTCAAATGTGAGAATGCCTTGTTGCAGGGCTTCAACCTGAAGCTGACTGACTTTGGCTTTGCCAAGGTGTTGCCCAAGTCGCACCGGGAGCTGAGCCAGACCTTCTGTGGCAGCACAGCCTATGCCGCCCCCGAGGTGCTGCAGGGCATTCCCCACGATAGCAAGAAATGTGACATCTGGAGCATGGGTGTGGTCCTATATGTCATGCTCTGTGCCAGCCTACCTTTTGACGACACAGACATCCCCAAGATGCTGTGGGAGCAGCAGAAGGGGGTGTCCTTCCCCACTCATCTGAGCATCTCGGCCGAATGCCAGGACCTGCTCAAGAGGCTCCTGGAACCCGACATGATCCTCCGGCCTTCAATTGAAGAAGTTAGTTGGCATCCATGGCTAGCAAGCACTTAATAAAAGCAATGGCAAGTGCTCCCCAATAAAGTAGGGGGAGAAAGCAAACTCAAAACCCGCTTCTAAAATGGTGATATATATATTACGCTTTAAGTTTACTCATCCTAAAACTTACATACATCCTCCCCAGCCTTACTACTCTTTCCATGTAGAGATCTTCATGGAACCCAAGGGCCTCATTCAGACTTTCTTTTTTCTTCCCCTCTGAGACAGAGTCTTGCTCTGTCACCTAGGCTGGAGTACAGTGGCACGATTTCAGCTCACTGCAACTCCTCCTCCCAGGTTCAAGCGATTCTCCTACCTCAGCCTCCCCAGTAGCTGGGCGCCTACCACCACGTCAGGCTATTTTTGTATTTTTAGTAGAGACGAGGTTTCACTATGTTAGCCAGGCTGGTCTCGAACTCCTGACCTTAAGTGATCCACCTGCCTCGGCCTCCCAAAGTGCTGGGATTATAGGCGTGAGCCACTGCACCTTGCCTGACAAGTGATTTTTCATACTAAAGTTAATTTAAAAAGACCCCAGAATCAAATACACACAAGGGGAGTAAAGGAGAAAAATGACCAAGAGCAACTGAAACCACTGTTGTTGCAACTTCCTTTCCAAATAAAAGCAGAGGCATTGGGAGTGCAGAGATGGCCTCTCAACTCCTTGTCCTGGTGAGAGGCCTGCTGGGAGTCCTGCCCCTTTTTCATCCCAAAGGCAAAGCTGAATCTGGGATGAGGACAAGGGACCTCCTCTGGACCCAGGCTATCCCCCTACCCTGCCTCTGGCTCCAAGTGGGAAGCCAGGCCTGCCCTGGCCCAGTGCAGCTGCCAAGGGGACAAAAACAGACCCCCAGACACCTTCCAGCTTCAGCTGAATCACTTTAATGCTGTTAACAGCAAGTCTGTAAAAGGTTCAGGACAAAGTTCTTTTTTCTTTCTTTTTTAATTATAAAACTAACAGCTGTTAGAATCTTTTTCCTTTTTTTTTTCCGTTTTTTTTTTTTTTTTTTTTTTTTTTTTTCCCAGCTACAAAATACTCTGGGGAGATGCATTATAATTTAAAATATATAATATTGCACAAACAACCAAAAGGTTAATTAAACTAAAGAAATAATTACAAAGAGAAAAACCCCATCCCATCAAAAACAAGATTCAGCATTCTCTCCATCCCACCCCCTCAATGATGGTTTGAAGTGGAAGTGACCCCACTCTCTTGGTATCCCTGACCATGATCCATTTCACTCACTGGTGAGCACACCAGATTAGGTACAAGAATCACCAGAGCAGCATCGTGAAGCACCAGGCTCTCCAGAGATTCCTGCAGTCCCTCATTCCCCCCGAGGTGCAGCTTTGCCAGAGTGGAGGGTGAGAGCGCAAAGGCTGGGTCTGTCTTCAGGAAGAAGAGCTTTTGCAGAAGCCTGATGAGAGTTTCAAGTTCAGCCCCAGGATAGCCCTTCCAGAAGCAGAAGGGCCAAGGCGGAGAAGCTAGGCTTACCAGAGTTGTAAGTACTCGGCTCTGATCACTGCTCTGTACCGCTGGTAGCTGTTTTGTGTCCTAAGCTACAGGGAAGTTGAGGTGGGTAGCTGGTTGGACAAGGTATCCTGCCAGGCAACACACAGAAGGGCCTGAAGTGGCCCCCTCCCTTCTTGGGGAAGGGAAGAAACGCAAGAGCGAACTCCTGCAGGTGGCACAGCTGGGCTAAGGACTTGGGTGCATCTGACATGAAGAAGCCCTGGGAAGGCATGGGGACAGACCAGCGTGGGCTGCAGGAAAGGAAAGAGGTGGGTCAGGGTTTGGTCTCTGGATTTTGGACCCCAAAGGAGTCTTTCCAGGAATGGAAAATGCCTGGGAGGGGGAGATTCCCAAGAGAGGCAAATTTCCCAGAGATAAAGAGCCTCTTGCCCACTGGGATAGGAACCAAAATGTGTTTGCTGTCCCTGTTTAGCCAAGGGCAGGTGGCATGGCCCTCCCTGCCTGCTTATGGGTGGACAGAGTGTGTGGTCTCGGCTTCCTCTGAGACTGGTGGTTTAGCTTCTGTCTACACAGGCAGAAGGGCTACAACTATCCCTTGGGACTTCCCAGCAGGAGTGTCCAGGAACAGTGGGTGTTCAGCAGAAAAACGTAGGCTCTTCTGGTGAAGGGGATAGGCTTCCTCTCTCTTGGGTCATCCTATTGTTGGCACAAGTCAGAGTTCCTGACTGGGATTTAGAGACCCCCTTCCCAGGCGTAAGCAGAGGCCCAGAGGGCCAGCAGGGAGCCACCAGAATCTGTGCCCAGAGCTCTGGTTGGCAGAGGAGATTTGGGGGGACATTCTCAGTCAGAGTCTTCCAGGGCTGGGCTGAGATGAGCGAGAGAGGTGAGAGATGCCATGGGTGGGGAGCTGCTCCCTCCAGTTCCCCTCATTCCCAGTCCTCCCACTCTACATCTTCCAGCTGCAAATGGGAAGGGATAATGGAAATCACAAACACACAGTTATTCCTGAGTCAGGCCCAGACCTAACCTCCCCTTGCTGAGCAGAGCTGCCTCCCATCCCCCACCCCAAGCCACACTCTGCCCCCACTGAGAGTGAACCCCTAGTCTTAAGGAATGTGTCTGAGGGGTGGGCTTGCTCTGATTATTTCAGACCTAAAGGAAATGCTTCCACCAACCAACACCAGACACCACAAGGTGATGGCTGTCTACAGGAACCAAGTCAGTCCCAGTCCCTTACGGAGAACTTGCCTCCTGCTGAGCAGAGAATGCCATGGCTCTGAGATGCAGAGAACTTAGGAGGCCTGAGCAGATACTTGGCCTTGAACATAAAAGACCAGTGTGATCCAGGGAAAGTTACTTAACCTCTGGGTGAATGGGAGGCCACTGCCTAAGTGGCACTGTGGTCAAAAGCAGAGGTGGCAGTGGACTACAGGTGCTCACAAGGTCTTCACTAGGGGTGCCAACCCCCTAATTCCCAGCTCGTCTACCCACGGAACCTATTCTTGCTTTGCTCCTACTCTGGGCCTGATGTCGGCTGAGCCCTGCTATAGCAGGTTCTAGCGCGTTCAGGTGTACTGCATGTCAGGTTTCAAAGGGGGCTGCAAAGACACAAAAAGCCAGCAAGCCCCTGTGGCCTGACAGGGCACTACGGACCTTCTCTGTCCTGGGTATAGTGAGGTAGTCACAAGTCCAAAATACTCCTGAGTAGGTAAAATAATCCCCCAAGGCTTCAGTTTCGCATCATGAAAAACGAGGCCCTTCACATGTCTTTAATCTGTCCACCTCTTCCTAGCTTAGGTTCACGAGTTACATGATGGAAGGACTCACTTGGTTTTTGTGTGACAGTCGAAGTAATGCTGACATGAATCAGATGTCTGGGCTGCAGCCATAGTCTTGTCATTTATTAGCTGGGAGAGCTTTGGACTGTTGCACCCTCTCAATCTAAATGAGCCACTTTTGATTCTGAGAGGTAGTAAAGAATAACAGTACTAAGGCTTCTTTGAGCTTAATAACTGTAATAGATTTTGTGGCATTTATCACGAATGTCTCCTGAGTGCCACCGTGTCTCAGGCACTAGCCGTAAGGTGTCTACATGGATCACCTCATTACAGCTTATACACCAGGTTTTATAATGATCAATTCCATGTTTTAGATGAGGAACCAGAGGCTCAGGTTAAGTAACATGCCCTTGATCACACTGGTCTCTTGTCTCCAAGGCCAAGTATATGCTCAGACCTCACACCTGGGGACCACAAGTCAGAAGGTCTGGCAGGGTTTGATATCTGTTTTCTCTCTCTTTTTTTTTTTTCAAAGATAGAAATGAGGTCTCACTATATTGGCCAGGCTGGTCTTGAACTCCTGGCCTTAAGCGATCCTCCCACCTTAGCCTCCCAAAGTGCTGGGATTACAGGCGTGAGCCACCGTACCCAGCATGTCATCTGTTTTCTTAAGCAGTTTCTCAGGCAATTTTGATACAGAGCTCAGGTCAAGAACCCTCCCCTCTTACCACCCTGGAACTGAGGGGAAGTGAAGCCTGCTGATGACCACTGTTGTGGGACTGAGCAGGAAGCTCCAGCTTCTTTCCCACAACATGCCACCTCAGACAGGAGCAAGGACCCTCCTGAGCGGACAGCTGGGCTGGCTGGGGATAGTTCTCACACCCAGTACCACTAGGCTCACTTCCCTCTGACCCACCAGGCCCACTCACCTCCCCAGAGGCATCCACTTTGGAAAGTGCCATCTGCACTTCCTCTTCGGTCATGTCCAAGTCAAAGTCTTTCTCCCAGTCCTCACTGATGTCCGTGCTTGAGCCTGGAACCATAAGCCACAGTATGAAAGGCAGGAGGAGGCAGGGAAGGGACACCTGAAGAGGGTGTAGCTGGGGAGATAGCACGCTTTAAAGGGTCTCACAAATACACAAGTCTTTACATTCTGTGTTGACTCTGGCCCAGTGATCCCACTTTTCTGTTTTGTTTCTTTTTTTTTTTTTTTTTAAAGACTAGTCAAGTGCAGTAGTGAGAAGGGGGGAAAGAGTAGAACAAGGAGTTCGATCTGTAACTGACTGTGAACAATCAATTGAGATGACTCACTACCAGCCTTCTGTTTTGTTTCTTTAGATGGAGTCTCTGTAGCCCAGGCTGGAGTACAGTGGTGTGATCTTGGCTCACTGCAACCTCTGCTTTCCAGGTTCAAGTGATTCTCCTGCCTCAGCTTCCCAAGTAGCTGGGACTACAGGCGTGCGCCACCATGCCCAGCTTATTTTTGTATTTTTAGTAGAGACGGGGTTTTATCCTGTTGGCCAGGCTGGTCTTGAACTCCTGACCGCAAGTGATCCACCCGCCTCAGCCTCCCAAAGTGCTAGTATTACAGGCGTGAGCCACCGCGTTCGGCCCCCACTGTCAAGAATCTATTCTAGGCTGGGCACGGTGGCTCACACCTGTAATCCCAGCACTTTGGGAGGCCGAGGTGGGTGGATCACTTGAGGCCAGGAGTTCAAGACCAGCTTGGCCAACATGGTGAAACCCCATCTCAAAAAAAAATAAAGAAAGAAAGAAAGAAAAAAAGAATCTATTCTAAGGAAAAATCCTGGATTCAGTCAGAAATTTAGCCAAGAGTGTTCACTGCAGTGCTGTCATAGGGATGGAAACCTAGGAACAATCTGAAAGTCCACTGACAGGGAATTAGACAAGTAAATAGTGAGTTACATGATGGAACACTGTAGGCTGTTAGAGGTTAGGGTGGAGAAGAACTTCACATCCATACCAAACAGCCTTAATCTATTACCTCAGAAAAAGTAGGTCACTAAAGAGTGGAGAAGCACTGTGGCCCAGAGGCTCCAAGAGAGTCACAGAAATCTTCCAGAGGAAATAAACAGTGAACTGGCCAGGCACAGGGGCTTACACCTGTAATCCTAACACTTTGGGAGGACAAGGTGGGAGGAGCGCTTAAGGTCAGGAGTTCAGATCAACCTAGGCAACACAGTGTGATCTTGTCTCTAGAAAAAAATTTAAAAATTAGCCAGGCGTGGTGGTGCACACCTGAGTAGTCCCAGCTACTCAGGAGGCTGAGGTGTGATGATCACTTGAGCCGAGGAGTTCAAGGTTGCAGTGAGCTATGATCATGCCACTGCACTCCAGCCTGGTGACAGAGCAAAACCCTGTCTCTAAAGAAAACAAAACAAAAACCTCCCTTCAAACCCCAAAACAGTGAACCTCTTCCTCCTCACTCCATCCTATCCATACTAATCTTATTCCTCCAGAAACATACCAGGCACATTCCCAACTTAGGGCTTTTGCACGGGCTGTTCTCTGTACCAGAAACTCATCTCCTCAGATATCCACAAGACCAACTTTTCACCTCCTTCACACCACTGCTCAAATCTCACCTTCTAGATACGGCCGACATTGGCCATCCTAGTTTAAAGAGCAACCCATCATCACCCTCACCCTGCTCTAGTTGTTCTTTTTTTTTTTTGGAGACAGAATCTCACTCTGTCACCCAGGCAGGAGTGCAGTGGCACAATCTCAGCTCACTGCAACCCCCACCTGCTGGGTTCAAGTGATTCTCTTGCTTCAGCCTCCTCAGTAGCTGGGATTACAGGCTTGTGCCACCACGCCTGGCTAATTTTTGTATTTTTAGTAGAGACAGGCTGGCCTTGAACTCCTGACCTTAGTTGATCTGCCCACCTCAGCTTCCCAAAGTGCTGAGATTACAGGTGTGAGTCACTGTGCCTGGCTCTGGATTGTTCTTTTTTCCATTGCAGTGATCACTTTCTAACATACTATATAATCAGACTTAATATGTTTATTGTCTATTAATAAGTTAGAATATGAGCCCTGTGAGGGCAGGGAGCTTTTGTTTTTTCTCTTATGTATTTCAAGTTCTTAGTTGGCACCAAATAAATAGTCATGGACCCCTTCTGTAAACTAGGGGTTGGCAAATGATGGCCCATGGATCAAATCCAGCCATGTCACATCATTTGCTTACATATTCTCCGCTCCTGCTTTCATGCTACAAGAGCAGAGATGAGTAATTTCAACTGCATGGCCCAAAAGCCTAAAATATTTATGGTCTAGTCCTATACAGAAAAAGTTTACCACCCCCTGCTCCAGATGATTCTGATGCCTGCTGTTTGTGCTATTTGATAATCACTGCTCTAAACATTCATATTTGGCTATGACTACTTATAGTCAATATTAAAAATGTATATATAAAAGTTATTACTAAGAGGTAAACTACACAAGTAGTTCCTTTCAATAAAGCATGTACAGTCTGATTTCCAGTTTTAAAATGTGCCCACAGATGCATGCACACATGCAGAAGAGATGAACAAGATACCCAAATACACTAACAAAGTTATCGCTAGGTGATGAGGTCATGGGGTGATTTTTCTTGGTTATTTTTTTCCTAAAATGAACACATATTACTTTGTAATCTTTTTTTAAAGCACCTTTAAAAAGAGCGGGTTCCTGATCCTCTAATGGCATAACCAGTAAAAATCTCCATTTCTTCTTGTCCAACTTACCCCTCACCAGATGCCTCGGTGCTGAGACCTACCCCTCAGCCCCACTCCTACATTGCTTATACGGTATCCTGCATTATCCTCTCTTCTAGCCAGAGCATGGTCTCTGGAGCCAGGCAGGCCTGGGTTGAATACCTACTCCTTTACTGTGTAGTACTGTTCAGTCTATTTATAAAATATGGATAAATGTACCCTCTTTGCAAAGAACCACTGGAGAAGCTTATTAGAATGCAGATTCCTGGCTGGGTGTGGTGGCTCATGCCTGTAATCCCAGCAGTTTCGGAGGCTGAGGTGGGCAGATCACAAGGTCAGGAGTTCAAGACCAGCCTGGCCAATATGATGAAACCCATTCTCTACTAAAAATACAAAAATTAGCTGGGTGTGATGGTGGGCGCCTGTAGTCCCAGCTACTCAGGAGGCGGAGGAAGGAGAATCGCTTAAACCTGGGAGGCAGAGGTTGCAGTGAGCCGAGACTGAGCCACTGCACTCCAGTCTGGGCGACAGAGCAAGATTCTGTCTTGGGGCGGAGGGGAAGAATGCAGACTCCTACTCTGCTGACTCCAACTAAGACTCAGCAGGTCTAGGTGGTGGCTGGTGAGGCTGCATCATAAGCAGGTACCTGTGTGATTCTATATAGACCTGGGCCTGCAGTTTGAGAAACAATGGTGTTAGAATTAGAGGTATGAATGTAAAGTGCCTATTACATATACACATGGCTATGAATGAATGGCGCTGCCTTTCTTCTAAGGGCCTTGTCTCAGAGTTCAGTCATTTTGTACATGGCACCTCAGCAAGTCAGAGCAACCAAGACCCAGTTCTTCTGACTCTGCACCTACATTCTCTCTGTGCCTGCAGAACACTTAGGTGACATTCATCTGGCTGTCACCACAGGCTTCCTGTGGGTTAGCTGGACTCCTGGCTGCTTCTTCACTTTAGAGCTTTGGCTGCGGCCATAACAGATTTCCCTAACCTCGGGTTGCCCTCTAGGGACTTGAAATAGTCTCTTTAGGCTTAAATGCTATGGCAGATCCTTTCAGGGGTAGAGAACACAGTATCCACTACCATTTCTGGAATATTCCACATCTGGGCCGGGCGTAGTGGCTCACGCCTGTAATCCAAGCACTTTGGAGGCCAAGGCAGGCAGATCACCTGAGGTTGGGAGTTCAAGACCAGCCTGACCAACACGGTGAAACCCTGTCTTAAAAAAAAAAAAAAAAAAAAAAAAGGAATATTCCACATCTACCTCTTGGGTGGGTATTAACAGTCCCAGTATACAGATGAGGAAATGAAGACTTCAGGTGGCGCAGGGAGACATGAAGCTGGGCTCTCCTTCCACTATCCTGTCACACAAGGAGAGCGCTAAGATCTCCATTACAACCTGCACGTGGCAGAGAGCCGAGACCTGTGCTACAACTGAAGACCTCAGGATGGAGTTCTACTAGTTTGGTTTTGAAAACAGAAGTTTTCAGGTGATTGCTACCTGGTAGTGCTGTCACTCACAGCTCATTTTATTCTGTTTAATTGACTCTCTGCTTCCCTAGTTAAGAAACGGAGGCAAAAATACTGCTCCTAAGTCATATAGTCAGTCATGAAGTGAGGTCTTAACTTCCAGACTCCTTCCAGGCCACAGGCCTGCCCCAATCTCCCCTCCCCTCCCCTGCAGAAAGAAGTCCAGTCTCTCAGAACAGAGTAATCCTGTGACAAACTGCAGGTGAGAAGCAGCTGTGCAATGACAGGGATCACCCTGGGACCCAATAAGACCCTTTGGCTAGGGCATCCCAAGAAACTCTGCTGTACCTAGAAACCAAACTTTATGTCACCCTAAGATGTGAGCTCAGGAGGAAAAAGGAGTCACTTTGTCTCCAAGCCCCCATTCTTCCTTTTAAGATTTATTCCCTCTACATGTTCCCACTGTCCCAGCCTAGTCCAAGACTCTGGCTTCCTCCCACCTGACTACAGTTGTTTCTGGTGGGTCTTCTGTAGCACATCCCCAGCCCCTCCTTTCACAGGCCCCGAGTGCAGCAGAAGCAGCAGAGAAGAGTGGTTCAGACCTTATGTTTACCTCTCCTATAATTTCAATTCCATCCAGTCTCTAATAACTACTAATCTTTTCTGATCACCCTCTTTGTAGCCCAATTCCAAATGAAACCTATAATTTGTAACTCTCCAACTGTTTCACTGTCCCTCAGTCTCTCCCTTACTCAGCTCAGATTCCATAAGCCATCATTCTGATCCCTTCTTACATATACTTTTTCTTTTTTTTTTTTTTTTTGAGACGAAGTCTCACTCTGTTGCCAGGCTGGAGTGCAGTGGCACGATCTCAACTCACTGCAACCGCTGACTCCCTGGTTCAAGTGATTCTCCTGCCTCAGCCTCCTGAGTAGCTAGGAATACAGGCGCATGCCACCACGCCCAGCTAATTTTTGTATTTTTAGTAGAGATGGGGTTTCACCATGTTGGCCAGGATGGTCTTGATCTCCTGACCTCGTGATCTGCCCTCCTCGGCCTCCCAAACTGCTGGGATTATAGGTGTGAGCCACCATGCCCAGCCTCTTTTGTTTTTTTTTTGAGACAAGGTCTCAACTCCGTCACCCAGGCTGGGAGTGCAGTGGAGCGATCTCAACTCACTGAACTCACTGCAGCCTCAACCTCCCCACTCAGGTGATCCTCCAATTTCAGCCTCCTGAGTAGCTGGGACTACAGGCATATGCCACCACATCTGGCTAATTTTTTGTATTTTCTGCAGAGAGGGGTTTCACCACAATGCCAGGGCTGGTCTTGAACTCCTGGGTTCAAGCGATCCACCTGTCTCAGCCTCCCTTCAGTACTGCAATTACAGGTGTGAGCCACTGTGCCCAGCCAGACTTTCTTTTCATCCACTGATTTTACCTGGCTAACCTTGAACCTAATTAGACCCAACTCCCCATCTGCTCTGTTCCTGTGCCTGAGCAACTGAATGTGGCTGAACAAAAATACAACAGGTTGATAGTCTCACTTAAAATCTACAATCACAACCTCAATGGGCCCTGGGATCATCCACCCAGCAACCCTATTGCACTTGTCAGGCCCATCACCTACTCTTCCCTCTCTTACAGGACTATTTCACACTGTCTGAAATATTTACTGGGTGGATGACTGATCTCAGTTTCTTACCACTAGAAAAATGGGAAAAAGTACACAGATCTCATAGGGCTTTTGTAAGGATTGAGTAATATGCATATCAAGTGCTTAGCACAGATCTAGACACACAGAAAGTGTTGAGAATGTTACCTCTATTATCATTTCCCCAAAGCAGGGCTCTACTTAAATTTCTTCTCTGATTGAGGCTCTATCATGAAACAATTATCCTGTTTATAGCAGACCAAACAAAGACTTAGAGAAGATTAGTAACCTTTCTGAAGTCACATGGCTTATAAATCAAGTTGGGATCTGAACCCAGAGCTGTCTGAACTCCAGAACCGATGCCCTTAGCATCCATGCTCTGCTGCTTTATGACCCCAAGGCCAATCTTCTGAATCCAGCTTAAGGTTTTAAATTCTTTTTTTTTTTTTTTGGACGGAGTTTCGCTCTTGTTACCCAGGCTGGAGTGCAATGGCGTGATCTCGGCTCACCGCAACCTCCGCCTCCTGGGTTCAGGCAATTCTCCTGCCTCAGCCTCCTAAGGAGCTGGGATTACAGGCATGCACCACCATGCCCAGCTAATTTTTGTATTTTTAGTAGAGACGGGGTTTCACTATGTTGACCAGGATGGTCTCGATCTCTTCCTCGTGATCCACCCGCCTCGGCCTCCCAAAGTGCTGGGATTACAGGCGTGAGCCACCGCGCCCAGCTAAGGTTTTAAATTCTGAAGTTCTATTTCTGACTCAACCCACTCACCCTTCTTGTACTTCCTTCTCCTGGGAGAGAATACAGAAGAGCGGGTTTAGGTCACCGCCCCTTAAACATGCTGCCCCATGCCCTTTGCTAGTTGGACTTTGTAGGCCCCCTCAGCTTAGACTATCACTCCCCTGCACCTGCCCCAAACTCTCCAACTCTCCTATACAAGGCTTCTCCTTGGTGAAGCACCACAGATGTCCAGAGATTCCTTCTTTCTCTGAACTCCTTCAGTACCAGACTGACACATCCTGCTTCATGCTTCCTCAAAAAGACTGCAGCTTCTGCCCCTCCCCACTCAGTGTCTCATAAAGAACAGGTAGGAGTTCAATAGATGACTTCACTGAATTAGAGTCAGAAGGGAAGCACTGGGTTGGAGAGTGGAAACTCCATGGTTTCTATCAGGGAATAGGTTAGGGGTGGGGTGGGGTCCATTTCCCATCCACTGTGGCAAACCAGTCCCTTACTGCGATAGCAGGCCAGGCCTTCCCTGCTGGGCAAGCTTTGTGGCTGTGGGGCTGGTGCTGAGTGTTAGCAAAGACAGGAGAGTATGTGTGTGTAAAGAGTGTGGGTGGTGGGGGCCTGGGGGGTGGTTCTTGCTGGTAATCAGCCATCTCTGAATTGGCATTTTGGATGTGGCAAAAAGGCTGACACCAAGGCTATCCTTGTCCTTTAATTCCTGCAGTTACAGAGGTTGCTCTTTGACATAAACTCAGAGTCTCCAGTCTAAAATTCTATTATACAGATAAAAAACTAAAGCTCCATTACTCAAGCTGGGTCACTCTAAGTTCATGGTGTTCATTTCATTCTTCTTTAAATGGTACGTATGAGTTTTGTTTCTATATTTCATAATAATGAAGGCTTAGGGAAGCCGAATGACTTTCCTAAGGTTACACAGGGAAGAAGACCGTTAACATCAGTGTCACTGGGATTCCCAAGCCGGAGTAAGGTTAAATTGTCCAAAAAGATAGAAAATGGCAGCGTGCTACTTAAGGGCATGGGCTTAGAGTCAGACCTGGGTCTGAATCTGGGCCTCCCGGCCATGTGAACTTAGGCAAGTTACCTACTATTTTTGGGCCTCACTTTCTTCATCTGTAAAATGAGGACAATAATACTGACCTCACTGGGTCGTGAGACATAAGTGAGAAATTAAGTGCCATATAACATATGTAGCATGGATCAAGCATCAAACTTGTTTTGTTGACTCTTAAGATGCCAACAATTTAAAGATGCATTCTTATTTCAGAGATTATGTGCAACTTAGAATTAATGAAGTATGTTAGCAAATAGTCAATATATGGCAGCTGTCATCATCATCATCAGAAATGAAAAAAATCTGCTCACAGTATTCTAACAAGGGACAAGAGACAAATCTGCCTTGGGAAGTGGCCCTAACCCGCACAACCATCTGGGCCTGGGCTTCTAGACCTACCTTTCTTTCCATTGTTGGAGGGTGTAGACTTCCCACTGTCCGAGTTCAGCTCAAACACCCGTAAGTCTGTGGGCGCCTCCTCCCTCAGAGTCTCTACTCTGGCTGGAGGTCTGGGCTCTGGGCCACTAGAGTGGCCAGCAGGGGTTAGAGGCTTGGAGTGAACAGGGGGTGGGGGTCCAGTCTCGCCCACATCCACAGCCAGGCCCTGTTCCTCCAAAGATGCCTCTAGCAGCTTTTGGGACAGGTCCTTGGGCAGCACTTGTGCCTCAGGTGCAGCAGCAGGGTTGGCGATCTGTGTCACGAGGGAGATGCTCTCACTGCTCTCTGATGGAGTCACCTCTGCTGCGGGCTCAACTGAGGTCACCAGATTCTCTTCACAGGGGTTCTGGGGGCCAGGTCCTCCTTCAGAGAATGTAGAAGTTTTGGCCACAGGAACCTTTCCTTCTTTTGGAGATGCGGATGAAATGCCCATGAGCTCCTCTGAAGAGAAAGAAAGGGAGGGGCAAGAGGGAAATGTACCCTGGCCAGCCCTAAGACAACCTTGAAGTCCTAGTCAAAGTCCTGCTTAGCCATTGGGCCTAATGTCTGGTGGGCTTCCAGCAATGCAGTCCAAGGGGCTGTTATCGATTAGAAAGCCATGGCTGGAAAGTGAGTCAGTTTTGGGTTCAGGTTGGGTTCTGCTACATCCTAGTTTGGGTTCTGCTATGTCTGCTACATTGGGCAAGCCACCTAACTTTTAACTTACCTTTTAACTTACATTTATCCTTAAGAGGGGTAATGGCATTGTGGTAAGGACTCTATGTAAAGCTCTTAGTGCAGCCTGGACATACGGTATAAACACTTAAGAAATGCATTAATAGTATGTCATCCAGGAGGTTGCAACATGCTGTTCTAAGCTGAGCTACAGGTAGAGGATGCTCAGCTCCCTCCCTAACCCAGTGGTTCCCAAACCAGTGTGGGCATTAATATTACCAGGGAGTCATTTAAAATACATGTCTGGCTGCATCTTTACAGTCTTCTTTACAACGTGGGGAAGGAAAACTGGATTTTCAAGAAGCTTACCAGTGACTAAGCGGCAGTTGGTTCATGGGCTGACAGGGGAATCTGCACCGACTGACACATGTGATTTCTGTACCTCAGTCAGAATTCCACTAGCCTTGTTCAACATCCCCTTGTTAGCTCCGCCTATCCTCAGCACATACAATTAGTAACCTTTCTGAAGTCACATGGCTTATAAATCAAGTTGGGATCTGAACCCAGAGCTGTCTGAACTCCAGAACCGATGCCCTTAGCATCCATGCTCTGCTGCTTTATGACCCCAAGGCCAATCTTCTGAATCCAGCTTAAGGTTTTAAATTCTTTTTTTTTTTTTTTTTGGACGGAGTTTCGCTCTTGTTACCCAGTGCTCATTCCGTACTCATTCCTGATGGGCACCAAGTCTCTCCAGGCTTCAGAGAGCATGGCCCAGCCCAGAGTGCCCCGCAGACGTGTCACTTGCCCCTCACCTCTCAACACCTCTTACCGTCCTCCTCCTCCCAGCCAGGCTCTTCAGAGATGCTCTGTTCCGCCCGCTGCTTCAGGACATCCCTCCGGGCCTGCTCCTGAGTGTGGGGGAGCAGATGGCCAGAGGCAGTCAGGGTGCCCTCTTCCCAGACCCTGGTCCTGATCCCAGAACTCTTGGCACCCTGTATCCCTTTCTACTCTCAATAAATCCAGGCTGCTTCCCCTAGGGTTGAGAGGGGACCTCCCCAGGCTAGACCAGCATACCTGCTCTAGCTGATGGACTTTATAGAAATACCGATGCCAGAATTCCGAGTGGGAAACAGCTGCTGGAACCTGGAGGGAGGGGAAAATGGAGGTGAGACTTTGGGAGGGTTTGTGTGGGGTCTGTGTCCCCAGCCTTACCAGTCTGTTCCCATCCAGTATGGATTTCAGACCCATTAAGTGGCTTAGCAGTGATACTCAGAGCACTTCCACCCCTGCCAAAGTTTTGGCCAGACCCCTCATTTCTGGTCCAGGTTGGCCAAGGAGGGAGAAAACAACTATCAGGCTTTGCTGGCCCTTCCAATTCTCACCATTCTCTGATTGGTGGCAAACCAGTTTCTCCCATGTGGGTTCTTGGCTTAGGACGAGGCTGGTCTGGGTCTACAGAGCCTCTCAGTGCCCTCTGGGCTAGACGGCTCCGCAGTGACTGTGAACACGTTCCTCCCATCTCCCAACACCTCAAGCCTGGAGCTGGCTGAGGCCCTGCAGGCTGGACCCTCACCATCTTGGTGTAGAGGGCCCGGATGGAGGGGCTGCCTACAAGGAGCTCTGAGATCTCCCCCTTCTTCTCCTCCAAGCAGAACTGGGAAAGCCAGGCTTCAAACAATTCCGGGGGCCCTGCAGAGGAACAGATGCTGATAGTTCCCTTGGTCTGGGGAAAGAACCCTTGGCCTACATATAATACCTAAGGCTGGACATGGAAAAAATGAAGAAAGCCTGTGTGTTCAAAGGCACTTAGCCCAGGGTAGGTGGTCAGGCAGGGTGAAGGGGCGGGTGTGGTACCTGACTGATCTCCAGAAGGGGCTGCAGTCTCCATTTTCTCATATCCCTGCTTGCTTTTTAGCCGATGGCACCTGGCTACTGAACCTCCTCCTCTCTCAAACAGCTGTTCTCAGGACACATGACCCTAGCTGCCCGAGCCAACATCGATTTCTCTGTTTTCCCTCACGTGACCACCTCTGACCCTGGGGACCACTGCCTTTCTCTTGAAGCCCTCTCCTGGCTTCTCACTCCTTTGTTATTTTCCTCCACTTCTCTGTTTGGTCCACCTGAGTCTCCGTGGGCTTCTCATTTTCCTTTCCTTTCCGTATCTCTCTAGCTTTTTTTCCCCCAAAATAATTGCCACTAAACCACAAGTTTCAACCTCATCCTCCCACTGATAATTCCTGTGTCTCTCTTTGCATCCCAGGCTACTCTCTGGGCCCTAGATCCAGAGATCCAGGTACCCCTGATACTTCTACCTGCAAATACACCATGCACTAATTTTCCTTTCCACTTGGTTATCCAACAGGGTTATCCAACCTGGGGGCTATCCTGTCTCCTCCCTTATCCAATCACTCTAGATCACACTTCCTCAGTGTCTCATTTTTTAGAGATAGAGTCTTGTTCTGTCACCCAGGCTGGAATGCAGTGGCGCAGCCTTGGCTCACTGCAACCTTGAACTTCTGGGTCCAAGTGATCCTCCTGCCTCAACCTTCTGAATAGCTGAGGCTACAGGCACACCATCACGCCTGGCTAACTTGTATCTTTTATAAGCACAGTGTCCTCTTCATGCCACCTGACTCTTCCTAGATTCTGGCCTTACCCCTGACACAGGATTCCTACCGAGCCTCCTAACTGGTCTTCCTGTCTTCTGTCTCTCCCTCTCTATTTCATTCTTCACAATGCTGCCCCATGGGCTGCTTTACAAACTGCAAACTCTGATCACCCCAGGCCTCAAAACCTTTCGATAGCTCTCTATGGGAGGGCTTTTTAAGTTGGAGTCCAAGATGGGCTTCAAAGGGTCAAAGAATTCCCATACTGCACAAAAAGTTTTGTGGAGAGAGGGCTTGTCATTTTCAATAGATTTTTAAAGGCCTTTGTGACTAAAGAGAGGTCTAGAGCTACTACTATGAGCCTTTTAGGCCAAAATTCTAACTGCCTGGTCTGGCACACAAAGCCCTTCACAATCTGGCTCCCACGAGCCGGTCTCACTGCCTTCACTTCCTCATACGTACCCTTTAACCTGGTGTTACCAAAAGGCGGGGTGCTCCCCGCTCTCTGCTTGAATGCCCTTCCTCACTTTTCATAGTGAAACTAGTTGACTTCTGATTTATCCTTAAAACCCCAACTCCAGCCAGGTGCAGTGGCTCACGCCTGTAATCCCAGCACTTTGGAAGGCCAAGGTGGGTAGATCACCTAAGGTTGGGAGTTTGAGACCAGCCTGACCAACATGGTAAAACCCTGTCTCTACTAAAAATACAAAAATTAGCCAGACGTGGTGGTAGGTGACTGTAAGCCCAGCTACTTGGGAGGCTGAGGCAGGAGAATCGCTAGAACCTGGGAGGCAGAGGTTGCAGTGAGCTGAGATCCCACCATTGCACTCCAGCTTGGGGGACAAAAAAAAAAACTCAACTCCAGCATCACTTGCTAGGTTCCCAGGCCAGGAAGGGTGCCATTCCTCTGGGCTCCCACTGCCCCGTTGCTCTGTGGAAGCAGTCATGTGGATGCTGCTCTCTAGTATCTCTGCTTTATTCACTGTTTCTGCTTTCTCCCTCTTAATGGCCAGTTCCTGGAGGGCTGGACTAGGTGGAGGGTTTGGCTCATTTCTGATCTCCAGTTCCCATGATGGGGTTTGCTGCATGACAGGGGCTTAGCCAACAGGAGCTGAAGAGAAGGCAGGTGGGGCAGCAGGGCTGGGAGGGAGGCTGAGCTAAGGATGAGGGTTGAGAGGGGCCAAGTCCCTGCAGGTGGGCAAGGACAGCTCAAGTTCAGGAAAGAAATGAGAACGTCAACCCACCTACACAATATAAGTTACACACCACTCTCACTCTGGTCCCTCTACATAGGGGGTGCCCAGCCTCTGCTGAGACAAACAGGGCCCATGACCCAGACCCCCTTAGTCTACTTGCCCTAGAAGCCCACCCCTCACTGCTACCCTCTCACCATCTGGTTCATTGCAGTAGGTGGCTGGGTCCGACTGCAGGCTATAAAGGCGAGCCTGTAAGAAATGGAGAAGAGGAAACAAATTCTGAGGTGCTGGACATAGAAAGCACCCTTTCTCTGCCAGGATACTCAGTCAACCACAACCCAGCTTCTCCCTTGTAGGCTGGGATACCCACAGGGCACTTGTTAATTAGCACTGTGGCACACAGTGGAGTGCTAGGCTAGGCATCCAAAACTGGGGTTACTGGGGTTCCCAGAAAAATGGCCTTTTGCCCAGTATTCCACCCCAGGAACTAAGATGTATTTTCTTAGTAACTGTATACTGCAAAAACAGGCTACAAAATTATTGGTATAAAATGCTTTTTACTTTGGGAGGCCGAGACGGGTAGATCACAAGGTTGGGAGATCGACCATCCTGGCCAACATGGTGATACCCTGTCTCTACTAAAAATACAAAAAAATTAGCTGGGTGTGGTGGTGCACACCTGTAGTCCCAGCTACTCAGGAGGCTGAGGCAGGAGAATTGCTTGAACCCAGGAGGCAGAAATTGCAGTGAGCCGAGATTGCGCCACTGCACCACAGCCTGGTTGACAGTGCAAGACTCCATCTCAAAAAAAAAAAAATGCTTTTAATTAAGTGAAATTCGAAAAATGTTAGTGTCAATATATTAATAAAGTCAAAATTTAGGGAAAAATTTTAAAGTAACGCAATTCCCCTCACATTAAAACCCTTCAAGAATTTTTAAACTGTATAGCCAGTCTACCAAGTTACATTCCCACTAGGACCACAAGTTAGCAAACTTAGCTGGTAAAGACGAAGTCCACCTTCCTTCCTCAGTATTGCAGGAAGCATGGGCTGTCTGTAAGTGGTTATGGTGATAATTGACTGTCGTTATAACTCAAAATCTTATCTATTAAACATTTTCACAATTCCACTCACATGTTCACTAAGTGGTGGCACTAATCCTAGTGCTAAGAAACATACTTGAAAAATCAGTACTTTTGGAACAGAAGTTCAATGTGGGCTGGGCACCATGGCTCATGCCTGTAATCCCAGTACTTTGGGAGGCTGAGCTGGGTGGATCGCTTCAGGTCAGGAGTTCAAAACCAGCCTGGCCAATATGGTGAAACCCAGTCTCTACTAAAAATACAAAAATTAGCCAGGCATGGTGGTGTGCACCTGTAATTCCAGCTACTTGGGAGGCTGAGGCAGGAGAATCACCTGAACCCAGGAGGTGGAGGTTGCAAGTGAGCCAAGATCGCTCCACTGCACTCCAGCCTGGATGACACAGTGAGACTGTCTCAACAACAATAAAAACAAAACAAAAAAAGAAGTTCAATGTGATAAAATGCTATGAAGCCAACCTAGGTAACATGGGGAAATCCTGTTTCTACAACAAGTACAAAAATTAGCTGGGCATGGTGATGTATGCCTATAGTCCCAGCTACTCAGGAGGCTGAGGTGGAGATGGAGGAGCTAGAGCCCAGGAGATGGAGGCTGCTGTGAGCTGTGATCGCACCACTGCACTCCAGCCTGGAGGACAGAGTGAGACCCTATCTGAAAAACGAAAATGGAAAACAAAACAAAAAAAAACAATGCAGCTACAAAGAGGGCCCAACTGACATGACATTATATTGTGAATTTAAAAGAAAACACTCCATGAAATAGAAAATACAATGTGGCCAGGTGCGGTACCGCAAGCCTATAATCCCAGCACTTTAGGAGGCTGAGGTAGGAGGATCACTTGAGCCCAAGGGTTTGAGACCAGCCTGGGCAGCATAGGGAGACCTTGTCTCTACATGGAAAAAAAAGCTGGGCAGGCATGGTGGTGCACACCTGTGGTCCTCACTAATAGGAATACTGGGGAGGTTGAGGCAGGAGGAACATTTGAGCCCAAGAGGTTGAGGCTGCAGTGAGCTGGGATCATGCCACTGCACTCCAGTCTGAGTAGTCAGACCTTGTCTCAAAAAAAAAAAAAAAAAGGAGGAAAAAAAAAAGGCAGCAAAAATATGCTACTGTGGCTGTTGCTTTAAGTGCTCTGAAGACACCCCTCTCCCCTTACCTATACATTTATTACTGGAAATTACTCTAAATAACACAAATGTGGAAAAGATTATGCCTCTAAAAATGCTCTCCACAGTGTTCCTTATTATGCTTGAAAGCTGAAAGGAATCCAAATATGTAACATGAAGGAAATAATGGAATAAATAATGCTATATTCACTTGTAAGAATTTAGAGACATTAAGGCCAGGTGCAGTGGCTCACGCCTGTAATCCCAGCACTTTGGGAGACCAAGGTGGAAGGGTCACTTGAGCCCAGGCATTTGAGACCAGCCTGGGCAACATAGTGAAACCCTGTTTCTACTGAAAAAATTTTTAAGAATTAGTTGGATATGGTGGTTCATACCAGTGGTCCTAGCTACTCAGGAGACTGAGGAGGAAGGACTCTTGAGCCTACAAAGTTGAGGCTACAATGAGCCGTGATTGTGCCATTGAGCCCCAGAGAGAGCTTGGGTGATAGACTGAGACTCTGTTTCATTTAAAAAAAAAAAAAAAAAGACGATGATTAAGAAAGATGGCTGGGTGTGGTGGCTCACGCCTGTAATCCCAGCACTTTGGGAGGCTGAGGCAGGCGGATCACAAGGTCAAGAGATTGAAACCATCCTGGCCAACATGGTGAAACCCCTTCTCTACTAAAAAAAATACAAAAATTAGCTGGGTGTGGTGGTGCACGCCTGTAGTCCCAGCTACTCAGGAGGCTGAGGCAGTAGAATTGCTTGAACCCGGGAGGCGGAGGTTTCAGTGAGCCGAGATCGCGCCACTGCACTCTAGCCTGGCGCCTGGTGACAGAGCAAGACTCTGTCTCAAAAAAAAAAAAAAGAAAGATGCTAAGCTTATTGGCTTTTTAAAAGTAGGTTACAAAACTGCATGTATAAAATGTATTTTGTTAAAAAGAAAAACAACAAAGTATCCTTACCTGTGTTTACAAACAAAAAAAATGTAAGGTTATATACCAATTAAGAAATCAGGAGTTCTCTTTGGGTGATGCAATTATGAGTTTAAAAATAATTATGTTGTCCTTGCTTATCGGTATTTTCTGATTTACTATGAATAATATACCCGTATTTATTTTTTGGCCTGAACATGGGCTGCTTTTGTGAGTAATTGGAAGTTCAAGCCCAGTTTACAGATGTTAGGCATCTGTAGGGGAGGCTGTCAGTGAATACCTTGGTGCCATCATAGGGCTCAGCTGTGCCAGACGGTGTGCCCATCAGGGTGATGACATCACAGTCGATGGTTTTGTCTGGCGAGGGGGCAAAGGTGTCTGAGATCACTCCTAGGAAGTCAGACAACCCCTTCTTCATCTTCTCCGTTGCTCCCGAGGAGCCTTCCGTCTGTATAGAGAATGGGCAGAGGAAGCAAGTGCCCCGGGAACAGGCTGCAATCTGGGGTATGGGGGTAAAACATTGGGGCAGAGGTGTACCGTGTGTTGGGGGACCAGGAAAGTGCTCATGACCCTTCACCCATCTCTGGGGCTGGAGAAGGAGAGGGAGGAAGCAAGGGTCCCCCATCCCCCAAGTGAGGCTGCAGAACAGAGCCATGGTAGGCCTGTGTAGATCAGAGCAGAGATCTTTGATTGGCTGTTTCATCAAAATTTCAAGGCCAGTCAGGCTGGTCAAAACTTGGCCAGAGAAGGTCCATGCCATAGACGTTATCAGTGGGGAAGAGGGCCTATGTGTAGGCTGATGGAAAGGGTACTAGCTTTGGAGTTAGACATGAATTTGAATCCTAGCTCTACCACTTGTTAATCATGAGACCAAAACCCTCTCTGAACCTCAGTTTCCTTATCTGTAAAATTTGGGTAAGTATACATCCGTCATCAGTGGCCGGGCACAGTGGCTCACGCCTGTAATCCCAGCACTTTGGGAGGCCGAGGTGGGCAGATCATGAGGTCAGGACTTCAAGACCAGCCTGGCCAATATAGTGAAATCCTGTCTCTACTGAAAATACAAAAAATTAGCTGGGCATGGTGGCAGGTGCCTGTAGTCCCAGCTACTCAGGAGGTGGAGGCAGGAGAATTGCTTGAACCCAGGAAGCAGAGGTTGCAGTGAGCCAAGATCACGCCATTGCACTCAAGCCTGGGCAACAGAGCGATACTCTGTCTCAAAAAAAAAAAAAAAGTATACATCCTTCATAGGGTTACCATGAAGATTAAAAGATAGGGCATGAACAATGCCTGGCACACAGCATACACTTAATAAACAGCAGCACTGTAATATTACAATTTCATCATCATTGCTCAGGAAATAGAATACTTTGCACAACAGCTTGGAAACATGGGCAGGATTACAACAGATAGCCTTGCCTTGCCTGGGACCAAGTGAGGGTCACTATACAGACCAATGCAGAATGCCCTCCAGCAGGTGGGGACAGGGTGTTGAGAACAGGGTCAGGCTCTAAAAACCTCATGGAAAATTATAATATTTATCTTGATTAAGCTGCCCAAGCATTTTAAATCTATGATGCCTGGCACATACTGTTACAGGTAACAATATTTGTTGAATGAAAAGAAAAGAATAAATGAATGAAATAAACAAGTTAATATCTCTGCTATTGGTTAGACTTATGGCAGTTCAGCAGGGTTACAATTTGTTATTCATGCTCATCAGAAGCTGTGGTTAGCACGTGGACAGTATTTTACAAGAGGATCCAGCAAAATAAGCTTTACTAAAAAAATTCCATGGCCGGACGTGGTGGCTCACGCCTGTAATCCAAGCACTTTGGAAGCCAAGGCAGGTGGATCACCTGAGGTCGGGAGTTCAAGACCAGCCTGACCAACATGGTGAAACCCTGTCTTTAAAAAGAAAAAAAAATTTCCAAAACTCATTTTTCATAACATAAGTAATTAATTACAAGATAATTGATTCAGCTGGTGATCAAATTAAGAAGCTGCAATTTGGTCCAATGCTAAAGGAGAAACTGTAATATAAAAAACAGTATGCTTTACCTCACTGGAAACTTCAGAACTTTGTGGGGATAGCTTTGACCACAATTTTTACTTCTCACACTGACTTTATAATCTAACTTCCATCTTATAAGACGTTTCCACTGTACAGTTCTGATTAATAACAGTGTTGTGGGGGAGGGGGACAAGGACTGAAAAACTATCTATGGGGTACTTATTTGGTGATGAGTTCACTAGACACTCAAACCTCAGCATATACATAATATACCCATCTAACAAACCTGCACGTATTCCCTGAATCTAAAATTAGAAAACAACAAACTAGCCAGCCAGGCATGCTAAATCATGCCTGTAATCCCAGCACTCAGGGAGGCCGATGCAGGTGGATCGGTTGAGCTCAGGAGTTTGAGACCACTCTGGGAACAGGGTAAAACCGCATCTCTACAAACAATATAAAAATTAGCCAGATGTGGTGGCATGCGCCTGTACTCTCAGATATTCAGGAGGCTGAGGTGGGAGGATCACTTGAGCCCAGAAGGCAAAGGCTGCAGTGAGCTGAGATCGTGCCATTGCACTCCAGCCTGGGTGACAGAGCGAGACCCCATCTCAAAACAACAACATCAAGAACAAACAAACAGTAAGAAAAGTTGGTACAACATTTCCGGAGGGCAGTTTTGAGTAGATAATAAAAGGCTTAAACTAATCACTCTGTGATACCTTCCACTATTTTATTATAAAGAAAATACTATGGCAATTGGCAAAGGTTTAGCAATGAGAATGTTTACTGTAGCTCTGTATAGAATACTGGAAAAAACTGAAATAGGAAAGCAGCAACTGGTTAAATCCACATAGTGGAATACCGTGCCACTTATTACACCCTAGAACAAGGTTTGCAATTTAAGTAAAAAAATAGGCTACAAAACATGGTATTCAGTTGATGCCAGTTTTGAAAAAAAGTATACATAAGGGATATAAGGGATATACCACCAAAATATTAACAGTAGTTATCTTTGGGAGATGGAGTTATGGATGTCTC
This sequence comes from Aotus nancymaae, assembly GCF_030222135.1. NCBI lineage: Eukaryota > Metazoa > Chordata > Mammalia > Primates > Aotidae > Aotus > Aotus nancymaae. The sequence continues at coordinate 28,914,148 of NW_026988467.1, forward strand.
TAGGTCTTTCTTCCTTTTTTTCATTCTTTCTCTTTTCTTTTACTTGTATTTTCTAAATTGTCAACAATGAATGACTTTGCTAATGGAAAACATTTGCTAAAACAATACGTAAGTGGGAAAACTATTACTTAAAATAATTTGTTTGGCTGCCAGACACAATTCTTTCAAAATCAGAGGAAAAATAATCTGCATATTTTTTCCCCATAGGGAAAAATAATCACCTAATGGTAGAAAAGTTGGGAGCCCAGGGCAGGACAGGTTGCAAGGGGCAGTTACTTGTGAGGGTTTGGGTGGTACTCACAGCCAGCTTCTCCTTGACCACATTGGCTGTGGCTGCAATGGTACAGGCCGTGTCATGCTGCACCACCTGGGTAAACTCTGTCAGGTCCCGCTTCATGAACTCCAAGGCTTCAGAGGACTGTGGGAAGACAGAGAGGGATGCCAGGGCCAGCTAGCCCCAACACCCCTTGTTCCTGTTCCCTGTGCTTCTTCAGTACCAGACAGACACACGGAAATCTCAAATGGCATGGGAGCTTGGGCTCAGAAACAATGCACTTGTCCCAATTCCATGGTTTGGGATTACCTGACAGCAGAGAGCGCAGGGAAATTTCCTGCGACTCCGAGCATGAGGACTGAGTCTCAGCCTAGGCACTCACAAGCTATGTTGCCATGAGTAAGTCTCATCCAGTTCTCATTTTTCTCCTATAAAATGAGGGAGGTGACCTACCCAGATCAGAGATTCTCAAGAGCAAACTGGGGAAGTGGGGGCATAGTCTGAAAATAATACTGACTTTGATGAACTGCTTTGATATGCTTTAAATCATGATATTCATATCAGGTTTCAAATAACATAAAAAAAGGTATGTGATTTTTTTTTATCATAGGAAAGTATTTCTGTTTTTACTTTTTTGTTTCAGGGAAATTCAATTGAAATATGAGGTAGTATGTGAAGTTATTTGCCTTCAGGTTTAAGAAAATGTAATAATAACAGCACTAGCTTAGAAAGCTTTTATGAGTAATTCTTTTTATTTATTTATTTTTCTTATTTTACTTACATTTTTTAAAATAAATTTAAAAAAATAATATGGTATGCTTCACGAATTTGTGTGTCATCCTTGCGCAGGGGCCATGCTAATCTTCTCCGTATCGTTCCAATTTTAGTATATGCACTGCCGAAGCGAGCACATGAGTAATTCTTAACAATTTAATATCAGTAAAACGACGTGATTTTTACATTCAGTAAAGGGAGGAAGCGGTCAAGACAAAGACTAGATCAGATTCTCTTGGAGGCCTTCTTGGTTCTACCATCCCAAGGTTCTATTCACATACAAAACTCCTTTGGGCAGCATTCATATTTGTTTCTGTTAAACCAATCTGCTTCTCAGCCTGCACCCAGACCTCACTTGAGATAGCAGGCCCTCAGCTCACTTCTAGGTCTTGCCCTGTCTTGCTTCAGACTCACCCACTCTAGGATGCCTTCCTGGAGTGTCTCAGTGGCCACTCTCCCAGCAAGCCCTCTCATTTTACACAGGGATAATCACGTGCATGTTTTTTTTTGAGATGGAGTCTTGCTTTGTTGCCCAGAAAGGAGTGCAATGACATCATCACAGCTCACTGCAACCTCCGCCTCCCAGATTCAAACAATTCTTCTGCCTCGGCCTCCCGAGTAGCTGGGATTACAGGCGCCCACCACCACACCTGGCTATATTTTTAGTAGAGATGGGGTTTCACCATGTTGGCCAGGCTGGTCTTGAACTCCTGACATCATCTGCCCGCCTCGGCCTCCCAAAGTGCTGGGATTACAGACGTGAGCCACCACGCCTGGCCATCACCTGCATTTTTTTAAAGCATGTTTTTGAGCACTACTGTGGTTTGTTCTTCTGGGAAGGGCCTGCCCACTTTCATTAGCTTGGGAAGTTTCTGAATGGGACAATCTCAGGTATCAGCTACAGGCTTCTCTGGAGGTGGTAATCATGCCTCCAATTGACTCAGGACTCCTTAATTGGGGGTGGAGGGGTCATTTATTTTTATTAAAAAATTTAAAAATATTTCACGGCACCATAATATTGTGCCTCAGGTCATTTATCGATTCACTCTTTCCATCCACACTGCTACCACCTTAGTCCAGGCCAACTTGCTCTTTCATCTGGATTCCTCCCAGGTTGTCTCAGCTACCTCTACTTCATTCTCCTTATTTCACCCAGTGCGTGCTTTGTCTGTCAGGGCAGATCACGCTGCTTTACACTCTTGAAGTTTACACACTATCCTAAGAGCAAGTTGAAAATCCACCTTTACTTACAAGGCCTATATAACTTTGCCTCTGGCAGACTGGCATCCCCTGCCACTGTGCCCTTCACTGAGCTCCAGCTGGCCTTCCTCAAGTTTCTAAAATGCCCTAGCATCTGTCCTGCCTCAGGGTATCTTAACACATTATTTCCTCTTCCTGATACAGAGTTCTAACTCTTCAAAATAAATGAGTGGGCAAACACAATGAAGGAACCCTTTTACCTGGAAAACTCTTGTTCATCCTTAAGGTCTATGCTTCATTTCCCTAGAGAAGCTTCCCTGCTGCCTCCTCAGGCTCAGCGGACTCTCCCTGCTTTATCTCTTCTTTAACATTTATCATATTTTAGACTATGATGACCTGTTCAATATCTGCCTTCCTGGATAAACTGTGAGTTCTATGAACACATATCCTATGTGTTTTGTTCCCTCATGGTTCCCCAGTGTCTGACACAGAGCATATAGTAGGTGCTCGAAAAATATTTGTTAAATTTACATGGACCACTAAAATTTCAATTATGTAACCATTTGTGTGACTATTTAGTAAATGGTTGTCTTCCCACTAGACTGTGAGCTCTGAGCAGACAATATGAACAGACATTGCCCTCAAGCAGGTCACAGTCTACTGGGGAAAATGCTCCCATAATAGTGCTGATGTGCAAGGGCAGAGCAGTAGCCACTGTACTATGGGAGGTTGGGAAGATGTGGTGACTGGAGGCCTCGAATGGACCCTTAAAGAATGAAAAGGAGTTAGTTAAAAAGTATTGACAGGGCCCAGGTGCGGTGGCTGACGCCCGTACTCCCAGCACTTTGGAAAGCCTAGGCAGGAGGACTGCTTGAGCCCAGGAGTCTGAGACCAGTTTGGACACCATGGCAAAACCACAAAAAAAAAATTAGCCAGGTGTGGTCGCGCATGCCTGTAGTCCCAGCTACCCAGGAAGCTGAGGTGGGAGAATCACCTGAGAATGGGGTGGTCGAGGCTGCAGTGGGCTGTAATCATGCCACTGCACTCCAGCCTGGATAAAAGAGTGAGACCCTGTCTCAAACAAAACAAAACAAAACAAAACAGAACAGGAGTTTGCTAAGGAATATTGACATGGGGTTTACTGACGCCTACAAACATTACAGTCCTGATGGACATAAAATGTGAAGCAGGAGTGGTGAAGAATAAAGCTGGAGAGGTTGCCAAGGGCAACCAGGGAGGGCCTGGTCAGCCCTATGGATGATGGGGAGCCACCAGAGGTTTGAAGTGGGTGGGACATGAGATTTATCTTTTCAATAAATCACTCCAGTGACTGGAATGGAGGAAAGGTTCAGAGGTGAGAAGATCAGAAGAGGAAGGAAGACCAGTCAGGAGGCTACTGCAAAAATCTAGGAAAAAAAAATAGAAGAATATGAATAAAGATAGTGCTAGTAAAGATGGAGAGGATGAGACTGGTTCAAGAGATAGTAAGCAGAAGTTAGATTCGGTAACTGAACAGGTATGTTGACTGAGGGCTAGAAAAGAATCATGTTACAAAAGCCAAGAGAGCAGTTTCAAGAAAGGGAGTGATCACTAGTGTCAAATGTAGCAGAAAGCTCCAGGAAGATAAGGGCTGAAAACCACCCACTGAATTTGGCAACCAGTAGGTGAAGCTGAGTGTGAGTATAGATAAGTTTATAGGTGGTGGCTTCGAGGGTGGGGAGGGAGTTAAAGATCCTGTTTCTTGACCTCAAATTTCAAAAAGTAAACAAGGTTGTCTCCTGGAAGTGAAAGGAATAAAGTCGCTAAGTAGGGGACCCGAGGGAAGAGAGGTTTTGGGAAAGTTTCTGAAGTTAAGGGGAGGAGAAGCAAATTGGAGACTGAAGAGTATGTGAGCACAGATGAGGCTGGGGAACCTGTGATGGAATCAAAGAGCAATGTGCCTTTCTCTTTTTAATTTTTTCTTTCTGGTAAGTATATAGAGCAACGATGTACCTTTCTCTAACAATGTGTATGCACAAGTATTTGTGTCAGTCATATTGCCCTCGACAATACACAGGAAGAAGTAAGGAGCAGAGGAAAGCAGATGATAGCACCATCTCATAGCTGTGGTCTCCAGGGCAATGTATTCTAAGGAGTGCTGAGAAGTGAGTGGTCCAGATGGAGCTAGAATGGCACATAAAAATAAGAAAGCACCAAAAGATCAAGAAAAAAAATGGAAAGAAAAAACAAGATTGCTGGTGGTATCTAAGAGGTTTTCCCATCAGCCTGAGCACTTAATAAGTAACAGCTAATGCTTATATAGCACTTACTGTATGCTAGGTACTGTTCTTAGTGTTTTACATATATTATCATTTAACCCTCACTACAATCTCATTAGGTATTGTTAGCATCCCCACTTTACAGATGAGAAACTGAGGCCTAGAGGGTTAAAAACTTGCCCAAGAGGCCAGGTGTGGTGGCTCACATCTATAATCCTAGCACTTTGGGAGGCTGAGGTGGGTGGATCACCTGAGGTCAGGAGTTCCAGACCAGCCTGACCAACATGGTGAACCCTGTCTACACTAAAAAAATATATAAAAATTAGCCGGGCGTGGTGGCACATGCCTGTAATCCCAGCTACTTGAGAGGCTGAGGCAGGAGAATTGCTTGAACCTGGAAGCCCAGGAGGCGGAGGTTGCAGTGAGCCCGAGATCACACCACTGCACTCCAGCCTGGGCAACAGAGCCAGACTCCATCTCAAAAAACAAAACAAAACAGAAAACTTGCCCAAGGACATATAAGAGTAAGAAAGTAAAAAAGGGGAAATTAAGTCTTCTCTTTCCAAAAAGGCATAAACAACTCCCATCTCCAACCCCACCCCAGCTTTTAACTGGGAATTCCCCAAGAATTAAGACGGAATGCTGGCCAACTATCTATTTTTCGTAAGTTATGTTAAGACCAACCTTGAGAGAAACACAGGAGGCCCTTATGCAACACTTGCTGAATCAATGTCAGACTTTCCTGCTAGGAAATTACCCAGTAGGTAACATGCTACTTTCAGGTCTCTATCAAATGTTAGAGTGCAATCCTCTCTCTTAGTCCTTATCAGCAACATAAACAGCTCAGGGCATTCTCAGATTTGCTGGGCTATTGCTGAGAGGCTGTCAAGGAGTCCCCAGGCTAGCTAGGGGAGGAATTAAAACACTCCCAGACGTCTAGGTGTGGTGGTTCACCCCTGTAATCCCAGAACTTTATAGGAGGCTGAGGCTGGCGGCTCACCTGAGGTGAGGAGTTCAAGACCAGTCTGGCCAACATGACAAAACCCCATCTCTACTGAAAATACAGAAATTAGCCAGGAGTGGTGGCACATGCCTGTAATCCCAGCTACTTGGGAGGCTGAAGCACAAGAATTGCTTAAACCCGGGAGGCAGAGGTGCAGTGAGCTAAGACCTTGCCACTGCACTCTAGCCTAGGTGACAGAGTGAGATTCTTGTCTCAAAACAAAATTAAAATACTCCCAAAGTAGGGGACTTATTTATTTAGGTGAGGTAAGAAGCTTCCTGGAGTCAGCCCTGAAGCAGGACTCACCCCAATTGCTTGAGGTAAATAGTAATCGACTTTTCCCACAATTCAGTTGGGTTGATTTTGACAAGCATGAAATGAAACTGGAATACACATTGGCATTACTCAATGGCACAGCCAAATATCACTCATCCCACAGAGACTGCTCAGCAAGCCAGTCAAGGCCCTCTACTCTCTGGTGATTAATCTCTCTCTATTGCCCTTTGCAAAGCCCTTAATTATGACTCATCAGGCACCGGTGTGTATGGCTCATGCTCATCTCTAGCTTGGGTTCTTTTCATCCTGTCTAGGCAGGGTTGGCTTTGATGAGGTTCCTTCCCCACAGAGGCCTTCCCTGGTGAGTTCTTGACTACCAGAATAGACAAAGTGCCCCTGTACTTTCCTTTCACAGAACTTACCACAACGGTAACTAAACAACTATTTGTTTGGCTACTTGGTTAATGGCTGTCTCCCCACTAGACTGTGAGCTTTGTAAGGCCCAGGATTACATCTGTTTGGCTGAAGTCTGTATCCTCAAGACATATCAGAGTGCTGGTTGTCGCATATACTCTAATAGTTGAATGACCATACGAGTAAATTTTTTTTATTACTAGAATATTTTCCTTCAAGATCTATATTAGAAGTTCTCTCTTCCACAAAGCAGCTGTGAATTTCCTGAGTTGGAATAAATTGCTCCTTCCTATAGATTCCTACAAAACGTTCGTTAACTCCAGTCTTTAAAACCATCTTTATTTCATTGTGGCTAGTAACACACTGGTTTGCGTCCGAGTCTGTCTTCCCGTGGACTGGTAAAGGTTAAAAGAAAGGCCCAGGCAGGTCAGCCTCATCCTTGAGACTCAGCGCCCGCAAAAGTTGGGCGGGGCTGGTTGGACCAGGTTGCATTGAGGCGGCGCAGGGCCCTGGCGAGGGAAGAAGGACACGGGCCCAGCTTACCTTCTCTTTGACTGCTTGGTAGCTCTGCTGCAGCCAGCTCCGCCACCATCCCACGTCCTCCCTGTGGAAGACAGACACATCTGGCAGCCCCGCGGTGAGATTCCTGCCCGCCCAAGGATCCGGTCTGTTTCCCCTCAGATGTACCCCGCGGGCAGAGGCTTCGCCGACCGCTTCCCCACCCCCTCACAATGCGACTCCACTCCGCCCTTTCAGGTCGGTCTACGCCCGCGCTGATCTCATGTTCCCTAAAGGGACTCTGCCACAGCACCCCAACCCTAGGAGAATTCAGGCCCCAGTGTCTAGGAGCAAAACGACGAGCTCACCCTTCCGCCATCTTGCCTGCATGACATCACCACTATTTACTGACCTTTGACTTCCGACACGGCACCGCCCCCTCAAGCACCGCCCCCGAGGCGCTCGGCCCAATCCTCGCGCCGGCACCGCCCTCAGCACAATCCCCGCCCCGCTCCATCATTAGACCCCGCCTCCCTCGACTCTGTCCAGTCTCTGTCCCGAGTTCGCCCTTAAACTCCGCCCCTGAACCCTCAGTTCAATCGTCATTCAGTCCTGTCCTCAGACTCCACCTCCACCAAGCTTGACTCTTAATCAGTGTCGGCAGACGTCCGGTACGGTGGCTCCTGTGAACGATAATCACCCGGCTAGCTGGACGGCGGAGAACTGGGAGCAGAGGGGAGGAGGGGAGACCGCTCGAACGTCACGATCCCGGAACGCAGGGTTAGGACCGCCCCCCTTTGTGAAACCAGCTGCGTAGCAGCTGCTTTGTGTCTCTTCGGACTAATTCAATAAGCCCATACTCTGGCCCAGAGTTTGGAGGAATGAATTTAGAGGCGACTTCGACGCAGCCTATCGAGGGCTCCCGGCTTAATGGGAGACAGACACACATTCAGTAATCTCAACTTTCGGTGGCCCAGCTCAGAACAACGCTAGCTGGAGGTGGTCTGGAGAAATCCAGAGACAGCCTGGATTGAGTTCCACTGCGTTTGGAAGAGAGATTCCACAGCCCACATACTCCCTCCACCCGTGCGGTAGACCCCATCGCCTCTTGTTTGCTTAAGGACATAGATTTAGTAATCCCCCCTTCATCTCTTTTCCCTCTGATAACTGCATTAACCCGTCATCATCTGTACTATTTCTCCCATCTCAAAGGCAAACAAAAACCGACCCTCTGTACATCCATACTCCCCTTTACAGCAAAAGCGCTGCCTTCTCGCAGTTTCGAACTCCCCTCTCCTCCCATTCTCTCTTGAACTCACTGCAGTTAGGTTTTTACCTCTCAGACAATCCTTTGAAATAACTTTCTTTGTTTAGTTTATTATTTTTTTCTGTCAGAGGCTCGCTCTGTCGTTCGGGCTGAAGTGCAATGGTGTGATCTCGGCTCACTGCAACCTCTGCCTCCCGGGTTCAAGCGATTCTCGTGCCTCAGCCTCCCGAGTAGCTGGGATTACAGGCGCGCACCCCACGCCGGACTAATTTTTGTATTTTTAGTAGAAACGGGGTTTTGCCATGTTGGTGAGGCTGGTCTCGAACTCCTGACTTCAGGTGATCCGCCCGCCTCGCCCTCCCAAAATGCTGGGATTACAGGCGGGAGCCACCGCGCCCACCCAGAAATAAGGTCGCCAAGAGGAATGGCCAATTTTCAATTCTTGTTTTACATCTGCATCTTATTTGACACAGTTGACCATTTCCTCTTCCTTCAAACACTTTCTTTATATATATATTTCATATAAATATTTAAATATATATATTGAGACAGAGTTTCACTCTTGTTGCCCAGGCTGGAGTGCAGTGACTCACTCTCGGCTCACTGCAACCTTTGCCTCCTGGGTTCAAGCAATTCTCCTGCCTCAGCCTCCCGAGTAGCTGCGATTACAGGCTCGCACTACCATACCCAGCTATTTTTTTTTTTTTTTTTTTTTTTGTATTTTTAGTAGAGACAGGGTTTCACCATGTTGGTCAGGTTGGTCAGGCTGGTCTTGAATTCCTGGCCTCAGGTGATTTTGAGGAAAATCACCTCAGAGTAAATGGTCAATTGTATCAAATAAGATGAAGATGTAAAACAAGAATTGAAAATTGGCCACTGCCCCCGGCCCCTTCAAACGCTTTCTTCATTTGGCTCCCAGGACATCATGCCCTCCTGACTTTCTTCCCCGATCATTGGCGTCTCCTCAGTGTTCTTTGCTGTTTTCTCACCACCTTCTTGTTGCCGGAATGGGACATTCCCTGGGAGAGGGTTCAGCCCTTGGTGTTCTCCTTTTTGATGTATTTTATTTTATTATTTTTTTGGGGGATGGAGTCTTACTCTATTGCCCAGGCTGGAGTGCAGTGGTATGATCTGGGCTTACCGCAACCTCTGCCTCCTGGGTTCAAGTGCTTCTCCTGCCTCAGCCTCCTGAGTATCTGGGATTACGGGCACCCACCACCACACCTGGCTAACTTTGTATTTTTAGTAGAGATGGGGTTTCACCATGTTGGCTAGGTTGGTCTTAAACTCCTGGCCTCAGGTGATCCACCTGCCTCAGCCTCCTAAAGTGCTGGATTGCAGGCTCGAGCCACCATGCCCAGATGATTTTATTTTTAAGACAGGCTCTTACTCTGTCATCATATTGTGCTAATCTACCCTGTGTTAGCCTGACAGACTCCATCTTGTTGAGAGCCAGACAGACTCCATCTTAACCTCCAACTCACTGCTCATGCCATTTCTCCCTTGAGTGCATACCTGGGTCATGCTACTGTACTGAGTCATGCTGTGCTTAGAACTATAGAGACATATAACCATTGTAACCATATCCTGTTTGGCAAGCCCACTTGCTATTGTGAATACCCCCTTGACTGATTGTATGGCAAGTACTGAATACCCCCCTTAGTAACCAGCAATCATGGGAACCTCCTGCCTCCTAGTTACCAGCCCCTTTATCTAACTTGCTTGTTCTGCTTCTGTAAATTCTGCTTCAGCTAGGCTCCCCCTCCCCTTTCTTAAGCAAGGTATAAAAAGGAATCAAGCCCCTTCCTCAGGGCCGAGAGATTTTGAGTGGGAGCTGACTCTCAGTCCAGGGCAATAAAGGACCCTCAGTTGGAACTCACAGTGTGGCTCTTTCCTTGTAACTCACTTGGTTGTAGCAATATTAGTCTGTTTTCACACTGCTGATAAAGACATACCTGAGACTTGGCAATTTACAAAAGAACGAGTTTTACTGGATTCACAGTTCCACGTGTTCAAGGAGGCCTCGCAATCACGAAGGAAGGTGAAAGGCATGTCTCACATGGCGGCAGACAAGAGAAGAGAGCTTGTGCAGGGAAACTCCTGTTTTTGAAACCATCAGATCTGGTGAGACCCATTCACTCTCTTGAGAACAGCATGGGAAAGACCCGCCCCCCATGATTCAATCATCTCCCACCAGGTCCCTCCCACAACACGTGGGAATTAATAGGAGCTACAGGATGAGATTTGGGTGAGGACACAGAGCCAAACCGTATCAGTGGCCCAGGCTGAAGGGCAGCGGCACGACCATGGCTCACTGCACAGGCTGAAGGGCAGGGGCACGACCGTGGCTCACTGCAGCCTGGACCTCCTGGACTCAAGTGATCCTTCTGCTTCAATCTCCTGAGTAGCTGGGACTACAGTCATGCACCAACAAGCCCAGCTATTATTATTCTTTTCTTAAATAGAGATGAGGTCTCTCTGTGTTGCTTTACTTTTAATTTTTCCATAGCAATGCCTCACTATGTTGCCCAGGCTGGTCTCAGACTCCTGGCCTCTAGTGATCCACCCACCTTGGCCTCCCAAAGTGCTGAGATTACAAGCATGAGCTATCTTACAAATCTCATAATTTTATTTATTTTATTTATTTTTTTTTAATTAAGACGAGGTGTCACCATGTTGGTCAGGCTGGTCTTGAACTCCCGACCTTAAGTGATCTGCCCGCCTTGGCCTCCAAAGTGCTTGGATTACAGGCGTGAGCCACCACACCCGGCCCAAATCTCATAATTTTAAATGCCATGTATATGCTGATGGCTCTCAAATTTTCTCTCCAACCCACACATTTTCTCTGAACATCAGGCTCATTTTATCTATTTGGATGTTTAATAGGTATATTAAACTTAACATGTCCCAAAACAAACTCCTAATTTATCCACCTCAACTTCTGCAAAGTTTCCCACATTTGTAAATGGAAACCTCATTATTTCAGTTGCTCAAGCCAAAAACCTAGGAGTCATCCTTGCTTTCTCACTTTCTTTCATACTCCCAAACTAATCCCATCAGCAAATCCATTTGGCTCTGCCTTTCAAACAAAACCAGAATCTAGTGACTTCTCTCCACTGCCACTGCTATTATGTAGATACAAGCTACCATAATCAATCTCATGGTTAATTGTAAGAACCTCTAAACAAATATTTCTGCATCCACTCTTGCCTTCCTTAAGTCTAGTCTTCATTTGTTCTGAAAATAACCTTTTAAAAGACACAAGTCACTGGGAATGCAAAATGGTGCAACTGGTATGGAATACGGTATGGCATTTCCTCAAAAAAATTAAACAGAATTACCATATGATCCAGCACTTCCATTTCTGAGTATATACCCAAAAGAATAGAAAGCAAGTACTCAAACAGATATTTGGTGTTTTGTTTGTTTTGAGATAGAGTTTTGTTCTTGTCGCCTATGCTGGGGTGCAGTGGCGAAATCCTGGCTCACTGCAACCTCTGCCTGCCAGGTTTAAGCAATTCTCCTGCCTCAGCCTCCTGAGTAGCTGGGATTACAGGTGCCTGCCACCACACCCAGCTAATTTTTGTATTTTTATTAGAGATGGGGTTTCACCATGTTAGCCAGGCTGCTCTTGAACTCCTGACCTCAAGCGATCCACCCATCTCGGCCTCCCAAAGTGCTGGGATTATAGGTGTAAGCCACTATGCCCAGCCCCAGCTAATTTTTTTGTATTTTTAGTAGAGATAGAGTTTCACCGTTTTGGCCAGGCTAGTCTCAAACTCCTGACCCCAGATGATCCACCTGCCTCGGAACTCCCAAAGTGCTGGGATTACAGATTTGAGCCACCTCACCCAGCCAATTTTTTGTATTTTTAGTGGAGATGGGGTTTCACTGTTTCGGCCAGGCTGGTCTCAAACTCCTAATCTCAGATTATCCACCTGCCTTGGAACTCCCAAATTGCTGGGATTACAGGCATGAGCCACCATGGTGTCCTCAAATAGATATTTGTACACCCATGTTCATAGCAGTGTCATTCACAATAGGCAAAAGATGAGAGTATCCCAAGTGTTCATCAAGAGAAGAATGAATAAACAAAATGTGATATATACTTACAATGGAATATTATTCAGCCTTATAAAGGAAGGAAATTCTGACATATGCTACAATGTGGATGAACCTTGAAAACATGCTAAGTGAAATAAGTCAGTCACAAAAGAAAAAAAATGTTGTACGATTCCATTTATATGAGATATCTAAAATTGTTAAATTCATAGAGACAGGCCCTGCGTGGTGGCTCACACCTGTAATCTCAGCACTTTGGGAGGCCGAGGTGGGCAGATCACCTGAGGTCAGGAGCTCAAGACCAGCCTGGCCAACATGGTAAAACCCTGTCTTTATTTAAAAAAAAAAAATTAAATTAAATTAAAAAAAAATTCACAGAGACAGAGGTAGAATGGTAGTTGGTAGGGGGACAGGGAAGGGGGGATGGGGGCTGTTGTTTAATGGGTATAGAGTTTCCGTTGAGAATATGAACAGGTTCTGGAGATAGATGATGATAGTTACACAACAATGTGAATATACTTAATGCTATTGAAATGTGCACTTAAAAATTGTTAAAATGGTAAATTTTACCACAATAAAAAAATATATATGTTAGGCTGGGCTAGTGGCTCACACCTGTAATCCTAGCACTTTGGGATGCTAAGGAGGGAGGATTGCTTCAGGCCAGGAATTCAAGAACAGTTTGGGCAACCTAAGGAGACCCCATCTCTACAAAAAAAGAAAAATTAACTGGGCGTGGTGGCACGTGCCTGTGGTTCCAGTTACTTGGGAGGCTGAGGTGGGGGCATCACTTGAGCCTGAGAGGTTGAGGCTGCAGTAAGCCGTGATCATGCCATTACACTACTGCCTGTGCAATGGAGTGAAACCTTGTCTTTAAAACAAAGAAAATGGCAGGGCGAGGTGACTCACACCTGTAATCCCAGCACTTTGGGAGGCGAGGTGGACGGATCACGAGGTCAGGAGTTCTAGACCAGCCTGGCCAACATGGTGAAAACTTGTCCCTACTAAAAATGCAAAAATTAGCTGGGCGTGGGGGTGGGCACCTGTCATCTGAGTGCAAAGGTTGCAGTGAGCCAAGAGCATGCCACTGCACTCCAGCCTGGGCAACAGAGTGAGACGCCATCTCAAAAACAAATAAAAAAGGAAAATATATATACATATATACATATATATGTATATGTGTGTGTATGTGTGTATATATATATGGCAGATTACAGCCTTCCTCTGCTCAGAGTTCTGTAATGTCCTCTTATTTCACTCAGAGAAAAAGCCAATAAGTCCTCATAGTCTCCTTTAAGGCCTCACATTACTGGCCCCCTTAGTCACTCTGCTCCAGACACATTGGCTACGTTGACATTCCCTGAAAATTCCTGGTACTCTCCTGATGTGGGGCCTTTCTTTTTTTGCTGTTGTTTTGAGATGGAGTCTTACTCTGTCGCCCAGGCTGGAGTACAGTGACGTGATCTCGGCTCACTGCAACCTCCGCCTCCCAGGTTCAAGCAAACCTCTGCCTCAGCCTCCCGAGTAGCTATGATTGCAGGTGCCTGCAACTATGCCTAGCTAACTTTTGTATTGTTAGTAAAGATGAGGTTTCACCATCTTGGCCAGGCTGGTCTTGAACTCCTGAGCCCATGATCCACCCGCCTCAGCCTCCCAAAGTGCTGGGATCACAGGCGTGAGCCGCCCCACCCAGCGGACTTGGCCTTTCAACTTGCCGTTTCTTTTGTTTAGATGGCACTTACCTCCAGATATTTATGTGCTTCTGACTTTCACCCCTTTCAGATCTTTACTCAGATATAATCTTCTTACCCTGACCACATTGTTTAAAATCGGAAGTTGCATAACCAGCATCCCCACTTCTTGTCTCTGATATATTATATTTTGTTTAAAAATTGTTTGCCTCCTTCCGACTGGAAGTGCAACCTCCATGAAGGCAGGATTTTTGTCTGTCTTGTTCACCTGCCTACAGCTAGCATCTACAACAGTGTTTGGTACATAATAGACACTCAATATTTGTTCAATGAATGAAAGAATAAATGTAAGTAGAGTGAGGATAAAGACAGGACTAATTTGGAGCAATGTGGAGTAGCTAAAAAGAAAAGCGAGGATGGAGGTGAGGTTGTAAAGGTCATTAACATCTCGATTCTTGAGAGCCTTGAATGCAGGACTTAAAATTCATGGATAGAGGAGAGTCACCAGAGGTTTTGAATCAGGCAATGACTTATGTTGTGAAGGTGATGTGATCAAATGATTGAATGCTACTGTTAACAGGTCTAACAGTGCCATTGGTTAAATAGGTGAGCACTTCAGACAGTGTACCTTCCCAAAAGCTCAATGAGGTAGGAACTATTTTTAATCTACCCTTTTATTTTTTTTTGAGACAGAGTCTCACTCTGTTGCCCAGGCTGGAGTATAGTGGTGCAATCTCAGCTCACTGCAACCTCCACCTCCTAGGTTCAAGCGATTCTCCCTGGCTCAGCCTGCCAAGTAGCTGCGATTACAGGTGCCCGCCACCACACCCAGCTAATTTTTTGTATTTTCTTTCCTTTTTTTTTTTGAGACAGAGTTTTGCTCTTGTTGCACAGGCTGAAGTGCAATGGCACAGCTCACTGCAGCTGCCACCTCCCAGGCTCAAGCGATTCTCCTGACTTGGCCTCCCGAGTAGCTGGGATTACAGACGCGTGCCACCACGTCCAGCTAATTTTGTATTTTTAGTAGAGACGGGGTTTCTTCATGTTTGTCAGGCTGGTCTCGAACTCCCGACCTCAGGTGATCTGCCCGCCTTAGCCTCCCAAAGTGCTGGGATTACAGGCATGAGCCACTGTGCCCGGCCTAATTTTTTGCGTTTTTAGAGAGCCAGGGTTTTGCTACGTTGGCCAAGGTGGTCTCGAAATCCTGATCTCAGGCAATCTGCCACCATGCCCTGCTAATTTTGTATTTTTAGTAGAGATGGGGTTTCTTCATGTTGGTCAGGCTGCTCTTGAATTCTCAACCTCAGGTGATCCACCTGCCTCAGCCTCCCAAAGTGCTGGGATTACAGGTGTGAGTCACCGAACCCAGCCTAATCTACATTTTATACATGAAGAAGGTGGCCAAGCATGGCGACTCATGCCTGTAATCCCAGCACTTTGAGCGGCTGAGATGGAAGGATTGCTTGAACCCAGAAGTTTGAGACAAGTCTGGGCAACATAGTGAGACCCCCCAACTCTAGTATTATTATTTTGAGACAGTCTCACTCTGTCACCCAGGCTGGAGTGTAGTGGCAAGATCTTGGCTCACTGAGACCTCGGCCTCGTAGGTTCAAGCAATTCTCCTGTCTCATCCCCCCGAGTAGCTGGGATTACAGGCACACACCACCACACCTGGCTAATTTTTGTATTTTTAGTAGAGACAGGGTTTCACCATATTGGCCAGGCTGGTCTCAAACCCCTGACCTCAGGTGATCCGCCTGCCTCAGCCTCCCAAAGTGCTGGGATTATAGGTGTGAGACACTGTGCCTGGCCTCTATTAATTTTTTTTAAAAATAAAAAGCTAAGATTCAGAGAAATGGAATGACTTTCTCAAGGTAACATGTCTAGGAAATGGCAGAACTCTGATTTGAACCCAATGCTGTCTAATAAAATCAAGTTTGTGTGCATTTCATGCTATTCTTAACTTCTTCCAACCTTGTGTCCTGCTTCCCCACCCAGATGATAGCTGCAGTCATCCTGTCCTTCATTATCTTCACCTTATCTCATTCCCCACCCCCAGGCCCAGCACAGGGCTCACCCATGAAGTCTCTAGTGACTGTGGATTCAGCGGGACCCTTTGCTTGGGTTTTTTTGGTCTTCCTTATCTGTTTCCCCTCTTCCTTATCTCTTTACCCCAGTACCTTGACGGCTCCTTTCACTGACATAACCTCTGGCATCAAACATATTTGTCTTTTTTTTTTTTTTTTTTTGAGACAGGTCTCACTCTGTCACCCCAGCTGAAGTGCAGTGGCATGATCATGGCTCATTGCAGCCTCAATCTTCTAGGCTCAAGTGATCCTCCTGCCTCAGCCTCCTGAGTAGCTGGGACCACAGGCATGCACCACCATGCCTAATTAAAACAATTTTTTTTTGTAGAGATGGGGTCCTGCTATGTTGCCCAGGCTGGTCTATGAACCCCTGGGATCTAGCAATCCATTTGCTTTGGCCTTCCAAAGTGTTGGGATTTCAGGCATAAGCCACTGTGCTCAGCCAATGTCTTCATCTTTAACATTGGGATGCTAATTCTGGTTGTTGTGAGGATTAAAGAAAATAAGTAAAACACCTTGCACATTGCAGGGCATAAAGTTTTTCATGTGGGGATTATCATTGTCTTACCTCCTTACCCCTGTCCTCAGAGCCTAATACAATGCTACGCCCGGTAGAGAGCTAATGGGCATCTGTTGAGGTAAACAGCATGTTGAAAGAACACTGGATTGGGAGTCAGCAGAGCTAGATTTTAATACTGGTTTATGGACAGTTGTCACTTTTTCTCTCTGAAATTGAGTTTTTTCACTGTCCTTGGGGCCTCTACAGTCTCTTGTAGCTCTTAGGCAAAGTACGAATTCAGGTAAATTCACCCCATCCCTCACCCTCAGACACTCCTTTGACCCAAATCCCCTGCTGACACCGCTAGACCCCTTTTGGCGGATGATTTTTCACCCCCATCAGAATTGGCAGGTGATTCTTATCCCAGGATCCTGGCTTTCATTCCCAGGAAGCCCTAACACCCAGCTGCCACCAGATGGTGCTGTGGACTCATTCATGGGAAGCTGGCTTCCTTGCTCCTGCAGGGCTGGCAGGAGTGGTCCTAGGAGAGGCATTCTGGCTCCTCTGGACAGGGTGGGGTTCCTCTGTGGAAGGCAGCTAGGCCCTGGGGTAATCCTGGGAGGTGACTCAAGCCTTTCAGAAATTTCCAAGGCCCAAGCCCGTCCTTGGTTTGGCTGTGCAGATTCCAGCATAGAGTTGGCAAGAGGACTGGCTGCATAATTTGTGGAACCCAGTGTAAAATGAAATTGCCTAAGTTGCTGATGTAGGCAGCACAGAGAATGCCTAAAAGCCCACAGAATGGTTCTAGTTCAGCCTTCTAGAGCTGATTGTTAACATTTCAGGAATTTTGGCTGGGTGTTGTGGCTCGCACCTGTTGTCTCAGCTACATGGGAGGCTGAGGCAGCAGGATCACTTCGGCTTGAGAGGCAGAGGTTGCAGTGAGCAGGGATCAAGCCACTGCACTCCACCCTGGGTGACAGAGGGAGACCTTGTCTCAAAGAAAGAAAGAAAGAAGGAAGGAAGGAAGGAAGGCAGGCAGGCAGGCAGGCAAGCCAGGCGTGGTGGCTCACGCCTGCAATCCCAGCACTTTGGGAGGCTGAGGTGGGAGGATCACCTGAAATCAGGAGTTTGAGGCCAGCCTAACCAACATAGAGAAACCCCATCTCTACGAAAAATACAAAATTAGCTGAGTGTGGTGGCTCATTCCTGCAATCCCAGCTACTTGAGAGGCTGAGGCAGGACAATCGCTTGAACCCAGGAGGCAGAGTTTGCAGGTATTTATTACCTTTGTTTTTATTTTATTTATTTATTTATTTTTTAGAAATGAGCTCTCACTCTGTCACCCAGAATACGGTGGAGCAATCATACCTCATTGTAACCTTGAACTCTTGGACTCAAGCGATCGTCCTGCTTCAGCCTCCCGAGAAGTTGGGATTATACATGTGAACCACCACACCCAGCTCTATAACTTATTTAATTGTAATTTTATAAAATGAAATAATGGCTGTGTTCAACAATCAGCTCTCAAAATTCCTTTTCTTTTTTCTTTTTTTGAGACAGTTTTTTGCTCTTGTTGCCCAGGCTGGAGTGCAATGGTGCAATCTCAGGTCACCGCAACCTCCGCCTCCTGGGTTCAGACAATTCTCCTACCTCAGCCTCCTGAGTAGCTGGGATTACAGGTGCATGCCACCATGTCTGGCTAATTTTTGTATTTTTACAGAGACAGGTTTTTTCCATGTTGCCCAGACTGGTATTGAACTCCCGGGCTCAAGCAATTTCCCTGCCTCTGCCTCCCATAGTGCTGAGATTACAGGCATGAGCCACACTGCATTCGGTTCTTTCAGACACCTCCAGCATTGTTTTTGGGACTCACACACCATAAGCCTCCTTCTTGGCTGTATCTGGGAGTAGGGAAAGATCTAGCTCCCTCTGACTTCTGTATAAGGGAGGTGGGAGGCGGGAACTGGAATATTCTTTTTACTACAAAAGCGAGGGTTTGGCCGGGCGTGGTGGCTCAAGCCTGTAATCCCAGCACTTTGGGAGGCCAAGGCAGGTGGATCACGAGGTCAAGAGATCGAGACCATCCTGGTCAACATGGTGAAACCCCGTCTCTACTAAAAATACAAAAAATTAGCTGGGCATAGTGGCGCGTGCCTGTAATCCCAGCTACTCAGGAGGCTGAGGCAGAATTGCCTGAACCCAGGAGGCGGAGGTTGCGGTGAGTCGAGATCGCGCCATTGCACTCCAGCCTGGGTAACAAGAGCGAAACTCTGTCTCAAAAAAAAAAAAACAAACAGCGAAGGTTTTTCCAAAAAATTTCCAAAATTTTTCTAAGGGGCTACCTGCTTGGATGCAGATAGCCTGAATATCAATTGTCCTGTTCCCCATTTGCCACCAAACACATATACTGTGTGTTTTGAACTTAGACTTGCTTCCCAGTTAGCATAAAGTAGCTACCACTTCTGTAATTAAAAACATTTTTAAATTACTCTCCAATGAAGGCATCTCAAAGGCTTGATGACTGTCCTCCAGCTCTCTCACAATTCCTGCTTAGGAATCTGCAGTCCATGACTGAATGGTGAAGTTAATCTCCCTATAAAACCACCTAGAGACAATAGTGGCAGAAAGGGAGAAGAAAAAGAAGCAAAAGTATTTAAAATATGTAAGTATCTACATCAAGGAAAGAAATTCAAGTAGAGACTATGATCCCTCCCACCCACCTGTCTGTAAAGCATTCTAAGCCTGATCTTGTATTTATGACTTTCCTTCTTCACTATCCATGCTAGGTTCCATCTGCCTTCAGTCAGCAACAGATGGTCAAGTTATTTAGCCACAGGAGAGATCCACTTTTTCATTCCTGAGCGATTTGTGCCCTAGAAGATCCTCTTCTATAGAATTGCAGTGACTTTGACCATAGAGTAGTGCAGTAGTTGTAGGATCCGTAGGAAATACCACAAAGTCTATCACTAAACTTCACTGCCTCCACTCAGTGGTAACAACCTATTTCCCCTTGGTAGCTAGAGTTTAAAATTCTAGAAAATACCTCGATTTATTTTTTTGCCTGTCTGTTCAGTGGCAAGAGTTGCTCAAAAAGGCTGAGTGGCAATTTCAGCTTCCAGTTTGGTGGAAAATTTGTGTCACTTGATGGAGGCATTTCTCCCTTGGACACTAAAAGCTTTTAACATACCTCCCTTCCCTACAGTCATAGGGTCAAGAAGCAAATAACTTATAAGTGAGTCAAAAAGTTTCATTGTGGGCTGGGCGCAGTGGCTTATGCCTGTAATCCCAGTACTTTGGGAGGCTGAGGAGGATAGATCGCTTGAGGCCAGGAGTTCAAGACCAGCTGGGCAACATGGCAAAACCCCATCCTAAAAAAAGTACCAAAGAAATTAGCCAGGCGTGGTGGCTTGCACCTGTGGTCCTAGCTACTTGGGAGACTGAGGTGGGAGGATCAGTTGAGGCTGGGAAGCAAAGGTTGCAGTGAGCCAAGATTGTGGCCCTCCATTCTACCCTGGGTGACTGAGGGAGACCTTGTCTCAAAAAATTAAAATAAAAAGATTTAAGTGTGAGAGAAACCACTCCTACATTCAGCTCTTGGTTTCTGAACTATGTATCTGGCTAAGGGAGAAATGGTACACTGGTCAGAGCATATATTACATTTAACAGCGCTGTATCTCTCTCTTTTCTTTTTGTTTGAGTCTTGCTCTGTCACCCAGGCTGCAGTGCAATGGCTCACTGCAGCTCTGCCTCTTGGATTCAAACGATTCTCCAGCCTCAGCCTCCTGAGTAGCTGGGACTACAGGCATACACCACCACGCCTGTCTAGTTTTTTTGTACTTTTAGTTTCACCATGTTGGCTAGGCTGGTGTCGATCTCCTGACCTTGTGATCCGCCCACCTTGGCCTCCCAAAGTGCTGGGATTATCGGCACGAGCCACCTAACAGTGATGTATCTCACAGGGTGCTATCTAACAGCTGGTACATGACCTGGGCCTTCAGTAGGCTTTGCCACCACTCTAGAAGGTTGGCTGATGGAGCGCAGGTCAGACCAGTGAAGCCTGTGGTGTCAGCTCACTGTCTCACTTCTTTTCTTGTGAAGTGAATTTCATGGTCAGAAACAATATTGTGTGGGACGCTAAGACTGTGTATCATGTCTGTAGATGGAGGTTCTGAGAGACGAATGAGAAGCAGGGAAAGGAAATTCAAACCCAGAGTAAGAATAAGCACTGTCTCCAGTGAGACAAATTGTTCCTTCTTCACAAGAGACATTGATCTGCCACCAAAGAGTTGGTTTGTTCCCTCAAGGTATGAAATCACATCAAGAGTTTTGCTGCTGGCCAGGCTCGGTGGCTCAAGCCTGTAAAATTAGTAAGCAATTTTAACTATGTACCAAGTGTGGAGCCTAGGACCCAGACAAAGGTCTGACTCAGACCCAGATGAGGTCTGACTCTTTCTAGCATCTAACTCCGCATGTCCCAGGCCTTACCTATCTGCAAAGCAGGCAGGATACAATCTTGGAATGTTTAGCAAACCTAGTATCTAAGTTGTATGATTTAATTTCACCTGTGAAATTACTTTTTGTAATTTTCGAATTACAAAATGTTATAAATTTCAAAAGCCAAAAGTCTTAACTGCTGTGGCTAAAGTCAAGTAACAAGGGATTTAAAAGGATTTTCTTGAAGAGTGCTCAGGCTAACTAAAAGTGGATATTCAAGTTATAGATATATATAAAATGCCTTTATGTTTCTCTCTTTTTTGATCTTGTTTTTTTGGAAAAACGGTTTTTTCTTCTCACTTGACTGAATTATTATTCTCCATTTTTTAAAATCTTGCCACTCCTTTTTTTGTTTGTTTGTTTTCTTTTTTAAGACGGGGTTTCACCATGTTGGTCAGGCTGGTCTTGAACTCCTGACCTCAGGTGATCCGCCTGCCTTGGCCTCCAAAGTGCTTGGATTACAGGTGTGAGCCACCGTGCCTAACCATGTTTTTTGTTTTGTTTTGTTTTGTTTTGTTTTTTTGTTGTTGTTGTTGTTTTGAGACAGAGTTTTGCTTTTGTTACCCAGGGTGGAGTGCAATGGCGCGATCTCGGCTCACCACAACCTCCGCCTCCTGGGTTCAAGCAATTCTCCTGCCTCAGCCTCCCTAGTAGCTGCGATTACAGGCACGCACCACCATGCCCAGCTAATTTTTGTATTTTTAGTAGAGACAGGGTTTCACCTTGTTGACCAGGATGGTCTTGATCTCTTGACCTCATGATTCACCCGCCTCGGCCTCCCAAAGTGCTGGAATTATAGGCGTGAGCCACCGCACCCAGCCCCCATGTGTTTTATATTAATGTTTGGACCTTGTCTGCTCTATATTATAACTCAAATTGTTTCCTCTTGCCTAGAAGCAATCAAACTCCAAATGGTGCTGCAGACCGAAGAATGCATGGACATACCCTTCTTCCAAGGACCCCTTAGATCAACTCCAGGAGGATCCCTAGCTGCTGTTCCCCACACCACGCCCCTTTACAGAAGGAAGTAGCCAGAAAGAATTGTCGATCAACACTCACTAACAGCAGTTAGGGTGACCACTCCAGAGAGGGGAATGATACAGGAGTTAAGAAGAAATTACTGGCTGGGCGTGGTGGCTCATGCCTGTAATCCCAGCACTTTGGGAGCCTGAAGCAGGCAGATGACAAGGTCAGGAGTTCAAGACCAGCCTGGCCAAAATAGTGAAACCCTGTCTCTACTAAAAATACAAAAAAAATTAGCTGGGCATGGTGGCATGCACCTGCAGTCCCAGCTACTCAGGAGGCTGAGGCAGGAGAATTACTTGAACCCGGGAGGCGGAGGTTTCAGTGAGCCAAGATCTCGCCACTGCACTCCAGCCTGGGTAACAGAGCCAGACTCCATCTCAAAAAAATAAATAAATAAATAAATAATTAAGCAGATAGTAAGGGTATGGGAGTCCTCGGTAAGGCTTTTATTTTTAATGAAAAGCAGCCCCAATCATTGAATCACTCTTTCTTTCTCTTTCTTCCTTCCTTTCACTCTTTTCCTTCCTTCCTTCCTTCTTTTTTCTTTTCTTTTCTTTTTCAGATAGGGTCTTGCTCTGTGGTCCAGGCTAGAGTGTAGTGGTGCAATCTCAGCTCAATGCAACCTCTGCCTCCAGGTTCAAGCAATTCTCATGCCTCAGCCTCCCAAGTAGCTGGGACTACAGGTGTGTGCCCCCACACCTGGCTAATTTTTGTAATTTTAGTAGAATTGGGGTTTCACCATGGTGGCTGGGCTGGTCTTGAACTCCCAATCTCAGGTGCTCTGCTGGCCTCCCAAAGTGCTGAGATTACAGTTGTGAGTCACTGTGCCCAGCCCCCCAAATCATTTTCTAACAAAGAGCAGCCTGCAAGCTGGGAGTTTGCATGGGTGAATGCTGGCAGGAACTAAGGACTAGACATGTTTAAGATGGCAGCTCCATCTTTCCTTCTCTGCCAGCCACATATACTGTAAAGGAGCAGACAAGATGGTGCCAATCAACTGGAAAGCCCATTTGCATAAAAAGATTAAGGTAAAAAAAAAGATTAAGGTGAGGTGACAAGTCTTCCCTGTGCACTATGTAAACGTCATATCTGATTGAACCAATCTAGCCCTGCATAAATCAGACACTGCCTCCTCAAATTGGACTATAAAACTCAGCGCATTTACCAACAGCTGGTCCTTTTCTGCGTGGTCATTTTCCGCTCAGTTCTTTCCACTTGGAGATCCCTTCCTCTATGGAAAAAGCTGTTTCTCTTTCTCTTTTCTTCTACCGATTAAACCTCCACTTCTAAACTCTTATGTGTTCATGTCCTAAATTTTCCTGGCATAAGACAACGAACCCCAGGGTATATACCTCAGATAATGTAGCCACTTCACTGTCACCACATGGCCTCTATCAACCCAGAATCCTCCCATCCTCCTTGAGGTCAGAGCCATTTCAATGGTCAGCCCATCCACAACTATTTTGGGCTTAGAGAGGATGGTCAGGAAAGTGCTTTTTAATGATTTTGGCACTTCCTTCATCAGTTGTCCTCTAGCTTTGGTAACGAAGGTGAATTCTGGGCCTTTTCAAGGAATATAATTATTGGGTTGCTCAGCAAGATGCATATATAGATTCAGTAAATCATTCTTGCCTCCTGAGGTCTTTAAATTTCTTCCTCTAATTTATGCCAAGAGACTTCCACTGTTGTACAAATTAATGATGGGCCAGAATCATATCCAGGTTTGCATAAATCAACACTTCAAAGTTCTAGAATAACGGTTGCCAGCTGTCAGTGGGAGAACATTGGGTGCAGAATTGCCAGTAAGTACACCCAAATCGATAAATTCATTTTGATCTAAAATTATATTCAGATTTTCCTTAGTTGAGAACCTCCCAAATCCACCCCCATAAATAATCCCCTGCCTTCTCATTAAATAAAATAGCAAATTCCTATAATTTTTTTCTTTGGGAAGACCTATTCTGCCCTATATTTGTCTACTTTTCATCCCCTAGGAGAGGTTAGGTGTGGACTTTGGTTCTGGCTAAGTGGCAAAAAGGGACCTGTTTTCCCCTGCAATGAGGATAATTCTCCCAATTAAAGGAGGATCAGGCTGGATGTGGTGGCTCACGCCTGTAATCCCTGCACTTTGGGAGACTGAGATGGGTGGATCACCTGAGGTCAGGAGTTCGAGACCAGCCTGGCCAACATGGTGAAACCTCATCTCTACTAAAAATACAAAAACTCAGCTGGGCGTAGTGGCGGGCACCTGTAATTTCAGCTACTCAGGAGGCTGAGGCAGGAGAATCACTTGAACCTGGGAGGCTGAGATTGCAATGAGCAGAGATTGCACTACTGCATTCCAGCCTGGGCAACAGGAGTGAAATTCCATCTCAAAAAATAAAAAATAAAAAATAAAAGAAGGATCAAATTCTTCAGGCAAGGGAAAAGGGAACACTTTCTTAGGGCTCAGGAGACAACTGTCTACCTTCTCACTAAGAAACCTAACCTAGTCTTGGCTGGGCACAGTGGCTCATGCCCGTAATCCTAGCACTTTGGGAGGCTGAGGTGGGTGGATTACTTGAGCTCGGGAGTACAAGACCAGCCTGGGAAATATGGCAAAACATTGTCTCTACAAAAAATATTAAAATTAGCCAGTGTGGTGGGGCACACTTGTAGCCCCAGCTACTGGCAAGGCTTAGGTAGGAGGATTGCTTGAGCCTAGGAGGTCCAGGCTGCAGTGAGCCATGATTGGGCCACTGTACTCCAGCCTGGGCAACAGAGTGAGACCCTGTCAAATAAAAATAAAAAAATCCATAAAACAAAAGCCAAATTCCATGTGCTAGGACATTGTGGCTGAGGGCAGTCTTCAGAGCCTCTTGTAAATAAAGCAGTATTAATGTCTACAAACCTCCTGCAGCAACGTCTTCCTCAGCCATGGTGGTAGGTTACAGGTGAAGCCAAATCTTGAATGCCCCCAAGCCTCTGCCTCTGCATAACTATACAATGGCAGGGAAAGAGTTTTCTATGCTTTTTAAAAAGTTGAGGTAAAAGTCATGTAACGTACAATTAACTATTTTAAAGTGTACAATTTAGTGGCATTTAGTGCATTCGCAATATTGTACAACCACCATCTCTCCTTGGTTCCAACTTTTTTTTTTTTTTTTTTTGAGACAGCCTTGCTCTGTCGTCCACGCTGGAGTACAGCAGCAACACCTCAGCTCACTGCAACATCCACCTCTCAAGTTCTCCTGCCTTGGCCTCCCAAGTAATGGGAATTACAGGTGCCCACCACCATGCCCAGCTAATTGTTTGTAGTTTTAGTAGAGGTGGGGTTTCACCATGTTGACCAGGCTAGTCTCAAACTCCTGACCTCAGGTGATCCGCCCTCCTCAGCCTCCCAAAGTGCTGGGATTACAGGTGTGAGCCACTGTGCCTGGCCAGTTTCAACTTTTTTTACCACCCCAGAAAAATACGCCATCCTCATTAAGTAATTATCGCTTATTTCCCCCTTCCCCCATGCCTTGGTAACTGCTAATCAGCTTTCTGTCTTATGGCTTTGCCTATCTGGATACATCATGTGTGACAGTTAATTTTATGTGTCAACCTGACTGAATAAGGGGATATCTAGACATCTGGCTAAACACTATTTCTGGGTGTGTCTTTAACAGTGTTTCCAGATGAGACTAGTATTTGAATCACTGGACTCAGTCAAGTAGTTTGCCTTCCCCAGTGTGGGTACGTATAACCTAACTCGCTGAGGGCCTAAATACAGCAAAAGTCAGAGCATGGAAGAAATCAGGGCTTCTTTTCTTTTCTTTCTTTCTTTCTTTTTTTTTTTTTTTTTTTTTTTGAGATAGGGTCTTGCTCTGTCACCCATGCTGGAGTGCAGCAGCACAATGATAGTGTAAACCAAAAATAAAATTCTAAGCCCTTAACCAACTGGTGGGCCCTCCCCTTGGCCAATGGCATTCCAAAGTTAACTTGAAAAACTAGTTCAGGCCGTGACGAGAAGTGGGAGTTCAACATGCCTCAGTATATCCTTCTCCCTTTTAGAATTCAGACACAGCTGACTAGATTAACATCAACACAAAGACCTTAAGATGGACAGAACAGCTGGTCTCGGTGGCTCACGCCTGTAATCCCAGCACGTTGGGAGGCTGAGGTGGGCAGATCACCTGAGGTCGGGAGTTCGAGACCAGCCTGACCAACATGGAGAAACCCCGTCTCTACTAAAAATATAAAAAAATTAGCTGGGTGTGGTGGCGCATGCCTATAATCCCAGCTACTTGGGAGGCTGAGGTAGGAGAATGGCTTGAACCTGGGAGGTGGAAGTTGCAGTGAGCCGAGATCATGCCTTTGCACTCCAGCCTGGGCAACAAGAGTGAAACTCTGTCTCAAAAGAAAAAAAAGGCCGGGCGCGGTGGCTCATGCCTGTAATCCCAGCACTTTGGGAGGCCGAGGTGGGTGGATCACGAGGTCAAGAGATCGAGACCATCCTGGTCAACATGGTGAAACTCCGTCTCTACTAAAAATACAAAAAATTAGGTGGACATGGTGGCGCGTGCCTGTAATCCCAGCTACTCAGGAGGCTGAGGCAGGAGAATTGCCTGAACCCAGGAGGCAGAGGTTGCGGTGAGCTGAGATCGCGCCATTGCACTCCAGCCTGGGTAACAAGAGCAAAACTCCGTCTCAAAAAAAAAAAAAAAGAAAAAGAAAAAGACAGACAGAACAGACTCTTTAAATCTGATAAGAAACATTCACAATCTATTCTCTCTGAAGCCTGCTACCTGGAGGCTTCATGTGCATGATAAAACTCTGGTCTTCACAATCCCTTATCTTAACCCAGACATTCGTTTCTATTGATTCCAGGTCTTTAGGTAAACTCTTTCAATCAATTGCCAATCAGAATATTTTTGGATCCTCAGGACCAACAGAATAGGGGAGAAAAAAAAGAAAAGAAAATTTTTGAATCTATGATCTAGAAGTCCCTCTACCACCCCACCTCCGGTTGTCCTATCTTCCTGGACCAAACCAGAAAGGTTACATCTTACATGTATTGATTGATGTCTTATGTTTTCCTAAAATGTATAAAACCAAGCTGTAGTCCAACCACCTTGGGCACATGTTTTCAGGATCTCCTGGGGGTGTCTCATGGGCACGAGCCATTAGTCACCCATATTTGGCTCAGAATAAATGTCTTCAAATTTTTACAGCATTCTTTTCATTGACAATAGCTCACTGCAACCTTGAACTCATTGCCTCAACCTTCCAAGTAGCTGGGACTACAGGTGTGTGCCACCATGCTGAGCTAATTTTTAAATTTTTTGTAGAGAGGGGGTCTTGCTATATTGCCCAGGCTGGTCACCAACTCCTGGCCTCAAACAATCCTCCCACCTTTGCCTCCCGAAGTCCTGGGATGACATGCATGGGAACAGGCATGAACCATTGTTCCCAGCCCACAGCTTCTTTTCTGCCTTAGTTCTTGAGCTGGAACATCTTATTTTATGCTACACTTAAATTGGGATTTATACCTTCATCTCTCCTGGTTCTACTGCCTTTGACTTGAATTACACCACTGATTTTCTGTGTTTCCAGCTTACAGATGGCAGCTCATGGACTTTCTCAGCCTTTATAATTCCATTGTAACAACCTGACCAGTTCTTCCTGCCCACTGCACAAATGAAGACTACAGTATTGCAGTAGACAAAGTGTTTAATTAATGCCAGGCTGGTCAAGATGTAACCACGGGAGGGAATGGGCAGCTGGAAGATGCTCCTAATTCCCCAATCCGAGGTTCTTGGCCTCTGTTACCCCAAAGAATGGGGAAGGGGGACCCGGAGGAGCAGTGGGCTTCATGGACCCAAAAAGTTTTGCAGAAAAGCAATTTATTAGGCAGAGTGAGAGAAAGAGAGAGGAGAGACAGCTCCCATGCTGTTGTGGGAGGGAATCCAAAGAAGGAATCCGTATAGTTAAGGAGCAGCAGAGTTTTCACCCTGAAGTTATTTCCTCCTCATCCTTGCTCTGTCACCAGGCTGGAGTGCAGTGGTGCAATCATAGCTCATTGCAGCCTCCAGTTCCTGGGCTCAAGTGATTCTCCCCACTCAGCCTCCCAAATAGCTGGGACTATGGGCATGTGTCACCATGCTCAGCAAAATTTTCTTTTTTTTTCCTTTCTTTTCTTCCTTTCTTTCTTTCTTTTCTTTCTTTCTTTTTATTTTTTTAAAGACGGGGTTTCACCATGTTGGTCAGGCTGGTCTTGAACTCCCGACCTCAGGTGATACGTTTGCCTTGGCCTCCAAAGTGCTCGGATTACAGGCATGAGCCACCATGCCTGGCCCTCAGCTAATTTTTAAATTTTTTGTAGAGATGGGGTCTTGCTATGTATCCCAGGCTGGTCTTGAAATCTTGGCCTTAAGTCATCCTCCAGCCTCAGCCTCCCAAAGTGTTGGGATTATAGGCTTGAGCCACCACGCCTGGCCAAGTTGTGAGAATTCTTTTTTTTTTTTTGAGATGGAATTTTACTCTCGTTGCCAGGCTGGAGTGCAGTGGCACAATCTCGGCTCACAGCAACCTCTGCCTCCTGGGTTCAAGCGATTCTTCTGCCTTAGCCTCCCAAGTAGCTGGGGTTACAGGCGTGTGCCACCACACCTGGCTAACTTATTGCATTTTTAGTAGAGATGGGGTTTCACCATGTTGGTGAGGCTGGTCTCAAACTCCTGACCTCAGGTGATCCACTTGCCTCAGCCTCCCAAAGTGCTGGGATTATAGGCATGAACCACAGTGCCTGGCCATATGTTTTTATTTCTCCTGGGTATACACCTAAGAGTGGAATTGCTGGGTGATATGCTAATCCTATGCTTAAACTTTTGAGGAATCCACCAAACTGTTTTTCACAGTGGTCACCTATGTTTTCTTCTAAGAGTTTATAGTTTTGGCTTTTATATTTAGGCCAGTGATCCATTGTGAGTAAATTTTGCATATGGAATAAGGTAGGGATCCAACTTCAGTCTTCTGCATGTGGTTTCCAGTTGTATCAGGACCATTTGTTGAAGAGACTATTCTTCCCCGTTGGTCTTGACTCTTGTTGGAATTCATTAGTCATAGATGTTTGGGTTTATTTCTGAATATTAAATTCTATTTCATTAATCTATATGTCTGTCTCTCTACCAGTTCCACATTGTTTTGCTTGTCCCAAATTGGATAGGTTATTAATGATGGCAGCAAAGGAGCACCCTTGAAGGAGTTAAAACTGTGGCTCCAAGACTTTTAAAAAGTACCTTTCACTTGGCAGCACTTGGGAATGAGCTCACCTATTGTTTCAAGGAGACTGAAGGAGGTGGTCATGGAGAGGGGCTGATGGACAGAGGTCAGAGATCAGCAACACAGCTGACAATTCTTAGGCTTTAAAACTATGTCTAGAGGAGAGTTTGGGCTGTAGCCATTTCAACATAGAAGCATATTTATTAGAAGCAAAGAGGCTGGAAGCCTACTAAATTTTTTTGGTTGTTTGGTTTTTAGAGATGAATCTCACCATGTTGCTCAGGCTAGCCTCCAACTCCTGACTTCATGTAATCCTCTGGCCTCAGCCTCCCAAGTTTCTGGGTCTACAGGTGCATGCCACTGTGCCCAACTTCAAAACCTACTAAATTTCTTTCTTTCTTTCTTTCTTTCTTTTTTTTTTTTTTTGAGAGGAGTCTTGCTCTGTCATCCAGGCTGGAGTCAGTGGCACAATGTCAGCTCACTGCAACCTCCGCCTCTTGGTTCAAGTGATTCTCCTGCCTTAGCCGCACGAGTAGCTGGGATTACAGGTGCGTGCCACCACGCCCAGCTAATTTTTGTATTTTTAGTACAGATGGGGTTTCACCATATTGGCCAGGCTGGTCTCGAACTCCTGACCTTGTGATCTGCCCGCCTTGGCCTCCCAGAGGGCTGGGATTACAGGCGTGAGCCACCTCGCTCAGCCAAAACCTACTAAATTTCTGAGCAAACATATTGCAACACAACACTGTGAGCCTGGCCGGTAAAAGTCTGAATTTTCAGCCTTTAAGGTCATTCCTGGGTCCCTGGAATCCACATCAGCAAGAAGTGGGCTGTGCTGGTTTATCAGTCAGGATCCAATATGACAGCAATTATTTTAAGAAATAATTTAATATACATTTTATTTTATTATTATTTTTGAAACAGAGTCTTGCCCTGTTGCCTAGGCTGGAGTGCAGTGGTGCGATCTCTGCTCACCACAACCTCTGTCTCCAGGGTGCAAGTGATTCTCATGTCTCAGCCTCCTGAGTAGCTGGAATTACAGACGCAGGCCACCATACTTGGCAAATTTTTGTATTTTTAGTAGAGACGGGGTTTCATCATGTTGGTCAGGTTGATCTCAAGCTCCTGACCTCAGGTGATTCCCCCCACCT
Organism: Aotus nancymaae; assembly: GCF_030222135.1. Taxonomy (NCBI): domain Eukaryota; kingdom Metazoa; phylum Chordata; class Mammalia; order Primates; family Aotidae; genus Aotus; species Aotus nancymaae. The sequence continues at coordinate 28,944,364 of NW_026988467.1, forward strand.
CGGCCTCCGAAAGTGCTGGGATTACAGGCATGAGCCACTGTGCTCAACTAATATAATTTTTTTTTGAGACTGAGTCTTGTTCTGTTGCCCAGGCTAGAGTGCAATGGTACTATCTCAGCTCACTGCAACATCCGCCTCCCAGGTTCAAGCAATTATCCTGCCTCAGCCTCCCAAGTAGCTGGGATAACAGGCATGTGCACTACACCCAGCTAATTTTTGTATTTTAATAGAGACAGGGTTTTACCATGTTGGCCAGCGTGGTCTTGAACTCCTGATATCAGGCGATTCACCCACCTTGGCCTCTCAAACTGCTGGGATTACAGGTGTAAGCCACTGTTCCTGGCCTCTAATAAAAACCTTTTTTTTTTTTTTTTTTTTTTTAAGATGGAGTCTTGCTCTGTCATCCAGGCTGGAGTGCAATGGTGCAATCTTGGCTCACTGCAACCTCCACCTCCTGGGTTCAAGTGATTCTCCTGCCTCAGCCTCCCGAGTAGCTGGGATTACAGGTGCGTGCCACCACACCCAGCTAACTTTTTTTATTTTTGGTAGAGACAATATTAGTCAGGCTGGTCTCGAACTCCTGACCTCATGATCCGCCTGCCTTAGCCTCCCAAAGTGCTGGGATTACAGGTGTGAGCCACCACGTCCAGCAATATAAACATTTTTAAAGCAGGTATTAGAGAACCAAAGACAAAAAGGGAAACTAAAGTATCATAAAAACAATAACTGGAAAAAGTAGCTGCCACCCTTATGTCTGGGAATCATAGGGAAGAGGGTGAAATTATTTCAGTTTAGAACTAAGATTGCAAGGTAAAATACAGGACACCCCTTTAAGTTAGAATTTCAGATAAACTATGAATAATTTATTTTAATTTTTAATTTTTTAATTTTTTGAGATGGAGTTTTGCTCTTGTCGCCCAGGCTGGAGTGCAGTGGCGTGATCTCGGCGTACCACAACCTCTGTCTACTGAGTTCAAGCGAGTCTCCTGCCTCAGCCTCCCAAGTAGCTGTGATCCCAGGCATACACCACCATACCTGGCTAATTTTGTGTTTATAGCAGAGATGGGGTTTCAGCATGTTGGTCAGGCTGGTCTCAAACTCCTGACCTCAGATGATCCACCCATCTCGGCCTCCCAAAGTGCTGGGATTGCAGGCGAGAGCCACCACTGCACCTGGCCGAATGATAGGTTTTTAAAAAGTTGTAGTCATCCTTTCTTCTCTATCATTGTATATTGGGAGTGTTGAATGATAGACAGATAACATCTTCACACATCTGAATTTGATGGAGAAGACTTCATGTCATACAGAGATTTAAGTATGATGCAGTAGCTTCTATGGGACTTTAGATTACCCCTCAGGGGGAAGATGAATGTATTTTATATTTTGGAGGAAGAATGAGTGTGGATGTTGAGTAGTCAAAAAGGAGACTGTGGCAGAGACTGAGTAATTACCATCCTATACAAATTCTTCCAGAGAAGAGAAAAAGTAAGAACTCTCCAGTGCATTGCATGAAGTTGGCATAACTGAGGTAGGAGACAGGACTGGACTCTGGAGCTGGGGCTCAGATGCTGGACAAAATTGAGGACTAGCTAAAACAGGTCTGGGGCAGAAACAGCTTTCCATAAAACATGCCTACCAGTATGTCTCATCAGTTTACCATTACCATGGCAATACCCAGAATTTACTGCCCCTTTCCATGGCAATGATCCTGATATCCAGGAAGTTGCCACCCTTTTCCTAGAAATTTCTGCACAAACTCTCCTTATTATTTTATATGCAGAGATTATATTTGCATATAATTAAAAGTAAAAATATGAGTGCAGGCCTGCCTCTGAGCTGCTATTCTGGGCACACTGCTTATGGGGTATCCCTGCTCTGCAAGGAGTCGTACCTCTGCTGCTGCTGTGCACTGCTGCTGTGATAGAAGTTGCTTCAAGACTTTTTAAAAGCACCGTTTGGTGTCATGGTTATGATACAGGACAGGGCTCACCTGTGTTGCATCATAACCATGAAACCAAACCTGGTAAGACTATGACAAGAATAAAAAGGAAGGATCAATCTCAATCATGGATATCAATACAAAAATCCTAAACAAATTATTAGCAAATTGCATCTTCTCTGAGAAAACACCAAATGGCAGATGACGCTGGTGCAGCGGGTGGGCCCAGAAGCCGTAGGGACCCTGGAATGGGAAACTGCAGCAACTTTCAGCAGAGGCTTCTGTAGTGACGCCGAGGCTGGTGTGGCCGGGGTGGGGTCCAGCTGTGGAGCATGCAGAAGCAAGGCCAAGAATGAGGAGTGGATGCCATTACTTATACAAAGGGCAACGCTTTAGTTATGGAACATCTCCATCTTATATCCACTTAATTACACAGTTTATATGACTATCCTCCATTTTCTGACTAGCCAAGTTCCCCATAAATCTGTAAGTTCCAGGGTTATGTATAGTAAGCAACCTAGATAGACCAGGTATATCCGGTTAAGAACATTTCATAAATAAGGATTTTCGGTTATTTTTTGGCCAATAAATTCTATTCATGTGTTTACTAAGGGTATGAGTTAGTAGCATGTATATAAGATTTGACCAGGATCATTTCTTTTTCCCCAGACCCCAGGAAAGAGAGGGAATGGGTTGCAGCCCTGCTGTTAAGTCTTTCTGTCCCATAATGGAACTTCCTTTATCTCATAAAGGATATTTACAATAAATATACTTTGTATATTAAAAATTCTCCGTAGCCGGGCGCGGTGGTTCACGCCTGTAATCCCAGCACTTTGGGAGGCCGAGGTGGGTGGATCACGAGGTCAAGAGATCGAGACCATCCTGGTCAACATGGTGAAACCCCGTCTCTACTAAAAATACAAAAAATTAGCTGGGCATGGTGGCGCGTGCCTGTAATCCCAGCTACTCAGGAGGCTGAGGCAGGAGAATTGCCTGAACCCAGGAGGCGGAGGTTGCGGTGAGGCAAGATCGCGCCATTGCACTCCAGCCTGGGTAACAAGAGCGAAACTCCGTCTCAAAAAAAAAAAAAATTATCCGTAATAAAAAGTACAATCAAACAGCAACCACCAAATTGAGGCAGTCACACCAGAGGACCATTCCTGTGCCTGCCATACTATCTAAAATCCACCTATAACAGTTTCTATAAAGTCAGGGTCTCAACTGGGAGTAAAATATAGATTGAGAGGGCATTTGGAACTGACTCAGGAGGCAGTGGCCACTGTATCTAATCCAGGGGAAAATGCATACACCTAGGAATAACTGTGAACACCCTACATTGGCAGGTCAACCCAGAGTTGCCCTTGGATTAAGTGGATTTTTTTTTGAGGCCTCACTCTGTCATGCAGGCTGGATTGTGTCCAGTGGCACAATCAGAGCTCACTGTAGTCTTGACCTCCCATGCTCAAGCAATCCTCCCATCTCAGCCTCCTGAGTAGCTGGGATCACAAGCATGTGACACCATGCCTGAGTAATTTTTTATTTTTATAGAGACAGGGTCTCACTATGTTGCCCAGGCTAGTGCTGAACTCCTGGGTTCAAATGATCCTCTCACCTCAGCCTCTCGAGTAGCTGGGACTACAGACATGTGACACCATGCAAGGACATCAGTTACAGCCTAAGCTAATATTAATAACAAACCCTGGCTGAGCGTGGCGGCATGCATGTGCCTTGTAGTCCCAGCTACTCAGTGTGGAGGGATTGGTCAGAGTGGTAGAAGAAGCTATAGGGAAAGAAGTGAACCTTTTGAAAGGTCAGAAGGCTCTGCAATGCTTCGGGAGAGAGTAAGCTCAAGGCAGCTGTTCTCTTACCCTCAGGCAGAGGGCGAGAGGCAGGTGCAAGGAAATAAAGGGGAGTTTATCTAAATAGTCTTGTTTATTTTGTTGTCCGGAAACTGACCTTTGATCATCCAAGTGTGACATTGCTCCCTGCAAAGGTGACAACAATGTTAATTACCTACAGATTGTGTTGGCTCCAGGCTTTTGGCATTATGTCTGTACTGAATAAAAGCGAGCAGTTCCAGCTTATCCAGGCTGCCCCTCTTCAGCAGTTCCCTAGCCACTCTTTCACCAGATACCTGTGTCTGAGTACTCCTTGCATCCATCACTCAGCCAGGGTCTGCGGGACAGACCCGGCACTCATGAAACTGAGACAAGAGGATCACTTGAGCCCAGGAGTTCTGGGCTGTAATGCACTATGCTGATTGGGTGCCTACATTTAGTTTAACATTAATATGGTGACCTTCTGGGAGCGGGGGACCACCAGGTTGCCTAAGGAGCGGTGAATTGGCCCAGGTTAGAAACAGAGCAGGTCAAAACTCCTGTGCTGATCAGCAGTGGGATCATGCCTGTGAATAACCACTGTGCTCCTGCCTAGGCAACATAGTGAGACCCCATCTCTAAAAACAAACGAACAAACAAATACTGACTTCCATTGAGGTGCAACATGTTTTTGTGGTGACCACTTCATGATTCCTCCCAGGAGAGGAGAAATGGTAGCCCAGAACCTGGAGATGCAGAGGGGATGGCTTTGCCTTTGGTATCAGTTACACACAAGGATATTGTAGTGACTTGTTGGATGAAGGCAGGTGGAGCACATATCTGTTGCAACACAAGTTATCCACACTCTACCATATTGCTCTTGACAAATCAGATGTCTCCTGACAAGGTGGGCAGCTTCTATTCTTGCATCTTTTTGGGAAGTGCCCAGCTGCTCCTGACTCTATTATTCAAGTAACACACACATCCACTGTCAGTGGAAACTTGGGGAATCCCTGAGAAGAGGTGAATTGTGTATCGTTCCTCAAGTGGCTCACCATTGTTCTGAGTACTCCTCACTAGGACAGATGTTGACAGTGGCTGGCCACAGTAAATACAGAGATTACAATAGAAATAATGTAAGAAGGCTGGGCACTGTGGCTTGCACCTGTAATCCCAGCACTTTGAGAGGCCACAGTGGGAGGATCACTTTGGGAGTGAGGCCAGGAGTTTGAGGCTACAGTGAGCTATGATTGCACCCCTGCACTTCAGCTGGGGGATGGAGTGAGATCCTGTTTCGGGGAAAAAAAAAAGGAACGGTGTTATCTGTGGTTTTAAGTTTAGCACCGCAGCAGCTGCCATGACAACCTCCTCATAAATGGCCCTATAATAGACCACACACATCCCAAGTCCTGAAGACAACAGTAATGTGTCTCCCCAGTGACAGCCTCAATGTCCTCAGTTTTATTCATTGCCTATCCTGTCTGAATGCTGACTGGAGAAGTTTTGTTTGTGGCCTTTTTCCAGACATCAGAAAATGCTCTGTGACTTTGCAGGGTGGCTACAGGTATAGTGCATTTGCAATTATCCTGGCCCTGCCTGCTGTGGGGAGCAACATAGACAGTCTTAGTGAGGGAGTGTAGCCTTTTTCTATCTTCCCCATATGGGAATCAAATATAGCCAATGTATACAATCCGGTGGCTGGGTATGTCCATATGCAGTCCATGCCCTGAACATGCAGCTATGGTTGTCACGTCCTTCTTCAGTCTGAGGGAATATATATTGTCCCGTGATGACTTTGTTCAATGATTTACTTTTCTTTTTTTTCTGAGACGGAGTTTCGCTCTTGTTGCCCAGGCTGGAGTACAATGGTGTAATCTCGGCTCACTGCAACCTCTGCCTCCTGGGTTCAAGTGAGTCTCCTGGCTCAGCCTCCTGAGTAGCTGGGATTACTGGCACCCTCCACCATGTCCATCTAATTTTTGTATTTTTAGTAGAGATGGGGTTTCACCATGTTGGCCAGGCTGGTTTCAAACTCCTGACCTCACATGATCTGTCCACCTTGGCCTCCCAAAGTACTGGGATTAGGTGTGAGCCACTGCACCTGGCCTCAATGATTTACTTTTACCCAATCTCTAGTGGGACTAATGGCCTCTGTGCATCTCTATCTACAATCCATAGGCACCAAGTTATGAAAGCGAACATCTTGTAAATGCATCACCCACACAGAAGACACTGCAATTGGAACAGACCCATGGGAGAAGTCTGCTGAGTATCATCACAAAGTGCCACTCTTACGTTCTTCCCTAGAAACTTCTTTTTCACAGCCTGTGGATTGGGCCACCTGAGGTAGAAAACCAGCTGATCATTACTAACTTCCATCACTTGAGGAATACATTCCCACAGGTCAGAAAACGGAACATCCTCATTTCTCTCTGTATTAGTCTGTTCTCACACTGCTAATAAAGACATACCCAAGACTGGGTAATTTTAAAGTAGAAGAGTTTTAATGAACTTACAGTTCCACATGGCTGGGAAGGCCTCACCATCATGATGGAAAGTGAAGGAGAAGCAAAGGCACGTCTTACATAGTGGCAGGCGAGAGGGTGTGTGCAGGGGAACTACACTTTATAAAACCATCAGATCTCCTGAGATTTATTCACTATCATGACAGCACCCTGCCCCCATTATTTATTTCCTCCTACCGGGTTCCTCTCACAACACGTGGGGATTGTGGGAGCTACAATTCAAGATGAAATTCGGGTGGGGACACAGCAAGCCATACCACTCTCCTGCTATGTTTTCATGCAAAGCATTGCCATGAAAGGGAGCATGCTCCCCATCCTACTCAAGCACAGCTCTTGGCTCTGTGCATATATTAGTGGGAGCACTGTCGTGATTTGGTGAGAAATAAGTCAATAGTATCCTATCCTGGGTCAAGTACTTGTACCATTAGGAACTTGGAGCCTGCTGGCATCATGACACTGTCCCTTTACAGTTAGAGCAAGTGCTTCTACAGGGCACTGTCAGGCCAGAACATGCCCTGATGTTAGGGGTAGGGGGTTTGTTTTTTGCTTTTAAAATATTTATTTATTTATTTATTGAGACAGAGTCTCACTCTGTCACTCAGGCTAGAGTGCAGTGTCGTGATCTTAGCTTACTGCAACCTCCATCTCTCAGGTTCAACCAATTCTGCCTCAGCCTCCTGAGTAGCTGTAATTACAGACATGCATCACCATGCCCAGCTAATTTATATATATATATATATATATATATATATATTTTTTTTTTTTTTAGTAGAGACAGGGTTTTGCCATGTTGGCCAGGCTGGTCTCAAACACCTGACCTGAAGTGATCGCCCACCTCAGCCTCTCAAAGTGCTAGGATTACAGGTGTGAACCACCTCGCCCAGCCTGTTTTTTGCTTTTTTATAGTGCAAAAGTCACCCTGTGGGTATTCACAGTTTGTCCCTAACCACTAGAGGTTTTCATGAATGTATCCTTTGTAGCACTCCAGAAAGTCAACTTCTTGACAGAAGCTGTCTCCCAGCATCAGTCAGTACTCAATAACGTGTCAGTTACCAGAGAAGGGGTTATACCCTGATACTTCAATCAATTACTCTGGCAATGTAGAAACCAATAAACAGCTCCAAATAGTCTATGATGTCTTAAATCAAAACAATTCAGGAAGAGACAAGGGAAACAAATAGTGCCTGCTGCAACACTTTCTCATTTCCCTTTGGGAAGATAGAGTTACTTGTTTTCCAAAATGCCATCCCTTAGAAAATGTTTTTTTGTTTTTTTTTTGAGACAAGAGTCTCATTCTGTCACCCAGGCTTGAGTGCAGTGGTGTGATCTCAGCTCACTGAAACCTCTGCCTCCCAGGTTTAGGCAATTCTCCTGCCTCAGCCTCCTGAGTAGCTGGGACTACAGGTGCATGCCACCACACCCAGCTAATTTTTTGTATTTTTAGTACAAAAAATACAGGTCTTGATCTCCTGACCTCATGATCCACCTGCCTCGGCCTCCCAAAGTGCTGGGATTACAGGCATGAGCCACCGCATCTGGTCTTTTATTTTTTTAGACAGTCTTGCTCTGTCACGCAGGTTGGAGTGCAGTGGTGCCATCTCAGCTCACTGCAACCTCCACCTCCCAGGCTGAAGCAATTCTTATGTCTCAGCCTCCCAAGTAACTGGGATTACAGTCGATGCCACCACACCCAGCTAATTTTTGTATTTTTATTTACTTATTATTTTTTGAGATGGAGTCTTGCTCTGTCACCCAGACTGGAGTGCAATGGCACCATTTCTGCTCACTGTAACTTCTGCCTCTGGGTTCAAGTGATTCTCATGCCTCAGCCTCCCGAGTAGCTGGGACTATAGGTCCCAGCTAATTTTTTTGTATTTTTAGTAGAGAGGGGTTTTGTGTTGGCCAGGCTGGTCTCAAACTCCTGACCTCAGGTGATCCACCTTCCTTTGTCCTCCCAAAGTGCTGGGATTACAAGCATGAGCCACAGTGCCTAGCCTAATTTTTGTATTTTTAGTGGCTGGGGGTGGAGAGTTCGCAATGTTGGCCAGGCTGGTCTCAAACTCCTCACCTCAGGTGATCCACCTGCCTCGGCCTCACAAAGTGCTGGGATTACAGGCATGAGCCACTGCGCCCAGCCAGCAATTTTCAGTTCTCTACTTTTTATTCTGGAGGTCCTAAGTTTTAGATTCAGTGACACGTTGCTGTGCCATTCATGCTGCTGGGTGTGCTGGGAATTGTCAATTGGCACTCAGTATTCATTCCCATCTCCTTCTAGTGTCCCTTCCTGTGCTGCAGAATCTGGAGAGTTAAAAAGTCATGGCCAAGATTTGGAAGGTGAAATGAGGTGGAGGCCACCCGCCTGCTGCTTGCTGCTGAAGTATGGCAGCAGAGGTACGAGGAGTCTCTGCAGCAGGGTTGCAGGGTCCAGTCATTAGCCTTGTGGGGGTTGAGAGGCTGTTTCAGGGGCAGCAATGGTGACTGCCATTTCCTGAATCACAGCCACGGCAGTGTGTTGTTGAGCTTAATAAATAGGTACAGTGATGCTGTCCTGATTTCCTACCTTCCTGATTGTAGCAAAAATGGGTAGCTATCGTGGCGGGACAGTTTGGAGTCATTCCTGAAGTCATTCTCAGCCTCCCTGATAATTTGTATTACCTAATTCCTTATATGAATTCTTTTCTGTTTAAACTAGCCAGGTTGGTTTCAACTAAACCTTGAAAGATATACTAAAGTTCAGAGGATCTAATACTAAAGGTTGTGCTGGTCTAGTTGGAGATAATAAGTCCCACAGCAGATTACATCAGATGTAGACATCATAAAGTCCCCAGATATGCCCTATGCCTAGTTGCCAGGGGCATGTCCTATGCAGGTCACCCTAAAAAGCCCTTTTACTTTAGCAGTCTGGAATGTTACTAGGTCAGGATATATGTGCCATAGTCATAAAATTTGGGACCTGAAACTTGGAGCCTGGATGCAGGAGATGTGGAATGAATACCAGGGTGAGTTCTAGGTAGAGTCGTAACTAAGGTGAAGGCATCAATGACACGATTTCCCAGGTTAGAAGATACAAAAGGCTGAGCCCAGAGAAACTTGGTACTCCTCACTACTGATGCTTTCCCTGCTGCCATGATGATCAAAAGTCCTCAGCACCCAAGCTGGCCTTTGGGAACTGGGTGGCAAGGAGAGTCACACTAAGAGGAATGCTGTCCTTCTCTGGGTATCCAGCTTTACAAAAGATATGTAAACTGCTTTTCTGTGATAGATAGTACAGTGGTGTTTGGCTGACGTTTTACCACCTAAAATTATTAAGTTACCTTTAGAGTGATCTGCAATTACGTTTCTGACAAGCTCTAAAAGAGCTCCTAAACCAACTCCTCCATCTCTACCACCTCTACCCTATCCCCAGCTATCAGCATCTATCAGCAGGGGAGAGATCGTGTCTTAATTCCTCCCTGCTTAAGACCTTTCAAAGGTGTTCCTTCACGTTATAAGAAAAAATCCAAACTCCTTAAGGTGGCCTACAAATTCCTATGTAATCTGGCCTTTGCTTCTTTATCCATTCATATTTCCAGTTACCTGGACTGGCTACATAATTTAGGGGGCCCAGTGCAAAATGAAAATGCAGAGTTCCTTGCTCCAAAACTATTGAGAATTGTAAGAGGGTGCCAGGCACAGTGGCTCACGTCTGTAATCCCAGCACTTTGGGAGGCAGAGGTGGGAGGATCATGAGGTCAGGAGATTGAGACTGTCCTGACTAACATGGTGAAATCCCATCTCCACTAAAAAATACAAAAAATTAGGCAGGTATGGTGACATGCACCTATAATCTCAGCTACTTGGAAGGTGAGGCAGGAGAATCGTTTAAACCTGGGAGGCAGAGGTTGCAGTGAGCCAAGATCACGCCACTGCATTCCAGCCTGGGCGACAGAGCAAGGTTCTGACAGAACAAGACTCCGTCTCAAAAAAAATAAAATAAAATAAAAAAATAGTAAGAGGGCAATGGCAGAGCATTAAACTAGGCACCAGCCCCCTCTTAAAAATTTTTTTAAAAATATTTATTTAGATTTTTTCTTTTTATTTATTAGTAATTTAATTTTCTTTCTTTCTTCTCCTTCTTTTTTTTTTTTTTTTTGGAGACAGAGTCTTGCTCTCTTGCCCAGGCTGGAGTGCAGTGGTGCAATCTCCACTTACTGCCACCTCCACCTTCCAAGTTCAAGTGATTCTCATGCCTCAGCCTCCCAATTAGCTGGGGTTACAGGTATGTGCCATCATGCCCAGCTAATTTTTGTATTTTTAGTAGAGACTCAGTTTTGCCATGTTGCCCAGACTGGTCTCCACTGATCCTACCACCTCAGCCTCCCAAAGTGCTGGGAGTACAGGTGTGAGCTGCCGCACCTGGCTCTTTTTGTTTTTTTAAATTTTAAAGTAAGTTTATTAAGTTCGACGATGAAAGCTATCAGAAGAATATTCTCCTGAAAGTAATTTTTTTCTAGAAAAAAAGAAAGGAGAATCAAATCCCTCTGAGCACAGCCACAGATGCTGTGGCAGTCAAGCCTCTCTGCAGATAGGGACAGTCCATTAGTCTGCTGAGTCACTCTCTAGGCCAGCAGGATTGTAGTCTGGATCATCTTCATCATCCTCCAGCTCCAAGTCATCCATTTCTTGGAACAAAGACTCATCTACCTCCACATTGTTTCCAGCATCCTCCAAGAACTGGATATCAGATGTGTCAAGATTATGATCTGTTTCAAATAGTTGTTTCCCACTTAATTAATTTTTTCCTGCTTCTTCTTTCATCCTTTTCTTTTTAATTTCCAAGAGTTCTGCATCAAACTTGGCCTTCCAATTTAAGAAATTGGAGTGCCATGAAATAATTGGTTTCCAGCTTCTTCTTCTGCTTCTTTTCTGTTTCTTTTCTGGTTTTTATCTGATCTACTATTTCATTTAATTTTTCTTGCACAGCTCTCACTAGAGTAAGGATCATCACCACACCAAGATTTTCTTCAGCCTGTGATGCTAGTAATTTAAAAATGTCTCAAACATTATTATCTTCTAGATTTTCCTGGGAGAATATTTCATAATGAGGAGCTTCATCTGGATATTTTTCACTGTATGTAAACTTGAGGGTAGTCTGGACAGTTTCATCATTTTCTCCAGCCTAGATGTCACAGTAATGGTGAAGCTGGGTGGATTTTCTGATAATACTTAGCAGGACCTTGTCAAGTGAAGCACTACTGAAGGAGAATGTGGTATCAGAAGAGTCCATTTATGTTTTGGAAGACTAGTTGTTCGGAGGGTTGGATCAATGTGCAATCAAGCTAGTTAATGATACTCTCAAACCCCTCTTCACTCATCCCCTTAACATCCTCACAGCACAGATGTACTGCTGGTAAGAGAGAATATGCACAGGACTGGAGCTATACAGGAGTAGCTGAGAGACATCTGCCTGTGAAGGAGTCAGGGTAGATGGACTCCAGAGTCTCCAGCTCTTTGCACTGCTCCTCACTGTAATCTGTCATCGTGGCCCTTGCTGTTGCCCATGGATCCCCCAGGCACCTAGACGGCCTGCAGCAGCTCGGCCCTGGGAGAGCGGACTGTGGCCAGGCAGATGCAGGCCTCTTTTTTTTTTTTTTTTAAAGTAAGAAACCTCACCTGGAAGCACCAGCCCTTTCTGAGTGTGTGGCCCTGTGCCACCACATGGGTTGCATGCCCATGAAGCTGGTCTACCTGCCATCTACTTCCTCACCCCAATAGCATCCTCTTGTTTCTTAGACATGTACCAACTGGTTTTCTGTTTCATCTTAGCATGGCTCACTACTCCCCAACAGGGCCTTAGTGGAAAGGGTAGCCATTTTTTTTTTGAGACAAAGTCTCTGTCACCCAGGCTGGAGTGCAGTGGCGTGATCTTGGCTCACTGTAACCTCCACCTCCCAGATTTAAGCGATTCTCTTGCCTCAGTCTCCTGAGTAGCTGGGACTACAGGCGTGCACCACCATGGCCAGCCAATTTTTGTGTTTTTAGTAGAGAAGGGGTTTCAACATGTTGATCAGGCTGGTCTCGAACTCCTGACCTCGTGATCTGACCTCCTTAGCCTCCCAAAGTGCTGGGATTATAGGTGTGAGCCACCACGGCCTTTTGTTTCTTTTGTTTTGAGATAGAGCCTTGCTCTGCTGCCCAAGCTGAAGTGCAGTGGCTGGATGTCCGCTCACTGTGATCTCCGCCTCCCAGGTTCAAGCAATTCTCCTGCCTCAGCCTCCTGAGTAGCTGGGATTACTGGTACACACCACCATGCCCAGCTAATTTTTGTATTTTTAGTAGAGACGGGGTTTCACCATTTGGCCAGGCTGGTCTCGAACTCTGACCTCAGGTTATCCACCCGCCAGCACTCCAGCCTGGGTGACAGAGTGAGATTCCGTCTCAAAAAAAAAAAAAAAAAAAGTCATACTGGAGTAGAGTGAACCCCTAATCCAATATGGTTGGTATCCCTATAAAAATACTTTTTTTTTTTTTTTTTTTTTGAGAGGTAGTATCTCTCTGTTGCCCAGGCTGGAGTGTAGTGGCATGATCCTGGCTTATTGCAAGCAAAAGGAGACATCTGGATATGGAAACATATACAGGGAAAATGCCCTGTAAACATGAAGATGGCCATGTGCAAGCCCAGGAGAGAAGCCTAGAACAGACCCTTCCCTCCCAGCGCCCAGAAGGAACGAACCCCGCCAACATCTTGCTTTCAGATGCCCCTAGGATTGTAAGACAATAAAATCTGTCATTGACGCCACCTGGTTAGTGACACTTAGGTACAGCGACCCTAGCAAACGAATACACCCTTGTTAGAACTAAGCTCCCTCAGAGCGGTAAGCTGCCTTGTTTTGCTCACAGCTGTCCCAGAACGAGCCTGTACGGTCACTTAGCACCTAGTACTGCCATTTATCCTTTTCACTAGTATGTATGAACCGGAGAGCGTGTCAAGGGAAGAGGTGAATCGTTTGTCTTTTGTAACGACTACCCAGTAATGGTAACCGCGGGTATGCAATAAAAACCTGTTGAATCGATGAAACCATTTCACTTATTCCCGGATTTTTGCGGAGAGCGCCGGTAGGTGAAATGTGTGCGGACTGATGAGTCACAGCTCTTATTCCCTGGGCTCCATTAACACCCACGACGTGCTTTTCACTCTCCAGACAAAGAGACCGGTACTTGGCAGGTCCCTCAAGTGGGACTCAAAAGACCGAACCGAGCTGCAGCTTTTCACTATCGTTGGTCCTCGCCCCTTTTGGCATCTTGGTACTTGTAGTTTTGTCCACTCTATCTTTAACCGAAAAGCCAGTGCTGAGACCACAACTCCCATCTCCCTGCGAGCACCGGCGCCTTCAGAGCGCATCCTCCGAGGGGCGCCAGCGCCATTGACCACCCTGCTGGCTCAAGGGCCCGCCTTCACGAGCCCAGACGCTCCTGCGATTGGCCAGCAACCCCGCCTCTCATCGGAGGGCGCCAGGTGAATGAAAGGGGGGCGTGTCGGTGCGCGGTGCTCCGTAGCTGCGCGGCTGGAACCCGCTAGAAGGTGAGCGCCTAGAAGCGTGTTGGCGCTGCCGCTTTCGTTGGTTTGGGGGAGGATTCAGAGCGCCCGGGAGGCTGGCCCGAGATTGGGGTTAGCGGGCAGGGTTGCCCCCTCCCAGTCATCTTCCTTCGGTCCACTTGGCCCTGGCAACTCCTGGGACCTCCACCGCGCGAGCCCTTCCAGAGTGGGGAGAGGCGGGCGCGGCTGTGGGCCCCCAGCTTCCCTGGCATTGGGCTGCCTCCCGCGTCGTCCAGGTGGGGGGTCGCGGCGCCGACTCCTTTCTCCACGGTGAATGGTGCCCCGGCGCGGGGACTCGGCCACACTGGGGAAGTGCCTGCCGCAGCGATGGTCACTTTGTCTGCGGGAGGCAACGGGAGGGGCTAGGCCTCGGGGCCCCACCCTCGGGCGCCGTACCCTGTAGCTGGTTCTGGTGGCCTCCGCAGGTCGCCTGGTGCTGGATAGGGGAGGGTCCACCTGTCTTGCGTGCAATTTAGATGCAGTTGACCCTGAAATTCTTCAAGTGGAAATGGAAACTTCTCCAGTATCGTTCTCCTCCGATCCATGCCTAAAAGAAAGGAGTGACTTCCCCAACCTGTCGCACCGTGTCCTGGAGGGTTTGGGGAGCCTGGTTAGCATAGTGTTTAAGGATGTCAACCCTGGAGTCAGTCGGTTCTCTGTTCCATTCCTAGCTTGGTGATGTTATCTGTGTCTTTGAATCTCAGTTCCTCCTCTGAAGAAGAGGATGTAGAGTATCTGTCCTACTGGGTTATTGTGAGGTGAAAATTAATGTGCTTGTAAAAGGCGGGCATGTTGGCGGTCACCTGTAGTCCCTGCTACTCGGGAAGCTGAGGTGGGAGGATGTCTTGAGCCCAGGAGTTCCAGGCTTTATTGAGCTAGGATCGTGCACTTCAGTCTGGGCAACAGAGCAAGACTGTGCTTCTTTAAAAAAATTAATTTAAAAAGTAAAATGAATATGCTTGTACTTTATACAGTGTTTCATAAGTAATAGAGTCCAATATTTTGCTAAACTTGAGGGGCAGGTGTTTGTTATTCTCAGGTTGGTGGGACTCAGAAAGGGTTGGGTGTGGAATTCAAGGCTGCTTTTGGCCTCTGGACGGAGACAGTCGTGTGATCTGGCTAGGACTCCCTCAAAGGTATATGAGAGTTTGTATTGCAGGTAGTTGTGTTGACATCTGCTGTCTCCTGGAGCACAAGCACTGTATTTGGTTCATTTTTCTATTCTTGGCATCTTCCTTGTGTCAGGCTTTGTATGTAGCAGGTTAACTGTTGAATTGAATTGGAACCATGGGGTGGTTGGGAGGTTCCCTGCCAGAGTGTAGATAGATGTGCTTCTGAGAGCACTCTGCCCTAAGAGCTGCTTTTCTGGGAGCAGTGGTGATCCTCAGCACTCCCCAGGGCAGCAGCACACTTCGGGCAAATGGGGTTGATATAGATAAATATTTACACAATATATACCAAGTACAGGATTGGGGAAAGTTTTGAAGAAAGTACCATATGGATAGATTTTTGCAAAGTCAGGAAGTAGAATAAAAATAATTGCAACAGAAAAAATAATTGCAGTGAGAAAGCCAAAAGAAATTGGTTTTAGGTGCTATTGCTGGAAAGGAGGCTCTTCCAATGAAAGATGGAAGTGCCCTGGGAAGAGGCCCTGTAGATCAGACCATACAACAAGTTAAGAAGTGTTGTGCATACTTCCATATTTTTCTGCGAGGCTTACCAACTCCTTACCCCTCTGCCTGCCTCCTTTTTTTCTTAGTTAACAAAAATGCCAAGGCAGAAGGATCACTTGAGTCCAGGAGTTTGAGACCATGAAGACTAGCCAGGGCAACACAGTGAGACCCCATCTCTACAAAAAATGTTTTAAGAATTAGCTGAGTGTGGTGCTGCATGCCTGTAGTTGCACCTACTTGGGAGGCTGAGGCAGGAGGATCGCTTGAGCCTGGGAGGTCGAGGCTGCAAAAAGCCAAGATCATGCCACTGCACTTCAGCCTGGGTGACAAAGTGAGACCCTGTCTCTAAAGGAAAGAAAAGGAATACATGTACATAGTAAAACATTCCATCAGAAAGGTTTAAAATAAAAGGAAAAAGTCCCTCCACACATTTCTGTACTCCCTCTCCCCAAGGGTGTCTGCTGTTAATTCTTATACAGCCTTCCAACAAAACATATATTTACCAGCAAAAGCATATATGTATTGGATCAACTATACATTTTGTTTTGCATCTTGCATTTTTTTTTTCTTTTAATATATCTTGGTGACTTTTTCACATGAACACAGGGGCAACTCTACACGGTTGCATAATATTCCATTGTGTGATTGTAAAGTCATTGATTTAACTTGTCCTCTATTGATGGACATTCACATTGTTTCTACTTCTGCGCTAGTACAAAAACCTGGTGCAACAAACATCTCCAAACTTACTTATTTTATTTATTTGAGACAGGGTCTTGCTCTGTCCCCCAGGCAGGAGTGCAGGGATGCCATCATAACTCACTGCAGCCTTGACCTCCCAGGCCTAAGCGATTCTCCTGCCTCAGCCTTTTGTGTAGCTGGGACCACAGGTGTGCACCACCATACCTGACAAATCTTTTAAATTTCTCATAGAGACTGAGTTTTGCCACGTTGCCCAGGCTGGTCTTAAACTCCTGAGCTCAAATAATCTACTCACCTCAGCCTCCTAAAGTGCTGGGATTACAGGCATGATTCACTTTGCCCAGTCCTGAACTTATAATTTTTTTTTATTTTGAATTGGAGTCCTGCTCTATCGCCAAGGCTGGAGTGCAGTGGTGCGATGTCAGCTCACTGTAACCTCTGCCTCTGAGGTTCAAGCAATTCTCCTGCCTCAGCCTCCTGAGTATCTGGGTTTATAGGTGTGCACTACCACACCCAGCTAATTTTTGTATTTTTAGTAGAGAAGTGGTTTCACCATGTTTGCCAGGCTGGTCTCGAACTCCTGACCTCAAGTGATCTGCCCCCCCAAAGTGCTGAGATTACAGGCATGAACCACTGTGTACGGCCCTGAATTTATAATTTGATGTATTTTGGGGAATATAGTCAAATGAGTAAATTGATTGCAATGAATTTGCCAGGGCAAAAGGTGTGTATATTTAAAGCTTGATAAATATTGCCAAATTCCCCTCTGCTGTGGTATTCCAAATTGTGTTCCCACCAATACTGGATATTATCACATTGAAAAATGTGATTTTACCAGTCTGATATGTTTTCTTTCAGTTCTAAGAAAAAATAAAATGTAGTATTTTTTCTGTCTCTTGTTTTTCTCTTAGTATTTTGATTGTCAAAGGCAACAGCAGACACTGCTGAGAAGGCTTGGTTGTGTAAGGTTGACTGAAAGGATGGAGAGACAGACCCAGGGTCAGGTTTAGCAAGTTTATTTCAACCTGCCAGGCTGACTGCTTCACTACAGGCAGTGAAGGCAGCAGCCTAGCTTACAGACTATAGACTATAGGGGTTATATAGGGGGTTTGCAGGTGGCTGGGGCTATTCTAAGAAAAACCGCCTCTTGGTTCTTAAATGCTAACATCCTGCTTAATTGGGTTGCCATCCTGGGTTCGAGGGCTGGGTGTGACCACATCCTGGAACCCAGGTGCCCTGTTTGCAAGGTGTGAGGCTGTTTTTGCTGTGAGCTCGGCTTAGCAGGGGAGAACAAGGAGGGGTGTCTATGGGCTTGCCTTGCTGTGACCCTAACATTCCAGCCTTTTGTTTATCTATAATAGAAATGGAGAAGGGGCAACATTTGTTTCTAGCTGCTTCATGCTGAGTAGGGATGCTGGTTGGGGTGAGGCTGGCTTGCAAGTTGGTAGTCCTGGAATACCATCATGTTTTGTATTGTGCTGCGAGTAAAGGCTTATAATTGATTCTGCAAAAACTGGGTGAAAAGGCATAAGAGACAAGGGCCAAAGACCAAGAGGAGGAGCAGAGTTATAGCAGGGCCAAAGAGGGGAAGCAGCCAAGGGGCCCAGGAGCTGAGAGACCAGCCGGGCCAGGAGGGCCAGGCAGAAGAATTGTTTTCTTTTATTTTTGGGGCTCAGTCTTCAAGTCTTTTGACTGCATCTTGCACTATTTGGATTGGTTGAGATAGAAACAACATTATTCATCTAGGAAGACACCGAGACCTCCTTTTTCAGTGGTAAGTAGATCGAGGCCTCTGTGGTTCTGGAGGACAACCGCAGCCAGTGAATCTATTTGTGTTTGGAGGTTAGAAATGGACTTGGCCATGTCCTCTATACTGTCTGTAAGGTCTTTGGAGAGGGAGGGATAGTAGGAGAGAGTTGGAAAGCCCGGCAGTTCCTGTTGCAACGCCTGCAGTCCTGTAGCTATTCCTAGTCCCACAAGCAGAGGTATGAGCTGCACTGCCCAGTGGTGCCAGATAGGAGTGTTGACCAGGATGGGTAAGGATTGTTACCTGGGCTATACTAATTTTTTGGGCTGAGGAATACTAGGGTGCAGATGCCAGTCCAATTAGTGGGGAGGCAAATATAAGTGGAGGTGCCGCTTAAAAAGAAGACACCTTGGGGGGCTGGGTGCGGTGGCTCATGCCTATAATCCCAGCATTTTGGGAGGCCGAGGCGGGTGGACCATGAGGTCAAGAGATCGAGACCATCCTGGTCAACATGGTGAAACCCCGTCTCTACTAAAAATACAAAAATTAGCTGGGCATGGTGGCGCACACCTGTAGTCCCAGCTACTTGGGAGGCTGAGGCAGGAGAATTGCTTGAACCCAGGAGGTGGAGGTTGTGGTGAGCCGAGATGGCGCCATTGCACTCCAGCCTGGGTAACAAGAGTGAAACTCTGTCTCCAAAAAAATAAATAAATAAATAAATAAAGACACCTTGGCTTGGCAGACGGAATTGATTGTGTGTGTTGAAGAGATGTGAAAATTTGTTGTTCTTTAGGAGTCATACTCTCAAAGTCCCTGCGAGTGTGGCTGCAGTGAGTGGGAGTAGGGGTGCATTATGAGGGGTTTGAGTGCCCTGCAGTGCCTTATTTTCCCAGTGTAGTAAGAAGCGTTTGGTGTCTACCAGAATCCAGTGAGAGGAGTTATTGGCAAAGAATGGGTGGAGGAGAGACAGTCTTGAGTTTTAGATGACTCAGTTTCACAGGAGGGCAGCCAGGGATGGAGATTTAAGCAGAAAAGGTGTCTGCCATTGCAGAAGCCTGACTTCTTATTAAGGAGTAGGGTGATGTTGAGTTTTGGGGGACTTGAAAAGCAGAGAGTAGTTTTGAATATGTTTTGATTGGATGACCAGTGGAGGGTTTGAGTTGTAAAGTGAAGTTTACACTGTTGTGGGGGCAGGTGCCCTAGGAGGTGGCCGGTTGGGGAATGGCGTTGAAAGCACAGTGGGGCCTGAGAGAGCAGAGCTGTTTGTGTGGTGACGGGGTTTAGTAGAGGCTAAGTTTGATTGATATTGGGAGTAAGGGAGGTGAGATATGGGTGTATAACAGAACTGCTTGTCCAGTGGGAGATGGAGGTTTGTTATGTTCTGTGAAGGATTCAGAGACTTGTATTAGTTGCTGTAAATTATACTGGAAAGGTCTCCCTAATTGAAAGTGGGGGTGATAGGTTACTCTGGTATGGATCTAGTCTTGTGTGGGGAGAAGGATGGCAGTGTAGGCAGTGTCCGAGACAGAGAGGCACAGTCAACAGTTGCTTGCCAGAGCTGGGTTAGACTGGTTTAGTTGGCACTGAGTTGAGTTGAGACTGTGGTGAAGGTAGCATGCCAAGGGAATGGGGTAGGTGTTGGTGAGAGGGGGTAGGAATAGCAAATAAGCAAAGGGTAAGGATGAAGGTAAAAAACTGGACTTCATCTGGGGTGAAATCACAGAGGGTGCCTTGGAAGATAAGGTCAGTTACCCAATCTAGAAATGGGGAGAGAGTAGGTTCTTTTGGAAAGAACCATGTAATATCCTCCCTGAGACGGTGAAGGAGGAGAATGAAGCGACAAGAAGAACAGAGACAGGGCATAAAAAAAAAAGAGGGAGCAGTTATTTACCAGCAATTGTTATTCCTGCTATTAGTGCAATGATTAGGCAAAAAATGATGGCAATGAAGGCTCTCTGCTTGCTGTTCCATGTTGAGGGGGCTACAGTATATATACCTACTGCAAACAAGAGGGTAAGTGAGGCAGCTCCCCTAAGAAGGATGCAGTAAGCAATTTCCATTTAAGGGTGTTATAACACTTGATTTGTAAGAAAGGAGCAGGAACAAATAGAGAGGGGGTAATTTTGCCTAATTATCTGGTGGCAGTCCCTCTGGAATGGAGGTGAGGAGGAATATGGTTGGCCCGAGAATGACGCTGGAGTATTGACGAGTGGTTGGCGGGGAAGGAGCAGACGGACCAGTAGGGGCCTCAGGGGCCCGTTTTAACCTGGAGAGATGATACCAAGAAGTGTGTCCTGAGAGTTTGGCCACCTTGGGGGTAGTGAGGAGAACCTGGAAGGGGCCTTCCCATTTTGGTTTAAGGCTTTTGGATCAAAGGTTTTTAGAAAAACACATTCTCTTGGGAGTAGGGCCTGGTTAACTGGGCCTTCGTGAGGCCTTGGGAGGGTTCAGTTGGTGTGTTGGCGGAGGAGGTGTCAGCTGAGAGAGAGTGTCGAGAGATATTCTCCTAGTTGAGAGTTAGGAGGGGGCCTGTATTGTAAGAGGAAAGGGCGCCCATACATTAACTCAAATGGGCTGAGGAAGATGGGTGCATTTGGGCTGGCTCTGATTCGGGCTAGAGCTATGGGCAGAAGAGAGGTCCAGGGCTTTTAGACTTTGAGAGTGAGTTTGGCTGACTGAGTTTTAAGGATTCCATTTGCCCTTTTGACTTTTCCAGATGACTGGGGTCAGTATGGGATATGCAGCCGCCGCTGGATGCTGAGGGACTGAGAGGCTTGTTGGGTGATTTGGGAGATGAAGCTTGGGCCGTTGTCTGATTGTATGGACCGTGGGAGGCCCAATCTAGGGATGATTTCTGTTCAGAGAATTTGAGAGACTACTGCAGCCTTTTCTGAGGAGGTGGGGAATGCTTCCACCCACCCAGAGAAGGTGTCTATAAGGGTAAGAAGAAACCTAGGTTTTTTGACAGGAGGCATGTGGGTGAAGTCTACTTGCCAGTTTTCTCCTGGGAGTGATCCTCTTAGCTGGTGTGTGGGGATGGAAGGAGGGTGGAGGGCCCCTTGAGAGGAAGTTACAGAGCATACATGACAGTTTGAGGTTATGTCCTTTAGTGTGGTAAATAGGTGGGGGGAAGAGAAGTAAGGGCAAAGGAAAAGGTACAGGGGGTGTGCGCCAATATGAAAGGACTGGTGAAGAGATGTTAGAATTTCCTCGGTTTGTTTTTGAGGGATGATGAGTTTTTGATTTTTGGCTATCCAGTTCCCTTGGAAGGAGGCTTTTTATTGTAACAATGAAGCTTTCTCGGTGGGAGAATACTGAGGTTGGATTGTGGGGGTGATGAGGAGGAGAGGGGCGGGGCAGAGGAAAGGGAGGCTATTTTGCTGCCTTATCGGCCTTTCTGCTCCTTTTTGAGATTTAATCTGATCCTTTTTGGTGTCCTCGGTAGTGTATAACTCCTGCCTTAGCTGGGCGGTGTGCAGCTTGGAGGAGTTGGTAAATAACCCCTATCATTAGTGATAGGGTTTCCTGCCTAGAATGGGAGTAGGACACCAAGGTATGATAAGGAAATAGTGTGAGAAGACGGTATTAAATAAGGAACAAGTAAGGGGTCTGGTGGCCTATGGACGAGAGACGAGTCCATCAACCTCCACAACTGAGACCTGTGAGGGATGAACTGGTCCTGAAAGTTCAGGTAAAGCCGAGCAGGTGGACTTGGTATTGATTAAAAAAGAGATTGGCTTACCTGCTACTAACCGAGTTACCCTGGGCTCTGATACAGTAATGGCTGATGCGGCCAGGGGCCCTGAGCCCTGTCATTCTTCAGCGGCTAAGCCAAGGAGCTATGGGCATGCAAGAGATTCTTCATCTTTTGTCTTGGTGAAGGGGTTGCGGGTTGGAGGTACAGGCTTTTCTGTCTGCCTGTTGAGAGGACAGTTAGACTTCCAGTGGCCTGTATGCTGGCAGATGGGGCAAGGGCTCTTTGGCGCCTGTGGATTGGGACATGCCCACGCCCAGTGGCCTTCCTTGCTACACTTGAAACATGACCCCAGAGGTGCACTGCTATTGGGTCTTTTGTGCCCCTGGGTGCCATAGCCAGGCTGTTTAGGTTGGCTGATGGCTGCTGCTAGAAGCTGGTGTTTACCACAATCTCTTTGGGCCTTGTTTATTTTACTTTGTTCATCCCTGTTATTGAAGACCTTGAAGGCCAGGTTGAGGAGGCCTTGTTGTGGGGTTTGAGGGCCATATTCAGCCTTTTTAAGTTTGTGCCGGATGTCTGGAGCAGACTGGGAGATAAAATGAGTGTTAAGAACTATATTGCCTTCTTGAGGGCAGGATTAACACAGGTATATTTTTGGAGGGCCTCTGTAAGGTGGGAAAGAAACTGGGAAGGATTTTTGTTTGCCTTTTGGGAAATTTCTTTGAATTTTTCAAATTTACAGCCATATGGGCAGCTTTGTTAAGGCCTGTCATGAGGCAAGTAATCCTGTGGTTATGAGATGCCTGGCTGGAATCTCTAGGCTGATTTTCCCAGGCCAGCTCCTCTTGGGGGACAGCAGCCACCCCTGTGGGTTCAGTAGGGTCCTGCTGATGAAGGTCATCAGCATGTGCCTGTACCACAAACCACACTCTTTTGTTCTCTTTTGGAAGGAGGGTAGAAGAGAGGATAATATGGAGATTATGCCAAGTGAGTTCTTAAGACTACTGAGTAAGATATTTAAATTCTTTGATGTAAGTGTCTAGATTGGAAGAGAAGGACCTGAGGCATTTTTCAATTTGGGAGAGATCAGATAGAGAGAAGGGAACATGAACGTGGACAATGCCTTCTATCCCTGCTATTTCTTAAAGGGGGAGTAAGGGAGTTGGCTGCGGGGGATGCTGGGCCTGGGATTGGGTATGGGGTGTAGATGGAGAGGAGTTGGAGTCAGAAGCAGGGGGATTGGAGAGTGGAGGGGACAAAGGAATAGCTGGAACTGGGGTGTAAGGCGGAGGTTCGGGCATCCTGGTAGAGGCTCGAGGCGTTGGTGGAGAGGAGGGAATCAGCTGGGTTGAAAGAGGATGGATGCATTGCCTGCCAGGGCTGTGGGAGGGGTTGAGTTGGGTTTTGATCAGGTGAGGAGGATTTGCAAAGTGGAGCAGGACTGACAGAGGGAGGGGCGGTTGCAGAGGCTAAAGAAAGCCTGAACATAG
The DNA here is from genome assembly GCF_030222135.1 of Aotus nancymaae. Taxonomy (NCBI): domain Eukaryota; kingdom Metazoa; phylum Chordata; class Mammalia; order Primates; family Aotidae; genus Aotus; species Aotus nancymaae. The sequence goes on from NW_026988467.1 coordinate 28,967,530, forward strand.
GGAACCTCAGACCATTTACCATTGCGGTGGCAGAAATTGTCAAGGTCCTGGAGAATGTTGAAGTTTAAAGTGCCATTCTGAGGCTACTGAGAACCATTGTCTGATTTATATTGGGGCCAGGCCATATTACAATAGAAAATTAATCTCTTGGGCCTGACTTCAGACCAGAGACCAAGGGTGTCCAGATTTCAGAGGAGGCATCCTAAGGGGGTAGTTTTAGATGGAACGGACTGTCTGGACCCCGGGGTGAAGAGGAGGAGGAAGAGGAGGAGGCTGCCAAAGAGAAGGAAGACAGGAGAGAGCATCCTCTGCCCTGTTTCCTTCACCTAAGACAGTGAATTTGGAATAGTAGCTGTTGAATTAGGCATCCCCAAGATGACAGGACTGAGGCCCCTGGGGCCAGAAGGGTGTCCTCGGCCTAGTGCTGAGACTTTCAGACAGAAAATGGACAGACAGTTGAGGAACCTGGGTGAAGGCAAACCTCTATCCAACTTAACCAGCTGGGAGGTGATAATTTGGATGGAGATAACCACAGTTGGTAATAGAGGTCTGAGGTTTCCTTCCTGGGTCTGGAAAAGGGTTCAGGATGGGTGGTAGGGGTGTAGCCTTGGAGCAGGGAAAGAGAGAGAGAGAGAGAGACAAAGAGCGGCCAGCACCTACTCCTGTCCTGGGTTTCGGCACCAAAATGTAAGGTTGACCAAAAGGATGGAGAGACAGACAAAGGGTAAGGTTTAGCAAGTTGATTTCAACTGCCAGGCTGGCTGCCTCACCACAGGCAGTGAAGGCAGCAGCCTGGCTTACAGACTATGGGGATTATATAGGGGGTTTGCAGGTGGCTGGGGCTAATCTAAGAAAAACTGCCTCTTGGTTCTTAAGTGCTAACATGCTGCTTAATTGGGTCACCATCCTGGGTTCAAGAGCTGGGTGCAACCACATCCTGGAACCCAGGTTCCCTGTTTGCAAGGCATGAGGCTGTTTTTGCTGTGAGCTAGGCTTAGCAGGGGAGAACAGAGAGGGGGGTCTATGGGCTTGCCTTGCTGTGACCTTAATAGGTTGGAGCAGTGGGAAGGGGTGACAATGTCAGTGAAGCCTTAGTCCTATGAAAGTTTTGATTGAGGTCGGGCGCAGTGGCTCATGCCTGTAATCCCAGCACTTTGGAAGGCTGAGGTGGCTGGATCACAAGGTCAGGAGATCAAGACCATCCTGGCTAACAGTGAAACCCCGACTCTACTAAAAAAAAAAAAAATTAAAAAAAAAAAGTTTTGATTGATTTATTTGGTAATAGCAGAATTTTTCAGATATCTGAAAGTACTTTTTTTTTTTTTTAACTGAAACGTTAACTTTAACTACTTTGGATAGGAAAAAAATCCTAAAATTATGACATAACTTCCTTGAGTTTAAAATGAATATTAAGATAGGAATCTTCTTAATGCCTTAGGCCCATCAATTATAGTTCTGGGCTATAATTTAGTGATGTCCTTAGGCCATTTTGTATATGTAGAAGCATTTAATACCCTTAGCTAAATGGCCTCCAGCTGATATTTTGAAAAAATTTCTAAGTATGCCTTTTATAGCTTTTTTACTTTTTCATAACTGTCAGTTTTCATTTTTAAGTTTGTCAGTTTACTGTATTTGCTTACAGAGGCTTCTCTCCAGTCTCCTCTGAATTGGTTCTCTAGTTTCTAAACTTTATCACTTGTTATGAATACATACAAAGTAGGTATAAGTTGACATTTAATAAGGTTGCAGTAAGTCTTTCATGGGTAAAGCCTGCACAATTAATGCATAAGCCTTGGATTTTGCCAGTGGAGGGACCCTTTACTGGGGCAAGGGGTGCCTGATTTCTTATTGGGAAAGGTATTGGTGTGTTCCATTTGTGGAGAGGAAGAGTGGTTAAAGAGCTGTTAGCAGTGGTTTCAACTCAGACCAGCTAAAACAAAAAGGAACTTAATTGGCTTCTGGCACTGCTTGAGTTGGGGCTCTGATGTTGTCCCCAGGTTCCATCAGCCTGAGCTGGGCAGTCATTTTTGTTAGGCTGGTTTCCCTGGTGGTGTAGCAGCAGCATCCTTCACATCCTGCATCCCACAGAGCAGAGAGTTTTTGGAAGTTCCAGCAAATGTTTTATTGCTTTTCATTGGCTCTGAAAGCCACATGGCCATCTCCGAGCCAATCACTTGGTCAGAGGGTAGGATGCGTTAATTATATTAGCTTACATTATAGTTTACACACTTGGTGCTTGGGGATGGCACCAGCTTTATGCAAAGCATGTTGGCCAAGAATTGGGGAAGGACGCTTCCATCAAAGCCAAAAAGGGCACTAGAACCAAAAGAATGGGGAATGCATGTTGGCTAGCCCAAGAATCCACCAAATACTTCAGTGTAATGATGATAAAAGGAGACCAGTCTCATTCATGATCAGTCTGGGCAACATGATGAAACCCCATGTCTACTAAAATACAAAAAATTAGCCGGGCATGGTGGCATGCACCTGTAATCCCAGCTACTCGGGAGGCTGAGGCAGGAGAATCGCTTGAACCCAAAAGGCGGAGGTTGCAGTGAGCTGAGATCATGCCATTGCACTCAAAGTTCTGGATTGGGACACTGGAGGCTCTGTGTGGTAGCTTCCGCTTGTAATCTCAGGACTTTGGGAGGTGGAGGCAGGCTTGAGGCACAGAGCTTGAGACCAGCCTGGGCAACATAGCATGACTGCCATCTCTACAAAAAAAAATTTTTTTAATTGGCCAGGCACAGTGGCACACACCTTTAGTCCTAGATCTTGGGAGGCTGAAGCAGGAGGGTTGCTTGAGCCCAGAAGTTTCAGGCAGTAGTGAGCTATGATTATACCATTTGCACTCCAGCTTGGGCAGCAGACCAAGACCCTGTCTCTAAGAAAGAAAACCAGTTTCAGATTGATACACTAAAGACTCAACTATACTTCTTCTTTTTTTTATTTTTTATTTTTGAGACACAGTCTCTCTTGGTCACCCAGGCTGGCGTGCAGTGGTGTGATCTCAGCTCACTGCAACCTCCACCTCCCAGGATCAAGCAATTCTCCTGCCTCAGCGTCCCGAGTAGCTGAGACTACAGGCACCTGCCACCACACCAAGCTAATTTTTGTCTTTTTAGTAGAGACAGGGTTTTACCATGTTGGCCGGGCTGGTCTCAAACTCCTGACCTCGGGTGATTCGCCTGTCTTGGCCTCTCAAAGTGCTAAGATTACAGGTGTGAGCCACCATGCCCAGCCTCAACTACAATTCTTAGATGTGGATATTTTCTATATTTTGAGCCTTGAAGAAAGTAGAATGTAGTACATTAGAGCATTGGCTCTGGAGGCTAATAGACCTGATTATGAGTCCTGGATCTGTTACAGCTGGGTCATCTCCTACCCTCAATTTCCTTAACAGCACAAGGGAGACAATATTAATATTTACTTGTAAGGTTTTTATAAAAATTCATTGAAATAATTCATGTAAAACAACACTGTGCTCACATGCAGTTAGCTATAGTTATTTTTGGTTGTTTTTCATAAATTAACTCAGTTGATAACCTCTGGTTTTTGTTAGAGCCAAAGAAGCCATTGTTATCATTATTATTATTACTATTATTATTATTTTTGAGACAGAATCTCACTCTGTCACCTAGGTTGGAGTGCAGTGGTGCGATCTTGGTTCACTGCAGCCTCCACCTCCTGGGTTCAAGCAATTTTCCCACCTCAGCCTTTCTAGTACCTGGGATTACAGGCCTGGCTAATTTTTGTATTTTTAGCAGAGAAGGGGTTTCACCATGTTGGCCAGGCTGGTCTCAAACTCCTCACTTTGAGTGATCCACCTGCCTTATCCTCCCAAAGTGCTGGGAAGCCCATATCCTGAAGACACTATTGGACCACTGGTTTTGGAAAAATTGTTTAAAAATTTAAAAAGAAATCTTATTTGTAAATGTTGGGACTTGTGATTTAACTTAAGAAAAATCTTGGCAGAGATACAGGCTTACTCCGGAGCAGCAGCAGCTGGCGGAGCAATGGAGATGCAATCCTATTATGCCAAGCTTTTGGGGGAGCTGAATGAACAGAGAAAGAGGGACTTTTTCTGTGACTGCAGCATCATTGTGGAAGGGCGGATCTTCAAGGCCCACAGGAACATTTTGTTTGCTAACAGTGGCTACTTCCGAGCCCTGCTCATTCACTATATCCAGGACAGCGGGCGGCATAGCACTGCCTCCTTGGACATTGTCACCTCTGATGCCTTCTCCATCATCTTAGATTTCCTCTATTCTGGGAAGTTGGATTTGTGTGGGGAGAATGTGATTGAAGTGATGTCAGCTGCCAGCTACCTGCAGATGAATGACGTGGTGAACTTCTGCAAGACATATATCAGGTCATCCCTCGACATTTGCCGAAAGATGGAGAAGGAGGCTGCTGTGGCTGCAGCGGTGGCAGCGGCAGCGGCGGCGGCTGCAGCAGCAGCGGCAGCAGCAGCTCATCAGGTTGACAGTGGAAGCCCCAGTTCATGCCGAGAGGGGACCTCCTGTGGTACCAAGAGCTTGGTCTCCTCTCCAGCCAAAGGAGAAAAGAGTGTAGACTGCCTGAGAGAGTCCCCTTGCGGTGACTGTGGAGACTGCCACCCCTTGGAACTGGTGGTGAAAGACAGCCTTGGCTGTGGCTCGGCTGACAGTGACCTCTCTACTCCACCCAAACAGATAGAGCCCAAGGTAGAATTTGATGCTGACGAAGTGGAGGTGGATGTTGGTGAACAGCTGCAGCAGTATGCTGCCCCACTGAGCCTGGCCCACGTGGAGGAGGCCTTGCCCAGCGGCCAGGCGGTTGACTTGGCTTACAGCAACTACCACGTGAAGCAGTTCCTGGAGGCGCTCTTGCGCAACAGCGCTGCCCCAAGCAAAGATGATACGGACCATCACTTTTCTCGGAGTTTGGAGGGAAGACCAGAAAGTGCAGGAGTAGCCATGAGTTCCATGATGGATGTCCAGACTGACTGGTATGGAGAGGACTCAGGTGAGTCTCCTCAGCATTCATCATCCCTGCCAGTCATTTAGTACATACTGTCTGTTCCTTGTGTTCTCCCATCATCATGATCATTATCACCATCATCATTGTCACTACCAACATCATCAGTACTATCATTACCAGTACCATAATCATCATTACCAGTATCACCAGTACCATCATCATCAGTACCACCATCATCACTATCATCATCACCAGTACCATCATCATCATTACCATCATCACTATCATCATCACCAGTACCGTCATCATTACCATCATCACCAGTACCATCATCATCACTACCATCATCATCACTGTCATCATCACCAGTACTGACATCATCAGTATTATTATCATCATTACCATCATCACCAGTACCATCATCATCACTGTCATCATCACCAGTACCATCATCATTACTATCATCATCACCAGTACCATCATCATCATTACCATCATCACTATCATCATTACCAGTACCGTCATCATTACCATCATCACCAGTACCATCATCATCACTACCATCATCATCACTGTCATCATCACCAGTACCGACATCATCAGTATTATTATCATCATTACCATCATCACCAGTACCATCCTCATTATCATCATCATCACTATCGTCACCACCAGTATCATCATCATCAGTACCATCATCACCGGTACCATCATCACTGGTACCATCATCATCACTGTCATCATCACCAGTACCATCATCTGTATTATTATCATCACTACTCTCATCACCAATACCATCATCACCAGTACCATCATCCTCATTATCATCATCATCACTGTCATCACCAGTACCATCATCATCAGTATTATCATCACTATCATCATTACCAATACCATCATCACCAGTACCATCATCAGTCCCATCATCACCAGTCCCATCATCATGATTACTATCGTCATCACCAGTACCATCATCATTACTATCATCATCACCAGTACCATCATCATCATTACCATCATCACTATCATCATCACCAGTATCATCATCATTACCATCATCACCAGTACCATCATCATTACTACCAGCATCATCGCTGTCATCATCACCAGTACTGTCATCATCAGTATTATTATCATCATTACCATCATCACCAGTACCATCATCCTCATTATCATCATCATCACTATCATCATCACCAGTATCATCATCATCAATACCATCATCACCAGTCCCATCATATCATTACCATCATCATAACTATCATCATCACCAGTACCATCATCATTACTATCATCACCAGTACCATCATCATCACCACCATCACTGCCATCATCAGTACCATCATCATCACTAGTACCATCATTATCAGTACCATCATCACTACCATTATCAGTACCAACATCATTACTACCACCATCACCAGTACCATCATCATCACTATATCATTAGCAGTACCATCATCATCATTATTACCATCATCATCAGTCACCATTGCCACCAGCACCACCACCAATATGCATTGATTGAGCACCTGCTGTTTGCAGGGCATTGTTTCTTCATGTATGTTTGTGTTTTACCTCTACAACTATACTGTAAGCGTGTTGGGGGCAGTTTGGAGACATGGGAGGAACCCACTCTCTTCCACTAACCAGCAGTGGGACCTTGGTTAAATCATTGAATCTCTTTGAGTCTGTTTTGTCATCTGTAAAATGGGGATAATCATCCCTGCCCTACCTCTCTCACAGGTTTGTTGTGAGGATCAAATGAGAGAGTTTTCAGAACTTTTTCTCACATATCATCTTAGATTTCCTCTATTCTGGGAAGTTGTATTTGTGTGGGGAAAATGTGATTGAAGTGATATCCAGAGATATACACTCTAGAGATTTATACTGCTCTGTGTCAGCCAGAGTGCTTGGCATAGAGTAGGCACTCAGCCTGGTGTGCTTGATGATGCCATCTACTTGAGACTATTTTATGTATGTATGTATGTATGTATGTATGTATGTATGTATGTATTTATTGAGAAAGGGTCTCACTCTGTCACCCAGGCTGAAGTGCTGTGGTGCGATCGTGGCTCACTGCAACCTCTGCCTCCCAGGTTCAAGTGATTCTTGTGCCTCGGCCTCCCAGGTAGCTGGGATTGCGTAGGCGCATGCCACCACGCCCAGCTAATTTTTGTATTTTCAGTAGAGGCAGGCTTTCACCATGTTGGCCAGGCTAGTCTAGACTTCCTGACCTCAAGTGATCCACCTGCCTTGGCCTCCTAAAGTGCTGGGATTACAGGCGTGAGCCACTGCGCCCGGCCAACTTGAGACTATTTAGAGCCGGTGTTTGGCTTCATGTGAGCTAATATTTTATACCCTTTGGTAAGCTTTTGCATTTTAAGAGAACCTGGTTGTTTCCTTGAACAATTCTGAGAGTCGAGTTAACACGGTTAACTCCTCTTAACAGGTGAAGAAATTGTGTTGCAAGGTGTCTTGTAGGAGACAAAAATAAACTTAACTCCCACCTTGCTGATGAAACGTGGCTTCCAGAACCTCAAGCCAAGGCCAGATGCAGTGGCATAGGCCTGTAATACCAGTTACTCAGGAGGCTGAGGCAGGAGAATAGCTTGAACCTAGGGGGTAGTGGTTGCAGTGAGCCAAGATCGTGCTACCACATTCCAGCCTGGGTGACAGAGCGTGACTCCCTCTCAAAGCAAAAAAACAAAAGAAAAACAAACAAACAAAAAAATAGAACCTCAAGCCAAGAAATTAATGAATTGTAGTCTAGTAGTGAAATATTGAGTAGTGAAAGTCTTTTCCCTTTTTTTTAGCTTCTGATTCTCTAGTTGAAGTGAAAGTCTTTTAAATAAAGGGAGATCAGCTATTTTTATTCATTACTGAATGGCAGTCTTACGAATTTTCTGTTTTTGGGACAGGGTCTCCTTCTGTTGCCCAGGCTAGGGTGCAGTGCACAATCACAACTCACTTTAGCCTCGACATCCCGAGCTCAGGCGATCCTCCTACTTCAGCATCCCAAGTAGCTGGGACTACAGGCATGCACCACCACACCCAACTAATTTTTTGTATGTTTGATTTATAGTAGAGATGAGATCTCCCTATGTTACTCAGGTTGGTCTCAAACTCCTGGGCTCAAGAGAGCCTCCCACCTCAGCCTCTCAAAGTGCTGGGATTACAGGTGTGAGCCACTGCATCTGGCCTGTCTTGAAACTTTCTAATTTCTTTTCTTTTTTTTTTTTTTGAGACAGGGTTTCACTCTGTTGCCTAGGCTGGAGTGAAATGGTGCAGTCTCGGCTCACTGCAACCTCTGCCACCTGGGTTCAAGTGAGTCTCCTGCCTTAGCCTCCCGAATAGCTGGGATTACAGGCATGTGCCACCATGTCGGCTAATTTTTGTATTTTTAGTAGATACGGGGTTTCACCATTTTGGCCAGGCTGATCTCAAACTCCTGACTTCAGGTGATCCCTCTACCTCAGCCTCCCAAAGTGCTAGGATCACAGGCATGAGCCACCATACCCGGCCTCAAATTTCATTTTTTAAACCAGAGCACTCAGTATGTCTGATTAAAACTAGACTTGAAAAACTTGAAAATGGCCAGGTGTAGTGCTCACACCTATAATCATAGCACTTTGAGAGGCCAAGGTGGGAGGATCACTTGAGCCCAGGAGTTTGAGACCAGCCTGGGCAACATGGCAAAACCCTATCTCTACAAAAAAAAATTTAAAAATTAGCCAGGCATCGTGGCATGAGCCCATAGTCCTAGCTACTTGGGAGGCTGAGGTGGGAGGATCACCTGAGCCTGAGAGGTCAAAGCTGCGGTGAGCTGTGATCATGCCACTGCACTCCAGCCTGGATGACAAAATGAGACTTTGTCTTTAAAAAAAAAAGAAGAAAGAAAAAAGAAACACTTGAAAAATGCTATTTCTGGTTCTCAGAAACACTGGCTTCACCAGCATTGGGAAGATAGTGGCTGCTTCCATGAACACACCATGAGAACTTGTTGAAATTCTCGTTGCCATGTGTATAATGGCATTTCACAGACTGTGACCACCCTTTCACATCCATGAGACTCTCATGATGCCCCATGTGTTTGACAGAGGAAATACAGAGAAACTGAGACCCAGAGGGGTTTACTGAGTTTCGTAAGAATGCAATAGTAAGTTAAGTGGCCCAGCTAAATCCAGAAACCTGGGGTGGCTTCATTTCGTTCATTAAACAAACGATGAAAGCAACATAATAGAGGATTTCAGTGCAATGATTTTTTTTCTTTGAACCCTTCTGCATATAAACACAAGAAGTATCATGAAATAGGCATTTGGCTCTGTGCCACTCATATTTAAGTACTGTCCTTATCGGTCTGGTAAGTCAGGCTTCTTGCTACACGGTGCTGTGGAAAGGCAGCCACCCTGGCCCCTGGCAATTCCTGTTGTCCACCGTGTTTTTATTTCATTCATATGGCTCCAGGGTACAGTTTTTCCAAGTGCTAAGGCACAGACTAGGATTGATTTGTTTTGTTATTCCTTTATTTGCTCAAATATTTGATCACCTTTTGTGTGAAGACATAAAGATAAGTCAGACATGGATGCTGCCCTCAAATAACCAATGGTGTCTCATAGGAGATAAGACACAAATGTTGGCCGGGCATGGTCGCTCACAGCACTTTGGGAGGCAGAGGCAGATGGATCGCTTGACGTCAGGAATTCGAGACCAGGCTGGCCAACAAGGTAAAACCCTGTCTCTACTAAAAATACAAAAATAAAAAAATTAGCTGTGTGTGGTGGTGCCTGCCTGTGATCCCAGCTACTCATGAGGCTAAGGCAGGAGAATTGCTTCAACCCACGAATGCAAAGAGGGTGAGGTGTTTTATCTGTAGGCACAGAGGAGGTTTTTGGGTTTTGTTTTTTTTGTTTGAGACAGAGTCTCACTCTGTTGCCCTGGCTGGAGTACAGTGGTGCCATCTCGATTCACTGCAACCTCGACCTCCCAGGTTCAAGTGATTGTCCTGCCTCAGCCTCCCAAGTAGCTAGGATTACAGGCATGCATCACCATGTCCAGCTAATTTTTATATTTTTAGTAGAGACAGGGTTTCACTATGTTGGTCAGGCTGGTCTCAAACTGCTGACCTCAAGTGATCCACCCGCCTTGGCCTCCCAAAGTGCTGGGATTACAGGTGTGAGCCACTGTGCCTGGCCAGGTTTTGTTTTGTTTTGAGACAGGGTCTCATGCTGTCACGACCTCCTGGGCGCAAGTGGTCCTCCTGCCTTAGCCTCTCAAAGTGTTGGGATTATAGGCATGAGCCACCACGCCTGGCCACAGGGGAGTTTTTGGTAGTTTCTTTTTTCTTTTTTTTTTTTTTTTTGAGACGGAGTTTTGCTCTTGTTACCCAGGCTGGAGTGCAATGGCGCAATCTCGGCTCACCGCAACCTCCGCCTCCTGGGTTCAAGCAATTCTCCTGCCTCAGCCTCCCGAGTAGCTGGGACTACAGGTCTGCGCCACCATACCCAGCTAATTTTTTGTATTTTTGTAGAGACGGGGTTTCACCTTGTTGACCAGGATGGTCTCGATCTCTCGACCTCATGATCCACCCGCCTCGGCCTCCCAAAGTGCTGGGATTATAAGAGTGAGCCACCGCGCCCGGCCATCTCTTTTGTTTTTTAATTTTTATTCCCACCTGGATGCTCTGCACAAGCCTCAGTCCCAGTAAAATCTGAACTAAACTCCTGTTTCCTCATGTACCTGCTTTTCCTCCTGTTAATTTCACTCCTCCTCAGTGTGTCTCCTCCTCCCCACCTCCACAACCACTGCTTTAGCTCATGTCGTCTCTCATCCAGACTCATGGTCCCCTCCCACCTGGACTTCCTGCATTTAATATTGCTTCTCTTAAGTCTTTTTCCTGAATTGTGCCTAGAGGGATCTTTTAAAAGTTGAATCTGGCTATGAAAATTTGACCACGTACCTTCCTTGCTTAAAATCCTAGCTGACCGGGAGCAGTGGCTCAGGCCTGTAGTCCCAGCTACTCAGGAGGCTGAGGCAGGAGAATCACTTGAACATAGGAAGTAGAGGTTGCAGTGAACTGAGATCACGCCACTGCACTCCAGCCTGGGCAACAGAACGAGACTCTGTCTCAAAAAAAAAAAAAAAAATCCTAGAGGCCTACAGGTAAAGTCCAAATTTCTTAGCATGTTAGCTCCATGAGGGGCAGGGACTTTTGTCTATTCTGTTCACTGTTGTATCCCCAGGACCATAGAACAGAGCCTGACATATAGTACACAGTATAAATTTGCTGAATAAAAGAATGAATGTGACCATCACAATCTAGTTCTTTTTTTTTCCCCCCGAGTCGGAATCTCGCTCTGTTCCCCAGGCTGGAGTGCAGTGGCGCAATCTCTGCTCTCTGCAACCTCCACCTCCTGGTTCCTGGTTCAAGCAATTCTCCTGTCTCAGCCTCCCGAGTAGCTGGGATTACAGGCATAGACCACTATGCCCGGCTAATTTTTGTATTTTTAGTAGAGATGGGGTTTCACCATGATGGCCAGGCTGATCTTGAACTCCTGACTTTGTGATCCACCTGCCTCGGCCTCCCAAAGTGCTGGGATTACAGGTATGAGCCACTGTCCCCAGCCTCACAATCTAGTTCTTGTTCCTTCCTTGTTCTCATTCCTAACCGCCACTTCGTACTTCGTATTCTCATTTACCTCTAAGTGTAAGCATGTGTTCTTCTTCTGCCTGAGATATCTTTCTCTGTCTTGAACTCCCAGTGAACTCCTGTTCATCTTTTAAAACCTTGCTCAAAGTTAACCTCTTCTGTGAAATCTTCTCTTAACTCCTAGGGAAAGTCATCACTTTTTAATTTATGTTTCTTCATCACTTTGAACTTTGCATGTGTGCATCATATTGTATGAATATGTTTACATGTCTTTCCTGCTAAACTTAACTTCTTGAGGGAGGAAACAGGTGTCTTACAATGCCTGGCATGTAAGAGGATTCAGGTGAACTGTTGCATTGGGGAAGTGAGATCAGGAAAGAGGAAGAAAATGAGACAATCCGTCCTTTTCTGATGGAGAAATAGTTAACAGTTATTTTTTCCAAGGACTTACGCTGGACCCATTTACTTTATGTTTTTGTAGGTAATCAGGAAGAAGTGTGTGGCGCAAAGCCAAGGTGATGGAGGTAAATAACAAGGAGTTTCTACAATGCCAGAGGAGTGAGCAGGGTGATGAGCTATGAGCTGCTGCTTTGATCCTAGGAAACAGGTTGTCATTCATGGCCAGGCGCCGTGGCTTACACCTGAGATCCCAACATTTTGGGAGGCCAAGACTGGTGGATCACCTGGGGTCAAGAGTTCGAGACCAGCCTGACCAACATCGTGAAGCTCCTGTCTCTACTAAAAATACAAAAGTAGCCAGGCATGGTGGTACGTGCCTGTAATCCCAGCTACTTGGGAGGCTGAGACAGGAGATTCACTTGAACCTGGGAAGTAGAGGTTGCAGTGAGCTGAGAGTGTGCCATTGCACTCCAGCCTGCGCAACAAAAGTGAAACTCCATCTCAAAAAAAAAAAAAAAAATCGGCTGCACGTGGTGGCACATGCCTATAGTCCCAGCTACTCGGGGAGCTGAGGTGCGAGGATCACCTGAGCCTGGGAGGTAGAGGCTGCAGTGAGCCATGATCATGCCACTGCACTCCTGCCCAGCTAACAGAGGGAGATTCTGTGTCAAAATAAGCCTGACCAACATGGTGAAACCCTGTCTCTACTAAAAATACAAAAATTAGCCAGGTGTGGTGGTGTGCACCTGTAATCCCAGCTTCTCCAAAGGCTGAGGCAGGAGAATCACTTGAACCCAGGAGGCGGAGGTTGCAATGAGCTGAGATCGTGCCACTGCACTCCAACTTGGTTGACAGAATAAGACTCCATCTCAGGAAAACAAAACAAAACAGATAATCATTCCTATTTTACTTGTACCTCAGGATCAGTGTGAGCAGTGAGAGATTTAACAATCCCACATATGTGAGCAGTGATGAACTTTGAGCTGCTATTTTTATCCTGGGAAACAGATTTTGGAGTCAGTGTAGATTATGCAAAATGTTGGGGATTATTAGGATAGGAACTAGAAACCAAAGAGAGGTTCCACCTTTATGTAAAGGATGTTGGATTCTCACATTCAATTCGGTGTGCCATACTTTTCATAGCACCTCAGGAAAAACAGAGCCAGTTAGGTATCCCAAGCCAGCCCCAGATAAAAAGAGTTAGTTACTCCAGTGTTGACAGAGACTACAAGAGCCTGGACTGCTTACCTGGTAAAAAGATATTCTGAGGAAATGAGAATGCAAATGTTGACATTTGCAAGTGTTTACTATGCACCACGTGCTACGCTTTATGTGTTACTTTATTTCATTCTTACCACAATCTTACGAGGTGGGAACTGTTATCATACCTGTTTTACAGATGAGGAAAGTAAGGCACAGAAAAGCTAAGTGAGATGTCCAGGGTCACATGGCTGGTCAGTACTAGAACCAGGACTTGACCAGTGCCTGGACAGCTTGAGTCACTAGTACCTTCATGGGTGATACGATATGATATAACCAAAGTCTATAAATCTCGCAGAGCATGGAGAGAATAAATCTCAGGCTGCGCATGGTGGCTCACGCCTGTAATCCCAGCACTTTGGGAGGCTGAGGCAGGTGGATCACCTGAGGTCAGGAGTTTGAGACCAGCCTGGCCAACATGGTGAAACCCCACCGCTATTAAAAATACAAAAATTAGCTGAGTGTGGTGGCGGGTGCCTGCAATCCTAGCTACTCCGGAGGCTGAGGCAGGAGAATCACTTGAATCCGGGAGGTGGAGGTTGCAGTAAGCCGAGATCGTGTTACTACACTCAAGCCTGGGCGACAGAGTGAGACTCCGTCTCAATAAATAAAATAAAGAACAAATCTTGGAATATAGTTGGCCCTCTGTGTCCATAGCTTCTGCATTTGTGAATTCAACTAACCATGCATGGAAAATACAGTATTTACAGGATCCGCAGGACTGACTTTGGGACTTAAGCATTCTTGGATTTTGGTATCCAAGGAACATACTGGAACCAATTCCCAGTTGATACCAAGGGATGACCATAGCAATAGGTGTAACTCACAGAACTTGAGCGGAACAGTTTCTATACATGTGAATGATAATCATATTGTCACCTTAATGGTTATATGAGCAAGGTGAGGGAATAAATTAGAAAAAGATTTAAGTGAATTCCTGAATATTTGATGATTTCAGATATGTAGAGTTAATATAAATTCCAAACAACAATTTAGGGTCTGTATCATAGCAAGCCTTTTCTTTGTAGGCCTGGACAATAATCTGGGGAACTACTGTCCAAGAAAGCATGACTTCTGGTCTAGAAATCTGATCCATCATAACTGAGTTTTCCAAGTTCTGAAGGTAGTGAGATCAATTCAGAGGGTTGTATTAGTCAGCTCAGGCTTCCGCAACAGAGTGCCCCAGACTGGGAAGCTTAAACAACAGAAATGTATCCTCATAGTTCTAGAGGCCAAAGTCCAAGATCAAGGTGTCAGCAGAGTTGGCTTCTGGTGAGGCCTCTCTTCCTGAATTGCAGATGGCAGCCTTCTCACTGTGTCCTCACATAGGCTTTCCTCTGTGTGTGTGCTAGGGGTGGGGATGAAAGGAATGGTGGGGGAAATGCAGAGAGAAGGAGACAGAGATCAGTCAATCTCTGGTGTCTCTTCTTATAAGGAAACCAGTCCTATCATTAGTTAATCATTATAAACTCATTTAACCTTAATTACCTTCTTAAGGGCTTTATCTCCAAACACAGACTTCAAGGTATGAATTTTAGGGGGGCATAAATCAGTCCATAACAGAGTTTCACCCAGCAGTCTTAAAATGAAACCAAATAGAATAAACACTATCAGAGTGAGTATTGTTTTGAGAAACGTCCAGTTATCCTCATAAGGCACATGTGTTCTGAGGTTGTCATGTAACCTGAGTTTCTAACTGTGAGTCACAGAGAAGTGTGAAAGCTGGTGCCTTATGGCATTCCTGACCTTAGAAGAAGTTCACTGTACTCTGCCCTGGGGCTTAATGGGAGCCAGACGGAGTTGGAATTGCAAGCGACATCTTGCTGTTGGCTGTTGGCAGAGTTGGTGTCCTCGTCCTCCATCTGGGCTGGTAGAATTCCCCAGCTGTGGATCCCATCCACTGGCGGGTAGCCAGGGTTGTCACTGCGTACAGCACAGCTAAATGAAAGCATTTGGTTCCCCAGGTGATGTGCTGGTGGTCCCCATCAAGCTCCACAAGTGTCCTTTCTGCCCTTACACTGCCAAACAGAAGGGCATCCTCAAGCGGCACATCCGTTCACACACAGGCGAGCGGCCCTACCCCTGTGAGACCTGCGGCAAGAGGTTCACGCGACAGGAGCACCTGCGGAGCCACGCCTTGAGTGTAAGTTTGAGCTGGCCATGCCCTCCTGGCAAGAGCGATTCATGATATCATCTAATGTCAGGGTATAGCCAGTTGTCTTTCATTTCTCTGTCTACTGGGGTATTTGAAAATATGTTTCTGCTACTAAATTAAAGCTCAGGTGGTGGCACTTACAGAAAGTTAAAACTTTATATGCTAGAGTTAAGTTTTAAATTCAAGTTAAATAGACAGTTTTCTTTTTCTTTTTTTGAGACAGGGTTTCACTATGTTGGCCAGGCTGGTCTCGAACTCCTGACCTCAAGTGATCCACCAGCTTTGGCCTCCCAAAGTGCTGGGATTACAGGCATGAGCCACCATGCCCGGCCATTTTTTTTTTTTTTTTTTTTTTTTTTTTTTAAAACAGATGGTTTTCTAAGGGGAAGAGCCAAGAAAGTTTAGATCCTGATAAGAGGTGATTATTGTAATGTAGAGAACAACAGGGCTCAGACAGGATTGTGAATCTCTTCCCACCAGTGTGATACCAAAGGTAAGCTGCATCCTCAGTTTCCCACTCAACCCCAGCACCGGGGGTGGGGGAAGGGTGTACTGCCATGTATAAAGCCACCTGTGGCAGCAGACAAAGAGGGCTCCTGCCCAAGGAGACCCTCCCCAGTAACGAGCTGCCCCCTAGGATTGTCTCCATGTGAGCTGGCGATTCCAACCAGCTGAAAAGCATTCAGGCCGCTTAGAAAGATGTTGCATTTATTTATTTATCTATTTAAACTTTTAGGTTCAGGGGTACATGAGAAGTTTTGTTATATAGGTAAACTGATGCCACAGGGGTTTCTTGTACAGATTGTTTCATCACCCAGGAATTAGTTCTCTTTTCTGCTACTCTCCTGCCTCCTAGCTTCCACCCTCCAGTAGATCCAGTGTCTCTCTCCTTTGTATTCCTAAGTTCTCATCATTTAGCTTCCACTTATTTTTTATTTATTTATTTATTTATTTTTTAAGACAGGGTTTCACCATGTTGGTCAGGCTGGTCTTGAACTCTCGACCTCAGGTGATCTACCCGCCTTGGCCTCCAAAGTGCTTAGATTACAGGCGTGAGCCACCATGCCCGGCCTTAGCAACCACTTATAAGTGAGAACATGTTGTATTTGGTTTTCTGTTCCTATGTTAGTTTGCTGAGGATAATAGCCTCCAGCTCTATCCATGTTCCGACAAAACACATGATCTGTTTCCTTTTTATGGCTGCAGATGTTGCATTTTATGATCTTTTTTTGTTTGTTTGTTTGAGACAGAGTCTCAGTTTGTCACCTAGGCTGGAGAGATCACAGCTCACTGCAGCCTTGACCTTCCAAGACACAGGTGATCCTCCCACCTTAGCCCCCACCCAAGTAGCTAGGACTACAGGCACACACCACCACACTCAGCTAATGTTTTAATTTTTTTGTAGAGACAGGGTTTTGCCAGGTTGCCCAGGCTGTCCTGAACTCCTGGGCTCAAGCAATCTGCCTGCTTCAGCCTCCCAAAGTGCTGGGATTATAGGAATGAGCCACCATGTGCAGCTATGATCATCTTTGAGCAAGACAATCAGTGTTTGGGAAATCTAACATACAAATAGTTTGAAGTTCAGTGGATACTCTTAAGAATATGAAAACCCTCAGAACGGGAGAAAATATTTGCAAGGCATATATCTGCTAAGAGTCTAGTATCCAGAATAAATAAAGAATTTTATAATGCAACAGTAAAAAGGATGAATAACCCAATTAAACCTGGGCAAAGGATTTGAATAGACATTTCTTGGGAAAACATAGTCAAATGGCCAATAAGCACATGAAAAGATGCTCAACATCATTAGTCATAGGGTAAACGCAAATCAAAGCCACCATGAGATGCCACTTTCCACCCACTAGGACTATTCTAATTGTGGACTGGTGCTCTTGCATCAGCCTCTCCTCGTCTCTGCCTCTTGTGTGTATCTTGCATCCAGAGCTCTCTAAAAGGGAGTCTGTGATTGGTTCACAGAGCCCCTATTGGCAGGAGTTCCTGAAAAGTGTATACGTTAAAAGATAGTTCCTAGGCCCAGTGTGGTGGCTCACACCTGTAATCCCAGCACTTTGGGAGGCTGAGTGGGGGCAGATCATCTGAGGTCAGGAGTTTGAGATCAGCCTTGCCAATGTGGCGAAACCCCTCTCTATTAAAAATACAAAAAAAAATTACCCAGGCATGGTGACACCTGCCTGTAGTCCCAGCTCCTCAGGAGGGAGGCAGGAGAATCGCTTGAACCCAGGAGATGGAGGTTGCAGTGAGCCGAGATAGGGCCACTGCACTCCAGCCTGGGTGACAGAGCAAGACTCTGTCTCAAAAAACAAAAACAAAAACAGGGCCAGGCGCGGTGGCTCATGCCTATAATCCCAGCACTTTGGGAGGCCGAGGCGGGTGGATCACGAGGTCAAGAGATCGAGACCATCCTGGTCAACATGGTGAAACCCCGTCTCTACTAAAAATACAAAAAAAATTAGCTGGGCATGGTGGCGTGCGCCTGTAGTCCCAGCTACTCGGGAGGCTGAGGCAGGAGAATTGCTTGAACCCAGGAGGTGGAGGTTGCGGTGAGCCCAGATCACACCATTGCACTCCAGTCTGAGTAACAAGAGCGAAACTCCGACTCAAAAAAAAAAAAAAACCACGCAATTAAAGAAAAAAAAGATATTTCCTTATACAGAGGGGACCCCTGGGACTGCTGCCTTTAGGAAGAGCTGTGTGGGGTAGGAAATCAGGTTCCCTTTTCTAGTATGCAAAGCTCTTCTCATATGTAAGTGATACATTTACCAATGAGAAGGTCAAGAGCAAAGCAGCTGCTGGCACATCTGGGGAATATAGCTATCTAACAAATCTGCCTTCCTAATAATTAAACAATCCAAAGTACATAAAAAACTACGTTAATTACCAAAGGTGTCCAATGAGGGAGGAAAAAATGTCAAAAATCCTAATGAGAGCCAAAGACAGTGGTGCACACCTATATTCCCAGCTACTTGGGAGACTGAGGCAGGATGATCACTTGAGCCCAAAAGTTCAAGTCCAGCCTGGACAACACAGCAAGACAGCAAGACCCCATCTCTAAAAAGGAAAAAAAAATCCTGGCCCGGTATGCAGGTATGCTTGCTCACGCTTGAAATCTCAACACCTTAGGAGGCCAAGGTGGAAGAATCACTTTAGACCAGGAGTTCGAGACCAGCCTGGGCAACATAGTGATACTCCACCTCTACAGGAAATAAAAAATTAGCCAGGCATGGTGGTGCATGGGTGCCTGTGGTCCCAGCTTCTTGAGAGGCTGAGACAGAAGGATCACTTGAGCCCATTAGTGAGCTATGATCATGTCACTGCACTCTAGCCTGGGTGACAGAGCAAGACCCTGTCTCTGAAAAAGAAAAAAAAAAATCCTAATCAGTTCATTTTCACTTGAGTGCCCTTTGTATGCCAAGCACTAGGGATACAGTAAGGAATGAGACGGACTCTGTCCCTGCCCTCTTGGAGCTTACACTCTAGTGAATTTTATCAACAATTTGTGAGAAGTACAGCAAAGGAAGAAATATGGGTGAGAATCGCTAGCTGGGGGCCCTAACTGGCCTAGAGCATTAGAAAAGACCTCCTTCCAAAGTGTTCATTAGGGGTGAGGGGTTGATGATGGGGAGAAGGGAATGTACCACATGTGTCCAATGGCTCTGAGGTGGAAAGAACTTTGGTAAGATGAAGACTCATATGGTTGGATCTCTGTCCCCACCCAAATCTCATGTTGAAATGTAATCCCCAATGCTGGAAGTGGGGCCTTGTGGGAGGTGATTGGATCATGGGGACAGTTTCTCATGGTTTAATGCCATCCCTCCTTGGTGATGTCAACATGATAGTGAGTTCTCGTGCAAGTTGGTTGTTTGAAAAAACGTGGTGCCTACCCCTTCTCTCTCTCCCCGCTGCTCTGGCCATGTGAAGTGCCGGCTCCCCCTTTGCCTTCTGCCATTATTGTAGGTTTCCTGAGGACTCCCTAAAAGCCGAGCAGATGCCAGCATCATGCTTCCTGTATGGCCTGTAGAACTGTCAGCCAATTAACCCTCTTTTCTTCATAAATTACTGAGTCTCAGGTATTTCTTTGTAGCAGTGCAAGAACAGACTAACACAAAGACTGTGGCAGAGAATGCAGGTGGAGTGGGGAGAAAGGAGTCTGGAGGGTCAGGCAGGGGCCAGATTACAAGGGGCCTTGTGGAAAAGCCTCATCTCCTTTTTTGTGACATTTATTGTGTCCACTTGTGATTACAGGTCCACAGATCCAACCGTCCAATCATCTGCAAGGGCTGCAGAAGAACATTCACGAGTCATCTGTCCCAGGGGCTGCGGCGCTTTGGACTGTGTGACAGCTGCACCTGCGTTACAGACACACCCGACGATGATGATGATTTGATGCCCATCAATCTTAGCTTGGTGGAAGCTTCATCCGAAAGCCAAGAAAAGAGTGATACAGACAATGACTGGCCAATCTATGTGGAGTCGGGTGAGGAAAATGACCCCACTGGAGATGATTCTGATGACAAACCACAAATTCTTCCCAACTTACCAGACCGAGAGACACTTACGTAGCAATAAATTGGTGGGGGAGAAGTTTTAGAACTTGATAGTGCTCACTCTGTTGCTGAAAGACACCATTTGTCCAATTTTGTGGAACCCTGAGAGGAACATTTTTTCACTGTTAGTGATATGTGCATTTTTATTAGACTATCTGATATAGGTTGGATTTTGTGACTCAAAGGACAGATAAGTTTTTTGTGTGGTGCCCTTGGTTTCTGAGGGCTTTGCTGGCCACTCCTTAATTCTGAGCGAATCAAGGCAGGCCCTGAGATCTCCTGTTTTTCTTGCTGTGCGTCCAAACTCTGGTTAGGAGAAAGATAAGAAAATCTCCACGTTTGTTTTTATATTGACTCAGTCCTCTGCATTCCTTTGTTATCCTCTTTCTCTGAAAACCATTAAGTTTTGGGATCAGTTTTACCTTTGCCAGGCCTTTCCTAATGAATTCCACATTAAATTTTCTGGCAAAGTATTAAAGAGAAACCTTCATTGATATAAAGCAGGCAGGGAGGTCTGGCTACATGATCATAAAAGGTACTCTCTAAATCTAGGACGGCAATTTTAAAGGCTTGCAGTATTTATGGGTAGACAAACATGGGAATGATCTGAAAGACTCATTATGGCATCCTGACTTGCCCAGTTGAATTACATTTTAAGTTAGCCCTGAAAAGGGAGGCTGTGAGCCCAGGTCTGGATGGTTTCCCTGTCTGGTTTGGTATTTGACGATTCTATACATATAACCTGTTCTGTTATCATAAAACAAGTCATTTGGACAAAACTCAAAATGCTCCCCTACTTTTTCCAGCATTTTCTAAAAGTTAGAGCTGTATAACTTGGAAATGTAGCCGCCCCTGACATTCTTTTACTTAGTTTATGCTGATGCAGGGCAGGTGAGCCCAAAAATTGGGGCTTAGCCCAGGGGAGCTCTTGGCTTCGCCCAGGAAAGAATTGAAGGGCGTGCCGGTGGTGGTAGACAGCAACTTGTATTGAAGCAGTAGTGCACAGCAGAAGCAGGGGGGCTGCTCCTCGCGGAGCAGGGCTACCCCACAGGCAGTGTGCCCAGAGTGGCTGCTCAGAGGCCAGTCGGCACTCATATTTATACCCACTTTTAGTTAAATACGAATTAAGGGGCAGATTATGCAGCAATATTTAGGAAAGTGGTGGTAACTTCCAAGTCGCCGGGTGGTTGCCATGATAAGGGGCAGTGACTTCAGGTGTTGCCATGGCAATGGTAATTAACATGGCACAGTGATGAGCGTTTCTTATGGAAAGCTGCTTCCTGCACCGCCCCCCGCACCCCCACCACTGCCCTGTTTTAGCAGTCCTCAATTTGGTCCATGTCTGAGTCCGGTCTTTGGAGTTAAGTCCTGCCTTCTACCTCATTGCCTAGAGTTTTAATTGGAGGGAAAATATAAGCCCATATCATCAAGTTACATTTCTAAAACGTTCATCTTTTAAAAGATCCTCGTGAGGGAGAGGGAAGGTTAGTAGTCTACTTTTAAAAGCAGTCTACTTTTCACCCACTTTGCAGCCACATAATTATTGTAACAAAAGAGGCTGGACTCTAAAGGGCTAAAGGGCAGGCAGTATTAGGAATTAGGAATGTAATTGAAGGCACTTCCCATAGTTTTGTCTTATGTTAAAATATCCAAAACGGATTTTAAAAGAAATCTTTTCTTCCTTTAAGTATAGTTGTGTTTCAAAAGGTAGTAAAGTCACTTTTCTTTCTGCCTCTTGAACAACAAAAAAGTCAAAGACATTATCAATTGGCTTGTAAATGTTAGCCAAAGCATTAGAAAAGTGTTTAAGAGGTACTTCTCAATAGTAGTTAAAACTGCAACAGTGCAGCTCAAACTGTGGCCCACAGATAGGCACTGCTCTGTGAATTGTTTTCTACCAGTCTGCTACAAGGAAAGTCAGAAATTAAGACTATGCACATAGAAACATTGATAACACTTTGACATTGCTGTGACTCATGGTTTTTGTCTTCTTGAGTGGGGTATAGACCAGCTCAGGTCTGCTTAGCTAGAGACCCACATGGTGCAGAGGTTGGATACCAGCCTGTATAGTAGGACCACATATTGGTTTGCAGTAGATTGGAAATTTTAAAATTTCTTTTTAAAACAGGTAGTTTGATAAATATCGTTCTTGGCTGGGTGCAGGGGCTCACACCTGTAATCCCAGCACTTTGGGAGACCGAGGCAGGTGGAACACTTGAGGTCAGGAGTTTGAGACCAGCCTGGCTAACATGGTGAAACCCCATCTCTACTAAAAATACAAAAGTTAGCCAGGAGTGGTGGTACATGCCTGTAATCCCGGCTACGAGCATCACTTGAGCCCAAGAGGCAGAGGTTTCAGTGAACTGAGATCGTGCCCTGCACTCCAGCCTGGGCAACAGAGTGAGACCCTGTCTCAAAAAATAAATAAAAAGAAAAGAAAAATATCATTCTAGATCAAGAGTCACACATGGAAAATTATCAGGGACCAGAGATACTTATCTGAAATAAAAACATTGACTGTTATTTTAAAAGAGGAACCTCAGCAGAAAGGAAACCTAAATGGATGTTTAGAAGATTTACTTGGCCAGGAACAGTGTTTGATATTTTTGCTTTCTCTGTTTAAATTATCTCTGATGTTTTGATGACTTTTCTACCTCCTAATTCAACTTTTCTGCCTGCTTTTTCCAGCAGAGCTATGGTCTTCAGTGATTCTGTGACCTATTCATATCACTGGGTAAAACATTTTACAGTAGAGATTTCACTGTAGGACAGTGATTCTCAGTTGGGGGTGATTTTTGTGCCTTGCAGGTTGCTACTGGCATCTAGTGTGTAGAGGCCAGAGAAGCTGCCAAACATCCTAAAATGCACAGGACAGTCCTCACAACAAAGAATTCTCTAATTCAAAATGTCATTAGTAACAAGGTTGAGAAACTCTGCTGTGAGATAAAGTAGGATTTTTTAAAGGGATCTGTCATGAATGGACTTAATTTTGTGTTCTATATTAAGCTACCTTTTACCTTCATAATATTTATTTATTTTTAATTTTATGTATTTATTTATTTATTTTGAGATGGAATTTCGCTCTTGTCACCCAGGCTGGAGTCCAATGGTGTGATCTTGGCTCGCTGCAACTTCCACCTCCCGGATTCAAGCGATTCTTCTGCCTCACCCTCCCGAGTAGCTGGGATTACAGGCACGCGCCACCACACCCGGCTAATTTTTGTATTTTTCGTAGAGACGGGGTTTCACCATGTTGGCCAGGCTGGTCTTGAACTCCTGACCTCAAGTGATCTGCCTGTCTCAGCCTCCCAAAGTGCTGACATTATAGGCGTGAGCCACCATGCCTGGCTGACCTTCATAATATTTAATAGGCCCTTATGCTCTCACAAGTTTTAGAAAACAGTGGATTAGCAAAATGAGGAGCTGAGGCCAGATGGTTCACAGCTTGCCCAAGATCTGATTTAGGTTTATAATGTGTAAACTTAGAAAATTCTGACTCATTTATACATCCAGAACCATTACTAGGTTCTGATCATTTTGTTAATTTTTAAAGAGGTAGAATCACTGGGAGGAAAACAGAATGTGACGCTTGATATTTAAATGATTCTCTTTCTTCCGTAATATCTCAGATTCTTGCATTCCTGGTAGACTGTTCAGGGTTTGTGTGTAGGCACTGGTAATAACTGGATCACTGAATTCTGTCACTTTTAAAGGAGATACTTCCTTTGTCTAGACTATCAGATCATAAATTGGTCCTCTTTTAAATTTATGTTCCCATTAGGTGGTCAGTATTTATAATCACAGTGTCTTTGAGGTTTACTTTGTGGGGTTGGTGATATTTTTATACTAAGTAAATTTACAGTTGAGCCCAACACAGACCGTTAGTGGTTTAGTTTCTATTCTGGCACATTCCACCCAAGTTCACAAAGGGATATTTTTGTCTCATATTAGATATATTACATGGATGGGAACAAGACTCTTACTTGTAATGGAATTCCAAAATGACATTCTTGAGAAGTTATTTCTCTTGGGAGATGAGAACCCCCTTCTCAAAAGTTGAGAAGGCATGTAAATAGGGCCTTACCTATAATAATTAAGAAATGACATAGTGCATCAGGATTCTGATCATTTGGCAGAAAGATGCCATTCTGATGTAAATATTTTGGTGGCCACCAGACTTTGAATGTTCCTTAAGGAAGCTGCTGACCTAGTGGTCTGCAAAATGTAATGGAATTAAGTATTCTGTTGGTTTGGAATACTGAGATGGGTTTTTTGTTACTGCTAATTGATGTCGTGACAAACCCCAGGGAGAGAAAGGCAACAGGTAGGGCTGCATGCACTGGGAGCTGTAGGGAAGAGTGGAGTGGCCTTTGGTCAACTGAACTCAGACTGTTTTATTTGGAACTCTGGGTTTTTCTTGTGTGTGTCCCTTGTGCATTAAGAGAATGATCTCTGTGAAGTCTAGTGTAACGGGGTAGGGAGGGGCAAAGGATTGGGAGGATTGGGGTGGGTGAGAAGTTCCTATGTGCTCTGTTTTGAGCATTCCCACTGTGCTTCCCATTGTTGCTGGTCTCTGGTAGCTTGCCTTGTGTTTTGATGTGATCACACTATCTTCTAAACTGATAAGGGGGCACTTTTTTCAGGTGCATATCACGGGCACTGTTTTCATTGATTTTTGTTGCTTTTGTAGTTCTCTTTTTCCTCTCAACAGTACTGTGTTCCACAAACCTTTCATTGCAGTGCTGGAAATTTGAATTCTTTTCTTAAATGATGCTTCTGTAGAGAAAAATGAAAAGTGCTTTGGGGTTAGTAGTAGTTTGGTTGATTCCTAGACATGTCCTAGTTTTAAAAGGTGACAGTAACTCACATGATTGCATGATCAGATGAGACGGAAACTTCATAACTGAAGGGGAACATTTAGCATCATCTTGACCCTCCAGGTAGATTATTTTGCTTCTGCCAATTCTTCATTGACAAGTGTGCTTTTGGGGGGCAATTTTTATATCCATCATTTGATTTCTGGACCTTTGTCATTTAATCAGTGGAGGTTAGGGCAGGGATTATGTGCTTTGATGAAGAAGGTTTAGTAGTAACAAGCTTGGGGATTTTGAGGGAAAGCATCAATTTCATATACAGGTCTTGGTGACATGTAATGGATATGGATTATCTGTCATGCAGACAGTGAAGAGTATGGTCAGGATTCTTTTGGAAGCAGAAAAACATACCAAACAGCTTCTCATCTTTTACCATCCATAGCCCCTGAGGAGCATCTACTGCCATCAGAAAAACATGCAAATAGTACTGCACTGCCTTCCAGGGGTCTTAGGCTCAACTGAAGGTTTAGAAACATTCAAATTTATAAACTGCCACACTTGGCATCAGATTCACTTAGGATATAAGATGGGAAACACTGCTTACTAGTGAGCCAGAACCAGTTGCTCTTCTCTGGAAGTCTCTGCAGCTGTCTGTGTGCCATAGTTCAGGTGCAAGGAGACAGATCCACATGGGGCAAGTTTGGAAGCTGCTCTGGCTTAAGAGCCCCTTGTCCCACGGGAACAATTATCTCTTACAACAGCTTCATAGACATGGCCTCCAGGGTCCCTATAAAAGACATGCCTGTTCCAAGAGCCACACTGTACTTAGGGAAGCCCAGGGCTGTGGCTTCCTATCAGGCATGTATAGTTCTCCCAGTCCAGATGCAGCTTGCCAATTGGGGGTCATTTCTACCATATGTAATGTTGCTTGCCTAGCAGTTGACATATGAATTTTTATTAGGTTGCTAGGGGAACAGAGCTAGAAAGTGAACAAAAGGTCAAATGCTTATGCAGAAGGGAAAGAGGCTTTGTTAATCCTTTACCAGACACTATGCTAAGCAATTGCACAATGGATATTGCACCTAATTCCTATAGAATATAGCCAGAGGAATTCTCTAGTAAAATATAACCCACCCTTGGTGAAACCCCGTCTCTACTAAAAATACAAAAAATTAGCTGGGCACGGTGGTGCATGCCTGTAATCCCAGCTACTCAGGAGGCTGAGGCAGGAGAATTGCCTGAACCCAGGAGGCGGAGGTTGCGGTGAGCTGAGATCGCGCCATTGCACTCCAGCCTGGGTAACAAGAGCGAAACTCTGTCTCAAAAAAAAAAAAAAAAAAAAAAAAATATATATATATATATATATATATATATATATATATCCCACCCTAACCCATTTTTCCTCTCTTGAATAGTGTTCTTGGTGCTTAGTTGCTTGTGATTAATACACAGTTTGCAAATTTTGGTAAGGTATATGTAAGAGTTGGCTTAACAGTCAAAATGATCCCAGCCAGAATATCATGTATTCTTTGGTGTCACTCATAATAGGCAAGTATAGTATGTCATACTGTAGGGACACTATCCAATGGACATGCCTGAGAATTCCATCAGTCATACTTTGATGGGAGCCTTTGTCCAGCTGGCAAACACCAAACACAAGGCTCTTGGTAACCATGCCTCTTATTCCTCTGTCATGTGGTGCTATTCCTGCCTGCTTCTGTTGCTCCTAGCAGATCAATGAGAGAAGATGGCTGGTGATTCATTCAATAGTTATCAAACAATTATTTATGGAGTCCTTACTGTATGTCAGGCACAAAGGATACTTCAGTGAACCAGCACAGTCCCTGCCCTCAAGGAGCCTTCAGTGTATAATTACAGAGACTAGCAGTTAAGCAGTTATAACACAACATGTTAGATGTGACAGTAAGGACAAGCACAGGGTTCTCTGAGAATTCGTGGGTAGGGTAACTAGCCAGTCATAGAGCCTCAGAGAAGCTTTCTGTCTAAGCTACTCTCCCTATCGAGTAAACTTCCAGCTTTGGCATACTGTATTTATAAGCAGTTTAAACAGTTGCTGAAATTTCTTGCCTTTTCCCAAACATGGTGACTTTGGTCACTAACAATGTTTAAATTACCTGTTTTATTCAGGCATGCAAAAATACTATACTACAAATAGAACATCCGAATATCCTAGTCTTTAGAAAATATGCATCATGTTTTCTTTTTTTTTAAAGACAGAGTCTTGCTCTGTTGCCAGGCTGGAGTGCAGTGGTGCTATCTCGACTCACTGCAACCTCTGCCTCCTGGGTTCAAGCAATTCCCCGCCTCAGCCTCCTGAGTAGCTGGGACTACAGGTGTGCACCACCACGCCTGGCTAATTTTTTTTATTTTAGTAAAGACGAGGTTTTACCATGTTTGTCAGGCTGGTCTCGAACTCCTGACCTGATGATCCACCCGCCTTGGCCTCTCAAAGTGCTAGGATTACAGGTGGGAGCCACTGCACCCAGCCAGGTGGCTTTCTTATTGAAAAAATAATATGGTTTTCTGGCCAGGCATGGTGGCTCACGCCTGTAATCCCAGGACTTTGGGAGGCTGAGGCAGGTGGATCACGAGGTCAGGAATTCGAGACCAGCCTGACCAACGTGGTGAAACCCCATCTCTACTAAAAATACAAAAATTAGCCAGGCACAGTGGCGCAAACGTGTAATCCCAGCTGCTGAGGAGGCTTAGGCAGGAGAATCGCTTGAACCTGGAAGGTGGAGGTTACAATGAGCTGAGATCACAGCACTACACTCCAGCTTGGGCAACAGAGCGAGACTCCATCTCAAAAAAGAAAATAAATACATAAATAATAAAATAATATGGTTTTCTTATTTTTAAAAATGATATAGTATATAAATTATTATTTTTTAATTAAAAGTGACAACAACAAATAACTTCCCCTTATGTTGATCCAGTGTACTGTGACAGATGGGGAGGAGCCCCACTGCATCTGGAGTGGGTCTTGTCTGGCTGTGTGAACTAGTTAATAGCTCAGAAATCAGGATACACGCCAGGCATGGTGGGTCGCACCTGTAATCCCAGCACTTCGGGAGGCTGAGGTGTGTGGATCACTTAAGGTCAGAAGTTCGAGACCAGCCTGACCAACACGGTAAAACTCCATCACTACTAAAAATATACAAATTAGCTGGGCGTGGTGGCACACACTTGTAATCCCAGCTACTTAGGAGGCTGAGGCAGAACTGCTTGAACCTGGGGAGCAGAGGTTGCAATGAGCTGAGATTGTGCCATTGCACTCCAGCCTGGGCAACAAGAGCAAAACTCCATCTCAGAAAAAAAAAAAAAAGAAAGAAATCAGGATACGTATAGGACAGGACTATTAAATCAAGAGATTTAAGAGTTAGAAGGGACATGAGAGATAGTCTAGTCCAACTCCATGTGACAGATGCATGACGTTTTTAGTTCTCACACAGCTGGTTAGGATAAGAAACCAGGTCCTGCCAGGCCAGTGCTGATAATAGACAGACATGTTTGGGCAGGCAGAAAAGACCATTCATAGATAACATTTGTTTCCATGGGTATCCATCATACCAGAGCCACAGGAGAGGAAAATGCTGTTTTGGCCTCATATGATAAAGTATGCATTGTGTGATTATGGTCTGCATTCCTGTAATGCTTAGACAGGGAGGGGGAAATCACATGTCGAGCATGGGGGAGTTAATTTCTTTGTCCTGTAATGTCCGCACATATCTGAAACAACATAAACCATGATGGAACACACACATACACACACACACACACACACACACACACACACACGGCAAATTAAAATATTCATTGTCCACTTCCTTAATATATGTCCTGTATTTTATTGCAATTTAATCATTTTACTTGTAAAAAGTCTCAAAAGTAAAAAAAAAATACATTATTAACTTGAAATTACTTTATCTAACCTCTCTGATTTTTTTTTTCTTTCTTTCTTTTTTGTTGTTGTTGTAGAGCACTTCGTTATCAATGCAGATCTTTCTTTTTTAAGACAGAGTTCCACCCTGGCACCCAGGCTGGAGTGCAGTGGCGCAATCTGGGCTTACTGCAACCTCTACCTCCTGGGTTTAAACAATTCTCATGCCTCAGCCTCTCGAGTAGTTGGGATTACAGACACATGCCATCATGCCCGGCTAATTTTTGTATTCTTAGAGAAAACTAGTAGAGACAGGTTTCACCATTTTGGTCAGGCTGGTCTTGAACTCCTAACCTCAGGTGATACGCCCACCTCAGCCTTCCAAAGTGCTGGGATTACAGGTGTGAGCCACCGTATCCAGCCTTTAACTGATTTTTGAAATAGAAATTGGGTGTGATTCAGGGAATGTAACAAGAGCAATCTTATTTGAAACAGAAAACCACATATTTAAGTCAGCAGCCCACATGATAGTATGGTATTGAGTAAAAATGTATTCTTAGGTATTTCTTTACTCAGTGGACTTTAATCAGTCTACTGCAAAAGGTAGTTTTATTTAAAGGTCTCCAATTATATATAAGAATTATTAGTAAAACAGATTAGCCACTTAACAATCTAAAAATACCTAGATGCAGTATTCCCAGTTGTTAATGAAATATTTATCAAGTTTGGGATTAAAATTAATTTAGGGCCATCCAAAATGCAAATTATCTTTAATTTGGTTAAATCAACCTGGGAGTAAACAGGTAATAATCTCAAGGTAAATTTTTGTTTTGAGCCGGGCGCGGTGGCTCACGCCTGTAATCCCAGCACTTTGGGAGGCCGAGGTGGGTGGATCACGAGGTCAAGAGATCAAGACCATCCTGGTCAACACGGTGAAACCCCGTCTCTACTAAAAATACAAAAAAATAGATGGGCATGGTGGCACGTGCCTGTAATCCCAGCTACTCAGGAGGTTGAGGCAGGAGAATTGCCTGAACCCAGGAGGTGGAAGTTGCAGTGAGCTGAGATCGCACCATTGCACTCCAGCCTGGGTAACAAGAGCGAAACTCCGTCTCAAAAAAAAAAAAAATTTTGTTTTGATTTATATAAAGTCAGATTGAAACACCCTAGTTACAAGTTTAGAACAGGAGTGGCTTCAGCTAGGTTCAAGAAAAAGTCCTTTGTTCCTCTGTTGCTCATTTTACTCAGAAACAAATACAATTGAATTATTTTCTCTACCTTCCCAAATTTGAAGCTGACCTGAATTTGGTACCTGCAAATTTAAAATAGCTAAGGTCAAAATAGTTAAAACAGTTCCTTTAGAATGAATGTGTTAGCTGGGTGTAGTGGTGCACACCTGTAGTCCCAGCTACCCGAGAGGCTAAGGTAGGAGGATTGCTTGAGCCCAGAAGTTCGAAGCTGCAGTGAGCTATGATCACATCACCACGCTCCAGCCTGGGCAACAGAATGGGATCCTTGCTCAAAAAAAAAAATTTTTTTTAATTGAATGAATGCCATAGGGAATTGAGGATCTTCTCATATTAATGAGTTAACAACTCTTCATAATTTAAGTTTAGTTAACTGTTTTTCTCAGGGCAATATTTTACATAAACTTCTAATGAAGAATTTTATGGACAAGATTTTAGTTAAGGAAAAAATTAATCCCACAAAATAAAGAGAACTATTAAATAGAGCTCTAAACAGAAGAAACTTCCATCAAACCATTTTTCCCGCTTCTTTGTGCCATGGTGTTAGGACCAACCATTTATTTACATGAGACAGTTTCTGGCAGACTATCCCAAGCCAGGACATTTTAGATTCTGCGCAAGAAGACTGACCACTCTTTGATGAATGGGTAATTCATGGTGTAATGTATGAAAAAAGTAAGGCAGACAACACAGACATCACAGGAAGCACGGCCATGCTAGGCTCTGAGCTCTGCAGTTATACACCGTCCAACAACTCTTGGAAGAAAAATAGAAACTGACTTTATCTTTGCCTGTCAAGTTTGCAAATGGATTAGTTCATTACAAAGGCACTTGTCAAAACATATTTATTAAAAAGAGAAGCCAGCGTTGGAAATCATCTTGACCATTAAAAAAAATAGCAACTGATACCTTGTATAAGAAGCGAGAAAGTTTCTGCTTTTTGGAACTGAATTGGTTTTTATGTTAAAGTGGTAATGTACCAGGTCTGTTTATATAGGTCAGTGTTGCCCAGGTTGTGTTGTTTTGCTGTTTTTACTTTTTTTATATATAAAGAATGAAAACGATGAGAGAATAAATCAGTGGATATCATCTAAATCTGATTTCTCATTTCGGTGGTTTTGGCATTCCACTTTTTATATAAATCTTTAAGACGTGCATATTTTTGTTTTAAAAATTATTTCTGCTTAAACAACAGTTTCAAATATTTCTCTTTTGAAGACAGAAAGTTGGTTTAGTTTCAGCAATGTATTGATATAAGTTTACATTTTTTTAAATGTAGAGGCTGGGTTTATTTAAGATTAGCTGGGCTCACTGCCTGCTCTTAAGAAAAACATGTATAGCCTAGAATTTTTTAAAGGATTCCCATAATAATATAGAACTGCTAACACTAAATATGCTTTCCATCTGTTTAAAGACTCATTAACTTCATTTAGTAATAGAAAAAAAGCTACTAGGTAGAACAGGGGTTAGGCTAAATCCTACTTGCCTGCTGTTTTTTTTTTTTTGAAAACAAAGTTACACTGGAAGACAGGCACATCCATTCCTTTTTGTCATTGTTTATGCCATCAGTGAAGAGTGGTTGCTACAGGCACCTTTTATCCACAAAGCCTACCATATTTACCATCTGGCCCTTCACAGAGAGATTGCCCACCTATGATGTTGGGCCGGACAAGAGATCTGTTATTGCTTATGTAGGGATGATGGAGGTAGAGTAAGTCCCTACTTTGGACCAATCTGTGAGCATCACAAGGATTTAAACATGTCTGGTATGTATGAAGGTCTGTGGAGTGGGCACCACTGATCTGTATGAAGTTTTTTTTAGGGAAGTCACTAGAAGGATCTGGCCAGGAGAAAGATACTTGGCTCAGCTCCAGGGAAGTATACCTGAGCCTTCCATTTGAGAGCTACATGCAGAAACTGAGCGTGACCTATAATCTTGGTGAGAGGCTGGGAGTTCAAACTGTACTGCTATCTTTTTTTTTTTTTTTTAATACTGCCGTACTGCTTTAAACACCTGATGCCAGGTGGGAGGGCAGGGGCATTGCCCTGCACTTCCTCAACACTGCATGTCCTCAGGGTGTTCTCAGTACAGGTGTGGCCCAGGCAGTGGCAAGAGAGGTTGAGTCCCTGCTGGATGGGCTCTAAGGGTGAACACTAGAGGCAGCTAGGATTTCAGTTTTCCTTACACCTACAATTCAGCAACAAAACTCACAGAGGGAATCCAGAGAACCTGTCTTGGTCAGGGCACATTTGACTTCAAGAAACAGACACTCAAGCAAGCTTAAAGCAATGATTCATAAAGTGTGGCCCTGGAACCAGCAGCATCAGCATCATCCAGGGAGATTCTGATGCAAACTAACGTTTGAGAATAGCCAGGTATGGTGGCTCATGCCTATAATCCCAGCCTCCTTTGGGAGGCTGAGGTGGGCAGATCATGGGGTCAGGAGTTTGAGAACAGCCTGGCCAACGTAGGGAAACCCTATCTCTACTAAAAATACAAAAATTAGCCAGCTGTGGTGGCACATGCCTCAGTCCCAGCTACTCAGGAGGCTGAGGCAGGAGACTCACTGGAACCCAGGAGGTGGAGGTTGCAGTGAGACGAGACCACACCACTGCACTCCAGCAAGAGTGACAGAGTGAGACTCTGTCTCAAAAAAAAAAAAAAGTTTGAGAATAGGTTGGGCACAGTGGCTCATGCCTGAATCTCGGCACTTTGGGAGACCGAGGCAGGGCTATCACATGTGTTCACCAGTTCAAGACCAGCCTGGGCAACATGGTGAAACCCCGCCTCAACAAAAAATACAAAAATTAGCTGGGTGTGGTGGCACAGGCCCATAGTTGCAGCTACTCTGGAGGCTGAGGTGAGAGGCTCACTTGAGTCCAAGAAGTTGAGACTGCAGTGAGACATGATTGTGCCACTGCACTCTAGCTTGGACAACAGAATGAGACCCTGTCTCAAAAAAATTATTAAAAAAAAAAAGTTTTGAGAATAGTTTTTATTTTTTGTTTTTTTGAGACAGGGTCTCCGTCTGTCGCCCAGGCTGGAGTGCAGTGGTGAAATCTTGGCTTAGTGCAACCTCTGCCTCCTGGGTTCAAGTAATTCTCCTACTTCAGCCTCCCAAGTAGCTTCAGGTGCCTGCCACCATGCCAGGCTGATTTTTGTATTTTTAGTAGAGACAGGGTTTCGCCAAGTTGGCCAGCTGGTTTTGAACTCCTGGTCTCAAGCGATCCACCCACCTTGGCCTCCCAAAGTGCTGGGATTTCAGGCGTGAGCCACCTTGCCTGACCGGGAATAGTTTTAAGAGGATTTGTTTCTAATTAAAATGAGTGACTTTGTGACATTCTGGGAGAGGAAATCAGCAGATCACCTGGAATCAGAAAGCAGGGGTGAGGCTGCTCCTGGTCAGTCGTGTGCCCATGTTTCCTGTTCACTTCTCTTTGTACCAGTGTGGGGTCCCCAGCCACTCTCAGAAGACCACCTTTCTCCTGCCCATTCCTCAGCTCAAAAGGGCTGCCCAGCCCTGACCTAACCACTGTCCTGTCCTTCAGTCCAAATCTTCCAAGGGAAAACACCTCAGTTTCTGCCCAGCAAAAGATGGGTTCCCTCAGATTACATGGCACCCCTTGGGTCAGGAAGCAGGGGGATCTGACTGGGGATGGGTAGTGGTCATGAGGACAGGTCCCCTGAGAAAAGGGCCCTGGAGAGGGGCAGGAAAGTTGACCTACAAGTCTCCTAAATAAAGAAAATCATGGCTGGCAGGAAATTTGATAGGAACACACATGATATACTTCCAGGAGCTCCTAGAATTAAGTGGGGAAAAGCTGCAGGTGGCTATAGGGTTTTCCATTCGAAGGAGAGTACAGTGTGTTTAGTTACTTGAAAACAGGTGCTTAAACAGAAACTTGTACACAAAAGTTCATAGCAGCTCTGTTCACAATAGCCTAAAAGTGGAAATACCCAAATGTCTATCAACTAATGAATGGATAAACAAAAACGTCACACACAGGCGCGTACACACACAGGTGGAATATTATTCGTTCATCCATTAAAAGGAAGTTCTGATAAAAATATAAATAAAAAAGGAGGTTCTGATGCTTGCTACAACATGGAGGAACCTTGAAAACATTGCTTCGGGTGAGAGAAACCAGTCACAAAGGACCGCATATTGTTTGATTCCATTTATATGAAATATCCTGGCCAGGCGCGGTGGCTCACGCTTGTAATCCCAGCACTTTGAGAGGCTGTGGGCGGATCACAAGATTAAGAGTTCGAGACCTGCCTGGCGAGCATAGTGAAACCCCGTCTCTACTAAAAATACAAAAAATTAGCCAGGCGTGGTGGTGGGCACCTGTAATCCCAGCTACTCCGGAGGCTGAGAGGCAGGAGAATCCCTTGAACCCGGGAGGCGGAGATTGCAGGGAGCCAAGATCGCACCATTGCATTCCAACCCCAGGTGACAATGCAAGACTCCATCTCAAAAACAAAAGAAAAAGGAAAATATTCTGAATAGGCAAATCCGTGAAGACAAAAAGCCCAGTGGCGGTTGCTGGGGACTGAGGGAAGGAAGGAGTGGGGAATGACTGCTCATGGGTGCCGGTGCCTTTGAGGTGATGAAAAAGTTTTGAAATGTGGTTGCACACCACCATGAAAATATTTAATGCCACTAAGTTGTATTTTCAAATGATATTGTGTATTTTACAATTTTAAAATAATCTAATTATTGTTTCTGGGACACCCGTAGGTCCCCTTGGCAGGAGGGGTGTAGGGGGAATGGTTGTGGCTGCGCGCGGCGCGGGCGGAGGGCGGGAGGGCGTCGGGGCTGCCAGGATCTGCAACCAGCCTGGCAGCGGGCAGCGGCGGCGGCGGCGTTGGGATGCGGACCCAGGGCGCGAGGCCCCCAGACGTCCCCCCGCCGGTAGCGCGGCGGGAGGCGCCAAGGCGACCGGGCGCCATTTGCAGCCTGGGGCGCAGCGGCGGCGGCAGCAGCGTCGACTTCGAGGGCCTGGGAGTTGCCAAGTAGGAGGCGCGGGCGGCGGCGGTGGGCGTTCACAGGCACCAGCTCCCGGCCGCCCCTCCTCGCTCCCGGCCGCCCCTCCCCGCCCGCCGCGCCTGCCCCTCCGGCGCGCCCCCCCGGGAGGGGCTGCAGAACAATGGCCGCGCCGCGCGGCCTAGCCCGGGGGAAAGGCTGGAAGGCGCGCGGAGCCTCCTGGCGGCGGAAGGCGGAGGGAAGGCGGTGGGGACGGCGTCGGGCGTATCTGGAGCCGGCGCCGCAGACTACGGGGAAGCTTGGGCTGCGCGGCGCTGGCCAGTGATTTTTCAGAATCCCCCTCAGTTGGGCTTTGTCTGTCTGATCTCGACTGGATTCAGGTTCTGCATCCTAGACAGGACCGTCCCAGAAGGGCTGCTGCGGTCTTCTCGACGCAGCACATCAAGTGGCACACAATTTCAGCTGGTCAATTTGTCTCATCACTGATGATGCTCACTTTTAAGATGCTGTCTGCTAGGCTTCACCGCTGTAAAGTCACGCTCACTTGGTAGTTATAATAAATAAAAATATTTTGTACAGAGGTACTTTGAAATTATATGAATCACCCGTTTCTCATCAAACCTTTTAAATTTTATTTTTATTTTTGAGACAAGGTCTCGCTCTGTCGCCCAGGCTGGAATACTGTGGTGCCATCACGGTTCACTGCAGCCTTGACCTCACGGATTCAACCAGTCCTCCCACTTCAGTCCCCCGAGTAGTTGGGACTACAGGCTGGTGCCCCTGGCTTTGGCCTCCCAAAGTGCTGGGATTACTAGTGTGAGCCACCGTACCCGGCCCATTGTTTCTTAATACCACACAAACCCATGGTTTTCTTTTTTTTTCTTTCTTTTTTTTTTTTTTTTTTTTGAGACGGAGTCTTGCTCTGTTACCCAGACTGGAGAGCAATGGTGCGTTCTTGGCTCACAGCAACCTCCATCTCCAGGGTTCTAGCAATTCTCCTGCCTCAGCCTTCCAAGTAGCTGGGACCACAGGTGTGTGCAACCATGCCCAGCTAATTTTTTTTTGTTTTTGTTTTTGTTTTTAGTAGAGACGGGGTTTCACCACGTTGGCTAGGCTGGTCTCGTACTCCTGACCTCAGATGATCTGCCAGCCTCAGCCTCCCAAAGTGCTGGGATTACAGGCATCAGCCACCGCACCTGGCCTCCTTTTTTTTTCTTTTCTTTTTTTTTTTCTTAGCTGGTGGGGAGTTCTCACTATATTGCCCAGGGGAGTTCTCACTATATTGCCCAGGCTGGTCTCCAACTCCTGGACTCCTGTCTTAGCCTTTGGCATAACTTGGCATTATAGGCGCACCACTGAGCCTGGCTGATATCCTATTTTCTTCATTAGGTTATAATCTGTTGCTGTCTATCTATCTATCTATCTATCTATCTATCTATCAATCATCAACCATCTATCTATCTATTTATTTAGAGACAAAGTCTCAATCTCGGCTCACTGCAACCTCCGCCTCCTGGGTTCAAGCAATTCTCCTGCCTCAACCTCTGGAGTAGCTGGGATTACAGATGTGCATCACCACGCCCAGCTAATTTTTGCATTTTCAATAGAGACGAGGTTTCACCATGTTGGCCAGGCTGGTTTCTAACTCCCTTCTTCAAGTGATCCACCCCTCTTGGCCTCCCAAAGTGCTGGGATTACAAGCATGAGTCACGCCCGGCTGCTGTCATTTATTTTAATGTTCAAATTGTCCCAGGTTTGGCTGCTGGAAGCCTGTTCAAGCCGGGTTCTGCATCCATTTGACATGTCCCTATTGTTCTCTGAATATTTCCTTCCTTCTGGCACAAGATGTTCCAGGCTCATCTTGTACTGTTTCCCTGCCCCAACCCTGGAATCAGATACTTCTCCAAGGACCCCTAGTTCTGTTTACTGGAGAGTAGTTATTTACAAACCAGATCCAGAGACTGGGTGTTTTCATTGTGTTAGAACTGGTGCTGCTTTCAGGCCTTCACAGTGGACATTTTCCGAGAGAGAGAGCGAAACTCCAATCCTAATCCAACACCATGTAATTCATTCTCCTTTTCTTCCTGTCCATGATTTTTGGTCTATTCTACTGTGAAGGTGAACACTACCACATTTATTCTTTCGAAAAAGTTTATTTCCATCATTACAGTAAAATATTTCTCAGTAAAATTTGAAACAAGGAAGAAAAATCAACCACAATCTCAGTATAAAAATAACATTTTGGTAGATTTACATGACATCATACTGTACATAAAATTTTGTACCCTGTTTTTTTATTCAATTTTGCAG
This sequence comes from Aotus nancymaae, assembly GCF_030222135.1. Classification (NCBI taxonomy): domain Eukaryota; kingdom Metazoa; phylum Chordata; class Mammalia; order Primates; family Aotidae; genus Aotus; species Aotus nancymaae. The sequence goes on from NW_026988467.1 coordinate 29,004,780, forward strand.
AGGTAGGTGAATAATAGCCCACAGACCAAGCCTGTTTTTGTATCCCTAAGAACTAAAACTGGTTTTTAAATTGTAAATGGATTAAGCAAAATATAAAGAGCAATAATATTTTGTAACATGAAAATTATATGAAATTTCAGATTTGTGTCTATTTGTGTTAATTTTCTTGGAATTCAGTCTATGGTCTTGGGACATTCCCTCTGGGTTTGTTCTCCGATGGCACCCAGCCACAAGTAGAGGCCATGTAGAGGTGCTCTGAATAAGCCCCAGTTAAGCCTAGCCCAGACTCAACTAGTGAGTGAAGAAACCACCTTGGAGTGGCTCCTCCAGCACTAGCGCTTCTAGCTCCTGGATGTTAGTCCCCACATGAGACCCCAGACATGGTGGAGCAGAGAAAATCAGACACCCTGTGCCCTTTCAGATTTCCCGACCCACAGAATCAGTGTTATACAGTGGTGGTGGTTTCTGCCACTATGTTTCAGATGGGTGTTGAGCAGCAGTAGTAACTGGAACAATACCCTCTCAATAAAGGGCCTCATATAAGACCCTGCCAGAATCCCAGAACTTTGGGAAGCCAAGGTGGATAGATCACTTGAGGTCAGGGGTCCGAAACCAGCCTGGCCAACATGGCAAAACCCCAGCTCTACTAAAAATGCAAAAATTAGCTGAAGGTCTGTAATCTCCCTCCCAAAAAAAGACCCTAAAATAAATATCAACAATAAAAAGCCATGGAAAGTAGAAGGATAATTAAGGCTAAAGATAATATAATTAAACATTAAATATAGGCCAGGTGCCGTGGCTCATGCCTATAATCCCAGCACTTTGGGAGGCTGAGGTAGGCTGATCACAAGGTCAGAGGATAAAGACCAGCCTGGCTAACATGGAGAAATCCCGTCTCTACTAAAAAATACAAAAGTTAGCTGGGCGTGGTGGTGTGTGCCTGTAGTCCCAGATACTTAGGAGGCTGAGGTAGGAGAATCATTTGAATCCGGGAGGCGGAGGTTGCAGTGAGCCAAGATCACGCCGCTGCACTCCAGCCTGGTGACAGAGCGAAACTCCGTCTCAAAAAAAACAAATAAAATTAAATATAGTTCTGAGTTTTCTAGCAGCCAAAAGCACAAGCAAAAAGATTGCTAAATGTAATAGTTCTCATTGTATAATTGTAGGAAAGATGTCTGCCAGGAGAAAGGAAATTTTTCTGGCACTAAACTCTAAAAGGAATGTATTAAACAGTTCCCTCTATCAGGTATGTTGGAAAATAGACAATTCCTTTTTTCTTTTCTTTTCTTTTTTTTTTTTTGAGACAGGGTCTTACTCTGTTGCTTAGTGACAATTCCTTTATCAACATTTTTATGTAATTCATAAGAGATGTTTCTAATATGGGCCATCAGTAAAATCCAAGTACACAACACTACACCATAAACATATTGTCTAAGTGTCTAAGTTTGTAGCTTTTAGGTAATCTAAACTGATTCAGAGGTGGAGCTTTAAAATCAAGAGGATGCTGGGCACAGTGACTCACGCCCGTATTCCCAGCACTTTGGGAGGCTGAGGCAAGTGGATCACCTGAGGTAGGGGGTTTGAGACCGGCCTGGCCAACATGGTGAAACCCCTTCTCTATTAAAAATACAAAAGTTAGCTGGATGTGGTGGCAGGCACCTGTAATCCCAGCTACTTGGGAGGCTGAGACAGGAGAATCATTTGAACCTGGGAGTCATCTAGAGGTTGCAGTGAGCTGAGATTGCGCCACTGCACCCCAGCCTGGGTGACAAAGTAAGACTCTATATCAAAAAAAAAGAAAAATCAGGAGGAACAACCAGGCACAGTGGCTTATACCTATAATCCAAACTGCTGGGAAGGCCGAGGCGGGAGGCTTGCTTGAGTCCAGGAGTTAGGTACCAGCCTGTGTAACACAGGAAGACCTCCATCTCAAAATATAATAGTAATAATAAAATAAAGAGGAAGGAATGGGAATGGTTAGCACATTCCTTTCACCCTCTGAGCAATCATAATCAACCAGCCTTTTGGCAAGGGCTCGTTAGGAGCCAATTAATTTTTTTTTATTGCTTCCTTTGGGGAATTTATGCAAAAAGGTACTATAAACATTCATATCTAGATTTTTGTGTGAATGTATGTTTTCATTTCTCTTGGGTAAATATTTAGGAGTGGGATATATGGGTCATATGCTAAGTGTGCATTTAAATTTGTAAGAAATGGCTGGGTGGTGGTTTATATCTGTAATCCCACCACTTTGGGAGGCTGAGACAAGAGGATCAGTTGAGCCCCCGCAGTTTCAGACCAGCCTGGGGAACATAGAGAGACCCTGTCTCTACAAAAGGTAAAAAATTAGCTGGGTATGGTTGTGCATGCCTATAGTCATAGGTACTCGAGAAGCTGAGGTGGGAAGATTTTAAGATCGCTTGAATCCCTGGGAAGTTAAGGATACAGTGAGCCATGTTCATACCACTGCTCTCCAGCCTGGGTAGCAGAGTGAGAACTTGTCATTCATTCATACATGCATTCATTCATAAATAAATAAGAAAGTGCCAAACTGTTTGCCAAAGTAACTGTATAATTATGCATTCCTATCAGCAACTTGCAAGAGTTCCGTTGTTCTGAATCCTTGCCAGTGCTTCATCCTGTTGGTTTTTGTTTTGTTTTTGTTTTTTAGCCTTTATAGTAGGTATGGTGATTTTATTTTGCTTTGCTGTTTCAGTTTGCATTTTCCTAATCATCAATGTCTCTTTGTCATCCATCTATCTTCCTTGGTGAATTTCAAATTTTCTTTTTTTGTTTTTGAGACAGGGTATCACTCTGTGGCCCATGCATGCTGTATTAGTCTGTTCCTGTGCTGTTAATAAAGACATATCTGAGACTGGGTAATTTGTAAAGGAAAGAGGTTTAATTGATACACATTTCAGCATGACTGGGGAGGCCTCAGGAAACTTACAATCATGGTGCCACCACACCTGGCTAATTTTGGTATTTTTAGTAGAGATGGGGTTTCACCATGTTGGCCAGGCTGGTCTTGAACTCCTGACCTCAGGTGATCCATCTCGGCCTCCCAAAGTGTTGAGATTACAGGCGTGAGCCACTGCACCTGGCTGTCTTCTGCCCTCTTATCTCATCCTCACTCCATACTTCACCCTGGTGAAAACTTCTCCTTTGAGCCCAAGTCCTGATAGGCTTCCTTTTCCTGAAACTCCAGCATTGTAGGGCAGGAACTAGGTCTTATTCTTTGCACAATGGGCCCCCAACACTGTTCTTTCTTCTTCTTTTTTTTTTTTTTTTGAAATGGAGCCTCACTCTGTCACCCAGGCTGGAGTACGGTGGTACAATCTCGGTTCACTGCAACCTCTGCCTCCTGGGTTCAAGCAATTGTCCTGCCTCAGTTTCCTGAGAAGGTGAGACTACAGGCGCATGCCACCACACCTGGCTAATTTTTTTATTTTTAGTAGAGACAGATTTTCACTATGTTGCCCAGCGTGGTATCGAGCTCCTGAGCTCAGGCAATCCGCTGGCCTCAGCCTCCCCAAAGTGCTAGGATTATAGACATGAGCCACTGTGCCTGGCCTACTGTTCTTTCTTCTGCTTACAGAGTACCTGTAGGTGCTAGGGATACCTGCGTGGATGAAATATAGCCCTGCCCCGAGGTATCTTGTGGTCTGGTGGCAATGACAGACAAAGAGGCACTTGAATAGAGACTGCTAAGTATCAAAGCACAGCTGTGGGGGGGCCTAGGAAGGAACCAAACCTAGTTCTGGAGAAGCCAACATTTTCTGCACAACCTCCGAGGTAGGTCTCTCCCATTTTCCTTTAAAGGGTCACTGTGGGCTGGGTGCAATGGCTCACGCCTGTAATCCCAGCACTTTGGGAGGCCGAGGCAGGCAGATCATGAGGTCGAGATCGAGACCATCCTGGCCAATATGGTGAAACCCTGTCTCTACTAAAAATACAAAAATTAGCCGGGTGTGGTGGTGCACACCTGTATTCCCAGCTACTCAGGAGGCTGAGGCAGAAGAATCACTTGAACCTGGGAAGCAGAGGTTGCAGTGAGCCAAGATCGCACCACTGCACTCCAGCCTGGAGACAGGGTGAGACTCCGTCTCAAAAAAAAACGGTCACTGTGGAAGTCAGCCTAGGGTGGGCCTGACTGTGAGTCTGTGTGCCCACTTAGCCAAAGCCAGCATTGGCCGACAGTTTTATTTGGGGGTGTACTTAAGAAGAGGTCACTCGCAGAACCATCACAGATGTTAGACACCCTCTCTTTCCCCTTTGCTAATATTGTGCTGTGAGTTGTATCCCCAGCAGTCATGTCCCTTGGTGAACGCTCCCCAGTAGGTTCCTCCTCCGGAAACCCATACCTGTACCACTCCGAAGAAAAGAGTCTCTTACAACAGCAGTCCTGGGGGGCACGGCCCTGGGTGAGCAGCCTCATCTTTCAGTCCCCTCGAGGCCTCAGTCACCTAACAGCGCACACAGAAGTCAGCTGCTGCAAGCCCCAGAGGCCCCAGATTTGGTGCTTCTAATATGAGGTCTTCTGAATTTTGTTTTCAAAACCAGGGAGGAGCAATAAGGTGAGGCTGTATAATCCACGTTTCATTTCTAACTTTTAAGGAGAATGGGTGTTTCTGAAGAGGGGAGAAAGTGATAGAACTGGCCACTGGCAGGAGTATTGATCCTGCTCTTCAAAAACACCTCCTCTAACAATAACGGAATTATTTGTTTTAAACACCTCCTCTTTTAAAAATGCAAATAAATTTGCAGAGTTAAAAGTCATTCTTAAGTTGGTGTGAAGAATTATAGTGAATAAGTTGGTGTGAAGAATTATAGTGAATAATCAGTTGGACACCCAGTAGAGTTAGGGAATAAAAGTTATTTATTTATTTTGAGATGGAGTCTTGCTCTGTCGCCCAGGCTGGAGTGCAATGGTGCAATCTCGGCTCACCACAACCTCTGTCTCTACTAAAAGTATTTTAAAAATTAGCCAGGCATGGTGGTACATGCCTGTAATCCCAGCTACTCAGGAGGCTGAGGCAGGAGGATCACTTGAACCCAGGAGGCAGAGGTTGTGGTGAGCCAAGCACTCCAGCCTGGACAACAATAGTGAAATTCTGTATCAAAAACAAAAAAAAAGGTGGCCTTTAAGAGGTGATTAAGTCCTGACTCTGCCCTCATGAATGGATTCATCCATTCATGGATTATGGGTTAATGGATTAAAGATTTATCATGGGAGCAGGTTAGTTATCACAAAGTGAATTTGTTATCAAAGCCACTTGGCTCTCAGTGTGCCCCCTCACCCTGTTATACCTTCTCACCAAAAGCCGACAAGATGCACCCCCAGTCTTAGATTTCCAGCCCCCAGAACTGTAACAAATAAGCCTCTTTTCTTTATAAATTACGCAGTCTCTATTTCTGTTGCTGTATTATTACAGTAACAGAAAACAGACTAAGACATGAGGGGATGGATGAATGGAACACAATATTATATGTGGAAAAAGACTCTTGAATATATATGTTTTTTTTTTTGAGAGGCAGGGTCTCACTCTGTTGCCCAGGCTGGAGTGCAATGGCTATTTACAGGCAGTCATAATGCACTACATTCCTGAACTCCGGGCCTCAAGTGATCCTCCTGCTTCAGCATCCCAAGTAGCTAGGACTGCAGGCCCATGCCATCACACCTGGCTTATGTGTAAATTTAATATCTGAAAAAAAGTGGCTTTTTAAATCTGAAGGAAAGGATGGCTTATTAAATAAACATTGTTGGGTCAATTGGGTAAGTATATTGGAAAAAAAACACATTAGATCATATACAGCAAAATAACATTTAGATGGGTAAGAGTTCTAAACATAAAAAAGTCATTAAAATATTAAAAGAAAATAACAGATAATATAAAATTGATGTGTGAGAAAAATATTTCCTAAGAAAAAACATAAAACCCAGAGACCATGGAAGAAAAGGATGACTACTGCATAGTCCAAATGTTGTGTAACATGAAAAATATCGTATTACTTCAGGTTTTCTAATTCCAGAAAAAAGAAAAAAAATTTAATAAAATATATTATAAACAAAGTTGAAAGATGAAAAAAATCAGAGTCATATATTTGCCAAACATATAAAAAGAAAGAATTTATATTGATACATACCTGTAATCCCAGCACTTTGCGAGGCCAAGGTGGGTGGATCATTTGAGGTCAGGACTTTGAGACCAGTCTGGCCAACATAGTGAAACTCGTTTCTACTAAAAATACAAAAAATTTAGCCAGACGTGGTGGCATACGCCTGTAATCCCAGCTGGAAAATTGCTTGAGTCTGGGAGGCGGAGTTGCAGTGAGTAGGGATAACACCATTGCACTCCAGCCTGAGCGACTGAGCGAAACGCTGTCTAAAAAAGAAAAAGGAAAAGAAAAGAAAAGACCCAAATAACAACAAAAACAAAAGACAAAGGCTACAGACAGGAATTTACAGGAGAAGAAATGAACACCCGATACCCAATAACATGAAAAGATGTTCAGACTCACTGGTGAGGGAAGGATACAAGTCAAAAAATAGTTGCTATTTTTTCACCAATCAAATTGGCAACAATTAAAATGATTCATAATATCCAGTTTTGTTAAGGTTTCAGGAAGAGGTTTTTTGTTTGTTTGTTCGTTTTTTGAAACAGAGTCTTACTCTGTCATCCAGGCTTGAGTACAATGGTGCAATCTCGGCTCACATCAACCTCGATTACCTAGACTCAGGCGATTCTCCTGCCTCAGCCTTCCAAGTAGCTGGGACTACAGGCACCCGCCATCATGCCCGGCTAATTTTTGTATTTTTAGTAGAGACAGGGTTTCACCATGTTGGCCAGGCTGGTCTCAAACTCCTGACTTCAAATGATCCACCCACCTCAGCTTCCCAAAGTGTTGGGATTACAGGCGTGAGCCAACACATCCAGAATATTTTTAAAGGCAATTTGTTGGCCAGGCATTGGTGGCACACGCCTATAATCCGAGCACTTTGGGAGGGCAAGGCAGGCAGATCACTTGAGGCCAGGAGTTTAGCACCAGTCTGGGCAACATGGCAAAACCCCATTTCTACTAAAACTACAATAGCTGGGTGTGGTGGTGCACACCTGTAGTCCCCACTACTCGGGAGGCTGAGATAGGAGAATCACCTGAGCCTGGGCAGTTGAAGCTACAGTGAGCCATGTTTACACCACTGCACTCCACCTGGGTGATGGGAGTGAGGCCCTATCCCCTGCCAAAAAAAAAAAAAAAAAGATTGTTAACACAAGTATGTCAGAATTTAAAAGATAAATCCCCTTTGACCGAGCAATCCTACTTCTAGTGAATCTCTTCTACAGAAATGCAGTCAGGCGGCTGGGCACAGTGGCTCACACCTGTAACCCCAGCACTTTGGGAGGTTGAGGCAAGCAGATCACTTGAGGCCAGGAGTTCAAGTCCAGCCTGGCCAACATGGAGAAATCCCATCTCTACTAAAATACAAAAATTAGCCGGGCATGGTGGTGTAAACCCATGATCCCAGTTACTTGGGAGGCTGAGGCACAAGAGTTGCTTGAACCAGGAGAGGCAGAGGTTGCAGTGAGTCAAGATCATGCCACTGCCCTCCAGTCTGGGTGACAGAGGAAGACTCTGTCTCAAAAAAAATAAAAAATACAAAATACAAAAATTAGTCAGGAGTGGTGGCACGTGCCTGCAATCCCAGCTGCTCAGGAGGCTGAGGCAGGAGAACCCCTTGAACCCGGGAAGTGGAGGTTGCAGTGAGCCAAGATCACGCCACTGCACTCCAGCCTGGACAACAGAGCAAGATTCTATCTCAAAAAAAAAAAAAAATGGTAGAAAGAAAAGAAAAAAGAAAAAGAAATGCAGGCAGGCAATGGGGAAGAGAGGATGGACATAAGTAGAAAGATCAGGAGCAGGCTGGGACCCACAAGTGCAAGCAGGAATCCTACCAGTTCCAGATGGACTGGAACCCTTGTCAGTTTTCACTGTTTCCAATCCAACCTTGCTAATATGGGTGTCTCACAGAAGTCAGGGCCCTTTGTCATAGAGCAAAACATGTTCACCTCACTAATGAGTCAGAGAAGCTAAAGGAGGATTCGGGAGAAGGTAGAGAAGTTGCAGGTCCAACTGCTGCTTCACATCCAAATGAGATGAGTCAGCAGATTTTCTGCCCTTCAAATATCCCCAGACTGCCTTCATGGTCCACCCTAAAGGAAACATACAAGAAAGGAAATTCTGGAAAATGTCATTTAGTCCAGCCAAGCTGACACGTTGCAAATTGGACATATGTGCAGATACCTGTCCATGCATCATTGTTTATAATAGGAAAAATCAGAAATAGCCTTAATGTCCATTGATGGAGAATAGTCAAGAAAGTTATGGTGTATGATATATATATATACACACACACACACAATGCATACGATGGAATCCTATGCAGCTTTTAAAATGAATGAAATAAACTTTTTTTTTTTTAATTGAGATGGTCTCACTCTGACACCCAGGCTGGAGAGCAGTGATCACTGCAGCCTCAACCTCTGGGACTCAGGTGATCATCCCACCTCGACCTCCCGAGTAGCTAGGACTACGGGTGCACACCACTATGCCTGGCTAATTTTTTGTATTTTTTTGTAGAGATGGAGTTTTGCACCATGTTGCCCAGGGTGGTCTTAAACTCTTGGGCTCAAGCAATCCACTTGCCTCGGCCTCCCAAAGTGCTAGGATTACAGACATGAGCCACTATGCTCAGCCTAGATCAGCCTTTAAAATGAATATCACTACACACCTACCACAATGGCTACAGTGAATAAAACTGACAACACCAAATTTGGAAAGAATGTATAATAACTGATACTCTCATTTTTTTTTTTTGAAGTGTAACAGCCACTTTGGGAAAAAAAAATGTGGCAAACTAAATATATGCCTACTCTATGAACCAGCAATTCCACTGTTAGGTATTTACTTAGGAAAAATGAAAATATAAATGCATAAAAAGACTTGTACAGAAATGTGCATAGCAGCTCTCTTCACAATAGCCCAAACCTGGAAACAGATCAGGTGTCTATCAACAGGAGAATATATATAATCTTGTATAGTCATACAATGGAATACTCAACAATGTAAATGAGTGAAGTACAGCTACATACAATAACAGGGATGATTCTCAAAAACATTGCACTGAATAAAATAATCTTTATACAAAAGAGCACATGTTTGTCCGGTGCAGTGGCTCGCACCTGTAATCTCAACACTTTGGGAAGCTGAGGCGGGCAGGTCACTTGAGGTCAGCAGTTCAAGACCAGCCTGGTCAACATAGTGAAACCCCCGTCTCTAGTAAAAGTACAGAAATTAGCTGGGCATAGTGGCAGGTGCCTGTAATCCCAGGGAGGCTGAGGTAGGAAAATTGCTTGAACCCAGGAGGTAGAAATTGCAGTGAGCCGAGATCAAGATCGCACTACAGCACTCTAGCCTGGGTAACAGAGTGAGACTCTGTGTTAAAAAAAAAAAAAAAAAAAGCACATGATTTATAGTTCCATTTATATGAAGTTCTAGAACAGGTAAAACTAAACTTTGTGGAATCAAAATTGAACAATGTTTGCCTAGGAAAGTTAAGGAAAGAAATTGACCTGGGTGGGTTATGAGGCAATTTGCTGGGGTGATAAGGTTCTGGGCTGGATACAGTGGCTCACATCTGTAATCCCAGCACTTTGGGAGGCCGAGGTGAGAGGACTGCTTGAAGCCAGGAGTTGAAGACCAGCCTGGTCAACATGGCAAAACTCTGTCTCTAAAAAAAAAAAAAAAAAAAAAATCCAAAAATGAGCCAGGCGTGGTGTCACATGCCTGTAATCCCAGCTACTTGGGAGGCTGAGACGCAAGAGTCTGTTGAACCCAGGAGGTCAAGGTTGCAGTGAGCCATGATTGTGCCACTGCATTCCAGCCTGGGCAATGGAGCAAGACTATGTCTCAATAAATAAATAAGATAAGGTTCTGTGTCTTTACAGAGGTTTTGGTTACACAAGTGTACGGATTTTTAAAAGCTCAGCAAAAGTTGACTTAAAATTTGTGCATTTCATTGCATGTAAATTTTACCTTGAAACAAAAAAATGCGGGCCAGGTGAGGTGGCTCAGGCCTGTAAACCCAGCACTTTGGGAGGCCAAGGTGGGTGGATCACAAAGTCAGGAGTTCAAGACCAGCCTGACAAACACGATGAAACCCCATCTCTACTAAAAATACAAATATTAGCTGGGTGTGGTGGTGTGTGCCTGTAATCCCAGCTACTCAAGAGGCTGAGGCAGAAGAATTGCTTGAACCTGGGAGGCGGAGGTTGCAGTGAGCTGAGATCTCGCCATTGCACTCCAACCTGGGCAACAGAATGAGACTCCGTCTCAAAAAAATATGTGTATAAACATTGAACTTTAATTAATTATATATGTGCCTTTTTAAAGGGGGAAGTGTACTGATGCCTGCAACTTTGTTTGGAATGCATCAAAAAGGAAAATGAATGAATAAATGGACAGAGGGATAGATATGAGATAAAGCAAGTCTAGTAAAATGTTAATGGAAAGGTCTAAGTGGTGAGCGTACATGTGTTCACTGTTTATGGAACACTGTAAAATACCTTCAACGTTGTTGTATCATTGAAACATTTTGTAATAAAATATTGGGAAAAAGTAATAAGATCAATTTTGTGTGTATTGACATAGAGATATATCAAAACATATTGTTAAAAACCAGCCTCGAGCTGGGTGCAGTGGCTCACGCCTGTAATCCTAGCACTCTGGGAGGCCAAGGAAGGCAGATCACTTGAGCTCAGGAGTTCAAGACCAGCTTGGGCAACATGGTGAAAACCCATTTCTACAAAAAAATACAAAAATCAGCCGGGCATGGTGGTTTGTGCCTGTGGTCCCAGCTACTCAGGAGGCTGAGGTGGGAGGATCACTTGAGCCTAGGAGGCGGAGGTTGCAGTGAGCCAAGATGGTGCCACTGCACTCCAGCACTGGTGACACAGTGAGACCTTGTCTCAAAAAACAAACAAAAACCAGCCTCAGGGAAGGAAGGTAGTATATGATATAGGTATCATGAATATAAAACAACAAAACAAAAATCTAACTTATGTGACTAAGTGAATAGAGGATATATATTAAACTTAACAATAATAGTAGCCTTTAGAGAAGAAAGTAGAATAATGGGGTAAATGTCTTAGCTTGTTTCTCTAGAAAGCAGGGCCTAAGCCAAAGGTTATGTGCTAGTTTTTTTATCTGGTTTTTGTTTTTGTTTGAGACAGTTCTCGTTCTGTCACCCAGGCTGGAGTGAAGCAGCATGATCTTGGCTCGCTGCAGCATTGACCTCCTGGGCTCAAGAGATCCTCTCATCTTAGCTTTCCAAGTAGTTGGAAACACAGGTGCACTCCACCATGCTGGGCTAAATTTCGTATTTTTAGTAGAGATGGGGTTTTGTCATGCTTCCCAGGCTGGTTTTGAACTCATGGGCTCAAGCAATCTGACTGACTTGGCCTTCCAAAGTTCTGGGATTACAGACACTCAGCCAGTTATGTGCCAGCTAATACTTTGTGGGATAGTGTAATCCCAGCAAAGCAGGAGTTAGGGGAAAAGGGAGTGAGAGAGGAGAAGACAAAAATCCAGATGCATACAGATGCAAATCCGAGCTTCCTGATAAGCACTGGTGATTGCTTGGTCTCAAGGGATATCATCAGAGAGGTTTTACAAACCTACTCCAGCTCCTGTACCTGATGATGAATTGATCTGACGGTTCCCATATCTCACTAGACAAATTGCACCCCAAAAGTCTCAGATTTCTGAAACCAGCCGGGCCAGCCAGTCTGCAAGTGTCTTACTCCATTTTCTGTTGTTTATAACAATACCAAAACCCAGGTAATTTATCAAGCCAAGGAATTTATTCCTTACAGTTTTGGAAGCTGGGAAGTCTAAGGTCAAGGGGCCATATCTGGCGAAAATCTTGTTGGAGGCACCTCTCTGAAGAGTCTGTAGGCAGTGCAGATTATCACATGGTAAGGTCACTGAGAATGCTAGCTCAGGTTTTTCTTCTTCTTTTTTTTTAATTCTTCCATAGCTGAACCTTCCTTAAAAAAAAAAAAGAGAGAGAGAGAGAGAGACAAGGTCTTGCTATGTTGTCCAGGCTGGTCTTAAATTCCTGGGCTCAAGCAATCCTCTCACCTCAGCTTCCCATAGTGCTGGGATTATACGCATGAGCTGCCGCTTCCTCTTCTTATAAAGCTACCCATCCCCCTCCTATGATAAGCTGTTAATCTATTAACCCATTAATACATTAATCTATGAATGAATTAAAACATGACCCGGCCGGGCGTGGTGGCTCACACCTTCCATCCCAGCACTTTGGGAGGCCGAGGCAGGTGGATCACGAGGTCAAGAGATCAAGACGAGGTCAAGACGGTGAAACCCCGTCTATACTAAAAATACAAAAATTAGCTGGGCATGGTGGCACACGCCTGTAGTCCCAGCTACTCAGGAGGCTGAGGCAGGAGAATTGCTTGAACCCAGGAGATGGAGGTTGCGGTGAGCCGAGATGGCGCCACTGCACTCCAGCCTGGGTAACAAGAGCGAAACTCCGACTCAAAAAAAAAAAAAAAAAAAAAACATGACCCAATCACCTTTTAAAGGCCCCACCCCTCAATATTGGGCATTATGTTCAACATGAGTTTCGGAGGGACAGATAGAACATAGCAGAAAGCATGGGTGCTGAGTAGGTCTTACAGAATATCATGCTGCAGCAGCAACAGATAAGCTAAGGGCAAAGATGTGAGCAACTTGTGGGACCAAGGGTGGTCTCCACAGTTGGCTCTCCTGGACAAACTCTGAGAGCACAAAGAAAAAAAATGACCTCTGCCTTGAGGAGCTTGACAAACCTCCTTCCTGCAGCCTAGAGAAATGCACTCACTACCAGGCAATGCTCTGAGGGAGCATTCAATTACAGTGAGAATAAAGACCACTGAGCGGATCTAAGGACGTGCATAATTTATATCTAGGGCAACTGATCATGATAAATGTGGATTTTGCCTTTTAACAATGTATATGGGTGTTCCTTGACTTACAATGGGGCTACACCCAGATGAACCCACTGTAATTAAGTCAATCGACATATGATGTTTTAAATTTATGATGGATTTATCTGGATGGAGGCTCATGATCAGTTAGGAGTGTACTGAATGTCTATAACTTTCACACCATCGCAAAGTTGAAAAATCATAAGTTGAATCATCATAATTTGGGAACATCTGTATTTCTGCATTGTTTAAATCCTTTATAAGTATTTAAGTATTGCTTGTTTAATTAAAAAAAAAAAACAATAGACAGGGCACGGTGGCTTATGTTTGTAATCCCAGAACTTTGGGAGGTGGAGGTGGGTGGATCACCTGAGGTCAGGAGTTCAAGACCAGCCTGTTCAACTTGGTGAAACCTTGTCTCTACTAAAAATACAAAAATTAGCCAGGTGTGGTGGTGGGTGCCTGTAATCTCAGCTACTTGGGAGGCTGAGGCAGAAGAATAGCTTGAATCTGGGAGGCAGAGGTTGCAATGAGCCAAGATTGCACCACTACACTCCAGCCTGAGTGACAGAGCAAGACTCCGTCTCAAAAAAAGAAAAGAAAAAAAACCATAATAAAACAGAAGTATGATAGTTTTTGTGTAATACTTTGTAGCCAATATAGTAGAGAAATAAATAAAATGAATTGTGGAAACACTAGCCTAATATTACATTACCAATAATTTTGGGTAAGATATTTAGGTAAAACAACATTAGATGAAACTGAGTAACATTTAATTTGATTCCCTTTGTAAAAATTTTGATGCAAATAAATATAGGCTGGCATGGTAGCTCACACCTGTAATCCCAGCACTTTGGGAGGCCAAGGTGGGAGGATCACTTGAGCCCAGGAGTTCCTGTTAGAGGTGACTCTCTGAAGAGTCTGTAGGCAGTGCAGATCTCACTGCCACCCTGGAAATATAGTGAGATCCTATCTCTTGCTCTCTCTCTCTTTTTTTTTTTTTTTGAGACCCTATCTCTACAAAAAAAAAGTTTCAAAAAGTTTCAAGCCCAGGCACGGTGGCTCACACCTGTAATCCCAGCACTTTGGGAGGCAAAGGTGGGTGGATCACTTGAGGTCAGGAGTTCAAGACCAGCCTGGCCAACATGGTGAAACCTTGTCTGTACTAAAAATACACAAAATAGCTAGGCATGGTGGTGGGTGCCTGTAATCTCAGCTACGTGGGAGGTTGAGACAGGAGAATCACTTGAACCCAGGAGGTGGAGGTTGCAGTGAGCCAAGATCATGCCACTGCACCCCGGTCTGGGTCAGAGAATGAGACTCTGTCTCAAAAAAATAAAAATTAGTCAGGCATGGTGGCACTCACTTGCAGCCCAGCTACTCTGGAGGCTGAAATGGGAAGATTGCTTGAGCCCAGGTGGTTGAGGCTGCAGTGAGCCATGATCATGTCACTGCACTCCAGTCTGGGTGATAGAGCAAGAACCTGTCTAAAAAAAAAGGAAAATACAGTCTTATCACTTAACAATGGAATACATTCTGAGAAATGCACCATTAGGTAATTTCATCTTTGCATGAACATCATAGAATGTACTTACACAAACTTAGATAGTATAGCCTATTATACAACTAGGCTATATGGGATAGCCCAGGGATCCTCAACCCCTGGGCCACAGACCAGTACCAATCCCTGGCCTGTTAGGAATGGAACTGCACAGCAGGAGGTAAGTGGCTGGTGAGTAAGCATTACCACCTGAGCTCCACCTCCCATCAGATCAGCGGTGGCATTAGATTCTCATAGCAGTGGGAACCCTATTGTGAACTGCGCATGCAAGGGATCTAGGTTGTGTGCTCCTTATGAGAATCTAATGCTTGATTATCTGAGGTGGAACAGTTTTTTTTGTTTTTTTTTTTTGAGACGGCGTTTCGCTCTTGTTACCCAGGCTGGAGTGCAATGGCGCGATCTCGGCTCACCGCAACCTCCGTCTCCTGGGTTCAGGCAATTCTCCTGCCTCAGCCTCCTGAGTAGCTGGGATTACAGGCACACACCACCATGCCCAGCTAATTTTTTTTTGTATTAGTAGAGACGGGGTTTCACCATGTTGACCAGGATGGTCTCGATCTCTTGACCTCGTGATCCACCCGCCTCGGCCTCCCAAAGTGCTGGGATTACAGGCTTGAGCCGCCACGCCCGGCCTTGAGATGGAACAGTTTTATCCCAAAACCATTTCCGTTCCCACCTTCCATGGAAAAATTGTCTTCCACAAAACTAGTCCCTGGTGCCAAAAAGGTTGGCCAACATGGTGAAATCTCACTAAAAATACACAAAATAGCTAGGTATGTTGGTGGGTGCCTGTAATCTCAGCTGATGGCTATTGATCCTAGACCGCAAACCTGTGCAGCATGTTACTGTATTTAACATGTAGGCAACAGTAACACAATGGTATTTCTATACCTAAACATATAAAAAGTACAATAAAAATGTAGTATTGGGCCAGGTACGGTAGCTCACGCCTGTAATCCCAGCACTTTGGAGAGTGAGGTAGGCAAATCACAAGGTCAGGAGTTCGAGACCAGCCTGGCCAATATGGTGAAACCCCATCTCTACTAAAAATACAAAAAGTAGCCAGGCATAGTGGTGAGCGCCCGTAACCTCAGCTATTCAGGAGGCTGAGGCAGGAGAATGACTTGAACCTGGGAGGTGGAGATTGTGATGTGCCAAGATTGCACCACTGAAGTCCAGCCTGGGCGATAGAGCGAGACTCCGTCTCAAAATAAAAAAAATGTAGTTATTGGCTGGGCGCAGTGGCTCATGTCTGTAATACCAGCACTTTGGGAGGCTGAGGTGGATCATCTGATGTCAGGAGTTCGAGACCAGCCTGGCTAACATGGTGAAACCCATTTGTACTAAAAATACAAAAAATTAGCCAGGCATGGTGGCACACACCTGTAATCCCAGCTACTCAGAAGGCTGAGGCAGGAGAATCACTTGGCCCTGGGAGATGAAGGTTGCAGTAAGCTGAGATAATGCCATTGCACTCCAGCCTAGGCAACAAGAGCAAAACTCGTCTCAAAAAAAAAAATGTAGTATCAAAAATTTACAAAATGGGCCGGGCGCGGTGGCTCAAGCCTGTAATCCCAGCACTTTGGGAGGCCGAGGCGGGTGGATCACGAGGTCAAGAGATCGAGACCATCCTGGTCAACATGGTGAAACCCCGTCTCTACTAATACAAAAAAATTAGCTGGGCATGGTGGTGCGTGCCTGTAATCCCAGCTACTCAGGAGGCTGAGGCAGGAGA
Source organism: Aotus nancymaae (assembly GCF_030222135.1). Lineage (NCBI taxonomy): Eukaryota > Metazoa > Chordata > Mammalia > Primates > Aotidae > Aotus > Aotus nancymaae. Next base: position 29,021,125 of record NW_026988467.1, read on the forward strand.
ATTGCCTGAACCCAGGAGGCGGAGGTTGTGGTGAGCCGAGATCGCGCCATTGCACTCCAGCCTGGGTAACAAGAGCGAAACTCCGTCTCAAAAAAAAAAAAAAAAAAAAAAAAAAAAAATTTACAAAATGGTACAGCTAATGGCACTTACTATAAATGGAGCTTGTAGGACTGGAAATTGCTCTAGAAATGCCAGTGAGTAAAGTTATGAATGTGAATGTGAAGGCCTAGGACAAAACTGTACACTACTGTAGGGATATAAACACTGTACACTTAGACAAATGTATTTATTTGAGATGGAGTCTCGCTCTGTCCCCTAGGCTGGAGTGCAGTGGCACTGTCTCAGCTCATTGCAACCTCTACCTCCAGGTTCCAACAATTCTCCTGCCTCAGCTTCCCGGGTAGCTGGGATTACAGGCACGCGCCACCACGCCCAGATAATTTTTGTATTCTTAGTAGAGATGGGATTTCACCATGTTAGCCAGGCTGGTCTCTAACTCCTGACCTCAGGTGATCTGCCTACCTCAGCCTCCCAAAGTGCTGGGATTACAGGCATGAGCCACCGCGCCTGGCCCATAGTCATTTATTATCAAGTATTCTGCACTGTACATAACTGTGTGTTCCAGAATTTTGTATGACTGGCAGCACGGATTTGTTTACACCAGTGTCACCACAGTGCTAGGACGCCACCACAGCTACAACATCACTAAGCAATATAAATTTTTCAGCTCCATTATAATCTTAGGGGACCACTGTTGTATATGCAGTCTGTTGTTGACCAAAATGTCATTATGCGGTGCATGACCGCAGTTATTGTTAGATGCTGTGTTTTGAGTTGTGGTATGGGAGCTATGATCACTGGAATAATAAACATATAAAGTATAGGTTTCTAATTCTGAGATGAGTAAGATGAGGGTAAGATCATTACACTTGTTAAGGAGCTGGTGCAAATTCACAGGTTTCTGACCTAGCTGCTTGTTTCCTCTTTGCTTTTTTTTTTTTTGAGACAGGGTCTCACTCTGTCGCCCAGGCTTGAGTGCAGTGGCATGATCTTGGCTCACTGCAACATCTGCCTCCCAGGCTCAAGCAGTCCTCCCAAGTAGCTGGGATCACAAGTGCATACCACCACAAATAATTTTTTATATTTTTTGTAGAGATGGAGTTTTGCCACGTTGGTCAGGCTGGTCTCAAACTGCTGAGCTCAAGCAATCTCCTGCCTTGGCCTCCCAAAGTGCTGGGATTACAGGCATGAGCCATCGCACCAGTACCCACTCTTTGCTTTCTATTAGTCTTTTATCTCCCTGTCACCAGTGGTTTGTCCAACAGCCTACTTCCCCCTTTTCTTGCAACGAAGAGTCGCACATATTTCTTTATTAAATTTAAATGTTTTTCTCATTTGAATATCTCAGATAACTCATGATCCTCCTAGTTAGTTACAGTTTTGGTGACGAAGAAATTCATTTATTCCTCAAATGTATGTAAATTATCAATTTGTCATCACTTAACTCCAAACTTGCTTATTTGCCCTGCTTTGTGCAACCAGCTGGACCCTGTAAACATTTCTTCTTTCCCAGCTAGAGCAATGTTAGGCCTTGTCAGTAGAGGGCGCCAAAGGGACACTGCAATAGCTGAGGTAGGGGCTTAGCGGTTTCAGTGTAACTTTTTTTTTTTTTTTTTTAGACAAGAGTTTTGCTCTTGTTGCCCAGGCTGGAGTGCAATGGTGCATTCTTGGCTCACTGCAACCTCTGCCTCCTGGGTTCAAGCGATTCTCCTGTCTCAACCTCCCAAGTAGCTGAGACTGCAGGCACCCACCACCACACCCAGCTAATTTTTGTATATTTAGTAGAGATGGGGTTTCACATTGACCAGGCTGGTCTTGAACTCCGAACCTCAGGCGATCCACCCACCTTGGCCTCCCAAAGTCCTGGGATTACAGGTTTAAGCCACCACACCCGGCTTTAGTGTAATTCTTCTTGATCCTACAGAGCAGTTCATGGAGAATGGTGTCTACCCTGCAGTAAGTTTACTGGCACCCTGGTGGGTGGCCACTGATCTTCCAGCCCACACCTCTGGTACCTCCATGAATTTCACCATCCGGCAGGCTGAAGACATATCCTCTTCGAAGAGGTCTAAATCTCAGTCTTGGTGGGCATGGAAAAGGAAGTCCTTTTGCAAGTTTCTTTCCTTGAGTACTCCAACCTTAAAGGTAATAGCTGCTCCTGTTTTCTTTGCCATTTGCTACATTTGCTATTCCTATTTTCTTTTTTTTTTCTTTTCTTTTGAGACAGGGTCTCACTCTGTCGCCCAGGCTGGAGTGCAGTAGTGCAATCATGGCTCATTGAAGCTCAACCTCCAGGGTTCAGGTGATCCTCCTGCCTCAGCCTCCTGAGTAGCTGGGATTACAGGCATGCACCACCATCCCTGGCTAATTTGTTGGCCAGGCTGGTCTCAAACTCCTGGGCTCAAGTGATACTCCCACAGCAGCCTCCCAAAGTGCTGGGATTATGGGCATGAGCCACTGTGCCTGGCCCTATTCCGGTTTTCTTTGGAGCTCTCTGTTTCCCTTCTAGTAGATAACTACCTGTGCTGGTCAATTTTGTGTGTCAACTTGGAGGGTGTTTTGATAAGATTAACATTTAAATCTGTGAATTTTGGGTAAAGCAGATTGCCTTCCATAACATCTGATGGGACTCATCCAATCAGCTCAAGTCCCAAATAGAACACAAAGACCAACCTCCCTGAGGGGATTCTCCAGCAGACTCTGGCTGGAACTGCACTATCAGCTCTCCTATGTCTCCAGCCTGCCACACTGCAGATTTGGATTTGTGAGCCTCCATAATCACATGAGCCAATTCCTTATGAGAAATCTCTCTTGGCTGGGAGTGGTAGATCATGCCTATAATCCCAGCACTTTGGGAGGTAGAGGCAGGTGGATCACCTGAGGTCAGGAGTTCAAGACCAGCCTGGCCAACATGGTGAAACCCCATCTCTACTATAAATACAAAAATAAGCTGGGCGTGGTGGTGGGGGCCTGTAATCCCAGCTACTTGCCAGGCTGAGGCAAGAGAATCACTTGCCCCATCTCTACTAAAAATACAAAAATAAGCTGGGCGCGGTGGTGGGGGCCTGTAATCCCAGCTAATTGCCAGGCTGAGGCAAGAGAATCACTTGAACCTGGGAGGTGGAGGTTGCAGTGAGCCAATATTGTACCATTGCACTCCAGCCTGGGCAACAAGAGCAAAACTCCATCTCAAAAAACAAAACAAAACAACAAACTCTCTCTCTCCCCACCTTTTTTTTTTTTTTTTTTTTTTTCGAGATGGAGTCTTGTTCTGTCGCCAGGCTGGAATGCAGTGTCTTGATCTTGGCTCACTGCAACCTCTGCCTCCTGGGTTCAAGCAATTCTTTGCCTCAGGCTCCCAAGTAGCTGAGATTACTGGTGCCAGCCACCATGCCCGGCTAATTTTTTTGTATTTTCAGTAGAGATGGGGTTTCGCTATCTTGGCCAGGCTGGTCTTAAACTCCTGACCTCATGATCCACTCACCTTGGCCTCCCAAAGTACTGGGATTACAGACGTGAGCCACCGCACCTGGCCACTCTCCTCACCTTTTAGTAGTTAATAATTCTTTTTTTTTTCCCCCGAGGCAGAGTCTCACTCTGTTGCCCAGGCTGGAGTAAAGTGGTGTGATCTTGGCTCAGGGCAACCTCCACCTCCTGAGTTCAAGCAATTCTTTTGCCTCAGCCTCCTGAGTAGCTGGGATTACAGGCACACACCACCATACCTGGCTAATTTTTGTATTTTTAGTAGAGACAGGGTTTTACCATGTTGGCTAGGCTGGTCTCAAAATCCTGACCTTGTGATCTGCCTACCTTGGCCTCTCCAAAGTGCTGGGATTATAGGTGTGAGCCACCTGCACCCAGCCAATCTTTTCCTTTTCCTTTTTTTTTTAATTGAGATGGAGTTTCTATCCCCCAAGCTGGAGTACAGTGGCACAATCTTGACTTATTGCAACCTCTACCTCCGGGTTTAAGCGATAATCTCACATCAGCCCCCTGAGTAGCTGGGATTACAGGTGCCCACTACCACGCCTGGCTAATTTAGTATAATTCTTTATACTAAAGTTTCCATGTACAAATTCGTGGTGTGGTTTTTGTCTCTGGGCTGTACACTGCTGACATTAGCAGTGGACTTGACACAGGACACATACATGAAAGTGACTTCCGCAAAATAAGAGGAAATGCCTGTCCTCCATAGTTGAAGAAATGGACAGAGGGAAAGTCGAGAAGATTTTTCATAGTGAAGATGTTCATTTAGGGCCCTCCAGAAGCAGAGAGGAGGGACACCATAAGGCTTCCCAGGAGAGGTGATGTCTGAACTGAATCTTGAAGGAAAAATAGTTTTCCTGGCCGGGCAAGGTGGCTTACACCTGTAATCCCAGCACCGTGGGTGTCTGAGGCGGGTGGATTACCTGAGTTTGTCCGAAGTTTGAGACTAGCCTGGCCAACATAGCGAAACCCCGTCTCTACTAAAAATACAAAAATTAGCCAGGCGTGGTAGCAAACACCCGTAATCCCAGCTACTCAGGCGGCTGAAGCAGAACTCCTTGAACCTGGGAGGCAGAGGATGCAGTGAGCCAAGATCATGCTACTGCACTCTAGCCTGGGCAACAGAGCAAGACTCCGTCTCAAAACAACAACAACAACAAAAAACCATGCTAGGTCTTATTTTTTCTAGTTAACTGTATATTTATATATATTTTTTTCTTTGTATCCTTTTTTTATTTTTTTGAGACAGAGTCTCGCTCTGTCGCCCAGGCTAAAGTACAATGGCACGATCTCAGCTCACTAAAACCTTTACCTCCCAGGTTGTTCAAGGAATTCTCCTGCCTCAGCCTCCCAAGTAGCTGGGATTATAGGTACCTGCCACCAAGCCTGGCTAATTTTTGTATTTCTAGTAGACACAGGGTTTCACCATGTTAGCCAGGCTGGTCTTGAACTCCTGACCTCAAGTGATTCCCCCTGCCTCAGCCTCCCAAAGTGTTGGGATTACAGGCGTGAGCCACCACGCCCAGTCAACTGTTTCTTTAAAAAACAAAACAAAAAAATACACTAGGGCTGGGAGCTGTGGCTCACACCACTGCACTCCAGTCTGGATGACAAGAGTGAAACTCCATCTCACAAAAAGAAAAAAAAAAAGAATAATCTGAATGTTCCTAGCATTAAAAAGATAAATATTTAAGGTGATGGATATCCCAATTATCCTGATTCGATCTTTACATGTTACACAAATATATCAAATTATCATATGTACCCCGAAAATATGTACATCTATACATATCAATAAAAAAATGAAAGAAAAAAAAACAGAGCCAAGATGAAGCTCCAATTAAACTTAAAAGAGAGAGGGAGAGGGAGTAAAGCCCAGGCTGCCAGCACTGACAGAGTGAAGTCAGGGCAGCGCCAAGTCCTGCTGGGAGAATGGGGAAGGAGTCAGCAGGTGGCCATTCAGTCTGTCAGCCTCTCCTCCAAATACCCAAGGCTAAGGAATTACAAGCCAAGAGACCGCCTCATCCCAATGCTACTTCCTCCAAGGAGTTTAAAAGTAAAAGCTCAGAAGGGCCGCCTGACCACAGTGAGGGCAAACAGGAGTGAGTGGTTTTGTGGTGCCTGGCACTCCCTTCTCTGAGGCTACTCCCTCTCTCTCCTTAAATTCATCTTGACTATGTTAGTCATCTTTGCTGAGGTAACAACCAACCTCAAAGTCTCTTTAGCTTACAACAGAGGCCAGCAAACAAAAAGGCCAAATAGTAAATATCTTGGGCTCTGTGGAATGAGCATATCATCTCTGTTGCAACTACTCAGCTCTGCAGTTATAGCATGAAAGCAGCCACAGACAATATATAAATGAATAAGCTTGGCTGTGTTCCAATAAAACTTTATTTATGAATACTAGCAAATTGAATTTCATGTAGTTTTCATATCTCAAAATATTATTCTTCTTTTGATTACTTTTCCACCCTTCAAAAATGAAAAAAGAAAAAAAAAGGCCGAGTGTGGTGGCTGGTGCCTGTAATTCAGCATTTTGGGAGGCCTAGGCTGGAGCTCAGGACTTTGAGACTAGTCTGGGCAACATGGTGAAACCCCATGTCTACAAAAATTTTTTTAAATTAGCTGAGCACAGTAGCATGCACCTATAGCCTCAGCTACTTGAGAGGCTGACGTGGGAGGACTGCTTGAGCCCAGCAGGTCAAGTGATTGCACGACTGCATTCCAGCCTGGACAGTGGAGTAAGACCCTGTCTCACCCCCACACATACAAAAAGAAGGCAAAAAAAAAAAAATTCTTAGCTTGTAGATCTTACAAAAACCGAGTAGACTAGGTTCAGTCCATGGACTGTAATTTGGCAACCCTTGCTTTACAGAAACCAACATCTATTTCTTGCTCACATTACATGTTGGTGACTGCAGGGCAGCTTCCATGGCTCACTCCGTGACCTAGGCTGAGCTGTAGAGCAACCCCTACTTGGGTCATACTATTTTTGCAGCAGAGAGGAAGAACAAGGTGGCTAGTGAAAATGCATCATGCCTCTTAAAGCTTTTGCTCAGAGCTGGCATGCTGTCATTGCTTACAGTCCATTGGCCCAAGCAGGTCCCAAGGCCAAGCCAGACACTGGGGCAGGGAACTGCACTCCACCAACAGAGAGTCATTGAAAGTCACATAGCAATGGCTGGAAATGTACAATTCTCTTGGGGTGAAGGAGGGAACAATTGGAAAGACTAATACAGTATACCATCCTGAATAACACCTTCCAACACACATTAGGACCATACTAATCAAAGCGTGGTTCAAAGGCTGATGTACCTAGTCTATGATAAGTAGAGAAAGTGAAAGCAAGCATTTTAAAAGTTTCACAGCAATTTAATATTGTTGCAATAAATAGGCCCACAAGAGATTGGGAAGAAAAGCAATCTGGTTCTTTACCACAGTTTGAGAAATGCTGCATTAACAGACAGAGTAGCCAGTACTCCAGGGAATATGACTTTACAGGCCAAAATACAACCACCATGAGAAAAAGGGTAAGCTGGCCAGGCACGGTGGCTCATGCCTGTAAACCCAACATTTGTGAGGCTGAGGTGGAAAGAGCACTTGAGGCCAGGAGTACAAGACCAGCCTGGAAAACAAAATGAGACCCTGTCTCTACAAAAAATAAAAATAGGCCAGGTAAGGTGTCTCATGCCTGTAATTCCAGCACTTTGGGAGGCTGAGGCAGGAGGACTGCTTGAGCTCAGGAATTAGACACCAGCCTAGGCAACAACATGAAACCTTGTCTCCAATTAAAAAAAAAAATTAGCTGGGTGCGGTGGTACACAGCTGTGGTCCCAGCTACACAGGAGGCTGAGGCAGTAGGATAGCTTGAGCCTGGGAGGTCAAGGCTGCAGTGAGCCATAATCGCACTACTGCACTCCAGCCCAGGTGATAGAGCTAGACCCTGTCTCAAAAAAAAAAAGTGGGGGGGGTAAGCTAAATTACACACGCACACATTGTATAGTGTATTACATTATTGTTATATACATAGATATATAATCTATTAGAAGGATCCAAAATTTAAAATAAGAATGAAATACTTAGATGGTTGTGATGGCTCATGCCTGTAATCCCAGCACTTTGGGAGGCCGAGGTGAGCAGATCACCTGAGGTCAGGAATTCGAGACCAGCCTGGCCAACATGGTGAAACCCCATCTCTACTAAAAATACAAAAATTCACCGGGTGTGGTGGTGGGTACCTATGATCCCAGCTACTTGGGAGGATGAGGCAGGAGAATCACTTGAGCCCAGATCGTGCCACTGCAGTCCAGCCTAAGTGACAGAGTGAGACACTGTCTCAAAAAACAAAAAACAGGTGTGGTGGTTCACACCTGTAATCCCAACACTTTGGGAGGCAAAGCAGGCAGATCAGGAGGTCAAGTGTTCAAGACCAGCCTGATCAACATGGTGAAACCCTGTCTCTACTAAAAATACAAATAAATTAGCCAGGCATGGTGGTGCATGCTTGTAATCCCAGCTACTAGGGAGGCTGAGGCAGGAGAATAGCTTGAACCCAGGAGGTGGAGGTTGCAGTGAGCTGAGACTGCACCACTACACTCCAGCCTGGGTGACAGAGTGAGACTCCGTCTAAAAAAAAAAAAAAAAAAAAAATACAGAGAAGAGATTATGTTGACAATCTGAGGCAATAATAAGAAATCGTAAAAAAGAACCAAGAATAAATATTAGAATTGAATAGTTGAAAGAAAGAACAAAGAGATAGAATAATGGCAGAATGGATACAGTTGAATAAAAAGTTAGTAAATTTCAAGATTATATTTAGGACTTTTCCCAGAAGACAGCAGGAAAGGACAAAGAACCAGAGAATATAAGCTGGGTGCAGTGGCTCACGTCTGTAATGCCAGCATTTTGGGAGGCCAAGGCAGGCAGATCTCTTGAGCCCAGGAGTTTGAGACCAGCCCAGGCAACATGGTGAAACCCCATCTCTACAAAAATTAGCTGGGCATGATGACATGTGCCTGAAGTACTAGTTACGTAGGAGGCTGAGGTGGGAGGATCACTTGAACCCAGGAGGTTAAGGCTGCAGTGAGCTATGATCATGCCATGGCACTCCAGCCAGGGCAACAGAGGAAGACACTATCTCAAAACAAAAGACAAGACAAAACAAAAAAGTGCCCATGGACTGCCAAACAGGAGAGTTAAGAAAAAAATCTACCAGCTGAGCGAGGTGGCTCATGCCTGTAATCCCAGTACTTTGGGAGGCCGGGGGGGTAGATCACAAGGTCACACAAGACCAACCTGACCAAGATGGTGAAACTCTGTCTCTACTAAAAATACAAAAATTAGCCAGGCGTGGTGGTGAGCGCCTGTAATCCCAGCTACTTGAGAGGCTGAGGCAGAGAACTGCTTGAATCTGGGAGGCAGAGATTGCAATGAGCCAAGATTGCACCACTGCACTCTGGCCTGGGCAATAGAGCAAGACTCCATCTCAAAAAAAAAAAAAAAAAAACTACACTCAGGCACATTACAATAAAATGTAAGAATAGCAAATGTAAAATGTAAGAATGTCAAAGACAGCTGGGCATGGTGGCTCATGCCTGTAATCCCAGCACTTTGGGAAGCCGAGGCGGGTAGATCACCTAAGGTAAGCAGTTCGAGACCAGCCTGGCCAACATGGTGAAACACTATCTCTACTAAAAAATACAAGTAGTAGCTGGGCACAGTGGCAGATGCCTGTATTCCCAGCTACTCAGGAGGCTGAGGCAGGAGAATCACTTGAACCCAGGAGGCGAAAGTTGTAGTGAGCCAAGATTGCACCATTGCACTTCTAGCCTGAGAGACAGAGCAAGCAAGACTCCTCTCAAAAAAAAAAAAAAAAAAAAAAAAAGTCAAAGACAAAGACAAAGAGAACATCTTACAGGCTCATATAGAAATAGCAAATTGATACCACACTACTCAATAGCAATGCTGGATGCAAGATAAAAATAGAGCCATATGGTTTTTCTGTTTTGTTTTTGGTTTTGGCAGAATACTTCTACAGTAGAGCAATATGTTTTAAAGTATCAAAGAGCACACTGAATCTAGAATTTTTTTTGTTTTTGAATCTAGAGTTTTATATCCATTCAATTTGCCATTCAAATGTTAGAGCATAATAAAAATATTCTCCAGCACACAATGCCTTGGAAGCTTTGTTACACAAAGACAAACATTGAATACAACCTTGAAGAGAGTACTCAAGATGAGAAACACATCCAGGAGATGCTGCAAGATAGGAGAAATAAAAGTGTTCAAATACTTTGACAAAGTTTGTCTTTGTCCGTATTTGCTATTTTTTTTTTTTTTTTTTTGAAATGGCGTTTCACTCTTGTTGCCCAGGCTGGAGTGCAATGGCATGACCTCGGCTCACCGCAACCTCCGCCTCCTGGGTTCAGGCAATTCTCCTGCCTCAGCCTCCTGAGTAGCTGAGATTACAGGCACGCGCCACCATGCCCAGCTAATTTTGTATTTTTAGTAGAGACAGGGTTTCTCCATGTTGGTCAGGCTAGTCTTGAACTCCCAACCTCAGGTGATCTGCCCATCATGGCTTCCCAAAGTGCTGGGATTACGGGCATGAGTCACCATGCCTGGCCTTTTTTTTTTTTTTTTTTGAGACAGAGTCTTGCTCTGTCCCCCAGACTGGAGTGCAGTGGTGTGATCTTGGCTCACTGTAACCTTTGCCTCCCGAGTTCAAGCAATTCTCATGCCTCAGCCTCCCAAGTAGTTGGGATTGCAGCCATGTGCCACCACACCCAGCTAATTTTTGGTAGAGACAGAGTTTTGCCACATTGGTCAGGCTGGTCTCGAACTCCTGGCCTCAAGTGATCTGCCCGCCTGGGCCTCCCACAGTGCTGGGATTACAGGCATGAGCCACTGTGCCTAGCCCGTCTTTGTCTTTAGAGAAAAAGTTTTAATATTGAGAGTCAGCTAACAGAAAAATAAATTTAAAAAAAAGAGAGATAGAAGAAAAAGGTTTGTATTAAAGAAAATAAAAGGGGCCAGGTTTCTTGGCTCATGCCTGTAATCCCCTCACTTTCAGATGCTGAGGCAAGCAGATCACTTGAGGTCAGGAGTTTGAGACCAGCCTGGCCAACATACTGAAACCCCGTCTCTATTAAACACAAAAATTAGCCAGGCATGAAGGCTGGGTGCCTGTAATCCCAGCTACCTGGGAGGCTGAGACAGGAGGAAGAAGTTGCAGGGCATTGAGATCGCACCACTGCACTCCAGCCTGGGCAACAGAGCAAGACTCTGTCGCAAAAAAAAAAAAAAGGAAAAATACATTCATAACAAGTAATACCCATATTGGAGGGGATGAAGAAGATACATTAAGATATGCCTAAGCATATTCTTTTTTTTTTTTTTTTTTTTTTTTTTTTTGAGACAGAGGTTCATTCTTGTTGCCCAGGCTGGAGTGCAATGACGCAATCTTGGCTCACAGCAACTTTGGCCTCCCGGATTCAAGCGATTCTCCTGCCTCAGCCTTCCGAGTAGCTAAGATTACAGGTGCCTGCCAACATGCTCGGCTAATTTTTGTATTTTTAGTAAAGACAGCATTTTACCATGTTGGCCAGGCTGGTCTTGAACTCCTGACCTCAGGTGATCCGCCCACCTCAGCCTCCCAAAATGCTGGGATTACAGGTGTGAGTCACTGAGCATAGCCTTAAGTATATTCTTATTAAGGGGAAAAAATAGATATCAGTGCATTTGTTATATCCAGAAATGCAAAAACCATGAGTATAAGTAATAAAGACAACTACAATGAGCAAAATATCAATGTAGAGCAGAATAAAATCTAGCCAATGGACTACAAGGAAGAACGACATAAAAGCAACAAAACATTAACTAATATAAAATATAAAAGAACAGGTCGGGCCAGGCGTGGTGGTGTGTGCCTGTAGTCCCAGCTACTCAGGAGGCTGAGGTGGGAGGATCACTTGAGTCCAGGAGTTCTGGGCTGTAGTGCGCTATGCCGATCCGGGTGTCCGCACTAAGTTTGGCATCAATATGGTGACCTCCCAGGAGCAGGGGACCACCAGGTTGCCTAAGGAGGGGTGAACCAGCCCAGGCTGGAAACGGAGCAGGTCAAAACTCCCATGCTGATCAGTAGTGGGATCTCGCCTGTGAAGAGCCACTGCACTCCAGCCTGGGCAACATAGCGAGACCCTGTCTCTTTAAAAAAAAAAAAAAGAACAGGTCAAAAGTAAATTTAAAATTAATTGTAAATACAATAATATAATTAGGTTAAATTTAAAACTAAAAAGCACAGCCTCTCAGAACAGATTTGTTGTTGTTGTTGTTGAGACAGTCTCGCTCTATCACCCACGTTGGAGTGCAGTGGTGTGATCTCGGCTCACTGAAACCTCTGCCTCCTGGGTTCGAGTAATTCTCCTGCCTCCAGCCTCCCAAGTAGCTGGGACTACAGGCACGTGCCACACCACACCTGGTTAATTTTTTGTATTTTTAGTAGAGAAGGGGTTTCACCGTGTTAGCCAGGATGGTCTCAATCTCCTGACCTTGTGATCCACCACCTCGGCCTTCCAAAGTGTTGGGATTACAGGAGTGAGTCACCGCACCCAGCTAGGTTTTTTGTTTTTTTTTTTTTTTGAGATAGGATCTCACTCTGTTACCCAGGCTGGAGTGCAGTGGTGCAGTCATGGCTCACGGTAGCCTTGACTTCCTGGACTCAAGCAATCCTCCAACCTCAGCCTCCTAAGTAGCTGGGATCACAGGATGTACCATCATACCCAGCTAATTTTTTAATTTTTTGTGGAGACAGGGTCTCCCTATGTTGCCTAGGTGGGTCTTGAACTCCTTGGCTCAAGCAATCCTCCTGCTTCAACCTCCCAGAGTATTGGAATTACAGGCATGAACCACTGTGTCAGCTTAGAAGAGATTTTCAAAAATTCCAACAATAGGCTGGGCACGGTGGCTCATGCCTGTAATCCCAGCACTTTGGGAGGCCAAGGTGGGTGGGTCATGAGGTCAGGAGTTCAAGACCAGCCTGGCCAACATGGTGAAACCCCATCTCTACTAAAAATACAAAAATTAGCTGGGCATGGTGGTGTGTACCTATAATCCCAGCTACTCAGGAGGCTGAGGCAGGAGAATTGCTTGAACCAGGACCCGGGAAGCGGAGGTTGCAGTGAGCTGAGATCGCACCACTGCACTCCAGCCTGGGTTACAGAGCGAGACTCAATCGAAAAAAAAAAATCCCACAATATGATTTCTCAAAAGATGTATTTAAAACAAAAAGAAATAAATAGAAAAGATGAAAACAGAAGGTTAAAAATTTTTGTTAACAGGTAAATATAAAAAGGAATCCAGGCCAGGCACAATGGTTCACACCTGTAATCCCAGCACTTTGGGAGGCCAGGGCACAAGGATTACTTGAAGCTAGGAGTTCAAGATCAGCCTGGGCATCATAGTAAGACCCTCTTAAAAAAAAAAAAAAAAAAAAAAGCTAGGCACAGTAGCTCACACCTATAATCCCAGCACTTTGGGAGGCAAAGGCAGTTGGATCAACTGAGGTCAGGAGTTTGAGACCAGCCTAGCCAACATAATGAAACCCCATCTCTACTAAAAATACAAAAATTAGCCAGGTATGGTGGCATGTGCCTGCAATCCTAGCTTCCCCAGAGGCTGAGGTAGAAGAATCACTTGAACCTGGGAGGCAGAGGTTGCAGTGAGCCGAGATTGCACCATTGCAGTCCAGCTTGGGCAACAAGAGTGAAACTCTGTCTCAAAAAAAGAAATAAATACATAAAGTAAAATTGTGAGGACATTCATCCTCAAAATGAGGGAAAATGCGGGCACAAATGATGCGTTGGTCCATAGCAATTCTGAAATCCAGCTGGGCAAGTGTTGGAAATCCTTGATTAAGATCCAGGGCCTGGAAATAATTATTCCTGACTTTTGGTTTTACCTTCTGGGCTCTTATTTCTGCCCTCTGAATCACTCTTCCTTTTATGTGAAAGGTGGCCCATATTTACAGTTGTGCAGTTTTCACAGATTGTATCCTGCCAGTAGAACTTTTGGGGTTGGAAGACATCTTTCCATTTTCTATCATTTTGTACTGCCTCTGGCCCTTTCAGTCCAACCTGACAGTGCTCCTCTGAACACTTTCTTTATTGCTATTTAGTTAGTTAGTTAAGACAGGGTTTCACTCTGTCACCCAGGCTGGAGTACAGTGGTGTGATCACAGTTCACTGCAGCCTTGACCTCCCCAGCTCAAGCCATCCTCCTGGCTCAGCCTCTGGAGTAGCTGGGACCACAGGTGCATGCTACCATGCCTGGCTAATTGTTTTTTATTTTTTGTAGAGATGGGGTCTCACCACATTGCTCAGGCTGCTCTTGACCTCTTGGGCTCAAATGATCCTTTTGCCTTGGCCTCCCAAAGTGCTGAGATTACAGGCACAAGTTACTTCACCCAGCCCTGAACACGCTCTTTGAAACATAGGTCTCTTGTGAATCTTCTTGGGGTTCACTCCATTAAACAGAAGACACCCCAAAAAATCTCTTCAAGATAAGCTCTTTTCTACCTTGGGTCTCTTCTGAGAACAGCCCTTAAGCTTGCCTGGGCTTAAGCCTCAAGCCTCCTGAGTAACTGGGACTACAGGCATGAGCTACCAGGTCCCGCTAATTTTTTTTGTTTTTGTAGAGACAGGACCTCACTATGTTGCTCAGGCTAGTCTCGAACTCCTGGCCTCGAGCAATCTGCCTGCCTTGGCCTCCCAAAGTGCTGAGATTACAGACCTGAGCTACTGTGCCCAGCCCCCTTAACCCCTTAAGCTTCTTAGAAGCTCTACTGTTTGATTGAGATGATCTATAAGCCACATGCTTACATTCTTTATTTTTATTTATTTAAAATTTTATTTATTTATTTATGAGATGGAGTTTCACTCTTGTTGCCCAGACTGGAGTGCAATGGTGCAATCTCAGCTCACCGCAACCTCTGCCTACCGGGTTCAAGATTCTCTTGCCTCAGCCTCCGAGTAGCTGGGATTATAGGCATGTGCCACCACACCCAGCTGATTTTGTATTTTTAGTAGAGCCAGAGTTTCTCCACGTTGGTCAGGCTGGTCTTGAACTCTCAACCTCAGGTGATCTGCATGCCTCGGCCTCAAAAGGTGCTGGGATTATAGGCATGAGCCACCGCACCCAGCTTAAAATTAAAAATGTTTTTTTGTAGAAACAGTGTCTCACATGTTGCCTAGGGTGGTCTCAAACTCCCAGACTCAAGCAATCCTCCTGACTCAGCCTCCCAAAGTGTGGGATTATAGATGTGAGTCACCACACCTAGTCTCTTAAATTCTTTTTATTATTTATTATTTTTTATTTTAGAGAATGGTCTCACTGTATTGCCCAGGCAGGTCTTGAACTCCTGGGCTCAAGCTATCCTCCCCTCTTTGCCTCCCTAAGAGCTGGGATTACAGGCATGAGCCACAGCACCCTGCTTATTTATTTATTTATTTATTTATTTATTTATTTATTTTCTCTTAAATTCTTTAGAGAATTTTTTTTTTTTTTGAGACAGGAGTTTCGCTGTTGTTACCTAGACTGGAGTGCAATGGCGCAATCTCGGCTCACCACAACCTCCACCTCCTGAGTTCAAACAATTCTCCTGTCGCAGCCTTCCAAGTAGCTGGGACTACAGGCGCGCACCACCATGCCCAGCTAATTTTTTTGTATTTTTACTAGAGACGGGGTTTCACCTTGTTGACCAGGATGGTCTCGATCTCTTGACCTCGTGATCCACCCGCCTCAGCCTCCCAAAGTGCTGGGATTATAGGCGTGAGCCACCGCGCCCGGCGAGAATTTTTTTTCTAACCAAACGGTATTCTAAAGCACCATCTATGATCTTTCTGAAAACTTAATGAAGGATCTTACAGCCACATCCTTGACTTCATCTTTAGAGTTGTTTTGCTGCCATTATCCTCAATTTAAATTTTGCTCAGAAGTCATTTCTTAATCATACCATCATTTGCCACCTTAAGAGCCTGGGAATTTTCCAAGCCAGCAAGCTCTGGCTTCCTTTTGTCCAACAGTCCTTCCTTGAGCGTATCTCTCTCCGCTCACATTTTACTACAAGCAGCAGGGAGAAACCACCTGTTTCCTTCAACACTCTTGGGGGAAGCTTCATAGCTAGATCACCAAGTTCAAATATTTTCTAATTTTCACCTTATTGCAGGCAACAGTGTTGCTTTTTTGCCCCACCAATACCTAACTAGGACTCCCTTTCCTCCAGTTTTCAATAAGATTTGTAAATTTTTCTGTAAGCCTGCACTTGCATCTTCCCTCAAAGACCATTAGAAGTTGTCTTTTTTTTTTTTTTTTTTCTTTGAGATGGAATCTCGCTCTGTCACCCATGTGGAGTGCAATGGCACAATCTCGGCTCACTGCAATCTCAACCTCCTGGGTTCAAGCGATTCTCCTGCCTCAGCCTCCCAAGTAGCTGGGACTACAGACAACTGTCACAACACCTGACTAATTTTTGTATTCTTGGTAGAGATGGGGTTTCACCATGTTGGCCAGGCTGATCTTGAACTCCTGACCGTAAGTGATCCACCCGCCTTGGCCTCCCAAAGTGCTGGGATTACAGGCATGAGCTACTGCGCCTGACAGAAGTTGTCTATTTTTTTTTTTAGAAGATTCTTCAAGTTTTCACTAACACCTCAAAGCCTTTCCACCCACTGTCTAGTTCCAAAGTCACATTTTTAGGTTTTTGTTATGGCAGCACTTCTGGGTACCACAATCTGTATAAGTGATCTAAGATTTGTTCTCTTAGCAGTATTGCTGTATAATAAATTACTGGCTCGGCTTGGTGGCTCACACCTGTAATCCCAGCACTTCAGGAGGCTGAGGTGGGAGGATCACTTGAGCCCAGGAGTTCGGGACCAGCCTAGGCCACATAGGGAGATCCCCATCTCTATAAAAAAATTTAAAAATTAGTCAGGCATGGTGGTGTGCACCTGTAGTCCCAGCTACCTGGGAGGCTGAGGCAGGAAGATCACTTGAGCCTGGGTGGCCAAGGCTGCAGTGAGCCAGGTTCATGCCACTGCACTCCAGCCTGGGCAAGAGTAAGACCCCATCTTAAAAAAAAAAAATTCTTTTACACATACCCCTTCTAGCTACTACCGTCTCTCTTTGCCTGTAATACTTCTAAACCATGACCCCAAATTCTCTGACATTCTTGACATTAGAGACAGCAACTATGTCCCCCTTTGCTTGAATCTTAGTACGTTTGTGATAACTTGCATAGATAGGCAGAAAAAGTCATGCAGCTCCCACCTACCTCTCTTGGACACTCTCTCAGAACCCAGCTGCCATGCTGCAGGCAGCCCCAGCCCCACAGAGAGGTCATGGGTTGGTGCTCTAGATGACAATCTCAGCTGAGCCCAACCTTCAAGTGATCCCAGCCTAGGTGCCAAACCTTTCAGCAAAGAAACCTGCAGATGATTCCAGTTCCCAGTAGTTCAGGTCACCCCCAGTCATCTGAGTCTGCCCAGCTAAGGCTCCAGATAACAGGGGGAAAAATAAACAAGCCATCCCTGCTGTGACCTGACCCATAGAATCTAGGAGCATAATAAAATAGTTTTAGTTTTCTACTACTAAGTTTGGTTTGGTTTATTACACAGTAAAAGTAACTGGAACATCCCCTTTATAAACCAGTTTCTGAGAGGAATTGCCTGTTCTCGTCATCTCTATTTCATCCCCCACTTATTCCTCTAACCTGGGTATCTACCCTATCTTTCAAGCTTAATCATGTTCTCTAAAGTCAATGATCTCCAACTTGTTCAATGTAACGGACATTTTCTTTTAGATTTGTTCTCTTAGCAGTATTTAGCATTATTGCCCAATTGTTCCTTTTTTCCTTATTTTTTATAGTTGAGTTCTCACTCTGTCACCCAGGCTGGAGTGCAGTGATACCATCATGGCTCACTTCAGCCTCAAGCTCCTGGACTCAAGCAATCCTCCCACCTCAGACTCCCAAGTAGCTAAGACTACAGGTACATACAACCAAGCCCAGCTAATTTAATTTTTTGTAGAGATAGGGTCTTGCTATGTTTCCCAGGCTGGTCTGGAACTCCTGGCCTCAAGCCAACCTCCTGCCTCAGCCTCCCAAAGTGCTGGGATTACAGGAATGAGCCACTGTGTCCAGCCTCTTCTCTTAGTTTTTATGTTACTACATTATCCCAGGTTTCTTCCTTCCTCTCCAGTCTTCTCACACTCTTTTCAAATTTCACCTTCCTCTAACCTCCCACTAGATGAGGAAGTAGCTCAATGTTTGGTCCTAAGCCATTTTTTCTTCTCATTTTATATTCTCTCTCTATCCATATCCATGGTTTTAATTCCCATCCCACCTATGTGACTTTGATGACAAAATTTCTTTTTTTTTTTTTTTTTAAGACAGAGTGTCACTCTGTCGCCCAGGCTGGAGTGCAGTGGCATAATCTCAGCTTTCTGCAACCTGGACCGCCTGGGTTCAAGTAGGAGAATTTTTTTTTTTAATTTAAAATTTTAAAAAATTCTGGCCTTCTAGTCTTTTCTCTCTCAGTGAACAGAACCACCATCTGTCCAGTTCCAAAATGCTAGGAGTTGTCTTTGACTCTTCCTTCTCCCTCATTCCCCAGAATCAACCTATCATCTCTAATATTTATCTCTCTACCTCACTAGATCTCCCCACTTCTACCTACCTCCTCTACCTCCACTCTAGCTCAAGATTCCACCATCTCTTAGCTGGGCCACTGTGATCCACCCTTCCTTCCCTCTCATTTATCCTCCACAGTCATCTTTTCAAAATGCTTAGTTCATCATAGCACATACACTCCATGCAGCTTAAAACACATTAATGGCTCCCAAAGTTCGTAACCTGGCCCCATAAGGCCCTGATGGTCTGACCCCTGCCTCCCTCTCCCACCTTATCTCTTGTCTCTCTCCCTTAGGCTGCACTCCAGCCTCATCAGCCTTTTATGCTATGTTCCAGCCTACCAAGCACCGTTACACATTTTGCTCCGTCTATATGAAATGCTCCTGACTGCTCATACCCTTGCCTGTTAATTCCTACTCCAGATTTCCAGTCAAGATAACTTCCTCAAGGAAGCCCTCCCTAAACAAACCCCCTCCTTTATGAGACAGGTCCCCACTTCGTCAATATTCTCATTGCATGACATACCTTTCCTTCAGACTTATCCAATTTTCAAAGTATACATTTATTTGATTACTATCTGTCTCCCCCACTAGACTGCAAATCCCATAAAAGCAGGGACTTGGTGAATTTTTTGCTCACCACTGCATTCCAAGAGCCTAGAGCAAAAACTTTACCCTTAGCAGGCACTGCTAAAATTGGAATGGATTATCTCCCTCAAGATTTGAGCTGAAGAGGTGGAAACAGGGATGGGGGTAGGGTGGGGTGGGAGACAGAATTTAACAGAATAGCACTGGTTAATGGTGGAGCCCCAGCATAGAGAAACATGAGCTCCCAAAGCTAGGGGAATGAAGGTGAGGGACAAAACTCTCATTACTTCTTCTTTGCAACAAAAAGTTTATCACCAACCTGATGTGCTCTCTTGAGGAATAGGTTTGTGGAACTCTTTGTATGTTTTAATTAACTAAGGCTAAAAACCTTTGACAAAAAACAAAAAACAAAAAACAAACCTTTGACTATAACCACATCCAGGTCTTTCTGGGGGAATTTTCAATGGGGAACTAACAGAGTAATCTGAGTACATCCAACACACCTGACACCTAATGGTTTTCAAGTATGTTTCTACTTACCTGTTCAGAATTTCAGGAATTGCTGAACTAAATAGCAAAACACCTCTGCAGTGAAACAAAAGTGACATTAAGAAACAATTGTGGGGCCGGGCACGGTGGCTCACGCCTGTAACCCCAGCACTTTGGGAGGCCGAGGCGGGTGGATCACGAGGTCAAGAGATCGAGACTATCCTGGTCAACATGGTGAAACCCCGCCTCTACTAAAAATACAAAAAATTAACTGGGCATGGTGGCGCGTGCCTGTAATCCCAGCTACTCAGGAGGCTGAGGCAGGAGAATTGCCTGAACCCAGGAGGCGGAGGTTGCGGTGAGCCGAGATCGCGCCATTGCACTCCAGCCTGGGTAACAAGAGCGAAACTCCGTCTCAAAAAAAAAAAAAAGAAAAAGAAACAATTGTGACTATCTTGTATCCTCAAAATGCATAGCTAATTATTCCTGAAATCAAAGTTACAAACTGTCTAATATGACTGATTATGAACAGGAGAGGAATCCATTAAAAGCTAAACGCAGGTTTTGATAATTTGAACCGTTTTCCTCCAGTTTTACTACAACACAATACTTTTCAGTACCTGATGCCAGCATAAGAAACGAGAAAACTAGTTTATAGAGGTAATGCTTCTATTGTAACAATGAAAATCCATTAATTTACTATTTTAGCAAATGTATAACCTGATATCTGTACTCTAAATATTAGAGACGTGTATTTGTCAGAGGGAGGCTTGGTGTACAATGAATGCTTGTATTGGAAAAGACAAAACTTGCTGTTCCTACTAATTTTATATTTTCTCTGGACTTAAAACTAAGAATTATGTTCTCTTAGCCTCTCTGGGTTTTCCTCTTCAAATGAAATGCTTCTGACCTGTAGAGTTTTAGAAAAGGTTATTCTCAACTAAAATAACTGCTTCAATACAAGGGAAAATTTTGTGGAAATCTCTTGCATTTGACGTTGCTAAACTTAAGTACAATAATGTCACATGTACTTATACAGTAATTGTGGGCACGCCTAAGTCCCTCCCTCTTTCCTAAATTCCCCAGATCCTAGAAATCCAGCCCTTCTGCCCTCCGGAGGCGCCTTTCCCAACGTAAAGTACAATTTTAAATTTCAGCTCCTGACTAAAATCATGATCCGCAGTCAACTGCTAGAGAATCTGGGCACCTCGGTGCCTCTGGAGCGTGCAGCGGGTGTGGGCAAGGGCAGGGGGAGTGGGCGAAGCTGCTGGTTGGTGCCTGAAATCTGTGCGTTGCCCCTTTAATTGTGTCCCCAGCCCTCGGGCGTTTCTGTCCAACGCCCACGTCAGCAAATACCTTTTGTTTCTCTCACGTTGGGGCTACTTGTTTTAGGGCGCAAAGGAACGGCCTCGAAAGGGGGTCCTTCCCCGGCCGAGAACCAGGAATCTTCCCCCGGCCCGCGCGCGCGACCGGCCGGTGCGCCGCGGCCCGCGGTAAGTGGCAGCGCGCGGCGCGGGCGGAGGGCGGGCGGGCGTCGGGGCTGCCCGGGACCCGCCGCGAGCCTGGCCGTGGGCGGAGGCGCCGCGGGCTCTGACGGCCCGGGCAGCGGCGGTGCTGGGATGCGGGCCCCGGGCGCGCCGCCCCCAGACGTCCCCGGGCCGGGAGCGCGGCGGGAGGCGCCGAGGCGAGCGGGCGCCATTTGCAGCCCGGGGCGCAGCGGCGGCAGCGGTGGCGGCGGCGCCGGCTCCGAGGGGCTGGGGGCGGCCACGGAGGAGGCGCGGGCGGCGGCTGGCCCAGCCCGGGGCGACGGCGGGCGTTGGCGGGCACCAGCTCCCGGCTGCCCCTCCCCGCCTGCCGGGCCGGCCCCTCCTGCGCGCCCGGGAGGGGCTGCGGGACAATGGCCGCGCCGTCGCCGCCCGCGCCCGCCTCGTCGCCCGGCCCGGCCCGGCCCGGGGAAAGGCGGGAAGGCGCGCGGAGCCTCCTGGCGGCGGCGGCGGGAAGGCGACAGGGATGGCGCCGGGCGTGTCTGGAGCCGTCGGGCGCCGCGGACTCCGGAGGGGCTCGGGCTGCGCGGCGCGAAGACGGGCGGCTGCCGGGGGGGCGCGCGGGGAGGGCAGGGCCGGGGCCCGAGCTTCTGCGGGCGCGGCCGGGGAGCCTAGCTCCCAGGGCAGTAGCCCGAGTTTCTCGGTGCAGGCTTCATCCTTGGTTTTATGTCAAGATGCGACATCTGGGCTTAGAATTGAGGGCGGACTCACCGCGCCTAACGAATGTTCAGCTCCAACTATTTGCTTCTGGACAGAACCGTACATGCTCATCTCTACCCATGCGGACCGCCTCTTTTGTGAGTTAGTCCGCGGCTTGTTCCCTTCCCCTTCAGATGCGCTTATTTATCGCTGATTGTTCAGTGGCCCTGCTCACATCATTCCAAGATGCGTTAGGAAGCGGTAGATTCACACCTGGTGGGCTTCTGACCACACACGTCAGTATCACCTCTGTGCTTGATAAACCTTTATATTTGCAGAACTTTAAATGTTTAGAGTGCTTTCACCTATATGGATTATTTCACTTAATTTCACCTAAAACAACCATCTAGTCAGGCTGACAGTAATTCCACTTTGCAGATGAAGGAACACGTATGAAGTGTGGGGTTTCACCTCTAGGCCAGGGGTGACCATAGCCTCCCAGGGCCTCCTGTTCTCGCCCTGCCTTCCCTCCTAAGGCACCTCCAGAGGAGTCTTCAGACGGGCCAGTTGCATCACAGCGCTTCCCTGCTCTAAAAACCTTAACTGATATTTTTCAGAAAAGCCTCCAAAATCCTCAGCAAGCTTCTGCTCCAGTCTTATCTCCTCCATGCCACAGGTATGGATGCGTTTGTGGACTGGAGCAAGAGCCCCTCACTGATAAGCAGGGATCAGATGTCTTTATTCCTGGGAACCTCTCTGGCCACACAAGTGGCAACTGGGAAGTGAGAATCTGGCTTGGGGCCCTCGGCCAAATGAGTGTCTGGGTGGATTGTCCTCTAAGATGTCAGCAGGAGGCATAATGAGTAGGGGACTCCAGGAAGGAGGCCAAGCCCCTAGACCTTATCTCATAGCCCTGAAATCACCAGCTTTGCTGTTGATAATGATTTGGGGCCAGCAAAAACTTTGTAAGATATAGTAATATTGATTCATCCTATATCATTTAAATCTGATTTTTACATAAAACAATTTCTAATAAGCTTAGTTAACTCAGCGACACAATGATATATTAATCATATTTAAAGGATTTGATGTATTTGATTCCCTTGAATGAAGCTTTTGTCACTTTTCTGCTCAAAATTGGTCAGTGGCACCCGTTCTTATGCAGTTTAAAAGCCAAAAGCTGCATAATAGTCTACTCAGCCTTACAGCACCTGGTCTCACCATGTCCTGCTCCTCTCATGATCTGCCTTACCCTTCTGACTCCATATCCCATTGCTTCCCCCCATGCCTCCTTGATGTTCTCCCAATGCCTCCTTGCCTGCTCACATCAGGGCCTTTGCACTTGCTGTTCCCTTTGCCTGAAATACTCTTCCCCAAGACGCCCACATGACTCTCTTACTTCCTTTGGACTTTATTCAAATGCCATCTTCTCAATGAGGCTTTCCCAACTATGGTTTTGATTCTCAAGTGTTTTTAATAATTATAAATCTTTTCTGTCTCAGGCCATTTGTGCAGCTATAAAAATACTTTGGGACTGGGTGATTATAAAGAACAGAAATTGATTTCTTACACTTCTGGAGGCTGGGAAGTCCCGGCAGTTTGGTGTCTAGTCAGAGCTGCTCTTTGCTTCCAAGATGGCACCATGTTGCTGCATCCTCTGGATTGGAGGACTGCTGTGTCCTCATGTGGCAGAACGGATGAGATGGCAAAAGAGGCCAAACTTACTCCCTTAGGTCATTTTATAAGGGCACTAATTCCATCCATTAGGGCAGAGTCTTCCTGGCCAAAGCACCTCCTAAAGGTGTTACTGTTGCAATGGGGATGAAGTTTTAACATGAATTTTGGAGGGGACACAAATGTTCAAACCACAGCTCTTAAATCTTGACTAACGATTTTTTGACTTTACAGTGAGTTTAATGGGGTATTAAATGGATTTTAAACTTATAATATTTTCAACTTACAATAGGTTTATTGGGATGTAACTCCATCATAAGTTGAGGAGCATTTGTACTTAATTCTAAATCTTCCCAAAGCTAAAGGATCATTTATCTATTAAAGAGTACAATTACCACTCTAGTTAGCAGAAGTTCTTCATGACTCAGGGATGTTTGCTAAGCAGGCTAACAAGTTTCGTTTTGCTGACCCTGATGGGACACATTAAATTTTAGATTAATGACTATATATCTTTAAAAAGTTGATTTTCTCGGCTGGGCGTGGTGGCTCACGCCTGTAATCCAGCACTTTGGGAGGCCAAGGCAGGTAGATCACAAGGTCAGGAGTTCCAGACCAGCCTAGACAAGATGGTGAAACCCAGTCTCTAGTACAAATACAAAAATTAGCCCAGCACCATGGCGGGCACCTGTAATCCCAGCTACTCGGGAGGCTGAGGCAGGAGAATGGCTTGAACTCTGGAGGCGGAGGTTACAGTAAGCCAAGATCATGCCATTGCACTCCAGCTTCAGTGACAGTGAGACTCTGTCTCAAAAAAAAAAAAAGTTGATCTACTCAACCACAACCTTAATTCACGTTACACTCGCTACCTAATTCAGTCATAAGAAATACATGTCTTTTGCTTCTATTCCAAAGACCTTCGAACTTAATGGTTCCTAAAATGTGTAATTGTCTTTCCCAACCACCTTTTAAAGATCATTGAACTTGATGGAAATCTTGAATTCTGTTATATTCTTGGGACTATTATAATATTTAACTCTTACGGATATTTAAAATGGTTCCATTTGGATTTTGGATGTCCCACATAAATTGGTCTAACTTGCTGTTTCAACGTATAAAGTCACTCTACTGAAAGAAGAAAATCTGAAATGTATTACCCATTGTTATGACCTAATCACATAATTCTGAAAATAACTTAAACCTTTTTTGATAACTCAAGAATACTATGAATATAAGTTATATTAAAATCCTATCAATGTAAATATCGAGTTATAACTGACTCCAATGTATAGGAAAATTCATTTTTTTTTTTTTGAGTTATAACTTTTTTGGGGGGAGGGGGATGGAGTTTCATTCTTGTTGCCGAGGCTGGAGTGCAATGGTGTGATCTGGGCTCACTGCAACCTCCACCTCCTGGGATCAAACGATTCTCCTGCCTCAGCCTCCCAAGTAGCTGGGATTACAGGTGCCCACCACCATGCCCAGCTGATTTTTGTATTTTTAGTAGAGACAGGGTTTCACCACGTTGGCCAGGATGGCCTAAATCTCTTGACCTCGTGATCCGCCCGCCTCGGCTTCCCAAAGTGCTGGGATTACAGGCATGAGCCACTGTGCCTGGCCAGCATGAGGATTTTAAGGTTCACCCATATTGTAGTATGTACAGTCATATGTCACTTAATGATGGAGGTACGTTCTGAGAAATGCATTGTTAGGTGATTTTTGTCGTTGTGTAAACATCATAGAATGTACTTTTACAAACCTAGATGGTATAGCCTACTACACAACTAGGCTGTATGGTATAGCCTGTAGCTTCTAGGCTAAAATGCTGTATAGCATAATACTGTAGGCATTCATACCCAGGATGGGCGCAGTGGTTCACGCCTGTAATCCCAGCACTTTGGAAGCCAAGGTGGGCAGATCACGAGGTCAAGAGATAGTGACCATCCTGGCCAACATGGTGAAACCCCATCTCTACTAAAAATACAAAAATTAGCTGGGCATGGTGGTGTGCACTTGTAGTCCTGGCTATCTGGGAGGCTGAGGCAGAAGAATTGCATGAACCTGGGAGGTGGAGGTTGCAGTGAGCTGAGATTGTGCTACTGTACTCCAGCCTAGGGCATAGAGCAAGACTCTGTCTCCAAAAATAAAAACACAGGAAAGGTACAATAAAAATATGATATTACAATCTTACGGGACCACTGTCGTATTTGTGATCAGTTGTTGACCAAAATGTTATATGCCACATGACCATATCAGTACTTCATTCTTTTATGTCTGAGTTACATTCCATTGTATGGGTATACAGATATTGTTTACCCATCTGTCCATCGATGGACGTTTGGCTTTTTTCCACGTCTTAGCTGTTGTAAGCAATGCTACTATATAAATATTCATATATCAATTCTGTGTACAATTCGTATACAATTTCTGTGTAGACGTATGTGTTCATTACTCTTGGATATATACCTAGGAGTGAAATTGCTGGGTCATATGATAACTCCATGTTTAATCATTTGAGGAACTGCCAGACTGTTTTCCAAAGTTGCTGTACCATTTTACATTTCAACCAGCAGTGTATGAAGGTTCTCATTTATCTGTACTCTGGCCAACACTTGTTATTTTCATGTTTTAAAAAAATTACTATTGTATCTCTGGAAAAACAAGGAAAATAAAGAAAAAGAAGAAGAAAAGAATTTTAAAAAAATTATTGTAGCAAGCCATCCTAGTGAGTGTGAAGTAGTATCTCATTGTGATTTTGATTTGCATTTCTCCAATGATTAATGATGCTAAACATCTCTTCGTATGCTTATTTCTATTTCTTATATAATCTTATTTATTTTAGCTATTATCTCATTTAATCCTCTTAACAGACCTCCTTAGAGCCTCTTTAACAGTCAGTAACCTCATTTTACAAAAAGGAAACCAATGCTAAGAGTTAAGTAACTTGATGGAGTTACACAGCTAATGATTGGTAGACCTATAATCCTGTTTTTCTTCTTTTTAAAATCATTCAAAAGTGCCCAGAACCCACAAAAGTGGAGGGGCTTCTAAGATCTAGCTCTTACATACTTTTCTAGTTTCCTCTTCTGCCACCCTTCCATAGGCTTGAAGTCTCTAGCTATAGCAAGCTGCTGCTTTTTTTTTTTTTAATTTATTTATTTTTTATTATACTTTAAGTTCTGGGGTACATGTGCAGAATGTGCAGGTTTGTTACATAGGTATACACATGCCATGGTGGTTTGCTGCATCCATCACCCCATCATCTATATTAGGGATTTCTCCTAATGCTATCTCTTCCCTGTTCCGCCATCCACTATAGCAAGCTTCTTTGCTTCTTTTTTTTTTTTGAGACAGAGCCCCACTCTGTTGCCCGGGCTGGAGTGCAATGGCACAATCTTGGCTCACTGCAACCTCCAACTCCTGGGTGTAAGCAATTCTCTTTCATTACAGGCGACCGCCACAACGCCTGGCTATTTTTTTTGTATTTTTAGTAGAGATGGGAGTTTCTCCATGTTGGCCAGGCTGGTCTCAAACTCCTGACCTCAGGTGATCCACCCGTCTCAGCTTCCCAAAGTGCTGGGATTACAGGCGTGAGCCACCACGCCGGGCATATAGCAAGCTGCTTATCCCCAAGGAGGCCATGCTGTTTAATATCTGTTTTTGCCTTCGCATTTGGTGCTCTCTCTGGCTAGAATGCCTTTTGCCCTCTTTCTCAGTATAAACTTCTTTTCATGCTTCAAGACCCAACGCCTTTGGAAACGTTTGTCAACACTCCCCGTTACAATCATTTGCTTTCTTGGTTTTACAGTTCACTTCTACTATGAGTATTTTCTTCATTGTATTGTCACTTTGTCTAAACGTCTCTCTGTCTCTTCTCTGTCTGACTCTCTCCTAGTAGACAGTGAGCTGCTTGAGTGTGAGCACTGATCTTTGACATGTCATCACCTCTGTATTCTCAGGACCAGGTATAGTCTGATGTAGAGTAGTTGCTGAATTAATGTGTTTCACCTTTCAATTTGAATATCTGTCCTTTGCATAAAAATATAATATAGAAAGCATTCGTTACGAAGGGGAAAAAAATAGAATAAAAGGGCCAGATACAGTGGCTCACATATGTAATCCCAGGACTTTGGGATGCCAAGGCGGGCGGATCACTTGAAGTTAGGAGTTTGAGACCAGCCTGGCCAACATGGTGAAACCCTGTTTCTACTAAAAATACAATAATTAGCTGGGCATGGTGGTACCTGCCTAGAATCCCAGCTACTCAGGAGGCTGAGGCACGAGAAACTCTTGAACCCAGCAAGGGGAGATTGCAGTGAGCCGCGATGGTGCCACTGCGCTCCAGCCTGGGTGGCAGAGTGTGACTCTGTCTCAAAAACAATAAATAAGAATAAAAGATTTTTCTGTTAAAATATAGAAAGAGCCAGACATGATGGTGCACTGCTGTAGTCCTAGCTATGTGGGAGACTGAAGCAGGATCACTTGAGCCCCGGAGGCTAAGGCTGCAGTGAGCCAAGATGGTACCACTGCACTCCAGGCTGGTGGGACCTTGTCTCAAGAATTTAAAAAAGGAAAATCCACCTCTGTGGAGTTCTGAACAATGTAAAATTAATTACTGTATCAAAAGATGAAGTTGCTTCTTTCACCTGTTTTTCTGACTCTTCAGAAAACCTCCACTGCTTTGAGTCCTGTGGCTCTCAGCAGCCTGTGAAACACAGAGGGCATAACAGATGCCTTATATCACCTTCAGTTCCCTCTGTCTCCCTGGCACTGTTGGACTAGGTCCAACATAAAATTTTTACAGTTCCAGAATATCTGGGGGAAGTTTCTTGTTTTTGTTGTTGAGACAGGGTCTCTCCCTCTTGCCCAGGCTGGCATGCAGTGGCACAATCACAGAGCTCACTGCAGCCTCAGCCTCTCAGGCTCAAGTGATCCTCCCACCTTAGCCTACTGAGTAGCTGGGACCACAGGCAGGTACTACTACACACTCAGCTAATTTTTAAATTATTTGTAGAGATGAGGTCTCACCATGTTGCCCAGGTTAGTCTCAAACTCCTGGGCTCAAGTGATCCTCCTGCCAGTGCCTTCCAAAGTGCTAGGATTATAGATATGAGCTACGACGCCTGGCTGGGGGAAGTTTTATTCCAAAATCTACAATGTATTTTTAATCACTGGAAGATACTTCAGCAAACCAAACCAAGCCATAATTTTATCCATGACCTTTTTCATATATACATTAGAATATCATTCTAAGTATAAATAGTTGAATTTTACTTTTTTTTTTTTTTAATAGAGATGGAGTCTTCCTCTGTTACCCAGGCTAAAGTGCAGTGGCATGATCATTGCTCACTGCAGCCTTGAACTCCTGGGCTCAAGAGATCCTCCCTTCTGCCTCAGCCTCCTGAGTAGCTGGGACTACAGGTTCAAGCCACTGTACTCAGCAGCATTAAAATGTAAACTTTTAGGTTGCAAATCTTATTTTAGATTGTAGATCTCATTCTCATGCACATGCTTCTGTGGTAACATTTTCTTGGTTTGAATAATAAACACCCTGGTTGATAGAGCATAATTAATGAGGTAACAATTAAATGGAAAAATGGCAAAAATTGGCCAGGTACAGTAGCTCACACCTGTAATCCCAGCACTTTGGGAGGTTAAAGCAGGCAGATCACTTGAGGTCAGGAGGTCGAGACCAGCCTGACCAACATAGTGAAACCCCGTCTTTACTAAAAATACAAAAATTAGCTGGGTGTGGTGGTATGTGCTTATAAACCTAGCTATTTGGGAGCCTGAGGCAGGAGAATCGCTTGAGCCAGGAAGCAGTGGTTGCAGTGAGCCAACATCGCACCACTGCACTCCAGCCTGGGCGACAGAGAAAGTCTCCTTCTCAAAAAAAAAAGAGAAAGGTAAAAATCGTTTCTAAAGAATAATTTGGCACACATCTATACTTGGGAGGCTGAGGTGGCAGGATCCCTTGAGCCCGGGAAGGTAAAGGCTACAGTGTGCTGTGATCTCACCACTGCACTCCAGCTTGAGCAACAGAGTAAAACCCTGTCTAAAAAAAAAAAGAAAGAATAATTCTTCCTTAAGGTGAGGTCTATAATTGACTAGTTGGAGCAGAGGGTTGCTATTCTCAGGTACACATATAGTTTTGAAATGATCACTCTCACTGGGTAGTTACACAAATATGATGAAACCAGTCAAAAAAATTTTTTTCTGTATCCACGTTTGTATAAAACAAGAAAATGTCTGGTAATAAAATTCTAAAATGTTTATATTTTCTGCTCAGTGAAAGCAGTATTTTAAAATGTTTAGATAATTAATAATAATAATAATAGCTGACATTTATCAAGGGCTTGTTATAAGCCAGGTACTGTTACAAGCACTTGCTTGGATTATCTTCTCATTTACTCCATCTCACAGCTCTGTAAACTATAGGTATCATCATTATTCCTGTATTAGTCCATGTTCACATTGATAAAAAGAAATACCTGGCAGGGGCCAGGTGCTGTGGCTCACGCCTGTAATCTTAGCACTTTGGGAGACCAAGGCAGGTAGATCATGAGGTCAGGAGTTCGAGACCAGCCTGGCCAATATGGTGAAACCTCATCTCTACTAAAAATACAAAAATTAACCAGGTGTGGTGGCACACACCTGTAGTCCCAGCTACCCCAGAGGCAGAGACAGGAGAATTGCTTGAACTCGGGAGGCAGAGGTTGCAGTGAGCCAAGATCACACCACTGCATGATCACACCACTACACAGCCTGGGTGATGGAGGGAGACTCCATCTCAAAAAAAAACAAAAACAAACACACAAAAAAAAAACCTGGCCAGGCACAGTGGCTTACGCCTGTAATCCCAGCACTTTGGGAGGCTAATGCAGGTGGATCATCTGAGGTCAGGAGTTTTAGCTGGGATTGCACCACTGCATTCCAGTCTGGGTGACAGAGCAAGACTCCATCTCAAAAACAAAAAAAATAAATATCTGCGGCAGGGTAATTTGTAAAGAAAAGAAATTTACCTGGCTCATGGTTCCACAGGCTGTGCAGGAGACATGATGCTGGCATCTGCTTGGTTTCTGGGGAGGCCTTAAGAAGCTTCCAATCAGAAGACATAGGGGGAGCGAGACATCTCACATGCAGGAGCAGGAGCAAGAGAGTGGGTGGAGGGGCTATACACCTTGAAACAACCATATCTCACAAGAACTTACTATCATGAGGACAGTACCAAGGGGGATGGCACGAAACCATTCATGAGAAACTGCCCCCATGATCCAGTCACCTCCCAGTATGCCCTACCTCTGACACTGGGGATCACAATTCGACATGAGATTTGGTGGGGATGCAGATCCAAACCCTATCAACCCCCATTTTACAGATGAAGAAACTAAGGCACAGAAGGCCAACTTCCCATGTCACCCAGTTAACAGAAGACCCAGAATTTTCACCTAGGCAGTCTCATGCCAGAGCTTATACTCTGGACCACACTGCCTGTTGCTGCCATTCATAAACAAACTACTCGCCCTTCTACTCAAATATTGAGGCTAGTTAGTTGCCAATATATTGTCTGGATCTAGTTGCAGGAAAGAGAAACCACTCTAATGTCTTAAGCGGAAGAGAATTAGGTGTTTAGAAAATCGCTGGAAAGTCTGAGAGGAGTGGGCTCCAAGCTGGGCCTTCAGACATTGTTCTCAGAATAAGACTGTCCAGGCCGGGCACAGTGGCTCACACCTATAATCCCTGCACTTTGGGAGGCTGAGGTGGGCGGATCACCTGAGGTCGGAAGTTCAAGACCGGGGGGCGGGCGGGTGGAGGGGACAAACAAGTTCAAGACCAGCCTGCTCAAAATGGTGAAACCCCGTCTCTACTAAAAAAAAAAAAAAAAAAAAGCTGTGCATCATTAAGGATCACCTGTAATCCCAGCTACTTGGGAGGCTGAGGCAGGAGAATCACTTCAACCCAGGAGGTGAAGGTTGCAGTGAGCAGAGATTGCACCATTGCACTCCAGCCTGGGCAACAAAAGTAAAACTCCGTCTCAAAAAAAAAACAAAACTGCCCAACAGGACCCCCAGGGAGTGAGAGGCTGCCAGTGTCATCGCTAGTGTAATTTAAGAGTCGACTAACTTCTCCAAGCTGTGCGCAGTGTAATCCAGAA
This sequence comes from Aotus nancymaae, assembly GCF_030222135.1. Taxonomy (NCBI): domain Eukaryota; kingdom Metazoa; phylum Chordata; class Mammalia; order Primates; family Aotidae; genus Aotus; species Aotus nancymaae. The sequence continues at coordinate 29,052,439 of NW_026988467.1, forward strand.
CTTTCAGAGACCAAAGTGGGAGGATCCCTTTGAGCCCAGGAGTTTGAGTTTATAGTGAGCTATGATTGCACCACTGTACTTCAGCACTTCATCCTGGTGACACAGTGAGACCCTGCCTCTCAATATAAATAAGTAAAAGGAAATAAGCCTGCTACCCCTTAACTTACCTGAACTTCTACCAAATAGTGACTCGTGTCTTCACCATGTTTGTCTCTTGACAAGTATGAAGCTTTTGACAGTAGAATTCTGCTGTGAAAAAAAAAATGTTTTCATAAATGTGCTTGCCAGCATTAACAGTCAAAACAGAAGAAAGATGGTTCCCACCTCATTTCTGCCTTCCAGATCTCACAGAACATCTCATTGATGGGCCACATTTCACATGGGGAAACTGAATTGTAAAGGAGTCTGGGAAATGAACTTTTTAGTTTTCCAGAAGTAAGTTAGAAAGCATGCTCGTGGCTAGGCAAGGTGGTTCATGCCTGTAATGCCAGCACTTTGAGGGGCCGAGGTGGGTGGATCTCTTGAGCCCAGGAGTTCAAGACCAGCCATATAGTGAGACCCTTTAAAAAAAAGAATGCTGTGTGTGCATCCACAGATCTACTCTAAAATCTGCTAGAGTGGAACTTGGTGGTTATCTCAAAAAATAACATTCCGTCAGTATGTAAAAACTGTTTGGGGCACAGACCGTGCTCAGAAATCAGTTCTTTTGGCCGAGTGTGGTGGCTCGTGTCTATCATCCCAACACTTTGGGAGGCTGAGGTTGCGGGTGGATTGCTTGAGTCCAGGAGTTTGAGACCAGCCTGGGCAATGTGGTGAGACCCCATTCTCCAAAAAATTAGCCGGATGTGGTGGTGCACACCTGTGGTCCCAGCTCCTCGGGTGGCTGAAATGCGAACATCCCTGAACCTGGGAGACAGAGGTTGCAGTGAGCCAAGATTGTGCCACTGTACTCCAGCCTGGGTGAGAGTGAGACCCTGTCTCAAAAAAAAAAAAAAAAAGAAATCAGTTCTCTTAAGCCACAAATTACCACTGTACACATCCAGTACACTGGACAGTAGTTAATATGCCCTTAAGTGACAGTGTTGAAGCAGTGAAGCAATCCAAGTAAATGCCATTCTCTGAATGCCCTTCTAGCTCATTACAGCTAGGTGACAGATGAGCTTTTAGTATAGCAATGAGTTGTTCTCAAAAACTATTAATTTTGGGCCAGGTGCAGTGGCTCATGTCTATCATTCCAATACTTTGGGAGACCAAGGTGGGAGGATCACTTCAGCCTATGATTTCAAGACCAGCCTGGGCATCATGGAAAAACCCTGTCTCCAAAAAATACAAAATTTAGCCTGGTACACCTGTAGTCTCAGCTGCTTAGAAGGCTAAGGCTGGAGGATCACTTGAGCCTGGGAGGTCAAGGCCACAGTGAGCCATGGTCACACCACTGCACTGAGTGACAGAGTGAGACTGTCTCAAAGAAAAAAAGTTATTTCAGTTTGTTTTCTTATTTCTTTATTTAGAGACAGGTCTCACTATGTTGCCCAGGCCGGTCTGGAATTTCTGGCTTCCAGTGACCTTCCTGTCTCTGCCTCCTGAAATGCTGGGATTATCGGTGTGAACCACTGGGCCCAGCTCCTCTTCTTTATACTTGCCTGTATTTTCTTTTTTTTTGACCGAGTCTTGCTCTGTCACCTAAGCTGGAGTGCAGTGGCGCAATCTTAGCTCACTGCAACCTCCACCTCCCGGGTTCAAGTGATTCTCTTTCCTCAGCTTCCTAAGTAGCTGAGACTACAGGCGCACGCCACCCTACACCCGGCTAATTTTTGTATTTTTAGTAGAGATGGGGTTTAACCATATTGGCCAGGCTGGTCTCGAACTCCTGACCTCATGATCCACCCACCTTGGCTTCCTAAAGTGCTGGGATTACAGGTGTGAGCCACTGTGCCTGGCCACTTGCCTGTATTTTCTAAATTTTCTATAAGCACATAATACTTTTATAATCAGAAAAAAACCATTATTTTTTAAAGCAATTTCATTGGTCAATCAAAATTATTTTGGTGGAAATTCTTAGCTTAATTACTTGGTTTAACAAGCATAAAATTCCTTTTTCCACTGCTTATGGAAATAAAGCCTTTACACTTTCTACAATAACAAAACCATAATGGTCAATGAAAAAAAAAGTTGAGTCATTTTGATTTTGGTAATTGAAAAAGTTTGGAATACTGTAGAAATTGAAGAGTTTTTTGTGGGGGGCTTTTTGAACCATATGTAGATTTTCCCACTTCCTTCTTACCTATAGTTTGTAAGATATGTTGAATTTTTAAAGCTATTCTGTTCAGTTTTCTTGCAAAACATATTGATGACATTTGGAGGAAAAAAGCAATAGGACTTACTATCTTGGTATCATTTGCTGACCTGCCTTTGGATAATGTTACCTTAAGTTTATTTTATTGTCAAAGTTAAAAAGTATGTTTGGGGCTGGACACGGTGGCTCACGCCTCTAATGCCAGCACTTTGGGAAGTGGAGGTGGGCGGATCACCTGAGGTTAGGAGTTCCAGATCAGCCTGGCCAAGATGGCAAAACCTTATCTCTACTAAAAATACAAAAATTAGTCAGGTGTGGTGGTGGGCACCTGTAATCCCAGCTACTCAGGAGGCTGAGGCAGGAGGATCACTTGAACCCAGGACGGGGAGGTTACAGTGACCGAAGATCTCGCCACTGTGCTCCAGCCTGGGCAACAGAGTGAGACTTTTTCTCAAAAAAAAAAAAAAAAAAAAAAAAACCGATGTATGTTTGGGCCAGGGACAGTGGCCTACACCTATAATTCCAGCACTTTTGGAGTCTGAGGTAGGGGGATCACTTGAACCCAAGAGTTCGAGACCAACCTGGGCAACATGACAAAACCTCATCTTTCCAAAAAATACAAAAATTAGCTGGGCATGGTGATGGGTACTTGTAGTCTCAGCTACTTGGGGGACTAAGGAGGGAGAATCCCTTAAGCCTGGGAGGTCAAGACTGCAATGAGCTGTGATCATGCCACTACACTCCAGCCTGAGTGACAAACTGAGACTGTCTCAAAAAAAAAAAAAAATGGCTGGGCACAGTAGCTCACACCTATAATCCCAGTACTTTGGGAGGCCAAAGTGGGCAGATTGCCTGAGGTCAGGAGTTCGAGATCAGTCTGGCCAATATGGTAAAACCCCCTATCTACTAAAAATACAGAAAAATTAGCTGGGTGTGGTGGTGTGAGCCTGTAATCTCAGCTGCTTGGGAGACTGAGGCAGGGGAATTGCTTGAACCAGAGAGCTGGAGGGTGCAGTGAGCTGAGATCTCACCACTGCACTCCAGCCTCAACAACAGAGCAAGACTCCATCTCAAAAAAAAAAAAAAAAAAAAAAGGATGATTGCTTTTGATTTGTCATAATATTTTTTAATATTGGAAATCTCTTCTTATAAACTTTAATATTAAGATTGAGGTTAGAAAGTGATATATATGAAACATAAAAATACGTATATAAAATGTTTATATTTCTTTAAAAAGAGTTCCAAGCCAATTTGAAGCAAAATGATGTTTCTACTATTATTGTTAATATTAATGATATATTTATATTATATTATTATATATCATATATTACATGTTTGTTATATATTATTAATTATTGATGATTTTCTACTAACTATAACTATTAACTATTGTTATTAATAATCTGTGCCAGATAGTCTATTCTTACATGTTAAAAATGATATCTGACAGGGGCTCTTTTATAACTTTTTTTTTTTTTTGAGATGGAGTCTCACTCTGTTGCCCAAGCTAGAGTGCAATGGCAGGATCTTGGGTCACTACAACCTCCGTCTCCTGGGTTCAAGCAGTTCTCCCTGCCTCAGCCTCCTGAGTAGCTGGGATTATAGGCACCTGCCACCATGCCCGGCTAATTTTTGTTTACTTAGTAGAGACAGGGTTTCACCATGTTGGCCAGGCTGGTCTCAAGCTCCTGATCTCAGGTGATCTGCCCATCTTGGCCTCCCAAAGTGTTGGGATTACAGGCATGAACCAGCGTGCCTGGCCCTTATATAATTTATTTAAATAAATATTTTGTACCTTAGCAGATCTTTCTGCCTCTTATTAGAAAAGTACATTATAAATATCTGTTTTCTCTCTCTACAGGGCAATCCTTCAAACACAGTGTTTGACTTAGAATCTTCCCTTTTTCACTCCATTCAAGAGCAGCATTCATAAATTTCCAGGTATGAAAAGTTTTAATTCTTGATCTATGTCACTTAAATGCATTGACAAAAAGTAGAATTTTGTAGTTGTAGATTTTATATGTCAGAGAATGGATCTATTTCTTGAAAATTCACTAAGATATTCAGCATTCTGATCTTTTTGGTCTCCCTGTTTACTTATTACTAATTTTTTAAAATGACATCTTTATTTTGAATATTCTCTTAAGGCAGTATAGTGTATCCTTGTGAATGTGGGCTGAATTTTTTTTTTAAACATCCAGGATACATACTTGAACTACATTTTTATTTTTTTTTAAACTGGTATCCAGGCAATTGTATGGAACTACATTTTTAATTCATTGCCTCTCTTGTGCCTTGGATTCCAGGGCAAATAACGTTAAATGTAAATGTACGGAAACCATCTCATCAACATTTAATTTAATTTAAATAAGATGTTGCTCGCTCTGTCACTGAGGCTAAAGGGCAGTGGCATCATCTAGACTCACTGCAGCCTCCAACTCCGTGGCTCAAGTGATCCTCCCACCTCAGCCCCCAAGTAGCTGGGACTACAGGCCCACGATACCATACCCGGCTAGTTTTTGTATTTTTTTGTAGAGATGAGGTTTCACCATGTTGCCCAGGCTAGTCTTAAACTCCTGAGCTCAAACATCTACCTGCCTCAGACTCCCGAAGTGTGGGGAGTATAGGTGTGAGCCACTGCGCCCGGTCTATTTTACCAAACTCTTATCATCATCAGTTATTAAAATCTTTTGAATGCCACCCTCTGTTGATGATTCCTGAATCTTTATCTCCAGCCTAGATTTCCTGAGCGTATATCCAGACATCCTTATACTGACTTCATGCTTGGTGAGCAAGATTTTAATGACCGACTTTCCATATCACTTCCTCATAAGGAAAGGAGAATATGTTGGTCAGTGGAAAACAAATATCTGTCCCTTTGATGTTTATATTTTTCATCATAATTTATAAAATTGCATTGTGTCTCTCGTTTGTATGGTATATCTGACATACCACATACAGATATATAACATATATAGACCTATATACAAACTCTGTGAGCTTGATTAAAGACGGGATGGGGGAATAAGGAGGGAAGTAGGAAGGCGTTTGGTCCTAAGAAACAGATCATCTTTTTATAGAACAAAATCACGTTTCCCATCAGTTTCTGAAAATCAAAACCTAAACAAGAGAGAATCATGTAAATGACACCAATTTATCTTAGCACCTAGCGAGCTTGCCATTTTCTCTTTTTGAGACAGAGTCTCTCTCTGTCACCCAGGCTGGAGTGCAGTGGTACGATCTTGTCTCACTACAACCTCCGCCTTCTGGGTTCAAGCAATTCTTCTGCGTCGGCCTCCTGAGTAGCTAGGACTATAGGCACATGCCACCATGCCCAGCTAATTTTTGTATTTTTAGTAGAAATGGGGTTTCACCATATTGGCCAGGCTGGTCTCGAACTCCTGACCTCAGGATCCGCCCACTTTGGCCTCCCAAAGTGCTGGAATTACAGGAGTGAGCCACCCCATCCAGCCTCTTTTTTTCTTCCTTTCTCACCCTCCCTCCTTCTTATCTATGGTAGTACGCTACTTAGGGAAAAGTTTAGATTTTCTCTTCACAGTACACCAAATACATTCTAGAAGAGCTAAGTACTACACACACACACACACACACACACACACACACACACACACACACACAAATGGGGGTAAACATTCATCAAACGTCTGGAGGTGGGAAGATACCCTGAAAGTAGAACACACTGAAAACAAATTATGTAGGGAACTTTCAACATGTGCCATTAATTCACTTATTTGTTTATTAGTCTCCAAGTCTGAAGGATATAGATATGGAGGCTGAGAAGGGAAAGGTTTGGGCTGGAATGGTTCCTGAGTCCTCGATTAGGCACTAGAGGGAGATAGTATTACTAATATGCAAGAAAGGGGACACAGATGAAGGAGTAAATTTCAGGGGTTAAGAAAAGGCAGCAGTAATAAGTTTGGAATACAGTAAGTTTGAGGTTATCTTCTGCCTCTATCTGGTGATTGATGATAAGAATTATAGGGCCGGGCACAGTGCCTCATGCCTGTAATCCCAGCACTTTGGGAGGCCGAGGCGGGTGGATCACAAGGTCAAGAGATTGAGACCATCCTGGTCAACATGGTGAAACCCCGTCTCTACTAAAAATACAAAAATTAGCTGGGCATGGTGGCGCGTGCCTGTAATCCCAGCTACTCAGGAGGCTGAGGCAGGAGAATTGCCTGAACCCAGGAGGCGGAGGTTGCGGTGAGCCGAGATCGTGCCATTGCACTCCAGCCTGGGTAACAAGAGCAAAACGCCGTCTCAAAAAAAAAAAAGAATTATAACAGAGGCTCATATATTATTGAGCAGCTACAATGTCCCAGGCACTTGCAGAGTTCTTGGCATTTGCAATGTCAAATAGAATCTACAATTCCATGAAGTGGCGTTGTACTCTCATCAACTCCCATTTATAGGTGAGGAAATGGATGTGTAAACCACAGCAGAGCCAGGGTTTAGATTCACTTTAATGGCACAGCCCATGTGTTTACCCATTGTTATTTATGCTGCTTCCAAGTCCTACTGATCTGCTGATTCTATCTCTTTTGCTCATCTCTTTCTATTTCTTTTCTTTTCTTTTTTTTTTTTAAGACAGAGTCTCACTCTGCCATTGGAGTGCAGTGGCACGATCTTGGCTCACTGCAACTTCTGCCTCCTGGGTTCAAGCAATTCTTGTGCCTCAGCCTCCCGAGTAGCTGGGATGACAGGCATGTGCCACCATGCCCAGCTAATTTTTGTATTTTTAGTAGAAGTGGGGTTTTACCATGTTGGCCAGGCTGGTCTCGAACTCCTGACCTCCAGTGATCCACCTGCCTTGACCTTGTCTACTTATTTTCATCACCACTGCTGTGGTTTAAATGTTGGTCCCCTTCAAAATTCATGTTGAAACTTCATCCTCAATGTGACGGTATTTTTTTTTTTTTAAGACAGGGTCTCTGTCGCCCATGCTGGATTGCAGTGGCACGATCATGGCTCACTGCAGCCTCAACCTCCCCAAGCTTAGGTGATCCTCTTACCTCACCCTCCTGAGTAGCTGGGACTACAGGTGCATGCCACCATGACTGGCTAATTTTTGTATTTTTTGTAGTGATGGGGTTTTGCCATGTTGCCCAGGCTGGTCTCCAACTCCAGGGCTCAAGCAATTTGCCTGCCTTGGCCTCCCAAAGTTCTGGGATTACAGGCATGAGCCACCAAGCCTGGCCCAATATGGCAGTATTGAGAGGTGGGACTATTAAGAGGTGATTGGGTTATGAAGGATTAATGGGTGATCATGGGCGGAACTGGTGGTTTTATAGGAAGAGGAAGGGAGATGTGAGCATGCTCAGCCCCCTTGCCACCTGTACTGGTCTGTTCTTGCATTGCTATAAAGAAATACCTGAGACTGGGTAATTTATAAAGAGTAGAGGGGTTTTGTTGTTGTTGTTGTTTGTTTGTTGTAAGAGAGAGTCTTGCCCTGTTGCCCAGGCTGGAGTGCAGTGGCGCAGTGCCAGCTCACTGCAACATCTGCCTCGGGTTCTAGCAATTCTCCTGCCTCAGCCTCCGAGTAGCTGGGACTACAGGTGCATGCCACTATGCCCAGCTAATTTTTTGTATTTTAGTAGAGGCGGGGTTTCACTGTGTGGCCCAGGCTGCTCTCGAACTCCTGAGCTCCCAGGTTTATAAAATGGCATTGTGCAGTCCACCTGCCTGGGCCTCCCAAAGTGCTAGGATTACAGGCGTGAGCCACCACGCCCGGCCAAAGAACAGAGGTTTAATTGGGCTCACAGTTCTGCAGGCTGTACAAGGAGCATAGTGGCTTCTGCTTCTGGGGAGGCCTCAGGAAGCTTCCAGTTAAGGTGGAAGGCATAAGAGGAGCTGGCATCTTCACATGGCTGGAGTAGGAGGAAGAGAGGTGCTACACACTTTTACACAACCAGATCTCATGAGAACTGACTCACTATACAGTATCAAGGGGGGATGGTGCTAAACCATTCATGAGAACTCTGCCCCCATGATCCAGTCACCTCCCATCAGGCCCCACCTCCAACACTGGGGATTACATTTTGACATGAGATTTGGCCAGGGACACAGACTCAAACCACGTCACCACCCATTCCCCTGCACTATCCCAGGACTCTGCAGAGTCTCCACCAGCAAGAAGGCCTCACCAGGTGTGGACGCTTGACCTGGGATGTCTCAGCCTTTAGAACTGTAATATATAAATTTCATTTCTTCTTTATCTTCTTCATGATGATATTTATATTTTTTCTTTTTTTTTCCTTTATAAATTACTCAGTTTCAGCATTTTTTTTTTTTTTTGGTTGTAAGTAACGAAACAGACTCATACTACCATACCACTACTTACAACTACTTCCATTCCTTTTTCTTTCTTTCTTTTTTTTTTTTTTCAGATGGAGTTTTGCTCTGTCACCCAGGCTGGAGGAGTTCAGTGGAGCAACTTCGGCTCACTGCAACCTCTGCTTCCCAGGTTCAAATAGTTCTCCCACCTCAGTCTCCTGAGTAGCTGGGATTACAGGAGGCACATGCCACCATACCTGGCTAATTTTTGTATTTTTAGTAGAGACAGGGGTTTCACCATGTTGACCAGGCTGGTCTCGAACTCCTGACCTCAAGTGATCTGCCCACCTTGGCCTCTAAAGTGCTAGGATTACAGGCATGAGCCACCATACCCAGCCCAACCCCTTCCATTTCTACCCCTACCATTTTGTCTAGATTACAACTGCCTCCTGCCTGGTGTCACTGCCAACACTGTTCTTACTGCTCTCTGGTTCGATCAAATACTAAATCACCTCTTTCCTTTGCATAAAACCCCTCAGTGCTTACAAGGTCTAATCCAGACTCTTTAAGAAGACAAATATGGTGCTCCACCCATCTCTCACCATCTCTTTTGCATCCTGTGCTCCAGCCATATTGAACAACTTACTTCCTATTTTTCTGATTATACCAGTCTGTGCCTTGGCTCAAACTATATCTTCTACCTAGAATGTTTTTCCTCTATTTTTTTTTTTTCTGAGTGAAAACTTCCTTGCCAGATCCATGCTCCCTCTGAAGGTATAGGGCAGAGTCCTTCCTTGCCTCTTCCTAGTTTCTGGTGGGTGCCAGCAGTCCTTGACATTCCTTCCATTGTAGCTCCATCATTCCAACCTCTGCTTCTGTCTTCATATGACGCTCTTCCTTCTGTGTGTGTGGTTTTATTTCTGTTTTTGTTTTTTTGAGATCAGCCTGTTGCCTAGGCTGGTCTTGAACTCCTGGCCTCGAACTCCTGGCCTCAAGCAACCCGCCCTTCTTTGGCCTCCCAAAGTGCTAGGATTACAGGTGTGAGTTACCGCGCCCAGCCCCTGTGTGTGTCTTTTCAATGTCCTCATTTCTCCAGATATCTCTTTATAATGATATACCACCATAATTCAGAATGACCTATCTTAACTTGACTATATCTGCAAAAACCCTATTTCCAAATTAAGGTCTCCTGTGTAGGTACCACGGTTTAAGACTTCAGCATATAATTTTGGGGGCACAACTCAACCCATGTTTCACACTTGGGAGCAGGAGCAGGAGAGAGAGTGGAAGGAGGTGGTACATGCTTTTTAATTTTTTGTTTATTTTTATTTGAGACACAGTCTTACTGTGCCACCCAGGCTGGAGTGCAGTGATGTGATCATGGCTCACTGCAGCATCAGACTCCTGGGTTCATGTGAATCTCCTGCCTCAGCCTCCCAACTATAGGAAGGCCACCACACCCAGCTAATTTTTTAATTTTTTTGTAGAAATCGGGTCCCACTATGTTGCTCAGGCTGGTCTTGAACTCCTGGGCTCAAGCAATTCTTCTACCTCAGTCTCCCAAAGTGTTGGAATTAAAGGCATGAGCCACTGTACCCAGCCTGGGCTGTTTGTTTGTTTGTTGAGACGGAGTTTTGCTCTGTCGCCCAGGCTGGAGTGCAGTGGCAAAATCTCAGCTCCTGCAGTTTCCGCCTTTCAGATTCAAGTGAGCATGATGGCTCACCCTGTAATCCCAGCACAGTGGGAGGCCAAGGCAGGAGGATCCCTTGGGCCCAGGAGTTTAAGGTTGCAGTTCCATCATGGAACCTGGTCATCTCTTAGGTGGAATGGCCTCTGAGACAAAACATAGAAGAGGATGGCGAGTACATCTTGCTTCTTAATCATGTTACTGATACCAGTGCCATATTTTGACATTATGTAAAATTGATACTGAGATGCCAGCAAGGTCATTTTATCTCAGTTTTGCAACAGCTAATTTGAAACCACAGGCACGGTGAGCAGACCGCATGCTGTCACTGGTCCTGAGGACACTGCAGTATTTGAATGGTGAGAAGTGACAGCACTCAAAAAAGGACATGCCAGATTTCTATGGCTTCTTTACCCTAGGGTCTCAAAGGACATTATTCCTTTCAGTAGTTCTCATTCCTTAGAAAATAGTGCACCAGAATAATTCATCCCTAAGAACGCTAGATGATTGGTATTTTACCATTTTTACTCCATCCCAGTGCCAAGCTTCAGTGTTTTTCTAGTGTGATTGATATATTAGAATTTTTACTTTATAAGCTGTGATACAGCCATAATACGTTTTGGCCACTTTAAGTCTGGAGCTTTTATGATTTCACATTGAATAAAGGTCTGGAAATGTAACACAGAAGTCTGGGTAATGGAAGCAAATAGCCTGTTTTTGACAGAATTATTCTTTAAAAGCAGAATTAAATTATCTTTCTAGAATTTAGGGGTACAAATTCTCTACCCTCAGCCTTTGACCTATAACCTCTTTAGGAAAAAGGACTCATTTCTCTGTCTCTAATCTTTTATAACCAGAAAATACCAAATAATTAAGTGCACCTGTTCAACAGCAAAATATACCTAAAACAATTAATATACAAAGTAGAACCAGTAGTTTCTCTCATTTTTAGAATATCTTAAAAAAAACCCAACAACTTATACTGGCATTTTATAGTATAACTTGATTTATTTCAGGATCTCATTGTAAGAAACACGAACATATGTAGTATATCATGTAACTGCAACAAAATAGTTTGAAAGTGTTGAAGTTGGGGCCGGGCGTGGTGGCTCACGCCTGTAATCCAAGCACTTTGGAGGCCAAGGCGGGCGGATCACCTGAGGTCGGGAGTTCAAGACCAGCGTGACCAACATGGTGAAACCCCATCTTTAAAAAAAAAAAAAAGTGTTGAAGTTGGGACAATCCTGAGAGATCATACAGTCCCACCTCCTACCAACTGCAGTCACCCTAAATCAATGACATTCCACCTCTGCTACAATGGCAGCATAGAATGTATTACTTTGCAAATTGTCTAATTCTGTTGTTAATTACTTTAGCCCAGTGTTTCTCGAATTTTTCTTACCAAAACCCATAGTAAGAAATACATTTTGGCCAGGCACAGTGATTCATGTCTGTAATCCCAACAATTTGGGAAGCCAAAGTAAGTTGATTGCTTCAGCTCAGGAGTTCGAGACTGCCTAGGTAAGATGGCAAAACCCCATCTCTACAAAAAAACACGAAAATTAGCCAGGTGTGGTGGGATGTGCCTATAGTTCCAGCTACTCAGGAGGCTGAGGTTAGAAGATTGCTTGAGCCCAGGATGTTGAGGCTGCAGTGAGCCGTGATCCTGCCACTGTACTCCAGCCTGGGCGACAGGGCAAGACCCTGTCCTTTTCCCCTCAAAAAAAAAGAAAAGAAAAAAAGAAATTCATTTTAAGGCTGGGCACAGTGGCTCATGCCTGCTTCTAATCCCTGTACTTTGGGAGGCCAAGGCTGGAGAATCACTTCAGGCTGGGAGTTAGAGATCAACCTGAGCAATATAGCAAGACTGTGTCTCTACAAAACAATTAAAAAATTAGCTGGGCATGGTGGCGTGCCCTGTAATCCCAGCTACTCAGGAGACTTAGACGAGAGGACCTCTTGAGCCCAGGAGTCTGAGGCTGCAGTAAGCTATGATCGCCTACTCCAGTCCAACCTGGGCAACAGATTGAGACCCTGTCTTTAAAAAACATTTTTTTTAATTAAAAATAAATAAATAAATAGCTGTTATTTATGAGCTCAAATCTGTTTCCCTTTAGTCCTACATTTTGGTCCATTTGTTTTTTAGTGAATATTTATTCATTCAACAAATACTGACTGAGCACCTATGTGCTGGACATTATGCACTGTGCTAGGGATGCTGAGGTGGAAAAAACAGAGACTCTTACCTTTTGGAGCTTAGATTCTAGTGCTCAGTCTAGAGGCCTAGTCTACTAGACCTATTAAGAGAATAATTCTACGGCTAAGTGTAATGGCTCATGCCTATAATTCCAGCACTTTGGGAGGCCAAGGTAGGCAGATCGTTTGAGCCCAGGGGTTTGAGACCAGTGTAGGCCAAATAGTGAGACCCTATCTCTACAAAAAAAAAAAAAAGAAAGAAAGAAAAAGAAAGAAACAATTAGCTGGGCATGGTGGCGCATACCTCTGGTCCCAGCTACTCAGGAGGCTGAGGTGGGAGGGTCACCTGAGCCTATGAAGTCAAGACTGCAGTGAGTCGTGATAGTACCACTGCACTCCAGCTTGGGTGACAGAGCAAGACTCTGTCTCAAAAATAATAATAATACATACATACATAATAAAAAATTTTAAAAAGAGAATAATTCCTGAGCTGGGCGCGGTGGCTCACGCCTGTAATCCCAGCCCTTTGGGAGGCCGAGGCAGGTGGATCATGAGGTCAAGAGATCGAAACCATCCTAGTCAACATGGTGAAACCCCGTCTCTACTAAAAATACAAAAAATTAGCTGGGCATGGTGGCACCTGCCTGTAATCCCAGCTACTCAGGAGGCTGAGGCAGGAGAATTGCCTGAACCCAGGAGGCGGAGGTTGCGGTGAGCCGAGATCGCGCCATTGCACTCCAGCCTGGGTAACAAGTGAGACTCCGTCTCAAAAAAAAAGAATAATTCTAGTTCTTCCACATAATTGCCTTTTAGTATAGGAAGAAAACTATCATGTTTCCTAATCTATACCTCATATGATGTAGTTTCTATGACAGTAGCTATTGAGCTATAGTGATCAACTAAAGCTCCCCATACTAAAGATGGGCTTGTCAAGGAAACCTCCGATAAAGTGACATTTAAGCAAAGACTTGTGTAGAGTTGGGGAACAAGTTATGTGGAGATCCTTCACTCCTGGGTGAGGAATGTTCCAGACACAGGGACGTCAGGAATGAACTTGGTACCTTGGGAAGCATAAAAGCAGTGAGGTGAGACCTGCAGGTAGGGGAGATCTTTCAGAGATCTGGCAACACTTTTAGACCAGCCTGGCCAACGTGGTGAAACCCCATCTCTACTAAAAATACAAAAACAAAAAAATTAGCCGAGCATGGTGATGCACACTTGTAATCAGCTACTAGGGAAGCTGAGGCAGGAGAATTGATTGAACCTGGCAGGCGGAGGTTGCCATGAGCTGAGATTGTGCCACTGCACCCCAGCCTGGGCGACAGAGCAAGACTCCATCTCAGACAAAAATTAAGGTATAATCTACATACAATAAAATGCTCCCATTGTAAATGTATAATTTAATGTTTGACATATGTTCATATGTAATAATCACCATAAATAATATTTGAAACATTTTCATCATCTAAAATTTTCCTCATGCCTTTTTATTCTTATGCCATTTTGTTGTAGAGCCTCCTGTTTCATTCCCAGTTTCAGGCAGCTGTAATCTCCCTTATGTGATTATAGATTAGTTTTGCCTATTCTAAGATTTCATATAACTGGACTAACACAATAGGTATTCTTTTGTATCTGGCTTCTTTCATTGAGACTAATGATTTTGAGAGTCATTTATATCATTGCTTGTATCAGAGGTTGGTTTGTTTCTATTGTTCAGTAGTATTCCATGGTATGGATATAATACAATTTGTTCATTTATTCACCAGTGGATGGACATTTTCTTTCCAATTTTGGGGTAATACGAGCAAAGCTACTATGAAAATTCTTGTATAAGTCTTTTTGTAGACATGTGTTTTCATTTCTCTTGGATAAATACCTAGGAGTAGAATTTCTGGGTCTTAGACTAGGCATAACTTTATTAGAACTGCTAAATAGTTTTCCAAAGTGACTGTAGCATCTTGCATTTCCACCAGCAATGCATGAGAGATCCAGTTTCTCTACATCCTTGCCAACACTTGGTATTGTCAGTCGTTTTGTTTTTAGCCATGACAGTGGATGTGTAATGACATTTCCTCATAATTTTAATTTGCATTGTCCTAATGACCAGTGACATCTTTTCACATGCCAATTTTGTTTGTTTTCTGTTATGAAGCCTCAGGTTTCACCCTGCTGGCCAGACTGGTCTCGAACTCCTGACCTTGTGATCCGCCCACCTCAGCCTCCCAGGGTGCTGGGATTACAGGTGTGATCCACCATGCCCAGCCTATTATTTTGTTTTTTATAAAAAAAATAAAGACAAGGTTTTGCTGTATTCCCCAGGCTGGTCTTGAACTCCTGGTCTCAAGCAATCTGCCCACCTCAGTCTCCCAAAGTGCTGGGGTTACAGGTGTGAGCCACTGCCCCTGGCGTACTTCACACTTTTTGTGTCTTAAGAAATCTTTCCTACCCCAAAGTCCCAAAGACTTTCCTTTGTTTTCTTCTGAAATTTAGCTTTTACTATGATCTTTTTCTTTTCTTTCTTTTTAAAGACGGGGTTTCACCATGTTGGTCAGGCTGGTCTTGAACTCCTGACCTCAGGTGATCCACCTGCCTCAGCCTCCCAGAGTGCTGGGATTACAGGCATGAGCCACCGCACCTGGCCCTACTATGCCCCTTTTCTATGAACTTTTTCTATGATCCTTGTCAAATGAATATTTATATGTTATATAAAGTAAGGATCAAAATTATTTTTTCTTCTATAATGGATATCCAGTTGTTCTGGCACCATTTGTTTGGAAACATGAACCTTTTGCCATTGAGTGACTGTGACATCTTTGTCAAAAGCCAATTGATAAAGTGAACCTGACTAAAAAGTCAATTGATACTATTTTCATGTGTCTATTTCTAGACTCTATTCTATTCCATTGATCTATGTACCTATCTTACTGCCAATAATACACCGTCTTAGTTACCATAGTTATAGTAAGTCTTGTAATTATGTAGGGTAAGTTCCCTTTTATTCTTTCTCAAAATTGTTTTGGCTATATTTTAGGTCTACTAAATTCCCTTTAAATTTTAGAAGCAGCTTGATAATTTCTACAAAGATAAATTTGCTTGGATTTTGTTGGGATTACATTAATTCTGTACGTCCACTTGAATAGAATTGACATATTAACTGTTTCTAATTCGTGTACCTGGCTTATCTTTCCATTTATTTAGATTGGTTATATTTCTTTCAAGTATTTTACAGTTTTAAATGTATAGAGCTTGCAGGCCGGGTGTCGTAGCTCACACCTGTAATCCCAGCACTTTGGGAGGCCAAGGTGGGCTGATCATGAAGTCGGGGGATCAAGACCATCCTGGCTAACATGGTGAAACCATGTTGCTACTAAAAATACAAAAAATTAGCCAGGCGTGGTGGCATGTGCCTAAAGTCCCAGTTACTCAGGAGGCTGAGACAGGAGACTCGCTTGAACTCAGGAAACAGAGGTTGGAGTGAGCCAAGATCGCACCACTGCACTCCAGCCTGGGTGATAGAACGAGACTCTGTCTCAAAAAAAAAAAAAAGACAGCAAGCAAGCTTGCAAATAATTTAGTTATATTGACCCCTAAGTATTTTTGATACTCTCACGAATGCATTGTTAAAAAATTTTATTTTCCAATTATTCATTGCTAACATATAGAAATAAAATTGATTTTCATATGCTGATCCTGTATCCTGTGACCTTGTTAAATTCAGTTATTCGTTCAAGAAGATTCTTTGTAGGATATTCTCTGTACATGATTGTGTCATCTAAAAACAATAACAGTTTTTATTTTTCCTTTTTACACTTTTTTTTTTTTCTTTCCAGACAGAGTCTTGCTCTGTCACCCAGGCTGGAGTGCAGTGGCATGATCTCAGCTCATTGCAACCTGTGCCTTCCATGTTCAAGCTATTCTCCTCCATCAGCCTCCTGAGTAGCTGGGACTACAGGCTTGCACCACCACACCCGGCTAATTTTTGTATTATTAGTAGAGACGGGGTTTCACCATATTGGCCAGGCTGGTCTTGAACTCTTCACCTCATGATCTGCCCGCCTCAGCCTCCCAAAGTGCTGGGATTACAGGCGTGAGCCACCGTGCCCGGCCTCTTTTTACTCTTTATGCCTATTACTTCTTTAACATCTCTTATTGCACTGACTAACATCTCCAGGACAATGGTGGATAGAAATAGTTGAGAGCACAAATCTTTGCCCTGTTCCCTGTCTTAGGGGGAAAGCATTTGATCTTTCACAGTTAAGTAAGATACTGGCAGTTGGCTTTTTGTAGATGGCCTTTAGCAGCTGAGGAAGTTTCCTTCTATTTCTATTTCAATAGAATTTTTATTATGAATGAGTGTTGGATTTTTCAAATGTCTGTTCTGTCTGTTGAGATAGCCTTATTTTTATCTTGTTCTGTTAATGTGGAGGATTGTACTGATACTTTTTTTTTTTTTTGAGATAGAGTCTCACTCTCACCTAGGCTAGAGTGCAATGACGTGGTCTTGGCTCACTGCAACTTCCGCCTCCTGGGTTCAAGTGATTCTCCTACCTCAGCCTCCCAAGTAGCTGGGACTACAGGCACATGCCACCACACCTGGCTAATTTTTGTATTTTTAGTAGAGACAGGGTTTCACTATGTTGGCTAGGCTTGTCTCGACCTCCCGACCTCATGATCTGCCCACCTCCGCCTCTCAAAGTGCTGAGATTACAGGCATGAACCACCACGCCTGGCCTGATTTTCAACTGGTAAACATCTTGTATTCCAGTGATAAACCTCATTTGGTATTATCCTTTCATATATATTTGATTTTAAAATAAAATTTTTTTTTTGAGACAAAGTCTCGCTCTGTCACCCAGGCTGGAGTGCAATGGCATGATCTTGGCTCACTGCAACCTCTGCTTCCTGGGTTCAAGCAATTCTCCTGCCACAGCCTCCCAAATAGCTGAGATTTTTTTTTTTTTTTTTTTGAGACGGAGTCTCACTCTGTCGCCCAGGCTGGAGTGGAGTGGCATACATACCTGTACTCCTAGCTACTTGGGAGGCTTGAGGCACAAGAATCGCTTGAACCCAGGAGGCGGAGGTTGCAGTGAGCCAAGATTGCACTACTGTATTCCAAACTGGGCAATAGAGTAAGGCTCTGTCTCAAAGAAAAAAAGAGAGAGAATTTTCAAGTTTAATGAAAATACTGGAGAAAAAGTCACTGTCCTATGGTGTTGGTAGAGATATAAATTGATACAGTGGGGCCAGGTTCAGTGGCTCATGCCTGTAATCCCAGCACTTTGGGAGGCCAAGGTGGGTGGATTGCCTGAGGTCAGGCATTCGAGAACAGCCTGGTCAACATGGTGAAACCCCATCTCTACTAAAAATACAAAAATTAGCTGGGCATGGTGGTGGTAGGCACCTGTCATCCCAAACTACTCAGGAGGCTGAAGCATGAGAATGGCTTGAACCCAGGAGGTGGAGGTTGCAGAGAGCTGAGATTGCATCACTGCACTCCAGCTTGGGCAATAGAGTGAAACTCAGTCTCCAAAAAAAAAAAAATGATACAGTGTTTTGGGAAAGCCATTTGTCAGTACCCACTTAGCAACTGGACTTCTAGGAATCAAATTATGTCCTAAATGCTTGTCTTAGTCCATTTCTGTTGCTATAGCAGAATACCACAGACTGTGTAATTATAAAGAACAGAAGTTTATTTGGCTCACGGATCTGATGCCAGCATCTGGCAAGGATCATAGGATGGTGGAAGGCATCCCATGGCAAGGAAGCACAGGAGCAACACAGAGACAACATAAGGGCCAAACTCTTAGCAAGAGCCCACTTTCATGCTAACTAACCCACTCCTGAGATAGCGGCATTAATCCATGCATGAATGAGGTGCCCAGATGACCTAATGATCTTTTTTATTTTCTTTTTTTTGAGACAAAGTCTCGCTCTGTCGCCCAGGCTGGAGTGCAGTGGCATGATCTTGGCTCACTGCAACCTCTGCCTCCCTAGTTCAAGCGTTTCTCTGCCTCAGCCTCTCAAGTAGCTGGGATTACAGGCATGTGCCACCACCCCCAGCTAGTTTTTTTATTTTTAGTAGAGACGGGGTTTCACTGTCTTGGCCAGGCCGTTCCTGAACTCCTGGCTGAGATGGACCTCGTGGTCCACCTGCCTCAGCCTCCCAAAGTGCTGGGATTGCAGGCGTGAGCCGCTGTGCCCGGCTCTAATAATCTCTTTAATCTACCTCTTAATACTGTTACATGAATTTGGTAGGGACATTAAGACCATAGCAATGCTCAAGGATCTATATTGAAAAAAATTTTTTTTTTTCTTTTGAGACGGAGTTTCGCTCTTGTTACCCAGGCTGGAGTGCAATGGCGCGATCTCGGCTCACGGCAACCTCCACCTCCTGGGTTCAGGCAATTCTCCTGCCTCAGCCTCCTGAGTAGCTGGGATTACAGGCACGCGCCACCATGCCCAGCTAATTTTTTGTATTTTTAGTAGAGATGGGGTTTCACCATGTTGACCAGGACGGTCTCAATCTCTTGACCTCGTGATCCACCTGCCTCGGCCTCCCAAAGTGCTAGGATTACAGGAGTGAGCCGCCGCACCCGGCAAAAAAATTTTTTTTGAGATGGAATTTCACTCTTGTGAACTCGGCTGGAGTTCAGTGGTGCAATCTCAGTTCAATGCAACCTCTGCCCCGCCAGATTCAAGCAATTCTCCTGCCTCAGCCTCCCAAATAGCTGGGGTAACAGGTGCACACCAACCTGTCCATCTAATTTTTGTAATTTTAGTAGAGACGTGGTTTTGCCACATTGGCCAGGCTGGTCTCAAACTCCTGACCTCAGGTAATCGACCACCTCGCCCTCCCAAAGTGCTAGGATTACAGGTGTGAGCCACCGCACCCAGCCCACAAAAATATTTGTTGCAGCATTGTATTAGTCTGTCCTCACACTGCTATGAAGAAATACCAAAGACTGGGTAATTCATAAAAGAAAGAGGCTTAATTGACTCAGTTCTGCATTGCTAGGGAGGCCTCAGGAAACTTACAGTCATGGCAGAAGGTGAAGGAGAAGCAGGCACCTTCTTTACAGGGTGGCAGGATGGAGTGAGTGTCAGCAGGGGAAATGTCAGATGCTTGTAAGACCATCAGATCTCTTGAGACTCACTTACTATCATGAGAACAGGATAGAGGAAACTGCCCCCATGATTCAATTACCTCCACCTGGTCCCACCCTTGACATGTGGGATTATGGAGATTACAATTCAAGATGAAATTTTGGGTAGGGACACAGCTGAACCATAGTAACTATTATTTATCATATCAAAAAAATGTAAAGTCATGACCCAACTGCCTTATTTCAAAGAGAACAAAGGAATTATTAGATTTTTAACTGAGAGGATACGCTAGTACAGGTTGAGTATCCCTAACCTGTAGTCTCAGCCATTCAGGAGGCTGAAGCAGGAGAATCACTTGAACTTGGGGTGGGGGCATGGAGGTTGCAGTGAGCCGAGATTGCACCATTGCACTCCAGCCTGGGTGACAGAGTGAGACTCCATCTCACAAAAAAAAAAAAAGATGAGCCATTGATTCAATGCTTCTGTAGCAGTATTCCCAGATGCCTTGTTTTGCACTTGTCTGTCATAACCATGCATATATTATGTCTCTGTGTTAGCACAGTATCCCGGGTTTGTCTGTCCTCCACAGACAAGGTCATATAAGGACTGAGCAAAAGCTGGGTCTTTGGGCCTGTAATGAGAATATGAAGGTCCAATCTCTAGCAAAGTGACTCAGTCTTTTTTATTTAATAGTGTCTGGGAGATTTGGGATTTCAAAGCCCATTACTAGTAGAACCTGGCCTATCTTAAACATGGAAGAAACTTCGTTATAGATGGAACTCCTTGAGAACTAACTCATTATAGGTTCTTCGTCTCTATATATGTTCATATTTATAACTTTCATACAGTACTGATTTTTTTATTTTTTTTGAGATGGATTGTTGCTCAGTCGCCCAGGCTGGAGTGCAGTGGTGTGATCTCAGCTCACTGCAACCTCCGCCTCCCAGGTTCAAGCGATTCTCCTGTGCCTCAGCCTCCCGAGTAGCTGGGACTACAGATACACACTGCCGTGCCTGGCTAATTTTTTGTATTTTAGTAGAGATGTGTTTTACTGTAGTTGGGATTACAGGCACCCGCCATCATGCCTGGCTAATTTTTGTATGTTTGTAGAGATGGGGTTTCACCATGTTGGCCAGGCTGGTGTCGAACTCCTGACCTCAGGTGATCCACCTGCCTCAGCCTCCCAAAGTGCTGGGATTACATACGTGAGCCACTGCATCCAACCAGTTAATGTATTTAAAAAATAACCGCTCTGCCCGGGTTCAGTAGCTCATGCCTGTAATCCCAACACTTTGAGAGACCGAGGCAGGCGGATTGCTTCAGCCCAAGAGTTTGGGACCAGCCTGGGAAACATAGTGAAACCCCGTCTCTACTAAAAATACAAAAATTAACTGGGCATGGTGGCGCGCACCTGTAGTCCCAGCTACTTGGGAGGCTGAGGCAGGAGAATTGCTTGAACCCAGGAGGCAGAGGTTGCAGTGAGCCGAGATTGTGCCATTGCACTCCAGCCTGGGTAACAAGAGCGAAACTCCGTCTCAAAAAAACAAAAACAAAAATTAGCCAGGCGTGGTGATGCACCCCTGTAGTTCTAGCTACTCTGGAGGCTGAGGTGGGAGTATTGCTTGAACCTGAGAAGCAGAGGTTTTAGTGAGCCAAGATTGTGCCACTGCACTCCAGCATGGGTGACAGAGTGAGACCCTGCCTAAAAAAAAAAAACAAAAAATCGAGTTAAGTAACTGAATCTGGTGGTGGTCCAGGGTGGAAATGCAGATAGTGAGGCATTAATATAGTCTCAGTCATAGGGAGGTAGAGACTGGATTAGATTATTCCAGTAATACAAAGATCATTCAACATCCAAGAAATCCATTAATGTGATATATCATTTTAACAGATTGTTATGGGTTAAATTTTGTTCCTCCAAAATGATATGATGAAGTCCTAATCTATAGTCTCTTATTTGGAAATAAGGCCATTGAAGATGTGATTAAATTAAGATATGGTCACTAGCGTAGTGTGGGCCCTTAATCCAATATTACTGGTGTCCTTAAGAGAAGACAATGTGAAGATGTGAGGAGAGAATACTTTGGGTTTTTTTTTGTTTTGTTTTTGAGATGGGCTCTCACTCTGTCACCCAGCCTGGAGTGCAGTGGCAGGATCTCCACTCACTGCAACCTCCACCTCCCAGGTTCAAGCAATTATCCTGCCTCAGCCTCCTGAGTAGCTGGGATTACAGGCACCTGCCACCGTGCCCAGCTAATTTCATATTTTTAGTAAAGACAGGGTTTCACCATGTTGACCTTACCATGGTGACCATGTTGATCTTGAACTCTTGACCTTAAGTGATCCACCATCCTTGGCCTCTCAAAGTGCTGGGATTACAGGTGTGAGCCACCACACCTGACCAAGGAGGAGAGAATACTTTGTAAAGATACAGACACACACGCATGGAGAATATAACCATGTGAAGACACAGGCTGAGATTGGGGATAAGCTGCTTCAAACCAAGGAACACCTAAGGCCACCAGAAGATAGAATGAAATAAAGAAGGATTCCTTCCTTACAGGTTTCAGAAAAATCATGGCCCTGTTCACAATTTAATTTTGGATTTCCAGCCTCCAGATTGTGAGACAATAAAATTATATTTTTTTAAGTTACCTAGTTTTTGGTGCTTGTTATGGCAGCCCTAGGAAACTAATATACCAAGAGGGGAAAACATATATATGCAGAATAAATAATACAATTTAGCACTAATTTACAATTTTTAAAAAAGTTTTAGCAAATTGAAAACAAAAGGATACTAATCAAACTCCTATATTAAACATCATCATTCTTTTTTTTTTTTTTTTTTTAATAAGGTTTGTCTCTGTTGCCCAGGCTGGAGTGCAGTGGCACAAACAAGGCTCACTGCAGCCTTGACCTCCTGGGCTGAAGGGATCCTGTTACCTCAGCCTCCTGTGTAGCTGGGACCACAGGCACGTGCCACCATGCCTAGCTAATTTGTTTTGTATGTGTGTAGAGACAAGGTCTCACTTTGTTGCCTAGACTGGTCTTAAACTCCTGGGCTCATGTGATCCTCCCACCTTGGCCTCCCAAAGTGCTAGCAAAGTGCTAGATTACAGGTGTGAGCCACCGTGCACAGCCTAAACATCATTATTAATGGTTAATTTTAGCAGTGTTTCCATTCAGCAAATGATGCCTGCTCTCATGGCTTCTGTTTCACACTTTATGGGAGATCCTAGCCCATGCAATAGGATTAACATAAGAAGTGAGACATAAAAATGGAACTAGATGAAATAAAACTCCTTATTTGCAGGCATTTAATTATCTACAAATAATGTTTCAGAATATCTTTGGGTTTTCTTTCTTTTTCTTTTCTTTTTTTTTTTTTTTTGAGGAGGGTATTGCTCTGAGGCTCAGGCTGGTACAGTAGCACTATCATGGCTTACTGCAGCCTCAACCTCCTGGGCTCAAGCAATCCATCCTCCCTCAGCCTCCCAAGTAGCCAGGACCACAGATATGTGCCATTTTCTTACTTTTGTAGAGACAGAGTCTCCATATATTGCCCAGCTGGTCTTGAACTCAGACTCAAGAGATTCTCCCAACCTGGCCTCCCAAAGTGCTGGGATTATAGGTGTGAGCCACAGCACTGGACTAAGAAAATCTCTGGATAAACCATTAAAATTAATAAGAGACTTTAGCTAATAAGAGAGGTTGCCATATATAAGATTAATATACAAATATGAATAGTATGCCTATAAACCAGTAATGCAATAGGAAAAAATTGTCCATTCACTATAGCAATAAAATCTATGATCAGTAGGAATATAAGAAAAATATGTAAGATCTTAACAGAGAAAATAACATTGAAGAGTATGAAACAAGACCTGAATAAATGGAGAATTATACCATGTTCATGGATAGTGAGACTCAACATTATAAAGATGTAAATTTTCCCCTCAGTTAAGCTATAAGTTCAATGCAATAATAAAGCTTGTCAAACTGATGCTAATGTTTATGAGGTAGAAGGGTCAACAGCATTTTTGAAAAAATGTTACTTGAGGTGCGGCAACTCATTGTAAAGTTTTGATAATTAATACTGTGAAGTATTGGTGCATAGGCAAATGGATCAACTGAAATGAATAAAAAAATCATAAATAGATCAATGAATTATGGACACTAGATGTATAACAGTAGTAGCATTACAAATTAGTGGAGAAGGCTGGATGTAGAGGCTCATAACTGTAATCCCAGCATTTTGGGAGGCCAAGGTGAGAAGATCACTTGAGCTCAGGAGTTTGAGACCACCCTGGGCAACATGGCGAGACCCTGTCTCTATTTAAAACAACAACATCAACAACAACAAATTACTGGGGAAAGGATAAACTGTTCAATAAATGGTGCCAGAAAAGTTGTTTTTATGGGAAAAAAATTAGAATACCATATACAAAATTAATTCAAGTAGATGAAAGCTCTAAAAGTGAAAAACAGAACTTTAAAAAATGTCTTTGGCTGGCCAGGGTGGCTCACGCCTGTAATCCCAACACTTGGGGAGGCCAAGGAGTGCAGATTGCCTGAGCTCAGGAGTTTGTGACCAGCCTGGGCAACACAGTGAAACCCCATCTCTGCTAAAAAAATACAAAAAATTAGCTGGGTGTGGTGGTGGGTGCCTGTAATCCCAGCTACTTGGGAGGCTGAGGCAAGAGGATTGCTTGAACCCAGGAGGCAGAGGTTGCAGTGAGCCAAGATTGAGCCACCGCACTACAGCCTGGGCCACAGAGGGAGACTCCGTCTAAAAAAAAAAAATGTATTTATGTCCTTGAGTTAGAGAAGGGTTTTTTAAAATACAGAAGACTCATACCATTAACTGATTGACATATTTGACCATATTAAAACTAAAAGTGGGGTTGAGTGTGATGGCTCATGCTTGTAATCCCAGCACTTTGAGAGGGAGGCCAAGGTGGGTGGATCACCTGAGGCCAGGAGTTCAAGACCAGGCTGGCCAACATGGTGAAACCCTGTCTCTACTGAAAATACAAAAATTAGCCAGGCATGTTGCTGGGCATCTGTAATCCCAGCTACTTGGGAGGCGGAGTAGGATAATTGCGTGAACCTGGGAGACCTAGGTTGTAGTGAGCTGAGATCACACCACTGCACTCCAACCTGGGAGACAGAGAGAGACTCTGTCTCAAGAAAAGTAAATAAATAAAAAATAAAAATACATCCAGGAGTGGTCATCTTGGAGAAAAATAAATAAATAAAAATAAAAATACAAAAATTAGCCAGATGTGGTGGCCCAGGCCTGTAATCCCACCTACTCAGGAGGCTGAGGCAGGAGAATCACTTGAACCCCGGAGGTGGAGGTTGCAGTGAGCCGAGATCATGCCATTGCACTCCAACCTGGATGACATGAGCCAAACTCCATCTCAAAAAAAAAAAATAAATAAATCTAAAAGTGGCCAGGTGCAGTGGCTTACATCTGTAATCCCAGCACTTGGGAGGCTGGGGAGGCTGAGGAGGCTGGATCACTTGAGCCCAAGTATTTGAGACCAGCCTACGCAACATAAAGAGACCCCATCTCTACAAAAAAATTAAAATATTAGCTGAGTGTGGTGATGTGCACCTGTAGTTCCAGATAGGCAGGGGCTGAGGCAGGAGGATCACTTGAGCCTGGAGGCTGCAGTGAGCTGCGATCACACCCTGTACTCCAGCCTAGGCAACAAAGTGAGACCCTGGCCAGGCGCAGTGGCTCAAGCCTATAATCCCAGCACTTTGGGAGGCCGAGGTGAGTGGATCACCTGAGGTCATGAGTTCGAAACCAGCCTGACCAACATGGTGAAACCCCATCTCAACTAAAAATACAAAAAATTAGCCGGGTGTGGTGGCGCATGCCTGTAATCTCAGCTACTTGGGAGGCTGAGGCAGGAGAATCTCTTGAACCTGGGAGGTTGCAGTGAGCCAAGATTGCACCACTGACTCCAGCCCGGGCAACAGAATGAGAATCCATCTCAAAAAAAAAAAAAAAAAAAAAAGATCCCAGATACATAAGACAAGTTCTTAATGACTTATAAAGAGACTTAGCCTCCCACACAATAATAGTGGGAGACTGTAACATCACATTGTCAATACTAGACAGATCAACGAGACAGAAAATTAACAAGGACATCCAGGACTTGTACTCAGACCCAGAACAAGTAAACTTAATAAACATTTATAGACCTCTCCACTTCAAATACATAAAACATACATTCTTATCAGTATCATATCACACCTATTCTAAAAGTGACTATATAATTGGAAGTAAATCACTCATCAGTAATTTCATAGTATTTCATAGGTTTAAATGAAATATTGGTTGGCTGCTTGTTTGTTATTTTCTTCCCTTATTCCTTCCTGTCTCCATTGTTAAGCACAATTACTGGCATAAAAGAGGTTTTCAATTCCCATTTTTAGACTGCATTCTAGCCTGGGCAATAAAGCAATACTCCCGTTCTCTCTCCCTCTTTCTCTTCCTTTTTCTTCCTCTCCTTCATTCTTTTTTTTCTTTCTTTCTTAAAAAAAAAAAAAAGACAGACATTAAAGAGATTTGCAAAAAAATATAAAACAGTGCCACTCTACTCAAAATTTTTTGTTCTGTTTTGGAAAACATAATTTTTTCATATCTCATATGAATTAATAGAGGAATATTTTAAATTTTTCTGAGGTTTAAATTCCAGTACAGTAAAGAGTGATAGGTAAAACCAGAATAAAAAGTGCTTTGGGATCCTGAGACCAGAAAACTTAACTGCTAATGTGTATATATTGGGATGGCTTCTCTGAGAGTTTTATCCAAGTGAGCATATAAAATGTAGAGTGAATTTACCTACAGTTAGGAGGTTTTAATGAACTGTTTCCTTCACATTTTCAGGTTTTTTTTTTTTTTTGAGACAGGGTCTCATTCTGTCATCCATTCAAGGGACTGGAGTTCCCTCCAACCCTGGGCTCAAGTGATCCTTTCACCTCAACCTCCCAAGTAGCTGGGACCACAGGCATGTGCCACCACACCCAGCTGTTTTTTTGTATTCTTTATAGATATGGGGTCTTGCTATGTTGCCCAGACTGGTCTTAAACTCCTGAGCTCAAGTGATCTGACCACTTTAGCCTCCCAAAGTTCTGGGATTATAGGCGTGAGCCACTGTGCCCGGCCTCATATGTCTTTTTATAAATAAAGTATCAAGCAAAGCTGCCACTGTCCTCTTGTAAATTTAATAAGGTATCATAGGTTTTAGAGTTATGTTCCCTTTTACTTATTTAGCTGATATGTCTTTGTAGTTTGGCATAATCTGGACCCATCTGAATTGTAATATGTGGCTTTTAACAAACATTGTAGATTGCCGTCTTTCATATGTGATTTTTTGCTATTCATGGAATCTATGGCAGTGTCATTAAGGATAGAGCCTATCATTCCTGTGTATACTTGGGCTGTTTTTAACCACATTTGCCTCAGTTACCTAATATTTTTTATTTCTCAATTGATTTCTAGTTTGGAGGTGAAGAAGAAAAAGAATGCAACTGGCAAAATAGCTATTATTTTTTGCCTTTATTCTTATTTTACACTTTCTATTTTTAGTTTATCTTGCTTTGTAACCGAAAAAAAAAAAAAAATATCAGCAGAGCTGCCCTGACAAGTCCAGACTAAATCAGCTAATCTACAGGCAAATGAGCTAAATAAAGTCATTTATCACTTAATGAAGGGTGTTGTTAGGCGATTTTGTCTTGGTGTCAACATCATAGAGCATACTTACACAAATCGGGATGGTATAGCCTACTACACACCTAGGCTATCTGGTATAACCTACTGGCCACATCACCACAAACACACGTGAGTAATGTGTTATGCTACAATGTTGCATCACTGGGCGATAGGAATCTTTTAACTCCATTATAATCTTATGTGGCCACCATCATATTTATGCAGTTGGTTGTTGACCGAAACGTCACTGCTCCGAGCATGACTGTCCTTATAAGTGTATAACACTGTTTTTGTGGTTGTTATGCAGTGCTGGTTAACAATATCATAGTGAGCAAGCAATGGTCAATAAACATATTAAAAGTTAATCCTATTTATCTTTTATCTCTGACCATTTTTTAATTTTTTTCTTTTTATTCGTTGTTTTATTATTTATTTGACCATTTTAAACATACTTATTTCATAGTCTATCAAAGTTTGGTTATGTTTCCTGAAATTCTTGGGTTTCTAATTCTGTTTGTGATGCCTGCTGATTCTTCTTTATTGGTGTTTTTTTGTTTTTGTTTTTGTTTTGTTTTTTTGACATAGACTCTCGCTCTGTCACCCAGGCTGGAGTGCAGTGGCGCGATCTTGGCTCACCACAGCCTCTGCCTCCCAGGTTCAAACAATTCTCCTGCCTCAGCCTCCCAGGTAGCTGGGATTGCAGGTGCCCACCACCACACCCAACTAATTTTTGTATTTTTAGTAGAGATGGGGTTTCACCATGTTGGCCAGGCTGGTCTCAAACTGCTGACTTCAGGTGATCCACCCACCTCAGCCTCCCGAAGTGCTTAGATTACAAGTATGAGGAACCGTGCCTGACCTGATCCTTCTTTATAAAGAATGATTTCCTTATGTGCTTTAACATTTTTGAATTATTCATTCAACAACATTAATTGAATATCTGTTATCCAATTCAAGGAGCTGGAATATATAAGTAAGCAAAATAGACAAAGTCTCTGCTCTCTTGGCCTTTACATTTTAATTTTGGTAGGAGAAGACAGATAATAAACAAATAAATAAAGGCACAGCAAATGGGAAGGAGTGCTTATATAGGTTGGTAAAGGAAAGCCTGTCTGATAAGGTGACATTGGAACAGAAACCTATAAGAAGTGAAAATGTGAGCTCTGTGTGTATCTGATGGAGGAATGTTCCAAGTAGAGGGACTGGCAAGTACAAAGGCTCTGTGGCAGGAACGTGCCTTGAATGTTCAGGAACAAGCAGAGGTCCTGGTAGCTGGAATGGAGTGAGTGAAGGGCAGAGCAGTGAAGATGAGGTTAGAGAAGTCCTGGGAGGGGAAGCATGCAGATCATATGGGGCCTTTTAGGTCATGGGGAGAACTCTGGAGTTGGATGATAAACCACTGGAAGGTTTTATGCAGAGGAGTAATGTGATTTCACTTATGTTTTAGAAGGATCCCTCTGGCTGCTATATTCAGACTAGACCCAAGTTGCAAGAATGCTATTAAAATAGCCTCTAGGGCTGGGTGCCGTGGCTCACACCTGTAATCCCAGCACTTTGGGAGGCCGAAGCAGGCTGTTGAGGTCAGAAGTTCGAGACAAGTCTGGACAACATGGCAAAACTCATCTGTACTAAAAATACAAAAATCAGCTGGGCATGGTGGCTGGCACCTGTAATCCCAGCTACTCAGGAGACTGAGGTAGGAAAGTAGCTTGAATTCTGGATGCGGAGGTTGCAGTGAGCCTAGATTATGCCACTGCACTCCAGCCTAGGCAACAGAGCAAGACTCCGTCTCAAATAAATAAACAAAATAAAACAGCCTCTAGATGATAAGTGGTGGTGACTCAGATCAAGGTGGCAGCAGCGGTCGTGGAGAGAAGTGGTAGGATTTTGCTACTTCGAAGGTAAAGCCAACAACATGGAGTCAAAGATGACGCAATGTCTTTGATCTAAACAGCTGGTAAAATGGAGGTTACTGCTTCCTAAGATGGATAAGACTGTAGGAAAGGTAGATTTAGGATGGGGGCGAACAAAAAGTTTGGTTTTGCACATATTAAGATGCTGTGATTGGCTGGGCACGGTGGCTCATGCCTGTAATCCCAGCATTTAGGAAGGCCAAGGCAGGAGGATCACTTGAGCCCAGCAGTTTGAGACCAGGCTGGGCAACATAATAAGACTCTGTCTCTGTTTATTTAAAATAAATAATTTTTTTTAAAAGATGCTATGATATTATGAAATATATGTTCGGTCTTCATCCCCCTTTCCTAGCATACAACTAAAATCCTTAGCATCTCCAAAGTGATGTCTTTTTGTATGCTAATGAAGACTGATGGCTGGCTGGCAGCCTCTAGGTAGCTTACGGTTTGGGACTGGTCACCAGAAAGATCAGGCAGGAGTAGAGAGGTAGGACTTTCAGCCCACCCTGCCAGCCTCTGGGGAGGAGAGAGAGGCTAAAAGTTAATTTGATCACTAATGGCCAATGATTCAATTAGTCATGCCTACATAATGAAGTTTCCATAAAACCCAAAAGGACTGGGTTTGGAGTGCTTCCAGATAGCTGAACATGTGGAGGTTCCTGGAGGGTGGTGCACTTGGGGCAGGCATGGAAGCTCCAAGCGCCTTCTCACGTGCCTTGCCCTATGCTTCTCTTCATCTGTATCCTTTGTAATATCTGTTATAATAAACCAGAAAACTTAAGTGTTTCCCTAAGTTCTGTGAGCTACTCTAGCAAATTAATCAAACTTAAGGAGGGCGCCATAGGAACCACAATTTTAGCTGGTCAGTCAGAAGCACACATTAAACAAGCTGGGGCCAGGTGTGGTGGCTCACGCCTATAATCCCAGCACTTTGGGAGGCCGAGGCGGGTGGATCACGAGGTCAAGAGATCGAGACCATCCTGGTGAACACAGTGAAACCCCATCTCTACTAAAAAAAAAATACAAAAATTAGCTGGGCATGGTGGCGTGCACCTGTAGTCCCAGCTACTCGGGAGGCTGAGGCAGGAGAATTGCTTGAACTCAGGAGGTGGAGGTTGCAGTGAGCCAAGATCGCGCCATTGCACTCCAGCCTGGGTAACAAGAGCGAAACTCCGTGTCAATAAAAATAAATAAATAAATAAAAATAAAAAATAAAACAAGCTGGCGCCTGCAATTGGCTCAGAAGTAGGGGGATGCCTTATGGGACTGTGCCTTCAGCCTGTGGGATCTGATGCTCTCTCCAGGTACATAGTGTTGGAATGAATGAAATTACAGGACACCTCGATGGTGTCCGATGCAGACCTGATTGCTTGGTGCTTGAAACTGTGAGCCTGGATAGAATCCTAAATACTCCCTAGGGAAAGATACAGGTAGAGAAGATATTTGAGGCCTGAGACCCAGTACATTCCAAAATTTGGAGATTAGGAAAATGGAGAAGAACCAGCAAAGGAGACTGAGAAGGAGTAGCCAGTGAGGTAGGAGAACCATGGAGTGGTGCCCTGGTGGCCAAGTGAAGAAAGTGTTTTAGGATGAAGGCAATGATCAACTGTGTGGGCAAAGTGAAGACAAAGAAATGATCATTGGATTTGATAACACGCAAATTACTAATAACCATAAGAAGAATGGTTTTGGCCAGGCCCCAGGGCTCATGCCTGTAATCCCAGGATTTTGGGAGGCCTAGTCGAGCAGATCACCTGAGGTCAGTAGTTCAAGACCAGCCTAGCCAACATGGTGAAACCCCATCTCTACCAAAAATACAAAAATTCACCCAGTGTGGTGGCATGCACCTGTAATCCTAGTTAGGAGGCCGAGGCAGAAGAATCGCTTGAACCCAGGAGGCAGAGATTGCAGTGATCCGAGATCAAGCCATTGCACTCCAAGAGAATGACACTCTATCTCAAAAAAAAACAAAAGAATGGTTTTGATTTATGGTGATGAAAACCTGATTGGAATGGGTTCAAAAGAGATAGGAGGATATGTGGAGACAGCAAATACAAACAAAACAAAGCAAAACTATTTCAATGAATTTTGTGTAAAGGGAGTTTACACAAAGAAAAGAAAAATGGAATAGTAGCCAAAAGTAGATGTGAAATTAAGGGGAAGTTTTTGTTGGCACATTTGTTTGTGTGTTTGTTTGTCTGTTTTTGAGTCACCCGCCTCAGCCTCCCAAAGTGCTAGGATTATAGGAGTGAGCCACCACACCCGGCCTCTGTTTTTAAGATAGGAGATACTTGATATCATATTTATACAATATTGGTAATTACCCACTTCGTGTACAGAGGGGAATGATTTTGAGTTCAGCTTAAGCACAGCTTATTTCTGCCTGGCTTGGATTCAGAGACCCACCCCTCCTGAACAATGTTGCATTTGCTTCTGCAAGGTGTCCTGAAGGCACCACCAGCCCAGGACCAATTTTCAGATTAATTTTTCTTTTTTTTTTTAACTTAATTTTAATTTATTTTATAGAGACGGGTATCTCTCCATGTTGCCCAGGCTGGTCTCGAACTCCTGGGCTCAAGCAATCTGCCCACCTCGGCCTCCCAAAATGCTGGGATTATGGGCGTGAGCCACTGCTCTTGGCCCAGGTTAATTTTTCAGGTTGAAATTTCCCACACCAATCAGGTAAATTAAATCTGGTCTCTGGAATCTCAAAAGGCAAACCACTGGGCTTCGATATCTCACCTAGGGCCTTTTTTTCCCTACTCAAGGCCGTGCAAAGACAAACTTTCTTTACCTTCTCCTTGGACTTATGGTCAGAATTTTTAGTCCTTTTTCACTAAGGTAGTGGTCCTCAGAGGGTTCTAACTTCCCAGCTCTCAGCTCTAATAGATCAGAGTTTGGTACTGGTAAGGACCTAGTCCCTTAGCCATTCCTGGTCCTCACAGCTCGGGCTGTGCTCCCTCCACTTAGCTGGCATCTAGGGATTTCTACATCTTTCTTGCAAGCCCAGCCACACGTTTAAAAAACTTTGGCTATATTTTATCCAGCGTCTCTAAGGATTTGTGGCAGGAAAGTTTTCACCATATTTTGCTGGAACCAGAAATTTTTCTCCTCACTCTACCTGGATAATTCCTGTTCAACTTCGCGGTCTCAAGTTTAAAAGTTACTTCTCAGAGAGGTATCTCTAACCTTCTCCATCTCTGTCTAAAGTAGGATACTACTCGTAGCCTACACATAGCACCTTCTTTCTTTCTTAGCACTTAACTTGTCATTGTAACTTCATACAGGTCTTTGTTGAATTTAACTTCTTGTTTTTTTTTAGACGGAATCTCACTCTCGCCCAGGCTGGAGTGCAGTGGTGCAAGCTCACCTCACTGCAACCTCCACTTCCTGGGATCAAGTGATTCTCCTGCCTCAGCCTCCCAGGTAACTGGGATTACAGGTATGTGCCACCACACCCGGCTAATTTTTTTTGTATTTTTAGTAGAAACAAAGTTTTGCCATGTTGGCCAGGCTGGTCTCGAACTCCTGACCTCAAGTGATTCGCCTGCCTCAGCATTCCAAAGTGCTGTGATTACAGGCATGAGCCACCACTCCTGGCCTACTTTAACTTTTTTAGAGACAGACTGTCTCTGTGGCCCAGACTGGAGTGCAGTGAGTGGCATGATCGTGGCTCACTGCAACCTACACCCCCTGGGCTCAAGTGATCCTCCTGCCTTAGCCTCCCAGGTAGCTAGGACTACAGGTACTCTCCATCACACCAGCTAATTAAAAAAATTTTGTTTTGTAGACATGGGGTCTTGCTATGTTGAACAAGCTGGTCTCACACTCCAGGGCTCAAGCTGTCCTCCTGCCTCTGCCTCACAAAGTGCTGGGATTACAGGCATGAGCTACCACCCTGGGCTGGAGTCTTAGTTTAATGTCTGATAAACCTTTTAGATTGAAAACAACATGAAGGCAAAAATCAAATGTGTTGGTTCAGCATATAGCAGAAGGCCTGATTTATTGAAGTTGCTTGGCTGGGTACAGTGGCTGATGCCTGTAATCCTAACACTTTGGGAGGCTGAGGCCAGAGGATGGCTTGAGCCTAGGAGTTCAAGACCAGCCTGGGCAACATAGTGAGACCCCATCTCTATACTTATAAAATGAAATAAGATGCTCAATAAATTTTGCTAATAAAACAAGTAATTTTCTAAAAATCTACTAACAATCTAATATTAAATAATATGTTGAAACCTATTATCTTCTGTGTCTTGGTGATTGTATTCTCCAAGAAAGTGTTCTTAATAGAATAAAAGAGGCTTCTGATTATTATTTTACTTGACTCACCTTAGAAAAGGATTGTTCACTTTGGGAGGATGGGGCAGAAGGACTGCTTGATCCCAGGAGTTAGAAACCAGCAGTGGTAATTTGGTTTTTTAAATAGAGACCTTATCTCTATTTAAAAAAAAAAAAAAAACGGCCAAGTGGAATGGTGCACTCCTGTAGTCCCAGCTACTTGGGAGGCTAAGGTAGGAGCATCAGTTGAAACCAGGTGTTCAAGGTTGCAGTGAGCTTCGTTTGTTTGTTTTTGAGGTGTTTGTTTTTTGAGACAGAGTCTTGCTCTGTGGCCAGGCTGGAGTGCAGTGGTGTGATCTCGGCTCACTGCAGCCTCCACCTCCCAGGTTCAAGCAGTTCTCTTGCCTCAGCCTCCCGAGTAGCTGGAATTACAGGCAGCTGCCACCATGACCAGCTAATTTTTGTATTTTTGGTAGAGATGGGGTTTTGCCATGTTGGCCAGGCTGGCCTCAAACTCCTGACCTCAGGTGACCTCGGCTTCCCAAAGTGTCGGGATTACAGGAGTGAGCCACTGCACCCGGCCGCAGTGAGCTTTGATCACACCACTGCACGGCAGCCTGGGCAACAGAGCAAGATCCTGTCTCAAAACAAAATAAATTAATTGTAATGTAGGTTTTGGTAACCACATGTGTCTTTTCTTCTTCAGAATGGAGATCTCCTCTCATCAGTCTCACCTTCTG
The DNA here is from genome assembly GCF_030222135.1 of Aotus nancymaae. Taxonomy (NCBI): domain Eukaryota; kingdom Metazoa; phylum Chordata; class Mammalia; order Primates; family Aotidae; genus Aotus; species Aotus nancymaae. Next base: position 29,086,676 of record NW_026988467.1, read on the forward strand.
CAACAACTGAACGAACAGCGCAGGCAAGATGTATTTTGTGACTGCAATATTCTAGTTGAAGGGAAGGTCTTCAAAGCGCATCGAAATGTATTATTTGCTAGTAGTGGCTACTTTAAAATGCTTCTTTCTCAGAATTCAAAGGAGACAAGTCAGCCAACCACAGCTACATTTCAGGCTTTCTCCCCTGACACCTTTACAGTTATCCTGGACTTTGTATATTCTGGCAAACTGTCTCTTACTGGTCAGAATGTCATAGAAGTGATGTCAGCTGCTAGCTTCCTACAGATGACTGATGTCATAAGTGTATGTAAGACTTTTATTAAATCTTCCTTAGACATTAGTGAGAAAGAAAAAGATCGCTATTTCAGTCTGTCAGATAAAGATGCCAATTCTAATGGTGTAGAACGCTCCTCTTTTTATAGTGGTGGCTGGCAAGAAGGAAGCAGTTCTCCACATTCTCACCTAAGCCCAGAGCAAGGAACAGGCATAATAAGTGGAAAATCCTGGAGTAAGTATAATTATCATCCAGCCTCCCAGAGGAATACTCAACAACCCTTGGCCAAGCATGAACCAAGGAAAGAGTCCATTAAAAAGACCAAACATTTGAGATTGTCACAGCCTTCTGAAGTTACTCATTATAAGTCAAGCAAACGAGAAGCACGAACATCCGATTCTTCCAGCCATGTTTCCCAGTCTGAAGAACAAGCACCAGTTGATGCTGAAATGGACTCTACTGCTGTTGGCTATCAGTACGGTCAAGGATCTGATGTCACATCCAAAAGTTTTCCAGGTACCCATAAAGAGCATCAGTCCCCTCAACCAGATTCCAAACTGCTATATAAATCAATCTTCTGTCAAAATGCCCTTAGTTTCAGGTGCTGCTCTAGGCAGTTGAAGCAAGTTTTTTTTTTTTTAAGTCCTATTTCTGTAACGAAATGTATTTAGTAAGGCCAGATGTGGTGGCTCACGCCTGTAATCCCAGCAGTTTGGGAGGCCGACACGGGCGGATCACCTGAGATCAGGAGTTTGAGACCAGCCTAGCCAACATGGCAAAAAGCTGTCTCTACTAAAAGTACAAAAAAAAAGTTACCCAGGCATGGTGGTGTATGCCTGTAATCCCAGCTACTCAGGAGGCTGAGGCAGAAGAATCACTTGAACCCAGGAGGCGGAGGTTGCAGGGAGCTGACATTGTGCCACTCCACTCCAGCCTGGCGACAGAGCAGGACTCCGTCACACACACAAAAAAAATTTAGCCAGCCATAGTGGTGCACACCTGTAGTCCAAGCTACTCAGGAGGCTGAGGCAGGAGAATCACTTGAGCCTGGGAGGCAGAGGTTGCAGTGAGCTGAGATCATGCCACTGCACTCCATCCTGGGCGATAGAGTGAGACTCTATTACAAAAAAAAAAAGAAGAAGAAATTTATTTCATAAAACATGGATTTAAATTTTTAAATTGAAAGTAATATTGGATAAATATAATGACAATCAAACTAATAAGAGTACTAAGGGTCAAAACACATGATTTTCCAAACCTGTGTCTGTGGGTGGTTAGATTACTCTTAAATGTTTAAAGCACTTTTCTAAATAGTTCAATCCCTATGACACATATTTTCACTTTAGTTTTTTTTTTTTCCTGTGTATTTACTCAGAGGAGTGTTTAACTTATTAAGATACAAATACTTTTTTTTTTTTTGAGATGGATTCTCACTCTGTCACCCAGGCACAGTCTCAGCTCACTGCAACCGCCGCCACCTGGGTTTAGGCAATTCTCCTGTCTCAGCCTCCCGAGTAGCTGGGACTACAGGCGAGTGCCACCACACCCAGCTAATTTTTATATTTTTCTTAGAGATGGGGTTTCACTGTGTTGGCCAGGCTGGTCTCGAACTCCTGATCTCAAGATCCACCTACCTCAGCCTCCCAAAGTGCTGGGATTACAGGCATGAGCCACCGTGCCTGGCCCATAATTTTTTTCTTTTAAGGCATGCCTGTAGTCCTAGCTACTAGGGAGGCTAAGGCAGAGCATCACTTGAGCCCAGAAGTTAAAGACCAGCATAGGCAACATAATGAGGCCCCACCCAAAAAAGAACAAACGCCTCACATACAACCCATAACACTGATACTGTAAATCTACCATGGACCAATGTGCAACATGAGACATCTCATTTTTATGATAACAGTAAAATACAGAAAGACCATTTAAATTGACAGTTTCAAAATAATCCTCCCCTCACTCAGAAGTAGAGACTAGGGATAAGAAATGCATATCATCCAATTTCCCCCACCAATTAATCAGTTAACAAATTTGCTTAATAGTTTACTTGTAGGGCAGGACCCACGGTGGCTCACACCAGTAATCCCAGCACTTTGGGAGGCTGAGGCGGGCAGATCACCTGAGGTCGGGGGTTCGAGACCACCTTACCAACGTGGAGAAACCCCATCTCTACTAAAAATACAAAATTAGCCAGGCATGATGGTACATGCCTTTAATCCTAGCTACTCGGGGGGCTGAGGCAGAAGAATGACTTGGACCTGGGAGGCAGAGATTTCAGTGAGCTGAGATTGCCCCATTGCACTCCAGCCTGGGCAACAAGAGCAAAACTCTATCTCAAAAAAAAAAAGTTTATATGTAAATTTAAAGGAAAATTATATTAAAATGAAACTCCTGAAGGTTGTAAGATACAGATTATATATATTTTTTATTTTATTTTGCTTTTTTAATTTTTATTTTTTTATTGTTTATTTATTTATTTATTTGTGTTTGAGATGGAGTCTTGCTCTGTCGCCCAGGCTGGAGTGCAGTGGTGTGATCTCGGCTCACTACAACCTCCTCTTCCCTGGTTCAAGCAATTCTGTACCTCAGCCTTCCAAGTAGCTGGACTACAGGCACGCACCACCATGCCTGGCTAATTTTTGTATTTTTAGTAGAGACGGGATTTCACTATGTTGGCCAGGCTGGTCTTGAACTCCTGTCCTCATGATCCACCCACCTTGGCCTCCCAAAATGCTGGGATTACAGGCATGAGCCACCTCACCTGGCCTCTATTTTGCTTTTATTATAGAGATGGGGGTCTCACTATGTTTCCTAGGCTGGTCTTGAACTCCTGGCCTGAAATGATTTTCCCACCTGAGCCTCCTAAAGTGCTGGGATTACAGACATGAGCCACTGTGCCCCGCATAATTTTTATTTTAGAAAAATTTCAAACATATGCAAAAGTAAAGAGAATGATATAATTAATCTCCACGCACCATTACCTAGTCCCACAACCTTCAATTCATGGCTTGTCTTATGTCTGTATTCTTATCCCTAACCTACTCCCTTTAATATTTTTAAGCCAATCTCAGACATCATATGTTTTCACCTGTAAATAGTTTAGAATATGTTCTTAAAATATAGAAAAAAACTACGATATTATTATCATACCTAAATTGAACTCTCTGTATATATATATGTATATTTTATATATATATACACATATATTATATATATATATATATATATATTTTTTTTTTTTTTTGAGACAGGGTCTCACACTATTGTCCAGACTGGAGTGCAGTGGCATGATCTTGGCTCACTGCAACTTCCACCTTCTGGGTTCAAGTGATTCTCCCACCTCAGCCTCCCAAATAACTGGGACTACAGTCATGCACCATCATACCTGGCTAATTTTTTTATTTTTGGTAGAGATGGTTTTACCATGTTGGCTAGGCTGGTCTAGAGCTCCGGACCTCAAATGATTTTCCACCAAGAAAAAAGCTTAAATAATAAATACTTTTACTTTAAAATTGTGTACAGTTTTAAAATATAGTACTATTTTACATTTAAAATCTAATGACCCTACTGCATTAAATAAAAAAATAAGCTTGGGAGGCCGAGGCGGGCAGATCACAAGGTCAAGAGATCGAGACCATCGTGGCCAACATGGTGAAACCCCATCTCTACTAAAAATACAAAAAAATTAGCTGGGTGTGGTGGTGCGCCCCTGTAGTCCCAGCTACTTGGGAGGCTGAGGTAGGAGAATTGCTTGAACCCGGGAGGCAGAAGTTGCAGTGAGTCGAGGTTGCACCACTGCACTCCAGCCTGGTGCCTGGTGATGGAGTGAGACTCTGTCTCAAAAAAAAAAAAAAAAAAGCATGGCAGTTTGAATTTACCCAACTTTCTAAATATATCAAATACTGAAGTTAAAGTTCTATACTTAGGATTACATTGACAATCTAGTCTTAAAATTTCTTTCATCTCTGTTTTTCCTACCTTCCCAAGATTGGGCTCACCAACTCCTTGTGAATTCTATTTTATTTTATTTTTTTAAGTTTATTTTTTTCTTTCCTCATTTCCAGTGGGGTTGGATTTGATTCTTTCTGTTATTAGAATTGTTATTATGAACTTTCCAGTGATTTAATCAAGCTGTCTCTTGACAGGTGATCTGCCCCGGATGCGATTCAAGTGCCCATACTGCACACACGTGGTAAAGCGGAAGGCAGACCTAAAGCGCCACCTTCGTTGTCATACGGGAGAAAGGCCCTATCCATGTCAAGCTTGCGGAAAAAGATTTAGCAGGCTAGACCATCTAAGTAGCCATTTTCGAACAGTATGTATGTTTTTTTCATTGTTTTACTAATTTTTTTTTTTTTTTGCTTGTTTATTTGTTTTTGTTTTTTTGAGACAGAGTTTCACTCTTGTTGCCCAGGCTGGAGTGCAATGGTGCAATCTTGGCTCACTGCTACCTCTGCCTCCCAGGTTCAAGCAATTCTGCCTCAGCCTCCCAAGTAGCTGGGATTACGGGCATGTGCCACCATGCCTGGCTAATTTTGTATTTTTAGTAGAGATGGGGTTTCACCATATTGAATATGCTGGTCTCAAACTCCCGACCTCAGGTGATTCACCTGCCTCAGCCTCCCAAGTAGCTGGGATTATGGGCATGTGCCACCATGCCTGGCTAATTTTGTATTTTTAGTAGAGATGGGGTTTCACCATATTGAACATGCTGGTCTCAAACTCCCGACCTCAGGTGATTCACCTGCCTCAGCCTCCCAAAAGTGCTGGGATTACAGTCATGAGCCATCGTGCCCAGCCTTCTTTTGTTTTCTGAGACAGGGTCTCTCCGTACTGCCCAGGCTGGAGTGCGGTGGTGCCATCTCAGCTCACTGCAGCCACGACTTCCCAGGCTCAAATGATCCTCCCGCCTCAGTCTCCTACGCTGGGACTACAGGCCTGCACCAACATGCCAGGCTAATTTTTGTATTTTTTATAGAGATGGGGTTTCACCATGTTACCCAGACTGGTCTTGAACTCCTGGAGGCAAGTGATCTACCTGCTTCTATCTCCCAAAGTGCTGGGGTTACAGGCAGAGCCACCACGCCTGGCCCATCATTTTACTTCTTAAGAAATATGTACATTTGACTGGGCGCATTGGCTCACACCTGTAATCCCAGCGCTTTGGGAGGCCAAGGTGGGCAGATTGCTTGAGGCCAGGAGTTCAGTTCAAGACCAGCCTGGCTAACATTGTGAAACCCCATCCACCAAAAATACAAAAATTAGTGGGGCTTGGTAGCGCACACCAGTAATCCCAGCTACTCAGGAGGCTGAGGCACGAGAATCGCCCAAACCCAGGAAGTGGAGGTTACAGTGAGCTGAGATTGGGCCACTGCACTCCAGCCTGGGTTACAGAGGGAGACCCTGTCAAAAAAAAAAAAAAAAATTACATTTATTGGCTTTAAGATCATCTCACTTGCTGAGGGAAATCTTTTCACACAAGTCTACCATATTTAAAATTCTTCCAACATAATGTTTTTACTTTGTACATAAAGCATAATTATATATATATTGATTTTTATTCTCCTTTGAGACCTTGAAGTGGGGTATATTCTTTTGATGGTAAATAGTTTTATATTTCCATTTAAATTCACTTAGTCTAATATGTTTTTATGTACTGGTCTGTTCAGAGCCAAAGATAATATAAATTGTATAAATGTTTTAAGTGTCTAGGTCAGAGTCACCACTGTAGATACTTAGCATCTGCCAGTGATTATTGAACCGTTGTCTGGTGGGATCTCAGTCTAGTTGCTGCTGTGCTGTCCAACCAAAAGGGGTCTCCACTACACCTGCTTTCTTTCTTTTCTTTTTTTTTTTTTTTTTGAGACAGTCTTGCTCTGTTGCCCAGGCTAGAGTGCAGTGGCACAATCTCAGCTTACTGCAACCACAACCTCCTGGGTTCAAGCAGTTCTCTTGCCTCAGGCTCCCAGATAGCTGGGATTACAGGTGCCTGGCCTAGTTTTTGTATTTTTAGTAGAGACAGGGTTTCACCATGTTGGCCAGGCTGGTCTCAAACTCCTGACCTCAAGTGATCTACCTTGGCCTCCCAAAGTGCTGGGATTACAGGCATGAGCCACTGAGCCAAGCCTCTTGGATTTTTTTTAGTATGTTTGGCGGCCTACTTCTATACTGTTCTGACTTTATCTAAATGAATATTCCAAACATTGATTCCACATAACACAATTAATTTTTATAATTTTTAGATTAGGGCCGGGTATGGTGGCTCATGCCTGTAATCCCAGCACTTTGGGAGGCTGAGGCGGGTAGATCACGAGGTCAAGAGATTGAAACCATCCTGGCCAACATAGTGAAACCCCATCTTTACTAAAATACAAAAATTAGGTGGGTGTGGTGGTGTGCACCTGTAGTCCCAGCTACTTGGGGGGCTGAGGCAGGAGAATTGCTTGAACCCAGGAGGCAGAGGTTGCAGTGAGCCAAGATCGCACCATTGCACTCCAGCCTGGTGCCTGGTGACAGAGCAAGACACTGTCTCAAAAATATAAATAAGTAAATAAATAGGCCGTGCATGGTGGCTCACACCTGTAATCTCAGCACTTTGGGAGGCCAAGGCGGGCGGATCACAAGGTCAGGAGTTCAAGACCAGACTGGCCAACATGGTGAAACCCCCGTCTCTAAAAAACAAAAATAATAATAATAAATAAAAATAAATAAATAATTTTTAGATTAGAACCCATAATCTACTGTTCTGACAGCTATTGAACAAAGTTGTTTATTACTAATTATAATACATAATTATTCATCAACTGCAACTGTTTATCAAAGCGTTTCACACATGTTAATTCATTTGGTCCTCACATTAACCCTGTGAGTGGTATTCCCATTAGCCATAGCAAGCAAGCAAAGATAATAATAGACTGATATGTAGAAGCAGGACCAAAGTAATTGTTTATGTTCAGTGTCCAGTAGAATTAGTCAGGCTTCTCATCTGTCTGGGTGGTGCCCATATCTTAACAGTTAAAGTTAAATATTTTAACTGCCACCCTAAAGCAGGTTTGTTTTTATTTTGAAGTGGAGTCTTCCTCAGTCACCAGGCTGGAGTGCAGTGGTGCAATCTTGGCTCACTGCAACCTCCACCTTCCAGGTTCAAGTGATTCTCCTGCCTCAGCCTCCCAAGTAACTGGGACTACAGACACATGCCACCATGCCCAGATAATTTTTGTATTTTTAGTAGAGACAGGGTTTCACCATTTTGGCCAGGATGGTCTCAATCTCCTGACCTTGTGATCTGCCCACCTCAGCCTCCCAAAGTGCTGAGATTACAGGCGTGCACCACCATGGCCAGTCTAAAGCAAGTTTATATAATGTTTTAAATTACTTGCTCCAAGGTACGTGGTTAGTAATGACAAAGATAGTAGATGACTAGAACCCCAAGCCTTGAATCCCTGTGTGGTCCTCTTTCTACCAGATCTTTTCTTTTCTTTTTTTTTTTTTTCCTAGACGGAGTTTCGCTCATGTTACCCAGGCTGGAGTGCAATGGCGCGATCTCGGCTCACCGCAACCTCTGCCTCCTGGGTTCAGGCAATTCTCCTGCCTCAGCCTCCGGAGTAACTAGGATTATAGGCACGTGCCACCATGCCCAGCTAATTTTTTGTATTTTTAGTAGAGACGGGGTTTCACTGTGTTGACCAGGATGGTCTCAATCTCTTGACCTCGTGATCCACCCGCCTCGGCCTCCCAAAGTGCTGGGATTACAGCAGATCTTTTCTTAATAAAAATGGCAAGTACTCCTTCTATCCAAAATATTGACAAATTTAAATTTGTACCATATTTTTCTTTCTCTAGTAAAATAACAAAAAATTAATACACAAAACAAGAGAGATTCCCTCCTCTAAATTAAGATATGTTCAGTCTGGACAACATAGTGAGACCCTTTCTCTATAATTTGTTTTTTAATTAGCCAGGCATGGTGCCTATAGTCCCAGCTCCTTGGTAGGTTGGGATAGGAGGATTGCTTGAGCCTGAGAGGTTGAGGCTGCAGTGAGCCGTGGTCATCACTACACCCCAGCCTGGGTGACAGAGCGAGACTCTATCTTTTTTTTTTCTCTTGGTTCTTACGCAATTTCAGAGAAAGACTCTATCTTAAAAATAAAAAGTATACGGGGCACGGTGGTTCACGCCTGTAATCCCAGCACTTTGGGAGGCTGAGGCAGGTGGAGCACAAGGTCAGGTGTTCGAGACCAGCCTGACCAACATGGTGAAACCCCGTCTCTACTAAAAACACAAAAATTAGCCAGGCATGGTGGTGCGTGCCTATAATCCCAGCTGCTCAGGAGGCTGAGGCAGGAGAATCGCTTGAACCTGGGAGGCGGAGGTTGCAGTCAGCCAGGATCACACCATTGCACTTCAGCCTGGGTGACAGAGCAAGACTCTGTCTCCCAAAAAATAAATAAATAAATAAAGTAAATTAAGGGGGGAAAAAAGCACATGGCACATTGTAAGTGTTTGCAATTATTATCTTGTGAAATTTCCCATTGTTCCCTCAAATACCCAAATTCTATTGGATTAAGTGATATGTCAAACTATTATGTAATATTAATAATAAAAAACATGATAGCCACTATTTAGAGAAAGCAAATGTTTAATATTTCTGTGACATCAATTTATCACTAAAACCCTTGATCTGCTGGGCGCGGTGGCTCACGCCTATAATCCTAGCTCTTTGGGATGCTGAGGCAAGCGGGTTGCCTGAGCTCAGAAGTTCAAGACCAGCCTGGGCAACATGGTGGAACTCCATCTCCAAAAAAAAATAAAAAGGAAAAAGAAAAAAAAATTTTTTTAATAAACCCCTTGATCTTTTTCTAATAATCAGATGTTAATTTGAGTTTAATGCATGGCTTTGAACATCTTAAGTTTATGAACTGGTACCTAAAATATCAAACTGTCCTGCTTTTGAAAAATCACTTTTATCACTATTTAAATCTCTACACAGATTCACCAGGCATGTAAACTCATCTGCAGAAAATGTAAACGTCATGTGACAGATCTAACAGGGCAAGTGGTACAGGAGGGAACCAGGCGCTACAGACTGTGTAATGAGTGTCTTGCAGAATTTGGCATTGACAGCCTCCCCATTGACTTGGAAGCTGAACAACATCTTATGTCCCCATCAGATGGAGATAAGGATTCCAGATGGCACTTGAGTGAAGATGAGAATAGATCCTATGTGGAGATTGTAGAAGATGGGTCTGCTGATCTGGTCATCCAACAGGTTGATGATAGTGAAGAAGAAGACGAAAAAGAAATTAAGCCCAACATTAGGTAGCTGTAATGTGAACCAACAGAGCTGGCATGTCTGCAATTTACATTGACTTCCTCTCTCTTTCTATGGTCAGAATCTAGTTAACAAATTTATCATACTGACTTTAAAGAAATGACCTGATATAACCTGCATGCTTTCTAAACAGGCCATTGTATCCATTCTGAACTTTGTTGCCCTAAAATGTGTTGCTGCACTGGAAAGAAAGAACTAGCTTGAGTTGGCATGATGGATGAACAATTATCCTCTTACTTTCATTACAGTCCTCTTACTTTATTACAGAGATACGTTTTTTCTTTTAATATTGAAAGATCTACTTAGCACATTTTTTCAAAGAAATACTTTAAATAAATTCACCACAATCAAACTTTATGTAAAACAATTTCAAGATGTTTCAAAACCACATATATTACCAATGTTGAATTTCACAGGGAACCTGTTAAGAGTACATTTAAGTATCTGGCAACCCACCTGACTAAAGAAATTAGTCTTTCTATTAATTTGAGATCTGAAACAACTTGTCATTAAGGATTATGGAATAAGACTAAAGCGTTTGAAATTGTTCATATTTGAAATTTTTGTCATTAGGTTAAAAATTACTCTCAGTATTGTTAAAAAAAAAAGAAAAAAGAAAAAACCTAAAGTAGAGGCTGACCAAAGGTTATATACAGATATTTTCTTAAAGCAGGAAACTAATGTTGCATAAAAGTCAGCGTAGTTTGTGAAGACGATCGGTCAATATGGTTATCCATCTCTCTAAAGACAAACAGGCCCAGCACAGTGGCTCACACCTATAATCCCAGCACTTTGGGAGGCCAAGGCAGGCGGATCACCCGAGGTCAGGAGTTTGAAACCAGCCTGGCCAACATGGTTAAACGTTGTCTATACTAAAAAATACAAAATTAGCGGGTGTGGTGGCACATGCCTGTAATCCCAGCTACTCAGGAGGCTGAGGCAGGAGAATTGCTTGAACTTCGGAGGCAGAGGTTGCAGTGAGCGGAGATTGCGCCATAGCACTCCAGCCTGGGCAACAAGAGTGAAACCATCTCAAAAAAAAAAAAAAGAAAAAGAAAAACAAACTAGGAGGTTCTTAGCATATTTGAGTGATTTCTAACATTTATGCAGTGCTATATTATTTATAAAGTACTTGCTCACACATTTTCTCACTCAGTGAGGTGGGTACTATCTGCAGTTTACAAATGAGAAAATTAAGGTCGGAAAGTTTAAGAGACAAAACTGATGACTGGACAGGACCTGATTTTAAACAGTCCTCTTTCAACCTTCTCTCCCTGTATGTCTCCTGAAATGGCAAAGAATAGAAGTCAAACCTTACCACTTGGCAGTAATTATAAAAATAAGCCAACCAGAATTAGAAAGCATGAAAGGAGGAATTGAATCATTTTCAACAACATGCAATATCTTGATCTAGAGTTATTCAAATATGCTAAGTAACGTCCCTACAATACCTATTGCTATGTTTTTATGTCAGGTTATTTATATGTAAATTTAAAGTATACAACTATTTGAACAAATTATTCACTTAAATACATTGAGCATTTTTGCTTCTCTTGTTTATGTAATATTTTCTTTTTTTTTTTTTTTTAAGACAGAGTTTCACTGTCGCCAGGCCGGAGTGCAGTGATGCTATCGGCCCACTGCAACCTCCGACTCCCTGGTTCAAGCGATTTTCCTGCCTCAGCCTCCTGAGTAGCTGGGATTACAGGCACATGCCACCACACCCAGCTAATTTTTGTGTTTTTAGTAGTGATGGGGTTTCACCATGTTGGCCAGGATGGTCTCGATCTCCTGACCTAGTGATCCACCTGCCTTGACCTCCCAAAGTGCTGGGATTATAGGCGGGAGCCATCACACCCAGCCAGGATACAGTATTTTCGAAACAAACTTTTCTCCTGGTATACAAAGTTTAAACTGCTCCCCTGCATAAATTATGAAACATTCCAAAATTACAGTTAAATTAGAGAAGCATTGTTTTCATTCTAAAGGTAAAATCTAAATATCAGAAGTAAAGAACTGAACTTCATGAAAGTTTCTTCTGCAAGTTATCACAATGAAGCTTGATAGAATCTCACTGTATATGGAAAGGCTCCATCTATTTTACTGTTTTGTTTTTGTTTTTGTTTTTGGTGCCTTGACTTGGATTTTTATTGTATTTTTAAATGCCATCACATACCTCAAAATGATACTTTTTGTTATTATTTTATCTTGTTCTTTCATTAATTATTGTCCTTGACACCAATTTCTAGGCTAAAATGGTTACTTTCTTTTAAAAAATGTATAAATATATGAATAACCACTTTGTTTCATGGCACTTAATTGAGACTTTTTCAAGATTCCCCTGCTGGCACACTTCCAGTTGCTTCAAGACCGGATGATGTGCATCGAGTTCACTCTCAACATGACTGTTCCTAAACCAGGATTTTTTTTTTTTGAGGCGGAGTCTCGCTCTGTTGCCCAGCCTGGATGGAGTGCAGTGGCATGATCTTGGCTCACCGCAACCTCTGCCTCCTGGTTTCAAGTGATTCTCCTGTCTCAGCCTCCCAAGTAGCTGGGGCTACAGATGTGCAACCACAATGCCCGGCTAATTTTTGTATTTTTAGTAGAGATTTAGGGGTTTCGATTTAGGAGTTTTGCTATGTTGGCCAGGCTGGTCTCGAACTCCTCACCTCATGATCCGCCCGCCTCAGCCTCCCAAGTGCTGGGATTACAGGCGAGAGCCGCTGCACCTGGCCTAAATCAGGATTCTTAACAATTAAAGTGTATCTGAATGAGGGAGGAAACACTTGTCATTCTCTAGTCTTACCAGGGTAATACTGATACCTTTTGAAATGAAAACCTGATTTTTTTAGTTGGAGCCAATAGGAAAAATGGCTGATTTGAACTTTATTCATATAAATGAAGTAGTGCTTGCATGTGTATACTCTAATGCACTTTAGTCTAGGATCTAAATGTCCTTTTATGCTATTATCTTCTGCATGCAAACTTTACATACATCAGCATGAATATTAGCAACATTTACTGAACACAGTGCCACCAGAAATTGTCTTTTCAGAAATAATGCTTTCTCATAATTGTTTATAACAAGCATCAAACTATCCCCACACAACAAGGATCAAGTTCACCAAACTAGACAGAGAATCTGTTCTATCATTTTAGCATCATAAAAGAAGAACATTTAAGACATGTTTGTAAGTTGTAAATAATGACTCCAGTTATATCATTATATGTCTAAGATGTTAGAGACCAGTTATTTTCTAGAGTGAAGCTGTCTATTGATGATTTGGGAAAATTGAATTCTTTGGCTTTTAAATGTGGGCAAATGTTACATAGGGGTATAATCTGTTTAAATAAGCTTTATTTATGCCAAGGATTTTTTTTAATATTAAGACTTGGTTAGACCAAATTTGCTCTTACAGGAATGCCATTTATCAGCTTCTGAATGACGTTCTAACTCCATTGCCCTCAAGAGTGTCTGGGTATAGGATGAAGCATTACAAAAAGAAAGCACCACTGTAGTCACGCCTAGGGTCTGGAAGAAACAAAATGGACTAGATCTGCAGTTTAAAAGAGTTTTTTAACGCAAGAAGCTCTTCAAATGAATTGTTTCCTATAGATGCTCACATTTAAGGGATAAACTCTAAAATTAGAGCTGCTCTGATTAAAGCCCCCCACAAACCTTTCCCCAGACGCCTCTGCAGAACTCAGGTGCACAACGTTGAAAACCATGGAATTAGATAACTTCTTGAATTCCCTTTGAGCGTTGAAGCATCGTTTCATTACTGCTGTTACTCACTGTGCTTATAAGCAGGTAATCATAAGGTCGCTTAGTGAAGCAAATCATGTCCTTAGCTGATGATGTTCCTTCTATGGGTATCATACCTTAAGACTTTAAAAATTTAGGAACAAATTTTTCAGTATTATATTTTCAGTAATGCAATCAAAATAAGCATAGTTACTGCTTTCTATATGGCCAAGTACTGCCTAATGGATGAAAAAACTTTGGTGCTTCAATTATTTATGAGCTCAGAACTCAATTCATTAAAGTTATTTTGCCAAGTCATGCCAAGATACATTGAAATTTCCACTCATATTGGGTTTTTAAAATATTTTTTATTCCTAAAATTAGTTAAGTGTGGAAAATCACTGAAAGCAGTGTATGTAGCATAAGATGTTTTTAACTGGGAAGGGTGATAATAATAGGTACAGGAAGGACCAAACTTTAGATTATAAACAAAGTTTTATGTTATTTTATATGAGTGCATCAGTATTACTATTTATCATTAATATAGCATTTTATATTTGCAAAGTGTTTAATAATTTTTATGTTATTCTTTACATATCTGTGAAATAGGACAGTTATCCCACATGAAAGGTAAAGAAATTAAGGCTCGGAACCGTAAAGAAACCTAAGGGTCAGGTACAGTGGCTCACGCCTGTAATCTTAGCACTTCGGGAGGCCCAGACAGGTGGATCACCAGAGGTCAGGAGTTCGAGACCAGCCTGGGCAATATAATGAAACCCCATCTCTACTAATAATACCAAAATTAGCCAAGCATGGTGGTAGGCACCTGTAATCCCAGCTACTCCAGAGGCTGAGACGAAAATTGCTTGAACTCAGGGCACGGAGGTTACAGTAAGCCAACATCACGCCACTACACCCAGGCTAGATGACAGAGCTAGACTCTGTCTCACAGAAAAATAAAAAGGGGAACCTAAGACAATCCAGTGAAACAGCAGTAGCAAAAATAGGAAAGAGAATGATCACATTTTCTGAATCCTAGAACATCAGCTTAATTCACTGAAGTGTATTATGTAACACTCTATTTTATAGCTTATTTTATACAAGTAACAGTGGATTGTTTTACAGCTGACGTCATTGTATGTGGATAAATTCTATATAGAATAAATGTTACATAAAGGATGTGACTTTAGTTATGTCACAGGATCTTTAGGGTGTTGCTTTACAACCAGCCGGAAATCTCTTGGCCGGCGGCACCTCTGCTTGGGGTTTGCTTGAGCCTGCTGGACTCGTTCCACCCACGTGGCATGGCAGGCTGTGCTCCACTGCTGGTGTCGGCCTGGATCTCATGCCTGCCGAGGGTGAGCCAGGCACAGAGTGGCAGGTATGTGAGTGAGTGAGCGTCGGGTCCGGCCACTGCACACAACCAGGCGCACCGGCTGCAGCAGAGTGGACACCTCTAGGCGCTGGCACAGGCATCAGCTCCATGCAAGGCTGCAGTGGGACGAGACGTACTGAAAGCAGCTTCCACTGCAGGCACCAGCATCTGGACAAGGGGAACACAGTGGTGCCTGAAAGTTCAGAGACACCAGGAACCGCAGAGCCCCAAAGAGCGTATTACAGCTGTCACAGCCCTGGCTCAGGGAGCCCCAAGGTCTGGGCTGCCAGAAGGGCTGCAGTGCTTCTCTCCTTGTCACCCACATCATGGACAGTGGGAGGCATGTTTCAGCCCTGCTTGAGTTACAGCTCTTTCAGTCCACCATTCAGCGAGTTCTTTTCCTGCATCCAAGAAGAATGAGATATGCAGACAACTGGAGGGTGAGCAAGGCAGAGAGGAGCTTCACTGAGCAACAGAACAGCTCTCAGGAGACCCGAAGTGAGTAGCTCCTTTCCACAGGGCAGAGAGGAGATTCACTGAGCAACAGAACAGCTCTAGGAGACCCTAAGTGAATAGCTCCTTTCCACTGGCAGGTCAACCGACAAGTGTCCAGACAACCAGCTCGTACCAGAAAGGATACCTGCAGGCAGGTCCTTTTAAAGAGACCCAAAGCTCCATCCTGCAGCTGGTAGTCCTGACAGCCGGCTGAGTCTGGCTAAGTCCAGGGAGTTTTACGGGCTCAGAAGGGAGGAAGTGCATGCTGCTTGGTCCATGGGTGTCCATGGTTGTCCCAGAAAACACCGCAAGTTCTCACTCCAGCCCTGGATTCCCATCAAGGAACTGGCAACCCAGCCCCCAGGCTTCAAGCCGTCCCTGGTTTGAATGTGGTATTTCACTGGGAACCCACCCCTTTTCACCCAGGAGCTTGTCTGCCTCCTGCCATCAACATGCCCTCTATGGCACTCAGGTTGTTTGTGCCGAGGGGCACCTGCAGGCCTAAACCAGCCACTCTCATCACCCCCAACTGGCCTCCCTCCCACGAATATGGGTGCCCAAAGTCTAGAGGGGGCTGAGGTGGCAGGGGGCTGGCATGTCAGCACCACCTCAAGCATGTTCAACCTGGCCAGGTCACGACAACACCTGGGTTTGGCCACAACTTTGCTCTGCAACAAAGTTGCAGAGAGGTGCCGGGAGCAGAGAGAGGCCAGGGAATGGGAGCAGGCACTTCCAAGCCTGTAGGGGCCGGGAGCTTCCCAGGCACCAAAGAGTGCAGGGATGCCCAGGTCTGGAGCCGCAGCTGGGTGACTGCAGCTGTGCCCAGGAGTTCGGGGCTCCAGCCCCGTCAACTCAGTAGGGGCAGAGCTCCTGCCTGTTCCCACCCACCATAGGCTCCCTGGAGCATGAGCCCCAGCTGCATTTTCCCCACTGCAGCTGGCCTCGAGGCAGCGCTATTACAGATGGGCCACCGATGCCATTAGTTACAAGTTTTAATGATAATATTCAGGTTATCACAGAAATGCCAGTAAATAGCCAGCTGTTTTACATATTGTGAAGTATATATAACATAATTTTGATACAGGAGTTTAACTATTCCTGCTAATGGAGCCATGAATAGGCCAGAAAAATGAAATCCACGAGGATCTATAAACTTCATTTTTTTTTTTTTTTTTTTTTTGAGACAGAGTTTCGCTTTTGTTACCCAGGCTGGAGTGCAATGGCGTGATCTCGGCTCACCTTAACCTCCGCCTCCTGGGTTCAGGCAATTCTCCTGTCTCAGCCTCCTGAGTAGCTGGGATTACAGGCACGTGCCACCATGCCCAGCTAATTTTTTGTATTTTTAGTAGAGACGGGGTTTCACCATGTTGACCAGGATGGTCTCGATCTCTTGACCTTGTAATCCACCCGCCTCAGCCTCCCAAAGTGCTGGGATTACAGGCATGAGCCACCGTGCCCGGCCTTATAAACTTCATTTTTATGTCAGCCTTCTTCAGAACTGTATTAATGCCACCAAAAAAGTAAAATATTTAAGTATAATGTCAACAATAAGCCACACACAGCAAGAGAAGCAAAGGGACTCTTGAAGTCAAAATATTTTGCAATTACTGAAATAGTATGATAACACTTTTCCCTACTCTTTTTTTTTTCTTTCACACCGTCAAAATCCATTGCATACTTTATCATCTTTAAATCGAAAACCAGAGTCCAGGTGTGGTGGCTCACGCCTGTAATCCCAGCACTTTGGGAGGCCAAGGCAGGCGGATTATTTGAGGCCAGGAGTTTGAGACCCAGCCCGGCCAACATGGTAAAATGCTGTCTCTACTAAAAATACAAAAATTAGCTGGACATGGGGGTGCATGCCTGTAATTCCAGCTATTCATGAGGCTGAGGCACAAGAATTGCTTGAACCCAGGAGGTAGAGGTTTCAATGAGTGGAAATCACGCCACTGCACTCCAGCCTGGGCGACAGAGCAAGACTCCGTCTCAAAAAAGTAAAGAAATAAATAAAATAAGAAACCAGAGACCAGGGAAATGCCAGTCACCCCTTTACCTCTGTGCTTAGCTAGACCATTTGCAAGCATGATTTTATACTTTGTCTGCCTTGCTCTTTCAGATTTCCAGATACACAATTCCATTATATAGTTTCTTGATTTTCCCATTGGGAAAATCTTTTATTTCCTTGTTGATGTTACTTACAACTACATATTTCCTTTACTAAAGAGAAACTTATTTTTATTCAGCCCATAAGAGAAAAAGGGGAACAACATTTCTGCCTAGACCAGGGATCCTCAACTTTGGCTACACATTAGAATCACCTGTGGAGCTTTTAAAATACAGATGCCAGCTACGCACGGTGGGTCATGCCTGTAATCCCAGCACTTTGGGAGGCTGAGGCAGGTGGATCATGAGGTCAGGAGTTCAAGATCAGCTTGGCCAATATAGTGAAACCCCATCTATACTAAAAAAAAAAAAAAAAAAAAAAATTAGTTGGGTGTGGTGGCGCACACCTGTAGTCCCAGCTACTAGGCAGGTTAGGCAGGAGAATTGCTTGAACCCGGGAGGCAGAGGTTGCAGTGAGCCGAGATCGTGCCACTGTACTCCGGCCTGGGCAACAGAGCAAGACTCCATCTCAAACAAAAACAGATGCCTAGGCAAATCAGAATCTCTGGCAGGTAGGGCTTGGATATAAGTATTTTTTTTTTTTAGACGGAGTTTCGCTCTTGTTACCCAGGGCGCGATCTAGGCTCACCGCAACCTCCGCCTCCTGGGTTCAGGCAATTCTCCTGCCTCAGCCTCCTGGGTAGCTGGGATTACAGGCATGCGCCACCATGCTCAGCTAATTTTTTGTATTTTTAGTAGAGACGGGGTTTCACCATGTTGACCAGGACGGTCTCAATCTCTTGACCTCGTGATCCACCTGCCTCGGCCTCTCAAAGTGCTGGGATTACAGGCGTGAGCCGGGTATAAGTATTTTTTAAAAGCTGGGCTGGGTGCAGTGGCTCATGCCTGTAATCCCAATACTTTGGGATGGAGGTAGGAGGATTGCTTGAGCCAAGGAGTTTGAGACCAGCCTGGGCAACATAGCAAGACTCTATCTCTACAAAAAATTTAAAAATTAGGTGGGCGTGGTGGCACATGCCTATAGTCTCAGCTACTCAGGAGGCTCGGGTGGGAGTATCACTTGAGCCTCAGGATCACTGAGCAAAGGATGCAGTGAACCATGACAGTGCCACTGCACCCCAGCCTGGATAATACAGCAAGATCTTGTCTCTAAAAATGAAAAATAAAAGCTTCCCAATGTTTGTGACATGCAAAACAGGGCCCATTCAAGACTTCCCTCTGCCATCCCCATATAGATGCTAGGGAGAGGCAGTAGGACCATTTAACCTTCCAGTTCACTGGTTTTCAATCGTATCACTAAGGAAATTTTTAAAAATAGAGTTGCCCAGTCCAGGAAAATATTTATTTATTTATTTATTGAGACAGAGTTTCGCTCTTGTTACCCAGGCTGGAGTGCAATGGCACGATCTCGGCTCACTGCAACCTCCGCCTCCTGGGTTCAGGCAATTCTCCTGCCTCAGCCTCCTGAGTAGCTGGGATTACAGGCATGCGCCACCATGCCCAGCTAATTTTTTGTATTTTTAGAAAAGACAGGGTTTCACCATGTTGACCAGGATGGTCTCGATCTCTTGACCTTGTGATCCACCCGCCTCGGCCTCCCAAAGTGCTGGGATTACAGGCGTGAGCCACCACGCCCGGCCCGTGAAAATATTTATTTTTGTAAAATTTCAAGACAGTGCATGTTTCATTATCTAAAAAAAAAAAAAAAAAAAAAAAAAAAGTTTTTAATAAAGACAAGTAATATTGACACTCTAATAAAATAGTAAGTAGTCTTAAAATAGCCCATTTTTACTTTGGGATGTATTTGCATTTTAGATATGGGTATTGCATTCTGGGAATTCACACAGTACTTCAATAAAAGAACTATACTGTATAATGAATATATGACTGAAATACTACATCCTGAAAAATTTACAAGCTTCAATATTTTCTTTCTTTCTTTTTTTTTTTTTAAAGATGGGGTTTCACCATGTTGGTCAGGCTGGTCTTGAACTCCCGACCTCTGGTGATCCTCCCACCTTGGCCTCCAAAGTGCTTGGATTACAGGCGTGAGCCACCATGCCCGGCCCAATATTTTCTTTTAAAAGAAAGGAAGCAGAACATTCCAAGTACTGTAAAAGCTCAATTGCTACACATTAGAATTCCATAAAATAATGGAATTAAGTCATTCTTTAGTTCCAGTTAAATGGAATCCTAGAGAGGCAGGAAAATACTAATGTGTTATTTAAAGAAGACTTCAGACAAGTCTGGAAACAAAGCAAATTTCTCTTTTGCTTTATTTCTTCAAGAATCACCATTAAAAAAAAAAAAAAGCTTTAAAAATAAAACACGGGGCCGGGCGCGGTGGCTCACGCCTATAATCCCAGCACTTTGGGAGGCCGAGGCGGGTGGATCACGAGGTCAAGAGATCAAGACCATCCTGGTCAACAAGGTGAAACCCCATCTCTACTAAAAATACAAAAATTAGCTGGGCATGGTGGCGCGCGCCTATAGTCCCAGCTACTCGGGAGGCTGAGGCAGGAGAATTGCTTGAACCCAGGAGGCGGAGGTTGTGGTGAGCCAAGATCGCGCCATTGCACTCCAGCCTGGGTAACAAGAGTGAAACTCCGTCTCAAAAAAAAAAAAAAGAAAGAAAGAAAATAAAACACAACTTTTGGATAGAGTACCATTCTCATTTCCACCTTGAAGGTTATGTTTGCAATCCATTCATGACAAGTATATCTCTTCAGTCTCCTAAAAAAAAGAATTTTTTCGGGGGAATGGGAGGGGTCGGGAAAAAAATTTTTTTTCCAGTGATAAAATGGTACTTTCTTGCTTTTTTTTTTTTTTTGAGATGAAGTCTCCCTCCGTCACTCAGGCTAGAGTGCAGTGGTAATCTCGGCTCACTGCAACCTCTGCCTCCCGACTTTAAGTGATTCTCCTGCCTCAGCCTCCAGAGTAGCTCAGATTACGGGTATGTGCCACCACACCCGGCTAATTTTTGTACTTTTAGCAGAGACAGGGTTCACCATATTGGCCCTGACCTCAGATGATCTGCCAGCCTCAGCCTCCCAAAGTGCTAGGTGGCATGAGCCACCACGCCTGTTCCATAATTGTTTTTTCTTTTTACTTTCTTGAATAATGTTAAAAGGTTACATGCTGGCCAGGCATGGTGGCTCACGCCTGTAATCCAAGCACTTTGGAGGCCAAGGCGGGCAGATCACCTGAGGTCGGGAGTTCAAGACCAGCCTGACCAACATGGTGAAACCCTGTCTTTAAAAAAAAGGTTACATGCTGAGGCCAGGTGCGGTGGCTCACACCTATAATCCTAGCACTTTGGGGGGCCAAGGCAGCTGGAACACTTGAGATCGGGAGTTCAAGACTGGCCTGGCCAACATTGTGAAACCCCATCTCTACTAAAAATACAAAAATTAGCCTGGCATGTTGGCACACACCTGTAATCCCAGCTACTCGGAGGCTAAGGCAGGAGAGTTGCTTAAACCTGAGAGGCAGAGATTGTAGTGAGCTAAGATTGAGCCATTGCACTCAGCCTGGGCAACCATAGCAAAACTTCTTCTCAAAAACCAACAAAACGGTACTGTACCTTTTGTTGCCCATTTGAATTGATTTAAAACTTTTTCTATATACTGAGGAAAAAGTCCACAAGAAACCCAGGCATGGAAAACCCCACCTAAAAGTATTAGCACCACCTGTTAAAAAATGAAGGCCTTGAGATATGGCCACATTGGCTCATTCCTGTAATTCCAGTGCTTTGGGAGACTGGGGTGGGAGAATCACTTGAGGCCAGGAGTTCGAGGCCAGCCTGGGCATAAATGACATCCTACCTCCACCAAAAAAAAAAAAAACCTAAAAATTTAAATTAGGCAGGCATGATGACACAGGCCTGTAGTCTCAGCTATTTGGGAAGCTGGGGCAGGAGGATTGCTTGAGCCCAGGAGTTCAAAACGGCAGTAAGCTATGATTCCACCACTGCATCTCCAGCCTGGGCCACAGAGTGAGACCCTGTCTTTTAAAAAAGTAACAAATAAGGCTGGGCGCGGTGGCTCATGCCTGTAATACTAGCACTTTGGGAGGCCGAGGCGCGTGGATCATGAGGTCAAGAGATGGAGACCATCCTGGCCAACATGGTGAAACCCCGTCTCTACTAAAAACACAAAAAAGTAGCTGGGCATGGTGGCACATGCCTGTAATCCCAGCTACTTGGACGACTGAGGCAGGAGAATCGTTTGAACCCAGGAGGCGAGGTTGCGGTGAGCCAAGATTGCGCCATTGCACTCCAGCCTGGGCAACAAGAGCAAAACTCCGTCTCAAAAAAAAAAAAAAAAAAGTAACAAATAAATAGAAAAGGAAGCCTGGATTTTTTCTCCCTGTACAATGGATATCACGTTCAAGCAAGTGACCCCTCTATAAGCCCTGATTTTATATATTATTTTCAAGGATGACTACACCAGTGAGCGAGATTAGAGTAGGAATTTTTCCTTTTCAGTCCTGTTTTTCCTCACAACTGCATTTCCTGGAAAGTATTGAGTCTAACAGCTCGACACTGCCCCCTCACCCCCGGGAGAGTCCTCCGACTTACCAGACACCCCTAAAGCTAGATTAGCTAGACTCTGGGGGCGGTAGGGGGAAATAGACATTTTTCCGTCGTATGTAGTGGACGCCTTATAAAAAGCCCACATTTGCCAGGCACCAACTAGATCCAGCACTGTCCTCATTTAAAACAGTTGGAGGAAATAAAAAACACAGTTGGAGTTGGCTGGGTGAGGTAGCTCACGCCTGTAATCCCAGCACTTTGGGAGGCCGGGGCGGGCGGATCACCTGAGGTTGGGAGTTGGAGACCAGCCTGATCAACCTGGAGAAACCCCCGTCTCTACTAAAAATACAAAATTAGCCGGGCATGGTGGTGCATGCCTGTAATCCCAGCTGCTCTGGAGGCTGAGGCAGAAGAATTGCTTGAACCTGGGAAGCGGAGGTTGCAATGAGCCCAGATGGCTCAATGAGTTGGGGGTTTGTGCAGTGGAATGACTAACCCGGAGCCACGCCACGACTCAGGGGCGGTGGGGACTCGAAACTGGAACCCACGCGATCAGATGTCGCGGCAGGTGCCTAAGACCTCCACCTGCAGCCGAGAGCAAGCCTGTCTTATCCTGACTTTAGGAAAAGTTGTTTGGTGTTACTTAATGTTATGACATTAAAAAAAAAAAAAAGTAAAAAAAAAAAAAATCTCCCAGGGTGAGATGGAGAGAAAGAAAAAAAAAAAAGTTATGACATTGTGCTCTGTCAAGTCACTTGTGTCTCCGACACCCCCAACTCAGCTGGGACTGCGCCGGTGCTCGGCTCCCCGGCCTACCCACAGGCGGCCAGTAGGAGGTGTCGCCGCCCCAGGAGCCTGCGGCCGAGCCAATGTGAGCCGCGAGAAGTCCCAGGGCGGAGCCTGGACGCGCGGTGCCAGGGAAATCACTCCCGTGGGATTTGGCCAGAGGCCTCTGACTTCCTGTCGCACAGGCTGGAGTGCAGTGGCGCTATCTCAGATCACTGTGACCTCTGCCTCCCGGACTGAAGCGATTCTCCTGCCCCAGCCTCCCGAGTAGCTGAGATTACAGGCGTGAGCCACATGCTGGGCTAATTTTTTGTATTTTTATTAGAGACAGGGTTTCACCATGTTGGCCAGGCGGGTCTCAAACTCCTGGCCTCAGGTGATCCACCCTCCTTAAGCCTCCCAAAGTGCTAGGATTACACCACACCAGGCTAATATTTTGTATTTTTAGTAGAGATGGCGTTTCACTATATTGGCTACGCTGGTCTCGAAATCCTCACCTCGGGTGATCCACTTGCTTCAGCCTCCCAAAGTGTTGGGATTACAGGCGTGAGCCACTGTGCCGGCTTTCATTAACCCTATTTCCTGTTAAATACCCATAGAAAAATAATTGCTAATCCGTTCCTTTCAGTTTAAGTTTACCATACTATGATATTTAGCACCACCCAGTGGCAATTTTTTCTTATGTTCTTGTGAAAAAATAGCAATTTTGCAAACTCTTGATCTCAAAAGAGAATACCTCAATCAACAGAAACAAGAAAAAAGGTGCAAATCAAACTGAAATAATTTCATTTTTATTTTTATTTATTTATTTAATATATTTTTTTAAAGATGGGGTTTCACCACGTTGGTCAGGCTGGTCTTGAACTCCTGACCTCAGGTGATCCGCCCACCTTGGCCTCCAAAGTGCTTGGATTACAGGCATGAGCCACCACGCCCGGCAATAATTTCATTTTTAAATAGTCATCTGCTTTTAAGAGTTCAGATCGGCCAGGCACGGTGGCTCACACCTGTAATCCCAACACTATGGGAGGTCAAAGTGGGTGTATCAGCTGAGGTCAGGAGTTCAGGACCGGCCTGGCCAACATGGTGAAACCCTGTCTCAAAAAGAAAAAGAACACACACACACAAAAGAGAAAAAACAGAAACCCCGTCTCTACTAAAAATATGAAAATTAGATAGGCACAGTGGTGCACACCTGTAATCTCAGCTACTCGGGAGGGTGAGGCAGGAGAATCACTTGAACCTGGGAGGCGTGGGGTTGCGGTGAGCAGAGATCACACCACTGCATTCACTCCAGCCTGGGGGAGAGTGAGACTCCCTCAAAAAAAAAACAGAGTTCAGATCATTTTAAGGTTGTTTTCCTGGCCTCTTGTCTTCTTAAAGACAAACACCTAGGCTGGGTGCTGTGGCTCACGCCTATAATTCCAGCATTTTGGGAGGACAGACAGGGCAGATCAGGAGGTCAAGAGATCGAGATCATCCTGGCTAAGACGGTGAAACCCCGTCTCTACTGAAAATACAAAACATTAGCTGGGCATGGTGGTGCGAGCCTGTAGTCCCAGCTACCCGGGAGGCTGAGGCAGGAGAATTGCTTGAACCCAGGAGGTGGAAGTTACGGTGAGCCGAGGTTGCGCCACTACACTCCAGCCTGGGCAACAGAAGGAAACTGTGTCTCCAAGAAAAAAAAAAAAGACAAATAGCTAGAGCAGGTACAGTGGCTCACACTTGTAATCCCAGCACTTTGGGAGGCCAAGGTGGACAGATCACTTGAGCACAGGAGATCAAGACCAGCCTGTACAACATAGTAAGACTTCATCTCTACAAAAAAATTTTTTGAGATTGAGTCTCCCTCTGTTGCCAGGCTGGAGTGCAGTGGCGTGATCTTGGCTCACTGTAACCTCCGCCTCCCGGGTTCAAGTGATTCTCCTGCCTCAGCCTCCCGAGTAGCTGGAATTACAGGCACATGCTACTACTCCCAGCTAATTTTTGTATTTTTAGTAATCTCTTGACCTTGTGATCTGCCCAACTCAGCCCCCTAAGTGCTAGGATTAGAGGTGTGAGCCACTGCACCTGGCAAAAAAATTTCAGTCAGGTATGTGGTGCATACCTGTCGTTCCAGCTATTTGTGAGGTTGAGTTGGAAAGACTGCTCGAGCCCAGGAGTTCAAGGTCACAGTGAGCTTTGATTGCACCACTGCATTCCAGCCTGGAGGACAGAGCAAGATCCTGTCAAAAAAAAAAAAAAAAAAAAAAAAAAAGATGAATAGCTTAGGTAGTTAAACAAAGAAATTTTTCAAAAATTCTCCTTTTATTCTCTAGTTATATACATACACTCGCTTCCAGATAAAATTCTGTATTACAAGGAAAGGTCTATTTGTAAGGCATAGTATTGACTTTTTCTTCTGAGAAAACAGGAAATGTCATCAGTGCTTTTAAAAATGTTAAAGTGTGAGAGAAAATCAGGGCTCTATTTAGAGAAGTCTAATTGTTTCTCTGAAAAAACAACAAATACAGGATAGCTCTGTCCTATAGCAATCTAAAACACAACCTCCCTGATGTACCTACAGAAAATATATGTCTTAACCAACTTGGAAGAAAAACAAAATTCTGGGTGTAGAAATATATTTTCTTAAGTTATTCTTTTTTCTTTTTTTTTGAGATGGAGTTTCACTGTTGTTGCCCAGGCTGGAGTACAATGGCGTGATCTCAGCTCACCACAACCTCCGCTTCCTGGGTTCGAGTGATTCTACTGCTCTAGCCTCCCAAGTAACTGAGATTACAGGCATGCAACACCATGCCCAGCTAATTTTGTATTTTTAGTCGAGACGGGGTTTACCCAGGTTGGTCAGGCTGGTCTGGAAACTCCTGACCTCAGGTGATCTGCCCGCCTTGGCCTCCCAAAGTGCTAGGATTATAGGTGTGAGTCACCGTGCCCAGCCACTTTTTTCAAACTGGATTCAGCCCTAGGCTGCTGCTGACATCAGTGCTCCTCTCTGGGGCAAGGCTGGAGGGCTTGCATTGCACTGGAAGGGCATGAGGCACCTGTTGCCACAGCAGAGAATCAAATGAAGGACCATAACTGCCCCTTGGGGATTGGAGAATTCCCTAAGTCTGAGTACTTAGGGAACACACACCGAGGCCCTGATTTTCCATTTCTGGAAAAAATTTCTGTTCTACAAATTTCCATATATCAAAAGAATTTAATTCATGGTGTCTTCTCAAGAGGAAGAGGGGGAAAAAAAATCATTCTTCATAGGTTTTTTTTTTTTTTTTTTTTTTTTGAGATGGAGTTTCACTCGTTACCCAGGCTGGAGTGCAATGGCGCGATCTCGGCTCACCGCAACCTCTGCCTCCTGGGTTCAAGCAATTCTCTTGCCTCAGCCTCCTGAATAGCTGGGATTACAGGCATGCGCCACCATGCCCAGCTAATTTTTTTTTTGTATTTTTAGTGGAGACAGGGTTTCACCATGTTGACCAGGATGGTCTCGATCTCTTGACCTCGTGATCCACCCGCCTTGGCCTCCCAAAGTGCTGGGATTACAGGCATGAGCCACCGCGCCCGGCCCATAGGATTCTTTTCCTTTTTGGTGTCTTAAATGTCAATGATCACAAAAACTTCTGGCTTCTCTTCATTATAGACCTGCATTGCTGAATATGTTATTGCTTTGACTTCTGTTCCCTAAAGTTGGGGTGAGAGGAAAAAAAAATAGGTAAATAAGATATTGAAATCATAATCATTAACTCTAGCAACAATTGGCTGAAAGTCAAATTTTTAATATTTTGAAAATAAAAAACTCACAAGAAATAGTTATCAAATTAGCATAGTATACATGGATCCAAGAAAAATGAGAGGCAACACATGCACAGGGTAGTAGGGGCATGACACTCTAATCCTGGCTTTGTTTCCACCTGGGTATGGAAACTGTCTGGCCTGTCTGGACATCGGTTTTTCATTTACAAAATGGGTTGAATCACATAAAGACATATGCATGGGTATGTTCACTGCAGCACTATTCACCATTGCAAAAACATAGAATCAACCCACATGACTGTCAATGGTAGACTAGATAAAGAAAATGTGATAGATATACACCACGGAATACTACACAGCCATAAAAAAGAATGAGATCATTGCAACAATGTGGATGGAGCTGGAGGGCATTATCCTAAGTGAATTCCTGCAGGAACAGAAAACCAAATACCATGTTTCCACTTATTTATTTTTTTTAAGACGGGGTTTCACCATGTTGGTCAAACTGGTCTTGAACTCCTGACCTCACGTGATCCGCCCGCCTTGGCCTCCAAAGTGCTTGGATTACAGGCGTGAGACATTTCCACTTATAAGTGGGAGATAAACACTGAGTACACATGAACACAAAGAAGGAAATGAGACACCGGGTGTACTTGAGGGTGGGAGGAAAGTAAGGACTGAAAAACTGCCTATTAGGTATTATGCTGATTACCTGGGTAACAAAATTATCTGTACACTAAGCCCCCACAACACGCAATGTACCCATGTAACAAACCTGTACATGTGCCCCATAAACCTAAAAATAAGTCGGAAAGAAAAAAAGTAAAAAGCAGCCGGGTACAGTGGCTCACACCTGTAATCCCAGAACTTTGGGAGGCTGAGGCGGGCGGATCACAATGTCAGTAGTTTGAGACCAGTCTGGCCAACATGATGAAACCCCGTCTCTACTAAACATACAAAAAATTAGTTAGCTGGGTGTGGTGGTGCATGCCTATAATCCCAGCTACTTGGGAAGCTGAGGCAGGAGAATTGCTTGAACCCAGGAGATGGAGGTTGCAGTGAGCCAAGATCGAGCCATTGCACTCCAGCCTGGGCAACAGGGCAAGACTCCATCTCAAAAAAAAAAAAAAAAAGAGGCTGGGCGCGGTGGCTCACGCCTATAATCCCAGCACTTTGGGAGGCTGAGGCGGGTGTATCATGAGGTCAAGAGATCGAGACCATCCTGGTCAACAAGGTGAAACCCTGTCTCTACTAAAAATACAAAAATTAGCTGGGCATGGTGGTGCGCACCTGTAGTCCCAGCTACTCAGGAGGCTGAGGCAGGAGAATTGCTTGAACCCAGGAGGCAGAGGTTGCGGGAAGCCGAGATTGCGCCATTGCACTCCAGCCTGGGTAACAAGAGCGAAACTCCTTCTCAAAAAAAAAAAAAAAGAAAAAGAAAAAAGCGTTTGAGGATGATTGAAAACAATGGATTGACTCAAAGAACACAAGCTTTTCTACTATTTGGCTCAGGGCTCTTCCTGAAACCCAAACCATTTCCTTATACTCTAATGTAGGCCCTAGGAACTCAACCTATTCTCTTCTCCTCAGCTGCCAACACTCACTTCACCTCTTGGGACTCTTCTCTTTCCAAGTCTAGCTGTAGAGTAAGATATAGTTTCCCAGGTCAAAAGCTCTCCACACGTCTCTGATATGTGATACTCTGCCCAACCCTGCCCCAGTTTAGAACCACAGGATTAGATGTTCTCTTATGTTCTTTCCAGCTCTAAAAAGAATTTACAATAATTCTGTGCACCATAAAATGTATCAGGCAATAGGTGAATGGTATTTACTAGCTCTATACCACACAAAAAAGAGAAGATTTCACAGAAGGATATGAGTGGCAAGGCCGTTGCTTTTTCTCCTCTGCTACAATCACCCAGCAAAACCACAACCTAAATCAAATTCGACTGTCTGCTTATGGCAGCATACATCATACTAACTGGTATCACCCTAAGTGTATGTCCACACACCTCAAACAGGAATTTAGCAAGTGCAGTAAAATTGCACAATTACCAATACATTCCCCTTTTCACTCTCTGAGACAATTCTTTCTCTAGTGATCATTCCTCCCTCATTCTCACTCTCTGTCAACTGTGCTTCCTAGAGAAAGTAAGAGCAAATCAGTAAGAACTGACTCATCTTCCTGCCAAATCTACCATCATGCTGTATCTGTACTCACGCTAGCCTCTCTGGTTGCAATGAATGGCCTGTCCCTGTTCCCATCAGAAGGTCAACTCCTATACGTGAGTACTCGATCCTATACCCGCTTACCAACTTTTATCAAAGAGGCTGTGGCCCTATCTCTACAACCTTATCTCCTACTACTATACCTTCACTCTCTCAGCTCCACCTTGCTGTTTCCTGAACATAGCTTATCTTATTTCAAGGCCTTTACTCCTGTTTCTTCAGCCTGGAAAGTTCTTCCATATTTCTGCTCCCTTCTCATCTCTCTTGCCTCTGCCCAAATATCACTTTCTCAAACATACTGATATGGTTTGGCTGTGTCCCCACCCAAATCTCATCTTGAATTGCAGTTCCATAATCCCCACGTGTTGTGGGAGGGACCAGGTGGAGATCATTAAATCATGGGGGCAGTTTCCACCATGCTATTCTAGTGATAGTGAGTTCATTCTCAGGAAATCTGAGGGTTTTCTAAGGGGCTTCCCCTTTCGCTCAGCACTCACTTCTTGCCACCATGTGAAGAAGGAAGGAAGTGCTTATTTCCCCTTACACCATGATTGTTAAGTTTCCTGAGGTCTCCCCAGCCATGCTGAACTGTGAGTCAATTAAACCTCTTTCCTCTGTAAATTACCCAGTGTCGAGTACGTCTGTATTAGCAGCATGAGAACGGGTTAATACACATACATTTTCTGACCCGTCATCCCCTCCTCTAACCACTCTTACCTTATCCTGATGGCACTGTTCACTATCTGAAATTATATGTTTACATGTTTGTCTGGCTCACTTCTCCCACTACATTTTAAACTCAGTGATGGCAGAGACGTCACTTGTCCTATTACGTTTCTACTTCGAGTGCATAATAAAATGTCTGAAACACTAGAGGCACTCGATAAGTATTTGCTGCATGCATGCATAAAGTCATGGATGGATGGAATATGGATTCATGGAGAGACGATAAGGACAACATTAAAACCAGGAAGGTATTTTTAAACCAAGAAATATTCCAGGAACCACGTTTTAAGAAGCTACTTGTAAAACATTCCTTTTTGCTTTGAAAAGCTGTTTGATTGGCTGGGTCCAGTGGCTCACACCTGTAATCCCAGCACTTTGAGAGGCCGAGGCAGGCAGATCAAGAGTTCAAGACCAGCCTGACAACATAGTGAAACCCCATCTCTACTAAAAATAGAAAAATTAGCCTGGTGTGGTGGTGTGCACCTGTAGACCCAGCTACTCAGGAGGCTGAGGCAGAAGAATTGCTTGAACCAAGGAGGCAGAGGTTGTAGTGAACCGAGATCCCTCCTGATACTGCACTCCAGCCTGAGTGAGACTTCCTCTCAAAACAAAACAAAACAAAACAAAACAAAACAAAACAAAAAAAAGCAGCACTGGCTGGGCGAGGTAGCTCACGCCTGTAATCCCAGCACTTTAGGAGGATGAGGCGGGCGGATCACCAGGTCAAGAGATCGAGACCATCCTGGTCAATATGGTGAAACCCCATCCTACTAAAAATACAAAAATTAGCTGGGCGTGGTGGTACACGCCTGTAGTCCCAGCTACTCGGGAGGCTGAGGCAGGAGAATTGCTTGAACCCAGAAGATGGAGGTTGAGGTGAGCCGAGATCATGCCATTGCACTCCAGACTGGGTAACAAGAGCGAAACTCCATCTCAAAAAAAATAAATAAATAAAGCAGCACTATAGTTGCTATACCATTTACAGATAACTGGAATCAAACAAGTGATGGATTATTTACTCTTTTTAATTTGTGACATAAAACCATAGGGGAATCCCAAGTGAAAAAACAAGAAGGGGCCGAGTGCGGTGCCTCACGCCTATAATCCCAGCACTTCGGGAGGCTGAGGCGGGCGGATCACGAGGTCAAGAGATCGAGACCATCCTGGTCAACATGGTGAAACCCCGTCTCTATTAAAATACAAAAAATTAGCTGGGCATAGTGGCGCGTGCCTGTAATCCCAGCTATTCAGAAGGCTGAGGCAGGAGAATTGCCTGAACCCAGGAGGCGGAGGTTGCGGTGAGCCAAGATCACGCCATTGCACTCCAGCCTAGGTAACAAGAGCGAAACTCCGACTCAAAAAAAAAAAAAAAAAAAGAAAAAACAAGAAGGAAACATTCTTATTTTTTGTCATGTGTAAAATACATCTTTTGTTAATATGCATATAATTAATAGTCAAAGATTCTGAGACTACTTCTTTCGCTTTTTAAACTGTACATTTTTCAAAAATAAATAATTTCACTTCATCTTCTGTATTCAGAAGCCTAGCGCATTCAATAAAGTTCAACTTTATATCAAGGCTCCAATGTTTAATGTGATTCTATTAGTCTTTTCATATTTACATTTGCTTTCTTTTTTCTTTTTATTATTTTATTGCTTTCTTTTTTCTAAATTAAAAAACTTTTTTAGTTTTGTAGAGACAGGGTCTCGTCATTTTGGCTAGGCTGGGCTCAAACTCCTGGCCTCCTCCCACTTTGGCTCCCAAAGTGCTGGGATTAAAGGTGTGAGTCACTGAACCCTGCCTATATTTGCTTTTTTTCTTTTTTTTTTTTTTTGAGATGGAGCCTCGCTCTGTCACCCAGGCTAGAGCGCAGTGGCATGATCCTGGCTCACTGCAACGTCCGCCTCCCAGGTTCAAGTGATTTTCCTGCCTCAGCCTCCCAAGTAGCTGGGATTACAGATGCCCACCACTGCGCCAGCCTAATTTTTGTATTTTTAGTAGAGACACAAAATTAGGCCACACCACCGCGCCTGGCCCCATTTGCTTTCTTAAAGGCCTGTTGGCCAAGGCTGGGCGTGGTGGCTCACACCTGTAATCCCAGCACTTTGGGAGGCCAAGGTGGGTGGATCACGAGGTCAGGAGATTGAGACCATCCTGGCCAACATGGTGAAACCCTGTGTCTACTAAAAACACAAAAATTAGTCAGGTGCGGTGGTGCATGCCTATAATCCCAGCTACTCAAAAGGCTGAGGCAGGAGAATCACTTGAACCTGGGAAGTGGAGGTTACAATGAGCTGAGACTGCACTACCACCACACTCCAGCCTGGGTGACAGGGCAAAACCCTGTCTCAAAAATAAATAAATAAAATAAACCGTTGGCTGGGTGTGGTGGCTCACACTTCCTTTGGGAGGCCAAGGCAGGTGAATCACCTGAGGTCAGGAGTTTGAGACCAGCCTGGTCAACATGGTGAAACCCAGACGGGTGTGGTGTCATGCACCTATAATCTCAGTTACTTGGGAGGCTGAGGCAGGAGAATTGCTTGAACCTGGGAGGCAGAGGTTGCAGTGCTGAGATCATGCCACTGCACTCCAGCCTGGGCAACAGAGTGAGACTCCGTCTCAGGAAGAAAAAAAAAAAAACTGTTAGGAGTACCAAGCTGGAAGTGGTGGTGTGCACCTGTAAGCTCAGCTACTCAGGAGGCTGAGATTGGGGAACTGCTTGAGCCAGGAGTTTCAGATCAGCCTGGGCCATACAGCAAGACACTGTCTTACATAAACAAAAACTCATAGAATTAAATGAATTAATTTGCTCACAATCCATTCTGAATATTTTCAATGGCAAATATGAATTTAGAATACAGTTATGTGCTGCATAACAACATTTCAATGACTAACTTCTCGGTCCGAGAAGATTATAATACTCTCTCTTTCTCTCTTCCCATATATATATATGTATATATATATGTGTGTGTGTGTGTGTGTGTGTGTGTATATGTGTATATATATATGTGTGTGTGTGTATATATATATGTATACACATACATATCCTTTTTTTTTTTTTTGAGACAAAGTTTCACTCTTGTCACCCAGGCTGGAGTGCAATGGTACAATCTTGGCTCACTGCGACCTCTGCCTGGCAGGTTCAAGTGATTCTCCTGCCTCAGCCTACCGAGTAGCTAGGATTCCAGGCAGCACCCCCACACCCACACCCAGCTAATTTTTTTTTTTTTTTTTTGAGACAGAGCTTGCTCTGTCTCCCAGGCTGGAGTGCAGTGGTGTGATCTTTGCTCACTACAACCTCCCCCTCCCAGGTTCAAGTGATTCTCCTGCCTCAGCCTCCCAAGCAACTAGGATTACAGGTGCAGGCCATCACGCCCGGCTAATTTTTGTATTTAGTAGAGACTGGGTTTCACCATATTGGCCAAGCTGGTCTTGAACTCCTGACCTCAAGTGATCCGCTCACCCTGGCCTCCCAAAGTGCTGGGATTGCCAGGCACGGTGATGAGTGCCTGTAGTCCCAGCTACTCGGGAGGCTGAGGTGGGAGGATCGCTTGAGCCCAGGAGTTCTGGGCTGTAGTGCACTATGCCAAATCGGGTGTCTGCACTAAGTTCAGCATCAATATGGTGACCTCCTGGGAGTGGGGGACCACCAGGTTGCCTACAGAGGGATGAACCGGCCCAGGTCGGAAATGGAGCAGGTAAAAACTCCTGTGCTGTTCAGTAGTGGGATCTCGCCTGTGAACAGCCACTGTACTCCAGCCTGGGCAACAGAGTGAGACCCCGTCTCTCTCTTTATTTTTAATAATAAAGATGGGGTTTCACCATGATGGCCAGGCTGGTCTTGAACTCCTGACCTCTGGTGATCCACCCACCTTGGCCTCCCAAAGTGCTGGGATTATAGGCGTGAGCCACCGCACCCAGCCAAGAGACCCCGTCTCTTTAAAAAAAAAAAAAAAAAAAAAGGTGCCGGGATTACAGGTGTGAATCACCACACCTGGCCTGATTTTTACATTTTTAAATGGTTGGGGGAAAAAAAATCAAAACAATGACATTTTGTTACATTTGAAAATGGTAAGAAATTCAAATTTCAATGTCCATAAGTAGGTTTTACTAGAATACAAGTGAACTCATTCATTTAAGTATTATATATGGCTGCTTTGGTGCTACAACTGAAGCACTGAGTAGCTGCTCTTCTATCATTCTTGGCCCACAAATCTTAAAACATTTATTATCTGTCCATTTTATAAATAAAAGCTGCCAACTTCTGTTCCAATAGATTTTCCTATCATACAGTGAGGCCGTACAGGTTGGCACATACAGAATCTAGAGACACACAGAAAGTAGAAGGTATGTTAGAGAACATCTAGTCCAACATCTTTATTACAGGAGAAGAAATCAAAGTTCAAAAAAGCAAAGCGAATTTTAAATCCCACAATAATCTGAACAAACTTGGCCCTAGAGCCCAATGCTGACTCCTCATCCACCAAATCAGGTGTGTATTATATCACAGTATTTTAACAAAATATATCCAGACAGGTCAGAGAAGTCTGAGAAAAACCTATCCCTTTACACCAGTTAGAACTAACTGAAGTTTAGTGTCACATATATGAACTTTAGGGTAAGGAAATTTTTAATGTTCTTAATGGCTGGATTTTAAAACATACCTGAGGGTGCTTGGACAATGAAAATTCTTCTCCCCACCTTGAGAATACAAATTAAAACATGATTAAGATTTGTTCTCTCTTTATATATTTAAAAATAAGCCTTGTAAGTGTGGTTAAGATGCTAGAAAGCCAAAAGAGACAGGAGGAGTCAGGAAGCTGTAAGTTTCATTTTGATTTGTCAGAAGATACAGTTTGTTGAGGGACCTGTGTGCAGTGGTCATCATTTGCTCTTAAGGTAGACAGTTGAGGCTGGGCGTGGTGGCTCACACCTATAATCCCAGCATTCTGGGAGGCCAAAGGGAGGATCACTTGAGCCCAGGAGTTTGAGATCAGCCTGAGCAACATAGGGAGACCTAATCTCTCCAAAAAATAAAAAAATTAGCTGGGTATGGTGGCACATGCCTATGGTCCCAGCCACTCAAGAGGAGGAGGCAGGAAGATTGCTTGAGCCCAAAGGTCAAGGCTGCAGTGAGCTGTGATTGCACCAGTGCAGTCTAGCCTGGGTGTCAGAGCGAGACTCTGTCTCAAAAGTTTTTAAAATTATAGTGGCCAGGCACAGTGGCTCCCACCTATAATCCCAGCACTTTGGGAGGTAGAAGTAGGTGAATCCAGGAGTTCAAGACCAGCCTGGCCAACATGGTGAGACCTCATCTCTACTAAAAATACAAAAATCAGGCAGGCATGGTGGCAGGCACCTGTGATCCCATCTACTCAGGAGGCTGAGGCACAGGAACTGTTTAAATCTGGGAGGCACACGTTGCAGTGAGCCAAGATCACACCATTGCGCTCCAGCCTGGGCAATAGAGTCAGACTGTCTCAAAAAAAAAATTTTTTTTTTAAACTTAAAAAAAGGTTGATAGTTAATCTCAAAATAAATGTGCCCCAATATAGTGCACCTATAGTGGAATCTCAATAAACATTGTTTAATAAATATTGTTTAAAAACAGAGTAACATATTCAAAATTTTTACTCTCCTCAGAGTTATGAAACTAGTTAAATAGGCGAGGTGTGGTGGCTCACACCTGTAATCTTGGCACTTTGGAGACTTAGGTGGGAAGATAGCTTGAGCTCAGGAGTTCAAGACCAGCCTGGGCAATGTAGTGAGACCCTCCCTGTCTCTACAAAAAATAATAAAAAAAAGAATTAGCTGGGCACATTGTGCCATATTCCTGTAGTCCTAGCTACATGGAGGCTGAGGTGGGAGGATTGCTTAAGCCCAGGAGGTCACAGCTGCCATGATTGTGCCACTGTACTCCAAGCTGAGTGACAAAGCAAAACCCTGTCTCAAAACAAAACAACAAAAACAAAACAAAAAGAAAAAGAACTATTTGAATATCTTCCATTGGAGAAAGCAAGTCTGAGTACCACAAGGCAAAATACTAGACTCTGTAAAACAGTCTGAACTTGGTTTGCATTTTATAACTTTTCCAAAAATTTCCACAATCTGTATATAGAAGGCCCTAGGAAAGTAATCTAGAACTTGGCATCAGTTTCCTCTCTGTCTTTGACACTAAAGTGACTGAAGATCACAACATGGTGTAGTAGAAAGAGCAAAGTTTTAAACTTATATTCAAACACATATTAGTAAGTACTTTTAGACAAGCCTGTTTTTTTGTTTGTTTTGTTTTGTTTTTGAGACAGAGTTTCACTCTTGTTGCCCAGGCTGGAGTGTGATGGCGTGATCTCGGCTCACCGCAACCTTCACCTCTTGGGTTCAAGCAGTTCTCCTGCCTCAGCCTCCCAAGTAGCTGGGATTACAGGTATGCACCCACCACACCCGACTAATTTTGTATTTTTAGTAGAGACAGGGTTTCCCCATATTGGTCAAGCTGGTCTTGAACTCCCGACCTCAGGTGATCTGCCCGCCTCGGCCTCCCAAAGCGCTGGAATTATAGTAGTGAGCACCGTGCCCATCCTTTTTTTTTTGAAACAGGAGTCTCACTCTGTCACCAGGCTGGAGTGCAGGGGCACGATCTCAGCTCACTGCAACCTCCCCCTCCCAGGTTCAAGCAATTCTCCTGCCTCAGCCTCCCGAGTAGCTGGGACTACAGGCATGTACCACCACGCCTAGCTAATTTTTGCATTTTTAGTAGAGACGGGGTTTCAGCATGTTGGCCAGGATAGTCTCCATCTCTTGACTTTGTGGTCCGCCCGCCTCAGCCTCCCAAAGTACTGGGATTACAGGTGTGTGCCACCATACCCAGCAAGCCTGTTTCTCTACCCATTAAAAAAAGAATAAAAATCACGGTATAGGAAAAAGATTCTTGAATGAAACAAAAAAAGTAAGAAAGAAAAAAAAGAAAAAAAAAGAAAACTAAATAAATAAATAAAAATAAAAAGCAGCGGTGAAGATAATAAAAGATCTCACTTTACAAAAAGAAGTTAATGAAATTCAATATAAAATGGGGCCACAGGAGTTGGAGACCAGCCTAGCAACATAGCAAGACACCCTTTCTATAAAAAATTAGGCTGGGCACGGTGGCTCACACCTGTAATCCCAGCACTTTGGGAGGCCGAGGCAAGTGGATCACGAGGTCAAGAGATCAAGACCATCCTGGTCAACAAGGTGAAACCCCGTCTCTACTAAAAATACAAAAAATTAGCTGGGCATAGTGGCACATGCCTGTAATCCCAGCTACTCAGGAGGCTGAGGCAGGAGAATTGCCTGAACCCAGGAGGCGGAGGCTGCGGTGAGCTGAGATCGCGCCATTGCACTCCAGCCTGGGTAACAAGAGCGAAATTCCGTCTCAAAAATAAATAAATAAAATAAAATAAAATAAAATAAAATTAGCTGAGATTAGCCGGGCATGGTGGCAGGCACCTATAATCCCAGTTTCTGGGGAGGCTGAGGCAGGAGAATCGTTTGAACTCCAGAGGCAGAGGTTGCAGCAAGCCAAGATTGTCCTATTGTACTCCAGCCTGGGCAAGAGAGCATGACCCTGTCTCAACAACAACAAATTCGCTGGGCATGGTAGTGTGCACCTGTAGTCCCAGCTACTCAGGAGGCCAAGGCAGGAATATCATTTGGGCCCAGGAGTTGGAGTACGCCTGGGCAACATAGTGAAATGAGAACCTTTTTCTAAAAAAATAAATAAGGCCAGGCACGGTAGCTCACGCCTGTAATCCCAGTACTTTGGAAGGCCAAGGCGGGACGATGACCTGAGGTCAGGAGTTCGAGACCAACCTGGCCAGCATGGTGAAACCCCGTCTCTACTAAAAATACAAAAAATTAGCCGGGCATGGTGGTGGGCACCTATAATCTCAGCTACTCGGGAGGCTGAGGCAGAAGAGTCACTTCAACCTGGGAGGTGGAGGTTGCAGTGAGCCAAGATCAAGCCACTGCACTCCAGTCTGAGCAACAGAGCAAGACTCTGTCTCAAAAAATAATAATAATAAATGAAAATAAAATATAAAAGCTACTAAAAGTAACCTAGGAGGGCCAGGCATGATGGCTCGTGCCTGTAATCTGAGCACTTTGGGAGGCCGAAGCCAGAGGACTGCTTGAACACAGGAATTTGAGACCAGCCTGGGCAACATGGAGACACCCATCTCTTCAGAAAACAAAAAAGTCAGCCAGGCATACTGGTGCACTTGGTGGCCCCAGCTACTCAGGGGGCTGAGGTGGGAGGATCTCTTGGGCCCAGGAGGCTGAAGCTGCAGTGAGCCATGACCACACCACTGTACTTTAGCTGAGTAAAAGACAGATCAAGACCCTGTCTCAAAAAAAAACACAAAAATTAAAAAACCTAAAAAATTTAATTAAGTGCCGGGCGCGGTGGCTCACACCTGTAATCCTAGCACTTTGGGAGGCCGAGGTAGGTGGATCACCTGAGGTCAGGAGTTCAAGACCAGCCTGGCCATCATGGAGAAACCCCATCTTAAAAAAAAAAAATCAAAAAAAGAAAAATTTAATTAAGTGACTAAAGAAACCTACAGAAACAAGTCCAATCAAAGTGACCTAATCAAGTGTTTGCAAACTCTGAAAGGAAAAGAAAAGTATAATTTGCTAATAGAAGGAACTGATTTAAATAGGTCTAGAAGTGAGGATGTATGAGAAAAATGTGTTTCCTAAGCTGGGCTTTATGCTGTGCCATTTAGCAATTATATATACACTCTCTCTAAAAATCAATGAATTGGGAATCAGATTTAACAATTAAAATCAACTTTATTTTGATAAGTTTCTGGTCCTTCCAAGCCCTTAGGCATCCCGCAAAGCCTGATCTGCAAGTTGTCCTCTGATTTATGTTTCCATCTGTTTCCGTGCCCATTGAATTCAATGAAGAATATAACTTTAACTCAGTACTTAAAAGTTTCAACTTACCCAATTGATCGTAATTTGAAATTCCTTTGATCAATACTAAGTACTTTCACTTCCTAGAAAGGAAAAAAAATTTTTAATTAAAAAAAGTTCATAATAGACCATCTTTTATTTTTTTATTTTTATTTTTTTTAAGATGGGGTTTCACCATATTGGTCAGGCTGGTCTTGAACTCCTGACCTCAGGTGATCTGCCCACCCCAGCCTCCCAAAGTGCTGGGATTACAGGCGTGAGCCACCATGCCCAGCTATTAAAAATCCTTACAACCCTTTTTTTTTTTTTGAGATGGAGTCTCACTCTGTCACCCAGGCTGCAGTGCAGTGGCGTGATCTCAGTTCACGGCAACCTCCGCCTCCAGGGTTCAAGCGATTCTCCTGTCTCAGCCTCTCGATTAGCTGGGACTACAGGTTCCTGTCACCACACCTGGCTAATTTTTTTTTGTGTTTTTAGTAGAGACAGGGTTTCGCCTTGTTGGTCAGGCTGGTCTTGAACTCCTGACCTCAGGTGATCTACCCGCCTCAGCCTCCCAAAGTGCTGGGATTACAGGCGTGAGCCACTGTGCCAAGCCTTTAGAACATTTTCTAGCAAACAATAGCATACAACTTCTGTGAAACAAAGAAAATTAAAATGGTAACTAAAACAAGACAACAAATTAGATATATATACATATAGTTCTTTGTTTTTTTTTTTTGAGACAGAGTTTTACTCTGTTGCCCAGGCTGGAGTGCAGTGGCATGATCTTGGCTCACTGCAACCTTCACCTCCTGAGCTCAAGCAATCCTCCCATCCCAGCCTCTGGAGTAGCTGGGACTACAGGCATGTGCCACTGTGCCCAGATAACGATGGGTTTTTTTTTTTTTTTTGATAGAGGGAGTTTTGCCATGTTGCCCAAGCTGAGTATTAAATATATTTCAAGGAAATAAGTTTTTTCTTACAAATTCAAGGGAGGTATTCTTGAAAAATGTACAATCTAAAAATAAGAGTCAAAAGAATTTCTCTGCAAAAGATATATGGTAGAGGGCTACTCCAGGCACACTGCCTGCAGGGTAGCCCTGCTCTGCAAGGCGCAGTACCTCTGGCTGCTGCTATAGACTGCCGCTTCAATAAAAGTGGCTGTTTAAGACCAGGGGATAAAAAGATACATGGTGGAGGAGAAGGACATAGGATTTCAATCACTCTGAGCCTAATAAAATACTGGTAGGCGCTTGAACTCTGCAGGGTGAGTGAGTTAGTTGATAGAATATACGTAGTGAAGGTGGTAAAGGAGAAAATGGAGGAATCATAAAAGCAGAGAGTGCCATCTCTGTTAGACAACGATGACATTGCAGATGTGTTCCCTTCTAAAGGATGACAGCAACAAGCAATCTCCATTTGGCTTTTCCATTTTTTTTTGTTTTTATTTGAGACAAGTCTTGATCTGTCACCCAGGCTAGAGTGCAATGGCGTGATCTTGGCTCATTGCAACCTCCACCTCCCGGGTTCAAGTGATTCTCCTGCCTCAGCCTCCCAAGTAGCTAGGATTACAGGGGCCTGCCACCGTGCCCGACTAATTTTTGTATTTTTTAGTAGAGACAGGGTTTCATCTTCTTGACCAGGCTGCTCTTGAACTCCTGACCTTGTGATCTACCCGCCTCGGCCTCCCAAAGTGCTGGGAATACAGGCATGAGCCACCGTGCCTGGATGGGCTTTTCCTTTTTTCATATTAAGGAAAACTAAAAGCTGCAATTGTTTAACTTAGGCCAATGTGACAGAGCTATTAAATTTCAAATGGAACAAAAGGAACAAGGGATGGACACATATATAGCTTAAACTTGGGAAATAAAAAGTGGGGATGAGGCTATGTGCAGTGCTCACACCTGTAATCCTAGCACTTTGCAAAGCTGAGGCAGGAGGATTGCTAGAGGCTAGGAGTTCAAGACCAGCATGGACAACACAGCAACACCCTGTCTCTACCAAAAACAAAAACAGAAAAAAGTGTGAATGAAAACTGTAGGAACATTTTTATCACACAATCCTGATTAGTGACAAATACATGAAATCTAAATACAAAATGTTCACACATAGGCAAACTCAGGTTAACCAGGAAGTGCCCATGGTCATTATAATTTCTGCAAATCAGTATCATCTTATTTGTATGGATTGATTTTGTTTCACATGTCCTACTTTAAATCATCTGCTATATTTTAAAATATGAACTAAGGATCCATTTGCTCAGTAAAAAAGAAAAATCCTTGCTTACCCGGGGTATGAAGAATTCATCAGCACTGAATTTATAAAGCCACTCATCCAAAAAGTGAAACAGAAGAGACTGTAAGTCATCTCCTACACAGGATCAAAACAGCCATAATAGTATGTTTAATAATTCTGGTCTCTAAAAGCATACTTGAATTTAAAAGTGCAATAAATTTCTTAGGTCAGTTTAAAGAAAGAAAAAACTCATTAATTTTCTGGTTCTTATTGTGAAAATATACTCAGATAATGTAGAAACTGTACAATTCTTTTTTTTTTTTAAAGATGGGGTTTCACCATGTTGGTCAGGCTGGTCTTGAACTCCCGACCTCAAGTGATCCGCTCACCTTGGCCTCCAAAGTGCTAGGATTACAGGCGTGAGCCACCACGCCCGGCCAATACTGTACAATTCTATACAATACTGTATAACAATTTATTCCTTGTGAATAAATAAATTACCTTGGGTTTCTACTTCAACTGTCTGGAGGGGCTCCACTGTCCCAGTATCTGTCATGTAACCAAACATGGCCATAGCACATTGCTCGAATGCTTCCTCCAGAGTATCTCCCCATGCGTGTAACCTAAAGAAGCATAGTCATGCTCCGTGTAATATAATCTACTGTGAGAAAGAAAACTTGATAGCAAGCAAAGTCAAAGTAAACTCAGTATGATAAATACAAATTTTAAGGCCTCAATCAATTTAATAGCACTAAAACTGGGTGCTTTTATTTTTATTTTTAGAGACAGGGTCTCTCTCTGTCACCCAGGCTGGAGTGCAGTGATGTGATCACAGCTCATTAAGCCACTGCATCCACAAAACTGGGTGCTTTTAAACCATCATTTTCATGTTGCGAAGGAACCAAAATGAGAGGAGAAAAATTAAAGATAGGGATACCAAGATTAAAACATTCAGTCTTCCCACTGACATGCTTTCAAAAGAATGAACTCCTACTGTACTCACTGGACATCTGCTGTATGATCCAAATCTAAGGGAGAGAGGGAAAAACACTTATAAGACACTAAGCTTGACTCTCAAATCACACACACAAAATAACTCTAGTCCATTATTATTAAGAATATCATTTTTAAAGAGCAAGAAAATGTGGGCCAGTCTATCCATACCTTTCGCTATTTACTCAACAAAGCTAATTGCTTTGTTGGAATCTTTTTTTTTGAGACAGAGAGCCGAGATTGCACCACTGCACCCCAGCCTGGGCAACAGAGTGAGACTCCGTCTCAAAAAAATAAATAAAATAAAATTCCAGCCAGGCGCAGTGGCTCACGCCTGTAATCCTAGCACTTTGGGAGGCCTAGGTGGGTGGATTTCAAGGTCAAGAGATCGAGACCATCCTGGCTAACAGTGAAACCCTGTCTCTACTAAAAATACAAAAAATTTGCCAGGCGTGGTGGCACATGCTTGTAGTCCCAGCTACTCGAGAGGCTGAGGCAGGAGAATCGCTTGAATCTGGGAGGTAAATGTTGCAATAAGCCGAGATGGTGCACTGCACTCCAGCCTGAGCGACAGAGCAAGTCCGTCTCAAAAAAAAAAAAAAAAAAATTCCAAGTTTCTGTCTCACCTTTTCTTTTACAGCTAACCTAATCCCAGATAACATCAATTTAGAAAATAAACTCCACAATATATATCATGAACTTTTTCCTGATATTTCCACAGAAAAACCAGAAAGTAACAAATGCTACTACAGCACACTCCAATTGGATGTCATCTCAACATTTTCAGAGTCTATTCTTCATCCATATCATGATTTTTTCTTTTCTTTTCTTTTTTTTTCCAGACAGAGTCTCACTGTTACCCAGCTGGAGTGCAGTGGCGCAATCTTGGCTCACAGCAGCCTCTGCCTCCCGGGTTCAAGTGATTCTCCTGCCTCACCCTCCCAAGTAGCTGGGATTATAGGTGAGCGCCATGACACCAAGCTAATTTTTGTATTTTTAGTAGAGATGGGGTTTTACCATGTTGGCCAGGCTGGTTTTGAACTCCTGACGTCAAGTGATCTGCTCACCTAGGCCTCCCAAAGTGATGGGATTACAGGCCTGAGGTACCATGCCCAGGCCACATCATGACTTTCATCAATTTTTCCCACTTAGGATCACAGAATATTAGGGCTAGAAGGAATTCCTGGAGATCATTAATATTATTCCTTCACTTGGAATTGCCTTTGCAAAATTATTACTGAGGCAATTATGACAGTGAAAGAAATCAGACCTAACTAACTCTCTCTTGCTTTTAACCTTTAAGCTGTCCTTGTTCATTTCTGATGGGCCTAACTAACTTTGGGAAGGAATTCAGTTTAAGGTTTGACTCTGAAATAAAATTGATAACAGCCCTTTCCAGAAAAGACTCCCTTCTTGCCTGGGGACCAGTCTGCCTTTGCTGGACTAACAAATTAGCTACAAGATTAGAAATTACAGTTTAGGGGTCATGCAGCCTCTGGCTCTAAGAGTCTGAACCTCTCCAAATTATGCCTGGGGATAACATCACTATTGTAAAACCTAAGATCAATGCTTGAGATATTTTGCAGACTCTGTACTCAATGGGATCACTGACACCACCCAGACTGGTAATCTGGCTCAATCAGTTTTGCCATCCCACCCAGGAATAGAAAACAGCAAGAAAACCTCACTCAATCCCCAATGATTCCATCTCCAACCTGACCAATCAATAGTATCCACTTCCCAAGCCCCTACCCGCCTAATTATCTTTAAAAACTCTGATCCCTGAATGTTTGAATGTTCAGGGAGACTGATATGAGTAATAACAAAACTCCCCTCTTTCACACAACCGGCTCTGTATAAACTTTCTCCATAGCGATTCCCCCGTCTTGAATCGGCAGTGGGCAAAGTGAACCCATTGGGCAGTTAACACTTATAAGAAACAACTTGAGGCCGGGCGCGGTGGCACATGCCTGTAATCCCAGCACTTTGGGAGGCCGAGGCGGGAGGATCACGAGGTCAAGAGATCAAGACCATCCTGGCCAACAGGATGGGGGAGTGAAACCCCATCTCTACTAAAAATACAAAAATTAGTTGGGCGTGGTGGTGCATGCCTGTAGTCCCAGCTACTTGGGAGGCTGAGACTGGAGAATTGCTTGAACCCAGGAGGTGGAGGTTGCAGTTAGCTGAGATCGTGCCACTGCACTTCAGGCTGGTGCCTGGCAACAGAGCAAGACTGTCTCAAAAAAATAAATAAATAAAAATAAAAATAAAAAATAAAAAAAAAGAAACAACTTGAAATCCACAGACAGTGTGTGACTTGTTCAGGACTACACTGTTGATTAGAGGCAGAGCTAGGACTAATAAGGTTTTCTGGCTCCCACTCTAGAGCACTTTGCACAATAACACATTATCTCCTGGTGGCACTCAAGGTTCAAATTCATCTCTATTCTCTCAGAAATATTACTGAAAACTTCAGTAAGTTTTAGGCACTAAGGGGCAATGATCAGCAGAGATCACAAAGAAAAACAGGTATTAACTCTAGAGAAATGAAGGCATGTGTTTGTAAAAAGACATAGAAGACTGTTCACAGCAATTTTATTTCAAAAAATTAAAAATCCAAGCCAGGTATAATGGCGCAAGCCTGTGGTCTCAGCTATTCGGAAGGCTGAGGCAAGAGGGTCACTTGAACTCAAGAGCTCAAGTCCAGCCTGGGCAACGTAGCAAGACCCTGTCTCTAAAAATAAAAAAATTTTAATTAAAAGCAATTTTTTTTTGAGACAGAGTCTTGCTCTGTTGCCCAGGCTGGAGTGCAATGGAGCAGTCTCAGCTCACAGGAACCTCTGCCTCCCAGGTTCAAGTGATTCTCCTGCCTCAGCCTCAAGTAGCTGGGATTACAGGCACCTGCCACCACG
Organism: Aotus nancymaae; assembly: GCF_030222135.1. NCBI lineage: Eukaryota > Metazoa > Chordata > Mammalia > Primates > Aotidae > Aotus > Aotus nancymaae. The sequence continues at coordinate 29,131,116 of NW_026988467.1, forward strand.
CCTGGCTAATTTTTGTATTTTTAGTAGAGACAGGGTTTCACCATGTTGGCCAAGCTGGTCTCGAACTCCTGACCCTGTGATCCACCCACCTAGCCTCCCAAAGTGCTGGGATTATAGGTGTGAGCCACCGTGCCCAGCCTAAATTAAAAAAATTTAAAACCTAGTATCCATCAATAATAGAACAGATAAACAAACCAAGGTATAATCACAAAATAGAATACTACTCAGCAATAAAAAAGCAGGAACTAAAAAAAAAAAAGCAGAACTACTGACACATGCATTAACACAAATCTTAAAACATAAAGCTGAGTGAGAACTGAACTGGAGAACTGTTCCATCTGAACCTCTGTACTAGGTCAAATATTAGCATGACTTTTAGAAGAATAAGGTCATAGGCCAGCCTGGGCAAGAGGGAGACTCCATGTCAAAAAAAAAAAAAAAAAAAAAAGGCCAGGCATGGTGGCTCACATCTATAATTTCTGCACTTTGGGAGACAGAGGCGAGTGGGTCACCTGAGGTCAGGAGTTCGAGACCAGCCTGGTCAACATGATGAAACCCCAGATCTACTAAAAATACAAAAAATTGGGCATGGTGGTACATGCCTATAACCCCAGCTACTCAGGAGGCTGAGGCAGGAGAATCGCTTTAACCCAGGAGGCAGAGGTTGCAGTGAGCCAAGATCGAGCCACTGTATTCCAGCCTGGGCAGTAAGAGCAAAACTCCGTCTAAAAAAAAAAAAAAAGGAGGAGGAGGTCAGGTCCCTAGGATGACCCTTAACCCTCTGTCCGCCATTAAAATGCCTGCCTGAGAAAGAGGATCATGGCCAGAATATGTTTGTTCTAGCAAACACCTTATATAGGCCGCTGAACTTCCTTAGAGATGTACTAAAAAGGGCTTGCAAATGTGAATATGTATCTCTTACTACTTAGAAGTGTCTTTCTCAAGAACCCAAGAGACATTCCTTTGAAATGTAATCAACAAGAAGGATGGGGCCTTTGACTCCCAGTCTCTGAGGGAGGAAAGAATCCTAATTTCCATAACTGTCAGCTATCAGACACAGCTATACTAATCACATTAACACTGATCAACCCTTTGTACTTATTCACTTTTCTGACTCTACTAAGCCCCAGCTCTCTCCTTTCCCTTTAAAATGTCCAATCATCCCCCACACAAAACAGAATGGAGCTCAGCTCTTTTCCCTAATGTCAGTAGTTACTGAATAAAACCTATTTTCACTGCTCCAAGTAATATCCAGTTGTATTTACCTTTGACATGAGTGAAGAAGCCAGACATAAAAGAATCTATACTGTGTGGTTCCATCTAATATGAAACTCTAAAATGGGCAAAATTAAGCTATGGTGATAGAAAACAAGTGTTTGTCTCAAGGCAAGGGAGTGGAGGATTGACTAGAAAAGAGCAAAAGGGAACTTTCTCTGGTGACGGACATGTGCTATTGAAGAGGGAGACCCAGGTATCTCAGATCAGCTTCCTCTTTTCATTCCTAAGACTGTAAACTGAAGCCCTTTTCATATGTAATTCCTGAGACTGTAAACTGAGATCCTTTTCATATGTAATTCCTAAGACTGTAAACCGAAGCCTTTTTCATATGTAATTCCTGAGACTGTAAACTGAGACCCTTTTCATATGTTAAGCTATAAACCTAAGATTCTTCCACGTGTAACATCTAAAGTATAAGCCTATATAAAGATGGAACCTTCCTTTGTTAGGGGAGCTTGGCTGTTAGGCAACTATGCTACCTTGCTCCCAGCCGAATAAACTCCTTCCTCCTGTATTCGGGGTCCAAGAGATCCGTTTCCCGCGGCCGCTCCTGCTACACTATAGATTAGATGGAGTATTGGTTACACAGATGTATGTATCTCTTTATCAAAACTCACCAGACTTTACCCTGTAAGGTCTGAGCAGTTTACACATGTATAACAGACAAATTTTTTTTTTGGGGGGGCACAGTCTTGCTCTGTAGCCTAGGCCAACATGATAAAACTGTCTATACTAAAAATACAAAAATTATCCAGGTGTGGTGGCACGTGCCTGCAGTTCCAGCTACTCAGGAGGCTGAGACAGAATTGCTTGAACCGGGGAGGCAGAGGTTGCAATGAGCTGAGATTGTGCCACTGCACTCCAGCCTGGGCAACAGAGCAAGACTCCATCTCAAAAAAAAAAAAAAAAGAAAGAAAGAAAGAAAAAAAAAAGATGGGGTTTCCCTATGTTGCCCAGGCTGGAGCGAAGTAGCTAGTCACAGGCATGACCATAGTACAATACATCCTAGTACTCCTGGGCTCAAGTGCTTACCACCAGCCTGGCCTTGCATATTTTTATGAAAAGTAACTATATTGTTAAAAAATTTAGCTGCTCATGGTGTCTCATGCCTGTAACCCCAACAACTGAAGACTCTGAGGCAGGAAGACTGTAAGGTCTGACCATGCAATGAACAGCATGGTAATCTCTGTAGTTGCTGGGAGAAACCATCAACCCCTTCAGCACCTAATTTGAGACATTCTTCTATTGTTTTTTATTGCGGCCTCAACTGACAAGGCCATTGGACTCTGTAACCGACCTTGGTCAACCTCCTGATTCCACAACCTACAATACCCTCCCAGCTTGCAAAAATCCACCCTAAAGTTACTTCTGTAACTTTCCACTGCCCACCCCAAACCTATAAAACCAATTCCTATCCCTCAGCTCTAGCTTTAGCTCTTTTCTGCCTCAGCCTGCCTGCGCCCAGGTGAATAAATAGCCATGTTGCTTACACAAGGCCTGTTTGAGAGTGGGTCTCTTCATTCAGAGCAACAAGGACAGCTTGAGGGCAGGAGTTCAAGACTAGCCTGGACAGCATAGTGTGACTCCATCTCTTAAAAAGTTTTTAGGCCAGGCACAGTGGCTCACACTTTTAATCCCAGCACTTTGGGAGGTCAAGGTGGGCAGATCACCTGTGGTCAGGAGTTCAAGACCAACCTGGCCAACATGGAAAAACCTTTTCTCTATTGAAAACACAAAAATTGCCGGGCACGGTGGCTCAAGCCTGTAATCCCAGCACTTTGGGAGGCCGAGGCGGGTGGATCACAAGGTCAAGAGATCGAGACCATCCTGGTCAACATGGTGAAACCCCGTCTCTACTAATACAAAAAATTAGCTGGGCATGGTGGCGCGTGCCTGTAATCCCAGCTACTCAGGAGGCTGAGGCAGGAGAATTGCCTGAACCCAGGAGGCGGAGGTTGCGGTGAGCCGAGATCGCGCCATTGCACTCCAGCCTGGGTAACAAGAGCGAAACTCCGCCTCAAAAAAAAAAAAAAAAAAAAAAAAAAAAAAAGAAAACACAAAAATTAGCTGGGCGTGGTGGCACGCATCTGTAATCCCAGCTACCCAGGAGGCTGAGGCAGGAGAATCGCTGGAATCTGGAGACAGAGGCAGCAGTGAGCTGAGATCGTGCCACTGCACTCCAGCTTCGGCGACAGAGCAAGACTCTCAAAAAAAAAAAAAAAGTTTTAAAAAACCAGGTGTGGTAGTGCATGCCTATAGTCCCAGCTACTTGGGAGGCTGAAGGAGCTGAGGCTGCAGTAAGCTAAGAGTGCAGTGAGCTGCACTCCAGCATGGGCAATAGAGTAAGGCCCCATCTCTAAAAAAAAGTAAAAGTTACTAATAAAAAAAATTTAGTGGAGACTGGTGCTGTTTTACATGTTTTCAAGTATTTTAAATGTCTCACAATATATTCATTTAGTTGGAGTGCATAAATAAAATCCAACCTCATAAATATGCAGAAGGAAAACAGGAGCATTTTAATAGCTTTTTCAAATAATTGTGGACAGGCTGGTCCAAGTGCAGTGATGTTTACAATTAATTCATCAAAACCAGTTATAGATTTCTTTGTTCCTTCTCCAATCCCACTGCTTTACTTAACTAGCCTTTAAAAAAAAATTACAGTCTTTTTCGATATTATACCAAAACTGACAACATGGTAGTTTTTTCAAGGTTGGTTGCAACATGGAATCCGAAACCTTAACAATGAACTTACCATACTGTAAAATGAAAATCCATTGATCTATTATGTACTTAGAATGAATCTTTTTTTTTCCTTTTTGAGACAGAGTCTCACTTTGTCACCCAGGCTGAAGTGCAGTGGCATGATCACAGCTCACAGCTTTGACCTCCCAGGTCCAAGTGATACTTCCGCCTCAAGTCTACCAAGTAGCAAGGACTACGGGCATGCACCACCACACCCAGTTAATGTTTTGTAAGAGACAGGGTTTTGCCACGTTGCCCAGGCTGGTCTCAAACTTCTGGGCTCAAGCAATCTGCCTGTCTTAGCCACCCAAAATTCTGGGATTTAGCTCACCAGGCCCGTAAATTCTAATTTCACTTTAAAGCTTGAATTTTATCATTAAATACAAAAAAAATTTAGCTGGTTGTGGTAGTGGGCGCCTGTAATCCCAGCTAATTGGGAGGCTGAGGCAGGAGAATCCCTTGAACCTGGGAGGCGGAGATTGCAGTGAGATCGAGCCACTGCTTGCCCATCGAGCCAGCCAAATGCTCAAATTTGAATACAAATAGCATGTCTTTCATTCTTTCAAGAAAAAGTGTTCCATGAAAAACGCAGCTAGTTCAGCTCACAACTCAATTACACAAGTTCTTTACCACTTGTAATCAACACTTAACATGCCACAAAAACTTTATACATTACTTCCAATTTTGTTACACAGAATATTATGAGGACTAAACTCCGCCTTTTTTTTTTTTTTTTTTTTGAGACGGAGTTTCACTCTTGTTACCCAGGCTGGAGTGCAATGGTGCGATCTCGGCTCACCGCAACCTCCGCCTCCTGGGTTCAAGCAATTCTCCTGCCTCAGCCTCCTGAGTAGCTCGGATTACAGGCATGCGCCACCATGCCCAGCTAATTTTTGTATTTTTTAGTAGAGATGGGGTTTCACCTTGTTGACCAGGATGGTCTCGATCTCTTGACCTCGTGATCCACCCGCCTTGGCCTCCCAAAGTGCTGGGATTATAGGCGTGAGTCACCACGCCGGGCCCAACTCTGACTTTTCTTTAATGTTGCCCAAATTTCTATTGAAGGTGTCTGGGGAGTCATGCCTTACAAATCACAAATTCTCATCAGATGGCTTTTATTTAACCTGACTTTGGCATAACATTAAAAGACAAGGAAGAAAATCAAAATATTTTACCCCAAAACATGTTTCTTTGCCATATTTTGTAATGGCCCTGCAAAGCTGTTCTTTGTGGGGGAGAATTTGCATCCGTAAAGATCTCTATTAACATAATTTTTCTTCTAGACCCTCCCAATCCTAAAGAGATTAACTAAAATCTGAAAGGAAACATTTGTCATCTATTGTTTCTAAGGGCTGCCATTATAAGAATTCTAAAGAACTTTGTTCTCCACAATCTTTTATCTTAACCAGAACATTCCCTTTCTATCAATCCCAGGTCTTTAGACACATTCAACCAATTATCAACCAGAAAATGTTTAAATTCACTATCTCTTGAAAGCTCCCTCACCCCCTAACCCTCCCACTCCCCTCACCCCCTGGCTTTGAGTTGTCCCACCTTTCTGGACCAAACCGAATTATTTCTTAAATGTATCTGATTGATGTCTCATGCCTCTCTGAAATGTGTAAAACCAAGCTGTGCCCTGACCACCTTGAGCACACTGAGCACATGTTCTGAGGACCACCTGAGGGCTGTGTCAGGGGCCACGGTCACTTACATTTGGCTGAGAATAAATCTCTTCAAATATTTTACAGACTATTTTGTTGACAATTAAAAAGGTACACATTCAGAATATCAAAAAGTTAAGATTTAATAACATCAATAGTTCTTACTGATTCATCAAGGATATTCTTCTTTTTTTTCTTTTTTTCTGAGACGGAGTTTTGCTCTTGTTGCCCAGACTAGAGTGCAATGACGTGATCTCAGCTCCCCACAACCTCTGACTCCCGGGTTCAAGTGATTCTCCTGCCTCAGCCTCCTGAGTAGCTGGGATTACAGGCATGCACCACCATGCCCAGCTAATTTTTGTATTTTTAGTAGAGACAGGGTTTCCCCATGTTGGTCAGGCTGGTCTCAAATTCCCGACCTCAGGTGATCTGCCCACCTCAGCCACCCAAAGTGCTGGGATTACAGGTGTGAGCCACCACTATGCCCAGCCAAGGATATTCGTTAAAAAAAAATTTTTTTTTTGCCGGGCGTGGTGGCTCACACCTGTAATCCTAGCACTTTGGGAGGCTGAGGTGGGTGGATCACCTGAGGTCAGGAGTTCAAGACCAGCCTGGCCATCATGGTGAAACACAAAAAAATTAGCTGGGCATGGTGGTGGGCCCCTGTAATCCCAGTTACTTGGAAGGCTGAGACAGAAGAATCACTTGAACCCCGGAAGTGGAGGTTGCTGTGAGCTGAGGTGGTGCCACTGAACTCCAGCCTGGGTGACAGAGCAAGACTCTGTCTCTAAAAAAACAAAAAAAAGGAAAAAAAGGGTTGGCTGGGTACGGTGGCTCATGCCTGTAATTGTAGCACTTTGGGAGGCTGAGGCAGGTGGATCACCTGAGGTCAGGAGTTTGAGACCAGCCAGTCCAACATGATGAAACACTGTCTCTACTAAAAATACAAAAGAAATTAGCTGAGCATGGTGGCGGGTGCCTGTAATCCCAGCTACTTGGGAGGCTGAGGCAGGAGAATTGCTTGAACCTGGGTGACAGAGGTTGCAGTGAGCAGAGATCGCACCACTGCACTCTAGCCTGGGCAACAGAGTGAGACTCCATCTCAAAAATAAAATAAAATAAAGGGTTAATGCAGGGGGGTCCCCAACCCCCAGGTTGGTACCAGTTGGTGGCCTGTTAGGAACCAGGCAGCACAGCAGGAACCAGGCAGCACAGCAGAAAAAGCTCACAAAGCTTTTTCTGTATTTACAACAGCTCCCAATTGCTCACATTACTGCCTGATCTCCAATTCCTTTCATATCAGGCGCAGCATTAGATTCTCAAAGGAGCCTGAACTCTACTGTAAACTGCACATTCGAGGGATCTAGCTTGTGTGCTCCTTATGAGAATCTAAAACCTGATAATCTGTCACCCCCAGATGAGACCATCTAGTTGCAGGAAAACAAGCTCAAGGTTCCCACTGATTCTGTATTACGGTGAGTTGTAAAATTATTTCATTATATATCACAATGTAATACTAACAGAAATAAAATGCACAATAAATGTAATGTGCTTGAATCATCCTGAAATGATCCTCCCCCAAAACCCGTGTCGATGGAAAAACTGACATCCATGATACCAGTAGCTGGTGCCACAAAGGTCGGGGACCACTGATTGCACTACGCAAAAATACTTTTTGCATAGTAAGAAAAAACAATAACCCAAGAGAAATAAATAACCTAAGAGAAAAAAGGGCCAAGAATATTAACATGCACATCCTAGAATGGGAAATACAAATAGCTTCCAAAACCCTAAAATATGTTCAACTTCACTTATAATGAGAAAAATTAAGTATACAAATTGGAAAAGACCAAAAAGTATGGTAACAATTAGTAAAAGTGGAAGGAAAGAGGCACATTCATGAAATACTAGTTAAAGTATAAATTGGTACAACTTCTGTAGAGAGCAACTGTCCAAGTTAAAAATACATACATCCTTTTAAAAAATGTATGAGTCTTAGCAGTAGAAACAAAAAAATACACATATCCTTTGGCAAAGCCATTTAACTTTGAGAACTTGATTCTACAGCTACATTTGCACACATACAAAACAATGGATGTACAAGTGTATTCAATGCTGCACTGTTTCTAACACCAAAACAGTAGAAATAGCCTAAATGTCCATCAACTAAAATTGGTTAAAGACAAGACTAGAACATCTAGGTATGTACATGTAAGAAAAAGGTAATGATGACTGCTCTACAGAAGGGGACTAGGTGGTTGGGGATCCGGGCTCCTAGAGTTACTTTTCACTGCATATGTTATACTTAAATCAATATATATAATCTATTAAGAATAATTTTTTTTTTTTATACTGAGTCTTGCTCTGTCGCCCAGGCTGGAGTGCAGTGGCAGATCTTGGCTCACTGCAACTTCCGCCTCCCGAGTTCAAGCAATTCTCCTGTCTCAGCCTATCTAGTAGCTGGGATTACAGGCGCCCACTACCACGCCCGGCTAATTTTTGAATTTTTAGTAGAGACGAGGGTTTCACCATGTTGGCCAGGATGGTCTCGAACTCCTGACCTCAGGTGATTCGCCCGCCTTGGCCTCCCAAAGTGCTGGGTTTACAGGCGTGCGAAAAGAGATATGCTAGGGAGGTATGCCACATCCAGAAAGCACAGAACGCTATGGTAAATAAGTAGATTTTACAGAGAGGACAATGAGAAATTAAAGATTTGAAGCAGATAAGTCAGATTTGCGCTCCACAAACCACCGCCAACTTTAGAGATAATGCTAGCTTAACGTTTTTTTTATCTTTTTTTTTTCTCTTTTTCTTTTTTTGTTAGCTTAACGTTTAATACAGATTTTTTTTTTTTTTTTAGACAGAGTCTCACTCTGTTGCCAGGCGCCAGGCTGGAGTGCAGTGGCACAATGTCGGCTCACTGCAACCTCCGCCTCCAGGGTCAGCCGCCCAAGTAGCTGGGACTACCGGCGCACGCCACTACGCCCAGCTAATTTTTGTATTTTTAGTAAAGACGGGATTTCACCATGTTGGCCAGGATGGTCTCGATCTCTTGACCTCGTGATCCGCCCACCTCGGCCTCCCAAAGTGCTGGGATTACAGGCTTGAGCCACCGTGCCGGGCCTAGATTTTTTTTTTTTTTTTTTTTTTTGAGACGTTGTTCGCTTTTGTTGCCCAGGCTGGAGTGCAATGGTGCGATCTCGGCTCACCGTGTGTGAGCCACCGTGCCCGGTCTAAAACAATTATTTTAAAAAATAATTGTCATAAATAAATGTCAAAACCAGGTCTTTTTACTAATATGATCGAGGTGAAACGTCAAGTTAGATATCCCCTAATTAGCTTTCTGAGTCCTCTAACCTGGCACACTCTATCTCACTGTTGGGAGATACATGGGGGCAACAACCTTTCAAACACCGGAAAATATCTTCAGAAATCACCAAGATAAATGTGATCAGGCACATGTGGAACAGGTTCAAGAGACTGTAAATGTGGGAGGCCAGGTTTCGCGACTATTAAACCAGGTGGCTTTTTACTGCCGCATCTCCAGGACAAGTACGAACGAGACTACAGTACGGGGCACAATGGGATCATGCTTGAGGCACCCATGGGGCAAAGTAGAAGGAGCAGCAGGAAGCCATGGGTAAGGAGAGGGGATGCCTGTGCGCCCACGTCTGAAGACAGAAGTAAGCCACCTACTCACACTCGTACTTCCTATTGACTGGCGGATACTTGGCCTTGATCGCCTTCTGTTTCTCAGTCAAATTGTAATCTCTAACATCTTCCTCTTCCTGCGCCATGACTGCCAGGATTAGACACTCTTACTTCCGCCCTTCATCTGCCGGACTTCGGCCCGCAGTTACTACTTCCGCTCTAGACTCCGCCCCTTGGCAGACACCCTTAAAGGGCCACACACCGTTCTCAGAGTTGGCTGCCGACCTACTTTAGTCGCTACCCTGCCGCCTGGATGACACGCTTAAAAGGCCAAAACCCCATCTTCTGCGCTTCCTTCATTACTAGTTCCTTCTAAAGACTAAGGGAAAACGTTTGAAGGGCACCTTGAATGAAACCCTTCTGGGTCTGAGTGGTGAGGTTCTTTTCTCCCTCTCACCCACAAAATTGATCATTAGACCCGAAGGCATTCTAGATTTTTCATCTCAGTATTCTGAAAGGGTCGTAAACTTTACAGCCTTCAAGAAAATGGCTGCCCTCGGGCCGCGGGAGTGTGTGGACTAAACCTCTCACGTGATCCTGGCCGGGAGCAGTCCCGTCAACCCCGGCGCTCGCATTCGCTGGAAGTCGGCTCTGGGAGGTGTGGGGGGAGGGGCGGAGAGCTCGCCTTGGTCCCGCGGTAAGCTACTCCGCACGTCTGGATAGGTCGCGAACACGGCTTCCCCGCCCACCTGGCCGTTAGGCGCACTCCGATTGGCTGATGTTGGCGCGAAGGTGCGCGAGTCGGCCCACACGCAGGGGGCGCAGGAAACAATAGAGGCCCCGCGCGTAGAGCGAGCGCTTGCAGCCTCCCCGCCCCTCCCGCAACGCTCGACCCCAGGATTCCCCCGGCTCGCTTGCTCGCCATGGCCGACAAGGAAGGTGAGGGTACTGGGACCGCCCGAGGAGGGCAGGGGGAGCCGGGACTGTGCCGCGGCCTCGATACGGCCTAACAGTGAGGGCAGGCCCGAGTTTGCCGAGTGCAGTCTCCGGTACCGAAGGCGTGAGGAGAGAACTCCCCTCGGGGCGGGCTAACGGCGCGCCGGTTCCCTGGGACCGACGTCTGTCGCCGCTGGCGAAGCAGGCGGTGGGGTCCTCAGCGGGGTGTTTGTTCCTCCTCCCGCCCCCGAAGTCGGTCTCTCGGCCTCTGTCCCGATCCTCGGGACCCCGCTTCCTACCTACAAGGCTCAGAGCTCCGGCCTCCTCATCGGGCTTGCGAGTTTCTGCGCGCACAAGCGTGTTCGGAGGGCCTGGCGCCGTGGCCTGGAACGGGTAACGGAGTGTCTGGCGGGCATGGCCCGAGGAGTTCCGGCGCCGCGAAGGTGGAGTGTGGGTGCCTCCGCCGTGGGGATTTAGACAAATCTCCTCCATTTCAGAGTTAGGTTGTAGGAGTCATGCCGGTAGCTTTGCAGATGTTTAGTCGGCTTCCGTTTTTTTGCTGACTTAATTTGTTTGAAAAATTTTAGCAGCCTTCGACGACGCAGTGGAAGAACGAGTGATCAACGAGGAGTACAAAATATGGAAAAAGAACACTCCTTTTCTTTATGATTTGGTGATGACCCATGCTCTGGAGTGGCCCAGCCTAACTGCCCAGTGGCTTCCAGATGTAACCAGGTGACATGACTCTCCTGAACGTTATTTTGATGTGTCTTCAGTGTAGATTTCTCATATTGATTTTCTGTTTTCCGTTCTTCAGTCACCCGGAGAGGCCATGTGATCAAAACCTCTTGGTGACATTTTTCTTTTCTTTTTTTTTTCTTTTTAAAAGATGGGGTTTCACCATGATGGCCAGGCTGGTCTTGAACTCCTGACCTCAGGTGATCCACCCACCTCTGCCTCCCAAAGTGCTAGGATTATAGGCGTGAGCCACCGCGCCCGGCCTTGGTGACATTTTTTTCTAGGCTGCAAAATAAGGCAAAATAATGATTTTGTAATTTATCTGAGACGAGAAAATATGTTGGTGTTTTCTCTGATACTGAATTGAATAGCTGTAGCTGACCAAATAGTAATACAAAACTTGTCAACTTTCAAAAATCATTAATTACTGCCAGGAGCAGTGACTCACACTTGCAGTCCTAGCACTTCGGGAGGCCCAGACGGGAGGCTTGTTTGAGGCCAGGAGTTGGAGACTAGCCTTGGGAGCATCTCTTACCCACCCCTCCAAAAAAAAAAAAAAAGCGTTGCCATGAGTCCAGTCCTTAAAACAAAACTTTTTAATTTTTAGAGATGGAGTTTCACCATGGTGACCAGACTGGTCTTGAACTCCTAACCCTTCCCCCTGCCCCCAGAGCAGTTTTACTCTGTTGTCCAGGCTGGAGTGCAGTGGCAGGATCTCAGCTCACTGCAACTTCCGCCTCCCAGGTTCAAGCGATTTTCCTGCGCCACTATGCCCAGCTAATTTCTTTTGTATTTTTAATAGAGACAGGATTTCACCATGTTGGACAGGCCGGTCTCCAACCCCTGACCTCTGGTGATCCACCTGTCTGGGCCTCCCAAAGTGCTGGGATTACAGGCGTGAGCCACTGTGCCTGGCCTCAACAAAACTTAATTTGAATTCTCATAGAATGTCATGGTACCTGCCTTCAGGGAACACAGTGTCTAGTTGAAAGTGGCAGATATAAAATAATAATTATAGTTACAGGTGATGACAGCAGTTGTAGAGAGAGATTCCTCAGCCTCCTGAGTAGCTGGGATTACAGGCATGCACCACCACGCCCCGCCTCCCCAAGCAATTCTCATGATGAATTGAATGTGGAACTCCTGGTTACGTTAAAGAAGCTTCTGGACCTGGCATGGCGATTTCACGCCTGTAATCCCAGCACTTTGGCAGGGGAGGCGGATCACAAGGTCAGGATTTTGAGACCAGCCTGGCCAACATGGTGAAACCCTGTCTCTACTAAAAACACACAAAAAAATTAGCCAGGTGTGGTGGTTCATGCATGTAACCCCAGCTCCTGGGGGTGCTGAGGCAGGAGAATCGCTTGAACCCAGGAGACGGAGGTTCTGGTGAGCTGGGCACCAAGAGGTATCAAAAAAAAAAAATTGCTTGGGAAATTCAGGATAATTGGAGTCATTCCTGTCACGTGTTTTCAGTGGTAATTCAAACCATTTAAGAACTTATGTGCTGGGCATAGTGGCTTATACATGTAATCCCAGCACTTTGGGAAGCTGAGACAGATGAATCGCTTCAAGCCAGAAGTTCAAAACTAGACTGGGCAGCATGGTAAAAACGCCCTATCTACTAAAAATTTAACTATTATCAGGGCATGGTGGTGCACACCTGTATTCCCAGTTCCTCAGCAGGGTCTGAGACAGGAGGATCACCTGAGCCTTGGGAAATCAAGGCTGCAGTGAGCTGTGATCCTGCTACTGCACTCCAGCTTGGGCTTCAGAGTGCCACCCTGTCTCAAAGAAAAAAAAACTTGTGATGGAGTACTTGATGAAAAATGTACTTGAATGGTGATTCCAGATTTACTATGGTCATATGCTAAATTGTGCTTCTTGGACTAGTGGATCACAAATATTGGCCACCCCATACCTACTAAACACCCTTGGACCCCTATTTTTCAGAAACTTTCCAGGTAATATAATAGAATGACTAGTTGCTTGCCTATGAAAGCAACAACAAAAATTTTTTAAAAAGAAAAATAGAATGGCTAGCTAGGTTTAGAAAGCAAGAATTAAATACTTAATTCCCCAAGGCTGAAATCTGTATTGTCATCCCTAGTTTTTTGCTTTAGCAAATCTAGATAATGAGAATTGTTTCTTTGAGATGGAGGCTCTTGTTCCCCAGGCTGGAGTGTAGTGACACGATCTCGGCTCACTGTAACCTCTGCCTCCCGGGTTCAAGCAATTATCCTGCCCAAGTAGCTGGTATTACAGGCACCCCTGCACCATGCCCAGCTAATTTTTTGTATTTTTAGTAGAGACAGGGTTTTGCCGTGTTGTCCAGGCTGGTCTTGAACTCCTGACCTCAGGTGATCGTCCACCTTGGCCTCCCAAAGTGCTAGGATTACAGGCATGAGCCACCGTGCCTGGTTGAGAATTGTTTAAGACAGGACCTTGTTCTGTGGCCCAGACTGGGTTGGAACACAATCAGAGTTCCCTGCAGCCTTGACCTCCTGGGCCAAGGGATCCCCCTGCCTTAGCCTCTAGAATAGTTGGGACTACAGGCACATGCTACCATGCCTAGCTAATTTTTGAAAAAATTTTTTGCTGTGTTGCCCAGACAGTTAACTTCTGGGCTTTAGTGATCCTTCCACTTTGACCTCCCCAAGTGCTGGGATTACAAGCATGAGCCACAGTGCCTGGCCCTATTTTTGTGTTTTAAGATGAGGGTTACATACAAGCAAGCAGCCCTGATGCAGTGTTTACTTTTGTGTGTGTTCTTTTTCTGGTGTTTATTCATATTCATTTCCCCCTTTAAAAAAAAGAAAGAAGAGGGGGGAAATAGGGGAGGGACAGCGGGGGGTGGGGAGTTGGGGAGAGATAGCATGGGGAGAAATGCCACATATAGGTGAAGGGGAGGAAGACAGCAAATCACACTGCCACATATGCACCTATGCAACAATCTTGCATGTTCTTGACATGTACCCCAAAACCTAAAATGCAATTAAAAAAAAAAGAAGAAAAACCACAATTGTAATTCTTTAGCATTGTCCTCTCCTTCATTCTTCTTCTGGTTCTTTGTCTAGCCTTCTACATACAGGTAATTCCAATTTGCTGTTCATATCCCTCTTTTCATCTTTTTTTTTTTTCTTTAAATTTATTTCACGGATCATAGGAAACAATCATTTCTGTTTTTTCAATGTATGGTATATGTTCTCAAAGCTTTGCCTGTCACATCTGTGCAGAAGAATTCCTATTGATGTCTTTAGACCTAACTTCTCCAGAGCTTTTCCTGATTTTTCTTCTGCTTGCTGGTGTCTTCCTTGATGTATCTTACTGGCTTCCCCAATTAGACATGTTGTAAATGGAATAATTCCTTCCATGAAGATCTTACCCCAGCTTTCTCTTCATATTGTTCCTATTTCTTTTTATCCTAATTGGCATTTGTTTTTCATTTTCTCTTTCTCCATTTTGCAGGCAATCAATTTATAAAGCTCAATGAATTCTGCTTGTGTAGCGTCTTTCCCATCTCTACCAGGGGTTCTCAAAATTTTATATGCATCATAATCAGTTGGCGGTATTGTGAAACATAGTTGTGCCCCGCCTTCTAGAGTTTCTGATTCAATGGGTCTGGAGTAGATGGGAGAATTTGCATTTCTAATAAGTTCCCAGATGGTGTGGATGCCCTTGGCCCAGTATGGAGTACAGAATGTCTTAAGATTGTATTCAGGACACTTAAAAAGTCAGTTTTAATCGGCTTTCTCCCCCACTGTGCTTTCCCATATCAAAGGTCAGATTTGGACTTCAGTATACTTCTGTTACTTAGTAGCTGTGTGATCTTAGGCAAATTTTTTAATTTTCTCTCTCTCTTTCTATCTTTCTGTCTGTCTGTCTTTCTCTGTCACCCAGGCTGGAGTGCAGTGGCACGACGTCCGCACTCTACAACCTCTGCCTTCTGGGTTCAAGCCATTCTTATGCCTCAGCCTCCTGAGTAGCTGGGATTAGCCAGCTGAGGGTTTTTTAAGGACCAAAATCATGTCTTAATCATCTTTGTACTTCCATAGCATTTGGAGCAATGTGTCTGTTGATTAGGTGTTTAGTAAATATCTGAAAAATTGGTTTGCTTAATCTAATTTTTCTCTTTTCCCTTTTTTCATTTTTTTCTTCGGATTTTCTTTGCACCCTTTCCCCTTTTTTCCTTTTTGATTAAAGTTTTAGTAAAGAAAATTATTAGCATACCCAACAATGGTTTTCTTAACCTCTAACCTGTTGTAGTGAGTGAGTAGTTGATTCATATTTTATTCCATTAAACGTTTTACTTCTTCTCCAGAGTAATTAAGTAGAAAATAAGGCTCTTGGCCGGGCATGGTGGCTCTTGCCTGTAATCCCTGCACTTTGGGAGGCTGAGGTGGGTGGATCACTTGAGGCCAGGTGTGGTGGCAGGTGCTTGTAGTCCCAGTTACTTGGGAGGCTGAGGCACGAGAATAGCTTGAACCCTGAGAGCTGGAGGTTGCAGTAAGCCAAGATTGCACCACTCCATTCTAGCCCCGGGTGAAAAATCCTGGTTGTAATAGTGCCTTTTACATAACATGTATATTATTGACTTCATGTTTTCTTGATGTTACTAATTTGAATAGTGACCATATATTGCTGTTACAGACCAGAAGGGAAAGATTTCAGCATTCATCGACTTGTGCTGGGGACACACACATCGGATGAACAAAACCATCTTGTGATAGCCAGTGTGCAACTCCCTAATGATGATGCTCAGTTTGATGCATCACACTACGACAGTGAGAAAGGAGGTAGGAATCTTAAAGGTGAAGGAAGTAAACATGTATGGGTCATATCTTTCATGTCTTTGAATTGTAAAAGTTATATTATTTAGTTTGATAAAGTAATCTCTGACTTTAGAAATAATATTTAAGCTTGAGAGAGAGCCTGAGTTTGCAGTGGTAGAGTTGTAGATGTCAGAAGAAATACTTAACACATCCTTGGTTCTATACCTTTGCAATAAACTTTTCTCAACTGGTGCTGGCGGAGGAAATTTCTATAATTGAAAGAAGCAAAAATATACCCTATGTTATTGCTGTACATTTATTGGTAGTGTTTTTTGTTTGTTTGTTTTTTGTTCCTGAGATGGAGTCTCGCTCTGTTATCCTGGCTTGCATGCAGTGGCGCAATCTCGGCTCACTGCAACCTCCATCTCCCAGGTTCAAGCAATTCTTTTGGCTCAGTGTCCCGAGTAGCTGGGATTGCAAGTGCCCACCACCACACCTGGCTCATTTTTGTGTTTTTAGTACAGATGGGGTTTCAACATGTTGGTCAGGCTAGTTTCAAACTTGGGTGAGCCACTGCACCCTTCTTTATTTTATTTTTTTATTTTTTAGAGTCTTGCTCCGTTGCCCAGGTTGGAGTGCAGTGGTGTAATCTCAGCTCACTGTAACCTCTGCCTCCCAGGTTTAAGCAATTCTTCTGCCTCAGCCTCCTGAGTAGCTGGGACTACAGAGGCCTCCCACCATGCCTGTAGTGTTTTTTTGTATTTTTAGTAGAGAAGGGGTTTCACCAAGTTGGAGAAGGTTGGTCTCGAACTCCTGACCTCAGGTGATCCACCCTCCTCAGTCTCCCAAAGTGCTGGTATTACAGATGTGAGTCACCACACCTAGCCATATTGCTGTACATTCTTAACATGGGAGATACTACCTTTAAGGAGGTGAAAATTGGTTTGTGTGTGTGTGAGAGTACGTGTAAATAATCTTATGGTTGATTGTATAAAGCACAGATATGCACAGAGTACATAGGATATCTATGGTATTAAATTTCATAGGATTGATGGGGCGGGGCTAGTTCTTAAAACCCTTCTTAAAGGAGCATTAATTAAAAAAAGAAAACGTTCGGAAACATTAACGTAAATTACCCTTTCTAGGTTTAAAGTGGTAGAAATGACTTAACCATGGCACGCCCTATGTGTATAGAAATTTAAGTTCCAGGCTGGGCATAGTGGCTGACATCTGTAATCCCAAAGGCCAAGGTGAGTGGATCACAAGGTCAGGAGTTCAAGACCAGCCTAGCGAAGATGGTAAAACCCCGTCTATACTAAAAAAAAAAAAAAAAATAGCCAGGCCTGGTGGTGGGTGCCTGTAATCCCCGCTACTAGGGAAGCTAAGGCAGGGAATTGCCTAAACCCGGGAGGCAGAGGTTGCAGTAAGCTGAGATCGTGCCACTGCACTCCAGCCTGTGAGACAGAGTGAGACTCCATCTCAAAAAAAAAGAAAAATTAATTAACAATGAGTTGATTCATTATTATGATACCCTGTTTTTTAGGTGATAACCTAAGGGTTTAACTGCTCATGAAATGCTTACTCTCTTTGTTTTTTGAGAAAGAGTCTTGTTTTGTTGCCCAGGCTGGAGTGCAATGGTGCAGTCTTGGCTCACTGCAACCTCCCCCTCCCGGGTTCCACCAATTTTCCTGCCTCTGCCTCCTGAGTAGCTGAGATTACAGGCACGTGCCACCATGTCTGGCTAATTTTTTTCTTTTTAGTAGAGATAGGGATTCACCATGTTGGCCAGAATGGTCTTGATCTCTTGTGATCTGCTCACCTTGGGCTCCCAAAGTGCTAGGATTACAGGTGTGAGCCACTGCATCTGGCAAATTTTTGTATTTTTAATAGAGATGGGGTCTCACCATGTTGGTCAGGATGGTCTCGATCTCTTAACTTCATGATCTGCCTGCCTTGGGCTCCCAAAGTGCTAGCATTACAGGCATATGCCACCAATATTTGTATTTTTAGGAGAGATGAGGTTTCACCATGTTGGTCAGGCTGGTCTCGAACTCCTGACCTCATGATCTGCCTACCTCAGACTCCCAAAGTGCTAGGATCACAATCACACCCGGCCCACTATTTTTTTTTTTTTTTTTTTTCAAAAGAGGTAGAAGTTGGTGAGTTTCCTTTATTATCCTCAAACCAAATTATTATAAAAAATAGAAGATGGGCTCCCATTATTGGGGTTCTCCTGATTAGCAGAATTCATTTTTAAATCTAAATTCTTTTGGTTTATAGTTATTTGCCAGGATTGTAATTGTGCAGTTTAGTCTTTGGTCATTCCACATTTAGCTTAGTGTGATGCAGAATGACAAATAAGTTCTTACAAAGGTCAGCAAACATGATTTTTGTGTCACTGACCCAAAAGTGACCCAAGTGATTTCTGGAAAGTTATTCTCTGTATAGTGATCTGTGATGTGGGCTGGGGAAGAGAACACTGAACTTCTTTAGAACCTGTTGTACCACTAGTTTTTTGGGTTCGTTTTTTTTGTTTTTTTGAGATGGAATCTGGCTCTGTCATCCAGGCGGGAGTGCAGTGGCGCGATCTCGACTGACTGCAACCTCTGCCTCCTAGGTTCAGGAGATTGTCCTGCGTCAGCTTCTAGAGTAGCTGGGAGCTACAGGCATGCACCACTATGCCCGTCTAATTTGTATTTTTAGTAGAGGTGGGGTTTCATCATGTTAGGCTGGTCTTGGAACTCCTGACCTGAAATGATTCACCCACCTTGGCCTCCCAAAGTGCTGAAATTACAGGCATGAGCCACTGTGCCCAGCTCAGAGTTGTACTATTATTAGCTTTGGGGTTTTGGGTGAATCATTTAGCCTCTCTGAGTCCAGTTTCCATTCTGTTAAATGAGGATAAATTGTTTTTAAATTTTTTGGTTCTTGGTGTTAATTAGGCACAAATAACTCTGATTGATAGTGTGATAAATTGTAAAAGTATATATATGTGTGTATACACACACACACACACACACACACACACAGTAAAAAACACACCCTTCTCCCATACAAACCTTTCCCCAGCCAGGTGTGGTGGCACAGGCCTGTAATTCCAGCACTTTGGGAGGCCGAGGTGGGTGGATCACTTGAGGTCAGGAGTCGAAGACTAGCCTGGTCACCATGGTGAAAGCCCATCTCTGCTGAAAACACAAAAATTAGCCTCTACTAAAAATTAGCTAGGCATGGCAGCACGCACCTGTAATCCCAGCTACTCAGGAGGCTGAGGTGGGAGAATCACTTGAACCCAGAAGACGGAAGTTGCAGTGAGCCAAGATCACACCATTGCACTCCAGCCTGGGGAAAAAAAAAAAAAAAAAAAAAAAAACCTTTCCCCTGGAGATGACTTAAATGGATGTATTGTGATATATTCTGATGGTTATATAGTAGACCATAATTAACCATTCCTTACTGATTGACATTTAGATGGTTTCTAATTTTTTTACTTCAAAAGCATAGTTTTGCTATAGTCTAAGTAGAATGTTGGATCAAAGGGCAGGACCATTTTTGAATATAATTGATACCACTAAGTTGCACTCCAAAAAAAAGATTCAGAGTCCCACAACAACATATGTATTTATGTCTGTTTCTCCATGCCCTTGCCAACATTGGACTTAATAGAGTTCATCCTTAGTTTACATTGCTTTTTAAGTTATTTGTGATGTTGAGCGTACTTTATATCTCCCTTGAGCTGCTTATTTATGTTTTTTTGCCGATACTTTTGAGTTCTCTTCATATTACACCCCCTCCACCCAATAAATAGGTGCAGATCATTTTCTAGTTTAACTTACAATCTTAAGTCTTGTTATTGATAGTTGACTGCAGCCTCTAATCCAACTTATGGGCTGTAATGATCCTCCCACCTATTCCTCCCAGGTAGCTGGGGCTACAGACATGTATCACCATACCTGGCTAATTTTTTTGAGACAAGGTTTCACCATGTTGGCCAGGCTGGTCTCAAACTCCTGACCTCAGGTGATCCGCCCACCTTGGCCTCCCAAAGTGCTGGGATTACAGGCATGAGCCACCACACCCAGCTTTTTTTTTTTTTTTTTGAGATGGAGTCTGGCTCTGTCACCCAGGCTGTTGTGCAGTGGTGCGATCTTGGGTCACTGCAACCTCCACCTCCTGGGTTCAAGCCATTCTCTTCCCTCAGCCTCCCAAGTAGCTGGAATTACAGGTGCGTACCACCACTCCTGGCTAATTTTTTGTATTTTTAGTAGAGACAGGATTTGACCATGTCAGTAAGGCTGATCTCGCATTCCTGACCTGAGAATCTGCTCGCCTAGGCCTCCCAAAGTGCTGGGATTATAGACGTGAGCCACTATGCCCGGCCAATTTAATTTTTTTTTTTTTTTTTTTTTAAATGAGACGGAGTCCTGCTCTGTCGCCCAGGCTGGAGTGCAATGGAGCAATCTCGGCTCACTACAACCTCTGACTCGCTGGTTTAAGCAATTCTCTTGCCTCAGCCTCCTGAGTAGCTGGGATTACAGGTCCCTGCCACAACACCCAGCTAATATTTCTGCATTTTTAGTACAGACAGAGTTTCTCCATGTTGGATGGGCTGATCTGGAACTCCCGACCTCAGGTGATCCACCTGCCTCAGCCTCCCAAAGTGCTGGAATTACAGACTTGAGCCACTTTGCCCAGCCCTATTTTTAGTTGTTTGAGAAATCTCCACACAGTGCTTTTCACAGTGGCTGAACTAATTTGCATGTCCACCAACAGTGTGTAGCATTCACTTTTTCTCTGCAGCCTCACCATGTTATTTTTTGATATTTTAATAATAGCCATTCTGACTGGTGTGAGAGGCATCTGTTTTGATTTGCATTTCTCTGATGATTGGTGATGTCGATCGTTTTTTTCCACCTTTGTTGTCTACTTATATGTCTTTTTTTGAGAAGTATCTGTTAAATCTTTTTATATTTAGACAGAGTTACTCTTGTTGCCCAGGCTGGAGTGCAGTGGCACAACCTTGGCTTACTGCAACTTCTACCTCCTGGGTTCAAGCAGTTCTGCCTCAGCCTCAGTAGCTGGGATTACTGGCATAGCCTGCCACGCCTGGCTAATTAGTAGAGATGGGGTTTCACCATGTTGGTGAGGCTGGTCTCAAACTCCTGACTTCAGGTGATCCGCCTGCCTCTGCCTCCCAAAGTGCTGAGGTTCCAGGTGTGAGCCACCGTGCCTAGCGTAATTTGCTTTTTTGAAAAGGGGCTGGGGCAGTGGCTCACGCCTGTAATCCCAGCACCTTTGGTAGGCCGAGATGGGTGGATCAGAAGGTCAGGAGTTGGTGACCAGCCTGGCCAACATGGTGAAACCCTATCTCTACTGAAAATACAAAAAATTAGCTGGACCTGGTTGCACTCACCTGTAATCCCAGCTACGCAGGAGGCTGGGGCAGGAGAATTGCTTGAACCCAGGGGGCAGAGATTGCTGTGAGCTGAGATCGAGCCACTGCATTCCAGCCTGGGTGACAAGAACGAGACTTTGTCTAAAAAAATAAATAAAAAGTAAAAAGTGATATCTTTAGTTTTTAGTCTGAATTATATATGATGAACTATTAATTTAATCATGATTAAATAATTTCTGTGATTTACTCAATCTGGTAGAACTTATTTGTAAGGTTTATGGGCTCAAAAAGTGGCTCAGTGGTAAAAATCACAATGGTTGTTACCTTGTTTGAGGACATAGTATTGACTGGGAAGGATACAGCTTGTGCCTTCTGGGGTGATGGGAATGTTTTATATTTTGACCTGGTGCATACATATGTATAAATGCATCAAGCTACAATGGTTTGTATACCTTTACTATATCATGTTATACCTCAGGTTTGTTTTAATAATATTTATGTGGAGAGAAGCCCACAAAATAGGAAAGCAAGTTGATAGCTCAACCTTTCTACTTCAAATTGTTCTTTTCATATATCAGCTTCAACACCTATTTATTCATTTGTCTTATATTATTATATACACATTTTTTTCAAACAGGGTCTCACTCTTCTTGCCTAGGCTGGAATGCAGTGGTATGATTACAGCTCACTGTAGTCTCAGCCTTCTAAGCAGCTAGGACTACAGGCATATGCCACCACACTTGGCCCCCAAAATGTTTTTTTTCATATTTTTTATTTTTTATTTTTATTTTTTTTGAGACTGAGTTTCGCTCTTGTTACCCAGGCTGGAGTGCAATGGTGCGATCTCGGCTCACCGCAACCTCCACCTCCTGGGTTCAGGCAATTCTCCTGCCTCAGCCTCCCGAGTAGCTGGGATTACAGGCACGGGCCACCATGCCCAGCTAATTTTTGTATTTTTAGTAGAGACGGGGTTTCACCATGTTGACCAGGATGGTCACGATCTCTTGACCTCGTGATCCACCCGCCTCAGCCTCCCAAAGTGCTGGGATTACAGGCTTGAGCCACTGTGCCCGGCCCTCCAAAATGTTTTTTAAATGGAATTTACCATTTTTTTTTAAACCCCATCAAATTTAACAGTGAGGGGTATATGCAACTTTAGTGACACTAATGATAATCAGTTCTGATAACCCAGTAACATAGGGCCAGCCCAGTTTTCAACTTTGAATACACTGACTTCTTATTACTGTGGTTTTTTTTTACAGTTAAGGAGGCCTACATTTAATATATGCCCAATACTGAAATAACTGACATTATATAGTGGTTACCCCTTGTTCTGTGGGCTCTGTGCCCCCTGTAGCTGCTTCTTTGTTATTGGTGCCTTTCTTCTGGTTTTTATTTTATTTTTTTGAAATGGAGTCTCGATTTGTCGTCCAGTCTGGAGTGCAGTAGCGTGATCTCTCACTGCAACCTCCGCCTCCCAAGTTCAAGCTGATTCTCCTGCCTCAGCCTCTTGAGTAGCTGGGACTACAGGTGTACACTACCATGCCCAGCTAATTTTTGTATTTTAGTAGAGATGGGGTTTCACCATATTGGCCAGGCTGGTCTTGAACTCCTGACCTCAGGTGATCCACCCACCTTATACTATACTACACCTTACTACACTATACTGTAGTCTCCTAAGTATGTAATAGCATTATGTCTTAAAAACAATGTACATACCTTAATTTGAAAGTTCTTCATTGCTTAAAAAAAATGCTGACGGAGGCACCAACTGAACACATGTTGGGAAAATGGCACTAATTTAATCAACACAGGGTTGCTATAACCTTCAATTGGGGAAAAAATACGTCTGTGACGCACAATAAAACGAGCTATGCCTGTACTTAGACTGAAGTTTCTTGAGATACATACCATGTATGCCTTGTGTTTTCATAGATTGTAGATGCTTGTGGGCTGTAGTTATGGAAAAATTAGTTTAATGTGGGATTTTTTTCTCCTTTACAATCTATCTTGAGTTTTTATTTTTAGGTTTTTAGCCTGTGTGAAACATTTGCTTTTCAAAAGTTATTTTGAAGTTGAAAGTTATCTAATATGAAAAAAGGAAGTTATCTAATATGACAGCCATATCACCCATGTATATCCTTGCTTTCTGAAAAGATGTTTGTCCTTCAAAGAATAACACTAGGCTGGGCGCAGTGGCTCTCTCTTGTAATCCCAGCACTTTGGGAGGCCGAGGCGGGTGGATCATGAGGTCAAGAGATCGAGAGACCATCCTGGTCAACATGGTGAAACCCCGTCTCTACTAAAAATACAAAAATTAGCTGGGCACAGTGGCGTGTGCCTGTAATCCCAGCTATTTGGGAGGCTGAGGCGTGAGAATTATTTGAACCCAGGAGGCAGAGGTTGCAGTGAAAAAGAATAACACTATATAGCAATGCGATTGACAGTATTTTTATTTATGAGTTACTAATGGATAAGGTATTTGAGGCTCAGAGAAACTGAAGGCTTTCCCTGAATCATCAAACTAAGTAAGTAGCAGAGCCACTTAGGCCTGGATCTTGACTCTTACTTAGGAACTTGCAGTTGTATCATGCTGCCTTCTGTTATTCTTTGATCATTAACTATCTTGGTTTATATATTGCTTTGCCAAGATTTACATAATCACAAATTATATTGTCATACAAATGGTACTTGGTAGAACTCTCAAGTGCATATAGTAGTCAAGTGTGAATAAAAAATGTTTTCATCCAGTTGTTGCTTAACTGGTTTATTTCAACCAGGGACTTTGGTTGGCACATGTAAGTGGGGGTAGCAAAATGGAACTGGCTGCTGTGGCTCTGTTTTTCCTCATTGAAACACTAGGGAGAACATAAACGGCATGATGATATTTCAGAACATTCATCCCAAACTAGAGCTTCAAACAAGTGATGGAAGAAGGACACTTGGGTGTCTAGCACACTGTGTACTTGATATTCATTATCATAGTAACATTGTGGTTTTTTTTTTTTTTTTTTTGAGACGGAGTTTCACTCTTGTTACCCAGGCTGGAGTGCAATGGCATGATCTCGGCTCACCGCAATCTCCGCCTCCTGGGTTCAGGCAATTCTCCTGCCTCAGCCTCCTGAGTAGCTGGGATTACAGGCACGCACCACCATGCCCAGCTAATTTTTTGTATTTTTAGTAGAGACGGGGTTTCGCCGTGTTGACCAGGATGGTCTCAATCTCCTGACTTTGTGATCCGCCTGCCTCGGCCTCCCGAAGTGCTGGGATTACAGGCGTGAGCCACTGCGCCCGGCCCTCAGTAGCATTGGTTTTATTCAGCATACTTATCTGTACTTAAAAATTCGAAAACTTTATTAAGATCTGCTTTTGAAGTAGATCTCTAGTTTTCCTTAATTTCAAAGAGTAATATAATACAGCCATCCCTCAGTATCTGTGGGGAATTCGTTCCAGGACCTCCTTTGGGTGCCAAAATTCACAGATGCTGAAATCTCTGATACAGCATGGCTTAATGTTTGCACATAACCTATGCAGATCTTCTCATACTTTAAACATCCATCTATGTACAATACCTAATACAATGTAAATGTTTTATAAATAGACTTGTTCAGGGAATAATGATGAGGGGAAAAGTCTGTACATGTTCAATACATGTGCAGTGTTTTTCTGAATGTTTTTAATCCATGGTTGGTTGAATTCATGGATGCAGAACTCACTGATATGGAGGGCTATCTTTCTTATTAGGTATTTAACTACCCGGAGTCACAGGGGTAGGAAAGGACCTTAGTGCTAGCAGATGTCTAGATTACATCTAGCACATCTGCTAAGGAAAAAAAAAAATCCTTTCCTATATTCTTATACTCTGGGTAACATTGAGTAACTCTTTGTCCTCATTTGCAATTGATTTATTTACAGAATTTGGAGGTTTTGGTTCAGTTAGTGGAAAAATTGAAATAGAAATCAAGATCAACCATGAAGGAGAAGTAAACAGGGCTCGTTATATGCCCCAGAACCCTTGTATCATTGCAACAAAGACTCCTTCCAGTGATGTTCTTGTCTTTGACTATACAAAACATCCTTCTAAACCCGGTACGTGCCCATTTCTATTCAAATACAAATGAGACTATGGGAATTCTTAGGCCCACTCACTCTGAGTTTAATTGCATGTTACTTACTCTGTATAATTTAACATCTTGTGATTTGTTTTGCTAGGTGGATACTTTTCTTCATTTTGCCTGCGTGAAAAATAATGTTTTTTTTTACGTAGAACAAAATACAGGTGCTACTTAAGCATTGTCTATTTGGTGTAACGGTTCCTGTGTCATTTATAAACATTAAGAGCTTTAGACATCTTGATCAAAATTCCGTTATGCTCAGTAGGCCCAGAGAGCCACTGGACTGGGTAGTCTTGATGTGTCTGTCACTTTGCAGATCCTTCTGGAGAATGCAACCCAGATTTGCGTCTCCGTGGACATCAGAAGGAAGGCTATGGGCTTTCTTGGAACCCAAATCTCAGTGGGCACTTGCTTAGTGCTTCAGATGACCATGTGCGTATCCTTCCATTTTGAAGCAAATCTGGGCTAGTTACCAGTTGGTTTCTTTTTTGGGGTGTGTGGGGAGGTGAGAATCTTCCTTTTATATAATGGTTAATTTTACATTTAAGACCATCTGCCTGTGGGACATCAGTGCCGTTCCAAAGGAGGGAAAAGTGGTGGATGCAAAGACCATCTTTACAGGGCATACAGCAGTAGTAGAAGATGTTTCCTGGCATTTGCTCCATGAGTCTCTGTTTGGGTCAGTGGCTGATGATCAGAAACTTATGATGTGAGTAGAATCCATTCAGGGTTTTTTTCTAAATACATTGTCTAAGTTTTAAGTTTAGTCACCATTTCAAGATTTTTTTTCTTTTTTTCTTTCCACTGAAGTTGGGATACTCGTTCAAACAATACTTCCAAACCAAGCCACTCAGTTGATGCTCACACTGCTGAAGTGAACTGCCTCTCTTTCAATCCTTACAGTGAGTTCATTCTTGCCACAGGATCAGCTGACAAGGTCAGTTTGGTTTATTTAAAAGAAAACATAATTTCTCCAGCTTCTTTTGAATTGCAGAGATATTTTACTTAGAGTATTTTTTCTTATTTTAAAAAATTGATTACTCTTCTTTTTGTAGACTGTTGCTTTGTGGGATCTGAGAAATCTGAAACTTAAGTTGCATTCCTTTGAATCACATAAGGATGAAATATTCCAGGTAAGAGAAACTAATGCTACTAATTTCTTTTGTTTTAAGAACCTGAACCGGGCGTGGTGGCTCACTCCTGTAATCCAAGCACTTTGGTGGCCAAGGTGGGCGGATCACCTGAGGTCAGGAGTTCAAGACCAGCCTGACCAACGTGGTGAAACCCCGTCTTAAATTTGGAAAAAAAAAAACAAAAAAAAAACCTGAATGTGTGATGGGCACACATGTGCTATATGCTGTTGGTAAAAATAGAAATCTATATGCCTATGCTTCTTTCTGTGGGAAATTTTTTTCTTTGTTATTTCTATACTTTTTCATACTGGTTATTGACCACCTACCTTCTACAGATACTAAGAAAACTAGACCAGGTGTGGTGGCTCATGTCTGTAATCCCAGCACTTTAGGAGGCTGAGATGGGCATATCACTTGAGGCCAGGAATTTGAGACCAGCCTGGTCAACATGGCAAAACCCTGTCTGTCTGTCTCTGTGTCTAACAGACACTCACACACACTCTCTCTCTCTCTCTTTCTATATATGTATTTTTTTTTAATTTATTTATTATTTATTTATTTATTTTATTTTTTTGAGACAAGAGTCTCACTCTGTCTCCCGGCACCAAGTTGGAGTGCAGTGGTTCGATCTCGGCTCACTGCAACCTTTGCCTCTTGGGTTCAAGCAATTTTCCTGCCTCAGTCTCCCAAGTAGCTGGGACTACAGGCATGCGCCACCATGCCCAACTAATTTTTGTATTTAAGTAGAGATGGGGTTTCACCATGTTGGCCAGGATGGTCTCGATCTCTTGACCTCGTGATCTCCCCACCTCGGCCTCCCAAAATGCTGGGATTATAGGTGTGAACCCCCGCGTCTGGCCTAATTTTTATTTATTTATTTATTTTTTTGAAGAGTCTTGCTCTGTCGCCCAGGCTGGAGGGCAGTGGCGCAATCTTGGCTCACTGCAACCTCTGCCTCCTGGGTTCAAGTGATTCTCCTGCCTCAGCCTTCTGAGTAGCTGGGACTACAGGCGTGTGCTACCGTGCTCAACTAATTTTTTGTATGTATTTTTAGTAGAGACGGAGTTTCACGGTGTTGGCCAGAGTACTGGCATTACAGGCATGAGCCACCATGCCCGGCCCCTTCTCTATATTTTTTAATAAAAATTTAAAAAGAGAAAAACTAGTGCCTGATCATTTTTTTCAGCCCTGCTTCTGGCACTCAGTGGTCTCTTCCCTTGTTCCAATATATTCTTCATCTTTCTTTGCATGCCACATTATTGGAACACTAAGCATGTGGGAGTTGTTTATCCTACTGCTCAAGGTCATCACCAAGGTCTGATTGCAAAATTTAAAAAGAAATAATTGTTACACTACGTTCAAAGCCTGTTACTAGGGTATTATGAGAGATTACATTGTAGTCTTTGATGTCCAAGAGCCCTCCTCCCACTCATCGCGCCGCCCCCCGCCCCGCCCCAGCCTTTTTTTTTTTTTTAGATGAAGTTTGCTCTTGCTGCTCAGGCTGGAGTGCAGTGGTTCGATGTCGGATTGAAGCAGTCCTCCTGCCTCAGCCTCCTTAGTAACTGGGATTACTGGCGCATGCCACCACAACCAGCTAATTTTTGTATTTTTGGTAGAGACAGAGTTTCACCATGTTGGTCAGGCTGGTCCTGAACTCCTGACCTTAGGTGATCCACCTGCCTCAGCCTCCCAAAGTGCTAGGATTACAGGCATGAGCCACCGTGCCCACCTGTAAAATAAATTCTTTGGCTCTTACGTAGTGTCTATAATACTTTTGACTTCCTCTTCCCTTTTATTTACAAAATTTTTAAATTGTTAAATATTTTGTGATTTCTTTTCCCCCCCCTTTATTTTCTGATTCATGGCTTTGCTGTTTCTTTCATTCTTATGCGTAGGTTCAGTGGTCACCTCACAATGAGACTATTTTGGCTTCCAGTGGTACTGATCGCAGACTGAATGTCTGGGATTTAAGGTAATTCATGTATTCATTACTCTGTATATATAATTATTTCCTTTATTGACACTTTGCAAAGGTAATCTGTTTTAACTTTTTAAATTATGCTTTTGTGCTAGTAAAATTGGAGAAGAACAATCCCCAGAAGATGCAGAAGACGGGCCACCAGAGTTGTTGGTATGTTACAAGCATTGGACAGTACTGAAATAGTCTATAATTTAATGTCCTCTCTCTGCATTTAACATCTTTATTTTCTTCCTTCTTACAGTTTATTCATGGTGGTCACACTGCCAAGATATCTGATTTCTCCTGGAATCCCAATGAACCTTGGGTGATTTGTTCTGTATCAGAAGATAATATCATGCAAGTGTGGCAAATGGTAAGGATCATTTATTTGGGGGAGGTGAGATGAGAATGCCATGGAATCAATTTACATTTATATGTTTTATGATTACAGCTACCATCTGTGTTCATTTTACTCCCAGGTGTGATTTCAAGGCTTGTTTATACGTTGTCATTTTTGACTGCCTACTTGTATTTGGTTATCCCACTGGTATTTTAAACTCAGCTAAACAAAACTGATTATCTCTCCCACTTCTCTTTTCTCCTCTTTCCTCCTCCTTTCTTTATTTTTGTTTTGTTTTGCTTTGATTTTGATACAAGAGTTTAGCTCTTGTTGCCCAGGCTGGAGTGTAGTGGCACTCACCACAACCTCTGCCTCCCTGGTTCAAGTGATTCTCTTGTCTCAGCCTCCCAAGTAGCTGGGATTACAGGCGCCTGCCCACCACACCTGACTAATTTTGTATTTTTGGTAGAGAGAGGGTTTCTTCATGTTGTTCAGGCTGGTCTCAAACTCCTGACCTCAAGTGATATGCCCGCCTTGGCCTCCCAAATGCTAGGACTTTCTTCTTTTTTTAACATGGCTCCAATATTTTCCCAGCTAACCAGACTTGAAAACTCAAGAATTTTTCATGTCCTTTCACCTTTAGTTCTAGTTCATTTCCAAATTTCATACCATCTGTCTGCAGTGTTTTTCCTATCTTTCCTCATCATCTTACAAGTACAAATTTACATACCCAAAGGAGGGGTGTCATACCATAGCATCAAATACTACCATTTCTCTATGAAACCTAGCTAGATTCCAAAAATATTCCCTATCTCTACCTCAAAGAAGGTAGTCACCCTCCTCACATTTTCAGAGCACTTCAGTTTAATAAAAATAACTATGGTGTCTCATATTAATATTAAAAAATAGTTACATTCTGGAGATAGATGGTGGTTATGATTATACAGTGAGTGTACTTAATGCCACTGAACTGTACACATAAAATAGCTAAGCTGTTAAATTTTATGTTATATGAAGTTTACTGCAGTTTCAGGGTGGAAGAGAAATCCTTGCTCTTTTGTCCAGGCTGGAGTGCAGTGGTGCGATTACAGCTCACTGCAGCTTCCACTTACCAAGCTAACATCATCCTCCTACCTCAGCCTCCCTAGTAACTGGGACCACAAGTATGTACTACCTGGCCTGGTTAATTTTTTAAGATTTTGTAGAGATGGGGTTTGCCATGTTTCCCAGGCTGGTCTTGAACTTGTGAGTTCAAGCAATTTGCCCACCTCGCAGAGTGCTGGGATTACAGATGTGACCCTGGCCTACAATTTTTTTTTTAGGAATTGCGTAACTTGATGGTTGTCTGGTAAATGAAAATAATTCAGAAGAAACTATAGATCTAGTACCAGAATAGTTTTTGACTCAGCGTGAGGAGGGGGGATATTTTAATCAATACTTTCATAAAATGGAATAGCACTATTAATTGAAGACAGAAATAAAATGTTTGTGGTCTGCCAGATTAACAGATTGTACTACATCCATACTTTTCTTTTACCTCCAAATGCCATCATAATATCTATACTTTGTAATATTACTATCAGCGTATCAAAAAGAAAGATGATTAGGGGCTGTGCTCAGTGGCTCATACCTGTAATCCAAATAATTTGGGAGGCTTAGGCGGGAGGATCACTTGAGGCCAGAAGTTCTAGACTAGCCTGGGCAACAAAGTGAGACCCTGTCTCTTAAAAAAAATCAAAAAATTAGCTGGGTGTGGTGGCTCACGCCTGTAATCCCAGCACTCTGGGAGGCCGGGGCAGGCAGATAACAAGGTCAGGGGTTCAAGACCAGCCTAACCAACATAGTTAAACCCAGTCTCTACTTAAAAATACAAAAATTAGTCAGTCTTCGTGGCATGTACCTGTGGTCCCAGGTACTTGGAAGGCCAAGGCAGGAGGATACCTTGAGCCAGAAGGTGGGGGCTGCTGTGAGTCATGATGGCATGTGCGTTTAGTCCCTGCTCTTTGGGAGACTGAGACAGGAGGATCCCCGAGCCCGAGTTTGAGGCTACAGCTAGCTGTGATCACACCACTGCACTCCAGCCTGGAAAACAAAGTGAGACCCTGTCTCTAAGAGCAAGAAAGAAGAAGGGTTAGGCTTATAAGGTATTCATGTCATACTGCTAATAGGGGAAAGCAGACTGAAGAATAGCATGATGGTATTCTCATCTTAAAAATTTTGTGCATCTAGGCTATATTTAGAAAGCTGTTTGCTAGCCAGGCTCGTGCCTGTAATTCCATCACGCCTATAATCCCAACACTTTGGGAGGCTGAGGTGGGCGGATCATGTGAGGTTAAGAGTTCGAGACCAGCCTGACCGACATGGAGAAACCTCATCTCTAAAAATACAAAATTAGCTGGGCGTGGTGGCGGGCACCTGTAATCCCAGCTACTCAGGAGGCTGCAGCAGGAGAGTCACTTAAACCCAGGAGGCAGAGGTTGTGGTGAGCTGAGATCTCGCCTTTACACTCCAGAGCCTGGGCAACAACAGTGAAATTCTCTGCAGAAAAAAAAAAGCTGTTAGCTAAAATGTTGTTGGTTTCTTTATACCCTTCTGTATTGTGGTTTTTTTGTTTGTTTTACAAAAAAGATATGTTAAATGTATAACAAGAAAACAGAAAATTCACCTCACTTTGTAATAAATCCATTCAATATTAATACAAAAACTTAATAGCGGGGCGTGGTGACACACACCTGTAGTCCCAGCTCATTGGGAGCATGGCATGAGCCTGGGAGGCAGAAGTTGCAGTGAGCTAAGATGGCACTGCTGCACTCCAGCCTGGGTGACAGAGGGAGACCCTGTCTCAAAAAAAAAGAAAAAATTAAGTTCAGGGTTAAACTAGATCCCTGCAAGGCCATCACCTCCATTCCGGGTTGTTAACTTTATTTGGTCTTTTTAGCATTGTGGTAGATTAAGTAAATATTTGGTCTTTATCCCACTTCTTGGCACAGAGCTCCTTAAAAACACTTGGAGTTTGCAGAGTGCTAGGAGTGCCTGTCATTCCTAATGATCCACTTTGGACCACACCTGAGTTTGTTCTACTGTGGGGTGACTTTCGTGGGGCCCTTAGATAGCTTCATAGTGGGTTTAATCAGAAAGGCCAAACACTTGATTTGAGAATTAAAACTTGTTGGCACCACTTATCAACCTTGGGGTCGCAGGGCTAGAGACTGAGCTCTATAAAAACTCTTAATTTGGGCTGGACATGGTGTCTCACACATGTAATCCCAGCACTTTGGGAAGCTGAGGCAGGCAGATCACCTGAGGTCGGGAGTTTGAGACCAGCCTGACCAACGTGGAGAAACCCCATCTCTACTAAAAATATATAATTACCCGGACGTGATGGCACATGCCTGTAGTTCCAGCTACTTGGGAGGCTGATGCAGGAGAATCCCTTGAACCTGGGTGGCAGAGGGTGCGGTGGGTGGAGGTTGCAGTGAGCGCAGATCTGAGCCATTGTGAGTGAAGCTCTGTCTTTTAAAAAAATCCAATTTGATGAGCTTCCAGGTTGCTGAACAACTCATCGACATGCTGGGAGGGTAGCATGCCTGGAAACTTCATAGAAACTCTGCAGCCCCTCCCTACCTTGCCCTATGCATATCTTTCATGTGGTTCCTCAATTGCATCATTTATTTAAAAAATAGTAATAGTAAAAAAGCTTCTGTATTCTATGAGTCATTCCATCAAATTTTTAGACCTGAGGAGGCAGTAGTGAGAATCCTGAAATTTGTAGCCAAATGGGATACAGTGTGTAGGTAGCCTGGTGCCAAGGACTTGCAACTGGCCTCTGAAGTAGGGACAGTCTTGTCCAAAGCTAACTTCAGGTAGTGTCAAAATAGAATTGACTTGTACTCCCATTTTAAGTGTGCAGTTCAGTAGTCTTCAGTGTATTTACAGTTGTGCAACTCACCACAGTCAATTTGAGAAAATAAAAAGAAACCCTGTACCCATTAGCCATCATTTCCTCTTTTTTCTCATATTCCCCCAGCCCTAAGCAGCCACCAATCTGGATTTGCCTATTTTGGACAACTTAATATAAATAAAATCATAAAGTATATAACTTGCTTTTTTTTTGGCACACAGTCTCACTTTGCTGCCCAGGCTGGAGTGTAGTAGTGCAGTCTTGGCTCACTACAACCTCCACCTTCCAGCTTCAATCAATTCTCATGCCTCAGCCTTCCAAGTGGTTGGGACCACAGGTGTGCACCACCAAACCTGGCTAATTTTTGTATTTGTAGTGAGATGAGGTTTTACCATCTTGGTCCGGCTGATCTCAAACTCCTGACCTGAAGTGATCATCGGCCTTGGCCTCCCAAAGTGCTGGGGTTACAGGCGTGAGCCACCTTATCTGGCCTGACTGGCTTTTTATTGCCAAACAATATTCCCTTATATTGGATTCGATATATTATTTATCCCTTTGTTAGTTGATGAATGTTTGGATTGTTTTTACTTTTTGGTTCTTATTAATAATGTCTGGTTAGGCCAGATGCAGTGGCTCACTCACACCTATAATCCTAGCACTTTGGGAGGCCAAGGCGGGCAGATTACCTGAAGTCAAGAGTTTGAGACCAGTCTGGCCAACATAGTGCAACCCCATCTCTACTAAAAATACAAAATTAGCCAGGCATAGTGGCATGCACCTGTAATCGCAGCAACTCGGGAGTTGGGCTGGAGAATTGCTTGAACCCAGGAGGCAGAGGTTGCAGTGAGCCGAGATTACGCCATTGCACTCCAGCCTGGTTGACAGAGCAAGATTCCATCTCAAATAATAATAATGTCTGGTTAAAGAACTCAAGAATGTTGGTTATGAAGACAAATAGAATCCACACTTCAGTTTTGTGGGAATGTCCTAATCAGGGGCCTGTGGACCAGCTGTCTATTTTTATTGGAACATGGTCATGCTAATTAATATTTTATACCCATTATAGGTTGCTTTCATCCAACAGTGGCAGAGTTGAATCGTTGTAACACAGACTGTGGCCCAAAAGCTATATTTATTGTCTGGTTCCCTGGCCTAATCTGTTGTTGAAACCTTGACTTTATGAAGTCTTTCATGTTTACTAAATTCTTTTTCTTGTTTTTGGGCAGGCAGAGAACATTTATAACGATGAAGACCCTGAAGGAAGCGTGGATCCAGAAGGACAAGGGTCCTAGATATCTATATGACTTTACTTCTTGTGATTTTAGACTCCCCTTTTTTCTTCTCAACCCTGAGAGTGATTTAACACTGGTTTTGAGACACAGACTTTGTTCAGCTATCCCTCTATATAATAGGTACCACCAGTAATGCTATTAGCCCAAACAGTGGCTGTTTTCTAAATATTAATGGGGGAGGGGGCTTGATTCAGCAAAGCCACAGACTTACATTGAAATTTTCTTCAGGAATTTTCTAGTAACAAACCCAGGTCTAAAGTAGCTACAGTAAGGGGAATATTATGTGTGATTATTTTTCTTATGCTATATCCCCAAGTTTTTCAGACTCATTTAAGTAAAGGCTAGAATGAATAAGGAATTAGAGCCAAATGAGGTAGGTGTCTGAGCCATGAAGTATAAATACTGAAACTTGTCACTTTTATTCAGGAAATAGGGGAGATTCAAGTCATATAGATTCCTACTCAAATCTTGACACCTGACTTTGCAGGATGCACATTTTCATACGTAGACCAGTTTCCTCTTGGTTTCTTCAGTTAAGTCAAAACTACACGTTCCTCTTTCCCCATATATTTTTGCTTGTTAGTGTATTTCTTGAGCTGTTTTCATGTTGTTTCTTTCCTTTCTGTGAAATGGTGTTGTTTTTGTTTTGTTTTTTTTAACTTGGGACCACCAAGTTGTAAAGATGTATGTTTTTACCTGACAGTTATACCACAGGTAGACTGTCAAGTTGAGAAGAGTGAATCAATAACGTATTTGTTTTAAAAATTAAATTAATCCTTGATAAAAGTTGCTTTTTTTTTTAGGAGTTAGTCCTTGACCACTAGTTTGATGCCATCTCCATTTTGGGTGACCTGTTTCACCAGCAGGCCTGTTACTCTCCATGACTAACTGTGTAAGTGCTTAAAATGGAATAAATTGCTTTTCTACATAACCCCATGCTGATGGGTTTTATTTAGTTTAAAACATCCATCAAACACCAGTCTCTGGCTTTAGAAGAGTCATTCAGGTGAAAGACATAAAATAGTGAATCAGAGGTGGCACAGATTAGTCTTTGTTAAGGTAACGTTTCTTTGAAGTCCATCTCTAAAGAACTACATCAGCTTTCAAGAGTGTCAAAGGCAGTTTGGTAGAGAGAATTTAAGGCAAAATTTAAATTTGGAAAAGGTGCTTGAACCTCCCCAGCATGTTTTTCACTGGGGCCTTTACTTAGAGGTTAGAAATAATAGGCTTTGAAAGCCTTTATTACCAGATGCAATAACCAGATAAAATGTCTGGTTCTTTCCAGTCACTTAGTTTTTTGTTGTTGTTTTTTAACAGAGCAGATCATTCTGCCCCAAAACCACTTTCATGAGGTAAGATCTTTGGGAAAATCTGAATAGCCTTAACCATTAGGTTCAAATCTCGATTGCTTTCTTTCTTTCAAGTCTAGTTGTTTCAGAGTATAGTGAAAATTACCCTGACACAATTTTTTTTTGAGACGGAGTTTCGCTCTTGTTGCCCAGGCTGGAGTGCAATGGCATGATCTTGGCTCACTGCAACCTCTGCCTTCCAGGCTCAAGCAGTTCTCCTGCCTCATCCTCCCAAGTAGCTGGGATTACAGGCATGCGCCACCATGCCCAGCTAATTTTGTATTTTTAATAGAGACAGGGTTTCTCCATGTTGGTCAGGTTAGTGTCAAACTTCCAACCTCAGGTGATCCACCCTCCTCCGCCTCCCAAAGTGCTGGGATTACAGGTGTCAGCCACCACACGTGGCCACCTTGACACAATTTTAAGAGTAAACTATTTGAGTCAACATATCCTTTAACAAAAAGTAAACTTTGTAAAAGTATTCATTTAATTTCTAACACTCAGTGGCACAAAAGAATGCAAATTGTAAACCGATGTGCAATGGAAATTGGCTTTTTTTGACTCCACATGTGCCCCTCAATGTTTTTGGTTTGGGTCAACATAAAACATTCTTTAAAATACTCCAAGATGCGTCCATACATTGATCCTTTACTCAGCACATATGTATGTGAGGATTGCTGCTGGAAGACAGGAGGCTTATTTTTCCTTTCCTTGATGCACTGAGATCAGTACCAACAGCAGATGAAATCGAATCCAGCAAAGAGTTGACTGGTGTTCTGTCTCTGGCCAAGTCCAGAATCTTTTTAAGCAGGTCAGCCAGTATTTGCAACTTTCACAGGATGATTGCTTGCCAAGTTTCTGGCACTCTTGTCTGTTTGGAAGAGTACGTCCAAAGGGTACTTAGTGATCTTCTAAAAAGTGTTTTGGTGTTTCTGGGTTACAGATTTGGCCAT
The DNA here is from genome assembly GCF_030222135.1 of Aotus nancymaae. Taxonomy (NCBI): domain Eukaryota; kingdom Metazoa; phylum Chordata; class Mammalia; order Primates; family Aotidae; genus Aotus; species Aotus nancymaae. The sequence goes on from NW_026988467.1 coordinate 29,167,332, forward strand.
ATGTTTCTAAACAGCCCCTGTAAGGTTGAAAGAAAAAATAAGTTTATACTTTCTGCAAGTTAAAATAATACAGTAGAAAGTTTATAACATCTGAAGTTTAGTTAGTGCAGGCTTTGTTGAGATTGTTACCGTGTGATTTTTGGATGATCAGGAATGACTTTCCCCTAGCAAATATTTGGATGTCTCCTATTTATGAAATAGAATGAATGGTAACCTATGTGATAGTGATGGGTGGGATAGTTACACATTTTCTCTGCGAGGTTAACTTCTTACAGGTATTGTTACAACGCCTGAAATCCTGTAATTTCGGTTCTTTGGACACATTTTCTCTGCTAGGTTTACTTCTTACAGGTATTATTACAACACCTGAAATCCTGTATTTCAGTTCTTTGGATTAGTCGTTGTCTTTTCCATATTGTACTTTTAATCTGATCCACACAAATGCATTTAGCAGATCATTGTCTTCAATTGCAAGGTTATAATTTCCCAAACGTTAAGAATAGTGTCAGTCATTATGTAGATTAAAACACAGTATAGGCTATGCTCGGTGACTCACACCTGTAATCCCACCATTTTGGGAGGCCGAGGTGGGCGGATCGCCTGAGGTCAGGAGTTCAAGAACAGCCTGGCCAACATGGTGAAACCCCATCTCTACCAAAAATAAAAAATTAACTGGATGTGGTGGCACATGCTTGTAGTCCTAGCTACTCTGGAGGCCGAGGTCACAGTGAGCTGATACCACGCTACTGCACTCCAGCCTAGGCAACAAGAGTGAGACTCTGTCTCAAAAAAAAAAAAAAACACACAGTATAAGAAAATCCTCAAGGCCTTGTTTGGCAGCCCATGCCTGTAATCCCAGCATTTTGGGAGGCCAAGGCTGGCAGATTACTTGGAGCCTAAGAAATGGAGACCAGCCTGGCCAATATAGTGAAACCCTGTCTACTAAAAATACAAAAAAATTAGCTGAGTGTGGTGGTGTGCACCTGTAATCCCAGCTACTTAGGCTGAGGCAGGAATACCACTTGAACCCGGAAAGGGTAATTGCAGTTAGCCCATGTCGTGCCACTACTCCAGCCTGGGCAACATAGCAAGACCCCCCCATCTCTACTAAATAAAAAGAAATTTAAAAAGAAAATCCTAGAAAATTACAGCAACAATTAAAATAGTTGCTTGTGAATTTGATGTAAATTTAAGAAATAAAATTTACAGGCATCTGTATAGTGTGCAGCTTGACACGTACTTTATTTTATTCTTAGTTTCAGGGACTCTGGGACTTTTTATGAGAATATAACAGTAAAATATTCCGGGAGGGATCCTCAATAGGTGATTGGTCAGAAAGATGCCTTCAATTTTGTCAGTGTCTAAAAGAATCTGTGTAATATGAACATCTCTGCTTCCACCCAAAACCACAGCGTTTGAATATAAGGAAATTAATGGATAGATAATGTTGATTGTTTTTGATAACACAACTGCCTGCTATTGTAAGGAAGCTGAAAATAGCAGGTGGGTAGGGTAGGGTTAGGAAAGTATGCCCAAAGCCTAGGTGCCACAGAATTCCTGGCGATAATAAGGCATATTTTGAGTCCTACTAGAAACTGAAACATTCCAAATGAACTTTTGAATGCCTGACCCAGGTATTTTGGAGGTATGGGTTATCCCCTTGTCATTAGGTACACACTTGGGGTTTTTTTGTTTGTTGTTTTTAAGACAGTCTCACTCTCAACCAGGCTGGAGTGCAGTGACATGATCTCGACTCACTGCAGCCTCCGCCTCCTGGTTCAAGCCATTCTCCTGCCTCAGCCTCCCAAGGAGCTGGAATTACAAGGTGCCCACCGCTACACCAGGTTAATTTTTTTATTTTTAGTGGAGATGAGGTTTTGCCATGTTGGCCAGGCTGGTCTCAAACTCCTGACCTCAGGTGATCCACCCACCTCGCCACCACCCCCCCCCCGCCCACGTGCTGGGATTATAGGTGTGAGCCACCGTGCCAGGCTTGTTTTTTTTTTAGGCATTAATTAGTATTGTTAAGCTAGGAAAGCAGTAACAATGCAAATGCCACTCTTCTCTCCACAAGGATCACCTTGAGACTTTGTCTCCATTCCACCTGCCTGAGAAGTGGGAGCATCAGCCTGTTCCGGGTTCTTGGGTAGCATAGCCCTTTAATAAAAGAGAGCCATTTTCCATGTGTTCGTGGATAAGCACAATTTGAAAATCATTTCCCAAATCCATTTTTTGTTTTTGACTCTAAAATTTCCCCTAAGCCCTCCCCACCATCCCCTCAGCCAGTGTTGGATGAGATTTGTGTAGCAGCAGAAACTGACTTAAAAGTAGAGAGCTCTTCAGCAAGACTGAGCCTTAGCTGCTCCATCTCTTTGTTTTTCTGTTGCTGGAGTTGCACCCCGCTTCTTAACTGCTTCTGGCGTTCTTCCATTTCCTCCAGCTGTTCCTGCATGAGATGGCCAAGAACATTTCTAATGAGCAAAACAATAAAAACCTGATATTGTCCACTCTTATTTATAAAACACTTTTGTTAATTGTTTCATCTTCATAGTATTGAGGCTGGCATTTATATGATAGATTCCAAAACAGGTTCAAAGAGGTTGTGTCTTGGAAAGAAGTGACAATGCTTTTGAAAATGGTGATATAAAAGGAATCTTGTACGTTAGCCACAGCTTGCTTAATAGAATTCTGAGAGGGTGATCAGGCACTCAGGGACTTTTTAGTATTACAATCTTAAGTTGTTATTGAGGAGGATTTTGGTCGTTAAGTTAGTGAGTTGAGAGTTTCATACACCTCTCCATGTGCAAGTTTCTTTTTGTTAAGATAATTGGTAGGGTTTTTGTTTGTTTGTTTTTATATGTGCTGATGAGGTGAGCATGATAATTGGTAGTTTTCAATAAATACTAAAGTTGAAATTAAAAATCTTTGTGGCCGGGCGCGGTAGCTCACGCCTGTAAATCCCAGCACTTTGGGAGGCCAAGGTGGGCGGATCACGAGGTCAAAAGATCGAGACCATCTTGGCCAACATGGTGAAACCCCATCTCTAAAATAAAATAAGTCTTTGTGGCAACAATTATTAAATATTGGCTAGAATTCTAGGAAAGTTATACAACTAGTGGAAGTCTGCGTTTAGAAAATAATTGGCTTGGTAGGCGCTGGGACTCACACCTGTAATCCTAGCACTTTGGGAGGCCAAGGTGGATGGTTCACCTGAGGTCAGGAGTTCAAGACCAGCCTGGCCAACATTGTGAAACCCCCATCTCTACTAAAAATACAAAACATTAGCTGGGCATGGTGGTGGAGGCCTGTAATCCCAGCTACTCAGGAGGCTAGGAGGCACGAGAATTGCTTGAACCTAGGAGGTGGAGGTTGCAGTGAGCCAGGATCGCCATTGCACTCAGCCTGGGTAACAAGACCAAATCTGAGAGGGAAAAAAAAATAGAAAATAATTGGCTTAAGGAAAATTTTTGTTTCCAAAGTTCCTTAAAGTCAGATAATTTCTATTTAGTACTTAACTTCATATGCAAATTGATGCTTTAGTGAGGGTGTTGGCTGTCCTAGTTGTTAATTTCCTGCATATTTTGATTTTTTTTATAGAGACAGGGTCTTACCATGTTGCCCAGGCTGGTCTTGTTCCTGGGCTCAAGCAATCCTCCCACCTCAGTCTCCCAAAGTGCTGGGATTACAGGCGGGAGCCACTGCACCCAGCTCATCCTTTTTACACAGAAAGACTGAATTTGTTTAGTACTTCTAAGTTGGAAGATGAAGATGCTATGCACAGGAGGCTCTTCACAGCTCTCATAACTTTCTCATTCTTCCAAAACCAGGCTGGGATGCATTCTGTAAGTTGTCCCTGCCTGGCCAGGCACGGTGGCTCATGCCTGTAATCCCAGCACTTTGGGAGGCTGAGGTGGGTGGATCATGAGGTCAAGAGATCGAGACCATCCTGGCCAACATGGTGAAACTGTCTTAATTAAAAATAGAAAAATTAGTTGGGCATGTTGAGGTGTGCCTATAGTTCTAGCTACTTGGGAGGCTGAGGCAGGAGAACTTGATCTTGGGTGGCAGAGGTTGCAGTGAGCTGAAATCACCACTGCACTGCAACCTGGGAACAGCGAGACTCCGTCTCAAAAAACAAAACAAAAAAAACCCTGCCTAGGATGTATACCTGAGGAATAAAGTAAGGAAGATGTCAGCAAGTCAGTCTCTAGTTTACCTGCTAGCTAGCATGGATCCTTAAGGAAGCAAGAGGGAGTTGGTATATTTTAAAGGGACAATGACTAACAGATTTTGAAGAATACTAAGGAATCCAGTTGGGGTACATGCTAGTATTAGAAGGATCTAGATAATTTGTCCTCTTGAGTCATATTTAACATTGTACCTGTGGCACATCATCAATCTGCACTGTTTGATACTCTGGCTGAATCTCAGCTTTCACCAACATTGTCAAAGGACCTTTTTAGTACCCAGCCATGCCTAAGAGTGTGTCATCTAAAGAGGGAAGCATCTGCATACTGCTGTTTTGATTTCCCAGTCCTCACTACCTACCAGACCTGTTGATAAGGCACAAAAGTACTTGCTTGGAAAGGCAGTCAGCCCACCAGTGATAAGCTACGGCAGTGGAACAGCCTCACTGAAATGAAGGCAAGATTGCTACAGTGGCATTGAGGAGGATCTCTCTTAATCTGTGTTAACTACTAGATTAACTTTCCAATTCAAAATCCTTCAAAGGCTTTCCACTTTAGTGGCATTCAGACCCCCCTCTAGTTTGACCCCTACCTCCAACTTGAACCTCCATTTTTCTTCCATGTGAACATTTTTATCTAGTACTGAAGCCACTAGTCATATGAGTCATTTCAAATATGACTAGTCTCAATTGAGTGTGATGTAAATGTAAAATACACAGCAGATTTCTAAGCACACACAAAAAGAATGAAATACCTCAATATTTGGTACTGATTACATGTTTATATGTGCTGGGTTAAATAAAATGCATTAAAGTTAATTTAACCTGTTTTTTTTAAATAGACCTACCAGAACATTTAAAATGACATCTGTGGCTTGCAGTGATAATTAGCACTATTGTAGCCTGACCAACGCAGATCTCTGTGCCTGTGTTCCTGCCACTTCTTTCACCTAGACAGCCAGATCCTTGTTCTCTGCTGCCTTCTACTTACATACCACTCATTTCTCAAGGGCCAGTACATGTCTGTCTACAGTAAGTAGCCCCAGTATTTGCATTGACAGCATTCCCAATTTTAATTTTCTACCTAGGCCAAAGACAGAGAAAGGATACATTCCCCAACTCAGGGAAGAGGGAACTGCTATAGCAATAGTAGTATGAAGTAGTAGGCGACGTGGAAAACAGGAGGTTATCTGTCGCACACTAAGGATATTGGGTAACTTCAGGAAGAAGTGAAACTTGGGTTTAAAGGATGAGTAAGAAGGCCAGGCTTGGTGGCTCACGCCTGTAATCCCAGCACTTCGGGAGGCCGAAGCGGGCAGATCATGAGGTCAGGAGATCAAGACCATCATGGCCAACATGGTAAAACCCCATCTCTACTAAAACTACAAAAAAGTTAGCTGGGCATGGTGGCGCACACCTGTAGTCCCAGCTACTCAGGAGGCTGAGGCAGGAGAATTGCTTGAACCCAGGAGGCGGAAGTTGCAGTGAGCCGAGATCCAGCCACTGCACTACAGCCTGGGTGACAGTGCAAGACTCTGTCTCCAAAAAAAAAAAAAAAAAAGGATGAGTAAGAGTTAAACGGGAAGAAGTCTAGTCCATTAATAATACTGTAGTATTGTTAGGCTCATGTTATTAATCTCATATTACATGTGAGGGTGCTGAGCCACAGAACTTAAGTAATTTGTCCAAAGTTTCCAACTTAATGATAGAGCCAGGATTTGCCATTGGCTTACAGCTCATACTCAAGGTTTAATAGGCTCTATAGTGGTTCTCAGACTTTTTTGTGAAACCCCAAGAGCTGGCCAAATTGGAGTGCCCTTGGTACTTTTGAGGTTAGAGAAGAACTCCACTTTTACCTGTTTTATATATTGGCATTCTACATTAAATTATCTGGGGGAGAAGGGCTATGGCTTTAGAGAAAACCTTTTTTGGAAACTACTGGTCTAAAGAATACATAAAACTGTTTTTAGTCCCAGCTGGATCTTGTTCTTACATTCCTTATTTTGCCACAGTAAGCTCACTTCCCAAAACGTCTTTTTGTGTTTCCATGCTTTTGTATCAGCTGTTCCCTCTGCCTGGAAGACCTCTCCCTTACCTGCCCAGTGAATTTTTTTTTTGAGATAGAGTCTTGCTCTGTTGCCCAGGCTAGAGTGCAGTGGTGCCATCTTGGCTCATTGCAACCTCTGCTTCCCAGGTTCAGGCAATTCTGTATCAACCTCCAAGTAGCGGGGACTACAGGCAGCCTAATTTTTTTGTTTTTAGTAGAGATGGGGTTTCACCATATAGGTCAGGCTGGTCTGGAACTCCTGACCTCAGGTGATACCCCTGCCTCAGCCTCCCAAAATGCTGGGATTACAGGAGTGAGCTGCACCTGGCGTGAATTCATTCTTAAGGCTCAGCTCCAGCATCCTGTAGAGCCTAAGTATGGGCATAAGCTAGATTGCTCAGAAATTACATCTTCGCTCCATCACTCTCAAGCTGCCTAACCCTGGGCAAATAATCACTGCTCTGCCTTACCTCTTTTTCTCATTTTTCAAACGCCTTATCACTAACGCATAGAGATGTAAGGACTAAAGGAATTATTTTTTGAAATGGAGTCTCACTCTTGCTCAGGCTGGAGTGCAGTGGCACAACTTTGGCTCACTGCAACCTCTGCCTCCCAGGTTCAGCGATTCTCCTGCCTCAGCCTACTGAGTAGCTGGGATTACAGTTGCCACTATGCCTGGCTAAGTTTTGTATTTTTAGTTTCACCATGTTGGTCAGGCTGGTCTCAAACTCCCAACCTCAGGTTTTCTGCCTGCCTCAGCCTCCCAAAGTGCTGGGATTACAAGCATGAGCCACCACACCTGGCCCTAAAGGAATTATTTTGTGTGAAAAACTTGAAATAACATTCTGGCTATTGTTGATGTATGAAATGTCTCCTCATTTGCCCAGGTTCGGGTAGTCATGCCTCTTTTCATCAGGACAGTGCCTCACTACAGCCGTTACAGTGCTTACCACATTCATGTTTCATTGATTCCAAGACTGACATTTTAACATCTCAGATCAGGATGCATGTTAAAATCAACAGTGCTGGGCCGGGCGTGGTGGCTCACGCCTATAATCCCAGCACTTTGGGAAGCCGAGGCGGGTGGATCACGAGGTCAAGAGATCGAGACCATCCTGGTCAACAAGGTGAAACCCTGTCTCTACTAAAAAATACAGGCCGGGCGCGGTGGCTCAAGCCTGTAATCCCAGCACTTTGGGAGGCCGAAGCGGGTGGATCACGAGGTCAAGAGATCGAGACCATCCTGGTCAACATGGTGAAACCCCATCTCTACTAATACAAAAAATTAGCTGGGCATGGTGGTGTGTGCCTGTAATCCCAGCTACTCAGGAGGCTGAGGCAGGAGAATTGCCTGAACCCAGGAGGCGGAGGTTGCGGTGAGCCGAGATCGCGCCATTGCACTCCAGCCTGGGTAACGAGCGAAACTCCGTCTCAAAAAAAAAAAAAAAAAAAAAAAAATACAAAAATTAGCTGGGCGTGGTGGTGCATGCCTGTAGTCCCAGCTACTCAGGAGGCTGAGGCAGGAGAATTGCTTGAACCCAGGAGGCGGAGGTTGCAGTGAGCCGAGGATCGCGCCACTGCACTCCAGCCTGGGTAACGAGCAAAACTCGGTCTCAAAAAAAAAAAAAAAAATCAACAGTGCTTAGATTTTATGAAATAAATTCATTTTGTCTTGTTTCCTTACTTCTGGAGTACAAACTCTTTGAGGGCAGTATTCCCCCTCGCACCCAACACACACACACACACACACACACAATTTCTTTCTTTCATTTTTTTTTTTTTTTTTTGAGACAGGGTGTCTCTGTTGCCTGGGCTGGAGTGCAGAGGTGTAATCACAGCTAACTGCAGCCTCCTTGGGGTTTCACTGTGTTGGCCAGGCCGGTCTTGAACTGACCTCATGATCCGCCCTCCTCAGCCTCCCAAAGTGCTGGGATTACAAGTGTGAGCCACCATGCCTGGCCTAGTTTCGTTTGTTTGTTTTTGAGACAGGAGTCTTGCCCTGTCACCAGGCTGGAGTGCAGGTGCATGATCTCATCTCACTGCAACCTCTGCCTCCCAGGTTCAAGCGATTTTCCTGCCTCAGCCTCCTAAGTAGCTGGGACTACAGGAACTTGCCACCATGCCCAGCTAGTTTTGTATTTTTAGTAGAGATGGGGTTTCACCATGTCCAGGATGGTCTCAAGCTCCTGACCTCGTGATCTAGCCACCTTGGCCTCCCAAAGTGTTGGGATTATAGGCATGAGCCACCACACCTGGCCCACAGGGTTTCATAGTACAGACTACAGAAAGCTTGATAAAATACTCAATGAAGTCAATGCAGCCATTTCAACAAGGAAACTTGTTCCCTTAAGGGCGTATCAAAATCTCTGGGACATAGATTTTTCAGTTTATCTAATGGAATGAGTGTTTCAAAAGATTAAAATATTGCTTAGAGCACCACACTATAGTCTTCTCATTAGTGCCCAGCAGCACTTAACTGACATTTGCTCTGAGCCACAAGTTGCAGAGAGGAATACAACGATAAGTAAAATGTATTCCCTACCTTCTGAAAGCTCAGTCTAGGAGGGACTACGTAATTGTTTATTCACTTAGTATTTATATCCCACTCTGTTCTAAAAAGGGATTAGAACTGGCTCACACTTAATCAGAAATAACTTGAATGCAAGAGAGGTGGGGACAAATGCACATAAAAGGAAAATGAAGATGAGACTGTTCTATGAAGGCTACAAAATTAATTGCAGCTTTTGCCATTATAAGTACTTGAGTCCAGGATTTCAAGACCAGCCTGGGCAACATGGCAAAACCCTGTCTACAAAAAATAAAAAAATTGGCCAACTGCGATGGCACACACCTATAAATCCTAGCTCTTCAGGAGGCCAAGCGGGGTGAATAGCTTGAGCTCAGGAGTTCAAGCCCAGCCTCGGCCACATGGTGAAACCCTGTCTTTACAAAAAATTAGCCAGGCGTGGTGTCACACACTTGTAGTCCCAGCTGCTTGAGGGGCTGAGACAGGAGGATCGCTTGAGCCCAGGAGTTTGAGGCTGCAGTGAGCCCCCAAGATTGCACCTGTCTCAAAAAAGAAAAAATTAGCTGGGCATGGTGGTACATGATTGTGGTCCCAGCTACTCAAGAGGCTGAGGTAGGAAGATTACTTCAAGCTGGGAGGTCGAGGCTGCAGTGAGCTGTGATAATGTCACTGCACCAGCGTAAGTGACAGCAAGACCCTGTCACAAAAAAACAGCGCAGATAACTTTTGGTCCCTAGCATGGACCTGAATGAATGAAGAATGGAGAAAAGAATTGAGTGGCCCCAGCCAGGCGTGGTGGCTCACACCTGTAATCCTAGCACTTTGAGAGGCTGAGGCAGGCAGATCATGAGGTCAGGGGTTCAAGACCAGCCTGACCAACATGGTGAAACCCAGTCTCTACTTAAAAATACAAAAATTAGCCGGGCGCGGTGGCTCAAGCCTGTAATCCCAGCACTTTGGGAGGCCGAGGCGGGTGGATCACGAGGTCAAGAGATCGAGACCATCCTGGTCAACATGGTGAAACCCCGTCTCTACTAATACAAAAAATTAGCTGGGCAGGGTGGCGCATGCCTGTAATCCCAGCTACTCAGGAGGCTGAAGCAGGAGAATTGCCTGAACCCAGGAGGCGGAGGTTGCGGTGAGCCGAGATCGCGCCATTGCACTCCAGCCTGGGTAACAAGAGCGAAACTCCGTCTCAAAAAAAAAAAAAAATACAAAAATTAGGCCGGGCGCGGTAGCTTACGCCTGTAATCCCAGCACTTTGGGAGGCTGAGGCGGGCAGATTACCTGAGGTCAGTAGTTCAAGACCAGCCTGGCCAACATGGTGAAACCCCATCTCTTGGCCAGGCATGGTGGCTCACGCCTGTAATCCTAGCATTTGGGAGGCCGAGGTGGGTGGATCACCTGAGGTCAGGAGTTCAAGACCAGCCTGCCCATCATGGTGAAACCCCATCTTTAAAAAATATATATATATTTAAAAAAAAAAGAAACCCCATCTCTTAAAAAAAAAAAAATAACAAAAATTAGCCAGGTGTGTTGGCGCACACCTGTAATCCTAGCTACTTGGGAGTCTGAGGCAGAATTGCTTGAACCCAGGAGGCGGAGGTTGCAGTGAGCCGAGAACGCACCATTGCACTTCAGCCTGGGCAACAGAGCAAGACTCTGTCTCAAAAAAAAAAAAAAGAATGGCCCCTTGGCCGGGCGCGGTGGCTCATGCCTGTAATCCCAGCACTTTGGGAGGCCGAGGCAGGCGGATCACAAGGTCAGGAGATCGAGACCAATCTGGACAACATGGTGAAACCCTGTCTCAATTAAAAAAAAAAAAAAAAAAAAAGAATGGCACCAAAGAACAAATTTTTCTTCCTACATGTGACAGTATCCTTCAGCCCCAAAGACCTTGGACTCTGGCCACCCTTTCTCCAAGTTAAAAGCCCTCAGTTCCTTTCATGCCCAATGGGCCTACCCTGTACTGCTGCACCTCTTCATCTCGTTTTTGCCTCACAAGTGCAATCTGGTCCTCCAGGTTCCTGTTTTGCAGTCGGAGCTGCCAGGCCTCTGCTTGTAGGGGTCTCAGAGCCTCCTTCATCTCCTGGATCTCAGCCTGGGTTTTCTGCAGAGCTTTGGTCCCAGCTTCTTTCCTCTCTAGGAGCCGCAGGAGCTGAGGCTCGTACTCCTCCTCCAGGCCCTGGCGACTCTCTGCCATGAGATTTTCAAACTGGGTAGAGAGTCGCCGGCTCTCCTGGAGAAAGTGCCCATCTCTCTGGCTTGGAGGGGCCTCTAGTTGTTGCCGCAACTGCTCCTTTTGCTTCTGATAGGCATCCCGGAGTTGTGCCAGTTCCTCTGAGAGCTGGGCTGCCCTCGTAGTCAGCGCTTCCCGGAAATCGGCAAACTGAGCCACGTCCTGCTGGCGGCACTCCAGCTGGTATTGGTAGGCCACACATTCCTTCGTCACCTTGAACAGTTTCTGCTTGACCAGCCGGATCTCCTCCCTTAGCCCATCTCTCTCCAGCTCTGCTTGGGCGTGGAGCTTATAGGCAGCCAGGATGTCCTGATGGACTTGCTGCACCTCCTGCAGGGCTGGTTCCCGGAGCAACACAAGCTCATGGATGAGCTGATCCCTCTCCTCTTCCAGCTGGGCCACAGCTTGGACACACTGCTGGAAACGCCCCTCTAGCAATTCCAGGTCCTCTATGCTCAGGTTCTCCTCCTCCATACTGGGGCTCAGCTCAGCTCTGAGGCTCTCGTCAGGGTTAGATTTCTCCGCCCTTGTGACCGTCTCTCCCTCACAAACAACCTGCTCTGGGCTTGTGGGCCTTCCTGGCTCCACGGGCCCCTCCACAAACTGTATCCCATCTGGCTCCATGGTTTCCTCCACACACACTGTCTCTGGATTCCCGGGCTCCTCCACATACAGAGCCTCATCTGGCTGCATGGCCTCCTCAATATACAGGGCCTCCTCTGGCTTCTCAGTCTCTTGCACATAGAGTGTCTCATCAAGGTCACCTGTGTCCTCCAGGTAGAGAATGTCTTCTAGGTTTAAGGTCCCCTCTGAAGATAGAGTAACTTCTGGGTTCAAGGCCTCTGCCTCATTTAGGGATTCAGGGTTCTCTTGAAGAGGAGAATTGGCCTCTGCTCTTGTTTTCCTGCAAAAGAAATGGTTGGAAGTGAAAGGGCAGCCACAATCCCAGGACGGTGTAAGCCTGGAGCCAGCAGCCATGGGCCTAGACTACCTCAGGGTCTTAGATGTCAGCAGCCACTTGTCTGCTCCCTCCACTCTGTCAGTCCACCCTTCCACACACCCAGCCACTGTGTAGATCCCCAGCCAGCATCCTAGCAACGTCACCATGTGTTCTCTGCTTATGCAGCTCCAAGGATGCAAATACCTGAGGCACCACTGTTTGTTCCACAGTTATAATAAAAAATTTTTGTTGTTGGGGGGATGGAATCCTACTGTGTTGCCCAGGCTGGGGTGCAGTGGCACAATCTCGTCTCACTGCAACCTCCACCTCCCGGGTTTAAGCAATTCTCTTGCCTCAGCCTCCAGAGTAGCTAGGATTACAAGCATGTGCCACCATGCCCAGCTAATTTTTGTATTTTTAGTAGAGATGGGGTTTTGCCATGTTGGCCAGGCAGGCCTCAAACTCCTGACCTCAGGTCACCCACCTGGCCTCCCAAAGTGCTGGGATTGCAGACATGAGCCACTGCACCTGGCCCAGTTATAGTAAAATTATAATGTTGAGGTAAAACCTTCATTGCAACTTTTTTTCCTTTGAGATAGAGTCTTCCTCTGTCACCCAGGTTGGAGTATAGTGGTGCCATTTCCCTCTGCCTCCCAAGTAGCTGACTATAGGCATGTACCACCACATCCAGCTAATTTTTGTACTTTTAGTAGAGATGAGGTTTCACCATGTTGGCCAGGCTGGTCTTGAACTCCTGACCTGATGTGATCCACCCTTTTCAGTCTCCCAAAAGTGTTGGGATCACAGGCATGAGCCATCACACCCGGCCCTTCCTTATAACTTTTAGCTGCTGGATTTACCTGATTCTTCCTTCTAGGATCAGATATTTCTACCTTCTTTGCCATGTAAGTTCTCTAAACACTTAAAAAATAACCATGGTCAAGTGCAGTGGCTCATGTCTGTAATCCCAGTACTTTAGGAGGCCAAGACCTCTTGAGTCCAGGAGTTTGAGGCCAGCCTGGGCAAAATGGCAAAACCCCATCTCCAAAAAAAAAAACCACACAAAAATTAGCCGGGCATGATAACGCACACCTGTAGTCCCAGATACTCGGGAGGCTGTGGTGAGAGAATCACCTGATCCTGGGAGGTCGAGGCTGAGGTGAGCTATGATTGCACCATTCTGCACTCCAGCCTGGACAACAGAGACTCTGTCTCTTAAAAAAAAAAAAAAAAATGGGGGGGGGGAGGCGGGGCAAACAAAACGGTCGGTTGCAGTGGCTCACACTTGTAATCCCAGCACTTTGGGAGGCCGAGGCAGGTGGATCACCTGAGGTCGGGAGTTCGAGACCGGCCTGACCAACATGGAGAAACACTGTCTCTACTTAAAAAAAAAAAGATTGGCTGGGCGTGGTGGCTCATGCCTGTAATCCCAGCACTTTGGGAGGCCAAGGAGGGTGGATCACAATGTCAGGAGTTTGAGACCATCCTGGCCAACATGGTGAAACCTCGTCTCTACTAAAAAATAGAAAAAATTAGCTGGGCATGGTAGTGCGTGCCTGTAATCCCAGCTACTCGGAAGGCTAAGGCAGGAGAATCACTTGAACCAGAGAGTTGGAGGTTGCAGAGAGCCAAGATTGTGCCACTGCACTCCAGCCTGGCAACAGAGTGAGACTGTCTCAAAAAAATAAAAAAATAAAAAAAAAAAGATTAGTTGGGCATAGTGGCACATGCCTATAATCCCAGCTACTCAGGAGGCTGAGGCAGGAGAATCGCTTGAACCCGGGAGGCAGAGGTTGCAGTGATCCGTGGGTGGGCCAGTTCTAACAAGGTCAGGAGTTCAAGACCAGCCTGGGAAACATAGTGATACTATAACTGCTGCATGCCAGGCTCTATTATATGTGCTGTAGTTACCTCTTTTGGACCTCACACCTAACCTAGGAGGATGGTAAATACCTCAGGCTTTCCTCATGTTGGCCAGGCTGGTCTTGAACTCCTGACCTCAGGTGATCCACCTGTCTTGGCCTCCTAAAGTGCTGGGATTATAGATGTGAGCTGTCCCACCTGGCCCTGGGGCACTGCTTTTGATACCCATTCCCAATTTCAAGCTCTTGGGGAACTTAAGAATAAAGGTAAATTTAAAAAAAAACATCCTCAAGACAGTGACAGTCTGAAAGCTGTCATTTATGTCACGAGGATATCACACAAATGAAGAGGGCGCTGGAAACCTGGCCATGTATAGAGTAACAAAGATAAGCTGGGTTTGGTTTTTTGTTTTTTTTTTAGATATAGTTTTGCTCTTGTTGCCCAGGCTAGAGTGCAATGGCACGTTCTTGGTTTCACCATGTTGCTCAGGATGGTCTTGAATTCCTGGGCTCAAGCGATTCTCCTGCCTCGGCCTCCCAAAGTGCTGGGATTACAGGTGTGAGCCACCGTGTCCAGCTATATAACATATTCTTGACAAGTGCTGACTTTGACCAAAAAATTAGTTGGGCCTGGGGTGGCGGGCACCTGTAATCCCAGCTACTTGGGAGACTTCTGCAGGAGAATGACTTGAACCCGGGAAGCGGAGGTTGCAGTGAGCTGAGATCAGACGATTGCACTCCAGCCCAAGCTACAGTGCAAGACTCTGACTCAAAAATAAAAAAGAACTGGCCCACCCTTCTAGTCTGTCGAAGGCTCTTGAATTCAGATTCTGTCGTTCCAACATGTGAGTTCTTTGACCCACCTGCCAGCTCAGTCAGTTCCCCTGGGGAGTGCTCTTGCTGTTTTGCCCCTCAAATGCAAATGGCTTTGATCTTACCTGTTTCTGTTTTGTTTGAGATGGAGTCTCCCTCTGTCACCCAGGCCTGAGTACAGTGGCGTGATCATAGCTCACTGCAGCCTCAACCTCCCTGGCTGAAGCAATCCTCCTCCCTTAGCCTCCCGAGTAGCCAGGCCTACAGGCATGCACCACCATACCCACTAATTTTGTAACTTTTTGTAGAGATGAAGTCTTACTATATTACTAAGGTGGGTCTCAAACTCCTGAGCTCAAGCGATCCTCCCACCTAGACCTCCCAAAGTGCTGGAATTACAGGCATGAGCCACCACATCCAGCCATAGACAAGAAATCTTTGGACAGCTCTTTCCCTCCCCTATATAGCCAGTTCATTGAGAAGGGACCTTTCTTTTTTCTTTTCTATTCTTTTTTTTTTTTTGAGATGGAGTCTTGCTTTATCTCCCAGGCTGGGTTCAGTGGCACGATCTCAGCTCACTGCAACCTCCGCCTCCCAGTTCAAGTGATTCTCCTGCCTCAGCCTCCTTAGTAACTGAGACTGCAGGCACACGGCACCACGCCCAGCTTATTTTTGTATTTTTAGCAGAGACGGGGTTTCACCATGTTGGCCAGGATGGTCTCGATCTCCTGACCTTGTGATCCACCCGCCTCGGCCTCCCCAAGTGCTGGGGATTACAGGCATGAGCCAACGCACCCAGCCAAGAAGTGACTTTGCTATCTCAGAAAGACTACAATCTCCATCCCTCTCTCTGCATCCCACTCTCAGGGCCCTACTCCAAGTCATCAGGTCTCAATGGCACTTTTGTCCTGGTTCTCTAACAGGACTTCCTCCTCTCCTCACCCCAATCTATTCTCTACACTACCACAGTTAACTTGGTACAACACAGAGTGAACGATTGCTCCACTTCACCAAAAAATACCCAAACTGCTAGGCATAGTTCCAAGGTCCTTAAAGATGTGGCCCAAACATGCCTTTTTTAGCCTCATCTCACATTCTTCCTGCAACCCACCCAATGCTTGACATCCCAGAGCATGCATTAACTTTTTACACCTCCTAGTCTTAGCCCGCAGTGTCCAGCTGAGAAATGCAGCTTCTCAAACACCACCTAACTAGAAAACAACCCTGTTCTACCTGGAAAGGCAGAGCTCCTATAACCAACGCCAGGAAGGATGCACCTGCTCCACCAGCCAGACCTACTGTGATACTCAATGGTCCCTGCTTTCCCGGCACCCGGCCCTTGCGTCATTCTCCTGCCGAGCCACATACCTTGGAATGACTTCACTATGTTCAAGATTATTCTAGGCATTTTACATCAATACTCATTTATAGAATCCTCATCTATTGGCCGGGTATGGTGGCTCACACCTGTAATCCCAGCACTTTGGGAGGCCAAGGCAGGTGGATCACCTGAGGTCAGGAGTTCAAGACCAGCCTGGTCAACATTGTGAAACCCCATCTCTACTAAAAATACAAAAAAATTAGCTGGGCATGGTGGTGGGGGCCTGTAATCCCAGCTACTGGAGAGGCTGAGGCAGAAGAATCACTTGAACTAGGGAAGCAGAGGCTGCAGTAAGCCAAGATTGCGTCATTGCACACCAGCCTGAGCAACAAGAGCAAGACTCCCTCTTGGAAAAAAAAAAAAAAAAGAATCTTCATCTATTATCCCCATTTTATAGATGAAGAAGCCAAAGCACAGATAGAGTAAAGAACTCACGGCCAGGTGTGGTGGCTCACGCCTGTCAGCCTGTCATCCCAGCAATTTGGGAGGCCGAGGCGAGTGGATCAGGAGGTCAGGAGATCAAGACCATCCTGGTCAACATGGTGAAACTCCGTCTCTACTAAAAATACAAAAAATTAGCTGGGCATGGTGGCGCGTGCCTGTAGTCCCAGCTACTTAGGAGGCTGAGGTAGGAGAATAGTTTAACCTGGGAGATGGGGAGGTTGCGGTGAGCTGAGATTGTGCCACTGTACTCCAGCCTGGCAAGAAAGCGAGACTCCATCTGAAAAAACAAAGCAATAGCAACCAAAAACCTCACACAAGTTTCTGCAACTCTTTTTTTTTTTTTTTCTTTTGAGACAGTTTCGCTCTTGTTGCCCAGGCTGGAGTACAATGGCGCAATCTCAGCTCACGGCAACCTCTACCTCCGAGGTTCAAGCGATTCTCTTGCCTTGGCCTCCCGAGTAGCTGGGGCTACAGGTGCCTGCCACCATGCCTGGCTAATTTTTGTATTTTTAGTAGAGATGGGATTTCACTATGTTGGTCAGGCTGGTCTGGAACTCGTGACCTCATGATCTGCCCATCTCGGCCTCCCAAAGTGTTGGAATTATAGGCGTGAGCCACCGCACTCGACCTCCGCAACTCTTATAAGTGGCAAAGGCTGGGGATGGCCTGCGGTATTTACCATCCTCCTAGGATAGGTGTGAGGTCTAAAAGAGGTAACTACAGCACATATAATACAGCCTGGCATGCAGCAGTTACAATATCCTGTTTTTTTTTTTTTTTTTTTAAGAGACGGGGTTTTACCATGTTAGCTAGTAGGATGGTCTCGATCTCCTGACCTTGTGATCCACCTGCCTCAGCTTCCCAAAGTGCTGGGATTACAGGTGTGAGCCACTGTGCCCAGACCCTTTTTTTTTTTTTTGAGACGGAGTTTCACTCTTGTGGCCCAGGCGGGAGTGCAATGGCGTGATCTTCGCTCACTGCAGCCTCCGCCTCCTGGGCTTAAGCAATTCTCTTGCCTCAGCCTCCCAAGTGGCTGGGATTACAGGCACACGCCACTAAGCCCAGCTAATTTTTTGTATTTTTAGTAGAGCCAGGGTTTTGCCATGTTGGCCAGGCTGGTCTTGAACTCCTGGCCTTGGGTGATCCGCCCACCTCAGCCTTCCAAAATGCTGGGATTACAGGCATGAGCCACTGTGCCTGGCCTCACATTATACTTCTACCTAACAAATTTCATATATATATATATTTTTTATTTTTTGGGTTTAGGTTTTGCGGTACATGTGAAGAATATGCAGGATTGTTGCATAGGTACATACATGGTAATGTGGTTTGCTGCCTTCCTCCCCATCACCTATATCTGGCACTTCTCCCCATGTTATCCCTCCCTACCTAACAAATTTCTAATTTTTGTTTTTTAAAAGATGGGGTTTCACCATACTGATCAGGCTGGTCTTGAACTCATGACCCCAGGTGATCTACCTGCCTCAGCCTCCCAAAGTGCTGGGATTACAGGCGTGAGCCACCACACCTGGCCTACCTAACAAATTTCTACTCATCCTTCAAGCCCTGCTCAGACTTCATCTGTTCCATAAAGTATCTCCCAGACAACCCCATCCGTGTTCTCAGGGCACTCTGTATGCAGCACATCTTCACACTTACTGCTCCAGTTACAGAAGTGCATGTGTCTGTCTCCCTGATAGTGAGTTTCCTAAGGACAAGCAGAGTTCTCATTCTGCTTGCTATCCTAGGGTGGGGCTCAGTAAAGGCAGACAGGCAGAAACTGGGTGAACTCCAAGGAGGAAATCTGCCCAAGGTCGAGTAGCAAAGCTGGAAGTAGAACCCAGGCCTCCTGACCTCCAAGCTGTGCTGTTAGAACACATCGTGTTGCCTCCGCCACCCACCCATGGTGCCAGGCCTCTGCTGGGTGCTGCCCTCACACGGCCACTTCTCTTAGAGAGAGAGGAGGGAAAGAAGCAGATGACAGGAGGCTCGGGGGGAGAGGAAGCCAGCTTAGCTGGGGCCCCTCAGGTTTCCTTGGGCCCTGTCCCCAGAGGACCTGCAGAGCTCTCCAGTCCTGTTCAGGGATGTGGCTGGGAGTGCGTGTGACATTGTGCAGGCGAGAGTCCGTGTGTCTGACTGTGTAGCCATAGGCGTGGACAGCAGTACAGGCGAGTATGTGTGTGTAAGACCGCTCTGTTTTGTGCCCCTGTGTGACAGTGAAGGGTGTCAGGAGATGTGTATTTGCATCCTCACCTCTTGGTACACCGGGAAGTCCCAGAGCCACAGTATGATCTGGGACAGAAATACTTGCCACTCACCCCAAATCCCTCAGCCACAGGTCCCTTCCCCAACTAAGCCGTGGGCTGCCAGCATGGATAGTGGGGAGGGCCCCTGAACCCTGCCCCCACCCATCCCAGGCCAGACCAGAGAGAACAAGCTCTGACAGAGTCTTAACTTCAAGCTGGCAGATGCCCAGCCTTGCACCAAGTGGCTTCCACACTGCCATTTCAGCAGGGGAGGCCTCCGTCTCCAGCTGACATTTGCAGGGCGGAATGAAGGCAAGCGAGAAGTGTCTTTGGCTGCCATGGGCCAAATGGTACTGGAGTGGTGGATGCCCACTCACCTGGAAGGGTTAATGCTCATGCAGCCCCGGGAGCGGGAGGGGTATTATAAAAAGCCACAGACAAACGGAGGTGCGGGAACCCCGGACCGGCCAGACTCCCGGATGTCCCCTCACGAGGCGGCTCCAGTGCCCCACCCCGGCTGGACCACTACCCCCAGGCAGGCGAAAGACGCCCGAGGGCGGGGGAAGGGAACCCGTCCAGCACCCCCTCCCCAGGGGGGCGGCGACGCGGGCCCCGCAGGGTCCTACCTCGCGGCCTGAGCGGCGCCGTCACCGCCGCGCCGGGGCTCCGGGCTGGCCATGGCTGCGCGACCCCGAGCTGGCGGCCGCGTTATTAATAGCCGGGCCCGCGGGCCCTTCGCTCCGGCGCCCGCGCCCGCCGCACTGCCAGCTGCAGCCGACACCGGATCCCGGCCGGCCCTGAGCCGGGCGCGCCCACTTGGCCAGGGCTCCTGCCGGGGGAGGAGGGAGAGGCCCCGCGGCCCGGGGGGCGGGGAGAGGCCGCCCCTCCCGGACCAGCTTGGGGCGGGGGTGGGGACAGGGGCCTGGAGCGCCCTCTCCAAACTTCCCAGCCGGTGGTCTTCCCGAACCGTCTCCCCACCCTTCCTTTCGTGGGGTCCCACAGAAGAGGAGGGAAGAAGGGGCTCTGCAGCCCCAGGGAGACCTTCCCGTTCCAGCCTGGAAGGGTAGGGACAGGGTTGGGTGGGCTGCTCAGAGGGACCCAGCACCCCTCGCCCGCGAGTGTTTGTGGGTGTCCGCCGCCGCTCCGTGCTCTCCGATTCCCACTCACGAGGGGAAGGAGCGCAGTCACCCTCTGGGCACTCCGGGCTGTCCCCAGCAGCTGTCGTGAAGGGCGGGGCAGGGCGCAGCCGGGGAAGAGGGTTCACAGCCACACCCCACGAGTTTGGGAACAGCCTGGAACCTGAGGGCGGGCGGGTGGCTGGGGTTTGGGAGGACTGCGGAGTTTATGATCACATTGGGTCCATATTTAACCCCTCTTTCTGCCCCACCCTTCGAGGCTTCCTGGGGTCTCTCCCCTGCTCCACCTGTCACCTCACTCAGCCCTCTTCTGTCAACGTCAAGACATACCTCCCCCGACGTCCTCAGCTCACTAGTGTCAGGGTCAAACCAGCACTGACATCTTTCTCCCCAAGACAGAAGCTGCTGGGCCCCTTCCCAGACCTGGGCCTCAGGCATTCTTCCTTCGAATTCCTTTTTCCACTTAGCCGCTCTGTCTGGGGAGGTCTTTGACTCAATCGCAGAAGAATGCCAGCACCATAATGAGCCCCAGGGGCTGGGGTGCCTGGGAGGCGGGTGAGGGAAGCATGAGGTGGTGTTGAATGTGTGTGGGCTTGTGTGCCCCTGTGTGACTCTGCGGTGATTGTGGGGTACATGTCTGTGTGTGAGCATGTGGATGTGTGACTGTGTGATCTCAGGGTGAATGTGTGTGGAGATGGTGCCATGTGGAGTGTGTGTGGGGCTGGCTGTTATGACTGTGTTTGTGGAGCATGTGTATGGTCCCTCGTGTGACTCAGATTGTGTGCTTGTGCGTGACTGGATGTTCATTCATCCTCACGTCTGAGTGTGCCGCCTGTGCTGTATATTTATATTTCTCTGTCTAATGCAAGTGGGTAGAAGATTTAACACCCAGGGCAGCCAAATACACCCTTGTAAGGTATGCAGGAGAAAAAGCTGGGTTTTGAGGCTGCTGGTCATTTTCTGACTTACCCCTGAACTATTCCAGGGGAGGAGGCTGGCGAAGCCTCAGCTGCTGGACATTTGACATCTGCTGCCCGCCAGAGAGGAGCTAAGGCAGCAAAGGCAGGCCTGCCAGCGGCTCTGTTTGCTGTGGTGCCCAGCAACAGGCAGCAAGGGTGGCATTTAGAGGAGCTGGCCCTGCCCCTCTAACCACCAGCCCAGGAGCTGGCCCTCTGGCCCCCTCCTACCCTCCTGCTCAGCGCTTCTTTAGGCTGAAACCCTGAATTCCCCAGGGTCCCAGAAACTTCCCACCTCCAGGCCTTTGTTGTTGTTTTGTTGTCGCTGTTGCTGTTGTTTCTTGCAGTCAAAGTCTCACTCTGTCATCCAGGCAGGAGTGCAGTGGTGCGATCGCGGCTAACTGCAACCTCAACCTCCCATCTCAGCCTCCCAAGTAGCTGGAACTAGACGCACACCAACACAGCTGGATAATTTTTGTATTTTTTGTAAAGACAGGGTCTCACTGAGTTGCCAAGGCTAGTCTCAAACTCCTAGGCTCAGGTGATCCTCCTGCCTCAGCCTCCCAAAGTGCTGGGATTACAGGTGTGAGCCACCACACCCATCTAGGCCAGTTCTGCTGCTCTGTCTGCCTAGAACACCCTTTCCAGCTCTTCCCAGCCCACCTTTCACTCTCCTTCAGGCCTCAGCTTACACGACACAGAGGCCTTTTCTCCCCATCCCCTCCCCATAATGTCCACCCACTTATTTTTTGTTTTTTGTGTTTTTTTTGTTGTTGTTGGGTTTTGTAAAACTTTATTTAATAGAGATGGAGGTCTCACTATGTTGTCCAGGCTGATCTTAAACTCCTGGCCTCAAGGGATCCTCCAGACTCTGCCTCCCCAAGTGCTGGGATTATAAGCACGCGCCACCATGCCTCACCCCATTTACTGTTTATCCCTGTCACCCTGTTTGTTTTCTGTGCAGCATTTATCAATCTGCAACAATATTATTCATTTTCCATTCCTTCTTTTTCTGCTTCCCCCACTAGAATAGAAGCCCCAGGAGGGCAGAGACTATATGTGTCCTGTTTACTGCTGTGCCCCCAGAGCCCAGCACAGGGCCTGGCATGTATTAGGACCTTAAAAAAAAATTGTTGGCAGGGCGCGGTGGCTCATGCCTGTAATCCCAGCACTTTGGGAGGCCGAGGTGGGTGGATCACGAGGTCAAGAGATTGAGACCATCCTGGCTAACATGGTGAAACCCCGTCTCTACTAAAATCACAAAAAAAGTCGCTGGGCACAGTGGTGCACGCCTGTAATCCCAGCTACTCGGGAGGCTGAGGCAGGAGAATCGCTTGAACCTAGGATACGGAGGTTGCAGTGAGCCAAGATCATGCCACTACACACCAGCCTGGTAAAAGAGCGAGACTCCATCTCAAAAAAAAAAAAAAAAAAAAAAAAAATTATTGCTTGCTTTTGTTTTTTTTAATGACAATCACAATCATTTGTTTTACCCACAGATCTGTAATTTGGGCAGGGCTTGGTGGAGGCAGCTCATTTCTGCTTCAGGTGGCATCAGCTGAGGTGGCTTGCCCAGAGGCTGCAGAACTCACATCTCACATCCAGGACAGCTCACTCATGTGGCTGGCAAGTTGGTGCAGTCTGTCAGCTGGGAGCTTAGCAGGGGATTTGGCTGGGGGTCTTGGTTCCCCTCCACATGGGCTTTTCCACAGGCTGCTTGTGTTTCCTCATGGTATGGTGGCTGATTCTGAAGAGTAATGTCCCAAAAGAACAAGGCAGAAGTGAAAAGCATTTTTTTTTTAGCTGGTCTTGGAAGCTACACACTGTCACTGCTGACATATTCCTTTTTTTTTTTTTTTTTAAGACGGAGTTTCACTCTTGTTGCCCAGGCTGGAGTGCAATGGCGCAATCTTGGCTCACCACAACCTCTGCCTCCGGGTTCAAGCGATTCTCCTGCCTCAGTCTCCCGAGTAGCTGGGACTACAAGTGCTTGCCACCACACCTGGCTAATTTTTGTATTTTTAGTAGAGATGGGGTTTCACCATGTTGGCCAGAATGGTCTCGAATCCCTGACCTTGTGATCCACCCACCTAGGCCTCCCAAAGTGCTGGGATTACAGGTGTGAGCCACCACACCTGGCCTACTGCTCACATATTCTGTTGATCAAGGCAGTCACAAAGACCCCAGCCTCTAGCTCATGGAGAGGGGACATAGATGCCACCTTTTTTTTTTTTTTGAGATGGAGTCTCGCTCTGTTGCCCAGGCTGGAGTGCAGTGGCATGATCTCAGCTCACCACAACCTCTGCCTCCCAGATTGAAGCAATTCTCCCGCCTTAGCTGGGATTACAGGTACACCACCATGTCTGGCTAATTTTTGTATTTTTAGTAGAGATGGGGTTTCGCCATGTTGGTCAGGCTAGTCTCAAATCCCTGACCTCATGATCCGCCTGCCTTGGCCTCGCAAAGGGCTGGGCTAACAGGCATAAGCCACCACACCTGGCCAGATGCCCCCTTTTAATGGGAAGGGTGTGTCAAAGTCACAGTGTAAGAAGAGCTTGTGGAATGGGATATAGTATTGCCTCCATCTTGGGAAAATAGAATCCGCCAAAGATGCAGACTCCCATCTTGGTCTTCCACCATCTCCAGACTGTTGCCCTAATCCACGCCTGTCCAAGACCAATCCAAGCTCCCTTCTAATGCCTCATTCTATCCAATGAAAGAGAAAAGGAGGGGTTGCTCACTTCATACCACTTCTGATTGTGTCCTATTGCCAGAACTTAGTCATATGGCCATACTTAGCTTTAGTGGCTTATTATAAAGGATACAGATGAAGAGATGTGTAGGGCAGAGTTATGGAGGAAGGGGCATGAAGCTTCCATGACCTCCCTGGGCACACCATCCTCTAGGAACCTCCGTATGTTCAGCTACCTGGAATTTCCAAAAAAATTATTGAATGAATGAAGGGAAGAAGGATGGTTCTATTTAAACTAATTTAGGCAACATTTGATGCCTACTGTGTGCCATGTCTGGGCCACTCACCTCTCAGAAACCCCAGTGTACTCAGGGAGACAGATACACATGTGCCCAGATTGCATATACCAAGGCAGAGTGACGCATCTGAGGCCATAAAATTCAGCTCACTTGGCAAACATTGGCACTTGGGCTGTGCTGGGCCCTGTATCAGAGCAAACAGCCTTATTTGGCCTAGGCCTGCAAGAAGCTTTCAGTATAGAGGAAGCTAGAACCGTCTCCTGGGGAGAAAAACCTATGCAGAGAATAATGCCAAATCACTGGGCTGACTGATGTGATAGACATTGAGAACCAGGGAAGCCAGGGATGGATGGGAGAAATTAACTCCAGGGCTGGGGATGGCCTTGTGAACAAAGTATTTGGGCCTGGAAGGATGAGAAAAGCTGTTCTGGCATCAGGAACCAGGAACAGACTCTGCTTTGAAGGACAAGCGCAGCCACTCTTATCTCTCAGCCCCTCCACAAAGCCAAACCCGGGAGGAGGAGAGAAGGCCCAGGGCTGGCTACTCTTTGCTTAACCTTCATTCTCAGAGCTGCATGTCCTAGAGCTGACTCCTGTGGCCAGCCTCTCCTGGGCGCCCTTGCCTACTGGCTTCAGGTGGGGTTTGGCCAAACTGAGGACCCTGGCAGGAGATCAGAGAGAGAGGAGAGTGAGATAAAGATATTTATTTATTTATTCTTATTATTTTTTAATTTTTAAAATTTATAAAAAAGAATATGGAAGGCTGGGTGCGGTGGCCCACACCTGTAATCCCAGCACTTTGGGAGGCCAAGGCGGGTGGATCACGAGGTCAAGAGATAGAGACCATCCTGGTCAACATGGTGAAACCCCGTCTCTACTAAAAATACAAAAAATTAGCTGGGCATGGTGGCGCGTGCCTGTAATCCCAGCTACTCAGGAGGCTGAGGCAGGAGAATTGCCTGAACCCAGGAGGTGGAGGTTGCGGTGAGCCGAGATCGCGCCATTGCACTCCAGCCTGGGTAACAAGAGCGAAACTCCGTCTCAAAAAAAAAAAAAAAAAGATTATGGAACGCTTCATGAATTTGCATGTCATCCTTGCGCAGGGGCCATGCTAATCTTCTCTGCATCATTCCAATTTTAGTATATGTGCTGCCGAAGCAAGCACTGTTTATTTTTATTTTTATTTTTTGGGGACAGAGTCTCGCTCTTTTGCCCAAGCTGGAGTGCAGTGGTGTGATCTCAGCTCACTGCAACCTCTGCCTCCTGGGTTGAAGCCATTGTCGTGTCTCATCCTCCCAAGTAGCTGGGATTACAAGCGTGTGCTACCACACCCAGCTAATTTTTGTATGTTTAGTAGAGACAGGATTTTGCCATGTTGGCCAGGCTGGTCTCGAACTCCTGACCTCAGGTGATCCACCCACCTCAGCCTCCCAAAGTGCTGGGATTATAGGCGTGAGCCACCGAGCCACCTGCAAGATATTTATTATGTCCCCTCCCCGCCTGTGACTTTAGCAGTAACTAGAGTCCTAAAGCCATGGGTCCTGTTGGGTGGCTTGTTCCCACGGTACAGCTCTGGCCAGGTTCCTTAGCAAGGCTCCCTCCCCTGCTCCTTCAGGCCCAGGGGGAATGATTCTATCCCACCTTTGCTCGTCCCAGGTGCTCCACCATTCCTGCCCACACCTCTGTGAATGGTCTCTTCATTAAATCCTCTTCTGGCAAACACTGAGTGTTTGAGTGTGCCCCTGTTTCCTGCTGAGACCCCTAAGATAAGAACTGAACCTTAGAAAGCCAGGCCCTGAACAGATAATTTAGGGGGACTCTCTTTCTTTCTAAATACCCCTCTGACAGCTGGCTGTGGTGGCTTACACCTCCAATCCCAGGGAGGCCGAGGCAGGAATATTGCTTGGGTCCAGGAGCTCAAGGCTCCAGTAAGCCATGATCGTACCACTGCACAATGCTCTATTGCCTGAGCACCAAAATGAGACCCTGTCTCCAAAACATACATACATAAATTCCCACCAGCTGGGCTCAGTGGCTCATGCCTGTAATCCCAGCACTTTGGGAGACTAAGGCGGGTGGATCACCTGAGGTCAAGAGTTCAAGACCAGCCTGGCCAACATGGTGAAACCCCCATCTCTACTAAAAATACAAAAATTAGCCGAGCGTGGTGGAGCATGCCTCTAAGCCCAGCTACTTGGGAGGCTGAGGCAGGAGAATTACTTGAACCTGGGAGGCGGAGGTTGCAGTGAGCCGAGATTTCGCCACTGCGCTTGCTCCAGCCTGGGCAACAAGACCAAGACTCTGTCTCAATCAATCAATCGATCCCCACCAAAAACCAGAATCAGAAAAGTTGTGAACGAATTTCATCCCCCGTGAAGAGTGACCTTCTGGCCGCCACTCCAGGCAGGGTCCCCACCCAAGGGGTCCCTCTGTCTTAGGCATGTAGTTACTGTGGCTTGTAGAATGGGGCAGGCAGGGAGCTGTGAGTGAACGGACGTGTGTGGGAGGAATGGGTGGATAAGCTGGGAAGTGGAGAGACACCAGAGGGCAGCAGGGGAGGCAAGGCCTTGGCAACTGTCTCCCCCTGACCCCAGAGCAGATCCTATTCCCCCCCTTGGAAGCCAACCTCCCTGAACCTCAGCTCCCTCTCAGCAAAATGGGCAATTAACACCCTCTTCACAGGATTGTTGTGAAATGCAATCAAATGTGAGGCTCAACACATGAGCCACTGGAAGTGAATTTGCTCTGGAAGCTGAGAGTAGCACATTCCCCATTACTACTGATGCAGGTGGGAGACATTTTGCTCACTTTCTTTTTTTTTTTTTTGAGATGGACTCTTGCCCTGTCATCCAGGCTAGAGTGCAATGGCGCAATCTCAGCTCACTGCAACAAGAGATTCTCCAGCCTCAGCCTCCTGAGTGGCTGGGATTACAGGCATCTGCCACCACACTCGGCTAATTTTTTGTATCTTTAGTAGAGATAGGGTTTCACCATGTTGGCCAGGCTGGTCTCGAACTCCTGAACTCAGGTGATCAGCCTGCTTTGGTCTCCCAAAGTGCTGGGATTACAGGAGTGAGCCACTGCACCTGGACCTATTTTGTTTTATTTTAAAATTTAATTTAATTTAATTTTGAGATAGAGTCTTGCTCTTGCTGCCCAGGCTGGAATGCAATGGCACAATCTCAGCTCACTGTAATCTCCACCTCCCGGGTTCAAGCAATTCTCCTGCCTTAGCCTCCTGAGTAGCTGGGGTTACAGATGCCCATGACCAAGCCCCGCTACTTTTTGTATTTTTAGTAGAGACAGGGTTTTGCTATTTGGCCAGGCTGGTCTTGAACTCCTGACCTTGTGATCTGCTCGCTTTGGTCTCTCAAAGTGCTGGGATTACAGGTGTGAGCCACCACACCCGGCCTCTGCTCACTTTCTTTGTGCCAAGAGCTCCAGCAACCCATCTAGAGGTGGGAGAAGGGTGCTACAGAGATGCTCTGGCAGGGCCCTCTGACCCACTACTTCTGTTTTTTGTTGTTGTTGTTTTTTTCTTTTTTTGAGACCTAGTTTCACTCTGTGGCCCAGGCTGGAGTGCAGTGGCTCAATGTTGGCTCACTGCAACTTTCGCCTCCCGGGTTCAAGTGATTCTCCTGCCTCAGCCTCCCAAGAAGTTGGGATTTACAGGCATGTGCCACCACGCCCAGCTAATTTTTGTATTTTCAGTAGAGACAAGGTTTCACCATGTTGGTCAGGCTGGTGTTAAACTCCTGATCTCCAGTGATCCGCCCGCCTAGGCCTCCCAAAGTGCTGGGATTACAGGCAGTAAGCCACCATGCGCCGGCCTTGAGAGACACTTGATAAGTGTTTCTTCTCTTAATTTTCTTTCTCCCTGCCCTCTGGGAACGCTGTCTGGGAGCCATCGGGGCCTATCCGGTGCTGACCACTGGCCACGGCTTCAGAGGACGCTGCGTTCAGGGTCGTCCCTCCCCAGGCCGGGCAATGCCGAGCACTACCTCCAGGGGGCGCCGCAACACCGACCCCGCGCCCCGGAGGTTGTCTTTTGTCGCGGCCGCGCGGGGCCGCCTGGGCCCTGAGCTTCAGGACCGAGGGCGCGCCGACAGTGGGGAGGTCCGCGTCCCAGCTGAATCAAGGACGTCCTTTGGCACCGCAGTAATAATGAACACACCACAACAATAATTGCCGCAGATCCACCCGTAGCGAGCTGCTGAGGGTTAAAGGGCGCCTGCGCCTGCTGGGAGGCTGTGGGACTCCGGGAAGGAGCCAAGCCTTAGACTCTGAGCTGGGTTCGAATCCAGATCAGTCTCTCACGTTTCCGCTCTGTACCCTTGGGCTTCTCTGAGCTTCTGCTTCCTTTGCTTTGTATAGTTCTTGAGAGGAATAAATGAGCTCCTGGAGAGCTCTTTGAAGAGCAACTTAGGAGAAGTGCATGTACCATAATTCCCTCTATCCTGGCAGGGAGCTCTGATTGAATTCCTTTATCAGATGAGAACACAGGGGCCCTTTTCCCAGGCCCGCGGGCCTCCATTGGTCTCTCTCTCCCCTAGCACAGCCCAGAGGCCAATCCCGGAGCTCTCTTCCTAAACCCCCTCTCCGGAGATTCCCCACTCCTCTCTGGAGTTGCCAGCACCTTCAGCTCCTTGGGCTCCTCTGGGCACTGCCCCTCCATCCCCAGGTGCAGGCGCAAGCCAGTAAGCTTCCTCTGGCCAATCCCACTACATCCTTCAAACTGAAGCAACGCCCCTGCCTTGTTCTCCCTACCTCTTCCAAAACGCCATCCAGCCATCTTCTCCAGAAAACCCTTTCTCGGCACCCTCTCCAGGTCCACAGCCTTTGCACACTCCACTCCCTGTATCTGGAACACCCTTTCCCCAAGCCCTAAAGTTTGTTACTCAGAGCACAGCTGAAATATCACTTCTTCCAGGACGCCTCCTCCCCTCTGGTCCTATGGTCCCCTGAGTTTCTTCTGCATTTCTTGTTTTGTTTTAAAAGATGAAGTCTCGCCGGGCGCGGTGGCTCACGCCTGTAATCCCAGCACTTTGGGAGGCCGAGGCGGGTGGATCACGAGGTCAAGAGATCGAGACCATCCTGGTCAACATGGTGAAACCCCATCTCTACTAAAAATACAAAAAATTAGCTGGGCATGGTGGCGCATGCCTGTAATCCCAGCTACTCGGGAGGCTGAGGCAGGAGAATTGCTTGAACCCGGGAGGCAGAGGTTGCAGTGAGCCGAGATTGTGCCACTGCACTCCAGCTTGGCGCCTGGCGACAGAGTGAGACTCTGTCTCAAAAACAAAAACAAAAACCATGAAGTCTCACTCTGTCGCCCAGGCTGGAGTGCAGTGGCATGATCTCGGCTCACTGTGCCTACTGGGTTCAAGTGATTCTCATGCCTCAGCCTTCTGAGTAGCTGGGAGGGACTACAGGTGTGCGCCATCACACTCAGCTACTTTTTGTATTTTTACAAAACTACTGTACTATATTGGCCAGTCTGGTCACTATATTAGTTTCACTATATTGGCCAGGTCTTGAACTGCTGACCTCAGGTAATCTGCCTGCCCCAGCCTCCCAAAATGCTAGGATTACAGGTGTGAGCCACCACACCCAGCAGGAATTTTCGTTTAGTGCTTAATGTCCCCTGACTACAGAGCAAAGCCCTCGAAAGCAAGAACCTCATCAGTCAAGGGCTCCATGTTAAGCCCAGGGCCCTGCCCTGTGACTGGAGTAGAGTGAATTTTGGGCAAATGTATGTCTAATGAATGAGCGATTCCACACAGCTGGGTCCACACTCACCAAGCCTTCTCAACAGCCTCAGCTCAAAGGCACGTACACAGAGTTGACACAGGCACACACACGCACAGAATCACAAATGGTACACAAATGTGCAACAGGCTTATGCACAAAGCTGAATTCATCTGATTCACCTGTGCTCACTGCTCCTCTGTGTCCTAGGTGTGTCTTCACTCTTTTTGTTCTTTCTGTTTTTTGAGATGGAATTTCGCTCATGTTGCCCAGGCCCAGCTCACTGCAACCTCTGCCTCCAGGGTTCAAGCAATTCTCCTGCTTCAGTCTCCCGAGTAGAAGGGATTACTGGCATGCACCACCACGCCTGACCCATTTTTCTATTTTTAGTAGAGGGGGGTGGTTTCTTCATGTTGGTCTCGAACTCTCAACCTCAGGTGATCCGCCTGCCACGGCCTCCCAAAGTGCTGGGATTACAGGACCGTGCCCTGCCTTTTTTTTTTTTTTTTTTTTTTTGAGATGGAGTCTCGCTCTGTTGCCCAGGCTGGAGTGCAGTGGCACGATCTCAGCTAAGTGCAACCCTCCGCCTCCCAGGTTCAAGCAATTCTCCTGCACAGCCTCCTGAGTAGCTGGGGTTACAGGTGCACACTACCACGCCCAGCTAAATTTTGTATTTTTTTTTTAGTAGAGACGGGGTTTCACCATGTTGGTCAGGCCGGCCTCGTGATCTGCCCGCCTTGGCCTCCCAAAATGCTGGGATTGCAGGCATGAGCCACTGTGCCTGGCCACTCTTTTCTTTTGTGAATTGGGTCCCTGAAAACAAGAGGTGTTTTTTTTTTAGGCGGAGTTTCACTCTTTTGCTCAGGCTGGAGTGAAGTGGAGCTATCTCAGCTCACTGCAACCTCTCCCTCCCAGGTTCAAGTGATTCTCTTGCCTCAGCCTCCTGAGTAGCTGGGATTACAGGCACCTGCCACCACGCCCAGCTAATTTTGTATTTTTAGTAGAGACAAATTTCCTCATGTTGGCCAGGCTGGTCTCGAACTCCTGACCTCAGGTGATCCACCTGCCTTGGCCTCCCAAAGTTCTGGGATTACAGGCGTGAGCCACCATGCCCGGACAAGAGTTGTGTTTTTTTTTTTACCAGCCTAGGAGTCCCTAGGAGAGGGCAAATTGCCCCCTCAGACTGGGAATCCCAGACAAATGCTCTATCTCCCCAACTAGTTTGGGGACCTGGGCTCAGGAGTATCTCCCTTACCAGCCCAGGAGCTCCGGGATCAGTCTGCCTTCTACTTCAGGTTCAGGGCCCTGGGCCATGGTTAGATCTGCCCACTAAGTAGCCTTGGAGCCGCAAGAGCAGCATGGGCCTTCCTTGATTCAGCCAGGTACTCCAGGAGCAGAGCTGAGCTGGATCTCCCCCAGCAGGCTGGTGACTCCCGCAGGCATGGCTGTGACTTCCTGACCCCTCTCCACCCCTGCCGCTGTCCACTGCCCTGACCCTTCTACCTTGATGCAGCAGTTAGGGCTGGGCTGCGCTGGGCTGGGCTGGGCTGCCAGGGCTTTGGAAGCAGCAGCAAACCCAACAGCAAACCACACTGTGAGACGAGACTGGTCCTGTGGCATCCCCTAGGAGGTGACAGGATCAGCGAGGCTGCAGCAGGGGTGACCTGGACGCCTCAATGTGTTGAGCAACTCATCCATATAGCTAGTCACTCACCAAACCAGTCCAGAGTCACTGGGCCTGGGCCTACAGCGCTCTATGTCTGTTATGTAGTTAAATCGTCTCATCAATCCTGTGAGGTAGGTGTGATCACACCGCATTTACAGACAAGGAAACTGAGGCTCATAGAAGGGCAGTGACTTGCCATAAGCCACAGAACTGGGAAAGAGCTGGCTGGCCACCTACGGCATCTCCTACCCAGTTCAGGAAATATTTAGGGATAGATTCCACAGGTAGAGAGAGGTGGGTAGCGGGATGCCCAGGTTTCTGGCTTGGGTGGCTTTCAGGAGGGTGCTGGCTCCTGAGACAGGACTGCCAGAGGGTGAGAGTGCCTGTCAGGGAGTTGGGGAGGCGTAGGTTGCCAAGCAGCCAAACAGGGCAGGCAAGAGATGGGTCTGGAACCCAGGCTTCCCCATTCCCAGCAGGAGCGTCCCCTACCTACTCGGCTCCCCACCCAGCTCCTGGCACTGGAGTCCTGGGTTCAAGTCCCATTCTCCATCTGACCCCATCTGAAAAACATGGGCACAGACCCCGTGTGGTCAACACCTGGGATTCCTGCTCCTTTAAGCCTTTCCCTGTGGAGGGTGTGGCCCTGGCTGCAGGTGAGCGCTGTTGCCACGTCAGCAGGGCGAGCCCTGCCCTGCCCCTCCCCCAGCTCTGGAGGGAGGCTCCAGAGGCCCCAGAGGGCGGTGGGAAGTGGGTGGGGAGAAAAGGTGGAGCCTACTTGGCTGGAGAGAAGGGGAGGGCCCTAGGGGTGGGTGAAGGCACCTGAGTGTTGGAACACCTGACTGTACCAGCCTCTGTGTGTCTGTGAGGATGTCTGTGAATGTTCTAGAGTGCACAGGAGTGTGTATGAAATAAATGTGCGCTTTTTCTTCTTCTTTTTTTGAGACAGAGTTTCACTCTTGTTGACCAGGCTGAAGTGCAATGGCGCGATCTTGGCTCACCGCAACCTCTACCTCCAGGGTTCAAGCAATTCTCCTGCTTCAGCCTCCTGAGTAGCTGGGATTACAGGTGCCCGCCACCATGCCTGGCTATAAATGTGTGCTTTGACTGTGAGGGTACAGGGGTGTACGCAAGACTGCATGAATGTTTCGAGTACCTCCTTCGTGTGCCTTTGTGTCTGTGTGGCTGTCCCTGGGTATGCAGGAGTGAGTGTGAATGTGTTTGTGTGTCTCTAGGGTGCCTTTGTGTGGCCAAGTGTGTGTGTGACCCTCTGAATAAGTCTCAGAATAAATCTGAGCTTTTGTGAGTGCACATCTAGAAGCACCCCTCCAGCTGGCCCCGGGCTGATGGAAAGCCTGCCCCATCCTTCAGAAAAGCCCAGCCCCTGTGCCCCGTCCCTTCCTGGTGACTCACTGCCTTTACCCCTTGTCCCCACCTCCAGAGCCTCCTGCCTTAAAGAGTAGTCCCTGTCTTGCCCAGCGTGTCCTCTCAACACTCAAAGGAAGGCTCAGTCCCCTCCTCTAGGCGGACTTCTGTGACCAGGGAAGGGGGACCTAACATTATCTGCTAAGCATCTTCTATTGTACCCCCACTTGACAGATGATGACACACCGCCCAAAGCACTGCAGTGACCTGCTGCAGGTGGGCATCTGTGTTTGATTCCACGATTTTTTTTTTTTAAGACAGGGCTTGCTCTATCACTTAGGCTGGAGTGTAGTGGTGCAGCCTTGGCTGATTGCAGCCTTGATCTCCTAGGATCAAGTGATCCTCCTGCCTCAGCCTCCCATGCAGCTGCGACCACATGTGTGCATCACCACACCCAGCTAATTTTTATTTCTTTGTAGAGACAGGGTCTCATGTTGTTGTCTGGGCTGGTCTCAAACTTCTGGGTCAAGTGATGCTCCCGCCTCAGCCTCCCAAAGTGCTGGGATTATAGGTGTGAGTCACTGTGCCTGGCAATTCCATGACTCTTAAAGCCTCCCTGGGCATGTCCAGCCCCATCAATGGCCCTAGTCCAGGGATTTGGACCTGGAAAAGAGAAAGGAAACTGACATTGAGTGAGCCCCTCAGTCGCTTTCTTGGCCCTTTCCATGTGGTCATTTTATTCCCTGCAGGCTTGCCCAGAGAGGGGAGGCAGCTTGCTTAGGGTCACATAGTCAGAAAGTAGCCGAACTGGCCAGGCTCGGTGGCTCATGCCTGTAATCCCAGCACTTTGGGAGGCCAAGATGGGTGGATTACGAGATCAGGAGATCGAGACCATCCTGGCCAACATGGTGAAACCCTGTCTCTACTAAAACAAACAAAAATTAGCTGGGTGTGGTGGCGCTCGCCAGGAGGCTGAGGCAGAAGAATCGGTTTAACCCAGGTGGCGGAGGTTGCAGTGAGATGAGATTGCGCCACTGCACTCCAGCCTGGCAACGGAGCAAGACTCCGTCTCAAAAAAAGAAAGAAAGAAGGAAAGAAGAAAGAAAGAAGAGAGAGAGAAAGCAAGCAAGCAAGCTGAGGTAGGATTTGAACCCAGGCCTTTCTGGCTCTGGAGCTTATGCTATTAGGTATGGGGGGAGGTTGGGGATGAGCTGGTCTAGGGCTGACTGACCGCTAGTTGTGGAGAGAAAGGAGGAAAGTATGATGAGGCACAGGCGGAAATGGAGCGAGGGCTGAGGTGACACAGTCTCATGTGAGCCCCATCAGCAGCCCCAGCAGGGCTTCCTGTTCTAACCAGAATCCAGCTCC
Organism: Aotus nancymaae; assembly: GCF_030222135.1. Classification (NCBI taxonomy): domain Eukaryota; kingdom Metazoa; phylum Chordata; class Mammalia; order Primates; family Aotidae; genus Aotus; species Aotus nancymaae. The sequence goes on from NW_026988467.1 coordinate 29,201,244, forward strand.
CTGTCCATTGCCCCTCTCCCCTAGACTGAGGGGCTTGGTTGGGGAAAAACGTGACTAAATCAGCCCAGGCTTGAGTAATCTCCCCACTGGCTAGTCGCAAGTGTTTGGAATTCCACCATTCCAGTGACCCCTGTCCCCTTTACGCTCTTCTTTCAGAACCACAGGCTCTCGGGATGTGTCTAGTCCCCAGCCTCGCCTAGGGAAGTCTGGCTAGAGCAGGGGGCACCGGATTGATGGAGGTCATGGATGCTTTTCTGGAATAAGGGTGGAAGCAGTGGCAATGGGACAAGGCACCAGCAGGGAGTGGGAAGGGCAGGCCTCTGGGAGGCAGATCATCACAGCAAAAGCAGGACTTGACTTTCACCTTTGAACTTCAAGTCCAGGGTTTTTGTTACCATATGTGGCTTCCACTGGATATCAGGGCTGACTTTGGCTATTGAAGGGGTCAGAGAGGCAAAGATGTGAGAGGCATAGTTCACTTGGCACTTTTTTTTTTTCCCAAATAAGATTACGACACACACACACACACACACACACACACACACAAATTATGACACATTTTTTTTCTTTTAAGACAGAGTCTTACTCTGTTGCTAGGTTGGAGTGCAATGGCATCTCGGCTCACTGCAACCTTTGCCTCCCAGCTTTAAGCAATTCTCTGCCTCTGCCTCCCAAGTAGCTGGGATTACAGGGGCCTGCCACCATGCCTGGCTAATTTTTGTATTTTTAGTAGAGAGGGGGTTTCACCATCTTGGCCAGGCTGGTCTTGAACTCCTGACCTCCTGATCCACCCGCCTAGGCCTCCCAAAGTGCTGGGATTATAGGCATGAGCCACTGCACCTGGCTACCTTTTTTTTTTTTTTTTGAGACGGAGTCTCGCTCTGTTGTCAAGCTGAAGTGCAGTGGCATGATCTCGGCTCAATGCAACCTCTGCCTCCCGGGTTCAAGTAATTCTCCTGCCTCAGCCTCCTGAGTAGCTGGGACTGCAGGCGGATAACAGCACACCCAGTTAATTTTTGTCTTTTTAGTAGAGACGAGTCTTCACCATGTTGGCCAGATGGTCTCGATCTCTTGATCTCCTGATCCGGCCACCTCAGCCTCTCAAACTGCTGGGATTACAGGTGTGATCCACCTTGCCTGGTCCTTCATTTGGCTCTTTTGGGTGACAAGGACCAGAGAAATGCTCACCCAAGGGCTTCAGGAGACAGGGCCTTGTTGTGAGGCTGTTTGGAGAAGTAACACAGGCAGGGATGGTGCCCCTTACCTCCAAGCCTCAGGGGGTCTTCATGGATGTTCACAAAGCAGAATAGCTCTACCGACCTGGATGTCTCGTCTTTGCCTTGGCTGCAGGCGCCTGATGCTCCCAAGTCTGAGGCTTAGTGGTCGCACAGACTGTTACACTGAGATGTTGCTTCTATCCTTCCTGTACATCCTGCCTGACCAGCTTCCTTGCTGCCTCCTGGCTCCTGCTGCCTCGTGGTCCTGCCCACAGCCTTCTCTGGATACTCCCTCCTCCCCGACAGAGGAGCTACTGTTGGGGAGGAGGATCCAAGGAATCTGATTATTTTGGGGCAGCTTCAAGCCAGACCACGTCATGGGCCACTGGCCAGCTGAGAGAGGGCCCAGGACCTGGGTCAGGCCCACCTCTGGTCTAATTAGTGGCAGGCCAGTTGGGTCACTTGGTGACCTATGAAATCCTTAGAAAGGATGGTGAACAAGGCAGGCACTTAGAGCATAAACCACTCTGTCTTGAATCCAGACCCTGGTTTCTTTTATTTTTATTTATTTATTTATTTAGTGAGACAGAGTTTCGCTCTTGTTGCCCAGGCTGGAGTACAATGGCATGATTTTTGGCTCACTGCAACCTCCGGTTCAAGTGATTCTCCTGCCTCAGCCTCCTAAGTAGCTGGGATTACAGGCATGTGCCACCACGCCAGACTAATTTTGTAGTTTAGTAAAGACGGGGTTTTGCCATGTTGGCCAGGCTGGTTTCAAACCCCTAACCTCAGGTGATCCACCCGCCTCAGCCTCCCAGAGTGCTGGGATTACAGGCATGAGCCATGGCACCTGGCTCTGATTTCAGCCACTTCCACAAAGTATCCTTTGGTATCTTTGCCCCTATGCCCAATACAAGGCTGGCAGAGTTAAGCGTCAGAGACTGTGTTCATGAACAGCCAGGGGAGTGAAATTCGCTAAGGAGTACTGAGGCCCTGTTGAAGGCCAGGGCTGTGCAGTGGGGTCTGGGACTCCCGTGTCCTTGTCCGGGGCTCTCCAGGATCACCATCATCTTGAACTTCCTGCCTCCATGCCTGTGGGCTTGGGTCCCTCACGTGGGTCTGCCTCTCTGTGTCCTGGAGATGCCGGGGCACTGGAGCTCTCTGTTGCCACTCCTGCCATACCAGACTCTGGGATGTAAACACACAGGCTTCTCTCTGCCTGCAGGTCTGACTATACACCCCTGACCCTGGCTCTCACAGCCTCTCTGCCTTGCTCCCTCGCTGTCTGGGTGTCCTTGTTTCTGGCCTTTATGGGTGGCCCTGGCTGACTTGCCTGATCCTGGCCTGGCCTGAGGGGCGGGGTGGGTGGTGGGAGGAGGGTGCACAGTGCAACTCTTGTTCAGGGGATGAAGGTGGGGCCAGTGCCTGCTCTGTGTTCCAGCCCTGGCGTGAGTCCTGGCGGGCCAGAGGGTGAGCTGCTGCCGCTCTAGCCACAGCATCATCTCCACATCTGTTCCGCTGAGTCGGTCTGGAGCTGCTACGGAAACTGCCCAAGAAAGCCCTTGGCTGGCCTCTCCTTCCAGGCTATTACCGATCCCTTTACCTCTGGCTCCTCCATCTCTCAGCCTCTGCCCTGGGTCATGACAATGACAAGGAAGTAGCTGGTGTGGCTATGGCCAGAGACTGGTGAACACAATGCTGGCTCAGGGCTGCAGTTCAAAATGCTTCATCTGGGAACTGGAGGTGAATACCAATAAGGCTTGATGAGAGAGACAGGGAATCAGTGTAGGGATGGGGCTAGGTGAGGGGACTAGAGGTGGGGGCTGAGTGAGAGGATTAGGGTTCAGTGAGGAGATGGGGACCCAGTGAGGGGTTGGGGCTCAGTGAGGGGAGGGGGGTCAATGAGGGGATGGGGGTCAGTGAGGGGATGGAGGCTCAGTGAAGAGGTGGAAGCTAAGTGAGGAGGTGGGGCTCAGTGAGGAGATGGGGACTCAGTGAGGGGTTGGGGCTCAGTGAGGGGAGGGGGGTCAATGAGGGGATGGGGGGTCAGTGAGGGGATGGAGGCTCAGTGAAGAGGTGGAGACTAAGTGAGGAGGTGGGGCTCAGTGAGGAGAGGGACTCAGTAAGGGGATGCAGCTCAGTGAGAGTTGAATTAGAGAAGAAGTAGACAAGACTCTGGACTTAGTACCCTAATGCTCTCTTCCTACCCCAGCTGTGGTCCCGGAGCCTACCCCTGGTCTGTATTCAGCTTGACCCAAGAGGGACATGACTATGCACCTTGGTATCGTGACCTGTATCTGGGACTGAGACAGGCAACGTCAAACAGTCCTGAATGGCAAACTGTGAGGCCTTAGGGGCTGGGGGCCAGGGCTGGGAGGGAGCCACTGAAGCCAGTGGGAGGGAGGCCTGGCCTTAGGTCCTGGAGGCCACAGAACCTCTTTTTTTTTTTTTTTGAGACAGAGTCTCACTCTATTGTCCAGGCTAGAGTGCAATGGCGTGATCTTTGCTCACTTCAACTGCAACCTCTGCCTCCTGGGTTCAAGTAATTCTCCTGCCTCAGCCTTCTGAGTAGCTGGGATTACAGGTGTATACCACCATGCCTGGCTAACTTTTGTATTTTTAGTAGAGATGGGGTTTCAACATGTTGGTCAGCCTGGCCTCGAACTCCTGACCTCAAGATCCACCCACCTTGGCCTCCCAAAGTGCTGGGATGACAGGCGTGATCCACCGCAACTGGCCTAAGGACCTTCTTATTTCCCAAAAGTTTCCTCTTACCTCTAGGTCCTAGAGGCTGGAAGCAGCTTCCAGAAAGGCATTTGGAATCCTGGGAAAAGAGGTGGCACTATCCTGGGTTCTTAGGATGCCCCTTCCCTCCTCATCACTAGCCCCCATCTTTTTTTTTTTTTTTTGAGACAGAGTTTTGCTCTGTTGCCCAGGCTAGAATTCAGCGGCCAATCTTGGCTCACTGCAACCTCCACCTTCCGGGTTCAAGCGATTCTTCTGTCTCAGCCTCCACAATAGCTGGGACTACAGGCAAGTGCCACTGTACACGGCTCATTTTTTTTATTTAAAAAAATTTTTTTTTTTTTTTAGTACAGACAGGGTTTCACCATGTTGGCCGGGCTGGTCTTGAACTCCTGGCCTCAAGTGATCTAGCCGCCTCAGCCTCCCAAAGTGCTGGGATTACAGGAGTGAGCCTCCACACCCAGCCAGCCCCCATCTCTTTTACCAATGACCTTCCCTTGATTGAGCCCACCCTCTGCTATAGAGTCCCCACTCTCTCTGTCTCTGTCCTCTTACTGACCCAAGGTGCCCCTCAAAGAACCCTTAGACCAGAACTAAGACTGTCTTTCAGCTGAGGTGTTCAGACACTGCCCTATCTCACCTGCAGGGAGGGCTGTCTACACTGGTCCCAGCCATTCTGGCTGGACTAAGGCCTTACTACCCAAAGAACTCACTGCTCATTTGCATTCATTTACATATGATCACTTACCATTCCAATACCCAAGCCTGGGCTGGTGAGGAGTGGCTGCACATATGCATGCTATTTGTATATTTCCCTGTTAGTGAGAAAATGCTCAAGCCCTTTTCCCTCCCCAGCTCCCCAAGGTCACCCTGTTTAGGGTCTGAGCTGAGGAGATCTTTGGCTGGGCTCCGCAGAGAAAGTACAACAGTGCACAATGTTACATGGGAGCTAGTTTGGGTTCAGAACCCAGAAGTGCACTGAGAACATGGTAGCTCCACAGCATCTGTGTGCTACCACTACTCAGTTCTATATTCACGGCACACGTCATTACCTGATCATGGCACTCTCCCTCACCCAGAACCATTTTGGGGGCACCAATTGGCATGTGAGATTCAATCTATTTGTCTTCCCTCATTAGTCCAACCACGTCCTTTCCAGACAGGGAAACTGATGCCCAGAGAAGATGCAAAAAATACAGATCATATCCACCATCAATGCCACTTTCCAGCCTGGAAGCATATGGGCTATTCTCTTGGAGGATGGGGGAGGGCAATTCTACTCTGTGTAATAAAATCTCCTGCGTCAGCATGGTGGCTCATGCCTATAATCCCAGCGTGGGAGATGGGAGGATTGCTCGAGGCCAGGAGTTCAAGGCTGCAATGAGCTATGATCTCACCGCTGCACTTCAGCTTGGGTCCCAGAGTGAGACACCCCTCTCAAATAAAAAAAGGAAGGAAGGAAGAAAGGAAGGAAGGAAGGAAGGAGGGAAAAATATCACAAAAAATACTTCTGGGTGGAATTAGAGGTGATTTTTATCTATAACTTTGTGTTTCTCTGCCTTTCCTGGATTATTTTTGAGGATGAGTTCATTTTGTGATCAGAAATTCCTAGTAAAAAGGCCGAGCACGGTGGCTCATGCCTGTAATCTCAGCACTTTGGGAGGTCGAGGTGTGTGGATTGCCTGAGCTCAGGAGTTCGAGACCAGCCTGGGCAACACGGTGAAACCATCTCTACTAAAATACAAAAAATTAGGCCGGGTGTGGTGGTTTACACCTGTAATCCTAGCAGTTTGCGAGACCAAGGCGGGAGGATCACAAGGTCAGGAGATCAAGACCATCCTGGTTAACATGGTGAAACGCTGTCTCTACTGAAAATACAAAAAATTAGCTGGGGGTGGTGGCATGTGCCTGTAGTCCCAGCTACTCAGAGGCTGAAGCAGGAGAATCACTTGAACCAGGAGGCAGAGGTTGCAGCCAGCCGAGATTGCACTACTGCACTTCAGCCTGGTGACAGAGGGAGACGCCACCAAAAAAAAAAAAAAAAAAAAAAAATTAGCTGGGCGTGGCAGCTTGTGCCTGTAGTCCCAGCTACTTGGGAGGCTGAGGGCAGAATTGCTTGAACCTAGGAGGTGGAGGTTGTAGTGACCTGAGGTCATGCCACTGCATTTCAGCCTGGGCGACAGCGTGAGACTCTGTCTCAAAAAAACAAACAAACAAACAAACAAAAAAGATATCTAAGTCAACTCTGCCAACCAAGCTGAAAGGTGCTATTTTTTTTTGAGATAGGGTCTGGCTCTGTTGCCCAGGCTGAAGTGCAGTGGCACAATCTCAGTTCACTGCAGTTCCACCTCCTGGGCTCAAGCCAATCTCCCACCTCAGCTTCCTGAGTAGCTGGGACTATAGGCATGAGCCATCACACCTGGCTAATTTTTGTATTTTTTTGGTAGAGACGGGGTTTTTGCCATGTTGCCTAGGCTGGTCTCAAACTCCTGGACTCAAGTGATCTGCCCGTCTCAGCCTCCCAAAGTGTTAGGATTACAGGCATAAGCCACTTCACCCGGCCTATTTTTAAAAAATTAACTAATTAATTAATTAATATTATTATTTTTAAAGATGAGGTTTCACCATATTGGACAGGCTGGTCTTGAACTCCTGACCTCAGGTGATCCGCCCACCTCAGCCTCCCAAAGTGCTGGGATTACAGGCGTGAGCCACTGCGCCCGGCAATAATTATTTTTTTTAACGGAATTTTGCTCTTATTGCCCAGGCTGGAGTGCAATAGCGTGATCTCAGCTCACTGCAACCTCCGCCTCCCTGTTTCAAGCGATTCTTCTACCTCAGCCTCCCAAATAGCTGGATCCCACTCCAGCCAGGGCAACAAGAGTGAAACTGTCTGGAGAAAAAAAAACGAATAACAAATTCTACTGGGGCTCGTCTGGCCTAGAGAAGAACAGTGATTTGCATGCTCTCCTGTATGATGTATGTGCAATACCCCATTCTGTGGGGAGGGAAGTCACTTGCCCAATGTCACACTGCATGCTGCGTGAAAAACCAGCTTAGGCCCCAGAGAAGGCTGCTTTGCAGCCTGGGAAGAGGTGACAGGTCCTGGCATGATCTGCCCTACCTTCTCCAGGACCTGAATGCCCCTCTCCATTCAGGACAATGGGAACACCTCCTGCCAAAGCCTCTGCTAGTCCTCTCAGTGGGGAGGAGTGAGGAGAGAATGGAAAAGGCTGTAGAATGAGGGGTGTGGGGGACTCCACACAGAGCCAGCAACAAATGGGCAGAGCAGGGACTGGAGGAGGAAGGAAGGCCCTCTCTCCACTGGGACTTTGAGAAGGGGCCATTTTGGCAGGAGGATGGGCGCAGTTTGCCTATTGGTATGCATGAGCCCCCGGGCACCTTCACTCACTGTCTCTACATATCACCCAGAGCACAGGACAGGGACACCAATGCACCAGCTCTCCAAAGCTGTGTGACCTCGTGCAAGCCGCTTAGTCTTCTCACCTGTGAATTGGAGGCGATAGTCCTTGCTTCCCAGGGCTGTTTGGAGCATTAAAGGCAATCACAAAAGTGAAGGACCCCAGCTGGAGTGGGCGAGGCAGTCCAGCAAAGGCTGGTTGCTACAGTGACAGTGGCACTCCTCTCCCAGCCTGCCCCACACAGCTGGCAATGGCCAGGAGAGCTTGTTGGGGGAGGAGCCCTCTTCCTTCCTGCCCCTTCCAGCTGGGTATCAAGATCTGAGACCAGATGTGTTGGTGAGTGACTCAGCGCTTTCCTGCCTGGAAACTCCTCCCTGCCTGTCTCACCAGGCTGGGCCAGGGAGGGTGAGACAGCAGACTGGGGGTAGGAGTGGCTGATTCTGAACAATCTCAGGGGAGCCATAGGGGAAAGAAGGGAGAGGGAAGGAGGAATGAGAATGGTGCGCCTTGGCCTGCAAGATGGGCCAAGGAAGATGGGATGGAGGAAGTGGGACAATTCTGAGACTGTCAAGGAAGAGGTAGGATGAGGGTTTCCTTGTCTAGTCAACCTAAAATGACCAACTGCTCACTCCTTCCTTCTCCCACCTGCATACATCCTATTCCCAGTATTTCCAGGCCAGCCCAAACCCATTCGTCCTGCCCTCCTGGGCCGCATGCCCACGTGATGCTCCCTTCCTTCCCTTTCCTCTCCTCCTCTTCCCAGCCAACCACCTCCACTTCCCCACCTCCCTCTCACTGGCCCTGTTACTAACTCCTCGGTGCCGACGCTCTCTAGAAGGTTGTCTTCTATTGCCTAATCCCTAACCCAGCTCAGCTTAATCTGTCAGGGACAGTAGGCACGGTTGACCTGGTCCTTCTGGACCTTCCTAGAGCTTTTTTTTTTTGAGATGGAGTCTCTCTCTGTCACCCAGGCTGTAGTTCAGTGATGTGATCTGGGCTCACTACAACCTCCACCTCCTGGGTTTAAGCAATTCTCCTGCTTCAGCCTCCCAAGTAGCTGGGATTACAGGTGCTCACCACTACAGCTGGCTAATTTTTGTATTTTTAGTAGAGATAAAGTTTCACCACGTTGCCCAGGCTGGTCTCAAACTCCTGACCCCAACTGATCTGCCCGCCTTGGCCTCCCAAAGTGCTGGGATTACAGGCCTGATTCGCCATGCCCGGCATCTTCTTGGAACTCCTTTCTTCACCTAAATATCACCCTGCTAGTTTCCCTTCTATCTCTTGGATAATTCCTTCTCTATTCTCCTCTTCCCACTCTCCCTCTTAAAGGTAAAGTGTTTTCTTGTTCACTCACTCCTTCCTTCCTTCCTTCCTTCCTTCCTTCCTTCCTTCAATGGAGTTTTGCTCTTGTTGCCCAGGCTGGAGTGCAATGGCATGATCTCAGCTTACTGCAACCTCCACTTCCTGGGTTCAAGCAATTCTCCTGCCTCAGCCTCTCGAGTAGCTAGGATTACAGGCATGCGCCACCATGCCTGACTAATTTTTGTATTTTTTAGTAGAGACAGAGTTTCACCATCTTGGCCAGGCTGGTCTCGAACTCCTGACCTCAGGTGATCCACCTGCCTCGGCCTCCCAAAGTGGAGCCACCATGCCCCTCCCTAAATTCTGTCCTTTCTAGTGGATTAAGTGCATGGATCTTGGCATAAACTTGGGTTCAAGTCCTGGCTCTCCTTTTCACTAGCTGTGTAACCTGGAGTAACTCCTCAGCTTCCTCCTCCATTAAATAGGTTGATCTTACCTATCTCCTGGGAATCTAATGCGATAATGCACATAAAGCATTCAGCACTGGGTCTGGCGCATAGTAAGCGTTCAGGTAATGGCACCTGTAGTTAATATCCTTTCTTTCTGGTCAGTTTTCTCCACCTCCCAACTCCTACCTACTGGACATGTTTCGCTGGATGTCCACATCAAATTCTAAACCGCTAAAAGGAAAATGCCATCTCTTCTGTTTCCTTCCTAAACACCAACTTATCTTGCTGCCCCTAGCTCTATTAATGCCCCACCATCTTTTGTCAGGCCCAGCCCTCAGGGATGTTGTACAAACAAGTACCAAAGCTATGTGCAGAGGAGACTGACTTGAAAAATCATTGTCTGCCCAGTCTGGTGAGAGAGCTAGACAGGCGAACAAATATAATAAGATAATTGCTCTACTAGAGGTTTATATGGAGGACTTTCTGTGCTTAGAAGGAGGGCTGAGGTGCAGCTGGATCAATCCAGGAAGACTTCCTGGAGATGATAGCATTTGGGTTGGCGCCTGTAGGCTGAGTAGGAGCTTGAAAGGTAGACAAGTCAGGGAGAGCCAGAAAAATTACCCACAGACAAAGGTGTGGCTATGAGAAGGCAGGGACTGGAAGCTCATCTGTGTTTTAGAGAGTTTCCCTGGGGCCGTGGAGGATGCTGGAGGGGAGAAAAGCTGAGGCAGCAGACAGACTCAAGAGGAAGATTTCGGATCTGAAAGTTTACTCCTGCTCTGCCAAGCAATGCTGTGCAACCTTAGGAAAATCACTTGAACTCACTGAGCTTCATCCCTCATCTGTCAAATGGAGAGAATAACAGGGACCCATGGGGATGCTGGGGAGGGCTGAATGAGCTAATGGAAGGGAAAGTGCTCAAGTGCTGGATAAACGCAAGCTGTTGTTATTGTAGAGAATCCACTGGGGCAGGCCGTGTTTCAGCCGCAGCCCCACCTCAAAAATGGCCTCCCTGAGCCTCCTGCAAGTCAAAATCCACATCCTCCCGGGCTTGGGGGTGGAGTGGGGTACAGGATGCAGGGGAAGGGTGCACACATACCTGACTATGGATCTTGGCTCACTGGCTGTGTGACCTGGGACCAGTGTCTTCCCCCTCTGAACCTCATTTCATAGAGCTAAGAACCCAACTAACAGGGCTTCTGTGAATTCTGTGGGACGAGGTAAGTGATCATTAATTGTAGACCGTTAGTTCCCTGTCCCCTGCTCTTCAGTTCCCTCCTCCAGGGCCTGGCACTAAGCTGAGCAGAGTTGGAAACAGTAAATATTTAATAACAGATGGGCTGAGAGCTCCTAAGTGAAGGGAGATGTGGAGGAACCAGAGGACACCTGCTTCCCCAGCAGGGGCAGCTGTGCAGACAGGCCGACCTGGGTTTCAGGGCCAGTGGCAGCCAGATCCTGAAGGAGCTTTTGCCTTCAGTGACTTCCTGAGGGAGCCGCAGCTAGCAGTGGCCTTCTCAGGTACCCGAGCCCCACAACAGGTCTCTCTCCCATCCTCTCTCTCTGCCACTCAGGGGAGCATCAAATGGATGTGGACCCCATTCAGCAACCATCCACCGAGCCCTCTCCACTGTGCCAAGCCTCTCCTGGCACTACAAATTCTGAGAGGAAGGAGGCCAGCCCTTTCTCTTCAGGGCCTCCCATCTAGCTGCAAGAGTGATGGAAAACATGTTTGCTAAAAGGTGATAGCCAGCCTGGGCAACATAAGGAGACCACCCTGTGTCTACAAATAATTAGAAAAATTAGCCAGGCCTGATGATGGCACATGCCTGTGGTCCCAGCTACTCAGGAGGCTGAGGTGGGAGGATGATCGCCTAAGCCCAGGAGGTCAAGGCTGCAGTGAGTCGTGATCATGCCACTGTACTCTATCCTGGGCAACAGAGCAAGACCCGGTCTCAAAAAAATAAAAGAAAAGCTGGGTGGCCAGGTGTGGTCCTGGGGGCTGCAGCTGTGCGTGTCATCACTTACTCACTTGCCTGGTGGTCAATGATTTAAAGGTTTCCATCCCAGGAGTACGCCTGTTCCTTAATAGGAATTTACAGGGACAATGCCTTTGACCAGGGGAGCCACCCAAGGGTCCCAGACTTGGGTCCCAGAGCAATCAGGCCGAGAGACTGTGTGGCTTCCTTTCCCTTCCTGCCTAGAGGTGCTGCCCCTCCCTCTGGCCCTGGGCCTCCCCTTTGTGAATTTGTGTCTCTGGGGTTGTTTGTGGGTGGAGGCAGCACAAAGAGCATTTTGGAGTGAGCCAGAGCTAAATCCAAATCCCGGTTCTATTACTACCTAGCTGTGTGACCTTGGTTCAGTTTCTTATCCACTCTGAGTCAGTTTTGCGGAAAATGTTCAAATTTGCAGTTTCTTTATGTGCTTGTATGCAAATGTATAGAAAAAGGCCAGAGAGGGGCCGGGCGTGGTGGCTCACACCTGTAATCCCAGTACTTTGGGAGGCTGAGGCAGGCGAATCACCTGAGGTTAAGAGTTCAAGACCAGCCCAGCCAACATGGAGAAACCCCATCTCTACTAAAAATGCAAAATTAGCCAGGCGTGGTGATGCATTTCTGTAATTTCAGCTACTTGGGAGGCTGGGGCAGGAGAATCGCTTGAACCCAGGAGGTGGAGGTTGCGGTGAGCTGAGATTGTGCCATTGCACTCCAGCCTGGGCAACAAGAGTGAACTCCATCTCAAAAAAAAAAAAAAAAAGAAAGAAAAAAGAAAAACAAAAAAAAAAAAGGAAAAAGGCCAGAGGGGTATGTGCTACCCTTCTCATTAACAGTGGTTGGGGTGGGGTGGGTGGGGAAGGGGTGTGTGATGGGGAACTTTCACATTGTATCCTGTTTTCTCCTGTATTATCTGGCCTTTTATAAGCATGTATATTATTGCATTTGTAAGAAGCGGGCATGATCTTACCAACTTTACAGATTATTGGAAGAATTTTTAAAAGATCCTATAGATAAAACCCTTCTCATGCTGCCTGCTGTAAAATTGGTTCTCACCAAGTATGAGTTCCCTTCTCTTCTCTTCCCCTTGACTGGAACTGGGTTTCTATCTGTAACTTTTTTTTTTTTTTTTTTTTTTTTAGATGGAGTTTCGCTCGTTACCCAGGCTGGAGTGCAATGGCGCGATCTCGGCTCACCGCAACCTCCGCCTCCTGGGTTCAGGCAATTCTCCTGCCTCAGCCTCCTGAGCAGCTGGGATTACAGGCACGCGCCACCATGCCCAGCTAATTTTTTTGTATTTTTAGTAGAGACGGGGTTTCACCATGTTGACCAGGATGGTCTTGATCTCTTGACCTAGTGATCCACCCGCCTCAGCCTCCCAAAGTGCTGGGATTACAGGCGTGAGCCACCGCGCCCGGCTGCCTCTTTACATCTATGTTTGTTTAAGGGACCTGGCTGTATCCGTCTGTGGTTTACAGGCCGCTAAGCGTCTGTGTGTATTCTGTTTTTATACTGGTGAATGTCTGTGCATCTGGAAATGTGTGCATTTGTGAATGTGTGTCTGTGAGTCTCTGTATAAATGAGCATATGTTTGGGTGTATTGGTGGTGTGTATGTGTGTGGGGTGTGCCTGTGTATCTCAGCTTGTTTGTGTCTGTTTATATGTGTTTATTATCTTTTTAATGTATATATATTTTTGAGTCAGGGTCTCCTTCTATGGACCACGCTGGAGTTCAGTGGTGTGGTTGTGACAGCCTTAATCTCCTAGACCCGAGTGATCCACCTCAGCCTTTCAAGTAGCTGGGACCACAGGCATGCACCACCACACCCTGCTATTTTTTTTTTTTTTTTTTTTTTTGAGAAGGAGTTTTGGTCTTGTTGCCCAAGCTGGAGTGCAGTGGTGCGATCTCGGCTCACTACAACCTCTACCTCCTGGGTTAAAGCGATTCTCCTGCCTCAGCCTCCCAAGTAGCTCGATTATAGGCATGAGCCACCACGCCCGGCTAATTATTTGTATTTTTAGTAGAAATGGGGTTTCACTATGTTAGCCAGGCTGGTTTCAAACTCCTGACCCCACGTGCTCACCTTGGCCTCCCAAAGTGCTGGGATTACAGGTGTGAGCCACCGTGCTCAGCCCAGCTAATTTTTTAATTTTTGTAGAGATGGGGGTCTTCCTGTTGCCCAGGCTGGTCTTGAACTGCTAGGCTCGAGCAATCCTCCCACTTCCGTCTCCCAAAATGTTGCGATTACATGCATGAGCCACTGTGGCCTGCCTGTATGTTTAGATGTCAGTCTGCCTCAGCATACCTGAGTGTTTATGGGTATCTAGGGGTGGCAGTGTGTATCTGGGTTTGTATATGGGTGTATGTACCCACGTATTTGGATGTGCAGTGTGAAGTAGTGTGTAGGCAGGTTTGTCAACCCGTGTCTGTGTCTCAGTGTGTTTGTGTCTACATCTATGTAGAGGTAGGGGTGAGGGCAGGGGTTTCTAAGAGTCCACATCCGGTTGTTCTCCTATCTGGGCAGAGAGCTCTGCCCACATGTTTCAATCCCTCCCCCATTCCAGAAGGGCCTGAGTGTGGGTGTTTCCCTTGTAGCCCTGCCCTTAGACACAGGGCTTGCTGCCCAGGACTGGTGGAGTGTGTGTCTGCAAACACCTAGAGAGGGGCCCCAGCCAGCAGCTCGAACATGAGCAGCGAGCCCTCTGAAACCTGGGGTCAGGAAATCTCTGCTCTCTCAGTCTAGGTCAGTGTCCATCTGGCTGAGCTTTTTGTGTTTGTCAGATGCAGCCACACAGTTGGGGAAACAAAGCGCGTCTCCACGGCAACCCGCCTCCACCTTCGAACTTGGGCAGTTCAGTGGTTTTGCAGGGCGGGTGGTGAGGATGAGTTAATAAGCTTTCTGCATATGTGTACTGCACCCCCACACCCTAACATACTCAAATACCTCCACACACACTCCTTCCCTAGGTAAAATTGGATGTTCAGAACGGGGAAACTGGTTCCCAGAGAGGGCAAGTGTCTTGTTGCCCAAGGACACACTTAGCAAGTTAGTGGCAAGACGAAAATAATGAGAACAAGGTTAGCTGTAGGGCTCCTTTTGCCCCATGTAGTTTTCTCATTCTAGGATTCAATAATTATTTTAGAAAACAGATATGTATGTATGTTTTATATATACTTTATAATTTTTTATTTTATTTATTTATTTGTTTTTTTAGACAGAGTCTCACTCTGTCACCAGGAGCCAGGCTGGAGTGCAATGGCGCGATTTCGGCTCACTGCAACCTCCGCCTCCCGGGTTCAAGCAATTCTCCTGCCTCAGCCTCCTGAGTAGCTGGGAGTACAGGTGCACGCCACAACACCCAGCTAATTTTTTTTTTTTTTTGTATTTTTCGTAGAGATGGGGTTTCACCAGGTTGACCTGGATGGTCTCGATCTCTTGACCTCCTGATCCACCTGCCTCAGCCTTCCAAAGTGCTGGGATTACAGGCGTGAGCCATCGCGACCGGCCTATTAATTTTTTTTTTTTTGAGATGGAGTTTCATTCTTGTTGCCCAGGCTGGAGTGCAATGACGCAATCTCAGCTCACTGCAACCTCTGCCTCCTGGGTTTAAGCAATTCTCCTGCCTCAGCCTCCTGAGTAGCTGGGATTTAGAGGCATGTGCCACCACGCCCGGCTAATTCTGTATTTTTAGTAGAGACAGGGTCTCTCCTTGTTGGTCAGGCTGGTCTTAAACTCTTGCCCTCAGGTGATCATCCACCTCAGCCTCCCAAAGTGCTGGAATTACAGGCATGAGCCACTGCACCTGGCCAAAAACATTTCTTAAAGTAATGAAAAGCAGGTACACACACACAGTTGGGTTCTATGGTAATTTTTAAAAACAATTATTTTTTTGAGATGGAGTCTTGCACTGTTGCCCAGGCTGGAGTGCAATGGCATGCTCTTGGCTCACTGCAAACTCCGCCTCCCAGGTTCATGTGATTCTCCTCCCTCAGCCTCCTGAGCAGCTGGGATTACAGGTGCACACTACCACATCTGGCTAATTTTTTGTATTTTTAGTAGAGACGGTGTTTCACTGTGTTGGCCACACTGGCCTTGAACTCCTGACCTCGTGATCCACCCGCCTCAGCCTCCCAAAGTGCTAGGATTACAGGCGTGAGCCACTGTGCCCAGACAATTTTTTTTTTTTAAAGAAACAGGGTTCCTATTATGTTGGCCAGGCTGGTCTTGAACTTCTGGTCTCACGTGATCCTCTTTCAGCCTCTTGAGTAGCTGGGACTACAGGCATGCACCACTGTGCCTACCTCTGTGCTAACTTTTGGCAAGCCATTAAGTTGGGCTGGCTAGATAACTTGTTTCTTTGCAGACCTCAGAATAAAGCTTCTCCTGGCATTTTTACCAAGTTGTTAAAACTCTTACTACTTACTCCTGCTTACCTATGAGACAGTATTTTCTAACTACCCACTAACTAAAACAAACTGCTGCAGGAGTAAATTGAATGCCAGCATTCAGATAAAACCATTACGACACCTGTAACTTAGGGCTTCAAATTTTTAGCCCATTAAAAATGTCATCACTGTTCTCATTCATTTACTTTATTTTATTTTGAGATGGAGTTTCGCTCTTGTCACCCAGGCTGGAGTGCAATATGCGATCTCCGGTCACTGCAACCTCTGCCTCTTGAGTTCAAGCAATTCTCCAGCCTCAGTCTCCCAAGTAGCTGGAATTATAGGCACCCACCACCACACCCAGCTAATTTTTGTATCTTTAGTAGAGACAGAGCTTCACCATGTTAGTCAGGCTGGTCTCGAACTCCTGACCTCAGGTGATCTGCCCATCTTGGCCTCCCAAAGTGCTGGGATTAGAGGCGTGACCCACTGCGCCCTGTCTGATTTACTTTATTTAGACAGAGTCTCACTCTGTCGCCTGGGTTGGAGTGTAATAGCATGATCTTGGCTCACTGCAGTCTCCACCTCCTAGGTTCAAGCAATTCTCCTACCTCAGCCTCCAGAGTAGCTGCGATTACAGGCACACGCCACCATGCCTGGTTAATTTTTGTATTTTTAGTAGAGTTGGGGTTTCACCATTTTGGCCAGGCTAGTCTTGAACTCCTGACCTTAGGTGATCCACCCACCTGGGCCTCCCAAAGTGCTGGGATTACAGGCCTGAGCCACCTCGTCTGGCCTTTCATTTTTATTTTTTTGGAGACAGAGTTTTACTCTGTTGCCCAGGCTGGAGTGCAGTGGTGTGATCTCAGCTCACTGCAACCTCTACCTCCTGGGTTCAAGCAATTCTCATGCCCCAGTCTCCTGAGTAGCTGGAACTATAGCCACACACCACTACATCTGGCTAATTTTTGTATTTTTAGTAGAGATGGGGTTTCACCATGTTTGCCAGGCTGGTCTCAAACTCCTGACCTCGGGGATACCCCCTTTCCCCCGCCTTGGCCTCCCAAAGTGCAGGGATTACAGGCGTGAGCCACTGCACGCAGCCCCACTGATTTGCAAGTAAAAGTTATAAGTTTTGATTTGTAAAATTTATACTTATAAAATACTGCTTTTATCTATCAGAATTTGGGATGGATATTATCTAAGAGAGAAAAAAGTTCCACTGCTAAAATAAAAAGTTTGAAAACCACTTTTCTACCCTGTGGACAGCCAAGACAGTGACAATCTGATCACTGAATATCTGTGGTCAATCTCTTGAAGCTGGGACACAGTGCTCAGGAGATATTTGTTGAAAGAACGAAGGGAAACACAACTGGTTGCACACTAGAGACTGGGTAGTGGCAATAACTACCTCTCTGCTCTCTCCTTTCTCTCTTTCCTCTCCCTGTACCCTCACCTCTTCCCCCTCTTCTCTTTTCTTAGTGGCTGGCAGCAACTTAAAGCTGGGAGCCAGTGAGACTCCATCTTGATCTGGCCACACACCACTAACACCCTGGGCAAGGCATTTCTCCTCTCAACTCAGCGGGAGGAAAAATGGGTGGAATTAGGCTTGGGGCTTGATTCTAAAAGATGCCTAGGGGATCAAAGAAGACCTCAGCAGGGAGATTGTTTGAAATGTTAAGACGGCTGCCACAGATGCCAAGAGCCACGGATTAGGGGACACAAGAATGCTGGCTGGGACCTGCATCGCCCCCTCCCGACTTTCAACTATGCAGGACTGCTCTGCCCTCTGGTACAATTCTGGCCCTTGCAATTGGCCTAAGAACTGAGGGGAGCCACAGGTGCTCCCACCCCGAGGTTCTCTGTCCCTTCCTGGTCTTACCTGTAATATTTAAGAGGCTCAGCCACACCTTTGGCCTGGCTAACCAGTCTGGAGTGAGGATTGTTTGTAGAAGGAGGCCAGGCCCAGCAGGGGACAAAGCTGGCTCCTGAGAAAGGCAGGTCTCCCAAGTGGAAGGGGGGATTGGTGTCTGTGAGGGCAACATCAGGGTGGTCCTGGGCTTTTCCCAAACAGAAGGGCAAAGCTGGAGGGCCCTTGGGCTGCTGCCCCAAGACTGGTTTTTGCTGGTTCCTCCCTGGGGATGGGTTGGAAGTTTCCTTCCTGGTCAGGTGACAGCCTGGCTTCAGGTTGAACTTTAGGCCCTATCGACAGGGACTGCTGGGAAGTCTGCTCCCTCAGCTGCCTGCAAGGTCAGCAAAGACATGTAGCTGAGCTGAGCAATCATTAATCCAGGGAGCAGGATTCAGCTGCTGTGCAGACACAGGCTAGCTCTTCCCAGGCTAGCCCTTCCTGGATGGCTCAGAAGCATGTCTGTCCGTTAGGCCAGAGGCCAAGAGGGAGAACTGGGGCTGCTGGTCTGAAGATGGTCCGAGCTGGGGGTGGGAAGTGAGAATGTCTGGTTGCTGGCATCAGGAGCAGTGAAGGGAATACAACCCTGACCGCTCCTCATTCCCCTTCTTCCTCTCCCACCTCCAAACAGAGGATCCAATCTGTGGGTTGATTCCTGGAGATTCTAGTTTGAGGGGACATCCCTGAGGAATTATATGAGACACTGGCAGGGCCATCTTCAGAGGCATGCCAACTGTCAAGTCAAACATAGCCCTGTGCTCAAAAAGGCCCTGTGCTTGGTTGAATGTTATGCTGTTGCTTCTTTTTTTTTTTTTTGAGACAAAGTTTCACTCTGTTGCCCAGACTGGAGTGCAGTGATACGATCTTGGCTCACTGCATCCTCCGCCTCCTGGGTTCAAGTGATTGTCCTGCCTCAGCCTCCCAAGTAGCTGGAATTATAAATGCCCGCCATCATGCCCGGCTAATTTTTGTATTTTTAGTAGAGACGGGGTTTCATCATGTTGGCCAGGCTGGTCTCGATCTCATAACCTCAAGTGATGCATCTGCCTCAGCCTCCTAAAGTGCTGGGATTAGAGGCTTGAGCCACTACGCCTGGGATTTTTTTTGTTTTTGTTTTTGTTTTTGAGAGGGAGTCTGACTCTGTCACCCAGGATGGAATGCAGAGGCATGCTCTCAGCTCACTATAACCTCTGCCTCCTGGGTTCAAGCGATTTTCCTGCCTCCCTCCCAAGCAGCTACAGGTATGCATCACCTGGCTAATTTTTTTGTATTTTTAAATTTATTTTTATTTTTTATTTTTTGAGATGGAGTTTCACTCTTGTCACCCACCAGGCTGGAGTGCAATGGCATGATCTCAGCTCGCTGCAACTTCTACCTCCCAGGTTCAATCGATTCTCCTGTCTCAGCCTCCTGAGTAGCTGGGATTACAGGCACCCACCACCATGCCTGGGTAATTTTTGTATTTTTAGTAGAGGTGAGGTTTTGCCATGTTGGCCAGGCTAGTCTCAAACTCCTAAACTCAGGTGATAGGTGATCTGCCCACCTCGGCCTCCCAAAGTGCTGGGATTACAGGTGTGAGCCACCAGGCCAGGCCGATTTTTTTTTTTTGGATTTTTAATGGAGATGGGATTTCACCATGTTGGCCAGGTTGATCTTGAACTCCTGACTGCAGATGAGCTGCCCACCTCGGCTTCCCAAAGTGTTGGGATTATAGGTGTGAGCCATCTTGCCCGGCCTGGTATTGACTCTTGAAATCCTTTTTTTTTTCTTTTTTTGAAGACAAGGTCTCACTCTGTCTTGCAGGCTGGAAGGCAGTGGTGCAAACATGGCTCACTATAGCCTTGACCTCCTGGGCTCAAGGGATCCTCCGACCTCAGTCTCCTGAGTAGCTAGAACCACAAGTGCTTGCCACCACACCTGGCTAATTAAAAACTTTTTTTTTTTTTTTGGAGAGATGAGCTCTCACCATGTTGCCAAAGGCTCGTCTCTAACTCCTAGGCTCAAACAATCCTCCCACCTGGGCCTTCCAAAGTGTTGGGATTACAGAAGAGAGCCACTGTGGCAGGCCTTGAAATTCTTAATAAGTATAGAACAAAGGGCCCTGCATTTTCATTTGCAATGGGCGGTGCAAATTATGTAGCCAGTCCTGGCCACTGGGAAAAGGAGTTGCTGAAAGGTTTAGTAGCAGGCAAGATTGACATGTTTCTGCTGACTATCCCCTGCCAAAAGCCATGAGTATATTTGCTTTCTTTCCTTCTCCCTGCAATCAGACTTTATCCAACAGGCCAAGACCCTGCACATCATTCTCTCTGCAAGTCTCAGCGCTGGCTGTAACATTTTTTTTTGAGATAGAGTTTCACTCTTTCCCAGGCTGGAGTGCAATGGCACAATTTCGGCTCACTGCAGCCTCCGCCTACTGGGTTCAAGCAGTTCTTCTGCCTCAGCCTCCAAAGTAGTTGGGATTACAGGCATCCATCATAATATCCAGCTATTTTTTTTTATTTAGTAGAGAGGGTTTCATTGTGTTGGTCCAGCTGGTCTTGAACTCCTGACCTCAGGTGATCCACTTGCCTGGGCCTCCCAAAGTGCTGAGATTACAGGTGTGAGCCATCGTGCCTGGCACCTGTAACACTTTTCCCTTGAAAACTGCATTCTCTACATTTCCTTCCCTCACCGACTAACAGAGGAAGAGATTGGGTTCTTAGGATTAGTGCTAGACTGGGCCAAGAGCACTCAGAGACAGGGCTGGTTCCTGATCCAGAACAGGTGCTCTGGGATTGTCGGCTGGATCTGAATGAATGGTGGTTAGACAGGAAACTGAGGCCTGGCATGGACACTGGGTGGTCTGCCCTGGGGCCCCCAGGTGGGAAAGTGTCAGTGATGGCCCAGGTTCACCACAGCTGAGCCCCTGGAGACATGGAAGGGGCTGAGGCAGGTTAGGGAGATCCTACTGCACTCCAGTAATCCTACAATATTATGGTGAGTGCTATCTACAGTGTGCCATGACTGACTGGGCTGTGTGGCCCAGACAAATGGGCCCCTGCCCTCGTGGAGACCAGGACCAGGAGACAGCTGTGTGACTAGAGTCAGACTGGGTGACTCTGGTCACCCCACTGGTAGGGACATCACAAAACCCTTCTGGGGACTGAGGGAGGGTTTCAAGGGTGCTGAACGCACAGCTGGCCCCCAGTGCAATTTCTAGCCATTTAGGGTTTGAAGCCTCGAACCAGGCAGAGACAAGACCCAGATGCCCATCATGGCTTCTCTGCCGCTGACCACCTCTGAGTTCCTGGGCAATCACTGTCCCCTCCTGGCCTCCATTTCCCTTCCGTCTTAGCTCCTCGTGGGATCAGATGATATAAAAGGGCTTGGTCAGCTGTAACAGAGCCAGAGACCTGGAGGCAATGAGCACAGCAATTTCAGATTCTTAAAGGCTTCCTTTCCTACCAGCCTCACAGTCACACCTCTCACCTGCCCAGAGTTCAACCCTAATTAGTGTTGAGCATCTCACTGGGAACTCCTGGTCCAGGCAGAAGTGCCCTGGGGCCTCAAAGCCTAGCCCCAGGGTAAACGGAGGAAGGGCTAGCGTCATCCCTGTCACCAAAGGGTGAAGCGGGAACCCAGGGGGCCTGGGCCCCAGCACACCGAAGGTGGCTGGAGGCTGGGGGAAGGTGTGGCAAAGAGCGAGGAGGCGACCACGGTCAGCAGATGGGAGGGAAATGCCCACTGCGGGTCACAGGTCTTGGGCGTGTCTGAAGCCTCTGTTCCTGGCGCACGCACCCCCCCTCCCAACACTGTCGGGGCTTGGAAGGAATTCTCCACATTCCCTTATTCCAGGAAAAAAACCATTCCAGAATCCCCCGTCTGTTCCCAGCCCAAACTTGGGATACCGACTCCCGGGGTCCAACCATAGCCTCTGGCTCCCCCTTTCCAAAGGCCTTCCTTTCCCGTCCCCACCCCACATCACCCTCTTCCGAGCCGACCTCCCGCGGGGCCCCCTCTCGGGCGGCCCCACGACCAGCCCTCTCGGGCCCCGGCAGGGGGCACGACCCCGGGCTCCCGGGACCCTCCTCTCGGGACTGGACCTCACCCTCTGCCGGGCCTGGGGGAGGCGGGGAGGGGCCATCAGGCAGCGCCGCTCCCGCCCCGCGGCCGCTCCCGCCCCGCTCCTTCCCTCCCCGCCAGCCTCCGCCCCGCCCGCCGCCCGGCCGGCCCCTCCCGCGCCGCTCCCGCCGCCCGCTCTCCGCGCCCGCTCGGCCTCCGCCGCCCAAACTTTTCTCCCGGCGCGCGTCCCCGGCGGCCGCCTCCAGCATGGGCGCCGCGCCGCAGGGGGCCTGACCCGCCGCCCGCCCGCCCGCCAGCCATGGCGGCCCGCGCGCCCCCCGCCGCACCTGCGGCCGAGGAGCCGGGGAACCCGGGCGGCCCCCCGCGCAGGAAGAAGTCCCGCTCCAGCCTCCGCCGCGCTTTCAGCTGGCTGCGGGGCAAGCGGCGCAAGAAGAAGGCGGCGGGGGCCGAGGCCACTGAACCGGCCGCCCCCCGGGCCAAGAAGCCGGAGGACAAGGCCAAGAGGGCCAAGGGCAAAGGCCGAGGTAAGGCGGTCGGCACCTGGGCTGAGCGCGGGGCGGCGCCGAGGGTCCGGACGCGGGGGCTCTGCCGGGGGTCCGCGCGCGGCGTGTTGGAGGCGGTGAGGACACGGCTGAGTCCGAGCACCTCCACCCTGCGCTGCCCTCCGCACTTTCCAGACCCGGTCCTGCTCTACTCTGAGGGGAGAGGACCCCCGGCCGGGGCAGGGATCCCCTGGCAGAGCAGGAAGTGCTGGCAGCCCGACTCCAGGGCGGTGAGGCGATTCCCCCTCCCCCAGGCTCACCCAGGTTCTGCCCTCTGCTGAGTCAGGGGGTCAGAGACTTAACTTTGGCCAGTGGCCAATGAGAGACAGGTGGCCTTGGGTCTCTGGTAGGGACCCTCCGGGCCTGGAAGGTCAACCGCACTCATAAAGAGTTCCAGCCCTACAAAGGACCCAGCATGCAGCGCAGTGTGCCCTGCCTTGGCTTCTTAACAGTGCTGGCTTTTCCCACCTGGCCTCCCTCAGGCTCACCTGGGCCAGACCACAAACATCACTTCCTGGGGTGGTGAGCTCACCAAGGTGAACCAACCCACCCCTCCCCATCACTCCTTCTTCCAGCCCTGGTAGAAACATGCCAGTGTTGGAAATGTGCTTACAGATGGGGGAAACTGAGGCCCAAGCTCAATAGAGAGGCTGTACCTGCGTTGGGGTGGGTACTGAAAATACAACAGCTAATTATCAGTCTTTCTGATTCTGAGCCCCTGGGCTCCTCCTCTGGCCTGGATGGGCAACCTGAAAGGAGGGGAAGCCCACCTGGCCCATCCTTGCTGAGGTCACCTTCAGCTTCTTTCGTGGGCCTTTCCTCATTTTCCCTGTTTCTGTCTTCCTTTTGGTGGGGAGGGCTTGAGTCTTTGCAGAGGGTGGAGCTCCCATGGGGTTTGCCATCGTTGGAAGTCCACCTTTCCTAGACTGCTGCTGCAGTGCTGGAGGTGAGGAAATGGCCAGGTGTGCGGGCCCATCCCATTCTGCCTGTGTTTACCCTCCCAGTGTCCTTTAACCACCTCTTCTGGGAGAGTTAGAAGGAACACTTTAGGGGTCAGGAAGAGTGTGGAAAGCTTTCTGTGTGATTGTATCCGGCCTGATCTTCCTTTTGGATAAGGGCCCTGCTTCCCTGCAGCCCAGCCACAAATAGAAGTGAGGGTGCTGGAGCTGGGATGACTGGGCCAGACCCTGAGGGAGGATTGGATTTGGGTGAGGGGTGTTTCCAGAGGCTCTGCAGTCCTAACAGGACATAGAGTCTGCCCCAGGGCTGCCCCACTGGGATTCAGTCTGAAGTCATCCCCATCTCATTCAAGAGGGCATTGCAGCAGGATGGATTGTGGTCAGACTGTCAGAATTGGCAGGCAGAAGGCTGGTGGACTAACAACAGTGTCTGCTCCAGGGCAATGGATCTTTTTCCTCTATGAGACCAGCCTGGGAGGCAAGGGGCTGGAAAAGCTGAGCCTATAGGTCACTGCTCCAACAGCCTGGGTTTGGGGTCATTGGGTCAGTGTACAGGCCTCCCTCTCGCCTTGTGTCTGGTATCAGGTGGCTCTGGGATTTCTGGGCAGCATGTCGGCATGATTTGAGCCCATGTGCATGGGCAACACCTCCTTGCCCCTGGCTGTTGTTTCCCCAGGTCTGGAGGTGGCCCCAGGTACAACCGGAGGAAGTCCTGTTCCCTTTTACTTCAGCCTTCTATTATTGCAATTGTTTCCTTGTCACCTGCCTGGCCCAACTTCTTTTCTGTTTATTAAGAGAAATGAATCTGATCCCTCTAATCTCCACTGGCAACGCTGGCCAGGAAGGGGAAGCCTTAAGAAGTCTTAACTCTTTCAGGGAGAATGTTCAGAATGGAGATTGGGAGAGGTGAGAAGGGATACACAGGAGATTCCTTGGGAGGTCAGGGGTCTTTGCTGAGGAGATCATTATCTCCTCCCTTCCAATCTCTGGCTCAAAGACCTGTGAGATGCAGGTCTTGATTTGTCTAATCTGACTCTCCTACTATAAGATGGAAAAACTGAGCTTCTCATGGAATTTTGAGCACCAATCTTCCACGACTCCCTTGCTGACCTCACTACCCTGCCCAGACTTAGAAGAGAGGAAGTCTAACATTTATTGATTAGTCTGAATGTGTCAAGATCTCACTTGCAGATGAAAAAATGGAGGGTCAGGGACAGTGAGTGACTGATTTGACCAAACTAGGATTTAAACTCAAATCACCAAAAAAAAAAAATAAATAAATAAATAAAATAAAAAATAAAAAAATAAACTCAAATCACCTGCCTCAAAATTGGAGACTGTTTTCATGATTCTCCCAAGGACATAAAGCAGCAGGTAAGGCTTGAAGATCTTCTCATCCAACTCACTTTACAGATGGGAAATGGCCCAGAGAGAAGTGAGGGAACTTGATAGAGTGGGCAGAGTATCAAAGTCAGGCCAATGAGAGTTTAAATCCTGGCCCAGCTGCTAGCAAGCCTCATGACGCAGGAAAAGCAACTTCTCTTTGGGCTCCCTGAACTCCACCACCGTCTTGTGGAAAAGAAAGGGAGAATCCTCTGGCTGGACATTGCCTTGATGGGGCTGTGACCTTTCTGTCTCACCAAGATTCTCACAAGAGAGCATATGAAAATTGGCCAGGTATGGTGGTTCATGCCTGTAATCCCGGCACTTTGGAAGGCTGAGGCGGGCGGATCATGAGGTCAGGAGTTCGAGACCAGCCTGGCCAATATGGTGAAATCCCATGTCTACTAAAATACAAAATTAGCTGGGCATGGTGGCGCGCACCTGTAGTTCTAGCTACTCAGGAGGCTGAGGCAGGAGAATCACTTGAACCTGGGAGGCAGAGGTTGCAGTGAGCCAAGATCACACCACTGTACTCCAGGCTGGGCAACAAAGCAAGACTTCATCTCAAAACACATACACACACACACATAAAATAAGGCTGGGTGTGGTGACTCACGCCTGTAATCCCAGCACTTTGGGAGGCCAAGGGAGTTCAAGACCTGCCTGGGCAGCACAGTGAAACCCCATCTTTACTAGCATACAAAAAATCAGCCAGGTGTGGTGGCAGGTGCTTGTAGTCCCAGCTACTTGGGAGGCTGAGGCAGGAGAATTGCTTGAACCCAGGAGGCGGAGGTTGCAGTGAGCCAAGATTGTGCCACTGCACTCCACTCTGGGCAACTGAGTGAGACTTAAAAAAAAAGAAGAAAATTATATTAAAGAGAAGCTGCCATAGAAACGCAAGGGATTGCTATGACTGTGTTTATAAGTTTAGTTACCTGAGCTCTAAGTACCCAGTCTGGAAGGAATGGGCTCTGAGGCTTAAGAACAACTCTGCTGCCCTGGTCCTCTCCTCTCAAGCTACGTGATGCTGGCAGGTTATTCACCCCTCCAAGTCTCAGTTTCCTTATCTGTAAAATAGGGATAATAAATCCTGGCTTTATAAGGGCCTTTCCAGGATCAAATGAGCTAACAGACGTGCAAGCGTGTTGTGAACTGTGGATCAAGGTGCAGCTAGCAGCAGGTTTCTGCTGCTGTTATGCTGCTGAGGACTTGGGCATTAGCTAAGTTCATCCAGATGCCCGTGATGATGATGATGATTATTGAGGGGTATTCACAGAGGGTAAAGTCTCACCTTTTCCTACAGGAGGACTCAGACATAAGAAAAAGTTAAAAAAACAAAAACAAACAGGAATCCATATCTTCCAGAAATACCACCTGGACTCTAGACAAGTGCGTGGGTAGGAAGTGTTTCTGGGATAGATGCCAGGACTGGAGCCCAGAAGATAATCAGGGGAGGCTTTCTGGAGGAGGCGAGCAGCCTACGGAAGGAGGGCAGGGTCCTCACTAATCTGAATGGGAAGAGAAGTAACAGGAAGCTGCTACATGCTATGTTTACCCTGGCCAGGCATTTTCATCAAAGTCTTGCCTGGTTTTTACAGCAACTTGTGAGGTGCACAGTTATCACCATTTGTAGGTAAGAAAAAGGTAGCCCAAGGTCACTCAGCTTCATTTATTTGAAGAAGACATATTCTTTACTCTAGTGTTACGCACTATTCAAGGTGATGAGAATGCAGGAGGAACAGGCAGGCAAGGTCCCCATCTATGTGGAAGTGAGGTTCACAGCATCACAAAGATGGAGCCACTCAGTCTGCCTCCAGAGGCCACACTCTACAAAAATCAAAATTATATGATGATGGCTGTTCGGGGTTTTTTTTTTTTTTTTTTTGAGATAGAGTCTCACTCTGTCATCCAGGCTGGACTGCAGTGGTGCAATCTCAGCTCACTGCAACCGCCGCCTCCCTGGTTCAAGTGATTCTCCTGCCTTAGCCTCCCAGGTAGCTGGGACTACAGGCGTGGGCCACCACAAGTGGCTACCTTTTTTTTGTATTTTTTTTAGTAGAGATGGGTTTCACTGTTACTGGACAGGCTGGTCTTGAACTCCTGACCTTGTGATCCAGATGATGCCTGTGTTTCTGATTCTGGAGGGGGTAACCTCTCTAGAGTCTTAGACAAAACCAGTTTTAGGGAAAGGGGTATGTAGTCCTCCTGAGGGTTTCTCTTGTGCAGTGGGCAGTGGCTAAGGGGTGGGAGTGGTCGTGGCTCTGATACTGAGAATTTGAGAGCCACCCTCCCAGGCCTAGGTGACTTAGCCCCATGCTAACTCCAGTGAGTTCACTGTGGCCTCTCCAAGTTCCCTCTGGCCACTCAGGGAGGACTGTCCTTGGATGGCATGAAGTTGTGGAGAGAACCCTGAGTTTGAGTTCTGCTCTGTTGTATGATCTTGGGTAAGTCCTGGCCCTCTTGGGACCAGACATGCCCTGCCTTGACAAAGATGGGGTTTAATAGCCTCTGAGACTCTTGCTAGTTCTAGGATTCTGTGGGTTTGAGAATGCGCTGAGGGAGCAAGCCTGTAAGGGCTGGGGGCTAGGCATGGGGATGGGAGCTCTGTCCAGGAAAGGAGAGCTGACCTCCCACTAGCCAGATAAGACACTGAGACCCAATGGCCTGGATGTCATAGGAAGGTGGGTAAGGTGGCCGGGAGTGGTGGCTGATACCTATAATCCCAGCACTTTGGGAGGCTGAGGCGGGTGGATCACTTGAGGTCAGGAGTTTGAGACCAGCCTGGCCAACATGGTGAAACCCTGTCTCTACTAAAAAAACAAAAATTAGCTGAGCATAGTGGCAGGCACCTGTAGTCCCAGCTACTTGGGAGGCTGAGGCAGGAGAATCACTTGAACCCAGGAGGCGGAGGCTGCAGTGAGCTGAGATCATGCCACTGAACTCCAGCCTGGGCGACAGAGCAAAACTCAAAAAAAAAGGAAGGTGGGTAAGGAGAGTCCGGTATGAACAATGCCATTTCTCCCTGCTGAGGAAGGGGCCTAGATAGCTCCAAAGCAAAGTGAGAGTCCAAAGTATCTGGGGTCCTGGGCACCTTGCCCTTCTGAGGTCAGGATGGTATCTGTTTGCCCTTCAGTAAACGCTCTATGTGTTTTCCCCTTCTGTGTCAGCTCCCACGCTGCTGCTTCTGTCTGGGATGTGCTCGCCTTCACTTTGCTATCCAGTGAACTCCTATTCAGCCCTCAAGGCCTCGTGTCAGTATCATCTCTGTCATATTCCCAGGGGAAGTTATTGCCCCCAGACCCTAGAGCAAGATGCTTAAGAGAGTTGGGGTTGGACAGAATATGCTTTTCCGGCCACTTTCTTCTTGGGTAAAGGGCACTTCAGTGTCCTTACTTGGGGCCTGGACCAATGTAATAGGGGCTGAGTTCCCTCTGCTATGAGATACATCCAATAGGGGAGTGGTTTCCCCAGAGAAATCTGGGGTTTCTCAATAAGAATGTGACATTTTGGCTTCCCAGAAATGTAAAAAATAAAGAGCATGGCAGGGTGGCTGCTCTGTCTCCCCCAAACCCCTGTGAAAGGATGGACACTTTCTTCCTAGGGTCCAGATCGGAGAGGGTGTCTCACTCATTTATTTCACAAATATTTCCTGTGTAACTGTTATGTACCAGGCACTGTCCTGGGGATGAATAAGAGAGACAAAGACCTGGGCCATGAACCTCACAACGAGTGTGTGTGTAGGGGGGAAAGTACTACACTGAACAAGCAATTAATGGTTAAAAACTGTGACAAGGGAAAGCACAGCGATTTCTGGGGGAGGTCAGGGATGCCTTCCCCAGGGTGGTGGCACTTGAGCTAAAGTGGAAATATGAAAGTAAGCTGGGATTGAAGGGTTTGTGGCACTGGCGTCAGGCAAGGCACCTGCTAGGGGCTTGGGACCAGCTGGTTATCTGGGGCTCTGTGGGGTCCAGGGATTGCTGTACTCCTTTGAGTATTCAAAAGGGCAGAGACTGGATTGACTGACTCTTCCCTCTGCCCTGGCCAGCACAAGGCCTGGCTAAGTGGCCTTGGGTGATAGGTAATGCTCCAGTATAGGCCCCCAGAGATGGGCATCTCTGGATCCTAGACTCTTGGAGCTGATGGCCCGAGATGTCATAGGGAGCTCTCATGGCACATACAGGCCAGGCAGCTGAGGCCCACAGGAGGAAGTGACTTGCCCAAGGTCACATGGCCATCTAGTGTCAGAGGCAGAGGCAGAAGAGGAGCCCACACATGCCAGGACTTCAGCTTCCTCACTCCTTTGTTCAGACTTCAAATGGAAAATCCCATCCCAGAGAGGTGCCTCTGCCAGGGGTGGGAAGAGCTGAGAAGGAAGTGAGGCCAAGGGAGTCTCCCCTGCCCTCCCCTCCCCTCCCCTCCCCTCCCCTTGACACCTTCAGGGGCTCCTTCCGGCTGTCTCTCCTTCACCCTTCTCTTGGAAATTCCCCTCGGGCCTGAAAGGGACTCTCAATTAGTGTGCTCTCCCCCGACTATTCCCTCCCTGCCGTTCCTGAAGCAGGACTCCTAGCAAGGGCTGAACTGGGGTGGCCAAGCCCTGTGGCCCCCAAAATCCACATTCTCTTGTCAGCAGAAGGCAGAGTGTCTCCCCTCAGCACCTGCTCCTTGGAAATCCCTCTCTCTCCAGACCCTCAAAGCTGTCTCAGCTGCTCATGGCCTGTCACATGCTAAAGAAAACGAATAAGAGGAGGCATTGTATGTTATCTGGGCCACAGTGAACATGGCAGGGTTGGAGGAGCAGGGACACACACCTTCCTTGTGCAGACCCCAAGGCCACCTCCAGCCCGTTTGCAGACTTGGGGAAGTCAGCCAAGTTCCTGCAGCTTCCTTGGGTAGGAGGAGTGAAATCTCTGTCCGCCTCCCCCATCGTTAGTTATACCCCACTGTACTTTATGCCCTTGTGCTCCACTGTTCTGCAGGGCTGATTTGTTAAAGGACTGTCAGCCCCACTCACAGGGTGCCCAGCTCTGTGCTTGGCATGGAAGGGGAGACAGAGACAGCTCAGCCCACAAAGGATTGAAACCCTGAATTGTGCAGCAAAGTATGTGATTCCCAGCAGGCTCCTGGTAGAGAGATTACTAAGTGAGGCCTCCTGTCTGCTTAGGACACCTCCCTCTCCAAGTCTAGCTAGGTGAGGTCTTCCCCACCATTTTCTTTTTTTTTTTCTGAGGAGGAGTTTTGCTCTTGTTGCCCAGGCTGGAGTGCAATGGCATGATCTCGGCTCATCGCAACCTCCGCCTCCCGGGTTCAAGCAATTCTCCTGCCTCAGCCTCCCAAATAGCTGGGATTACAGGCATGTGCCACCACGTCCGGCTAATTTTGTATTTTTAGTAGAGATGGGGTTTCTCCATGTTGGTCAGGCTGGTCTCGAACTCCTGACCTCAGGTGGTCCGCCCGCCTTGGCCTCCCAAAGTGCTGGGATTACAGGCATGAGCCACTGCGCCTGGCCTTCCCCACCATTTTCTAAGAGGGTCACGAGGCATTCCAGCTCACTCTTGTGGTTCCTGGAGTTCTGGTCCATGTGTCTTCCATACCACCTACTTCTTCCCACCAGTCCTAGCCTAGCCTCTCCTATGTTCTTGGCAGTGGGCAGTACTCCTCCCACCAGATCCTGGAGCAAGCACTGCCTTTGCAGTGAAAGTATTTATGCACTATCATCACTACCTCCATCAGTATGCAAGCATCACTGTTGCTACTACAGCTAATCTACAAGCCCCACCATCTCCAGTTCCACCAGTTTCTATTAAACACATAGGTGCACCTACTGTGTGCTGAGCCTGGGGTTCCTAAGAGGAGTTAGACAATCACTGCTCTTGGGGAAACTATGTTCTGGTAGGAAAGGCAGATACTAAAACCATCGTCTGAAGGCTGGGAAGGTGTTACACGGGGTGCAGGGGAGCCCTGGGGTGTGATCAGTACTATATCAGAAGGCAGCACGAATGCCTGTGGGGCCTTCAGTAAGGGAGCACTGAGCTGGGGGAGTAGGGGGTGCAAGGAGGACTTCATGGAGGAGCAGCATGTAGAGCAGGGCATTGAGAATGAGAAGGCACCTTTCAGTCCAAGGTGGAAGGGGGGATGGCAGGTGTGAAGGCCTGGAGTTGTGTGCTGGAGGGTGGCAAGCAGTTTTGTGTGGTTGTAGCTCTGAAAATGAGAAGACTCTCATCTCAGAGATGAGGTCTGAACTGGTGGCCAGGGGCAGCTCCTCCAAGGCTTCCTGTGAAGGCCAAGGCACCTGCCACACTTCAGACATCCTTTGAGACTCTTCACATACTTGTCCTCACTTATGCCAAGAAATTTAGACTTTATCCTTAGGTATTCCCTCTGCTCCCCCATACTAACTGTCCTTTTTATGGGCCCCAGTTTCTCTATATACATTCAGGGAATTGGCTAGCAGATCTCTGAGGTCTTTTTCAGCTTTGACACTAGGACCCTTTTCTCTGTGCAAAGTACATGCAGCTTGGTACACATTGTCTGGTCATTAAATATTTTCTATGGGTGAATAACTTGCCAGCCTTTCAAGGACTGCACTGTTGTCAACCTGAGACTCTAGCAAGAGAAGGGCCTCAGAGAGAGTTGAGTTTAGTTTTGACTCTCCCATTTTGCAGGGAGGGAACAGGCTGTGCTGGAGCCATCATCTGGCATAGGAGGAGCATGGTGCAGTGGAGGGGCTTGTTCCAGTGCAGGAAGGATAAGCCATGTGGGGCCTAGAACTGGGGGCTCTAGACTTCCAGCCCAGTGCTCTCTCTGCTCCACCAGGCTGCCTCTAGTTGGAGAGACAGGGCAGAAGTGATGGTAAAGAGGAGTCATTGTCCAGGCAGTGGGGCCCTGGGCAGGTCCTTTGACAAAGGACACCTGTGATGAAGACACAGGTGGGAGCCCCAGGCAGCCTAGAAGAAGGCTTTTACCTCTTTCTCTTTCTTTTTTTTTCCATTCTGTGGCCCAGTCTGGAGTGCAGTGGCCTGATTTCAGCTCACTGCAACCTCTGCCTCCCAGGTTCAAGTGATTCTCCTGCCTTAGCTTCCCGAATAGCTGGGACTACAGGCATATGCCACCACGCCTGGCTGCTAATTATTTATTTATTTTTTAGTGGAAACGGGGTTTTGCTATGATGGCCAGGCTGGTCTTGAACTCTTGACCTCAAGTGATCCACCTACTTTGGCCTCCCAAAGTGTTGGGATTACAGGCATGAGCTACAGCACCCAGCCCTTAACAATTTTTTTTGTAGAGATGAGGGTCTCACTCTGTAACCCAGGCTGGTCTTGAACTCCTGGGCTAAAGTGATCTTCCTGCCTTGGCCTTCCAAAATTCTTTTCTTTTTTTTTAGAGACGGGGTTTCACCATGTTGGACAGGCTGGTTTTGAACTCCTGACCTCAAGTGATCCACCTGCCTCGGCCTCCCAAAGTGCTGGGATTATAGGCGTGAGCCACCGCGCCCGGCCTTGCCTTCCAAAATTCTATGATTATCTGAATAAGCAACCATGCCAGCCTAGAAGACTTCTAGAAGAGGTAAGACTTGGCTTGAGCTTTGAAAAACTAAGGTTATAGCAAAGAATATCACTGAAAAAAAAAAAAAAAGAAATAAAAACTAAGGTTAGTATAAGGGGAGATGAGTGAGGGGCACTCAGCTCCACAGAGGTACACAGATGTGGTCGGTTTCACATACCCGTATCTGTGTGCCTGCATGTCCCATTACATACACAACCAACTGTAGATATGGGCATATACTCAATAAACA
This sequence comes from Aotus nancymaae, assembly GCF_030222135.1. NCBI lineage: Eukaryota > Metazoa > Chordata > Mammalia > Primates > Aotidae > Aotus > Aotus nancymaae. The sequence continues at coordinate 29,233,410 of NW_026988467.1, forward strand.
CAATTACACAGCCATACAGGCACACAAAAGCACATGTAATTACAGTCCTTTTTTTTTTTTTTTGATAGGTTCTCTCTGTCGTCCAGACTGGGAGTGCAGTGGTGCAATCTCTGCTCACTGCAGCCTTGACCTCCTGGCTTTAAGCAATCCTCCCACCTCAGCCACCAGAGCAGCTGGGACTACAGGCACACACCACCACGCCTGGCTAATTTTTTTTTTTTTTGTAGATATGGGGTTTCACTATGTTGCCCAGGCTGGTCTTGAATGGCTGTGCTCAAGAGATCCTCCCACTTCAGCCTCCCAAAGTGCTGGGGCTACAGGCATAAGCCACTGCACCCAGCTGTAATTACAGTCTTAGAGATAAATATATTTGGCTGGGCATGGTGGCTAATGCCTATAATCCCAGCACTTTGGGAGACCAAGGTGGGTGGATCACCTGAGGTCAGGAGTTCAAGACCAGTCTGGCCAACATGTCGAAACTCCATGATACTAAAAATACAAAAATTAGCTGGGTGTGGTGGCATGCACCTATAATCCCAGCTACTTGGGAGGCTGAGGCAGGAAAATCTCTTGAACCTGGGAGGTGGGGGTTGCACTGAGCCAAGACGGCGCTACTGCACTCCAGCCTGGGCAACAGAATGAGACTCTGTCTCAAAAAAAAAAAAAAGATAAACATATTTACCCATACATGCGCACAGGCCAACTATTACTCAAATACACAAAAATCAGTGATATTCACCCACCCTGAGACAGTCACAATTACATAGCCAAATACACAAAAGCACTCATCCAGACATGAAAACAGACTCAATTATATGGACACAGCTCATACAGAGATGAACTCTAAGAGAGGAACCCACATGTTTAGGGTCACAGATACACAACTACACAGCCACACTCAAGGACTCAATTACAAATGTTCAATTACATGCTTGCCTTCAAGGTCAGGCAGTGACAAAGATAAGCAGAAGAGGTGGTAGCATGGAGCAGTGGATATCACAGTCTGGGTCTGAGTCCTGGCTCTGTAGCTTAATGCTGTTTGACTTTGGGCCAGTCAGTTGACTTCAAAGAACTTCAATTTCCCTATCTGTAAAATGGGTATGATAAAAGTACCTACCTACGCCTGGCATGGTGGCTTACGTTACACCTGTAATCCCAGCACTTTTAGAGGCTGAAGTGAGTGGATCACTTGAGGTCAGGAGTTTGAGACCAGCCTGGACAAAATGGCAAAACTCCGTCTCTACTAAAAATACAAAAATTAGCCGGGCATGGTGGAGTGCATCTGTAATCTTAGCTACTTAGGAGGCTGAGGCAGGAGAATCTCTTGTACCCGGGAGGCAGAGGTTGCAGAGGCAGAGGGTGCAGAGTTGGGGTGCGCCACTGCACCCCAACCTGGGCGACAGAGCAAGCCTCTGTCTCAAAAAAAAAAAAAATACCTACCCTACACAATTGTATTGTGGATAAAATGAAGTAATGCATGAAAGCAGTTAGCACAGACCCTGGCACATAGTAAACACTAAGTAAAAGGGTGCTACTATTATTCTGAACATCATAACTACAGAAATACAGTCAGTTCGATACATTTGTACACACACGCACGTGACACTTATGGGGAGGTGACTTGTGGGCTCTAGCGGCAGCAGGGCTTCAGACCCGTCTTCTCCTAGCTCCCTTGCACTCCTCAGAGCCGTAGCTAGCCTCTGGGCTGAGAGAACGGGCGGGCGACCCTCTTGCCCCGCCTGGACCGGCCGGGCCTTCCCCTGAGCGTTCTAGGCTGGGCGGCTCAGCAGGTCTTCCAGGTCCCGGGAGGGGCGGAGCCGACGGGATGCGCGCCAGGCCCCGCCCCTCATCCGGCCCCACCCCCGGCCTGGCCATTGGCCGCAGAGCTCGGGGGCGTGGTCGAGCTGGGGCTGGGGGCGCCCGCGGTGCCCGCCCGCGAGTCTCGCTGCCTCCCTCCCGGGGCTGCGGGCCCGGCGGCCGGGCTGGCTGGGCCGCGCTTGGGTTCCCACGCCAGTTCCCGCGCCCGCCATGGGCAACTCACACCACAAGAGGAAGGCCCCCAGCGGTCCCCGGGTCCGCAGCTTCTGGCGGTTCGGGCGGTCGGCGAAGCGGCCCGCAGGTAGGGGCCGGGGTGGGGGCGGGGCAGGCAGGGAGGAGGGTCCCTGCTGCGGCCGTCGCCACCGCTGCTGCCCCCTCCCGGGGCCTGGAGGGTGTGAGTGTGGGGGGTCGGGAATCCCCGCGCAGACCCCACCCCTCAGGCACACGGAGACACACGTACACGGTAATACCCACGGATGGGCACACGTACATGTTCGCAGTTTACACGGTCACACGCACGACACCCACTCAGATGTACGGACACGCAGACACAGGAGCATACACACCATCACACCCTCGCACCATCGCAGTAGGACGCACAGAGCCTGAGACACAGGTACATGTATACCTATGCATGCAGTTTACACAGCCACACGGACTACACCCCCGCATAAATCCAGACACAGGCACACAGTCGTTCACACACATCGGTCATGTGGGTACAGTTGCCCAGCGTCTTAGGCACACAGATGTACACACAGGTTCGTAACTGTACAGCCAACCGGACTCCCACTCAGGCTCCCAGCAGACCCTAAGGCACTCCGACACACACGCTTATTCCCCAGATCTTAGCCCCCAACAGGCTGAAGGCTGAAAGTTTGTAGGAGGGAGGGGAGACAAAGGTGGAAGGGAGAAGCTGGAAACCCGGGGCTGGAGGCTCGGGACCGCCTCCATCTGGCGCGATCGGGAGTCGGACTGGTTTTCTTGGCTCCCTCCCTACCCCCACCCGCGCCACCGCGGCTTCTCTCCGCTCTCCCTTCCGTCCCCCGCGGTCCCCGAGGTCGCCGCCGCATCTCCCCCCTTTCAATGCAGCCACCGAGCTGGAACGCAGCCCTTGCCGGCTGCTGCGGGATCCCTCCGCGGGTCACATTCCAGGCTCCAAGGGGGAGGGGAGGGAATGGGGAAGGCCTCCAACCCCAGGGTGGGGAGATGGGATTCCTGTTTCCCCCAGCAAGTGCGACAGTTCAGGGTATCCCCGAGGGGTGCTGGAGGAGGGGCCACCGAGAGTGCCTCGTTTTCTTACTGGTGAATCCAGAGATGGGGGAAGGGCAGGGTGATGGATTCATTCCCCCTCCCCAAGATAGAGGGTCTTCAACATAGGCAGGCACCCTAGGGGTACCTGTTGGTCTGGGGGAGTGAGGGAATCCCAGAGGAGGTGGGGTGAAGGGGGCCCTGCTGTGGTGGGAGAATCCACGGGTGTATTCCCAGGATGGCCCACATTCCTAGAGATTCCGAACCGGAGCTTGATGATCTCATCGCTCCATGGAGTGGGTGATGGAAAGAGCCTGGGCTGGGAAGTGGGGGACCTCTCTTCTCAATGAACCTCTGGAATAAGCTCTGGTGACCTTGAGCAGATTCCGTTTGCTTCTCTGGACCACTCTGGCTCCTACAGGGGCCTGTCTGTGAAATCTGGAGCCTTAGGTGACTTCTTGGGACCCTTACTGTCTGGCTAGCCATCTCATGGATGAAGAAACTGAGGTCCCAGAAAGAGGGACTTGTCCAAGGTCATTTGCCTCTGGTGGTTTTAGGTAGTAATATAATCAAAATGACAGCAAGAAAAGGGTTAACTAAGTTCAGTTAGACTCTTTGAGGATTTCTCAGAAGGTAAGTGTTAATGAGAATCTCCAGGACCTTCCAGCACTCCCCCTGCCCTAGCAGTCCTGAAAGTCCTATCTATGCCTACCTGTCTCTCCTAGAATCTGCACTAAGGGGGCAGTGCTGGGGCTCTTCATCTGTCCTCTGATGGCATCTCGGATCTGATGGTTTCCTAGGAACTGTGGGCCCAGACTTGTGACCATATGTGATGGAGGAGAAAGAAGATAAGAAGGCTGTGTTTATAGTCTCTTGCCTACTGGCCCTTGACAAAGTGGCCTGGGGCTTCCAGCAACCCTTGTGAGCTTCCAGCTCCTGCTGCAATTCATGAGTCAACTCAGGCTTTAAGATGTTCTGAAAAAAATTAGAAAGTAATGGCAAGACAACACAGAAATTAAGTGTGGGGGCTAGGAATATTCTAGACTATATATCAAAAGCCTTCTGGGCTGGGGTCAGCTTTAGAAAATTGAGGAGATGGTCCTAATTTGGTCTTTGAAGTAACCACAGGATTGAAATTAGTCCTAAATTGTTGATGAAATAAGAGAACTGGGGGTTCCTTTCAGCTGTGGGCTATGGTCTGGAGCAAAGGCATGGAGTTGAGGTGAGGCAAGGTGGCTCACACCTGTAATCCCAGCATTTTGGGAGGCTGAGGTGGGAGAATCACTTGAGCCCAGGAGTTCAAGAGCAGCTTGGGGCAACATGGCAAGACCCCCCCATTTCTACAAAAAATAAAACACTAGTTGGACATGGTTGCACGTGTGCCTGTGGTTCCAGCAACTTGGGAGGCTGAAGTGAGGGGATCACATGAGCCTGGGAGGTCAAGGCTGTGGTGAGCCGATCATACCAGTGCACCCCAGTCTGGGTGACAGAGTGAGATCCTTTCTCAAAAAAAGTGAATGGGCTTGAGACCCTTTCTCAAAATAAGTGAATGGCTCACACCTGTAATCCCAGCACTTTGAGAGGCTGAGGGGGGCGGATCACCTGTGGTCAGAAGTTTGAGACCACCTTGGCCAACATGGTGAAACCCCCTCTCTACTAAAAATACAAAAACTAGCCAGGCATGGTGGTGGGCGCCTGTAATCCCAGCTACTCAGAGGCTGAGTTAGGAGAATCGCTTGAACCCAAGAAGTAGAGGTTGCAGCTAGCCAGGACTGAGCCACTGCATTCCAGCCTGGGTGACAAGAACACGACTCTGTCTCAAAAAAAAAAAAAAAAGGCTATGGAGTTGAGACTGAGCATGGAGGTAGAAGGGAAAAGTGGTTGAAGTTCCTTCTCTTGAGGTTCCATTATGAATGTAAACCTCAGTACCTTTGGTTTTACTTGTGCTGAGATCCTAAGTCATCCTCGGCCTCAGCCTCTGCTGTGACAGGCCCAGGTGGGGATTGGAGCTTGAGTACTTGTCCATTTCATTAGTCTGTGAGAGGAGGAAGGAGAGAGTACAAGGCAGGCAGCGAGGACTGGAGTCTGCAGGCCATAGGGAGCCAGTGAAGGTGCTTGAGCAAGGGAGGAGCCTACAAAAGTGTGTTAGGAAGATGGCTCTAGGGTGGGGGCAGGTGCAGGCAGGACAGGTTGAGGGGTGGGTGGGGTGGTGAGAGTGGAGATTCAGAGACTGTTGCAGTAATCCAGGTGAGAGGTGATGAGGTGAGGGCTGGGGACAGGGTGGGGGCTGTGGGAGTGGAGAGGAGTGGCAGCTGCAGAGACACTTTGGAGGAAGTGGCAGAATTGATGGGACCTGGGATTAACCTGATATTGAGAGTAAGGGCCAGAGGGAGCTGAGTGGGCTTCTGTGCTTGAGGCTGCTTGGCTGGGAGATGGTAGCAGAGATAAAAATAGGGTCCTGTGCTGCCTCTTTACATGAGTTAATTCATTTGTCCTTTGACTGGCTATTCTCCCATTTTAGAGATGAGGAAGTTGGAGCTCAGAGAAGTGAAGTCAATCTCCCAAGGCCACACAGCAAGGAGATGGCTGAATCTGGATTCAAACTCAAGCCTGTCACATTACAAAGCCTGTGCCCTTAATCCGTTTAGGAATAGATGGGTGTCATCTTATGATGGAGGTGCTTGCAGGTCCCCTGGGCAAAGAAAGCCTACAGCCCAGGGGATTTGGACTATGTAGAGAGGACTAGTGGAGGAAGCACTGTGGGGAGGATTAGGGGTTGAGGACTAAGCAATTAAAGCCTCCAAGGGCTTAGAGAGGGAGCAGGTGGGAAGGGGAAATCAAGACTCAAGGAAGGATTGCTCCCTCAGATCAAATGCCCTTGGAAGGTAGAGAAGTGTGAAGGTGTACGAGGTAAGGCCTCCTGACTGCTGGAAGGACACTGTAACCTGCCGGGATTGTTTGGCCTTGGCACTCAGGGAGCCACCCAACTCTCCCCTTCCCAGGCTAGCTGGGCACTTGGTCCTGGGCAGGTTGGGGAATGGTGGTGGATATGAATTGGGAGCCCAGGAAGACCCATCCTCTTCCTGTTCCCATTCGTTTTGCATGGTCAAGCTCACACACATGGCCCTCCTTCTGGTTGGATTTATTGTTCCCATTATGCACACGGGGAGACTGAAGGAAGGGACTGCTGGAGTCAGATCATCCAGAATTCTTTTCATCCCTCCCACTGTCTGTAGACCTGGAGGTTTAACCTCTTGGAATCCAGGGTCTTTGGTAGGCTCCACAGCTGGAAAAGGCTCTCTCCTTCATTCGCCCCATGTCTCCTCCCCTTTCTTGGAGGGAGACTTGTGACCAACTGCTTGGGTGACTTGTTTGTGGGAGCCCTGGGCTTCTAGATAAGAGACTGGTCCAGCTCTCTCTGATCTGAAGGATCTGAGATAAGTGAATCTCCTTGCTGCCCCAGGCCTTGACTCAAAGCGGAACCACTGACCTCGTTCCTTCTAGGGGCAGAGTCATCCATAGTGAGGCTCCCACATCCCAGATGAAGAAACTGAGGCCCAGAAAAACACAGTGCCTGGCTCAGGATCATGCTGCAATTCAGGGGAAATGAAAGCTCCAACTTAGGACTCCTCACTCCAGGGCAGTGAGATCTGCTCTGGGCCTGGAATTCCCTTCCCTCCCGAACTAAGGGGTTAGGGCTGCCAGAGAGGGGTGTCACTAAAAAGAGCTAGGGAGCTGATGTCACGTGTTCCTTATCAGACCTTATCTTAATGGTCCTTAACTCTACTTGAGATGTGAAGAGAGCTGGAGTGGGTGGAGAGGAGGCTGCTGCTGACATGGGGAGAACATGATTTTGCAGCCAGTCAGAGTTGGGCTCATATCCTGCCTCTGCATTACTAGCAGTGTGACCTTGGGCAAGTTTCTGACCTTGGGGTCAGGGTTTATGCTGGATTGTGTGGCTTTCTTTAAGGTTCCCAGGCACTCTGTGAGGTGGGTATTAGTCCCACCTTACAGATGAGGAGACTGAGGCCTAGAGAGGCCATTCATTTATCCAAGGCCTGGAATCCAGACCTCCTGACTCCCAGCTCTTTCTTCTCCTTACTCTGGTGGCTGCCTCTCTGGCATCCATAAGATGGGGATAATCATGCCTTGAAGCAACTAAGAAAAGGGCTATGGAAAGTTAGAATTGTACCTTGGCCGAAAGGGATTATTATGTCATTGCTGGGAGCAAATAACTCATTAGGATATTTATTAATATTATTATAGCTAATTCCTCCCTGCACTACTGCCTATTCCCCCAGGGCACCCCATGGGATGGGCTCCTCCCCTCCCTGCTCTAGGCACTCCCTGCCCCCCATTATTTACCTTAGAACCGGCCTGTCTGCTCTGCCCCCGCTGGGGTGGGGCTGGACACCAAGGGAAGGAAGGAGGGGGATTCCTGCACAGGTTGGGTGCAGAGCCTTGCTTTTCTTTGGGCAGAGATTGAGGCTGTCCACCCCCCACCCCGACCCTCCTTACCCATTAACTTTCTCAGACTTAGGATCACTAAGGTTGTTGGAGTGAGACCCAGGTTCAAATCTGAGATCTGCCACTCCCTGGCTGGGTGACCTTGAGCAAGTTAGTCACTTTCCCTTGAGCCTCCTAGTGCTCACTTGTAAAAAGGAAACCACTCCTGCCTTTTAGCTTTTCTGTTAGGTGTTCTTTGAGACAGTAGAAGAGAAAGTGTTTTGAGAACTGTGAAGGGCCTCCACCTGAAAGTTTGTTATGCTCATTTTCCTTTGTCTTGCCTCTTTGGAGATAAAATCTACAAACACTCTGGGTTCGGGTTCTGCTTCTAGAAAGTGTAATGGGGTGGGGGGAGGGCCTTCGTTTGTCCACCTGTATGGTGAGGGGTTGAGGCTAAGGGCCTCTGAACCCCCAGAATTCTGGCTCATGGGCTGGCCAAGGGTAGTTCAGACAGGAGTAGGGAGTTGGAGGCTGGGTTGGCTTCGGAGGGTTCAGCCTCCTGAGCAAGGCCACCTGGACAGCTGTGCCCTCCCCCCTCATTCCTCTCCCCTGAGTCAGGCCTGCCTGGCTGTGGGCGCGCCGCCACCCCCCGCCCCTTGCTCTGGAATGGGGCAGGTTGAGGCCTCACCCCATGGAGGATGTTGCCAAGATAGTGTATGCGCATGCGCGTGGCCTTGGGAGACAGGGGCTCCCGCCATTCCTCCCTTTCCCCAGGCTCAGGAAAGCCCCTGAGTAGGGGCCACACACACCTGTTTTTCTGTACAGACAGCTCCTTGGCAGGCCCTATGTGAGTCTGTGCAGTCGGTCACGGGTGAGGAAGGCAGGGACCAGGGTGGCTTAGGTGTGCTTTGTGGGTGTGGTTTCGAGAGTGCCCACCTGTGGAGGTGGCCCCAGTGGGACGCTGCCCGAGTCCCTGCCCTGGTAAACTGTCTCTGAGTTGAGGAACGTACAATGTGCTTCCTGGTGTGCCCTGCGTGCTGGGGGCGTGGCCAGGAGCAAGGTGTCTTCTCAGATCCAGGAGGCTTCCTCCCCCAGGCAGGTTGGGGATGGGGAGGCAGTGTGGGGTGCTTCCCTCATGGCCTCAGCCCTAGGCTGTACCTCTCTACTGTCAGGGCAGAAAGCCCTGGAACAAGGACTCTTAAGCGTGGCTGTGGGCAAGGTCCTTCCACTCTCTGGACCTTAGTTTTTTTGTGAAGTACCCCTCCCTGTCACCTGGGACTCAGGTTGCTGAGCCCCTCCCTAAGCAAGCCACAGGTGTATAGATAGACCTGGGGTGGCTCCGAGAGGCTGCTGGCTCTGACTGTGGGTGGGTAGGGGGAGGGGTGTTGCTGGGGCAACCAGATGTTATCAAGTGTAAGCCATTGGATCTCTGGGAATTTGCAGCTGTGGCCCTGCCTGCCAGCTGTGGGCCTGGGACCTTGAAGAGCTGATGTTCCCCCACCCCCATCTTGGCAGGAGCTCAGCCCTTAGTTTCCCTGGTTAGAGGGTAGCTGAGGATGACTGTTGTGTGTGGTGAAAGGCTCCAGTTTTAGAGCCAGCCAGAGCTTGGGAAGTCACATGGCTCTCTGAGCTTCACAGGCCCGTGATCAGTTACTAGAAAATTACCTTCCAGTACCTGCCTCGAAGAGCTTTTGTAAGATCCATGAGGACAGAGACTGTGTTTTGCCTTCCGCCAGGACCTGGCATGGTGCCTGGCATGCATTACCCTGCAAATGTTGGTCTACTGGTCTTTTCTGTTTGTGTGAGACTGATAAGAAGGGTGGGTGGGTGGGTCTGGCTTAAGAGGGGAAGAGTGAGGACAGTAGGTGGTCAAGAAAGCTCCAATTTGTAGGAATGATGGGGTCCCATGACCCTTCTTCAGAGGGGAGAGCAGGTTTGTAGCTGGCAAAGTGCACAGAACATGGCTTTTGGATTCAAGTTGTTCTGAGGCAGAATACCGCTTTGCCATTTATACCATGAAGGGTAGGGAGGGCAGCTTTATAATGCTTGCTCCCTCTGGCCTCCATTTCCTCACCTATAAAATGGGAATAAAAGTGTCTACTTCTTAGGATTGTTGTTTAGATCTCAATGATTTGTAGATGTGACTATTCAGCTCCACAAATGTTTGTTCTCTGGAGAGCAAGGGGTCAGCTTATGCTTGAGTAGTCTTGAAAGGCCAGTGCTAGGGTGGCAGCAAATGGGGAAGGAGCTGCAGGGGGGTCGTGTCACTTGGGAGCTGCTGTGAATTTTTAGTTCCCTACCGACTCAGAGAGAAAGGTGCTATGACAGAGGGGTGTCCTCAGGCACGGCTGGTGGGCTCCTGCACAAATACATATATATAGTTCACAGACTCTCTTTTGTAGTCTCTGCTATGCTTTTTAGAGTCACTAGGGGAATCTTTTTTTTTTTAAACTTTATTTTTATTTATTTATTTTTTTTAGAGATAGGGACTTACTGTGTTGCCCAGGCTGTAGTGCAGTGGCACGATTATAGCTCACTATAACCTTGAGCTCCTGGGCTCAAGAGATCCTCCTGTTTCAGCCTCCCAGGGAATCTTTTTTTTTTTGAGATGAAGTTTTGCTTTTGTTGCCCAGGCTGCAGTGCAATGCTGTGTTCTCGGCTCACTGTAGCCTCCGCCTCCTGGGTTCAAGCAATTCTCTGCCTCAGCCTCCTGAGTATCTGGGATTACAGGCATGTGCCACTATGCCCAGCTAATTTTGTATTTTTAGCAGAGACAGGGTTTCACTAAGTTGACCAGGCTGGTCTCGAACTCCTGACCTCTTTATCTGCCCACCTTGGCCTCCCAAAGTGCTGGGATTACAGGGATGAGCCACCACGCCTGGCTGTTTTGTATTTTTTTTTTAGCAGAGTTTGCCATGTTGGCCAGGCTGGTCTCAAACTCTTGACCTCACGTGATCTACCTGCCATGTTGGCCAGGCTGGTCTCATACTCTTGACTTCATGTAATCTACCTCCCTCAGCCTCCCAAAGTGCTAGGATTACAGGTGTGAGCCACCGTGCCAGACCGGAATACATACATACATATATATATATATATATATATATATATATATATATATATATATATATTCTTTGAGACCTTCTCGCTCTGTCACCCAGGCTGGAGTACAATGGCATGATCTTGGCTCACTGCAACTTCTGCCTCCCAGGTTCAAGTGATTCTATCACCTCTGCCTCCATAGTAGCTGGGACTACAGGCACATGCCATCACGTCTGGCTCATTTTTGTATTTTTAGTAGAGATGGGATTTCACCATGTTGATCAGGCTGGTCTTGAACTTCTCAGCCTCCCAAAGTGCTGGCTTACAGGCGTCAGCCACTGCACACACCAGAATATTTTTTAACAGTGTCACTACCCAGCTGAAACCCTCAAGGCCTATGGGGCCCACCCCAGCCTCACCTGGTGCCTGCTCTCCTCTGATACCATCTTTACCATTCTTTCCATTGCTCAGTCCTCCAGCCATACTGGCCTCCCCTACCTTCCCTGAAACCTACTACTCCTGCCTCAAGGCCTTTACAGTTGCTGTAGCCTGTCAAGAAGACTCTCCCCACAGTACCTGCCCTGACTGGCTCCTCAGTATTCAAGTCTCAGTTCCAATGTCCTTTTCTGTTTATTTTAAAATTATTATTATTATTTTTTGGACAGAGTCTCCCATTGTTGCCCAGGCTGTAGTGCAGTGGCACGATCTCGACTCACTGCAATCTCCGCCTCCTGGGTTCAAGCAATTCTCCTGCCTCAGCCTCCAGAGTAGCTGGGATTATAGGCACGTGCCACCATGCCCAGCTAATTTTTTGTATTTTTAGTAGAGACGGGGTTTCACCATGTTGACCAGGATGGTCTTGATATCTTGACCTCGTGATCCACCCGCCTTGGCCTTCCAAAGTGCTGGGATTACAGGCGTGAGCCACTGCACCCGGCCCCAGACTGATCTTCAACTTCTAACCACAAGCCATCCTCTTGCCTTGGCCTCTCCTAGTGCTGGGATTACAGGTGTGAGCCACTGTGCCTAGCCTGTTCTTTTCTTAGAGGGGCTTTTCTTTTTTTCTTTCTGTTTTTTTTTTTTTTTTTTAATGAGACAGAGTTTCACTCTTGTTGCCCAGGCTGGAGTGCAATGGTGTCATCTCAGTTAACTGCAACCTCCGCCTGCCAGGTTCAAGCAATTCTCCTTCCTCAGTCTCCCAAGTTGCTGGGATTACAGGCATGGTCCACTACACCCAGCTAATTTTTTGTATTTTTAGTAGAAATGGGTTTCACTATGTTGGCCAGGCTGGTTTCGAACTCCTGACCTCAGGTGATCCACCCACCTTGGCCTCCCAGAGTGCTGGGATTACAGGTGTGAGTGATGGTGCCTGGCCAAAGGGCTTTTCTTGACAACCTAACTAAACCATTCTCCACACTGGCCCCACCAAACCTTCCTGTCACAGCTCTGCAGTCTTCACTACCTGAAATTACATTGTTAGTTTACCTCATCCATGTATTCATCAAATATTTATTGAACTCAACTCATAGCATGTTTCAGGCACTGATTTATACTCTGGGGATAAACTGGTGAACAAGATAAAGAAGTTCTCCATTAATGATAGTCCCTAGTACTAGGTTAATAAATGTTTGCTGATAAATGAATGGATACAACAATCCTGTTTTTTTTTTTTCTTTTTCTCTTTTTTTTTTTTTGAGATGGAGTCTTATTCTGTCACCCAGACTGGTGTGCAGTGGTGGAATCTTGGCTTACTGCAACCTCTGGCTCCTGGGTTCAAGAGATTCTCCTGCCTCAGCCTCCCAAGTAGCTGGGATTATAGCCATGCACCACCACACCCAGCTAATTTTTTCTTTTTTTTGAGGGAGAAAGAGTCTTGCTCTGTCACCCATGGAGTGCAGTGGTGCGATCTTGGCTCACTGCAACCTCCACCTCCCCAGTTCAAGTGATTCTCTTGTCTAGCCTCCCAAGTAGCTGGGATTACATGTACCTGCCATCACGCCCGGCTAATTTTTGTACTTTTAGTAGAGACGGAGTTTCACCATGTTGGCCAGGCTGGTGTTGAACTCCTGACCTCAGGTGATCCGCCTGCCTGGGCCTCCCAAATTGCTGGGATTACAGGTGTGAGCCACAACAATCTTATAAAGAGGAGTTATTGGCCTTGTTTTCATATGAGGTCATGACTTGTGTGATGGAGCTGGATTTGAACCTGGACTTGACTTCCTTCCCAGTACTTCTCCACTTTTCTTCCTGACTTTTTTAACTGCCTTCACCTATGGGCTGTTTCTTGGCTAATTCTGTTCTCTCTGCCTGGTGATCCAGGACAGAATCACTGACAGACTGGGGCCAATGTGAAGAATCCCAGGCTAGGGGAGAAGGAGGTCTGCTTTGAAGTCCAGCCTTTGCAAGATTAAGTATGATCTTGGAGAGTTCACTGTGCTTCTCTGGGCTTGTGATATCACATTGTCAGTGGGAAGAAAGTCCTTTGGAAAGTGTGGGGCTGAACGTATGTATGAGGGGCTGTACCACCAGCCACTGTGGTTCTGCTCTGGGCATCTCCCTGGCTTCCCAGGACTGTGTCCCAGGACTGGCCCCTGCCCCTCTGGGGGGCTCTGCCCACAGTCTTGCCATCCCACAAGTAGCCCTGGGCTCCTGCCTGCCTGGCTGCAGCATGCTCTGAGCTCTTTCCCCAGGGAATTACCCTGGCCAGCCAGGAAGCTTGGGGATGGGCACCCTGCCAAGTCTAGTCTGGTGGCCCGTCCACCTACCATCTGGCAGCTGGGACCCCTGCCTTAGCTCTAGACTTGGGGGCAGGGTTAGTGATCCGCTACTGGATTGAGTATCTTTGGTCCCCCTAGTCATACTCTGCTGGAGCAGATCACCCACGGACTCCTGGTCTTAGTTTCCTTTCTGTGCCCTTGCACCCCACTTGAGGGGCGGGGTCAGCAGATGGGCGGGCTTAGTAGCGAAGGTGGGAGGAGGACCTGGAGAGCAGCAGCCCCTCCCCCTCCTCTGCCTGGAGCCGGCGCTCTGCGGCCGGGCGGGAGGGCTCGCATCCCCATAGTGCTGGGTTACAGTGAAGGCACGCCCCGCGCTCTGCTCCGGAGAGGCTGGGTGGGATAGGGAACGTCCCGAGTGGCCCCCGCAGTCATGGTGGTGTTCCTGGGCCGCCACCTCCCGGCACTTCTAGGGCTGTTTAAGAAGAAGGGTGAGTGGGTGTGGCTTGGGGGGAGGGGAGGGATGCTCGAAGCCACCCTTTGCCAGACCCTTATGTAGAGTGGGGGATCAAGGCTGGGCAAGAGTAATGGGATGGGGGCTGGAGGCTGGTAATGAGGCCAGAATCTCCCTTCCGGCTGTGCTTTTGTCCAGTCGCTTTGTTGCTGCCTTTGTCTGGGCCCTGCTTCTGGCGTGAGAGGATGGATCCAGGTGTCTCTGACCTTGAAGCCTGCAGCCCTCCCTCGAAACTTGCCTCCCTGCCAGGGTACCCACACTTTACTGGGTATACCCTCCCATTCAAGATGTACTAGTCTTTCCTAGTGTGCAGGGGAGGACAGGACGTGGGGAGCCCAGAAGAGAGGAAAGTAGTGCCACTGGAAGTTGGGGAGCCTGCTCAGTGAAATCTTGCCTAGAGGCCTGAGAATGGAGAAGTTTTGGAGGGAGGGGCCTGTTCCTCCTTCCTTCTCCTAGGAATTGGGCTTTTAGACCTGGATTAAGACATAAGGGCCAGAGTTTATTGGACTTTTGAGGGTCGGGGACCCCCAGTCTGAGTGTGATCCAGGAGTCCCCTCTGGGAACTCGGAGTTGAGTCCAGGGTCTGCCTGACTCCTGTTGCTGGGTGACCTTAGGCAGGGCCTTTCCCCTTTGAGCCCCTTCCCCACTGGTAAACTCTGGGGATCTAGTGCGCTGGTCTGGTTGGATCTGTTGGGGGCCTCCTGGCTCTGACCTGTGGGATTCCTACAGACTTCCTGGGGCAGGAGCTCTGGCTGTGGACAAATGGGCTGAGGGAGGAAGAAAGGCAGGTTTCTGAACTGAAGACCCTGCTCCTGGGGCATGGCCCTTTAAAGGGCTTGTTTTGTTCCTGTCCCTTTATAAGGTGCTACCAAGGTCACATGACCCTCCCAGCGCTTTTGCTTATGTTGTGGGTTTCATTTAAAGCGGGGCTGGGGCTGCAAAGTGCTGACACAGTCCCCCATCCCCAGGATTAGATGGCCATCCCCTCCATGGGCGGGGCTTGTAACAGGATCCTTTGTAATGGATCCCTGGCTCCTCTGCTACTGGGGCCAGGGCCAGGGCCTCCAGGAGTGGAGGATACCTGGGACTGTTTCCCCAAGAGAGACTGGAGCTCCCTTGGGCAGGTGGAGGGGCCTGGGTCTTTCTTTTCCCCTCCCCTGCCCATCCTTCCATTAAGGGGCAGCCACATGGGTGAGTAGGAGACCCAGGAGGCCATCTCCTTGGTCTGCATCCCCCTTCCCCACCACCTAGGATTTTCTGGGAATCTGGTTGTAACTCCTGCCATCTCCCTCTCCTTCCTAATTTTTCATGGTATCTTTTTCCTAGACCTGGGCCAAAGGGTTGCATGAAAAGGGTGGTTTGTTTTCCTGTGAAGTTGGGTTTTGGGTATGGAGGTGAGAGCAATGTATTTGCTATGGGCTATGTGTATACTGCGGATGTCTTTTGTGGGACCCTGAGTGATGTGTGAGTACACAGTTGTATATATACTTGGTTACTGTTTGTTTATATACAGAGCAGGGACTGTGGGTGTTATATGTTTACGTGCGGGCTGGATGTGCTCAGTGTGTGTACCTATGTGTGTTTATACTCGGATGCTCTTTGTTTATATACGTGAACGATGTCTGTGGGTGCTGTGTACATATGCAGTAGACCTGTATACCTGCGTGCCCTGCATATGGTGCCTTATATGGGGCTGTTTCTGTGGTGTGGGTACTCAGATATATGGACACTGGGGTGTAGTTTGTGTCTGTATAATGGGGACTGTGTGTGTTGAGTGCATACTCCAGAACTGTGGGTTATGTGTCCAGACTGGGGGAAGGAGGCATTGCTTGTGTATGCAAGGGTCGTGTGTAGTCTGGGGACCATGGATGCCCTTGCTGTGATACCTGTGCATCCCCAGGGCCCAGATGTCTTCACCTCATTTCCCTGCCTCCTCCCTCCAACTAGGCTCTGCCAAGGCTGAGAATGACAAACGTCTAAGTGTAGGGCCCAGCCAGGGGCCAGGGTCTACAGTGGATGAGCACCAGGACAATGTCTTCTTCCCCAGTGGACGACCCCCGCACCTGGAAGAGCTGCACACGCAGGCCCAGGAGGGGCTCCGCTCCCTCCAACACCAAGGTAACCTTCCCATCTACTCCCCTCCCATCTCGTTCCTCCAGTGCTGCTCTCTCAGCCCTCAAGGTCAGGGGCCTAACCCAACATACCCTTCTGGTGTCTTCCAGAGAAACAGAAACTGAATAAGGGTGGCTGGGACCATGGAGACACCCAGAGCATCCAGGTGAGCCCTGTCTTCAGCTCAGTCCTGACTCTTCTCTCCCTGCTTGACTTCTGGCAAGGATGTCTTAGAACATTTCTAGGTCTCAGTTTCCTTCCTCTATCACAAAGGGCTATGCTAAGTGACCCCTGAGAGCTAGTCCAAGGTTACTCAGTGCTAGGTGATGCTGGAGGGGATCTATGAGTCAAAAGTTCTAGTGGGAGGCCGGGTGCAGTGGCTCACACCTGTGATCCCAGCACTTTGGGAGGCTGAGGCAGATGGATCACTTGAGGTCAGGAGTTCGAGACCAGCCTGGCCAAAATCGTAAAATCCCATCTGAACCAAAGATACAAAAATTAGCCAGTCATGGTGGGAAGTACCTATAATCCCAGCTGCTTCAGAGGCTGAGGCAGGAGAATTGCTTGAACTTGGGACGTGGAGGTTGCAGTATGTCAAGATTGCACCACTGCAGTTCAACCTGGGTGATAGAGTGAGTCTCCATCTCAAAACAAAAATAAAAACCAAAACGTGCCAGTGGGAGCCCTGAGGAGGCAGCCCCACCCCACCCCGATCAGGGCCTGATCTTCTTCTTCCCTGATAGTCCTCCCGGACGGGGCCGGATGAAGACAACATCTCCTTCTGCAGCCAGACCACATCCTACTTGGCTGAGAGCTCCACAGCAGAGGACGCGCTCTCCATCCGCTCGGAGATGATCCAGCGAAAAGGTGGATTCATGGGCAGGGGAGAGGGACGGTGGGCACCATAGGGTCCCAGCATCTGTTTTTTTCCTCCTTATCCACTGTTTCGCCAGGCTCTTTGATTCAGTGAATTCAGAAAACACAGTACCCTGTTTTCTCTTGCACGTTCATGATATACACTGACTATAAAGCAGTTAAGAATTAGAAAATCTTAACTGTTGGGGGCCTGGTATAACTACTTGCGAGTTGTGTGACCTTGGGAAAACCCTTAACCTCTTTAAACTTCTGTTTGATGTTTTATAAAAATGAGGATAAGTACCTTATTGGAAGGAATGCCAAATGTTTAGCATGCCAACTAACACATAATAATATGTTCACTAAATAATAAGCTGTCACTAAAGAGAAATTACCATTGTTGACTTAGTAGCCTTCCAAAAGTCTTACAGAAAAGAAGCCTCTAGCTTTGTTTAACCTAACCTTGCCCATACCTACTTGACTGCAGAAACCGTTTCTCGCAGAGCTCTTATTACAGAAGTAGTGCCCTGCAGAAAGTGCTCTGAGTCCTTTTGCTCTAACAGTTTTTCTCTCCCTGGACTGGCCCCCAGGCTCCACCTTCCGACCCCATGACTCATTTCCCAAATCCGGAAAGTCAGGGCGGCGGCGGAGGGAGCGGCGGAGCACTGTGCTGGGACTCCCGCAGCATGTGCAGAAGGAGCTTGGTGAGCCCTGGGATAGGAGGGCAGTGGTGGTGGGTCGGGAGCCTTGGTCAACCCCTCTCTGCTGACCCCGCCTCTCCCCCCGTCCCTTCCAGGCCTGAGGAATGAGCGTGAAGCACCAGGCACGCCCTGGCCTCCTGGTGCGCGGGATGCTGTGCGCATCCCCACGGTGGATGGCCGCCCCCAAGGCACCTCAGGGATGGGAGCCCGGGTGTCCCTGCAGGCGCTGGAGGCAGAAGCAGAGGCTGGCGCTGAGACAGAGGCCATGCTGCAACGCCACATTGACCGTGTCTACCGGGATGACACCTTTGTTGGCCGGTCCACAGGCGCCCGGCCCCCACCGTTGACCCGGCCCATGTCCCTAGCAGTACCTGGACTGACAGGAGGGGCAGGGCCTGCAGAGCCCCTGAGCCCGGCCATGTCCATCTCCCCCCAGGCCACCTACCTGTCAAAGCTGATACCACATGCCGTGCTGCCACCCACAGTGGACGTAGTGGCCCTGGGCCGCTGCAGCCTGCGCACACTAAGCCGATGCAGCCTGCACTCAGCCAGCCCGGCCTCCGTCCGCTCACTGGGGCGCTTCTCCTCGGTCTCCAGCCCACCGCCCCGCAGCCGCCACCCTTCCTCCTCCAGTGACACCTGGAGCCACTCTCAATCCTCTGACACCATTGTGTCTGATGGTTCCACCCTCTCTTCTAAGGGTGGCTCTGAGGGCCAGCCGGAGGGCTCTGTGGCTAGCAGTAGCGTGGCACCCCCTCCCCAGGGAGGCAGTGGGAGGGGCTCCCCCAGTGGGGGCAGCACTGCTGAGGCCTCAGACACACTCAGCATTCGGAGCAGTGGGCAGTTGTCTGGCCGGAGTGTGTCCCTACGTAAGCTGAAGCGACCTCCACCCCCTCCCCGCCGGACCCACTCCCTCCATCAGCGGGGCTTAGCAGTGCCTGACGGGCCCTTAGGGTTGCCCCCAAAGCCTGAGCGTAAGCAGCAGCCCCAGCTGCCTCGGCCACCTACCACTGGTGGCTCAGAAGGGGTGGGGGCAGCACCCTGTCCATCCAACCCAGCAAACAGCTGGGTGGCCTGCTTGTCTCCGGGTGGCTCCCGGCGCCCCCCACGCTCCCCAGAACGGACGCTTTCACCCTCCAGTGGATACTCCAGCCAAAGTGGTACTCCCACCCTCCCTCCCAAGGGCCTGGCAGGTGCCCCTGCTTCCCCAGGCAAGGCCCAGCCCCCTAAGCCAGAGCGTGTCACATCGCTTCGCTCCCCTGGGGCCTCCGTGTCCTCTTCTCTCACATCTCTGTGTTCCTCCTCCTCTGACCCAACCCCCTCAGACCGCTCTGGGCCACAGATGTTGACCCCCCTGGGTGACAGGTTTGTCATACCTCCTCACCCCAAGGTGCCTGCCCCCTTCTCCCCACCTCCCTCCAAGCTCAAGAGCCCCAACCTAGCTGCCCCTGCTCCGGCTGCCCCTGCTGCAGTTACTGCGCCTGTCTCTACCACTGATGCAGGTCCTCAGTCCCCTTCCACTCCCCAGACATCCTTGACCCCACTGCAGGAGTCTCCCATTGTCTCCAAAGACCAGTCACCCCCACCGTCCCCACCCCCATCTTATCATCCACCCCCACCACCCACTAAGAAGCCAGAGGTGGTTGTGGAGGCGCCATCTGCTCCAGAGACTGCCGAGGAGCCCCTCCAAGATCCCAACTGGCCCCCACCTCCACCCCCTACCCCTGAGGAACAGGACCTGTCCATGGCTGACTTCCCTCCACCCGAGGAGGCCTTTTTCTCTGTGGCCGGCCCTGAGCCTGCAGGCTCTTCAGGCTCCCCGGCTGCTTCGTCCTCCTCAGCTATTGCTTCGCAGAGTCAGCCCCCGGGTAGCCCAGACCCTCCTCCAGCTCCACCAGCCCCAGCTCCTGCTAGTTCTGCCCCAGGGCTTGTGGCCAAGCTCCCTCAGAAGGAACCAGTGCGCAGCAGCAAGGGCAGCGGGTCTCCCAGGGAGGACACGGGTGCGCCCCTGGTCACGCCCTCGCTCCTGCAGATGGTGCGGCTGCGCTCCGTGGGTGCTCCAGCAGGGGCTCCCACCCCGGCACTGGGGCCATCGGCCCCCCAGAAGCCACTACGAAGGGCCCTGTCAGGGCGGGCCAGCCCGGCGCCTGCCCCCTCCTCAGGGCTCCATGCTGCCGTCCGACTCAAGGCCTCCAGCCTGGCTGCCAGCGAGGGCCTCTCAAGTGCCCAGCCCAATGGACCACCTGAGGCAGAGCCACGGCCTCCTCAGTCCCCTGCCTTGATGGCCAGCTTCATCTTCTCCAAGGGCACTAAGAAGCTGCAGCTGGAGCGGCCTGTGTCCCCCGAGACCCAGGCTGACCTCCAGCGGAATCTGGTGGCTGAACTCCGGAGCATCTCAGAACAACGGCCATCCCAGGCCCCAAAGAAGTCACCTAAGGCTCCCCCACCTGTGGCCCGCAAGCCATCTGTGGCAGTCCCTCCACCCGCCTCCCCCAGTTACCCTCGAGCTGAGCCCCTTACTGCTCCTCCCACCAACGGGCTCCCTCACACCCAGGACAGGACTAAGGGGGAGCTGGCGGAGAATGGAGGTGTCGTGCAGCTGGTGGGCCCAGAGGAGAAGATGGGCCTTCCAGGCTCAGGTACAGTGGGCAGTGCTGGGGTGGGGTCCCATTGCTGATGCAGGAAAGTAGGAATCTGAAGACCCGCCAGGGGGGATTTGCTCTTGGATCTTTAACTTTTCTGGTCTGAGGATACATGGGAAGGATGAGCTGTCACCCTTGCTGGGCCCCAGAGGAGGAGAATGGTGTGTGAACCTCAGGCCTACTGTGTTAGAATTCCAGCTTTGCCCCTTTCCCTACCCTTCCTAGCTACATTGTAAAGTGTGGGGCAGTGACACATACATTATAGTGTCAGAACATTTGTAAGGTGTCCAGCCCAGTGCTTCGGGCACAGTAAGTCAAAGGGTTAAGAAGGTTGGGTGAGGGTATGCCTTGTTGGGCTCTTCGCGCCAGAACCAAGCCAGGAGGCTCCTTGCTAAGTGTCCCTTCTTTTTCTCCCCCAGACTCACAGAAGGAGCTGGCCTGACCACCAGGCACCTCACTGGCACTGCTGACCCATCCCAGAAACACAATCTCAGGGACCCGAGCAGCTCCAAGGACGAGGATACAGCAGACACAACCTAATAGAGAGGGCGCCTGCAGCCTTAACCTCCACGGCCTTCGATACTTATGCAAGCCTGGTGTTGCTCCTGTCCTCCGAATCATCCCGCGCTCATGCCTTTTCCCGAATGGGTTCACCTCCGGCAGTTGCCGCTTCAGTCTTGGCCTTAGCCTCATTTTGAAGGAGGTAGCTGGTGGGAGAGGGTGGCTGCGCCCCCTGCTGGCCCTGAGGCCTCAGAGTTGGGAGCAGGACACCTTACCTGAGTTTGTTTCATTTTTTTTTTTCATGTCCAAACCATGCACATACTATAGTCCAGAATCAAAGCACTTTTCAAAGTGGCTGCATGGCCATGCTCCAGGGCCCAGGAAGCCGCATTCCAAGGGCCTGTTTACATAGCAGTGGAATCCATTCCTGGCAGCCAGCCCATAGCTTGGGACCAGTCTGTGCCCTCCTCCCCAATCCAGTTTACTCCTCTAGGTTCTTGGAGGTGGCCAAGTCATTGTGTTCCCACAGGCTTCCCTAGGCTGGGGGCAGGGGTGGGGCTGTGGAATTCCAAAGCACAAAGAGGTGCAGAGGGGGCTAGCCTTCCTGTGCCTCAACTCACCAACCAACCCCCTGCCTTCCAGTTCTGCCAGGTGCTCCATGCCAGGGACAAGTAGGAGACTGCCAGGGCCCAAAGAGATGGGTGAGCAGAGCAGTAGAGTCGCCGTGGGGCACTTGGCAGTGTCAGGAACCTGCCCCTTGCCTCCTTGAGCACGCTGGGGTGGGTAGGCACCCAGCACTTCAGAGGCAGGAGCCTTTGGGCTGAGCAAGCACCGAGAAGGTATATGGAAGGGAGCACCTGGTGGCGGAGAGCTTCCTTGGGCAGTGGGTCCAGGCCTGGCCCTCTGGACTTCATTCTCTGACCTTTCTACTCATTTTGGTGCATGTCCTTTCTGCAGCTGCCTTTCAGCACATGTGGTTCCACTGCGGGGAGCTGACGCTGAGTGACAAGGATGGGAAGCCACAGGTGCATTTTACTCGTCTTCCCTAGTCAGTGAAGGGCATCCAGTGCTCTAGGGCAGGCTGGGTGGTGGTCCCCTAGGTATCAGGCTCTCCTACTACACTCTCCTCCAGGAATGTTAACCTTTCTATTTTCAGCCTGTGCCACCTGTCTAGGCAAGCTGGCTTCCCCATTGGCCCCTGTGGTTCCACAGCAGCGTGGCTGCCCCCCAGGGCCACCCCTTCTTTCTTGATCCTCTTTCCTCAACAGTGACTTGGGCTTGAATCTGGCAAGGAACCTTGCTTTTAGCTTCACCACTAGGGAGAGAGGTTGACATGACCCCCGACCCCCGCTCACCAAGAGCTGGGAACAGAGGGGATGTGGTGAGTTGTGTTCCTCTGGCCCTCTCCAGGGCTTTTTCAGCTCGTCACTACTGTCTTCTCCCTGTAGCTAATCAACCAATGTCCTTCCCTTGCTTGTGGGCAGTGGAGAGTGCTGCTGGGTGTGTGCTGTGCCTGCCCACTGAGTTGGGGAAAGAGGATAATCAGTGAGCACTGTTCTGCCCAGAGCTCCTGATCCACCCCACCCCCTAGGATCCACAACTGAGTCAAAGCTGCATGAAACCAGGCCCTGGCAGCAAACTAGGACCTGCTGGAGGCAGGAGGGAGCCTGACTTCTGTCTCTGTCCCTCCTCTCCTCCAACGTTACTGGAACTCTATCCCGTTAGGATCTTCTGAGCTTGTTTCACTGCTGGGTGGGACAGAGGATAAAGGGGAAGGGAGGGTCTAGAAGAGGCAACCCTTCTTTGTCCTCTGGGGTAAATAAGCTTGACCTAGAGCAAATGGAGACCAAAAGCCTCTGATTTTTAATTTCCATAAAATGTTAGAAGTATATATATATATACATATATATATTTCTTTAAATTTTTGAGTCTTTGATATGTCTAAATAAAAAAATCCATTCCCTCTGCCCTGAAGCCTGAGTGAGACACATGAAAAAAACTGTGTTTCATTTAAAGGTGTTAATTAAATGATTGAAACTTGGCTGTGGCTGCTGCTGCTTAATGGGGGAGGGACAGAGCAGTGGTCTGAGACCACATTTAGAAGGGAAGATGTTTTGTCTGCTGCACACATTGGACCTAAGTGTGGGCCTCTTCTGCTTACTACTGCCAAAAGGGACAGTCAAGACGTCTCGTCCATCCTATGCCACCCAAGTCCCCATTACAGGGTCAAGGAACCCCAGGCTAGGTGAGGGGCCAGCAGCTGCCTCACACTCGTGTTCTCTCCTGAGATGGTCCAGCTCATAGACAGGCCACATCCAGCCACCCCTGTTCAGACATTTTATTTGAATTTATGACAGTGATGGGGATTTGACTGAGATGCCTTATGAAGAAGTATCCTACCCTCTCTGAAGACAGAATCACTCTCTGCCACCCATTCTGCCTGATGCTAACAGCATGCAGCTGGTTTAGAGAGTGTCCCAGCCTAGCTGGATCAAGGGAAATTCCAGGAGCCCTGGGGCAGGCCCTGCGCCCCTAGTGCCAAGCCTCAGGCTAAGCAGACATCGGGAAAGCTGCCAACCACTTGGTAGACCACTAGGTTCTGTTTTCCCTTCCCTTTCCTTTTCAAATCCCACAATTTCCTGTTGGGGAGAAGCTGTAATTAGCCCAGTCCGGGTACTAGATCCCAGCTAGAGGTGCAGCTGCTGGGATAACTCCAAGAAAACCTGGGCACCAATATTTTTCCAATTACAAGGACTGTGGCATAAATTTTTAAATGAGTTATGTCGAAAACAGATTTCTCAAGTCAGCTGTCAAGGGGAAAAGGTAGGGCTGGACTCTGCTGCTGCCCAGCCCTTGTTAGGGGTCAGTCTCTCACTGCAGCCAGACCGGAAGATCCTGGGTTCTGGGGAGGGTGAGCTGCCCCTTATTGAGTTCTGCACCTAATAAAGAGTCCAAACCTGCTGCTTCCGTGTCCTGAAAGATGGGTAAACAGGGATGGAGCAGACTGAAAACACAGAAGATCAGCAGACTGATGGATGGAGCAGACCGAAGACACAGCAGATGACTCAGTGGTGGGAGAAGGGAGGAAGAGACACTGCGCTGGCTAGCTAATGTTCCCCCCTTTCAGCGATTTACAGGAAATGGACCCCAGCTTGGTCATGAAGTTGGTTTGCTTCCACTGTGCGATGCACTCCTCAGAAATTTTAAAGTCAGCCTGGACAAGATAGATAACAAAAGAGATTTTAATGATGGTGGTGGGACTACAAGAAAACTCTTATATACCAGCAGGGTAAGCTGGCTTAGCTTTTCTAAGAGATGCTTGTCAAAAGCTTTCACGTTCATATCTTTTGACTCCAGTAAGTTCATTTTAGGGAAGTTTAAGAATATAATCCTAAGTGCAAAGGCCTATGTACCAAGACATCTGACACATCATTCTAATAGTGAAAAACTCAGAATAACCTCAATGTCTAGTAAGAGTTTAGATTTTGATAATTATGGTAGAATACTATACAGTGCAACCCCCCTTCAACGTTTTAAGAAGATGGGAAAATTTTTCATGCATAAAGATAAATTTAAAAATCATTCCCAGCACTTTGGGAGGCCGAGGCGGGTGGATCACCTGAGGTCAGGAGTTTGAGACAAGCCTAGCCAACATGTACTCTACCCTGGGTGACAGAGCAAGACTTTGTCTTGGAAAAAATAAAAATCATGGCCAGGTACAGTAGTAGCTCATGCCTATAATTCTAGTGCTTTGTGAGGCCAAAGCAGGAGAATCACTTGAGTCCAGGAGGTTTACAGGCTTGAGGTTACAGGGAGCTATGATGGTACCACTGTAATCCAGCTCAGGTGACAGAGTGAGACCCTGTTTCTAATTAATAAACATTATCACTCCAAGCATAGCAAAAGACCAGAAGGAAATAATCACTAATGGCATTCTTTAGTATCTCTAGGTGGCAGAACTAGGATATTTTGTTTTATTCATTTTTCCCCTATATTTTAGACATTTTCTACCATGAAAATTTCTTTTTTATATCAGAAAAAAGATTCACAAAGTCAGACTAGAAAACCAGGAAAGGAGGGAGTGGGCAAAGCAAATGGCCTAATGCAGGAGGATGGAGAGTGGAAACCACTCTCCATGTCCTCCAGAAGCACTCATATAACTAAAGAAACATGATATTAACTAGAAAGAGTCACACTATTGTTAGTTCCACAAGGAGAGTCAACTCCTGCTGCTTTATGTCACTGGCATAGCCCAAGCACCCAAAACAGCGCCTGACACCTACATTATGGACTCGGTATTTGTTAAATGAATGAATGAATGAATACAGGGATCAGTGGGGCAGGTCAGATCTTCACTGTCCAGAAGGCAAGGAGACAATAAGTGTTCTAAACTCAAGGTGGGCAGGAGAGACCCTGGGAGGGTTCTGATCCTGGCCTCATCATTTCTTTCTTTTTTGAGATGGAATTTTGTGCAGTTGCCAGGCTGGAGTGCAATGGCGCAATCTTGGCTCACTGCAACCTCCACCTCCCAGGTTCAAGTGATTCTCCTGCCTCAGCCTCTTGCCTAATTGCAGGCGCCCACCACCATGCCCAGCTAATTTTTTGTATTTTTAGTAGAGACGAGATTTTACCATGTTGGCCAGGCTGGTCTTGAACTACTGATTTCAGGTGATGTGCCTGCCTTGGCCTCCCAAAGTGCTGGGATTACGGGTGTTAGTCACCGTGCCCGGCTGTGGCCTCATCATTTCTGATGACCCTATGTGATCTTGTCAGTTATCTTGCCAGGTAAAATGGGGATAATCTCCTATCACAGACTGAAGATCAAATGAAGAAATGTCTGAAGTCCCTCACACAGGGCCTCAAATGATCTGTCAGAGATGTGAAGTCCTAAGACCCCCATGTTCCTCAGGCACCTTGAATTCAGAAAGGTCTGCAGAGGAGGAGGAAGAGAGGGGCTCAAATGCAGGAACTCCCAACTGGGAGAGGGGCAGCTATGGCTTCAGTAGTAGGACAGTCTGGGGACACAGTCCAGGCAGCCCACTC
Source organism: Aotus nancymaae (assembly GCF_030222135.1). Classification (NCBI taxonomy): domain Eukaryota; kingdom Metazoa; phylum Chordata; class Mammalia; order Primates; family Aotidae; genus Aotus; species Aotus nancymaae. The sequence goes on from NW_026988467.1 coordinate 29,259,046, forward strand.
AAGGAGGAGAATTATAGCTGTTTACCTGCAACTTCTCAAAGACCTTCTTCTTGGGCTTGAGCTCCTCATCTGGTTCGCCCTTTTCATAGCCCTTCACAAACACTCGCTCACCAGGAGCAGAGCCTGCTGGAGGGTCCAGAGGTTCAACCTGGCGGTTTATCCCTTCTCTGGGAAGACACACAGGACAAGGGAAGGGTGAGGCTATGGATGGCTTCTAGTAACTGTGGAGGCCAAAGCAATCCCAGCCTTTACACCGCGGCCCTGATGGGATTTAGGGCATCCTTCGTATCAGAGCTCCAGGAGGTCCTCTTATCTTGCCACATCTCTGCATATCATCAGGGTTAGATTAACCCAGGATATACAAAAATCCTGTGTCAGGAGAGATACCAAAATCTGTGTTTCTAGGGGAGGAAGTATAAAATAGCACAGCAGGGACTTTATAGCCATCAACTGGGATTTGAATCCCTGCGCCACTTCTTACTACTAGTAAGACTTGGGCATGTACTGCTTTGAGTTCTTCATTTCTATTTTAACAAAATTAACTGTAGGTAAAATGCTTCATTGACAGTACTTGTACGGTAAGTCCTTCATGCATCAACTTTTGGCATCAGCGAGGAAGAGGCACGTGTTCTCAGAGCTTCCACCTGGTGTGTGGAAGGACATCATATGGGACGATTCCCCACTCTTCCTGGCTTCCCCAGGTTCTGTGCCCCACCCCAAGTCCTCACTCACATAGAAGCACACAGAAGCATGCCTTGGGACTCGACTCCTCTCATCTTCTGGGGTTTCAGGTTGCACAGCACCACTACCAGCCTGTCCTGCAGCTCCTCCTTGGGCACAAACTGTACCAGGCCGCTTACCACAGTCCGTGGTTCAGCTTCCCCAACGTCAATCTTCTCCACATACAGGCTGTCTGCATCTGGGTGCTGCCAGAAAGAGATGTCAGGAGGAAGAGGATCATCATCAATTAGAGGAGCAGCCTCATGAACTCTCAGATTCCAGTAAGGAACGTCCACTCTCTATAGAGGCCCCTGGAAGGACCCTCTAGAGCTAACTTTCTTTCCAGGTCCCAGATAGCAGACAGGAGAATGGTCTCTGAAGGTATATTCTACTCTCAACTGAGGCCAGATTTGAGTAAAATGGACCTAGAAGCTTGGGTAAGAGGTGGAAGGATCTTTAATAGAGATGAAATGGCCCAGACTGTCTAGATGGCTATCATTATGGTGCGCGTGCTGCACCACATAGGTCCTAGGTGGGCTGGGAGATGGGAGGGGCACAACTGCTGGCCTTGCCTCTGATGCAGGTGCACCAGCATTGATCTCAGGGTAGTTTTGGTGGTTGGGGTATACAGTGAAAAGCAAATCAATGCTCAAGGGAAAAGAAGCCCAGAACAATGGTTCCAGGCCACTGGGTGCAAAATCTTCTGTCTCTGGGAAAAAGGAAATCTTCTTCCCTCTACCACTTTCTGAAGGGGGCCAAGTGGCCTGTCCAAGATAAGGCCTGTAGCTAGTCCAGACAGGCTGGCAGAGACCAGGTGAGTCCATCAGACCAAATTTAACAGACAAACATGTTCCTTTAACATCTGCACCCCCTGCTGAGTTCCTGGCTGTGTTTGGTTGCGTAACGTCCACAGGCAACAATCGCAACAGAAAGCCTGATGCCTGGAATTAGACACCTGCACTCTGACTTGCAATATGACCTCAGGATGTTACTTCCCATCTCCAGGCCACGTTTCCTTCAGATGGAAACAGACAAACCTGACCCAATCTGCCTCTCTGCGATATGGTAAAAAATGAGTACCTTCTCCACAGTGATGATTTTCCCCACACGGATATCCAGCCGGGATGGGATGACCTCCTCTGGTTCTGAATTCTTGGCAGGGCCTTTGGCCATTGGCTCTGGAATGAGAAGAACCCCATGAGGTAGAATTCTTCCCCATGGCAGGTCAGCTGCTGATCCCACCACGTGAAGACACTGAGATTAGGTAAGATTTAGTGTAGAATCCTGAGTCTAAACACTGAGTTATAGTTTAATACTGGGTTGGCAACCTATCAGACATGACACTTTGCCTCCTTTAGGTATTTCCATTCATGAATTCCATATAGAATTTACTGAGTCTGGCCAGGGGTTGTGGCTCATACAATTTTAGCACTTTGGGAGGCCGAGGCGGGAGGACTGCTTAAGCCCAGGAGTTTAAGACCAGTCTGGGCAATACAGCAAGACCCTGTTTTTGAAAAATTAAAAAAAAAAAAAAAAAAAACCCATAATTTACTGAGTTTTTTTCTGGAAGGGTCACATGAAGCTATTAATGCCAATATCTCAGCATCACGCATATCTGGATGGCCAACTAAGAGCAAGGTCCATGCATATAGAAGGAAATGGGGAGAATCTACAGATAAGCTTGTCTCCTTTTTTTTTTTGAGATGGAGTTTCACTCTTGTTGCCAGGCTGGAGTGCAATGGCATGATCTCGGCTCACTGCAACCCCCGCCTCCCAGGTTCAAGCCATTCTCCTGCCTGCCTCCCTCAGCCTCCCAAGTAGCTGGAATTACAGGTGTGAGTCACCGCGCCCAGCAAGATAAGCTGCTGTAAGCTCTGTAGGCTCTGCCCAAGCAGCTATATAAGAGACTACTGATATCCTATATACCAGATGGGCATAACAGGTCTAACCCAATCTCTATCATTTTTTTTTTTTTTTTTGAGACAGTCTCACTCTGTTGTCCAAGCTGGAGTGCAGTGGTGCAATCATGGCTCACTGCAGCCTCAACTTCCCGATGCTCAGGTGGTCCTCTGACCTCAGCCTCCTGAGTAGCTGGGACTACAGGCATGTGCTACTATGCCCAGCTAAATTTTTTTTTTTCTGGGTAGACTGAGTTTTGGTCTCTAACTTTTGGGCTCAAGTGATGTGCCTGCCTCAGCCTTCCAACGTGTTAAGATTACAGGTGTGAGCCAGTATGTCTGGCCCCAATCACTATCTTTGTTTTTTATTTTTTGAGACAGTCTTACTCTGTCACCCAGGCTGGAGTGCAGTATTGTGATCTCAGCTCACTGCAACCTCTGCTTCCCAGGTTCAGCGATTCTCCTGCCTCAGCCTCCAGAGTTGCTGGGACTACAGGCACACGCCACCACGACCAGCTAATTTTTGTATTTTTAGTAGAGATGAGGTTTCACCATGTTGGCCAGGATGGTCTTGATCTCCTGACCTCATGATCCACTGGCCTTGGCCTCCCAAAGTGCTGGGATTACAGGCGTGAGCCACTGCGCCCGGCCCCCAATCACTATCTTTAATGAAGAGGCAGATTTAGCAAACAGACTAGAAGGACCAAAGTCCTTACGCCAGCAGCTCTCAGCAGTGCTGGTACAAAAGGATGTGATCACTTCCTTGTGTTACCAAACCCAAATCAAAATGACTCAAGTTCCATTCTAGGAGCCAGTAGGACGTGACATTCCTGCACTTCAGATCCCCTGGGTTGTTGTGCCCTCAATTTTAAGACAGGCATTTTTCCAAGGCTCATTGACAAGATCTCTCTCCTGACAATGTCAGTCCCTCTCTAGCTGGCCTTACTCTGCTTTGAGGGATCTGGGTAGGCAGCGCTGGCCAGTTTCTTCAGGGCAGGGGTATTAAACTTTTCCCGGATTGGATCTAGCAACTTGTTCAGCGCAACTTCAACAGAATTCTTTAGGTCTCCAGGATGTACAACCTGCAGAATCAAACAAGACCTAGTGAGATGAGGTCTAGAACAGGGCATAGGACATCTGAATCCAAGCAAGTAGGATCAAGATAGTTTTTCCCAGCAGTCTTTTTTATTTTTTTTATTTTTTGAGACGGAGTTTCGCTCTTGTTACCTAGGCTGAAGTGCAATGGTGCGATCTTGGCTCACCGCAACCTCCACCTCCTGGGTTCAAGCACTTCTCCTGCCTCAGCCTCCCGAGTAGCTGGGACTACAGGCATGCACCACCATGCCCAGGTAATTTTTGTATTTTTAGTAGAGATGGGGTTTCGCCATGTTGACCAGGATGGTTTCGATCTCTTGACCTTGTGATCCACCCGCCTCGGCCTCCCAATGTGCTGGGATTATAGGCGTGAGCCACCCCGCCCAGCCTTCCCAGCAGTCTTATTTGATCCTTGTGATAATCTTGTGAGGTAGATAGAAGAGAGAAGGGAAAACAGATTCAGAAAGGCTAACGTGTCCGAAATCCAAGTCTTTTGATTCTGAAGTCCATACTAACTTTGAGGGTGTTTAGGAGCTGAATGTACTTGTTAGTCTAATTCTTCTAGTCTCTCCATTTATGCTTAGAGTAGGATCACAGACCAAGTGGTATTTACAAGCAGAGAAACATTCACATAGGTAACCCAAGGCCTAAAGACAACTTGGGGGAGAGAGCTGAGTAAGAAGAAAAGAGGAAGGGCTTTGGAGTTCGACAGACCCAGATTAGATTCCCAGCTAGCCGTGTGTGACCCCAAACTAGGCACATAACCCCTCTAAGCTTTGGCTGCTTCTTTTTTTCTTTTTGTAGAGACAGGGTCTCGCTATGTTACCCAGGCTGGTCTTCAACTCCTGGGTTCAGGCAATCTGCCTGCCTCTGCCTCCCAAAGTGCTGGGATTACAGGCGTGAGCCACTGCGCCCGGCCACTGTTGGCTTTGTTACTTATAAAGTGAGGCTAACAATAGCTGTATCTCACAGGATGGGGATGAGGGTTAAATCACTGAATGTGGGTGAAAATGATGAGAACACTGCTGGTATATGGTAATACTTCAGTAATTTCATTTTATTCCTTGTGTCCTATAACTGCCCCCCACCGCCTTCTTTTTTGAGACGGAGTCTCACTCTGTCGCCCAGGTTGGAGTGCAGTGGCGTGATCTTGGCTCACTGCAACCTCCACTTCCCGGGTTCAAGCAATTCTCCTGCCACAGCCTCCTGAGTAGCAGGACTACAGGTGCACACTGCTACACCCGGCTAATTTTCTGTGTTTTAGTAGAGATGGGGTTTCACCGTGTTGCCCAGGCTGGTCGCCAACTCCTGAGCTCAGGCAATCTGCCTGCCTCGGCCTCCCAAAGTGGTGGGATTACAGACGTGAGCCACCATGCCCAGCCAACTGCCCCTTTTTTATATCTCAAATCTGGTATTAAAGAATCTTGTAGATATTCTGAGGGGACATCTCTTAGGAATGAACACTTTAAATACAACAATGCCAACATTTTTGCTTCTGATTTCCTTAGGAATATTTAATTTTAATAAAAGCTCTAGGGCTGCTGCTGTCAAATATGGTGGCTACTAGCCTTGTGTGGGTATTTAAATGTAAACTAAAATTCAGTTCTTCAGCTGTACGTGCCACACTGTAAATGCTCAATAGCTCACGTGGCTTCTGTGTCAGGAGTACAGATAGGACATATGCATCACCACAGAAAGTACTGTTGGATAACATGGCTGCAGACCTTTTTTCTGAGGCATTTCATCTATTCCTAATTCCCACAAAATACTTTTTTATTTTTGGGACATGGTTTTGCTCTATCACACAGTTGTAGTCCAGTGACACAATCATGGCTCACTGCAGCTTTGATCTCCTAAGCTCAAGTGATCCTCCCACCTCAGCCTTCCAAGTAGCTGGGACTTACAGGCATGCGCCATTATGGCTGGCCAATATTTTGAATTTTTTTTGTGTAGAGATGGAGTCTCACTATGTTGCCCAGGCTGGTCTTGAACTCCTGAACTCAAGCAATTCTCCTCCCAAAGTGCTGAAATTACAGGCATGAGCCACCGGATCTGGCCAGACATTAACATTTTGAACAGCCCCATTAAATTGGTTAGACCTGAATTCAGAGTCAGTCACAATCCCCCCATTTCATTCCCTATATTATTATGTCTTCCCTTTGTGACCTGGCCTTGCCTCTCTCTCCCGTAATCCCCTCTCCTCACCTTTTAGACTCTAAGTGAGACCAAGCCACCTGCGATTCCTCGTACATCATGCTGTTTCATCCTACCATGTCTTTGTACAATTACTTCCCTCACAGATTTCTTTGTGAACTCCTATTTCTCAAGCAAAATAGTACTTGGATAGTTTCCTCCACAAGCTTTTCTAGAGAGTCAGTTAATCACTTACACACACACACATGTGTGTGTGTATATGTGTGAGTGTATATATATATATATTTTTTTTTTGAGATGGAGCCTTGCTCTGTGGCCCAGGCTGGAGTGCAATAGTGTGATCTTGGCTCACTACAACCTCCACCTCCTGGGTTCAAGCAATTCTCCTGCCTCAGCCTCCCGAATAGCTGGGATTACAGGTGTGCACCACCACAGTCAGCTAATTTTTGTATTTTTAGTAGAGATCGGTTTTACCCACGTTGGCCAGGCTGGTCTCAAACTCCTGACCTCAGGTGATCAGCCCGCCTTGGCCTCCCAAAGTACTAGGATTACAGGCGTGAGCCACCACATCCGGCCACTTCCTCCTATGTTATTTCTGGAATATATATATTCTTTTCGTTATATATATTCATATATATTCACATACATAGCCATATAGAATATATATATTTACATATATTCACAGGTCATATATATATTCACGTACACACATAAAACATACATATGTAAAATGCAGCCAATGAAATGTTTACAAGTCTGCCTCTCTTACTGGACTGAGCATTAGGAGGACTGACCCCTCTGTGTAATACCAGTCCCTAGCATAGTGCCTAATACATGGGCACCTAGTAAATCTTCGTTAAAGTGTCTGTTGAAATGAATAGGAGCCTCTATTGTGTCCTTTGGTAATTGTCTCTTATTTTTGAACCCTGATTTTGTACCTGTTCCTGAAATACTTCATCCTTGCTAGGTTCAGTCCTTTATTCCAGCTTGCTGAGTCCTTTGGAGAGTGATTAAAGCACCAGTATATTAGCTTTGTACCATCTGCTCATTGAATCTGGGAACCACCTGAATCCTCATTGAAGCCATTAACGAAATATGCAGCCCTAGAGGGCATCAAGACAGAGCCCTGGCCAGGTGCAGTGGCTCATGCCTGCAATCTCAGCACTTTGGGAGGCTGAGGAGCGCTGATCATCTGAGGTCAGGAGTTCAAGACCAGCCTGGCCAACATTGTGAAACCCTGTCTCTACTAAAAATTACAAAAATCAGCTGGACGTGGTAGTGGCTGTCTGTAATCCCAGCTACTTGGGAGGCCGAGGAAGGAGAATTGCTTGAACCTGGGAGGTGGAGGCTGAGATCGTGCCACTGCACTCCAGCCTGGGCAACAGAGCAAAACTCATCTCAAAAAAAAAAAGCAAACAAACAACAACAAAAAAGCAGAGCCCTGTGGTGTAACTACAAACCTGGTGGGCCAAGATGGAGAGGTCTGGCAGAGTTCAGTGGGGATTAGCTTTCTTTTTTTCTTTCTTTCAGAAAAGCTAACTGACAAGAAACTTTAACCAAAACTGCAATTTTGAAGGAAAATGGACACCAGTGAGATTACCAAAAGTAGAGCAAAAATACCAGGCAGCTCACTTCTACACAGAACAAGTTGTTTTAAACAAGTTTGAACAGTCAGCAAAAAAATAAGAAAATACAGATCTTCAGGAAAGGATTCCTTTTCCTTTCGTGTTACCTCAGCAGCAAAGTCCTTTTCCAGGTCCATGTAAGCTGTGTAGGTTTTGTTTCCGCCCCATTTCTCATCTCGAAGGATCACAAACTCTGTAAGGAAAAGGATCTATGCTAACAAATTCACTGACAGTGGCAGAATTGGCATTCCTAGCCCAAATGCATGACTGTTTGTAGTTTTTCCCATATATTTTGAACTTTATTGTATCGTATTTTATTATTCTTAAATTGGATGAGTAGCACGATTGTATACCCAGCTAGCATTTCAGCTGCTTCATGGGAAGGCTTGTGGCTTATATCTATTTTGTTGCATTCCTCTAGTTCAACATGTCTGCCCCCACCCTTACTTCTAACACCTCTGCCCACCCCAGTGTTCCCTCAGAACCTAGCCTGGTAACAAATATATGGACAATTAAATGACATCTCAACATCATTCATACTTTAATATATAAGAAATCAGAGCAGAGAATCAGGGCACCCAGTCCCTGGAGGAAGAGTCTTTGACAAATCACAAGTATGATCACAGCACGAATTTTGCTATTCTAGCCTGGCCTCTAGGAAGAAAACAGAGAGTGTTACCGGACTTCAGGGGAAAGAGGACATGCTTGATGAAGGACAGAACCCCATTGTTCTCCACATTTCCTGGCTCACAGAAGGCCTTCTTCAATTTTTTCTTCACATCCTCCTTCCGATCAAGGAGATCAATCTTGGACTCCTAGAAGTTATGGAAGGGAAGAAGACCTCTTGTGGTTGAAAATGAGAATATGCTCAACTAATACGAGTTAAATTTTGTTTTTTAACTTGGAGACAGGGTCTCACTGTGTTGCCCAGTCTGGAGTGCAGTGGCACAATCATGATTCACTGTAACCTCAACCTCCTGGGCTCAAGAGATTCTCCCATCTCAGCCTCCTGGATAGCTGGGACTACAGGAATGCGTCACCAAGACCAGCTAATTTTTCTACTTTTTGTAGAGACAGGGTTTCATCATGTGGCCCAGGCTGGTCTCAAACTGCTGGGTCCAAGTAATTCTCCTGCCTTGGACTCCGAAAGTGCTGAGATTAAAAGCGTGAGCCACTGTGCCCAGTTAAAAACATTTTTTTTTTTTTTTTTTTTTTTTGAGACAGAGTTTCGCTCTTGTTACCCAGGCTGGAATGCAATGGCGCGATCTTGGCTCACCGCAACCTCCGCCTCCTGGGTTCAGGCAATTCTCCTGCCTCAGCCTCCTGAGTAGCTGGGATTACAGGCACGCAACACCATGGCCAGCTAATTTTTTGTATTTTTTAGTAAAGACAGGGTTTCACCATGTTGACCAGGATGGTCTCGATCTCTTGACCTCATGATCCACCCGCCTCGGCCTCCCAAAGTGCTGGGATTACAGGCTTGAGCCACTGCGCCCGGCCCAAAAACATTTTTTTTTTTTTTTTTAATGAATGAGAGGTTCTCATATTGCCCAGCTTGGCTTTGAACGCATAGCCTCACCTCCTCAAGCGCCAGGACAACTGGCCAGAGCCACCGCGGCTCCCCAAAAACATTCTTTTTAAAAAGATTTTAACATTAGGTACTTGGAGATATTTTTTTGTGGAGGTGGTAAAAATAAATAAAAAAAAAGATTTTACTTTGGGCTGGGCACAGTGGCTCATGCCTGTAATCTTATCACTTTGGGAGGCTGGAGGATTGCCTGAGCCCAAGAGTTCAAAACCCGTGTGGGCAACACAGTAAAACTTCATCTCTACTGAAAATAAAAAATTAGCTGGGTGTGAAGTATGTGCCTGTGGTCCCAGCTACTTGGGAGGCTGAGGCAGGAGGATCGCTTGAGCCCAGGAGGTTGAAACTGCAGCCTGGGTGACAGAGTGAAAAACCACTCACAATCCTGCCATCTAACAAATTAAACTATTTTAATATTTTGTGTTCTTCTAAGGCTTTGTCTATATTGACGGGGTCTCGCTCTGTTGCCCAGGCTGAAGTGCAGTGGCATGATCATGGCCTTGCAACCTTTGCTTCCCAGGCTCAAGCAGTCCTCCTACCTCAGCCTCCCAAGTAGCTGGAACTATTGGTGAATGCCACCACCCTAGCTAATTTTTAAAATTTTTGTAGAGATGGGATTTTACCATGTTGCCCAGGCTGGTCTCGAACTCCTGGACTCAAGTTATCTGCCCACCTTGACTTCCAAAAGTGCTAGGATTATAGGTGTGAGCCACCACGTATGGACTATTTTAATAGTTTTTATGCCGCATATTCCCAATTATTAGTGGAAACATAATTCAACAAATTCCAAACTGTTAGATTCTATCCTAATTTTTACAAATTATATATATTAATGCTACACTGGACATCTTTGCAGAGTTTTTTCTTTTTTTGCCTTTTCTAGAATCATTTCCTTAAGCTGCCCAAAATTGCTAGGTTCAAAGTTGTTTTTTGAAAAAAAGATATCCCAATCAACATTGCCATCAACAATGTGTGAGGATATCTGTTCACAGCAATCAGCCAAATAAGATATTATACATCATCTACAGCTATTTTTCCTTTTTAGGTAATAGGCTTTGTTTCTTATTTTGGAGGGAGTGAGTTTCATTTGAGTTCAGTGTTGACCAAATTCTGGCCCACATGTGTCAGTATATGAATCACCTTTTACTGGGTTCCACCTAATCCTAATGAATCAAAATTTCCTGGGGTTGGGTCAGGCTATTTTTTTTTTTTTTGAGACAGAGTCTCACTTTGTCTCTCAGGCTGGAGTGCAGTGGCGCGATCTTAGCTCACTGCAACCTCTGCCTCCCGGGTTCAAGCGATTCTCCAGCCTCAGCCTCCCAAGTCACTGGGATTACAGTCACATGCCACCACGCCCGGCTAATTTGTTTTGTATTTTTAGTAGAGAAGGGATTTCATCATCTTAGCTACAATGGTATCAATCTCCTGATTGCGTGATCTGCCCACCTTGGCCTCCCAAAGTGCTGGGATTACAGGTGTGAGCCACTGCACCTTGCCTTTTTTTTTTTTTAATTTGTATTTTTAAAAAGCTCTCCAAGTGATTCTGATTTGGGAACTACTCCTGGCCTGATTACCAGAGTGAAGATACAGCAATTATCACCAAACAGGATGAGTGATATATTTGTCAGAGGGATAAGAGACACACAATGTTTTAATGTGAGAGAAAAAGGAATAAGTATAGTTTTAAAAAATATGGTAATGGGTGAGGTTAGAAAACAACAACAAAAAGAAAAAATACAACAGTATACATGCATATATTCACCCATCTCTGATCAAAGTTTGAGATACCATATTTAAAGAACTAGATGAGTGTGCAGATGTGACTTAAATCAGAATCACCTAGTAGGATTTGAAAGAAAATACAGATTCCCAGCCAGGCATGGTGGGTCATGCCTATAATCCCAGGACTTTGAGAGGCTGAAGCAGGCAGATTACTTGAAGTTAGGAGTTTGAGACCAGCCTGGCCAACATGGCGAAACCCAGTCTCTAATAAAAATACAAAAATAAGCTGACTGTGTTGGCAGGCACCTGTAATTCCAGCTACACGGGAGGCTGAGGCAGGAGAATCACCTGAACCTAGGAGGCAGAGGTTGCAGTGAGTTGAGATAGCACCTGGGTGACAGGCTGGGTGAAACTGTCAAAAAAAAAACTGTATCAAAAAAAAATACAGATTCCTGAGTTCCTCCCAGAACTACTTTATCAGAATCTCTATGGACAGGGTCTATACTTTTTTTTTTTCAATTCCTTAGATGATTCTGAAGGTAACCCATGTTTGGGAACCCAGAACTCAACTTTTCATATCTTTGGATTTCCACGCTCTAATGATCAGAACCAAAGTGAACTTTCCCTCAAGTACACAAGCTCAAGAAGAGGGACTCTTAAATGTTAAAAGATATCATAATATCAGGTATCACCCTAAGAATCAAAATGCTAATTAGTGAAATGCAACCATAGTGCTCTCATTAATAAGGCTGAATTTTATCACAGTTCTATGAACAAAGACATTACTTTTGCTTGTATTTTTTATCAGCAGTAAAAACCACTGAATGATGATTAGATCTCATCAAGACTGCTCTGCATCCTTCAATACTCAAGAACCACTGAACTAACTGAATGCTGTAAGGACCCTTATAACTCAAATATTGGAGAATTCTAGTTAGCCAGGTCACTGTTCTTTTCAGTCCTTGATCTCTCCATTGAGGCTGAAGATTTCTAAATTCAAGTCTCAGCTGGCAACTTACCTCTTCTGAAGAGCTCATTTTGCTGCCTGTTAATCCTGGAACCATAGGATTCATCAGATGGATCCGTTTTGAATAGCCAAGTGCAGGGAGGTACTGAGAGATTAGAGAAACACACAAAAGCAGCTATTAGTCTAAGTTCCTCCTCAGTGCCCTGATCTCATCTAAATTGGCTAGCAATGAACAGTTGATATATTGCTTCCAATCCTTTTTTTTTTTTTTTTGAGACAGAGTTTTGCTCTTGTTGCCCAGGCTGGAGGACAATGGTATGACCTCAGCTCACTGCAACCTCCAACTCCAGGTTCAAGCGATTCTCCTGCCACAGCCTCCCGAGTAGCTGAGATTACAGGTGCCCGCCACCATGCCTGGTTAATGTTTGTATTTTTAGCAGAGACGGGGTTTTGCCATGTTGGCCAGGCTAGTCTTGAACTCCTCATCTCGAGTGATCCACCATCTCAGCCTCCCAGAGTGCTGGGATTACAGGCGTGAGCCACTGCACCCGGCCCTGTTTCTAGTTTTTGTATACTGAATATGTAGTTTTCGACAGTGATTGTAATTCAAGTGAAGTTTTTTTTCCCTACTGCTTTTCTATCAGTATTACATTGTGAGGCTACTGGACTTAATGTCACCATAAACAATAATAAAAGCTAGATCTTGAGTGAAGGGAAGTAAGGTGACTACATACTTGCCTTGGCTTTCTCACTGAAGGTATTTTTTGGCAAACTAAGTGCTGAGAAAAACAGACCAAGTAGAGGAAACAGCTATTAGAGTTCAGGGCTGCAGGAGTCTAGGGATTGGGGGCTCACTGCAACCTCTGCCTCCCGGGTTCAAGCAATTCTCCTGCCTCAGCCTCCAGAGTAGCTGAGACTACAGGTATGCGCCACCACCCCTGGCCAATTTTTGTATTTTTAGTAGAGATGGGGTTTCACCATGTTGGTCAGGCTGGTCTCGAACTCCTGACGTCATGATCTGCCCGCTTCAGCCTCCCAAAGTGCTGAGATTACAGGCGTGAGCCACTGCGCCCGGCCAATACTGGATTTAACAGAAGACAGGATTAATAAACTTGAAGAAAGGTCAATAGAAAATATCCAAACTAAAGCACAGAGGGAACAAAGAAAGGAAAACAATAGAACAGAATATGGGACATGAGTTTTTTAACCCACGTGTAGCTAAACTCTGAGAGGAAAAAGAGAACAAGAGAGAAGCAGTATTTGAGGAAATCATGGCTAAGAATTTCCCAAATTTGATGAAAACAAATCCACCGATTCAAGAAGCTCAGCGAAATCTAAGCAGAATAAATACAAAGAAAACTATAGCTGAGGCCAGGCACAGTGGCTCACACCTGTAATTCCAGCACTTTGGGAGGCTGAGGCAGGAGGATCATGAGGTCAGGAGTTTGAGACCAGCCTGGTCAAAACAATGAAACCCCGTCTCTACTAAAAATACAAAAATTAGCTGGGTGTGGTGGCGGGCGCCTGTAATCCCAGTTACTCAGGAGGCTGAGACAGGAGAATCATTTGAACCTGGGAGGTGGAGGTTGCAGTGAGCCGAGATTGTGCCATTGCATCCAGCCTGGGCGACAGAATAAGACTGTCTCAAAAAAAAAAAAAAAAAAGAAAAGAAAACTATAGCTGAAAACATCATAGTTGGTCAGGCACAGAAGTTCACATGTGTAATCCCTGCAATTTGGGAGGTCAAGGCAGGCAAATCATTTAAGCTCAGGAGTTTGAGATCAGCCTGGCCAACATGGTGAAACTCCATCTCCAAAAAAAAAAATTAGCTAGGCGGCATGGTGGCACATGCCTTTAGTCCCAGCTACTCGGGAGGCTGAGGTGGGAGGATCACCTGAGCCCAGGAAGTTAAAGCTGCAGTGAGCCAAGACCGCTCCAGCCTAGGTAGTGCAAGCAAGACCCTATCTCAAAGAAACCAACAACAAAACCATCATAGTCAAATTGCTGAAAATCAGAGATAAAGAAAAAAGTCTTAGAAGCAGTCAGAGAAAAGATATATTGTCTGTAAAGGAGAAACAATAATACTTAGAAGTGACTTTTCAGTGGAAACTGTGGGAGCCAGAAGGCAATGCAATGATTCTTTAAAAGTGCTAAAAGAGGTTGAGCGTGGTGGCTCACGCCTATAATACCAGCAGTTTGGAAGGCTGAGGCAGGCGGATCATGAAATCAGGAGATCGAGACCACCCTAACATGGTGAAACCCTGTCTCTACTAAAAATACAAAAAAAAATTCGCCAGGCTTGGTGGCACACACCTGTAATCCCAGCTACTCGGGAGGCTGAGGCAGGAGAATCACTTGAATTGGGAGGTGAAGGTTGCAGTGAGCTCTGAGATCACACCACTGCACTCCAGCCTGGGTGACAGAGCAATGACTCTGTCTCAAAAAAAAAAAAGGGCTAAAAGAAAAATAATTGCAAATGTCAAATTTCATACCCATTAAAAGAAACAGAAGGATGTTTTCAGATAAAAGAAAGCTGAAAGAACTCATTACTGAAAGAACTACAAACACTACACTACAAACACAAAATACTAAGTGGGGGCTCTTTAAGTTGCAGGAAAATGAACTCACACAGAAGCATAGAACTGCAGGCAAGAATCAAGAGTATCAGAAAGGGGAAGTAGGGGTAGATATAGATGAAAAGTGACTTAAAAAAACAATTATAGGCCGGGAGCAGTGGCTCAGGCCTATAATCCCAGTGCTTTGGGACGGCAAGGTGGGTGGAAGGCTGGAAGTTCGAGATCAGCCTGGCCAACATGGTGAAACCCCATCCCTACTAAAAATGCAAAAATTAGCCAGGCATGGGCCTATAATCGCAGCTACTCAGGAGACTGAGGCAGGAGAATCGCCTGAACCTGGGAGGCAGAGGTTGCAGTGAGTTGAGATTGAGCCATTGCACTCCAGCCTGTGCAACAAGAGTACAACTACGTCTCAAAAAAAAAAAAAAAAAAAGTATATATATATATATATATATATATATATATATATATATATATAATATAAGCATTTCTGCATTCATTAAATATATCAAAAAACTAAGCTGGGCCAGGTGCAGTGGCTCACGCCTGTATTCCCAGCACTTTGAGAGGCTGAGGCAGGCAGATCACAAGGTCAAGAGATTGAGACCATTCTGGCCAACATGATGAAACCCCATCTCCACTAAAAATACAAAAATTAGCTGGGCATGGTGGCATATGCCTGTAGTCCCAGCTAGTCAGTAGGCTGAGGCAGGAGAGTCCCTTGAACCCAGGAGGCAGAGGTTGCAGTAAGCCAAGATCGTGCCACTTTGCTCCAGCATGGTGAAAGAGCAAGACTCCATCTCAAAAAAACAACAACAACAACAAAAACAAACAAAACAAAACAAAACTAAGCCGGGCACAATGGCTTGTGCCTGTAATCCCAGCACTTTGGGAGGCCAAGGCAGGAGGACTGCTTGAGCCCAGGGGTTTAAGACCTGCCTGGGAAACATAGGGAGGCCTCATCTCTACAAGTAATTTTAAAACCAGCTGAGTGTTGTGGTATGCACCTGTGGTCCCGCTACTTGGGAGGCTGAGGTGGGAGAATCGCTTTAGCCCAGGCTGTGGAGGCTGTGATGAGCTGTGACCGCACTATTGCACTCTGGCCTGGGCAACAAAAAAAAGACAAGAAAAAGAAAAAGATGCAGGGAAATGCGAACCAAATGCTCTGTGAAAGGATAGTAGTTCCAACTGGTAATGCCTCTTCTTGGAAACTGGGCTACTAGCAAAGAAGCAAATCCAACAAGCGTGGGAGCAGCTTCTTGGTGGTCACCAGGCACATGGGCTTTGGAGTTTGAAAAATCTGGGTACTAATAATTACTGCTTGGTTACTAACTGTGTGATATTGGACAACTTTCTTATTCTTCTAGCCTAGTTTTCTCATCTGCAAAACAAGGAGGATATCTACCATACACCATGACTAATGGGACTGACACATCATCATTCAATAAACTACAGTTGCATACCTCTGAGGCGCAAGAGAAAAAAGACAGGAAAGTGGATACTCACCTTCTCTGCAAAGGTGAAAATCTTTCTCTGATCAACGCCTCCAAATTGAGCATCTACTTTTAAATACTCTTCATCCAAAGCCTATGGAAAGAAACATGTGAAGATCAACATCTGTTTTATTTTATTGAGACAGAGTCTCACTCTGTCACCATCACCCAGGCTGGAGTGCAATGGTATGATCTCAGCTTACTGCCACCTCTGCCTCCTAGGTTGAAGCAATTCTCCTGCCTCAGCCTCCCAAGTAGCTGGGATTACAGGCATGTACCACTACGCCCGGCTAATTTTTTATATTTTAAGTAGAGACAGGGTTTTGCCATGTTGCCCAGGCTGGTCTTGACCTTCTGAGCTCAGGTGATCCAACCTCCTCGGCCTCCTGAAGTGCTGGGATTACAGGCATGAGCCACCATGCCCAGCCTAAACATCTACTTTATTTTTTCTATATAGGTCCGAGAAATCAGAAACTTCAGAAAATTACTAGATTTTTCAGAAGGTAAAGCCAGGGGCCAGGCACGGTGGCTCGCGCCTGTAATCCCAGTACTTTGGGAGGCCAAGGCAGGCAGATCACAGGGTCAGGAGTTTGAGACCAGCCTGGCCAATATGGTGAAACCCTGTCTCTACTAAAAATACAAAAATTAGCTAGGTGTGGTGGTAGGCGCCTGTGGTCCCAGCTACTCGGGAGGCTGAGGCAGGAGAATTGCTTGAACCCAGGAGGTAGAGGTTGCAGTGAGCCAAGATTATGCCATTGCACTCCAGCCTGGGTGACAGAGCAAGACTCCATCTCCAAAAAAAAAAAAAAAAAGGTGAAGCCAGGAAGAAATAAATAGCAGTCAGCCTCCTTGAGAGCTGCAAAGACAGTTGCTGAGTGCTTGAGGTAAACATTACTCCATGTGGATGTCATGGGATAAAAAAAATAAGTAGAGGCCCTCAGGATATGCAGAATCCTACAGGGAGGGAGAGAAGGAAAGAAACTGTAGTCATGCCAAAGGCATCCTACTGAATAAGGTGGCCTGTGACAAATGACATATAAATAGTATAAAGAAGTCCTGTAAGCACTCAGGAAAAAGGTAAGCCTGAACTAGAAAACAGTGACTGTCCAGGTGTGGTGGCTCACGCCTGTAATCCCAGAATTTTGGGCTGAGGTGGGCATGTCACTTGAGCCGAGATGTCTCAACAAAGACAACAAACACAAATTAAGCGTGATAGTACACATTTATAGTCCCAGCTACTCGGAAGGCTAAGGTGGGAGGATCACCTAAGCGCAGAGAGGTCGTAGCTGCAGTAAGCCATGATCATGCTATTGCACTCTAGCCTGGGAGACAGAGCAAGGCCCTGTCTCAAAAAATAAACACAACAGTGACTGCCACTTATGACATGCCAGGCCTGGTGCCAGCTCTGAGATAAATCAGACCCGGACTCTCCCTTCAAGAAGCCCAGTTATCCAGCTGGGGAGAGACATGTAAACAGATCATTTCAACTCAGTTGCTAAGGGCTAACCTAGATGTTCATATAAGGAACAGTGCTGACATAAAAGAAAAAATTATCTCTAATAAGATGGATGTGGGGAAGGCTTCCTAGAATCAGATGGGCTGGGCTTGGTTTTGAAGAACATATAGATGTTTTACACCATGCAGAGGAAACAGAATGTGAGAAGGCACAGAGGTATGAAGGGTTTAGGAAAATTTTGAGTGATATACAGTCTGCAAAAGTACAAACTTCCAGGGATGTGGGAAGTAGTGACTGATGAGGTTAGAAAAGTAAGGAAATGTCATCCTAGGGTGTCTAGTGTTATCTTGGCCAGTGAAAGGTTTTAAGGAGGGGAGAAATATGACCAGCAATGTAGGAAGATAACACCAGTAACAGGGCAGGGTAGAGACTGGAGACCCATGGGTTGGAGACAAAGTGAGTGGCTCAAAGTCTACTATGAAAGTCTAGGTGGGAAATGATCAGCAAAAGACAATGAGGATGCAGAGCAAGAATGAATTTAAGACATTTTTAAGAAGTAGAACTGATAAAATTTAGTGCATGATTGGCTGAAGGGAAGAGGAAGAAAAGGTTAAATGAACAAGCAGGAACAATCTAGAACAGTATTATCCAAGAGAACATGTGGTGATGAATATGTTATATGTCTGTGCTGTCCAATATAGTAGCTAACCAGGAACTTGATAAATAGCCAATGCGACTGGAGAACAAAAATTTCCATTTTATTTAATAGCCACATGACTAGGACCACATTAGATGGTACAGACCTAGTTTTATTTTATTATTTTTTTTATTTTAAGACATGGAGTTTCATACACACAGAATAAAAGAGATGGAGTCTTGCTCTGTTGCCTAGGCTGGTCTTGAACTCCTGGCCTCAAGTGATCCTCCTGCCTTAGCTTCCCAAAGTACTGGGATTACAGGCATGAGCCACTGTGCCTGGGGCTATTTTTTTTGTAGTTTTAGTAGAGACAGGGTTTTGCCACGTTGGCTAGGCTGGTCTTGAACTCCTTGCCTCAAGAGATGCGCTTGCCTTGGCCTCCCAAAGTCCTGGGATTACAGGCATGAGTCAGCATGCCTGGCCTATTTAGCATAATTCTTTTTTTTTTTTTTTTTTGAGACAAAGTCTCGCGCTTGTTGTCCCCAGGCTGGAGTGCAATGGCACAATCTTGGCTCACTGCAACCTCCGACTCCTGGGTTCAAGCGATTCTCCTACCTCAGCCTCCTCAGTAGCTGGGATTACAGGCACCCGACACCACGCTCAGCTAATTTTGTATTTTTAGTAGAGACAGGATTCCACCATGTTTGCCAAGCTGGTCTCAAACTCCCGACCTCAGGTGATCCACCTGCCTCAGTCTCCCAAAGTGCTGGGAATAGGTATGAGCCACAGCCCCGGCCTATTTAGCACAATTTCTGTTTTTTTTTTTTTTGAGAGGGAATCTTGCTCTGTCATCCAGGCTGGAGTGCAGTGGTGTACTCTTGGCTCACTGCAGCCTCCACCTTCTGGGTTCCAGTGATTCTTCTCCTCAGCCTCCCAAGCAGCTGAGATTACAGAAGTGCACAACCACATCCAGCTAATTTTTGTATTTTTAGTACAGACCGAGTTTCACCATGTCGGCCAGGCTGGTCTCAAACCCCTGGCATTGTGATTCACCCACCTCGGCCTCTCAAAGTTCTGGGATTACAGGCATGAGCCACCGCACCCAGCCTATTTAGCATAATTCTTAAAGGCACTAGGATTTTTGGGATGTAAATGAGTATTGGCTTCAACTGCATTAGCTGCATTAGCTCCTAACAAGAGAGTCAGCCTGTCCTTTGAGGATTTGAAGCCAGGTATTGACTTCTCTCTAGCTATGAAAGTCCTAGATGGCATTTTCTTCCAATAGAAGCCTATTTCATCTACCTTGAAAATCCATTGTTTAGTGTAGCCACCTTCATCAATGATCTTAGCTACATCTTCTGGATAACTTGCTACAACTTCTAAATCAGCGCTTGCTGCTTCACCTTGCACTTTTATGTTATGGAGCCAGCTTTTTCCCCTTTAAGGCTCATCAACCAATCTCTGCTAGCTTCAAACTTTTCTTCTGCATCTCCCTCACTTCTCTCAGTCTTCATAAAACTGAAGACAGTTGGGGCCTTTCTCTGGAGTAGGCTCTAGCTGAAAGTAATATTGTGGCTGGTTTGATCTTCTATCCAGACCACTAAAATTTTCTGTATATCAGTATAGACAAAACTTACATCTGTTGCACTTTCTATTTTTCAGGTGTTCACTGGAGTAGCACTTTGAATTTCCTTCAAGAACTTTCCTTTTGCATTCACAACTTGGCTGTTTGGTACAAGAGGCCCAGCTTTCTGCCTCCCTCAGCTTTTGACATGCATTTCCTCACTAAGCTTAATCATTTCTAGTATGGATTTAAAGTGAGAGATGGGTGACTCTCTTTTTTGCCTCAACACTTAGAGGCCATTGTAGGGTTATTAATTAGCCTAATTTCAATATTGTTGTGTCTCAGGAAATAAGGAGGCCAGAAGAGAGTGGGGAAATGGCTGGATGGTAGAGTAGTCAGAACACACACAATAGTTATTAAGTTCATTGTCTTATATGGGCACAGTGTGTGGTGCCCCAAATAACATCAAAGGTCACAGATGGCATATCACCATACAGATATGATAATAATGAAAAAGTTGAAATATTGTGAGAATACCAAAATATGGCACAGAGACACGAAGTGAGCACATGCTGTTGGAAAAATGGTGCTGGTGGACTTGCTGGACACAGGGTTGCCACACACCTTCAGTTTGTAAATAATAGCATCTGTGTAGTGCAGTAAAGCAAAGCACAATGAGATACGCCTGTCATCAAACCAGAGCAGAAAAGGTCATCGGGCCACTCCATCCCCCTTAAGTACCTGCAATCCGGGGTACAAGAGACCACTCAGCAAAGGGTGCTCCACCTGCTTTACCACCTCAGCTCCAGCCTTCTTGGAATCGTGCTGTGTGACCACGGAGGAGAGTCTGTACACATCTAGTGTGTACTCTCTGAAGAGGAAAGGAAGAAGGGACAGCTGTAAACCTGGGCCTAGGCCTCAGTTTCCTAGGGCAATCTAAAGCACATTAATTTACTTCCCTAACCTTAGTGTAACCGGGATCTCAGTTTTAAAAATATTTTTTAATCACTGACTTTCTTGTTCTTCTTTCCCTCCCTTCTAGTGTTGCATGCTTACTTATGTTCTTGCTTAAGAAATTCCAGAGAGGAGGGTGAGGATTCAAAAACTACCTATCGAGTATTATGCTGATTACCTGAGTGACAAAATTGTCTGTAAACCAAACCCCTGTGACATGTAATTTACTGATGTAACAAACTTGCACATGCACCCCTTGAATCTAAAATAAAAGTTGGAAAAAAAAAAAAGAAGTTCCAGAAGCTAATCTTGAAACAAACTAGGCATGGCGCCCAGATTGCAGAATCCTCCTGCTCAGAGGGAGTCTCAATTAGTCCATTATCATGAGTCTGAAGTTAAGATAACACCAGCCATACCTCCCAATGGGCAATTATGCAAGACAGCCATCAGAACAGAGACACACAGACCCTGCATTTTGCACCACTCCTGCACATCTCCCATACAAAGTTTCCCTTTAAAAACATTATGGTAAAATTCAGAATTTAAGATGGTACTTTAGAACACTGGTCCACCATCTTCTCGGTTTGTTGGCTCTCTTTGATTAAACCTGCTTTTCTTCCTACCAACCCTTGTCTCGTGTCTGGCTTTCAAGTGGCTGGGCAGCTGAACCTGGGTCCAGTTATACTAGGCCATTCAAATAGAGCACTGCCTGGTAGCTTCTAAAATGTGACACACCGGCCGGGCGCGGTGGCTCACGCCTATAATCCCAGCACTTTGGGAGGCCGAGGCGGGTGGATCACGAGGTCAAGAGATCGAGACCATACTGGTCAACACAGTGAAACCCCGTCTCTACTAAAAATACAAAAAAATTAGCTGGGCGTGGTGGCACAGGCCTGTAGGCCCAGCTACTTGGGAGGCTGAGGCAGGAGAATTGCTTGAACCCAGGAGGCGGAGGTTGCGGTGAGCCGAGATCGCGCCATTGCACTCCAGCCTGGGTAACAAGAGCAAAACTCCGTCTCAAAAAAAAAAGAAAAAAAAAATGTGACACACCCATCCTCTCATCTAAAATATTACTTTATTTTTATGGTTTTCCTTTTATCTTTTTTTTTTTTTTTTGAGACAGGGTCTCACTCTGTTGCCTAGGCTGGCATGCAGTGGTGTGATCACAGCTCATTGCAGCCTCAATCTCCTGGGCTCAGGTGATCCTCCCACCTCAGCCTCCAGAGCAACTGGAACTACAGGCATGTGCCACCGCAACTGGTTAATTTTTCTATTTTTTGTAGAGACTTGGTTTTGCCATATTGCCCAGGATGGTCTGGAACTGCTGGGCTCAAGTGATCTGCCTACCTCTGCCTGTCAAAGTGCTGGGGTTACAGGAGCTACAGTACCCGGCTTGCTTTCCTTTTAAAACAGGGCTTTAATCAGTATTTTTCTTCACTTCTGGAAAATGTTCTGCTGTTATCTCTTGAAATACTGCTTATCTGCCATTCTCCTTCAGTCTCTTCATCTGGAATGTCTTTTCAACTGATATCAAAATTTCCCAATCTATTTCTGTTTTTTGTGTGCTTGTTTGTTTGTTTGTTTTTGAGACAGGATCTTGCTCTGTTGCCCAGGCTGGAGATTGCAGTGAGCCAAGATTGTGCTTGGGCAACAGAGTGAGATGTTGTCTCCAAAAAACAAACAAACAAAAATAAACTGAAATACATGTGAGAAATAATGAACAATACAAGGAATAGGGTACCCATCACCCAGTTTTTAAAAAAAGGACCTAGTCAGGCATAGTAGAGCACACCTATAGTCCCAGCTGCCAGAAGCTGAGGCAGGAGGATTGCTTGAGCCCATGAATTTGAGGCTGTAGTGAGCTCTGATCATGCCACTGCACTTTAGCCTGAGTGACAGAGATTCTGCCTCAAAAAATAACAAAAATAAAATTTTAAGGCTGGGCGTGGTGGCTCACGCCTATAATCCCAGCACTTTGGGAGGCCGAGGCGGGTGTATCACGAGGTCAAGAGATCAAGACCATCCTGGTCAACATGGTGAAACCCCATCTCTCCTAAAAATACAAAAATTAGCTGGGAATGGTGGCGCACGCCTGTAGTCCCAGCTACTCAGGAGGCTGAGGCAGGAGAATTGCCTGAACCCAGGAGGCAGAAGTTGCGGTGAGCCGAGATCGCACCATTGCACTCCAGCCTGGGTAACAAGAGCGAAACTCCGTCTCAAAAAATAAATAAATAAATAAAAATAAAATTTTAAAAAATTATATAAAGAAAAAGGACCTAAGAATTACTTCTGAAGCTCCTGAGCAGTCCTCCACAATTCTCTGCCACTTCTTCTTCCTTCAGAGTAACCACTATTCTGAACACCTGTGTTTCTTTCCAGTATTATATTACATTTATATATCACTATAAACAATGTGTTATAAATATTCTTGTGTATTTTGGTATACAAGTTTCTCTATATATGCCTAGAAGTAGAATTTCTGGATCACCAGGGATTTGCATCTTGAACTTTAGGGGATGATGCCTATTTGCGCTTTTATCAACTGTTTTCTTTAATTTTGACATTATTTAAAATTTTTGCCAATTTGGTGAGCACAGAATGTTTTCTCACTGTGGTTTTAATCTATATTTCTTTGAATAATAAACAAAGAGGTTAGTAGCTTTCCCTACGCACTCTGGTCATTCAGGTTTCTTCTGTGTAATGCCAGACTTTTTCTACTGGATTGACTTATTTTTTTTTTTAACAAATGATTCTGTAGTTTTTGAAATTTAAGACTTAATATTAATTCTTTGCTAGTTACATGTGTTATACATTTCTTCCAGTTTGCGGCTTGTCTTTCTACTTTACTTCTGATGTACTGAAGTTCTTAACTTTAATGTAGTGGAATTCATTAATCTTTTCCTGTGATTTGTGCTTTTGGTATGTCTTGTTTTTCCTACCCTAAGATTATCAGATTGTACCATATACTGTCTTTTAGGTGTTTTGTAATTTGGTCTTTACAATTAAATCTTTATTCCACTTAGAATGGAAGAATCAATTTTTTTCTGTATTGATAATCAATTGTTTCGACACCATTTTTGCTTTAAATGTTTATTCTTTCTCTGCTAGTCTGCAATGGCAGCTCTGTCATGTCAAGTTTCCATGTTTGTGAGGATCTATTTCTCAACTCTCCATTCTATTTCATTGGTTAATTATCTATCCCCAGGCTAATTCCACATACATAAATGACATAGAATTTGGTATCCAAAAAAGTAGAAAAATGGGCAACACTTGCACAGGCATTTTACAAAAGAGGAAATCCAAATGGCCAATAGAAACATGAAAATAATCTTTTACTGATATTTTCAGATATTTTACACCTATACCTGCATGGTAATCTAGGTAATTTCAACCTAGATTTCTAGGTTGAAAATCCTTCTCTTTCTGAATGTTGGGCTCAAGCAATCCTCCTGCCTCAGCCTCCCTAGTAGCTGGGACTATAGATGTGTATAGATGTGTTCCCTCCCTTCCCTCCTTCCCTTCTGTCCTTCCTTCCTTGTCTCTCTGTTGCCCAGGCTGGAGTGCACCTCCAGGGTTCAAGTGATTCTCCTCCCTTAGCCTCCTGAGTAGCTGGGATTACAGGTGTCTGCCACCACATCTGGCTAATTGTTTGTATTTTTAGTAGAGATGGGGTTTCACCATGTTGGTCAGGCTGGTCTTGAACTCCTAACCTCAAGTGATCCCTCCACCTTGGCCTCCCAAAGTGTTGGGATTACAGGTGTAAGCCACCTTGCCAGCCTAGTGCTCCTTTTAAGAAATGTGAAGCTATTCTGATTCCTGACATTTCTATATGTTATTTCTTCTTCTTTTTTGAGAAAGAGTTTTGCTGTTATCGCCCAGGCTGAAGTGCAACAGTGTGATATCAGCTCGCTGCAACCTCCACCTCCTGGTTAAAGCGAGTCTCCAGCCTCAGCCTTTGGAGTAGCTGGGATTACAGGTGCTTGCCACCACATCTGGCTAAATTTTTTGTATTTTAGTAGAGACAGGGTTTCACCATGTTAGCCAGGCTGGTCTCGAACTTCTGACCTCAGGTGATCTGCCTCCCAAAGTGCTGGGATTACAGGTGTGAGCCACCATGCCTGGCCAATTTCTTTTGTCCCTTTGGGAGTTTGTAGAATATTTTTTGTCCTCAGTGTTTTAAAATATCAAGAGAATATACTTTAATGTGGATTTACTTTTATACATTGTGATAGGCACTTAATGGGCCCTTTCCATCTGAAACTCATGTCCTTTAATTGTCCTTATTTTCGTGAATTATTTCATCCTTAAATTATTTCATTATTTCCTTCACTTTGATTCTCTCTCCTCTTTTCTGAAACACTTATTTAAATATTAGACCTCCTGGCCTAGTATTCTAATTTTCTGACCTTTTTCTCTCTTTTTTCGTTCTTGTGTTCAATGAGACCAGAAAACCAAAGTTCAAGAACATACAATTCAATGATCCTCAAGGTGCAAGTAGTGTTCTGTGTTCCATATACTATATTTTGTAGATTCTAAGATGCATATTTTTTTAACATTTAACATTCTGAAATCTAGATGAGTCTTATAAACAATGGGATGTTATACATTAACGTTTTTGACGGTATCTAAGATTAACTGAACTATAGTATCTCTGTATTCCCATTTTTACTCTAATCACTGAATATTCTTGATTAACTTGTCTGTACATTGCTACATTTAGTATAAAAAAATTTTATCCAGCATTTTTAGCTGTTTTCAGCAGGTTACAATAGTCTGCCAGATTGCTAGAAACAAAAGTCATTATCTATATCTCAACCACTATTACATCTTTTGTCCATCTTTCTGGTCCACATTTTGGGCAAATTTCTTAGTACTACCGTTCAAATCTCTAATTTTCGCTTCAAGTATATTCGGTCTAGAGTTGATCCTATTTATCCAAGACTAGGTTTTTTTTTCCTTTAATAACTGAAATTTCCATTTCCAAGATTTCTAAATGATTCTTTTTATTTTATATGTTCATGTTTCACTCTGCCACTCTGTCCCTTGGTTATTATTTTTATTTATTTAGAAATAGAATCTCACTCTGTCCCCCAGTGCAGTGGCAAGATCTCAGCTCACTGCAACCTCTGCCTAGTGGGTTCAAGAGATTCTTGTGCCTCAGCCTCCCTAGTAGCTGGGATTATAGGAATGTACCACCACACCTGGCTAATTTTTTGTATTTTTAATAGATACATCACCATGTTGGCCAGGCTGGTCTGGCCTCAAGTGACCTATCTGCCTCAGCCTCTCAAAGTGCTGGGTGGTTATTTTATATATTTTCTTTTTTTTTTTTTTTTTAAGACGGAGTTTCGCTCTTGTTACCCAGGCTGGAGTGCAATGGCGCGATCTCGGCTCACCGCAACCTCCGTCTCCTGGGTTCAGGCAATTCTCCTGCCTCAGCCTCCTGAGTAGCTGGGATTACAGGCACGTGCCACCATGCCCAGCTAATTTTTTTGTATTAGTAGAGACGGGGTTTCACCATGTTGACCAGGATGGTCTCGATCTCTTGACCTCGTGATCCACCCGCCTCGGCCTCCCAAAGTGCTGGGATTACAGGCTTGAGCCACTGCGCCCGACCTATATTTTCTTAATTAGAAATTTTTTTTTTAGAGATGGGGGGTCTCACTATGTTGCCCAGGCTAGTCTCATACAATCCTCCCGCCTCAGCCTCCCAAAGTGCTAGGATTACAGGCATGAGCCACCACGCCCAGCCTTATTTTCATATTTTTTCTATCATTGCTGTGTTTGGAACAGAAGGAGCATATCAAGTGTGCACTACAAAGCCATCTTCCTATAAAGTCACTTTTTTATCTTCCTTTCTTTAAGACAGAGTCTCACTCTGCTGGCCAGGTTAGAGTGCAGTGGCATGATCTCGGTTCACTGCAACCTCTGCCTCCCAGGTTCAAACAATTCTCCTGCCTCAGCCTCCCAAGTAGCTGGGATTACAGTAGTTTACCACCACGCCTGGCTAATTTTTGTATTTTTAGTAGAGATGGAGTTTTGACCTTAGGTGATCTACCCACCTCAGCCTCCCAAAGTGCTGGGATTATAGGTGTGAGCCACCATGCCTGGCTCTAAAGTCATTTTTGTATATAGAAAAATATCAAGTGACTTTGAAGCAAGATAGCTTTATTTATCCCACCTTCCCATATCCCAAATTCTCTTAAGTTCTTGGAGAATAAAAACCATGCCTGTGTTCTTCACAGGTATAACTTCAGTGCCTAGACTAGTGTCTGGCACATAGTAAGAATTCAATATATACTTGCAAGACTCATTCCCTCACCACCTTCAGGTTTCTGCCTAACATCATTTTAGTAGAGAGGGCTTTCCTAACCATCTCATTCAAATTGAAACCCCCATTTCCTGAAAACTTTCTCTACCCTGGCCTGTTTGCATTGTTTCAGCAATTGCCATCTGATACACACATAACTTAGTATTTACTGTCTGTATTTCCTTGCTAGAATGTAAGTCCCATTAGGATGGGGACTTTTGTTTTGCTTTACTTTTGCATAATCAGTATCCAGAACAGTGCTTATCATATACCAGGGGCTCCATAAAGATCTGTAGATTAAATACAAAAATGAATAAAATTTCAGGTACTCTACAAAGGCTGAAGATTCAAAGATCGTTTATAATAGGATGTTTATATGCTTTATTTATTCATTTCTTATCTTTTTTTTTTTTTTTTTGGAGACGGAGTCTTACTCTATTGCCAAGGTTGGAGTGCAGTGGTATCATCTTGGTTTACTGCAACCTTCACTTCCCAGGTTCGAGTGATTCTCATGCCTCAGCCTCCCAAGTAGCTGGGATTACAGGTGTGTGTCACCACGCCCAGCTAATTTTTTGTATTTTTAGTAGAGATGGGGTTTGGCCATGTTGGCCAGCCTGGTCTCAAACTTCTGATCTTTAGTGATCCGCCCACCTCCAAAGCACTAGGATTACAGGTGTGAGCCACCACACCTGGTCCTATTTTTCTTTTCTTTTCTTTCCCTTTCTCTTCTCTTTTCTTCTCTTCCTCCCACCCCTTTCTTTCTTTCTTGAGATGGGGACTTGCTATATTGGCCAGGGTGGTCTTGAACTCTTGGCCTCAAGCAATTCTCCCAGCTTGGCCTCCCAAAGCACTCAGATTACACGCGTGAGCCACCCCGCCCAGCCTACATGCTTTCTTTAAAGCGCTAAATGTATCAACAGTGAGGAACGGTAAAGAAAATTATATTAGATACAGTAAAAAGAGAAATTTACTAGTAAGCAAGAGATCTGGGTTCACATCCTGACTCATCTACTTACTAGATATATAAACTTGGAAAGGTTAAATCTGAATTAATTTCCTTATCTGTGAAATAGGACAAAATAAGGCTTACTTTAAAAAATTGTTCTAAGGGTTTAAATGCAAAAGTGACTAATAGAGTGATATGTACTTAGAAATCCATATCTGAGGCTTTAAAAATTGTTTACTGTGGAGACAATGAGGCAGCATGCGGGAATTGCTTAAGAAAGAGTAAGTTAAGCATTAGGACACAAAATATCTATGCTAACGTTCCAGATATGAACAAAACTCACAAAGATAAGCAATAACAATTGTTAGGATGGTGAGAAATATTTTTCTTTCACGTTTCTTTTATTATTTGGTGAGGCTAGAAGAGAAAGGGAGGCTGAATTATTCACTATCACATTCCCATATCCTGTAAGTTCTGCAAGGCCAAGGACGTTGTTACGGTTACGTTCATATCTCCAGCAAACAGGACAGTACCAAGGCATTTATTAGTCAGTACACTTCTGATAGATGAATTACAAGGACAAAGAGTATAAAGTTTTAAATGGTTCTGAATAGGTCATGCCAGACAGCTTCTAATCTAAACGTAAAGAATGCCTGCACTCCACAGGCCTGTAATTAGCTAGAACCACCAGAGCCACAAGGAAGGGGGATGATCAAGTACTTACTTGCTGAGCTGGTAATCAGTGCCTTTGATGAACTTGAGCTTCTCCAAGGGTACACCAATGCTCTCCAGCATTGCTTTGATCACATTCTCATAGTAACTAACTCGGAGTTCTAGAAGTTCCCATGGGGCTTTCATGTTATCCAGGTATGCGTGGAGGTCCGCAAACAGAATTGTTACCTGGACAAGGGATAAGGGGTCACCAAAATGTGAATTTGTCCAAGTACCTCCAACTTCTCTCCTCCAGCCCCACCCTGTCCTTGTTAAGTCTCTCTTGGGTCTCCCTTGGGTCAGTCCCCAAGAGCTTATAGCATTAATTCTTACCTCACATCCTGCCTTCAAGAAGTCTGCAATCTTTGACATGGGTACAAAGTAAGCCACATGTGGTTTGCCAGTGGTTGCTGTTCCCCAGTATATTTTAAGTTCCCGCTCCTTCAGTATCTCCTTCAGCTTCTCTTCCCCGAGAACCTCCTGTTGTGGAAGCAGAAGAGTTGGTTTAATGCCGGTGCCCCACCTTGCTCATCCTTTACCCTGTGACAAGGAAAACAAAAGCATGTGTCACTGGAGATGGCTCAGAGCCATCAAGGGGGTCCAGCCATGCTCTCAGTGCAGACAGCCAATGTAAGTTGGTACTGCTGCTAGTATCACCCCTGATGTTGGGGAGTGGGGACATGACCCTAACTGCATCTCTGCCTCCAGCTACTTGTAAACCAAAACTAAATTCTAAGACCCCTGACTAACTGAATGGATCCCCCATTTTGGCCAATGGGATCCCAAAGAAACCTAAAAAACTAGTTCAGGCCAAGACAGAAAGGAAGGGTCTGACATGCCTCATTATGCCCTCCTCCCTTTGGAGTATATTTATTCTTTTTTTTTTTTTGAGACAGAGTCTCACACTGTCGCCCAGGCTGTAGTGCAGTGGCACAATTTTGGCTCACTTCAACCTCCACCTCCCAGGTTCAAGCAATTTTCCTGCCTCAGCCTCCCAAGTAGCTGGGATTACAGGCATCTGCCACCATGCCCAGCTTATTTTTGTATCTTTAGTAGAGATGGGGTTTCACCATGTTGGCCAGGCTAGTCTTGAACTCCTGACCTTGTGATTTGCCTGCCTCAGCCTCCCAAAGTGCTGGGATTACAGGCGTGTGCCACTGCGCCTGGCTCATTTTTTTTTTTTTTTTTTTTTTGAGACAAGGTCTTGCTCTGTTGCCCTGGCTAGAGTCCACTTGGGCAAACACAACTCACTGCAGCCTCAACATCCAGGCTCAAGCAATCCTCCTACCTCAGCTGAGTAGCTGGGGCTACAGGCACATATATGCCTGGCTAGTTTTTTCTGTTTAGTAGAGATGAAGTCTCACTATGTTGCCTAGGCTGGTCTTGAACTCTTGGGCTCAAGTGATCCTCTGGCCTCAGCCTCCCAAAGTGTTGGGATTATAGGCATAAGCCAGCCCACCTGGTGATCCTCTGGAGTTTAGATACAACAGACCAGCATTGACATTAAAACACAGATAGTAAGATTGACAAAACAAACTCTCTGCAGCAGTAAGATACCAAATTCCAACCTGATTCTAGTATAGCACCACATGACAGACAGCAGACCCTGAAAGAAATCAAAGTATTTTACCCCAAAAGATATTTCTTTGACATATTTTTAAATGGCCCTACAAACTGTCTCTCGGGGAAATGTGCATTCTGTAGAGAAATCTCCTACCCTTACTAAATCTTTTCTGGAGAGTCTGACACCTTTTAAGATCAGTTAATAGACATTCACCATCAATTCTCTCTGAAGCCAGCTACCTAGAGGCTTCATCTACAAGACAAGAACCTTGGCTTCCACAACCCTCCTTATCTTTTTTTTTTTTTTTGAGACGAGTCTCCCTGTTGCCCAGGCTGGAGTACATTGGTGCGATCTCAGCTCATTGCAACCTCAAGCAATTCTCCCACCTCAGCTTCCTGAGTAGCTGGGACTACAGGCAAGTGCTGCCATGCCCAGCTAATTTTTGTATCTTAAGTAGAGATGGGTTTCACCATGTTGGTCAGGCTGGTCTTGAACTCCTGACCTCGTGATCCACCCACGTTGGCCTTCCAAAGTGCTGGGATTTACAGATGTGAGCCACCAAGCCAGCCTAACCCTCCTTATCTTAACTCAAACTGACTTCAACTCTTCAGGCAGAGTTTAACTCTTTCAACCAATTACCAATCAGGAAATCTTTGAATACACCTAGAAACTAGAATCCCCATCTCCTCTCTGGGCAAACCAATGTATACCTTAATTGTATTGATTTAAATTTTTGCCTGTAACTTCTATCTCCCCAAAACATATAAAACCAAGCTATAACCCAATCATCTTGAACACATGTTCTCAGGACTTCCTGAGACTGTGTCAGATGCCATGGTCTTTAACCTTAGCAAAATAAACCTCTAAATTGATTGAGACTTGTCTCAGATACCTTTTTCTCCCCCAAGACAGAGTCTTACTCTGTCGCCCAGGCTGGAGTACAGTTCTGTGATCTCTGTTCACTGCAACCTCCACCTCCAGGGTTCAAGCGATTTTCTTGCCTCAGCCTCCAGAGTAGCTGAGATTGCAGGTGTGCCCCACCACACCTGGCTAATTTTTTGTATTTTTAGTAGAGACGGGGTTTCACCATGTTGGTCAGGCTGGTCTCAAACTCCTGACCTCAAATAATCCACCTGCCTCAGCCTCCCAAAGTGCTGGGATTATAGGCATGAGCTACCACATCTGGCCTCAGATACTTTCTGGTTTACATACCTTTAACGCACTCTCCTTCCTTTCATAGCCAATTTCTTGAAACAGTTGTCTTCTTTTGGTCTTCATTTCCTAGTCTCCCATTCCAATTTGAATTCCATGCCACATCATACTGTAATAACCTGCTTTTTGCCAGCTAAAACTAACTCTCAGATTAAAAGCTGTTCAGGCTTTATGTTAGCTTCTTGAGCCGGACAGACTCCATCTTAGCTTCTTCATATTAGTTATTTTCCCACCATCAAGTATGTAACTATAGTTTGTAGCTGGGGCAGGCTGACACTGGGCACCTCCAGGAGTGCATTAGTTGATAAGAGGCCAAGTTAAGTGGTACCAGCAGAGCCTGGGAATGCAGGTGCAGTTGAATGCCCAGAACGCCCATCATCTATAAGTTGTGTCTTTTATAACAGCTTTACTCCTTGCACCTGGCACTGTTTTATTTCTCATGTACCAGTTTATCTTTTAACTTTTTTGCTTACTCTGCTTTTGTGAAAAATTTGCTTCAGCTAGGTTCCCCCTCCCCTCAAAACTAGGGTATAAAAGACCACCTAACTTTTTCTTAGGTGCCGAGAGAATTTTGGGCGTTGCCAGCATGATAAAGGACTCATAATTCTATCTCAGAGTGTGGCGCATTCCTTGACTCGCTCGGGTACAACAATAGTACTAAATTCCATATCACATCACACATACTCTTGCTAAGATCACAGAGGACCTTCATGTTGCTAAATTCAATGAGTATTTTTTAGTCTTCACTCCCTCCCAGAGGTACTCTCCTTTGGTCTCCTTTATTTTATTCTCTAAGTTTTCCTATTCTCTGCCTGCTTGGATTTCTTTGCAACTGTTCTTATTTTTCCTAGTCATTAAATATTAGCAATCTCTGGGGCTCTGGTCTTTTTTTCTTCTTATTCTACATTCTCCTTAACTGATCCTCTTCAGTTGCTTCAATTACTACTGTGAGCCAGTAACTCCCAAATCTCTTGCTCACATCCGTATACAGAACCGTGTTCTTGTTGTCAACCCAATCGTTCAAAACATAACTCATGCTCTTGACTTCTTACTTCACTCCTCAACCATCTTTTTCACTGATAATTTCACTCCTTGTTCAGTAAATGGTACCATCATTTAGAGTTATTCAAGGTACTCCAAAACTGCTCTTCAACCCTCCTATTTCTCTATGCCTCTATATCACCACCCAAATCCAGGCCCCATCAGATCACACCAGGATTACTCTAACATTCTCCTAACTGGTCTCCCAAATCTACTTTTGCTCCTTCCAATCAATTTTCTTTTCTTTTTTTTTTTTCTGAGATGGAGTCTTGCTCTGTCACCCAGGCTGGAGTGCAGTGGTGTGATCTTAACTCACTGTTCAGATGATTCTCCTGCCTCAGCCTCCCAAGTAGCTGGAATTACAGGTGCCCACCATCAGGCCCGGGAAATTTTTATATTTTTAGTAGAGATGGGGTTTCACTATGTTGGCCAGGTTGGTCCTAAACTCTTGACCTCAAGTGATCTGCCCTCATGGGCCTCCCAAAGGCATGAGCCACTCTGCACCTGGCCCCTCCAATCCATGTTCTAAAAGGTAGCCAGAGACAGTCCTTAAAACCCAAAAACTTCTTTAAAACTCATTGTCCTTTTTTATGACCTTTAATGATTTATTTTTGTCCTATGACAATATTGGAAAAATTCTAATAGGCCAGTATATGTAGCATCTCCCCAAGTTATGGTTTTGGGAGGCTGTTAGAAACCATGATATTGCTGGTTTGAATCATGTATTAGCACGACTTGTTAAAATCCTGTGGTGCTCCAAGTCTGTTGGCAGGTGATCCCGCATGCTCAAGAGCACCTCCAACTATATGAACACTTGGAGGGTTATCACCACCCAAGAAGATGTCACATTACTTAGCCTTTAAACCCTGAGTGAGGCCAGGTGCGGTGGCTCACACCTGTAATCCCAGCACTTTGGGAGGCCAAGTTGGCAGAATAACTTGAGGTGCGGAATTTGAGACCAGCCTGGCCAACATGGTGAAACCCTATCTCTACTAAAAATAGAAAAATCAGCCAGGTGTGGTGCTGCATGTTTGTAATATTCCAGCTACACGGGAGGCTGAGGCAAAAGAATCACTTGAGCCTGGGAGGCGGAGCAAAACTCTGCTTCAAAATAATCCCAAAAAACCAAAAACCCGTGAGTCAATTCTAATAGTTTTGTGTATCTTAAGTCCCCAGTCAGCACTATTTTATAGAGAGGGAATAGGAAACTAAGACTCTAGCTAGGGGAAGCATGCAACAACTTTTGGTTAAAATTAAGTTGTGAATGGAATAACCTAAATGTCCATCAACTGATGATGGATAAATAAAATGTATATCCATACAAGAGAGTATCATTCAACCATAAAAAGGAATGACGTTTTGTTAGGTGCAAAAACGGATGAATTTTGAAAATATTATGCTAAGTGCAAAAAGACACAACAAGACACACATTGTATGATTCTAGTTATATGAAATGCCCAGAATAGGCAAATATCTGGAGACTGAAAGATTAGTGTTTCCCTAAGGCTGGGAGTAGTGGGTAATAGGTAGTGTCTGCAAGTTTTATTAGATAGTGTGATAGTTGCACAACCTGTGAACATACTAAAACTCACTGAATTGTACACTTTAAAAGGGTGAATTTTATAGAATGTGAATTACATCTCAAAAAAAGAAAAAAACAGGGCAGGCTGTGGCCCAACTGATGTATCACTGCTCTTTGAAGAAAGCCCAATTTAAAACTGAACAGAATAAGACCTACAAGGCTCGCGTGACTTGGTCCCTGCCTGCCTCTCCTAAACGAATAAACAATTAAAACGTATAGTATGTAGGAACAATAATGGGAAAAAAGGCAGAGCAAGGGATAGTGCAATTCTAGTGCCAGAGGATTTGTTATTTAAATAAAGCGGTCGGGAAATGCCTCCCTGATAAGGTGACAATAGAAGCCGGGAAGAGTCAAGCAAATACACAATATAAAAATTTTTCAGTGCGTCCTCATAACTTTGCTCACTCCATTCCAGCTAAATTAGCCACAATTTCTGTTCCCTTCATCTGAAATGCTCTCCCTCTCATTCTTCCATTCTTCCTCTGGGTAACTCCTACTCCTGTAGTTCTTGGTAACAGTCGGAACAGACGTGGCCTGAGGGCGGGGGGATCTATTACCTTCAGGGCACAGTTTAGAAGTCACTTCCTCAGGGAAGCCTTCCCTTCTCTCATTTCCTTTTAAAGCTCCCAATATAGCATCTTCCAGTACTTACTTGAACCCTGTAATGGGTCATTTTTAACTTTTGGTCCCCTTCAGACAAGCTCTGGCAGGCCCTTGACGTATTCTGTGACCAAGCCCCCTATTAATCGTGGCACTTAATGGGGGGTGGAGTGGGAGTCCTGGATTCAAAGCTTGGCTCCAACACAAGTTAACTGCACGCAAGAGGGGAGCCCGCTGTGATTTCTGTGAAACCCAGGGAAGGGCTGCTTGACTGACCGATCATCAGTGAGATCTGCAACCTCTCTCAGAGCGGCCCCAGCGCCGAGTCCCCGGCCCCACACACTTAGAACCCAGTAATGGGGCTCAAAATCACTGAACCTCGGGCTCCTAGTCCCCCAACGGCGCATTTCCAATGCCCAGGCCTGACCTGCAGGTTCCGGGTGATAAGCTGCAGTTTCTCTTCAGGGCTGGGAGCGTCCCCCATGGCTCTGCTACCCCTGCTTTCCACACTTAGCCCGGCACCAGAAGCCCTTCCTGGGTCACTGTCGCCGCCGCGTGCCGGGAACCGTCACGCGAGTCCAGTCAGGTTGCATCAGCTGAGCTCGTCGCTCGGCTTGCTTGGCCTGAACCCCTCCCCTCCCGGCAATAGCCGGAAAAAGTGAAGAACAGTAGAGAGTCGAGCAGTTCGATGAGCCTGGAAAAGGTGGAGCCAGTGGGCAAGGAAGGCGGTGCGGAGGGCGGGGCTGAAGAGCCTGCGCGGGGCGCAACACTCCAAGAGGCGGGGCGATTTTCTGCCAATCACTGCTGGTTTGCTCTCCCGCCGGTGTTGGTCGGGTGGACTCCGGGTGGGGGAGGTCGGGGAGGGGGCGATAAAATGGCGCAGGGGGCGGAGTGAGGCGCAGTCGTTCGCCCAGGCTTTGGCCCGGCTTCCGGAGGTGAAGAGCGGGAGGGACGAGGGGGTCGGCGTTACCCGGCCGGGAGGGGGATGGGGGCGCCTGTTGCTTCTCCAAGGGGCTGCGCATGCCGCTGGCCCCTTGGAGGGATTGAGAGGCCCACGCCCTGCTGCGAGAAGGGCGCGTTCTAGCTCCTGAGGTGACGGCGAGGGAATGTCCCTGCCCCCCACCTTCAAGTCGGCGGGCGACAGATGCCCCTCACCCTGCTGAGGAAAAAGGAAGCTCCCTGGTCGTCTGAGAGTCGGGGAGCGCCGTCTGCAGTCTCTGCCCAGTGGGGGTGGGGACCGTGGTTGTGTAGGTGGCGGGGGACGCCTCTGCCCCGGCCGGCTTGGCGGGAGGCTGTTGCCGGCGGGAAACTCGCGAGCTTTTCTGTCGCGTCTCGTGGGTGGGGGCAGAAAAAGGACGACGCTTCCCCCGTGGAGATTTGAGGACTGTGGTCCCCGGGAGAGAAGCGCACCGCCCGGGCCTGCTGAGGGGCGAGTTTGCCCCTGCTGGGGGAGGGTCGGGGAGAGAGAACCCTCGCTTCTCCCGCCTTCCACGGGGAGGCGGGAATTCGCGGTGTCCCCAGAGGAGGGAGGGGCAAAGGCCCTTCCTGGAGGGCGACTGGAACGGCGACACAGTCCCGGGCTGTATTTGTGAGGGAGAGCCAAGGCAGTATCCTCCAAAGGTTGGGACTGGGCCACCCTTCCTCCAGGTCCTCAGGGGCTGGAAGCGGCGTCACCAGTTAATTACTTCCT
The DNA here is from genome assembly GCF_030222135.1 of Aotus nancymaae. Lineage (NCBI taxonomy): Eukaryota > Metazoa > Chordata > Mammalia > Primates > Aotidae > Aotus > Aotus nancymaae. The sequence continues at coordinate 29,295,148 of NW_026988467.1, forward strand.
AGGCAAGTGGGAAAGCAGTTGGCTGCCTCAGAGTGGGCCCTGGAGAGGTCCTAGAAGTGGTTGAATTGCCCACCGCCTGCCCTAACCTGGTCTCCAGTTTTTTGTGTATTTGTTAGGGACTCTGAGCTCTAGCCGACCTGCCTAAAATGTTTTAAAGCACATTTTCTTTTTAAAAAGAAACCTGTTGCTGCAGCTTAGCAAGTCTGTTCTGTGTCCATGTGGGAGGAGAATCCTGGCACCCTCATCTAGTGAAATATTACCTAAAGCAAAGATTTGCAGCCCTGTTTTGTTTTTTCCGTCCTGCAGTGTTTTTAGTTACCTCGAAGGAATTTGCAAAACTGTTACAGATAATTTGAGTTCATTTTGATTTTTTGCAAATGTTATGTATATTTTGTGGAGTGATAAAGCCTGCTGTGTTTCGTACTGTGTGGTTCACACGTACTGCATTTGGGGAAGGTTGGAAATCAAAGGCCAGGGGAAGGTCTTGTCCACTGTAAATAATCTCTGCACTTGGCCATACCTGTCAGATCCTGCTTGGTAATGGTCTTGATTTTAGAGCTTGAAAGAGGATGTGGGTTTGCATCTAGTGTTGCAGTTTTAGTGGCCTCAGTAAAATAAGGCTTTGTGCTCGAAGGCAGTAGGTTTTCTGAGGTGAGATAAAAATGGAAAGGGAACCAGTTTCTGAGGTTGCAACCAGGAGGTTCGAGAACAGAGAGAGGGGGTGGTAAACTGAAGTGTGAAGAAGGGGGTGGACAGGTGAGAGAGATGTGGAAGGACAGAATAGGGTCACAGAAAGGATGGGGTGTAGAGGAACTAAGAGATAGGAGATCGGAAAAATATTCTTCCCTTAAAAATAAAGGGGTATGGCCGGGCATGGTGGCTCACGCCTGTAATTCCAGCACTTTGGGAGGCCGAGGCTGGAGGATTGCTTGAGGCCAGGAGTTCAAGACCAGCCTGGCCAACATGGCAAAACCTCATCTCTACTGAAAATACAAAAATTAGTTAAGCATGGCAGACATCTGTAATCCTAGCTATTGGGAGGCTGAGGCACAAGAATCACTTGAACCTGGGAGGTGAAGGTTGCAGTGAGCCCAGATTATGCCACTGCACTCCAGCCTGGGTGACTGAATGAGATCCTGTCTCAAAAATAAAAATAAAATATAAAATAAAAATATAAAAGAGTCCCCATATTTTAAGTGGAGGTTACCAGGCAAGTACCAAGAAAGGTGGTAGATGGTAGACAGAGATGTAAGTAACCCTTCTTTTGACAAGTAAGGCTGTCTTTGGAATTTCACTTAAGAACTTCAATTTTATCTGAGGATTCCCCCCCGCCCTTTGCACATTCATGAAACATAAGGGTTGTTTTTGGTATAGTACTTTTAGGTTTAGACTGCTTTCATGAACATCCTCTTTTTTTCTCATGATAATCTGTGTTTGAAGTTAACAGAATTTAATGGGTGTTCTCATCTGTATTGAGGTTCAGAGACTAAGTGAATTGCTAAGGTCCAGTACCTCTATAGAGGATAGTTCAGTGAACATTAATTTGCAGAATTTGCCTGATGTTTCAGATGTCTGTCTAGGTCTTTGGTGACAATATGGTTGAATGCTGGATTAAACTAGATGAGACTAGAGCATACTAGATAATTTCAAGCAGGGTCTAGGGGAAGTTCCCTACCAGTTTGGCACTCTTTTTTCCTGCGGTTCCTATGTTTCTCTTAAGACTGACTCTTCAGGGGTCAGGGCAATGATGATGGTGGAGTGAAATAATAACTGTGGCCACCAGTTATTTGTCTCTTACATTGTGCCTCTAGTGTGCTAAATTTATGTTTGTGATCTCATTTAATTCTTGCCACAACCCTGTCAGGTAGGTACTGTGATATTTGAGACTTCACAGAGTATAATCATTGTCTTTCCCATTGACTTCATACTTTTAAAATGTTTTTATTATTTCAAGCATATAAAAAAAATACAGTGGCTGGGAGTGGTGGTTCAATGCCTGTAATCCCAGCACTTTGGAAAACTAATACAGAAGGATTGCTTGAGTCCAGGAGTTCAAGACCAGTCTGGGCAACATAATGAGACTCTGTCTCTACAAAAAAAGAAAAAAATTAGCCAGGTATAGTGGTGTGGTCCTGTAGTCCCAGCTACTCAGGAAGCTGAGGTGAACGACTGCTTGGGCCCTGGGGTTCAAGGCTGCAGTGAACTATGATCACACCACTGCATTCTGCCTGGGCAACAAACCTGAGAGCCTATCTCAAAAAAGTAACAATTTTAAAACAGTATAGAAAGTAACATAATAATAATGAACATTTTAATGCCCACCATCCTGCTTTATCTTAGATTGCCATATTTGTTCCAGGTCTCTTCATGCTATTTTTTTTTTCTTTTTTTTGTTTTCCTTATTTATTGTGTTGTGGCCTAAGATGAGATATTGTTTTCTTAAGAAATAAAATGTTGGCCAGGCGTGGTGGCTCACGCCTGTAATCCCAGCACTTTGGGAGGCTGAGGCAGGTGGATCACAAGGTCAGGAGTTCCAAGACCAGCCTGGCCAAGATGGTATTTTTATCTCTACTAAAAATACAAAAATTAGCCAGGCCTGGTGGTGCACGCCTGTAATCCCAGCTACTCGGGAGGCTGGGGCAGACTCTGTCACCAGGCTCTGTCACCCAGGCTGTAGTGTAGTGGTGTGATTTCTGCTCACTACAACCTCCGCTTCCTGGGTTTCAGCGATTCTCCTGCTTCAGCCTTCTGAATAGCTGGGACTACAGGCCTGCACCACCACACTCAGCTAAATTTTCTTTGTATTTTTAGTAGAGATGGGGTTCTGCCATGTTGGTCAGGCTGGTCTTGCTTGAACTTATGGCCTCAAGTGACCTGCCCACCTTGACCTCCCAAAGCGCTGGGATTATAGGTGTGAGCCATCTAGCATATTGTTTCTTTAATAAAGTAATTGCAGGGGGAAAAGATCTGAAATCTTTAGATTAAAATACACATAAGACGTTAACAGCCAGTCACACTGTATGGACCTTATTTGGATACTGATTATTTTTTAACCTTAAAAAAAAGTTATGATATAAGATAATTGGAAACCTGAACTATTTTATGATAAGAAATTCTTGTTATTTACAGATGAAATGATAGATGCCTGGAATTTGCTTCAAAATAATCCAGTAAAGTGGGGAAGGGGATAGGGCAACATTAGCTATGAGTTGATAGTTGTTGGGGTTGAGTGATGGGTGTGTGGGGGTTCATTATACTATTAAGTTACTTATGTATATGTTTTGCATTGTTTATAATAAGTACTTTTGAAAATGAGGAAATAACATCAGAAAGAGGACGATTTGTACAAATTAAAATTATCTCTTTCTCTATATACCATATATATGGTATTGTTTTCTATACTTTTGTTCCCAGATCTATTGGAACGTAAGAGAAGCTCAGAAAAGGCATTTTTTTTTTTTTTGCATCTGGATATCATGTTATATAGGGATTGATTATTGCAATGGTTATGAAGGATATTGGTCCTATTAAGGTGGCTTAAAATATTTTTTCCAAGAGACCAAAAGCTCTCTTTGGTCTTTACTCTTGAAGTTTGTTACAGATTGTACTGAATTTAGAAGGCCTGAGTTTGGATTCTAGCTCTGCCATTTGCTGACCAATCCTGAGCAAGTCTGTCACAGATGTAGTAGGAAAAACATTGCCTTTGGAATTAGACTTGGGTTTTGATCCTTGCTCTATCTAACATTATTAGCTATGTGTACTTGGTTAAGTCACTTAATGCTTCTGAACTTTAGTTTCCCAAGAGGGAAAATCTGTTGAACTCTCCATTTGGCCAACCAAGGGCTTGAACTAGACCTTTTGTAAGGAGTTGGAATGGGGGGCGATGGCCCAGAAAGGGCATCTAAGAAATGTAGCTGTTTAACCCCAGTGCCTGTGATATTTGTGCCTGACAACCATAAACTTTCTGAAGTCAAAGAAGGACGTTTTCCAAAAGTAAACTTTTTTTCTAACTGCTGCCTAAAGATATAAACTAAGTAAAATAACTCAGTCATTAATGCAGAGAAATTACTTTTCATAGAGGCATCTGCTTCAACACTTAGAACTCTCATAATTGCTAGAATATAGTATTGGTAAAATAAGTAGTAGCAGCTCTAAGTTTAAATACAACAGAGAACAATTTCCTTTTTTTTTTGAGATGGAGTCTCGCTCTGTCGCCCAGGCTGAAATGCAGTAGCGCGACCTCAGCTCACTGCAACCTCTGCCTCTTGGGTTCAAGCGTATCTCTGCCTCATCCTCCTGAGTAGCTGGGATTACAGGTGCCTGCCACCATGCCCGTTTAATTTTTGGATTTTTAGTAGAGACAGGTTTTCACCATGTTGGCTAGGCTGGTCTTGAATTCCTGACTTGGTGATCCACCTGCCTTGCCCTCCCAAAGTGCTGGGATTACAGACGTGAGCCAGTGTGCCCGGCCAGAAAATGATTTCTTTGATAAGATTAATTTTACAGAGTTGTGTTGAAAGGTTAAATTACAGTTGTAAAATGTGTTTTACAGCACCTGATTTATAATAGGTACTTAATATTTATTTTTCTCCCATTTCATTTCTAAGATGAGTAAGTTTAACTAGGTCCCTTCTAATTCTAAAATTCTGTAATCCCTCTCATTTCTTCTAACTCTTTCTCTAGTACTTTATTGTCTGTACCATTTTGTATTATCTCATATTGGTGCTTAATTTTCAGTGTTGTTTCCCTAACAAGATTATACATTAAGATTATACATTATGAGGGTGGGAGCTATATCTTGAATTCTTGGAAATAATAAAGAGACATATCACATAGCTTGTGCTGTGTGATGATTGTAGCTCAAAAAATATCTTCTAAAAGAGTGTATGAACTAAAGTTAAAACTCAGGGTGTGGTATGGAGGGTCATGGAGTAGGGAAAATTTTATAGTTACAAGGCTACAAGGAATTTTCCAAATTATTGAGTTCAGTGTATAAGCATTTCTTATAGCTTCTCAGATGTGTGAAATACTAGCTTTTTATCACCTTTCCCATTTGGAAAATAATTATAGATTAGGCCTGTCATTAGCTATTTAAAAACTAGGTTTTAATTATACAAGTAAACATTCAAGTAGAAAAGTAAAATGATACAGAAGTCCGACCTTGACCTACCTTATGTCCCTGCAAGTTATAATAGTTATCAATTTTTGTTTGTATCTTTTTTTTTTTCTTTTGAGACAGGGTCTTGCTCTGTCATCCAGGCTGCAGTGCAGTGGCACGATGACTGCTTTCTGCAGCCTCAACCTCCCAGCTTCAAGTGGTCCTCTCACCTCAGCCACATGAGTAGCTCCTAGGAATACAGGCATGCGCCACTATGCCTGGCTAATTTTTCTGTTTTGTTTTTTTTTGTAGAAACTGTTTTGCCTTGTTGCCCAGGGTTGTGTTTGTTTTAATGACCTTTTTTTTTTTTTCACTTATATATTTATATTGTAAAATATTTTTATATCTGTGGTCATGATTAATTTTTAGATTTTGTTGGAATCTCAGACATTGCCTAGTCCCCCTCTCCATCCCTTTCCTATTTTGTAAATGAGGAAACAAGTCCATATGGTCAATTGGCATACCCAAGTTATTGGAGCTGGCTAGTGATACAACCAGGACTACACCCCAGGTCTTTGGACTCCCACGCCAGTATTCATCCTACTAAAGTAGTTAATAGTCTTAAGAAAGTACAAATTGTTGAGAGGAACAAAACTAGTTCCCTTAGTTGCATAATTTTTTTTCTTTGAAGATTTTTCTTTGGTGTTCTTGACTCAGAAAATCCAACTTTCTGGTATTACAAAAAAAAAAATCCAGATAAAAATTAATACATCGAGCACCTTAAAGCATAATACAGTTGACTTTGTAATTAGCAGAGTTGAAAGTGATGAGAAGATCCTCTAATTTTCTTTTTGCCTGCAGGAAGGTGGGAGTCAATCATTTTGACAAGTCTCCTGAAAGGAACAGCTAGCAGGAGCTGAAACCTTTTTCCATTTGGTCTCGTGGCAAAGGCAGAGATTGCTTCAGCAGCTCCACACAGTATGGAAGACAATTATTTACCTTCTTGTATTCTTGAATTTTGTTTTATTTCAAAAGCAATACATATTTGTTTTGTGTTAAAGTGTAAACTGAATATTTAAACATTTTTCATGATATACATTTGTTTTGTTTGTATGTTGTAGATATCATTCCATGATAGTACTTACAGATCTACTTCACTGTGTTTTTAAATAGTTGAAAAGTATTCCATAGCACAAATGTACCATGATTTACTGAACAGTTCTCTTGGTAATGGACATTTAGGTTGCCTCCAGGATTTGGCTACTTTGAACATATATATGAAGGACAGATTTTCAGAAGTGAAATTGCTGGGTTACTCTGCACAAAATATTATACTGACTTTTACTGATAGTGTATGAGTGCTGTTTCTCCACATCCTCACCAATTCAGATTGTCATGGCATCTTAATTATTACCATTTTAGTAGGCAAAAAGTATTTCATTGTTCTAACATGTATTTTCATGTTTCTGGTAAAGTTAAATATCTTAAAATTATTTCTCATGTTACAAGTCACAGTGCAAAGATTTTGAAATACTAGAACATTACCCACATATAGTTGGCTATAATTGGTATAAGGTTATTTTCTGTTCCTTATACAGTTGGTATAAGGTTATTTTCTCAGTGAAACTGTCTCTTATTTCTCCAGAAATGATGTGCTCACTGGTGCCCTCTGAACAGTCTTCTGGTACCTCTCTCTTGCCTAAAGACAATGCCCCATTTTCTTGGGGTTCCTTGGATGAGGATGGATTAGATGATTCCCTGCTGGAGCTGTCTGAAGGAGAAGAAGATGACGGTGATTTAAATTACACAGAGGAAGAGATTGATGCACTCTTGAAGGAAGATGACCCATCAGATGAGCAGTCTTCTGGGGAAGATTATGATGGGCATGTTGAGAAGGGAGAAAGAGGGAGTCAAATTCTACTTGATACTCTCCAAGAGAAGAATTCATCGTACAGCTTGGGACCAGTAGCTGAGACTCCTGACCTCTTCAAACTACCTCAGCTAAGTACATCAGGTGGTCGTGGACAAGCTCCTACTAAACCGTTAAACAAACGGTCTGTATTAGAAAAGAATCTTATAAAAGTGACTGTTGCACCATTTAATCCAACAGTTTGTGATGCTTTGCTTGATAAGGACGAGATTGATTCATCCAAAGATACTGAAAAACTCTCTTCCCTTGGAGAAGAGATGAGAGAAGATGGTCTTACCCCAAATGAAAGCAAACTTTGTACTGAATCTGAAGGGATCAGCCCCAGTAATTCTGCCTGGGATGGGCCCCAGCTGTCTTCAAACAATAACTTTCAACAAGCTGTCTCTGATAAAAATATGGCTGACAGTAAGAACCTTACGTCTGTATTCTCTCGGATCTCAGACCATTCAGAGACTCCTAATATGGAGTCATCCTGCAGAAATGGTGGTTCACATAAACCAAGTTGTGAAATGAGGTCTCCGGTTGTTTCCAGCTCATCAAACAAAGTAAGTACATTGTTAAAGGTGAAGACAAAAATGAAATAATTTTTATTCAGATGTATAGCAGGAAGTTGATATGTGTACCCCTGTCTCCATACATATCAACTTCCCCTACTGTGGGCATCCTGCACCACAGTGGTACATTTGTTATAATCTAGCAGAGCTTTGTGTTCAGACAAATTGGGGTTTGGATCCTGACTAGCACTGTGACCCTGGGCTAATTATTTAGCTTCAATGTTTTCCCATATTTCTTACCTAAATTGGAGTAAATAATACTTCATAGTATAAGGCTTAATGAAATAATGTGTTTACATCACCTGATACATAATATTAAATTATCCTTTATTGAATAATTACTAAGATGGTAATTCTATTATTTTTTCTGTCCTTGGGTTTCAGCTTAAGTCTCAATCTTTATTGCTATGCTATATTAGATATAGCACTAGCTCTGAGTCAGCCATGAAAGAGCTGAAAAATCTTGGGCAATTTACCTAACCTTTTTGAGCCTGATTCCCTATCTGCCAAATGAGTGTAATAATCCCTGCCACATAGGGTTTCTTTCTTTTTTTTTCTTTTTTTTTTGTTTGAGACAGAGTCTTACTCTGTTGCCCAGGCTGGAGTACAGTGGCACAGTCGTTCACTGCAACTTCCGCCTACTGGGTTCAAGCAATTCTCCTGTCTCAGCCTCTTGAGTAGCTGTGATTACAGGGTGTGCGCCTCCACGCCTGGCTAATTTTTGTATTTTAGTAGAGATGGGGTTTCACTGTTATTGGTCTGGCTGGTCTCGAACTCCTGACCTCAGGTGATCTGCCCACCTCAGCCTCCCAAAGTGCTGGAATTACAGGTGTGAGCTACTGTGCCTGGTCAGGGTTTCTTTAATTATTTTTTTTAAGATTACAAAAAAAGATTACAGTTGCTATAGCATTTAGTTAAAAAATATTTCCATAAATAGTGTTGTTTTCAGTGGTTTTCTTGTAACTAAGAACCACCTTTCCTTTTGCATTCCTCCCCTCAAAAAGCAGAATGTTCTTGACAAGGATTCTGGGAAGATGAAAGGCCATGAGAGAAGACTAGGCAAAGTCATTCCTGTTCTACAAACCAAGACCAGGTAATGTAAAGTATAATTAGATATTCTGATTTCTTTTGTTTCTCTTCAATTTCTTTCTTCCCCTCCCCTGTTTCCTCTTAGCGTAGGGAACAAACCCTGCTTTTGGAGTAAGCAAACTTGAAGTTCTAGCACTACCAACTGTGTGACTTTTGGCAAGTCAAACCTCTTACCTCAGTTTTTATGCATAAAATAAGGCATCATTAGATGCCTTCTCTGCTGCTTTACAGTTATTTTGAAAGCAAAATAGACATATTAGTGAAAGCACTACAAATATAAGATTTCTTCTCCTGTGTATGGGGCAGGCTAGTCACGTATATGATAAGAGGTTAGAATAATTTTAACAAAACTGTTGAGATATAACTAGTAGAAAATTATTTCTTCATCTCTCCCAATTTGCGTACAACTGCCCTTGAGAAAAAATTCTAGTAGGGGTTGCAAATTTGCGTCACCTTTTCAATTTATTCTCTTGTTGCCAGGAGATGGCAGTGTCTCTATGTGGTCCTTTTAAATTGAATGCACTAGAAAAGCTTTTTTTAAAATGTTGAATCAGATTAGCTTCTTTACAGTGAGATTTTTAAAAATTCTTTTGATTATACATTTATTATATTTACTTTGCTTAAAAAATTTAATTAGGCTCGGCATGGTGGCTCATACCTGTAATCCCAGCACTTTGGGAGGCCGAGGTGGGCCAATTGTTAGAGCTTAGGAGTTCAGTACCCATCTGGGCAACATGGCAAGACCCCGCCTTTACTAAAAATACAAAAAAAATCCGGGTGTGGTGGCATATAACTGTGGTCCCAGCTACAAGGAAGACTGAGGTGGGAAGATTGTTTGAGCCCGAGGGACAGACATTACAGTGAGCTGAGATCAGGCCACTGCACACCAGCCTGGGAGACAGTGAGAGCTTGTATGAAAAATAAAATAAAATAAAAATTTTAATTATTACAAATAAGGCTAAAATTTTCTTTGACTACCACCCCAAATCCCAGTTCCTGGTTTTTTGTTTTGTTTGCATAATTGAGGGAAACCTTGTGAATTGCTTACAATGTAAATGATACCAGAAGCTCACAACTTGGGACAGTAATAAATTTGTAATCTCAATTTTCTCATCCACTGACTCTTTAATACAGTCAATCGGTATGAGTAAGGGCTAGAAATTGCTCTCACCAAGGTCACCATTGCTCTAATTGCCAGATCTAGTGATTCTTTTCCATCCTTACCCCATTCAGCTTTTCAATTTGACTGTATAAAATTAGCTTTTTCCTGACTAATCTTGAATTACTCAACAAATGCTTTCTTTCTCTAGGGACTAGGTAATCTTCACCTTTCTATTCCTTGTTAGAAGGAGGTTGTATCTATTTCCTTCTTCTCTTTGTATTTTTTGAAATTATTTTTTTTTTTAGAGACAAGTTCTCACTCTGTGACCCAAGCTGGAATGTAGTGGTATGATTGTAGCTCACTGCAGCCTTGAACTTGTGGACTCAAGTGATCCTCCCTCCTTAGCCTCCTGAGTAGCTAGGACTACAGGCCTAGCTAATCTTAAAAAAATTTTGCTGGGTGTGGTGGCTTACGCCTGTAATCCCAGCACTTTGGGAGGCTGAGGCGGGCAGATCACGAGGTCAAGAGATCAAGACCATCCTGGCCAACATGGTGAAACCCTGTCTCTACTAAAAATATAAAAATCAGCTGGGTGTGGTGGCATGCACCTGTAGTACTAGCTACTCAGGAGGCTGAGGCAGGAGAATTGCTTGAACCCGGGAGGCAGAGGTTGCAGCCAGCCGAGATCACGGCACTACACTCTAGCCTGGGTGACAGAGCAAGACTCTGTCTCAGGAAAAAAAAAAAAATTTCTTGGGTCCTGCTGTGTTGCCCTGGCTGGTCTCAAATTCCTGGCCTCAAGCAATCCTGCCAAAGTGCTGGGATTACAGACTGGAGCCACCACACCCAGCTTCTCTTTCTTTTTCTCTTGACTCCATACTCCATTTTAGCTTTATATTATGTGACTAATACTATCTTCTGCCCCTGGATCATAAAGAGAATTTTCTCTCTACATTCCTGGTTCTAATGGGCTGTTTTTCTTTTTTCGGGTTTGCTTCGTTCAAGGACTAATGTTCCAACGTTTTCACAGTCAAATCTAGAACAGCAGAAGGAGATTTATCTCAGGAGTGTCATTGCTCATATAGAAGACCCAGAGGACTCTAACCAAGGTAACATAGTAACCAAAGAAAGGCATATAAAACATGTGATGTGACTTTTTCTTTCCAGTGTAACATAGCTTAAACTGGGAGATTGTTTAGAATTTTCTGAAATTCTTGAGAAAGATAACTTCCTTACCCAGATTTTCACTTCAAGGGATTGCCTAACCAGATAATTCTCAAAGTGGTTTGGTTAACCAGTATTAGAGAGGAGTCTAAGCACACTTAAAACAGTACATGGAAGGTGCCTCCCTCATGGTTGAGGCTTTAACCCAGACCTGTACATTTTTGCTAGGGAATTTTTGTCTGAAAAATAGTGAAGTGGACAACCAGGTGCTGCTTACTAGTTGTTGGTTTTTGAAATTTGAAATGTTTTATTTTCCCTGTTACCTTCAGCATTTAAACGTAAAAGCAGGCATTTCAAACACTGTTCTGTATTTTGGCTTCTGAATAAAAGCTCTTGAAAGGTTTAACTACTTTCCAGATCCTTCAAGTTGTATTCCCCTCACTTCATTAGAAGATATTGCAAACCAAAGTGACTAGATTCTTTCTCCAGCTCTCAAGAGACTACAGTCCATGTTATTCAGCCTGAACTATTGGCTGATAGGAAAACTCCTAAAGTGGAGACTTATGGGAAGAACTGAAGATGAAAAGGTTAGAGAGGTTTTATACTCTTATAAAGATCACTCCAAGCCGGGCATGGTGGCTCATGCCTGTAATCTCAGCACTTTTGGAGGCAGAGGCGGGCAGGTCATTTGAGGCCAGGAGTTTAAGACCAGCCTGGCCAACATGGCAAAATTCTGTCTCTACTAAAACTATAAAAATTAGTCAAATCATATTCTTTCAGGGAAAAAAACAAATTTGCCTGGAGTGGTGGTATATGCCTATAATCCAGCTACTCGGGTGGCTGAAGCACAACAATCACTTGAGTCCACGAGGCAGAGGGTGCAGTGAGCCAAGATTATGCCGCTGCACTCCAACATGGGTGACAGAGTGAGACTGTCTCAAAAAAAATAAAAAAATAACTCCATATTCTGTCATCTCTATTCATTGAGAAAACTCTTCATTTCAGTATTGGTAGGTTTAAAGATAAGGAATTGGAAATGTAAAGAGGCGTATGATAGGGTCTTATCTCTCCGGGAATTCATAGTCCAGAGAAGAAGATAATTACACTGCAGTATTGATTAATACTGTAATAGAATTAAATATAAAGCACAGTAGGAGCAGAGAAGGAGCCCTTCTGCTTGTGTTTGGGAAAAGTGGAAGATGGGGAAAGAGGATGCCCTAGGTGGGCTCCACAGAGGAGATAATTAGTTTAATTACTCTGAGATCTATTGTAAATCACTAGGGAGCGTTTTAGGAGAACTTTTGGTGCTTTTGCAGAGCAGAGGAGACTCTTTTTTTATTTGACAAATTCTGAATCATTTAGTAGTTTTTTCTTGTTTGTTTTGTAAGGACATGAGTGAAAGGTTTAGAACTCTGAGACACCAGTCAGAAGAATTTTTTTATCCCCTATCCTTTTATTTTTTTATTCAGTATTTCATAAGCAACCAAATATTATTCATACTGATTTCTTAGCCCTGTGCTTGTGAGATCCCTTTGCTTGAACTGTTTTATGTCTGGTAGAAGTAGAGAAACCTCTCCTCCCTACCCCTCCCCTCCCCCCATCATTGGAGAGGCAAATTTAAAAAAATTATGTCTATATCAAGCTCTGTGGAAGAGGCCTAGCCATGTCATTGCTTTTCACTGTGTGAGCTGACTCCTTTTTTTTATATCCTAGGTAGTTAACACTGATGATATCCAGTTAACATTTTCTCTCTCATTGGAGCATTTAAAGAAAATTCTCTAGGCCCCAAAGAAAGAGGTGGTTTTTTATACCCTAGTTTGAAAAGGGAGGGGGAACCTAGCTGAAGCAATTTTTTACAGAAGCAGAGCAAGCAAAAAGTTAAAAGATAAACTAGTACATAAGAAGTAAACAGTACCAGGTGCAGGGGCTTAAGCTGTTACAAAAGACATAACAGCTTACAGATATGGGGGCTCTGGGTACTTAACAACATCTGCATTCCCAAGGGCTGCTGGTACCACTTGACTTGGTATCTTATCAGTAAATGCATTCCTGGGTCTGCTTGAAGTCAGCTTAACCTGGCTACGTGCTCAGGGGAAAGGGGGAGAAAAAGGAAGGCAAGTGAAGAAACTGACATGGAGTCTGTCCAGCTCAAGAAGCTAACATGAAGTCTGAACAGCTCTCAGAAATAGAGTCAGTTAGGCTAAGAAAGGGTAGGTTATCACAATAAAAATGTTGAGAAATGAAGGTGAGTGGTGATTACACTTTCTACTTTTGTGTATATTTGAAAATTTCCATAATTAAAATACTGGTTTTTTTTAAGTGCATCTTTTATTTTCAACATCACGAATTACTCTAAAAAATTTCAAAGACCTCTGACACTTCCTTCTGCCTTCCAGGAACCCAGTATAATATTAAGTTTTTCTGTCACTTTCCATTGCCCAGTATTCCTACATGCAAAATCATAAGATTTTTATATACCATATTGCAGGGGGTGGGTGGTATATTCTTCACCTTTCCTTCATTTGTATGTGAATTATAGTGCAGCCAGAAGTGTAAAACGGGAGCATATCCTCCTCCTTTTTGAAATGTTTATTGTATTTAACCTTGAAAAAGTGTAATTGTTCAGGTTCTTACCAGACACAGAGAAATTAGAAAGGAGTAGATTCAAATGTAGTTCTTCTCAGTTCAGTTTGAATCCTGTCCATTGGGTTAGTTTTCTGCTTTCACTTTATCAATAGTGTGTATATTAAATTGATGTAGAATGTAACAAAGTAAATCATCCTTCAACTCCATTATTCTAATGTAAGTATAATCTCTTTAGTATCATGTGGGCTTTTATTATAATAACAAATAACCAACCACTTCCTTTCTGGTATCCCTGCAAATGGAAAACTTTATATGAAATTATAAGTACTGGCTGGGCACGGTGGTTCACGCCTGTAATCCTAGCACTTTGGGAGGCCGAGGCCGGTGGATCACCTGAGGTTGAGAGTTCAGGTACAGCCTGACCAACATGCAGAAAACCTGTCTCTACTAACAATAAAAAATTAGCCAGGCGTGGTGGCACATGCCTGTAATCCCAGCTACTCGGGAGGCTGAGGCAGGAGAATTGCTTGAACCTGGGAGGCGGAGTTTGCGGTGAGCCAAGATTGTGCCATTGTACTCCAGCCTGGGCAACAAGAGTGAAACTCCATCTCAAAAAAAAAAAAAAAAAGAAATTATAAGTACTTAAAGTACAAAAGGACCATTAAAAGCTTCTCTTTAATCTCCTAACACATAAATCTCTTCTATGTATCTTTGCCAAGTGACCATTTAGCCTTTGCTTAGAGTTTTAATAATGCAAAACGTATTACCTCATAAAGCAGATCATTAATTGCTTAGAAAATTCTAGTTGTTAGAAAGTTATTCCTTACATTGAGTCAAATGTGGCTTCCCTGTAATTTCTATTGGTAGTTCCTAGTTCTGCCCTTTAGCATCATGAAAATTAACTTTGTTCTCTCTTTCATTTTTTATTCTTTTTTTGAGGGGGGATGGATTACTGAGTCTTGCTCTGTTGCCCAGACTGGAGTGCAATGCTTAATCTCAGCTTATTGCCGTCTCTCCCTACTGGGTTCAAGTGATTGTCCTGCCTCAGCCTCCCGAGGAGCTGAGACCACAGGCGTGGGCCACCATGCCCAGCTAATTTTTGTATTTTTATTAGAGACAGAGTTTCACCATTTTGGCCAGGCTAATCTCAAACTCCTGGCCTCAAGTGATACACCTACCTTGGTCTCCCAAAGTGTTGAGATTACGGGTGTGAGCCACAGCACCCGGCCCATTTTTTATTCTTTCAGACATTAGAAATGATTCTCTCTTCTACAAAGAAAAAAAACTTAAAATCACCTATAAATCCATTTTGCCACCTAGAAATAGCAAAATTAACATTTTGATAATTATCTTTCCTGTAAAGTAGAATATACATATGCAGGGAAATTACATATTAATAGTTTATAATCTGCTTTCTTTGTACTTAATGTATTTTAAGGACCTTTTTATGTTAAATATTTGAAATTAAGATTTTCAATGATTACAAAGTATTTTATTGTATAATTATTTTACCTTGGTAAATTAGATTGCGTCCTTTTTTTTTTTTTGAGACAGCGTTTCGCTCTTGTTACCCAGGCTGGAGTGCAATGGCGCAATCTCGGCTCACCGCAACCTCCACCTCCTGGGTTCAAGCAATTCTCCTGCCTCAGCCTCCCGAGTAGCTGGGACTACAGGCGTGCACCACCATGCCCGGCTAATTTTTGTATTTTTTAGTAGAGACGGGGTTTCACCATGTTGACCAGGATGGTCTCGATCTCTTGACCTCTTGATCCACCCGCCTTGGCCTCCCAAAGTGCTGGGATTATAGGCGTGAGCCACCGCGCCCGGCCACGATTGCGTCTATTTTCATTAGTGATGCTGCAGTGAACATTCTGGTCAATAAATGTTTATGTATAACTCTTATTTCTATAGGGTGAATTCCTAGAAGTGGAATTGCTGGGTAAAGTATATAAACATTTAAAAAACTGTTACATGTTACCAGATTGTCCTGCCCGCAAAAATTGTATTAATTTTAGTGTTATTGGCTGAGCATGGTGGCTCACGCCTGTAATCCAAGCACTTTGGAGGCCAAGGTGGGCGGATCACCTGAGGTTGGGAGTTCAAGACCATCCTGACCAACATGGTGAAACCCCGTCTTTATATAAAAAAATAAAATTTAAATTAAAAAAAAAATTTTAGTGTTATCAATTTGATAGGTAAATCTTAACATATTTTATTTTAATAATTGGTAAGGTTTAATTTAGGTCACTTGTTTTGTAGATTGTCCCAGATTCTGAATTTTGTCTGTTTCTTGTGGTATCTAATTTGTTCCTCCATTCTCTGTATTTCCTGTAAACTTGAAGCTGGGTCCAGAGGTGGGATTAGATTCAAATTAAGTGTTTTTAGCAGGAATAATTCCTAGGTACTATCATGTATTCATCCTACACTATATCCTCCTAATCAAATTAGGAGGCATATATGACACTTAATGACAGGTTGTTCCACAAATATTAATACTAAGTTTGTTAAGGTGTTAACTGCCATATCTTTCCATTGTAAAATATATTTACCCCTTTGTAATTAGTAAATTATCTGTGGGGTGATGCTTTCTTACCATGTGAATATCCTGTTCTCCAGCAACTAACTGTTCATCTAATTGCTTGAGCATTTATTGATGATGCTTGCTTGAATGAGCTACTGCACTGAAAGTTACATAGAAAATGTTCATTTTCACCAGGCAGGTGGCTCACACCTGTAATCCCAGCACTTTGGGAGGCCTAAGTGAGAGAATCATGAGGTCAGGAGTTTGAGACCAGCCTGGCCAACATGGCAAAACCCCATTTCTACTAAAAATACAAAAAATTAGCTGGATATAGTGGTGAGTGCCTGTGATCCCAGCTACTCAGAAGGCTGAGGCAAGAGAATTGCTTGAACCCAGAAGGTGGAGGTTGCAGTGAGCCAAGATCACACTGCTGCACTCCAACCCAGACGACAGAGTGAGATACCGTCTCAACAACAACAACAAAAAAAAACCAAAATGTTCATTTTTGGCTGGCTGGAGTGGCTCACGCCTGTAATTCCAGCACTTTGAGAGGCCAAGGCAGGTGGATCACCTGAGGTCAAGAGTTCGAGACCAGCCTGACCAACATGGTGAAACCTATACTAAAAATACAAAAATTAGCTGGGTGTGGTGGCGGGCACCTGTGATCCTAGCTGCTCAGGAGGCTGAGAGAGAAAATCTCTTGAACCAGGAGACAGAGGTTGTAGTGAGCCAAGATTGCGCCATTGTACTCCAGCCTGGGCAACAAGAGCGAAATTCCATCTCAAAAAAAAAAAAAAAAAAAGGAAAAGTTTCTAAACATAATTTCTTCTACATTTATTAACTAGCATTCTTTTATAAAGATTTTCTATTTTTTTTAGCATTACTATAACCTCATGGATTTTTTTTTAAAAGAATCAATGTGTTGTAATCAATTATAGTTACTGTTCTTTTTTCTTTCTAATGCTCAGTTTGTCTCAAATTTGATAAATGGGAGCTCCTTCAAGCTGACTCTTACTGTTATTGACACGATCTCATTAATCTTTTTTTAAATTGTATTTAAAAACAAAAAATACACCTAACATAAAATTTACCATCTTAACCATTTTTAAGTGTACAGTTCAGTAATGTTACACATATTCAAATTGTTGTGAAATTTATCTCCAGAACCTCTTCATCTTGCAGATTTAAAACTCTATGCGCAGACAACAGTTAACCCTTCTCTCCCCTCAGTCTCTGGTAACCACCATTCTGCTTTCTGGGATTTTTTTTTTTTTTTTTTTTTTTTTTTTTTTTGGTGACTACTTTAGATACCTCTTATAAGTGGAATCATACAATATTTATCTTTTTGTGACTGGCTTATTTCATTTAGCATAATGTCTTCCAGATTCATCCATTGTGGCATGTTGACAGGATTTCGGTCCTTTTAAAAAAATTTTATTTTTATTTCTTTCTATTTTCTCACCACTCAATTTTCTTCCTTTTTAAGGCTGAATAATATTCCATTGTATATGTACATACCATTTTGTTTAATCCATTCATCTGTCAGTGGACATTTGGGTTGCTTCCACCTCTTGGCTATTGTAAATAGTGCCACTTTGAACATGGGTCTACAAATATCTCTTTGAGACCCTATTTTTAATTCTTTTGGATACTTATGCAGAAGTGGGATTGCTGGACCATACGGTAGGTCTATTTTTAATTTTTTGAGAAACTTTCATACTGTTTTTCACAGTATTTGCACCATTTTACAGTCCTACAAACAGTGCACAAGAATTCTGATTTTTCCCCGTCCTTGCCAGCACTTGTTTTTTGTGTTTTGTTTGTTTGGTTGGTTTTTTTTGAGGTTGGAGTCTCACTCTGTGGCCCAGGCTGAAGTTCATGGTACAACCTTGGCTCACCAGAACCTCTGCCTCCCAGATTGAAGCGATTCTCATGCCTCAGCCTCCCAAGTAGCTGGGACTACAGGTGCACGCCACCACGTCCAGCTAACTTTTGTATTTTAGTAGAGATGGGGTTTTGCCATGTTGGCCCAGCCGGTCTCAAACTTCTAAGCTCAAGTGATCCTCCCATCTCAGCCTTTCAAAGTGCTGGGATTACAGGCATGAGCCTATACCTGGCCCGTGTATTTGTTTTCATTTTGTTTTTTTTTTTTTACAGTAACTATCCTAATGGGTGTTAAATCAGTATTCATTGTTTTTGTGTTACAATTAAGGAAGTATTGTTCACTGCAAAGCCAAGTAGTATATTATGGCTTCATTTTCTTTCTTGAATTGTTTATTTTTGTAGAGTTGTTAATTGTTTCACTTTCTTTCATTAAATCTTTTTTTTTTTTTCTGGAGACCTTTTTCCTAGAGCCCTCTGTTCTGCTGCTCCAACTTGCACTACTTGTTCTTATTTTTATTTTTATTTATTTATTTTTTAAGATGGAGTTTCACCATGTTGGTCAGGCTGGTCTTGAACTCCCGACCTCAGGTGATCCACCCGCCTTGACCTCCAAAGTGCTTGGATTACAGGCGTGAGCCACCGTGCCCGGCCCACTGCTTGTTCTTTAGCCCTGCAACAGAGCTGTCATTCCAGGATTTTCCTTTGCTGCTCTCCTGGGTTGAATCCTGTTTCTTGGATCCGACAGCTTCCTCTTTTTTATCTTTGGTTTTAGTAGATGACATCCTCTGAGAATATCTAAGAAAGAGTGCATAGATTTTTTTGTGTACATATCTGAACATGCCTTTATTCTATCCTCATACTTGATTGATAGTTTGATATAGAATTCTAGATTTAAAATCAATTTTTCCTCAGAAATTTGAAGACAATCGGCATTGCCCTTAAGAAATCTGTTATAATTTAACTTTTATTTCTTTGTATGTGATCTGTCTTTTTCTCTCTGGAATTTTGTTTGTTTGTTTGTTTGGAGACAGAGTCTTACTCTGTTGCCCAGGTTGGAATGCAGTGGCATGATCTGAGCCCACTGCAACCTCTGCCTCCCGGGTTCAAGCGATTCTCATGCCGCAGCCTCCCTGGTAGCTAGGATTACAGGCGCACACCACCATGCCCGGCTAATTTTTGTATTTTTAGTAGAGATAGAGTTTCACCATGTTGGCAAGGCTGGTCTCGAATTCCTGACCTCAAGTAGTCTGCCTGCCTCGACCTCCCCAAGTGCTGGGATTACAGGCATGAGCCACTGCACCCGGCCTGGAAGTTCTTAAAGTTCTTAGTGTCTTCTTTTTATTTATTGTATTCTAAAATTTTGTCCCAATTATTGAAATATTTTGGTGTGGGTCCTTTTTACCCCTTTCTATGCCTTTTTTTTTTTTTTTTTTTTTTTAATAGAGACAGGGTCTCACTGTATCAATCAGGCTGGTCTCAAACTCCTCGGCTCAAGTGATCCTCCCGCCTCAGCCTCCTAAAATGCTGAGATTACAGGTATGACCCACTGTGCCTAGACCATCTCAGTGGTCCTTTTAATCTGGGCATATATCTTTTGTATATCCTGGGAATGTCTTGCATTTTTTTCTTTTATAATTGTTTTCCCTCTGTATTACCTGTTTCTTTCGTGAACTCCTAATAAATAGTTAGCTATTGAACTTTCAAGGATGGATGTTCTAAGTTTCTTTTTTTTCTTTGCTTGTTCTGCCTCACTCTCTCTAGTCTACTTGGTGAGATATTTTCTCAACTTTTTCTGTCTGTCCTTTTATTGACTTCTTTATTTCTACATTTACATTTATGATATCTAAGAGTTCTTTGTTTTCTCCCCTTTTTGCATATTTTATGAATTCTCAGCTTTGCTGAAGATATTTTTTTTTTGTATAATTGAAATGCAATACACTGCAAATAAGCAAATAATTTGTTGAGTCTAGAATATGTATGCATTTTGTGAAATTATTGCTGTTATGATAATAAGCAGTTTCAACTAAAAACTTCCTTTCTGCACCTTTGTAATTCCTCCCTTCTGCCTTTCTCTGCCTCCTCTAATCCCCAGGCAAGACTGACCTCTGATCTAGTGTCTGCTGCAGATTAGTTTGCATTTTCTAAAGTTTTATATGATAGAATCATATACTATCTACTCTTTTGAGTCTGGCTTCTTTGTCTCAACATAATTATTTTGAAATTCATGTTGCATGTATCAAGTTTATTTCTTTTTATTGCTGAGTAGTATTCCATTATGTAGATTTATCCCATTCATTGTTTATCCATTCACTTAGATGGGCATTTGGCTTATGTTCAGTTTCTAGCTATTACAGATAAAGCTATTAGGAACATTCATGCACAAATCTTTGTATGGATATGCTTTTCTTTTTCTTAAGTAAATATCTAGAGTAAAATGACTGGGTCATATGGTAGGTGTGCGTTTAAGAAACTGCCAAACTGTTTTCCAAGGTAGTTGTACATTTTTCATTTCTATTAGCAGTTGTATGAATTCTGGTTGCTCCCAGCCTTACCAACACTTGGGTATGGTCAGTATTTTTAATTTTTTTCCCAACTTTTTAATTGTAAAATACATATAATATGCATACAACCATCTTTTTTTAACCTTTCTTTAAGAAAAAAAAAAATTTTGGCTGGGTGTGGTGACTCATGCCTGTAATCCTAGCACTTTGGGAGGCCAGGGCGGGCAGATGACCTGAGGTCAGGAGTTGGATACCAGCCTGGCCAATGTGGTGAAACCCCATCTTTACTAAAAATATAAAAATTAGCCAGGTGTGGTGGTGGGTACCTGCAATCCCAGCTACTCAGGAACTGAGGCAGGAGAATCACTTAAACCCAGAGGGCAGAGGTTGCAGTGAGCCAAGATCATACCATTGCACTCCAGCCTGGGTGACAAGAGCAAAACTCCATCTCAAAACAAAAAAAAGTTTTAAAAGTGTACAGTTTGGTGGTATTAAGTATATTCATATTGTTGTACAGCCGTCACCACTATCCATTTCAATAATTTTTTGGTCTTGCACATCTGAGGCTTTTATTTTTTTAGAGATGGAGGTCTTGCTATATTATGCAGGCTAGACTCAAACTCCTAGCCTTAAGCAATCCTTCTCAGCCTCCCGAGTGTCTGAAACTACAGTAGGCATGCTTTGCTGCACCCAGTACAAATCCGAAGCTCTATACCCGTTAAACAATAACTCCCATTTCACTCTCCCAGAGCCCCTGACAACCACCATTCCACTTTGTGTTTATGAATTTGACTACTCTAGGTACGGGGTATAAGTGGAATCTGACAAAGTAGTATTTGTCTTTTTGTGACTGGCTTATTTCACTCAGCATAATGTCCTCAAGGATCACGTACGTTGTAGCATGTGTCAGAATCTCCTTCCTTTTTAAGACTTAATAATATTCTAGTGTATGGATATCACATTTTGATTATCCTTTTGTACATCAATGGACACTTGGTTTGCTTCCACCTTTTAGCTGTTGTGAATAATGCTGCTATACGTATGCATCTACAAATATGTTTTTGAGACCCTGCTTGCAATTCTTACATACTGAGAAGAGGAATTGCTAGATCATATAGTAATTCTATTTTTAATTTTTTTTTTTTTGACATGGAGTCTAGCTCTATCACCCAGGCTGGAGTGCAGTGGCACAACCATAGTGCACTGCAGCCTCAAACTCCCAGCATGAGTCTCCTGAATAAGGTTGAACTATAGGTTCACACCACCATGCCTGGCTGATTTTATTTTTTATTTTTAGAGACAGGGTCTCACTGTGTTGCTCAGGCTGGTTGTGAACACTTGAGCTCAAACTATCCTCCCACCTCAGCCTCTTGAGTAGCTGGGATTATAGGTGTATACCACTGCACCCAGACTGTTTTCTGTCTTTTACTTATTTATTTGTTTTTTGAGACAGGGTCTCTGTCACCGAGGTTGGAGTACAGTGGCATGATCTTGGTTCACTGCAATTTCTGCCTCCCAGGCTCAAGCAGTCCTCCCACCTCAGCCTCCCAAGTAGCTGGGACTACAGGCTTACCACCACACCTGACTAATTTTTAGGGTTTTTTTGTTTTTGTTTTTGAGATGGAGTCTTGCTCCGTTGCCCAGGCTGGAGTGCAACAGTGCAATGTCGGCTCACTGCAACCTCCACCTCCCAGGTTCAAGTGATTCTCCTGTCTCAGCCTCCTGAGTAGCTAGGGTTACAGGTGTGCATCCACCATGTCCAGCAAATTTTTGTATTTTTAGTAGAGATGGGGTTTCACCATGTTGGCCAGACTGGTCTTGAACTCCTGACCTGAAGTGATCCGCCCACCTCAGCCTCCCAAAGCACTGGGATTACAGGCTTGAGCCATCATGCCTGGCCTAATTTTTTGCATTTTTGGTAGAGACCATGTTTTACCATGCCACACACGTGGCCCCCTGTTTTCTGTTGGTTTATTATTATTATTATTATTTATTTATTTATTTATTTATTTATTTATTTATTGAGATGGGATTTTGTTCTTGTTGCCCAGGCTGGAGTACAATGGCACTATCTCGGCTCAGTGTAACCTCCACCCCGCAGGTTCAAGCAATTCTCCTGCCTCAGCCTCCTGAGTAGCTGGGATTACAGACATGCATCACCACACCCGGCTAATTTTGTGTTTTCAGTAGAGTTAGGGGTTTCTCCATGTTGGTCAGGCTGGTCTTGAACTCCCGACCTCAGGTGATCCACCCACTTCGGCCTCCCTAAGTGCTGGGATTACAGGCCTGAACCATGCCCAGCCTTTTTTTGTTTTTGTTTTTTGTTTGAGACAAAGTCTCATTTTGTAGCCCAGGCTGGAATGCAGTGGTGCAGTTTTGGCTCACTGCCACCTCCGTCTCCTGGGTACAAGCAATTCTTCTGCCTTAGACTTCTGAGTAGCTGGGACTACAGGTGTGTGCCACTATGCCTGGCTAATTTTTGTATATTTAGTAGAGATGGGGTTTCACTATGTTGGTCAGGCTGGTCTCAAACTCCTGACCTCATGATCTGCCTGCCTCGGCCTCCCAAAGTGCTGGGATTACAGGCATAAGTCACCTTGCCCAGCCTATTTTCTGTTTTTTAATGGGAGTCATCCTAATGGTGTAAAGTGGTCAGTTTTTATAATTTTAGACATTCTAATATATGTGTAGTGATAGCTCGTAGTTTTCATTTGCATTTCCCTAATGAGTAATAATATTGAGCATCTTTTCATGTGCTTGTTTGCCATCTGTATATCTTCTTTGGTGGAGTATTTTTTGCTCATTTTAAAAATTGGATTATTTTATTATTGAGTTTTGAGAGTTCTTTAAATACATATTCCAAATGCAGGTTTCTTTGCCAGATAAGTAATTTGCAAATATTTTCTCCCAGTATATTTCTTGTCTTTTCATTACCATGAGTGTCTTTTAAAGAACAGATATTCTTAGTTTTGATGAAGTAAATTTGTTTTATTTTTATTTATTTATTTTTCTTGGTAGTCACTGGTTATAGCAGATGAAGTAAGTTTAATCAGGTTTTTAAAATTTTTATGGATTATGCTTTCATGTGGTATCTAAGAAATCTTTTCCTAAAAGAAAGGCCACAAAAATTTTCTCCTATGTTTTCTTCTAGAAGTTTTGTTTTTTTTTTTTAATTCAGTCTCCGTAGACACTGCCAAAAATTGCCAACACTGACTGTATTTCAAGTCGTCATGGCGGGGTATTGGGAAAAGTTTTCAATTAGCAATAATCGAGCCTTGGATAAACCTCATTGGCTACAAATACTGCCACTGTGCAAAGCTTCTTCTAGAAGTTTTATAGCTCTAGGGGTTACATTCCTTTTAAAATTCATTCTGTATATCGTGGAAGATATGAATTTAGTAACAAAAAAAAATGATTTTATAAGGGGTTAAAAAAAAAAAAAAAAAAGCTTGTAATAGCGGAACTTCGAGGCTGAGGTGGGAAAATTGCTTGAGCCCAAGAGTTTGAGACCAGCCTGGGCAATGTGGTGAAGCCCTGCCTCTACCAAAAAAAAAAAAAAAGTTAGCCAGGCTTGGTGACACACACCTGTAGTCCTAGCTACTCGGAAGGCTGACACAGGAGGGATCGCTTGAGCCCAGGAGAGGGAGGTTGCAGTGAGCTGAGATCGCACCACTACACTCCAACCTGAGTGACAGTGTAAGACTTTGTCTCAAAAAGAAAAAAAGATAGGAACATAAGGCTTATTTTCTTGGCACATGGATATTCAGTTGGTTCTTTACCATTTATTGAAGAGACTCCATTCTGCATTGAATTGTCTTTGTACCTTTGTCAAAAATCAGTTGTCTAGAAAAATCAGCTTTCCAGGAAAAAAAAGGCTAATGTGTTCCACTAATTTTCCTATTTTTTGGTTGTGTTGGCTTTTGTAGATTGTTTGCATTTCCATAGAAATTTTAGAATTAGGATATCAATTTCTTTAAAAAGGCCTGCTAGGATTTGGATTTGGATTGGATTTTGATGGGGATTGTATTGAGTCTATTTAAATAAATAAAATAAAACTGAGGGAGAAATAATATTTATTTTTTTGAGATGGAATCTCGCTTTGTTGCCTAGGCTATCGTGCAGTGGCACAATCTCAGCTCACTGTAACCTCTGCCTCCGATTCAAGCTATTCTCTTGCCTTAGTCTCCCAAGTAGCTGGGATATACAAGCACCCGTCACTACACTCAGCTAATTTTTGTATTTTTAATATAGATGGGGTTTCATGATGTTGGCTAGGCTGTTCTGGAACTCCTGACCTCAAGTGATCAGCCCCCCTTGGCCTCCCAAAGTACTGGGATTACAGGTGTGAACCACTGTGCCTGGCTTGAGCCACCTCGCTGGGCTGAGAATTAATGTTTTAATACTGAGTTTTCTTATCAAAATCGTCTTTAATTTCCTTCAGCAATGTTTTGTAGCTTTTGGACAGTCCTGCACATCTTTTATCCAATTTATCCCTGAGTGTTTCAAATTGTGATGCTTTTGTAAAATGATGTATTTTTAAAAATTTCAATATCTGTTTATTGCTATTATATAAAAATGTAATTGATTTTTATATCTTGATCTTATATTCTGTAATCTTCCTAAATTATTTTATTAGTTTTGGTAACTTTTTAATAGATTTCATCAGGTTTTTTCTGTAGGTTTTTTTTGTATTGTCAGCAAATACATTTTTACTTGTTTCTTTCTGACTTGGATCCCTTTTATTTGTGTTTCTTGTGCTGCCTAGGACCTCCATTTAAGTACAAATAATGAGCTCTATTCCGTTGTTGATTTTTTTCTTTTTTTTTTTTTTTGAGATTGAGTCTTACTCTGTTGCCCACACTGGAGTGCAGTAGCTCAATCTCAGCTCATTGCAATCTCTGCCTCTCAGGTTCAAGCAATTCTCCTGCCTCAGCCTCCCGAATAACTGGGACTACAGTTGCCAACAACCATGCATGGCTAATTTTTGTATTTTTAGTAGAGATGAGGTTTCACCATGTTGACCAGGCTGGCCTCGAACTCCTGACCTCAGGTGATCCGGCCTCCTCAGCCTCCCAAAGTGCTGGGATTACAGGCACAAACCACTGTGCCCGGCCAATTTTTTGTATTTTTAGTAGAGGTGGGGTTTTGCCATGTTAGCCAGGCTGGTCTCGAACTTCTGGCCTCAAGTGATCTGCCTGCTTCTGCCTCCCGAAGTGGTAGGGTTACAGGTGTGAACCGTTGTGCCTGGCCGTTACTGATTTTTGCAAAACATTTAGAACTGGGCACAGTGGCTCATATCTGTAATCCCAGTGGTTTGGGAGGCCAATGTGGGAGGATCATTTGTGCCCAGGAGTTTGGACCAGCCTAGGTGACAGAGCAAACCTTGTTTTGTTACTAATTTTTTTGAGAATAGGGTCTTGTTCTCCGTCGCCCAGGCTAGAGTGCAGTGGCTCCATCTTGGCTCAATGCAGCCTTGACTTCCTCAGCTCAAGCAATCCTCCCTCCTACCTCACCCTCCAGAGTGCCTGGGACTATAGGCATGTACCACCATGCCTAGCTAATTTTAAAATCTTTTTGTAGAAATAGTCTCCAGCCTTGGCCTCCCAAAGTACTGGGATTATGGGCATTAGCCACCATGCCCAGACTGTTTTCTGATTTCTATTCCAATACATACATATATATATATATTTTTTTTTTTTTTCTTCTGCTAACTTTGGGTTTCATTTGCTCTTTTTCTAGTTTCTTTAGATGATTGCTACCTATGATCATTGATTTGAGACTTTCATATATTTACATATATGGTTTTTTTCATTGTGGTGGCACATACTTGTAGTCCAAGCTACTTGGGAGGCTGAGGTGGGAGGATCCCTAGAGCCTAGGAGGTTGAGTGAACAAATGTCGCATCATGGCACTCCAGACTAGATGATGGAGTGAGGCTCTGTCTCAAAAAAAAAAAGTTGAAATAGAGATGGTATCTCACTGTGTTACCCAGGTTAGTGTCAAACTGTTGGCCTCTCAAAGTGCCATGATTATGGGGCATGAGTCACTGTGCCTGGCCTTGTTTTCTAGCTTTTTTTTTTTTTTTTTTAGACAATTTCTCTCTTGTTGCCCAGGCTGGAGTGCAATGGTGTGATCTTGGCTCACCACAACCTCTGCCTCCCAGGTTCAAGCGATTCTTCTGCCTCAGCCTCCCGAGTAGCTGAGATTACAGATTTGCACTACCACGCCCGGCTAATTTTGTATTTTTAGTAGAGATGGGGTTTCTTTATGCTGGTCAGGTTGGTCATGAACACTTGGCCTCAGGTGATCTGTCTGCCTCAAGGCAGCCTCCCAAAGTGCTGGGATTACAGGCATGAGCCACTGCACCTGGCCTGTTTTCTGACTTTTTAATGTGGAAGATCAGATCATTGATTTCTAATTTCTCTAAGCATTTAAAGCCATGGCTTCCCTTAAGGTACTGCTAGCTGCATTCCACACATTTTGATATGGTTTTTTGTTTGTTTGTTTGTGTTTTTGAGACAAAATCTTGCTCTTCACTCAGCCTGAGAATGCAGTGGTACAATCATGGCTCACTGTAGCACCAACCTACCAGCCTTGTGA
Organism: Aotus nancymaae; assembly: GCF_030222135.1. Lineage (NCBI taxonomy): Eukaryota > Metazoa > Chordata > Mammalia > Primates > Aotidae > Aotus > Aotus nancymaae. Next base: position 29,322,177 of record NW_026988467.1, read on the forward strand.
TTCCCCTACCTCAGCCTCCCAAGTAGCTGGGACTACAGTTGTGTGCCACCATGCCCGGCTAAGTTTTGTATTTTTTGTAGAGGCAGGGTTTTGCCACGTTGCCCAGGCAGGTCTCAAACTCCTGGTCTCAAGTGATCTACTCACCTCAGCCTCCCAAAGCGCTGGGTTTACAGATGTAAACCCATGGGCCTTGCCTTAACTTTTTTTTTTTTTTTTTGAGATGGAGTTTCACTCTTGTCACCCAGGGAGTAGGGCAATGGTGTGGTCTCTGCTCACTGCAACCTCTGCCTCCTGGGTTCAAGTGATTCTCCTGCCTCAGCCTCCTGAGTAGCTGAGATTACAGATGCATGCCACCATGCCCAGCTAATTTTTGTATTTTTAGTAGAGACGGGATTTCACTGTGTTGGCCAGGATGGTCTCCATCTCTTGATCTTGTGATCTGCCTGCCTCAGTCTCCCAAAGTCCTGGAATTACAGGCATGAGCCACCGTGCCTGGCCCCCTTATTTTTATGTTTAAAGTAGATATCTTACAGGCAAAATATAATTGGTAGCTGACTTTTGCTTTTTTTTTTTTTCCTGTCTCACAATCTCAGTCTTTAATTGGAGTGTTAATCCATTTACCTTTAATGTACAATCCCATATGGCTGGATTTAAATCTACCATCTTGTTACTTGTTTTCTGTTTGTTTTTTCCTTTTTCATCTTTTCCTAATTTTTTTTAGTATTTTTTAGTATTTCATTTTATCTCCATGGTTTACTTACTACCTATATCTCTTTGTTGTATTTTTATTATTTTATTTAAATATAAAATAATATTTATTATATTTTGGAGATGGGATCTCACTCTGTTGCCTAGGCTAAAGTGCAGTAACTACTGTAGTCTTGACCTCCTGACCTCAAGCAGTCCTCCCACCTCAGCCTTCAAAGTGCTGGGATTGCAGGCATGAGCCACCATGCCCGGCATGTTACTTTTACATTAAACAGTAAATTATCTTTTAAAGACATCATCTAAATAGGAGAAATAGCCTTTTATATGTACTCACATACTTTATAGTGCTTTTGATTTTTTTCTATAGATCCAAGTTTCCATCTGGTACTATTTTCATTTCCTAATGAACTTCTTTTAATGTTTCTTGTAGTGCACATCTACTGATGATGAAGTTTCTCTGCTTTTATTTAGAACATGTTTATTTTGCCTTCATTTAAAAAGCTTTTTATTTTGAAAAATTAAAGACTCATAAGTTTCAAGGCTCACCTCAGTTGTTTCTCTTCCCTCAGGGATCACAATTCTCAATAGTCTGAAAGCACTTGTTTCATGTAGTTTGCCTAGTTTCTAGTAGCTTACAATGATAGGTTAAGTCCCCCATTCATCTTAGCTAAAAATGGAAATATCTGCCTTGATTTTTATTGAAGATCATAAGCAGCAATGGTTATATAAATTCTGATTCTGAATTTTTCAAGACTGATGAGGACATTCATATATCATTCAGTATCCCTGTATCACTTCATAAATGAGTTACATAATTCCTGTTTCTTCTACTTTTTGCCTTGCCTGCAAGGAAAATCAGTCAAGATTTCTACTAGATCATCGCAGTTGTGTTGACTTAGAGGTGACACATTTGCATTCTTGCCTTCTACTTATTTTTTCTTTTCATTGATATTTTATTAATCTGTTTATAAAAGCAGTAGCCCATGTCCCTTGTAGCACATTTTATCTTTTCTTCCTTCTCCATTGCCTCCCCTTTATTAAGTATTTTACATTGCATGGAATAGAGACATTATAATTGCCTTTAAGTAACTGAGTTTAAGGATTTACAGCAAAAGATGAAGATTAGATGAGACTGTTTTCACCAGGCCTCCTAGTGTGAAGAATCAACCATAGAGCTGAACCACATGCTCCATCAGAAACGTGTGCTTCTGGCCAGGCATGGCTCATGCCTGTCATGAGCACTTTGGGAGGCCAAGGTGGGTGAATCACTAGGTCAGTCAGGAGTTCAAGACCAGCCTGGCCAATATGGTGAAACCCTGTCTCTACTAAAAATACAATAATTAGCCAGGTGTGGTGGCAGGTGCCTGTAATCCCAGCTACTTGGGAGGCTGAGGCAGGAGAATCACTTGAAACCAGAAGGCAGAGGTTGCAGTGACCTGAGATCGTGCCACTGCACTCCAGCCTGGGCAAAGGAGCGAAACTGCGTCTCAAAAAAAGAGAGAGAGAAATGTGCGCCTCTGTCCCCTATTGGAATTTTCCCTAATTTAGTCTGTTTCTGTGACCAGTACTTTTGTTGCTCTCTATTAGCTATCCCATGTAACTGTTTTTCCTAGAGCCCTGCCTGTGTACTGTTCTCTCTCTTGTTCTCATTACTAATGCTCACATTAACATTCCAAAGGAGAATATTTGATTGGTTTACTTAATGACCTGTTGGTGCCAAGCAGCCTTCTAGGTGATTAGGTCTTTAGCCAGCTGAGAGAATCTCTTCTTTAGTCATGTGCCACACTTGTTTGAGTTAGGGTCATGTGGGTGATATAAAGTATGATGTCCTATAAAACCTGTCAGAGGCTGGGTACGGTAGCTCATGCCTGTAATCCCAGCACTTTGGGAGGTCAAGGTGGGCAGATCACGAGGTCAGGAGTTCAAGACCAGCTTGACCAACATGGTGAAACCCTGTCTCTACTAAAAATCCAAAAATTAGCTAGGCATGGTGGCAAGCGCCTGTAATCCCAACTACTCAGGAGACTGAAGCAGGAGAATCTCTTGAACCTGGGAGGCGGAGGTTGCAGTGAGCCGAGATCGCGCCACTGCACTCCTGGGCAACAGAGCAAGACTCCATCTCAAAACAAAACAAAACAAAATAAAAGCTGTCAGATTGGCACAGCAGGTACTCGGCATTATCCATTCTCCTCCATTATGATATAAAAATTGATTCGCTTTAAACTTACTAAGAGCTGTTAATAAACTGGATGTTTCCCCAAAACCAGTCACCTTCATATTTTTAGATTTAGATGAATTGTTGACCTCATTCCTGAAATATTGTGGTTTTTTCCCTTCTTAATTTCATTCTTAGTCACAAAACAAAGGACAATCTTTACCACCTTTTAGCCACAACTTAAAATAAATCCATGACACTGATTGTTGGTCCAAGAAAGCCCATCTGTTAGAGACTATGAAGAGAAGAGAAAATTCAATGTTCCCGTTCGTGTTAGCGTCTCTAAATTTGGAGGAAGATGAGGTTGAAACTCTAAGCTAAAATGAGGTTTTTGGATTATTAGCCCCACCTGGGTTTGAATCCTGGCTTTTCTCATTTACTAGATGATGAGTATCTTTTCTTCTTTTTTTTTTTTGGAGACAGTATTTTGCTCTGTCACCCAGGTTGGAGTGCAGTGGCATGATCATGGCTCACTGCAACTCAACCTCCTGGCCTCAAGTCATCCTCCCATCTCAGCCCCCTGGAATAGGTGGGACTACAAGTGTGAACTGCCACACATGGGTACTTTTTGTAGAGATGGGGTTTCACCATGTCACCCAGGCTGGTCTTGAACTCCTGTGCTCAAGCCGTCTGCCTTGCCTCGGCCCCCCGAAGTGCTGGGCATGAGTATCTTTCTAAGCTTCAGTTTACTTGTGAATAAAATGGAGGTTGTGGAGTTTGCCATCTGTGATTGTTAGAATTAAATAAGATACATGCAAATGTTAGCTCCCAGTGTTTCTAGATCATTAAATCTTATTAATAAGGGTTAGACTAGTCTAACAATAAGTTATTAGTGTTAAGGAAAATTAAAATTATTTGGTGTATGAGCTGAGATCTAATTATTGAGACCTGATTTACAAGAGACATAGTGCTATATGATTTTACTTTCTAATCTCAGCTATGAAATGTTGGTCCCAGAAAATTTTTTAAGGAAAGTCTATCCTATGATAGTTTTCTATTGTAGGAATTTGGCTTTGTCACTAGAAATGTGACCTTGGGCAAATGAGTTAACTTTTCTGTGCCTCAGTTTCTTTACAGTTTTATATACTTTTGTCTGTAAAATGGGGAAAATACTTTATAGGATTGTTGTAAAGAATAAATGAGTTGATATATATAAAGCATATAGGACAGTTCCTTTATTTATTTAATTAAGCTTGATATATAGTGTTATTTAAATTGCTGCTGCTGGATTTGAGTCCTAGCGGTTAAATATTTGAATATTAGGCTCTTTTGGCTTAACTGGCTATTCTCATCATTTAACATGAATAGATATGTTTATAATTTCCATTGCCAGATTCGTTTTCTAAAATGCAAGTGATAAGAGGTGAGTGAGCTGAAGGACACCTTCTATAGATAATCTTCTTTTTGTTTTGTTTTGAGACAAAGTCTCGCTCTGTCGCCCAGGCTGGAGTGCCAATGGCGCAATCTTGGCTCACTGTGACCTGTGCCTCCCGGGTTCAAGCGATTCTCCTGCCTCAGTCTCCCGAGTAGCTGGGATTACAGGCGTGTGCCACCACACCCGGCTAATTTTTGTATTTTTAGTAGAGACGGGGTTTCACCACATTGGTGAGGCTGGTTTCAAACTCCTAACCTCAGGTGATGGATTCTCCTTGGCCTCCCAAAGTACTGAGATTACAAGCATGAGCCACCACACCCAGCCCTCTGTAGATAATCTTGTGGTTTCATTTTGATGGACACAGAATTTTCATATATTATTAGCCCTTCTTTGTTATGCTTTGGCAGGAAAAATGTACCTTAAAATTTTTATAAAGCTGATTCTCCCCTGACCCACCTCTCATTGAAATGTCCTTTTTGGGTGGCCACAGGGAGTGGAATGCGAGCTATGTGAAAGTGGGGTATTGAGCCGGGCATGGTGGCTCACGCCTGTAATCCCAGCATTTTAGGAGGCTGAGGCAGGTGGATCACAAGGTCAGGAGTTTGAGACCAGCCTGGCCAATGTGGTAAAACCCTGTCTCTAATAATTCAGAAATTAGCTGGGGCCGGGTGCAGTGGCTCACGCCTGTAATCCCAGCACTTTGGGAGGCCGAGGCAGGTGGATCACGAGGTCAGGAGTTCAAGACCAACCTGGCCAACATGGTGAAACCCTGTCTCTACTAAAAAATACAAAAATCAGGCACGGTGGCAGGCGCCTGTAATCCTAGCTGCTCGGAAGCTGAGGCAGAAGAATTGCTTTAACCCGAGAGGTGGAGGTTGCAGTGAACTGAGATCTCACCACTGCACTCTATCTAGCCTGCGAGACAGGAAGACTCTGTCTCCAAAAAAAAAAGCCAGGCGTGGTGGTGTGCGCCTGTAGTCCCAGTTACTCAGGAGGCTGAGGCAGGAGAGTCGCTTGAATCTGGGGAGCGGAGGTTACAGTGAGCCAAGATCGCACCACTGCACTCCAGCCTGGGTGACAGAGTGAGACTCTGTCTCAAAAAAAAAAAAAAAAAAAGACCTTTGATTTTAGCTTAACAAATCCAGCAGGTAAGGAATTTTCTAATCAAGAGATACTTCCTTCACAAGGAAACTCATTTCTGATTTGTATTTTCTTCTCAAGGAGTGACAATAATTCCTTTTCTTTCCATATTAGTGAGATTGAACATTCTTTTTATCATGTTTATTGATCATTTGTAATAATTTTGTGAGTTATCTATTCATGCTCTTGACCTTTTTTTAAGAGACTTTGTAGAAAAAGGACATTAAACTGTCCATTTCAAATATATTTTTCATTTTGTCATGTATCTTTTATTTGGTCATGCTTTTTTAACAGAGAAAATTTTAATTTTAATGTAATCTATAAATTTTTCCTAAAAAGTGGTATCTTATTATGATTTGAAAAATATTTGAGCACCATAAAATGTCATAGTTTATGTGCAGATGGATCCATTTAATAAACATTTTTCGTTACAAATTAGAAGTAAAATTTAACTTTTAAATTTAATTAAAATATATTTAATTAAAATAAATTAGAAGGTGATTTCACAGGATTTGCAGAGTCTTTGCAAGCTAACATAGGCCTGAGGCACTAACACCATAGTAGCTACCGCTCACTGCACACATGCTGTGTGCCACAGCAATGTGCGAAGTCTTTTATGTATAATATTCCTCAAACTGAACTTCAAGCTAAATTGTATTATCTGCTTTTCATAGATGAGTAGTGAGGCCTGAAGAAGTGAAATAATTTGCCCAGGGTCACAGAGCTAATTGATGGATTGGAATTTTAACTCAACTCTGCCTAACTCCAAAATATATAATATACTTTTTTTACAAAGCTCTGCTTTTTGAAGCTTCAAATAAATTAAATTTTGTTCTAAAAGTTACATTACTTTTACTAGAACTTGACAATATGAGCCTGCTCTTGGTTCCTGAAAGCACAGTAGATAATAATGAAAAACATGTAAACTAGCTGAAAGTAAAGTCTCCACTGTCTAGGGCAGTGGTTTTCAAAGTGTGGTTCTCAGCTGGGTGAGGAGTTTGAGACCAGCCTGGCCAACATGGTGAAACCCTGTCTCTACTAAAAATACAAAAATTAGCTGGGGGTAGTGGTAGGCTCTTGTAATCCCAGCTACTTAAGAGACTGAGGCAGGAGAATCACTTAAACCTTGGAGGAGGAGGTTGTAGTGAGCTGAGATCGTACCACTGCACTCCAGCCTGGGTAACAATGAGACTTCATCTCAAAAAAACAAAACAAAAAAACAAAAAGCAAAAAATGTGGTTCTTAGATCACCAGCGTGAGCATCACTTGGGAATTTGCTCAAAATGCGAATTCTCAGGCCCTACCCAGATCTATAGTTTTCTGATTATGTATAATCAGAAAGTCTGGAGTCTAGGCTTAACAATCTGCTTTATAATACCTCCAGATGATTATAATGTATGTTACAATTTGTGAACTACTGATCTAGGGATATTATTTCCTAATTAGTGTTTTATTTCTGCTTCTATTGAGATTTAGCCGAAGTCTAAATCCTTGAGTGCAAAATTAGCATTATTTTGCATGGTGGCAAGGACATGAAGTCACACAGGAGGTAGTTGAATCCTGGGTTATCAAGAATTTCAGGGCCAGGCATGGTGGCTCATGTATGTAATCCCAGCACTTTGGGAGGCCGAGGTGGGTAGATCGTTTGAGGTCAGGAGTTCAAGACCAGCTTGGCCAAAATAGTGAAACCTCATCTCTAGTAAAAATACAAAAATTAGCTGGGCATGGTGGTAGGTGCCTGTAGTCCCAGCTACTCCAGAGGCTGAGGCAGGAGACTCGCTTGAACCCAGGAGACAGAGATTGCAGTGAGCCGAGATTGCGCCACTGCACTGCAGCCTGGGCACAGAACAAGACTCTGTCTCAAAAAAAATAATAATAATTTCAGGCAAGTTCACCTCCCTGAGCCACAGTTTCCCATCTTTGAAATGATCTAACATCTATCTCCAGGTAAGATTTTTTTTTAGAATTAAGTAAAATAATAATGTAAAGTGCCTAGTACATTGCCAGAATCCCAGGTGTTTGAGAAATTGCCTCTAGCAATTTTTCTTGTTAGCAAAGAGCGCCCACCTCCATCTGTTCTAAATTCCTCTTGTTTCTTGAATGTATTTGCTGTTTTTTTATCTCTGGGGCTTTGCATTAACTGTTTTCTCTTGGACATCCAACCTCCTATACCCCTCTTTACCTCACTAACTTTTATACTCCCTTTAGATCCCTGCTATAGTTAGTCCCCCTGGAGAGGGATTTCTCTAACCCTCACCTTACAGTTTCTATAGCAGTCTATATTTCTCTATCACTGCATTTATCACACCACTTTGGAATCATCTGTCTCCTATGTAAACTTCATTGAGGCAGTGTCTTGTTCACTGCCATATTCCTAGGGACAAGTGAATTTCCTCGTATATTGTAGAAGCTAAGTGTTGAATAAATGAATGGTGGCTGCCATTATTGCTTCACCTTCATCCTCCAAGAGCAGTCTCCCCATTCTGGTTTATAGTTTTTGTGCTGACTGCTTGTGATAATCATAAATATATATTGTTGAGAACAGTGCCTGTTTTATCTTTCACTGAAAGCACATACTTCGACCTTGGCTGACACAGTAGTTCATTCAGCTATTTCCTAACCACTGATCCCTCTGTATCACAGGTATCTCTGGGGAGCTATATGCCTTGATGGATCAAGTTCATCATATGCAACACTCAAAATGGCAGCATCCTTCAGACCTCACTACGCGGTGAGTGCGATTAGAAGAAGGAGGAGAAGGGGCAGGGCATGGTGGCTCACGCCTGTAATCTTAGCACTTTGGGAGGCCAAGGCAGGCGGATCATTGGAGGTCAGGAGTTTGAGACCAGCCTGACCAACATGGAGAAACCCCATGTCTACTAAAAATACAAAATTAGCCAGGCGTGGTGGCACGTATCTATAATCCCAGCTACTTGGGAAGCTGAGACGGGAGAATCGCTTGAACCCGGGAGGTGGAGGTTGCTGTGAACCGAGATCGTGCCATTGCACTCCAGCCTGGGCAACAAGAACGAAACTTTGTCTCAAAAAAAAAAAGGAGGAAAAGAATGGAGTTGCTGGGCATGGTAGCTCACACCTATAATCTCAGCACTTTGGGAGGCCAAGGTGGGTAGGTCACTTGAAGTCAGGAGTTTGAAAGCAGCCTGGCCAACATGGCGAAAACTCTATCTACTTAAAATACAGAATTTAGCCGGGTGTGGTGGCTAGGGTATATAGTACCAGCTACTCAGGAGGCTGAGGCAGGAGAATTGCTTGAACCCTAGTGGCGGAGTTTGCAGTGAGCCAAGATGATACCACTGTACTCCAGCCTGAGTGGCAGAGCGAGACTCCATCTAAAAAAAAAGAAAGGGTGGAATTTGGCTGCAGGAGGAATATAGTGGGGATTAGGGGCTGGAATTGTTTAATTCAAGAGGTGAGGGGAAAAGAAAGCGATGCAGCATAATGGAATAAGAACTGGACTAAGGCTGAGCACAGTAGCTCATCCCTGTGATTCTAGCACTTTGGGAGGCCAAAGTGGGAGGACTGCTTGAGCCCAAGAGTTCGAGACCAGCCTGGCCAACATGGTGAGACCCTTCACTACAAAAAAATACATAAACTCAGCTGGGCATGGTGGTGTGTGCCTGTAGTCCCTGAGAGTGCCTAAGAGAGGAGGATTGCTTGAAGCCTAGAAGTTTGAGGCTGTGGCAAGCAGTGATTATGCCACTGCACTCCAGCCTGGGCAGGGCAAGACCCTCTCTCAAAAAAAAAAAAAAAAAAAAAAAAAACTTGGACTGAAATTCAGGCAACCTGAGTTCCAATACTAGCTTTGCAATTTGATGTCAAAGGAAGGAACTTTCTAATTCTGAAATCTTCTGGAATTTTTTTTTTAAGACTCAAATTTAATATTACAGTCTTCTGGATTCTTATTACAGGGTGGCTGTACCAATTTATTTAGTTATTCTGATTCAGAATAACTAAAAAAAGCCTTGGAATCATCCTTTACTCTTTTCTCTCTCACCCCATATTCAATCCCATAGGCTCTGCATATACAGTTGTCCTTGGTATTCATGAGGGATTAGTTCCAGGACTCTCTTTAGATAGCAAAATCCACAGATGCCACGTTCCTTTTATAAAATGCCATAGTATTTGCATAACCTGTGCACATCCTTCCATATACTTTTAATCATCTCTAGATTACTTATGATACCTAATACAGTATAAATGCTATGCAGATAGTTATACTGTATTGTTTAGGAAATAATGACAAGGAAAGTCTGGACATGTTCAGTGCAGATGGAACCATCCATTTTTTTTTTCTTTGAATATTTTCAACCCATAGTTGGTTAAATCCATGGATGCGGAACCCACAGATGTGGACAGTCAGCTGTATATCCAAAGCCTAACTATTTCTCACCATTTCACCTGGATTGTTGCAAGTGACAATTGCAACATTTCACCTGGATTATTGCAGTCTCCTAAATGACCTTCCTGCTTCTCCCTTTGCCAATGCACTGTTCACAACTGAGCAGCCAAGGAGATTTTAAAGCATGTCAGATTTGCTCAGTGTTTTCCAGTGGCTTCCCATCTCACATCTTCCCATTCTCATAATCCCCTACAAAGGCCTGTATGCTTTGGCCTGTGTTCACCAACTTCATCTCCTAATACTCTTCCCTTGCTTCAGGGTCTTTACACTCATGTCCCCTCCATAGTTGTCAAAATTATAGCATTTCTCAGAAGGAAAGGCAATGTAGAATGTAGTATAATTGTTATTAGATAAATTCTGGAGTGAGATGTGAGTTTAAATCCAGGATCTTCTACTTAACTCTACTGCATAACCTTGGGTAGGTTATTAACCTGAGGCTTAATTTCCTTACCTATACAAGGAGTTAATGAAAATAGTGGTAGGACTGTTGCAGTATTAAGTGAGGAGAGATATTTAAAGAAGTCAGCAAATATTTGCATATAGGACTAGATAAATGTCAGGTACTGTTACAATTATTTTCAACCCTGGCTACGACTCATAATCACCTGTGGAGATAGCTAAAAATACAGATTTTCGGGTCCCGATTCCAGGCATTCTAAGTCATTAAGTCTGAGAAGAGGTAGAGGTCAAGAATCCATATCTGTATTTGTTTTTTTTTATTTTATTTTATAATCTATATCTTTAGAAAGCTTCCTGATTGTTATTAGGAGCACTTTCAGAGTTGAAAATGGGATCAAATTATCTCAGAGCATCTTGCTCGGAACCCCAGCCAGCACATAACTAAAAGAGACTCTTAAGAAACTTTACTTTGAGTCTGTGCTGTTAATTTTTCAGTCTCAAAACTTGCAATGTGATACTCATATGATGACCTACCTCTCTGGGAATTTATTCTAATTTTAACTGCTGTGTCCTGAGCAACCTTGAGCTGTGTCAGACAATGAGGTCCTTTTGGAGGTACAGGTCTGATGCAAACAATGAAGTATAGATCCTATCCTAAATTCTTCCAGGAAGAAAATTTTTTTTTCCTACTTAAACATTATTCTACATTAGTTTTCCTTAGAATACTGTGTATATGGCATAGTACCATAATACCTATGGGAATTAGGTGGCTTTGGGAGTTGGAAAGAAATAGGACTTATGGTGTGGTGTTCATATAAATAAAATAGTATAAAAAATAAATAAAATAGTATAAAATTTCTAAAATTGTGAGAATTGAAATATAAAATTAATATCTATTATATATATCTATAAAATATAAAATTATATCTATATATAGATATAATTTTATATAGATATAATTATATCTATAATATCTATATAGATATCTATATATATTTAATTATATATTTATATGTATTGACATATAGATTTATATCTATATATATAAATCTATATAGATTTATATATAGATATCTATATAAATCTATATAGATTTATATAGATATCTATATATAGATATATCTATATAGATATAGATACAATTTTATATAGATATAAAATTATATCTATAAAATATAAAATTGTGAAAATTGAAATATAAAATTAATTTCCCAAAGTAAAGATTTGCCTTAAAATTGTTGTGCTGGCCTTTTTTTGTATACAAATAGCCATTCCAGTTGAAATATCTTTCCTGTTTGTATTCTCCCTCTCTTGATAGAAACTATGCCCGCCGACAGAAACATCTGCAAAGATACAGTCTGACTCAGTGGGTTGACAGGAACATGCGAAGCCACCATCGGTTCCAACGTCTCCCAGACTTCTCATACAGTTGATTTGTCTCAACCCATCAGCAATGAAGGTCCCTATCCAGGGTCCTGCTTGGAGCAGCATTTCATGTTCTTTTGCTGTTTTGTGCTTTGCAGATTTTTAATTTTATTTTTCACAAGATTTTTATTTAAAAAACTCATCACCTTTTGGAAATGCCCATTGCTGACTTGAATTTTTTTGTATGAAGTCCCTCCTGATTTTGTGTGTGTGTGTGTGTGTGTATGTGTGTATGTGTGTTTGTGTGTTTAAGCAAGCGTTTGGTTGGTGTAGTTTTTTTGTTTTTTAATTTAAATTGAAGGTAGCTGCCTCCTGAAAGCCAGCATTAAGCCAAAACACCCAGGCTCAAGCAAAAGACTCACCTCTCTGCAGAGGCAGTCTTCTGGTACCTCAAAGAAATCATTGTTCAATCTCCCATAAGGAAGAGATTCTTTACCAGGCTGTGAGCCAGTATTAGTTGACTTGTAAATGGATATAAGTTACTTTTAACAACAGCTCTTACTTTTTTATTTGAATCCTCTGAATACCTGTCAGTATTTTAAAGTTGGCAATCCAGGACATTATAAGTGGGATGGAGCAGGAGAAAAATCCCTTTTGAAAGGACAAGTTAAAATAGTAAACCCTGTTCTTTCTGTATGTACTAGCTGCCTCGATTTTTTTTGTTGTTGGGCGGGGGAGGCATTTTTTCCTTCTTTATTAAACTTATTTTGCACAATAGTATTTACAAATCTTATACATCTTTGACAGAAGACTTAATGACTACCTTGTGGTCTTGAGACTGATTGTCTCCTTTGCCCTTCTTCAAGGATTTTCCTTTTTCTTTTTACACCCCAGTGACCACTCTGCTCTTTAGGATTCTAGTGGCAGTATTCTTGTATCCTGTTAGACATGGATACACCTCTTCAGGATGACCTCCTTGCTCTCTTTATTGAAGAGCTGCCCACCCCGAGTCTTGACTCTAGGGTAAGCCAGTGCTATTGTGGTATCAGTTGGTATTTAGTTTTATCTGCTAAACCCCAGCTTTAAGTATGAGTGTTAGTTACAGAGCCTCCATTCTCTGGGAGAGTGTGGAATGGCACTCTTTTGTCTCCGTTATCAGTTAAGAAGAGGTGTCTTTAGACCCTGAATGTTAGCATTTCATTTGGTCAAGCCCCTGAACTGCTAAAGTACATGTAATATAGTTGTGACTAAGCCTATGCACAAAAGCATTACCTGATCTTAAGGTTTGGTATTCTAACCAAAGTTGACAGAGTATGCATCTGTCTTTTTTTTTTTTTTAAACAGAGTTTTACTCTTGTCACCCAGCTAGAGTGCAATGGTGCAATCTCAACTCACTGCAACCTCCGCCTCCTGGGTTCAAGCAATTCTCCTGCCTCAGCCTCCCAAGTAGCTGGGATTACAGGTATCTGCCACCACGCCTAGCTGGTTTTTGTATTTTTAGAAGAGACAGGCTTTCATCATGTTGGCCAGGCTGGTCTCAAACTCCTGACCTTAGGTGATCCACCCGCCTCGGCCTCCCAGAGTGCTGGGATTACAGGCGTGAGCCACCACACTCAGCTGCATCTGTCTTAATGGATGTCTTAGGAATTGGTTATTTTCTCTTTATAGATAGCTCTAGACATCATTTTGGGAAGTTTTTGCAGTCTGGCATTTTTGCTGTTGTTCTCTGTGAAGGTTGTTCATAGATGAGATAGCCTCTGGTTTTGTGATTTCATCAATCCTATCTTTGTATGTGAATAACGCATTCAAAACATCATACCCCACTTTAGAAACTGACTTGGGAAAAGCTTGGTCATTTAAGCCAACAATAAATTTGGGTGAATGTCCCTAAGTGTTTACTGTTTTTATCCAGTCGAGGATTTGCTTTTCCTTGAACATTTGGTTTAAATTTGGTTAAATGCAAAGAAGTTCTCTTCAAAGACAGTAGTCAAAATCTATTATTTTAGTTAGCCTACTTGGCATTTACTACATCAGTCACTTCTCCAGGTTGCCCTAAATTAGCTTGGTGGAGTGAGACATGGGACATGGCAAACATCTACCTTTGGGACCATAGCATAGTCAAAATTAAATGTAGTTGGAATAGCTAGCATTGCAGCTGTCTGGTTTCCTTCAGAAAACCCAAGGAGTGAAGGGACAGCATTTTGCTTGGGCAAAAATCTAAGACTCATGTTCTTGCCCTCCTGGTACATGGGGTTTTAAGACTGAATGTGTAATAGGAGCACTGCTTTTGCCAAATCAAATGAGTGACAGGTTAACTAGAAAATGTGACAATCACATTTCCTCTTAGCTCAAATAATTCTGTTTTTCCAAAGCTTTAGCAGCTTAATTAGATCTGTTGGACTGGGGGAGGAGAGAGCTGTTCTCTAGTGGTTAACATGGTATTCTTTAAGAAGGAAAAACCAAGCCAAAGAAAACTCATTATCTGGCATGTTCGCCTTAAAGATGGTAGTGGGTAGAATCTGGAGTTTTAATCTCTTTTCAGAGCTGCATATCTCTTATATTTGGTGTTGGCCTCTAAGTCTAGTATTTCAGATGGAATTCTTGCTGTATTTTTTTTAAGTAAGTATTATGTGCATTTAACTGCTTTCTTCATCGATGACATTCCCACACATGGGTCTTGACAAAGCAAAGTAAAAATATGCTGTTTACATTGTTTACTTCTAAGTAAGGAGCCTGAAATAACCTGTAGTTTCTAATGCAGGCCCTGATTTACTTGCATTGTCAGTTTCAATTATGAAACTGAAGTTTGGTGCCTCCTCTTTATCATGTTTTTTCCCTTGTAGCAATTGTGTTTAATGTCATTAAAAAGAAATAAAAGTTCTTGTCAGTGACTTATGTACTGTGGCGGTCTGTCGTAGGCTTCGATGGAGGGTTATTTGCCTTCTTCCTTTGCGTAGGTATGTTAGTGGGGTGGGGAGGGGGGCGGCAGTTAGTAGAATGTGGTACTGGGAAGGCGAGGGTGCTTGCTCCCTATTCTTTTGAAGGTAAATTACAGTGTTGAGAAAGGTGTTCTAGCAGTTAAGAAATGTTGAAATTGATTGGGATTTGCAGCTACATATGGTGCATGTCAGGAGCCTGACATAGGGAGAGCCTGAAATATCATTATGCCTCAGTTTTTGCAGAGGGGGAAGATGGCTCAGCCCTAATCAGGCAGGTATTCCTTTTTGTTCCTTCCCATGGCTGTGTGGTTGACCTCCCTGTCTCTGCTTCTTCAGAGCTAGCACTGATTAAGAAAGAAGCCATGCTGTCCCAGAGCATTCTCTCTTTAAAGGGGATTGAAGAAACCAGAATCAGTGGTACAGAATTGATAGTTGTTCATAACCCAATTTCTCCAGAAACTGCTGCTCCTAGAAACTGGGTGAAGGTTGGATAAGTGTGGGTAGATGTGGGAGACAGTGTTCCTTAGATCCCTTTTGTGAACCCAGAAGCAAGGAAAAAAGGAAGGTAATAATAACTTGTCACTTACATTAGCCAGTGCTTTAAAAATCTGAGTTCACGCTGAGAAAACAAGTAGCAACATGTTTAGCCATGCTCTCTGGTCTGCAGTTCAATAAGTTTTTTCTATATATTCTAGACAAAATACAATATCGAGTCCATGCAAAAGGCTTAATGTAAGTTTGCTAAATACTCAGCAACTTGACATTCTTCTCTCAGTCAGAGGTACTCTCCTTAACCTATGCATATCTGTTTTGTTCCTGTCAGGTGTAGATAGGATCTTTTGTTCATTTTACATTATGGAAAAGTGAAGAGGAAAAGGAGAAATGGACTTTTTCCAAGAGGAATGGGGTCATTCTCTAATTAGCCTATTTTGAGCTTTTATAGGAATAAAAAAGCCAATCACTTAAAGCTAGAAAGTGGAGTTTCCTGCTTCTCTTAGTATTGTTTTGCTTTTCTAAGAGAAAACAATTATTCCTAAGCTGATTCTAGGGTATGCTTGCTTTTTATGCCAGAGCACCTGTCAGGAAAAAAAAATTCCACTTGTCACAGGAAGTATCAGCTGGTCATTGGTAGAATTCCTAAGTGAACAAGCTCCTGCTTTGTCCTTCCTCCACACCTGTCCTCCCCCGTGACAACTGGGACATGCCATAGACAGAAAATTTGGCCCTCCCCAGCACCATTGAGAAGGGGGTGGAATATAATATTTTGGATAACCTTTAAAGTAGTTTAAGTGATAGTCCTGGAATGTATCACTAAGGATCTATTTGTTTTGAGACAGAGTCTTGCTCTGTTGCCCAGGCTGAAGTGCAGTGGCACAGTCTCAGCTCACTGCCTCCTGGGTCCAAGCGATTCTCATGTCTCAGACTCCTGAGTAGCTGGGATTACAAGTGTGCACCAACATGCCCAGCTAATTTTTTATTTTTAGTAGAGACAGGGTTTCACCATGTTGGCCAGGCTGGTCTTGAACTCCTGGCCTCAAGTGATATGCCCAAAGTGCTGGGATTACAGGTGTAAGCCACCACACCTGGCCAGGAACTATTTGTATACAAAGATCTTCAGCTTAACTTCAAGTCACATTTGAAGGTTTGGAAATATTTTGTACTGATGGAGATTGATGGAGCTGGAGCTGGAGTTGGGCAAGGGAGGGAGGTGAGCAGGGTGTCCCATTTATAGAAGCAATTTGTTCTTGGAGGCTACTTCATAAAAGCAAATTCCAGTAACCATCAAATAGGTTTAAAGAGAGTCAAATAAATCTAAAGCATCATGTTAATGGGTTGGTGAGATTTTACACATTTTTGTAAAGGGTTTAAATAGAAGCCTTAAAAATTTATTCCTGAGAAGGCCCATTCTGAAAAACTAGAGGACAAGAGTAGGAAGAGGAAAGGACTTCTGCCTCAAAGAAGCACTCACCAGTCTGTCTTCCTTTCCTCAGACCCTGGGGTTTCCCTCATCCTCCTGGGAGGATGCACCTTGGCTCCTATTGTAGGAAGTAGGTGGAATCTGGGAATCTCCTAAATTCTCTGTTTTTGGCAGATAAGGACAGCAAGACCTAACCTTAGAGAATTAACTTGCCTGAGTTGTTAGGTGATTACAAGGCAGGGTCTCCTGCCTCTCAGGCCAACATTTCTCCCACAGGCCTGCTGTAGTCTGCAAGTAAGGTCTCTTGGTCTCAAAGACCTGCCTGTGCCTTTCTACAGTTGAGAAATGTCTGTGGATCTATGTGATGGTGAAGGAATCCCATCCTATGTCTAGCTGTATGGGGTTCAGCTTTGCAACTACAGTGGATTCTGGGAAGCCTCAATTATTATACAGTTGAGGGTTTAGGGAGGTAATTAAAGGGAATGGAGTTTTATCTAAGCCAAGAGTGTTTGCTCCTTTTCTCTCATACCCTTTATGATGTACTACAGGCATGGATTAAGTTGAAGACAGGAAACCTCCATTAGGAGAGCTCCCTGAGCCCCAATGACAGTTATAGTATACCTAGTGCTGACTTGGGGGCTTCTCCATCATTTGGCACTAGATGAGCACAGAGGGCTTAGGAAGTACCTCCCTGAGGTTTGGCTTAGAGTTCAGTGTGCTAATCAGTTTCCTACTTTGCTGTGCAGCCTCTAAGACCTTCTTTCCCTCTGCTTTCAGAACCTTCTAGAACAGCCAACTCTAAGCCCTGCTCACCTGAACATTTTCTCTCCAAGCTCTTCCCAGCTCTGGACAGGAATGTTTGAGGTGCCCCATTTACTGGTTTTTGCTCATTGGCTAATGTCATCATTACTCTTTCAGCCTGCTTTTGGGATCATAATGGTGTTCCTTTAACAGCCTAGAACAGCACACTGAATACTGAGCTGCAGAAAGCAGCTTTTGCGGTTTCTCTTCACTTCTTTCCTTACCCTGAGGAGAAACAAGAATTGCATTCCTTTGGCCAGGAAAAGCACCCAGCCCCATCCAGAGGGGAAAACCCTTTGTTTTAAAAAACTGAGCCTGCATACCTAGCCAGTGAGGCGGCCCAAGCTTGGTTTGGGGGAGCCTCAGTAATAGGATGAGGGAGCAGCTATTTTCTTCTCCTACACGTGCACCCCCATCTGTTTGAGATTTCCCTTCCAACTCCAGCTTGGCTGGCAGGCATGTCCCTAAGAAGTTGCAGGCCAAAATGGAGAGAGAGAACTGACTTCCTCCTCCACACATCCTGACTTGCTGCCAATTGCCAGAAAAAGAGGGCAACATTTGGGCATTTACCAGAAGACAAGGATGTGCCTTTTCATTTGTCTTTTTATTTTACATTTAAAAAGTGGTTATTGCTCTAAGTGGATCAGAGGTAAAGACCTCTCCCCTAAGGAGCCTTGGCCTTGCAGCCCCATTCAGCAGGGATGGAAGTCACAAGACAATGAGTGGAGCCTTATGCCCTCCCATGAGGAAGCCCTTAGTATTGCTGACATCTGCCCTTTATCCAGTCTCTCCTCCCCAGTGCTGCCACAATTGGGCAAAGCAGAGTAGTGGCAGACCCAGCCTTGAGAGCTCTTGTAGACCAGAAGGAAGGGGCGGTCATTGGGTGATGGCTTCTGACTCTCTGGCTTAGGGGCCAATGCTCTTACCATTCATTTCAACAAATTTTTACTGAGTACCAGGCTTTTGCTAGATGTGGTTCTCCCACACCCATCCTTGGCCACCAATGGAAGATGCAGAGATCCACCTCTGCCCATGCAGGCATCCAGCAGCCATACCTCATCAGTCTTAGGGAAGAGCCTACCTTTCCTCATCAAGCACCATTTTTTTTAAACCAGAAAGGGGCAGTGGAGAGAGAGACCTGTCACGTCACACCACTAGGGCTCTAAGGAAGGACATGAGGACCCTGGGTAACTTTCATAGAACTCTGGATGAGATGGCAAGATATGAAGACCCAAGAGACCAGTGGTGATAGCCAGGGCTGCTCTGCCTGTCCATGGTGAATGGCTCAGGCCTGCCTTCCAGCAGCTTACACTCCAGAAGGGGTGTTTTAGTAACCCCCAGAATGCCAGATATGATGTGACTTTTCAGTTGTCCAAGCTAGCATTTCTGATACTTCCTAAATAAATTGGACCAGTACCTTCCAGGTCTTCCTAAGACCCCAAACTGATGATCTTATACTCATAAAGGTCAAAGAAGATAGAGGATGCAGGCAACCAGCTCAGTCCTCGGGGGAGTCTCTCTGCCCTCCAGAGTGCAGCCCTCTGATTTTTGTTTTCCAAAAGAGACAAACCAGGTAGTGCATCATACCACAAACATGTCCTTGATGGCTGGATCCAGAAAAGGCTTGATGGCAGCCATGATCCTGCATGGCAGGCAGCCCCACAGCTTCTCTGAAGTTCCTTGGTCTGAAAGACACAGCTTGAGTCAGTCCTCGTGCTTGTCATCTCCCAGGGCTTTGTGCATTTTCTCAAAGAGGAAGCCAGTCCAGGAGAGGCGAGGAGGCAGAAGGCTGTGTCTCATGCAGCTTTGCCTTTTCCAGAATGGGGCCAGGCCTTTTAGTTTTGTGGCTTATTTTTATTTTTTTTGCAGAATTTGGGTTTGTAGTTCAGCTCCTTCATCTGACTAGGGCAAGGAGAAGAGAGAACTGTACAGCTAGCTGTGCCTCCTCCCCTCTGCTGCAGTCATCCTTCTCCCTGTGCCCATGGGCCTGGGGACCAGCTGAGAAGAAAAATGGAATCCTCCCTGCAGACAGGCAGTCACGCTTCAATGATGTTCACTGAGGGCTTGTTTGGAAACGGGAGGGAAAAAATGAGAGAAGCGGCCAGGACTAATTGAATAGACTTCTTGCAAGGCTGGAAACAGAGGACAGAAGAAGGAAGGGAGGAGCAGCAGGGCTGCAGCCTAAATAAGCCAGGCTCTTGTCCCTTGTGGAAAGAAAAGAAAAGCCCTGCCTGGATGTCTTGTCTTTCTGCCTTTTCAAACCCAGCCTTCAGCCTCACTCAACTGAATGGCCAAGACTGAGTCCTGGGCCCAAAGACCCTGGCACCCAGTCTACCCCCAGCAGTCATCCCTCTGAGTGCAGCCTCAACCACTGACATTGTTGAGATGCTTCTGGAGATGGGGGTTAATAAGAGGCTTCAGGAAAGTGCGCCAGAGAGAGGACAGTAAGCCAGAGGGTACAAGGAGATGGAGGGAAGAGGAGATGTAGAGAGGGCCAGATGTTTGTTGGATAGTCATCGTCAGAACCATGAGATCCTCTCACATTCTCTACTGTCTGTCTTCTTAGCTGCTCAGGGCAAGCACTGAAAAGGTTTTCATATCTGTTTTACAGAAGAGGAAATGAAGGTACAAAGGTAAAGCACCTGCCCAAGGTCACAAGGCATAGCAGGAGCAGGAATGAGCCAGAACACTCCACTCCTGTTGTCCTGCACCAACCAAGAATTCTGCCCTCCCCACTCACTGCTTTTTTTTTTCCCAAACCACCACTGGCCCCTGGCACCCTGCAAAAGGAGAAGATCCAAAATCAACTTGCAGTGTCCTTGTGTCACACAGGCAGCAGCCAAGTCTGGCTCTGCCCAGCTGTAGCTATGCCAGGCCCCGAGCTGACCCCCTCTGCAGTCCAGGGATTACCAGGGCACGAGGCACAGGGTGGCCCACCCAGGCCCAGGTCTTACCCTCACCTTGCTCCGGAGAAGCCCCCCGCCCTGGTGCTCTGGTGTGCTGGTTTCTGATGCACTCTTGGTTTTTTCCTTGTTGTTATTGGGTTCATTGTCCTTGATAATGTCATACTGGCGGCAGAAGAGGGCAATGACACCTGAGGGGGACAAGTGAGCAGTCAGAGGCCAGGGCCTGGGTTCTCGCCTCCCTTGCTTCATTTCCACTAGCGCTTGGCAATGGTCTCTCCAGATTGTGCCTCATCTGCACTACTGCAGCAGCCTCCCTCTGCCCTCTGGCTCCTGTTTTCACCTGTGTCTTCACCAGCCATCCCTTTCACTGCTGCTAGGCTGATCTTCCTATAACATGCGTCTGATCGTATCTCCTCCCCTCCTTTCCTTTACACCTCTGACAGCAGCCAGGCGCAGTGGCTCACACCTGTAATCCCAGCACTTTGGGAGGCCGAGGTGGGCGGATCACGAGGTCAGGAAATTGAGACCATCCTGGCCAACATGGTGAAACCCCATCTCTACTAAAAATACAAAAATTAGCTGGGTGTGGTGGTATACCCCT
This sequence comes from Aotus nancymaae, assembly GCF_030222135.1. Classification (NCBI taxonomy): domain Eukaryota; kingdom Metazoa; phylum Chordata; class Mammalia; order Primates; family Aotidae; genus Aotus; species Aotus nancymaae. The sequence continues at coordinate 29,342,964 of NW_026988467.1, forward strand.
GTAGTCTCAGCTACTTGGGAGGCTGAGGCAGGAGAATCGCTTGAACCCATGAGGCGGAGATTGCAGTGAGCTGAGATCGCACCAGTGCACTCCAGCCTGGGCAACATTGCTAGGCTCTATCGCAAAAAAAAAAAAAAAAAAAAAAAAAAAAAAAAACTCTGACAGCTCCCGTTTTTCTTGAGGGGAAAATAGAAACAATAATAGCATTTGTTGAGCTTGTGCCAGGCCCTGTGCTTGCACTGACATAGTCTATCTCACTTAATCCTCACAACTCTATGAGGGTACCTATTATTATCATTCCCAGGGTACAAGTGAGGACACTGATGCAGAGAGAGTTTAACTAACTTAACTCAAGGTCACACAGTGGTGGAACTAGGACATGAACTCCAGGGCCTGCAGTCTGTGAAATGTTTAGTTTTATCAAACTAATAATACATGAACATAATGTTTTTTGAAAGACAGACAGTATTAAGGCAGCCAACTCCAGTCCTTCTAGGTGTTTTCCCAATTTTACCTCTATATTTAGAATGTTATTTCTTGATCTATTTTAGAAATCTGTTGACTTCCAACTATGGTAGATAAAGCATAACAACTCCCCCTACCTCCCTCCCTATTATCCTAATAAAATTTCATCACAATTTTGGGTTAATTTGCTATGTTTATATTGTTAATGATTATATAAATACGGTCTGTGCCAAATCTAATAACGAATCATAAGCAAACCTCCTCTTTTGTACAATCCTTTGTTTTTCCCTCATTTTTCCAATTGCCTGTTTTTCTGTATGCCTAAGGAACATTTTTTTCCAAATGCTTTACAATATAGCCTGCCTTTCTCAACCACCATGCTCACAAAGCTTCAGCATGGTATTCAAATCTCTCAAAAGACTCCCGTCTACAGCCTCACCATCCTTTACTCCCCGGCGTTTTACCTTCTCTCTTGGATTGCAGCTGTCCTGAACCAGACTGAGCTTACTTTATTTCTTGAACACACCAAGCCCTGAACACTCTTCCTCTTTTGGCTGGCTGGTGAACTCCTATTTATCCTTCAAAGCTCAATTCCCATGTTATCTTCTCTCTGTGTTTTTCCTGATTTCTAACTCACAGTTATTCCCTCTCCTCTGCTCTCCTATGTGGTACTACCATAGCACTCATTACATTGGATTATAGTTAAGTTCAGCCCAAGAAAATGAAAAAAAAAAATTTTTTTTAAAGTAAACAAACAAAAAAATAGCTCGGGCCTGGCTTTTCCCAGACAGTTCTTTGCAAGCACAGGGCTCTTCTTAGTCATGATTGTAGCACTACCATTTGGACTGTGATTGTTCAGTACATGCTGGTTGAACTGAGTACAAAGATGAATGAAACTTAGCCTTTAGCAGCCTGGGGGTCAGGGAGGCACCCAAGCCTGAGCATCCCCTGTTGTGAGGCCCAGACCCACTGTCTCATAAGTAAGAAGGGGAAACCTGGGAAGGCCATGCAGGAGGGGAAAGAAGAAACTGAGGCCTTAAGTGGGATCCAGTGACATGGCTCTCAGTCTTCAGTGAGTTGAAGAGCAAGACCCCATCTCGACAAAAAATAAAAAATTAGCCAGGCAGGCCGGGCGCGGTGGCTCACGCCTATAATCCCAGCACTTTGGGAGGCCAAGGCGGGTGGATCACGAGGTCAAGAGATCGAGACCATCCTGGTCAACAAGGCGAAACCCCGTCTCTACTAAAAAATACAAAAATTAGCTAGGCATGATGGCGCACGCCTGTAGTCCCAGCTACTCGGGAGGCTGAGGCAGGAGAATTGCCTGAACCCAGGAGGTGGAGGTTGCGGTGAGCCGAGATCGCACCATTGCACTCCAGCCTGGGTAACGAGCAAAACTCCATCTCAAAAAAAAAAATTAGCCAGGCAAGGTGGCACATGTCTGTAGTCCCAGCTACTCAGGAGGCTAAGGCACGAGGATCACTAGAGCCCAGGAGGTCAAGGCTGCAGGGAGCTGTGATTGCACCACTGCCTTACAGCCTGAGTGACAACCCTGTCTCAAAACAGCAACAACAGCAACGACAACAACTTGGTCTTCATTCTCAGAGAGCTCACAGACCCCGAGTAAAGGAAAGAGACATGAGCCCAGCTAACTTACATAAGGACTAAAGAGAGGAGTAAACAGTATGCAGTGGGCACGTGGAGGCAGGAGGGCCGTTCTAACGGATGGATTGAGGGAGTTTTCATGGTGTCTGTCTCCGAGCTGGGTCTAGAAGGGTGATGAGGTTAGGAGAATGTCCCAAGTCCAGGCAGTAACTTCCCCTGAGCTTCCCAGGCCTAGACCCCTGGAGGCACAGCACCCCAGAAGAGAAAGAAAAGGCTGTGGCCATGGCCAGAGGTAAAAAGCCTGTGGAAGTGTCCAGCCCCAAGAAGTTGAACCTCTTCTGAGGGAGGGCAAAGGCAAGTACTCATCGAATCCTATAAGGCAGCTAACAATATGCTGTTTTTTTGGTGAACAATGAGTTGGAGAAAGGGTCACATCTGGTTCCCAGAACTGTTGTTGGCAGGACTTGGGAGACTTTTCACCTTAGAGATGTCCAAACCCCTTGCCCTTTGTTTTCAAGAGAGAAGGGCCTGGTCAGAGTCCTCCATTTCCCAGAGGCTGAAGGAAGTAGAAGGGCTCAGAGGCCAGACTCACCTGCCCACATGAACAGGACCACGACGATGATCAGCACCTCGCCTGTCCGCAGCTGTTGGTTCCTCCCCATCTCTTTCATGGTGACCTCATCTGTGGGGAGAGAGACACTAGGTCCAGCGCTCCTTTCCTCCCTCAGCCACTCCGCTAAGGCCAAGCCCAAGACAACAGTGCCCACACATCTAACATACATTCTAGAATGCACTAATGGCTACTTGTGGCAGTGATAGGACCGAGTCTAAAGGGAGTTTATATGCCCAGGGTCTTGTGGGGGACTAAAGTGAACCCTCTCTCTCTCAGGTACTGCTTTACTTGCCAGTGCGGGGTACGAGGGAGGAGACGGAGCTTTCCTCAATCCACCCACTGTTCTGGTCCTGACTACCCCCACCCCACCCTGTTCCTCCTAACAGTGCCCTGGGCCTGCCTTTGTTCTTGGAGGCCATCTTCTCAGCCTCTCTCGGGGTCTTGAAGAGCACAGGCTCGCTGGCTGGGCTCTGGCCCTGAATGGAGATGGCCTGCACGTGCACAATGTACTCCGTATCCTCCTCCAGGTCCCAGAGGGCACATGAGCGGGTGGTGGTGTTCACCTCCTGGATGAAGCGCAGCATCCGCACATCCTTCTTCTGCAGACAAGTGCCAGCCACTGCTGTCAACACTCAGTTACCAGCCCCGCTCCTGCCCACCTCCCAGTGGTGACAAAGCCTCTACATACACAATCTTCATCATTCCATCACCTCCCCTATCATTATCTCCATTTTACAGGGAAGGGAACAGGTTCAGAGAGGTTAGGGAAGTTGCCCAAGGCCACACGTCTAGTAAGCATTGGAGCGAGGTCCTAAACGTAGATGTCTCTGAGATCAAAACCATGCTCTTAATTTCTATGTTCCATTTGAAAGTTCCCAAACCTTCCCTCACTGACTGATTCTCTTCTGGGGCCCCAATTTTCAGACATATGTGTAAATTGCTGCTCATCTCCCTTGCCCCAGGTTCCTATTTCCTTTCTATCTCTCCATCACCACCACCGCCACACTCCTACCCCCATCCACCACTATCTTGATGTGTCCTTCCCTCCTGGGGACAGTGGAGCATTACCTGCTGGGAGATGGCAAATCCGATGACAACCTCATCCTCCAAAACATCCCAGCTCACCACTGCAGAGTTGGCCTTGAGGTGCCTGACGGTGACGTTCACTGGGGCTGAGGGACTGTCTGGGGGACGGGGGGGCACCCAAGCCTGAGCATCCCCTGTTGTGAGGCCCAGACCTATGGTCTCATAAGAAGGGGAAACCTGGGGAAGGCCATGCAGGAGGGGAAGGAAGAAACTGAGGCCTCAAGTGGGGTCCAGTGACATGGCTCTCAGTCTTCGGTGAGTTGAAGAGCCAGGCCCAAGAGGCGCCAGGCTCCTCATGACGGAGGGAAGCCCCTGCTGGCCACAGGCCGGCCCCACCAGGAGTCCAAGGCTCAAAGTGATGGGCCTAGGCCAGGGCCTGATCTAAGGGATGGGCGGTTAGAGTTGTGGAGACAGTTATTGAGGGGACAGGTGGACAGAAACTGAAGGTTAGCTGATGAAAAGCAGTCAAAAGGACTCCCAGTCCAGTGCTCTTTTGACAGTAATGCCCTGTCCAATAAGTGACCTTGAGCGAAGGAGAAAGACCCAGAAATTGAGAAGTGTTAGGCAGGGGTGAGCCCTGGGAGTGAGGAGCAACAGAAGTACCCCCAGAATTGTGGTGACCCAGGCAGAGTGAAGCCTGGAGGAGTCTGTGTGAGCCTCTTCTCCACACTTTTCCAGCCCCAAGAGGCAGGTGGGGAGGTGGCCAGGGAAGATGGGGTCACTCAGAGCAGGGCCCCTCCATTGGGAGTGGAGAAGAGAGAACAAGGTGGGGGAAGAGGATGAATGAAGAATTACTCCAGAAGAGACAGGAGGGAAGTGGGGGTGAGTGATGGGGATAGTGAGGGTCAGTGAAGAACACTGTCCAGGAGAGGGGCAGTGCAGTCACACAAGCCTCTGTATCTTCCAAGGGGCAGGTGCAGCACGGGGCAAAGTTGGGCCTGAGCAGTGCCCCCTGCCCCACAGAGAGTGAACCTGAGGCTCAGGGGGCTGGGCCTGGGACCTGAGGGAGACAGAGCCAGACATGGAGAGGAAGGTGGAGAGAGACAGGACACAGACAGGTGGCGGCAGACACAGAACCAGAGGACAGAGAAGTGGGGCATCTGAGAAAGACAGATACGAGAGAGCGCACCCCGAACCACGGAGGGAGAGATGGCTAGAGGGAGCGATGAGCCGGGCAGCGGCAGCCAGGAGGGGCAGAGACAGAGCGGCAGGAGAGGCCGGGCAAGGACGGGCCAGCCCCATGGGGCAGGCCAGACGCTGCACCAGCTCAGGGGAGTCGGGGCCCATCCCACGCCCTGCGCTGTGCCCTCAGGTGCCAGTCCCCATCCCCTTCACACCTGCTCCTGCACAGCGGGACCCCATCTGCTCCCGCAGAGTTGGCCTGCAGGGCTTTGGGAGGTCTTGGGGACACGGAGAGAGGCCCAAGGTGGGGGTACTGGTGTCCTCAGCTGCTCCCTGGGCCAAAGAAGGGAGCTAGGGAACCTGAGGCAAAGACCTGGGGTTAGGGGAATGGGATTAGGGGACTGGGGACCATAAGACCCTAGAAATCCTGGGCCTGAAGTGACAGGGGAGGTTTGGAAACTGAAGGACAGGTCTGGGGGTCAAGGAGGTAGGGAAGAGGCTGGGGGTTCGGTTAGGGGAGCAGTGTTTGGGCAGAGACAGGGGGTTCCCTGGGGGCAGGGAAAGGACCAGGGGACTCCCAGGTGGCTGGGCTCGAGAGGAGCCTGCCCCGGCGCCGGCCCCCCGCCCCGGGCCCCCTTACCCGCCTGCACCAGCGCGAAGCAGACGCAGCCCAGCCACAGGCGGAGCGCGGCGCGGGCGCGGGGCGGCCAGGCGCTCGGCGGCCCGGGGTGCATGGTGGTTCCTCCGGCCGGCAGGCCCGGGGCGGCGCAGGGGGACGCGGCTCCGGAGCCCGGCGGCCGCTCGCGCTCGCGCTCCGGCCCGCGGCCCGGCCGCCCCGCGCCGCCCCGCGCCGCCTGCATGTCGGCTCCGCGGACAGCGACTCCCGCGCGGCGGCGGCGGTGGCGGCGGCCGCGTCCACGTCGGGCGCCCGGGGGGCGGGGCGCCCCCGCTGCGGGGAGAGGCGCGGGGGCGGGGTGAGGACCGGAGGGCGCCCCCACTCCCGCCCCCGCTACCTATTCGGTCCGCGACCGGGGAGGAAGGGGCTTCGCGGACTCGCGGCTCCCACCCTCTCCCCGAGCGGGAGCCCAGCGGTGTTCTCCGTGCCCCCGCCGCGGTCACCCTCTCAGCCTCTGTCGCTCGCGCACAGCCCTGACTCGGCCGCCGCTTTCTGCCCTTTCCCAGGGGCGAGGGAGGGCAAGTGCCGCGGAGATGCCCGTTTGTGCCCCGACCCCGCAGCGCGCCTCCCCTTCCTGGGCCTAGGGGTCCCTCACTCCAAGCTAGACCTTGCGGCTGGGGCAGACGGGGACAGAGGGGAGAGGTCGCAGTCAGGCTGGGTGAGCAGAGAGCGCTAAGTGGACACTGGGGCTCCGTGTTTCCAGTGGGGCTGGGAAGAGGCTGCTCGGACTCACTGGAGGGTCCAGCTCTGCGAACTCACGCCAATCCTTTTCCTTCATTTTCACCCCCACAGTGAGGGCAGTAATGAACGTCTACCAGGGGCCAGAGACTGTGCTGAGCTTTCTTTGCATTACGTGGCTTAATTCGCAGGGCAGCCCTGTAAGCTCACGCTCTGTGCACACTTTGCACAGGAGGAGCCTGCAGCTTGGACGGGCTACTTTACTTGTCCAGGGACCTGCAGCAGAGCCAGGATTTGAGCACAGGCTAATCTGACTCCCAGAGCTGTGCTTAACTGAACCATCTCCCCACCCAGAGTGACTTCACCCATCGGAGATTCCTGAGATTCTAGAATTGGCCGGGCCAACTCCTCCCCAGCCAGAAAACTGTCTGCAGCAATCTAAGAGCATCTCTGAGAGAGGGAGTGGCTCCAGCCTCCTCCCTCATCCCAGCCAGAGAAACAAGGTGGAGGAGAGAGGCAGGGCCCAGGACTCAGGACCTTCTGCCTCAACAAGAGCCCCTGAGCCCTCTCCCACAACTAGCTGAAATTCCATTCTCAGGGCATTCCTTTAGGTCTTAAAGGTTTTCCAGAAGCCTGGAAGGGCTATTTTCTTTGGAAAGGGGACGCCTTGCAAAGTCTGCTACAGAACGTCTTCAGGGTCTTCCTCTCCACCCCCTTGGTTTTATATTAAGGAAGTGGGATCTAGCAATGGGAAGAGCTTGGTGCAAATTGGCACAGCGGGTCAGGAGCAGCGATAGACAACCTTCCTCTCCTAATGCCCACCCAGGACTCCTTCGCTGGCTCCTGCGCTCCCCCTTGGCCGCATTGGAAGGAAGGGGTGAGATGGGAGCGAGCTTAGGGGCTCTTGTTGAGCAGCAGAATTTTCCTGCCCATTCCCTCAGTGCCCCCAGGCCTGCCTCACTCAGCAGGGTGACACTGCCCAGCCCCATCATTTCCTCTGCCACATACCTTGTCCTGGGAGAGCCTCAGCTGGGACCTCGACCCGTTTGAGAGAGGAGCCCCGGAGCCAGAACACCTCTCTCTTTTCTATTTGCTCTCTTTCTCTTTCTCTCTCCTTATTTTCTCTCTCTTTCTCTCTCCCCGCAGCTGCTGCCTGCCCCACCCTACCCGGCCCCGCCCCACCAGCTGCAGCTTGGCCCCTAGGGACCCTCCACCCCCCATCCATCAGACAGGAAGACAACCAGGAGGCCCGCAGGAGCAACTGGAGCCTCTTCAGGCCTCCATCGCAGGACCATCAGGAACGAGAGGGTTCAGTTGGAGGACACAGAATCTACTCCCGTCCCTGCAGGGAAGAAAGGTGGGAGGGTCTTGGTGGGGTCTTGGCCTCCAGTCCAGCGCTGGGGATAGGGGAGCCTCGGCGCCACCTTCTGGCCTCTTTGGGTAAAACCCAGGTAGATGTAGGGCATTGGGAGGGAGGAGATGGCAGTGCCTGATGGTTTGAGAGAGAAGGCGGCTGAAGGAGGGGGCTTGGAGGACTGCGAGGATTTGGAGAGTTGTGGCTGTGGGGGTGCAGCCTTCCCAGGCTTCATGATGCATGGGGTGCGTGAGCCTCAATTCTGGAGAAAGTCCTGGTGCCTGGAACCTGGCAGCCAGTGGGAGCTCGGTTTGCAGTGGGAAGAGCTGGACGCCAGATTTAGAGGAGCCCTGGGTGAGTTTGGAAGGGCTGTTAGAAGCAGCCACTGCAGGCTGGCGCGGTAGCTCACGGCTGTAATCCCAGCACTGTGTGAGGCCGAGGTGGATTGGTCACCTGAGATCAGGAGTTCGAGACCTGCCTGGCCATCATGGTGAAACTCCGTCTCTACTAAAAATACAAAAATTAGCCGGCCATAATGGCGGGCACTTATAATCCCAGCTACTTGGGAGGCTGAGGCAGGACAATTGCTTGAACCCGAGAGGCGGAGGTTGCGGTCAGCTGAGATCACGCCACTGCACTCCAGCCTGAGTGACAGGGCAAGACTCTATCTCGAAAAAACAAACAAAAAACCAAAAAACCAGCCACTTTAAGTACCCCATCCCTTAACGCAAGGCTTACGATGCAGTAGGTGTTCATTAAATGATTGGTTTTTTCTTTTCTTTTTTTTCTTTTTCCTGCTGGCAGAATCATTAAATGATTGTTGACTGTATGGAAGAAGTTCATTCTTCCATCATATATTTATTGAGCACCTGTTATGGACCAGGCCCTGTGCAATATTATGGAAAAACAGGAGTTAAAAAAATGAATGAACCCATAAATTAGGACCTGGGTAGGGACTAAGGGTGGGCCTCTATCCTCCCAAGCTGCACTCACTGAGCTTCATTTAGAAGACTCCACAGACACCCCCTCGACGGCTGGTCATTTACATGTTAACACCTAACGGGGTCACCAACATTTGGATCCTCCTGTGTGTCCAGAGCCGTCCAGAATCTCGGCGCTTAACAGGCTGTGGTACCCAAGTAGAATAGAAGGTTCCTTTTCATAGCCTAGAATGGTCATAGCCCAGTCAATGGTGGTCCCTAAACACCCCCCACCACCTGCCCTGCAAATCACAGGAAGAATCAGGAGGTCAGGAGTTGTTTGGAGATGCAATAATTGAGCACTTATTTTATCCATGTTATTATTTATTTTATTATTTATTTTTGAGACAGAGTCTCACTCTGTCACCCATTCTGGAGTGCAGTGGCACCATCTCAGCTCACTGCAACTTCTGGTTCCCAGGTTGAAGTCATCGTCCTGGCTCAGCCTCCCGAGTAGCTGGGACTACAGGTGCCGGCCACCATGCCCGGCTAATTTTTGTATTTTTAGTAGATACAGGGTTTTGCCATGTTAGTTCACCACATTGAGATCAGGAGTTTCATCTTGAACTCCTGATCTCAAGTAATCCATCCACCTCGGCCTCCCAAAGTGCTGGGATTACAGGCATGAGCCTCCATGCCTGGCCTTTATCCATGTTATTTTGAATCTTAGGCTGGTATGTGTCATTAGCTACCATTCCACATCAGGAAGCTGAGGATCAGAGGGGTGAGGGGACTTGCCCTGTGTTACACAGTCAGTGAACTATAGAGACATGTCTCAAATTATGAGGTTGCAAGTTGAGGGCTTGATCCAGTCTGCCTACCACCTCTTCTCGCCTCTAAGGACCTCTGAGGACAAGGATCCAGGGTTCAGGGCTCACCAGAGGGCATCAGTCTTCTTCCCTGAAGGACTTAGGGAGACTTGTTGCTCACAGAGGCAGTTGCTAAGCCCAGAGCCAAGACCAGGGACCTGCCATTCACCCAACACTTCTCCCACTTCTCCCATGCAGACATATTCTGTACATAAGGGAAGTCTCTTTGAATTGTCAGAGGATTTGGAATTGTACCCATTTTACAGATGAGGAAACTGAGACTTGAAGAGAAGGGGCTTGCCATGGGTCATACAGCTGGGAGACACTGGTCTAACCTCCCTAATACTCAAAATCCTCATCATGGCAGTGATGAAGCCAGGCTAGTTTAATGTTTCCTGAGTGCTGGTGGTGCTGAGGACATAGTAATGAACCAGGCTGGTCCTAGTCCTTAAAGAGTTTTTATGGTGGAGCAAGAGGAGAGAGGTGCTCTTAAAATACAGAGGGGGCCGGGTGTGATGGCTCACGCCTGTAATCTCAGCACTTTAGGAGGCTGAGGCAGGCGGATCATGAGGTCAGGAGTTTGAGACAAGCCTAACCAACATGGTGACATTAGTCTCTACTAAAAATACAAAAATTAGCCCAGTGTGGTGACACGTGCCTGTAGTCCCAGCTACTTGGAAGGCTGAGGCAGGAGAATTGCTTGAACTGGGGAGGCGGAGGTTGCAGTGAGCTGAGATTGTGCCACTGCACTCCAGCCTGGGCGACAGAGTGAGACTTCATCTCAAAAAAAAAAAAAAAAATTGGCCAGGCGTGGTGACTCATGCCTGTAATCCCAGCACTTTGGGAGGCTGAGGCAGGTGGATCATGAGGTCAAGAGATCGAGACCATCCTGGTCAACATGGCGAAACCCCGTCTCTACTAAAAAAAAAAAATACAAAAATTAGCTGGGCATAGTGGCGCACACCTGTAGTCCCAGCTACTCAGGAGGCTGAGGCAGGAGAATTGCTTGAACCCAGGAGGCAGAGATTGCGGTGAGCCGAGATTGTGCCATCGCACTCCAGCCTGGGTAACAAGAGTGACATTCCATCTCAAAAAAAAAAACTTGAAAGAGGGGACTGCCTTCTGGAATAGGAGTCACGTGGGACCTAAAGGGACAGAAAAGGTAATTAACTTGAGAGGAAAGCAGTAAGGGCTTCTGGGAAGAGATGGTGCTTGAGCTTAATAAGTACTGACAGTCAGGTGGAAATTAGCCAAGTGAAAGGAAAGAGGCGGAGGGAAAGGGGAATCGTTAGCCCAGAGGTCTGGAAAAGCAGCGTGCTTCTGTGAGGGGAAGCAGGAGAGGCAGAATGTTTATGTGGGTGTTTGCTACAGGCTCTGAGCTGTGACATTGGGAGCAGGAAACCTAAAACTAGATTGGAAAGATTGTTCTGAGCTTGCAAGAGAAGCTGGGGCTAGGAGGGGCTTTATTTATTCAACCAACACTTAGCACCTACTAAGTGCCAGCTACATCACAGCCATGAACAAGACAACAGGGTCCCTGACACCAAGAGTGGCCCTGAAGAAAATGAAGAACTATGGTGGAGAGTGGCTGGGTGGGGTGACATTCCGTGGTGTGGGCTGAGGGGGAGTCATCTGAACTGACACCTGAAGGCAAATGGGGCGGCAGCACATGGCACAGGGAGCTCCGGCCCCAGGACAGCAAGTGCCAAGGCCCTGGGGCAGGAACAAGCTTGGTATGTTTGGGAAACAGAAGCCAGTGAGCCTGGAGCTTTAGGAGCAAGAAGGAGGCAGTGAGGAGCAGGTGGGATTGGAGAGCACACAGCCTCCAGGCGTGGAAGGGAGGTTAGGTTGATCCCGCTCACAATGGGAAGCTTTGAGAGAGGTGAGAAGGGATGTGATTTGCATTTTAACAGGCTCACTTTGCCTGCTCCAGTGTGCAGCTGGATGGCAGAAAACAGGAGTGGGGGCCAGGTGCCCTGTGAGGAGGCAAGGAGAGTGCTGCGGTCTCATGGCCAGAAAGGATGGGGTGTTGGCCCAGGTGGTGGCAGGGACAGAGAGAGAAGTCGATTTGTAGGAGGAGCTGATGGATGAGACACATAGGAGGAGATGAAAAGGAAGCAGGGCAGAGGTCAGCTCCGAAGTCCAGATTCTGAAGCCAAAACCCCTGGCTGTGTTACACAGGGCCAGGTAAGCCAGCTTTCTGAGCCTCAAATGCCTCCTCTGGTCGGGGGTGGCGAAGAGGAGGAAGAGAGAAAGAAAGAGGAAGGAGGAGGAGGAAGAGAAGGTGGAGGAGGGGTAGCGACAGATTAAATTCAGGTAAAGGAGACCTCCTCAAATCTCTTCGGTTCTTCAGAGTCTACACAGGAAGGCTCCCATCCAATAGGACTTAGAGAGGTTGAGAATCTCACCCAGTGTCACAAAGCCAGTCAGTGGCAACTCCAGGCCTCAAACCCTAGACCCTGGCTTTGCCTTTGGAGACAGATTCTCAGCTGCACACCAGTCACCCAGATCCCTCAAGAACAGAGGGCCCAGAGTGGAGGGCGGTGGAGGAGGTGGAGGCAGCCTGGGGGAAGATGAGGGAGGGGTAGAAGGACGAAATCCTGGGAGGGAAGACCACCTTTACGTTGACTCCTCAGCACAGCCCGACTGCCGGAGTGACCTTAGCATCTGTTCTCACTGGCCAACAGGGGCCATGCGCAGTGTAGGTCTGACCCTGAGGCTCCAGGGCCCATCCACTTCCTGCAACCCAGGTCCACGGAGGGCCTCCCTCGTGGCTCTGCACGGTCTGGACACAGCCAGCAGAGGGTGCCACCTCATTGCCCCAGCTCAGGAAGGGTCCGGGAGGAGACCCCGGCTGGGAGAGGCTGCCCTGCCTGATGCTGAGCTCTCAGGAGGCCAATTCCCAGGTGAGTGGACCACAGATGCAGCAGCCAGGTAGAGCCTGCATCCTGCTGCCCCTGCCTGTAAACACTCCCCAAGTGCTGGGATTACAGTCTCTGAATCTCTCTGAGCCTCAGTTTCCCCATCTATAAATGGGGCTAACAATAGTGCCTGCCTCACAGGGTTCTGTGAGGAGTCAATGAAGATCAACTACATAAGGACTGAGTTCCTAGCAGCTGCCATTTTTATTAGCAGTAGTGGCAGTTGTATCATATCTTAAAGTGCCTGACACAAAGGGTGTCCAATCAGTGGTAGTTACAAAGATGATGACGAGGATGTCTCAGGGGCTCGGCTATTGCTTGTCTTGAATTTCCTCACCAGGGTGTATCCAGTGCTTGCCAACCTAGGATGCCTCTAGTGAGGGGCATCGCTACATTCCTGGCAACACTGCCAGACCATCCTTTTGCTGAAAACTCCCTCCTGGAAGACATCCCCCCACCTGACCCACCCAACTCCCTGCTCAGGGTGACCCACCTGGCCCAGCCTCTGGCCTCAGGCCCCTTCAATTCTCCAAAGTCTACATGAGAGGTCTCAGAGATAGTTGAAAACCAGACCCCTGCAGCTGGACTCCTGCCTTTGCTGGAAGGGAAGGGAACCCGGCTGGCTTCCCAGGCAGGAGATTCTCAGTGGGTCTTGTTCTTGCTGCTCAAAGTTCCTTTTGCGTAGACTGGGAAGAAATAAGTGGAAGAAAAAATCCCTGTGTTGTCTAAACCTCCCCTCATACCTCCAACCAAGGAACGGCTGGAGGCTCACGAGAGAATATGATGGCCCAGGGTGACAAGCACAGGAATCCTGGCATTCTAGTTGGCTCTCGTCCCACCTGCTGCCAGACACGCCCATCTGTGTTTGCTCGTGGGTCTGGCATCAAGGGGTCTGGTGAGGAAGGCAAGAGTCCAAGGCTTGAAGCCAAACAGTTTGGGCTCACACAGTGGCTCAGCCCCACCCCCTGCCAACTACAGTGTGACCTGTTGCAAATCACTCTGCCTCTCTGAGCCTGTTCCCACTTCTGGCATCCATCCCAGAGCGGTGTGGTGGGGAACACAGGAGATGTTACATGTGAAGAGGAAAGCGCAGGACCTGGCACGTGCTGAGTATCTATAAATGTTGCAGTGGGTGATACCATCAAGCACAAGTCCCTCATTTCCCCGAGATGCTCTCTGCATCTGAGTGGGCCAGGGTGGCTGTGGGAGTGGGTTATGTCAGGCAGGATGACGTTCTGACCCACTTCTGGGTCAGCAGGCCAGGGCTTGGAGCACCATGCCTATGCCTGCATTTTAGGGTGTACATGTGTGTTTGGGAGGAAGAAAGGGTGTGCATTGGGGGTGTGTGTGTGCAAAGGTGTGCATATGTTTGTGTGCATGTACCGAAGGCTGCCCCATCCCAGGGATTCCCGGGGCAAATGCATATTTGCAGGTACCAGTGCAGTCTCCCTGCACTGATTCAAGAGGCCCCGCTGTTCACTGTTACTATGGAAACAATGAGGCAATCCTCAGCCTCCGGGAGAGCCTAAGGTGCCAGGAATGAGGGCTGGCCTGGTCTTCCCAGGGAGGGAGACAAATTGGGAGCCCAGGGCTCCTGGGATAGGGCAACCTTGGCCTCCACGGTGGGGTTCTGGAACTCTGGGTAACCCTGGATCCTCTGGGAAGTCTCCTCACTCCTCAAGGAAGCCTGGCCCACTGGAAAGAGCCCAGGGACAGAGCTGGGTTCTAGCTTGCCTCTGGCTCTAACCCCATGCATAGTCTCATGGAGGGAACCGGGGTGCCAGTGGCAGTCTAGACCTGGGGTGTGACCTTTCTTTCCATTAGGGCACCTGCCGGCAAGGCTGTGCGAATGTGTAGCCCAGAGCCCTGAAGTGTCACGGAGCAGCGTCCTCCACGTGCACTACCCTCCACAGTGTCTTGTAGGTTCCCTGCAGCAGCTCTTGCAAGGGAGGCATTTCACAAAAGAACCAAGGCTCTGGGAGGGCTCAGCTGGCGCATGATCGGGAGTCTGCTGCCCTCCATGTCCCAGGGCTCAGCTGCATGCACAGTCCCTCAGCCCCGAGAGCCACACCACTGAGGTGGCTGGGAATTCCAACCACTTTTCTGGGTTGTGAGGAGCAGGCTGGGAGGAGAACCCACCCGGGCTATGGGCACTGGATGCAGTGTTCAGCCTGGACAACTCAGCAGAGCTGGGCCACCAGAAGGCTTCTGGGAGGCAGATCCCTGTTTAGGGGGCACTTTTAAATTTTTATTTCACTTGTTTAGAGACAGAGTCTTGCTCACTGAAGCCTCCTCTTCCCAGGCTCAACAATCCTCCTGACTCAGCCTTCTGATTACACACCCAGCTAATTTAAAAATTTTGTTTTTATATAGATGGAGTCTCACCATGTTTGTCCAGGCTGGTCTCAAACTCTGGCCTCCAGCAATCCTCCTGCCTCGGCCTCTCCAAGTGCTGGGATTACAGTCATGAGCCACCATGCCCACCAGGAAGTTGCTTTTAAAATCTTAATTTTGCCAGGCGCAGTGGCTCACGCCTGTAATCCCAGCACTTTGGGAGGCTGAGTCGGGTGGATCACGAGGTCAAGAGATCAAGACCATCCTGGTCAACATGGTGAAACCCCGTCTCTACTAAAAATACAAAAAATTAGCTGGGCATGGTGGCGCGTGCCTGTAATCCCAGCTACTCAGGAGGCCGAGGCAGGAGAATTGCCTGAACCCAGGAGGCAGAGGTTGCGGTGAGCCGAGATCGCGCCATTGCACTCCAGCCTGGATAACAAGAGTGAAACTCCGTCTCAAAAAAAAAAAAAATTAAATAAATAAATAAATAAAATAAAATCTTAATTTTGGGCTGGGCGCAGTGGCTCACACCTGTAATCCCAGCACTTTGAGAGGCCGAGGCTGGTGGATCACAAGGTCAGGTGTTCGAGACCCACCTGGCCATCATAGTGAAACCCCGTCTCTACTAAAAATACAAAAAATTAGCCAGGTATGGTGGCAGGCACCTGTAATCTCAGCTACTTGGGAGGCTGAGCCAGGAAAATTGCTTGAACCTAGGAGAAGGAGGTTGCAGTGAGCCGAGATTGTGCCGCTGCACTCCAGCCCAGGCAACAGTGTGAGACTCTGTCTCAAAAAAAAAAAAAAAAAAAAAGTCTTAATTTTGACTGAAGTCTCAAATGTCCTCCATGTCCAGGTTTTAATACATTCAGACAGAAGTTACAAGTGAAGACTCAGTTTCCTGCCCTCCATTCCTTTTCTAAGAAGTGACTGGTCCCTTTGCCATGACCCCAGGAATGATTTTCAAATGGTCTCGTCCAAGATAGACCAAGAGGAGTGGCAGGATCGAGCTCCCCAGCAATGGAATTGTGGAAGAAAGATCTCAGTGTTTTGATTACAGAGGCTGTGAAGGGATCACTTCTGATTCAGAGGGTGGGGCAACAGGGTGGCCCTGGCTGGGTGACCTCAGGGAAGTCACCGTACCTCTCTGGTCAACTCCTGAGGCCCTTCCAGCTAAGAGTTGCTTTTACCAGCAAAGGGAAAAGCGATTACTGTGCTGGGCAAGGGTAGCTTGGATGTGATCCCAGCTGCTGGCATTACTTTACCCATCCCACCACAGCCAAATCTCATACGGAGAGATTAGGGCTGGGAGAGGGTCAGGGAGCTCCTTCATCCGGTGTGGGGAAGAGCCTGGTCATCTGGGGCAGGGGATGCTGGGCTGGTGGAATGTTATTAGGGGAAAGGAAGGTGGAGGGAGAAGAGCTGGGGTGGAAGGTGAGGGTTCGGGCATGTCTCAGAGAGCCCCTGTTAGACAGCGGGGGAGCCATGGGAGGTTATTAAGCAGGGAGGAAGGTAATCAGATTTAGAGAAACTGATCAGAGCAGGGGAGCTTTGGGAAGCCCAGAGCCATAATGCTGGGCAGATGTGACCAGGAAGTGAGTGGCACTGGAGAGAAGAGGGCAGGTCTGAGACCTCCTCTGCTACAATGGGCCGGAAGTGGGAAGAA
The DNA here is from genome assembly GCF_030222135.1 of Aotus nancymaae. NCBI lineage: Eukaryota > Metazoa > Chordata > Mammalia > Primates > Aotidae > Aotus > Aotus nancymaae. The sequence continues at coordinate 29,359,273 of NW_026988467.1, forward strand.
AGCATGCGTAGGAGTGAGGAGGAGGGAGGGAGGGATCCGAGATAGGGTGAGACCTTGGCCTCCTTTGGTAGATGGAGGGGGCCCAAGGGCAGGACAGGCTGCAGGAGAAGGTGATGGGGTGATCGTTGTCAGGGTGTCTGCGGGCTTCTAGCAGCAAGTCCAGGAAGCAGCTAGAAAGGCAGGTTTGTTTGTTTGTTTGTTTTTAAAGATGGGGTTCCACCATAATGGCCAGGCTGGTCTTGAACTCCTGACCTCAGGTGATCCACCCACCTTGGCCTCCCAAAGTGCTAGGATTACAGGCGTGAGCCACCGCACCTGGCCCCAGAAAGGCAGGTTTTACCGAAAATGGACCAGAGGGGTTGTTTCTGCCAACTTTCCCCCAAAAGGAAAAAGGCCATCCCAGGATTTGAACCTGGCTCTGTCACCCCAGGAAATCTGTACTCTCATATTGAGGAACTAGCTAAGATGCAGCACTTTCTCTATCTCTTGGGTCCCCAGCACTGGGCTTGGCATGGAGCTCAGTGCTTTAACCCAGGAGTCGGGGCTTTTCTTGGGGATGGAGCTATCCCCATCTCGCAGAGCTCAGCAGTCTCAGGGACTCTGCCAGCAGGATCTTTAAGCCCAAACTTCTGTTTGGAGAAACATCATCTCAAGCAGCCCCAGCCTTCCTGATCTCCCAACACCAGGATTCCCTAGGAGCCACTTGGGGACCCTGGAGTACTGCAGCCAACATTAGCTGGGCACTGATTGGGCACAGGCGCAATGCCAGGCACCTCGCAGGCTTCCTCCCTCTTAATCCTCACAGCAGCCCTTCCAGTGCTATTATTATTGTTTCCATTTACAGACCAGGGAACCAACCAAAGCTTCCAGAGGTCAAGGGCCTTGTCCTGCTCCACTGTGGGGTGGGTAAGGCTGCTGCGTGACCTGGGCCCCACATATAAAGTGAGGGACTTTACTTGAGGGCGCCAGCACCTCACACCCCATCCCTGACTTTGGGTCTGCAGTTCCAGCTCCCAGGACTTTCCCACCCCCCGCCCCTGCGTGCTGTTCCTCAGGGCCCAGCTCCCTTGGGAACAGCCAGGCCCGCCCCCTCCCCCTCCCGGGCTGTGCTCCTGGCAGCTCTGCCACCCTAGGCTCTGGTCCGGGGGTGGTCCCTGGCAGAGAGGGGGCTGGGCAGAAGATGGATGCTGGGGCTGAGATGAGGGGTATTTGGAGACCCCCAGGCCCCCACCTCAGAGCCCACTGTGCTCTAGGCTGGGGTGGGCAGGGCCTTTTGGAAAGGGGTGGCTTGGAGTTTTAATCACTTTTTCAATGTTTGTTTGTGTAATTCAGCCCCGAAATGCTTTTCCCTCCATCTGTCCCACCATCTGCTCCCGTCAGGATTTTCCAAACCGTTTGGGACCAAAGAGGCAACAAGATGGGGGGTGGGGGGTGGGAGGTGGGGGGCGGGGGGTGGGGGTAGGGCGGCTGGGCCTCTGAGGGGGCTGAGGAGGCTTCACCCACTTCATTGAGAGGCTTCCAATTGGGAGGCTTCCAGAGAGAGCCTGGGTTCCTGAGTCACACAGCACTGGGTTCAATTTTTTCTTTTTTTAGACAGGGTCTTGCTCTGTTGCCTAGGCTGGAGTCCAGTGGCACAATCACAGCTCATTGTAATCTTAAATTCCTGGGCTCAAGCAGTCCTCCCACCTCAGCCTCCCAAGTAGCTCAGACTATAGGTGCCTGCCACCATGCCCAGCTAATTTTTGCATTTTTTGATAGAGACAGGGTCTTCCTACATTGCCCAGGCTGATCTCGAACTCCTGACCTCAACTAATCCTTCCTCCTCAGCCTCCCAAAATGCTGGGGGTATGGATATGAACCACTGAAGCTGGCCAGAACTGGGTTCAAATTCTGACAATGCTGCTTTCTTGCTGTTACCTCAGACAGTGACTTTACTCCTCTGAGCCCCAGTCTTCATATCTGTAAAATGGCAGTAACATTATTGATTCCTCGGGATCACTGAGGATCCAATGAGGTGACGTGTGCGGAGTGCTCTGCACACTGTAGGTGCTTGAGATATCCTGTCTCTCTCTCTGGCATCCCAGGAGCGGTTCTGTCCCTCCCTCGTTAGTGGTAGAGGAGGTAGTCGCTCGCCCCTGATTTCTGTGTCCCTCTCCTCCCTCCTCAGATGTTGGGGATGTCCCCACCCTTGGAAGTTGCTTGCCCTTCCATGGACCCTGCTACTGCTTGGCTCTTTCAATTACTCGCCTCCACTTCTACCCCACTCCTGCTTCTCCCTCCTCCTGGGAGCCTCGGTCTGAGATGGGAGGGACTGAGTATCACCAGCAAGGACACCGCCCCACATACAAGAGGCTTCCAGGGTCAGGAGGCCTCATCCATTCACACTTACCTCACTTGCCTGACCTCTCTGCTCAAAAAGGGGAAGAGACTTGCTTTGGGTTGTCTAGAGCGAGGGACCCAGGCCTGCTGCCCAGCTGCCCCTCAGCCCTCCTTTTTGGGGCCATATCTTAGGGCACTAGGGCTTGTATTATGGGGAGCCCTGAACCTTCTTTGGCTGTTATTGAGGGGTGAGCTTCTTAGGCCCCCCAGAGGGTGCAGGTGGCTGATGTGAAGTAGCAGCAGAGCCCACTCGGGCCCACCCTCTGCCTCCAGATCCGCCCTACACAGTCTAGGTGCAGGAAAGACAAAGGCAGAAGGGGGCTTATGGGAAGGGGGAGACATGGCCTTGCCTTCCAAAGCCCCTATCTACTAGGGAGACAGATTGCAGACTGGTTCTTTAAGGCAGGGCACCAGAGTCACCCTCAAAGAAGAAAGGTGGTTGGTGGTGGGTGTGGCAGTGGTGGGAAGAAGTCAGCTCCTGAGGGACTGAACCTGCAGGAGGCTGAGCTGGGTAAGAGGGAGGAGGCAGAGAGGGGGCTGAGCAGCCCAAGATGGGGATAAACTGAGTCTCCCAAGGATGAAGAGGAGGATCCAGACCACTCAGGAGAGAGAGGAAGAGATGATGGGGGAGGGCGCCGAGGGGGTGAGGCGGGGCAGGCCCCTCTCCCTGACCCCGGCACAGCTGGCCCTCCAGGCCTGGTGGGGACAGGGGAGGGAGTTTGCCACTGGAGGGCCCTGGGGTGGGGGCTGAGCAGCGAGTCTCTCCCAGCCCCCAGGTCCTCACGCAGGAGGCAGCTGGGAACCACCCACACTCATCTGGCGTCTCACGCCTCCACCGGGGGTCCCAACATCCAAGCCAAGGCACGCAGTGGAGCTGGTGTTCCGGAGGCCCAGCTGTCCCCACCCCACCCCAGCCTGGCTCCTCAGTTCCTCCAGCTGAGACCTCCCTGCCTGCCTCCAAGCAGGAGGGACTAAGGCTAGACTCTGAGGACCTGAGAGGCTTGGTCTGGGAGCCTGGAGGTAGAGCTTTGATCTGAGCCCTGGGGAGCCTGGAGGGACTGAGCTGCTGATACTGAAGAAACTCTGGGCTGGGAAGGGTCGTCTGGGCAGATGGCAAATGCTGCCAGCTTTACCTGCAAGTAAATCCAGAAACCAGACCCATCCCAGCCATCTCTCAGCCTGAAATGGCTCCCAGCTCCCACCTTGCCCCCAACTCCTCAAAGTCTATTCTTGATATAGGAAGTTGTCCACATGGAGGTCACACCCTCTCACTCTGCTCAAAGCCCCCTCAGGACTTCCCATCTCATCTGGAATAAAAAACCTAAAGTCCTTGTTATGGGCCGCAAGGCTCTGGATCTGCTACCATTCTGACACCCCAGTCCCAACTTTTAAAAATACATGTCTAGGCCGGCACAATAGCTCACGTCTGTAATCCCAGCACTTTGGGAGGCTGAGGCCAGTGGATCACCTGAGGTCAGGAGTTCAAGAGCAGCCAGGCTAACATGGTGAAACCCCATTTCTACTAAAAATACAAAAAGTTAGCCGGGTGTGGTGGCATGTGCCTGTAATCCCAACTACTCAGGAGGCTGAGGCAGGCAAATTGCTTGAACCCAGGAGGCGGAGGTTGCAGTGAGCAGAGCTCATGCCATTGCACTCCAGCTTGGGTGACAAGAGCAAAACTCTGTCTCAAAAGAAAAAAAAAACAAAAAACAAAACACACACACACACACACACACACACACAAACACGAGTCTAATATCAACATGTATATTGTGTCCATTGTTTATTGTCTGTACCTGTAGTCCCACTACATAGACAGAACAGTGCTGGCCTCAGAACTAGGATTTTATACGCATTTGTGGAATGAATGGATGAGGTGGATGAAGGCACACACATTGGAAAAATCATTTAACCCCTCAAGCCCATTTCTTCATGTGGACAATTAGGACCCACCCCCAGAGATGGAAAAAGGACAAAATCTCAGCCCAGCATTCGGAGACCGTCGCTGAGGCTGGGGGCAGGAGGAGCTGGGCTGGGGGTCATCAACTCTGGAGAGGAGCTGTGCAGTGGGTCGGCAGGCAGTGGTTAAGTGCCACTGAATACCCAGGCAGGAGAGGTGCTGCCCTCCTGTCACGGCCCGCACAGTCAGAGGCTGGGGAGGGAAGGAAGGACGGAGGGGGTTTTCTTGATTGGAGGGGGGAGTGGGAGGAGCAGCTGACATCAAAGTTGGGAGGTGGGATTAATTCTGAGAGAGGGTTGGGTGAGGTCGGGAGTGGTGGGCTTGAGATGGGGGCCGGCTCTCCAAGGTGGAGGTGGTAAAGGGGGCGTGTCTGGCCCTTTACCCCTAAGACCTCAGTAGCTGGAGGAATGGGCGCTCTACCCTCCCCGAGGAGCTCCCAGCTCTGTTAGTTGGGAGTTGAGGCGCAGGAGCAGGGAGGGTGCCCAGGGTGCAGATTCTGCCCTCGGAGCGACGGGCGGCTCAGAGCCCAGGTGGGTAGGGGGAAGGAAGCGGGGCTGAGAGGCCAGGGATCGCCCCTGGCTCAGGAGAGGCCTTTTGGCATTACCCTGCCCCTCCGTTCCAGCCACCAGAGCCGAGATGCCGAGGAGAGGTGCGCCGCGATCCTCCTACCCGGGCAGGGTGCTCCCTCGAGGGGGGCCGGGGAACTGAGGGCGTCCCGTTCTCTCTCGGGGCGGGGGCGGGGCGGAGCCTAGCTCGCTGTTCCCCCACCCCCAGGACTGGCGGGGACCCCCCCAGGGGAGGGGCTCCGGGTGAGCGCTGCGGGGCGTCTCCCTCGCAGTCCCGCCCGCCCCTCCGGCCGCCCCTGCCGCGCGCGCCGCAGCAGCGCCGCCTTCCCTGCGCAGTCGGTGTCTCCGCGTCGCTGGGTGAGTGGGGGCCCCTCCAGCCGGGGCCGGGGGATGAGGGCAGGGGCTTCCCGGAGCCGGGGGCCCACGTCCAGGGCTTCCCAACCCCGCCGCTCCCGCGCTTCCCGGGCATCCTTGCCCCGGGGTGGTGGGGGGACGCAGGGAACGGGGACTTCCCCGGGGAGCGCGTGGTGCTCTCCAGGGTCCTGACCGCTCAGTGACCGGCCCCGAGGAGCCGCGTTTGGCCGCCCGGGAGCGCCCCCTCCAGGAGGGGCCACGCGCTAAACGCTGTCCTAGTGCTGAGCGAATGGAGGCGGTGGCTGGGGGCCAGAGCTGGGGGAGGTTTGGAGCGGGTCCCCGGGGCTGGCTTCTCAGGTCGAGCTTGAGGGGGTTCCTCCCATGTGGAGGACTTGAGGTCTATGAAGACAGCTGAATCTTCTTCCAACCGGGAGGGGCAACTCCGAGGGTGGCAGGGCGAGGGGGCCACTGGAGGAGCTCTCCTGCTCCGCGCATCTCTCTGCCCCCGCTCCGGTGACCCAGTTCCTTGGACCTTGAGGAGGGCAGTGAGGGACATGCCCCAGCCCGTCTCATTTCCTCAGTCCTTTCCCACTCACTCGTCCGGTCCTTAGCCTGGGGCATAAGAGGCTGGTCTAGAAAGGAGGGGCACCAACTTACAGAAACATGCATTTGACACACCGCCGAGGACACACACGGGTCCCCCAAATGGCCACACGGGCTCATTCCCTCATGCTGTGACGGGTGCATACCTGATCACATGCACATCCGATGCACATGGACCGACATAGATGGAAAGACACGGCAGGCGAATGCAGTGCAAAAAGCAGCGGCACACATCATGCATGAGCACATGCACTCACAACACATCCATTCACATGTGTGCAGAGCTTCATGCACATGTACGCACAAAGAACCCCCTCATTGCCCCAAGTGGGTGGGGGTCACTTGCACACACCCCTATACCCCTGTGCAGAACTGGCTGGCTGTTTCCTCTTCATTGCCTTCTACTCAGCCTCCACAATCTAACCTCCACTCAAGGGACCTTTCAGGACTAGATGAAAGGTAAGCGCTGGGGAGGCTTGGATGGGCGTGGGGGTGTCTCCCTGGAAAAGGGCCCCCAGGAGGTCTGGGAAGGTTTGCAGCTCCCTCTCCTGGGACCTGACAGCACCCCTGGGAAAACGGAAGGAAAACAAAGAAAAATGGCAAGGGTGCCTGAAGGTCCCACGTGCAGCTGGCCATGTGAGAGGTGTCAGCATGCGAGTTGGCGTGTGATGGCATGTGTGAGACATGTGGGGTCGTGGGCTGGTGTGTCTTGATGCACAGGGTATGGGAGTTGTGCGTGGTGCCATGTGTCAGTTCGTGTGAGTTGTGGAGCAGAGGGAATGTCGCCATGTGTGGAGGCATGCTGACCCATGTGTGGGAGTGAGCTGGTACGTGAGTGGCATGGGATCCAGCGTGTGGATCTGGTGAGCTGTGAAGCATACAGTTATCGGTATACATTCATTTGCACAGTTTTTGCACGAGTTTTGTGGCACCTGGGTATATATAAATCATTTTTATTTAACACTTATGTAGCACTTATCTATGCAGCCATGATTCTAAGTACTTCACACGTATTAACTAATTTAATTCCCATAAGAATCCTCTTAGGTAAGTACTGTTATTACCCCACTTTAAAGATGAGGCAGAGAGAGTTTAAGGAACTTGCCCAAGGTCACGTAGCTGGTAAGAGGAGGAGCTGGGATTCAAACCTAGGTGATCTGACTCGATCACAGTAACACCCACAGTAACATCTCCCTACGCTGCCTCTTGTTGGGCACACCTGTCAGAGGGAGAACAGGGCAGTGTCTGGGCTGCAGGTATGTTTTGTGCTGAGCAGGCACATGTGAGGCAATGAGAAAGCAGTGGGTAGGATGGAGGAGGATCAGGTTTTCTGCACCTCTGTGGGCAACTCCAGGAGTCAGCCCTGCAATGCCATGGCTGTGTGACCTGAAGCGGCCACCTCATGTCTCTAAGCCTGCCTTCTCATCTGTAAAATGGGGCAAGTTCCCATACCTCCTGTTGTGAGGGTGAGATGGTGTGCATTTGTGAAGGCTTAGTGGCTGGCACTGAGAAGGGCCTCAGCAAATGTGAACCCCTTCCCTTCCTCCCTCTCCGGTCTGTTCCCCAGGAAAGTGTGTGGTCCAGGGAGATGGCAGGGAGCATGGCACAGACACAGGATGCCTGGGTCTAGGCTGTGTGATCTTGGGTCATTTCCTCCCTTTCACTGGGCCAAACGAGAGGCAGGGATGGCTGGTGGCAGGGGGGCCCATCTGAAGCAGTGTCAAGTAGCCAGGAGGACCTGATCACTCCTCTCTGTCCCTTGACCCCCTTGGGGACCCAGGTGGGACTTGGCTCGGCAGCCATGGGCAAGCAGAACAGCAAGCTGCGGCCTGAGATGCTGCAGGACCTGCGGGAGAACACGGAGTTCTCAGAGCTGGAGCTCCAGGAGTGGTACAAGGGCTTCCTCAAGGACTGCCCCACAGGAATCCTCAACGTGGATGAGTTCAAGAAGATCTACGCCAACTTCTTTCCCTATGGTGATGCCTCCAAGTTCGCCGAGCACGTCTTCCGCACTTTTGACACCAACAGTGATGGCACCATAGACTTTCGGGAGTTCATCATTGCGCTGAGCGTGACCTCACGTGGCCGCCTGGAGCAGAAGCTCATGTGGGCCTTCAGCATGTATGACCTGGACGGCAATGGCTACATCAGCCGGGAGGAGATGCTGGAGATCGTGCAGGTGGGCCCCTGGGCCCCTCAGAATGCCAGGCGAAGGGTCTAGCAGCTTGCACCCACCACCCCCTTTATCCTCTCCGCAAACCTCATAGGCAAGTGGAGGCAGGGGCTATTCTTGCTATCCCACTTAAAAAATTGTTTCTTAGGAAATATTTCCTACTTAAAGAAAAGTTGAGAAAACTCCCCTATACCCTCTACCCAGATTCACCTATTTACATTTTGCCACAGCTGCTTCCTCATTATCTATGTGCATATGTGCACACAAGTGTGTAACGTTTTCTCGTTGTTCTGAACATTGGCCCTTTACCCCTGGATACATTAGGATATATTTCCTAAAAATAAGGACATTCTCTTACATAACCCATAATATGATTACCCAAGCCAGGATATTTAACATAGAAACAATGCTATTATCTAATCTACCAACCATATTCCAATTTTGCCAACTGTTTCCATAATGTTCTTTGTAGCACTTTCAGCCCTGACCTGGGATCATGTATTGCATCTAGTTCTCATGTCTCTTGAGCCCCTTTAATCCAGGACAGCTCCTCATCCCTTCTTTATTTTTTATGAATTGACATTTCTGCACAGCACAGTCCAGTTATGTCTTATTGATCCTTATTTACACCAGAGGAAACGGACGCTCAGAGAGATAAAGGGATTTGCTTGAGGCCACACAGCCTGTGTGAGTGGGCCATCTGGCACCACTCTCCACATTCCATCTGGATACGCAGCCATCTTCTAACTGACTGAGGGCCCACTAAGAGCCTAGCATCGAGTGAGGTGCTCATGAGCTCAGTGCAGGCTTACAACAACCCCATGAGACTCAGAGTCTCAAAGTCACACAGCACATAAGTGAGACAAGCTCTGGCTGGCCACTACTCAGAGTTGTCTACTGAGAGGGCTCTGGACTCCTGGTCAGGAGGTCTGGCTTTCAGTTGTGGAAGTGGCCTTCACTCTTAGGTTGCTCATCTATATAATGGACATGGTGATACTGACTTCACAAGATTTAAGGACCTGATATAATGCCCTTTGTGAGTACAAGTTTAAGTGTGCGACATGTTAGCTTTATTTCAGAAACCTCCCAGAGCACCCATCCCCTCAGCCCAGGCTTGAAGATGGCCAGGGCTCTGGTTCTATTTTACCTGTCCACTTCCTTGCCTGCCTTTTTCCTAAGGCTTTACAGGTTTCTTCACCTGTTAAGGGGGTGTTAAGCCCCTTCCACACAAGGTTATTGCAGGGATAGAGTGAGATAAGGACTCGAGTGGAGGGCCTGGCATGTAATTGGTACTTGGTAGACATTAGCAATTGTCTGTTATTATTTTCTCTTCTGCACATCCTCTGCTCTAGCCAGAATGGCCTTTCCAGCATCTCTGAAATGTGCCCTGACTAATCCTGTCATGCAGCTCTGCACAAGCTCTTGCCCCCTTTCCTTCTACATCTCTGAATCCTTTTCCTTCTGGTCTCCCAGCTCCACAGACTGCTGCCCCAGCCACTGTTGGATTCTTGACTTTGGCTTCTCCTCTTGCTAAGGTCTGGGCCTGCTCTCCAGGTGGAGATGTGATGCCCTCCCCATACCTATGGCTAGAGGGGGGGAAAAGCCTTAACGTTTGTCACCGACTCCTGTGGGCCAGGCATTTGACTCTTTAGTTGCTTGATGGTAGGGGGATTTGGGGGTCCTGATGGTAGGGTCGGGTGGCCAGGGTGAGGGAGGATCATCCCGGCATGGCAGCAGCTGGATACTGACCAATCTGGAGGGATGTTCACATTCTACCACTTAGTGTGGTGCATTGGTGTGTACTGGCAAACCTCAGTCCTGCTGGAGCCACCATGCCCAGAGCATCAGCCAAGCCAGACCCATTGCCTGGGCATCCTCAGGACCCATTTCTGGTGGCCTCTGCTGTCCAGGCCCTGGCTTCCTTTATGGTGGCCCTGTGGCTCCAGACGGCTGGTGCACACAGAGCTCTGCAAGCCCCAGTGCCTGATTAATGACAAGTCAGCTCCCATGAAACCATGAGTGAGCAACAATTCCAGACAATTAATTAGGAGGCCCAGGAGAGGGCTGTCACAGGGTAGTGGTCACTGGCCCAGTTCTTCTCAAGACCCAGCCCTGTGCCAGGTAGTGGACACATTGGAAAGGAAGAGACTGTGCCTCTTGGGGCTCCCACTCTGGTGGGGGAGACAGATGTGGAGGTCCCACTGACCAGCTCAGTGACAGGGGTGTAAAGGTGTCATCTGGGAGCCAGGGGACTGAGTGGCAGGGAAGACATGAGGACTTGGAGGATGAATAATGACTAATATGAGCTGCTGTTTACTGACCACCCACTCATACTGATCTCCCAGATGAGTACTCTTACAGATGAGTTTACAGATGAAGAAACTGAGGCTCACAGAGGTTAAGTACTTGTCCAAGGCTACACAGTTAGTGAGCAGTGGAACCAGGATGGCACTCCAGGTCCATCCAACTTTAGAAACTTGAAACTACCAGACTCCTCCATTCATATGCTAGTCAAACAGGTACTAATATCCCGTCACAACCGTGGCTACCATTCATTGAGCAGTTATTACAGACCGTACCTAATGCTAAAGGCCCTGCTGATCGTCACCATCCCTCCAGCAGCTAAGAGGGAGCAGGTACAAATCGAGTCTCTGCCATCAATTTCCTTTCTGAGCCTCAGTTTCTTATCTGGAAAATGGGGTTCATGATACCTGTTTTTCAGGACTGGTGTGAGGTTTAGAAATAGCGCATATAAAGTACCTGGCACAGAGTGGGCCCCTGATAAATGGTAGTTAGTACTGTTATTCCAGGCAGAGACTGTAAATGCTGGAGAATCTGAAGGGCCAGGGGTGTTGGCTGTTGGCAGAATCTCCCAGCCAGGGGAGACCTGATGGTGGAGGGTCGGCAGTGGACGATTGTGAAGCATCTTGAATGCCAAGGGCAGAATGCTTTGAACTTGGTACAGAGGGAGGTGGGAGGTGCCAATGGCTTTTAAATAGGGAAGTCCCTGCCTGGTGCCAGGTTCTGGGGATATGGGCATCAGCTAGCTGCCCATGGTCTTCATCTGTACTTCATCTGTATGGTGAGGACTAGGAACAACCCTGTAAAGACATAATTACTTCCGGAGAGATGTCTGCAAAGGAAAAGTCCGGCAGGCTCTAGGCCCATATGCACCCTGACCCAGCCTGGGTTGGAGAAGACCTCACTAAGAAAACAGCTTGTAAACTGAGCCCCAAGGAGGAGTGGGAGGCAGCAGAAGGAGCTGGATGCAAGGCTGGCCCGGGGGAAGACCTGTGTGTGATGGGAGTGACGGGGTGGTATGCGGGCTGGGGAGGTAACAGTGGAGATCTGTGTTTGGAAAGAGCATTCGGAGGCAGCGTGGGGGACAGACCTTAGGGACAGAGGCCGGAAGAGACCAGTGTGGAGGCTGAAGCTGGATCTGAGGCAGAAGTTTATGGGATGGGAGAAGAAGATAGGCTTCTTGGAGGAAGTGTCAGTGGGGTAAAGATGGAAGATTGAGGAGACAGTCCTTGAACTCCCGGGGCACTGGGATCCAGGGCATACCACAGGCCAAGTCCTGAGTGGTGCTCTGTACATTTAGTGCAAGAACTCTTTCGCGTCACCTCGGGAGCTACTGCACGTGGCGGCTGCCGCCTTCTGCCCAGCCGAGCCTGGCGGTCCCTGCCCGCTGCAGATGCTCATTTGCATTCATTTGCATACAATTCCCCACCCCTCTGGGCCCAGCTGCCTCTGGCCCTCCAGCCCGCGCCGCGTCCCCTGCCGGCTGCAGATGCCCCCCACAGCGCAGTGTCGCCCCTCGGACCGGCGCCTCCTTGGGACCACCGAGCGCGGGCCGCCCTGGGCCCCCGTGCCAGCTCGATACTTACCCCCGACCCGCACCCCGGGCACGTGCTCCTGAGCCCGCCGCTCCAGGCCCTCCACTGTCAGGCCCCGGTGTCCTCCAACATCTCTCCTGACCCCCCGGCGCCCCCAAATTCCCGGCGCCTGCTTGGCGCTTTCACCTGCAGTGCCTTTGCTCCTTTCCCACCCAGCCCTGCAAGCGAGCAGGGCAGGGCCCGCCCGATAGCCCCTTCTTCTGGGGAGCCTTCCCAGACATGCCTTCCGAAGCCCCCGGCTCCCCATGCCTCCGTGAACCCCACTCCACCTTGCTCCGGCGGGGGCAGCAAACGTCAGCGAGCCCGGGGGCGCCTCTGAATCTCGGAGGTGGGGGCTCGAGCAGGCTCCTCTCACTCCCCGCCTCCCCTCCCGCCCCCAGGCCATTTACAAGATGGTTTCCTCTGTGATGAAGATGCCGGAGGACGAGTCGACCCCAGAAAAGAGGACTGAGAAAATCTTCCGCCAAATGGACACAAACAACGACGGTGAGGGGCAGGGGCGGGACGGGGTGGACGGGGCGGGCGCCTCTCCCTCCCACTCTCCCTCCCTCTCCCGCTCCCGCTCCGCCTCCCCTCGCTTGGCTGCCGCCTCCTCCCCCATCACCGCTCCCCTCGCCCTGCAGGCAAGCTGTCCCTGGAGGAGTTCATCCGCGGGGCCAAAAGCGACCCGTCCATCGTGCGCCTACTGCAGTGCGACCCCAGCAGCGCCTCCCAGTTCTGAGTGAGAGGAGCCAGGTTCCCCCTCCTCCCTGCCTTCACCGGCCCCATCCCGGCTCTCAGCTTCCTTTTCTTTGTGTCTATCTATCTGACTGGGGGCCAGACTAGGGAACCCTCCTCCTCAGGTCTGCCCTGTGGGGGGCCTCCGGAAAAGGGAACCCTGCGGTACCCCCAGGCCCAAGCAAGCGGTTAGCACCCCCTAATCCCAGAGGCAACGACAGAGACACAGGCTGGCTTGGTCTGCCCCTCAGTCAGGCCCTCTTACTGAGACATCTCACCCACCTAGTCCCAGGCCAGACCCCTCCCCCAACGGGACAGTCTCCCCATCTTGCAGGTCTCATCTTGGGGCGTGGGGGGAGTCATGCCCAGGGGAGGAGCCTGTCTTTTTATCTGTAAGGTAGAGAAGGATTCCAGGGGTGTGGAGTTGAAAGAAGAGGCTTCCTTGAGCCAGCCTTCCCTGCAGGAGGGCCTCACCCCTTCCCACCCCAGTCCTTGCTGGTCCCTAGGCCAAGCTACCAAGTGAAACCTCCCAGGATACCAGCTCGCCAACTGTGGGTCCCAGGAAGCCCTGCCTGCCTTTTAACACTTGGATACGCACAGACCCACGTAGCTCTCCATGTTTTGCCTCACACACACAGAGGCCCACAGACAGATGGGCAGATGCACCCAGAGCCCCGCGCACAGCGTCCTGCGTGGGAAAGAGACACGCCCCCCCCCGCTGAGCCCGTCCTCCCCCCTGTCCCCCCAACCGTCCCCCTGCATGCAACCAAATGGAGCATCTCTGTTCTTTTTAATAATTTCAGAATAAAGTCTCATTTCAGTGCAGTGGCCTGGGTGGTGGGGGAGGGGGTTGAAAGCCCCACTTGGGTCCCCGATAGTCCATTGAGCCCTCTCAGGCCAGCTCCAGGAATCCTGGCCTGGTCACAGAGCAGAGTTGTTTGCAGGGTCCTAGTGGCCGTGGGCCCTGGGCAAGACATCATCTCTCAGAGGGTCAGAGGTTCCGAGCTGGTACAGCTCAGCAGGTCACGGCTCTCCACCGGCTCTGGGCTCTCTGGCATCTGCAGAGACACAAGAGGCTGCCAGACCCACTGGTTCTCAGCCTGGGTCTCCCCCTCCAGGACATCCAGGAAATGGGAGGAGGGGAGGGCTGGAAGGATCTCTGGGGGCAAAGGGGCATCACTACCCATCCCACTGCAAGAGCCAGGCCAGACCCTTGGAATGCCCCCAGTGTGAGCCCAGACACCCCTGCCACTCCCTCAAGACTCCTCCAGGGCCCTAGGAAAGCCAGGTGTCAGCTGTGTGAATCTGCTGGGAGATCTCACCTCTCCCAGCCGCCAAGACCTCTCCCTTCACTCCTGGAGAGAAAACTTTTGCCCCATTTCTCAAGGTGGGGGCCCATACACAGGGGTGGAGCAGAGCAGCTTGGGCTCCCTGGCAGGGGCTCCCAGGAAATCTGGGGAGTCAAGGTTGTGGAGGGGACTTACCATGTGGTGACTGCTTTTCCCCCACCAGGGCCTCAGCTCCAGCAGCTGGTGGGTGAGCTGAGCACAGCGCACAGCAAACACGTTCTCCACTACGCAGAGCACTAGGGCGATGCCCCAGAGGCACAGGCTGGAGCTCTGTAGGGCATGGGGTAGAGATGGCTGGCTGGGGTCGGGGGTGGAGGGTGGACTCCAAAAGCCTTTCCCACCCCTTTGAGGGCCTGATGCTCCTACCCCAGGCCTGGGAACTCACATAAATGCGTGTGGGGTCGAAGGGACAGTCAGGTGCGAGGGCCAGTAGTTCAGAGCTCCCAAAAGTGCAGGCAGCCAGCAATGCCTTGCCCTGGGTGGCGAAGGTCACGGCGATGGAGGCCAAGAGGCCAAGGGCACAGGTCAGAGAGAGAAGAGCACAGGCCACGCTCGAGCTAAACACTGTCCAGCGCTGGACAGGGGAGGCCACTGGTCAATGGGCATCATGCTTGGCCCTCATGGGCAGCTCTGACCTCCCTGAGGGTCAGCCTCACCCCCTCCAAGGAGGCCAGGCCCTTGGGGGTGGCTGCCGCTCCTACCCTTCCCCCACAGTCCCATCCCAGGAGGCACCACGTACCAGGGGGGTGCTGGGGAGGTAGCGTGACAACACGATGCCTGCGATGCCTGAGGTGATGACCTGTAGGGAAGACTCAAGTCAGCCCTCACTCCTTGTCTGGAGGGGCGGGGACAGGGGGATCAGGGCCACTCTGGGATAATGACCTCACCAGTGCCAACCATGGCCATCCAGACTCCCTCACCCCTCGCCCCCTGCTTAGCCTGGGCCTCACATCTCCACCTGCCTCCTCATAGTCCAGCCTGGAGTGATGTTTCTAAAACAGTCACTCCCTGTCTACAACCTTCTATGAGTACCCACTGCCTACGGCTGTGTCTCAGTCAGGGTTGTGTATCCTGAGGCCACCGGGGCATACCAGGGTATGCATAGGACACACCTTTCTGGAATGGAAAAGATTTTGGAAGAAACTAACCCAGTTAGCAAGGAACTAAAATCAAAATTGTTACACTGAAACAAACCAAGACATGTTATGGAGGAGTACTTTAAATTCCTGGGAGTATTTTCAATGATTCTAGGCTTTCAGTGACCAAATCCCCTCCCCAGCCCTGCTGGCTTCTCAGCCCCACCTGGGCTACTCTCCTCCCTCACTGCCCTGGATGTAGACGCCCATACACAGCCTGCTCAGGATGCTGCCCACGCACCCTCTCACCAGGAACACCCTTCCTGTTCCTCTGCCTGTGCGGATCCTGCAAGCCCTGCTCAGGTTTGCACACGCTTCCCTAACCAGCCTTGATCCCAAGGGGTGGGACCACCCCACAATTCAGCCCAACAACCACCCTCTGGATCTTTGGGCTCCACCCAGCCAGTCTTCCTCCTGATGTTCCTCACTGGACCCATCTGAGGCAGGTGGTATGACGGGGGTCCTGGGATCCAGGCCCAGCATGGATCTTTAATTCACATGAAAGCCACAACAAAGTGCCTCAATCTCTCTGGGCTTAGCCTTGCTCTGCAGGATGAGCTCACAGAAAGGACACTGGCTTTGGTGTCAGACACAAATAGGTTCCAATCTGGTTTGGCTTCTGTGTATCCGCAGGAGGTTGGGTGAATCCCTGAGTCTTGGTTTCTCTTTTGTGAAACAGGGATGATAATGGCTCCCAGTTGCTGGGAGCAGTGAGGATTAACTGAGTGAAGGGAAGGCTAAAGTGGTCCAGCCCAAAGCCCATCCCTGGTGGACCTCCTCGCTCTGAGCTCACTGCTTTCCCTGCCTTCCTCACAACAGTATCAGTCAGAGGAACTCCAAGGCCCTGCACACATCCGCCCAGCTCTGCCCCACCCACTGATAAAGCCTCTCCTACTTGCTGGGACCTATGACCCCCATTCTCCCAAGCCTTGAGGCCAGCAGGCTGTCTGAGCTTTATTTTGCAAGGAAGGAACAGGCCTAGAGAGAGAAATACCTCCCTCAGCCAGGCAGAGGCAGGGATGGAATTCAGACACTGATGTGCAGAAGGATCTTTCCCAGAGGCTATGGCCACTTCTGCTGACCAGCAGAAAAGAGCTTTAGAAACTTGAGACTACCAGACCTGTCCATTCATGTGCTAGTCAAACAGGTACTGATATCTGGTCACAACCGTGGCTACCATTCGTTGAGCGGTTGCTACAGATCAGGCCTAATGCTAAGCTCCTGCCAAATTGGTTTTCTCAGCTTCTCCAGAACAGATCTTAGCCATTTCCACCTCCAACTTTTCTGTCTCACATTCTCTGTACTCGGAATGCCATCCCAGCTTCCTTTCCTGCCTACTGCTAGCCTCAACATGCCACATGCCTGGGTTATGGTCATGGCAGCCGATTTGTGAACTCCTGTTCATCCATCAAGACAGCTCAGAGGCCTGCACTGTGAAATCCCCCGGGACCCTCCCAAGCTCACCTGCTGCTCCTTTCTTCTGTCCAGTGGTGCTGTGGATATTTCTCGAGCGTAATGATAATCTTAGCTCACAATAGCAGGCACTAACATGCCAGACACTGTGCTAAGCACTTTGTGTGGATGAGCTCATCTGTACTCATCAAGACCCTCGGTAAACACTGTTACCATCCCTGTTTTATAGATGAAGAAGTGAGTGACTTGGGCAGTTGGTGGCGGACCCAGGGTTAGTCCTTGAGGCTGCTGCCAACCACGGATTCTGGGTGGAGATTTGTTGAAGACCCTTCAAGCCTCCTCCATCCTCCCCCACCAGCCACCCTCCCAGCCTGGCCATACCACGATGGCGGAAGTGACAGACAGGATGTTGACCACGCAGTACTGCAGAGCCACAGCATCGTGGGGGGTGCCCACGTAGCGCAGCACTGTGCCATGGAGCAGGGCAGCTGTGATGAAGCTCACATGGCCCAGCACCACCAGCACCAGGCCTGTCTTCATCAGCACCTTCCGGAAGTCATCCACACTCAGGCCTCCTGTGGGGGACAGCTATGTCAGGGCTGTTCGTGGGGCTTATCCTGCTGGGCAGAAGGGGAAGCTGAGGCCCTGGCCCTAGTGATGTACATTGGGTTCTAAATGTATTTCTGGATGACTTGGAGCCAGTAACTTGCCTTCTCTGAGCCTCAGTCTCTTCATCCATAAAAGGGGCTGGGGATGCCTTTGTGAGTCCCAAGGACTCTAAGGCTGGACAAGCATACAGGTGGCTCTCAGCGGTAGTGCTTGTTAGTGTTCAAGGTCATGAGTCGGGGGTGCTAGCTCAGGTCTCTAGCTCTAGACTTCGAGATCTTTCCACTAAGCTCCCCATTTACTGATTCATGTGTTCATTACACATGTTCAGAGAGTGCCTGCTCTGTGCCAGGCCCTACAGTACCACAGTGAGCTCCACAGTCACTCTCCAGGCCACAAGGAGCCAGAGTTTATTAGGTAGGAATTGGGCCCTGCTCAGTACTCAGCTTGGTAGATAGGGCCTGGTACACAGCAGATGCTCACAGAGCTGCTGAACTGAACTGCCCAGAGCCAGGTGAGTCTGGGCAGGTAATTCAAAGCTCTGAGTCTCCAGGTCCCCATCTGTAAAATGGGAAGAAGAATCTTGCCTCTCAGTGAGTCCATGAGGAAGTGGATGGTAAAGTGTGGCATACCCTGAGGGTACTGTGAAAAGGAAGCTCTCAGCGCAGGGGGCACTAGGCAGGATGGAGTGAGTGGGAGAGGCTGGGGTCAAAAGGACATTGAGCCGGGCGTGGTGGCTCATGTCTGTAATCTCAGCACTTTGGGAGGCAGAGGTGGGTGGATCACAAGGTCAGGAGATCGATCGAGACCATCCTGGCCAATATGGTGAAATCCCGTCTCTACTAAAATATAAAAAATTAGCTGGGTATGGTGGTGTACGCCTGTAGTCCTAGCTACTCGGGAGGCTGAGGGAGGGGAATCGCTTGAAACTGGGAGGTGGAGGTTGCAGTGAGCCCAGATCGAGTCACTACACTCCAGCCTGGTGACAGAACAAGACTTTGTCTCAAAAAAGCAAACAAACAAAAAAACAAACAAAAAATTGGGGATTGGGACATTGGGACTCATTCAGATGCCTCAGTGGCAAAGTGGCAACCTAGCCCTACCTGCACATGCCAGCTCCCGACCTGCTCTCTGGAATTTGCCTGAGTCCTAGCTCTGCCCTCAAGGAGATACATTACACTGGCCCCTGGGCCCTGCCAGCCCCTCACTAGAGCCAGCTCTGAGACTTGAAGACTGTGGTCAGGCCCCAGAACTAAACATCCCTTTCTTTAACTGCTCCTGATGGGATGTGACTCTGAGTCTCCCCATCTGTGGTAGAGCGGTTTGGTCATATTTAATATATGGGAGCTCTGCAGCTAAAAAAAAAAAAAAAAAAAAGATGCTGGGCACAGTGATCATGCCTGTAATCCCAGCACTTTGGGAGGGCAAGGTGGGAGAATCACTTGAAGCCAAGAGTTCGAGACCAGCCTGATCAACATAGCAAGACCCCATCTCTACCAAAAAGATAAAAATAAGAAATCAGGCATGGTGGTACATGCCGATAGTCCCAGTTATTCAGGAGGCTAAGGCAGAAGGATCCTTTGAGCCCAGGAGATGGAGGCCACAGTGAGCTATGATCATGACATTGCACTCCAGCCTGGGCTATAGAGCCAGAGAACCCGTCTAAAAAAACCGAAATCTCTGGATGTTCTCTGGGACATCTGTGCCAAGATGTGCCAAGAGGCAGTCCCTGGGAGCAGGTAGGGATGGGGCCATTCACAGACTTGCTGTGTGACCATGCACCAGCCCCTTCCCTCTCTGGGCCCCAAGTTCCCCATCTATAATATGGAGAGGCATTGGTCCACCCAGCCTCTGAGACCCCTGGAGCCCACAGAACCCTCTGGAGCTGAACCAGATCTAGGAGAAGAAGAGGACAGACAATGGGCTGGACGGTGCTGTGAGGCTGAAATGGCACTGTGAAGACAAACTGCCAGCCAAGCAGGAAGGGGCATGGCAGTTTCAGCACAGGAGCCTGACCCACCTCACTCCCTCCACTCACCTACCTGGGAGCTCCGTGCCTACGTCCCAGCTCAGGTCTGGGCTCAATAACAGCAGCATCCCAGGACCAAGACTTTGGTCAAAGAGGAGGCACAGTGCCAGCATGGGGCTGTGCCTGGAGCACTGGACTAAGTCTGGAGTCGTCCTTGGCTTTATTTATTTAATGTTTTAAGACAGGGTCTCACTCTGTAGCCCAGGCTAGAGTGCAGTGGCCTCATCACGGCTAAATGCAACCTCTGCCCCCTGGGCTCAGGTGATCCTCCCACCTCAGCCTCTGGCTAGGTAGCCAGGCTAATTTTTTTTTTTTCTTTTTCTTTTTTTGTAGAGACAGGTTTCACCATGTTGGCCAGGCTAGTCTCTAACTCCTGGACTCAAGCAATCCTCCTGCCTCGGCCTCCTAAAGTGCTGCCTCCCAAATGAAGCCCAGCTGGCTTCACTTTTAAGTTACCACTGAGGGAGCTCTTAGCAGTTAAGCTAAGAGCTTAGTGCTAAGCGCTTTACTCTTGGGAGCTGCCCTCATCCTCATAGTAGTCCTAGGAGGCGGGAGCTACTGTCCCCCTCTTACAAGCAAGGAAACTGAGGCTTACAAGGTCCTCTCGCCAGACAGTAGGGAGCCCCCCCACGGGGCTTTCTGCTGCCCACAAGCAGCATCACTGTGCCCAGGCTGTGGAGGGAGGGGGCACATTAGTCCCGCTCCCCCGCCGCTGATCCTGTTTGCCCTTCCCTCCTGGCCGTAGAAGAGTGGGGGGTATGCAAGTGGGAGCCCCTGGCAAGGCTGGGGAAGCTGAGGCCTGGTCCCGGGGTCCCTTCTGAGTGAGGTGGGGGCTGCTGTCTCCAGCATCTCCTCTGCCGCCCACCCGGGGGGTCCCCGAGGGCAGTCGTGCGCCTCCGCAGGAAAGGAAAGAGAGGGCTAGGGGAAGAGACGCTACAGCCACACGAGAAGACACCCGCAGCTCTCCTCCCTCTATCTAACTGCTGGGGAAACTGAGGCCCAGAGAGGAAAGTGACCAGCCCCAGGCCGCACAGTAAGTTAAGAGGCAGAGCGTGCGGCCTGGACCCCAGGGGCTCGGGCTCCCAGCACAGTGCTCCGCCCCCGCGGGAGGGTTGGAGTGGTTCGGGGCCTCCCGCGCGCCCCCAACCGCTCACCGAGGCGCAGACACATGTCGGCTCCGCGCGGGTCCGGCCGCCGGCTTCAGCGCGGCTCCCGAGGCTCTGGGCCGCCCGGGGACCCCGCTCCCATCCCGCTGGCCAGTCGCCCGCGCGCCCCGCACCTCCGCGCTCGCCTACTTCCCGCCCGGAGCCCGAGGCTGGGCGGCGCCGGGCCGGCCTCCCTTCCCGTCACCCCCCGGGCCGCCCGGCCCCGCAGCGCCCCCGCGGCTCGTGCGCCTCCCGGCCGGTCCGACCGGCTAAGCAGCCCGCGGCTCGCCCGCTGAGTCAGGCGCCGCCCCGCCCGGCCCGCCCGGCGCCGAGCCGCCCGCCCTCTCGGCCCACCAGCGGCGGCCGGCCCGCTCTATAAGGGGAAACTGAGGCTCCGAGGAGCAGCCCCGCCCGGGCCCGCGGGCGAGCTGGGTGGGGGCTGCACGGGAGCTGTGGTTCCCGTGACCTGGGCGGCGCCTGGACGGAAAGCCCCCGGGGACAGGGCTGGGACGGAGAGGGGCCACGGGGGCGGCGAAAGAGCTGCTGGGGACTGGGGTCTGACCCGGCCTGCTGTGTGACCTCAGGCAATGTCTTCCCTCTCTGCGCTTACCTTGACTGCCCGCGAGTCTTGTCTTCCACGCCGAAAAAGGCGCTTTACGTCTCCTTCTTGGTCGGGAGGGCCTCAGTTTCCTTTTTGGAAAATCAGGAATAATAATTCCTGTCCCCTAAGGTCGTGGTGAGCCAAAATAGGATACAAAAATGAGGTAAGAAAGCGCTTTCGGCCGGGCACGGTGGTTTATGCCTGTAATTCCAGCACTTTGGAAGGCCTAGGCAGACGGATCACCTGAGTTCAGGAGTTCGAGACCTGCCTGGTCAACATGGTGAAACTCCGTCTCTACTAAAAATACAAAAATTAGCTGGATATGGTGACGTCCGCCTGTAATCCCAGCTAATGTGGAGGCTGAGGCAGGAGAATCGCTTGAACCCAGGAGGCAAAGGTTGCAGTGGGCTGAGATTGCACCACTCCATCTCAAAACAACAAAACAAAAACAATAACATGCTTTGGAAACTCTCCAGAAGTTTCCAAACCAGCAGGAGCACATAGTAGGAGCTTTATTAGTACTGGCTGTGGGTTACTGAGCCCTTTAATGTGCCAGGATGGACCCTAGTGAGGTACCTTGTTAGTCTCAGCATCCGTGCGGGGAGGTATCATTCCTGCACCTTTGGGTTCAGAGACCACTCACCCAAGACCACCAGCTGGAAGTGGTGGAGTAGGCAGGAGCCTGGAATCCCCCGGGTCTCTGTGTCCAACTTCTGTAGAGTGGCCACACTGTGGACGCCTCCCTGGGCTCTCCAGGTCCTTGGAGTGGGCCCATGGGAGGCACTTACTGTGGGATCTGGGCAACATCTGTTCACAGCTTGCCCCACTTACCCCACTGGGCAGTGGCTGGCCTGATGTCTTTGGGTGCTTGACTGGAGGCAGGCCGGGGGCTGTCCACTGACTGTGTGTCTTTCTGCAAACCTGTACTGACTCCTGCTTTGCTGTGCGTGTTGGGCAGTTGGGTCAGATGTGGAGCCTCTGGAGTCTGGAGAACACAGTAACACCACAGGAGGCAGTGGAGCCATTTCTCCTAGGAAGCCCCCTGGGGCATCGCATCTGGTAACCCCCAAGCAGAGGTGCTTCCCTGTCATCTGCTGTCTGAAGGAGGATAATGTGCAGGGGATTCTGGGTGGGGAGACAGATTTGCCAGGTGGAAGGGAAGATGGGGGCAGTTGATGATGACATCAGGCTGGCACTGGAATGTTGATGTCCTTGGATAAACTTTTAGGCAATTGGGTAGCACTCATTCATATTATAAATGATCAGACACTTGTAACTGTGGCCCAGAAATTCCATTTGTAGGTCTTTGTCCTGCCCACCAGAATACAAAGATATGCATGCATTTAATGGTGTTTGTGAACAAATTGTTCCTAGTAGCAACAGTGGTACCAAAATAACCAAGAGTGGTGCAGGGAGCAAGGAGAAGGATTTTGCTTTTTGTTTTACGTGCGGCTGTCTGGTTGGAGTTGGAGTCTTACAATGAACACTTACACCTTGGTTTTGTTAAAAAGGAAGGAAGGGCCGGCCGGGCACAGTGGCTCATGCCTGTCATTCCAGCATTTTGGGAGGCCAAGGCAGGTGGATCACTTGAGGCCAGGAGTTGGAGACCACCCTGGCCAACATGGCAAAACCCCATCTCTACTAAAAATACAAAAATTAGCTGGGTGTGGTGGCAGGCACCTGTAATCCCAGCTACTTGGGAGGCTGAGGCAGGAGAATCCCCTGAACCCAGGAGGCAGGGGTTGCAGTAAGCTGAGATCATGCCACTGCACTCTACCCTGGACAACAAAGCGAGACTCTGTCTCAAAAAAAAAAAAAAGGTCCGGGAGCAGTGGCTCATGCCTGTGATCCCAGCACTTTGGGAGGCCGAGGTGGGAGGATCACTTGAGGTCAGGAGTTTGAGACCATCCTGGCTAACACAGTAAAACCCCATCTCTACTAAAAATACAAAAAATTAGCCAGGCATAGTGGCAAGCGCCTGTAGTCCCAGCTACTCTGGAGGCTGAGGCAGGAGAATCACTTGAACCTGGGAGGTGGAGGCTGCAGTGAACTGAGATCATGCCACTGCACTCCAGCCTGGGTGACAAAGAGAAAATCCATCTCAAAAAGAAAAAAAAAAAAAAAAAAAGGAAGGGCTGCTTCACCACCACTGCCCTGCCCTCATTCCACCAACAGCTTGTGATGCCAAAGCCCACCTCTCAGGGGTTGCCCCGGAGAGCGCAGGTGGTCACTGCAAAGCCGATGTCAAACCTCGTGTGTGTGCATGGATGTGGCTTCTCTATCAGTCTGGCTCTGTCGCCCAGGCTGGAGTGCAATGGCGCGATCTCAGCTCACTGCAATCTCCACCTCCCGGGTTCAAGCAGTTCTCCTGCCTCAGCCTCCCAAGTAGCTGGGATTACAGGCACCTGCCATCATGCCCGGCTAATTTTTGTATTTTTATAGAGACGGGGTTTCACCATCTTGGCCAGGCTGGTCTTGAACTCCTGACCTCATGATCCACCCATCTTGGCCTCCCAAAGTGCTGGAATTACAGGCGTGAGCCACCCCGCCTGGCCCAAGGACTTTTTAAAGACCCCACAACATATATCAGTGGCAAAGCTGAGACTTGAACCTGAACCTGTCTGACTGTGAGGCTGCTCCTGACTTCTGAGTGTGTGTGTGTCAGAGGTGGGGAAAGCCACAGCCCCCAGGAGTGTGCCTGCCCTATGTAACCTCTGAAGAGGGAAAACTTTCCACCTGCTTCTCTCCAGACCATAATTTCCCAGATATTAGTCAACCTCAGTGGTCTGAAGTTATTGCCACTTCTTTTCCTTATTGCCATGTGGCCAAAGTCCGTCAGTGCCAGCTACCTGGCAAGCCTTGGCCCCTGCCCCACCTGTGTATACACTGGCCTGACATTCTGGAAACAACTCCAGGCCTGAACTCTAATTCCTTATCCTCCGTCAACTCACTGTGATAACCTGGTAGCTCACTGCCATTTTCTGGGCCTCAGTTTCCCTACTGTCAAATGGGGATGATGATTTTCTTTCCAGCCTTCCCAGATTTTTTGAGCCATAAATGACTTGCGAGATATGAAAGTGCGTTGGAACCTAGCCAGAGAAATACAAGTAGCAGTTACCTTCCTGGAACTTTTAACAACCAGGTGTGGCCCAGTGCATTTAGCTGGGAGCTGGGTCTCCCCAGGCATGGGCTCCCATGGGGCTGCTCAGCTGCGGAAGTGGGTTCCCCTCCCCCTCTCCCCTCCCTTCCTCCTCCCCCCATCCTCCTCCCTGTCCCCGCCTCACCTCCCCTCTTTTCCCTTACCTTCCATTTTCTTTCTTTGAGATGGAGTCTTGCTCTATCACCTGGGCTGGAGTGCAGGTGTGATCTTGGCTCACTGCAACCTCTTTTCCAGGTTCAAATGATTCTCCTGTGTCAGCCTCCCAAGTAGCTGGGACTACAGATGGGTGCCACCACGCTCAGCTAATTTTTTTTTTTTTTGAGACGGAGTTTCGCTCTTGTTACCCAGGCTGTTTTTTTTGTTTTTGTTTTTGTTTTGAGACAAAGTTTCGCTCTTGTTACCCAGGCTCCTGCCTCAGCCTCCTGAGTAGCTGGAATTACAGGCACGCGCCACCATGCCCAGCTAATTTTTTGTATTTTTAGTAGAGACGGGGTTTCACCATGTTGACCAGGATGGTCTCGATCTCTTGACCTCGTGATCCACCTGCCTCAGCCTCCCAAAGTGCTGGGATTACAGGCGTGAGCCACCGTGCCCGGCCCTTAATATTTTGTATTTTTAGTAGAGCCAGGGTTTCACCATGTTAGCCAGGCTGGTCTTGATCTCCTGACTTTGTGATCCGCCTGCCTTGGCCTCCCAAAGTGCTGGGATTACAGGCATAAGCCACCACACCCGGCCCAATTTTTGTATTTTTTAGTAGAGACAGGGTTTTGCTATGTTGGCCAGGCTGGTCTCGAACTCCTGACTTCAGGTGATCTGCCCGTCTCAGCCTCCCAATGTGTGAGATTAAAGGCGTGAGTCACCACGCCACCCCCGCCCCCTTTTTTTTTGAGACAGGGTCTCTCTCTTTCACCCAGGCTGGAGTTCAGTGGCTCAATGTTGGCTCACTGCAACCTCCACCTCCCAGGCTCAAGCAGTCCTCCCACTTCAGCCTCCCAAGTAGCTGGGACCACAGGCACATGCCACCATGCCTATTTTTAAAAATTTTTTGTAGAGACAAGATCTTACTATATTGCCCAGGCTGGTCTCGAACTCCTGGCTCAAGCAATCCTCCCACCTCAGCCTCCCAAAGTGCTGGGATTTTAGGCTGTGTGCCTGGCTTTATGTTTTGTTTTATGTTTTTCTATGTGCATATGTGATTTTTTTTTCTTTCTCCTCTGAGACTTCTGCTACCTGGCTCTACTCTGCTGTGCCTCCCCATCACCTTCATCTTCACTGCATCTTCCATCTGCCCTGTCACCTCCCTTCATTCATCCAGGACTGGAGTTTCTGTCCTAATGTCCTGCTCATCCATGTGAATGTCCTCCGGGACCCTTCCTTGCCGTCCTCAGTGGCCTTCATTATGACTCTAGCTATTCTGTCCGGAGCCACACCTAGAACAGCCTTCTCTGAAATCCCAACCCGAGGCATCACTAAGTCCTCCCCAGGAGCATGCCTGGATTCGGACCCCCCGTACCGGCCCTTCTGTTTTCTTCCATTCAGTTAGCCCCTTCTGGCCTCTTCACCACCAAGCCTAAACCACAGGGTTGAGCATCTGAAGGCCAGCTCAGTTGTCCCAGTGAGAGATAAGGCCTGTGGGGGGCTTGGACTTGGACCAGAATGGTAGCTGTTAAGATGGAGAGAGGAAGCAGATTTGAGACAGGTAACTCATATGCACATTAACGTCTGAAAACCACTGTTCTAAGTCCTCTCACCTCCAGACGAAAAAAAATCTTATTTTATTTATTTATTTTTTTAGATAGAGTCTCACTCTGTTACCCAGGCTGGAGTTTAGTGGTGCCAACTTGGTTCACTGCAACTTCCATCTCACAGGTTCAAGTGATTCTTGTACCTCAGCCTCCTGAGTAGCTGGTATTACAGGTGCCAACCACCATGCCCGGCTAATTTTCATATTTTTAGTAGAGATGGAGTTTCGCCATGTTGGCCAGGCTGGTCCTGACCTCAGGTGCTCCACCCACGTTGGCCTTCCAAAGTGCTGAGATTACAGGTGCGAGCTGCTGCACCCAGCCCATATAAACAAATTTTTAAAAATTTGTCTAGAATTTTTATAGAATTTCATAGAATAAAAATTAGTATAGAATTAAGCAGGGTTAAAAAAAAATCATTCCTCTCCCTCCTTACTCCTCCAGCTCCACAGACTCCTCTCCATCCCTCGTCTTCCCCCTTTCATCTGCTTTCATGCTGTGCTATAGCTGGCCTGGAGCCAGAACCTGAGCGACGCCATTTTATAAGACAAAGCCATGTCTCCAAAAATGAGTTGTAATAACTGCTCCATTCTCCTTGCAATAACTGCTGACTTTGGTTTTTGCTTATCAGGATATGGGGCCCAAGCTAATTTCATCTTGGCCCCTGTGAACTAAGATCTGTAAATTCCACCGCTACCCAGACAATGTGTAAACTAACGTTTATCTTGACTTCTGTAAATCACTTAAGTAGCAATTAGAGTGACAATAAGCCCCTGAGCCCTCGGAATGTCCGGAGGCCCCCACCCCCGTCCCTGCCCAGGAAGTGATTTACAGAATCCACCAGCCCTCGGAATGTCTGAAGCCCCTTCATCCCCCTCCCCGTTCATCACCCCCACTCCCAAGGTGGTTTTTCGGGTATAAAAAGTCTTGGCACCCTGCCTTCGGGGCCGCGGGTTAGAGAGACGTGAGTCCTCCGTGGTCGCCGGCAATAAAGACCCTGCAATTTGGCATACTTTTGTCTTGGTGAATTATTTTAATCTCGCATCCCAATACAGCAATGCCATCAGCCTATAAACTCACGCAAGTCTCTTTTGTCCTAAAAAGCACAACCTCCCCTTGACCCTCTGTACATTTCTAGTGACTGCTTTTCACTTCTTTTCCCTTTGCCCTCGAACCTCTGGAGTGAGTTTTCTTTATTTGCTGTCTCCACCTTCCCAGCTTTCACTTCCTCTTCCGTTCACAGAAGCGTGGCTTCAGCTTCAGCTAGAAGAGTCCTTGCCATGGTCACCAGTGACTTCTAATTTGGCTAATTCCAATGGAAGCATTTCAGTCCTTAGGTAGCCACTCTCCTTGCACCTCTTTCTGGAGCTTCCTCCTGCCTCTCTGGTTGTTCCTTCTCAGTCTTCTTTGTGGACTTTTTATCATCAGCTCAACCTTGGAATTACTAGATTTTCTTGCGTTCTTTCTGCTTCCTTTACTTTTCCCATCGGTTGGCTTGTGAACTCTCGTGGTTCTCCTTTTATATGATGAATCTCCAATCACTACTCCCAGACTAGATTCTCCTCTTAGCATTGGACTCAGATATCCAACTACCTCACCTTTCCACCTGGGGGTCCTATCACCACCTGAAGCTCGGCAGGCACCAACTGATCACTTCATCTTTCCTCCCAAACTATATTTTCCTATCTGAATTGGTGGCATTGTGATGTACCCAAGTCAAAAAGCTGGGAGTCATTTTTTACTCTTCCCTTTCTACATAAAGTCAATCACGGAGTCCTGTCAATTTATGTCCATAAATATTTCTGTAATGAGTGACTTCCTCTGTCTCTGCTACTGTTGCTCTTGTTCACGTAGTATCTCTTGCCCACCAATTATTTTTCCACTCTACTGAGTAATCTTCTTAAAGTATAAATCAAATCATTATATTCTTCTGCTTAAAACCAGTAACATGAAAGAAATGAAAGGCCAGGCACACTGGCTCATACCAGCACTGTGGGAGGCCAAGACGGGAGGATCATTTGCGGTCAGGAGTTCAAGACCAGCCAGGGCAACATAGCGAGACCCCCATCTCTACCCTCCCCGACACCCCCTGCAAATTAGCTGGGTGTGTGGCACCTGTGGTCCTAGCTACTTGGGAGGCTGAAGTGGAAGGACTGCTTGAGCCCGGGAGTTCACAGTGAGCAACAGAGTGAGATCTTATCTCGTAAAAAGAAAAGAAATTAAAGAAGACATAAGTAAATAGACATCCTAAGTTCATAGATTGGAATACTTAATATCATTAAGATGGCAGTTCTTCCCAAATTGATCTACAGATTCAGTATAATCCCTATCAAAATCCAAACTGCTCTGGAGGGAGGTTGAGAGAGGAGTGAGAGTTGAAAAATTACCTACCAAGTACAATGTTCATTGTTTGTACACTGGCTACAACAGAAGCCTGATCCTCATCACTATGCAATGTACCCATGTAACTACAAGCACATGTACCCCCTGATTCTAAAATAAAATAGTTTAAAAAATGCAAACAGCCAGGCAAGGTGGCTCACACCTGTAATCCCAGCACTCAGGGAGGCCGAGGCAGGTGGATCACCTGAGGTCGGGAGTTTGAGATGAGCCTGACCAACATGGAGAAACCCCGTCTCTACTAAAAAAAATACAAAATTAGCTGGACGTGGTGGTGTGCACCTGTAATCCCAGCTACTTGGGAGACCAAGGCAGAAGAATTGCTTGAACCCAGGAGGCGGAGGTTGTGGTGAGCCAAGATTGCACCATTGCACTCCAGTCTGGGTGACAAGAGCAAAACTCTATCTCAAACTGCCTTTTTTTTTTTTTTTTTTGCAGAAATTGGTAAACTGATCCTAAATTTATATGGAAATACAGAAGCTCCAGAATAGCCAAAGCAATCCTGAGAAAGAAAAGCAAAGTTGGAGAACTCACATTTCCCAATTTGAATTTATAGTAAAGTTAAAATAATCAAGACAATGTGGTACTGACATAAGGATGGACATATGGATCAATGGAATGGAATTCAGAGTCCAAAAATAAAGAAACCAGAAATAAACAAGATATAAGAATACACATTTTTCTTTCTTTCTTGGAGTCTCACTCTGTCTCCCAGGCTGGAGTGCAATGGCGCGATCTCGGCTCACTGCAACCTTCGCCTCCCTGGTTCAAGTGATTCTCCTGCCTCAGCCTCCTGAGTAGCTGGGATTACAGGCATGGCCACCATGTCCAGCTAATTTTTTTATATTTTTAGTAGAGACAGGGTTTCATCATGTTGGTCAGGCTGGTCTTGAACTCCTGACCTCGTTTCAAACTCCTGACTGGCATTTCAAAGTGCTGGGATTACAGGCTTGAGCCACCGCACCCAGCACATATTTTTCAATTGATCTTTTTCTTTTCTTTTCTGTTTTTTTTTTTTGAGATAGGGTTGCTCTGTTGCCCAGGCTGGAGTGCTGTAGCTTGATGATAGCTCACTATAGCCTTGAATTACTGGGTTCAAGCAATCCTCCTGCCTCAGCCTCCCAAGCACCTAAGACTACAGGCGTATACTACTGTGCTCAGCTAATTTAAACAATTTTTTTTGTGGAGACAAGGTCTCATTATGTTGCCAAAGCTGGTTTCAAACTCCTGGTTTCAAGTGATCCTCTTTCCTTGGCCTTTCAAAATGGTGGGATTACAGGTATGAGCCACCATGCCCAGCCTTGGTTAACTGAGTTTTGGCAAAGATGCCAAGATGATTCAAGGGAGAAATAATAGTCTTTCAACAAATGGAGCTGGGACAATTGGGTATCCCATGCAAAAGGATGAAGCTGGACCCCTAACTCATACCATGTACAAAAATTAACTCAAAGGCTGGGTGTGGTGGCTCATGCCTGTAATCCCAGCACTTTGGGAGGCCAAGGTGGGTGGATCACAAGATCAGGAGATTGAGACCATCCTGGCCAACATGGTGAAACCCCAAATCTACTAAAAAAAAAAATACAAACAATTAGCTGGGTGTGGTGGCACATGCCTATAATCCCAGGAGGCAGAGGTTGCAGTGAGCCAAGATCCCGCCACTGCCCTCCAGCCTGGCAACAGAGCAAGATTCCATATCAAAAAAATAAAAATTAACTAAAACTGAAGCAAAGACCTAAATGTAAGAGCTGGAACTATATAACTCTTTTAAGAAAACATAGACATAAGTCTTTGTGACCTTGGATTAGACAAGGGATGATGACACTAAAAACACAAGCAACCCAAGAAAAACAGATAACCATGATATCTTCAAAATTAAAGACTTCTGTGCTTCAAAAGACACTATCAGGAAAGTGAAAAGATGACCCAGTGAAACTATTTGCAAATCATCATCTGATAAAAGTCTGGTATCCAAAATACATAAAAAAGTCTTACAATTCAACAACAAAAGGACAAATACAAACTGCCTTTTTTTTTTTTTTTTGCATAAATTGGAAAACTGATCCTAAATTTATAGGGAAATACAGAAGATCCAGGATAGCTGAAACAGTCAAAACAAAACAAAGAGAGACAAAGGATTTTAACAGACATTTCTCCAAACAAGAAACATAGATGGCTAATAAGTACAGGAAAAGATGCTCAACATCATTAGTCAATAGGGGACTACAAATAAAAACTACAGTAGGATACCACTTCATATCCACTAGCATGGCTACAACGAGAAAGACAGACACTAACAAGTGTTGGTGAAGATGTGGAGAAACTGGAACCCTCATGTACTACTGATGAGGATATAAAATGGTGCAAGCACTTTGGAAAGCCGTACAGCAGTTCCTCAAAAAATTAAACATAAGCCTGGGCAACATAATGAGACCCCCTTTTTACAAAAAAAAATTTAAAAATTAGCCAGACATGATGATATGCACCTGTGGTCCCAGTTACTTGGGAGGCTGAGGTGGGAGAATCTCTTGAGCCCAGGAGTTCAAGGCTGTAATAAGCCATGATCACACCACTGCACTCCAGCCTAGGCAAAAGAGCAACCCTGACTCTAAAAAAAAAAAAAAGAAAAGAAAAGAAAAGAAAAAACTGTAAGGTCTGTTCTCGCCGAGGATGAAACGAAGAAACTGAGGTCAGCACGAAAATAATCCAATGCAAGGGGTTTTATTCAGGCTGCTGGACGAGGTTCTGCAGCCCGACAGGAGGGTCCGGAGAAGTCGCGCGGACTCCTCTCAGGCACGGGGTTTTATAGGGAGTGGAGGCGTCCGATTGGCTGTGGCCAAGGTGAGTGGGACAAAATGGAGGGGAGTGGGACCCGGATGAAACAAAATGGAGGGGAGTAGGACCCGGATGGTGGGGAGTGGGACCCAGATAGGACAAAATAGTAGACAGGGAGTGGAGCCTGGATGGGACAAAATGGTATCAGGTATGTCCTGATGGGGCTTTTTTTCCCGGGCTCCCGGCGTGGGGGGGGAGGGGGCGTGTCTGAGCTCCCGGCAAAGGAAGGAGGCATGTCCGAGCTCCCGGCAAGGGAGGCATGTCCGAACTCCCCGCGAGGGGAGGAGGCGTGTCCGAACGCCCCGCGAGGGGAAGGGGCGTGTCCGAACGCCCCGCGAGGCAGCCAACCTTACAAAAACAAACAAACATAGAATTATCATATGACCCAGCAATTTCATTCCTAGGTATATTCCCCAAAGAACTGAAGACATATTCATACAAAAACTTGTATAAATGTTCAGAACAGCATTGTTTACAATTGTATTACCACAAC
The DNA here is from genome assembly GCF_030222135.1 of Aotus nancymaae. Lineage (NCBI taxonomy): Eukaryota > Metazoa > Chordata > Mammalia > Primates > Aotidae > Aotus > Aotus nancymaae. The sequence continues at coordinate 29,390,827 of NW_026988467.1, forward strand.
CAGACAGGAACCCACACTCTCTGCCTTCTTTCCTGTTACCATAAATTAAGTCCTCTTGCTCCTTTCGAAGGCTAACTCTCACCTTGTCAAGGCTTTGCTTCTGCCATTACATGCTTTTTGTCCTGCAACACCAGATAATCTCTCTCCCCAATGGAACATTCCAGTCAACACATAAGATGCCATGTATTTACATCTTAACACAACATGAAACAACAAACCTCCCTTGACTCTACTTGCCCTCCGGATACTACTCATTTTTCCCCCTTCATTCCTACTTCCTTGAATCTCATTACTCTTCAACATACTCTCTTTAGGCTCCCCACCTCACCACTCCACTGAAACTGCTCTTACCAAGCATGCCAACATCTTTCATGCTGCCAAATCCAGTGGGCACACTAGTCTGTTGTCACCTTAACCTCTCAGCAATGATCAAGCAAGATGACCACTCTCTCTTGCTTAAAACATGCTTCTTTTGGTTCTATGACCCCACACCCCTTCAGGTTTTCCTCCTACCTTTGTAACCATTCATTCTTGGTCCCTTTAAGTTGATTTTTCCCTCCTGGACCTCTAAGTCCAGTCCTCAGTGGCCCATTCTAAGGTCAAGTCTTTGACCTCATTATCATCAATAACTATACTACTTCTAAGACCTTACATTTCAGCACCCTACCCCAAAAACCCATCTTCTATCTTTCCAGACCACTAACTCTAATATCTTAACAATACTTTGGCTTCTTGAGATCTCCATTCTTTGACCCTTCATGATGGCACACTTAAGAATTTGGTCACAGTCCTCTCTTTTCTCATCTATACCCTCTTAGCGATCTCATCCACACCGTTCGTTGGTTTTTATACTGTCAACGTGTCAATGATTCCTATATACAGTTGCCCTTCAGCATCTGTAGGGGATTGGTTCCAGGAACCCTTCAGATGCCAAAAATTTTGGATGTTCAAGTCCTTTGTATGAAATGCCATAGTTATATGTTATGTATTATATTTGCATATAACCTATGCACATCCTTCCATGTACTTTAAATTATCTCTAGATTACTTGTAATACTTATTACAAGATAATGCTATTTAAATTGTTATCATGCTATATATTAAAATTGGTATTTTTTTTATTGCTGTATTATTATTTCAAAAATATTTTTGGGCTGGGTGCAGTGGCTCATGCCTGTGATCCCAGCACTTTGAGAGGCTGAGGCGGGCAGATCACTTGAGGTCAGGAGTTCAAGACCAGCCTGGCCAACATGGTGAAACCTCATCTCTACTAAAATTACAAAAATCAGCTGGGCGCGGTGGCATGCACCTGTAATCCCAGCTACTCAGGAGGCTGAGGCAGGAGAATAGCTTGAACCCAGGAAGTGGAGGTTACAGTGAGCCGAGATCGTGACACTGCACATCAGCCCGGGCCACAGAGTGAGACTGTCTTAAAAAAAAAAAGTATATATGTATGTATGTATGTGTAGATAGATAGATAGATTTTTTTTTACTACAGTTGGTTGAATCCACAGATATGAAGGGCCGACTGTATATATCTCCACCTCTGACTTCTAAGTTGCAAATGTATGTACCCAACTGCCTACTTGTCATCTCTACTTGAATGTCTAATGGCCATCTAAACGTAAAACCCCCAAGAAGAGCTCTTATTTCCATGCCTTTCTTTTTTTTTTTTTTTGAGACGGAGTTTCGCTCTTGTTACCCAGGCTGGAGTGCAATGGCGCGATCTCAGCTCACGCAACCTCTGCCTCCTGGGTTCAGGCAATTCTCCTACCTCAGCCTCCTGAGTAGCTGGGATTACAAGCACGCACCACCATGCCCAGCTAATTTTTTTTTTTTTTGTATTTTTAGTAGAGACAGGGTTTCACCATGTTGACTAGGATGGTCTCGATCTCTTGACCTTGTGATCCACCTGCCTCAGCCTCCCAAAGTGCTGGGATTACAGCCGTGAGCCACCGCGCCCGGCCTTATTTCCATGCCTTTCAATTCATTGTTTCTGTTTTCAGTAAATGGCACTATCATCTATCTAGTGGCTCAAGCCAAAGTCCTAAAGACCATTAGAGATTCCTCCCTTTTTCTCATTCTTTACATTCTATCCATCTGCAAATCCTGCTATTCTAGTTCCAAAAACCTATTACATCAAACAGCTCCTCTCCATTTCCATCATCACTCTCTTCATTCAGCAGCCTCCTAACTGGTCCCTCTACAATTCATTTTCCATGTAGCAGACAGAGTGAGCTTTCAAAAACATTGGCTGGGTGTGGTGGCTCATGCCTGTAATCCCAGCCATTTAGGAGGCCAAGGTGGGTGGATCACAAGGTCAGGAGTTCAAGACTGGCCTGGCCAACATAGTGAAACCCCATCTGTATGAAAAATACAAAAATTAGGTGTGGTGGCATGCGCCTGTAATCCCAGCTACTTGGGAGGTTGAGGCAGGAGAATCACTTGTACCCAGGAGGCGGAGTTTGCAGTGAGCCGAGATCGTGACATTGCACTCCAGACTAGGTGACAGGGTGAAACTTTGTCTAAAACAAAACAAAACAAAAAACATTAATCAGGCCATATCAATGCCTCCTTTTATTGGGCTCTGTAAGTCTTCACCAAGGCCCACAGTTTCCAGCATGCCCTGGCTCCCACCCACTTCTCAAATATTGTAGCTCTCCAGTCCCCTCTTTAATTACCACACTTCAGCTGCACTGCTATCTCTCTTTTCTTTCAACACATCCAAGTGGTTTCCATCTTAGGATCTTTACCCTGGCATCCCTCTGCCTTCCATACTCTGCCCTCAATCCTCACTGAGCTTTTTGACTCACGTAGACTCAATCAGTGCTGCTCGATAGAACTTCTGTAATGAGGGAAGTGTCCTTTATCTACATTGTACAATATGGTAGCCACTAGCCACATATGGTTATTGAGCACTTGAAATGTGGCTAGTGTGACTCAGAATCTGAATTATTTAATTAGATTTAAGTAGGAACAAGGGAGAGTGGATATTGTATTGAACAATTGAAGGTAAATTGCCCACAAGCCATTTTCTATTAAATTATTCTGTTTTATTTTCTTCAAGGCACATTTCTCTAGATGAAATAATCTACTCATTTATTTATTCATTTTCTGCTTCTATCTACTAGAATTTTGGTTCTATGAGAGCAGAGGCCTTATGGATCTTGTGTACAGTGCACTGCCCAATACTCAGCACCTGGAACGTGTCAGAAACGTGGTAGACACTTGATAAATATTAACCAATGAATAAAGCATTACATCAGCAGTTCTCCACATGTGATCTACAAATTCCTGAAGGTTCCAGGACCTTTTCAGAGGGTTTGTGAAGTCAGTTATTTTCTTAATAATACTGACCTTATTTTGTCCTTTTTTTTTTTTTTTTTTTTGAGAGTCTGGCTCTGTCACCCAGGCTGGAGTGCAGTGGCACAATCTCGGCTCACTGTAACCTCCACTTCCCAGGTTCAAGTGATTCTTATGCCTCAGCCTCCAGAGTAGTTTGGATTACAGGTGTGCGCCACCACGCTTGACTAATTTTTTGTATTTTTAGTAGAGACAGGGTTTCGCTATGTTGGCCAGGCGGTCTTGAACTCCTAGCCTCCAGTGATATACCTGCCTTGGCCTCCCAAAGTGCTGGGATTACAGGTGTGAGCTACTGCGCCCGGGTGTATTTTGTCTTTTTGATGATATAAAAGCAATAGTGAATAAACAGCTGGCCCTTTAGCACAAAGCAAGGCAGCACCCCCAAACTATACCTGTAGACATGGTATTCTTCACTGCTATGCACACACAAAGAAAGAAAGAATATTCCAGCTTCACTTATTAATGACTTGATTAAACAATAAAAATTATTAACGTCATTAAATTCCACTCTTAAGTATGCCTCTTTAAAATATTTTGGCAGAGTGGGAAGAATTCTTCTGCATACTCAAGTGCCCTTGTTGTCTCAGCAGAAGGCAGCTGGGAAGTTGTGTAAGTTGCAAGCTGAACTAGCTTTTTTCATGCAGTACCCTTTCCACTTCAAAGAAGGATGGAAAGACTACTATGATGTGCAAATGTGGGGTTTTTGCAGACATTATTTCTAAAATGAACAAAGTGAGACTGTCACTTCAAGGGTAAAAACTGGCCGCGCCCAGTGGCTCATGCCTGTAATCCCAGCACTTCGGGAGGCCGAGGCAGGTGGATCACTTGAAGTCAGGAGTTTGAGACCAGCCTAACCAACAGAATTAGCCAGGCATGGTGGCGTACACCTGTAATTCCAGCTATTTGGGAAGCTGAGGCAGGAGAATCGCTTGAACCCAGGAGGCAGAGGTTGCAGTGACCTGAGATCATGTCATTGCACTCCAGCCTGGGCAATGAGAGTAAAACTCCATCTCGAAAAAAAAAAAAAAGGTAAAAACTGACAATATTTGCTGCCAATGAAAAAATGTGAGCTTTTCAGTGAAAATTAGAATTTTGGAAAATTTGTATCTACTACCATGAGCTTAACAGTGTCTCAATACTTTTTTTTTTTTTTTTTTGGAAGTGGAGTCTCTCCCTGTTGCCTAGGGTGGAGTGCAATGGAGTGATCTCGGCTCACTGCAACCTCTACCTCCTGGGCTCAAGCAATTCTCTGCCTCAGCCTCCTGAGTAGCTGGGATTACAGGTGCCCACCACCACACCCGACTAATTTTTTGTATATTTTAGTAGAGACGGGGTTTCACTATCTTGGCCATGGTGATCTTGAACTCCTGATCTCGTGATCCACCTGCCTTGGGCTCCCAAAGTGTTGGGATTACAGACGTGAGCCGCCTTGCTTGTCCTGTCCCAATACTTAAAGAAGTTCTGATAAGATCAGTGGTGACATTAACGAATGTGATTTTTTTTCTATTGCTTAATGAAATAGATTTGCATAACTCAGTGAACTTACATTTTCTAAGTGACCAGTGCATGATGTTACAAAATCATGCATGGATAAAATGGACGCATTCAAAGTGCAAGATAAACCAACACATTTTAATTTGTTTTTTGAAACAGAGTCTTACTCTGTTGCTCAGACTGGAGTGCAGTGGTATAATTACAGCTCACTGCAGCCTCAACCTTCTGGGCTCAAGTGATTCTCCCGCTACAGCCTCCTTAGTAGCTGGGACCAGAGGCACACACTACCACACCTGGCTAATGTTTTGTGTTTTTAGTAGAGACAGGGGTTTTGCTGTGTCTCAAACTCTTGAGCTTCAAATGGTCTACTCACCTCAGCCTCCCAAAGTATTGGGATTATAGGCATGAGCCACAGCACCTGGCCCAGATTTTAATTTAAATGAAACTTTCAATGAAAAGTTTATTGATACGGTTTCAGATTTCACATTCGAACTATGTGTTATGTTTACACTTTAGTGTAGCCTGTTAAATGTGCAATTACATTATATGTCTACAAAAACAATGTACATACCTTAATTTAAAAATACTTTATTGGGCCGGGCACAGTGGCTCACACCTGTAATCCCAGCACTTTGGGAGGCTGAGGCAGGTGGATCACGAGGTCAGGAGATCGAGACCATCCTGGCTAGCATGGTGAAACCCTGTCTCTAAAAAAAAAAAAAAAAAAAAACAACCAAAAACACCCCACTTTATTGCCAAAAAAAATGCTAATATTCATTTGAGCCTTCAGTGAGTTGTAATCTTTTGACTGGTGGAGGGTCTTCCCTTGATGTTGATGGCTGCTAACTAATCAGGGTGGTGGTTCCTGAAGATTGGGGTGGCTGTGGCAATTTCTTAAAATAAGGCAATAATGACGCTTGCCTCATTGATTGCCTTTTCCCTTCATGAAACATTTCTCTGTAGCATGCAGTGCTGTTTGAGAGCATTTAACCCACAGTACTCCTTCAAAATTGGAATCCATTTTCTCAAACTCTGCTGCTGCTTTATCAACTAAATTTATGTGATATTCTAAGTCCTTGGTTGTCATTTCAGCAATGTTCACAGCACCTTCACAGGAGTAGATTCCATCTCAGAAAACCACTTTCTTTGCTCATCTATAAGGACAAGCAGCTCCTCATCCATTCAAGTTTTAATCATGAGATTGAAGCAATTCAGTCACATCCCAGGCCCGACTTCTAGTTGTCTTGCTATGTCCACTCCATCTGCAGTGACTCCTTTCTCTGACGTCTTGAACCCACACAGTCATCCATGACAGTTGGCATCAACTTCTTCCAAACTCCTATTAGTATGGATTTTTTTTTTTTTGAGACGGAGTTTCGCTCTTGTTGCCCAGTCTGGAGTGCAATGGTGCGATCTCGGCTCACCACAACCTCCACCTCTCGGGTTCAAGTGATTCTCTTCTGCCTCGGCCTCCTAAGTAGCTGGGATTACAGGCATGTGCCACCATGCCCTGCTAATTTTGTATTTTTAGTAGAGATGGGGTTTCTCCACGTTGATCAGGCTGGTCTTGAACTCTCGACCTCAGGTGATCTGCCTGCCTTGGCCTCCCAATGTGTTAGGATTACAGCCGTGAGACATTGTGCCCAACCAATATGGATATTTTGACCTCCTCCCATGAATCATGAATGTTCTTAGTGGCATCTAGAATGATGAATCCTTTCCAGAGGTTTTCAATTTACTTTGCCTAGACCATCAGAGAAATCACTATCTATGGCAGCTATAGCCTTTTGAAATATATTTCTTTTCTTTTTTTTTTTTTTTTTTTTGAGACAGAGTTTTGCTCTTGTTACCCAGGCTGGAGTGCAATGGCGCGATCTCGGCTCACCGCAACCTCCGCCTCCTGGGTTCAAGCAATTCTCCTGCCTCAGCCTCCCGAGTAGCTGGGACTACAGGCGTGCGCCACCATTCCCAGCTAATTTTTGTATATTTTAGTAGAGACGGGGTTTCACCTTGTTGACCAGGATGGTCTCGATCTCTTGATCTCGTGATCCACCCACCTTGGCCTCCCAAAGTGCTGGGATTATAGGCGTGAGCCACCGCGCCCGGCTAAAATATATTTCTTAAATAATAAGACTTGAAAATTGAAATTACTCCTTGATCCATGGGCTGTAGAATGGATATTATGTTAGTAGGCATGAAAACAACATTAATCTCCTTGTACCTTTCTATCAGAACTATTGGGTGACCAGGTACATTGTCAATAAGCTGTAATAGTTTGAAATGAATCTTTATTTTTTTTCCCCTGAGCAGTAGGTCTCAACAGTGGACTTAAAATACTCAGTAGACAATGCTGTAAACAGATGTGTTGTCACCAGGCTTTGTCGTTCTATTTATAGAGCACAGGTGGAGTAGATTTAGCATAATTCTTAAAGGTCCTAGGATTTTTGGGATGGTAAATGAGCCTTAACTTCATCATAAAGTCACCAGCTGCATTAGCCTCTACTAAGATAGCCTGTCCTTTGAAGGTCTGAAGCTAGGCATTGACTTCTCCTCTCCAGCTATATAAGTCCTAGATTACATCTCCTTCCAATAAAAGGCTGTTGTGTCTACACCAAAATCTGTTGTTTAGTGTTGCCACATTCATCAGTGATCTTAGCTAGATCTTCCAGATAACTTGCTGCAGCTTCTATATCAACACTTGCCGCTCTACTTGCACTTTTATGTTGTGGAGACAGCTTTTTCCCTTAAACCTCATGAACCATCCTCTGCTAGCTTCAAACTTTTCTTCTCTCAGGCTTCATAGAATTGAAGAGAGTTAGGGCCTTTCTCTGGATTAGGCATTTAAGGGAATATTGTGGCTGAATATTTGATCTACCCGATCTACTCAACCTTTCTCCATATTAGCAATAAGGCAATAAAGCTATGTCTACCATGTAGGTTTGTATTCTCTATGATGTTGGCACAACAACAAAGTTGCCTAATGATGCATTTCTCAGAATGTATGCCTGTTGCGAAGCAACACATAACTGCATGGTAGTGACATCAAGGCTCACTGATCACAGATCACCATAACAGATATAATAATAATGAAAAAATTTGAAATTTGTAAGAATTACCAAAATGTGACACAGAGACATGAAATGAGCACGTGCTGTTGGAAACGTGGCTCCGATAGATGTGCTTGATGAAGGGTCGCCACAAACCTTCAGTTTGTAAGAAATGCAATATCCGTGAATAAAAGAATAAAGTGGAGTACAAGAAAAGGACATTTGCCTGTACGCCCACCTTTTCCAGTTATCTGTGTGAGACTGAATTTTCTTCAAACACTTCAGCCAAAACACCATATTTCAACAGATCAAATGAAGAAGCAGATATGGAAATTTAGCTGCATTTCATTAACCCATAATTAAAGAGATTTGCAAAAATGTTAAAATAATGCCATTTTTCTCACTAATTATTTTGCTTGGAAATGTAGTTTTAAAAATTTAACAATGTTTTATTTATGTTAACATTAATTTAAGAGTCTTTGATTTTCAAATAAATATTTTTTTTAATTCTTAACTTTAATTTTTTTCTTTTTAAGACAGGATCTCACTCTGTTGCCCACACTGGAATGCAGTGGTGCAATCTCGGCTCACTGCAGGCTTGACCTCCTGGACTCAAGAGATCCTCCCACCTCAGCCTCCTGAGTAGCTGGGACTATAGGAGTGCACAACCATGCCCGGCTAATCTTTATATATTTTGTAGGGAGAGGGTTTCATCATGTTGCCCAAGCTGGTCTCAAACTCCTGGGCTCAGGTGATCTGCCCGCCTCAGCCTCCCAAAGTGCTGGGATTACAGGTGTGAGTCACCATGCCTGGCCAATTTTAATTTATAATATGGCAAATATCAATAATATAACCCACATAAACAAAAGCTTTTTTAGGTCTTCAATTTTTTTTTTTTTCTTGAGATGGAGTTTCTCTCTTGTCGCCCATGCTGGAGTGCAATGGTGTGATCTCGGCTCACTGTAACCTCTGCCTCCAAGGTTCAAGCAATTTTCCTCTCTCAGCCTTCTGAGTACCTGGGCTTACCGGCACCCGCCACTCTATTTTTAGCAGAGACGGGATTTCACCACGTTGGCCAGGCTGGCCTCAAAACTCCTGACCTCAAGTGATCCACCCACCTCGGTCTCCCAAAATGCTAGGATTATAGGCATGAGCCGTAGCTCCCAGCCTTCAGTAATTTTTAACAGCATAATAGGGTCCTGAGATCAAGAAGTTTGGGAGACACTGCTATAGATAAATACTGAAGTTAATCAGCTTAAAATACCTTAGTGCATTAGTGGAGGGAAAACAAGATAATTACAAATAAGCAGCCCCATTTGGAAAAGGGGAGGAGAACGCTCAGTGGACCATGGTGTGCATTATTACATGAAGAATAGCAAGGATTCCCTGTCTCAATAGAGCAGGGCCAGTCTGGCTGCTCTACCCTGGTGGAGGGTCTTCCCTACCCATTGTAACTCTGTGGCCACACCTTAGCAGGGTTTTGAGGATTTCCTGTGGGTACTGTTTGGGGCCAAGACATTGTCTTAGTGGTTGATCAGTCACAGGCTTCCACTTGTCAGGATTGGGGTTTCTCTGGCAAGACCACTCTGTTAAGAGATGTATAAGTTTAGCCGGGTGCAGTGGATCACACTTGTAATCCTAACACTTTAGGAGGCCAAGGCAGGAAGATTGCTTGAGGCCAGGAGTTCAAGACCAGCCTGGGCAATGTAGTGAGACCCTGTCTCTACAAAAAGTAAAGCAATTATCTGGTGTGGTGGCACACACCTGTAGTCCTAGATAAGAGGTCAAGGCAGGAGGATTGCTTAAACCTAGGAAGTCAATGCTGCAGTGAGCTGTGATTGTACCACTGCATCCAGCCTGGGTGGCAGAGCGAGACCCTGTCTCTAAAAAAATTTTTTTAATAAAAAAATAATAAAATAAAAAGATGTATACAGTTTCTGACTTACTTGCATTTGGATAAGACCTGGGACTAGGGGCCGGGCGCGGTGGCTCACGCCTATAATCCCAGCACTTTGTGAGGACAAGGCGGGTGGATCACAAGGTCAAGAGATCGAGACCATCCTGGTCAACAAGGTGAAACCCCATCTCTACTAAAAAATACAAAAATTAGCTGGGCATGGTGGCGCACGCCTGTAGTTCCAGCTACTCGGGAGGCTGAGGCAGGAGAATTGCTTGAACCCAGGAGGCGGAGGTTGCAGTGAGCCGAGATCACGCCATTGCACTCCAGCCTGGGTAACAAGAGTGTCTCAAAAAAAAAAAAAAAAAAAAAAAAAAAAAAAAAAAAGACCTGGGGCTAATAACTGAGTCAGAAGAACTGTAAATTATGGTCCCTGAATCTAGACTTTGATCTTGATTTGCTAGGGGAAGATGTCTCTCTGGCAACAGAGGCCTCCCAGTACTCAGATCAAGGCCTCTGTCTTCACCTTTGCCTTGGCACAATGTGAACACCAGGCCTGGGGGTGGGGGAACAGCTGGCCCACTCTAAGTGGAAGGCTCTTTATTTACATAAGGGTCATTGTTCTCTTAATGGGACAGGTCAGAAGGGGTTGGGAGGGGTGTGTTTCCTGTCTCCCGACCTTTGCTCCCACTCACTTTAGCTTTGACATAAAGAGATGAGCATTTTATTTTCCTTCCTTCCTTCCTTCCTTCCTTTCTTTCTCGATTTCTTTCTTCTTTCTTTCCTTTTCTTTCTCTCTTTCCTTCTTTCTCTTTCTCTCTCTCTCTTTTTCTTTCCTTCTCTTTATTTATTTCCTCCTTTCCTCTCCTCTCCGCTCCCCCACTTCCTTTCTTTCTTTCTTTTCTTTCTTTCTTCTTTCTTTCTCTTTCTTTCTTTTTCTTTCTTTCTCTCTCTCTCTTTCTTTCTCTTTCTTTCTTTTTTTATTTTTTTGACAGAGTCTTGCTCTGTCACCCAGGCTGGAGTACAGTGGCGCAATCTCGGCTCACTGCAACCTCTGCCTCCCAGGTTCAAGCAATTCTCCTGCCTCAGCCTCCCGAGTAGCTGAGATTACAGGAGTGCACCATCACGCCCGGCTAATTTTTGTATTTTTAGTAGAGACTGGGTTTCACCATGTTGGTGAGGCTGGCCTCTGACCTCATGATCTGCCTGACTCAGCCTCCCAAAGTGCTGAGATTACAGGCGTGAGCCACATTGCCCTGCCAAGATGAGAATTTTCAATCCTACAAAGCACATGACCATCTGACACTGAATCAGCTTGGATCGTTGGCTATGGGCAGCCTCTCTGAGCCTGGCTCAGGGGCCAGGCTGCCTGGATTAAGTTTGTAGCTCAACTGCCATCTACTAGCTGTAAGACTTTGGGCAATTATTCTGTGCCTCAGTTCCTCAAATGTTAAATGGGAAATAAAATGGTATCCACTCATTTATGTTATTTTAAAGAGTAAATGGGCCAGGTATAGTGGCTCACACCTGTAATTCCAGCACTTTGGGAGGCTGAAGTGGGAGGATCACTTGAGCTCAGGAGTTTGAGACCAGCCTGGCCAACATAGGGAGACCCCATCTCATTTTATTTTTAAAAAAATAAAAATAATAAATGAATTAGTATATGTAAAGCTCTTTTTCTTCTTCTTTTTTTTTTGTTGTTTGAGACTGAGTCTCACTCTGTCACGAGGCTGGAGTGCAGTGGCACGATTTCAGCTCACTGCAACCTCCGCCTCTTGGGTTCAAGTAAGTCTCCTACCTCAGCCTCCCAAGTAGCTGGGATTACAGGCGCGCATCACCATGCCCAGATAATTTTTGTATTTTTAGTAGAGATGGGGTTTTACCATGTTGGCCAGGATGGTCTCGATCTCCTGACTTCGTGATCTGCCCACCTCGGCCTCCCAAAGTGCTGGGATTACAGGCATGAGCCACTGCACATGGCCTGTAAAGCTCTTTTTTGTTTTTTTGAGACGGAGTTTCGCTCTTGTTACCCAGGCTGGAGTGCAATGGCGCGATCTTGGCTCACCGCAACCTCCGCCTCCTGAGTTCAGGCAATTCTCCTGCCTCAGTCTCCTAAGTAGCTGAGATTACAGGCACGCGCCACTGTGCCCAGCTAATTTTTTTTTTTTTTGTATTTTTAGTAGAGACGGGGTTTCACCATGTTGACCAGGATGGTCTCGATCTCTTGACCTCGTGATCCACCCGCCTCAGCCTCCCAAAGTGCTGGGATTACAGGCGTGAGCCACCGCGCCCGGTGCCTGTAAAGCTCTTTTTTTTTTTTTTTTTGAGACGGAATTTCGCTCTTGTTACCCAGGCTGGAGTGCAATGGCGCGATCTCGGCTCACCGCAACCTCTGCCTCCTGGGTTCAAGCAATTCTCCTGCCTCAGCCTCCTGAGTAGCTGGAACTACAGGCGCGCACCACCATGCCCAGCTAATTTTTGTATTTTTTAGTAGAGACGGGGTTTCAACTTGTTGACCAGGATGGTCTCGATCTCTTGACCTCGTGATCCACCCGCCTTGTCCTCCCAAAGTGCTGGGATTATAGGCGTGAGCCACCGCGCCCGGCCCGGCCTGTAAAGCTCTTAATGTAGTGCCTGGTACATAGTGTCTTATAAATGTTAGATTTTATTATTCATTATTTTCTCTGCAAAATTTGTCTCTTTCTGGACTCTGAATTGAAGATTTGGGAAAATAGCCAGTGCACTGACATATTTCTATTAAGTCCCCTAAAGTTCCCACCTCTGCTCAGTGCATGATCTGAGTTTGAGGACACTCTGGCTGTGCAGCTGCATCCCAGGTACACCTGCCTCCCAGCATGGGATTGGAAAAGCTTTGCCATTCTGCAACCTACTTATTCAAGTGTGAGGGGCCAGCACTAGGAGTATCCCACTTGCCTGTATTAGTCAGCACTTCTTAAGTTACAGACGACAGAATCCTAACTGAAATGGGTTTTGGATAAGGGGAAGACATTCATTGGATTATGTTACTGAAAAGTTCAGGGGCTTTAGGCATGGTTAGATCCTGGTATTAAAATGATGTCATCTGGTATAGTCAAATGTTTTCTCTCTCTCTTTTGATTTCTCACCTCCGCCTTCCTCTGTGAGTTGCAATGTTAGGTAATCTCTGTTCACATAGTAGCCTCTGGAAGATCCATGCTTACATCTTCTCAGCTTAGGAACCCTGGGAAAAAACAGCCTTTACTCCCTTGGAATTCCAGAAAATTCAGGTTTGCTTTGGTTGTGTTCTTTAGCCTTGTAACATCTCAGAGTGACGTCACATGTGGCCTCAGAGGACTGAAACTGCACAGCAAGGACGGGGAGGAGAAGACTGTTATTTATCAACCACCTGTTTTGGAACAGGCATTTTATATCTTCTCATCGTGAAGGCCATTCCTTTTTGAAAAATAAACTCATTTTTGTTGTTATTTGTTTGTTTGAGACAGAGTCTCACTCTGTCGCCCAGGCTGGAGTGTGGTGGCTCAATCTCAGCTCACTGCAACCTCTGGGTTCAAGCGATTCTCCTGCCTCAGCCTCCTGAGTAGCGGGGATTACAAGTGTGCACTGCCTTGGCCTCCCAAAGTGCTGGGAATACAGGCATGGGCCACCACACCAGCTGCTTCTTTTTTTGATCTAGTTATGTGATCCCCAGAAAAATAAAGGACGATGTTTGGGTGTGTTCTTTTTTTTTTTTTTTTTAAGATGGGGTTTCACCATGTTGATCAGGCTGGTCTTGAACTCCCGACCTCAGGTGATCTGCCCACCTTGGCCTCCAAAGTGCTTGGATTACAGGCGTGAGCCATCGTGCCTGGCCTGGGTGTGTTCTTGAGCTCCTTTAGGTATGCAGGGAAGAGCCAGGCTCGGGGGGCCTTTGAGTAATGGGGCTACGATAAAGACACAGAGGAAGTGAGGTTATTGGGGAAGCCCTCTCAGCAGCACCCAGCAGGTCCCTGGAGAACAGGAACTGGGATAGGCTTGTGCTCTGGCACCATGCCCTCTGGGCACGCTCCCAGCAATGACGTCTCCCATACCAGACAGTCTCACACAGGCGCTGGCCTCCATCATATCCAGCTTGTCCACTGCAGCAAATGGCTTGGGTCCAAATCCTGTGTCCAATCAGCTATAGTGAGTTTGGCAGGGCTGGCCCCATTGGATTTACATGACCTAGATCACAGTGATTTCATGAAGCAAGGTCAGCTCAGGTCCACTGGCCTCAGGAGGAGGCTGAGGGAGCTGTAGGCACTTGGCCTCATGGTTTTTGTGTCTTCCTCCTTGTGCCTTCGCTTCCTTCTTTGTTGAATGACGACGTTGGACTGGTCAATCTCAAATGTGCTTTCAATTCTGGCTTTCTAGGAGTTTATTATTATTACAGTTTGGCTGCACATCAACTCTAGCAGAATGACATGCCATAGCCTCTCTTTGAGGACACTGTATCACATGGTGCTGTTCATCATCAGGGATCAGTCACAGGAAACAGAAGTCACTCTAACCAAGCAGAAAGGGATTTAATACAGGGAACTGGATGGTTAAAAAAATCGTTGGGGCCAGGTGCAGTGGTTCACACCCGTAATCCCAACACTTTGGGAGGCCAAGGCGGGCAGATCACCTGAGGCTGGGAGTTCGAGACCAGCTTGACCAACATGGAGAAACCCCCTCTCTACTAAATATACAAAATTAGCTGGGTGTGGTAGCCATGCCTGTAGTCCCAGCTACTCGGGAGGTTGAGGCTGGAGAATTGCTTGAACCCGGGAGGCAGAGGTTGCAGTGGGCTGAGATTGTGCCATTGCACTCCAGCCTGGGCAACAAGAGCAAAACTCCATCTCAAAAGAAAAAAGATAGTTGGGGTTGGGTAGGTGGCTCACACCTGTAATCCCAACACTTTGGGACGCTGAGGTGAATCAAAACCACAATGAAATATCACTTCATATCTACTAGGATGGCTATAATAAAACAGACAAAAAAAATATTGGTGAGGATGTAGAGAAATTGGAACCCTGGGTGCAATGGCTCATGCCTGTAATCCCAGCACTTTGAGAGGCTGAGGCAGGCAGATCATTTGAGGTCAGGAGTTCAAGACTAGCCTGGCCAACATGGTGAAACTCCATCTTTACAAAAATACAAAAATTAGCTGGGCATGATGGCGGTTGCCTATAACCCCAGCTACTCGGGAGGCTGAGGCAGGAGAACTGCTTGAACCTGGAAGGCAGAGATTGCAGTGACCCGAGATTGAGATTGCGCCATTGCACTCCATCCTGGACAACAGAGCGAGACTCCATCTTAAAAAAAAGAAAAAAGTTGGGGAGACAAGAAAAAAGAATAGCTGGGCTGGGCGTGGTGGCTCACAACTGTAATCACAGCACTTCGGGATGCCGAGGCGGGCGGGCCACTTGAGGTGAGGAGCTTGAGACCAGCCTGGCCGAATGGTGAAACCCTGTCTCTACTAAAAATACAAAAATTAGCCTGGTATGATAGTGTGCACCTGTAGTCCGAGCTACTTGGGAGGCTGAGGCAGAAGAATGGCTTGAATCCCGGAGGCGGAGGTTGCAGTGAGCTGAGAACACGCCACTGCATTCCAGCCTGAATGACAGAAACTCCATCTCAAAAAAAAAAGAATAGTTGAAAGGGCTAGAGGAGTGGGCTTTAGGATGTTTCCAGAAATAACTCCCAAAATAAGACAAATTTGTGCCCCAGAATAGCTACTAACTCTGGCACAATCGGGAAGGCGATGAGTCAAGAAGTGACTACTAGAATTGTTGCACTGAAGAACACACCAGGTGAAAAGACGGCCCACAGATGGGAGAAAATATTTGCAAATTATATGTCTGTTAAGGGACTTATATCCAGAATATATAAAGAAGTCTTACAACTCAACAACAAAGACAAATAACCCAGTTAAAAAGTGGGGAAAGGATTCAAAGATGCATTTCTTCTAAGAAGACATATAATGGCCAATGAACACAGAAAAAAATGCTCACCAATGTGTCATTAGGGAAACGTGAATCAAAACCACAATGAAATATCACTTCATACCTATTAGGATGGCTATAATAAAACAGACAAAAAAAATATTGGTAAGGATGTGGAGAAATTGGAACCCTTGTATATTGCTGGTAGATAAAATGGTACAGCCACTGTAGAAAACAGTGTGGAAACTGCTCAAAAAGCTAAACATAGAATTAACACAGGATCCAGTAACCCCACTTCTGGGTATATTCCCAAAAGAATTGAAAACAAGGATTTGAACACCAATATTTATAGCAGCATTATGCACAACAGCCAAAAAGTGGAAACGTCCTAAATGTCCTTGAACTGAGGGATAAACAAAGTGTGCTAAATCCATACAATATCCATGCAGTATACAGTGAAATATTATTCAGGCCAGGTGCAGTGGCTCACATCTATAATCCCAGCACTTGGGAGGCCGAAGCAGGTGGATCACTTGAGGTTGTTGTTTGAGACCAAGCTGGCCAACATGGTGAAACCCTGTGTCTACTAAAAATACAAATATTAGCCAGGCGTGGTGGCATGCACCTGTAGTCCCAGCTACTCAGGAAGCTAAGGCAGGGGCATCACTTGAACCGGGGAGGATGAGGTTGCAGAGAGTAGAGATGGTGCCACTGCACTCCAGACTGGGCAACAGAGCGAGACTCTTGTCAAAAAACAAGAAAACAATAAAATATTATTCAGCCACAAAAGGAAGTACTGATACATGCCACAACACGGATGAACTTTGAAAAACACTTGCCAAGTAGAAATCAGACACAAAAGGCTACACATTGTATGATTCCATTTATACAAAATGTCCAGAATAGGGAGATTGATAGAGACAGAAAGTATTAGATTAGTAGTTCTGAGGCTGCGGGAAGGAATAGTTAGGACTGATTGCTAATAGGTCTCTTATTGGAGTAATGGAAGTGTTTTGGAATTAGATAGTGGTGACAGTTATACAACTTTATGAATAACTAAAATCTACTAAATTTTACAGTTTAAAATGGTAAATTTTCTGTTGTACTATTTTTTCCTTTTGAGACAGGGTCTCACTCTGAATAAACAAACAAATCCAGAGTCCCTGTGTCTAGCACTAGTTCCACAAACAGATAAAACTTTGAGCCCTTTCCTGTAACTTACTCCCTTCCCACAATTTTTTTTTCCTTTAGAGACAGGGTCTCGCTCTGTCACCCCAGCCAGAGTGCAGTGGTGCTATCACAGCTCATTGTAGCCTCGAACTCCCGGGTTCAAGTGATCCTCCTGCCTCAGCCTCCTGAGTAGCTGGGACTACAGGCACACACCACCACATACAGCTAATTTTTAAAAAATTTTAGTAGAGACAAGGTCTCACTATGTTGCCCAGGATGATCTCAAGCTCTTGGCCTCAAGTAATGGAACTCCCGCCTCAACCTCCCAAAGTGCTGGGATTATGGGTGTGAACCACCTCGTCTGGCCTGTTATACAAATCATGTCTCTATTTTAAAAACTAGTTTGGTTAAATACACACGCAAAAGCCACCCCTGCTGCTGCAACTACTGTAGTCCCAGCTACTCAAGAGGCTGAGGCAGGAGGATCACTTGAACCATATACCCCATTGTGGCTGCAATCTAAGCATCGAAAAGCCACCCCTGCTGCCGCCAGCCCTGCTTTTCAGCCTCCATGAAACTAGTCAATGGACGCTAGAACTCGTAGCTCAACTGCTGCTGCTACTGCGACTGCCTCTTGAAGAAACCAGTGAGTGGACCCCGAGCTGCTGCTGAAGAGTAACCCAAGGCTGTCACAGACCTGCAGCAACAACCGCACAGCTGAGAGATGTCTTTGGTCTCACTTTTTCCTCCCAATTTTTATATACATTAATATAGTTGGTCAAGCTTAATTTTTTTAGGTTAAATTAAATTAATTAATTAGGTCAGATGTAGTGGCTTACACCTATAATCCCAGCACTTTGGAAAGCTGAGGCAGGCAGATCGCTTGAGCTCAGGAGTTCAAGACCAACCTAGGCAACATGGCAAAACCCTGTCTCTACAAAAAATACAAAAAAAGAAAAAAATTAGCCAGGTATGGTGGCATGTGCCTGTAGTCCCAGCTACTTAGAAGGCTGAGGTGGGAGGATCACTTGAGTCCGTAAGCCGAGTTTGCAACCCTGGCTCTCTGGCCTGGCAACAGAATGAGACACTATCTCAAGAAATAATTATTTTAAATTTTTATTGTGTATAGACAAATTATAGTTGTATATATTTATGGAACACAAAATGATGCTATGATTTGGAATACAATGTGGAAAAATTAAATCAAGCTGATTAATATATCATCACCTGCTTATTTTTTGTGATGAGAACATTTGAAATTTACTCTCAGTGATTTTGAAATGTACAATCATATACTTGTAATAGGCCATTCTTGAATTGCTATAAAGGAATACCTGAGACTAGATAATTTATAAAGAAAACAGGTTTAATTGGCTCATGGTTCTGTGTGCTGTGCAAGCATGGTACCTGGCATCTGCTTGGCTTCTGGGGAGGCCTCAGGAAACTTTTATTCATAGTGGAAGGCAGAGTGGGAGCAGGCTCTTAAGTGAAAACAGGAGCAGTAGACAGGTGGGGGAGGTGCCACACACTTTCAATCAACCAGATCTCCAGACTCATTACTGTGAGGACAGCATGAATCCATGTAGGATCCACCCCATGATCCAATCACTTCCTACCAGGTCCCATCTTCTAGCACTGGGGATTACAATTCAACCTAAGATTTGGGTGGAGACAAATACCCAAACTCTACCAAGTATTATTAACTACAGTCACCATGCTGTGCAATAGATCTCCAAACAAGCAAGCAACAGCAAGCAACAAGCAAACAAACATATTCCTCCTGAGGCTTTGTACCCTTTGACCATCGTTTTCCCTATTCCCCTCAGCCCTCGGCCTCTGGTAACCACCGTTCTACTTTCTGCTTCTATGGATTCAATTGTTTTAGAGTCTACATGCAAGTGATAACGTGGTATTTGTTGGTGCCTGGCTTATTTCACTTAGCATAATGTTCTCCAGCTTCACCCATGCTGTTGCAAATAACAGAATTTCTCTTTCAAGGCTGAATAGTATTCCACTGTTTATAGAAACATTTTCTTTATTTCTTCATCTGCTGATGGGGTAGCTTCCAATTTGTATGTAGCATGTTAGCTGCATGGGAGTCTGGGGAATAGAGTGTTTATCTTTGCAGTCTATGCAGCATGAGGAAGTGTTTGGAATGGATGCTGAAAGTCAATTCACCAGGTCTACACCAGTCTATGTTTTTGGACTTTTAGGGACCTAAATCCCTTCCTTAAAATGAGAGACCCCAAATCCCATCAGTCACACCGCTGATCCACCCTGGGTGATTATCATTCTTGTTCAGTTACAATTCTACCTCAACAGTATATAATCAAGACACTAAATTAACAAGTTAGCAACAATAATACACTTACTATTCTAGGGAAAATATGGGAGGAGAAAATGAATATCTATAAATTACCACAACAGAGCAAGGAAGAAAACATGAAATGCTAATATAGTGCCCGTTTCTCAGCTTTTCATGAGTTATTTGTTTATATTTATATATTATTGTCCACTATCCATTCCATGATCCTTCTTCCTCAGCCAGTATATGAACTGGATTAAGTTCTTTATCTCGTGGGGTGACCCAAATCACAGAGGTAGACATTCTCTTAGTTTCCACAGGGATTATCTCCTATCCTTAGAACATGTGTTTTACCAGGGCATTTAGATACCTGCTACATCTTGCTGATGAGGGTCAAGAACATGTAGAACAATGTTCTGGGAGATGCGAGATGATTAAAGTGCCTGCAGATTAGATTTCAACAGAGCTGGAAGGGTGATGTTACCCAGATGAGGACAGTGTAATGTACCATTGACCCTGACAGGTGAAAGTAATCTGCTTTTGATGTTTTCTGCTATTCGGGCTAGAGAAAAGAGCATATTCCAGGTCAGTACTCATAGTTGCATGACTGCAGGTGCCAGGGGCAGGTGTTGATTTGCTTCATAAAGAGATTATATCTAAAATATTAACTACTAATCAAGTCCTGTATAGGCCAAACAAGTAAATTAAATGCGGATACGATAGGAACCGTCGTTTCCTGAAATTTCTCAGTCTTTGATGTGGACATTAATATCCATCATTCCCTTAGGGATGCACTATTGCTTTTGGTTTTTATGATTTTGGTGGGGAAGGGCAATTCCAAGGGTTCCCTTTGCTCTTCTTACCACAATAGCTTTCACTCCATGAGTCAGTCAATGTGCAGATTCTAGGAGTCGTCAAGTATGTCTATTACAACTGTGCCTACGGGAACTGGGAAATAACCACAGAATGAGTATGTGAGATCGATGCAGGCCAGAACTCTTTTCTATCACCTGGCCCCTATATATTAGTTTGCTAGGGCTCCCATAGCAAAATACCACAAACTGGGTGACTTAAAAAACAGACATTTATTGTTTCACAGTACAGGAAGCTAGAAGTTCTATATTTTGCAGAGTTGCTTCCTTCTGTGGGCTGGAGGGAAGAATCTGTTCCATGCCACTCCCAGGTCCTGATGGTCTGCTGGCAATTCTTGGTGTCCCTTGGCTTCTGCTGCATCACTCCAATCTCTGCCTTCATCTTCACATGATGCTTAGCCTCTGTGCATGTCTTTGTATTTAGATTCGCCCCCCCACCTCCGTTTTTTCTTTTTTGAGATGGAGTCTTGCTCTGTCGCCCAGGCTGGAGTGCCTCAGCTCACTGCAACCTCTGCCTCCTGGGTTCAAACGATTCTCCTGCCTCAGCCTCCTAACTCGGACTACAGAGTGCGTGCCACTACACCCAGCTAATTTTTTTGTATTTTTAGTACAAACAGGGTTTTACCATGTTAGCCAGAATGGTCTCAATCTCCTGACCTCGTGATCTGCCCGCCTTGGCCTCCCAAAATGCTGGGATTACAGGCATGAGCCACTGCGCCCTGCCTAGATTTCCCCTTTTTATATGTACAACAACCCGTACTGGATTAGGAGGCCACACTACTCCAATATAACCCTGCAGCAACCCCATTTTCCAAATAAGGGCACATTTTGAGGTACTAGGGGCTAGGACTTAAACATATGATTTTTGGTGGAGGGGACAGATTCGACCCATAACACCACAAAAGCTTGTAACTAGTGGACCACAAAGGCTTTTTAGGTCTCGGGATCTGTACTGGCTTAGGACCAGTCTCCAAATAATCCCTAAAGGCCTGGGTATTTCCATTTCCCTAAGCACAGGTGCACAGCTAAAAGGCTTAAGTTCCCTTTGGGGAAAACTAGAAGATGTATGATACAGTTATGGTGGTATTGCTGGGTGCTTCCTCCAGGAAACCCCATACCCTTTTTTTCAAGGACTTCAGCTCTGAGAATTGAGTGTTGGTATATCTCCATTTTGGTGACTCAAAACAGGCCTCTATTTGCCAGACCTGAAGCTTTGTTTTGTGTTCTATAAGCCAAGTAGGACCTTGGTAGGTAGCCCATATATTTCATCACTCCAGCTCTGTCGCCTTGGTACTACTCCTTGGCTCCTGGCACTGCAGGTCCCATCATCCCTTTACGATGGTAGCATCTCTTAGCTTCATTTCCAGCCTAGGGGAGGTACACACTACACACTTTTCAAGATAAGGTGTTTCCCTTATTTATGTACTTTTCAATTCCTTCCTGAAAGGAATAACCTCTTGGCAATTTTGCAGGGCAAAATTTGGAGGTATTTCGCACATATAAAAAATCTACAAGTCAATATTTCTAGTATCGTTATTTTACTCATTGATTGAGACAGAGTCTTGCTCTGTCACCCATGCTGGAGTGCAGTGGCCCGATCTTGGCTCACTGAAACCTCTGCCTCCCAGGTTCAAGAGATTCTCATGCCTCAGCCTCCTGAGTAGCTGAGACTACAGGTGTGCACCACCATGCCTGGCTAGTTTTTGTATTTTTAGTAGAGACAGGGCTTCCCCATATTGGCCAGGCTGTTCTGAAACTCCTGGCCTCAAGTGATGCACCTGCCTTGACCTCCCAATGTTCTAGGATTACAGGCTTGAGTCACCGTGCCTGGCTAATTCTCTTTTTTGAGATGAGGTCTAGCTCTGTTGCCCAGGCTAGACCCCATCAAGCAGTGGAATGGGGTGCTAGATGGGGCCTATCCTGGGCAACATGGGATGCAGTGGCACAATCACAGTTCAGTGAAGCCTACCATTTTATCATTTTCCAATGGCAACTAGATCTACAGTATTTCCTTCAAATGCAGCTTAGTCATAACTAATCTAAGTGGCTCATCTTTGAGGGCCTGTTGCCAGTAACCACTTTTGGAACCAAACACTGTATTAGTCAGGATTCAGTAACTGCAGAAAACAATACCCCTCTACCAATTTTAAGTAGACAAGGATTCAATACAGGTAAATTAGGTGCTTACAAAAGTGTTGCAAAGCCTGGGCAACATGGCTATAGGCTGGGCCTCCAGGGGATTCCCAGACCTGGAATTAGACTTCCAAGTAAGCTGCTACCTCTGCCACCACAGGGGAGATGAGGCATTAGGAGGCCACTACAGGTTGACTACAAGAAAAAATATCACAAACTGCTATCTATGCATCCAGACACCCTTCAACACCCACAAGCTACTAATGGATATTACAATGCAATTAAAGAAACCTAAAGTCTCTACATCTTGCAGGAGCAATAGCCAAAGTAGCTAAAGATAACCTCTGAATCACTTCTCCTTCCACATCTTGTTTGTGCATCAATTGGCAAAACTTAACCTTAGGTTACGTTCAGAACCTTGGTTTCGAGGAAGTCCAAGACATGAAGTTTTTAGTTTTCCTGCCTTTGCAGTATAAGAAGGTACATTAGGTCAGAATAAATGATGAGTATTCATTTACCATATCCACAAGCTTCTTCACGTTGACCTGTCCAAGTAGTACTAGTGATCAGATGTGCCCCCTCCCAGTTTCAGCCCCTTTGAAAGCTGGCCACAAGCACTGCATCTGTCTGGCTTTGAAGATTACCTCTTCCTGGCCCAGAGAAATCTAAAATTTTCTTGTCTTCAGAGTTGTTTTGCTAATCTACACAATCTTGCCCCAGCTACTTCTTTGACCTAATCCACCACCCTCCCACCTTGGTCACTTTGTTTCAGCCATATAGGCCTCTATACTGTGCTTTCAAGGTAACAGACCAAGGATGCTCTACCAAAGGGCCTTTGTATTATTCCTCCTGTCTGGTATGTGCTTCCCCTGGATATTCACATAGTTTTCTTCCTTGCTCCATTAAGATCTCTAATAAAATGGAACCTTATCAAGGAGGCCCAACCTGGTCATGTAAAGTAGCAGTATCTACCACTCTGTCTTCCCTGTTTTTCTTCAGGAGTCTAAGTTCCATGGGGACAGGAATTTTCTATTTTAGTCATTGCTACATCTCATACCTGAAATGCGGTAGGTATTTCAGAATGAACGAAGGCTGTATGAAGAGGAAATTAAACTTTCCTCATTTTCTAAGCTATTTTAACTTTTCTAATGCATTACTTGTGTTCGCCTTTAGGTGGCGATGACGGGCCTTTTCATCTGCTAATGTGTTGCTAAGGATGATAATAAATTTAAGTTTTTCATAGCCTCTGGCCTAGAGGTCTAGGTTGCCTTTCTTATATTATATCTAAAATCTCCTTTAACTCACTTCTTCTTATTCCTGTAGGAGGAAAAAACATGGGCCCTTACCAAAAACATTTTCGGTATACCCTCTCAGTCTTCACAACCCTAGAACTAGGATCATCATCTGTTTTGGCTAAGTGAAAACAGACTCAGAGGGTAAAGCTGCCCAAATCTCACCGCTGTAGTAAGTGGAACCCAGACAAGAAATATAGGTTTGGCCATAAACTACTGCTCCTCCCACAGACTTCTTTGATTTTATCCCAGTTAATTGTTCTCTTGAGGCTTCAAAAGAATTCCAAGTTTTGAGTTGATAATCTGCATTTCAAGAGATCTCCAGATCTTTTTCCAACAAGTTCTATTTTTCACACAAGTATACCCCCACTTCAGGGAGCGTTTTTCCAGAGATCCAAAGTTCACTAACAGCATTTTCTGTCCTAGGTGCAGGGAAATGTGCTAAGTCTGGCTGCAGTGTCCAAGAGATAAGCATCTTCCAAGCTGGCTGTTATCCAGACTTGTCATCCTCATTGTAGTAAAACACTGGCCAGCAAGACAAAAGTGCATCTGTGAAAGGAAACAGAAAGCCACCTGGTCCTCAGGGAAAGGAGGATTTCAATTCTTCCTCTGGGCCCAGGGCTAAGGTGATAGAGGTTTGACATTGGAAGCTCTTTAAATACAATCCTAGGACCTGGCAAGGTGGCTCACGCCTATGATCCCAGCACTTTAGGAGGCAGAGGTGAGTGAATCACTTGAGGTCAGGAGTTCTAGACCAGCCTGGCCAACATGGCAAAACCTCATCTCTACCAAAAATACAAAAATTAGCCGGGTGTGATGGCGTGCATCTGTAATCCCAACTACTCGGGAGTCTGAGACATGAGAATCACTTAAACCCAGGAGGCAAAGGTTGTAGTGAGCCGAAATCATGCCACTGCACTCCAGCCTGGGGGACAGAGCCAGACTGTCTCTAAATACATAAATAAGATCTGAAAGTTGTGGAAATTAGGGCCATGAAACTGACTCATACAGTCCAAGTAAGTCACTGCAAGATTTAGAATCTTACATCAGGTTTCATGAGTCTTCTAATTTTCTTGCTATACTGTATATAAGCTTTCATTTCTTAGGACACTATTTTATTTTTGAGACACAGTCTCGTTCTGTTGCCCAGGCTGGAGTGCAATGGCATGATCTCGGCTCACTGCAACCTTTGTCTCCTGGGTTCAAGTGATTCTCCTGCCTCAGCCTCCCAAGTAGCTGGAACTACAGGTGTGTGCCACCATACCCAGCTAATTTTTGTATTTTTAGTAGAGATGGGGTTTCACCATGTTGGCCAGAATGAACTTGATCTCCTGACCTTGTGATTTGCCCACCTTGGCCTCCCAAAGTGCTGGGATTACAGGGGTGAGCCACTGCACCTGGCCCATTATTTCATTTTTTATTTTTACTTTATTTTTGAGATGGAGTTTCACTCTGCTGCCCAAGCTGGAGTACAGTGAGCGATCTCAGCTCACTGTAACCACTGCCTTCTGGGTTCAAGTGATTCTCCTGCCTCAGCCTCCGGAGTAGCTGGAATTACAGGTGTGCGTCAGCAGGCCTGGCTAACTTTTGTATTTGTAGTAGAGATGGGGGTTTCACCATGTTGGTCAGGCTGATCTTGAACTCTTGACCTCAGGTGATCCGCCTGCCGTGGCCTCCCAAAGTGCTAGGATTACAGATGTGAGCCACCATGCCTGGCCAGGACATTATTTTAGATAGAGCCAAAACTTCAAGTAGTACAAAGTCAGCTCAATTTTGACAAATTAGTAAGATCAGATAAATATGTTCAGAGGTTTTGAGGGCATACCCCCTCTCTCCTTTCATTACAAATCTCAGATTCCTAGTCCCTTTTATTTAAACCAGATTAGCAAAACAGAACTTTATAACATGGAGTGGTATACCTGAGGGCATAACAAACACCCAAGTTATTGCTTTGAAGAAATGCATATCATTACATTTCTTCCTCCAGTAACAGAATATTCTGTTCTCCAACTTGTAACCATGCAACATTCACTGAAAACTTTTTTTTTTTTTTCCTGAGACAGGGTCTCTGTCACCCAGGCTGGAGTTGCAGTGATCTTGGCTCACTGCAACCTCTGCCTCCCAGGCTCAAGCAATTCTCCTGCCGCAGCCTCCTGAGTAGTTCGGATTAGACGTGTGTAACCACTGCCTGGCTAAGTTTTGTACTTTTAATAGAGGCAGGGTTTCACCATGTTGGCCAGGCAGGTCTCATCCTGACCTCAAATGATCCACCTGCCTCAGCCTCCCAAAGTGCTGGGATTCCAGGCGTGAGCCACCGTGTCTGGCCACTGAGAATTCTCTTAAGAGCTACCTGGGACTGCCATTCCTTCCCTCCTCTAAAGCAAATAACTAATAGTGACTATAATGCAGTAAAGGGTAGATAAAACTTTAAGAGTAAATTACACAGCTGCCGCTAGAGGGCAAACAAGGTTAGTTTTCATCTACTGCTTCCCTATTCAGCTGACTCAGCTAATAATTCTTCAGTCTGACTACTGAGTCCAAAACAAGCCTAGATTTGCTTCCTGTCATGAGAGGAGTCATAGGTTTATAGATTACTACTGCGGTTGGATTTGAACACAATCCTTCTTCCCTGGGATTAGAAAAATTCCGTTCTAGAGACTGTCAAAGATGGTGCTCTATTTCAATCAAACACTTGGCTCTGTAGGACTATCCAAGCCAAGGAAAATGAGGTAAGTTGAATTATGACAGAAATCTTTATTAAAATGTGTCTTTCGGTAATATGTTTAGCATTCAATATACACACATACATATGTACACTCTTTGACACACTTCACAGATTGCCATCATCAGTTTAACCAATAAATTAAAACTACAAAGAGGGAGGGGGGAGGGGGACTAACGGCAAACTTTTCATGTTTTATCTGGTAAGAAACTGTGAATTTCTCCGAATTTCCCTGGGGAAAACCGGTGACCAGAGAATCTTTGAAATAAAATACGTAAATCCCTACCCTTTGCAAAAAAAAAAAAAAAAAAAAAAATTCCAAAAGATGCAGTAACAAGTGTGCTTCTCAGAACAGGAGCATTCATTCCATTTCATACTCTGGCTTCTGTACCTTCCGGCTTCAAGACAGTTTGTTCCTCAGCTAGGGCAGAGAGGTTCATATGGGCACTTGGGCTCGGTACCCCTTGGGCTCTGGGGGTCGAGGGGCAGGCTGCAGTATGGGAGCGGGGGGAGCCACACTCATCTGAGGTGATGTCTGGCACATCATCTGACTGTGTATCAGAGCTCTCTAGGTCACTGCGGATGCTTTCAGGCTGGGCCAGGCTGATGTCCCAAGGTTTGCTGACCAGGCAGTCTTTCTGTTCACAGCTTTGGTGTCTGCAGGGGGGATCTCCTTCACTGCCTCCACCACCAGTACCTTCTTCTTCATTCTCTGCCATCTGAGCATGAACATGGAGTGAGTCCTCTGTGCTGCTTCCACTCACCAGCTGATAGTGGCTTGGTTTGGCTTCAATGTCCACTTGGATTTCCATATTGTTGCATTCTCTGTGGAGACAAAATCCACTTTGCTGAGTCATGCATGGGTCATGCTAAACCTGTTGGTAAAAGCAGTTTGTGGGTTCAGGATTAGGAATTTCAAAAAGATAGGTAAACAGTGAACTAGAGTTCACGTTTTACAGAAATAAAATTTTAATTTAACCCTCAAATGAGATGGAGACTGGACGCGATGGCTCATGCCTATAACCCCAGTGCTTTGGGAGGTCGAGGTGGGAGGATCCCCTGAGCCCAGGAGTTTGAGACCAGCCTTGGCAACAAAGTGAGACCCTGTTTCTAAAATAAAAAAATTAGCTGGGCATAGAAGCACATGCCTGTACTTCCACCTACTTGGAAGGCTGAGATGGGAAGATTGCTTGAGCCCAGGAGTTCAAGGCTGCAGTGAGTTATGATTGTGTCACTGCACTCCAGCCTGGTTGACAGAGCAAGACCCTGTCTCTAAAAAAATTAAAAATAAAAATAAATGAGATGGAGAAGAGTATTATATCCTTTTTGCTGATTTAACTATATATGTACACACACATATACCTCAGCCAATCTCTTTAAACATATAGAAAGAGCTTCCAAAATCCAACTAAGGGTCAGAGCCCCACACTAGCTTACTCAAAATATAAAAGTAAAAGTTTTTTACTACTATACCACAAGTAGAAGCAGCCAGAATACCTACAGTGGGAGTACTACCATCACACCATCCCAGATATACTAGTTTCTCAAAATGAAAGAGAAAGAGGCTATGGGAACCCTATCAAGCAAAGGGCAAACAGAAAACCTAGACTCACAGACATCAATGAACACCAATCTAGCTCTTTAAGTTCCATGTAATTATACACTGTTGTAATAGCCAAGAAAGACCAAAAGAAAAAAAAAAAAGAAAAAAAATGAAAAAAATATCTAAAAGAAAGAAAGAAAAGACATCTCTAAAAATCAAGTGCTAACAAGAAGAATCAAGAGATGTCGAACACTCTAGTACCAAGAACTTGCTCAAATGAATTCACAGGTTACACTATATATCCCACAAAATAGTACATAGAGCCCTACCATGAGGCACTCAACTTCTGAAGACCTAGTACCCAACCAAAAAAATGCAACCTCTCCTGGACATCTGACTGTTCACATACCTGTCCTGTGGGTTGTAGGAACTGATTATGGAACCGGCCATAGCACGAGTGCTTGCGTTGTCACTAATTGCACCAAGACTGGCTGTGTCTTTGGGGAAAATTTCCTTTTGGACATCGGCTTGAACTTCTAACCTGTGTAAAGAGGGGACGTTCAAGTTAATATGAGACCTGGGTATTCCATGACAGTCTGCTTCCTGGCACACATCTCGTCCATTATTCTCTTGCAAATTGTGGCTATCTGTCTGATCTTCTCCAATTGTCAAACAGCGCAAATAGATGCCCATACATTTTTTCTCTTAAACATCTATTGAAATCATCCCCTCCTTTCTATCCCCATAGCTACTGCTTAACTTCAGGTTCTCATCATCTCCTGCCTGAATGACTACATTGGGCTCCCTCTCCAGTAGCCCTTAAGTCCAAGTCAAACAACCTCTAGTACAGTGCCAGTGTGAACAAAGACCCAATCACTCTAATAATTCTCTAACGCTTGGCTCCCTACTGCCAACAGGCATTTAAGGTCTTCCTGATCTGCCAGGAGACTCTGTCCAGTTCCATCACTTGCTATAGATCTGAAATCAGTCACTTTGAATTTTTTCTTTCTTTAAATACCTATACATTTTATACTTCCATGACTTGCACATGCTATTCTGTCTCTCTAGAAATTGTCTACCAAACTTACACTCAGTCCTTAACAACAAAGGAAATATCACTTCCCCTCATTATCCCAGCAAACCATTCATTTCTTGCTAAGGGCTCTCACAGCACCTGCCTACTTATTTATTTATTTTTTTTTAGAGGGAGTCCCACTCGCCCAGGCTGGAGTGCAGTGGCACAATCTCAACCTCTGCCCCTCAGGTTCAAGCAATTGTCCTGCCTCAGCCTCCCAAGTAGTTGGGATTACAGGTGCCCGCCACCACACCCAGGTAATTTTTATATTTTTAGTAGAGACAGGGTTTCACCATGTTGGCCAGGCTGGTCTCAAACTCCTGTCCTTAGGTGATCCACCTGCCTCCACCTCTGAGGTTGGGATTACAGGCAAGAGCCACCACCCGGGCCCTGCCTACTTATTATATCAATTTATGCATCTCTCACTCCTCTGTTAACTCCACGAAAGAGACCACAACTCATTCACACTTTACCTTCCCTGCCTGGCACATAATAGGAAATCAAACATTTAACAATCAAATTACCTCCAGGGCATCATGAGACTGAAGGACATAAAGGAGCCAACCTCTTCCCTCCTCTTGGAGCAGCAAACTTTCCAAATGGTGTCTCAGAACTCATAACTATTTCCTTTCTTGGCTTCAACACCACTTTGTTGCACACTTAAGTATTTCCTCATAATGGGTTTCACAGTCAAACCCATCTGACTCATTCACTTCCTATAAAAGAAAGGCTTACACAGAACTAGAACAGCTGGACTGGCTAAGCTGCAGTTTCAGCAAGTCAGTCTTCAATTATGTCTGTCTGCTTATTTACAGGGGTGTTGGTTTTAAGAAAGCACAGCAGTGAATACGCCAGCATGTGGGGGCGGGATCCCCTGACAAGAGACAACCAGAGTCATGAGATGCGCAGACAGGTCAATAGCAGCCTGCAGCTGCACATTCAAGCAGCCTCCATCCTACTGCCTGAGCCTTTGCTCAGGTGCCCTTCAAAAATGTGCCAAGGCCCAGGGAAATGAGGGAGTTCAATGGAAAGTACATTAGTGTCAGAGACCTGAGTTCTAGTTTCAGGTCTGCCACAGACTCACTGTGAGTTGGAAGAGTCTTCCAGAAAAGCCACCTACTTAGGTGGTTCTCAATGCTGGGTCATGCAATGGCTGTGCTAGAATCACCCAGGGAGTTTTTTCAAAACACAGACCACCCCTAGGTTCCACTCCAGGAAATTCTAAGTTATTCATTCTGGGATAGGGCCCTGAAATCTATTTTTAAGAGGCTCCCAGGTGACTGACAGACACTCAGGTGTGAGTTCCAGTCCACTTCCCATCTGTTGCTTGAATCCTTCTAATAGCCAATGGCCATCTGGTCTCACTGTAAACATTTCCAGGGATAGGCAGCTCAGTATCTACTAAGGTACCCTTTTTCCTCTTTGGGCTTTCCTGCCGCTTTTCCCTATATTCTTTATATTGAACCAAAATTAGTTTCCCTGTAGCTTCTGCCAAGTCATCTTAATCTACCTCTTGGTATGAGGCATAAAAGTCTAATCCTTTTCACAGTTGAAGGTCCTTCAGACAGCTGAAGGCAACCATCTCCCCTACCTTCCTATCCTGCTTTGTTCCACCTTTACCTCTAGGTAGGCCCTTCTTCTCCAGTGCATTCAACTAACTGCTTCTCAGGCAACATATATGAAAATATATGCTCTGGTCTGCCTAACTAGTGAAATGACCAAGCAAGTCACAAACCTTTTAGTTACAAAGCTTTGCGTATTTTCAACACAAGTACATAGAACTGATTTTCCTTAACTATCAAATGAAAATAGAAAGGTAATAAGGATCGAAATATCAATAAACCAGCTAGGGGCAATGGATCATACCTATAATCCCAGCACCCTGGGAGGCCGAGTTGGGAGGATGGCTTGAGGCCAGGAGTTCAAGACCAGCCTGGACAACACAGCAAGACCCCATCTCTATAAAAAATTTGAAAAGTTAGCTGGGTGTGGTGTGTGCACTTGTAGTCCCAGCTACTCAGGAGGCTGAGGTTATAGGATTGCTTGAGCCCAGGAGGTTGAGGCTGCAGGCGGCCATGATTATGCCACTGCACTTCAGCTTGGATGACAGAGTAAAAAAAAAAAACAAAAAAACCACCCCCAAAGCCCAACATCAATAAGCCATGGTACAGTATAAATGCTACTGAAAGCCAATGACAAGCCTAATGGAGAACATAGCTTTAGAATTTCTATAAAAATGCCTGCTCTCCCCTCCTGAAGCAGGCAGCCTCAGGTAGTCAAGGGAGAATCTGAAGTCAGGATTATTCTTTACATAGAGGCAGCTATGGTGCAGTGGAAAGAACACTGAATTTTGCATAACTGATGTAACCTTTTTTCTTAAGCTTTTTTCTTATTTGTAAAAGTAAAACAAAAACAAAAAAATAAACCAAAAACAGCAACACTTAAATCAAAGCAAGATGATATATGTCACAAGCCTGGCACAGAGAAATGGCTCAATGTGTTACTTCTTATAATTCTAACCATTTCTGACAGAAATTATCTATTTGTTTACCTGCTGTATTTTCCCTTGCCACTGGAGAGAATGCCGCCACTCAGTGTGCCCCCTGAGAGGGCTGCAAAGCTGGCTGTTTCGCTGTAAGGACCTTGCATAACACTGAGTCCATCTGTAGGGCTTCCACTAGTGCTCAGTACACTAGTCAGGCCTTCGATGCTGCTTTCCCCAATGCTGGGATTCTTGAGGGCTCGCCAGGCATCTGCCACTGGGGACAGAACCAAACATCTCAATTCAAGACAGCAGAGTATCAAAGCAGTTAGTAGGGCATTTTCCTGCAATGACTCTTCAGGGTACTAATGTATTCACTTAATGAACAGGTACTGTGTGCAGTCACCACACATCAGGTATTTTAACATTATGTTCACATTTAATCCTCCAAATAAGTAAGCATTAGTAGCCTCAATTTTAGATGAGAAAACTGGAATTTAAAACTAAATGACTTGTCTAAGGTCCTCTGATTCCAAGTCCACTATTCTTTCCACTACACTGTTGCTTCCATATAACCAAACATGATTTAAAAAATATGTTTAAGTCATGTGCTGATTTTTTTTTTTTGAAATGGAATTTCGCTCTTTTTGCCCAGGCTGGAGTGCAATGGCATGATCTCAGCTCACCACAACCTCTGCCTCCCGGGTTCAAGCAATTCTTCTGCCTCAGCTTCCCGAGTAGCTGCGATTACAGGCATGTGCCAACATGCCCAGCTAATTTTGTATTTTTAGTAGAGACAGGGTTTCTCCATGTTGGTCGGGCTGGTCTCGAACTCCTGACCTCAGGTGATCTGCCCACCTCGGCCTCCCAAAGTGCTGGGACTATAGGCATGAGCCACCACGCCTGGTCATGTGCTGATTTTAATAGGAAGCTTCTAGTAGAAAGCTAGAAAAACCTTTGGGAATCTCTGTGCCCTATGTTAGTTACTATGGTAAAATAGAAACCACATTAAAGTAGAAGTCAGAAGACTTGCTCTAGCCTCAGCTCTGTGAAGCTCTTACCAGATAGTGAGACAAAAGCTTAAAGAAATTCCCATTTAAAATTGTTCACAGTTACAGATCGAACTCGTTTTACTCTTTCCCCCTTTTCTCACTACTGTACTTGACTAGTCAAAAAAAAAAAGAAAGAAATTCCCATTTAAATGGGGATAACAGCCCCATCCTCCTTCATTAGGGAGCTGTTTGTTGTAAAAAGCAAGTGAGATAACTGTGTAAAATATTCTGAAAATTATGAAGGACTGTGCAGATATAAAGACTTTATTAATAATCACTACTACTACCAGCATACTTGGAGTTACTTGGAATCCTACTAGTTTGTACCTGCCACACAGAGGCAAGTACCAGGGGAATTAACCTAATAACTTTGGAACAAAGAAATGAACAGCTAAAAATACTTTACCCCCTACAAAGCTCATTATCCAAAGTAATCCAATGACAATCTCCCTATAAAATGTGCTGAATTTTACTGATTTTTATCTTGTGTATCATAAGTTCAATGGAAATAAACATCCTGCTTTTTACCTGTGATTGGACCATCATCTTCATCAAATTCAATTTTCACTCCTTTTCCGTTGGCTGTGCTAACTCCACAGCCACCTCCACGACAAAGAGAAATGGGCACAACCCCATAAACATATGCCAGCATAATGGGGACACCAATACCTGGGGGAAGAGAAGGAAACATGTCAGCGGGCCATTAGGTTGCAAGTGCCCTGAATTCTTCCCAGCCTGGGCATGGACAAAACACTTTAAAATGAAAGAAAGACGGAAAATGGCTATCGCAAAGAGATTGCTTGGTGTAGCGGAATGATGACCAGACTAGCAATCAGAAAGGTCTGGATTAGATTCTTGGCTCCATTTACTAGCGGTATAACCTGGACCTATCTTCCCAGGGTTGTCAATAATCAAATGAGAATGTAAGTACTTTATACTTTATAAAGAAAGAAAGACGGAAAATGGCTATCCCAAAGAGATTGCTTGGTGTAACGGAATGATGACCAGACTAGCAATCAGAAAGGTCTGGATTAGATTCTTGGCTCCATTTACTAGCGGTATAACCTGGACCTATCTTCCCAGGGTTGTCAATAATCAAATGAGAATGTAAGTACTGTGCCTTTCACAGTAAATATATGTTGCTTTCATTTTCTCCTCTTCTAATCACTGCTGAAATGCTAACCCAATTAAGAGCCAATCAGAAATCAAATATTAAATAAATGACTACTGTCTGGAGTTTAGGATCTCCGCAGGATGTTAATTCCAAAATCATACTGCTGTGTGAAGTAGAATGGCTTAGCTGTTAAGAGCACAGGATAGGAAGGCAGATTGCCTTGATTCATGTCCCAGCTAAGTGACCTTGGGAAAATTACTGCACCTTTCTATGAAAATTGTGCTTCCTTTTGTGAGGATTGTGAGGATTAAATATATGCAAAAGTCTCAGAACCACTCCTGGCACATGAAGAGCCACATTAAGTGTTAGTTACACTATTATTATTCTAAAACAAACTCTTATGCCTCCCAAAATAATGTGAGGCATTAAACAAACCAAAACAAAAGTAATTCTGTTTTGTGAATTTCATGGCAAGTAGAGGAGAAGGAAGACAAAAGGTGAAAACTAGGGCTTAAAATAAGTTTCTTTAATTCAGCCTTTTATATGTGCCAAATGGAGTTCTAGGCACTAACTTAAGAACAAAAGATCACACACTCTAATATAATTTGGTGTGGCTGAAAAACTAAAAAATAATCATAATCATGGTGCCTAACGGAGTTAACTATCAAGGTAGATTGGCATAAAATGCAGGAGTCTTTGAGAAACATCTGGCCATCTGGCTAAACTGCTATCATCAGAAAGCTGAGAGAGAAGAGGTGTGGTCCTGACTAAGCTTACCAACACTAACTGCAGCAATAACTGGGGATGCAATGACCGACAGAGTCACTCCTCCTGTGATAGCCAAATTTCTCTTGTGTTTGGAGGTTTTCCTTCCCTCATACCTGCTATGAATCTAAGAATAAAAAAAGAAAATCCAGGTTAACAGGTTAGGACATCAATCTTTTGCCAGAGGAAAAAAGGACAGGTGAATATTCACTTGTAAGTTACCTATATTAAAACATATCCTCCACCCCAAATAGGCAACCTTCACAACCTAACTCAGATCTGGAAGATATAAACTAATACAGACAAAGTTAATCCAAAAAGAGACAAAATAACTCAGGGGAATGAAATAAGCATTTTACCTTCTTCTTTTTTTTTTTTTTTTTTGGAGTCTGTCATGCAGGTTGAAGTGCAGTGGTGCGATCTTGGCTCACTGCAACCTCTGTCGCCTTGGGTTCAAGCAATCCTCTCACTTCAGCCTCCCTAGTAGCTGGGACCACAGGCACACGCTACCATATCCAGCTAATTTTTCTATTTTTTTGGTAGAGACGGGTTTTGCCTTGTTGCCCAGGGTGGTCTCAAACTCCTAGGTTCAACTGATCTACCCGCCTTGGCCTCCCAAAGTGCTAGGCCACATATTACAGATGCGAGCCACCATGCCCAGCCCAGCATTCTACCTTTAAGTCACCGAGACAAGCCAGGCCCAGGATGTTAATAAGAATTTTCAGATCTCATGGGGGTTTATGAAAATCCATTTAAGAAATTAAGGTTATTTTTATCTAAGAACCAGTTGGTTTTCAGGCAGCTCTGAAATGTAGCTCCTTCCTATTTCCCTCAAACCTTTACCAACAAACCTAAAGTTGAAACAAGCACAGAAACCAGCATGTCTTTCTTACCTTCCTTCCAACATAAACAGGAATGCCGATGACCATGGCAGGAATGGCAATGCCAGCAATGAGAGAAATCCCCACTGGGGCACCAATCAACGTGCCCAGTTGCCAAAGAATTTTCTTCTTACGGCTCCATGGCTTCTTGCCCCAGAATGTACAGCCAGAGGGGCTGCAGGGGAAACAGACTGAGGTTAATGTCGACATTACAAATTCAGCTATTGTTATCAGAGGGCTTGATAACAGCAACAGCCTTCTTTTCATTAAGAGTGATTAACAGAATAGGTTACAAGAAATGAATATATTACACAAGGGAGAACAAAGGACAAGGCCAAACTATTAGAGCTCTGCACTCTTTAACTTTTTTGGTTGTTGTTATAAAGACAGCCTTCCAGACTTGAAACTCCTTTTCTATTCTTCTCTGCTGAATTCTGTCTTCCCCAACCTACCAAAACTGATCTAGCTTCCATGAGTGACAATACTTAGGGATTCTGCATAGTCTCATGCACTTGCCACCCCATCCAGAGACACACTGCACCATGCAGCTAATGAATGCTCTGATTTGTGTAGTTTTCTTAGCATATGTCCTACCACACCTAATAGATACTGCAAACCATGTTTCTGGGAGAGGATATAAAAATATCTCATCATACCCTTTGTATCAGCTTGGCATTCTGAGTTTGGCTACTTTACATTCAGTCCTGTGCCCAACCATTTTGCCCATTCTCTTTATGCTATCTTCTCTACTAGATGGGATAAGCAATTTTGAAAATAGGGATCATGGGCCAGGCACGGTGGCTCACGCCTGTAATCCCAGCACTTTGTGAGGCCGAGGCGGGTGGATCATGAGGTCAAGAGAGCGAGACCATCCTGGTCAACATGGTGAAACCCCGTCTCTACTAAAAATACAAAAATTAGCTGGGCATGGTGGCACATGCCTGTAGTCCCAGCTACTTGGGAGGCTGAGGCAGGAGAATTGCTTGAACCCAGGAGGCAGAGGTTGTGGTGAGCCAAGACCGCGCCATTGCCTGGGTAATAAGAGTGAAACTCCGTCTCAAAAAAAAAAAAGAAAATAGGGATCATGGCCAGATGTGGTGGCTCATGCCTGTAATCTCAGCACTTTGGGAGACTGAGGTGGGCGGATCACAGGGTCAAGAGAGGGAGACCATCTTGGCCAACATGTGAAACCCCATCTCTAAAAATATAAAAATTAGCTGGGCATGGTAGGCTGCAAGCAGTCCCAGCTACTCAGGAGGCTGAGGTAAGAGAATCGCTTGGACCTGGGTGGCGGAGGTTGCAGTGAACCGAGATCATGCCACTGCACTCCAGCCTGACAACAAAGTGAGACTCCGTCTCAAAAAAAAAAAAAGGAAAAAGAAAATAGGGATCATATCTTATTCACCTCTATGTCCCCAATGACTAGTACATCTAAGTACTCAAATGTCTGACAAATTGGAAATGAAGGTGTTGTTTCATTTTCACAATGAACGTTTGTTTGTAAATATTAACATTCTGCTTGTAAATACGAACTTCTCCCGAACAATATTTTAATATTCACTCAATGAGGCTGGGCACAGTGGCTCATGCTTGTAATCCCAGCACTTCGGGAGGCTGAGGTGGGTGGATCACCTGAGGTTAGGAGTTCGAGACCAGCCTGGCCAACATGGTGAAACCCTGTCTCTACTAAAAATATAAAAATACAAAAATTAGCCAGTGTGGTAGCAGGCACCTGTAATCCCAGCTACTTGGGAGGCTGAGGCAGGAGAATCACTTGAACCCAGGAGGTGACGGTTGCAGTGAGCTGAGATCGAGCCACTGGGCGACAGATCAAAACTCTTGTCTTAAAAAAAAAAAAATCACTCAATGAATTCCTTGGAAACTCACTAAATGTAAAAAACTATAAAAAGGTCACAACTCTAGCCTCAAGATACTTACAGTTTAGTAAGATAAGACATGTACGTGAAGCACATGTTGTACCCCAGCGAGTCAAGGAGTGCGCCACACTCTGAGAATGAATTGTGAGTCCTTTATTAAGCCGGTGACTAAGAGTGGCTAACGCCCAAAATTCTCTCGCCCCGAAGAAAAAGTTAGGTGGTCTTTTATACACTAGTTTTAAGAGGAAGTGGGGGACCTAGCTGAACCAAAGTTTTCACAAAGGCAGAGCAAGCAAAAAGTTAAAAAGAAAAACTGATACATAAGAAATAAAACAGTGCCAGGTGTGAGGAGTACAGCTGTCATCAAAGACATAAACTTATAGATAAGGCAGGCTCTAGGCACTCACTGCAGCTGCATTTCCAGGCTCTGTTGATACCACTTTACTCGGCCTCTTATCAACAAAGGCATTTCTGGGTGCCCAGAGTCAGTCTGACCTTGTTTTATACTACAGTTACATACTTAATGGGGAGAAGGTTACTAAAATGAAGAAGCCAAGATGGAGTCTGTTCAGCTCAAAAAAGGCTAACATAAAGCCTGAACAGCTTTTAGTCAGGGAAAAAGAGAGTGAGTTTTAGCTGGCAAAAAGCAGGGTATCACACATAAAGTACTGATGATACTTATGACAAAAGATAAAAGAAAGTCAAGAATGAGGGAGAAAAAGGAGAGGCATTATGGATGAAATGGCATTTAAGTGGTTCTTAAAGGATAAGAACTGAACAAGCTGAGTTTTTAAAAGGAGGATACTGGAAGGTGGGCAGAAAGTATTCTAGGCAAAGGAAAGAACATGAACAAGTATAGAGGCAAGACAGCAAAAAGGGAAGAGCAAGTCCAGACTACCTGGAATATGGCATGTATAAAAGCAAAGAAAGAGGCTGAGCATGGTGACTCATGCTTATAATCCCAGCACTTTGGGAGGCTGAGGCAGGTGGATCACCTGAGGTCAGGAGTTCAAGACCAGCCTGACCAACACGAAACCCCATCTCTACTAAAAATATAAAAATTAAGGGCCAGGCACGGTGGCTCATGCCTGTAATCCGAGTACTTTGGGAGGCCGAGGCGGGTGGATCACGAGGTCAAGAGATCGAGACCATTCTGGTCAACATGGTGAAACCCCGTCTCTACTAAAAATACAAAAAATTAGCTGGGCATGGTGGTGCGTGCCTGTAATCCCAGCTACTCAGGAGGCTGAGGCAGGATAATTGCCTGAACCCAGGAGGCGGAGGTTGTGGTGAGCCGAGATCGTGCCATTGCACTCCAGCCTGGGTAACAAGAGCGAAACTCCATCTCAAAATAAATAAATAAATAAATAAATACAAAAATTAGCCAGGCATGGTGGTGGGCGCTTGTAATCCCAGCTATCTGGGAGACTGGGGCAGGAGAATTGCTTGAACCTAGGAGGCAGAGGTTGCAGTGAGCCAAGATCACGCCACTGCACTCCAGCCTGGCTAACCAGAGGGATTCTCCATCTAACAACAACAAAAAAAGCAAAGAAAGGTAGAAAGATCTAGAATAGTAGCTGGTGTAAACATAAGAGAAGCCTATCAGAGGAACTTTTCACAGCTTCCTTAATCTGTAATGAGAGAATGGCTGTGTCTCTTTGACATCCGTTCCCTAAATCAGTAAGAGAATAAGACTACTAAAGCAAGAGATGCGATTCCCATCTTACCTGAGGTAATGCAAGTCTGAGATCTCTTTCATACAAAGCCAGCAGAATTCGCAGCCACACACTGCACAAGTCATGTGATTACAGCTTCCATCATTCATCTTGATAATGTAAGCACTGCATCGTGGGCATGGCTTGATGTCATCTGCTATGAGCCGGGGAGGAAGAATGGGTAGAAAAACATCCCCAGTTAAACCCAGTTTGATTTAATTATTCCAAGGAGTATATGTAAGAAATGAGGCAGCAGTCAAGAACTCTTCACTGAACACTCCAAACTGTACAACCCACTTTACTGGAAAACTGGCTATGTCTAGACCTCAGGAATTTCCATAAAATGAATCCTGTCTCATATTGAGCTGCCTATCCCAACAACTGGCATCTTATACAGCACTTAAACCACACTCTAGCAAAGAGACTTCCTTAGGGAGAAAGATGTTTCCAAGAAAAATAAATTTCTACTAGTTAATAGGCTGGCAGATTTTAAAAGAAGAATCCTACAGAAAGAATAGCCTGCAGCCTAGAATTAGCTTTACTTTTTTTTTTTTTTTTTTTGAGACTGAGTCTTGCTCTGTCACCAGGCTGGAGTGCAGTGGCGCAATCTTGGCTCACTGCAACCTCCCCGTCCTGGATTCAAGAGATTTTCCTGCCTCAGCCTCCTGAGTAGCTGGGACTACAGGCACCTGCCACCACGCCTGGCTAATTTTTTGTATTTTTAGTAGAGACCCCCTTTCACTGTGTTAGCCAGGATGGTCTCGATCTCCTGACCTTGTGATCCACCTGTCTCGGCCTCCCAAAGTGCTGGGATTATAGGCGTGAGCCACCGGGCACAACCAGCTTTACATTTTGAAAAACTTAAGTTTGGGAAATTTATTTTTCAGATTCAACACGTATCATAGTGATTTGCTGTTAACATAGCCCAAAATCCCTTCCCATAATACTTTCAAATTCAAAACCTAAAAACAATTGGGTATGCTATGTAGCATATACTTGATAATTTTCACAGCAAGCTATGAACTATCCTAATAAAATGACAATTTAGGAAATTATGCTGTGTCAGGAAAAAGTAAATGGCAAAATCTTTCCTACCAGCCTCTCCCAAATGACATCAGTAAAATAAAGTACAAAGTAATAAATCCACTGACATTTTAAAATAGGTTTACTCTGACTTGTCAAGGTTGGAGCCGAATGTGTGACATTCCTCTTTTTAAAGTTAATCATTAATCTATACTAATATTGTTTCCTTTTATTCCATCTGTACTCTACTTCCAAAGGCAGTGATGCGCTTACAGCTTGACGGCAAACAGTATAGGTTTAATACTAATTAAATGTCTTTCTGTTCACAATGAAAGTTTTGAAAAAGTCCTTGGCAAAACAAAACGAACTAATTGCTCTCCAATCTGAGACATATTACTAAGAAAGTAGTAACTACACAATTCAATTTTGTTGTATTTCAATTTTATACAAGTTGGATAACCTATAATTGCCAGAGAGAGAAGCTCTATGTCTATTATAATATTGAAAGTATTACCAAATGATATTTTCTGCTCTCTGATCCTTTAGAGTACTTGGGTTATACAATAAGATAATCTCTTTCAGCTTTGGGCTCACATCATGAAATACCAAATAAAGAGACAATTAGATAATGCCAACTTATACCTGGTCCAGATTCTTGCCCATAACTGAGACCTGAAGTGTGTTTGGTCCGAACTCGTAAAGTCTGGGCCCTCTGTTGACGGGCCATATCGCATGTTTGATTTGGATGCCATATCTGCTTGCAGTGGTAGCAGAACTCGGTCTGGCAGCCTTCCCTCTCACAAGTTAGCTTTGGGCAGCTGGCACAGCCATAGGCAATAACAGCATAACTAGGTAAGGAAACAGGAAGAGACACCAGTAAGATAAGAACGATCTAACCAAAAGAGACAGTATTCATCACTGTTAACGCTGTTTGGCACTACCCCACTATCACATATGATACAGAGAAAAGAATACACACACATACACATAAGCACATTTGACCAACTGTAAAATATATCCCATGTAAGAAAGTAAATTTCCTTTTTTTTCTTTTTTTGAGACAGAGTCTTGCTCTGTCGCCCAGGCTGGAGTGCAATGGCGCAATCTCGGGTCACTGCAACCTCCACCTCCCGGGTTTAAGAGATTCTCCTGCCTCAGGCTCCCTAGTAGCTGGAATTACAGGTGCAAGCCTCCACGTCCTGCTAATGTTTTTTATATTTTTAGTAGAGACAGGTTTTGTCATGTTGGCCAGGCTGGTCTCAAACTCCTGACATCAGGTGATCCACCCGCCTCGGTCTCCCAAAGTGTTGGGATTACAGGCACAAGCCACCATGCCCGGCTATAAGTTTCTTGAGATTCCAAAACCACAAATCATTTATTTCCTTTAAAACATGGAGGTGGAAGAAGAAGAAAAAAATGGAAGTGGAGTATCATATTTATCCTGGATTTCTAGCATTTATTCAGTCATAGCTGAAGCTGCTTTAGGAGTAGTTTGTCATAGCAAGTTTCATAAGTAACAGGGTGCAAAACTATTTTGATAGTTTGCTATATTTAGAGAGATCAGTATTTGTTTATATGAAGGAACAGAACATTAGTGAAATAAAGAGCTATCACAAAAACTAAAGCAAGTTTCAAGTTTCTTTTTTCTTTTTTGAGATGGGGTTTCACTCTGTTACCCAGGCTGGAATGAAGTGGTACAATTTTGGCTCACTGCAACTTCCGCATCCCAGGCTCAAGCAATCTTCTTGCCTAAGCCTCCAGAGTAGCTGGGACTACAGGTGTGCACTACCACACTTGGCTAATTTTTGTAATTTGTGTAGAGATGGGGTTTTGCCATTTTGCCCAGGCTGGTCTCAAGCTCCCGGGCTCAAGCAATCAGCCTGCCTCGGCCTCCCAAAGTGCTGGAATTACAGGCATGAGCCACCATGCTACTTTTTCATTCTTAAGTTCCACAGCAAAGCTGGTCTGACCATAGTCACAGAGACAATAACCCTAAATGGACTTATGATCAGCATCTCCTCTTGAAAGTTCATCTTATCTTTCCATACTTTTCCAATTTAAATCTATACTTTGAAATGTCTTGATAGGCTCCAGAATACAAGAATACCATGCCTCTATTTTATAAATTAATAGCATTAAGTCCATACCTCCCTTTCTCTCTTCTGACACACATTTTTTTTCTTTTTGAGAGGAAGTCTCGCTCTGTCACCCATGATGGAGTGTAGTGGTGTGATCTTGGCTCACTGCAATCTCTGCCTCCCGGGTTTGTGATTCTCCTGCCTCAGCCTCCAGAGTAGCTGGGACTACAGGTGCCTGCCATCATGCCTGGCTAATTTTTTTTGTATTTTTAGTAGAGATGGGGCGCCATCATGTTGGCAAGGCTGGTCTCGAACTCCTGACCTTTGGTGATTCGCCTGCTTTAGCTTCCCAAAGTGCTGGGATTACAGGCCACTGCGCTCAGCAGTGACACATATTCTTTATGTAAAGATTCAGACTTTATCAGCACTAATGTCAACCATTTCTTGTAGTTCATGTTCATTTACCAAGAATTAGTCTCACAC
Source organism: Aotus nancymaae (assembly GCF_030222135.1). NCBI lineage: Eukaryota > Metazoa > Chordata > Mammalia > Primates > Aotidae > Aotus > Aotus nancymaae. The sequence goes on from NW_026988467.1 coordinate 29,433,152, forward strand.
AAACAATCCAATAGATTTATTGGATTAACTATTAGCCTTTCTGATTAATTCCAAATATGTCAATTAAATGGTCAGATTACTCTAACAAGACAATATAACACTTGTATAAAATAAAATTTTAGCCAGGTGAGGTGGCTCATGCTCGTAATCTCAGCGCTTTGGGACACTGAGGCATGAAGATTGCTTCAGGCCAGATTTTGAGGCCAGCCTGGGCAACATAGGAACGAGACCTTTTCACTAAAAAAAAAAAAAAAAAAAAAAAAGGCCAGGTACAGTGGTTCATGCCTGTAATTCCAGCACTTTGGGGAGGCTGAGGCGGGTGGATCACAAGGTCAGGAGTTTGAGACCAGCTTGGCCAACATAGTGAAACCCTGTCTCTACTAAAAACACAAAAATTAGCTGGACATATTGGTGCAACCCTGTAGTCCCAGCTACTCAGGAAGCTGAGGCAGGAGAATCATTTGAACCCGGGAGGTGGAGGCTGCAGTGAGCGGAGATGGTGCTACTGCACTCCAGCCTGAGCAACAAGAGCAAAACTCTGCCAAAAAAAAAAAAAAAAAAAAAAAAATGGTGGCAGCACATGCCTGCAGTCACAGCTACTTGGGAGACTGAGATGGAAGGATTACTTGAGGCCGGGAGGTTGAGGCTCCAGTGAGCCATGTTTGTACCACTGCACTCTAGCCTGGGTGACATAGCAAGATCCTGTCTGAAAATAAATAAATAAATGGAAACAAATGGGAAGTTATGAAAGTTTCATCACACAATTTTTTTTTTTTTTTTAAGGAGACAAGGTCTTACTCTGTCTCCCAGCTTGTGGACAGTGGTGTGATGATAGCTCACTGCTGCAACCTGAAACTCCTGGACTTAAATGATCCCACCTCACTCTCCCAGGTAGCAGTGCATATCACCATGCCCAGCTAACTTTTTCATTTTTGTTTTTTTTGTAGAGATGGGGTCAGTCTTGCTTTGTTGCCCAGGCAGGTCTGGAACTCCTGTCTTCAAGCAACCCTCTCACCTTGGCCTCCCAAAGCATTGGGATTACAGGCGTGAGCCACCAAGCTTGGTCTATCACACAGTTTTTAAAAAGATCAGTAACTGCAGGTTTCTGTGTTGCCATCTGCATTCTGTCCTCTATTCCACACTCTCACCCAATATTCAAAGATCTCAAATAACTTGTGCAAAACGCTAATAACATTTCTGGGATTTATTCTACAGTTTGCTTGTTTATTTGAAGGTACATTCAATGTTAATCACGGCAACTCAAGTTGTAACGTTTACCATAGATTCTGCAAATTGATCTGAGACTGATGCTGAAAATATAAATGACAACATATCCCCTATGTTATATAATACAGCTGTATTAAAAACTCTTCTCAGAAATAACAAAGTGAGAATAGGTCAACCTATGAATGTAAATGATTCATATCCTGTAGGAGTTCTGAGCAAATTTACCCCACCTAGCTGGAAAATAACTACTAAAGATAAACAACGAGTCTCCTCAAGAAACTAACTTACTTCTTATTTTGCATTAAATTGGAAAGTTACTGGATGGTCTCAGAGAAGTACTAAGTTAACTTCTAAAGACACAAATTAAGTGGACAGCCAATAGGGAGCCCTGAACACTTCATCATCCATTCCTACCTCAAATGGCAAAAGTAAACGTTTATTAACATTCCCCCCAGACCCTACTTCTTTTTTTTGAAATGGAGTTTTGCTCTTGTTGCCCAGGCTGGAGTGCAATGGCACGATCTCGGCTCACTGCAACCTCTGCCTCCCAGGTTTAGGTGATTCTCCTGCCTCAGCCTCTTAAGTACTGGGCTTACAGGCACCTGCCACCACGGCCAGCTAATTTTTCCGTATTGTTAGTAGAGATGGGGTTTCACCATGTTGGCCAGGCTGGTCTTGAACTCCTGGCCTCAAGTGATTCACCTGCCTCCGCCTCCCAAAGTGCTGGGATTACAAGTGTGAGCCACCATGCTGCTGGCCCATTTTTAATTTCTTTAAAAAAGAAGAGTATTTGATAGGATTGACAATGTCAATTTTGAGTGTGTAATCTGGTGCCCAAGGAAGTAAAACAATCCCCTCAAATACTCATGAATCCACGGCAATCTATTACTATGACACAGAACTACTTAGAGCATAAGATTAGGCATTCCTGTTTTTGGGTAACTGGTCTGATGAGCTCTTGCCTCTGACTCATGCTGCATGACACAGAGCTATTAAAATTTCCAAACTGGCTGGGCATGGTGGCACATGCCTGTAATCCCAGCACTTTGGGAGGTTGAGACAGGTGGATCACCTGAGGTCAGGAGTTCAAGACCAGCATGGCCGACACTGTGAAATCCTGCCTCTACTAAAAATACAAAAATTAGCCAGGTGTGGTGGCGCATGCCTGTAATCCCAGCTACTCGGGAGGCTGAGGCAGAAGAACTGCTTGAACTGGGGAGGCAGAGGCTGCAGTGAGCCAAGATTGTGCCATGGCACTCCAACCTGGACAACAAGAGACAAACTCTGTCTCAAAAAATATATATACATCCAAACCTTAGCTTCTATTCCACCAAATGGAGGTATAGGTACTTGCCACAATAAAATATAGCTAAACATGTTCTAAAACTGTATGTGAGATCTTGTCCTGAAAGATGTACGGTGTAAAAATATCGCACAGTCTGTCCTACTTCCTGGATTTTACATATGCTATTCCTTCTACCTAGAAATGTCTTGTCCTTACTTCTTGCCCTGACAAGTACCCATTTAAGAACCAACTCAAGTGTCATCTTCTCTGCGAAATATACTTAACCTCTCTAGGCAGCTGGTTGCCTACGTTGTGGGTATGCACAATTATTGTATAACACTTATCACATTATATTGTAACTGTTTATATGCTTGCCTCCCAAACCACACTGGACTTAAGGAGACGTAGCACCCACTTTTTTTTTTTGAGACAGAGTCTCGTACTGTCACCCAGGCTGAAATGCAGTGGCATGATCTCAGCTCACTGCAACCTCTGCCTCCCGGGTTCAAGCAACCCTCTGCCTCAGCCTCCTGAGTAGCTAGGATCAGGCGCCCACCACCACGCCTGGCTAATTTTTTTAATTTTTGTTTTTTAGTAGAGATGGGGTTTCACCATCTTGGCCAGGCTGGTCTTGAGCTCCTGACCTAGTGATCCACCCGCCTTGGCCTTCCAAAGTGTTGGTATTATAGGCGTGAGCCACTGTGCCCGGCCATATCATCTACTTTTTAATCTCAGTCTAGTATACTGGTTCATGCTCAAAATACCTGTGTTGCATGAATGACAGAGACCCTCTCTTGTTTTGGTTGTCTGACTTTCCCCAGGGCATTCTAGGTCTTCTCCTAGGCCATTACTCTGCTCTAAAGCAATCTTTGCATGTATCTATTTATCTATTGGCTTATTATATGCCAGGTACTGTAACCTAATCCTAAAATTTCATATAAAGCCATTTTAGCAGTAACCCCCTAAGTTCTGAATGGGGTAATCTTCTTCCCCAATAGTTGGAAAAAACCTCGCCTGGGCACAGTGGATCACACCTGTAATTCTAGCACTTTGGGAGGCTGAGGTGGGTAGATTACTTGAGCTCAGGAGTTAGAGATCAGTCTGGGCAACATGGCAGAACCCCATCTCTACAAAAAAATACAAAAATTAGCCAGGCATGGTGGTGCATGCATGTAGTCCCAACTACTCAGGAGGCTGAGGCGGGAGGATGGCTTCAGTCCAGGAGGTGGAGGTTGCAGTGAGCCGAGATTGTGCCAGTACACTCCAGCCTGGGTGATAGAGACAGACCTTGTCTCAAAAAAGAAAAGAAAAGAAAAGAGAAAAACAACCTCATCTTCTTAAGAACCAATTGCCCTGTCCACCTTGTTCCTTCTCTTCCATGTCCCACGCTGATGCATCTCTCCTACTCTGATCTTTTAGCTTAACTAAGCATTCAGGCTTGCTAATTAGAAGGTAAAAGAAAGGTGTAGAAAATTACATGCTGTGAAGAATACAGACACAGCTGGGTGCAGTGGCTCACACCTATAATCCCAGCACTTTGTGAGGCAAAGCCGGGAGGATCACTTGAAACCAGGAGTTCAAGACCAGCCAGGGCAACATAGTGAAATCCTATCTCTATGAAATATATAAAAATTAGGCCAGGCACGGTGTCTCATGCCTGTAATCCCAGCACTTTGGGAGGCCAAGGTGTGTAGATCGCCTTAGGTCAGGAGTTCTAGAACAGCCTGGTCAACATGACAAAACCCTGTCTCTACTAAAAATACAAAAAAATTAGCCAGGCATGGTGGCACATGTTTGTAGTCTCAGCTACTCCCAGCTATTCAGGAGGCTGAGGCAGGAGAATCATTTGAATCCAGGAGGCAGAGGTTGCTGTGGTCCAAGATTGCACCACTGCACTCCAGCCTGGGCGACAGAGTGAGACTGTGTCTTCAAATAACAACAACAACAAAAAATTAGCTAAGTATGGTGGGGTGCATTGGCATGTGGTGGCACATGCCTGTAGTCCCAGTTAGGAGGCTAAGGTGGGAGGATCACCTGAGCCTGGGAGGTCAAGGTTGCAGTGAGCTGAAATTGCACCACTGCACTCCAGCACAGGCAACAGAGTTACAGAGTTAGATCCTATCTCAAAAAGTTAAAAAGTAATAAAAAAGAAAGAGAATACAGACCACCTGCTGCTTAAGTTCATATAACTTGTACTCATTTTATTAATTTCCTAAATCTTCAGAAACATCATAGAATGACAAGCTGAACCAAAGCATTACCTAGCTTCAGCCCTGGAAAAAAAGATTTCCATTAGTATAAATTTGATTATGCTCCAACAGACTCTGGTGGTTAAAGAAATGTGTTCCTATATTATATCTGTACTTTCCAGCCCCAAGTCATGTAACATAACTAGGTTACCCATTTCCAAATAGACACCTAGTAGGCATCAGGGTGGTAGACATGGGCCAAGCTTACCATCTTCATTTTTCCTGCCCTATTTAAGACCCACCTCTAGGCTAGACAACTCCAAGAGCCTCCTTATCTTGTCTCCCTATTCTCCACTCCACCCAAATTCCATTCTATAAGGTTATCTATCATGAGGTTACTCTTTTGCTTAAAATGCTTCAAAGAAAAAAAAGAGAAAAAGTGCTTCAATCCAAAACTTATTTGCATGGCTTACACAGGCCTATCAACCTGAATCCAGTCCACCTTTTCAGGTTGATTTCCAGTCACTTCCCAGGGATGGGGTCTTGCTATGTTACCCAGGCTGGTCTCGAACTTCTGGGCTCAACTAATCCTCCCACCTCAGCCTCCTGAGTAGCTGGAACCACAGGTGCACACCACCATACCTGCTCCTCTGTGAAATCTTTCTTGAAACCATCATGCAAAATCTATTGTTCATCTAAGAGCACTTATATTTTCTTTAGTATTCATCACATGACATTTTTGTGTCATGTGATATGTATGTATCAATCATCTGTCTCCTCTACCAGGTAAAACTTCCTAACAAGAAGACCATGTCTAATTTTTTTTTGTAATACCCAGTACTCACCCAGAGTTCAACATTATATCATTCCAAAAGTATCCGTTAAGGCCGGGTGTGGTGGCTCACGCCTGTAATCCCAACACTTTGGGAGGCTGAGGCAGGCAGATCACTTGAAGTCAGGAGTTCAAGACCAGCCTGGCCAACATGGTGAAACCCTGTCTCTACTGAAAATACAAAAATTAGCTAGGCATTGTGGCACGTGCCTATAATCCCAGCTACTCGGGAGGCTGAGGCAGGAGAATCACTTGAACCCGAGAGGCGGAGGTTGCAGTGAGCTGAGATCACGCCACTGCACTCCAGCCTGGGCGACAGAAAAAAAAAGTGTCTGTTGAACGGAATGATCACCTGTCTATTCTATTCTTGCTTACCCCTCTCACCTCTTTTCCTCCTCTGAGAACTATGCTGCTCATTTTTCTTATCTTTCTCATCAAAAATCACCTATGTACCACACTCTTCTAGGACCTAATTGAAAGACTTTGTACACAGAGTTGTAGAAATGTTGGAATATAGATATCCTAGTCTAGAGGTGTGAGATCTCAATCTATTCAGAGCATAAAGTTTATTGTTAAATAAGGACACTAACCAAAGGCAGGCCAACATGATAACTATTAAAGGAGTTTAGGGAAAGTTTGAGTTAAGCCTTAAAAATGCTACAGAAAAAAACAAAAACATGTTTCCTGGTGATCTAAGTTGGAGAAATTATATTATATTGAAGATTTATACTACATATAAGCATATTAGCATATTTAAAGACTCTAAGAAACTCATAAACTTGTTTTATTTTGTTTAACCCAATATTTTCCAGACTTACTTCCTCACAAAACATTTTTATTTCAAGCAATGCCCATGACATACCTTAGGAAATAGTGATGTAAGTGAAATATAGAAAATAAAATCAAAAGATGGTTGGAGACTATAAAGGAACTTAAATGATACGAATAGATCAAATAAGTTCTCAAAGATATAATGAGAAGTCATAAGTTAGGTAGTCAATGAACAGTTTTAAGCAGGGGAGTGATACAGATGTTCTCCTTTAGTACAAGTACTTTGGCAAATCTGAGAAAGACATATTGGGCTGGAGGATGGTGTACACGCACAAGAGGAGGAGGTGGTATGGATTGCAGAAATGCAGGGAAAAGTTGTGGAACAGGAGGCATGGAGCCAAATCAAAAGAAAAGGTCCAGGGAAGCTTCAGAAGGGAAAAATCCTCCTTCACTGACTGAAATTTGTCTTGCTCAAAGAGCTTGCTCTTCCCTCATAAATGTGCTAGGGATGAACAGAAGCTTCCTGTTTATGGGATGGTCCAGTCTAGTTGTCTGGGAAGGCCAATAGCTGATACTATCTCCTGGGATCAAGTGGGAGGAAGGATTCTACAGGGGACAGGGGCAGCAATGAGAGGCTGAAGAGGTGGACCTGCACAAAGAATTTAGGTCAAGACAGCCTTACCTCTTCTTATTCATCTGTACAGAAGATCTGCCCCTGTACACCAGGAAATTTTCTGTTGCCTACTTTGCCCACCCCTCAGTCTCCTAGAGATTCTGAAAGGGTTTAAAGATTGGCAAGATTGGCAACAGGGCACTTGAGAGGAAAACATTACAGTTACATGATTTGGAGGTTTCTGAAAAGACATGCTTGGACAGAGACTCTAACAGTAAAAGATCAACTGTACCAGTTATTAGCTATGAAACACTAGACCCTATATTTACACCTCTCTGAATTGGTTTCTCCTTTATAAAATGTATTTTTCAGTATCTACCTAGATGAGACTAAAATGAAATTATGTCTGAATGAGATTATAGTCTGAAGACTAAAAAGAACTATAAAAAAATCAGTTATTTGTATTTTGAAATACAGCTTGTTTTAAGATTACACTAGGCAATATTATTCTTAGTGTATTAAATCATGTGAATGTTTTCCCACTAAAATTGGTTCCCTTATTTATGAATAAAACAAAATCATATTTGAGTGTAAGAAAAGAAAAATCCAAAACCCTTTGCTCTATCTTAAAAATATTCTGTAAACAAATCATGAATCTCTGAATGTATGGTGTTCTTGTTACTATGAGTAATTACAGTAAAACTAATGATCAGAACCTGTAAGATTGCTCAGATGCCCCCCTCACCCTACCAAATGCACATACAAACAAGGCAGAGGGAAGACTTGATAAATGTGGCTGGCAAGAACTTTATCTGTGGGCAGCACAGTAAAGATGGTCAGGTATGGGAATAGGACATAACTGGGACTTGGACTTCTAGTGTTTATCCATGACCTTTACCAGCCCCAGAAGAATAGAACAGTTTGTTTAAAAAATAAAACAAAAGAGCTGGGTACAGTCGCTAACGCCTATAATCCCAGTTACTCAGGAGGCTGAGATAGGAGTACTGCTTTAGCCCAGGAGTTCGAGGTTGTAGTAAACTACTATCATGCCACTGCATTCTAGCCTGGGCACAGAGCGAGACTCATCTCTAAAACAAAACAAAACAACACTGCTGAAAACAAAACAAGGGAACCACGATATCCGGTAAGAACACAGAAGCTATTTTTTTTTCCTGGCATTAAAAAGAGGCAGCAATAATCACAGCACTTTCGGAGTCCAAGGTGGGAAAACAGCTTGAGCCCAGGAGTTCGAGACCAGTCTGGACAACATAGGGAGACCCTGTCTCTACAAATAATAACAATAATATTAATAATAACAATTAGCTGGGCTTGGTGGCATGTACCTCTGGTCCTAGCTACTTGAGATGCTGAGGCAGGAGGATTGCCTGAGCCCAGGAGGTTGAGGCTGCAGTGAGCAGATTGCACCACTGCTGCACTCCAGCTTGGGTGACAGAGTGAAACCCTGTCTCAAAAAGAAGAAGTGCAAAGCCACTAGCCACATCCCAAGGGGTAACTCAGACATCTATCTGGCAACTGATAAAATTTTAAAGTTACTCCCTGTAACCACATTCAACTAAACATTTCAAAACACTGTGTAAGCATTAATTAAACCTCTCAAATCAGGAAAGAATTAGGCCTATTTCAGACAAGAAAAATAAGGTAGGTAGGAGGCTGTTAACAACAGGAATCAGAAAGGAAACTAACTAGACTCTAGTATCTTTGGCTTTCTCAATGTTGTCCTCAGGCTACACTTAATGAAAGGCGCCCAAGCAGCAGCATCCTCAATAATGGGGCTATGTTGAGAAGTCAAAGCTTTTTTTTTTTTTTTTTTGAGACGGAGTTTTGCTCTTGTTACCCAGGCTGGAGTGCAATGGCGCGATCTCGGCTCACCGCAACCTCCGCCTCGTGGGTTCAGGCAATTCTCCTGCTTCAGCCTCCTGAGTAGCTGGGATTACAGGCACGTGCCACCATGCACAGATAATTTTTTTGTATTTTTAGTAGAGACGGGGTTTCACCATGTTGACCAGGATGGTCTTGATCTCTTGACCTCGTGATCCACCCGCCTCGGCCTCCCAAAGTGCTGGGATTACAGGCGTGAGCCACCGCGCCTGGCGCCAAAGCTTTTTAAAACAGAGGCTGAGTGGAAAGAATATTGGCCTTGGTTGGAATTAAGACCCCTGTTCTAAGCCTGGTTCCACCACTTACTAGTTATATGACCCTGAACAAGTCATTCAATTTCTTTAAATTTTAGTTTCCTCGGCGTCCCCTCCCTCCTTCCCTCCCTCCCCCTCCCCCCAATTAAAAAAAATTAGTTTCCTCATTTGTAAGACTATATCAAACCTAACTCACAAAGTTGTGAGGATCAAATTAAATTACATATGCCTGGCACATAGGTATTGAGAGGCCAGCTTTCTTTCCCCAAACTCCACCTTAAGTCCATAGATGATTCATATAAAAAAACCATAGTTTATATATATGACTATATATATATGATCATCATTCTTTTCCAAATAGTTGAGAGTTGTCACCAAGCTTGAAAATTATTTTCTGTACATTTTTATTGATATGTTCAAGGACAGAAACTGACTTTAGAAAAATAAAAAACAAAAGGGGAGCTTCTCCAGAAAGATGATCAGTGATGCCACATTTCTTAGAACTCAAGGAAACTCCCATCTCAGAAAGGAGTTAATGTACTATTCCAAAATTAACTATGCAGTGTTCTCTCTCTCTCTCTTTTTTTTTTTTTTTGAGACAGAATCTCTATCTGTCGCCCAGGCTGGAGTACAATGGCCTGATCTCGGCTCACTGCAACCTCTGCCTCCCGGATTCAAGCAATTCTCCTGCCTCAGCCTCCTGGGTAACTGGGACTACAGGTGTGCACCACCACGCCTGGCTAGTTTTTATATTTTTAGTAGAGATGGGATTTCACGATTTTGGCCAAGCTGATCTCGAACTCCTGAACTCAGGTAAACTGCCCGCCTTGGCCTCCCAGAGTGCTAGGGCTACAGGCATGAACCACTACACCTGGCCCGTGCTCTCTTAATATCCGTTTGGTTAAGACAATAGATCAACAGTATTTGTAAAATTTTAATATCATATAAATTAACTTCAGAGAACCAGTAAGAGCACCAAACAGAAACAGTTCCATGAACCTAAAAGGTCTTTCCTGATACTTATTAACTGAAAGTGAAAGTGAGCCACCATAAACACCACTCCTTTGACCACAACACTTCAAAGTAATTTAGAAACCCATCTCAGTGAGGTTAAATAACACACCCATTTCTAAACAAGTTTGTCAGAATTAAAAACAGAAGTTAACTCTTCTTACTCTCCTAGACACTCCGAGATACTTCCTTTTGAAAGGAGACAACCAGCAGTACCATGGAGATCTCAAAACAACCCTGATATATAGGCTACAATTAAAAGTCCTTAACTCCTTTGAAGCTAAAGATGACACAACTTTTTACTAGCATTAAATGTATACACTGCAAGGAGTCCCTAACATCTTTTTGTCTCCAAAACATGACACATAAGAATAAAATTATCTGCCCAAGGTCACAGAGCAAATAATGACTGTCTGGACTCCCAACTACTTAAATGGGCCCCTCTTCCTGCGTGCCACCATTCATGGGATGTACTGAGAGTAACAATCAATCAGACTTCTAAAGGCAGAGGGGGCAAGGAGGGTCTGTACTGAATCCTTCAGGTAGTTAAATCTGGTGTATTATGTCTCTGCAGATATTGCATACTTTAATTCACTGCCCTTTAAAATTCAGCATACATGGTGCATTAAAAAGACTGTCATCAAAAACTCAAGATCAAAGGGGTTCGGAAACACCATTTCTCCTACCATACCAATCTCTGGGCATTCTCCTTCTCAGTGTCCCATTGAGTCTCTGGACAAAGAACATGTCTGTCCATCCCTCCCCCTACCCAAGGCAGCAGGGTAAGAACGACAGAGTGCCTCCCAATGGCGTAGCACAGAGCACACAGTGCTCAGAGTACCCTAGAACCTATTCGCCTGTCACCTCCATCCCAACTTTCACCAGTGGTTGTCAGGAAGAACACGCCTTCTTCTGCAATGCTGCTAAGTCTGCACCTAGCAAAGTAGACACACCCCTCCGACGCTGCCCCCTCAGAATATTCTCACTCCTTCCTTTGCCAAATACCCCTTCCCCGCTTTCATTAAGAGATACTCCCTGCCTTGGCCAGGAACGGTGGCTCACGCCTGTAATCCCAGCACTTTGGGAGGCCGAGGCAAGCGAATCACCTGAGGTCTGGAGTTCGAGACTAGCCTGACTAACATGGTGAAACCCCGCCGCTACTAAAAATACAAAAATTAGCCGGGCATAGTGGCTGGCACCTGTAATCCCAGCTACTCGGGAAGCTGAGGCAGAAGAATCGCTTGAACCCGGGAGCGGAGGTTGCAGTGAGCCGAGATCGCGCCACTGCACTCCAGCCTGGGCGACTCTCAAAAAAAAAAAAAAAAAAAAGGATACTCCCCCCACCTCTGGACAGACGGCATTCTCGACAAAAAAACCCGCCTCTCCCTGTCTCCTAACTTGAGGTACGGCTCCCTTCCCGTCACCGACTGCTTAGCAATCACCTCGAGCCCTGGGGCAGGGGCGGGGTGTCAGGTGCCTTCACCCCACTTGTATGGGCTTGCCTGACGGTTAGATACCGGTTACCACTCCGCCGCAACTGCCGCCTTGCTGGCTTCCCTGCTTGGGACACAAACGCAGTGCTGAAGATAGCCCCCGGCGGCCAGCCCCGTGCCGGGGTCCCCGCAGCCCCCAGCCACGCCCCTCCGCCGCAGCCCGCGGCCCCCCGCGCCACGCCCCCGCGCTCACCCGCAGTCCGGGGCCGGGCACCAGCGGCAGTCCGGGTCCGAGGCCAGGTATCGGCGCAGCATGAACTCCTCGTACTTGTGCATGAGCGGCGGGTCGGCTAGCAGCAAGCGGATGTCGTGCGGGTTGAGTCGCTCGCTGCACTCGGGGCAGCTGATGGGCACCCTGCTCTCGCTGATCTCCAGGCGCAGGTAGTGGCGGAGGCAGTCCCGGCACGAGCGGTGCGGACAGCTGAGGAGGCGCGGAGCTCGCTCGGGCGGCAGCCGCACCAGGCACAGCGGGCACTCCACCTCCTCCGAGCCCGAGCCGCCGCCCTCCGACGCCTCCTCATTGTCGAACCCGGGCTCCGCCGCCGCCGCGGCCTCTGCCTCGGCCTCAGCGGCCGGCTCGGCAGGCAGAGCCTCGGGCGGGGAGGCCTGGGCCGCGGCAGGGGCCGGGGCGGGTGGCGGCGGCGCGGCCGGGGGCGGCGGTTCGGCCTGCGGCTTGGCCCGGGCGCGGCGGCCGCGGGCCGAGGCGGAGAAAACGCTGTGGAAGGTGAGGCGCCGGCGCCGGCCGCCGCTGCGGCACTTGGGGTCGGGCGCGGCCGCATGTAGGGATGTGGAGCGCGGCGACTCGGAGTCCTTCTCGGATCCCATGGCCCGCGGAGGCCAAGGGGCCAGGGGCGCCCAGCGCCGCCACAGCTCCCGCCTCAGTGCCCCTCAGCCGGCGCCCGGCCGCCGCCGCCGCCACAGCCTCGGCAGCCCTCCCGGAGATAGAAGCCGAGCAGTAGCAAAGAAGTGGTTATAAAGCCTCCGCCCCGTGCGCCCTGCGCTGCCCACTGCGCAGGCGCTTCGCTCAGACACCTCACAACCCCAGCGCCCCGGTCGAGGGGTGCGCTGGGCGGGGCCGAGAGGGGTGGGGCCGGGAGAGCTGAGGCGGAGCTCCGCCTGCTGCTGGTCAGGTGGTTTCAAGGCCGCCATATTGGGGAGACTCTGAGCGAGCTTAGCATATCTGCTGTCCCTGGCCTCCGCCCCCAATTCCATCACCCCCACTCCCATCATCCCCAAGGTGGACTTTTTGGTTTCGCCGTTCCTCACAGGTTGATTGCCACTGCCAGTAAATGATGGGTTAGTTACGTTATTTATAAAAAGCAGACAAGGGTGGATCAGATGGTGACTCCCAACTGGTCTGCCTTCCAACATTTCTGTTTATTAAGCAGACATCATTAATTAATAAAGAATATATTCATTGAGCTTCTACAAAGTGCATTACTAGATAAAACAGACAAAGTCTCCTATTGCAAGAGATTTACAGAACAAAGTCCAAATTTCTTAGTCTAGCATTCAGTGCTATGTATTTAATAAAGTCTTTGTATATAATAAACCATTTCTAGGCTCACCTACCATTCCATTCTGGTGTCTTGCTTACTTACCAGACTTGTGGAAAGAAGACCCAGCGTTTTCTTGCCTGGCAGTGCCTTTGCCTTTTTCTAGTTCCCTACTCCTCTGACTGGGGGGAGGATCTGGACCCTTAGGCTTCCTAGTGGGAGGCAGGCAAACAGCTTCAACAGCAACAGGAATGTATCAGTTAGGATTACATTCAGTTGCAGATAACAAAAGAAAAAAATGGCTTACGATTGAAATTTATCTTTTTTTTTTTCTCTGAGACAGTTTTGCTCTGTAATCCAGGTTGGAGTGCAGTGGTGTGATCACAGCTCACTGCAGCCTCAACCTCCCAAGCTTAAGCAGTCCTCCCACCCCAGCCTCCCAAGGAGCTGGGAGCACAGGTGTGTCACCAGGCTATTAGTTTTATTTTTTCATGAAGATGAGGGCCCCCTGTGTTGCCCAGGCTGGTCTCAAACTCCTGGGCTCATGCGATCCTCCTGCCTTGGTCTCTCAGAGTGCTAGGATTACAGGCATGAGCCACTGCACCCAGCCAGAAATTTCTCTCTCCATGAAATGTGGGTCCAAAAGTAGGCAGTTCAGGGCTGTTCATCCATCCTCAGCATTTGGCTTTCAATCTTAAGGTCACCTCACTATGGTCCATAGTCCAAACAGTGGGAAGGAAAAAGGGAAGAAAGATGCATCCTCTGTCTCTGCCCAGGGCAACCCACGTGCAGTAACGCCGCCTCCAGAGTGCACCCGTTAGGCGATGAAGGCAGCGCAGCGTTGAAAAAACAAAAGAATAAGAAGAAAACCCGGAACAGGGCCTCTGTGGCAAATGGAGGCGAGATGGCCTCAGAGAAACCCGCCCCAGAGGAAGTTCCCCCTAAGCGCTGAGACCCAGGCACAGCAGTTGGCCCAGGAATTGGCTTGGTGTGTGGAGCAGCTGGAGCTGGGCCTCAAGAGGCAGAAACCCACTCCGAAACAGAAAGAGCAGGCTATTGAAGCAATCCGAACCCTGCGCAGCAAAAGAACTCCCCTGCCCCGGAAGAGGCAACTGATGCACTCCTTGTTTGGAGACTACAGGGCTCAGATGGAAGCCGAATGGCGTGAGGCCCTGTGGGCTCTCAGAGCTGCTGCTTATTCAGCCCAGGTGCAGCCTGTAGATGAAGCCACTAGAAAGAAGAGCCAAAGGGTCTGCAGGCCTCACCTTTTAGGGAGAGCCAAAGCCACTCTGGAAACTTCTCTGCCTGATGAAGAGTTTAGGTTCAATTTCTTTTAGCTTCTCCCCCAACTTGGAACAGTCCCCCGCCCTTGGGGTGGCGTAGGGCTTTGTCTTGAGTGCAGAGTCTTTCCAGGACTTCTGTTGGCAGAGAACCCTGGGGTTGGTCTCTCCCTGCCTGGTCCATGGATTTGGAGCTGTTGTGCAGGTGTGAGACCATCAGACAGGCACAAGGCCCCATTTGTTTTCTGATGAAATGTTCCCTCTTCCAGAAGAGAGAGAGAGGTGCAGTTAGAAAATATGCAATGAATTGAAGTGAGTGTTCAATGTATTGTAGAAAGAATATTGTACTGTCTTTAGGGTTAGATTACGTGGCTGTTGGTAATAAAGATTAGTTGGGAATCTAAAAAAAAAAAAAGATGCATCCTCTTCCTTTTACGAAGACTGCCTTGGAAGTTCCGCACAATTTTGATTACATCTCATTGGCCAAAACATACTCACATGGTCATACATTCAGCTGCAAGGAAGCCTTGGAAACATATTCTCTTAACTGGGTACAATGTGCCCAGCTAAAGATGGGTGCTCTGTTATTAATAAGGAATGGTAAATGGGCCCGGCGCTGTGGCTCACACCTTAATTGCAACACTTTGGGAGGCCTAGGCAGGTGAATCTCTGAAGCCCAGGAGTTTGAGACCAGCTTGGGCAACATGGCAAAACCCCATCTCTACAAAAAAATACAAAAATTACATGAGAGTGATGGAGTGCACCTGTAGCTCGGGAGGCTGAGGTGGGAGGAATGCTTGAACCCGGGAGGTCGAGACTGCAGTGAGCCGTGATCGTGCCACTGCACTCCAGCCTGGGTAACACAAAAAGACACTGTCTCGAAAGGTGGAAACCAGCTGTGATATTTAAAACCAGGTCCCCAGAACGTCAAGCTTTTGACATAAAACAAGGGGAGCCAACAAAGATAACTAAAGAGCGGGGGCCAGTGACATAACAGAAAAACTAAGCAGGCATGATGTCATAGACGCCAACATATGTTCCCAGAAGGGAGAGTGGTCAATTGTGACAAATGCTGCTGAGAAATCAAGAAAGATGGGCCCGGATTGGTGGCTCATGCCTGTAATCCCAGCACTTTGGGAGGCCAAGGTGGGCAGATCACGACGAGGTCAGGGGTTCGAGACCAGCCTGACCAACATGGTGAAACCACATCTCTTACAGGTGCCCCCTACCATGCCTGGCTAATTTTTGTATTTTTAGTAAGGACAGAGTTTCACCAGGATGGCCAGCCTGGTCTCAAACTTCTTTTTTTTGGCGACAGTTTCACTCTGTCACACAGGCTGGAGTGCAGTGGTGTGATCTCGGCTCACTTCAAACTCTGTCTTCTGGGCTCAAGCTACTCTCATGCCTCAGCCTCCCAAGTAGCTGGGATTATAGGCACATACCACCACACCCGGCTAATTTTTGTATTTTTAGTAGAGATGAGATTTCACCATGCTGGCCAGGCTGGTCTCAAATTCTTGCCCTCAGGTGATCCGCCCATCTCGGCCTCCCAAAGTGCTGGAATTACAGGTGTGAGCCACCGCACCCGGCCCTCAAACTCAGGAGAATTATCCAGGCATGGTGGTGCACGCCTCTAATCCCAGCTACTTGGGAGGCTGAGGCAGGAGAATCGCTTGAACCCAGGAGGCAGAGGTTGCAGTGAGCTGAGATCACGCCACTGCACTCCAGCCTGGGTGACAGAGCAAGACTCTATCTCAAAAACAAAACGAAACAAAACAAAAAACAGAAAGTTAACAACAGAGAGGTGACCACTGGATTTGGCAACACCAAAGAGTCCTAAAGGAAGGGGAGGGTTTAATTTTCAAATAGGAAGGCGGTTTGATGCTGGATGGCTAAAACAATTAATGTCTATATTTATCTGGCAGAATAGGCTAGACAAATATCTTAACACAACAATGGTATATCTTTTCCACTCATGCAAAGCCTGCCATGGATTAAGGCACTCTCCAGGATAGCTCTCCTCAACCCTTCTGCGTAACTCAGAGATCCAAACTACTTCTTTCTTGGGCTCCACCATCTCAATGCAAAGCCCTCAGTATTGCCTCAAAAAGAAAGCTTGAAGCTGGGCATGGTGGCTCACGTCTGTAACCCCAGCACTTTGGGAGGCCGAGGCAGGCAGATCACCTGAGATCAGGAGTTTGAGACCAGACTGGCCAACCTGGTGAAACCCTGTCTTTACTAAAAATACAAAAATTAGTTGGGCGTGGTAGGGGTGCCTGTAATCCCAGCTATTCAGGAGGAGAAGGCAGGACAATTGCTTGAACCCGGGAGACAGAGGTTGCAGTGAGTGGAGATTGCACCACTACACTCCAACCTGTGAGACAGAGTGAGACTCCACCTCAAAAAAAAAAAAAAAAAAAGAGAGAGAGCCGGAGTATTGCACACCAACAATTAAATACTACAGACTGAAAATGACACACATTACTTTCATTCACATACCATTAGCCAGAACTTGTCACATGAGTCCAATCTTAACTGCAAGGGAGGCTGGGAAATGCAGGAAGAAACCATAAGCCACTCAGTAAGCAGTAGTATCATTTCTGCCACAGTTCCCTATAGTCATTTTTGACTCTGTTCTCAGTGCCCAATGTCCTGATCAATTGCAGAGCCCCTTTAGAGGAGGTATATGCTTATGGTGGGAACGGAGGGTAGGAGAGAGGACTGCCTTGTTCCTTGGGTCAGATTGTGCTAAAAGAGATGGGGATCCCCAATTCCAGGTAGACCCAGATGCCTTTTAGATGCTTCTCCCTGTTGTGCAGCTGACAGAAAGAACTGTCAGAATCCCAGCTTGCTGGAAGGCTCAATGCCACCAAATGTTTGCTTGTCTTGGCTCTGGCTTCCAAACAAATTTGGCCTCAGCTCAAAGCTGCCACCATCAGTGGTTTGGGGGAAAATAATCTCTCTTAAATGCCACTGGACTTTGCAATGACCCCAATTTGATTGGGTTTTCTTCTCTCCTGAGACTATCACCCTTGAATAAAAGAACTAAAGCAATTCCTCCCACGTTTCCTTCTGTGTCTCTTCTTGATAGAAACTGAGTAGTGACTCAGAGATGGCATGAGAAAGAAAAAGAGTCTCACTCATCTATTCACTCATTCAGTAAAGATTTATTATACTTACTTTGTGCTAGGCTCTTTGCCAGCTGCCAGGGTCATGGAGATGAAAAACATAATCTACTGGGGGTTACAGACAAGACAGTAGATCACTGGTATACCAGGTGATGAGGACATGTACAAAAAAGGAATGACAGACCAACAGAGGGCATGGCGAGCTCTGCTTAGGGTGGTCAGGGATGACTTTCCTGAGGAGGAGCCCTTTGAGCTGGATCTCAAATGATGAATATGAGTTGACAAACTCATAAGAAGGGGAAAGGACATTCCAAGCTTGGGGAGCAAGGAGGAAAGGCATACTGTGTATAAACACAGGACAAGTCTGAGGAAGTATGAGCATCAAGGTTGACAAGAGTAGAGAATGTTTGAAAGGACATGAGCGAGAAGTGAAATGGAAAGATTCTGGCCAGGCATGGTGGCTCACGCCATGATGCCAGCACTTTGGGCAGATACTTGAGGTCAGGAGTTTGAAACCAGCCTGGCCAATATGCAGAAACCCCGTCTCTACTAAAAATACAAAAATTAGCTGGGTGAGGTGGTGCTCATCTGTAGTTCCAGCTACTCGGGAAGCAGACAAGAATCACTTGAACCTGGGAGGCAGAGGTTGCAGTGAGCCGAGATCACCCCACTGCAGGCCGAGCCTGGGCAACAGCGTGAGACTGCATCTCAAAAAAAAAAAAAAAGAAAAGAAAAGAAAAGAAAAAGAAAATGGACAGGTTCTGTATTATGGCTCCATCGGATGCAAGGACCAGAAGCCTAACATGAATGAGGCTAGGGCAAAGGAGTGATTTTTTGGCTTTTATAACCTTTTGAATCCTTTGTACCACAGCAACTGCTTCCAGGAAGTGCAGATCTTGCACTCCATCAGATCCTGCACTCCATCATTCATCTTTGCTTCTCTGCATGCCAGCTGCTTCCTTTTTTTATTGTCTAAAATATACAAAACATAAAATCTACCATTTTAACCAATTGTAAGTGTACAGTTCAGTAACATTAAATACATTCATATTGTTGTGCGACCATCACCACCATCCATTTCCAGAACTTTTTGATTTTCCCAACCTGCAATTCCATAGCCATTAAGCATTAACTCCCTCTTCTCCCCACTTTATTTTTTTAGTCTACTCTTCTCTCTTGCTGGAACTGTAGGAATCCCTGGCTTATGTGTCCTAGCTTCCTCACCAAAGAGAAGTAATTATCTTCCCTTTGTTCCAGATTCTCAAAATTCTTCAGAACAACACCGACTGACGAGGTTTGGCTGCATACTCACATCTGTGGTGATGCGGGATGGAATGCTATGGTTGATAGGCTGTACCTGAACCATATGGCTGGACTAAAAGGAGGAGCAATTCTCTAAAAGGAAGGAGGGAGGGGCCAAACATGAGCAGATGAAATATGAAATGTTCATCAGAGATAGGTTGAGACCCAGCTACAGGAAGCCTTGAATGCCAGGCTGAGGAGCTCAGCCTTTAGTCTAGGAGGTATTATGGGACAGTTTAAATCAAGGAGAGCCATACATACAATGAAGTTGGACTATGAAATCTGCTATTTTGTTACTTGAGGCTCTATTTTTTAGCTTTCTCTTGCCTTTTTCAAGGTTGCTTTTTTTTTTTTGAGATAGAGTCTCGCTCTGTTACCCAGGCTGGAGTGCAGTGGTGTGATCTTGGCTCACTGCAACCTCTGCCTCCTGGGTTCAAGCGATTCTCATGCCTCAGCCTCCCGAGTAGCTGGAACTGCAGGTGCTCACCATCAGGGCCGGCTGATATTTTTTTTGTATTTTTAGTAGAGACGTTGTTTCACCATGTTGGCCAGGCTAGTTTCAAACTCTTGACCTCAAGTGATCCACCCGCCTCGACCTCCCAAAGTTCTGGGATCACAGGTGCGAGCCTCCTGGCCTCTTTTTTTTTTTTTTTTTTGAGACAAAGTTTCACTTTTTCGCTCTTGACAGAGTACAGTGGTGCTATCTCGGCTCACTGCAACCTCTGCCTCCCAGGTTCAAGCGATTCTCCTGCTTCAGCCTTCCAAGTAGCTGAGACTACAGGTGCGCACTACCATGCCTAGATAATTTTTGCATTTTTAGTAGAGATGGGGTTTCACCATGTTGACAAGGCTGGTCTCAAACTCCTGATCTCAGGTGATCCACCTGCCTCAACCTCCCAAAGTGCTGGGATTACATGAATGAGCCACTGCGCCTGGCTTCAAGGTTGCTTTGAAAGCTAATTTTAATTAGATGTCACATGAATATTGAGGATCCTAGCTCCTTCCTCTGGCCTCAGGAGTCACCTGTACCTGTCGTGATCTCCATTTTTCCCTCTGGATCATGAGCTTCTGTGCCTAGTCAGCCTGATCTGGGTCACCTCCTATTTTCTGGGTCTCCTGGCCTGTCCTGTCTCTGCCTGCCTCAGGGAGTGGCCTCTTTATCCATCTGGAAGTCTTCCTGCCTCTGACCTGTCCTCTGATGCTCACATCCAAGTCCCATCTGTTTTATCTCCAAAATGCTTATGGAATCTCACCCTTTCTCCCTGGGCTCACAGGCACTGCCCTATTCAAGCCTCATTATCTCTTCTGCTTCAATTTTGGCTCCAGCTCCTCAGTTGGTCTCTTTTGTGAAGCCATTGGCTCATGACTACCCCTACTCAAAAACTTTCTGCGGTTGCCGCTGCAGAAAGCCTTATCTTCTTGCATGCCTCCTGGACTCAAGCCTTTATGTTATCTAAACATGCCTAGGATTGTTAAGCCTTGCTTTTTTGCAATACTGGTCCCTCTGCTTCTTCTGCCCTTCCTATCCCTCTCTACTTGGTGTAATCCTATGCATATTACAGGCTCATTTCCATGGTTACCATCCACCTTTCTACAGTCAGACCCATCTCCCTCCATCCTTTGTGTCCCCAGGGTACAGTGCAGATAACTCTAGAGTTACATGTATTACTAGGGTATCCACATACTTTACTGTCCAAACCAGGACTTTGGGGGGATGAAAGGGAATGATATTAATTTGCTCTGGTTTAACAGGTGTCAATCGATCTGCTCCAGGCAAGCCCATCGTTACACCCATCATCGCTGTAAAACCTGCAGGTGGTGCTTTCGTTTATCTCATTTATCGCTCTTAACAGCCCTTTGAGTTTGATATTGCTATCCCCGTTTTTCAGGATGAGCAGATGGAGCCTCAGAGAGAGGAGACTTGTCACACAGCCAGATCATCAGATTCTAAATCCAGGGAGGACTCTGACTCCACCCTTGGCCCCTCCAATACCACAGGGTCTTGCCTGAGTTATAGTGACACATGGACTCTTAAAACAAAGAGGGAAGGTAGAAATGGAATCTTACTCATTGCATGTACTGGTCTCTGCCCAGGGCCTTGTGTAGCAAAGACCTCAGGACATGTTTGTTGGATAGATGACTTCTTTTTTGGTTTTGTTTAGAGACAGAGTCATGCTATGTTGCCCAGGCTGGAGTGTAGTGGCTATTCACAGGCAAAATCATAGTATGATACAAGTTCAAACTCCTAGTCTCAAGCAATGCTCCTGCCTCAGTCTTCCAAGTAGCTGGGACTACAAGCTTCATGACACCAAACCCATCAGATAGGTGACTTCTTGGGCATAGAAACTGTGTGTTTTGCCAGGCATGGTGGCTCACCCCTGTAATCCCAGCATTTTGGGAGACTGAGGTGGGCGGATCACCTGAGGTCAGGAGTTCAAGACCAGCCTTGCCGACATGGCGAAACCCCGTCTCTACTAAAAGTACAAAAATTAGCCAAGTGTAGTGGCAGGCGCCTATAATCCCAGCTACTCAAGAGGCTGAGGCAGAAGAATCATTTGAACCCGGGAGGCAGAGGTTGCAGTGAGCCGAGATCACACCACTGCATTCCAGCCTGGGCGAAGAGAGCAAGACTACGTCTCAAAAAAAGAAAGAAAGAAAAAAACTGTGTGTTTTATCTTGAAATCTGTGCCCCTCCCCAGGACTTGTTATACATGGATTCATTCATTCATTCAATTAACATTTATTGAGTACCTGCTATGTGCCTGGTACAGTGTTGGTGATACTGCAGTGAGCAAAACAGACAAGGTCTCTGCTCACATGAAGCTTACAATCCAGTGGGAAAAACCTTTACAAAAACAACCATACAAATAAACGTACAGTTACAAATGAAGATAAATCCTAAGAAGGAAAAATGTTTCGTGTGAAGTGTAAGAAATATTTTGGAGGCAAATTTAATAGGTTTTGGTCATAGATTTGATTGGGGAGAGCGAGATGGAGATGGTTCTCAGGTTTTTGCTTGAAACAGAGAAGAGCAGTTTGGGGAGATAGTGAGGTCCGGCTGGATGTGTGGGATTTGAGGCATCTGTGGGATTTCTCTTTTAATCTTTCTTTGCCACTTCAGCAGGCTGATTTACTCAAAGCTGAAAAATTAGAGTAATTAATGGGAACCTGCAAATAAAGCTGGCCTCCAGGTAGGTAAGGTAGAACGAGGGACAGTGGAGGAAGGCAGGAGAGAAACAGAGAAGGGAATGGGGACGAGAGGTGTTCATGGAGACAACTATCAGACCTCCCAAGCTGCCTCTAGGGCTGCAGCGAGCGGTCAGGATCTGACTGTGCGTTTCACACTGCGGAACGAGCACGACTTACGCCTTCCCTTGCCCCAGGCAGGGCCAACGCTTTCCTCCGGCGCTGGAATGAGGGGAGGGGTCCGCTTAGTGCCTGAAATCAGAGCAGCCTTGGCTCGCTTGGCTGCGCAACCCGCCAATCCGGCTGCGCACGGTGGCAGTGCCATGTGACGAGCCTCCCCTTCCCTCCCCTGCCTTCCAGGGAAGACCGGCATCCCCGCCGTCCCGCCACCCACGCCATCCCGCCCCCTCCCCCGCCCTTCGCGTGCCGCGG
The DNA here is from genome assembly GCF_030222135.1 of Aotus nancymaae. Taxonomy (NCBI): domain Eukaryota; kingdom Metazoa; phylum Chordata; class Mammalia; order Primates; family Aotidae; genus Aotus; species Aotus nancymaae. The sequence continues at coordinate 29,455,550 of NW_026988467.1, forward strand.
CCTCGCGGGAGGGCGCCCGGCGAGGGGCAGGGATTCCGCTGCAGTCCGCTGCGGCACAGGGGTAAGAAGGGGAGCGGAGGCGAGCGAGTTGCTACCCCAGCTCCCGCAGTATTTTCCGCCAAGGTCATGCATACCCACTCTTCGACAAGGCTGCCTCGAAATCCCTCCCTTGCAGTCTTCCCAGCCATCCCCACCGCCTTTTTCACTCCTCCAGCGGCAGCCTTCCTCGGACCACTGCCCCCGCCTTTCACTGAGCTTCCGGCAGGCACAGCGGGAGATGGGAGGGTTTCAATAGATTCTGCCCCTCGAGCTTCCCAGCCACCTTTCTCATACGCACAGGCCGTGTTGTGTCGCCCTGCCTTAAACCCCAGCTGGCTCCCCGTGCCCGATGAGAGAGCATTTAGATCCTTCATAACCAAGACCCACCTTCACCCTCACCAATCCCACCGCCTCTTTGCACGGGAGACCTCATCCCTCTGGACCACTGGCCATTCCAGGGATGGCCACCACTTGCAAACTTGTGGCTGCTCTTGCTGTGCGTCTGCCTAGGGGTGCCCTTTCCTCCTTTGTGAGCCGAGCGAATTCCTAGACCCAACTTAATTATAATAAGGCAACGGAGGGTAGAAACTGGCACTAAAATGCCCCTTAGCAAAGGTCACAAAGGTGAAGCCTGCAGGAGTCAAGCAGGAGAGAGAAATACGGCTGGTGCATCAGAGGCATAAGAAAAACCTATCTTATGGCATGAAGTACGGTATTTAGAAAGAAAAAAGAAAGGAAAACCCTCTCTAAAGGGCAGGGAGTCTGCTCTTCATTTAGGCCAATATGCTCCTTGGGAGAAACGTAAGTCTTATGATGCCAGATTTTCTAAATTTATAAGAAAAGCCACAAATCTGGACTTTTATGTGTAATCCATCAATTTTTAAATATTGATTTTTTTATTAAATTAATTTTATTGAGGTGGAATTTATATACAATAAGGTGTACCCTTTAAAAAATTTTTTTATTATACTTTAAGTTCTGGGGTACATGTGCAGATTGTGCAGGTTTGTTACATAGGTATACACGTGCCATGGTGGGCCAGATGCATGTCATAAACCCTCAGTGCATGACCTCCACCCTTAGAAAAGAGAATGGCTTTCATTAGGAAAATACTTTGTTAAACTAGGGTAAAGGTGTAGTCTTGAATATCTGAGAGGCAGCTGTTGTGGGGGCAACAAAGAAGAGGACTTAGATTTGGATCTGTTCCCCAGTGGCTCTGGGTGTTTTAAGCAAGAGGTCATACACTGAGAAGCTACTGAGGGCTCAGAGATTCTACCAGAATCTGGAGGACTGGATTTGGGAAATGGGCAGGACCCGAGGGCTCTGGGAAGGGGTGGGCAGCAGGAAGCCAGAGAGGGCCAGAATGACAGCAAATGTTTCCTCCTATCCTTGTGGGGACTACATGAAGGCGAGAGAGGAGCCCTGTAGGGCTTTCACTTGATGATGGTGGTGGTGGGGAGATAGGAGAGAAAGCCGATCCCCTGACCCTCAACCCTCTACCCTTGAGGCTTCACACAGTGGGATAATGCCTGGGAGAGAAATCTGAGAGGTTCTTAGGAAGAGAGAGTGGAAAAAATAGCCAAAGGCAGATGTCCTTTACCAGGAGACAAGAGCTGGCTTGAGGCTGAGGCTGGCGGCTATAGAGGAAAGTAGAAGAGGCTGTCTTGGAAACCAGGAGTTGTTTTTGTTCACCCTGAGGTTTGTAGCTATGATGTGAATGTCTGTGCCTCCTATCCCTGGAAATATTCAAGAAAGGTCTTCTATATTCATGGAGGCTGCCCTGACTGGGGTGTTTGTGGAAACAGCTGAAGGGGCCAGCTTTTATATCTGCTTTGGTATAGTGCTGACCAAAGATAGCACAGGCTGAAGTAGGAACTGGAGCAGGAGAAATAAAGCCTCCTGGAAATTTGCAGTAATCTTGGAGAGGGGTTTTGGAATGGGTGCTTGAGCCCATCCTTTGAAGGTTTCAAGGGGTCAGAAGGCTCCTGGCTGACATCTAGGCTATAGTAATAAAAGACCAACTGACGGTCCCCACCTTATGATTTTTTGACTTTGGTTTCTACTGAATGCATGTGTGAAAGCAACATACGTTCAGTAGAAACCATACTTTTAGGACCCAAACAACCATTCTGTTTTTCACATTCAGTGCAGTTTTCAATATATTACACAAGATATTCAACACTTTACTTAAAAATAGGCTTCATGTTATATAATTTTGCCTAACTGTAGGCTAGTGCAAGTGTTCTGAGCATGTTTAAGGTAGGCTAGGCTAAGCTATGATGTTCAGTAGGTTAAGTGTATCAAATGCATTTTCTGCTTACAATATTTTCTTTTCTTTTCTTTTTTGAGACAGAGTCTCACTCTGTCACCCAGGCTGGAGGGCAGTGGCATGATCTCGGCTCACTGCAACCTCCACCTCACAGGTTCAAGCAATTCTCCTGCCTTACCCTCCTGAGTAGCTGGGACTACAGGCACATGCTACGACGCCTGGCTAATTTTTTTTTTTTTTTTTTTGTATTTTTAATAGAGATGGGGTTTTACCATGTTGGTCAGGCTTGTCTTGAACTCATGACCTTGTGCTCCGCCTGCCTCGGCCTCCCAAAGTGCTGGGATTACAGGCGTGAGCCACCACGCCCAGCTGCTTACAATATTTTCAATGTATGATGGGTTTATTTGGACATAAGTTGAAAAGTGTGGCTGGGCATGGTGGTTAACGCCTCTAATCCCAGCACTTTGCGAGGCTGAGGTGGGTGGATCACTTGAAGTCAGGAGTTCGACACCAGCCTGGCCAACATGGCGAAATCCCGTCTCTACTGAAAATACAAAAATTAGCCAGGCATGGTAGTGGGCGCCTGCAATCCCAGCTACTCAGGTGGCTGAGGCAGGAGAATCAATTGAATTCCCAGGAGGCAGAGGTTGCAGTGAGCCAAGATCGTGCCACTGCACTCCAGCCTGGGTGCCAGAGAGTGACTCTGTCTCAAAAAAAAAAAAGTTGAGAAGTTTTGCTTGTGCAAAACACTGTGTTAAATGCTGTGTTACATTATATCTGTTATCCCCACAGTGATTTTCTTCCTTCCAAGACGGAGTCTCACTCTTTCGCCCAGGCTGGAGTGCACGATCTCAGCTCCCTGTAACCTCTGCCTCCTGGATTCAAGTGATTCTTCCACCTCAGCCCCACGAATAGCTGGGATTACAGGCACCTGCCATCATGCCCAGCTAATTTTTGTATGTTGTAGAGACAGGGTTTCACCGTGTTGGCCAGGTGGGTCTTGAATTCCTGACTTCAGGTGATCCACCTGCCTTGGCCTCCCAAAGTGCTGGGATTACAGGTGTGAGCTACCTCGCTCAGCCCTGCACAGTGATTTATGAGGGAAGTACTATTGTGATAATTCCAATTTTACAGATGAAGTTGAGGCCTGAAGAGGTGAAGTGACTTATTCAAGACCACCGAGATAGCAAACAGTGGATCGGATCTGCTCTCCAGACAACTGTCCTCAGCGGAAGTTGCCCTCTTGTTTGGCATTTCTGCCCACTCAAGGACAGCACTTACCATCTTACGATGAAGAGATGTAGATGATGTTTTGATTTGGATGTCTGCTCTCTCCACTACCATATAAGGGGACTGGAGCTGCTAATTGCAAGTGCCCAGCATACCAGTGGGTGCTGAGTACATGTGAAATAAATCCCTTTAGAAGAGCTAATAGAGCCTTTCCATGCTACCTGCCGAGGGCTCCAAACGGCGTTGTTCTGGATTCCCGTCGTAACTTAAAGGGAAACTTTCACAATGTCCGGAGCCCTTGATGTTCTGCAAATGAAGGAGGAGGATGTCCTTAAGTTCCTGGCAGCAGGAACCCATTTAGGTGGCACCAACCTTGACTTCCAGTTGGAGCAGTATATCTATAAAAGGAAAAGTGATGGCATCTACATCATAAATCTGAAGAGGACCTGGGAGAAGCTTCTCCTGGTGGCTCGTGCCATTGTTGCCATTGAAAACCCTGCTGTCAGTGTTATATCCTCCAGGAATACTGGCCAGAGGGCCGTGCTGAAGTTTGCTGCTGCCACTGGAGCCACTCCAATTGCTGGCCGCTTTACTCCTGGAACCTTCACCAACCAGATCCAGGCAGCCTTCCGGGAGCCACGGCTGCTTGTGTTTACTGACCCAAGGGCTGACCACCAGCCTCTCACGGAGGCATCTTATGTTAACCTACCTGCCATAGCAACACAGATTCTCCTCTGCGCTATGTGGACATTGCCATCACATGCAACAACAAGAGAGCTCACTCAGTGGGTTTGATGTGGTGGATGCTGGCTCGGGAAGTTTTGCGCACGCATGGCACCATTTCCCGTGAACACCCGTGGGAGGTCATGCCTGATCTCTATTTCTACAGAGATCCTGAAGAGAATGAAAAATAAGAGCAGGCTGCTGCTGAAAAGGCTGTGACCAAGGAGGAATTTCAGGGCGAATGGACTGCTCCAGTTCCTGATTTCATTGCTACTCAGCCTGAGGTTGCCAACTGCTCTGAAGGCGTGCAGGTGCCCTCTGTGCCTATCCAGCAGTTCCCTACTGAAGACTGGAGCACCCAGCCTGCCACAGGAGACTGGTCTGCAGCTCCCACTGCTCAGGCCACTGAATGGGTAGGAGCAACCACTGAATGGTCTTAAGCTGTTCTTGTGTGGGCTCTTAAACAACATGTAAGATTCATGAAAAATAAACATCGAGTTTCTAAAAAAAAAAGAAAAGCTAATAGAGGTACCCTTGAGTCTTAGATCTTTGTGCCCTTGGGCAAGTTATTCTGGGTCTCAATTCCCTTATCTGTGAAATGGGGATTATAATATAGACCTCACAGGATTATTGCAATATTTAAATGAGACCAGGCCATGGAATTTCTATAAATTGCCCTACAAATGGCAGCTGTTGCTGCTTCTATAAAGATGACGAGGACAATGGGGACTGAGGACTGAGCAGGGAAGGAAACCAGGATCTAGAAATCCCAGAACTGTATCAGCTCAGACAGGAAATTCTCAGAAGACCCAGCCCATATCTTCATTCATTCTTCATTGATGGAACACCTACTGTGTACCAGTGCTTGATCTCATTTCATTCAAAACTCTGCAAAGCAGACACTCAAATTATCCTCAGTTACAAGTGAGCAATATAAGGTTAGAGAGATGATAATGACTTCCCCAAGGGAACACAGCTAGAAAGTGGCAGAGGCAGGATTTGAACTCAGATCTATGGATTCTAAATCCTTGTTCTTTCTGTTTTCTACTCCACAAGTTTTTAAGTCTTCCCTTCATTCATCAGAACATTTATCAAGCATCAACTAAGTGAGAAGCCTTTTGCAGGGCCAAGAGATACAAGCCCCAGACTCTGGTTTCTGGTTTAGTTGGGGAGGTAGATAACTCAATAGATATTTACAATTCGACATGATAAGCTCTTTCTGCTGCTTGTAGAAGGTGTAGGATAGTGTGGGTGATAGAGGAGTGGCCCATTACTTTTAGACTTGCTTTTCTCCTTGGTCCACAGACCCCTGAGGCACAGCTCACACTTTCCAAATGGTTCCTTTCACAAATTCCCCTCTGGTAAACACACGCTCACCCCTCCTGTCTGAGGGTGGAGGCAGGTGGGTGATACAGTGGGGAACACATAGCAATCAGCAGTTCTGTCCTAGGCCAGGCTTGGTGGCTCACGCCTGTAATCCCAGCACTTTGGGAGGCCAAGGCAGGCAGATCACCTGAGGTTGGGAGTTTGAGACCAGCCTGACCAACTTGAAGAAACCCTGTCTCTACTAAAAATACAAAATTAGCTGGGTGTGGTGGCACATGCCTGTAATCCCAACTACTTGGGAGGCTGAGGCAGGAGAATCACTTGAACCTGGGAGGCAGAGGTTGTGGTGAGCCGAGATTGTGCCATTGCACTCCAGCCTGGGCAACAAGAGTCAAACTCTGTCAAAAAAAAAAAAACACACACACACAAAAAAACAATTCTGTCCAAAAGAGGCCTGGTGCCATGGCTCATGCCTGTAATCCCAGCACTTTGGGAGGCCTAGTGGGGATGATTGCTTGAGGCCAGGAGTTCAAGACCAGCCTGGCCAACACGGCAAGACCCCATCTCTACAAGAAAGTAAAAAAAACTAACTGGGCATGGTAGCACGCACCTGTAGTCCTAGCTACTTGAGAGGCTAGGTGGAAGGATCACTTGAGTCCAGGAGTTCAAGGTTGCAGTGAGCAGTGATTGCACCACCACACTCCAGCCTGGGTGACAGAGTGAGACCCTGACTCAAAAACAAAACAAAAAAACACAATTGCCTTTAAAAGAAATCTCTCTCAACTAGCCCCTCTTCTCTTTTCAGTCTTCTCTCTCTCTGTGTCTCACACACACACACACACACACACACACACACACCCTGAGGGTGATGGGATTAATGCTGGTAGAACTGTTTTCTCCATCTTTCAGCAAGCCTGGATGTAGTGGTCCTTGCCTCTGCCCCAAAGCCAAAATGACAGAAAACTTGCATGTAACATCTTGTTACATATGCATTAAAAAGAAATCCAGTAGAGTTAACCCAGCTGTTAATAGTGATTATTTCTAGGTGGTGAAGTTGTATGTAACCTTTGTTTTCTTATTTTTATTTATTTGCTTAGGTTTTTTTTCTGCCATGAATTTATTAACTTTTGTAATAAGTAAAAATAAATACATAAAATTATTCTCTATTTTAATAGTTATTTGTGGTCCCACAGATGGGGGTGTTTCTATTAGAAATACTCAGAAGGCGGCTGGGTGCAGTGGCTCACACCTGTAATCCCAGCACTTTGGGAGGCCAAGGCGGGAGGATCACTTGAGGTCAGGAGTTCAAGACCAGCCTGGCCAAGATGGCAAAACCCTGTCTCTACTAAAAATATAAAAATTAGCCTTTTCCTTTTGCGAGTGGTGGCGAAGTCAGAGAGGAAGCCATGACGGCCTCAGGCACACTACAAGAGTACAGGTGATGGGTTGCTGCTTGCCCACTCCCAAATGCCACACACTGCCCCTCTACCACATGGGAATCTTTGTGACTAATCATATTGTCACCAAGTCCCGCTTCTGGCACGTCATATCTCAATTAAAGAAGATGAAGATGTCTTCAGGGGAGATCGTCTGCTGTGGGCAGGTGTTTGAGAAGTACCCCCAGCAGGTGAAAAACTTCAGCATCTGGCTATGCTATGACTCCCACAGTGGAACCCACAACATGTACTGGGAATATCAGACCTGACCACCGCAGGCGCTGTCACCCAGTGCTACCGAGACATGGGTGCCCGGCAATGCACCCGGAGCCCACTTCATCCAGATCAGGAAGGTGGAGATCACAGCCAGCAAGTGTCGCTGGCCGGCCATGAAGCAGTTCCACGATTCCAAGATCAGGTTCCCACTGCCCCACCGGGTCCTGCACCATCAGTACAAGCCATACTTCACCACCAAGAGGCCCAACACCTTCTTCTAGGAACAGGGCCCTCACCCGGGTGTGCCCCAAATAAACTCAGGAATGCTCCAGTAGGAAAAAAAAAAAATTAGCCAGGCATGGTGGCAGATGCCTGTAATCCCAGCTACTCGGGAGGCTGAGGCAGGAGAATCACCTGAACCCAGGAGGCAGAGGTTGCAATGAGCCGAGATCACACCATTGCACTATCACCCAAGTCTCGCTGTGTCACCCAAGCTCTGTCACCAGCTTGGGTGACAGAGCGAGACTCCAACTCAAAAAATAAAAAGAAAGAAATATTTTCAGAAGGGGTTTGTCCTGGTCACTGGCAGCACACAGAAAGGAGGTACGGAAGTGAGAGCTCATCAAGGACTAAAAACAAGAGTTGCCATTCCTGAGGGATTCCTCTGAGCCCAGTTCCCTGTTCCTTCATAGCCATTGATATGTGTATCTCTGTTAATCCTCAAAATCAGGTTTAGGAGAAAAATTATTATTTCACAGCTAAGGAAACCAAAGATCCTGAGACTTGGAGAGATTCCATCCCTTGCCCAGGGACACACAGCTAGAAAGTGGTGGAGGCAGGATTTGGATCCAGATCTGAGTGACTTCATAGTTTGTAAATATTTAACCTCTGAACTTTGCTCTTCCAATTGCAAGATGCTGACGCATTCCTGTATTCCCAGCTCTTCACACACAGGCACTCATCAATATTAGCACTGCCTAGAGAAGCCAGTGAGGTAAAGATCATTGTCCCATTTTCCAGATGAAAAACTAAGGCCAGAGTAGTGGCATTCCTTCTAGAATCCAGGTCTCCTTTCTCACCTCAGGCAGCCCTCCTCCTTCCGCTATCTTCTGCCAACTGCTAAGGCTTCCTTCTCGAAACAAATGACTCAAGGTAAATCACTGGTTGGACTTCCCCTTTCTCTAAACACAGGAAGTCTGTGTTGTTTGCAATCCCTGTGGCTGAACAATTTCAGCTCAGTTACAAAGTAGGCTGGGCCACATAGAGGATTGGATCCTGCTGGGGCAGGGCTCCAGGCTACCAGGGCTGGCACAGCTGCATTTTTCCTTCCTGAGGGTCATGTCAGTGTGTCTGTCAACTCAGGCTTGACGTCTCATCCTAAAGAGATGGCTGTACTAGAAAAATGAGCCCAAGAGGGAGGAGCCCTCTCAATAATTAATAATAACGGCTTACTATTATTTCATGTTTATAGTACATTAACCTTCCTACCAGGCACTGTGCTAAGTGGCTGACACGTGAACCCATTTGAGCCCCATAACAGCCCTATAGCTTTGGAGCCAAATAACACTAGACATAAATCACAGAAATGCCACTTTCCAGCTGTGTAACATCAGGGACATTATTTACATTCATTCAGTAAAACTTTTGAGCACTTACAATGTGCCACATTTCAGTGAGCAGAACAAAGATCCCTGCTCTCTTGTGATGTTTACATTCTACAAGGTAAAGCAAATTGTAAACATAACACATATAATAAATTATAAATACGTATAAATAAACGGTGTTAGAAAATGGTAAGGAGAAGATACAGTAGAACAGGGAGGAGACAGGGAGTGCTGATGCAGCATCAGCCTGGGGGAAGAGGCAGGATGAGTTCTTAAATAGTAGTGTCAAGGAAGGTCTTGCTGAGAAGGTGCTATGCATACAAAACCTTAATGAGGTGAGGGAGTTAGCCATTCAGGTAACTGGGGAAAGCCTTTTAAGCAGAAGGAACACCCAGAGCAAAAGCCCTAAGTGTGCTTGGTGGTTTTAAAGAGCAGCCAGGGCCTGGCACAGTGGCTCACGCCTGTAATCCCAGCACTTTGGGAGCCTGAGGCGGGCGGATCACGAGGTCAAGAGATTGAGATCATCCTGGCCAACATGGTGAAACTCTGTCTCTACTAAAAATACAAAAATTAGCTGGGCGTGGTGGTGCATGCCAGCTACTTGGGAGGCTGAGGCAGGAGAATTGCTTGAACCCTGGAGGCAGAGGTTGCATTGTGCCAATATTGTGCCACTGCAAAAAGCAGCCAGGAGGCCTGTATGACTGAGCAGTGAGCCAGGAAGAGAGACCTCCCTACCTGCAATGTTGCCCCAGTTATTCTTTCTTTCTTTTTTTTTTTTTTTTTGAGACAGTTTGCTCTTGTTGCCCAGGCTGAAGTGCACTCAATGGCGTGGTCTTGGCTTACTGCAACCTCTGCCTCCCAGGTTCAAGTGATTCTCCTGCCTCAGTCTCCTGAGTAGTTGGGATTACAGGCATGTGCCACAACACTTGGCTAATTTTTTTGTATTTTCAGTAGAGACGGGGTTTCTCCGTGTTGGTCAGGCTGGTCTCGAACTCCCGACCTCAGGTAATCTGCCTGCCTCGGCCTCCGAAAGTGCTGGTATTACAGATGTGAGCCATGGAGCCCAGCCCAGTCATTCTTTCTTGTACCTTGTTCTGTGCTTCCTTCCTTGCTTTTCTCGTAATTTCCAAGTTTAATTTACTCGAGCATTTGCTTATTTCTTGTTTGTTTCCTCCACTAGCCCTAAGCTCCTTAAAGTCAGAGACCATGTTAGTTTTACTCGGTGTTGACCACAGAGCCTAGGACATAGAAAGCACTTAAAGTTGAATTAATGAATAAGTCATCCATCCATCCATCTATCCATCTAGTCACATTTATGATAGAATCTTCCCATCATGTAGAATACTATTTCTTTTTCTTTTCTTTTTTTTTTTTTTTGAGATGGAGCCTTGCTCCTGTCACGTAGGCTGGAGTGCGGTGGCATGATCTCTGCTCACTGCAACCTCCACCTCCCAAGTTCAAGTGATTCTCTTTCCTCAGCCTCCCGAGTAGCTGGGACTACAGGTATGCACCACCACACCCGCTAATTTTTGTATTTTTAGTAGAGATGGGGTTTTCACCATATTGGCCAGGCTGGTCTCGAACTCCTGACCTCAGGTGATCTACCCACCTCAGCCTCCCAAAGTGCTAGGATTACAGGCATGAGCCACCATGCTCAGCTCAGGGTAACTCTGGTTACCCTGAGAGTTCTAGTTCAGGACTTAAGGAACAGAAGTAGTGAAGTTAAATTGCATGGGTTCCAGTTCTGGTTCCACTGCTTACTAGTTGTATGTTCTCAGGCAAGTTAGGAAAATCCCTCTGTACATCAGTTTCCATACCTATCAACTGACAAAATAGTAGTATCCTTCTCCAAGGGAGGGTTGTAAGCAGTGTAAACAGCACCAGGGGTATAGTGCTTATACATGTGTTTTCCCTATGCAGTCTAGCCATGAGAATGAGGACTCCACGTCTTTCCTCCTGTACCAGATGCCGAAAGGGCAGAGAGATGGGCAAGGGTTGCCATGATGGAAGTGAGGCTACAGAGCATCCCTGGTGCGTGCTGCCACATCTGTGCTGTGTGTTAGCAGCTAGGGGTGGCCCTAGGGTCTTCACTGAAGTGGTGTTCTGGGGATACTGTTCTTGCTGTGTAGCTCCCCCATCCTGATCCTCTGGCCTTTTTCTGGTAGACAATCTTTAGTGGAGTCTTGTTCTTGCAACTGAGAAAGTTGACTGATACAGATATTAACACCGAATACATATTTCTTTTTATTTTGAGACAAAGTCTGGCTCTGTCGCCCAGGCTGAAGTGCAATGGCGCGATCTCAGTTCACTGCAATCTCCACCTCCCGGGTTCAAGCAATTCTCCTGCCTCAGCCTTCCAAGTAGCTGGGATTACAGGCACCTGCCATCATGCCTGGCTAATTTTTGTATTTTTATAGAGACGGAGTTTCACCATGTTGGCCAGGCTAGTCTCGAACTCCTGACCTCAGGTGATCCACCTGCCTTGGCCTCCCAAAGTGCTGGGATTACAGGCGTGAGCCACCATGCCTGGCCCTGAATACCTATTTCTATGCCTGATACCTTACATTCAGTATTTCATTAACTCTTTACACAGACCCGAGAGGCAGATATTAGCCCCATTTTACAGATGAAGGAACCAGCTGAGAGAGGTGTAGTAACTTGACCAAGGTCATGTAGCCAACGACTGGTAGAGCCAGGGTTCAAGGCCAGGGTGACTCCTGAATTGCTCTCTCAATGTGATTAAAGTCCCCAGTAGGATTTTCTCCTCCAGCACTTGCTGTCTACGATGACAGAGCACAGCTCGGCTCAGCCAGAAGGGAAGAAATTGTGTGAATCTGGTCCCTAAGCAAGAAAGAGAAATAGGTCGGGCAGCCTGGGAGAGTTCTAGTTCCTGGAGGGGAACTGACTGTGCCTTACCTGGGTCAGTGCTTCAGCATGAAGAGTCCTCCTCCCTTCTGCCCCTGAGGTCTGAGCCCAACTATCACTGGAGGGCCTGATTTTCATGGAAATGTGGTGATAGAAAACATCTGGGGCGGCTGTGGTTGCCAGGCAACAACCAGCCACTCACTCTCTTGCCAGAATAGAGGAGGCTGTCTGATGCTGACAGAGATAGCTGGATCTGAGCTGGTCTGGAGACCTAGATTTTGGTTCTGATTTGCTGTGTGGTCTTGGGCAAGTCCCTGCCTTTCTCTGAGCCTCTGTTTTCCATCTTTTATGTAGAGAGCAGTCAGACTTAGAAGTGGCAAGATGAGCAGGCAACAGATGGTCAGAAGTAGAGTGAAAGTTTGGCACAGGCTGAGGACCAGGGCAGGTCACGGGTGAGGGAAGACTCATTCTCCCTTCCATCCTGCCCTAGGCTGTCCTGACTCTGGTTACTAGCTAAGGGCAAGGGACATTTCCTTTCCCACCCTGAGCTAATTCAGACCACCCAGACTCCAACCCAGGCTCACTCTTGCAGCTCAGACTCTAGGAATTGTCTTCATACTCGCAAATTAGCACAGCCACCACCTACTCAGCCAACTTTTCCCCATGGGGAGTTTCCTCAGCTCCTACTGAAGTGAAGCTACTCAGCTTTGGGTGTTTCCCTGGACACCCATCAGAGGACCTTCTGACAGTTTGCAGAGATTGCATTGATGGTAAACCTTGAGGGTGGTGTGTTTCGCAGCAATCAGCAGAATTAACATTTTCTGTTTCATATCCATTACAAAATATGATAGCAGCTGCCATTTCCTGGGCCTGGCACAGCCTCAAATGCTTTATGTCTGTAATCTCATCTAATCCTCATACAATCCAGGGGGATGGGAATGAAGGTCCTATTGTACAGATGAAGAAATGGAGCCTTAGAGAGGAGAAGTGATTTGCCCCGGTAAATGGTGCAGGGAGGAGAAGGTCCCCAGTAAATGGTGCAGGCAGGACTCCCACTCAGGGCCACAGCTTGGGGTTTACCCACTACAGGGTGCTGCTTCCTCACAGTCCCATCAGAGAGCATCAGAGCTGGAAGGGTTCCACCTGCTTCCAACTTTACAGCTGGACAAATCAATGCCCAGAGGGAAGAAGTGACTGGCCCACGATCATGTAACAAGTCAATACTAGAGCAGATTCTAGGACTGCTCTCCCCAAAGGCTCACCACACCATTCCAGAAAACAAAAAGTGCCCGAGGCAGAAGCAGTGGATAAACCAGAAATCTCATTTTAAGAAATCCATAGCTTTCTTAGGAAGTCAAACAGTGCATGGGGATTACAAGACAAGGATCTCGCAGAAGTTCTTGAGGTCAGAGCAGAGTCCCAGCATTCCTCTAGGCAGTAAGGGGCCTGTGGGTGTCACTCTTTTGGTCCTACAGGTGAGGCTGCAACTTCAGCTACTGGCGGAGGTGATATGTATGTCCAAAATGTTCTTAACTGTCTTGTCTAGCTAATGCCTACCTATCTTCAAGTGTTAGTTCAAGGTCACTTCTTCTGCGAGGGCCTCTGTGAGCCCCTAAGTTTGCCCCACTGTAGATTCTCATGGCCCCAGCTCTTTTCTGTAAGAGCACTGACCTCAGTTTGCCCTGTGGACTCACATCAGAGGCACATTTAACTAATGCCAGCTTTACAACTTATCCTCCAACCACTGACCTCTAAAGATGCCACCCTAGAATTTGGTATTATCCTCACAAAACCAAACTCATCTTTTAGCATGCGCTAAGCTGATGGATGCTCAATATAGAAGCAGATTGGAATCACTTCTGAAAATACCTCTTCTCAACTTCAATGTATCCCTAGAGATGGAGTCATTTTCTTAAAGGCAGAGAGGCTTCAATGTCCAGGTATGTCAAGACAGGCTTTCCTTTAGTTACTTATTTTAGCATACAAAAGAACTTAAAGAGGGAAGAGGGGACCACCAGCCAAGGAATGCAGCCCAAGAAGCTGGAAAAGTTATGAAAACCAATTCTCATTGAGCATACAAATGAATTGAGCACACAAAAGAATTATTGTGCAGTCCAGGTAATTTAAGGGCTTTATTTTTAAATTTTTATTTATTTATATATATTTTTGAGATGGAGTCTCACTCTGTCACCCAGGCTGGAGTGCAATGGCATGATCTTGGCTCACTGCAACCTCTGCTTCTTGGGTTCAAGTGATTCTCCTGCTTCAGCCTCGTGAATAGCTGAGATTACAGGTGCCTACCACCATGCCCAGGTAATTTTTGTATTTTTAATAGAGACAGGGTTTCACCGTGTTAACCAGACCGGTCTCAAACTCCTGACTTCAGGTGATCCACTCGCCTTGGTCTCCCAAAGTGCTGGGATTACAGGTGTGAGCCACTGTGCCCGGCCCTAAGGGCTTTAAATGTAGTTTTGAGTATGTCATTTCCACCTGACTGCTGACTTTAAAACGGAATCCCATTTAGAGACACCCTCATTATGATTATAAATATAAAAGAGTTTTGAATTTCTACACACACATCTTTCCACAGACCCAAAGTCCCGTGATAATTTGTTTGGCTCATCTCTCTGTAGCCACACCTAGCACCACGCTGGCACAAAGCAGGTACTTAGTAAATGTTTATTGAAGGAACAAATCAAACATGGTTACTTGTGAAAATAAGACCAGAAGTGGTTTGTGTGGGTCTAGGGGGCTACAGGTGCTCTCACTCTTCAAGACAAGAAGCCACATATGCACCATTGTGCATTTGCTCCCCCAAGTACACCAAGCCAGAGGCAGAGTGAATGGGAATGTGGATTTGTATGTGTTTACTCACTCCACACTATGTGAAAACCAGTCAGTTTTCTATATTTTTGGCAATAATATCTGTATCAGTTTCACAAATTACCACAAATTTGTGGCTTAAAACAAGATGATTTTTATTGTCTTACAGTTCTGGAAGTCAGAAGTCCAAAATGGGTCTTATGGAGGCTAAAACCAATGTGTGAGCAGGGCTGCATTCCTTCTGGAGCCTCTAGGGGAAAATCGGTTTTCATAACTTTTCCAGCTTCTTGGGCTGCATTCCTTGGCTGGTGGTCCCCTCTTCCATCTTCAAAGCCTGCAATACAGCATCTTTAAATCTCTCCCTGTATTGTCTTCATACATTATTATCTCTTTTATAAGGGCCCTTGTGATTACATCAGGCCCACTAAGATAATAATCCAGGATAATCTCTCTACATTTTAAGATCCTTAATGTGATCATATCTGCAAAATCTCTTTTATCATCTGAGGTAACCTTTATTTGTTCTGGAGATTAGGACCTGGTATCTTTTTTTTTCTTTTTTTGAAATGAGTTTTGCTCTCGTTGCTCAGGCTAGAGTGCAATGGCACGATCTTGGCTCACCATAACCTCCGCCTCCCAGGTTCAAGCGATTCTCCTGCCTCCGCCTCCCGAGTAGCTGGGATCACAGTCATGTGCTATCACACCTGGCTAATTTTATATTTTTAGTAGAGACGGGGTTTGACCATGTTGCCCAGGCTCATCTTGAACTCCCAACCTCAGGTGATCCACTGCCTCAACCTCCCAAAGTGCTGGGATTACAGGCATGAACCACTGCGCCCTGCCTAGGACCTGATATTTTTAGGTGGTCATTAATTCAGCCTACTGCAGGATATCATATTTGGTGAATTGCATCATAACAGAAAAAGAAGTACTGCCCCAGCAGAGAGCCCACAACTAAGTACCCTGGAGCTGTAAGAGCTGAGAAATCACGGGCATAGCATAACTCAAAGCTCCTCCCAACATAGGGGATGGGAGCTGAATCACTAAGCCAACACTCAGGGCATTGCTATTTCTCTTTCCCCAGGATACTGGTCACTGCTGCTCCAACCTCTTCCAGGGATCAACATTTTTGTTCTTATTTTATATCTTGAAGAAATAACGGCCAGGTGAAGTGGCTTACGCCTGTAATCCCAGCACTTTGGGAGGCCCAGGCAGGTGAATCACAAGGTCAGGAGTTCAAGACCAGCCTGGCCAACATGGTGAAACCCAATCTCTACTAAAGTTACCAAAAATTAGCTGGGCATAGTGGCAGGCACCTGTAATCCCAGCTACTTGGGAGGCTGAGGCAGGAGAATCACTTGAGCCTGGGAGGTGGAAGTTGCAGTGAGCTGAGATCACGCCACTGCACTCCAGCCCTGGTGACACAGTGAGACTCCGTCAAAAAAAAAAAAAAAAAAAAAAAAAAGAAGCAACTTGCATGTGTTATTGTTACTAAACAATTTGAATCTTTTTTTTTTTTTTTTTTTTAAGACAGAGTCTCACTCTGTTGGCTAGGCTGGAGTGTGCAAGTGGCACAATCTCAGCTCACTGCACTGCAGCCTCTACCTCTCAGGTTCAAGCAATTTTCCTGCCTCAGTCTCCTGAGTAGCTGGGATTACAGGCACCCACCACCACACCTGGCTAATTTTTGTATTTTTAGTAGAGACAGGGTTTCACCATATTGTACAGGCTGGTCTTGAACTCCTGACCTCAGGTGATCCACCAGTGTCAGCCTCCCAAAATGCTAGGATTACAGGTGTGAGCCACTGTGCCTGGTCAACAGAGTTTTTATACAAGAAAAAACAAAATGGATTAACCCTCATTAAAAAAAAAAAAAGATCTGGGCTGGGTGTGGTGGCTCACGCCTGTAATCCCAGCACTTTGGGAGGCCGAGGCGGGTGGATCATGAGGTCAAGAGATCGAGACCATCCTGGCCAACATGGTGAAACTCCGTCTCTACTAAAAATACAAAAATTAGCTGGGCGTGGTGGCACATGCCTGTAGTCCCAGCTACTCAGGAGGCTGAGGTAGGAGAATTGCTTGAACCCGGGAGGCGGAGGTTGCAGTGAGCCAAGATCGCGCCACTGCACTCCAGCCTGGTGCCTGGCGACAAAGCAAGACTCTGTCTCAAAAAAAAAAAAAAAAAAAAAAAAATCTGGATTCAAAGATCTTGGTTCTGCCACTTATTAGCTATAAATAGTAATTTTAACTCTGAGAAGCCTCAGATGATATTTTTGTTTGGTTTTGCTTTTTTTTGACCTGGAAAATGGAGGTGACAGAACCTCCATTATAAGGTGGCTGTGACAAATAAATAAGATGATGTATATCAAAGTGTGGTTGCCAGACCAGCTGCATTAACATCACCTGTGAAGTAGCCCCACCTCTGACATACTGAATCAGAAACCCAGGGCATGCGGCCCAGCAATCTGTGTTACAACACACCCTCCAGGAAATTTTGGTGTAGTTCAAGTTTGAAAACCACTGATATATATGTAATGTGCTTGGTTCCCAACTGGCACTCAACAAATGATTCTCATTGACACCACTATTGTTTACTCTTGACAGTTCTAGGATATTCCCTCTGAGATGTTGAGTTGGGTATGTATCTTTCCCCTCTCATGTCCTACAAATCCTGTGTCTTAATATTTGGGTTGTCTGCTAATGCAATCGATCGCCCACACAGCTGCCCTTTGATATAAGGTAGTCTTCTGGTCTTTCCTTGCATACTTCCAGTAATAGTAGCTCACTATCTATCTGGGAAGGATAAATCCCCTGGTCAAGCCCTGTTCATACATGCATGCCAACTGTGTATGTACTGTAAAGACCTTCCCCTAAAGGCCTCTTCTCCAAGGTCCCTCATCTGTGCTTAGGTCTCTCCCCAGCTTTAGGGTAGCTCTCCCGTATGCCTGAGCCTCAAATGAGGCCTGATCAGCCCTGAGGAGCAGGGGAGGTTACCTTCTCAAATCTAGGACTGTATTTCTATTTGCTTGTCTGGTGTTTTGACAGCCACTTCACCCCGCTGACTCACTCTGGTCTGAGGTCACCCAAAACCCCCAAGCCTTTTTCTCAGGAATTGCAGGCACTTGCGTTGGTTGGGTCACTCCGGTCCTTGATGTGTGCAATTCATTTCTTAAAAATAACATTACTTTCGGCCGGGCGTGGTGGCTCACATCTGTAATCCCAGCACTTTGGGAGGCCGAGGTGGGTGGATCGCCTGAGGTCAGGAGTTCAAGACTAGCCTGATCAACATAGAGAAACCTCGTCTCTACTAAAAATACAAAAAATTAGCCAGGCGTGTTGGCGGGCACCTGTAATCCCAGCTACTCGGGAGGTGAGGCAGGGGAATCACTTGAACCCGGGAGGCAGAAGTTGCGGTGAGCCAAGATCGCGCCATTGCACTCCAGCCTGGGCAACAAGAGCAAGACTCTGCCTCAAAAAAAAAAACAAACCAACAACAACAACAAAACATTACTTTCAAATTATGAAAGACATGCTTCATATAGTAAGTTAGGAAAACACAAAGGGGAAAAAAACCTCACTGGTAATGGTCATCCTAAAATTGACATCTGATTTTCAAAAAAAATGATCCCGTATTTTTATATTCAAGGAAAAAAAAAACCCACTTAAGCAATTTCCATTTCTGGGGAAAAAAAGAATCAGAGAAAATGAAACTAATGTACCATAGGAATCATTGTGAATTCCAGCATATATGGGTAGCTCTTGTCTCATAATTCAAATATACATCAATGCATAACAATGTAAACTCATCCCCCGAGAGACTACCATTGCTCATCTTTTGGGTATAGCCTCCAGTCCTTTGCAGTTGCCATCCTGCACTTCTTTTTTTTCTGAGACAGAGTCTCGCTCTCTCACCCAAGCTGAAGTGCAGTGGCACAATCTCAGCTCACTGCAACCTCCGCCTTCTGAGTTCACACAATTCTCCTGCCTCAGCCTCCTGAGTAGCTGGGATTACAGGTGTCCGCTACCACGCCCAGCTAATTTTTTTATTTTTAGTAGAGACAGGATTTCACCCTGTTGGCCAGGCTGATCTCGAACTCCTGACCTCATAATCTGCCCACCTTGGCCTCCCAAAGTGCTGGGATTACAGGCATGAGCTGCCACGCCCGGCCTACCATCCTGTACTTTTAAACTTAACTCTAGGTCTAAATTTAGCACTGAATTTGCATATAGACAAACCTGGTTCAAATTCTGGGTTTTGTACTTATGAGTTATGCCATAAGTTATAAACTCATTTAAGTTGGAAATTCATTTAACCTCTTGGAGCCTCAGTTTCCTCATCTGTAAATGGAAGCTGAAAATATCTGTTTCCCAGGTTTGTTGTAAAGATGGATTTTTTTTTCTTTTTTTTTTTTTTGAGACGGAGTCTTGCTGTGTGGCCCAGGCTGGAGTGCAGTGGCGGGGTTTTGATTCACTGCAACCTCTGCCGCCCAGGTTCAAGCTGTTTTCCTGCTTCAGACTCCTGAGTAGCTGGGATTACAGGCCCTAGCCACTGGACATGGCTAACTTTTGTAGTTTTAGTAGAGACAAGGTTTCACCATCATGGCCAGGCTGGTCTTGAACTCCTGACCTCGTGATCCACCCGCCTTGGCCTCCCAAAGTGCTGGGATTACAAGCGTGAGCCACCGTGCCCAGCCTGTAAAGATGGAAATTAATGAAGGCCAGGCGCGATGGCTCACACCTGTAATCCCAGCACTTTGGGAGGCCGAGATGAGCAGATGACCTGAGGTTAGCAGTTCGAGACCAGCCTGGCCAACATGGTGACATCCATCTCTACTAAAATTACAAAAATTAGCTGGGTGTGGTGCATGTGCCTGTAATCCCAGAGGCTGAGGCAGGAGGATCACTTGAACTCAACAGGCAGAGGTTGCAGTGAGTGGAGATTGCACCACTGCACTCCAGGCTGGGTGACAGAGTGAGAGTTCATCTCAAAAAAAAAAAAAAAAAAAAAATTAATGAGATGTATTGGACTTGCTACTATTAACTTTTTATCTGGCCAACTACTGCTCCCTTCTTCCTCCAGGGCAGATGCTCAGATGCTGTCCCCCTTTGTATCTTTCCCTGCCTGGCTGCTCTCACACATCACACTCCCTCTCGGTCTTGCTGCTGTCCTATATCCATCTTTGTATTACAGCATCAGTTACATGACACAGTGGTCCTCTATCGTCTAAGCTCCTCCAGGGTAGAACTGTGTCCACCTTATTCATTTCTGTGTCCCCAGGGTCCAGCAGAAGGCATGACCCAGTGTGGCTGTCAGGTTAGAAGGGGCTGGATAAGAATTTCCTAATGGAGGCTGGGCACTGTGGCTCATGCCTGTAATCCCAGCACTTTGGGAGGCTGAGGCAGGTGGATCACCTGAGGTCAGGAGTTTGAGACCAGCCTAGCCAACAAAGCAAAATGCAGTCTAAAAAAAAAAAAAAAAAAAAAAAAAATTAGCTAGGCATGGTGGTGCATGCCTGTAATCCCATCTACTTGGGCGGCTGAGGCAGGAGAATCACTTGAACCTGGGAGGTTGGAGGCTGCAGTGAGCTGATACTGTGCCACTGCACTCCAGCCTAGGCAACAGAGCGAGACTGTCTCAAAACAAAAACAAAAAAACAAAAAACACAAAAAAAGAATGTGTTGATGGAATGAATAAACTTACAAGAGACTGAATGAGTGAATGGATGAATGCATGAGTGAGCCAGTAATAGCAGGTGCCATCCACCAGCAGAATCCTCTTTCTCCTAGGGAGAGAATCCTCCACCTCCCAAGGTAGGTCCTGCCATGTGTGGGAGCAGGGCTCCTGCCTGGCCCAGGCTGGGATGAGAGGCTCTGCCCCTCACAGTGAGAGTGTCACTAGGGGCAGAGCCATCTGGGTCAGGGGTGAAGGGAGGGGGCAGGGTGGGGCTGGAGTGGTGGGATACTTGTAGCCCAGGTAGGGGGGCACCCTTGCCTAATTTGGTAGGGCTGGGACCTGAGTACTGATGCAACCAAACTGGTTTCCTACTGCAGCTGCACTCTGGCTCCCACAGTCTCTGTGACTCCATCACTGATGACTGAGGTGTGATCTCCAAGAGGGCCTGGCCTATAGAGTAGAGAAACAGAGGCTTTGGGATGAAGGGCAGCAGCCTGGCTAGCTGATGAGTCCAGGTCCAAGCTTGGTGGGTCCTTCCCTCCACCTGCTCCAATGCCAGCCAGTTCACCTGCTGTGTTATCTTAGCTAAGACATGTCTCCTCCCCCGCCTCAGTTTCCCATCCTGGGGGACTGACTCTTCCTGCTTGGGCACCACTAGAAGTCTTACCTCTCTCCTAGGTAACCTTCAAAAAATCTTCTCTGATAGCAGAACAAAAACCAAAACCTGATACAAAATACCTTTTTTGAGTCCACTGGGCAGCCCCTTAAGAGGAGCAGAGAGCTCAGAGTCAGGCTGAAAAGCTGTGTTACCCTAAGTTACTTCCCTCCTTTCAGTTTCCTTTCCTGTAAAATAGCCATTGATAATGACTATTTCCACCCCCAGAGGATAGCTGTGAGGATCAAGTGAGCTATTGGATGTAAACTGCTTTGCAGAGGTTGGGAGCATTATTCTTACTCTCAGAGAAGCAATAGTTTCAGGCCCAACCCTTCCTGAGGCCAGCACCCCACATGCCCTCAGCTTGTGGTAGCAGCAGAGATGGGAGGGCCTCCTGGGACATTCCTGAGCCTGGTGTGGCCACAGCTAAAGAAGCCAATCTGCATATATTCTGTGGTGAGAGCCTGACTGGTCTCAGGGCTTGCAGGGAAGGGAGTTTTTAGAGAAGGAAATGGTTGTGGTGAGACAGAATGATGGAGCAACTTCTTGGGGATCTGGGTGGAAAGCCCCTTACTCCCAGTGTGTTCTCACGATGGGATGTGGGACAGATAATGCAGCCCTGCACCAACCTCAATCACTATCAGAAAGTACTTGGTGCTCACCAACTGCTGGGCTAGAGCAGCAACAGGTTTTAATGTGAAATCTCAGACTTACCATTTCTGGGCCTCAGAACCTCCCTCCCCACAAGCAATTACTAGGGTCACTGGAGGCTGGTCCTACAGCCACGCCTCTATTCTGCTACTCCAGGGGATGGGCCAGGAAAATAGCCTTTGTAGTTAGCTCCTGATTTGCAGGTGACATGGATGTCCTTTCCCCTCTTTGGACCTTGGTACTGGGTGAGAGCGAAGTTGTATCTGGCTCGGCAGTGGCATGATCTTGAACCCAAGATACTGTGGCCATGCCAAGCATTTTGTAAACTCTGGGCTATTGGACAGTAGAAAGGCAAGTGCTGTGGAGGAATGAAGAAAACACCCAGGACAGTTGGAGGGCTTGAAAATTCACTGAGCAGCCTGAAGGAGATCCAACCTTCTGTGTTTCCACTTCCTCATCAGCAGAACAGGGACATTCTTTTTGTTGTTTGAGACAAGGTCTCGCTCTGTCATCCAGGCTGGAGTACACTGGCACGATCACGGCTTACTGCAGCTTCCATTTCCTGGGCTCAAGTGATCCTCCAATCTGTGCCTCCCGAGTAGCTGGGACCACATGCATGCACCACCATGTCGGGCTAATTTTTGTTTTTATATAGATGGAGTTTCACCATATTGCCCAGGCTGGTCTTGAACTCTTGGGCTTAAGCGATCTGTCCACCTCAGCCTCCCAAAGTGCTGAGATTACAGGCATGAGCCACTCTGCCTGACTGGGACAGTCCCCTTTAGGCCTCTCCTTCTTTCTCTGTAAAATAGGAGGAGGTGAGCTTCAAGGGTCCTGGGCCCTGTGATTCTGCTTCTCAGCTGTGATGTTGGGCAAGTCACTTCACCTTCACCTCTCTGCATCTTGGTTTCTCCATCTGTCCAATGGGTATTTCCCCATCCCCACTCTGGTTAACTTTCCTTAAGCCCTACTGTATTATCTGACAGACCCATAGCCTAACCTGGCTGGTGATTGGTTGCTTCTCTCTAGCTGGCACAGCCCTGAAGTCCAGGCTAGGAGAGAAGAGGCCTAGGTCTTTGCCCAGTGGCTTCAGCAGCAAAGGGTTTTCTAGTCAGATAGACCTAGGTTTGAGCCTCAGCTCTGCCACTTTTTAGCTGTGAGCTGTGATGAGTAGTTTTAGCCATTTGACAATTTGGTGGTGTCAGTCCGACTGCACCATGGGATGCCCAGATAACTTTGGACTTGGACTGGAACTATACCGTTGGCTCTCCTGGGTCTCCAGCTTGCAGACTCACTCTGCAGATCTTGGGACTTGCTGGCCTCATGTGATTATATATAGATCCTATTGGCTCTGTTTCCCTGACTGGTACAGAGGCCTTGGGCAATTTGCTTGCTTATTCTGAGTCTCTGTTTTGAAATCTGTAAAAATTGTAAATAATAATTCCTAGCACAAGGACCATTTCCCTGCTTTAGAATTCCCATTATTTACCAAAAAGAAATACGTTTTCTTTGCAAGTGTTTCAAGGCTATGCTCTGCTCTGTACTGGCCCACTTTGCCAAGACTCATTTTGTCCATCACTGAGGGACACTCTCACCAGACACCATTCCTTTTCCAGCCTCCGTGCCTTTGTACAAACTGTTCCCTCCCTTGAAATACACATATTTTCTTTTGTCTACCTGGTAAACTTTCAGACGTCCTCAGGGCCCATCTCCAATGTGTGCTCATGCTAAGGCTTTCCCTGACTCCCCTAGGAGTTGTCTGTGCCCTCGCAATGCCTGGCACATCCTTTGGCTATTGCATTATCCACATCACATTGGGGCCTGGGGTCTGTATGTCTGCCTCCCTCCTAAGTGTGACCCTTTTGAAGGCCTGGCTCCAAACCACTCATCTCTATAGAAAACAACAGAGTGGTAGTTTCCCCTTTCTTGTGTTCATTCAATATTTTTTAGTTTCTGGAGCACTTTAAGATCCATGATCTCACTTAAACTCACTGCAACTCAGGGAAGGAGACAGAGCCAAGATTAAAGCCCCCGGTTCATCCCGCCTTCCTGGCCAGGGCTTTTTCAGAAAGATGTCCAGTGGGGAGAGGGGTTGGTTCTTTGGTATCTAAGGTTTCCAGCTCAGCAGGAGTTAGGGAGGTTGGGGCCTGCAGGTTGGCAGAGGATGCAAGAGCAGCTGGAGGCCACAGGAAAGGGTCAGGTCTAGAGTAGGCAGGAAAGGGCTGGATCTGATTTCGGAAGTGCACCTCTCTGTGGGGCCTGAGGCAGCACTCATTTCTTCTTTACTTTTCTTCTCTCTTCCTCCTTCTTCTTCCTTTCCTCCCCCCTTCTCCCTTCCTTCCTTCCTCCTTTCTTTCTTCTTCTTTTTCCTTCTACTCTTCCTACTCTTCATTTCTTCTCTTCTCAAGTTCAGGCAATTCTCTTGCCTCAGTCTCCCAAGTAACTGGGATTACAGGCACTCATCATCACGCCAAGGTCATTTTTGTATTTTTAGTAGAGATGGTGTTTCACCATGTTGGCCAGTCTGGTCTCAAACTCCTGACCTCAAGTGATCCACCCGCCTTGGCCTCCCAAAGTGCTGGGACTACATGTGTGAGCCACCACACCTGGCCTTCTTATTTTTTTGAGACACAGTCTTGCTCTGTCACTCATGCTGGAGTGCAGTGGCACAATCTCAGCTCATTTCAACCTTTACCTTCAGGGCTCAAGCAATCCTCCCACCTTAGTCTCTCAAGTAGCTAGGACTACAAGTATATGCCACCATGCCTGGCTGATATTTTACTTTTTTGTAGACACAAGGTCCCACTATGCTGCCCAGGTTGGTCTCCATCTCTTGGGCTCAAGCAATCCCCCTGCCTTGGCCTCCCAAAGTGCTGAGATTACAAGTGCGAGCCATGGTGCCCAGCCTGCACTCTTCATTTCTCAATCTGCCATCTCTTGAATAGTTTTTAACTCCATAAAAGGCAGCTCTGAGGGT
Source organism: Aotus nancymaae (assembly GCF_030222135.1). Classification (NCBI taxonomy): domain Eukaryota; kingdom Metazoa; phylum Chordata; class Mammalia; order Primates; family Aotidae; genus Aotus; species Aotus nancymaae. Next base: position 29,480,038 of record NW_026988467.1, read on the forward strand.
CAAAGTGGAATGTATAAGATAATCAAAGTGTGAATGCTCTGGGAATAAAAGGGACTGAAGAAACTACAGACATGGTAAATACATGCCCAAAATATATTCAAACACCTCAACTGCTCCCATCTCACTGACAAGTGATCTGTTATTGTTAGAAATCCCTTCCCCAGGTCCTCTAAAAACTCATCACCAGAACCCAAGTCTTTTCCCTAAGGGCCTAGAGGCCCTCCCAGTACCACTCAAAAGCTCTTGAATAGGATCAAGACCCTCTTAGGGCCCAAAGATACTACCTCCCACTTCAGGGCTTGAGGACCCAGTGTTCAAGGGCTTGGAGCTTCCTTTAGCTTACAGGTCTTTGACGGTGGCACCCACATCCCCTAGAGAGATTAGAGGGACCTGCACTGCTTGCCCAGCATGGGGCGCATGATCTGTTTTATCCAAAAGCAGTTCTGTTTGCAATCTCAAGGGCAGAAAGACCATAATTTGCTCTGAATGTCTGCCCTCAGCTCTGGGGACCATGGGCACCCTCAGGCTCAGGAGAGGGTTGTTCCCAAGTCAAACATTATCTCTCAGGCCATTCTGGTATTCCTCCAGGAAGTTGTTTCCCAGGAAAGTCCCTGGGAAACAACTGGGAATGTGTGTGTGTCATTCAGGGGTAGCCTGGTTCAAGGCAAAGCTGGGAAAGAGCAACAATTTTCCTCCATGATCTCACCAGGTTATCCTGGAGCCTAGATGTGGTTCTCGTCCTAGTTTTGACCTTGTTGTGACCACGGATGAATCACTTAAGACTTCCCAGGTCTGTATGACTCTGAATAGGGAGGGTAGGCCCTACCTCACAGGGGATCCAGCAATATCGAAGATATGAAAATTATTTGCTGTTGACATTTGAATAATGGGAGAAAAATAGCAGTGCAAGGGAACTGCAAATTAGTGGGCCTTGAGTCAGACAGATCAGAGTTTTGGCCCCAGACCTCCCTTACTGGCCAGATGACCTGAAACAAGTCATCTCGTATTTGGTAACAGTCTTCCCATACTGCTTCAGGAAGCCGGTCCTCTAGAATCTCAGGTTCAAACTGCAACTCAGAGATACTTCCCCTGTCTGTGCAGGGAGGTCAGCTCCCTGTTACAATTTTAAGTAATTATTGGCATGATCACATCTTTAGCATCTGTCTTCCCAGTTAGACTGAGGGCTCCCAGCAAAAATCGTCTGGCCTGTTCTCCAGAGGCCTACATAGGGCCTGGCCCATAGGTGCTCCCTGTTTCTATATCACCTACAAGTTCTTTCAGTCTCAGCTGTTTCGCTAGGGAAAGTCCCTGGGAAACAACTGGGAATGTGTGTCTGTCATTTAGGGGTGGCCTGGCTCAAGGCAAATCTGGGAAAGACAGTAAACCAGAGGGTAGACAATGAGGCCCACCAAGTATGAGGCATTTGGAATGCATGGGCTGCCCTGTGAAGAACTTTACTTGAGATTGGAAGGGGGCAGAGAGCCCTGAACAGAAAGGCACAGGGTGGCCTTTGGCCTCCAGGGAAGGGAGGAAGTGTGTGAGACACAGGGGGAAATGCAAGCAGCAGGAGGAAGAGTGTTACCAAGCTGGGACTCCAGAGGTTTGAGGCCCACCCCAGTGCCTGTGAAGCCTGTGTGTGGGCTCTGCTCCTTCCAGCCTTGAGCTGTGGCTCAGGAACTTGGCACTCAATTCAGTCCCTGCTGCCTCCCACCTGCCCTGCAGCCCCATCTCCCTGCACTCACACACACTCTCCTCCCTACCATGTGCCACATAGAGCTCACTCTTTCCTCAACACACCTGGTCTTTTCTGTCTCCAGATCATTGTGTAGGTTGTTCCCTCAATAGGAAAGCACATACCCTTCTCTACCTGGAAGATGCAGTAGCTCCATGTCCTTCCTATTGGGAAGCCTTCCAGACCACTGCAGGCAGTCAGTTGCTCTCTTCATGGAGCCCTGCAGCTCCTTGGACATCCTTCTGTCTATGCAGTGCAGCATTTTCTTCTCTTTATGTACTGCAGTACTTACCACACTGGGTTGATGGCTGGTTTTCCTGTCTGTCTCACTTGCCCCCCCAACCCCCCCACCCCATCACCACCTGACAACCAACTGGGAGCTACTTGAAGGCAGGGATCAGCTCAGCGCCTCTCTGTGGCCCCAGTGCCCAGTAGGGCTTGGTACCAAGGAGAGATCCTAAATAACCTGGGGCCTGGGTTCTAGGGAGGAGGGACTACTTTGTGGTATCCCAAATGTCCAGGCTGTCATAGATGATATTAGGGAGGAAGGTCAAGGACAGGAGTAATCTTATTCAATTGCCTTCCAGGAAACTGGGGCCAATGGAGGGATAGAGATTTGCCCAAGGTCCCGCAGCACATCAGTCACCAAGCTGGGACTAGAACTCAGGGGTCCTGGTGCTTGGTCCCCAGCTCTGGCTGTAGCAGCCTTGAACAGTATCCAGGCATTGAGCCAGGGTGTCTGGAGGCCCCAGGGGCCCAGCCCATGCAGCTGCTCACTCCAGTCTGGCTAAGCCCCTCTAGCCGCGCTCTCAGCCAAAGGTAGCATGAGGCTCTGGCTGCCCCTGCCAAAGGTCACGCCATCAGCAATTTTGGGAGGTGGCCAGGCCACTTCCCTATGGGCAGCTCAGACACAGTAAGACCGGGAAGTGTCTCTATTGGACTCTGGGCTCAGGGGCTGGTCTCCCAGGCAGTGTCCTTCTTGCCAACCTGATTAGAACCTGGTTAAACCCAAGGTAACAATCTGAAGCCCACAGAGCAAAGCACAGTATGGAATATGTGCTCAACAAATGTTCATTAACATATCATTATTGTGAAGACGACGAGATCCTACCTAGCACAGTAACAGCACAGGCCCTCAAGTGTGCCAGTCAGAAGGCAGTCAGGCCTGCCATTTACCAAGTTATGCAAGTCATTTAATTTCTTTATGCCTCAGTTTTTGAACCTTAAAATGTATCTGTCTCATAGGGCCCTAGGAAAATCAAATCATTTGAAATGCATAAGGTGGCTGGGCACAGTGGTTCAAGCCTGTAATCCCAACACTTTGGGAGACTGAGGCAGGCAGATTGCTTGAGGCCAGGAGTTCAAGACCAGCCTGGCCCACATGGAGAAATCCCATCTTTACTAAAAATATAAAAATTTGCCAGGTGTGGTGGTGCACACCTATAATCCCAGCTACTTGGGAAGCTGAGGCATGAGAATTGCTTGAACCTCAGAAGCGCAGGTTGCAGTGAGCAGAGGTCGCGCCAATGCACTCCAGGCTGGGTGACAGAGTGAGGCTCTGTCTCAAAATAAAATAAAATGCAAAAGATAATTAGAATGCGGCCTGCAGAGAGTAATTAGAGTAAGTGTTAACTGTTGTTAATACTATTAAGTGGCCAAAAGCCTTGGGCTAATAGAACAGCCCTGGCCTCCCTGTTCCACATTAAAATACAAACTTACCACATCATCCCTTCCCTGCTTGAAAAGCTTCAATAACTGGCTCTAAAATGTGTCTAAACCCTTGGCATGAGGGTAAGGTCTGCTCTTCCTTGTCTTTTGCCTGCTTCCCTAGCTGCTTCTCCCAGCACCCTTCCATTCTTCCCATGTTCCTTCAGCCATACACATACTCACTGACCCTGAAGCCTGCTGTACTCATTCATGCTTTCATGTCTCATACAAGCTCTAGTGTCTGTCTTTCACCACCCAGCAGATTCCTGCTCAATTTCCCATGTGCCCAAAATAGTTGATTTCTCCTGTATGCCTTTCATGCTCCAGATATCCTTTCATCCCAGCACATATCACCCAATATTACAATGGACTGTTTACATGCGAGTTTCTCTCTGGATTGTGAGTGCTTCCACAGTTGGATTGTACCGTTTGCTTCCTGAATCCTTTTTGCCTGACTCAATGCCACCAGGTCTGTGGCAGAAGCTCAATGTTTATGGAAGAAGTGAGACTCCTAACCACCCATCCAGAGATGCAGCTTTCATCAGCTGGTGCTAGGCATGGTACAGTAGAGACTGAGACCTACTCTTTGTCTTTGAAGGAACCCCAGTCCCCTGGAGAAGTAGAAGGAGTCCATGTATTTACAAATAAAAGGGTGCTGAGGCTGCAAGAGTGGGGTATGGGCCAATCACATTTCCAGGAGACAAATTAGAGGTTGCCAGGTGGGTGTAGAGAGGAAGGAGACATAGGAGGAGAAACAGGGAGGTACTAATTTCATGTAACTCTAGGTGGTTGTTTTGCATGAGTGTAAAATTAAGAGAAAGATGAAGTCAAACAGGCCTTGTGTGGCAAGATGATGAGCCTAGACTTTGACCTGCAGGCAAAACTCTTCCCCAGCCCCTAATTCTAGGAACTCTTGGCCCAGGGAGGGATTTCTAGGGCATTTCTTTGTTTCCCACAGCAGCAATGCAAGCTGAGGTATAAGCCTAGCAGGGAAAGGGAGCCCAATTTATAAAACACATTGATTTGACACAGCTTATCTGACTCACAAAACTCTGCCCCCAGTGCCTGCCTGGAAAACTCCTACTAACACTTCAAGGTGTGGCTCAGATGTCCCCTACTTTGAGGCCTTCCCAGATCCACTTAAGCTAAGTTGATCACTCCCTGATCTGTGTTTTCCACTGCTCTCCACAAGTCTCTCTGCTTTTATATCAGTCTCCTCTGCTAGACTGGGAGGTCCTTGGAGGCAGGCACTGTTTCATTCATCTTTGTTTCTTGGTCTCCCAGGCCCAGCAAAGATAAGGCAGGAGTAAATCTGTTGAATCAATAAATGTGATAGGTATTACTGTGTCTATTTTGCAAATGGGGAAAATGAGGCTCAGAGTGTGAGTGATACATTCAAGGCCACTTAGTAAGGAGCAGAACCAGGACCTAGGCCAGGTCTGAAGAATCCATCTGGTGGGGAGGGAAGGCACAAGGTTTCATATGATTAAGGGCAGAGTTTGGTAAATTTTCAAAGAAATTGTGCTTTGGTTTTGATCCCTGCTGCCCTGAAAACAGCACAGCTGAGAGAAGAACTTCACATTCTGCACTACCTCTGTGATGACCGGAGTTCAGTCCACTCACTTCACTAATGCAAACTTCCCAGGTGACCATGGTCTACTTTACTCACCAGCATCATAGCTCCAGCCACAAGCTTCTCAGCTAGACAAGCTGGGTCCAAGTCCCAACCTCAACACTTACTGTGTGACCCCTGGGTTTCAGTTTCTCATCTGTAAAATGGGGATAATGATGATGGCAAACTTGTAGGTCATTGTAAGGGTTAAATGAGATAATGCATACAGAGGTTTTTTTTTTTTTTTGAGATGGAGTTTTGCTTTATTGCCCAGGTTAAAGTACAATGGCACAATCTCAGTTCACTGCAACCTCTGCCTCCTGGGTTCAAGCGATTCCCCCGCCTGTCTCCTGAGTAGCTGGGACTACAGGACTGCACCATCACACCTGGCTAATTTTTATATTTTTGTAGATATGGGGTTTTGCCATGTTGGCCAACCTTGTCTCAAACTCCTGACCTCAGGTGATCCACATGCCTCAGCCTCTCAAAGTGTTGGGATTACAGACATGAGTCACCATACCTGGCATACAAACGGTTTAGCATGATGTCTGCCACATGGGAAATGTTCCTTCCTTTCTACCTCCCTATCCCATTGCCCAAATTTTTTTGTTTGTTTGATTGAGATGGAGTCTCACTCTCGTTGCGTAGGCTGGGTCAGCTCACTGTAACCTCCACCTCCCAGGTTTAAGCAAGTCTCCTTCTTCAGCCTCCCGAGTAGCTGGGATTACAAGTATGTGCCACCACACCTGGCTAATTTTTGTATTTTTAGTAGAGATGGTGTTTCACCATGTTGGCCAGCCTGGTCTTGAACTCCTGACCTCAGGTGATCCACCCACCTCGGCTTCCCAAAGTGCTAGGATTATAGTGCCCAGCCCAAATCTTTTATCTCTTCAGGGTTTGACTCAGTCTCTCATCCTCCTCCATGAAGCCTCCCCACTCTGACTGCCGCAACCTTCACTCATTGCCCTCTAACTCTTGCAGCCCTTGTTTATGCCACACAATTCAGGGTATTCAATTGAGCTGGATTCCTGTTGATTACATCCTCAGGATCCGGACTGCTTTCCCCTTCCCCAAAGTCTCAATTCCTATCAGGAATTCATGTAGTCTCAGGAAAGCTGATTCTACTCTCCTCCTCTCCTATCCCCCCAATTCTAAGGGTGAGGCACATGATCTAGGCTAAGCCAGTAAACAATCCTTGCCACTAACCCTAGACTCATCATCTTGTCACACAAACCAGTAGTAAATAACCCTTGCCACATGCCCACTGATTCAGAGGTGGGCATGTAACCTTTTTCAGTTCACAGTGACTCTTAGGACTTTTGCTGGAACTTCTGTGATACAGATTCTCTGTATTCTCTCTTGTTCTGGATGTTGTGGAATACAGATGTAATGTCTGGAACTGCTGCAGTCATTTTGCTATCACAGAGAGACAAGCCTGAGGATGATACCAAGGGGGCGGTCAGGAGACTGGCACGAAAGTGAAGTCCTGACCACACCATGCCTGACTGCTGGGCTCCACTGGACTTTTCAGTTGCATGAGTCAACAAATGTCCTTTATTAAGCCAGTTTTCTGTTATTTACAACTCAAAGCATTCTGATTTAAACATCTAGTGAAATGATTCTATTTAGGTCACCAAGAGATGTATTTATTCACTTATATGTTGATTAGGTCCCTGCTGCATACAAGTACTATGTTGGCTGTTAGGATTTAACGATGAATAGCATTAATGTGGTACTATTCTCATCAGGGAGCACAAGCATGGCATATAGTATAGCAAAAAGAATTAGGCCGGGCGCAGTGGCTCACGCCTGTAATCCCAGCACTTTGGGAGGCTGAGGCGGAAGAATCGCTTGAACCTGGGAGGCGGAGGTTGCAGTGAGCTGAAACTGCACTACTGTGCTTCAGCATGGCGACAGAGCAAGACTGTCTCAAAAAAAAAAAAAAAAAAAAAGAATTAAGGATTAAAATGCCTGTGTTTGGAGGGTGGCTCTGATGTTGTATTTAACTTCCTCAGTAGCCATCTTACCTCCTTTGGATAGCAGAACCCTGACTTTTCTTTGAGAAGTCATCTAAAGGCCTGGTCAGTGGACCTAAGCCTGGCCAAGTGGCATATTCCATGCTCCTGGCCACAGCAAGTAATTCAGTGATGGGCATAAAATTCAGCCCTGAGATTGCAAACTTTAAAAACAGGTCTTGTCCTGCTGGGGTCGCGAAACTGGGGAAACATAAGCCTGGGTTTCCTTAAGCAGAAAAAGAATGCTAAGGCTAGTTAATCTCTGAAAGTTGGTAGCAATAAACTTCTCTGTCTTCTCAACCAGATATTATCAGTACCTCCTCCTGTGCCTGGCCCTGGGCTACATAATGGGGAAAGAAGGATGAGGCAGACTTATTCATTTGCCCTCTTTAGCTGAGTCTCGAAAAGACTCAGCTAAATATACACAGTATAGCCATATAAGGGGTAATCAGAGGGCAGCAATTCAGGCTGAGTTGTTAGTTTTGTGTTTTAAAATTATGTGACATGGAGAGATCCAAGATGGCTGATCACTAGCAGCTCGGGCACGTAGCTCCCAGTGAAAGCGCAGAGAACGAGAGGACGCCACACTTTCAGACGAATATTTGTAGCTCACAGACCAGGAGATTCCCAGCAGAGGAGCTCCACGGGTCGCCAGAGCGACTCTTGTGGCCGGTGCGGCGGTTTTGCTGGCGCCTTAAAGCGGCAGTTCTTGATGCAGAGTCCAGAGATTCCTGGGCAGAAAGGCACCATCAACCTTAACACCGCTGTCTTGGCCGGCGCAGTGGATTGCTCAGATTTCGGCGCTGGGAATCAAAAAGTTGGATGTCCGCTCAGAGACCTAGTTAGAAAGTCGGTAATTACAAAGACGACAGATGGATAAATATATAATCAAGGGAAGAAAGCAGCTTAAAAAGGCAGAGAATACTCAAAATCAGAATGCCTCTCCCTCTACAGGGGATCGCAATTCCTCATCAGTAACGGAACAAGGCTTAATGGAGAACGACTGTGTTCCAATAACAGAAGCAGGTTTCAAAATGTGGGTGATGAGAAACTTCTGTGAATTAAAGGAACTTGTTCTAACCCAATGCAAAGAAACTAAGAACCTTAAAAAAAGGTTTGACGAAATGCTAACGAGAATGGACAATTTAGAGAGGAATATAAGTGAATTGATGGAGCTGAAAAGCACAACACGAGAACTTCGCGAAGCATGCACAAGCTTAAACAGTCGAATTGATCAAGCAGAAGAAAGGATATCAGAAGTCGAGGACCAGCTCAGTGAAATGAAACGAGAAGACAAGATTGGAGAAAAAAGGATAAAAAGGAATGAGCAAAGTCTCCAGGAAATATGGGACTACGTGAAAAGACCTAATCTACGTTTGATAGGTGTACCTGAATGTGATGAAGAGAATGAATCCAAGTTGGAAAATACTCTTCAGGATATCATTCAGGAAAACTTTCCCAACCTAGCAAGGCAAGGTAATATTCAACTCCAGGTAATACAGAGAATACCACAAAGATATTTTTCAAGAAGACCAACCCCAAGGCACATAATCGCCAGATTTATTAGGGTTGAAATGAAGGAGAAAATACCAAGGGCAGCCAGAGAGAAAGGTCAGGTTACCCACAAAGGGAAATCTATCAGACTCACAGCAGATCTCTCAGCAGAAACCCTACAAGCCAGAAAAGAGTGGGGACCAATATTTAACATCCTTAAAGAAAAGAACTTTCAACCCAGAATTTCCTATCCAGCCAAACTAAGCTTTATGAGCGAAGGAAAAATTAAATCTTTTGCGAACAAACAAGTACTTAGAGAGTTCACCACCACCAGGCCTGCTTTACAAGAGCTTCTGAAAGAAGCACTATACATATAAAGGAACAACCAATATCAGCCTTTCCAAAAATATATCAAAAAGCAAAGAACATTAATACAATGAAAAATTTACATCAACTAATGGGCAAAACAGCCAGCTAGCATCAAACGCCAGTATTAAACTTATATATATTTCAATTGGATAAAAAGCCAAAACCCATCGGTATGCTGCATCCAGACCCATCTTACATGCAACAATACACAAAGACTCAAAGAGAAGGAGGAAGATTTACCAACCAGAGAGTAAAAATAAACAAATAAACAAAAAGCAGGAGATGCAATTCTCGCCTCTGATAAAGTAGACTTTAAAGCAACAAAGATCAAAAGAGGCAAAGAAGGACATTACATAATGGTAAAAGGATCAATGTAACAAGAATAGCTAACGATTCTATAGATCAACGAGATAGAAAAACAAGGATATTCAGGACTTGAACTCAGACCCGGAACAAGTAAACTTAATAAACATTTATAGAACTCTCCACTTCAAATACACAAAGCATACATTACCACCTCACACCTATTCCAAAAGTGACTATATAATTGGAAGTAAATCACTCCTAAGTAATCATAGGTTTAAATGAAATATTGGTTGGCTCTTTGTTTGTTATCTTCTTCCCTTATTCCTTCCTGACTACATCATTAAGTATAATTATCAGTATACAAGAGGTTTTCAATACCCATTACTAAATTGCATTCTAGCCGGGGCAAGAAAGCAATACTTCCATTCTCTCTCCCTCTTTCTTTTCCTTTTTCCTCCTCCCCATTCTCTCTCTCTCTTTCTCTTCTTTTTTCCTCCTCCCCATTCTCTCTCTTTCTCTTAAAAAAAAAAAAAAATCACACCTACCCATAAAATAAAATAAAATAAAATTATGTGACATATTAAACATAGAAAAATTAGAAGACATACTAAAAAATTTAAAACAAAAAATCTCCCTTAGTTCTGCCACTCCCTCAGCGGCACATGGGCTGAGCTTAAAGCGGCCCATCAAATTTCAGCTATGATCATTGTTATTATTTTCATCTATATGCATCTGGATGCTTTTCTATGTACATAAACTTTTACATTAAAAAAAAATATTAAATTCAATGTGGTATAAAGGGTTGGAGCCTGGAATAGAAACGACATTAGTGGAAAAACTAGTGAAAATCAAATATAGTCAGTCTAGTAATGTACCAATGTTAACCTTAAGTTTTGACAAATGTACCATACTTACATAAAATGTTAACATTAGGGGAAAGTAGATGAAGTGTATACAGAAACTCTCTATACTATCTTTAGAACTTTTCTGTAAACCTAAAATTACTCCAAAATAAAAAGTTTCCTTTTAAAAATAGACCCGTTCTTTACCCAGACGTGGTGATACACAAGACCAGCCTGGGCAATATATGGAGATCCTGTCTCTACTAGGGAAATTCCATGCTTTATTGTTTTAAAACCTTTGTTTATTCACCTAATAAATTTATCATAAAATTTTTCTGTCTTAAAATGACTTATGTAATTATCGCATACTATTCCATCCCATGAATGAATCAGCCAATCTCCCCTTCTGTTGGAAATTTAGGTTGTTTCCAATTCTAACCCTGTTATAAAGAAAGCTTTCTGCACATACTTAGTCATTTCCTTGGGGTACATGTACAAACTGGAATTGCTGAGCCAGAGCTGCTAGCTAGGAAACACTTAATGAGCACTATGGGCGTCACTGTTCTAAAACACCTGATAGACATGAACTCATCCCGTCAACAGCACAAAGAGAGAGGTACTGTTCTCATTCCCTTACCACAGGACAATTTTCAAAGGTTTTCAAAACATGAGCCAACATATTCTCACTGAAGACTCTCTCAGACCACTCCAGCACCTCACTGGTGTCATGTGCACACAAATCTACCCCATCATATTTTTCCATGCTCCCTCCTATTTTGGCCTCAAGATAGGAGCGGGTATAGTCAGGCCAAGGTGTGGTTTCAGCAGTTGAAGATGTTCCCCTCATCTTCAACTATAGAATGTCCTACTCCCAGTAAGCTTTGGGGGTGCCAAGATCATTGCTATCTGGTTGGCTGCCATGTCAGGACCGCAATGTCTCCTGCCAGCCTGGAGAAGAATCAGGATCCCTGGAGAAGAGAACAGTGATTCCCATCTCCACTCAAGGGCACATTTGGCAGCTTAGGAAACACCCCAGTGAAAAGCAACCTGTTCTGGTTTGGTATAGTATTCCAAGGGGATTAGGTGGCACTAGAGAATAGGAATGGGTAAAGACACCTATTCTGAAATAGCTGGTAGGTACTTTTCTCCTCAGCAAATGGCCTTGGGAAAGGACATAGAAAGGATCATTTATTGGGCAGCTGCTATTTCTCAATTCATATGACTCCTTCTAGATGACTGCTATGAACTTCATTTTACAGATGAGTTTGTTGAGGCTTACAGGTTAACAGGTTAAGTGTCTCCCTCAAGGCACACAGTAAGCTACTGTCAGGGCCAAGATCTAACCACAGACCATCTTTGTCATCCCCAGAACTCATGCCCACACTAGACACATGATTGGAAAAGAGAACTGACAATAAAACTGAGGGACTTTCCCCACTTCAGCCCCACAGCAAAGGATCGCCTATTCATGGTCAAAGCAAGACTGTGGTGTGTTTAGGGGAGGGAGGAAAAGTGGGACATGGACTGAGCTTAAAGCGGCCCATCAAATCTCTATGTGCATGTCCTTGTCTTTTGCTCTTCTGCATTATTGACATTATTCATGAGTTGAAAAACTTCCCTCCTATTGTCCCTGTGCTTTGTTTGAAAAACTTATCTCTAACCAGATACAGATTTCCCAAGAACTCTAGTAGGGGTTCTCTAGGTCAGCAGTCCCCAGCATTTTTGGTACCAGGGACTAGTTTTGTGGAAGACAATTTTTCCACAGACCAGGATGAAACTGTTCCACCTCAGATAATCAGGCATTACTAGATTCTTATAAGGAGTGAGCAAACCTACATTCCTCACATGCATAGTTCACAACAGGGTTTGTGCTCCTATGAGAATCTACTGCCACTGCTGATCTGACAGGAGGCAGAGTTCAGGTGGTAATGCTTGCTTGCCTGTCACTCACCTCCTGCTGGTGGCAGTCACAGCCTAGGGGTTGGGGACCCCTGTTTGAGGTTAAAGAAGCCTAGAGCACCAGTGGCTGCTGTACCTTCCCCTGTGCTGTGCCCTCAGCTGGACTGCCACCACCCTCTGCATGGAGTCACCCAGATCCCAACTCCTTCACAAAGCTACCCTCTTCTCTGCAGTCTGACCTCCTGTACTGCATAATTAGCCCTTCCTTTACACTCTGCTTCTCTTCCAAAATAGACTCGAGGCAATTTACAACACACATAAGCACAAAAATGCTAAAAATAGCACTAAGATTGGGCTGGCATTGGAATTTTATTAAGAAACCATGGCTGAGGAATGATTAACAACTGAACACAAGACGTAGTTGAGTTTCCTCATAGCCAGGACAAAAAGGAAAACAGCAGAAAATGAAGCTTTTTTCTTTTTTTTTTGAGACGGAGTCTTACCCTGTCACCCAGGATGGAGTGCAATGGCACGATCTCAGCTCACTGCAACCTATGCCTCCTGGGTTCAAGCAATTCTCCTGCCTCAGCCTCCCGAGTAGCTGAGATTACAGGTGTGTGCCACCATGCCCCGTTTTTTGTATCCTTTCTAGAGACAGGGTTTCACCATGTTGGCCAGGCTTGTTTCTAACTCCTGACCTTGTGTTCGCCTGCCTCAGCCTCCCAAAGTGCTGGGATTACAGGCATGAGCCACTGCGCTTGGCCAAAAACGAAGCATTTCTTATCTAGTAGAATAAAGAAGACCAGCTAAACAGGGAGCATAATGAACAACTAGCTCTAAGCTCAGAGGAACTTGTCTGGAAAACTCTTGAGGAACACCACATAATGAAATGATTTGCTCCATAGCAACTTTACCCCGAAAGTGCAGATCTGTTTGGCTTATTGGCCTCAGAGCTATCTGCACAGTATCTAGGCCCATTTTGTCTTGGGCCTCTGATACTTTGTCTTTCTACTCCCACCTGCTTTCTGCTGGGGCACTCTGACCTGGACTGGGCACCTGGAAGGGGCCCCTCTGTGAGAAAAGCTCATCATCACACTGCCATGGATGATTCTAAACACGGAGCTGCTGCATTCCCAAGACATCAGAAGCACACTGCTCCCTCTGGAGTTATGAATAATGCAATGCCATCAGCCACACAGAGCTGCAGTCTAGAGAGCTGCCTGTGACTTAAAAGCCTGCATACACGCCCTCTCATGACCACCTTTTCCAGAACCAGGAGACAGTTATGGACAGGGGACAGGAAATGGCTCCTTTCTCCCATCATAACTCGCCCCTCCAGCCTTTCTGGAATACGGGTGACTCCAGGAGCTTTGCAAATCCAGCACGTTGAAGCTTTAGCACCAACAATAAGGAAACAACAGAGGATGACAAAATAGAAAAAGGTCTTACCTGTGGCAGGTTCTTCACTGTAACAGAGAAAACCCACTCGAGTTTTCCTTTTGTTTAGATCCATGGCTCATAGCCTTTTCTGTATCTTGAGTGCCTTTGAGATCATTTCCCCTCTCCCAGCAAAGTGTCAAAGCAATTGGCACAGTGGTAAGAGGCTGGGGTGTGGAGCCAGACTTGGGCTCATGCTCTGGTTCTGCCATTATCAGATGTCTGAACTGCAAAGTCCATAGACATACCATAGAGATAATAGCAGTACTTACCTCCATAGGGTTATTGAGAATAAATGAGATAATGCATGCAAAACCTCCCACACACAGTTAAGCATTTAATGGTAGACTACTATGAAAACACATCAAGAATTCTGCATATAATTTCAGAGGTCCATGATTTCTAGGGGATCCTTAGCCTAGTTCCAGATGGTCAGTAAGACAACAGCTCTCATCAATGCCTACATTTTCCGTCTGAATTCCATCTATTTACTAAGCATCTGCTGTGTCTTGGGCAGCCAAACCCACATGAATATCTTGGTTCCTAGTGTGATCAGCACCCTTGAGGGGTAGGGATCCTTCCCATTCTACCGATGAGGGGAGATAACTTGCCCAAGGTCGCATGGTGAAGTTGCTGTTGAAATCTGTCTTCTGACTTGTTGCTCTGTCTTCATCTCAGGAAAGACTTGTGAGGCTTCTGAGGAGGCTGCTCTCCATCCTGCTCTGTTCTGTCAGTGACACTTTGTACATATAGGAGATCTTAAGACACATACCCTGGGTCCTCAGAGCCGTCAGTGATTTCTTCAAAATCAGTTCTGGCAGTGCTGAGTGTCCATGGAAAAGAGCTCTTATTCAGGGCGGCCCTTCCTGTCTGCAGAGCTATGCAAGTAATTAAATTACTTCAGCAACAAGGTCAAGGAACAGATAAGTGTTAGAGACTGTTTGAGTCCTGACTGCCTCTTATGCATGACCTCAGGAATGCCACTTCACCCCTCTGACTCCGGTTTCCTCACCTATAAAAGTGAAGGAAAGTTCTGACTGCACAGGGTGCTGTGAGGGTTACATGAAGCCTTTGCATAGTACCTCGCAAGAAGTCAGTCTTCCAGGAGTGGTAGGATTAGTACCACTAATGTGCATTCTTGGTTTGCAGATTGGATGAGGAAACCCAGGCCCAAAGAAGCAAACAAACAGCTCACCCAGTCTTCTCTGTTTATTCTTCTCAACTACACTATGCTGCTTCACAGGTTGGTTTGACAAACATTTCCCTGCAATTAGACGCACGATGACCAAGGGAGGAAAGAAAATTTTCATGGGGCATTTAAAAAGCTCACGGAACAAACAGATCAGTGCAAATCAGTAAGGCTGACACCTGAAAATGACTTTGCAGAGGTGAGTAAGTGGAGCAGGAGGAGAGGCTGGATCAGGGAACAGGATTTAATTTATCAGTGAGGACCCTGCCTCTCTCTGTAACAAGACGCCTAAAGAAGAATGGTAGTGCTTTCAGCCTAGCTCCCTCTTGTTTTGGGAACAACAGTCATTTCTCAGAAACCTCATTTGCAAAGGCAACCCTTCCAAAAGCATGAGAACTTTAGTTTGGACAAATGATTTAAGTTAACTTTTGCTGGAGAGGAAATGATTTAAACTAGGACACACAGAGAAGCAATAAAGGGTGTTAAAGAAGCAACTGAAAGCCGGGCGCAGTGGCTCATGCCTGTAATCCCAGCATTTTGGGAAGCCATGGCTGGCGTATCATGAGGTCAGGAGTTCGAGGCCAGCCTGGCCAACATGGTGAAACCCCATCTCTACTAAAAATACAAAAAAAAAAAAAAAAAAAAGAAGCAACTGAAAAGGTAGTAAATGATCTGGCTGAGGGATTAGAAGCACTGGCTTTCTAGACTATGGACAAGTGTCCATTCAACAACTATCTAGCCTGGCAGGAAGCAGGTATTTTTCTGTGTATATCTGGATCCAACTAACATTTATCCAATGTCTCATGCGTGCCAGGTATTGAGCAAAAAGCTTCTTCCTATAAATTTCATTTAATGCCATTGAGGTTGAGAAGGTGGCATAACCAACTTCCTTTTTCAGCTAAGCAAACAGGAGCAGAGTGAATAACTAACTGGCTGGGATTTGTCCTAGGTCCCCTGAACTCCAAGCACAGTGCTATCTCCACTAGACCAAGCTGCCTTGTCTCTGGGCTTAAGAAAAGCCTGCATAGGAGCTGAAGGTCAAGAGGGTATAGGTTTATCTTACGGGCAAACACTTAGACTTCCCTACCACACAGCTGCCAGTGACCACAAGAAAGGGCTTCCTTTCCGTCTAAGCCAGGTCCAGAATTCAATGTCATTAGATTATCTAAAAAAATGCCACAACAGGGGATACAAATTTTAACATATTTTATTGACTTAGGGCCAAACAAGGCAGCATTTGGTCAGTTAAGAAAGGCACCTCGTTGAAAATAGTACATCACAGTGCTGTTGAGTGATCCCAGTCACAAGATTTGAGAATGGAAAGGACAATCTTTGGATGATACAGCTTGGGACATTTGCTCATTTATTTAAAAGGGTCCCTTCACACACTGCAGATAAAAGAAGGCAAAAGCATAGGATTGTGGCATGTGTTGGGTAGCTGGGAGAGGTTACTCATGAGAGTAGGTAGCCTGGTGAATCAGTGGGAGGTCAGGGGAAGGGAGTCAGCCTCCCTTTCCATTCCATTCTCTTCCCCCTCCCCTTGATTCCAGTAAGCTTGATTTGTTGATCCACCATCACTATGAATACACCTTATATCTCTTTCAAATGTGGAGATGGTTTTTTGATCTTACAGTGTGTGAAACCAGGGTCAGTAGTCAAAGCCTCCCTGTTCCAAGCTAGAGGACAGACCAGACAATAATTTGATTTCCTGTACTCTTGGTCTGGAACCCATGGGGTTTTGAGATAAAAGCTGAGGTCTTAGAGCACTGGCTTTAAAAAATATTGTCACCAGTCCAGAGTAAATGAGAACCCGATTCCTTAGAAATAATACTGTATCTCTCTATTTCTACCCCCACCCTCCAAGCATGGTATTTTTTAAAAAATTAATTTTCCCCTTACACTTTAAAAACTCCTACTTATATGTCGTGAAAATGCCAATTAGGGATCTATAAAACAAAAAACAAAAAACTCCTACTTAAGTATAAAAGAAACTGCCTCACTACAGTAACACTGCTGTTCTTCCAAATATCCCTTTTGAGCCCCTCACCAGCCCTCCCTCAGCATCCTCACCCTGACCCCCATTCCCTTCTGCCCAGCACCTAAGAGCAGGGATCATGCCGCAGGGTGATGAGCAGTGGTGCAGTCTCGCCTGGCCTTCTGATACTAGGCTGAAATAGAGAGGAAACAAGAGAGAACAAAATGGGTTTTTAAAAACCAAGTACTTATCAGAGGAGGCTGGCATGCCAGCCCCAGCAACCAAATGCATTGAACACTGGACATTTCTCTGCCAGGTAAAAGCAGAACCTGCTGAGGTTAAGACTCTGGAATTAAATGAAGCAAAAACAGAATCCTAAGCATCCTGCGAAGGGTATATGCATTCCCTATGAATCTTCTAGTCCTTATGGGCAGCCCAAATATTACTTGCACATGTATATGCACATGAGTATATGTGGATGGATGACAAATATTTGAGCAAGGATCATGTACATTCAATTAGCAAACATTCAGGGACCTCAACTTTGAGGCCAAGTGTTTATAATTGTCCCTAGTTAAAGGGGAGCTAATTTTAAGATTCATGATGCCACTTTCACCCAGAAGGATCCCAGACCAGGCACACATAGCTGACAGTTTTTGTTTCACTCCTCTTCCTTGCCCATTCCCAGAAGTCATGTGCTTCCCAGAAACACACAAAGCCAGACTGAGTTTCCATTAAGAGTGGGTGGAGTTAGCTTAGAGCCAGGAAAACAAGGCAGGGCAGAGGCAGCAGAAACTCACTTGGACCAGGCAAAGAGGGAAGCAAAGTGGCCACATACTCGTGCCCAGTTGCCATGTGGATGGCAGATAAGCCCTCTGGTACTCCCACAGACAGCAGGAAAGCTCAGGTCAGAAGAAGGCTGGGCCCTTTAGAGTCCACTGCATTGAGTCAGCAGCAGATTATGCTGAGGCAGGAGACATTATTTACTGGATCTGCCACTGACTTTCTAATGGTTTTTCCAGAGGCCGCTGTTTTTGTAGTCCTTCATAGCAGGCTGTTACTTCATCTGTTTGCCACAAATCAAACCAGAGACCAAAAGGCACAGCAGGGACTTTAGAAAATGCTCAACAGTTCTGTGATACTGAGCAATGAGTTAAAAAAAAAAAGAAAAGAAAAGAAAAAAAAATGCTCAACAGTTGGGAAGCTAAGGTTATGAATAAAAGCTGGTTACTCTCACAGGTGGTCTTATTTCTGGGTGATCTTTTCTTGTGGAAGTCTGTGGCTATAACCATCATAAAACTAGGGTGAAGGGTTGGATCTAGTAGGGAGAGGGTTTGGGTTTAAAAGGAACATATCTGATTTCAGTTTTATGTCCTGGAGAGAGACTGGGTTTGAATAAATACTGATCAAAATGAATCCAAGAATAGATCACACACTGTTTTGTTCACACTTGGAAACAGAGGCAAAGATTAAAAATAAAAGCAAATAAAACTATCCTGGTCTCTCTTTGGGGAAGTAGACTTGGCTGCTCTCAGACACTCAGCCTGGATGTTCAGAAGACAATCTGAATGTAGAAGGACCTTTCACCTGGTTTAATTCTCTGGAAACAATTCAGTTTTCAAACCCAAGTCCCAAATAATCCCTACTTTTCAGCATCATGATGCAGATCACAAAAATACTCCAACTTGGCCTGGCTCTTTCTATGATGATACCCTCTCCCAGTAGTTTCTATAATCTGCAACGTAAGTACATTTTTCCTTCCACTTAGGGGGAAAAAATTAATGATCTCTGTTCACATGCTGACTCATGTGGCTTTTCATTATGAGTTAGAAAACAAATGGAATTCTCTACCAATAATGTGCCATCAAGAATTGTGACCCTGCCTGACTTCACATGATGCTGGCCTTCTAATCAGCTGCTGGAAATGGAAGAAAGACTATGAGGTTTCAGAATTGTGATCCCTGGAAGATTACTTGAGTTAGTTTATTTTGGTCAAAATATAAAATCAAAAGTATGGTTAAGGAAGTAAACAGCTCTTCTCTAAGCTGGTTATAAGATTAAAAAAAAAAAAAAAGAAGAAGTAAACAGCTGGGCTGGGTGTGGTGGCTCACGTCTGTAATCCCAGCACTTTGGGAGGCCAAGGTGGGTGGATTGCTAAAGTCCAGGAGTTCAAGACCAGCTTGGGCAACTTGGCGAAACCCTGTCTCTACAAAACATACAAAAATTAGCCAGGTGTTGTGGCACGCACCCGTAGTCCCAGCTGCTCAGGAGGCTGAGGTGGGAGAATTGCTTGAGCCCAGGAGGCAGAGATTGCAGTAAGCCAAGAGCGCACCACTGCACTCCAGCCTGGGTGTCAGAGTGAAACTGTGTCTCAAAACAACAACAAAAAAGAAGTAAACAGTTAGTAAAGCCACCTAGCCCAAAACTTAGAAAATAGGAGAGTGAACACATATATACCTGCACACACACACATCCAACACGCATACACAGATGAGATGAGCCTAGCAAACACGCCGAAGATATAGCAAGCAAGTGCTTTTTTAATCAATACATCAAATGATATTTTAGCTAGCCTGAGGAAGCTTCTCTTTGCCTGTCCTGCCATTCCCATCTACTCCCTCACAGGAATAGGAAGAAGAAATTCCTTCTCGGACCCAACATTAGATAAACATAACCAAGTCTTTACATGTGGCTTTGGAGAAGGCTGCTAGGATGCACGCGAACACGACATCAGGAGTCTGGGATGCATCAATGGCAGAGTGGATCCCCCGTTTCCTATAGTACTCTATGAGTGGGGTGGTTTGAGAGTGGTAGGCTTGCAGGCGGACTTTCAAGGCCTTCTCATTATCATCTGATCGACGAATCAAGGGTTCCCCGGTGATCTGAGAATATGAAGAGAGCAATGAAAGGCTGGGACTGTTAGTAAGGTTTTCTTATTCCATGCCAGATGCAGATTTGAGATGGGACCATTCTGCCCAGGATGCTGTCTGCTCCCAAAGCCCATCAGAGGCAGACAGGCAATTCAGACCCTCTCCAATAAAGAACTTTGGTACTCCCAGGAGCAGAGTAGCTTGTCCAGAGAAGTCAGAGAGTTTGTCAGAAACAGCAACTGTGAGGAAAGGGGCTCATAAGGGGAAGATAGGCAATGACTTTCTCAGCTTTCTGCTCAGGCGATTCAGCTTCCAAGGTAAACACTTCCAGGGTCAAAAGTAAGGAAGTCAAAAGCCCCTAAGACTAGGAGAATACACCAAAATCAAAGATGCATTAGCAATTGTAATCTTAGTTGCTTAAATATTTAGCATATTTACTAGAGTGTCACTCATCAACATTTTAAAAGTGGAAAGTAAAATGAGAAAGAACTTTGAATGGCAGAATTAGTAACTTTGCAAAATGTGACCAAGTTGCCATAACGGCTCTAGAACCTGTATTTATAGAACCTGGATGACCTGATGAACTTGTTTCATAGGACAAAGGTAAATCCAGGAAATTCTTACTGTTGTTTCCATGCTCTAAAACAGACCATATAGACTCTTCATGGCAAATGGTGCAGTGACCATGTATGAGACCCCAGGACACAGTACAGCAACAGTAACTATAGGAAAGAATATTCTTTTGGAGGACTGGTCAGCAAATTTCTCTTCGGTGCCATACTCTCCCCACTCTCCAATTCTAGGCTTTTAAGAAACCTCCTCCTTATTAGCTGGTCACTTAGGTGGCCACAATGTCAGAGAGGGGCTGCTCTTGACAGAAGACAAGTACAATCTGGGCACTGCAAAAAGCTGGCACCACTGGTAGCTACCTTGAGGCCAAGCAATAAACCACCTGAGGAGACACGGAATAGATCTGACACTGGCCATGTGATTAGCCTGATAGTGTCATTTTTCATGACTATGTTAGTAATATTGGTAGAAATAAAAGGAAAATGGAAAGAACAAAAGGAAAATGGAAAGAACAAAAGAAAAACGGTGAAGAAGCGGAAGGAAAGAAAAGGAAATTTCTTGTCCTGCGTTTACATACGTCATCTTTCATGGGCTCCTTTGGGGGGTTGAACTCCTCATGGTAAGAACGACCACTCTTGGGGTGAATCAGCCTGAAAGGCAGAAAATGAATATGAGTCAGGTTAACTGACAGTACATGCCTGCACTCCACACTCCAGGGACCTCCAGAATGACAAGCAGATAGGGATGCTGGATGCAAGAACGCAGTACCAGCAGAAAACACAGCTAAATAACAGCTTTCCGGAGAGCTTATGCCAGTGGCAGAGTTTATTTTCTATTTTGACCAAATATTATGAATTTCTGGCTGAGGAGCAAACTGCTGGCATAACTACCTAATTCAGAACTAGAGAGAAGGAACTCTGGTGCTAGTCTCACAGAGTCATCCATTCTTTTTACCCATTCACTAAATAAACATTAATAAGTACCTACTCCCATTCAAGCCTTAAGCTGAATTCAGAGGCTACAAAGCAATGAGTAATGAATGATCCCTGTCCACAAGTAGTGCTCAGTGGGGGAGACAAATGTGGAAATAAATAACAAATATGATAATCCTTTAACAGAGATTTGTACAAAGAGCTATGGGGGACAGAAGAGAAAAGAAATGAATCCCATTTTCTAAACTAGTTTGGTTACAAAACCAGAAAGGTACTAACAGGAAAAACATTTCCCATGGATGCAAACACTGCAAGATAATGCAACACATCTTTTTGATCACACAGAAGATAAAAGACAGCCTAACTCTTATGGAGCAATATTCAAGTCATCAGGAAAAAGGACTTATTAAACAAGTTATGGAATAGAGAGCTCAACAACAGGCATTTGTTTGGCACTAAATGTATAGCGGGTAGCTGTACCTGTGCTGAGTCCCCATAGGCGACACACCCACATTCCTGACTGGGAATGGACACACCACAGGAGACTAGAAGCCTAAGGAAAGGAGGCAGGTCAAGCTCTGCTCAGCAGCCAGGCCTTGCTTGAGTTCTGTGTTTTTCCAATTCTCTGCCAACCAAGTGTTTGTTTGCTTATTTAACTAATGGCTGCTCTTCTCATGAAGGTCTATTAGACTAGAAGTCCCTAATATTTTTCACCATTTGGCATGCATAGCAATATTTGGACCAGGCCCAGGAGCTTATACCTTATTCCCAACACTTTACGAGGCCAAGGTGGGCAGATCACCCAAGGTCAGGAGTTCGAGACCAGCCTGGGCAACATGGCAAAACCCCGTTTTTTTTTTTTTTTTTAATTAATTTTTTAAATTTATTATTATTATTATTTTTAAGATGGGGTTTCACCATGATGGCCAGGCTGGTCTCCTGACCTCAGGTGATCCACCCACCTCAGCTTCCCAAAGTGCTAGGATTACAGGCAGAAGCCACTGTGCCTGTCCCTTTTTTTTTTTTTTTTTGAGACAGAGTCTCACTCTGTCGCCGGGCTGGAGTACAGTGGCATGATCTCGGCTCACTGCAACCTCCGCCTCCTGGGTTCAAGCGATTCTCCTGCCTCAGCCTCTCAAGTAGCTGGGACTATAGGTGCATATCACCATGCCCAGCTAATTTTTGTATTTTCAGTAGAGACGGGGTTTCACCATGTTGGCCAAGATGGTCTCGATCTCTCGACCTTGTGATCTGCCGGCCTCAGCCTCCCAAAGTGCTGGGATTACAGGCGTGAGCTACTGTGCCCAGCTGAAACCCCGTTTCTACTTTCCAGGATAACAGTGCTAACGCTGCGTTGTCTCTCTCCTTGAGAGTATGGATTACAAACACATGGAAAAGATGTTCAACCTCACTAGGAAATCAAAGTAATAAAGTCTGAAATAAGAAAACATTTTTTTCCTAATTAAATCCAAAAATTTACATGCTTATGATAGCCATAGTATCATTTTAACAGTGGCTAACCAGAAGAAACACAAATGCACAATAAGGAAATAAGTAAACAATGGTTTGCCTACTGTGAAATATCACAGAGCAATTAAAAATAATGGTCATGGATATCTGGTTCAAGATGGTAGGCTAACCACTTTCCTGAGACACCATTAAAATGACAAAGACATAAAAAAGCTACAGCCCACAATAAAGAAGAGAATGGAGGGTCCACTAGCAGTTGAAAGCTTCCAACCTACTTCTGGAAGTCACAAAGCAGATGAGTGATTACTGAAATAGGGTAGAGAAAACTGTAGCCTAAAGCCATGTTGGTCTGTCAGAACAAGTGTCCAGAAGCAGAGGCATTTGTGTTCGACACTATTATAGAGAAACAAACATGTTAAAACACACACACATACATACAAATAAAGTGGCTATACTATGAGAAAATTTTTCCTCCATTTTCTAAATTTTGTAAGGATGGTTATATTATTTTCATAATTAATAAAAAGTCTACAGCAAAGTATGGCAACTCCAGCTGAAATTAGATTTAAGGAGCACTAAAATGGAGATACACATGCAAATAAATTAACATTTCTTAAGCACCTAATATAGGCAAGGATTTCAACTATGCATTTTAAGTTACCTAACACGTGCAATAGCTCCTCAAAGCAGGTGTTATCAGCCCCCTTTCTACCTATGAGGAAACAGTCTCAGAGAGGTTAAGAAATGTGCCAAGGGTCACAGTTAAAAACTACCAAGTGGCCGGGTGCAGTGGCTCACACCTGTAATCCCAACACTTTGGGAGGCCGGGGAGGGTGGATCACTTCAGGTCAGGAGTCTGAGACCAGCATGGCCAACATGGTGAAACCCTGCCTCTACTAAAATACAAAAATTGGCCAGGTGTGGTAGCACATGCTTATAGTCCCAGTTATTCAGGAGGCTGAGACAGGAGGATTGCTTGAACCCGGGAGGTAGAGGTTATAGAGAGCCAAGATCATGCTAATGCGCTCCAGCCTGGGTGACAGAGTAAGACTCTGTCGCAAAAAAAAAAAAAAAAAAAAAAAAAAAAGTGACAAGAGCCAGGTGCAGTGGCTCATGCCTGTAATCCTAGCACTCTGGGAGGCCAAGGTGGGTGGATCACTTGAGGTCAGGAGTTCAAAACCAGCCTGGTCAACATGGTGAAACCCCGTCTCTACTAAAAATACAAAAAAAATTAGCTGGGCCTGGTGGCGGACACCTGTAATTCCAGCTACTCAGGAGGCTGAGGCAGGATAATCACTTGAACCCAGGAGGCAGAGGTTGCATTGACCTGAGATCGTACCATTGCACTCTAGCCTGTGTGACAGAGTAAGACTCCATTTCAAAAAAAAAAAAAAAAAAAAAGTGACAAGAATGAGATGCTGTCTGACTTCAAATCCCTTGCTCTTCTTTCCATATCCCAGTCACCACTTCAGTGAATGTCACCAAATAAAATCAATCGGTGTTTAAATGGCACTAAGCTTCATGGCTGGGATTAGGCAAAACCAATTTTCGTTTCACAAAGTTCTGAGAAGCATGGAAAGGGACCTTCAGGGAACAAATACCTTCCTGTGATTCTTCGGATCAGCAGAGAGTCTGGGATGCTGAATTCAATCACAGAATCAAGCTTCTCTTTCCTCTTCTCCATGAGGTCATCAAGCTGTAAAACAATGTGTGGCCCACCTAAGCTACTAGAGCTTGGTCAGACCCATCTCCTTCAAAGGAATTAAGAGACAAGTGGCAAAAGTTTGCTCTCATTCAGTAGCAATATAAAAACCAAGCTACCCACCATTTCTGCCTGCTTCACAGTCCGAGGGAAGCCATCCAGAAGAAAACCATTTTTGCATGAGGGGGTCTCCAAATTCTTCTCAATGAGCTCCACTACCATTTCATCACTCACCTGGAAGTTAAGAACAAAAGAGCCTTTGGTTTAAATCTATGATCTAGGTGACTGACATTAGCCCAACTCCAAAGCCAAAAGTTTATGTGTATAAAACCTTATTACTAAACAGCAAGTTTTCTTGGACTCCAAGAAGCAACAATAACAGCCAATGTGAAATGGCTCCATTGGGCAGATCCAGTTTCATGATTTTATCTCTGTGGTTGCCATATACACATTCTCGTCTCTTGAAATTCTTCTGTATCCCAAAAATCTGGGTGAGGGAAGGTAGATTCCATTACTTGTTACCTCACCAGGAGAACTTTGTATCTTAGGTTCTGAAGGCCCCTCTTGCCACTAGAGTCCAGACTCCAAGCTGTCAGATAACAGCTTATCAGTAATCAGAGATCCTCAAGGCACAAGAAAGGTGAGGACGCATGGCTGAGAGACCACCTGAGAGAATGCCAGGAGAGAATGGGGTTGACAAAAGCACCAAAAGGCATCTGCTTTCTGTTTCACAGCTGTCATTAGGCTAACAGTAACGTGACTGACGTGTGTACTTAGTTACACATCTGGGCCATCCTGGACATGAGGAAACAGAAGTTCACTGAATTGGCAAGAATGGGTCAGAACCAAGGAACTGAGAAGCCAAGCCAACACCCTTGCCTCACTTTTTTTTTTTTTTTGAGACATTCGCGTTCTGTTGCCCAGGGTGGGGTGAAGTGGCATAATCCGCTCACTGCAACCTCCACCTTCCAGGTTCAAGTGGTTCACATGCCTCAGCTTCCCAAGCAATTGGGACTACAGGCGCACACAACCATGCCCAGACAATTTTTTCTATTTTTAGCAGAGATGGGGTTTCACTATATTGGCCAGGCTAGTCTTGAACTCCTGACCTCAAGTGATCTGCCTGCCTCGGCCTCCCGAAGTGTTAGGATTACAGGTGTGAGCCACTGCAACCAGCCACAAGCCAACACACTCTGAGTCTCTCTAAAACCCCAATAAGGACCTCTCCCAGTTTTCCAAAACTGGTTTTTCTCTTGGGCCGTTATAGAAAGAAAAGTCTCCAGCCTGTAGTGAAGCCTGCCCATCTTGGCAGCTAATGCTCTTATTTCATGGCACTAACTGAGAACATGGGGACAAAGTACATGCTCTGCAACTAAGTGAAGTCTGGAGATAAGCAATCTCATTGCCACATCTCAATTTTTTTCTTACTACAGAGTCTTCTGCCAAGACCCAAAGTCCAAAATATCTAGCTTTCTGGTTGGACTCAGGGCTTCAATTACACGAAGGGAAAGCTACAGAAATGGGCAGGCGGGTGGAGAGGCAGAGGTACCATTTGATATAGCTACGGAATCTCAAAGCCTAACAGAAAGTAACTTGAGGATGAAAGCAAACCCCAGCTCCTTTCCCAACCAACATGCTAAGATAAAAAACAAAGAACAGAAGACCAAGCACAAAATGATTTCTTTTTGTTTCTTTTTTTTTTTTTTTTTGAGACAGAGTTTCGCTCTTGTTGCCCAGGCTGGAGTGCAATAGTGTGATCTCAGCTCACCGCAACCTCCGCCTCCCAGGTTCAAGCCATTCTCCTGCCTCAGCCTCCCAAGTAGCTGGGATTGCAGGATGCGCCACCATGCCCAGCTAATTTTTTGTAATTTTTTTTAGTAGAGAGGGGGTTTCTCCATGTGGTCAGGCTGGTCTTGAACTCCTGACCTCAGGTGATCTGCCCACCTCGGCCTCCCAAAGTGTTGGGATTACAGGCATGAGCCACTGCGCCTGGCCTCTTTTTTTTTTTTTTTGGAGACAAAGTTTCACTCTTGTTGCCCAGGCTGGAGTGCAATGGTGTGATCTCAGCTCACCACAACCTCTATCTCCCAGGTTCAAGTGATTCTCCTTCCTCAGCCTTCTCAGTAGCTGGGATTACAGGTATGGGCCACCATGCCTGCCTAATTTTGTATTTTTAGCGGAGACAGGGTTTCTCCATTTTGATCAGGCTGGTATCCAACTCCCGACCTCAGGTGATCCACCCTTGTCAGCCTCCCAAAGTGCTGGGATTTACAGGCATGAGCCACCGTGCCCAGCCACAAAATGACTTCTGAAGGTGATTATCAGAAGCCAAGTTCCAGAATAACTCAGTTATAATTAATCTAGAGATCTTCTTTGATTAGTGCCAGAAAATAATTGATTGTATTTGTCCAATTAGGTCAACCAGCCTAAAGAAAGAGAAAATGTGGCTGGGCACGGCAGCTCACACCTGTAATCTCAGCACTTTGAGAGGCCGCGGCAGGAGGACTGCTCCTAGGTTGAGCTCAGGAGTTCAAAACCAGTGTAGGCAACATAGTAAGACCCCGTCTCTACCCTCAACCCCCAACACACACACACACACACACACACACACACACTAGCAGGGCATGGCGGTGTGTTCCTGTAGTCCCAGCTCTCATCAGGCCACAGTGGGAGGATAGCTTGAGCCCAGGAGGTTGAGGCTGTAGTGAGCCGTGACTGCACCACTGTACTCCAGCCTGGGTCTCCAGAAAAAAAAAAAAAAAAGAGAAAATGCAATTACAGCCCCCAAATAGGAAGGATTACCTTTGTCACAACTGGGAAGTAACTGCCTTTTACAGAAATAGAACACAGAGCCACAATACCTCTCTGAGTTCTGGCCTAGGGACAGCAGTTTCATTTCTGGCTCTAAAATTTGGGTATGTAACAAAATACATCAGCACAGAAAAACTTCAATAATACTATGAATAAGTGCCATAAATTCAGAACAAAGTAACTTGTACTCTAAAAATTCCTGTAATCTGTCAGTTTGTTAAAACACCCTCTAGCACATGGTTGTCCACCAGAATTTTGTTTGATAATGGAAAATTCTGTATCTGCACTGGCTGGTAAATACTTGAAACATGGGTAGTGCAACTGAGGAGCTGATTTTTACATTAATTAAATTTAAATTCATCTAAATAGCCACCTGTGGCTGGTGGCTACCATATTGGACAGTGCAGATCTGGATTCTGAGGAATATCAATACTCACTGGTACCACCAAACCTACCAGTTTCCCAGCATCCATAGTTGCCTTCAGCTTTTTTCCCAGCTCTGAGCCAGAAGCCACCATGGCTCTCAGCATGTCCCCAGTAGCCAAATGGCAGACACAGAAGTTTTCAGCCAATTTGGGTGCCTATGGAGAGGAAGATAAAAACCAAGATACAGTTACACTGCAGGCTGTGGAGTCAGACTGCCTAGGTGTAAACCTGGCCCTGCCACTTACTGGCTATGTAAACTTGGGCAAATGCCTACTTCCTTACCTGTAATGGGGATAAAAGTCCTTATATTACATTCTAACATACAATGACTATAGGGTTATAGTAACAATTACATGAAAAAATATATGTAAAGCACTTAAAACAGTATAAGTAGGACACAGGAAGCAGTCATAAATATTAGCTATTATTACTATTTCCACTCAACACACTAGTGACACGTTAAGTTTCAGTTTCCCCATTATAAATGGGAATAAAAATAGTACCAACACTTCACACGGTTGCTGTGAAGTTTAAATTAGATATGTATATAATGCACTCGGTGCAATGCCTGGCACATAACATGTGCTAAATAAACATTTGCCAAAGGGATGAATGTGTAATTGCATGTACCACAGCTACTGGGTCTGGGAGGCAGCTAGGAGCAGATGCCCCCAAGCAGAACTGGGTTTTCCCCCTTCCTTGTCACTAAGTAGTTGTATTATCTTGGCCACTTCACTTTTCAGCTTCCTTATCTGTTTAAAATGAAGGCAAAATAGGCTCCATCTCAGGTAGCTGTGAGGATTACATGAGATATATACAAAGAGCACTTGGCAAACAATAAGCACTTACATACTAGTTTTAGGAGGCATTATAGCCTTTTGGTCAAGAGCATAGGCTTGAGAATTAAACTGCCTGGTTTTCAGACTCCAGATCCACTATTACATACATGACTTAAGAAGTCACTTCACCTTTCTAAGTTTCAAATTTCCTCTAAGTAAAACGGATATAGTATCTATATCACTGTGTTGATGAGATTATATAGTATTCATATATGCAGGCCTTGACACATAGTAAGTGCTCAATGGGCACTGGCTGTTAGCATAACCCCTGTCCTAATTCCATATTCATTCATACAGAAAGAAAACATTTACTAATGCCTTTCCCAAGAACCCTGTTGGGAGCCTGGGAAACAGATGAATAAAAGGCATAGACTATGGCCTTAAAGAGCTTATATTTGGTGAACTATTTGAGAATGCAGAATTAGAATAGGAAGAGACCCTAGACAGCTCAACACTGGCTTTGCAGTAGGAAAAGAGAATACAGAATTCACAAGGAATATAATCAGTTCAAGGAGCTCAATCTTAGCTTTTCAATTGTTTTATAAACTAAGTAGGTTTAGATCCCTGTTCAAACAAACCAGTTCACTGGGAGTTTTCTTTTCTTGCTTTTTTTTTTTTTGAGATAGAGTCTCACTCTGTTACCCAGACTGGAGTGCAGTGGCATGATCATGGCTCACTGCAGCCATGACTTCTCTGGGCTCAGGTGATTCTTCTGCCTCAGTCTCCCAGTAGCTGGGATTACAGGCACGTGCCACATGCCTGGCTAATTTTTATATAATTGGGAGTTTTCTTAGGTGCATGCTTAGGTGCACACAATAAAAGGTACATAGATAGGGCTGGTTTGTGATTCATGGACTGATTCAGTTAAAGCAAAGAAATGACTTTGTAGCAAAATGGAATCTAGAGAGAAGGCATTAAAAACTTTGTACTTTGGAAAAGTAGTGAATGTCAAGACCCCTGGCAATGAAAAACCAGGCTGGCACTGTAGCCATATACCCACAGAGTACTTTCTGCCAATCTCTCTCATTGGCTGTTGAAATTAACCTGTGTAAACAATTTGGAGGTCAGGCTTGCTCAAGTGGAAAGGCTAACCAAAACACCATAGAGAAGAGCTGCCAGCACAGAACCTGTTCTATTTTTATCACTCCCAAACTGCAGAACTCTTATGCACTGTTCCAGGTGACTGGATCCTACAGGTGTATGGAAGAACACACAGCAATAGGGAAGAAAATGAATTCCTTCATTTCCTGCTGGCTGCCTGAGAATCAATGTGGTAGGCTATAAAGAGCACGTATGGGTTTTGAAGTCAAGACAGATTTACACTTGATTCCTAGCTTAGGCACCCAGTAGCTATGTGATCTTGGGCTAAGTACTTAACTCCTCAGAGTATCAGTTGTCTCATCAGCTGAATGGGAATGATGTACTTCACAGGGTTCTTACGAAGATAAATAAAGTACCAAAAACATCAGACACACAGAAGGCATTCAATAAATAAAATGCTTCCTTCCATGGTCTGCTTTGCACTACTCTTTATTTACAGACTGCAGAAGCCTAATGAAATAACTATTATAGTTCCCTCACACTTCAAACTTATGCTTTAGAGCAGCCATTTTCAGACTCTAAATCACTGGAGGAATGTTGTTAAAATGGATATTCTGGTTCCACACAGTAGGGACTAAGCACCCGCATTTTAAGCAAGCTTCCAAGCCTGGGATGAGTGGCCGTACTCTAAACTACACTTTGAAGAGTAGGGGTCTGGAGCCTATAGTCATAGTCTGTTGCTGTGGGCTAAAGACTCTTGCTGAGCCCAAGAGGCAGGCTCATCACCACTATAAGACCTCTGTGTGGGGTGAAGGACTCTGGGGTAATTGATGAGAATGCTAAAACCACTAGAGAGACAGCATGGTGGGCTGAATGGTTCTCAAACTTCAGTGTATTATCAATCATATGGGGCATCTGCTAGGCCCACGCTTAAAGTTTATGATTGAGTGGCTCTCAAGTAGCACCTGAGGTTCTGATGCATACACAGTTTGTGAAGCCCTGATGCAGTGGCAGAGACTGGGTTTTGCAGTGGTACATGTCTGGATTAGGAAATGGGCTCTATCGTTTATTCACTGTGTCATCCTGAACAAATTACATTACCTTTCCTAAGGTCTCAATTTCTTTATCCATAGCACAGAAAACAACGTCTATCTGCAGAACTGTTGTAGGGATTTAATAAGATTATGTATGCAAAAACATACAACATGAGGCCTGACAGTTAGGAAATAAGGGGAAACTAGAGATTTGGTTTAATCTCAAATCCACCTGTTTTCTCACCTTGCAATCATCATCTTCTTCTTATGGTTTTTTTTAGAAATGAGGTCTTGCTATGTTGCCCAGGGTGGAGCACAGTGGCTTCGCAAGTGTTAGCCTACTACACATCAGCATGGGAGTTTTGACCTGCTCTTTTTCTTACCTGGGCCAAATCACTGCTCCTTAGGCAACCTAGTGGTCCCCTGCTCCCAGGAGGTCACTATATTGATGTTGAACTTTTTTTTTTTTTTTTTGAGACAGGGTCTTACTCTATTGCCCAGGCTGGAGTGCAGTGGCATGTTCATAGCTCACTGTGGCCTCAAACTCCTGGGCTCAAGCAATATTCCTGCCTTAGTCTCCCAGGTAGCTGGGACTACAGGCATGCAGTACCATACCCAGCTAATTATTGTATTTTTTGTAGAAATGGGGTTTTGCCATGTTTCCCATGGTCTCCAACTCCTGAGCTCAAGCGAGCCGCCTGCCTCAGCCTCCCAAAGTGCTGGAATTATAGGCGCATACCACTGTGCCTGGCCTGATGCTGAACTTAGTGCAGACACCTGATCAGCATAGCACATTATAGCCCCAAACTCCTGTGTCCAAGCAATCCTCCCACCTCACCTTCCGAAGTAGTTGGGACTATAGGCACATATCACTGTGCCTGGTACAATCACCTCTGTGCTTCCAGTCTTTGTCACCCCTGCTGTCAATGTTCCTACACAAGCAACTAGAATCATATCCTAAAACATGTTGGATATGCTACCTACCCCCCAACACATACACATTCAGAAGCCTTCAACATCTCTGTGGTACAACAGGGAAGAGTCCAAACATCTTAGCCTGGCACTCAGTTGCCCTTCACAATCAACTTCTAAAGCCTGCCAAGCCCTCCAAACTTACTTCCACAAGTGCCCTGTGTTTATGTCCTGCACCACTGCAGACAAACTGCTCTTATACATGGTTCCCAAATACATAGCATAAATACCTCTCCAAGGACCTCAGCTCAAGCTCCTCACTCCACAGGAATGCCCTTTCTGTTCCCCTACTGGTCTAAGCCTTTTCTGTAGTACATTCTGAGTACATTTCTCCCATCAAAAGCCTCTCTAACTGGGTTGGAAGTGGTAGCTCATGTCTGTAATCCCAGTACTTTGGGAGGATCACTTGAGGCCAAAAGTTTGAGACCAGCCTGCGCGACACAGAAAGAACCTATCTCTACAAAATTTTTAAAATTAAGCTGGGCAGCTGGGTGCAGTGGCTCAGCCAGTAATCTGAGCACTTTGGGAGGCTGAGGCAGGTGGATCAGGAGGTCAGGAGTTCGACACCAGCCTGGCCAACATGGCAAAACCCCATCTCTACTAAAAATACAAAAATTAGCTGGGTGTGGTGGTGGCTGCCTGTAATCCCAGCTACTTGGGAGGCTGAGGCAGGAGAATCGCTTGAACTTGGGAGGTGGAGGTTGTAGTGAGCCAGGATGATGCCACTGCACTCCAGCCTGGGCGACAAGAGGAAGACTCTGTCTCAAAAAAAAAAAAAGTAATAAAATAAAATAAAATTAGCTGGGCATGGTGGCAGGCACTTGTAGTCCAGCTACTTGGGAGGCTGAGATGGGAGAACCATTTGAGCCCAGAAGTTCAAGGCTTCAGTGAACTATGACTGTGCCACTGCACTACACAGCCTGAGTGACAGAGTGAGACCCTGTCTCTTAAAACAAAAACACCTCCCTACCTACCTCCCTTCTTCCTCTGAGGAATCATATTGACATCAGCTAACTTTGAGCATCTGCAACATGCCAAGCAATTTTTCATGCATTGTTTTATGGTACTTAGTATGCATAATATATAATAAACCCATGAGGTAGGAACTATTTTTAACTGCATTTTACAGATGAAATTCAGAGGCTAAGTTGTCCAAGATCACACAGCTAGTAAAAGAACTGGCAACAGGCCAGATTACTAAGCCCTAGCTCTTAGCCATGACACTATAAGGCTTTTTTTATTTTTTTTTGGGACGGAGTTTCGCTCGTTACCCAGGCTGGAGTGCAATGGCACGATCTCGGCTCACTGAAACCTCAGCCTCCTAGGTTCAGGCAATTCTCCTGCCTCAGCCTCCTGAGTAGCTGGGATTATAGCTATGCCCAGCTAATTTTTTGTATTTTTAGTAGAGACGGGGTTTCACCATGTTGACCAGGATGGTCTCGATCTCTTGACCTTGTGATCCACCCGTCTTGGCCTCCCAAAGTGCTGGGATTACAGGCGTGAGCTACCAAGCCTGGCCCAACACTATAAGGTTTTAAGACAAATAACCCTTGGTGGCTATCCTCCTTAGGGAGCATAAAGAGGACTTCACAGTGCTGGCAATATTCTGTTTCTTGATAAAGGGTGTAAGCTACACAAATGTGTTCGCATTGTAAAATAAATCAAGCTGTTCACTTGTAATATTTGTATCTATTTCTAGGTATCTTATATCTTAAGTTTTTCTTTATTTTTTTTTTTTTGAGACAGAGTTTCGCTCTTGTTACCCAGGCTGGAGTGCAATGGCGCGATCTCAGCTCACCGCAACCTCCGCCTCCTGGGTTCAGGCAATTCTCCTGCCTTAGCCTCCTGAGTAGCTGGGATTACAGGCACACGCCACCATGCCCAGCTAATTTTTTGTATTTTTAGTAGAGACGGGGTTTCACCATATTGACCAGGATGGTCTCGATCTCTTGACCTCGTGATCCACCCGCCTCGGCCTCCCAAAGTGCTGGGATTACAGGCGTGAGCCACCGTGCCCGGCATTTTTCTCCTTTTTTTTGAGACTGAGTCTTACTCTGTTGCCCAGGCTAGAGTACAGTGGCGCGATCTCAGCTCCCTATAATCACCACCTCCCGGGTTCAAGCAATTCCCTGCCTCAGCCTCCCAAGTAGCTGGGATTACAGGTGCCTGCCACCATGCCCAGCTAATTTTTGTATTTTTAGTAGAGACGGGGTTTCACCATCTTGGTCAGGCTGGTCTCGAACTCCTGACCTCATGATCCACCCGCCTTGGCCTCCCAAAGTGCTGGGATTACAGGTGTGAGCCACTGTGCCCAGTTTGCTCTTTTATTTTTAATCACAGAAACCTGTGTTTGAATTTCAGCTATCTCTTAACTTATTGGGGAAATCATTACCAGCCTCACTGGGTGGATAGGAGGATGAACAGGAGACCTTCAACAAATTGTAGTTCTTGTTCTATCCTGAACCCAACATTCATCAGTCACTCATCTGATGCTTCCCACCTGGTACCCTGCACTTGTATGCATTTTTCCGTTCATATTCATTTCTGCCTCTTCATCTAGATTACATAGCAACAATGTAAAATAACGACTACTCAAGAGTCAGATAGACATGAGTTCAAATCCTACCTTTGCTACTTATACTACATGTGCATCCTGGGGCAAGATACAGCGTCCAAGCCTCAGTTTCTCTGTCAGTAAAAAGGACCTATCTCCTAGTGTTATAGGATTAAATCAGATGATGCATGTAAAATCTTTAGCTTGGGGGTCTGTCACATAACTAAGCAATGGGTGACTATTCTGTAATTATCACATCCTCCTGACATGCATAGGGTAGGAGAAAAATCTAACCTGGGGCAGTAGATAGCAGCAGAAAGAGCAGGAGCTTTGGAGTCATTCAGATGGAAGCTCTGTGAATTACTTGCTATGTAGCCTAGAGAACAAGCCATTCAAACTTCAGTTTCTCCAACTGTAAAAGGGGAAATAAGAGTGTGGGTCTCAGAGTTGTTGCGAGTATCACTGCAATGATATAACTGATGCATCTGACCTATAAGATTGCCTAAGTGTGCCTGGCCTTGAATAATTGGGCATAAGTTTGACACATGGAAGAAATGAGGAGGAGGATGGCAGAAAAACCAAGAAACATACCTTTGGTTTTGACCACACTGAAGGAGCATCCAATCCCAAAAAGGAGGCAGGGAAATAAAGTTATTTAAATAAAATAAGAACCCAAGTATTTTTTTTTTTTTTGAGATGGAATTTTGCTCTTGTTGCCCAGGCTGGAGTGCAATGGCGTGATCTCAGCTTACTGCAACCTCTGCCTCCCAGGTTCAGGCAATTCTCCTGCTTCAGCCTCCCAGATAGCTGGGATTACAGGCATGCACCACCACACCTGACTATAAACCCATTATACATGTTTTAAAACATTACATGGATGCAAAAGTGGGTAGTTTTCAAATATTTAACCACTTTAGTTAAAAGTGAGGAGTTTTAAAAGGAAACATTATTTCAGTCATGCAACATAAAACACATAAAGTACTCAGTTATGCAGGAATAACAAAATATAGCAGGAAGAAAACAAACATTACCGAGCAGGCACTAGGCACTAACCCTAGGTTAGGGATTTTACATGAAAGATTGCAAACATCTGCCAATGGGAGCCATGCAGGCAATACAAATGAATGAAATGAGTCAAATGAAAGCAACAGGCAGGGAAGAGGACCATGCAGGGAACAGGAAGACACACAGACCATCCAAAGCAGCAATGCCACACACGACTGCAAGTGACTGCTTCCACACTGGAATGGAGGCATCACTGCCAGGTCTTCTGGTTTCTCAAAAGAAACTGGAGTTCTGAATTTTTAAGAAAAATTGCATAAGCGAAAACGCTCTGTAGTCAACTTATTATTTTGAAAGCTGACAAAGAGAAAAAATTCAGCATTTATCCTGACGTTTCTATACCAACCATTTCATGGGATAACCAAACAGTAGGTGAGGGGAAGTTTCTCTTTATAGAAATATTTCAGCTAATAAATGAACAGGGAACGATATAATTAGAATACCACATTTCACCATCCATAATGAATTACTGAACCTAGACACTGAACAGCGTGACTATAAACACCACAGAGATAAGCAAATACCATGTGCCTCCTCAGGGAGAGCACAGCACCCACTACCTGTGAAGTAGCCGACCCAAAAAAACGGAACCTAAACTGAATTAAGTATATATTAACTAAGTATAAACCACCATGGCTGGGCACACAGGATCACACCTGAAATCCCAACATTTTGGGAGGCCGAGGTGGGTGGATCACTTGAGGTCAAGAGTTCAAGACTAGCCTGGTGAACATGGTAAAACCCCCATCTCTACTAAAAAAGTGTAAACCACAAATTTACAGGAAATAGAGAGGCCAAAGGAAGATGTAAGGACACCAGAAGAATACAATTGAAAATTCCCAGACAAAGGTATAATACTCCCAGGAAAAACAATCCAATTTCTTCAGCAAAACCGTAAGAAAAAAAAAGAGAAGGGGAACTTATAAATTAAAAGAAAGGATGGGCACAGTGGCACATGCCTGTAGTCCCCGCTGCTTAGGTGGCTGAGAGAGAAGCCCAGTAGCTCAAGACCAGCCTGAGCAACATTGCAAGACCCCCAACTTTAAAACACTAGAAAAGTTAGCCAGGCGTGGTGGCATGCACCTGTAATCCTGGCTATTTGGGAAGCTGAGGTGGGAGGACTGAGGCTGCCGTGAGCTATGACTGGGCCACTATATTCTAGCTTGGGCAACTGAGCAAGACCTTATCTGTAAAAAATATATACAAAGAAACAAATAAAAGAAACTTAAAATTATCACATTGGTAACACAAAAGATAATTTGAATAAAAATTGTTAATTATTTAGAGAATATTGTGCTTGTTTAAAAAATTATCTTTTAGCAATACATACTAAATATTTATAAATGAAATGTTACGATACCTGGGAGGTGCTTTATAATAATTTGTGAAGGGAGAATGGCTGGAGAAGCAATGGCCACCAGTTAATGGTTGTTGGGGTTGGGTAGGGGCTCATTATACCATCCTGTCTTCCTTTGTGTATTCAAAATTCTTCATAATAAAAAGTTAAAGGGCCGGGCGCGGTGGCTCACGCCTGTAATCCCAGCACTTTGGGAAGCTGAGGCGGGTGGATCACGAAGTCAAGAGATCAAGACCATCCTGGTCAACATGGTGAAACTTTGTCTCTACTAAAAGTACAAAAAAAAATTAGCTGGGCATAGTGGCACGTGCCTGTAATCCCAGCTACTCAGGAGGCTGAGGCAGGAGAATTGCCTGAACCCAGGAGGCGGAGGTTGCAGTGAGCCGAGATCGCGCCATTGCACTCCAGCCTGGGTAACGAGCAAAACTCCATCTCAAAAAAAAAAAAAAAAAAAAAAAAAAAAATGTTAAGGTGTGTGGGGTGTGTCTGCTGGCTAAATGTTATTGTAGGCCACCGTCTGCAACCTCTGATTTATGATCTTTTTTTTTTTTTTTGAGACAAGGTCTTGCTCTATTGCCCAGGCTGGAGCACAATGGTAAGATCTCAGCTCACTATAACCTCTGCCTCCAAGGCTCAACTGATCCTCTCATCTCAGCCTCCTGTATAGCTGGGACTACAGGAATGAACCACCATGCCCGGCTAAATTTTGCAATTTTTTTTGTAGAGCTGTACAATTTTTTTTTTTTGTAGCCATGTTGCCCAGCCTTGAACTTTTTTTTAAACTCCATAAAAATACATACAACCACCAGTATTCCTATTGTTCCAACTCTGGAAAGTGTAGAGAGGTTAAACGACTTATGTAAATCTTATCCTTTCAATTCCCAGCTCTAATCAAATCTCTTCTATTTCTACAAAGCCTTCTCTGACCAACTTCCACCATCATTCACCCTTATCAATCAATTCACTAGCATAATTTTCTTCTAAACTTCCTGAATAAATCATGTCTTACACTGAAATACATCCAAGTTGAAGGAGGGGAGGGGAGATGTGTTACTAAGATAAGGGAGTCAATATTTATTGAGTACCTACTATGAAACAGGGCTGTCATTTAGGTTGTGGGTGCTTGGTACACACATATATATATATAGATAAAAAATAATCTTCCAGTATCATTGTGAATTTTTAGTTGATGAGGGGAAAAACTTTATCTGTCTTGCTTAATGCTTTATCTCCAATGTTAGATGCTCATGAAATGTTGAATGAGCAAGGTAGGTATTATCCCCATTTTTCAGCTAGGAACACTGGGGCTCAGAAGTTACATAACTTGCTAGATTATAAGACCTTTGTCCCAGTACTAGGATAAGCTGTCCATTCCATAATTGCATAAATTATTAACTTCAATATGAGTTAAGAAAAAAAAATTTCCAGGCATAGTGGCCCATGCCTATAATCCCTGCACTTTGGGAGGCCAAGCCAGGAGGATCACTTGAGTCCAGGAGTTCAGACCAGCCTGGGCAAGATGGCAAGACCCTGTCTCTACAAAAAATTGTTTAAAAATTAGCTGGGCATGATGGCATGTGCCTGTAGTCCCAGCTACTTGAGAGGTTGAGGTGGGAGGCTCGCTTGAGCCCAAGAGGTCGAGGCTGCAGTAAGTGGTGATGGCACCACTGCACTCCAACCTGGGCAACAGAGTGAGACCCTGTCTCAAAAAAAAAAAAAAAGAAAAACAACGACACATTTGAGCTACTCTGTTTATACTTGATCACTCACAGCAAAGGTCTGCAGAGTGTAAGATTAAACATCCCTAAGCTGTAGATTACCCAATAAATGAGTGTGGCAGCAATGGGAAAGAGGAGATGTCAACAACGCTGAGGATAAAGGATAAAAGGATCAGGAACAGGTAAGCTCCAAAGAAGAATCATCTCAGTCTGTGGAGAGAAAAGAAAGTGGTCTTTTCTGAACTAGTGCCCAGGTCACAGGAATGAATGGAGTGTCAGAACTTCTTTCCTTATTACTCACATTAATCTGTGACAGTAATCCACTTCCACTAACCCCATCAAGGGCCAAGTAATGTGCTAGGTGCCACAGGGGGTACCAAGAATGAGTAAGATGGACTGTTTACCAAGATTTTTTAAATTTGGCAAGTGCTAGGTAGAGAAGAGCGGGCATAGAGCAGTCCCCAAGATTCCCTTTCATTTGGGAGCTCAGACTTCCCTCTTTGGAGCCTCACCAGAGGCCTAGGGCCCAGGGGGCAATGCCAGACCCCAAGCAAGAAGGGGACATCTATAATCCAACCTATGGGCTTCCAAATCCTAAATGAGATCATCAATCCTAACCCTGATCTATGGCCCCATTAAGTCCCAGATCTAGAAAGGGCACAGATGCCAAGTGAGATGCCACAGATGCCCTGTTGCCTGCTAGGGCAGACAGGAACTTCACACTCTAACCCCATGGCTCCTGAGGTCCCAGGCTCATGAAACCCATTTCACTAACTTGGGAAAGTCACCTGACCTCTCTGGGCCTGTTTTGTAACCTGTTGATTGAAAAAGTTAAAATTTTAAGTTCCCTATAAACAACAATAATAATAATAAAAAAAAAGGCCTGATGCGGTGGCTCACGCCTGTAATCCTAGCACTTTGGGAGGCCGAGGTGGGTGGATCACCTGAGGTCAGGAGCTCAAGACCAGCCTGGCCATCATGGCGAAACCCCATCTTTAAAATAAATAAATAAATAAATAAAAATTAAAAAAAAAAAGGAAAAAAATCAAAGGGAAGACATAAACAAAAATAATAAAAACAAAAAAATTCAAGTTCCCTCTCATCTAAAATCATTTGAGTCATCCCAAGCTGCCCAGCCTTCAGTAGCCTCAGGTCCTAACTCCAAGCCAGGTCCCATGAGCACTCCCAACCCTTTTTGTGGACACTACTCAAAGGTTCCGACTCATGGCTCTCCAGGCTATAAACCAGTTCTACACATTCACGCCCAACTTTCAAACAGGGAGAGCCTTAGACTTCCTCCCATCTCAACCAGCTCACACAGCACATCTCATTTCTCACTGTGCCCCACGTGTTGGAGATGCTCCTCCTCCCCTCCCCGTAAGTCATAAATCATTATCAAAAAAGTCTCCCGACCTTCAGTGCCTGGAATGTAACACTGATTCTGGACAATTCACCTCCAACTCGCAGGGAACCTGGATCATACAGCTAATTGTCTCCCTTCAGCCTGTAATCTAGATACCTCAACCCAGGGCTCACTCTACCCCTCAAACCTTTCCAGTTTCTAACCCCTTAGTGGAGCTAATCAGCCTTTAGATTCCCTAATACAGCACCTCAACACTGAATCCCTAGGGCACTCCAATCCTAACCCAGACTGCCCCGACCTCCAATTTGGACCCTCCTCGAAATGCCTCACCAGAACCGAGACCCCGGCCAGCGTTTCCCGCAGGCCTCAATCCCCGGCCCGCCTCAGGCAGGTCCAGGGCTTCTGGCTCTCCGGCCGCCTTGACCTTGGAGTTCGGCAGGCTCCGCCGCCAAGCCCAGTCCTGCCGCTCACCTGGGTGCCTTTACCGGCCCCGGGAGGTCCAAGCAGCACGGCCCGGATGCCTTTAGGATAATCGGGTTCCGCCGCTGGCACGCTGGGAGCCATGTCTGCGGAACTCTCTCACACCCGCTCGCACACCTCACAGGTCCAGTGCTTTCCAGGCCATCGCGCCACGCACGCCACGCACGTCCCACTCGCCGCTCACACTGGCCCGTCCCCACGTCAGTCAGCCCGTTCCTCCCGCCCCTGGGCACGACGGACACTTCACCTTACCAACCGCACGGCGATACTGAGGAAGACTGCTTTTGATTGGACAGAATTGGTGGGGAGTAAGGAAGGGGCAGGACAGCATGGACTACTGGCGGCGGGTGTGCGGAGTGGGCGGGAAAACGCGAAGGGGGACGAGACGTCTGGCCGGAAGGTCTGTTAGGTATTTGACAGTTGACACTAGCAACTCCACTGAAGTCCTATTAAATTGCGCGTGGGAGTTTAAATGGGTAAAACCACTCTCAGAAGACAAATTGGCAATATGGTTCAAATACTCTTTGGTCCAGCAATTCCACTTCCAGGAATTCAAAAGATAAAATCAAGGATATGAGTAAAGGTTTGTGTAGCAAACGTTAATTGCAGCACTTGTAACAGCCCCAAAGCCCGAGACAAACCATAAAATAACGGCAAAACGGGCCGGGCGCAGTGGCTCACGCCTGTAATCCCAGCACTTTGGGAGGGCGAGGCGAGTGGATCACCTGAGGTCTGGAGTTCAAGACCAGCCTGACCAACATGGAGAAACATCGTCTCTACTAAAAATACAGAATTAGCCGGGAGTGGTGGCGCGCTCCTGTTATCCCAGCTACTCGGGAGGCTGAGGCAGGAGAATTGCTTAACCCGAGAGGCAGAGGTTGCGGTCGGTGAGCCCAGTTGGTGCCATTGCACTCCAGCCTGGGCAACAAAAGCGAAATTCTGTCTTTAAAAAAAAAAATTTTCTTCTCCTTTCCTCCTGATCCCCACTTCTGATTTAGCCCTTTAGAAATTCCAATATAGCCTTTTACCCACTCTTTCACTAGACACTCCTTTCAGCGCAAGCTCATCTAATTCTTGGAAAATTAACAGACCAAAGCATGCCCGCCAGGGAACTTTCACTTTGGAACTTCCACCCTCTGGGGGATTGCTTCGAACTCACACCCATCAGGAAGGCATGTTGAAAGCATGCCCACTTGGCCACTTTTACAACTTACTTTTGCCCAGGAAGGCACTGACTCAACTGCCCAGTAGATAAACCACCAGAGCTAACGGGCATCTTCCTCCCCCTGCTCACTTCCTCCCACCACCTTATAAAAGGCCCACTTTCTGCTCCAAAAGGGAAGTGGCACATTTAAAAGCAGGGTGCTTTGTGCCCCTTCCCCAAGCTAGCTTCCAAATAAATTCATTTTTTCGTCTCAGACCTTGCTCTTTTTAATTGGACTCTGAATGTAGTGATCGACTAACCTGCTTTTCAGTTACAAAATGATGGCAGCCTCCGAAGTCAGAAAAGGCAAGGAAATGGGTTCTCCCCTAGAGCCTCCGAAGGAACATGAGCCTGAAGATATTTTGATTTTAGCCCCATAAGACCTATTCTGAACTTCTAGCCTCCAAAACTTTAAGGTAATAAATTTTCGTTGTTCTAGACCACCAAGTTTGTGGTATTTGGAAACTAACAGCAATAGGAAACTAGTACATATTCTTTGGATATAAGCAATAGAAATAGACTCTAGCTACATCAAGCAAAACCAAAATTCACTGAGAGGATTCAGTTGTACAGCCACAGGCCTTGGAAGCGATTAGGAGCCAGGCTGTGTTGGGTAATCTAGATATAAGGAAATAAGGAATAAATAAACGTGATGAGGGGAACATTTACCCTGCCCCAGCTTTTTCCATGTGGAGGGAACTCCTTTAGAGTGACATTCTTCTCTCTTCCCTTCGACCACCTAATGCCCCCAGAGGAGGAGGAATGATACACAGGTTGAGCATCCCTAATCTGAAAATGTGAAATCTGAAGTGCTCCAAAATTAAAAACTTTTTCTTTTTTAGAGACAGAGTCATGCTCTGTCACCCAGACTAGAGTGCAGCAGTGCGATCATAGCTCACTGTAACTTCCAACTCCTAGGCTCAAGGGATCCTCCCACCTCAGCTTCACAAGTAGTTAGGACTACAAGCATGAGCCACCATGCCTGACCCTTGAAATTTTCTGAGCACTGATACCCCGAGTAGAAACTTCCACACTAATAGGTGTGGTGGCTCTCACCTGTAATCCCAGTGCTTTGGGAGGCTGAGGTGGGAGGAATTGCTTGAGGCCAGGAATTTGAGACCAGCCCAGACAATCTAGCGAGACTTGGCCTCTACTAACAATAAAATTAGCCAGGGATGATGGTACACTCAAGGGGTCCCAGCTCTTGGGAGGTTGAGGTGGAAAGACTGCTTGAGCCCAGGAGTTTGGGGCTGAAGCCAGCTATGATAGCACTACCGCGGAAGGATTGTGTGAGCCCAAGAGTTCAAAGCTACAGCCAGGTATGATAGTGCCACTGCACTCCAGCCTGAGTGACAGAGCAACACCTTGTCTCTGAAAAAAGAAAATCCACACCTGACCTCATGTGACAGGTCCCAGTCAAAACACAGACATACAATACAGTTTCTTCAGCATCTCCAGGTGTTATTTTGATGATGCTACTATGCTGCTTATTTACCCTGAACACATTAGTTTTTCACTGTATTAATGGTAGGTCATTT
Source organism: Aotus nancymaae (assembly GCF_030222135.1). NCBI lineage: Eukaryota > Metazoa > Chordata > Mammalia > Primates > Aotidae > Aotus > Aotus nancymaae. The sequence continues at coordinate 29,522,558 of NW_026988467.1, forward strand.
TTTAACTGTTGACTATATGTGAATAAGTGTAAAAAAATGATACAGCATATAAATTCAGAGTCATGAATGATGGTGATGCTGAACAATCAGATTTTCCAGATGGATGTCTAAGTGACACTTTTGTTTTCCAATGATTCAGTATACACAAACTTGGTTTTGTGCACAAAATTATTAAAAATATTATATAAAATTACCTTCTGGCTATGTATATAAGGTCTATGTAAAACATAAATGAATTTATATTTAGACTTGGGTCCCATCCCCAAGGTATCTCATTAAGTATATGCAAATATTCCAAAATCTGGAAATGATCCAAAATTCGAAATACTACTGGTCCCAAGCATTTTGGATTAGGGATACTCAACCTGTATCTCATTAGTGAATATGGGGAGAATGAGCGAAGCACAACTCAGTTCCTCCTCTCTTTTTGTCTTTCAAATATGCCTGCCCTTAAGAAGCACGATTTTTTGCCCTCTTCCTCCATGTTCTATTAATACATTTCCCACAGTCTAGCCCTCACAGAGAGGACTATGATTGGCCAGGCACAGTCCTCACACCTGTAATCCCAGCACTTTGGGAGACCAAGGTGGATGAATCACTTGAAATCAGGAGTTCAAGACCAGCCTGGCCAACTTTGCAAAACCCCATCTCTACTAAAAGTAAAAAAATTAGCTGGATGTGGTGGTGGGCACCTGTAGTTTCAGCTACTTGAGAGGCTGAGGCAGGAGAATCTCTTGAACCCAGGAGGCGGAGGTTGCGATGAGCTGAGATTGCACCACTTGCACTCCAGCCCAGGTGACAGAGTGAGACTCTGTCTAAAAAAAAAAGAGGCTGGGCACGGTGGCTCATACCTGTAATACCATCACTTTGGGAGACTGACGTGGGTGGATCACCTGAGGTCAGGAGTTTGAGACCAGCCTGGCCAACATGGTGAAACCCCCTCTCTACTAAAAATACAAAAAATTAGCTGGGCATGGTGGCGGGCACCTGTAATCCCAGCTACTTGGGAGGCTGAGACAAGAGAATCGCTTGAACCTGGGAGGCGGAGGTTGCAGTGAGCCAAGATCATGCCATTGCACTCCAGCCTGGGCAACAAGAGTGAAACTCCATCTCAAAAAAGAAAAGAAAAAGAGAGAGGACTATGATGATTTTCTAGTACTGCCTGTGACCAGGTGGAAAAGTTGAACTTGGGGGTCCAGAATTCATAACCCCGCTTTTCTATCAGTAAATGCATATCTCAAGCAGCTTTGTTAATAAAAATGATATTCTGATCTCCCTCTGCCTTACTTCTGTGGTTATCCCCTCATTTGGGTCTAAACGTGGGTGAGACAACCCCAAAACCCAACAAGCAATTTCTTATGGATGCTATGATTTGAACGACTCAGTTCCAATCAATTTCTGTATCTGTGTCATTCCATTTCAAGACTTTAATTTCTGGCTTGGCTTAGATCTCCTGTTCATCCCTTGGCAATGGTGGAGAGGACCTTAATTGACATTTCCCTCAAGACTACAGGGAATGGAAGAAGTAGTTTTTTTTTTTTTTTTTTTTTTGAGACAGAGTTTCGCTCTTGTTACCCAGGCTGGAGTGCAATGGCGCGATCTCGGCTCACCGCAACCTCCGTCTCCTGGGTTCAGGCAATTCTCCTGCCTCAGCCTCCTGAGTAGCTGGGATTACAGGCACGCGCCACCATGCCCAGCTAATTTTCTGTATTAGTAGAGACGGGGTTTCACCATGTTGACCAGGATGGTCTCGATCTCTTGACCTCGTGATCCACCCGCCTCGGCCTCCCAAAGTGCTGGGATTACAGGCTTGAGCCACCGCACCCGGCCGGAAGAAGTAGTTTCTTATAAGCAAATTGTAGCAGTTTTTAAAATAAGAGGAAAGAAATATTGAGCAGGCAGAAACAACAGATGTCCTTTGCAGGGAGCTATTGCAAAGGCCCAGGAGAAAGAAAAGGAAGGCCTAGACTATGGAGGTAGAATTAATGGGACTTGACACCAGACCAAATGGGGATAAGAATGACTGAGTCATGGGGCCAAGTGACTGGGGGGATAATAGTACCATTTGTATTCATCTCATTCATTCATTAACTGATTCATTTAACATACATTTAAGGAGCATTTATTATGTGTCTAGTATTGTGCTTGATGCTAAGGATTCAATGGTGAATAAGGAGGGCAGGGTCAGTCTAGGTGCAGTGGCTCATATAATCTGTAATCTCAACACTTTGGGAGGCTGAGATGGGAGAATTGCTTGAGGCCAGGAGTTTGAGATCTGCCTGGGCAACATAGCCTGGGCTTGGCCAGTGGGATGTCCTGCCTGGGACTTTGACCCTTGAGGGAGAGAAAGGAAGGGGCAGGGTCTGTTCTTGGTGTGGAGGTGAGAGTCCAGGAGCAGTGGGTGGACAATGGCCAGTCATGGCTGTCCAGGTAGGCTTTTCCCGTGCTTTGTCTTTGGCTATGTTCTTAGCCTAATTGCTTTTGGTTCCTACTCATGTTTGAAATTTGTGAGAACCCCAGGAAAAAAATTTAAAAATTAGCCCGGTGTGGTGGTATTCACTTTTGGTTCTAACTGACAGAGGAGTATCACCATCTTGGACAAGCACTGTCATTTTAAAAATTCACCTTAATCAAAAACTGCCTAAATCCAAAGGGCATCAGCCTAATGGCTAAGGTCAGCGTGACCATTAACCACAGATAACATCTCCAACCAGAAACATTCCAAACTCCTCCCCAACCAGAGACTTGCTATCCCCAAAATAACCCCCTTCTAGCTGGGAAGATGCCAGACCTGAGATAACCCTCCTCCTGCTGAAAAGATGTCAGCCCCAAGATAACCTCCTCTCTGCCCAGAACATCCCAATCCTACCATAAACTTCTCCCCAACACATAAACATTCCAAGGTTGTAATAAGCCCCCTCACCCTGAAACCAATATATACTATTTGTAAGAGAAAGCACTCATGACTGAAAGTGGCCAGAAGCCCCTCTCAGGTTTTTTTCTCTAAAATAAACTTATCTTTAATTGGTTAAGCTGCGTTTCGTGTTTCTTTCCTCTTTCTTTTACTTTTACACTAGATACTTGGGAGGCTGAGGTGTGTGAATCACTTGAGGCCAGAAGGTTGAGGCTGCAGTGAACTATAATTAGGCCACTGCACTCCAACCCAGGTGACAGAGCGAGACCCTGTCTCTAAAAACAAAACAAAAGCAAGGTTTCCACCTTTAGAAAATTTTCCACTTTGGGGCTGGGTATGATGGCTCATGCCTGTAATCCCAGCACTTTGGGAGGCCAAGGTGGGAGGATCACCTGAGGTCAGGAGTTTGAGACCAGCCTGACCAACATGGTGAAACCCCGTCTCTACTAAATATATGAAAAAAAAAGAAAAAATAGCTGGGTGTGGTGGTGATTGCCTACAATCCCAGCTACTCAGGAGGCTGAGGCTCAGGAGAATCACTTGAACTCCGGAGGCAGTGAGCCAAGATTGCGCCACCACACTCCAGCCTGGGCGACAAGAGCTGAAACTCCATATTAAAAAAGAAGAAAAGAAAAGAAAAAAAGAAAACTCTCCACTCTTACAGAACTTGCAGTCAAGTGAGGGGAAAAAAATAAGACATTGATGGAGGCTGTGCTGGGGAAAGCACAGGCTTTAGTAATAACGTGATAGAGGAGCCTCTAGCTCAGATTTGAGGGGGAATGACATGGAAGTGAGATCTTAAGATCTCACTTAAGAAACTTAAGAACAAGGAGGATTTATTTAGAGAAGAGAAGGAAGAACGGTATTCTAGACAAAGGGAATGGCATATGCAAAGGTCTGGAGTCAAGAAAGGTTATGACAAGAGGCTGGGTGTGGTGGCTCACACCTGTAATCTCAGCACTCTGGGAGGCTTAGATTAGGAGATCATGACCAGCCTGGCCAACATAGTAAAACCTCATCTCTACTGAAGATACAAAATTAGCCAGGTGTGGTGATAGGCACCTGTAATCCCAGCTACTCAGGACTCTGAGGCATGAGAATTACTTGAACCTGGGAGGCAGAGGTTACAGTGAGTCGAGATTGGGTCACTGCACTCTAGCCTGAGGGATAGAGCAAGACCCTGTCTACAAAAAAAAAAAAAAAGAGAGAGAGATTATAGAAAGTCGAGGGAAACTGTGATACTCAGCAGAGGAACACCCCTCTTATGTTGTGGAAATCCTCTACTGCAAGGAACTTCGGAAAAAACAGAGCTACTCTGCAGAAGCTGAAAGGGCAGACTCTTGCCTGACTTCTTGGCAACAGGGGAGTGAACACGTGACAGGGGGAGGTCCTGTCCAGGACTTTGACTCTGAGAGAGAGGACGGGGCAGGGCCTGTTCTTGGTGGGGAGTTGGGAGTCCAGCCGCAGTGGGTGGACTATGGCCAGTTGTGGCTGTCCAGGTAGGCTTTTCCTGTGCCATGTCTTTGGCTGTGTTCTTAGCCTGATTACTTTTGGTTCCTACTCATGTTTGGAATTTGGGAGAACCTCACAGTATTCAATAAATTCCTTCACTGCTTAGGTTAGCCACCAAGACTCCTGATTGGTACAGAGTTGAAAGAGGGTCAGTCTGGCTGGAGTTACAATTCAAGAGGGTAAGGAAAGAAAAAAGGGGGAGAGGAGACAGGGACTATGGGAAATTCTCTTGGGGGCTTTTGTGAGAGGCTTTGCTTTCCAGGAAAAAGAGATGCATAAGAGGAAAAACTCCCTTTCTGCCCGCCTCAGGGCTGATGCAGCGCTTAAAATATGACAGCTGTCTTGGGACCAAGTGGGGAGAGCTGCAAGACTCAGAGGGAAGCTGACCTAGAGTCTGCCATCACTGAGCTGCTGAGTTAAACAACTCAAGTGTCACCTTCCTCCACACTTCTTGTGATATGAGATAAAGCCCTAATGTTCATGCCACATTTATGTCAGTATTCTAATACTCACTGCCCAAAGCACCTTATGTGACACTGCAAGTCACTTAACGCTGGTGGGCCTCAATTCCTCTTTGCAAAATCAGGATGCCATTACCTACTTCACAGGATAGTAGTGAATATCAAATTAGATAATGGATGTAAAGTATTTAGCACAGTGCCCTACTCATGGTAAGCACTCTGTAAATGTTAACTATTATTACCTGTGTCAAAGACATAGAGGAGATGAGTTTGTTTTGTGGGAGGGGAGAGAGAAGAGGAGAACGAAGACTAAAATCTGAGAAACCAACACTTGAGGGGAAAGGAGTCAGAGAATCACTAGAGACTAAAGAAGAAAACCTGAAATTTCACTCTACTTATCACATCCTTTTTTTTTTTTTTTTTTTTTTTTGAGACGGAGTCTTGCTCTATTACCTAGGCTAGAATGCTGTGAAGCCATCTTGGTTTACCACAACCTCTGCCTCCTGGGCTCAAAGCAATTCTCCTGCCTCAGCCTCCTGGGTAGCTGGGATTATAGGCACCTGCTACCATGCCCAGCTAAGTTTTGTATTTTTAGTAGAGGCGGGGTTTCACCATGTTGTCCAGGTTGGTCTTGAACTCCTGACCTCAGATGATCTACCCACCTCAGCCTCCCAAAGTGCTGGGATTACAGGCAAGAGCCACCACACCTGGCCACCACATCCTTTTTCTTTTTCTTTTTTTTTGAGGCGGAGTCTTTCTCTGTTGCCCAGGCTGGAATGCAGTGGCTCCATCTCAGCTCACTGCAACCTCCATCTCCTGGGTTCAAGCAATTCTCCTGCTTCAGCTTCCCAAGTAGCTAGGATTACAGGTGCCCACCACCAGGCCCAGCTAATTTTTGTATTTTCAGTAGAGACGGGGTTTCACCATGTTGGCCAGGCTGGTCTCAAACTCCTGACCTCAAGTGATCCACCTGACTCAGCCTCCCAAAGTGCTGGGATTACAGGCATGAGCCACCGTGCCCAGCTCATTCTATCAATTTTTATCTGCCCTGGGTAAGGCCTTTATTGATCCCTCCTTCCTTCCCAAGCCTGGCCTTTGTCTCCTCTCTTCATTTAACTATATTAAATGTGGGGTTTCTGATATCAGCCTGACAATCCCAGATTCTTTCATTCAGAAATGCTCTGGACATGTATCAAATATATCTCTTGGAGATGCCCTCATTTCCAGGAGTTCCCAGTTGATATGCAAATTAGGCATCTATGGTTACTTCCAGACACTTGGAAACTGTGAGCCTGTGCAGACTGCCTCTCCAGTCTGCACTATTAACCACTATAATATGTTGTCTTTCATATGTAGTGGGACACTGATAAGTGTTTATTGATTGAAATGATGGAGTATTACCAAAGCCAAATAAAAAGTTTCAGGAAGTGTATTAGTCAGTTTCAGCTAAGCTATACTGCAGTGACAAATAGCCCCAAAATATCAGCTTACAGAAAGGGTTACATGTTAGCTGCAGGTCAGCTATGGCTCTGCTATACATTTGGATGCAGGCTGAAGGTTCTATTCTTGGAAGAGAGGGAAAAGATACACTGGTATGCTGGTATAACTTGCATTAGAGAAAGCTGATAGTGTATATCTCTTTCGAACTTTGTACTCCATGATATCACATTGGTAGCCTGAAATCAGTCATGGTGGAATGTAAGTACTTCCATTCCACGTAAGTACAGCAAGTGGCAAATATTCTTCCCCCGGAAAAGCTGGTGGTTAAATGTTTACCAGCACAGGACTGGAAAAAGGAAAATGATGAGTTCACTTGTTGGCCCTTAAACCTTCTGCCTAGAAATGGCACAGGCCATAGAAATGCTACGTCACATGCACTCACATTGTACTTGTCAAAGCAAGTCTCATGGCCAAGCTACAGTCTATAGAGCCAGGAATGTACTTCTTCCACTGGGAGGGACTCAGTAGGGGTTGCAGGGAATATTCATGAACAACAACACAACTTGCCTTCATGGAGGAGTCAAAGGTGAGGACTGAGCAAAGTCTTTTGGAATTGGCCTCAAGGATTTTGCCTATGACCTTTAACATGAGAACAGTTTCAGCTGAAGGAAGTGACTTATTTTACTCTTCTTGTCATGTCAGAGTTCTCCACAGCTTAATTTTGAAAAGTTACCATTTATTGAGCAAGGATTGGTACCAAGCCCTGTGATCAGATCTCTACATACAATCTCACTGAGTCATCACAATACTCTTGCTATGTCAGAACTATTTTATCCCTATTTGATGCATGGGAAAACTGAGGCTTAACTCAGCATGGTTAATTGTCTTGATTGAAATCACACAGCTGGTGACATCTCCCACCACACAGCATTTTCTTTTGTGGCAGACTGTACTGTTTTCCACAAATATTTGATGTCTCTCCCTATGAAAGGATTATTTATTTCTGTTCTGTTGAACTTAGGTGAGGACATACGACTTGCACTGGCCAATGAAATGTGAACAGAAGTAGCATGCATGACAATTCAGGGGAGAAGCTTTTGAGAACCAGGGCAGGATTCACATGTTCTTTTGGCCTCAGCAGTCATGGCAGACTGTGTTGAGACGGAACCTCCACCAGACTAGGTCTCGGAGAGACAGACCACCTGCAGCAGAGCCCTCTAGTCAATCCAAATAAGCATTTAGTATGAGCAAGGGTTTTATTTTATTTTATTTTATTTTTATTTTTTTGTTTTTCTGAGATGGAATTTTGCTCTTGTTGCCCAGACTGAAGTGCAGTGAAGCGATCTCAGCTTACCGCAACCTCTGCCTCCCGGGTTCAAGCCATTCTCCTGCCTCAGCCTCCTGAGTAGCTGGGATTACAGGTACACATCACCATGCCCGGCTAATTTTGTATTTTTAGTAGAGACAGGGTTTCACCACGTTGGCCAGACTGGTAACAAACTCTTGACCTCAAGTGAACCGCCTGCCTCAGCCTCCCAAAGTGCTGGAATTACAGGTGTGAGCCACTGTGCCTGGCCTTTTTTTTTTTTTTTTTAATGAGATGGAGTCTCGCTCTGTCACCTGGGTGGAGTGCAGTAATGTGATCTTGGCTCACTGCAATTTCTGCCTCCTGGGTCCCAGTGATTCTCCTGCCTCAGCCTCCCAAATAGCTGGGACTACAGGCGTGTGCCATCCCACCTGGCTAATTTTTGTATTTTTTAGTAAAGATGGGGTTTCACCATATTGGCCAGGTTGGCCTCGAATTCCTGAGCTCATGATCCGCCAGTCTCAGCCTCCCAAAGTGCTGGGATTACAGGCATGAGCCACTGCACCCGGCCAAAATGTAGTCTTCTAAAGAACTAGCTTAGCTTAGCCCAAGCAACCAGAACAAGCAAAGTCCCTCCTACTACTGTTTTGAGGTAACTGTGGCCCAATTCTGATTTCCATAAAAGTTGCCAGCTTCAAAGAAAATGGTTATGATATTAATAGTAACAAATACTCAGCTGGGAAATACTACACATTAGACATGGCCTGTGAGGAAACCCTTGTGGAAGGAATCAGAAGTTCTACTGGAAAATGATGACAGAGCAGAGGGCACTGGGTTGGAAGTATGGGAACAACTTCGAATACCTACTGTGCCTGGCAGTCAGAACTCTGTGTTCCCTGGGTGAGGGTACTCAAGTCAACGGTGGAGAGAGGCATGTATGTGAGCAGACAATATAATAAATGAGTTCCGTTGGTTAATTTAGTCATTCATTCACCTGATGCATATTTATTGAGCTCTCCTGATATGCTAAGGACTGAACATTTAGTATAAACAAGATAGGGGGGCCAGGCGCGGTGGCTCAAGCCTGTAATCCCAGCACTTTGGGAGGCCGAGGTGGGTGGATCACAAGGTCAAGAGATTGAGACCATCCTGGTCAACATGGTGAAACCCCGTCTCTACTAAAAATACAAAAAATTAGCTGGGCATGGTGGCGCGTGCCTGTAATCCCAGCTACTCAGGAGGCTGAGGCAGGAGAATTGCCTGAACCCAGGAGGAGGAGGTTGCGGTGAGCCGAGATCGCGCCATTGCACTCCAGCCTGGGTAACAAGAGCGAAACTCCGTCTCAAAAAAAAAAAAAAAAAACAAGATAGGGACTATCCTTGTCCTCTTAAAGTTTATATTCTAACAGACATGAGAGAAGTAGGCACAAAGTGCTAAGGGAACGTTCAGCAGAGGCAAATAACCTAATCTAGGGCAGGAATAAGGGTGGAGATCTGGGATAACTTAAAAAAAAATAGCACCCCAAAACTGAGTCCTGAAGGGTGAGCAGGAATTAGGCAGCAAAGAAGGGCATTCCAGGCAGAGGGAACAGCTTAAGCTAAGTCCTAGAGGCATGAATCAGTTTGGTGCATTTGGCAAGTGCGAGTAGTTAGGTATGAATAAAGCATAGGGTTTGAACTAAAGAGGGACAAGAGGTAAGGGGAGAGAATAGCCCGACAAGGGCTACCTCTTGAAGGGCCCTAGATGCTGGGTTTAGGTGCATAGGGTTAATTTGAAAATAGTAGGAGCCACTGGAAAGATTTTGAAGAGTTTATTTACAGTAGTCCTCCCTTCTGTGAGGGGGATATATTCCAGGACCTCCAGGGGATGCCTGAAACCTCAACTAGTGCCAAATCTTATATATATAATGTTTTTTTTCCCCATAAATACATACCTATGATAAAGTTTAATTAGTTAATTGTTTTGAGATGGAGTCTTGCTCTGTCGTCCAGGCTGGAGTGCAATGGCGCAATCTTGGCTCACTACAACTTCCACCTCCCAGATTAAAGCAGTTCTCCCTCCTCAGCCTCCTGAGTAGCTAGGACTACAGGCACACACCACCAAGCCTGGCTAATTTTTGTATTTTTAGTAGAGGTGGGGTTTCAGCATGTTAGCCAGGCTGTTCTCGAACTCCTGATCTCAAGTAATCTGCCCACCTTGACCTCCCAAAGTGGTAGGATTACAGGCATAGGCCACCACTCCCAGCCTAAAGTTTAATTTATAAATTAGGGCCAGGCATAGTGGCTCACACTAGTAATCCCAGCACTTTGGGAGGCTGAGGAGGGAGGATCACTTGAGGTCAAGAATTTGAGACTAGGCCGGGCGCGGTGGCTCAAGCCTGTAATCCCAGCACTTTGGGAGGCTGAGGCGGGTGGATCACGAGGTCAAGAGATCGAGACCATCCTGGTCAATATGGTGAAACCCCGTCTCTACTAATACAAAAAATTAGCTGGGCATGGTGGCGTGTGCCTGTAATCCCAGCTACTCAGGAGGCTGAGGCAGGAGAATTGCCTGAACCCAGGAGGCGGAGGTTGCGGTGAGCCGAGACCGTGCCATTGCACTCCAGCCTGGGTAACAAGAGCGAAACTCCATCTCAAAAAAAAAAAAAGAAAAAAAAAGAATTTGAGACTAGCCTGGGCAACATGGTGAAACCCCTTTCTACAAGAAACTAAAATTAGTCAGGCATGGTGATGTGGACCTGTATGTCAGCTACTCGGGAGGCTGCAGTGGGAGGATTGCTTGAGCCTGGGAGGTTGAGGCTGCAGTGAGCCATGATTGTGCCACTGCCCTCCATCCTGGGTGACAGAAAGAGACCTTGTCTTGAAAAGAAAAAAATAATTATACATTAGGCACAGTAAGAGATTAATAACAATAACTAATAATAAAATTTAAAAATTACAGGAATACACCATAATTATGTGAATGTAATCCCTTTCCCTCTCTCTCAAAATATCTTATTGTACTCTACTCACCCTTCTTGTGATCTGCTGATCTGATAACTAGGACAGCTACTAAGCTACTAACTGGTGGGTGGTGTATACAGCATGGATACACTAGACAAAGGGATGATTCACATCCTGGGTGAGATGGCTCCAGATGTCATCACGCTGCTCATAAATGGGTGCAATTTACAGCTTGTGAATTGTTTATTTCTGGAATTTCCCATGTAATATTTTCAGACCACATTTGTCCCTGAGTAGGTGAAACTGCAGAAAGAGAAACTATGGCTAAGAGGGAAGTCCTGTGGTTAGGAAAGAGGCTCAGCTACTATAACAGAGACTCCACAATAACAGTGGCTTAGACAAGATAGGCGTTTACTTCTGGTTTATGTCAAAACCCTGGCAGGCAAATGGGAGTGGATATGGTGACTCTACCGTCAGGGACCCTGGCTTTTTCTGTCTCCTTGCTTTGACATCAACATGCGGCTTCCTTCCTGTGGTCCAAAAGGGCAGCTCCAGCTCTACCATCACTTTCGCATTTCAGCCAGCAGGAAGGCATAATGGGGCCGTGGGGACACCCGCATTCCCTCTAAAGGCATAACCTGGAATTGCACCCATTACTTTCATTCTCATTGCACTGGCCAGAACTTAGTCACAACGCCAGGACTAGCAGTCAGGGTGCTGGGAAATGTCGCTTTTATTCTGGACAGACATGTGACTAACCAACAGGTAGAGGCTCTATTACTAAAGGAAGAATAGATGCTGGGGAACAATTAGCTGTGTGCCGAAGAGGGTTTACCTTTTGGAAAGATCTCTTGGGGGAAGGGTGGAGAAAGAGCTGGATGGTAAGAGTTCAGAGCCAAGGAAATAACCCAAATGAGAGACACCGACCGAGGTCTGAACCAAGGCAGAGACATCTGGGATGGAGAGAAGCGGCAGAGGCTTAGGAGACATAGAAGTTGAATAGAGGGTTAGGAGATATGGAAGTTGAATGCATAAGATATATGACTAAGAGGCTATACTTATAATTAACTGTACTTATCATAGTCTCTATTTTTGCCATTGGCTATTCAATATCTCCCTCACAGGCCAGGCGTGGTGGCTCATGCCTATAACCCAGAACTTTGGAAGCCTGAGGCAGGGAGATCACGAGGTCAGGAGATCGAGACCATCCTGGCCAAGATAGTGAAATCCCATTTCTACTAAAAATACAAAAATTAGCTGGATGTGGGAGGCATGCGCCTGTAATTCCAGCCACTCAGGAGGCTGAGGCGTGAGAATCTCTTGAACCCAGGAGGCAGAGGTTGCAGTGAGCTGAGATTGCACCACTGCACTCCTGCCTGGGTGACGGAGTGAGGCTCCGTCTCAAAAGAAAAAAAAAAGGCTGAGTGCAGGGGCCCATGCCTGTAATCCCAATTTTGGGGGGCTGAGGTGGGTGGATCACGAAGTCAGGAGTTTGAGACCAGCCTGGCTAACATAGTGAAACCTCGTCTCTACTAAAAAAAATACAAAAAAATTATCTGGGTGTGGTGGTGGGTGTCTCTAATCCCAGCTACTTGGGAGACTGAGGCAAGGAGAATCGCTTGAACCTGGGAGGTGGAGGTTGCAGTGAGCCAAGATCATGCCACTGCACTCCAGCTTGGGTGACAGTTCGAGACTCTGTCTCAAAAAAAAAAAAAAAATCTCCCTTTCCTAGAGGATTATAAGCTCCACTAGGACACAGACTGAGTCTGTTTTGCTTATCACAGAATCCCAGGGCCAGTGCCAAGCACAGTGCCTGGCATACAATAAGTGCTTACGGGTGAGCAAATGAATGAGGTAAAAGAGGAGCAGCCAAGGACAATAACAACAATGACTCTGGTGACAAGTTTGATTGAGAAAAATCAAAATCTTAAAGTAAACATCAAACAGTTTTTTTTTTGAGACAGGGTCTTACTCTATTGACCAGGCTAGAGTGCAGTGGCACCATGACTGCTCATTTCAGCCTTGACCTATCCAAGTAACTGGCACTACACTACAGGTGGGTGACACCCCCTCTTGCTGATTTTTGTATTTTTATTTTTCTTTCTTTCTGGTTTTTTTTTTTTTTTTGAGATGAAGTTTTGCTCTGTCACCAGGCTGGAGTGTAGTGGCAGGATCAGCTCACTGCAACCTCTGCCTCCCGGTTTCAAGCTGTTCTCCTGCCTCAACCACTTGAGTAGCTGGGATTACAGGTGCACACCACCATGCCTGATTAATTTTTGTATTTTTAGTAGAGATGGGGTTTCGCCATGTTGGCCAAGCTGGTCTTGAACTTCTGACCTCAGGTGACCCACCCACCTTGACCTCCTAAAGTATTGGGGTAACAGGCGTGAGCCACTGCACCTGGCCTCAATTTTTGTATTTTTCTTTACAGTCTGGGTTTGCCATGTTGTCCAGGCTGGCCTCAAATGATCCTCTTGCCTTGGCCTCCTAAAGTTCTGGGATTACAGCCACGAGCCACTGTGCCCCGCCCAGAGTTTTTTTTGTTTTGTTGTTTTGAGGAGTCTAGGCTCTGTCGCCAAGCTGGGTGCAGTGGCATGATCTCGGCTCACTGCAACCTCCACCTCCCGGTACAGGCAATTCTTATGCCTCAGCCTCCCAAGTAGCTGGCATTACAAGTGTGTGCCACCACACTCAGGTAATTTTTTTTTTTAAAGACGGAATCTTGCTCTGTCACCCAGGCTGGAGTGCAATGGTGTGATCTTGGCTCACTGCAACCTCTGCCTCCCGGGTTCAAGCTATTCTCTCACCTTAGCCTCCCGAGTAGCTGGGATTACAGGCTCCCGCTATCATGCCTGGCTAATTTTTGTATTTTTGAAGAGACGGGATTTCACCATGTTGGCCAGGCTGATCTTGAACTCCTGACCTCAGGTGATCTGCCCACTTCAGCCTCCCAAAATGCTGGGATTACAGGTGTGAGCCACCAAGCCAGGCTAATTTTTCTATTTTTAGTAGAGACGGGGTTTCATCATGTTGGTCAGCCTGGTTTTGAACTCTGGACCTCAAGTGATCTGCCTACCTCAGCCTCTCAAAGTACTGGGATTACAGGCATGAGCCATTCACTACTTCTGTCCCAAACAGTTATTTTTATTTATTTATTTATTTTTTTTTTGAGATAGAGTTTTGCTCTTGTTGTCCAGGCTGGAGTGTAATGGCGTGATCTCAGCTCACTGCAACCTCTGTTTCCCGAGTTCAAGCAATTCTCCTGCTTCAGCCTCCCAAGTAGCTGGGATTACAAGCGCCTGACACCATGCCTTACAAGCGCCCAGCACCATGCCTGACTAATTTTTTGTATTTTTTATTTTTGAGACGGAGTCTTGCACTGTTGTTCAGGCTGGAGTGAATGGTGCGTTCTGGGCTCACTGCAACCTCCATTTCCTGGGTTCACATGATTCTCCTGCCTCAGCCTCCTGAGTAGCTGGGATTACAGGTGCACACCACCATGCCAGACTAATTTTTTGTCTTTTTAGTAGAGATGGGGTTTCACCATGTTGGCCAGGCTGGTCTTGAACTCCTGACCTTGTGATACACCTGACTCGGCCTCCTAAAGTGCTGGGATTACAGGTGTGAGCCCCCACACCTAGCCTTTTTGTATTTTTAGTAGAGATGGGGTTTCACTGTGTTGGCCAGGCTGGTCTCAAACTCCTGACCTCAGGTGATCCACCCACCTCCGCCTTCCAAAGTGCTGGGATTAGAGGCATGAGCCACCATGCCTGGCCAAACAGTTATTTTTAAAAGTAATTTTTACCAACTGTAATCTGTCATCCCCTTTCCTGATGGGCATTTGGCCTCATTGATGACATCTCCAGCTGGTTCGAAAATTTTCAGTCGTTTTTAGTTATTAATGCAGTCTCTTGCTTCGGCCATTAACTGGTCTTTCCATTTTCAAAGGTCAGTCTCCTTTGGGACTCACAGTCCAGCAGGCAGGCCTTGTGTCTTGGAGAAGAGATGGGTCTGTTCTTTCTTCTCTGCCCTCTGGTGGAGAGAAACACGATGGAAAAAAAAAGGACTTACTTCCTTAGGTGTCCCTCTGCTGGCCCCTGGCTGACCTCTTCTTTGCTTTATGCGAGGTGTCTGTGTTCCTGTCCTCTCAGACATCACAGCTGCTCAGCTCCTTATCTGTAGACATGGGGTGACGGAGTAGCACTCTGTGAAAGGGCTTGGTGCCAAGTAGCTCTCCTCTGCTGGCGGCCTCTGGCTCACTCTTCACAGTGCACCTCTTTGCCCCCAGCAGGCCTGCTGCCCCATCACATGTACCCTTGCAGCCCCAACTCTGGGGCCTGTGGACACGGGTAGAGTCCATCTTTCTGCCACTCCTTGCCACCTGATCAAATCCTTGGCCTTCCCTCTCCAAGCCCTTTCCTCTATTTCCGTAGTACCAGGGCAGGTTGGCAAGTGTAGACGCTCAGCAGACATCATCAGGGGAGGGAAAGTCAGACGCCCCCTGGTGGCACCCCACACCTGATGAATGATTCTTTTGGCTCTATTCCAGTTAGCTACTGTCCTAGTTAGCTCTGTCCCAGTTAGCTTGTGTAACTGTAACGGATCAGCCACAGCTTCGAGGTATATAACACAATCACCATTTCATCATGGTCATGGAATCTATGGGTCAGGAGTTTCACAAGGAACAGTGTGACACAGAGACAAAGCTGGTCTCCACTTACAGTAGGTGGCCTCCAAGATGACTCCCAATGATCCCTGCCCGCTGGTATTCACCCCCTTGTGCAATCCTCTCCCACACCGTATCAGGTTTGGTCTGTGTGACCAATAGAATATGGCAGAAGTGATAGTATGTCACTTTTAAGGCTAGGTTGTGAAAGATATTGTGAGGCTGGGTGCACTGGCTTATGCTTGTAATCCCAGCACTTGGGGTGGCCAAGGTAGGAGGATCACTTGTAGCTAAGAGTTTGAGACCAGCCTGGGCAACATAGGGAGACCCTGTCTCTACAATTTTTTTTTTTCGAGACAGAGTCTCTGTCGCCCAGGCTGGAGTGCAGTGGCGTGATCTCTGCCCACTTTAACCTCTGCCTCCCGGGTTCAAGCAATTCTCTGCCTCAATCTCCTGAGTAACTGGGTTTACAGGTACCTGCCACCATGCCCAGCTAATTTTTTGTATTTTTAGTAGAGATGGGATTTCACCATCTTGGCCAGGCTGGTCTTCAACTCCTGACCTCATGATCCATCCGCCTCAGCCTCCCAAAGTGCTGTGATTACAGGCATGAGCCACCATGCCTGACCTACAGCACATTTTTAAAAACTTAGCCAGTGCAATGACTCACATCTGCAGTCCCAGCTACTTGGGAGGCCAAGGCGGGAGGATTGCTTGAGCACAGGAGGTAGACGCTATAGTGATCTGTGATGGTGCCACTCTGCACTCTAGCCTGGTGACCGAGCAAGACCCTGTCTCAGAAAAAAAAAAAAAAAGACATTGTGGCTTCTGCTTCTCTCTCTTGGATCACTCCCTGGGGGAAGCCAGCTGCCAGGTTGTGAGACCAGCTGCCTCTGTGGAGAGGCCACATGGAGAGGAACTGAGGCTTCTTGCTAATGGCCACATGAATGAGCTTGGAAATGGATCCTCTGGCCCCAGAGAAAGTAGATGACTGCAGCCCCAACAGCTTAACTGCAACTTCATGAGAGACCTTGAATCAGAATCACCCAGATGTGCTGCTCTTGGATTCCTGATGGTCAGAAACTATGTGAGATGATAAATATTTGTTGTTTTAAGTTGTTGCATTCTGGGGTAACTTGCCATGCAACAATACATAACTAATACACTGCTCCATGATGTCTGGGATTTTAGCTGGAAGACTCAAATGGCTGGGGGCTGGAATCACCTGGAGGTTGCTTCACTCACATGACCGGTGCCTGAGCTGAGACTGTCACCTGGAGAAAAACGGGGCCTCCCCATGTGGCTTGACTTCTCACAGCATATCACCTGGGTTCCAAGAAGGAGTGCCTATAGACTAAGCTTTCTAAGGGAATAAGGAAAAAGTTATAAAGTTTCTTTTAGTCTAGCCTGAGAAATGTGCATTGCAACTTCTGCTGCATTCTCTGGGTTAGCAGCAGTCACCAAGGCCGGCCCATATTCAAGGGGAGAAGAATTTGACTGGTCCTCTTGGTGAGGTGATATGGTCATATTGCAGAACCTGTCTTGGGGAAATTGCCTGCTCTGCTCTAAGGGACAAGTGGCTTCTTTTCACAAGCCCGGCATAGCTCCAGCACTGTAAGTAGTGCTAGTTCTGCTGAAATAGCACCTCCTACTGAGCCTCTGAGCATGGAAGGTGGAGCATTTCTCAGCTTTTGTTCTCAGTTATGGACTCTGGGGCTAATTCTTTTTTTTTTTTTTTTTTTTTTTTGAGACAGAGTCTTGCTTTGTCACCCAGGCTGGAGTGCAGTGGTGGTGTGATCTCAGCTCACTGCAGCCTCTACCTCCCATGTTCCAGCAATTCTCCTGCCTCAGCCTGCCAGGTAGCTGGGATTACAGCCATGTGCCACCAAGCCCAGCTAATTTTTGTATTTTTAGTAGAGACAGGGTTTCACCATGTTGGCCAGGATGGTCTTAAACACCTGACCTCAGGTGATCTGCCCGC
Source organism: Aotus nancymaae (assembly GCF_030222135.1). NCBI lineage: Eukaryota > Metazoa > Chordata > Mammalia > Primates > Aotidae > Aotus > Aotus nancymaae. The sequence continues at coordinate 29,539,780 of NW_026988467.1, forward strand.
CTTGGCCTCCCAAAGTGCTGAGATTACAGGCCTGAGCCACCACACCTGATCCTCTGGTGCTAATTCTACCTTTCTGGAAAAACAGGGAAGGTCTCACTGGCTCCTCTCACTACCAAGTCACCTCATCCTTTCTCTGGCAGCGCCTGCACTTAGCCCTCTACCTCTGTCAGGTACGTAACTCTTTACCTACCCTACTAGGTGGAATTATGACCGCATTTTACAGAGGAGGACGTAATCTGGCCAAGGCCACATAGCTAGAGGATGGTAGAGCAGGAACTCAGTGCCAGCTCTGACTCCTAGGGCTATGCTTTAGGGCTTCTGGGATTCCAGAAAGCTGGCAGGTGTTGGAGCCTCAACCCTCATCTCATGGCTCTGCTGAGGGTGGCACCATTGTGAGCAGCATGGGAGGGTGGGGCCGGAGGGGGCAGGGGTTTCAAAGGGTTGGGGCTAGCTGTCAGGTGCACTCTCTGGGTGAAAGGGGAGGAGAAGCAAGTGAGAGAAAATAGATTTTTACTTTCTTTACAGGCCTGTCCCCCATTGGTGAGTTTTCCAGTGGCTAGAAGGCTAAGCCCTAGAGTAATAGCTGTGGACTCACTGCCCACTCTGTGTTTATTGGGCTGGAACCCTCTCTCTGTCCTGGGATTTCTGGTTGGAGAGTGCTCTGAGCTCATGGGGCCTGTGGATGGTGGGTCTTGGAGTGATTTCCAGCCCCAGTGATCAGGTCTCCTGTCAGTGCCCCTTCACTCCCTACTGTCCCCTACTTTCCATCATGCCAACTCCCAAGTTTCAGGATGTGACAGTTCCCAGGTCTACTGCCTTCCAGGCACTGAGCTCATGTTGGGGACCCAGAAATAAATGAGATACATACAACCTCTGTCCTTGAGTGGGTCACAGACTAGAAGGTCACAGTCTAGTAGGTCACAGTCCAGTAGAAGTAAAAATGAAGAGTGACTGCCAGATGTCATGTTACAGGGCACATTTAATAAGGGTGAGAACCACACAAAGGTGGGAGTGCCTAACTCAACAATAAAAAGGAATGAACCATTGATACACAACCACATAGATGAATCTTAAGTCAGTATGCAGAACAAAAGAAGCCAACACAAAAGAGTATATACTGTATGATTCCAACGTAATCACATTCTAGAACAGGCAAAACCGTGGGTTACACAGAGATGGCAATAAGGTCAGTAGTTACTTGGGGTGAGGGGGGATTGACTGAGAAGGGGAAGAGAGAATGTTCTGATGTAACGAAAATGTTCCAAACCTTGGTAGGAGTGTGATTTATATTAGAATATTCTATTGTTAAGACCAATAAAACTGTACACCTAAGATCTGTGAATTTCACCAAGTGTGAATTATGTCCATGGCAGGTGGCATTCAAAAGAGCCTCCAGGCTGGGCATGGTGGTTCACACCCATAATCCCAGCACTTTGGGAGGCCAAGGTGGGCGGATCACTTGAGGTCGGGAGTTTGAAACCAGCTCGGCCAACATGGTGAAACCCCATCTCTACCTCTACTAAAAATACAAAAAAGTTGTTCGGGTGTGGTGGCTCATGCTTGTAATCCCAGCACTTTGGGAGGCTGAGGCGGGCGGATCACAAGGTCAGGCGATCGAGACCATTCTGGCCAACATCATCTCTACCAAAAATACAAAAATTAGGTGGGTGTGGTGGTGTGGGTCTCTAATCCTAGCTACTTGGGAGGCTGAGGCAGGAGAATCGCTTGAACCCAGGAGGCAGAGGTAGCAGTGAGCCAAGATTGTGCACTGCACTCTGGCCTGGTGACAGAGAAAGATTCAGTCTCAAAAAAAAAAAAAAAAGTTAGCTGGGCGTGATGGCATGTGCCTGTGGTCCCAGCTACTTCGGAGGCTGAGGCAGGAGAATTGTTTGAACCTAGGTTGCAGTGAGCTGAGATCACACCAGTGCACTCCAGCCTGGGTGAAAAAGCGAGACTCTGTCTCAAAACAAACAAACAGAAAAACCTCAAAAAGCCCCCAGAGAGTCCTGCCTACTGGTGTGCATGCCCTTGTGTTACCCTCTCCCACATTGTATCAGGTTGGTTTATTTGGCAGAAGTAATGGGGTGTCGCTTCTGAGATTAGTTATAAAAGACACTGCAGGCCAGGTGCAGTGGCTCATGCCTATAATCCCAGCACTTTGGGAGCCCAAGGTGGGTGGATCACCTGAGGTCAGGAGTTCAAGACCAGCCTTGCCAACCTGGCAAAACCCTGTCTCTACTAAAAATACAAAAAAATTAGCTTAGCGTGGTGGCAGGTGCCAGTAATCCCAGCTACTCACGAGGCTAAGGCAGGAAAATTGTTTGAACCTGGGAGGTGGAGTGTTGGAAATAGATATTTGGTGCCACAAAAGAAAAATTAGCACTGAGACAAAGGATTTTTTTTTAGCAACTCAACTTTTATTTCCTGGATTGCAGAAAGGGTACCCTTGCTAGCCATTGTGCCATGAGTGTACAATGAACAAAAGAAAACCGACAAATTTATCTCTTATGCATTTGGGGTCATCTTTACTGCTGTGTCTGATCTCCGTTGGCTGGAGCCAGACCTCACAATTTAAACTAAAACCCGATTGTCTAATAACATGAAACTTTTCTAAATAGGTAAAAGCAATGGAGAGCTGGGACATGCCTGTGAGCATGCCCAGAACAAATGTCTTAGTTAAAGTACAAGGACATAGAATATACTATGTGCCTGTAAGCATGGCATGTTTAATAACTACATAGAATAGGGCTTAACAAAGGTATTAACACACATCTTCTTTAACAAGAAAGGAAACTTTAAAAAGTTCCTTTTCTGCTTCCCACATGGAGGTTGCAGTGAGCTGAGATCACACCATTGCACTCTAGCCTAGGAGACAAAGCGAAACTCCATCACTCCCCCTCCCCCCAAAAAAAAGACACTGCAGTTTTGTCTTGGTCTCAATCTCTCTTTCTCTTAGGTCACTTATTCTGGAGGAACCCACGTGTTGAGCATCTCTATGAAAAATTCCAGCCGGGCGCAGTGGTTCACGCCTGTAATCCCAGCACTTTGGGAGGCCGAGGCGGGTGGATCATGAAGTCAACAGATCGAGACCATCCTGGTCAACATGGTGAAACCCCGTCTCTACTAAAAATACAAAAAATTAGCTGGGCATGGTGGCACATGCCTGTAATCCCAGCTACTCAGGAGGCTGAGGCAGGAGAATTGCCTGAACCTGGGAGGTGGAGGTTGTGGTGAGCCGAGATCGTGCCATTGCACTCCAGCCTGGGTAACAAGAACGAAACTCCATCTCAAAAAAAAAAAAAAAAAAAGAAAAGGAAAGAAAAGAAAAATTCCAGGGGGCAAGAAACTAAAGTCTCCTGCCAACAGCTATGTAAGTGAGCTTGCAAGTGGGTCCTTCAGCCCCAGTTCAAGCCTTCAGATGTTGGCAGCCCTAACTGACTGCTTGACCACAAACTCATGGGAGACCCTGAGCCAGGCTACCTGGCTAAGCTGCCTCCTGATTCCTGACCCTCAGAAACTGGATGAGGTAATCAATGTTTGTTGTTTTAAGCTACTAAGTTTTGGGGTTATGCAGCAATAAATGATGAATATAATATTTCTATGGAAGAAACATGTAGGAAAAAATATTCTAAGTGCTCTTGGCCCAGATGGCTTTCCTAGGGGCTTTCAAGTGCTTTCTATGACTCAGACTTCTGAGCTCAACTTCTGTGATGGGGAGATGATGGCCTTGGGGAACTCTGTCTAGACAATAGGAACTGGTGTCTCCTAAATAGCCACAGACTCCACCCACCAAACCAGCCCCGCAGTAGCTGCACACAGGGCTCAGACCCACACTTGCTATGCAGAGAGGACTCCAGAAATGCTCCCTGACCGTGTGTCCACAGCTGCAGCAGGAATCCACTCAGGGCTCAGATGCTGCCATGGTTTGAATGTTTGTCCTCTCCAAAACTCATGTTGAAGGTTAATCCCCAGTGTGGCAGTGTTGAGAGGTCAGACCTTTGAGAGGTGATTGGGTTATGAGGCCTCTGCCCTAATCAATGGATTAATAATGGATTGATGGAGTAATGGGTTACCAGGAAATGGAACTGGTGGCTTCATAAGAAGAGGAAGAGAGACTCGAGCTGGCTTGCTCAGCCCCCTCGCCATATGATACCTTGTACCACCTTGGGACTCTGCAGAGAGTCCCCAGCAGCAGAAAGGTCCTCACCAGATGCATCTCCTCCACCTTGGATTTAACAGCCTCTGTAACTATAAGAAATAAATTCCTTTTCTTTATAAATTACCTGTGTTCAGGGATTCTGTTACAAGCAACAGAAAATGGATTAAGACAGATGCTAATAACAGCTGCTGTTTTTGGAATCTTTCTGTGTCCCAGGTAATAGGCAAAGTACTTTGCATGCATCTTTTTATTTACTCCTCTCAACAACCATCTGAAGAAGATATTATTAAACCTATTTTACAGTGGAGAAAACTGAGATTCAGAAAGCTGAGGCAAATTGCCAGGGTCATAGAGCTACTAAGTGATATGGTAGCTTTAGATAGAAATTCAGATTTCCCTAGTTTTCAAACCCAGAGTCAGGGAAGCAGCAACCACAGACTTGAAAACATTTTTCTCATCTATTCCCTGTGATGCTTTCTGTGGGAGAATGAGCCACTCATTCTGCTATCAAAGAAAAGTACTCAAATCTCAACCCAGACTCCCTAGGTCAATATATAAAGAGACTGGCAGATGCTACCAGAGTTCCTGAGTCTCAGAGATCATGGGAGTCTCAGAGTGGGGAACTGAGACCCAGAGAAGGAAGTGACTCCCTTCTAAGGACTCCCTGCCAGTGTCTTTGCACCACTTTGGCCTGCCTCTTGCCATACAAGAGGGAAATAGTTGCCATGTGGGAGAAACATTAGGGCAAAGAGTAGTTTTGAAGTGGGGAAAGCAGTGAAAAAGGGATGTCAGGCTGGGTGTGGTGACTCACGCCTATAATACCAGCCCTTTGGGTGGCTGAGGCAGGCCGATCACAAGGTCAGAAGTTCAAAATCAGCCTGACCAACTTGGTGAAACCATGTCTCTACTAAAAAAATTCAAAAATTAGCCAGGCATGGTGGCGTGTATCTGTAATCTCAGCTACTTGGGAGGCTGAGGCAGGAGAATTGCTTGGACTCCGGAGGCAGAGGTTGCAGTGAGCTGAAATCATGCCACTACACTCCAGCCTGGGCAACAGAGCAAGACTCTGTCTCAAAAAAAAAGGAAAAAAAAGGGAAAGAAAAAGGGACGTCAGAGGTGGCAAAATTGAGAGCTCATAATTTTGTTTTGGGTCGACCCCACAATGGCTAGAGACTACATAAAGCAGTGTCATAGATGGGCCCATTGAGAGCCTAGGCAGCCCCAGAGAATATCACAGCAGAGCTCTGAGAGTAGTGGCTGACCCATGATAGGGTCTGATGGAAGCACTGTGCCACTCACTTGCTATGACCTTGGGTTACCCATTTATTCATTTAATAGGTATTTATGGACCATCTGCTGTGTGCCAAGCACTGCTTTAGGAGCTTGGGTTATGTCAGTAAACAAAAAGTTCAAAGATTCCTGTCCTTAGGGAGCTTAAAGCATATGCAGATTTAACCTATAAATTCTAAAGTATCCTAGAAAGTGAAAGGTGTTGTTGAAGAAGAAAAAGTAGAGAGCAGTAAAAGCATAGAGAGTGACAACCGTGCAGAGAAAGACAGGTTGAAATTTTAAAGGGGTGATTGGGTAGGCTTTCTTGAGAAGGTGACATTTGAACAAAGACTTGCAGGAAGTGAGGGTGTGCTGTGTGCAGTGAGCCACGGGAATATCTGGAGGAAACACGTTCTAGACAAAATATACATGGACGTATTTAGGTGTAAAGTGGCATATGTCTGCAACTTACTCTCCAACAGTTCAGAAAAAATAAATCATTTATATCTCTATCTATTGTCTGTCTATCCATCCATGTATTCACACACACAAATATATATATGTTTATGTACATATATGAATGAAAAAGCAAAATTGTTAAAATGTTAACATTTGAGGAATCTGGGTGAAAGATATGTACTATTTTTGGAAAATTTCTATATGAATTTCAAGATTAAACATTTTTTAAAAAAAAGGATTTATAGGCCAGGTGCAGTGGCTCATGCCTGTAATCCCAGCATTTTGGGAGACTGAGGTGGGCAGATCACTTGAAGTCAGGAGTTCAAGACCAACCTGGTCAACATGGTGAAAATGCTAGCCTAGCATGGTGGTGGTGCATACCTGTAATCCCAGCTACTCGGGAGGCTGAGGCATGAGAATCACTTCAACTGGAGACACGAAGATTGCAGTGAGCAGAGTTCTAGCCACTGCACTCCAGCCTGGGCGACAGAGCAAGATTCCGTCTCAAAAAAAAAAAAAAAAAAAAAAAAGAATGGGGCTGATCTTATCTTGGGCAAGGGGCTCAAGCCCCAGATCTGGCCAATCAGAGATGTGCACATCAAGGAACCAGGCCTAGGAGGCAGTGGCTGGGGTCCAGGGTGGAGTGGAGGATAGGAGTGTGTGGGGGGGGGCACGGCGCTAAGAGCCTGCCTGAGGTGAAGCCCACCCTAAGGAAGGCAGCACTGAGACCTGAAGCAAAACAGATCCCCAGTGACATTTTTGAGCTCTTGGATTTAGTCTTTGTCTCAACTTTCATCCCTCAGTGACTTTGTCACATGAGGCAATGAATGCCCTTTTTGCTTGAGACAATTATTTGGGTTTTGCCCTACTCAAAATAAAGAAATGCTTCAGTGCTCCAAAGCGTCAGGGACAGCCTCTCTGAAGAAAGGACACTTCAGCCAAGAGCTAAAGGATGAGCAGCAGTTGGTCAGGTGGAAAAAATGTTCCAGAGGAACAGCAAGTGCAGAGGTCCCAAGACAGGAAGGAGCACGGCAGGTTCAGTAAATTGAAAGTGCTGAGTGCGGTGGCTCACACCTGTAGTCCCAGCTACTTGGGATGCTGAATGGGGAGGATCGCTGGAGCCCAGGAGTTCGAGACCAGCCTGGGCAACATAGTTAGACCCTAATCACTAAAAAAAAAAAAACAATTAGCCAGGCATGTTGGCACATGCCTATAGTCCCAACTACTTGGAGGCTGAGGCGGGAGGATCCTTGAGCCCAGGAGTTTGAGGCTGCGATAGGTTGTGGTTGTTCCTCTGCCCTCCAGCTTAGGTGTAGGTGAGAGAGAGAGCCAATCTCAGAAGAAGAAGGAGGAGGAGCAGGAGGAGGAATAGGAGGAGGAGGGGGAGGAGGAGGAGGAGGAGGGGGAGGAGGAGGAGGAGGAGGGGGAGGAGGAGGAGGAGGAGGGGGAGGAGGAGGAGGAGGAGGGGGAGGAGGAGGAGGAGGAGGCAGTGGCGGCAGAGGAGGGCAGCGGCAGCAGCTGTGAGAAGCAGCAGCAGCAAGAACAAGAGGAAGAGGAAGAAGAGGAAGAATGAAGAAGAAGAAAAAGAAGAAGAAGAAGAAGCGGCGGTGGCGGCAGCAGTGGCAGCTGGAGGAAGGCTAGGAAAAGGGTGGCCAGAAGAGTGTCCAGGGGAGGTGGGGCTGGGGCGAGGTCCCTGACGAAGGGCCCTGTAGGCATTGTTAAAAATCTGAGACTTTGTCCTAAGAGCAAAGGGAGGTCATTGCAGGGTTTTTAATAGGCAAAACCTTTGCTGAATTTGCATTTTGATATCACCTTCATAAGAACACCCTGGCTGCAGTGTCGGGGCTAGATGGGTGGAAGGTTAAGAGAAGTACAGGGAAATTATTTAGAAAATGATTGCAGACCTCCAGGCTAGGGATGATGACTTTGACAGGGTAGGGACAGTGGACACATAGACATTGGATGGATTTTATGGCAGCTACTCTCCAAAAATAAACCACGCCTCCCAATATATGTGCCTTGTGTAGTACCATCTCACATTGAATCTGGGACAACTCTCTGACCCACTTTAACCAGTAGAATGCAGAGAAAGTGATGCTGTGCCAGTTCTGAACCTGAGTTTTTCAAGAGACTGACAAGTTCTGCCTTTGCGCTCTTAGGAGTTCTGTTCCACGAGGTAAGCGGTCCAGCTCCCCTGCTGTGAGACCAAGTGAAAACCCCACAGTGGGCCCTGACACACACAAAGAGGGAGAAAGGCCCAGCTATCCCAGTGTCCCAGTGGAACCTCTGGGTGACTCTAGTTCCAGCTGCCATCTGATTACAACCATATAAGAGTCCTGTCTTAGTCCATTTGTGCTGCTATAACAAAATGCCTGAGGCTGGGTCATTTACAGACAGCAGAAATGTATTACTCACAGCTCTGGAGGCTGGGCAGTCCAAGATCAACATGCCAGCAGATTTTTTTTTTTGAGGCAGGGTCTCATTCGGTTGCCCAGGCTGAAGTGCAGTAGCACGATCATGACTCACTGCAACCTTGGCTTCCTGGGCTCAGGTGATCCACCCACCTCAGCCTCCCAAGTAGCTGGGACTACAGGCACACGATACCACAGCCAGCTAATTTTTTTTTGTATTTTTTGTAGAGACAAGGTTTTGCAATGTTGCCCAGGATGGTCTTAAACTTCTGGGCTCAAGTGATCCACCCACCTCTGCCTCCCAAAGTTCTGGGATTACACATATGAACCACTGTGCCCAGCCTGTGCCAGCAGGTTTGATGTCTGGTGAATCTGCTTCAAAGATGACACCTTCTGCTGTATCCTCACATGGTGAAAGATTCAATGGCCTCCCTTAATGATTTAATCACCTCTCAAAGGCCCCACCTCTTAATACTATCAAATTGGGTATTAGATTCCAATGTATGAATTTTGGGAGGACACCAACATTCAGACTAGAGCACATGGTTACCTCTTTGCTTACCATAACAACCCTGTGAAGTAGGCAGTTTTATTATCTCCATTCTACAGATGAGGACAATGAGGCACAGAGAGGCTAGGTAACTTCCCCAGGGTCACACTATTGGGTAAATGGTGGAGCCCAGGTTCAAGGATAGGGAGCATGACCCCTTGTATCCTTGTGGTTGAGGACTCTGCTGTGCTGCCTCTGTGAGGAGGGCTTGCTGAAAGGACTCAGAGTCTCTCAGGGACACCAGGCATGGCTGGAATCCTTAGAGACAGAAGCAAACACTGGCTCTCTCTAGAGTGGATTCCACTGACCTTAGATCTCACTCTAGCACCCGGCTGCAGTCACTGTGTCTCTGATTGGTCAGCTAACTGGAGGCATAGGGATGTGGTGCCCAAGTGTGAGTCCATCAGTAGTGGGGGAGGAGAGCAGAGCATCCTGAGGTGTAGACATGGTTGCCTGGGTCTGCTCTTTCTTGGCGTGAATGAACAGCTTTTGGAGAAAATATGACTTCTGTAGCAATTTAGAAGGAGGCCCAGCTTGGGTCAGGCTTGCATGACTCAGTGCTCTGCACATCAACCTCTGCCCCTGTGAAAATCCAAGGGGAATGGAATGGAATTCCACCTCCCACCCTCATACTGTGCTGCCCCACTTCCTGAGTATCTGGGCCCTGCTGGGTGTTCCTCAGCTCACCTCCTAAACCTCCCTGTGGGACTGCTTCTCCCATCCTGCCCCAGCTGTATCCTCTGATACAGTTCTGAATTTTCTCCTCTGGTCCCATGCACTCTGGCTCAGGCTAATAATGAGAATAGCTACTGCTTTGAATGCGTTTGGTAGGAAGCCAAGGTGGGTGAATCACTTGAGGACAGGAGTTCAAGACCAGCCTGGCCAACATGGTGACACCCCATGTCTACTAAAAATACAAAATCAGCCAGGTGTGGTGGCGCGCCTGTAATGCCAGCTACTCAGGAGGCAGAGGTTGCAGTGAGCCGGCATGCCACTGCACTCCAGCCTGGGCAACTGAGTGAGACTCTGTCAAAAAAAAAAAAAGCATTGCTAATGTATATGCCAGGTACTAGGCAAGAGATTTTACATGTTCACAAATTTCTTACAGCAGCCCTGGGAAGCAGGCAGTCTTATTATGCCCATTTTACAGATGAATAAAGTGAAGCTCACAGAAGATAAGTAACTTTGCCAAAGTCACACAGTAAATGAGGGTTGCCCCAGGAGATGAAGTCAAGCTTATATACCCTTGAAGTGTGTACTCCTATTTAAAATTTTTTGTTGTTGTTTTAAGTTTTGTGGGTACATAGTAGGTGTGCATATTTATGGATGTGCTCCTATTGTCTAGGGATACCACAGCCTTCCAGCCCAGGTTGGTTATTGGCCCACCCTACCTCCTTGCCAGAGAGGGGCTGGGGCAAGGGCTTGATGCCTTCTTTCAAAGGCACATAGCTTTGATCTCTTTGCCTGCTGTGCTTCAGGTCTATTTAGGCTAGGGGCTCTCAAAGTGTGGTTCCTGGACTGGTAGTATCAGCATCACCTGGGAACTTGTCAGAAATACATATTCTTGGCCAGACATGGTGGCTCACACCTGTAATCCCAGCACTTTGGGAGGCTGAGGCAGGTGGATAACCTGAGGTCAGGAGTGCGAGACCAGCCTGGCCAAGATGGTGAAACCTTGTCTCTACCAAAAATACAAAAATTAGCCGGGTGTGTTGGTGGGTGCCTATAATCCCAGCTACTTGGGAGGCTGAGGCAGGAGAATCGCTTGAACCTGGGAGGCAGAGGTTGCAGTGAGCCGAGACCACACCATTGCACTCCAACCTGGGCAACAAGGTTGACATCTAAAAAACAAAATGTGTGTGTGTGTATATATATATATATATATATATATATTCTCAGGGCTACCCCAAACCTTTTGAACTGGAAACTCTGGAAAACGGCCGGCAGTGGGTGTTTTAACAAGCCTTCCAGGTGATTCTGATGCAGGCCCAAGTCTGAGAACCATCGGAGAATGCGGAACAGAGTTGCAGTCAGCAGCCTTGTTTATTCCTCTCCCAGGTGGCTCTGAAGACAGCAGCTGAAGAAAGTGAGAAATTTCAGCTGAGTATTCTTTTTGTAAGTAGTTTTTGTTTTCCCATCCCATTTGTTAGAAATGACTCAGGTCTGGCTTCAGAGAAAGTGTATGAATTCCTTAATTGTTACACTCTATTATTATTTTTTTCACATTTTTGTGTAGCCTAAAAGAGAATGAAAATAAACACAAAGAAATCCAAATTACCACATTCAGCCTCTTAGCATCTTGTCTGCCTAGGGAAGGGTTGTGAGTATAATCCCGGATTCAGTCAACACACTTGAGCTTTGTCTTCTCAGTGCTAGGTCCTAGGCTGAGTTCCAAGGTGCAGCAGGGCCTCTGCCTGCCTGCCCCTGTATCAAGAGAACACAGACAGCTCTAACTATTAGAATTTGGAGTTTGAAGAGCTAGGGCCCCAGGGTTTGCTCTAACATGATCCTGGGCCTCTCCATTTCAAATTTCTCACCAGTGCACAGCCCTGAGTTTGAGTCCAGGCTCTGCCATTTACCTGCTGCGTGACCTTAGGCAAATCACTTGGCCTCTCTGGGCCTCAGATTCCTCCACTGCAGACTTGTTGTGAAGATGGGGAAAGCATATATAGTGCAGTGAGGCCCCTTATTTTCGGTGTGACCTTGAGCAATTTAGTTAGCCTCTCTATGTGTGTTTCCTCCTTTGCAACATGGGGTTACTGAACAGCACATACCTCATAGGGTTATTGAGTTAAAAATTATATAAATCTTTTTTTTTTTTTGAGATGTATCACTCTGTCACCCAGGCTGGAGTGCAGTGGCACAATCTCAGCCCATCGCAACCTTCGCTTCCTGGGTTCAAACGATTCTTCTGCCTCAGTTTCCCGAGTAGCTGGGATTACAGCCATGTGCCACAACACCCTGCTAATTCTTTTTGTATTTTAGTAGAGGTGGGGTTTCACCATGCTGGCCAGGCTGGTCTCGATCTCCCGATCTCAAGTAGTCTGCTCACCTCAGCCTCCCAAAGTGCTGGGATTACAGGTGTGAGCCACTGCACCCAGACAAAGTTATATAAACATTTTTTTGTTTTTTGAGACAGAGTCTTGCTCTGTTGCCAGGCAAGTGGTGTGATCTCGGCTCACTGCAACCTTTGTCTCCCGGGTTCAAGCAATTCTCCTGCCTCAGCCTCCCAAGTAGCTGGGACTACAGGCGTGTGCCACCATGCCTGGCTAATTTTTTGTATTTTAGTAGAGATGGGGTTTCACCATGTTGGTCAGGATGGTCTCGATCTCCTGACCTCGTGATCTGCCCACCTTAGCCTCCCAAAGTGCTGGGATTACAGGCGTGAGTCACTGTCCCCGGCCCAAAGTTACATAAATCTTAATACAAGGCTGCAGGATAGTAAGCTTTCTTAGGGATCTTAGCTATTAGTGCCTAGAGCACAGTAGATGCACAATAGATGGTGGCCACTGTTATGATTGGTTTCCATCCTTAATTTGCAAATAGCTCTGTTTCTGCAAAGTCCTAAGGGTGCTTTTTTGTTTCTGGTTTCGAGTTACTTCAGGGTCTTCATTTCACTGATGCCTTCAAAGAGTTTGCAGTGCTGACTCTGGATTGGTGCCCTTTCTGTCAATTCATCTGATGTCTGAATCTGGGTTCCAGCTACTGCTCACATCTCCTGCTGTTTGCTCTTGGCCTGGTGTTGGCATTCTTTGTTCTGAGCTTCATGCCTTATTCTCAGATCCCATCTCACTGGAATAGTCAGACAGACCAGAGTGACGTTCCCACTCTGATATTCACTAGCTGGGAAACCTTAGACAAAGGATTCAATCCCAATTTTCTCACCTGTAAAATGAGGGTAATAATGCCTGTCTTACAGGGTTATCTGTAAGATTAAATACAATCATGTGTTTGTAAACATTCAGCATGATGCCTGTCACACAATAGGTGCTCAAATAATGTTTGTTTACTTCTCTGTCTACTTGTCCCTATGGAAAAAATTCCATAATCATTCTGAACTGGTGTCTTAGTCCATTTTGTGCTGCTGAACCAGAATACCTGAGACTATGTAATTTATAATGAACAGAATGGTTCATGGTTCTGGAGGCTGGGAAGTCCAAGACCGAGGTGCTGCATCTAGTGGAGGCCTTCTTGCTGCATAATTTCATGGTGGAAGGTGGCGGAGAGGGCAGGAGAGGGCAAGAGAGAACAAGAGGTTGAACTCACAGACTCAAGCCCTTTTATAATTGGCATTAATCCATTTATGATGGTGGAGCCCTCATGACCTAAACAACTCCCATTAGGCCCCACCTCCCAACACTGTTGCATTGGGTGTTAAATTACAACCCAAGCTTTTTGAGAGACACATTCAAACCATAGCAACTGGTATACTGATCTTTTTTTCTTTTTTTTAAGATGGATCTCACTCTGTTGCCCAGGCTGGAGTACAGTGACCTCTGCCTCCCGTGACCTCTGCCTCCCAGGTTCAAGTGATCCTCCTGCCTCAGCCTCCCGAGTAGCTGGGACTACAGGCACGTGGCACCATGCCCAGCTAATTTTTGAATTTTTAGTAGAGAAAGGGGTTTCACTATGTTGGCCAGGATGGTCTCTATCTTTTGAGCTTGTGATCCTCCTGCCTCAGCCTCCCAAAGTGCTGAGATTACAGGTGTGAGCCACTGTGCCTGGCTATTTATTTGTTTATTTTTTTAGAGGTGGAGTCTTACTCTGTTGCCCAGGCTGGAGTGCAATGGTGCAATCTCCTCACACTGCAACCTCCGCATTCTGGGTTCAAGTGATTCTCCCGCCTCAGCCTCCCCAGTACCTGGGATTACAGGCATCCAACACCATGCTTGACTAATTTTTTGTATTTTTAGTAGAGATGGGGTTTCACCATGTTGGCCAGGCTGGTCTCGAACTCCTGACCTCAAGTAATTCACCTGCCTGGGCCTCCCAAAGTGTTGGCAATTACAGGCATGAGCTGCCATACTGGCGGTATACTGATCTCTAAAAGGGAGAAATAATCTTCCCTACTAGTTACTACAAAATATGCACTCTCCCTGTCTTCTTTAGTATTTTGACTTTATTGGGGAGTAAGAGGAACAGCAACGTACCCAATTAAAGACTATGTCTTCCCACCTCCTTCACAACTAGGTGTCATCATGGATCTATATATTGGTCAATCATATAAAAAGAAGTGTTTGGTGGTGTTATGGGTTGAATTGTGTCCCTGTAAAAAGTCATTTTTGAGTCCTAACCCCAGTTCCACAGAATGTGACCTTATTTGGAAACGACTTTATAGAGGTTATCAAGTTAAAATGAGGTCATTAGGGTGGGCCCTAATCCAATATGATAAGCGTGCTTATTAAAAGGGGAAATTTGGACCCAGAGACAAATACATATAGAGGGAAGATCATATGAGGACACACAGGGAGAAGACAACCATGTGACTGGAGTGACGCATTATGAGCCAAGAATACCAAGGATTGCCAGCTGACACCACAGGCTAGAAGAAGCAAGGAGGGATTCTCTCCTAGAGCCATCAGAGAGAGCATGGCCCTGCCAACTTCTTGACTCCTGATTCCTAGCCTTCATAACTAGGAGACAATACATTTCTGTTATTTTAAGCCACTCGGTTTTGGAGGTTTGTTATGGCATCCCTAAGAAATTAATACTGGTGGAATTTTGGGAAGCCTGAATAAAATGATGAACAGGAAAGTATTTTTCAAACTCTCCAGTTCTATGTACTAATAAGGCATTTTTATTATCGCAATGTTTGTGACTATGATTCCTCTTGTTTTATAATAGATTGAATTGGCTGACATGATTCTGACTACAGATCAGAAGCTTTTTATCCTGCTTCAGGGCTCAGCACAGAAATCATAGATGCTAAGACAGCAGTAGCAAGAGAGACCAGCAGAAGAGAAGCCACCGGCCTTTGGGTTGGATGCTGGCAGGTTGTGTGTAACTTTTGTTGAGCTGGGGACAGAATTCTCAGCCACTGATTAGCAGTCAAGCATAAAGGTCAGGATTGGCTTGGATTTACACCTTTACTTGCTTTGTGATCCTGGCAAGTTAATGAACTTTTCTGAGCTTCATATTCCTCATTTGTAAAATGAGAACAATTGTAGCTCCTGTGACATAGGGTTGTCATGGAGTTTCAATGACATCACATAACAAGCATGGAAAAAGAAAAAGCCACGGACTATCTGTACCCAGTCCAGGATGCAGATTTTTCTGGTCTGATTACTTACTCTTGATAGATTCCAAATGCACAGACTGGATTCTGGTTCGTTTTTTCACACCTCTATTGATTCATTCAGTAAGCATAACGTGTCTACTAGGTGATGAAAAAAGCTGGCGGGGCAGACCCAGATCATGACATCCAAATGCAGCCAGCTCAAAGAATGATTAAAGTAAAAGTAGAGCCAAAGTTATTCGGGTGCTCTTCCCTCCTCTCAGTCTAATATTTTCAGGTTCCTGCCATGGCCATCCTGATCTACCCTTTCCTGATTGGTAGATACTTGTTCTCATACTATGTTGCAAATGACTACTAATCTCAAAGAATGGGCCTGCAAATGACAGACCTATAAAGCTGCCTCCTGAAATGCTACTCCTCTGCATGGAAAACAAGAAGATTCCAGGCAGAAGGGCCCAGAAAAATCAGTTTGAAACCTCTCGGTTCACAGGGGGAAATCAAGCAAGACAGAAGTGACCCAGATCCAGTTGGGGTGACGCAGTCAAGGACACCCAGCAATTATATGTCCCAGTAGGGTAGGGAGCAGAAAATGGTTCTCCTTGCCTCTGGTCCCTGCCCTGCACCATCTGTGTACTGAGCATGTTTTAACTAGGTTGTACAGAGTGTCCTAGGGAGATACTAAGGCAAGACAAGAAGTATCTCTGATTTAAAAAAAAGTCTACAGCCTGCTGGGTGTGGTGGCTCACGCCTGTAATCCCAGCACTTTGGGAGGCTGAGGCGGGCAAATCATTAGAGTTCAGGAGTTTGAGACCAGCCTGGGCAACAGAAACTCTGTCTCTACAAAAAATACAAAAATTAGCAAGGCATGGTGGCATGTACCTGTAGTCTCAGCTACTTGGGAGGCTGAAGTTGGAGGATCACTTGAGCCTGGGAGGCAGAAGTTACAGTCAAGGTCATGCCACTGCACTCCAGCCTGGGTGACAGAGCCAGACCCTGTCTCAAAAGAAAAAAAGAAAAGCCTGCAGCTTAGCAGGGGACATGAAGACATATGGTAGACCAAAAGCCCTCTGGCTTCATTGATTTGAAATGCTGCCTTCATTGTGTACCAGTCTCCAATGTGTATGGAACTGTTCTAGACTGTTCTGTTCTATCACTGTCTCTTCCTGCTCCAGCACCACAGTTTAAGACTATAGCTTTATTTAAAAATTTTGATATGATAGAGGAAGTCCTCTTTCTTTTTTTCCAGCAATTTCTTGACTGTTCTTTTCCAGATGAACTTTGAATCAGCTTTTGAGTAACATAGCTATTGAATAAAAAAAGACAGAGTCTCCCTCTGTTGCCCAGGCTGTAGTGCAGTGGTGTGATCTCGGCTCATTGCAACCTCCATCTCCCGGGTTAAAGTGATTCTCCTACCTCAGCCTCCCAAGTAGCTGGGATTACAGGTGTGTGCCACCACATCTGGCTAATTTTTGTATTTTTGTGGAGGTGGGGTTTTGCCATGTTGGCCAGGCTGGTCTCGAACTCCTGACCTCAGGTAATCTGCCCATCTCTGCCTCCCAAAGTGCTGGGATTACACTGAATTTTCTTGCACACTCTTGTCTGTGCCAGGCACCAGGCACTTGAACAGGGTATTCAGTCCCTACCCTTGGGAAATCACAAACTAGCTGCAAAGTGTAACCAAAGAAGAAGTGTAAAATAACAGGAATCTCACGCTATGGGTAACAAGAACCAAATAAGTGAGGAGTCCAGACAGACATAAGTGCTGTGTTCCTTGGGGCCAGGCAAGTCATTGAAGGTTCAACGGAGGAGGTGACATTATACTGGACTTTGATGGGTGAGCAGCAGCTTGTTGGTATGGAAGAAATGCTTTGAGTTGAGGAAGTCAGAGAAAGCTTCTTGGAGAAGGAGACACATTTCCCTGGGTTTGCTGGGTTCAGAGGATGGGATAAAGGGAGGGATTGCCCTGAACTGGGAAAGTCACAAAAACGCTGTCTGAAGACATTTTAGCTGCGTTTTGTGTTGGAGTCGGAGATGCCTGGAAGAGGCAATTAAATTAAAAGAATTTCATTACAAAAGTAATACAAGGACATAACATTTGAACTGGGTTTCGAGAGATGAGTGAGCAGTTCCTGCAGGAGAGAAGAGTGGTACCACGAAGTAAGTTGAGGCAGTGGCAGAAAAGGCTTCCCGTCCACTTTCTAAGACCTAAGACGCAGGGTCTAAGTGTCCCACCTGTGTGGTGGCGGCAGCCCTGTAATTCGATTTCTCAGCGTGGGGTAGCCACCGCTAGGCCTCCGGTGGGGGAAGACTGCAGCACGGCTGGGCAGAGCTGAGTGCTTTATGTCGGAATCGACCAATGGGATGGCGGCACCTGGTTGCCAGGGCTACGGCGGGGCCTGGACCACGTGGGCGGGGCCTGGGCGGGGCTATATAAGTGAGCGGCGGGTGGAAGGCGGGGCGTGGGGTCGGTGTCTGCTGGGCGGGCGGGGCGCAGGCCGCGGGGCCCGAGCCCGGGGGAGCGAGAGAGCGGAGGCGCGGAGGATCCGATTCACTCGCTGGGGAGACCTATGGGCCGAAGCCGTGTAAATGCGTTTTAAGGCGAGTGCGGGGAGTGGCCTGGGGAGCCTCGGGGAGCGGACGCCCTCCGCTCTGGTGCTAACCTGCCCCCTGGCCCCTTCTGCCTCCTCTCAGCAGGGGCCTCGGCTCCGCAACTGCCACTCCTCCTCGGAGTGTTGCACAAGTTTCGAGGTCACCGGCGACCCCCCCTAGCAGCGCGCCTGGCTCTGGCCCCCGCGAAGGAGGACGGAGCTTGGTAAGGGGCCCTGGGGGATGGGGTGGACCTCGTCCCTACACTTGGGAGGAGTCACTCGGACAGAAAGAACCTTGGCCCCCTGTTCTCTCCCGGGAGCTTGCGGCCCCCATCCACCACGTGGTGCCTCCAGGTACCCTTAGAATTCTGGCATGTCAGGATTAGTCCAGCCCCCATTTACAAGTGGGGAAACTGAGGCTCCGAGAAGGATCAGAGCGTACCCAAGGTCTAGCAGTAGAGAGTGGATTCGAACTTAAGCTCTTGTTCTCAGGTTGAGACTCCCTGGGATGGCCACCGGCTACCTTCTAGGTGGACGTGGTCAGGACTGGGGTGCCCTGGAAACTTTCCCACCCAAGCTTCTCAGATTTCCTGTTCCCCCTCTCACTCTTTCACTCTTTCCTGAAATCCAGAATTTCAGAACTGGAAAGGCTCTTCAAAACAATTCATCCATTTTACAGATGGGGCAACTGACTCAGAGAGGCAGTGACGTTTGGGCATACGGTGCCTTGTCTCGGTCTGAAATCCAGGATTCTTGACTTTCTCCACCCTTGCCTAGTGAACCCCAGGCTTGTGCTGGGTGCGGGTTGTGACGGGGTTGGGATCCCTGGCCTGGCGGGGGGGGGGCAGCGGAGCCGGCCCCCCCAGCGGTTCCCTCCATCTCCCCCCTCCCGCAGTGTGTTGCATACTTTTTAAGGCGGCGGCTGCAGCAGCGGCTCCATCCAACCCGTCAGCTCCTCCTGCCAAGGCATGGCTGGCTACCTGAGTGAATCGGACTTTGTGATGGTGGAGGAGGGCTTCAGTACCCAAGACCTGCTGGAGGAACTCACTCTGGGGGCCTCACAGGCCACCACGGTGAGGGACTGGGAACGGGGGTGGGTCCCCGGTTCCCTATACAGATCAGCTGCCTCCTTTGGAAGGGTCCCTAGGGCTCTTATCTTATCCTTTTACTTATTTGGTACCCAATCCTTGCTATTTGCAAGAGAACATCTCAATTTATCCCCAATTCCTGGTCCTTGCCCCCAAAACTGCCCCTCCTATGTTGCCTTTCTACCCAGCCTCCAAGGTCAGAAGCAGGGGATTCTTCTCCAGCTGCCCTCTCTCCCTCACTGCCCACATCTAGGCATTACCAAGCTCTGTGAATTCTGCCTCCTTAAATAACCCTCCAGTGTGGTTATGTGGAACCTCACTTACTAATTCAGTCTTCATCTCTCCAAAGGCCCCCCAATCTCCTCCCTGTCTCATGCCACCCCCTCCAAATGTATCATAGTTCTGTTCAAAATCAGAATTCTTTGGCAATTCCCCACTGCCTACAGGATCAAGTCAGAATTTCCCTGCCTCCATAGCCCCATTCCCAGCTTTCCCCAAAGTATATATTATGCTCCATCAGAGCAGAATGACTCTATTCACATTTCCCAATGATGCCATGCACCCTATTACCATGCCTTTGCCCAGGCTGTTTCTTCTACCTGCAGCATCCTTCTCCCAGCCTCTCCCGTCTTTACCCCTTTCTAGTTATTCCTTGCTTCTCATCAGTGCTTCCTTTTCCTGCTCACCCCAGGTAGATTTTGTATTTTCTTTCTCCATATCCCCGCACTGCACCTTGTAGAAACTTCCATCTAGCATCTACTGAACGGACTTGTAAGTACTTAAGGGCTTCCTTTTCTTCCAGACCCAAGCTCCTTCAGAGCAACAGTACTGTTTGGTCATCTCTGTCCCTTAGCACAATGTTTGGCACCAAGTGGACATCAGTAAAAAAGTGTTGCATGAAAGGGAAACTGAGTCCCAGGGAAGGGACTTTGGAAGGATCCCTTCCACATTTAAGTAATGTGGTCTCACCCACGGCCTCATATGTGTTCGGCCTTTAGCACTGCTGCAATGAACACTTGTCCATAGGCATAGGTTGCAGTGTCAGTGGGACTAGCTTAAGGCTTCATCGAGCACCTGTGTTTGGAAGGCAGTGAGCTGTAGGTCATAACTTCTGCCTTTAGGGAGTTTACCCTTTTCTAGAATGGACGGATGCATATACAGTTCTGATACCTTGGAAGCACATCCAAAATGCCGTGGAAGCATTTAAAAGCAGAGTTGCCTTGTTGGTTTGGAGAAGGTGGCATTTGAGCTGAAACTTTAAGGATTTTGCCAGACACAGGAGGGGGATGGGTATTCTGCAGAGGGCATGGTGGGGACAAAGGTTCAAAGGTGAAAAAATGATCCAGCCTAGAGCTGAAGTTTTAGCTGCATTGAGGGGAGGGGCTGGGGCTAGATCACAGAGCCTTGAATGCCAGGCTGAGGAGTTTGCCTTCTGTCCTGTAGGCTTGGGGAGGCCCAGAAAACTTTACAGCAGGGTAGCTCTGTGGCCAGTACTGAACCTGGGACAGGTACTTGGAAGGATCATGGATGGCATGCAGGGGTAGGAGCTGGATGGGGTCTCACATTCATCCACTTCTTGTTGTTCAGGACAAGGCCACTGCCTTCTTCGTGGCTGACCTGGGTGCCATCGTGAGGAAGCACTTCTGCTTTCTGAAGTGCCTGCCACGAGTCCGGCCTTTTTACGCTGTCAAGTGCAACAGCAGCCCAGGTGTGCTGAAGGTCCTGGCCCAGCTAGGGCTGGGTTTCAGCTGTGCCAACAAGGTGAGCCCCACTCCCACGGTGCACTGACCCTCCACGCCCACTGAACACACACATGACCAGGCTAGTGCAGGTGGGCTCCGGGGAGCAGGCAGTACCTGCAGTTGGCCCTTGCCCTCTGGGAAGACTACCCACTCAGGAGGGGTGTCAAGGAATAAGGGAGGGAGAAAGGAGCACGGAATTTGTCAGCCTTGAAGTTCCAAATTAGAATCTTCTGTGTCCTGGTAGAAGACTTATCTTTTTAATGGAGATTTGCAAATTTGTTTGGCACAAAGCTACACATGGTGTTCTTCTAATTAAAACAAAACAAAAACATCTCCATACTGTTGGTTTCTTTTCTTTTTCCTTTTGTAATAACAATGTGTGACGGTTTATTTTCTTAACCAGTCCTTGTAGTTTTGTTGTTGCCACCAATTCTGTCTTTGTAATTTGATTTCTGCTGTTGTCTTCATTCCCTCCTGCTCTCTTTAGATTTCTTTCTTTTGAGGCGGAGTCTTGCCTTGTTGCCCAGGCTGGAGTATAGTGGCGTGATCTTGGCTCACTGCAACCTCTGCCTCCTGGGTTCAAGCAATTGTCCTGCCCTCAGCTTCCCAAGCAGCTGGGATTACAGGTAATCCAGCTGAGGAGGATTTTGTGTGTGTTTTTAGTAGAGACGGGGTTTCACCATGTTGGCCAGGCTGGTCTCGAACTCCTGACCTCAAGTGATCTGCCCACCTCAGCTTCCCAAAGTGCTGGGATTATAGGCGTGAGGCACTGCTCATGGCCATTTTAGATGAACTTTGCTTATGTACTGTCATTCAGTATCCATTGAACTCCTACAATGTGGTAGTTAGTGACTGTGCTGGGCAGAACTGTCTTTGAGTTGAATGCTTAGTTTATCTATTTCCACTCTGTCCTTGCTAGATAAGTCTTTTTTTTTTTTTGAGACGGAGTTTCGCTCTTGTTACCCAGGCTGGAGTGTAATGGTGTGATCTCGGCTCACCGCAACCTCCGCCTCCTGGGTTCAAGCAATTCTCCTGCCTCAGCCTCCTGAGTAGCTGGGATTACAGGCACGCGCCACCATGCCTAGCTAATTTTTTTGTATTTTTAGTAGAGACGGGGTTTCACCATGTTGACCAGGATGGTCTCAATCTCTTGACCTCATGATCTACCCGCCTCGGCCTCCCAAAGTGCTGGGATTACAGGTGTGAGCCACCATGCATGGCCCGATAAAAGCCTTTAAGCTATAAAATTTCAACTAAGTAGAGCTTTGAAACTATCTCGTTTATTGATTCAGCAAATATTAATTGGGTATCTCCTCTGAGGCCAAGTGCTATTCTAGGTGGGTACTTGGCAGTGAACAAAATGAAACAACCAAAGCCCTTCCCTCATGGAGCTTGTTAACAAAAAAATAAACAGATGAAATAATGAAAATATTTAGTATTTTAGATGGAAAGTGCTGTGGAGAAAAAGCAGGAAAGGGAAATAAGGAATGCTGGAGAGAGGATTGCACTTTTAGATGGTTTGGCCAGGGAACACTTCACTGAGACTTGAATACAGACCCGAAAGAGCCAAGGGATCAAGCCAGGTGGATAACCAGGGGAAGGGCATTTCAGGCAGCAGGAACAGCAAGTGCAAAGGCCCTGAGGTGGGAGCAAGTCTGGTGGGCACTGGTTTGTGATGTTGTCGTTAGCACCATTTTCTTGGTGGTTAATAATGGTTGTGTCATATGCCTGGATGTTGTGAGGAGAGTTCTAGAAAGGACTCTTGGAGTCCTGGGCAGGATGACAGTGTAAGAGCAACTCCAGGTTGGGGAGAAGTGTGCACCCAGCTGGGATGGTCAGAATGAGCACGTTAACCTGTAGCAGGGACTGAATGTTAATGCCTTTCGTGGTAGACGAGGTGCTTCCCCTTGTCTTTGGGTTAGTTCGTGCTTTGCACACCTCGTTTCATGCACATGAAGCCCTGTGAGGTACACAGGGGAAGAGACGGCTGTTCTACAGTTGAGGACGCTGTGGGGTTGGCTGTCTGTGGGTAGCAGAAGCACTTCCCGCTTCTTCCTGCAGTGTCCCCGGCCTCCACGTGGGGTGAGAAGGAACAGGATCCTCTCAGTCCCCGAGTTCTAGGTGAAGAACAGGACCAAACCCCACTGCCTAAAGTTTTCTGCTTCAGAAACCCCTGGGGGAGGCACTTGGTTCTCTGGCAGAAAGGGCAGAGTTGTGGGGTGTTAAGGCTTAGAGAGACCTTGATGACAGCGGGAACTGGAGAAGCATCTGCCCTTTGCTGAGTGTGTCTGTTATGCCAGGCACTTTGCCAAGTGTTTTCTGTACATGATCTCATTTTATTCTCGCAACAGCCTCGTGAGGTAATTATTTTTTTTAATGGAGATTCTGACTATACCCTGCTGAGGACATATTTAACGTATAAGGAAAGGAGGGATGGAGCTTGAGTCCTGCTGAGTCGCCTCAGACTCTATCTTTTCCAAGGTCCTTGGGGAGAGGATAGCGGAGCTGGGATTCAGCCAGTGATGGATGCCCACAGCCAACTGCAGGGGCTAGGGGAGGCCTAAGCCCCCTCCCTGCGATGGGATCATGCAGACCCTTTGGTACGCTTCTGGAGGTAGCTCCTGGGACTTACAGCTTTTCTTGGAAGAGCAAGGCTGCCCTCTTCTGGTCGGCCATAGCGGGTGGCCTTGCTTAACAGCGTTGTGCCCTAGTGGACACTGACCGAGGGCTTGGGGTGAACTAAGGCTGGATGTGCAGACAAACATCCTTTGGACAGGTGCCAGGGCCATGGCTTGCTCAGGGACTCTGGTCCACACAGCAACCTGCCCAAGGACCATTGTGTCATCTCTCCTGCCCCTGTCCTTGCCCTCTCTTCCTGTCTCCCTCAGTATCCTCCCATCTTAAAAAGACTTTGCTGGACACCACATCCTCCTCCAGCCCAATCCCTTGCTCCCTTTTTGTGACCAAACTCAACAGTTGTCTGCACTCGTCTGTCCACCCCCATTTTTTCTTTTCCTCATCACTCCTTCCTTAAGCCATTGCTTCCCAGCCTCCACTGTCAGTACGCCAAAGGATTTTCTCTTCCTAACGTCTGCAGTGATCTGCAGGATCCAGTGAGCACTTTAAACATGAACTGTGAACTAATAATTCATATCAAATAACAGGTTGATTCATTGACCCAAAAAGAAAGTAGGCCATCAGCTTTATGTCTTCACAGATAATCACTAGGATGGTTTTGGTGGATATATAGTATTTTAAAAATATGTAAATGATCTACAAAATACATATCAAATATTTTGTGATTTTGTAACAATATATAAAAGGTGTTCTTGTGGCATGTGGTGTGTACTATTCTACAATCTCTTTAAACTCAGTGGGGTTTTTTTTTTTTTAAGATGGAGTCTCGCTCTGTTGCCCAGCCTGAAGTGCAGTGGCACAATCTCGGCTCACTGCAACCTCCACCTCCCGGGTTCAAGTGATTCTCCCACCTCAGCCGCCTAAGTAGCTGGGATTACAGGCACATACCACCATGCCCAGCCTATTTTTGTATTTTTAGTAGAAAGGGGTTTCATCATGTTGACCAGGCTGGTCTTGAACTCCTGACATTGTGATTCATCTGCCTCGGCCTCCCAAAGTGCTGTGATTACAGGCATGAGCCACTACCTCTGGCCCAGCCTCAGTGGCTTTTGAAGAGCTGTCCATGTTGATGCATTTAGACCTGGTCTTGGGGGACACTCCTTAGTCCTTTTGGACCTCTCAACAGCATTCAACACAGCAACGCATTCTTAAAAAAAAAAAAAAAAGACTCAACAGTAACATATGGTCCTACTTTCAAAGGCTTCAGAAATGTGTAAGATGAAAGCACACTGCTTGACCCCACCTCATCAGGAACTTCTGACAGACAGCTGAGACAGTTCCTTCTCATCCAGACACAAGCTATTAGACTAAGATTTGCATTTATAGGAATAACATTCTAATGTGTGTATTGTTCTCCATCCCCTGGAAACGTTCTCCATCCTTACCTCTGCAGGTCCTGGGAGCCATCTCTTCCAGTCTTCTGCCACTCTCTAAATGGTAGCATTCTTCTGAATTCTCAGGCCTCCCTGTCTTGTAAATCCTCCTCCTTCTCAGGGAATTTCATCTCTTCCCTGGATTTAAATACCATCAATATGCCACCTCTTCCCACATTTTAATCTCCAGCTCAGACCTATGTATCCAGTTGACTTGATACAAGGAGATGCCTGGAACCCAGCATGTTCAAAGGGACTCCTGATGTCCCCCTTCGCCCTTATGAAGGGCTCCCTCAGTCTGCTGGGTGTGGGAGTTCCCTCTGATGTCCTCCCACTCATCCCCACGTGCAATCTATCACCCAGCTTGCCAGCCCCGCCTCCAGAACACATCTCCCTGCTTTTCTGGAGCTGGCTCTGTCATCTCCCCCACTGACTATCACAGTCTATAGCCACTACAGCCACTGACTAGCACAATCTATTCCCCCAGAATCCCCTTGGGCCGTTCCTCAGGTAGCCAGAGTGATAGGCATGTAGACCTTATATTTAAAATGCAAATCTGACCATGTCTTTCCCTTCCTAACCCTTCAGGCTCTTTCCCATCACATGCAGGGTAAAACAGGTTTCCTTGGCAGCTCTGCCCACCTCCCTCTGACCTCATCGTCCCCACTGCACTAACTTACTTTGCTCCAGCCACTCCAGCATTCTCTGTTCCTTGATCAGGCTGAAGTGCTCAGTACTGCTTGCCTCAGAACCTCTGCACAGGCTACTTCCTCTACTGGGAACAGTCTTAGATTCTTTCCTTCGCTCTTGGCCTATCTGAGGCCTCCTGCAGGGCTCAGTTTAAATATCTGACCCTGAGGCTGTCCTTCGCCCTTCACACCCAGGTCTCTGGGAGCTGTACTTTTTCTTCCCAGCTCTTAACTGCTTGTAATTCCATCGTTATTCAGTGCTCATCTGGGACTGCCTGCCTGTCTTCCCCATCAACCTGAAAGCTCCATGGTCTCAGAGACCCGATGTGCTTTTTTTACCACTTGTTTTGTTAACACCTATCATGGAGCCTGACCATTCAGTAGACGCTCAAAAGATACCTGTCAGTGCGGCATTAAGGTTGCATTCTCTGTTACAGCAGTGAGGTTGAGTTGGCGTGCTAAGGTCTGATGGTTAGAATCCCATCTGTGCCACTTAGAAGCTGTGTGACTTTGGACAAATCACGTAGCCTCTCTGAACCTCTGTTCCCTACCTTATAAGATTCTTAGTAAGGTTAAATGAGAATATATATAAAATACTTCATGCAATGACTGGCATAGGATATGCCTTCAGTGAATGACAACACTTATTTAAATATGTATAATTAGGCTGAGTGCCATGGCTCACACCTGTAATCCCAGCATTTTGGGAGGCCAAGGCAGGAGGACTGCTTGAGCCCAGGAGTTCGAAACCAGCCTGGGCAACATAGTGAGACCCATCTCCATTTAGAAAAAATTGTGTATATATATATATTTAAAATAAAAAAAATTTATAATTGAAGCTCAATCATAGGTCCCCAAAATGCTAACACTGATTCCTCCTCTCACTTCATGTGCTGAGGCAGGGAACAAAAACACAGGTCTACATCCACTCTGATTCAGGATGGGCCACATCTGCCCCTGGGAAGCCAGCTGTGGTAGCAGCAAGCCCAGCTCTGGAGCTTCACCTTTGTGTCCCACTCTGCTGCTGGTTGGCTGTGTCACCACAGACAGGTGGACCTCGCTGAACTCAATTTTGTCCTTCATAAAATGTAGCCAGTCAATATTTCATAGCATAGTCATTGGGATGATATGAAATAATGCTTATAAATACCCACTGCTGAAAAGTTGCTAAATTAAAATTAGACTCATTACAAAGTCAGGATGGCTAAAAATGGCTCTTATATCTCTCACCACGTTTCAAAACTGGCTTCTCGTTTATTCGGGGAGAGTCAGACTTCAGTTCCAAAGTTTCTTCTGCCACCTACTTGCTGCGTAGCCCTTCTGAGCATCGGTTTCCTTTTATGTAGACTGGAGCTAATACCCATCTGAATGGGTTATTTGCAAGGACTGAATAAAAGGGTGAATCCAAAGTAGGGGTTGGCAAACTACGGATGGAGGGCCAAATCCAGCCCACCAGCTGATTTTATGAAGTTTTATTGGCTCACAGTCACATTCATTCAGTGTTGGCTGTGGCTGTTCTGGTGCTACAAAGGCAGTTGAGAAGTTGCGACAGAGTTGGGTGCGGTGGCTCACACCTATTACCCCAGCACTTTGGGAGGCTGAGGCACGTGGATCACCTGAGGTCAGGAGTTTGAGACCAGCCTGACCAATATGGTGAAACCCTGTCTCTACTAAAATTGCAAAAATTAGCTGGGCATGGTGGCACGTGCCTATAATCCCAGCTACTTGAGAGGCTGAGGCAGGAGAATTGCTTGAACCCAGGAGGCAGAGGTTGCAGTAAGCCAAGATTGTGCCATTGCACTCCAGCCTGGGCAACAAGAGCAAAACTCCATCTCAAAAAAAAAAAAAAAAAAGAGAGAGAGAGAGAGAGAGAAATTGCGACAGAGACTGTGTGGCTCACAAAGCCTAAAATATTTTCTCTGGTTCTTTATAGAAAAAGTTTGCTAACACCTGATGTAAAACATATAATTCAGGGCCTGCTTGTGTCAGGTGCTGAATGAACACAGTTGCTGTCATCATGATCATGATCATCATCATCATTTGTTCGTATTATTAATGCAGCAATCAGGTACCCCATGTTCTGTAAAGGGGATGAGGAGGAGGCCCCAAGAGGAGCAGGGCTGAGCCGGCACATCCTGCACACCCAGCATAGGGCCACACACAGGGTAGGCCTTTGGAGTTGGGTGATCGCTTTCTAATATACCAGCAATATTCTTATTATTTATTAAGTTGACAAATAAAAATTCCATATAGAGTCTGGGCGTGGTGGCTCATGCCTGTAATCCCAGCACTTAGGGAGGCCAAGGTGGGGGGATTAACTGAGGTCAGGAGTTCGAGATCAGCCTGGCCAATGTGGCGAAACCCCATCTCTACTAAAAATGCAAAAATTGGCTGGGCATGGTGGCGGGTACCTGTAATCCCAGCCACTTGGGAGGCCGAGGTAGGAGAATTGCTTGAACCCAGGAGACAGAGGTTGCATTGAGCCAAGATCATGCCACGGCACTCCAGCCTGGGTGACAGAGGGACTCTGTCTCAAAAAAAAAAGTTGTATATATTTATGGCGTACAACATGATGTTTTGATATATGTGTATGTTGTGGAATGGTTAACAAGCTAATTAGGCATTAACTCACATACTTACCTTTTTTTGTGTGTGTGATGAGAACACCTAAGGTCTATTCTCTTAGCAATTTCCGAATATACCATATATTGTTATTAACTATAGTTATCATGATGTACATTAGATTTCTTGATCTTAATTCTCCTGACTAAAACTTTGTATCCTTTGACCAACTTCTTCCCATTGCCCCCTCACCGACCCCAGTCCTTGGCAACCTCCATTCTATGCTGCTTCTCTGAGTTTGACTTTCTTTTTTTGTTTTTGAGACAGAGTCTCGCTCTGTCACCAGGCTGGCATGCAGTGGCGTGATCTTGGCTCACCGCAACCTCTGCCTCCCGGGTTCAAGTGATTCTCCTCAGCCTGCCGAGTAGCTGGAGCTACAGGCACATGCCACCACGCCCAGCTAATTTTTGTAGTTTTAGTAGAGGTGGGGTTTCACCATGTTGGCCAGGATGGTCTCGATCTCATGACCTCGTAATCCACCCACCTTGGCCCCCCAAAGTGCTGGGATTACAGGCGTGAGCCACCATGTCTGGCCCTGGGTTTGACCTTCTTCGATTCCACATTTGCTAAGTGAGACCACGCATGTTTGTCTTTTTGTGCCTGGCTTATTTCATTTAACATGACGTCCTTCAGGTTCATCCTTGTTGTTGTGAATGACAGGATTTCCTGCTTTTTTGAGGCTAAATAATATTCCGCTGTGTATGTGGCTCACACAGTATTCCATTGTGTATGTGGCCCATGTTATCTTTATCTGTTCATCTGCCGATGGACACTTAGGTTGCTTGCATACCTTGGTGATTGTGGATAATGCTGCAGTGAACATGTGAGTGCAGCTGTCTCCTCTACACAGGGATTTCCTTTCCTTTGGATGTATACCCAGTATTGGATTGCTGGATCATATGATAGTTTGTAGTTCTATTTTTTGAGATGGAGTCTGGCTCTGTCGCTCAGGCTGGAGTGCAGTGGCATGATCTCGGCTCACTCCAGCCTCCACCTCCTGGGTTCAAGCAATTCTCCTGCCTCAGCC
Source organism: Aotus nancymaae (assembly GCF_030222135.1). Lineage (NCBI taxonomy): Eukaryota > Metazoa > Chordata > Mammalia > Primates > Aotidae > Aotus > Aotus nancymaae. The sequence continues at coordinate 29,568,629 of NW_026988467.1, forward strand.
TCCTGAGTAGCTGGAACTACAGGCACACAACACCGTGCCTGGCTAATTTTTGTATTTTTAGTAGAGACAGGGTTTTGGTATGTTGCCCTGGCTGGACTCAAACTCCTGGTCTCAAGTGATCTGCCTGCCTCGGCCTCCCAAAGTGTTGGGATTACAGGCATGAGCCACTGTGCCCTGTCCTATTTTTAGTTTTTTGAGGAACCTTCATACTGTTTTCCAAGTAATATTTAAACATTTAAATTTTCCAGGAAAATGTGTCAGAAGCCTGTGGTCAGGGGTACCATGAGTCCATATAATGCCTTTATGTAAATTAGAAAAACGTACCCTTTCCTTAAGACACTTAATTGTTATTATAAATATACTGATTTTCTTAGAATGAGGTGCTTTACTGCCAGAAAGTTGTAATAAATATACAAATCTACTCTGTATTCATTCTGAATGGGAACCCCCCACCTCCCAGGATTGTGCAGTGCACCACCTGCATGGCTGTACATGGCAGCCCTGTTTATCAAAGAATGGTGAAACCATGTAAGTCCTGATTTCTATGTATCTGTTGTGTTAGAGCAAGGCCCACCTGTTAGGGGCCTCCTTATGCATAGCCATGACTTTGCCCTTATCTGTGCTTCCTTGGGCTCCGTGGGCCAGCAGGCCCTGGGGCCTCCTTACCACTACCTTTGGGTCCCCACAGGCAGAGATGGAGTTGGTCCAGCATATTGGAATTCCTGCCAGTAAGATCATCTACGCCAACCCCTGTAAGCAAATTGCACAGATCAAGTATGCTGCCAAGCATGGGATCCAGCTGCTGAGCTTTGACAATGAGATGGAGCTGGCAAAGGTGGTAAAGAGCCACCCCAGTGCCAAGTAAGCTGAGAGCCACTCATGGGGAGGCTGGGCTGTGGAGCGAGGGCCAGGGTCGGGTGAGGGAGTGGAGCTGGGGCAGGTCACCTTGTCCTGGACCCAGCCACAGTCACACAGGAGGTTGGGCCAGGTACTCCTGGACTGGACCCAGGATGCTAGGATCTAGCTAGAACCAAAGCAGAAATAACTAGTTAAAGCCCCAGGCAGAGTGAGACCCATGGTATTATGGAGACCAAAGTCACAGGCTTGAGAGAGCTGAGGGGGTGGTCAGGAAAGCTTCATGAAGGAAGTGGCATTTGAAGCGGGCCTTGAGGAATGAAAAGAATTTGGAGAGGGCAAAAAGAGTGAACTGCATAAAGAAATGCATTCAGATTGCAAACAGCATGGGGTGTTCAAGGGTAAGCAGAAACTTGGTGTGGATGCAGCATGCTCTGTGTGGAGGGTGAAGGAGATACTGGTTGGGGGCAGGGACCCAATGCAAATGGACTTCGGAAGGGGTCATGGTGGATGCTTTGCTCTGGCTGTGCCTTTTACATGATTACTGGACAGACTTGGACTTCTCAGAAGGGACCTTGGGGTGAGGGGTGGGGCCAGGTGATGGGCCACTCTAGTCCATCCAAAGCAGCTTCCATCATGATATTAATGGGTTCTCCTTAAGGCTTTGTTTAAAAATGATTCCTCTCATACCTGACAAGTTTGAAAGCTCTGACTGATGTGGAGACTGATTTGGAGGAACTGGAGCTGCCCCAGGAAAGGTTGGTGAGGTCTGGACCAGGGCAGGGGCTGCAGGGATGAGTCCTGGGACATTTAGGGAATGGAATAGACAGGAGTTGCAGGTTGATTGGCTGTGTAGGGAGAGGGAGGGGTCAGGGAGCCTGTGGGGGTGGGTGGCTCTGAGTCATGTAGTTCACAGCCCTTGATTGAGAGATGTGGCTGGGGTGGGGCAACAGGGTTTGTCTAGCAGAGGGGCACTGCGTGTCTCATCAGGATGGTTCTGTGCATTGCTAATGATGACTCCCATTCCCTGAGCCGCCTGAGCCTGAAGTTTGGAGTGCCACTGAAATCCTGCAGACACCTGCTTGAAAGTGCTAAGAAGAGCCATGTGGAGGTGGTGGGTGTGAGGTGAGCACTGGGAAAACTCCTACTGTCCCCACTACTGTCCCCACCCACGCCAGGCTCCTGGCTCTTTCCCAGGAATTTAATTTTATATGAGACCTTCCCCAGGGCCTCCCAGCAGGGCCTGTCCCTGGGCCTGGAATTCTGCCATTTGAGAATTTCCTCTGTTTGAAAAGGAAGTTTGAAATGGCCCCTTCCCCAACCCCAGGGTCCCCAGAAGGTCTCGTCCCAGGAAGTTCCATCCAGGGACCTGGCTTTGAGGGTGGTTTTACCAGCCTGTAGGACAAAGGTCATGCAGCTACACTCTTGAGAGGCCTCTTTTCTTTTCTTTTTGAGACAGGGTCTCAGGCCAGGCACTGTGGCTCATGCCTGTAATCCCAGCACTTTGGGAAGCTGAAGCAGGTGGATCATGAGGTCAGGAGTTCAAGACCAGCCTGGCCAACATGGTGAAACCCCATCTTTACAAAAAATACAAAAAAAGTTAGCTGGGCATGGTGGCATGCCTGTAATCCCAGCTACTCAGGAGGCTGCAGCAGGAGAATTGCTTGAACAGGAACCCAGGAGGAGGAGGTTGCATTGAGCCGAGATCATGCCACTGCACTCCAGCCTGGGCTATAGAGGGAGACTCTAACTCAAAAAAAAAAAAAAAAAGAGAGAGCGATAGGGTCTTACTCTGTCACCTTGGCTGGAGTGCAGTGGCATGATCATGGTTTTCTGCAGCCTTGACCTCCCAGACTCAAGCAATTCTCTCTCCTGCCTCAACCTCCCAAAGTATCTGTGACCACAGTGTGTGTCACCACACCTGATTAATTTTTATTTATTGTAGAGATAGGGTCACGGTCGGGCATGGTGGCTTATGCCTGTAATTCCAGCACTTTGGGAGACTGAGGCAGGCAGATCACCTGAGGTCAGGAGTTTGAGACCAGCCTGGTCAACATGATGAAACCCCGTCTCTACAAAAATACAAAAAAAAAAAAAAAAAAAATTAGCTGGGCATGATGGTGGGTGCCTGTAATCCCAGCTACTCGGGAGGCTGAGGTGAGAGAATTGCTTGAATCTGGGAAGCAAAGGTTGCAGTGAGCTGAGATTGTGCCATGGGCGACAGAGTGAGACTCCATCTAAAAAAAAAAAAAGAGAGAGATGGGATCTCACTCTGTTCCCAGGCTGGTCTCAAACTCCTGGGCTCAAGCAATCCTCTTGCCTTAGCCTCCCAAAATGCTGGGATTACGTGTATGAGCCACTGCACCCAGCTGTGTGCCTCTTTTCTTACAGGGATATGGAAGGAGAAATAATGATCTACCGAATGAACAATGAACTACCCAATATAGGGCTTCGTTTATTCTGTTAGGATGTGCCAGGTGCTGTGCTAAGTGCTTCACGAGCGTTATCTCACAGCCTTGTGTGGTGTGGGTCTTGTGTCCGTATTATAGGTGGGGAAACTAAAACAAAGCTGCCAAGGCCACCCTGCTGACTGGGAGCACAGCCAGATCTGGTTGACTTAGGGGCCCTGGCTCTCATCCCAGAAGGAGGGATGGGAGGAGCACCAAGTGCCAGGAGACCTTAGATCGAGCCTCCTGTTCAGTCCTCCCTTGCCATATGCCCTTGGCAACCCCTTTAACATTTCAGGCCCTCAGTCACCACATCTGCAAAATGGGCACAGTGTCTCATGTGCCTGCCCAACGTCACTCTTGGCTGGGACTCAGGTGGTGGCACTCGGAGCCCTGCATGTCAGCTGAGGCTCTTCCTCCCTTCCCAGTTTTCATGTTGGCAGTGGCTGTCCTGATCCTCAGGCCTACGCTCAGTCCATCGCAGATGCCCGGCTCGTGTTTGAAATGGGCACCGAGCTGGGTCACAGGATGCACGTCCTGGACCTTGGTGGCGGCTTCCCTGGCACAGAAGGGGCCAAAGTGAGATTTGAAGAGGTAACCCTGGAGCTGGTAGTGTCGTGCTGGGTTCTATTTGGGGGGGATAGGGAGGGGAGAGATGATCAGAGGGAGACCACTGTGCGTGGGTCCTATGCACCACATGCAATGCTTGGTGCTTACCTAGGCGATCTCACTGCTTATTAACCCTGTGCTACAGCTGAGCAAGCCGAGGCTCATAGAGGTTATGTCACTTTCTGAGCCCAAAGCAAAAAGCCAGTTCTGCCTGCCATGCACTTCCCCAGCCAGTTTGAGGCATAACCAGGACACATTTACATAAGTCATAAGGCTCTTTAAGGGGCTGGATAGGCCTATTCACACTCAGATGGGCTGATGAGAAATCAGGTGAGAAGGCAGGAAAGGAAAACCAACATTTGGTCCACTCCCTGGCTCTTCTCCATTCCCTTTCACCATGAGGTGAAGTTAAGAAAAATGTGTCCTAGCAGTTCCCACTCCAACCACTAGAGGACGCCTCTTCCTGGAAGGCACCTCCTTCGGGTATACCGACATCTAGGAATTGACCCTGCAGAAATAATTTGCCTCAAAGATGGCTGTTTTAGCTTTGTTCATAACAGAAGTCCAGTGGACTTCCCTGGTCCATCTAATACTCAGGAGTGATTAAATTATGGTACATTCTTTTGATGAAAACATTTACTCAATGTGGGGAGGTCATTCACAGTCTATTAAGTAAAACAGGTTATAAAAACATACAGAGATCTATCATGCTTGTAATAAAAAATAGCATTTGTATAAAAATAGTTAAATACACTACTGCAAAAAGTTAACAATAATTAGATTCATCTAGGTGATAGAATTAGAAGTGACTTTTATCTTCTTTTTCCTTTTCTGTATTTTCTCAATTTTCTGTAATCAAGAGTATAACAATTGACCCTTGAACAACACAGGGCTTAGGGGCACCGATACCCTACACATTTAAAAATCTGCATGTAACTTTTGATTCCCCCAAAGCTTAGCTACTAATAGCCTACTGTTGACAGGAAGCCTTATTAATAACCAACAGTTGATTAACAGATATTTTGTGTGTGACATTTTTATATACTGTATTCTTTTCTTTCTTTTTCTGTTTTTTATTTTTATTTTATTTTATTTTTTTTTATTTAAGATGGAGTCTCGCTCTCTCACCCAGGCTGGAATGCAATGGCATGATCTCGGCTCACTGCAACCTCCGCCTCCTGAGTTCAAGTGATTCTCCTGCCTCAGCCTCCCGAGTAGCTGGGATTATAGGCGCCTGACACCACACCCAGTTAATTTTTGTATTTTTAGTAGAGACAGAGTTTCATCAGGTTGGCCAGGCTGGTCTCAAACTCCTGACCTCAGATGATCTACCTGCCTCAGCCTTCCAAAGTGTTGTGGTTATAGGTGTGAGCCACCGCACCTGGCCAACTGTATTCTTACAATAAAGTAAGCTAGAGGAAATACAATCTCTCTTTTTTTTTTTGAGACAGGTTCTCTGTCTCTATCACCCAGGCAGGAGTGCAGTGGCACGATCTTGGCTCACTGCAACCTCTGCCTTCTGGGTTCAAGTGATTCTCGTGTCTCAGCCTCCCAAGTAGCTGGGATACAGGCACATGCCACCATGCCCAGCTATTTTTTGTATTTTTAGTAGAGACAGGGTTTCACCATCTTGTCCAGGCTGGTCTCAAACTCCTGATCTCAAGTGATCTGCCCACCTCAGCCTCCCAAAGTTCTGGGATTATAGGCGTGAGCCACTATGCCCAGCCAGAAATAAAATGAGATTAAGAAAATCATAAGGAAGGGAAAATGTATTTACTATTCATTAAGTGGAAGTGGATCATCGTAAAGGTCTTTATCCTCATTGCCTTCAAGTTGAGTAAGCTGAGGAAGAGGAGAAGGAAGTGGAAGGCTTGGTCTTGCTATCTCAGGGGTGACAGAGGCAGAAGAAAATCCATGCATAAGTGGACCCACACAGTTCAAACCTGTGTTTGTCAGGGGTCAAATGTGTTTAACAAATGGGTTATTTATGAAAGAAAGATCCACATCAGGGCTTCTGGAATCTGAGTACCAAGTGTGATATGAAGAGTACCCCTTCCCATTGTGGGGCCATGGAGGGGGTGATTTACAGAAGCATGAGGCTCTCTACCCAGCTCTGTCCCCCTCCTACCTTCTTGGCCAGCTGTCCACAGTTACCAGCTGGGGCCTTAGCAGCTGCCAAATCCTTCTTCCGGAAATCAAAGCAGCTTTCAAGAAATAGACTTGGAGCTGTAACAAGTCTTCAGCATAAAGCCTACATTTCAAACACATAATTGTCTCCCTGTTCTCCTACCAGATTGCTTCTGTGATCAACTCTGCCTTGGACCTGTACTTCCCAGAGGGCTGTGGTGTGGACATCCTTGCTGAGCTGGGGCGCTACTATGTAACCTCGGCCTTCACTGTGGCAGTCAGCATCATTGCCAAGAAGGAGGTTCTTCTGGACCAGCCTGGCAGGGAGGGTAGGTGCCAGGAGGGCAGTGGGGCCCTGTTCTCCCCTGAAGGTGGGGACGGTGGTTGGCTGAGCAGGATCTGGTTTTAGATCCAGTGGCAGAGGACGGGGGATCTGGAGAATGGGTTCTTGCTTTAGGGAAACTTACAATCAGGTCACCCCACCTCAAGACATTTATTTAGCATCTTTTTTCCTAGGCATGTTCATATTTTGTGAAGATTGAGAGCAAAACAACCTTAGAGAGAATAGATACTCTATGGGCCCCATTTTACAGATGAGGAAACTGAGAGCCAGAGAGAATACAAGTGAATTGCTTAATAGCTAGTAAGAGCCTGCATTTGACCCCATGTCTGTCTCCTCTCCAAAGTACAGGCTCCTACTCACCTTACTGTTTCTCATAATGTAATGAAAATAATTAATGACAGCTTATATTTGTTTGAGTCCACTTTAGAGATGACAACATAGGCAGGGGGAGGCTGAGTCATTAGCCCAAGGTCACATGGCTGATAACGGGCAGTGCTGGGATTGAAGTTCAGGTTAGGCTGACTCAAAGCTTCTGGGGCCCCCGCATCACCAACATCAGTGCTCTTCCCTGCCCTTCCAGATAAGTCCAGGACAGCCGCCTGTGGGTAACAGCTGTCAGGGACTCTGATCTTGAGACTTTGCCCTCTGCTCTGGGACCCTCAGGCAGGAAATCCTCAGGACTGTGCACTCTTCCCCTGAGAGAATTCATGTGGAAGGGTGGTGGGCTCCAGGTAGAATGTCCTGTTTACATATGTGGCATTCTTCTGGCTTCCTTTATAGACCTGGGGGATTGTCCCATCTAATCCGACCAAGAGACCTGGCTTCCCATTCTGGCTCATCCACTGCCCTATCATGTGCCTCTGAACAAGTGTCTTAACCTTTTGGGGTCTTGAGTTTGGGTGGGCTGTTCTTCCTTTCCTGGAGCATCTAGGGGCTCAGAGGCAGACAGGGGAGTGCATCCTGGGCAGGGTTGCTTGGCTGCAAGGGTGAGTGTTACCAACATGGCAGTGAACCCATGTCATTGGGAGGATGGCCGCTGGTGGCTTTTGTGGCAGGCCCTACCTCATGGTTGAGAAATGGGCGGCCATTTTGCTTCCTTGCGGAACCCACTGCTGTGCCAGCCCCACTACCACCCCCCTCACATTGCTACTTGTGCTGCCCCGACCCCTCCCTTTCTGCAGAGGAAAACGGTTCTGCCCCCAAGACCATCGTGTACCACCTTGATGAGGGCGTGTATGGGATCTTCAACTCAGTCCTGTTTGACAACATCTGCCCTACCCCCATCTTGCAGAAGGTAAGCTTACCCCATGTGGGCGTGTTTTCAATTTTGTGTGTGTATTTCAATAACATTTGTTGTGTTTTTGTCTAATTTTTAAAAAGTCAAACATATTTATTGTCGATAAGAGACAATAAGGATGACAGTTATCACCCATAATCCTACCACACAGAGAACGACTCTTTGAACATTATATATTTAAAAAACTGGGGCCGGGCGCGGTGGCTCACGCCTGTGATCCCAGCACTTTGGGAGGCCGAGGTGGGTGGATCATCTGAGGTCAGGGGTTCGAGACCAGCCTGACCAACATGGTAAACCCCATCTCTGCTAAAAATAGAAAATTAGCCGAGCATGGTGGCACATGCCTGTAATCCCAGCTACTCAGGAGGCTGAGGCAGGAGAACCACTTGAACCTGGGAGGCGGAGGCTGCAGTGAGCTGAGATTGTGCTATTGTACTCTAGCCTGGGCAACAGAGCAAAACTCCCTCTCAAAAGAAAAAAAAAAGAAAAAAAGCCTTATGTTTTTTTCATGACATTGGAATCATATTGTTTTGTAACCTGCTTTTTCCATTTATATGGGGTGTAGTTCTTTCTGTGCCATTAACTGATCTTTGACAATGTGCTTTTTGATGACTGTATAGTATTTTAGCCAATCTAACTCTAGTGATTGGACACTTGGTTTCCTCTTTCTGAGCATTGTGAATATATGTTGAGGTTACAGCTCTGGTTACAGCTCTGGGGTAAATTCCTGGAAGTAGAAACAGTTCATCGACAGTGGGTTTTTCTATATTAACAGGGAAACAGGAATACATAAAACATTCCTCCTAGCCTGTGGAACCCAGCCCAGGGCCTCCAGCACCTTTAATGGGCATCTTTTTTTTTAAATTTTTTTATTTTTTTATTGCATTTTAGGTTTTGGGGTACATGTGGAAAACATGCAAGATTGTTGCATAGGTGCATACGTGGCAGTGTGATTTGCTGCCTTCCTCCCCTTCACCTATATGTGGCATTTCTCCCCATGCTATCTCTCCCCAAAACCCCCCACTGTCCCCCCCCACTCCCCCTCTAATGGGCATCTTTGAGAGGAGAAAGAAAGCCAGATATCATTGTATACTCTCTCCATTGTATCTTCTCATCTCTCTCTCTCTTTTTTTTTGAGACGGAACCTCTCTCTGACACCTGGGCTGGAGTGACACAATCTCAGTTCACTGCAACCTCCGCCTCCTGGGTTCAATTGATTCTCCTGCCTCAGCCTCCAAAGTAGGTGGGACTATAGGAGTCCGCCACCACGTACGGCTAATTTTTGTATTTTTAGTAGAGGTAGGGTTTCACCATGTTGTCCAGGCTGGTCTCGAACTCCTGACTTCAAATCATCCACCCACCTCAGCCTTCCAAAGTGCTGGGATTACAGGCACTAGGCACCGCACCTGGCCTCTTTCTATCTCTTGACTTTTGTGCAGCTCCTCTTCCTGGCAGGAAACTTTCCTTGTATGCCTTGAAGTGCCTAATTAGCACTCAATATGTTTTTCCTTCCCTTCCCATCCTATCCAGCTTTTCAAGAGTCAATTAGAGGGGTCTTCAAAATCAACTCCACTTTGTGGCTCTTCCTGCCCATTATCCCTCTGTCAGCCTAGGGAACACCTCTCTCCCTCCCTCCTTCCTCCAGGTGCCCAGGCACCATGGATGTGCTTGATGGAGCTTCACTCCATGGTTAAATGTGGTTACATCCGCTGGTTGGAGTAGGCCTCCCAAAGGGGCTAAGGAATGCTGAGTTCTCTACTCTGACACACTAGCATTGCTCGCATTCCTGTGGTAGCCCACATCCTACTGCACTGAGAAGAGACCAGGCCGGCCAGGTTACAGAGCGGGCAGCTGCTGCATCCCTGTTACTCTGCCCCTCCAGTCCCTGTCTTCCTGTTGCATGCTGGCTCTCACCTGCTGTCCACTCCCTTCATTGGCTCCTCAGAAGAGGAGATGATGGTTCCAGTCCTGCCATGCCCTCCACCAGGCTCTCTGCTTTGGCTGATCTCTAGTTGGCATTCCTGACTTGGGCACCAGGATGTTTGACTCTCTTGTGGTCTGTGCTGTTCCTTCTCTGAACGATGCTGCAGTTTCTTCCTTTAGGCTCTCAACTGCTTTCCAAGTCTGGCCATGTGAGCGCCTCCAGAGTGGGGCCTACAGCCTGGTGGGGGAATCAGACAGTGCATAGATGACAATACACATAATAAGTTAACTCCTGTGGTGCTGGGAGTGTGTGTCAGAGGGATTCAGCCTGGCTGGGGGTATCTGCACCGTTTTTCCCAAGGAAGGTCCCCTTACAAGTATAATAGTTACAACATCTTTCTTTGCATACCTGCTCTTTCTTCCCTGGAACTTTGTGTTTATACTTCGGTATAAAAAGTTGTATGAGGACGGGTATGGCGGCTCACGCCTGTAATCTCAGCAATTTGGGAGGCCGAGGTGGGTGGATCACCTGAGGTCAGGAGTCGAGACCAGCCTAGCCAACATGGTGAAACCCTGTCTCTATTAAAAATGCAAAAATTAGCTGGGCATGGTGGTGCATGCCTGTAATCCCAGCTACCCAGGAGGCTGAGGCAGGAGAGTCACCTGAGCCCAGGAGGTGGAGGTCGCAGTGAGCTGAAATTGTACCATGCACTCCAGCCTGGGCGACAGAGTATGAGTCTGTCTCAAAAAAACAAACAAACAAACAAAAAACCACAAACAAACCATTGTATGAAAATGTATAATCCTTGGCTCAAGGTATACTTCTTATCATTGCACCATGCTTGGCCCTTTATTTGTGTGTTTTATATTTTATATTTTATTTTATTTTTATTGTTTTTTAAGACAGAGTCTTGTGCTTTTGCCTGGGCTGGAGTACAATGGTGTGATCTTGGCTTATGGCAACCTCTGCTTCCCGGGTTCGAGCGATTCTCCTGCCTCAGCCTCCCGAATAGCTGGGATTACAGGCGCCTGCCACCATGCCCAGCTAATTAGTTGTATTTTTAGTAGAGATGGGGGTTTCACTATGTGAAACCTCGAACACCTGACCTTGTGATCTGCCCGCCTTGGCCTCCCAAAGTGTTGGGATTACAGGTGTGAGCCACTGCACCCATCCTGTTTTTTATTTTTATAAATTCAGCATATAATTCAGTACTCTCAAAGCAGTATGCTCAATATTCAAAGCACCGTGTTGAGACCTGCAGAGGAATTGTCTGTGCTTTGGAAATACAATCCTGTTGGATAGAAACACGTGTGTGTGTGTGTGTGTGTGTGTGTGTGATCAGTATACAAGCTACAACCATGTATGAGAAAAGTGCAGAACAAATATTACTGGAACTTAAAAAAAATTTTAGTACTATACATGTTTCTAAAAAATGAAGAACTTGAAAAATCACAATTCCATTATCAAATTAAAAAATGAATAATTTCATGGTATCCCCCATCATCAGTGTTGAGATATCAACTGTCTCATAATGGTTTTTATACTAATTTGCTGAAATCAAGAGGCAAAGAAGGTCTGCATGGTGCATTTGGTTGCCGTGTCTCTCTCTCTCTCTCTCTTTTTTTTTTTTGAGACAGAGTCTTGCTCTGTCACCTAGGCTAGAGTGCAGTGGCATGATCTCGGCTCACTGCAACCTCTGCCTCCCGCGTTCAAGCGATTCTCCTGCCTAACCCTCCCGAGGAGCTGGGATTACAGGTGCATGCCACCACGTCTGTTTAATTTTTGTATTTTTAGTAGAGACAGGGTTTCACCATGTTGGCCAGGCTGGTCTCGAACTCCTGACCTCAAGTGATCCACCTGCCTCAGTCTTCCAAAGTGCTGGTGTGAACCACTGCCCCGGTGCCATGTCTTTCTTAACCCATTGGTTTCCCCACACTCTTTTTTTTTTTTCTTTTTTCTTTTTTGTAGAGATGCGGTCTTGCTATGTTGTCTAGGCTGGCTGAGAACTCCTGGCCCCAAGTGATCGTCCAGCCTCAGCCTCCCAAATGCCAGGATTACAGGTGTGAACCACTGTGCCTGGCCCGCACCCTCTTTTTGAATCTATTTTATTTTTTTTTTTGGTAAATTTAAACTGAGTTACTTTTCCTGTAGAGTTTCCTGCGTCTTAGATTTTCCTGATTGGTGAATTTCCTGAACTTCCCTTTGGTTCTTTTGAACATGTTTCTCTGCCTGGTATATATATATATATATATATATTTGAAATTAGGTAGATTTAACAGTTTGAATAGCATCTCAATCAGCTCTGGAATAAAAATGCTCCATGGGAGATCTTGTCTTTGTTTTCTTTTTAGCGTAATAAGCATCCTTATCATTTAACCTATGTCACCTTCCATGCAAAGTCCTCACTATCTTGACTCATGCATTATCATTCTCTGGCTTCCTTTTTTTCAGTATAGGTTTATCACGTCTAAATCTATTCCTCGAGTGTATTTATAATTTATTGTGTTTGTTTTTTGCTTTATTAAAGGGTACTTTGATGCGTGTAGCCTTTCTGGGCTTTTTCTCCCTTCACAGCACAGTCTAAGAGCCACCCACCCTGCTGCATGTCTCTAGAGTCCATTCATTCCCTTGCTGTGTAGCACTCTTTTGGTGAGTCTGCTGCAGTTTATCTGTCCATTCTGTGAATTCTTGTTCCTCTCTCTCTGATGAGTGAGCAAGGAGTGCAATAGTTGGCCATAGGGCATGTGAATGTTTGGCTTCATGAGACAGTGCCAAACAGTTTTCTGAAGTGTTGTACTGACAATCCCACCAGCAGTGTGTAAGAGACTCGGTGGATCTGCGTTTTCCCCAGCACGGGGTACTGCCAGACTGAAAACATTTTCCCGGTGGAATGGATGTAAAATGGCATTTCATTACGTCTTGATTTGCATTTCCCTGATCACTAGCAAAGCTGGACATCTCTTTGTATACTTACTGGTCAAATGTGTTTCCAGGAACTTCTTCCAGGGACTTCATAAGTTGGCATTGCCCTTCATGTCTGAACTTCTCCACTGAGTGGTCTGTACCCACTGCCCCTGCTCACTCAGCTCCCTTAGCCCTTCCAGACTCTCCAGTTGGGTATCTCTTCCACGATGCCACAGAACATGCTCTTGAAAGTCACTGCCACGCTGCTACCTCTTCCTTGTGGCTCTTCTGTCCCAGCAGCTGGTCCTCCTGTTTTCACACTCTCCTCTCCTGGCTTCTGTGGCAACATCCTGGGCCTTGGCTACTCCTCTGCTGTTCCCACCTTGTCTCCTTGGCACTTCTCCTGCTCACCCTTTAAGTGTTGACTGTCTCGGCCTCAGTCTTTGATCTTCTCTGTGTGCGCTTCCTAGGTAAATGCTTCCAGACTGAGGCTCTTAGTATCTTTCATACTCTCATCACTCCCAAATTACTATCTCTATCCTGGATCGCACCCCTGAGCTCCAGACTTGCACATCCAATTACTCACTTGACATTCCTACTGGGCTTTCACAGACATCTCAAATTTAACTTGTTCAGAACCAAACTCTTGATTTCCAACCCCAAACTTCTCTCGGTAAATAGCACTGCCACTAGCCAACTGTTGAAGCTAAAAAAGTCGGCATTATTCTTGATTCTTGCTTTCCCTCTCCTTCCACATGCAATCCACCTAGAATTCTTGAGTGTAGTTCCAAAATACATTTTGAATTTAGTGAATTCCTTCTCTGTCACCACCCTAATGTAAGCCACCATTGCCTCTTGCTTGAGCTACTGTAATAACTATTAACTGGTTTTCTGCCCCCTACTCCTAACTGCTGCAGACAGCGATCTTTTAAAATCCCAAAGATGATGCCCCTCCTCTGCTTGACACCATCCGTGGCTTCCCATTGCTCTCAGAATAAACCTAGACTCTTTATCACAACCAGCAAGGCTCCCGGCATCTTCCCAGCCACCTCTGCCCTCACTCCTTCCCCTGTTTTCAGCTCTACTCACCTGCTCCAGTCTCACTGGCCTCCTTTCTGTTTCTGTAACGCCTAAGTTGTTTCTGCTCTCAGGGCCTTTGCATTCACTCTGCTCATAATGCTCTTCCACTCGCCCCTGAGACAGCTGCTATATTCTCTTTCTTTATGTCTCAGCTCAGATGTCACCTCCTCAGAGAGATCTTTCCTGACTGCCCTCTCTAAAGTGGGCTCACCTCCTCCAGTCAGATAATTTTGACACCCTGTTTGTTTTCTTCACAACCTATCATACTCTGTTAATTATCTTGTTGTTTTTATTTACTTGCCTATAGTCTGTCTTCTCCATTAGCAGGTAGGCTCTAAGAGGGCAGCCACTTTGTCCAATTAGTTTCCTCTGAGTTCCCAGCACCAGACACAGGGCCTGGCACATAGTAAGTGCTCACTAAATATCTGTTGAATTAATTGTGAATGAATGAATCATTCAATAAACTGTGAGACCCTTGAGGGTCTCACATCTGTTCATATCTGTTTCCCTAGTACAGAGCCTGGAACAGACTAGGTGCTCAGTATATGTTGGAATTGAATAGATTTTTTTTTTTTTTTTTGAGATGGAGTCTCACTCTATTGTCCAGGCTGGAGTGCAGTGGTGTGATCTTGGCTCACTGCAACCTCTGCCTCCTGGGTTCAAGCAATTCTCCTGCCTCAGCCTCCCAAGTAGCTGGGATTACAGGAGTGTGCCACCACACCCAGCTAATTTTTGTACTTTTAGTAGAGACCAGGTTTCACCATGTTGGCCAGGCTGGTCTTGAACTCCTGACCTCAAGTGATCCACCTGCCTCAGCCTCCCAAAGTGTTGGGATTACAGCCCCCACTCCCAGGCTGAATTGAATAGATTTTTAAAAATTCTATAAGCAACTTAAAATTTACAGGAACTTTTTAAAAAAGAAAAAAACCCTCTGCAATCCTCTACCCTAATGCAACTCTATTCATTTATCTCTAATGACACTTCCTCTTTTACCACATGCATTCAGTGTTGCATGGTTGCCAACCTCACATATAAACTAGTGGCAGCTAAAGTCATCGTGCACTTATGGTAACAGGTGCGGTACTAAGCATTTTACGTGGCACTAGCCTCTTCATTTTTACATTAATCTTGTAAGGTAGCTACAGTCATGTGTCACTTAATGACTGGCATGTGTTCTGAGAAATGCATCCTTAGGCAATTTTGTATAGCCTATAGCAGTAGGCTATACGGTTGGTATACCCTACTGATCCCAGGATACAAACCTGTATGCATGTTATTGTACTGAATACTGTAGGCAATTGTAACACAATGGTAAGTATTTGTGTACCTAAACATAGAAAAGGTTTGGTACGTTTCTGTGCAGTAGTTTTAAGGTCTCTTAAAAAAAAAAGAAGAAAAGTTTGGTATGGTATGAAAGATAAAAAATGGTACATCTGTATAGGACACTTACCATGAATGGAGCTTGCAGGACTGGAAGTTGCTCTGGATGAGTCAATGAGTGAGTGCCTCAGTTACTATAACCTACTTTAGTTACTATAACTTACTAACTTTATAAACTTAAAAACTTTTTGACTATCGTTATTTATTTATTTATTTTTTGCTGGAGTGCAGTGGTGCGATTTTGGCTCACTGTAACCTCTGCCTCCCAGGTTGAAGTGATTCTCCTGCCTCAGCCTCCTGAGTAGCTGGGATTACAGGTGTGTGCCACCACGCCCAGCTAATTTTTGTATTTTTAGTAGAGATGGGTTTCACCACATTGGCCAGGCTGGTCTGGAACTCCTGACCTCAGGTGATCCACCTGCCTTGGCCTCCCAAAGTGCTGGGATTACAGGCATGAGCCACTGCGCCCAACCAACTTTTTGTTTCATAATAATGCTTAGTTTAAAAAACAAATACATTGTGTAGCCATATCAAAACATTTTCATTCTTCATGTCCTTATTCTATAAACTTTTTTCCTTTCTTTTCTTTCCTTTGTTTTTTTTTGTTTTTTTTTGAGATTGGGTCTTGCTCTGTAACCCAGGCTGGAGCACAGTGCCACAATCCTGCAGCCTCAACCTCCTCCTGCCTCAGCCTCCCGAGTAGCTGGGATTACAAGTATGTGCTACCATACCCAGCTAATTTTTGTATTTTTTTTTTTTTTTAGTAGAGAGGGGGTTTGACCATGTTGGCCAGGCTGGTCTTGAACTCCTGACCTCAGCTGATCTGCCTGCCTCAGCCTCCCAAAGTGCTGGGATTACAGCAGGAGTGAGCCACTGCACTCAGCCTTTTTTTTTTTTTGGAGACAAAGTCTTGCTCTGTCGTCCAGGCTGGAGTACAATGGCACAATCTCAGCTCACTATAACTTCTGCCTCCTGGGTTCAAGCAGTTCTCTTGCCTCAGCCTCCCAAGTAGCTGAGATTACAGGTACCCACCACCATGCCTGGCTAATTTTTGTATTTTTAATAGAGATGGGGTTTTACCATGTTGGTCAGACTGGTCTTGAACTTCTGACTTCAGGTGATCCACCTGCCTCAGCCTCCCAAAGTGCTGGGATTACAGGTGTGAGCCAACGCACCCAGCTTCTGAGTACCTGGGATTACAGGCATACACCACCACATCCAGCTAATTTTTGTATTTTTAGTAGAGATGGGGTTTCATCATGTTGGCCAGGCTGGCCTCAAACTCCTGACTTCAAGTGAGCGGCCTACCTTGGACTCCCAAAGTGCTGGGATTACAGGCGTGAGCCACTGTGCCTGGCCTATATTCAATTTTAAAAACTCTTTTCTAGGGCTGGACATGTTGGAGTGGTGCTTCAGGCTGGAGTGGAGTGGTGTGATCATTGCTCACTGTAGTCTCAAACTCCTGGGTCAGGTGATCCTCCTACCACAGCCTCCCAAATAGCTGGGACTAATGGCACATGCCGTTATACCTGGCTAATTTTTTTTTTAAGAGATGGAGTTTCACTATATTACCCAGGCTGGTCTTAAACTCCTGGTCTCAAACGATCCTCCTGCTTTGGCCTCCCAAAGTGTTGGGAGTACAGGTGTGAGCCACTGTACCCATCCTAAAAACCATTTTCTTATGATGCGTCCCTGGAATAGAATTACTGAGTAAAAAGACATGAGCATTTTTAGCCCTCTTGATACATACTGCCAGATTTTATTTCCAAAAGCTTGGACTGATATATTACCAGTTGTGTCCATTTCACAAAAAGCTCACAGGCATTGCTTGCTATGATTTTTTTCTTGTTGGCTAATTCATCTGAAATGGCATACCTGTTTCATTTTTTTAAATTTTAGTTTGAGACAGAGTGTCACTCTATCTCCCAGGCTGGAGTACAGTGGTGTGATTTTAGCTCCCTACAACCTCTGCCTCCTGGGTTCAAGTGATTCTCCTGCCTCAGCCTCCCAAGTTGCTGGGATTACAGATGTGTGCCACCATGTCTGGATAATTTTTGTATGTTTAGTAGAGACCAGGTTTCACCATGTTGGCCAGGCTGGTCTTGAACTCCTGGCCTCAGGTGATCTGCCTGCCTCAGCCTCCCAAAGTTCTGGGATTCAGGCATGAGCCACTGCGCCCAGCCATTGTTTCTTTCATTTCTGTATCTTTGACAAGGACAAAGCATTGTGTTTTTGTTTGTTGTTTTATTTCTTTTGATGTCAGTGCCTCTTTATATCCACTGTTCAGTTAATTTGGGAGGTCTTGAAGTTTTTTCTTGCACATATAGATGAGCTTGCATATGCATGTAAGCATGTATTTAATATGATGTTTGATGCAAATATTTTTCAATCTGTTGGTTTATTATTTTAGTTTTGTAATTCTTTGTTATTTCATAGAAGTTTTCATACACTATTGTGTTTTAACTAAGTGGGCTGTAATTAATAGAAAATCTGTTTCTTTTGTGCTCTGCTGTTATAGAATCTTTATTTTATATATAGATTATCTTTATTTTATATA
Source organism: Aotus nancymaae (assembly GCF_030222135.1). Taxonomy (NCBI): domain Eukaryota; kingdom Metazoa; phylum Chordata; class Mammalia; order Primates; family Aotidae; genus Aotus; species Aotus nancymaae. Next base: position 29,586,152 of record NW_026988467.1, read on the forward strand.
TATATATATTTCTCTTACAGAAATAGAATGTTTGTTAGAAAGAAAATTGAACACAAACAGTAAAATAAAATGATTCACTAATCCTACCATTCAGAGATGACTCTTGTTAAAATGTTCTTTGAATTCTACTTTTTGGGGGTTTAATGAGAATTTTATTTTATTTTATTTTAGAGTCACACTCTGTCACCGTGGCCAGAGTGCAGTGGCACCATCATGTCTCACTGTAGCCTTGACCTCCAAGGATTAAGCCATCCTTCCCATTCCAGCTTCTGAGTAGCTGGGAATATAGTCACATGCCACTATGCCTGGCTAATTTATGTACTTTTTGTAGGGATGAGGTTTTGCCATGTTGCCCAGGCTGGTCTTGAACTCCTTGTTATGATCTTTTGTTTAAGCAATCCTCCCACCTTGAGATTACACGCATGAGCCACCACACCTGGCCTGATAATTTTTTTTAAAAGGTTGTCTAGTCTTGCTAAAAATAAACAAGACTTTTTGTTTAATAATGCTATGATTTAACCAATTTTAGCTGCTCTGAGATTAAAAGGTGTTTTTCTTAATATACTTCTAAAATATTAGAAATAATCAGAGCTGGGTGGGGGGAGAGAACTAGGCTCAAAAGCTCTAATTAACAATGCTGTAACATTTTTAAAGGCCAATCTTGTTTCTGATCTCTACTTTTTAAAAAAGTGTCAAGTGCAGTTTGTTTTTCACTTAAACATTTTATATATTATGGGCATATGTTTTTCTTTAAATAGTGGTGTGTTAGATGGACTTTTTAATATATAAACATTTTAAATGTTCATTGAGTGCTCTAAAATGACATATATTTAGTGTGTGTACTGGTTTGTTCTCATACTGCCATAAAGGAATACCTGAGTGTGGGTAATTTATAAAGGAAAGAGGTTTAATTGACAGTTTCGCATGGCTAGGGAGGCCTTAGGAAACTTACAATCATGGCAGAAGGGGAAGCAGGCACATCTTACACGGCCGCAGGAGAGAGAAGTGTGAAGGGGGAGCTTCCAAACACTTTCAAAACTATGAGCTCTCATGAGAACTCCCTCACTATCATGAGAACAGCATGGGGGAACCCCCTTCATGATCTAGTCACCTCCCACCAGGTCCCTCACTCAGTATCCGTGGATTACAATTCAGGATGAGATTTGGGTGGGGACACAAAGCCAAACCATATAGCGTGTAAAGATGTAATTCAACAAGTGTGTATCAGCACTTCACAGATGCCAGGTACAACTGGGTGCAGGGAGGGATCGAGAGGGGGCAAGTATCATGGGAGTTTTCTGACGATCTTGGGGGGCAAAATTCAGGACAGTTACCCTAGTCCATGCAGAACAATCTTCCTTTTATTGCCAAGATGGGGATTTCTTACTTGCCATTCCATTTTATTCTAGTTTTTTATGCTTTCAAAAGTGTGAACCTGTCTGGAATGTATTGCAATAGCACTTACCAAGTGTGTACCTAGACTAATAAAATTACAAATGAAAGAAAAGACATTATAAGATACCACAGAAATACAAAGGTAGGAGTTGGTGTATCTCTACTTTGGGAAACAAGTAGGCATTATTCAGGTAAATTTAAACATAGGTATGCCCTACATTACAGCAAGTTCCTAGGCCTATATTGTAAAGAAACTCTTGGCATGCATGTTCGAAGAGATGTATCAGGATGTATATATTTTTATAATATAAAACACTGGAAAAGACCTTAATGTTTGTTGGCAGGGTGGAAGATACATAAATTATGGTGTATTCTGTACAGTGAATTCTATGCAGCGTATTGTGAACTTGTAGAGATTATGTACTCTACTTAAACTCTCTGAGCCTTATTTCTCTAGTTTCTCCATTTGGAAAATGGCCGGGCTGAACTTTAGTGTATCTCAATGAAGTCAGAGTTGGATCCTTATTTAAAATAGTCTCTCTTTATTGTGGGGTTTTGTTTTGTCTATAGTTTTAATAAAGAATAGATGCTACAGGCTACTGAATGGTATCTTGACATGTATTGGGAAAATTAAACTTCACCTGTAGATCTATATTTTCCATGTTATGATGAAGCCAGTGATTGACTTCTCTCCTGTTGTCTGTACCTTTTATTTTAGAGATAAATTATTTAACTATTGAAGATGACTGAACTTGGTTAGCTAAGATTTCACGTCGGGTTTTTGCCTATATATTCATGAATGAGATTTTGGCCATAGGAATTTTTTTTCTTCTTTTTATGTGTTGCCCTTGTTTATCTCATTTTTGTCTTTTAAAATATTTTTGTACACTTGATGTAGTATAGGGATTATTAATTTACTTTTTTTTTATATATATAGAGTCCTGCTCTGTTGCCCAGGCTGGAGTGCAGTGGTGTGATCTCAGTTCACTGCAACTTCCGCTTTCCAGGTTCAAATGATTCACCTGTCTCAGCTGAGATTACAGGCACTTGGCACCATGCCTGGCTTTTTTTTTTTTTTTTTGTATTTTTAGTAGAGACAGGGTTTCACCATGTTGGCCAGGCTGGGCTTGAACTCCTGACTTCAGGTGATCCACCTGCCTTGTCCTCCCAAAGTGCTGGGATTACAGGTGTGAGCCACCATGCCTGGCCTATTGAGTTATTCTTTAAAAGTTGAAGAATTATTTTGGGATTCCATCAAGGCCATGTACTTTTAAATGTTTGACCTTGTTTCTTCTGTGGCTCTGTCAGACATATGTGCCTTTGAGGAAGGCAGCCAGGAGGCTACTTGTCTGGGACTGCCCAGAGTTCTGTTACTAACTCCCCCTAGAGCCTGGGGTGGGCTACCTTCCCTCTCTGAGCTTTCTCATCTGTAAAATGGAAATGCAATCATGCCACCTGCCTCCCAGATAAGGTATGAAGTGGTGGTGGTATGCTTTGTAAATGAGAAACCCCCTTCCCTCTCTCACAGAGGGGCCTAGTAGCTGGCAGACTGGGCATCTTAGATTTTTGCAGATGCTTGTCCGTTTCAGACTTGGAAAGAGAGCTAAGATTTGCAAGCTTGTTGTCACAGCTTTTGGAATATTTATTTCACAGATTCCTTAAAAAAAAAAAAGATATGCTGGGCGTGGTGACTCATGCCTGTAATCCCAGCACTTTGGGAGGCCAAGGCAGGTGGATCCCCTGAGGTCAGGAGTTTGAGACCAGCCTGGCCAACATGGGGAAACCCTGTCTCTACTAAAAATACAAAAATTATCCAGGCATGGTGGTAGGCACCTGTAGTCCTAACTACTCAGGAGGTTGAGACAGGAGAATCACTTGAACCCGGGAGGCAGAGGTTGCAGTGATGTGAGATGGTGCCACTGCACTCCAGCCTGGGTGACAGTGCGAGCCTCCATCTAAAAAAAGAATAATAACAATAAAACTATAATAATGGCTTTAAATAGTTAAAGTGGGTCAGGCACGGTGGCTCATGCCTGTAATCCCAGCACTTTGGGAGGCCAAGGCGGGCAGATCACTTGAGGCTGGGAGTTTGAGATCAGCCTGGCCAACATGGCAAAATGCTGTATCTACTAAAAATACAAAAATTAGCTGGGTGCGGTGGTGGGCACCTGTAATCTGAGCTACTCGGGAGGCTGAGGCAGGAGAATCACTTGAACCCAGGAGGCAGAGATTGCAGTGAGTAAAGATTGCACCACTGCATTCCAGCCTGGATGACAAAGTGAGACTCTGTCTCAAAAGAAAATTAAATAGATGAATAAATAGTAAAAGCGTAGTTTTGCATTATTTCATGTAAAGTTTAAAAATCTTTTTTTCACCTTTTAAAAAAAATTTATAACACTAGTAACAAGTGAGGGAATGCTAACTTCTTATAATCAAGGGTGCCTTTCCTCTGTGCTGTGGAAGAATCTTTAAAATTTATTTTCTCAAAGATCCTTGTAGATTCATTTATAGAGTATCCCCTCCCCTCATCGTTAAACATCAGCTTAATGTTTTTCAATGAATGGGGCTAATGGAAATCATTCAGAGCAATTGAGGTTAATTTTACTCACTAACAAAAGTTTACAAACAAGAATGTTCAGTTATATGAACAAGGACATACAGTATTCCTTTGTCTCCCCTTCTTAGAATGTGAACTTCATGACCACAGGCATTTTATTTTGTGTGTGTGTTTACTGCTGCATCTCCAGCTCCCAGATCACAGCCTGGCAATTAGTAGATGCTCAATAAGTACTTGTTGAATGAATGAATTCATGAAAATTGGATAACTATCATTCTTGACTTAAATAATGTACACATTTTTCTTTATTAAGGGGACCAATAGCTTACTAATTAGCTTTTTGTCAAATATATGAACATTATTTCTGCTTGTGGAAACTGTGACTTTTCTTTCTCAATTTTATTTATTCCTGCCTTGACTAAGGTATTGAAATGCCCTTCCTTTTTTCTCTGCTGGTCTTCTCTGTTGCTTCCGTCTGTGCCCTTTGGATGGCTTCTATCCATATCCTTTTTTTCCCCTTTCTCACTCTTTCTCTTTCTCATCACTCATGTATACCTCATTCTTTAACTCATATTTATTTAAAAAATATTATTTGAATAAGCACCTAATGGATGCCAGCCTTAGGCATGGAGGAGATGGGAATCTCAAGACCTGCACAATCCCTGGGTTCATGGAATTTACAGTCTGCAGGGAAGAAAGGTCTGAGCAGATATTGCACAAATATTTATGAGTTATGGTAGATGCTATGAAAGCAAAGGTTGGGGGAGCATGGAGCTTTAGGAAAGGCTTCCCTGAAGCCACTTTAGCTGGGATCTAAAGGAAAAATAGGAGTTTGCAGATGTGGGGCCTCAGGGAATAGCATGGGGGAAGGTAGGAGGTATGGGAAGGGAAGTAGGGTTTACTTAGGGAGACAGAGCAACTGGAGTCACTGGAGTATCTGCAAGGGCAGTGAGGGTAGAAGAGGCCCCTGAGAGGCACAGTCAGCATCATCCACCTTTCAGTGGTGACTCTAGGACCTGCCCGGCAGGATCCCTGCCTACAGTATGACAAATGGCATTGATACCTTAGTTGTCCACAAAAGATCTGTGTTGCAAATTTCTTTTCTGGATTTGGAAATCATTTAAAAGAAAAAATCTTAAATTGTATGTCATTGGTAGTTGTGTCTTTGGGCAAGTCATTTAAGCTCTCAGAGCCTCAGTTTTTCTGAAATGGGGGTCAGTGTGTGTATTCCGTGGGGTCCTCTGTGACCTCTGCCAGGTCCCCCTGTGATTGTTGTTGGAGATTCGTCTTTCTCATGAGACTGAGGGCCTGAGGGAGGGCGAGTCTAACCCACTTGTGCAGTGCTGGCTCCTGTTGCTGGGCCTGGCATGGAGTGAGGACATCTGGGAGGCCTTCATAGACGAGGGTGCCCCAGTGAGCTCAGAAGACAGGCTGGATTTGAGGGTCAGGGAAGGTCTGTGGAGGTGTGGACATGCTGAGGTCTGGAAAGAGGTCAGTGAAGACCAAAGCACAGAGGTAATAACAACAATAATCACAACAGTAACGGTTACAATTGTGCTGACTTTCCATGCACCTTCGCAGTGTGTCGGCCACTGTTCTGCAGGCTTTCCATACACTAAGTCATTTATCCTTGCAGTAACTTTAAGAGGTAGGTACTATTGTTATCCCCATTTTACAAATCAGCAAACTGAGTCATGGAGAAGGTCACACAGCTCACAACTGTTGAAACCTGGATTTAAGACCAGGCATTTGTGACTTGAGAGCGTAAGAGGCAATGAATACAGAGAAGTGAGAAGGGCCTTAAATACTAAGCTAAGAGGGCCATCTAGACTTTATCCTTGTGGCTATGGGAGCCATAGAAGGCTTTTGAGGGAGGGAGTGGCAAGGCTGTTGTATGCCCAGGAGAGCTGGCATGGTCATCCCTTCCTCCTACAGAAACCCTCCACGGAACAGCCCCTGTACAGCAGCAGCCTGTGGGGCCCGGCGGTTGATGGCTGTGACTGCGTGGCTGAGGGCCTGTGGCTGCCGCAACTACATGTAGGGGACTGGCTGGTCTTTGACAACATGGGCGCCTACACCATGGGCATGGGTTCCCCCTTTGGGGGGACCCAGACCTGCCACATCACCTATGCCATGTCCCGGGTGGCCTGGTAAGAGGGTCCTGCTGGAAAATGGGGGTATGGGGAAAAACTGGGCAGAAATGAGGGAAACCTGAGATTTGAGATTCCGCTTTTGTGTAATCCAATTTGACAAGTAGCTGTTGGCTGCTGACCCCTCATGAGGCCTATGCTTGGGCACCTGGCTGTGGCCATGAGTGAGGCTGGGCTTTGCCTAGAGAGCTCACAGCCCTGAGGGAGACACAGAGAAGCAGACAGGCCCTCGTAATAATACTGTGCCCAGTGGAAGCACAGAGCCCTCCCTGAGGAAGTGGGAGTCAACCACAAGAGGGTGTGGTAGGGCTTCCCAGAAGAAAGGAACAGAGAGCAAGTGTAGTGCATTTAAGGCTCTCATGGAGGGTGGCTGTGGCTGGAGAGGGAGGCAGGGCTAGATCTGGGAAGGGCTTGAAGGCTGAATGACGCACTTTGAGAGCAGTGGGAAGCATGAACAGTTTGAAGCAGGGGCATAACAGAGTCTGATTTGCACAATGGAAAGACCACCCTAGCTCCTGTGTAGATTGAGGACAAGGGCAGATGCAGACAGAGCTGACCAGTCGGGTGGCTGCTGTGTGACACAGGAAAGACTTGGTCTGCCTGCTTGCTGAGCCTCGGTCTTTCCACCTAGAAAATAGGCATAACAGTAGCCCTATCTGCCCCACCAGGCTAGTGCGGGGATCCAGTGAGGCAAGAGGCATGCAAGATGGGGGAGTCACAGCCAGTGAACCCTGACATCAGGCCTTACATTAGGGGTCGTATGACTATTTCCCCCCCACAAAACTCTGTGGGGGTCAGCGTTATCACAAACAGAGTCACTCTTCTGAGGTCACACAGCTAGTCAGTGGTGAAGGGCCTTCTTTGCGGGTAGGGAGAGGGCTACAGAAAGCAGGAGCAGTTTGCCCAGGTGCATTCAGTTCCTCTGCTGTGTCATCTCATGATTGTCACCAAAGCTGAGATCTGAAGGTTAAGAAGGAATTAGGTGAGGGTTGATGATGCAGGCAGAGAGACGAGCATGGGCCCAGGCTGGGGAGAGGACATATGTTAAGAGCCCAAACGATGGCCACTGTGGATGGCCCAGGTATGTAGGCAGGTGTGGCTGAGAGTATGGCGGAAGTATGGCAGGAGAGGCAGGTAGGGCTGGATTTTGCAGGGCCTGAGAGCAGAGAGAAGTTGCTGGCAGCTCAAGAGCAGGGAGTTGCTTTTTGGAAAGGTGAATGTGGGTCCTGGCTGAGAACTATTTGCAAAGGGCACGAGCAGATCAGGGAGACTGAAATGGTGTTACCCGTGGGGATGGAGACCACTGGGCACATGAGGGTGGCCAGAAGTTGGGCTCAGCAGGGCTCGACTGGGTGCGGGAACAAGATTGCCAACTGTTTCCAAATCTGATGGTGGAGCCATTTATCAACATGAGTATAAAGGAGGAGAAACAGTTTGTGGGATTGTTTGAGAGAATGGGTGATTTTGTTGGGGGTGTGATGAATGTGGGCTTTGGAGAGCTGGGTTCAGTCCTAGTTCTACCACCTACTGGGATGTGACTGTAGGCAGGTCACTTCTGTCTCTGGGGAACTGATTGATTACATCATCAATGCAAGGGGGATGGTAATGCCCCCTTCATGGGGTTTTTGGGAAGATACAAATAGATAAGTGCCTGGCATGATGGCTGGCACACAGTAAATGCTCAGTATGTGTGCCACATGGGAGTAGGGAGCAGTTGGGGAGGGGTCAGCAGCCTGCCCTTGTCCCTGCCCTCAGCTGAGCTCGGGCTCAGCTGAGAGCCCTATGCCCCAATGGGGCTGTGTCTCCAGGTACAGGGGCCTGCCAGCCCCATGCTGGCTACTTGCAGCACCCCTCTCTCACCCCTAGGGAAGCGTTGCGAAGGCAGCTGATGGCTACAGAACAGGACGATGACATGGAGGGTGTGTGCAAGCCTCTGTCCTGCGGCTGGGAGATCACAGACACCCTGTGTGTGGGCCCTGTCTTCACCCCTGCGAGCATCATGTGAGCGGGCCTTGTTCCCCCCGGAGAACCCCAGCGGGGCCTCAGAGATGCCTCTGGGAGAGGTGGGGAAGATGGCAGGCAAGGGTACCCTTGGCCAGGACTCTGGTGCCCACCCTGCCACCCCTGCGCTCCACCTGTAGTGTTTCTGCCCTGTAAATAGGACCAGTCTTACACTCGCTGTAGTTCAAGTATGCAACATAAATCCTGTCCCTTCTAGCCGTGTCTGCCTCCTCTGTAGCGAAAGGGGCCTGGTCAGCCAGGTGTGGGGGTGTCCTTGGGGTCTCCTTCCCACCTTTGTAAATATAATGCAAATAAATAAATACTTAGGTTTTTAAAAACTGCAGCGGAATCTGGCATTTTGATTCACAAAGCAGCCTGGGCTAGGCCGAGGGCAAGATTTCCCCACCCTGCACTGAGAAGCTTATGCCCTCTGCCTCCATCCTGATCCCTCCTGGCTGTAGTGCATGCTTCCCTCACCGACACTCACCCTATCTGACTCATCTCTCTCCTCCTCATGGGCCCTCAGGCCTGGTGCCATAAGGAAGGGGCTGCTGTCAGGGGCTGAGGTGGGCTGTTATGTAGCTCATAACTGGTGAATGGCCTCTGTGTGAGCCCAATGCCCAGCCTAAGGCCTGGCCCAGCGTAGGGGCAATGGAGTATTTAACATAGCCGTGAAAATTCATACAGAAGATACAGAGCCAAGAAATGGGTGTGCGGGAGGTTCTGAGTGGACTCTGCACCGTTGCTCTCCCTGCAGGTTGGCCAGGCCGTCAGAGAGCAAACACCTGGTGGTCGGCTTTGCTTCTTTGGACAGTGCCTGTTACAACAGGGCTGGGCACAGAGTATTGGTGTGTTCAATGCTGACGGCCCTGGCATCCCCTGAGACTGGCAGTGCTTATCAGGACAAAGGCTCCTTCAAATTATGCACCTGGGGTGTGTGAGCTGTTGAGCAAAGGAGGTCAGATTTTAGAGTCCCCCCTAGTGGCTGCAGGGAACCCTAAATATTTTTCTGCTGCAATTAAAAGATTTGAGATGTAATTCATATGCAGTAAAATTCACCCTTTTAAAGTGCAGAAGGCTGGGCATGGTGCCTCACTCCTGTAATCCCAGCACTTTGGGAGGCTGAGGTGGGTGGATCACCTGAGGTCAGGAGTTTGAGACCAGCCTGGCCAACATGGCAAAACCTCATCTCTACTAAAAATACAAAAATTAGCTGGGTGTGGTGACGGGCGCCTGTAATCCCAGCTACTGGGGAGGCCGAGGCAGGAGAATCGCTTCAACAGGGAGGCGTAGGTTGCAGTGAGCCGAGATCGCACCACTGCACTTCAGCCTGGGTGACTGAGTGAGATTCTGTCTCAATAATAATAATAATAACAAAGTGCAGAAGTCAGTGATTTTTAGTGCATTCAGAGTTGTGTAACTATCACCACTATTAATTCTAGGACATATTCATCACCCTAGAAAGAAATACCACATCCATTAGCAGTCATTCTCCATTTTCTCCATTCCCCAGTCCCTGACGACACGAATCTACCTTCCATCTCTGTGGATTCGCTTATTCTGGACACTGTATTGTGATGAATTTTCTATCTTCACTTGAGCTTCTCTCTGGGTAAGCCTGGCCATCCTCCTTCAATATCTCAGCCAGTCCTGGGAACTGCATGAGGTCATCTCATGAGGCAATGTGCCATGGGTTTGGAGTGAACTAGGTGCTTTCCCAAAGCAGCGGTGTCTCCTTTTCCAGGTTGAATCCAGTTTTTGGTACTCTGACAATAAATAGGCTGAAAGCTCAGGATATCAAGAGACTCAGGGCAATCAGAAAGGATTACTCCATTACCTTCTGTGATCCACCAAAGCCACGATTTACAGGTATTACCAAGCCTGTAATTGTCTATCGGACTCTAAGACTTCTTCCATCTCAGTTCTCCAAGCACTCACGCTTCTTTTGTGGGGAGGGACATAGGTTTTTCTGCTGGAACCAGGCATCTGCTGTGAAAAGTCCAGGAGCCCTGGGGAGATCTCATGGCTGGCTGCAGTGAGACCCAGGTGTACTTGGTTTCCTCTTCTCAGCAGGTCCACTGAGGTGGGCTTCTGTGGCTTTTGAAATGACAGTAGCTGTCATGGAGTTTGAACAGATTTCTCACTGGAGCCTTTCTAGTGTTTCAAGTTCCATTTGCAGCGAGGATGTGAAATTTACTTTTCCGAGAAAGATATACACAGAACTTGATGTGGCTTACTTGAGGATAATAGTTAAGTCATTTCCCCCCAGTTATTTGTTTTTGTTTATTTCAATCTTTTTCTAAAGAGAAGAAAAAAGCATGAAATGTGGAGAATGGTAGATTAGGGCTTGTGCAGGCGAATCTAACCAGGGGTCTCCCCGAGTCCTGGCTACGTGGGCATTGCCTCTCCAAGCTCCTTGCTAAGCAACCCACTGGCAGTGGCTCCTCATACCTCCTGGCTGCCTTGGAAACCAGACGTTCCTGTTGGCCTCTCACAGACCCATCCTTCCCTGGAGCCTCACCTGAGAAACGTCCTCTTTGCAATGCCTCCTTACAACCCACCTGTGCCTCCTGAAGCCCCTCCTGTACGCATGCTCCCTTTCTCTTTCTCTCCCTCAATGAGTTAACAGACCTGAGCTTCCATCTTCTCACACTCAGACCTGGCCCTTCCCCCTTTCCTTCCACAGTCCATCCTCTACCCAGCAGCCAGATGCTGTGCTTCCTGGGATTCCATTTCACCAAGAATGAAATTTAAAGTCCTGCTGAGTATGGTGGCTCATGCCTGTAATCCCAGCACTTTGGGAGGCTGAGGTCAGGAGTTCAAGACCATCCTGGCTAACATGGTGAAACCCTGTCTCTACTAAAAATTAGCCAGGTGTGGTGGTGGGCACCTGTAATCCCAACTACTCAGGAGGCTAAGGCAGGAGAATCACTTGAACCCAGGAGGCAGAGGTTGCAGTGAGCTGAGATTGCGCCACTGCACTCCAGCCTGGGTGACAGCAAGACTCCGTCTCAAAAAAAAAAAAAGAAATACAAAGTCCTTGGCTAACTGCCTCTCCGATTCTCACACTTGTCCCTCACACACTGGGTCCTGGCCACACTGTCCCCTCTCTCTAGAATGATCTTCCTGGGTTATCTGTGGGCCTCACTCACTTCATTCAGGTTCTGCTCAAATGTTTCCCTTAGGGGAAGCTTTCTAGATCACCCTTTAGAAAATAGCATGTCCCAGTCTCTCTCTTTTCCCTTAACTGGTTTTCTTTTTCTTTATAGAAAAGCTCCGTAACTCCATAACATAACTCTATAACGTAACTCCATAATGTATTCCATAACACAAGGGAAACTGTCAGCCTTTCTAGAATGTGAGCTCTGGGCTCTTGGAATAAACCTGATTTATTTTTTCACTGCTATGTCCTTATCACCTAGAATGGAGTAGGTGCTCAAAAAGTATATGCCAAATGGGCAAATGAATAAACATGCTCTGAACCTGTCTGAATCTGTTTACTCATTTGTATAACGTGGCTGCTAACTATATTTCCCTCAGAGTGTTATTGTGAAGATTAAATGAGAAAATGGGTATAAGGCCAGGCATGGTGGTTCAATCCTGAGGTCAGGAGTTTGAGACCAGCCTGGCCAACATGGTGAAACCCTGTCTTACTAAAGATACAAAAAATTAGCTGGGCGTGGTGGCACCTGCCTGTAATCCCAGCTACTTGGGAGACTGAGGCAGAAGAATCACTTGAATCTGGGAGGTGGGGGTTGCAGTGAGCTGAGATCGCACCATTGCACTCTAGCCTGGGCGACAGGGTGGGACTCCTCAAAAGAAAAAAGAAATGGGTGTAAAGTACTCAGTCCAGGACTTAGCATGTCATTAAGTGCTCAATAAGTGATGCTGAAAGGTAATTCCTTGAGCATGTAGTGAGCACTTACTGTGGCTATAGCCCGTGGTGGATGTTGGTGATGCAGAGTTAAGTCTCTCTGAGCTCTCAGGGAGCTCACAGTGCAGCATGGTCACAGAGGACCTTGAATCACAGAGCCAGGACTCCGAACTTAATTCTGTAAGCAGTAGGGAGCCCTCTATGCTTCTGGAGCAACAGTATGACAGGATCTTTGGGAAGATTAATTCAAAGTGTATTCAAAATAAAAAACAAAAGAAAAAAAGTATATTCAAAAGGGGTAGAGGGAGAAGACCCTTGGGGCTGGTAGTAGTGTGTGCTTCCTTCACCTCTGCCCACAGTCTGAAAGGTGGACCTGGCCAGGAAACTTTGGGGAGGGCAGACATACAAGTTGTCAACTCTGTTCACCCTCGATCAGAGGGAGATGGTGTCCCTCTGGGTGGGAATCATCTCTCACCTAGAAAACCCACCTGCCCAAGCCAGCTCATTCCAGCTGTTAAGGGGAACAAAGGGGAGGCAAAAGGATGGGGGTTCCACAATCCTTTTGCCCCATTTTAAACGCTCTTCCTGACACCTTTGGGGTAAACAGCTAAGCCTGTGTAAATTCAACCAGTAAAATGATCTGACATAGCCTTCTAGTGGTCAGAGGGATCTTTCTGAAACATGAATCCAAGCTTGTCAGTCCTCTGCTGAAAGCCCTTCAGTTGATTTCCACAGCTTGGGTGTCTCCTCTCTCTTACTTTCTATGCCTTGATTAGGTGTTCTATCTCTGGGCTTTCATGCACCTTGTATTTATCCCTATTAAAGAACTACTGATCACAAGGTACTGTAGTTTTTCTCTCTACATCTTTGTCTTCCTGCATATCTAATCCTGTTGATTCCACAAAGACAGGGAGTGTTTCTCCTACTTTCTAGCGTGATCTGGAACCTCAGACTGTGCTTAGCACAGAGTAGACAGTGCCTTTTGAATAAACTAGTCTGGGTGGTGGTGGTGTGATGCCCCTGAATGGGAGTGGAAGATGCGGCTCCTTGTCAGCTCCTGAATAGGTCTAGATCCTGCAGTGGGGAGATCATCGACTGAAATGAGATGGGGGCCGTTAAAATAACCTCAGGGTCACACTTGGGGAGAACCCAGCTCCATACACTAGTAAGCCCCAGGCAGGGAGGCATATAGGACCCTCCCCAACATAGCGCTTTCTGCTTTTCCACTCAGGTGACCTTAGGGTAGGGTCGCCAAATAAAATACAGGACATCCAGTTAAATTTGAATTCAGATAAAAGATGAGTACTTTTTTAGCATACGTGTCTCACTGCAATATTTGGGATAGTCTTATACTAAAGCATTACTCATCGTTTACCTGCAATTCAACTTCAACCGGCCATCCTGCATTTTATTTGCTAGATCTCGTAACTCTACTCTGGCAGGTCCCTGTACGTTGCAGGTCCCTCTCTGGGTTTCGCTTTCTCCATCTGTGGAATGGCCACAGTTCCGTGAGACTTGCCTCAGGGATTCCTCAGGCCGAGCAAATGTCGTCCCTCGGTCCTGGCGAGTCGTATGGGAAGAGCTTGTCTGAGGAGTTTCTCGCTGTATAAATACGAGAGGCTCCTTCCTCCAAAAGCCTGTTTTCCCATCTGAGCATATGAGACTGTCAGAGGTGGAAACTACCGCACGGAGGAACCACGACTGCTCAGCTTCCAGCTGCCGGAACCCCCTGCTCACGGTCCCCATCCCTCGAGGCCACGGACTTCCGGTAGCGTAAAGTCACTTCCGTATCCAAGAGCCTCCTAGGCTTCGAGCCACACGATGTAGCGCCTTCTGGCGGCTGGGAGGAGGGACCGACTTTACCAAACAGTGAGAAGGAACAAGGAAATCCATTGGTTGAAAGACGAGAGGCGCAGCTCCGTCTTCCAACCCTCCACCGGTGTTAAACCGAACCTTTGCCGAGGCGGGGCTTTCACGGGAAAGGGGTCAACCCCGGAAGGAGGCGGCGTGGGAAGAGGACGATCTTGTCTTTGCTCAGCTGGGAAAGACCTGGGATAACACCGGAAGTGGGTCCTTTGCACATCGGTTACTTCCGCTTGTACTTAGAAAGGATCTGGGTAAAAGAGCCGAAAGGATGTAAGAACCTAAGACTTGTCTCCAATGTCCCTTTCAACCATCCATTTCATATGCAAGGGAAAACACCTGCTGGGTTCACACAGAATATAAGGGGCTTTGAAATAATTCTCCATCTCCAGGCCAAGGAGTTTTACATTTTTAAAATAATCAAGCGTGCCTACTCATTGCCAGGCCCTTTACTCGCATTATTCACTTAATTGACACAGGCCTGTGCAATGCGCCTTATGACAAGGACTCCGACCCTCCACTGCCTATGTTGGAATCCTGGTTCTGCCAGTTATTAGCTGTATATACTGGCCCAAGTTACTCTCTGCCAGTTTCTGACTCTGTAAAATAGGATAATAGTACCTACCTTATACCACTGTTCTAAAGATAAATAAATTAACATATTTAGGCTGGGCGTGGTAGCTCACTCCTGTAATCCCAGCACTTTGGGAGGCCAAGGGTTTAAAAAAAAAATTAGCTGGGTTTGGTGGCCAGCACCTGTGGTCCCAGCTATTTTGGAGGCTAAGGTGCAAATTAGATTTGCTAAGACTCAAATAAGATTGCTTGAGTCTGGGAGGTCGAGGCTTCAGTGAGCCATAATTGGGGCACTGCACTTCAGCTTGGGCAACAGAGTGAGACCCCGTCTGCAAAAGAAAAAGAAAGTTAACATATTTAAAGCACTCAGAACAGCACGTGACACGTGGTAACCATAGTAACCAGGTAAGTTATTTCCATTTACAAATTAGGAAATTGAGGCTTACGTATGAAGTAATTTGTCTAGAACAGACAGCAACTAGTGGAGGCAGGTTGGAAAAAGTCTGCCTAATCTGAGGGGACTTCTCAATCGCTATACCTGCCCAACTCTCTTTCTGTGTCTACAGGAACGCTGTGATGATCCTAACTGCCTTTAAAGCATTACCTGTATTTATTTGGTAGCACCCTATTACCAAATGGCTGCTCTCTGGGCATTTTTGTAATTTTAAAGAAGTTGGTGAGATTCTATAGCTTGTCTCTAAGACCAGGGGCAAGGCTTCTGGGAGAAGTAAAAATGGATGGCTTCAAGATCCACCTCCTGCTAAATCTTACTTACAGAAAAATCAGTAGAAATTAACTTCTGAATACGTTAAATCTGAGCTCTTGTCAGATAGCCAAGTGGAGATAATTGTGATTTGGTATGGTAAGTGCTGTGTTAATGGAAAGCACAGGGCACCAAGGGAGGTCTGATTAGAGACAGATGAAACTGCCGGCCAGGATTAGGAAAGATGTGGCAGAAGCAGCACGTCTTGGTGAATGAGTAGGAGTTGGCCAGGTGGAAAAGTCTGGGGAGGTTGAGGGGAGCATTCCAGACCGGGGGACTGGCGTGTACAAGGGAATAGCAGTTTGATGATTCAGAGCCCTTTCTGGGAAGTGGAGTATAGGATGGGAGGTAAGAATGGAATGGAGATTGGGGGAATATTATGAAGAAGTGACCTGAGAAGCTCCCTTATCAACTAAGACAGACCCTAAGGTTAAGGAAACAAAAGTTAAAGTTACCTATGGGTTGGGGGTTCAGGGCTATCATATCCCTCCTAACTCTGATTTATAACCCAACTCTGATTGGACAGAGGACCGGCCTTACAAACATTCTCTTCCGATAAGCAACTGCAGACCTTAAACCAGTTTCACCAGCTGATACAGGCTGTACACAAACTGTTTTTGTGTCCTGTGTTCATCTTTTGACATAAAGAGCCAAATTCTACCTCATTTTAATGCTAAAACTCTGCCCCAAAGTGAGCATGGGATGAGTGTTACATATATGTTTACCCATTGTGCATGCACTCAGCTCCCCTCATAAATATGTATAGCTTTCCCCCAAAGCCTGCTGAATATGTATGACTCTGTTGTGTAATATGGACCCTGTGAGGCATAAAACCCAACTTGCTCCTTCCCTCCTCGAGGAAGGAACACCTTTAGTTCATACCAGAGATTCTCTCTTCCCGGTTGGCAAACTAATATCACCCATAAAGTTCTCCTTTCTACTGTTCACCCATTCTGAGGGTCTTTTGGGCAATAAAGGGTGATGTTCTGGAATTATCAGCAAGTCATCAGAATTTATGAGCAGGGGAGAGAGGAGGTCGGCTTTGCACTTTATTTATTTATTTATTTTGAGATGGAATTTTGCTCTTGTTGCGTAGGCTGGAATGCAGTGGGGCTATCTGGTCTCACTGCACCCTCTGCCTCCTGGGTTCAAGTGATTCTCCTGCCTCAGCCTCCCGAATAGTTGGGATTACAGGTGTGCATCACCATGCTCGGTTAATTTTGTATTTTTGGTAGAGATGGGGTTTCATCATGTTGGTCAGGCTGGTCTTGAACTCCTGACCTCAGGTGATCCACCTGCCTTGGCCTCCCAAAGTGCTGGGATTACAGGCCTGAACCACTACACCTGGCAGTAGCTTTGCACTTTAGATGGCGCGCTAGGAGGCAAGGAAGAGGATGTGGTAGGCAGTCTCTCAGTTGTCCTTAATGATTTCACATCCGGGTATTCACACCCTGGTGTAATTTCCTCCCCTTGAGTATGGATGGAATTTATTGATTCCATTCTAATGAATAGAATATGTTAGCAGTGATGGGTTGTCATTTCTGAGATTCAAATACAAAAGAACTCCCTGTGGCTTCTGTTTTGGGCATCTTCTCTTGCTCTCTTGCTTATTTGCTCTTAGGGAAGACAGCAGCCATCTTATGAACTGCCCTGTGGATAGGTCTGTGTGTCAAGGAGCGGATGGCTAATCAATGGCCAGCAAGGACTGGAGGCCTTCTAGCAGCTGCTAGTGAGCTTGAAAGTAGATCCTCCCCCAAGCAAGCCTTAGAATGACTGCAGCCCCAGCCAATACCTGATTGCAGCCATGTGAGAGGACTCAGTTAAGCCATACCCAGATTCCTGACCCACAGAAATGTAGATAATTAATATTTGTGGTTTTAAATTTTACCTAATTTTAAGTTAATGTGTTATGCAGCAATAGATAACTAATACAGAGGGATTAGAAGCAGAGAGAGAAGTAGGGAAATTAGGAAGGGGTGGTTGTTGTAGGCCATCTCTCTAATAACGAGAACCTGAATTGTGCAGTGGCTGTGCGGGTAGAGAGCAGAAGATGAATTTGAGATATGTCTGGAAAAAGAATAGAAGACATTTGGCAATGGAGTTGGATGTGGGAAGGAGGGAGAAGGCAGAGGAGAGAGCAATGCCAGTGATGGTAATGTGGGTGATGGTATTTACTAGAGCTGCCAGCGTGCAGGTCACTGGGGATGAGTTTTCAAAGTGGCTCCTTGAGATTTCTGGCAACAACAAGATAGATCAACAAAGCAGACTCAAGGTTGGACAAAGAAAAGTGTCAACCTTGTGGTTGACACCCGCCACTGTGGTCTGGGGAAAAAATAATGCAGAAAAATAGAATCAAGGAAGAGCTGGAGGGAATTCTTTCTTGAGTTTTATTTACTTGTCAAAGTGTATGGCATACCACTCTCCTCTTCATCCAGCCATTCTCTCCACAAATGTTTACTAAGTGCTTTCTCTGCGCTGGGCACTGGGGACACACAAGTGAACACAAAGGTCCCTACCTTTATGGTGTTCATAACTTGGTTGCAGAGAAACAATAAGATTTTTAGCTTGTGGATGTCAAGCTCTCCAACATTGCTTAACTGTCTTAATCTGTTAATCGTTAGGATTTCAATATATGCAGGGATGATCCTTCCAACACTGTCCTCTCAGTTTGTTGACTTAGACCTTGTCCTCTGTCCACTCAGCCACCACCTATGGTCATCCCTTAGCCGTTCTTTCTAAGCAAGACTTCCTGTATTTCCAGGTTTTCTGTCTCATATTCAGACTCCCTCGATCCTTCAGCACTAGGAACTGCAACCCAAGAATCCTCCATATTGCACGATCTCTCTCTCTGTTAATTTCTTTTCTTCCAGCTATACAAGTCAGAATGGGCTAAGTGGTGCTACAGCAACAATCAATCCCAGAACAGTGGCTTACATTTTAAGGTTTAACACAAGAAAGGTTTATTTCTTGTTCACACAAGAAAGTCAGAGAAGATTTTCTTGAGGGAGGAAAGCAACATTTACTTAACTGATCTCCTACTGTGAACCACTTTGTGTCCATAACTACCATGGACTGTGTCTCCAAGATCGAAAGGGATTTACTTTTTTTTGTTGCCAGAGAGAAAAAGGGAAGATATTTGGGTTGGAGTGGTGGGAAGAGATGTTCAAAGATGTGCAGGTGAAAAATAGCTTTAGTGTGTAGGGGCAACATTGATGATGAAGGGTGTTGCCTCGGCCTCCTAAGCATCTTTTAAATTCACTTGCTTTTGATAGCCCTGCTGCTACCACCAGGCGTCCAGGCTATCATTGTCTCTTATCTCTTATTTGGATTATTTCAAATGCCCCAACCTCTCTCCCGAACTACAGCCTCAACCACCATCCCATTCATTCTTTAAGTGGAAGTCAGAATGATCTTCCTAAAATGAATTTTTTTTTTTTTGAGACAGAGTCTCGCTTTGTCACTCAGGCTGGAGTACAGAGGTGCAATCTCAGCTCACTGCAATCTCCACCTCCTGGATTTAAGAGATACTCATGCCTCAGCCTCTCGAGTAGCTGGGATTACAGGTGCCCACCAACACGCCTGGCTAATTTCTGTATTTTTGGTAGAGATGGGGTTTCACCATGTTGACCAGGCTGGTCTTGAACTCCCGACCTTAAGTAATCTGCCTGCCTTGGTCCCGCAAAGTGCTGGGATTACAGGCATGAGCCACCATGCCCAGCCCCTAAAATGAAATTTTGATCATGTTACCTCCTGGCTCTTCAGGGGATTCCCACTGCTCTTAGAATGAGGCTAGGACTTTTTAACCACTCAGGCAGGGCTCTGAGGGTCTAAATCTGTGCTGTCTGTTATGTTAGCCACTGGCCACCTGTGACTATGGGATACTTGAAATGTGGCTAGTCCAAACTGAATGTGCTATAAGTGTCAAATACACCCTAGATTTCAAAGATGTAGTTCAAAAGAAAAGATTGTTAAAGATTTCAATAATTTTAAAATATTGATGAATATTACTTTTAGTATTATCACTGGATAACATTTTGTATATTTAAAATAAAATATATTATTCAATTATTTAATTTTATTCATTTAAAAAGAAATGAGTGAAATTTAAATAATATATTTTACTTATTTTGGCCATTAGAAAATTTAACAGCCAAAATATGGCTATTAGAAAATTTAAAATTATATATTAAATATATCGCTCATTGTATTTATGTCGGACCTCACTGACTAAACCTGTATTACCCACCAATGGGAAGTCTCTCAATGACTTTAATTTTAGTTAATGAAAGGTTTTTTTTTTTTCATTGAAAGTAACAGAAACTTTGAGGGGAAATGAAAATTAAAAGTTAGGGGAATTGATTGCAAGGGCCTTCTGAATCAAAGGCATGGCTGATTGAGCAGTCTGGGCAAGAGCAGGCTCCAGGAGCCTCCGCAGCAGAGCTTCACTGGTGTTAATGTGACTGGGCTCCATTTTTGAATTTGACACCCCGCATTTCCAATTTCTGAGAAGATAGACTGATCAGCTCAGTTTAAATCAGGTGTATCTGCTCTGGATCCAGCTGCTATGGCTGCAGGAAGAATGCACTGTGAGCTGCCTACTGCTTCCCCCAACTCCCTTACCCTCCAGCCACTATGTTCCCTAAAAGGCAGTATGAGCTCTCCAATCTCTAGGGTCAGCAAACCTTTTCTTTCAAAGGCCAGATAGTGAATACTTTTTGGTTTTGTTAATCATAGGGTTTTTTTTTTTTTTCAACTACTTCATTCTGCTCTGCAGAGCAAAAGCTGCCAGAGACAATACATAAGTGATTGGACATAGCCGTGTTCCAAAACCAAGAGGTGGGCCATAGTTTGTCAACCTCTAGACTGTCCCCTCTGCCTGGACTATCCTTTCACTCCTTCCTTCCAGCAAGCACCTAGTCATCCTTCAGTTCTCGGTTCAGATGCCACTTCCTGGAGGCGTTCCCGAATCTTCCTCTCCTGACTGGTTAGTTGCTCCTTCTCTATGCTCCCACAGACCCCTGTATCCCATCCATGCCCTTCTCACTCTGTTTTCATTGTTCTTACCACTAGCTTACTAGTTCTGGGTCTCATTTGTTATAAACTTACCGCCTGGCCCACCTGGGGCACGTGGCACACACTTGAGTGTCACTGGATGAGTGGAAGAAACCATGAACCTTGTGGTTGACACATAGTCAGGCTAGACGTCCTGAGATCTTGGGTAGTGGTGAGAATTCTGGACTTTTAAAATTAGCTGCATGAGAGGCACCTCCTGTAACTCCATTACTTCAGGAAAGCATGGGAGGATGTTTTAAGATAGGACAAGTTGAAAATTCTAAGGGCTGCAAGCCCTGGATAATGTGATAAGCCACACTTCAGCCGGGGTGAAACCAGGAGTGCATTCCTTGGAGGAGGCTTGTGCTTCTTGGTAAGGCTCCTGTGGAGGCCCCATCAGGCCCAGGGGGTCAGGAGAGAGACAGTGTGGGGCCAAGGGCAGTCTTGGCCCATAGTCACTTAGGGTCACAGTTATAGGACAGCAGAATGGACATTCCTTGACCCAAGGGCTTGGTGAATAACATCCAACAGATTCCGAACAAGGGCAAGAGAGGCTGTGAGTCCAAAGACAGTGCTCATGGCCTCTGTGAGGCTTTATCCAGCTGAGCACATTGTCCCTGTTGCCTCAAGAGAGGAAGGAGTTTCTCCTTTTAACGTCACACTTAAATGTCACACCTTTGGGTAATACAGACCTGATAGGGCCTTTCCTGAGTGTTTTACACAAGAAGTCCAAAGAGTAAAAGAGAAATGGATCTTCCATGCCATTGTGGACCTTGAATGGCTTACCTGGGCCCCTCATGGGGATGGTGGGCTGGGGCAGGTGACCCGGGACCACCGGCGGCACGTCTTCCATATGATACAGCTGATGACCAGCAGAGTGGATGAGGAGAGCAGGGCCGGGATAATGATCACTGCAGCTTGCAAGCCACCTGTGCCAGGACAAAGGGATGGAGCATCAGGGCACTGTAGCTTGTAAACCACCCACGTCTGGCCAAAGAGATGGGGACATCAGGGCAGGGGTAGTGGACTGCTTCCCCAGGGCAGTCTGTGCCCCTGCCCTCAGCAGCCTTGGCCCACACAACATGGGGCTCCCATGACATGGAAGAGGCATGGTGCAGAGCAAAAGCAGGCTGGGAGGCAAAGATTGAGTGACCTTGGGCAAGTGGCTAATTGTTCTTCCCCTAGTGTTTGACACTTAGAAGGTACGGGTATCTGTTATGGACTCAAAGGGAGAGATGTGATCCTAATACCACCAGATGCTTTACATGTCTTATCTTACTCAACCTGGCAAGCTACCACCACTTACCAGCTGGTGAAACTGTGATCAGAGGCTGGCTTCTCTGAGGTTAAAATGTTTATAAGGGGCAGAGGCAGGATTTGAACCCAGGTCCACATGCTGCCAGGCCTTCACGCTATTCATGTGCTTCCGCACAAGCATGTTCTGAACACTTACCCTGAGCCAGGCCTGTGGCCAGCCCAGTAAGATACTACCTGGCATGTGCCAGTCCCTCAATAAATTCTAGCTGTCATTAGGCATCACTATTATTTTGACTCATTTGATCCTCACAGCAACCCAGCAAAGGTATATATTTTTGTTCCTATTTTCCAGAGGGGAAATCCAAGGCTATCGTCGCGAAGTGTCTTGCCTAAGGTCACACAGCTAGTTAAGTGGCAAGACCAAGAGTTAAGTGCAGGTGGCCTTCCCTTTTCCCACGTCAGCTAAGCCACTTAGGTAGCAGAGGAATCCAATACTATTGCCTCTGTGTATTTAGTTGAAGAATGGGAGGAGTCCTTGGAAAAGGAGTAAGTAGAAGGCCTTTAAAGGACTATCCTATGGGAAGAGAGGGGGCAGAAGACAGAATAGGACCACCAGAGACACAAGGGAACCTACGGGAGGAAAGACCTCCTAATCTAGTAGTGGAATGGGCCGCTGCACAGGTAGTGAGCTCCCTGGCACTAGACATGTTCACCCAGGGATACTGTGGCATGGCAGATTGCAGGAATCAAATTCTAGGTTCACTTGGTGCTAGGAGCACATGCAGCGGCTCTGGGTTCTTGGCCCACAGCAGCTGCCAGCTTGCTGCACCTGCCCTCTCTGGGGCTCTGTGCAATAGGGGAGTGAGGATGAGTTGTCAGCTCTGAAACAGCCCCATGCCCCCAGGAGAAATCTCTGGCTCTTCACTTCTTCTGTCTTCTACTTCTCTTCCATCCCACCCCCAACCTCAGCCTCACCAGCCTTGCTGCTTTCTCTCTGGGATCCCTCCCTGCCTCCAGCTGTGTTCCACTCCACCCTCCTTCCCTGCTTAAAACCTTTCATGAGGCCAAGTGCCACGGCTCATGCCTGTAATTCCAGCACTTTGGGAGGCCGATGTGGGTGGATCACCTGAGGTCAGGAGTTCAAGACCAGCCTGGCTAACATGGTGAAACCCCATCTCTACTAAAAATACACACAAAAAACAATTAGCCAGGGGTGGTGGCTACATGCCTGTAATCCCAGCTACTTGGGAGGCTGAGGCAGGAGAATCGCTTGAACCTGGAAGCAAGGTTGGAGGCAACTGAGATGGTGCCACTGCACTCCCACCTGGGTGACAGAGTGAGACTCTGTCTCAAAAAAAGAAAAAAAAAGACCAAACCAAACCAAACCAAACAACCCTTCACGCTCTGTGTTGCCCACAGCATGGCAGGACTCGGTCCTGCTTTCCTCGCCATTGCTCTGCCCTTGGTCTCATGTTGGATCCTCAGCCACACAGCCTCATTGCAGCCTCCTGTCCCTCACACATGCTGTTCCTCCTTCCTGGATCACTTTGCCCAGTGCTTACTCAGCGTGCAGGTCTCAGCTTCAGCAGAACCTCCTCCAGGAGGAACCTCTTCTCTGAGCTCCTCAGAGCCCCTCCTGTTCTCCTGAGTCCTCAGCATTTGTGGTATGTTTGCCTGGCCAGCAGCAGCTCTTTGATACAGAGCTGGGATGCAGCTCCTGTTTCCTAGCTAGTGCCCATCAAGCCATAGGAATTGTTGAGTAATACATTAAGTGAGGGAGTAAGGGAGTGAAGAGCACAGTGAGGGGTCCACTGGCCCAGCCCCCCTCCCCCACTCTGCAGGTAATGTATTTCTTTCTTTGGGACTTGCCCAAAGCCAATACTTGTCTGGACTGAGCTGGGGAAGGTGGACTCGAGCTGGGCTGAACAAACACGGCCTTCTCCGCCTGACTGCCCCCGTCCCTCTTCAGTTCTGAGCATTTGACTCCAGCCCAGGGGCCAGCCCTTTCTTTCTTCCTCCCTCCCTTCTTCTCTCCCATCCTCCCTCCCTTCCTCCCTCCCATCCTCCCTCCCTCTCTTCCTCCCTCCCTTCCTTTTCTTCCCTTCTTCCCTCCCTCCCTCCCTTCCTTCCTGTCTCCCTCCCTTCCTCTCTCCCATCCTCCCATCCTCTTTCCCTCCCTTCCTCCCTCCCATCCTCCCATCCTCTTTCCCTCCCTTCTTCCCTCCCATCCTCCCTCTCTCCCTCCTTCCCATCCTCCTTCCTTCCTTCCCATCCTCCCTTCCTTCCTTCCCTCTCTCTCTCCCTCCCTTCCTCTCTTTCTCCCTTCCTTCCCTCCCTTCCTTCCTTCCTTCCTCCTTCCTTCCCTCTTTTTCTTTTCCTTTCTCTCTCTTTTCCTTTCTTTCTTTTCTTTCTTTTTTTTTTTGAGACAGTACTCTGTAACCCAGGCTGGAGTGCAGTGGCATGATCTTGGCTCACTGCAACCTCTGCCTCCCAGGCTCAAGCAATTCTCATGCCTCAGCCTACCAAGTAGCTGAGACTACAGGCACATGCCACCACACCCAGCTAATTTTTTGTATTTGTAGTAGAGATGGGGTTTGGCCATGTTGACCAGGCTGGTCTTGAACTCCTGGCCTCAAGTGATCTGCCTGCTTCGGCCTCCCAAAGTGCTGGGATTACAGGCCTGAGCCACTGTGCCTGGCCCCAGGGGCTGTTTCTGGTTCCCCAACATCTGTCTATGAAAATCAGCCAGTGCTGGGTGGGAGTAGGGGAGTGATGGTTGGCCGGGAGACACAGCCTGGATTCACCCAGCTGTGCCATGAACTTGCTATATGACCCTAAGGAAGAAATCGCCTTTCTCTCTGGCCTCAGTTTCCTCAACTGTAGCAAGGGAAAATGATCCCTACACCCATCACAGGATAGTATGGGAACTGGAGGATTATAAGGAGCACGGGTTTGGGAGTCACACAGCCCTGGGTTCAAATCTGGACTCTACCACATAAGCAGAAAGTTATCTTAACTCTCTGGACTTTGTGTTCTCATCAGTAAAAAGGGGATAAAATGGCATCTCCTCTTAGACTTGTTGTGAGGATTAAATGAGATGACAGCCCTAATAA
The DNA here is from genome assembly GCF_030222135.1 of Aotus nancymaae. NCBI lineage: Eukaryota > Metazoa > Chordata > Mammalia > Primates > Aotidae > Aotus > Aotus nancymaae. The sequence continues at coordinate 29,610,750 of NW_026988467.1, forward strand.
TTATTATGTGAATGATATTTCAAACCAGACCTGGTCTATAATTTGATTCAACTGATCATAAGGTGTACAGGGACTTTGAGAGAAAACAGAGCATTTGAAAACATGGATTCCAATTGGGTTTTAGAGTTTCAGAGCCGGGAAGGTGCCTTAGAAATCAAGTGGCTATATTTCCTCTTGTATAATTGTAAGAAGACTGATCCCCAGAGGGGAGATCTTGCCCAACATCATACTTAACCACACTATTTGGCTAGTAAATTCCTTGGGCAGAGTATAGGCTTGGACTGGGATGCTGGGTATTTGCTTTGGGAACAGAAAACTTTCAAGTGGCTCAGCAACCTCTTTGGCCCACCTCTGGCATCTACCTGCCCCGTGCCTTCCTCAGTCCCATCATTCTGAGGGAAAGCTGGCCACGGTACAAGGGCAAGTGGCACTGTCCCTTGCCTGGCTTGAATCCAGAGGCCCTCCCTTACCTCACAGTCAGGACCACCCAGGCCCCCACCTCCGTGCTCCCCACTCTGGGTCTTGGGTTGGCAGCAGAGCTGAGGAGCCCAGGGTCCAGGGAGGTGGCAGGGGAAAGGGGCGGGCTTCTACTTACTGCACTGGTGGGCAGCGCTGGAGAAGTTGCAGGGGGGCTGCATAACCATCAGTGGGGGGTGCTGGGATTTCAGCTCAGGGGAGGTGGAGGAGGCAGGTGCTCAAGGACTTCCCAGGGCATTTTATTCCTGAAAGGGAGCCAGCAGGCAGAGGTTACACCCTGCAGCAAGAGCATTCTGGTCATCTGCTGCAGCAGGTGCCCTATTCAGAATAGGGGTCAGGAAAAGTAGGCCTCTAAGGAGGCCCTGAGGTCACACAGCATACTAAACTGGTGCCATAGACCAACATGGAAGAACAATCTTTTATTAAGTAGAAAAAAACCAGATTATGGAACAATAGGTAAAGTGTTTTGATTTATGTAGAATATGCTCACATAGAAAAAAGACTGGGCTAGGTGCGGTGGCTCATGCCTGGAATCCCAACACTTTCAGAAGCCAAATGGAAGGTCGCTTGAGACCAGGAGTTCAAGATGAGCCTAGGCAACATAGCAAGACCCTGTCTCTGCAATTTTTTTTAAAATTAACATGCCCAGTAGTAGTTCTAGCTACTTGGGAGGCTGAGGCACTGTGATTGTGTCACTGCGCTCCAGTCTGGGAGACAGAGCGAGATCCTGTCTCTAGCAGCAGTCATCTCTGGACAGTGACTGATGGATGATTTTTTTTTACTTTGTGTCTTGACTGTGTTTTCCAAATTTTCTATAATGAGCATGTTACAAGAAAATAAAATGACTCAGGAAATCAACACATTTTATGAGAAAATCTTTTGACCAACAATTCCATTTGCAGGACTTTACACCACAGAACACATAGAAAGATGAACAGTATGTGAAGGATGATCATATTTTTGTAGAAGGATGACATTTTGTTTATGTGTAAGCAAAAATGCCTGCCGGACTCACACTGCCTGTTAATAGCTGCTGACTTCTGAGACTGGGGAAGGAGAATGAGGAGAATTTCTAACTTTCTACTCTATTTTAATTTTTTAAAATGAGCACAAGTTATGTTATAACATGTTAAAAAAGCAAACAAATAACTTTCCTAGTCTCTGACTCTTTTCCTGGCTCTCTCTGCACAAAATCTGAGTGTGTTTGGCAGGGTGGTCAGTGGGGCTTGCTCTGGGGGCTCAGCATCATCAGGGAGGGGCTGTCTCTGGTCTCTAAGATCCCTTCCATCTTGGAGATGGGTGGTTTCACAAGTACAGCTTGACATTAGCCAGTTTCAGCCAGAAAACATTTCTGACATTCTCTCTGCACCCAGCATGCAGAACCATAGGACAGATCCCCACCTTGAGATGCTCATGCCTAGTAGCAGTGGGAGACCCAGAGTCCTTCTTGGAAAGCCCAGGATCAATGAATCTCCTGGACATGGATGACTGACACAGCCCGCCTTGAGTGGGACATGAAGGATGAGTAAGGTTTCAATGGTAAGGAAAAGGAGAGCATTAGGTAGGGGGAAGATTATTCCCAAAGCAGATGTGTTAAGACCAAAAATATGCTTATCATTCTCCACTTGGCATCTTAAAGGTCCACATGGTCTGATTCTAACATTACATGCATAGGTTATTTTCCTCCTGCAGAGGAAGCCTCTGCAAACAGAAAGGCTGTGGTGTGTGGCCATTAGCCTGTATTGGACTGCTGGTGGGGAGGACTGAGTGCTGAGGACTGGGGCAAGAGTGGGACAGATCAGCTGGAAAGACAGGACCCACTAGCAGCTGCTGTAGTGGTGCCATATGGTGTCATAAGAAGTCACCTATCTCTTTCTACACTCCCCATAATCTTTCCCCCACTGCTTGTCAGGGTGTCTGAGATCCCACCATCACCTACTCTTCTGGGAGTGGTTCCTATTATAAATGTGCATAGGTTGTGAACAGGAGGACATCTTAAATCGTAAGCCAGTTACCCTGCAGAACACAAGAGGGTAAATTTAATGGAGGAATAAAAGAAGTGGGGAAGGACTTTCCAGGAGTGTGGCAGAGGGGGTTGCCTAAGAGGAAAGGCAAGTGACAGGGTGGGGGATACCATTGGACAGGAAGCTGCAAGAAGACAGGCAGGAAGCTGCCTCAGGGTAGAACCTTTGCCCATCCCTCTTGTTGAGCCGAAGAGAAACAGAAATGCTTAAGGTGGTGATGAAGGAGCTGTCCAGGGTCATCGATGAATCAGAGATGGGGCTGGGATTCACCCAGGTCTCGACCCACAGCCCTACCCTCGTGAGAGGCACACACCTCCAGCCTGTCTGCTTTTTTTGGTGACCTTTTGGGTCCCACATCTCCTCCCTTCTCCCAATGGCAAGAACAGAGCTGCTGGGCCCCAGGACCTTGCTTCTGGTTGGCAGATCTGGCAGCTTGGTGAGGGAAGGTCTTTGGCCTGGTGTATGTGGTGAGCAGAGGAAGTAGGCACAGGGGCTCAGCCTGCAGGGAGTGAGGGGGTAAGAGCCCCTTTTCTGGGGAAAAGGACTCCAAAACCTTCAAATCACCTGATATCCCAGGGTTTTCTCTGGTGCCGTGAAATCAGGGGACCCCCTTGGGCCATCAGTCCCAATGCCCTCACTTACCTGGGACTCCCTGCAACTCCAGGAGCTGCCTGGGCTGGGCTTTGTCCTTGCTCTGGCTGGTGCTAGCTCTGAACTCTGTTGCCAGCGAGGGAGGATCAGATGTGGGCAGGCATGAAGTGGCTCTGCCCTGGAGGTCCAGGCCAGCTCTCTCTTCTCCTTGGGGAGGATGACAGAGGAAGGCACCCAGCTCCTGGTGCCTGGGGTTGGCGGAGCCCTGCTTGCTTTCCCTCTCCTTCTGCTCAGGCTCCTGTTCCCAGGGGGTAGGAGGAGGTACCAGAATCCACAAGAGAGAGACTGAAGTTTGCATGAAAAGAGCCGATGGCTGGGAGTCAGGAGACCTGGATCTGGGCCTGACTGTGCCCTGCACGCTGCTGTCTTTGCATCTAGGTCTCAGTTTTCTTCAATGTAAATGGCAGGGTTGAGATCAGGGATCTCGCATCAACCATGCTGTGGCCCGTGATGCTGGCTGGTGTGCTCACCCCAGGAAGGACTTGCTGATTTGGTCACCCCTTTACCCCCTCCTTCTCCTCTCAGAGGAGCTGCAGTCCCCAATTCTGATAGGCACCCTTGTACCCCCACAGACCTTCTTAGATTCAGGACCCTGAGCACCTCCCTCCTAAGCCCTGGCCCTGCCCCTTCCAGCCTGCCCTGTGCTCCTTTTCTTTGCCTAGGCTGGGGCCCTCTCAGCTGGTCAATCTCCCTCCCCTGTGTGCTGACTGGGAACCAGGACACCTGAGTTCTACTCTCAGCTCTGCCGTATGCTGTGTGATGTGGAGCTAGAAACTAACCCTCTCTGGGTTTCAGATTGGACTAGAGGATCACTCAGACTCTTCCAGCATTCAGATTCGATCACATCTAGTCCCACAGTTTTGGGAAGCTCACCAGGACCTGAAGCTTTGTGCCTCTGATGCCAGCTTCCTGAAAGTCCCTCCCCAGCCCATGTCATGACATCAGGGTAGGAAGTCCCTGGGTCTCTGGTCCAAAGTGTCAACCCTTCCCCTACTTCATCTAGTTTCAAGGGATGGGGGAGCATTTTGTAATAGAATTATGATAGAACTGTCAAAATTTTGAAAATAGATAGAAAATTATTTGTTCTGATGCGTTGATCTGTGCAGCAAACCACCATGGCGCACATTTACCTATGTAACAAACCTGCACATGCTGCACATGTATCCGGGAATGTAAGATTAAAAAAAATTGTGCTATTTTGTTTCTAGGGTTAAAAATATATTCTTTTCATCAAGATAGAAAATAAAAACAAAGGAAAATGAACACATTTCAAAATAAAAGTACTTCCCCCCTCCCTCTCCTAATTTTTTTTTGAGGCTGTGCCTCCCTTTTGTGGTTCAGGATTACAGGGAGATTGTGTAGAATCATCAGTGTCCTAGAGTAAGGGGAAATAACCGTGTCCTGGTGGGCAGTGATAATTCAGCACCTTGGTTAGTACTCCACCTTCCTCTCCCACCTCCCACCTCCCTCCTAGCCCTCTATATTTAAGCCTGTGATGCGGGGCCTTTGCAACTGACCTCGTGGTGATCAAAGCTGGGACCCAGACAGGAGGAGAGGAGGCAGAGAGTGCTGCCCAGGTGTGAGCAGTCAGCCTCTTGAGATGGCCTCCCTGGGAGGTGGGAAGGCCCCATCCCCAGAGCCCCTAAGCTGAGTTCTGTGCTGCCAAGAGAACTTATCTCTGTTATTTTCTGTCCCTGCTGCCACCCCAGAGAGAAGGAGCCAGAGCTAATGACCTTATTAGGTGCTGAGCAGGGCAAGCCGTGGTACCTAATGTTAGATTTACAGAATCCTGGACCATCAGAGGTTAGGCCCTGGCAATCAATCAACTAGAATAGATACCTAATCCTTCCCCAATAGAGATGGGGAAACTGAGGACCAGGGAAGGAGAGAGACTTGCTCAGGGTCACATGGGGCCTTTATAACTCCTACCCCTGGCCCCGGGAGACACTTGAAGCTTGGCTCACAATTAAGACGACTTAGAATTGCACAATTCCACAGTGGCGTGGAGCTTGGTTTAACCTCCCACTTTGAATCCCAGGGGGATCACAGTCCTGGTGATTGCTGCCTGTCACAGAGCCATCCTCAAAGTTGAGAAGCATTTTCAGAGAGGTCCAGTAAAGGGACCTCTGGCTGTAGCTTTGGATGGACCTGGTCTGATTTCTAGCTCTGCCAAGTACTGGCTGTGGGTCCTCTGGGAAGTGATGTTTTCCTGCTCAGACACTGAGATAATGATACCAACCTCCCAGGGACGTATCTCAAAGGTTAGATAAGGTGTAAAAAGTACCAGTACTTTGCTTGCTGACTGCAAATGGAGGCTCCGGATGGGGTTACTGCCATTCTATCAGTTTTTATCTGCCGTGGGTAAGGCCTTTGTTGATCCCTCCTTCCTTCCCAAGCCTGGCCTTTGTCTCCTCTCTTAACTGTGTTAACACCTGGGATTCCTGATATCAGCCTGACAACCCTAGATCTTTCATTCAGGAATTCTCTGGACATGTATGCAGATATATCTCTTGGAGGCACCCCCATTTCCAAGAGTCCCCAGTAGATAATGCAAATTAGGACTCTATAGTTACTTCCAGACTCTTGAAAACTGTGAGTAAAGCCTGGGAAGTGGACAGCATTTCTTGGAGCTGCTGGTGAGGCTGAGTGGGGAGAAGGTGGAACGTGCCATGGAGTGGGTGCTATTAGCCCAGAGGGAGAAGGCTGAGCAAAGACAGATCCACTGAGCCAAAATGGGAGGGTGTGGTTTTAGGGCAGTCACAGGGATCTGAGAGAATGGGGAAGAGCTTGGGATAATCTAGTCTCAGAATCACCCCAGTCATTTCCCTGTGAGCAGGTGCTCTCCATTAGCCAATCAGAGACCCCTCCACCCACCCCTGCCAACAGCCCCTCCCCTATCCTGGTTCTCATCCCTCTTCCTAGAAACTCAGGCAAGTCAATGACTAGGGTGGATCCCTCTCCCCTCACCCCCAGCTCCAGGCTGTAGATGAAGATCCACCTGTGGCCTGCAGTCTACCCTCCCTCATTCTCCAGGTGAGGAGGCCAAGGATGACTTAGGGTGAAAATGACTAAACAGAAAGCCAACACCAGTCCAGGACTGTACTCACTGCATACTGCAGAGAGTGCTCCGTGGCCTGGGAGACAAAGGAGCAAATGGAAGAAGCTGCTTCTCTCATTTCTGTTTGCCAGCATAATTTCACAAGCCTCTGACTGTGGCCATGAGCAGCTCACTGGAGGGATGCTTTGGAGATAAGACAGGACAGTGGGCACGGCCCCCCGTGTCTCTTGCCTGAGTCACTATATTCCTTGAAAGATAAATGAACCGGGCCGGGCATGGTAGCTCACGCCTGTAATCCCAGCACTTTGGGAGGCCTAGATAGGCGAATCATGAGGTCAGGAGATCGAGACCATCCTGGTCATGGTGAAATCCCGTCTCAAAAAAAAAAAAAAAAAAAAAAAAAAAGAGTTCAAGACCAGCCTGGCCAACGTGGTGAAATCCTGTCTCTACAAAAATAAAAATAAAAAAATTAGCTGGGCATGGTGCCGGGTGCCTGTAATCCCAGCTACTCGGGAGGCTGAGGCAGGAGAATCGCTTGAACCCGGGAGGTAGAGGTTGCAGTAAGCTAAGATTGTGCCATTGCACTCCAGCCTGGGCAACAAGAGCAAAACTCCATCTCAAAAACAAAACAAAACAAACAAAAAAAAGAAATAAAAAAAGAGAAATGAACCTAGTCCTTGCCTTTTCCTGTACAGAAGATAGCGTCTGATGGCGTTCGTGATTATGCCTCTGTAATCTATAACCCCAACGCACTCTTACATGGAAACGTTGATATGATTCCACTTTAATGTTACTTCTGAGCAAGTCTGATGTGATTTTGCATGTACTAAACCCCCACCACCTGTATATAAGCAGTGGGCTAAAATACTGTCCTGGGGCCAACTGATAGAACCTCTCTAAAGGGACACTGCTGGGCTCTAGGCCTGTCTATAGTACTCAGTAAGACTTCTAAGTAAAATGAACTTTAATTATTTAAAAGCTTGGTATTTTTCCTTTAGTCGACAGTCTTTTCCACTTAAGTGTGCACAGCCCGTGTGTCCACATGCGGAGCCTGTCCTAACTCCCAGCCAGGATGCTTCCCTGTCATTCAGAGGTGGGATGGACCTCAGGACTGTCCTGGCCTAGGTGGTCCCATACCCGTCACAGGCTACAAGGAGGAAGACAGACTTCTTAGGTCAGAGCCAGCCCAGAGGTTCAGGAAACCCACACAGCTCCAGGCACTGACTCTGGAAGGTAGCTGGGGGGAAAGGTAGGGCCTCAAGCACACTGTACTTTACAGCTTACCAATAAATAATGTGAAATCGATGTTATTATCCTCATCTTCCATGTGGGAAAACTGAGACCCAGAGAGGGTGGTTATTTTTCTAAAGTCACACAGTGATGGAGCCTAGATTTGAGTCCAGGTCTGTGTGGTTCCTGAGACCGGGCTCTTGCCACTGCCCCATGGGCTTCTTCCTGCCTGCTCCCAGGACTGCCACCACCTCTCCTCCAGGTAAGGACTGACAGCCTTCCCTGGCTGGTAAGTTTTTCGGCAGGTTTGTGGTGTGGCACTTGTCAGTATGGGATATGGGACTCCAGGCAAATCACAGCGTCTCTCTGTATCTCATTTTTCCTCCTCTGTAAAATGAGCATGATACCATTTACCCAGCCGGGCTGCTTTGTGGAATAGCTATGCTCATGTGTGTGCACTGCCTGGGACGGAGCTGGGTGGGCCTGTGTGTTTGTCAAAATGAAAGGAACTGGCTACTGACATCTGTAACTTTAATTTAATACAAATTCATCATAACTCATAAAATGGGTAACATTTTAAATAAAAATACTGCTGGGGTGGCCCAGATTCTGGTAGTTGAAGGGGTGGGGTAGGGCGCTGACAATTCCTCTTGCCCAAGGGAGCCCCCAGGGGGGCAGCCATTGTAAGAGCCGCCTATGTTCAGCTCTTCTGGCTACCTTGGGATGGTGTGTTTAGAGACCCCCAAGTGCAGAATCTAGGCCCCAGGACTAGAAAGAAAAGTCAAGGCCAGGGAAACATTGTGGCTCAGTCTTGCAGTCCACTCCTCTGGTTCCTGCCTCTGAGCAGGGATGGAGCCAAGAGGAAGGACAAGCCTAGATGCAGACTCCACCCTCTCCTGAATTCTTCACGATTGGATGCTGTGGCAAAAAAAACGCAGGTGGGGCTTGCTCAACCCTCCCTAACTTCCTTCTAGTGTGTGTGCCTTTTTGTATGCCTGAAGTTGGAATGAGGAAAACGAATTTCCCAGACTCCCTTGCGCCAAGGTTCTGGACCTGACTTCAGTTCACCCAAACAGAATCTCTTGTAAAAATTTAGTTTTGGGAACTGAGTGAAGTGGGAGAGAGGCAGGCCTCAGGACATCCATTGGCTGGCACAGACCGCGGCAGAGAGACACTAGCTCTGCAGTCAGCAGCTTTCTGGTGCAGTGACTTCCTGCAGCTGGGGGCAGCTTTCCTGGTCACAGTAGACATGATGAATCTGGCACTGGGAGTTGTTCCTGGAAATTCAGCAGAGTCTACTTCTCCAGCTCTTCCAACAATTTTTGCAAGCTACCAGGGGCCAGGTCATAAATCCTCGTCTAATTAAGCCAGCTACAGTGGCTCTTGTTTTCTGCAGCAGGACCCTAACTGAGATAGATGCCAAGTCTGACAAGGGGTCCCAGCCAACAGCCCCTCCCAGTGTTTGGGTCCTAATTACAACAACTGCTCCCGGAAGCCTCTTGCACCCTAGCAAGTCACAGAAGCCTGGCTGAAGAGGGTTGGCTGGACTGTCGTTCAGAGCTGCTGGGGACCTCGATCATCCAGTGAGGCTTGAACTACAGTTGCTTTTAGGCTAATGGGCTCTGCATCAGCTTTGGGTATAGCCTCACCCTGTCCTTAGACCTGTGGGCAGGAAGGTCTCGGCACGTGACTGTCATGTGTGGTCTCAACTACCAGGTGCCTTCCACAGGCCACGGCATCATCACTGGCCAGCAGATCAGTGGGAAAAGTAGGAACCATATATTTCCTGGTGTGGGGGTGGCAGGAGAGGTTGGTTCTCAGCTAACCCTAGGACCAGGTACCACCTGTGTCCACTGTGGACTGGCGTCAAGGGTAAATGACCCATTACTGGCTTGGTCAGGGGCAAGTCTTAGGCCATGGGGCATAAGAGGGTGCTGTGTGTCTTTAGGGCTGCCAACAGAGTACGGGCCGTACTCTGACACTTCCTGAGGCCAGGGCTGGGCAGGAGGGACACACTGGAAGGTAGTCCCCTGCCCCTGAGAGGGTGGGGATGAGGGTTGGGCAGGGGTTGCCCTGAGGAGAAGCCGTGTCACATCCTTGGATCAAAGCTGTATCCCCATCAAGGTCAGAGCTACAGAACACCAATGCTGGAAAAGGGTTTAGGAAGTAGGGAACGCAACCTCCATTTTACAGACAGAGAAATGGAGGCTGAAGGGTAAACAACTGGCCTGAGGTCTCCAGTGGCCATGATGGGCCGGAGTCCAGGTCTTCTGTCTCCTAGGCAGGGCTCTTGCAGGTGGCAGTGGCCCCAGGAGGCTGTGGTCTCCTTCCGCCCGGACTAGATGCGGACGGTGTTGATCCGCAGCGGCTGAACGTTCTTGCCATTGGCGTGGCTCTGGCCAGGGCTGAAGTAGGAGCAGAGCTTGCCAGGAAACTTCTCACGGAAGGTGTAGAGCCAGGACATGTCATCGGCATTGTAGAAGATGAGCAAGCCTTGGTCGTAGTCCAGGAAGACGCCTACCTTGTCAAGCTTGTCCCGGACGTTGAGCCGCGTCCAGGGCTCTGTGCAGGCGCTGTACTGGTTGCCGTCGTGCATCACGATGCAATAGAAGCCGCGGCTGGGCTGGATCTGGATGCTGCCCTTGCGGCTCGCGGCTTCGTGCGCCAGCCCGATCACCCACTGGGTCTTCTCCGCCACCACCACCTCCCAGTAGTGGACGCCACTACTGAAGGCTTCAGAACCCAGCACCGACACCTCCACATCGAAGCGCTTTGGGGAGTCCTGCAGCGGCTGTGGGTGCAGGTTGCCGTAAGCCACAATGGTGCAGTCATCCGACAGGATCAGGCGCTGGTGGGCCGTGCCTGGGTCCAGGGTCAGGGCGGCTGGCACTGTGTGGGGTAGAGGAGGGAGAGAAGATGAGTGGGGAGAAGGCTGTGGACCCGCCATGCAGCTCCTTCCTGAGGGCAGAGTTCTGGTTGGTACCCAGTCTCGGCTCACTGCAACCTCCACCTCCCAGGTTCAAGCGATTCTCATGCCTCAGCCTCTGGAGTAGCTGGGATTACAGGTGCCTGCTACCATGCCCAGCTAATTTTTTGTACTTATAGTAGAGACAGGGTTTCACCATGTTGGCCAGGCTGGTCTTGAACTCTTGACCTCAGGTGTTCCACCTACCCCGGCCTCCCAAAGTGCTGGGATTACAGGTGTGAGCCACTGTACCTTCTTCTTCTTCTTCTTTTTTTAAATAGAGACAGGGTCTCACTCTGTCACCCAGGCTGGAGTGCAGAAGTGTCATCATTGCTCATTGCAGCCTCCAATTCCTAGGCTCAAGTGATCCTGCTGCCTCAGCCTCTTGAGTAGCTGAGACTACAGGCATGCATCACTATGTGCAGCTAATTTTTAAAGTTTTTGTAGAGATGAGGTTTCACTATGTTGGCCAGTCTGGTCTTGAACTCCTGGCCTCAAGTGAGCCTGCTGCCTCAGCCTCTCACAGTGCTAGGATTATAGGTGTGAGCCACTGCACCTGGCCTGAAATTCCTTAGCTTTATTTGTGCCCTGCTACTGGCGTGGGGTATTATCTTCTGTGATCACATTTTGCCCTATTTCCCCATTTGTACCAAGAGGGCAAGGACTGTGTACTGTCTAACTGGGCTCTCCCTTGTGTGTCCGGAGCCCAGCCTAGAGCCTGGCATGTGACACGTTTCCGGAAAGACTCACCAAATTAAATTGACCCTGTTTGTGTTGGGCAGGTGGCATGGGCTGCATTGCCTGGCTCTGGGCTGGCCACACCGGCTTAGCAGGTCTGACTCTAAAAATCTCATGAACTCTTGTTAAGGCCTGTTTACTCTCTCCTCCCTGAGGAAGCTGATAACCAGCCAGAGGAGGAGGAACCTGGAATTGGCTTTCCTTAGCCTGAATGACACTTCCAGGCAGGCCAGAGCAAGACAGAGGTGAGGAAACGTGGGAAGAAGGAATTTTGCCTCCGTTCCTTGGGGTGAAGGACTTGGACATCCAGCTCTCTAGTTCTTTATCTGGAGAAGTGGGGACATGGTTATGCTTGGCTGGAGCATTCCACTTACTTCGGTTGCCTCTGTTGGCTGTGTTTATGCACAGAAATAAGATGCCTCAACGATGGGGACTGTCCCCAAAAGGGAGCCCCAGCCAGTCCCTGAACTGTGCCTCTGTTCATATACCCTGGACCGCTGAACTGTGTCAAGCTCCTTCCATGATCTTTGTCAGGAGTCAGTTTAGTTTTGCATGTTACCCTCTTCATTTCTGTCCTTTGGACTCAGAGGGCTGTATGGAAGTAATTAGCCCTGTGAATAGAGGGGTCAATGGAAACACAATCCTCTGTCCAGGGACATAGAAGAGAAGGAGCCAAGAGAGGACTGACACTGAGTTGGTGGCTGGACGTTTTACCCTGTGGTCTGACTGGGCACAGGCAGCTTGTCAGAACCAGGGGGCCCCTGCTCGGTGGAATGTGGGGAATTCCCACAGTGGGGTTGGGAGGTTGGGGGGGAGGGAGATGTAGGAGGAGCATGTGGTAGGGGGAAGAGCTAGGGTGCGAAAAGGAACCTAATCAGATATAGGTGGCCCACCCCTATGACAGTGGGATGTGGATCACACTCAGGTGTGACAGCGGAGGGGCAAAAGACCGATGGGGCACAGTGCCCAGGTGTGAACAGCAGCAGTTCAGAGTGCTGGGGGAACCTAGGCACTCTGGTTCCCTGGGTACCTGGGTGATTTGAGACCAGCAACAGGCAGCAACCAAGGCTCAGGGCAGAAGGACGGGTACGGGGTGGGGGTACCCTCGAGCAGGCATGAGGTCTCAGCCTCAGACTTGTAGCTTATGTAGGGCAATGTGGGCCACCTGCAGTGCCACTGATGAGTGGGAGGGCACCATAGGAGGGAGACAAGGGGGGTCTCAGTGGGTCTGAGACCAGTAGACAAAGATGAGCCTGCAGATTGGAGGAAATCCTGACCCCCCGAGTGCCAGCTCCAGTGAGTGGACTTCTGTGGCTTGAAGTCCAGGGGACAGGATGAGTACTGGGCCTGCCACTCACTGGGCCAGCCTAGGGCCAGGGCCTGCCGTTCTCAGAGGGTGTGGCCTGACTCTTAGGAGGCTTTTATACCCTAAGGGGTAAGACTAGGGCAGGGCCTGGCACCCTGGCTGAGGCCACCTCCAAGGCCTTGCACATATCATTGACACAGGGTCTTGGCTCCTGGGCCTCCCTCCTTGAGGCTAGGGCTAACAGGAGTAACAACCTTCAGACCAGAGAGGGTCCTGGAAGGGGCATGGCAATGCCCCTTCCCCCTCTAAGAAGTCAGTCCCTCCATCTGTCCCTTATCTCCGGGAGGTGACAGGCCTAGTGAAACAAGCACAGTCCCTGGGGGCTTACTATTCTACAGGTCAGAGGTCATTTCTAAGTCCTGGGACCCCAAGATTTATAAAAACAAAAAACCAGACACTGAGGCAGCCCGTCTGGTCTCCAGGTGTGTTCTCCATTCATTTACGCTTCTCTGAGACCTTGAGGTCAAAGGCATTCAGGAAGGATCATGGACTGTGGAGGTCCCAGGAGATGTTTCCCGGCCACCACCGAGCAATCATTCTGCCCAGGCAGTGGAGAAAGCCCTCCCGGGGCACAGCCCAGCACAGCTGCTTGGCAGCGAGTGGCTTGTGTTTCTTTGTTCTCAAGAACAGAGGCTTGGAGCATGCAGAGGCCTGACAGAACATGAAAGGCTGTCAGCATTTTCCTCTGGCAGGGCCTTTAAAAAACCAGGTTCCTCAGTCCCTCAGATGTACAGGGCAGGCATTTGCAAAAACATTCTCACACTCACAAGCTCATGGGAACACCATGGACAGTCCCAGGCGCACAAATATGCCGCTGGGACTCGCGTGGTGTTCTAGCCATTTTTCAGAAGAGGAGACTGAGGCTCCCAGGGGACGACTCAGGTAAGTGGCTTGCTCAAGCTGCCACCTGGGGAGGAAGCAGAGTTGGAACTTGGCTGAGGTCTTTTCACACCATGCTCTTTCCAGTATGTGGTCCTAGAAAGCCGGTTCAGCAAGACTGGGGAACCATGTGGATTCATGATAATAATAACAATAAACAGGAATCAAGTACTTACTAAGTGTTATAGGGTTATTCTTACAAACAGATAATTTAATCTGCATATCTGCCCTGGGAGACAGATGCAACTATCCTTGTTTTTCAGATGTGGAAACTGGGGCTCAAAGAGGAGTGCACTGCCCTGGGTCACACAGCTAGGCAGGGAATGTGCTAGGACTCAAAATGGCTAGATTCAGATAAGCATGGGGAGGGCAGAGAGCAGCCCAGGATGGGGAGGAGGCAGGAGCAAGGCGGGCAGTGTCTGGTGTCCTTGGGACAATGGGCTTGGCTGGCCTGGCTGGGGAGGCAGTGTGTGCCTGGGTGCTGGGAGATTTAGACCAGGTGGGTAGGAAGGTCACAGTTGGAGGAGGGCTTCCTAATTTAGGCTGGGGGTGGGACAGAGGGGTGGGAGGTGGGGAGAGTGGAAGTACCAGAGCAGGGGAGTGACAGGTGCTGGATGGGGTTCTCAGGTGACCCAATAGGAAGCCTGAGCCGGAGGGGAGGGGCAGGCAGGAAACTGCTAGAATCCGTGGGCTAGGTCCCTGGGGGCACCCCTCCCATCTGGACATAAAGGGCTTTGGTGCTGGCAGAGGAGCCAGAGTGACTTCACAGGCCCCGCAGACAAAGAAAGGGGCCCAGCCAACCAGGCTGCTGCTCTCTAAACTCCCCAGGGGCCTCTGCTCTGGGCAGGATGTTGGAGCACAGGCTGCTCTTCCCTCAGCCCCTCTCCAGCAGGCAGCTTTCTCTGGGCCAGTGGTTCTCAGCTGGGCCAGTTTTGCTTCCCAGAGACACTTGGCAAAGTCCAGAGACATTTTTGGTTGTTACAACTGAGTGAGGTGGCTACTGGCATCTAGTGGATAGAGGCCAGGGATGCTGCTAAACATCCTGCAGAGCACAGGGCGGGGCCCTGCAACAAGGAATGGTCCAGCCTCCAGTGTCAGTGGGGCTGAGGCTGAGAAACCCTGCACTGGGGTGATGGCCAGTTCCACATCCCTTTGCTCACTTGTGAGGGAGTTGAGAAGGGAATGCAAGCATCCCTATTTCACAGAGGAGGAAACCAAAGCTCAGAGGAGGCAGTGACTTGTCCAAGGCTGTGTGGCAAGTTTCTTCAGTCAACAAATATTTACTAAGCACCTACTTTATGCGAGGCACTATTCTAGAAACAGAACTGGGACTAGGACCCATTCATTGGCATTTGCTGTGCTGGCTGCTGGGAGTGAATCAGACCTGGTCCCTGACCCTCAGAGTTCACAGTCTACTTAGAGTGAGACAGCCACACAGACAATGACAAAACATTGAGACCAGGTAAGCCCAGGCTGCCTTGAGAAATCCAGGAAGGCTTCTCGGAGGAAGTGCTTATAAATTAAGATGCCAAGGAGAGCAAGAGTTGGCCATCGAAGACTAAGGATTGTGTAGAGGGCTCCAGCCAAAGGGAACAGCATGTGCAAACATGTAGACAAGGGAGAATATGGCTCATTTAAGATCTAAAGATGGGCTGGATGTGGTGGCTCACGCCTGTAATCCCAGCACTTTGGGAGACTGGGATTAAGTTCCAGGAGGCAAAAGTGCATTCAAGGCTTTGATTCCCTCCCCAGTCACTGACCCAGGAGAGCACTGGAGCAGGGAGCCTGGGGAGCCTTCTAGCCTCAGCTGCCACCTGCTCCACGTCTGTCACAGCTTGGAGAGGCAGTCCAGGCACTTCAGCCTGGCATTCAAGGCCCTATAGGATCTGCGCCCTGCCAACTTCTCATTCTCTCTTCCATATCTTGCTCATCTACATGGTACCATCTTTAGATCTTTTTAAAATATGTATTTTTTTTTTTTTTTGAGATGGGGTCTCGCTCTCTTGCCTAGGCTGGAGAGCAGTGGTGTGATTTTGGCTCACTGCAATCTCCACCTCCTGGGTTCAAGCAATTCTCCCACCTCAGTCTCCTGAGTAACTGGGATTATAGGTGCACGCCACCATGCCCAGCTAATTTTTGTATTTTTAGTAGAAACACGATTTCACCATGTTGGCCAGGCTGGTCTCAAACTCCTGACCTCAAGTGATCCGCCTGCCTCAGCCTCCCAAAGTGCTGGGATTACAGGCGTGAGCCACCACGCCTGACCTCCCCTGACTCTTGAATGTGCCTTGAGGGACTTCTGATGTTTGTGGAACAGAAGAATGAATCCAGCCAGATGGAAGGAACTCTGACCCCTGTGTGACTGAGGGAGTCAGTGAGCCTCCCTGAGCCACGGTCTCCCCAGCCTCCTTCCTGGTATGTGTGAAGGTGGAGAATGTCCAGTGAGCTTAGTAGGTAAGGAAGGGCACAGGCTCTGGGGCCCGACATTGGGATTTAAGTCCTGGCTGTACCATTTCTAGGTCGTGACCATGGACAAATTCCTAACAGCTCAGTGCCTCTGTTTCTTCATCTGAAAAAATGAGGATAATAACAGTGCCCACTTCTTTTTTCATTGTTGTCTGTTTGAGACAGAGTCTCGCTCTGTCACCCAGGCTGTAGTGCAGTGGCTCGATCTTGGCTCACTGCAACCTCTGCCTCCCGGGTTCAAGCGATTCTCCTGCCTCAACCTCCCGAGAAGCTGGGACTACAGGCGCACGCCACCACGCCTGGCTAATTTATTGTATTTTTAATAGAGACAGGGTTTCACCCTGTTCGCCAGGATGGTCTTGATCTCCTGATCTCATCTTCCGCCTGCCTCGGCCTCCCAAAGTGCTGGAATTATAGGTGTAAGCCACTGTGCCCCGTCTAGTGCCCACTTCTTAGGGAAAATTCCCTTCTCTATCCAGGTCTCTTCTCTAAAGGACATTGTGCCTGACTCAGGAACACACACACGGTTCTCTGCTGCCAGTTGGTTTGAATCTGCCCTTGGGGGATCTGTGATTTTGGGAAGGCACTGATTTCCCAGTCTCAATACCTGATAAGTCTACTAGAAACCTGTTTCAGACCTTCTCTCTCTGCAAACCTCTCATCCCCTGCTCTCATTTCAGCTGATGATCTGGCTTCCTGCTTCACTGAGAAAGATGAAGCCAGAAGAGAATCCCTCAAGCGCCCATCAGTGCCCCACTGGCTTTGGTGCCCACTTACTCTACTTTCTCTGGGTTCCTGGAGATGAACTGTCTGGGCTCCCAGCGTGCAGCAGATCGCAGTCAAGGCTCGGCGGCAGTAAGGCTGTCACTCCTACAACTCCCTCTCCTGCATCCGTAATTCTGTCCCCTCTACTGGATCTTTCCAATCATTTCACAGATATGCTGTATTTCTTCTATCACCGAAAACAGCACTGCCACACTCTCTCTCCCTTGCTTGAGTAAAATTCCTTTAAAGCATTGTCTCCACCTCTCTCGGACCAGCTCCAACTAGGCTTTGGCCTCTATTGCTCCACCTAAACAGCTCTCATCAAGGCCAGCAGTGACTTCCCTGTTGCTAAACCTGGAGAATAGTCCGTTCTGGGTTCTCCCACACTTGGCTCAGCAGCCTTTGTCACTGTTAGCCACTCTCTCCTGGAAACACTTCCTCCAGGCTTCCAGGACATACTCGGGTTGTCCTCCTATCCCGCCAACTGCTCCTTCTTGGTATCCTTGGCTGGGTCCCCCTCCTGTCCCTGACTTCTAGGAGTGTCCAGGGGCTCCTGATGTTCCAGCGACCCTCTGCTTTTCTGTCTACCCCCACTTCCCAGGTGATCTTGTCCAGGCTCATTAAATGCTGTCCATATGCTAATGATGCTGGTGCTGACCTTCCCCTTGTATTGCAGGCTTGTCATCCCTACTTCCTTTTCAACATCAGTGCTGAGAGATCTAGTTGGCATCACAAACCTTACAGGCTTACAACTTCATCCTTTTAGTCACTTGGGCTGAAATAATTGCTATCTCCCTTGTCTTCTTTCTTTCATGCCTGGATTTGCTAATCCGCTAGCAAATCCTGTTGGCTGTCCCTAAAAAATATGTCCTAAATCTGACCCCTTCCCACCCCATTCACTACCACCATCCTGCTCCACGCCCTCATCGCCTCTCGCCTGGGTTATGCAGTGATTTTCTAACGTGTTTCCCATTCCCCATCCTTCACCCTCTTCAGTCTGTTCTCAACCCACTAGCCAGAGGGATCCTTAAAAAACCTAAACCAGGCCGGGCGCAGTGGCTCTTGCCTGTAAACCCAGCACTTTGGGAGGCTGAGGCAGACAAATCACCTGAGGTCAGGAGTTTGAGACCAACCTGGCCAACATGGAGAAACCCCATCTCTACTAGAAATACCAAAATTAGCTGGGCATGGTGGCGGGTGCCTGTAATCCCAGCTACTCAGGAGGCTGAGGCAGGAGAATTGCTTGAACCAGGAGGTGGAGGTTGCAGTGAGCCAAGATCGTGCCATTGCACTCCAGCCTGGGCGAGAAGAGCAAGACTCTGTCTCAAAAAAACCAAAAAACAAAAAACCTTAAACCAGCTCACGTCACTTTACTGCTCCAAGCCCTCCATTGGCTCTCATCTCACTCAGCATAAAATCCAAAGTTCTCACAATGGCCTGCAGACCCTCGTGGTCTGGCCACTGCTACCTTCTCTACCTCTTTACCTTCACTCTCCTTCTCACTCATCTTCCTCCAGCCACGTTAGCCTCCTTGCTCTTCCTGCCTCGGAAACAGCAAGGAGACTGGTGAGAGTGAGATGTGCTCCTGCCTCAGGGCCTTTGCACTTGCTGTTCCCATGCCAAGAACACTCTTCCTCCAGATCCTTCGTGGCTCACTCTCCTTCAGCCCTTGACTCTAATGCCTCCTTCTCAGTGCAGACTGCTTCCTGGACACCCTGTCTAAAATCCCCATCCTGTTTCACCTTCCCCAAACCCCTATCCTTATTATTGTCAGTACTTAATATGCTCCGTATTTTTCTGATTTACTTTTGTCTACTTTCTCTCTCACACCCTAGGATGTAAGATGCATGAGGGCAGGGATTTTTGCCTGTTTTGCTCACTGTGGTCCCTCCAGCACCTAGAACAGTTCCTAGTGTGAACTGTTATATACCCATTGTATAGAAGGAGTCTATGAAGTGTCCAGGCCTCAGTCATTTCATCTGGAGAATGGGTTTGCTAATGGAACCTATCTCATGGATTTTTTCTTTTTTTTTTTTTTTCCAAAATGGAGTCTTGCTCTGTTACCCAGGCTGGAGTGCAGTGGCTCGATCTTGGCTCATTGCAACCTCCGCCTCCTGGGTTCAAGCAATTCTCCTGCCCCAGCCTCCCAAGTAGCTGGGATTTCAAGTGGCACCAGAATGCCCGGCTGATTTTTGTATTTTTAGTAGAGACGGGGTTTCACCATGTTGGCCAGGCTGGTCTTAAACTCCTAACCTTGTGATCCACCCACCTCGGCCTCCCAAAGTGCTGGGATTACAGGTGTGAGACACTGTGCCCGGCCATCTTATGGGGTTTTGTGAGGGTTCACTGAGCTGAGTGATTGTGCAGGTGCCCAGGACGGGCCCTGGAACACATGAGGTGCTCAGCAAGGCCCTCTGCTCCTTCCTCCCCACTGCCCCACGCTGTGTTTAGGACACTGGGCTGGGCTGGGCTGGGCCATGCCCCACTTAGCTCTGGCCCATGATAACCCATGCCTTACCTGGGTGGATGTCCTGGAACAGGGACTTCCAGATGGTGTACTGCAGGGGGCCTGTGTACTTGGAAGTCGGGAAATCTTCATATGTGAGGTTGGTCTCGTGGATTTTTCCCTTGAGCCTGGAAGGACAGCAGGAGAGGGGGCTGCACCAGGGACTGGATTCCTGCCCCAATGCCAGGGGCCCTGCAGCCACCTTCACGGCAGCTCACATAGGACGTGGTCATGAACGAGAAGTCTGTGGGACTCAGATTCAAGTGCCTGCTTGTGCTGCTTCTGGCCTCTCTAACCATTCCCTTGGTCTTCTCATCTTTAAAATGGGTGCTACGCTAGCATCAGCCTTTTAGGCTTTTTGTAAGAATGACATGGCATAACACATACAGATGCTCAGCACAGTGCTTGGCTCCTGATCAACGCCAAAGTCATGATGTTAGGGATCAGCCTTGATCACCAGCAAACCAAAGACTAAGTGTTGTTACTACTAAGGGAGGCTTTGGGGTCACAGAGATCTAGGCTTGAATCCTGGCTCCACCACTTACCACATGGGGGGGCCTTGGCCAATGGATGTAGCTTTTCTGAGCCTCAGTTTCTACATGCATGCAATGACAGTGGTAACTACTTTCAAAGGGACTGAGAGAGTTACAGTAATATAAAGGTTTTATATAATAACGTGTAATGCCAACAGTATCATAAATAAAATAATATATATTTAGAATATATGATTTTAAACACTATAGAATGTTACCTACTATCCATAATGTACACAGAATGTATTGCATATATAGTGATATAAATACGCAAAGTCTTTATTCCGAGCTCCTTTCTCTCCTGCACCCCTATAGCCAATGGAGCAAGGTCAAAGAGGCTGCCCTCTAGATGTTTTTCAAACATGCTGCTGCTCCTCTAGTTCAAGCCTCATTGGCTTCATGTTCCCACCCATAGCAGATGCCCCGTAAATGTTTGATGAAGATTTGAGTGAAAGAATTCTCTGCTAAGGATGCCATCTGCCTCCACTCCCACTGCCCAGCATGGGTCGGGGAAGGGATGTCCAGCCGGGGAGGGCCCCTGGCAGGTGGCACTTACCGCTCGGACAGTGAGGCCACCCCAGCCAGGAAGGTGTGCCGGTCGGTTTCGGCCAGCCGCTCCTGCAGGATCTGGGCTCCCTCCTGCACCTTGCGCAGCTGCTGGCTGTAGCGCTGGACTTTCTGCTCGATGTCAGTCAGTGTGCGGGCCGTGTCCGCCTCCAGCTCCTCCAGCATGGCCTTCTGCCGCTCTCGAAGCAGGCGGTGCAGCCGCTCAAAGGCCTCGCCAATAGTGGTCCGCAGGCTCTTGGTGGAAGACTGTGGGGGACAGTTGTCAGGAATTATGCCGGGGGAGCAGATCGGGTGAGCTCTGGGTGGGAGGAGGAAACCGAGAGACTTGACATGTAGAGAGGCAAGGGTGGGAAAGGCACGCGTGGTGGGGGGAATGGCACACACAGAGGCATGGTGGTCGGCAAGGACAGGCATGTGCTATGTGGCCCATTAAATAGCTAATGAAATGGGCCACATAGAATACGGTGAGACAATGAGGCTTGGACTAGAGGAGCAGCAATAATGGTGAGGAATACGGTTTGAAAAACATCTAGAGGGCAGCCTCTTTGACCCTGCTGTATTGGCTAGAGGGGTGCAGGAGAGAAAGGAGCTGGGGATCACGCCCAGGTTTCTGGCTTGGGGGTAGGAGGGATGAGGGAGCTGGAGTGAGGGCTGGGGGCAGGGTGAAGATGTTGAGTTCTCTCAGGGACATAGTGAAGTCTTTAATTGTTTCTCTTTTATTATTATTATTATTTTTTGAGATGGAGTTTTGCTCTTTTCACCCAGGCTGGAGTGCAATGGCATGATCTCAGCTTACTGTAACCTCTGCCTCCTGGGTTCAAGTGATTCTCCTGACTCAGCCTCCCTAGTAGCTGGGATTACAGGAGCCTGCCACCATGCCTGGGGATAATTTTTGTATTTGCAGTAGAGATGGTGTTTCACCATGTTGGCCAGGCTGGTCTCGAACTCCTGACCTAAGGTGATCTGCCTGCCTCGGCCTCCCAAAGTGCTGGGATTACAGACATGAGCCCTTTAAAGAAATCATTCATGGAGCTCATTCATGGGGCTCAAGGAAAGATGAAAAGGAGATCACAGACATCAAAGAGCCTTGTAAATTGCAACATGCTGGGAAAACCTTGGTGGTCACTCACTCTGTCCTGTTACCTCTAGGACCCTCTGGCTAAGGAATAGGAACTGGTGTTTATGGACAGAATCAGGGAGGTAAGCATGAACTTCCCTGGTTCTCTCTGCTTCCACGGGCACCGTGAGGCTCAGGAATGGTGGAGTATGAAGGGCACAGGTTTGGTGCCCAACAGCCTGCGTAAGGATTCTAGCTTTTGGTCTCTAGCTGTGGCAACGTCAGTTGCCTAGATCTATGAACTTAGTTTTCATTATCTGTGAAAGAGGTAACAAAAACTGCATTGTGGTGAAGATGAAATGAGGGGCTATTGTTGTGACACAGCCCAACTCGCAGAGAAAGAGCCTGGTTGCACTCTTATTGAAGAGTGCATTTCTAATAAGCGTGTCCTGGAAGTCTTCAGTGAGAGTCGGCTTCTGAGCCAGGGATTGAGGGATGGGCAGGATGTCAGCTGGGGGTGGAGGGAGCAGGCAGAGGGAGCCGCGTGAGTAAAGGCTTAGCATCAGGATGACACGGGCTATAGGAGTGCGGCCAGGCTGCAGCAGCATGTGGGGCCTGCCTCTGCAATTTTACTTTATGGGATTCTGGCTGGGAGTTCATGGAGTCAGGAAACCCCACTGCGTTCAGTGCCCAGGGCTCTGTGGGAGGCTCCACAAAAGCTCAATTAGGGCCTGTTCCCTCCCCAAGGTGGCTGCTGGCCTGCAGGAAGAACTGCTGACGGCCGGCCAGGCTCGCTGCGCATGCCCACCCAGAACGCCAGGCAGACAAAGAGGGGGCGGAGGAGAGGCTGGGGGCGCACGGCCAGGCTGCTGTGGCCTTCCTGAGCCCCCTCATCTGGGGAGGGCTGAGGTTTCTGCAGTGGCATGTTGCTGATGGGGAAGTTGGGGTCCATTATCCCTGCACCACCTGGAGCTGCCCTCCACAGGCACCCAGATTCCACAGCTGCTCCTCTGGCTCCTCCTAGACTACTCTGCAGCAGCACTTAGCCCACTGGCCACTCTCTCCTAATTGAAAGTTCTGCTTTGCCTCCCATCTCTGTGGCTGCCGCCTCTCTGCCTCCCATGTTCCTTGGGACTCATCCAGGTCAGCGCCTTCCATCCTCACCCTCCACACCCGCCCTCGTCTTCAACTCGAACTGCCTTAAGGATGGTTCCCAAGTCCATGTGGATGGCCTCGCCTGTCTCCTAAGTGCCACACCCATTTTTCCAACGGTCTCCCCAACACATCCCCCTGGGGTCCCTCAGGTCTTTCCAACTCACTTGGTCTACACGTCAACTCTTGTCTTTGCTGGCAAACTCACTGTCAGAGTGATCCTTCTGAAGTGCCAACTGGATCACGGATGATCCTGAGTTTAGGAACCTTCCTTAGCTTCTTGATGCGTAGTAAAATGCTGAACTCTTTAGTCTGGGATTCAAGGCCCTTCTCAATTCAAGGCCCTTCTCAAATAAGCTAGGGTTACCTAGCTTATTTCCCTAGTGCCACTGCATTGCAACAACACCTGCCTAGAATGACCCTACCCAAACCCTGTATTCAACTGGCAAACTCCTACTCATCCTGCAAGACCTAGCTTAAAAGTTACCTCCTTGGAGATAACTTTTCTCTCTTCCAGGCAGTTGGATGTTCCCAGAGCCTTTTGTCAACAGTTTTAATACATTGTCCCACATTTTCTGTCTCCCTGGCTAGTGAGTGAGCCCCTCCTGGGTAGGAATGACATCTTCCTCAGCTCTGCACCCCTGTGCCCATCCCCGGGCCTGGCACAAGGCTGGCAATCAGGAGTTGGTTCAGGGGTGAAGGAGGGAATGAGGGGAGAGTCTTGTCTGAGATTGCTCCACAGATTTGGCTTCAGGCTCTGTCTTCTTTCTAGGCTGGGGTTTCAATGTTCCCAGGACGAGGGAGGATGGGAGGGAAAGGGGGAAAGGCAGGGACAGGGCAGCCAGCAGTGGAATATCAGAATGACAGCCACCCCTGGAGCTCCAAGGACATTCCCTATGAGTCCTGCTGACGTACCCGGCTTGCTGACCACAAAGCTGTAGCTCTTTGAGAACCTCAGGAGATATCCCAGCTGGAATATGCACTGGGCTCTGACAGGACTGGATGGTAAGCTCCCAAGTTGCCATTTACTAGCATGGGACTTCAGGCTGGTCCCTCAACCTCTCTGTGCCTCAGTTTCCTCACTGATAAAATTGAGATAACAATAGTTCCTACCGGGGATGATGATTTCCCTCTCCTTCCTTCTTTCCTTCCTTCTTTTTTTTTTTTTTTTTTTTGGAGTTTTGCTCTTGTTGCCCAGGCTGGCGTGCAGTGATGTGATCTTGGCTCACTGCAACCTCTGCCTCCTGGGCAAGCGATTCTCCTTTCTCAGCCTCCCCCAGTAGCTGGGATTACAGGTGCCTGCCACCATGCCCATCTAATTTTTGTATTTTTAGTAGAGATAGGGTTTCGCCATGTTGGCCAGGCTGGTCTCGAACTCTTGACCTCAGGTGATCCGCCCACTTTGGCCTTCCAAAGTGCTGGAATTACAGGCATGAGCCAATGTGCCTGGCCGATTTTCTTTCTTTTCACTCATGTATTTTAAATAACTACTTGTTGTGTGCCAGCCGCTATGTCAGGTTTCAGGGAGTCCAGCTCTTGTGGAGGTGACATTCTGTAGGGTTGGCAGGACAATAAAGGTGAACATGATTCTCAGCACAAAGAAAAGTTCTGCTCAACTGGTGTGCCCCATTTATTCTAGTTCTTTCTAGGGCAGAGTCACCCTTTCCCCAACCCCCTCTCTTCAGCGCCGTGGCTGGGGAAACAGCCCCCACCCCAACCCACCACATCCCTTGGAACACCCTGGGGCCTGGAGGCGCTGGGGCCCTTTCGGAAAAACACCCTGCCAAGAATGCATCACCCCACCAGGGTACCGACCAAGGAAAACACAGGGCCTGAGGAGGGAGAGCAGACAGGCCCTCAGGCTGGGCCATTGGAGGGGCAGGCGCAGCAGGAAAGCAGAGTAAGGCACCAGGTGAAATATGACCTCCAAAGCATCCATAGGCATTTCTTATATAAACACCCCAGTCCAGACAGGAAGTGGGGCTGGGGGAACTGGAGGGGGACGTGGTCCCATAGGACCCCCCAGAGGCAGACAGATGGACAGGAAAGCGGGGGAGGAAGAGGTCAGTGGAGAAAAACAAAGGGCGGGGGCATGGAGAGAAGAGAAGAGAGTGCTGCTGGAGGGAAGGAACAGCCCATAATACTCCCCTCTCATCCAGAGAGAGGCTTCCATTTGCTTCTCATCATCCAAGAGGTACAGAATCACCAGACAGATGGGGAAACTGAGGCTTCGAAAAGCAATGAGGCCAGGATCCTGTGACTGTTTACCATCTGTTGCCCACTAAGAGGCCTGCCCAGAGGCACTCTGGAATGTTCTATGAAGAATTATTTGTCATGACCTTCCTGAGACCCCACAGTGGGTTGGTGGCCAAGCTAGGGCACAGATCTGGGTTTCCAGTGGGGTCTCCAGGCCCAGGATGACCTCCAGAGGCCCGGCACATTCCTAAGGCTCCGCTGCAGCTCCTGCTGACAAAGTGGGGCCAGCCTGAAATTACCTCACTACACAGAGTCACTCTGTACAGTGGGGACTCCACTGGGCACCTTCTAGTCCCAGAGTGCTGGACTGAGCCTGGCAGTCCCTACTGGACAGATGGGAAGACTAGGGGCCCAGAAAAGCATGCAATGTACCCAAAGTCACCCAGTGAGTTAGTGGTGGGATCAGAACCCATGTCCTTCTTAAGTCAGTGGGAAGGTTTATTTGTTTATGTATTTCCCAAACCACTGTAGCCAGAGACTGCAGAGTTTGACCCTACCTTTCAGAGTCCCTATCCCATGGCCTGAGCTTAAGGGGAGACGATACCAGGGCTGGGCCACATCTGGAGGGCTTTGAGGGGACATGTTCAGGATTGAATCCCAGGTAATGGGCTCATTCATTCATATATTCATTTTAGAGACAGGGTATCACTCTGTCACCCAGGCTGGAGTGCATTGGCATGATCATGGCTTACTGCAGCCTTACACTCCTGGGCTCAGGCAATCCTCCCGTCCATCTCATTCTCCAGAGTGGCTGGGACTACAGGCATGTGCCCCACGCCTGGCTATATTAATATTTATTTATTTATTTATTTTTGCAGAGAAGGCGTCTGGCTGTATTGCCCAGGCTGGTCTCGAACTGGGCTCAAGCCATCATCTCACCTCGGCCTCCGAAGAAACTGGGACTACAAGTGTGTGTTACCACATCGGGCTTGGGAGTTTTTAACAAAGGGAGAAGAAAAAGAGACTGGGCACATTCCCCAGCCCTTCAGGATGCCAGGGGTTTCCGGAGGGTCCCTGGAACTGCCTCAACTTCCACTCAAAGTCGGAAGGGAGAAATGGCCTTATCCTTAACCCAGGGACCAGCTCAGATCCTTGCCCTCAGTCATGAGGGGGTGGGTTCCGCCCCATTTAACTTCACAGAAGCCCCACCCTCTTCCCCACCCTGCCCTTGTCACTCCAGGTTTGGCTCCGCGAAGCCTGGTTTCCACTGCACACCCGAGGCCCCGCCCGTCTTCCCCAGCTGGCCCCGCCCCTCGAAGCCCCCCTTTCATCTCTGCCGGCCCCGCCTCCCGCGCCCAGGTGACACTTACTTTGGTCTCCGCCAGCTGTCGCTTGAGCAGCTGTAGCGCCTCGGTGTGCTCCCGCTCGCTGTCCTGAAGGGCCTGAAGTTGCTCCTTCAGCTCCCTCTGAAACACACAAAGGGCTGGGATGGGGGCAGAGGCCATGCCTGGCCCAGGCATTCAGCTCTGACCACTGCCGGGCCTGGGGGTTAGCCTGGCCTCTGTCCCCAACCTCCAACACTTGTCTCCCGTCACAGTTCAGCCACCAGCAAGTCCTGTAGAGTCTGTCTCCTAAATACTTCCAGAATCCGTTCCTATCTTTCACCTGCATCTTTGCGACAGCCTCCTCCTCTTTGGCCATCCTAGAGGCTTCTGTGACAATCAACCTCCATATACACTCTTCCGCTCCTCACACTTGGCCCTGGATCCCCACTTAGAATTAAGGCAGGGGTCCCCAACCCCCAGGCCACAGATGGGTACGGGTCTGTGGCCTGTTAGGAGCCCGGCCACACAGCAGGAGATGAGCAGTGGCTGGGAGGAGCAAAACTTCATCTGTATTTACAGCCGCCCCAGTCGCTGGCCTTACCACCTGACTCTGCCTCCTGTCTGATCAGTGGTGACATTAGATTCTCATAGGAGCGTGAACTACACATGTGAGGGATCTAGGTTGCCGGCTCCTTATGAGAATCCAATGCCTGATGATCTATCACGTCTCCTGTCACCCCCAGATGGGACTGTTCAGCTGCAGAAAAACAAGCTCAGGGCTCCCACTGATTCTATATTATGGTGAGTTGTGAAATTATTTCATTATATATTACAATGAAATAGTAATAGAAATAAAGTACACAATAAATGTAATGTGCTTGAATCATACTGAAACCATCATCCCGCCCCACCCACTGTGGTCTGTGGAAAAATGGTCTTCCACAAAGCTGGTCCCTGGTGCTAAAAAGGTTGGGGACCGCTGCTCTAAGGAATCAAAACTGTACCAGCCCATTGCTACAGACTAGCTGCCAACATTCTCTGAGGGCTACAGTGCGCTGGGCACTGTTCTTAGCGCTTTGCTTCTATTAATTCACTTGAGCCTCTCAGTAACCCTAAGTGGGGCATGATTATTATCTCCATCTTCTGATGGAGGAAAAGGAATATAGATGTCAAGAAGCTGGCCCCAAAGCATACAGATAAGCATAAGGGTAAGGAAGGAATTGGGACACCGGGCAGCCTGGTTGTGGAGACCATGATCTTGATGCCAGGTGACACGTTTTCTACCATGATGACTCCCGTGTTGAATAACAACAAATCCACAACAGACAAGATATCAACATTTTAAATAAAAACATGATCAGCATCACTGATTTTTTTCTTTGTCTCAGGTACCACTGTGGCTCAGCAGAGCAGTTAGTGATCCTAGCCTTATTTGAAATGTTGATATTTTGTTCATTATGGGTTTTTTTTGCATTAATTTTGATTTAAGAAATATTGCATTAAATGCTGTTCATCTCGATTGCTGAGTTTGGGGCACCTGGGATCCCGCCTCTGTCTCCATCACCCTCCCCCATCACTCCCATCCAGCCAGTGGTCTTCTTCCTGTGCCTCCACCATCCTGAGCTCCTTCCAACCTTCAGACTGTGCTCTGGCTATTTCCTCTGGCTGGTGGCCTCCACCTCAGAGTTTCCCATGGTGACTCCTTTGTATCATTAACTTAACTCAGATGCCGCCGCCTTGAAGAGTCTTGCCTGACCACCCCACGCACAGTGGCGCCTCCTCATACCCTGTCATGTGTCTGGATTCACGGTCTTCTTGCACCTTCTGCTGTCTGAACGTATTTGACTGTGTTTATTGCTTGTCTCCTCACTAGAATGTGAGTTTCATGAGAGAAGGAATCTTGCCTATCTTGTTCCCTGCCACATGCCCAGGGCCTCAGTGATTATTTGTCAAGTGATAAATGGGGTGTGGAGGTGAGTGCTCCCCAGCACAGAGTCCAGCTGTCTGCATGCATTGGGAATCTAGCCCATTGTATTATCATCGGTTGTTCTCCCGTCTGTCTCTTCTTCATCCCCATATTAGCCCACGAGTCCTCCAGGGCAGCTCCTACTGCCCCCTTTCCACACCCATCAACAACCTGGCACTGAGATAGGACTGATGAAGCTTGCTGTGTGAATGAAATTCCTGGAAGTGGCCCCTGAGTTCCCCAGTCAGCCTGGGCTGTGAGCGGTGCCAGGAAGGCTGACTTACCTGTTCACATCCACCTCCCTCCCACTCATCCAGCTTGTCAGACCAGGGAGGGCCTCGGTCAATGTCTAGTTCAATTAATTTTACAGACTAGGGAGCAACACGGGAAAATGGTCATGATGACAGGCCGATGGAAGAATGCAGGAGACAAAATTATCTTTGATTACTACCAGTTATTCATTTAACAAAATTTCTTGGGCAACTATTATGTACCAGGCACTGTTGAGACACTGGGATACGGCAGAGGCAAGACAGACACAGTCCCTGACCATAGCGACTAATCTAGTGGGGAAGACAGACAACAAACAAAAATAATAAAGAAGCGAGGTTACCAATATGGTGTGTCCTCCAGAGAAAATAAAGCAGCGTGGGATGGAGGGGATTTTAGGTAGGGTGGCCGGGAAGGCTTCTCTGAGAAGGTAACACCAGAAGGATGAGGAGGAGCTAGCCACGAAAACAGGGGTAAGATAGAAAAACACAAGCAGCTTGTTTTAGAGAGCCTATGCAGGTGCAATGGTTGGAACTCTGGCAGCCATCTCAGGCCATGAGGCAACTGTAAAGACTCAAGTCACAAGCTGAAACCAGAAGAGCATAAGGAAGAAGGAACCTGAGTCCCTGATAACCGTGGGGCTGCCACACCAGCGCTTTACTCAGTGTCATGCTGGAAAGCTGGCTGGCTGAGTAAAACTTTTTTTTTTAAAGCCCCAACAGTGTTTACCAATTTCCATGGTGTAAATGCTCCCACTCAAGTGGATTTCAAGCTATCAGTGTGAAGTAGTTGAATACGGTATTGGGATGAGATGCACACAGTCAGCTCTTGGGAGCCAGTGCAACCTGCTACAGCACACGCCACCTGGAGCCTTTCCTAGAGACTTGTCTTACATGAGAGAGAAATGCACTCCATTTGACTGCAGCTACTTCAGCCACGGCTCTGTTACTAACAGCTGAAAGCCATTCCTAACATTCATGTGCAGCTTGAGCAGAAGCAGTCCTTGGAGCAGAGAATCTTATTTGCCTAAGAGAATAGAAAGACTGCTCCTCAGGTTCCCCCGACAGCCTTGGGCTGTCCAGGCTGGGACACTGTGGCTGAGACGCAGATGTTGAGGAGCTGGGCTGAGTGCTACAATTCTCCCCGATGGTGGTCCCCAGGGGTCCACAGAAGACCCACCACCCAGGCAGCTCTTCAGTGTTTCTGAGAAAGTGCCTTGGAGGTTGTGTTCCTCACATCACTCAGGGCACTCGAGGGACCTGGATGAATTCCTCCTCTGATTTTGGAGTCAGGGAAAGAGGACAGTAGGCTTGCTCCTTCCTTCTAGATCCTGAGAGAATCAGAATACTCATTTGCCCATTCCACAAACATGTGCCGAGACCTTGGGCCCCACATGGTGCTGTGTCAGGGATGCGGAGAGGGGTGAGGGATGAGTCTCAAACATGATGCCATGAGGTGTACATGTGTTGGGGTGACAGTCAGGGACACAGACACTTACATCACAGAGAATGCTGCGATCGTGTTAGGAGATCCCAGACTTGCTCCTCTCCCCATATTCCCCATCTCAGTGAAGGGCACCCCTCCCCCAACTCCATCCCAGCCAGAAACCTCGGAGTGGGAGTCATCCTTGATTCCTACTGCCTCCAAACCAATCCAGTCAGTCACCAGCTTTGCTCTGGAATTTGTTCTCTCCTCTCTATGCCTACTGCCTCTGGTTTGGTTTTCATCACTTCTTTTCTAGACTGTGGCCCCAGGCTCCTCCCTGCCTCTAGCTCTCCCGCTGCTCCAAGTGCCCTGCACAGCAGTTGTGGTGATTGTTCTAAAGGGCAGATCTATAAATGCTTTCCCCTGTCACTTTCCCCATTGTGTTTGTCCGCAGGATTTCCACGTTGTCTGGGAAGAAAGGCAGAAAGCCTTAGGGTGACATTCAAGGCTCTTCACTGCTGGCCCCGACCTTTTCCTCTCCAGTCCTAGCTCTTGGTCCAGACTTGTGCTGTCCAATATGACACACGTGGCTATTTAAGTAACAATTAATTAAAATGAAATAAAATGGAAAATTCAGTTTCTCAGTTGCACTGGCCACATTTCAAGTGCTTGCTAGCCACATGGGCTGCTGTGTCACACAGTGCAGACACAGAACTGTCCATTCTCCCAGAGAGCTGTAGTGGACAGTACTGCTCCAGACACACTGAGTGACCTGCAGGGTTCTCTAGGCCTTTGCACATCTCTCAAAACTCAGATCAAATGTCACCTCTCCTGGTAGTCCATGTCTCAAACTCTGTGATGTCCTCAGAGTTTTAAAGAAACGGAGTCTCGCTCTGTCACCCAGGCTGGAGTGCAGTGGCACGGTGGCAGGGGGAGAATTGTAGCACTCAGCCCAGCTCCTCAACATCTACCTCTCAGCCACTGTGCACTCTGTGTGCACAGTGTCCCACACTTGTACCCTGATGGCACACACTGCGTTTTAATTGCAAGGTTACCTGTCAATCTCCCCTACTAGGGCAGGTGCGGTAGCTAACTCACGCCTGTAATCCCAGCACTTTGGGAGGCTAAGGCTAATGGATCACCTGAGGTCAGAAGTTCCAGACTAGCCTGGCCAACATGGCAAAACCTCATCTCTACTAAAAATACAAAAATTAGCCAGGCATGGTGGCAGGTGCCTGTAATCCCAGCTAAGATCATCCCAAGGCGGGGGTTGCAGTGAGCCAAGACCGTGCCACTGCACTCCAGCCTGGGTGACAGAGTGAGACTCCATCTCTTAAAAAAAAAACAAAAAACTCCTCTACTAGGTCGTGGGTTCTTGAGGGCAGGGACTATGGAGAGGGGAGATTATCACACTCTCAGTACCTAGGACAGGGCCACGTACCGCTGGCCTCGCTGAGTCTGCAGGATGTCCCTGCCCAGGCATGAGGCTAGGCTGGGTCAGAGCTTACCTCTGAAAAGGTGGGAGGGGAGAGAGGGCCCTGAGCAGGCAAGGTTCCCTGGGTGGGCTAGGTGTAGAGCCCAAGGGAACAGCTAATGTAGGAAAACTAAACCCTAGAGTCCAGAAGGCAGGACTTAGAAGGCTGCCTGAGCTCTGTCACCCCTGCCCCTCCAACGTGTCTCCTTCTTCTGTTAGAAGACTGGCTCTACCACCCACTAGGCTGTGTGATCCTAGGATGTCACCTAACCTCTCTGTGCCCCAGTGCCTTGTCTGAAAAATGGGGATAATCATATCTCCTAGGGTTGGGAGGGTAAAAGAAGACAACAGTAAGAAGTATTTAGCCTCACAGGGCATAGAGCCTGGCACACCCTGTGTGCTCGGGAGACAGAGCAATCACTGTGTCCCGTGTGCAGCTTCCCAGTCGCTTCTTTGTATCTTCATCCCTCACTGTGTCCAGGTGGCCCCTCCCTCCCTCCCTTCTCAGATGGCCAGAGCAGGAAGAGGCTGCAGGGACCATCTGGTCCAACCCCTTGGATTGCCAGAACAGGAAACACAGGCCCAAGGGAAGGGACTGACCTGGCCCATGGCCACACAGCTTGACAGAGGAGAACAAACTGGAAATTTTACTCTAGCAGAGAGGTCACACAGGAAACTGGAGCCTGATAAACTCCCAACTGATACAGCTTAACCCCGAGGAAGGATACCAGTAACAGCAGAGACTCAAGACCAGAGGGGCTGGAGGCAGGTGTGGTTTGGGTTGAAATTTCACAGGCATCTTGTCAACTATTTATCACAACAATCCACAAGGTTAGTAGTGTCTTTATTGCGTCCATCTCACAGAGGGGGAAACTGAGGCTTTGAGAGTTAGCTTGCCTAAATTCACACAGCTAGTAAGAGGCAGAGGGAAAGCTCTCAGTGGCTCCAAAATTGGTGTTCAAAATCTCTTGGCCTCCCTGCCTCCCATGCAATTCAATGCAGCAAAAATTTCTGAGTACCCAGTGAGTGTCAGGCTTTGTGCCGGCCACTCCAGGGGTGGGTCTATACATGGTCCTTGAAGAATTTGCAGTTCGTTGAGGAGGAAGAAACTCGAATAGGTAAAATACAAGGAAGAACAGGATAAACACGGAGGGCCTGCTAGGATCCAGGACAGCTGTCAACACCTGGCTGTGCTCATGGTGCCCTCCCTCCACCTCAGTTTCCAAATCTGTAAAGTAAGGACTTTTTTTTTTGAGACAGAGTCTTGCTCTGTCACCCAGCAGGCTGGAGTGTAGCAGTGTGATCTTGGCTCACTGCAACCTCCGCCTTCCAGGTTCAAGTGATTCTCCTGCCTCAGCCTCCTGAGTAGCTGGGATTGCAGACACCCCACCCCCCAACCATGCCCAGCTAATTTTTGTATTTTTAGTAGAGACAGGGTTTCACCATGTTGGCCAGGTTGGTCTTGAACTCCTGACCTCAAGTGATCCACCCACCTCGGCCTCCCAAAGTGCTGGGATTACAGGTGTGAGCCACCGGCCCAAAATCTGTTAAGTAAGACCTAACAGCACCTGCTCCATAGGGTTGCTCTGGGAATGAAATGACTTAATTCATGACCTACATGACATACAGGGTGAGCTCAATGAATCTTAGTTGTCATTATCATCATAGTAATTATATGTAAAGTTGGGAGTCAGAATTGGGGGAGCTTCAAGGAAGGACCTATTTCTGATGGCAGGACAAAGGAAGACGGATGGGCAGGGTTCCTTCCAGTCTCTAGGATGGGCCAGGGCATTGCAGATGGGGAGAACTAGCTGGGTAGGAGCCCGCCCTCATGTGTGCAGGAAGTGGGGGTGGTTAGGGATGGCTGCAGCCAGGCATGTGACAGGTGGGTGGAGTCACAAGCTGGAAAGGCCAGTTGGGGCTAGCTGGGGCAGGGGTGGGCACTGGAGGAGGCCTTGAATGTCAGCCTGGGAGAGTTGAATCCCACAGGGTCCCCACGAGAGCAGGGGCAGGCAGGGAGGGATGAGGTGACTGGGGAGGACACACCTCAGAGGGTGGGGCTGTGGAGTTGCTACAGCCCTGAGCACACAGTTAAGCAAATATGCCAGCTTTGTGGCTCTGGGGCTCTTGATTGTTATGAAGAAGCCAGGATTGGGGCAACAGAGGAGTTGGGGGGCACAGAGAGGTGGGGCTCAAATGTTCCCAAGGCCAGATCTCTCCTGCTGTGAGGCCATCCCTCCCTCTGACCCAGGGGACAAAGCAGCTGTGGAAAGCCATCTCAGCTCTGGCTTCAGGGACTCTTCATCAGAAAAGCCTGGGTTCACATCCTGACTGCGTGACCTTGGGCGGTTCGCTTCTTTCCCTCAGGGCTCACCTCCACAAGCTTTCACAGTGTTGTGATAAAGGCTAAGTGAGATGGCACCTATGACAGGGCCCAGCATGGTGCTGCACACAGTAGGTGCTCAAGCTTCTCCTTTCCTCCATGCCCAGGTACTGCTCTCTCTTTCCCTCTCTGATCAAGGGATGCCAGAAACCTAACCATGACAAACTGAACTTGCCTCTCCCTCTTTCTCCCCCAGCCCCAATCCTAGAACTGGATGCTCCTGGTCCTCCCAACAGACCTGAATTCTTCTGTGTGTTCGAGCCTCAACTCTCCCTGTGCACTTCCCAGCCACACAGTTTCTGGCAACATCTGGCCACTCCCTGCTTCTAGGGTCTCCCACCTTGCACACTACTGCAGAGTGCTTGGTCCATGACGCAGGCCTGGCCGGGCTGCACTTGCCTGCTCACATCTGTTTCTGGCTTCTCAGCATCTTCAGGATCAAGCTCGGCGGGTACATGCATGTGCGTGTGTGTGTATGCATGTGTATATGTGTACGTGTGTGTGTGCATGCTTGTGCACATTCAAGCATTCAAAGCCCTTCCTGAGCTGGTCAAGCCTCGATTTTCCATTCTTACCTCCTCCCGCCACACCCTCCCCTCCAGCCAGAACGAACCACATGAATATGTGCTCACCTCCATGCCTGTCCCTGGTCACACTCAGATAACCTGAGTTCAAGTTCCAGCTCCAGGGACAATTAGGAGTTTTCTGACCTTACGCACAGTTTCTTTTTTTGTTTCCTAATTAAAAAAATTTTTTTTTTTACAGACAAGGGCTCACTCTGTCACTTAGGGTGGAGTGTAATCATAGCTCACTACAGCCTCAAACTCCTGGGGCTCAAGTAATCCTCCTGCCTCAGCCTCCAAAGTACCTAGCACTACAGGCATGCACCATGCCTGGATAGTTTTAAAAAATTTATTGTAGAGGCCGGGCACGATGGCTCACGCCTGTAACACCAGTATTTTGGGAGGCTGAGGCAGGTGGATCATGAGGTCAAGAGATCGATACCATCCTGGCCAACATGGTGAAACCCCATCTCTACTAAAAATACAAAAATTAGCTGGGCATGGTGGCACACACCTGTGATCCCAGCTACTTGAGAGGCTGAGGACAAAGAATCGCTTGAACCCAGGAGGCAGAGGTTGCAGTGAGCTGAGATCGCGCCACTGGACTCCAGCCTGGCAACAGAGTGAGACTCAAAAAAAAAAAAAATTATTATAAAGATGGAGTCTCTCTGTGTTGCCCAGGATAGTCTCGAACTTCTGGCCTCAAACGATCCTCCCACCTTGGCCTCCCAAGAGCTTGGATTAGAAGCATAAGCCACTGGGCTCAGCCTCTTTTTAAAAAAAATTTTACTGAGGTAAAATATACATATATAATTTATCATGTTTACCATTTTTAAGTGTACAATTCAGAGGTAGTTAATACATTTATATTCCTTTTCTCCCTTTCTTCCTCCCCCTTCCTTTCCCTTCTCCCCTTCCAGGTCCTTAGGCACGGCTTTCTGTTTTTTTGAGACAGGGTCTCACTCTGTTGCCCAGGCTGGCTGGAGTGCAGTGGCACGATCACAGCTCACTGCAGCTTCAACCTCCCGTGCTCAAGCAATCCTCCTACCTCAGCCTCTCGCATAACTGGGACTACACGTGCGTGCCACCATGCCCAGCTAATTTTTTGTAGAGACAGGGTTTTGCCATGTTGCCCAGACTGGTCTCGAACTTCTGGGCTCAAGCAATCCTCCTGCCTTGACCTACCAAAGTACTGGAATTACAGGTGTAAGCTACTGTGCTCAGTCAGGCACAGTTTCTGAGCCTCAGTTTCTCCATTTATAAAACAGAGATCCATCTCATAGGGTTACTGTTAGAATTAAATGAGAGGTAGGCTGGGGGAGAGAGAGAGGAGAGCGTGCCTGCCTGTCAAAGCCTTGAACCCTGTCCCTGGCACAGTCTGTACCAGGCCACATGGTGGCTGCGCATGTTTTTATTCCCTCTGTCCGAAACATCTTTCTTTCTGCTCCCTGGCCTAAAGCACTCAGCACATCTTTTAGGATTCAGCTCAGTAGAGCAAGCCTCAGTTACAGTAACCTACCAGTTTATGGGTCTATCTCCCGGGACCACACAGGGCCAGGTCTTGTGTAGCTCTCTCCTGGACCCAACACAGGGCTGGCCCTCTGTAGCCGTGGCACAGATACTGGCTAAAGAAAGTATATATGTATTTTTTTTTTTTTTTGAGATGGAGTCTCTCTCTGCCACCCAGGCTGGAGTGCAGTGGCACGATCTTGGCTCACTGCAACCTCTGCCTCCTGGGTTCAAGTGATTCTTGTGCCTCAGCCTCCCAAGTAGCTGGGATTACAGGCATGAACCACTGTGCCTGGCTAATTTTTTTTTTTTTTTTTTTTTTTTAGTAGAGATGGGGTTTCACCATGCTGGCTAGGCTGATCTTGAACTCCTGACCTCAGGTTATCCACCGGCCTTGGCCTTCGAAAGTGCTGGGATTACAGGTATGAGCCACTGTGCCCAGCTCAGAAATTATTAAATGAATCCCTGAATCCAAGACAGAAGTCACCTCCAAATCCTCCTCATCCATTCTGAGTGTTCAAGCAGAGATGGAGGTGAGGAAGGCAAATGGTACTGAGAAAAGACCACTGGACTGAGAGTGAGGAGAGCTGAGCTCTGGTCTAACCGTGGGTAAGTCAGTTTCCCCATCTGCAAAATGGGGAGAGTTATCAACCAGATGGTTTCTCAGGTTCCTCCCTATTTGGGTGCTCCCTGGGGCAGTTGGTGTGGTGGGGAGGAGGGTGAATTCTGAGTCAGTAAGACCAGTTTGAATCTCAGCTCTTCCTCCTACTTGCAGTGTGATCTTGGGAAAGTTACTGAATCTCTCAGCCTCAGTTTCTGTCTTTTTTTTTTTTTTTTTTGAGATGGAGTCTTGCTCTGTAGCCCAGGCTGGAGTGCAGTGGCTCAATCTCAGCTCATTGCAACGTCCACTTCTCAGGTCCTGGTTCAAGCAATTCTCCTGCCTCAGCCTCCTAAGTAGCTGGGATTACAAGCACACACCACTATGCCCAGCTAATTTTTGTATTTTTAGTAGAGATGGGGTTTCACCATGTTGGCCAGGCTGGTCTTGAACTCCTGACCTTGTGATCTGCCCACCTCAGCCTCCCAAAATGCTCGGATTACAGGCGTGAGCTACTGCACCTGGCCATATTTCTTCATCTGTGAGATGGTACTGATCTCAGTCCCACTCAGGGAGTAGAGAACGAAAAAATCTTTGTAAGGATCAAACGCCCATAACAGAACACCTGGCACACGGTAAGTGCCTCGTAACTTACTTTGTGCCCCCAAAACTTGGGCTATTATTTTTTAGAGTCATTATTGTGTCATTGTTGGTCCCTACTAGATCTTTTTTTCTTTCTATAAAATAAATATCTTGGAGTCCCCAATGTCAGCCCTAAGTTTCTACACTGTGGCTGGTGTTCAGCCAAGGTGTCCTGGCTGCCCAGACACCTGTGAAGAAGGATGCAGAGATGCCAGTGGCCAGCTCTGAGTTTGACCCACAGCCAGCTTTGCCCCCACAGAGGCTGCCATTGGCACAGAAATCCTGTCCTCTCCTTGGAAAAGTAACAGCAGAGCCACTTCCCCAGAACACAGACAACCCAGCTGCCTTCCTGTCCATGCTACAAAATAAAGTGCCTTTGAATCTGTCATTTCTGTGGATGTTTAGCAACTCTTTCTCCCTGTTTACACATAAAGCAGGAGGGCTAGTTCTTACTTCCATTTCCCAGATTGGGTAAGAGGGTACCGCCCCCTCTCCTGGAAGAAAGCAGAGTTGATATTTGAACCCAGCCCCCAGCCCTGCTCCCTCCTCAGGTGGCTGCCTTGGAGTCACTGAATCACCATACCCTGCCTGCCAGGGTTTGTGTCCAAGGCTGATCCACTGCTGTCTTGGCTGGCATGAAGGAGGCCTTGGGAAGGGCTCCAACGGTCACATGAAGCCTGGAGGGGGTGGCTAAGACTGAACTGGATCCCCTCTCTGGGGGTTAGGAACCCGAGATGGCCAGAGAGCCGGATGCCACGCCTGGCCTGACCAAAATGACGTCCCAACCACCTGCCCTCGGGGCATCAGCTGGCACAGATAGCCTAGCCCTGTCAATACAGGACAGGACAGGTGGCTGGGAGACAATTACCCAGCCCTCAGAGGCAGCTCAGGGACTATATGTGGCCTAGTCAGACTGGCTTCAAATCTTGGCCCTGCCATTTACCAGATGGGTGACCAAATGAGTCACCTAATTCCTCTGAGTCTGTTTCTTCATCAGTAAAAGAAATAGATAACCCATCCCACAGGGTGCTATGAAGATTAAATGAGGTAATGCAAGAGTCTAGTCACTTTAGAAATGGGCTCCCTTCCTCCGCTTTGCTCAGTGGTCCAGGTACTCAGCAGTGGAGGTGAGGAGGAAGACACCAACACACACACACACGCACACGCATGCACACATGCACATGCACACATACACAGGTAACGTAAAAATCCTTAGAACTATATAATAACTCCTGCCATGTTTCATGGGGTATGATTATGGGAGACTTTAACTTTCACATTATATAGCTCTTCTTCTTATGTTAATTTTATAGTAAGAATAAAGATATTTAAAAATAATTCTGGGGTGCTCACCGTGCCAGACATGGTACTAGGCACTTCTGATAAAGGATCCCCAGCCCTTACAACATCCTTCTCAGGAACGTCATACCCTCATGTTATAGATGACCCTTAGAGAAGGAGCCTTAGAGAAGCAAAGTGATGTGGCCAAGGACACGAAGCATGTCAGCATCTGACCCCTGTAATGGCATCTGGAGTACAAAGTGATTGTGCTTGGTAGGTCAGGGGAGGCTTCACAGAGGAGGTGATATTTGAGCTGAAGTTTTAAAGTTGAGTAGGACTTCTCCAGGTCAGGTTTCTTAACCAGAGGTGATTTTGACTCCAGGAGACATTTGCCAATGCTTGGAGACAGTTTTGGTTGTCACAACTTGGGGGGTGGGTGGAGTTTGCTACTGGCATCTAGTGGGTAGAGGCCAGGGATGCTGCTAGACTTCCTGCAACACACAAGACGGCCCTGCACAACAAACAGTTATCTAGCCCTGAATGTCAGTGGTGCTGAGTACAATGTGACCTACTATAGCTGTCATTTATTGAGTGCTGCTAGGTGACAAGTACAGTACCAAGTTTTTATAAACATCATCTTATTTAATCCTAATATAATTACTTCCATGCTGTCCATGAAGAATCCAAAGCCCAGAGATGGTAAATAATCTTCCTAAAGTCACATAGTAAATGGTAGAGCCAGGACTGAGATGACCTGAGTACAAAGCAGAGCTCTTAATTTCTCTGCTCTGATACCTCGGATATAATAATTGAAAAAGCTTCAGGCCAACCGCTAGGTAGGGTGTTGGGAGACTCCAGCTGAGTATATAGGCCCAGCCTCCTCTGGCTTACAGGCCTTGGGCAAGTCCCATTCTTCCCTCTCCCTCTACTGTTTCCCCACTATCAAGCGGACATGGCACAGATGATCTCCATGGCCCTGCCGGCTCTGAGTCTGTAATTCTGCAGGAGAAGGGTCCCAGCTCCATCAATTGCTGGGAGAGAAGGGGGTGTGAGGATGGGTTCAGCCTTATTTCTGCTGCATAAATAGCTAATAAACCTTGCTTCCCCATATGGAGGGGGACGCTGGTGGGGGTGGAGGGTGGCTTGAACCTCACCCAGGAGCACATTCTCTCCAGAGGGGAGGCAGATTTCTCTGCCACCAAACTGCCAAGCCCAGAGGACACACCATAGGAAGGCCTCCTTCTCGGGCCAGAGGAGAGAGTCTGGGCATTTACTCAGCTGGGGACATGAGCTCTGATAGGCAGAAAGAGAAAGGGTGGGCTGCATGTTGTTCCAGGCCCTACTATGTGCTTTTGAACCTCAAATAGCAGGTTCATCCCAGGTCAGCCTCATGAAAGTCCTGGTAGGAAGGAAGCATCCTGACTCCATTGTACAGACAGAGCATCAACGTTTACATGAAGTGACTTACCAGTGTGCACACAGTGCCTGCAGCAGGTTTGGAACTCAAGTGTGCCCAACCCCAGGACAGTGTGCTAGAGACTAAGCAAGTGGCAGTCCTTTTTTCTTATGACCCAATAATGAAAGCATTTCAACAATATTCGTAGGTAATACATGTTCAGTTTCTCCTGTGTCCCCCAGGTCATGGGATATAGTACAAAAGGTCAACATACAGTAATTTGGATTTCCTGGTTTGCAGACAGGAGAACTAAGGTTCTGAAGCAGAAGCTAGAGAGTCAGACAGGGAGATCAGAGAAGAGGGATCTGGGTCAGGCTGTGCCCTCTAGCCTTGGCTCTCCCACTGTCTGGAAGTGTGGCCTTGGGCAAGTCACATCACCTCTCCAGGCCTCACTTTCCACTCCTACATGATGAAGAGGTTGGACAGATGGTTTCAGACAGAGTCCCTTCAAACTCTTCCTGCTTATGTGACTCCACAGACAGGGAGATGGACAGCAGCAGTGCCTACCACGAGGGCTCTGGGGGTGGAGGGCCAAGACTTGTGTAGGGTCCCAGAGGCCCAGGCCCTTGCTCACTCTCTGATGGGGCCTTCATTCTCAGACAGCTAGACTGGAAGGGAGTCAGTTGTAGTTTCAAGATAAAAGGGACAGGGAGGGGGCAATGGTGAACATGGGCCATTTCTCCTGAGGCCCATGGGCATCTGCTGGGTGCAGGCTTACTCACAGACTCATGTGTGGAGGGGTTGGGAGCCCCTATAATACGGGGGAAAGTAGTTATTTAGTTCCTGTTTGGGTATCTTGCTGCCAGAGAGCTCATTACCTCCCAAGTTAGCCTACTCCATTTTCTCAAAATGTTTGAACCAAAAACCTTCTGCTTCCAAATGCTCCACAGTCTGGTTCAGCTTAGGCCAGGGTTGGTCATTCTTTCATTCATTAATTCAGCCTTTATTGGTCTGTACTGTAGGCCAGGCCTTGCACCAGGCTTTGGGGCCATAGATAGGAGAAATAAGATACTGTCTCTGGCATTGGAGAATTATGTGCTTGACTAATATCCCAAAGCCAGTAACATGGGACTGCTGGATTTAAGTGATTTAGCTTGAAAAAAGGATTCCAGGCCCAAATAAACTTGGGAACCATTTTATTAAACACAATAAAATAGATTTATTTGCAACAAGATTTCTCTAAGCTATTAATATGCAAATATACACTGAAAATTCTCCAAGGGGGTGGGTATAAAAAATATACTATGTTTCCCATATGTATTAATAGAGGGCATTTGGGGAAATACAGTTCTAATGCCTTTTTTAAAGTTATTTATTTATTTATTTAGTCAGTGGAGCTTGGAGAAGGCTTCACAGAGAGGACATCTGAGCAGGGCCTTAAGCGTTGAGTAGGAGTTTGTCAGTGAAGACGGGAAGTCTTAAGGGAGACCAATTAAAGTTCTAGGTCAACTATGCTTAGGTCACTCTGCATGTACCGTTTCACTTAGTCTTCAAAGGTCCTGATGTGGAGGACAGAGCCAAAGAGGTCATCAAAAACCCCTGGAGACTCCTAGAGGTCTAGCCCCTCCCTTCTTGAATCACCTTACATCTGGACCTTATTCTTCAAATCTTTACTTTTCAAGTCCTGGCCCCACTCAACCTGGTCTCTACTCTGGCTTAAATCTAAACTTGTTGTAGAGTATCTGGACCAGATCTCAGTCAACCCCTCATACAGCTTGGCCTAACCCTCGGCACTCAAACCTGCCTTCTCAGCAGTTTGGCGCTCTAACTTACACACCTCTATTAGGTTTCACCCTCACCTGTCCAGCACATTCTAGCCCCCGTACTCCCCTTAGTCCTGATGCACATCTGATCCAGTCTCTGCCCCACAGAATCCCCAGCCTGCCAGCGCTCAGCTACCCGGGTTAGTACCGTCCTATCCTCGTGGCCTCGCCCTCAGTCTGACAGTGGCCCTGTCTTTGCCCAGCTCTGATTCGGCTCCGTCCACAACCCTGCTCCAGCCCAGTACCTGGTCCAGCTCTGATCTCACTTGTTCCCGCTGTCCCATCCCTGTCCTGGATCTCTCCCTAACCACGGACAAGCCCCTACTCCAGGTCAGTCTCAGATCCCGC
This sequence comes from Aotus nancymaae, assembly GCF_030222135.1. Taxonomy (NCBI): domain Eukaryota; kingdom Metazoa; phylum Chordata; class Mammalia; order Primates; family Aotidae; genus Aotus; species Aotus nancymaae. The sequence goes on from NW_026988467.1 coordinate 29,652,383, forward strand.
AGATACAGACTGCCCAAGGCCTCGCCCCCTGCCCCGCCCCGCCGCGGCCCCGCCCCTCCCTGCCCCATGTTACTTCTGATAGGGCCCTGACCCTGCCGTTGGCCCCGCCCCGGGACCATTCTGACTGGGTCCGCCCCGCAGTCCAGCCCTGACCCCACCCCCGTCCCAGCCCCACCTCCAGCCCGGCCCCGCCCCCGCCCCAGGCCGGCCGGGCAGCGCACCTGCAGCTCCTCGAAGGCGTCGTCGATGCCGGTGACCTGGTGCTGCTCGTGCAGCGCGGGTTCGTCGCAGAAGAAGCAGAGCAGCGCGCGGTCCGTGAGGCAGAAGAGCTTGACCTTGTCGTGAGCCTGGCAGGGTCGCGCTGCGCGGCGCGCGTTGAGGATGGCGTCCAGCGGGAAGGCGCTGTAGCGCTCCACGATGTTAGCCAGCTTGAGGCTGGGCGCCAGCGCGGGCTCGGCGAACGTGCGCCGGCACTCAGGGCAGTCGCGGGCGCCCTGCGCCTCCTGCCGCACCCAGTGCTCGGTGATGCAGCGGCGGCAGAAGTAGTGCTCGCAGCCCAGGCTCACTGGGTCCTGGTAGATGCTCAGGCAGATAGAGCACAGCAGCTCGTCCTTGAGGCTGCACGCCATGGCGCCGGGGGCGGCAGAGAGGGTGGCCCGAGGGGCGGCGGGGCGGCTGAGAGAGCGCGGCGCTGTCGGGTGCAGCACCGAGGGCTGGGAGCCGGGACGAGGCCCGCACAGGCAGGGGTAGTAGCTACCCGAGAAGGGAGGGGGTGCTGTCCGGGAGGAGGGTAACGCAAGGAAGGGGTGCGCAGCTGAGACTTCCCGGGACGCCAGCCCGGGAGGGCGGTCTCGAGGTAGTGGGCAGCCCAAAGCGATGGGCGCCGGAGGGAGGAGGCCGTGGGCGGCTAAGGGACGGGGATCCTGGCGCGGAGGTTCCAGGGGGCGGGGCAGTCCGAAGGGATAGGAGCTGGGAGAAGGGGATCCCGGAGGGTGTTGGAGCCCTCGAGGGGGTCGAAATCCCGGGATGGGGGCGGTGGGGGGAGGGCGAGAAGCTGGGGATGGGGAGTCCTGGGGGAGGGGGCAGCCAGGCCAAGCCGCACATTGACTGTGACCTGCAGAGAAGAGGAGGGGTGCCGGCCCACTCAGCTGCCGGATCCCGGCCCCAAACCCTGGCCCGGGGCAGCCCCTTACCCCCGCGGGCTTAGCAGCCACCGCTTCGGTCCAGCGCAGCCTCTCAACCCGGAACCAGCCGAACCCGAGCTGCCGGCCGCGGCTGCCTCCCCGCCCCCGTGGGCGGGACCCAAGCAACTCCGCCCCCGCAGCGGGCGGGGGAGGGGCGGGGCCGCCAGCCGGTTGACCCCTCCCGCCCCGCCCCCATCATCCTCCAGCTCCCGGCGAAGCGAAGCCCAGCTGTTCCTTCGGGGTGTGTACTTGGAACTGCATCCAGCTCTGGCTTAGGGTCCCCGCGGCGAGGCGGAGCGGGGAGAGCAGCTAATTTGAGAGCACAACAAGTAAACAAGGAGCATCTTTCTGGATCATCGATTTGAAGATTTAGAAGAAATAATATTTTGTATTATAACGAACATGTTTGGAATACAACTTCTGCATAAAATATAAAGCTAAAACTCTTGAAATGCCCTGCTTGCTTAGAGCAAGTTCAAGGCTCTCACACTCCTAAGCTCTGGGGTCCCATTTCCTCTTCACTTTCTTAAGGAGTGCTTGGGGAGAAGCTTGGAAAGCCCCGGCTAACGTCTGGCCTCGGGGGCTGCCTCCATTGGCAAACAATTCTGGAGTGCTGTATTTGTGTGTGTGTGTGTGTGTGTGTGTGTGTGTGTGTGTGTGTGTGTAAGGCATGGGGGGTGAAGCGGGAGAGAGGGAGGAAAAGTAATAGGAGACTTTGTGTTGTGTGCCAGATGGAGAGGGGATAAGGGATTTCTAGGCAGAGGAGACAGCCTGTGCGAAAGCATAGCGGCGTGAAAGGGGAGGGTGCAGTGAAGGAAGTGCAAGTAATTCTGTACTGTTGGGGGTGGGGTGGAGAAGGGGCCTGGGTGGGCTGGAGGGCATTGTGGGTCATGGTAAAGAATTTCTTGAAGGCATCAGGCTTTCAGGCAAGGAAATGACCTGGTCCGATTGGGTTTCAGGAAGTCTTGGAGATAATCATTATGCCATCTGCAAGGTGAGGAAAACAGGGAGTTTTTCCAATGTGTCTGCGTATGCACAGCACTCAGCACACAGTAAGGGTGTGTAGCTGAATAACCGCAGCAACGCCATGGGTTGCAAGAGGAAGGAAAGACTGAGCATCCCTGAGGTGCTGTTGTCCTCGTGCCTAGAGGAGGCCAGACCCGAACTGGGGCCCGGACAGTGGGTAAGGAGAGAAGGCTAGGGTATTTCAAGTACAGACCCGGTGAAATTTGGTGATGGTTGAATACGGAGGTGAGGGAAATGAGGCATCGAGGGTGGCTACCAGTTTCTGCCTTCTCCAGAAATATCTTCACTGGTGTTAAACTTTATTGAGGTACAGTTTATGAAAAAGCTCTCGGTTTAGTTCTCTGTTGTTAACACGTTCTCCATCACACTCTCATCTGGCCCAGAATCTCCATCATTGCCAGAAAAATGCTTGGTTGCTCATGTAACAGCCGTTGCTCAACTTTTTCTTATGGGCAGAGCCCTGATTTTGTTCAGGTGGCCCCCTTCCCTATGTGACCAAAGGAAGGCTGAGCCCAGCCCATTTCTGGGAGTCAGTCTTGTTTGGTCCAAGTCCATTATGGTGGTCTCATTCCTCTTGCCAGTGATGGTTTGGGAAGGTCTTAGTCTGAAAAACTAAAGGGGAAGACTATGGCAGAGAGGGGAGTTCAGGAAAGGGTCTCTTTACTTTGCAAAACAGTCTGCCCTCTTTGCTGGGATATGTTTGGGGGCAATGCTTGGAATTGCAGCAGCCATCTTGCTCCCAGTCTGAGGATGCAGCAGATACAGAAGGGAGGAAGAGGGCCAAGAGAGTGCTAGGGAAGAGAAGCTTTTACTCTGATGCAGAGTTTGGACTTTAGGATATGTGAGATGGTTCATCTTATTGCATAAGCCAGTTAGTACATTGTTACTTTGCAACCCAGAGAATCCCAACTGATACACTGATGTGCACCCCTAGTGAGGGGGTGGGGAAGGTAAACAGGACAGTCTAAATTATTGAAGCATTTTGAATGAAATGAGAAAAAAAGACTTGATGATAGATGAAACAGTGACTTCGTTATTCAATGTATATTTACTGATGCTGACTCTGAGCAGGTCTCTGTGAGGGGATGGAATAAATTATGCTCCTTGCTCCCAAGGAGCTGGCAGTCTAGAGGGAAAAAACAATGAGAAATTCTTATCAGGCACAGTAGGGCTTGCTAAGCATTCTCACATATGTTACTGGATTTGAGTCTCAAAGCAGCCCTAACTAATTTATATTACTATCCTCATTTTATAGAGGAAGATACCAAGTATCAGATAAAGGAGATGTGGTGGAAATTGCTAGTTGTCCACTAAAATCCATCCTCCTGTTCTGTAGTAGTAGAGTAGCAGTCAGAGCAGTGGCTGGTCCACTAGAGACCATACATCCCAGCTGTTCTTGCAGCCGAGTGAGACTTGGTGACTAAGCTCTTTCTAACAGAACGTAAATAGAAATAGACCTTAAGGCATGAGGTTTTCGCTCTTCCATGCTCCATTTCCTCTTCCCTTGAGTTGGAACACAGATGTGTCAGGGATCCAGCTTCAATAATGCTTCAAAAGGGCTGATGGAGCAAAGATATGGGAGGAACCTGGGTTCCTGAATGACTGCATGAAGTACAGACACCCACTGACATGGACTAGAGAGTGAGAAGTAAACATTTTCTAAGAGGAATTGTATTTTGGGTTTTTGTTGTAGCAGCCCAGCTTTCACCATACTATTTTTGTAGCTTTATTTATTTATTTATTTGAGATGGAGTCTCACTCTGTCGCCCTGGCTGGAGTACAGTGGTGCAATCTCTGCTCACTGCAACCTCCACCTCCCAGGTCCAAGTGATTCTCCTGTTTCAGCCTCCCTGGTAGCTGGGACTACCAGTGCATGCTACCAGGCTTGGTTCATTTTTGTATTTTTAGTAGAGACAAGGTTTCACCTTCTTGGTCAGGCTGGTCTCAAACTTCTGACCTCATCATCCACGTGCATTGGCCTCCAAAGTGCTGGGATTACAGGTGTAAGCCACTGTGCCCAGCCAATTTTGCAGCTGTTTTTAGAAGAGGCTCTGGTACTATTTTACACTACCGTCTAAATCATTTCAATAGATAGCCTTCTTAATATGTAGCTCTAATCTCCTTCAAAGGATATAGAATATAGTTTTCTCTGGCTGAAAGTCACAGTCTCTCTCTCTGTCTCCCTCTTTTTTTTTTCTTTTGAGATGGAGTCTTGCTCTGTTGCCCAGGATGGAGTGAAGTGGCACAATCTTGGCTCCCTGCAAGCTCCGCCTCCTGGGCTCAAGCGATTCTCCTGCTTCAGCCTCCCGAGTAGCTGGGATTACAGGTGCCCACCACCATGCTGGGCTAATTTTTGTATTTTTAGTAGAGATGGAGTTTCACCATGTTGGCCAGGCTGGTCTCAAACTTCTGACCTCAAGTGATCTGCCTGCCTTGGCCTCCCAAAGTGCTGGGATTACAGGCGTGAGCCACCGCACCCGGCCCATAGTCTCTGTTACTTTACTTTCACTTCACTTTCCAGTGTTCAGTCCTTTTATCCTCTGAGCAGTTCTTCTCTTGACCTTATTCCATCTCCATTAAGATGCAGAACACTAAAACTGTTGATTATCTTTACGTTTGGCAAGTGATTGCTATCTCCACATCTGATGTGGTTGAGTGGTCTGAACTAAGACTTAGCGATCCTGACTGCAGTGTATGCCATCTGCTTCCATTCATACTCCAAAAATTAATGTCAGGATTTTTTTTTTCTGGAAAGCTATCCAAGAGCTATTGTTGAGTGAAAAAAAAGAAAAGAAAGACCCAAACACACATAGACACATAGACACCCACACACTTAAACACAATCACAGGCATTATTTGCATAACAAAAATTCTATAGAACTTATATTCTAATTGTGTTCATCTGTGGGCTGAGATTATGGGGGGATTTTCACATTCGATAGCTCTGTTAATTATACACATTTTACAATCAGAGAAAAAGATACAGTTGGTCCTCATTATTTGTGGATTTCATATTTGCAAAATCATCTACTTCTAAAATTTATTTGTAACCCTCAAATCAATACTTGAGGCACATTTGCATTTATCTGTGGACATACTTATGTGCAAAGGTGAAAATCTTGACTTATCCACACATATGTTCACAGCTGAGGTTGAACAAAGGGACATCCTGCCTTCTTGCTTCAGCTCTCATAGTGTAAACAAGTATTCTTTTTGTGACTTATTTGGTGCTAATTTTTCTGATTTTTTAGGCTTTTTGTGGGTGGTTTTGCTGTTTAAAATGGCCCAAGCATTGTGTTGAAGTGCTGTCTGGTGTTCTCAAGCGCAAGAAGGCTGTGATGTGCCTTAAGGAGAAAATACGTATGCTTGATAAGCTTCTTTCAGACATGAATTACAGTACTGTCGGCTGTGAGTTCAATGCTAATGAATCAATAATATCGATATTAAATAAGGTGTCTTTAAGCAGAAACACACATTAAACAAAGTTGTGGCTGGGTGTGGTGGCTCACACCTGTAATCCCAGCACTTTGGGAGGCCAAGGCAGGCAGATCACTTGAGGTCAGAAGTTCGAGACCAGCCTGGCCAACATAGTGGAAACCCATCTCTACTAATTAGCTGGGTGTGGTGGCAGGTGCCTGTAATTCCAGCTACTCAGGAGGCTGAGGCAGGAGAATCACCTGAACTCGGGAGGCAGTGGTTTCAGTAAGCCAAGATCGTACCACTGTACTGCAGCCTGGGGGACAGAGCAAAACTGTGTCTCAAAAAGAAAGGAGAGAGAGAAGGAGAGAGAGAGAGAGAGGGAGGGAGGGAGGGAGGGAGAGAGAGAGAGAGAGAGAGAGAGAGAGAGAGAGAAAGAAAGAAAGAAAGAAAGAAAGAAAGAAAGAAAGAAAGAAAGAAAGAAAGAAAGAAAACAAAGTTGTGTGTTGACTGGTTGCTGAAAATGTGGCCAGAGACTCACAGGAGCCTGATGTTGTATTTCCTTTTAGGGCCACAGAGAGTAGTGAGAGTCGGCTGTATTTAAAACTGTTGTGTGTAACAGCATCCACCAATACGAGGTACAACACCCACATCCCTTCCTATCTGGGTTACATTTGCTCAAGCCCACTTGAAGGTGGAGGAGCAGGAGAAAGAACATTGAGCAACTTCTGAGTGCCAGGCACTGTGCTGGGTGCCTCATGTGTGTTATTTGATTTGATCCTCACAATAGGATTCCAGACATGACTTGTTTCTCCCCACTGGCAGATGAGGAAACTATGGCTCTGAGCGGGGAAGGGACTGACCTAAAGCCAGAGCAAGTAAGTGGCACAGGCTTCTCCTGTGATTCCTCCCCTGGGGCCCAAGCAGCTGGAGACGATTCCACATCATGCAGCCTGGCTGGGCCACAGCTGGGTGGTCAGCTCCACCCAGCAGACTTTACAAATGGGTCAGCTGGGCTCCGTGTCTCAGTGCCTTTCCCCTATTCCAAACCTTTGCCTGGCTCCTCTAACCTCACAGAAACAGCCCTGCTTCCTCTCAGTGGGGGACCTATAACCTCTTGCATCATGGAGGAAGTGGAGCCCCTCCATGGGAATGTCTTAACTTCCAGTCCCTCCAAACTATCAATTTATCTATAGAAACAGCTCAAGTCCTCAGTGAAATAAGGCAGCGAGTAGAACAAAAAAAAATGGCTGAAATAAATGCATTTCTAGCATTATTCATTGTCACCCCCTTCCCTGGTCCTGTAGGATGAAGCTCACCTTCTGTTGAAAACTGATTCTTCCCCTAGGGCCCCTCAGATCCCCTCAGGCCTCTTCTGCCACCTGACTCCTTCAATGAGCCCCCTTTTGACTGTATTTTTGTCTCCTTCCTTGTCATTGGCTGCTTTTCCTCAGCCTAGAAACAGGCTTAAGTTCCTCTTAAAATGATACTCTACAGTTGCCCCACTTTTAGCTACCATCTCATTTCTTGCCTGCCTCTAGCCCAGCACCTTGAGACACTTGTCTGCACATTCTCCTGCCCCACCACCAGCCCACTGCAGCCTGTGCATTCTCCTGCCCCACCACCAGCCCACTGCAGCCTGCTCATCCTCCTGGGCCACCACCAGCCCACTGCAGCCTGCCCATCCTCCTGGGCCACCACCAGCCCACTGCAGCCTGCGCATCCTCCTGCCCCACCACCAGCCCACTGCAGCCTGCTCATCCTCCTGCCCCACCACCAGCCCACTGCAGCCTGCCCATCCTCCTGGGCCACCACCAGCCCACTGCAGCCTGCGCATCCTCCTGCCCCACCACCAGCCCACTGCAGCCTGCGCATCCTCCTGCCCCACCACCAGCCCACTGCAGCCTGCCCATCCTCCTGCCCCACCACCAGCCCACTGCAGCCTGCCCATCCTCCTGCCCCACCACCAGCCCACTGCAGCCTGCCCATCCTCCTGGGCCACCACCGGCCCACTGCAGCCTGTGCATCCTCCTGCCCCACCACCAGCCCACTGCAGCCTGCCCATCCTCCTGCCCCACCACCAGCCCACTGCAGCCTGCGCATCCTCCTGCCCCACCACCAGCCCACTGCAGCCTGGCCCTGCTCCCCACCACTCCACTCATCATTTCCTAATTGCCAATTAAAAATACTTTCCGTGACACAGTTGCTGCTGTAGAAAAACAGCAGCAAAAAAAGAGAGGAAAACTAAGAAGAAATTTGAAGTATTCATAATTCCACCATTCAGAAAGAACTGTTGTTAATACTTGGATCGTATCCTTACAGATCTTTTTCACATATTCTATATGTGTGTGCACACACACACTTGGGTTTTGGGGAAAGGAGAAGGGGAGTCAGGAGAGAGAAAGAGAAAGATTTAAAAAAATATAGAAATGAGCTCACTCTCTAAATTAGTGCTTCTCAATGCATAGTCCTTGAACCACATATGTCTTAGCATTGGTTCTTCCAAGAGCTGACCTTAAGATAGGGACTAATGTGAATATAGTTTATTTGGGAAGCACAAGTAACACTAATAGGGAAGTGGAAAGGTGATACAGGGAAGGGAAGGCAGTCCCATAAAGGTGCACTGTTATCACAGAGGGCAACTGAAGATTTATCCTGCAGGGAACCTCTGGGAAATGGTACAAAATCTCAGAATGGTAGATGCCTCGGAAGTATCCCATCCAAAAGGTGAGGGAGCTGGGGTACTTATACACCATCTTTGAGTGTTGAGGCTGCTCCCCAGTGGTGTTTAATTCCTTGGCATTTGTGAACTGTGATGTGTACAGTTAGCTCTCTGTAGTTCTGGGAAAATGATTTCCTAGCTACCATACGGATGCTGGCAGTCAGAAGTCTTTGGAAAACATTGACAGGTTTGAGGGACAATGGCAGGGCATTGACAGTATCTGTCACAATTCACCCTTGTACCTGCTCAGATAAACTTGCATTCACATTAAGTTTAATGTTCTGTCACTCCTTCTTTGGGTGGTAGAAAGTCACAATTTGTTACAAGAAGAGGGGAGAAGAAGGAGGAGGAAGAGGTGGAAAAGTTAACAGGTAAGAGGAGGGACAAGCTCCAGAACCCACTGCTGTAGTTGGTCCTGAAGTGTAACTGATGTTCAGTTACTACCCCTTCTAGATGTCCCCCACCTGGTCCAGCAGGGGTCACTTACCCCTGCCAGTTCAGGAACTCCTTTCTTAGCTTGCTGGTCTGCTGTCATGAGGATCCCAAAATTGCCAGGGGCAGATATAATTTTAGGTTTAGTAAAACCATAATTATGTCCTCTGGTAGAAATGATCTCTCCCTTCCCTCTGGGAACTAGGATCTCTAGTTCAATAGAGCCTAAAACTTTGGCAATAGAAAGCATAAATCTGCCAATTGGGTCATTGGGAAGGAAGGTGAGAGGGGCCACTCACTTCTTGGCTTCCAGACCTATGTATTCTGCCTGTCAGGGATGTAGCACCCTTACAATAGCTATTGGCTCAATTATAGAAATACGTGTAAGGACAGCTCCTCAACCCTATCTTCAAGCCGATGCCTTAGCTATGCCTTCAAGTGGTTATTCCAACATTTTCTCAGGATGCAGCTCCGGTTGATATGGTAAATAGTAGGACCAGTGAATAACATGGTCATGTGCTCACTTCCTCCATGGTCACGTTAAGGGGGAATCCATGATGATAAATTGCACACCCTGGGAACTCTGAGAGAGTGTTGCTGGCCAAGACATTGTGGACAGAGAAGGAAAATAAGTATCGGTTCTGTGAAGTCATAGAAGAGTCACAGCCCCTCTAGGGTGGTTGGGTCCAGTGTAATCAACTGGCACCATGTGGCTGGGTTCCTTCCTTGAGGGGCGGTACCATGTTGAGAGCTCAGCCCTGCCTCTGCTTTGACAGATTGGACACTTAGTAGTAGTAATACCTAGGTCAGCCTTGGCCAGAGGAGGCCTGTACTGTTGGGCCGTGTGTGGCTTCCATCCCTGCTACCATGGCTTCTCGGTTCACGGGTCTGTTGTGCATGCTCTGGGACAGCTGAGGAGAGAGGTAAGCTCATTTCTACTGGATGAATCATCCTATCTATCTGATTGTTCAGCACCTTCTCTGCAATGGGTACCCTCTGGTAGACAATGCAATGGGACAGAGACCCACATATTTTTGTGTCTTTTCTTGAAGATCAATCCACATGCTGCTTCTTCAGACCTCCTTAACTGCAGTTTTTAAGTCTTGCTCTTCACAAGTCCCTGGACAATCAGCTGAACTGTTCACTACTGCCTGGGAGTCCTGACCTCAGGCCACCACTCTTTCTGCACCAAGTTGATGACTCAATGCACCACCTGAAGTTCTGCTTCTGGGAAAAATTCCTCTTATGACTGTTCTTCAGGAGCTCTTGAGTGGGGCTGGAGTGCAGCAAGAGTGCATTTATGTTTCCCACTCACCTATTGTGCCATCCTGTTCATAAACCAGACCCAAGCTTTTTCCTTCTCTGTCACCTGGTCATCAGGAATGTCTCATGAGTTCATAGATGTGAGCTGAGGGGAGAGGTTCCAATGCAGAGGTCACAACAGGGGATTCTGGGCCTGCAGCTGTAATTTATCTGTGACCTCTGGTCCTGCTCGGGTCTAGTCCTGAATGTTCTGTGTCCAACCTTCAACGGATTACTGTTGCACATACCCAACCATGTAGTTTGGTGGATCTGACAGACTTACAATGGGAAACTCTGGCTGTATAATCAGTTGATCTCCCATGTATATATATATAGTGTGTGTATGTGTGTGTGTGTGTGTGTGTGTGTGTTTGTGTGTGTGTGTGTATACATATAGTTGTTACCTCTGCATTGGGTGACCCTCACCAGTTTCTTTATAGATTAAGAAACTGCTGTGAGATTTCTACCACCTGATGAGTTTACTAATCCCAATTAAGTATTCAGAGATGGGAAAAATGATCACAGGAGGGTGTGAAGACCCATTGGACTCACTGTAAAGTGGGCTTTGGGAAAGACTCCATTTATCATCTTGCTTCCATATCCCCTTACTTTAATAGGAGGGCTATGGTGGCAATTTGGATCCCCTGGAATCAGTGTCAGTCTGGACCCTGCATCCCCAAACTATAGAAGTATATGGGTTTTTTTGTTCTCCTATGTGCAGTGACTGTGGTACTGGGTCTGAGGACTAGCTTAAGCATGAAAAATGGGTGAAGGATAGTGATTTTTCCATTGTGATGGTTCACATCAGTCTTTAGATCATATGCTCTTGATCTGTTTTTATTATATTGGGGCAGCAATACCCTTGTCAGTCACCCATTGATCTCGCTCTTAGGAACTCCAGGGTCTATTAGCAATCCTACAGATCTCTGTGGGTAAGGGCCCCTTGGTTGACTTTCTGACTCTGCTGCCCATTATGGTAATTCCATACACCAGGCATCTGATGGTTAATTGCTGCTACCTGGCCTCTGCTGTTCTGGAATCCTATTGTCACCATTAACGAACAGTAGGAACTCCAGTTCCCTAGCAGCTACAACATAACATAGAAGGGACAGCCACCACTGAGTTGCTCGATGATGCCAGTGCCCCTTCATGAGCTCATTCTTTATTGCTCCAGGGAAGGCATACCAGAAACATCTCAGCTCCTGGTCTTTTGGTTTTAGGCAATACATTTCTCCTCTGAATTTTGGCTGCTTTTTCCAGTTCCGTCAGTTCACGCATTTCTACATCGTTTATTGTAACCCTTCTTTCTGTCAGTTGTTAAGCTGTTGCCTCTTAGCGCCACGCCCACCCTTCTATATCAGCTTGCGTGGTGCTGGGGCTGGGGTTCAGAAATTCACGTTCCAGCATTGCCAGTTGCTCCCTGTTATGCCTGCCAATGAAGAGGGCAGGAGGGAATTGATGTCGTGGCAGCAGGATGGAGGGACTTGCTTCTTCCTATTGACTTCCTGTCAGCTTCCTGTTCCTGTGAGCGTCACCCTAGCAACACTTCTTCACCCTGGCATCAGCAGCATCTTCCCTTAGCAGCAGCTGAATCCAGTTTGCAGTTTACCAACACTTCCTAGCACCAGTTTCCAACACTTGAGTGTCCCTCCTCAGAGATCTGAGTTTTGGCTTCTTGGAACTTCTCTTCTAAGCTTCTAAATTTTGATAATTCCACTTTTTTTTTTTTTGAGACGGAGTTTCGCTCTTGTTACCCAGGCTGGAGTCCAATGGTGCGATCTCGGCTCACCGCAACCTCTGCCTCCTGGCTTCAGGCAATTCTCCTGCCTCAGCCGCCTCCTGAGTAGCTGGAATTACAGGCACGCGCCACCATGCCCAGCTAATTTTTTGTATTAGTAGAGACGGAGTTTCACCATGTTGACCGGGATGGTCTCGATCTCTTGACCTCGTGATCCACCCGCCTCGGCCTCCCAAAGTGCTGGGATTACAGGCTTGAGCCACTGCGCCCGGCCTGATAATTCCACTTCTTATTTTGTTTCACCAGCCCTGGGCATGGTATCTGCTCCTGTTATTGCTACCTTTGTGATAACTTAGCATTCTCTTTTTACCTTTGCAGTAACCTACTTACTATCTTTACACCTACTTAGCAATACACTACATTTGAATCATTTGAATTCTGTTTAAATTAATGGTGTAGTTTCTACTTTCCTGATTGGACCCTGATCCTTTTGTCCTCCGAACCATCCCAGCTCCAAGTGTTCTTCCCAGGATGGTAAATGCAGAGGCTCAGGAGACTGCCTCCATATCAACAATGCTTCTTTTCTCCATCCCTATGTTCCATTCCCCTTCTCGACTAAGCAGCCTCAAAATCCATTCCCAGGCACATCCTCCAGCTTTATATTGGTACCTATGAGGCAGGTCTGCAGTTCTTTTAATAAAAATACTTTCTTTCTTTCTCTCTCTCTCTTTCTTTCTTCTTTCTTTCTTTTTTCTTGAAATGGAGTCTCGCTCTGTCACCCAGGCTGGAGTGCAATGGCTCACTGCAACTGCTGCCTCCCAGGTTCAAATGATTCTCCTGCCTCAGCCTCCTGAGTAGCTGGGATTATGAGTGCACACACCACCACATCCAGCTAATTTTTGTGTTTTTAGTAGAGATGGGGTTTTGCTGTATTGGCCAGGCTTGTCCCAAACTCCTGACCTCAGGTGATTCATCTGCCTCGACCTCCCAAAGTGTTGGGATTACAGGTGTGATCCACCATTGCCTGGCCAAAATCCTGTTTCTTTAAGCAGAGATAGTACTTCCTCAGTGGTCGAGTGATGAGATTTGACCCTAGTGATTGACCTAGAAGACGCAAGAGAAGGTAGAAGCAGATCTTGAAGAGGGCAAGTATCATCTGGCAAAGCATCGGCCTTAGGGGAGGCCTCTGCATAGTTTCCAGGTAAGAAGCCTACTATCTAGCGAAGGGGAGTGGGACACTTCTACTGCTCTCATCATTAGGTTCTGGACATAGTTTTCAGACCTATCTGCCCTCCAGCTGCAGGAAATTGGGAGATTTTGAAGTGCTATCATAGTGGCTTTCTAGCTTTCATAGCATCCCCTAGGCTGGTAGTTGACTAATTTGACCCTATCATTTTCTTCCTTTAGCACTTCAATGGTACTTAAACAACCAACAAACTCCACCAGTTCTTTAACTACCATTGCCTCCGTATCTCTCAGATGCTAGAGAAATTTCATAAATGGTTGTATCCCCTTGTATCTGTATCCTATCCCCCAATTCATCATAGGCCTTTACAACATGTTAAAGACCACCAACAATGGATGGGATCTTGTTGTCATTGGCTGCCTAGAATCCATCCTTGGGATCTCCTTTCTAAGACCACTTCTGATATAAACTTAGAAGACCAGATTCAGACCATCACACAAAGATTTCAGTTTAATTCGCTTATTTGGAAAGCGACGATTTGGGTAGAGAAGTGGGAAGTGATAAAGAAAAGGAAGGCAGCCAATAAGAGTGTGCTACCACAACAGGTTATTAAAGGTTAATTTAGCATGGAGACTCTGGGAAATGGTGCAAAAGATGCCTCAGAAATAACTCATTTGAAGGGTAAGGGAACTAGGGTATTTATACACCAATGCTGAGAGTCATTGGTTAAGAGTGGGTGCTAACAGTTGGTAGGAAAGATCCAAGGGAAATGGATGGGGAACTGACAGCATCTGCAACAACCTGCACCTGAATCCGAGTCCCCTGATGACCTTGTATTCCCTGAATGCAGGGAACGGAGTGAAGTATACTGGGGAGTCTTCTGCAACTTCCTATGAATCTGTAACTATTTCAAAATAAAAAGTTAAAAAATAGATAGCATGACCAAGAATATAAATTACATAGAAATGCAGTTAAATATATATGTAAATATATGCATATATATGTGTGTACATATATACGTGTGTGTATACGTATATATATACATGGAGTATACATATATATAAGGAGTATATATATATAACCTGCATATATATATATATATATATATGCAGGTTCCAGGGTTTACTTTCATTGACTATGGGGTACTGTAGAAAGAAGTCTCTTTTATCTCTTACTCTAAATAAATATAAATACTAGATAAAATATAACAAATACATTAAAAATATATATATAGCTGAGCCCAAAAACTCAGGTAGAGCAAGAAAAGGTAGAAAAAGAGATAGGAAAGAATCACCTGGAAGCAATTGTAATGACAACCTGCATTAGTGTGGGCGTGAGGATTAAGTTCACAAGCTTGCATTAACTGTGTGATGGTGGCAGTGGTGGTTGGGGGAACCCTACCAAGAAATCGACACAAAGTTTGTCTCGGAACTAGTTAAACTCATGGAACGTCTTGGGAAACCACATATGGTTCTCCACAATGCAGGACACACAGGACTGCTATAGAAAACAACTCCCATTGAAGACAGTCTCATGGTAAAAACCTTTACAAAGTACGAGAGGAAAAGGATTGCTAGAAGATGAAACAAGCTGGATAATTCACATGCTGTTTTAGTCGGGTCCTCCAGAAAGTAAATGCAGACACGGAATTAGGAGTGCAAAGGGCTTATTGAAGGGTAATGCCTGTTAAAGACAAAATGGGGAGAATCAAGATTGGGCAGAGAGAGCCTTAGATGGGACGCAGATGTGATAAAGTCTTGGCTAACCCAAAAGGGGACTATAGAACAAATACTGCCTCTGAGAGGAAGTCCCTTGGTTGGGCAGGAATAGCAAGACTGTAGTACCACTGCCATGTTCATAAAGTGATCACTCAGGGACTGCCAAAGAAGAGCATAACTTTAACTAAAAAATGGAGGCAGATCTTGAAGGCACTAATAGTACTAACAGCTTGAGGTAGTCAGCCACCTGTATTTGTGGCTGAAGAGCAAGTTTTCTTGAAGGGAGATTTGAGTGGTGTATATGCCAAAAATTAGGATTATAGAACAACCTGAGAGACTTTAAAAATGGCAAAAACTCTATCTCTACTAAAAATACAAAAAAATTAGCCAGGCATGGTGGCACATACCTGTAGTCCCAGCTACTTGGGAGGCTGAGGTGGGAGGATCACCTGAGCTTGGGAAGTTGAGGCTGCAGTGAGAAGAGATTGCACCACTCCATTACAGCCTGGGTAATGAGTGTGTGACCCTGTCTCAGGAAAAAAAAATAGTAATAATATTAGTGGAGTACATGGGCTCTGAAGCCACACACCTGGTATTAAATCTCAACTCTGATACTTACTATTAATAGCAACAAAGATTCAGGTATGTTTTTAAACCTCGTTGTGTGTCAATTTTCTCATCTATAAAATGGAGATATACTATAATATTACAGTACCTACCTCATGGTGTTACTATGAGGTCTCAATGAGTTTATAGCTCCTGGCACATAGTGAGTGCTCAGTATTATGAGTAATGGAAAATATGAAAGAAAAAACCATAGAGGAGAAAATGAGAAGTTCCAAAATTTATATTAGATTAGTAGTTCTACAAGGAGAAAATCAGGGAGAAGCAGCACCATTCAGGGAAATAATGATGAAGAATTTTCTGCAAGTGAAGAAAAATGAGCCTCTACAATGAAAAGGCACACTGAGTTCTGAGTAGAATAAAAAAATTCCATTTCTAGACATATTGAAGGGACTGAAAAACAGTAAAAATTAAAAAACTGAAAAGCCATCAAAAATGAAACATCTACAAATGAATGATGTTCTGCCTGAAGCTAATTTCTCATCAGCAATAATAGATGCCAATGAACTAATACCTTCAAAGTGATCAGAAAAACAATTAAATTCTACATTCAATTAACCAACATTTAAGGGTAAATGTAAACTAAAGACATTTTCAAATATATACAGACTGAGTTTCACTAATCTCAGACTTTTGCTCAAAGAATTTATGAAGGATGGACTTTAGCAAGAAAAAACTTAAGCTCAGAAGGAAAGAATCTTCCAATCAAAATGGAAGAACAAGAACCAGATGTACCCTTTTACCTGGAGGAACAAATAAAACTGGACAAAATAGTTATTGTTGATAATTATTTAATGATGAAGATATATTCTGAGAAATGCACCTTTAGGTGTTTTTTGTCCTTACGCAAACATCATAGAGGATACTTACACGAACCTAGATGGTAGGGCCTGCTACACACCTGGGCTACATGGTAGAGCCTGTTGCTCCTAGCCACACACCTATACAGCATGTTACTGTATTGAATACTCTTGGCAGTGGTAACATAATTGTGTTAAGTATTTGTGTTTAAACATATTGGCTGGGCACGGCAGCTCACATCTATAATCCCAGCACTTTGGGAGGCTGAGGTGGGCGGATCACAAGGTCAGGAGTTCAAGACCAGCCTGGCCAATATGGTGAAACCCTGACTACTAAAAATACAAAAATTAGCCAGGCTTGGTGGCAGGTGCCTGTAGTCCCAGCTACTCAGGAGGCTGAGGCAGGAGAATCACTTGAATCCGGGGAGGCAGAGGTTACAGTGAGCCAAGATCGTGCCGCTGCACTCCAGCCTGGGCAACAGAGTGAGCCTCTGTCTCAAAAACAACAACAACAACAACAAATATCTAAACATAGAAAAGTCACACTAGAAATATGGCATAAAGATTAAAAAATGATATACCTCTATAGGGCACTTACCATGAATGAAGCTTGCAGGACTGGAAGTTGCTCTGGGTGAGTCAGTGAGGGGGTGGTGAGAGAATGTGAAGTTGTGGGACAACATGTGTGCTTCTGTAGACTTCATAAACACTGTACACTAAGACTACACTAAATTTATTTTAAAAAGTTCTTTCTTCAATAGTAAATCAACCTTAGCTTACTGTAACTTTTTTACTTTATAAACTTTTAAATTTTTAAAAACTTTTGGGCTCTTCTGTAATAACACTTAGCTTAAAACATGTACACGTTGTACAGCTGTGCTAAAATATTTTCTTCCTTTATATCCTTATTCTATAAGCCTTTTTATATTTTTAAAATTATTATTCTTGTTTTTTACTTTTTAAACTTTTTTGTTAAAAACAAAGACACAAGCTGGGTGCGGTGGCTCATGCCTGTAATCCCAGAACCTTGAGAGGCTGAGGCTGGCGTATCACCTGAGGTCAGGAGTTCGAGACCAGCCTGGCCAACATGGTGAGACCCTGTCTCTAATAAAAATTAGCCGGGTGTGGTGATGGGCACCTATAATCCCGGCTACTCGGGAGGCTGAGGCAGGAGAATCACTTGAATCCAGGAGGCGGAGGTTGCAGTGAGCTGAGACAGCACCACGGCACTCCAGCCTGGGTGACAGAGTGAGACTGTGTCTCAGAAACAAACAGGCCGGGCGTGGTGGCTTACGCCTGTAATCCCAGCACTTTGGGAGGCCCAGGTGGGTGGATTGCTTGAGGTCAAGGGTTCAAGACCAGCCTGACCAACATAATGAAACCTCATCTCTTCTAAAAATACAAAAATTGGATCCAGGCGTGGTAGCAGGTGCCTATAATCCCAGCTACTTGGGAGGCTGAGATAAGAGAATTGCTTAAAGCTGGTAGGCAGAGGTTGCAGTGAGCCAAGATTGCGCCATTGCACTCCAGCCTGGGTGACAGAGTGAGACTCTGTCTGAAAAACAAACAAACAAAAAGGCACAAACATATACATCAGCCTAGGCCCACACAGGGTCAAGATCGTTGATATCACTGTTTTCCACCTCCCCATCTTGCCCCACTGGAAGGTTATCAGGGGCAATAATACGCATAGAGCTGTCATGTCCTATGATAACAATGTCTTCTTCTGGAATACCTCCTGAAGGACCTGCCTGAAGCTGTTAAGTTAACTTTTTAAAAAATTAAAATAGGTAGAAGGAGTACACTTTAAAATAATGATGAAAAAGTATAGCATAGTATACATAAACCAGTAACAGCTGTTTATTATAGTTATCAAGTATTATGTACTGTTCATAATTGTATGTTAGACTTTTACATGACTGGCAGTGCAGTAGGTTGTTTACACCAGCATCACTACAAACACGTGAGTAATGTATTGCACTATGACATTTTGATGGCTGATATCAGGTGTCAACTTGATTGGATTGAAGGATGCCTAGATGGCTGGCAAAGTACTGTTTCCGGGTGTTCCTGTGAGGGTGTTGCCAGAAGAGACTGACATTTGAATCAGTGGACTGGGAGAGGAAGACCCGCCCTCAATGTGAGTGGGCGCCATCCAATGGTCTGCCAGCATGGCTAGAACAAAGCAGGTGAAAGAAGGTGGAATTACCTTGCTTGCTGAATCTTCTGGCTTCCTTCTTTTTTTCCGTGCTTGATGCTTTCTTCCGCTCCTCCTGCCCTTGGACATCAGAGTACGCGTTCTTCAGCCTTTGGACTCTGGGTCTTGCACCAGTGGCTTGCTGGGGGATCTTGGGCCTTTAGCCATTGACTGAAGGCTGCACTGCTGGCTTCCCTGGTTTTGAGGCTGTCAGGCCCGGACTGAGCCACTACTGGCTTTGCCCTTCCCCAGCTTGCAGACAGCCTATTGTGGGACTTTGCCTTGTAATTGTGTGAGCCAGTCCTCCCTAGTAAACTCCCTTTGCTATATACATATACCCTATTAGTTCTGTCTCTCTGGAGAACCCTGACTAATACAGATGTCTATGGCATCACTAGGGGATAGGAATTTTTCAGCTCCATTGTAATCTTTTGGGAGCACTGTCACATATGCAGTCCATCATTGGCTAAAAGTCATTATACAGTGCATAACTGTATATGAAACAATGGTTCTCAAGGCACTGGACATCAGGGAAAAAGGGGAGCAATCTCTGGGAAACAAGCAAGGTGAGTTACACAGTTTCCTGGCTAACTGCCTAGAAAGAGTTTCCAGGCCACAGCACAGGGAGGGGGAACCCAGGCTAACCCTAGAGGTCTTTCTGAGAGGAGGAGACAGAGCTGAGAGGCCAAGGAAGCCAAGGAAGCTAGAGTTTGCAGGGCAGAGTCCTGGAGAGGAGAGCGCTTCATAGTACTGAGTACTGATCGTGTGCATGTGAGGAAATGACCCTGGAGTAGAGAAAAACATTCTCAGAGTTCACATGTAGTCAGGAATGGTGACTTCCCACCAGCCACAGTAGAAAAATTCCATAACTCTTGTGGCATTGGGTAGAGCACTCAGAAGGGTTTTACCTCAGTAATAAGGAAATTTAACTCTTGACTAAATGCTACTCTGGTTCTGCCAAAAATGCTAAAAGCAACACCTGAAAGGATGAAATTATGTCAGAGTAACTTAACCACATTAAGAACAAAGCTAAATAATTCTTATAGGAATATAAAAATTATCCAGGGTCCCCCCAAAAAGTAAAATTTACAATGTCTAGCATCCAATATAAAATTACCAGGCAAGTAAAAGAGCAGAAAAATACTATGTATAAAGAAGAGAAAAGTTGGCCAAGCATGGTGGCTCATGCCTATAAATCCTAGCACTTGGGGTTGGGTGCGGTGGCTCATGCCTGTAATCCCAGCATTTTGGGAGGCCAAAGAGGGTGGATCACCTGAGGTCGGGAGTTCGAGACCAGCCTGACCAACATGGAGAAACCCTGTCTCTACTAAAATTACAAAATTAGCCAGGCATGGTGGTGCATGCCTGTAATCCAAGCTACTCGGGAGGCTGAGGCAGGAGAATCTCTTGAACCTGGTAGGCAGAGGTTGTAGCACTATTACACTCCAGCCTGGGCAACAAGAGTGAAACTCTGTCTCAACAACAACAACAAAGAATGTTCATTGCAGCACAGTTTACAATAGTAAAGACCTGCAACCAACCCAAATGCCCATCGATGATAGACTGGACAGGAAAAATGTGGCACATATACACCATGGAATATTATGCAGCCATCAAAAATGATGAGTTCGCGTCCTTTGTAGGGACGTGGATAAACCTGGAAACCATCATTCTCAGCAAACTGACACAAGAACACAAAATCAAACATCGCATGTTCTCACTCATAGATGGGTGCTGAGCAATGAGAACACATGGACACAGGGAGGGGAGCACTATACACTGGGGTCTGTTGAGGGGGAGTGGGGGGAACAGCAGGGGGTGGGGAGTTGGGGAGAGATAGCATGGGGAGAAATGCCACATATAGGTGAAGGAGAGGAAGGCAGCAAATCACACTGCCACGTATGCACCTATGCAACAATCTTTCACGTTTTTCACATGTACCCCAAAACCTAAAATGCAACTAAAAAAAAAAAAACGAAAACAAAACCAAAAAAATCCTAGAACTTTGGGAGACCAAGGTGTTTGAGCCCAGTAGTTCAAATTCAGCCTGGGCAACATAGCAAGACATTATCACTATTCAATTTAAAAAATAAAAATAGAAGAGAAGAGTCAAGGTGGCTCATGCCTATAATCCCAGCAGTTTGCAAGGCCAAGGTGGGCAGATTGTTTGAGCCCAGGAGTTTGAAACCAGCCGGGATAACATGGCAAAACCTCATCTCTATAAAAATACAAAAATTAGCTGGGTATGGTGGTGGATGCCTATAGACTCAGCTACTTAGGAGGCTGAGGTGGGAGGATAACTTGAGCCTGAGAGGTTGAGGCTGAAGTGAGCTATGATCATGTCACTACACTCCAGCCTGGGCAACAAAGTGAGATCCTGGCTCAAAACTTAAAAAAGAGAAAATTGAATCAATCAATAAACTAAAACCGACCCAGAAATGACATATGATAGAATTAGGAGGCAAGGACTTTAAAACGCCAATTGTAACTGAATTCCGTATGTTCAAAAGGCCAAGAGAAAGAGTAAACATATTAAAAAGAATAATAAAAGATATTTTTTAAATACTCAAATCAAACATCTAGACATGAAAATCACAATGTTTGAAGTGAAAAATATACTGAATGAGATTAATGGCAGTTTTGACACTGCAGAGGAGCAGATTTGTAAGCTTGAAGAATATAAAGTATATTTTCTGACAACAATGAAATGGAGTTAAAAGTCAACAATGGAAAGAGCTCTGAAAAATATGCAAATATTTAGAAACTAAATAACATACTTCTAAACAATCCATGGGCTAAAGAAGAAATCGAAAGACAAATTAAAATATTCAGAATGGAGTTGAAATGGTAAGATACATATTAAAATACGTAGGATGCTGTTACACAGTACATAGAAGGAAAGTTAAATGCTCTATATTAATCAAGGGCCTTAGCTTTCACCTTAAGAAACAACAAAAAGAGTAAATTAAATGTAAAGTAAGCAGAAGAAATAAATAATAAAGATGAAAGCAAAATTCAGTGAAATAGAAAACAAAAGTAAGACAGAAAATCAATGACAACAAACACTTGTTCATAGAGAAGACCAATAAAACTGACAAATCTCTATCCAGACTGATTTGGGAAAAAAAGAGAACGAAAATATAAAGTATTTCAGTATCAAGAATGAAAGAGTGATGTCACTACAGATTCTAAATATATCAAAAGGATAATAAGGGAGTACTATGAGCAACTTCGTGCCAATAAGTTGGATAACTTAGATGTAATGGGCAAATTCCTCAAAAATACAAACTACCAAAGTTTACTCGAGAAGAAATAAATAACCTGAATAGCCTTCAAATATTACATACATTGAATTTGTATTTAAAAGCCTTTGCACAAGTAAAACTCCAGGTCCAGACAGCTTCACTGAGGAATTCTTCCGAACATATAAAAAGGAAATAATACAAATTCTAAATAAAATCTTCCATAAAATTGAAGAGGAGGGAATATTTTCCAATTCATTCTATAAGACCAGCAGATTGAATTTAACAATATATAAAGAAGGCACTACATCGTGGTCAAAAGGATACTATACTTCAGGAATGTAAGGTTGGTTTAAGCATCCCAAATCAAGCACTATAATTTATCATGTTAACAGGCTGAGAAGGGAGAGCTAAATAATCATCTTCATTGATGCAGAAAAAAACATTTTATAAAAGCCAACACTCAATCTGGATTAAAACACTCAATGTACTAGGAACAATAGTGGAGCTCCTCAGCCCAATGAAGGTCGCTTTTTTATTTAAATTTTTTTTATTGTATATATTTAAGGTATACAATATAATGTTTGGTATACATACATTCAGTTAAATTGTTACTGGAGTCAAGCAAATTAACACATTCATCATCTCAAATAGCTACTCCTCCCTAAAATCCACTCTTTTAACAAAAATCTCAAATACAGTACAATATTATTAGTGATAGTTCTCATATTTTATATTAGATTTCCAGATTTGTTCATCCTACATAGCTACAATACTGTATCCTTTGCTCTACATCTCCCTATTTACTCTTTCCAAATTACCATTTTCTTCTCCATCTTTCTGACTTTTCTTTTTTTATTATGATTCCACATATAAGTGAGATCATGCAGTATTTTTCTCTCAGAATCTGGCTTATTTCACTTAGCATAATGTCTTCCAGTTTCATCCACGTTGTGGTAAATGCCAGGATCTCCTTTTTAAAGGCTGAATAATACTCAGTTATATATATGCACCATGGTTTCTTTACCCATTTATCCATAGATGGATACTTTAGTTTGTTTTCATATCATGGCTATTGTGTATAATGCTGCAATGAACATTTCTATGAGATGATGATTTTATTTCATTTGGATATATACCCACAAGAAGGATCGCTGGGTCATATAGCACTTCCATTTTTAATTTCTTTAGAAAGCTCCATGATCTTTGCCACAACGGCTGTACTGATCTACATTCTCACCAACAGTGTACAATGTTTCCCTTTTCTCCACACTCGCAACATGTGTTATCTCTTGTCTTTTTGATAATAACCATCTTAACAGGCGTGAGGTGACCTCTCGCTGTGGTTTTGGTTTGTATTTCCCTGATGATTAGTGATGTTGAACACCTTTACATACATATGTTGACTATTTTGATGTCTTTTGTTAAAGAATTTTCTTTTCAGTTCTTTGCCCATTTTTTAATTGGGTTATTTGTTTTCTTGCTGAATTGTCTGAATTTCTTAAATATTTTGGATATCAGATGTATGGTTTGCAAATATTTTCTCCCACTTTATACGCTGCCTTTTCCTTGTATTGTTTCCTTTGCTATGAAGAAGCTCTTTGGTTTGATGTAGTCCCATTTGTTTATTTTTGCTTTTTTTTTTTTTTTTTTTTTTTTTTTTTTTGAGACGGAGTCTCGCTCTTGTTACCCAGGCTGGAGTGCAATGGCGCGATCTCGGCTCACCGCAACCTCCGCCTCCTGGGTTCAGGCAATTCTCCTGCCTCAGCCTCCTGAGTAGCTGGGATTACAGGCACGCGCCACCATGCCCAGCTAATTTTTTTTTTTTTTTAATATATTTTTAGTAGAGACGGGGTTTCACCATGTTGACCAGGATGGTCTCAATCTCGTGACCTCGTGATCCACCCGCCTCGGCCTCCCAAAGTGCTGGGATTACAGGCGTGAGCCACCGCGCCCGGCCCTATTTTTGCTTTTATAGCCTAAACTTTTTGTGTAATATCCAAAAAATTATTACCAAGGCCGATGTCAGGGAGCTTTTCCTATGTGTTTACTTTTAGGAGTTTTATGGTTTTGGTTCTTACATTTAGATCCTTTGTCCATTTTGAGTTGATTTTTTTTTCTGTATTATTAAGCTAAGAGTCCAGTTTCCACATTTTTTGGCATGTGGAAATCTAGTTTTTTCAGCACCATCTATTGAAGAGATCATTATGTCTTCTTGGTAAGTCTCCTTGTCAAAAGTTAGTTGACCATATATGACTGAGTTTATTTCTCAGCTATTTTGTTCCATTTGTCTATGTGTCTGTTTTTATGCCAGTACCATATTGTTTTGCTTACTATACCTTTATAATATAATTAACAATCAGAAAGTGTGATACCTTCAACTTCATTTTTTTTCCTCTAAATTGCTTTGGCTCTTTGTGGTCTTTTGTGGTTCCATGCAAACTTTAGAATTGTTTTTCTTATTTCTGTAAAGAATGCCATTGAAATTTTTATAGGGATTGGGTTGAGCCTGTATATCAAATTGAGTAGTATGAACATTTTAACAATATTAATTCTAATCCATGAACATAGGATGTCTTTCCATTTACTTGTGCCTTCTTCAATTTCAAATGGCATTTATGAAAAACTTACAGTTGGCAGCATACTTTGTGGTGAAAGACTGAATGCTTTCCTCTAAGATCAGAATCAAATGAAGGATGTCTGCACTCATCCCTTTTATTCATCATTGCTATACTGGGGGTTCTTGCCAGTCCCAGTGGAATAAGAAGTGAGTTTGATAAGGCTTCAGGTTACAAAATTAATATGCCAGAATCTATTATATTTCTATATACTAGCAGCAAACAATCAGAAATTATGTAAAAACATCATTTATAATAGCATTAAATTGTAAGAAATAGGGATGAATCTGACAAAAGATGTGCAAGGCATGTATATTGAACACTGCAAAACATTGCTGAGAGAAATTATAGACTCAAATAAATGGGAAGATATACCATGTTCTTAGATTAGAAGACTCAATACTGCTTAGATGGCAAGTCTCTCAAAATTCATCTATATATTCAAGAGGATCCTATTGCAAATCCTAGCAGGCTGTGTGTGTGTGTGTTTACAAATTGATGAGCTAATTTAAAAATTCTATAAAAATGCAGAGAATGGCTGGGCACAGTAGCTCACGGCTACTAATTTTTATAGGGATTGAATTGAACCTATATATTGAGTTGAGTAATATGAACATTTTAACAATATTAATTCTAATCCATGAACATAAGATGTCTTTCCATTTAGTCACCTTGGGAGGCTGAGGCAAGAGGATCACTTGAGCTCAGGAGTTCAAGACCAGCTTGAGCAACATAGTGAGACCTCATCTACTAAAAAAAAGTTAGCCAGGCATGGTAGTGCACACCTGTAGTTCCAGCTACTTGGGAGGCTGAGGTGGGAGGATCATTTGAGCCCAGATGATGGAGGCTGCAGTGAGCTATGATTGTACCACTGCACTTCAGCCTGGGCAACAGATCCAAAACCTGTCTCAAAAAAGAAAAAAATGCAAAGGATCTAAAATAGCAAAAAAAACTTTGAAAAAAAAGAAGGTTGAAGGACTTACTTGATTTTATGATATTATAAAGCTAGAGTAATCATGATATTTTAGTATTGGTATCAAGATAGACAAATAGGGCCAGGCACGGTGGTTCATGCCTGTGATTCCAGCACTTTGGGAGGATTACCTGAGGTGGGTGGATTACCTGAGGTCAGGAGTTTGAGACCAGCTTGGCCAACATCATGAAAGAGTCTCTACTAAAAATACAAAACACACACACGCACGCACACACACACACACACACACAACTAGCTGGACTTGGTGGCGGGTGACTGAAATCCCAGCTACTCAGGAGGCTGAAGCAGGAGAATTGCTTGAACCCGGGAGGTGGAGGATGCAGTGAGCCAAGATTGTGCCATCCCCCTCCATCCTGGGTGACAACGCAAGACTCCATCTCAAAAAAAAAAAAAAAAAAAAAAGATGATAGACAAACAGATCAGTGGAACAGGGTAGAGATTCCAAACATAGACCCATGTTTTTATAGTTAACTGGTTTTTGACAAAGATATGAAGGCCATTCATTTGAGAAAAGATAATCTTTTTAAACAAATAACATCTGAACAATTATGTATTCATGTGCAAAAGCAAAAAGAAAACAAAAATAAAACTTGAGCTATAACTTGAAATGTATCATAAACTAAAGTGTACAATATAAAAATATAAAACGTCTGGCTGGGCACGGTGGCTCACGCCTGTAATCCCAGAACTTTGGGAAGCTGAGTTGAGTGGATCACAAGGTCTAGAGTTCAAGACTAGCCTGGCCAACATGGTGAAAGCCTCGTCTCTACTAAAAATACAAAAATTAGCCTGGCGTGGTGGTGGGCACCTGTAGTCCCAGCTACTCGGGAGGCTGAAGCAGGAGAATCTCTTGAACCCAGGAGTGGAAGTTGCGGTGAGCCGAGATTGTGCCACTACACTCCAGTCTGGGTGACTCCGTCTCAACTATATAACTTCTAGAAGAAAACGAAGAAGAAAATTTTTATGGGCCTTGAGGTAGGCAAAGATTTATTGGACATAATGCCAAAATTTTAAAAAATGGCTGCAACAAACAAGAAAAAAATGATAAACTGGATTTCATCAAAGTTATGAAAATTTGTTATTCAAAAGAATCTATTATAGCTAAGTGTGGTGATATGAGCCTGTAGTCTCAGTTACTCATGAAGCTGAGATGGGAGGCTCACTTGAGCCCAGGAATTCGAGGCTATAGTGTGCTATGATTTCACCTGTGAATAGCCACTACTCTAGCCTGGACAACACAGTGAGACCCTATCTCTAAAAAATGAAAAAAAAATACTATTATAAAAATGAAAGGACAATCCACAGACTGGGGGAAAATATTTGCACATCACATATCTAACAAAGGACTTGTAACTAGAATGTATAAAGAACTCTGGAAACTCAATAATAATAAAATACACAACTCTCCCAAAATGGGTGAAAAACTTTCAGACATTTAACTAAAGAATATGTGTGGATGGCAAATTAGCATATAAAAATATGTTTGACATTATTAATCATTAAAGAGATGAACATTTTTTACCTATTATAATGTCTAAGATTATACCATTTGTTGGGAGAATGTGGAGCAACTTGATAATTCTTTTTGTTTTTTTAAGTCTTTCTTTCTCCTTTCTCCTCTTCCTTCCTTCCTTTCTCTCTCTCTCTCTCTCTCTCTCTCTCTCTCTCTCTCTTTCTTTGAGGCAGAGTTTTACTTTTGTTGCCCAGGCTGGAGTGCAATGACATGATCTCAACTCACTGCAACCTCCGCCTTTTGGATTCAAGCAATTCTTCTGCCGCAGACTCCCGAGTAGCTGGGATTACAGGCATGCACCACCACGCCTGGCTAATTTTGTATTTTTTAGTAGAGACAGAGTTTCACCATGTTGGTCAGGCTGCTCTTGAACTCCTGACTTCAGGTGATCCACCCACCTCGGCCTCCCAAAATGCTGGGATTACAGGCATGAGCCACCGCACCTGGCCACAACTTGACAATTCTTATATTGCTTGTGGGAATATCAAATGTGCATCTGAGATGGCTTGGATCTGTGTCCCCATCCAAATCTCATGTTTAATTATAATCCCCAGTGTTGGAGGTGGGATCTGGTGGGAAGTGATTGTATCACGGGGGCTGTTTCTTATGGTTAACATCATCTCCCTTGGAGCTGTCATTACCATAGTGAATTCTCATGAGATCTGGTTGTTAAAAAGTGTATAGCACCACTCACTTCTCTCTGTTCCTCCTGCTCCAGCCACATAAGACACGTCTACTTCCCCTTCCCCTTCCACCATGAGTCAAAGCTCCCTGAGGCCTCCCCAGAAGCACATCCAGCCATGCTTCCTGTACAGCTTCCAGTACTGTGAACCACTTAAACCTCTTTTCTTTATAAATCATCCAGTCTCAGGTATTTCTTCATAGCTGTATGAGAATGGACTAATATGACAACCATTTTGGAAAACAATTTGGCAGTTTCTTAATAATTTACCTAAGTATCTCTCACATATACTGCGCCATTCTACTTCTAGGTACCTGTATTAAGCTATTTGTGCCTTGCTATAAAGAAATACCCAAGACTGGATAATTTATAAAGAAAAGTGGTTTAATTGGCTTACAGTATTGCAGGCTGTACAGGAAGCATGGTGCTGGGCATCTGCTTGGCTTCTGGTGAGGCCTCAGGAAACTACAATTGTGGCAAAAGGCAAAAGGAAAGCTGGTTTATCACATGGCAAGAGCAGGAGTAAGACAGAGAGATGGTGGGGTGCGGCGGGGAAGTGTCACCACTTTTAAATAATGAGATCTTGTGTGAACTCATTCATCACCAAGGGAATGACACTAAGCCTTTCATGAGGGATACCCCCGCCATGATCCAAACATCTCTCACCTTCAGGCCTCACTTCCAACACTGCGGATTACTTTTTTTTTTTTTTTTTTTGAGGCAGAGTCTTGCTCCATCACCCAGGCTGGAGTGCAGTGGCGTGATCTTGGCTCACTGCAACCTCTGCCTCTCAGGTTCAAGCAATT
This sequence comes from Aotus nancymaae, assembly GCF_030222135.1. Classification (NCBI taxonomy): domain Eukaryota; kingdom Metazoa; phylum Chordata; class Mammalia; order Primates; family Aotidae; genus Aotus; species Aotus nancymaae. The sequence continues at coordinate 29,680,584 of NW_026988467.1, forward strand.
CTTCTGTCTTGGCCTCCTGAGTAGCTCAGATGACAGATGCCTGCCACCACGCCCAGCTAACTTTTTGTATTTTTAGTAGAGAAGGGTTTCACCTTGTTGGTCAGGCTGGTCTTGACCTCTTGACCTCAGGTGATCCACCCACTTCTGCCTCCCAAAGTGCTAGGATTACAGGTGTGAGCCACTGCACCCTGCTACTGGGGATTACATTTTAACATGAGATTTGGAGAAGACAGCCAAACAGTATCAGTACCCAAGAGAAATAAAAACATATGTGCATACAAAGATTTGTACACAAATGTTTACTGCTGCTTTATTATAATAGTCACAATTTATATAGAAATAACCTCAATGTCCCAAATCCATGGATGAATGAATAAACTAAATGTGGCACATCCATATAATGGAAATGCTCCTTGGCAATAAAAAGGATAAACTTTTTTTTTTTTTTTTTTGAGACGGAGTTTCGCTTTTGTTACCTAGGCTGGAGTGCAATGGCGCAATCTTGGTTCACCGCAACCTCTGCCTCCTGGGTTCAGGTAATTCTTCTGCCTCAGCCTCCTGAGTAGCTGGGATTACAGGCACGCGCCACCATGCCCGGCTAATTTTTTGTATTTTCAGTAGAGAGGGGGTTTCACCATGTTGACCAGGATGGTCTCGATCTCTTGACCTCGTGATCCACCTGCCTCGGCCTCCCAAAGTGCTGGGATTACAGGCGTGGGCCACCGCGCCCGGCCTTAAAAAGGATAAACTTTATATGTGCAATAGCATGGCTGAATCTCAAAATAATTGTGCTGAGTGAAAGATGGACAAAAAAGAGTATGCAAGTATTATTCTATTCCTATACATTTTTAGAATTTTGTTTTGTTTTGTTTTGTTTTTAGATAGAGTCTCACTCTGTTGTCCAGGCTGGGATGCAGTGGTGCCATTTTGGCTCCTGACCTCAGGTGATCCTCCCACCTCAGCCTCCTAAAGTGCTGAGATTACAGGCATGAGCCACTATGCCCAACCTGAAGTTCATTTTCTTAATCATGGCGATGATTTCACAGATGCATACATATATAAAAACCTCTCAAAACTGTTTACTTTAAGTATAGGCAGTTTATTGTTTGTCAATTGTATTTCAATAAATCTGTTAGACAAAATCCCAGAAGGAAGGGTGGGAAGCAATAAAGTGAACAAAGAAGCTGATAAGTGTGTTGGTGAATTTGAATAAGTATTGATTTTTATAGTAATAATAATAATTGCTATTTTGGGGGTTTTAAAACAAGATTGAATGAAAACACCTGATTTTGAATTGGTTGGGAAACGTCTAGGGATTTTACTGAACTCCAGATTTTAAGAGTACATGATGTATACTCAACTTTCATGCTAGTTGAGGGAACGAAAGAATAGAATTTAAAAAAAAATCAATTCAATTAAAAATGTGAAATAAGAAAAAAGAAGCAAATAAAAAGCATGTAAATTGAAAGACACAAAGAAAGATAGTAATTGAAACCATGGGAAGGCATGCAGGAATAGCTGAATGCACACCCTTAAAAATTCCTGCAGGACATCTACGGTGAACTCATTTTTGACAAAGGTGCCAAGAACATTCATTGGGGAAAGGAAAGTCTCTTCAATAAATGGTGCTAGGAAAACAACATCTCCATATGCAGAAGAATGAAAGTAGACCCCTATCTCTTGTCATATACAATAATCAAGTAAGAATGGATTAAAGACTTAAATCTAAGACCCAAAACTATGAAACTACTAAAAGGAAACACTGGGGAAACTCTCTAGGACATTGGTCTGGACAAAGATTTCTCAAGTAAAACCTCAAAGGCACAGGCAACCAAAGCAAAAACGGACAAATGAGATCACATCCAGCTCAAATCTTCTGCACAGCAAAGGAAACAATCAGCACAGCAAGGAGACAACCCACACAATGAAAGACAATATTTGCAAACTACCCATCTGAAAGGGATTAATAACTAGAATATATAAGAAGCTCAGACAACTTGATTGGAAAAATGAAATAATTGCATTAAAAAGTGGGCAAAAGATCTGAATAGACATTTCTTAAAAGAAGACATACAAATGACTGACAGGTGTTTGAAAAAATGCTAAACATTAATTCATCAGAGAAATGCAAATCAAAAGTACAATGAGATGTCATCTCACCCCAGTTAAAATGGCTTTCATCCAGAAGACAGGTAATAACAAATGAGAGTCAGTGGTGAAAGGGGAACCCTCATACAGTGTTGGGGGTGTAAATTAGTACAGTCACTGTGAAGAGTAGTTTGGAGGTTCCTCAAAAAACTAAAGATAGAACTATCATATTGATCCAGCAACTCCACTAGTAGGTAGACATCTAAATAAAGGAAATCAGTATATTGATTAGATATCTGCACTCCCATGTTTATTGTAGCGCTGTGCACAGTAGCCAAGATTTGGAATCAATCCAAGTGTCCCCAAATGGATGACTAGATAAAGAAAACGTGGTACGTGTACACAATGGAATATTATTCAGCCCTAAAAATAATTAAATTCTGTCATTTGCAACAACATGGATGGAACTGGAAGACATTATGTAAGTGAAATAAGCCAGGCACAGAAAGACAAATTTCTCATGTTCTCATTTATATGTGGGAGCTAAAAATTAAGACAACTGGACTCATGAAGATGGAGAGTAGAATGATGGTTACCAGAGGCTGAGAAGGAAGCTGGGCTGGGGTGCAGTAGGGAGAATGGTTAATGAGGGAAAAAATATACTTACGTAGAAAGAATAGCATCCTAGTATTTGACAGCACAGCAGTGACTACAGTCAACAGTATTTTATTGCATATTTAAAAATAACTAGAAGAGTGATATTGGAATGTTCCTAACACAAAGAAATGATAAATGTTTGAGGCAATAAATACCCCGATTACCCCGATGTGGTTATTATACATCGAGTGCCTGGATCAGTACATTGCATGTACTCCATGAATATGGAGTACTCATAGTCATTTAAATTTTTTAAAAATTTAAAAATCAATATAAAAATTCCGTACCCTGGTACTATTGCAAAAATGAAGTCCATAGTCACATCCAGAGTGATATTTTCTAATAAATCCTCAAATAAATTTTGAAATTGAGCACACAGGCATAGGAATATACTGAAGCTTGTAATGTTTTCTTAATGTCACAAATTATTTGAAAAAGGCTTTTTTTTTTTCCTTTTTTGAGACAGAGTCTCACTCTATCTCCCAGGCTGGAGTGCAGTGGCGTGATCTCAGCTCACTGCAACCTCCGCCTGCCGCATTCAAGGGATTCTCCGGCCTCAGCTTTCTCAGTAGCTAGGACTAAAGGAGTGTGCCACAATGCCGGGCTATTTTTTTTGTATTTTTAGTAGAGACGGGGTTTCACCGTGTTAGCCAGGATGGTCTCCATCTCCTGACCTCGTGATCCTCCCACCTAGGCTTCCCAAAGTGCTGGGATTACAGGCATGAGCCACTGCGCCTGGCCGAAAAAGGCTTTCTGCTGTAAACCAGGCGCCTAATATATGCTTATTATGTATAACAAACATGGTTGGAAGCAATGTTTCTCACGATTATAAAAGTAAATACAGTCAAGATGTTGTCAACTAAAACTTGGGCTAATAATTTTACCTTATATGTCAGTATCTCCAACCTGTGCTATATCTATAAAAACAATGTTTCCATAATACTTTAAGACCAGTGCTGCACTTACACTGAAAGTAAAATATAATACCTCCTATATTCTTCTCCTTTGAAAAACTGTAGAGAGTTTCTCCATCCCTTGCCTTCTAAAGTAAAAGAGGTGGGAGAGGAGGGGAAAATGAGACAGTTTAATCAAATGCAGATGACTCTTCATTTGACCCACATCTCTTGTCCGCTCTCGGTATGCTAAGCACAGGGCTAGCCACAGATGGTACCAAGATGAATAAAGCATACTCTTAAAAAACAGAAAAAAAATTTCCTTTGGAAGTCAATGAAGGCTTCCTGGAGGAGAGATCATTTATTTAGGATGATTTTAAAGAAGGAGCAAAAGCTTCATGCTTACAGAAGTCAGGAATATAATAGTAAATAGAAGGGGTTGCACGAGCCAAGGTGCAGGAAGGTAAAACGACATGGTAGAGTCAGCATATAGGATGAGACCCCCGTGCAGGTGGCTGGGGCCTGTGGGCAAGGGCTGCAAATGGCGGGTGGGTTCACATCACTGAAGGCCTTAAATGAGGGCTGTGGGGAACCACAGGGATCTTTTCCAAGCAGAGGTGATGTGTGGGAGTAGAGTTTTCAAGGAATCTCCCTAGGGTGGTGTGGAGAATGAACTGCTTAGGGGGTCCTGCAGGCAGGAAGACTGGGGATGGAGAGAGGCCACCATCCATCCCTTATAACACAGCCTCCAGCTCAGCATCAGGAAAAGGCCAGGGGCACAAAGATGTTCTCAGGGACCAGTGACTTCCTGCCTGGCTCAGTGATAACGAGACTGAGTTGGAGAGAATTGTTCTCCTTGCGAATCCATGATAGCACCATCTTAGTGGAAACCTATTGTCTAACCTGATCGAACTTCTAACCTTCAGATCCATCCTAAGAAGTGAGGAAGGAGCCCTGGCCTGGGTGCTGAAGGCCTGGGTTTTTGTGCCTAATTCAGCACTAGCTCATTGTGTAACTTGGGCAAGTCTCTTGCCCAATCTGAGCCGTGTAATCTGTCACTCCTGCCTCAAACAGAGTGTTAGACCAGCAGGCCTTTTCCTCTCTGACCACCTAGGACTCATTCCAGGCAACTTTACACGGGGTTGGATGCAGCTCCAGATCTCTGCACCCCACCTTAATGTCCCAACCACCAGCTTGCCCTCCTAGCAGGGCCACCCCCATCCTGCCGCTGGGCTCCACCACCTGGGGAAGCAAGATTCTCCAACTGTTTTCTTTCTTCAAAATAAAAACAGCTTTATTGTTTTCATTATTAAAATAATATGGGCTCATTAAAAAGAAATTTAAACCATAAGAGAAGTATACAGGAGAAAGTAAAATTCAAGTGAAATCTTACTATACAAAGGTAGCCCCCATTAAGATTTTGGTAACAGTCTTCCAAGATAAATTCTTATGTACACACACACACACAACAATTTTACTTTGATTACATACATACAAATACACAATTTACATAAATGTATAAATGTAATCAGCACGAACATGAATTGAATCCAGTTGCTTCTTTATTTTTAGTGGTTCCCTATTTTTCTCTAGAGTCCATAGATGGACCATAAACACTGTAGCAGCGAACACCTTTAAACATGTATTCTTTTGCATTTTTAGGATAAGTTTCTGGATGCAGAATGGTTAGGCAAAAAATGTGGGGACTAGGCATTGTGGCTGACGCCTGTAATCCAGCACTTTGAAAGGCTAAAGCGGGAGGATCACTTGAGTTCAGGAGTTCAAGGTCAGCCTGGGCAACATAGGGAGACACTGCCTCTACAAAAAAATTAAAAATTAGATGGGCATGGTGGTGTATACCTGTGGTCCACACTACGCAGGAAGCTGAGGCGGGAGGATGACTTGAGCCCTGGAGGCCAAGGCTGCAGTGAGCTGTGATTACACACAGCACTGTGCTCCAGCCTGGACCCTGTCTAAAAAAAATGTGAATATTAAAATTTTTGATACTGCCCTCCAAAAAGCCAGTACCAATCTCACTTCTACCAACAATACATGATGCCTGTTTCTCAGCACTCTTTCTAAAAGAAGGCATTGTCAATGTGTAATCTAACAGGGGAATGTGTCATTGTTGGTTTTTATGATCATTTATTTGGTTATTAGTGAAACTGATCATCCGCTTATTGCCTATTAGGATGTTTTATTTTGTGAAATGACCTGTTCATGTCCTTTGTCTATTTCTTCTGTTGGGTTACATTTGTTTGTTTCTTATTGCTTTTTAAGAACTCTTTGTATATTAGGGATTTAACCTTAAACCATCTGGTTTCTCAGGGTCCCTGGAGTTGGGCAATGTAGTCCCCTGTGAAGTCAGATTCCCGAGAGACTGGAACAGTTCTACCTCTGGTCAGCGGAGGGCAGCAGTGGCAGCAACATTCACTTTCAGGCTGGATGCACAGGTCTGCCCAGGAGCTGGACACACACACACACACACACACACACACACACACACACACACACCCTGCAAAAGCCTTCCTTCCTTCCTCAGGGAGCCACTTGATTCACTGACCCTCAAGAGCTCCAAATACAAATTATTTCCCCTTAGTCTCTAGAGATACCTCTAAACATTGAAGAGAATCAGGCTCTAAAGTCAGACTGGAGTTCAAAATCCAACTCTGTCACCTCCTGGCTGGGGGTTGGGTGTGACATTCATTACCTCCCTACCCTCAATTTCCCCATCTGTAAAATGGGTCCAGTGGTACCCAGCTTCACTGGGTATGATGAAGGTAAAATACACTGAGAAATACGGTTGGTGCTCAGTGAGTGTCAGCCCACAGTGGGCCTGCCCAGCCCACTGCCCAACCTCTGCCCGCCATTTATTCATTGGAGGAACAGAGAGAAGTTGGCTCCTGCTGTCTCGAAGCTGCCCACATGTTTGATTAGTTCTCTGTCTAAGCAAGATTCACTGGGTAGTATGGAGGGAGATTGCAGGGAAGGAGCCAGTGAGGAAGGGGAGGACTGATGAAGACCTAACCAGGCAGCATGGGCAGCAGGGTCCAATAGGAAGAGATGCTGTTCCCAGGCAGAAAAGGCCAGCACATGGACATGGGTGAGATGTGCTGGCCAGAAGAGGGGTGAAGTGGAGCGTGCCCCGGTTTTCTATCTGAGGGACTGTGTGGACAGCCAGGGAGTGGGGGGCAGAGGGGCTGTGTGGACGGCCAGGGAGTGGGGGGCAGAGGGGCTGTGTGGACAGCCAGGGAGTGGGGGGCAGAGGGACTGTGTGGACAGCCAGGGAGTGGGGGCAGTTTGTCACGGAGAAAAGTTCTGCTTGCAGTCTGCTGAGTTTGGGGTGCTGGAAGGACTTCCACAGTCCTCCCGGCAGTGGGAAATCTGTCCCACTTCCTTTGTTTCTGTCCTTACTTCCTTTCCCATCTTTCTCCTTGTTCCCCCAACTCCCCCTAGATACCCTTTTTCCGGCTCAGGGCCCCCTGCTCCTCCCTTATGCTGGGAACAAGGCATGGCCCAGGAGGCCCCTGGCTCAGGAGGGGAAACTGGAAAAATGGGTTTCTGATGGGCATGACTATGCCCTGGGGGTGGATGAATCATCAGCCAGCAGAGGGAGAGGGCAGTGGGGCAGGAGATGAGGGCTGGGCCCAGGCCCTGGAGGCTGCGGGCTTTGTGGAGAAGAAAAGGTGGGCAGGGAAGAGGTTGTGAGGTCATAGGACTTTGCAGGGAGGGTTTTGGGGGGCCTGTTCTGAGTTTCCCTCAATCTCCAACCTGGTGCCATGGCTAAGGCAGGATTATAGACTTTTATTCCATTGTTTATATTAATAATGATAGCAATAACAGCTGTTTGTAGCTGCTTACCATATTCTAGACCTCCTGCAAAACTCTTTACAGGTATTACTTCCTCTAACCCCCACTCACCTTGTGGTTGATCTCCACTTTAAGATGCGGACACAGAAGCTCAGCGAGGTTAAGCCAGTTGTCCCAGGCCACAAGGGAGTCAGGGCAGAGCCCGCTGTTTGCCCCCAGTTCCTTCATGCCCATCCCCCACAGTCATGGTTGGACTATGTCATAGGTGCCTGTGTGCACGTGGAGGCGCCATCTGGTGCTGATTTGTCCTGTGGCCAGGCCTCAGGAGTCTGGCTTGCAGCATCGCAGGCCTGGGTTCTACCACTGCCCAGCCAGACCTGACTATGACTTGGGTGAATTCCTTTTGCTCTCTGGTCCTCAGTTTCCCCATCTGTCCAACAGTGGTTTCCAACGTGGGGTCCCAGGAACCCAGAGTCCTTGGAGCTATAATCTAGGTGAAGCAACCCAGCGGGTGTGGGTACATTCACCCACCATTAGGTCACCCTAGCCATGGTTCTCCTAATGCCACGAATTCTGGGCAAATTCTTTTAATTTGTGAGCTTCTTGGGGAGGAAAGGAATGAAACAGGTTGGTGCTCTGTGGGGAATGTGGAAGGGTGTGTCCTATCAGATTGACAGGGCAAGGGTCAGCAGAAGGAGGGTGGCAGGGCTCCTTGGTGTTCCTTAAAGCTGTGCTGCTCTGTGAAGAAGAGACAGGACCATGTGTGTATGTGAAGGGTGGTGCTGGGGGTGGGGTGCTGGCTGTCAGCCCAAGGCGTGTAGGGGAAGACCCGGCGTTTCTCTCCTAACCCTGAGGTTGGCAGTGGGTGGTGGGTGTGGCTTCCGGAATCTTATCAATCCCTCCGGAATGTAAGAGGCTTTAGCAAACCCCAGCGGCAGGCAGAGGAGTGAGGTACAGGCCAGGACCAGTCCTGATTGTAGGTGGGGATCTTGGGAAGGTCCCCCACCAGGCAAGCTTGGGCTGAGGCCAGGTTTGGGGTGGGCCTGTGCAAGGAGACTGCACAGTAAGTTTCAGGCATCCCTGTCCCAAACTGGCCTTTCCTTCCTGCTACCAGGCCCCAGTCCAGCCTCTCTCCTCCACACCACGTCTCCAGGAGTATACCCACAAGGTTGCTGCAGTCTTTGTATAGCCACAGTTACCTAAGAATAAGAGTGCTCAAACTACCAGGCATTTCTCATCAAGATCTTATTTAATCCTCACAACTTGCCCAATTATATATTTGTAATCACTAGTTTATACATGAGGAAAATAAGTCTCAGCGAGGTTAAGTGAGTTGTCCAAGGCAAAGCACCTACTAAATGTCAGAGCCAGGTACTGGCTCACTCCAAAGACGATTCATTTTGCATTTCACTAAGCTGGCATTTCAGAGGGAGTAAGAACTGGTCCTTAACTTTAAGGTGTGTCCGGTCTGTTCCTAGAGGGTTAAACAGATAGATAATCTTCCCCAGCATGAACGATGGGGTGGTAGGATGCAGTGGATAGGCTGCGGGAAGGCTGCCTTTTTTCCTACTGTAGACAGTTTCTTCCACGGGTGGGGTGTGGCTGCAGCCACTCCAGGATTAAATCATCCCAGCCAAGAAGGTAGAGAGAAAAAAGAGAAGCAGGTGGAGGAGGAAGAAGGGAAGAAGGAGACAGAAAGAATGAGTGCGGTAGTGTGTGTGTTCTGAGGACAGTTATAGTGCCTGGTGTAGGCTCCTAAGCTGTCCATGAGCCTGTATTTCCTGGGTACTAGCCAACAATTTCTCATGTTTGCTTAAGCCAGTTTGACACTTGCAATGGAAAGACACGAAATTAATGCCGTTTGTATAGCATGGAAATGGCATCAGAATGGAATGCTTGATATTTATCTCCAAAACCTGTACCTTCCCCATACTTCCCCATCTCCATCCATCCAGTTGCTCAAGTCCTTTTGTCTCCCCACCAACCCTATATCTAACCTAGAAACAAGCCCTATCAATCCTACCTCCAAAATACATCTTGAATCCATCTATTTCTCTGCATTTGCAGTGTACTCTAGTCCAGGCTGCTGCCATCTCTCATCTACATTACTGCAAATAGTCACATCACTGGTCTCCTTGCTTCAAGTTTTGTTTCCCCATGAATATTTCTCCACATTCACAGTCAGAGTAATCTTTTAAAAACATGAAGCACATCATGGCACTGCCTTCAGTAAAGTTTTCCAGTAATTTCCTACTGTACCTGAAATCCACACTCTTTGCCAGGACTTCTAACAGCCAGTAGTGTCATCCTGCCTTCTTTCTATTGCACAAAGCTGCCAAGCTCATTTCTGCCTCAGGGCACTTGCATTTGCTGCTTACTCTAACTGGAAGAACCTACATCTTCACATGGCTGTTTCCTTCTCATCATTCAGTTTGGGCCTCAAGTGTCACCTCTCACAGGGGCCTTCTCTGAGTACCCTAGTGATGTGGTTTGGCTGTGTTCCCACCCAAATCTCATCTTGAATTCCCGAGTGTTGTGGGAGGGACCTGGTGGGAGGTAATTGACTCATGGGGGCGGGTGTTTCCTGTGCTGTTCTCCTGTTAGTGAATAAGTCTCACGAGATCTGATGGTTTTAAAAACAGGAGTTTCCCGGCACAAGCTCTCTTCTATTGTCTGCTGCACTGAGATGTGCCTTCTACCTTCTGCCATGACTGTGAGGCCTCCCCACCCACGTGGAACTGTAAGTCCAATAAACCTCTTTCTTTTGTAAATTGCCCAGTCTCGGCTATGTCTTTATCAACAGCATGAAAACAGACTATCACACTTAGCTAATGCTGCATATACTTCTCTCTCCTGTCCCAAATTACTCTCTCTCTATTACCATTTACTTTCTTCATAGCGCTTTTTGCAGTTTGTAATTTTTGGGTGAATCAGAAGTAGATTAGCCATCATAAAGACTGAAGACCAGGCTGGGTGTGGTGGCTCACACCTATAATCTCAGCACTTTCGGAGGCCAAGGTGGGTGGATCATCTGAGGTCAAGAGTTCAAGATCAGCCTGGCCAATATGGTGAAACCCTGTTTCTACTAAAAATGCAAAAATTAGCTGGATGTGGTGGTGTGCGTCTGTAGTCCCAGCTATTTGGGAGGCTGAGGTGGGAGAATCGGTTGAATCTGGGAGACAGAGGTTGCAGTGAGCCAAGATTGTGCCACTGCACTCCAGCCTGGGCAACAAGAGTGAAACTGCTTCTCAAAAAAAAAAAAAAAAAAAAAATACTAAAGACCAGCTTTGGATCAGCTTAGTCCCTGACTGCCTTAAAGTGATCTGTCTCTACTACCTGTCAAAAGTAAAATTATATTCTCTCTTGAGGATGAGAACATGATCCAGAGTTTCAAATTATCTCTACATTTTTCACACAATGTTAAAATTTAATCAAAAGTTACTGAACATGCAAAAAGACATGAATTTACCAAAATATCAAGAGAAAAATCATAGAAAGAGACCCACAGGAGTCCAGATATTGGCATTATCAGACTTTAAAGTAACAGTGATAAACAAATTAAAAGATGGGAAATTTCAGCAGAGAGCTGAAAACTATAAAAATTATCAAAATGAATTATAGAACTAAAAAAATATAGCAATTGAAATAAAAGTCTCAATAGATGGGTTTGGCAACAGATCAGACACAACTGAAGAAAGAATTAGTGAACTAGAAATAGACCAAGATAAAATGTCCAGACCTAAGTAAGGAGAGTATATAGAATGCAAAAATACAAGTAACATTGTGTCACTTACATTGTTATCTATAAGAGATAACAATGAGATAGCACTGTGTCTCTTACATTGTTATCTATGAGATACATAATTTAGATGTATCCACTATGTTTCATGTGTCTCTTACATAATTGGAAGAGATCTATAATTGCAAGAGATCTATAAGAGATAAGAGACACATGAAACACAGTGGACATATCTAAACTATGTAAATTATGTATAATTGGAATCTCAAAGTGAAATAAAAGAGAAAATAGGGCAGATGCAATATTTGAAGAGATGACGGTTGAGAATTTCCAAAACTGAGGAAAGATATCAAATCATATGATGCATTAAGAATTATGAACTCTAGACAGAATGAATACAAAAAAATATATATATTCAGGCACATGCAATAGTCAAACTTCTAAAAACCAAAGACAAAGAGAAAATCTTAAAAGAGGCCAGAGAGTGAAAGATATATATTCAAAAAATCTACAATTGGACAACAGTGGACTTCTCCACAGAAACCATAAGAGCCAGAAGACAACAGATACTGCCCATCTAGATTTCCATATCCATTACAACTATGAACTGATCTTCTACTCTTCTCTTCACTCATTTAATTCTAATCATACTGGCTTTGTTATTCCTTGTACATTCCAGACACATTCACACTATAGACTCTTCCCACAGGCTGTTTCCTCTACCTGGTTATTCTTCTTTCAGACATTTATATAATTATTGCCCTCATCATCTGTAAGTGTTTTCTCAAATGTTACCATTCCAATGAGGCCTACTTTGACTACCCCTTTAAAATGGAAACACACTTATTCCACCTGGCACTCCTCATCCTTCTTCCTGGAATTACTTTTCTTTATGCGTTAATACCTTCTGACATATTATATATTTTACTTACTTATACTTTTTGTGTTGTTGGTCTCCTTTCACTTAAATGTAAGCTGATTCATGTAACTGATTTATTTAAAAAATATATATTTAAAATAACTACAGCCCTTTTTATCAGGAGGGTCATTCAGGGTATTTTGTATGCCATGATGCCAGAAGCATGAGTTCCCCCTCATTGCTTGTGTACCCTTGTATTGATTTCTCCCTGTGTCTGTTATTGTAAGGTAAGATGAATCTTCTCTGGAAGTAGATGGGGTAGATAGACAGATAGACAGATACTGAGATGTGTTTAAGTATGGATGTTTTCAGTTGCAAGTTATAGGAAACTCAACTACAAGTGACCTAAAGGATAAAGATATTTATTATCTCACATAGGAAGTCATCCTGAGACAAGACTTTCTCCAGGGTTAGCTCAATGCTGACATCAACTTGCTGTCCATTTTCAGATTTTATCACACTCAGCAAGCTGATTACTATGCAGTTTCACAAGCAAACATAAAGATGTCTTACTAAAAAGGGATGATTTCTTCTTCTGCATGTTTTTTAGGTCTAAGATACCCATTCGCCATGGTGTTTCCCAGCAGACCCACTTTGTCTCATTGACCGGTAATGCATCATTAGGTCATTCCAAAACCATAAATAGGCAAAGGCAATGGATTATTGTGATTGATTTAGACTGATCATAATTTGTCTACTGTGGTGTGAGGGTGGGTCTCAAGCCCCCAGGAGGCAGATACCTGACCAAAATCAGAGTTCTTTTACCAAGAAAGGGATTGCTGTTGGGTGGGCAACATGTGGATCTCTTACAGAGCTTTTCATTTTATGATTTTAAAAATCACTTCGTGGCCTTGAGCTCATTAATCCTTACCTGTCTAGGAATATTTTTTTGTCCCATTTTGCAGATGAGCTCAGAGATGTTGAATGATTTTCTGACGGGCACAGAGCTAAGACATGTCGAAGTCTTGTCTGGGGTCCACCAGCCCTGGAGCTCCTGCCTGAGAGTCAATGATTTTTTAAAAAATTGGCCACGAAACTTTTATATGAATATTCATAGCAGCATTATTCATAATAGCCTAAAAACAGAAACAATTCAAATCTCCATCAGTGGATGAATGGACAAACAAAGTGGTGTATTCATACAATGAAATATCATTTGGCCATAAAAAGTAACAAAGTGCTGATACCTGCTACAACATGGATGGACCTTGAAGTGAGGTGGGCTGCAGTGGCTCATGCCTGTCATCCCAGCATTTTGGGAGGCTGAGGTGGAGGAATCACCAGAGGTCAGGGGTTTGAGACCAGCCTGGCCAACATGGTGAAACCCCATCTCTACTAAAAATACAAAAATTAGGAGGAGAGAGATCCAAGATGGCTGATCACTAGCAGCTCGGGCTCGTAGTTCCCAGTGAAAGCGCAGAGAACGAGAGGACGCCACACTTTCAGACGAATATTTGTTGCTCATGGACCAGGAGATTCCCAGGAGAGGAGCCCCACGTGTCGCCAGGGCGACTCTTGTGGCTGGCGTGGCGGTTTTGCTGGTGCCTTAGCGTGCCAGTTTTTGGTGCAGAGTCCGGAGATTCCCGGGCAGAAAAGCACCATCAATCTTAACACCGCTATTTTGGCCGGCGCAGTGGATTGCTCAGATTTCAGTGCTGGGAATCAACAAGCTGGACGTCTGCTCAGAGACCTAGTTAGAAAGTTGGTAATTACAAAGACAACAGACGGATAAATATATAATGAAGGGAAGAAATCAGCGTAAAAAGGCAGAGAATACTCAAAATCAGAATGCCTCTCCCTCTACAGGGGATCGCAATTCCTCATCAGTAATGGAACAAGGCTTAATAGATTACGAGTGTGTTCCAATAACAGAAGCAGGTTTCAAAATGTGGGTGATAAGAAACTTCTGTGAATTAAAAGAACTCGTTCTAACCCAATGCAAAGAAACTAAGAACCTTGAAAAAAGGTTTGACGAAATGTTAACGAGAATGGACAATTTAGAGAGGAATATAAGGGAATTGATGGAGCTGAAAAACACAACACGAGAACTTCGCAAAGCATGCACAAGTTTAAACAGTCGAACTGATCAAGCAGAAGAAAGGACATCAGAAGTCGAGGACCAGCTCAGTGAAATGAAACGAGAAGACAAGATTCGAGAAAAAAGGATAAAAAGGAATGAGCAAAGTCTCCAGGAAATATGGGACTATGTGAAAAGACCTAATTTACGTTTGATAGGTGTACCTGAATGTGATGAAGAGAATGAATCCAAGTTGGAAAATACTCTTCAGGATATCATTCAGGAAAACTTTCCCAACCTGGCAAGGCAGGGTAATATTCAACTCCAGGTAATACAGAGAACACCACAAAGATATTCTTCAAGAAGACCAACCCCAAGGCACATAATTGCCAGATTTATTAGGGTTGAAATGAAGGAGAAAATACTAAGGGCAGCCAGAGAGAAAGGTCAGGTTACCCATAAGGGGAAACCTATCAGATTTACAGCAGATCTCTCAGCAGAAACCCTACAAGCCAGAAAAGAGTGGGGACCAATATTTAACATCCTTAAAGAAAAGAACTTTCAACCCAGAATTTCCTATCCAGCCAAACTAAGCTTTATAATCGAAGGAAAAATTAAATCTTTTGCGAACAAACAAGTACTTAGAGAGTTCACCACCACCAGGCCTGCTTTACAAGAGCTTCTGAAAGAAGCACTATACATATAAAGGAACAACGAATATCAGCCTTTCCAAAAATATATCAAAGAGAAAAGAACATTAACACAACGAAAAATTTACACTAACTAATGGGCAAAACAGCCAGCCAGCATCAAATGCCAGTATTAAAGTTATATATATTCTAATCGGATAAAAAGCCAAAACCCATTGGTATGCTGCATCGAGACCCATCTCACATGCAACGATACACAAAGACTCAAAACAAAGAGAAGGAGGAAGATGTATCAACCAATCAGAGAGTAAAAATAAACAAATAAATAAAAAGCAGGAGATGCAATTCTCGCCTCTGATAAAGAAGACTTTAAAGCAACAAAGAGCAAAAGAGGCAAAGAAGGACATTACATAATGGCAAAAGAATCAATGTAACAAGAAGAGCTAACAATTTTATAGATCAACGAGACAGAAAATTAACAAGGACATCCAGGACTTGAACTCAGACCCGGAACAAGTAAACTTAATAAACATTTATAGAACTCTCCACTTCAAATACACAAAACATACATTACCACCTCACACCTATTCCATAAGTGACTACATAATTGGAAGTAAATCACTCCTCAGTAATCGCATAGCATTTCATAGGTTTAAATGAAATATCGGTTGGCTGCTCGTTTGTTATTTTCTTCCCTTATTCCTTCCTGTTTACATCAAGTATAATTATTGGTATAAAAGAGGTTTTCAATACCCATTACCAAACTGCATTCTAGCCTGGGCAAGAAAGCAATACACCCATTCTCTCTCCCTCTTTCTCTTCCTTTTTCTTCCTCTTCTTTATTCTTTTTCTTCCTTTCTTTCTTTCTTTAAAAAAAAAAAAAAACTTTGTGTAATAATTCCGTTGCTGATATCAAATCAAATGCATTTTCAAATACTGTACTCATTGATTTTTTAAAAATTTGAAAGGTAGCACTGTGCTTTAAACATGTATTTATTACAGAGAGATTGTATTATATATTATACACAGGGGAGATATAGATGCATCTATCATCTATCCATCTGTCTATTTCAATAGCTTTTGGGAATACGTGGTTTAAAAAGAAAAAAAAAAAAAATTAGTGGGCGTGGTGGTGCATGCCTGTAATCCCAGCTACTTGGGAGGCTGTGGCATAAGAATCGCTTCAACCTGGGAGGCAGAGGTTGCAAGGAGCCTGGATTGTGCCACTGCACTGCAGTCTGGGCCATAGACTGAGATTCCGTTTCAAAAACAGAAAACAAAACAAAACAAAAAACCCATTATGCTAAGTGAAATAAGCCAGTCACAAAAAAACCACATACTCTAATGTTTCATTTACGTGAAATGTCCAGAAACGGCAAATCCCTGAAGATAGAAAGTAGATTACTGGTTGCCAGGGGCTAGGAGAAGGGATAAGAATATTGGGGACAGTGATAACTATAGGGTACAGAGTTTCTTTTTGGGAGTGATAAAGAATGTTCTAAAATTGGTTGTAGTGATGGATTGCGTAATTCTGTAAATATACTAAAAACCATTGAACTATTTTGTATGGTATGTGAATTATATCTCAGTAAAACTAAGAAAATTGGCTACAAATCCTTTGAAACTCCTCCTATGAAGAAGTGGGGTCGATGCCCCATCCCCTTGAATTGAGTGGGCTTGTGTCAACTTTGACCAGTAGAGTACGGTGAAAGTGACACTATGTGACTTCTGAGGCTAAGCCTTTGAGCATCTTCTACCTGGCTCTTTCCAGACACTAACTCTTGAGACTTCACACTCAGAACCCAACTCATATGCTATGAGAAGCCCAAGCCATGTATAGGATATGAAGGAGACATTCCCAGCTAAGCCCAGCCTTCAGCCATCCAAGGCCAAGAGCCAGACATGTGAGTGAAGGAACCCCCAGATGACCCCAGTCCCCAGCCATTGGAGCCTTCTCAGTTAACGCCTTAGACATCAAGAGGCAGAGATAAACCATTCGTACTGTGCTGTCTAAATTCCTTACTGCCAAATCCATGAGCCTAATAAAAATGTTGCTTTGTACTGCCAAGCTGGGGGTATTTGCTATGCAGCAACAGATTACAGAGGCCACCAGTCCTACTCCTGGCTCTACAATTCCTATCTCTGTCCCATCTGATCCCTTCCCAGGTCTCTCAAGAGTCCGTCATTCAGGTGGCCTGGAGAGGTCAGTTGGTGCTCAGAACTGGAGAGGGAAGGGTTTTTTTTCCCCACCCGGTTCTTTTCTGAGAGTGTTTCCTCAGAAAAGATTGAAATTCACTTGTGAGTTCAAATTCCTGTTAATCCCCAGAACACCTGCATTGACACCTGTTTGCCCTGACTCGGGAAATTGCGAAAAGGGCTTAGATGTGTGGAGATTTGCATTTCTTTTACATAAATGTGTTGGGACCTTAGTTGCCCCCTGGCTCTGGTTCTCACCCAGCCCTCTCCTCTGAGCTCATGACCTCTACATCTGACTACAGCCAGGCTATTCTCTGCTCCTCTGTGATGTCCTCCAGACCCCCAACTCAGTATGTGCACAAGTAGGCACATCATCTTTCCCTCCACACCTGCTCCTGCTCCCGTGCCCTCCATCTCTGAAGAAGGAAAATTATCCTTCCAGTTGCCCAAGCCTGAAACCCAGGAGTCTTCCTTCCCTTGCTGCACTCACTCCTAGACCTTCCTATCTGGTACGCAGGCTTTAAATATCATCTATACTTTGAGGCCTCCTAAATTTTTGTCCCCAGTCCTGACTTTTTCTCTGAACTTCTTCCCAGTCCATCCACTTGTCTAGCTGACATCTCCACGCAGACATCTAAAAGCTACCTCCAACTCAACATATCCAACGCCAGCCTCTGGTTTGCCTTCCACAAATCTAGTTCTCAGGCAGTCTTTCCCTTCTTAGGAAATGTGTACTGCATTCCCCCAGTTGCATGGGCCACAAATTTAGGACTCAACCTTGACTCCTCTTCTGCACCACAATCCAAGAAGTCAGGAAATGCTGTCAGCTCTGTTCAAAGATTCAGAATCCAATCACCGCTCAGTGTGACTCTAACACTCTGGAAGCCATCACCATCTCTCTCCAAGATTATCGCAAAGGCCTCCTAACAGACCTCCCTGCTTCCAACTTTGCCTTGTCTATTTCCCACACAGCAGCCTCAGTGATCCTTTTAAAATGAAGGTCGAGCCTGTCATTCTTCTACTGGAAACCTCTGCCACCTCCCACATCCCTCAGAATAAGAGTTTGGGTCCTGGCAATGGCTAACTAACTCTGTCTCCTACTTCTTGTTCACTCCCTCCCTCTCTGCAGCCACCCCAGCCTTCCTTGCTCTTCCCTGAAGATGCTCTTGCTGCAAAGCGTTTGGGATTGCCATTTCCTCTGCAAGGGATGGTTTTCCTCAAGATATCTGCAGGGCTTGTTCTCACATTTCCTTCTGCCTCTGTTCAAATGTTTCTAAGGGCAATGTATGGGTCAGGAAGGCTGAGGGTGGGGGTGGGGTTCCCTGACTGCTCTCCACCCTACCTGTGACTCTCTAGCCTCTCTCTTTCCTTTTCTCCACAACCCTTAACATCTAACACAACATGCAGTGACATCTTTTCCAGTTTTAAATGGAAGCTCCATGAGCTCTGGGATTTATCTGTCTCCTGCAACCCTGGCTCCTAGAAGAGTACCTAGAACACTAGAAAGACTTTATTAGCCATCTGTGGAATGAATGAATGAATGGATCCCAGGCAGCTCCTTCACTTATGTCCAATCAGTCACAAAGTCATTTCTATTCTTCCTTCTTTTTTTTTTTTTTGAGATGGAGTCTTGCTCTGTTGCCTAGGCTGGAGTATGGTGGGACGGGCTTGGCTCACTGCAACCTCTGCCTCCTGGGTTCAAGTGATTCTCCTGCCTCAGCCTCCCAAGTAGCTGGGATTACAGGTGCATGCCACCATGCCAGACTTTTTTTGTTTTTTGTATTTTTAATAGAGACAGGGTTTCACTACATGGCCAGGCTGGTCTAGAACTCCTGATCTCGTGATCTGCCTTCCTTGGCCTCCCAAAGCGCTGGGATTACAGGTGTCAGCCACCGTACCTAGCCTTATTCTGCCTTCTTAAAATCACCTGCATCCACACTCTCCTTCCCTCAGCCCCCAGTCAACAGCCGGTTCAGACACCACCTTCTCCCCCATCAGCGATTACAATTGTCTGGTAACCCTCGTCTCTCCCTCTGCTCCCTTTCCATCTAAGCTCTTGCCACAGACATTTAAAACATTATTATTTTTCACCAAAATAAAAGTAATGTTGCTAGTGGAAAACTTTGAAGACACAGATAAATGAAAAAGGGGGGGATTCCCATTCACACACATACCATTTGGAGATAAGAAACTCTTTACATTTTGAAGCATTCTTCTATCCAAAAGCTGTTTTTTTTTTTTTTTTTTTTTTTTTTACATGTAGCCTTACTTCTACTGACTCTTCAGATTAATATCCTATTTTAAAAAAACCTATAACCATAGCAGCTGATGTTTATGTTTACTGTGTAACTTTAAGCATGTTATTTAACATTCCAATGCCTCAGTTTCCTCACCTATAAACCGGGAATAGTATTAATACCTGCCTCATTGGTAGGTGGTGAGGATGAAATCTGGAAAGTAAACCTGATAAGTTCTCAAGGAGTTTTAGCTATTATTGCTGTTACTGAGTGCTTATGCTCTACCAGGCACCATTCTAAATACATCCAGGCACTAACTCATGGAATCCTCGTACCCATCCTATGAAGCAGCTGTAATAAGAACACGATAACCTAAAGAGGCTACAGTGGTTTTACCAAGGAAAGGGAAAGCAAAACCAGTCATGGCTCTCTCTAGCTTATAAGAGTCTGACGCTCCCACCGTCTGTAGGACATATAATACTAATAACAATAGCTGGTGTTCACCAAATACTTCACGTGTGTCGGGCCCAGTGCTAAGCATCTGCACGTGCAGACATTCCTCTCACAGTGCCAGTTCTCATAACCTGATCTGTGCATAGCTTGATGGATCAATTAGAGAACACGATTTGCATCCTGTGGCTTGCGATTGGTTATACAGCAGTGCAAGCTGGAAGCAGCCTGGAAGCTGCGGCTGCTGTGAGGCTGCTGGCTGGGTTTTGCTTTGTTTTTCCGAACAATGGCTGCTTCTCAAGGTGTGTTACTGATGGTGCTGGTGGTGCTAGAAATAGGAAGGTCAGCACTTTGAAAGAAAATCTAGATGTAATCGAAGCTCAGGGATGCTCAGGGATATAAAACTTTTATAACCATACACATATTGCTAGGGCAAACACCATTATTATCAAGGTATCAGCAAGAAAAACGACTTTGCAATTGCTAGACTGAAAATCTCTAACCCAACCACATTTTCATGATCGTTTTTATGATTAGTTTCAAAAGAACCACAACAACAATAATAACCTTCACTAATGTTTATTGAACTTACTGTGTGTCTGGATTTTTGCTAAGAAATTTGCATAATGATCTATTTAATTTTCATGCAATACTCTTTGTTATTGGCTCCATTTTCAGATAGCGAAACCAAGGCATAGAGATGAGATGATTGCTCAGTGTCAAAACAGTTAGAAGGAAGCAGAGCTGGGTCTCAAACACATAGAGCCTAGCTTGAGCCAGAACCACAGCACCGCGCTATCCTACTGGACTGTCGATTGCATGAGGTTTCTTAGAACTGCAGTTATTGCACGATGCCCACATCATCTCATTTGCTTTTTCTACTTTTCTAAGGGACAGTTCCTCTTACTTTAGCTATTTCTCAATAAAGACCAAGGCACAGAGATGTCAAACAAAAGTTGCACAGCCAGTAAGTGGCTGAGCATGAGCTCCAAAAGATACCTACTGAATCCACAGTCCCCGATCTCCCTGCTGGGGTCAAGTCTCCTGACATTTCCTCCCATCGCACCACTTATCTGTCAGTCCGCAGCTGACCACAGTTGTCATTTTACACATGCGCGTGCAGTTACTTTGTTGTCTCCCCAACTATAGAGTGAGGTTGGTAAGAGCAGGGTCCATGCTGGGTTTTGATTATCATTGTGTCCCTCCCTACAAAGTAGATGCCCAATTAATATCTGTGGACTGAATGAGTGAATGATGGATTCCTCTGGAGGCACTGAGCTGGACCAAGGGGGTACAGGGGATACACCCCAACTCCCTCAGCCCTACTAAGGCAGTTTCTAAGGCTCAGGATGTTGGCTCATCCTGTTCTGACCTCAGGAAGGATGCTGGGGCCTAGCCCATCGGTAGGTGGGAACTGAAATTACTGTTATTGCCCAGAGACTGGACTCGGGTTCTTGGAGTCACAGATAATGTTGATGCCCTATGTAAATCCATCCCTCCTTCTTTCTGGCTGGAAAGGCCTGTTTTGCTTGGGTCCTTTTCCCTTGAGGCCAAGTACTCAGAGGACATGGCACTCCTCAGTAGTGGGGGCATCAGTCATGATTGGTCGAAGCCAATCAATGATTATCTTCCCCTCGCCAGATATTGGTTTAGTGAAAGGCATGCGAACAAATCCTAGCCAATGGGATCTAAGGGGAAGTGTGATGGAGAGGTCTCCAGGAAAGGCTTTCTTCCCTTTAAAGATGCATAAGTGGAGCCAGGTGCAGTGGCTCGCTCCTGTAATCCCAGCACTTTGGGAGGCTAAGGCGGGCAGTATCACGAGGTCAGGAGTTTGAGACCAGTCTGGCCATAAGTCAGATCATAAGGTCAGGAGTTCGAAACCAGTCTGGTTTCACATAGTGAAACCCATCTCGGCTAAAAATACAAAAAATTGGCTGGGTGTGGTGGTGTGCACCTGTAATCCCAGCTACTCAGGAGGCTGAGGTAGGAGAATCAAGTGAACCCAGGAGGCAGAGGTTGCAGTGAGCCAAGATCATACCATTGCATTCCAGACTGGGTGACAGTTTGAGACACTGTCTCAAGAAAACAAAAAAAAGATTCAGAGATTGATTCATCTTCACCTGCAGAACTCCAGCTGAACCAAGTAGGAAGCCAGGCGAACTGTAAAACATGAACAGAGGAGTGGATTATTCGGCCACTGAGGAAGAGATCAATCTTGCCAGAGGACCCTCAGGTAAATGGCCAAGACCTAAAGAACCTGCTGCACAGGGTGCTGTAGGCCTCTTTCATAATGCAGGCTGTGCTGTGTCTCTGAGAGAGCAGCACAGGTTATAGGTGCAGAATGGACCTAGGACATTGAGGTGAAGGGGACCTAAGTGATATTCCCAAATTTATGGTGCTGGTGCCAGCATTTGCCCTCACCGTGGTAGCAGGCTGGGCTTTCATGAGATACTGGCAACAACTTTGAAAAACTTGTTCTCTTTCAGTGCTCCCAGCGAAGATACATTTCACTCACCCTCCACCCCTGCTATGCTGTCATGTCTTTCCCTCTGCGTAGCCAACACATGATTTGAAGTGACTGATACCCAACCCAAACTTTGCTGTTCAGAATCTTCAATTCTTCGTATTCTGATGGGAAAGTAAAGGTATTGTTTGAAGAAAAACTGAAGAAAATACTTGCTTAGAACATATAAGGAGTTATATATTTTACTAGGACTTTCAATAGAAATTCGGCTACAACCCAAAGAGAAAGATTCAGTCTTCCTGTCACCATAGGCGATACCTCTTTTCTTAGCTGGCATTCCATAAAGGCCAGCTATGTGATATTAGGGGAAGAAAGGATTTTTCTTTTCGATGATCTTCCTTGGGAAATTATGGTGGTCTTTATTTAATTTCTAACTACATATCTTGGTGCCTATATTAGACAAAGGAGAGTGAGAAGAGCATTTTTATGTTTTAAAAAAAGCAAATACATATATACACATACACAAGCAAATATAATAGTATAAAAGTGATGCCTATGGAGAATTTAAGAAGTGAGAAAGCTAAAAAAAAAAAAAATATGCATAAGTGGAAATGCATTGTGTGTGTGTGTGTGTGTGTGTGTGTGCGGTTTTTTTGTTTTGTTTGTTTGTTTTGAGTCAGAGTCTCACTCTGTCACCCAGGCTGGAGTGACAGTGGTGTGATCTTGGCTCACTACAACCTCCACCTTCTGGGTTCAAGTGATTCTCCTGCCTCAGCCTCCCAAGTAGCTGAAGCTACTTGGTGGCATGCCACCATGCCAGGGTATTTTTTTTGTACTTTTTAGTAGATACAAGATTTCAGCATGTTGGCAAGGCTGGTCTCAAACTTCTCACCTCAAGTGATCCATCCACTCAGCCTCCCAAAGTGCTGGGATTATAGGTGTGAGCCACCGCGCCTGGCTGGAAATGCATTTTTCACTGGACAGTGTCATGTCTGTGGATGATGGCTGGCACTGCTGCATTCATCTAGCTACCATGAGGCAAGGCATTGCCAGTATGTGAAGGAAGCTGACACCACTTGAAGACATCATCGAGCTACCAAATTTCCATACCCCAGAACTTAGACCCTTGTTATTATGTGAGAAAAGGAACTCCTAATGGCTTAAACTGTATGTAGTTGGGGTTTCTGCTCCTTGTTGAAGCCTCCTGATGAGCACACGGCAGTCGCTCCTGTAATGCTTGTCTGCTTGTTCAACTGCATCTCTGTGTTCTTCATTTCAGTGGCGGAGAGGTGGAGGCTGGAGACTAACATTTGTGAGATTCGTGAGATTCTTACTACAAATGTATCATCTCATTTCTTCCACTGAATAACTACAAGTATGCAAAATAGGTTCTCTTTGTCCCAGTTTACTAAGAAGAAAACTGAAATGCAATGAGGTTATGTGGCTTGTCCAGGGTCACGCTCTCAGCTGTCTGCAGGATACAAATCAAACTTCTTAATGTGGCATTCAGTACTCTTCAGGCTCTCTGGTCCTTTCCATCCTTCTCAGCTTCAGATCTCCCTATTCTGTCCTCCTCCTCTCACTCCAAGCCCTGGCCAGACCAAAATCCTTTAGTTCCACTGATTGCTCCTTCTACCTGAGACAGTCTATTTCCTTTCCGCCTGACCAACTATAATTCACTCTAGGCATTGATTGCATTGTCCGCCTACATACAATTGTCTACCTCTTTCCTGACCACCCATGCTGGCTTTAGCCTGCCCTTATGCCCTGCACTTTCCTCACCCATCCCTTCTCACACTTTCTCTTTTTTCTTTTTTTCTTTTTTTTTTTTGAGATGGAGTCTCTCTCTGTTGCCCAGGCTGGAGTGCAGTGACGTGATCTCGGCTCATTGCAAACTCCGCCTCCCGGGTTCAAACAATCCTCCTGCTGCAGCCTCCTGAGTAGCTGGGATTACAGGTCTGTGCCACCACGCCCAGCTAATTTTCATATTTTTGGTAGAGACGGGGTTTCACCATGTTGGCCAGGCTGTTCTTGAACTCCTGACCTGAAGTGATCAGCCTGCCTCGACCTCCCAAAGTGCTGGGATTATGGGCACAGGCCACGGCATCTGGCCCCTTTTCATATTTTCTTATAGTTACCTGGAGTCATGTCTGTCTTCCCCTGAGACTCTGTGCATCTGGAGTCCTGGCAGGGCAGCACAGCACCATGGTCCAGAGCATGAACTCTGGCACACAAGAGTTTCACTTCCAGCTCCATCACTTCCTAAATATGGAACTGGGATGCCTTCTCTCACCTTTCTGTGCCTCATTTTTACACTTAAGATGCGGGTATTTAATAGTTTCCACCTTACATGACTGTTGCAGGAATTGAGTTTCTGCATGTAAAACACCTAGGACGAATGGGGCCTGACACATAGGAAGTATTCAATAAGTCTCGTCTATTTTTATGATTATTCCTGTACTGGAAGCACTTGCTGCCTATCAGACATTCACCAAGTGTTGGTTGAAAGAATAAATGGAGCAGTGGAACTCAGATTACACAGAACACAACCCCTAGGGCACTGAGGTGGCCTAAAGTCAAATACTGCTACTCAGTCAGACAAACTTGGGCTCTGATCCTAGCTGTGTGACCCTAAGCAAGTTGCTTCACGTGTTACTATCTCCATTTCCTCAGCTTCGAAATGAGGAAACCAACACCTGCCGTGAAAGATTGTTGTATTCACCTGGCCCAGCGCCCAGCATACAGTAGGAGCTCAAATACCTTAAGTTTCCTTCCCTCCTCACTCACCCCATGTCATCATTTTTGCCAAGGGCCACATCAGAAGAAGGAATTTTAGGAAATTGGCTTCTTTCCACTTAAAAAAATCTCAAAGGAGAAAGCAGTCTTTGTGATTTAAAGACCCCCTCCCCATCTTGTACTGTCCAGATCCCCCGACCATCTAGAGGCCTTTGAACTCATTCAGCCTTGGCAGGAAATGGACCCTCCGCATCAGAGGGATCAGAGGGATCGGAAGGAGCAGGCCCTCCCTGCTGCCTTCCTGCTGAACGAGAGGAAGCGGGAGGAACGCGATGCTCGTCCTGACTTGCCCACTGGCTCCCTGTGCAGCCTTGACCAAAGCCTGCACCTTTCAGGGCAGCGATGCCCCCATATGTCCAATGGGGTTGGGTCCATGACCTCTGAGGTCCCTTCCGGAGCAGGCATTCTGTGATGCAGGAAGCAGGACCCTTCTGCTGCCAGAGAGATCAAAGAGTGGTTTCCCAGAGGAGGCCTCACAGCTGTCTGCCCTCTGAGCAGCTCCTGGCTTCCTGCTCTGCACGGAGCCTGCTGTTCAGCCCTGGGAATGGCTGAGGCCTCAGCTGAGGTTGAACATTGGGCTTCCTCACTCCCCCCAGTTCCCAGGCCATAGGTTTGAGATGCTTGACTCTCCTCTGTAAGCCGCCTGTGATGGAGGCACCATGCTGTGTGTTCCTCAAGTTCAATTCATAGGAAATGCCTGTCTGTACCTTAGGACACTTGAGAACTCCTTACTTTACCCTTCTGACACCTCCCAGGACTCTGCTTGGTAATGGACCATGTTCCTTGTCATCCGGCCTTTGAGGCCCTTCGATACCTGCTTTCCTGGGCTGATTTCTCCTTGCTCTGCCAAATGCTTTCCCCACACCTTTGCTAGTGCTGTCCCTGTCCTACCCTACCCCCTGGTACTCCTGGCCAGACATATGATTAGTGTTTTCCTAGGTTATTGCCATCTTCATTTGCCAGGAGGAGGAAACAGATACTCAGAAAGGTGAGGTGTCCTTTTGAAGGTCTCCAGCAAACTCCAGGCTAAGCCTAGCCTAGGATCTGGACTCCTTTCTCCACATCCAGTGCCTTGTTAAAGAAAAAATTTTTCAATGACACTTGCTAAAGTACAGTAAGGCAGACTTTACTCAGGACCATTGCGATGGGTATAGGGACCACTGCAAGGATTTTGTAGTGGAGGAGTGAGATTGGGCTCAATGCTGAACACGGAATGGGCAAGTGGGAATTTATAGCCCAGAAGCCTGCTTGGGTCAGTGCATGGAAAATTACTAAGAGGAAACATCAGGGATAAGGGGAATTCTGGGTAAACTGACCTAACAGGATTCTTGCTGAAGACAGGCCAGGGTGGGCATATGGGTGGACCTAGGAGAAGGTATAGAAGCCTGACTAGAGTTTGGTCAAGCAGAGGACGTTTATCAGTACTGTCAATGCTGGTCTTCCCTCCTTATGTTGGTCAGGACTCTTGGGTTTGCACAGCATAGAAATTTAAATTAAAGAAGCTTAAGCTGAAAGACAAGTTACTGATTTATTGGAAGGGTGTTAGGGTAGACCTTAGAGGGAGATTCAGGAGCCAGACTGTGGGGGTGCAAGTACTGACTGTTGACCCTCCTAACTGTGCAGCCCACAGCAAGTGAGGTCACCTCTCAGGGCTTCACCTTCCCTACCTATAGGATGGGCTCATAATCATACCTCCTTCACTAGGTGAAAGCTGGATTAGTGCAATATATTCGTGCAGTGACCGCAGCCCACAGTGAGAAACATGCTTTATATCATCACCCAGTACACACATAAATCTAAGACAAACACTCATAAAACAGGCTGGTTTTAGTAGTTAATGCTTGCAATCCCAGCACTTTCAGAGGCTTTGGGAGGAGCCATTGAGGCCAGGAGTTTGAGACCAGCCAGGGCAACATAGTGAGATCCTATCTCTACAAAAAATGAAAAAAATTAGCCAGGTATGGCAGTGCTCACCTATAGTCCTAGCTAGCCAGCTATCTACTCAAGAGGCTGAGGCAGGAGGCTTGCTTGAACCCAGGAGTTCAAGCTACTGTAGCCTCCAGCCTGGGTGACAGAACAAGACTCTGTCTCTCTCTCTCTCTCTCTCTCTCTGTGTGTGTGTGTGTGTGTGTATATATATATATATATATATGAAATTAGCTTCTTTCCACTTAAAAAATCTCAAAGGAGAAAGTAGTCTTTGTGATTTAAAGATCCCCTTCCCATCTTGTACTGTCCAGATCCCCCAAACATCCAGAGGCCTTTGAACTCATTCAGCCTTGGCAGGAAACGGACCCTCCACATCAGAGGGATCCAAATATCACAATATTTGCCCTTATTACATGTGATATACTGTGATAATTTGTGTTCTAGTTTGGTCTAGTCTAGTGTAGTCTATTTTGTTTATTTTTAAAAATGCTGACACTCAATGATTTCACCACGAAAATATGATGAGTAGATGAGGTGATGGATTTGTTAATTAGCTTGATTTAATCATTCTACTATGTAAACATATATCAAAATATCATATTGTGGCCAGGCCAAGTGGCTCACACCTGTAATTCCAACACTTTGGGAGGCTGAGGTGGGTGGACCATTTGAGGTCAGGAGTTCAAGACTAGCCTGGCCAACATGATGAAATCCCGTCTCTACTAAAAATACAAAAATTAGCTGGGCATGGTGGCACATGCCTGTAATCCCAGCTACACGGGAGGCTAAGGCAGTAGAACCGCTTGAACCTGGGAGGGGGAGCTTACAGTGAGCCAAGATTGCACCACTGCATTCCAGCCTGGGCAACAGAGCAAGACTCTGTCTCAAAAAACCCCCA
Organism: Aotus nancymaae; assembly: GCF_030222135.1. Taxonomy (NCBI): domain Eukaryota; kingdom Metazoa; phylum Chordata; class Mammalia; order Primates; family Aotidae; genus Aotus; species Aotus nancymaae. The sequence continues at coordinate 29,708,327 of NW_026988467.1, forward strand.
AAAACCAAACCACATATCACATTGTACCTCATAAATATATACAATTATTTTTTTCATTTAAAAATAAAATTTAAAAATTTTTGTTAAATGTTGATATCAACTCCTTAAAATGATTTAATGACTCCTCCCCCTGCCATGAGTTGTGGTTTAAATTAGGAAAGTGTTATCTATTAAGAGCTTAATGAAGCGTCTGGCATGTAATACAGCTTAATAGATGTCAGCTACCGTTAATGTTGTTGTTGTTGTTGTTGTTAAGAGCAGACTGACCAAGGCTGCAGAAAGACAGGCTTGATTACAACAGGCACTTCTGTGCAGTCAGAACTATCTCCCTGGTCTCTTTCCGCGTGTCAGCATCTCTTCTCCACGCTGGCTTTCCCTCACAGTTGTAGCCATGGCTGCAGGCTGCTCCAAGATGACATCGATATGGCTCTACTACCAGAAAGGAAAAGAGGAGTGCTTTTCCTTTCACCCTGAAGCTACGGTAATAATCGTAGCTAACATTTATTGTGTGCTTCTGTGGACCAGACACTCTCTTAGGTCTTTACAGTATTCTTCCACTCAGTCCTCATGATAATCTATGGTGGAGTTCTTGGCAGAGGATGGCTGGATGTTCATCAGACCCATTTCCTCTTCCTGGACTCAGAGTAAACTGCATTTCTCGGATCCCTTGTATCTAGGGGCCATGTGACTAGTTCTGGCCAATGGAATGTGGGTAGAGGTTTTTCTTTCTTTACTTCGTCAGCTGCTGAGGACTGGGAAACCTTGAAGCCTGTGTTAAAGATGTTGGAACCACATGCTAATAAAAATGAGCATCTATGAAATCAATGAATGACTTCATAGAGCTTTTACCTGCAAGGTCAGAGTTTAACACAGAATTGATAGTTGTGACGAGACCATATACTCTTTCTCTCCCAAAGCTGAAAATGTTTACTATCTACCCTTTTATTTTTATTTAAGAAAAAAAATGTGATCTCTGCTTGAAAATAAAAAAATAAAATCCCTTGGAAAGCCAATTTGAGTCATGTGACCTTTGCTGAACCAATCACAGTAGCTGAGGGAAGTGACGTGCTGGGATTGGCCAAGCCTGGGTCAGGTGCTTGCCCCTCAGCCAATCAATGAAGCTAGAAAGGAGGGGTCATGTAGCCAGAGCAAAGGAAGATGTTATGGACTGAATTGTGTCTCTCCAGACTTTTCATGTTAAAGTCCTAACACCCAATATGACTGTATTTGGAGACAGAGCCTTTAAAGGAGATAATTTAGGTTAAATGAGGTCGTAAGGGTGGGGTCCTAATCTGATAGGACAGGGGTCCTTATAAGAGGAGGAAGAGACACCCCCTGAGTGTTCTCTCTGTCTCCCTCTCTCCGTCTCCATGTGTGCACACAGAGTAAAGGCCATATGAAGACAGGATGAAAAGCCCTCTCTGCAAGCTGAGGAGAGAGGCCTCACCAGAACCGGACCACGCCGGCACCTCGATCCTGGACTTCCAGCCTCCAGAACTGTAAGAAGATGAATTTCTGTTGTTTAATCCACCCAGCATATGGCATTTTGCTATGGCAGCCTCAGCAGGAGTGGATTCCCAGAAGGTGCTGGTTGAGCGCGGGGGCGGGGACTACTGACATGGTGAATTAGCTGTGGGAGTACCGCTGTGAGCCAGGTAACACCTGCTCCATCCCCCAATTTGTGTTCAGGCACTGTTATCAAATACAATGAATAATGGATTATTATGTGCCAGAGTATTTATACTGGACAGAACAGTGGCAGCACACTCATTCTGGTGGGGAGTTGCAGACAAAGCTGAAAGTAGATCTCAGATTTGCTCTCTCCTGTTCCTATGTTGTTGGCAAGACCTCACACATGAGCCCTAATGGGGACCCCGAATGTTCCCTCTGGGGTCCCCTAGATCATTTCCTGGTACTCATATACTTATTGGTACATATATTCACATGGGTTTTTAATATACATAGTGGTACACATCAGAAAGTAGGGAAGTGCTCAAAAGAATATTAGTCCATTCTCACACTGCTATGAAGAAATACCTACTGGGTAATTTATAAAGGAAACAGGTTTAATTGACTCACAGTTCTGCATGGCTTGGGAGGCTTTGGGAAACTCACAATCATGGTGGAAGGCACAGGAGTAGCAGATGCCTGCTTCACAGTGGGGCAGGACAGAGTGAGTGCAAGCAGGGAAAATGCCAGACGCTTATAAAACTATCCGATCTCATGAGACTCACTATCACGAGAACAGTGTGGGGGAAACCACTCCCATGATCCAATTACCTCCCCCTGGTCCTGCCCTTGACACGTGGGGATTACAGGGTTTACAGTTCAGGTAAGATTTGAGTGGGGACACAGAACCAATCCGTATCAGTTGGGAACATGTCAGAAGGACACAGGCACTAACCTGAAAACACTCCCACTGGCCAAATCAGGGACAATTTGGAAACCAAAATAAATAATGATAATAACAGACTACCACCCATTGAAAAAATATGAATCTATGTGTCCATACTGATCTAAATAAGGAAATAAATTGGGGAGAAGGAAATACTTTTCTACAGTAGAATGCCAACTACTAAATATAGAAATAAGAGTTGGAAAATCATCAGAGGGTGGTAGAACTCCTGGGTGAAAGGCTGATGAGGAAGAGGATATTAGTGTGGCCTTAGAGTATCTCCTCATGTTACTTATTAGTTACAAAGGGAAACATGTAACTTTACAGGAGACTCCACCTTCACCCACTGATCAAAGTTAACATTGTCTATATTGGAACAAACTGACAATCACCTGCTGCCTGATATGAGGCACTGAATCAGTGACATTCCAAGGGTGGGCATCATCTGATCTGGGTGCGGGCAGTGAGTGGATGAGTGGTGTTTTTTTAAGAATTTAAAAGTTGTAAAACAGACTAAAATTGAGTTGTTTTTTATTATCACCATGTGTCAACAATTCAGTGATAAAACAGTCCTCCCTTAAAACATCTGAGCAATTGCTACCATTGCTTTTAGATTTAATTACATATTCAGTATACATATACATATATACATAAACACATACATAGACACATACATATGTACAATTCAAATTAGCAAATTCTTCTTATCTTTTCATAAATGTTAGGTTCAAAGTGGAAGTTTATTTGGAGAATTCCCAGGTAGACAATTTGCCCTGGTATATGTAAATTCTGCAAAATGTGTTTGTTTGTTTGTTTACAGAGTAAGTTCATTTTGGTTCTTCCTGTTCAGGCTGACTTTGGTGCAGTTTGCACTTCCAATTCCTGTCATATTCCATATCCCTGTGTTTAAACAGTAGACTCAAAACAAGCAGTGATAGCAGAGTGATGGCAAAGAAACTGAACCTGAGTGCAGTTCTGACATTCTTTGCGATTACCCAGCATTTTCTCCCCATGCTTGACACTTTACAGAACTTTGGAAAAAGTGTGCTCATGCCTTTCAACCTCACTTTGCTGATGGCAGATACTGCAGAATAAGGGTGTGACAATGGATAGACTTTCCCACACAAAACGGTTGCACCACACAAAGCTGTGCATGCAGTGGAGAAGGTGCTTGAAAAGTGGACCCCAACCTTTGAAGTGCTGGATAATCCAAAGGGAGAATCTGTTGAGATTTTGCTGTCTGCTGTATATGGCAATTTCCCTCCCAAGTTGTTTTTTTCAGGTGTGAAGTTTTAAGTAAGGTGCATCTGACACAAAAATACTTGGAATCAGCCAGAATCAACCTTGATCACTGGACAGCAAAATATCAAGCTTTTAAAAATTACATGATCCTAGCACTTTGGGAGGCTGAGGTGAATGGATCACCTGAGATCAGGAGTTTGAGACCAGCCTGGCCAACATGGCAAAACCTTGTCTCTACTAAAAATACAAAAATTAGCTGGGCGTGGTGGCAGGCGCCTGTAATCCTAGCTACCGGGGAGGCTGAGGCAGGAGAATCACTTCAACCTGGGGGGCAAGGGGTACAGTGAACCGAGATCGACATAACTTCACTCTAGCCTGGGTGAAAGAGCGAAACTCTGTCTCAAAAAAAAATTATGTAAGAATAAAATTTTTTAAAAAGTTATGTTTACACTAAAATAAGTAAATAAACAAATAAATATTGGTCCTTGAAGACTGGTGTACAAAAATCATGGAAAAGTCCACTATGCAACAACAAATCATAAGGGAATTAGTAGTTACACAGAAAAAAATGATCAAATCTCAAAGAAGATTGCTGAGAGAAACAACAGAAGATGCTGACCTTATGGTGCCAGAAGAAATAAAAGGAAAGTGTTAGAACAGCTCACTATGTTGCTGAGGCTGGTCTTGAACTCCTGGCCTGGAGTGGTCCTCCTGCTTTGACCTCCCAAAGTACTGGGATTACAGGTGTGAGCCACCATGCCTGGCCCTGAAATTATTTCAAAATGAAAATGTGCCAACCCCCCAACCCCTACCACCAAAACCAAATGAGTTAAGCTGGATTCAGTGGTACATGGGGTAAAGGAGAGAGATAAGCTAAAGATAACACTGAGCCAACCCTTGTGGGTGAATGGAAGAGAGTGAGAGAGGATGAGAGAGTATCAGTCCAGCAAGAAGATTGAATTCTGGGAAAGGTGATGAGGAGGCTGTGGACACGTGGAATCTCAGATTCCTGAGGGATGAGCAGTGGGGGAAGGGTGTGCAGCAAGCCACTGGGCATGTGGTCCTGAGGCTGAAGAGATGGATCAGGGTGGGAGAATTAACCTTGTGTAAGTCATAGAGGGGATGGAAGAGAGAGCAAGGGAAAGATGGCTGAGGAAGAGGAGCCAGCAAAATGAACAGAAAAGGACAGACCAGATCAGAAGGCAAAGGGACAGTGCAGTGACCATGGTGTCACAGAAATCAAGGGAGGTGAGCATTTTGAGCAGGAGGAAGTGGTCGCGGGGGAAAATGCCATGAGAAGTCAAATAGGATAAGGACAAACTTTTAAAGTGTGTTCTCTCATTCCACACTCTATGCACATATCATAACATCACTTTATACCCCAAAATATACACAATTATAATTTGTCAATAATAAATTTAAAAAGTGGATCCTAGCAAGTAGTTAGTGATACACCCACTAACATGCCTGTGAAGACCTAGAAAAAGACAAAAACTCTCTAAGAAAGACACTGAAAACCAGCATTGAAAATCAACCCATGGCCAGAATCAAGACTTCCCATGGATTAGGAAGTGGTGGAAGTGGGTTGAGGAGTGGAGTTAAACCCCCTGTGGTACTTGATAAGAAAGTGCAAGGTGTAGATATCTCATTCTTCCCTCACTCTCTGCTCCTGGTTCAGGAACTGAAGATATGTTGCAACCAGAAAGATGGGCAGTTGTGTTTTTAAGTCACGCATGGACAAGCCAAAGCATTGCCTCCCCTCCCTCATATACAGCCTTAAAAAAAATTTCATGCAAAAACCACAAGTCCCAGAAAACAGTAAGAGGTGGAGGGAGGAACCTGGATTGTGTCCGAGATTGGGAGATTCTGGTTAATATGTATTTTTTCTTTATGTTCTATTTTTTCCCAATGACAATGTATTATAATGAGAAATACCCAAAATAATTATATATACTTTTATATTACCAAATTACCATAACTTTTATTTTATTTTATTTTGAGATGGAGTCTCGCTCTGTTGCCCAGGCTGGAGTGCAGTGGTGCTATCTTGGTTCACTGCAACTTCTGCCTCCCAGGTTCAAGTGATTCTCTTGCCTCGGCATCCTGAGTAGCTGGGACCACAGGCACGCTTGGGACCACAGGAGCACCCGCCACCACACCCGGCTAATTTTTGTGTTTTTGTTTTTCAGTAGAGACAGGGTTTCACCATGTTGGCCAGACTAGTCTCGAACTTCTGAACCTGGGTGATCCACCCGCCTAGGCCTCCCGAAGTGCTGGAATTACTGGCATGAGCCACCCCACCTGGCCCCAAATCACCACAACATTTAAAAGTGGAGGGAATACATCAAAATATTAGTTATTATTAAGTGATAGATGTGAAGAAGATTTTTCCTGTTTTCCTTCAACTTTTATATATTTTCTATCATGAGCATGCATCATTTTTAGAATGGAAAAAAATAAATGTAATTTAAAAAACAAAAAAAGGAAAAGAAAGATGAGAAAGTGTTCATGGATTTGGAGACTGTTGAAAGAATTGTCAGTGGAGGGATGGGATCGGGGAGCAGGATCGAGGTTCCTATGAGTAATCGCCAGAATATCTGGAGTACTTTCTGTTTTTCAAGTACTTTTACAGAGCAGAAAGCTTTGTTTTTGGTTTTTGCTGCCCCTCTGAATCTCGTTCCGCTTCCAGTCATTCCCAGAGGGGCTGGGCAGGGAGCTGTGTGTTCTAGTATCAGGGATGAACTTTTTCCTTATACATCACATGCTCTCCCAGCTCTTTGGTCTCATGTCTGGGCCTAGGGTTTTGACACTTTAAGGCCAGACCAGGACCTCTTTGTTGTCTGCGTTAACACGTCATCTCTTCCCTGAGGCACCCACCAGAATGCCCTCACTAACTGAATTCATTCCTTCAGCAAATGTTTATTGAGTACGGACTATGTGCCAGGCACTCTTTTAATCACTGGGCATACAACTGTGAACAACACAAAGTCCATGGAGGAATGAGCAAGGGCACAAGGACATTTCGTGAAGGGAAGCCCCTCAGTTCATATTTCAGAATCCTACCTCACCGTGGTGCTAAGTGCTCTGATGCCACCCTCTGTGGGGAGGAGACACTGGGAAGGTACTTATCATGGCTGAGGTGACTGGGTACTGAGTTGCCTCAGGCTTCACAATTTACTCTACTGTGTGGCCTTAGATCACTGGCTTCATCTCTCTGAGCCTCAGCAAAACGGGGATCATGAGAGCTGCTCATAGGATTGTGGTGAGGATTAAAACAGAGTGGGGGTAGGGGCCTGAGTGTGGGCCTGGCTTGGAGGAGGTACTCAATAAGGAATAGCTATTAATATTGTGATGGGTTTTTTGGGTTTAATCTCTGGGATATTCTTTGCGGGACTGCCAACCTCATTTTACCAGCCTTCAGATTCCTGTCATTCTACAAGGCTGACAGACTTAGCCAGAGGCTCCAGCCCTCAGCTCTGCAGAAGCAGAAATTTGATTTTGTCAGGTGCACGGGGTCCAGTCTGGGCGAACTCAGGCTGCCAGGACTCCTGGGAATTTGATGAATGAACCAGGTGTCAGGTGGGTCGTTTGTAAGCAGAGCTGCTCCTTCACAGTGGCCCGAGTGCTCAGGTCTACCGTCAAGGCTGGGAAAAAGCTCTGATGTTTAAAGTATGAGGCTGGGTCTAACCAATGACTCTTCATTTAATCCACTCAACCACCATTTAAATGATATTTGCCCCATTTTTACAGGAGGAAAACAAAATCTGTGACCAGAGATGGGTCGCATTCTCAGAAAGGATTGGAGTTAGTTATTAAAATGTTGCTTCAGAGTTCAGGACCAGAACACAGTGAGGAGGACTGATCCATGCCTAATCCTGAGGCATATATGAGGGATTTTGTTTGTTTGTTTGTTTGTTTACAAATGACATAGGTTTGCTATAGTGGGTTAAATGGTGTACACCCCTGCTCCCCGCCAAAAAAAGATTTGCCTATGTTCTACCTCCCAGAACTTGTCAATGTGACCTTATTTGGTAAAAGGATTTTGCATATATAATTAAGGATCATGAGATGAAATAATGAGATTTTGTTCATAGTTGTATGCCTACCCAGGTAATAATCCAGAATGATCTTCAGTGAAGATCATTCTGGATTATTACCTGGGTAGGCATACAACTATGAACAAAAATCCAACAACAAGTGTCCCTATAAGAGATGGAAGGAAGCCAGATGCGGTGGCTCATGCCTGTAATCTCAGTGATTTGGGAAGGCTAAGCGGGAAGATTACTTAAGACCAGGAGTTTGAGAGCAGTCTAGGCAACATAGCAAGACCTTGTCTCTACAAAAATTTTTTAAAAATTAGCTGGGTATGGTGGCATGTGTCTGTAGTCTTAGCTATTCAGGAGGCTGAGGCAGGAGGCTCATCCGAGCCCAAGAGATCAAGGCTGCAGTGAGCCATGATCACACCACTGCACTCCAGACTGGATGACAGAACAAGACCCCATCTAGAGACAGACAGAGAGAGAGACAGAGAGAGAGAGAGAGAGAGAGAGAGAGAGAGAGAGAGAGAGAGAGAGAGAGAGAAAGAAACAGCCGTGGGAAGACAAAGGCAAAGATCAGAGTTATGCACCCACCAGAAACTGGAAGGGACCAGACAGGATTCTACCCTAGAGCCCTAGGAGGAGGGAGCATGGTCCTGCTGACATCTTCTATTTGGACTTTGACCTCCAAAGGATAACTTCCTGTTGTCTTAAGCCACTGAGTTTGTGGTAGTTTTATGAAAATCCCAGGAGATGAATACACCTACCCAAAGGGGGATTTGATTGGCTCAATATAGCCAAACCAAGGGAAGGGCTTGCAGTTAGGTTTAGCTCTGGGGTGGCTGGGACCAGGCAGGGGAATGCTGCCCTTTTGGCATGGGATATCTGTTCTCTTGGATGGGACCATGGCCTTGGGTGTTTCTCAAGGAAAGACCAGGAGAAGGATCCTTTTTGGCCTGACCCACTGGTCCTCACCAGAAACACCACCAAAGAAAAGGCCTGGCAGGCAGCACCAATCGATGTTCACTCAGGCCATGGAGAAGGCTGGGAATTGCTTTTTTTCCCAGGTCAGTGAAGTGATCAAAGGGGAGGCTCACATAAGACTGGGTCCCCAGCTCAGAGCGCTGGGGTCTGAAGTCAAGCCCACCTTAGATGGTATAGCTCTCCCCTTCCCCTCTTAGGGGAGCCTCTGGTACTTCTCTGTTCCTGGTAATTTATGCTGTTGCTTTGATTTTACAGCAGCTTTCCCTTCACTGTTTTGCAGTCCATGTACAGGAATTTTGTTTTAGTGGATGACTATTATGGTGCCTGCCTAGTGGCTCCTACTAATTCTGGGGCTGCCCCCTTCTCTTACTCCATCCCTGAAGTCGCTATAGGCCATTACAGACCCTGCCTTACTGGATGCAGTTATTGGTTTAAGGGTGCTGCCTGGCTCAAGCCAGACCAGTGAGGGTAGATGCCTGTAGGTGGCTGACACTCTGAACCGCAGGTTGGAGTAGCTGTTGGTGCTCCATGTTTCTCACCCTCTAAAAGTGGAGAAAGAATAAAGCCGATGCTCAAGGGGTGCAGAGAGGAAGGAGGCCTTGAGATGTCCTGATCTCTGGTTTAATTGTTCCTGAGCTCTCTGCTTTTTTCACACACAAAAAGGAGAGGTCTCAGGACCTCTGGCTGTTCAACCCCTTCTAGAATTAGTAAACTGGTAACCCCTTTTTTCTGCTTATTTACGGGTCTATGATGGATTTCTATTTCTTGCAACCCAAAGCATGCAAAAAGAATTTCTCATTACTATGTATGAACAAAATAAAGGCTAGAAAAATATACTCAGGGCAGGTCAAATATTGGCTCCATCCCATTTTACATATGGAGCAACTGAGGCACAAAGAGGGGAGTGAACCACCTATAAGCCACACAGCATGAGCGGTGGAACCAGCACCCAAAACTCAGGCCTGCGGCTACCTGCCACTTGGAGTTGTTTCTTTAAAGACCTTGCCCTAATGCTGGCATTCTGATTTCTGTGTGACTTAAGAATTGCTAGTCTTTCCCCCCTCTGCCTCAATTTCCCCATCTTGTCCCTATGGGCATTCAATTCCTAGCAAAGGGCAGGTCCAGATGTGATGTGGTCAGCTTTGAATTCTCAGGGCCAACAAAAGGCTCTTATTATTTAATTACTGCAAATGGTAATTACGAAAGGAAGGTAATTGTCTGCCCTTTCATTATGGAGCTTCTGCCCTTTTCCTCTGGCAGCCCCCGGGGCCAGTCATGAAAGGGAACAGGGTCCAGATGTCCCGTGAGGGTCCAGCACAGGAGGATTGTCAGCCCTACAGCTGGAGGAAAGGCTGTAAGTAGTTACTGCCATCAGCCTCCCTCTTCCAAGACAATTTGTGGATGATAGAGCCCTTCCACACCCATGAACCCTTTAGACTTGGTAGTGAAAAAGTCACTAAACACTGGTTGTCTCTTGGGCACTGTGCTGGGCACTCTCCGTTCTTTGGGTGAGGTCAAGCCCCAAAAAGTCCAACTAGGTGCCTTGCTTATACAAATGCTTGCTGATTGTTGGTGTGTACTACTTCTAATCCTGGCACGCTGCCCTGTGAAGTAAGAATTATTACCCTTATTTTATAAATGAGAAGACTGAGCTCTTCCTAGGTCCTAAAGCTAGTGGGAACCAAGATTTGAACCCTGTATGTCTGACCTCAAAGCGCTAATGCTTTTGCCTTATAACTGGCCACAGGTACTATTGGCCCATTTCAAAGTTGAAGAAATTGAAGCCCAGAGATGCAATGTGGCTTGCCCAAGCTTACTCTAGGATTTAACATTGTCAGGACCTGGTGCCCCATATCCTGCCCTGCCTGCCCAAGGCTCTGCCCTGCTGCCTATCACACTGCCATCTCCCTCCATCCTATAACCCCCAGCTCACTGCTGATGGTGACTGGCGGTGAGAGATGACTGAGACATAGTCTTCACCCTCTGGCTAAGAGAACGCTAAGCTCAGCTGCAGACCTATGTAACTAGTTGTCACTGCCCGTGACAGACATTGCTAATCAGTCACAGCATTCTTCCTGTTGAGAGCCCAGATTACTAGTCCTTTGAGATTTAGATAAAAATGGACTGGAATTTCCTATCTCACATCTTGAAGACATCCAGTGATGGCCCCAAGATTTCTTCAAATTCCAGTGACTTGCAAAGTCGTGCTGACTTCCAGCTCCAACTTTTTCCTCCCAGCATACCTTTTGTCTCTCTGCTCACCTTTTCTTTCTGCCCCGTGCCAAGCCTGGTAACTCTGTGCCAACCTCATGTTCAGTATGCAGGTCATTTTACTGAGGTCGAAGGAGACAGAGGACGTATCGTAGCAATGCAAAGGGGAGCAAGTTGAATAATGGCTAGCCCTGCTCTTCCGAGTCCTTCAGCCACCAGCGCCAGCCACTGGTCTTCTCAGGCTCTCCCATTTTAGGGATCACCCCCACACTTCAAGATAAATGCTCAAATATTTCAACTTACTCATTTTCTGAGCCCCTTCACCTTCAAAAATTCAATCTCCATCACTGTTTACTGCATGAAGAAGAAATATGTATTGAGTTTACAATCTAAATGTCAAAGCAAATGATTAGAAATTAGAATGAAGAATTATAGCTAAGCCTGCAAAAAGGAAGGGTAGGTCCACGGAGCTATGAGAGCATCCTGAAGGTGGCAGAAGGTCACGCTCAGTATGTGGCTTTGAGCCACAACATGTTGGGTGAGGAGGAGCTTACCAGGTGACAGGGCAGAGATGGTGGGGGAGCACATTCCGAGAGGAGTGCCTGTACAAAGACCCTGTAGCAAGGGGGATCGGCATGCCTTCTGTGAACCCCAGGGGGCTTCTGTGGCAGGAGCACCGAGGCCAAGTAGGAAAACAGTTCTGGTTGGGGATAGAAGGGTTGGCAGCAACTATGCCATGTAGAGACTTATAGGCCATTATCCTCATCAGCTTATCACGTAGAGCAAGTTAGCTCTCCATCTCCTGCTCAGCTCACGGACAACCTTGTTCTACCCAAAGCTCCATTCATATCTCTGCTCAACAGAGTGCCAAATGATACTCAGGGTCTCCCTAGAGAAAGTGGTAGAAGTTTTTCCCTTCCTGCCCCACTCCCCCAAGAAAGTGGAAGGGAGAGTACAAAGAGATTGAGTTTCATGGGGACGTGAATTATGCCACTGTCCTGGTAAGGCAGAGAATCTAGTTTGCGGTTTAAATGACACTTTTCCTCTGGGTCATAACTTGGGAGGTGCAGATGAGAAGGGCTTGAGAGGTTCTTATTGGGTGTGAGTAAGTGCAGGCTGGTGTTCTCAGGGAAGATTTTCCAAGGGAGGCGAGGTGGGAACAGGTTCCTGAAGAACAGGGAGCCAACATTACTCTGGCCTAACCCACACCTTCTCTTCTAATACCTGCTCCATGAAGTAGGTATTTGCATCCTTAATTTGAACAGAGAGAGGAAGAAACTTGCCTAAAGTCACTATCTTTAAATGACAAAGCTAGGTTTCAAACAACTCTCTGGGATTCTTAAACCTAATCTATTAACTCAATCTACAGCCTCTTTGAAAGAAAAAAATGAGCAAAGATAAGCAAATGGGCAGACAGTCATGTGCTCATTCATTCATTCATTCTCTTGGCTAATGCCATACAGCACCCCCTATGCACCAGGCACTGTAGTAAAAGAAACTCTGAACCAGGAGTTAGAGGACCTCAGGTAGAGGCCTGGCCCCAAATGCAGCCAACCACTTCCCTTCTCTGGCCTCAGTTTTTTCCACTGTGAAATGGGGATAACGTTCTGACCAGCCTCCCTCTCAGGACTACTGTAGGGGATCCAAGTAGAAAGTGCATGTGTTCAATAGCAAAGACATGGAATCAACCCAAATGCCCATTAATTGATAGTCGGGATGATGAAAATGTGGTACATATACACCATGGAATACTATGCAGTCATAAAAAGGAGCAAGACCATGTCCTTTGTAGGGACATGGATGGAGCTGGAAGCCATTATCCTCAGCAAACTAACTCAGGAACAGAAAACCAAACACTGAATGTTCTCACTTATAAGTGGGAGCTGAACAATAAGAATACATGGACACATAATGAGGGAACAACACACACTGGGGCCTATTGGGGGAGCAGGAGAAGGGAGAGCATCAGGAAGAATAGCTAATAGGTGCTGGGCTTAACACCTAGGTGATGGCTTGATTTGTGCAGCAAACCACCATGGCACACATTTACCTGTGTAACAAATCTGCACATCCTGCACATGTACCCTGGAATTTAAAAGTTGAACTAAAAAAAAAGAAAGAAAAGTGCATGTGTTGACGCTTGAGAGAGTTTTTAGTTCTGATGGGAGGTACACCCCTCCTCCTGCAGAATGAGGAGGGGGTTAGCTAGCTCCATGACAGAGAGGGACATTTAAGCCAAGACTAGGGAGGAGCTGAGAGAAGTGTTTCCAACAGAGAGAATGGATTGTGAAGTCTATGAGGCAAGGAGGAGCTTGCCACATTGAAGGGACAGAAAGAACAGGGAATCTGGAGTAGAATGGGGTAGGATTGCAAACTGACACTGAGGGTTGGTTGTCCCAGATAAGTCCAAAGTCAAGGTCCCATGGTGAACATGATTGGGATACAATGTAATGGAGCCAGCCTTGTGCTGGGCAGGATGGGGACTGCAAAACCCGTGAGTCACCTAGATACCTCCTGCTTTCTTACTCCCTGCATCTATCAGTCACTAAGTCCTGGTAGGCCTGATTCCTTAATAAATCCCACATTTATCCACTTCTCTCTCCACCTCTGCCAATGCCAAGATCCAAGCCATTGCCATCTTTCACCTGGAGGACTCTGAAAGTCTCCTTACTGCCCCCAGCCCCCCATCGCTTCCCTACTCTGCCCCATTCCAGTCGATTCTCTCCTCAGCAACCACATGGGCCTTTTGGAGAAAACTCTGCTTATATCACATCTCTGCTTAACTCCTCCCTGGGACTTCCTATTACTCTTAAGCTAAAACCCTTATCTATCTGAGACTGCCTGCGACATCTAGCCCTCAGTGTCACTTCACAGCTCCCCTTTCTTTTCTGGTCCTTCCATGTGTCAAACTCCTCCCTGCCCTAGAACCTTCACATACTGCTCTCTCTGTTGGAAATACTCTTCCCTGGTCTCAGCTTAAATGGACAACCATGGTCTACCCAAAGCTCCATTTATATCTCTGCTTAACTGAGTGCCAAATGATACTCAGGGTCTCCCCAGAGAAAGTGGTAGAAGTTTTCCCTTCCTGCCCTACTCCCCTAAGAAAGTGGGGACTTGCAAAGGTGTTGCCTTTGCATGTGCTGTTCACACTCTCTAGACACTTCCAGCCTCTTCTTTGTAGCACTTATGAGACCTAATTAAGGCATTACTTCAGTAATTACTTGCTAAATTCTTTCTCATGGGACAGACAGTGGAAGAGCTCACCTATGTCCAGTCCACTCCAGAGGAGCACTATATTTCCCAGCCTCCCTTGCAATAGGCAGGACCATGTGACTAGTCTTGACCAATGGATGGTGAGAAGGGGTGTATGTCACCTCCAGGCAGAAACAGTGAAAAATCCATGCCTGAAAAAGCCATCCATTCTCTTTTCTCCTGCCATGGTAACTGAGAAGGTCACGAGTTCCAGTGGGTGCAGCTCCAAAATGGAAGGGACCCCTCAGCTTAGGTATCTGAGTGACTAAAGCAGAGGAACCATGATGAGCATGTTGCACAAGTGAGTGATAAATGACCCTTATGCTATGTCACTGAGATTTTGGAGTTCTTTGTTACTGCAGCATAGTCTGGTTAAGACAGAGCTCTATTTGTGCAGAGCTGGGGTCTTCTTCACTGCTGCCTCTCCAGAGCCTGGGAACCTAACTGAAACATTGGAGTAGGTGCTTTGTAAATACTTGTTGAATGAGTGAAAAAACAGAAAATGTGAGACATGGTTCCTTCCTTAAAGAATTTAATCCAAGAGACTGATTCTTACACACAATAGTTAGACTACAATTAGGGGCTAACTGCTAAAAAAAGAAAGGGGAGCGGTTAATGGGTTGGAACCGCCATGGAGGGCCTCCTAGAGGAGAACAAAGATTTGCAGAATTGGAGAGGATGACAGTGGGCTTGCTGTGCATCCATTCAGCAAACATTTATTCTGATGCAGCACGATGAGTGCGTTGCCAGCAGTGCGGCTGGAGGATCATGGACATCTTGGAAACCAGAGGAAAGTGCCCTTTCCACGCGAAGGATCTAGAATGGCTTCACACAGGAGGTGATGCTTGAGCTAAGACTTGATAAGTAGGTGTTCACTACAGAGATAAGAGATGGAGAGGAAAGGACTAAGAATCCCAGACAGAGGAGACAGCATGAGCAGAGGCCAGGCAGCATGAAGGTGAATGGTGTGTTCAGAGATGGGGCAGCATCTAGTGTGGCTGGATTTGGGGGACAGGGGGATGAGTGCCAGGGGCAAAGAGCTGAGCTCAGTCTCTCCATCCCTAGCTTCCTGCACCTCACCCCAACTGCCTCCATCCAAATCATATTAATAGCATCTTGGAAGGTTCTGGAAGGCTTTTAAGAAAATGTCTAAGCTAAGACCTGAAGGATGAATTGAAGGTGGCCAGAAAAGGTGAGACAAAAGGGCAAGGGAGGGTGTTCCCGTCAAGGAAAACAGCATATGCAAAGGCCTTAGAAGGGAGATGGCAAGGCATGAGACGGCAGCTCACTTTGGCTGGCTGGAGCCCAGCTTTCCAGGTGGTTAGGGAGGAAACTGGTGGGGCAGAGGTGGGCTAGCGTGTACCCTCCTCCCATAAATCCCTTCCAAAGGCCCAGCTCAGCACTCAAGGCCTTCAGGATCCTGTCTTCCATCTCCCTCTCCATTCTAAACATCTGTGCCTTTGCAATGCTGTTCTAAGTGCCTAGAATGATGACAATAATAATGATATTGATGATAACATAACTGAGCACTTAGAATGTGTTAGGTGCTGTGACGGACATTATTTCATTGAATCTCTCAGTAATGCCATGATTAATACCTTTTAAAATTAATGCCTTAATTAATTAAAGGTATTAATTTAAAAATTTATAGTCGCCTTTATTTCTTAGAACATTTTTAGATTTATGGAAAAATTGAGAAGATATTACAGAGAGTTTCCATATACCTCCTCTAATTTCCCTGTGAGTAATACCTTATGTTACTACTTGTTATGATTTGTTACAATTCTTGGTAGACTTTCATTGATACATTATCATTAATAACTAAAGTCCATAGTTTATTTAGATAGTTTTTACTAATGTCTTTTACATTTAGTAGTTATGTGTCTTTAGGCTCCTCTGGCTGTGACGTTTCCTTGGACTTTTCTTGATTTGGATGACCTTGATAGTTTTCAGGGGTACTGGTCAGCCAGCTATTTTGTTGGACAGTCCAGTATTGGAGTCTGTTTTTCCCACAAGGCTGGGGTTATGGGTTATTGGGAGAAAGACCACAGAGGTGTCATTTTCATCACATAGTATCAAGCACACATCAACATGATTTGTGGCCTTTGATCTTGGCCTTGATCACTTGTCTGAGTAGCAGTCATCAGGTTTCTCCCTATAAAGTTGTTCCTTTCCCCTCCCTTTCCATACTGTGCACTTGGGGAGGACGTCACTCTCTGCAGCCCACTCCTAAGGAGTAGAGAGTGATGCTCCCCCTCCCCGAGTGTCTACATAAATTATTTGGAATTCTTCTGCACAGGCAATTTGTCTCTTTCCCCCCATTTATTAACTTACTATCTCATTGAATTTCTCAACAATGGGTTGGTCCTCTGATTATCCTCATTTCTGGAAACTGGAAGGCCTTCCTTTCTTCCCCACCTTGTGGACCTCAGAGCCAATTTCTGAAACCCTCTCCCCCTTTCTGGGAAAAAGAGTGTCCTCTTCTGTGTTCTCCCACCATGCTTTAACATTCTAACTAATTCATGCCACACAGATTTCTTGTGCCCCCTGCTCTGTGTCAGGCACTGTGCTTGGGGCTTGGGGCTTGAAAACAAGCAGCCCCCATAGGCCCTGTCTTTGAGTTGCTCACAGCGTTTGCCATCCTGTGCTAGACTAGGATCTCGGTGAGGGTAGGGGCATTGTCCATTCTTTTAATAGCTGTGCTCCCAGCCAACCAGCGCGGCGTTTGATGTTTAGTAGGTCCTTATGAATATTTATTGAATTTGAAATGCTTCCTGGAGGACAAACACTGGCAGATGATTGTTTATCTGTGTGCCCCTTCCCCGGGTACTGTGCGCTCCCTGAGACGAGGGCCAGCCCTGATCCATCCTGGCCCAGCGGTCGGGTGGTGGTGGGTGCCATAGAAATCTAAGCCGGTGAAGGGATCCAGGAACCGGCTGCCTCCTCAGGTAGAAGTGAAGTTTGGAAGCTGACACAGCTCGGGAGGCCGAATCAGGAGGACTTGGTGACTGATTGGCTGGGGAGGGTGAGGCGGGAGGAGGAGTTACACAGATGGCTCTGAGGTCTGAAGCCGGGGGACAGCCGGTGCCACCTCTGATAGACTGCGAGAAGAGCCGCTGCCAGCTTCAGGCCGTCCTATCCGTTGGGGATCCGGCCTAGGGCCAGGAACGGGTGGCCGGGCCTGTGCAAACTTCTCACCACCCCAATGTCCTCGTCTTAAAAAAAAAAATCTGCCTGGATTTTGAGCACGGTCGTTTGTTACCAGGTGTGAGGGTCCATTCTGGGGGTCCCCTCCAGGCGGCCGTCTCGAGGGAAACCCCCAGGGGCAACCTGGCACCGCGTGGGCTCGGCCTGGTCAGGGCCGTGGAACGCCAGGCCCAGGTCCTCAGCCCGCCATCACCCGGGAGTGGGGTGGCAAGGCGGCCGCCGGGCCTGGGCGGGACAATGGCCGCGGCCGCCGGGGCCCCGGGAGCCCCCGCGCTGGGGAAGGGGCTGTCCTAGGGCCGGGCGCCGGTGCCCTCCCCGCGCGGCTCGGGCGGGCGGAGGGGGGCGAGGAGTTCCTTTGTGGCTCTGCCTCCGGCGCGGCGCGGGCGGGGGGCGCAGCGCAACTTTGCCAGGCGGCGGTGGCGAGCGCGAGACGAGGCCCCGGGGCCCGAGTGGGGCCCCCAGTGCGCGGCCCGCCCCCGCCCCCCGCCCGGCCCCCTCCCCTCGCGTGCCGTAGCCAGAGCCCGGCGCTGCCCACTCTCAGGAGCCCCCGGGGCCGGACGGGCTGCGCAGCCGGAGAGGCGGGGGCCCGACGCGGCCCCCCCGGAGCCGGGCGCCTGGCGCGGGGGCTCGCCGAGCGCACGGGGGGCCGCGCGGCGCTGCAGACCCAACCTCCCGCCGCCGCCGCCGCCGCCGCCGCGGCGGCGCTTGCAGAACCCAGAAGTGAACAGCAGGCGACCCGGAAGGTTTGCGCGCGGCTCCGCAGCGAGCCGGAGCCGGAGCCGGAGCCGGAGCCCGAGCCCGAGCCCGGAGCCTGAGCCGGAGCCCCAGCCCGGCCCTGCTCGGGCCGCCGGGCGCGGGGCTGCGGCCGCGTCCCGGAGGCGCCGCCAGCACAGCCAGGTCCGTGCGGGCCCGGGGCGCGCGGGAAGCGGGCCCAGCGGCGGCTGGCGCCTGCCCGCGGGAAAGTTGCGCCGAGTTGCGGGCGGGGGCCGGGCCGGGGCGCGGGCGCTGTCAGCGCGGGCCGGGGCGCTCTGAGGGCCCGGGGCAGCCTGCGCCTCGGTCCCGGCCCGGAGCGGCGGCGGCAGCGGCGGGGCGTGCGGGGTAGGAAGTGTCTCCCGCGGCGTGTCTGGGGCTGGTCTCCGAGTGTGTGTGCGTGTGTGTGTGTGTGTGCGTGCGCGCGCGTGTGTGTGTTTTTCTTAAGCCGGGCTATTCAAACCCTGCTGCAATTCTCCGGTAAACAATGATTCATGGGGCTTAATGCAAATAAACGGATTGCAAACGGCGCGGTTCGCGCACTTTGCAGCCGGCCCGGTGGAGCGGCCAGTGCCGGATTTCTCCCTTTTTTTTGCAGATCTGCAGAATATGGCGTCCCTGTCCTGTTTTAAAAATAAGCCAGGCTGCCATTTTTGTTTTTCTTTTGTCTGAAAATTTTAATAAAACTGTCTGAGAATGTGGGAGAGGCGGCTGGAAGCAGAGGGGGCACCCGAAGGGTTGGCTTTTTTCCTTTTCTTTGGCGAGAGCTGCGAGCCTTTCGGGGAGGTGAGACACAATGCAATTGCACTTTAAAGAAAAAAAAGGGAAGCTGCCGGGCGATTTTGGGGGGGGAGGGCTGGGAATTTAAAGTTAACTCCGAAAGTTTGCTTTGCTTTTCTTCTCTTTCTTTTTTTTTTTTTTTGGAAGGCGGTGAAATGCCGCGAAAGGATCTCGAGGCCCGTTTCTCCCCCAGCCAGCTGCCTTTGCAGGATTTTTGGGAAAAGTTAACTGCCGGTTTCCTCAGAGCTGCTGGGGCCTGGGGGAGTCGGGGCGGGGGGGATGTGGAGGGTTGGGGATGGGAGTTTTGGGGGAACTGGGAAACATTTTTTGGAAGGGGCTTATAAACATGGCATTGTAAGGAACTAGATCCTCAGATCTGGGGGAGAGAGGGCCGGCAAGAGGGGCTTGGAGTGGGCCCAGGGTTTCCAGCAAAGACCCCTGGCTTGAGGAAATAATCCTGCTGTCCCACAACCCTGCCCTGGAGCAGTGTGGAACCTTCGGGAGCTATGTGTGTGGCAGTGGGCCTGTCTCCTTCATGGGTGGCCAGGACCCCCCTGTAGGCTGGAATCCGGCCCAGGCCTTGGGGTGACCCTTGGACCCTCAGGCAAGTGGGCTTGGCCCTTTGCTGTTGGAGAGCCTCCTCCCCAACCTGGTAGACCTTCTACCCCCAGAGGTGGCAGCTGGTGGTAATGACTCCCTTACCCCACCGTATGGTGAACTTTTGGTTGGGTGCAGGCCTGCAGCCCAGTGGGTCCCATCTGAGGGGAGGGGCAGGAAAGGTAGTCTGGTTTGCTAGTCCCCCTCAGTGTGAGCCTCATCCCTGTGGTAGGCTCTTATTCCTTTCTGCCACTCCTGCCCTGCGCCCTGGAGGTGGAAGCACTTTGGATTTCGGTTAAGTTCCTGAAGTATCTTGCTGGACAGGTCAGGGCCTGTTGGCTCTGCAGGTTGCTGAGCGGGGGTCTGAAGGCCAGGCCCACAAGGTCCGTGGTGGCTAGTGCTGTCCAAGGCATTGGGGCAGTGTTGGGCCTGGCCTCTCCCCTACCCACTACTCCAGCATTTCTTGGAGGGGAGACCCTTCTAGTCTTACTCCTAGT
This sequence comes from Aotus nancymaae, assembly GCF_030222135.1. Lineage (NCBI taxonomy): Eukaryota > Metazoa > Chordata > Mammalia > Primates > Aotidae > Aotus > Aotus nancymaae. Next base: position 29,728,279 of record NW_026988467.1, read on the forward strand.
CTGTGTCCTGGCTCCAGTAGACAGAGTTAGCTCCCAAGAAACAGAGTCAGGAATTGAAAGTTGGGGCTAGGAGTTCAGGGCTGTGGAACTTGGCATGCCTTGGCCAGAGGGTATCAAACCAGGTAGTTTTTAGATGGAGGAACTGAGGTTCAGAGAGAGGAAGTGACTTGCCTGAAGTCACACTACCAGGTAGAAGGAGACTGAGCCCAGGACCTGGGTGTTCAGGCTCCCACTGCTGGGCTCCCTCCGAAGTTCTCCACTGGGGGGCTGGACCCCTGGAAAATCCGTTTTGAACAGAACGTGACTAGAATGGGACAGCATGATCCTTCACTCCCTCCTACCCTTGCCATCATAATCCTCCCTGAGAGAATTGAACTTTACAGTTTGCACAGTGTGATGTGGTAGTTATCACACCAGGCTCTCCCAGAAACTCAGTTAGAGTGAAATTATCCCAGTGGGGATAATGAACCTCATTATAAGGAAACCAAGACTCAGAGAGGTTGAACGGTGGCAGAGGAGGCTTAAACTTAGGCCTGGAGGCTCCTTGCCTGGCCTTTTCCCAGGTGGACTTTGGTGCTCGTGGGAAGGAATCTTCTAGGTTTTGGTCTCTCTAATTCTTCTGCTGAACCCAGTGACTGTAAAAATCCAGAGGCCCACCCCACCCAAAGAATGTCAGAATTGTAAAGGCTCATGTCAGGAGGTTACCTGGGCTCAGAACAGGGAAGCCACTGGCTGGAAGTCAGTGATTCAGTCAGGTCTCAGAACCAGACCCTGATCTCCTGCCTTCCTTCCTCTGTGACACCCAGAGGGACAGTGAGCCTCTCTACCCATTGCCAGGCTGCACAGGCCCCAGGAGGGTGGGAGTTGCTAATGGGTGGTGGTGCTGGTGATGGTGTGGAATAATGGCTAGCGCTCCCTGGAGATATGGGCTTGTCCCAGGGACTGAGAAATAGGCTATCTGCAGTCTTGGGGATTGGAGGCAAGCTGGTCTCATGTGGAAAGGAGGAAGCAGGTGTGTGGGTGAGGTGGGAACTGGGTCTCAAGTCAGGCTGGCCCTAGCCCTTCCCTGAGCAGACACTTTCCTGCCTTATCCCTCTGTAAAATGTGGAGCCATTTATTCCTTCTTCTGCCATGGGCTATTTTATTCATTCATTTGTTGCCAGATTATTCCTTTATTCTTTCCTCATCCATTCATTAGTTTATTGGTTAGTCATCTCAGTAGTCTATCCATCTGTGCTTCCATGCAATCCTTAGCTCACCCAGCCCACACTGGACAGACATGTGAGATCAAGTGTAGTCCTCCAGGGCTCTAAAGGCAATAAGGGAGAAGAGGTGAGACCGCAGGTGCATGAAGCACTAGCCAGGGCAGTGTTCACCGGGCACCTACTTGAGTCCCCAGGGGAGGGCTCTCAGAGAATGGAAGACTTGAAAACACCAGAGGAGTTCCATACACCATCACGATGATAGACCTGGGTCCTGAGTTCAAGTCCCATTTTATCACATGGCTTCTGTGACTTTTAGCACATTCTTTCCGTCTTTGAGCCTCAGTTTCCTCAACTCTATAATGGGATGCTTTCTGTGAATCTCTCATGGGTTGTTGGGAGTGATATCAAGACAGTATATGACATGTCTCCCCACCCTGGCCAGGCATGCAGTGGGAGCTCAGTATGTACCCACTGAGTTATAAGGATTGTCGATTACTGTCTTGGGCCCTGCCATGATTTTGAGAACCGTGGTGGTGGTTTCAGAGTGAGACAGATGATCTGGGCACCCTGCAAGCCCTGGTCTGCTTTGTATTTCCCTGCTGAAACTCTTCAAATGTTTCCTAGGCATTTAGAAGAAAAAATATCCAAAGTACTTTCTGGGCCTACAGGGCCCTTCATAGGCCAGGCTGTGCCCACCTCTCACCCTCAGCTCCCCGCATCCCATTGCTACCTTCAGCCACATACCAGTTTCGTTCTGCACCTTGAATTCACAAAGCCTGGTGGCAGGGCCTTTGCACATCCCCCCCTCCCTCCCCCATGGCTTTTTTCTGAGTGTTTACATGGCTGACACCTTCTTGTTTCACAGGTTTCTACTTGAATGTTACCTCCTCAGAGGGTCTGCCTGGACCACTTGCTCTAAAATAGCTTCCAACTGTCATCTCACATCAGCCCCTTTTTATTTTCTCTTGTGGCTCTCACCAGTGTCTGAAACCTTCTCATTTATTTATTTGCACTTCTTGCCTGCCTACACCACTAGAACATGCTGAAGCGCCATGTGTGTGAGTGAGCAGGTGGTTCTGGCGTGGCGTGGCTGGGGCTTTTGTAGAGGTGAGGAAACACTCGGGAGTCCAGGTGTGGCAGCAGTCCTGATGGCCTGGCATTGCCTGGGAGATGAAGTTACACCGAGGGCTGTCTTCTCCTCCCCCTTGGGAGACTCAGGGCTGTAGTTAGGAAATAATGAGATGATTAAATCATGAATCTAAGAATCCTAGTCTCTTCCAATCTCAGAGCTTTAGCATCTGAGAAGCTTTCCAGCTCAGAACCTTTGACGCTTGGATTCTTAGCATGATAGCACGATCCAGTCTTAGGTTTAGAATCTTACCAAGTGGACTCTCACTGTCTTATTTAGCATCACAGAGTGCTCCTTTGTGCCATGCCATGTTCTTGAACTCCCGACCTCAGGTGATCCACCCGCCTTGGCCTCCAAAGTGTTTGGATTACAGGTGTGAGCCACCGCACCCGGCCCCCATGCCATGTTCTTAAAGCCTTTATAAATTTAACATATTTACAGGTGAGGAAGCTGAGGCACAGAGAGATTTAGGTAACTTGCTTTGTGGAGCAGTTGTTGGAATTTGAACCTAGCACACTAGGACTTCTTAGAATCTCTCAGCCCAACCTCACTGGACCCTTGCACAGAGCAGGGAATTCTTTCTCATACTCTTGTTAAAAGGGCCTCTGATCTCTGCCTAGAAACCTCCCTTTAGTGAGCTCCCGCCTAACCAGGCCACCTAGCTTCCTGTTGTCAGAAAGCTCACATTGCTAGGAAGTTTTCCTTCTTTACAAGGTGTAAAGTGCTGCACCTCCCTTGTGAATAATGCCTGGGAAGTGATGTTAGTGTCATGGTTTCCCAGTGCCTTTGACTTTGTGAATTCCTGGTTTCAGTAGCCTCTTTCTTCCCACTGGGTTGTGGGAAGAAAGGCAGACAGCCTCGGTGCAGTGTTGAATGTAAGAATGAATGAATGGGTGCATAAAGACCACGTGAACCCTCAGGATTTCCGAGTTCCTATCTCTCTAGCCTGGTGCTCGGCACTCATCCAGGGGTAATTGGTCAGGCTTGGTGTGCTCAGGAAAAGGAGACACCGTTATCTCTCCAATAAAGTCTGTATCTGATGACATTTATATATGCAATTCTTGGAGAATCATGTGAGATCTAAAGTCATGCACTATTAGGAGAGATGTGGATGTCCCAGATCATGTAGCCAAACTTCGTTCTACCCATTGGGGAAACTGAAGTGGGAAGGGAGAAGAGCAGGCCTTGTCCAAGGCCATGTGCATCTCTGTCTGCCCAGAGGCTGCCACAATACCTGCCTCAGGGTTCAAAGGCAGGGGAAGGCCCTCAATAGAATAGCTGCTTCTTCTCTAGCAGATAAGCTACCCCTGTACAATAGGGGCAACATTTTTGGATGCACAGGGTGTGCCTGGCACTTGGGGGGAAATTGAGGAAGCCAGCTGCATTGGGAGTGAGTTGCGGCCATGGTGGTGGGGATGGCTTTCTAGAACCTGGGGCTGGAACTGGGCTTTGGAGACTGGGTGGAATTTGGGGGAGGTGGCTGAATAGTGTCTTTAATGAATAAGGTGTGTAGGGAAGGCCAAGGGATTTGGCTCTAGGGCCTAAGGGGTCCTGCCTTGTTCTCCGCCTCATCGATGTGTTCACAAGGATACCCTTGGTGGGGTTCCCACCATCTGTGTCCTTTTCTGAACTTTGGGCAAAGACTTTAGGATTCTGGAGGGGATAGTCTAGCTGGCCATTCCAGGTTCTAGGGCTCTGTGGGGGGACACCTGCCTGAGAGGGGGTACAGCCCTTCAACGCACTCAAATACACACGTTCATACATATCCACACTATTAGCTTTTCCATTACCCACCCTGAGCGTACTTCCTGCACCATCCTTGCCAATGTGGGGCACTCCTCTGCTATTTCAGAACTGCCACCAGAGATGTCCTGACCTGGACCTCTAGGAGCCAGGAGTTTAGGAGGCGTGTCTGTTGGAGTGTGCATGCACACACGGTACACACATCACACAGGAGCACGTGCAGGCACTCTTGCCACTGGCAGGACTGTACACCCAGGCACACACCATGCACTCTCCTGGGAAACAGCGTGCAGCCATGTGCTTGATCATCTGCACATTCTGTCACATGCATGGTGTTCATCTGTACACAGTTCTGCTCATCCAGGCCTGCTCATGCACATGTGTGTTTTTACATGTAGATGAGTCTTGCCTGCACACAATCATTTACACTTGAGATAACATAGCCTCAAATTCTGGGCCTTGTGCAGCATGTCTTATACACACCCTTGCACTCACACCTACACCCACACCTGGCCTAGATCTGCTGGAAACGGTGAAGCTGGCAGCTTGTTTCCATCTCCTGCCTTCATTCACTAGTATTTCTTGAGCATTTACTATATCTAGGCCTTGTGCTAGATGGTGATAGATGGGAGGAAAACTGATGTATATATGGTTCCTACCCTAGCGGAGGTAGACAGGCACTATACAAAAGATCACACAAATGATGGTGATGATTTTTTTTTTTTTTTTGAGGCGGAGTCTCACTCTATCACCCAGGCTGGATTGCAGTGGCACAATCTTGGCTCACTGCAACCTCTGCCTCCCAGGCTTAAGCAGTTCTGCCTCAGCCTTCAGAGTAGCTGGAATTATAGGCAGGCACCACCACACCCGACTAATTTTTGTGTTTTTAGTAGAGACAGGATTTCGCCATGTTGGCCAGGCTGGTCTGGAACTCCTGACCTCAGGTGATCCTCCCACCGTGGCTTCCCAAAGTGCTGGGATTACAGGTGTGAGCCACCGCGCCCGGCCACATGATGATTGAGATTAGAGATTTTGGTCACTATGATGACTGATGATGGGAGAGGAGCAGAGGGAATGGCCTGGGCAGAGACCCTGAAGTGAGAAATCCAGGACATGGAGAAGGTGGTGTTACTGGGACCTGGGGAAGGTGCAGGAGATGAGGCAGCAGGTGAGGCTGAGTCTGGCTTGTCTTCCGTGGCCTGTTCCCCACAAGCCACTTGTCCATCCCACACCCTCCCCTCTCCTTTCTCTGTCTGCTGGCCTGCACCCCAGGCTGGAGGCCTGTTTGGCCTTCCCCACAGGCTGCTGCAATGGAGGTCCTGGGATACAACAGACTTCTGACCACCTGCCAGGAGTTCCCTGTCCAGGACCCCTGAGACCTGTCTAGAAAGCTCCTGGGGGCCGGGCCAGAGCCAGGGTCCAGCAGTTGGCTTTCCTGTTTTCAGTTAATCTCAGACCTGGATCTCTGTCAGTCAGCAGAATGGCCCCTGTGGGTCCTGAAGGCCACCCAGAGCTACTGCGACCCCAGATGGCATCACTGGCTGGTCAGATTTCCATGTGGGTCATTGGAATGTTGGGGAAGTCTCCCTTAGGCCTTGGAGAACCTAACAACAGCAATGGCAGAAAGGCAGCTGACTGTTTAGGAGCCCTGACTATGTGTCAAGCAGTGTTCGAAAGATTTTATCCATATTAGCTCATTTTGTCCTCAGTACAACCCATGAGATACCATGATCATCCCCAGTTTACAGATGAGAAAATGGAGGCTTGGAGATTTAGGTAACAATCCCAAGGGCCTGAGCTGGGGCTATTTGGCTCCAGAATCCATACTTTTAACTCTCAGCTGTCAAATTTCCCTTTTAAGGGTCCAGGAGCCCAGGCTATGATTTGGTTGAACCCCTTCACTTTATAGAGGCAGGAAAGGAGGCCCAGAGAGAAAATGGAATTGCCAGAGGGTTCTGTTACCTCTGCTGGCACCAGATGCATGACCTTGGGCAGGTTACTACCTCTCTGAGCCTCATTCCTGACCCCAACCAAAGGAGCGATGACCATAGAAGCTTGGGGGACATGTGGGGATTGAAACTGAGAAAGGGCCCAGGGTGAGGGCTTCTTACGTTTCCTGGATATGTGCTTTATAAGTCATTAAACTGTCCGTTCATGTTCTAAGCATCTTTCTGAATATATGTTATATTTCAAAACACTCACAGCATCTACCTCATGGGGTTGTTAGGAGCCAGAGTGAGAAATGCTTGTAAAGTATCTTAAAGTGCCTGGTGTGGAGGAAGGAACTATTATTATTATTACCATCATCATTTCATGCTGGCAGAAGGAGTTCCCTGTGGGGATGGGAGCAGGGGGTCCCCAGGAGAAATAGAAGTAGGGAGAGGGATGTGTTCCAAGCCTGCAGAACATTCTCTCGGAACTGAGAGGGTATCATGGCCCCTTCCCTAGATGTGGGCACTGAGGCTCCCAGAGAGGACCAACCACCCTGGGTGTCTCTGGGTGGCTGGAGGTGGGAATGGGGGCCCAGAGGATGAGGGTGTTGGAGAGGGAGGGACAGTGAGGAGAAGGGGCAGCCTCCCAGCTCCCACTGACCTGGGCACAGCCAGCAGCAGCCCCCCACCCTCTGATCAGCCATGCCACCACAATGAAAGCAGCCCTTCCCAACCCCGCGGGGCTGCAGAAACCCGGCCTAATTGGATCCAGGACCCCGGGAGCCTCTTTCCTCCTGGGGAAGGAAGTTCTCAGCAATGAGTTTCTGGGGCTGGCCAGGTCTGGGCAAGGTCTTGAGACTGGGGTGGGGTGAAGCAGCTGGGGCTCAGGGTTCTAGGCTGCATGGAGTGGCAGTACGTGGAAGGCAGAGGGGCCATGGGAGGCAAACTGAGCATGTCTCAGGAGCCTGAAAGATGGGAAGCCTCAGTTTCCCTCTCCTAGACCATCTGCTTATCCCCTCCAGGCCATCCTTCTAGCCCCATAACAACTTGTCCATTGAAAACCTTGGCCATGGCCCTCCCTTGCTCGGGGACCTCCCGTGTCCCCGCCATGGTCTTTCACTGGAGCACCTTAGCTTGGAACTCTGGTCCTTTATGAACAGCTCCAGCCACCCCACCCTTCTTCCCTTGTGAATTCCTGCACTGTATCCCTGACCCACGTGATGCAGCATGCTTTCCTGCCTCAGGGCCTTTGCACATGCAGTTCTTTCTACTTGCCATGCTCTCCTCTGGCATTTCTCTTGAAATTTCCCCTTCCCCCAGCAGTAAGCCCCACCTTCCTGAAGTCTGTTTTTCCCAGTGAGATGAGTTCACCCTCCTGAGAAGGCTGCCACTACCCTCCTTTCCCTCCCAGCCCAACTGCAGCAGTAGCTGTTGCCCCTCTCTGGGGGCAGGGACCTATGTTTGACAAAACTTTGCTCTCCCAGGGAGTTAGCAGTTTTCCAGCTTCTGCCCACACTGCCCCTCTGCTGCACCGGCTCTCCTGGCAGACTTCTGAGTCTTCACGGCACACATGGAAAGACCCCTCCTCATCGATTCCCTCAGTGAACATCTGTTGAGTACCCAGTGTATGCTAGGCACTTGAGGCCTTACTGAGTGGCTGGCACTGGGCTCTGGGGCTGCAGTAGTGATGGCTGATGGGGAGATAGGCCTAAGATATATTTAGAGGCATGGTATTAATACAGTGGTGGGGTAGGGAGAATGCAGGGGACCATGGGAATGCATAACAGAGTAGCCCAATTCCTATGTGGGAAACATCAAAAGTGACCTTTAAGTTGAGACAGTAGGGAAGACCTGCGTGAGCTGTGGGGCTGTGTTGGGCTAGGGGTTGTAACCAAGAACCAGACCAAGCCCTGCTTTTGGGGAGCCCACAGCCTACTTGGGGGACTGGACAATTAACCAGATAACCAGACAGTTCCTCAAGGCAGTGCCAGCTGAGCTGAGTTTTGAGGGCAGGGTTCCAGTTGGGTGGTGTGGGTCCCAGATGGAGGGACTCAGCCTGTGCAACAGCATGGCACATCAGAGCACCTTGTTCAAGGGGTCTAGGGGCCCTGATGCTGGAGGGTTGGATGCTGAGGGGCACGCCTGGTGACATGAGCATGGCCAGGGGACCTTCTTGGCAAAAGCCCGAGCATCAGGCTGTGTAGTTTGAACTGGACTCCAAAAGTAATGGGAATCCAAGAAGGATTTTAAGCAGTAGACTTAGTACCCTGGGCAGGCTGTCCCTCAGCCTGATCCTCCCCACTGGGGCCCCTGGATAGGACCAGGAGTCCCTTCCTGACTGTTCTCCTGTCTGGGGTCATAGGTGGGACTGGAGGTTTGCTGTGGGATTTTGAGCAGGCCCCTGTCCCTCCCTGAGCCCTGCTCTCCTGGGTAAACTTGCAGGGCCTGAGGCCAGAATCCTCTGTGGGGCTGTGGGCTGGGATTTGGGGTGTCTTGCTTTGCCAAAGCTTGCTTAACTTTTGGTTTTATTAAAAATATTCCCTTAAAAAGTCACATAAGAGTACTCTTCCAGGCCTGTCGCCTCATCAGCTGTGACATGCCGAAAAATTAGAAAACAGGGATATGAAATAAATAAAAACCCACCCCATCTCTGCCCCTGCTCCAAGCCGGAAACATCACCCCTATTAGCATTTTGGTGTCTTCTTTCCCTCTTTTCTCTCAGCACCCAGTTTTTATATAGATGTCATTGCTCTGTCTATATGTGCAGTTTTAAAAAATCTTCCCCTTTCCCCTCTGACTGTTGTTGTATCACGAGTATTTTTTAAGTGACTGGATCCAGTGGTCAGTATGGGCTTTAGGGCCTGATTATCTGGATTAAAATCCTACACATAACTGCTTGACTTTGGGCAAATTTCCTGATCTCTCTGTGCCTTCAGTTCCTGATAGGCTGATGTGAGTGTTAAATGAGTCATTACGAGGCCAGTAATATTGGTTGTTATTAACAACCATAGACTAGGTCACCAAGTAACATGACATACACAGAAGCTGTTTAAAATTTTGGCTGTTCCAGGTTTTTGCGGTTGTAAAAAAAAAAAAAACCACTGACGCAAACAGCTTTGCGCATAGAACTTTTTCTATATTTGGGTTATTTTCTGGGGATGGATGACCAAGAATGGGATCACTAGGCTAGGAAGTTTGGACATTTTTAGAGCTCTTGACAAATTCATGCCAGATTGTTTTCAGAAATGATTGTTACAATTTACACTCCCACCAATAATACATGGCATGCCAATTTCACCATACCCTCATCAGTATTAGGTGTTAGCATTTTCTTGCTTCTTGTTGCTATTTTGACAGGTGAAACTCATTGAATTTTCACTGCTAGGGAAGCTGAACCATTTTCTGTGTTTATTATCTGTTACCATCCTTTTTGGGTCAGCTAGTCTTTAGAGAATACACATAGCCCCTTGGGTCAATTAGGAAGACAGGACTTAGATACAGGAAAGAGGGGACAGTGTAACACAGGGGACAACACAGTGCCAAAGTGGGTGGAGGGGACTCGGAGGAGGGGGAGGGGGCTTCCTTCTACCAGGCCACAGCCCTTTGAGTCCCCCCCACCCTGATTATTAAGTAATTGATTAATTAATCCAAACCTTTATCTGATGCTCTTCGGGGCTTAAAAGATAAATAATTCAGCCATGATCCCTCCCCAAACGAGCGCATGTCCAGCAGCAGAGATGGATGAGCAAACAGACAACATGGGGTGAGAGGTGTTCTGCTGTTGGAAATGCAGGGTACAAAGGGAGCAGAGAGGAGAGCACACAGTTCAGCCCAGGCATGGAGGCAGAGCAGTCCCTGATTGCTTCCAGGAAGAGGTGGCCTGTAAGCTGGGGCCTGAGGGATGCACTGGAATTCACCAGTGAAATGGGGAGGGCAGAGAGGATGCAGCCTGTGGAAGGTGGGAAGGTGAGAAGGGAAGCGGAGCCCTGGGGGAAAGGGGAGACTGTCAGTCTGGCTGGGCAGTACAAAGTGGAACAGCCAGAGAGATTGGCGGGAGCCACACATGTCTGGAGGAAAGTAGGGAGCTATGGAGGGTTCTTAGAAGGTCAGGGTTGTGATTTTCTATTTTATTAAAATCACAGTGACTGCAGTAATGGAGTGGAAGATGAGGGTGGGGGTGGGGAAACCTGTGAGGAGGCTCTTAGAATAGCTGAGGCCAGAGGTGAAGGGGGCCTGGATCAGGGCCAGGAGGTGTTGTAGACCTTCTTCTCTCCCACCCTGTAGGCTCCTAACCAGTGTCAAGGTGCAGATTGAATGCCACCTCTTCCAGGTAGCTCTTCCTGACACCCACCCTCCACGTGCGTGCTTTGAGGCTGGGGGCTGTGCAGGGCCTGGCATGCAGCAGTCAACTGCCTGCCCACCAGCAGCTGACCCTGACCTCCCCCTGCCCCATGCCTCTGGATCCTCCATCTGTTGCCTGCACTGGGCTACCAACTACTTTCTTTCATTTTTTAAGAATGAATTTATTGTTTTCATTAAGCAACTGAATGGTGTTACTGAGAATTTGGAAATCAGAGAAACAAAGACAAAGACCAAGATTGGCCCCAGCTGCCTCCCGCCTTGCTGCCAGCCTCCCTCTGGGTGTGGCTCCCTGAAGCTTGCTTTTTCTGACGCAGGTTTTTATTTTTGCCTCCTTTGTAATAGTGTCCAGACAGTTTGGAGTCCTGCTCTCTCGCATTTGCTTTGTGAGGAGCTAGTTCCCATGTGGCCATGGGGTCTGGGCAAATCTCTTCTTTTTAAAGATGGGTTCTCGCTCAGTCACTCAGGCTGGAGTGTAGTGGTGTGATCATGGCTCACTGCAGCCTCAAACTCCTGGGCTTATGCGATTCTCCTGCCTCAGCCTCCCAAAGTGCTGGGATTACAGACATGAAACTTGCCCAGCCAAATCTCATTTTTTAATGTCTGTGGATTGGGCTGTAAGTTGCTTTAGTGAACTCTTCAGCATTGCAGTGGGTGAGGCTCACTACACCCTTCCCTGGACTGCCTGTCCTCTTTGTGTCCATTTGTCCAGGTCTGAATGTCTCCAGGTGGCAGGGCCTGACACTTGATGTACCCCTTCCTCAGTACCCCCAACTTAATTCCCCGCCGTGGACCTTGCTGGGCTGGCCTCAGAGACACCCTTTTGGGACAGGGTGATAAACAGACCTGGTTTCAAGCTCAGACTCAGCTCTGTGACCTTAGGCAACTTGCTCAACCTCTCTGGACCTCAGTTTCCTAATCGGTACAATAGGTCTATTACGAGAGTAAAATATGGCTGTAAAATATCCTGGTACAGTTCCCAGTCCATTGGAAGTGGCCACCTTGGGCTAGAGGCCGGCAGAAATGAATGAGCACCAACCCTACTTGTGAAGAGTTTGAAGTCCAGTGGGGAGGACACCCAGGAAAATATAACTGCACTGGAGTGCAGTTGGCCCTACAGTGCTGGGTCAGATCTGGGTGGCATCCTAACTCCATCCCTTACGAGCTGTGTGACTTGGGGCAAGTTGGTCAATCTCTCTGAGCTGCACTTTTTTCTGTTACGTGTGCATCTCACAGAGTCATTGGGAAAATTCAGTGACGTGAATCATAACATACTCAACACAGATGTTGAAATCAATGGTAGCTGGCACTTTATTACTATTATTGTTGTTATTATTGTTATTGTTATTCCCATATACAAGGTGCTGTTGGGAACACAGAGGAAGTGACTGGCTGGGGGTTCAGGGAAAGCTCCGTAGAAGAGGGAACACTTGAGCTGGGTCTTGAAGGATGAGTAGAAGTTCACCAAGTGGGAAAGGACACTCTAGGTAAGGAGCCTGTGATTCCAGGTTGCACTCTGTCAATGAGGGTTTGTTCTTTGGGGGATTAAAGCATTGTGTTTGTTCCACCTTCCCTGAGTGCCCCCTCTGCCACCCTCTGGGTCTGCCCTGGGGGAGGTGTGTGCTTACCCTCCTGTAGCAGCCTCCTGTGTCTTGGTGGCTGTGGGTTCCTCCTCACGGCAGCTGCTGGGTCCCCATCAGTCCATGTTTGGGGCCACAGGTCTGTATCTGTCATGTGTGTCTGGGTTTGGTGCTGTCTGTCCGCATGTTCCTGTGGCTGTATTTGTCAGCACTGGTATCCATTGGGCCTCCTGGGCTCCACTGTGGGGGCCCCTTGCATGCTTCCTTGGCCTCCAGCTCCAGGCCTCTTTGGCCGCTCTCCTCCCTGGCCCAGGTGCAGCCCCTGTCTCTCTGCTCTGCTTCCCAGGGGCTTCCTGCTGCCTCTTCTCCTGGCCTTTCTAGTTTTTCTACACTGGGCACTCAGAGGGGCCTTTCTCAACCACGGATTCTGTCCCATCACCCACTGCTTCAAGTCCAGCCTCCAGGCCTAGGAATCAGGGGGCAGCCTTTTAGATCTGGCCCAAGCTGCTGGCTCCAGCCTCATCTCCTGTCAGGCAACACCGGATGCTCGTGGCTCCCCTCACACACTGTTGGGCTCCTTGCCTGAGGGCCTTTGCTCAAGCTGTTGCTTCTGCTGGGAATGCTCCCACCCCTTCTCTGCCTGGCTAACTCCCACTCATCCTTAAGACCCAAGGCAGGCATCACCTCCCCTGGGAAGTCCTCCCTGGTCCTCTCCAGGCTGGGTCAGGTCCCTGGCTCTGGGCTGCTAATCCCTTACATGAGGGGCAGGAGCAAATGCCTTGCCCAAGATCACACAGCTGGTGAGTTGGAGTCAAGATTGTAATGCGGGTATGTTGGGCTGCAAACAGAGCAGGTTGTTCCACAGTCCAGGTGAGGCGACAGTAGCTGGGACTGTTAGAGAAGAGTGGGTGGGCTTGAGAGAGATTTTGGAACTGGAATCCTGAGGACATGGCTGAGATGGGTCTGAGGTGGGTGGGGAGGGAGGGCGAGTGTGGTAGATCACTGTGTGTCTCTGCAGGAGCATCTGGGCAGATGGGGATGTCTTGCTGTGAGTTGGGGATGACTAGATGAGGTGCATGGCGTAGGGGAAGACCAAGTCCAGGCCTGTGGAGTAGGAGCAGCCCAGGAGTCAGCCTGTCAGGGAGAGGCCTGGCTGGAGGTAGGGGCTTTGGGCTTGGCGGGTATTTAGATTCTAGAGTGGGTGGGCCACCCAGGAACTGAGGCTGGTGGGAGAGAGGGGGCTCCCACTCCATCCTGAGGAGCTGAATTGGTGGGGAAGAGAGGCTAAAGATGTTAAAGGAGGCAGAGAAAGAGAGGAACCAAGGTGTCATGGCACACAGGCCTTCACCAAGGGGCCAGGTGGCAGGGAGGCCACGGAGGACAGGACTGGAAGGTGGCCCATCAGCTTTGACCTCAGGGAGGTCACTGGTGGTGTGTGGTAGGTCCCATAGGTGGGAGTTCTTTGCAGAAGCTTGTGGGTCACTTGTCTGCTTCCTGAACCACTTAGCTTGGGGCTGGGGAGGGCAGGGTTCTTTCCATTTGGCTCAGGTTCCCCAGCACTGGTCCCAGTTTGGCCCAGAGGATTTGTCTAGTTTGAATGGATGGATAGATGGATAGGTGGGCCAGCTGCCGTCAGCAGCAGAGTGTTTCATTCATTTGCCCATCCAATGTTTTTCACCTTTTAGAATAAGAGAAACAAAATGACATTTGCTCCCCTGCAAGGATCAGCCCTGTGTCTTGGGGCTCACAGTAGAAAGTCTTGGCTTTTGTCGTGCTTGAGGCCTGGCCACCAGCGTGTCTCCTCTGCCCATCCTGGCATGTACACTTAACCCCAGGGAGGCTCCTTTTTCTCCACCCCCAGCCCTCACCAGATCCTCAAATAGTTCCCTCTGCTTCAGTGCTCTCCTGGTCCATCATATTTCCTGATGCCTTTTCACCACCAGCATTCCAACCCAAGATCTTAGCATGGCATTCAGTGCCCTGCGTCTCACCACCTCCCTGCGCTGCAGCTGTCTTTGGTGCCCGTGGGTGCTGTTCACTGTCCCAAGCCTGCCTTGTGCTTCCACATCTCCACGCCTTTGCTCAAGCTGTGACCTCTTCCAGAAATGTCCTTCTGCCTTGTCCCTCTGTCCTGAACACACATCTGGCCATGTCTCTTTCTGGCTTCAAGCCCTTCCCTTAGGCAGGGTCTGAGCGGCTTGGCCTGGTCCTGGCCACCTTCCCCCCGCTTACCTCTTGCCAGGGCCATACCCTCTCATACAGATCCCGGGGCTGCACAGGGGGTACCTGCCTCAGAGTTCTGTTGGGGGTCTCACATGAGATGGTGTTGATGAGCACCTAGCAATGTGTCTGACATGCAGGAAGAGCTCAGGAAATGTTCAGCCCGTGCCCTGCCTTCCCTGTGCCTGACACACAGTAGGTAGACACCAGGACTAGGGTCACTGACCGAATCATTAAATTACTTAGAACCAGCCAGAAAAGGACGCAGAGAAATCAGGCAGAGGTGGTGCTGATCAGATTAAGTGATCTGGGGCCCAATGAGGGTGAGGGGTGGCCCCTGCCTGACCAGGGGTCTGATAGGTGGCAGAGAGAATGCTGTATCCCAGCTATGGTACTCTGGGCAAGGTCCCCTCTTCCCATAGCTCCCTGACCAGGATCGTGGCTCTGAACTTGGCATTGAACTGAACTGAAGAGGAGGAAAAGATGGATCTTCCAGAACTGTCTGAGAAGCAGCGAAGCGCAGTGGGCAGAGTCCTGGGCCAGGGCAGGAGTGAAGCAGGGTAGCCTGTTTCACCCCATTTTATAGATGAGGAAACCCGAGGCTTAGAGAGCTAGCACCCAGCATCGCAGCACAGTGCTGCTTCCTGTTTCTCATGCATGTGGCCTGAGCAAGACACCTCCCTCCTGGTGCCCTCGTTTCTTCCTCTGTGAAATGGGGGTGAAACTTCTTCCTTGCTTGCCATCCTCCTGGGGTTCTGATGAGAATGCCGGTGGGCACACAAGAGCTTTGTAAACTATGAGCAGTGATAGATAATTGTATGGGATTGTCTTTAAAATCATTCTGATTATTATTACTTCATTTATTCATTCCATTTTGCAACTCACATTATTGATAACCGCTGGTCCTGAGTGCTGGGGAGAGCCAGATGAACGAGACAGATGTAGCCAACTATTATGCAAGTCACATTATTGATAACTGCTGGTCCTGGGTGCTGGGGATACCCAGATGGATGAGACAGGTGTATCCAACCATTATGCAACTCACATTGATAACCTCTGGGCCTGGGTGCTGGGGAGACCCAGATGAACAAGACAGGTGTATCCAATTCCCCTGCTCCTCTGGTTAAGTCCCCCAGCTCCCTGCCCTTAGCCGTGGAGTCTCCTTACCCTGGCTTTACAGCTCAGTCCCCTCCACATTTGCCCCTGTGGACAACAGCAGGGTTGGAACAGGTCCGGACACTGCTGTGTGAGCAGGTGCTTGCCTGTGAGGTCGCAGCCGTGTCATCCTAAGGTAGGGCGTATTCACAAGCCTGTGGTCGGGATGCTTTGTCGTTCCCCTGACTGGCTAAGGGACTGATGAGCTGGACTTTGGAGTCAGGCAGATTAGGGCGGGAATCTCAGCTCTCTGCTTACTTGCTGTGTGACCTTGAGTGAGTCACTCCACCTCTCTGAATTCAGTTTCCTGAGTTGTAAAATGGGGATGATAAGAGTGCCTACCTGCCTTTCAGCGTCATTGTGTCTGGCAGAAGAGAGGCACTTGGTAACTTGCAGCCTCCTCACTGTAATTATTGTTTTGAGTTTGTTCTGGGAAAGGAGAAGTCCCAGGGGTCTGGAGCAGTCAGGGAGAAGTACTTGTGTTGGGCTGTAAGGGATGGGTGGGCAGAGGGAAGGGCATCTTGGTGCCTGTGGATGGCAGAGCAGGAGGGCTGATACAGGGCAGGAGCTGCCCCAGCCACCTCAGAAGGGTGCTCTTACTCAAAATGGCCCTCAGGCTGGGAGTGAGGGGTAAGGACGTTTGGATATAGGTATTGAGCCATTTGCATATGGGCATTTGCTCTACGAAAGACTAGAGTTTGCAAAGCAAATTCCCCAGAGGAACCAGCTTGAGCAAATCTGATTTCTAGTTTTGACTGTGGCACCTTCGCCTTGTGGCCCTAGACAGGTCTTCTCCTTTCCCTCTCTCTGAGCCTCAGTTTCTTCACCGATAAAATGGTGTAATACTACCTCTTGTGCTTCAAGTAAAGATCACAAGAGATAATTCACCTAAAGTTTCTTTCTTAAAATATGAGATTAGATTGTGTCCTTATTGAGGGCTTTCTCCCGAAACCCTATAGCCACCATTCCAGTAGGGGCTTCTCAAGCTCATAGGACTAGGAAAAGAGGTTAAAAACACTTAATTTTGGTCTTTCCTGTCAAAATAAACAATTACATTTAAGCAACAATACCAGTTAGGCAAGTGTTTTCTGTAAGAGAGAGATAAGAGAAACTTGACAGGGAGCAAGACTTAATGGAAACCCTCTGTGAGGCATGGTCCCTGTAAGTCACTTCTTGACTTACTCTAGGGTCGCAGGAAGACAAACCTTCTGGAAGACTGAGATAGCCCTGAAGGCCCATCCTTCATACTGCCCTGGTTGAAAAGGCCTTCTAACCGCACAGGCCTGCCATGGAACTTGCCAGAGGTGAGGGCCACCAGACAGTTTGTCACACACTTTTACCAGAGAGCCCAGACTGCCCTCGCTTCAGGCCTCTCCAACCCCACCCCTCTGTAACCACAGCATTCTCATGCACATCGTTGTAGGTCAGATGTTGCATGTGGCATTGAACAACCACACGTGGCCTGTTTCTTGAAGATACAATTTCTTGACTCCAGAAATACAATTTCTTGAGTCAAAGGGCATTGATTATTTGGGGCACTGTAAATTGTCCTGCCAAACTGCCCTTCAGAAAGGGTGTATCTGGTGACCCCATGTTGCCCCCAGAGTTTTAAAAGGATGTCTGTACTCAAGGGGTCAGGGGGCAGAAGGGCAGGAATCAGGGATGGGCATTTACAGATTTGCTCCAGGACTCCCCAGTTTGTCTCTGGACTTGGGGGGAACCTTCTGTGCTGAACCCACAGGGTTGGCACAGTAACCTGGGGCCCTCCTGGGGGGTGGAGATTGGTCAGCTAGCATTGGGGTAATGACGGGGGAGCTGGATGAGCATACTCAGGTTTGGATGTGACCTTTGCCTTCTGGGGCCCACTAAGTGAGGGGTGAATTCCAGGTTTTTCAGCCTGGAGATGTGGCTTCCTGGGCCTGGTGGGAGGCCTGCTGTGCTGTGAGGCTGAGGGACCCATGGGGACATGGATCCCAGACATTGGCCCCGACTTGAGTGGGTGAAGTTGAGGGGTGCTCGCCGAGGCGTGGGGAGGGCCCCCTTCCCGGTGACAGTTGCTCTCTTCCCGCAGGATGGCCGAGCCTCGATTTAACAACCCCTACTTCTGGCCCCCTCCTCCCACCATGCCCAGCCAGGTAAGACTGACGTCGCCCCTCCGGCTGCCCTACTCTCCCTGGAGCCGCTTCGCTTTGCCTTGGGTTTTGGCTGTGGCCTGCGGCGTGGGGGGTGAGGAGGGAGGGGCTCGCGGGTGGACCAGCGGGCCTGGGGAAGGCGCGGGGCGCAGGCCAGACCCTCTCAGCCCCTCCGCTTCCGCCCGCAGCTGGATAACCTGGTCCTGATTAACAAAATCAAGGAGCAGCTGATGGCCGAGAAGATCAGGCCGCCTCACCTGCCGCCCACCTCGGCCTCGTCGCAGCAGCCGCTGCTAGTGCCGCCGGCGCCCGCTGAGAGCAGCCAGGCCGTCATGTCGCTGCCCAAGCTGCAGCAGGTGCCGGGGCTGCATCCGCAGGCAGTGCCGCAGCCCGACGTGGCGCTGCACGCGCGGCCGGCCACCAGCACTGTCACAGGTAGGCGGCGCGGGCGGGGCCGGGCGAGTGGGCGGGGCCTTCGAGGACTGGGCCGAAGGGGGCAGGTGTAGAGGGGCGCTTGGTGAGGATGGGACCCCGGTAGGTGACAGCAGGGCGGGCAGGGCCTGAGGGTAGGGCACAAAGCTTTGGGTGGTGGGTCTGGCCCCGACGAGCCACAGCACCAGACTTCCAACAACCCTGTACTGGAAAGACTCTCCACCCCACAGTGGACACGACAGGAGTGGGTGACTGCCCCATAGGGCTTACCAGGAAAGTCAAGTTCACATAGAGAACTTTGGAAATCCCCAGATTCCCTGGGACTCCAGAGAACGACCCTGACCAAATTTAGGGGTTAAGAGATTTCCTAGGAGGAGCCAAAACGCAAGGAAAGGTTGGCTGCAAACTAGGGAACTGGGACAGGAAGTGAAAACCGCACATGCTAGGGGAGTATGTGTGTAGGAAGCAAGAAAAGGATAGACCGTCTGGGCTGGGAAGGCCGGGAAGATGGTGGTGATGATGGCAGCTAGCTCCAGTCGAGCATTGGTGTCTGTTCACCAGTGTTCATTGTACTCCCAGCAGCCTGTGAGGTGCGTGCTGTTGGTATTAGGTGGAACACTGGACTGTTTTGACTTAGAAAAACAGCAGTTTCATGCAGTTCACCTTAATGTCTCCATTCAACAGATGAGGAAACTGAGGCAGCAAAAGGGAAAGCCACGTGCAGCCACAGTTTACAGCTAGTAAGAGGCAGAAGCCGGCAGTGTGACTCCAGAGCCCATGTCTTTACTCTGTTTCAATGCTCAGTTCTGCTGAGGCTTGAGGAAGTGGGCACCAGATTAAGAATGGTCCTGTGGGCCACAGAGTGGTTGGGACTTGACCCTTGGGCAGTGGGGAACCACTGAAAGTTTTTAAGTAGGGGAGGAAACACTCAGAGATGGGTTGAGAAAACCAAGTCTGGCTGCAAGGTGGAGACCGGGCTGTCAGGGGATAAGCATGCCAGCAGGGAGACTGTCAGGAGTGTGGTGGCCTGGGCAAGGCAGTGGTAGTGGGAACGGAGAGAGGTGGGCAGATCTGAGATACACTGTGGGAGAAGAGAGGACAGGATGTAGGAGGGTGAGGGAAGGGAGGAGGTGAGGGAGACTCCCAGGGCACTGCCCCTGTGATGGAATCCCTGGAGGAGGAACAGGGCTGGGGAAAGATGTAAGCTTAGTCTTGGATAAGTTGAGGCTGGGGTGCTAAGGGGACATCCTGGGGGTAATGACAAGGCGCTGGAGCCACCAGAGGCCCTCCTTGGAGCCTAGTTGTCTAGGCTTTCTTGGGAGACTACAGTGGCTGGGCTTTGTTCCTCCTCTGTTGTCCTTACTGCCAGCTAGGCGCTTCTGCCTCTGTCCGTCTCTCCCCCCTTTTTACAGAGTCACCCAAGAATTACAGGGCCCGGCAAACCTCTCCAGGCCCCAACTGCACTCTGCACATCCCCTGTTATTATGATTTTATTACATTTATTTTTTCCGTTATAAAAGTAATATTAAAAAAGTAATATAAGCATATTAAGGAAAATTTGAAAAAAGAGAAACTAGCAACAAAAAAATCATTCATAATCCCCAGCTCCCAACCCAGCAGCTCAGAGAGGCTCTTGGTCCATTTCCTTCCTTTGCCATATTTTTTTGTTTTCCAATATTCATGTGTGTCTCGCTGAGCTTGTGGTAGGGCTGTACCTATGATTTAACTTGCTTTTTCTACTCACCATTCTGTCATAAGCATATATATTCCACTTTTTATTATAATGGTAATACATAGGCATTATAGAAAATTTAGAAATTGCCGACAAGCTGAAAAGAGAAAAAATAGCCTTAATCCTACTGTTAGAATTTTTATATGTTTATAATTTATTTTATTTTGTCCTTTAATCACAGATGTTAAAAATGGATGAATTCACCAGGTAAAAGATTCAAATAATATAGAATCAGGTAGACAAAGAATGAAAATCTCCTTTTACCAAAAAAAACCTCTTTCCCTAGAGAGAACCACAATTAGCAGTTTGATGTGTCTCTTCTCAGAGCTATTCCTGTGCGTTTACATGCACATATATCTTGTCCATATCTATGTATGTAGTTTGAGTGTGCGTTCTTTAAAATAGATGCCTTGTATGTCTGATTTGCTTCTCTCATCTGACAGCACATTTTGACCTTCTCTCCCTGTCACTGCATCACATCGAGCTTGTTTTAGTGGCCGTGCAGTTCCCCTAATGAGAGTGGACCACAGCTGCTTACAAAGCTCATGTGACAACAAACAGGTTGTGTCCAGTTTTGTCTGATCACCGATTTGTATGGAAGGCCCGTGTACACACATCTCTGTGCTCATGTGGGAATGTTTCTTTATTGTAGATTTCTAGAAGTAGAATTGCTTGGTCAAAAGTTATGTACATTAAAATTTTTTAAATTAATTATTTTTTAAAAAGATAGGGCTTTGCTCTATTACCCAGGCTGGAGTGCTGTGGCGTGATCACGGCTTCCTGAAGCCTCAACCTCCTGGGCTCAAGTGATCCTCCCACCCCAGCCTCCTGGGTAGCTGGGACTACAGGCACACATCACCACACCTGGCTGACTTTTGTATTTTTTGTAGAGACAGGGTTTTGCCACGTTGCCCAGGCTGGTCTTCAACTCCTGAGCTCAAGCGATCCTCCTACCTCGGCCTCCCAAAGTGCTGTGATTACAAGTGTGAGCCACCATACTTGGCCATGTTTAAAATTTTAATGGCTGTTGCCAGACTACCTTCCATTAAGGCTTTGCAAATGTACACTCCCACCACCAGTGTATGATACAAAACATTCTCCTGCTGACTTGACATTATCTTTTTCAATGCACAGATCTTTAGTTTTTTCTTTTTCTTTTTTTTTTTTAAAAAAAACAGAACCACACAATAGATATCATTTTCATCTGTCTGTTTCAGCTGATAATGTAAATGTTTCTAGTCCCCTCATTTTTAAAATAACTTTTATTACAAAAGTTTTTTAAAAGCTCATTGTCAAAGAAAGTACAGTTAAGCTTTTTTGTTATTTTTATTACTCCTAGTATACCATCCACATCACATTTTGGCACATTCTCTGCTACTTATTTTTTCTGTGCATACATATGTAGTTTGCTTTAACAAACATAACCTTTTTAATGGGCAGTTCAGTAGAGGCAATTGATCGCTGTTTACCGAACCCCTTCCTAATGTTGCACATTTCAGTTGCCTCTAAAATTTTGCTGTTATAAATAAGACAGTAGCGAATTCTTTGTGCCTTGGTCTTTTTCTATGGTTTGAATTTTTCCAAAGGGCCGCTGTTATCTAACTCAATTTAATCTTAAGGTGTCTAAGGCACCTTACACATGCACAAGCTCTCTTTTAGTTGCCCCTGCGTAGTAACTTATGAATGTTCATTAAGGGGATGCTCACCTGCCAAAATCACATAGCTGGGTGGGCGGGCCGGGCCGAGCTGGCCTCTGCAGCTCCCCTCACCCCTGCCCCCACCCACATGTCTTCGCAGGTCTGGGGCTGTCCACCCGGACCCCGGCTGTGAGCACTTCTGAGTCGAGCGCGGGCACGGGCACGGGTACCAGCACCCCGTCCACACCCACCACCACCAGCCAGAGCCGCCTCATCGCCTCGTCCCCCACCCTCATCTCAGGGATCACCAGCCCCCCTCTCCTGGACTCCATCAAGACAATCCAGGGCCATGGCCTCCTTGGCCCCCCCAAGTCCGAACGCGGCCGCAAAAAGATCAAGGCAGAGAACCCGGGGGGTCCGCCTGTCCTAGTAGTCCCCTACCCCATCCTGGCCTCGGGCGAGACTGCCAAGGAGGGCAAGACGTACAGGTGGGGGTTTCAGGCGGGACGGGGTCCAAGTGGGCTTGGGGCTGGGGCTTGAGCCAGGGCTGCCCCAGGAGCCCGGCAGCGGGGCTGAAACGGGACACCTTGGGCTGAGTGGGGTAGGGGGACGGCCACTGTCCAGAGGGGCGGGGCCTTGTGGACAGCCCCGCCCACATCCGAAGTCCCGGTTCAGGGAGGGCTCCTGGAGAGAACAGAGCCTTGGCCCCTTAGGTGTGGCCTGTGGCTGGCAGCCATCCCCAACAGCCTCGGGTTGTGAGAGTCAGTTTCCTCCTCCCCTTAAGCAGTGTTGTGTCAACCCTGGCCACCTTTGAATCACCTGTCTCTTGGCCGTGCACTGTGGCTTCTGCCTGTAATCTCAGCACTTTGGGAGGCCAGGGTGGGTGGATTACCTGCAGTCAGGAGTTTGAGACTAGCTTGACCAGTGTGGTGAAACCTTGTCTCTACAAAAAATACAAAAGTTAGCTGGGTGTGGTTGTGCATCTCTGTAATCCCAGCTACTCAGGAGGCTGAGGCAGGAGAATCACTTGAACTTGGGAGGCAGAGGCTGCAGTGAGCCAAGATTGGGCCACTGCACTCCAGCCTGAGCGACAGAGTAAAACTCTGTCTCAAGAAAGAAAGAAAAAAAAGATTCACCTGAAGAGCTTTCAGAAAATGTGGATGCCAGGGCTTTACCTCCAGGAATTCTGAGTTAATTTGTTGAATGTGGAGGGCATGGGGGGTGGGGCAGGCATTGGTAGTTCTTGGAACCTCCCCAGGTGATTCTAATGTGCAGTCTGGTTGAGAACTACTTCACCCGTTAGAGCCTCCTCCCCTGAACCATGGGATGCGGCCCTGGGCAAACCCTCACCAGGATCAGGCCTGTCTTCCCTATGAGGTGTAACCCTGTGCCCTAGGCTCTGTAAATGTTCCCCCAGGTGAGAGCTTCCTCCTCCAGATTTAAGGGTACCCAGGCTGGGAGACTGTCCCCTGTCTTTCCCAGGTGGGCCTGTGCTTCTTGGGCTCCTCACAGGAAAGACCTGTCCCAGGTGCAAGGTCTCTCTGATGTAGAAGGCCTCCCTGAGATGGACAGACTGGGGGATCTTCCCAGGTGTGAACCTGCCTCTTGCCCCGCAGGTGTAAAGTATGCCCGCTGACCTTTTTCACCAAGTCGGAGATGCAGATCCACTCCAAGTCGCACACAGAGGCCAAGCCCCACAAGTGCCCGCACTGCTCTAAGTCCTTTGCCAACGCCTCCTACCTGGCCCAGCACCTGCGTATCCACCTGGGTGTCAAGCCCTACCACTGCTCCTACTGTGATAAGTCCTTCCGGCAGCTCTCCCACCTCCAGCAGCACACCAGGTGAGTGGCCTGCCTGCTGCTGCCCTGCTGCAGCCCAACTCAGCTCAGCACCTATGGCCTGGCACATGGAGCCAGTGCAAGGAGGGGCAAGGACCTTCTCCAGGTGCCTGTTGTCCTTGGGGTCTCGGGCCTTGCAGACCTCACTGGCCTCAGCTCTTGTTACTGTACCCTGCCCCCACTGTTTCTCATCTCTATGTCTTTGCACATGCTGTGTCCTTTACCAGAGACACCCTCCTGCTTTTCCCTGTTTCTCTGGCCATCCCCTTGTCCTCTCTCAGTCTAGCTTCCTCCAGGAAGCCCTCCCTGATTGCTCTAGCTGGGACCTGACCTCTGTGTCTCCACAAGGCCCTGTGCATGTCCATCATAGCCGTGGTAGGTGTCACACCCGTGTCTGTTTATCTGCCCACCTCACTCAGTCTGCTAGGAGTTCTTGAAGGCAAGAGCTCGGTCTCCTCCATTTCCATATCCCTAGTTTGTAGCACATAATAAGCAATTATTAAATATTTTGGAATAAATATAAATGGTTTTTACAGAGCATATGGTTCATCTATTTAACACATATTAACAAACTTTTACTCTATGCCAGACACTATTCTAGGTGTTGAGGATACAGCCAGGAACAAAACAGACAAAAATCTCTGCCTTCATGGGGCATACAATCTAGTTGAGTGTGTGAAAGGGAGATTCAAAGCTATAAATGCTTTAAGAAAAGCTTGTGGCTGAGCACGGTGGCTCACACCTTTAATCCCAGCGCTTTGGGAGGCCTAGGTGAGTGGATCACCTGAAGTCAGAAGTTCGAAACCAACCTGGCCAACATGGCAAAACCCCATCTCTATTAAAGATAACAAAAATTAGGCTGGGCTTGGTGGCTTACACCTATAATCCCAGTGCTTTGGGAGGCCGAGATGGGTGGATCATGAGGTCAGGAGATCGAGACCATCCTGGCCAACGTGGTGAAACCCCATGTCTACTAAAAATACAAAAATTAGCTGGGCATGGTGGCGCGTGCCTGTAATCCCAGCTACTCAGGAATCTGAGGCAGGAGAATCACTTGAACCAGGGAGGCAGAGGTTGCAGTGAGCTAAGGTACCATCACTGCACTCCAGCTTGGTGACAGAGCAAGACTCCGTCTTAAAAAAAAAAAAAAAAATTAGCTGGGCGTGGTGGCGGGCATCTGTAATCCTAGCTACTTGGGAGGCTGAGTCAGGAGAATCGCTTGAACCTGAGAGTGGAGGTTGCAGTGAGCCAAGATTCCACTCCAGCCTGGGCAACGAGACCGAAACTCTGTTTCAAAAAAAAAAAAGAAAAATTGTGCAGGAGGGTGTAGACATCAGAAAGACTGGCTCACCAAATAAAAATACCATTGGTATTTTAAAAAACAAGTTAAAGATTACCAGGATTTCAGTTCATCTGTTCAGAGGGGAAGCAGCAGAGTTGTCTTATGTGATGATGATCATCTGTGTGAGCATTGTCACGTGTTTGCCAATATCAGCATTGGAAAAGTCAGGGATAAAATTGGTTTTTGCTGTGGAATTTGTAATTTACAGAACTCACCAGATTTTCTCTGTTTTTTGGACTAATACTACTTAGAATGGCTTTTTTTTTTTTTTTTTTGAGATGAAGTCTCACTCTATTGCCCAGGCTGGAGCGCAGTATCATGATCTTGGATCACTGTAACCTCCACCTCCTCAGCTTCCCAAGTAGCTGGATTACAGCTGTGTGCCACCTTGAGAAGGGCTGTATTTGTTATTTGCTTTTTTTTGTTTTTTATCGTTTATTCATTTATCTTCATTGTCTTTGAATCGTTTATCCCTGGGTGCAAAATGTTTTACCTTGTCTATTTTGAGGGCACAATGTATGGGTATGATAGTAAGAATCAAATGGCAGGCTGGGCTCAGTGGCTCTTGCGTGTAATCCTAGCACTTTGTGAGGCTGAGGCGGGTCAATCACTTGAGCTCAGGAGTTCCAGACCAGCAACATGGCAAAACCCCATCTCTACAAAAAATACAAAAACTAGCTGGGAGTAATGGTGCATGCCTGTAATCCCAGCTACTCGGGAGGCTGAGGTGGGAGGATTGCTTCAACCCAGGAGGTTGAGGCTACAGTGAGCTGAGATTGCGCCACTGCACTCCAGCCTGGGTGACAGTGAGACCCTGACGAAAAAGAAAAGAATAAAATGGCAGAATGGCAGCAGGGCCAGGTGTCCGTCTGTTTTCTCGTTGCCATGCCTCCCAAGGCACAAATCTGACCGTATAAGTTTGTTTCAGCAGTTTTCTGATTTTGTTACTTTGATTTTTAAAAAAACTTGGCCAGGTTTATGTACAGAAATGTATGTAATAAGGTGTTGATTGATAAAGTCCTCCCGGTTGTATGGTTCTTAAAATTAGGGCATGTAATAGAAAAGCTTGAGAGATAACTCTGTTAGACTTTATAAAGCCTTCAGGCCAGAACTGTGTGTGTATATGTGAAAAAATTTTTATATTAGAGATCAGGAACCTAGAACCATCCAATTCACCTCTGCTAGATTGTGCCTATATGATGTGTAACATGGCGGGGGGTACCCTTTTTTTGGAGAATCTTCGTTTGTCAGTGTTCCTGGGCAAGCAGAGATTGATGTCTTTTTATAACCTTAAAGGCTGAAATTCCACAAGCCGTAGAGCAGGTCTGGTCCAGTTTCCTGGAGGACCGCGGAGGCCTCATTCCCACTTTTGAAGTGCAGTCCTTGTTTCTCACTCTCAGACTTGTCATGCCTAATTAAGTGAAATTCATCTTTAAATGTGACATTTCTGGCACAGCCATGGTTATAAATTTGATTTACCTAATTATATCCTGTTAAGAAGGAGAACAGATTCTTACAGGTCCTGTTTACAGAACTAATGACTGTAAAAGAAAAGGGTCTCAGCAAAGGTACTTTAAGAGTTTTTAGCAATTATTCCAAGTAGCTTTGTAGATAAGGCCAATTACCTCTGTTGTTTTCAATAGGATGATTATTTCAACATTTCCTTGATAATTTATTATTTCATATCTATATTAGGAGGTTTTTATAGTCCCCCTCCCACCCTCACCCCCAGAGTTCTGAAGAGTTAGTTGGAAGAAAGCACCATTTTAGGAATCTTTTATTCTAGTTTATTGAATACAGCCTCCTAAATTGAGGATTAGAGACAGATTAAAGAAAAAAGGAAGACCTTTAGAAAATTAGAACATTAACAATGAAATCAGTTTCATCCAGTCCTAAGGAGTGATTCCTGTTCCTCTGATCCTGGGTTAGTTAGCCCGCTCTCAAAGTTATCTCCTTCTGGACCAAGGACTTTTGGAGCCCACCTTGGCCTCTGGCAGTGTCTGGTCATGAAGAGGATGTTAGCTTGGCAGCCTGTGTGCATTTGTCTATTCTGGCTTGAAGCAGAGGCCTTTAAGCAAGTGTAAGGGTAAAAATCAGACCTGTTGATTAGACTAAATGATTCTGGTTAATTAATTATAATAACAATATCACAATGGAAGACAATGGAGTCCTCTATTAATATATAATGCATGATCAATTTTTCAGATTAAAAACATGTTAGGCTGGCTTAGTGGCTCACACCTATAATCCCAAAACTCTGGGAGGCTGAGGCGGATAGATCACTTGAGGTTAGGAGTTTGAGACCAGTCTGGTCAACATGGTAAAACCCTGTTTCTGCTAAAAATACAAAAATTAGCTGAGTGTGGTGGGTGCCTGTAATCCCATCTACTCGGGAGGCTGAGACAGGAGAATCACTCGAACCTGGGAGTTAGAGGTTGCAGTGAGCCGAGATTGTGCCACTTCACTCCAGCCTGGGTGACAGAGCAAGACTCCATCTCGACAACAAAAAAAACATGTTATAGGCAGCAAGTGCATTGGGCCATCTTCAGGGTCTTTTAATCCCATGAAGCGTTAACTAATTGTTAAGGGTATTTTAAATCGAGAGACAAAATCTTTTTAAGGAAATATCAATACTTATGCCAGCCTCTGTGCATTAAAATAGGTTTTTTTGGTCCATCTTAGAAAGTGCACAAGAACATATTATGCATTATACGTATTATATGTTTATATATGTATAAAATTAACCCAGGGAGGTTAAGTTTCTCTTTGTATTTGCCAACTTTCTTATGCTACCAACTTCATAGGGCAGCTATCACTCTACTGTTTGGCTATTATAAATATGAAGAATACATAGGCTGGGCGCTGTGGCTCACGTCTGTAATCCCAGAACTTTGGGAGGCCGAGGCGGGTGGATCACTTGAGGTCAGGAGTTTAAGACCAGCCTGATCAACATGGTGAAACCGCATCTCTGCTAAAAATACAAAAATTAGCCAGGTGTGGTGGGGGGTGCCTTTAATTCCAGCTACTTGGGAGGCTGAGGCAGGGGAATCACTTGTACCTGGGAAGGGGACGTTGCAGTGAGCTGAGATCTTACCACTGTACTCCAACCTGGATGACAGAGCAAGGCTTTGTCTTAAAAAACAAACAAAAAACAAAAGGAAACTACAAAACCCAATCATTGTGAGCATCCCTCCTTTTATAAAGCAAAGAAGCAAATCTTTGGTGTTGCCCAGCAACTCCAAGAGCATTTGCATTTGCACCTTGACAGTTTTATCCTTCTGAATCAGGGACCTAGGGACCTGGTTCTGAGAAAGGCGACAGCACAAAGCTGATGGAACGGGCACACTAATAAACACAGGAACGAGTGATAATAACGATGAAGAATTCTGTTTTTTTTTGTTCAAGAAGTAGACTGCTTAAAAATATGAAGAACATGACAAAAAAAAAAAAAAAAAAAGGCAAAAAATTAACAGGCCTTTGAAGGAAAGGAGAGTATTTTGCTAGAATGTTTTTTGGCCCAGGGATTATTCTCCACTCCTGAGGGCACAATTTTTTTTTCCCATCTCTCTCTCTCCTTTGGAGTAATTTGAGTTCATAATGGCAGGAAACCAACCAAACAAAAAAGAATTCTATCAACATTTGGAAGACAACTTCTAAGTCACTAGGCGCTAGCACATATAATTAAATTGATGTGTCCTAACTCAGAGGCAAAGAGGCAAGTGTCCCAAATGCCCAGAACTCCCAGGATTCTTTAGACAAACAAACAAAAAATTCCAAAGCTGAAGAAGCAACCAGATTCCAGATTCCTTGTCCTCTGCTGTTTGACAGAGGCCCTTTCCCATTTGTTTGTCCCTTGGTGGAGAAGCCGACCTCAGATCATATAATCAAATCCATCCTCCCAATGATACAGCCACTAAATGAAGGGCGTAAGAGAAGGTCATGTCCGAAACAGAGCCAGCTCTGGGTCAATCAGTAGAGGTAGGGTTAGCAAGAGGGCGAGCAAGATCCGCCCTAGGAGTTGAGAAGGATGTGCCTGGGAGCATGGTTGGAGTGAGGCGGTTGAGTGGGCCCGCAGCGTGAAAGGAAGGCGCAGGCCAAGTGGGGGACTTGCAGAGTGTTGCACAAGTCCAGGCTTCAGAAGGATCAGCCTCTACATAATAAACACCACATGGATTTATAGAGAAAATAGAACATTTTCTGTTGTTGCTAGTCTGTTCCTGGTAGAAAACCAGCATTGTCCCATGCAGTTAGCATATGTATGAGGGTTGTCCGTACCTGCAGGTGTCGCAGTGCAGAAGTCAGGGGTAACATTGTTTTGAGCTTGAGGCCAGGAGTCTGAGACTGGCCTGCGTAACATGGTGAGACCCCAATCTCTAGAAATAAATTAAAAAATGAGCTGAGTGTGTTAGCATGTGTTGTAGTTCCAGCTACTCAGGAGGCTGAGGTGGGAGCATTGCTTGAACCCAGGAGGTAGAGGCTGCAGTGAGCTGAGATCGTGCCACCGCACTGCAGCCTGGGTGACAGAGGAAGACCCTATCTAAACAAACAAACAAAAACCATTGTTTTGGGAGGAAGTTAGTAAGTTGTAGGAAATGGCTGAAAGTTTTATCTATTTGTGGAACTAGAGCTAGACAGAGTGACTTTGGATTTGTCTGTCTGTTTATCCAGGGTGCAAAGTGTTTTTGCTTTTTTCTTTTCCTGGCTGGTGATGTTTTATACCTGCCTAATGATCATTGCAGCAGGGGAAAGTGTCATTTTATTTTTTTCAAGTCTGATAATAATGCTAATAATGACGACGACAACTATTCCTTGTCAGAGAACATCTGTGTGCCACGTCCCGCTTAAAGTGTTTTAATATACAAGGTGTCCATAAGATCCCTGTACAGTATGAATTTATTATTTCTTCATAAGAGATAATGAATTTGAAAAATGCTACAGAGGGGGAATCCTCTCAAGGAATATTTAACTTTCATATATCTATGACCATTGTTTTAGTTATAAAACAAAACATGCCCAAAGCCATCTCATGGCTGAGGAATGAAAGTGATAATTCATGAATCCTTAATAATTTTATTGAAACATTGAATACATTTCCTTTGTTTTCATAAGTTGCTTAACTTAAATAGAAATTATTAAAAACTAACACTGCAAAAATATTTTATGAACACCCTTTAAATTCTTACAGCCTTTATTATTATCCCCATTTTAGAGAGGAGGAAACTGAGGCTGAGGGAGGGAGTCGACTGCCCAAGGTCACACAGCTAAGAGGTGGCAGAAGCAAGATTCGAGGGCAGTGCATCAAGGAGCAGCCCAGTTCGGGAGGAAGGAAGGGGCTGGGGCGTCGGACTGCAGAAGAAGCACATGGGGATGGCAGTGCCAGGCAAGAAAGCAGACCAAGTCTTTGGAGCCCCTGGGTGGGACTGGGTAGTCCAGGGCCACTAGCTTCAGCTCAGCTTCCTTATGCTGCCTAAAGAAGAGGGACCACCGGCTGGGAGCAGTGTCTCACGCCTATAATCGCAGCAGCACTTTGGGAGGCTGAGGTGGGAGGATCACTTGAGGTCAGGAATTCGAGACCAGCCTGGCTAACATGGTCTCGAACCATGGTGGTCTACTAAAAATACAAAAAAATTAGCCAGACATGGTGGCGTGGGCCTGTAGTCCCCAGGTACTTGGGAGGCTGAGGCAGGATAATCGCTTGAACCAGGGAGGCAGAGGTTGCTGTGAACTGAGATGATGCCGCTGCACTCCAGCCTCAGCAGCAGAGTGAGACTTAGAGTCAGAAGAAGAAGAGTGACCACTTAGAGTCAGGGTGGACTTCTCAACAGATGTGGGAGCTGGGGCTGGGTGCCCCCCAGTGGGAAGATGCCCTACAAAGAGAGGATTCCCATGTCAGAACTGAGGGCTCAGGCTTGACTTGAAGTTCAGGGACTGAAGATAAGAGCTTTGTGGCCAGGAGAACTGGCAGCCTGGTCCTTCCTTCATCCAGCAGTTGTTCCCTGAAGCTTTTTCTGAGCCAGCCCCATGCTGGATGCCATGCATAGGGACACGGGAGCGGGCAGAGGCAGGCCCCTGCCACTGTGATCTGGGAGGCTGGCAGATGCGGAAACTTCCTTGAGAGAGGGAAGTAGGAGGTGGAGGCTGGGGAGGATCATCTGGGTCGAGTACAGAGGGGCCCACAGCCCTCCCCAGTCATGAGCAAAGGCTCCAGGCCTGCTGGGGGCTGCATCTGCATGTGTGTTGGGGGAGGTTGGTAAGATGCCCCTCTGGGGAGTGCAGTGGCAGAGGAGGAGGCCTTAGAAACCAAGGCCAGAATGTGAAGGGCCTTGCAAGCTGGGGAAGCGGGATATGGACTCTGTCATGGAAAAAGAGGGAGATCGTGGAAGCTGCCAGACTGGACCGCGACAAGGTCAGAGCCCTGCAGCTTCGGCCGTGCCAAGGCCAGGTGGGGAGAGGCTGAGGCTGGGGAGTCTAGGGGGAGGCCAGGCGGTCATTGCACTTGATGGGTGGAGGCCAGTGGGCAGCTTGCTGGCCAAGAGGGCTCGGCTGGTTCCTGAGGAATGACCTGAATCCGCTGGAGCACTGTCTTTCAGTCAGTCAGCAAACCCTATGAAATACCCCGGGGCATGGAAGTCGTTGATTATGTGGAACATATTTCTCTTGTCAATGATTGACTTCAGAGAGAAAGAACTTGCTTTCCTTCATTCAGTCTGTGTCTATTTATGGAATCCCCTCTGTGCTGAGCCCATGCGAGACACTGGGGTGATGGTGGGGGATGAGCCCAGGGGAGTTCCTCTGAAGGAACACAGTGACCAAACATGGACAAAATAAGTACAGAGACTTCTGGGAAGCCAGCGTTTTTGTTGCCTGAGAGGTGGGCTGCGGGGAGTCTGACCTGGTCCCCAGGTCAGGGCAGGCTGCTCTGATGAAGTGCCCAGGTCAGGGCAGGCTGCTCTGATGAAGTCCCCAGGTCAGGGCAGGCTGCTCTGATGAAGGGCTGGCTCAGTGCCAGAGGAGCTAGTGCAAGGCCACTGTGACTGGGTTTCAGGGCAGGGGGAGAAGGGGCTGTGGGGTTTAAAACAGGCAGTGTGAGTCCTGGGGATCCTTAGGCATTAGGTGATGGGGGCTTAACTAAACGAATTCCCCAGCCCTAGAGGGAATGAGGATGGGATGAAGTGAAGAGGATGCTGGCCTCAGGTGGAGTTGGTCCAGATGACTCTTAAGGTCCTTCCATTGTAGAGACAGGGGCAGCAGCCTGGGATGGGATCCTGAAATGTGACACCCAGAAATGTGCAGATAGAACAGGGGTGATCAGAACTGGATCTGCCCAGCTTCTCTTGGCACAGCTATTGTGGAAGTCCAGACCCCAGGCCTTGATCCTGAGACTGGGACCCATCTGTGCCCTCGGGATTCCCCGTCTAGCAGGGGAGACAGAAGTGTGGGCGGCCTCAAGGGTCCAGTGGGGTTAACTGTGGTGAGGAATGTGCTCAGGAAGCCTGGGGGGTGAGGAGCAGCACGCTCGGGAACTTCCGCAGAGCCCCACTCACTGATGACTCTGGAAGGATTAACTGACATTTACTGGGCAGAGGAGCTGGGGAGGTCCTACTGCTGAGGATGCAGATGTAGCAGAGGTGTGGGAAGACTCATCAGACATGGCTGGCAGGGAAGAATCAGTCTCTGACCAGGGTGTAGGGTGCGTACAAGCAGGGAGGGGACACTGGACCACCTGGTGAAGGCCTTGAATTACATCTAAGGAATTTGGGCTTTGTCATTGTTTATAATGGCAGCCAGTGGGCTTATTGGTGGCAGGGAGTGTTTCTTACTCAACCCTGTGTCCCTAAGTCCAGCACTAGGCCTGGCCATAGGGGCCTTAGTTTCTTTGATGAGTTCATTGATGGGCTGATGGCAAACCCAGTCAGTGAGAGGGACTGGAGCCTTGGAAGGAAGGAGTGGACACCCTTTTGGTCAAATCTGGATATTCCCCTCTACTTTTGCTCCTCAACAAATTAGGCAAACAAGGTTCAGGCCCAGCTGGCATTTCATTGCCCACCTGCTTGGCACAGAGATTTGCCTGAACAGATGCTTCAAGACACGCCCAGGGAGATGGTGCAAAGGCATGAGTGTGAAAAGCAGGGAAGGCTACTGTTAGTGCATGCCAGGCTGCTGAGCTCCATTTGTGGACATCCTCGCTCAGTCCACAGCTGGGCTTCTGGGCAGGTACAGGGTCATCAGACCTCAAGTCATTGCTGCAATGTCACCTTCCCCATGAAGCCCTACCCCCGTTTAAAACTGCACCCCTCCTTCCGGCACTCACGGTCACCCTCATCTTGTTCTGTTTTTCCCACAGCACTCACTACCTTCTACATGTGATTTCCTTTTTAATTTCATGCTTTTTGCTTGTTTCCTCCAGGCAGTGGCTTTTGTCTGTTTTGTTTATGATATATTCCAAGTACCTAGCACAGTGCCTGGGGCATGGGTTCCCAATGTAATGAATGTGGATGAATGAGTAATGATAACTGGCGAACGTTAATTCAGTGCTGACTTTGTACCAACACTAGGCTAAGCCCTTTACGTGCATTATCTGATGTTATCTTCACAAAGCCCTGTGAGGTAGGGACTGTATTTTTATGCCCATTTTGCAGATGAGGAAACTGATGCAGTGTCTTCTCCAAGGTCACCCAGCTGGTAAATAGCCAAGATGAGAATCCATGAGTGGCAGGGACAGGAGGAGCTCCCAGGGAGGACACGGAGGGGCTGAGCAAGGGCCCTGCTGTTTTGTGTTCTCTCATTTACTGGGGTGACCATGTAGCTGTCACGGACATGTGCCTGACATGGAGCAGGGACAGGAAATAAGTGTCTGGGGCCAATTAGAGGGAGATGTCTCCTTCTTAAGGAAGGAGGCTGGGTGGGCAGGGAAGGTCCCGACAAAGCTGTGCATCTGCATTCTTTGCAATGTGTGGTCTGTAGCCTGCAGTGTGGGGTTTTTGAAAGAGAGGACCAGGCCTGCACTGAGTTTCTGCGAGGGCTCTGGTGGTGGGCCGGAGACAGCAGGGACCTCTGGGAAGCGGGAGGCTCTGGTCGCACTGGCGGTGGAGGCCAGAGATGGAAGGAGGAGCCATGGCCTTTGAAGTCCCCAGCTCTCGCCTGGGCTCACTCTTGGTCCCTGGGGAGTGTGGGCAGGGTAGGGACCGAGAGGCTTAGGGGCTAGAGGAAGGACTTGGGGACTGAAGCAGTCTTGGGGTGTGTGTTAGAGACCTCCACCTCACTGGGCTGCCCATTACAGAATCCACACAGGCGACAGACCCTACAAGTGCCCACATCCTGGCTGCGAGAAGGCTTTCACTCAGCTCTCCAACCTGCAGGTGAGTGCCCGCCTGCCTCCCACCCCTAGGTGCTGCGCTGCCTCCCCCACCCCTGCAAGGGAGTGTGGGAAGGGGGTGGGGTGGGGAATCCCTGTTCCTCTCCTGACCCCCTGCTGTGCCCCACAGTCTCACCAGCGCCAGCACAACAAGGACAAGCCCTACAAGTGTCCCAACTGCTACCGGGCCTACTCGGACTCCGCCTCCCTGCAGATCCACCTCTCGGCCCACGCCATCAAGCACGCCAAGGCTTACTGCTGCAGCATGTGTGGTCGGGCCTACACCTCGGTGAGTGCCAGTCGTTTGGCCTGTGTCCTGCCCTGGTGGAGCCACTCTCTTCCAGGCCTCAGCTGCCTCCCCCTCTTCAGATCTGTGCTGACTCTTCCCATTTTCCAAAGAAACTGAGGCCTAGAGAGGGGAAGTGACTCCCTGAGATCACAGGGCAAGGCAGAGCCAGGGCTTCTGCTTCCTACTTCTGGTTCAGCTACTCCAGGCTGAGCCCCTAGCCTCCTGCTCACCTTCAGCCTGGGTCTTCGAGGCTCTGGAGTATACGGCAGTGGCAGGAAGCTTTTCACCCGCTCTTAAGCAGAAGCTACAATCCCCATCTTGGCCACAAGGTGGCATAGTGACATGGCCCAGAGCTCCCCTCATCTCAGGAAAGGCCTGAGCACCCCAGAAAGCTCATAGCATTCAGCCCCCATCCCTGGGTGGGAATTTCCCCAAACGAGGGCCTTTTGGCACCCAGAAACAGCATTCGCCCCCAGGCAAGTCGCTTGAGTGTGGGATTCTGGTTGATCTAACATTCTAGTTAACAGACCCCATATCCCCAGCATAGAGGTCACTGAGCCTCAGTTTCCTCATCTGTCAAATGGATGAACTCACAGGGCTGTTGGCTGGCAGAGTGGCACCAAATCAACCTGAGCTAGTACCATTATTTGTTCACTCAGTGTTTACTAAACACTTCTGCCTGGCACTTGGGCATCAGGTTGAGCCAGACAGATCTATGGTTTTTTTTGCGCCCCAGGGAAGTTAAGAACTACTGTTGGAGACAAGTATTAAACAAATACACATGTAACTGTTTGATGGCAAATTGTGTAACTGCTGTAAAGCACAGCATCTCTGCCCTAGTCCAGATGGACATTTGGGCAGGACCTTTCCATTGTGGGCGCTGGCCTGTGTGTGGTAGGGTTCTGAGCAGCATTCCAGGCCTCCACCCACTAGATGCCAGGAGCAACCCCTCCTCAAGTGGTGACAGCCAAAAATGTCTCCAGGGAGGACACAGAGGGGCTGAGCTGCAGGGCCATGCTGTCCCGCCTTCCGGAGTCCTGCATTCTGGTGGACAGCGTGGCCCTTGCTCAGCCCCTCTGTGTCCTCCCTGGGAGCTCCTTCTGTCCCTGCCACTCCTGGGTTCTCATCCTGGCTCTTTGTCCCTAGAGGGCAAAATCACCTCAATTGAGAGCCACTGTGATAAAAGAAAAGTATGTTTTGAAATACAGCAGGGAGGACAGAATGGAGCTGGGAAGGGGGATGGGTCCAGATTGACCACCTAGGGGAGCACCACTTAGATGAAGCCTTGAAAGATAATTGGATGAAGAAGAGAAAGAGGGGAAAGAAGCTTCCATGCAGGGAACACTGAGTGCAGACCCCCTGAGGTGCATAAACTTGGCATGTTACAAGAACTCAAAGGAAATTAGGTCATTTGGGGCCTTGGGGCTCTGTTAGGAAAATACGGATATTTTTTCAGGTGGAATGGGAAGCCACAGGGAGGGGATTGTCAGGGAGGGTTTTTTTTTTTTTTTCTGTATTTTAGAGACGAGACCTTGCTATGTTACCCAGGCTGGACTCAAAATCCTGGGCTCAAGGGATCTTCCTGCTTCAACCTCCAGAGTAGCGGGGGCTACAGGTGTGTGCCACAGTGCCTGGCAGGGAAGGTATTTTGCAAGGTCACTCTGGCTGGAG
This sequence comes from Aotus nancymaae, assembly GCF_030222135.1. Lineage (NCBI taxonomy): Eukaryota > Metazoa > Chordata > Mammalia > Primates > Aotidae > Aotus > Aotus nancymaae. Next base: position 29,764,029 of record NW_026988467.1, read on the forward strand.
GGGGTTCATGGATCATAGGTGGGGTTTTCGGCGGTACTTGTCAGGTGCTGGAAGGGCTGCGACTTGCTAAGTACTGAGTCTGTAACATGTATTCTTCCCTGGAGTCCAAAGGGCAGAGGAGGGTCAAGAGGCTACAAGGACAGAATCTGCAGAGAAAAGGGTTCCAAAGGGGTGAGTGGGAGCCCTGCTTGGCTAGCTGATCTCCAGTCAATCCCTGCCTCTCTCCAAGGCTCAAGTCTTCCGTAACCTCCTCCTACACCATCAGCCAATCCTGCCTCATCCATACTCCTGTTTTTTGAAGTAGAATCCAGACATCATACTATTTCTAAAAATTTCACTTTATGTCTCTAACGATAAAGACTCCTTTTTTGAGCATATCCACAATACCTTTGGAATATCTAAAAGTAATTAACTGAAGTCCTTATCATCAAATACCTATTCAGCATTGACATTCCCATTTGTCTCATGAATGCCATGATTTTGTGTATTTACATCCTTTTTTATTTTTATTGAGACACAGTCTCCCTCTGTCATCCAGTGGCACAGACTCAGCTCACTGAAACATCCGCCGCCCAATTTCAAGCGATTCTCCTGCCTCAGCCTCCTGAGTAGCTAGGAATACAGGCACGCGCCACCACGCCTGGCTAATGTTTTTGTATTTTTAGTAGAGACAGGGTTTCACCATGTTGGCCAGGCTGGTCTTGAACTCCTGACCTCAGACGATCTGCCCACCTCAGCCTCCGAAAGTGCTGGGATTATAGGTGTGAACCACTGCACCTGGCCTACCTTATTCTTTTGAGATCAAGATCCAAATAAGATTCCTACGTCGTAGTGGGTTAGTATATCTTTTAATCTCTAGATCCCCTTACCCCCACTTTTTTTCTTTGCTATTTATTCACTGAAGAATAGTTTCCTAGCTAGAAATTTGTGGGTTGCTTCCCTCTGGTATTGAATAGCATGTCACTGCCACATTTGAGGGCTTCCTCTGCTGGGCTCTGAGCATATTGAGGTCTGAAGTCAAGGAGTGGCAGGTGTGAGTACCACCTCTGCTCCTGGTAAAGGCCATTGGAAGGATGTGGGACTTAGTGTGAGGGCTTCTGGGCCTGCAGTGAGCCCTGGGTCACAGCCTCACCTACCCAGTCCTAGTGCCTCGGGTCAGACCCAGCAGAGCCAGTGGAGGACATTAGTACAGACCTGTAGTCCCAGCTACTTGGAGGGCTGAGGTGGGAGGACTGCTTGAGCCCAGGAGGTTGAGGCTGCAGTGAGCTGTGATTGTGCCACAGCATTCCAGCTTGAGCAACACAGTGAGAACTTCAAAAAAGAAAGTAAAAGGGAGGAAAGGAAATGTAGAGACTGGGGCAGGAGTGGACCCTTCAACTCTCACTCCATGCTAAAGGCTTGATCTCTGTAACCATAGCAACCTGTTGAGGTTGCTCCTCCCCCGTGCCTGCTCACAGAGGAGGAAACTGAGGCTCAGAGAGACAAGATGACTTGTCCAAGTTCTCACCATTAGAAAAGACTGGCAGAGCTAGACTCAGACCCAAGCCTACTGCTTCACTGTCACTGGGATCAGCAGCCAGATGCAGGAACTGTGCTCCACCTGGCAGGCAGGGCTGAGGTTCAGCCAGTATACCCAGCTACAGCCAGCTGGTTGTAGGAGGTTACAGAAAACTTGAGCCTTGGAGAGAGGCAGGGACTGAGTGGAGATCAGCTAGCCAAGCGGGGGCTCCCACTCACCCCTTTGGAGCCCTTTTTCCTGCCCTGCAGATTCTGTCATCTTAACCTCTTAGCCAGGTGGCAAGGGGCTGAGGGCCTGACCCTGGGGAGCCACAGGTGGGCGCTGCTGAGGGGCGAGCTCTCCAGCCAGCACTCACCCCAGGCAGCAGTGCAGTGTCTCTAGAACCAATGCCCTATGCGCATCTGACTCTGCGAAGCTGTGGCTGTCTTCCACTCTCTGGACTGTCTACCAAGAGCCCTCCAGTGGTTGCTGGTGGGAACTGCAGCCTCTTCTCCCTCCCTTGCCGGTGGTTCTCTATTCTGAATCTCACCCCTGCCCACAGGAGACCTACCTGATGAAGCACATGTCCAAACACACGGTGGTGGAGCACCTGGTGAGCCATCACTCACCCCAGAGGACGGAGTCCCCCGGCATCCCGGTGCGAATCTCTCTCATCTGAGCCCACTGGAGGCGCCGCCCCACCCGGCCCACTGGCAGACACAGACCCAGGCAGCACCAGGCCCCGACTCCCTCTGGGGGCCCTCCAGGAACCACCAAGCTCTCTCACGACCTTCCCAACCTTCCAGAAAGCTTGGTCCGCAGAAGCCCTGCCTGGTCCAGTCCGGGGGTGGCCAGGCCAACTGCAAGATTCTGGACTGTTTTGGTGGCATCCAAAGACGATCTCAGAGCACTTTGAACCTCTCTGTTGAGTTTTCTTTTTGTTCCCCACCCTTCACTTGCTTCACTGTTTTTCTTTTTTTTGTTTGTTTGTTTCTTAAGTTTGTTTTGGAAATAACAGAAAAGATATTTATTGGCCAGGAAGTTGGTGCTGCTAAGACCGAGAAATTTAAAGAATCGGACAGATGGACGCAGAGAACCAGAGGGCAGTGTGGGACCTTCTCTTGCCATGGCCTCAGGTCTTGAGGGAAGGCTCAGGCCTGGGTTTCTGGACTGCAAAGGGGACCCCCAGGTGGGAGGGGCAGGAAGCAGCCAGAGTGAGCCCTTTGCCCCTGAGCGCCAGGCTCACACCTCTTGAGCTGTGCCCTGGGCATCACTGAGCAGAGGGGTGTGGCAGCTTCAGGAGGCAGAAATGAGAGGGGCAGGAGATCCACAGGACCAAAGGGTGCAGTGATGGGCTGGGTGGTGGGCGGGCCCAGGGAAATGGGGTGGGGTTGGGCTGGGTAAGACCTGGCCCTCTCCTGATGCCCTGAAGACCATCCCAGTCTACCTCGGTGCTGGCCAGGAAACCTTTCGGCTACCTCTCCCACCATCCCAGACTGTGGGCAGGGGGATGGAGAGGGAGTGGGCCTGGGGCTGGGACCTCCCTCCAGAATTTCCTCCAGATGGGGGCAGTGCCCAGGGAGGGGTTATTTGTCTTCCCTGCGGTGGAGTAGGAATCCCCAGCCCAGGCCCTAGGCCTCTCAGCAGGGAAGGGATCCTCGGGGAGGCGGGTCCCAGGAGCAGACCCTACCCCCAGCCCCCACAGACACACCCCAATCTGAAAGCCATGCGTGTCCGTGTATATAGGAACCATGTACAGAGCCCGGAGAAGCCCCCCACATCCCCCCCGGGAAAAAAAAGAAAACTAGACAGAAACTCATCTATATATTCTGTATCTGGAGTTCCGTTTTGAATATTAACTGTGTTATTTTTATACACTTTTTAAGCCTTAACTCGCCATTGATTTACCAGTTTAACGTTTCCTGGGGTTTCTTTTCCCATGGGATCCTCTGCCCCCACCCCCAGCCCTTTGTTTGACTTGCGTCGTCTGATACTCAGTATTGTAGCTTTTTGTCCGCATGTTACTCCCTGTAAATACGCTGTTATACATACTGTTAACACCCCTTTGCTTTTTCTATGGGACCTCCAGGCCACCATATTTAGAACTAGTTACCTTATTAAAAAAGAAAAAACAGTCTGTTGGCTTCTCAGTCTGCATCTCGGAGGCAGGGAGGTGAGGGCAGGTGCCCCTCAGACACTTCAGGAAGGAAGATTGCATTTTATTTAAAAAAGGGGGTGGGGAGCAAATGAAAATCAAATGTTGGGGGAAAACACTAAAGGGGGCAAGAAACAAAGGAATTACAAACCCTCTGCTCTTTGTATTTCTCTGTTGTGAAGAATAAACTGTACCTGCACCCGGGTGGCGGTGGTGTTTGGCGTGCTCTGTGCGAGGGCGGGGCTGGGGGGCACCTTTCCACTGCTCCTCTCCCCTCCCCCGCCCCCAGACTTGGAAGGAAGTGGCCTCTCACTGTGGGCTGACCTCACTTCAGGTGCTGAACTGAGTGCTTTATGTTGATTGCGTCACAACTCCCTAAGAAGTGGGTAGCAAACCAAGAGAGGCTCTTCACTACGGACAGTGCTACAGTGTAGTCAGTGACACAAATTGGCCCGGCATTGCCTAGTTCTGGAGCCTTTTTGGATGTACTAGCTCCACCACAAGTCTCACTTCCACTGCTCCCTGAGGGGCACCCCACCCATCTGTGGGGGTCCATCATGAGTGCCTGATTTGTGGAAGCGATTCTAGTGACTGGAGGGCGAGTCCAAGACGTCCCTGTCATACATTTTTTCCCCCCTGGAGGTCAATGTTTTGATAGCCTAGGAAGGAAATTTAGTAGTTCCTGAAAAATTTATCAAGGCTGGCCCTGTGAAAGGACTGTGGGGAAGACAGAAGTGACTACCATGGAGCTCATCATCGAGAACTTATTTCCCATAGTTCTCACAGTCCTTGTGTGTCAAGACTTGGCTGCAAGTGATATAAAGTCCAATCCAAACAAGGATGCATTGGCTTATATAACAGGACAGTGGTCAGGCCAGCTTCAGGGCTCAAAGGATGTGTCTCCAGCTCTCCACTCCATTGTTAGTCGGCTTCAGCCTGAGGCTCCTATGGGAGCCCTCAGTAACCAGCTCTCGTCTCACAGTCCACAGGGTTCCAGCAATCAAGCCTCTGTCTCTCTGACAAAAGCCTCAGTGTCTTCATCCGTTTTATGCTGCTATAACAGGATATCACAAACTGGGTAATTTATAAAGTTCTGTTCATGATAAATTCCAGTCTCATAGCTCTGGAGGTTGGGAGGTCCAAGAGCATGGTGCCAGCATCTGGTGAGGGCCTTCATGCCATGTCATCTCATACCGGAAGGCAGAAGAGCAAGAGAGGGTGAGGCCAGGCTTGGTGGCTCATGCTTGTAATCTCAGCACTTCAGGAGGCCAAGGCAGGAGGATCACTTGAGCCCAGGAGTTTGAAACCAGCCTGGGCAACACAGGGAGACCTTATCTCTACAAAAAAAAAAAAAAAAGATTAGCCAGGTGTGGGGGTGCATGTGCCTGTAGTCCCAGATACTTGGGAGGCTGAGGTGAGAGAATTCCTTGAGCCTGGGAGGTCAGGGCTATGGTGAGTCATGATTGCACCTTTAAACTCCAGACTGGGGACAGAACAAGACTTCATCTCAAAACAAAAAAACAAAAGGTGAGAGTGAGAAAAATAGAACTTGAAGCCTCGTGGCCTTTTTTTTTTTTTTGAGACGGAGCTTCGATCTTGTTGCCCAGGCTGGAGTGCGATGGCGCGATCTTGGCTTACTGCAACCTCTGCCTCCCAGGTTCAAGTGCTTCTCCTGCCTCAGCCTCCTGAGTAGCTGGGATTACAGGCATGTACCACCACACCCGGCTAATTTTGTATTTTTAGTAGAGACAGGGTTCCTCCATGTTGGCCAGGCTGGTCTCAAACTCCTGACCTCAGGTGATCCACCCGCCTCGGCCTCTCAAAGTGCTGGGATTACAGGTGTGAGCCCCTGCACCCAGCCCTTGTGGCTTTTTATATTCAGCATTAATCCATTCATGAGGGTGGAGCCCCCAGGACCTAACACCTCCCACTAGGCTCCAACTCCCAACACTGTTGCACTGGGGTTGTTTCCAACACGTTTTTGTCGAGGGACATATTCAAACCATAGCACCCAGTAAAAGTCTAATTGGGTCTTCCTGGTTCTAACTGGATCATGTTATGTGCTTGTTTGGCTTGGGACTAGGGCCCATGCTCTAATCCTGGAGCAGAGGGTGAAGCACTCACCTTCTACACCTTCTGAAGTACAAGAGGTTCCCTAATAGGAAACCAGAGTGTGTTACTATCAGAAGGGGAAATGGATGTGGTGTAGCCAAGAACCAGCATGTTTTCAGTAATCTCAGGGGCCTCATCTTTCTCTGAAATTGGCCTCCCATAGCCTGCTTTGCCATGAAGTGATGGGCTCTGGCAGCCATATTTGTGTCACATGACCCCATTGCAGCCACAGCTGATTGGCCAGGGGTGGACACCTGACTCAGTGACTCAGTGCATAGGTGCAGCCAGTGGTGTGTAACGGCTGTTCTGATTCACGTGAGCAAGTTGTGCACACTTCTTCCAAGCTCTGCATTCAGTGAGTATTGGTAGCTTGAAATCAGCCATGGTGGGATTTACACCATGAATATTGATTGGCAAATACTATAAATCGGGGCTTTCTTTTCCCCCCGCCCGGTCAACTGCTAGACATATACCAGACCACCACCGGATGGAGCTGATTCTCCAGTAAGATTCCCTATTCCATGAATTAGGAACAAATTAGGAGATAGTGGGCACTGAACTGGAAAACCCTGTAGACTGCAGTTTGGGGTGACTGTGTTGAGCTGGGTACAAGCAGAAGAACAAAGCAGGCAGAGAAAGAGCAGAAATGGAACGAGGAGAATAAGAGCTACGGGTAACCTCTGTTCCTGTCAGTCTTCATCCTCTGGCTATGTTTAATTTCCTGTTTGTTCTCACGTCAATGAATTTAAGTTGCTAGTGGTATGACATTGGGTTCGTTACTAAATGTATGCCTGGTTTCCTCGTATGTAAAATGAGATAAATAATAGTAACCAACTTACAGGGTGGGTAGATGTGAGGATTAAATGAATCAATACCTGTCTAATGCTTAGAACTGGCACACTGTAAGACCCAATATATGTCCATATTATTGCTATTATTTGCCTTAGCCCTAATGGATCTGTGATCCTTATCATCAGTGATCCCTGACTAAGAGAGCTGAAAATGTTTGGGAATTTCTAGGATTGGCATTTGAGCTTGCCTGGCAAGGTCGGGCAGCTGGGACAGGTGGAGATTTTGCATGTAGCAATGGTGCTCAGGGGACTGAGTCTGATGTTCACCTGCTCACCTGGGGAGTGTGTGAGTGCCACTGCCCTCTAGGTGCTAAGGACAGTGTTGACGGTAATGGAGGCAGCTGCAGAAGGAGCTTTAGCCCTCTTGTTATTCCTGCTTCAGATCCAAGTCCCTTCATACCCACCCCCACAACCCCTCCTTAGGCCTCTGGGCTCATTAGGAGGGGAGCCATTCCCAAGGTTTGCTTGCCCTGCAACTTCCTTGAACCTTCCCCTCCTCAAGATCTCCATCAACAGCCCAAGGCTGCCTCCAGCTGACACCCTGGAAGCACCTGAGCATGCCATTTATTCCCCTTTAAAACAGGAAATGACTGGCTGGGCGCAGTGGCTCATGCCTGGAATCCCAGCACTTTGGGAGGCCAAAGCAAGTAGATCCCTTGAGACCAGGAGTTCGAGACCAGCCTGGGCAACATGGTGAAACCCTGCCTCTACCAAAAAAAATAAATAAATAAAATAGCCTGGTGTGGTGGTGCGTGCATGTGGTCCCAGCTATTTGGGAGGCTGAAGTGGGAGGATCACCTAAGCCCAGGGATGTTGAGGCTGCAGTGAGCCATGATCACACCACTGCACTCCAGCCTGGGCAGCAGACGCTGTCTCAAAAAACAGGAAATGACTGTTCTTCGGCAAATCCTCTACAGCTTCTGAACTTGCTGGAGAAGGGGCAGGCAGGGAGAGGAAGGCAAGTTATGTTTTCTAGAGCACCACCACAACCCCTGCAGGGAGGGAGATTGGCATCCACATTTCACATATGAGAAAACTGAGGCCAGCAAAGGTAAGGAACTTGTCTACATACACACGGAGTTAGAAGAAGAGCTGGTGCACATCATCTCTGACTGGCTCATGCTCAGGTATCAAATGGCTCAGCAACTGTTAGGGGCAGCATGTGTGGCCCTCAGTAAATGCTGCAGGGTAAGGGTGAAGGACACCTATCTTCCTCAGCTCATAGTCAGCATGGGATTACAGGTGCCCACTGCCACGCCCAGCTAATTTTTTGTATTCTTAGTAGAGATGGGGTTTCACCATGTTGGCCAGGCTGGTCTCGAACTCCTGACCTTGTGATCCACCTGCCTCTGCCTCCCAAAGTACTTGAATTACAGGCGTGAGCCACCTCGCCCGGCCATATCGCCTGTTCTTAGACACACTTGGCCCATTCTCATCTCTAATCCTGAGTACAGATGGCCTTCTGGGTTTTGCTAATCCAGTTTAGATAGGAAACATTTTGAACTGCTTTTGAGAGGACAGATCTCTCTTACAGTCGATAGTTGGGCCTGGTAAATAGCAAGAATTGCTGCCCTACCTGGGAGTGGAGGCTTATAAAATACAAGGTTGGTGACAATACTACATAAAAGATTCAAGAGAGCCAGGGTGAATGAAATCCTAATCTCCCGGGGCCCCTGTCTTCCCAACTGTCAGAAAAATCTCAGGGGCTTCAGCAGCTACCTTCCCCATCTCTTTGGCCCTGTGACCACCTTCCCTGGAGGGTGTGATGCCTTCACACTCCTGTTCAGAGCATGTGTTTCCCCACTGGGAGTCAGAAGTCTGGACAGCTGCCATGGATGTGGAAACTTCCCTCCCAGATACTGTGGCCAAACGTGGCCCTGCTAGCCCTGAGGCCAGAAAATATCATTTTGGAGAAAGGTCACAATAACAATTTGGAAATGTCAACTAAAGAAAAAATGTAAGCTTTTAAAGAATTAAAGTTAGTGTTACTTAGAAGCCTTACTGAGGACCATTGACCAAGGCCTACGGCCCAGCAGCAGCTCTTTAGAGAGGTTCTATCAGACGCTTTGAATGTAGTATTTTAATTTTATTTATTTTATTGAGCTCTGTCACTCAGACTGGAGTGCGGTGATGTGATCTCAGCTCACTGCAACCTCCACCTCCTGGATTCAAGCGATTCTTATGCCTTAGCCTCCGGAGTGGCTGGGATTACAGGCGTGCGCCACCATACCCGGCTAATATTTGTATTTTTGTAGAGATGGGGTTTCGTCATGTTGGCCAGGCTGGTCTAGAACTCCTGACTTCAAGTAATCCACCTGCCTCAACCTCCCAAAGTGCTGAGATTACAGGCGTGAGCCACTATGCCCGGCCTGAATGTAGTATTTTAGTTTAGAGTTTATATATAGGTAGAGAAGCTTTAGTATGTGTAAAATTATATCTAAGTTTGTGTGCAAGAGTGTATCTGGTTATAGTTTATAGAAGCATAATCACTAACCCCAACCGACATTACCTTATATGTAGATATATCTAGAGTCACTTAGTTTTTAGGGAATATAGTGACTAGAGCCAGGGACATTGGGAGCTATGTTTTTGTTTTGACAGCTATATGCTGTCACAGTCAGGGCCCTGTGAAATTATGCTGGCAAGTGAAAGGAGCAAACATGGCTTCTTACATTTGCTACTTTGTCTCACAGCGCAGGAATAATTTATCATCATATTACTGAGATATACAAACCATGTTTATGGGCAGGGGAGGTAAAAGGGCAGAGACAATGACGGGGTGCCACCTGTGTTTCTTCCTGTGGCTCCTGCCCAGAGGCATCCCAAGGGGCCAGCCACGCCTTTCCAGTCACTGACATCACAGTGACTCAGACCCTCTGTGTCCTTGGGCGGTTGTGTTCCCTCTGTCTCCTTATTTAAAAAAAGAGGTAGAGGGGAGCAGGTGGGACTAAAACATCTCCAGAGACACCAGCTGCATTCCGCAGGGTCGAGGTGAAAGGTCTAGAGGCTCCTCGATCGAGGCACTACCGTAGTTGTATCTCGCTCACTGCTAAAGTAAGGGAAGGGGATTTTTCTCTTCAAGTGAAGAGCTCCCCAAAGGCAAGGCGCTCCTTCTCCCACTCCCACGGACGGGCACACACGGAGCGCGTAGGGCTTTTGCATCCAGTATCTCTCTGCCCTCCAGCGCGCCATCAGCACCCAGAAGGGGCCCGCCGGGTTTCAGGATCTCTCCCTCTGATGACTCCCACTCCACACCTTCCCGGGGCCAAAGACGCCCGGAACGGGAGCGGGACCGGGCCCGCTGGGCCCGCGGAGGAGCCAGAGGGCCGGCGGCGGTGCTAGTCCCGCAGCACCCGGTACTCCTTGGGTGCCCAGAGCAGGCGCGGGCGGCGGATCTCGGCCCGCGGGCCAATGTTGGGGCTCCAGCAGAACTCGGGCGACAGCACCTTGGCGGGCTTGTGCAGCCAGAAGAACTTGTTGAGGTGGCTCTCGTCGTGCCAGCGCGCCTCCAGACCCCGCGCGCGGTCCCAAGCCAGGCCCAGCGCACAGTGCGCCGTCAGCCCACGCAGCGCCGCCACGCTGCCCCCGAACACCGCAGCATGGTAGTAGAAGTCGCCCTCGCCCCACGTCAGCGCGGCGGCCGAGCGGGCGTCGCGCTCGAAGGGCAGTAGCCACCGCGGCCAGTGGTAGTGCCAGGAGTGCAGCTGCGCCACTGACTCGGCCAGCGCCTCGGGCCCGAACGCGCCGCTGAAGTGCTGGTCTATGTCCATGCAGAACACGAAGTGCGCCTCGCGGCCCAGCCACCCGCCCAGCGCCGCGTGCAACGTGCGCATGCGCGCCATCGACACGTCCTGCCAGCGCCGCTCGCGCACCACACGCTCCACGCGCAGCCGCCGGTCCGGGCCCAGCGCCACGCGGGGTACCGCGCCTGGCCGCTCGGTGAACACGTAGTACACCACGCGCTGGCCCACCATGAAGTGCTGCTCCGCAGTCTCCAGGAAGCGCTCCAGGTACTTCTCCAGGTACCTGAGGGCGTGGCGCCACAGTCAGCCTGAGAGTGAGGCGAGGCGGGGCCGACTTTCCCACCCCAACCCACCCCACCCAACCCTCACCCCCTCCTCACCCTCACCCCGCCACACCCAGCCCTCACCCCCACCTCACCCCACCCCACCCAACCCTCATCCCCACCTACCCAGCCCTCAACCCCTTCTCACCCCCACCTCACCCCACACCAACCTCACCTCACCCCCACCTCACCTCACCCTCACCCCTACCTCCACCCTACCCAATCCTTATCCTCACCTCACCCAACCCAACCCTCATCTCACCCCACCCTCACCCACCCCCACCCCCACCCCAATCTCCCCTCACCCCACCTCACCCCCACCCTAACCTCACCCACCTCACCCCCACCCCACTCCATCACAACTCACCCCTACCCCACTCATGCTGCCTGGTCCTTCAGATCCTCCAACCCTAGCATCTATCAACTTAGATGGGGCAGGGCAGGTGGGACTGAAGATGCTTGCAAATTGCCTGCCACTCCTGCCTCATACTGGCCCTTTGGAGGACTGGCAGCGTTTCTCTCTTTAGGGCTCTAAGCCTCCTTTTAAGAAGTCCCAGAACTTGGGTGCTGCCGTGAGTGAGGAAGCCCAAGCTGGCCCCACTAGTCTTCAGCAGTTGGACTCCCAGCTGAGACCCAGACATTTGGGAGCATGAGGAGAGGAACCCTTCCTGCTGAGCCTTGTCTGAATTCCTGACCCACAGAATTATTATTATTATTATTATTATTATTATTATTATTATTATTTTGAGATGGAGTTTCACTCTTGTTGCCCAGGCTGGAGTGCAGTGGCGTGATCTCAGATCACTGCAACCTCTGCCTCCTGGGTTCAAGTGATTCTCCTGCCTCAGCCTCCCAAGTAGCTGGGATTACAGGCCTCAGCCACCACACCTGGCTAATTTTTTGTATTTTTAGTAGAGACAGAGTTCACCCTGTTGTCCAGGCTGGTCTTGAACTCCTGACCTCAGGTGATCCACCCACCTGGGCCTCCCAATGCTGGGATTACAGGCTACAGCCACTGTGCCTGGCCCTCCACAGAATTATTTTAGGAGCTATAATAATAAGCTGTTTTAAGTCACTGAGTGTCTTTCACTACATCGATAATGAGGCTGCCTGGAATACTGTAGGAACAGACCTTGGGATCTTAGGATTTTAAAATAATAGTAACAGTACCTAATAGTACTTAGAACTTTGATCATGTGGCAGCCACTGCTCTCTAAGTCAATGTGCACTGTCTCATCTAAAGAGCGTTAGAAACTTGTATGTATCATTGGTAAGTGGTAGAGCCCGGATTTGGACCCAGCTTGGCCTTGGAGCCTGTACCTTTACTTACACTTGGTCTATTCCTGGTGACTGTGGGAAATGGGAATCAGAGACTTGGGCAATCTCAGCATCCCAGAGTGTTGGACTCAGAATCTTGGAACTCGGGACCTCAGGATCCCAGAATTTTCTGTACATTGAGTGTCTGACCCCTAGGGGTGGGGCAGGAACTCAGCATGTGTGATGGAAGTGGGAACACCGAGGTCCTGGGAGAGGCCAAGGTCCAAGTGGCCCAGCAGTTCTGCCCACCTGGTTCACAGTTCACACCTTGGTCCTTTTCATCCCCTTGCCTGTCAGCAGCACTCCTGGCTTTCTGTCGCTTATAGGGTGTGGGGGACAGAGTTGGAGGAGCCTTGAATGGTTGTTTGGGGTATCTGGTAACAAAATTCCTTCTCCATCCTTTTTGAGTATCTCTTCCTAAATGGGAGGCTCTCACCACCTTCCCAAAGCAACTGGTTCCATTTTTAGAAATGCTTCTTTTAGTTGGCTGAAACTAGGTTATAGGATCTGACTGCCAAGAGTCCCCTTCGTGTCACCTCAGGAAGGTGGACACCCAGCTTAGACACTCCCTGTCATCTGTAGTGGGGAGGTCAGTGCCTCTGCCATTTTTTCTCTTGACCTCCTTTCCTGCAGTGATTCTGCAGGAAAGGAACAGAGTGGAACAGACACTGATGAAGACCAAGTCAAGAGAGTGACCATGGGAGGACCTCGTTTCTCTAGCTCGCTTACTGTGATTACCACCCCTACCCAAAACAGTCGTACCTCACTGAATCCTCCATCTGGTGACCCTGCCACTTTCTCAGTATTTGTCACCCCCTCCTCTTTACTCCCTCTGCCCAGTTCAGATTCACTCCCTTGTAATCCTTCAGCTCCCCAGCCCCTCTCCCTCCATCAGACTTGGTTGGCACCCCCTCCAATCCTGTGTACCTGCACCTGAGCTGCTGATCTCCATTGGGCACCTGCCTTGGTGAATCATTCCTCTACTTACCAGTCACACTGCCCTCCTCTCACCACTCTCACCTGAAAGACCCCATCATTTTCTCACTACAAAACCAGTGCCTCCAGATGGATCAGTCCCAGCCCCTAGGCAGGTCCCTTCTAGATGTGGTTCTAGAACAGCCCTGGCTGCCTGTGTTGGGTGGGCTCTATGGTGTTGGTGTCTAGGGAGGAGAAGGATGGTCCTGTGCTTACCCTGGGAGCATGGGTCAAGAAGTGCTGTCTTTGTTTCTCACTTTACTTTGGGATCCCACAGCACAGGGAGCAGGGTGCCCCACCTCTTCCATCACATGCACACCCCTCCCACTCCCAGCCTTGACAGCACTGTTCCCCTTCCCAGGCCTTACCTGCCTACAGCAAAGACAGTCAGCCCGATGGTGAGGTTCTGCTGACTAGCCTCTTGCTGGGCCACATCTGGGTCGAAAGTGCCATCCCAAATAATGGGAGCCCCCCAGGGGGTGCAGGTCAGAACTTCAGGCCGGGCCCTGGCCAGGGCAGGGATGGGAAAGAGCTCCATTCATCCACCTGCTTGGTGTATGCTCACTGCCACCTCCCCAGTGCTGAGCCCTAGGGACCCACAGACGGATGAGACCTAGCTGCTGCCCCTGGAAGCCTCCAGCTCAGAGCAACACAGAGGACTGCGAGGCATATAGCCTGATGGGGGCTGCTGGGTTTGGTGGCACAGTGCTTGGCTCTGCTGGGGTGGGAGATATGAGGGCAGGGACATGGGGCAGAGCTCTGTAGGGTTTAGGGGTACTCTTGGAGTGGGAGGGATAGGAGCTTCTTACCAGGGACGCAGGGCACCTGTGAAGTTGTCTCTCAGCAGTGACACTGTGGCTGAAGGACAGACACCCATGGGGATGAAGGTTTCCAGATGTCTATGGCAGGGGGTGGGCAGCCGTGAGAAGCATGTCAGCCTGCCCAGGAGCCCTCTGGCTTTGCTTCTTACAAGGAAAGAGGGCTCACAAGGACACTTGAGCTGAGCTAGCCACCACCCCTCATCCACCAATGAGGCACTTAGACAGATCCCCTTTAACCCTGACTCTGTGGTCCGACCTCAAGTGCTGGGGAAAGGGGCTTGTACCTGAATTTAGGGAGGCCATACAGGAACAGGCCTAAGAGGCCAAGTGCAAGTAGGATCTGCCGCCAGAAAATTCTCTTCCAGGCCCTGGGGGCAGAAGTGGGGGGCGGGCATCGGCAACTCATGTATATGTATAGACACACATATTTATACACACACATACATGAAAAGTCTTTCCTACTTCCGGTCATCCAGTTCCTCTGCATGGAAGTGTCCAGTGTTACCAGTTTCTTGTGTGTCCTTCAAGAGACAGTCTATGCATATGTGTCTATGCAATGTGTATGCAAATATAAATATAAATATGGTAGCAAATACTCTCTTTTCCCCTGCCCCACCACAAATGGTAGCACAGTGGACACGATGTTCTGAACCTTTCATTTTCCACTTTGAGGTTATTTCATCTCAGTGCTCAGAGAACTTCCTCACCCTTGTCAGCTGCCAAGGGTGATATAGATTGGAGACAGCATAATTTACCTGTTTCACATGGGGCAGGCCTATGCAAACCTGCCCCCAAAGTCTTAGGAAGCTGAGAGGCCAGAGGAAGAGGCTGTCAAGTCCAGTTTCTTAGAAAGAAACATTTAATAGGGATTTAAATGGCTCGTGTGGCTGTGAGACCAGATGGTGGATCCCCGAGCCATGACCCTTGTTATGCCATGACTACGCTAATTGTCAGGTTTCAGCCCCAGCTGAGGTCCGAGGGGAGTGGGTGGATGGGCGAAGACCTGAAAGAACAGCTTGGGGCTGTAGGCAGGTGATATGTAGTTTTATTCAGCAGCTCTCTCATCAGCAGCTTACTCACACTAGCTCTCTCACTGTCCACCTTGATCTTGGCCATCTGCTCCGGCTCTGTGGCTCCTCTCAGTAGCTGGCTCTGAGGCTCCTGCTGCCCCTATGCCTGCAGCTGCACTCCCTGGCCTGCAAGGCCAGATCTGTCAGGGTCAGCAGCTTAACTCTTTCCCCTTAGGCACAAGCCAGTTCCTGGCTCCCCTTGCCCACCTTCAAGGAGACTGGCTCTCCCTTACAGGGGCTAGTAGTGTTATTCTCTCTCTAGGCACGTGCACGAGCTGTGCCATGCCATGCCATGCCTTGCTGCACTGAACCGAGCCCCATGCACAGCAGGGCAGTTAATACCTTCTATGGACAACACGGGCTTAGAGCTAAGTATGAACTTAAACAAGTTACATGTCAAGTGGAATATGCTCCTGTGCTCTAAACTCACTGAGTCACTCTGGCCTGGATGTCTGCCTCAGCCTATTCCTTCACCAAAGCACAGCCATAGACCTTACAGGCCCCCAGACCCAGGGCTTATATACCACAGAGAGGGTGCACATGCTTCAGAAGGGATGTGTAGGACAAGTGAAGTATGATCACATCAGATTTGTTTTGACCCAAGGGCAAGATGTAAGTATGTGATCTTACACAAGGAACAGTGGATACGCTGGACATCTTGGGGAGCTTCCTGGAACCAGGGTTAATCAGAAACCAACATGACAGATGAGCTTCCAAGATGAAGTTGCCTTGGCCTCCACAGTACCTAACCAGGTCACTTAGGATGAACCTTTAGATGCCTAATCCTTTCTTTTCCTCAGCAGTGCTGCAGGGCATGACCTTGGGCAGGTTGTGGGGATGATAACATTAGGGGTTGAGGGTGCTTATCCTGAGTGGAGGGTGGGACTGACCTTGGACAGGAGAGGCCGGGAGAGGATGCACAGGTGTTTGTGGCTCAGTGATGGGGAGTTTTTTTTGTTTTTGTTTTTTTTAGAGACAATCTAACTGTCACCCAGGCTGGAGTGTTGTGATGTGATCACAGATCACTGTGGCCTCCAACTTCTGGGCTCAAGCTATCCTCCCACCTCAGCCTTCTGTACAGCTGGGACTATAGATGCCTAATTGTTTTTTATTTGAAATGAGGTCTTGCTATGTTGCCCAGCCTTGTCTCCAACTTGGCAGCTCTCTCAATCAGTCCTCCCACCTCAGTAACTGAGGGTTAAGAGCTGTCTGGGACTTAGAGAAGAGTTACTGGGCTGGCTGTGGTCAGAGATCAGGTGTCTGTGGTGGCTCCAGTCACCAGGCCAGGTGAACTTCTCCAAGCAGAGCTCAGCAGCCCAGTTCCTGGCTCAGAGGAGGTGGGCTTTGGGATTTGTCCACAGTTCATCGTTTTCCAGGAAGGGCCCCAAATACTGAGAATCTTAATAAGTTCCTTCTGCGGAGCTCGTTCCACTGTCCCCCAGCCTTCCTGAGTGCTCACGTATCTAGAGCAACTGCAGCCACATGGTGAGGAGCACAGACACAGGGGCCAGAGCCCTGAGTTCAAATCCTAACTCTACCACTCATTAGCTGTCTGACCCGTGGCAAGGTCTGGTCCTCTGCACATCAGTGTCATCTATAGGATGGGGATAATAAGAACACTACCTGCTTTAGGGCTGTCATTGCATTCACACAAGCTAAGCAATGAGAACAAGGCCTCTTATGTTTCGATAGCTCACTCAGCTTTAGCTCATGATAACCTTGCTTCCTGAGCACACCCTGATCGTCCCCTGGGCAGCCTCCTGACTCCACTCCCTGCCCTACAAATCCTTTCAAAACCTGGCTCCCCTGGTCTCTTTCAAGAAGCCTGCCAGCCTCAGACCCTCCTGCCCCTGCCTCTCCTGCTGCCCCACGTAACTGTTCCTCAGCAGATGTGTCTAGTGAAGGTTGCTGAGAACTGCCTTGCAGGTGTGTGGATCCACCTGCGCACCGTCTCCAAGCACAGCACCTCCTCCAGTTCACTTCGCTGAGCCGGAAACCTGGGTACGCCCTCACCCCTCCTGCTCTGCACCTGCTGTCTGCTTTCAGTCCCAGGTTGACCTGGTCTCTTTGATCTCTGCCCCTCCTGCTCTTCCCCATGGCCCAGAGTGACCCTGGCCTGCTCCTCCATCACGGGATCATTGCAGCAGCACTCTTCATGCTCCCGGTCACTTCCTCCACAGCCCCAGAATCACCTCATGACAAGTCAGCCTGCCTTAACAGGTTCCATGTCACACAAACAGGTAAATCCTCATAGATGAAGTGCATTTAGTAGGCAAATATATGGAAAAATGTTCACCCTCACTGGTAATCAAAGACATACAAATTAGAACAAGGTGGTGGTATGTTTTGCCTGTAAAATGAGCACTTTAAAAAAAGACAGAATGGGGCTGGGAGGGGCTCGTGCATGTAATCCCTGTGTTTTGGGAGGTCAAGGCAGGAGGATCGCTTGAGGCCAGGAGTTTGAGATTAGCCCGGGCGACACAGCAAGACCCTGCCTCTGCAGAAAATTAAAAATTAGCCAGATGGTGTACACCTGTAGTCCCAGCTATTCAGGAGGCTGAGGCAGGAGGATCTCGTGAGCCCAGGAGTTACAGGTTACAGTGAGCTATGATCATGCCACTGGACTCCAGCCTGGTGACAGAGGGAGAACCTGTCTTAATTAAAAAAAAAAGGCATAATGAGAATAGCCAAGCTGCAAGAATGCAGTGAGATCAGCACTCTTAGACTTGCTGGCGGAAGTGTAAATTGCCACAGCCTTTTGGAAAGCTACATAGCTATGGGAATTTAAAGTGTTTAATATTCATCTTCTTTAATTCAGTAATTTCCAGCTTCTGGGAATCTGTTCAAAGGAGATAATCTTCAGAATGAGAAAAGTTTATGCATCAAGATGTTCATCAGTGTCTGTTAAGTTCTGAATTCAAAATATATTTATTGGACACAAGCTCAGCCTCAAGCACTATGCTAAGTTGGGGATTCAGAGATCAATGAGGCACAGACCCTGTCTTCAGGGTATGGAGCCAGGAAATGTGGGTGTAGTGGGGGAGGAGTGAGGGAATGGGTCACATGACAGACTGAAAACAGATGCATGGAACACAGCACAGTGAATTCTGTGATTGGGAAAAATACCAGATGCTGTGAGGCAAATTGGAGGGTAGCACCTGAGTCTTGGTAGATGAGGAGGAAGTCGGGGCCTCCTGGAGAAGGAGGTGCTTCTAAGCTGGGACCTAAAAAATTATTAATAGAAGTTCTTCAGGTGAAGAAAGCATGGAGGGGGAAGAGCAGTCCATGAAAAAGAAACCACAATGTGCAGAAGCGAGGAAGGCTCACTCCTGGAATGTCTGTGAACTGCAGGGTGGAGAGTAGTAGCAGATGAGAAGGGAGGGATGAGGGTGCACAGGTGAGCCGGGGCCAGATCACCTGGGGCCCGAATTTCAGGCTTGGAGGATTGGACTTCAGGGGAACAGGTATTTCCTCAGGGAGTGACTCAGTCAGATTTTTATTTGAAAACACACACACACACACACCCCTAAAGTATTCCCACTGAAATCTGGAGCCTGGCCATGGTGGGGTGGCAGGGAAGGCACTGCTGGAGGCAGGAAGATGAGTTAGGTGCCAGCCCCTGGGAGGCATTAGGAGCAACACCAGGGTGTTGGCAGCTGGATGGGGAGGAATAGGTGAAGGGCTGTCTAGGAGGGCGCATGGGCCAGACTTGGCCATGGATTAGAGGGACAGGGCTGGGGGACCACAAAGAAGATGCTTGGTAGTCTGGTTGGAGGAAGGGGGCTGAAGCCCAGAAGGCAGTCAGGCTCAGGAGAAAGTTTTATGATTTACCAGGAGGGCTGGGATGTCATGGGAGAGAAGGAGAGAGTCCAGAGAGAGAGGAGGCCAGGGCCCAGGCCCAGACCAGGTGGGAATGGGAGGGAGACTGAGCAGGTAGAGGACTTAAGGAGGGGCACATGGGTGGGGTGGGAGTGGGGCTGTCTTTCCAGAAGTTGGGCTGTCACAAGGAAAGAGACAGTGTGGCAGCTAGAGGGGATGGGGTTGTATTGATGGATGTGTTCTTGTTTCCCTTACACAAGCGAGACTTGAGGTTGGTTGAATGCTGCCAGGAAAGCACCCTTAGAGAAGGCGTTTTGGGTCACAGGCAGAGGCATCATCTGAGCTGCTCAAACATAACTGAAGAAGACTCTAGTGTCTAGCTGAAGGGACTGGCTAAATAAATGTGTTAGGAAGATTCTGTGGTCACGTAGAAAAATGCTCACACAGGAACATTAAAGGAACAAAGCAGGATCTAAAATTGATGTGCACTCTGATTACAATTTAGCAAGAATAAAAACATACCAGAAAATAAGACTAAAAGGTAGAATGTATTTGTGCAATAAAATTATGGTTTCTTATTTTCTCCCCAATTGTCTGTAATGTATTTATAGTATGTTGCTTTTTTAATGAAGGGAAAATTCAAAGTCAGCAATTAAAAAAAAATTAAGTTATTTTGTGGCTTCCTGCTGATTTGCAGGACACCATCCATGTCTCTTAACCATGCCCGAGAAGCCTTCCAAGTCCGGGCCCTCCACTGTAAACTGTCAGTGCCCACAGCCCCTGGCCAGTGTGCCTGCAGCTTGGAATGGAGACCCCACAGTGAGTAGTCCCAGGATGTTCCTGTAGCCTTGTCTGAAAAAGCAAACTCATGCCTCAACCTCAGGTTCATCAGTAGGGAACTGGATGAATGAATTAGGCCTATCTGTACAGGTTGGGTATCTCTTATCCAACAGTTTAGACCAAGAGTGTTTTGGATTTTGGACTTTTTTGGTGTTTTCAATATTTGCATTGTATTTACTGGCTAAGTATCCCTAATCTGGAAATCTGAAATCTAAAATACTTCATTGGGAGCGTTTCCTTTCAATGTCCTGTTGGTGCTCAAACATTTTTGGATTTTAGAGCGTTTGGATTTCAGATGTTTGGATGAGGGGTACTCAACTTGCGTAATGGAGATCAACATAGCTATTAAAAAGCGTGAGGTAGATTTATTTGTACTCTCTGGAAAAAAGACTCTAGTGTGCTAAGGTGAAAAGGAAGGAACACTAATATGGAGAGGCAGACTTAGCTTCTGGCGGGGGGAAGCGCCTGTGCCTGTGCACCCGAGCCTTGGCGGGCATGTCTAGCAGCATTCTTTCATGATGCATAGGAAGAGATCTAGAATAGCAGCATCCAGTGGAAGTATAATGTGAGCCACATATGTAATTTAAACATTTCTAGTAACCACATTAAAACAGTGAAACAGGTGTAAATTTGGATGTGCTGGGTTAAATAAAAATACTGTTACAAATAATTTAATTCCCCACATGCAGCCCATCAGCAAACCCTGTGGGTGCTCCCACTCACTCTCCCCTGTCCCCCCACTCAATCTTCCCCCATCCTCCCACTCACTCTCCCCATCCTATGTTTTCAGTGATTTATCTCAGTGACCCAAGTGGGACCCCTGCTTTCTCCCGACAGCCAAGTTGTTGCTTCTGCCTCCTTCCTAGTGCCCAGAGCTCTCCTCCTGGCCTCCCTCACTGCCCTATTGGTGCCTGCTTGTTTCTCATCTGGATTCCTATAACAGTCTCCTGACCCTGCCTCCTGGTCTGCATTCTTCACCCTTTATCATGAAGTCTCCTAGGCTTCCCCACCTCTGTATTCCACTCCGATTGCTCTCTTCCTGCCATTGGCCAACAAGTTCCACATTATTCCTTAGCACCCAGCTTCCTCCTGTCTGAAGCCGGCCTTGATATCTCGTCTTAGGTCCCTCCCCCAGCATTTCCCCCTGTCCCTTTTCCAGACCTCTCCTCCAGTATTTACCAAGTGATGCTAGGGACTCTCTACCCCACTAGGCTCCAGGTTTCTCTGTTTTGCCAGCCTTTGTTTTCCTGGTGCCAACTCCCAGAGCTTGCCTTATAATTCATGCTGTTGATAATTATTTGTTCAGCAAATGAATGAAATGATGAATGAGTTATATGTGTTCATTCTCTCTTCCAAATTGACTGGTACTCCTTTGCTTAAAACCATTTTCTTCAGGATTATGTCTGCATTCCTTATGCATAATCCCAGACACTGAGATGGACACTTGGCCAAGTGTTCTATGTGCCTGTCCTGTTGAAAGCACACCACAACCCCTTGAAGGAGATGCTGTGCTTATATCTGCTTTATAAATGAGGAAACTGAGGCTTAGAAGGTTAAATTACTTGCTTAGGGTTGCACTTGCTCAGGGGATAGAGCAGAGGTCCCACTTGGGTCACTGGGATCAATTGCTGAGAACACAGAAAATGAAGGAAATGCAAACTGCAGCTTGAGAAGTACTGAGTCAGGACACCCAAGTGGACACCACTGTCCAGGGGACACATAATACCTGAGGGCAGCACTCAGCAAGAGGGTTGGGCCAGGGTCACTATGAGAGAGGACGCGCAGAGGCTTGGAGCAGATCTGAGTGACAGCTCACCTCTGCAAGGCTGGGCAGCCTTATTGGTGTGAATCAGATGCACCACATCTTTTAGGAGTAGGTTTGGTTCCCTCCCTCTTTGCTGCACACATAACAAACTCAGGTGGGGCCTGGTTTTCATTTTCTTCCATAAAGGGAAAATGAAGGTCCAGAAAGTGAAAAGAATTGCCCAGAGTCCTATAGGCCAGTGGTGTACCTGCGCACGTGGCCTGCACTCCAGCAGCAGGAGAGGAGGCAGCACATGGGATATTCTTGCCTGGGGGCTTCCCAGGGCTCACTCCCCAACCTCAGCACCCTCCTCCTTCCCTGTCAGCTCAGGGTCCTGCTAGCCATTCCCTGCCTCCTGGGACACCAGGCTTTCCAGTCCCTAGTTCTACCCTTTGGGGATCAACTAATCAGTGTGTTTCTCCTCCAATAAGAATCTGTGTTCTTTAGGTAAAAACCCCCAACCTACTGCAAGTTCACAGGGTGCACCTTCAATAGGCATTTGCTGTTCCTGTTGTGTACACTTTACACCAAGGCATTTGCATGGAGTGTAAGGGGTGGGGTTGGGCTTTGAGTCTGACAGTCAGATTCCCCAGCCAGAGCTTCCAGCGTGGCATTTGGGCTCCATTTGACCTGGGCCTAGCTCAACCCTGAGGCTCCTCTCACAAGGTTCCCAGCCCGTTATTTCTCCCCATGGGCTTGGCTTCTCCTCTCCCCACTTATTCAGCTCCTGTCTGAGCTCCTGGAGGGTTGGCTGCAGCTGGGCTTCTCCATTTTCTAGAAGCCTGGTCAAACCCCATACTGGCAGCTGGCAAGGCTGTCTCGGGAGGTGCACTGTGGGAGGTACGCGAGACGCTGCGTAAGGTGCTACAGGAGCAGGAAAAGGCTGGAGGGTCTCTCTCTCCCTCTGTGGCTGTCCCACCCTCTTCACCAGCCTCTCCAAACCAGGGTAGGGCATAACGATGCTTCTTCTGGGCTCTGGGCCGCAGCCAGGGCACACAGGCAGAGTTGGTCTTGTGAACTCCTGTGGTCAGGCCTGGGACTGGGTAGGACCCACCAGCTCCTCCTGCCTTTCCCATCCCCTGGCCTGGGAGCCCTTAGTCTGTGGAGGCCCCTGACTGGCCCACTCCTCCACATTTCTTGTTCAGATACTACCTGCAGAAGGTGGTCCCTCAAGCTCCACCTTGTGCCCTGCTTCCCACTCTCCTTGCCTTCAAGAAAGGGTTAAAGATTAGTCAGTAGGTCTTAAGGGGGCACAGGTTCCTAGTCCTGGACCATCAGTCCCAGTGGGGATAGAGGGAGCTCTCAGTTACAGTGGGGGAGGGAATGTGCCCCTGGTCCTTGCTTTCTGGCTCACCAAGGGGGTTTGGCATTAAGAGAAGCAAGAGAAATCCAACTTTTTGTTGGCTACAAAATCCCGTGGAATACAGCCTCCCCCACCCCAGTGTCCATCCACATGGATTGTCTTTCTTCTCCTAGGGCAATGTCCCCTCTTGGAGCCGCCTTTCTCCCAGACCAGAGGCTCAGCTAGTACACTCCAGGGCTGGCTCTGGCACCTCCCCTTGGTATTGTTTTGGCCATCAGACTGGATCCCTCTTAGCTCAGCTGTCCCCACACTTTCTTCCTCTCCACACTGTTGTCCCCACTCACCTGAGTCCTTCGAGAGCCATATGGGGAAGCTGGTAGGATGGCTGGGAGCAAAGTTTCCCAGCTCAGAGCCAGGGAAGAAATGGCCTGTTCCTGCAGACCTGGACCAAACAGCTCCTGCCCCTCTGCCTCAGGAGCTGCACCCACAGGAGCAGTCAGGATGGACTGCCTGCAAGGGACCTGCCGGGGGTGGGACCTTTTTGGGAAGCTGGCCCCAAGGTGGAGTGGGGCTGGCAACACCCTGGAAGAGGGTGGGTCTGAGTAAGCCACCTCTGGTTGGCTGGAGTCTCTGTCATTTTGTACAGTCTCCTATTCCCTCCCCAGGGGAAGTGTCTTTGGTTCCTGGGAACGGCTGGGGATCAAAGTATGGTGTTTGCCACCCAGGAAAAATGCTGTTCTGCACAGAGCCTCAGCCAGATCTGAAGGGCACTGGGCACCTGTGACCTTGGACACTTCACCTTGTGGAGCCCTTTACCTCCTTAGTGTCAGGCCTCCAAGACCAAGCCTGGCCGTTATAGCCTTGGTGACCCACAGGTACACCTCTGGATGGTCGCCAGAAGCCAGGAAGTCTGAAGTAACCACAAGTGATCAGTTGGCCACAGAAAGAAGTAAAACAAGTTGTTCCTGCCCCAACGAATTGCTGCAACCTGCAACCATTGTTTCTGTTCAGCCTTGCAAAAATCACCCCCCCGCCACTGGACATTGGGTTTTTCAAGACCCTCACCCCTGTAACGATGTAATTTACTGCACCCTCCCCTCTGATTGCAGCCGATACTCCCCACCCTTATGATCATGCCTGTTTGTAATAAATGACCCCTACCCCTGTGATCATGAATCCTGTGCTGCCCTTCCCCTTCCCAAGATAGATTACCGACCCCTACCCTTAGAATCATGCACCCCATGACGTCCTTTCCCTCCCTAAGATAGATTACCACCTTTAGCTGACCATTTGCCCCAACCCATATAACCAGTCCCCTCTCCTACCCCCTTTGCCTAATTCCTTTCTCAGACTTGGCCCGCTTGCACCTAAGTGTGAAATAAACAGCCTTGTTGCCCACACAGAGCCTGCCTGGTGGTCTCTTTACATGAGTGACACACTGACAATTGATGCCAAAACCTGGGACGGGGGAACTGCTACAGGCAACCAAACCCCCGTCCCTACCGCTTGCGCTCCCTCCGCGAAGAGACCTACCTATGACCTAGGCTCATCAGACCAGCCCGCGCATCCACTCACCATCCTCAGATCAGGTAAGCAGTTTGCCTCAACTCTTCTCTTTTGCCCTTCTCACTACCTGTCAGCTTCCTTCTCCTTCCAGTTTCACTTTCCTCTCCCTTTCAGTGGAGACAAGAAAGACAGGACTTTCCATGAGGTTCATGACTGGAAAAAATCCTACGTAGGTCTCGGAACCGGGAAGACAGTCTTCCCTCAGTGACATCATTGTGGAGGCATCTGCTTTGCTCACTCACTTGTACTCATTTGCTTTAGTGACTGACCATTGTGGAGACGTCTGCTCTGGTCACTCACTCGCACTCATAGGATGTCCCCTTTGACTGATTCACCCCAGGTTCAAACCAAGATTTAGTCTGGGCCGCCTGCTAAGCTGCTTGGTCCCACACTCACTTTCCTTGTCTCCGCCGCTCTTCTTAAACTATGGACAACCTCCTGCCCTCCGTTCCTCCCTCCTCTCCCTTAGCCTGCCTTCTAAAAACCTCAGACCTCTCTGGCTATCACCTGACCTAAAACCTCAGTGTCTTGTTTTCTTCTGCAATGCTGCTTGGCCACAATATAAATTGGACAGTGGCTCTAAATGGCCAGAAAATGGCATCTTTGGTTTTTCTATCCTGCAGGATCTAGACAACTTTTGTTGTAAAATGGGCAGATGGTCTGAAGTCCCCTAGTGCAGGCATTTTTCACACTTCGTTCCCTTCCCGGCCTCTGCTCCCAACGTGACCCCTCTCAAATTCTCCTTCTTTCTCTCCCACCTGTGCCCCCTGTCCCTACTGCCAATGCAGATTCTTCACTCTCAATAGACCCTTCTGACCTCTCCCTTCTCCCTCAGGCTGCCCCTCATCAGGCTAAACTGCACCCTAATCTCCCCACCGTCCCATCCCCTCCCTCTTAGACCTCCTCTGTCACTTCTCCATCCCACACCTGCTCCGGGACACAATTCAGCCTTAAAACTAGCTCTCCCTCCCCCGCCCAACAGTTTCCCCTTCAAGAGGTGGCTGAAGCCGAGGGCATAGTCAGGGTGCATGTTCCTTTTTCTCCGTCCGATCTGTCCCAAATTGGTCAGCGCTTGGGATCTTTCTCATCAGATTCCACTAAATATATCCAAGAATTCCAATATCTAACTCAGTCCTACAATTTAACCTGGAATGACTTAAATGTCATTCTAACCTCTACTCTTTCTCCAGATGAATGAAATAGGATTTATACTGTGGCTCAATTTTATGCTGACACCGCAGATGCCATGAGCCAGCCCTCTAAGAGGGCATCAAAGCGCAGTACCTGGGGAAGAACCCAAATGGCAATACCAGGTGGGCTTGCCTGACATTGCCAAGCTGGTCTCTTGCTTAGTTAAGGGACTTAAGCAGGCAGCTTACAAAGCCGTTAATTATGACAAGTTTAAAGAAACAACCCAGGGCAAACATGAAAATCCTACCCAATTCATGGCCCACCTAGCAGAAACTCTTAGATACTACACAGCACTAGACCCAGAGGGACCAAAGGGTCACCTTATTCTCAATATGCATTTTATTATCCAATCTGCCCCAGACATTAGGAAAAAACTTCAAAAACTCGACTAAGGCCCTCAAACTCCACAACAGAAATTAATCAACCTTGCCTTCAAGGTGTTTAACAATAGGGAGGAGGCAGCCAAGTGGAGACGCATCTCAGAGCTGCAACTGCTTGCCTCCCTGGTAAGACAAACCCCAGCCACTGTTCCAGGCACCGAGGCGACTGCAGTCAGGTGCTCCATCAAGCTGTCCTCCTCCAGGGCCTTGCTTCCAATGCCAGAAGACTGGCCACTGGGCCAGGGAGTGCTCACAGCCTGGGCTCCATCCTGCTTCAAATGCCAAAAGCTTGGCTATTGGGCTAACGAGTGCTACAGCCCAAGTCCCCCTCTAGGCCATGTCCTGTCTGTGGAAATTGGACTGTCTGGCTCATATTACAGCCACTTCCAAGTCTCCTGGAATTCAAACCCAGTATTCTCCAGCTGACTCCTTTCCAGAACTTCTCAGCTTAGCAACTGAAGATTGATGCTGCCCAACTGCTTTGGAAGCCTCCTGGACCACCACAGATGCCAAGCTTCGGGTAACTCCCACCATGGAGGGTAAGTCCATCCCCTTTTTAGTTGATACAGGCGCTACCCACTCCACATTACCTTCTTTTCAAGGGCCTGTTTCCTTAGCCCCTATAACTGTTGTGGGAATTGATGGCCAGGCTTCAAAACCTTTCAAAACTCCCCAACTCTGGTGTCAGCTTGGGCAACACTCCTTTACTCCTTCCTAGAGTGAGATGTCCCTAGAACAGGGCATCCACACATGCCCTGTTCCCTTATTAGGGTGAGATATTTTAACTAAATTAGCTGCTCCCGACTATTCCAGGACTACAGCCACATCTCTTAGCTGCCCTCTTACCTGACCCAAAGCCTACTGCACAGCCTCCCATCACACCTCCTCACCTCAGCCCACAGGTCTGGGACACCTCTGCTCCGTCCTCAGCAACTGACCATGCACCTGCCACTATCCCCTAAAACCCAATCACCCCTGCCCTGCCCAACGCCAATACCCTGTTCCCCAACAAGCTCTAAATGGACTGAAACCTGTTATCACCTGCTTGTTACAACATGGTCTCCTAAAGTCTACTGACTCTCCTACGACTCTCCTATCTTCCCTGTCCAGGAACTGGACAAATCCTACTGGCTAGTCCAAGACCCTAGCTTATCAATCAAATTGTCCTTCCTATCTATCCTGTAGTGCCAAACCCATATACTCTCCTGTCCTCAATTCCTCCCTCCACAACTCATTATTCTGTACTCGATCTCCAAGATGCCTTTTTCACCACCCCCTTACACCCCTCCTCCCACCCTCTATCTGCCTTCACTTGGCCTGACCCTGACACCCACCAGTCACAACAACTCACCTGGACTGTCCTGCCTCAGGGCTTCGGGGACAGCCCACACTACTTCAGTCAGGCCCTCGCTTACGACCTGCTCTCTTTCTGTCCCTCAACCTGATTGAGTACACGGACGACTTCCTACTGTGCAGCCCCTCTCATGAAGCTTTTCAGCACGATACCCTCCTGCTTCTTCAGCACCTGTTCTTAAAGGGATATCACATTTCCCCTTCTGAGGCCCAGATTTCTTCTCCATCTGTCACCTCTCTGGGATCATCCTCCAGCAAAACACCCATGCTCTCCCCACCACCCGTACCCAGTTAATCTCCTCAACCCCAACCCCTCTACCAAACAGCAGCTCCTCTCCTTCCTAGGTGTGGTCAGATACTTTTGCCATTCTAACTAAATCTCTATATAAGCTCACCAATGGAAACTGATCCGACCCCATAGATTCTAAATCCATTCCTCACTCCTCCTTTTGCTCTTTAAAGACAGCTCTAGAAACTGCTCCCACACTAGCTCTCCCCAACTCATCCTAACCCTTTTCCTTATACACTGCTGAAATTCAGGGTTGTGCAGTTGGAGTTCTTACATAGGAGCCAGGTCCATGTCCTGTTGCCTTCCTCTCTAAACAACTTGACCTCACTGTCTTAGGTTGGCCCTCATGCCTGCATGTGGCAGCTGCTCCGCTCTACTCCTTCTCGAGGCTTCCAGAATCACAGGCTACGCCTCACTCTACACAGCTCTCACACCTTCAGGCTTTAGTATTCTCTTCACATCTCCCACATCTGTTATCTGCCCCACATCTTATCCAACTCTATTCACTCTTTATTGAAACTCACACTGTAACTATTGCACAGGGCCCTGACTTTAATCCAGCCTCTCATCTAATACCAAACATAAACACAAGCCTTAAACCCGATGACCATACTCCCTAATCCATACAGCATCCTCCCCGTTTCCACATATTTCTCTTTTTCCCCTTCCAGACCCAGACCACACCTGGTTTACTGATGGCAGTTCTTCCAAGCCCAGTCAGCTAACACTGGTTAGAGCCGATTGTGCGGTTGTATCCCACTCATCTATCATTGAGGCTGCTACACACCTTCCCTCTACCACCTCTCAGCAAGCTGAACTAATTGCTTTAACCCATGCTCTTACTCTTGCTAAGGGACTACATGTAAATATCTATACCAACTCTAAATATGCCTTCCACATCCTACACCACCATACTGCCATATGGGCAGAAAGGGGCTTTCTTACTACACTGGGATCTTCTATGATCAGTGCCTCTTTAATACAAGCTCTCCTTAAAGCTGCCCTTCTCCCAGCCAAGGCCGGAGTTGTCCGCTGTGAAGGACACCAAAAAACTTTAGATCCCATTGCCCAAGGAAATGCTTTTGCCAATGAAACAGCTAAGAAGGCAGCAAACACACCAATATCTCCTCCTAGCGGACAATATTTTTCTTTTTCATCAATTATCCCTACTTACTCTCTTTCTGAATCCTTAAACTACCAGTCACTTCCCACTCAAAGCAGTTGGTTTTTGGATCAAGGAAAATTCCTTCTTCCTGCCTCACAAGCCCATTCTATCCTCTCTTGTTTCCATAATAACCATTTTCACGTGGGATATAAACCTTTGACCTGTCTCTTAGAACCTCTCATCTCCTTCCCTTCATGGAAGTCCATCCTTAAACTATTACATCTCAGTGCTCCATCAGCCACTCTACCAACCCCCAGGAATTTCTAAAACCTTATCCCTTTCCCACTCACCAAGTGCTGGGAGTCTGGCAAATTGACTTTACTCATAAGCCACACAAGACTGGCAAACTGACTTTATGCCCCGTGTCAAGAAATTTAAATATCTTCTTGTACGGGCAGATACCTTTACAGGGTGGATTGACGCCTTCCCTACCACTGCTGTTATTTCTTGTCTATTAAATATATCATCCCCTGGTTTGGCCTGCCTACTTCCATACAATCTGACAATGGCCCTGCTTTCATTAGCCAGATCACCCCAGCAGTCTCGCAGGCCCTTAGCTACTCAATGCAATCTCCATGCCCCTTACCGCCCTCAGTCATCAGGAAAAGTGGAAAAAGCTAATGGCCTCCTAAAAACACATCGTACCAAACTCACCCTTCAACTAAAGAAGGACTGGGTATCCTTCTTACCTATTGCTCTTCTCTGAATTCCTGCCACTCCCTGGGACCCACAGGATACAGCCCCTTTGAACTCTTACATGGCCGCAACTTTTTGCTCGGGCCTAACCTTCTCCCAGGAACTAGCTCTCTTACAGACTATCTTCCAGTTCTCCAACAAACTAGGCAGGCAATTCTTCAAGCTGCCAACCTCCTCTTACCCACTCTAGATACCCAGCCTTATGAGGACACCTTAGCCAGATGATCAGTGCTGGTCAAGGATCTAACTTCTCCAGCTCTCCAGCCTCAGTGGAAGGGTCCCTACCTGGTTGTCTACAGTAGCCCAGTGGCTGTTCATCTACTGGGTTCACTGGTCCAGACAGTGCCCATCAGACGACCAGCCCAGCCCATCCACCTCCTCTTGGAAGTGAAGTCGCAAGTACTCTCTCCTGTTTCTCTTAAGCTAACTGGAATTCCTCAAGAGTAGACACAAACCACACATGAGTTTAGTTTATATTCTAACATTGACAGGAATCCTTCTCTTAACTTTGCTATTTGCAACAGGACTCTACGCAGTCACCCCTAGAACTTGGTCCACACCTCACAAGCTCTCTATTTCTGTTGCTTTCTGTCTAATCGTACTTCTGATCGCTCTTCTCGTCTATGTTTAAATGCCCTATGTTTGCTTGCCTTGCCAGTTCACTGCTTTCCTCCAGGCTATTTTAGTTGACATCTCGTGGTTCTACCCATGAACCTCCACCCTTGACTCCTTCCTTGAGTGGATAGGTGACCTTTCATGGCAAGGGACACTCCAATTCTTTCACCCTGATAAAGTCCTCTTGTTTCTTTTATTTTTTTGAGACGGAGTCTCGCTCTGCTTGCTGCCCAGGCTGGAGTGCAGTGGTGCGATCTCAGCTCACTGCAACCTCCACCTCCCAGGTTCAAGTGATTCTTCTGCCTCAGCCTCCCGAGTAGCTGGGATTACAGGTGCCTGCCACCATTCCTGGCTAATTTTTGTATATTTAGTAGAAATGGGGTTTCACCATGTTGGCAAAGCTGGTCTCAAACTCCTGACCTCAGGTGATCCGCCTGCCTCCGGCTCCCAAAGTGCTGGGATTAAGGCGTGAGCCACCACACCTGGCCTTTACTTTTCTACTAACTCTTATTCTCAGTCCCATTCTGTCACTCCCTATCCCTTCCTAATTATCTTCAACGTACCATCAAATCTGACCCATTCCCTCCTAATTGCAACCCACTGCTGGCAAAAAAATTGCTGGCTCTGCATCTCCGTTTCTTCGTCCTCTTACACTACTGTTCCTGCCCTGCCAGCCAATTGGGCTGCCTCTTCCATCTCCCTGCACCTTTGCACCTCTTTTAACAGTCCCTATCTCTACCCTCCCACGGAGTTCCTCTATTTCTTAGACAAGTTTAGCAAAACTTCCTCAGACATTTCATACCAACAAGCTGCTATACTTGTCCGCAACTATTTATAGCGACTCTCACCTCATATCAACTCCACTCCACGAATATTAGGCCCCCTTACTACACAGACAACTATCCCTACTCCTGCTCCTCTATGCATTTCTTGTCAACGAACCACTGGAATTCCCTTGGGTAATCTTCCACCTTCTAAGTGCTCCTTCACTCTGCATCTCCAAAGCCCTGACACACGTTAGTATGGCTTTATGAGCATTCTCACTTTGCTTCACTGACAAACCCTCTATCACTACTAATAACCTAAAAAATATGAATAGTCATTATTGTCCAGGTCGGCATCTTCCCTGTCTCTCGCTCCATCCTTGGCTACCCTCTCCCTGTTCCTCAGATTCTCCTCCTAGCCCCTCTTCATGCTTACTCATACCTAGTCCTACAAATGTTAGTGGCAGACTGTTTGTTAATACTATGCACTTCCTTATCCATTATGAAAATCAAACCACCCCCACTACACAATTACCCCATCAATCTCCCTTTCGACCTCTAAGGGCTGCTGTCCTTGCTGGATCTTTAGGAGTTTGGGTATCTGACTCCCCTTTCAAGGATCCTCCCACCTTTTCACCCTACATTTTCATTCTGCCTCGCCCCAGGCCTCTTCTTATGTGGCTCTTCCACCTATATGTGTCTACCCATTAACTGGACAGGCACCTGTGCCTTAGTCGTCCTTATTCCTAGAATCCAATTTGCCAGTGGTAATAAACAACTGCCTGTCCCCCTAATGATACCTACTCGACAAAAAGAGTCATCCAGCTAATTCCATTACTCATGGGAATAGGGCTTGCAGCCTCCACTGTAGGCCTTAGAACTGGCATAGTGGGGGTCACCACCTCTGTCACAACATTCTGCAGTCTGTCTGATTTCTCTGCTAGCATTACGGAGATATGTAATAGCCCTTGTCCATCCTGCAAGCTCAAATCGACTCTTTAGCTGCAGCTGTTCTTCAAAACTGTCGTGGTCTCAACTTATTCACCGCAGAAAAGGGAGGACTCTGTATGTTTCTAAATGAAGAATGCTGTTTTGACTTAAATCAGTCTGGTCTAGTTTAAGATAATATCAAAAGGCTCAAAGACAGGGCCCCAACATTTGCTAATCAGGCAACTAACTGCTGAATCCATTTGGCCGTTTTCTAGCTGGATGTCATGGCTCTTTCCAATCCTTACTTCCCTAATAACCATCTTCCTTCTTCTCTTATTCAGACCTTGCATTTTCTGACTAGTCCCTCAATTCCTACAAAACCATATCACTACTTGATGTTTATGGCGCTCATCAGGTGGTCCTCCTTCAGCTCACCTGTCCCTCATTCGCAGTTCCACGTTTGTGCTTGTGCCTTTGCACTTACTGCCTTGGTCTGGAATGCCCTTTCTCCTTCTTTATTCAAGGCTTAGATGCCTCATCTCTGCCCTAATCATTTTCTATTTAAGCATGCAAAAGTGCTTAGTGAACCAAAGCCCTCTCAAGGCTCTTCTGGACACCAGGCAGCTCTATCCAGAGGTGTGTGCTGGAAGATCGGAGAGCCTGGGTTCTGCCCCAGGTGTCTAGAGGCTGCTAGCCCAGCAGTCATCTCCCAAGTGGGAATGACAGGTAAGGGGGCACAGAGCAGAAAGGGCTTCTGGACCCTCTCACTCCAAGGGATACCGTGTGAAGTAAAGAAGTGGTATCTACTCTGCCATGTGAACTGCAGCTGAGGGCACCCTCAAATGACCCAGCCCCAGCAAAGTGTGGAGGATATGTTGTCCACTTAAGGTCCCTTCCCCAGCCCAGGGACCCACCCATCTCCATATGGGTGAAAGTAGCCATTTGGGCTCAGAGACAGGGATTTCTAGGGGAGAAAGGCACCAAAGAGACAGATTTTACAGATTTATTTTTAAAAAATGAAAACAAAGGTTAAAAAAGTCCTTCATGTCCAACCCTGCCTGGGGGTGTGGGTGGGGAATAGAGTAAGTTCAGAAAGGTGCCTACCCCTTCCTGCAAAGGACACGGCAGGTCAGAGGCAGACCCTCGCCCTTCCTGCCCTGTCTCCTCCTCAGGTAGCTCAAACATAGGCAAAGAAGTATGAGAGTGGAAGGCCAAGAGCTGCCTTCTTCACATCAACAGCAACTCCAGCTGTTCTCTCCCCTTAGAAGTTCTCTGGGCCCCACCACCGGGACTCCGAGGGTGGATGGGCAGGCAGGCCAGGAGGCTCGGCCCTCTGGGCTATGTGGCCCAGACCACCGCAGCTTTCTTAATGCTCTTTGTGAACCAGGAGGGCAGTCAGGGGAACTTCACAGTGTGGGGAGGGGTGTCTGGAAAGGAAACTCTGAAGCGCTGTCTCTTTCTGACCTTGCCTCTGCACTGAGGCTGCCGTTCTTGGCTATTCCCCATCCTGAGGCTGAGTGGAGTCCAGGACAAAGCACTAAGTGGCTGTTTGCTACAAAACACCTGGAGATGCCAGAGAGTAGCCCTTGGCCTATCTGTCAGTCCAGGCTCCCACACAGTCACACAGTCATACACACAGCGTTAAGGCGTCTGTGCCAGCAGGCACGGCCTGGCTGGGCCCAGCTTCTCTCTCTCCACCTGCAGAGGGTGTAGGGGGAGAACCCTGGCTGCTGCAGAAACAGGCTGAAGGGGGAGAAGCTGACAACAGAAGAGTTAACCAGGCCTGGAGAAAGAAGTGGGAGGAAGGAAGGCAAGGGCTTTCTAGGCCTCCATCCAGGCCTGCTGGCTGCCCTTGAAGTAACCCAACTCAGGTTGGGGAGCCCTGACCATATACCCCCTGGAAAATGGGGGACAGAAAGAGGGGAAGAGAGCGGGGCTAGAGTATTGGGACTTTGGAGGAAGCCAGTGCTATCAATATTTACAAGCATAAAGCCCCATCTTCTGTGCCACCTGCCTCTCCGCCCCTCCCACAGAAATGAAAGGCCCCTGAGAGCCATGGAGGAGGTGCCCAGACCTCCTCACCAGCTACGCCCCTGGGGAGAGCCCCTGCCCTCCGACTGGCCCCATTTCTGGGCCCCTCAGGAATGTCTGTCTGGTTCTGCTCAGTCGGGAAGAGGCGCCTTGGGCCAGAATCCTGGCTGCCGCCAGCCCTAGGAGTCCTTGAGCATACTGATGCGGGCGTAGATCTTCAGGGCAGGCCCCAGCTTGATGTTCATGGCACTCATCAGGTGGTCCTCCTTGAGCAGCAGCAGGGCTTGCCCGTCGATTTCCTGGGCACGGAATTCCTCAGCTATCTCCTGGCAGCCTGAGGGGGTACCACCAAAGACAGTATCAATCCGAGCTGCCAGTGTTCACCTCTGGCCGCCAGTGCATCTAGAAGCTTTATCTCCTTTAGTCCTCATAACCACACCTTGAGGAAGGCACTGCTGTTCTTATTGTGCAGCTTGAGAGAGGCTGGACGTCTCACCCACAGCAGCCAAGATCCGGGCCTCCTCCTACGTGCCCCTGTTCACACCCCTGCTCCGTGAACTGGGCAGACCCATGTCTGCTAAGGTGCTGAGGAAATGATAGTGTGTGATTTCTGAGGCTAGATCATAAAGGGCACAGCAGTTCTCACCTTGCTCTTTTGGGTGGTTTACTGCAGAGTAAGCCAGCTACTAGTAAGCTTCACCAGCAGCCCTCTGGAGAGACACTCGTGGAGAGCGGCCAAGGCCCTGGTGGTCCCCGGCCCCCTTGCTGTGTGAGTGGACCATGCTTGCAGTGGGTCCTCGGGCTCCAGACATCAGACACTGCAGCCCTGGATGGTGTCTTCCCTGAGATCTCATGTGAGCTCAAATTCATACACTGGGTTTGTGGAAGGGAGTGGATAACCTCTCTCTTTAGTTTTCAGGTCTTCAGAGTAGGCGGAACTGGACCCCAGGAGCCACACACCAGGCCTGTCCAGTCAAGCCCCTCCAGATTCCTGACCTACAGGGCCCTTGAGACGATAAGGGATTACTGCTTCAAGCCACAGAGTTCTGGAGTAATTT
Source organism: Aotus nancymaae (assembly GCF_030222135.1). Classification (NCBI taxonomy): domain Eukaryota; kingdom Metazoa; phylum Chordata; class Mammalia; order Primates; family Aotidae; genus Aotus; species Aotus nancymaae. The sequence goes on from NW_026988467.1 coordinate 29,798,698, forward strand.
ATATCACGGCAGTAGGTAACTAATGCAGACTTTGGTACCTGGAAAAGGAGTGCTGCCATAAAACAGCTCTATGGATGTGGGTGTGGCCTCGGAACTGGCCTCAGGGAGGAGCTTGGAAGGACTTTGTGGGAAGTGTGAGTGTCTAAGGTGCTTTGAGAGGCTGTACGTAGAAGTCTCATGGCCTTTGGGGAAGCTGCTGGGAGGCCTAAAGGAAAGTGAGGAAACTCTTAGTGGAGATTGGAAGAAAGAGGGTCTCTATTATGAAACAGCAGAACGTTTTATAAAAATGTGGTTGGTGGCAGAAATGTAAGTTGAATGTAGCTCACGAAGTGGGTGGTCTAGCTAAGGAGATTTTCAGGCAGAATGTGGAAGGTGTTCCTTGGCTTCTTGCTGCTGCTCACAGTAAAGTAAGAGAGGAGAGAGAGAAGGTAAAAACAAACAAAACTGTTCAACATAGAGGAACTGGGACTTGCCAGTTTTAAAAATGCCCAGCCTCTCCAGATGGCACACGATGCTAAAATTAAGAAATGGTTTCCAGGCAAAGATCAAATTCAGGGTACCGTAAAAAAAAAAAAAACGTCGTCTACAGGTCTAGAGATTAAACTTAGGATGTGACTTCAATCTTTTTGTTAAGACCTCAGAAAGATCTAAGGTGATGCCTCAAAGGGCTATTCAATCCAAAGGCTCTCCAAGGATTATCTAGGCATTCCTCACAGATCCTCTCCTGAACAGCAGGGTTTCTAAGAATGTGAAGGGCACCCTCCATGCTGTCCCTCAACTTCAGAAGAAGCCCAATGCAGACAATGGCTTATCTTTTTTTTTTTTTTGAGATGGAGTTTCGCTCTTGTTACCCAGGCTGGAGTGCAATGCTGCGATCTCAGCTCACCGCAACCTCCGCCTCCTGGGTTCAGACAATTCTCCTGCCTCAGCCTCCTGAGTAGCTGGGATTACAGGCACGCGCCACCATGCCCAGCTAACTTTTTGTATTTTTAGTAGAGACGGGGTTTCACCATGTTGACCAGGATGGTCTCAATCTCTTGACCTCGTGATCCACCCGCCTCAGCCTCCCAAAGCGCTGGGAGCTGGGATTACAGGCGTGAGCCACCGCGCCTGGCCCGACAATGGCTTATCTTGAAGATAATTCTGGGTGTGGTTTTTGTCTAATGGAATGGAGCCCAACAAGATTCCCAGAAAACTCACAATTATTTTAAGAAATACTGAATTACTGATTTTAAGAGTCGAAGGTAGGCTGGATGCGGAGGCTAATGCCTATAATCCCAGCACTTTGAGAGGCTGAGGCAGGCGGAACACCTGAGGTCAGGAGTTTAAGACCAGCCTGGCCAACATGATGAAACCACATCTCTACTAAAAATACAAAAATTGGCCAGGCATGGTGGCACGTGCCTGTACTGTCAGCTACTCAGGAGGCTGAGGCAGGAGAATCCCTTGAACCCAGGAGGCAGAAGTTGCAGTGAGCTGAAATCGGACCATTGCACTCTGGCCTAGGAGACAGAGCAAGACTCTGTCTCAAAAAAAAGTGAAAGGTAATATAAAAAGCAGCAGAAAGTAGGCTGAGAAAACAACTATACCAAAAATACAGGCTACCTTTCACAGAAAAGGAAGGAGGACTCAGAGGGCAGAGCCAAGAGAGAAATCACTCCCAGGCTTTGAGTCCTGAGGAAAAGTGCCACCATCCTTAGCAGATTTCAGAACTGGAAGGGATCAATGACTCTTGCATGCTCCATTCCTTCCCTTTTTCGATGGGAATGTTTACAATGGTTATCCTGTGGCTGTCCCACTGTGCACTGGGTTTGTGGAAGGGAGCAGATAGCCTCTCTTTCTAGTTCTCAGGTCTTCAGACTGAAAGGACCCATACTTGAAGAACTGGACCCCAGGAGCCTCATCCATGCCTGGACCTGGGTTCAATGATGAGAGCATGAATTCCAAACTGATGCTGTCACGGGACCAGACTGTTGGGAGTTTGGTAGGGGTGAGCATTTCTACATGAGGAAGGAACATAAATTTCTGGGAGCCATGGTGAACTATGTGGCCTGTCTCTGAATGGCTCCCAATAATCCTTCCCAGCAAGGATTATTCATGCCCTTGAGTCTCCTCACACAATGAGTAAGACTGACCTGTGTGACCAATAAGATATTGTGAAAATTATAATTAAAAAAATATATATTGTGAAAATGGCAGTATGTGGCTTCAGAGGCTAGATCGTAAAAGCCACAGTAGCTTCTACCTTGCTCTCTGGGATTCCTACCTGTGGGGACAACCCACTGCCATGCATATCATGAGAACACTCGAGCAGCCCTCTGGAGAGGCCCAGGTGGATGGAATCGAGGCCTCTTGCCAATAGCCAGCCCACAGGGCAAATCACGTAAGGCCAACATGGTGAAACCCCATCTTCAGCTCTTCAGTATTCACATGACCTCAGCCTTGGCTGTCATCTTAATCGCAACCTCATAAGAGACCTGAGGCAGAACTGCCTAGGGAAGCCACTCCTGAATTCCTTACCCACAGCAACTGTATAATAACAAATTTTGGGGATGAAGAGATAACACATTGGGTTAAGTGACAGAGCCAGAATTTGAACCCAGTTCAGTGTGCCTCAGAAGTCTGTGCTCTTAACCACATTGCAGTCGCTGAGAAAGAGGCTTGTGGTTGCCATCAATACCTGACCTGGTCAGTGTAATGAGTGAGACTGGCAGAAAAACAGTAATGCATCCAGCCTCACTGAAGGCGTTGTGAATGATGTAAGGCTTGCCTCTTACAGCTGACTCCTAGATTCTGGGCCTCACCACCACCTGTGCTCCAGCACGCAGGGCCCTGTGCCATGCCTAGCTGTGTCACAGACTTCCCTATCTTCCTGCCTCTGCACGTGCACGCTCCTGCAGTCTCTCCATCCAGCAAAGGCATATTTATCTACTGTCATTAAGTTTACATTTTCTTAATTTAAAAAAAAAAATGGTTTTTTTGGTAGAGACGGGTCTCACTATGTTGCCCAGGCTGGTCTCGAACTCCTAGCCTCAAGCAATCCTCTCACCTCAGCCTCCTGAAGTGCTGGGACTACAGGTGTGAGCCACCACACCTGGCTATTTTCTTAATTTTGATGTTCTCAACACATTTCCTACACTCCACCTGACTCCCCTCCTAACGTCCCAGGAGAGAGACAGAGTTAACTGTATTATCATCTCTGTATTTCACACAGACCATTTACCATGCCAGAAAATATACAGAATTACCTATGGAATATTATTTATAGTCTGCATTCTATGCTAGAATATAAGCTCTTATAGGCAGGAAGCTCATCTTACTTATCTCTGCACCCCAGTTCCTGAACCTGAGTCATTAAATGAACTACCTAATCCTCCTGGTGGTGGGAGGGGGCTCTTATTTTTGCTCTTTCCTTGCCATTCCAGGGAGATAGGGAATTTCCAAGGGCCTTACCTGGCAGAGAACGGATAAATTCGTATACATCTTCGACGTTCCACTTGGTGGGCTCACTTGGCAGGAAGTGGTGTCCCATGCCCACGAGGTCCCGCATGTGCATGTCGGGGAGCTCCAGGTCCCGCTGGCCTTGTCGCCGGCGGGAAGTAGATGAGCTGGCTGAGATGGGTGACAAGGGTTCCTCATAGCTTGAGTTATCTGAGCAACGGCTGGAGTCTTCCTGGCTGTGTGTTAGCTGTAAAGCAGCAGTAACTGAAAGGGGCACAGTGCCTGTTGGCTGGGAGCAGAGAGAACATTTTCTTCATGATGGGGGAACAGACCATCTCTAGCAGCAGTGACGGACAAAGGCAGGTATTTCTCCCTTTTCTACTTGGCCTAGTCCTACACATCTGAGTTCCCAGATTGAACTGCATCTTCCATGCTGTCCCATCTCTACCCTCGGCAGCATCAGTCCTTCTCACTAGTGTAGCATGCCTCACACAGTACTGCAGTTACCTCTTTTTCCAGACATGGGTTTTAAAGCAGGGCACTGTGTGTTCCAGGAGGTGACCATAGAGCCACTTGAAATAGCATGTAAAATTGGACCACATCTTTAGACCATTCTTAAGGAGATTTAAGACAAAAACAACAGAGAAAATATATATAAGGTTATGAAACATCACACCAGGCTGTGGAGTTCCTTTAGGGTGAGACTGTGCCCTTACAGCCCAGTGCCTAACAGAGTTTCTGGCATACAGCTGGTGCCAAAAAATATTTAACGACTGAATACCCATATTCCTGGTAGACACCTTCAAGAACTCAGTGCTCTCGTGTTCGGGGAGGCAAAAAGTGGCAAGACAAGGGTGGAGGCTGCCTTCTCACCCAGCCCTCCATGTTAGGCAGGAGGTTACCTAAGTAGCTCAGGGGAGACTCCATTTTCTTGGCCCCAGAAGTCAAGGATGGAAGCAAATTGGAAGGTGGGATTGAGGCAAGGCCACGGAAGGGGGCAGGGAAACTTGTAAGCACCCGTGGGTCTAAATGAAGGGACCTACTGGGATGTAGGAAGGCTTGACTGGATAGGTCTACAAGGAATGAGAGCACACAGAGTGCGCTGAGGTCAGCAGCTGGTGGGGACCGTGGTGTCGAGGGCCATGGAAGGGAAGCTGTGGGGATGGAGCTTCAGGCTCTGCCGGCCTCTTACCTGCTTCTTGGTATCCTTGGTAAGTGGTGGCAGACTGGCTTTGCTGGCCCGACGGCGGTTGTGGGTTGCAGCTCCTGCCTTCTGCAGCTTGCTCCGGTCTGAGTGGAAAAGTCCCACCCGTTTGGTGCATCCCACGTTGTACCTTCAGGGATGGGTAAAGGGGACATCAGAGCAGTCGTTGTGCTTATGGGCCATTGGCAGAATGAGCACAGCCAAGCTGTCTGACAAGATTTGAGTCCATCTATTGGTTCAAATCCTAACTCCTAACTATGTGACTTTGGGTTTAAGTCACTTAAACGCTGAGCCTCCGTTTCTTTACCTGGAGTAGGGGGTACCACTCACTTTCTGGGACTGGTCTTACAACATGAGATAATGTCTGTAAAATGTTTGAGACGACACCTGGACTTGGACCAGGACAAGAGCTCACAGCTGATTTATTCCACTATAAAAATGTTACCCTGTGCTGGGAAACTACCATCCACTGTCCCGCTGAGGGGTGGCCTGGCAAAGCTTGACAAAGGTGCCCTGACTGCCCCGACAGCCTGAGGGGAATGAGGGCTGAAGACAGCTGAACTCTAGCTTGGCACGCAGAGCACCTCTGCCTCAGATCTAGAGATCGCTTCTCTTCTGGGATCTCAGGGCTTCAAGGTCAGCTGCTGCTTCCATGGTAGTGTACAAAGACCACAGAGGGCTTTAGAATCAGACAAGCCGAAATCCCCAGGCCTATGGTTTATTAGCTATGTCATTTTAGGCACTACTACTCCTTTGTGCTTTAGTTCTCTAACCTGCATAAAGGGGACAACAGTAATACCTGGCTTGGGAGTTATTTTGAAGATGAAATAATCGTATCAATTAACTGGCACAGTGACTAGCGCACAGCAGGTTCTCAGGAATGACAGTGGTTTTTATGATGACCATTAGTGTTCTAAGCTAGGAGACAGCTCACCAAGGGAACGCTACAGTCAGTGCTGTGGTTCTGGGCAAAGCTTACCCTAACAAGGCAGGGGCCGTCAAGGCGAGGAAAGGAGCATGAGTGCAAATGGGGCCAGGAGGGCCAGCTGAGCCAAAGCGCTGTGGCTTTTCCTTGGACTCTCTGCTGCTCTCTCCCACCTGCTCTTAGGAGTTCTGGTTTCTCATGCTTGTTAAATTAGGGATGCGATCCTGCTTCCAGGTGGATGGAGGAAGTAGGAAACCGGAGAAGCCACCCTATGGGCCTCCTGGGGTGGACTATTAATGGCAGGAGGTGGGACAGAAAAGCAGGATACAAAGGTGCAGTCCTGAGGAAATGGGGGAGCTGGGGCCACTCACCTCTTTGCACAAGCCATGGAACAGAAGCGCTTGGAACGCTTGAACTTATAGGCAAAGTCCACTCGGCCACAGAGCTCACACTTGAGTTTGAGGGGAGCACCCTCCTCTTTGGATTCTGAAAAGTATAGAAATGGGTAGGGTGGAGAATGAGAAATTCCTGCAGGACTGTGGACAGCCCCACCGCAGGGCCTCCCTACTCCATCCTGCCTGGTCCTCCTGTTCCCACAGCTGTGACAGGCAGCAGCAGTCTAGCGTGGAAAATGCCAGTGGTTCCCCCCACCGGAATGTACTCAAAGGTGTCTGGGGATGCCCCTTGTATACTCGACATTTTTTCTTCCAAGTGCTCTGAGTCTGAGGCAAAACACAGGTGGGGAAGAGTCAGCATCAAATGACCACAGAAGAAAGCAGCAGCCCCCAGGAAATACTCTGGATGCTGTCACAGCTGCTCTGCTGGCATCACCCCATCTTGATCTATGCAGCTAGCTGGCTGCTGACCCAATGGCAGACCCCAGGAGCCCACACTCCTGCAACTGTGCAGCCCTGTCAGTACTTCATGGGAAAGTGCAGTGTTATCTGGCCTCTGCTGTGCTCTAGAGCTGGCCCCAGTTTCAAGGCAAGGATGAAGGGCAGGACTCGCCTGGAGTGCTCCTACAGTCATACCTAAAACTTGCCAATGATTCCCAGAGGAAAAGCCACTCTTGGAATCCTATGGTTGGCTGGACGGGGGTTGAGGGAACAGAGGACACATGGTTCCCCTGATTTCCACATCCCTGTTTTTAAGGGAAGGAGGCTGAGGAGGCACAGAGGGAAATGTTTACACACTTGCTGGCTCAGAGTTCCTATGGGGACACCAAGAGAGGAAGTGTGTGAGGCCTGCCTTTCCAACCACGATGGAAGGCTGAGAGATTGGGGTCTGAGATGCCCACCTTGCAGATAGGGCTCCTCCATCTCCGAGTCAGTGGTGGTGGTGTGATCCTGCTGTGGAAGTTTCTCAGGCAGGAACCCCTGTGCATACTTCTTCTTGAGATTCCCCACCAGCAGGGACGAGCGTCCCACCTAGAGGACAGGTGACACGGAGGCCGTGAGGGTCATGTGGGAGAGATTTCCTTGCTATCCATCCTCATCACAATTACACATATAAAGTATCCAGGCACAGAGGCCAGCCCTCCTCAAACCTTCCCCCATGTCATCATCCAAGTGTGCTGGGCTCAAGGCCCTATTTTGCTGGTTGGCTTATGAGGTAAGATGCTAATGAGCAAAGTACAGGGATGTCTTCTGTCCAGGACCAATGAATGGCTCAGGAGGTTAGGAAAATGTCTATTCTAATAAAAGGCTAAGGGCTGAGATCAGGTTTCCCACAGTGCCAGATCAAGCGCCAAGACCCAGTGCCCACACTTCTCCAGGCAAGGACAGAGTGGAGTCCGTGTGAGGCTGTACATGAGAGAGGCTCAGTACCCGCTTTCTGACTTTCTACTGTTTTCCACCTTACGCCAGTGCCTGACCCAAGCCAGAGGTACAGGCAGCCATGGAGGACAGCAAGAAAAAATGGACCCTGGGCTACTGAGTCAATGCCCTCTCCGTTGTCAGGACCCCAGAGTAGCTTATTCACATGTTTGGATCTCCTTTTGTGGCCTTTGTTTAGGCAGCCTGGTAGCCAGTCACGTGGCACTGACTCTAGGGTGATGCTGTGGGTGCTATTCTATCTGCCTCCAGTCCATGAGATCAGGTCGTTTCTAGTGTTACTCGAGGAGGCCCAGTCTAACAGGGAAGGGATGTAACAGAGCTAGAGCCACTTCTAGCTAAGGTGTTCCAGGCAGATTTCTTTGCCACTGGCCTCGGACAACCTCTAGTGGGAAAGAAGACAAAAAGCTATTTGTCTTTTGGCATTTTACAGGAGCAATTCACCCATCTCAGTTAATCAAGCTCCAAGTCTTTTGCTGACTAATCAAACCACTCATGGAACCAAAGAATGAGGAAAAGGCAGATGGCATCCCAGAAAGGTGTCTCTGCAACAGCCAGATACTTTTCATCAGAACAGAGGCTGCTGTGCCCCTGGCTCTGGGCTCCTCCACACCCACAGGGCAGCACCACTGTCTCCAGTGCACACTGCACAGAAGCAGCTCTGGGTGCTTTGCCTAATAACCCATCTTCGTGGCTCTTGGATATTTCCTGTTAGTCTTATGCTTCCATTGTGACCTTTGTGAGTGCTCCACCATCTCATTCACTCCCCCTTCAAGGCTCTGTCCCCAGAAAACAAGCTCCATGTTGTGACCCTGCTCCGTCACATCATTTCTGATACATGTATCTTGAGAATTCTGTACTGTGCAGGGCTGAAGTTTTGCCATTCAGAGGTTTTGGCATTCAAAATTCAATGAAGTCTAATTTCCCAAAGCCCATCATGTCTCACCAAATACCCATAGTGAACTCTCTTTTAACTAAGAGTTCACACATCACCAGGCAGGGACACACCTGAGTTTGTGTGTGGAAACTTCTAACCAAGGGTCTTGCCAATTATTCCTGATCACTGACCCCCCTTCTGGACCTTGGAAAGATAATCCTAGAAAGAAATGGCTCTATATTCTTTGGGGGAGGAAGTTAGCAAGGAAAGAGCAAACTGTTCACATTTTCAGAAATTTTACATGGAAATGTAAAAATATTCTAAGACACATCCAAAATATACTTAAAAAAAAAAAAGGGGAAAAGAAGTAGTCCGTACCGGGAAAGGCTCCGCCCCCTCCTGGATCACAAACCCTTCGATAACATGCGTCAGGATTTGGGGTTTCACAATGGCCTGTGGTGGTTTATTCTCACCATTCTGGGGGGCAGTGCCGGCGATGCTGGAGGCAGAGTTTCCGTTCCCTGAGGTCATGCCGGGGCTGCTGAGGTCGGTCAGTGCATGAACAATGCCCTGCCCTGTCTCTGCAGGAGAGAGTAGGAAAACAAAGCAGGGGAGATCAGAACCAGAGTCCACGCCCAGGGAGGGACAGCAAGGACTCAAACTGCGCCTGCCTTTTTATGTGGAGCCAAGCGACGATGCAAACCAAGCAGTCCCCTCCCCTCAATGACCCATTTAAAAGTGGCACAGTTTCAATGGACACATCACCAAGTATGAGTATAGTCAGTTCCACAACAACACATGCAGCTAATCAGCTAGCAGTGTTTCTTAATTTCTCAACCGTGCTATTAACAGTTAACCCGGTTAAACAGACAGGAATTCTGTCTTTGAGGAGTCAAGACCTTGGTCGATACTGATTTGAACAAATAAGATAATATTCAGCTTGAGGGAGAAAAGTATTCAAGGTGACATCTAAAACCAGGACAAGAAGCTGAGCTAGGTATAGGGCTTTGAGTGTGATAAAGAGACTTAGAGGAGGGATTTTAAGAGCCCTGTGAAATGTCAAAACACTGAACCCCAGAAATTGATGCCAAGGGAATGTGGGGGCTGAACCCCAAGTAAACACTATCATGTAGATTTGACTATTCAGGGACTGGTTACTTGGGGTCAGCGCATTGAAATATGCAGAGATTCTATTTCTCTGCTAAGGAGGCTGCTAGGCAGAGCTGAGATTTTCTCTGCTGCTTCTGCTGAGCTGGGTGCTCTCAAAATCAGGACTCCTGCCCAGATGTCAGCTCCTTACCTAATTTGATCCTCACCAAATCATAGACCTTCTGTCTCTGTGGACAACCTTCTTTAAGTTCTCCTTCCTCACAGGCCTGCTAGCCTTCCTCTAAAAGACCTAACAGAGTGCTCCAGAAAGTGAAATTAGATGCCTATACACAACCACACCACAGTGGACTTCTTCTCTTCCACTTCAAACAGCATCTCTCACGAGCTGTCTCATTGTCTTAGACGTGCAAGACTTCATCTCCTCACTTCTGTAACTCTCTCCCGCCCCCTTCCCAGGGCTGTTCTCTCCCACCACCAACTGCCCTGTGAGCTGAGGTTGCCTTTACCTTGGAACTTCCTAAAAAAGAAAAAACAGAAAAAGCCATTTCTTTATTGCAACAAGCCCATTAATATAAAGCTCAGTAGGGTATGAGTAATACATACTTTAAAAATGATTTCAGCACACTTGTTACTTAAGTAATCCTTGCACAAAACTGTATATGAAGATGCTCATATTTCATATTAAAGATCCATGGTACCACCACAGAACAGGAATTCCTTGTGCTTAATTATATAGTATGGAAAAGTCAAAACAGATACATTTTATAAAGGTGGTTTAGGGCTGGGCGCAGTGGCAAATGGGGCAAAGGGAGGCTGGGCGCCAGGGCTCATGCCTGTAATCTCAGCACTTTGGGAGGCCAAGGCAGGTGGATTATGAGGTGAAGAGTTCGAAACCAGCCTGGCCAACATGGTGAAACCCCCGTCTCTACTAAAATACAAAAATTAGCTGGGTGTGGTGGTGTGTGCCTGTAATCCCAGCTACTCAAGAGGCTGAGGCAGAAGAATTGCTTGAACATGGGAGGCAGAGGTTACAGTGAGCCAAGATTGTGCCACTGCACTCCAGCCTGGGTGACAGAGCAGGACTCTGTCTCAGAGGAAAAAAAAAAAAAAAAAAAAAAGGGTAGTTTATAACTGGGTCACAATGGGTCTTGGTCCACTCAAGCTTATGTTTTGTTTTTTCTTTTTTTGAGACAGAGTCTCTCAGGTTCAAGTGATTCTCCTGCCTCAGCCTCCTGAGTAGCTGGGATTACCAGCACACACCACCATACCCAGCTAATTTTTGTATTTTTAGTAGAGATGGGGTTTCACCATGTTGGCTGGGCTGGTCTGGGAACTCCTGACCTCAGGTACTCCATCTGCCTCGGCCTCAAAAAGTTCTGGGATTACAGGCATGAGCCCCGGTGCCCAGTCTCAAGCTCATGTTCTTACTGATGGTCCTAATGCTAACTAAACCAAGATAAACCTTCTTTAATGAACAAGAGTTGACTATGATACATCTTTAGTACTCAGTCCTCCACATAATTCAGCTACATAATAAACTTCAGAGCTGAGCAGGGGTCATCTAAGAGAAAGGACCAATGAAGTTTTTTTTTTTTTTTTTTTAAATTAATTTTTGTTTGAGACACAGTTATACCAGGAAGTTAGAAAATTTCCATTAAGTGCCTATATTCATTTGAAAAAAAATTTTGAACAGCTTTGGCTTTTCTGTAGAGATGGAAAAATTTCCTTTCTTTTGGAATTCGTCTTTCCAGTTGCAAAGGTATCTGAGAACTTGAGGGCTTGTCTGGAGGTTCCAGCAGGGGAGTGCAGCTACACGTATGCCCTTGACTGAGGGATGGTTGTCCTCTTTGACCCAGCACACAGGTTCAGGAGGGACGCATGTGGAGCAGTGAGGGAGGAAGGGGACACTGGCCTAGCCAGTCAGATCAGCGGAATCAATGGGGTGACAGGTGTTGCAGCCAGATGGCCCTCACATCCATGTTTGAGAACTTAGAAAAAACCCCTTTCCCTCACAATCTGTGAGTAACTACGAGGACTGAGTTGATGAGTCAATCAAATTAAGTTTCTGTGCTTTTAAATTTTTAAATCTTTAAGTCTGCCTTTACACAATTACATTTCTCTGCTTTTATGTTTGCCATATGCTAAGAAACATATCTATTTTATTTAAAGAGATGAATTACTAAAATAGAAAGATTACTATGAAAGCTAAAATTTTATTTTTTAGATGATGGCTATTTCCTCCCAATTAGAGCCTGGTAAAATATTCCCTGATGAGTCTAAAGTAGTGCAGATTATACAATTGCAGGACTGAAAAGTCTGGTTTGATCTCTTACCAATGCTTGACTATTCTCTATAATATGCCCACCCAAAGATTTTTCTGGCATTTGTTTGAATACCTCCAGTGACAAACTCACTACTTTGGAAGCAGTTTGTTCTCACCTTGGACAGCTGATTAGTGATTCCTCATATAATGAGCCCGAAATCTGCCTATTAATTTCTACCAAATTATCCTCATTCTGTTCCTTAAACTCACAGTGAACAAGGCCAACCAGATTTGTCTAACAGGCAGAGACATGGGCTTAGACCTGGCTTAGAGACTGGTCTCTATCACTGAGTAAATCATGGGCAAGTCATTGTCTCTCTCTAAGCCTCGGCTTCATGGGCTGTGAAGTAAGGATCCTACACCTATCTCAGAGAGCTGCTGAGAGGACTAATGAGCCAGTGAAATGCAGCGCAGTGCTATCTTACGAGGAAATGCTTGAGAATGCTCCTGGTGTCATGAAGGACGTCACTCACGACCACAGTCTATCTTCTCTCCTCCACCCCTTCTGTTCTTTCAGCTATTTCTTACATAGAAAGGCTGCAAATTCCTCACATCCTAGGACCTCTTTGCCTACATCTTTTAACATCAGGTACGTAGTCAACACTAAGCATCATCTGTCAGATGTTGTCACTTAAGAGATCTGGTCGGTAAGATGTCTGGTTTTCTGTGTTTGTTTTAAAGGCAGTCACACCTTTGAGAGCACAGGTAGAAAATAATAATTCCCTTGTTTCAGTTTAATGAATTCCTCCATAGAATTAATCCATTCTCCTCTGAATTCTAGGATCACTCCCACCTCCTGCCTCTTTCACTGATATTCATCAGAAAATACCTCCTCAGACCTTGTCTCCTTTTATGGGATCCCTCTACCCTTGCTTGACTTCTCTGCCTGAGTCTCTCTCCTCTCTCAGATCTATGACTATTAATGTTCACTGCAAGACAGAAGCTCACTCTTGAGGTCATATTCTGTCCTCACGCCAGACACATTTGTGAACAGATACAGTCACCAGCTCAAAGGCTAGAGAGCCAATGCTTAATTCTGGGAAGCAAAACTTTTTGGAATTTGAGGTGGTTTTTTTTTTTTGTTTTTTTTTTTTAAAAAAAGATCTTGTTAAGAGAGAGAACAAACTAAAAAAACTCTTGCACCACATTAGAAACTATCACTCCCCATTGTAACCCAGGGCAGATCACAGGAGAGACAGAATCCAAAGGACAGACGGGAGAGTGTTTTTTGATTATACAAAGGTTCACAACGATTTCACTTTGCAGTCATCTTGTAGGCCAATAGCTCCTCATCTGCTTTAGTAACAAAGGAGTTTGGACTATTTCTGGAATGACCAAACACAATCTCACCCCCTGCCAAGCTCAGCACACTGAGATTAATTTAATCTGCTTCCCGCTCTCCCAGACTGCTTTGCGGGCTTTGGAGGAAAGCAGCTTAACAGCGAAACTTGCAGAAACCTGCCCCGCTGGCCCTGAGGCCAGATAAAAGAGACAAAGAAATACTCTGAATTCGGTTCCTTACTCAATTCCCTTGACTAGTCCAGAGGCTGTCAGTGCTGCTAGGGATTCCCACAGGTCTCAAATGCCTGTATACAGTCAGGCACCTGAAACCGAAAGGTGGAGGGCAGGATAAGGTGGGTAGGAGAGGCTGGGGGAGGGGAGTAAAGGGCCAAGTATTCCTGTCAGAATGAACAGAGCAGCATGTTCCATGGAGTCTTGCCTAACATATGTCTCAACCTCTAGGCTGTTTCTCAATTCTGGTCTCACTCACAGGCTCTGGTAGAAACAGCCCTTACAGGGGCAGGATAAAACAGGAAGGACCACCCAGCTCCTGTCTATGAAATTATCTGCTTTGTGATTGGTCACCTCTCCTAAGCAGAGCAGATTTCTCTAGGTAGGGAGCTATCACTCACTCAGTCACCTCTAGATCTTCAGAGGCTAACCCCATGTTCAAAGTATGACAGGTGCTTAATGACCATTAAACTGGAATGTGTGGAATCTGTGATCTCAGTCTTCATTGTCCACATAAGAGTACAGGGCTGCCTAGTGCCAAGTCAAGCAATTTGACACTAGCTGAGATTTACAGATTGCTTTCTGAAGCTATGATGATTTGAGAGCAGCTAGGCTGGTGGTACCTGCCTACTGAGCAGCATTTCTGGGTACCTGATTATGAAGAATAAGAGCTATTCTTTGGCCCATGTCTTCCTGTTACAGTGGGGATTTCCTCAGCAGAAGAGAGGTATAGGCAGACCTCTGAATTACCTGTCCCCTTTCAAACATTTTTGCCAGACCCAGGCACTTGGCAAGGCAGGATGACGTCTAGAGGCAGAGGCAGGGAGGCTCCTAGGACCAGTAGGTTAACATCCAGAATGGATGGGCTCTCCAGCCTGCTGAGGACAGATGTCAGGCTGGTGACAGTTACGCACAATTGGGCCACTTCAGAGCCAGTTCTGATGTTCGGTTGTACTGGAAATACAGTTTAGTACAGCTTGAGTATACCTTATTCAAAATGCCTGGGAGCAGAAGTGTTTTGAATTTTAGATTTTCTCAGGTTTTAGAATATTTGCATTATACTTACTGGTTGACCATCCCAAATCCAAAAATCTGAAATGCTCCAATGAGCATTTCCTTTGAGTATCATGTAGGTGCTCAAAGTTTGGGATTTTCTGAAACAGGTATCTCAGATGGCTGAGCACTCATTCTATCTGACCCTAAAATAGCCTTGAAGATACGGCTTCAAAGGCAATGGAGACCAAAGACAGCTTCTCCTTCTCCCACCTCAGCTTGGTCAATGGCTGATCTCCACCTTATCATGAGAAGAAGGGGGTATGTATTTTAACTTAAAAGACTTCTATTTACCGTTTGGCTGCGGTAGCAGTAAGACAGAGCTCATGAAGTCAATAAAGAATTTAAGGAAGCAGAGTAGATGACAAACGGATCATTTTCTTACAGCAAATTCTGCTCAACAAATGGTGAAGCGAGGTCGCCTATAAAACACAAGAGCACACTCTCCAAGCCCCCGCACTGAAGTCATGCTCATTGTGCTTCAGCTCAGCAGGCCCAGCCATGTGGCCAGGGTGGACACTGCAGGGTTCCCAAGGAACCATTTGCTCTAGAAACAGCCTGAGTGAAGCACTGCAGAGTGATGCCCAAACACAGCTCACACCTGGTCCAAGTAACAGGCGGAACTGCAGTGCGGTAAGCTGAGGGCAGAATGTCCAGTCCTCGTGGAAAGGTCTGGGGCCACCCTTTACAATTTCTTTGGTTATATTTAGGCCCCCAAATAAATTAATGCCACTCTGAAAGTGAGGAAGGCAAGATATTTCACCAGCACCAGTTTGTGGACACCTTCCCCCAGGGCAGGGTAAGTGAAGGGCTGGAAAGTGACTGAGGGAGTTGAGGGGAGAAGGGAGCGAGGGCAACAGGCAGGCTGAGCTCCATCTGGGACCTTGACAAAGTCCATCAATTAGAGATTCATTTGCTTAACAATTTCTTTAAAATGCAAGTATACATCTTACAGTCATTCACACTTTACTGTGAATTACTTGACTCTCATAAACAGATTGCTTTCCTCCCAGTTTAGGTACAGGGGTGTGAGAGAGGGTGGGTAGTGAGTGTTTTGGATCACAGGGCACTAGATCCCAGAGGATTAATGTTTAGAAGGGTTCTGAGTTTAACATCGTAGTGTCCTAGATGAAGCAACCTGGCCTCAGAGGTGAGGTGACTTACCCAAGGTCACAAAAGGCAGGCAGTGGCAGAACCCACACTAGAACTTAGTGCTTTAGATTATTCCAGGTGGGCCACACAGGTGGAGGGAGGGCTGTGCTGATTAGCCGCAGACAGCACCAGGGCACTTGGGAAAAGAGGACAGGACCTGGGAACTGTATCCTGGGATCTTCGAAGTGGAGATATCACATTTGGGCTGTAGCAGTTGGGTTGGGAAGCACAGGATGATATCGGTGAGTGATTCCCAAACCGGGATTCCTGGATGACTAAGCAGGATCCCTGAATCTAGTTAATCAGGACCCAAAAGTTGGATTCAATATTTCGAGAAGCCTAAAAGGAAACAGCACATACACATACCTTCAGGAGGGCAAAACATGCTATTATTTAATGCCATGTTACCATATTTCCCAAATTTGAAAATGTGGTCAGATGTTAAGATGAAAATGTGGTCATTTGTCCCACAAGAGTTTTTACATGGAACTTACACATTGATTACACGTGCGTCTCAAGTACAGATTGTAAAAGTGCGCATTTTAAAATAAAGCAAGAGGAATGCCATTTATTTGGAAGCCAGTATCTTGTAAAACATGCACAAAAGGAGCTCTTAGTGATAGGAAAATTACAGACCCTACCCACCTGGGGTCCCCTGAATACCAGAAGGCAGGAAGCACAGCCAATGTCTGCAACCTTTTCAAATCTGCTAAGGACAGAGCTGTCAGAGGGGCAGGACTTCTTGCCTTGACACAGCAGGCTGTGGTTCCCTCACATAGAAGCCACTACTGCCCTGCCCCTTAGCACCTCCTCTGAAGAACTCTCCCAGAGAAGACACAGCAGTGACAGGAGGACTCCCGTGGGGCTCTCTGCCTGAGCATGACTGAGATCCACACCTGGGTTCCTTGCAGGGGGCTGGCCAGCAGGATGAAGTAGAGGCTGAGCCAGGGGACCCTCCAGGCCCGCCCTCAGCGTCACTGCAAAATGACCTTTCTGGGTCTGGGTTGAAAGGTTTGGAGAGCTTCTTGGACTTTAAGCATCTGGGCTGACCAGCTTCGGTTAAGGCATCTGGCAGGGAGGGGGCTCCTCCCTTGCTGGCAGCCATTACCATACAGCTGACTTTCATGCTGTCTCTCAGGACACAGGCAAAGAGAACGGCCCTTCTGACTCACCCACAATCCCCAGCTAAAGTGTACATAAGCTGAATTGTAAACAGCTGAATGTGCTCCAAGCTGCCACCCCCAACCATGCAGGAAGAAATCAATGGAGCGAACAGCCACCCTCCCCCCACCCCATGCAGTTCAGGACAACAGGAGCAGTGGGGGATTTCCAAACAGCTGCCTGAAGGCTTCCCAGTCCACAGGCTGAGGACTGCAAGAGGGGCCTGAGGTCACACTCAGCAGCAGCACCTGCAAGACCAGAATAACTTCCACCAGGTCAACCCACCAGGGAATAATAGCTGGCCCTGGCTGCAGGGAGTCAAGGGGGAGTTTTCAAAGAGTTCTACTTAACCCTGGTGATGGAGGCCAGTGCACTGGTATCCAATGCAAGGGTTGAGGGCTCCCAAACAGTCTCACATCATAGTGCTCCAGCCCATGCCATGATTTCAAAACGCAAAATGTCTAGAACCAATGGGAGAGGTTCTACAGTAAATACCAAGATCAGTGGAGATAAAAGGCAGAGTGGAAAGAGCATAGGCTTTGGGGGCCTGACCTGGACTCATATTCGGGTCCATCTTTGGTTATTTGTATGGTTTCAAGCACTCAGTGCCTGTTCTGAGTCTTGGTTTATCCATCTGTAACAACGAGGCTCATACTGCCTGTCTGTCTGGGAGGTTTCAATAAATACTATAAATGTAAAATGCCTGGAACTGAATACATGCAGAAGCTGTGCTACATAGCAGTTAAGACTGTGGGATTAGAAAGACTAGGCTTAAATCCTCTCCTGTAATGCCGGGCAAATTACTCTAGGCCCGTTTCCTCATCTATGAAATGGGGTACTTACATCTGTCTTACACATAGCTATGGTGAGGATTAAATAATATAATGCAGGCACAACACACTGGACTAGGCCGAGCTTGGACACAGGAGTGCCAACGTCACTGAGACCTGTGAGAAGATTAGGAAATCATCCTAATCTCGCTCTTTCTGGGAGTCTGGCCTCTTACAGCCCCAGAGCAGGGCTGATCTTTCTGTGGCCCAAACTTAAGTATCTGAAGTTCATGTTCCTCAGATGCCTTGGTCTACTCTGGGAGTCCTGTCCTTGCACTCTTGAGGTAAGACTTCAGGAAGAAATGTTACCTCCACTGTGACTGCAACATGACAGAAATGCTTCTGCCCTAAAGGACAAAGCAAAGTTTCAAATCACCGTCAATGACTATTAATCCAAAGGACAAGATGAGCACCAGATTCTCTTTCTATGCGGTTCTTTCATAAAGGGGGGTTTAAGCAGACAGTGCAGAAGAATCCTAGAAACCAGAAAAAAGGTTAACTTTGAGACAAAAGGAAGCACTACTTTGCCTAGAAAATACTAAATTTATGGAACTTGTAATGCCAGATGATTTAGCCTGTGAAAATAAATTAGTTTAAAAGGCTAAACTCAGTTTAAAAATACACTCATGGAAGATGGATTTCTACCAGGTTTACAAAAGAAATCTAGAAATGTTTAGTAAATTCTCCAATTATTTTCAAGTTGATAACAGGGAAAGGCAACCATGTTCCCCATTATGATGACTATTGTTTTGGTTACTAACTGCAGGATCACTAATATTGCTAGATAAATATCAGGGGAGGCTGGAGGAGGGAATGCTAAGCCTCAGTTGTCGTGTCTATATTATGGACTACATACTACATATCTTACAAATCAGTCCTACCTATCATTTCTGCTCATGGAAACATTTCTCCTTTCCTCCTTGTAACCACTGTCGAAGCTTCCAATCACCCTACTTTGCCACCAGTCAACTGACAGATCAGATTAATACTGATTACTGGAAGCCTCAAAATGTGGATTTAATCAAATTTTTAATTTTTTTTTTTGCGACGGGGTCTCGCTGTGTCACCCAGGCTAAAGTGCAGTGTCACAAGCATAGCTCACTGAAGGCTTGACTGCCCAGACTTAATTGATCCTCCCACCTCAGCCTCCCAAGCAACTGAGACCACAGACATGTACCACCATGCCCAGCTAATTTTTTTTTTTAAATTATTTGTAGAGGTGAGGTCTTGCTCTATTGCTCAGGCTGGTCTCGAACTCCTGTTCTCAAGTGATCCCCCTGCCTCAGCCTCCCAAAGTACTGGGATTACAGGCATTAGCCACTGTGACTGGTCCCAATTTTTTTAAAAAGTAGTTGTTCATATTAGTTTTAATTTGCTTTGCTTGTTTAAAAATGTCTTAATATAACTGTGTGGCTTAGCCCACATATGGATGGTTTCAAATATGCTAAAGATACCCGTAACTAGGGATAATTATATAGTATTTGAGACATAACAGCCATGCAACTAGAGTTTTAAAAATAACTCAAGCAGTCACGAACTTTCATTTTCTTGCCAACAATTCCAATATTCAGTATCAGGCCTGGTCCTCCTAATCTACTTGAAAAGAGTTGGTTATGGCATGGCATCTAACAGTCATCTCTTCCTAATACAAATGATAATAAATTTCACTGCTAAGAAGACAATCATCTGAAAAAACAGACATCTGCTTATGTTTTAAAGAAAATCGTAATAGCAAACTGGGACTCTCTTCAACATCTGGATTCATCTCAGAGCACTGGCAATCTGAGTTTAACAGCAGTCATGTCTTTAGCAGATGTAGAAAGAATGTTCTCTTCTTTTAGATTTACCTAAATATCATTTGGAAATTGAAAGAATGGGAAAGCATATCCTTTTTTCACTAACTATAAATAATTTGGAAGAAGAAGGAAAAAAACCACCTTGAAATTTTCTATGCTGGTCTACATGATCTTACAATGCATCTCAGAGCAACAGTTTATGATTTAAATTACATGCTGTGTTTCTTAGCATACTTTTTTTTCTTCAAAAACTAGTAATTCTAAATTGCATAATTCTTGATTCTTCATAGCTTATTATAAAACCGCTCATTTCTTGACCATGTCAATTATATTTGACTTTTGTTACTGATGGGGAAAAAAATCCAGAATTTGTAATAATTATGTCTTGGATATGCAAGTGGTTGGTTATTTTCCTAACAATTCCCAAAATATCCACATCATAAAACAAAATTAAAGATGGTTTACCTCTAAATATCTTTAGAAATATCAAATCAGTGTTCTGCTGTGGCTAGTAATTCAAATGAAAAATTTTAAATAAGTCAATTCTTAAAATGAAGCCTACCTCTGTTTGAATTGTGAATAAGTAATTAGTTATCTTAAATAGGCAACCTTTTTTTAAAAACAGAAAACATACTCAAAAAGGGTTTTAACTGGTAACTCACAGTTTAAACCATGCCATAAAAATATTTAAAACATAAATCTATGTGTTCAGACTTCCATCTTGAGGGGTAGTTCAGTTTTAGGTTCCATGAAACAAGGTGCTAAGTCCCCAAAGAGAGAGCCATTTCTGTCACTGACACGAAGTCCCCATCAGAGTAGACTATAACAGAGTCAGTCTTCATCCTGCTTTCCCATAGGGCTGGGGACTGGTGGGAGGGTGGGCAGGCTCAGAAGGAGACCTCACTCCAGGACAGTCTCCTGAGGGGTATGCAAAAGACTCTCTCTGCAACTACTTTTGTGAGATTCCTCCTGACCACAAAAAATCATCATCATCTTTCAGTAGCAAAATGGCAGAAAACAAAGGGAATAAAAGAGAAACCATCAATTATGAAGACTCCTCATTCTCATTTCTCTACTCTCATCTCCAGTAGATGTCTTTTTAGAAGAGAATCTTTTTATGGCTGGAACTAAATCTGTCTGGAGATTAAATATTGAACAGCTGGGAGAAGTTTAACATAAATTTAGAGTGACTCAAGAAGAGGGAAAAACTCTTGGTATATACAGTACTAATGATGAGCAGCATTACTAGAACTGGAGCCACCAACCTATTCCCTAGGTTTTTTCAACTTTAATTTTATTTTGGTGTGCTGATCCATGCTAGATGAAAGTGAGGAGGCAGGGGAACTTTACTTGGCATATGGTTACTGAATGCCTGGCCTGAGGTTCACAGCCTAAGGGAGGAGACTTAGGGAAGAGTCTAAGGCAGTCAAGTCATCCCCTTTACACATTCACAACAGAAAAAAGTAGACAAAAAGACACCCATGAGCACACCAGTACGGTTTCCTAAGTCTGAGACAATAATCGTGCTCTGTGTTTTTTCCTTAAATAAGAAAACGTAGAGAGGGGACAGCCAAGAGGTAAGATGAGTTCAATTTTGTGAGATCATCCATTCACTTACTCCTCTTAACATGCCCTCTCCCCCTGAAAGATCAGAACCAAGGGATCCAAAGTATCTGAGACAGGAAATGAGTAACACAGGAAAAAGGATGTGGTCTGAAAAAGAGTGGATTCTGGGCCTGAGCCAGAGCAAGTAACAGGCACAGGGTCATAGCTGAGGGAAGGGCTTGGTGGCAGGAAGTGAAATCTCAGGGTCAGTCAGCTTAGACTAGAAAGTCAGTGACAGAGGAGATGTGTCTGGGGAAGCAGCACACTGCCTTCCTAAGAGGCTCTCCTTCCCTGAAGGAGGCAGAGAATGCAGAAACAATGGCTGATGAGACCCACAGCCAGAAGAAGGATGACTGTGACAGAAGGAAGAGGGGCTGGAGGTCCCTCTTTACTTAGAGGGAAGTGTAAATAGTATATATGGAGTGAGCTTGACAAACGTGAATTAAAAATTAACCCAGGACCTGGAAGAGAGTGGAAAGGGCTGGGAGGTGGAACATGACGAAACACCAGCATTCATAAGCACCTATGTGCCACATGTCAGTGAAGAACAGTTTGGTGAAAACAGGAGAGAAAACATAGTTGGACAACTGAAAAACCGACTCAAGTATAACAGAAAAGTGCACTAAGAAACCACTCCCATTCTCAAGATTAAGGCTGGAGGAAAAAGAGGTCTTTTCTTCCCTGTGTACATGAACGAGGCTGGAAACAGATCTTGGGTGGGCTGAGAGGCAGAGCTCATGTGATGAAGAGTGCCTGGAAAGGGCAGGTGCCAAAAGAGCACCACTCCCCATCTGCCCGACCTTCTGCGAAACAAGCCCGCCCTTGTGAGTGAGCCAAGCCAGAGGCCCTAGCTCCTGCCTTGCAGAGGCTGGAACTTAGGTGCAGAAATCGCCAGTGGAAAACACAGTTTATCAGCTGGTTAGAAAGTGTGAATACTCTCAAACATAGATCCAGATGTTGGGAGCTATGTCTTAAAATCACTTTTATATTCCCCAGTGCCTAGGGCAATACTTTACCTAAAATGGGAGCCAAATAAAAGTATATTAAATCTAACTGAATGAAACCAGAACTACTTAGCTGTGCTGTTAACTTAAGGTTCAAGACAGCCTCTTGCCCTATAACCAACACAGTCAGGTACTTTATTTCTGTTCTAGAATCAAAACGATGTGAAGCCCTACATCCCTTGTGACCTAAACCTAAACCCTAATCAATAGGGTCTGCCACAGGTCTGTTGCCCTGTACCCGAATAAAAGATATGGGGGGTGGGGGAAGAGGTGGGCAGAAATACAAGAGCAAGAAGGAATTTCCTTGCCTCATCAGCCTGTAATGTTCAAGCTGACCTAGAAATCCTGGCAGTTCCAACATTTGGGTTGACTCAGGCGGGGAAGAAAAATCCCAGGTGAATGATAATTGGATTACCCAGTTATGCCCCAGAGCCAAATGGCTGGAAAAGGCCAGGTCAGTAGGCTCTGGTACAGTTAAAGTGACATTATTTTCTAAACCAAAAATGGAGACACTCGGGCTGACAGACAATGGGATGGAATAGTTTAAATTGGGGCTGTCCTAGAAAAATCGGGGACATATGATGGATTTAGGTTGGTAGCTTATTTTGCAAGGGCTCCTCTGGGCCCAATATGCTAATGGAGAGGGGATTAAGGATCAAAGCCGGGAGATATCCGAGGGGAAGGCTGTCACTGATTTGTAAGGCAAGAAAAAGATGAAAAAATGTGCTCCGTACACAGCACATTAAGGTACATATCCGCAGGTAAAAAATAGGAAGGAAAGGAAAGTTGATCCGAACCGAAAGTATGTGAGTGAGATCAGGTGAGGTTCTGAAAGGCAGGGTAGGTGGGCCGGTGCGGGTGGGCCATAGCAGGGCACTGACTGGTATCCGACACGGAGCCCAGGGCTTAGGGTTCAGATGGTAGCTTCGCCACTGGTTTACAACCTGACCTTGGGGCCAGTTATTTCCCTGTCTGTGGACTTCAGTTTAAATAGAGAATCTCACAAATCCCGATTTTAATGTAAAGAAGCAACAAATATAGTCTACCTTCATCTGGCATAGGAAGGAGAGAAAACGCTCTTCTAAAAATGGAAGAGAAGACAGACACAGAACAGCTTGTCCCTTTCCATCCAATTAAAAACCTCGTGAGACTGAACTAGAATAAAAACAAAACTCTCCAGCGAAGCCGCAGGCGCCTCCAAGATAGGGAGTCCATCACCAACAAAGTACGGCAGATGCCAGCAGTCTTGCCCTCGAACGCAGTGTCCGTCCCCGGGAAGTCGTAGCGGCGGGGAGACCAGCTCTGGGCTGGGCTGGGGTGTGTGGGGCCCGGGGACGCGGAAGCTGCGGTGCGCCGGGGTGACACAGGGCTTCCAGGGGCGGCGGGCGCGCAGAGTCCCCAGGAGAGCGAGGCAGGGGAGCGGGGCACCTCCCAGGCGCCGAGCGGTCGAGAGCCGCGGCTGGCACGGCCTGGCAGCCACCTAGGCCCGGGCCGCGAGGGGCACCGAGGGCGGTGCCCGGCTTCCAGTGCGGCGAGCGCGGCCCCCGGCCCCCCTTCTGGCGAGAACCCCTCCCCCGCCCAGGCACTGACCTGTCCAGGGCCCGGCTGGGCCTGGCCGGGCGGGGCCTACGCTGCCCCTCGGCCGGGCGCCGCCTCGCGCGGGGTCCCGGGCCCGGGCGGGCCGCCTCCTCTCCGCCGGGAGCCTCCGAGCCGGGGCCCGGGGCTGCCGCGGCGCATCCGACCGCACCGGCCTGGCCGGCGTCAACAAAGGGCGGCCGGGGCGCGAGGCCGGGACGGGGGCGCGAGGCCGGGGCGGGGGCGCGGGCGGCGGCCGGGGTTGCGCGCGCGCGCGCGGCGGGCGCTCGAGGGCTGCAGCCGCCGCGGAGACAATGCGACGCGTCTGGGACGGCTCCCGCGGCCGCCTCCGCCGGGGGCGGGGCGATGGCGCGGGGCGGGGCGGGGCGGGGCCGTGGGAGGGGCGGCGCGGTCACGGGCCGAGCGCTTCCTTTGTGCACCGAGCCCCGCCTCGCGCCCTCCGGAAGCCGCGTTAGGGACGCCCGGGGCTCAGCTTAGGGAGGCGGGCGCCACGCCACGAGGAGGCTGCCCTAGCCCCCTGTGCAAGTGCTGCTTGGCGGGGCCGGCCCGCGACTCCCGCCTTGGACTGTTCACTCCCTGTGGGAATTGGGGGGCGGTCAGAAGACTAACGACCGCCAGTCACCGAGAGCTCAGTTAGTGCCCAGCCCTGTCCTCACTCTCCCCCTCATTGTTCACAACGACCCTACAAGTAGTCACTCTCCTTCCCACTAGGAACCGAGGATCAGAGGAAAGTCATGGCTAGAGTGCCCGGGTCACGCCTCCGTGAGCGGTCTTGGGCTCGCGGCGGAGGCTGATTGAGGAAGTGGATTCAGGCGGCCCGCCGTGCCTGGCACACGGTCGGAGTCCTGTAAGTGTTGGTTCTCTTCCCCAAGCGCATCGGGTGAACCTGCGCCGTCGTGGCGAAGCGCACTCATTCAGCACGCCCGCGCGCGCGCGTACCCCCCTGAGGAGCGCGAGGCGCAGGAGGGTGCTGGACACACGCCAGGACTTCTCTCCCTTCTTGATTTCCCTCTATTCCCAACATGGCCCCATTTTCTTGCCTTCCTTAGTATTTATATTCTTTCCTTGCCTTTCTTCTCCCCCTACCCCTTTCCACTCAGGCCTCATCCCATCTTTGTTTACATTTATTTTACATTCCTCAAATATTTACTTAACCCTTTCTCCTCTATTTTTCAAATGTTCAACCCCCTTTTCATTCATATTCACATTCCCTTCTCCTCTGCTTCTGCATTTCTTACACTTACATTTTGTTTATAAACGAGGGTAACACAGCTCCTATTCCCTAACGTGCCCACACTTTCCTGTCTCCCTCTCTTAAGTTCCACTAGTTCTTCCTTGAATGTTCTTTCCCTAACTTTGAATGTCCAGGTCCTGCCTATCCTTCAAGGTCCAGACTCAAGAACAGCAGCAGTTGGCAAACTTTTTCTGTAAGGGACCAGAGCGTAAATATTTTAGATTTTGCAGGTCCTACGGTCTGTCGCAACAACTCTGCTGTTGCTGCAGGAGAGCAACCACAGACAATATGTACACAAAGGAGTGTGGCTGTGTTCCAATAGAACTTTATTTATGGGCACTAGAATTGGAATTTCAGAGAATTTTCATGTATCATGAAATAGAATTATTTTGATTTTTTGTGAGCTGCACTAACACTGGCAATGTGATGGTTTTGGCCATTGGGCTGTAGTTTGTCAGCGTCTGCTCTAGAGCAATGCCTGTCCTCCCTGAAATCTATCCTGATAATCTGTAGTTGGCAGTAGCTTTTCCTGTTTTATAACTTTTAAATGACTTACCTCAAATCCTTCTATGGCATTTATTGCATTTTCCTTTCTATTGTAATTTTCCTGTGCATTTTTCATCTTTCCCAGTAGACCTTCGGCTCTTGGGGGTGGGGTACAGACCGTGTTTATGTGCTACCTCCCATCCCACAGTGCTTTGCACAGAGCAGGCATTCACATACACAGAATGGGCCGGGCGTGGTGGCTCACGCTCTGTAATCCCAGCACTTTGGGAGGCCGAGGCGGGCAGATCACCTCAGGTCAGGAGACCAGCCTAGCCAACATGGCGAAACCCTGTCTCTACTAAAAATACAAAAATTAGCCGGGCATGGTGGTTTGTGCCTGTAATCCCAGCTACTCAGGAGGCTGAGGCAGGAGAATCACTTGAACCCAGGAGGCGGAGGTTGCAGTGAGCTGAGATCACGCCAATGGACTCCAGCCTGGGTGACAGAGTAAGAATATGTCTCAAAAAAAAAAAAAAAAAAAAAAGACATATACAGAATGGATATTTAAGTCTTGGGTGGTTGACAGTTGTTTCCACCACATAAAGCTTACTTCTCTCATGAGATAGGACCTCAAGAGGAGGACGCTTGTTTGTATATCACCTTGATTTATGGAGGAGAAAGACAGGCAAATGCCAGTTCATGTAGGGGTTTCTGGATTACAAACACTTGAGCAAAAAATGTTGATTACCACTGTTCTGCAGACAGGGCATGAATCCTCAGTGGGGTCCTGTATGATACTTCTATTAGCAAATTGGTAAAAGGCAAAGAAAACATGCCATATAATTTGCAGGTGGCAAAGTTAAGCAGAGGAGTTAGTCTAATGAATAGCAGAATTGAGATAGAGAAGATTCCTGCCTCACCATTTGTTTTTCTATGCCTCAGTGGTCTTACCTTTAAAATGGGGATGATAAAAGTTGCTACCTCAGAGGGTTATTAGGATTAAATGAGGAACTATGTGTAAAGTCTAGCAGAGAGTGCTCAATACATATTAACTATTAATCATTGCTGTTTTCTTGCTAGGCTGGAACTATGGGCTAAATTTATAAGATAACACTTAACAGATGTAAGTAATTATATTTTGGTTCAAACTATAAATTATACAAGTTTGAGACTAAGGAGAGCTGGCATGACAGTAGTAAGACAAAACCTCAGAAGCAAAAATGAAACCCGGCACTCTGGAATTCAGGTGACAGTGCTCTGTGAACAACCATATCATTCCTATGAGGTTGGAGAGTTCATGGGGGCACCGTCCTGATGAAGGAAGGTGAGGGAGTGACTGCTGTGGAGGCAGAGTCATGGCGCTGCCCTTTCACAGCCATGTGACCTGGAGCCCCTTCAGCTTGTGTTTCTGCCTCTGAATAATGGGGACAGGGATGATTCTACTTATCTCGTAGGGCTGCCATGAGTGAGCAAAGGACTTGAAACAGTACTCAGCATATAGTAGGTGTTCAACAAATTTTAGTTCCTCCCTGCCATATAAAATATGGATCTAGAGAACAGCCCTGCCCCTGAAAGAGGCTTCTAAAGACTAGTAGCTGTTTATGTTTGGAATTAATGTGCTTAATTTTGGGGATCAAACTTGAAGAAAATTAATGAAAAGGTAGAATGTAGATTGACAAGCATGACCAGAATGGTGAGAGTGGAGGTCTTTACCTGTCATAGGTAAAAAAATGAAAAAAGTCTCAGATATTTAGCCTGGAGATTTTCTCTTTTTTAATGGCGAGAGAGGCAAGAGACAGTCTGACAACTGTCTACACATTGTGTAAGATGGACTTGGCTACAATTCACCAAAAGGGTGAAAGTATACAATTATACTTTGATAATTAGAGCAAATCTACAGTGGAATGGACTGCTGTTCAAAACCCCTTCTCATTTGCAAGTGTGCAGAAAGAGAAGGGATGACCTCCTTCCTGTCCTTTAGCTTTCCTGCTGGTCTTTCTCCATATTCTTTTCCTTGATCCTGCTTCTGTTCCCTATAGAACCTTTATACCCTTTTTGCCCTGCCTTGTCCTAAGTAAGGTATTTTTTCTTCTTCTTTTTGCCTTGCCTTGTCCTAAGGTATTTTTTCTTATTTCTCCATCAATTTTCAAACTCTTTTTTTTTTTCCTCTTGGCTGTCCCCACCACCCCCACCCCCCACCAACAAACACAGCACAATGACTGGAACTGCCACCCTGAGTTGCAGGTGGTCCATAGCTCAGAATGTCACTGAGACCGGGGCCAACACTGCTGTGCAAACTGGCAGAGAGGGGAAGGGAAGCAAATCGATCTCTGCAGAAGGTGAAGGTACTGCGGTGCTGCTCCCATCCGGATGAAGGGACCCAGCAGAGTCTCCTGAACCCCAGGTGGGAAGAAGTCCACTCGCAACCGAGTGCACAGACAGACAGTGGGGGTCCCAGAGCTGGGCACAGTTTCCTCAGAGATGCTTCCTGTGAGCTGAACTCATTTGAGTCCCGCATTTCCCTTATTTTTGAGATGTGGTAGCCGTTTTGCCATATTTTCAATATCAAGAACCCCCTTTCATACCAAAGGAAGCAAAGAACTGTGGGAACTGTCCTCCTGCCTCCACTCTCCACTTGCCATATGTATGTGGATCCACCTGACACCAGTGACATGCAGGCAGGCCCCAGTATCTGGCTCTAAAACTTTCACCCTTGTGCTCTTATGTCTTCTGTGTCTCCCCTACTTTATCCCTGGTTCATTCTCACTTCCCTCCTCTGTTTCCAACCTCCCAGCTTCCCTGCTTGTAATAGTTTACCCTCCCATTCCAGATGCCCAAGTGAAATGTGCCAGGGCATGGCAAGAAAGGCCAACTTTCTCCCCTCCCCCAGGGCCCCACTGTGCTTCATACCGTGAGCTGGGGACGGTTGGATGTTAGGGCTCTTGGGTACAGGCAGGCCACCAGGCATGGCAGTGATAATGGCCTGCTGATGCGGTGACAGGCCAGACCGAGTCTCAGGCACACTCTTCTCCCCTGGTGCCGCTTCTTTCCAGTCATCAGGGACACACTGCTGGGGCTGGCAAAGGACAGGACAGAGAGAGGGGCCTCTTAGAAGTGGCCTTTGCGTTCTTGGATATTTCCCTTGTTTCCGTGGAGCTTGGGAAGCAGGCAAGGACTTTAAGATTCAGTCATCTGCAAATTGGGGAAAGCCCGCTCTTCCTTCTTGGAATCCCCAGAGGTGACTTCACCTGTCAGCCTACCCAGAAGCACCTCTTGACGCGGCTGTGGGGCTGTCTGAGCTGTGGTCTCCCCATGTGCTCCCTGGACCTTGGGGCTGGCTTACTCACCACTGGTGAAGCAGGCTGCAGTTGCAAGATGACGGCTGAAGTGTGCTGGAACCTGCGTTGAGGGGTGTGGAGCATGCCCTCGGGATGTCCATTCTGAGGCCCAACATCAGGTGTGGGAGGGTGACACTGCTGACTGCTGCCAGGCTTGTGCAGGTTGGCAGTGGGGCACTGGAGTGGAAGGGTGGGTGTAACTGGGCCTAGTGGCATGGCATGGGCCTCTGAGCTGGGCTGGAGGGCCACACTTGGAGAGACTGAGGCGAGCTGGGGCTGGGGCTGGGCTTGGAGCACAGGCCGTGACTGCTGGGGCGACGGCTGCTGCTGTTGCGGCTGTGGCTGCTGCTGGATCACAAATTGGGGCTGCAGGTGCTTTGAGGATGGCTGTGGGAGGAGCTGGTGTGGCTGCAGCTGAGCATAGGCTGAAGGTGGAAAGGCCAGGTTAGAGAGCATGGCTTGACCTTCTCTTCCACCGTGTCCTCCGACTCTGCCCCTCCCGCATCCAAATAAAAATTGCTTCCCAAATTCAATGTCTCTTGTTTTCATCCCTTTCATTTTTTATCCTGAGCCTGGCCTGCTCATTGCCATGGCCTAACACACTCACTCTGTTCCTGCTTTCCTCCTTTGCTGGAGGAACACTGGGCTCTTTGGGCTGTCCCCAACCCCCAAAGCTCAGCTCCTCGAAACTCAAAACTCACCTCTCTTTGGCCAGTCTGGTAGTTCAGAGAAACACTGGATTCTAAGTGTGGCATGCTCTCTGTCTCCTCTGCACCCTTCACCCGCTGTTCCCTGTGCCTGCAACAGCTATAGCCTCTCCACCACCCAACCCAGCTCTTTGTGGCTAGTCCTCATCCAGCTTCCCAGTCTAAAAATTGGAAATATAGTTTCTGCACAGAAATTGTTAAAAGTATGAAATGAGAAGAAAATGACAGAAAATGACTTAATGCGCACAGCAGAGCCTGGACATAGTCATATGCAGTCATTTCTAGTTTTAACGATTCTATCAGTCTGGTTTAGGTTCTTAGAGTATCCCAGGTCTACCTCTATCGTAATAATGCTTGTCAAGGTGGTTTGGAATTGTTTCTTATCTATCTTCCATGAACTCCTTGTAGTCAGAAACTATCGTGTATCTCTCTATCCAGAACTTAACACAGTGCCTGACAGGAATTTATTTTTTGCCACATGTTGCTATGCTAGCTTTTCCCTCTTCCATTTTAAGCAGGCTGACTCTTTGAGGTGAGAATTCTTATATTTTTTAGTAATCCCTTCAGTGTCTAGCTCATGCCTTGTTTAAAGTAGGGATTCAGGAAATTCAGTCCAGCGATTGTCTCTGCACAGATCACTCTCTGGCTAGTGCCAAGCCAGCCTAGGAGGAAGGAGCTCAGCTGAATCTGTCCTGTTTAAAAACTGTCCTCCACAGAGACTTCCACGGCTGGAGAGCTAGCCAAATGCAAGGCAGGCCACAGCTGGAGGCCTGCAAATGGATTTTTACAACTAAAGCCTCATGCTAGTAAAGATAAAGGCAAATTCTGGGTCCTGAGTCACCCACATTTTAAAAGGACCCTATGATGCAACAGGTGCAAAGCAAGCAGGTTTCAAACTGAGTTATGGGAGGTACCCTCCTTCTTGAATTATGTCTATTCACATGCAAGTTTTGAATGATCTCATCCCAGGGTGACATAGAATTCCAAGCAGAATTTCAACAGGAATGGAAAAGACAGAAATAAGATGCATTACAAAGGACAAGCAAAATGGTCCTTGGTGACTGACTGTCATAGTCAGAGGGAGAGGAACTATGGATCGCCCACAAGGGTTTAGTGTGGATCATACTGAATGACGGGTTTGAGAAACTTGGACAACAATGTGATGTTGGGGGAAGTGTGTTGGATTTGAGTTGATGGCGGAACCTTTGTGGAAATGCCAGCAGGCATTTGGTGATTATAAATTGTCCCTGCCCCCAATCTAAGCCATGTCTCCTTATCTCACATTGAATAGGTCAGAATTTAACAATCAGGCACTTTTGAGGAGACTGTTGATATGGCACCTGGGAACCACTGCAGAGGCCACACAGGACTACGTTAGGCCCCTGCAGCCAAAAAGATCTGCAAATGATGGGCATCATCACTGCAAATGCAACCAAAACCCTTTTCTCCCTTAATGCAAAATCACTGGATTCCTGCCCCTGGAATGTGGACTCATTCTAGGGGCTGCCCATGTGAGGCGGGAGCTGGAGATGGTCCAGGTCAGGAAGGCTAAGAAGATCAATGGCACACCCCACTACTTGCTGGCTGTGCGGCCTGAGACAAGGTACTCTTCTTTCTCAGGGCTTTAGAGTTTAATCTGTGAAACAGGAGGTCTGGGCTAGGTGATCACATGAATCTCTTCCACATCTAGAATTTGATGGGGTGGCTACAGCAGGAAAGTAGTTTACAATTCAGGATTAATAAGGAGGAAAAAGAGTTACAGAAGGAAAAGCTTCTAAATCTATACAGCATAAAGGGTATAGGTAGGGACAGCACATATTCGTTTTCCCAAAAGACTGGGAAAGGGAGCTGCTGGCCTGGCTTCTATTCCTGTGCTTCCTCTCCTATCCCATTTTCTCCCCACCTTGTGCTTCTCATGGAAAACAAAGCCATTGTTTTAGGACAAATGAGGCTACTGTACACCAAGGCTGGAAATAAAGCTTAAAAGGCTTGAATCAATTCACAGATCAGAGACCCCAAGGTATTTTGGGGGATATATTAATACATCCTTAACTTTTTGAGGTTAATAAAAACAAAGATCAGGATTTAACTCCAGCATTATCCTGGATCAAAAAAAATATCCTTTTGTTTAGAGTATTGCAGTAACTTTGTAAAGGGTCTTCCTGAGTCCAGTTTCTTCTCTCTGTAATCCAGCTTAGAGAGTGCAAACTAATCTTCCTAGTGCACAGATCTGATCTCTCACTAAAAACCACCAGGATTCTCCTTTGTCTGTGGTTGTCTAAAGTCCCTGACAGGCAATCAAGATATTTTTACAACATAAACTAACCTTTTACTTTTTATTACTTCTTTGATTCAAGCAATCTTTACTGTTCACCATACCTTGTACAGAGTATATGCCTTTTCTTATACTGTCTGGAGTGCCACAAATCAAATCCTAGTCACCATTCCCTGGCCCTTACAGCTGACAGGACTTTCCCCTTTCTCTGAGATGACATTCAGGCTGCTTGCTTTGTGCTGCCCTCAGAGACGCAGTATGCCCAGAAGTCAAGTGTGAGCTCTTGAGTCAAAATGCTTGGATTTGAATTCCAACTCTGCTGCTTACCGGCTGTGTGACATGGGGTGAGTTACTTGACCTCTTTGTACCTCTGTGGCGTCATCTTTAAAATGGAGGTAAGGATGACACCTATCTCAGAGTTATTTCAGTAAGTGTCTTATCTCCTTTAGTAGGTAGAATTTATTTGAGTCATTTGTTTCCTCCAAAATATCTTGAATTTAGTGAATGCTCCATCAGTACTGCTGAATGAATGACAGACAACATGGTGGGGCTTGTTTATCCCATAAAACTTGTTTTCAAGGGTTCAAGTATGCAGGAAACGACTCACTGTCCCAGAAATGCTAAGACACTTGCCCCAAAGCATACCAGGTATAGTTGCAAGACTACTTATGCACTTATTTTCATAGAAGTCCACTCTAATTGCCCAGAATTTGAGGTTACCTGGCCTACAAGCAAGGAGACTATGCCTGTGGGAGGGGAATGGCAGATCTTTTCACTAGTCACTACTCTTAAGTCAAGATACACTTCCAACCATTCATTCACTCAACACACAATTTATTAAACACCTACCACACACCAAGTACTATGCTTGGTAGTGGCTAAAACATAGTCCCTAGAAGAGATTACAGTTTAGTAAAACAGACAGATGGTAGACAGATACTCTCAGCATAATTTGGTAAATATTATGATAGGAGATAAGCACAGAATATTGAGGACGTGGAAAATGGGAGTCAGCTTTGGAAGGAGAGCAGAGAAGGTTTCCCAGAGCAAGTGTGTGTTTAACATGATTCAGAGTTAGGAAGATGACAAAGGGAACAGCATTCGGGATGACTCAGAGGCATAAAATACTATGGTGAA
The DNA here is from genome assembly GCF_030222135.1 of Aotus nancymaae. NCBI lineage: Eukaryota > Metazoa > Chordata > Mammalia > Primates > Aotidae > Aotus > Aotus nancymaae. The sequence continues at coordinate 29,831,296 of NW_026988467.1, forward strand.
TTCAGGGATCTCCAGGGCATTAGTTGAAGCCCAAGGTGTCTAAGGGAGAGGAGTCGGGAGAGGAGTCAGTAGAGGAGGCAGTTTTCGGCTGGGCCTAAGTTATGCTGGCACCTTCAAGATGTCTCATGTGATTAGGCTGCAGGAGGTAACTGAGGTTGGGGCTCGCTGTAGAGGTCAGCGCTCTACATACACTAGAATAGACGAGGAAGCTCCTTTTAGAAAACCCTAAAGCAATAACCACACAGATTTTCCATGATGCATTCCCTTGGCTTGGGGTCAGCAGGAGTTTGAAAGGGGAAGCAGAGCTAAGGGAAGTTTGCTGTAAGAAACTTAGAAAATAGGGTTGGGTTGCCCCTGCAGGGGCACTCTATCATAGTGTGATTATGCCTGAACGTTTTCGGGCCTGTTCTGCAGCCCTCTGGAAAAAGTACCAAACACTTGCCGTGTATAGGATTCTTTGCTAAGTAGCTTGGAGCATTAAAAAAGAAACTGTCACCTGCATTTCTGTCCCTACTCTGCCCTTGGCAGAGGATGGCAGTATAGCATAAGTGAGTGGATAAGGGCATGGGTTTTAGAGTCAGTCAGATCTGGGTTTAAATCTTGGCTCTGACACTGATAGGCTGTGAAATCTTAGATATGTTGCTTAACCTCTCCGGATCTTGACTTGCTGTTCTGTAAATGGTGGTACATACCACATAGCTGTTAGTATCAAATGCAGTATTTTGTTTAAACCACAAAGAGGTACACTGCCTTTGCTTAACATCTGGTACCTAGTAGATGCTCAGTAAATGGTAGCTATTCTTAAAATACTACCTGTGATCTGTGTGTTGCTTTGAACTTCTCAAAGAATTTTTATCATTTAAATCTCATTTACTTCTAACAAGAAGCCCATGAGGCAACTGAGCAGTGTTTTTATTTTACAAGCAAGAGCTGAGAGTCATTTCCAAATGACTTTTACGATGCAGTAAGTGAAGGGGAACTTCATTTGACAGGTGAGGCATGGCACTTTGCATATAACAAGATGCTGATGGTCAAGTGAATAACACAAGTCAGTAAGGACAACGAGTATAGCAAGCCTAGTATTAGTTGCAGGCAGTTGAGAATTCTAGAGGCCATCTTGGAGGTATGGACAACAAAAAGGAATTGTTATGCCAGGAGGCAGGGAGGGAAAGGGCATATGACAGGCCAAGAAAGTCACAAAGGGGTAGAAGTCGGAGAGTAGAGACAACAGCATATTTGCTTGGCCATAACAGAGGGTCTGCATGAGGCTGCCATGAGCAGTCAGAGAGGTGCAGTGGGCAGTTGGGGGAGGGACTTGAAGGTCCTCTATGGAGTCAGATAGTCAGAGTCATTAACATGATATTTAATGAGCCCTTTCTAAAGACTAGGCATTCCAGCCGATCAAGGAGTTCCTAAAGACACAGTGAAGATTTTTAAACAAGAAGGAAGTAACAGTCTCTGAGGGAGATAATTCTAGCAGTTGTGAGTAGGATGTCCTGGTCATCAGCTAAGCGTCATCCCATCAGCAGGCCTTAAGTAAAGCAGGAAGCCAAAGCGAGAGGAAGTGTCATTAGAACCTGGTGACAAACTGGTGATAAGCTGGGTGGTGAGGGAGGGTGGGAATGAGGGAGGGCTTTCTCTGTGCCGGTCACTTATGCAGGCCATCACTCATTTACGGCCTGTGGGAAATATAATCACCTCTGTTTTACAGAGGAGGAAACGGAGGTTTACAGAGCTTAAGTAACTTGATCATGGTCATTAAACTAATAGGTGATGAAACTGGGGTATGAAACTAGGTTAACTCTGAACCCCACTGCTTTACACACTGAACACTCTGCCTCCCTGGTAGCTCTGCCACCGACAGGCTGTGCAGTCTTAGATGAATTGCTTAACCTCTCCAGATCTTGACTTGCTGTTCTGTAAATGGTGGTACATACCACATAGCTGTTAGTATCAAATGCAGTATTTTGTTTATACCACAAAGAGGTACACTGCCTTTGTTCAATGCCTAGTAGATGCCCAGTAAATGGTAGCTAATCTTAAAATACTACCTGTTACCTGAATGTGAAGTCAAAATAACTCTGTGAGTCTGGGGTGCAGGAGGACCTCGTGATTGTGGACAGTGCTCAGGAAACTGGTAGAGGGGGCCTTTCCAGAGAGGAAGACACAAGGTTTTTGTTTTACAAATTATCCACATTAAAAAAAAAAAACTTGTATGCAGGTGGGGTGATGTCCATCCTACAGACAGCTGAAATGTGTGGGGAGAAGGGAGGAGGACAGGGATGGATGTGTATTAGGAAGCCACTGGCAGACAGGTGGTGGATGTCTGAAGGTATAAACCAACAAAATCCTCTGTGAGTGAAACATAGGGGCACAGGACTGAATTTTAGGAGACCCACAGCTAATGGCAGAGGGCAAGAAAAAAGGAAGGAGGGTCGCACCTACGCACACAGATGGTCCCACATACCCATGCTGGGCTTAGGTGCTTCCCAGTGCCAGCTGAGATCCTCCTCCTTCTGTTCCATTCTTGAAACTTACTCATATTTCAAAGTTCCACTCAAATTTCGGCAGCCCCCATTAGAATTTAAACTTGTTCATCTCTTTAATGCCCATAGTGCTTAGCATAATGTTTGGCACATAATAGATGCTGAATGAGTATCTATTGAGCTACATAGTTAAAGGGACAAATGGTTTGGGGATGACAGTGACTCTGAGCCATACCTCTTTCATTTGTGAAATGGAATAATCACAGTTAAGATTAAGTGAGATATGTAAGTAAAGCATGTAGTACAGTACTTGAAACATGGCTGTTCATTAACTGGTAGTTATTACTATTATCCCACAGCAACTACAGAAATAGTCTAATGGAAGCCTAGGGTGAAGAATTTCAGGAAAGAAGAAACATCCACCAATTCCAAGTCCCTTTGTGTGTCACAGTCGGCTTTCTCTCACACATACACGCATACAGGCTCGCACACACAGTGAAAGATGCTGAGCAAAATAGAAAGCTCCTCCACTGATAACCTATGTCATCTGGATTTTTCTCCCAACATAAAAAGAGATTCTTAGTTATCTAAATTTGGTGCTACAGTGGACAGTTGAAATGACCTTCATGGCTGGCTCCACAATTTTAACATCAAAATCGTTGGGGATTTCTAGCGAGTGACAGTCCCACTGTATGCTTTGTTTTTTATTGGATTCCCTAAGTAAAAGTGTGCCTACAGTTTGGAGGCTGCTTTGGGAGGGAAATAGGGTACCCAAGAATCCTAGAATAAGCAATGTTGCATTGTCCAGCCTATCACAGACAGAAATCACTGCCCCCTGCACAAAATGCTCTCTGTGTTCAAACAAAGCAGCTGTGTGGCCTTCGAGCAGAGTTCTCGATCCTCAGCTGAGACCTGAGGCGGGCTGAGGATGCAGAACAAAGACCTGGCATCTGGAGGCCCAATTGGGTGAAAGGGCCCCAGCTTTTCAACAACCCGACAGTTCCCTTTATCACAGCATCTCCCTCCCGGTCAGTAACTTTCTCCTCACCTTTGGGCCTGAGTTTGCACCCAAAGCCCGGAGTTTATCCACTAGAATGAGGACTCCCAAGAACCAAGTCTCCTATCTGGGGCTGTGGCCCACTCCCTTAGGACTCGGCTTCCCTGGAGGCCAGGCCCAAGGGACCCCTGCTGCCTGCCCCTCTTCTGCCCTCTGTTGCTCAGTCACGTCACTGAGAAGGGCAAGCAAGGCGCCTTCCTTCCCCCTCCAAAGCCCAACCTCTTCGGCTCTGTTCCCCGCCCCTTACTACCCTCCCCCACCTGCTCCCCCACCCCTTTTCTCGGCATAAGGGACCTTTTCTATTTGTAGAGCCTAAAGAAGCCGGTTGCCAAGGTGACAGGAGCAGGAACAGCAGGGAGCTTGCCATGGGGGAGGGGCTTTGCCCCCAAACAGCTGTCAGTGGGAGCAGTCCCAGCTGGGACTGGAGGGTCTGCCTGCTTTGGGAGGAAACAGCCCCCAGGAGAACACATTCCTCTCTGCCATACCCACCCCCACAACTGCCCCACCACAAGTCTCCACTGGTTACTTTCCCTGGGGGCAGCCAGCCAGCCAGCCAGCTCAAAAAAATGCTCCAATGACAAACAAAAAATGCGTGTGTTCGCTCGCTTTCTCTCTTCCAGACACACACACACACACACACACACACAGACGCGCACGTTCAAGCATGCTCTTCTCTCCTGCTCTCAGATCCCTTGGTTCATTGACAGTGGGTTGGCTGCGCAGGAGGCCAAAAGTCACCTCTGCCCAGGGAACTGTGTAGCCCAAGACAGGTGCTGCTCCCGGCTGCCCCCCACCCCCCAGGTCCTAAGAATGATTTCAGTCTTTTTTATCCAAAGGCCCTGAGAGGATCTGCCCCTCTTAAGCCTCCCTAGCTGCCTTCCATCTGGGAGGTGGGAGTGGGGGCATGCAATCGCTGGGCTTCCAGAGAGGAAGGGGTGGGAGAGAGGAAGAATGAACGCGATGGTGGGAGGCAGGAACAATGCAGGGCCCACTGCTTTGTGTCTCTGGGGAGAGGTTCTTTGTGGGATTGCAGCTCACAGCTGCTCCATAGAGAGTTCTGTGGAGCCACTGGTCTCTGCACTGCATTGAAGCCATGCACTGTTAGCCTCAGGCCCTTGGACCTCAAGCCTGTCACCTGCTGGTGTTTACCTTTACACCGGGTCTCCACCAGACTCTGCAAACCCCAAACAGGCTTAGAACCCCCAGACTCTTTCAGCTTTGGGTTAGAAATAGGAAAGGCTGAGGAAGCCCCAGTTAACTATAAGAACTGAGCGGGGCAATCTGGCTTGAGATGAACACAGTGCTCTGGCCCCCAGCTCTGCCACTTATTACTTAGGTCACCTTGAGTGAGTGACGTATGTAGTAAGCTCCTGGAGAACCTCTCTGAGCTTCAGTTTGCTCATCTGTAAAATGGATAAAGATCCCACCTCCCAGACAGGGATCTTTCCAAGGTTTAAAGAGTGCGATGCGTACAAATGCAGGGCACGTTATCCAGCACACAACAGACGTCCCGTGAGTGCTGGTCTCGTTTCTGTCCAGTTTTCTTGAGAACTGAGTTGCCTAGCAGCCTTAGGAGGAACCCAAGAACTAGTCTTTCTTTTGAACAGTGTTAGAACTTGGGGGGCTGGCTTAGATTTAGAGGGAGTTTACATTTCGGCCTGGGCCAGAAGGGGGTTCTCAGGAAGGCCTGAGACGCAGATGGTCCTCCAGGGCATGCAGATTGAATGAGAAAATAGAAGTGCTCATTTGGGGTCTCAGCTCTAGTCCAAGCTGCTTTCAATGCATTGAAAGAGCCCCCAGTCTGCCCTTCTGAACCTCACTTTCTTTTTCCATGAAAGGAAGAGGCTGGGCCACTTTCTGGAGAAGGCCATGCCAGACAGTAAGAAACATCTGAAGCCACAGGGCAGTGAGGCCTTCGTGGGGAGGTGCCTTTCTTGGCTCAGCGGTGGCTGCTGGAATGCAGCGACTGACCCTTTGGCCCTGGGTGATTTCTGAAACCTCGAGAAGGTGAATGAGAGATTTCAATTCCATTTTCTCCAAACTCTGTGCCATGTGGCTGCCTGGGCATCTTCCCCACTCTGTCAGGTCATGTGCTTGGGCAGCAAGACCCATATGCCATGTCCTCTGAGGGACGGCATCTCTGACCCATTCTGCCTGGCAGGCAGCTGACCATCTGTGCCCACACTGTGCCTGGTACTTAGTCCTAAAATAGAATTTATGAAGTAGAATGGATTTGCTTCTATATCTGGCTCCCTCCTTTGGACTGCACACTCCTTTAGGGAAAAAAAATCCTATCCTGTTTTGACAAAGATGCATTGAGATACACTCTTATATATTTTCTCAAGAAAAAAACCCTGCAGGTTAGATTGGATGGTAAAATGGTTTGAGTGAGGACTGAGGTCAGTGGCTGTCTCAGGGATGTGATTAGCGTGACTCTCTCTTTAATGCAAAGCCATGTGGTCCACCACTCTATTTATTTCTGGGGTTAAACAGTGTGGTCTTGTTCCCCAGGATGATGGGCCTGGCTTCCTGGGCTCTTGGCAGATTTTCCCATTAAAGATTGCCTGCAATGGGCAGTGCAGGGAGAGTTTTAGTAGGCAGGGAAAGGGGTCTAGCCAGGGCATGCTGATTCATCAGACTTGCCTCTCAAGGAACCTGCTAGATTTATTCTCCAGTGTCACCCTCACTGGCAAGCCTTTCCTAGCTCCTCTCCTCAAGGCTAGAGAGCTCCTCTGTTCTGACAACGTTCAGAGCTTAGATCTATTATGGCATTTGTTATGCTCTATTGCCCTGTACTTATCTGTCTCCCCAGCAAGACTGTGCCCTCCTTGGAGGGCAGGACCTGAGTCTCATTTATCTCTGCACACCTACGCTGGCGACATGATTGGCAAACACTAATCAACAAATGCTTGCTGAATGATGAGAAAAAACAAACTTCCTACATTCCCATCTCCCTCTCTGGTTCTTACATGCTTCTGGCTAGCTCCTGGCCTTTTTGCTGAGTCTTGGAGAATTTCAAAATAGTCCAACTGCTAGCCTCCAGCCACTCCAGGTTGTGCCCACAGCTCCAGAGCTGTGGCTGTGTACCCCGATTCATCGCTGTGCCCACTGTGCAGAAGGACTCTTTTATTCCAACTGACATGGCTGCCCTGCCTACAGTTAGACCAGAAGCATGGCAGAGTTAGGACACTTCAATGGACACTTCGAGATAGGGAGGGAGGAGAGAAAGACCCGCAGCTGGTATCTCTGCAAGTCCATGGGAAAAAGGGAAGTCTAAAAGTCTCCTCCTGACCCACGGCCCTGAGTTTTCTGGGCAAGGATTCCTGCTTTCTGAAGACCTTACCTGGTGCAATGAGGGGGTGGGCAGCCACAGCAGGAACCGTCCGGCTAAGCCCAGCCCGGCCCTCCATGATCCCTGGCACATTGCTGTTGCCATCTCCTTTCTTGAGTGGCTCCATCACACTGTCGGCTATGCCAGGCTTGGCACCTGCGGGGGAAGCCTGAGCAGTATTTCTGCCCTGTGCTGGGGTAGGCAGAGGCTGGCTACCGCCAGGTGTGGGTTTCAGAGCCAAGCTGGACAGGACAGGCTGAGTGGGGGTGGGGCCCGAGGCTGCTGCTGCTGGCGTCTGCTGTGTTCGGAGGGTCAAGTTCTGTACCTGGAAAAGAGGGGTCTGTGGGAGTCCAGAGATTGTGGGTAGGAGCAATGCCGACACACAACTAAGAGGGAGAGAGGGATGGATCCAGGAATGGCTGAGTAGAACAGGAGGTTGTCAAATCAGAGAGAAAGAGAGAATGTGTTAGGGGCTAGAAGAGGAACCAGAAGCACGTGGAGTTGCTTAAGGGCCAGAGGGTTCGCTGTGACTGCATCCACCAGCAGATGAGGCTGAGTTCTGAGAACAGCCTGCTGTCCAAACGGGCCAGCAGGGGTGGGGAGGCCAGGCTCTGTCCCTTCTGCTGCCCTCCCTCCTCCCCCACACTTTCAGGATTGGATGCACACCATCCAGAAATAATTCCCAGCGAGGAGGAGCATGGGGCTTCCTGCACCTGAAAAGGCCAGGGTAAAAGTGGAAGTTAACTGACCAGCAAGGCCACCAGGCAAAGGGTTATCTTGTCTCAGAATAAGGTTGCCGTGCTGCCGGCACACTTACTCAGCCTGGTCCCTGGCGCCCTCTGCTGGACAGACAGAGGCTGTGCCAGACTCAGAAAATCTGCTACCAGCCCTCTCTCCTCCTCCTCCCCATTCTGTAGATGAGGACGGGGAGATGGGAGTGGGAGGGGTTCCTTCCCTACTGCCCACAGAATCTTCCCAGCCACAGTAGTATCTGTGAGCTCCTAGCTGAGCAGGACACGTCTCTGCCCCCTCTTTTATGCCATTTTTCATGAGTCCTAGCAGCACTACCATGTGTGACTGGAGTGGGACTTTCCATTTCTGAAGCAGCAGGAGCCAGACCAGCTAACCTGGGGCAGGTGTAAGGTACAGAGGTAGCACAGCCCACCCCTCCCTGGCAATCATGTTGGCCTCAGCAGGCTGCCTTCTGGCTCCTGACATGTGTTTGAGGGAGCAAAACAGAGCCAGGAGGGGCCGAGGCCTTCTGGAGGGTAGTGGCTGTGCAGGCCTGGGGGTGCTGGGGTGTCCTGTCTCCCACCTGCTTTCCTAGCCGATCCCAGCCTCTCCTTGTGCCCATCCCCAGCATCAGTGCCCCTCTACAGGGGTGCCCACCCCCCTGCCCTCCCACAAGCATGGAGTCCTCACCTGGGCGGGGGTGGGGGGCCGGGCGGGGGAGCCAGTGCCGAGCTCAGGCTGCACAGTAGCGACGGTGGCCGTGGGCGTGAAGATGAGCTGAGGGGACAAAGGAACAGTGCCGCCTAGGCTCCTAGCTACCTGCACCAGGTTACCTGGCTGGGCCTGGAATCACAGGAAACGAGGTGCCTTTTACCTGCCCGATGTGGGCTCAGCCACAGGACACAACTGCTTAGCCCAGGAGTGGCTATGGGAAAGGCCAGGATGGTAGAAGTAGAAAAGCAAGGAAGGGGGAGTCCAAGGGGAGCGCCTGCCTTTCTCCAGAGGCTCCTGGCGTCCTGACCCATGCTGGGTGCAGGGGTGGGGTGGGGAGAGCTGCTCTGGGCTACACCAAAGCGAGTTTCCTTCAGAACCCTCTGTGAGGGGCTCATCCTAGAGGAGACTGATATTCCCAGGATACACTGAAGCCACCGCCTGCTCAACATCCTGGGAAGCAGGGACCATGGGCTGAGACGGACGCCCTAGGACCACCTTCCAGTTCTAACCCACTGCTGACCCCAGGGCTCAGCCAGGATGAGACTGTCCCCCAGGGGATCAAGTTCGCTGATCCTTTTGGTCATTTTCTAGTCAGATTTAGATTTAGAAGGGCCCAGATACAACAACAGTGGAGGAGGCGGACCGCCTGGAGCCGTCTTCGGGTCTGAATCCCGTCCTGCGGGTGCAGGTCACCTCCGTGGGAGTCTAGCTCTGCATCGGTGTGGACGTGCTGCTGCCTTGACAGGGTGCTCTCCCTAGAACTCTGCGATAGCGCAGCTGTGCTTGCTTCTCTGTGGGTGTATGCCCTGCTCTGGGGAGGGAAGCAGACAGGTAGGCGTCACGACGCCAGCGGAGTAGGACATAGAGACAGAGTCAGCTTTGGGCAGCATCACAGTGTGGCTGAAGTCTATTTCATGCCTCGTGGGTAAGAGGCTATTCCCTGGGGATGGAGATGGGTCTCAAATGATAAACTCAGAGCCAAGAACAAATGAGTGGGAGCAAGACCAGACAAGATCCAAGGGTCAAGTTCTGGCCGTAAGAACAAAGGGAGGGGTAGGACTGTGTTACCTTCTGGATAGTATGTCAAGGGGTCGAAGGAGCAGACTTCAGAATGGGAGGTAGGGACATGACCCACAGTGATTGAGCCCTACCTGGGGCTGCATGCTACTGCCGCCCAGGGAGTATGCTGCCATTTTCCCAGGACATTCTCCTAAATCTCAGGGACCTGGTAGGCTCCTAAGAACCTTTACATCCCTCAGGGATGGGTGCAAAGGAAAGAGCTGGTGCCACCTGAGTACATCCTGCCCAAACACGCTCAGCTGACCTTGATTAGAATGGGGGCCCGGCTGGGAGGGCAGTGGGAGCAGCAGCGTGCCCTGAAGCTGGAAAGCACCTTTGGCCCCTGAGTTAGAGGTGGCCAGTCCTTGTAAGGTTGGTAGGAAGGGGAAGACCCCATTTCTGTCGAGCACATGGATGTCTGGGTATCCAGGATCACCTGGGCATGAACCCCTCTGCCCACCCTGATTAATTTTGAGTAGTTTCAGATAAGAAGGGGACACTTCCGTTTCACTCCAGGAAGAGAAGGAAAGGTAGCTTCCAGGTAACTTTCTCTGTTTCAGCCTGGAGCCCCACCCTTCGTGACTCATTGAGCCTGTACCAAAGCTCCCACTCAGCCTTCCAGGCCCCCTTCTTTATCCCACCCCTTACCTCCTGCCCCTGCCCCTAGTGCTTCCTCCCCACCCTTCTGCATCTCCCAGCTCCCAGCTTCTCTGCCTCTGTCCTTCTGGTGCCCCTGAGTCACAGCCCTGGCCATGGTTACTCACCATCTGTGCCCTCAGATACATCTGTGCTTGGCTTGCAGTCAGGGCTGGGGACGACGTGTTGCCCAAGAGCACAGCCTGCTGAGCGATGCCTGAGGCTGCTGCAGAGTTAACGCTCTGGGCCCGGTTGAGGAGCTGGGCTGCTGCTGGGGAGGCTGCCAAGTTGATCTGATGAGAGAGACATGCGTGGTAGGAGATGGGAGGTTCTTCTGGTGAACTGTGTCCCCCTCATCCATTTCTTTCTGCCCGCTCTCCTGTTCCTTGGTTTATTCAGCCTCCTTCAGGACCATCTGTGGTCCTTAGTCTTGGCGCATCCCCCCGCCCTGCCCCATCTCTGACCTTGGTGCCAAGCTGCAGGGGGATCGATGTTGAGAGAACTCAGCTATCAGCAGAGAGCCCTGACATTGGAAGGATGACAGGGATTTACTAACCTAAAGGTCAGTAAGAGACATGTCTTTTTTGTTTTTTCCCTGGCAAGAGCAACAGATTCTAGCCATGATGCCACATGGCTACGGATTCACCACAACTGGGTGTGGGAACGCATGGGCATTTTGGTCCTGGGGCTGTTGACTCTGCTGCTGCTCCCCCGTTCTACTCACCGAAGATGACTGGGCTGGGGCCTGCGCAGACACATTGCTGCCTGAAGTGCTGCCTTGTCTGTTGGCTACCAGGCTTGCCTAGAAAAGAACAAACTCCTCTTGTTAAGAGTCCCAGACCTCCCCCAGGCACTCCTGGGCTATCATCATCCACAGGAGGTGCTGCAGGCTGGTGTTAAGGCCAGCAGCCTCTGGAGGTCAGCCCCCAACCTGCCTCCTCTGTGTGGCCCACAGCAAGAACCCCGCCTCCTCCATGAATAAGGTGGGGATGGTAGCAGTACCTGCCTGATAGGATTGCTGAGAGGACTGAATAAGGCCAGGCACTGCCACTGAGCACTCCATCTGTCAGGCCACCGCCTTCGGTGTGTGGAGCCCTCCGCTCTACCACCATCACACCTGGCTAGCACAGCCCCACAGAGAATTTGCAGACATGAGCTGGAGTGTCCAAACTGCCCCTCTCCCCATGGCCAGCTTCTCATCCTTCAAGTGTCGGCTCCAGTGTTACTCCAGCAGACAGGCCTTCCCTGATCATGCAGTGCAAGGCCATCTGCTTTGTCCTTCGGTCAGAACGATCTGTTCTCTTTCATAGCACTTATTATAACTTAGGGATTTAAATATTTTGTTCCCTTGGCTATTTTGGTTTCTGTTTACTTGCTGTCTTCCATTATAAGTGCCAGGAAGACAGGGTGCTCCGTATACCCAGTGCCTGATATAAACTTTGCACACAGAAGGTACATAAAATGTTTTGCTGAATGGATGAATGAATGTGTTCTCAGCTAAGGAGGAGAGAAAGCCACAATGGGAGGCTCTCAGACAAGCTAACCAGGCAGTGCCCTTCGTTTGTGAATGCTTCCTTGGAACCCACGGTCCTCCTTAGACCTGCAGTGACGTGGTTAGGTCCCAGCACTTCTTCCCTGGTCTAGAATTCTGCCGCTCCCCTCACTAGCTGCATGACCTTGGGCCCTGTCCTGCACCTGCCAAAAGGAGATAGTGACAGTAGTGCCCGCTTCACAAGGACTCTGTTAGGATGCAGTAAGAGAAGGATGTGAAGCGCGGGTGCGGTGCCTGCTTCCTCTCCCTTTTGCCTCCACAACCAGGACACCTGGCACCAGCCTCGAGGTCCTTCCCGAGTCTCACCTGCTGCACGGCAGCCAGGCTCTGGAGCTGAGCGCTGCTGAGGTGCTGCTGCTGGAGCGCCGCGGTCTGCAGCATGAGGTGCTGCTGCTGGGCAGCGTACATCTGCTGCAGGTACTGAGCGGCCGTGCTGGGCTGTCTGTGCAGGGCCTGCTGGATCACCTGAGGAGGGAGGGAGGGGAAGAGCCAGGCTGGCAGTTGCCACACAGGACACCCCTTTGGCAGTAACGCCTTCCAGGTCTAACTGCTCGGGAGATGCCAGGGTCTGTGGCCACCACCATAGCCAATTGTGGCCACTCTCTAGGGCAGTGGGAGGACACCTGTTGGCAGAGCTTCTGTATCACATCTAACCTTGTCTATCTTGCCTCTCTCTGCAGCTCCTCCCCAGCACAGCCTGGTCCTGCGTCAACTGCCTCAGTGAGGAGAATCAGAGCTGCACACCAGGCTTTAACCAACTCTTGGGCAGTAGGTAGGCTCAGGGAGACAGAGGTGTCTCCAGCAGGCTTGTCCGGCACTCCTCTCCCTCCGTCACTCTGCATCCTCAGATGAGGGTGAAGCTCAATAAGGCAGAGAGAAGAATGGGGTGGGAGGGAAGAGCCAAGTCAGCAGGGGGCCTACGCCAGCTTCAGCAACAGCCGGCCACAGGCAAATTCAGGTGGAGACAATGCCTTGTCCCTGAGGCTGGGCCCGGGGCTGCTCCCCAGGCTTTGCCCACAGCTTCTCAGAGTCCCATCAATCCCTTAGAAGGTTGCCTGGGCCTTGCAGAGCAGGCCAGTGCCACAGGGACAGCACACTCCCCTTTTATTCTTTTTTTTTTTCTGAGATGGAGTTTCACTCTTATTGCCCAGGCTGGAGTGCAATGGTGCAACCTTGGCTCACTGCAACCTCCGCCTCCCAGGTTCAAGCAATTCTCCTGCCTCAGCCTCGCGAGTAGATGGAATTACAGGTGCCTGCCACCACGCTTTGCTAATTTTTTTGTATTTGTAGTAGAGATGGGGTTTAACCATGTAGGACAGGCTGGTCTCGAACTGCTGACTTCAGGTGATCTGCCCACTTCAGCCTCCCAAAGTGCTGGGATTATAGGCATGAGCCACTGTACCCGGCCCCCTTTTATTCTTTCCCTCCCTCTCTTTCTCTCCATCATTCCTTCTTTTTTAGCTACTGTCTCCCATTCCCTGGCCTTATTGCTTCTTCCTTCTTCCTGATGGGATTGGGTGATCTCCTGGAAAGGACAAAAGGCTGTCCTTTGATCATCCCTATCTCCAGGAACAAAGAACAGCGAGTACCTTTTCCCCTGAGTCCCAGAGACACTTCTCCTGCCTTCTCCCACTGGTCACCCTCCTGCCATCTCTTCCCAGTTGATGCCCTGCACTGACCTTGACCAGGCTTCCCCCTATTTTCTACCCTTATCTCTGCTGAATCCCTGTCCACAGGCAGCTCCTGACCCTAGGCCCTGTCTTGGTGAGCAAGCCTTGCCAGGACAGGGCCCAGGGGCGGGGTGGGCTTTCCCCAGCTTGGTGTGACTTCTAGGGCTGACAGCTCTAGGACAAAACAGCCTTTGGCTCAGATTTGGGGTTCTGTAAAAACAGCCTGGTATTGCAGATCCTCGAGGGCTCTGGTGCCTCCCCAGACATCCCCATCTCAACTCTTCCACATGCTTCCCCAGATTCCACTCCTCTGACGTGAACGCTCCTCTCCGAGATACTGTTTTATTTTAACTCCATTCTTTTTCTCTCCTGCTCTCCCAGAATTATTTGTCCTTATTCCTTTTGTCTAGGTCTTTCTATTAGACTCCTGAAAGTGAGTCCAGCAGTCCAGCCCGCGTAGTTGAGATACTGCGACCCTTCCTTATGACAGGATGTTAATGAAGGGAGACAGGAGGAGCCCAGGATGGTTCTGCATGCTACCTTGGGTGACTCCAGTCGCCAGAGCAGAACTCCAGACCCCCTTTTGCCTAGAACTGTGATGAGTGGCAGGAGTGGGTACAACCAAATGTCATGGCTAGAAACCAGAGCTAAGGTCCTCATGCGTGATGGGCCAGGGGCTGGGGCTGGGGGCAAGGGTAGGAGCAGGAAATGTGGAGTCACTAAGCACGAGGTGGAAACAGCTGGGAGAAGGAAGAGTCCTGGGCATCTGATGGTGTCTTCTCTAACCCAGGTTCTCAGGCCCTCTTACTGTCTGCTGTGGTTTCTCCCCTGTTCCCTTATCTGGGCCTGAGGCCAAAGCAGGATGAGGTCACTTTTCTGGCATATCCAAACTGTAATAGCAAAGTCACTGGGAGTAAACACTTCTCGGCTGTGGTCTCTCTTTTCTGCCTGTATTATCCAGGAACCTCAAACGCTGTAGTGATTAAGAACACAGGTCTGGGGTGAGAGTTAGGTTCAGTTTTTTTTCTTTACCTGAATGACCTTGAACAAGTTGTTACCTTCTCTGAGCCCCAGTTTTCTCAGCTACAGAATTATGCCTAATAACAACCAAAAGGATAAATATGCAAAATGCTTAGGACTGTGTCGGGCACACAGCAGATGGCCCTGACTACATTTAGGAGCAGTGAGCCGCCTGGGAGGCCTTGTGGATGACACTTGCCAACTGCCACTTTAGGGGAGAAGGTAAAAAGCTGCAATGACAAAGGCTTATTTAGGGGTTCTTTTTTGGCTTTTGGTCTTTGAAAAAGTGAGGTCTGTTCTTCACCGGGCAATGGTCATGTAGAGAGTGGGTGTGGGTGATGGCTGAGCAGCTCTTGGTCATGTGCTGTTATTGTTACTTGTCTGCCCTTTACTCTTAAACGCATGTGTCCTCCAAACTTCTTGATTGGGTCATTTTGCATCCTTCACCCTCGTAACTATACACAATGTGTATCTACTAACGCACTCTCCTTTGCTCGTTCTACAGTCCACATCCAGATTATTCCACCAGACAGTCCCAGCACCTCCTCCTGGCTAACCCTGGAGATGATTAAGGAGTATAATTCCTGGATCAATTAGAATCTTACCTGCACGGTCTGCCGGTCAGGAATACCACTGTACACAGAAATCTGGGGCCCGGCGGGGCGGCCACTTCCACCACTGCTGCTGCTGGCCCCGCTGGTACTGCTGGGGGCACCGGCACTGCTAGATGTGTGCGGGGCTGGCAGCTCATTCTCCATGGCCTGCAGTGTGGTGCAGTCAGGGTGCTCGGATGGCAGAAGGGCAGGCAGATGCTAGGAGGGAAGAGGCGGAAGTGAACTGTTTGACAGACGCTTACTAGAGAATGCTCACACAGTTGGTCTTGAGTATCTGTGGGTTTCACATCCATGGATTCAACCAACCACGGATCAAAAATATTGAAAAAACAGTGTCTGCACAACATGTACTTTTTCTAGTCATTCTTCCCTAACCAATACAGTGTAACAACTATTTGCATAGCATTTACTTTGTATGAGGTATTGTAAGTAATCCAGAGACAGTGTAAAGTATATAGGAGGACGTGGGTCAGTTATATGCAAATATTATGCCACTTTGTATCAGGGACTTGAGCTTCCATGAATTTTGACATCCAAGGGGGTTCCTGGAACCAGTTCTCTGTGGATACCAAGTGACAACTGTACAATATATACATCAGCTTTCTAGCTTTCCAAACAGCCTGTGCTGGTGCCACTTGGGAACTGAGGTCTCTGCTTTTTGAGACGGGAGTCTCGCTCTGTCACTCAGGCTGGAGTGCAGTGGCATGATCTTGGCTCACTGCAATCTTCATCTCCTGGGTTCACGCTGTTCTTATGCCTCAGCCTCCTGAGTAGCTGGGATTACAGGCGCCTGCCACCACGCCTAGCTAATTTTTTGTATTTTTAATAGAGACAGGGTTTCGCCATGTTGGCCAGGCTGGTCTTAAACTCTTGACTTCGAGTGATCCGCCTGCCTTGGCCTCCCAAAGTGCTGGGATTACAGGTGTGAGTCACTTTGGGAGGCTGAGACAAGCGGATTGCCTGAGCTCAGGAGTTCGAGACCAGCCTGGGCAACATAGTGAAATCCTATCTCTACTAAAATACAAAAAACTAGCCGGGCATGGTGGCATGCACCTATAGTCCCAGCTACTCGGGAAGCTGAGGCAGGCAGGAGAATCGCTTGAACCCAGGAGGCGGAGGTTGCGGTGAGCCGAGATCGAGCCATCGCACTCCAGCCTGGTTGACAGAGTGAAATTCCATCTCAAAAAAAAAAAAAAAAAAAAAAAACTATGGAGAAGAGAATAAGAGAAAGAAGCAAAAGGCAATAAAATAAACTGAGGTTTAGTTTAGTTTTCAAAGCCGGAAGAGCTCAAGTGTGTTTGAGGTCTCCATCTTCATTAAGTATGTACTTACCGAGTGCCCTCTGGATCTAACACTCAGCAGGGAAACATACTGAGCAATTTGGTTAAAATCTCAGGTTTTGGAATCAGAAAGACTTGGTTTTGGCCTGGCTCTGCCACTTTCTAGCTGGCAAATCCTGGCATGTCACATTTGTCTGACCTGTTTCTTAATCTATTAGATGTGATAGGATATGGGCTGTTGTGAACATAAAGAAAAGTGATGATATACGCCAACCATCTCCTGCACTCTCTGTAAGCACTGGCTCTTGTGGCATGGTTCTCACTGTAGATTGGGCATCTCCTGAGACGGAATTGGCAGAGGCTTCTGGAACCTCCTATCCCAGTCAGCAAGGAGGGCCAGAAATTCCTTCGGGGCCCATCCTATGGTCTGAATACAAAACTGGAAATTGCATCTTCCCTTGAGGCTATGTGCTTGTCAGTGGAGAGGGACTGGGAAAGAAGGAAAGGGTGGTGGGAAAGGCACAGCCAGATCTGAGTTTAAGTTCCTCTTTTTTTTCTTTTTCCATGCTCTAAAAATCCTCATTTCTGTGTATAGGCTGTTCCTTCTACCCATTCCTTCCTACATGTAAACAAAATTTGTTTGTCACCCCATCACAGACATTCAATCATCTCCTTGTAGAGTATACCCATTTACTAGGTGAAGAAAATACAATTTTTCACACTGATGAGAGCATGATTAGCGCAAAGAGCCAAAGTAATCATTAATGTCCTGTTGCTGTCTCCCCAGTACGGCTCAGTTTGGGGGTTATCATTTCTCAGGCTGCCTTCTTCAGACTGGGTGAATTTCACTGTGGGCAGAAAAAAGTGTGGGTAAAGGCTAACAGACAGGACTGTTGGAAGTCTGGAAACCCAAGCCACTCCCAGGTGGCAGGCAGCAAGCTGTTTATGATTTCCAAGGCAGTGTAGCAGCCTGCAAGCTGCACTCTTGACCTGACTCTTTAAGCAGTGATTTTTCCTTATGTTCTTATGTCTGCTTTTACTGCCACAGGGCAAGGTGCTTGTCCATGAATTAATTCCCTTTGTCCTGAGCTGCACTCAGTGCTCGGCCTTATTATGGCTACTGACACACTAAGGATGCTTATGATGATGATGATGATGCAGAAATCAATGAAGCAGCAAAGTCAACAAGTATTTTCTATGCCCTGGCGCTGTCAAAATCCACTTTATCTTATATGTTCTAGGGAGGGAAAATTAGGCTGTGTAAAGTGATAGGAGGCATAATTCCTGATCTCAGAGAAAGTGAAAAACTAATTGTAAAGATGAGATTCAATTGAAATTTTAAGGATCATCAAGCAACAAATCAGTAAACGATAGTTCCATTCAAACACAGACTACCCCATAGAATCCCAGCATCTTCTCTTAGTTCAAAGTCTCACCTCCCTTTCCCAAAATCTTGGCCAGAATTGGGTTTCATTTCTTGCTTTTCATTCCACACTAGAAAACCTCAACTGAAGTACTTATAAATATAAAAAATAAAATGGGAAAACAGGGCAGCAACCACAGCAAATTAAGACGGTAGAATAATCCACACCCTGGATGATAGAGTCTCAGTTCTATTTCTGTGAGTGTAGTTAATGGTACCGAATTACACACTTTAAAAAATCTGGTCATATTCTGACCTTCCCTCCTTGATCCTTTACATGAGTGATTGAGAGACAGAGCAATCAAGAGAGTGAGAGAGCACACTTCAAAGGCAGCCACGCTATCAAACGCATGAGCTACAACAGAGAGCGCATATAGTCTGTTCCTTCTACCCATTCCTTCCTACATGTAAAAATAATATTTGTTTGTCACCCTACCACAGACGTTCAGTCTTCTGCTTGTATAGGCTGTTCCTTCTACCCATTTAATAGGAAAAGAAAATACCATTTTTCACATTAACGAGAGCATGATAGTGCAAAGAGCCAAAGTAATCATTAATATCCTGTTGCTATCTCCTTAATAAACTGCTCAGTTTGGGGGTTATCATTTCTATTTATTTTTCCTTTAGCAGCAGCTAGGGCAGATACTGTGGAGAGTGTACACTCAAATCTTGTTAAGAAATAAGACAAAATTCTAACAGGAGCATGGCATTCCTTTACAGAAAAACTGCATAGGCCAGGCCAGCCACTGCTCCCCATGCAGGGGAGAGAGACTTACTGCAGCAACCTGGGCACGTGGGCACAGCGCCCTTCCCGCACTTTTGCCGCCTGTCTCCTCCTTCTGTAGGCAAGTAAGTCTTTCCTTTCTTCTGTCTTCTGTTCTAGGTTTGCCTTCCCGCCCACTGTCTCCTCACCCTGCCCCCACCGCTACCACTGCCCTCAAACCCATGTCTTTTCTGTGTCAGTAGTTTTCGGTTCCCCAGTCCCTGGTTTTCCCACTCTTTCCCTGCCCTGTCTCACACCTATGCTCATGCTCCCTTTCACCACTGATTTCTCAGAGCTTCTCTTTGCGGGGGGCGCATCCTCCGTGTGCTTACCCTCCCTCACTGTGCCTTGGCTGTCTCGAATATGAGCATGTTCTCCCCCTCACTCTTGCTCCCACTCTTGCCGTCTTGCCCCACTGTGATTGATCCAGACTGGTACCTTGGTTTCCCTGTAACAAGCTCTCTCCCCTACTCTTGACCCTCTTGCTGTTTCCCAGGCCGCCCACTCTTGACTGGTCTCCCTCTGCCTCTGGCTCCCTGTAGCTCTCCCAGTACCTGCATCCTGCCTGCACATGCTCCAGTTCTCTCTCCTGTCACTTGTGGTCTGCCCCTCTCTGGGCATCTGCCCTCCCAGGCCTGATCAGCAGGTCTGTCTCTTTAAGTCTCACACACACTCTCTCATACTCCCTGGATAGTGCATGCTCACATTCCTTTCTGTCCCCGGCTTGCACCCTCTATTCTAGCTCATGCTTTTGATAGCTGTGGCTGTCTTTCAAGTGTGCTCTCTCACTCTCTTGATTGCTCTCTCTCTCAATTATTCATGTAAAGGATAGAGGAGGGAAGGTCAGAATATGACTAGATTTTAAGTGTGCAAATCAGTACTATTAACTGCTCTCACACTGTTGTGCAACAATCACCGCCATCTATTCCCAGAACTTTCTCATGACCCGAAACAGAAACTCTGTGACCATGAAGCAGGAACTCCAGTCCCCCTTGTCCCCCCACCTATCCCCTAACCTCTAATCTACTTTCAGCCTCTATGAATTTGCCTGTTCTAGATAGCTCACATAAGTGGAAGCATACAATATTTGTCCTTTTATGTCTGGCTTGTCTCACTTAGCATAATGTTTTCAAAGTTCATTCATGCTGTAGCACGTATTAGAATTTCCCTTCTATAGCTGAATAATATTTTTCATTGCATACCTATATACATACTACATTTTGTTTGTCCATTCATATGTTGATGAAGACCTTTTGGCTGTTGAGAATAACGCTGCAATGCAATGATCATGGCATGTTAAGTCCTTGGCATATAAGCCATTGGTATAAAAGGCTTATATGCCAAGGACTGCTTGAGTCCTTGCTTCTATTCTGTTGGGTATAAGCTAGCAGTGAAATCGCTGGGTCATATGTTATTCCGTGTTTCGGCATGTGGATATCCATTTGTCCCTGTACCATGTGTTGAATTACCTCTGTTCTTGGGCCCACCCAGTGCCCCCACTCCCCAAGCTGCTCCATGTGCTATGTGAAACCCTCCATGATCTGACCCTTTTTGCCTTCCTGGCCTCATTTTCCACAATTTACTCTCTAGTCTCAGCATTGTGACCAAGGTGCCTGGGTCATTTGGAATTTGGGCACCTTGCTTCTTCCTACCTCTGTGGTTTCACTCATGCTATTCCCCTCCCCTGAAATGCCTTCCTTCAATTTTTCATGTAGCCAACTCCTTAGATCTTCAAAACAACTTGAGTCTGTCCTGTGAAATATGCACTGAATACAACCCCACCAACTCGTCTCCTCTTGCTTCCTTCAAATTAGGTTCCAATGTCTTCCTTTAAGCCATTCAGCTGGAGGGCTGCTCCTAAGGCACTCTGTACCCGCCTCTCTCCTAGCACTTACAACGTAGTCTTACAAGAAAGTGATTCGCTTGGAGGTGGGATCATGTCATATTTTCCCATGATACCTTGTGCTTCATTCCATAGATGTTTGTTGAATAAAATTGCTTGAAATGCACCATACTCCATCCTACTCCTCATCTGAAAGCTTAATCTCTACCTCATCCACAAATTTCTCACCAACTAGTTTAAAACATCAACCACCTGTGATTTCATTTCAGTACCTTCCATCAATGGTGTCTATACTAGTAACAGTGATATTTATTGAGCACTTACTACTTGTCAAGCACTGTTGTAGATGCTATGACCTTCCTTATGGGGTAGGTAGGATTATCCCAATTTTGTCAATGAGAAATATATCTAAGCAATTTATGTAAGGTCATCACAGAACTGGGATTTAAAACCAGGTCTGACTCCAAAGCCAGAGCACTTCCCATGATACTTGCTGCAACTGCACCTTGAGCCATTATTTCAACAACATTGGGCAAAGTCCATGTCAAAGCATTCTAGATTTTCAGTTGAAAACTAACTGAGATCACTGAATTTAATTCCTTAATTGTTAATTAATGTCCATTTATACTTACAAAATGTCCTCTCTATGTAATTTATATGTAAAGGATAATACGCATGTGTACCTATCAACCAGTGTGAGAAATGGAACATTACCATCATCTCCCTTGTTTTCCCTATGCAAGAACGGAGGCCCAGTGTGGGGGAAGTAAGTGACTTGGGGTGATGTGGCTCCCTTGATTCTCGCCCAGTGCCAAGGAAGGCACCTTAGGAAACCTCCTGCCTGCATGGTGGTGGGGACTTATTAACAAGAGAGGTGAAGTTTGCCCTGCGGGGAAGCCAGTAGCTAGGGTCCAGCCATATGTCACTTCCTTATTGGTCTCCTAGTAGAAGGGAACTTGAATTAGAAGGAAACATAATTAGGAAGTGTGGACCCACATAACAGCTTTCAAACTTTTTCTCTCACAGTTCCCTTTTTTGAACCAGTACTTTCATATCTCCCCACTCCCACCTTCCTTCCGCCCAAAGCTCTGGCTGCTGGGGAGTTGCGGAGGCATTTTGGAGTCGCAGTGAGGGCTCCAAAGGTATCTGTGGACTCTCCTTACATCCTTCCCTCTGGTGACCCTCATGAGAAAGTCTGAATCCTTATGCAGGCTTTCAGCATTTTACCCACTCCTTTTCAATTTCCTTTTAATTCCTACTCTTATTCCTCCCTTCTCTTCCTTCTAACTAGTTTCTTATTTCTTCCCCAAGGCCACCCATCCCATATAAATCACAGCCAAATTTCATTAATGGCTAACATCCAGAACTAGAAGTCTGTTTTTCTCTGGGTTCCCACTCACTGTGTGGTTTTGTATGAGACCTGACTCTGAAGGGCTGTGATTCCTATTTCAGTCACTTCTCCGCTCCTAACCGCAAGGGGCCACTTTGAATGATGTGCTGACTATAAGTGGCTTGGATAGTGATCTTATTACAGGTCTCTGCTGCCCACAGGGCCTGAGACCAGCAGCTGGAGAAATGCTGATGGTTCTGCCCTCCCAGGAGCCGCCAAGTCTAGTAAACACTAGGCCTTTGTCCCCAGTGTCAGGGAAATCCATTTGCTGTGGATTACAGCTGTGACAGAGGTTCCGGGAAAGCAGAGGGGAAGGATACTGAAAACCGCTCTCCAAATCTAGCCTAAAGCCCTGGGGTAAGGCAGGGTGAGGTTTTTCCTAATGGAATCAGAGCTGGGCAGGAAATGAGAAGTCTAGTCAGCCCATCATGGCTGCTGGTATTATCATGCGGTGGCTTGGTATGGCGAGTCTGAAGAGATGAGTGAACGTATTCCTTTGCTGTGGCTCTGCTTCTCCTCTCTGGTTGCTTCTCCGCCAGAGGCATAAGGCAATAATAACAGAAGATTCAGACTCCCACGTCTTGGGGGGTCCTGCGGGAAGCCTCCTTACACCTCCTGGCTGCTGCATGAACATAAGTGTCCTGATTTGTTCCAGTTTGAAGCCACTGACTCACTGGGAGCAGTCCAAATGAATGCAGCTCAAACAGCCTCAAAAGGTCCCTCCCTCTCCCCTGTCCTCCGCATGTTGCCATCTTTAGTGTCTCTAGCAACCAAAGTAAGCAAATGAAGGCCAAGAAAGACAGAAATGAAGGATGAGAAATTAAAGCTGATCATACAGTCCTAGCAATCCAAATAGAATGATTTCACTGTGAAGCAAAACACTATACATTTAAATGAATAAACTCTTTCCGAAACCTTACTATTTTCTTCCTAATTTATAAAAGGTAAGTTCTATAAAGTGTTTCTATTACAAGCTGGTGCTGGTTGGTTGAAGAATATGAGGAGGAAAAAGAAAGATTTGCTGTCTTTTGGAAAGGATGTACAGTGAAAGCCACAATGTGCAGATGCTGAGTGCTTGGGGACAGGGGATGGATGAGTTTGTCTAGACTCGGGCAGCTCTGGTCTCACTACTCTGCGGCAAGGCAATATACATTTTGTGTCTTCTGTGGGCCCCTAATCAAAAATAAGCAGTGTCCTTATAAAAGAACACCACATGAGACACAGGCACACATGGGGAGAAGCCAGTCATGTGAAGATGAAGGCAGAGATTGGAACTATGCTGCCACCAGCCAAAGAACACCTGCAGCCATCAGAAGCGAGGAAGAGGCAAGGAAGGACAGGGGGAGCATGGCCCTGCTGACACATGGATTTTATACTTCCAGCCTCCAGAACAGTGACATGATACATTTGTGTTGTTTTAAGCCACCCAGTTTGTGGTACTTTGTTAAGGCGGCCTTAGGGAACGATTATGTTGCCTAATACTCAACCTGACCAGCCTAAAAAGGTCAAATGAAACTAATGGTAAAAAGGGTGCAAAGGCATTAAAAACAGCTTTGTTAATATAACGGCTTTGCATGCTCCAATGCAAGGCTTCTCAAAAATGTGGTCCCTTGGCAACTCTCCAAAAATGCAAATTTTCAGGCACCACTTCAGACCTACGGAATCAGAAATTCTGGGAATGGGGCTCAGCAGTCTGTGTTTTCACAGCCTTCTGGGAGATTCTGATGCCTATGAAGTATGAGAGCCACTGCTCTAACGGGTCCCACTACCAACTCTAATATGAGATTTAAAAGGGCCATCACATTGATGCCATAAGAAGGTCATAATGAAGCCCTGCAAAAAGGGGCTAGAAGTTGGGATGGGAAGAGTTACCAAATGTAGTTCTTCCCTGTTGAAACCTCAAAATACCTCCACGTGGAAAGAAGAGAATGCTGGCATTACTCAGTTTAGGGATCTTCCTGTTTCTCTCCAGCTTCATTGCCTACCACGTGCCCCCACACAGCCGATTCCAGAATTAGTCACACACTGTCTCATGCCTTGCCCAGACCTCTTCCTCTGCCTAGGCTGCTCCCTAGACCCCTCATTCCCCATTTCCCTGGCAGAGCACGTTCACCCTTTGCAGTTCAGCTATAATGTCTGCTCCTCTTAGGGACTTCCCTTCTGTACCCCAGCCTGGATTTGGTGCCTTCTTCTGAACTTTAATAGCATAGCAGGACTGCTGATTTTACTCACTAGGCGGCGATTCCATTATTTTTAGATTCCTAAATGCCTAACATGGTGCTGGGCCAGCAACAGTAAGATTTTATTAAATAAGGAATGAATAAAGCTTGAAGCTCTTTGGGAATCTCTTCACCTCCTGAGGAACCCGAGGTTAAGATACTGAACCACACTGGAAATACCATGTTATCTGAGAAGGGACCTTTGAAGCTATTAGCAGCCATTAGCACCTTTACTCAAATTTGTGGGTCCAGATGGCTACTGTTAATAGGGCCCAGGAGATGTAAATTTTGATTTGGGAATGGAATGAGAGGGGAAAATGAAAGATGAGTGGTGTTGAAGTGATGGATGTGGAATTGCGGTCACTGCAAAGAGCAGATGTAGAAGGTCCTGGCCAGAGGCTGGGACTAGACTCAGCCACACGTTGACTAGGTGGGAGCTAGGCAGCAGCATTACGTGGAGATGGTAATACCTTACCCCTACCTTACCCCTACCTACCTCCCAGAGCTTCTGGAAAACGAAACAACACAGGTATGAGAAAGCATTCCAGAAACAAAAATCACACAAAGGCAAAGTATCATGAAAGGGTTTAGAAAAGGGGAGAGAAGTTCTACTCTGTAAAAATGAGCAAACATTGCCAGGGCAGGGTACACATACAGGAATGCAACCCTGGCCAAATTACTTAACCTCTCTGTACCTCATTTGCCTCTTCTGTAAAATGGCCTGTAGTGCAGCCTTATTGGTTTTAAATAATAGGTAAAACAATGCATTTAAAACATCCAACACAGCTTAGGTGTGGATTACAAAGAGAGTATGTTAAGGTAGGATAGAAGTGACTTTTTTTCCCTCAGAGAAAAAAGATATTATAATTTCCTTCAATAAACTCAAAGTTAGAAAAATTCTGTGTCTAGTAACAGAGTAATTTTTTTTTGAGATGGAATCTTGCTCTCTTGTCTAGGCTGGAGTACAGTGGTATGATCTTGGCTCACTGCAACCTCTGTTTTCTGGGTTCAAGTGATTCTCCTGCCTCAGCCTCCTGAGTAGCTGGGGTTACACACCTGCACCACCACGCCTGGCTAATTTTTATATTTTTAGTAGAGATAGGGCTTACTACGTTGGCCAGGCTGGTTTCGAATTCCTGGCCTCTGGTGATCTGTCCACCTCCGCCTCCCAAAGTACTGGGATTACAGACGTGAGCCACTGCGCCCGGCCCAGAGTAAATTTTTTTATGCTGTAATCTCAGTCAGCTCTTCCTTGTTTAGCCTTCATAATGGTATGCATTTTGGGGATTTGTACATAGAAATCTCAGTAGCCAAGGCCACAAAAAAGACCCCTATAAAAGATCTGAGCATGCTTCCCCTAGAGCTTCTTCCAAGGGTACAGCCTGCCTCTCTTGGAGTTTCCCTTCACATCCCCTATGAGGAGACTAAGGGAATGGGGCTTTAAGCACTTCGATATATTCTAATCTGCTATAAAAAAAAGACCCCTATAAAAATCTCTCCAAGCTGGGTGTGGTGATGAACACCTGTGATCCCAGCTACCCAAGCTGAGGTGGGAAGACTTCTTGAGCACAGGAGTTCACGACCAGCCAGGGCAACATAGTGAGCCCTCATCTTAAAAACAAAATCTCTCCATACTAAATCTCTCCACAGAGCACACACACAGCATACCCACACAGCACAAATAACCAAAGTGTACATATACAAAGCATATAGCACACACACACGCACACATGGTACACATAGCACGCACACACACAAAGTGCACATAGCACATACACAAGGCACACAGCGCACACATGGTGTGCACACATCGCGCAGTGTGCACACACATCGCGCAGTGTGTGCACACACATCGCGCAGTGTGTGCACACACATCACACAGTGTACACACACTGCAAAGCACACACAGCACATACACAAAGCGCACACACAGCACACGCAGCACACATGCACATGTGCACATACACACAGCCACTATTTCTAGAGCTTGCCATTTTCGGCTGCTCCTGCTCAGCCTTGAACTGGCCTGATGGTTAAACTGTGATACGCCCGCCATTATGCCACTGCTATGTCCTGACAAGTATGACTAGGCCAACATGGGGATCATGGGAAACGGCTAATGATCAGGCTTTCAGAATAAAGCTCAAGGGCCTAAAAACTTATCTAGAAATACTTACTCACCTTCTTTTTCTCTTCTTCCACCCCTAAAATTGGGCTGTATCTTAGGCCTACCAGTGGCCCTACAGCTACCACTTAATTCTTTGTAACACTGGAGTCAAGGAGTTTGCTGACTTTCATGAGCACTAGTGTTGAGAGTGCCCTGGAGAAGCAGCGACTGTACTGGGTGCCCTGTTTTCCTGTGAAGATCTGAGCATGCTTCCCCTAGAGCTTCTTCCAAGGGTACAGCCTGCCTCTCTTGGAGTTTCCCTTCACATCCCCTATGAGGAGACTAAGGGAATGGGGCTTTAAGCACTTCGATATATTCTAAAGAGAGACTGCCATCTCCCATCACAAGGGCCTTAATTAGGTATGTAGATGGTCTTTTATCCATTAGGAGGCCAGTGTTCTCAGGCCAGCCACTGGTAAATGATAATAATTCTTGCCATTTATTGCTTGCTTAGGGACATGATCTCATTTATTCATCACAGCCACCTTCTGGTACAGAGATTACTTCCTCGTTTTTCCCACAGACAATTGAGGTTCATAGAGGCCTTGTAACTTATCGGAGTCCCAGAGCTAGCAAATAGCAGGTGTAGGAATGGAAACCAAGGTTTCAAAGTCCACGCACAAGAGGCAGAATTACCTGTGCTTATTCTCGTCCAGTCCTTGCTGGGTCGGTCAGTTCTTATGAAGTTAACTTGGTTCCCATAGCCTTCTGTTTACGAGCTTCTCTCACAAGAGTACCTCCCACAGCAGTGTCAATCTAAGGCAAACATGTCAACTAGAACTCTCACAGGTCCTGCCTGGTATCTGCGAAATCACACTCTGAGTAATAATTGGGGCATGTCTGACATTTGTAGGCCTTTCCTGTTCATAAGTATTTCAACATATATTATCTACACATCAGGCTGGTCCTGGTTAGCAATGTTTACAAAATCATTTGCAATCATTTAATTGAAAAGTAATATAAAACAAAAACAACTGTCCCACAGAAGAGAGGGGATAGAGGTGCCCACCTTTTCTGATTGCCCACCACATGCTGGGCACAGGCTCAGGGAGTCATGATTTATAAGAAAGAAGGAGGAGCTTCATAGTTGGAGGAAGCTGTTTTGATTCCTGTCTCTGCCCCAGCTAGAAGACCTGAGACAGATTACTTAACCTCCACAGGCCTTGGTTTCCTCATCTGTGAAACAGTGCTAATAATAGCAATTATTAGGAATTACTGGGAAAAGTAAATAAAAAAATGCAAGCACCTAAGAAATACATAGAAAGAAGACACCTAGCACCATGTGCAGCACAGAACAGGCATTCTATAATGATCAATTTGCTTTGCCTCTTAATCTTTCCAGCATTGCTTCAGAGCAGTAATTACATGAGGCAACAGGTTCTGAGAGGTAAAGTAGCTTTTCTAAGATCATAAAACTATTAAGTGGCATAAACCAGAATAGTCTGACTCTGGAGCTCGTGTCCAGGCTGTAATGTGGGAGTGCCTCGAATGTGGAGAAGGGAAGATTCTCAAACATGTGGGCTTTTAATCCCTTACAATTTTTGACTACACTCTTAGTCCTGGCTTGCACATAAACTTTCCACCAGGCTCCCAAAAGCCTCATTCTCAAATCCTAGGAGTCTTTTGTTAAGAAAACGAAATAAATAAAAGAAAGAAAGAAAAGAAAGGAGGGAAGGAGGGAAGGAGGGAAGGAGAGAAGGAGGGAAGTGGAGGAAAGAAAAGAAAAGAAAACCCCTCACCTACAGATGAAGTTGGATGAAGTGACAACCAGGACAGATGTAAGCCATGGGTTGCGTATGTAGTGGGTGTGTGGCAGGATGTAGGGGGAGTGAGAGAGACTAGATTGCTATTACTAGATTCAATCCCCCGCATAACTCCAAGCTCTGTGCAGTAAAAGCATTTTAGAAATCCAGAGTAGTGAACATTCAGTACACATTCTTCTTGGGGATATTGTTCATGCAATGCTTCATCAGTTCTCAGGGTGTTTGGATTAGTCTTAAGCCTACCTTACATTATAAGCAGGAGTATAACTTGAATTTCTAGCTTCCTTTCTCCACTTCTTTCATCCATCTTCTTTGGGACAGTTCCCTCTTGAAGGCCTCACAGCTTTGGCCCAGCTACCACTTAGAGGGCCCAGCCCTTCCCAGGAGACTTCCTCCTGCTTGCTTCTGCTCTGGCAACTTGTCCTGGCAGCTGTTTCATAGCTCTGGAATCACAAAGCAATTCCAGAGTCCCCTGGGCCAAGCTCTGGAGCCTCCTTACCCTCATTTGCCCCAAATAATAGCCTTTAATTGCTATTAACATTCCTTTCTAGCAGAAACATGGCATGCACATCTGTGGTTGGCCTATGATCTACTGTGACCACCAGCCTTTTGCTTCTTGCCATATTTGCAATATTGTATTCCATTTTATACTCACAAGTTTGCCTTTTTTCAGTTAGCATACATCTTGGCTTTTAGCTTCTTGTATTTCTAACCTGTTCCCTATTTGCAGGGGAAAATTATCTAAATGGATAGATCCCCCTCAACCTCCCATTCTTTCCAGTCAAGCATAATTCTACCCTACCTCTTTTATCATATTTATAAAATGTAGGTAGCAAATTTTGATAATTAAAGCATGCAGAACTAGGACTACAGGGTGGAAATTATAAGAAGATAGATTTCAACTGAATAGCAAACAGTGCTTCCTAACAACTGGAGCTGTTTAAAAAGTAGAGTGGGGCTGGCCATGAGGATGCGAGTTCCTAGTTGGTGGAGGTGTTCAAGCAGAGGCTGGGCAAACACGGGGCAGGTGGAATTCCTGCAGCATCGCTGCTAGGGGCTCCTTTAACCATGGTAGTATATAATTCCGTGAACACTTTTTACTGGACATCAGAAATCCACCTGAAATTTTAAGCTTTTTGCTTATTGTTAACTTATCCATTTATGGACGTTTTCAATGCTAATCTTGTTTTTCAGGCTGCTGGGCAGCTCCCAGCTGTTTTCTACTATTCTAGTTACTAGAGTAAATTCCATTAGTATGAACTTCTGGATGCTCATCATCTACTTAAGGTGGAGAAAAACATTGTTCTTATTTTATGGATGCGACAGCCACAAAGTGGTCAAGTATAAAAGCCCATCTCTTTTGGATTCCCACAGCACTTGTCAGCTGCCCAAGCAGCTCACCCAACTACCATCATCTGCCTTTTCCATATTTATTGAACAATTACTGTATGTTTGGTACTGAATGCAAAACAAAAATGACTCAGATATTGACTCTGTTTTTAAGAAGTTAACAGTTTAAGAGAAAAAATAAGAAAAGCACATAAATATAACAGGAGTCAGCATTTTTTTTCTCTGTAAAGGGACAGACAGTATCTAGGTTAGGCCTTGTAGAGCACATATGGTCTCTGCTGCATATTCTTCTTCAGTTTCTCACCCCTTCCAACCATTAAGAAAATGCAAATACTATTCTTAGCTTGAGGGCCTTACATAAACAAGTGGTGACCTGGATTTGGCCCTTAGTTTGTGCACCCCTGAAGTGCAGTGAGCTGTAAAGTGATAACTTTCACTTGCATCAGCTAAAGTTTCATTTGGGATGGATCTTTAAAGATGGGTCTGATTGGGACTTTGGAAATGGGTAGGGGGCTTTCTAGGTGGAATGAGAATGTAATTCTCATTACACATTGTCCCCTCTTTTCTATTCTTAGAGCAGAGATTTGCAAAGAGTGAGGTCTTATTAAAAATGCAAATTTTCAGGTCCACAGTGGTTCTCACACTTGAGCACATATCAAAATCACCTGGAGGGTTTGTTAAAACAGATTGCTGAGCCCCACCCATCCCCAGACTTCCGAGGCTGCTGGTCCTGGGACCACACTTTGAGAACCACTGTCTTGGAGAATGGTGGGGAAGCAGAAGTGGAACAGAGATTGTTTTCTATTGTAATGTTTGAGAACTGAAAGGTAATGAAAGTCACCACTGGAGACAGAAGAGGAAGATGATCTGTACCTCAAGTCCTAAAGGCTTTGCAGAGCATCAAGTTCATTCCATTTAGTACATGTACTCAGAAAGGGGATTTGAGCCACTGTAGGTTAGTGATGGGCTTTTTCCTTCAGGGCAGGAACTTTGAGTCTTGTTAGGCTCACCCACTGGAGACAGCAAATCACTGTAGGGTATTGTATGCTTGGGAGGATCTTTTCTTCTGAGTCTTGGTTATTGGCATATATTCTGTCTTGTTTCTGATACATTTGCATATTTTTTTACCACTCCTACAAAATGGTCCCCTCTGCATCATGCCTGGTACTATTCCCTTTGATCAGCCAAAAAAAAAAAAAAAAAAAAAAAAGGCAGTGCTTCTATTTTAGCATTTAAATTAAATAGCTTGCAAAAATTCAGATGTGGAGCTGAGAGAGGCTGAGCTGAGGAGCCGGAAGAAGGGAAAGACAAGCCAGAGAGAGTACACAGAGGAATCTCAGAGGAGGGATGGGCAACCAGACACACGAGGAGTCATTAATCTGGCAGACAATGAATGGCAAACGGCAATTAGCTTGGCTGGGGTTGTAGCAAGCCAATGAAGTATGCTGTATTGCAACTGAGGCTCTAGTGTAAGGGCAGGGTCATTGCTAGGGAACTCAAAAGGAAGACAAGATAAGGGAGGTTAGAGGCAAGAAAGCCACCTGGGGCTAGCACAGAGGGAAAGGAAAGTGCTCAGGGTCTTCATGGATACTCATTACCCAGTGGAAGCGTCCAGGTGTGGCTGTGTACTTGCCAGGGCTCTGCACACTGTTATTCAGGACACAATCTTGAAAACGAACTAGGTGCTTCAGCTGTGTGCACACATGCGTGCATACACACACATGCACATACACAAATGCTTTCTTTAGTCTGCTGCCTCTTTATCCACCAGTCTGGTCTATAAGGTCCTAATGCTAGGACCACATGCTAAACACTGGCGAAGTCATAACAGACACAGTTCTAAACTTGGGCTTATGGGCTTCCTTTCCTATCTTAAAGCATGGTTGGTTTTTCTGTCACGCCTCATTCACATGCACATTCTCACATTCTGTTCCTTGCAGGCGCTCTACGGCCATACTAATGGATTCTTATCTGCCTATACACATTCTCCAGACACATTCATTTACTCACCTCACTCGAGTCATTCCCACATATTAAATACTACCTCTTGCTTCTAGAAAGCACTTCAAATCTCAAAGTTGCTTCTATTAGAGCTTCTGTTCCTGCTGTCTGCAGGGCCCTCCTAGCTTTGCCATTGTTATAAAAAGGAAAATGTACCAATATTGGTTTGACTGAGTAAAGAGCCCAACCCAAAGCAGATTGTCCTACCGTGGGATGCAGGTTTGTGGCTGTGGTGTCCCCGCCTTCAAGATCATCCCATTTATCTGTCTTTGTTCCACTCCCTCTCTCTTCCTGCACAACACTGCAATCACACACATACTCCGTGTTGGGGGAAAAAAAAAGGACAGCCTAATTTCCTGATGATTATGTTGTTACCTAGCAACAGCCAATCAGGGGCTGGGCTTTTTGCCTGCAGTATTTCATGCAAATAGTTTGGAGAAATTGCAGGGTAACCTAGGCTGCTTAGTCTGTCTTCTCAGGGGACACATTACAGAATAAAACCAACCCAAAAGGGGACTATTGAAGCCAGGCACATGCTTCAGATAGCAGGCCATCTGATCTCTTCCCTTGTCCCCTCTGTCCTGTACCCCTTTACAAAAGCATGAGGGTTCCACAGACAAACACTCAGGGAGGCCATAAACTTGAAAAGAAGCTCATTAGCAGCCATCATTTTCCCTGGATCTTTGTTAGTTATCACTGATAACTGGCGCCCAGAGCAACCTCCAATAATCTGAAAACTACCTTCCTAGGAAGGCAAAGAATGCATGCTGCATGCTCAGTAGTTGTCTGGGAGGATGTGAAGGAGAATCCTCAGCCCTCCTGTTCAGAAAGGAGCTGAAGCCTGGCACTTCTAACTGGATTTAGAAGCCTCATCTGTGCCCATGCTGGACTCAAGTGCATTCTTCCTGGTGCTGACTGGAAAATCCTCATTTAAATGGTTGAACAGTGAGAGAAGCCACATCACTTATAAGATCTTTTCAAGAGTTTTTTTTTTTTTTTTTTTTTTTTTTTTTTGTCTTCCAGCAAGTACTGAGGATTTGATATAAAATCTTGTCAGGAGCCACACACACCAACTGTCTGTAATGCTCAGGGACCAGTACAGTCTGTGTGGACCAGAACCATATGAAGTAGACTCGGATGACAGTCTCCAAGCCTGTTTCCTCAGAGGGAACAGGCCAGGCTTCAGATGGTAGGTTGCTTTTGTTGTCGTTGTTATTGACTTGATGCTCAGTAATCCAGAATAAACTATGACCTCAGCTGCTACACAGCTCTTCACTGTTCTCTTAAAACCAACTCTAACCAGCAGTCTTGCAAAGATGTGTTGTGGGTTACATGGGGATGGTGAAGAGAAGGATCAGCCCATGTCACCATCGGGAATGGAAAACCAATTCAAAATCCCTATCCTACTGATTTGGAGTTTTACATACTTGTAAGACAAGAGGTAATTATACTCCAATTGTTACAGGAAGTGGTGACAGCTCTCCAACCACTGACATTCACAGCCTCACCATCCAGAGCCATATTATGGAACCAAAGAAAAGAACTGTCAATCTGCTTTTGTTCAGAAAGGCAGAATTAAGGAATCTCACTTATTCTGGGGATTGAAGAGGGCACTGGATAACTCTATTTCCACTGCTGTCCTATAGTAAATTTCAGAAAACTTTTGAGTCAGGTGCTTGTATCTTCACAGCCTTGGAATACATAATAGAAATCATATTTTATAGAAAAGGACACTGATGAGTAACTTGCTCAAACTTATACAGTTACAAAGTGGCAAAGCTGGGATTAAAAAGCAGATCGTTTGACTCAGTGAACTCTGATGTCCAAATAATCCAAGAACACCAACACATCTTTATAGCAGCAAAAGAAAAAAAAAGTAAAGGAAAAAAGGGTATAGCAACAGAAAGCCAGTTTTCAAAGTAGAAAAAAAAGTCAACTTTTTGTACTTATCATAGGCACCTAAAGGTCTTTTATTTTCTTTTTTTTCTTTTTGAGACAGTCTCACTCTGTCGCCAGGCACCAGGCTGGACTGCAGTGGCGTGATCTCAGCTCACTGCAACCTCTCCCTCCTGGGTTCTGCTCAGCCTCCTGAGTAGCTGGGACTACAGGCACGTACCACCACGCCCAGCTGATTTTTGTATTTTTTAGTAGAGACGGGGTTTCACCATGTTGGCCAGGATGGTCTCAATCTCCTGACCTCGTGATCCACCTGCCTCAGCCTCCCAAAGTGCTGAGATTACAGGCGTGAGCCACTGTGCCCAGCCCAAAAGGTCTTTAAACTAGAGTTAAATGTTAAACCTTCAGTGACTCTCACCTCCAGGTGCAAATAAGAACCACAGTGGTACATGTCGGAAATACCACTTACTACCTGGGCCCCACTCCTGATCAAAGAATTAGCTAAGAATTTTTTGGTGGGGGGAGCAGAGAAGCAGTGTTTTTATTTTATTATTATTTTTTTGAGACAAGGTCTTACTCTGTCACCCAAGCTAGAGTACAGTGGTACAATTATGGCTCACTGCAGCCTGAAATTCCTGGGCTCAAGTGATTCTCCTGCCTCAGCCTCCGAAGTACAGTCACACACCATGACACCTAGCTAATTTTTAAATTTTGTGTAGAGATGGTGTCTTGCCTTCCTGCCCAGGCTGGTCTTAAACTCCTGAGTTCAAGTGATCCTTCTACCTTGGCCTCCCAAAGTGTTGGGATTATAGGCATGAGCCACCATACCCAGCTGAAACAGTGTTTTTAAACCACTTCACAGGAATAGCACAACCACTTTGGAAATCAGTCTGGCAATTTTTTATAAAACTAAACATTCATCTACCCTATAACTCAGAAATTCCATCCCTAGGAATTTACTCAAGCAAAATGAAAACATACATTCATAAAAAGTCTTGTACAAATATGTTCATAGTCGCTTTATTCATAATAGTCCCCAAACCTGTGGTATATCCATACAATGGAGTTATTCATCAATAAAGAGGAACAAAATATTAATATGTGCAACAACATGGATGAATTTCAAAAATACTATGCTGAATAAAAGAAGCCTTATACAAGGGTACATACTACCTGGTTCTATTTATATGGAGTTCTCAGAATAAAGTTAATCTATGATAGAAAAAAATCAGGGCAGTGGTTGCCTCTGTGGGGTACAGGAGTGGAGAATGGCTGGGAAGGGGAAAGAGGGAATTTCTGAGGTGATGTTGATAGGGATTTATACTACATCAATGTATGCCTCTGTCAAAACTTACAGAATAGTGTTTTCAAATCTGTGCATTTTGTTGTATATATATTTTACCTTAAGAGAAAAAAAAATATTGAACTCTAGTTAATGATATACTGAAGTATTTAGGACTGAAGTATGCTGATGCCTGCAATTTATTGTGAAATGCATTAAGAAAAGATGAGCTGATGATGGAGAGGGGGATGGACAGTTGGACAAATATGTAATAAGACAAGTATGGTAAATGTTAGCTGCAGAATCTAGATAGGATACATGGACATTCACTGTATAATTATTTCAACTTTTTGGTATGTTCAGAACTTTTCATAAGAAAATTTGGGGACAAATTACCCAGGTGATTCCAATGAGGAAGACACTGGGGTAAAAGACAAATTTTGATTATCTTAGTTGAAAAGTGTGAGATGAATACTACGGCACCCCTAAATCTCCAGAGATAATTGCAATCATACCTCTTCCCCTCCTCCAAAATATCTGAAACACTGGAATAAATGTCGAGATGGAAACAAGACTTCCTAGCAGTAGACTAAATCATACAGAAACACTATGGCCTACTTCTCACTAGACTTATGTAGGAGACATCATTTAACATACGGCCTCATGGGACAAAATACTTGAAATTAGGACAGTTGTGGAAATTTTGGGCAATATGGTATCTATAACACTTTAGAATTAAAAAACCTTAAGCATGACACTAAAGTATGAATTCACCGCTCAGTCTACGGCTTAAGAGCCCCTGTTTAGCCCCTGCTTCTCCTCCAGGGTTTGTACCCCTAGTCTTCTCAGAGCCTGTCATTTTCTCTAGCTCCATTTCCCCATGGTGGGCCACAAATCCACAGGGCTAATGCAGGATAAGGTATTTGGAGAGGGAGAAGCTGGTGTGTGGTGCCTCAAAGGATCTGAATGGACAGATGATTTTAATGGGGTGGGGAAGTGTGAGAGGAGGAGTAAAAGGGGAAATAATGCAGTCAAGTGCAATCTGGGGCCCTTATTCCCCGAGCTGCCCCATTTATTCTGCATAATTGCTTCATTTCCACTGCCAGTGCATCTCAGAATGAATTTCATTACCATTGCCTTGGATATCATATTGATTACCAGTTTCATCGATCCCTATCTTGCTAATTAGCATATAAATTAGCCATTTGGGGGAGGCATTAGGCAAAATTGAATTTTCTCCTTAATCTTCTTTCAGAAGGTAAATGAAAATGGATGTGGCCTGTTAAAGCCGGTGGCCTTCCTCTGACACAATCTAAGTGCTGTTCACAGCCAAGGAACCCTCTCGTATGGGGAGAGAGCGGCTTCCTGCCCCATAACTAATAGAGCTGTGGTCAGAATCCTTGAGTTTTCACAAAAATTTGAGGTAGAGCATTTGCAAGCTGAGATGCATTTCTTTGGAGGTGACACTCTGAGCTGACGGACAGCAGTGTCCCCCTCCCACACAGACAGGAGAGGAGACCCTGGGGTACAGCACTCCCTGTGGTGTTTACTTCCAAGGCTGACACGAGAATGCCACTCGCCCTTTGCTTTAGTGTTAACACGAGGAGTCTGGAATCAGATGGCTGTGGGAAGGCCTGCTTTGCCTCTCACCAGCTGTGTAGTCTTGAGCACACGAACCTCCCTAAGCCTTAGTATCCTCATCTGTGAAATGGTGATAATCACAACACCTACTTCAATGGGTGGCTGGGAGGATTAAGCATGGAAGCATATATTCAGAGCATTCAACACAGGGTCTGGCAGCAGCACCATCACCAGGCACCAGAGGGCCAAATAAAAATCTTAGGAAACTGAATGCCAGGGTTCTCCGGAGGGAGCTGCTCAGCTCTGAAGTAAACATTTCCAGGTGCTTAGTCCTGGGAACAGGTCACAGGCCAGTAGTCGAGGACCACATCTTGAGTCCTTGGAGCATGTTGAAAATGCAGAATCTTGGGCCCCACTCCAGACCTGCTGAATCTGAATCTGCATTGTAACAAGATCCCCTGGCTCACTCACATGCACATTAAAGTTTAAGAGGAATTGTTTTGAGCCATCCTGTTAATTATAATCTTACCCTGTTAGAAAAGGAAGAGACTTCGCAGAAAGGTTAAGTAACTTGCTTACAGTCCATCCATGGCAGAGCCCAGATGAGGCCTGGGTCTCCTGACTCTGACACTGGTCCAGATTCAGCCGTGGCCCTCCTGAGTCTGCTCCTCCGGCAGCATAGCTGGCAGCTCTGCCCACTTTGTTTGGGGTGATCTCAGTGGGTGGTTTTGACTCTGCCTCAGGATATATCCACCATGCATTTTGAAAGGAGGAAATATTCCTCTGGAATATTGTTGGGGATTATGAAGCCTGATTACCAGGATGACCTCTGCAGAGAATACCGATGTGATAGAGGAAAACACCATTGATGACCTCTGCAAAGGCCTGCCTGCCCTTTGAACTCAGAATGCTTCAGATAAGGACACACAAGACAGTGATGCCTCCCGGGGAGCAAAGGGGAGGCATGCTTTTCACTGTATACTCTTTTGTATCTTTTGGACTTTGTTCCTCATGTGTGAAAATAATACTTAAAAATAAATTGTTAAATAATACTAACAAGAATGGCTCAGATAGATTGTAACTAAAAACAAGACCATCTGGCTCTGCCATTAGATCTAGCCTTGCTTATGATGGCACTGCTTTTTGCTTCTCTCTCCTCTTGAAACTTGAAACTGAAAAGCACTGTGGAAAGGCTCTGAGGCTAGAGTGCAGATGTAGACTCTGGTCTTGCTTCAGCACTATCAGCTTCCTCAGCAGGATGTGAAGTACTTTGCAAAATTTTAAATGACATTAAGTAAGTGTAATTATGATTTAAACCCCACCTCTACCCCAATAAATCACAGCCCGAGGAAGGAGAGAACTTCTGTCTAATGGGCTTTCCCTAGATTTGGAATAACCGGTCAAAATGGGACTAAGCTTGTTACAAATGTAATATACATAATATAATCCCATTGTTAAGTACATGTTACTTGATGTATAGCGTAGCTGGGAGGATATACACCAAATGTTAATAACGGCTGCTTTGGGTGACAGTGTTACTGTTGAGTTTATTTTCTCATTTGCCATTTTCTTTATTTTCCAAATGTCCACAAATTTTAAAGTATCTGGGCTTGAACACCACAGTATTCTCAGCACAAAATGTAAGGGAAAGGATGCTCACTTCCCATCTGAACATTCATTCAGAAGTTGGCAGTGCAGTTCTGCCCACATTGGCCCTCTGCATTGAAATACTTACTGAACCAGGGGCTGCAGGCATTCTTGGTTTCCCAAAGCTATATTCCAGTAGATCCAGGGACTATTTGGTATTTTTCAGAGCTAGAAAGCACACACAGATGAGAGGTATTGGTTTCTAGCATGGCTTCACAACAGAGAGCACAGTTGGCTAAAGTCAATTCCTGACCCAGATATTGACTATGAAGTGTTCTTGGGGCAAGTCCACTTTACCTCGATAGCCTTGCTGATTGTTGCTTGGAAAGTAGGTGAAAAAGACATGGTTTCTGCCTTCAGGCAGTCTGGTTCCAGAGTTCAAGGACTTTTACAATATTGGAAGAACAATGAAAATATATACAAGGCAAAATATGAAAAATTCTACTACAGATGTATAGAGTGAATAGTAGAACAAAGCAGTGTGTGGGGTTGGGGTATTCAGGCCTGAATAGGATCCACCTCTGTCCTGCACTATGAGTGTGACTAGGACAAAGTGCTGCACTACATTGAGTTACTGTTCCTTGTCTTTAAAGTAGAAATAACAACTCCTGAAGGGACCCTATAAGGAATAAAGAGGATGTGTGTAAGACTTCTAGAATAGTACTCACACACAGCAGGTGCCCTACAAAAGGTGCTGGGAGTATTATTACTTTGGACCTTGAGCTCACAAGGGCCACATTATAGTCACAGTATCATTATCACTGTCCCCATTTAGAAAAAGTTCTAAAGAGCTTCAGACTTATAGGTGAATGGATTCCAAAAAGCTCCAAGTTCTTGGCTCCATGTTTTCCTGTCAGATGCCATACAAACAGGCCAATCCTTTTATTTAAGCTTCTTGCCATTGGAGATATGCCTAGCATAGAAGGAGCCTGCATAGCCTCTGGACATGTTTTCTTGTTTCCCAGGCCTTCACATAACCTAACGTGTGGCTTATGTTTCAGGAACATGACTCAATCCACTCTTTTGAAATTTCTATAGCAAGGCCCCTCCACCAGTCACTGAATTTAGTAAAGAAGCCTGGTGCTACTGGAGGGACAGGAACAGGCAGGAATAGTCCCTGATCCCAAGAGACTTTAGGTAGGGATGCTCAAGAGATGGGGTGGGGGGAGCTTTAAAATAGTTACAAAATAAAATCAAGTGAATATATGTAATTCACAGTTATATCTAATTTCCATAGAAACTATGTTTCTGGAAATTGATATGTCAGAATGTTTATTTATAAGACACTGGGGACTCTTAGAAATCAGTAAGAAAGAAAGATATAACTTAGTAGAAAAAAAGAAAGTAGTTCATTATTATTTATTAAAAAATTATAAGTGATAAACCTATAAAAAGATGTTTAGCCTCATTCATATCTAAAGAGATCCAACTCAAAATAAGTATAAGACTGGTAAACATTTAGAAATTTGATAATACCAAGGGTTGATGTAAGGTGAGTAATATACTTCTTACACTGTTGGTAAGAATGTAATTTGGAATATCTGTTTTAGAGGGCAATTTGGCAACATTTTTAGCTGCATACTCTGACCCAACAATTCTGTTTATAGGAGTTTGCACCAGGGAAACACACCCTCCAAATTATTTTAAGATCTATGTACAAGGATATTCACCACTGCATTGTTTGTCGTAGCAAAATCCTGGAAACAATCAAGTACTTATCAGTAGTGCAGTACTAGGAATAATAATACCAGCAAAGGAAGAATGAAAATGGTAGCAGTTAACATTTATGAAGCACTTACTATGTGGCAGCCAGACTCTAATGCCTAACATAAATTATCTCATTTAATCTGCATACCAATTCCATGACATAGGCATTGCTACTTTCACCAAATTATAGATGAGGAAAATGAGACTCACAGAGGTTAAGAAAGTGGTCTAAAGTCACACAGAAGGTGTCAGAGCAGGATT
Source organism: Aotus nancymaae (assembly GCF_030222135.1). Classification (NCBI taxonomy): domain Eukaryota; kingdom Metazoa; phylum Chordata; class Mammalia; order Primates; family Aotidae; genus Aotus; species Aotus nancymaae. The sequence continues at coordinate 29,870,740 of NW_026988467.1, forward strand.
CCGGGACAGGCAGTCTGGTTCCAGAACTCAAGCTCTTAACTACTGTAACACACACTCATTCACATCCACATCTATACATACGCACATGACAGAATACTTTGAAGCAGTTAAAATGGTACAGTAAGTTTAAAAGTATAAAAGGTTAAGAATTGTACACGTTGACAGGAAAGATCTCTGAGATATATTATTAACTGAAAAGATCCATGCTGGAATAATGTACTTCAGACAGCTGCCCTTTGTGTTAGTAAAAAAGGAGGTATGTCAATGCATCATCATCTCATTCTTCTCTACATTAAAAAATAATAAATAAAAGCATTAAAGGAATTGTCTTAAGGCTAACAGACTCCAGTGCAATTATAAATCTTTTTGTAATATAAAAATTATATCCATCTTATTTGTGTGGTAGGGTGGCAGTGGTGAATGTGAACTTTAATAGTGATGTTCTAAATGACATTATTTCCTTAGTATAGTGAGGGAATAGGAGTTGAAAGAATGAGGGAGAAATAGAAAAATAAATCTAGAACTAGAGTTGGCCTTCAAAAAACTGGTATTGAATCTTGAAGGTGACACCCAGTTCTAGATTTAAAGTGCAACACAGAAATATTGTGGATGTTTATAAAAATAAGTGATCGATATCATATTTTTTAGAAGCCCTTTGTTTCCTTTTACTTTAACCATAAATTACTGCATACTGCTAATTGCTTTAGATTTTAAAATGCCTTTGTAACAAGAGGAAAGAGGCAAATCCATTGACAGGTGGTGACAGTGTTAATTTTATCCAAGGATGATCATGTTATTTTGAGGAAAACTTTCCCAATGGCCACATGTGGGATGGAACAAAGCTGCAGAAACACAGGAACATGTGCAGAGGTTACAATAAGCCACGTGAGCAGGAGGTATCTAAAGGCTGGGCCATCTGCAGGATGTGGAATGTATCAGGAAATGCAGTGTGGCTAATGTGTATCTGTCTGAATGGAATTTAAGTCATGTCATGGCTCTTCATGCTTCTGGTAGCTACTTGTACAATATATCTTTTCTCCAATCTTTTGCATCCTGATTGATACCACTAGGCCTTCATCATAATGTGGCTGAGTAAATGCAAAAGGCTTCTAATAGGTTTTCCCTCTTTCTGGTGTCACTTTCCCTCTAATTCATCATTCCCAGCTCCACAAGTTTAATCTTTGTATAATACTGGTTTTATAGTCCACTCCCTTAATTAAAGACCTTAATGGTCAACCTTTAAGAAAGGATTCATGCCACTTAATGTGATAGTCACTGCCCTCTAATTGGCTCCACTTATCCAACATCCCTGTTCTTTCATTTAACAATGCATTGCACATCAACCATGTGTCAGGCATCGTTCTTGACACTAGGGATACAGTAGTGAACAAAACAGACCAAATCCTTTCCTTGTGGCATTTATATTCTAATTGGGGGAAGACAGAAAATGATTATCAGGTGTGTTAAATGCCTTGACAAACAGTAAAGAAGGGCCAAGGGGACAGGGTGCTGGGATGGTAGGAGAGGCTGCTATTACATAGGGTAGTCATTGAATGACTCTCCAGTAAGGAACCTTTGGGCAGAAACCTGAAAGAAATGAGGGAGTGGGCCATGTAGCTATTTGGGAAAACAGCATGCCAGGTAAAGAAAAGAACAGCAGTAAAGGCCCTGAGGTGGGAACATATTTAATGTGTTCAAAGAATAGTAAAGACCCCAGTATGACTGAAGTCGGGTTGGGGAGGCTGAACGGGGTATGGTGCAGCTTGCATCATGCAGGCCAGTGGTTCTCAACTGAGGGCAGTTTTACCTCCTAAGGGACATCTGGCAATATTTGGAGATCTTTTTGGTTGTCACAACTCGGGGTGGCGTGCCATAGAAACCAGTAGGTGGAGGCCTAGAATGCTCCTAAACATCCTGCAATGAACAGGACAGCCCCCTCCACAACAAAGTTAACTGGCCCCAAATGTCAATAGTGTCAAGTTTAAGAAACCCTGATGTAGGGCCTTGTGGGCACTGTAGGGACTTCAGCTTTCCTCCATGTGAGATGGAAAGCTGTTAGAGGGTTGGGAGTAAATGGGGTGACATCATCTAACTTCCTTTTTAAAAGTCTTACTCTGGGTGCTACATAGAGAAGAGACTGAGCGGAGGGCTGGGGCAGACTTGTTGGGAGGCTTTTGCAACAATCTGGATACTTTAGGCAGGCAAAAGATACGTTAGTTTGAGCCAGGGTGCTGTGATAAAGGTAGTAAGAAGTTGTCTGATTTTAAATGTATTTTGAAGATTAAGCTGATAGGATTTGCTGATTTCATCAACATGGACACTTAGCTTTCTTACTCTGCTACCTATATGCCATGCTCGTTTCTGACTTTTTTGTTGCTATTCCCTTCTCCTGCCCTGGCACGGCTCTTCTCATTTGGCCAAAGTCTATTCAGTCTGGATTTCAAGATTTTAACTAAGACCCTTCCTTAACCATAGGAGCCCTCTCTTCCGCAAGGACACCTATAGCTTTTCTAGTCTATACCTCCCAATTTAACCCTTAATATTCTCTTCAAATATTTCACTTTATGGTGAAAACTGACAGGGTACCTGCTATCACCACTAATGTTGTAATGGAAATCCTAGCTATCATAGTAGGGCAAGACAAAGAATTCAAGTGGATAAAGTAAAAATATAAGGAAAGAAGAAACAAATTCACATTATTTGCAAATTACATAATTTATATATATATATATATATAATCTGATTGAATTTACAGTTAAATGGTTAGAACTAATAGGTTTTACAAATTTCTGGCTACAAAGTCAATATGTAAAAACCAAATGTATTTCTATATACTAACAATAAAGAGTTAAAGTGAAATTTTGAAAACTACACTGTGGCCAGGTGTGGTGGTTCACAACTGCAATCTCAGGTATGAGAGCCTTGGGAGGCTGAAGTGGGAGGATCACTTGAGGCCAGGAGATTGAGACCAGCCTGAGCAGCATAACAGGACCCTGTCTCTAATGAATCTTTTTTTTTAGAACAGTAGCTAGGTGTGGTGGCCGACACCTGTAGTCTCAACTACTTGAGTGGCTGAGGCAGGAGGATTGATTGAGCACAGGAATTAGAGGCTGCAGTGAGCTGTGTTCACATGATTACACTCCAGCCTGCATGACAGAGTGAGACTCTGTCTCTTAGGGGGAGGAAAAAAAAAAAAAAACTAACTAAAAAAACCTACGCAATGATTCAGGATGAAGTATCCAGGAATAGAACTAACAAAAGATGCACAAGACACTTATGGGAGAAATCATACAAATTTAGAGAAAGACATTTTAAAAGACCTAAATAAATGGAGAGATATACTATGTTTATGGTTTGGGAAACTCTGTATTATAGAGATGTTATTTCTTCCCAAATCAATCTATAGATTAAGTGTAATTCCAAAAAAAATTCCAAAAATTTTTAAAAAGAGGCTTTACAAGTTAATTCTAACATATATATGGAAATGCAAAAGACCAAGAATAGGCAGATCACTCCTAAAGAGGACAATGTGAGGAGAATTGCCCTATCTGATTTCAAGCTCTACTAGTGAAGAAAGTTTGGCATTAGCACTCTCTTTTGGATAGACCCTGTTCTTGACCTCTAATTGTTAGCACCTCTTACCAACTCTGCATTTAGTGATACCATATTGGAAGTTTGAAACTGGTCATTGTGGGAGTATTTATACTATGGAAATCAGCAATACTACAAATCAGGGCTTTTTGTGTATGGGAACGGAGTGGGAAGAGCTAGTTGCTAAACATTTACCAGCATACCACTTAATGGAACCAAACAGAGGTTCCCAAAATAGACCCGCACATTTATGGACACTTGTTATATGACAGATGAGTTTATCAGGTCAGTAGGAAAAGAAGGGACATCTCATTAAATAGTATGGGAAAACCAGGCATCCGTATGGACAAGTGAAATTGATCTCCCATCTTACAGCAAACCTTCAAGTTAAAGTTGACTAAATATTTAAGAGGAATAGACAAAAATAGAAGAGTTTTAGAAGAAAATGTAGGAGAAAATAATATTGACTTTACAGTAGGAAAGAATATTTTAAATAAGAAAAGACTGATACATCTGACTACATTAAAATAGAAAATTTATGTTCGCCAAAAGGCATAATAAGACTTACACTGAGAAAAAATATTTTTATCACACATAACAAAAAAATTGCATCAAAAACATTTTTTAAATTCCTATGAATCAAAAGTAAAAGATACAACAGAAAAATGGGTATCACCCTTGAATTGAGATTTCTCTTTTGTGAAATACTACATGGCCAATAAACATTTAAAAACTTCACTTTATTAAGAATCAAGAAAATGCAAATTAAAACTACAATAGGATAAAATTTCATACTCATGAAATTGGCAACAATTCTAGAGACTGACAATATCAAACACTGGGGAGGATGTGGAGCAATGGTAATGTTCATATGGAATGGGTAGGAGTAAAAATTGATTCAGTCACTTTAGAAAAGTTTGGCATTTCACAATAGAGTTGAATATACCCATACAGTATGGACTAGCAATTCTATTTGTATCTATACACCTATCTTAGAAAAACTCTTGCACATGTTCATAAGGTGACATGATAATAATGTTCATGGTGGAATTGCTTTTTAAAGCAAAAAACAAAAAACTGGCAATGACCCAAATGCCAATCAAAAGCAGAATATAAAAATACATTATGGCATATTAATTCAATGGAATACTATACAACAATGAAAATGACATATAATCTCAGGTATTAACACAGATACATCTCAAAAAGATAATGTTGAACAAAAGAAGCAAGACTCAGAATGAATACTGTATAATTCCATTTATACAGAGTTCAAAACCAGTTAAAACTAAGAAAGTATATTGTAAAAATAACAGTATATTGTTTAGGGAGTCACTCATATATGGCAAAATTATAAAAGAAAAGCAAGGGAAAACTTACTACAACAGTAAAAGTGGAACATCTGGGCAGATGAAGAAGGTAGATGCAAACAGGGAGGGGCATACGAGTGTCTTCTAAAGTTCTGTTTCCTAACTTGGGTTATGGGTAAATGATGTTCACTTTATTCTTCAAATACTACATATACGTTACACAGTCTTCTGCATAATTATACATTTCATGGTAAAGCAAATGAAAAAGCATATCAAATACCTACTCTATGGAAAGGTACTGTGGATGTTAAAATGACTCAGATTCCATCTCCACTCTGCTAAAATTACTTTCACTGAGGTCAAAGACTTCAATGTGGCTAAAGGTAATAAACATTTTCAATTCTCATTTTCTCTGGTGTCTCAGCAGCATTCAAGACTGTTGACCATTCTTCTCCTTGAAACAGTATATTCCCTTGGCTTTCATGAAACCATATTCTCCTGACCATTCCTTCTCAGTTTCCTTCAAAGGCTTGTCTCCTACCACCTAGCCATTAAATATTGGAGCTCTTTAAGGTACATCCATGAAACCCCATTTTTTCATTCGCTGTTCTTTCTCTCTAGACACTCATATCCATGCCTATGGCTTTGATTACCATCCATACATCAAAGACTTAGATCTCCAGCTCAGACCTCTCCTCTGAGTGATGTATTCCATTATCTTGTCAACACTTCTACTTGGATATTTCAAAATATCTAAATTTTAACCTGTTAAAAATAAAACTCATGATTTCCCTGCAAAACACGTCTTCTAGTATTCCTTCTCAGTGAATGGCATTACCAGTCATCCTTAACAATTTTACTTGATGAAAACAAATAGGCTTTTGTTTTTCCTTCTATAGAATAAAGTAACTCTCTTTTCTTCCTAGGAAAAGGTTGAAAATGAGGAAAGTAATTTTGGTGGTAGCTCTAAGTTGAAATAAAATCTTTCGAAAAAAATCCCCCACATCATCTGATAATTTAGGTTTCCTACATAGAGAGAGCTTAATAAAGTTAGTTCCTTTCCCTCTAATTAAGAGTTTTTCCAAAACACAATAGCAATACTATCTAATTATTTTCCTCTTTCTTTAAACCCCTTTACGTATTTTCCTGTCTCTTCTTTCCACTTCATTTTTGCATGCAATAGGGTCTTAAATTGTTTCTGAATTTTCTTCATTTCCTGTTTCTACCTTTCCTTATTTCCCTCAAGACCCACCTCTCTGTGACTGAATCAGAAGATGGTACTTCAATCAACAAATATTTATTGAGCACTCTGGAATACAGCGATGAGCAAGACAAGCGTCCTACTCTGATGTGTTTTATATCAGGAGTGGGGAGCAAACAATTACAAAGTAAATAGCATGAGCTAATTAAGGAATTAAAACTGAATGATGTGGAGAAAAACTGGGCGGCTATCTTAGATTGAGTGGTCAGGAAAGGCCTTTCTGAGGTTATATTTAAATCTGAGACAAGGAGACAGTCATTGCATTATTTTGCATTAGTTGGTAATGAAGACCCTACAAGAGAAACAAATGAGGCTTGTTTGCTGGCTGCACAGTAGACAAGAAAGAAAACTGTATAACATGAGATGAATGTATGAATTAGATGACACAGGGCTTTGTATACTCAGAGTAGTAAGTTGGAGTTCATTTATTTAAAAATGTATTCTTTATAATCTCTAGGATCTGCAGTGATGTCTTCCTTTTCATTCCTGATTTTGGTTATCTGTGTCTTTCTTTTTTCTCCTCAATCAGTCTTTATAAGGATTTGTAGTTGTTTTTTTTTTTTTTTGGAGACAGAGTCTCACTTTGTGTCACCCAGGTTGGAGTGCAGTGGTGTTGGCTCACTGCAACCTCTGCCTCCTGGGTTCAAGCAATTCTTGTGCCTCAGCCTCCCAAGTAGCTAGGATTACAGGCATGCAACACTACAGCTGGCTAAGTTTTGTAGTTTTAATAGAGACGGGGTTTCATCATGTTGGTCAGGCTGGTCTCAAACTCCTGGCCTCAAGTGATCCACCCACTTCAGCCTCCCAAAGTGCTAGGATTACAGGTGTGAGCCACTGTGCCTGGCAGTAGTCTTATCAGTCTTTAAAAAGAATCACCTTTTGGCTTTGCATATCCTCTCTATAAGTGTTTTCTAGTTCATTAATTCCTGTTCTTGTCTTTATTATTTCTTTCCTTCTACTTTCTTCAGATTTAATTTGCTGGTTTTTTCCCCTAACTTATTGAGATAGATGAATTTAAAGCCATAAATTTTCCTGTAAGCTCAGCTTTATTTACTGAAGAGTTTATATATAGTATTTTTCATTATCAGTTAGGAATATTTTCTAATTTCTACTGTGATGGATTATATTTAAGTGCACTGCTTAATTTCCAAATATTTGGTATGGGATATTTCCAGTTATCTTTTTCTTATTGAATGCTAACAATTACACTGTGATCAGACAACATAATTATGTGTGGTTTTAATCCTATGAAATTATTGACACTAGCTCTGTGATCCAGTATAGAGTCAACTTTTATAAATGTTCCTTCCATGTATGCTTGAAAATAATATATATTCTGCAGTTGTTAAGCACAGTGTTATATATATGTCTCTTAGTGAAATTTGATAATTGTGTTATTTAAATTATATATATTCTTACTGGAGTTTTTTGCCGGCTTTTTATATCAAATGCTGAGAGAAGAATGTAAATATAAAACACCTTGATAATGAATTTGTCTTTTTCCTTAGAGTTGTGAAATTTTTGCTTTATGTATTGTGAGGCCATTTTATTTGATGAATATAAATGTACTATTCTTAGATCTTCCTGGCAAGTGAACATTTATTATTTTGAAGTAATCCCTTTTATTTCTAGAAGTATTTTCTGATTCATTATAATTTTGTCTATAATTAACGTAGCAATTGGGCTTACTTTTTGTATACATTTTCTTTACTATCTTTTCATTTTTAACCTTTCTGTTTACTTATGTCAGAGTTTCTCAACCGTGGCATTATTGATATTGGGGCCAGGTAATTCCTTGTTTGTGTGTGAGGGGTGCAGTTCTGCGCATTGTAGTTTACAATGGTACCTGCCCAGGTTATGACAACCAAAAATAAGTCCAGACACTGTTAAGTATCTTCTTGAGGGAAATATCACCCACAGTTGAAAACTTACTGACATGTTTTAGGTGTGTCTTCTGTAAACAACAGAAAGTTACAGTATTATTTTATGCGGTATGACAATCTTTGTCTTTTCATGGGGACATTTAGTCCATTTACAATTGATGTAATAGAGTCAAACTCTCTGTTATTGTTTGCCTCAGAATGCCTTTAATTTTCCTTCTGGGATACTCATCTGAGGTAAATTTTCTTTCTGCCTGGGTTCACTTATCAGAAGAATAAATTTATTAGGCTTCTTGAATCTGTGGATTGGTGTTTTATATATCAGTTAAGGAAAATTCTCCACTACTATCTCTTCCAATATGCCTCTGTCCCAAAACACTTTTTTCTTATCTTTTGGGACTTTCATAAAGGTATGTTAATAGGTATTCTTACTCTGACCTCCATGTCTCTTACTCTATTTTGTACATGATCTATCATTTTTTCTTCTCTGCTACACTCTGGATGATTTCTTCAGACTCATCTTTCAGTTCTGACCTCAGCTGTGTATGATCTACTGATTAATATGTTCACTGAGTTCATAAATTTGATTGTTATATTTTTCAGTTTTGTAAGTTCTATTTAGTTTTTTAAAAAATCTGTTACAATATTTTTTATAGATTCCCTTCCTGCAGATATTTTCAAGCTCATTAAAAAATCTTTTTATACGTAGTCAGCATAGTTATTTTATAGTCTGTTTAGTGATTGCAATATCTGAAGTTTTTGTGGGACTCTGCGTTGTTTCTGCTGTTTATTACTCAGGGTATCTCCCACCTACTTGTAGACCATTAGTTGAATACTGAGAACAATGAGAACTACTTTACATCAAGCTTGATAAATTAATCAGAGTGCAAGAATATACAAGTAGGTAAATATGAATATAGAGTTTGATACTGTTCAATCATGAGTAGCTTAGAAGTCAAATTTTCTCACACACTCACTGTTGATAGACATGTAAATTGGGGTATATTTTAAAAATATACATCCAGAGCCATAGTATTTTACATAGGTTTTAACCCAGTAATTCCATGTTTATGAATTTATCTTACAAATAATCTCGGGTTCACAAGGATTTAGCTACCTGGATGGTCATTACAAGAGGGGAAATTAAAGATTTAAAATCCCATTGGTAAGGGTTAGTAATCATACCTTCATATAATGAAATATTATAATATTTAATGACACAAAAAAGTTCACAGTAAGGTGATAAAAGCAGACTATGAAAGAGTGTATAAGGCAAGATCTTTTTTTTTTTTAAATAAACATATACACTCATAAACTTAAAAAACTAGAGGGATATAAAACAAAATGTTAACAGCATTAGTTCAGGGTGTTAGGATAACAAGTTTTTTTTTTGTTTTGTTTTATTTTTTATGGACTGTGCTTATTCCTCTCTTCCAAATCTTCTGTAATGAAAATATACGGTTTTGTAATAAAAATAATATTCATTATTTAAAAATAAACCAGAGTTCCTTTATATCTAATAGGCTACCTCAGACCAGCCCTTTCCAGACTGAATCTATCTGTCACTGGTTAGCAGAGAAGTCTGCATTCTTCCAAGTCTATAGTCTGTCCCACTTGGTCCATACACAGGTTTTTGGCCACCTAGAAGAGTAATATTCATCCATCATTGGGTAGGTTGCTAAATATATATTTGGTGAACTGAACTGACTGCAAAGAGACAGAAATTTATCCACACAAGGCTGATCACTTAAAATATGATTGTTTTCTACCATTTTAAACTATCCTTATAGGCATTATATTATCTCTCACACTCAAATGAAATAAAAATATTTTGAAAGAATACCCAAAGGGAAAACTATTACTATAATGACCTCATGTATTTTCTCTGGAAGGTCTGTTTGTTGAATATTTAGTAGTTTTGTACAGTGCTGGTCAATAAGGCTTAATTGCCTCTGCTGCTGAATTGCTTGTCACATGGAAAGAATCAAACCTGCCCCCACTCCTTTATAGAAAAAATGAATGCCTGGAATGAGCTGGAATTTCCAGGAAAGACATACCAGCTCAATTTATATTAATCCCTGTGGGATTACTGCACTGATGTCATTTTTAATAGGCCTTACTCTTCCCCTCTGGTTGGGCATGATCCATCATCTTTTTCCTCAGCTGGCTTTGCTGCTTTTCCTTGGAGAGCAGATTGTCTTTGTGAATGACTCTCTCAGGGAGCATGTGCAGGAGAAGCCAGAGCCTCACTCCATGGGAACGTAACAGACAGAGCTAAAGAATGGGCTAAGAACAGCCGCTGAATGGAACAGGTCATGCTGCTTCTTGAAGCTGAAAAGGCCAATCCTGTAAAAGAGTTGATGAGAGCACCTAATCGAGTTTGACCCCACAGCCTGTGTGTATGCAGAAAGGGCTGGGAAATGTAGCTTTGCACATGAGAATGGTAGCGATATTCCAGGGCGGCTATCCAGACACACTTACTCACTCATCTGCTTGATTCAATTTTATTTGTACAAAGGGTTTGTTGAGGCAATGGGCAGACTAAGCCTTTAGGGATCAAGGGCTATGCAAATAAAACCTTAATGGAAGATTAAATCAGCTGATGTCCTCCTCAGTGCTATTTCCATTTGTAGGACTGGAACTGGCATTGGGGGAATGAATCATAAAAATGATACATTTAAGCAGTGATTTTAAAATACCTTCTTTACAAAAATAGTAGCCATTATAATAAAATGGGATTGGAAATACGCAGTACAAACAACAAAAACCTTCCTTTATATAAAGAGAACAAACATCATACTATGGTCACAGATGAGTAGCAAGCATGATAAACCAAGGCACCAACTATGGGGGGTCCTCATTTTGTTTATCACCCAATGAAGAACCAAACCTTTCTTCACCTGGAGACTTCTGTTTATTATGATTACTACTCCAAAATAATTTCTAAATGTGGAGTGAATTACATTTCCATAATTATATGTATTATCCAGCCAGCTTCATTACCCAGTATATTCATTTCCTTTAAAAAGGAAATTCTCAAAAGAATTAAAATTATTTTGCTGTAAATTATGGGAGAAATAAATAATCTGAAAGCTAGTATAAATATGATATTCTCCTTGTACTGGTTTATAGTTCACTATAATATACTTAAATCACTAATTAGGAAGTCTCAATACAATCATTTGTTCCCTCCCAGAAGATAAATTGCTGTTGATTATTATATTTATAACACATAGTATTTAAATTGAGAGACAACTAGAGAATAAACCTACAGATTCTAAACTACCTTAAGACACTGCTAGCTCCCCCAAAATGCACAGAAAAATATACTGGAACATCTGTTTCTTTTTTGTTATATTAAGGAAAAGTTTAACATTAAAAAATCTAGCAATGTAAATCAGCATGTTAATATAATAAAGAAGGTGACATATGATCATCTTTATAGACAAAAGAAAATCATCTGACAAAATTCAATACTCAATCATCATAACAATCCACAACAAACCAGGAATAGAAGAAAACTTCTTCAGTTTCATAAAGGACATCTAACAAAAACCTACAGCTAACATCATATTCATTAAGGGAAAGACTGAAAGCTTTCCCCCCGGGATTGAGAATGGCCATTCAATTGTCTATTCAATATCATACTGGAGGTGCTAGGCAGTGCAATAAGGCAGGTAGAAAAAGGCTTAAAGTTTGGAAAGGAAGAAGTAAAACTGTATTTGCAAACAACATAATTGTGTTTGCAAAAAATCCTAAGGAATCCACAAGAAATCTATTAGAACTAAAGTGAATTGATCAAGGTCACAAGATATAATAACACAGAGAGGTTAAGTAACTTGACCAGGGTTACAATTGTAATTAGTAACTGGAAGAGCCAGAATTCTAGGCAGACTGGCCCTGGAGTCTTTCTCTTAACTATTACTTATAGGTTAACTTAAAAATCAAAGTGCTACTGTACATACACACACACACACACACACACACGCATGCAAACACTAAACATCACTTCTTCTATTCAATTACCACTAGCTTTACCCTAAATGTTGGTGAAGAGGAATAAACAAACAATACATGAATCTTGAATCCTCATTCTGTATATAAAAAGCATGACCACTGATTGCCTAATAAAATCAAAGTTATGGATTTAATCCTTGTACAAGCCAGCACATCTCACCCTGACAAAAACCCCTCAGTAATACAGTGCCAGATATATGTATCCTATCTAGTCCCTACCCTAATATGTGGCAAATACTCAAGTTTAGTGCAACTTATCTCTAATACTAGAAAACAAAACTTGAAAGAGTATTGATGATGCATCAGGAGCATAAATCTTGTAACTGAAGGATAGCATGGTCACTGAAAAATTCAGAAACAGAATTAAAAGCTTGACATAGATTTCAAAAGTAAGGCACTAATGCCCAATTAGTCACAAGCCAAAGTAAAGGCTAGTAGCAGATAGCATTTTTGCCTTTATAGGAAACTCAGAGTTATGATCAGGGATCTTACATATGGACGACTTCTTCTTTTTATTTTTTTTTTGAGATAGACTCTCACCCTTGTCGCCCAGGCTGGAGTGCAGTGGCACGATCCTGGCTCACTGCAACCTGCAACCTCTGCCTCCTGGGTTCAAGCGATTCTCCTGCTTCAGCCTCCCAAGTAGCTGAGATTACAGGCATGCGCCACTACAGCCAGCTAATTTTCGTATTTTTGGTAGAGACAGGGTTTCACCATGTTGGCCAGGCTGGTCTTGAACTCCTGACCTCAGATGATCCACCTGCCCCAGCCTCCCAAAGTGCTGGGATTACAGGTGTGAGCCACTGTGCCCAGCCTGGACTTTTATTTTATTTTTATTGTATTTGGGCTCTGGGGTACATGTGCATGTCCTGCATCCCGCAGAACTGTTGTATAGGTACATACATGCCATGGTGGTTTGCTGTCTCCATCCCCCCCGCCCCACCCCGTTGCCTACATCAGGACTTTTAAGTAGTTATAACTGAGGTTGTCTCTACCATGACAACATAAATAATTAGATAACTACCATTGCTAAATTAACAAGCATTTATTGGGCCTATTATCTAATTCTTGAAATATGGCCAGTCCACCGACACTGGACACTGACATAAAGGCAGAGAGAGCCGGGCGCTGTGGCTCAAGTCTGTAATCCCAGCACTTTGGGAGGCTGAGGCGGGTGGATCACGAGGTCAAGAGATCGAGACCATCCTGGTCAACATGGTGAAACCCCGTCTCTACTAAAAATACAAAAAATTAGCTGGGCATAGTGGTGCGTGCCTGTAATCCCAGCTACTCAGGAGGCTGAGGCAGGAGAATTGCCTGAACCCAGGAGGCGGAGGTTGCGGTGAGCCGAGATTGCGCCATTGCACTCCAGCCTGGGTAACAAGAGCGAAACTCCGTCTCCAAAAAAAAAAAAAAAAAAAAAAACGCAGAGAGAAATGACGACGGGAGCCTGAGGTGGCTTCCTCGAGATGAATGAAATAAAGGAGACCGCAAGCAAAGAGCTGGTGTAGGACATTATTCAGGCCCAGCTAGTAAACAGCCACAGAAAAATCATTCCATGGCAACAATCTCAAAAGGGAAGGCTCTTTATAAAGACAGTTGTTTAAAAGACTGTTTAAAAGACAGTTGCAAACACAGTCAGACTTTGCTAATAGTGACTACAACCTTAAAGTAAGTTTAAAAAACAGTTGCAAATGTAAGTTTAAAAGACAGGTGCAAATTTTGCTAATAGTGACTACAACCTCAAAGTAAAAGGCCTGTCTTTGAGTAGCAGGTGGTATGGTATTGAGGATGTATCAGTCTTTTAAGTAAAATTGGCCTATATAGATAATAACAAAGTGTATTTACTGCTTTATTGTTGTGTCGATCCACTGTATGTAAACCATGAACTTCAAATTATTTTCCTAATGAAATAAGCTGTAATTATCCATCAAACTCTGTCTTCCAATGCCTCCTGTGGCCCAGAGTATATGGCTGCAAAATGGATGACCCAAGGTTGTGTTTGTGGTGCTACTGAGGGTAATACAGCATAGCATTGTGAGAAATAGCATGGTGTGATGGGAAAACTTGAACTCATCATTTAATATCTCTAGATCTCAGCTTTTTCATTAAATCCCTTATATATATACCTAAAAACTTGAGTTGGAAGGGCTGTTACAAAGATTAAAATGCCTGGCATATATAAGACACTAAATAAATAAGTGACCATGCATCATGTTTACATATGTATTTCTCTCTCTCTCTCTCTGACACACACACACACACACACACACACCTGCAAAAGGTTAACAGTTGAGGTTGATTTATTGCCCCACATAACCTGCCCCAAGGACAGATTATTGTAATTAGCCTCACTTATTTCAGTGTGGTCAGAAAGGACAGGGAGAAAAATCTTAATTCTGGGGTCAGACAGTCGTAGTTAGTGGAGGCTTCTTCAGTTTAAAAAGTTAACTTTTGTCAGACCTTCTCACTACTTAAAGAAAGGAATCTACTAGTAGTCAACATGTAAGGTCCCTAAAAAATATATTTGAGACTTCTGTTTAGAAGTTAAAGAAACAGGGTCCCTGTTGCTTTAAGCAACTAAAAAAAGTGGACAAAATATATAAAGAAATGGTTTTCAGACATTGGCTGACAGGGAATGATCTCTAAGAAAAGGAACACAAACAAACTGAGCCCTACAAGTGGACCAGCTTACTGCCGAAAGGCACTTCCTGGATGCAGTACAGGGAGGGGGACTGGATCTCACTGAGTCGACGCCACTGAGATTAGACATCCAGGAGGGCAAAGTGACTAGAATTTGTGGGACAGAGAACTGGAGATAGAGAGAGAGAACACCCTGGAGTTCTACTGATAGGCCTCCCTAGAGTCTTTGACTAAAAACTAGTCTACACACGCATGAGAGGAAACTACTCAAGACTACTGGAAAGGAGCAGGCAGAACCATTTCCAGAGTTCTTACAGGGCTATAAATAGTTTGTGTTCACATCTATCAGAGTAGAAAGACCTTCTAATAGACAAGGAATTAGATAAGACTCCTCAGAGGGATATTGCCAAAGTAGTGAGGGCTAAATTGGTTCTAGACCAATGGCTGTTCTGGACCCACCATAATAAAGCTTAGAAGCAATCTTTGAAAGGATCAAAGTAATTCTAGGAACTTAACTGCATCCAAAATAAAAGCCAAAACTAATTAAAGAAATATAATGAAATGTAGTAATCAAGAACATAAAATTAACAATGGTTAGTCTCCAGTAAAAAATTACGAAGCATGCAAAGAAATGGGAAGATTAGACTCTTAGCCAGAAGAAAAAATAAATAAGTAAAAACATACCCAGAAATGACATGGATGAAGGAACTAGACAAGGATATTAAAATACTTTTAGTAAATAAGTTCCACATATTTAAGAAGTGGAGAAAAACATGAACATGAGGACATGAGAAAGGGAAAATGTAAAAAAGACATGAATTAAACTTTTAGAAACTAACACAACATCTGAAACCAAAAATAGACTAGATGAGATGAACAGATTGTAAACTTCAGAAGTAAAGATCAGTCAACTTGAAGACACAGAATTAGAAATTATACAAAACGAAGCAAAGAGACACAGGAGACTGAAGAGACACTGAATCAGTGACATGTGGGACAATATCAAGCAATTCAATATTCATGAAATTGGAACTCCAGAAGGAAAAGAGACCTGGGGAGGAAGGGAACATTAAAAAAATTTGAAAAAAAACCATAGCTAAAAGTTCTCCAAATTTGATGAAAACCATAAATCCACAAAGCCAAGAAGCCCAAATCCAAGCATAATATACAGAAAGTGACTCCAAGAAAATAATAATAAAACTGCTAAAGTGACAAAAAGAAAACCTTAAAAATAACCAGAGGAAAAAAAGACATTAGAGGAACAAAGATAGGAATTACAGCAGGTTTCTTATCATAAACTATGCAAGCCAGCAGGCAATGGATAGATATCTTTAAAGTCCCAGAAGAAACTATTAACCTAGAATTCTTTACCTAGTAAAAATATCTCTCAAAATAAAGGTAAAAATAGAACTTTTCAGACAGATAAACACAGAAATAATTAATTCCAGTATAACTGCACTACCAAAAATATTAAAGAAAGTTTAGTCTAAAGAAATTGATAACAGAAACACGAAGGAATAGAAAGGACATCTGAAACAGTAAATATGTGAGTAAATATAAGGGTCATGTTTCCTCATTTTTAAGTATCTTTAGAAGATAACTGACTACTTAAAGCAATAATAAAATATATTAAATAAAATACATGACCATAACTTAAAGGACCAGAAGGGAAAAATGGAAATATATAGTTTTAATGTTTTTCCACCATATGTAAAGTGATATATATTATTTGGAGATAGACAGGGATAAGTTAAAGACATATGTTATAAACAGGAGGACAAGTGCTAAGAAAAGATAAAACAAAGACACATAAGCAATAATGCAATAATGAGGACAATATGGGGTCAAAATTAAGAAACTCAAATAATCCAAAATGAGGGGGAAAAAAAAACAAAGAACAGATAGGACAAATAGAAAACAAACAGCAATAGAAACAAAAAATAAAAAATAAACAGCAATAGAAACAAACAGCAAATAGAAAACAAAACAGTCAATTCAAGGCCAGCTATCCCAATAATTATAATAAATGTAAATTGTTTAAACATCCCAATTAAAACACAGAAATTTTCATATTGGATTAAAAACAAAAGATAAAAACCATTTTCATATTGGATTTATTTAAAAATAAAGGCATATATAGGCTAAAAGTAAAATAGTGGACAAGATACACTAAGCAAACAATAACCATAAGAAAGCTGCAGTGATTATATCAATATCAGACAAAATAGACTGTAGAAGAAGGAATATTACCAGAAAAAAAGAAGGTAATCTTACAATGATAAAGGTGCATTTCATCAAGCAGACATATAATCTTAAATGTGTATGAACCTAGTAACAGAGTTTCAAAATACATCAAGTAAGAACTGATAGCACTAAAAGGAGGAAAACACAAATTTACCATTATAGTTGTGAGACTTTAATACTCCTCTCTTAGTAATTGATGACACAAATAGATGTAAAAATTAATACAGATATAAAAGACTTGAACAATACTACCAACTTAATTTAGATATACAGAACACTCCACCCAATGACAAGAGAATATATATTCTGGGTCATAAAATAAATCTCAACAAATTTAAGGGAACTGAAATCATATAAAGCATATTCTCTAAGCATTAACAGAATTATACCTGAAAACAATAAAAGAAAGTCATTAGGAAAATCTCTAATATTTGAAAACCAAACAATGTACTTCAAAATAACTCATGGGTCAAAGAAGAAACCCTAAAGAAAATTAGAAAATATTTTAAACCTAGTGAAAACATAAACATTACATATCAAAATCTGTGGGATATAGCTAAAGTAGTACTTAAAGGAAATTTTATAGCATTAAAACAACTAGTGTTAGAAAAGAAGAAAGATCTCGAATCTTAACCTCAGCTTCTATTTGTTAGAAAAAGAAGAGCAAATAAAATGCAAAGCAAGCAAAAGGAAGGAAATAATAAAGAGTAGAAATCAGTGAAATGGAACACTGAAAAACTATAGAGAAAAATCGATGAAATAAAAAGCTGGCTCTTTAAAGATCAATAAAATTGATAAACCTCTAGCCAGATTGATCAGAAAAAGAGAGCAAGAGCAAGAGAGACAGTGAGAGAGAGAGAGAGGACACAAATCAACTGTGACAGGAATGAAAGAAATCTTACAGACATTAAAAGGATAATGAGGTGATACTATTAACTACTTTATGCCAATAACTCAAATAGCTTAGGTGAAATGGACAAATTCTTTGAAAGACATAAACTATCAGAGCTCACTCAAGAAGAAATAGATAACCTGAATAGTCCTATAGCTATTAAAGTACCTGAATTCTTGGTTTAAAATCTATTCACAAAGATAACTCCAGGCACAGATGGCTTTATTGGTGAATTCCATTAAATATTCAAAAACAAAATAATGCCAATACTATATAAACTCTTCTAGAAAACAGAAAAAGAAACTCCTACCTACTTATTTCATGAGGCCAGAATTATCCTGATACCAAAACTACACAAGGATATATAGAAGAGAAAAATATTAAAGATAAAGGCTAACTAATGGAAAAGGACAAAAACAGTGAACAAACACAACAGAAAACACGGAGAAGAGGCTAGAAGATTGAAAAGACTTTAGACACTGTCACATTGCCCTTTGTGGAATGCTTGCCAAGTGTAAAGCCCTGTATAGTGCAGTGTTTAATATAGCATGGCCTTTTGAAATCAAACTGTCTGCCTTGGTTCAGGTCCTGGCCCCACTATTTACTAATTGCATCACTTTGGCCAAGTTACCTGACTTCTCTGTGCGCTTTCCATTTAAAACAGAACCCCCGTTATGGGGGTTGCTATGAAGAATAAATGAGTAAACACATTTGAAATGCTTGCACCAGTGCCTGGCACATAGTAAAGACTACATATACATTTGCTAAATTATTATTATATATTATGTTATATTAGTTGGTTGTTGTCTTTATTTAAAGTCATAATATTTGCTCTCAAAATGAGCTAAGCAGTATGGTAAGTGACTACCCTCATTGTTTAGTCCCCTGTTGCTGTCATAAAAATAACCACAAGCTTAGTGGTTTAAAACAATAGAAACTTATTCTCTCACATTTCCAGAGGCCTGAAGTTCAATATTAGCTTCACTGGTTCCAAATCAAGGGGTCAGCAGGCTGTGCTCTCTCTGGAGGTTCTAGGGAAGAATCTATTCACTGAATCTTCTGGTTCTGGTTGCTGCTGGCTCTCTTTGCTTGTGGCCATATCACTCCAATCTTTGCCTCTGTGTTTACATTGTCTCCACCTTGTCTGTATCTTCCTCTGCCTCTCTCTTATAAGGACACTTGTGATTGTATTTAGGGCCTAAATAACCCCTCCATGTCAAGACCCTTAATTTAATCACATCTGCAAATATTCCTTTTCCTTATAAGGTAATATTTACAAGTTCTGGGGATAAGGAGCTAATATATTTGGATGGTCATTATTCAGCCTACTACTTATCACTAGGGGAAGGCTGATGTGGTGTGGAAATTATGACATAAACAACATTTAGTTTTAAAGGATATTTAGCTCTCTCTACAACCAAACTGTTATGCAACCATGTTTCAAGGCACAATCCATTCACCTAGAAGTAGGTCCCAAAACTGTAAGCATAGTTACTCCTAAGGGCTTTAACAGCTCCCTATGGCCTCCACCATAAAGTCCGAATTCTGTAGTCTGGTAAACCAAGCCTTTTGGGGTTTGATGCCAGTCCACTTTTCAGCCTCATTTCTGAGACGACCCTCCTTATATGTTGCGCTGTGGTCTTGGAAGGTTGTTTGGAGGTCCCCCAATATGTGCTCTCTCAGGCAAAGACACCCCCACCTTTGCACACACTGCTTCCTGTCTGGCTGAGAAGCTACCTCTTACCCTTCAAATGTCAATTTCTCCATAAAACTTTTCCCAACATTCCCAAGCAGGGTCCGTATTTCTATTATGGCACTAAGTACAGTACCATAATTAATGTTTCCATGTCTGTCTTTCTTTAGAAATCTCTATGGTACCAGGTCTGGTTTCTACTCATCTTTGCATACCCAGGGGTACAGAAGCTTATTAAATGTTTGTTGAATAAATAAATAAGATTGTAGAGGCCAAAAATAGAAATAAAGCTTAAAAACTTGGGTAAACAAAGACAGCAGGATCCTAAAACACAGTTAGGGATGGGCAAGTCCATCCCTGTAATCAGAAGATTTTGTCATGGCTAGCAGCTATGATACTGTGCTCCAACCGTCCTCTGTTATCACGATCAGAGACCAAATTTTGGGCTGTATATACAATGGGCCTGACCCATTATCACATTCCCTACTTATATTATTCCAAACCATTTCTCATACTCTGCCTTTGAGAAAGCAATTTCATTTTCATGTGCTTTAGTGTCACCATCTCTTATGAGGTAACCTCTATTTCAAAATGCCCTAAATGCAAAGTTCTGCCCTCTTACTCTAATTCTCATTTTCTCTCACTTTTACTAAGTGGAACGGAAAACTTCTGTGCTAACTTAAGAATGAGAATAGTCTGAGCCCAAACTTACCGTATACTTTAGGAAAGTTATTATACCTCTATACATATCAATTTTCTCTTCCTTCAAATGGGATCAACTCTGCTATCTAGGAGGCCACGGCAAATAATGAAAGGCAAAACTTACACAGTGCTTATTATGTACCTCACATGTATTAACCTGTTTAATTCCATAATTCTTCAAGGTAGGGACTGTGATTCTCCCACTCTACCCAAGAAGACTGGAGCAGAGAGAGTATAGATGGAAGGAGGCTGGGAAGTTCACAACTCATGAGTGGCAGAGGCAAGGCTGGAAACCCAGCATTCTGGCTCTAGTGTCCCTGGAGTGAACCATTACCTCCGACTGCCTCTCTGCAGGCCAGTGGAAGGTACTGTGCTTGGAACATAACTCTAGCGCATTAAAGTATTAAAGGGATTCTTAAAAATTATAATTTTTTTCAAACAAATGTAAGCCTTATTTGTCACTGAAAACAAAATAAAAGTGAGAAGAGAAGGAATGGAGACACTGAATGGTAGGCTTCAGATATGGGACACTGTTCCATATTTCAATCCAAATGCATTTTACAGCCAAGATTTTAAGACCTAAAACCATCCATCCTTTACAGCTAAAATAAGAAGGATCTCATGATTTTAGTCATCAAGGAGATGGATATGTCCTTTACTGGTACTATATCTAAAATTAAGATGACGCTGTCACTAGATGAATATCTACCTTGGGGTATGGCTTTATGGATCAATGATTAAGTTTTTCTCAGGAGCAACAACCAAAGAATAGAAATAACACAAGATACACTCATGTTAAGCTTTTTGTACAGAAACAGAATTTTGTTTTTAGAAAAGGCATTAAATATTTAATTAAGTTCATATTACCCTATACTAAAAAAATTAACTTGGGGCAAAACTGAAAGAGCTAGGTGTAATGCAGTACTTTCAAATCATCAACTGCTTATAATTACATTTCCTTCTGGGCAAAGAAAATATATATATTTTTATTTAGAAAGTGCTGAATAAATATTTGTTGAGTAAATTAATACTATTTTAGAGAATGATTCATTAATACTATTTTAGAGATGGATTCATTTCCAGATGGTTCCTTAGAAGGAACAGGTGCCTTGTAATAGTCATCATTTGTCCTGGAGAACTTACTCCTCAAGTCTCTTGAAAAGTCTAAAGCCACCTTTATCTGTACCCATGGTTTCTAAATCTTTTTTCCTCCCATCAGAAAATGAACAGAGAAAGATCAGGTTACATTGCTTCTGTGGGCCTGTATAAATTCCTGTGAGGTTCTCTCTTCTGTAAGGAAAAGTTTCCCTGGCAACCATATTTACACACTCACTCAATTCCCTTCCCTTCTTTGATTCACTGGTTGGTATAAAAATTAATTTGCATTGATTTGCTGAAGCTTACAAGTTAATCATTCTAAATAGACTCACAAAATTTTAGATGCTAGTTTCTACCCGAAACTTGTTTCTTCAAGGGCCTGTTTACTTTCTTTAGAAATTTGAATGTAATTATCTTCAGTTTAAATATTTTTAAATACATTTAATATGTATTCTGAATGTTTCTGGCTACAGGTAGAAAAAAATAATATTTTTCTAAAGGCATCTGGTCTATATTACTAGTTAGGAAGATCAAGAAACAAAGAGGTACTTTAGTTCTGGGTGAGCAAGGGGTCAGATTCTTATCCAGCTATAATAAGGCCCTGGAAGAGAAGAGTCAAGGACCAAAACAAAAAGTCTGAGTCACATGAAATGATTAATCAGGCCTAAGATCCTGGGTGATCAGAGGTCAGGACCTGGATAACAGGAATGGGACAAGAGTTATCAATAACTGAATTTCATTAATTCATTCACCAAGGGTACGCTACCCACCTACTAGGGCATGGTGTTGGGAAAAGAGCAGTGAATAAGCCAGACACAGATGTACCTTCATAAAGTTTATAGTCAACTATCTGAATAGCAAACAAATGTTGGCTTTGTTATTGAACCAAGTATCTTTAGACTAGAGGTGCTCACTGTAGAATTTCCTACCAGAATTGATTTCAGACTAGGAATGGCACAGAGACCTATAGATAAAGACAAGTTCAAGAAGTCTTCACTGGAGTAGATTAGTTGGCAAGTCAAGCAGTCTTGGACATATACAACAGTTTCTTTACATTTAACCTTCAACAACAATGATATATGAGCCTATCACAGGGAACAAGGCTAGATACTTTGCAAAATACCTAAGTTTTATAAAGAATAGAGTAAAAGCAGACAAAGGTATGAGTTATTCTTAAGCTCTTCTAACAACCATTTATCGAGCATCTATGATGTTCAAGAAATAGTTTTAAAAACTGAAGTTAAGGGTATGAAAAAGACCTAGTCCCTAGCAATTATAACAATGTGGTAAATGCTATAATGAGATGATGAAGTACAAAGAAACATCAAAGAGGAAGATTACTAATTCTTAAAAAGCAAGCTGGGAAATTCTTCTGAGAAGTAATGCTTGAATTGAGTCTTAAAAGAGAAGTAGAAAATTTTGTTTTAAGCTAGTAAATGTTGGGATAATTTGTTACACAGCAATAGATAACTACTACAGTGCCTTATGGAGACCACGCCACAGCATAACTAGAAGATTATGGAGAAGACCCTGCCATGTAAACTGTGTCGTATACTGCAGGTTATATTGGAAATCTCTTCATATTTTTATTCTCACATATTCTTAGGCTTACCTGGTCCATGTTGGGCATAGAAAATGAGAGCAAGCACTTTGAAAGGGAATGAGACAGGTAATGAGAGGAGGCAACACGATCTCAGTCTTGTCTGATTTCCCCCACAAAGGAATCCAGGTTGTTTGGTGCACGATTTGGTCAAGTGGTTAGTAAGTGTCAAGTGGTGTCAGGACTTGGCCAAATCATTACTCAGAGAGACGAGGAGTGAGAGAAGCAATAAGATGAGTAAAAGTTGTTTCTGAGAGAGCCATAACCATGAAAACCAGAAAAACCTAATTGGCTGTCAGTTCCAAGTAGTGACTGTAAAGCTAAAAATGAGAGAAAATAGAAAAAAAAAGAAGTTTTTCTGTTTTTCATGATTCATGTAGGTAGATCAAAGAATAGAGTAGACAACAAAGGCAAGACAGGACAGGAGCATTCCAGACAATGGTGTAACCAGTGGTGAAGCAGGGTTCAAAGCTGGGAGGGTAGAGGGGCGGTCCATGGTTGGAGGGTCAAAGGGTGGCATCAACCTGGTTAAAAAGGCACCAGATGAGGGCAGACAAATCGTAGTGTACCTGTTGAAAGATGGTCTCCATATTTTCCCATGAGCAAATGGGTATATCTGACTATAAAAAGAATAGAAATGAACTTGTGTAGTATTTAAACTGGGAGTAACAATAGCATCAGGATTGTAACTGTATCTAGTAATACCTTCAAATCATGGTGGATGAGTTTCCAGAAGTCATTCTAAGCAAGCAATTCCTTGCCACTTTATTCTCTATTCTCTTCATATTGGCTGGGCATTTCCTTTTGCCCTTTACACCAGCAGACTCACGGGGTCCAAAATGAGGGGACCAAAGGAAAATGTGATTGTGCAGCACGACACAGCAACGACTTTAGGCCACCTACCCAAACCAAAGGCCATAGCACAAAATGCTTTTCTACTTTCAGAAGGTAGTATAGACGCCTTCAGGCAGAACTGGGTACATACTTTGTGGGCCCTTGTGCAAAATGAAAATGTAGAACCCCCTTGTTAAAAATTAAAAATTAAGAATTCCAAGGCAGCAACAAGAGAGTATTAAACCAAGTGTGGGGCCCCTCTAGACACAGGGCCCTGGGAGACTGCACAGGTTGCATACCCACAAAGCTGGCCCTGACTTCAGAGACAGTATAGCATGCTCCTTCAGGAAAGCTTTAGAATCTAAGCTGGATCCAAATCCCATCTGTGCCACTCATTAGCTATGTGACCTCTGGCAATTTACTTAGTCTTTCCATTGCCAAGAGGTTGTGTGGTTATAATCCGGTGCTGAGAAGATTAAATGGGATAATGAACAGAATGTATACAAAGTGCTTAGCACAATGACTAGCACATAGTGAGCACTCAATTAATGATAGCTATACTATTCCTGTTCAATGAAACATACAGATAGTTATCAAAGCAGTAAGTTTAAGAAATGAACTGCTGACTTGCTGTTAAGGATATGAAAGAAAAAGAATAATATTTTAGGACAACTAAAATAATGAAGCAGATAGGGAAAATTAAATCTTCTGCTTGATGGTGCTGCCTTCGCTAATCACTTTTCTATTTCTTTTCTTCCTTTCATTGCACAATATACAAAAGGTGATCCGTATTCAGTCTCCATTTCTTATCTGCATCTCGTGCCACAGTTCTCTCTAATGTGACTCATAATATCCCCATAGCCACCCTCGGCCACTAAACTGAAGCTACCATGTTCAAAAAGTCACTAATGACCTTCTGTTTGCTAAATATAATGAACGTTTCCCACTCTTTTTGTACAATTTCCTACTGCTGACCAATTTCTCCAGCTCAAAACTTTTTCTTCTCTTGACTTCTATGATACTACACTCTCATAGTTAATAGCGTGTCTAACTGGCCTTGGCATCTGTCGGGTACACAACAAATGGTGAATAGAATGCATTTTTTGGATGAATAAATTAGATGGTTCTCTTGCTTCTCTGATATTCTTTATTTTCGACCATACAGTCTCCATGTTTTCTCCCGCCCTCCCTAAATGCGGGATATCTCCAAGCTTCAATCCTTCATTCTCTACTCTCTATGTTATCACCGGTGAACCCAGCGATTCATATGGCCTCAATTATTACTGTCTTTTCCTTTTCTCAACTCCTATAATACCACGCATTAAGCATCTCAAAAAGGTACTAAATGACTGCTATACATTTGTGATTTCATTTACTCCTCACAACTATATTGGGTAGGTGGCATTATTACAGATGAAGAAACTAAAGTCAAAGTCATGTAGCAAGTACCTGGTAGAACTGGGATCCAAATCCTCGTTTAGCTGAGAATAACCTTCATATTACACCACCCCTCTCATTTTCCTGTCTCCTTAAAATCACAAATACAGGATAGTATTTGCACACAAGCAGGTGTTCAGTAAATACGCTGATTGAGAAGATTGCTTAAATACCGCCCATGATTTTCCAGCACTTACAGTATCATCAATCTTAGCAGAGCGCATTAAGCATGTCACCCCAGTGACACAGTGACATCTTCTTTACATGACTTGATCTGTAGTAAAATTCAAAATAAGAAATTTCCCAAAAACTCACCATAATCCATTCTAAAAATAAATTTGGTCTAAGCAAAGCAAAAAGGCCTTTATCTGATTCAAATATTAGAGAGTTTTGGTGAGGAGGTCCACTTTACTACATTGGGCCCAAACTTGCTCTGCTTCCAAATGATCAGGAAGTAGAAACAGGTTAGCTAGTTGATGGCTAATGAAGTTAAATGGGCTATTTATAGTTCTAGAAATAGATGCTAAGGCAGTAGAACGGGATTTTCTCTGCTCTGGTAGCTAAGACCTCATTAAAAGAAGCCCAATATATGCAAGACACGGGTGGAAACTGGGATGAAGAGAAGAGGATAATAGTAAGGAGGGAGGGTGAACAGAAAGGAGGAGGCACTGGAAAGCCTATGGAGGGCCTGGCCCAGTCCAGCAGATCCACTGCTGTTCTGCACAGCTGGCACCATGCAACAGTGGGCTCTGCCACATTTGCACGATTCATGTTCTCAGTCCTGGACTGCTTGCCCTGACCCAGATCACACTCCAATCCTCTCTTAATCCAGATCATTCCAGCTTCTGATCTTACTACTTATTTCCCCAGGTCTCACAGATTTGACATCTAGCATTGCTTCCCCAGTTATGACCAGTATTCTCTTTCTGTATGGTTTAGATTTGCCCTCCCCAGATGTTGCCTCTAGTGCCAAACATTATGCCCAGTTTTCAGGCCCTCTCCCTCGGAGCGATTGAAAACGACTCCCATTCCACCTCCACAAGATGGACCCTTACTTGGAAAGATATGGGTGACAAAGACCAGGAGTGAGGCTCAGAAAAACTGATGAGGGGAAAATATAGGGGAGAAAACAATAAGAAAAATACCACTGGACAACTGTGGTGGGAATGAGAAATTCTAGGAAGTTACATTACAGAGGAAGGAAAAAAGCTGTAGTTGCAATAGAAAAGATAATATATTCTTTATGTGGCTGCATTCACTGTTCCCCCTCTTCCCCACCCCCCGCCCCCCTTGGCTGCCTTTTCAGTCCCTTCCAATTTTCTCTGCAAGGTAAACTCCTATTCACCCTTCAACACCTTGCTTAAATGTGGTTCTCTGGAAAGCCTTCCCTGGTCCTTCAGACAGCTAATTGTTCCCTCCTCTGTGCTTCCACAGCCCTTTGCATTCATGTCTATTATGCTGTTAATCACTTTTACTAGCAATTTCATTTGTTTCTCCCACCACTTCTTTCAGGACAAGGACTAATTATCTTATTCATCTTTGCATCCCCAAGACATAGCAGAGTGCCTGGCATATGCCAAGTATTTGTTGTTGGGTGATAAAAGACATCAAGAGCAACGTGGAAGTGCAATTTGCACTTCACTTGCAAAATCAAATTGGTTCCTGGTACTTTTCATCTGTAACTGCGTTTTCTCTTGATTTAGAAGGAATGACTCAAAAGAAATTATCGATATCATGGACGCATTAGCCGATTTTTCATCCCCACTGGTGATAGAAATATTTCTTTCCCTAAAACTTCCAAGAAACTCCCAGGGCAAGCTTAATATCAGTGGCACATCTCTCCTCCTACCATTTCTATTGTATCGAAAGCTAAATTACACTGTGAGCCTAAAGCTGCCACCAGTCTTAGCGAACTGGGGGAGGGGGGTAATTACAAGAAGACACTTCGGCAGCAGACCTAGGAGGGGGGTTGGGGAGGAAGATGAATTTAAACCTTGCCTTATAAGAAATTTGTTAGACACTCACGTAGAAGAGCCGCTTCCTCTGTACATGACAGACCCGATCCAGGTGTCCAGCGGCGACCTTTTCCCATGGGTGTCAGGTCATCACCCAGCACAGAAAACAAGGGACCAACGCCTTTCTAGGGCATCCCTCCTTCTCCAACCTTGGGGCCCGCTTTTCCCTTAGGGGATTGTTCTCTCCTTTCAGTTCCAGCAACCCCCGGTTCCCTCTGCTGGTGCCCCCTACGCCACGCTTGACTCTGGACCAAAAGTGCCGGCGGCCCGGCTGTCAGGCCGCGACTAGGAAGGGGGCGCCCTGGTCAGGCCCGACCCCGGGGTCTCCCCGCACTCTGCGGGACGAGCGGAGTAGGCGCAGGCCGCGCAAGGCCACGGGCTGCCGCGGCGCGGGCCTCTCTGCGGGAGGGGGCTCGGTCCCCCGAGAAAGCGCGCCAGTGCCGAGACCTCGGCCGGTTCCCGAACCCGGCAGCCCCCCCGCCAGCCTCGGCCCCAGAGCTCCCCGCAGTCCTCGCAGCGGGTTCCCGGCCCGGGGGCGCCGCTCTCTGTCGGTCGCCGGCCGGAACCGCGGGCTCCCAGCGCGGGCCCCACGCTGCGGACCTGGGGTCAGGCCGCCCGCAGCCCGCCTGCCGGTGCCCATGGCAATGCCCCGCCCCGCGCGGCCCGTCCCGGCCAAGCGCTCCGGCCCGACCGTGACAGCTGGGTGCCCAAAGGGTTAAGCCGGCAGCGCGGCGGCCGGTGTCCCCCGCGCGCTGCCGGTCGGTCGCGAGCCGGCCCCAGCGCGCACGCGCCCGCCAGTTACCTGCGGTCGCCTCCGCGCTCCTCCTCCACCTGGCCGCTCTCTCCCGGGGGCCGCCCCTCAGCCCGCCCCCTCGGCTCGGCGCCGCGCACCCTGCTGGCTACTCGGACGCGGCCCGCGGAGGAGGGGCGTGGGCCTCATTACCATATATTAGCATACCAGCGCGCGTCACGTGGTCGCTCCAACCAATGGTCACCCCGGAAGGGCGGGGATTGGGCGGAACACGCCTCAGTGCTGCTCCCAGCCTGAACCGGTGGCCATGGCAACGGGCGGGCGGGTGGGGGCGTGGGGAGGTGCCGGAGCCCGGTACCCTCGGGAGCATCTCCTATACCTGAGCTCTGCGTGGCGACCACGCGCACTTTTCCCACCTTGCGGATGGAGCGATTTGCCTCAGCCAGAGAGATCCAGATTCAGCCAAAGAGATCCAGATTCAGCCAACATTTATTGCGTACTTACCACGTGCCTTAACACTTTGCTGCAGAATGTGATGTCCGTCCTATTAACCCCACTTGTTAGTAGAGAAAGTGGAGGCTCACAGAGGTTAGATCACTCACCCAAAATTATACAACAACATTAAATGGCAAAAGTAGAGATCTAAGCCCATTTTTCACTTCAGACCCGGGACAATCGCGAGTTTTTTTCTCCAGCAGGGGCCTCCTAGCACTTCCTCACAATTCCAGGTGTGCTGAGAAGTTGAGAAAATTCTTGTACATAATTTGTACAGTGTTTTACTGTTTCCTTACAGTGACGTTTGAGGTTAGTAAGCAGAACAGTTATGCCCACATTACAAAGGAGGGAAAAGGAGGCTCAGGGAGTCCATGTGACATAATTTAGGTCAAACAGCTATTAAGAGCTAGTATTTAGCTACAGTGATTTATACTGAAGGTCATTACTTTAGAAACTTTTAAATTCAATCTTCTCAACATGGTGGAATAACTATGACCATTCTATCGATTAAGAAACAGAGACTTTGGGAAGTTAAGGAAATTGCCCAAAGTTATACAGCTAGTAAGTAGCAGATTTAGAGTCCAAATCCACATTTATCTGGCCCCAAAGCTAGTCTCATGGAGTCTCATTGCATCAGGTTTATTTAATTTAGGATTGGACCTGGAACCTGGAACCCTCTATCGAATAGAACTTTGTCTCCTGTCAAGATATGGTGGTGTTATCTCTTAATCCTACAGCAAATATGTCTGGTGACAAGTGACATGTGTTAAGGTCACAGAGGCTATATATTAAAAGACAATAGAGTTACCAGGTAGGTAGGGGCACTCTAGAATTCTCTGTCTTTCCATTTTTACCCCTTAGGGATTTGATAGTTTAGCTAAAGACACAGTAGTTTAAAAACACAAACATTTGTGTACAGACTTGTTTAGCTCAGTGACTCGCTAATTTTATTTATTTATTTATTTATTTATTTATTTATTTATTTACTTGTTAGAGACAGAGTTATGGTCTGGAATCCAGTCTGGGGTGTAGTGGTGCAATCATAGCTCACTCTAACATTGAACTCCTGGGATCAAGTGATCCTCCTGCCTCAACCTCCCAAGGAGTAGCTGTGACTACAGGCATGCACCCCCACACCCAGGTAATTGCTATGTTGCCCAGGATTCTGTCGAACTTCTGGCCTCAAGCAATCCTTCTGCTTGGGCTTCCCAAAACTCTGCGGTTCACAGGTGTGAGCTACCACATCTGGCTGTGGTTCTCTAACTTTAATATGTTTATGGATTACTGGGCAGTGCTCTATACCTCAAACTAAATATACTAAACTTTATAGCCATTTAAAGGGATTATCAAAGGTATGTACATTTCACCTTCCTGGACTGCCTTAAAACCCAATTTCCTCCTAAACCGTGACTGTTTGGTGCTTAAGAGAACAAACATAGAAGCAGACCTGCTTGGGTTAAAAACAAACATAGAAGCAGACCTGACTTGGCAACTCATTGTGTGATCTTGGGCAAGTTACTTAAGCTCTCTGTGCCTCAATTTCCTCATTTGTAAAATAGGATAGAAATGTTGTGAGAATTAAATGGTTTACTGTATATAAAAAAAATTTCATACAGGCCCTGGCCCAGGGATAAATCCTTCATAAATGGTAGCTATTGTCATTTCTGTTATCATCCCAGGAGCTTTCCTAGGAACAGACAACCCACATATACACAATCTCTCAAGGCTTCCTTGCTGGCTTTGGAATTCTGAAGCTGCCTCCCATCCCTTGTGGCATATTAAACAGCCTGTTGTGCTGCTGAAGGCTTGTTATCTCTCCAAATGACATTCTCTCTTCTTGGGATCATAAATAATTCCTGCACTCAAAGGAGCTGGTTTCTCTTGCACATCTCCTAGCACCAAATTACCGGAGTTGCTCCTTGCAGAAGGGGATCTTGACAAACAGTGGAGCCATAAGTCAGGCTCCTTGAAACACTTTTATGAGCGCCTTAATGAGGGAGATGAGCTGTCATCAGGAACTCGTCCCGTCCTTCCTGACCACAGGAAATGAGCTCTTTGTGCTCAAAAGGTTTCCAAAGCTGGGGCGCAAAGAGTTTTCAGGAAGTGGGCCAGGGATGAGAAGCTGTTGACTCAGAGAATCCCAGGGCTAAACAGCCCCCATCCTGCCATTCACCCCAGAGGGTCAAATGACTCACGGTCTTATTGCAGCAATAGCACCAAAGGGTGGCGTGTGTATATGTGTGTGTGTGTGTGTGTGTGTGTGTGTGTGTGAATCCTTCCCAGTTCCCCACTATGTGGATACTCCAACAGCCAACCTATTACCCCCTGACAAAAAGATACCACAGAATAAACAGTGGTTAAGAGCATTGCCTCTGGAATCAAAGAACCAGATTTGAATCCTGCTTCTACTACTCAACTATCCGTGTGATGTTAGGAAACTTGCTTAATGTCTCTGCATATCAATTTCCACATCTGTAAAATGAAAATAAAAACAGTGTCCATTTTATAGACTCTTGTTAGGATGAAATGGGTTACTAACATAAAGTGCTTAGAATACCCTGTAGTATACGTTAGAGATGTATTTGCTAATTAAACAAAAATAAATGTATAAATCTAGTACAGACAATGTACTTTCTATAGAGGCAACCACAGCCTTAACCGAAGTGCCCTAGGACCTCTCCCCTGTGCTGCCCTCCAACACGCTTCTGACTCGCATATAAATGTTGCCCAGGAATAGGAAGATGTGTGCTTGGGAACTCTGCTTTGCACCTGGCTCTGTCACATTTCTTGCCCTGTGAACTTGGACAAGTTATTTTACATCTCTGAGCCATAGTTTTGTTATTTGTGAAATGAGACTCATTTTCTCCCAGAGTTGTTCTGAGCATTCAATTAGATAGTGTCTGGCAAGAGATGATGAGGGCCTGCACCAGACATAGGTCATACCTGATCAAAATCACATTGTTCTTTTCCTGAGTTGTTTCTGGTGAACATCTTTGCTCTACATTAATGAAAATGACTAACATTTATGGAGCACTTACCCTGGACTTGTGCTATGTACATAATTTTATTTAATCTTCAACATAAACCTAAGGCTCTAAGAAAACATGTTCAAGAAGATCACACTGGAAGTCAGTGGCCGATCCAGGATCCAAGCTGGGACTCTGATTCCCAAATCCATGCGAATAACCCACCATGCTACATGCAGGCCTCCAACTCCAGCTCGACTCATAGGACTCAGGGAATGTGTGTTATATTTCTTTAGTACCCTTCCCCCATCCATATATACATTCTTTCCAGTCACCCACCAGCACTGGGCACAGTAGGTGCACCATACACATTTACTGAATGAGTGAAAATAAGTGACTATGACATCCTTTTATAGTGATAAAAGTCCATTTTTTCTTAGGCTGTCCCTGGTGGGAATAAAAGCAGCTGGCAACTCTACTCCCCTACACCTAGCATCCTCTTTCTGATAAATAATAATGTGGGAGGCCTTCTTCCTTTCCACATGGGAGAGTTAGGCTTCTTGATGTCAGAGATTCACAATAGACACAGTGATGACTCATCTTCAGTGTGCATTTGGAGAGATGTCAGGACCCCTGGAGCGTTATATGGCTCTGTTAATATGCATCAGTAGGGTGATTTCCAAATAATGGCCTTGGATAGATGTATTTGCTGGGGCTGCCCTAATAAAATACCACAAACTGGGTAGCTTAAAACAGCCCAAGTTTAATCTCTCACAGTTTAGGAGGCCAAAAGTCTGAAATCAAGGTGCCTTCAGGGTTGGTTCCTCCTTGGGGCATCAGGGGGAAATCTGTTCCATGCCTCTCTCCCAGTTTCTGGTGGCTGCCAACAATCCTTGGTATCCCTTAGTTTGTGGATGTGTCACTCCAATCTCTGCCTCTGTTGCCACATGACGTTCTCTCTGTGTATCTGTATCCCAATTTACCTCTTCATATAAGGACACCAGTCATGGGATCAGGGCCCACACCAATCCAGCATGATTTTGTCTTAACTTGATTACATTTGCAAAGACCCCATTTCCAGATTAGGTGGCATTCACATGGACTGGTGGCTAGGACTTGAACATATCTTTTGGGGGACATAATCCACAATAATATGTTTGGCGTAGAGTGGAGAGGAGATGGAAAATGAAGGGAGGGAATGAAGAGAAAGGGGAGGTGTTCCATGAGGGGCAGATCACACAGACAGAATGGAGATTGACCAAGGATTCCTCAAGAATGGGCCAATCATTTTCTTCTAGGCCAAGTCCATTCTTTCCCAAAGAAGTCTCCAGCTTACAGACTTACAATACCAGTGTTGGAAGGGATGTTGGGGAGTCATTCATTCATTCAACAAACATTTTATCAAATATTCTTTGAGGAGCTGGGCATTCAGAGAGAAAAGAGGTGGTCTGAAGAAACTGTGGCCCAGAAAGTGGATGTGAGTTGTCTAAGCCCACACATCAAGTTAGAATACAGCCAGGAACAGAACAAGGTATGTCAAAGTCCAGACCTGAGCCCTTTTGATGACTACTAGGAAGGCTACTGGATGCCCCTGGACCTGAATGAACCTTTGGTGCATAGACAGATCTAAGTTTTAAAAAAATGTTTGTGTTCTGAGGTGCATTACTAACTTCCCCAAGCTTCCATAGGTTGGTCCAGTATTTCAGAGTCTTTGGAGCCTTGGACAAAGTTAGAAACACGCCCTCTCTAAAAATGCAATCCTGTAATCATTCTTCTTATTGGTCCAATTAATTGCCTAATCTTTGAAACATCATCTCTGGATTCAACAGCAAAATTGAGCATAATGGAACTCCTTGGGATAGAAACAACATCTTGTTCATCTTTTTTTTGCCCCAACCCAATGCTAATACAGAAACCATGGTGGAATCAGCCCTCAATAACCATTTGTTCAATGAATGAAAGAGCATTGCTCCAGTTAGTACCAAGGGCTATTTATATCTTACTGTTTCTATATCCCATGCTCAATAGCAGTACTGAATTGGTTTAAGATACCTGAATTCCACTCTCAAAGTCACAGTAGTTTTGAAGTGAATACTCCATTTACCACTACATCATTAGAAGAGATGGTATTTTGTTTCCAATATTGGCTGATACAAATATTGTTCTGCCTTGAGCTGTCATGATGTGAGATATCAGTCTGGAGCAGTGAGCCTGAAAACTGGGGCAGGCCAGGGTCAGAGACGGGGTCAACCCAGCAGGAGTTGTCAGATCAGAGCAGGGGTGAGAAGGAGGTCAGACTGGAGATCAAAGTCCAGGAACTAGGGCAGGTACAGTCAGTCCTGACTCTCCCAAGGATGGGGGCCTGCTAGCCGGAGCCCCTTGGGAAAGCAGCTCATAAGCAGGTCCTCTGAGCAGGCTTTCTGTTCAAAGGTCCCCAGAGAGTTCTTTGTAATTGATCTGGGTTTGAGGTCCCCCCTCACAAGGGAGATATAATCAGTCAACATTATTCAGCAGACCTTATGTTCACATAATCAGATAAACTTTAAAAACCTGGAAACAACCTTGTTTATTCTCGCCATATGGCCCTGGGCTTACTGCTAATTTTTAGATTCACAGTTTTAGGTCTGATTCTGGCTATGCATCAGAATCACCCGTGATATTTTTTAAAATGCAGATTTTCAGGTTCCACCCCTAGAGATTCTGATTCCCTAAATCTGGGACAGGCTGCTCACATCTCGAGAGGCAGTCATACAGTGGCCGAGTGTGGACACTTGCGCCTGGCTGCTTAGGTTTTTGATGGTTCTCTCACTAGCCCAGTGAACTTGAGTGAATTTCTTAACCTTTCTGTGCCTCAGTATCTTATCTATAAAAGGGAATAATAATATTCAGCTCATTGATTTGCTGTGAAGATTAATGATTTAATACCTGCAAAGTTTTAGAATACTAAGTGCTCAATAAATAATGTTTACTATTGTTATCTTTTTTTTTTTAGCCAGGTTTTACAAGTGATTAAGAAGCACAGTCCTTTCTTCACTCATTCATTTGCTTGTTCATTTGTTCTAGAACTTAATACTGAGTGCTCCTACCTGCAAGGACCCAGGCTAGATACACACAATTCTCCCCAGTTTTTTTGTTTTATTTTATTTTTGGAGACAAAGTCTTGCTCTGTCACCCAGGCTGGAGTGCAATGGTGCAATCTTGGCTCACTGCAGCCTTGACTTTCTGGGCTTAGGTGATCCTCCCACCTCAGCCTCCTGAGTAGCTGGGACTACAGGTGCACACCATGGTGCCTGGCTCATTTTTTGTATTTTTAGTAGAGATGGGGGTTTCACCATATTGCCCAGACTGGTCTCAAACTCCTGGGTTTAAGCCACCTGTCTGCCTCAGCCTCCCAAAGTGCTGGGATTACTAGGTGAGCCACTGCATCCAGCCTCTCCCCAGTTTATGGCCTAGCAGGGAAACCAGTATTGGGAAGCACTGTTTTACTCATTGTCTTCAGCTCTCCATACCCTTATTGGATTCTGAGGCTCTGGGCTTCACCTCTGGTGTCCCTTTAGGCACAATGACCTTCATTTAATAACCTTGAAATAGAGCAAAATGGAAAAAAAAATAAGAATCTATTCTGGGCATGGTGGCTCACACCTGTAATCCCAGCACTTTGGGAGACCAAGGCAGGTGGATCACAAGCTCAGGAGATCGAGACCATCCTGGCCAACATGGTGAAACCCTGTCTCTACTAAAAATACAAAAAAAAAAAAAAAAATTAGCTGGGTGTGGTGGCGCAGGCCTGTAGTCCCAGCTACTCCGGAGGCTGAGTCAGGAGAATTGCTTGAACCCAGGAGGTGGAGACTGCAGTGAGCTGAGATCCCACCACTGCACTACAGGACGACAGTATGAGACTCCATCTCAAAAAAAAAAAAAAAAGAATTTATTGGACTTGGTGTTGCATTTTTCTAGTTTTGTGGCACTGGACAAATCACATGCAGAAGACCTTCTGTCTCCTGCCTTCCCTGAATCCTTGTTCAAGAAATGGCCTTGCTCCTCTTGCATCTAGAAGGCTGGGAGAACAGTTAAATGGACCTGTGCTTCCACCCCTCACCCCAGGCCACACATGATTGGTCAAAGTGGACACCTGACAGAAACTAAACCAATCATATCCCATCTCCAGGCCCCTGAAGCCTTTTTGCCTGACTGGCTGCTCTCTGGAAAGGAGGTGGTATAAATGCAGGAGCTATTGGCTGTAGACATTTTCCACCATGCATACCAGAAGATAAAGCCAGTCAATCTGCAGTGAGAAAGAAAAGTCAATGCTTGGGTTTTTCAGGGTGCTAAGGTTCCAGGTTGCTTCCCTAACCTGGGGCTCAGCACCATCTCCAGCCTTGGATTCTGTGACTCATCCATTGTCCTTACAGCAATTCCTCTTTGGCTTACGTGCAATGTAGGGGGCATACTTGTTTTTACCTGATGCCTGGAGGTTAGGCTTTATCCTCAACGGCTGGTCCTCCTGTGCTCAAGATGTCTGTTTCCCAAGGGTTGCTCAAGGGAGAAGTAAATTCAAGGATCTTGGTCTGGAGTCTTAAGACCAAGATGCCCGAGCCCAGCTCTGGAGCCTCTGTTGCTACTTTAATAAGCTTTTGGGTCAGGGATCTTTAAGCAGAGAGAGGAGGAAAGGGCCTGCCTGAGGTCTTGCATACCTGGTGCCTGGCCAGGCTTTCATGGCAGGGACCCCTATTTCTAACTTTTCCTGGCTAAAGAAGAATCTTCTGGAGAGTCATAGTCTCTACTGCTACCTGTCATGCCCAGGCCTGTTCTGTTTCTTCATACTCACAATTCCTCAGACACTGATACCCTTTCCAAATTGA
This sequence comes from Aotus nancymaae, assembly GCF_030222135.1. Taxonomy (NCBI): domain Eukaryota; kingdom Metazoa; phylum Chordata; class Mammalia; order Primates; family Aotidae; genus Aotus; species Aotus nancymaae. The sequence continues at coordinate 29,907,031 of NW_026988467.1, forward strand.
GCTGGATTTCCCACACACCTGAAATTGGTGCCTAGGACTTGTCTCTCTCTCATGGCTGCAGTGAAGTGCAGCTGTTTCCGTCCTACTGTTACATAAGCTTCTGGTGTTTTCCTTATTTTAGGCCCGCCTCTCCTAGCATGTCATGGAGCTGATTTATGTTATCTCCTCCAGCACCTCTTTTGATCAGTTACATATCAGTTCTTCCATTTTCCAGACAGGGCTGACATTTAGCTGGTTTGTACCAGTACAGCCTCAAGTGCTTGTTAGTGGCAAAATATTTTTCTATTGATTGCTGCTCCAAGCTCCCTAAGTGCCCAACTCCAACCTTCCCTGACACTCCCAGTTCCTCCCCCAGGATCCCTCAGATCTTTGCAGCTTCCAGCAACCAAAGGGTTAATAACGGGCACAGCAGGGACCTCCAGGATCTCTACAACATTGTCTTGGACACTTGGTGTGATTTCTGATTCATTCTTGTCCTGCCTTACTTGTCAGATATTTTAAATGTCCTTGTTTACAGATAAGATTTAGAGAAGTTAACTTAATTCTTACTTTTACACAGTCATTCATTCATTCAACACATTATTGAGTGACAGATTTGTGCCAGCCCTGGGCTAAGCGCTGAGGATACAATGCTAAACCAAACTGACATGGAAGAGTCCAGCTTGGTGCAGAGACAGATGAAAAATTAGGAGTTAAGTACTTAAAGATGTACTAACAAACTAACTAGTGCTCCAGAGAGAAAGCATGGACAGAATCATGTAGAGACTTGCTTTTAGAAGAGAGGCCTTGGAAGGACTTTAGGAATTAACCAGACAAATAAAGGGCAGAGCTTTTCAGGCACAGAGGGCACAGCAGATATGAAGAATAAGGCGTTAGGTGAACTTGCCCAAGATTACTCGGCCGAGAAGGGACAGGGCTTTGTTCTGGGTCCAGGTCTGCCTGGCTCTGAAGTCTCTGTTCTTTCTGTCCTTCTGGATTGTATTGCCTCTGCTCATTCAGCTCCCTTTCCTCGATCCTTAGGTGTGGACCTCAAATATGCAAATCACTGCTGTGCTACCTGTAAAAAGCTACCCTTGGCTAGGTGCAGTGTCTCACGCCTGTAATCCCAGCACTTTGAGAGGCCAAGGCAGGTGGATCACCTGAGGTCAGGAGTTCGAGACCAGCCTGACCAATATGGTGAAACCCCATCTCTACTAAAAATACAAAAATTAGCCAGGCATGGTGGTGCATGCCTGTAATCCCCAGCTACTCAGGTGGCTAAGGCAGGAGAATCTCTTGAACCTGGGAGACAGAGGTTGCAGTGAGCCACAATCACACCACTGAACTCCAGCCTGGATGACAAAGCTAGACTCAGTCTCAAAAAAAAAAAAAAAAAAAAAAAAGCTATCCTTGTAATATATAGCACAGTCATGCCTCAGCCAGAGGCCTCCTTCCACCTTAGCAAGTACATATTTAACTTAATTGAGCCATCTAATCTCCAGAGGTACAAAAGAATATTAGAAAAGTTACACAAGGACAGCTGTCTATAAAGCTAAATGCTGGTAGGGGTGGGAGAAATAGCTTTCACTCCTCCACATAGTGCCTGCTCTGGCACCAGTTCTGCCCACAGCTCCTCTGAAAGCAGCTTTATGCATGATTCTGATCCGCCTTTTCCACCCCTGGGCAGAGTTGAGTAGCCCAGGTGAGGGTACCTGCTCCCAGGGCAGGGAATCTACAGGCAAGGAAGAATCAAGAACAGATGAGCTGCCCTCACAAATCTAAACCAAAGGAAGACTGCTTGCAGAGCAGAAAGTGAGGATGCAGAGCAGGAGTGAGAGGAGAAGACAGCAGATGTACCAAGAAAGCATGATCCATATTCATGCTTTCAGCAGACACTGCTGATTGCCTCCTGGTATCATTATCCTCAATGCTGACAAATGTTTAACAATGGGCCCTTGGTGGGTGGAGGGTGTGGGATGGCAGAGTCCAGATTTATTGTGTTTGCCAATTTCTGTGGTGTAACTTTCTTTCCAAGTCTGATTTCAAGTCATGGCCATGAATGCAAGAATGGCGGAAAAATACATGTCATTGCCTTTCATGAGCCTATGTCAGCCAGCTCCAGGACAGAGGACACCACTGAATTTCCTCCTCCTCCTCCTCCTTCCCCTCCTCTTTCTCCTTCTTTTCTTTCTTTCTTCCTCTTCATCCTCCTCCTCCCCTTCTTCCTCCTTCTCCTCCTTCTTCCTTTTCATTCCTCTTCCCTCCTCTTTTCTTCTCTTTCTTCCTCCTCCTTTCTCCTCCGATCTTTCCCCTTCTTCTTCCTTCTTTCTTCTTCTAATGAGAAGCCTTCTTCCAGTTTCATCAGGGCATGTGGCCACCTGGCTACCTGGCTAGAAACTACATTTCCCAGCCTCCTTATATTAGATGTGGCCATGTAAGTATGATTTGGTGGATGAGCTGTGAGCAGAAGTGATATGGGCAACTTCTCTGTCACATCCTTCAAAGGATCACTGGGGGCCCTACTTACTTCCCCTGAGGGTGGAATGCAGACATGGCATAAGAGAGGACAGACCTAGAAGGGCTAGCAGGAGCAGCAAGTTAGAGAGAACCTGGGTTTTTGGGCAACCTCATGGGGCAGAGCTTCCTAACAACCTCTGTACCATTTCATGAGAGAGAAGAAATTGTATGCCTTGCTAAGACTCGTATTAGATTGGTGCAACAGTGATTGTGAGCTTTGCTGTTGCAAGTAAAGATAAAAACTGCAATGACTTTTGCACCAACCTAATATTTTGGAGCCTTTTTATTATGGCAGCTTACCCTGAACACCAACTGGTACTTAGCCCTAGAGATACCTGGGGTTTGGTGCATTTTATGGGTATCTTCACCACAAACCCTACCTTCTCTTTTAAAGCATCCTAAATGATTCTATTTATTATAACCAAGGGTTATTAATCAGCATTTGCTAATCTGTGCTACAGAAACCACCAAAATCTCAATGACTGACAACCACAAAGATTTTCTTCCCACTTATGTTAATGACAGTGGTAGGTCATTTAAGCTTCTGCTGTATGTGTCCCCACATTCTAGGTCTCAGACTGAAGGAGCAGCTCCTATATCAGTCTGAAGACAGCAGGAAAAATGCAGTAATTGCATCTTGCAACAGCTCTTAAAGTTTCTTTGGGGCCAGTGAACTATACAGCCCCCCATAGAGAGACACTGCACACTTATTGCAGTGGGCAGGGGTGGGTAATCCCTCTTCTGAGAGTCTAACAAATAGTTGAGAATAATAATATGATCTACCACAAGAGTCTGAAATTGAAAGTCATGCACCACATGTCAGGGCAGGTGCTTTTATTATTGCCATTTTACAGATGAGAAAACTGAGGCTTAACAAGGATAAGGGCCACACAGTTATATAGACTTATACTTGCTTTTAGAAAAGGATGTTTCTGAGAGGCTTATCTCAGTTTTCTGCAATGGGTCCAATTGTTACTAATAAAACCCTTGTAGACAGTCTAGAATACCCTCTGCCTTCTAAAGTTTATGTTTGGAAGCCAAGCTCAGGGGTCTGTAAAGAGCTTACTTCATCTCAGCATGTAGAAAGAGAGGAAAAGGCCACAGAATATAAAATTAGGGTGCTTGGGGCCAGTTCAGGGACTCTGCCACTATATCCCTGTTCAGAAAGTTGTTTAATCTCTCTGATCTCAGTGTCTATACATGGAAGGGCTCAGAGCATTCAATTAATAAGGTCTTTCCTGGCTCTAAGATGCTAATATCTAATTTCACCATTCCCAGTGAAATCTTTATTTAAAAACTACCTTGAAAGATAGTCTTGGTAAATTGCCAATTTCTGATCATCTGCTCATTCAATTCAGCTGTTTAATCAAAAGTTGATAGCGTGCTCTCTGTGCCAGGCTCTGCTCTAGGCACTGGGGTAGAGGAATGAGTCAGTTCTGGTCTTTTGTTCCCAGGAGTTCACAGCCTGTTGAAGGAGACAGACAAGGATACGGATAATGGCAAACCTGAGATAAGTATCTTAATTACAAAACAGAGTGGTCAGAACTATAAAGAAGGTGTACCAGATGCTGTATCAGACTAGGAGGAAGGGGCTTCCTCGGGCTGGCTGTGGTGTTAACCAGTGAGGGAAGATATGGGGAGAACAGCAGGTAGAGGGATGAAGATGATGAATTCAGGCTGGGAACTAGGGGACCTAAGGCAGGAGGTGCCTGGCAGGCCAGTGGATAGCTGGGACTGAGTCTGGAAGAAGGTGTAAGTTCAGGATGTGGATTGGGGGTCATTTGCAAATAGATGGTCACTGAAGTCACAAGAGCACATGAGATTGTGATTTTCCTTCCGTACATTGTCCCTGGACATTGGGCCAAGAACAGGGCCCTGAACTCCCAGAAGCCTGACCTCACAGGGTGGCCACACACACCAACATTTCCCAGGGAGGGCCCTGCAAGGGATTGACCTAAGCTGGGTGCAAAAGTGTACAAGTTGGCCCTGAAGGAACAAATGTGCAGCACCAATTCCGTTTTATGGCTTGTCTGATGCTGGAACACGTAGAGAGGGCACCAGGTCATCCTCGGTGCAACAGGGACATAAATCAGGCAGCGTCCTGCTTCCTGTGGCCCCAGCCAAGGAGGACAGGACCTGCCCGGCCCTAACTGGGATCAATTACAGGCCATTCTTCCGCCTACCCGAGCTTACTTCCACAGAGCTATGCAGGCCTGGCCCCAGGAGGTCCTGTGGAAAAGCAGCTCTTAGACTGTGTCTGTGACAAGATGCAGAGCTCTCACTTGGGCAGGGCAAAGGAGAGAGAGCTATTTGCCTAAATGAAAAGGATAAAAATGCGAATGAAACGACGATGTCTGCTTTCATTGATGTGATGGGCTAGGCACATGCCAAACACCTTACGTTAATTTCATTTTAAACTCATAATAACCTTCAGAAGTGGGTTTTATTGCTGAACTCATTTTACAGAAGAATCAACTGAGGCTCAGTGAGGTGGAGTGATTTGCCCAAGGCTACCCACTTAGGAAGCGTTGGAGCCCCAGATTCAAACCCAGGTCTGTCTGCCTCCAGAGGCTGAGTTCTAAAAAACGACAAAGAGACAGCAGGCCCAGGCAACCTGTTTTTTGGAGTCAAATAGGTTTGGATTCAAATCCTGGCCTTGCTGTTTCCTAACTTTGTGATCTGAAGCAAGTCAATGTCCTTCTGAAGTCTCAGTTTTTTTCATCTGTGAAGTGGGGAGAGCAGAACCTACTTAGTAACATTGTTATAAAGATTAAGAAGAATGTATATGAGGTGTATATGAATGCTTGGTAAATGGTAATGTTACTATCACCATCACCATCCTTATTCGTGCCTCTTATCTTTGCTTACCACATTTAAGTAGATAGCAGAGTGCATGCAAAGCCTGTAAGCATGAGAGAAGCAGCATTTTTGGAGAGCTGAATCCAGCCGTACTTGATTATGAGAAAGAGGGGTGTGCTCTTGCCATTCTAGGGAAATGTGGTGTATTTTAGGGATAATTGTGGATGCTATCTGATATGGTTTGGCTGTGTCCCCACCCAAATTTCACCTTGAATTGTAATAATCCCCACAAGTCAAAGGCAGGGCCAGGTGGAGACAATTGAATCATGGGGATGGCTTCCCCCATACTGTCTTCATGGCAGTGAATAAGTCTTCTAAGACCTGACGGTTTTATAAATGGGAGTTCCCCTGCACACGCTGTCTTGGCTGCTGCCATGTAAGACTTGACTTTGCTCCTCATTCACCTTTCACCATGATTGGGAGCCCTCCCCAGTCATGTGGAACTGTGAGTCAGTTAAACCTCTTTCCTTTGTAAATTAGCCAGTTTCAGGTATGTCTTTATTAGCATGAGAACAGACTATTACACTATCTATGGAAAGCCAACAGCAGAGACTGGAACTGGGAGGTGACACTGGATCCAAGGCGGCTGCGGGTCCTCCACAGGCTGGATGCACGGGTCACCACGGACGCAGCAAGCCTGCACATCACATCCCACTTCTATGCTTCCTGCTGGACCCTGCGGGAAGTTCTGGTTTCCCTAGCACTTAGTTTTGGTTTCCCTATCACTTGGGCTTGCACATGGTCCACTGTAGCTTCATTGGCTCTCTTTACATTATAAACTTTCAGTCTTAGATCCTTTTGGTAAGTGGCTCATTATTTGTTTCTTTAGTTCAGAGTCTACGAGAGAGCACCCAATTGGTCTAAGCTCACCATTTTATGCAGCATGAGTCTGAATGAAGGAGGCAGGCGTACCTGAATAAAATCAGGCTTCTGTGGGGTAAAAAGAAAGGAAGGGGTGGAGGATAGTTGTTGGGAAGGCAATCAACAGTGACCATTATGTTACACAAATCATTATTGAAGCACAAATTGTAATAAGCACTTGGAAGAGGTACAGGGTGCTAAAAGAGAGTGTAACAGGATGACCTAAATTAGATTGGGTGGCGGGGGAGGAAGTTTCATAAGGCCTATGGATTGCCTTCCTTCCAGCCAATATTCTATTATTTAGAGTATGGGCCAAGCTGATATAATAAGAAGTCCCCAAAATATAATAGCTTAAATGAGATATGAGTTTATTTTATGGTCCAGGGAGGAGCAGTCCATGGCTGGCAGTGCCAGCTCTGCTCCAGGGTGTCTTCTGGGGACCACGTTGGTGAGTTGATGCTACTACCCTTGACATGAGGCCCCATCTCTGGCTCCACAGCATCAAGGATGCTCACATCCTTGTGGTAGGAACTCAGAGTGCCACACCCAGCTGCAGGGGAGGATGGGGAAGGTGGAGTACTGCTGCACATCTGTATTCTCTAGTAAAACTCTGTAGGGGGTGTTGAACAAAAGGAAGGGATGGAGGTTCATTGAGGGCAATCCCAAGCCTCTGTTACGGGTACCCTGCCCTTGGGAGAGGAGACAAAGAGCTCAAGTGCTTTGAAACAGTTAGATGCAGTAGGGGGGCCCAGTAAGATGAGGACAAAGGGTGCCCACAGGGCTTGCCATTTAAGATGTTTCTGTGACCTCAAAGGGCAGGAGCCAGTCTGCGGGGTTGAGGGTGAGAAGTGAAGATATGGAGTTGGAAGAATTAGACAACTCTTTTGAGTCATTTGGAAGAGAAGAAAAGGAAGGAGAGACAGAAATAGCCAAATCTTGAACAAAAAAACAAAGAAGGGCTTTAAAAAACCATTTGGGAGAACTTTGAGAATATTTGCAGGCAAAGAAAACTATTTTAGTAGAGGAGAGTTTGAATATTGGGAAAGAGAGGAGTCAGTACCCCATGGAGGCAGCTCTCAGAGCAGGCAGGAGGGTATCAAGCATGAAGAAGGAGAGAGAAAAACATTTCTTCTGAGATGAGAGGAAGGCAGTGAGGACAGATGGGAAGTGGTTATATTTGTGGATATGGGATGGGGAGGCGAGTCAAACAATTCCTGCCCTATAGCTCTTTTTTCTGTGTAAAACTGGAGGGAAGGGATTCCTGGCATAGAAGGGGCAGAGGGTTGTTCAGCAATTAAGTAATCCATGCATCCAGGCCTAGAGTCTGTTGGTTCAGGGTCAGGTGACTTTGACTCACCTATCATAGTGTACCAAAGCCAGCTCAATCTAGCTTAGAGAAAAAGTATGGAGTATCTTAATACCAAAGGCAGGAGGGCCTCTGAGCTTCAGAAAGGGCCTGGATCCAAGGAACTGGACAGCTCCAAGCTCTCAGTGGTGGGGGGGGGGGGTCCATGGCATATGGGCATGGAGGGAATGTGAGGAGTAACCCAACGTGAGATATCGCTGGGAATATAGGAGTCCTAGGACCTTGAAAGGGAACTGAGTTCCTGCACTAATTGAGGTGTGGGGTTGAAATACCAACATCTGGATCTAAATTACAGTATAGTTTCATTTGTAGCCACAGCTGGGAAAGCTTGGAGGAAATCTAAATTACATTTTGGGGAGTGTAACAGTCAGATAGTCCAGCAGATAACAGTTGACACCCTCACATTGGGTAACCTGAGAAAAGTTTAATGAAGAGTCTTTACAAATGTGTGAGCAGGATTTAGCAAAAGCACAAGAGACAGTGCAGAACCTGGGGCTGGTGACAGCAAAACTAGACCTGAAAGTCTGAGCGGAAAAAGAGAAGCTGCTTGAACTCAGAGAGGCCTCTATGGAGAGGGCCACCCGGCAGGAGCTGAGATCTTCCACCAAGGGATGCGGCAGCCCATGACAGCCTCGCAGGGGAGTCAGAGGTGTCCACATCCTACTCCATCCTCCTCCTGCCCTCCAATCTCTTGCCAGCACTCTCACTGGCTGAGCCCAGCAGGAAGCCAGAGGACAAGAGAGCTCTCAATGTGGATGGTTCCTAGAGATTAGCTGCCTGGCATCCAAAGCAAGGTGGAAAAAGGCGGAGAGTGGGTCTGGAGAGGCAAATGGAAGAGCACAGGAGGCTTACTAATGATTGTGCTTTGCACACACGCACCATGGATGTCTGAGTACCTGACTATGGCCTGTGACGCTAACAGGAGAGCTAGAGGCCTCACCTCTGAGGGTGAAGGGCTCTCCAATAAGGGAAAGGTTCTCACCCTGATTTACAAGGCAGCAGAGAAGAAAGCTTCTGAGAAGAGAACTTAAACTTTGTCCATGATTAGGGGTTAGTTATGAACAAATATGTTGGGCCAACTGGGAGAGAAGGAGGAAGTGACAGAGGGCAAATTTGAGGGAAAACTATGAAGTAGAATCCATTCAACTGGATATGCAGTGTGGTTGGCAGAATAACAGCCCCCAAAAGATGCTCACTTCCTCATCCCTGAAACCTGTGAATACATGATTTTACATGGCAAAAGGGACTTTGCAGGTATAATTAATTTAGGATTTTTTAATGGAAAGATTACCCTGGATTATCCAGGTAGGCCCAGTATAATCATAAGGGGCCTTATAAGAAGGAGGCAGGACACATGCACATGTATATTCATTGTGGCACTGTTTACAATAGCAAAGACTCGGAACCAACCCAAATGTCCATCAACGATAGACTGGATAAAGAAAAGGTGGCACATATACACCATGGAATACTACACAGCTACAAAAAACGATGAGTTCATGTCCTTCATAGGGACATGGATGAATCTGGAAACCATCATTCTCAGCAAACTGACGCAAGAACAGAAAACCAAACACTGCATGTTCTCACTCATAGGCGGGTGTTGAACGATGAGAAAAAGTGGACACAGGGAGGGGAGCATCACACACTGTGGTCAGTTGGGGGGTACTGGGGGAGGGACAATGGGTGGTGTGGAGGGTGGGGAGGGGTAACATGGGAGAAATACCAGATATAGGTGATGAGGGGATGAAGGCAGCAAACCACCTTGCCATGTATGTACCTATGCAATGATCCTGCATGATCTGCACATGTACCCCAGAACTTAAAGTACAATTTAAAAAAAAAGAAGAAGAAGAAGGAGGCAGGAGGGACAGAGTCATAGAAGGAGATGTGAGAACTAGAGACTGAACGATAGTAGTGGCGCAATTTATCAAATCCTCTGGGATACAGCGAAAGCAGTGTTGAGGAAAGTTAATAGCACACCTACATCAAAAAGTCTGAAAGAGCAAAAATTTCAGGTCACACTTCAAGGAACTAGAAAAATAACAAACCAAACCCAAACCCAGCAGAAGAACACAAATAACCAAGATCAGAGTAGAACTAAATGAAATTGAAACAACAAAAACAATAAAAAAGATGAATAAAACAAAAGGTGCATTCCTTGAAAAGAGAAATAAAATTGATAGACTACTAGTGAGAGTAACCAAGAAAAGAAGAGAGAAGATCCAAATAAGCTAAATTAGAAATGAAATGTGATATATTACAATCGATGCCACAGAAATACAAACGATTATTCAAGGCTACTGTGAACATCTTGATATGCATAAACTAGGAAACCTAGAGAAGATGGAAAAATCCCTGGAAATATACAACTGTCCTAGATTAAACCAGGAAGAAATAGAAACTCTGAAAGACCAGTAACAAGCAGCAAGATTGAAATGGGAATTAAAAGTTACCAACAAAAAAAAGTCCAGGACTAGATATATTCACAGCTGAATTTTATCAGACATTCAAAGAATAATTGGTACCAATCCTATTGACACTATTCCAAAAGAGAGAAAGAGGGAATCCTTTCTAAATCATTCTGTGAGGCTAGTGTCACCCTAATGCCAAAACCAGGAAAGGATATAACAGAAGAAGAAAACTACAGACAAATATCCCTGATGAACATGGATGCAAAAATCCTCAACAAGATACAAGCTAACCAAATCCAACAGCATATCAAAAAGATAACCCACCATGAGCAAGTGGGTTTTATGCCAGGGATGCAGGGATCATATAACATCTGCAAGTCAATAAATGTGATACACCACACAAACAGTAACAAAATTAAAAATAAAAATCACATGATCATATCAACAGATGCAGAAGAAGCATTCAACAAAATCCAGCATCTCTTTATTATTAAAACCCTCAGCAAAATTGGCATAGAAGGGACATACCTTAAGGTAATAAAAGCCATCTATGACAAACCCACAGCCAACATTATGCCAAATGGTGAAAAGTTGGAAGTATTCCCCTGAGAACTGGAACAAGACAAGGATGCCTACCTTCACTACTTCTATTCAACGTAGTACTGGAAGTCCTAGCCAGAGCAATCAGACAAGAGGAATAAATAAAGTGAATCAAAATCTGTGAAGAGGAAATCAAACTGTCACTGTTCACTGTTCATATTATTGTATACCTAGAAAACCCTAAAGACTCATCCAGAAAGCTCCTAGAACTGCTAAATGAATTCAGCAAAGTTTCAGGATACAAAATTAACACACACAAATCAGTAGCACTGCTATACACCAACAGTAACCAAGATGAGAATTAAACCAAGAACTCAACCCCTTTACAATAGCTGCAAAATAAATAAATAAATAAAATACTCAGGAATATGGCCAATCCAGGAAGTGAAAGACCACTACAAGGAAAACTACAAAACACTGCTGAAAGAAATCATAGACAACACAGACAAAAGGAAACACATCCCATGCACATGGATGGGTAGAATCAATATTGTGAAAATGACCAGATTGCCAAAAGCAATCTACAAGTTCACTGCAATTCCCATAAAAATACCACTATCATTCTTCACAGAACCAGAAAAAACAATCCTAAAATTCATATAGTACCAAAAAAAAGCCCACATAGCCAAAGCAAGACTAAGCAAAAAGAACAAATCTGGAGGCACCCCATTACCCAACTTCGAACTATACTATAAGGCTATAATCACCAAAACAGCATGATACTGGTATAAAAATAGGCACATAGACCAATAGAACAGAATAGAGAACCCAGAAATAAAGGCAAATACTTATAGCCAACTGATCTTCGACAAAGCAAACAAAAACATGAAGTGGGGAAAGGACACCCTATTCAAGAAATGGTTCCCGGATAATTGGCAAGCTACATGTAGAAGAATGAAGCTGGAGCCTCATCTCTCACCTTATACAAAGATCAACTTGAATTGGATCAAAGCCTTAAATCTAAGACCCGAAACCATAAAAATTCTAGAAGATGGAGATCGATCCAAGATGGCCACTTAAGAGGAAGTCGGGATTGCAGCTCCGAGAGAAGGCGCAGAGGGTGAGTGGACGCCGCATTTCCAGACGAACTTTTACTGCCCACAGACCAGGAGATTCACAGGAGGAAAAGCCCCACGGGTCTCCAGCGCCGCTGGTTTGAGCGGAGTGGCCGCTCAGCCTACGCCCTGGAGCGGGGGGCAGTGGCTTCTTGCGCAGAGCGAGAGAGACAGAGTTCCCTCTGAGCCAGAAAGGGGAGCTGAAGCAGGGAGCCAAGCCAGGAGACCCCCGGGCAAGGGAGTGCCACGAATCTCAGAGCCGCTGCTTCGGCTGACGCAGCGGCACACAGGGCAGCGGATTTTAATTGCGCGGAGAAGCTCCCCGCATTCCCAGCACCGCTGGTTGGACCGGAGCAGCCGCTCGGCCTGCACGGGGGGCGGGGAGCAGCGGCTCCTTGAACAAAGTGAACGAGACTGTGTCCCCTCTGGGCCAGCAAGGGGAACTGTGGCAAGGAGGCAAGCCAAGAGATTACAGGACAAAGAGGGCCCCTCTGGAAACACGGCTGAACCCGGGACGGTTCAGCTCTGTGGGGGAGGGGCGTCCTCCATCGGGAAACACCCTACAGTTCCCGGGGCAATTTTCCGTAACCAAGACAACCCGCCACTACAGAGACTCCGTCACTACAGGGGCGGGCCAGCATAGCGGAAGCAGTTCTAACTACACTCACAGGACTGCAGGGAAGCTCACACGGAAGCTGGGCGGAGCCCACAACAGCTCAGCGAAGCCTCTGCAGGCTGAGTGTGACTAGACTGCCACCTTGTGGGCAGGGAAAACGGTAGCAACACAGCTGAAAAACATAAAGTGCTAAACCCCTGGGCCAGAACACCTGGGGAGAAGAAAAGGGGGTTTATGAGTTCAGCTGCTGCAGACTTAAAATTACCAAAATCAGAAAGACAGCAACTACAAAGTCAATAGGCGGATAAATCCACAAAGATGGGAAGAAACCAGCGCAAAAAGGATGAAAACACCCAAAACCAGAACACCTCTCCCCCTACAAGGCAGCATAACTCCTCACCAGCACGGGAACAAGACTGGACGGAGAATGAGTGTGATGAAATGACAGAATCAGCTTTCAGAAAATGGATAATAAGAAACTTCTGTGAGCTAAAAGAACATGTTCTAACCCAATGCAAAGAAACTAAGAACCTTGAAAAAAGACTTGACGAAATGCTAACGAGAATGGACAACTTAGAGAGGAATATGAATGAATTGATGGAGCTGAAAAACACAACACGAGAACTTCGCGAAGCATGTACAAGTTTCAACAGCAGAATTGACCAAGCAGAAGAAAGGATATCAGAAGTTGAAGATCAACTCAATGAAATAAAATGAGAAGGGAAGATTAGAGAAAACAAGGTAAAAAGGAATGAACAGAGTCAACAAGAAATATGGGACTACGTGAAAAGACCTAATCTACGTTTGATAGGTGTACCTGAATGTGACGAAGAGAATGCATCCAAGCTGGAAAATACTCTTCAGGATATTATCCAGGAAAACTTCCCCAACCTAGCAAGGCAGGCCAAGATTCAAGTCCAAGAAATACAGAGAACACCACAAAGATATTCCTCTAGAAGAGCAACCCCAAGGCACATAATCATCAGATTCACCAGGGTTGAAATGAAGGAGAAAATACTAAGGGCAGCCAGAGAGAAAGGTCGGGTTACCCACAAAGGGAAACCCATCAGACTCACAGCAGATCTCTCAGCAGAAACCCTACAGGCCAGAAGAGAGTGGGGGCCGATATTCAACATCCTTAAAGAAAAGAACTTTCAACCCAGAATTTCATATCCAGCCAAACTAAGCTTCATAAGTGAAGGAAAAATAAAATCCTTTGTGAACAAGCAAGTACTCACAGATTTCATCACCACCAGACCAGCTTTACAAGAGCTCCTGAAGGAGACACTACACATAGAAAAAAACAACCAGCACCAGCCACTCCAAAAACGCACGAAATGGTAAAGAGCAGCAACACAATGAAGAATCTCCATCAACCAATGGGCAAAACAGCCAGCTAGCATCAAAATGACAGGACCAAACTCACACATAACAATATTAACCCTAAATGTAAACGGACTAAATGCCCCAATCAAAAGACACAGACTGGCAAATTGGATAAAAAGCCAAAACCCATCAGTGTGCTGTATCCAGGAAACCCACCTCACATGCAAGGATACACAAAGGCTCAAAATAAAGGGATGGAGGAAGATTTACCAAGCAAATGGAGAGCAAAAAAAAGCAGGAGTTGCAATTCTCATCTCTGATAAAATAGACTTTAAAGCAACAAAGATCAAAAGAGACAAAGAAGGACATTACATAATGGTAAAAGGATCAATACAACAAGAAGAGCTAACGATCCTAAATATATATGCACCTAATACAGGAGCACCCAGATACATAAGGCAAGTTCTTAAAGACTTACAAAGAGACATAGACTCCCACACATTAATACTGGGAGACTTCAACACACCGTTGTCAATATTAGACAGATCAACGAGACAGAAAATTAATAAGGATATCCAGGACTTGAACTCAGACCTGGAACAAGCAAACCTAATAGATATTTACAGAACTCTCCAGCCCAAATCCACAGAATATACATTCTTCTCAGCACCACATCACACCTACTCTAAAATTGACCACATAATTGGAAGTAAATCACTCCTCAGCAAATGCAAAAGAACAGAAACCATAACAAACAGTCTCTCAGACCACAGTGCAATCAAGTTAGAACTCAGAATTCAGAAGCCAACCCAGAACCGCACATCCTCATGGAAATTGAACAACTTTCTCCTGAATGTTGACTGGATAAACACTGAAATGAAGGCAGAAATAAAGATGTTCTTCGAAACCAACGAGAATGAAGACACCACATACCAGAATCTATGGGACACATTTAAAGCAGTCTCTAGAGGAAAATATATAGCAATAAGTGCCCACATGAGAAGAAAGGAGAGAACTAAAATTGACACCCTATCATCAAAATTGAAAGAGCTAGAGGAGCAAGATCAAAAAAACTCAAAACCTAGCAGAAGACAAGAAATAACTAAGATCAAAGCAGAATTGAAGGAGATAGAGACACGAAAAACCCTACAAAAAATCAATAAATCCAGGAGCTGGTTTTTTGAAAAGATCAACAAAATAGACAGACCACTAGCCAAACTAATAAAAAAGAAAAGAGAGAATAACCAAATAGATGCAATAAAAAATGATAAAGGGGATATCACCACAGATGCCACAGAAATTCAAACCATCATCAGACATTATTACAAACAACTCTATGCACATAAATTAGAAAACCTGGAAGAAATGGATAAATTCCTGGACAGTAGTCTCCTCCCATGCCTAAACCAGGAAGAAGTCGAAACCCTGAATAGACCAATAACAAGGTCTGAAGTCGAGGCAGCAATTAAGAGCCTACCACCCAAAAAAAGCCCAGGCCCAGATGGTCTCACAGCCGAATTCTACCAGACATACAAAGAGGAACTGGTACCATTCCTACTGAAACTATTCCAAATAATCCAAAAAGAGGGAATCCTTCCCAAATCATTTTATGAGACCAACATCATCCTAATACCAAAACCCGGCAGGGACTCAACAAGAAAAGAAAACTACAGGCCAATATCCATGATGAACATAGATGCAAAAATCTTCAATAAAATAATGGCAAGCCGATTACAACAGCACATCAAAAAGCTTATCCACCATGATCAAGTAGGATTCATCCCGGGGATGCAAGGCTGGTTCAATATACGCAAGTCTATAAATGTAATTCACCACATAAACAGAACCAAAGACAAAAACCACATGATTATCTCAATTGATGCAGAGAAGGCCTTCGACAAAATTCAACAGCCCTTTATGCTAAAAACCCTCAATAAACTAGGTATCGATGGAACGTATCTCAAAATAATAAAAGCTATTTATGACAAACCGACAGCCAATATCATACTGAATGGGCAAAAACTGGAAGCATTCCCTTTGAAATCTGGCACTAGACAAGGATGCCCTCTCTCACCACTCCTATTCAATATAGTACTGGAAGTTCTAGCCAGAGCAATCAGGCAAGAAAAAGAAATAAAGGGTATTCAATTAGGAAAGGAGGAAGTCAAATTGTCTCTATTTGCAGACGACATGATTGTATATCTAGAAGACCCTATCACCTCAGCCCAAAATCTCCTGAAACTGATAAGCAACTTCAGCAAAGTCTCAGGATACAAAATCAATGTGCAAAAATCACAAGCATTCCTATACACCAATAACAGACTTAAAGAGAGCCAAATCAAGAATGAACTGCCATTCACAATTGCTACAAAGAGAATAAAATACCTAGGAATACAACTAACAAGGAACGTAAAGGACCTCTTCAAGGAGAACTACAAATCACTGCTCAACGAAATAAGAGAGGACACAAACAGATGGAGAAACATTCCATGTTCATGGTTAGGAAGAATTAATATCGTGAAAATGGCCATACTGCCCAAAGTAATTTACAGATTCAACGCTATCCCCATCAAGCTACCAATGACCTTCCTCACAGAACTGGAAAAAACCACCTTAAACTTCATATGGAACCAAAAGAGAGCCCGCATAGCCAAGTCAATTCTAAGCAAAAAGAACAAAGCAGGAGGCATCACACTACCAGACTTCAAACTATACTACAAGGCTACAGTAATCAAAACAGCATGGTACTGGTACCAAAACAGAGATATAGACCAATGGAACAGAACAGAGACGTCGGAGGTGACACAACATATCTACAACCACCTGATCTTTGACAAACCTGAAAAAAACAATCAATGGGGAAAGGATTCCATGTTCAATAAGTGGTGTTGGGAAAACTGGCTAGCCATATGCAGAAAGCAGAAACTGGACCCCTTCCTGACACCTTACACTAAAATTGACTCCAGATGGATTAAAGACTTAAACATAAGACGTAACACCATAAAAACACTAGAAGGAAACCTAGGCAAAACCATTCAGGACATAGGCGTAGGCAAGGACTTTATGACCAAAACACCAAAAGCATTGGCAACAAAAGCCAAAATAGACAAATGGGACCTAATAAAACTCCACAGCTTTTGCACGGCAAAAGAAACAGTCAATAGAGTGAATCGGCAACCAACAGAATGGGAAAAAATTTTTGCAGCCTACCCGTCTGACAAAGGGCTGATATCCAGAATTTACAATGAACTAAAAAAGATTTACAAGCAAAAAACAAACAAGCCCATTCAAAAATGGGCGAAGGATATGAACAGATACTTTACAAAAGAAGACGTACATGAGGCCAACAAACATATGAAAAAATGCTCATCATCACTGGTCATTAGAGAAATGCAAATCAAAACTACATTGAGATACCATCTCACGCCAGTTAGAATGGCGATCATTAAAAAATCTGGAGACAACAGATGCTGGAGAGGATGTGGAGAAATAGGAACACTTTTACACTGTTGGTGGGAGTGTAAATTAGTTCAACCACTGTGGAAAACAGTGTGGCGATTCCTCAAGGACCTAGAAATAGAAATTCCATTTGACCCAGCAATCCCATTACTGGGCATATATCCAAAGGATTATAAATCGTTCTACTATAAGGACACATGCACACGAATGTTCATTGCAGCACAGTTTACAATAGCAAAGACCTGGAACCAGCCCAAATGCCCATCGATGATAGACTGGACAGGAAAAATGTGGCACATATACACCATGGAATATTATGCAGCCATTAAAAAGGAGGAGTTCACATCCTTCGTAGGGACATGGATGAACCTGGAAAACATCATTCTCAGCAAACTGACACAAGAACACAAAATCAAACACCACATGTTCTCACTCATAGGCGGGTGTTGAACAAGGAGAACACATGGACACAGGGAGGGGAGCACTATACACGGGGGTCTGTTGGGGGGAGGGGGGATAGTGGGGGGGTGGGGAGTTGGGGAGGGATAGCATGGGGAGAAATGCCAGATATAGGTGAAGGGGAGGGAGGCAGCAAATCATACTGCCAGGTGTGCACCTGTGCAACAACCTTGCATGTTCTTCACATGTACCCCAAAACCTAAAATGCAATAAAAAAAGAAAAAGAAAAAAAAAAAATTCTAGAAGATAACACTGGAGAAATCTTCTAGACATTTTGGTTTAGGCAAAGACTTCAGGACAAAGAACCCAACAGCAAATGCAACAAAAACAAAGATAAACAGATGGGACTTAATTAAACTGAAAAGCTTCTGCACAGCAAAAGAAATAATCAGCAAACAGACAACCCACAGAGTGGGAGAAAATCTTTGCAAACTATGCATCTGACAAAAGACTAATATCCAGAATCTACAAGGAACTCAAACAAATCAGCAAGAAAAAAACCCAAACAATCCCACCAAGAAGTGAGCTTAGGACATGAATAGTCAGTTCTCAAAAGAAGACATACAAATGGCCAAGAAACATATGAAAAAATGCTCAACATCACTAATGATCAGGGAAATGCAAATCAAAACCACAATGCAATACCACATTACTCCTGCAGGAATGACCATAATCAAAAAATAAAAAAATAATAGATGTTGCTGTGGATGTGATGAAAAACAAACACTTTTACACTGCTGGTGGGAATGTAAACTAGCACAACCACTGTGGAAAACAGTGTGGAGATCCCTTAAAGAACTAATAGTAGGTCTACCATTTGATCCAACAATACCGCTACTGGGTTTCTACCCAGGGGAAAAGAAGACATTATATGAAAAAGATCCTTGCACACTGTACACCTGTACAGATACACTGTACCTAGTATGCAGTCTTTTATCCATCACCCCACCCATTCCCCTGAGTCCCCAAAGTCCACTGTGTCACTCGTATGGCTTTGTGTCCTCAGAGATTAGCTTCCACTTATGAATGAGAACATACAATATTTGGTTTCCATTCCTGAGTTACTTTACTTAGAATAATGGTCTCCAATTCCATCCAGGTTACTGCGAATGCCATTAGTTATTCCCTTTTCACCACATCCACACCAACATCTGTTATTATTATTTTTTTTTATTATGGTCATTCTTACAGGAGTAAAGTGGTATTATATTGTGGTTTTGGTTTGCATTTTCCAGATCATTAGTGGTGCTGAGCATTTTTTCACATGGGTAATGGGTACACTAAAAGCTCAGAAGTCACCACTGAAGAACTGATCCATGTAACCAAAAACCATCTGTTCTCCAAAAACTATTGACATAAAAAAAAATATAAAAGAAAATCAAGTTTCCCAAATTTTGAAATAAAATTTGAATTACAAAAATGAAAGAAAAACCATAAACAAAAAAATAAAATAAGTTTCTGCACAGCAAAGGAAACCGTCAACAAAAAGAAGAGACAACCCAGAGAACGGGAGAAAATATTCGCAAACTACCCGTCTGATAAGGGATTAATAACCAGAATATAGGAGGAGCTCAAACAACTTTATAAGAAAAAATCTAATAATCCAATTTAAAAATGGGCAAATGGTTTGGATAGACATTTCTCAAAAGAAGACATACAACTTTGGGAGGCTGAGGCGGGCAGATCACTAGGTCAGGAGTTCGAGACCAGCCTGACCAACATGGTGAAACTCCATCTCTACTAAAAAAATACAAAAATTAGCTGGGTGTGGTGGCACGTGCCTGTAATGCCAACTACTCAGGAGGCTGAGGCAGGAGAATCGATTGAGACCCAGAGGTAGAGGTTGCAGTGAGCTGAGACTGTGCTACTGTACTTAAGCCTGGGTGACAGAGCGAGACTCCCTCTCAAAAAAAAAAGAAAACATACAAATGGCAATCAGACATATAAAAAGGTGCCCAACATCACTGATCATTAGAGAAATGCAAATTAAAACTATAATGAGATATCATCTGAACCTAGTTAAAATGGCTTGTATTCGAAGGACAGGCAGTAACAAATGCTGATGAGGATGTGGAGATAAGGGAACCCTCATACACTGTTGGTGGGAATGTAAATTAGTACAACCACCATGGAAAAGCAGTTGGAGGTGCCTCAAAAAACTAAAAATTGAGCTACCATGTGATTCAGCAATCCCACCACTGGGTCTATACCCAAAAGAAAGGAAATCAGTATGTTGAAGAGATATCTGCATTTCTATGTTTGTTGCCACACTGTTTACAATAGCCAAGATTTGGAAGCGACGTAAGTGTCCATCAGAAGATGAATGAATAAAGAAAATGTGGTACTTACGCACAGTGGAGTGCCACTCAGCCATGAAATAGAATGAGATCCAGTCATTTGCAATGACACAGATGGAACTGGAGGTCATTATGCTAAGTGAAATAAGCCAGGCACAGAAAGACAAACATTGCATGTTCACACTTATTTTGGGGGTCTAAAAATAAAAACAATTGAACTCATAGAGAAAGAGAATAAAAGGATGGTTACTAGAGGTTAGGAGGGGTAGTGGGGGGTTTTGGAGGAGATGGGGATGGTTAAGTGCATACAAAAAAATAGGAGGAATGAATAAAACCTAGTATTTGATAGCACAATAGGTGACTATAGTCAATAACAATTTAATTGAATACTTTAAAATGACTGAAAGAGTATACTTGGCCAGGCGCAGTGGCTCATGCCTGTAATTCCAGCACTCTGGGAGGCTGAGGCAGATGGATCACTTGAGGTCAGGAGTTCAAGACTAGCCTGACCAACCTGGTAAAACCCCGTCCCTACTAAAAATACAAAAATTAGCCAGGTGTGGTGGCAGACGCCTGTAATCCCAGTTACTTGGGAGGCTGAGGCAGGAGAATTGCTTGAACCCGGGAGGTAGAGGTTGCAGTGAGCCGAGATCCCACTGCTACACTCCAGCCTGGGTGACAGAGCGAGACTTTGTCTCAAAAGCAAATAAATAAACAAACAACAAAAGAGTACACTTGGATTGTTTATAACAAAATGGATAAATACTTGAGGGGATGGATACCCCATTTTACAAGATGTGAGTACACATTGCATGTCCCATCAAAACATCTCATGTACCCCATAAACATATATACCTACGTAATCAAAAACATTAACATTAAAAAAAAGTAGAGGACAGAATGGGGCCACAAGCCAAGGAATGTGAGGCTGCTAGAAGCTAAAAAAGCCAAGGAAGTGGATTCTCCCCTCAAGCCTCCAGAAGAACGCCCATTTTGGACTTTTGTCCTCCAGGCCTGGGAGAAAATACATTTATATTGCCTTCAGCGATTACATTTGTGGTAATTTGTTATAGTATCAATAGGAAATTAATATCTAGTTATTATTAGGTCTCTTAAACATACTAGGGACTCAGCAAATAGTAGCTGAATGAATGAAAGAGCCTGGCATGAACAACAGAACTCAGCTGAGGATCTGAGGAATGGAGGTGGGTTTTGGCTTTGGGTCCAAAATCTGTATGTATCTGTGTATGTGGGGAAAAATAGCTATCCTTCTAAATAATGTACCACCTCAGGACTTGAGCACTTCTGTGGTTCCCCTCGAAGTGGAGGGAGATCAGTTTCTCTATCCTTTTTGGAATAAAAAGGCAAGGCCCAGGATCAGGGTCCCAGGCATTGATTTGTGAGGGGTATCAGGCAGCAGCCCTGAAGAACTTAAAGAGACAGCCTACAGCAAGCAGTGCCACGTGAGCATCCACCGTGTGAAGCACCAGAGTGAAGACAAAGGCAGCATGGAGGAGGTGGCACGAGCAGTGGCCCTACATGGCCCAGACAGTGAAGGAGTTCCAGAAGACACTGAGGGTCAAAGCAACCGCGTGATGGTTCTAAGCCCTACAGTTACCTGGTTTGTGTGTGGGGCAATACTGAGCTAGCATGATGTGTGTCCAAATGCTATTGTGGCCTCGTTTGAATGAATGAGGTCTATGGCCTTGAGATCAGCCCTGTAATATAAAAGGAAGGAGCATGGTATGGATCATATTGTGGTTCCCCCAAAAAAGATATGTTGGAGTCCTGACTCCAGCACCTCAACATGTGACCTTATTTGGAGGTAGAGTCTTTGCAGAGGCAGTTACATTTAAATGAAGTCATTAGAGTGGACCCTAATCCAATATGATCAGTGTCCTTATAAAAAGGGTAAATTTGAACCCAAAGCTAGGCCACATGAAGGGAAGACAATGTGAAGAGACACAGGGAGAAGGACATTAACAAGCTAATGAGAGAGGCCTGGAACAGAGAGAGCCTTTCTGCACAGCCCCGAGAAGGAACCGACCTTTCTGACACCCTGATCTCAGACTTCTAGCCTTCTGAACTGTGAAAAAACACATTTCTGTTGTTTAAGCCACCCAGGGAGTGGCACTTTGTCACAGCAGCCCTGGAAGACAAATACAGAGCCATTCTCCCCTGTTCCGCTTCCTGGCACTACACATCATCTTGGGGGCACGGAGAGCTGTGAGGCCTCCATGAGAGCAGGTGAAGGACCAGGAACCCCATGGAGCAGCAGCTGTGCATGTCCTGCCCAGCAGCAGAGTGGGGAGCAGCACACTGCCTGGGTTCCCTGGCAGCATGGCTGCAGGCGTCTGCAGAGAGTAGCTGTGCTTGGCAGGAGCAGCTGTGTGAAACAGGCTCAGAAAGGTGGATAAGCTCCGCAGAGGAGTGTGGAGATACCCTGGGGGTCAGCAAGGCAGCAGGCCTACTGTGGGAATGGACTTGCTTTTAGCAGAAATGAGACGTGCCCTGGGAACCAATAAAACTTGATGGGGCTGGGCGCCTGGAATCTCAGCACTTTGGAAGACAGAGCTAGGTAGATCACTTGAGGTCAAGAGTTCAAGATCAGCCTGGCCAACGTGGTGAAACCCTGTCTCTACTGAAAAAAAAAATACAAAAATTAGCAGGATGTGGTGGTGGGTGCCTGTAATCCCAGCTACTTGGGAGGCTGAGGCACAAGAATCACTTGAACCAAGGAGGCAGAGGTTTCGGTGAGCCGAGATTTCACCACTGCATTCCAGCCTGGGTGATAGAGCGAGACTTTGTCTCAAAGAAAACAAAACAAAACTTGGTGAGGGACACTTTTGAGGGGGCTGGAGATGATCTGATTACTGAAAATTGCTTTCACAAACTCCCACAGATTGTCCAGACACCTCTTCCCCTCTCCTCCCTCTCCATCAGCTGCTGGAGGTAGCATCTCTCCTCCTCCTTCTCCCATCTTCTGGGACTTGAGTGCTCAAAGTCACGGTGCCCTGCATATTTCTGGGAAGTACCCACCCACACACACCCCTGCCCAGATCTCAAGCCTTTAGGGAAGTGGAAAAAAGCTCTTTCAACAAGAAGGTTTTGGATCCTGTTTTAGATGAGACTGTGTGAAGTGAGCCCCAGAGGAGAGGGAAGGAGGCACCTGACAATGTAGGTTCCTGGGGGCCAGGCAGGAAAAAGTGGTTTAGACAGAAGGAATAGTATGAGAAAAGGCACAGATGGGTACAGCATGTTGAAGAAGTTCAATGCTGTGGTACAAGGGATGCACATGAGGACCTGACAGCAGATGGGCAAGAGGAAATAAAGGGTCAGATATGACTGTAGTGCCATCTGGTGCTGGAAGGAGTCAGACCCTGGCCTGAGATGACATTCTGCTCAGGAAGACTTAAATGGAGTCACTAGTGAGTAGCTCAGGATGCCTACCAACTAATGATTCATTTCTATAGCTGGCTTTGTAGTGTACAAAATGGCTTTTGCAATTTCCCACTGTTCCAGCTCCCTACTGCTGTATGACACACCAACCCAAAACAGCAACATCCATTTGCCCTCAGACCTGTAACCTGGGCAGGGCTTGGCAGGAACATCTCATGTCTGCTCCATTTGGCGTTTGCTGGGACAACTGGAATCACCTGACAGCTGTCACTCACAAGTCTGGCACTGGGTGCTGGAACCTTAGCTGGAGTCGTGAGACAGAACACCTCCATGTGGCCTGTGCTTTTTCACAACACAGCGGCTGGGTTCCAAGGGCGAGTGTCCTCAGAGTGAGAGCCAGGAAGAAGTTTTTCTGAGTAGGCCTTGGAAGTCTTCTTGTACCACCTGTGCTGCATTCCCTGCAAAGGGAGAGGAATCAGACACCACCTTTTTTTAAAAGGAGTATCAAGAAATTGTGAACATGTTTAAAACCGCCATACTCTGTGAGGTGGGTTCTGTTATCTCTGTTCCAGAGGAGCTGGGTGGCTCATCAAGATCACACAGCCACCAAAAGGTGGATGCAGTTCTAACGACAACATAAATACATGCACACACACAACATGCCACATCCATGTACACACATGCGTACATACATGTACATACATGTGTCAAGTGCCTTCTACGCCTAACACTTTGCATCATTTGACACAGCCACTTGGGTATATAATAGTCATTTTGTTTTGTTTTGTTTTACTTATTTTGAGACAGAGTCTCGCTCCATCTCCCAGGGTGGAGTGCAATGGTGCAATCACAACTCACTGCAGCCTGGATCCCCTGGGCTCAAGTGATACTCCCACCTCAGCCTCCTGAGTAGCTGGGACTATAGGCATGTGTCACCACACCCAGCACATTTGTGTGTGTGTGTGTTTTTTTTTGTAGAGGTGGGATTTCACCATGTTACTCTGGTTAGTCTTAAACACCTGGGCTCAAGCAATCTACCTGCCTTGGCCTCACACGTTGCTGGGATTATAGGCATGAGCTACCACACCTGGCCTATAACAGTCATTTATTTTAAGCTGAATACTTTAAATGTTAAACTCTTAATTCTACTAAATCTGTTCTCCCACAGTCTTGGCATCATCCTTGACTTCTCTTTCCTCACATCCACGTCAAACTCATCAACCAATGCTGTCAGTTTTATCTTCAAAATATAACCAGAATTTAACGATGTCTTAACCCTTTAATCCCAAGTCTATCACCAGGGTTCAAGGCCACATTATCTCACAACTGAATTACTGTAACGACTCCTTGCTTATCCCTCTGCTTCTGTCCCCATGCAACCACCACTATCTCCAGCAATTCTGTTCTTAACATAGTGGCCTGAATGATTCTTTGATAGGTAAATAGGCTTGTGTCACTCCTTTGCTGAAAACCCTATAATGACACCACATCTCATGCAGAATAAAAGCCAAAGTCCTGACAACAGTCTACAGGCCCCACCCTGAGCTGCCGTGCCCCTCAGACGTCTCTGACCTCACCTGCTATCCTTCAGGGCCTTTGCACTTACTGCTTCCTCTGCCAGAGAGCTGGGTGGGGAGCTCTCCATTCTTCAAGCTTTTGTTCAAATGTCACCTCATTAGAGAGGTCTTCCTGGACACATTACTTACAATTCCAACCTGATTCCTACCCATATTTCTCCCCATCCACGTTCATTGCTTAATTTTTCTCCATATAACTCATGATCATATTATATATTGTATATTTACTCTAAAAAATTGTCTGTTTTCTCCCATGAAAAGTAAGCTCCACAATGGCAGGGATTTTAGATGTTTTGTTCACTGCTTATTCCCCACCACCTAGCACAGTGCCTGGTACATCTGTTGGGTGAATACATAAAAACTACAATTGTGCTTCTGTTGCCTTCTCCTTACAGTTCTAAAAGCTTTGATGTGTGTGTTTTGTGGCTCTAGTAATAGAGCTTTTATTATTTCCACATGATGCTTTTTAATCACTTAAAGATTTGGTCTTGAATTCTATTTGGTTTTTATATTATTGTTATTATTTCCAAGTTATGTCTTTTCATTGTTGGAAAGACTTCTAAAGGTTTTGTTTTGTTTTAGATTCAAAGTCATGCTATCTGCTAAGAAAATAGGGTGGGAGAGCAGAGCCTCTCAATGGCCTGGAAGAGTTGTTTTGTCTCAGGCAAAGTTCCTAATGTGGTGACTCATGTGTAAAACCATCAGTCTTGTATCATTAACTCATGCTTAGTAAAAACAGACAGACAGACAGACACAGGCGCGCGCACACACGCACACACACGTCTACCAGCCTCCTAGAATACAAAAACAAAAACCCATCACAGGTGGGCAGAGCTTACCAGGGAAGGAGAATAGCTACTGCAAAAGCCCTTGGGTGGAGATGGGTGTGGCCCTTCTGATCAGCAGAGAAGGCCAAGTATGTTGGCAGAGAGAGAGAGGAGAGAGAGAGAGAGAGAGAGAGAGAGAGAGAGAGTGAGAGAGAGGTAGGGGGAGTTGCATGGTTGTTATTCAGTGGTAGGCAAGAACCAGGTCAGGTAGGGCATTGTAGGTCAGAGGCAAAAAAATTATTCTAAATGTGATGGGAAGCCATTGAAGGTCTTAAGCAAGAGAGTGCTGTGATATGGTTTATGTTTATATTTACTTATTTATTTTTGAGACAGAGTCTTGCTCTGTTGCCCAGGCTGGAGTGCAATGGTGGGATCTTGGCTCACTTCAACCTCTACATCCTAGTTCAAGCAAGTCTTGTGTCTCAGCCTCCTGAGTAGCTGGGATCACAGGCACCTGCCAGCATGCCCGGCTAATTTTTTTTTTTTTTTTTGTATTTTTAGTAGAGACGGGGTTTCACCATGTTGGCCAGGCTGGTCTCAAACTCTTGACCTCAAGTGGTCTTCCCGCCTCGGCCTCCCAAAGTGCTGGGATTATAGGTGTGAGTCACTGCTCTTGGCCGTGGTATATTTTTAAAAACTCACCTGAGATTCTATGTGGAGGATGGCTTGCAGGGGGCAAGAACGAAAGCAGAGAGACAAGTTAAGAGACCACTGCTGTCATCCAGGCAAGAGGTAATGGCCATGTGACCTAGGAGCCTAGCCATGGAGATGGGCAGAAGTGGGCAGATGTAGGACAGGTCCTGATGTAGCGTTAACAGGGCTAGCTCCTGGGGATGAGCAAAGAGAGGAATCAGGAATGAGTTTCAGGTTTGTGGATGGAGCAACTAAGTGGATGGTGTCATGCTGTGTGCTGAAGATATGGAGATACTTGGAGGGGAGCAGGTTGGAATGGACATGGCAGGGCTGGAAATCAGGAGTTTGCATTGTCTAAGTTAACTTTGAATTACTTGTTTGACCTCTAAGTGAAAATGACAAATAGGCAGTTGGATATGAGTCTGGAGCTCAGGGAAACGTCAGTGCCAATGACAGTGACTTGTAAGTTATTGGCAAACAGATGGTATTTAAAAGCCACGAGACTGGATGAGATCACTTAGGGAGAGAATGCAGAGGCGAGAAGGGAGGTTGGTGTTCCCTGGGAATGTGCTCATGTTTGGGCAAAGTTGAATGAGAAGCAGCAGATGAGGGAGTTAAGGTCCAGAGGCAGGCTCTTTCAGAGGCCAGACCAGGGTCTAGTGGGGCAGACAGAGGTGACAGGTGACACCACGGTGAATTGGTGGAACCTGTAAGGATTCTTGGAGATCCCTGGGAATGGGAACCTGGGAGGAGACCTGATTTCCTGAAGTCTTGCAGGGTTCAAATGATGGCTGCTTACATGTTAAAAGGAAGTGTGGCCTGCTGGCAGAGGAAACAAGAAGACATCTGAGTCACTGCTCTTATTGCGGGTTTGTCATACCCATCCACAATGAGCAGGGACTCTGCTGCCTTTGCCTGAGAAGTGCCCAGCTCAGAATAGCTGTGGCCTGAATGAGTGAACAGAGTGAATGTCTAACAGGCCTTGTACACATGCTCTGAAGAGGAAACTCTAAATAATAGTCTTCAGGCCAAAAGGACAAAAGATCTTGAGGAACCAGGACCAGGTGACTCCTGAGAGTCCAACCTATTCGCCCTTTTTGGGGATGGAAGAGTGGTGTGCTTTGCTGCTCCCTTGAATGAGAGAACATTTTGCTTCTCTTCCCAGGACTGTCAAGAACTCCCTCATTCCCAGGCAGAGCATCCCAGCAAGCTCACAGCATAAAGTAGGAATCAAATGAAGAGGGATTTCCTAGGTGAATTTCTCCTTTCCTCTGAGCTCCACAGTGAATCCTCAGGGGGCTGGGAGTGGGGAGAGCATCAGTATGGGAAGCGAGGTCAGGCAGGTCTGGGGGGTGATTGGGAGTGGGGGATGAGTAGGACTAGATCAGGAAGGAGAGGAGCTTCTGCACCCTCCTCAGCTGGCATTTGGCTTTAATTCAGCCTGGTTCCCTTGTTGTTCCTCTTCTATGGAGAGAAGAGAAGGGTGAAGCAGAGTTGAGACAGTGAAACTATGGCCAGGCTGATGGCTTCACTCCCTGGCTGCAGTCCTTCTCCAGGCCCAGCTGATTTAGGGTTCCATAAACACCCACATACCCTCCCAACAAATTTTGCCTGGGTAGTCTGAATTTCTATTTCTGGACAGAAAAGGAACCCTAACTCAGACAATAGAGTAATATAGCTACTCTCGGCTTGGCCTCTTTCACTTCCCCAAAAGGGCTGATGCTGCTGCCTCGCTGCAGGTCTATATATAGGGAAATATCTGAAAGTTCTTCCCGGCTGCCCCTGGCTGCATTCCCATTTGTTCTGTGGGTGAATAAAAATATCTCCTTGTTCTACAGCCTTTGTTGAGACTTCTGTGCCTATTCTTGTGATGTTTGGAATAGCATGAAATAAGGACACCCTTTACTCAAGGATGTCTGGGAATGACACCTGAAAACGCCAAAGCCACATAGGCAATGGTGACAAATTCGCAGTCAAACTCCAACTGTCCCCTGGACGCCCAGATGGGGAAGTCATAACTGAGATTTTCTCGCATTTTGCAGAGGAAGAAACTGTCTCAAGGACTTTGGCAGGTCACTGGTCTTCCTTGGGCTGTAGTTCATCTGGAGAACTGGGGTCGGGGAAACATGCACACAAAAACTGGGTGTTTAGGATTAGAAGAGAACGTAGTGGGGCACGCAGTATCTTCTCAACATCTATTATTTTTATTAATAAAAGGAATTCTGGGTAGCCAAAAAAGAGGATTCTGGGAAATAAAATATTTCTGGTTATGTTGTTTAAAGTGCTTATCAGGCTGTCTGATGGGCATGGTGGTTCATGCCTGTAATCCCAGCATTTTGAGAGGCCAAGTGGGTGTATCACTTGAGGTCAGGAGTTTGAGACCAGCCTGGCCAACATGGTGAAACCCCATCTCTACCAAAAAATAAAAAAAGTTAGCCAGACCTGGTGGTGCACGCCTGTAGTCCAAACTACTTGGGAGGCTGAGGCAGGAGAATTGCTTGAACCTGGGAGGTGGAGGCTGCAGTGAGCCGAAATCTTACCCTTGCACTCCAGCCTGGGCCACAGAGCGAGACCCTGTCTCAAATAATAATAATAATAATAAAAATAAATACATAAAAGAGTGCTTATCAGGCTGTCTAGCACATAGGAAGGTGCAAAAAATGGTAGTTTTGTGAAAAATATTAGGGGTGAGACAAGGACAAAAGTGAACTCCGGCCCGTGAAAACCATTTCAATTGGTGGTGGAGTTGTGGATGAACAGTTTCTCCTTTTTATTTAGAATCCTAATGTGGTGGTTACGCAATGACATTGCTAAACACTTGTTGTGAGTAGGGATTGTATTTGCTGACCGGTTAACCACTCCCAGGGAGTGTGATCCCTTGGGTTTGTCACAAGGCTGTCCTCCAGGAGGACAGGAGTGCCTGGGTGGGGCTGGGGAGCACTGAGTGTGTGGAAAAGGGGGTGGTGGAGACAGGGGGTCAGGAGCCTGTGTGAGGAGAAAGGAGCCACTGAGCCTGGAGGGAGGGGAGACAGGTGGATGCAGACGGAAAGAGAAAGGCCCCTCCAGAAGGCAGCCTGGACCAAAGCAAAGAGGTCTGTTTTCATTTCATTCCTTTATTATTTTGCTTATTTGCAATGCTGGTTTCTCAGTTATCTTTCTTTCCAGAACAGTTCTCTCTGGGCAGCCCTGGCCAGACTGCAACATGAGAATCAATCTGACTTCAGCCTCCGTCTGTAAACTTCTCACGCTACAGCCTGGGGCGGGGTGGTGCGAACCTAGTCCTCTGGGTGCATGTGGGGAGTGATGGGCTGTGGGTGGGTCTTCAGGGCTCTGAGGGCTGCACTTTACTTCTCAAGCTTGGGGGTGGATGATCTGTTTGCTGCCACTGACACCCCATCCCCACCCAGCCTGACGATGACCCTGGGTTCTCATTCCAGCTCTGCTACCTGCCTTCTGCTTGGCCCTGGAAAATCCCCTTCTTCTGTCTTGGCCTCAGTTTTCCCATATGAAAAGGAAGGTGTTGGACTAGATGAACTCAGAGGTCTTTTATGGTTCAAGCAGTCTGTAAGTCTCAGACCCCTGAAGGGTATGATTGGGAAAAAGAAAGAAACACGGATAGGAGTCCCAAAGGATTTCCCATCAAACACTGCATTCCCCTACACCCTTCACTTGGGAAATTAGAGTAAAGCAAATTAATCTCCTGGCTACCATAACAAAGAGAAGGAGGCAGTCCCATTCAAGTATTTCCTTCCTTTCTGCTTGGTTGCAAATTCCACTCTTCTTACTTTAAAATAATAAAAGCCAGGCCAGGCATAGTAGCTCACTCCTGTAATCCCAGCACTTTGGGAGGTCGAGGCGGGTGGATCATCTGAGGTCAGGGGTTCGAGACCAGCCTGGCCAAAATGGTAAACTCACGACTCTACTAAAAATAACAAAAATTAGCTGGCCTTGGTGGTACGTGCCTGCAATCCCAGCTACTTGGGAGGGAGGAAGGATGACTTGAGCCCAGGAGTTTCAGGCTGCAGTGAGCTATGATTGCACTACTGCATTCCAGCAGAGCAAGACCCTGTCTAAAATAAAATAAAATAAAATAAAATAAAATAAAATAAAATAAAAAGCACTCCCAAAGGGAAAGAAGCTACATATGCCATCTTTTCCCAGAAACTCATCAGTAATATAAGTCCCTCTTCGATCGAGAGAGATCCAAGATGGCTGATCACTAGCAGCTCGGGCTCCTAGCTCCCAGTGAAAGCGCAGAGAACGAGAGGACGCCACACTTTCAGACGAGTGTTTGTTGCTCACGGACCAGGAGATTCCCAGTGGAGGAGCCCCACGTGTCGCCAGGGCGACTCTTGTGGCTGGCGTGGCGGTTTTGCTGGCACCTCAGCGCGCCAGTTTTTGGTGCAGAGTCCGGAGATTCCCAGGCAGAAAAGCACCATCAATCTTAACACCGCTGTTTTGGCCGGCGCAGTGGACTGCTCAGATTTCGGTGCTGGGAATCAACAAGCTGGACGTCTGTTCAGAGACCTAGTTAGAAAGTTGGTAATTACAAAGACAACAGACGGATAAATATATAATGAAGGGAAGAAATCAGCGTAAAAAGGCAGAGAATACTCAAAATCAGAATGCCTCTCCCTCTACAGGGGATCGCAATTCCTCATCAGTAACGGAACAAGGCTTAATAGATTACGAGTGTGTTCCAATAACAGAAGCAGGCTTCAAAACGTGGGTGATAAGAAACTTCTGTGAATTAAAAGAACTTGTTCTAACCCAATGCAAAGAAACTAAGAACCTTGAAAAAAGGTTTGACAAAATGTTAACGAGAATGGACAATTTAGAGAAGAATATAAGTGAATTGATGGAGCTGAAAAACACAACACGAGAACTTCGTGAAGCATGCACAAGTTTAAACAGTCGAATTGATCAAGTAGAAGAAAGGACATCAGAAGTCGAGAACCAGCTCAGTGAAATGAAATGAGAAGACAAGATTGGAGAAAAAAGGATAAAAAGGAATGAGCAAAGTCTCCAGGAAATATGGGACTATGTGAAAAGACCTAATCTACGTTTGATAGGTGTACCTGAATGTGATGAAGAGAATGAATCCAAGTTGGAAAATACTCTTCAGGATATCATTCAGGAAAATTTTCCCAACCTGGCAAGGCAGGGTAATATTCAACTCCAGGTAATACAGAGAACACCACAAAGATATTCTTCAAGAAGACTAACCCCAAGGCACATAATTGCCAGATTTATTAGGGTTGAAATGAAGGAGAAAATACTACGGGCAGCCAGAGAGAAAGGTCAGGTTACCTATAAAGGGAAACCTATCAGACTTACAGCAGATCTCTCAGCAGAAACCCTACAAGCCAGAAAAGAGTGGGGACCAATATTTAACATCCTTAAAGAAAAGAACTTTCAACCCAGAATTTCCTATCCAGCCAAACTAAGCTTTATAATCAAAGGAAAAATTAAATCCTTTGCGAACAAACAAGTACTTAGAGAGTTCACCACCACCAGGCCTGCTTTACAAGAGCTTCTGAAAGAAGCACTATACATATAAAGGAACAACCAATATCAGCCTTTCCAAAAATATATCAAAAAGAAAAGAACATTAACACAACAAAAAATTTACACTAACTAATGGGCAAAACAGCCAGCTAGCATCAAATGTGAGTATTAAAGTTATATATATTTTAATTGTATAAAAAGTCAAAACCCATTGCTATGCTGCATCCAGACCCATCTCACATGCAACGATACACAAAGACTCAAAGAGAAGGAGGAAGATTTATCAACCAATCAGAGAGTAAAAATAAACAGATAAAAAGCAGGAGATGCAATTCTCGCCTCTGATAAAGTAGACTTTAAAGTAACAAAGAGCAAAAGAGGCAAAGAAGGACATTACATAATGGCAAAAGGATCAATGTAACAAGAAGAGCTAACGATTTTATAGATCAACGAGACAGAAAATTAACAAGGACATCCAGGACTTGAACTCAGACCCAGAACAAGTAAACTTAATAAACATTTATCCACTTCAAATACATAAAACATACATTACCACCTCACACCTATTCCATAAGTGACTACATAATTGGAAGAAAATCACTCCTCAGTAATCGCATAGCATTTCATAGGTTTAAATGAAATATCGGTTGGCTGCTCGTTTGTTATTTTCTTCCCTTATTCCTTCCTGTTTACATCAAGTATAATTATTGGTATAAAAGAGGTTTTCAATACCCATTACTAAACTGCATTCTAGCCTGGGCAAGAAAGCAATACTCCCATTCTCTCTCTCTCTTTCTCTTCCTTTTTCCTCCTCTTCTTTATTCTTTTTCTTTCTTTCTTTAAAAAAAAAAAAATAAATAAAAAAAATAAAAAAAAATAAGTCCCTCTTCTTCCCAGAGGAGTTGTGAAGGTGTGAAGACAAGCTGGAGGGTTATACTAATGGATGAGCCTTCACATGGAAGAAAATATCAGACGTGGGGAAGAAGCATTTTTCCCTAACCACACAGCTCTAGGCATGTATCATGAACCCAGTAAGTTTCATACAGACTAGTGGGTATTTACCATCACTTTGGCTTCCCTGCATCTGAAGATTCCATGAGATACCCCAAAATCCTTTTCATAAGTTCCTTTTCTGCTCTAATCAGCCAGAGTCAGTTTCTGTTGCATATAACGGGACCCTGACTGATGCAGAAATTTATACAAGAAATGGTTGTTGACAAGAGACCCTCAGGAAAAAAGGGGGAATCTGAGAATTGATTATTTGAGCCTGTTGGGACTAAGGGCAGTGAAAATCCAGCATCAGACAGTGGGATTCTGACATATTGAGCATACACTGGTGAAAGAATTAAGTTAAAATTTCCAGTCACCTGAAATGAAGTGCCCCTTGAAAGCAAGCCTCTAAGAGGCAGAGTGGCCATTGCCGTAAGGCAATCTGAAGGCCACAAAGACTTCGAGGGCCATGAGGCAGGATGCTTGCTTCTAGTTATATTATATAGGCTCATATCATAACTCCTCAGCTCAAGTGTTTACCTAAAAGCTAGGGACCTTTTATAACTGTGGCTGAAGAATCTCAAGAGTTTTTTTTTTTTCCAGAGGCAAAAACAAAAAGAGGTAGCATTACTGGAGCCCAGAACCCAGAGCCCAGAGCCCAACCAGTGGAAGCTGGAACTGTGCAAGCCTGACCTGCAGGATTTGAAGCCATGGGAGAATTGCAGGTGCTGTTGGAGAAGCAGCAGCTTCCTCTACAAAATAGAAGAAGAAAAATATCTCGGCTTCTTTTATTTTCTCCTGCTCTCTAATCTCTTATTCACACAGAAGATGGAAAATATAGGCCAGTCATGGTGGCTCACACCTGTAATCTCAGCACTTTGGGAGGCTGAGGTGGGTGGATCACCTAAGGTCAGGGGTTCGAGACCAGCCTTGCCAACATGGTGAAACCCTGTCTCTACTAAAAATACAAAAATTATCTGGGTATGGTGGTGCACACCTATAAGCCCAGCTACTCGGGAGACTGAGGCTTGAGAATTGCTTGAACCTGGGAGGCGGAGGTTGCAGTGAGCTGAGATCGCACCACTGCACTCCAGCCTCCAGCCTGGGTGACAAAGCGACACTCTGTCTCACACACACAAAAAGAAGATGGAAAATATAACTTTCAGGTATCAGCCTGCGTGTGATATGGAGCAGAGGAGGGGAAGGAGAGAAATGAATCTGAGAAAAGGAAAAGATCTTTTTCATAGTTGAGAAATGTGTAAATACAGTCAGATTCTAGTATCCCTGGAAGGCAATTACACAGTCAAACTCAAGAAGAGAGGTGAATAAGGGTAAAATTTTGCTAACTTTATTGGCAAAATCTAAAGAACACATAGGGAATAGGCTCTGAGGGTGCCAGACCAAGGAGGGAGTAATATAATTTTAGATTGGCCTGAACGTATTGATATGGATATATTTACTAGAGATCCTTATTTCAAAAGGCAAGTTTGAGTAACCAGAAGGGTTCTAATGGTTTGCTTGGTTGGTGGATTGAATCTCAGACTAACCAGTGTTCCACTAAACAAAGTTAAGATGCCATAAATTCCTTAACTTCCTTGGTATAAAGTAGAAGGTAGGAGGTTGAAATATTAAATACATTTCCATGTGCAATGTCTTCCCCACTCCCTAATTATATTCCCAGAACAGGCCCAGAAGACAACTGAATGTGAAGTTACTGAGAAATACATTAGTGAGGAAAACACTGTGATCTTTGAAAAATACTGTCATGGCTGTTCTCTGTAAGGCTGGGGATCGTAATAGAAAGCTGAAAGCTGTAGTTGAGATGGGCTCTCTGATTTCAGAAGGGATTAAAGGACGCTACAGTGGCAGACTCCAAGTAGTGGCACTCAGCCACTACCAGCAAGATGGACATAATTACCAACCAGGCATAGAAAAGGAGTTCAGATGCTGAATGAATAACAAATGCCCTCTGCTGTCTATCCCTCTGCTTGTCCATGGACATATTGCTTTCTTCTAATACTTACACTTCAGTGTAAAGCTTCTACCGACTATAATGCCAGCAACTATCTTTTGAAAAACTGATAAACATTCACCCATCCCCAGAGGAGTCAACCTAAATCTCATCAGTAACTATATCCAGCTGTGAGTCTACGATCTGTGGATGATGGTCATTTCTTTGGTAATTCTACTTTCCTGTCTCAAAATTATATAATCTGTGCAGTAAATTATAAAATTAACCACCACCAATACTTTATTAAATAATAATGAGGAAAAGAAAAGAAGAGAAAAACTGGGCTAAAATAGTTTAATTAGTGCATTGATTGAATCTGAGACTCCGTTGTAAAACAAACCATTATTTTATGTACCATTATGAAAAGTGATCCAATTAAATGATGACATAATGCTTTCTGATCACACTTATAACTTAGAGCTATTTTACATTTATTTAGACATAGAAGTAGATTTTTAATCTTATACAACCCTTGTGCATACATAAAAATTAAAATATCCTATAATCCCAGCACTTCGGGAGGCAGAGACAGGTGGATCACGAGGTCAAGAGATCGAGACCATCCTGGTCAACATAGTGAAACCCCGTCTCTACTAAAAATACAAAAATTAGCTGGGCATGGTGGTGCACGCCTGTAGTCCCAGCTACTCGGGAGGCTGAGGCAGGAGAATTGCCTGAACCCAGGAGGCAGAGGTCACGGTGAGCCGAGATCGCGCCATTGCACTTCGGCCTGGGTAACAAGAGCGAAACTCCCTCTCAAAAAAAAAAAAAAAAAAAAAAAAATTAAAATATAAGAAAAATATATTGATTATGGTATTTCTCAAACTTCTTCATATTTAGAATCCTACTGTGAATCCCTCCCGCATTACTTCTTTAACAAAGAATATTTGTGGCCAGGTGTAGTGGCTCACGCCTGTAATCCTAGCACTTTGGGAGGCTGAGGTGTGCGGATCACCTAAGGTCAGGAGATCAAGACCAGTCTGACCAACATGGAGAAACCCTGTCTTTACTGGAAATACAAAATTAGCCAGGCATGGTGGCTAATGCGTGTAATCCCAGCTACTTGGGAGGCTGAGGCAGGAGAATTGCTTGAACCCAGGAGGCGGAGTTTGCGGTGACCTGAGATTGGCCATTGCACTCCAGCCTGGGCAACAAGAGCAAAACTCCATCTCAAAACAAACAAACAAAAAACAAAACAAAACAAAAAGAAAATTTGCCCCACCCCTTTCTTTTTATGCCTTTTTGCATATACAATAACTTTGTATTTCCATGTGGAATTATAATGTTATATTTTTTAAGCTATTTTAAGGAACAATTAAACTAAAATGAGTAGTACCCATAATACACATAGCTCAACTGAAGTAATAATATTAAAGATAGCTATGATCAACTAAACAAATGTGCAGGCAA
Organism: Aotus nancymaae; assembly: GCF_030222135.1. Taxonomy (NCBI): domain Eukaryota; kingdom Metazoa; phylum Chordata; class Mammalia; order Primates; family Aotidae; genus Aotus; species Aotus nancymaae. Next base: position 29,943,194 of record NW_026988467.1, read on the forward strand.
AAGTAATTACGTTACAAATGTTGCCTGGTTACGAGCAATAGCAAGGTGCTATTCACGGTAACACCTATGTCAAAGGTATTAAAAATATGAAAAAAATGAGCATCTTAGAATTGATGAACTGTAACAGTTAGTATAAAATACATATGGCACAACAAGGAAGAGAATATAAACATATATGCTAAGTCACTGTTTCTGATGGTACAATTTATGTCTGTTCTCCAGTAATGCTTCTAAGTTCTGTTTGGCTTCATCCAGCACTTCAAATGTTGTTGTTGTTGTGTGTTTGCTTGTTCCTTCTATCCAGTAGGTTAACCAAAATCTTCATTTTTGAGGGATCTGAGTCATTGGTGGTTCAACCAGAATAACATTATGGTAGTAGAAATTCTTATCTTTCCTTCATGTTCATTCAATAGGTAATTTTCTTCTAGCTGCTCTTAAGATTTTCTCTTTATCAGTTATTTTCAACATTTCAATTATAACATTCGTCATTTTGGGTGTGTGTGTATGTGTGTGTGTGTATGGTGTTTATGCTCCTTAGGTTTAATTGAAATTCTTGACTCTGTGGCCTTACTGTTTTTATTAAATACAGAAACAAATTTGGCTCTTATTTCTTCACACTCCTTCCCCTTTTTTCCCTGGGACTCCAATTACGCACATTAGACAGCTTGATATTGTCCTACAAGTCACTGAGATTTTGTTTATTTCTCCTACCTTTATCTTTTTGCACTTCACATAGACTAGATTCTATTTCTAGATTTTCAAGTTCATTAATTATTTTCTTTTGTAGTGTGTAATGTACTATCATCCCATTCAGTGAAATTTTAACTTGAGATATTAAATTTTTCAGTTCTAGAAGTTTTATTTAGTTTTTTAAAATATCTTCCCTTTCTCTTTTCATTATGTTTATGTTTTCCTTTACATTTCTTAGCATATCAAGAATATTTATACTAGCTTATGTCTTTGTCTGTTAACTCCATTATCTCTGTCATTTCTTGGCATGTTTATATTGATCGATGTTTTTCTTCGTTATAGGTCTCATTTTCTTCCTTTTTCACGTCTTATAATTTTTTTAGGTGTTGAACATTGTGAATGTTACATTATTAACAAGCTGGATTTTGTTGTTTTTTTTTAAAGAATGTTGGTTTGTTTGTTTGAGCAGGCAACTATTTGTGGATCACCTTAATAATTATAAGACTTCTTTTTAAGTCTATAGGCTAGTTTAACCCTATTAATAACATGTTACCTGACTGTCTTCTACTGAATGCTCTGTGTGTTCAACAAGGTTCCTCATGTCTGGATGATCAGGCGTAAGCATCTCCCAACCTTGTGAGAACTCTGGAAATTATTAAGCTTATGGCTCTCCAGTGGTTCTTCTTTGTCTAGTCCTGTGGAGTTTCATCCTAAACATAATCAACTTAATGTCCAGCCCCAAATCCAAGAACCCATGCAGATTTCTGGAATTCTTTCTCTGTATACTTTCTCCCCTCCTGGACTCTGTACCACAAATTGCAGTTGCCTCGTCCTTCCCTTTTTTAGCTCAGTAGGACTGCTACACTCTGCTTGGGTCCCCTTTCCCTCCCTGCGCTGGGGTTCAGTAAGTGCCTACAGGTAGAAAGTCAGGGCAACTGTAGAGTTTGCTTCATTTGTTTTCCTTATTTCAGGAATCACCATTCGATACTGCCAGTGCTATGATTTGAATGTGTCCCATCCAAAATTCAGGTGTTGCTAATGTGATAGTATTAAGCAGTGGGTTTTGTGGAGGTGATCAAGCCATGAGGGGTCCTTCCTCATAAATGGGATTGAAACCTTTATAACAGAGGCTTCACACAGCACTCACCTAGCTTGCCCTTCCACCTTCCAGCACTCACATGACACAGCATTCCTTTCCTCTGCAGGAGGCAGCAGTAAGGTGCCATCTTGAAGCAGAGAGTAGCCCTCGCCAGACAACAGAGCCTGCCAGCAACTTGATTCTAGATGTCTAGCCAGTAGACTGTAAGAAATAAATTTCTGTTCATTATAAATTACCCAGTCTGTGATACTGTGTTATAGTAGCACAAATGGACTAAAACAATGTCCTAATGTCTGAAAATAGTTGTTTCACGTATTTGGTCCAATTTTACGGTTGCTCGCGGTGGGAGGGCTAGTCCGGTACCAGTTACCGCATAATGAAGAAAGTGGAAGTCTTTTTATTTATTTTTTAAGCGATTATATTTTTAACTGTTTCATTTCTAACTAATTTTCAGCTTTTGCTGCTTGTTTTCTAATACAAACATTTAAGGCTATACATTTCCCCAAGGGCATTACTTTTAGCTTTATCTCACAAGTTCTGCTATGTAGTATTTTTGTTATTGTCAATGAAAATATTTTCTAATTTTCATGACTCCTTCTTTGGCCCATGGATTATTCGAAATTGTATCTATTATGTTCCACAACTATAAGCCCTTTGTTGAACATAGATATTGCAAATACCTTCTCATGTATGTGGTTTATTTCTTTTAACTTTCTTAGTCGTATCCTTTAATGAACACAATTTCATAATTTGAACATAGTCCAATTTATGAAAATGTTTTATGGCTAGTTCTTTTTATGGCCTATTTAGGAAAATTTTGCATATCCTAAGACCCTGAAGATATTCTCCTGTGTTTTCAGCTGAAATATTTAGTTATTATTTTTTACAGTTAAGCTTATGTGTCGAGTTATTGCTTGAAGATAAATGGAATTAACAAGGTGGCTTTTTAAAATCAGGTTACTTGATATGGTTAGTTCTGTTTCTTGAACTCTATTCTGGCCCACTTACCTATATATCCTACGCCTTCTTATTATTTAAATTTTGTTTTCAAAATATGTTTTCTCATTGTTGACCGTCACGCTGCCTTTCTTTTGTTTGGGTCTCCACATCTGCTTATCCTTCCTGTCTTGTTCTGTCTTGCTCAGGGAAGCTGACCTGAATGGATTACATTAAAGTTTTTTCCCTGCCTCTGATTCTGGGACCAATGAGGAATCCTGACAAGAGATCAGAGGGAGGGAGAGGAGAGAGGTCAGGACATACAGGCTTCTGATTTCCTTCCTGTGAGGTCCCTTCAGGGTTGATTTTGCAACTTGACCAAATGCCATTGCACCTCTCAAGGCAACTGATTCTATAAACTTCTTTCTCCTTCCAGGTTTTGGTAACTTCTCCCTGTCCTTAATTCTTCAGTTCTAGGAGAGGTGACAGCGCCTATGCTTGCTAGTCCTGCCTGGGTTCATGAACTATCCTTAAGCCCTGCTAACACCTTTATGGTTAGTTTATTTGCATATAAACCTATTAGAAAAACCCTAACTTGAATGTGCTGTTTCCTGTTGAAATCCTAACTAATACATTAGTATATTAGAAAGGTTTTTTTCTTAAAAAAAGTCTTATATTTAGCATCTTTGCTCAATATTCTTTAAACAGTTTGTTTCTATAAATTTTTGAATTTCCTATGTAGATAATCATAGCATCTTGTAAATGGTGACCCCTGTGTTTCTTCTTTCAAAATAGTTACAATTTTATACTTTTAATTTCTATTCTCTTTATTTCTTATTATTCTGGCTGAGACCTCCGTTTTACAGGTGAACACAATTTTAATTGTCTCATTGCCAGCCTTAAATTGAATGCAATGGATGGTTCACCATTAAGAATTACATTTGTTGTAGATATAGGTAGGCACCTTTTTATACATTAAGATTTTTTTTTCTCTCTAAGTTTATTATGTATTTATTTACTTTTAGAGTTGGGTGTTGTTCTGTCAGCAGGCTAGAGTGCAGTGGCATTATCATAACTCACTGAAGCCTCAAATTCCTGGGCTCAAGCAATTCTCCCATCTCAGCCTCCTGAGTAGCTGGGACTACAGCTGTGCACCACAATGTCCAGCTAATTAAAAAAATTCTTTAATAGATGGGGGTCCCACTGTGTTGCTCAGGCTGATCTCAATCTCCTGGCCTCAAGTGATCCTCCCACCTCAGTCTCCAGAGTAGCTAGGATTATAGGGATGGACACCAGTTACTTTTGAAAATCATGAACAGATAATGTATTGAATAGTGTACTACATTATTTGAGATAATCATAAACCTCCTTCCCTTTTCTTTTTTCTCTTTCTTTGTTTTTAGATTTTTTTGTTTTGTTTTGTTTTGAGGTGGAATCTTGCTCTTGTTGCCCAGGCGAGAGTGCAATGGCACAGTCTCAGCTCACTGCAACCTCCACCTCCCGGGTTCAAGCAATTCTCCTGCCTCAGCCTCCCGAGTAGCTGGGATTACAGGTGTCTGCCACCACGCCCAGCTAAGTTTTGTATTTCTAGTAGAGATGAGGTTTTGCTGTATTGGCTAGGCTGCTCTCAAACTCCTGACCTCATGATCCACCTGTCTTGGCATCCCAACGTGCTGGGATTACAGGCGTGAGCCACTGCTCCCGGCTCCTTTTCTTTTTTAGCTATCCCTTAAATCTTGGCTCCATCCTGGTAGTGCATGTCAAGGTCAAAGCCATGAGGCTTGATATAGTTTGGATGTCTCCAAATCTCACATTGAAACGTAATCCTAGTGTTGAAGGCGGGGCCTGGTGGGAGGTGATTGGGTTGCAGGGGCAGACCCCTCATGAATGGTTTAGCATCATCCCATCCCCTGGGTGATGAGTGAATTCTTGCTCTGAGTTGACTGAGATCTAATTCTTTAAAAGTGTGTGGCCATAGAGGGAAACAACAGACACTGGGGCTTATCTGAGGGTTGGTGAGTTGGTGGTGGGAGGAGGGAGAAGATCAGGACAAATAACCAATGAGTACTAGGCTTAATAGCTGGGAGATGAAATAATTTGTACATCAAACCCCTGTGACATCAGTTTGCCTATATAACAAACCTGCATGTATATTCCTGCAAGGTTTTTTTTAAAAAAAAGCACATGGCACCACTCCCTTCTCTCTCTTGCTCCCGCTGTTGCCATGCGATGCTCTCGCTCTCCCTTTGCCTGCTGCCATGAATGTAGCTTCCTGAGGCCTCGCCAGAAGCCAAGCAGATGCCGGTGCCATGCTTCTTATACAGCCTGCAGAGCCATGAGCCAATAAATCCTCTTTATAAATTACCCAGTCTTTGACATTCCTTTATAGCAATGCAAAGAATGGCCTAATACAGGGCCCTTCCTTCCTTGCTTCAGCCTGAAAGAGCAGGAATGGGGCCTTACAGTCTTCTGAAGTTTGGGCTTTTTGGACTCTTCCATCTGGAACACTGCAAGATATCCATGAGAGCAACATTTCGATGTATTATTTTGCTTACAATACTTCTGCTTTGAATGAAACTCTGTTTTCTTCCCGCTTTTTATTAGGAGTAAGGAGAGCAAGTAGTAATGAGGGATAATGAGGAGCAAAAGCCCATTCTGACATCCATAATGTCATTTGCAGCAATCTTATGAAGGAGGCAGTAGTATGTTTATTTTACAGATGAGGAAACTGAAATTTAGAGAGGTGAAGTGCCCTGCCCAGAATAATGACTGAGTGGGTTCCTAGACCTGTGATCCCAAATCTTGTGCTCAGAAACAGTGCTGGCTTTTTTTTTTTTTGAGATGGAGTTTTGCTTCTGTTGCCCAGGCTGGAGCGCAGTGGCACGATCTTGGCTCACTGCAACCTCTGCCTCCTGGGTTCAAGTGATTCTCCTGCTTCAGCCTCCCTAGTAGCTGGGACTACCAGGAGCCTGCCACCACACCTGGCTAATTTTTGTGTTTTTAGTAGAGACGGGGTTTCACCATGTTGGCCAGGCTGGTCTCGAACTCCTGACCTCAGTTGATCCGATTGCCTTGGCCTCCCAAAGTGCGAGATTACAGGCATGAACCACTGCACCCCAGCCTGCTTGACTCCTTAGAGAAGTGAGATCTGGGCCCCATCTCACCATTAGTCTGCTTCTTCTTTCTTCTGACCTTTGGAGCCACTGCTGTAAGTATCTCCTTGTCCCACTCTTCCATTCAGCTCTGTAGCAGTTCTACCATTGGGAAACATTGTGGTCCCCTGACCGTGGCACACTGGGGGCTGTGTATCTTGTCACTGTTGTGAGTATCTTGTATGTGTATTTTGGAGGGGCCTAGGCAGTCTACAGGTCTTAGTGCTAGACAGGGAGAAAGGCCTCGTGCTGGGTGACAGCCTCCAGGAGCACAGTCCTCGGATGCCCCAGTACACCTATATTCAGACTTCATCCTTGGCCTGCCAGTGTGCCAATGCCTGGGTGGGGCTCTGGCTTCAGTGGTCCCCCAGAACATACATGCACATAATATCACAGCATCTGTGCCATTCAGAAGCTGGGGGCTACTCAAAGAATCTCCTTTTCCCTTTTCTCTGGAGCCACTGCCCCAAGACTTTGGGGTTGGAGTTCTTTTAGGGCAGCCCTGCCCTGCTGCCTCTGCTGGTCTCCCTGCCCTTCCTAAAGGAAGCCAGGAACTCCTGGTTCCTCTATCTCCAGGCCTTGTTTAGGGTTTGTTTCCAGAGTCTGAGGAGTCGGAAAGGTGAGGGCAAGAGGTTTCTCTATGATGTGTTTGTGTCCCATTGCAGGCAAGACCAGGGCCAGGTGGTGCAGGAGCTGCTGCCTGCTCTAGAGGGCTGCCCTCCAGCTGGTCAAGGGCTGCACCTCTGCCTCCCTGAGTGGGATTTTGAGCCAGGCAAGGATGTGGCTGACATTGTGGCAGACAGCATGGTGGGCTGCTGGGTCATGCTCTGTGTGCTGAGTCACCAGGCCGTGAACACCCCCTGCTGCCACCTGGAGCTCTGCTTGGCCACCTCCTTTCTGCTGGCTGCGCCCCACCCCCACCCCCCCGCCAGTGCTACTGCTGGTCTTCCTGGAGCCCATCTCACAACACCAGCTCCCCTGCTACCATAGATTGGCCTGGTTGCTCCGCTGAGACTATTGCATGTGGCCAAAGAATGATTTCTGTGCTTGGTTAGGGAGCAGGCTGGAGCAGCCTGGGGTAGGGTAGAATGGGCGTATGTGTGTTGAAAGGTAGGGGTAAGAAAAGCAAGCCAGCTTGGCAGGGAGATCGTATGTTTGGGCTATAAGACTGAACTCAGTTTTTGGTAGAAGGTGGGGTTACCGTGTGTGCAAGGGAGGATCCAATGGGAACACAGGCTTTGGGAAGGCTCTGGAGGCTAAATGAGAAAACCTGGGAGATAGCAGGTGGCCATGTGGTATGCAGTGTAATCTCAAGATTTCCAAATCATCAATAAATGAATAAATGTACTAACTCCATGAAATACTTGGCTTGATTGAATTTTTTTTTTTTTTTTTTTGAGAAGCAGTTTTGCTCTTGTTGCCCAGGCTGGAGTGCAATGAGGCAGAAGGTGAAAGGGTTGGAGTCACAGAAACTGTAGTCCAGAGAAAATAAGGTTGGAAGGAGCCCCTTTTGCCATCTGAGTTATAGAGGGATTGGCAGCTGAGGATCAAAAAGCTGGGATGCTGTCCAGGAGACAGCAGACCGATTGCCTGTTCCCTCAATAAAAACATGAAAGTCTGTTCCCATCTATCTCCGGTTGAGCCTCATAGCAACACTGGGAGGAGGAGCCTACCCCCTTGTCACTCTGTACTCGACTATGCTAGGCTACCTGTAGGTCCTAGGACACCATCACACCTTTTGCCTCTGGGCCTTTGTGTATGCTGTTCCTGCACTGAAAAACACCTTTCCCCTGGGGAACTCATAAGTATTCTTTAAGATGCAGTTCAGCCATCACTTTCTTCAGAAGCCTTTCCTGACCTCCCAGCCTAGATAACTGTTGCCCCTGGGTTCCCACAACTTCCTGCACCTCCCTTTCTCAAAGGACCCATCTTACAGGTCTGAAAGCAATACAAGGCATGGTCTCCAAAGCTGAGTGCACAAGATAATCACAATAGGGTTGCAAAGAAACTGTTATAACTTCTATTTTTATTTAAAAAAAAAATCTCACCTTCTTCTGAAGCTAGACTGTCTGCTTTTTTAGCCATGTGGCGGCAGCATGCTATTTAATTTCTCTATACTATAGTTTCCTTTTCTGTAATATGGGATAGTGTTAGATTCTCCCTCAAAAGGTTTTGGATGTATTAAATGAGTTAATACATATAAAGAATTGAGAGGAGGACCTAATAACAAAGGAGCATTGCAAATGTTCAAGAAAAGTTAGCTATTACAGGCACATCATTTTTTTTTTCTTTGAGATGGAGTCTCACTCTGTCACCAGGCTGGAGTGCAGTGGTGTGATCTAGGCTCACTGCAACCACTGCCTCCTGGGTTCAAGCGATTCTCCTGCCTCAGCCTCCCAAGTAGCTGGGACTACAGGTGCCTGCCATCACGCCTGGCTAATTTTTTGTGTTTTAGTAGAGATGGGGTGTCACCATGTTGGCCATGGTCTCAATCTCTTGACCTCGTGATCTGCCCACCTTGGCCTCCCAAAGTGCTGGGATTACAGGTGTGAGCCACCGTGCCTGGCCCGGTACATAATTTATAAGTAAATAAATATACATATGTTGGGAGTGTGTGCTCAACTCAAAAACTCAAAAAGCTTTTACTCATGGGAGTGCTCTATTGTGAAAGTTTATAGAGATCAGGCCGTGGGGTCAGAGACCAGCTTTGCTTCATCACTGCATCCTTAGAGCCTACTGTCTGCCCAAATCAGAGAGAGTTCTGATAGAAAAATGTGGACAGAATGCCTGCAAACCAAATCCTGATGGGTGCTGAAGCAGAGAGAACCTGGAACAGGTTCAGGCTCTGTTGCTTATTTCTACATGGCACTAAAGGGCTCTTGGCCTCTTGTGGTCTTCCTTAGTTTTCCTCTTCTGTAGAATGTCAGGCTTTGATTAGACAAAGGCTAAGGGAAACCAGAGAATAATTTGAGGCTGGATTTAGGGCGAGGCACGCCCTCTTGTGTCCTAATGGTGTCCTCTCCTCTCTTTGCACACTCGCCTCTCTTCTTCCTCTTCAGGGCAGATGATGCTGAAGTGGATGTCCTTACCTGACCCTGCAAAGCTGCCTCTTCAGCTTCAGATCCTGACACTTTCTCAAATGTCTCCGGCTCCCTTGACACCCACACTGCTGCATTGTCCCTCCCCATCTCAAACCCTCCCCACTTCCACATATGGTCTCTTCCTTAAACAGTGTGGGACCTTTGGAGTCATATGGCCAGGAGGTGACAAATCCCACCCCTGGTACTTATTGGCTCTGTGATCTTGAGCAGGTCACTTCATTTCTCTAAGTCTCATTCCCTCTTTGTAAAGTGGAGTAAACAATACCAACCTCCTAAAACTATTGTGAGACCTTAAGGAGTGTTTATAGGTTGCTATTATGTTTACTGAGTAAAACCACATGAGTTATTACTATAAATAAATTGGAACATGTTTCACAGAGAAGGAATTTGAACTGGGTCATTGAAACTAAGATCTAGAATTCCCCTATTTTAACACTAGCCAACACGCATTGAGCCCTACCAGATGCTACTTATTGTCAATTTTCCCTAAGCCTCATAACCATTGATAGTAACAATAATAATAGCCAATGACTATGTATTTTATTGTGTTTTTTACTTTTTCAAATAGAAATGAGGTCTTACTATGCTGCCCAGGCTGGTCTCGAACTCCTGAACCCAAGCAATCCTCTCACCTCAGCCTCCCAGAATGCTGGGATTACGGGCATAAGCCACTGCACCTGGACTAGCTACTGATTATTAAACACTTTTTGTGTGTTAAACATGTGCATGCTCTTTACATACCTTCTCCCATTTATTTCTCTCAACAACCTTATCAGGTAGAGGCAATTATTATCATTCCCGTTTTACAGATGAGAAAACTGAGGCGTAAAGAAGCTAAGTAATTTGCCCAAGTTTTCACAGCTAGCAAGTGGTAAGACCAGCATCCTTCATGTGAAAGTAAGAACTTTCACACACAAGCAGCTTGACTTCAGAAACTATGCTTTACCTAAATCGTCTCATTTAACCGTCACAACACCCTGTGATGTAAGTTCTCTTGCATTACTTGCATTTTATAGACGGGAAATCAAAGACAAAATAAATGCAGTAATTTGTTTAAGGCCACACAGCTGGGAATTAGTTGAGTTGGGATTTGGATCCATGTATGACTACAAAATCCACATTCTCAACACCATATTAGATTGCTCATGCCCCAAAGTATTCACAGTGGTACAGAGCAACAGCATTTATATGAGGATTATTCCGTAATAATGATTAACATTCTTTCAACACCCACGAAGCGCCAAGCTCTGTACTAGCTGATTTACATAATAACAGCTAACAATCGCTGTGCATTATTAGGAGCCAGGCCCTGAGCTAATCGTTTTAGGTGTATTATCTCACTGAAGCCTCACAAAACCCAGTGACATGGATGCCATTATTACCCTCATTTTATGGGTGAAGAAAACGAGGTTCAGAATTCTTCCAAAGTCACACAGCTTAGCTGTAAGCTGGAAATTGAAACTACAACTGTCCAATTTTTTCCTGCTTATCGGGCTGGTCACCTCTAGTCACTCTCTCTTTTTATTTCTTACTGTGTTTGCTTTATCTCACAGGGTCTGAGGCTCTCACTTTGCCCCCTCAATAGAACCCAGCCCCCTTCTGCTCTAGTGTCTTCTCATTGGGCGGTGTTGTTATTCGGGAGCGTATGGAAAAGGCCTGGATCGCCATAGGTCCCGCCCTCATGTGTCGCCCCCTTTCCGATTTGTTTCAGGGCCAGGGTCCGTGAGAAGCTGACACATCTATTGGCTGACGACGTCTGAAAGGCAGCAAACGAAGGGGGAACGCCCACCGGCGCTAGCGCGGTTCATTCTGGGAATTGTGGTTTCAGACGTTCCATTCCTGGGGTGGCGCCGCTCGGACTCCGGGTCCCAGCATTCCCTGCTCAAGCCCGGGAGCACTTCCGCCCTGTTGTGAAGTGGGTGTCTCGGTGGGTGAGTCCGGGTGGCGGGGCGGGGGCAGCTGAGACGCAGGCTCTGGGCTGGAGACTTAGGAGGTGGTGGTGACATAGTGGGCTGGGGAAGGTGAGAGGAGAGAAAGAAGCTTATATGTGGGGGTGGAGGGTGAGGGGCGGTCAAAGGATGCAGCGGCCGGAGATGGGAAGGGTCATACAGGGGTCGGGGATGAGGAGGCGATAGAGGGCCCTAGGAATGTGGAGGGCCTTAGAAAGGTCTGAAGGTGAGGAGGTAGAGGGAGGTTTTGGAGGTGGGAGAGCCCTAGAAAGGTCTGGAGACCACAGAGGGAGGGATAGAGGGTCTGGGGCCCTGGCAAAAAGTGAAGAGGGCCTGAGCTTGAAGCCCGACCTTAAAAATAGTGTTTCAATCTCTATCTTCCTGTCCAGGACACGCATATCTAATTTGATACCTCTCTAATGATTGTTACCTCTGGAACCCAGTGGATGGAACTGGCAATTGTGTTCTGCCCCAAACCCGCACTTCTTTCCTATGCCTTATGGAAGTCAGTGGCATCGTCATCCCATTTACCTACCTACTTACCTACCTACCCTCTGATTCCTCTTGCATTCTTTCACGTCCAAGGATCTTCCAGTCTTTCAGTTTCTTTAATATATTTCAGTCGGCCTCTCTCGTAGGGTTTTTGCAGAAGCCTTTTCAGTTCCCCAGCATGAACACACACATTGCACCTAGGGTGATCTGTTTAACCTACAAATCTGATTATGCCTTCTGCTTGAAAACCTTCATTGGCTCCCATCACCTGTAGAGTTAAGTCCAAACACCTTGTCCTTCATAAACTCCTTTTGCAGCCTAATCTTCATACACCTTACACTCCAGGGCTGTCAAGGTTCTTCTCATTTCCTGGGTAGGCCATTTGGTTTTCCATCATTATATATGCTGTTCTCTCTGCTTAGAATATTCTCTCCTCGCCTGTCACCTTCTTTGCCAAGAGAAGTACTTTAACTTAAAAAACCAATTCAACTCTTACTTTGCTCAATTCCCTTAAGCAAATTAAGTCACCCCCAACCCCCAGCTCCCATAACTTCTCTTATTACAACATTTGATCATAATTATCTGTGGCTTGTGTGTCTCTTCCACTAGATTGTGAGCATCTCCAGCACAGGGACAGTGTCTCCATCACCTCTGTTTCCTCATTGGCCAATCTAGAGCAGTAAACACTTGATGTGAAGCAGTAAATACTTAATGTATGTGTGAATAAAGACCATGCAGGGTAAGCTTTGCTAAACTAGCCTTGAAGACTGCTATTTCCAGTGGATTTCTAGGGCAGGAGCTTTAGTCCTCCCCTGCCTGGCAGGGCTATCTGCTGGAAGCTGAAGCTGATTCATTGCCAATGGGAGTTTAAGCCAGGGGTGACAAATACATGGTATGTGGGCTACTAGTGCCCCTTTCTGTGTCCCTGGCAGTCATGGCTAATTGGATGGTTCACAGCACATATTCACACAGTACTCAGAGCCCTCAGCACACTGCTCTAGGCAGCCACTTACAGCTGATTGAAGTTTGTGCTTTAAATGAAACCTATTTGCTCTCCCTGGTTTAAGCCCTTATGTGGGAGGTCAGGTCAGCCTGCTTTAAGTCATAGCTTGGACTGTCAGCCAAATGGGCCTGACAGCCTTTGAGGAGTTCCCAGTTTTTTCTCTTTGGAGGTCACAGACCGGTCTTGGCCTTTCCCATGAAACTGGAGAGAATCTTCCCTTTTCACTGAGTGGGCTCCTCATGACCACATTCATACTTACTACCCTAGGAACCACAACGCCCTCCAGCTTCCCTGTGTTTGTAAAGAGATCTTGATTTTGATGGCAGTCAACACTTATCCCTCATTACCTGGGAGAGTCTGTACTCTTTCTAGGTCTTTCTGGATATTGGAAGAGACTTTTGAGATCACTTAGTTAAAAGATGGCAAAGCGACAGCCCATGCTGAATGAAGTCCACCGTCATGCTTTATTTAATCCTCATAGTGTGTGAAACAATTTTGAGTTGGTTGCCAACATTTAAAAATCCAGAGTGCTAGCTTATTTTGGAAAAATTAGCAGGCCTAGGAATATTCTGGGCCTGTGTTCCCCTGGCACTCTATAGTTGGCTATAGTGCCCATGCAGTTCACTTCCGTCATTGATTCATTTACATTGCTAGGTCCTTGTACCCACTGACTCTAGTTTCCCTTCCCCCTTGCTCTACCCCATCATACTAATTGGGGAACCTAGGGCACCTGCTGAGTAGGATCAGGCTGTAAGCTGCAGTCTAACTAGGCAGCCACAGGGGCTACATGACTTGTCCAAAGTAACACAGCTGATTAGTGGCAGGAGTGGAACTAGAATTCCAGTCTGCTCACTCCTGCCTTAATGTTCTTTCCACTCTCCCATACTATCATCTTAGGAGTTTGGATGACTGGCAGACATTGAATAGGCTATAAGACATGATTAAGAAAAAGGATTGGAGAAAAGGGGTCTGAGCTTAGACCCTAACTCTGCCACCTGCTAGTTGTATAACCTTAAGTGAATCTTCATAGATGCTCAGTTTCCCTTTAGGTAATTCAGGATATAGTGCAGTCATACCTTGTCAGGTAATTATATTCTAAGGGTGAAAATCACTTTAGCCAAAAATCACAGTCAACTTGAAAATCCTTTGGCAAGGAGCCATTTCAGAAACCAACATGCTGCCTTTCAATAAATAAGCTAATCAACACAGCCAGACTTTGTTGTTTGAACATGAGATGAGAATTGGCTTGTGTTAAGGACTGTGCAGTATGAAAGACACTTTACTCACACTCAGTGGAAAGAGAAGCATGAAGGAATCAAGATCAACCTGGGGACTAGCAAAATCCTAGGTGCCATCACCACATGCTTATTCTCGAACAGATAGTGAATGGAACTGGCTGCATTATCTAAATTATGCTCTTTCTCTCTTTCTAGTCTTTGTAGTGGAGCTTACAGGTCAGTGAAATGCAGCTCAACACCTAACAAGACTCCAGTTGCTGCCTGGAGGATTCAGTGAGATTATGAATGTGGAACACAGCACTGTGCCTGGCACCCTGTGGTCACTCAGTGAAGGGGTTCTCTTAGAAATTGCTGGTCCTAATGAGGCTCAATATTTGGTCATCTCAGAACTGAGGAATGCCCCTGTCCATTTTCTCTTGTTCACTTCTGCGTGAAGTCACCCTGCTATTGGCCAACTGTTGGCCTCCCTCTCCCCGCAGTAGCCTGCTATCCATATTTCAGTCTAACTTCCTTAGACTGGAAAAGGTTATGGTGATATACGGTTCCTGGGACTTTCCAATTTCTCTTTGAAACAAACCTTTGGGATTTTCAAGTCTTCCCAGAAGAAAATACCTGTTATCTGAGACTCTGAGCTTTGGGCCTGGTGTGACTGCTAATTGCCTGTTTTGTTGTGGTGTCCTCTTTGTTCAGGAATGCAGATGTCTTTGCTTGCTTATTGACTGTCTGTCTCACTAGACTGTAATTTTCATGAAGGTAGGGACTGTCAGTCCCAGCTACTGTTAGACCTGTAGCTTCCAAACAGGGTATAGTAGGTACTCTAGAAATGATTGTATATAGTAGGTACTCTAGAAATGATTGGTGAATTACTCCTTGTGTAAGAAGGTGAGAGAAATGTGTTTGAACTCATGCATCAATAAGGTTATGGTTAAAGAAATTTCATGAAAGGTGAATTCTTTAATATAAATTATGGATCATCTGTATCACATTAGAGTTTTGATATACCAGGTTATCATTTTAATAAATGGTAATAAAACTTTTTAATGGCCCTGCTATTTATCAGATACTGGGTTGAGCACTGTAGATACAGAAATGAGTAACATACAATACTGGTCCCAGTAATATAGTCTAATGAGGCCGTCAGATGTAGTCATAGGTTACTACAATAGTGTAGGATAATACCTATATTAGAGGGATGTACCAATTGCTTTGGGAATATAAGATCAGGGAGGCAATTCTTGGAGGGCAGGACATGACAAGGGCATGTCAAGAAACTCCTATCAAAGGAGGTGGCATTTGAGCTGGTAGTTGAAGGATGAGTAGGAAGTTGCCAGGTAGCCATGAGTTGTGCTTTAGGCCTCTTCCTAAGTATATGGAGGTCTTTAGGACTAGATTTTAATTTTTATGACCCTTGCCTTGTTTCTCTTCAGTCCAGTCAGATTGCCTAAAATGAAAAATACCACCATCTCTCCATTCTCAATTTAGCTGTGTTATTCCTACTTGGAGGCAGCTAATGATCTCCTTTGAGTAGGCATTTTTAATGTCACCTAGACTTGTTGGGATGACACGAAGAGCTCATTTTTTCAGATAACCCAGCGTGGGTGCCATCAGAGAGGCTGTAATCTCCTCTGGGACACACATAGATGCACACATCCTTCTCATACTGTGTAGAAAGTGGTAAGTGTCACACAGGCATGGAAATAAAAGAGAAAGGAATTCCTTTTGGCATGAGTAGGAAGGTCATTTATTTATTTTTTATCTAGTGTGCACAGAAAGGGATTAATTATAATCCATGCTTAATAACATACCATCATTAGTTGATCATTCATGACTTTATTATATATTACTTCCTATATGTCCTGAGGCACTGTGCTAGGTCTCATGGGAAGCTAATGATCTAGTGGGTAAGAAAATTACAATAAAGGATGACCAGGGCTATGGTAGAGAAAATGTAAGATGCTATGGGAGCTTGTGGTTGAGGGCTGAATCTTGTTTCAGGGTGCAGGGAAGGCCTCATGGAAAAAGTGCAATTTAAGCTGAGACCTAGCTAGATGAAGAAAGGGAGGAGGCCATTCCCAAAGAAGACCTTCCCAAAGAGGGAAAGGTTCAGAGGGCAGCGTGGTGTAAGATCTGCAAGCTGTGCTTCTGGAGCACCATAACTAGTGGAGCATGGTAAAGAGATGAGTTGGAGACTTGGGTAAGGCTTGTGCTTTATCCTGAGGGAAATGCGAGATCACTGGAGGGTGTTTAGCAGGGAAGTGGTGTAGTCAGGTTTTGATCTGGTTTGGTTGTTGTGCAAAGAATAGAGCAAAGATTGGGGTGAGGTGAGTGGAGGCAGGGACGTGTTAGGAGGCTGATCAGGTGGAAGACGTGATGATTCTCTGCACTGCAGTGGTGGCATTGGAGATGGAGATGCCAAGTGGACACAGTGTGGTGATGAATTGGATTTGGGGGATCTTAGAGAATGACGATGACCAGGTTTCTGGTGTGGACAACTTGATGGCAGTGCCTTCACTGAAGGGGGAGCTTCAGAAGGCAGACATGATTGCAGGAGAAAATAATGAATCTAGTTTTTGACTCATTGAGTTTGAGGTACCTGAGGGACAGTCAAGTAGAAATGTCATGAAGGGGTTTGGATTTTTGGGTCTGGAGGTCTGGAAACAGGTCCTTGCTGGAGTTTTAGGAGTCACACATAGGGATGGTGAATAATGCCATATGGGTGGGATGACCAGAGGATAGCATAGAGTTGTTGGATTTTGCAAGGAGAGCATCCTTAAAGGAATGCCAGCCATGCTTTAAGATTCGGGAAGAAAGGCCTTTTGGAGGGGGTGACATTTGGAACCCAACTTGAGGGAAGGTTGGACTTTGGACATGTATAGGAGGGCAGAAGTCTACACTGGGGCCAGATCATGGAGGTGTGGGATGCCAGGCTAAGGTGTTCAGGCATGACCTAGAGGATTGAATACAGTGCTGTCTTCCTCCAAAGTGTGCTAGCTACTGGCTTGGGTGCCAGACTGTGGTCTCACTTCCTGCCTATGGGAAAAGGGCATCTCTTAGCTCCTCCACCCCATGCAAAGGTGATGGAAGGTATGGCAGAAGTGGGGAATTACAGCTTCTACATCCTCTTGCTCACACTCTGTCCTTTGTCTTTCTGCCTTCAGAGTCTTGGGGAAAAGTCCCTTTTCTAGGAGCCTCTTGAAGGACTCACCATAGATGCAGGAAGGCATTGAATGAGGACAGCACAGCTGAAGTGAGACGTCTGGGCTAGACAATGGCTGTGGCTCTGGAATCCCAAGCCCAGGGGTCTCCCCGACCAGAGCCTGAAGAACTCCTGATTGTGAAACTGGAAGAGGACTCATGGGGAGCAGAATCCAAACCCCGGGAGAAGGAACGTGACCCTGTCCCTGGCCCCGAGGCCTCCCGCCAGCGCTTCAGGCAATTCCAATACAGGGATGCAGCTGGGCCCCATGAGGCCTTCAGCCAGCTCTGGGCTCTCTGCTGTCATTGGCTGAGGCCAGAGGTCCGCCTCAAAGAGCAGATCCTGGAGCTGCTGGTGCTGGAGCAGTTCCTGACCATCTTGCCCAGGGAGGTCCAGACCTGGGTGCAGGCACGCCACCCTGAGAGTGGTGAGGAGGCTGTGGCCCTGGTGGAGGATTGGCACCGAGAGACCAGGACTTCAGGACAGCCGGTGAGGCAAACAGTCTTCTCCAAGGAGTGGGTCAGGCAAGGCAATAGGGCTGTGACTAGGTTAATAATTGCCAAATTCATCATAAAAATAATAATAGTTATTGAGAACTGACATTTATTGACCATTTATATCAGGCAGTGTTCTAAGTGCTTTACATGTATTAATCCACTTAGTCCTGTCAATAATTTAATGAGATAGGTACTGTCATTCTAATTTTACCAGTGAGAAAACAGAGACAGAAAAAAGATAGGTAAATTGCTCAGGGTCTCAGCAGCTGCTAGGTGGTAGTCAAGATTTGAACTCAGGCATTCTTACTCTAAAGCTTGTATGCCTAACCACTACTCTGAACTGCCTCCCACTACCATAATCGCAATATGACTTACTTATATTGTGTTTTATACCTAACAAAATCTTTCTATATATGTGATCTCTTTGAGTGCTTATAACAGTAATATAAGTAGACAGAAATAGTATTACTGTCCTGTTTTTATAGATTAAACTCAGGGCCAAAAAGTTGGCCAAACATAGTGGCTCATGCCTGTAATCCCAGCACTTTAGGAGGCTGAGGCAGGCAGATTGCTTGAGCTCAGGAGTTTAAGACCAGCCTGGGCAACATGGTGAAATCCTGTTTCTACAAACAATACAAATGAAACAAAACAAAATGTCAAGTGGCTCACAAAGGTCATCAGTGAGTACATCAGAGCCTAAAGCCAAATCCTTAGGTTCCCAGGTCATTGTTAGATGCCTCCTCTGCAAACCATGGGAATTAAAATACCTCTGAGCCATGAGGCTCAAATGAGATATTATTTGATGTTTTGTGAGCACTCACTGTGTGTCAGACACTGGTCTAAGCTTTTTTTTTTTTTTTTTGATATGGAGTCTTGCTCTGTCACCCAGGCTGGAGTGCAGTGGCGTGATCTCGGCTCACTGCAACTTCTGCCTCCTGGTTTAAGTGATTCTCCTGCCTCAGCCTCCTGAGTAGCTGGGATTACAGGCTTATGCCACCATGCCCAGCTAGTTTTTGTATTTTTAGTAGAGACAGGGTTTCACCACGTTGGTCAGGTTGGTCTCAAATTCCTGACCTTGTGATCCACCCACCTCAGCCTCCCAAAGTGCTGGGATTACAGGCGTGAGCCATCACGCCCGGCCAGCTTTTTATATATATCCCTCATCCAAATAAACACAGCAATCCAGTAAGGTAGGTGCCATTATCATTGCCATTTGTCAAATGAGTAAACAGAGATGGAGAAGTAAGTAACTTGTCTAACTTTATATAACTATGAGATAGAGCTGAGGTAAGGGAAATGAAAGTATGGATTTAACATTCATAATTTCAACAATTTGCTAGTGACCCTCGAAGGCCCATGATGTAATGCATAAATTTGCTATGACACACATTTTGAATCCTGCTTCGAAGCTGGTATATATAGAACAGATCCTTTAGCTGGATCCAGAACCTTCATCTAAACATAACTGTTGTTCTCCATTTGTTATAGTTGGTAATTCTTCTGATATTATACTTACATTTTGCTGGGAGAAATTATAGATTAGGGAACACATCCCTAGCAAATGGCAGGGGTTTTCTGTACACTTAAACTGTAAAGTTCCATACAATGTGAGATTGTGGGAGCCAAGGTGTAAGATCTGTGGCTTTGCTCTTTGTTTTTTTGTTTTTTTGAGATGGAGGGTCTTGCTCTGTTGTCCAGGCTGGAGTGCAACAGCATGATCTTGGCTCACTGCAGCCTCTACCTCCTGCGTTCAAGTGATTCTCCTGTCAGCCTCCCCAGTAGCTGGGATTACAGGTGCCCACCAGGGCGCCCAGCTGATTTTTGTATTTTTTTTAGTAGAGATGGGGTTTCACCCTGCTGGCCAGGCTGGTCTTGAACTCCTGACCTCGTGATCTGCCTGCCTTGGCCTCCCAAAGTGCTGGGATTATAGGTGTGAGCCGCCGCACCCAGCCTGCATTTTGGATTTCTTTATAAACTGACTGAAGATACAAGGAGAATAATATATAATGTTACAGAACTAAGTATAAGAGAGAGTGCCTTATTTTAATATACCACCCGACCCCCCCATATTGTTTCTTTTAAAGAAACCAGCTGTTTGTCTTAAGTGGCAGTGAAGAAACAAATGGAAGTTTTAGGGCTTCAGAGTTGGAAGGTGAAGAACTTGAGACCCAGAGATGAAAATTGATTTAAATCAAGGTCTTTATGATTCTTCATCTGTAAAATGAGAGGGTTGGACTAGACCAAAGGTTCTCAAATTATGCCAAAAGTTGAACTGCTTCTAAAGTTGAGAAAAAAATAAGGTAATGGAATCTTCTCTGTTATGTATTTTTCTTTTTACTGTGACCTTTTTTTGTTCTTTGTTTTTTAACTTTCCTACCTGCTTCTGAGTGCTCACAAATTTCAAAACAAATGGACAAGTAGCAGAGGAGCTTGTTTTTTTTCAGGTACAAATGTAGCTTGTGATCTTACATTGTAAGATACATAACTTAATTGCATTCTCTGCAAGTAAAATTTTTCAAGTCTTAATAATGGAATGAAATATAGTTATAATATTCCTCAAAGTGAAGCACCATCTGGAAAAGGTTGGTGTCTACAGGACTAAATGGCCCCTAAGATAGTTTCCTAAAAAGGATCTTTCAGCTCTGCTATTTTGTGATTTTTACCTTGTTTCTCCTGTCATCACCATCTTGTCGAATCCCCTCTCCGTCAGGTGCTCCCTCTCCATCAGGTGCACAGGCATTTTTAAAAAACAGGCTTTATTTTTTAGAGCAGTTTTAGGCTCACAGCAAAACTGAGCAGAAGGTACAGAGAGTTCCCATCCCTCTGCAACAAGCCTCCCTAACTATAAACATCCCTGCACCACAGCAATAAGTTTATTACCACTGATGAACCTACAGTGGAACATCATTATCACTCAAAGTAGCAGTTTATGTTAGGGCTCTTAATGTTATTCATTCTGTAGGTTTTGACAGTCTATAACATTAAGAGCCTTATTATAAACTGTATCTACCATTATAGTGACATAGTAACATGTATCCACCATTATAGTGACATACCGAGTAGTTTCACTGCTGTAAAAACCCTCTGTGTTCTGTTTATTCCTCCTTTCCTCCAACCTCTGGCAACCACTGATCTTTTTCCTGTCTCCATAGTTTTGCCTTTTAAAAGATATTATATAGCTGGAATCATACAGTATATATAGCCTTTTCAGATTGGCTTCTTTTACTTAGTAGTATACAGTTAAGTTTCCTCCATATTTTTCATGGCTTGCTAGCTCATTTCTTTTTAATGCTTAATAATAGTCCATTGTGTGGTTGTACCACAGTTTATTTATCTACTGACCTACTGAAGGACATCTTGGTTCCATCTAAGTTTTGGCAGTTATGTATGAAGCTGCTATAAATATTCATATGCAGGTTTTTGTGTGTATATAGTTTTCAGTTCATTTGGGTAAATACCAAGGGACATGATTGCTGGATCATGTGGTAAGAGTATGTTTACCTTTGTAAGAAATTGCCAAACTGTCGTCCAAAGTGGCTGTACCATTTTGCATTTTTACTAGCAATGAATGGGAATTCTTGTTGCTCCACATCCTTGCCAGCATTTGGTGTTTTGGATTTCAGCTATTCTAATAGGTAGATAGTGGTATTATATTGTTGTTCGAATTTGCAATTCACTAATAACCTACCATGTTATACATCTTTTTATATATTTCATACATCAATATGCCATCTGTATATTTTCTTTGGTGAGGTAACTGTTCAAGTCTTGCCCATTTTTAAATTGGGTTGTTTGTTTTCTTTTTTTTTTTTTTTTTGAGACGGAGTTTCGCTCTTGATACCCAGGCTGGAGCGCAATGGCGCGATCTCGGCTCACTGCAATCTCCGCCTCCTGGGTTCAGGCAATTCTCCTGCCTCAGCCTCCTGAGTAGCTGGGATTACAGACACGCGCCACCGTGCCCAGCTAATTTTTTGTATTAGTAGAGACGGGGTTTCACCATGTTGACCAGGATGGGGTTGTTTGTTTTCTTACTGTTGAGTTTTAAGAGTTCTTTATATATCTGATAACAGTCCTTTATCAGATGTGTCTTTTGCAAATATTTTCTCCCAGTCTGCGGCTTGTCTCATTCTCTTGACAGTATCTTTCATAGAGCAGAGTTTTTAATTTTAATGAAGGCTAGCTTATCAATTATTTCTTTCATGGATTGTGCCTTTGGTTTTGTATCTAAAAAGTCATTATACCTAACATTATCTCAGTTTTCTCCTATATTTTAGGAATTTTATAGTTTTTCATTTAACATTAAGTTCTGTGATCCATTTTGAGTTGATTTTTGTGAAGGATATAAGCTTTTTTTTCCCATGTGGATGTACAGTTTTAGTATCATTTGTTGAAAATATTATCTTTGCTTCTCTGTATTACCTTTGTTCCTTTGTCAAAGTTCAGTCAACTATCTTTATGTGGGACCATTTCTGGGGTCTCTGTTCTGTTCCTTTGATCTCTTTATTCTTTTGCCAACACCACACTGTCTTGATTACTATAGTTTTATGGTAAATCTTGAAGTCTGGTAGTGTCAGTCCTTTGATTTTTTTTCCTTCTTTAATATTGAGTTGGTTATTCTAGGTCTTTTGCTTCTTCATATAAACTGTACATGGCCAGGTGCAGAGGCTCATGCCTGTAATCCCAGTGTTTTGAGAGTATGAAGCAGGCGGATTGCCTGAGCCCAGGAGTTCAAGAACAGCCTGGGCAACATGATGAAACCCCATTGCTATTGGAAAAAAAAAAAAAGAAAAAAGAAAAACAAATGAACAAAAAAGACTTTACAGTCAGTTTTTTGATAGCCACAAGATAAATTTCTGTTATTTTGGTTGGGTGTTGAATCTGTAGATCAAATTGGGAAAAGTGGACATCTTGACAACAGTGAGCCTTTCTATCTGTGAACAAGGAATATTGTTCCATTCATTTAGTTCTTCTTTGATGTCTTTCTTTAGTAGTTTTCCCCATGTAAATCTTCTATATATGTTTTTAGATTTATGCCTAAATATTTCATTTTTCTGGATAAGAATGTAAATTCTATTATGACTTTAATTTCAAATTCTACTTGTTCATTGTTGGTATATGGGAAGGTGATTGACTTTTGCATATTTGCATATTGTACCCTGCAAACTTGCTATAACTGCTTATTAGTTCCTAGAGTTTTTTGTTGTTGTTGTTGTTGACTTTTTCAGATTTTCTCCATAGACAATCATGTCATTTGTGAATAAAGACAGTCTTTTTCTTTCTTTCAAATCTACATACCTTTTGTTTTCTTTCTTTTTTTTTTTATTGCATTTTAGGTTTTGGGGTACATGTGAAGAACATGCAAGATTGCTGCATAGGTACAGACATGGCAGTGTGATTTGCTGCCTTCCTCCCCATCACCTATATCTGGCATTTCTCCCCATGCTATCTCTCCCCAACTCCCCACCCTGCATTGTCCCTCCCCTATTTCCCCCCAACAGACCCCAGTGTGTAGTGCTCCCCTCCCTGTGTCCATGTGTTCTCATTGTTAGACACCCACCTATGAGTGAGAACATGCGGTGTTTGATTTTCTGTTCTTGTGTCAGTTTGCTGAGAATGATGGTTTCCAGGTTCATCCGTGTCCCTACAAAGGACACGAACTCATCGTTTTTGATGGCTGCATAGTATTCCATGGTGTATATGTGCCACATTTTCCCTGTCCAGTCTATCATCGATGGGCATTTGGGTTGGTTCCAGGTCTTTGCTATTGTAAACTGTGCTGCAATGAACATTCTTGTGCATGTGTCATTATAGTAGAGCGATTTATTATCCTTTGGATATATACCCAGTAATGGGATTGCTGGGTCAAATGGAATTTCTATTTCTAGGTCCTTGAGGAATCGCCACACTGTCTTCCACAATGGTGGAACTAATTTACACTCCCACTAACAGTGTAAAATTGTTCATGTTTCTCCACTTCCTCTCCAGCATCTGTTGTCTCCAGATTTTTTAATGATCACCATTCTAACTGGTGTGAGGTGGTATCTCAATGTAGTTTTGATTTGCATTTCTCTAATGACCAGTGATGATGAGCATTTTTTCATATGTTTGTTGGCCTCATATATGTCTTCTTTTGTAAAGTGTCTGTTCATGTCCTTTGCCCACTTTTGAATGGATTTGTTTGTTTTTTCTTGTAAATCTGTTTTAGTTCTTTGTAGATTCTGGATATCAACCCTTTGTCAAATGGGTAGATTACAAAAATTTTTTCCCATTCTGTTGGTTGCTGATTCACTCTAATGACTGTTTCTTGTTTTCTTTCTTATCTTGTATTATTCTGGACTTCCAATATGAAGGAATAGTGAGAAGGAACATCCTTGCCTTTTTCCTGATCTTAGTGCAAAACCATTGTGTTTCTTACCATTAGGTAGGATGTTAGCTGTAGGTTTTTTGTAGATGTCCTTTATCAAGTTGAGAAAGTTCCCCTCTATTTCTATTTTGCCAAGTTTTCATTTATGAGTGTTGGATTTTGTTAAATGCTTTTTCTGCATCTGTTGATATAATATATGATCATGTGATTTTTCTTTTTTTTTGCCTCTTGATGTGATGGGTTATGTTAATTGATTTTCAAATGTTGGACCAGGCTTGCATACCTGAGATAAACCCACTTGGTTGTGGTGTGTCATTTCTTTTTTTTGAAATGGAGTCTCACTCTGTCACCCAGGCTGGAGTGCAGTGGCATGATCTTGACTCGCTGCAACCTCCACCTTGCAGGTTTAAGCGATTCTCCTCCCTCAGCTTCCCAAGTAGCTGGGGCTACCAGGTGCCTGGCACCACGCCCTGCTGGTTTTTGTATTTTTAGTAGAGATGGTGTTTCATCATATTGGCCAGGCTGATCTTGAACTCCCAACCTTGTGATCTGCCTGCCTCAGCCTCCGAAAGTGCTGGCATTACAGATGTGAGCCACTGCACCTAGCTGATTTTTGCATCTTTGTTCATGTGGAATATTGGTTTGTAGCTTTCTTGTCTTGTAATTTCTTTGGTTTTGATATTAGGGTAAATGCTGGCTTTATAGAATGAATAAGGAAATATTCCCTCTGCTCTTAACTTCTGGAAGAGACAGTAGAGACTTGGTATAATTTCCTCCTTAAATGTTTTGTAGAATTCACCAGTGGACCCATCTGAGCTTGGAGCTTTCTGTTTTGAAGATTATTGATTATTCAGTCAATTTCCTTAATAGATATAAGCCTATTCAGATTGTTTATTTTTGTATGAGTTTTGGCAGATGAGGTGAGTAAAGGAGCTGGTCTTTTTCATCCAGGTTATCAAGTGTGTGGCATAGATATTCCTTTATTAACCTTTATGTAGTTCATAATATACCTTTATTATACTTTCAGCATCCGTGAGATCTGTAGTGATGTCTCTGTTTTCATTTCTGATATTAATAATTTGTCTTCTGTCTTCTTTTCTCTTTTATTTTTGAGACAGGTTCTTGCTCTGTTGCTCAGGTTGGAGTGCAGTGGTGGGACCTTGGCTCACTGCAGCCTCTGCCTCCTGGATTTAAGCAATCCTCCTGCCTCAGCCTCCCAAGTAGCCAGGACTACAGGCCCACACCACCATGCCTGGCTAATTTTTGCATTTTTTTTTTGTAAAGATGGGATTTCGCCATCTTGCCCAAGCTAGTCCTGGGTTCAAGTGATCCGCTGCCTTGGCTTCCCAGAGTGCTGGGATTACAGGCATGACACACCATATCTGGACTGTCTTTTTTCTTAGTCTGACTAGAGGCTTATTATCATATTATTTTTGAGACAGGGTTTCACTGTGTTAGCCAGGATGGTCTCAATCTCCTGACCTTGTGATCTGCCCACCTTGGCCTCCCAAAGTGCTGGGATTACAGGTGTGAGCCACCACGCCCGGCCCAAGACTAGAGGCTTATTGATGTTATTATTCTTTTCAAAGAACTAGCTTTTGGTTTTGTTGTCTCTATTGATTTCCCATTTTAAATTTTATTATTTTCTGCTCTAATTTTTATTTCTTTACTTATGCTTACTTTGGATTTAATTTGCTCTTCTTTTTTCTAGGTCTTTCACTGGTGTACCTGTGTCCCTGGACTCTGACCTTTGCCAGTGCTTCTCAATTTTTTCCCATCTTAGGTGGGACAGGATGCCTAGAGGGGGCTGCATTGGGTATTTCTCATCTTCCATATGGAAGAGTAGAGGGAGCTGGAATTACATATTTCTCTTCTGACAGCTAGGTTAGGCTTTGGTAAAATAGTTTCTGCTGAGGACAGGCCTTATTAAGAAGAGCAGAGAGCCGTGGTATATTTCAAAATGGTTCCTTTTTTCTGCTGTCAGCCATAAGCATGATAAGATTTTTCTCTGATATTTACTGTAAGGATCTGGTTGAGCTCTTGGAGGTAAAACTTACAAAAATGTGCCCCTGCTCAATGATTGAGTACCTTGGAGTTTTTAGCTTTCAGAGTTGTCCACAGTGACCTGCCAGCAATTCGTCAATTATAGTTTAGGTTTTTCTTCCCTGGCACTGGTTCCCACAGAGGCTTCTGCTCACTAAGTTGTGATTCTCTGATTCTACCTGTTTGTCTCTCCAATTTTGGGGGCAGTGGTTTGCCCTGTGACCTCACTTCTCTGACAGATCTAAGAAGAGTTGTTGATTTTTTAGTTTGTTCAGCTTTACTTGTTACTGTAGAGTCTAGAGTGGAAACTTCTAGACTCTACAGACTTCTTGGAAACCAGAAGTCTGACCTACTGATGTTTTTGCCTCCTGGTTGTTACTTGAATCGACTTCTTTCTGTGTCCAAACTTATAATCCATGGAATCAGAATCTTTGCTTAGGGATGGTAAATAGTTGGAGAAACAGGTTGAGAGTAAAGATTGTTGTTGAATTTAGTCACACAGTTCCTCTGTAGATTATAATGATAATAAAGTGATTTTTTTTTTACATGAACACGTGAGGAGATTGATAAGCAGATGTTTTCTCCGTATGAAGTTATACAGAACACTGGTGGATCTTCTTATTTGGAATGGCCGTTGATGCTCATGGCCCATTCCTATATATCTTCTCAATAGTAAAAATCCTTCTCTGTGAGTGGATTTGAGTTTTCAGGCCAGCCAAAAAAGGAGCTAAGTTTGGCAGACTCAGTGAGTTGATGAAGATAATTGTTATTATTTTTGTTCAAAACAATAAGGATCAGAGCAGTATTTATTGTATGAAAAAGAGGGAAACTAAGAATTTACATTTACATTTGCTTGTATGTAGAAGGAAACTCTAAAAGAATGCAGAAGAATATGGTTACCTGTGATGAGTAGAACGGGAAAGAATGGGGTCGATGGGATGGAGATGGATGGGGGTGGGGCATTTTCACTGAATATACCCCATATGTATTTTCTTCTTTTAAACCATGTGAGTCTATTATCTATTGAAAAACATTGAAATACATTTTAAAAAGTTAGATGTTTCTATAAAGTATTGAGATTGTTATATTGTCGAAGTTTTACAGCCAGGAAATAACTAACACCTTGACTGCATTACCACTGAACTTGGAACCAGCTGAGAAATAGAGATAAGAAATTAGCTGTACAATTGATAAAGTTTATTGGGTAATGTTATTTTAGTTGATTATTCCCTTTTATTTTAAATGTATTCTCTATATCTCTGAGTACCTTTTTTTTTTTTGCCTGAAATCCAACATTGAAATGAAAATTGCCACTTCCTTTTTCCTTTTGAGTTAGAGTGCCTTGTCTTTCACATGTCCTTCTATTTTAAAATTAACAACACATACTTTTATATCATTTTAAAATTCCATCTGATTTCTGTTTTTGAGACAGGATCTTACTTTGTTGTCTAGGCTGGAGTGCAGTGGCATAATCATAGCTCACTGTTACTTCGAACTTCTGGGCTCAAGTGATCCTCCTGCCTCAGCTTCTGGAGTAGTTGGGAGTATAGGTATGTGTCACCATGCCTGGCTAATTTTATTTATTTATTTATTATAGAGATGAGGGCCTTGCTATGTTGCCCAGGCTGGTCTTGAACCCTTGGCATCGAGTGATTCCCCTGCCTCAGCCTCCCAAAATGTTAGAATTACAGGCATGAGCCACTGCACCCAGCCTCCATCTGTAATTCTTTGCCCTTTTAAAAAATTTTTTATTTTAAAAATATCCTTGTCTTTCAGCAGAGATATTTAGAGCAATCGCGTTTGGTGTTATAATTGTATCCTTTTTTCCTGTGTTTATGCCTCCCTTTGCCTTTTAGTATACAGCTTGGTAACTTTTATTTTTTCTTTTGATAACATAAAAAGTAAGCACACTATTTTTGATGCTTATGGATTATTTTTTAATGTTACCCAAATTTTACATAATTTATCTCTTTATGAATCAAAAATATTTTGAACAGTGGCACTCTCATTGAAACACTTGGATAGCTACCCTGTGTTCAACAGATAGTACTTATTTGGTGGTATAAACGCTGGTCTGCCTACCGAACTCACTCTGATGGCTTTCTCATCCTACTTCAAACCATTTTGGATCTTAAAAGAGCCTGTTAGCCTCTGGACCACAGTTGTACTCAAAATACCAAAGTGGGTCTTATTGAACTGATGATTGGGAATTTGGGCTCTTTGTGTGTAGGAACTGGAATTGTATACAGAAGAGACCGGGCCCTTAAAGACCGGAGAAGAATCTCAGAGCTTCCAGCTGGAGCCAGTGGATCCTTGGCCTGAGGGACAGTCCCAGAAGAAGTGGGTGGCGAATACATGCCCTGACTTTCCCAATCATCTAAATGCCAAGATGGCACCACAGCCTTTGAAAGAGAGTGGTGAGTAAGAGAATGTGAGAACATTAGGGAATGAGGCCTTCTGCAGAGGAGAGGGATGGGGGAGATAAAGTGGGGTGGATGGGGAGGAAGGGTGTGCAGAATTCAAGGCAAGAGATAGGCTGCAGTGTGGTGGGCACACTTACTGAGAAGTAAGCAAGCATCATAAAGAGGCTGCAGCTGTTGGTGGTGCCAGCATGCCTTGCTGTAGTTAGAGCTCTGCAGCAGGTGCAGGCTGGGACAGGGGTGGGTGGTGATCACAGGAGGTCAGGGCTGGCATCTCCCACATGATCCACTACTCATAGCAGCTCAGGAGCTACACACTCTAGAAGGGAAGTAAAGGGGAAGTCTGCACTGGCCACAGGGGTAGCTCCAGCTTGATCTAAGTGTGACCTTTGGAAAGCCGATCTTAGAGGGAGGCGATTTTTTGGGAACCAGAGCTTGGTTTTCAGAGACATTTTCTTTTCCTCAGCTGTCCTCACTCCCCGAGTCCCTACTCTCCCAAAGATGGGGAGCGTTGGAGATTGGGAGGTGACAGCTGAGTCCCAGGTAAGCTGCTACTCGTTCATCCTTTCCTGTCATTACTGCTCCTGTGCTCTTGCCCCTGCAGTATTCCTCCTCTCTCTCCATGACCTCCCCTCAGCAAAAGGGCATGAGGTCCAGGGTGTTAGCCTTTGGCCCTCACCCCCTAGTCTCCTGGGCCCCAAACATCCTCAAACACATGTATGTACCAAATGGCCATCCTGCTCCTTATGATGCTGGCTTCACACATGGTATCCGTCTGTTCCCATCATCTTTCCTGGGGCCTGCTAGGGTTCCTAGGCTGTTGTCCAAAGTCAGTGATGTTTGGGTCCTTGTCTTGTGCATCTCGCAGGAAGCCCTGGGCCCTGGCAAACATGCTGAGAAGGAGCTCTGTAAAGACCCCCCAGGAGACGACTGTGGGAACAGCGTGTGCCTGGGTAAGGAGACGTGCCCTCTGAAGGTGATTTTGTCATGCTTCTGATATGCTCAGTTCCCAAAGAGGGTTTTGCCACTCCTTTAAGAATCATGGCTCTGCAGTCTCTGGAATTTCAGACATGGGAAGAAGACTTGCCCTTTGTAGCCAGCACTGCCATGATGGGAACGGAGTCTGCCTGGGATATGGAGTGGCAGGATGACTTCCAAGAGCCTGCCCTCTCTGGGCACATTAACTTCCTTACCTCAGTCCATTCACCACCATCCAGAGGCCAGGCCAGGCCTGCCGTCTCAGAAATCTGATTTTTTTCAGCACTGTAAATAAGATCTCTCTCTCAGGCAGACTTAAGTGAACTAAGCCCATGAGACCAGTGAATTAAACCCAGTAGGAATAAATATCACAGAGCTCCAAATACCTGAAGCCCATATGACCAGCACAGACTCCTTTCTCTATGGGTAGTCCTATGTGGGAAGCCAAATAATAGGGAGCATTTCCCTGTGGAGCCTGGGATCACTGTGTGGGGAGTTAGATACATGAATAGCTGAAATAGAAGAGGCTCTGATAGGGCTGACTTATGGTAAGTTTAGATCCCAGAAGCTCGCTGGCTACTGGCTTGACATTGGAACCCCTTTTTACACATGACATCTGGGGGAAATAGTGTTCAAAGGAACAGACTTTGGAAAGTACTGAATTAGACTATCCTTAGACCTCTCTAAACTCTTTTCATCTAGTTTTCTTCAAATATTTATTTTAATTAAAGGCTTTATTTTAATTAAAGGCTTCCTATTTTGTTAGAGCTGGGAGCTATTGGGATAGCAGTCCTTTAAACATAGCTGTTTTAAAAATAAGGAAATGAATTTTCTTACATTATCAGAAGTCCAGAGGAGGACATGCTTTTACCACAGTACAGATTAGCTGAGCAATGTCCTAATGGGTCTGTGTTCTTTCTTTCTGTCTGTCATCCTCAGTGTTAGCTTCATATTAAAGCTGTTTTGTTTCATGGTCAAAAGATAGATTCCAGTGGTGGCAATGGATGCCTAGCAGGACAGAGACTCACTACACACACACACACGCACACGCACACCCCTCTTTCCTCCAGCCATGGAGTTCAGTTAATTGGACCAATTTAGGTCATGTGCCCATCTGTGGACCAATGAGTCACTCTTATTTGATGTTTCATGTTTCATAACAACAAAAAACAAACAAACAAAGCAAACAGGTCTCTTAACATTTCTCGTATATGGTTCTGTTACCTCTTCCTTCTTGTTCCTGCAGACATTTTATGGGATTAGCATGGGAATTTCTCATCAGCCTCTTGCAAGGAAAAGATATAAGTTTCAGGGAGATTTTGGACAAACATGCTGCTCAACAGACCATTTCTACTGTCATTTCTCTTCTTCCTTCTGTAGGAGTTCCAGTTTCAAAACCAAGTATCACCTCTCAGAAAGAGCAAGAACCAGAGTTTTGTGGTCTAAGTCTTATAAATTCTGGGAAAAGGAGCACTGCAGATTATAGCCTGGATAATGAGCCAGCTCAGGCGTTGACCTGGAAGGATTCAAGAGCCTGGGAGGAACAATATCAGTGGGATGTGGAGGACATGAAGGTGTCAGGTGTTCACTGGGGCTATGAGGAGACTAAGACTTTCCTGGCAATTTTAAGTGAGTCTCCTTTCTCTGAAAAGCTCCGGACTTGTCACCAGAACCGCCAGGTATATCGGGCCATTGCAGAGCGGCTAAGGGCAAGGGGCTTCCTGCGGACACTGGAGCAGTGTCGCTATAGGGTCAAAAACCTCCTACGGAATTACCGGAAAGCCAAGAGCAGCCACCCACCAGGTACCTGCCCCTTCTATGAGGAGCTGGAGGCCCTGGTCAGGGCTCGGACAGCCATCAGAGCCACTGATGGCCCAGGAGAGACCAT
The DNA here is from genome assembly GCF_030222135.1 of Aotus nancymaae. Classification (NCBI taxonomy): domain Eukaryota; kingdom Metazoa; phylum Chordata; class Mammalia; order Primates; family Aotidae; genus Aotus; species Aotus nancymaae. The sequence goes on from NW_026988467.1 coordinate 29,974,240, forward strand.
AGCACTCCCCAGGCTTGGGGATAGTGACGCAGAGATGGATGAGCAGGAGGAAGGGGGCTGGGAGCCTGAAGAAATGGCAGAAGATTGTAACGGTGCTGGCCTGGTCACTGATGAGTCCACCCAGGGGCCCAGGATTGCAGGGGTCCCAGCTCTGTTCCAGAGTCGTATTGGTAAGAACATGGGGGTTTAATCAGATTCAGATTCCAACCCTCCTACCAGCTAGACTGCAATTCCCTGAGGTCAGGGTACAGGGTGCAAGTGTGGATTGATGTCAGTAGAGTGAAGAGCTGTGTTCCTGAGGTCATCCTCAAACTTCAACTCTCTTTTCCCGTGACCAAGTCTCTTTGCAAAAGTCTTCTTAGTTATAGGAGCAAACATTTTTAAAGCCTTAAGGGGCCTCAAGTAGTGAATCCAGTATTTCCAAAAGTGTGTCACTGATAGTGTGGGATGATCATTGGTGTTATGTGAATGAACTTTAAATTCTTGTATTTATGTATGTCTCTTAATTTGTATGAGTGCATCAGCCTGTGATTTCACAGATAGCAAATTTAGGTAAAGAGTGATGGCGAGTGAAATATTGAACAGATAATGGCAGAAATCACGACAGTGTAGACTTGAATAATCAATATCTAGGAAACACCCAGTCACTGTAAAGGCGCAAACATGGAAGTCCAAGAGATGAGGCATCTTACAGACACACAGGTAGGAGCAGAGCCCAGATCAGAGCCTATGGCTCCTGCTTGCTGGTTTTACATGGTTTTCCCTCCACCATATTGCCTTTCTGGGCTATATCATTTTCCTACAGAGGAACTGAGACTAGACCACCTCCTTTTCATTCCTCTGCAAAGGAGGAAAGTGTGTCCTCAGTTGGCCTCTTTTGCAGGACTGTTTGAAATTCATGTATGTCTCAATCTTTAGGAGTTCTCAGCTTTCATGTTTTGTTAAAAGGAGAATTTATAAAATAAATAGAGGACAGGTATTGAATGAATATGGGGAAAATCTCAGGCATCCCAATTATAGGCCTTTACCTGAACTAATCAGCTAAAGCCAGGGACATGGGATCACCTGATCTAATTGATATAATATGGCTATGTAAGTGCTCACCTTCAGCCAAGACTTGAAGTGTTAATAGAATCTCCTAGAAGAGGGTGAGGGTAGGAAGCTCTGACTGACTGTCCTAGCATGCCCCTGAGAAGCAAAGGGAGATTCCCCAGGTACCTGGATAGTTTCTGACATGCCTGTGTTTTAGGTAGTTTGAAGGGCAGGTGACTCTAGTCTCTGATGACCTAGGCACATCTCATTATTAAGTCTCACAGTTCTGAACTCTTCACTCCTGACAGCAGGTGTGCACTGGGGCTACGAGGAAACCAAGGCCTTCCTGGCAATTCTCAGTGAGTCCCCATTCTCGGAAAAACTTCGCACCTGTCACCAGAACAGCCAGGTGTACCGGGCCATCGCAGAGCGGCTGTGTGCTCTGGGCTTCCTGCGGACTCTGGAGCAGTGTCGCTACAGATTCAAAAACCTCCTTCGAAGCTACCGGAAAGCCAAGAGCAGCCACCCACCAGGGACATGCCCTTTCTATGAGGAACTGGACTCATTGATGAGGGCTCGGACTACAGTCAGGGCCATGGGGACTGTCCAGGAAGCTGCAGGTCTCCCTAGGTGTGGGCAGAGCAGTACTGAGACTGATGCCCAGGAAGCCTGGGGTGAGGTGGCCAGTGAAGATGCTGTCAAACCTCCAACCTTGTGTCCTAAAGCCCCAGACATGGGTAAGCCTGGAGTAATTGGATGTTCACAAAATCCATGGGTATGTGGAGAGAGTGAGGAAGCCAGGCTCATTATCTTTTGTCTCTTAACTAAAAGAGAGAATGGGATTGAATAGGAAAAAGTATTTCTGCTCTTCTCAGATTATTTAGTCTGTAGCTTTGTGTGGTCCTCCGAATCAGTCAGTCATTCATTCTATCTTTTACTAGGGTATATCTGGGCAGTTAGAGACTTTATTCAATCTAGGATTCAACACAGGATATATGGAATATGCTAGAAGAAGGAGATGTTCATGACTGAATGGTAAGATAGAGGAGTTTTCTGGGGAAACAGTTTGGCTGTGGCTGCTGGGTTGAGCCCCATGGCCCACTTGGTGGGGTCACCATAACCCAGAGTCTTATTACTTAGCTTTGCAGGTCAGAAACACTTATATATACCAAAACTTTATCAATTTCATGTTAGTCACATTTATGAGATGTGAGATATAAGTCTTTTGCACAGTGTGGCAAAGACTTCAACAACAGTTCCCACTTCAGTGCTCACCGGAGAACCCACAAGAATCAAATTCATATTAGCCAGATTCACAGATGTATGATACAGATACACACACACATACACACACACACACACACACACACGCACTAACTAATGAGTGAAGAGAAACTGCATTTCTGTCCATTCTTTCAGGTTTTGAAATGAGGCATGAAGACCAGATTTCTGAGCAGGACATCTTTGAGAATTTGCCTGGAGCCCTATCAAAATGTCCTACAGAAGCTGTTTGCCAACCTCTTGACTGGGGAGAAGACAGTGAAAATGAAAATGAAGATGAAGGGCAGTGGGGAAATCCCTCACAGGAACAGTGGCAAGAAAGTTCTTCTGAAGAGGACTTAGAAAAACTTATTGACCATCAAGGCCTGTACCTTGCGGAGAAACCCTACAAGTGTGACACATGCATGAAGAGCTTCAGTCGGAGCTCCCACTTCATGGCCCACCAGCGAATCCACACGGGTGAGAAGCCCTACAAATGCCTTGAATGTGGAAAAAACTTTAGTGACCGCTCTAACCTCAATACCCATCAGAGAATCCACACTGGAGAGAAGCCCTACAAATGCCTTGAATGTGGGAAAAGCTTTAGTGACCATTCCAATCTCATCACTCATCAGAGAATCCACACAGGGGAAAAGCCCTATAAATGTGGAGAATGTTGGAAAAGCTTCAACCAGAGCTCAAACCTTCTGAAACATCAGAGAATCCACTTGGGAGGAAATCCTGACCAATGTAGTGAGCCTGGGGGAAACTTTGCCCAAAGCCCATCTTTTAGTGCTCACTGGAGGAATTCTACAGAGGAGACAGCTCCTGAACAACCTCAAACTATCAGTAAGGACTTGAATTCTCCTGGACCACACAGCATAAACTCAGGGGAGAAACTTTATCAGTGTTCTGAATGTGGAAGAAGCTTCTCTAAGAGCTCTGCCCTCATTAGCCACCAAAGAATCCATACGGGAGAGAAACCATATGAATGTGCTGAATGTGGGAAAAGCTTCAGTAAGAGCTCCACCCTGGCCAATCACCAGCGCATCCACACTGGGGAGAAGCCGTATAAATGTGTGGACTGTGGGAAGTGCTTCAGTGAGCGCTCCAAGCTCATCACACACCAGAGAGTGCACACGGGAGAGAAGCCCTACAAATGCCTTGAGTGTGGAAAATTCTTCCGTGACCGTTCTAACCTCATAACTCACCAGAGGATTCATACAGGAGAGAAGCCGTATAAGTGCAGAGAGTGTGGGAAATGCTTTAACCAGAGCTCCAGTCTTATTATTCACCAGAGAATCCACACAGGGGAGAAACCCTACAAGTGCACAGAGTGTGGCAAAGACTTCAACAACAGTTCCCACTTCAGTGCTCACCGGAGAACCCATGCAGGAGGGAAGGCATCATAGGGGACACTCTCCTCAACAACAAAAGGGGACTTGATGCGTATATCTTATATCACAAGATGTATGCTAGAGAGAAATTTTCCAATTTTTAAGCTTGGTGTGTATCCAGGGAAGTTATCTTGGTATAAACCAGGTAATTTAGAAGTGAATTACAAATACTAAGGATCCAGATTTGAAGGCACTTTTCTTAAGTGTAATTTGTTTTTCTTCTATAAAGACCCACACAGTATCCTCAGACTGTCCTTGTATTTGCTGTTGTATAAGAGCTATGTCAGTATTTGAGCCAAACTGGCAGCTTAGGAGATTAGAGTTAAATCAGTGGCCCTGAGCAGTGATTCCAAACTGTCACTGTGCCTTCACACCATCCATGTGTAATCCACCCCATCAGCAGTGGTTCTCATACATTCTCAGTCGGGGCATATCCTCAGGGGAGAACGTTGAGACTCTGTGGTGAGAGAGGAGTTGGCCTAGAGCAGGCCACTGTGAGCTCAGCACAGAGTAGGAAGAACAGTGACATTAGAAAGTCAATAGCAGCAATAGCTGGTGTTTATTGAGCTGTTGCTCTTTGGCAAGCTCTGTGCTAAGAACTTTGTATGCATCATCTCATTTAATACTCACAACAGTCCCAGGAGATAAGTACTAACTTTCTCTCCATTTCCTAGAGTCTTGGGAGATTAAGTAACTTGCACTGGTCACACATCTGTAAGTGGTAGAGGCAGGATTCAACAGATATGTCTTGAGTCTGTTGTGCTCTTATTACTATACTGAATTCCCATTCATGTTAGGTAACTTAGGGGCCAGAATCTCAGTGCACTTTGTAGACCACATTTCCCATTATGAAATTTCCACATTGTGAATTTAAACAAATACTGAGAATTCATAAAGATTGAAGGATTTGGGATATTCAGAATTGATGAAGTGCTTTGAGCAAGGATGAGCTATTATCAAAATACTTGATGTGAGTTTCCACCTTCTCAATAATATAGGTGAGAGATGCAGGTGAGTTGAGATTGGGAAAAATAATGTGGCCTAAGTAATTTTTCTTCCAATAAGATACTGCTTTGGCTAAGGAAATGGAATCTAAGAGTTCTCTTTTTCTCCGGGGTCAGTCCTGCTTCTTGCTACACTTGGCTGATCATAGGTTAATCCTAACAGAAGCCTGGGGGTCCTTGTTCTTGGTCCCCATGCCAAGACTGAGGTGGGAGGAGCTGGTGTGTATGGTCCTCTAGTGAGAGGGTCTTGACCACTGTTCTACGTTCCAGGTTCCTGGCACAATTTTACCCTGAGTCATCCTGTCCCAGGCCTGCCCGGGGCTTTCTGTATGTTGGCCCTTAAGACTCACCTCTCACATAGACAGGCTCCTGAGTGTTCTGGAGCCCTCACTGTGGAAGCCAAGCTGAGCTCTGTGTGGAAGTGAGGTGGTGGTCCTCTCTCCACTTGGGTGTCACCCTTTCCCCTGGGCTTGGTAGTACATTAGTGTCTCATGTCTTTAGTGAACAGTTTAGGTGTTTATTCTCTGCCATTCTTGTCTCGCAAATCTTAATATAGATTGAGTCACGAAAGCAAGACTGATGTGGGCCAGGAGAGAAAATGGCCTAGGTGGTCCCTTCCTCCCTGTCTACCCGACTTCCTTTGGAGGAAGTACTCTTTCAGGGGGCTTCAGTGTTCCAGGCCTGACCCGTGAGCTCGTGAGCTTGCCAGGCATCCAGGCACCCTCCAGTAGATCTGTGTTGCTCAGATAAACTGATACCTGGTTTTGTACACCCTGAGCTTTGCTAGCACGAGTCTGCTCTTGGGAAGTAGAGTCACTGCAGAATGGGTGGACAGTTTCTCGGCCTGCCTGGCCACAGGTCAGACTCTGGTTATGGAAAACCAGACTAGCAAATGCTGCACTGGGAGAGTGTTACATCGTGTGAGCTGCTAAAGGCAGGATCATCTCTGCAGATGGCTGCCTCCCTTGATTTCATCACCCTCCACCCCAGTAGTGTAGTCAGGAACTCTGGGTCATCTTGTTCTGGGGCCACCAGTGGGGACAGTTGTTTTTTGGGCTGCAAAAAAGCATTGAGTCACTTTCTGAAGGAGACTAACACCCTATGGGGACAGGGGTGCAGTTTTGAAGTAATGAAGGCAGTGATGTCTGGAGTGGGTGTGGGTGTTGCAGGTGAACTTGCCTCATTCAGGCTGTCCTGGGTCTTTGTACTCCAGAGTTCTGTCCTAGGCTTGCTTCTTCATTCACTCGTTTTCCTTTCTGCCTTGCCTTTCCTTTCCTCTTCCCTTTCCTTTCCTCTTTCCTTTCCCCTTTCCTTTCCATTCCTGTCCTGCCCTGCCCTGCCCTTTCTCTCTTTCTTTCTTTTCTTTTCCCTCCCTCCCTCCCTCCCTTCTTATCTCTCTCTCTTCCATGTAGATGCTAATGACTTCCAGATCTGTCTCCTGCTCTGGCCTCTCCTCTTGGGAGCCCAGCTGCCTGCCAACCAGCTGTGCTTCAGTGACTCCTGGGCCTCTCAAAGCCCCCGTGTCTACCATTAGCCATATTGGGCCTCTTGGCCTGCCCATTCAGCACATGCATTGATGTACACACTCAGTGGTTCCCACCCAGGCCTCCCCTGCATGTGCCTGGGGAGACCTACTCATTCAGATCCATCCTGGACTCAGTTCTGCCAACACTTTCTCCCCTCTAAGAGCATTTCCAGTTGGGCTGGGGTTACTCAGCTGCCTGAGAGGTCTCTTTCTGAATGGAGTCAATAGCTAAAGTCCAAATTAATCATTTGAAATATTCCCTTACCTCATTTTTTTTTTTTTTTTTTTTTTTTTTTTTTGGAGAGATGGAGGTCTTGCTGTGTTGCCCAAGCTGATCTTGAACTCCTGGCCTCAAGCAATCCTCCCACCTCAGCCTCCCAAAGCTCCCCTTACCTCAGTTTTGATCCCATCCTCCATTTGGGCGTCCCTCAGCTCCCCGACCTGTTAATAGCAAACACCAGTCTCAAGCGCCTGCCCCAATCTGCTACAAGGGGTTAGTGCTCCATGTGGCGGGAGCTCAGGGAAGGCTTTACAGGAGAGGAGGGATTTGAAATGGTCCTGGAGGCCTGGGACGGTAGACCGGAGCCTTTCCCCCACAACTCTTGGCTATTTCTTCACACTCCCAGCATCAGTATTACTGCTAGCATGTCTTTAGCATCATTTTTGCCCTCACTCCGATTTTTGGCAAGCCTGAACTTACCTCCAAATAAATGCATGTTTTTGGGGGGCAGAGGCACGTTCCTTCCTTACTTTATTGTTGCTTCCCCCACCCCATGCTGCAGCTGAGTGGGTGGCCTCCATCCTCACCTCTGTGTGCTGCATCTCTCACCTGGTCTCTGTCAGGAACCCTACAGGAGCCTGCACCCCAGTAACCCCATTTTATGCTGCTTGGAGGGGGAGACAGAGAGTTTGAGAGGTCCCAGTTCTTCTCAGCATGTGTTCGGTTCCCCCACTTGTCAAAGTGATTTCTAAGCTGGTCCTGGAGCAGCATTATGGATGTGTCTGAACCCAAGCAAGAGAGGAGCCACAGGCCAGGGCTGGCAGAGCTGTGATCACTAGAATCTCGAGTCACTGGGGATTGGTGGTAGGTGACAAATGTGGCACAGAGGCGAAAAGAGTCTTCTCTTTCCACATAGAACAGACTTGGCTTCAGGGGATTCATGGACCACAGAGAAGCTTCTGCATATTTATGGCACCGGGGACCAGCAGGAGGTGGTGGCGAGGCACTTTGAAACCCTACAGTAGACTTCACCCAGGGGGCCAGGGCAGGAGAGCATCCCTCTATGGACAGCACTTGAGAGGAAAGGGCTTGTTCATGACCACATATGATGTCCCAAACCCAACCGTGTTCCTGAAGTTTCCCAGACATCAGTGGAGAGGTAAGGCCAGCTGGGCTGAAGCAACAGCCTCAGTAGTAGGGGCAGGAGCTCACCCTAAACCTGGCTGGTGTGTCCTGGAGAAAGGTCTCCAGGGACCTTTCTCGACAAACTAATTTCTTATGGAAATGAGACATTTGTGATGGATTTTAATTCCCTCCTGGAGACTGTGAAATTAAATGGATTAAATTTTGTCCACCAGGAGCCTCAGGGATTTAATGTCCAATTCTGAAACCTGAACAGGCCCTTTTGTTTTGCAGTTTGTGGACCAATGCCTGGCTTCATTTCATTTGGCTTTGCTTTTGCTTCCCCATTTTCTATTATTTTCTTTTTCTTGTGCTATTATATACATCTCTTAAAGCTGGTCAAATTTTATTTTGGGATGGAATGGCCTGGTAAGTTAATAAATTATATTAAACTGCCAAAAAAGGAATGTGTTTTGGATTCTTCTGGCATCTTTCTGGTTACACCAAAAGCGTGGAGGAGAGAAGGAAGGGAAGTCACCGAGACACAGTGAGGCTGTTAGGGAGACGTGCCAAGGTCTCAAGCCCCTTGTGCTGGGCGGGTGTCTTCATTGTTCCCTATGGTCCTTCAGACATGGGTGGCTCTTCGGGCGTTTTCACAATCCCAGGAGTCATGGTCTCTTGGCCATACCAATGGTGTCTCAGTCTTCTGGTCCCTATGCATCTACTTTGGCATGTCCCTCAGGATCCCTGTACTAGGAAACCAGAGGTGTCTGAAATCCAAATAACACAAGGATGTTTATGGATGAAAAGACAGGAAAGAGTTCCCTGCTGGCTGAAGCTTACCTGACTCCTCTTATTTGCTTCCTGGTTCAAGAACAGAACTGATCATACTTTGTACTTGAAAAAGAGGGGAGAGCTGCAGGGTCTTTACAGGGATTCTTTCCTTGCCTTCCTCCACCCGCTGTCCTCTTGATGACATTCAAAAGACTGTAGCTCAAGGTGGAAGTTTCCTAATACACGATCACTCTTTTGTCCTTATTGAATGGGATATAGGCAGCTTTGCCTTTTAGGCCTTGATATCGTTTGGCTGTGTCTCCACTTGAATCTCATCTTGAATTGTAGTTCCCATAATCCCCATGTGTGGTGGAAGTGACCCGGTGGGAGGTATCTGAATCATGGGGGTGGTTACCCCTATGCTGATTTTGTGATAGTGAGTTTTCATGAGATCTGTTGGTTTTATAAGTGTTTTCTCCCCCTTCTTTGCTCTGCACTTCTTTCTCCTGCCATTAAGTGAAGAAAGACATTGTTTGCTTCCTCTTCTGCCATGACTGTAAGTTTCCTGAAGCCTCCCTAGCCATGTGGAACTGTGTGAGTCAAGTAAACCTCTTTCCTTTATAAATTATCTAGTCTCGGGCAGTTCATTATAGCAGTGTGCAAACAGACTAATACAGCTCTGTTATCATCAAATTCTGATTGTGAATTGGTTTTGCTCAGAATACACCGAGAACATGTTTCTTCCTGTAGGGGTCAGATCTCAAGTATAGGTGTTACTAGTGGTTGGAATGCACTAATATTCTGCATGTCTTGGGACAAAGAGGAGATCTAGGAGGAAGTAAGCCATGGTCTCCCTGAGGAGCAAGCTCTGGGTCTTGCTTGTATGTTTTCATGTAACTTCTTTCTAGAAGTTACTCCAATACTGACCAGACCCACAGGGCTTACCTTCCTGGAAGACAGGACAAAGATCACAGAATCCTCATTGTCCATGCTCTTGCTGTTAGCTGTAGTTTGACCACAAGTGCGATAAGGCATACAGGTCAGTTATAAATGTCAGGATCCACTCAGGCTGGCCAGCAAATCCAGGCAGGAGCAAGAACTATTATCTGAAGGAGTCCAACATAGCCAGAGAGCTGGCCAAGGCCAGTACAACTTAGAATGTAATACTAGGAAAAAGCCCTACCTGAGGGAGATGCCTCGTGGCTGGGGCTGGCCATCTGTTGGCTCATGTCAAGAAGTTGCTGGAGCTGGGTACGGTGTGGGTACGGTGGCTCCCACCTCTAATCTCAGCACTTTGGGAGGCTGAAGTGGATGGATCACTAGAAACCAGGAGTTGGAGACCAGCATGGGCAACATAGTGAGACCTCATCTCTACAAAATACATACATACATACAAACCTGGCTTTCTCCAAAGGATCCCACCTCCTTGCAGCTGTTTCAAATAGAGGCTGCTTATTTGCCTACAGTCCAAGTTCCTCGTGGTGGGAGGCGGGTTGCTGTTCTTTCTCCTCACTCCTTGCAGCTGCCTTCAGATCATAGCTTCATTCCTCCCTATTCATTTGAGCAGTAGTTGAGAGCCAATAGCTATAAAGAGCCTAGGGGCCAGGCATGCTGCTAAGGACCTTGGGTGGGTGACATCATTTCAGCCTCAGCACAACTCAATGAAATAGTATTGTTGCTATCCCCATTTTACCACAGAGCCACAGAGGCTCAGGTTAATAACTTGCCTTAGGAAGCCCACTTACTTAGGTAATTTGACTCCAGAGCCTGCACTCTTGACCACCACTCTATCTACATGAGGGCTCTTGAAAGCCCCTGCTCCTTTGATGTGAAGGCCATTCACTGGTGTCATGCAGTATCCACTCCCTGTTTATGTCAGCTCCCACCTCTTGAGCATTCTACTGCATTCACCAAAGCCTTACTCTGTGGGATGATGGGGTTTCTTTTCTTTTTTTTTTCAAGACAGGGTCTCACTATGTTGCCCAGGCTGGACTCAATTTCCTAGGCTCAACTGATCCTCCTGCCTCAGCCTCTCAAGTAGCTGGAACTACAGGTGTGTGCCACTGTGCCTGCCTTGGCAGTTTTCCTTTGCATCCCAACACTTGCCATCACCCTGGGTGATGCAGACACCGACAGGAGAGCTGTGTGGACAATCATCTTTGACTTCATGACCACTTCCACCACTTCAGCTCAATCACATCCTTGGACCCAACATCTCTGATGTCATCAATCAAACGAATCCAGACACTAGTCTCTCTCCTGAGTTCCAGATTTGCATAATTACTTGGCATTTCCTCTGGGACTCGCCGGGTTCATACCTGATTCCTCTTAGGCCTGTCCCCCAGCCCTCCACTGCTTTATTTTTTATCCCACTAGAGTATCATCGTCTGTCCAGTTGCTCAAGTCAGACATTTAGGAGTCACCCTTGAGTCTTCTCTCTCCCTTGTCTCTCTATATAATGAATCACAATGTCATGTGGAATAAATCTTCAAAAGATGTTGTGAATGTACCAGTTTCTCTCCTTTTGCATCGCTACCACCTGCATCCTAGCTGCCATTGCTCCCATCTGGTCATCTTCAGCTGTCTTCTAGCTAGCATTCCTGCTTCTACTCTAGGTCCTTTTCAAGTCAAACTCCAAAGGTGGCATGTTATTTTCTTACAATGTAAATCAAGTCATGTCCCTCAGATTCCCTTTATGGGGGCATGATTTTGCACTCGCTTTCTGTCACATACTTTTCCTCCTACTTTACTGTACCTCAGCCACTTTCTCCTTTCCATTCCTCCACGAGACTGAGTACTTTCCAACTTTGCACATGCTGTTCCTGCCACTTGGAATGCTCTTCCCTGCATTCATCACCTGGCTAACTTCCACTCATCTTTTGGGTCTCAATTTAAGTCGAAAAGGAAGTCCTAATTCCTACCTCAACTAAATTATCCACTTCTCCCCACCCCTTCTTGTTTTTCTTTTTCAGTCTGTTGTCACATGTTTATTTATTAGTGCCTATGGTGGGCACTGCTGGTTGCCTTTCCTTTCCTAAGAGTGCTGCAATTTTTGTTTGTGTAGCTAGCCCCTCCCACGAAGCCCATGTGCTTCCCCTCCTTGCCTACTCCCAGTTCCAGACTTGGGCATGCTATGTCCAAAGGTGATCCTGTTCTTCTTGGCCCATTCTCCATCTAGGAACACAATAAATAAGCTAATCAGTGATGACATTCCTATGATGGCAGGGATTATTCAGGAATGGATGACCCAATTTGTGCCCATGAGATACAATAGCAAGTAGAGAGGCAGAGTTAAAAAAAAATCAGTTTTCTCTCCTCACTACCTTGAGAGAAACTTGCCTGGAGCTGACATCACACACACAGAGCGCAGCTGGGGGAATCCTAGAGAAATGGAGCAGAGATACTGGCTAAGCTGATTCCACAGCCCACTCAGCCATCACTTTGTGATGTGAGCCAATACGTTTTCTTGTGAAATTAATTTGGGCTGGGTTTCCTCTTCTTTGCAGCTGAGGGAAGCACACCTAAGGACCCTTGGTCTCTAGTTCTGCTATTCCTCTATCCATCACCTCCTTCCTGGCTTCATATTTCTCTCTGCTCAGCTTAGGGGCTGTTAAGCCAGAATTTCAACCATTCTTACCAATACCCTTACATTTCTTACTGCTGTCTTAGTCTCAATCATGAAATAATCCAATAATACATCCTCTCTTTTGCCTACGTTCATGCTATTGACTTTTACTGGAAGAAAAAAAATACTTAGAAAGATTGATACTATAATAAACTCATGGTCAATTAGGTCCTAAACGATGTCCAACAATCATCCTATAGTTGTTCATGGCAGTAATATGATGAGAAAACATCTTTAATCTAAACATCCAATAAGGGGATTGGGACACAAATTACACAATGGAAAACCAAGCATCCATTTACAAATGGAAGAAAATACATATATATTAATACAACTGCATGTAAAAATGACCACAATAAACTCTTAGCTGGGAAGAATAGTATTTAAAAATAATATTAAAAAGTGTTAAACAGGCTGGGCGCGGTGGTTCACACCTGTAATCCCAGCACTTCAGGAGGCTGAGGTGGGCGGAGCACTTGAGGTCAGGAGTTCGAGACAAGCGTGGCCAACGTGGTGAAACCCCATATCTACTAAAAATGCAAAAACTAGTTGGGCATGGTGGCAGGTGCCTGTAATCCCACTACTCGGGAGACTGAGGCAGGAGAAATGCTTGAACCCAGGAGACGGAGGTTGCAGTGAGCCAAGATCGTGCCACTGCCCTCCAGCCTGGGCTTTCCCTTGTCCATTGAAAAGGTCCTGAAACCATTATACTCCAGAGTCAATGAGCACAAAAAGCACACACAAAGTGTTAAATAAAAGCAAGGATAAGAGGTGGTCTAGATTCCTTATCAGTCTTCATTGCCCCCTATTTTATACATCCCACCAGAGATATACAGACAGGGTAGTATGTCAAAAGTAATTTGAAATAATAATTTATACATTTTATATATTGTTAGGTTAATTTATTTTATTTGGTTTTCAATTTGGGGGAATTCTTCATTGTTTCATACTTATAGGTTTGGGGGGATTTTCTTTTTTTTCTGTTCTCTGAAACAATTTGTACAAGGTAGGGATTATTTATTCTTTAAAGGTTTGATGAAATTCCCATCTCATGTAGGCCTGATAGGTATATGAAAAAGTGCTCTACATCACTAATTATCAGAGAAATGCAAATTAGCAGCTCAATGAGATGACGCCTCACACTCGTTAGGCTATTATCCAAAAGACAAAACAAAACGTGTTGGCAAGGATGTAGAGAAAATGGCATCTTTGCATGCAATTGGTGGGAATGTAAATTGGTACAGCCATTATGAAAAACAGTATGGAGATTGTTTAAAAAATTAAAGAGAGAGATCCCAGATGGCTGGTTAGGAGCAGCTCAGGATTGCAGCTCCAGTGAAAGCGCAGAGGGTGAGTGGACGCCGCATTTCCAGACGGATTTTTATTGCCCACAGACCAGGAGATTCCCAGGCAGAGGAGCCCCACGGGTCGCCAGTGCGGCTGTTTTGGCCAGCACGGCTGTTTTGCCGCTGCCCCAGGGTGGCGGTGCGGCGGTTCCCAGTGCAGAGTAAATGGGACTGAGTCGCCACTTAGCCAGCAAGGGGAGCTGAAACAGGGAGCCAGGCCAGGAGATTCTCGGGCAAAAAAGTGCCACAAATCTCAGAGCTGTGGTTTCAGCTGGCGCAGTGGGTCGCTGCACGGGAAATCACACAGATCCCAGCGCCTTTTTCAACAGGCGACCAGGACACCTGGGAGAGAGCTGACCATTCAACTGAAAAACAAAAGGCTCTGAGGTAAGGAGCCAGGTGATCAGGGCTGGCTGGTCCCACCCCCACAAAAACAAAAAACAGCAATTGGAAATGCTCTGGGTTGAGAGTGTCACAGCAAGCACAGCTGAACCCGGGATGGTCCAGCTCAGTTGGGGAGGGGCATCTGCCGTTACTGAGGCACTCCATCACTATGGAGGCAGCCCGCCCTTGCTGGGGCAGCCCGCCATTGCCGAGGCAACCCGCCATTACAGAGAGAGTCGTCATTACAAAGGCGGGACACCATTGCCGAGGCAGTTCTAACTACACCCATATAAACAGGACTTCAGGGAAGTTCACATGGCAGCTGGGTGGAACCCACAGCAGCTCAGCAAAGTCTCTGCAGGCAGAGAGTGACTAGGCTGCCTCCTTGTGGGCAGGGCAGCCCTGAAGGAAAAAAAAAAAAAAAGGCAGCAGTACAGCGGAAACTCATTAAAGCCCTAACTCCCTCAGGCAGAACACCTGGGAAAAAAAGGGGTTTATGAGTTCTGCTGCTGCAGACTTAAACTTACCAGCCCAGCAGCTCTGAATGAACAACAGAGCTCACAGCTCAGCACTTGAGCTATTATAAAGGACAGACTGTTTCCTCAAGCAGCTCCCTGACCTCCGTATATCCAAAGAGTCACCTCATAAAGGAGAGCTCAGACTGATATTTGGCAGGTATCCTTCTGGGACAAAGCAGCAGAAGAAACTGGTAGCAACCTTTACTGTTCAGCAGCTGCTGCAAGTGATCCCCAGGCAAGCAGGGCCTGGAGTGGACCTCAGCAGTCCTACAGCAGAGAGCCCAGACAGTTAAAAGGAAAACTAAGAAACAGAAATAACTTCATCATCAACAAACAGGATGTCCACTCAGAGACCCAATCAGAAAGTCAGCAACTACAAAGTCGACAGGTGGATAAATCAACAAAGATGGGAAGAAACCAGCGCAAAAAGGATGAAAATACCCGAAACCAAAACACCTCTCCTCCTACAAGGGATCACAACTCCTCACCAGCAAAGGAACAAGACTGGATGGAGAATGAGTGTGATTAAATGACAGAATCAGGCTTCAGAAGGTGGGTAATAAGAAACTTCTGTGAGCTAAAAGAACATGTTCTAACCCAATGCAAGGAAACTAAGAACCTTGAAAAAAGATTTGATGAAATGCTAACGAGAATGGACAACTTAGAGAGGAATATGAGTGAATTGATGGAGCTGAAAAACACAACACGAGAACTTTGTGAAGCATGCACAAATTTCAATAGCCAAATTGACCAAGCAGGAGAAAGGATGTCAGAGGGCAAAGATCAACTCAATGAAATAAAACGAGAAGGCAAGATTAGAGAAAACAGGGTAAAAAGGAATGAACAAAGTCAACAAGAAATATGTGACTACGTGAAAAGACCTAATCTACGTTTGATAGGTGTACCTGAATGTGACGAAGAGAATGAATCCAAGCTGGAAAATACTCTTCAGGATATTATCCAGGAAAACTTCCCCAACCTAGCAAGGCAGGCCAATATTCAAGTCCAGGAAATACAGAGAACACCACAAAGATATTCCTCAAGAAGAGCAACCCCAAGGCACATAATCGTCAGATTCACCAGGGTTGAAATGAAAGAGAAAATGCTAAGGGCAGCCAGAGAGAAAGGTCAGGTTACCCACAAAGGGAAGCCCATCAGACTCACAGCAGATCTCTCAGCAGAAACCCTACAAGCCAGAAGAGAGCGGGGGCTGATATTCAACATCCTTAAAGAAAAGAACTTTCAACCCAGAATTTCATATCCAGCCAAACTAAGCTTCATAAGTGAAGGAAAAATAAAATCCTTTGTGAATAAGCAAGTACTCAGAGATTTCATCACCACCAAACCTGCTTTACAAGAGCTCCTGAAAGAGGCACTACACATAGAAAAGAAAACCAGTACCAGCTACTCCAAAAACACACGAAATGGTAAAGAGCATCAACGCAATGAAGAATCTGCATCAACCAATGGGCAAAACAGCCGGCTAGCATCAAAATGGCAGTATCAAATTCACACATAACAATATTAACCCTAAACATAAATGGATTAAATGCCGCAATCAAAAGACACAGACTGGCAAATTGGATAAAAAGCCAAAACCTATCAGTGTGCTGTATCCAGGAAACCCATCTCACATGGAAGGATACACAAAGGCTCAAAATAAAGGGATGGAGGAAGATTTACCAAGCAAGTGGAGAGCAAAAAAAAGCAGGAGTTGCAATTCTCATCTCTAATAAAATAGACTTTAAAGCAACAAAGATCAAAAGAGACAAAGAAGGACACTACATAATGGTAAAAGGATCAATGCAACAAGAAGAGCTAACGATCCTAAATATATATGCACCTAATACAGGAGCACCCAGATACATAAGGCAAGTTCTTAATGACTTACAAAGAGAATTAGACTCCCACACAATAATAGTGGGAGACTTTAACACACCATTATCAATATTAGATCAATGAGACAGAAAATTAACAAGGATATCCAGGACTTGAACTCAGATCTGGACCAAGCAAACCTAATAGATATTTACAGAACTCTCCACCCCAAATTCACAGAATATACATTCTTCTCAGCACCACATCACACCTACTCTAAAATTGACCACATAATTGGAAGTAAATCACTCCTCAGCAAATGCAAAAGAACGGAAACCATAACAAACAGTCTCTCAGGCCACATGCAATCAAGTTAGACCTCAGAATTCAGAAACCAACCCAGAACCGCACAGCTTCATGGAAACCGAACAACTTTCTCTTGAATGTTGACTGGATAAACAATGAAATGAAGGCAGAAATATAGATGTTCTTCGAAAACAACGAGAATGAGGACACCACATACCAGAATCTCTGGGACACATTTAAAGCAGTCTCTAGAGGAAAATATATAGCAATAAGTGCCCACATGAGAAGCAAGGAGAGATCTAAAATTGACACCCTATCGTCAAAACTGAAAGAGCTACAGGAGCAAGATCAAAAAAACTCAAAAGCTAGCAGAAGACAAGAAATAACTAAGATCAGAGCAGAACTGAAGGAGATGGAGACACGAAAAACCCTTAAAAATCAATAAATTGAGGAGCTGATTTTTTGAAAAGATCAACAAAATAGACCACTAGCCAGATTAATAAAAAAGAAAAGAGAGAATAACCAAATAGATGCAATAAAAAATGATAAAGGGGATATCACCACAGATTCCACAGAAATTCAAACCATCATCAGAGATTATTACAAACAACTCTATGCACATAAACTAAAAAACCTGGAAGAAATGGATAAATTCCTGGACAGTTGCCTCCTCCCAAGCCTAAACCAGGAAGAAGTCGAAACCCTGAATAGACCAATAACAAGGTCTGAAGTCGAGGCAGCAATTAAGAGCCTACCACCCAAAAAAAGCCCAGGTCCAGATGGGTTCACAGCCGAATTTTACCAGACATACAAAGAGGAGCTGGTATCATTCCTTCTGAAACTATTCCAAACAATCCAAAAAGAGGGAATCCTTCCCAAATAATTTTATGAGACCAACAACATCCTGATACCGAAACCCGGAAGAGACTCAACAAGAAAAGAAAACTACAGGCCAATATCCATGATGAACATAGATGCAAAAATATTCAATAAAATACTGGCAAGCCGATTGCAACAGCACATCAAAAAGCTTATCCACCATGATCAAGTAGGATTCATCCTGGGGATGCAAGGCTGGTTCAACATATGCAAGTCTATAAATGTAATTCACCACATAAACGGAACCAAAGACAAAAACCACATGATTATCTCAATTGATGCAGAGAAGGCCTTCAACAAAATTCAACAGCCCTTTATGCTAAAAACTCTCAATAAACTAGGTATCGACGGAACGTATCTCAAAATAATAAAAGCTATTTATGACAAACCAACAGCCAATATCATACTGAATGGGCAAAAACTGGAAGCATTCCCTTTGAAATCTGGCACTAGACAAGGATGCCCTCTCTCACCACTCCTATTCAATATAGTACTGGAAGTTCTAGCCAGAGCAATCAGGCAAGAAAAAGAAATAAAGGTATTCAATTAGGAAAAGAGGAAGTCAAATTGTCTCTATTTGCAGATGACATGATTGTATATCTAGAAGACCCCATCGTTTCAGCCCAAAATCTCCTGAAACTGATAAGCAACTTCAGCAAAGTCTCAGGATACAAAATCAATGTGCAAAAATCACAAGCATTCCTATACACCAATAACAGACTTAAAGAGAGCCAAATCAAGAACGAACTGCCATTCACAATTGCTACAAAGAGAATAAAATACCTAGGAATACAACTAACAAGGAACGTAAAGGACCTCTTCAAGGAGAACTACAAACCACTGCTCAACAAAATAAGAGAGGACACAAACAGATGGAGAAACATTCCATGTCCATGGTTAGGAAGAATCAATATCGTGAAAATGGCCATACTGCCCAAAGTAATATACAGATTCAACGCTATCCCCATCAAGCTACCAATGACCTTCTTCACAGAACTGGAAAAAAACACCTTAAACTTCATATGGAACCTAAAGAAAGCCTGCATAGCCAAGTCAATTTAAGCAAAAAGAACAAAGTGGGAAGCATCACACTACCAGACATCAAACTATACTACAAGGCAAGAGTAATCAAAACAGTATGGTACTGGTACCAAAACAGAGATATAGACCAATGGAACAGAACAGAGGCCTCGGAGGCAACACAACATATCTACAACCATCTGATCTTAGACAAACCTGACAAAAACAAGCAAGGGGGAAAGGACTCCCTGTTTAATAAGTGGTGTTGGGAAAACTGGCTAGCCATATGCAGAAAGCAGAAACTGGACCCCTTGCTGACACTTTACACTAAAATTAACTCCAGATGGATTAAAGACTTGAACATAAGACCTAACACCATAAAAACGCTAGAAGAAAACCTAGGCAAAACCATTCAGGACATAGGCATAGGCAAGGACTTCATGACCAAAACACCAAAAGCATTGGCAACAAAAGCCAAAACAGACAAATGGGACCTAATCAAACTCCACAGCTTCTGCATGGCAAAAGAAACAGTAATTAGAGTGAATTGGCAACCAACAGAATGGGAAAAAATTTTTGCAGCTTACCCATCTGACAAAGGGCTGATAACCAGAATTTACAGCGAAAACAGATTTACAAGAAAAAAACAAACAAGCCCATTCAAAAGTGGGCGAGGGATATGAACAGATATGTTACAAAAGAAGACATATATGAGGCCAACAAACATATGAAAAAATGCTCATCATCACTGGTCATTAGAGAAATGCAAATCAAAACTACATTGAGATACCATCTCACGCCAGTTAGAATGGCGATCATTAAAAAATCTGGAGACAACAGATTCTGGAGAGGATGTGGAGAAATAGGAACACTTTTACACTGTTGGTGGGAGTGTAAATTAGTTCAACCATTGTGGAAGACAGTGTGGCGATTCCTCAAGGACCTAGAAATAGAAATTCCATTTGACCCAGCAATCCCATTACTGGGTATATATCCAAAGGATTATAAATTGTTCTACTATAAGGACACATGCACACGAATGTTCATTGCAGCACAGTTTACAATAGCAAAGACCTGGAACCAACTCAAATGCCCATCAATGATAGACTGGACAGGGAAAATGTGGCACATATACACCATGGAATATTAAGCAGCCATCAAAAACGATGAGTTCACGTCGTTTGTAGGGACATGGATGAACCTGGAAACCATCATTCTCAGCAAACTGACACAAGAACACAAAATCAAACACCGCATGTTCTCACTCATAGGCGGGTGTTGAACAATGAGAACACATGGACCCAGGGAGGGAGCACTATACACTGGGGTCTGTTGGGGGGAAATAGGGGAGGGACAATGCGGGGTGGGGAGTTGGGGAGAGATAGCATGGGGAGAAATGCCACATATAGGTGAAGGGGAGGAAGGCAGCAAATCACACTGCCACGTATGCACCTATGCAACAATCTTGCATGTTCTTCACATGTACCCCAAAACCTAAAATGCAATAAAAAAAATTAAAGATAGAATTACTGTATGATCCAGCAGTCCCACTACTGGATATATATCCAAAGAAAATAAAGTCAGGGCCTCTTCCTCTCGGTCCCATATTGAACTCAAGTTGGAAGAGGAGAGTCCGGTCTCAAAATGGAGGTAAAACCGCCACCTGGTCGCCCCCAGCCCGACTCCGGCCGTCGCCGTTGCTGCCGGGGGGAGGAGGGCCATGACCCAAAGGAACCAGAGCAGTTGAGAAAACTGTTTATTGGTGGTCTGAGCTATGAAACTACAGATGATAGTTTAAGAGAACATTTTGAGAAATGGGGCACACTTAAAGATTGTGTGGTAATGAGAGATCCCCAAACCAAACATTCCAGGGGCTTTGGTTTTGTGACTTATTCTTGTGTTGAAGAGGTGGATGCAGCAATGTGTGCTCGACCACACAAGGTTGATGGGCATGTAGTGGAACCAAAGAGAGCTGTTTCTAGAGAGGATTCTGTAAAGCCTGGTGCCCACCTAACAGTCAAGAAAATTTTTGTTGGTGGTATTAAAGAAGATACGGAAGAGTATAATTTGAGAGACTACTTTGAAAAGTATGGCAAGATTGAAACCATAGAAGTTATGGAAGACAGGTAGAGTGGGAAAAAGAGAGGATTTGCTTTTGTAACTTTCGATGATCATGATACAGTTGATAAAAATTGTTGTTCACAAATACCATACTATTAATGGTCATAATTGTGAAGTGAAAAAGGCCCTTTCTAAACAAGAGATGCAGTCTGCTGGATCACAGAGAGGTCGTGGAGGTGGATCTGGCAATTTTATGGGTCACGGAGGAAACTTTGGAGGTGGTGGAGGTAATTTTGGCCGTGGTGGAAGCTTTGGTGGAAGAGGAGGTTATGGTGGTGGAGGTGGTGGCAGCAGAGGTAGTTATGGAGGAGGTGATGGTGGATATAACGGATTTGGTGATGGTGGGAACTACAGCGGTGGTCCTGGTTATAGTAGTAGAAGGGGCTATGGTGGTGGTGCACCAGGATATGGAAACCAAGGTGGTGGATATGGTGGTGGTGGTGGAGGATATGATGGTTACAATGAAGGAGAAAATTTTGGCGGTGGTAACTATGGTGGTGGTGGGAACTATAATGATTTTGGAAATTATAGTGGACAACAGCAATCAAATTATGGACCCATAAAAGGGGGCAGTTTTGGTGGAAGAAGCTCGGGCAGTCCCTATGGTGGTGGTTATGGATCTGGTGGTGGAAGTGGTGGATATGGTAGCAGAAGATTCTAAAAGCAGCAGAAAAGGGCTACAGTTCTTAGCAGGAGAGCGAGGAGTTGTCAGGAAAGCTGCAGGTTACTTTGAGACAGTCGTCCCAAATGCATTAGAGGAACTGTAAAAATCTGCCACAGAAGGAGCGATGATCCATAGTCAGAAAAGTTACTGCAGCTTAAACAGGAAACCCTTCTTGTTCAGGACTGTCATAGCCACAGTTTGCAAAAAGTGAAGCTATTGATTAATGCAATGTAGTGTCAATTAGATGTACATTCCTGAGGTCTTTTATCTGTTGTAGCTTTGTCTTTTTCTTTTTCTTTTCATTACATCAGGTATATTGCCCTGTAAATTGTGGTAGTGGTACCAGGAATAAAAAATTAAGGAATTTTTAACTTTAAAAAAAAAAAAGGAAATAAAGTCAGAAAATCAGAGATATATGTGCACCCTCATATTCATTGCAGTATTATTCACAATAACTAATATGGAATCAACCTAAGTGTCCATTAATGGATGAATGAATAAATGAAATGTGGCATACACACATTTCAACGGAATACTATTCAGCCACCCAGAAAGAAGGAAATCCTGTCATTTGCAACAACATGGATGAACCTGGAGGACATTATGTTAAGTGAAATAAGCCAGGCACAGAAAGACAAATACTGTATGATCCCACTTATATGTACCAACCCCTGTTAGGACCTGGGCTGCACAGCGGGAGGTGAGAGAGTGAAGCTTCAGCTGTATTTACAGCCACCCCCCATCACTCGCATTACCTTCTGAGCTCTGCCTCCTGATCAGTGGCAGCATTAGATTTTCATGAGCACAAACACGATTGTGAACTGCTCATATGAGGAATCTCGGTTGTGCACTCCTTATGAGAATCTAATGCCTGATGATCTGCCACTTCTCCCATCACCCCGTCTAGTTGCAGGGAAACAAGCTTGGGGATTCCATTGATTCTATGTTATGGTGAGTTGCAGAATTATTTTATTATATATTGCAATGTAATAATAATAGAAATAAAGAGCACAATAAATGTAATGTGCTTGAATCATCCCAAAACCATCCCCCACCCCTCACCCTGGTCTGTAGAAAAATTGTCTCCCATGAAACTGGTCCCTGGTGCCTAAAAGGCTGAGGATCACTGATCTAAAAAACTAAATCTATAGAAGCAGAGAGTAGAATGTTGGTTACTAGGGGTTAGAGGTGGGAGGACTGGGGAGATGTTAGTCAAAGAATACAACATTTTAGACAGACAAGAGGAGTAAGCTCAAGAGATCTGTTGTACAATATGGTAAAAATATAGTTAATGTATTATTGAAAATTGTGAAGAGGATAGATTTTAATTGTTCTCACCACAAATAAATATGTGAGGTAATGCATATGTTAATTAGCTTGAGTTACCTACTCCACAATGTACACAAATTTCAAAACATCATATTATACACCACAAATATATACAATTTTTTGTCAATTAAAAATAAATAAGAAAGAATTCAGCAGAAAGACAAAACAATTCCAAAACATGACCAGAAAAAATCTCCAAAATACATTTTTCAAAAATAGTGTAGGCCTGATATTTTCTTTCAACCTTTAATTCTGAAAAGTTTCTAACACTTAATTTGGGAGATTGATAATATTATCTAAGATTCAATGGAAAGTCTTTTTTCCCCTTGCTTTCTATCACAGTAAGATGTTCCAGGACCATCTTGTACTTAAGCTGCTCTGGATGGAGAATCAACCATTGATGGAATGGTATTTACAAACCAGGAGCTAAATGTTTTGTACGCTCATTGACTCTGGAGTATAATGGTTTCAGGACCCTTTCAAAGGATGGAACTAGGAGAACTATGTGTATTTTATACTTGTGTTAATATTTCCAATGCAATTTAATATATGATTTTTATTAAATAATTTTATTGCATATTTATCTCTTTTCTAGATACCTTGGTGCTAATTAACATTAACATATTATTTGCTTTATCATATAATATATATAACATTGTTTAAAAATTATAACATTAATATTACTATTAACAATAAACTAAGTACTGTTTAAGATTTCTTTGCAGTCCCTCTAGTCCTTAAAATATCTATGTTATTAAGTCACAGTTCTGTGTTCAAAAGTGACTTAGCCGGGCGTGGTGGCTCATGCCTGTAATCCTAGCACTTCGGGAGGCTGAGGCAAGTGGATCACCTGAGGTCAAGAGTTTAAGACCAGCTGGCCAACATGGTGAAACCCCATCTCTACTAAAAATACAAAAATAATTAGCCGAGTGTGGTGGTGGGTGCTTGTAACCCCAGCTACTCAGGAGGCCGAGGCAGGAGAGTTGCTTGAACCAGGGTGGCGGAGGTTGCAGTAAGCCGAGATTGTACCATTGCATTCCAGCCTGGGCAACAAGAGCGAAAGTCCGTCTCAAAAAAAAAAAGTGACTCAAAATTATTTTCTCTTTGTGTTTGTATTCAATTTAAGGATTTTAAAAAAAACTTTTAACTTTTAAATATCTAAATATGTAAATTCACTTGGCATTACAGTTTAAAACTCTCTAAAAATAATGTATTCAATGTTTTTGTTACCATTCCTTCCCTTTCATCTCATTCCCACCTACTGTCTGTAGGTGATGGCAGTTAATGCTTCCTACATTTTTTGGTAAGGGAAGCAAATATGCTCATAAAGTATTATTTGCCTTTCTTTATTTTTAAAAAAGACTTTGGAAAACTTTTAAACGTATACAAAAGTAGAGAGTGTAATGAATGCCCAGCCTCAATAATGAACAACTCATTGCTATTCTTGCTTTATGTATACTGTCCCACTCCCTCCAAAAATTACTTAGAAACAAATCTCACACATTATATCATTTCATTCATTAACATTTCAGTATATGTCTCCAAAAGATAATGAGACTTTTAATAATAAACACATCTACAATACCCTTATCGTACCTAAGGTTAAAAACTATTGATTAACACACCAAAATATTTGGTTAGTGTTCCTACTTCATATACTGTCTCAAAATTTTTAAGAACAGCTTGTTTGAATCTGGATTCAGATGATGTCATACATGGCAACTGGATTTGAGATGAGGTCATTTTCACTGAGGAATTTTCCAGAATCTGTATGCTGTCAATTATATCCTTATGGTATCAGTGAACTTGTTTCTTTGTCATCTGTATTTCCTGTAAACTTGTATTTAGATCCAGAGGTTTAATCAGATTCAAATTTGATTTTTTTTTTGGCATGAATACTTCATAGGTGATGGTGTGTACTTCCATCAGAAGGTCTGTAATGTCTGCTCGCCTCGCTTTTTGTGATATTAGCAGTCATTGATGATCGTTGCCAGAATTTATTTTAATGAAGGATTCAAAATGGTGATAACATTAACATATTATTTGCTTTATCATATAATATATATAACATTGTTTTAAAATTATAACATTAATATTACTATTAACAATAAACTAAGTACTGTTTAAGATTTCTTTGCAGTCCCTCTTGTCCTTAAAATATCTATGTTATTTATGTTATTAAGTCACAGTTCTGTTTTCAAAAGTGACTTAGCCAGGCGTGGTGGCTCATGCCTGTAATCCCAGCACTTCAGGAGGCTGAGGCGAGTGGATCACCTGAGGTCAGGAGTTTAAGACCAGCTGGCCAACATGGTGAAACCCCATCTCTACTAAAAATACAAAAATTAGCCGAGTGTGGTGGTGGGTGCTTGTAACCCCAGCTACTCAGGAGGCCGAGGCAGGAGAGTTGCTTGAACTAGGGTGGCAGAAATTCTGTTCTTCTTCATTTACTGGCTGCAATAGTTTTTTTTTTCTTTTTTTTAAATTGTACTTTAGGTTCTGGGGTACATGTGCAGATCATGCAGGATTGTTGCATAGGTACACACATAGCAATGTGGTTTGCTGCCTCCATCCCATGTCACCCTCATCTGGCATTTCTCCCCATGTTATCCCTCCCCGACCTCCCCACCCCACCGCTGTCCCTCCCTTGGCCCCCCCAACAGACCCCAGTGTGTGATGCTCCCCTTCCTGTGTCCCTGTGTTTTCATTATTCAACACTCGCCTATGAGTGAGAACATGCAGTGTTTGATTTTTTGTTCTTGTGTCAGTTTGCTGAGAATGATGATTTCCAGATTCATCCATGTTCCTACAAAGGACATGAACTCATCATTTTTTATGGCTGCATAGTATTCCATGGTGTATATGTGCCACATTTTCCTTGTCCAGTCTATTGTCGATGGGCATTTGGATTGGTTCCAGGTCTTTTCTTTTGTAAACAGTGCCACTATGAACATATGTGTGCATGTGTCTTTATAATAGAGTGATTTATAATCCTTTGGGTATATACCTAGTAATGGGATTGCTGGGTCAAGTGAAATTTCTATTTCTAGGTCCTTGAGGAAGCGCCACACTGTCTTCCACAATGGCTGAACTAGTTTACACTCCCACCTACAGTGTAAAAGTGTTCCCATTTCTCCACATCCTCTCCAGCATCTGTTGTCTCCAGATTTTTTAATGATCGCCATTCTAACTGGTGTGAGGCGGTATCTCAATGTGGTTTTGATTTGCATTTCTCTAATAATCAGTGATGATGAGCATTCTTTCATATGTTTTGTTGGCCTTATATATGTCTCCTTTTGAAAAGTGTGTGTTCATATCCTTTGCCCACTTTTGGATGGGTTTGTTTTTTTCTTGTAAATCTGTTTTAGTTCTTTGTAGATTCTGGATATTAGCCCTTTGTCGGATAGGTAGATTGCAAACATTTTTTCCCATTCTGTTGGTTGCTGGTTCACTCTAATGATTGTTTCTTTTGCTGTACAGAAACTCTGGAGTTTAATTAGGTCCCATTTGTCTATTTTGGCTTTTGTTGCCAATGTTTTTGGTGTTTCAGTCATGAAGTCCTTGCCTATGCCTATGTCCTGAATGGTTTTGCCTAGGTTTTCTTTTAGGGTTTTTATGGCATTAGGTCTTATGTTTAAGTCTTTAATCCATCTGGAGTTAATTTTAGTGTAAAGTGTCAGGAAGGGGTCCAGTTTCTGCTTTCTGCACACTGCTAGCCAGTTTTCCCAACACCATGTATTTAACAGGGAATCCTTTCCCTATTGCTTGTTTTTGTCAGGTTTGTCAAAGATCACATGGTTGTAGCTGTGTGGTGTTGCCTCCAGTGCCTCTGTTCTGTTCCACTGGTCTATCTCTGTTTTGGTACCAGTACCATGCTGTTTTGATTACTGTAGCCTTGTAGTATAGTTTGAAATCAGGTAGCATGATGCCTCCAGCTTTGTTCTTTATGCTTAGGATTGTCTTGGCTATGCAGACTCTCCGTTGGTTCCATATGAAGTTTAAGGTGGTTTTTTCCAGTTCTGTGAAGAAGGTCATTGGTAGCTTGATGGGGATAGCGTTGAATCTATAAATTACTTTGGGCAGTAGGGCCATTTTCACAATATCGATTCTTCCTAACCATGAGCATGGAATGTTTCTCCATCTATTTGTGCCCTCTCTTATTTTGTTGAGTAGTGGTTTGTAGTTCTCTTTGAAGAGGTCCTTTACATCCTTTGTTAGCTGTATTCCTAGGTATTTTATTCTCTTTGTAGCAATTGTGAACGGGAGTTTGCTCATGATCTGGCTCTCCGTTAGTCTGTTATTAGTGTATAGAAATGCTTGTGATTTCTGCACGTTGATTTTGTATCCTGAGACTTTGCTGAAGTTGCTTATCAGTTTAAGGAGATTTGGGGCTGAGATGATAGGGTCTTCTAAATATACAATCATGTCATCTGCAAATAGAGACAATTTGACTTCCTCTTTTCCTAATTGAATACCCTTTATTATTTTTTTCTTGCCTAATTGCTCTGGCTAGAACTTCCAATACTATGTTGAATAGGAGAGAGGGCATCCTTGTCTAGTACCGGATTTCAAAGGGAATGCTTCCAATTTTTGCCCATTCAGTATGATATTGGCTGTAGGTTTGTTGTAAATAGCTTTTATTCTTTTGAGATATGTTCCTTCAATACTTAGATTACTGAGAGTTTTTAGCATAAAGGGCTGTTGAATTTTGTCAAAAGCCTTCTCTGCATCTATTGAGATAATCATGTGATTTTTGTCTTTTGTTCCGTTTATGTGGTGGATTCCATTTATAGACTTGAATATGTTGAACCAGCCTTGCATCCCTGGAATGAAGCCTACTTGATCGTGATGGATAAACTTTTTGATGTGCTGTTGCAATCAGTTTGCCAGTATTTTATTGAATATTTTTGCATCTATGTTCATCATGGATATTGGCCTGAAGTTTTCTTTTTTTGTTGAGTCTCTGCTGGGTTTTGGTATCAGGATGATGTTAGTCTCATAAAATGATTTGGGAGGGATTCCCTCTTTTTGGATTGTTTGGAATAGTTTCAGAAGGAATGGTACCAGCTCCTCTTTGTACGTCTGGTAAAATTCAGCTGTGAACCCTTCTGGACCTGGATTTTTTTTTTGGTTGGTAGGCTATTAATTGCTGCCTCAACTTCAGCCCTTGTTATTGGTCTATTCAAAGCTTCAATTTCTTTCTGGTTTAGGCTTGGGAGGGTGCAAGTGTTCAGGAATTTCTCCATTTCTTCCAGGTTTACTGGTTTATGTGCATACAGTTGTTTGTTGTAATCTGATTGTAGTTTGTATTTCTGTGGAATCAGTGGTGATACTCCCTTTATCATTTTTTATTGCATCTATTTGATTCTTCTCCCTTTTCTTTTTTATTAATCTGGCTAGTGGTCTATTTTGTTGATCTTTTCAAAAAACCAGCTCCTGGATTTATTGATTTTTTGAAGGGTTTTTTGTGTCTCTATCTCCTTCAGTTCTGCTCTGATCTTAGTTATTTCTTGTCTTCTGCTAGTTTTTGAGTTTTTTTGATCTTGCTTCTCTAGCTCTTTCAATTTTGACGATAGGGTGTTGATTTTAGATCTTTCCTCACTTCTCTGGTGGGCATTTATTGCTGCAAATTTCCCTCTAGATACTGCTTTAAATGTGTCCCAGAGATTCTGGTACGTTGTATCTTCATTCTCGTTGGTTTCAAAGAACATCTTTATTTCTGCCTTCATTTCATTGTTTATCCAGTCAACATTCAGGAGCCAGTTGTTCAGTTTCCATGAAGCTATGTGGTTCTGAGTTGGTTTCTTAATTCTGAGTTCTAATTTGATTGCCCTGTGGTCTGAGAGACTGTTTGTATGATTTCTGTTCTTTTGCATTTGCTGAGGAGTGATTTACTTCCAATTATGTGGTCAATTTTAGAGTAGGTGCAATGAGGTGCTGAGAAGAATGTAGATTCTGTAGATTTGGAGTGGAGATTTCTGTAGATGTCTATTAGGTCCTCTTGGTCCAGATCTGAGTTCAAGTCCTGGATATCCTTGTTAATTTTCTGTCTCCTTGATCTGTCTAATATTGACAGTGGAGTGTTAAAGTCTCCCACTATCATTGTGTGGGAGTCTAAGTCTCTTTGTAGGTTGTTAAGAACTTGCTTTATATATCTGGGTGCTCCTGTATTGGGTGCATATATATTTAGGATTGTTAACTCTTCTTGTTGCATTGATCCTTTTACTATTATGTAATGCCCTTCTTTGTCTCTTTTGATCTTTGTTGGTTTAAAGTCCATTTTATCAGAGACTAGGATTGCAACTCCTCCTTTCTTTTGCTCTCCATTTGCTTGATAAATCTTCCTCCGTCCCTTTATTTTAAGCCTATGTGTGTCCTTGCACATGAGATGGGTTTCCTGAATACAGCACACTGATGGGTCTTGACTTTTTATCCAATTTGCCAGTCTGTGTCTTTTGATTGGGGCATTTAGCCTATTTACATTTAAGGATAATACTGTTATGTGTGAATTTGATCCTGCCATTTTGATGCTAGCTGGATGTTTTGCCTATTAGTTGATGCATTTTTTTTCATTGTGTCGAGGTCTTTACCATTTGGTACGTTTCTGGAGTGGCTGGTACTGGTTGTGCCTTTCCTTGTTTAGTGCTTCTTTCAGGAGCTCTTGTAAGGCAGGCCTGGTGGTGACAAAATCTCTCAGTAATTGCTTGTCCATAAAAGATTTTCTTTCTCTTTAGCTTATGAAGCTTAGTATGGCTGGAAATGAAATTCTAGTTTGAAAGTTCTTTTCTTTAAGAGTGTTGAATATTGACCCCCACTTTCTTCTGGCTTGTAGGGTTTCTGTGGCAAGATCTGCTGTGAGTCTGATGGGCTTCCCTTTGTGGGTAACCCAACCTTTCTCTCTGGCTGCCCTTAGCATTTTTTCCTTCATTTCAACCCTGGTGAATCTGATGATTATGTGCCTTGGGGTTGCTCTTCTTGAGGAATATCTTTGTGGTGCTCTCTGTATTTCCTGGACTTAAATGTTGGCTTAGATTGCTAGGTTGGGGAAGTTCTCCTGGATAATATCCTAAAGAGTGTTTTCCAGCTTGGATTCATTCTCTCGTCACATTCAGGTACACCTATCAAATGTAGATTGGGTCTTTTCACATAATCCCATATTTCTTGGAGGCTTTGTTGATTTCTTTTCACTCTTTTTTCTCTAATCTTGCCTTCTCATTATATTTCATTGAGTTGATCTTCAATCTCTGATATCCTTTCTTCTGCTTGGTCGATTCGGCTATTGAAACTTGTGTATGCTTCGCAAAGTTCTCGTGCTTTGTTTTTCAGCTCCATCAAGTCATTTATATTCTTCTCTAAGCCGTTTATTCTAGTTAGTATCTCATCTAACCTTTTATCTAGGTTCTTAGTTTCTTTGCATTGGGTTAGCATATGTTCTTTTAACTCAGAGAAGTCTGTTATTATCCATCTTCTGAAGCCTGTTTCTGTCAATTCATCAGATTCATTCTCCATCCATCTTTGATCCCTAGCTGGTGAGTTGTGATCCCCTGGAGGAGGAGAGGTGTTCTGGTTTTTGGTGTTTTCATCATTTTTGTGCTGGTTTCTTCCCATCTTAGTGGCTTTATCTACCTGTGGTCTTTGTAGTTGGTGGCTTTCAGATAGGTTCTCTGAGTGGACGTCCTTCTTGTTGATGATGAAGTTATTTCTTTCTGATTTCAATGACTGAGTAGTATTTCATGGTGAATGAATACCACATTTTCTTTATCCACTCATTAGCTGATTAACCAACCAACACTTAGGTTGGTTCCACATCTTTGCAATTGTGAACTGTGTTGCCCTAAACATACATGCAAAAGTGTCTTTTTCATATAATGACTTATTTTCCTTTGGGTAGATACCCAGTGGTGAGACTGCTGGATCAAATGACAGATCGACTTATAGCTCTTTATAGAATCTCCACACTTCTTTCCATAGAAGTTGTACTAATTTACATTCCCACCAGCAGCATCTAAGTGTTCTCATTTCCCCACATCCATGTCAACATCTATTGTCTTTTAACTTATCCATAATGGCCATTCTTGCAAAAGTAAGGTGGTAAGGTGGTATTTCATTGTTTTGTTTTGTTTTTTTGAGACAGAGTCTCACTCTGTCACCCATACTGGAGTGCAGTGGCATGATCTTGGCTCACTGCGACCTCTGCCTCCTGGGTTCAAATGATTCTGCTGGCTCAGCCTCCTGATTAACTGGAATTACAGGCACCCATCACCATGCCTGGCTAATTTTTGTATTTTTTTAGTAGAAATTGGGCTTCACCATGTTGGTCAGGCTGGTCTGAAACTCCTGATCTCAGGTGATCCACCTGCCCTGGACTCCCAAAATGCTGAGATTACAAGAATGAGCCACTGCTTCTGGACTTATTGTGGTTTTAATTTGCATTTCCCTGATGAATAGTAATGTTGAACATTTTTTTCATATGTTTGTTGGCTATCTGAATATAATTTTTTGAGAAATGTCTTTGCCCACTTTTAAATGTATTATTTGTTTTAAAAGTGTTATTATGAACTCATAGATTCAAACACAGTTACTATGTTTCCATCCATTGCCTTTATTATCATTATTATTTTGTTTTTCTAGATTTAGGGGTACAAGTGCAGTCATGTTACATGGGTATATTGTATGGTGATAGAGTCTGGGCTTTTAGTGTGCCCATTGCTCAAATAACATATATCATCAAATTCTCCTCTGTGAGCTGGACCAGTTGTGACAGTGTCAGTTTCTCCTACATTTTTGTCAACAGTGTGTTGTCTTGCTTTTGGATTTTCACTGATCTAATAGGTAAGGAATAATGGAGTGCAAGTGAGTGCTGTCTCATATATTTCAAGGTTTTTGCATGTCTTTTCTTTCATAGTTTTTGAATGTTTGCTTATGGTACGTTTAGACTTATTTTTCTCAATTTTTAAGAGTTCTTTATGTAGAAGGGATATTTGCATGAATGTTCCATGTATGTTTCAAAAGAAAGCATCTTCTCTAATATTGGGTTGCAGAGTTTGACATATGTTCCTCTTCATAAAAATTTCCTTATGATTATTTTGGTTAGGTCTTCTACAGCCTTCCTTTTGTTTCCTTGAGTTGTTACGGACTGAGAGTAGAGAGTGAAAACTGCTGTTACTGGTGTGCTCCAATTTCTCTTTGCACCTCCTAGTTTCTGCTTCATGCTGCATGCGCTTTCTTATTGGGTGCATAGTTATCAATATCTGTGATATCTTCATTGTGAATCGTCTCCTCTAGTGCTGTAAAGTGTCCTTCCTTGTCCTGTTTTATTCCTTTGGCCCTGAGTTCTAACTTACCAGCGGTGAGGTTGGTGATTCCTGTTTTCTTGTTTGGATATGCCTGTTATTCCTTTGCTTTGCTTTAGATTTCATTACACGGTATTTGAGCCATTTTAAATCACTTCGTTTAGGTATGCTTCTTGTGATAGCACAGAGTCAAGTTTTTTTGTGAGATAATCTGAAAACCTTTATAATTAATCCTAATTATAGTTAATGATATAGTGGCTGTGTTTGTTTTCAGGTCTGTCATATTATTTTGGGTTGTATTTACTTCATGGATTTGTGATATTTACTGGTTCTTTCACAGTGTGTGTTTTTTTAAAGTATTTAAAAATATGTGTATTAGTATTTGGCAAAATTTATATTTTTTCTAGTAATTACTTTTGTATTAATATATTTATATAATGTCCTTAGTCCTCTTTTTGCTACTTAGGTTCTCACTGTTTTATTGAGTGGTTCTCAACCAACGCATCTGTTGATCAATTACTTTCAACAGAGCTGGGCGGAGTGCATCAGTTTTGTTCCCCAGAAAACACTGGGCAATGTCATGTCACAACTGAGAGAGGTGTGCATCTATTGGGCAGAGGCCAGGGATGCTAAATATCCTATAATGCACAGGACAGCCAGGCCCAATAACGAAAAAATCATCTGGCCCAAAATGCCCATAGTGCCGAGTTTGAGAAACCTTTAGATCTTGAGGCCAGGAGTTCAAGATCAGCCTGGCCAATGTGGTGAAACTCCATCTCCACCAGGCATGGTGGCACACACCTGTAGTCCCAGCTATTGGGGAGAGTGAGGCAGGAGAATCGCTTGAACTCAAGAGGTGGAGGTTGCAGTGAGCCAAGATTGTGCCACTGCACTCCAGCCTGGGCTGGCTGTCCTGTGCATTATAGGATATTTAGCAGCATCCTGGCCTCTGTCCAACAGATGGACACCTTTCCCAGTTGTGACAACCAAAAATGCTTCCAGACATTGCACAATGTCTTCTGGGGAACAAAACTGATAGACTCCCACTTGTTATCTGTGTGGCAACCAATGGGCTCATTTTACTTTCCCCTTTCTCTCTTCTTTCCCTTCTTGTTAAAAAATGTTATCTCCACTTTGTCATAACCTAGGATATTTATATACTATTCTTCTGTCTTTATTTTCATCTTCATTGTAGATTTCAATATGCAATATTCAATTATTCACACCAGTCCTTTTGCTGAAATTCCTCAGCTATCACTTGGTTGGTTAAAACCTGTCCTTCCAGTAAATTCTTCAGTAAGGACTCCTGAGAAAAATATTCCTGAATTCTTGAATATTCATTACTGTGTGTTCATCATCTTGATAGGTAAAAATTACTGCATATAAAATTCTTGGCTTCTACATTCTTTCCTTCAATTTTTCTGTGTGTGGCTATTAAGAAATCTGATAACAACCTTATTTAACCTGGAAGCTCAGAGAATGTTTTCTTTTCTTTTTATTTTTTAAAAAAATCTTACAGATTTACTAAGGGTTTGTCTCAGAGCTGAGAATTGCAGGGTAATTTTCCTAGGAATCTGGTGGGCCTTTCAATATATATGTTAAGTTTTTCTTTTAGTTCTAAACAGTTTTCCTAGAGTATAATTTTAAATATTAATTGTCTCATTTGTTTAGGTTTTCTTCTTTAAGGACTCCCATTATACATAAATTGGCTTGCTTTGCCTGTCTTTTATCACGTTCTTTTTTCTTTTTCTTTTCTTTTTTTTTTTTGAGACAGGGTCTCGCTCTGTTGCCCAGGCTGGAGTGCAGTGGCACGATCTCAGCTCACTGCAACCTTCACCTCTTGAGTTCAACTGATTCTCCTGCCTGGCATTCCCTAGTAGCTGGTACTACAGACACATGCCACCATGCCTGGCGGAGACAGAGTTTCACTGTGTTGGCCAGTCTGGCCTTTAACTCCTGGCCTCAAGTGATCCACCCATCTTGGCCTCACAAAGTGCTCTTTTATCACTTTATGTCTCATATTTTTTACCTGTTTATATAATTTCTATTTTCTTATTTAAGTTTTCTTCCCATATACCCTTTATTATTCTTTCTGTATGTTACCCGCTCAACATTTTGCAGTTTGCTCTTCACTTCTAAGATAGGACTGTTCTTTTATTGTAAGCTGTCATTTATTTCTTCCTGTTTTATGTCTATTTGTATTCTGAGTTTTCAAGCTTCTGATTTGTATTATACTTTAATATTTACAATTGCTTGTTTGATTATATTTAACTAATGTTGGAATGTTTTTTAAAAAGGTATTCCTTTCCTTTATTTATTTTTAGGGGAATATTTCAATTAGTTACAATGTTTTCTTTCCTTTGCTTTTTTCCTCTTTTACACTCTTAGGTATCTACCCAAGTCACAATGTTTTTACTACTCATTTTCTGTTTTATTCTAATAGAAACTTTGAAGCTATGTCCATGAACCTTTTTCATCCCTGAGAAAATCAATGTGTAGGATTTTCCTAGACCAGCAATAACAGGTGCTTCTACTGGAGTGACAGACTGGAGTGGTGTTGGTGTTCATTTGATTTCTTAGTTCAGGGACATTCTGTTCTCCTGGTATAGGTTGATCTTGTGGGGTGCAGCTTGTCTCACAGGCATTGTAGTTGGGGCTTGCCCCCTCTATCTGTGTCCTTCAGCTTATGATAACTTGTCCTTACCTGATGTTTGGAAGTCTTTCCTTACTCTATGGAGTGTTCAGCAATTGCCTGCTATTTTCTTTCTTTCTTTTTTCCCCTGTATTTTTAGTAGAGACAGGGTTTCACCATGTTGGCCAGGCTGGTCTTGAACTCTGGCCTCAAGTGATCTGCTGGCCTTGGTCTCCCAAAATGCTGGGGATTACAAGTGTGAACCGCCGTGCTTAGCCTGTGTGCTATTTTCTTATAAAGTATTTGCATGTTTGCATGCTGATATAAACTTGTATTCTGAACTTATACTTAATATTTGGTCCCTCGCTTTCCTGATTCCCAGTCCAATAGGAGCTTGTGTTAGACAACAGTTCAGTTTCTCACCCGGAATCCCTGCGAAGCTACCTGAGGTTCCAGTGGGAGGGCTGCACTCACCCAGCTGATTCCCTGTGACCAGGAGAGAAATACCAGGCATTGTGTCCCAGATGGAATGCCTTTATTAAAACTGGGGCCAGGCACGGTGGCTTATGCCTGTAATCCCAGCACTTTGGGAGGCTGAGGTGGGCGGATCACCTGAGGTCAGGAGTTCAGCCTGGCCAACATGGTGAAACTCCGTCTCTACTAAAAATACAAAAATTAGCCAGGCATGGTGGCACACGCCTGTAATTCCAGCTACTCTGGTGGCTGAGGTGGGAGAATCACTTGAACCCAGGAGGTGGAGGTTGCAGTGCGCTGAGATTGTGCCACTGCACTCTAGCCTGGGTGACAGAGTGAGACTGTGTCTCAAACAAAACAAAACAAAACAAAACAAAAAAACCAACCAAACAAACCCAAAAAATAAAAACAAAAAACTGGGAAGTTGGCCTAAATCAGGTTATTGAGGTGAAACAGGGACAGCTGGAGTCGAGGTATAATGCAAAAGTGAAGGGTAGTGGGAGTCAGAAAACTGAAGGTAGTCTGGATGAATTTTCCACCTAAAATGATGATTGCTAACAAATGCATATTACATTTAAGGAAGCATAGGCTCCTAGCTCTGGCCACTTCTTTCCTCTTCTTCCTCACCACTCCTCTCATGACCGTCTTGCCTCGTCATGTAATTCATATTCTTCCTTCAAAGATTCCTAGGCATGTTTCTCTTCTTCTCTTATATCTTTTGGAATAATTTCATGTCTTCCTTTGTTAACTCACCAACGCTGCTGAGTTCTGATATAAAAGATTTATTCTTAACTTCATCATGTACTATGTAAATATTTTTGCAACTTCTTAACACTAACATGGAAGGTCATTTCTTTCACCTGAAGCTTTTCTATTTTCTGTCTTTGCAGCTTGTCTGGCTTTGCCAAGGGCATGGCCCCAATAACCATATGAAACATCTTGCAGAATTGTGCCCTGTCATTCACACTGTAAGATCCTACTGTAAAACTATAGCCAAAAGGTCTAACATTACGGCAGAGTGTGTATGCATGGCAACTGTGCCTGCAAGATGTTTTTATGGAATGTTATAGCCAAAGCTAGATCAAAAGTTGGAAGCTTCTTCTCTTGCTACATCTGCCAAAGAAGGAGCATCTACCAACAAACGTGCTACCACCATTCCAACATGACAATCCATATTAAACAGTCTTTCATTGGAGCCTTCTTCGTAAAGTCTAGGAAGGCTCCCTTTTCTATCCCAAAGACACCACCATCTTTGCACCTGAATCCAGTGGCTGTACTACTATTTTCCACAGCCTTCATTGCACATTCAACTTGAAAAACTCTTTCATCACGAGAGAATGTAGAGGCTGACAAGTCATACCTGGTGTCAATTGAGCTCTTTGTGCTAAAAGTAGTGGAACGGGTAGGGCTTCCAGGGCTCCAGAAACTTTTCATCTTATAAAACTCAAACTCGATGCTAATTAAACAGTAACTGCCCATCCATTCCTCCCCCTAGTCCCTGGCCACCACCATTCTACTTTCTGTTTGAATTTGATGACTCTAGGTAGCTTGTATAAATAGAATCACACAGTATCTGTTTTTTTGTGACTGGCTTATTTCACTTAGCATAATATCCTCAAGGTTCATCTGTGTTGCAGCATGGGTCAGAGTTTCCTCTTTTTTAAGGGTGAATAATATCTCATTGTACATAGGTACCACATTTTGTTTATCCATTCATCTGTTGATGGACATTGGGTCCCTTCTACTTTTTGGCACTTGTGAATAAATGCTATTAATATGTCTTTTTGTGACCCTGCTTTCAACTCTTTTGAGTATATACACAGAAGTGGAACTGCTAGAGAATATGTTAATTCTATTTTTGATGTTTTGAGGAATCACCATACCGTTTTCCACAGTGGGTGCACCATTTTACAGTCCCACCAATGGAGCATAAGGGTTCCCATTTTGCCACATCCTCACCAACACTTACTATTATTTTTTGATAGTAGCCATTCTAATGGGTGTGAGGTGGCATCTCATAGCTCTGATTATCTCCCTAATGATTAGTAATGTTGAGCATTTTTTCATGTGCTTATTGGCCATTTGTATATTTTCTTTGGAGAAATGACTGTTTAAGTCTTTCATAAGAGTTCTTTGTAGAGTTTCAATATTAACCCCTTATCACATATATGATGTGCAAATATTTTCTTCTATTCCATAGCTTGCCTTTTCACCACGTTGATTGTATCTTTTGATATACAGAAGTTGTGAATTTTGATGTAGTCCAATTTATTTTTTTTTCTTTTGTTGACTATATACTTTTGATGTCATATGCAAAATCTAATGTTATGAAGCTTTCCACCTACATTCTCTTGTAAGCATTTTATCATTGTAGATCTTATGTGTAGGTCTTTGATCCATTTTGAATTAACTTTTGTATGTGGGGTATCCACTATCATTTTTGCTAGGAGTTTCCAACATGTAGCAGTGGCAACACCATGCGTTAAGAAAGGGACTCCCACATTTCCACCCTTGGATTTTAGGCTAAAATACGCCTTTCCTCCCCTTCCCCAATAAGCACTTGCCCCTAGTCATGAAAGAGGCCATAAAAATGTAAGAAAACCAATGCAAAAATTTATATTTTATTTGAATTCAAAAAATTTAAAATTGCTTTCAAATTCAGGAAAGTACCATAATGCAGGACCCCAGGGGGAAGCCTCATATACAGAGACAGATAAATTAAATGTATATACTGCAGACAAGCCAAGAAGGGGCGTAGATTACATATTTACAGCACTTGATGTTTTCTGAAAACCATATTTATACATTTTATTACATTTACAAAAAAGGCTTCCACTACCATTTACCTACAATAATGAAAAAAAATTTACACCTTTTTTTTCTTTCTTTTTTGGTACTGTACAAACTTTGTATAATAAAAATATATCTCTGTACAAAAGATTTTTTTTGTTTTTGTTTTACTTTTTTTTTCCCTCATGGGATGATGGTGGTGGGTGTATGGCGTAGATGGTGGGTGAAGGGCCTTATCTACCCTGTTCCCTTCCAAGCCTCTGGAGGTGTAGAGAAATGCCAGGGGTGCAGAGGGTGATGCCCAGCAGAGTGCTGGGTGACCCACCAGCAGGTGCTCCTCGGGCATCTCATGGGACTTTACAAGGAGATGCAGGGGAGGGTTGGGGGGCAGGAAAAGGCATCCGCTGGGTGGACTGAGAGGGGCATAAGAAGGGGGAAGGGACCAGTCAAAGGAGAGGAGCGTAAGAAGGGGGAAGGGAGCTTAAGAAGTCAGGAGGGGAGCTTCCTGCACTTGTTTCCAGCCAAGCAAAGAGATGAGTGTGAGTGTGTCTGGATTGGCCTTCTCCCGCCAAGTCCAGGGGTACCGTGTCCCAGAGGTGGTGCGGCCAGGGGTGGGTTCCTGCCTCTGTCAGCCTCCATTGTGTCTGCTGGAAATGGACGCCTCTCACTTTACTCTGGCCAATCTTAATATCAGTCAGATGTCCTAATTGTTCCAACCTAGAATTTGCTTAAGAACCAGGTGTCACTGTCTCTCCGCTTCCATATATTTCTATTTGTTATTTCAATATGTGATATGAATCTCTGAGGCCAGCATGTCATCCATGTCCAGGGCCTTAAGCCCTTGGGAGCCTTCCCGAGGACAGAGAAAGTGGCTCTAAATGCCATACTTTGATTCCTAAACTCATGAACTTCCCAACAATACTCATGGAATTCACGAATGACCCAAGTATAATATAGCTGTCAAAATAAATCAAACCCACTTGCGAGGAGCTGGAGAGAGCGTGACTTTCAGCCACCCTGTTGTTTTGATTCAGGACCTGCCAGGTCTTTTGCTGGCCATGGTCAGCGGCTGCTGGTAGCCAAGGAGCCAGCATCAACGGCAGGAGGCCTGGGGAGCTGAGTCCTTCCCCCGAGGCTGCCCATGTGGAGTCAGCAGAACCCAGATAGGACACATAGGTGTCTTGCCTGGCTTCCCAGACCTGGCCACAGTGCTACTGTAGAGATGTACCAGCTCCTCCCTTCTTGGCTGCCCCTTCTAGACCAGGGTGTCTGGCAGCTGGTGTAGTGGACTTTGGGGCAGACTGATCTGGGTTTGCATTCTGACTCCACACTTTCTAACTCTGTGCCCCATATGTCTTTATCTTTCCAGGCTTCTATTTTCTCATCTGTCAAAGGGGAATAATAAATCCTACATTTTAGTGTTACTGTGAAGACTAGAAATACTATAGGTAAAGTGTCAAGCACAGAGAATAACCTCAGCACACGACAGCCATTGTTTTTTGGGTACCGGGGCAGCCTTGCTGCCCTGTCCTTTCAAGGCTCCCGCTGCTGCCTCCAGACCTGGGGTCCTCTCTGGACCACAGACCTGTCTTCTCTTCTCTTTGTCCGTTGACATCCAGACTTGACTTTGGGCTCCTGGCTAGACTCCTGCCCTATCTTCCCCGGCTCTCCCTTCATTCCCAGTGCTCCCCAGGACCCAAATGACTTTTTAAACCACTGGGTTTAGAACTCAATAAAATTGTGTTCGAAAAAATAAAGATACTGATTTTCAATCTATTTCCAAAGACTTTTTTCCTGCCTCTGGGGTAATCCTTGCTGCTGCTGCTGTGCAGATGGGGCCGTCTATCAGCAGATGGCTGGTTTTTGCACACTGACCACACCATGGGATGCGTCCTGCTGTTACAGTCACCGAGTCACCATGTCCTCACACATGGGATGGGCGGGGGGCATATTGGTTTGAAAGCTGACCATACCGTCCCCTCTTCATCTCTTTTCCGTGTGTGGGGAATAGGGCATGAAGCATCCTTCATGTGTACTTCTGGTTTTGAAGCTTTTATGGTCTCTTCCGTAGGACGTGAATGAAGGAGAGGTGTGTGTGTTTGTGTGTGCTCAGGCCCATACACACACACACATATCCACAAGTTGCTTTGCTATTTTAAATCCATAAACTTTCTTCCTCCGTCTTCAGCCCCTTTTCCTTTCCTGCCTCCTTTTCAGAGCACGGCCGGAGTCCTCTCCAGGGTGACGGGTGTAGATGGCGGCAGGGCGAGGGCCCGAGTCCCAGCAGTAGCGGACAAAGGCAGAGAGACAACGAAGATGGGCACTGGGCACTGTGCTCAGGGGAGCCTACTTCCTGCCCCCTGGGGAACTGGGAACAAATAGATCACACCTGAGTTTGCAAAGGAAAAAGAGGCAGCAGGAGGGGAGGGGTGGGGAGCAGAGGAGGCAAGGGCAAAAAGGCAAAGCAAAGAAGGAACAAGTGGGAAAAAGATTAATCACCTCCATCTTCACTTTGATGTTTAATCTTCCAAGGTGGGGGGTGCGGTGTAGGCAGAAAATAAGTGCAGCAGAACATGTGTTTTTCTGTCCTTTTCCCTTCCAGGGCCAACTTCGTCATTAGACCTGGAGGCCCAGTGCTTGGGGGCCACCATACTTTTAGGAGCCCAGGAAAATGTTCTAATTATAGTTTTTTTCAAAATCATATAAAAAACGAGTAGACTAATAATGGATCGGTAATAATGAGTCCAGACTGGCTTATATTCACTTTTGTGATGACACAGTCGTGAAACCTCATTTCTAATACTTTTTTTAGTGGAGGAAGGGGTCCGCAAACGCCATCACTCAGCCCTGTTCCCCCGCCCCCGACTTGCTGACTGCACAGGCCTTGTTGCTTTCCTAGGAAGGCGTTCATTTTAATTTCAGCTTTTCTCCTTGGCATTGTTTTTTGAAAATTACCATCTAGTCACTCATGTGAAATGTGTATGTGTCTGTTCAGGGTGCCTTTTGCTTTCTTTATGCTCCAGCTGTGGGCAGACGTGGTCAGAGGGGCCCTCCTGGAGACCTGTGGGCTGGGCAGTGGGTTCAGAGCCTGCTGGCAAGGGGCCAATGCTGAGGGCTGCCCAGACATGGAGCCACCAACCCCAGCCAACCCGGAGGTGACAGCATGGCGCACACCAGCACCTGGAACCCAGCAGAGCCCAGGTGTGGAGCGAGAGCCAGTATGTGGAGGTCAGGGGCATCCTTATTTCTTTCTTATACTGTTCAATAATTCGTGCAGTGAATCAGATTCATCACTGATCACCTCCAAGCCCCAATTTACCTCAGAGGGGATTTTTTTCCCCTCTTTTGCCTTCTATTGATAAGAGTTCTGAGCAGGAAGAAGGTAGGAAAAAGTAAAGGGTGGGCATAAAGATGAAACTTGAGGAGTAATTTTGGCATGTTAAAACAATCCCACTGGAATAAGGGGGAACCCTTACTTAAATGTTTGTTTTGAGGGGCATGTAAAAAGATGGGGAAAAGCTCTTCCCATAAATAATTTGTATTCAGGAGCTGCATCTGCTGCGTCCCTGACTTGCTCACCATCTGGGACTCAGGCTGAAGCTGTGAAATCCTCCTGGAGGTGTGAGTGGAAAGGGAGTAAAGCACATCAGGGGTCGGGCAGCGATAATGACCCCCGCTGGTCTTGTAACCCCCTTGGCAGGAACCGTCCCCACCATCCCCGTTGGTGGCCCCCGAAGGTCCCCTCATACAAACCTATTTCCTGGGTGCACTGCCATTTGTGTGTGGCTGGGAGTATCCACCACATGAGCTGCCATGTGCAGGAGTGTGAGGCAGGAGCGCGACACTAGCCCTGGGTGTGGCTGATGGCCCACTTGGCGGATTTTCCACTGCCCTCACTGGGAATCCCTACCTGGCTGGCTCTGTGACTCTTCTCCCCAGAGCCCTTCGGCCCAGGACCTGAGAGAGGGCACCTGCCTGTCCCTAGAAAGCGGGATGTGTGGGAGAAGACAGTTCTCAGAGGGGTGCAGCTTGGACACCCTGTTAGGGCAACTCCTGCAGGGTCCCAGGTCCCAGAGGTGAGGGTGTCATTGAGGGAGGACACAGTGAGGAAGAGGCAGTGCCTTTCAGATTCATCAGTTCCTTCCCAGTGGGCCGGTCAGATGCGTGCGTGCGTGTGTGTGTGTGTGTGTGACAGTGTACACTTGTGGGTGTGTCTGCCCTTCTGTCCGTATCTTGGGGGGCTCCTCCCCTCTCTTGTGTTCTGTGTGATGGGGAATTTTATTAGTCAACTTGCCAAGGCTATAGTGCTCAGTTGACAGGTCGAACATTCTGGATATTACTGTGAAGGTATCTTTTTAGATATGATTAACATTGAAATCAGTAGACTTTGAGTCTCCATGATGTGTGTGGGCCTCATTCAATCAGCTGAAGGCCTTAAGAGAAAGACTGAGGTGTTCTGAAGAGGAAGGAATTCTGTCTCTGACTGCCTTTGGACTCAAGATGACAGCATCAGCTCCTGCTGGAATTTCTAGCCTGCTGGCCTGCCCAGTAGATTTCTACCTTGCCAGCCAATTCCTTAGAAGAATCTCTCTTTTAAAACATATATCTATTTATAGTTCTCCCTCTATATAACGTATGCATATGTATGTATACATACAGCTCTATGCAGTTGCATATCTATACATAGATGGATGGGGTGGATATATCTTGATATAGAGATGTATAGGTGTATGTATTACATTTATAGTGTATGCACGTATATATACACAATATACCAATATACACATATATGTGCATCTCTGTATAGGTCTCCAGGGCTTGGCCTTGACCCAGAGGATGTATATATCCAGTTGGTTCCGTTTCTCTGGAGGAAAACAGACTAATACACGCCGATGTTCTGCCAAGCCCAGGGTGAGGAGCACAGTTTCTGGAGCCAGCCTGGGATTGGATTCCAACCCCATACCTTCTGAGCTGTGTGATCTTGCTCAAGTTGATTTCTATGCACCTCAGTTTTCTCATCTGTAATGGGGCTCCTAGTAGCCTCTACTTCACAGGGGGTGCAGGGATTCAGTATGTTAGATCCACAAAGGGCCTGATTCAGTGCCTGATACACAGTGATGCTTGGTGA
Organism: Aotus nancymaae; assembly: GCF_030222135.1. NCBI lineage: Eukaryota > Metazoa > Chordata > Mammalia > Primates > Aotidae > Aotus > Aotus nancymaae. Next base: position 30,016,898 of record NW_026988467.1, read on the forward strand.
ACAGCTCCCCTCTTACTGGTGTGACTGTGGTGGCATGAGTGACTTTGTTGGGTGGAGCCCCTGGCACGCGCGGGTCCCTGTCTGTGTCTGTGTGGCATGTGCGACTGTTGGGTGGAGTCCCTGGCACGCATAGGTCCCTGCCTGTGCCTATGAAGGCCTGTCTGCCTCCCACACCCCTGCTCACCGGCTGCTGGAGGCGGGGCTCTCGGTGGCAGTGGTGGCGGCCGGGCTGGGTGGCTATACCGCTGTGCACACTGTGCTGACTGTGAACTCCGCCTCGCTGGCCATGATGTCTGTGGGCTGGATGTTGCGGTCGTACATTGGGTTCTCAAACGTGGCCCGAACATTGGTGTTCTCGTGGCCAGCATAGCCATTGAAAGGAACTTTGGGTCTTCTCCTGGCGATAAGGGAGGAAGTGATCATGGCATGAAAAGAGCGACACAGAGAGGCTTAGGGGTCTGGTGGTGGGGGCTCTGGAGGGAGAGAGGGAGGCTGCCTGATGCCCGCCCTGCCTCTTTCCCGTGTGGTACCTGTGCTTGTAGAGATAGAGCACGAAGCCCGCAATGATGAGGGCGATGAAAGGCACCAGGATTGCGGCTGCCACTGAGCTGCTGTTGGAAGCAAAGTGGCGGCCAATGGACTCGGGGTCTGACTCCAGCAGCCTGAGGTCTGTAAAGTTGCAAAGCAGAAAAGTCAAGTCACAGAGACACAGTCTGAGGCCCTGTCAGCTGCCCTCCCCTACTACGCACTCTTGGGGAGCAGGGCTGCCACTCAGGGTGTTCCTCACTCCTACTCAGCAGGGGTGACAGATGTGCCCAGGGCCACCCGCCTGCCTCCACGTGTGCGCTCAGTCCCCAGGGGAAGGGTCCTGCATGCATCTGCCTTATGCCACTCAGATGGCTCCCAGACAACCATCCACGGAGGAGCCTAAAGCCATGGCGCAACAGAAACTCTTACAAGGGTGCAGCCCTTTAGAAGTCTCTAAAGTTCTTTTGAAATCTTTATCAGATGAAATCTTATGGGGACACCAAATTATAAGACAGATGAAGGCAGAACTGTTCTGGTTGAAGTTGAAGCATTTCCTTCTGGAAGGCTGCCTCTCCTCCTTCCTCGCCCTCCTCCCGGAGACTGGGAGGGCTCAGAAGAACACAAGCAGACACTGTGGCCCCCGTTAGGCACCCCGCTAACTGAGGGGCTGCGGATCTGAGAGGGGACAGGGTGTCTGCTGTGGAGCCAGAACAAAAGCTGTGATTTTCTAAGGTCTTTCCATCAGGCCTGGCTGTCTTGAAGTAGGTGAAGGGTGCTGTGTGGAAGACTGTCTTAGTCCATGCAGCTCATGAGGGCAGAGCTGGGGCAAATCTCGGGGAGGAACAGTGTGAGTGGGAAAGGCAGAGGCAGACTACAGCTCAGTCCAGAGAACCTTTCCAGAGCTCAGAGCCAGAGGATATGCAGTGAACTGCCCTGGCAGGCAGGGGCCCTGGGGACAGGAGGTATCAGAGCCCAGGGTACAGAGAGGCTCTCACGTACCCACAACTGCCTCCTGTTTCCCCATCTCCTGCTTCTGAGAAACCAGAGCCCCTCCCCCAACCAGAGTCCAAGGCTGGGCACCGGGAGGCTCTGGGCCAGGGCCAGGCTCCAAGGTGTGGATGTTTGATGTGGATGACAAGAAGCATGCTAGGTAAAGAGGCCATGGAAGGACCAGGGAGGGAGGCCGTCTTGATGCTCAGTTTTCTCATCTGTAAAATGGCCATAAAACCAGACTTCTAGGGCTGGGCTAGGGCAGAAACGACATCACAGCAAAGGCACCCTAAGAACCCTAAGACACTCCAAGATGTTGTTCATTGAGGCAGGGGTGACACCCGAGGGCTGACCAGAGGGTGTGGCTGGGGGCTATATCTAAGACCCAACGTCCCTGGAGCTGGGGGCTCTCTCCTCCAGGTCTGAGCAGGAAACTGTTTGTCACAGGTTGAGTGTGTTAGGCATGAGTGTTTGCTTTTGGAGAGGTATTCCATAGCTTTTGTCAGACTCTCGAAAGGTGTCCCTTATCCAAAAGAGGCCAAACACCCCTACCTCAACTTCCCCAGTCTTCTGCCTGACCACGGAACACATGGTTTTTCTCCCACACACCCAAGCCCACACTTCCCAGGGACAAGCGCTAGTTACCCAGTCTTTGAAAGCCGAACTGCCCAAAGCCTTGGCCCTTGACGGAGCCTTGGTAGATGAAGGTGCCTCCGGAGGACTCTGATGAGACCTGTGATGGTAGAGAGCACAGAGAGTAGGTGGGAGGCTGCTGGAAGGATCTAGAACTCCTCTCTCATTGCACATGCTGCACAGCAGGTCTGAGTCACCCACTGACTTTCTGCTCCGACACACAGGGTTTGTTCTCTGCCCACACCCAGGCAAGGGTGGGTGTGACTGGGGAGCCTGGGGTGGGGCAGGGGCACCAGCGACATGAATGAGGTAGGAAGAAGATTTTATTTTCTACTGGTCAAAGCACACTATTCTACTATTAACAGTACCCGTGTCAGTGCACATGAGAAACTGAGGCACTATTACCAGTACCTGTGTCATAGAGTGGCTGTAAGGATTAAATGAGCTAATGAAGATAAAACACGCCTGAATACTTAATTTAAAGGCTTTATATGCTCGGTGGCTGTTAGTACTGTGATGAAAAACTGGCTTTTGGAGCATTATGGAACACACAGAACCTTGGTGAAAATGTCCCTCGCAGATTAAAGGTACACTGGAGAGCTCATCACAGTTCTAAGAGCTATTAATTTTTTAGGAGGTGTAGCTGGGGACATAGCTCCTGCCACTGATGCTCATGTGACAGATGCAAATGCTCAAATGTGCAGTCTGGGGCCGCAGCAGCTGAGGGCGTGCTGTGAGGATGCCTGCACTCCTGGCTACTCCCAACCTATGCTCCACTGCTAGAAGCAGCCTCTGTCTGCTCTCTCCAGCTGTCCCCCAAAACATACCTCACTGGCTATTGTAAGGCTCCATGGTTGGCTGTTGTCCTAGGCAGTGGCTCTGGCTATTCCTGGCCCTCTGGAGCCCCATCCCCATCTTCCCCTGGCCTGTACTCCTAGCTCCATGTCCCAACTTTGACCCTCCTAGATGGTAGAGTCTCTTGTTCCTGCACAGCTTTTGGGCCACAAAGATTGAAGCTGGCCCATACTTGGATTACCAAGGGGACCTATAAATATCCTTGGGCCTACCGAGGAACTACCTGTATGTGCCAGCCCCTGGAGAAGCCACTTGGTTCTCCTGATGTGTTTATAAAGCAAAGTCAACTATACCACAGTCCTCCACCAGCCGGTCCTGTCCATGAGAATGCACTGTGACTTCCTAGCTCTCTGCTACTCTGGTCTACCACGACCTCTTGCTTTATTCTACCCTTTCTCTTCTAGCTCCAGCAATCCAAGACAGAGAAGTGAGGATGTGGTCGGGAACGCTATGCTTAATTCGCTATGTGTGAAATAGGAAGGTGTGGTCAGAGAAGTGTCACCGGAGACACAGCTTCCACCTCAAGAAAGCCCTAGAACAGAATGTCTTTTCCATAGGTGAATGTAAGAAAGCCCTATTCCTCTGCCATGTCCTGGTCTCTCAAGCTGTGCTAAATCACTCACAATCTGCATCCTCAAGTGTGAGCAGAAGTTCGAGGTAGTCACGAGACTCACTGCCTTCTTCCAGCTCCCACCTTCCACATCAATACCTTCAACTAGCCTGAATTCCCTCTGACCCTGACTTCTACCCCTTGCTTTCTGTTCAAACAACAGAACTTACTCCAACTCTCTCTCGCTCTCTTTTTTTTTTTTTTTTTTTTGAGACAGAGTCTTGCTCTGTTGCCAGGCTGGAATGCGGTGGCATGACCTCAGCTCACTGTAACCTCTGCGTCCTGGGTACAAGTGATTCTCCTGCCTCAGCCTCCAGAGTAGCTGGGACTACAGGCACATGCCATCATGCCCAGCTAATTTTTGTATGTTTAGTAGAGACGGGGTTTCACCATGTTGGCCAGGGTGGTCTCGATCTCTTGACCTCATGATCCACCCGCCTCAGCCTCCCAAAGTGCTGGGATTACAGGCATAAGCCACTGCGTCTGGCCTTACTCCAAGTTTCTTGAACATGGTGAACCTCTGGACTCTGAGTCTTCTGGCTTTTAACATCTTTTCCTTTGCCTATTTTAGCAGATGAGGACCCTCTTGCTGCTCCCAGGCAGGGTCCCACAGAAAACCTCCTCCCAAGTTTCCAGGTTGATCCTAGGAGTTTGCACATCCTTTTGTCCTCCTTTTCCCTGCCAGTGATCTGGGAATCAGGGGAGGAGGTGCATTTGTTGAACTTACATGGCCATCTAAAGCCCAGTGATCATCTTTGAACTTATTCACAAAGATCTCCACAGGCCCTGTAATCTGGTACACCTGGAGTAAGAGATGAAAATCTTCTTTCTTGTAAGTTCCTAGGAAATAAAGTTCAGGGGTTACACATGAAAGATCTGGGAAAATTTCAAAACTCAAATTTGTGGATTTGTCAGTATAAGTTTCTGGGTGGAATTTTCATGTGTAGATGTTGATATAAACATTCCCCACATACCTTTAAGTTGTAAGTATAGTGTTGAGTGTGCGTTTGTGTAGGCTGAATGTGATTATACGCAATGATTATCAATATATGCATATGTATGTTCATAATTAGATTACTGGGTTGAGATTGTGATTCTATTTATACATGCATATGTGAGAATATGATTTTGTGTCTTTTAATCTGTCCACTAATGCATAGATAGTTTAATGGTTGCAAGAGTTCATGAGGGCATGGACATGGGGGCATGTGAGTGTGTCTATTACCATGTGTTAAATGAACAAATGTCATCCTGCAGCTGCGTAGGCGTGTGCACGTATCATTTCATAGATATGACTGTATGTGGGGTTGTGCATTCATATGTTCATTCACTCATGCATTCATTTATCTACCCATCTATTCAATAAATACTTGTTTTCTAAGATACTTACCTTTCCTGATTATAGAAAGATTGAAAATTGGGAAGTTTAGAAAATGCAGAGATGCATGAGGAAAAAATAATCTCTCCTGATCTCACTAAGAAATAACCATTGTTAACATGTTACTGTAATAACGTAATAACATGTCCCTGTAAATAATTTCAGTTTTCTTTCTTATGAATGTAAATGTTTTCCTTTAAAACACTGGAGTAATATTTTAAATACATTATAATGAATGCATTTCCCTCAACACTGGCATAATATTTCATTAGTAAATATACTATAATTAAAATACCCATTTCTCTATTTTAGGAGAAATTTCTACGCACTACAAATGGCCTTCTAATGGGAACAACCTTTATTCATAAATGTTTGACTCCGTCCACATCAACTTCTTATGATAAAAATTGTTAGAAATGTAATTAATGGGTCCAGTCATTTTCAAGAATCTTGATACAAATCATCAAATTGTTTTCTAGAACTGTACCATTTTAGAGTTTGGCCTTCATGGCTGAACCCGCCCTGCACTAAGTGTTATCATTTAAAACACTCTGAGTTGGTGGTGTAAGTGGAAAATGATATTTTGTGTTTACTTTTTTTTGATGATTGCTGAAAACTTTTTTCTTTTTTTTGTTGACTGATTGTACTTTGGCTCCTGGGAACTCTCTGCCCCTATTTTTGGTTCAGTTTAGGGATATCAGTCTTTTCTCTTTGTTTATAAGAGTTCTTTATATATTCAAATTATTAATATTTGCCATTTAAACATTCCCCTTTACTCCATGGTGCTTTATCATGTAAAGATGAATAGACACTTCCTCTTTCCTGACCACCAGACAAGTCTGAGCCTTGCATGACAGTAGGATGCAATGCCATTAGCCTCATTCTTGCCAAGGGTGTGTGCCCATCCATCCTCCTGGCTTCCACAGAGGGGCCTACTCCTTACCAGCCAAGTGTAGCTCCACGCCGCTGTGGTCAATCATGGTGGCATTGACCTTGCTGTTGGCAACTTGGAAGCCAGTCACTCTGAGCATGGCTGGCTGCTTCTTCCCCTGGTATTCATAGGCCCCTTTCCACAGGGAATTCTTGGCAAAAACATCCCCAGGAACTAGAGGAATTGAGAAACAGATGTGAGAGGAGCTTTGTGTGTGCTGCTAGAATTGGGGCGACCTGATGACTGATCCCAGCCCACTCCCTGGGACTGTTTCCTTTTCTCAATGTCTAACATGTGGAGAGGGTGGTAGAATGTTCTGGCCTCTTCTCCTTTTGTGTCTCAGAGTGGATGGGTGGAGGGAACTGAAATAAATATCCACTCTCATGTTCACTGCAGCATCATTCACAATGGCCAAGATAGGGAAACAACCTAAGTGTCCATGAACGAATGAACAAAGAAAAGGGTATATCTATATATACACACACACACACATATATATGTAATATATAATATATATAATATATTCCATAGTGTATATATATAATGTATTATATATAATATAATTATATATAATTATATAATATATATGTAATTATATATTACATATATGTGATATATATTATATACAATACATTATATATAATACACTATGGAATACTATACAGTTTTTAAAAAGAAGGAAATTCTTTAATTCATGGCAACATGTACGAACTGGAGGACATTACATTAAGTGGAATAGCCAGGCACACAAAGACAAATATATGATCTCACTTACATATGGAACCTAAAAAAGTTGAACTCATTGGAGTAGAGAGTAGAATGATGGTTACAGAGGCTGGGGCAGAGTGGAGGGTGACAGGGAGATGGTCAAAGGGTACAAAGTTTCCATTAGACTGGAGGTATAAGTTTTGGTGATCCACTGCACAGCATGGTGACTATAGTTAATAAGAATGTATTATATATTTCAAAATTGCAGAAAGAGTGTTTTTTTCTTTTCTTTTCTTTCTTTCTTTCTTTCTTTCCTTTTTTTAAGATAGAGTTTTGCTCTTGTTGCCCACACTGGAGTGCAATGGTGCAATCTAGACTCACTGCAATCTCCGCCTCCCAGGTTCAAGCAATTCTCCTGCCTCAGCCTCTCAAGTAGCTGGGATTACAGGCATGTGCCACCATGCCTGGGTAATTTTGTACTTTTAGTAGAGATGGGGTTTCATCATGTTGGTCAGGCTGGTCTCAAACTCCTGACCTCAGGAGATCTGCCGACCTTGGCCTCACAAAGTGCTGGGATTATAGGCGTGAGCCACTGCACCTGGCTGAAAGCGTAGATTCTAAATGTTCTCACCCAGGTGAGATAATGGGTATGTTAATTAGCTTGATTTATTTTTTCCATGATGAATACATATAGAATAACATCACATTGTACCCTATAAATATATGTATTTATTATTTGTCAGTTAAAATTAAAATATTTTAAAAAGGTATAGAGAAGGAACTAGAAAGGAGAGAAGGAGGAAGAAGAAAAGAGAAAAAAAGAAAAGGTATTTAAAAGATGGAGAAAGAAAAGAGGGAAGAAGAGAGAGAAAACTGACTTGTCAGTGTAGCGTGGTGAATCAGAACATGGACAAATGAAGTCAGACAGACCCAGAGTCTAATCTTAGCTCTGTCACTTGTCAGTTGTTTGATCATGTGTAAAAGCCTTAACTTTCTCCCTGTATAGGTTATGCCTGTATATCTATAAATGGTGGCCATCCTACCTCCCTTATCAGGGTTATTGTAGGGATTAAATGATCTAATGTTGTAAATTATACGTTACATGATGTTGCATGTGTAAAAGCACCTAATCAGTGATAGCTACTAAAATTGTCATTTATTCTTGTAATAATTCTCTATGGCAATAATTATGATCTTTATTTTACTGAAAGGGAAATTGAAGCTTAAGAGGCAAAGCTCATTTGTCCAAGGACACGGCTGGTCAGTGACCAAAATGGTACTCAAATTGAGTTTCTGATGCCAAATCTAGCCTCGTTTCTGTATAATGCACATGCTAATGTGGCAAATAAAAGTAGAAGGTTCAAAAAAGGATGTGATAGTCTCTAAGAATATGGCATTGGTCAGGCCGTATCTGTAGTTCCGTGTCCAGTTCTGGATGCGATACTTGGAAAGACCCTAGACCTATCTTAAACTGTAATCATTTTTAGGAAGCTCCCTGGGCATGACCTGGGTCAATGTGTTTGTATGACCACACACTGGCCAGCCCTATGCCAGGAGAGGCTGTAGTAATCAACAGTTCCAGAGCTTCCAGTTGGAAGGCGCTGGCTCTTTTTTCTAGATGAGGTTTCTGCTTCCTTCAGGCTCACTTTCTTCTGAAGTCTGCCTGGGCTGAGGAAGTGGGTAGGGAAATCCATCCAGGTCTATAGATAGTTTTCATGCCCTTCCTCTAGCACTCAGCAACTCGTGTGTGTATTTCTGGCTAACTCCGTGAAAAAAGTAACATCAGTTTCTTGAGCCAATGATCTGGACCATACATACTCAAGGCTTGGGTGAGCGGTGGTTCCCGGGCAGTGTTGATGGGTCTCCCACTGGGCCGGACCTCTGCTGGGGAAAAAGAGTGGAAGAATACAGGTTCAGCTTCTGGTTACACTCTGTTGGAAAAACAATGACCACCTGTCTGACCTTAGGTCAATGGCTTCTTTGAGATCTCGCTTTGGACTTATTTTTTAGGCAGTTCACCAGGAGGTGAACTGCTTTGATGGTCTGATGATGCTATGGATCCCTGTCAGAATAAACAAATACAAAGAATTACAAGGGACATCTATTTAATTACAGTTATTAACATATTAGATAAGATATTAGGATATAGTGGTATACGTGATTCTTTATTACTACATTAAATAACGGGATCTAGCAATGAGTCTAGAAATAACCATAATCTTGAAGTAGTCAGGAACATGAACAATATTTCATGATACTGGTAGCAATTAGAATATATACAAAAATCTCTTTAATTTCCACTGGTGACAAAGTCACAGGTGCTAACCCTCCTAAGGGTGGTTGTCTACATTCAAAATTAAAGGAGATGCTACATTTCAGTAAAAAGTAAAGGAAAATAAAGGTGTATATTTTCTCATCCAAGTGCACAGACTCCCCGAATGCCCTCATTGAAAACTTAGGGTTAAAAAGTCCTGTCCTCAACTGTGCTTTCCTTGCAGATGCCTCACATGTAGGAGGAACTTCTACCCATCAACAGTGAACTCCATGAGCCCTGGTGAGGGTTGCAGAGGAGTGCATTCCTCCTTTGGAATGATGAGCTTAAGACCAAGAAGCCCTTACGGGCAAAGCAAAGGCAAAGCTTTGGGCCTAGCCAGATAGCCAAGGTTCAGGTCCCAGCAGTGCCACTTAATGACTGTGTGACCTTGATTAGTAACTCGGAGTCTCTGCCTCCTGATTTGAAATAAGGAAAAAACTGAATCATACCTCACAGGTCTATGCTGAATAAATGAGGTTATGAACAGGAAAGTCATGGTCAGTTTATTAATGTCAATGTCTTTTCTTCTTTTCAAAGAAACAATAGAAAATCTGCCTTGTTGCATTAAGGGAAGACTCCCCACTGTCTGCCCTGGAGGGCAGCATAGCTTTAGCAAACCTCCTTCAACTCTGGAAGTTAGCTTATGCCTGGTATATGGAATGCTGTGGAAAAAGTCTCTGCAGTGACTCAATGGAAGTATACTTCTGAACAGAATGCTTTATTGTCTTAGGTTTCATAAGATGAAGGGAGCAAAGAAGGAGAAAGCATCTTATGTGTGAGGCACTGTGATAGGCACTTATTCATTTACTCCTGCTCTCGAAACTGTAAAGTAGAGATTATTGTCCCAATTTTACAGAAGAGAAACTTGTTGAGAGGCAGAGAAATGAAAGGGTTTGCTCAAGATCATACAGTAAGGGGCTGAATTCAGCTGGATTTAAAACATTATATATTTTAAAATGAAAGTATCTATGATAAAAGATTAAAATATTTAATCAACCAAGTGCAAGACTTGGGCACTGAAAATTATAAAACATCATCAAAAGAAATTAATTATCTAAATAAATGGAAAGACATCACATGTTCATGGATTGGAAACCTTAATATTTTTCAGATGGTAATACTCCCCAAATTGATCTACAGATTCAATGAAATTCCTGTCAAAATCCCAGCTGTCTAGTTTGCAGAAATTGACAAGCCAATCTTAAAATCTGTATAGAAACGAAAGGCAAAACAATAGGCAATCTTAAAAAAGAAGAACAAAGTTGGAGGATTGATACTTCCCAATTTCCCTTTTTCCTGTTATTCAGGCTGGAGTGCAGTGGTGTAATTACAGCTCACTGTGACCTCCAAATCCTCGGCTCAAGTGATCCTCCCACCTCAGCCTCCTGAGTAGCTAAGACTATAGGCATACACCACCACTTCTGGCTAATTTCTTTCGTTTTATTTTTTGCAGATACATAGTTTCCCTATGTCACCCAGACTAGGACACTTGCCAATTTCAAAACTTACTACAAGCTACAGTAATCAGGGCTGGGTGATAATGGCATAAAGATAGTCATAGAGATCAATAAAGTAGAATAGAGAATCCAGATATAAACTCATACATTTATGGTCTAATGATTTTTGACAGGAGTGTCAAGACAATTCAATAGGGAAAGAATAGTCTTGCCAAAAATGGTGCTGGAACAACTGGTTATCCACATGCAAAAGAATGAATTTGGATTCTAATCTAATATCATAAAAATTAATTCAAGAGGGATCAAAGACATAAATGTAAGAGGTAAAACTATAAAACTCTTAGAATAAAACATAGGCATAAATTTTTTTTGTGACCTTGGATGTGTCAAAGTTTCTTAGCTATGAAAGCAAAAGCATATGCAACTCCCAAAATAGATAAGTTGGATTTTATCAAAATTAAAAACATTGGCGCTTCAGAGAACACCAACAAGAGAGTGAAAAGACACCCCATGAAATGGGAAAAGATTTGCAAATCATGTACCCTATAAAGGCTTTGTATTCTAGATAGAGAACCCTTTCAACTCAACAATAAAAAGATGAGTCAGTAAAAAAATGGACAAGGATTTCAATAGATATTTCTCTAAGGAAGATATACACATAAAAAGGTTCTGAGTACCATTAGCCGCCAAGGAAATATAAATCATTTCTGCACAATGACACGGACAACAAAAGCAAAAGTAGACAAACGGAATTACATCAAACTGAAAAGCTTCTGCACAGCAAAGGAAACAATCAACAGAGTGAAGAGGCAACCTGTGGAATAGGTGAAATTTTTTTGCAGACCATACATCTGGCAAGAGATTAACATCTAAGGAACATATAGAAGAAATTGAAACAACTTAATAGCAAGAAAACAAACAACCTGATTTAAAAACAGGTAAACGATCTGAATAGACATTTCTCAAAAGAAGACATACAAATGGCCAACAGGTATACAAAAAATGTTCAACATCACTAACCAGCAGGGAAATGCAAGTGAAACCCACAATGAGTTATCACCTTGTACCTGTTAGAATGACTACCATAAATAAGATTAAGGATAACAAGTGTTGGTAAGGATGTGCAGAAAAGGAAACTCTTGTACACTGTTAGTAGGAATTTAATTTACTGTAACCATAATTGTTATTTACTATAACCATTATGGAAAGTATGAAGGTTCCTCAAAAAATTTAAAATAGAACTACCATATGATCCAGCGATACCATTACGGGGTATATATCCAAAGGAAATGAAATCAGTAAGTCAGAGAGATAGCTGCACTCCCATGTTTATTGTGGCATTATTTCTAATAGCCAAGATATGGAAACAACATAAGTGTCCATCAGTGGATGAATGGATAAAGAACATGTGGAATATATACACAATGGAATACTATGCAGCCTTAAAAAAGAAAGAAATTCTGCCATTTGTGACAACATGGATGAATCTGGAGGATATTACGTTAAGTGAAATAAGCCAGGTACAGAAAGACAAATACTGCACAATCTCACTTACCTGTGGAATCTAAAATAATTGAACTAATTAATAGAAATAGAGGGTAGAATAGCTGGAATTGGAAAGATGTTGGTCAAAGAGTACAGAATCTGTATGGGGAATAAGTTCAAGATCTCTTGTACCTCATGGTGACCATAGTTATTAATAATACTGTGTACTTGAAAATTACTGAGAGTAGATTTTGTGTTCTTACTACAAAAAATGGCAAGTATATAAGGTTAATGGATATTTTAATTAACATGACTTAGCCACTCCACAATGTATATATATATCAAAACATCATGCTGTATACCCTACAGATATACAATTATTTGCCAATTAAAAAATAATTGGATGAAAAATTCAAACAAACAATAAAAAACACCACAATGAGATACCACTTTACACCCACCGATGATGGTCATACTAAAACAAGACAGACAAGAGTTGGGAAGGATGTCGAGAAACTGGACCCTGATGCACTGCTGGTGGGAATAACATGGTGCAGGTACTTTGGAAAACTGTTTGGCAATTTCTCAAAATATTACACATAGAGTTGCTGTTTTCCTAGATATGTACCCAGGAGAACTGAAAACATATGAAAACAAAAACATGTACATACATGTTCACAGAAACATTATTTGTAATAGCCAAAAAGTGGAAACAAATTAAACACCCATCAACAGGTGAATGGATAAACAAAAAGTGATGTCCATATGATGAAATACGATTTACGCATAAGAAGGAAAGCGATTCCTACAGATGTCGCGACATGGATAAATCTTGAAAACATTATGCTAAGGGAAATAAGCCAGACACAAAAGAACAAATATTGTATGATTCCACTAACATGAGGTACTTAGAGTAGGCAAATTCACAGAAGCAGAAAGTATGATAGCAGTTACTATGGGCTAAGGGAAAAGGGAAATGGGCAGTTGTTGTTTAATGGGTATGGACTTTCTGTTTGAGATGATGAAAAAATTCTGGAAATGGATAGTGGTAATGGTTGTGCAATAGCATGACTATAAGAGATGCCACTGAATTGTACACTTAAAATTTTATATTATGTATATTCTACCACCATAAAAACTTAATAAATGTACTTTATATCACTACTGTATGTGGAAAACAAAAGAAATTTACAAGTGATACAATGAAAATAAAACACTGTTAGTAAGTTCTAGCTCTGATACAGGCTCTGACCCTGAAGGCTTAACCTCTGAGTGGCAGGATAGCAAAATAGTCATAGATCCTAAAGTTATACCATCAGGGTATGGATCTTCAGCTCTCAACCTTTCTCAGCTGGGGACCTTGGGCACATTAGTTAACTTCTCTGTGCCCTAGTTTCCTCAGATATTAAATAGCCTCATAGGATCTTGTGAGGATTAAATGAATTGAAATATACAAAGTGCTTAGCACAGCGCCTGGCATCTGGTGAGGTCAGCGCTTATCAGAGAGTTTAAAGCTATCCCAGCACTGAACTAATCCTTTATCCTTAATCCTTTCCCTCAAGACTGGACTCAGACATCACTTTCTCCAGGAAGTCCTCCCTGACTTCTCCTTTCCTCCACTTTCGTGCCCTTCCTCCTTATTCCTACAGCATTCGGCACATCTCCGTGCTCCTCCAGGTACTCCAGATATAAAATCTGATAACGTGTCTGTCTTCCACATTGCGGAGTTGTGTCTTTCTCCTCTGAATCTCTGATGCCCAGTGCAGAAGTGGGGCCACATGAACTCTCAATAAATAGAGAACGAGTGAAGAAGAGGGGAAGGGAGGTCTGGGACAAACTGGTAACTCCAAGGGACCTACAGGCTGGTGCTGTTTTATCAAGGGTGTAATATGTGTAATATGTCATTCCAGTTTGGTGGAAGAAAGCGCTTTCCTTTGCCCAACGATGAAGTGTGATCCTGTGAGTGTTTCAGCCCAGGCGAAAGGGGTAACCCCTGGGGTGGATTGAGTATGCTCCTTTTTAGACTGCTCTGGTTTGGTCTTCTAGACTCAGAACCTTAGAAAATCAGAAGCAGGATCCAGCTCCTGGAAACCTGATTCCCTCCTTCTTTTTTTGCCCTCTTTCAGCTCTAGCTCAGCCGGCACCTTCAGCCTCCCGCCCTGGAAAGCTTCCCTGAGCAGGCACACTCACCCAGGCAGATGGGCGGCTTGCCTGTCCAGCTGCCATCCGCCTTGCAGGTGCGGTGCTCGGAGCCACCCTTGAGGGAGAAGCCCTCCTGGCAGGAGTAGATGAGCGTGTAGCCCATGGAGGGCAAGTCCAGGGCCCCGACGTTGGCATGCGTTGGCGTCTCTGGCTGCCTGCAGTGGTGGGCTGGACGAGAGGAAAGACCTTGTTGGACCTGAGGAGATTAGGGGCTTCAGGGGTCCTTTCAGCCACTCCCCTGTTCCTAGATAGAATATCTGATTCCTTTCCCTTCTAGTCCCTTTCATGCCAAGCATCCCCCTCCCCAATCCTCCCCCTAACCCCAAGCTCTCTGCCTAGAGGAATGGCCAAGATGGAGACCATGTGGATATCGGCTTGGTTGACTAGGGTTGGGGGGAAACCTAAGCCTGCAGCACTTCCTGAGCGAAGGAGTAATTGGTCAAAAGCTTGGTATCTCCATCCTGAGGCCTGGCCTTGTAGTTGTTAGCTTTTGCTGCTGCCACTGGATAGTTTTTTCTTTGCTAAGGCATAAGGACTGCCTTCTGGTATCAGAAAGGCTTTTGTGTGGAAGTCTTCTGTGAGGCCCCAGTGCATAAGGACACAAAGAGACCAATGTCGGTTCACATGGTGAGTTGTGAGCTCCCTGTCATTCGGAGCATTCAAGCATGTCCCAGATGCCCAGCTGGGGCAAGAGGAATTTTCTTGGGATGTGGGTGAAGTCTGCACTCACGGACACAGTCAGGCGGGGTTCCACTCCAGGTCAGGTTGGGCAGGCAGGTCCTGGTGGTGGAGCCCTGAAGCAGGTAGCCTTTTTGGCAACGGAAAAGCACTGTGCTTCCAACCTGTGGCAAGGATGGAAAGTCCCATCATCCCCTTCCTTCCTGTGGTGCTTCCTACATCTGTCCCTTGACCACTTTACCGTGGCCCGACTCCTCCCTGGCTGTTGCTGGCAAAACTCTTTTTCCAATTCTCTGCCTGTTTAAATTTTATTCCTCCTTTGAGGCAGCTGATATGATGCCTCCTCCACAAGGCCTCATTTGATGCCCTGAACAAAGTTGTAATATTACACTCTGTTGTGGACACAGTGCCTGATTCAGAGTCAGAAGACCCCGGATCCGAGTTCTGGCTTCTACATTTACTCAGGACAGGCTGCACAGAACTCTGAAAACCTTAGTCTTCTTAGGATAAAGTGGGGGTGACCATTTCTGCCACAATCACACTGGAATGTTGTGAAACTCAAATGTGATGGTGGATTTGACAGCGTTTTACAAAATGTGAAAGAGAGTACAAATTACTGTGTGTGTGTCCCTTTCCTCAATGAAATTGCGAATTCTTTAAGGATGGGAGACTTGTCTCTACAGATATGGCCCCCAGAGAATCTGGAGCTGTGCTTTGTAAATATCTGTTGAACAGAACTGCCACCTTCCCTCCCTGTCTGTCCTTCCTCCTCTGCTCAGGTATGTTTCCCCCTTAGCCCTTCACCAGCCCCTCACAGTACGACTTGACACTCCCGCAACCACCGGCTCCATCTCTCCCTCCCCAGTCCACTTGGTGTAATGCAGCTAGATCTGTTTCCTGCACTGCAGCTTGGATTATACTACTTTCCAGCTCAAACACTCAGGTAGGTAGCTCTAATACCTACTAGAACATGTGCAAATGCAATGTATAACTCTTAATTTCCACTCCCTTCCTCCATGTTGAACCCGTTTCTGTCTTGGATTTCATCCTTCGACTTAGCAAATGGCATCTTTATCCACGCAGTTGTGCCAGTCAGAAACCTCAAGTCCTCTTTGATCTCTTCAACCCCAAAAGCCATCCCATCAATGAGCCCTCTTGGTTCTACCTACAAAATGTGTTCAGGATCACTTCTCACCTTCTCTTTCCCTGGCGTCATGACAATAGTGTCCTCCTTGTCTAAGTGCTTCTATCCTCAATTCCCTGATACTCATTTCCTACTCAGCAGCCTGAGTAATATTTCATACGATGAATCAGGTTGTGTTGCCTTCAAATGACATTTCGGGTAAAATCCAAAATACTTATCATGGCTTCAAGGCCCTGCATGACCTGGCCCATGCTGCCGCCTTTGCAAAAATTATGTGATATCTGACATATACAAAACAATATATGGAACACATATAAAGTATAATAATAAAATGGACATTTTAAGTTGAATCTACCACGCAACTTAAGAGCTAGAATGTTCTGAATGTGGCTGTAATGTTCTAGGGGCTCTTTCCCTGCTCTGTTCCTCAACAACTCTCTGTAGTAATGGCTATCTTGAAATTTGTGTTAATTTCCTTGCCTTGTTAAAAAACAAATCCTATCACATATGTGCATATATATCTCTAAACAATTTAATATGTTTTTGCTGGTTTTAATATTTATAAAAGTAGTGTTGTGCCACCTTTGCCACTTGATAGTGTGTTTCTAAGATTCATCCATGTCATGCAGAGCTGTAGTTCATTCATTTTGTCTGCTGTACAATAATCCACTACACGACTGTGCCACAACTTTTCCTGTTTCTTGGTAACCTGTGCAAGAGTGTCTCTGGGATATGTTTCCAGAGGTGGAACTTCTGGGTCATAGAGTGTGTGAGTGTTTAATTTTACACATCAGGGCCAACCTGTTTCCCAACCCAGCCTTGCTCTTTGACTGCACTTCCTTCTCCTTTCTGATGGGGCTGCAGACTTGCTAGCTGGCCTGTTTTCCAGGCCCCCATGCTGCTAAGCACTTCCCTCAGCACTCCTTTGCACTAGCCTTTTGTTCAGCCAGGAACATCATCCTGCTCTGCACAGGGCTAGCCATTCTCATTGTGGAGGCCACAGTTCAAGTGTCACCCTTCTCTAACTATCCTTCCTAAAATGGCAACCCACCCTGTTCACACCACTTTATATCACACTGTATAGTGTCTAGTGCTCTCAGAAGCTAGCTTGTTTATTTATTTGTTTATAGTCTTCAGCCAGGCAGTTCCCTTCAAACAGGCACCCAGCCTGTCCTGTTCCCACTGTATTCCTAGAACCTAGATCAGTTCAGGGCCATAAGCATGTGCCAAGTGAGTACAGACTGTGTGGAAGTCTTCTGTGAGGCCCCAGTGCATAAGGACACAAAGAGACCAATGTCAGTACAAATGGCGAGTTGTGAGCTCCCTGTCATTCGGAGCATTCAAGCATGTCCCAGATGCCCAGCTGGGGCAAGAGGAATTTTCTTGGGATGAGGGTGAAGTCTGCACTCACGGACACAGTCACATTACTCGACTAGATCCCAGCCTGTCATGTCCAGGTTAGTCCCTGATATTATCCTGGGCACATCTTGGACTCCAGCTAATTGTCCTGCCTTGAACACACCCATACATTCCTCTTCTTTATTTTCTCTGTTCAGTGCATCCCACCCCAGACTGTCCAAGTTCTTTCCTCCCAAAACTCATCTGAGATGTGTCTGCAGGACCTGCATCCTAATGGGCCAGCCATGCTGACGGGCCTGCCTCCTGTGTGGCACATGCTCACTGCCACTGTGCTTGAGCCCAGTATCTGTGGGTAGGGTGGGCACCTTGAGGACAGAGGTCTGTCTGTCTCACTCATTTCTGTATTTCCGCAACCACCGTGCCTGGGGTTGCTGGGAAGGGTTTGTGGAACAGCATGGATCTGTCCTTCCTCATCAGTTTCTCTGATAGATGTCATAGTCCTTTTGTTTCTGCAGGGTGCTCCCATGGAGCACTATCCAAAGAGGCAGAGGGCTTCCTTTCTGCGGTTTCCAAGCTCTGTCCTCCCTCAGTGCTGTCCTGAGGAAGGTCCCTAGGTCCTCTTATGTTGACAGTGACAGGAAGGGAGAGAATGTAGGGAAGCCCTGTCTTGGCTGACCTCCTTACCTGGTATCCCTGAGAATTGTTCTGTATCCCAAACTGTGGCACACCAGGGTCCGCACAGGTGGTCAGGGTAGGATCTGGATGGCCAAAACAAAGACACAGATCACATGGTCATGGGACCTTTCACTGCCTCATCTCACTCTGGGAAATAGATGTGGATAAGAAAATGAAGCCACATCTTGACTTCTCTGCCCAATGAGATCCTGACCCGAGCCTTGGCCCTGGTGCCTATTTGACTCCTAGAAGCATACTAGCTCTGGGTATTTTACATCCTGCTGCAGAAGCTCATAGGAGGAGGACATGTTCCCTTTTGCAGATGAGACCACTGAAGACAGGGAAGGAAAGTCATCATCTCAGGCCCAAAAAGAAGGTCCCCCCACCCCAGCCAGGATGCTCCCTGTTCCAGATGACCTCTCACCTATGCAGCTGGGCTGGGTGCCACTCCATGTCCCATCTGACTGGCAAAACCTGCGTGGAGAGCCCACCAGCACCAGAGGGGGATGGCAGGAGAAGGAGACAGATGACCTGTAGGAGAAGCCTCGGTCCTCTCTCCTCCCACGGGGCGGGACACCAGGATCCCCGCAGAACACAGCTGGGAAGACGAAGGAAGAAAGGCAGGTCTAAGTTGCTTTCTAGAACCCAGGTCCTCCAGTCCCACACCCCCACCTTTGTTCTTGGTGCTGCTCCCTTCCTGGTTCAGCTTGAACTCTGGGAACCAGGGCAGCCCCAGGTAGGTGCTTCCACCTGCTGTGGTGCTGCTGCTGATGTGGGCTTCCTCTCCCTCCTACATTCAGAGTGCTTATAAATAATGATCCAAGTAATGGAGTAACATCACAGGAAGTTTAGAACAAAGAAGAAAAATAAATGACAATCCCATCATCCAAAACTTTCTTTCCATTTTCACGCACATTCTTTTCTAGTCTTAGTTCAGTTGTATGTAAACTTGTGTGGAGCGGCAAACCCAAGCCCATGCGATGGTAAATCTTGTTTCATTCACTTAGCATTATCTTGTAAACATTTTCTATGTTTATGACATCATCATTACTTATGGCTACACAATTAGCAACAGGTGGTTGTACCATAATTGTATTTTATCATAACCCTTATATTGGGCTTTTTCTATTACACAGTTACATATAACTCTTCTTTCACACATATTATTTTCATATGTATTATTTTCTTAGGAGAATTTATCTAGGAGTGAACTCATTATTTTTAAAGGGTTGAACATGTTCACAGCTCTTGATGTGTAGTTTCAAATTTCTTTCCCCAAAGGGTGCTCATTTATACTGCGGTGGGTAGTGTATGGGTGTACCCATTTTATTCAGGCCATGTAAACATCAGAGAGTGTCATTAAAAATTGACTACCAAAGGCAAAAGCTCACCATGATATCACTTCAAGCATCGCTTTATGCTATGATGCAAATGTGTGTGTGTGTGTTTGCGTACATAGGCTCATGAGGTTCATAACCACATGCGAAATAAAATGAAGCTGAACCTGCAGCCTCTGCCCTGAGGGCTGGGGAGTCTATGCTGACCAATCAGAAGTCAGTTTGGAAACCAAGCTGACGGGAAGTTGCCGTATCCAGAAGGAGGCAACTGAAAGAACCAGAACCACAAATGGCTGACCAGTGAAGAGCAACCGGCGTGGCCTTTCTCATTAGCAATGTGCTGCCAATTAAAGTAATGAGATATCTTTGTAAGCTCCTCAGGCTGGTAAATATTTTAAAAATACTGGCACAATCCATTGTTGATGAGGATGTGCATCCAGAAACATTCTCATAAACTGCTGTGGGGAATGTAAATTGGGACGCTTTCTAGAAGGTAGTTTGACAACATATGCCAAGAAGGGAAGCGTGACTGCCCTCGGCCCAGCATTCTCATGTCTGGGGCTTTACTGCAGGGGTAAAGATAGGTAATTTTCAGGAATACATATTGCAGGACTGCTTTTAACATGATTAAGTTGGAGATCATCTAAATTCATCACCAGTGGGAAAGATTAAACAACTTGTATCTACAAGGAAATTCTTTAAAGCCATTAAAAATGATAATGCATAGGTCAGTAAATATTGATAAAGAAAGGTAGAAAGGTGTTGATGGGAAGGTTTTGGTGGCCTATCAATGAATACAAGTTATGAAACAGTACGCACACCATGAGCCAATACCCGTTCTAGAAAATGTATACATATCACTATCTACGCAAAAATGCACAGTGATTCATGTGGGAGCACAATCAAAAGCTGAATTGCGGTTATCACTGGAAAGTGTGAGTTCAGATAATTTTACTTTCTTTTTTTTGGTATTTTCTAATAGGTAAATTTTTTTCATGATGACCGTAATTCATTGTTGATATGAATTATTTCTCCAGAGGAAAAGCAAGGTTGCTGAGTCCAGGCTTGATCCTGGTAGCAGGTGAAGGCTGGAGAGGGTAACTCCAGTGCCTGTGTCCAGTTTTGAGCTGCTGGCCCTAATCTCTACAGAAATTCCCAGATGAAAGCAAATTTTCACAGTACCCAAAACAGTGTCATGAGTATATGGGTAGTTTTCTGCAGAATTAGATGAATGGCAATTAGAAAAATAGGTCCTACTGTTTGTTCAAAGCATGGGCATGGAGAAAACCTTCCAGAACCCATTCATGGGGTGTGACAAGAATAAGTGACCTGGAACCTGCTAATTGGGGACCTCAGTAAAGAACAAGCCCTGGAATAGACTTGCGGCTCCTCAGGATACAACTGGGTCAGGTGGATAAAAACAAAGCATCTCACCAGAAAAATCACAGGTTTCCTAGAAGTCTTTTCTGTGCAGGCCATTTTCCATAAAAACAGACACGTTTCTAGGACTGGGTACCCCCAGATCTTTGAGCACTATTCCATACAGTTAACAACCCTTCAGGTCAAAAAACACCCACAGTATCTCTAGCTTAATTTCCTTCTGTGACTCTAGACAGTGTCTGATACCAGGGCTCAATTGAGGGATCCTCATTTTCTTCCTTTCCACTTCCTTCCTCTTTAACACTGTCTTTGATAAAGCTCCTCCCTGGTTTTGGGGAGGGGAATACCTATTCTGGGCCTTCCAGCCACAAAGCTCCGAGGAGGCAAGGGGAAGGAGCTATCAAATAGGATGCACCAAAGGAAATTGTGAGCAACTTACGGAAACACTGAGGCAGCTCTCCGGTCCAGGACCCATTCCCCTCACAGGTGAGCACCGCGGGCAGGGAGAGCTGGTACCCCTCTAGGCAGGCATAAGTCACGCTTGAGCCCCACATGAAGTCAGACCCCACCACCTTCCCATTGGGGATGAGAGGAGGCGGCTTGCACATGAGAGCTGGAGGGAGAACAATGCAGGCTGAGTTCTGATGCTGTCCTGGGAAACCAGCCCCTGTCACTATCATTGGTATCACTGACTACACTGCACCTGCCTAGAGTCTAGGCTAAACAGGAAAAACCAGAAAGGGGCCCCTCTTTCTGTGGGAGTTCTGATATTTTTGCACCTTACAATGCCTTCTGTTTGCAGGACCTCCCCTCAATGCTCATGGGCCAGGCCTCATCTTGGTACTTCTGATTCGCTCCTGGCAGATGTTCAGGGGCCGGTTCTCACCCTGCACACCCCCTGATAAGGTGTGAGGGCTTGGCCTTTCACCCCTCTACCTTCTAGGTAGATGTTCAGGGTCCTACATCTCACTTTTGTATCTTCTTTGGCCCTCTGTCCACATCTGCAGCCCCCAGACACACCTTTGCAGACAGGCTTGGTTCCATTCCATGTCCGGTCCTTGGTGCAGCTCAGCACAGATACTCTATGTGACTCCATCATATAGCCAGGGACACACTGGTATGTCACAGTTTTGTTGTACCTGAAGTCATTGCCCAGCCGAAGGCCATTGGCTGGAATCCCAGGGTCACCACAGTTTATGACTAGGATAAGAGAGACACACATTGTTCACTCCTGGCCTGCACCCCATTTCTCCTCCAGTACCATCCCTATCACTCCCTGCACACATCCAAGAAGGGAAACTATCAGATCAGGGATGCCCTGTCTCCTCACAGGATCCCAGTTGGGCATTACCCATTCTAAATTTCTTTCTTCTTTCGTTCCTTCTTTCTTTCTCTTCTCTCTCTCTTTCCTTTCTTTCTTTTCTTTTCTTTTCTTCAGGGTCTTACTCTATCACCCAGGCTGGAGTGCAGAGGCACAATCATGGCTCACTGCAGCCTTGAACTCCTGGGCTCATGCGATCCTCCCACCTCGGCCTTCTGAGTAGCTGGGACTACAGGCATGAGCCACCATACTCAGCTTGCCCATTTAAATTTTGTTTGGTCAAATCCCTGGCATTGGCCCTGTCCTTGCCCACAGGGTCCTTATGCATTGCTGCAACTTGGGCTATGAAGATTCACCTTATTCAAAATGCCCTCTCTAAGACAAAGTGTCCAGAGGGCTGAGTTCCTAAATGAGGCTAGGGCCCAGGGAAAGGAAGTTTTCTGTTTGAAGAGCCTAAGGTATGTTAATGGACCACATAAGGCAATTAATTTGTCTGCTGAGGAGTACATCTTATTATCTGCTATTGTACCTAGGAGGTCTCTATAGGCCCAACAGCACCTACAGAGGACTCCTAGGGACAACAGCCCAGAAGCAGGGTCTTACGGCCCATGAAATGGTCATGCCTATGTCATTGCATCACTGAGGGTGGGGCTTGGTGAGCTCTGATCTCAAAACCCAAGTGAACTTGACATGGGATTTCAGATGGAGCTGAAATCACAGACTAGGACTTTGACAGGGAGAATATTGTCACATTTCCTCGTCCTGTCTCTTCCCTCCATCTGGATCCCCCAGTGACTCACTTTTCCTGGAAAATGTCTGGGGATACCCTTGAGAGGAGCAAGAAATGGGAGCTGTGAGGCTACACCGTGCTCAGGAACCCATACTGGGTGGGGTCAGGTACAAGGAGAGAAGGAAGCAACAAAGATGGTGGATAGCTGCATCTTTGAAGTGAAAAGAGAATCAGGTTGAGTCATGGGGTTTGATCCTAAGAGAGAAAAGGGAAAGCCCAAGGAATTGGGTAGAGCTTGAGAAATGGCCAATATATATTCTCTGCCTCTCTGAACCTCAGCCATCTCATATACAAAATGGGGATAACAGTAGCTACTTCATGGAGTTGTGGTGAAGATCCAATGACACATGCATACGAAATGAAGCACTTAGCCCAGCGGCTGCCACACAGCATATGCTCAACAGAGGCTATTCATATGATTCTCGTTCAGGCTCCCACCATCCCAACCATCCTGCACCATCTTCCATGGATAGCCTTCTCCTCTAGCATGCAGGATCTGGGCCCCTGTTGGCCATGGAGTCCACAGGGCCTGGGCTCTCACCGAGGCACTCGGGGTCACTGCCTGTCCAGGTACCATTGACTGAGCAGTGACGGCTGAGCAGGCCTGTGGCGTAGTATCCTTCCCGACACTCATAGACGATAGAGCTGGAGAAAACCAGGCCATCACTGAACATGACTCGGGCATTGCTTGGAGTCCCGGGGTTCCCACAAGAGATCACTAGGAAGACAAAAATGCACATTATTCACCAGAACCATGGTGGGCATCACCTAGGGGACTGAGAACTGCCCAGAGTGGAAGCCACATGCTATGTTGGAACCCCATGGATAGAAATGCCTCTCATGCTGCTTTTGCATCAAATTATCTCACCCCTAGACAGGAAGGAGAAACCCCTATGAATCTTTTGAAATTTCTAAACAAATTCTACTTTTTTAAAAGAAAAAAGATGATCTATTCTATTACCGTCCTTAAAAATTTAAACATAATTGCTTAATATCACCAAATATCCCATCAGTGCTTGATTTTCCTCAATTGCCTTTCTCTCTCTTTTTTTTTTGAGATAGAGTCTCACTCTGTCATCCAGGCTGGAGTGCAATGGCATGATCTTGGCTCACTGCAACCTCTGCCTCTTGGGTTCAAGCAATTCTTCTGCCTTAGCCTCCCAAGTAGCTGGGACTACAGGTGTGGGCCACCACACCTGGCTAATTTTTGTATTTTCAGTTGAGACAGGGTTTCACCATATTGGCCAGGCTGGTCTTGAACTCTTGACTCGTGATCCACCTGCCTTAGCCTCCCAAAGTGCTGGGATTACAGGCATGAGCCACCATGCCCAGCCATCTCTCTCTTTTTTTAACAGTTGATTTGTTTGAATCAGGATCCAAATAGGGTCCACACATGACATTTGGTTGACATATCTCTAAGACTTTTAAACCAGAGACTATTATTTCTGCTTCTGTAATCTATTTGTTACAGAAACCAGAACATCTGTCCTGTAGAACACACTTTCTGGATTTTGCTAACTACATCAATGAGATATAGTTTAACATGTTCCTCTATCCCCTATAGTTCCTTCCTGTAATCAACTTCTACTTTTTGGCAATGATAATCATAGGTGGTTTTGGGCCTTTCCTATTGCACTGAATCAGGAGGCACAGAATGTCTGGGTGTTTTCTTGTTCATGATGTGGAGGCTCATCAATGATTTTGGGCTTGCCTGCCTTACGTGGCATTATGAAGCCTCCATTAGTTTTTCACTTAATAGTTTTAGCAGTCATTGATGATTATTGACCAGATTCATTACTTCATCAGGGATTGGAAAGTGATGATATTCTAATTCTATCATTCTTTCTGTATTAGCTAGAGTTCATTAAGAAAGAAATTTCCTATCATCAAATATCTGCTTATGCTGAAATACTGTTCATATAGGAAGGCCAGATAATGCTTGATTTTTTATGTGTGGTTTTTGTTTTAAATCTAATGTCAGAATAATGAGTTAGTTTCCTAGCAAACTCCAAAAGTGACCAATGTGTTTATTTAAGAATCATTTTTGAACTCATGGATCTAAAGATATTTTCTATGTTCCCATCCATTGCCATTATTATTCTTATTGATGCTCAGATTCTCCATCTTTGGCCAATGGGCTCTTCCAGTGGCTCCTGAGTCCCTTTAATGTGACCCCAGTTATCTTTGGTGGAATCCTTGCTGGAGTGATGAGATGTTCCATATTTGTCTTGTATATTTCCTGCACCAGCCCAGAAATTAGCCATTTCTCTAAAGAGTCTAGTTTCTTTTAACGGAGAATGGACCACAATCCAGGCACTAAGGGTACTCATTGCCATTGATCTGGTCATTGATTCTAGACTTTTAGAGTTAGAGCTGGGAAAGTAACTTCTTAAATTGAAAACACATTGGGATCACATGAATGCACAGAGTGGAAAAACAGATAACAGAGACTGGGAAGGGTGAGTCAGGGGAGTGGGAAGATGAAGAAAAGTGGGTTAAAGAGCATGAACATACAGTTAGAAAGAAGAAATAAGTTCAGCGCTCGATAGCAGAGTAGGGTGACTATAGGGAAAAATGTATTGCACTTGGGTGATGGACAGCCTAAATACCCTGACTTGACCACTGTGCATTACATATCCATAACAAAATTTTACACGTACCTCATAAATTTGAAAAAATAAAAAATAATTAAAAAGAGAAAATATGAATTTATACTATCAATCCAAATTTAGGATTAAGGTTTTTTCTTTAACTTTTAAATTTTTATATTTTATCTCTTTTATTCTGAAAATCTTAATTCTTAATGACAATAAATAACTTGTATTTGTTTTATCCATATATATTATGGTATTGCATATGTAATAGTTTCAGGATAGTAATATCAATATTATTGTTAACAATACAATTGCTGAGAACAGTTTAAGTTTTCTTTGTAGCTCTCTGGCATTGGGATATACACCATAGTCAAATTCCATTTTTTCAAGTCAGTTGAAATAAGTATTGGGGTTATTAAGTCATCAACTTGATACACAGTTAGGTTCATTTGTTTCCATAAGGATTTTGATATTTAGACATTGCATGTTTCTAATCTTTGATTTAATTTAATTTTCTAAGTATGTACAACATTTATGTGGTCCCAAAATAAAATCTACAAAATGATTCCTATATAATTAGCCCAACAGATAAGCCTTGACACTCATTCATTCAGCAAATATTTGTGTGGCTTGGGTGCCTGGAATACAACAGTGACCAGGCTATGTCCCCTTGAGGAGCTTAGTCTATTCTAAGAAACCTACCAATCAACAGATGAATTAAGGTATGATATATTAAGTGCTATTGTTGAAGGGAAAAAGCACAAAGAAGGAGGCATCTTATTGGGACTGGAGATAGGAGTTTGAGTAGAACCTTTAAGGACAGGTAGGAGTTTGTCAAGAGAAGTCATCAGAGCCACACGGATCTGATTTAACAGCTGAGAGTAAGGTTGAGTGTGCATATGTATATTCTCTCTCTTTCATTTAACAAACATTCACTTCTGGGTCCAAACTCATAACCATCCACTTTCTGTCCCTGAACACTCAGGTAACTGACATGGTAAGTGACTCCACCTGGCATCTCAGTAGTATGGATGGGGATGTGGGTCACATGAATACACAAGAATATACTAAATTTTCCCTTGCATTACACTCTCCCAATGCCACAAACCTCTCTTGCTATGCCTGCAAAATTCCACAGAAACAAACTTTGCAAATAGCACCACGAGAAAGGCAGGAATTGGGGAAGACAAATGGCGGGGGGGCTCTGACTCCATTGTCTCATTTCCTAGGCAGGAGTCCCCTGATGGTGATGGACTAGAGCAAACCTGTTTAACCCGCGACCCATGGGCGCATGTGGCCCAGGATGGCTTTGAATATGGTCCAACACAAATTCATAAACTGTCTTAAAATATTATGAGACTTTTTTTGTGATTTCTTTTTTAGCTTGTCAGCTATTGTTACTGTTAGTGTATTTTATGGATGGCCCAAGATAATTCTTCGTGGCTCAGGGGAGCCAAAAGATTGGACCCCACCCCGGGCTAGAGCATCTCCCTTGCTCTGCAGGACTACTCCACAAGCTCAGTGTCCAGCAGCCTGCTGTCTAACCACTGCCTCCTGTCCCCTCAGCTCCCTTTCTCTGTGATTTGTTTTCTGGTGATTAGTCCTATGGGGATCTATAATCCATTGATCCTACCATTTTCTCACTGCCTTTGACTCCACTCAAAAATCTGCTCCCTCCTTACCCAGCTTAGATGCCAAGATCCATCATAATCTCTGCCTCACATTCACCCTCTTTTCCCTTGCTGCTTCTGCCAATGTCTTCGTTGCTTGGCAAATCTCCAGCTCTGTACCCAATGTACTGTCTGCCCTGTGCCCACACTAGGTAGCAAAATGAGGTTGAACAAAAACACAGTCTGACGCTGACTGCTCTTACTTTAAATTAATGATCCCCCACCTTAAGTGAGCCCTCAGTGCTGCCTGGCCATTCCACACTTCCCAATTCCATTCCACTCGTACCTTGCTAGATGATTATTTCATATCTTCCTCTTCCACATCTTCTCACTCAACCTTACTCTCAGCTGCTGAACCTGCTTCCTGCCTAGGAGAGTACTATGCAGGCTGCATTTTAGAAAGAGAGAGACAGAGATCTGGGGACCAGCTGCAAAAGGTTGGACTTTGGAGAGAAAGATTAAAATTTTTTTTCCCCAGAAACTTAGGAGCATATGGAAAAATAGTAATTTCTCCTATTGGTGCTACTCAGACAACACCACTGAGGGCCTAGATTACTTCGAAAGGGTTTTGTAAAATTGGATTTGTATATCTTTTGGCACATTGGATATTTGTCTAATGTAGCCTCTTCCCTTACTGTAAGCCCCAGGAGAGCAAGATGTGTGTCTCTGTCTGTCCAGGCTCGGAGATGGTGCCTTCTTGCTGTGTCCTCACATGGCAGAAGGGAAAGGGAGCTTTCTGGGGTATTTTTTTTTTTTCAATAAGAGCATTAATACCATTCCATGACCTAATCACTTCCCAAGGCCCTACTTCCTAATACTATCACTGGGTGACCAGGTTTCAACATATAATTTTGGGAGGTCACAAACATTCACACCATGGCAGTGTCCATCGTGGTCACTATTGTGTTTCCATCACATTCCACAGCACTTGGCACATAGCTACTGAATGAAACTATATGGGAAATGAATGAAATAGTGGGTCAAATTCAGTCTTTTTTGATTTCTTCGCTTTTGAGATGAGGGTGGGAATATGTTTGTCTTTCAATTACTAATGAAAATGCACATGAATTATCTTTTGCAGTCCCTAACAGCCGGGCTGAGGGTTCGAATGGGGCCACGGTTTTCTCTGTGAGGGCAGGTGCCTGGGAATAAGAGCAGGAGCAGGGGTGAGCTCTGGGGCTGGGCAAAGGGGAGAAGCAGAATGGTCACATACATTACCTCCACACTCAGGCTGCGAGCCACTCCATGAGCCATTGGCTTGACAGGTGCGCTCTGACGATCCCCGGAGCACGTGGCCAGCTTCACAGCTGAAGCGCATCACACTGCCTGGATCAAAGCTGTCCCCCAAACGGATGCCATGAGCTGGGATCCCAGGGTCACCGCAAACTCCCATGTTGGTTCCTATGGACCACAGCCACACAAACCCGGTTGTTTTTCATGGAAGAAAAGGGAGTGAAGAAGTGGGGGAGAAGGATATTGGGATGTGACTGAGGGGAAGCAGTGGGCCCAATGAATGAGGGAGGTGACACCTGACTGGGCCTAGCACAAGTTACCTGCACGTGCTCCTGCCTTCCTACACAATGGTGGAAGAATACGAAGATCTGAGGTCCTGGGTAAGTCCCTGGGAACCACACAGGGAGGGGAAGCAAGAAGGCGGAGGAAACGCTCTGTGGCTTGCGCCAGTCTGAAATTTCAGTGATTCAAACTGGCCACATGTCCTCCTTTTCCCCTTCCCCTCTTTCCTACAAATGCCTGCTGTTTCTGTAGTCCCATCTCCTCTCCTATGCCACTGTCTTAGCTTAGACATTCAACATTCTTTGCCAGAACTATTGCAAGAGCCTCCCAACTAATGTCCCTTCCTTGTAAACTATCCCTCTAATCCATCTTTTACTTTGTCCTCTAATCTTAACAATCACCAACCATTTTTCTTCAAATAATTTTTTTGTGCAGAAACATCTCTACTGGCTTCCCAATGCCCATAGGATAAAGTCCAAACTCCTTAGCATAGCTTCATGTCTCAGCAGCCTGACTTGAATCTTGATCCAGGGCCTTTATTTATTTATTTGTTACTTTTTAAAGAGTTTCGGCCGGGCGCGGTGGCTCAAGCCTGTAATCCCAGCACTTTGGGAGGCCGAGGCGGGTGGATCACGAGGTCAAGAGATCGAGACCATCCTGGTCAACATGGTGAAACCCCGTCTCTACTAATACAAAAAATTAGCTGGGCACGGTGGCGCGTGCCTGTAATCCCAGCTACTCAGGAGGCTGAGGCAGGAGAATTGCCTGAACCCAGGAGGCGGAGATTGCGGTGAGCCGAGATCGCGCCATTGCGCTCCAGCCTGGGTATCAAGAGCGAAACTTCGTCTCAAAAAAAAAAAAAAAAAAAAAAAAAAAGAGTTTCATTTTCTCTTTAATTGACAAATAATCATTGTATATATTATGGGGTACGAGGTGATGTTTTGATGCATGCATTGTATATTTCCAAATAACTGTAGGAGAGAATTTTAAATGTTCTCACCACAAAGAAATGATAAACATTCAAAGTTACCAATGCTGGGCCTTTCACTGAGGATTCCCTACTCACGAATTATGCAATACAGGTGAGCTCTAGATTAAACATCTCAGACCCTTTCATTTCATATTTGCTCCACCCCTGCCTCTTACTACATTCCTGCATTTTTCTGGCTGCTGGTATTGCGCAAGCCCACTCAAGAGAGCTCTAAGGACCCAAGGGGTGAAGAAGGGTAGAGAACAGGAGACAAAGCCACAAGATCTATTGTCCACCCTGCAGGGCCAACACATTTCGTGATACAGAAATGTGCAGGGGATGTCCTTAGATCAGTCCAGGCCATGGTAAACATGAGGAAAGACATAAAAGTTACAGAATAAGTGACGACTGTGTGAGAAGATAGTTACAACTGTCATGGAATCTGTCTCCTCATGTAACCATGTGTGGGCATCAAATGGTAACATCGGAGTGACCACATCTAGTTTGTTGGAGCCAATAAATGTTTAAGTCATGTGTACCCCACCACTTTCCATTTATGTCTCTTCCACTTCTCAACCTCGGGATTATTCCCTTTTCTTGTCTAGTCTCAGACTGTGAGACACTACATAACCACATGTTCTCCATTATGTTTCTCACCACGGAAGGGGGATTCATTTAACCTTCGATGTAAACATTAATAAAAGAGAGCCCATCACATTTGGCTAGGTTTTCTTATCTTTTGAAGGTTTCCAGGATGTAATTCATGCAACAGGCAGAACTGGGTCTCCCTGGAAACAATCTTGATAGTGAGCAGCTCTAACCCCACACACTGGCTAGCTGACCTCAGCTGGAGCCAACACAATTGTAAACTAGGCACAAGCGGGTTGACATGGTTTGGCTCTGTGTCCTCACTCAAATCTCAGGCTGAATTGTAATCCCCAAGTTGGAGAAGAGACCTGGTGAGAGGTGATTGGATAATGGAGTGGATTTCCCCCTTGCTGTTCTCGTGATAGTGAGTGAGTTCTCATGAGATCTGGTTGCCCGAAAGTGTGTCGCACTTCCCTGCTTTGCTGTCTCTCCTGCCAGCTGTGTGAAGATGTGCCTGCTACTCCTTCTGCCATGACTGTAAGTTTCCTGAGACCTTCACAGAAGCAGAAGCCTGTACAGCCTGCAGAACTGTGAGCTGATTAAACCTCTTTGTTTATAAATTACCCAGTATCAGGTATGTCTTTTGGCAGTGTAAGAACAGACTAATACAGTGGTGTTCAGTCCTAGGGCCTTTTTCTTCCAGAATGGCCCCCACTACAGTAATGGAGGCTTCTAGTTCAATGAAAGAAGGGAGTCTGTATAGGATATGGCACCACAGGGACAGAGTAGATAGATGGCAACTATTTACTGAAGAGGCAAAGAGAATGCCAGTGGAGCTGTGGGTGGGGAACTTCCTGAAGTAGGTCTCGAACTCCAGAAATCTCTCCATAGCCTTGGTGGCCCAGTGGCTTATGACTCAAGGACTCAGGAGGTATTGTGGTGCAACAGTTGGGTCCACTGCTTGGACACGATGAGACTCAAAACTTTGACCTGGAATCCATGAATGTGTATTTCATGGGACTGGCAGGAGATGCCGTTGCAAAAGATGACATCTGTTTCAGGAAGGGAGGAACCATCTCTAGATATATGGTATATACCTAATGTTACTTCCTAATCACCTATTCTTCTCATCCCTCATGTTCCCATCTAAGGCATTTAAGGTTAACTCACTATATAGCCTTTGTGTTGACTGAGTCCCTTCTCATTCTGTTTTTAGAGAGCTCCAGGAAGGCTGGAGTCTAGCCCAGCTTAAATGAGTCCTCATGGCTCCTATGTAGTCCTGCCCAGTTCCTTAATTAGGTGATTAATGAGATTAATAGGGGTGAGAGGCCAAAGTCCTGGATGATCATATAGAATGATGTGTCTGAGATTTCCTGGGTAACCAACAGCCCTTTGAAACAGTGGCTTTGGGACTCTCTACTTTCTAGAGAGATGTAATGAATATCTTGTTAAACATTTTGGCGGTGACCTGACTTTTGGGAGGCAGGCTCACTGGGAATGTCAAACTGCAAGAACAGTGGCACATCTTAAGGGTAAGGTCCCACATCAAGGAGAAGGCTTCTGTATTAGGAAGAGGTCATGTTCCTTTCCTCTGAGGGGATCTGGCCTGGGAAGGACTAGGGGTTAATTTCAATGCCAAGGTGGGCCCCCTGAGGACCATCAAGCTACACGAGCAGCTGCCCTCTTGCGGGCGACATGGAATCCCTTCCCAAGGCCAGGCAGGACCCTCTCAAAGAAGACAAAGCTGCAAGGCTCTAATATTTTAGCTTGGTGGTTTCTGCTATTGGTGGGACAATTCACTTGTAAATATTTTGCTCAGTTATACGATATTACACATTCATTTCTGGTTTGGATACTATGCAGATGGGACCTTTGGCAGTTCTCTACATTTGTTATTTTGATAGCATTTATCGGTGTCCTCATTAGCAGTAAAATGAACTTAATAGGAAAAGTCTGGGGACTGGTGTTTCAATGCAGTAGGGAAGAAGACTGCACCCCACTAGGTAGCTGGGACATAGGACAAGTTGAGGGGCAGTGATAAGAAAAGGAAGCAGGAAACAGGCTGGGGCCTAGGAGTGTGAAGAGAGAACATGGGAGTGGGCTTGGACCTGAGCTGATCGACAGGAAGACTTGAACTGTCCCCAGGAACACATAAAATCAAATGTCTGGACAGGACTCTGGCCATAGGTTGACCTAAAAAGTTGTGCCCTTTCTAGTTTTGCAATCCCTGGGCATGGCCAGAGCTGACTCAGCTCAGCCTGCCAAAGGCTGAAGTTCTGATGGGAACTCATCTCACTGTGCTTTCAAGGGTTCCGAGGTCTGATTTCCTCCCATCCATCAATCATGCTCACACCTTGGGGGCTTGTCCATATCCCATCAGTCAAGTGTTCCATTGGAGCCCTTTCCCCAGTGCCATGCCTCGTACCTGAACAGTGAGGGAGGGAGCCAGTCCAGTGGCCATCCAGCCCACACATGCGGGTGCTGTTTCCCACCAGAGTCCGCTTGCCGGTGCAGCTGTACCGCACCACCGCTCCCACAATGTAGCTGTCTCCAGACATCTGGGAGTGAGGCGGGGAGCCTGGATGGCCACAGGACACCACTGTGGGGGAAGAACAAACATCTCAGTGACTGCACAGGGATGGATCACCATCACACAATACATGCTAGGCTTCTTGAAGCAGGAGGCAGGGAAGAAGAGAAATCTGAGTGTGTCTATTGAAGCAAACTTCCTGCTGGCACACCCACCTGGCATTGGCAGACAATGCCCACCCACCTCAGGGGACAGTTTCCGTATCTATGAAATCAAGAATAATACCTGCTTAGCATGTAGCAGATACACAATAACATTAGATTTTTTTCTTTCTTGCCTCTTGTGCTTACCTCTCCCTATTTCCTCCTACTCAAGATACCTCTGGGCAGGAAGGTGTTACACAGAGTATACATAAGACAAAATGGGAGCACTGTCACCCTAGGACTGTCTTCACTAGCCCCAGATTCCAGAATGGGAGCCAGTTATAGACCTTTTCTAACTGCATCTTACAGTTCCCTCATCAGTCGTCCCCAACCTATCCCCTATAGTATGCAAGTTCCCTTTACTAAAACACTGAAGTGTAACTGAAAATAAGTGACAAGGTTAGAACACCAGAATTGAGATGTCTAGGCGAGGGCAGGGCAATGCTTTCAGCATCGCTGGGGTTGGCCTTCCATTGATCTTGTCACAAGTTGATCCTAAGGTTCTTGCATTTACTCAACACACATTTATTGAGTGCCTGTCACGTGCTAGGCACTCCATGTGTTTGGGAGAACAAAGTCTATGCTAATATTCTCGCGGGGGAAGAGAGACTACAAGAAAGAAAATGAGTAGGTAATTCCAGGGGTTGCTATGAAAAGCTGTGTCAGGAAAAGAGTGTCCTGGGATGAGATGAAGGTACAATTTTTGAATAGGATCATCAGGGAAGATCAAGTGACTTTGAGAAGTAACTTGAATGATGTGAAGAGGCCAGCCATGCAAAATCTTGGGGAAGAGCATTGTCGGGGATGGAACATCAGGTATAAAGGCCCAGAGGCCAGGGTGAGTTTGCTGTGTTTGAGAGACAGCAAGGAAGCCAGGGATGCTGGACTGGAACGAGCCAGGACAGAATGGAAGAAGACAAGGGTGGAGAGGCCACTACGAGCCAGATGATGGCATGAAATTTGGATTTTATTAGAAGCATGTTGGGAAGCCACTCGAGTTACACGATCTGATTTACATTTTAACAAGATTATACTGACTACTGTGTGGAGAAAGGACCAGGTGGTGCAAGAAAGAGGGAGCTGTTGCAAGAGTTCAAGGAGAGATGATAATGAGTTGGACTAAATCTTGGAGTCTGGTAGGAGATCCCTGTAGTCACTGTACCCAGAAAGGACACAGGGCATAGCATGCAGGCAGACCACGACAAGTGATCAAGAGGTAAAACCTGGATTGGGCCAGTGCTGACCCTGATGATGAATTTTGGTAGGTACTGGGATGGTAAGAATGGGTCTTAGGTATCTTCGCCTCTCAGTGTGGTCTTAGTATGGGTCAAACATTGTTCTAAATGCTCATAGTAGATTATCTGCAAAGACTGCTGATACTAACAATTCCTCCCATCAAGGGGTGGAGTCTGTTTCCCCTCCCCTTGGATCAGACTTGCCTTGTGACTTGCTTCGAATAACAAAACATGGTGGAAGTGACGTTGAGCCGAATTACATCCTAAGAGGCTTGGCAGCTTCTACCTTCATTGTCTGGAGTACTAAGCCACCATGTAAGGAAGTCTGGCATAGACTACTGAATGACAAGAACTCATATGAGGGGAGGGACCATGTGGAGAACAATCACATTGCCCCAGCTGATAGCCAGACCAAGATGTGAGTGAGGTCATCTCGGATCTTCTAGGCCCACCTGAGCCACCACAGCCAATAACATGTGGAGCAGAGATGAGCTGTCTCCACTCAACCCTGCCAGAACTGCCAATGGTAAGCAAGAAAATGGCTGTTGCATTAAGTCACTATGATTTGTTACACAGTATGTGCATAAAAAGACGCTTAACACCATTCGTCATTACAAAAATGCAAATATAAACTACAATGAGATAGTGCTTTGCATCCACTAGGATGGCTATGATAAAAATGAACAATAACAAGCATAGGAAAGAATACGGAGAAACTGTAACTCTCATACACTGCTGGTAGAAATGGAAAATGGTGCAACCACTTGGAAAACAGTTTGGCAGTTCCTCAATAAGTTAAACATAGGGTTCCTAGGAGACTTTGCAATTTTCCTCTGAGGTATATGCCCGGGAGAATTGACAACATATGTTCACATAAAAACTTAGACACAAATGTTGAAAACAGCATAATTCATAATAGGCAAAAAATGAAAACATAATAGTCCCAAAGTGGAAATGTTCATAATAGTCTCAGTTCATCTATCAACTGTTGAATGGATAAACAAGATGTGGTATAGTCATATCATGAAATAGTATTTGGCCAAAAGGAATAAAGTAGTGATGTATGATAAAACACGAATGAACTTTGAAAATTTTATGTTAACTGGAAGTAGCCAGACACAAAAGACACACATATGATTCCATTTATATGAAATGTCCAGAACAGGGAAATCTGTAGAGACAGAAAAGTACATCAGAGGTTGCCAGGAGCTGGGGTGGGGGCGGGGAATGGTAGGTGGCTTTGAAGGGCTGCTTGGGAATGATGGAAGTGTTCTGGAATTAGACAGTAAAGACGCTTGCACAACTTTGTGAATATACTAAAATCACTGAATTGTATACATTAAAATAATGCATTTTATGGTGTGTGAATTATATTTCACTAAGAAAAAGAAAGAAAAAATGCGAATGGGTTTCAGCTGAAAGCAAAGATTGTCAGATGGGATTAAAAAATCACAATTACATGCTTTTTAGATAGAGAGCAGTTAAAAATACAATGATAAAAAAATACATCATGCCAATACTAAAAGAAGGAAGCTGGTTATAAGTTACAGGCACACCTAGTTTTATTGTGCTTTGCTTTAGTGGGCTTTACAGACATTGTGTTTTTTTACAAATGAAAGGTTTTTGGTAATCCTATGTTGAGTAAGCCTAACAGCACCATTTTTCCAATAGCATGTGCTCACTTTGTGTCTCGGCATCATATTTTGGTAATTTTCACAATATTTCAAATGTTTTCACTATTGTTGTATCTGTTATGGTGATCTGTGATCAGTGATCTTTGATGTCACTATTGTAATTGTTGTGGGGCACCACGAACCATGCCCACATAAAATGGAGAACTTAACTGATAAATGTCATGTGCGTTCTGACGGCTATGCTGGCTGGCCATTCCTTGTCTATCTCCCTCTCCTTGAGGCCCCTATTCCCTGAGATGTACCAGTATTGAAATTAGGTCAATTAATAGCCCTATGACCCTATGATGTCCCCTGAGTGTTTAAGTGAAATGAAGAGTTGTGTCT
This sequence comes from Aotus nancymaae, assembly GCF_030222135.1. NCBI lineage: Eukaryota > Metazoa > Chordata > Mammalia > Primates > Aotidae > Aotus > Aotus nancymaae. Next base: position 30,052,996 of record NW_026988467.1, read on the forward strand.
CTCACTTTAAATCAAAAGCTAGGAATGATTAAAAGCTTAGTGAGGAAGGCATGTTGAAAGCTGAGACAGCCCTACAGCTAAGCGTCTTGAGTCAAACCATTAGCCAAGTTGTGAATGCAAAGGAAAAGTTCCTGAAGGAAATTAGAAGGGCTGTTCCAGTGAATACATGAATAAGAAAGTGAAATGGCCTTATTGCTGATATGGAGAAAGTTTGAGCAAGTCTTTATTATAGGGGCTGTCCTGTGCATTGCAGGTTGCTTAGCATCATCCTTGGCTCCACCTACTATAGAAAGTAGGTATGTCTGGATAGAATAGCAAACCAGCCACAACATTCCCTTAAGCCAAAGCCTAATCCAAAGCAAGGCCCTAACCCTCTTCAATTCTATGAAGGCTGAGAGAATGGAGGAAGCTGCAGAAGAAAAGTACAAAGCAAGCAGAGCTTGGCTCATGAGGTTTAAAGAAAGAGGCCATTTCTATAACATAAAAGTGCAAGGCGAAGCAGCAAGTGCTGATGTGGAAGTTGTAGCAAGTTATCCAGAAGATCTAGCTAAGCTAAGTGATGAAGGTGGCTACACTAAACAACAGATTTTCAAGGACAACAAAACAGCCTTCTATTTGAAGAACATGCCATCTAGGACTTTCATAGCTACAGAGAAGTCAATGCCTGGCTTCAAAGTTTCAAAAGACTGAATGACTCTCAGGTTAGGGATGAATGCAGCTGGCGATTTTAAGTGGAAGCCAATGCTCATTTACCATTCTGAAAATCCTAGGGCCCTTAATAATTATTCTAAATCTATTCTGCCTGTGCTCTATAAATGGAACAACAAAGCCTGGACGATAGCACGTCTGTTTGTAACATGGTTTATTGAACACTTTAAGCCCACTGTTGAGACCTACTGCTCAGAAAAAAGAGATTCTTTTCAAAATAGTACTGCTCATTGACAATGCACCTGGTCACCCAAGAGCTCTGATGGAGAGATCCTGTACATCAGAACTGGAGAGGTACAGGAGTTGAATGTTGTTTTCATGCCTCCTAACACAACATCCATTCTGCAGCCCATGGATCAAGAAATAGTTTTGAATTTCAAATCTTATTATTTAAGAAATACATTTCATAAGGCTATAACTTTCATAGATAGTGTATTCCTCTGATGGATCTGAGCAAAGTAAATAGAAAACCTTCTGAAAAGGATTTACTATTCTAGATGTCATTAAGAAGATTTGTGATTCGTGGGAGGAGGTCCAAATATCAACATTAACAGGAGTTTGGAAGAAGCTGATTCCAACCCTCACGCATGACTTTGAGGGGTTCAAGACTTCAGTGGAGGAGGTCACTGCAGATGTGATAGAAGTAGCAAGAGAACTAGAATTAGAAGTGGAGCCTGAAGATGTGACTGAATTACTGCAATCTCATGATCAAACTCGAACAGATGAGAAGCTGCTTCTTATGGATGAGCAAAGAAAGTGGTTTCCTGAGAGGAATCTACTCCTGGTGAAAATGCCATGAACACTGCTGAAATGACAACAAAGGATTTAGAACATCACATAAAGTTAGTTGATAAAGTGGCAGCAGGATTTGAGAAGACTGACTGCAATTTTGAAAGGAGTTATACTGTGTAGGTAAAATGCTATCAAACAAACATCAGCATATGCTACAGAGAAATCTTTCATGAAAGGAAGAGTCAGTCCATGTGGCAGACTTCACTTGTCTTATTTCAAGATTTTGCCACAGCCACACCAGCCTTCATCACCCTGATCAGTCTGCAGTCATCAACACTGAAGCAAAGTCCTCCACCAGCAAAGAGTATGACTTACTGAGGGCTGAGATGATTGTTAGTACTTTTTTTTTTTTTAGCAATAAAGTATTTTAAATTAAGGTATGTATATTTTTTGGCATGATGCTATCACACACTTAGACTATACTGGAAAACTAAAAAATTTGTGTGACTCATTTTATTGCGATATTTGCTTTATTGCAGTGATCTGGAACTGAACCTGCAATACCTCCAATGTATGCCTGTATACGAATATAGTTACCTATTAATTATATCAACAGCAACATTAACAGGAGTTTAGGGTAAGCTGATTCCAACCCTCATGCATAACTTTGGTGGGTTCAAGACTTCAGTGGAGGAGGTCACTTCTCCACTGAAGCAGCAGTAAGAGAACTAGAATTAGAAGTGGAGCCTGAAGATGTGACTGACTACTTCAGATAAAACAAGCATTGGGACAAAAAGTTACTATGGATAGGGTCGCTTTGATAAAAGCTGCATTTTACCAGAAGATAAAATAATTTGAGCCCATTAGGGGCTCTGACTCTCAGCTGGTACCACCTTATATAGGTAGTGTCCATTTCTGACCCTAAACAATTTGCTGGGATTGGATGGCCAGGCCAGAGTTCTTAAGCACGGAAAATAGAAGCAGTGAGCAGCTATACCAGGCTCCTGTTAGACCTACAGGCATGAAGGCATAAAAAAATGCAGTCGCCCAGACTGGAGGGCCTACAAAATGTGTATAATCTGCCAAAGGTAGGTGAATTGCTGAATGGCCTTAACTGCATATCCATTACTCCATGTGGAGTGCATCTTCACCTCTGCTACTCAGAAGATGGGGGAGAGAGAAATCTATGTGGATTCACCTTTAGAAACCAGAGGGGAGAGCAGGAGACCAAGGGGTTGCTCTTCTCATAAGGACACGTAAGGCCAGTGACCAGATGTCAGGTGATATGGTTTGGGTATGTCCCCATTCAAATTGCATCTTGAATTGTAGTTCCCATAATAGCCACGGGTTGTGGGAGAGACCTGGTAGGAGGTAATTGAATCATGGAGGCAGTTACCTTCATGCTGTTCTCATGATAGTGATTGAGTTCTTACGAGATCTGACGGTTTTATAAGGGGCTTTCCCCCAACTTTGCTTATTCTTCTCTCTCCTGCCACCATGTGAAGAAGGACGTGTTTTCTTCTCCTTCCACCATAATTGTTAGTTTCCTGAGGCCTCCCCAGCCCTGCAGAACTGTGAGTCAATTAAACCTCTTTCCTTTATAAATTACCTAGTCTTGAGCAGTTCTTTATAGCAGTGGGGGAACAGATTAATACATCAGGATTCTGAGCACCTCCCCAACCCCTTTTAAAAAACATGTCCCAATATCTTTTCCTAACAATAATTAATGTAGTCAGTTTATTGAGTAGCTACTATGTACCAGATACTATGCTGGTACTTTATTATAGAGTTTTTTTCTTTGATCCTCTAATAACCCTATGGAATAGATACTGGCATCATTTTTATAGATGAAGAAACTGAGGTAAAAGAAAAAAAAATAAACTGAGGCTCTGAGAGGGTAGTGAACTTTTCCCAAACCACACTACTTGTTCAGTGGCAAAGCCAGAATTTCAGTCCAAGGTGGTCTGCCTCCAGAGTCTGTAGCCTTTCTGCTTCAGTCCTTTAAAGGGAAGGGGTTTGTGTGCTGTCTTTCTGGAAAGGCAAGGAAGGGCCAGTTCTGAAAGAAGGGAATTCTCTAAGCTGAAGAGGGTAGAAACTCTAAAGAGGAAAAGGACTAGGCCTCTAGCTAGGAAAGTGAGAACACAAAAATTGGTATGGTAAGTCACTCAACAGGAATTCAAGAAGGAATCTAAAATCTCAGGAGTAGCCAGAGTGACTATCTCCATAAGACAACACACACATGTGCACACATACACACACACATGCACACACATGCACAGAGGGGAGGACTGTTCTTTGACATGGGCCACCCCATCTGTCATTTTGAGCAGGTGACATCTACTTACAGAGACACTGGGGGCGGGGACGGTCCCATGTGCCATCTCCCTGGCAGCTGAGCACTGGGGTGCCCAGGAGGTAGAAGCCGTGGTGGCACTGGTAAGACACAGTGGTGCCGTAGCTGAACCTGTGCAGGCCGCTGGCATGGACCTGACGAACACTGTTTTCTTGGTGTCCAGGATCTGTACAGTTGATGACTGCAATTGAACAGAAGTCCAAAACAGACATGGATTCCCAGTATAGCAAAATCCTCAGAACAAAACTAGGCAATGAAGCAGACCCTGTCTGGAGGGTGAGCTGGTCCTGAGGTTGCTGGACTTGTTGCCTCACCTTGGTTACCTGGTCAGAAGATTCATCCTTCCATGTTCAGCTAGACATCACCTCCTTAGAGAACCCTTCCCACCTCTTCCCCAACTGATTACTCCCTTTCCGGTATTCCCTTGCACAAATCACTATTGCTAACTTTACCAGCCTGTGCTGTGACTTGTTTTAACACACGAATCCCTTGAGGGCATGAACTTTGAGTCTCTGTGTGTCTGATCCTAGCACCATGTGCCTCCCACAGCAAAGCAAGTCAATTGTAAAACTGACGAATTTGAACTGACTTGCACAGCGGTTGGGCTCTTTTGAAAATGGTTTTTATCACTTTTATGAGTATTTCAGGGACACATTAATATCCTGGGGGATAAATTTGACTTTAAAATATTAAAGTGTTTCCAAAGCAGCTTAACTCAAAATCAGGGTAAGACTTTAGAATAATAACAACATTATTCATAATAATGACAATATTATTCATAACGCATGAATGTACTTTTCGTTCCAAACATCTTCAAATCCATTATCTTACCTGAGACTCAAACTCATTATATGAAGTGGGCAGGAAGGTCTTTTTTAAAATCCCTAAGCCTTTAAGGATTTTTACTTTTGATGAGCCTCTCTGAGGCTTCACTGCTGTCAAAAGCTTCTAAAAGCTTTAGAAGCTATTTCCTAAATACACCAAATGGGGCCAGAACATTCTCTCTTCCTTCTGCCTTTTGAGCCTTTGGCTTCCTCTCTGTGTATTTTTCCCCAGCCCTCAACCCCTTTATCTCAACTTTTAGACTCTCTGCTTTTTCATCAAGAATGGGGATCTCTTAAGTGTAGTTCCAAAGGAGCTGCAGCAGCCATTTTGCAACCATGAGGAAAGATCAAGATATTGCTCTTGACCTCATTGAGCAGCTGCAGAAATAATATTATTTTTAGATTTCTTGTTTATGTGAGAAACATAAGCCTCTGTTAAAAAATAATGGGGCTTTATATGATAACGATACATTATTTGTTCTATGAAACGTAAATAAGAAGATCTGAAAGATAAAACTAAGTTTTGCTTTCCTTATATAACCCACGATGATGAAATTTTATGTGGCTGTATCTAAGGGTTGAGAAAGTCCTCATTTATGACCCTTTTCTGCCTCATCTTCCCTATCTGGGTCAGAATGATGCCAGAATGAATTCACTGGCTTCTTTTTTGAGCTACAGAACCACATATGGCAGAGATGATGGGGAGTAGAGTGGGAGAGAAAGGGTGACTCACTTCTGCAGGTGGGTAGCATGTCACTCCACTGCCCGCTGGCCAGGCATTGGGACCTAGCAGCCCCCTCAGCCATATACCCAGGGTTGCAAACAAACTTGACCACATCGTTGAGATTAAACTGGTTGCCCTGAGTGAGGCCGTTGACAGGGTTGCCTGGGTGTCCACAGGTAATTGCTGTAACCGAAACAGAAGATAGGTAAGCCCTCCTACTGTTCCACACCTCTCAAAATTTATCCACCTCTCACCTGGCATCTCTTATGCACATCAGTGAAGTTCACCTATAAGTCTAACTTCAATTTCTTTTGCTATAAAAGCTTTATAAACTGAAATTGTCAGGGGAACATTCTGTTCTTCCTGAAGACATGTCTGTAGCTTGGAAAACTTGAGATCAATCATTCTATGACTTTCCATAGGGTGTTAGACCTGAACTGTGGTTCTCTGTGGTCTGAGCGGTCAGTCCTATCTTATTTTTCTTGCCTATGATGCCTTCAGCTGTCCAGATCCATTCTTAATTGCTGGGTATACTTATGGCCACCCATCAGCTGATTTAGGCCCATGCTCATTCCTGAGCCAACCCTGTAGAACCAGAATGAATATTAACCAAGCCTGGTGCGGAGTTCAGTCACCCTGCTAGACCAATGGCCCAGGCAAATTGGGGAAGCAGAGCTGCTATTTGGAGAGAACCCACTACCTTCCACTGCTTCCATCGGAAGGGAGTTCAGTTAGTGCACCTTGATCTGTGCAACTTGGGGAGAATGAGCTGGCATGTTTGGCTCAGCATCCCTTTTCTTCTAGGGACCTAGTTGTCTGCAGGGAGCAATGTTCTCGGCTGCTCTTGGCTGTTGGGGAGGCAGGTTATCCTCAACATTGCAGGGCTGTGTGCCCCACTGCAGTGTTGCCTCTGTGGGTGGGTGAACCCATCTCATTCTGGGTTCATGCAGCAGCCTCCATCTGGCTCTCACATTAAGCTCCATTTTCCAACTTAGCCTTTATTAGTAATCAAGGTAATATTTGGTCCTCCACCTACCACCGTGTTTTGTTTAATGTTTTGTTCAGACATGAGCAGGGAAGAGAAAAGGGATGTGCTATTTGCAGGCCACCATGCTTACCCCTGCATCCCATTGATTTCCCCTTCCTCCCAGTGGTACACCTCACTCCACCTGGCTGCACTGGTCTCTTGGAGGCTTCATGAATATACAAAGCAAGTTCCTGCCCCAGGGTCTTTGCATTTGCTTTTTATTTCTGCCTGGAACATTGTTCCTGAAGATATCCCTTAACTCCTCTCCTCTTCTCAGGTCTCTCCTCAAATTAACCATGTCAGTGAGGCCTTCTTTAGTCCCCAGTGGGCCAGCACTGTCAGGTCCTTTGCTCTGCTCAACCTCTCTCCATAGCACTGTCACCAACTAACACACCATACCACTTCCGTATCTGTTTACTGCTTATCACCCTCAGCTGAATGCAAGCTCCTGAGGTCAGGGACTTTGTTTTGCTTATTCCTACATCCTTGGTGTATGTACCAGTGCCTGACATTCAGCAGGAGCATGATAAATTTTTGCTGAGTGAATCAGCAAATGAGTAAGTGCATGAATGGATAGATGCCTGGGCTTCTGCTTTGATCCTCAGTCCTTAGTTCTATTTTGTCCCTGCCTGGCACCAAGGTCTCATGGGGTTGAACTCTCACATGATGCTTTTACCAAGCCTCTTACCTTGTTCTGTGTTTCAGTTTGTGCGAAGATGAGGAACCACAGGGATATTCTCTTTGCCCAATACTTAAATCCATAAGGATACCACCTAAGACCTAAATGGTGATAATGGGGATGGGGGTGTAAGATGAGGCAGCACCCAGTCTTTGCTGTGGCCAGATCTGGTGTTTTCTGGGCTAGTTCTCTTTTGTAAATCTCAATAGTAGCAACCCTAACTCTAGTGGAGAGAGCCAGGAAGAGCAGGGGACATGTTGTTAGTGGACCGCAGGGGTTCAAAGCAGCCTGGCACGATGAGATGAGAATGGGCTAGGAAGGTCACCAGACCAGGATTTCCAGCTCAGCTCTGCCCCTTCCTGACTTTGGGTCTGAGGATATTTCACTTTGAGGCTTGGTTTCTATAGCTGCAAAGTAAGAATTTTGATATGCATTTCACAGGGTTGCTTTGAAAACAGATTCAATTCACATATTTATTTATAATCAAATGTCTACTGAGTGCCTTTTATGAGCTAGGTACTCTGCTACAGAGTAGAATATGCAAGGAAGAACATGATATGTTCTCTGACCTCAGGAAGCTCATTTCACAAACTCGTAGGGGAGCAGGCAGGGAAGCCAGTGTTAAGCCCAGGGGTCTGGTACTGAGATAGAGACCAGTGCAGAGGAGTGGCTTCTACCTTAAACTGGGTAGAGATGGGCCAAAGAGGGTCCCACAGGGAGTGGCAAGAGGTCTGATCTAGGTCTCAAGGGTGAGTAGGGCTTTGCCAGGTTAAGAAGATGGTGGGAGAGCAGGGATAAGCATCACAGCATCTGTGAACCCCTGAAATTATATGCAAGGCCCTGGGTGTTTGCAGCCAGTTTGGGAGAGAATCCATTACTTTCACCAGATTTGGAAAATGTCGTGATGTCCATCCCCTGAGGGTAGAAATCACTCACATAAAGAGAGAGAAGAGTGTTGAGGATTAAAACCTTTGGGGCTGGGTGCGGTGGCTTATGCCTGTAATCCCAGCACTTTGAGAAGCCGAGGTAGGCAGAACACCTGAGGTCAGAAGTTGGAAACCAGCCTGGCCAACATGGTGAAACCCCATCTCTACTAAAAATATATTTAAAAATTAGCCAGATGTGGTGGCGTGCACCTGTAATAGCAGCTATTCGGAAGGCTGAGGCTGGAGAATCTCTTGAACCTGAAAGGCGGAGGTTGCAGTGAGCCGAGAATGCGCTCCAGCCTGGGTGGCTAAGTGAGACTCTGTCTTAAAAAAACAACAACAAACAAACAAACAAAAAACCTTTGGGAATAGCACTTTTTGAAGGGCAGATATTAAAAAAAAAAACTATAGGAAACCTAGGAGTGATCAAAAAAGTGTAAAGCAAAGCTCTATGGGAGTAGGTAGTGTCATAGAGCCAAGAGCCTCAAGAATTGTCAGACACCCTTGATAGATCAAATAAGATAAAGATGAAAAACTGTCCCTCAGATTCATCAATAGGACCATTGGTGACTTGAAGTGTCCCCTCCCTGGTTTGGGCTCTTACCCACTGCTTCTTACATATTCCCAAGCCACAGGCCCTGGACCAGGAGCAGCAGAAGAAGCTGCTGCCACCAGGCGTCATCTCTGGTGCCCCCGTGTAAGTTCTTCATGTTCTCTTTAGGTCCCAGGCTTTCTGGCTGCTGGAAAGCTTTGGCTGGCACTTCTCAGATTCCTGCCCTGCAGTTCCTGGGCAGCAGAGGCTCTGAGCATTTTAGAACATGGCCTAGGACCAGAGGTCCTGTTGACTGGGATGGAAGTTCTTTCTGGCTAGAGCAGAAAAGTAGTGGCCTTTGCTGCTACTGAGAGGGGAGTGGAGGAAGCAGTTAGCGTAGGTAATTCTCTCAAGCAGCATGGCCACGTGATGGTTAGTTTCATGTGTCAGCTTAGCTAGGCCATGATACCTAGACATATGGCCAAACATTATTCCACATTATTCCAGATGTTTCTGTGAAGGTATGTTTTAGATAAGATAACATTTCAATCAGGAGACTTTGAATGAAATAGATTATGAGGCCCTCCATTATGTGGGTGGGCCTCATTCAATCAGCTGAAGGCCTCAAGAGACAAGGCAGCCTACTCTCCCTGGAAGAAGAGGAAATTTGGCTAGCAGCCTGCCTTCAGACTTGAACCGTGATTCTTTCCTGGGTCTCCATCCTGCTGGCTTATGCTGGTGATTTTGGACTTGCCAGCCTCCACAATTGTGTGAGCCAATTCCTTAAAATAAATCACACACTCTCTCTATACACACATCCTATTGGTTCTGTTTCTCTAGAGGACCCTGAACTAATACAGGCTGCCACAGGCAGAAGAATAAGGCATCATCAGGAGGAAAGTGGAGGACCTGATGAGACTTGAGCACTTAATAGCGTTTTGAGCACACTTCAGGACAACTAGACCTAGTTTCCTAAGGGCAGAAATGATGTATGACACATTCATGTTTATCCTCAACACCTAATACAGGGTCTGGCATGTAGTAGTCTCTAAGGAAATCTTTCTCGAATATGGTCTTTGAAGCTGAGGGAAACAGAAAGGGAAGGTCCATGGTAACATAGAAGAGGATTAAGAACAAACTAAGCTCACTAAGGGGGCAGCATGGAAGGAGATCCAGAGACTGGTGCAGGGATTAGCCGTGGGCTGGGAGAGAGATTCTTCTACTGAGGTGAGAGAGAAGGGGCGAGGACAGTTGTACACAGAGTAGATGTGTGAGTGGGGAAGCTGAAAGTAGGAGAAGCTATTGTCTGATGGCTTCTATCATCTCTGCAGAATAGAAAGTGGTATTATATGATTAGCTAACAACAGCTGGGGCTTGCAGTCATTGTCTCACTTAATTCTCACAATGCTATGAGGTAGGCACCACTGTTATGCCCACAGAAAACAGAATTTCAGAGGACTCAAGAGACTTGTTCAAGGGTCACAGTTTCTAAGTGGCTCATCTGAGTTTTGAACCCAGCTTCTCTGATTCCAGGCTGTCTTAACTGTTTAATTTAGTTATTTGCTGAGAATATAGGTAGGGATAATGGAATACAAGTCTTCAGAAAGGAGGGAGACTTGTGAAACAGCTGTGTGGGGAATGGACAAGGGGGTTGATGGAGGAATGAAGAGGGCAGCTGGAAAGTTTTGAGAGTCTGGTTGACATTGGAAACCTTGGCTTTATAAGTATTGGTAGCTAACATGTTGCCTAGCACAGAGTAAACACTTACAGATATTTGTTCTTTTATTCTTGCTTTCCTCTTCCTTTCTTTTATTTCCAGATAATTCCCAAGCCTCTGTGCTCCAAGAAAGAATGGGGCTTAGTATAAGAGATTCTGGCAGAGGAGATCCAAGATGGCTGAATAGGAACAGCTCTGGAGTGCAGTTCCCAGTGAGAGCAATGCAGAGGGTTGACAATCACCACATTTCCAAACAAGTTTCTACCACCCACAGACCAGGAGATTCCCAGGCCAAAAAATGCCATGAGTTTCTAGTATGGCTGTTTCAGCTGGCGCCATGGGTTTACGCACAAAGACTCACACAAATCTAGGTGGCCATTTCAACGAGCGCCTGGAACAGCTGGGAGACGGAACCACCCATTAAACTGAAAACGAGGGGGCTGAAAGCAGGGACAGGTGATCTGGCTTCATGGGTCCCACCCCTACAAAGACCAGCAATCTGAATGGCTCTGGATTGAGTGTCTCAGCCTAATCTCCTTAAACTAATAAGTAACTTCAGTCTCAGGATAAAAATGAATGTGCAGAAATCACAGGCATTCCTATACATCAATAACAGACTAATAGACAGCCAAATCAAGAGTAAACTCCCATTCACAATTGCTACAAAGAGAATAAAATGCCTAGGAATACAACTAACAAAGGATGTAAAGGATCTGTTTAAGGAGAACTATAAACCACTCCTCACGAAATAAGAGAGGATACAAACAGATGGAAAAACATGCCATACTCATGGTTAGGAAGAATCAGTATTGTGAAAATGGCCATACTGCCCAAAGTAATTTATAGATTCAATGCTATCCCCATTAAGCTACCAATGACCCTCTTCACAGAACGGGAAAAAAGTACCTTAAACTTCATATAGAACCAAAAGAGAGCCTGCATAGCCAAGACAATCCTAAGCATAAAGAACAGAGCAAGAGGCATCATGCTACCTGACTTCAAACTATACTACAAGGCTACAGTAATCAAAACAGCATGATACTGGTACCAAAACAGCATGGTACTGGTACCAAAACAAAGATACAGAGCAATGGAACAGAACAGAGGCCTCGGAAGTAATGCCACACATCTACAACCATCTGATCGTTGACAAACCTGACAAAAACAAGCAATGGGGAAAGGATTCTCCGTTTAATAAATAGTGTTGGGAAAACTAGCTAGCCATGTGCAGAAAGCAGAAACTGGACCCCTTCCTAACACCTTACACTAAAATTAACTCCAGATGAATTAAAGACTTAAACATAAAACCTAGCACCATAAAAACCCTAGAAGAAAACCTAGGCAAAACCATTCAGGACATAGGCATAGGCAAGGACTTCATGACTAAAACACCAAAAGCATTGGCAACAAAAGCCAAAATAGACAAATGGGACCTAATTAAACTCCAGAGCTTCTGTACAGCAAAAGAAGCAATCATCAGAGTGAACTGCCAACCAACAGAATGGGAAAAAATTTTTGCAACCTACTCATCTGACAAAGGGCTAATATCCAGAATCTACAAAGAACTAAAACAGATTTACAAGAAAAAAACAAACAAACCCACTCAAAAGTGGGCAAAGGATATGAACAGACACTTTTCAAAAGAAGACATACATGAGGCCAACAAACGTGGAAAAATGATCATCATCACTGGTCATTAGAGAAATGCAAATCAAAACCACATTGAGATACCATCTCACAACAGTTAGAATGGCGATCATCTATGAACTCTGCAACTGAAGACATTATCAATTGTGTTTATCTTATATCCTTTATATAAAGGATCCATATAATAAATTCATTATTTATTTCAAAAAAAATCCAGAGACAACAGATGCTGGAGAGGATGTGAAGAAATAGGAACACTTTTATACTGTTGGTGGGAGTGTAAATTAGTTCAACCATTGTGGAAGATAGTGTGGCAATTCCTCAAGGACCTAGAAATAGAAATTTCATTTGATCCAGCAATCTCATTACTGGGTATATACCCAAAGGATTATAAATCATTCTATAATAAAGACACATGCACATGTATGTTCATTGCGCCACTGTTTACAATAGCAAAGACCTGGAACCAACCAAAATGTCCATCGATGATAGACTGGACAAGGAAAATGTGGCACATGCACACCATGGAATACTATGCAGCCATAAAAAATGATGAGTTCATACCCTTTGTAGGGACATGGATGAATCTAAACCATCATTCTCAGCAAACTGACACAAGAACAGAAAATCAAACACTGCATGTTCTCACTCAAAAGCGGGTATTGAACAATGAGAACACATGGACACAGGGAGGGGAGCATCATACACTGGGATCTGTTGGGGGGGACTAGGAGAGGGGCAGTGGTGGGGTGGGGAGGTTAGGGAGGGATAACATGGGGAGAAATGCCAGATATAGGTGATGGGGGGATGGAGGCAGCAAACCACCTTGCCATGTGTGTACCTATGCAACAATCCTGCATGATCTGCACATGTACCCCAGAACTTAAAGTCCAATAAAAAAAAAGAGATCCTGGATTCTGTGATGTGATGGTGGCAGCATTACCACCCCCACTACCATCACCATCATCATCATCATCATCACACAACAGCAGCAACGGCAGCAGCAGCAACTGCTGCTTAACATCTGGATCAGGCACTGGCCTAACCATCTTATGTGTATTAATTTATTTAATGCTCCCAGTAGTCTTTGAGGTGCCTGCTTTTTACAGGTGAGAAGACTGATACCTAGTGAGGTAAACCGACCTACCTACAGTTACATAGCCACAGGATATCTGGTGGTAGAGCTGAGATGTAAACCCAGGCAATCTGGGTCTACACCTGAGTGCCTAACTACTTCACTCACTGACTTTGAATATGGTCCAGTCTAACATTCAATGTCTTTAAGCTAGGCAGACATTCTCCATCCAGACCCCAACAGTTTCTATTATTTGTTACCTAAATTTCTTTATATACATTGGGCACCAATTTCCTGAGGGCATTTGCATGTTCATCTTCTCAGTAAAACTAAATATGTCTTATTTAGATACATCCAAGTGACTGAATACAGATGGATCTTAGTTTTTTTATTTTTTTCTGAGATGGGGTCTCATTATGTTGCCCAGGCTCATTTCAAATTTCCAGGCTCAACTGATCCTCTGACTTCAGGCACTTGAATAGCTGGGACTACAAGCATGAGCCACCATACCTGGCTTGGGTCTTGCTTTCTGTAAACATTAAGAAGTTATTAAGACTAATTTTCATGTATTGTTTATTGAGAAATTCTCATTATTTTATGGTCCTATCCCATATATAAAAAGCCAAAAGAAGAATTAAAATAAAATACCTCCTTTACAAAAATTAAGAAGGAAAACCTGCACTTTACATAAAGGCTCACTTTAGGGAAATTTTCAAAGTGAAGAATTTTCCAATTATTTCCAGGCAGCTGAGGATAACAGTGGAAACTACATTGCCATGTATGTACCTATGCCACAATCCTGCATGTTCTTCACATGTACCCCAAAACCTAAAATGCAATTATATATATATATATATATAAATTTAGATATATATATATATAAATTTAGATATATATATATAAATTGCAGATCAACCAGAAGAACAAATAAGAGAAAACCCAGGCCCATAGACTAACTAGAAGCTAGGGAGTGCTACAAACTTGAAATTACACGTAAGTTGAGAAATACACACTAAGCCCAGGCAGAGTTACTTCTCGCCCTTCTGTTCCAAGCTTTTGTGGAGAGTAAACTGTATGAAAGAGAAGAGAGGAGCAGGTGAAGGGCTTAACACTGCTGCTAGAAGGAGAAAATCCATCTTATATGTGAATATATTGAAAAGAAATCTTTGTATGTCCATGTACAACTACAGAAAAGGGACATAAAAATGTGTGTGATTCTCCCTCATTGCTTCTGGAAGAAAATAAAATGACATCCTCTGAGTGATAAAGGGAAAAAGAAGCAATGATTGGAAAACCTGGGGTTCTGCAAGACAAAAGAAAAACAAGCAAACAAACAAAAATGAAGGACATGCAATCTTTCCCTTACCCCCCACCACACACACACACTCACACACACACATACACACACACACACAAAAAAAAAACCTTATATTTAAAATAAAATTAAAAAAAAAAAAACATAGGCAAACATCCAAGGGAGTCAAAATGAGATAAAGAAGGAAAAATGATCAGAGAGAAAGACTGTAACACTGACAGAAGAGGGTACTAGTAAAGCACACTAAAGCCGTAAAATGAATAGAAAACATCAACCTAAATGTATACAAAGTTATTTTAAGAAAAAAGTAGAAAAGGATTCAAGCATTTCATCTGATGAAAACCTCCTCACCAAAAACAAAACAAACGAAGCATAAGAAAACTGGAGTAGCATTCTAAACTGAACTAAATATTCTAAATAATTTAAAAACCACCATGAAAATCAGAAAATCCAAACTAAAAGCACAAATGGACAAAATGTGGAAGAAAATAAAAGAAAACTGATTGCTTACTTTAAAGAGATAGAAGAAAAAGACAAAACTATCTGAGAAATGAAGACTATATATATAAGAGGCCCAAGAAAGACTATTCTAAAATGATAATTTAACAAGAGTCACTGAAGTAAGTCAGGCAAGAATTCAAGGGAATTAAAATGAGATAAAGAGGTAAAAATAATGAGAGAGAAAGAGGCTGAGAGAGAAGACAGGCAAAGAAGATTCAATATACACATAATCAGAGCTGATGAAGGAGGAAAAAACAGTGGGAAACAAAACAATACTGATGTTTCAAACCATAATCCAAGAAAAATCGTTAGAAATAAAGAAAGACCTGAATCTGTATGTTCAAAGACCCACATAATACCTGGGGAATAATTAACTCTGAAGCATGTCCTAATATAGATATTAGACTTTAGGATAAAGGGAAAAATAATTATGAACCTCAAAAAATCACCAAAAAACCTACAAGAAAAATAGAATTAAACTAATATTATAATTCCAAAAGTCAAATTCATAGATACAGAGAGTAGAATGGTGGTTATCAGGGGTGGAGAAGTGGCGAAATGGGAGATGGCAAAATTAAGACTAAACATATCAGTCATATTAATATATGTGAATGAGTTTAACTAACCAACTAAAAGAAAAAGATTGTCAAGATAGCTCATAAGGCAATTTATGCTGCATACAAGAATCACACCTAAAAGAATCAAAAGGCTAAAAGAAATGGCCACAGATGTACTGGCAAAAGAATTAAAGTAGGAGTTGTAAGCTTAATATGAAGCAAAGTACAATTCAAGCCAAAAAATATTAAAAGTGACAAAAAGTCATCTTTAAAGGCTAAAAACCACAATGTGCAATGGAGATACTAGTTATGAATATCTACGCACCAAATAACATAGCAACCATCTTTATAGAACAGAAACTACAGGAAGTTCAAGGAAAAGAAACATACTACTAATAAAAAACTTTAAATACATCTCTCAGAATAAAACAGATTGAGTGGGTGAAAAGTAAGAATGTTGAGGACATAGACAACATAATCAATCAGATATATCTCATGGACATATAAATAAAAGATGACATCCTAATACCCTTTCTTCTCAAGTACACATGGGACACTCATAACAACTGACCAACTATTAGGTCACAAAGAAAGCTTCAGTAAATTCTGTGAAGTAGAAATATTACATACAATGCAATAAAAATTAGAAATGAATAACATACTGAAAACAAAAAGGGCCTTCCACCTAGAAACAAATCCTTCTATTAAAAATTTTCTATGTAAAAGGGGAACTCAATACCAAAATTACAGAGTTTCTAATAAATAATGAACATTTATTATTGGACTCTATAGGACACAATTAAAGCAGTGATCACAGGAAATTTCATAGTCTTAAGCACTTATAGCAATAAAATTCAGTAGAAATGAAAGAATAAAAACAAATGAATTAAATTCCCACTCAAAAGCTAGAAAATGAACAAAAATATAAACCAAAAGAAATCACAAGGAAGGAAATAATAAAAGACAAAACTGATTAATAATGCAGAGAACTGAAAATATTAGATTGACAATGATTTAAATTTTGAAAGAAAAATTAGCAATCATACCAAAAAAAAAAGACCCTCTAATTAATCTAATTAAGAGAGAGAGGGAGAAAGTCCATGTTGAGTCTGAGCCCCATGACTAGGGAGAGTGGATGACATACTTACGCACACAGAAAGGGGTCTTGCCCGACCAGTGATGATCCTGCTGGCAGATGCGCACAGACATGCCGATCAGGCGGAAGCCCGCGTTGCACTGGTACACTACACTGCCCCGGTAGCTGTAGTTCTCCCCATTGATATGTCCGTTGATGATAGGCTCAGGTGTCCCACAGTGTCCAGCTTTGGTGAGGGACGGGGAAGAGAGTACATCAAAGAGGAGCTTATAGAAAATGGAGTGGAGCTTGGTCTGGGTGGCGAGAGACAGGGATGGTGGGAAAAAGGACCAACTATCCCACCACTCATCACTTTTCCCACCTCTCCCCGAACATAGCAATTCAGGAGTGACTTCAGGAACCCTCGACATGATAGAAATAATGTTGAGGACTTGGCACCCCAAATCCCAAGGTTGTATACCAAATGGCCACTCACTTCTGAGTTTCAGTTTCTGTGTCTCTACACAGGTGTGTGCAAAATAATCACTGTTGCCTCCCTGCCCCCAGTATCATCCCGCTCTTTTTCTTACCAACGAGATACAAAAAAGCCATATATATATATACCCAAAAACACAAACTCAAGAGCAGCTCTCTCTCTTTTTTTTTTTTTAAACAGGGTCTCACTCTGACTCCCAGGCTAGAGTGCAGTGGTGCAATCTTGGCTCATTGCAACCTCCACCTCCTAGATTCAAGGGATTCACCAGCCTCCCAAATAGGTGGGACTACAGTCACACACCACCACATCCAGCTAATTTTTGTATTTTTAGTAGAGGCGGGTTTCACTACGTTGGCCAGGCTGGTCTCAAACTCCTGGCCTCAAGTGATCCATCTCAACCAAAATCTTTTATCTTCATACCTTTATAGTGTCTGGCATACAGTAAAAGCCTAACGAATATTAAATCAATTAATTAGTGGATGCTCATCTGGACAAAAGCAGCTTTCGATTGCTGGGATTACAGGCGTGAGCCACAGTGCCCAGACTGAACATCTTGTTTTTTACTGAGCATCTGCTGCGTGGAGGGCACCGTCTACATTAAGGCAGTCAAAACCTGGCTGTGTTGAAACAACTGTGAAAAAACAGATGGTTTGGCTAAATTCATCTTTCCTTCCTTCTCCTTGAGTAACATCTAGGTAAGTTCTTTTTATTATATGGGATTTGGGTAGAGTATATTCCTGGCATTTCTGCCAGTTTCTGTTGGCTCTCTGTGGAAATAACGGGCTTGGGACATGGGCAAGACAGCACTGTTCACCCCAGGACAAACCATCCAATCTATCCAGTGAGGTGTATGTGGCTGGGGCCCTCTTTTAGACTCTACGGGTCCAAGAAAGGTGTAAGAGGAGACAGAATCATAGAACCAGAGAGTGGATTAGCCATGGAGAAAAGGATAAATTTGTCCTTTGTAAGCCAGGTTGTTTTATGTTTCTGTCATTTGCTTAGTATATATGTATATATCGATATATTGTGGGTAAAATTTGCTAATAGATAATATGAAAGGTATTTAAGGCATGTTACAGAAATGTGTCTGCAAGTTTGCCAAAAATGGAGACTGGGGCTATACTCATTATATAAAGGCCAATAGGAAGGGATTGTTTTTCTAACCAGAATGGAACCCTCAAAGGCTTGTCTCTTTAGATCTGAAGTTCTCATTCCTTTGGGTGGCCCAAGAGAAGCTATTTCAGGGTTTTAGTCATGCCTGATGCCCAACAGTTGGTGATCGGATTAAGCATTTTATGTCAGTAGGCGAAATGATCCTGTTCAAAGACTGGATCCCAGCTTTGGAAAGACCTGTTCTATCTCAAGGGGAAAAACTGGGAAGGTTAGGCCTGGAGAGGTCACTTACCAAGGCAGCGGACTTCAGAGCCACTCCAGAGCCCATTGGCCATGCACTCACGCACCCGGGAGCCCACCATCGTGTATCCGGAATTGCAGGAGAAGATGGCTGTTGCCCCATAGACAGACAGTGTTCCAATGCGGTGCCCATTGGGGGGAATGGGGAGCTCTCCACAGGAGATGACTACAATGATCACAAGATGCTCAGTAAGCCAGCCCCAAGAGGAGGGACGTGGCTGCTTCTGCTTAGCAACAATCGTGACAAAAACAAGACCTGTTTAACCTTACTCTGCTGGAATTCCTGGCCAGAATATGGGCTGTGATGCTGACTTGTGTGATGTGGCACCTTAACTGGAGGTGTCTCCAGAAGCCCCTGAGGGGTGTTCAGATGCCCAGCTCCGCTGCAGGTGCCTGACTCACCAGCTTTGGAGATAGGGCCCCAGCCTGTGTGCTTTTTAAATCCTCCTCAGGGGGCTGAGATGTGCACTGTGGTTAGGAAGAGACGGCGATTCTGTGGTATGCTCCTTAGTGACCTGGGCAGACACTGCTAATCAATTTCCTTGCCCTTCTTTTCTGAGCGCTGCAGCAGCCTCACACTTTTTTTCAACAGAGCACTGCTGAGAGCCTCTGGTTGATGTATGAGGTGAGGCCTAATCACCAAGGCTGCACTGAAATATGAGTGGCTGCATTGTAGTGAGGCTGTCAAATGCTTGTGAAATGCTTGTGACTACTCTACCACACACGTGGTTACATCCCACTGTGCAGTCTGCACCAGTGTGTGAAGACAACAGTGTCTTGGATCACTGACATTAGCCTTTTTTTTTTTGAGATGGAGTCTCATTCTGCCGTCCAGGCTGGAGTGCAGTGGCACAGTCTTGGCTCCCTGTAACATCTGCCCCCCGGGTTCAAATAATTCTCTTGCCTCAGCCTCCCAAGTACTTGGGATTACAGGTGGGCACCACCATGCTGGCTAATTTGTGTGTGTGTGTGTGTGTGTATACATATATATATATATATATATATATATATGTATTTTTTTTTTCTTTTTTAGTGGAGATGGGGTTTCACCATGTTGGCCAGGTTGGTCTTGAACTCCTGATCTCAAGTGATCCACCCACCTCAGCCTCCCAAAGTGCTAGGATCCACGCCCAAACTGGATCACAAGCATTGGAAGACATCATTCCTCCTCCTGCCCAGTCTCAAACTCCCACTTCTCACAGACCACTTCCTTCTACCTCTTTAAATCACTTGCTTCCTCTATGACATCCTCATTGGTCACATAAATATTATGAGCATATTCCTATTGTAGTGCATGCCGTGGTGAGCCACTCAGAGCCTGTTTTAGGACTGAAGGACTTATTTCCCCAGCTGCTGGCAAACAACCGTTGACTGTCAGCCCTTTTCAGATTGCTGTGGTTGAAGAATCCTTCCACCTAGGCAGGTCATGTCCCCTTCCTAGAACAGCCTGCATCCAATGGCTGGTCAGTGTGGTGGTATAAAGGCTCCGTTGCTCCAACTTGTGACAATTCTCAAGGGCCATCCCAGCTGTAGAGCTCCCTGGGGGGTCAGCTGGGGGTTTCACGGATACTGCATCAGAGCTCAATTCTCCCTCTGCCCAGTCCTGCTTCCTTCCCTCCTTTCCTTTCCCTTCTGAAGGTGGTGTTCTCAAGAGCACCCTCTAATAAGCCTCTGTCTCAGTGTCTTCCCAGAGACTCTGACCTTTGAAACTATATTAAAGAACCAAAGAAAAACAATTGACAATGGAGAAGGCGGGCAGGTTTAGGTGACCTATCCCCTATGCTGCCCTCATTCCTTTTACATACACTCCCATTTCAGGTCTTATCACACAACATTATCATTGCTTCTTTGTGTGCCTGCCTCTCCAGCAGACTCTGAAGTCCTTGTGGGCAGGAACCAAAATCTTTTATCTTCATACCTTTATAGTGTCTGGCATACAGTAAAAGCCTAATGAATATTAAATAAATGAATTAGTGGATGCTCATCTGGACAAAGACAGCTTTTGATAAGATGAGAAGATGCTAAGAAATACTTCCTTAAAGGAGTAGGCGTTTTCCCAGCTCTTAATTCTACTAGATGAGAGTCTAAAAAGCAGTACACTGCAGTCCCTGGTGGTACCCTCTTTTTCCCCCACTCCAGTCCACCCCATGCATGAGACAGCTTAGGTAGGAGGGACTCGGCCAGACTTGCCCACCCTCCCCTCCTGGGCTTACTTTGGCAGGTGGGTGTAGAGTCCCCGAGGCTCCATTTGCCATTGGCCTGACAGCGGATGACCCTTTGGCCAGTATAGTAGTAGCCAGGGTCACAGATGAGCATCAGCTGGGCCTGGAACTGGTACTGTGTCTCAAAGATAAGCCTCCATCGGCCATGTTCCACACTGATGCTACTGATATCAGGACAGGTCACAGCTGGGGAAATGAGGAACAGGGAGGATTAATTAATTAATTGTGGAAGATCTTGCAAGAACTCAGATCTAGGGACTTGGAGACCTTAATGCAATCCTGAAGAATCCAGGAATCTTCAGTTCACAGGCAGGTTTGATAAACGAACAGAGTGGGTTTGGTGGGGATGTGGCAAACTGGGGAGTACAGTTCTGCCGAAATATTAAAAATGAGAAAAGGGAAATAGTACTCAGTCGAGGTTGATTGTTGAATGTTTGAGTTCCATTTGGTTAGATTTTCATCTTTCAAGATAAGATAAATATGGATTTTAATGTAAAATGTCTCGATTATAAAAGATTGTGAAGTAATTCAAAATTTGTTATAAAGCACCATGTAGGCCAAAAAACACAACAAAACCAAACCCTCTGTCTTTGGACTGGACATTATCATGCCATTTTATGATCTGGCCTAAAAGTTGTCATTTTAGAGCTTTGCAATCAAGGGACATTCAAGCAAACTTTCCGACAGGTTTTCCATCTAAAAGGGAGCGGACCAGGCCATTCTTAAGTTCCATGGTAGTTTGTGGAAACACCAGGGCACAATGGTCATCAATGCCGAGAGCAGTTTCAGTACTTGCCTCCTCTTCTGAAATCCCCCAATCTCCATCTCCATGGGTTTTTTTCCTCATTATGGTGCTTTTAGTTCTCTCCTTGTAGGAATCTCTCCAGCTGCCTACCTAGCCCTTCCTTACACCCACCTCCACTGCCCGAGGACTCACGGACACACAGTGGGGGGACATTGTGGTTGCTCCATAGGCCTGTGTCCAGACACTCTGCAGTGGCCTCAGTGCCTGCCTGGAGGTGGTAGCCTTCACTGCAGCTGTACACAGCCTTGGTTCCCACTGTGTACTCCTTGCCAAACACCATTCCATTCTTGGGGGCCTCAGGAAGCCCACAGGAAAGAGCTAGCAAAAGGAAAACAATGTCATGAGCATTTCTGGTTTAAGATGGTATTCTGAGAAACCATTTTATCCTTCCTCCCCTCCTAAGGTCCCAATAAAATTGTAGTAAAAACTAATAAAAGGGTAAAGTCTCATAATAAAAAAGAAAATGGGAGGATCATCAGTGGAGGAATTTTTTGTTTTTTTTTTTTAAGTTTGGAAGAAGAAATGAAAACAGAAGTGCAAAGAAGCTGTAGCTCAAAATATATGGGAAGGAGCCTCAGGGTGAAACCAGTTCTCTGCTATCCGTTCCCACAAACACAGTGTAGAGGCATTCAAGCATCTACACTCCAAACAAAACAGAGGATTTTCTTTCCCACTGAAGGAGAGCTCTGTTAGGATGAATTAGGGCTGCTATGGTGGGAGTTGGCATCCCAGAGGAAAGCTCTTTTAATTCTAGGGTTTATGGTCTCTTGGCCTAAAGACTGCCCTGTTGCCTGCCCAGGTCTGCCACATACTCAACTCAACTTCTCATTGATAGGAGACACTTAGTGGGCCAGGATACCTGTATATAAAAACAACAAAGGTAATCCATATCTCATACCTGGAAAAACCAACCTGGCCCTTACTCTTAAAATATGATCAAGAATCACTATACATATGAAGAAAATCAGCAGTGTGAACAAGACAAACCAAGATAAGGTTTAAAACAAACATCCCCTTAGGAATATATATCTTCTATTTCCTAAATCTGTACCTAATTTCCTTCTGCTATATATCTTCTGTTTCCTGAATTAGGAAAATCTATAAGAGCTTTGTACAGGGATGAACCTATTTTTGTAATCAAGATATAAGAAACCAAAGGAAATGTGCTGAAATATTAACAGTGTTATGAAATGTTCCTGAATTAGGAAACAGAAGATATATAATCTTTAAGCTTCTGATTAGTAGTATCTTGAGAAAGTCAAGGTGACATATGGTACTCATAAAATAAAATCAGTGTGCTCTGAAGAAAAAAACAACAAAAAGAACAAGGAAGAGCTCTTTGAATTGAGAAATATGATTGCCAAAATAAGCATTAAATAAAAAGGTTGCAGATCAAAAGTAAATTTCTCAGACTACAGGAAAATAAAGAGACTGAAAATGAGAGAAAAGGACTGAAAACACAGAAGATCAATCCTCAATACAGGAGGTCCAGCGTCCAGCTGTTCAGAGCTCCAGAAAGAGAGAACCGCAAAAGTGGATGGGATGGAATTATCATAGATGCAAATTTCTCAGAGCTGAAGAGAGACAGAAGTCTTCAGATGGAAAGGGAGCCAAAGGAATGCAAAGAGAATCACTCTTAGATTCACCATCAGGGAATTTTGTGCATCTAAGAAGTCCAAAGACACACAGGCATTCCTCCTAGTTCCTAGAAAGAGAAAAAAATACAACATAACTGTGAAGGAACAAGAAACAAATTGGCATAAGACTTCCCATCAGCAACACTGAGTGTTTAAAGACAATGGAACAAATCAACTTCTGAAGAAAATGATTTGTAAACTAGAATTTTACCTATTCAACTGACCAAGCATGTGTGAGGGCAAAAAGATAGACACTGTCAGAAATGTAAAGTCACAGAAAATGTACCTCTTTCTAAGGTGAACTCTTTCTAAGGAATTTACTTAAGGATATACCCCATGAAAAAGGGTGAAAACCAAGAAAGGGCAAGATATGGGATATAAAAAATGACAGAACTAACTCAGGAATACAACGAAAAGAAATCTCAAAGTGGCAACTCGGGAGAGAAATGTCTGCAGCAACATGACCAGGGTCATTATTTTATAAGGAGTAGGGTCGACATTATGTTTATAAGAGGAATATGAATTAGGAAAGAGTAGATTGTTTGGTCTTTGAAAGAAAATAATACTTATAAATCATCCTTGCCCTTTGATAGATTGGAGGGTATTACAGATGGAAAGACTAATCCATCAAAGTGCCCACTACTGCCTCCATCCACTATCCCCTTTGGCAACTAGTCTAGAGCTCAGACCTCCTTCGCTCAGAGCCAAAATAAGCTTGGGCAGAGTCCCACTGAGATTGCCTAACAAGATGCTTGATGCTACAAGAATTTCCAGAACCAATAAGAGGCATCAGGCTGGGGTTCCATTATGAATGGGGGAGGGTAGACTGTTCAGAGGGAGAGAAGTTGGAATACCAAGATGGAAGAAGGGTCTAGACATGGAACCCTCCAGAAGAGGAGGATCAAGAACACAGAAGGAATGAGAAATAAGGGAGTGTGTAAACATGAGACTCTTAATGACTATACAGAAAGGCTTTGGGCTCCTTCACTGGTACTAGGTTAGTCAAACTCTCATATCAGATCAACTATCTACACAGCTTCCTTGAATCCTTAGGGAAGAAATGCTTGGATCTCCACTGGTGTCTTGTATGGAGAGTCAACCCAGGGAGGCCAGTGAAGGAAGTGGGCAGCAGCCACTTCTCATAGGCCCTAGCCTGGCCTTGCTTGTGTAAATAACTGAGGGGACAGAAGGTAATACTCTAGCCTGAGATACTAAAAGCCTGTGTTTCATGATCTCCATGACAAAATGCAGTTCCCCAAACCCAGTGGTAAGAGGGACACTTGCTGTGGGTAGGAGGGGAGGGGATACAATCACAAAGTATTTGAGGCTTGTGGTGGAATGAGATCTCTGAGGGAGAGAGACATGGAGTGAGAGAATGGGCTGGGGAAGGATAGAGAAGGCATTAGGAGGCACAGAGTCTCTAAAGGAGAAGTGGAGAAATCATGGTTTGGAAGCAGCGGCAGAGAACTGGAAGAATGCCAGGCCCTTCCTGGCCCAGAATTGTGTGGGAAGGAAGAGGTGGGTGGAGGGGGATTAACACGTCACTTGAAAGGGCCACAGCATATGCGCTCTCAGAGGACAGCCATGGTCTCCTTGGAGGGAGGAAGTGAAGACAGCCTGCTGGGTATGGACTGAGGGTGTATGCTTGCTGGCCATGGAACTAGGATTCCAGAGAATGCCAGGGGAGGCTCCGAAGAAGGGCATCAGTGGGAGGCATGCGGGGGGTGGCATAGGGAGAAGACATGCATAGTAGTATGAAGATGGGTGAATCAAAGCCTGGGGGAGGTTTAATTTTGGGTGGTGATGTAAGGTAACAGAAATGAGAGGCTTGGTAGGTTCCAACTGGCTCTCTGGAAAAAAGACTAGTCCATGTTAATGCAGTTAGAGACGCAGAGACCAAAGCCAAATGCCATTTGCCATTTGTGGACAGCTAGTTCACTGTGACCTTTGCTTAAGGCTAAAACAGATTATTAATAGCACATTGTTTTTGTTCTTTGAGAAAGCCCAGGCACAGGCGAGAAGGTTGTGAGGATTAGAGATGAGAGATGTCATTAAAAAGTACTTCACAACTACTGGGAACCAAAGGAAAAATCAAACAGCAATGTGATTTCCTGTTTTTGTCTAAGTAGTTGGCAACGTTTTCTTTTTTTTTTTTCTTTTTAAATGCAGTGCATAACATTGAGACTGCCAGAGAAAAGACAGCTCTCATGTACTGCTATACATGAGAACAAAACTTTCTGGGGGGCAATCAGTATTGACAGCTGTCAATCACATATGATGTGACAATCTCACTTCTGGGAATTTGCTTTAAGGAAATAAATATGTAATATTCATAAAGATAGAATAAGTTTATAGTCACAAAGAATATAGAAATTCAAATGACCATAGAATGATACTTAAATGAATGACAGTTTTCTCATAATGCTGTGCAACCATTGAAAATAATGGTGAGGAAGTATAATATTAACAATAGAGGCCAGGTGCAGTGGCTCATGCCTGTGATCCCAGCACTTTGGGAGG
Source organism: Aotus nancymaae (assembly GCF_030222135.1). Classification (NCBI taxonomy): domain Eukaryota; kingdom Metazoa; phylum Chordata; class Mammalia; order Primates; family Aotidae; genus Aotus; species Aotus nancymaae. Next base: position 30,078,481 of record NW_026988467.1, read on the forward strand.
CTGAGGCAGGTGGATCACCTGAGGTCAGGAGTTTGAGACCAGCCTGACCAATATGGTGAAACCCCGTCTCTACTAAAAATATGAAAATTAGTCGGGCGTGGTGGCAGGCGCCTATAGTCCCAGCTACTTGGGAGGCTGAGACAGGAAAATTGCTTGAACCCAGGAGGCAAAGCTTACAGTGAGCTGAGATTGTGACACTGCACACTAGCCTGGGTGACAGAGCAAGACTCCATCTCAAAAACAAAAAACAAAAAACCCGCCAACAACAATAGTATGTAATATATGTAATAATATATAGTTAAATATACTCCCTCACCATTATTTCCAACGGTCGCACGGCATTATTGGAAACAAAATCTATAAGAGCTTTGCACAAGGATGATTCTATTTTTGTAATCAAGATATAAAAGACCAAAGGAAATGTGCTGGAATGTTAATAGTGGTGATCTCCGGTTTTTCGTTCATTTTCACTTTTTTCTTTTTCATTATCTACAGTTTTTTTCTTCAGATTTTTAGTTTGAGTGTATATTACTTTAAGGGAAAAAACTCATAAAATATAAAAGGTAATGCATGTAAACTGACTGGCACATTTCAAGTGTTTGATCAACCCACTTGCTCTATGAGCCCAAGCCCAAGCATCTCTGCAGCTGGGAGCCCTCCCCAGCTGGCCAGGAGGAAGGAGATCCCTTCTCACCTCTGGGCTCCTAGAACACTGACTGTGCTCATGACACAACGCTTCCTTCCTCTGTCACTTGCATTTATGTGCTCACATACCCATCTCCCCCATGGATCTCAAAACACTGAGATTGCTATGCACTACAGATTTTTAGTAAATGCTGGTGGAAAGAATGAATTAATTATCAAACAGGAAACCCTCATTTGGAAGTGACGAGTCCTGGACAAACCCAAGATGTGAGTTGGATCCAAGCTACCTGTGGCCCCCTTTCCACCTGCTTCTCACCTTGACAGAGAGGGATGGCTTCGCTCCACAGGTGGTAGCCTTGGGGGTGCCGGGTACAGATGGCCATGCTGTGTCCCACCAGGCGGTAGCCGGCGTTGCAGCCAAAGTGGATGGAGCCCCCGGGCTGGGTGCTGGTCTGGCCTAGGATGAAGCCATGGAGTGGAGCCCTGGGCAGGCTGCAGTAAGGGGCTGAACAAGAAGATGAGGTTCAGGAAACCAGTCCCAGCAGGAAGACAGACATGGTCTTCTGTGCAGGCCCTTTCCCCTTTCTTCTCCCCCCATCTCCTTGTCTTTGCCACTGCCACATCCTCTGCTACTGAGGAAGGTCTGAGTGGTGGATATTGAAAAACACCCAGCCAGGTTAATAAAGCAGAAATAAAACAAAGAAAAAAAAACCCTGCTTCATGAAGCACTGATTCCCTTTTGTGGTCCAAAGGCAGATTTGGTTGTATGGCCAAGTTCAGGCTCTCAAATCCCTTCAGCTCCCAAACAGACTTAGAAAGTAGAACCCAATGGGGTTGGTTCCAGAAAGGTGTGACTGCAGGAGGGTGAACTTTGACATTAGTCAGGCCTGGGCTCAAGTCCCATTTCTGATCTTACCAGGTCGGTAATTTGGGACAAATCACTTAGCTCCAATTTCCTCACCTGTAAATTGGGACTAGTAATTCCGACTTTGGGCAATTTAAGTTGTATATAAAGACTGCATACATAAAGCCCCCAGCACAGCATGGGGCGCTCAGTATTCAATGCTCATTAAATGGTCATTCTCCTTCTTCCTGTTGTGTAGGGGAATGCACTGAGATGGACCTGTGGCAACTTGGGACACACGTTTCCCTACAGTCCTCATTTCCCCTCCACATATGGCTTCAACTTATTTCATTCATTTATTCAACAGATATCAAGTATCTATTATCTTCCAGATGTTGTTCTAAGTGCTTGCAATACAACAATGAAGAAAACAGACCCAAATCCCAGCCTGGGTTAGGCGCAGTGGCTCACACCAATAATCCCAGCACTTTGGGAGGTCGAGGTGGGTGGGTCACACGAGGCCAGGAATTTGAGGACTACCTGGGGAAACCTCATCTCCGCTAACAATACAAAAATTGGCTGGGTGTGGTAGTGCGTGCTTATAGTCCCAGCTACTCGGGAGGCTGAGGCAGGAGAATTGCTTGAACCTAGGAGATGGAGGCTGCAGGGAGCTGAGATCCTGCCACTGCACTCTAGCCTGGGTGATAGAGTGAGACTCCGTCTCAAAACACACACACACACACACACACACACAAACAAAAAACAAAACAGTTTAAAGGACTCACATTACGAACCCTGCCAGGGATCCTCAGCGGGAGTTCTGTGAGGCCAGGAAAGAGGGATAACCAAAGGGCCAGACAGATAATTATCTTTGTTTGCCCTAGGAGTCCCCGGTTGGGTCTTGCAGGCAGAGATGGATAAGGCAGGATTCAGGTGTGGAACCCTTACTCACAGCCGCCCCGTGGCCTCTTTTTTTGTTGATCATGTCCCTCTGCTGGTGAAATTGGTATTTTAAATAGCTGCTTTCCAAGCCAGATTTGTTTCCCTACTCCTACTTTGCCCCCTGTGCTCTATGTGTGCCGTATCTACATGGTTACCTACCTCAGGAATAAGAATCTCAATTGTAAAATATACCTAGTCACAGTGACAGACGCAGGTGCAAATTACACTCGTCTACTCTATCTGAATTATTAAGGACTAATTGTTGCACCATGTAATTAATTTATTTTCTACATGGCATAGGTACTGTAATTACAGCTGACTCATCATTCCTAAACATGTTAGTCTTTAGAACATCAAGGAAAGGGTAACTCCTTAATAGTGTTCAGTTCCTAATTTAGCAAACAGCATAGTAAGATGGTACTAAACTGCTATATTTCCTGTTTGAGTGAGCAGCTGCCAGGTACTCATCCTGAGTCATCCCTAAGAGGCACCTTAAGGTTTATTTTTCATCCTGTGGACACTGAGGCCTGAAGTGGTTAAGTGCCTTGCCTAATAACCTCATAGCTAGTGAGTGAGAGAGCTGGTCACTGACGTTGGGGCACTCAGTCATTGAGCTGCCCAGACCACTCCTCCACGCACTAGGGAAAGGAGAGGTTGGATGGATTCTGCAGAAGATATGGGCTCTGAGACAATAAAGACCCATCTCTTCCCAGGCACCCTCAGCTTCCTCTGGTTGGCTTTTCCCTGAAAACCACACCCAGGCATTCTTTAAGACTGTTCACCCTCTGAGTATGGGCTGGTCCTGCAAGCAGGCGACCCATGAAGATGGACTGTGGCAAGAGGGACTTCGGGCCAGTTATAATTTGACATCCCTTCCAACCAAGATTCTTTTTTTTTTTTTTTTTGAGATGGAGTTTCACTCTTGTTGCCAGGCTGGAGTGCAACGGCATGATTTGGGTTCACTGCAACCTCCGCCTCTCGGGTCCAAGCGATTCTCCTGCCTCAGCCTCCTAACTAGCTGAGATTACAAGTGCATGCCACCATGTCCAGCTCATTTTTGTATTTTTAGTAGAGATGAGGTTTCACCATGTTGGTTAGGCTAGTCTCAAACTCCTGACCTCAGGTGATCCACCTGCCTCGGCCTCCCAAAGTTCTGGTGTCATAGGAGGGAGCCACCACACCTGGCCCCCAACCAAGATTCTTTAGAAATTTGTCGATCATTTGCTTGGAATGTAGGCCAAAGGTAGCCAGGGGAAAGAGTGCTGAAAGGGAACTACTGTGTGGTGGAACCACCCACGGTCTTAAGTAATTCATTTCTGTCTCCAAGCTTGCAGAGACCAGCCAGCAGTTCACTGAACCCACCCCCCTTCAAAGTGGGCATCAAGCAGCTTGTGAAGTTTTCTTCCAACCACAGACAGTAATTCCCATGACAGGAAATCAGACAAATTCAATTTTCTCCATCTCATTATATTTCCAGGAGTATTTTTTCAGTCCTTATAGATTGTTCCTTGGGTCAGCCTTTGGGCTGGCCTGGTCTTTTGATCTGATTCTGTTTATAAGATACAGCTTGAAGAGCAGAAGAAAGGTACCTGGCCTTGAAATATAGCCTATCCTTTGCTGCCTGGTTAACATCTGCCAGTCAAAAATCCATGCTTTAGGGCTTTTTAGTTTCAAAGAAATTTAAAGTTAGCATTTCCTAACTTTCCTAAAGGGACAGGATCACTGTTAGGTATTATCAGCTCATAAATAATAGTTAAACTTATCCTGAAGACACAGACTGGCTGTATAAGAAGGGAGGGAAGAGGTTAAAAGAGGGGAATAAAATAGAAGAATAGGAGATACGGAAATGGCAAAGACCGCTTAGCTTCAGGTGAGGGAGATTTAGAGGAGAGGAACAGCTGGCCAGTCTTCACGAGGAGCTTGCAGCTTTGATAAAGAGAGGGCCAATGGCTTATTTGTGTGTGTGTCTTTTTTTTTTTTTTTTTAACTCACCTGAATAGCGAATCTTAAAGCCCTTCCGATTGTAGGCGTGATCAGATGACCAGCGCAGGTACACAGAGTTGCTTGAGCTGGTGAAAATCAGGGGAGCTGAGTAATTTCCACTGAGGGCTTTTAGCAGAGGGCTCTGTCCGGAGGGACCTGGGGTGAGAAGGACTCAGGATTACAGACCATCGGAGCCATCACAGGGAGCTACCAGGGAAGACCTCAGGGCTCAGAGGGTGGGGTGACCTGTTCAGAGTCAGCAAAATCATCTGTACTTGCACTCCTCTCTCTGCATCCACAGGCATTGCTCAAGGTGCTCTTTTCTCCTGAGCCTCGCTCTACAGCAGTGCTCTAGGAAGTCCCTGCCTACCTATAGGAGCTGGCAGGTAAGATGAAATTGATTTGCATTTTGAGACCTGACCAAGGTCAAGTAGCTGGTTTACGGAAGAGCTGGTTTTCAAACTGGGAACTTCTTCCACTTGGCCACCCTACTTCTCTTGGTGTATTTAAAAAAGCTCAGGCTGGGTGAGGTGGCTCATGCTTGTAATCCCAGCACTTTGGGAGGCTGAGGCAGGTGAATCACTTGAGCCCAGGAGTTTGAGACCAGCTTGGGTAACATAGTAAGACCCCACCTCTACCAAAAAAAAGAAAAAAAAAAACAAAATTAGCTGGGTATGGTGGTTGCATGCCTGTAGTCCCAGCTACTGGGGAATCTAAGGCACAAGAATTGCTTGAACCCAGGAAGCGGAGGTTGCAGTGAGCCAAGACTGCACCATTGCACTCCAGCCTGGGCAACAGAGCAAAACTCTGTCTCAAAACAAACAAACAAACAAACAAAAATCCTCAGTACCTGCCATATAGAAAAAATATTTATGGAATGAATATATAGTAATAAAGCTAGAGGAAAATGTCATGTCTGAGTCATAAGTAAGAGCTCCCTAATATTGCTTTTGAAGGCTCTTTGAGAAAGACCTCCCTGTTCTTTTGTCCTACCTTAAGTGCCTGGGATTGTATCCCCAGGGGTCTGGTTGAAGGGGAGCAGAATATGAAGCTGGATAATCCATAACACAGGATTTATCACCCTGGAAAAGGCCCTGAGTGATGGCTCTACTATGCCACTGAGACAGCTCTTAGAAGCTTGGAAAAAGTAATGGATCATATTAAATAAAGAGCCACCAGAACTGCCATGGCCAGCTATAAAGGGAAAGGCTCAGAGAAGTGGCATGCTGGGCTAGGTCTACTGTGTAAGAGCAGAGCACCCACTAGCTGACCATAGTTCTCAGGAAGACCTGGAGGACGCACCATTTACTAAAGCAATCAGGAGGTGAGGAGCTCCAGCCTTCCTGGAGTGGGTGAGGACCAGCATTGCTGAGTAATTAATGGATATCTCCTGTGGGTCAAAACTGATGGGAAGAGATGCTGGGCTCCCTAGCAGTAATGGGGATGCGAAGGTCCTAGAATACAGAGGCCAGTGGAATTACTTAACAGTCAGAAGCAAAGTTGGCATAATTACTAAAATGGAAAGCAAGGTTGGAATGGCAGCTGTGAGGGCCTGGCCTACAGGATCTACAAAGATGGCTCATAGAACACGATGTTCCTAAGGGTAAGGTAAATAGGAAGCCAAAAAGAGCGGCCAAAACAACTATGACTATATGAACAAAAGAGATCATGAGTAGATAACCGCAGGGTGAGAAAAGCTGCCTCCAGCGGAAAGGTGCAATCCCTTGCCCAGTTTGCAGACTTAAGCCAGGTTTCATTTCCCAAGAGGCCAGGTCCCTATGAAAAAAAAAACCCTGCACAATGACAACAATTGTATATAGTAGTTGTTCCTACAGTTCTTCCCCCAAAAGACCTACTAGTGTTTACTCAGAAAACTGAATATTATAGAAAAGAGAATGTTCAGATATATCAAAGACTTCTGGATACAGGATGTTAATTGATGCTGATGGAAGGGAGGCCCAAAGCACTATCACAGCTACCCTGTCACAGGAGGGGTGTATGAAGACTGGGGTTGGGAATAAATGGAGTCCTGGCCCAGGTCTGTCTCACAGTACACACTTAACCATGTAGGAGCCTCAATTGTAGCAGCTGTGTAAGGTGCATCTCTTTATTAGAACAGATTAACACAGCCTTAGATACAAGGAATGCAGCTGTTGATCTGGCCATGTAGTCTTTTCCATACCCTTCAGACAGGAGCATCAGAAGCAGTTTGCATTCACACGAGGTATACAACAGTATACATTCATGGTTTTCCCCAGAGCTGTGTTACTTCTCTTGTTCTCTGTCAGAACAGAGTACAAAGGGATGTGGACCATCTGGACATCTTGCAGAATATAACATATTGGTTCACTCTATTGAGGACATCATATTAATCGGCTCTGATGAGTGAGAAGGGACAGTTAGTGCTTTGGCAAGATGCCATTGCAGGACACATGTGCTCCAGAGAGCAAGAGAGAAATCCTACCAAGTCTGCTGTTAAGTTTTTAGGGTCCAGTGGTCTGAAGCATGCTGAGACATTCCCTCCAAATTAAAGAGCAAATTATTGTACCTTTTCTCTCTTAAAGCCAAAGAAGTAAGCACAATGTTTGGTAGATCTCTGGGTTTTGGAGGAAGCACACTTTTCACTTGGGAATACTGCTATGACTCATTTATCTGTTGACATTAACAGGACTGACTTTGAGTGGGAGCTAGAGTAAGAAAAGGCTTGGTAACAGGTTCAAGTTGTAATATAAGCAGCCCTGCTGCTTGGGCCATGCCACCCCTCAGGTCCCATGGCCTTGAGGATGCTGTGGTAGGGAAGGACATCCTGTGGAGCTTCTGGCAAGCCCTGATACGAAAACTGCAGCACAGACTCCTAGGGTTCTGGAGCAAGTCCATGTTTTCTGCAGCAGAGATCTATGCAGCATTTGACCGACTTACCATCAAAAATCTCAAACTCATCATACTGCTTCTCACTGAGGAAGTACTCCACTGTGAGGGAGATGTTATAGTCGGGCTCTACTCTCACCAGCCAGGAGCAGGTCTGGAACTGAGGATAGCTTCCAGGGTAGCTCTGGCTCAAGATCACACCTGTGGAGTCTGTCAGAAGCTCATTTGTTGGGCAGTGCACTTGGAGAAAGAAAGAGAAACACCAGGTAACATGAGGTGGAGATGGAACTATGGCAAACACATTTGCTTTTCCCAATACAAAAGGCAACCTTTAGAAAATCGGTATTTGAGCACATTCACATAAGATCCCACATCCATCATTGTACTGCTCCAAGACACAAGGTGGCCTTAGATCCTGTGTTGATATTGCCGTATTTCTTGGACTTGGGCTTGGCCAGTTGGTTGGAGTTACTTCCTAGCTAAGTTGTGGGTTCTACTACCTGGCTTTGGGTAGGGAAGGATGAAACATACATATGGACAATAGTAAGGCATTCCCAAATCCAAAGGAGATAATCTATAAAATGGGTTTTGTTTCAACAAAGATGGTACTGTATAGGGCAGGGGTAAGTACATGGGATTTTAAGTCAAATACACCTAGATTTATAGCCCACCTCTGCCACTTACTACTGGCGTGGTCTTGAACAAATTATCTCCTCCCTGCGTGATGGCTTCTCCATCTCCAACACAGAGATAGCATGGACCTTACAGGATTGTTGTGAGCGTTATATAAAATATTACAGGCCAGGCGTGGTGGCTCACGCCTGTAATTCCAAGACTTTGGGAGGCCAAGGTGGGTAGATCAGAAGGTCAAGAGATTGAGAGAATCCTGGCCAACATGGTGAAACCCTGTCTCTACTAAAAATACAACAATAAGCTGGATGTGGTGGTGTGCGCCTGTAGTCCCAGCTGCCAGTGAGCCTGAAGCAGGAGAATCGCTTGAACCTGGGAGGTGGATGTTGCAGTGAGCCGAGATTGTACCACTCTGTCTCACTCTGTCGCCAGGCTGGAGAGCCCCACTGCCTTCAGAGAAGTGGGACACTCTAGCCTGGTGACAGAGTGAGACTCAGTCTCAAAAAAAATTTTTTTTGAAATAACATATGTAAAGCATGCAACATAGTGCTTCAATAAACTGTAGAGAGAATGATAATAACTGCATCTTGAACAGAAAGGGTGTCAGAACTTGGCTGTGGTCTAATTGGTAGTATTAATATAGCTAAAGAAAAAAATGTAATTCTAAAGAAGACATTGAGCTTGGAACTTAGAAAAGGAGGAGCTGGAGGAGCAGGATTGGGTTTTTCGTTATCCTCATGAGTGGGAGGGAAGCTGCTGGTTCAGAGAGGCCCTTCTCCAGCACTGAGGAGGTGCTCTGTCCTGGAGCACAGGCAAGCATCACAGCATGAAAGCAATTTCAGGACCATCCACCTCCATTTGCTTGGTGCAGATGCCAAAGCAAAGTTCTGAGGACTAAATCAACTTCTTCAGTACATTGTTCCTTCAGTACAAAGGTGTGCATTGATGATAGTTATATTCCAATCACTGCACATGGAGAAACTGGTGTTTTGCAGTAGATGTGCCTTTAGACAGGCTTCCTAGGTTTGCTGGATTCTGGGACACTGGTATAAGGGAGTTTCTGGAACTGCAAGGCCAAAAATTAATCCCTGAATTACAATCTCAGGTAATGCTATTTTGGGTAGAAGACTGCCATGGGCTGTCCACCCATCTCACCTCTGCCTTCAGAGAAGTGGGGCTTGGTATTCAGCACTGGGGCTGGGCTCCTAGACAGAGTCTTGCTGTGGCCCAGAATTTCACAGGAGTCATCCAGGATTCTTCCCAAGTAGCTTTGAAAGGTACTCACTGACTTTTCCTGATAGAGCTTCCTTTTTAATTTTAAGAAGAGAAGGAAAACAAATGTCTTCTAGGAGGAGACTCGCTTAGCTTTTGACATGCTCCTGATTTCACTGATCCGATGACCAGTACAGGGCACTGAGATGTGATGATATTTAAGTTCTTAGGGCTCGTGGTCCATTCCTGCCTCTACCAGGTCTGCTCTTCCTCATGGACAGTCCATATTGCAGGTGCTTCCTACTCTTGCTTTCCCAGGGGTGGGGCAAAGGGTGACCTGTTTCCCCACAGGCTACTGAATATTTGCAGGCAGCAGTAGTTCTAGAAATAGTAGTCACGCTAGCGATAATATTAACAGCAAACATGGAACAATTACCACATGCCAGGCATCATTCTAAACTGCTGTATGTTATTAATCCATTGAATAACCCCATGGCATAAGTACTACCATTACAGAAGGGAAGATTGAGGGCAAGACAATCAGGTGCCTTGCCTTAGGTCAGATGCTTGATGAGTGGAGAATATGTTTTGATCTTAGTTGGGGTGACTAGGTGAAGCAAATTCATTTCTGTCAAGGTGTAGTACATTGGAATAAAGACTACTGTGGTCTCTCGGTTGCCTGGTTTGGCACACAGGACCTTGGGTGCATCCGAGCACCAGTAAGGCAGCATTGGTGTGTGAGCCCGCCCTTCCCTGAAGGCCCAGGGAGGGACTTCCTGCTTCCATTGCTCAGTATGCAATTCCAAGAAATTCCCAGCAAAGAAAAAAAGGAAGATGGAAATAAATGTGGCCACTGTGGCCAATTCACAGGTTCAGACATCAGAAGAGGGCAAAGAACCTAGCTAGAGTGATTGCTCACTCATTCCTCAGGCACTCATTTATTCATCAGACATTTATCAAGAGACTTTTCATGTTATGGGGTAGTGACTGAGCTAAAAACTAGGAATAGAAAGAGAAGCAAAACAAGGGTTTTGTTTGGGAGGAACTTCTAGGCCCCATACGGATGCAGCTCCATGTAATTACCTTCACATATTGGCGGAGGGCCTTCAAACTGCAGGTAAGTTCCAAGTTTGCAGGTCAGGATTTCATTCCCCACTAAGGTAAAGCCAGGGAGGCATCTGTAGCGTACGATGTCACCTGTCAAAGAACGACCAGCATGAGGACTCCCTTCAGAAGTTTGGACAGGGCAGATGGGCCTGAACCCACTTCTAGGTGATGATCAGAGGTGGGTCATATTCTGTTCAGACTTAAATAACTAGCTCGGCTCCCATCAAATGGCCCAGACACCTGCTCCTGTCTCACAGTTCAGCCTTGCCTGAGCCTAGGACTGTTTCATATTCCAGGGCATTTCATATTATCTTGCATGGCTTTATTTCTCAAACAGATGCTGACTTGAATCGCAGAAGAAAACTTTTTTTCTGGCTCCCCTTTTGATTTTATTTTGGGTGCAAACTCAGCTGAGAGACCCCTCTGGCACAGGGCCTACTGTTTCTCTCTCCATGGACAGGAAGGAGGGATGAGCCCCACTATCCCAACAGCTCCCACTGCCACCTTCCCTTCCTTCCCCAGGCTTGGGAGGTGCTACCTATGTTGAATTCTTCATTCTCTGTGACGACTTCGGCATTGGGGAGGATGGTGGGAGGAGGGCATTTGGTGAGCGGATAAGCTGAAAAGGTAAAAGCAGGCAAGTCAGGGTAAGATCATCGTTCTCTAGGTATGCTGTCATTCATTTGTTCAATTCTTCACTTTCTCATCCCTCATTTATTCACACAGATATTCATGAGTACTTATGTGTAAACGGGGCAAGTTTAGCCAAGTCCTTTTTGCTTATCTTCTGCCATCCTTACTGAAATTAATAATAACAAAGGAAGGACAATCTAATAAGAAGTCAGTGACACCATCACTATCACAGAAGGGTGGGAGAGGAGTATTTTCTGAGCGTCTCGTGGATATTAGGTGTTTTACAGGCTGCTACTCTAACCCTCACAACATCTGACCACGCTGTGAGGTGCTCTTACTCTACTTGTGAGCAAGTGAGATTCAGAAAGGTGAAGTATGTCCCTCAAGGTCACACAGGAATTAAGTGGCACAGGCAGGATTTGAATCCAGGTCTGGCTGCTCCCAAACCCTGTATTCTTCCCAACACTTGACCTCTACATACTGCATGTGGCTTCTGCGAGTACCCACTGGAGTCAGCTAATAAGCTGACTCTTCTGATCTTTGACCAGATACTTCTGGCTTCACAAATTTCCTAGACTGGAATTCATCCCTATGGGCAGAGACTGGATGATGCTAGAGGCAGGATGCTGCTTACTGAGGCAAAGTTCAGTGTGGGCTCATGACTTGGCTTTTACTACCTGGCCCAGAGTCAAGTGCTATACAAGTGTCAGCTGCAGTTGCTGCACCTGCTGTTGTTACTCTGGTTACTATTTCCAGTCACCCCAATCCCTGCTATATTTTTTTAAAAAGTGTTCCTTAATAAATACAAATATAATATATTATCATTAAAAAAATGTGAGGTCTTCTCTGAGAACAATAGGAAGAAAAACTCATCCATTGCCCTCTCAGAGACAACCACTGTTAACCAATTATATTATGTTCTTGGAGTGTTTATTCTCTGCATGTATAAATATTTTTCTTTTACACAACTTGCATCATATGTTATATATCTTCTGTTGATCCTTGGACACTTACTATTATATTGCGAGAATTTTCCCATATAATTAAATGTCTTCAAAAATATGAGTGAAATGACTTCATAGGATTTAATCATACAGATTTACTAGAATGTATTTAACAGACACCCTGTTAACCATTTAGGTTTCCAAAGTTTTGCAATTTAAAACAAAACTGCAATGAAATTCGTTTTATACATGCAACTTTTATGGTTTTTTTCTTTTTCTTTTTTAACTAGATAGGATTCAAGTACATGACCCCTTTGAAAGTACAGACATCTCCTGCTGAATGTCAGTAATCTCTTCCTGGAAATCAAACGTTCTGTGTAAAGATATTCACTAGGAGCCTATATCCCATTATTTTAAGTGGGAAAAAATTATACTGTGTTGTATTTCCACCCAAAATCCAAAAAGTAATTAAGACAAAGTAAAATACCTAACTATATGCAATAAGCCACTATGTTAGAAGTTAAATATTTAAAACATCACTTCACGATCACCCAACAATATGGCGTGACAAAACAGTGCCTCTGTGCATTGCATACTGTACCATAAACATCCTGTGCACTGTGAAACCTTGCAGCTTGAGACATTACAAAACTCTAGACAGAAAGGTCTAGCTATGAAAGACCTCTTTGCCCCTATTTTTCTTATAAATTCGAAGAACTCTATGAATATTCAAGGTTGACCTTAGACAGTTAATTATATTTTCCCAGTTTATCATTTGCTTAATTTTATTTACAGCACTGTTGATTTGTAGAAGTATTACATTTTTATGTAGTCAACTATAATTTTTCTCAGTAAGTTAAAAAACATTTGTGCCTTCCATTCTCTGCATCATACCTATGTTTAAAACTTCTAAGGCATACTAAACTTTTCCAGGAGAAAAATGAATAAAAACATATCCCCAATTAAATACAGCCTGGGTACTTGATATTTTGTTATTACTATTTTGATTGGGGTGATTTTCCATTACATTTTAAAACTACTTTATTTATTTATTTATTTTGCAAGGTCTTGCTCTGTCACCCAGACTAGAGTACAGTGGCACAATCACAGCTCACTGCAGCCTTGACCTTCTGGGCTTAAGCTATCTTCTCACCTCTGCCTCCCAAGTAGCTGGGACTACAGGTTCATGCCAACACGCCTGGCTAATTAAAAAATTTTTATTTTGGTAGAGATGGAGTTTCACTATATTGCCCAGGCTGATCTCAAACTACTGGGCTCAAGTGATCCTCCCACCTTGGCTTCCCTAAGTGCTGGGATTACAGGTGTGAGTCACTGTGCCTGGCCATAAAATTACAAATTTCCTTTTACTGTAGGAAGCTTATGGGATACTAAAAAGCAACAAAACAAAAATTCCCAGAATTCCCACCATCTAGGCACAAGCATTTCAAAAACTTTGCTGTAGGACCTTGGGTCTTTTACAGACACACCCTCCCTGCTTCCCATCACACACACACACTCTTACCACATTGATAGTATCCCACCACATCTACCATGTTATTGCTACAGAACTTTAGGACAGGGGACATTCAAGGCTGACTCTTCCATTTCATTTTGTGAATACCCTCCTTCTTCCCCTTGGGGGAAGAGGGTGAGGCGTTGAGAGAGCTTAGCTGGATTCTGGCATGTGAACATGTTAACTGGTGGGCAGTAGGGGCAGTTGCTTTAAGCAGCAGTTGGCTCATCAGCAGCTATTGCGAGCAATGGTCCCATGGTCTTCCTGGGATCGTTCTTCCTCAAGCTGCTGAGTCTGCCGGATTGGCCTTGCATTTGAAGCATTATTTATTTAAATTTTATTTTGAGACGGAGTCTCTGTTGCCCAGGCTGGAGTGCAATGGCGTGATCTCGGCTCACCACAACCTCTGCTTCCTGGGTTCAAACAATTCTCCTGTCTCAGCCTCCTGAGTAGCTGGGGATACAGGTGTCTGCCACCATGCCTGCCTAATTTTTATATTTTTAGTAGAGATGGGGTTTCTCCATGTTGGTCAGGCGGATCTCGAACCCCTGGCCTCAGGTGATCCGCCCGCCTGGGTCTCCCAAAGTGCCGGGATTACAGGTGTGAGTCACTGTGCCTGGCCTCGTTTGAAGCTTTTAAAACCAAATTAGCTTAGAAAAAAAATGTGAGTTCATATGGTTCATTTGAGCTTACCAAAAGACTCAGGGCTCTGCTTTTGAATTTGGGGTCCATGCCCAGCTAATATTGAAATGCCTTCCTTAGCCTTTGTTCCTTGTATCTCTTTTCTAAGAACATCACAAGGAGTGGTGAGTGTGATGTAGGGTGGCAGTCCATAATCACTGCATTTTCTGGTGATACCATCATCTGAGTTTTAAAAATCACCTGCTTTTTTGCCCTGAACAATATAAAATAAACATTTCTCTAAATCAATGAATTGTATTCCATATGAATGATTCTTTTTCTTTTCTTTTTAGATACAGGTTCTCACTGAGCCTCCTTTACCTGGTTCTGGTACAGGTGAGGGCTCAGGAACAGGAACGAGAGACCCGGCCCAGCACCAAGGTAACTTCACACCGAGCCTGTCAATATCTAAATATAATAAAAATAATCATGACAAGGATGACTACTGAAACTACAAATTTATTGAGCACCTTTTATACTCTGTGCCTGGAGCTAAGGATTCCCGAACATCATTTCACTTAACTCTGTTAGGTTATGTACTCATCATTCTTATTTTGTGCATAATAAAATTGAGGCTCAGAAAGGTGAAATGACAGACAAAGTTCCATAGTTTGTATGTGTTAGAGCCAAGGTTTGCACCTGTCTGTGACTCTGAAGTCCACACTCTAGCACTCTATGGGAAAGTCACAAGTCAAAATGACAGAACCTTAAAGCCTGGGTCTTGTTAGTGGAAGGACAGGTGTGCCCAACAGGAGGGGCATGGGAACTGAGCAGATGGAGAGGGCGGAGTCTCATTCTCATACTGCACTCACCCTGGATGACAGCTCCTGGGAATGGCAGTCACAGCTGCTTAGGCTTTTTACATTCTTGTTTCTCTCTGTCTCTTTCTGTTTCTTTCACTACCTCTTTCACAGTCCTAATGTGTTTCTGCAAGTGCACGCATGATGTAATAACACTCCAGAGCAGATACTGAATGGGCTGGGTTCTGTTCCAAGTTCTATCCACATGGTTTTGGGCAAGTACTTGAGCCTTCCTCTGTCCCATTTCTTCATTTGTAAAATGGGGGTTAGAATATTTGCCTTACTACCTCACAGAATTCTTACAGGTCACAAACTCCAAGGCTGTAATCCCTACAGGTGAAGAAATTGAGTCTCAAGTAGGGAAGGGAGCTGTACAAGGTTTCACACACCTGGCCCAAGGTGGAGCTGCGAATAAAACTCAGCTTTGCCGATTTCTGGTTCAAATATCTGCAATGATCTGTAAGCTGCAAACATGTGCATCATTCCATAGATGGGCACAAGTCCACAGAGAACATTCTATAAGTTTCTCTCTGCAATTCCTCCATAACCAAATTGAGGAAATATCCAGATTCCTAACTTGGGACCCGTAGAAGAAAATAGGCTGCCAATAAAGACATGCCTGCCCTGAATTGTTCATACTCTTCCTACCTGAAATCACAATGCCTTCATTAGTGCACAAAAACACTGTGCTCCTTGAGAGGTCAGCAGAGGCCCTAGACCCCTTTGGAGAGGGAGAACCTGCTAGAAAGTGCTAAGGGACAAGCTGGCCAGTGAGTTTATGTGAATGAGTGGACTTGGCACCAAGGATTGGGATCCTGTGCCTCTCTGTCCTGGCAATGTGGAATAGGAGGAAAACTTACATTTACAGAACCCCATACCGAGAGCTCTCACATAGGCTATTATATTTAATTCTCATAACTCTGAAGACACTGAGGCTCCAAGAGGTTACACAACTCACTCAGTGTTACATGACCTGCAAATGGTGGAGCCAGGAGTCAAGCTCAGCCTTGACTTGAAAGCCTGGCCTCTCCCACCAGGCCAGGCTTCCATACTGACCAGAGAAAGCTATGGCGAAGATCCCCCCTGTGGCTGCATCACGGTGGAACTTGAGCAGGACCTGGTTGGATGAGCTGTGCACTGCTTTCTTGGCCATGCTCCGGGTGAAGATGCCGAGCCGTGGTGCTGTTTGCTGTGGCCCATCCCTGTATGTGGGAAACAAGATCCTGGCATGCCACTAGTCACCATGGCTGCCTATTCCATGTGGTGCCATCGGTGGCTTTAAGACAGATTTGGATTGGGAGGCCATGATTCCTTTTGCACCAACACGTCCCCACACCATGCCCTAAACACCTTGCCTAACCATTCCCAACTTGGTCTCCCAACATAGTTGATAGAATTGGTGATGCTCACACTGATTCCTCATTCACCTGATTCTTCTTCACCAGCTCAGTGGGCTCCTGGGGAGATTCAGGCTCCATGGAGCAAGGCTGTGGGTCTTAACACAGGTCCTCTCTCTCTGGGGAAGCTCTAGGACAGGGCTGAGGAACTGGTGTAGAAACCTGCTTCTATGCACACCAGCTTCATTTCCTTGTCTTCCAAGCGAAGAGTATACTCACAATGCCTTTCGGGGCAAAGGCTTTCTTCCCTGAAACCTTATCTAACCCCTCCTGTCTGTTCCTAGCCATTGCTTGGAAATCATGTTGGAAATTAACCCAGGTCAGTCTGGTTGCAGTTATCCAAGCCCTGGGAACTTTGGAAGAGAATTCTCCTAACCCCTGCTGATTCCCGGAATGGCAGTAATAACACCAAACAAAGGAATTTTAAAATTATATGCTTTTCCAGAGATTCAGTGGTTTGGGAAGAAACTGTCCAGGAAATGGTACATATCAAATGCTAATCTGTATTCCTAATTTAAAATTAACTAATATCTAACTATATAACTCAAAGCTGAGCTGTGCAAAGTAGTCACTGCCAGCCACACATGGCTATTTACATTTAAATTATTAAGATTAAATAACATTTAAAAATCAGATCCTCAGTCATATCCAAGTACTCTGTAGCCAGTGGCTACCATATTGGGCTGCATAGACATAGAACATTTCCATCACTGCAGAAAGTTCTGCTGGAAAGTGCTGGCTCAGCACCAAGTGACCAACAGGACATCACAAAATTCCACCTCAAATCTCTTCCATTAGTCTGGGAGGCTTAGCCCCGGTGCATGTGGAATGTTGATTTGAACTCTGGAAATACTGAGGCAAGTCTGTGTACCCACACCTACTCCCCTTAACGCACCCATTGGTACTTTCCCTGGCCCTGGCAGGACTGTAGGCTGGGAGCCACTGCCCTCCCATTCCTCTCCCTTCAAGGAGCCGTAATGGCCAATTGCAGCTGAATCCCATTCCGCTATGTTTATTTGAAACCCAGGAGGCCGACAGCCTTTAAAACCAATCAGCTCTTGGTTTTTCTAAACCAACAGGTAACTGACTAGTAACCCAGTATAGGACCCAACAAATGCTGTTTTCTAATTGGCTGTTGACATGGCACCTGGCCTACCAGATGGTGATGAAATCTCCGGAAGGCTCTGTCTGCAGCAGGCTGAGGTTGAGGCGGATGCCATGGCCAATGGGCACGGTGATCAGCCAGACACAGTCCTGGGAGCTGGAGTATGGGCTAGGGAACCCTGGGGAGTACACGGTGCCGTTGGAAGAAGTGATGTTCCCGCCACAAGGGACTGCCAGGGAGGGAACACAAACATAAGTGCAGGGCCTCAGTACCCACCTGAGAATTGAGATGCCTTCCTAAGGAACTCCCAGCTCCTCAGGAAGTAAACATCCTGTCAGGGAGGTCGGGTGGGATGCGGGAAGGGAGGCCAAGCTGAGGATGGCTGCACCTGGTTCTACCCACCAGTTCCCACACAGCACACCCTGGCTGGCTCAATCTTCACTGCAGACCCCTCTGTGGGCCTGCCTCAGCCTCCCTCTTTCTCTTTCTTAGGAAGAGAACTGCCAAGATAAAAGGATGCACTGAAGCTGTCCTCTCTCCCTTCCCAGAAATGGGAGGGAGTAGATGTTAGGGTCAAAATCTGCAGTGCTTTTGCTGGGAAGAGCTAAGAAATTGGCAAAATCTTTCTTTCTTTCTCTTTGATTTGCTCTTTCTAGAGTGGTATTTGTGGTCTAGAATTCGAGTTGAGGGTTCCCGTGGTGAGGCTAAGGTTGGATTCAAATCATAGTTGAACGATTTATTGAGCAGATACTCTTAGATAAGTAGTTTAGCCTCTCTGAGTCTCCATTTCCTCACCTGTAAAATGGAACTGAGAATACCTCCCCCATAGGATTGTGGTGGTGATGAGAAAGCTTCGCCATAGCTTTCTCTGGTCACATGAGGTAACATGTTCAGCCCAGGCCCCAGATCAAGAAGAGACATTTGCTACGTAGATATGACCCTCTCTCCTTATCTTCCTGTTCCCTAAAAGCAACACTCAATTTTAGTATCACTGATTTAGGCCTCAGGCAGGAGGATGAAGAAACCTTGATATCTCCATGGTATTCAGAGTCAGTCATGGGGAGGAGAATAGACAGGGATGGTGGACAAAAATCCCAAACACCATGGTCTCGAATAATGAGTGTTTTAGCTGACATGAGGCATTAAACAGACATCTGGATGGGGCAGACCAGACTGAGGAGAGAGAATCCTAACAGACTGCAAGCAGAGGCCAGGGGTCCTGTGAACGCAGGTACATCCTGAAAATGGTGTGCAGGCACACGCCATCCCTCCTACATAAGCTGAGTATCTCCTGGGTGCCAGGCATGGCCTGGGAGACAGTGGGGAGCAGGGTACTTCAGTTTTGCCCCAGGCTTGCACACCGCTGGGACACAGCCAAATACACCAGCATCTGTAGCACAGGCTGGACCATGTCATCATTGTGAGTGCCAGAGGGGTGTTTGGGGGAGCCCTGCATCTGGTTTTGTAAGAGTAACGAAGGAATCCTAGTAGAATTCACATTTATACTCAGACCTAAGGGATGACTAGGGCTAAGTAGGCAAGGTAAGAGAGAAGAATGCTGTATGAGAAAGGACAACATATGCTAAGACCCAGAGGCAAGAAAACATGGCACTTTGGAAAAACGAAGAATGTCAGCTTAGCTGGAACATAAAATCTATGAGAGTGGAGAATATGGGACGCCAGCAGGGACTAGGCTCTAACCTAAGGGTCATGTGTGCTATATTAAGGGGCTTGTAGTTTGCCATAAGGGACATGGGGGAAAGCAAGAGAGTGAAGAGCCAAGGGAAGGAGGCTTCTGGGGAGGAAGAAGAGCTTCTGGCTCAAGCTAGCAGACTGAGAAAGCACTGCTCTTTTCTCTCTCCTGTGATGCCATAAAAAGAAAAGGCATAAGGGAAGAAAGCCCACGATGAGGCTTGTTGCACAGCATGTTATGGGCCAACAACTGCAGAATGACCAAGTTATGCACAGCAGAGCTCTGAAAATATGAAAAATGAACTGAGGCTATGATAGTTTTAGAAATCACAGTTTTACATTCCAACACCAGAATGGCTCAGTTTCGCAAACAAGGTCCCTCTTTCCATCGAGAGTTAAACTTAGAGTTTGAGTCTGAGAGCTAGCCATCTGTGAAGTCCTCCAACTCTTGTGAAATAGAGATTGAGAAGTCCCATTTTACTGAGGAAGAACCTGAAGCTCAGAGAGGCAAAGGGGTCTGAGTTGCAGCCTGGGGTGATTTGATCCCAGAGCTGGGATACTCTTTCCTGGATTGTTGCCCTTGCTAAACCTTCCTTTTTCAAGACAAATTCCTGCCTTCACCAGGAAATTCCTCTAGGAAAATGCTGGGCTGCCAGAATGAAAAGGGAATGAAAATGGAACGGAAGTGTGCAGATGAAGGTGGAGGCAGCACAAGCTCTTGGTCACCTTCCATCCCGGTTCTGGGTAAGGAAGAAGACCCAAAAAAGTGCCACCTCCAGCTCCCTGACAGATCAACTCAGGTGCCTACAGCCCTGTGAAGAAGGAGAGTATAATGGAGCGGGGAGGGGGAAGATGAAGAGGGGAGCAAAAGAGTTCTCAGAAAGAGGCTTCATTCTCTTCTTCCTTTGGGCCGGTGCCTGGATTAACTCTACCTCTCCACCCCTCAGCTCACCTCTGGGCTCCCACTCTCTCACACAGAGCCTTCCCTTCCAATGGGGGTCCTCCAGCCTGTCAGGGCAGATCTTCCCAAGGGCTGGATGTGTCTTCCCCTTGGCTGTGGCCCACATCTCCTCCAGGTCCTCTCTAATGCTGGCCCAGAGCCCTGTTGCCAGGACCCTCTCCCTGGCTAGGCTGGACCATATCCATGTGAAAAGAGGATAGGCCACAGTTGGCCTGGACTTCCAGCCCTGGAGATCCCATGGGGCAGGCAGGTGGAACATGGGATTGCCCATGACCACCGCAGGAAGAACCACTGGGGATGAGGGAGGTACATACCTTCACACTTGGGCAGGGGATGGTCCCAGTTCCGGTTGGTGCCATGTTGACAAGTGAGGACAGGGTGGCCAGTCAATTGATACCCTGGGAGGCACTCAAAGGTCACTGATTGTCCCACGTTGTAGCCAGCTCCCCTCACAATGCCATTGGCAAAGGGCTCTGGGTCTGGGCACTCTTGAAGTTCATAGGCTGGAAAAGATGGGGAGAAAAGGTCACTTTGTTCTCTCTGACCAGAATATAGGAGTGGCAGAGAGCAGAGTGGTGAAGCATCAAGTCTTGGACTCAAACAGACCCTTGTCATGTACAAGTTGTTGGCTTTGGGTAAGTAATTCACCTTCTGTACGCCTCAGTTCTCCTGTGTATATAATTATATTGAGGACTAAGTAGGATAGCGCATACATAGCTCTTTGTACAGTATTGGCACATGGTGAAAGCTCAGTAAATAGTATCTATTATTAGTAATTCCATAGGAAAAGGAGGCTCAAGGAAGACATTGCTCAACTGAACCTCTATTCGCTGAACGCCAATGGGGGTCAGGCGCTGGCCTAGCTCCTTTCATGTTGTGTATCTCATTGAACCTTCACAACCAGGATCAAGATCCCAGGCATAGGAAGCAGTGAAGGGAGGAGTTGAAAAGGGAGAAATTGAGTTGGTTCTTTCCAACTCTGAGAGATCAGAACCTCTCAGAAAGGAAGAAATCTTGTAGGAGTAAGTCAAATCTGTGGCAAGGAGAGAAGCTTTTCAGAGGGAGTAGCTGGGCTAAGGGATGTGTGACTGTCATAAAGCAAGTCCCTCCAAAGAGCAGGGAAGCTGCTTCCATGAGAGTGGGTGGCCTGACTCTACAGGAGATGCCTCCATGGAAGCAGCTGAGGCCAGTCCATCAGGGAGAGGCCTCTGAGGGATTCCTGAGCAAGGCCTTTGGTTAATTGGGTCCACAGAACACAGAACAGCCTTCATGGCAGTAATCAGGCCCTCTCCATTCAGGAAATTGGCAGTGGGAGGAGACAGAACATTCCTACAGTGGAAGTTCTCAGTGGAAGTAGTTGAGACTGGATGGATGCTCCTTGGAAGTAGACATGTTTCTCATATGTCATAACAACATCAATAATGCACATCTTGAAGCTAACACTTCCTGAGCACTCACGTGGTGATGGTGGCTGTGTTATATGTTTCCATTCAGTACCCCACAGGGAAGTCTCGGGGGAGGAACTGGGCAGGTATTGCTGGGAAATCATGGAGGTAATTGGGTGACCCAAAACCGAGCAGCCACATGGGTGGGGGTGCTGCCCAGCCCCAGGACAAGCCTGGCCCTGCGGCATGGGGGTTTGGGCCATTTGGCAATGAAAGTCTTAGCAGAAGCAGGGGGCCGTTTGCCCCAGGAGGCAACCAAATGGGATGGGTTGGGTCTTTAAAGAAAGGCCCAGGGTAACCATGTGGACCCAGAGATGAGGAGAGAATGAAGGGAGTGACTGTGTGTGAGAAGCTAGGAACAGCCTTGATGAGAGCAGCTGGGCCTCTCCTACAGGAATCATCTCCTGTGGAAGGATCTGGGCTCTTCAAAAAGACACTTTAGTGAGAGTACCTCTCCTCTCAGTGAGAGTACCTCAACACTGGGAAAAACCTCAGATCCTGTTCCCCTGGAAGAAGCTTCAAAGGGATAGGTTGGGTATATAAGGCAGAAATAAGCCCTAAGAGGAGGAAGCATGAACTTCCCCAAAGAAGGACTCCTCAGGGGGAGCAGGTGGGTCTGTTCTAAAGGGGCACACCTGGCGACAGTGGGAACACACTTCCAAACAGAGTGCCATAATCAGGTAGACACAATTCTAACCAAAATGCCATTATATTAAAACATTAATAATGATGATGCCTAGCATTTGGGGGACAATAGTATGTCTTGGTCATTTTGCTAAGTTCTTTATAAACAGAACCCTCGTGAGAACCTGTGCTGGAACACATTGAGCACGTCAGACTGGGAGGCCTGGCTAGGAGCTCTCTATGCTGCTACTAACAACTTGATGGGAATCTGTACTCGAAGACAGAAAGGAAGACCCTAGCACAGGAAGTGCAGAGTGTCAGTTGGAGGAATTTTGAGAAAGAGTAAAGCATTGGACTTCTAAGGAAAGTCGAGGGGCCATGGAGAGCTGGGTCCGTCTGATAGTAACAGCCTCACTGGGGACAAATGGCTCGTTTACGAAGCTGGGTCTTTCCCCAGAAGATAAACCCGGGGAGAGTGGTCAGAGCTTGCTTACAAGGTCAGCTCCATAGGGCAGAGGAAGGTGTAAATGGAGAGTGTGGGTTTACAGTCAGGGAGAATGATTGGGGCCTATCACAAATGATGAGGCCTCTGTGGGAGTACTTAGGCCTCTGGCCCTAGAGACAGCCTAGCCCGAGAGGTTGGGATCGCCCCAAACGTGAAGCCTTAATAGAGGTGGAGCCCAAGTCTAAGAGGAGCAGGTGCCCCGGTGCCACGTGTGGCTCCACCGGAGTCCTTGGGACTGCGGCAGACGGGTGAACGCTGAGTGAGTAGCTGGGCCTGGGACTGAAGGGGAACATCCAGGCGAGTCCTGAGGGTCACATGCTTGTGGGAGGAGGGGCCCATTACAGGGTGGAAGCCGTGCTGGATGTTGCCGTGCCTCTTACACGTTGGGCCAACTCCTGGTGGAGGAGCTGGGTGTCTGAAGGCAACTCGCTGCCCCTGGCCTCCTTACATAGGGAAAGTCCTCAGAGGAGGACTGGGCCTCTGGAGGCTGTGAGGTCTCAGTGGGAGAGACAGGCCCATCCCAGGGAGGGACACTAGCCCAGAACATTGGCTTGTTGTCCGGAAAGCCTCAGGGGGACAGCTGGGCCCCTTGTGCAGGGTGGCTGGAGTGGGGGCATTTCCAAAGGTGGGGGCTGGGAGAGCAGGGAGAATGAGCCCAAGGCCAGGCCTCTGAGTGGGTAGTTAGGCCTTTTCTGTTGGGGGAGTCAATGGAGAATCTGACGTGGCCACACAGGGACAACCTTTAGAAGGACAAGTGGGCTTGTCACACGGGGAGCACAGCAAGTGGCTGGTCGCATCACAGGTACTCAGTGGCAGGGCTGTGCCTGTTGTCTCGGGTGAAGGCACCGTGCATGGCATGGGCCCAGGGCAGCTGTCCCTGGCACGATGGTGGCATCATCATTCCTTATGTTTATAGAGAGGGAAGTTCTCAGGGAGAGAGCCCTTGGGCCTGGCAGGGGTGCGAGGGGCTGAAATGTGTCTCCCAAAATTCATATGCTCGAAGACTCAACTCCTTGTGAATATGACCTTATTGGAAATAGATAGGATCTTTACCAAACTTATGGAAATTAAAATGAGGTCACTAGGGCGGGCTCCCATCCAATAGGACTGATGTCTTTATAGAAAGTGGGGATTTGGAGACAGAGGCACAGGAAGAGCACCATGTGAAGATGAAGCCAGAGGTCGGGGTGATACTTTTAAGAGCTGGGAAATGCCAAGATTGCCATGAGCCATCAGAAGCCGGGAAGGGCCTGGACAGAGTCTCCCTCACGGGCCTAAGAAGGAACCAACTCTGCTGACATCTTGATCTTGAACTTCGAGCCCCAGAGCCTTTGGACAGTAATTTTCTGTTGTTTTAGCCACCCAGCTTTCTTATGGCAGCCCTGACAAACTAAGATGCAGGAAAGCTTTGGGGGAAGGCATTGCATCTGCCTCTGAGAGGACATATTTGGGACCAAGTCCCTCCTGTGACATCATGGCCATCTGACATGTCATGACCTGTTTGACAGGTACACACCTCCCACATGATAGGCACAGAGATCCTTGGGCAAGGCTGGCCTCTGTGATGAGCCTGGATACAGCTTCCCTGGGTGTGTCAGCTGTGCTAACCCCAGTGAAGTGGCTCTGCCTGGGTGCACGGCCCAACTTCTCCTGAGGCTCCCTCTAGGTGACAAGCCCAGCCACAATCACCAAAGTTTTCCCTGAGATAGACCCCGGAAGCCTGAAGTCTCCTGCAGAACTGATTCAATTGCACACGCCTCGTGGATGCCCTTTAGGGCTTTCCCTAAATGATAAGCCCAGTCCCCTGTCAGTATTCGCTGGCAAGGAAGGAGCTCCATCCGTACCACATTATTTCCAGTATGAAGAGGTCAAGTATCAGAAAGCTGCATAAAGGATGGTACTATTTACATAAAAAACATGGCCAAAAAATTGTATAAAATGTTACATATTTTTCACAGGTACATGTAGCATATCTATATCCAGGCCTGGAAAGGTCACATCTAAACAATAGCAGCTGTTTCTGGAGAATAATCCTGGGTTTGGAGGCTACAGACAAAGAGAGCTTTGGCCTTACTTGTAAGGTTTTAATTTCTTTCTTTTCTTTTTTAAAACAAGATAAATATGTTTAGAAATTGTTTGTGTAATTAAAAATTAACTTTAAAAAACAAAATAGCAAAACTCTAGTATCCAATTTTGGCTAAAAATATAGCTATAGCAATGTGTATGCTGAAAAATGAGGGAATATATATTGAATTGTGTGTCTTTGCATAGGGTAGTCATAGGATGGGATTATGGGAGAATTTTGACTTTCTATGATAGGTGTTAGGGCCTGAATATTTCTGTCCTCTCAAATTCCTATGTTGAAACCTAATCCTCAATGTGAGGGTATTTGGAGGCAGGGCTTTTGGTGGCCCACCCTCATAAATAGGATTAATTCTCTTATAAATGAGGCCTGAGAGAGCTCCTTTGCCCTTTCCACCACGTGAGGACACAGTGAGAAGACGCTGTCCATAAATGAGAAAGTGGGCCTTCACCAGACACAGAATCTGCTGGCACTGTGATCTTGGACTTCCCAGCCCTCAGAACTGTGAGAAATAAATTTCTGTTTATAAGCCATTTGGCTTATGGTATTTTGTTACAGCAGCCAGAGCTAACAATATGCTCACAAAATTATCTATAGTGTTTAGATTTTTTTTCATAAACTTGAATTAGTATTGGGAAAAAAATCTAAAATATTTTTAAAAATTCAGTAGAAGAATCTGGGGAAGGGGTTAGAACAAATGCTTCAGTCAGTCACAATAAGGGAAGCATCCAATGGAGAAGTTGGGCTTACTCTGGAACACCATGTACAGCTGCATAGGTTGGGCACAATCTCCACATCCACAGATGATGGATGGCCCATGACAGGGGAACCTGAGTGTAGATGGGGCACCTCCCAGGGAATGTCCCAGAAGGAGTGGGGCCTGTCATGGAATTCCACCTCAGGGAGGTAGCGCTGTGGTGAGTGTGGTTGGGCCTCACAGGAAAACCTGCCCTTTATGCAAGGCTTAGAGGTACGCTTGGGACTGTTACTAGAATCCTCCATCCTGTCATAGGAAGAGCTTTGCTGAGAGTAATTGGGCTTCACATGCAGGAAGGACCCTAGGGAAGTAATTCAGTTTATCAAGCCTGAGGGGGCATGACTGGCTGGACACCTGGGGATGCCTGAGAAGGCACAGATGGGCCACTTGCCCAGGGAAAGCTGTACAGAGTGGGAGCCTCAGAGAGTGTCGTTGGGCCTGCCACTGTTGAAAAGGCTGTGGGAGAACTTAAACTGCCAAATGGGGTTAGATGGCCTTGGGGGCTGGAGAGATCTGCCACCAAAAGGAAGCTTCCCTGGCTGGGCCTGCCACCCCAACTCACCTCTTCTGGTTCTGTCTTCCTCACACATGGAAGGCTGGGAAGGTGGGTGGTTGGGGCAAAAGATGGGGATAGAAAGAGAAGCAAATGCAGTGCTCCTTGTCCTTACCCTGATACTCCAGCTTGAATCCTGGCCGGTTCTGGGAGTGGTCGCTGTGGAAATACACGGTGGTCTCGTGGGACGTGGAGAGGAGGGAGCTCGGAAGCTCGCTTCCACTGAATCTTCCCATCATGCGGCTGGTCTCATAGGGGCCATTCCGGATTTCTATGAAGTCATGGTTGGGCTCGGTGGAGAAGTTCAGGAACTGGATGTGAGCTCCTGGGAGCAAGACAGAGGCAGACAGTGCCCAAAGCAACATAGTCCTGCCTCAAGTGTGCTGCCTCATGAAAGCATCTCCTGCTAGAGCTGTGAGTCCCTGCTACTGATTTCCCACCTAGCCAAGGCTTCCAGAACAGGCTTTGGGAATTGCCAGTCCAGCCAAGTCTCTCATCTTTGACAGTGCTGAACTTAAACGTGTATTATTCATTCAAAAATAAAGGCATCAGTCATTTCAGAGCTCCACTGGAGTTCATTTTATTTTGTTGAAAACAAAGTTGAGGGTCAACATTTGTTATAATTTATGATTCATATGTCCAATATCAGCATATAGTTTTGCTAGAATAAACTTTTTATTTAAAAACAACACTGCCCATACTTAACCAAAGGACATGATCTTCAATACTGCTGTTTTCTAGAGCTCTTATGATAATCTTCTAAGGCTTAGAAGTATACACTGTCCCTCAGTTCCATAAAGAAGCCAAATGAAGTTTACACTTTAGGATCTTAGTTAATCAAGACCTTCTAGCGACCTGACAGGTTAAATACATCTAATTAAGTTCTTAATGTATGTATTAATATACTCTTCCAAGAATGAACCTGGAAACATTGATGTTTGTTTACTGATTAGATTTTTCAAAATAAGATCACTATGGAAAATGTTGTTGAAGAAATGTATTTACTGAGCATAGGAAAAGGCCTATGCTGCATTGCTAATTGTAAAAATCAGATGACAAAATAGTATGCTGGGTACAATTCTAATTCTTGTATTATAAAATGTAGAAGAATATTAATTCACTTGCTAAGAATATTTGCTGGGCATTTGCTGGACATCGGGGCTGTGCTAGGCATTGTACATGATGAGCAAGATCGAGAAGGTACTTGTCTTCGTGAGGCTTATGCGGTAATGGCGGAGGACTAAGCCATTACTGATTATCTCTGCATGATGAGATTATAGATGGATTTTCTTTTTTTTTTTTTTTTTTGAGACGGAGTTTTGCTCTTGTTACCCAGGCTGGAGTGCAATGGCACGATCTCGGCTCACCGCAACCTCCGCCTCCTGGGTTCAGGCAATTCTCCTGCCTCAGCCTCCTGAGTAGCTGGGATTACAGGCACGCGCCACCGTGCCCAGCTAATTAGGATTTTCATTTTTAAAATTTGCTCATCTGTATCATCTAATTAGCTCAGAATAAGCACATTAGTGTAATTTTTTTTTTTGCATCTGATCATTTAAAGAATAAAATGACTCGACATTTAACGTTGAAGACCTTTCATCTCCTGCCCTGTTCCATTCCCCTCCTTCCCTCCACAGAAGCAAACACATGAATTTGGAAGATATCCTTCCAGTTCATTGTTTTGGATTCTTAAATATGTATCTGGGTTTATGCGTTTTAAACATTTGCATAAATGATATTATACTGTACATACATTCTTTATTTTATATAGTATTGTGGTTTTCAAGGTCTATCCGTGTTGATATACAAAAGTATAGTTCATTCATTTTTAACGGCATGTTAATTAATTCCATTTTGTGAATTATCCAACCACACAGTTCACGCCCCTACTAATGAACATGCAGATTGTTTCCAAGTTGCAGATAATTCTGTGATGAGCATCTTTGCACACATTATCTGAGGAATCTGTACCTTCCATTCCACTGCCCATGCATCATTCCCTTATACAGGAGCACTGCCAACTGCATGCCCACCAAAGGGGCTCTTTAAGGATGGCAGAATTTCTGACTTGAGCTCTGCAGAAAGAACTGGACTGTCATCGCCATCTAGTGGAGCAGCATGTAGCTGCAGCGGGTCTTTACACACTGAGACCAGGTGCCTTAGGAACCTTGGCCTAATCCAACATTAACTTGAAAGCAAGGGATCCGGGGCCTCTGCGACTGGACCCAGCAGTAGGCTTCTTCCCTGAAGCCTGAATTAGCACCCAGAACTTAGAGATGAAAATGGTGGCTGACCATAAGGACTTATAGGGAAAGCCACCTCATTTAAACTTCTGTTTGCCTTTGGATGTTGCCCTCCCCATCTTCTATCATCTGGGTTCTGCCCCAAGACTGGATGCAGAGGTATAGGGTCTCCAAGATCCTCTTAACATCTCAAAGTCTGGAGTCTCCTAAGGCCGCCAAGGGTGTCATCGCTTTGCACCCAGTTTCCTTCAGAAGATGGTACTGAACAGAAAATAACATCTTTTAGAGGGTCACCAGGCTCTCTCCTCCCCTCCGACCAGATTTAGAGAAGTCCAGTTAGACTGCTTTCTCCCAAAGGTCCCTTCTCTAATCTCTAATCACACTCCAGGCTGAATAATAACGAAATGGGTGATCTTCATTTCTGAGGCTCACAGACTGGCATTCAGGGCTGCGCAGGCATAATCGCCCTGGGACATTTCATTCCTAGAAGCAGTGCAATGGCTTAGGCAAGACGACCCATGTGTACAGCCCATCAGTTCCATGTAAGCACAAAACCCTCATCCCGTCAACAGAGACATTGGGGTTAAATGATATTCCCAGTGCATAATACATGGATCACCAGCAATTAAATTTTGTATCCACACTGATGTCCTCCACTCCCTGACAACCTCCCACGCCTGGCATAATCCAGCAGCCCCACCCAAACAACAACAACAACAAAACCAAAAACCTTCCCAATACCGAGGCCAGCTGGAAGGTGCATATGAAGAATGGAAACTTGATTTCACATTGACCTTGGCTTAACTTAATTAGGATGATAAATCAGACATCAGATTAAAAGTACAACTTGAGGTCCAATCTCTGTAAGACAGATTTTTCCCCTTTATAAAAACCCATCCCTGAGTAATTTATTTTTAGTTTTTAATATCAAGTGATATAGTGTTAGGTATAACCTGAGTGATTTCTCAATAACAGTCTTGGATTTTAGTTTATGGCTCAAATAATAACAATGGCAACCCCTAAGATTTTTCTCCCCCTATATGTTTGTTCATCTCTGTCATTGGTCTTCACAATTGTATAAGAGGTCAACAGATGAGAAAATAGAGAGGCAAAGTGCTAATCAGACTTGGCCCAAA
Organism: Aotus nancymaae; assembly: GCF_030222135.1. Classification (NCBI taxonomy): domain Eukaryota; kingdom Metazoa; phylum Chordata; class Mammalia; order Primates; family Aotidae; genus Aotus; species Aotus nancymaae. The sequence goes on from NW_026988467.1 coordinate 30,107,781, forward strand.
GTTATGCTGGAGATTTTGGTGGACAGTGTTGTTTTTTTTTTTTTCTTTTTGAGACGGAGTCTCACTCGGTCACCCAGACTGGAGTGCAGTGGCACGATCTCGGCTCACTGTAAACTCTGCCTCCCAGGTTCAACTGATTCTCCTGCCTCAGCCTCCCCAGTAGCTGGGAGGCATTTACCACCACACCCAGCTAATTCTTTTGAATTTTTAGTATAGGTGGGGTTTCACCATGTTGGCCAGGCTGGTCTTGAACTCCTGACCTCATGATCTGCCTGCCTTAGTCTCCCAAAGTGCTGGGATTACAGGAATGAGCCACCATGCCCAGCTGGACAGTGGTTTTAAGTTCAGGAGCCTGGGCATAAAGCCTGTCTCCTCTGGGGGTTGTAGAGACTTACCAAAGCCCACAGGCAGTGCTATTTTCCAGGAGCAGTCCATGTTACTGGGGTAGTTGCCTGGGAAGCCGGGGCTCAGGATCACCCCCTCCATCTCTTCCACTGTTCCCCCACACTGTGCTGTGACAATGAGATGAGACGGGTGTCAGAACAACATCAAGGGGCATACAGGGCCCTGCCAATGTTTGGAAGCTCCCTTCAAGCAGCAGTTTTTAAGCTTTCATGAGTCATAAAGCCACTTGAGAATCCAAAGGAATCTTCTTAAAAGACTATGTCCATGGGCAACATTCAGTATGTATATTCAGGAAGGCAGGTGCATTCCAGGAGAGACTAAGTCCACAAACCCAAGCTATGGACTCTTGACCTTGAGCATGCCCTTCACAGGTCAGTTCCCCAGTGATGATGTGCAGGAAAAGTGAGAGAGTTCTGTGCCAGAAGTTCGACCATTTTTTACCCTATCCCCCAAATCTCCCTCTCCTCACTGCCCAATCCACTCTTTCAAGACTGCAGAGAAAGGATGAAGGAAGAGGACTGGCATGCATCATGTCCCCACCCTATGCCCACTACCATGCCAGGCTCTTCTGAAATATATATTCCAGAGGGCAGGGTGGCCATCAGGGGAAGCTCACCATGAGCCCATCCTCAGAAAAGTGACTGTGATCAGCATTCCACAGGAGCTAACCACCAGGCTGTCTGAGTGACCCAAGGGCTTAGTTCAGAGTCATTTGAGGATGAGGGGCTGGGGCACCCCTGCAGTCTGGTCGGTCGACATAATTTCTTTTCTTTTGTATCTTATGAGGAAAAGGTTGTGTGAACAGAAAGGGGCTAGCCTGTCTTAGAGACCCAGAGAAAGGATCGTAGAAGAGGGATTGGCAGGTCCAGGCAAGTGCTTTCTGGGGAGAGGGCAGCTTGGCAAACAGACCCAAAAACAGTGCAGAGTGGGCTCCAGTCTTGACTGCCTGGGTCATAATCCCATCTTCATTTCTGATGGGACCATGGACAAGTCAAAACCCTCCAGAACTTGGTTTCCCACAACTGTAAAATGGAGCTAGTGACTGTCTAATGGGGTTGTTATGAGATCACAGCAGAAAGGGCTGCATTTTACTTGGGACAAGGCTGGCACATGTAGAAAACCCCTAATGAACAGCAGCTGCCATTAAATGAATTGTTTCCTTGGCAAGGTCTTTGTAGTCCCTAACGGGGAAAATACCCTAGGCTGACCATTCACATTTCTGACCTGCTCCACAGATGCCTAGGCCCTACGCCCTGGTGAAACCACAGAAGAGAAATGCCAGTATGCCTGAGTGTCACTTCCTTACCTCCATGCACTTCCTACCCCGAGGTCAGCCTTGAGGGGCACTTCACAGTCTACTGGGCACCAGAGAACCTAAGGTTTCCATTCCTGACTCTGCCACTTCCTTTTTAATCCTAAAAGACTGGGATTTCCTGTTTGCAAACTGAGGGTAATAAAACCTCCCCTGAAGGGCTGATCTGAGGAAATATGAAGCTCCATGCCTGGCATATAGTAGATACTAAATAAACATGCTTTTCTTCCTTGCCTAACTGGATCAGAAGCTTCAGATGGGGAGACGCTGTCTTTTCTTGTGTCTGCTCATCACTGTCATAGCACAGGGTAAGGGACGAAGCCAAATCCTTGTTTCACACGTAACTCTCAGCATTTCTTTTTTTTCATTTTTCTTTTTTTGCTCTGTCACCCAGGCTGGAGTACAGTGGCGCAATCTCAGCTCACTGCAACCTCCGCCTCCCAGGTTCAAGTGATTCTCCTGCCTCAGCCTCCCGAGTAGCTGAGATTACAGGTGTGCACCACCACATCTGCCCAAGTTTTGTATTTTTAGTAGAGACGGGGTTTCACCATGTTAGCCAGGCTGGTCTTGAACCTCTGACCTCAAGTGATCCACCCACCTCGGCCTCCCAAAGTGCTGGGATTACAGGCACGAGCCACTGCACCAGGCCACCCCCAGCATTTCTTTATTAGACTTGTCTGTCTGTCCCACAAGAAGTCATGGGGGAAGCCCAAAGTGCCTAGAAATTCCATCTTGGGTCTGGCTGATAATCTGGAGTCAGAACAGTCATCATCATGTTTTCAAATGGGTAAACCTCCTGTACCTTTTCATTTGGTGGGGCAGAGGTTTCCAAAAGTCATGACAGTGTTAAGTGGGAGTTTGAGATTATGAAAACATCAGTTTAAAACTACTGACTTGAAACAAATCCAGAATATCAAACTTTCTTCTGATTTGAACTTGAACTTGATGATACACCACTGAGCTAGGATCCCTGGGAGAAAATGGGTTGGAATGAGCTGTAAAGTCTGGGCTCTCTTACCAATACAGAGTGGAGGAGGGTAGTTCCATCGCCGCACGGTTCCGGGCATGCAGGAGATGTGGGCGTGGCCCTGGAGGAATCAGGAACAGGGGTGGGCTAGCTGTCCCCATGGGCACAATTCTATGTACAACCAGGGGCTGTACAGGGGTCTGGGTCAGGGGCCTCATGTTAGGAACAAGATACACAAAGACACACAGATCCACTGTGGGATGGGAGTAAGGCAGAGGGAGAGAGAATTTGGGGAAGGACAATTATTAACAACCATTACTAAAGAATTCTCATTACTAGAGGTTTCCTTGTGAGATTCCTTTAATTACTAAATTCCCTGATGGCCTTCAAAGGGAAATTAAATTTCCCTAAAGCCGAATCAAACCCAACTTTGCAGGAACACATTGGAGGCTGGCTTGTGCCAAATCGTTAAAGTCAGCAGAGTTTGTCTTTTGCGTGAACAGCTCCAGGAGAGGATAATGGGACCTGGGGGACCTGGGGGCTGCTCCCTGTTCTTTGGTGACTGTAGCTCTGCTGGTGCAAGGTGGGCCAACCACATCTCAGGGGACACCTGTTTCCTGCTCTAGGGTGTCAGGGGAGGTACCTGGAGGGCATATCCCGGCTCACACTGGAAAGAGACCACATCATTCACCAAGTAGCGCTCGCCAGTCTTCACCCCATTACTGGGCACAGCAGGTTCTGGACAACTGCTCAGGCCCACCGCTAGACAAGACAGAGACAGAAGGAAAGGAGAATGGACTAGCTCAGCAGGTCAATGCGGTGGTAGGCTGGGGTGATGCTGGTGGCAGGGAGAAGGGGTGCCTCTAATTTGTGCTTTTGCTCATCCTGTAGGCTAGTTCTTCCCAACTCTCTTCACCTTGCAGCACACAGAGAAAAACAGAATATTTACACGGCACAGAGGCTTAACAGATCAAAGCCCCTTGGGGAAGGAGGGATCCCAGGGGATGCTGGCTGTCCTGTCCACCCACTGAGTTCTTAGCTAGGGAGCTTAGCTAAGGAGACCTCTCTGCATGGTCCCCTCCCACATCCCTCCTGCTTTCTACTCTTAACTCCCCTCTGTCTTCCTTATCCTAAGGAGACAGACCCTGTGGGCTAAGAGAGAGGGGCTAAAAGAGAGAGAGAGAGAGAGGGAGAGGAGACACACACACACACACAGAGAGAGGGAGAGGAGTCACACACACACACACACACAGAGACAGAGAGAGACACACACACACAGACAGAGAGAGAGAGAGAAAGGCAAGAAGGAAGGAGAGCAGGGAGGGACATCTCAGCGATGCTCAGGAGCTTAGTTAGAGTCTGACTTTCCAAGACACTGAGAAAAGTTTGCCAGCAGATAAAACTCTCCACGGCCTTCTCCCTCCTGTCGTGTTTTCAAGGTCAGGCCAGCCCCTTTCCGGGAGCAGCACTGGTGGCCTCTCACACTTCCCCTCACTCAGCTCTGGCTTCACTCAGCACCAGCCCCACTAAAGCTCTCCCTCATCCCCTACTTATAACCCAAGCCACTGCTAGTCCCGTCTGCCCTGCACTCGCAGGCAAATTGTGTTGCTTAAAATCTCTCCTTGAATCATGGGACTTCCTTGCTCAGTGATTTGAAGCAGGTCCTCATGGCCTATCATATGGAATCCAACTTTCTCATCCTGATGTTCTAAGGACTTTCATGATTTTGGCCTGGTCCCCTTTCAAGATCACCTCCATGGGATCTCAAATGCACTCTTTTTTCTTGACTTTTCGAATTCAACCTGCATCCATGTATTCTTCATTACATGCCTGGCATAGCATCCAGCTTAATCTTCCTCTTCCTCCTTTCTGCCTGTCCATACCATCACCCCAAGAGAAGCACTCACTGAGCACTTCCCATGAGCAAGGCTGGGGCTCGTGGGTGTGGGCATCCCCTCATACCCTTCAAGCAGGTCTTCACATCCCATTTCACAGATGAGGACCCAGGCCAAGGGAGGCCCTGAAACATATCCTTAGTCAGCCACAGACCCAGGATTCAGACCAAGTCCAGTCTGACCCTAGGTCTGCCAAGTGGAGCCCAAGCCCTGAAGCCAGATGAGCTCATGTCTGACCCTGTCCCCTGCTCTCCTTGTCTCCCCTCCTAAAATGGTCCTCATCCTGCTTTGAATCCCTCCCTGGCTGCCTCCCACACAGTAAATGGGAGTGTAGCATTTCCCAGCAGGGGGCTTTCTATCTCTCCTGTGCTCTGCAGGAGTCCATGTATAGGTGCAGGCACTTCAGATGCACTAATATGTTTCTGCGTCTTGTGGGACTGGACCTGGAGGGCACTTCTCCAGGGGCAAGGGCCAGAAGACTCAGGAGGAGGCAGAGAGGTAGCTGTAAACTGAATTCTCCACCAACTCTAAAGTGGTCTTCTTCACCAAGGTGGCAGAAAGGGGAGGATGGCACACTGTGTATCTGGGTGGCATGGCCCAGAGAGTGTGGGGGATGGCAGCCTTGGCCCTCCTGGAGGCTCCCTTGGGGGATACAGGCTCCCTAAGGATCCCACGTGTACCCAGTGCCTGCAGGCAGCTGGGGGGCTTATGGAAAAAAAAAACAGGGAAGAACCAGTCAGCCTAGACCACCAGCCACCAGCCCATCTCCCATGTAGCAGCTGATGAGTCCTCATGCCACATTCAGAGATGAGACTCTGATAACTATCTGTGCTTTTTTCCTTCTGAGGGAAAGTCACATATAACAATATGCACAAATTATGCATAATAATCAAGTAAACATTGTAATCTTGAGCGTACATGTGCTGAGTTTTGGCAAATGTCTGTACCTTTATAACCCAAACATCTGTCAAAACCACAGAATGTTGCTATCACTCTGGAAATTCCTTCACACTCTTCCCAGGCAATTCCTGCCCTACATGTGCTTTTAAGATGTCAATGTGATATCTGGAAATGAGAGCTCTTTGAGTCTTGTCCAAAAATTCCAGTAGCTGAGACAAAAGACCCCAAGGACAAGCATTAAAAAAATCATCAAACTGAGTTTCAAGAGCTTCATTTGTCATCTTGTCTATTTCTCCCCCTTCCTCTCCACACTGCAAGTAGAACAAAACTGACTATTTAGTGGGGTGGTCGCAAGTAAGAACATCTACTTATTGGAAAGCCCTGCTTACTGTCCAGTGGTGGACAGAAGAAGAAGAGCAGAATGAGAACAAAAAGCGTTGTAGGAAGAAAAATGGAACGGGAGAAAGACGAAGCCAAAGAGAAGAACGGAGGGACATATAGAAAAGTCCATTCTAATTTCTCTTATGCTGCACAGACTGATTTTATTTAAGCCATGCTTACAACAAAGGAAAAATTATTTTCTTATCATATGTAATTTATTACTTTTGAAAGCATATTGCTCCATTTCCATTTAAATTCAATAAACATTAATTATGAATCATAGCAGTGGATATGACTTTTCAGTACCCTTCAAAGCCATTTGCCTTTACAATAGCAGTTAATTCTCTATCGTCTGTGAGCTCTTTATGGATTATCCTACAAAATAAAATATAACTATAGGTCCCTGGCTCTTAGGAATTCCAGTCTCCAAATAGCAATGGGAAGCTCTTTTTCCCCTAGCTCTTCCCATAATGTGGGCACAACACATGAAACGTTAGCTACTGAAAAACTGCCAGTCCCCTTGGACAAAGAAAATTGAGAAGAGGTGGATTTTGCCTGGGAATGAGGCAGTAGAATGGCAAAGTGATTTAGGAAGAATATGTATCTTTGGAAGGAGGAAGAACAGAGAAGATTCTAGGGAAGATTTAAGAACTCAAAGCATTGGTTAGAGAAACAAAATGGGAGAGAACAGAGTAGAAGGGGTAAAAGGAAAAAATGTGATTTAGTCAAGAAACCCAGGATATTTTACTCCACCAGGAGGGTGAAGCCTTAGACATCTGCTGGGAGGAGTCTCAGAGGTCCCTGTCCTACCCTGTACCCTGCAGGGTCTGCTTCTAGCTGTCCTGGGTCTTCCTGGGTTTTTTTTTTTTTTTTTCCAGGTGCATGCTTCAGTTCTTTCAGGTGATAAGCATCCCGGAATCCATTTAATTCTTTCCAAAGCAGCTGGCTAAAGTTCATTTTTTTTTCACAGACCCAGATGGGCATGTGTATAATGTACAGTTCTGACCCAGTCAGGCATCTAGCACCAAGTGGATCTTCTTTCTGCACAGGCTCATGCTGTCACAGATGGTCAAGCCAACCGTGCCTTCCTGCATTTTTCACTTCTCATTCCAAACCTCACTCAGGCATCCCCTTCTGCAAGGCCTTACCTGGCTAGCTTTAGCTCCTTTCCTTTGCTCTTTCTTAGCATCTCAGGTTTCACTAAAATGACTGTGTCCATGTCCCTCTAGATGTTGTGCTTTTGAAGGGAGGGGCCTTGTCTTATTCACCTTTGTTCTGTGGGGACCTAACACAGGGCATGGCACATTGCAGGTGCTCAATGTTTCTTCATGACATTTGCATCTCTACCCGCCCACCGAAGTGACCATTCTCTCCCTTGAACCACTTCTCTACCATCTAGAGCCATCCATAAGAGTACCTGTAATGCTGTCATGCACTTCTTTGTCTATGTGTCTACCTCTCTCTAGTGGATTTTGACTGACCCATCTTAATCTTTCCCAATCCTGGCAAAACCCAGCACAGCCCCTGGCATACTGTAAATGCTCAATAAGTATTTCCTGAATAAAAGTGTAACAAATGCTGCTGCCCATCTATTTTTTCCTGTACCCAGTGGAGAAAGGGGGTGGGGCAGGCAGTCCTAGTATACAAGCAGTTTCCCTAGAAACCTCTTTCTTTGTTCCCCAGAAGGCACATCCACAAATCTTTTTCTGTTTAGAGTATTTAGTAGTGACCATTTAGGGATGCCAGAAGCCAGGATGTAAGGGTTTGAACTTGCAGTGAGAACTCTGTAAAAAATGAGTGAGGGATCCAATGAGGGGAGGAACTTCAAAAATAATCACATCATAGAACTAGGAGTTAGAGAGGCCAGGTTTTAGAACTGGGGGAGGAAAGCACAATTTTCTTACATCCCAATTATTTTCTGGGACCTCGGCCAACACAAGTCCCCTTTCCATTCCTGGTGTGGATACTGGGCAGGCATATAGGTTTTTAAGTAACAAACACTTGGATGAGAACTCAGCCTTGAGGAGGTTTCAGACCTTCTCTGGGCTTTAGCATCCTCACCCAGGCTTGTGGAAAGGCTTAAGTGGGATGGACAATATGCAGCTCCAATATAACCCTTGCTCAGAAGGGACTCGCTAACTGTTAGGTCCCACCTTGAACCCTGTACACAGCCAAGACCCCGGATTCTCACTTTTGTACTCCAAGTGGAAGCCAGCTGCAGACACGCTGATATCTGAGTAGAAATGAAGGTAGAGCTGGTTGGAGGTGCTGTTCAGAAGAGCAGGCACGGTTGTTCCTATGGCAAGGACACCAGGGGTTAAGTTTGGCTCCTCCAGGCCCTTACACTCCTCCCCATTCCTCTGGATTTTGCTACCTGCTAACATTCTGCTACCAAGGCCCCCACATGTCCCCAGTTATGAAACTCACTAAATGACAGATTAGCACGCTTCAGGGGCTAGGTCTCCAATGGCTGAGGGAGAGGAAATGCCAATCTGCTTCCTGTAAGATGAGCAGTGGCAGAGCCTTGTGCCCGCAGGAGGGTGAGCTATGAGTTGGATCTCCTCCTAGCCATCTTCAGGGTAACTCTGAGCTGTATCATTCTCTGGGCAGTCCTGCAGTGCAGACAGTTTATCTGAAGCATGGGACTCCTCTTGATCTCTTGGCTGCCTAGAGTTCTGGGCCTAAAAGATTCAGATCATTGCCCTGGCCACTGGGCACAGCTATACACCACACTCAGTCAGAAGTCCATTACTAGAAGGGCAAAATGGTGTTGCCACTTTGGAAAACAGAAAGTTCCTCCAAAAGTTAAACACAGAGTTCCCATATGACTCAGCAATTCCACTCCTAGGTATATAAGAGAAGTGACAACATGTGTTCACACAAAGACTTGTGCATGAGCATTATTCATAACAGCACAAAAGTGGAAACAAGCCATTGACTGATGAACAGACATAGAAAATATGCTCTGTCCTTACAACGAAGTGCTGATCCATACTGTGACTTGGTGACCTTGGAAAACATCATGTTAAGTGAAAGAAGCCAAACGCAGAAGGTGTCTATTTATATGAAATGCCCAGAATAGGCAAATCCATAGAGATAGAAAGTAGATTACTGGTTACTAGAGGTTAGGGGTGGGCTGGGGAGGGGAGTACAAATGGGTACCTGGTTTATTTTGGAGTGGTCTAAATGTCCTGGGATTAGATAGTAGTGATGGTTGTAGGATCTTTCTAATCTACTGAAAACCACTGACATGTCCACTTGAAAATGGTGAATTTCATGGAATATGAATTATATCTCAATAATAATGATGATAACAATGTTTATGACGATGATGAGTTCTAGCACTACCTTCCAAATTGGAGCCCCTGGAAACCCAGCTTACCTGAAAAACTTCCCAGCATGGTTACTGTGTTATCAGCACCATCAAACACTTCCAGGGAGTCCCAGTTCTGCTCTGTGACGAAACTGATGACTTGGATCTGTGAAGGCAGAAGATTGAGTTGTTGGTTAGGCAGCCTGTGTCCCTCTGTCCTTCTCTGCTTTCCCTTTCTGTCCTTCCCATAGTTAATTCAATTTGTTGAGAATCTACTCTGGGCCTAACATGGTGCTAGCCCTTCCAGTAAAAGTAAGATGCAGCCCTTACTCCGAGAGCTCCTTGTCCAGTGGGGAAGATAGACATGAAAAAAATGATTAGAAGACAGTGGGATACTTTGCAAGGCAGAGAATGGGGAAAATAAATTTCAGGAAGTGGGGAGATGGTCTGACTGGCCCTCTCCTCATCTCTGGAACATTCCTCGGGTTTCCCTACTTTACTGCCTTGATCGCATCAGATGTCCTACAGCAATGAGCCCGTAACTCACTCCTGCCTGGATCTGTCTGCTGGAGTCCCAGTTTGCTGCCTCTCTGCTAGTCTTGCAGGCTCCTGACCCTCTTCTCTGCCTTGGCACCAATGCTGGGGCCTCCTTCTGCCTGGCTGTTAGCTCTGGCACCAGTTACGTCCCCAGTTCAGCCTCTACGGCTCAGGCTGTGCGTGGTTCCCTAGGTGTGTGCCTGGGGGTTCTCCGTGCTTTGGCTGCGCTGGGTGGTTTGCTCTTTCTTCTCATCAGCAATGCCTCCCCTTCTGACCCTCACAATCTTAAGAAAATCTGTAGCCATTTGAGAAACAACTTCTATGAATCCTCCCCACACTTCAGATTCCAGCTCCAGCCCCATTCCTTCTTTTAGCCTCCGCTCCTGGCCAGGGCCAATGCCCACCTCTCCTCCTTCCTGCACCACCCGACTCCCACCTGTGAAGCTCTTGGGGCCTGGGAGCTGCTGTGTTTTCTGTGTAGGGGCCACACCTCCACACTTGGACTGAGCCTCCTTAGCTGCAGGGGCAGGGACAGGGCTGATATGTCTCCTTCTGGCTCAGGCCTTGGTAACAGTCAGCACCTGTGGTTGGCCACCTGTGAGCAGTTACCTGTGAGCAGGCCCAACCAAGGCGTCTCCTTGCCCTTACCTGGATGCCAGCACCTTCAGGGACCACGATCTTCCACACACAGTTGAGGCTGTTGAGGTACGGCTCCGGGAAGCCAGGGGACAGGATGGTGCCCCTGCGCTCAGTGAGGTTGCCTCCACATGGCACTGGGAGGAGAGGCCATCGGGTCAGAGGCTTTGCAGCCTCCCTTGGGAGCCTCCCCAAGCGGACTCCACCATCAGGGTCTCCAGCCACTGCTTGTCCTCCTCCCCATGGGAGCGTGTCCCTCATGTCTCCAGTCCTGCCTTCTCCATGGCCTCTCTCCATACAACCCTCCTCGGGGCCCTGGGCCGCCCTCCTCTCTCCACGTGTGCCCCGTCCCCAGCACCCCAGCTGTTTTTGCACCACCCACAGTGCTGAGAAACTGGGGGAGACTGGGACACCCCACCTCAGTCATGCGCTGGGAAGCGGCTGCCGTGTGTTGTGGAGCATTGCTGGGACTGGCTGCTTCCCTTAGGGAGAAAGGACTACGTGCTGGCCTCCCCCACCCAGGTACTGGTTACTCACCCACACACGTGGGCGCTGAGACGTTCCACTGGGCCAAGGCCCCAGGCACAGGGAGGCACTCGATCTCTGGCGACCCCTGCAGGGCATAGCCGGAGTTGCATTCGAAGCGGACGATGGCCCCTACTGAGAAGTCACTGCCCAGCCTCTTGCCATAGCGGGGTTCCGGCACAGAGCTGCACTGCGTGGCGCTGGTTCGGGGCACCGCTGCGGGGGACAAGGGCACTGAGGGGCAAGCCTCACCCCTCCAGAAATTGGCCCAGGGATAGACACACAACTGGACTGGAACAAAGACCGTCTGGATGAAAGAAACCCTGAGAGGCTCTGGGCGCTCTCCCTTAGGGAAGGGTTCGAGGGCTAACTAGGAGGATGCCTGTTATACTGAAGCATAGTTGAACACCCAGTGCTACAGCAGCACTCCTGGAAAGCACGGGAGGTAGAGCGGTGGACCTCCCACCTTAGCCCCAGTGTTGTTCTTTGCCTTTTCAATGATGCCCCTCACTCATCAGGGTCCCATGTTCCCTAGCAAGGAGAATGGGCCTTCCTCCTCCACCTTCAGTGCCTTTATCCAGCCTCTCTCTGTCCTGTCTTCCTCATGTATCTTAAGATACCACCCAGGGCCCTGCCCTCCATGACCCCAGTCTTCCCTCCCCTGCTGCCCACAATGGCCGATGAGTCCCTTTCACCCAGGCCCCGGGATGGCCTCCTCTGTGGCAGGATCACCCTGGCACAGGGAAACGCAGTTCATCCTGGGCAGAGTCGAATGAGCAGGACCATGCTTAGAACCTGGGCCCTACAGAAGTGGATGTTCTCCTGGGCAAGTGGAGGTTGGAGCCTGGGGGTGAAAGCCAGGATGTTCCCAACTGCCTTTCTGGGCCAGTAAGGAAGGGAACTAACACTGACTGGCTGCTTAGTGCCAGCTACTTCCCCAAATTCTCTCTTAATCCTATCAGTGAGGCATTGTGATTGCCCTCTTCTTACAGCTGAGCAAACTGGCTCAGACCTGGAGTAACTGGAGCCTAACTAGCAGGTGGGGAGGTGGGATGCAAATCCACGTCCACGGCACTTCAAAGCCTGTGTTTTCCCCACACCTTTGCTGTGCCTGGCAGACAAAACCAAATTCCAGGGGAGTCTAGGTCAGAGGCCTGGGCTGGTCTCCTCAGTGCCGTCTGGACCACAGCAGACAATGAGTGGAGTGGGGAAGGGGAAGAAATGAGCTTCCCATGTCTGATTTCCTTCCTCATTGAACACAATACTTGGTCTAAGAAATGTCTGCTGAGTAAGCGAATGTATAAAATTCAACTGGATTTCAGGGAATTGCCCTACAAACTAGTAGCTCCCCCCAAACACCCTGAGAAAGAGACTCAGACTAGAGGTCAAAGATCCCTGTTCCTTCAGTCACTGAGTCCCTTAATAACTGATATCACCTTCCCACCTCAGGCGTCCATGTCCTCCATACCTTGGTAGACAAAGTGGAAGCCTCTGGCTGGTGCTTGGCCTTTGGCACTGAACTTAATGAGAACTTGATTGGAGGTGGCCAAGGGCAGTGATTCTCCTGCCGAGATAAGGGGCGAGGAGGAGAGAATAGTGAGTCCAGTAGGCGGGCCCAGAGGATAAAATCCTGACCAGGAAGGAGGGGCTGCCAGTACGCCGTGCAGCAATTCCTTCCACAAGCCAGGCCTTCCTCAAATAAAATCTCATGTTTTTTACTGCACTTTACAATTTAAAGTTTATAGAAAGCTTTTTGATCCACGGTCTTAACCTGACCTGTGGTCACTGTGAAGTTGGCATGACAGAGTTCAGTACCCTCATTTAATAAAGAAAGAGAGGCCCAGAAAGATTAAATGATCTGCCGGAAAGGAGAAAGCTGCTGAAGATGTGTGGAGCAACAGGGATGGAGAGAGGGGCTGTTACCAAGCCCATTGACTGGTGGTTTACTTGGAAAACTGACATCAATCTGATTTTTAAAAAATGGCAATGGCTTCTGGGAAGGAGGATGATGTGATCATCTGGGAGCAACTGGCCTTTCCCAGACACTCTCCCACCATCCTGTGAAATGATCAATAACCAGAACAATGGTGTAATTTATTGCTCAGACTAGAACACTTTTGAGAGTCAAAGAAAGTGCTATCAATAGTTATGCTGGCACTGTCCCAGGCAAACCAGGAGATACTGTTGCTGGCCAATAACACACAAACCAGGGGAAAACCTGCATGGGCACAGGAAGCCAGGGGAGGCTGACAGCCTTTGTAGCAGAAGACAAAGGTACATCTTCTGCTTGTGAGGTACAGATGGGTCAGCAGAGAGACAGCACCAACTAGACCTGCAACCAATTAGTGTACTCACCATGCTGGGAAAGCCCAGGGGGAACATGGGTGGAGACAGTGGCATGGCTACCCTGCCTGCTGCCCCCCTGCAGCCTTAGGGACCCCTGAGAAGGGCTGCTGACCCTAAATGATTCCCATTCTCAGGAGGGAAGTAGGGATTACACAGAACCAGGCTATATCTCCACTACAGTGAGGGCTAGAGTTGGGACCCACAAAGGAGCTACTGGGAGGTCCACCAGTACTTCCAGGAAGCTCATGTGATGCTACCAACATGGGAGCAGGGAGCCTTTTGCAAAGCAGGCTTAGATGCACATGTGACCCAGATGGCTGATCATGGCTAGGAGTCATTGTCCCAGCTGAAAGTTATTGCTCTGGCTAACATGTAGCTGCCAAAGCAGAAAGAAACTCATGAAGACGAAGTCTCCCTTTATTATCACTGCTATCTCCAACTCCTCCTCCCGATGGATATGAGCAGAGTGAAACTCAACTTTTCTATCTGGCCTGACAGAGGTGGATAAAGACCCTAGGAGCTCTCACAGAACCCATGTCAACTTCAGCCCTGAAGGCACACAGGCCTCCCTCTTCAAGGGAGAGCAGATAGTAAAATCACTGGACATTAAAAAAAAAAAAAAAAAAAGTTAAAGTTTTGAGGAAGGAGATCACACTGAGAAGTCAAAGCAAATACTTTATGTGAACCACAACAAAGAATAGGCAAAACTCTCAGCAGATGTTCAGTCATGGTTGTCATAAGATTAAATGTAGCATTGCATCTGTGAAGTTGGAGGAAGAAGGGTCTGAGATCAATAAAGGCTGCAAAGAGATGAGAAATGCTAGTGCAAGCAGCTGGATTCCACAGAGACCGAACAGTGAAATGGGGATGAAATTTGGGAAATTCTCTCAGAATCCACAGAAAAAGGATAAAGAGATTAAAATAATGAGAGAAATGACAAGTGACATGAAAGATGAAAAAAAATTCATATGTATATATCAAGGAATTCCAGAAAGAGAAGACAGAGAAACTGAAGGAGAAAAAATTATTTAAGGCCAGGTGCGGTGGCTCACATCTGTAATGTCAGCACTTTGGGAAGCCGAGGTGGGCGGATCACCTGAGGTCAGGAGTTTGTGACCAACTTGGCTAACATGGTGAAAACCCATCTCTACTAAACATACAAAAATTAGCTGGACGTGATGATGTGCACCTGGAGTCCCAGATACTTGTGAGGCTGAGGCAGGAGAATCCCTTGAGCCTGGGAGGTGGAGGGTGCAGTGAGCTGAGATCGTGCTGCTGCACTCCAACCTGGGCAACACAGTGAGACTCAGTTTCAAAAAAAAAAAGTCATTTAAGAAAGAAGACACTTAAAAAAAAAAAAGAAAGAAGATACTTTTCCTAAGATGTGAGGTTCAGACTGAAGTATTTGCCATGTGCAAGATAGAATTAGTGAAAAGAGATCTCACAACACATCCTAGTGGGCTTTTTAATTAAAAAAAAAGGAAAATCATATAGACAGAAAAGCACAGGTTACTTCACAAGGACAAAGAATCACGTTAGACCCCAATTTGTCTGTAACAGTAAATGTTGGAATAGAGTGGAACAATTACTGCAGTTTTGAAAGATAAAGTTTGACCCATAATTTGATTTGCAATCAAGCTGTCATTTATATGCTATGTCAAAAGGAAAGCATTCTTATATATGCATGGTGACAGAAAGCACAAAAGTACTGCAGTTATGAGCCCTACTGAAAAAAAAACCCAAAACTGAAGTAGAGAATTCAAGACCCAGCAGGGATAAATACAACCAGAAAAGTGTAATAACTATTGTCAATGAGCTAACAAAACAAAATGCAAATGCAAAAATTTGCTTTTGGGGAAGAAGTCCACAATTTAAGAAATTACTATAACATTAATATAAAAGTCCAAGTATAACAAGAAAAACTTGAAAATTAGAGATGTGTTAGGTATGTATGGAAAAGCGAGAAAGTACAAGCAAAATAAAAGCAACATGAACAGAAGCCCAGAAAAAACAATACAAGATGGCAGATGTCAGACCAAATAGTTCACTTGTGAAATAAACAAGTCAACTTCTTTTAAAAAAAAAAGACTTGGAGAAAATGAGAGAAGATATATCAGGGAAACAGATACAAAAATTGCTAGAAATACAAGAAGACAACAAAATATCATAATTGTAGTGGGAGATACTTTAGTGCAACATTCACAATCATTGATGCACCAAATAGAAAAACGAAATGAAGACTCTTGAGTAGTGGCCATTAAGCTTTTTTCCCCCAACACAACTCAGGGACAGGGTCATAGCTCACTCCCATCAATACCAATGGCTTGTTATCAGTGTTTCTCTAAACGAGGAATAAGGGACTCTCTGAATATACTGATATTGATATCTACAGGTCTTTTTTTTTCTTTTTTCTTTTTGAGACAGAGTCTTGCTCTGTCACCCAGGCTGGAGTGCAATGGCATGATCTTGGCTCACTGCTACCTCTGCCTCCTGGGTTCCAGTGATTCTTCTGCCTCAGTCTCCAGAGTAGCTGAGATTATGGGTGCCCACCACCACACCCAGCTAATTTTTGTATTTTTAGTAGAGGTGGGATTTCACTGTAATCCCAGCACTTTGGGAGACTGAGGTGGGTGGATCACCTGAGGTCAGGAGTTTGATATCTACAGGTCTTATACATCTCTCTCTCTCTTTCTCTTTGTCTCCCTAGCCTCCTCCCTCGTTCTCTACCTCCTTCTCTCCCTTCCTCCCTTCCTGCCTTCTTCCCTTCCTTCTATTGGTCCTCTACACCTATATCTATATCCATATTTATATCTATAGGTCTTAAATGTAGACCGCGCTCTCTCTCTTTACCTGAAGATCCTTTACCTATACCTCCAAATCTATAGCTATCTATCTATCTATCTATCAATTAAGAGGTTTTGAAAAGCCATCCTACTCCAAGAGTTCCTGGTTTACACTCTTGTCTGAGTGTGTGTGAGGCGTTGGTTACAAAAAAATCATTTGGTTGAGAAGCACTGATATAATAGATTTGAATAACAAAATTGAGTAAGATTGATTTAATGGCAGTTACAAAACTCATTTACTCCTAACTCTAACTTTAGGAGGTAGGACTCTTACTCTTTGCATTTCACAGAGGAGGAAACCAAAGCTCAGAGCAGTCAAGAATTGTGCCCTAAGTCACCTAGCAAGCAAATAGGAGAGCTAAGAAGAGTGGGATTGTAGAACCTGAGCTCATTCATCCTACTTCTCTACCCTACAGAGAGAATGCATATCCTTCTTAGATATTTAGAAAACTAAAGAAAAAGGTCCTCGACTACTGAGAGGGTTTCAATTAATCCCCAAAGAAGAAATGGTACAGGCCACATTCTCTCACCACATGGCAATAAAAATAGAAATTAACACAGAAACTTAATGCAACAAGAAGGAAATCTATATTCTTAGGGGAAAAGAAAAGATATTCTTAGCCAACTCTTGGGCAAAAAGAGTAAACAACACCATGATGAGCTATTTAGAAAGTAATGATGAACACAGTATATATCAAAATTTATGGCATGAAGCCAATTGGAGGTGAATACATTGCTGTGAACATGTTCTTTATTACACAGAGAAAATAATGAATAGAGCTCTCAATGCAAGAAGTTAGAACAAGAACAAAATAATCGGAAGAAAAATACGAGGAGGGAAATGATGAAATAAAAAGGCAGAGATTAATAAAAAAATAACAACAGCAAATTCTGCAGAATAATTGATAAATTGTGGCAATAAAAATTAAAAAACAAACCCAAAAAACACAAAACACGTGGTACAGCTGAGGAAAAAGGGGATGATGAATGCACGATGCAGCATAGGAATCGTGCTGGAATATCACCACTAATACAAAGCAGGGTAAACATCACCAGAGTACATTATATAAATTGTGGTACTAAATGCAAAGAAAATTATGAAATGGGTTTTTAAACTAAAAGATAAAAGATCAACATTGATATTAGAGTAATATCCCTGAATAGACCAATAATCACGGAAGAAAATAAAAGAAAGCCACTGAAAAGGAGGAGATAAAATAATGAGACAAATTTATTTGCAGATGATATTACTTCTTGCCTAGAGGAGCCAGGAGAATTAGCTGGCAGTGTAAGCAGTATTATGAAGAGTCCAACGACTTTACAAAACAAATACGCCAAAAATGCTGGTCTTTGAATATACTAGCAAAGACCAGATAGAAAACATATCAGGGGAAAAAGACCCATTTATGACAGCAACAAAAATCTCCATGAAATATCTGGGAATAAAGTTAACAAAAAATGCATACTGCCTAAATATAAATTATAGCAGTGTCCCAGGGCTACAGAAGATAAACAAATGGGGAGACATAATGTGTTCCTGGATAAGAAGAAGAGTTAATGTTATAAACATATGAGTTCATCCTAATTTAACGTGTAAGTTTTATTAAACCCCAGTCAAGATTTTGATGCAATGTTTTTAACTTTTCAAAATATTTCTAAATAATTTGAAGGCAAAAGTAAGCAACAACAGCCAATAAAAATTCAAAACAAAGAATGGTTATGGGGACTTAGAGTACCATGTGTTTAAAATTATTATATCATAAACACTATTATAGTGTTACAATAATTAAAACTGAAAAAAGAATAAATAGACACTTAGAAGAAATGGATAAGAAGTCTAGGAACAGACACTTCATAAAAATTTAGTATATGTAAATTTGGCATTTTGAAAATTCTGCTAGGACAACTGATTAACTACATTTGAAAGAATATGGTTAGATTCCCTATATCAAATAATAAATCAAAATAAATTTCAAAGGTATTAAAGTGATGTGATGAAACTAAGAAGTGAAAGAAAGCACAGAGGAATATTTATTTGACCAGCATAAAAGCAAAGGAGAAAACTATAAAAGAAAACATTGATAGATTTGATAGCATGGGAAATTTACATATTCTGACATTAAAGCACCCTGAAGAAAATTATATAGCAAATGACAAACTGGAGAGGAGGGCTTTTTATAGTGCATATATATGTATATGTATATATATACACACATACATATATACATATATCTTATAAAATATGGAGCTCTACTCAATAAATAAGAAAATAAGTGCTTATAGAAAAATTGACACAAATTCACAATAAATTCACAAATAAAAAATGCACAGTCCAATAAACACATTACAAAAAGGCTAACCTAACTAGTAATAAAACAAGGCAAATTAGAAAATGATCTCACTTTCACTTTTCAAACTGATGACGCTTTTGTTTTTTTAATCACCTGGTTTTTGTGAGAATAAAACATGCCCTCTTACTTGTTGGTGATGAAACTGGTAAGATCTTTCTAGAGGAATATTTGATAATCTGCATAAAAAGCCTTAAAGATCTCACATATCCTTTAACTTGACAATTCCACTTCTAGATATTCTAAAGTAACCGAAATGTATATAAGGTTGTATGTATAATACATTGCATTACTATTCGTAAGCACAAAATATTACAGATAATCTAAATGTTCAGTAATAGGGAACTCATTACATAAATTTTAACGAACTATATGAGAGACTATTATATGGCACTTAAAAATCCTATCATAGAAGAAAAAAATGACAGAGGAAAGCTCACAGTGAATATTTCAATAAAATCTTTATATTGGTTTGTTGAATAAAATACGTAAACGTCGAAGAAGATACAAAGACTGGAAGGAAATCCACTATATCTTGTCAGTGGCTCTTTCTGGGTAGTTTATATTTTGGTTCTGTATGCAATTATTTTGTTTTGTCACTAAGTTTTCTACAATGAAAATGCAATACATTTATAATAAGAAAAAAAGTTGCATCTGAATACGAACCAACAGGAGAAGGCTACACCACTAGGGGGCGGTGTAGACACAGCCTGCGTGAGGGCAGCTGCTGAAGGCCCCGCTAGTGGAGCTGCTAGGAGCTGGCCTCTGCGGGCAGAGCCATAGGGTTCCACCTGCGGCCATGGGGTGCTTCTAGCGCCTCCTTCCCTTAGCCAGCCGTGATGCCCCCGGCCCACAACCGTCCCCACCCTGGCCGAGCCCCGAGTACCTGTGTGGGAGCCCGAGAGGGAGCTGAGGAGCCGCGAGTGCTGGCTGTGGCCGTCGTGAACCTCCACCACGTCGTTGAGGGCCGTGTGAAAGAAGGCGAACTGGCCAAACACCACTGTGGAGGAGACACGGCGTGGGGACTGGGAAAGCAGGCATGCTGCGGCAGGAGAGGGGATCTAGGGGTCTGGGGGCCCAGGCCAGGAGGAGGGCAGTCCTGGGTCAGCTGGTGGTTCCTGGGCTGTGGCTTGTTGCACTGGTTAGCGCAGTGGCAGTCTGGCAGTGGCCAGACACCCCGCATAGGGAGGTGGGGAGCTGGGGAGGCTGTGCTGGCCTTCACAAGAATCAGGACAACATGGAGGGCTGCACCCAAAGGTCAGGCGGGTGGAGGCGAAACTGAGCCCACCTTGTTCCTTTCCCAGATAGCAGCTGCAGCAGCTACTGGAGGCCATCCCTCATTCTCCATGTGATGTCAGGACCCCATGTTCTCCCTTAATTCTTTTTCAAAGATCCAACAGACCAGGGCAGCCCCTGGGTGCAAGATCTCCTACCGTTGAGAGGAATGGACGGTGAACAGCAGCTTGCTCCCAGGGAAGGAGCCACCATCTACAGAGCAGGCAAACTGCTGCTCAGATGGAAGGGGGAAGATGATATTTATTAAGCACCTAGTAGGTGCCAGATACCATACTTGTCCATGACTGTTCATGATATTATCTGTATTATGTAGACAAGAAACTGAGGCTCTGAGGTTAAGACAGTTCCCCAAGGCCACTCAGCTGGTTTGGGAGGGGGGCTGGAAAGGCAGTGGGCCACAGCCCTCATGAGTCCCCAGTCAGAGACAGCCTAAGAGCCCTGCCATTTGATGGGTATTCAAGCCGCCAGCTATAGATTGCAGGGAGTTTCCTCAGCTGCCCCTCTCTTCTAATCACTGCTGAGAGGCTAAGGCACTCCTGGGCCACAGTGGGCATGGCTCCCAGTCAGCTATCTGCCAGACCCTGGTTCATTCTGCATGCACCAGCCTCCCAGGTAGTCTGGTGCATTGGAGGGCAAGAGCCAGGCCAGACACTTCTGAGGGCCTTGGCTGAGAGCCTTGAGCATGTAGGAGGGAGGATGTGTGTGCTTATGTTGTGTGTTGTATATGTTTGTGTGCAGTTTGTTTATGTGTTCATGTGCATACAGGTGTGTTGTATGTCCATATTTATGTTGTGTGCAAGTGTGTTATGCATGTGTGTTGTGTGTTGTACAGGTATGCTGTGTGTGGTATCTGTAGAGTGTGTATCACCTGTGCTTTGTATATGTTGCATGTGCACACACATGTGCATGTGTTATATATTGCATGTGTTACATGTGCTATATGTTGCATATTGTGTGCATGTTGTGCATGTGTATTGTGTATTGTGTGTGCATTCATGTGTTGTGTGTATTGTATATGTTGCATGTGTTATGTGCAAATGTGTTGTGTGTATGTATGTTTTGTTCTAGGTGTATTGTATGTGTGTTGTGTGTATTGTATGTGCACATGTTGTGTGTTACATGTCTGGTATGTGTATGTTGTGTGTTGTGCATGTTGTGTGTGCATGTGTTGTGTGTGTATGTTGTGTTTGGTGTGTACGTGTGTTGTGTGTTACATTGTATGTGTTGTGTGTGTGTGTACACTTGTGTATCAGGGCAGAGAGGGACTCAGGCCATGGAGTTGACTGCCTGATTAAAAATTGTTTGCAATGGTGTGTATAGTAGTGAGTGGAATAAGAGATTCTTCGCTCTCAACTCATGCTTAGAGGAGGAGGAGGAAGAGTACCTTTCCCTACCCTGAAAATGAATACTGAGTTAGGGCTGGTGACAGGGGGAGCTCCCTGCTCTCCCTATTAGTGGTGAACAGGGACAGATAGGGTTTCTGTTTTCACAGAGTGTATATTCTATTGGGAAGAGACAGTCAACCCCTACCCCTCAAACAAATACTTAGGCAAATAGACAAGATAATATCACATAGTGTTAAGTTCTCAGTGTAATGGGATAGAATGATGGAGTGTCGCAGGCCACTTTAGATAGGGGATCAAAGGAAGATCTCTAAGAAGATGACACTAGAGCTGGTATCTGTGCTGGGGGTCAAGTCATTGAGACCAGGAGGGAAAAATCTGCCCTTAATCCTCAGGCTCAGCATCACTGGCAAAAGAAGATCATTGGGACAGATCTCTGTATACAGTTTTCAACTCAGTGATACTGACTAACTGGCTTTGTTAGGTTGTTGGCTAACCCCAAGTCCAGCTAGTCAGTGTCACCGAGTTGAAAACTGTATACAGAGATCTGTATACAGTCCAACTGAGCTCATTTGTGGGAGTGAGCTCCTTATCACTGGAGGGATTCATGCACAAACTGCATGCCCACCTATCAAGGATTCTGCTCTGGGTAGTAGATCAGATTGGACAGCCTTTCAGGACTTTTCTAACTGTGATCCTGCAAGCCTGAAGCTCCTGCCACTTCAGTATATTGGGGAATATGTGCACTTGTACATAAGTGTCCTTGTTCTGGGGCAGGAGTAGGGGCACTGATGGCTGGAGCTATGAGTAGAGATGAGACTGGGTATTTATAGAGGACAGAGAACATGTCTCCTGCAGAGATGACTCTGCAGTCCCAGGACCCAGTAGAGTGCATGGCCCCCAATGGGTGCTTACTAAATGTTTGGTGAACACCTCAAGCATCAGGCCTTGCTCTGTGCTTGCCCACCCTGTCTTTGGAAATAAGGAGCTAGCGTTGTGCAGGCTGCTCACTCCCTCCTTCTCCTCTCTTGGATGGTCAGGACATGTTGATGCCCTTTGCCACACCCAACATCACTTGTGTTTAGACATGATTGTTAGTCTACAAAGAGGAGGTCCAGGGAGAAAGAAGCCAGCCTGGTCACCTGGTTGTCCTTCATTTTCGTGAATGCCTACAGGGCTGGCAGGACTCTTCAATGTCCCCACCGCCAACCCGGTAATGGGCCTGGTTTTTTCTGCCCACATCTCTTGGAATCTGGAAGTTTCTCTGTCTTCCCAGGGCACTGGCCTGCTCCTCACTTTTTTCTTGCTTGTCCTTCCTATAGCTCCTGGACCAGGCTTTGGTTCTCAGATGGGACACCAGAATGATGTGGCTCCTGGTATCCCTCAACTGCATTTTCAAGCCCAGCTCCATCCCCTCCCTCCTGCTCCTTGGCCACTCACCCCTGGGTTCCTAACAGGTCTAGATCTGTGGCACCTCTCTTTAGACCTGGGCCATACTGGGTAGCCCCCGGGGCACCCTGCCTTCCCTCTGTCTCGTCCAGTTTCTCACCAACTCTGTCCCCTTGGTTCTGGCGGGGCTCACTTGTGCCCTTCTGCTCTCTTGTGTCAGGAATGTATTCTCAGCCTGTTTCGGAAAGTCAGTACTCAGCTGTCCTTTTTTTGGAGACTGTTCTGCAATTCCCACAATGGGGCTGTATAATTGGGAAGAGCCTGAGGAATTGCCCATTTTGGAATGAGGGTGAGGAGTCACAAAACATATGAACAACAACAACCAAAACCCATACCATAGTCCTTGGGCACAGTAACAAAATATAAGCAGATCTGTCCACTGGTGTAGTTCCGGGGGTAGTTGGGGGACAAGACCACTCCATCCGAACCCACATACTGTCCTCCACAGGGGGCTGAAAAAGAAACCAGATAGAGAGTCAGGTGACCCTGTGGGCCTCTTACCAGTGACCATTCTCTGTTCTGCCCCAGGCTGAGCTTCTGGCCCCAGTAGGGCTGCCCTGAGGTGGGCGGCCCCTAGCTTATAGAAGGGAAGTCCTGAGGACATTGCCCTGCCCTGCTCTGCCCAAGGACATGCATCCCTGACCAGGCATGTGACCTGAAACTTGCCCTGAAGCTGCTGAGGGCCCTCTTGGGCAGGTGGCAGTTCTTGCCCTCTACCTATTAACACTGGCATTGGTCCCTGAAGTCACAGCCTTAGAGAGCACATTAGGAACCTCTTTTGCTTACAAGTGGGGCCTAGAAATGATCTGCTGCCCTTGGCTGACATCTGCACCTGGAATGAGTGTCAGTGTGAGTAGGGAGCTGAAGCTTCCCCAAACGAACGAACCCCATGGGGAGTGGCCAGCCCATGTGACCCAGGCATCTTCTGTTCCCCTCCATGGTGCCCAATTTCCACAAAGGGTGGGTCTGAGCCTGCCTCTCTTACCATGACAAAGGGGTACCCTTGGCTTTTCAACTTGGGTGGTCACCATGCTCTTAAAGCCCTGATACTCATTCCTATCCCTGTTGTCAGGAACCCCATGGGTCACCCAGACCCACCTGGAATCAGTGCACTCTGCTGGCCTTACTTCGACATAGCTGATCTCTCAGTGATTTTCCCTAGGCCTAGGAACTAGTCCAAGAGCCACCTTTAAATGACTTCTCCCTGGTGCGAGCTCCCTGTTGTGGCATGTCTAGGGGCCTCTGTTGAGGGCACGAGCATCTGTGTGAATGGGGGTGGGGACACTATGTGAAGTGTGATGACGCCTTGACAGGAACTGCATACCTGGTGAATTATAAGCCACTTCTATACATATCCACAGCAAACGGAGGAGCAAGCCTTAAAGACCATGTCTTCCTCCTTTCCCTCTCCCACAGCACCTTCTGCCCCTGGCATGCCCTTGATCCTCAGACCCCTCCCATCCCTGGGCTCCCACCACCTGTGCAGACTGGCTGGGGATTGTTCCACACGGGCTTCTCATCGGGCCCCAGGATGCAGCTCAGGGTCGAGGCGCCCTCAACTTCGTAGCCCGCGTGGCAGTAGTAGGTGACGGAGGAGCCCAGCTTCAGGTCAGACCCCACTCGCGTGCCATTCTTGATGGAACCAGGATCAAAACATGACTCCCGTGGGTTTTCTGGGGGAAAAAAAACACAAACATGTGCACACACACAGAGGGCTCATAAGGAGGCTCTTCCTGGGCTGCAGCACCCATGAGAAAATCCCGACTTTAGCCACAGAGCACATGGGGATTCACAACTGCGGCTCCTATTCCCCTCAGGTCTAGAAATGTCCCTTAAATTTGGGTAGAAATTGAAGGATGGAAATCACATTGAAGAGGGAAATTTCCCCTTCTCTCCGAATATTCTTCCGTTGACCCACAGAGGAAGGAGCCCCAGCAAAATCCCTGAGGCCCTCTCTCATCCCCTGCTCGCTCCTCCCCAAGGGAAGCATGTGCTTTTCTGGATGATGGGGGCTGAGGGTCCCTGGCCCACATCTCAGCTGCTGGCAGGATCATTGTGGGAAAGGTCAGTGCTTGGGCACAGTCTACCCCTTTGCTCATCTTTGACCTCCCCCCATGCTCAGCAGCTTCCTGGCCTTTTGTGTTCCCCTGGGAAGCAAAGCAGGCAGTCTGCTTTAGGAGATGCTCTTTCTCTTCCTCTCTCTTCTGCCCCATCTGTACCACTGGCTGGGGAGTGGAGCAGGCATCCGTTCTGCAGGCTCAGTCATACCCATCTGTTGCAGGTACTTCTGAGTGCATGGGTACCAATACTTAGATTCAGGGAGGAAGTACAAAACACACTTCCACCTCTGGGTTGGGTTACCCGACCAGTGGAATAAGTTGATGTCTCCAATGTGGTTTTCCAGGGCTTTGCATTGGGTACTGGGTGCTTGCCAGTTTATTAAAACCACAGTGTTTTTTCATTTGGCTATTGATCCATATGTGTCTTCCCAATCAGTCATACAGTGATGCGTGTAACAGTCCTCTACTCTGCCTCTCTGCACCAGATAAGACCGTTCTTGACATGGTCTGTAGCTTGGGAATATGAGCCCAGGTCCCAAATCTCTGGAGTAGGACAGTCTACAGCATCCCTCACCATCAGCTGGGAATCCTGAGCAGCTCCTGGGAGTCCATGCTCACTTTGATGCGTGATTGCCTTTCCTCAGTCTTCCTTGTTCTAAAATAACTGATGGTCAAGAGATTTGTCACCAGGGCTGGGCAGTAACAGGACACAGCTGAGGCCAGTCAGTACCAGGGAGATGCAACTGAGTATTGGGTTGATTGATGAGCATTTTGCAGGATACATTATGGCGGGGGCAACAGACAGGTCTAGAGATGGGGACTCACAAAAGGGTGCTGACAGTCCTTGCAGAAGGACTCAGAAATTCAAAGAGTGGAGCTAAGGAGGAAAGAACCAGACTAGAAGAGATCAGAGTTCATTTCATCAGAGATGAATGGCTCAGGAGTAGTTTTGCTGAGGGCCGTCCTTGTCACCTGGGTACCTTTTAGATCACCTACACAGGAGGCAGCCACTGTTTGAGGCTGTGACTCAGTTGACTGATGGGATGGGACTCTGAGGGTCTCACTCTTGCATGGGAGCATGTGAGACCATCCTGCACATTAAGTCCTTGCCCGCAGCTGAGAGTGGAACAGCTCTAGATGCATTATTGCATTTAAACTCAAGTGGGACTCAGAACATGGCCACTCATTGCAGGGGACTCCTCAGTGGTTTCCTCATGTGCCCCGTGGTGCATTGCCTTGATCTGCTTTATCAAATCTGTCTTCTCCATGAGCCTAGTGGCTCTGGCCAGAATATAACTGGCCACTGGGTGACTCATATGTGAGTCACAGAGATCTAGAAAACTGTCATCGTATCTTTTGTTTCATCTATCCTTTTTTTTTCTTTTTAAAAGTTTATTTTTTGTTTGTACAAGTGGCTCATTTGAAACTAGCGATTATTAATACGTTGATATTTTCCCTTTGCTTTTCTTCCTGTTCATATATTTTTTAATTTATTTATTTTACTTTAGGTGCATACTATATCTGGCATTCCTCCCCATGTTATCCCTCCCCACCCTCCCCTCCCTCTTAATAAATTCAAAGTGGGTGAAATCTTACTTGAAGTTCAGAAAAATTAAGTAACTTGGGATCAAAGTTCACACAGCTCATAAGAGGCCAAACTAGCTGTGGTCCCTAATAACCACTTTCCCCACCTTCATCCTTCAATAACAGAACTCCGATTTTATCCAGAGCTCCAAGGCTAAATTCTACATTTCTCAGCCTCCTGGGCAGCTATGTCTGGACAAGGAGATGTAAACACGAGTTAGATCATGTCTGCTGAAAACAATCCAATAGCCTCCTGTCTCACTCAGAGTAAAACCAAAATCCTTACAGGCCTCCAAGGCCCTGAACATGCGGCCCCAATAGTCCCCTCTGTGAGCTCAGCTCCTGTCATCTCTATGCTAGCTTTGCTCTAACCACAGTGGCCTCTGGTCTTTGTGGCTCCCTCTCTTACCTCTTTCAGGACTTAGCTCAATGTCTCCTTCACAGTGACACCCTTTGGGCAGCTACTTAAAATTGCAATACTCCTCTTCCCAATGCCCCCAACACCCTCCTCTACTATATTTCTCTCCACTGCAGTTAACACTCTCTCATTGACTCTATATCGACCTTATTTTTTTCTATCTTCCTCAACTAGAACATAGATTTCAGAAGGACAGCTGTTCAGTTTGTTTACAGCTGTATTCCAGTGTCTGTCACATGATGGGCACTTAAATACCTTCAGTGGATTATTGTGGAACTTCTAAAAAGGCTACTTAAGGGAAGTGGACTCAGCTGAGAGAAATGCTTATCGGCCTTTCCTTCTTTCCATCTGTCCTCCTTCTCTCAGTCTGGAACTCAGACGTGACGGCAGGAACCTCAGTTGCCATCTTGGATCCAAGATAACCTTGACGTGGGGTCCATGGACTAGCACGGTAGAGTAGAGAGGCAAGAGAAGCCAACGTGGAACTCCCTCATCAAACCTGGGCACTGTCCTCCAGATTTCTTTTATAGGAAGGCTGATAAATGTCTACCTTATATAAGCAACTGTGTTTTTGGGTAACTGCTACACCAGCATTGGACCCTAGCTGGGTATGACTACCCTAGAACTTTACAGATGTCAGAATGTCCTTTCTTTCCTTGTTTGGCAAACTCCTACACTTTTTAATGCCACCTTCTCTCTGGCAGAATTCCATTTCTCTTTCCCTGGTTATAACATGAATTGTACTATTTTGGTAGCTTGGGCAAGGGTATTTCTTTCCAGTGGGTTCTGAACTCCTGGAGGAGAGGGACCATCACCTAGTCTTCTCATAACCCTGGCAACTAGCACAGAACTTGGCACCAAGGCTGGCCTTATTTGGCACATAATAGAGGCTTAATAAATGGCTGCTGAATTGTTTGGCTGAATACTTTGAGGCTTGGAAAATCAATAACCACATCAATGATTCCAACTACAGACTCTATTCTATATTTACTCACACGTCAGAGCAAGATGAGCTCATCATCCCAAGCATTACCACATTAATAATAATGACAAGGATAATGATAGTGATGATAGTCCCTTACATAGGAATATCGCTTCATAATTTTCAAGGCACTTTCCAAGCCGTTATCTCATTTGTGTCTCACAATACCCTCTGCAGAAGGCAGGGCCAGTTATGCTCATGTTCAGTTTATAGATGAGGAATATGGTGATCAGAGAGGCTAAATGAGTCTTCCAAGCCTTTCAGCTATTTAGAGGTAGAATTAAGACCAAAATCAGGTCTTTAGTCAGCCAAACCAAAGCTCAGCTGTGAATGATAACACTAAATGACTAAAGCATCATGGTGATTATAATAAATAAAACCCAAGCCCTTCAAAATGGGAAAATAAGATGAGCCAGCTTCTCTCTGGTTCTAATAGATGAGGCTTACTTCCAAACCTTATAAACTGCAAAAACCTGAAAACAACCCAAACATTCAACCAGTAAGGAACTGGTTACAAAGGGTGGATTAGGGCCATCTACTAAAACACTAGCAGCCTTTTAAAGGAATAGCACTAGTCTTTGACTACTGATATGGGAAGGTGTCCAAGATCTATTCTTGGGCTCACACACACAAAGTCAGATTACAGATGAGCACATATGGTGCGATCTCATTCATATAGAACAGGGATCAGCAAACTACAGCCCATAGGTCGGTGGCTGCCTGGTTTTGTAAATAAAGTTTTACTGGAACACAGCCATTTGTTTACATATTGTCTGTGGCTGCCTTTAGCATTATGAAGCAGAGCTGAGCAGTGGCAACAGAGACCATCTGGAGTAAAAATACCCACTCTCTGGCCCTTTCCAGAAAAAGTTTTCCAACTCCTGGTACAGACTTTACATTACTTTATAGTTATAGAAAATATCTGAAATGAGATACCAAGCTATTAATAATGGTATTGCATGGGATGATGGTATTTGCGGGCATGCTAAGTCTTTAAGAGTACATCTTACATGCTTTTATATTGTTTGAATCTGTCCAACAGATATGCATTCCTTTAAAAGTAGGCAAAATGGAAGAAATTTCTATATTGCATTTAAGAAGAATGACCCATAACAGCAGCAGGTGGTGGGAACAGGGGTGGTAGCAGGTGAGGCTGTAGCTTCCAGGCCCACAGTGTCACTTCGAAGGGCTTGAAAGACAAAATAGATGCTTTTTAGGACCTTCCATTAAAAATCGATTCACTTTGGTCTTTCTTGAGTTATTTCAGATTCCCTAACATACACTTCAAATTCTTCCCTCTGAAACGCCCCTGACCCCCATTCTGGCACAGAGGGCTTCTACTCAACCTTTAGGGCTCTGTCTAAATGGACCCTGCTCAGAAAGGCCTTCACTAACAACCTTTCTGATTTCTTTCTCAGAGGAGCCTGTTCTTTTCTTTCCTAACTTCTTATCCTTCTTACTTCTTGCTGTTTCCCTCACTCAGCTTCAAAGTTACATTAGGGTAGGGACCATGATGACTTTGCTCCTTGCTGTATTCTCGACACCCAGCACAGGTCATGGCATGAAGTAGGAGTCACTGAGCATTTGTTGAATGAATGAATGTCTCACACGTGCGTGGATGTTTTAGCACATTCCTGCCTAGGAAAAGGCTGCCACACATGCTGGAAGATGAGAGTAAAGGTCCTTCCACCCTACTGGTTCTGTTGATATCTGTGGCCTGGAGAAGGACGTAAACCTCCCTGTGACTCCATTCTAGTGACTGTGTCCAAAAGACGGGAGCCCTGCTGTTCTCTGTTTCCTTTTAGCAAAGGGTAAAGCCACCCAGGAGGATGAATTCAGAATAGAAGTGCCTCTGATTGATCAATGGTTTCATAGAAATCCACAGATGACATGACTGCATTCAGAATCATCTCCTAGAAAGTCTGCCCAGAGAGGACTAAGACACTACAGTCACCCTTCAGAAGCAACTGAACAGAGGCATCTAAAAAGCCACCCCTCTTTGCCTTAGAACCAGGTGGACTTCCAGCATCTCATCTACAGAAGGGTCCATCAGTCTAACTGTCACGAGTATGTGAATTCTATGGGGGCAGAGACTTCATTTGGTTCCCTGCCCGGTTGTCAGCTCTTGTAAGAAGGTCTGGCACATGGTAGCTGCTCAATTCATATTTACTGAATGAATAAACAAATAAAAATGCCTAATCTGCTCTTGCCCCTTCTGCAAAAGCCTAATCCCATGATGCTGCTCAGTGAACCCTTGAATGAAGTCTGGTCCCTCAGATGATCCTTTGGGATCTGAAACTGGAATATAAACTGGGAAGTGATTCAAAGTCAAGAGTGATCTAAGTGTTGTGGCTCACACCTATATCCCCAGCACTTTTGAGAGGCCAAGACGGGTGGATCACTTGAGGTCAGGAGTTCGAAACTAGCCTGACCAGCATGACAAAACCCCGTCTCTTATTAAAAATACCAAAACAAGCTGGGTGTGGTGGTGCACGCCTGTAATTCCAGCTACTCAGGAGGCTAAGGCAGGTGAATTACTTGAACCTGGGAGGTAGAGGTTGCAGTGAGCCGAGATTGTGCCATTGCACTTCAGCTTGGGCGACAGAGTGACATTCCGTCTCAAAAAAAAAAAAAGTCAAGGGTGAGATGGCCATACTTATCCCAGGAGAATGGACAAGCAAGGAAAATTGATTTGTAGGGAGGGGACAATGCAACAAGTGCTCAGAAGGAGGCAGGGGAGAAAGAGAACGATCCTGGAGTGAGGATGATTGTCTTAGCCTGTGCCTCTCTCATCCCCATTCCAGTCCTTTGGGAGTTTATGCTTCCTGCCCTTGGGTTCTTGTATTCTACAAATGTTTTGCCTTTTTATGTCAGAGGGAGTTTTTATTATCTGTATTGTTAAAATATAGAAACCTTTTAGCTTAAGTTATTTAGGTTTTTGTTTTCTCATAATAATGTCTCCTTTTTGTGACAGATTGTTTTGAGTGGGTTTCTGTTTCTTGTGTTTTTATAGTAAGTTACCCCTTTGTTGCTTAAGTTGCTATGAGTGTTTTTTTTTTTTTTTTATTTGAAGCTAGATATTTCCTAAGATTCTACCAAACTGTTTCTGCTTCCCACTTGGGAAGCTGGATGTGGAGAAAGGCTCCTGGTCTTTCTGCCTTTGGTCAGAGGAAGGGTTAATCTCAGAGAGTAATTTCCACTGTGCTAAGCCCAGCTGAGTCTAGCAACACCTCTCTATGTGGGGCTCTCGTATGCCCCTTTCACCTCCCTAAGCAAGAGCCCTGAAGCCACAGCTCCCAGGATACCCAGATTCTCAGCTTTAGCAGAGCCCCGGATCTCTCTGAAAGGCATGGACATGGGACACAGGTGGCTGCTGGATGCAGAGGCCAATTCTACTCTTCCTGAGGACCTAGCCCTGCCTCCATGTGGATGTCTTCATTGGGCTGCATCTCCATCTATGGTTCTCTCCAAACTCACAGGGTGTGGAGTGTCTTAAGTTCTTTGCTATAGACTGGCAAAGCATATGGGACACGTATGTCTATCACAAATATTCATGTAATAAATATCCCACACTTAGGACATGTGCAAAATATTATGCTCAAGATTACACTTGATATCTTCAGTACACACAAAAGAACGTGTACTGGGCTAGCCCCATAAAGAGGGGTCTGTACCATTCTCCCTTCCAAACAAAGGCACAGCTAATGCAATACCAGTTACACAGGAAAAAGGAGGTGGGATGAAGTGGGTGGATCAAAGTACATGTCAAGTACCTATTGGCACCGGGCACTCTGCTTGGTGCTGTGCCTATTTGCTAACCCTCACAACAACTCCTTCATTTAGTGTCACTGTCCCTTTTTCATGGATGAGGAAGCAATGCTCAGAGGAGTTAGGCAACTTGTTTCAGGCCATGCAGTTATTAAGTGATGGAGCCTTCCTTATAAAGAAAGATATTATGCCTGGGAGGATATCATCAAAGCCATGGGATCTGATAGCAAAGTAGACCCATTCCAGGAATCCAGGGATCCTGGCATAAGCAGAAGGAGACCAGAGGGTAAGGCAAGGTCCCTGGGTTCCATCAAATGGGCTACTAGATCAGAGGCCCAGGGAGATAGTAGAGGGTGACTAATATTTGGAGGTGTGTAGTCTGGGAAGGAAGGAAGGAAGGAAGGAAGGAAGGAAGGAAGGAGGGAAGGAAGGAAGGGATACTTGAGGCTTTCAACAGGCACCCTGACCCCTCAAACACACATAGTTATCTTTATCTTGGTACTTACACTACAGATCCTAATAGGGTGATGCAGGATGCATTTGTAGGCTGTGCCTCTCCTTTCCCCTCCCTCCAGTAATGAGCCTTCCTTTAGCTGCTTGGCTGGCTCAGATGGCAGCTGGGAAGGCCTTATTTGGGGCTATGGTTTTAGACCTAAAGAGCCCTCTAGATACCACCCCGGGTCAACAGGTAAAAGTGAAAAGAACTTCACTGGGAAAGAGATTTGGAAGTATGGCTCTCAGACCATGAATTTCCCTGGAGAGGACCTGGGGGAGAGATGGCCACAATCAGGTAGCCATGAACAAGGTGACTGGAGAGGAAGCTGAGGGGGTTTCTACCCAGTAGTTTACTGTATCCAGGGAAGCTGAAATGTCATCTTATAAAAAATGAGGCTGACAGGGGTGACATTTGGGGTGAATTTTGGAACCTCTGCCAGGGGGAAGAGTCAGAGTTGGATCAAGTCAGAGACAGCTCTGGTGGTTGCTAAGGCTTGGCTGGTGGAAGGGACATCACTTGTAGTGGCTCTAAGTATCATGTTTGTGCAGCTTTGTCTGGGTGTTCTCAGCCATGTAGGTGTGGGTTCAACAGAGGGTACAGTTTTGCAAGGTTTATGCACTTGGAGGACTAGGGGACAGGGTAATTGAAGCTACTGATAAGAATAGGAATGAAGAGATGAAAAATAAGAAATGGTGATGGTATGGAAATGGGGATGGGGGTGGCAGGAGCAATTGAAGTCCTAGACTCAGTCTAAGTCGTGCCTTCTGTTAGAATTTGAAGTATCTGACTGTGCTGATATCAGTGTGCTGAAGAGAGTTTGGGCCCAGGAGGTTTACCCAATGGCAGGTGCCAGAAGGAAGAGAGGATGGCAGAACATCCATTCCCTTGGCCAGCCCCATGAGGCAAGAAGACTACAAGGAAAACATTCTCCATTTCATGTACCAGTCTTCTAGAACTGTACCTTACAAACAGGACATAATCAAGAACTAGGAGGAGTTCAATGAGTTGATGGATAGAAAGCACTTAGGATGGTGCTGGCAGTTGGTAAACACTAAGTTTGCCATTGTTCTAATTAGCCTTATGTGTGAGCTCATGTGAGATATTCCCAGAGGTGGCCAGAAATATTTAATTAGGGGACGGTTTAAAAGGTGTCTCAGGTCCTACATCCTACATTTTGCAAGCGAGGAACATGAACCAGAAAATCTTTAGTTTTAACTGGTAATGTGACCCTGTTTGTATGCACAGGCTGATGGGGCCTGGGTGAACTTGGGTTATAGTAACAATAACAAAATCTATCATTCCCAGAGCATCTGTACAGTGTTTAGCACATATGGAGCATCATACATATGTATGTATATATATAATATGCATGTATAAAATATCTTTTAATCTTAACCTCCTGCAACATAATTATTACTAGTGACACTTTGCAGATGATGCTCCAAGAGATAGTAACTTGCCAAGCTCACAAATCAACCAAGGAAGGGAGCTGGGATTTAGATAATGGGATTTGGGATAATTAGGGAAGAATGAAAGGTCAAAAAGAGATAATAGCATAGAAGACAGTGGAGTGCCTGACAGCCTGGAACTCCTCTTACTACTACTACTAATATTTGAACATTATAGAATGCGTAATATGTGCCAGACACTGTACCAAGGACTTTCATGCCTGGACTCATTGATCTTTAGATTTCTATGAAGCAGGAATTTTCCTACCATTGTTTTATAAAGGAAGACATGGAGGCTTCAAGAGGTTCAATACTTTATCCAAGGTCATGCACACGTTAAGTCATAAACATGAACTTTCAGTCCAATTAATTTGACAGTCAATGCTCTTAACCAGGCAGGGACAGCCTGTTTTTGTAAGAAAATTTTTCTTGGAATGCAGCCATGCCTATTTCTTTATGTTTTGTCTATGGCTGCTTTAGCACTACAGTGGTAGGGCTGAGTAGTTGTAATAGGTAAACCTACAATATTTACTATTTTTAAGAGAAGAATTGTTGACTCTTGCTTTTGACCATAACACTATTGAACTTGCCTTAATTAGCACAGATGTGCAATGTGCAATGGGAGTAAGTCAGCTGGAAGGATGAGCAAATGTGATAAGGAGGTATCAGAAAGTGACCAGTCTATGACGAAGTGTCAGAGTGTGGCCAAGGGGTGTCCTTGGCACAGAGGTCCAAGCACCATGACCCTAGGATTAGATGAGCTGTCCATAGGGATGTTGAAGTTACCCAGGATGGTGAGCAGCTCTGGGTGGAGAGAAAGATTGAGCCTCATATCAGAACCCTCTTTAGTGAAGGGGAGTGCCCAGGAAGATATCAGCTGATAGCTATGAAATGAGGGTATGAGGCTGAAGTAGACTTAGGAATGACTGCATAGAAAAAGAGGACAAGAAGAGTAGTGGTTGGAAATAGATGGGGTGCAAAAAGAATACTGGTCCCCTTTCTTCCCACCCCTGGAGAATATAGGGGTGGAAGACTAAGCCATCTAGGGGAGCTCAGGAAAGGCAGGTTTCTGCAGGCGGCAGCAGTGCTAGGGTTGGGGTGGGCTTGCTGTGGTCCAGCCCAGGGCTCTCCTCACTATGCTACACTACTTGTCCTCTGCCATGTTGGCTGGACCTGTCCTCAGTACTCTCTGGCACCAGGGCCCTTACCTGTATAGTCAATGACGAAGCCAGCATTGCTCACAGATGCATCGCTGCGGAAGGCGAGGAAGAGGCTGTTGCTGCTGCTTTCAATGCGGCCTGGGAGCTGGGAGCCATAGAAGCTTCCTATGAGAGGGCTGAGAGAGTCCCGTCCGTCGTAGATATGGAGGAAGTCATAGCCAGGCTCCAAGTTAAAGCTAGGGAACAAAAACATCCCACCCCCACCCCACTAAGGTCAAATAAAGGCTTTTGCTGGGGTCTTAGGTTCAACCAAAGCATGGGGCCTCCCAGGGAGCAAGCCCACCATCCCACTGGTACCCAACTCCCAAAGACTGGCTGGTAGAAAGGGAGAAGATGAGGCCTCAATGGCCTCAGTCAGGTAAGAGGATGGAAGAGGCAGGCTCAGGAGGAGAGGAGGCAGATTCCAGTCAGTGTTCAAAAACCTAACATCTGCCTTATACAGAAGGGAAGATGAGTTGCCAACTCTAGACACCAAGTTGTCAACCAAAGTAGTCCAGAACCCAGGTCTCTTACCTGACACCAATATCCTCATACTGTGCTGTTCTGAACCTCATTTTCTAAGACAGAATGAGCCAACTAGGGAGCCATTCCCAGGCAGGAAGGGTCTGTTACCATGAGGGACCCCAGCTTCGTGGCTTCATCCCAAGCCAGTGCTCCAGCTCTCCTCAGGATCTGCTATTACACGACTCCTAACACCCACGAATGTCCTCACTCTTAGCTATTCTGACCCTGGTGTGAGGGAAAAATCCATTTTAAAAACTTAGTTGAGCAAGTTGAATATTCGAGTTCATGAATGTAATTTATCCCACTGGAATGGCTAGAGTGAAAATGATGGAAAATTCCAAGTATTGACAAGAATGTGGAGCTACTGGACCTCTTATGCCCTGCTGGTGGGAATGTGAATGGTTTGTACTTTCATGAAGTGAATGGTTCACAAAGTCTTCTAACCACTTTGGAAGACTGTTTCGTTGTATCTACTAAATCTGAACATACAAGAGGTCTTTAAAAAGTTCACGGAAGATGCATATTATGAAAAAATTATGCATGGAGTTCAAAAGTTTTTTGTACCAAAATAAGCTCACACTAAACTTGTGATAACATGTCTGCACAGGATCTGATGCGAGTCATTAAGAAGGACAAGACATCAGCCTGAAAAAAAGCCTCCATCAGAGCAAACTGAATTCTGCTAAAATTGAAGCAAGAAAAAACATCAAATTTTTGGTGAAGTTTGGGGAGAAGAATGGTGACATCACTGACGCTTTGCAAAAGGTTTATGGGGACAATGCCCCAAAGAAATCAGCAGTTTACAAATGGATAACTTGTTTCAAGAAGGGAAGGTGGACCTCCACAACCATTTGAGAGGAAAAAAATTAATCCTGTTTGTGTCCTAATTGAATAGGACCAATGATTAATAACACAAACAAAAGCCAACACCATAGATATCTCAACTGCTTCAGATTACACAATTTTGACTAAAAACTTAGTGTTGACCAAACTTTCTACTCGATGGCTGTCAAAACCGTTGCATCTAGATCAGCTGCAGACAAAAGCAGAGCTTTCAATGGAAATTTTAAAAATGTGGGATGAAGATCCTGAAGCATTTCTCCCAAGGACAGGAGATGGAACATGGATTTCCCAGTACAATCTGAAGACAAAGCACAACCAAAGCAATGGCTAGCAGGGATGGAAGTGTCCAGTTGAAGCAAAAGTGGACTGGTCAAGAGCAAAAGCCAAGGCAACGGGTTTTTTTTTCAGACACTCCAGGCATTTTGCAGTTGATTTTCTGAAGGGCCAGAGAATGACAACATCTGCTTATTATGAGATTGTTTTGAGAAAGTTAGTTAAAGCTTTAGCAGAAAAATGCCTGGAGAGCTTCAGGAGAGAGTCCTCCTCCCCGACAACAATGCTCCTGATCATTTCTCTCATCAAACAAGGGGAATGTTTCAAGAGTCTCAATGGGAAATCATTAGGCATCCACTTTACAGTCCTGATTTGGCTCCTTCTTATTGCTTTTTGTTTCCTAATCTGAAAAAAATCTTTAAAGGGCACTTATTTTTTTTTCTTCAGTTAATAAAGTAAAAAGGACTACATTGACATGGTGAAATTGCTGGCACACTCAGTTCTTTCGGGATGGACTAAATGACTGTTATCATTGTTTATAAAAGTGTCTTGAGGTTGATGGAGTTTATGTTGAGTAATAAAGTTTATAATTTTTATTTTTATCTTTTAATTCAATTTGTACACAAACTTTTTGAAGTGACCCTGCTCTGGTGCAGCAATTCTACTTGTAAGTATATATTTAACAAAGGCAATTGATACTAATCAAGTGTGCAAAGATGAAAACAATAGAAAAGTAAATGAGCTTGCAGAGAACAGATTTCAGAGGCAAATCTGGTCATGCCCAGCCATGGGCTGCGATACTCAGATACAGAAAGTCCTCAGTATTGTTCATAGGCTCTCAGAAACCATGACTTAAAGTGAAATGACATATAACAAAACCAATTTTTTTTTTCCTTATCAACATTATAGGCTGGGTGCAGTGGCTCACGTCTGTAATCCCAGCACTTTGGGAGGCCAAGGCGGGAAGATCACTTGAGACCAGGAGTTCAAGACCAGCCTGGCCAAAATGGCAAAACCCTCTCTCTACTAAAAATACAAAAATTAGCCGGGTGTGGTGGTGTACATCTGTAATCTCAGCTATTTGGGAGGCTGAGGCATGAGAATTGCTTGAACCTGGGAGGCAGAGGTTGCAGTGAGCCAAGATTGTGCCACTACACTCTAGCCTGAGTGATAGAATGAGACTGTCTCAAAAACAAAATCAAAACAATATAATGATATGACATTGAAGGAAACATTATTTGAGGAGCTGCTGTACTTTGTTTTACTTAAAGTCACAGTTTCCAAGATGACATTGAGGACTTACTGTATTCTATTTAAAATTGAGAGAAAAATGACTACTCTACCCTTTGGCTAAGATATATAGTGGAGGGAGGAGGCCATGCGTCTCTAGGAAAAAGGAGGTAACGCTGGCTGAGAGACAGGATGGGGGACTGGGAGGCAGCAAGTACAGAGCCAGAGGCGCACTGGCCTCCTTCCCACCCAACATCCTCTCACACTGCTGTCAGTTGTGGGGTCACCACACCACTGCTTGGTGACACAATCCTCTTGCCCATGTAATTCAGCTTCTTGACATCTACTCTTTTAAAAGTCACCAGGGAAAGTTTTGGAGGGAGTCAGTCTTGGTCACAAATGATGGCATCACCACTTCCTAACTAACTGCCTTCTTTCTGTCCCTCTCTTCCTTCTATCATCAAATTTTGAGCACCCTCGATATTCCAGGCACTGTGCAAGGTGCCAAGGACACGGGGACATGTCAGACACCGCTTCTGCCTTCAAAAATTGATGGTGCTGTAGGAAGTGACAGGCGTGTCAACAACAAAATAATGTATAAAGTCAGCCCGAGGCAGAGCAGGAACACAAAGCAAGGTTCCTTGGGGAGGATGAAAAATCAAACGTTTATGGAGGAGGTCAAGCCTGAACTGAGTCTTGGGAGATGAGAAGACCCTTAGAGGTAGGACAAGGAGGGAACAGGAAGTTGCTGTGAAGACAGAAACAGAAGCAAAGTCATAAGGATGTGAAAGAGTCCATGAGGCCCTGAAACTGCATGGAGCTCCGTCTGGTATGAGCTCAGGGCTTAGTTAGGATGGGGTGGGCTTAGGATGGGGTGGGGGGCTGACTGGAGAGGTAGGCAGGGGTCAGATTGTTTAGAATGAAGCCCCAAAGTTTGGTTCTTTATTTATAAGCGAGAGAGGACGATTGGATCTATTTGTTGTTTTCTTTGTTTTTGAATTGAGGTATGATTTACACCGTGTGAAACGATCAGCTCTAACATGTGCCCCCTATCAGTTTGGATACATGCACATCAAGGCCCAGAACTGTCCCACTATGCCAGAGAGTTCCAAGTGCCCCTTCCCATTCAACCTTCTCTACCCTCAGATGCCAGCACTGATCAGAATTCTTCACCAGGGATTAGTTTTGCTGATCCTACAATTTTATAGCGTTGAATCATACGTTATGTACTTTTTTGTGTCTGCCTTCTTTCACTCAGCATAATATTTTTGGGACTCATCCACGTTGTTGCATGTATCAGTAGTTCATTCTTTTTTATTGCTGAGCACTGTCATCAAAGGATGTTAAAATGGAAAGCAGGGTGGTTATTTCAGCATTTTTGAGTGACAAGATCACTCTGACAGCTAGCTAAGGGAGAGATCAGCATGGGAGGCAAGACGGGGCAGAGGAACCCACTAGGAGATGAGGACAATAATTTAGATGGGAGATGACAGGGCTCAAACCAGGACAGGAGCTAGCAGGATGGAGAAGAGGAAAATATATGAGGAGACTGAAGGCGGTGGAGGCTGCACGCCTCGGTCACTGCTAGTGGAAGAAGCCGTGAGAGCAGGTGTCAATGCCAGCCCAAGGCTCAGAACAGAGCTCTTCTGGGGGAGAAGGAATAGGCTTGATTTTGTTCATGTTCATTTGAGGTGTTTGTAGGCCCCAGACAGAGATGTCCAACAGCTGGATAGCGAGGCTGATGCTCAGAAGAAAGCCAGGGTGGGTGGCAGAATGGAGTCTTCCACTTACAAGAGGAGAATGGAGACACGGGAATGACTGAGCTTGTCCAGGAAAGGGGTGTGGGAGAACAAGAGGAGGTTTTGACAAAGCCTGGCAAGGGAAGATGCGTTAAAAAAGGTCCACGTGAAGTCACAGAAGAGCTTGGAGAACCGGGGAGTGTGACTTCACATAAACCAAGGGAAACATCAGACTAAGGATGGAGGGGGTGATCAAGAGGTGGATGGGATAAAATATGGAAAGGCCCATTTTGTTTGGAACCAGGAGTTCATGGGTAGCTTTTATCAGAGGAGTTTCCCAGTGGAACTATGGGGGCAGAAACCAGGTTCTGGTGAATTGAGAGTGAATGGGAGGTGAGGAAGCAGAGAAAGGCAGAGGTATTTCTTTTGAAGAGCTTTCCTGTAGTAGGAATGAAAGAGCAAGGGCAGGAGCTAGATGGGGGAGTGCCTGGGACCCAAGCCTGTCCATTTACACCTGTGGAGTGGGGTGGGAGGGGTCAGGGGAGCAGACAGGGAATGCAGAGGGCGGGGCAGGGGCATCCAGCAAAGGTCTCCCTTCCAGGTCCCAGTATCTTCAGTGGTAAAGAAGAAATAATAATTGTTTCCTCACAAATTACTACAAGGATTAGATGAGATGATATGCGTGAGACCGCTGAGCACGGTGCTTGGCACATAAATGGTCAATAAATACTAGTTTCTCTCTCTTGGCTTGTTCACCTCCCATGGAGTTGAGAATTCTGCTTGCAGACCTGTGAATACTCACCTGGAGACCCAGGTCCCAGAGCCCATAGCTGCTCCGAACCCTTCATCTCCCACCCGGGGGAAAGGTACATACATGTTAAATACCAGGGCGATGACGTAGTCTGGCGAGACGGTCACTTTCCAGTCACACTCCTTGCCTGGCGGGTAGGGTTCTGGGTAATTTGGTGACAGGATGACTCCGGATGGTCCTGTCAGGTCGCCCCCACAGGGAGCTGAGGAAAGAAGAAGACGAGGTGAGGCTGCTTGTTCGCCCTGGGCTCATTTTCATGGGTGTTGCTAATGTACTATCGAGAAAAGAAGGGCTGAGGCTGACAGGCTGAAGTTAAAGCTGGCTGAGGGGCTCAGGGGAAGGTGGATTGATGGAGTTCTCCTTTAGAGTGGTGGGAATGTTTCGGAGATGGTGGTGGTGGTTCTGCAACATGTACCAGGTGCCGCTCAACTGTTCATTGAAACACAGGTAATTTTATGTTAGGTGCATTTCACCTCAATAAATTATTTTTTGAAATACCTGGCCCTGCTGCTTCCCAGCTGTGTGAACTTAGGGAACTCACCTAGTCTCTCTAGCCTTCGATGTCCTTCCTCTATTATAAAAAGAGACAGTATCTTCTTTGTGGGGTGGTTGTAAAGATTATTGGAGATGTCTGCTAAAGCATTTGGTAGAGAGTGAATGGTTGATATATGGAGCTGACACTGTCTGCAGACCTATGAAGTACATGGTCTTCCTTCACTGCCTCACATCTGGCTGCCAGGCGAGCTTTGTGGGTCCTGACTGCAAGTTCCCGTGCACTCGATGTCAGGAGGAGTGGGAAACACGCTCATGTTCACCTGCCAAGCACAGTTGGTCTCCTGTGCTGCCAGTGCTCCTGGCATCTGTTCGTGGCTGCAGATACTTTCCAACTTTCCAAAAGGCCTTGTCCAAGTGTATGTGTGTGCCTCAGTTGTATGGCGCTATTATTAATCCCCAATCAGTCCACATGGTCGCCCTTCCCTGAGATGACAGGCCTTTCAAGCAGGTGGGGAGGGAGAAGGTGGCCAGGTGACACAGCAACCTATCTACCTAGG
Source organism: Aotus nancymaae (assembly GCF_030222135.1). NCBI lineage: Eukaryota > Metazoa > Chordata > Mammalia > Primates > Aotidae > Aotus > Aotus nancymaae. Next base: position 30,148,705 of record NW_026988467.1, read on the forward strand.
GACCTTCTGGGCAGCTTCCCCAGAGCTTGGATCAGATCTTTTCCTCTATGCCTGGGGCTGTTGTACCGTGGCATGAGGACTGGATACTGTAAAGACTGGGAAGCGTGTGGGGTCATTAGCAGGATGGCTAAGACTATAGATATGGCTCGGTCTGGAAACCACAGGGCACCATCAGAGGATGCAAACACTGAGCCTACAGGAACACAGACAGTCATTTAAGGGCTGGCTAGAAAATCCAAGAAGAGTTTTTGTGGGGACAGCAAAAGGGTATTCCAAAGTTAGGGGCAGCCATTGGCTTGTCATAGAGCTGGGCACTGCTGCTTTGGCTGTGTTGTGGAGCCACCTCCGGCTGTGGCTTTTACTCAGGGTCAGGCTTAAAGGGCTGGGTCAATCCCTAACAGGGTCTCAAACAAATGGTAGGCCTTTAGGTCAGGCATAAGAGCCCTGATGTGGCTGAACATCAGGCCACATCAGTGAGGAGTTTGCTTTTTTTTCCCCCATGGGAAAATATATCCCAAGTACTATCCTGAGTACCAGAAACACTCAAGTACGCATCTATTATGTATTAGACTTGACAAATTGCATTTTAGGTACACTATCTCATTTATGTCTCATTAACAACTCAACTAGCAATGGATTATTCTTCCTGACTTACAAAGGAAGAAAGTGAGGCTCAGAAAGGCTAAGTAACTTGCCAGAGTCACTCTGAGACTCAAACTGACATGGGACTGGCTCCAAAGTGTGTTGTTTTCCCCTTCTCTACCTCCGTACAGCTGGTGGCAGTGGCCAGTGTAGAGGAGTGCTTCTCTCTGCAGACCAGCAGGGGAGAGCCCAGTTGTTGCAAGAGCTTCTGAGTGAGGATGGTGCTTTTAGTTGGATCTGCTCATGTCTCACTCGTGTCTCCACTGAACCCTTCAAGAGCAGAGGGTTAGATAAATGGAGCCAACCAGAGGCCAGTACAATCAGGCTAGACCCTTGAACTTAACAAAGAAAGATGGCAATGTCCAGTTTATGGAGTGTGGCCTTGCCCAGGCCAGCCTAGAAACAGAGTCTGATGTGGACAGTGAGAGTGGAAAGCCAGTGTCACATCAGAAGTCCGAGCTCTGGGAAAATCTTCCCAGGGGGGCACGAGGCCTCCATTCTGGGTTCCCAGCTTCCACCTCCCTCAGGAAGCTCAGGGGCTTCTTCCCTTAAGTTTGCCACAAATGGGGTGAGTCTCTGTGGTTTCTGAAACTGCCCCCATTACTCTCCCACCAATCCCCAAAGTACTGTCAGTGTCTCTGGGTTCTAGGCTGCTGCTCCCTGTGCACAGCTCTCTTCTAGATGGCTCCATGGCATCAGGCATGTGCTTCCCACTCAGAACCCCAGCATGGGCTTCACTGGCCGCTGCCTGTTGTGCCCCAAGGCCTTGCATGGATCCCTGGGCTGCCTCACCTACAGGAAGGATCCCACTGCTCAGGGCTAGTTGAGGGGTCCTGTTGAGGTTACTAAACCATGGTTGCCCAGATGGGAGTGGGTGCCAGCTGCAGATCCTTCTAGATAGTCAAGAAGTGGGGAGGTTGGACTGAGGGCAAGCATTGTGGAAAGGGCGTTGATTTGGAAGTCATACAATCCTGGGCTCAGATTCTAACAATGCCACTCATTGGCTGTTTGAGTTTGGTCCAGCTGTCCACCCCTCTGAGCCTCTACTCGCTCATCTCAAAAGTAAAAGAATAATGATGATAATGGCATCTAACATACACAGTGCTAACTATGAACCAGGCACAGTTCTTAGTGCTTTATAGTATTTTCTTTTTTAATCCTCAAAACAATGCTAGAAGGTAGGTACTATCATTTTCCCTGTTTTACTGGTGAGGAAATTAAGGCACAGGGAAGTTGAGCAGTTTGTCTAAGGCCACACAGCTTGCTGTGGTGAAGCCAGACCTGAGCCCAGGGAGTGGAATCCTGAGCTCTCACCTCACCACAGAGTGATTGCAGCTGTGATAATGTAGCTAAAATGTCTAGCCCAGTGCCTATCACGGGGACAGCGTCCAATGAGTATTTGTTTTCTTCCTTTGCTTCCTCCCTGTAATGAAGGGTTATCAAGGCCAGCTAGACTCGCTCATGGCAGAACGCCCAGGGAGCTGGAAATTAGAAGCATGTCACTGGGATTTCCAGTTCGTTTGAGAGAAGAGGCAAAGGCATTTATTCTGTTGCCTGAGGAACATTTCCCAAAGCTGAGTGTAGAAGAACGGGTGATGAAAACTGAATTAACCTCTCCACCCTGCCCACTGCACATTTATTGTTCTCCCCAGCTTAGCACAATCCTCCTCCTCCACCTGGGACAATCTCGCCTGCTTTTCTGTAAAAATAAGTCTAAGGAATCACAGCCTTGTAGAAGGCTGAATTTGGAAGGAGCCTCAGAGGTTCCCAGATTCCCTCCTGTGCTTCATCAGAATTCCCTTGAGCAGATGGCATTCTGGCTTAGGGAAGGGAAGTGAGTCTGAAAACTTGAAAGAAGAAATCACAGAAGGGAAGGATGAAAAGAAGGAAGGAAGATAGAATGGAAGTAGATTAGTATTTCTTGAGATTGGGGTTAGGCATGTCCTCACCCCACAATGCCATAAGGGAATTGTATTTCCTCACAGATGAGGAAACCCAAGCTCAGAGAGTGGAAGCAATTTCCCAAGGCCACCAAACTAGTAAATGGCAGAGCCAGAAACTAAATCTGGATGTGTCTACTTCAATATCCCATGCTCTTCTCTACACAGCAGAATATATAGTGAAGAAATCAGCTGGATCTGAAACCCAGGTCTCAACTTCCTGCCCCACACACCCTAGTGGCTCCTAATTCCCATCGAGGAGCAGGATTTAGTGTCTTACCTTCAGGGCCAAGCCTCAGAACTATGACTAGCATAGGTCAGTCCTCAGGTGCCTGGACAGTGCACTGACTCCCATCAAGCCTGCGTGAGAGAGGTGCAGGCCAGGGCAGACGCTCCTGCAGGAGATGTCTCAGAAGTCCCTCATGCCCATCTCCAGCAAGGGAGGTGGTGTGGGAGGTAGGAAAATGAGAGGCTTTGCATTCAGACTGGCGTGGGTGTAAATCTTGGCTCTGCCATATCCTAGCTCTGTGATTTGGGACAAGATATCCAAATTTGTCTAAGTTTCAATTTCAAGTGTAAATGAGGAAATGGTGCTAATTTCAGAGAGCTGTCAGGAAAGTTAAATGAGGTTATCTAAGTAAATGTCCAGTACAGGGCAAGTACACAGTAAGGACTCATCGACCATGGGTTCTCTTCTCTTCTAACAGCCAGCATCGACAGGGGAGATAAACACTCATTATTTCACCTGAGCAAAATACCCTGAAAGCAGGCACCTGGAGTGTTTGTTCTATCTATTTACCTTTCTTTCCCATCCCAGCCTTCCTTCAAGTTCCCTCCTTCTCTCAGTCTCAAGTAGTTAGAGGCAGGATTTCTCAGGCCCCACCCTCTTTAAGTGATGTGACTTTAGACAAGTCTCAGGTCCTTCATGTCTTCATCTCTCCTATAGGGAGGTTTTAAGACTGAGAACAGATCTAAAGAAGCAAAACCCTGTCATCCCAACATTTTGGGAGGCCAAGGCAGGAGGATCACTTAAGCCCAGGAGTTTGAGAGACCAGCCTGGGGAACATACTGAGACTCCATCTCTACAAAAAAAATACGAAAATTTGCTGGGTGTGGTGGCATAACACTGTGGGCCGAGCTATTTGGGAGGCTGAGTGGGGAGTATCACTTGAGCCCAGGAGGTCAAGGCTGCAGTGAGTCGTGATGGCACCACTACACTCCAGTCTGGGCGATGGAGTGAGACCCTGTCTCTAAAATCTAAAAGAACCAAAACCCAGGTAACCAATAATTTACTTGAGAACAGGAAAAGCAAGGTTCTTTTCTTTATATTCTGATCCTGTGGGTACCCTTCTATTGCTTCAGGTAATAGAAGGGTCATTTAGGAACCTGTTAGCCTTTACTATCCAAAGTGACCCATTGTCCTCCTTCTGACCTGTACAGCCTGGGCCAGAGAGAAAGGGACAGACCTGTCTGACTTGGAAATCTCTGGGACCATTTTAGTAAGTGAGGAATTTGTAGTGCTGTGTGTGTAGAGTATGAATGTGAGTGAGTGCATGTGGGGACACATGCATGCAAAGCAGGGTAAACGGTGGGTTTTCTGCAACTTTCATCTGTTCCAGTTCTCCTGGCCCCAGGCCCAAGATGCAGCTGCCGCTTGCATGGAGGGTTCTGGAGCACACAACTGTGAGCCCCAAGGGCAGAGTGCACCCTGCAGCTGCTTTGTACCGATGCATGTCGGCGGGCTGGGCTGCCAGAAGAACCTGTTCTCGATCTTCACACAGCTGATCTCTGCACTTCCCTGCAGCGTGTAGCCAGGGTCACACTGGAACACTGTGGAGTCACCGGCTTCCCAACTGTCACCACTCCGGCTCCCATTCTGGGGGACCCCAGGGTCATTGCAGGATGTTGCTGTGGACACTGGGGCAAGAAAATAGAAGAGAGGGTAGGGTTGCCTGGGTGTCTGCCAGTCATGAGGCTCCCAGCTCATCACCCTTACCGACTGCCATCATCCGTACACTGCTACAACCACCATCACCTCCCCACCACCAGCAGCAGCTGTGGCCACAGTGCCACTACTGTCACTCCCATTACTGTCACTGCCTCCACCACCATTTGTGATCACACTTGTCACTCTCACTGATACCACCACCACCATTCTTCCAGTATCTCCACCATTACAGTCATCCACCTGTCATGAGATGCTATAAGTTAAGCATGATTGCACTGTTATAATTATAGAGCTGAATTTGAATTTAGCTTAAGAACACAAGCATTGTTATATAAACAAAGCATTGCAATTTTGTACAATGTAACTAACATGATCAGAATGAGGAAGTGACAAAATAATAAAATCTAAACTCCATGTTGCCAGGTGTGATGGTTCATGCCTGTAATCCCAGCACTTTGGGAGGTCAAGGCAGGAGGATCACTTGAGGTCAGGAGCTTGAGACCAGCCTGAGCAACACAGCAAGGCCTTGACTCTACAAACAAAAATAAAAACAAAACAGAAAAAACATGAGCTGGGTGTGCTGGTGGTTGCCTATTGTCCTAGCTATGCTGGAGGCTGAGGTGGGAGGATCCTTTAAGCCCAGGAGATTAAGGCTGCAGTGAGCCATGATTGGGTCACTACACTCGGGCAACAGAGTAAGACCTCATCTCTAAAACAAACAAACAAATAAATAAACTCCATGTATTCAATTAGAAGGGTTTGCAAAGGACTTTGGGAGTTGACCTGCCTAAATGCTGAGCAGTGGTTGTGAGGCTGTAGGGAGTTACTGAAGTTAGGTCAAGATCATGCTCGCTTTTGCAATGGCAAACAACCAAGGATTCATCAGACTGAAACCATATTTGAAGAAAAGTCAGATATTTGTAGCAAGTGGGCAGAGAAGAGTTCAAAAATAGATGAGATATATTAAAAATTCAAAATACTCAGGAATTTGGGAGATCTTCGTGTCTTGTACCTAACCTAGTTTAACATAGAGCAGGTGTTTTATAAGCGAATACTGAATGAATGATAGATGGAATGAATACATAAATAGAAGAATGAGTGGGTGAATGAATGAACAAATGCAGCAGGAGAAAACACACCAGAGAAAATGGTGCCAAAGTAAGTCTAGAGGAAGGAATCTCAAGAGCTGCAACAATGCTGGCTGTCTCCAAGGCCGAGAGCTGATAAGTGGGGCCTGGTCCCAGCCCCCAGCTATGTCATCCCTCAGAGACTGTGCTCAGCAGACTCTAGGGCAAGGAGCTTCTGGAAACTACAGGATAAATAATACTCATTTGATTGGAGTATCAGTTTTCTCAACAATTTAAGAAAAACTACTTTTATACTAAAACAAAAGAATTTATTCTGGATTACAATGTAAAATTCACATTAGTTTTTAAGCAAAAATATGAAGCCTTAAAGATATTTTGTGCTTGCTATACCCTTCAGATCTCCTGGGGATACACACGCATTCTCTTCTGCTATTAGGAGGATGTCCGTGGAAAAGTTTGAGAAGCAACAGCCTAGGACAACTGTGTACAGACATCACTAATTATAACCTCTAGGACTGTACATGAGTCTCGAGTTACAGAATCTGACACCTTGTACTCACTTAACACCTAAGGAAGCATATAGCAAACTATGGCCCACAGCCATATCTGGCCCTATGCCTATTTTTGTAAATAAAGTTTTACTGGAACACAGGTACACACTCATTTGTTTACATATCAACATCTGACAGCTACAGAACTTATTTATAAAGTCAAGTAAGCATCAGTATTTTTCCTTCCCAGTTAAAATCAGACTTAGCTTTCAGCTTTATAGTGCACTGTACACATGTAAATGATCCCCTAAAAGAAAAATAGCTCATTGTTCTGGCCATATATGGAAGTATTATTTATATGGGAGGCAATAGCATACAATGATTAAGAGCTTAGGTTTAAGACTGACACATGGGTTTTTCTATTAACTAGATGACCTTGTATGAGAAGCCTCAGAGCCCACATCTGCAACATGGAGTAATAATAGTGCCCATACTGTAAGGGTTTTGTGAAAATCATAAGAGCTGATGTAGTGGAGAGCTTAGTGTGGCACCCACCTCAATAGATGGCTGTAATTATGCTTCCTGCTCACCTGTTTTTTTTTTGTTTTGTTTTGTTCTCCCTTTCTCTCTTTAATGCTCCTGAATTGGAGCTGCTAGGCAAAGCACCCGGGGAAAGGCTGGATCCACGTGGTACAGACAGGATGTTAGATGTTACACAGTCATGTTTACTTAATAAAGCCAAGCCTACACTAATCGTCCCTGGCATTTCTGTACAATCCCCTGTCAAATACACACTATAAAGTTAACATGGGGTGAGCCGTTCTCTCTTCCCTAGAGTAGTCCTGGTATTTGCTAACTGATGACAGCAACAGGAAAGGTGACCTTTCCCAAACCTTGGTTATGCCCATAACACTGGGCCAGGCTGTCATGACCTTTCTGGAGCCCAGGCTAGGAAGCTTTGACCATGCTACTCTGCCTAAGCAATACTAAGGGCAGCTTGCCCAAGGAAACCCTGTGTTAGAGAAAACCATCCATTCATGTGTTCCTATCTTCGTGTGTCCATTTGCTCACTAAGCAGTGAGTGAGCACCTGCTGCATACATACACTATGAGAGAGTCTGGAGGCATGGCAGGAGCTTTTAATGGGATGGCAAGTAGGTGCCCAGCTTCAAATGAGACGGAATGCCTGGTATTGACAATGTGCTGAATAAGTAGAAGTAAAGTGCCGGGGTGCCGTGGGCTATAGCAATTTACTCTGAATGGGGAGACTAGGAGGCAGTGGCATCTGAGATGAACCTTGAAGGATGAATAGGACTTCTATGAGCTGGGCAATGCATGAGAAAGCAGCATGTACACAGCACAGGTGAGCACACAGGGACTCTGTCCCATGTGGCTAAACTGAGGACACAGTGGAGGTCAGATAATGCAAATCTGTGGGGGAATCTGTCAGCATAATTATGGGCTTTTTTTTGTTTGTTTGTTTAAAGCCATACCCATCAGTTTGGGCATAGCTGGAGAAAATATGTCTGGCTTTAATTATTCATAATACTCCTTTCCCCAGAGAGTGGACTGAGCCGTCTTTTTAGCATTCTACCCTCCTTACTTCCTTACTGCTGGGAGATCCTTCCATTGCTTATCCCAGCAATTTCCCAAGTTTGCTCCATGAAATGCTAGCCTCTTGAGGTGGCCTTGAAAAAAGTCATCAATGATAGAATATGTTTGGAAATTGTGACCTACCAGACATCTTTGGAATTTAAATACATTAGCATAGCAAATGTTTTCAGAGGTCCCATATTGCAGATCATTTCCTTAGGTCTGCCTCAACTTGAGCACCCCCCAAGCATTACTTGATCGTGCAAACTTCTTTTTCTCTTGCAATATCAATCAGTATTCCACGGAACTCTTAGGAATAGATGGAAAATGCTAGACTGGAAACATGCATGAGTGTTAAATGGACAAATAAATAAGTATAAAGCAATGTGATCCTGGAGACTCTCATCTGCTCCCCACGCTGCTAAACGCTCATCTCCACAGAGATGACAGACATAGCAGAAAAAAGCTAGAAGCAGGATTTGCAACTCTGTAACAACCTCAGTGGTGCCAGGGATATACCCCAACCACCCTTAGCTGATACACCAACGGGAGAGAGCTTGGGGGCAAAGCCATGGCACAGGTGCCACAAGAAATTGCTCTGGAATTACCATGGAAACTCCCCCTCCCTCCCACCATATATGCAGTGGAGTAAGGAGACGGTAATGAAGACAGCTTCTGTATAATAAACATAAGCAGAAACCAAGGCACAGTCACTTGTTCAGGGAGAGGAATGATGGAAGAGGCACTTCAGAGATGAGATGATGCATTCCAGGGAGAGGCAGGACAAATCATATAAATTATCTCATATTGGGACTTGGATGTTTGAGCATTGGCCATTTTGGGTAGCTCTTTGTCACGCTCCTCCATAATTGGCTATTGCAGTGCCTAATTAATTAAATTTAGATTACTCATGTTGGCTTCCAGTCTTTGCTGAGACCTGCACTCAGCTAAGAACCCGAGCGTGTAGCATATCCCATCAGCTCATTCATAACCGTGCCCCAAACCACTGTCTACTTGTACCTTCCACATTCCTCCGTGCTCCCTGTGCTTCAGCCATACGGGGTAGCCCTCCACTTCCGGAACCCACATTCCTGAATCTACACTTGTTGGTGTGTTCTTTGCACCTAGAATGCCCTTTCCTCTCTTTTCCATCTAATGGGGTGCACAAGTCCTCCAAAGTCCAATTCAGCGGCACCTTCCCTGTCATAGATGACTACTTGCTCCTTGAAACACTTTCTTTTCTTAGTAACTTCTACTTGTCCTTTGGGTCTGAGCTTGGACATCATCTTCTCTGGAACATCTTCCTTGTTACTCCAGGGTGACCATTGTAGCCCACATGTCTCCATCTAGACACTTACCAATTTGTACGTAAGTGTCTATTAACCCACATGTCTTCCCCACCAGAGTGAGCTCAGCACCGACATTCGAGCAGGTGCTAACCATGTACCAGGCACGTATCAGATGCTCAATAACTATCTTTACATGGACTGAGGGATGAAGGAAAGTGAGTACCAGAGGGAGGTGGGTGCCATGTGTCAGGACATGTGGAGTGGGACTGGCAGAGGGCACACACAGACCTGAGAATTGAATGGCAAAGCCCTGCTTGCTGGTGAAGAAGTCAGTGCTGAACTGCAGGACGACTGAGTTGAAGGTGCTGTGCAGGTCCTTGGGCAGGACTGGTCCACTCAGCTCCTTCAGCAGAACCCCGCTCTCCACAGGCCCATCCCAGATGCGCAGCACATCGTGAACCTCCTCTGTGTCAAACACCAGGAAGTGTAGCCTGCACGGAGAGAAGAGGCAGTGGTCATCCGGGCTCAGCCCCTTCTTTTCCAGGGGCCTCTGATCAGAAGGTCCTAACCCTATGAAGCCTGGCCCTAAACCTACAAAGCCTGGCAGGAAGGGAGAGAAGGCAGCGTCTGGCAGCATCCTCATGATTTCACCAGGCCAGTTCCTCCCACGGGGCCCCCAGCAATGGGGACAAGAGTGAGGGGTGTGGCTTTTGTGCATCCTTTTCTTCTTATGAGCTCCATGTTGCCACTGTCAGACAACATCCCTCTCCTCAACCCTACATAGCCTGCAGACCTCTCCCTGAGCCCATATTGTTACCATTCTAGGTTGGAAGTGGAATACTGAGAAGGCAGGATCTGGCTTGGACAAAAGATATAGGCAAAAAAAATTATTAGGGATAGAGGGCAGGGGGAACTGTGGAGTCTCTGAGAAGCTGGCCCAGTCATGGTGCAGGTAGGGGTGACTTCATACCTCGGTTTCCCAGAGCAGAATTCTGGGGATATTAGCTCTGTGTAGCCCTGGCTTAGATAATCACTGCAGACCTCAGGAGGTCAAGTAGGGGTCTCCAAGTGTGGGGGTCTGCAGGACACAGAAAGAGCTCTCAGAGCAAGAGAGCTCAATAGCAACCTGAATTTCTGGAACCAAAGATTCCAACAGCCAAAGATATCTTGGCTACAAACTTGCGGGACTCTCTGTTAATCATTTTTTTTTTAATTGTGGAATAATTTTAGGCTTACAGAAAAGTTGCAAAGATAATACAGAGTGTTCCCATAGACCCTTCACCATTCTTCTATTGCTAACATTTTACATTTCCATGGTACATTTGTCACGACTAAGAAAGCAATGTTGGCATACTTACTATGAACTACACTCCAGACTGTATTTGAATTTCACCAGTTTCTCCATTGATGTCTTTTTTTTTTCTGTTCCAGGATCTAATCCATTTATCACTATCTCTTTTTAAAAATATATTTTTAAATTTTAAAAATAAGACATGCTTGAGGCAGAGAAAAGGCAAACAATATACAGATGTACTGAATTAAAAAAAAGTCTCTCTTTCACACAGCCAACCTGTTCTGCAGAGCTATTCAATTAATAGTAGGTTTGGTGCATATGCTTCCAGAGTTTTTTCAATGAGCACACATATATATTGTTCCCTCAAAATGAGACCATATTTTATGTAGTTTTCTATAACTTTCTTTCTTCATTTAATACTGTATTATGGACATAAACATCACCCTCATTTTTTTTTTTTTCTGCAGAAATGGACACTGTTATACATCACAATTTCACATGAAACTGCAAGGAACATTCTCATCTTTATGTAGCTTTGTGCATTTCTGTTAATATTTCAGTTGACTTGCCAAAGTAATTCTGGGGGGAAAAGGGTATTTATTAAAAAATTTTTAAAATAAATCCTGCTAAATTATCTCTCAAGTATCCTCCCAAGCATTACTTGATCATGCAAACTTCTTTTTCTCTTGCAATATCAATTAGTATTCCATGGAACTCTTAGGAATAGATGGAAAATGCTAGACTGGAAGCATGCATGTCTGTTAAAGGGACAAATTAGTAAGTATATTTTTTTGTTTCAATTTATATTTCCACTTATCAGTACTGATGTTACTATTCTCTCTAAACTTCACCTCGTCAGCATTAGATATTATAATGTTGTAAATATATTCTCTATGACAATGCTCCCTCATCTGCTAGACCACAATGGAATCTCGCTGGCAGTTTTGAATTTAGATGATTTGGTAAGGTTGGGTATCTTTGCACATATTTATTGGGCATTTGTACCTTCCAAATTCTTTATCCATCTTAATTGATGGATGCAAACTTTTAAAATTCTACTTATATATTATGACGATTATTTATCTTATATATTTCGATTTCTCTCTCTCTTTATTTTTTTTTGAGACAGAGTCTTGCTCTGTCACCCAGGCTGAGTGCAGTGGCGCAATCTTGGCTCACTGCAACCTCCACCTCCTGGGTCAGCAATTCTCCTGCCTCAGCCTCCTGAGTAGCTGGGACTACAGGTGTGTGCCACCATGCCCAGCTAATTTTTTGTATTTTTAGTAGAGATGGGTTTCACTGTGTTAGCCAAGATGGTCTCGAACTCCTGACCTCGTCATCTGCCCACCTCAGCTCCCAAAGTGCTGGGATTACAGGTGTGAGCCACTGTGCCCAGCCTTGATTTCTCTTTTATATATTTGTTGCGAATATTTTCTCCTAGTGTCTGGTGACTTTTTCTCATTTAACTTCGGTTTGTGGTATCCATTTTGGTACAGAAGTGTTTCATTTTATGAAATCAAATATGTAATATTTTCCTTTAAGGATACTGGATGTCACGTTGTGCTTGGGCAAACCTCTCTCCAAACCCAATGATTCAAAAACAAAACTAAACTTTAATCAAAATTTTAATACCTTAATATTTTTCTGGGACTTGTACAGTTTCTTTCTTTTCTTTCTTTCTTTTTCTGAGACAGGGTTTTTCTGTTGCCCAGGTTGGAGTTTAGTGGTGCAATTATAGCTCACTACAACCTCCTGAGTAACTGGGACCACAGGTACATGCCATCATGTTTGACTAATTTTATTTTTTGTAGGGATGGGGTTTTTCTATGTTGCCCAGGCTGATCGTGAATGCTGGGATTCAAGCAATCCTCCTGCCTCGGCCTCCAAAAGTCCTGGAATTACAGGTGTGAGCCACCCACCGTGCTTGGCCAGTTTCATTTTTTTGCGGCCAATAAGTTCATCACTCTTCCAAATTGACACTCAGTTGTCCCAACACCTATCTAAAGTAGCCTTTTCCATACTTTGCCTACTAAAACATCTGTTTACTCCCTCCTTAGCATCTACCAGTCTACCTTTAGTGTACTTATTTGTAGACTATGCTTCTCCCTAATTATAACTAGATCATAATTCTCACGAGCCTGGTACCAGGCCTTGCTTGCCTAGGATGTATCTGACATTTCGGATGGTGCTCATGATACCCACGGATGATGACATGCTCATAGCTGAAGAACCCTGATTCTCCCTACTGGTTTGAAATGTCCCCTTAGTTGTTGGCTGTTTCTGGACTCTTTTCTCAATTCCAGTGCTCTCCCCTTTTCCTATGCTAGAATCTACTTGTGGTACCAGGAACATAGCTGCTCAGCTTACTTGGTTTTTCATATTCTCAAATTTTGATATTTTTTCCCTAAAACTTATTAGCTTATTTCCCAAATTTACTCTTTCAGATGAACTTTATGGTTACCAAGTCCCAAAAAAATCTGATTGAGAGTTTGATTGGAATTACACAGGCACTGATTAATTTGGAGAGAATGGATATCTTTATGTTACTAATTTTCCCTAGCCAGGAGCATTGTAGATAACTTAGTTTTTATGTATTTTGGCAAAGTTTTATGTTTTTCACTTTGTTATGGTTTTCTTCTTTGCACCCCTCTTGCTAAATCTCCTCTTTAGCAGTGTATGTTTATGGTTTTATTTCTATTGTGAATGAGATTTAATTTTTAGTTACATTTTCTAGTTATTTATTGCCACATATATATGTGTGCGTGTTTCTTCCTTTCAGTAATTAGTTAGTACTATTAGAAACCAAAGGAATCTCTTGGATTTCCTAGGTAGAAGCTTTTGTAGAAATAGGGGGGATTCCTCAATACCAGGAGCTGTGTGAGTCTGGAGGCCCACATCTGATTGAAAAGAGGGAGAAGGAGATCCCCAGGACAGAGCACAAATGCGCATGCTCACTGCTGTGCCAGGCTGCCCCTGCCTTCTCTGCTTTCTCTGCAGTGATCAATGCACCGTGAAATCGGCAGCCAAAAGGAGACCGAGTGCCAGCCGTGTGGTGTGGCCGTACGTGCTCTTAGAAAAGAGGTTGGTGTGGGCCACACATATCAGGGAAGGCAAAGGGAAATGAGACGTGAAGTTTGGGTAGTGTGAAAAGGAGAGTGCCTTCTTTGGATTTAATAACATGAGATAAGACCCAGAGGCAGAAAGGAGGTGAAGCTGTCCAGGAAGAAAGACAATTCCATACTTGAGTTCAGGTGGTACTAGGATGCCATAGAGAATACAGCTGGATTGAGAGAGCGAAGAGAACGAGAGTCTAAAAATTAGCTATGGGAGTTTGGGCTTTATCGTCTTCTAGTCAGAGACTGACTCTAGAGGCCACGTGAAGTCCTGAGGGTGAACAGCTGGATGAATGAGTGAGTGAATCAATGAATGAATGAATGAAACCCCAGTCTGACAGGAAGCTGAGAAAAGCAAGAATATGGGGACTAAAGAGACATGAAAGAAAATGTGTTTCTATAACAACCACTGTGTATAAGGCACTTTCACATTAGCCCATGGAGTCCATGCAAGCATCTTTATTTTGTAGGGAGGACCAATCTCATCTTTAACAACGAGAATACTGAGGCTCTGAGAGGGTAGGTAACTTGTCCAAGGTCAAGGGCTGGTTAGAGAGTAAGCTGGAATTGCTATTATTGAATACTAATCCAGGTCAGACCTTAGTGCTTCTACTCTTTCTCCTGACAATGCTGCCCACATCTCTAGGAGGAAGAGGCTGTGGTTGAGAGCCAGGCAGGGGCTGGAGAGGCTCTACCAATCATCAACAGTTTACCCATGAGTCATACATGTTATTCAAGACCATGAATTAAAAATGCCAGTTCATTGCATTCAGCTTAGCTGATCTCATAAACAGACAAAGTCAAAAGCTTGGCACTGATATTGTGGAGAGGAGCGCAGAAGAGGGGAGGAGGAGGTGGGGTTCTCTTTGTGCTCAAACAATACAAGTTGGCAATGGTAAGGACAGAGGCTCAAGTTCAAGCTTCTTTCAGCATTCATTCATGTAAGCCCCTCCCATGTGTGGGATGCTGCAGTATAACAGTGAGGATGACAGGCAGGTGCCATTCTCCAGGAGCCTCTGGAGATGGACAATAACCCCCCAGACACAAACTCACTCAAAGATTATCAGCTGTGTCCAGCACACGGCAGGACATGGCAGAGTGCTGAGGCAGAGCATCCACTTTAGACAGAGTGGTCAGAGAAGGAGGTGGCATTTAAGCAAGATGCTAAGCCACGTGGAGAGCAGGCAGAGTCAGAGGTGGGAGGAAGCCTGTGGTGAATAAAGGACAGCATGTGCAAAGGCCCCAGTGGAAAGGCCATGGAGGCTGATGCTGGGCCAGGAGAGGCAGGCAGGGGCAGGGCTGGCGGGACCGTGGGTGGGGGAAGAAGTTTGGTGTATACTGTAGGAGCTGAGGGAAGTCATTGGTGTATTTTAAGCTGAGATCTGACAGATTTCAATTTACATGTTAAGATGACTCTTGGTGCCTGGGTAAGAAAAGATTGACAAGGGCAAGAGTGGATGCAGGGAAATTAGCTAGGGGCTGCCACAGGGGGCCAGTGACCCCTTTCATTATAATCCTTTGATGGTAGCCAGGAAAGACTTGGTTTGCCAAACCCGATAACATTTATTAAGACTCCTATTGAATACTTTTCTCATCTTATAGAAATCAGTCCATAAATGCTAATAAGCAGTTCTGATCGATAGAAATAATTCCAGGCCAAAACAGACACTGGGGTTTGTGTGAGCGGCTCCCCTGTAGGTGAACACTGGGTCTTCTTCTGGCTTTTGATATCTTGCAAATGGTTTGTGGCCCCCCTTCCCCCTTGCACTGTGCCCCCAGGAGGGAGAAACTGAAGCAGAGGAAAGAGGTGAAAAGATCTTCCTTCCTATTGATGACTTGGTTGTCTGTGGGCCACAGAGACGAAACAGGCCATTTCCAGGGAAGAGGAATGAAGTGTGTTGCATGTTAAGCTCTGTGTTGAGAGCTGCAGAAATGTGTAAGCCTCTGTGTTTGCCCTGGAGGAAGCTGCTACTTATTGAAGGAGACACCCAAAACATAAAAATATGTGCAATAGGTGCTAAAGAGTGGGATAAATAAGATGCTATCAAAATTACCAGAGGAGAAAAAGAGCTAAATATTTGTAGAAAATCTCCTGTGTGCCAACTGCTTTACGTGCATTGCCGAATATCCTCATAAAACCCTGTAGTTCAAGGTGTATTTTCACTATTTTGTTGTGGAGGAACTGAAGTTCCAAGGGATTAACAGAGGCAACTAGCCAGGGTCAGAGCCAGCATTCAAACCATGTCTGTCTGGTACCAAAGGCCTTTGTTTTACACCATCTTCTTCTTTTAATCTGAAGAGGCAAGGACAGCTTCAAGGAGGCAGTGTCTTTGAAACAGTTTTGAAGAAAGGAAGGTATAGAGAAATTGAGGGAGAGGGAGATGGCAAGAGAAGGAAAAGCATATTCAGAGGCATAGAAAGAGTAACTGGCCTTCCTGGATCCAGTTCCCCTCCCATCCTTTCAATCCGCCTTTTCCGTCAGGACCAGGGTGATCTTCCTGAACCACTCCTCTGACCCAGGCTCTCTTCCTTCTCCACAGGGTAAAGTCAGCCTTCCAAGGGCCACACCAAGTCTCTCCTGGGTTGCCCCAGTTGCCTTCTCCTGTTCTTCTCACCCTTTACTGATTTCCTTTTTATTCTCTTGCTTCAGAGCCTTCTCTCTGTCTGGAAGGTCCCCCTTCATGTGCCCCCATGCCATCTGTAGTGGGTTAACTTGTGTCCTGCAAAAGGATATGCTCAAGTTCTTACCCCTGGCACCTGTGACTGTGACCTCATTTGGAAATAGAATCAAATGTAATCAAGTTATGACACGCAGGGGATACTGGGTTAGGGTGGGCCCTAATCCAATGACTGATATCATGATGAGAGAAAAGAGAGAAGGAGATTTGGATACAGAGACACGGAGGAGACACAGGGAAGACCATGTGATGGAGGCACAGATAGGAGTTACGTGTCTACAAGACAAGGAATGCCAAGGGTTTCTGGCAACCACCAGAAACTATGAGAGACATGAGACAGATTCTTCCCTAGAGTCTTCAGAGGGATCCTGGCCCACTGGCAACATGATTTTGGATTTCTAGCCTTTAGGACTGTGAACAAAACACATTTCTTTTATTTTAAGCGATTCAGTTTGTTAGAGTAGCCCTAGTAAATTCTTCCACCACCTGGCTGGTGTGTTCTGGTAGGTGCCTCGCATCCAGTGGGGAGCTTTTCCACGGGCTTCTCCTTGTCCTCCCCATCCCCTCAGTCTGGGGAGATGCTCCCTCTACAGGCTCCTGCTCTATCAGAGTCATCCCTTGACTTCCCCGTCTTGCTGAATCCCTTAACTCTGGTGCCAGTTTCTCATTCACTTCGATATCTCTGGTACCCAGCATGAGGCCTGACCCATACTAGCCCCCTTGGTGAAGGTTGTCTGATTGAATTGATGAATGAACGAATGGCTCACCAGCTTTCAGGCACCCATGTGGTTCATCCAAACTCACTCAAGAGGCAATTAAACAAATCCTATATACTAAGGAGGATACTTCCTATTTCTCTGAAAGTTCTGAGCTCTCCCTTTACCACCCACATCCAGCCCCTTGGATCTTACAAGGGTATCTTTGGTGCTCTACACTACCAAAGACATAGAATCTAGCCACACAGAACCTGGGCCAGAGCTAGCTGCTGAGTCTAAACCTGGGAGAAACTGGCATACTGTAACCATGCTCCTACTTTCCAAATCCCCAGCCTTATAGGTTCCTTGAACCTATAGTGATACTGATCATCATACTTTAAATCTATGAATAATAAGTACTAGGTTCAGGTAGCATACCCAGCACTGGTGATGCAGATAGGAATATGGCATGCTTCCACCTCTGCATGTGGTATGATCTACACTAAAGGTGTGCACAGAGAAGGCTCCTAACTTAGGCCAAGGGGATGAGACCAGGCCTCCTGGGGGAGGTAATGACTGAGCTGAGTCTTGATATCTTTATAAGAGAAAAGAGAGATGAGAGATTAACGGGATGAGTCAGATGAAGGGGGTGGGTGAGGAGGGTGAGAAGAGGAGGGAATGTGGGCAGAGAAAAGAGGGTATGCAAAGACACAGATGCGATGGATAGGCTGGCCCACCCAGGAAATGACAAGCTCTTCAGGAAGACAAAGCATGAGGTGCGGATGGCTGAGACCCGAAGCCATGGCTCAGGGAAGGGTGATGATGTCCAAGCTGCAGAGAAGCAAGGAGTTCATGATCCTCATTCTCCTAGTGAGAGCAGTTTCCATGGTGTTGGGGCAGGACTGAGGGCAGTGAGGGAGAGGTTCCACCAAAGGAGGGCTTTTGAGTTGGTCTCAGCATCCTAAGTCTGGTATTTGGTTTGCCTGGGTTGCATCTTGGGCACTCATGATAATCGGCAGTCTAACTCCAGCAAGTATGCCAGCTCAGGTAACTGGGTCTCACTGGGCCCCTGGTTCTCCCTCCCATTCCTTTGTGGGACTGCCCTGAAATTCTGCTTGCTCTGTGGGGGCTGGATCTTGACTTTATTGCTGGCTGCAGGGACACCCTGGGATGTACAGATATCCCTGTTCAAGTCTGAGATCACCACATGCCTCTCCTCATGGTGTTTTCAGAGTTCCACCTCCCACTGCAACACCTTCCACCCCACCAACCAAAAGTAGACCCTAGCTAAGAGTGCACCCACCTGGCCCTCACTCCCTTACCTCTTCCCACCAGCCCCCTCTGAGACTCTACTGTGCTTTGCTGAGACTAGTGTAGGGTTCATGACACTCAGCTTTAGCAACAAGAGGAGATTTTCTACCAGAGCCTAAAGCTAAGAAGCTGGGGGGAAAGTGGATTCTCACTGCAGGGGCCTGTCCCTCTCAAGTGTCATCCACAGGCAAAACTTGCTTCTGGGATTATGGGCCTCAGTTCTCTTAGTCTGAAGGAAACTTGGACACACTGGGTATTTTTTTTAAAAAAGCAATTCCCACCTCCCTGCTTATAGGCAGTTTATCTATATCCCATTGCAAACTGGAAAGACATGCAAAAATGAGAAAAGAAAACAAAAAAGCCATGGCACCTTGAGGTGTTGATTTCACTTGCCTTCAGACTGGGCCCCAGAATATGAAAGAGCTTTGGATGCTCCCAACCAACAGTCACCACCGCAGGAACACAATAAACCCTTCACTGACATGAGTCATGATGGCAAAAACCATGGCACCTTGAGGTGTTGATTTCACTTGCCTTCAGACTGGGCCCCAGAATATGAAAGGGCTTTGGATGCTCCCAACCAACAGTCACCACCGCAGGAACACAATAAACCCTTCACTGACATGAGTCATGATGGCGGATCTTTACATTAGGGGGAAATGGCATTTGAATGAACAGCTGCTGTAGGGGGAAGGGGGTCAGAAATCACCCCTGTCCCCACATGAGAATGCAGCTGAAATTATCCTTGGTGACACTGGAAAGGGCAATCAGAAAATAATACTTGTTTTATCAAATGCCCCCCTCTAAGCTGCCCGAGCTGCAAACCAACAATTAAACCATGATCATAATAGCAGACAATAATAATTAAGTATCACGCTATCCAAAGAGCAAAAACTGAGAAGACAACCCAAAGCCCAAATCCAGCATTGGTGTCTAGAGAAAAATAAAAGGCTCTTCTCTTCGGGGAGCAGCTGGCATTCAAAAGAAAAAAAAAAGATTCTTTGGTTATTTTCTAAAGTGGAAAAATAAAACTGGGCTTCGGGTCACTAAAAACGCTGCAGAACGTTCCAGGGTATTGATTGGTGTCTTGGACTTGGGCTGTGACCTTGTGCTCCCCTCTAACCTGCTGGGCAACCTCCGGCCAGCTTCCCTCTCTTCCTCATCACCCTGTAACCGGAGGCTCTGAGACTGCCTATCACTAGACAAAGTCCAGAGTCTTCTCTGTAGGTGTCAGGGATTCTGTGAGGGGCCGATGTATCTTTGTTCTTGGAAGAAATGTTTCCATAAAGTAAAAACACTAGCTGTGGCGCCAAAGATCTGGGTTCAAATACTAGTTCTGAGAGAGCTAATATGGTGACCTTGCAGAGCCTCAGTTTACCCCTGTGTAAAAAATGACTGTAATTTCAATCTATCAAGCAGTGTTGCTAAGAGTATTATTATAAATGAAATCACATATAAAGCATCTAGCACACAGTATTAAAAAATCATCAAATAGTAAAATCACCTAAAATAATTCCATTTTTGTTCAATTTATTCATTTTTTTTTACTTAAGAGAGATGTGTTAAAGTCTCCTATAAGGATTGTCAATTTCTCTTTGTATTTCTGACAGATTTTGCTTTATGTTTTCTCATTAGGTTACTTAGTGCAGAAAGATTCATGACTGTTAGCATTATTGTGGCTATGCATTGTATCATATGAAAGCATTCCCTCTGTCTCTTTTAACGTTATTTAACCTTGAATTTTACCTTTTTTTAAAAAAAGAAAAGCAATATTATGATCCCTGCTTTTTACTTCCATATGTTCTCATGCTATTCTTTTGTACCAACATTTTATTTTTAACATTTTGTTGTTCTTCTGTTTAGCAGCATTCTTTTCAAATGTATCCAACCCAACAATCTGTGCCTTGCAACATGAATGTCTCACACGTGGGCACCAGCTCATAGCTCCTTACAGCTCCTGTTTTCCTGCCACACGTCAGTCAGTAGTTGCTCCACATGTGACTGTAGGGGCTTCTTTTCCCTGTGCACCATCGTCTCGGGGCCTCTCTCTGGGAGCCTGTGTCTGCTCCCTTTGCAGACCCTTTGCTCAGCATCTGAGTCTTGCATTCTGCTCAGGCCCCTGACCTTAGTTCCTTGCTGATCCTTCAGAGGAGCCTCAGATGATACCACTTCTGTGCTCTGGGTCATGCTCCCAGCCTCCTGCCCATCCTGTGCTCCTGTAACCTTGATTTGCTCCAGAGGCTGTCTCTGCTCCCCCCATTCTTTTCTCCCTACATGAGGCCTGGATCCTTGAATTACTTTGTGGAATAGACACCTCCAGCACCACCCAGAACCCTGTTCCCCACTGTAGACCAGCACTGGACTGTGAAGTGTGTGAAAAGTTAACCTTTATTGTGTTAAACTACTGAGATTTGAGGGTTATCTGTTACATCAGTTACCCATTACTGCTAATAATAGAAGCTTATTTCCATCATCCTGTTTTATGCTTTGTCTTTTTTTTTTGGAGACAGAATCTCCCGCTGGCACCCAGGCTGGAGAGCAGTGGCGTGATCTTGGCTCACTACAAGCTCCACCTCCCGTGCTCAAGTGATTCTCGTGCCTCAGCCTCCTGTGTAGCTGGGACTACAGGTGCGTGGCACCATGCCTGGCTAATTTTTCTATTTTTAGTAGAGGTGGGGTTTAGCTGGGTTGACCATGCTGGTCTCGAACTCCTGGCCTCAAGTGATTCACCTGCCTCAGCCTCCCAAAGTGCTGGGATTACAGGAATGAACCATCACGTTTTATGCTTTTGTTTATATTTTCTTGCTTTTTTTGGTAATATTTCTTAGTTTTTAAGCTTTTATTAGTGATTTGCAAGGTCTACATTTTGTTTTAAACTCTACTGGTGGTTATCTTTAAGCATCTTCAAAAGTACTCCTAAACTTGTATTTTCTCTGATCATCAAATTTAAGAAAAATAATATATCATACCATTTTACTTCCTCTTACGTAAGACAGTCAATCTAAAAAAGGTTTTACATTTCCCTATGCTTTCCCTCCAACCGTCAACCATTGACAATGTAAGTAGGGACTACAGGCCCAAGTTAAGCACCATCTTTCATGGACATCAAAACTATAGGGTTTTTCTCCTAAACACCTCAGTAGGCCAAAAATTATATGTCTGTATTAGCTTCCTGTGGATGCTATAACATATTACAACAAACTTGATGGCTTAAAACAACAGAAATTTGGCCAGGTGCAGTGGGTCATGCCTGTAATCTCAGCAGTTTGGGAGGCTGAGGCAGGTGGATCACCTGAGGTCAGGAATTCGAAACTAGCCTGACCAAAAAGGTGAAACCCCTTCCCCACGAAAAATATGAAAATTAGCTGGGCATGGTGGCAGGCGCCTTTAATCCCAGTTACTCGGGAGGCTGAGGCAGGAGAATCACTTGAACCTGGGAGGTGGAGGTTGCAGTGAGCGGAAATCATGCCACTGCACTCCAGCCTGGGCAACAGAGTGAGACTCCGTATCAAAACAAAAACAAAAACAAAACAGAAATTTATTCTCTCATAGTTCTGGAGGCCAGAAATCTGAAATCAGTATTGCTGTGCTGAAATCAATGTGTCAGCAGGGCTATGTTCCCTCTGGAGGCTACAGAATAGACTCTATTCCTGCCTCTTCCAACTTCTGATGCTGTTGGCATTTCTTGGCTTATGGCTGTATCACTCTAACCTCTACTTCTGTCTTTGAATCACCTTCTCCTGTATATGTCTTCCTCTTGCAAAGTTGCATGTGGTTGCATCTAGGGCTCACCCAGATAATCCAGGATAACCCCTTCAGTTCAAAATCATTAATTTAATCACATCTGCAGAGACCCTTTATCCAAATAAGGCAATCTTTATAGGTTCTAGGCGTTAGGACCTGACATCTTTGGGGGCCACCATTCAGCCTACTACAATGTTTTTCTAAGTTCCTCAGGAAGCCTATGAGAGCCAATTTTATGTGGCTTTTATGCATATCTGAGAATAATATGTTACTTTTATAAGTGAATTATATATCCTGGCTGAATCAACAATTCTTGGGACCAATAATACCACTGACTTTGAACTTCAGCATTATGAGAAAAAAGTCTTAGGAGGGTTGTATTAGTTGTGGTGGTTGTTTTTTGTAAATGAATATTTTATATAATGAGATATGATCTGTGCTTGCTTGTGTGAGTTAGTTTTGCCAAATGCTTGCAGGGACTTTTTATGATCCATTGCGAGCTCCTGTAACCTTGGTCTGCTCCAGAGGTTGCCTCTGCCTTCCCCACTCCCTTCTACCTTACACAAGGCCTAGAGCCCTAAATTACTTTGTGGAGTAAGCACTCCCACCCCTTGGAATGATTTTATTTTTCATCATGTTGTATCTAATTTATTTTTTGCCTGGAAACTCAACGAATCCTTTCGCTTTACTGAGGACATTTTAGCCCTGGTCATCCCACTCCCCACCCTTTCCCCAGGAAATAAAATAAAATTATATTTTATTATTCCTTCTGCTCTGTTTCATTGCTCTTGTGCATTTGTGCTGCCTGGATCGGCACTCTCTCTTCCATTTTTGTCTACTTTTCATTTAGAGTCTAGCTTGTCTGCTACTTCGATGCTTTTATTTCTTACAAGGCAAATGCTGGTATTGTGGATTTTAGTCATTACTGTGTGTTTAATTTCTTTGTGTTACTTTCTCACCTTCATCACTGTCTTTCTGTCTCAGAATCTCTCCTCCCACATGCCATCATCCATCTTCTATCAGTCATCCATATTTCTTATATTTAAATGAGATTATTATGTCTATACTCATTTAAATTTTCTTGTCTATTATAGTATAACATTTTAAGAAAAAAAAATTTTGTGTTTCTTTAGGGAAACGGTTCTCTTTTAATGAATGGTATGTTTTAAGTGGCATCACACAAGTTTATTTTATGTATTTTTTGCTTATGTGTTTATTTATTTTTGGAAAGGGAGAGATCTCTACTGGTTCAGTGTGGTCAACCAACAGGGAATGTGCATTTCCTTGGTTGAATAGTTCATTCTCCTCCTAAGATATGTTGGAATTCATTTTTGGGATCTTAAACTGGCAGTCAAATTGATGCATTTTGGCCAATTCAACTACTCAGTGTAGCTTAGTTGGATTATCGTGCGAGGATAATTTGAAGTATTTGTGTTGCTTTCTCCAGAGGTGTTCCATGAAAAACTGAATGGCCAGACAATGCCACCATTCTTAAAGCTACATTTATACCTATCAGGCTATCCACATCCTATCCTTCAAAAAATGTTTACATTCCTTTTGGCTATTCCCTGATTTGTTGAAACCTTAAATCTGATAAAAGAATACCCCATGGCGTGTGTGTGCTTCTCTGTTCAGTTCCTTTAGGAGGTCAGCTCTTGCAGTGAAGTACATGGACCTTCTCTGTTTAAGGCTTAACTTGCTGTAGTTGCTCAGAAATAAACCCTGTGGAAGCTGCTGAACCTGTGGCCATAATTCCTGGCAAGAGCTGTGAATAAGCTTCACTTCTGGTGCCTTCTGCCTCCTTTGGGCCAGCTGCCCACTTGCTGGCTAGAGGGAAGCAACACTGACCACAGTGGGGAATTGCTGCCCTGTGAACTGATATGAAATGACAGCAGGGGAATCCAGGTTTCAGGCACAACCAGATGTTCTTCTAGTCTAGCATCCTCCCAGGAAGACAAGCTCCACTGGGCAGGGGTCCTGGTTAATCAAAACCGTGCCCCCAGCTCTTGCTACATGGTGACCAAAATCCAGGAATGGAGTTTTCAGTTTTCTCTCTATGTTAAGAAGTATTTCTGTGGTTAAAAAACAAGGACGATTAGCCAAATATGAACTTTATGGGCATTAGGAGCAGAAATCTAGGAGTCCAGAGTAAGAAGTTCTCCACCTTCCGTGGGTCCCAGATCTCTGCAGGGAAAGCACATCAGCAGAGGACTGTCTCCTCTCCCTTCCTCCTCCTTCCCCTTCCATGAAGCCAGCCACCTATAGCTTCAACTCTAACCACATCTGTGCAAAAGAAATGACTCAGTTCTTTTGAATATAACCAGGACCCCTCAAACAGTGCTGCTAGGCTCCTCCCTGGCTTCCCAGCCAATTTATCCTCTGCACTGCTGCCACAGATCTTCCTGAAGTCCTCATATCTCCTCTAGACAATGAGCTCTTCTAGAAGCAGCTGTGTACATTCATACCTTCCTCTCTTTCACATGCCCGGGAGGGACTCACTTCCGCCCTGCATGGTGAGCTCCTACCATTCTTTAAAGTGCAGCTGGAAAAGTGCATCCTCTCTGTAGTTCCCCACCCCCAACTGCTATATAGAATTATGATCTGTCCTCACAGACACTTTTCTATTGTGTTTCATGCAAACTTCTACTACAGCATTTCTCACATTATCTTAGAATCTATAGCAGAAACTGTGGGTTGGATTATTTGTGCTTCATTTCCAAACCTCTCATTTGTCTCTACTATTGAGGCTCTAAAAGCAAAGCAAAATTGATTTCCCACTTTTTCTCTGCCAGGGGTGGCAAGTTCTGACTAATGAGATGTAGGATGATCTCTCTAAGGATGGTGGTTCTTCCCAAATACATAAGCAAGCTTTCATTAGGAAAGAGTTCCATGCCCTTTCCTCTTCCCTCTTCTTTTAGACTGGAACACAGACGTAATGTCTGGAGCTACAGCAGCCAACTAGGTAGCCATGAGGACGAAAGTCCCAGGATGGCAGAGCAAGAAGGAAGTTTATGGCTTCCTGAGGAGTGGTACCAAGTCTGGATGGGAGCTTCAGACTCTCATTCCAGGAGAAAAATGAGCCCCCATCTGTTGAAGCCAGCTTTAGTCCATTTTTCTATTTTCATTCCTAACTGATATAATTTCTATCTATAACACTGAGACCTTCAAGGGAAAAAGCTGTTTCTTATTTATATTTATACCCCTGTGCCTGGCAGAATGCCCAGCACTGAGTAAATGCTCCAGGTTCTTAAATTGAACTGAACGTTGTCACTGTCTTTAAAATGTTCCAACAGCTCCTTATTATATTGAGAAATCCATTCAGAGTTCTCGTCTTGGCCTTCGGTGTGTAAAGACTCCTCCTCACCCACACAGCCTTATTTGTCCACATGCATGCAGCTCCAGGCACGTCAAGTGAGTACCCTTTGGTGGACAGATCCTATATTTTCCCCTATGTTCATACCTTTGCTCTCTTACCCCCAGTTAGAAAGGTTGTCTCTACAGCCCCAGGCAGAACTCCTCTCTCTTCTCTGTGACTAAACTCCATCGCTTGGCTTGCTTGCACTGATTCCATCTATTTATCTCGGAGGTACCGGTTTGTTTGACTATTTCCCCACTAGAATGTGAACTCCCAGCAGACAAGGCCTGGCCTCGGTCTGGTCTTTGTGTTTCCAACTGCACAGCATCACACAGTCTCTGGCACAGAGCAGGTATTCAATGCATATTTTGTAAGATGGAACCAGACCACAGCCTGAATGGCAGACTGGAAAGAGCAAAGATTGGCGTTGGACAGAACACATTCAGAATCGACATTACTGGGTAATTGTGAGATCTCAAGGAAGGTCATTTATCCTTTCTGGGCCTTGATGATCTCATCTATAAAATGGGGACAGTAATAACAAATTCAGAACCTGGTATGCTGTAGGTATTTGATAAATGTCAGATAAAGAGGCAGCACCAAGAGCAAACTTTCCCTCCCTTTCCTATCCAATTTTCATCTGAACTGGCCCACTGATTATTAAAAAAAAGAAAAAAAGGTCAGGTGTGGTGGCCTGTAATCAGTACTTTGGGAGGCCGAGGTGGGCAGATCACTTGGGGTCAGAAGTTTGAGAACTGCCTGGCCAACATGGCAAAACCTTGTCTCTACTAAAAATAATAATAATAAAAAATTAGCAGGGTGTGGTGGCATGTGCCTGTAGTCCCAGCTACTAGGGAGGCTGAGGCAGAGAATCGCTTGAACCTGGGAGGCAGAGGTTGCAGTGAGATGAGATCATGCCACTGCACTCCAGCCTGGGTGAAAGAGTGAAACTCTGTCTCAATAATAATAATAATAATAATAATAATAATAATAATAAAAACAAAAACAAAACTCCAGTTCAACACCAGAAGCTGAAAAGAGTTTCACTCCTATTGGATGAAGCTTCTGTGTTCTATGTACTGATGACACAGGCAAGGGTGACAGGGTGACAGGGAGGGAGCAGCTCGTGGGTCTGCCCTCCTGTTGTCAGCTGCCAGGCCGGGATGGAGCGCATTGGCCCATCTGCCCCATTCTTGGCACTTAGGAAGAAGCACCTGCCAGGTGCTGCAGGTATCACCAGGGTTCAAGGAAAGGGGCCGCCTTCCAGTCCACTCTTGTCACACATATCCAGGCAGGACTCATTGTCCAGCTTGGACCACACCCAGGGGTGAGCCTGAACATAGATTCCTGCATCCAAGCACTCCACCTCTTGGGCACTCCTGGGAAGGGACCATCCTTGTCCAGCTTGCTGGAGAAAACCTGGCTACAAATCTCTCTGGTCACCCTCAGTGCTTGATCAGGGGTGAAGCAGGTTTGGGAGATGCACCCGAAAGCCTTCTCCTGTCTGTGCTCCTGGAAATAGCCTCATGTGCTATCTTGCTGTCTCTTCCCACCTAGGACACCTGCTCCCACCTATAGCACAGCAACTACCACCTGAGATCCTTTAGGGGCGACTTATAGCCTACTGTGCTTAGGCATGCTCTGTTTGGGTAAAATGGAAAACTATCCACCTAGCTCCAGGTAATTACCATCTTAAAGATAAGAGAACTGAGGCACAGAGGGCTTCAAGAGTTCTCCAAGCAACATAGCTAATAAGAGTGGCAGGTAGGCTGGTATCAGAGTCCAGCTCTTAGCTATGACTTGATACTGAATAAATGATAAAGCTCATGGGACATAAAGAATCCAGTTGAATAATCACACTAAATGGCACAAGTGCAAAATGCAGTTGACGCAGGGAAAAACAGACAACATTGCAAAACAAAACCTAAATAGTATTTTCAGAGATGCAAGATGATAACATATCGATAAAAACAAAATAAGGCTGTCAAGAGCAGTCTAGAAACAGAAAATGTAGTTTCCTTGAAATAAAAACAAAAGCGAGATTTCTGAAATAAAAAGGGGATAAAGAACAGAATAATTACTGTTGAAAACTGAATTAATGAAAACACAAGATCATTGCCAGAATAAAAACAGGATATAGAACTTTGAAATCACTAGAAGAAAAAGCCAACTAAAGCAGATCAGGTAACAACAGGAAGAGTTAACAGTAAAAAAAAGCAATACAGATGCATACGTATTTTGTTTGAAAGAAAGCATAATACATTTTATGTAAAATAAATATAGCCCCTTGTACTCATTTCATATTCTTAAATGTCCATGGAACATAAATAAAACAAAAAAATTCAAAAAGAAAAAAGGCACAATGCAGTCAAAATAAAAATAATGAAAATCATACACAATATGTAAGCCACTTAGTAATGAAAACATTTCTTAAATATTATTGGATTTAAGAGAAACCTAAATGAATTACAGACTAGAAATGAGCCCAGCTGAACACTCTGTATGAAAAAGACAAATTGTCCAAACAAAAAAAACGAACCAGAAGCTGCAAAGACAATTAAATATCCTATTGCCCATCTAAGCGGTGAAGACTAAAATTATCAACAGTGTCTAGTGATGATGTGTGGGAAGGCAGGCTTTCCCATAGACTTTTGTTGGACTTGTACATTGCTATAATACCTAGAGGAAAATTTGAGGTCATGTATCAAAATTTGCCTCCTAAGAATATATCCTAAGGAAATAAATGGACAACTGTTCGAAGACTGAGGGATAAGAATGTTTGTTGGAGTGAAAAGCTGAAAAGATTCACTTATTCAATAGGGGAATAGCTAAATAAATTATGGTGGTGCATACAATGGAATTCTCTGTACCTGGCGGGGCACGGTGGCTCATGCCTGTAATCCCAGCACTTTGGGAGGCCAAGGCAGGCAGATAATCTGAGGTTGGGAGTTTGAGACCAGGCTGACCAACATGGAGCCATTTCTACTAGAAATACAAAATTAGCCAGGCGTGGTGGTGCATGCCTGTAATCCCAGCTACTTGGGAGGCTGAAGCAGAAGAATCTCTTGAACCCGGGAGGTGGAGGTTGCGGTGAGCTGAGATCATGCCATTGCACTCCAGCCTGGGCAACAAGAGTGAAATTCCATGAGTGAAATTCCATCTCAAAAAAAAATTCTCTGTACCCATCAAACAGGATGAGGTAGGTCTATATATATTGACATGATGAGATGATGATATATGATTAAGTGGTAAAACAAAAAACAAGTTACTGAGCCATGCATGGAGATGAACTTGGTGTAGAAACGTGTGTATTACATTTGCTTTATGGACATACTGGCACACAAAATATCCAAAAGAATAAGTAGAGCAAACAGACATTAACAGTTATTTTATGTGGGGTGTGAGGAGGGGTAAGATTACAGAGTAAGACTGTGGAAACATTTCATTTCTAGTTATAAATATCTTTGTTTGCATTTTGAATTTTTATTATCTGGCTGGGTGCAGTGGCTCACACCTGTAATCTCAGCACTTTGGGAGGCCAAGGCAGGAGAATCACTTGAAGCCAGGAGTTTGAGACCAGACTGGCCAACATGGTGAAATACCATCGCTACAAAAATTAGCCAGGCGTGACAGTGCTCGCCTGTAATCCCAGCTGCTTGTGAGGCTGAGGCATGAGAATTGCTTGAACCTCGGGGGCGGGAGTTGCAGTGAGCTGAGATAGTGCCATTGCACTCCTAGCCTGGGCGATAGAACGAGACTGTCACCGCTCCCCCAAAAAAAGTACCTAATTTGTATACAGAAAAATTCTATAAAGATATTTCCAATTAAAAAGATAATAACTAAATAAGGACTCGAACACAAAAGGGCTTTTTGTGTTTGTCTAATTATGAGTGTGAGTTATCTTAACTTTGCTGCTGGTTATTCAAGATAGGCGTGTTATTCAAGAGAGGAGAAAGAGAGAGAGGGAGGGAAGGAGCGGGAGAGAGGGAGATGAAAAGAAGGAGGGAGGGGAAGGGAAAGCAGGAGGAGCGAGTGAGCACACACGTAAGTACAGCTGCATGTGTGCACGCTATGCACACTGGCTGGGATGGCAGGCTAGGGTGAGGAATGAAGAAGGCACGGTGTCTTGCCACTCTATCTCCATCTTTCTGCAGCTCTCGATGCAACTGGGAAGACATCTTCTCACTTTGCATTAGCTCCTTTGAGGTTGCTGTGGCTCCAAGAAGCCATCCAGACTGAAGACTGATGTTATATTTACCTCCTTCTGGTATTTCCTGTTTTGGGATCCCCACATACATACTCAGCATGCCCCCCATGACTTCATATTTCTTGCTGTGTTACCCTGGGGAGGACGTTTCCTGTATTTGTTGTGATCTTCTCTTCCTGAGTGCTAGGAAAGGAGTCTCCTGTCTACCCTCCACCTCCACAGCCATCATACTCATCAGTGAAAATGGTCCTCACTACTGCCCAGAAATCCATTCATCAATTTCTTGTACTTTCCTTGTGTCAGCCACACCTAGATCTGCTCTGCTCTCCTTAAGACCCAGAGAATTAGTGCTGTGCCTTTTAGGTACGTTATGGTTGCTGTGTCATGGATGAGCATATCCCTGTGTGCTGAAGCACTTCGAAATGAAGTATCATGATGTTGACAATGTACTTTCTAGTGACTCAGCAAAAAGGAAAACAAAAGGATGGAAAGAGAAGAACAAAGAAAGCACATACGCATATATGGCAAAATAGTAACACCATTTGAGTGTAGGCGGTAGGTACACAGGTACGTGGTGTACTGCTGTCTCAAACACTGGTTGAGAAAAGTTGGTGTGATCACTTGAATGTCCCCTAAATTTTTCCTTCTTCTCCATCTCCACTGCTACTGCCTGGCTTCAGGCCTCCTCGCTCCCAGCCACATTCTGGAAATAGCCACCTTCTGGGCTTAGCAGCCCATCCTGTCCCACTCCACCCATTCTTCACAAAACTGCCAGGAGCTGTACAAATGCAGCATCACAGCCCTAAGGC
Organism: Aotus nancymaae; assembly: GCF_030222135.1. Taxonomy (NCBI): domain Eukaryota; kingdom Metazoa; phylum Chordata; class Mammalia; order Primates; family Aotidae; genus Aotus; species Aotus nancymaae. The sequence goes on from NW_026988467.1 coordinate 30,178,901, forward strand.
CCTCTGTGCTCCCCAGAGCCTCCACCACCAACTTCATCTCCCATGAACACTGCCACCCATCAAATCGCAGGTGATCATCCAGCTGCGGGAACATTTCCGGCTCCTTGAGGCTGACCACACTGCTTCACTTTCTGTGCCTAGAAGCCCATTCCCCTTCCACCCACCTTCCTCCCTGGCTACCTGGCAACCTCCTCTCCCTCCTTCGGGACTCAGCTCTAGGATCACCTTTTCCAGGATAACTTCTCCTATCTCCTCCTGTCCTGCTCTTTCATTCCCCTTCCTCCTTGTGCCACCACTTTGTTCTGGACAGACATGTGTGTCTGTTCTTTGTGAACCACAGTCTCATCTCTTTCATTTATATAATGCCAGCATCTGGTACAAGCACAGCCAGGTAGTAAACAAACAGAAATTTGCGAATATGATGGAATGAATGAATCAATAAATGATGCTCCAAGTTAAGAAAGTGAGAAAATCTCTTGATTTGCACATGTGTATACTAAAGTGAAATAGGCATTATGCTCTTGATCCACTCACCGTTCATTCGCTAGTCACTGAGGAACTATCATAGATCCACTAGGCATACAGCTACCTTTATACTTGAGCCTTGCTTCATTCATTCTTTCATTCATCAAACACTTGACACTTGTTGAGCAGGGGGGAACTGTGCTAAGAGCTGGGAGACTTGCAAAGATGAATCAGGCAGAGACCACAGCTCCAGGAGGGGAGGTAAGGCATGAGCATAAATAAAGGAGAAAGGTGGTCAGTGTCATCAGGAAAACATAGGCACCAAGCAACAGGAGTTCAGAAGAGGGGAAAGGACTCCTGGGAGCCCCGCAAGAGAGGGGGTGAGGGATGACTTCCTGGGTGAGCTGACATTTGCACTTGACTTTGAAGGATGGAGAATTTTACATGCAAGCCTTTGGAGGGAGGAGGGTGTTCCAGATGAAGGGCAGAGTAGAAATAACGGCCCTAAGCTGGGCCATGTACAGGGGTCACCAGTAATTTTGCTTTGCCAGAATGTCATTGAAGGGAAGTGGTGGAAAATAAGGTTGGGGAGGGAGGTTGAAGTCACTGCAGTTTCAAAGACCAGAATAAAATGTTTAGTTTTTATTCTGTGAGCGTGGGGTGGCCGTGGAAGATTTCCTTTTTTTTTTTGAGACGGAGTCTTGCTCTGTCACCAGGCTGGAGTGCAGTGGCACAATCTCGGCTCACTGCAACCTCCGCCTCCTGGGTTCAAGTGATTCTTCCGCCTCAGTCTCCCGAGTAGCTGGGACTACAGGTGCGTGCCACCACACCCGGCTAATTTTTGTATTTTTAGTAGAGATGGGGTTTCATCATGGTGAGGATGGTCTTGATCTCTTGACCTCGTGATCCGCCCACCTTGGCCTCCCGAAGTGCTGAGATTACAGGCGTGAGCCACCGCGCCCAGCCCCATGGAAGGTTTCTAATCAGAGGGTGAACAGATCAGGTGTGCTTCCAGAAGGTTATCCTGGCAGTGCCGTGCAGGATGGATGTGTATATTTAACTTGTCCCCCTAATAATGCAAAGTCCTTAAGTGCACTGCTGACCTTACTGTGCTCAGAGTTTAGCTAAAAACTTGCACACAGTAAAGACTTAATACATTTCTTTAACATTAATGGAACTGTGCACATCAGTAAATATCTATATCTCTCACAGCAACACACCCATTCAGCCAGTTATCCTTAACTGAAAACTCTCGCATGCAGGAATCTTCTCCTAGCTACACTTCCGTTCCTTTTCTTGGCTCCTCACTATTCCAAATCCTTAGCACTTACTTCCTAGATCATTGTAACAGGCTCCTGATGCTGCCTTCCCATGAGCTCTCTATACTGCAAATGACCCTGGTGGACTGACCCTGCTCAAGAAACTTCCATGGCTCCCTCTTAAGATGCTCCACAATGAGGCCATACTTTAACCCTATGCATCTCCCATTCTTTATCCATGTGCTTCCCCTACTCCAGCCATACTGTTTCCTCCCCAATTCCCTTGTTCTATCCTCCTATCATACCTCTGCTCATATTGCTACCCGAACCTGCTCTTTTCCTCCCAACTCATCTGAACCAAGGCTCTGTTTTGCCAGCAGTGCAATAGTGTGAAGATTCAGGAAGACCTGGCTTCACTCAGTTTTTTTTATTCCTTGTGCAAACTTAGAAATGCTATGCATCCTCTTGGAATCTGAGTTTTCTCATCTACAAGATGAGATTATAATAATGTCTATTTGTTATTAGGGCTTATTATTATTATCAATAGGGCTATTTTGGGGAGTAAATAAGGCAGGCTGTGTGCTCAATAAATGGTGATGGTTCTTCCTCCTCTGACTCCTTGAAATTCTAATAAGGAATTCCTGTTAGGTGCTTATATGGGAAGGAAGTTACATTTTGACGCATACCTATTTTGAAGGAAGTTATCTTTTGAAGGAGTACATACCACCGCTGGGCTTTTGCTATTTACTTCCTCCACAACCCTAAAATACAAGCATTTCTGTCCTAATTTTAAAGATGAGGAAACAGCCTGAGAAAGGGAAGCAATCTGTCAGGGGCCATATAGCTAAAGTTGAGTTAGTGCTTGCTAACTGTCAGAAATAATCACAGCAACTATTATTAAATATTCACTATGTCCCAAATACTGTACTGAGCATATTACATGCAATATCTCATCCAAGTGCTTTATCCTGAGATCCATACTCTACAGAAGAAGATAGTGAGATGCAAAGAGGATACGGGACTTTCTCCAGGTCCTGCAAGCAGCACATGGAAGGGCTGGATTCAAATAGGGGTCTGCATGCCTTCAATCCCATGCCCTCAGCTACTCTGCTGTAACTGTGCTATCTGGGCCAGTGAGGTGTATGGACTTGGCATGAAGCCCTGAGAGGCTGAGACGGACCTTTTCAGATTTTCTAAGGCATCTAGCATAGAAACCACTATTGATCACAATGTTCTCCAGGTGACGCAGGCGGGCCAGGCACTAGCTGGATAGCCTGGTGATAATGCCAACGATGGCTCCCCTGAAACACTGGTGATGGTTGCTTTGCCAGCCCTGACACTTACCCAATGGTGCAGCCAGCCTCTGCTTCGATGGTCCAGATGCAGTTGAGATTGTGTTCATAGGGAGCTGGATACCCGGGAGACAGCACCTGTCCCGACACCTCTCCTTTCACTGTCCCTCCACACTCAGCTGAAAGAAATCCCAAAAGAATGAGCTTCATGGGGTGGCCTGAGCTGCCTGCAGTCACTCAGTGGCTCCTTTTTCCTGTGTGCTCCTGAATCCCTCTCACTCATTCCAAGTGATTGAGCACAGCATATTAAAAGGTTCCTGGATGAGACTTATATCCAGAACCTATAAAGAATCTCTATAAATCAACGATAAAAAGACAAATAACCCAATTTTAAAAAGGCAAAAGATTTGAATAAACATTTCTCCAAAGAAGATATATAAATAGCTAATACACATATGAAAAGATGTTTAACATTGTTAGTCATTAGGGAAATACAAATCAAACCCACAATGGGATATCATTTCACACCCACTAGGATGTCTATAGTCAAAAAGACCATACTAGCATAGGTGGGGATGTGGAGAAACTGGAACTCTCATCATTACTGATGGAAATGCAAAATGGTGCAGCTGCTTTCAAAAACAATTTGGTGGTCCCTCAAAATGTTAAACATAGTTACCATATGACCTAGCAATTCTGCCCTTAGGCATATACCCAAGATAAATGAAAACATGTCTGCATAAAAACTAGAACAAGAATGTTCATAGCAACATTATTCACAGCTATCAAAAAGTAGAAACAACCCAAATGTCTATCAACCAATGAACTGAATGAACAACATGTGGTACAACCACACAATGGAATAGTATTCAACCATAAAAAGGAATCAAGGCTTGATACATGCTAAAATATAGATGAACTCTGGAAACATTAGTTAAGTGAAAGAAGCCAGATACATTGTGTGATTCCACTTATATGAGATACCTAGAATAGGCCAATCTTGGAGACAGAAGGTACATTAGTGGTTGCCAGGGCCTGGGGGAGGGGACAATGGGGAGTGGCTGTTAATGGGCATGAGTTTTCTTTCGTGGGGACAAAATGTTCAAAAATTAGATTGTGGTGATGGCTGTAAAACCCTGTGAGTATACTACTCACATGGTTAGGCTTTGTGTGCCCGCTCACATCTCATCTTGAATTGTAATCCCCAGGTGTTGAAGGAGGAACCTGGTGGGAGGTGATTGGATCATGGGGGAGCTTTTCCCCATGCTGTTCTCACAATAGTGAGTGAGCTCTCATGAAATCTGATGGTTTTATAAGTGTTTGGCAAGTTCCTCCTCCTCTCACTCTTCTCTCTCCTGCTGCTTTGTAAAGAAGGTGCCTGCTTCCCCTTCCACCATGACTGTATGTTTCCTGAGGCCTCCCCAGCCATGTGGAACTGTGAGTCAATTAAGCCTCTTTACAAATTACCTAGTCTCAGATAGTATGTTTATAGCAGTGTGAGAACAGACTAATACAACTACAAACAACTGTATTGTATGCTGGTAAACAAAAGCGGTCCCTGGGTGTAGGGCTGATTGCCTGTTCTGTGACCAATCTCCTCAAAGGCTCCTAGGGAGGAACATGCAAGTGCTTGAACCTGCTTCTTGGTAGCAACAGGACCTCTGCTAGCTGCCAGGGGAACTGAGATCAACAAGAGACTGCCTTCATCTGGAAGAGTTTAGTGTCTAGTAGAGAAGACAGCCACAGTGTGTGCTATGTGTCCTAACAGCAAGTAGCAGCAGAAGGAGAAGCAGAGTTGACCAGATCAGTTAGGTGGGAAGGGTGGGATGAGAAGGAGGACACTGCAAAGACAGAGAGAAGAGTAAGTGCAAAGTTCCTGGAGGTGAGGAACATTATGACATGCTGGAGGCCAGGGTATGAGACAGGGAGACGAGGGAAATGGGACTGGAAAGGTGGGCAAGCATCTCAGATTGAAGGACCTTGGAGACCAGGCTGTCATATATTTACTGCACCAGGAAGTAACTGCAGTGTTTATACACGTGAGTTAATTGACTGTGTGACACAGTGAACTTTGAATGTTAGAAGGAGTCACTGTGGTAGCAGTATGAGTACAGTGGGGGTGAAACTGCAGGCAGGGAGGCAAGTGAAGAGGTCTACATTCCCCATCGGAGCAGTCACTGAAGTCAGAAGCTGGGGGTTCCTCCTGGCCTTCTCCTCCTTCCTCCCTGATATCTAAGCTGCCTTGGAGATCCAGTCACTAAACCTGTGTGATATTATTCATGTTTGACTCTACTCTGCCCACATTGCTAGAGCCTTGGCTCAGGCCCTCACCACCTCTAGGCTGGCACAGTTGTCCACCCTCTAGGCAGTGCCATCAACAGTTCTTTATTCGTTGATGCAAACAAGTCACTGTTTGCATTCATTTCTGGAATGAAGTCTGAACTTTTCAGTAGAGCCCACTGAGCCTACCAGAGTGGCTCCCTTTGGCCTCCCTGAGCACTTTGGTCCAGCCTGATGAAGTCCACAAGCACTATTTGGATGGACAACCTGAATAAACATCCTCCCAATGACACCTTTTGTGACACACCCTCCATCCCCAGGTAGAACTGACATTTTCCTCCTTTGTGTCTCCATTACAATTGGATAGATTTTTATCGTAGCATGTGTAACATGTTATTTAAGTCATGTCTATTTCCTCCACAAGACTATGAGCTCCTTGGCAGCAGGGACCTTGTCTTATATTTGCACATCAAGTACCTAGTATACTGTTTGGCACATTATAGATGCTTAATGTTTATTGAATTAATGGATGGCTGGACAATCAAATGAATGGAAGCAGATTATTGCTTTCCATGCAAATTACTATAAGCATCTGAATCAAGGGAGAATGAGTAAAAATAAAGAAGATGATATTTAATGCAGAGTTATTTAGGAAAAGGAATAATTGATTAGGCAAGATGCTAGAAATAGAGGAAGAAGGGATCAAGGTCACAGATGGAAGACTGACCCCTACCTGTTGCTATAAAGGACCCATCAAACATCTTGTGGACCCCTTGGTTTCACACAGGACCACTAAGGAAGGGTTGCAGGAGAGGCCCTCTATTAGACCCTTTGCTGAAGCTTCATGGTGAGCCCTCTCTCCAAGGTGCTATTGGGGTGGGAGGTGCCAACCTGATTAAAAGGTGCCAGGTTGAATGGGCCCATGGCAGGCTGTAGGGTGCTGGTGAAAGGATGAACCACAATTGTGGGGAGGAGGCTTGATTGGCTCCACAAATAGAGGAAGTAGCTAGAAAAGTGGTAAGGCATTATCCATGACTTTGGTTAGAGCTTCCTTCCATATTCCAGATAGAAAAGTACCTCCTGCTTCCTGGGAAGTGAGTGTTTGGAGGCAGCAGCACTGGGATCATGTCATCATGGACAACTAGATACTTTACCTAGGGCCTGGCAGGTGGGCAGGAGGGGGCTGAGTGGGCCAGCATGCAATAGATTCAACAACATTGAGAACATACAACTCTACTTTTTCTGGTCTTCTTCCTTCTTCCCACCCTAGAGCCTTGGCTGCTTTATTTGGGCTGCAGAGTCCACTCACCAATGAACAAAACATTTGGATGTTTTAAGCTATGGCAGTCACTTGTGGTAGACTGTGATGAAGTCAACCACAACATGACATATACAAAAATGTGCACACATAATCTCAAATACACAGCCTTGCTCCCCTAGCAGGCCAGAGGCAGTCTCAGTGGGGAAGGCCTCCAAGGTTCTAGTATAATTCTAAGTTTAAATGCTCTTACACTGCTTGAGTGAATCCAGTAAGTCCAGTCCAACTGGCATATTTGATATTCAAAGTAATCTTACAGTGAATTCTTTCTGCAAAGAAAATAACTATCCTGTAATGCGAGTCATCATCATAAGTGAGGAGGGATCCTTTTCATTTTCCATGCTCTGGCTTGCTTGTCTATGGCATTATACTGTTGTGTGTTTATGCAAGCAACACCCTTCCTGGCCTGAGATCTTCTCTTCTCTGTATTCCTAGTGCCTAGTATAGGGCCTGGCATCTGAATGAGGGGAGATATAAAAACAGCTATGGAAGGTGAAAGGGAAGATATTCCTGAAGACCAGGTCAATGACAAAGGGAGAGGAAGACGCTAGAGGCTACATAAAGGCTACTGCTTTGGTCTGTTCACTTGCAGAGGGTCCACTTAGACCTTCTGTTGTATAACAGTGTTAAAGATCCTGTGAAAATGTAGTCACCTGGGGGAAAAGAAGCAACTGTGGCCACTAACACTTCCCACCATGCCGGCTCACACTTTCACCCTTAGACGTGCTCAGTCTAGAATGTCCACCTCCCCTTCTCTCCCTCCTGTTGGTGAATTCTAGCCCATTCTTCCAAGTCTCAATTGAAATATCACCTCCCATGCAAAACATTCTCATATCCTCCCAACATTTAGCACTTAATTCTTTCAATAGTGCTTCTCTTATATTATACTTACCTGTTTATGTATCTATTCGTCATGCTAGAGTATGGGCCCCCACAAGGGCAGTGAACAGGTTTTATTCTTATTTCTCTGCCTCCACAAATACCCAGACATACATGTACACCAATTCTAGCATGTGGGGCTTAGTAGGCATGTATGTGTTTTTCCAGTTGATGTTTTGTTCTTACAAGATTAGCCAGTGCTGGCACAGACATGTTGAGGTTGTGGGACACGGTGAAGAGGGTGGAGAGAGAGAAAGGTCTGGTTTTGGCAAGGTAGGAGGCAGGACGAAGCAGTATGGGGGAATTCACATTAGCAGGGAGATGGGTGGTGAGAGATGAAAAGGCCAGACAAACAGAATGACTAGCTTTGCCTATTTTGCACTTCTGCTCAGACCACTGTTTCTTGTCCTGTGACACACACGTAAAGATTCCAGAGAATCTCTGATGATATTCTGGAAGAACCACAGATTTAAGAAGATGCAAGTTCATTATTGCATACTTTATCAGTGAGAGCAGTGCTAGTTCTTTATTGTACTCTTTGTTTTGACATCCCACCAGAAAAGGGAGCATGAGCCCCATTTTACCTACAGAGAAACTGAGACCCAGAGCAGGTGGGAGACTCATTTGAGTCTTGGTGTTACAGTAACAGCTGGAACTCAGGCAAAAGCCACATCTCTCTCTTTCTAATGGACTCTGCTGGACTCTCCCACCTCGTTGCTGTCACCTGCGTTACAATTTTGAGGACATGACTTGGCTGTGGTCCCAGTTGCTAAGTGTGCAACAAAGGAAAGCTACCCGCCTGACTGCGCTGCTGCATAGGTGTAATGAGGTGTGAAAGTGAGGAAGTGGAGAAGGGGTGCAGGCGAGCCATGATGCCTGCTAACAAGAGGATTCAGTCCAAGTAGATGGCCCCCAGCCCTGGAGCATGGCATCTAACTGGAACGAGCCCAGGGCTAGAGTGTGGTATTATGGGAGACCCAAGGGTTCCCTGCAGAGGAAAAGGCCTCCTACCGACACAGGTGGGCAGAGGCCGGTCCCAGGTCCTGCGCTCTCCACTTAGACACAGCAGCTCCTCACTACCCCGCAGGCTGTATCCAGGGTCACAGCTGAAGGACACGGAGCTTCCTGCAAAATGACCTTCATCATGAACCTTGTAGCCAAACTTGGGGGTTCCTGGGTCCTCACATTTGATGAGTTCAAAACCTGGTGAGGAGAGAAGAGGCAGAGTAAGACCTATCGCAGCAGAAACCGCACTTCCTCCCTTCCCTTCAAGTCCATGTCCTCAAGGAAGCTGTCTTAGCCATGGCCCCGGGTTCTGATGGATTCACCAGTCAGGATTTCCTCATTTCTATGCTCAGTTGAGGGGATATTAAGTGGCATTCATTTCTCTGTTGCTATATGTAAATGATTTCAGCTTTTAATAGTTTTCAGGCCTAAGGTCTGCATTTTCTATTTCTTTTGTTTGACCTCATAGCATTTTTGCTAGCAGGAGTGTTCTTTTCATTTTGCTCACTGAGACATTCTGATAAGATGGGGTAATATGGAGAAGTTACCTTAAATGTATGTTTGAAAGCTTAGTTATGACCTACTTAAACATACGCTGTTGAAACAGGCTGGAAAAGGAAACAGACTTATGTAGAGCTCCCACTCTGTGGTGCTATACATGTGTTCTCTCTCATTTGTTAGTCACAGGAGTCTTAGACGTGGCATAATTATCTGCATTTTACAACTGAGAGCATTGATTTGGTAAGGTTAAATAAACTGTTCCAAACTTACACAATTTTCACTTGATAGAAATAGAATTCAAAGGTGTCTCTAATCCTCTTCCACTGAATCTCCTGCTGTAACAGGCAAGGATCCTCTGCCAGGCAGCCTCGAGCCCAGGCAAGGGGAAGCTTGAGTATATTCTGTGAATTATTTTCCCCAATAGCTATCTTTATTGAGATACAGTTCACATACCATACATTCTCCCATCTAACATGTACAATCCAATGTCTTTTAGTAGATTCACAGAGTTGTGCAGCTATTGCCATAATCAGCTCTAGAACATTTTTATCACCTCAAAAAGAAATTCCATACACATTTTCCCCCAACTCCCTCAGCCCTAGGCAACTGCCATTTACTTTCTGGGTCTATGGATTTGCCTGTTCTGGACAGCTCATATGAAGGGACTCAAAAAATATGTGGCCTTTGCGACTGGATTCTTTCACTTACTGCAGTCTTTTCAAGGGTCATCCACATTGAGGCATGTATCAGCACTTCACTCTTTCTTTTTCTTGAGATGGAGTCTTGCTCTGTCACCCAGGCTAGAGTGCAGTTGCACGATCTCAGCTCACTGCAACCTCCACCTCCCAGGCTCAAGTGAGTCTCTTGCCTCAGCCTCCTGAGTAGGTGGGATTACAGGCACCTGTCACTGTACCTAGCCAATTTTTATATTTTTAGTAGAGACGGTGTTTCATGAGTTCGATGGTCTCGAACTCCTGACCTCATGATCCACCTGCCTCAGCCTCCCAAAGTGCTGGGATTACAAGTGTGAGTCACTACGCCTGGTCACTTCATTCCTTTTTATGGCCAAATGCTATTCCATTGTATGAACATATCACATTTTGTTTACTCATGAATCTACTGATGGATACACATTGGATTTTAAAACAATCTTAAGAGTACATTCTTTGTATCGCATAGTTAAGCAGAAGCTCAAATAAATGACTAAAATGGGAAAGCCTGATTTCATTGTCCACACAGATGCAAGAAAGACTTACTGGAAAACTGCAGTTCAAAGCCCTTGCTGGTGTTTTCAGCATCAGTGATGAAATCAAGCCACAGACTGCTGGATGTGCTGTTCAAAGTCACCCCCATCATCTCAGAATGGCTGAATACTCCCAGCAAACGGGCGGAGTTGTTGTTGCCATCATAAACCTGGACGCAGAAGAGACCCCCGACCCAATGTTGTCAGCATGGCCTTATGTTGAACAACACCTTATTCCACAACCCACATTCCTGGAATTTAGCACGGTAACAACTATTAGAGGCACAGTGGTAACAACTATTAGAGGCACAACTATCAGATGCAAGGAAGATGGCAGAGGGAAGCTACCAACTGAGCAAGTTATCTTGTTTTCCCTTCATGTCAGTTCTATGCTCAGCCCACCTTTAGTGTGAATCTAGTCCTTGGGAACTGGTTGCTGTTCTAACCTTTCCAGTGGATATGTGCTCTTGTTCCCCCAACCACCATATAGCACCAGCTTACTCTTTAGCGGCCTGGGGAGGTCAAGTTTGGGTTGCCTGCTCCTCAAAACATCTGTTTCTTCAGAGAGACAGGCTGAAAGCATTCATCTCTACATTGCTAAACCTTCAAATACAGCCATCCTCTCAACTGATCCCACCCCCTGTGGCAGTAGACTGTCTTGACCACTCTGCTGGAGGTCATCCCTGGGATCCAGAGGGGATATAGTTAAAATGACCATGGTGATTTTTTCTTCCCCAAGCTCAGCCTCTGCCCCTTTCCTCCTAAAATGAGAGCTCCAGCTAGGACCTGCTGGGCTTGCCAAGGGTGGAATCGTGCAGGCATCTGGCTTCCCTTGCTCCCATCTGTCCCCTGAACTTCTGAGCACCAGCAAAGACAACAATCATCAGAATAATGAACTGGCTCCCCAGGTTTTGAGGTTGCTGCTCCTTTCCAGATAATTGTACAAATAACAACAGAAGTTGTGATGGAGTGAAAGACCCCCTGGTGCTTTCGTAAATATCAAAGATGGGATCTATGAGTGGGTGATGAATATTTGTGTATGGCACACAATGTGGTGCCAGCTGCCAGCAAATTGAAACAATATTTCCATTGTACTATTTATGAAGCAAAGCTTTCTAAAAGAAGCCATCCTTCAAGCTAACAGTGTTGTATATTACAGAGATGTGTTTAGGCTCCTGGGAGCCTGAAGTCTGTTTCCAGATCCTTGTGTAATTGCTGTATATCACTGATAGACTGAGTGAATTCCAGGGTTCCAACAGACCTCAAGATAATACAAGTTCAAAGAGTTTAGCCTAATTTGTTGTAAAAATATTTTTACCCACTGAAACATATATGGAAATTAATGGATCAAGGCATTTATCATCAATAGAATAAGAATCATCAATTGCAATAAGAAATAATAATCACCAGGTGCAGTAAGAAAGACAATCAGACACCATGTGTTTCTTTAACAAAAGATATACCACCACCCACAGAGTTATCTTGCCAAAAATATCAGCCCTAATCAGATCAAGCCACTGGATCCAATTTGCAACTTACAGGCAATAAATACTGAGGACAGAGGAACATATAAAATGCTACCCTGTGAGGGCATTCAGCAAAATCCAGAGTGGAAAATTCCACTGAACAAATGCTTTGATTTTCTCAATAAATAAGTTACAAAGAGGAAAAGAAAAGAGATAGAGGGAGAAACCTATAGATTAAAAAACACATGAGACAATGAATCCAATGTGTGGACCTTATTGAATCCTGATTCAAATAAACTACAAATTTTAAAAATATTATGACATCTATGAGATAACTGGAAATTTAAACATTCACTAGATATATGAGTTATTAAGAAATTATAGTTTATTAATAAAAGTATGATTGGAACAGGATACTTTCCTTAATTTCCAAGCATAATTCATCCTAATTCATTAAGAACAAAAATATTATTTGCATCATTACAATAAAATATTAATTGCAGAAGAACTTATAAAACAGAAATGTGCAAATAACTTTCAGGACTTACAACACGTTGGTGATATCTTTCTAGGCTTTGTTCTATGCCTTTATTTCCTTGTATAAATTTAAAAATACTTTTTATAACAATAAGATCAAATTATAGATACTGTAGGGGCAACCTGCTCTTTCACTTAATATAATGTGTATATTTTTAAAGTCATTAAATATTTTTTCCATAACGGCATTTAAATGGCTGCAGGAATTTCTATAATAAAAGGTAACCCAATCTGCAATATAATTATTTACATATCAGTGTCCACAATATGTGCTCTGGCACATAAGGCTCACTTAGAAATGTATGATAAATAAACCAATATTTTCCTCTAGAATTCATGTCCTTAAATCTGTCTGGAATTTATTTTGGGATATGATATACAATTCTACCTTAACTCCCTGATAGATTAGCCATCTAGCTAAATTCTGTAAATATTCCACACACTACCAATTTTAAACCCATCTTTGTCACATATATAATTAACATATAATTATATAAATTTGGTTTTGTTTGTCAACTTTCTATTCTATTGCATTTGTCTATTTATCTATTCCTATGCATGACCCACACTGTTTTAGTTACCATAGCTTTACCATATATTTAGATAATTAGTAGGAAAAGTCCTAACTTGTCTTCTTTTAACTTAAAAAAAATTCTCCCAGATGTATTCTACTAAACTCAAGAAGAATTTTCCTGAATTAAAAATAATAAAACAAAAACCCCCAAAACAAAACAAAACAAAACTTGTATAATTCTGAGCTACATTAAATGCATGGATGGATTTGAGAAAAATGCATCTGTGTGATACTGAGTCTTCCAATCAATATACATGGTGTCTGGCTCAATTTAATCAAGTTGTCTTTCAAGTCTCTCACTAACATTCTGTACTTATTCCTGGGTATTTTTATATTTTGTATTGCTATTGGGAATTGGGCCTTTGTATACATTTATTTCCTAACAGGATATTGCCTGATGGTCCAATTCATCATTATGTGCAGGTGATGGAAATGTCTCCCTAAGAAATCCAAGGGAATCTATGCACATCCATTACATCCAATAAAGCAGGTCAGCAAGATGGCTGGTTTCAAAATGAATATGCTAAGCAGAAAGCTTTCATATACACATATACACAATTACAAACAATGTAAACATAATTTCTACAAATATTCCTGCATGTCTGCTTGCACACGTGTGCTTGAGTTTCTCTCGGGCATACATCTAGCATGGAAGAGCTGGTTGCAGGGATGGCACATCTTCAATTTGGTTAGATATTACTAGATTGCTCTATGAAAAGGAATGCCAATTTGCTCTCTCATTAGCAACGTCTGACAGCTTTCACTGCTTTATATCCTTGCTGATACTTGGTATTTTAGGGTATTATGATGTTTTCTAATTTGATGGATGTAAAGTGGTATCTCATTTTAATATGTAAATCCATGATCACCATTGAAGTAGGACATCTTTTTATATGTTTATCAACAGTTCTTACTTCCTTTTCTGTGAATTGCCTGCCTGTTCATACCCTCTGTTCATCCATGAGCATGAAATCTCCCTGCATTTATTTCAGTTACATCAATATCAGAATAAAGTTTTATTATTCTCTCAGTTAAGATTATGCACATTTTGGAGGGCTTATTTCTAGGTGTCTTATAGTTTTTGTTTCTATTATAAATGAGACTTTCCCTCCTGATTACAAGTTTTATTTGGTTATAGAAACACCAGAGCTTTATGAATTTTCTTATTGATTCTGCGTTTATTAGCTGATTGTTTTGTAGTTTTGAAACTAAGACACAGTTTTCTATATTCCTTTCTAATTTTTATAGTTCCTTTTCTTCTTCTTCTGGTTTAAATGTAATGGCTTGGCTCTTCAGTACAATGCTGAATTCTATTGATGATAGTAGAACTATTGATCTTGTTATTGCCTTTACTGGAAATCTTTAGGAAGTTTTGTCATTAACTATAATGTTTGCTGTAGGCATTTGGTAGAAATGTTTTTTATCAAGTTAAGAAAGTTCTATTTGTAGTTTTATGAGATATTTTTTAAAATCATGAGTGGATATTGAATTTAATCACATGATGTTTTGGGGTGTAGGATAATGTCTTTTTCTTTGCTAATGTGTTTATAGGATATTAGGTTGAACGATGAAATTGCCAATATTTTAACAGTTTTGACCTACAAAAATAGCAATTTCATATGGTTTGTCTAACAAATAACATTATGAGTGTTTCTAATTTTGACACATCCTCACATTCCTGAAATCAAACCTACTTGGTCATCTTTGTTTTAATACACAGTCAAAATCAATCTGATTTATACTCAGAATTTTTAGATCTATGATCATAAGTGAGACTGCCCTAATAGTTTCTGATGTCTGTTCTTTAAAAAATTTTTATTTTAAATTATAAATTGATAAATTATAGCTGCATACATTTATGGGATAGAAGGTAATGTTATGATTTATAAAGACAATGGGGAATTAGTAAATCAAGCTAACATAATCATCACCTCAAATATTTACCTTTTTTGTGGCGAGAACATTTGAAATTTACTCTTTTAGTGATTTTGAAATGTATGATAGATTAGTATTTGCCATATTCACTGTAATGTCATTATATCTCAAAGAAAAAAAAACCTTAATTCTTCTGTCTAATTGATGCTTTGTATACTTTGACCATTATCTCCCCATTCCCTCAATCCTCTGGTGACCATAATTTTACTCTTTGATCTCAAAGTTTCTACTTGCCTCATTAAAAAAAAAAATGAGTAGAGAGATGGATCTTTATTTTTCTCTCTTCTGAACCATTTATTGCAAATATTAATTGCTTCTTGAAGTTTTGGTAAAGCTTACCTTTAAAATAGTTAAGGCCTGGGGCTTTTGAGAGAGAATATGGGGGAATTACAATTTTTTAATGTTATTGTTTTTTTTCAGATTTTTTTCATATTAGTACTTTTTATTTATAAAAATTTCTGTTTCATTTGAGCTTTCAGATTTCTTGGCTTACAGTTGTTCCTGAACATTTTCCTTTTTTTTTTTTTAAAAGGGTCTCACTGTTGCTCAGGCTGGAGTGCAGTGGCACGATAACTAAATATTTTTTTATTTCCATAATCTCTCCTATATCTTTGATTATGTCCCTTTTCAATTCCTAATATTATGTACTTGTGTCTTCTTTATTCTTTGATCAGTTCTGCCAGTTTTGTCTATTTTATTAGTTATTTTTCAAAGAACCCAGTTGGTTGTGTTGACAATTGCTATTGTTTTTTAGTTCTCTTTCTCTAGTCATTTCTGTCTTTACCTTTAAAAGTATTTTTCTCCTACTTTCTTCTGACTTATTCTGCTACACTATTCAAGCTACCCAAATCCTTATTTATTTTTAACTTAGGTGATATGTCACAGACTTACAGAGGTATATTAAAATCTTCCATGATGACTATAACTTTATTAAATTTTTTTACATTTCCAGGAGTTTTTAATTTATTCATGCTATGTTATTTGGCACATGAAGTTTTACTGTGGATTGATTATCCATTTTATTAATATAAAATAATCCTCTTTTTCATTTCCTTACAAGATGTGGGAGAAGTTCTCAAATTTATCTTTTAATAAACTGATTTCATTTTTCTGTGGTTCACCATCTTCCGTTCATTGCCCTCATTCCATTTTTTAATTGGGTGATCATGTTTTTCATCTCTGTTCAATCTCTCCTTATCTCAGATTGCTCTGTTTTCATTATTGCCTATTTTTTGTGTCATAAATATAATATTCTCTCAAATTCTCTTAAGAATACAAATTAGGAGCTTTTAAAATATGTTTCTGTTCTTTGTTGCTTACAGAGGGGCAATTAGCTCTGATTCCTTAGACATGTCTCCTTCTTCTTATCTGCTGAATATTTACACATATCTGGTTAATTTTCTTGTTGGCACACCATTACAGAGGGAAAACGGAAACACTCAGCAGTCTCTAAGGGAGCAGACGAACTAAACTCAAAGGGGCCGTAGCAGGACCATTTCCTACCCTGGTGCTAAAGAATGTGTGTCTGTGTGTGCATGTGTGTGTTTGCGTGTGTGCACTACCTGGGCTTCTGCATCCTCTGTTAGTCCTCCCTGAACTCTGACCTGGGTTTTATGCCCCATGTCTGTCCTCCTTTCTTACCCTGACCACCTCAGAAAGACTCTCTCTGCCTATTTACTAAGCTGCCCACCTGACCCTGAAGCCAGAACCTTGACAGTACAGTTGAGTGTCCCCACCTGTTGATTATGTCTTAGGTGCTATTCCAATCTAGACCTCCTTA
Organism: Aotus nancymaae; assembly: GCF_030222135.1. NCBI lineage: Eukaryota > Metazoa > Chordata > Mammalia > Primates > Aotidae > Aotus > Aotus nancymaae. The sequence goes on from NW_026988467.1 coordinate 30,195,435, forward strand.
GTGAGGAAGCATGGGCACTGGCAATACTCCATATGACCTCCAGCAACCTAGGAGCCATTTCTGTTGGCTCTATCAGGTCACTTACATAGAACCATTGCTTATACCCCCTTTAAAACCTGAAAATTGTAACCTATGCCTCAAAGCTGGCTTTTTGTGCTAATGGCCTTCATCCAAGAAGGTCTCTGAATTGCCTAGCTCACATCACTCCATCTGCACCTCTACAGAGAGAAGGTCCCTCTGGCACTGCTGTACTGATTGCAGCTTCTGAGGTTCAAATGAATGGAGAGAAGTGAGGGTAAGGGTGACGCCTGAAGACATGGTTCTCTGAAGGGTATAAAACCCCTGTTTTGTGTTCTCTTGTTGGGAGACACACATTGTTTTTATGTGGGGTTGGAAAGCAGAGCTTAAGAAGCCAATGGGATTGTTCTATCCCATTTCATGCATCTCATCCAGTCATCTCATAAGTACATCTTCTTGTGTTCAAATAGAATTAGGTAAGAGTGAGAAATGCATTTGAATTACACACACACACACACACACATCCCTAGAGGACATATACCCCAGGGGGTTGGCCAAGAACATCCATCATCTGTACATAAAAAGGATAGCACATTCATTACATCTGGAGACAATCTGAAAGTATGGAAATTTAGTGGTTTCTCTTTGGATTTTCCAGAGTAGTGGGCTCTGGTTCAACTTTTTCTAATGTAAGGACTTCTCTGGCTACAAGGAATAAAACTATATTAGAAAAAGTTAAAAAAAATTCCTTGGCCTAGGATGAAAATGGACATGCTTTGTATGAGGCTTTCCTTATCATTCATTTTATTAAGGCAGCTCTTTAATAAATTCTCCAAAATCAACTCTTTGATTACACAGACACACACCACACATTACTGGAGATACTCAATCACACATTCTTTGTATTTATGCAAAGAAATACAAGACATGTATGCTCAGTGTCTTAGCAAATCCCTCTCTATGACCCTCTCTGTAATCCAAGTCCTGTCATTTCTTTCTCTTACATATGTCTTGAATACACTTTCATTAATCCCACTGCCACACCAGGCCATCATAGTGGTACACTGAAACTGCTGTAATAGCCTGTTAGTCTACTAAAACACACTGAAAACATGCACGAGTGCACATACACACAATACACTGACACAGGTGTGCACAGACACAGATCCCCAAACCAAACAAATACATGGACACCGATTCCCACACATGTGGAAACATATTTATAAAAGCATTTATATCCATAAATATATAGCTACACAAATGAACACACACATGCATATATATACACGTTCTTTGAACTCTTCATTATCCATGTTGATGGTCAGAGTTCCAAATGGAAAATTGGATCAATTGGCTGCTCCAACCCAAAGTATTATTATTATTATTTCTTAAGACAGGGTCTGACTCTGTGACCAGTCTGGAGTGCAGTGGCATGATCACAGCTCACTGTAACCTTAACCTCCCCTGGCTCCTCCCATCTCAGCCTCCCCAGTAGGTAGGCATGAAACACCACACCCAGCTGATTTTTGTATTTTTTGTAGAGACAGGGTTTTGCCATGTTTCCCAAGTTGAATTATTATCTTTTATTATGTAGTCAACTCATACTCAATTACACATGCATTTGATAGCAGGCAGCTTCTAAACAAAATCTAAAACCATATTCTTAGATACCCACATACCCCTCTCTTTTGGTCCTCTCTTTCTCCCAGATGAGTGAGGAGAGTATTTTAGGACTTAGGAAGGAAGGAGAAAGTTTGGATCATTCACACAGAGACAAAGGAGTATTGATCAGACTTTTGCATACTGTAACACACATACTCTGAAATTGATCAATTTTACCTTGAGGATATCTCCTTCAGAGAGTTCGAATGCCCTGGCTTTCAGCTGAATCCCCTTCCCTGGCTGGGTCTGGATGGAGTAGATGCATTCGTGATTGTTATTGTAGTTCACAGGAAAGTTCGGGGACAGCAAAGTACCCTGAGTGCCTGTGACTGAATTCCCACACTCAGCTGGAAAGAGAATCACAATAACCACAGATTAACCCCCTCGGCTGCATCCAGAAGGCAACTCACAGCTCTGGAGAACCTGACGAAGATGACAAGTCGTTTGCCTGTCTACCTGCCAAGATGCCTATGTGTCTGTCCAGTTGTTGGACTGTCTACAGAAATGCCTAACAAATGTAAAAAAAAAGTACCTTCCTACCTATGGTGCTTCCTGGTTTGTTCTGCCTCTCGTTCTGTTTATCTGTCTATAGAAACAGAAACTAACCCACCAGGCACCCTTTACAATTTCACAGTGCTATTAAGCAGCCCTTCCACATACCTGTTCATATAGTAGCATAGCAACAGAAATGACCAAGGAGGAGGTCAGAGGAAGAGGGAGGCCGTTAAGCGAGGAGAGATGAAGCCTTTCAGTACCACAGAACAGAAACTAAGAAGGGGCAAGATCACATCATAATCGCTAACCCTTAGGTGCAAAACAGCACGACTGACAGTTTACAAGAACCATTTCAGTCATTAGCCACAACAGCCAGCCCCATCAGGTAGGCACAATGATCATCTCTGGTTTAAAGATAAGGAACCAGGTACTCAGCAACTTAGACCAAGTCTCTCTGTCGATTTGTGAAGAGGAGGGGGCTGAGAACTCAACCTCCTGGGTCCTGGGGAAAGTTTTTAGCATAGTCCCATTGCAGCTTGTTTCATTCAACAGCTAAAGAAATCACACTCTCCTCTGGAAATCCGTTTCTCCTCCTCCAGAATTAGTTATTCTTTTCCCATTGTTCTCATACCTTTATTTATAGCAGTCATCCCATTCTACTTGACTTATTTGTTAACAATTCTATGTCCTCTGCTGCACTGTGGGTCCTGTGGGGCTTGGTCGTGTTACTGTCTCCTTAACACCCACTCAGTGCGTGGGTAGGGCAGGCTCATGGCAGGGCATGTACGGAGGAATGGGATCTTTAATCATTGGGAGGCCCTTCCCTGTTTCTCCCTGTTCCTCCATGTATCTGAGTATCTCTCATATTGCACCTTGATTCTTGCTGCCTGTCTGTGTCCCCCACCTACACTGTCAGTAACTTGAAGGCTAGGGTCATGCTGGATGAACCTATGAATTTCCAAGCCTTAGCCTGGATTGTCTGTAAAATAAATATTTACTGAAAAGAAATGAATGAATGAATGGATAAGGAATACACTGACCTCTGAAGATGTACAGTCCTAAAAATAATAATTAGGCTCCGGAAGGATGTAAATACAAGTCCAGATGGCAGGCCCATTATCCATGTGGACATATGGGGAATTTGGAGCATGCCTTGAATCTTTCAGGCGGCTGATAGCAAGTCTGCTTTCTCTAAACCATCCCTCAGCATCCTTTAGTCTAGGCACAGTCTGTGGCTGGAAAAGCCCTGGGGTTGACCAAGGGGCCATTGCTTGGATCTTATAGTTAACCCCTAATTACCCTGAGCCAGAAGTGTACTAGGCTGAGGCAGCACAAATGGAGCACATGGAAACCTTCAGAGCTGAACTGCTCATGGGCTTAGTTATATGTCTGTGTGTTCTCTTGTCCCCAAGGCTGCTCCTTAGTCCTTTGAAGATGGGGGCCATATGTCTCACCACTAAGTCCCTACTTTTCTCAATGGACCCTCCCCCCTAGGTCCTGCTCAATTCAGGACCAGCTTCAGTTTCCTAAGACTTTACATAAGGCCTCATCTATTTCTCTTGGAGGATAAATCTAACTTTACAATACTTTTTAGTTTATTTTTTGTGAGACAGTCTCGCTCTGTCACCCACACATGAGTGCAGCGGTGCAATCTTGGCTCACTGCAACCTCCACCTCCCTGGTTCAAGCGATTCTCCTGCCCCAGCCTCCTGAGTAGCTGGGACTACAGGCACATGCCACCATGCCTGGCTAATTTTTTGTATACTTTACAGTACTTTTAAACTTAGTCTGTTTGCAAAACTTCCAAGTATCATGATGAATGTGCTGAGATGGTTCATAAAACTCAGGGGACAGTGGTGGACAGGTTCCTTGGGGGCAGAGGCTGTTGGTAATTTACATAGATGTTTCCATCACGTGTACATTTCTTTGGTGATCTCAGATGAGACTGGGGATTTGTGGTGGGGGGCAGGGTTGCTGAGAGCATGCATATGTAAACATTTATTACTCAGTCACATTACATGGGCAGCCTTCTGAAGCATCTCTCCATTTTCTCTGAGCTCACTATCACTCCCCTATATCTAGGCAGAGGCCTGTGGTGCAATGGGATGATCATGGACTTTGGAGTTAGACACATTGTGTCAACTCTCTGAACTTCTGAACTTCAGTCTCTTCATCTGGACAATAATAGCATTCTCATAAGACTGTAGAATAAATGGGTGAGATTTTATATATAAGATAGGTAAACATAGGGGAATGGTTAGCACGTAGTAGGCTCTCCACCAATGTCCCAGGTGAATCTATGTGGCTTGCCTGCTTCCATTTGGAGCCCTAACTGCCTGCATTCTGGGACTGGCAGAAAGCTTAAGAAGCTAATGGGAAGCACGCGTTAGCTGCCTGAGGCTCACAGCACCCTCACGGTTCCTGATGCCTCTTGCCCTCTGCCTAATTCTCGACAGCTGGCTTCCCTTAAACATAGGCTTTGGTGTGTTTTGGACCTCCTTCCTGGCCCTGTTGCCTGCATAAGAGCCATATGCCCCATCTCTGTCCCAGCACGAGCCTTTCCTCTTTCCCATACGCCTGACACCTTTACAAGGAGGACTGATAGCTTTAGATATGGCCAGTCCTTGGCCAATCGCCAGGTCCTGACTCCCCGTTAGGCCTTTGTCCTCAGCACCAGGAAGGGGCAGGAGGGGTAGAGGGATGGGGCGCTTGCTTCCGGGAGAGTTTCCAAAGTAACAGGGGAGGTGAACAGATGCACTGAGAAGCCAAACACAGGCATAAATGGAAACAAATAAATGTTCCAGAGAAACAAGCAGTCACATCCACAGGAAAGTGCTGTGGCTGATTCTGGCATCTGTGACTTTTGTCACCCCCATCAGAAGGGGTCTTGTTAAGGGCAGAGGCTGTATCTCATCCATCAGCCTGGGGCTTCCGAGGCAGAGGGTTAGGTCTTCTCCATCACACCGGGATTTCCAAGGACAGGGTCTTGTCTCCTGCTGCAGACTGGGGTCCCCTGGGGTCAGGGCTGCCTCTTCTACAACAAATTCAGGGGTCCCTGAGGTCAGTGGCTATGTCACTTCCCTCCCCACCACCCACATCACACCATGAATTAAAGCCCAGGGCTGTTCATCTCCTTCTCGGCTGGGAATGTTTCTGGTAGCACTACGTGGACTAAATCATCCAATTTGCACGGCGACTAGGAGCAGCCCCCAGTGGGCATTCCCGAGATACCTCCAGCCTGATCCTCGGCAGCAGGGCTGGTGGTAATTAGAGGTGATTATAATTGCCGTGCGTTATTAATAACATGTGAAACAGAAGACAAATGTAATAATAATGAAAATATTGTGAGGTGTCATGAACAAACAGTAATTGGAATAATAAGTTAAAGAATGAGTTTATGCAATGAGATCAATGAGGCAAGAGCTTACGGGCTGTGTGCATCTGTGGTCCTAGTTAATCCCATTCAAGAAGAATTTCCCCCAGAACCATTTAGCTGAGGATGTTTTCTCAGAGACTAAAGGAGCTGCTAGCAGCCAGATGAGCTGAACCTTCCTAGGGGGGTTCCATGTGTTACTGAGTGTGTGGCCAGGTCAGGGTGGGTGGATGCCTTTGGGGATGGTTATAAGAAGAGGAATACACTCTGTGGTTATTTAATTGGGCAGAAATGGAATTCTGCAGCTCTTTGTTTTAATGTTTAACCTTTCTGAGATCGTAAAAGGTTATTGGTAAAATAATGACAATTGGTTATTGATAAATACAGATAAAAAGGTTATTGGCAAAACGATAATTATATGCCACCTCTTAGTTTATGTAAATGATGCCATCTAATGTAGAGTAAAGCCTGTGAGTTGGAGGCTGTTATCCCTGTTTTATAGATGAGGAAGCTGAGGGTGAGAGAGTTTGCTGGCCTGCCTGAGATCTAAGTGCTGGTAAGTGGCAAAGCAGTGACCCCACCTTGGCCTGCATGATTGCACAGCCTGGGCCTGGCCCATCTTGCCAGCCTGTCTAAGTTGTCCTTGGCACAGCCTGAGGGCTCCATGGACTTGTCTCAGGCACAGCTGACCTCACTGGCTTTTGAGATACTGGTCCCTGTTTCAGTCAGTACAGTGCTGCTTTGATCTGTTTTATATATTTTTATGGGGTTTTATATAATATTTCACTTTACATGAGTTCCATGGCTAACAGTGAGCATGAAAAATACTCCATGAATGCAGCTAGTATTTTATCCAGCCCTACATGATAAGGATTGAGCAAGCAGGCACCCAAGAGCCTCATACGTTAGGGAGAGACAGCAATCACTCTGCCCCCAGGGACAATACCTGTGTCCCCCTACTCTCTGGGCACAGCACTCCGAACAGCCTTCTTTAAAGCTCTTGCAAGGAGGCAGGTAGGGCCTGGTTCCAACCTCCAACAGCTGCTTCTAACCTCCACATCTCCTGTTCTCCCTACCGCTTGCTTCAGCCTGGCCTCTGAGCTGCTCCTCAAACGCTGAGCATCCTCATGGTTTAGGTCCTGGTCCTCTGTTCCCTCTTCTCCCAGATATCTATCTCTGCCCAAATGTCAACTCATCAGAGAGGCCTATTCTGATCGCTATAAAAGAGCAACCCTAGCTACTGCACTTTCTAAGCTGACTTAATTTTTCTCTGTATGCCTCAACACTGCCTGACACATCACACATCTATGTATTCACAGCTTGTGTTCCCCCCGCACTAGAATGTGGAACAGGAGTGGAGAATTTCTCTGTTTTGTTCACTTTTGTATCTTCAGAACCTAGCAGATGCCTGACATGTAGTGGGTACACTAAAAATGACCCTGTCCCTGTTCCTTCTGTCCTCCCCTGCTGAATGGATGAAGTCTTCCTAAGGCTTCTCTGACAGTCAGCACCACCACTGGATTAGTAAAAGCACCCATCTACTCCACCAGATGGGGACTCCCCCTGCGCAAATGTCACAAATCCCTCCTACAGGCCCATCTAGTGCCCATCCAGATTTCTCGGCAAGAGGCATCCTTAAACCATGGGTCTGTGTGCTAAGGGTGGGAGGTGAAAGTACTGAAGTCAACTTCATGTGAGTGTCCACTGTGGACCTACTTTGTAAAGGTCACTTTAGTTTATACAGAACTGCCCAATGAAGCAGGGATTGTCATCCCTATTTTACAGATAAGGAGGTTGGAGCAGAAGGAGGTTAGGTTACATGCCCCGGGTCCCACTGCAGGTTAAGTGTGGGCTCAATCAGCCTCTTGGTCCGTGTGTTGTCCACCACCTCACATCAATAGACTATAATCTGGCCCACCCCATTAGTGAAGCAAAATGAAAGCACGTGACCACCTACCAACACACCTTGGCAGAGGCGAGCTCCACAGGCGCCGTCTGCCCCCCAGGCACGTGATACGGGCAGTGCCCTCCAGACGGTACCCGGGGAAGCAGGAGAAGGTCAAGGTGTCACCCACACCAAACTGCAAGCCCTTCCGAATGCTGTAAGCCGGGACCTCGGGCTCCTCACAGGGCTCCAAGTCATACTCTGGAAAGGCAGCAGGAGACATCTTGCTCAGAGACATCGCAGGGAGACACAGAGCAATAATACGGGAACACACAGGCAAAACACCAGAGGGATAGGGCCAGGAACAACGAAAGACAGAGCAGAGAGCTTGAGTGCACTGGCCCACCAAAGGTGATGAGACAAGAAGTGAGAGCTGGAGGGGAGCTGAGGCAGAGAGAAACATGGGGAGGCCAGGGCAGGCAGTCCACACCCGCTCCTATGAGCAGTGGGAAAGGGCACAGCGTTTCCCAGACAGGTTTCCCGGGAGGACTTCTGAGGAGCCTCAGGACTCAGCTCCTCCCTGCACTGTCCCTTTACCTCCATTTTAACCTGTGCCTTGGGGCTCACAGGCTCTCCTGCTTCCTTCTCTCTGGGCACCGAACTAGATAAATTCAACCAGCGGGTTCTAGAAGGTCAGAATACATGACCCAGCCTCAGGCAACTCCCACTGGGGAAGACGTATCAACTGCCTGATTAGAAGCCATGTCTCGGCTATGTTGGCACTTGAGGCAGTCGGCAAGCATGACTGGTGGCATTTATGGGCAAAGCCCTGCCTGGGGCCTCTAGTAACAGCATGGAAATGACTAGTCCCTGATCTGCAAGGGCATCTCCCTTCGGGATGCAGTCCTCCAGGGCTCTGCGTGAGGAGAAGGAGGGTCTCTCTCATAAGGGTTGAGTCTCACTGGCTGGATATGTCCCATTGGCCAGGTGAATCCAGGGATGTGACAGATGGGTGACTTCTACATTGGAGGGCAGGTGGGGGACTAAGCTGGGCCATGCCCTAGTTTCTAGAAGCTGGATACCTCTTGACCATCCCAGGAGGAATCCATCTGCTATCATGGCCATGGCTGAGAAAGGTGGAGGGAGGTACTCTGGGGTGCTCTGGGACAAGAATGGTGGGAGACTCAGTATGAGAGGAGCCAAGGGTCCTCTTTCCTCCCTGAATGCCAAATAAAAGAGCTTTCTTTTCCGAATCCCTAAACACAGAGATAAGTATCTATTACTACTAAATTAGCATTGATGAAAAAGATCCCAAATGAGACTAAACCACTCCAATATGTTAATTTCAAACCTTTTTTTTTTTTTTTTTTTTCATATTGCTGGGTTGGGAATATGGAAGTGGAATCAGAAGAAAAATCTGGAATAACTAGGGTAGGAAGGGACTTTTGTGAAGTCCTCTAGTTCAACCACCTAGGTGGGCCATGTTCAGAGCAAATCCTAAACACCTTCATAGAAGGAGACTCCTCAGTGATCATGCTACCTCCTTCCAAGACCATTATAGGGAAGTTCTTACTTGGGTCTGATCCAAGCATCTTTTGCTGAAGCACTGAGGTCATTTTCCCAGAGACTGAAAGAGTGGATTAATATCCATCTGCTGGGAAAACCAGAGACTGACAGCAGAGGGAGACAGCGAACAGCAACATGATCTCTTCCTCTAAGGGACCCTCACACTCTTTACCTGAGAAGGTGATGTTGAATCCTTCGTATGACATGGAGAAATCGGAAATGAAGCGGACCTGGGCAGTGAAGTTGCCATAGAGCCCAGCGCTGATGGGAGCTGGCAGCCGAGAGCCAGTCAGCTGCCTCAGGGGCTGGGTAAAGCTGCCATTCTCAGTGATGAGGAGGTAGTCGTGGCCACTCTCCAGGTGGAAGGTGTGGAAAGTAAAGAACACACCTGCCAAGAGACCAGAGGGTCAGGTTGATAATGGCGAGATGGCTGGAGTTCCTCAGCTGCAAGACAGGATCCACACAAACATTTCCAGTTTGCAAATGTCTATCTGTGTGTATGACTACAAGCATGCATTGATAAACCATACAGGTGAATCTGAACGAATGAACCGGAACACACAAGTGCCCAAAGATCCAGTCAGGGAGAAGAATGCCTTTTTACAGTTGTCAAAATTTAAAAGAGAGATTTATGGCTAGGCGTATGAGAATGCTTTATAGACACTCATTAATTCATTCAACAAGCATTTGTGCATTTGTTGAGTCTTACTACGGGCTAGGATCCAGGGTTAGGTGCAAGGGGATATACCAGACATTAAACGACTAGCTGCAATACAGAGTGCTGAGTGCTGGAATGAATGTGGCTCAGCATGCCAAGGGGAGGAGAACAGAAAGCAGTTGGCAGCAGGAAGAGGAGGGTGGAGGATGGCTTCATCAACGAGTAAACATTTGACATGGATTTTAAAAGGATGCACAGGAATTATCCAGGTAAGGGGAGAAAGAGTATACCAGGAAGGAGACCCATATGTGTAAAGGGACTGTCAATTCCAGGTTTGTTGAGCAGTGGCTGGGTGTGGCTACTCCTGAAATTGATGCTGGATAGGTAGCCTGGGGCCAGACCCAATGTTTTTCTGGAGGCAATGAGAAGCCATCCTATCCAGAGTGGACCAGATCTCAGTTTTAGCAAGATGTTGGTGGCTGTAAGGAGGATGAAATAGAGGGAGAGGAGGCAGGGAGATCGTTTATATTGGTGGCTGCTCTGCACTGGGAGAGGATGGGGCTTGGCAGAAGGAGCAAGAGCAGGAGATGACCATGAGCCCTTGGGGGTTGGGGTAGGGTGGCCAAGACAGCAGGCACTTAATGCAAAAGAGAAATGACAAGACATCTGGTGGCAGTCCACCTGAAGGATAGTGATGTCTTCTCTTACCTGGGGAAGGGCACAGGAGGGAGGGGTGGGTTTAGAAGAGTAATGGACTTAGCTTCTTCTGCATGCAAGCAGTGAGAGCTAGCGGGCCACTGGAAGGACAGATTTGGAAGTTCAGAATAAAGATGGGACTACAGAGGTAGATCTAGGAGTCACCAGCAAAGCATTGCTATCTGAAGCCACAAGCATGGAGAAGAGAGCTAGGAGAGAAGAGGACAGAGTGAGAACTGGAGAAGGAGTGAATGGAAGCATGGGCAGAAGTGACAGGGAATAGGAGACAGGGCAAAGGAGGAGCTATGGGGGAGATGGTCAAAGAGCAATCAGAGAGCTGGAAAGATGAAGGAGGGAGCTCCACTAAGGGGGAAGGTTAAGAGCATAAAATAAAATTAAAGCAATGATATTCATTAGCATTTCAAGCACTAAATATTTAGTGTCACTGTCCTAACTGCTTTTACTTGCACCTACTCCCTTGGAAGGGAGATAGGAAAACTCATTTAATCCTGCCAGGAACCCTGTGGTGTGGGCACGTTATTATCATCTCCAGTTTACACCCAATGAAATGGAGGCACAAACAGATGAAGTCATCTGTCCAACATCACCCAGCTAGCATGTGGTAGAGCTGGAATAATCTGAACTGAGGCAACCTGACTGCAGAGGTCATGCTCTCAGCTACTTCAGGGTGTGGCCTCTTAGGCTACAGAAAGAGAGCAGGTAGTAAGAGTAGCCAGGTGGGGTAAGGGATCAGATAGTGAGGGAAGTTATAGAGCAGCATGGTCTTAACACCCAAAGCAATTTTGGAACTTGTCCAGATGGCAGTTGTGTTTGGTGGGCATGTGTGTGAGTGTGTGGCCATGCACAAGTGAGTGTCCTATGGGACTATGTTTTGTGGGTGGTGCTAGGACAGGAACTAGGACCCACCTGTTACTCCAAGTGTGATCCACTTTCTACTCAAAGTATGGTCCATGAACCAGCAGTGTGGTTAGCACCAAGGAACTTACTAGAATTGCAGAATCTTTGGCTTCCACTGTAGACCTACTGAATCAGAATCTGCATGCTCTTTAGATCCCCAAATGATTTATAGGCATTTAAAATTTCAGAAATACTTATCTAGATCATTACTGATACATGTTTTATAAGTGACGGTTGGAGCCAAGACCCTAATGCTAAAGCATTTTAAAAGTTTTTATATCCTTGCCTCCCTGTTGATAGGAACTAGATCCTGGAGGATTTGGGCTTCTATAGATGGAGGTGGAGGAGACAAAACACCACAGAAGAGATGGGACAAGAGACGCAGCTTGTAAATACCCTGTTCCCAGGCAACTGAGATGCATCAAGTCCTAAGCACCTACCAAGTGCTGGGCCTTGTGCTAAGCACTGAGAAAGATCTCCCAGTTTAGTGGAGAAGACAGACACATTACTACTCATGAGAATATAGAGTGGGGCATAGAGGAAGAGTAAGAAACTGTGCCTCAGTGTTGGGAAGGCTTCATGCGGGTCCAGATCCATGATGTGAAAGGCTTGTGGGTGTATGTGCCCACATGCATGCTATACTCTTGACACACAAACATGTCTCAAATGAGAAAACTGTTGTCAGTCTATGCAGCTTAGGAAATACATGTCCTATCCCTCCTACCTAGGACATGGAGTTGGGTGGAGAGTGGATGAGACTCAGTCACAGGTGGAAACAAGTTGATTAAACATCACATTTTGCACTCTATCATTTTAGCATGAAAATAGAGCCCTTCCTAAGGAGTAAACATTTGGCTGGGATTCTAAGGATGAGCAAACATCTGACATGAAACCTCTGGGTTTCCCAGCTGTGCTGATGGCTTGGGGCTTTTCGGGCCATTGCGCAAAAGTGAAGACAATGTCACAGAAACAGAGAGGCACCACGTTGGAGCTGGAATCCAGATTCGACGTGACAGATACACACACAAATACTTCACTTGACTGAATCATGCAGAAACGTACCAATGACATCAACACCACATAGGAGCGGAAAGAACAGGGCAATGGAAAAGGCTTGGGCTTCGGAGTAAGACACACCTGGATCAAAAGCCCATTTACCTGCTCAAGGGTCTTGGCTAAGGTTGCTTAACACCCCGAGTTCCAGGTTCTTCAACTGTAATATGTAGGCGATAATATCTCTTTTACAGGTGACATTTACTCCCAAAGTGAGGCAAAACTGGGATAGCATATGCAAAGCATGCAGCACAGTGGCTGGCACACAGTAGGTATGCAGCAGGTGTTCTCTTTGTTCAACTCATCTAACTCCCAGACAGCCTCATGGGTTAAATGGTGTCAGCTCTGGGGTCTCAGCAAGGGCACATTCTCAGGACTCCTGAATTGGCTGTTCTCTTGGACTGGGCAGGTGGCAAGTTGAACTATTTTGAATTTCACAGAGTTTTGAGTTTCCTGAGCCACACTGCTTTCTCTTAGGGAGCAATCTAGATAGCAGCTTAATAGGTATGTTAACCCAAGATACTTTTATAAACAGAGAACAGAGAATGCTCTCTGGAGAAGGGCCTGGGTTCACTTCAATTCGATTCATATCACCAAATGCTTCTTGAGTTCCTTATGTGCCAGGCAGAGAGCCAGAAGCCGGGGAAACTGCAGGAAACAAGACAGACCTATCTCTCACAGAGCTCCTAGTCTGTCAGGGAGACTGATGATGAAAATGCACGTTCTCAACAGTGGAGTCAAGTCTGAAATCAGGGAGGTACAGAATGCATGCTATGGGAGCCCAGGGGAGAAGAGCCCAACCTAGATGCAGAGCTGGGGAGAGGGGGTCAGGGAAGGCTCATTAGAGGAAGGGGGGTTCAGAAGAATGAAGGGCTGGCCAGGCAAGGATGATGGTAGAGACTCCCATTCCCCTTGCTTGGGGAGAGGAAGTATTCCAGAGAAAAGAAAATTGTACAGATGTGCAAAGCTCTAGAGGAGAAAGAAAGCCTGGCAAGTTCTAGAAATGGAAAGAAGTTCTGTGTAGCTAGAACTTAGTTTAGAGGGCTGAGAATGAGGCTGAGAAAGGTAAGAAAGACTTTGGGGTTATGGAGGCCGAGGTAGGCGGATCACGAGGTCAAGAGATCGAGACCATCCTGGCCAACATGGTGAAACCCCGTCTCTAATAAAAAATACAAAAAAATTAGCCAGGTGTGGTGGCACGCACCTATGGTCCCAGCTACTCGGGAGGCTGAGGCAGAAGAATCGCTTGAACCCAGGAGGCGGAGGTTGCAGTGAGCCGAGATTGCGCCACTGCACTCCAGCCTGGAGACAGAGCAAGACTTTGTCTCAAAAAAAAAAAAAAAAAAAAAAAAAAAAGAAAGACTATGGGTTATGCTAGCCATTTTATCATTTGGGGGATCTAGGCTAAGAATTAGGTGATACCTTTAAATGGTTCTAAGGAAGAAGTGATCTGGTCATTCATCTGTGATTTCTTGTTGAGTCTCTGCTGAGCACCTTTTAACCTGGCTACTTCTACTTCCTGTTCATCTTTGAAGACTAGCTGAAGTCTCAACTCCAGGACACCTTCCTAAGCCCAGGGCTGGGCTCGGGATGTTTCCACACCTCTGTCTGCTCTACCACACATTGGTCATGCTATACTGAGATCTTGGTTTAGGCTGTCTACTGTCACTAAATCATAAACTTCCTGAAGGCAGGCAATGGCAGAGTGGCTTGTTCAGCTGTTTTCCTAGCAATTTCAGTAGTGTGAGTATCAAATAAGCATTTGTTAAATAGTTGATGAGCTTGATTGACTTCCAGGCAAAGACACACATAGAAACTCATAAAAAAAGCATACACCTTTATAATCACAGATGCCCAGACATAGAGAAAACCATAATGACAGGGGTTGTTTCTCTAGGGATTGTGAGGGGCTACCTTTCTTTCCAGTGGTCTCCTCTGACCAGGCTTGTGGAAACAGCACTGCAGGATGAACAAGGACACTGTCCCATCCCTCCCCTCCTTAGGAACAATATTGTGGGAAGAAGGGGACAACCCCGGGCCTCATCCTGACTGCCTGGATTGTCCTACCTTGACCCAGTAAGCTCCAGGCCATCCCATCCTAACTCTGGCTGGGGCAGGCCTAGTGAAGGCCAAGTGACACACTTAAGTACATGTGGTGGGACTATAAATGACTTCTCTTTCAAATTTTCTTTTCTATACAAATAGTATATTTGAGATGTAATGTGTTTATTGCTCAAAATTAGAAAAAAGCCAAAAGATGAAAATAAGAGACAACATCTTGGGGTATATTTTTTCAGGCTGTTTTTTATGCAAACAAGGATGTCTTTTAAACTAAATATATTCTTTTGGCAAACTTCTTTTTTTACTTACCAAAGTATTGCAACCACCCCTGTAGGTCTTTAAACATTCTTTCACATTATTCCTTTTAGTAGCTGCCTAGTATTTTATTCTATGGCCATACCCTATATTCATTTAACATTTCCTTATTGATGGACATTTGAATAGTTCCTAATATTCCATTATAATACATAATGTCTTAGGGGAAATCTTTGCAGCTAAATCTTGATGTAGAGTTTTACTTATTTTCTTCAGATAAATTCCAGTAAGTGGAATTGCTGGGTGCAAAGGCAGGTACAATTGTCCCTCTGTATCTGCAGGGGATTAGTTCCAGGACCACCCTTGGATACCAAAATCTACAGATTCATAAGTTCCTTACAATATATTTTCGAGGCTTTTGATTCACATCACCAAGTCATCCTCTGGAAAGTTTGAACCATTTTACACAATGTCAGCAGTGAATAGTATTCAAGTGTCCACATTCTTCCCAAGGCTGTTATAATTTTCCTTGATGATTAAAAAGGGAAATGTTATTTCCCTTCTAAAATTTCACTTGTTTCATTATTAATGAGGTCAATGCGTTTCCATTACTATTTCCTCTGTTACGAAGTGTTAGTTTAGAGCTTTGCTCATTTCGCAGGCTGGTTTGGGTAGCCATATGTATACCTATGTAACAATCCTGCAAGATCTGTACATGTACCCCAGAACTTAAGGTAATCTTAAAAAATTATATATATATATAAATTTTAAGAGCTCTTTGTGTATCTGGTTGCTAATCCTTAATCTATTATATGTTGCAAATTTTTTTTCTATTTAGTATTTGACTTTCAATTTTTACGGAGCTTTTTTTTTTAAAACCTAAATCCTTTTAAAGTTTTTTTTTTTAAATTGAATCTAGCAGTCTTCGCCTTTATGGATTGTACCTTTGTTGTTATTCTTTAAAGTGCGTGCCTACCTGTTGTTACTCTTTAAAGTATGTGCCCACCTGAGAGTTACATTCCCCTAGTGCTGGATTTTATGTGATTAAATGCTTGAGGTATAGATTTGTTTTTTTTTCTTTTGCTGCAAATGGTTCAGCCCACTGTTTTAACACCATTTATTATATAATCCATCCTTTCTTCAATGGATCTGAAATGACACTTTACTCATATACTAAAGTCTGTCTCTTTCTCACACGTACACAGGCATGTGCATACACACACACACACACACACACACACACAGAGGGATCTATTTCTGTACAATTATTCCCCACCTCTTATTTGTATGTCCACTCTTGCACTCATACCACATTGTTAACATTACCCATAATGACATTTTAATATCCAGAAGGATTAATTTTCCTTTAAAATTTGTTTCTTGCCTCTTCTGCATGTTAATTCTTTTAGATCAGAGGTTCTTAATTAAAAGCATGCATCAAAATTACTGGCAAAGTGTTCTGAAAACATGGATGCCTGGTTTCCACCGCCAGCATAGAAAATCAAAACCTCTAGCCTTGGGCCTAAGCATTAGTGTACTTGCCAAACTGCAAGAACCATGACTCTGGATGAACTTGGGAATAAGCTTCTGAGGCTAGAAGGCAAATCTGCCTGGTTACTGCCCAAGCCCAGCCCCAGTGTCAGTCACATGGGTGGTATTGAATACATATTTGTTGAGAAAAGAATATTAATATGTTAATTAATGTTTATTTGTAACCAGTATCCTTACTTTGAACTTGGACACCCAAAGGTCACTCATGTTAGGGGAGCTGAGGCAGCAGTGCAGGCTGGTGACCCATATGAAAGATGATATCTGGGGAGGAGCTGAGTTATGGAAGAAGGGGATCGCTGTGTTCAGCATCTGAAGGGTGAATGTGAGGAAGAGGGAGCAGGTGTATCTGATGTTCCTCCAGGATGCAATACAAGGAAAATATTTTCAGAGACACCTAATAGACTATTAGGAGAATACAGCATCTGTCCAAAAAGGATAGTAGGTACCCATTTGTTGAATGGGTTGGTGGCCTCCCCACAGCAGGGATGTTTAGGCAAAGGATGAGCTGGTGTGCTGCCATCTCATGGGGAATGATTCAGAGAAGATTCCTGTATCGAGTGAGACTGGATAGTCGGTAACCTTTAAGATCTCTTCCAGCAGGGAGATTTTAGAATCTCAACAATACTTATTGAACAAATTCTACCATCAACAAGTTTTCTTGTTGGTGAGAAAAGTTCAGACTAAGCCCAGAGGTTAATATCTAGGGAGATCCCCATTGAGGTCAACCTGACCTGAGGAGTTGGGTCCCTGACCATGTCACATCCCAATGCCTGCTATGGGCTGAAACACTCACCCTTGCCATGAGATGTTTCAATAATCCAGGTGCAGTTCAAGTTGTTGGGGTAGAAGTCAGGGAACCCTGGCGACAAGATGGTCCCACTGGAGCCTTGAATGAAGCCACCACAGAGAGCTATAGAAGGAGTGAAGAGGAAGGTGAAAGACCAGAGGGCCTCAGGGAGCACCCCTGTCATCCTCCTGGGTTCCCATCCCCCATCTCTCAAAACCTCAACCCTAACTGATGGGGTAGAGGAGTCAGTGGCCTTTTGAGCTCCTGTGCTTCTGTGGCAGGAGAGGATTCTGCTACTTTAGTGCCCCCTCATGGTGGGCCTCACCTTCACAACTGGGCAGGGCCCGGCTCCACTGGAAGTTGGGCTCACACTCCAGAGGCTCCCCGTCACTTAATGTGTAGCCCGAGTCACAGCTGAAGGTCACCAGAGCACCCACGTAGAAGTCATTCCCATGACGCTGTCCATTTACAGGGATTCCTGGATCCAGACAGTGGTCTGACTGCAGTGTTATAGCTGAAATAGAGAGGCCGCAGCTGGGACAGACAGCTCACTGTCACCATAGAGGGACCCCAATTGACTCCAAAGAGGGAGAAGAGAGCCCCAGTTTATTAAAGGTGGAAATTGCCGATTACTGACTCATGAAATATGGCCATCAGTATTTGCTGAGTGGCTTAGGTGCCATGCTAAGGCTTCAGGATACAATAGGAGTAAGAAAATGACCCTGTCCTCTGGTGCTCACAGCCCCAGCTTTCTATGTTTGTCTATGGGGAACTGAAGTGACACTGATCCTTTAAATCTAGGGGATGAATGTGGAAGGTGACGAGGAAGGGCAAGTGTGGGTGTGAGATGCCATCTCGGGTTAACTTCAAGGTCAGGCAAATGTTCTGATCCCAGAGTGCCCAGCATGGTGGCACCCAATCACCTGCAAACAGCAGAGGCCATGAGGTCTCCAGGCAAGGGCCTGGCGTGAAGGTCATGAACTCTAAGCTCCCATGACCCTAAGGGATGCTGAGAGCAACAGAGTGCCTTCCAAAGGGCCTTCTGAAGGGCACAATCTAGCCAAGAACACCATGGGGATGGGGCTGAGCAGGGGCCTGTGGTGGAGCACAGTCCTGAGGCCTCTGACCCACCTGGGCTCACCCTGTCATCCCTCTCCCTGTGCCCACCCACTGAGACTCACTCTCATAGCGGAGCTGGAAGCCGATGTCCGAGTGACTCTTGTCGGTAGAGAAGAGGAGGTAGAGGTAGTTGCTGGTGCTGATGAGGAACTGGGGAACCTGGGTCCCGTGGTAAACCCCAATCAAGGGCGCTGAGTAAGTTCGTCCATCGCGCACTTCCAGGGTGTCATAGTTGACCTCAGTTTTGAATCTGCCAAATGACAGAAATGAAGCCTTCTTGAGAAATCCAAGCTTATTAATTTGCAGATGACAAAAGCCCTGCCTGACCCAGGGCTTCAGAATAACCAGATTTTGGCAGGCTGGGATCTTTTAATATAATTTGCACACATTCACTAGCGATGCAGAAGGACCTTTTCTACTCTATTTAACCCCTCCTCCTCCTCCTTCCACAGTTGGAAGCTGCTCTCATCCTCTCTGTGGCCTGGTCTGTGAGCCAGCTTAAGACCTAGAGACACAATGACTAGCCTCATAGAGGTCAGAACATTCTAGGCCAGGGGTCAGCACACTAAAGCCCCAGGGCTAGATTCGGTCTATAGCCCGGAGAGCTAAGGATGGTTTTTACATTTGTAAAGAGATGTTAAAAAAAAACAAAACGGCAAAGCAGAACATGCATCAGAGATCTGCAAGTAGGCAAGTGGCCCACAAAGCCTAAAATATTTACCATCTGGCTCTTCACACAAAGTTTGCAGACTGCTATTCCAGGCCAGGAACACTTTGTCCGGAAGAAGTTTGTTTTCACATTTAGGTGGCTACGTTCTCTACCCAAGGGGCAGAGCCAGAGTGAGAGCTAGAAGTAGGGCACAGGAGCGGGATTTGGGGCAGAGGTTGGGAGCCGCCTTCCCATGTTGGACATTTCCAGGAGAATGCTCGTCAGATGACAGTGTCATGCTGTAACATCTGATGGTGTCTATCTGCCCACTCTCCCTCCTTGGGGGCTGGGGAGGGAGCTCTAACATTCCAAATGGTCCCCAAGCCTTCTCTTCACCCCTCTTGCCAGAGTCCCCTAAACAGCACAAACCAAGCCCAAGGGCAGAGCCAGTGAGGTATGCCCCATCCAGTCTGGTCAGTGTTCTCCAACCTTGCTGACATTTCAGCATTGGTACTGGTCCCCCCTCCACCCTGGATTCCCTCCCACATAACTCCATAAAAATTTCCCCCTTGCCCTCTCCCCCAGGGCTGTGGTCACAGGCACCTGTCGAAGGTGATTTTGATGGGGTAGCCTGGCTGGGCCTCAATCACCCAGGCACAGCTCAAGGCGTCCTTGTAGAAGCCAGGCCAGCCCGGAGAGAGGATGGTGCCGCTGGGCGAAGTCAGGTGACCACCGCAGGGAGCTGGGGGGACAGAAGGTAAAGAAGCAGGTTTCTTCAGGGACAAATGAGTAAATGAACAGAAAATCTCTCTATGAAATGTGTCAGGCAACAAGTACTGTTTTTGTTTTTATGGAAAATTACATAAACTGTAAACTGTGAGTTTTGTCTACTGGGACCTGTATGGGTAGGTCCAGTTATATCATGTGGTGCTTTATTGAAGGCCAGAGGGGAGAAATAAAAAGAATCCTTTAAGCAAAGTCCCTTTGTCATTCAGGAGGGGCTGACGTACAGCTAATATTTGGGCCACACTGTGTTTTTCCTTTGTGCCTTACTCAACTTTCAGGCAGGGGCAGACCCAGCCCACCTCCTCCCATCTGGCCCTGGAGAGGGTCAGAACCCCAGGACCCTACAACTCAGATGCTCAGATCAGGGTGCCGGTACTCCCTGCTTCACTGTAAACTCCAGGAGGGCATGGGACGTATTAGTTGTCTTACACAACTGGGTATCCCCTGCATTTAGCATGGTGCTTGGCATGCAGTTGTTTCTCAATGATTGCTGGTTGGATGGATAAATGAGTTAATGACAGGATGAATGAATACAGTCAAGGCAGGGAACTCCACAAGACACTGGACAGTCTAGGGGTCTTGCAAAGCCTGTTATTTATGCCTCTGTCCACGTGTCCCATCCTGGCCTTCCCCATTCTCACCTGCTTCTTTCCCACCACCTCTTCCTGCAACCAGACCCTCAGCCCCTGAGGTAGTAATTAGAGCTGTTCCTCTTTAAAGGGCACATGACTGGATTTCATTGCTGGCCCCTTTTTAAGTAATGCAAGGCCATGTGACTGCTGTGACCAATAAAATGAGAGCAGAAGTGATGTAAATCATGTCCATGTGGAAACTTTACAAGCCTGTGTGTGATTTGCACAGTTTCCTTTTCCTGCCTCAGTAATTTTGGAAACAGGTGTCAAGAGGGAAGTCTCATCAGTCTGGGCCTCTAAGTGACTCTGAGGAGCAGACATCCCTGATGACCTATGTTAAATATGTAGCTTCAGTGGTCTGTGCGACATATAAACTCCTGTTTTTAAGCTGCTGGGATTTGGAGGCTGTGAGTTAACACGGTGTAGCCTAGCCCACTCAGACCAGCACAGTTCCCCAAGGCTGATGATGAGGATGATGATAACATCCACTACTAGTGCTTCTGTCACTGCCATCACCACTGCCATTGACTGAGGGCTGACTCCACCTCAGGCACTGAGCTTACATACATAATCATGTTCACTCTTTGCAAAACAAAATCCCATGTGAGGCTGGCACTATTATTACCTCCTAAGAAAACTGAGGCTTGTGGAGGTTGAGTAGCCCTGGGTTAGCAAGCTGCAGAGCTTGGATTCAGACCTGGGCAAGACAGCGTAAATCCAGAGATCTTAAGCTAAACCGCCTCCCA
Source organism: Aotus nancymaae (assembly GCF_030222135.1). NCBI lineage: Eukaryota > Metazoa > Chordata > Mammalia > Primates > Aotidae > Aotus > Aotus nancymaae. Next base: position 30,216,345 of record NW_026988467.1, read on the forward strand.
TGTCAAAGGAACCTCTGCTCCTTTGTACTCTGTTACTATGGCGCTATCAGATGCCAAAAATTCCCTGAACAAGACTAGGGAGGAATAAAGAGCTACACAGCACTTCTCTCTCTGCAAAGTTTTATAGATTTCTTCAGGTAATCAGTTCCATAAAAGATAGTCTAATTTACCCAATCCTCTTTTTTTAAAAATGCTATAAACCTTCAGGAATTATCTAAAATAGTTGTCAAGTATTCTTAATAGAAACTTATATTAGAAGTTTAATTAACAAAGACGATAATAATAATGGTTGTAGTAGTCAACTCTCACTGATGGCTTACTATGCTAATTGCTATACATGTGTTATCTCATTTAAATGCATACGTTTATGAAGTTATTACCCCTATTTTATAGAGAAGAAAACTAAGGCCAAGTAGGTTAAGAGACTAGATCAAGGACACGGAGCTAATGAAATTAGAGCTGAGATTGAATCGCAAGACTTCTGTCTCTAAATCCCCCTGTGACACACAATAGTGCTGCAACCACAGCCAACAGTAATAAGCTCATGTGTACCGATAAGTTACTATGTGTCAGGCCTTAATGTGGATTACCCTTGTGACAATGGCAACACTAAAAGGCACATACTATTATTATCCTCATTTTATAGGCAGGGATTATTACCCCATTTTCAGTAAATTGAGGCTTAGAGAAACTAAATAACTACATAGGGCTACATCAAACATTGAGAGAGTAAATTGTATATGTGTATTGTCACTTCCTAGGTAACCACAGTTTTCAAAACCCATCCATCCATCTCACTGCAACTACTAATGCTTTCCTCTATTTCTCTGGTGGACACGTGAGAACTTGGAGGTGGGGAAGGGCATGCCTATTGCTACATCCCAGTGTTACAATGCAGGTTTGCATCTCAGCAGTGAGGGGGGACTCTCCCTTGGCTCCATCTCAGCACAGGCCTGGCCTCTTTGGTTGCTGGATTGTGATCTCCCTGTTTACCTCCCAGGGAGCCACAGATCATGTAGTTGCCATTGCCTGTCTAGGCCACCCTCCACTCAGTGCATACACATCAACGAAACCCCATCTACAATCTCTAGAGAGGGAAATCCAATCCCTTCCTTTGACGATCACCCCTTTGTTTTCTTCCTTTGTTGCTTCATTAGTTTGGCTAAGTTAATCTCTTCTGTGCACCTGTGATTGTCCAATGACCTCTCTATTCATTCTGTCCTTCATTTCCTCTGTTGTTCATCTTCCTATTGCAGAATGGTAGTTGCCTGGCAGGGATTTGAAGGAGAGGATTCCTAAATACAATGTGTCTTTCACATTTGAAAAGATGTTCAACCTCACTCTTAAAAAGAAAATATATATTAAAAGCACAGCAAAATATTATTTCTCATCCATTAGATAGACAACATCCAAAGTTTAATGACACATGGGGCTGTGAGAAACCAAGGATTCTAGTACCTTGCTGGTGAATGTGCAATATGGTACAACCGCTATGCAGAGGAATTTGGTAATATCCAGCAAAATGCATATGCATTTACTCTCTGACCCAGCAATTCTATTTCTAGAACTCTCCCAAAGATACACTGGCAAAAATATGAAATGACATCTATGTACAAGGTTATGCAAGGTAGCACTATTTGTGATAACAAAAGTATGGAAACAGCCCAAATTTTGGCTGTAGAGATCTAACTGAATAAATTAGGGTAATCAACAAAATGGACTATTTATGCAGCTATAAAACAAGAATGAGGGATATTCCATATAATGTCATGGAGTGTTTCCCAGACTATATTGTTAAGTAAATAAAAGCATGGTAGAGAATAGTAGGTATAGTATGATTCTCTTTATCTAAGAAAGGGGTAGAAGCATACACACATTCTCACTTGTATTAATCAGTGAAAGGGTAAACCAAAAACTAAAAAGATTATTCACAGAAAGAGGGAGGGAACAGGGTAGAAGGGATAGAGATAGAAGCTAGGCTTTCTCAGAATATTTTTTTTATATATTTAATTTTGGAACTATGTAAATATTTTAAATAATTAAAATATTAAGATTAGGCAAATCAATAAACTGATAAGCAATTTCTAAAAACTGAAAAGCAGAGTGAAATAAATAAACTCAATGCTATGTCAGTTGGTGGCATAATCCCACATGAAGAAACTAGTACAACAGACTTTAAAACACAGTAATTTGATAGCCTACCTTAGCAGGATACAAAAAAGAAATAAAAAACCTTGAACTATTCTCAGTCATTATAATATTGTTAGTAGTCGTTGGTATTCCTACTCTGCGACTCCTAGGCATGTCCTACGTATTGGGAAATTATATTAGTGGTGTTGAGAACTGGATTTTCAGCAAGAGTGAAAGAAGATATAGATATGATCTTAAAGAAGTAAAAAGGAAAAAGTGTTTTTACACTGGAAATGAAATAAACCCCTGTGAATTTTCTTTTAAAAAGTATTTCCTAGCTGTGTTCATTAAAAAGGCTTAGAAGCAAGAACCAAGTCCGAAAGTACCCCTAGTGCCCACATTTTAAATATCAGTTTCCACTAAAAGGAACCAGGGCTCTTGGAGAAACAACTGATTCTAGGTCAGAGACAGAAAATGTACAAGACGATGTTGAGCCAATTTCAAAAGGCTCCCACTAGCCAATGGCACAATTTGAGCATTAATTAGAACAAACGGCAGTGGATTTAAATACATAAAATATGTTTGGATTATAATGCTATTTTAAAATGTGCAACTTCAGAAGGTGTTAGGGAATCAACTCATTAATATGAAAACTGGTAAATAGAAATAATTATTTCCTTGTTTTTCCTTTACGAACTATATTCCGAAATAACCGAATAGTTGGTGGGACAAGCTTTATGTATAGCATTTCAGCTCATGAAAAAATAAATGATAGCATGTTACCATTTTGTAATCCCTAGGCTATGATCATTAATAGTTCCTAATGACCCCAAAAGAGAGAGACGCCCAAATATTATATGATTCTGTTGGAGACACTGCCTACAAAATATTCTAGCTAAAAAATAGAAGCTCAATATGATTAAGTTTCTAGATCTTACTGCCAATTAAAGGAAACATAAAAGAGAGACAATCATGTTAAACAACCTCCCAGGGCAGCAACTGGCAAAATTCTGAATGCAGGAGACTCCTCATTCTGAATAATTCTCATTTATCTCCAGATAAATGACCGACTTCTGCAACAACAAAAAATTCTCAAGGGGTGGGGAGTAGACACCTATAGATTAGAAAAGACTTGAGACATATCAGCCAATTGTAATGTATGAAGCTAACAAGGATACTGACTTAAAAAATACTATCAAAGAAAGTATTAGTCAATCATGGAAATTTGATTATATTGAATGTTTTTAATTTTTAGAAATGATAGTAATGTGACTATGTTTTTTTTTCTTTCTTTGAAAAATATTTAATAGCATAGGAAAAGCTGATGATCTAAAGAGTTAGTTGTATCTGTTGGAGACTCATTACTAAAATGTTACAGATGAAGTATGATGCCTGAAATTTGCTGCGAAATAATCCCAGAACCAGCAGGGTGGCGGCAAGGGAATGGGTGGGGGTGTAAATGAAAACAAAATAGGCTATGAGTTTATAATTGTTGAGGCTGACTGATAGGTACAGGGGAGTTCATTATACTATTCTCTCTGTTTTGGTATAGGTTTGAAATTTTTCATTTAAACAATGTGAAGGCATAAAAAGGGAAACAAACATCCCTGTGTGCATGCACATGCACACACATACACACAAGGAAAAGAAGGAAAAAGGAGGGTGGATCCTGCCTTGAATAGGGAGAAGAGCTCAGCAATAAGACAAAAGAGGGACCCTGTGCCTGTCCCAGCACCTGGTACTCAGCAGATGCTCAATATTTATTGAAGGAATGAAATACTGGTTGATAGGTAGGGATACTGGGTGTTATGAATGGAATTGTGTCCTCCCAAAATGTATAGGTTGAAACCCTAGCCACCAATGTGACTGCATTTGGAGAGAGAGCCTTTCAGGATGTAAATAAGGTTGAACGAGGTCATGAGGACAGAGCCCTAATCCAGTAGGACTTGTGTCCTCATTATAAGAGGAAGAGATACCAGGGTGCATGTCACAGAAAACAGACCACGTAAGAACACAGAGAGGAAGTGGCCATCTGCAAGCCAAGGAGAGATGCTTCAGGAGAAACCAACCCTGCCAGTACCTTAATCTTGAACTTCCAGCTTTCAGACCTGTGAGAAAATAAATTTCTGTTGTTTAAGGTGCCCAGTCTGTGGTACTGTGTTATGGCAGCCTAGGCCGACTGATACACTGGGCTTCTGATAAGGGGTTGCTGTCCCTGTGAGGGATGAGCCACTTCTCCTGACCCTGATGCTAGAGTTGTGCAAGGCAAAGAGGAATAGGGAATGGTGACAGAATAGAATACAAAGAATGAATAGTAATAGAGCATTGAGCCCTACAGCACACCAGGCACTGCCCTTCATGTGTGTTTTTACTTTCCCTGTGTGTTAGTCTTCACAGCTACCGATAAGGCAGGCACGGGCATTAGCCTCATTTCATAGCTGAGGGAACATAGTTAGGGTACAAAGAGCTTAAGTGACTGGCCAGGAACACACCCTAGGAAGGCGCAGAGCCAGGATTTAAACCTGGACAGTCCAGCTCCAGAGCCTGCATTTCTAACCACTATGGGTGGACATGGGAAAGCCCAGCTCAATCACTGCCTCTAATGGGATGTAGGCTGCTGCTAAAGGGGTTTTATTGACTAGTGTGAGTGACGAGAAGTAGTGGAAGTTCTTTCCTCTGACGGAAGTAACTTTGGAGTTGGAAGTAGGCCCTGTCGCTGGAAGCGTGGCCTCCTACTCTCCAGCGTTGCCTCCCCACTACCCACCTGAGCCCCTTACCACCTGTCTTCCACTGTTTTGTGGTAGAATACAAGCAGAATGAACTTGGACTCAGACCTCACTTGGAGGTTAAAGGTGATGATTCTGGAATCAGAATATCTGGATTTGAACCCCAACTCTCTTATTCACTTAGCTGTGATCTTGAGCAAATTACATAACCATTTTGAGCTTCAGTTTCTTCATTTGTGAAGTGAGGATAACAATACTATCTTCATGAGGTTGTTACGAAGATTCAATGGGGCAATGGATGTTGATATGGTTAGGCTCTGTGTCCCCACCCAAATCTCACCCCAAATTGTAATTCCCATAATCCCCACATGTCAAGAGTGGGACTGGGTGGAGTTAATTGGATCAGGGGGACAGTTTCCCCCATGCTTTCTCATGATAGTGAGTCTCAGGATATCTGATGGTTTTATAAGGAACCAGCATTTCCCCTGCTTGCACTCACTCTGTCCTGACACCCCGTGAAGAAGGTGCCTGCTTCTCTTTTGCCTTTCATCATAATTGTAAGTTTCCTGAGGCCTCCCCAGCCATGTGAAACTGTGAGTCACTTAAACCTCTTTCCTTTATAAATTACCCAGTCTTGGGTATTTCTTCACAGAAATGTGGTAATGGACTAATAAAGATGTAAAGCAGTTGGCCTCGTATTTAGCACATAGTACACACTCAGTGATTACTAGCTGGGTGATTTTGGGAAAGTCAATTCACCTCACTGTTTTTCCAGATTCTCATGCATCAAGCACAAGTATATCTTCCTCAAGAATGACAAGAAGATTAAATGAGAGATTGCTAGAAACCCAATATCCGCCCTTACCATTCTTCCTTAGATGCCTACATGAGCTACCACCACCCTTAGATTTCTCTGTGGGAGTAAGGAGAACTGACCTTCTTTCTTCATTACAGGATTTGCCTTTTTTTCTGATTTTAAAAGTAACACATTTGGTGTACATATAGAGAATAAATGTGGACGTGTTTATACTAAACTGTTAAATCATTTTCCTCTGGGGAGTGGGATTGGGAAATGAGCATTTTCACTTTGAGCTTTACTGCACTTGTGCAGTATTTCTATAAAAATTAAACAAAGGCCGGGCGCGGTGGCTCAAGCCTGTAATCCCAGCACTTTGGGAGGCCGAGGCGGGTGGATCACGAGGTCAAGAGATCGAGACCATCCTGGTCAACATGGTGAAACCCCGTCTCTACTAATACAAAAAATTAGCTGGGCATGGTGGCGCGTGCCTGTAATCCCAGCTACTCAGGAGGCTGAGGCAGGAGAATTGCCTAAACCCAGGAGGCGGAGGTTGCGGTGAGCCGAGATCGCGCCATTGCACTCCAGCCTGGGTAACGAGCGAAACTCCGTCTCAAAAAAAAAAAAAAAAAAAAAAAAAAATTAAACAAAAATACAGGGGCCAGGCACAGTGGCTTAGGCCTGTAATCCCAGCACTTTGGGAGGCTGAGGCTGGCAGACCATGAGGTCAGGAATTCGAGTCCAGCCTGGCCAAAATAGTGAAACTCCATCTCTACTAAGACTACAAAAATTAGCTGGGCATGGTGGCATATACCTGTAGTCCCAGCTACTTGGGAGGCAGGAGAATCGCTAGAAACCAGGAGGCGGAGGTTGCAGTGAACCAAGATCATGTCACTGCACTCCAGCCTGGACGACAAAGTGAGACTCTGTCTCAAAAAAAAAAAAAATGTACTTACTGTAGATAATTCATCTCTTTTTTGTATTTCTTGTAAGCAGAATATTTTCAAAGCTCAGCTCTTTGTCTTCTAATAGGGAGTTTAATTACCTTTATTGTCATAACTGATATGTTTGTCTTACTGCTGTCATTTTGTTTCATGCTGTCAATTTCCAAAGCTTCCATGTGGTGTCCTGTCTTCTTTGTCTTATGCATTAGGCAATATGTTTCCTTTTAATTTTCTATGTGGATGTGGAAAGTAGAAAACCGGCTTTTCATTCTATTTGGAGATGCTTTTAAGTCTTTCAAAAATGTGTTGGAAACTATATTCTCTTTAGTGATATAATTCAAGAAAAATGCAGTAACAGGGTCTGGATTTGAATTCTGGCTCCAACATCATATCAACATCCACTGCCCCATGGAATCCAACACTTACAAGCTGGGAAGATCCTAGGCAGGTGACTTAACCTCTCTGTGCCCAGTAGGGACAAAAATGACATCTATTTCCTAGGACTGGTGCAAGGTTGAAATGAGGTGATATTGCAACATTGCAACATTGTAAGACATTTATCATAATGGGGTATGATTATTTGGTTTTCCTTAAAAGAAACAAGGAGGTAAGGGGGAGAGAAAGTCAGGCAGGGACTCTGGTGTAGCTGCCTTCACTACCTAGAAGTCTTTCCTGGGAAATTTCTGATTTTAAACATAAGGGACTCTTGTGCCCTGTGAACTCAAGATCGTAGACTTGGCCAACCTAGCCCATTCACTTCTGTATTGTCGAAGGCTGCTGTTGCATTACGACAGCAGAGTTATATCCTACAACTTCCTATCTGGCCCTTTAAGAAAAAGTTTGCCGACCCCTGCTTTAGATCCTTCAGATAATCATCCTTCTTTCTAAATTTAGGAGAAGCCATCGTCTCTCTTGTCCTATTATAGCCTCTCAAAAGCTAAGTGGCTCTTAGCATATATTAAAAGATTTTCTAAAAGACCATTAGCGCCTGCATTTAATTGTCCACAAGGTGGGGATACTTAATCAAAAACAAAACTAGAAAAAAAACGAAAAAGACACAGATGCTGATTGCAAAGCAGGGCTCCTCCAAGGCTCAGATAGAAGGAGAGAGAAGCGCCAAGAAGGGACAGGTTCCCAGGGGCTCCTTTATCCAGCTCTGTCTAAGGTTTTAAGGATGGGATTCGGCTACCCTAGGTGGCATCAGGCTCTCTCACTCTGCCTGTCATGCTACTCCCCAGATGCCTGAAAACCAGGCTGGCATCTAATGCACATCAAGCTGAGAAAACTGAGCAGGTTCTCCCTGGAGCAAGTGAAGGTCTCCAATAGACTGTCCCTTACTTCTGGTGTCTACTGCCCCAACCATACAGCATTTCCCAATCCAGGGACAGAATGAACAAGACCTTTTTAAGTCTAAAATGAAGACTTTGCTTATGAAATAGTGATCCACTTGAAGACCCATTAACAAAAATCAAATTATCTCACGTGTTCATACACGGTCTTGAGGGTTTCAATGCATTGCCGAGCTATGGTCTAGGAGCACTTGATTCAGGAGTAGGGGGTAGAGAGGAGGATTGTGCAGGTACCAAGTCCTGAGGCTTCCTTGGTGGGGTCAACTCATTTGGGACTGAGCTCCTACAGGCTCAGGGGCAATGGGAATCTGGCCTTCTGCCCTGAGACTGCTCACAATCTTGGTGGGGAGACAGGACCAAGGCCTGTGGAACTGGTAAATGTAATAATGGTAAGACCCAGTATCCAAGAGAGTGATCCAGTGGTGGTGGCCCATGAAAACTAATAGTAATTAGGAGAAGGAAGAGATCAGGTGAGCTAGAGACATCAGGGAAGAACTCAGAGAGATTAACCAACACAATGAAAACTAAAGAAATTAGAAGTGATCAAGAAGTGCAAGGGAAAATGAGGGGGCTGGTCTGTAGGAAGGTGAAAGACAACCTTCCAGACCTTCCAGATTGACAACCCTCCAGACTGGGTTCTGCATGGATGCTTTGTATGGTGACTTGTTTCATTGGCAAAAATAACTCCATCAGATGTGTATACTTATTTCCCTGTTGCCAACGAGGGAGCTGAGGTCTAGGTCCAGTTACTTAATCTAAGCCTATTAGTTCTACAGCTGGGAAGCATGAAAACTGAGTTTTGTATTGTTTTTCTAACTCCAAAGCTTCTGTTCTTTCCAAAAGTGCCAATTGCACTGGGGAAGAATGGCAGATGAGGTTGTGTAGACCACACTGTGGGAAGCCTGGAAGTCAGAAAGAAATGTTTATTCATGTCATGGGCAAGTTCTTGGAAGGACAGAAATGCACCACTTGGTCCCTCAAATTGGAGCAAATACTGATCTGATTGGTTCAATGAAGAAATAGTTAAAATCAAGTTAACGCTAATGGCCAAGACTTACTGAGTGCTACCTCTCACCAGGCACTGTTCCAAGAACTGCGCATACTCAAGACAACTCTGCAAGGGGGTTCCCATTATCAACCTGCATTTTACAGTGGGGCAACTGAGAGACAGAGAAGTCAAGTCACTTCCCCAGGGTGGCTTGGATGATAAGTTGCAGGGTGGAGACAGCAGGCAGTCTGGTGAGAGTCGGGGCTCTGGAGGCCTTTTGTTGATATGCTTCTCATTAAGGAGGCTCTAGTCTAGTTAAAAGGTCATTCATTCATTCATTCATTCGGTGATTCATCAACCAGTATTGATCGAGCATCTACCAAGTGCCAAACAATACACCAGATGTGGGAATGTGAGACCAAGGAAGATTCCCTAACCTCATGGGGCATCCGTGACAGTGAGAGTGCAGTTTTTGAGGACTTACTTTACACCAGGACTGCCCACTCCATACATATCTGATTATCATTATCCCTCCCTTTTTTTCCAGCTGGAAAATACAAAGGCTCAAGGGGAAAAGTGAATTGCCAGGATCCCAGCCCAGGCCCCTCTCACTCAAAAGCCCACCTGGACCCCTTGCCATGACCAGTTTTCTCATGGTCCCTTGTCTCCCATCCACCCATTTGTAAGCTCTGGGCAATACTCTCTCTTAGGCACACTCCCTTCTTCATTCTCCTGTCCTTCCTACTCATGGCCACGATGCCCAGATTTGAGTTTAGGAATTGGGTAAGTCAAGAGGTCTCTTAGGTCTCTATCCTCTTTCTATCACATGAAATGTGAGGAAGAAGGTTTCTTCCTCCTAAAAGGAGAGAATCACAGCCTTCGTCTCCTTGGACACAGTCAGTGCCGCCAAGGGGCCTTTGGGATACTTGCTATTCATCCATTATTCACAAATATTTATTAAGCACCTATTCTGTGCCAGGCATCATGGTTGGTACACAATGCTCGGTACACAAATTTGCCTGGTACACAAATGCTTGGTACACCATGCTTGGTATACAAAATCTGACTCCTGCCTCGAGAAGCTTTATCTGTATTTTAAATGTCTGTAGTTTGGTGAAACAGATGGCTGATCTTGAAAATTGAGTCCAAAGCTGTCTTGTGTGGCAAGGCAGGACAGAGGAGCTGCTATCACAAGCCATGTGCTTGCTGCAAGCTGTGTTTCTTCTGGCTGGTTGGCCCTGAGTCTCCTGGAGATTGACCACGAGGGTATCAAGTCAGCATTTAAAAGGGCACAAAGGCCAAGACTGGGAGACATCCCAGGGAATTGGGGAAAATTAACATGTGGAGAAGGGAAGAGTGGTAGGCAGCTTGAAAGACCCAAAAACTTGCAGCGCTGCTGATGGTACTTTGGGCTGACAGAGCTCCCCTGGGCAGGAGCTGGAAACTCGGCTCTTAATGGCTGTGATATTGAGAGAGTTCCCAGTTGAAAGAAGAAGTGCTTTTGATGCCTGACAGTCCAGAGCCATTTCTCTACTTTAATCTCTGGTAATAATTTAAATTCCTATGCACAGTGGCCTTATGAAGCCCCTGCTATGCCAGCATGGGGGTGAGAGAGTGGCCCTTGGTCCCAGGAGAAGAGGAAGGACTGATACAGAAAGGGAACACCATGGCCTGGGCTGCTTGCTCGCCATCCCCAGCCTCTCTGGCTGACAACAGCTGCTGCCCCTCCAGGCACGTACCTTCACAACGCAGCACAGCGCTGTTCCAGACCACGCTGCCCTCCTTCAGGACACAGGTGATGGTCTCTGAGCCCTGTGTCCCAAGAAAGCCTTCATCACAGAGGAAGGAGATGGAGCTGCCCAGCTGGAGGCTGTCCCCAAACCGTTTGCCATTTACTGGAACGCCAGGATCCGGGCACTCATTGTGTCGGAAGGCTGTGTAGATGGGGTTCAAAAACATGATCAGACATTGCTGGAGTACAGAAGAATTCCCAAAGAAAATAAGCTTCCTTGGGATGGTCAACCCTAGAGCTCCACCACTTCCCCAAGAACTTGCCATGCTGGAGGGAGAATTAACCCTGTCTGAAGCTAGTTTATTTCCTTGCCTATTGTCAGGGCTGCCTCTCACTCTACCCAGGCAATTGATAATGCAGAGCATGGGGAGAGGACAGAGTCAGAACACTGCAGATTTAAGCGTATTTTGCCTCTTATTCGTTACATGGTCCTGGACAACTTATGCAATCCTGATGAGCCTTAGTTTCCTGACGGATAATATGGAGATCATCCTTCACTTGCAGGGTCATTCTGAGATATAAATAAAATTAAAGTTGACATGAACATGAGAGTGCTGAGTGTCTGGTGCAGCACGTGACAGGTGGTAAGTGCTCACAGATTATGAGTTCCCTTTCTTCTTCCCTCCTCTGCATGGGAACATGCTCTTTCCTGCTCAGTCTCTACCAAGCATGTTCCCTGCCTTCCTCCAGCAGGGGTATCACAGTTCTCTTGCTAAATGTCTCTGAAGCCAGGCCCTATTTGCACCCCTGCTGTTCTGAGGACAGCAACTTTCCAGTGGAGACCAGGATCTGTGGTTGCATGGGTATGGGTCACTTGAAAAAAAAATTCTTGGACTCTGAAATCCCATAATGATAGAAACACTTGCACATTCAGAAACAGCAGTGGTCCCGGAGGCTGTTGGATCTTGCTAGAGGCAAGAAGCCTGCAAACCTGACCCTTTCCATTACAGATGAGGTACAAGAGCCTCTGATGTGGACATGACTGTGATGATCCCATGCAGGGCTTTGGCTGAGCACCCAACACCCTTCCCTTTGAATGCCTAGGTCAACCCAGACTTGAGTCTCCCAACCTTTCTGCATTGGGAACTATGACCATGAAGTCGCCCTGACATTTAGAAATATGGTGTGGGAAGAAAAGTGATGCTTGAGGCCCAGGAATCCAGGCATTTTTCTTTCAAACCCATCAGTCATACACATGCAGGCACAGAGGAAGAAGATGGAGCTGCCACATACAAACATGTACATGCGTGGACACACACACACACATGCAAATGCACATAGCAGGAATATGGAGCTATTTCCAACATCTGGGAGCAAAAGCTCTGAGTCAAGGACCCATTTCTCCCTGTGTACCTTTCCAAACCTCAGTTTCCTGGCATGTGAAAAGGGATAGATCTTGCTTTATGGAGTTTTTGTTGTGAGGCTTCCAGTGATGACTGTTGAGTGCTCGGCACCAGGTTCGGCCCACAGTGGGTGCCCATAAATAAAATAAATAAAACTTTCGTTTTATTTCTATCTCAATAAATGGCAGCTACTGTCATCATTGTTCATTATATTCCATGTGGAAGAAGAATTAGCTTTGCTCCCAGGAGTTCTAGGGGTGGAAGTGGGATCACTGATCCTTGTTACAGGGACACAGATTTCAAGTCAACGTAAGGGAAAACAACAAGTGCCTGCTAGCTATGGAGAGAGTTGTCTGGGGAGGTGAGCTCCCTGACACTGGGCAAATTCAAGCTCAGCCTCAGTGATCATCAGCCAGGATGTAGGAGGAGATTAAAGTCCTGTGGGAGAGACTACACTAATTCCCTGACACTTGGCCACGGACGATTGTTTCACTGGCTGTATCCAGATTGCCTCACAAGCCTACAAAAAATGTAGATTCTGGGGCCCCATCCCTTTAGTGATTCTGATTCAGCAGGTCTAGGATGGGGCCCAGATTTTAAAAATTTATTTCTATCAATCCATCCGATGGTCCATTTGTATAAATGCATAGAAAACTATCTGCTATCTGTAATAGCACCCACCAATTGTTGGCAAGGATCATTTCTGCCTGGGGGGATTTTGGGTGGTGGTTAACATCTCTCCTTTGACCTGTCCCATTTTTTGAGTATTTGCGTATTGGATGTGTATCATTTTTACAATGGTAGAGAAAGCTTGGAAAGAAATACAAGTAAGAGCTTGATCCTTAGGTTAGTCTGCTGCCCTCAAGATGAGGCTTAGCCTCTGGGCCACCTGCTTGCTGCCTCCTCCTCCCAAGTTCCTGCTCAATGTCAACACATGCTCCAAACCCATAGAGTTCTCAGCCCTCACCATCCTGGATAAGTGTGTTCCCTGGGATATCTCTCACCCTTGTTCTTCCCACTCTGCCAGGGCAAGAAAACACATTTACTCATTCATGGATCCTTCCATTCTGTAAACATTTGCTGATCTTTACCACACACCAGGCCCTGTGCTGGGCTAAGGAAATAGAAAGATAAGCAATGCATACTCGCTCCTTTCTAGTATGAAGCAGCATGGTCGGTGCTAGACTGGGAAGTTTAGAAAAGACAGAACTAGACTCTTCCCCTGCTTCTTTCTGCCCGTAGGGGATGAAACAGGAATCCCCTGAAGGAGATATGCCCTGAGAAGGTTGATTATGTCCTAAAGAAGAGTGGTGAGGGGAATGGAATGGGCTTTATCTGGCTGATCCTTGGAATCGAGGGTCCCAAATAGCCCATCATGTAGCACCTAATGTCTTCAGTCCAACTGGGCCCCAGAGATAGGCAGAAGGAGGCAAGGTCTTTATGCCAAGGGTGGGAACAGGGGTTGGGAAACCAGTATGTGTTTGTGGGCATGGGTCAGAGCTTGCACTGGGGACTTGCCCTTGAGAAGCAGCCTCTGGGAAAGGATCTAGTTAATTGCTCAGACCGACCCAGCTCCAGCCTCACTTGACTATTTGTCATTAGCCAAGTTCACTGGATTTACAGCTTATTATGACCTGATAACCACTTCTTGCTATCTTTGGTGGCTTGCTATTTCTAGTCTCCAAGCTTCTGCCTGCCCCCAACCCCACCAACCCCTCTGCAACCACGAGATACAGAAATAAAAATAATCACTGCTGAGTTTAGGCTGCTTCCAGAGAAGGGGCTGAGGATTGAAACTGGAGGTGGCAGCTTTCAGGTGGTGGCCCTGATAGGGGCTATGGGGAAATTCCCCAAGAGTTGTCTCCCATCAGTCTGGAAGCCTAACAGAAGTGCTGCTCCAAAGCTCTGATTCTGATTTGACTATGGGAATGGGAACTGGGCAAAGCAAAGTGAGCAGCCCTGCCAGGATCCTGGAGGTCAGCAGCAGGCAGGCATTCAGGGATCTGGGAGAGCACCTCAGAGAGGGCACCAGGAACTAATGAGAATGATAGAGGCTTTCCTTCTATTGGGCCCTCCCTAGTTCTGGCTGGGTCTTGTAGGATGGGGAAAGTTGGGGGCAAAAATGAGGTTCCAGGCTCCTTTAACATTATGTATCACAACTATGGGAGATAAATGCCCTTTAGAGAGCGACTTCCAGAAAAAAGCACCTTGCCTGGCAGCCAGTGCTGCATGCCCTTTCTTGTTGGGAGCTCATGTTGGGGACTCCATGTCTGGGCACTGCAGCCCTGAAATGCCCTGGGAACTGCCCACTTATACCAACACTCCTCCATGGGAGCACCTTCAATCATCCTCAGAGGCAGACACTCAGAGGGAGGGCTGGCTGGTGACAGAGGGAGGACTCACTGGTAAAGGTGATGTTGAAGCCCCTCTTCCCTGTGGAGTGGTCAGTCTGGAACTCGAGACGGGCCACGTGGCCACTGCTTGTGATGGAGGAGGGAAGCTGGTTTCCTGAGAAGGTACCCAGGACGGGTGCCTCGGCGGTGGCCCCATCCTTGATGACCAGGAAATCAAACTGAGGCTCCACGTCAATGTCATTGAAGGCCAGGTGGATGCGGCTCTCAGGCCTGGCCAGGATGAGCCAGACGCAGTGGAGGTGGTTGCCATAGTCCTCTGGGTAGTTGGGAGACAGGATGACCCCAGACGGGCTTGTGAAGTTGAAGAAGCAGGAGACTGCAAGAGAAGAGCAGTGGAGGTCAGTAAGCATCCCCAACATTCTGCCTGGGCCACTAAGGGCTGGCAGGAGGCACATCTTCTTAGCCTAAAAAGCAATAGAAAAAGTGGCACAAGGTTTGAGTTGGACTGGCTGAGCTCTGAGCTCCAGGCGGGAGACGTGCTGGGCTCCATGCTGGAATTAGGAATGGGAAGGGTCCCTTTGGCAAAAGGCAGACATGGCAGAACTGGTCTTCTCTTGGCTCCTCTCCCCTAGTCAGCATGCTCACCTAGGCTGTGTCTTCGTGCTTTAGGTCCCTTGGGTGGGGCAAATCCATAACCCAAGCCTAAGTGTAGAGTCACAGTCCCTGACCTCTCTCAGCTGGGTTTGCAGCAGTAGGAAAGGATGTTGCTTAATGACACAGTGGTGGTAATTCCCCAGGCGGTAATAGGGTAGAGGCAGTCCAGGACCATTTGTCTCCTTCATACATTTTTGATG
The DNA here is from genome assembly GCF_030222135.1 of Aotus nancymaae. Lineage (NCBI taxonomy): Eukaryota > Metazoa > Chordata > Mammalia > Primates > Aotidae > Aotus > Aotus nancymaae. Next base: position 30,231,621 of record NW_026988467.1, read on the forward strand.
GGAAAATGATAGGTGTGCCATGAGTTTCTGATAACCCCAAGATACCACATTATGCTGAAGAGGTGCCGGGAGCACCATCTTTCAGAGACCAAAGCTTCTGAAGAAACTGGGGGAGGGAAGTGACAGTGTCCATTGTGATCCCTGCCCATGTCCTGTTTTCTCTCCTCTATTTCACCCTAAGGATCCACCCTTCTAAAAGCCCTTATTTTAAGCCCTTTTAATGCCAACTACTAGCAGACCCTGGAATAAGAATAGGCAAATAAAGTGCTGTAAATGGGAAAACAAACAAACAAATGCTAAAACAAAATTATAAAAGAAAATAATAGAATGAAAAAAATAATTGCAAAATTCCTATAATACAGGAAAAATACCAATATTGAATTAGAGCTTTTATTATTATTTAAGAACATCACCAAGATGAGTAAAGAGAGTGCTTAGAGGATTCATAAGAAAATAGAATAATATGATAACACAGTCCATTTCAATAGGGAAAATAAGGAAAAAATATAGAACCCAATACTGTTGAGGCTTTATGGCATCTTATATATGCATTTATTTTCAGTTGCAGAGCAAAAGTGATATGATCCTTTTTGAAGGGAGTATGTAAGTTCTTATCCAGAGCCACAAAACTACTCAAAGGCTGACTCAGTAATCTCTAGGAATTAATTCAAAAGAAAAAGAGCCACCTAGCCAAAGATGTTTACAATGACATAATTTTATTAGAGAGGAAAAATGTGAACAAACTATATGTCAGCCCAATAATGTGAGGTAAATTATAGCCTTTAATGTGATGTAGTTTGAGTGCAATCATTAAAGTGATAAATATGACCCTGTAGAAAGAATGTTAAACATAATTTTAAGTAAAGCAGTAGATCATAAAATTATATGCATGTTTTTGATTATAGCTATTAAATATTTGTTTATATATGGATAAAGACTGGACATGAGCCCCCAAATAAAAATTGTATCAGGGTCATAGGCATTCAAAATGAAACAACGTTTAATTTTTCTGATTGCAAAAACGCTGTAGGTTCATTCTAAACATCTTTTAATAGATACAAGTACAAAGAAGGTAATTCCAAACATGGTTAAACATTTAAGTCCATTTATAGCATTTATATAGATGTTTAGTGTTAATTAAATTGATATTTAAGTGAGTAAAATATTTGACTTACTAAATGTAATGATACTAAGATGAAGAATAATAAAATGATGTTTGCCAAAGGGGAAGAAAAAACACATAAAACAAAAAAAATTGGTGACTCCTGGTGATAAGTTTAGTCCTGATGCTTCCTGACTCTGCCTAGCTCCCCCTTTTCTTCATGAAGCATTTCTTTTCCAGTCTGCAGCTGTAAAGCCCTCCCATGCAATTCAGCAAAGTAAGCCTGTTCCTAAGACACATTCAGTCTCATCCCTATAATCCATGTATGTGTTAAGTATAGAAAGACTTCGAGCCAAGGGGAGAGAAGGACATGAAAAAGCTTTTAGGCAATGCAAGATACAGCTAATGGTAATTATTATTATATATTACTGAGGGTTTACTAAGAGTAGACATCATTCTAAGCACTTTCATCAATTGTGCAATTTAACTGTCACTATAACACTATGAGGTAGGTATTGTTATTAACCCCATTTAAAGATGAAGACACTGAGACACACAGAGGTTAAGTAATGCAGGGCCAGTAAATGGTAGCACCAAGTCCAAATCAATGCAGTCTGACTCCAGAGACCAAGCTCTTACCAACCCCTATCACTGTCTCTCAGTATGAGAATAACACTTTCCACTGGGCCTATGGGACCGTGGAGTCTTAGAATGTGTTCCTCGAATCTGCTGAAGATTCATCTGTTGACTTGAAATATTACATCAGCTCTGAATTGGGGGTCTCTAGGCTGGACATGGATGCCCCCACACAGCCATCTCGTCTCTAGCTTTGTGGGAGTTCAGTTGGGAACATAAAGCAAATAACGAGGAATCAAAACCCAAAGGCAAAGACCTTGAAGACAGAGGAGGTGAATCAGGAGGCCTGCTGAGCAAGTCCAAGGCAGATGAAGACAAAGAAAGCTGCTAAAGTTTCAGAGGGAAGAGGGTCAGGGGCACTGTGAGTATGTGAGCAAATGAATTTACTGTAGAGGAGTATTTAATTAAGTAGGCCTGAGCCCCTCACCCCTGCTCCATCATTCCATCAGTGTATTATTTTTTCTCTAGAATCTTTCACCAGGATTACCATGTTGCAAAGCTCCAGGGGCACCATTTTGGAATTTGAGCAGCTATATATGATAGCTCTGCTTATCATTCTCTAAAATTATCTTGTTTACATGTTTAGCTATTGATGGTCAGTTCCTCCCTCTCCCCAACACATACACAGATCTTCCATGAGAGCAGAAATCTCATCTGATTTTGCTGAATCTTTAGTGGCTCCAACCATGTCTGGCACATTGTAGGTTCTCAACCAATATTTGCTGAATGGATCAATGAGTACCTAATGGTTGAAACCATTCTGAAAGATGATGACATGAACATGTGGGCCTCGCAACCCCATCCCACTCCAAACCTCAACCAACAGATTGACCAAAGTCTGTACAAATATTAATAGATGGACACCTACGTCAACTCTGGAAAACAGAGAAAAATACTGTGCTGCAGCCCTCCATGTATTTCTTTTAGACATAGTACAGATGTGCCCCTAAATAATTTACAGTGGAAAAGGGTGTGAATGAGCCAAATACTTAAACAGCAAAGGCAACAGAAAGCTGCTCTTAAATATTAAAGGCCTAAAAAAATGTCCTTTTTACATCCACTCAAAGATGTTTCCTATCCAAACAAGAGATGGATTTAAATGACAGACTCAAGTATGGTAAAGCTGTAGTTAACAAAAAGCATAAAAAAAAGAATGACAATGAGCAAGTAAACCATATGGTAATGAATTTAAATAATTTATATACACATAGTTATAAAATGAAATGCAACTGTAACAAATATTCCTTGTAAGAGAAAACTGAAGACATTACTCCTGCCCAAACTCTAGGGTAGAATATTCCAGATTATACTGACACAAAGAGTAAAGTTGGAGCAAGAAGATATGCAAGAAGATAAGTTTATGACTAAACTTATCACCAGGAGTCACCAATTTTTTTTGTTTTATGTGTTTTTTCTTCCCCTTTGGCAAACATCATTTTATTTTTCTTCATCTTAGCATCATTACATTTAGTAAGATTTCATCTTGCAAGAAATCCTGTTTTGTAGTTTCTGTGGTTAATTAGAGAAATATAGGTTGGGGCATGTTTTTAAAGATGTTAGGTGTAATTAGTAACAGAATATGAAATAGCTTATCTTCAAAATTACCAAAGAGGAAAAAGCAAAGCAGTCAGTTTAGGGGGAAAAAAAGAAATTCAAAGGAAACAACAAAGAAGCATGGGGTAGGGGGATTGTAACATAAGAGGCTTTAAAAAAGATAAAACATCATTTATGACAATAAATGTATACAGGTTAACCTCCTTGTAATATATAACCTTCTCTTTAGGACAAGACACACAGCTAAGACAAAGTGATCCTGAACGGTCAGAAGTAAAGAAATGGGCCAATACAGCCAGGCTTTACATTAGAAGAGTGTTATAATTTATCAATACAAGTCCAAAATATTCTATTTAACTGGTGGACTGGGTTCAGGGCATCACAGATTTTAAAATGTTCCCTAGGTGATCCCAAATTACAGCCAGGCTTTGAAAACTACTGGTGGAGGCAAATGTGAACAACAAAAAAGGAGTTTTAATATTAATATCAGTTCCTTGGATATTATACTGACTCTTGGATGTTCCTTTTCTTATGCAACAGTTTTCTGGACAGCTACCAAAAGACATTTCTTTTTATACCTGGAAAGATACAGGGCTGATAAACTGACACTCTTAGAAAAGAATGTGACCTTCTAAAGCTCTGTCTTCCATCTCAAGAGAGTACTCAGACCTGTTGCAACAAGGGCAGTAAGAGGAAGTCTGCATTGTCCTACAAAGATCTAATCTTTCTTGCTCTGGAAAATTATGAATGCATGTTGTGTCGTAGTATTTCTGTAAGAGAATTTAGGGAGAGCCTGCTTCTCAGTGCCCCAAATGAGGGATTTAAAAAAAGTCATAATTGGATCTCATTACTATCAATCACCCAGGTTAAAAGAGGGAGATTAGGCACCTTCCTCCTTCAGAGTAATGACCAGGCTGTGCTCATGGATCTTGACCTTGACTAAAGTTTTAAGTCGGAGGCCTCAGACTGTTGAAAAATAATAAAGATGGGAAACTTGTTAACAAGTAGATGTGTGATTACCGTGCATGATATTGGGTTATGACTGAACATGAACTTGAGTAGAAAATAAAAGGGGCTTGTTGAAGACCCCTCTTTTATTATGTTTTTCTTTTGGTGTTGTCCCTGTTAGCTTCATTGCTTTCAAAATGGTAATTAAAAACAAAGGGAGTTTTCAATAGTCCTGATGGAGACCCAAAACAAAATCCAAATATCATATTTGAAACATGGAGAATGAGCCCGTTCCAAAATAAAGAAAAGACAGTTATGATACTTTATGTCCCAAAGCACGAAAAAAGACAAAATAAAATATACTAACCTGAAGTCAAGATAAAGTTAAAGAGGATCTGAGAATATTATGAGTGTGTGTATTATATGAAACTCTGTAGTCTTCAAACAAGAAATGCAGTCTTCTTTACAGGTACCCATGGAATATTACAAAGTTAACCTTCATTAGGCTATAAGAAAATCCCCATAAATTCTACCACAATGCAAAAACCGTTGGGCCACATTTTCTGTTCACAGTACAAATAAACTAGAAGTCAATAAGAAAATAACAAAAATCATAATCACTTAAGAATTCATAAAACTCTTTCCAAATAAGTTCCTGAGTTCAATGAGGAAACAAAGCTGTCAATATAGACTTCTTATAATGATGATGATACTAGACCAAAGCTGTAGTAAGGAGAAAATTCATAGCTTTCTTCACGATTAAATAATAAAGAAATAGAATAAGTGCAATTAGTGTTTATACTTAAAAAGTTACAAAAAGAATAACCGAACAAGATTAAGGAGAGAAGGGAGAATAAACTTAGAAAAGATGAAAACAGAAAAAAAATAATTGGCTTCTGAAGAGATCAATAAAAATTTCTGACCGGTCTGTTCAATAAGTAGAAATGGAAAAGATAAATGTACATAGAGATATGAGGCTATAATAAAACTAAGGTGATAATCCAACTATAAAAGAATAGTATACATGACATAAGAAATATGGGTAAGATGGAGAATTTCCTAGGGAAATTTGAATTACTAAAATTAGCATGAAGGGAAAAACCTGAGGAAACTTGAAAACACTTAGTGGGTAGGTGGTTTGATGGCCAGTGCTTCAAAACTGTAAACAAACTTGTAATAGCCATGCTATTTAAATTGATCTTGATACGATACACTCATAACAATAATATGTAAGATACACACACATGATTATATCCACCGACACAATGACACACGTACAGTGTAAAAAAACATACATGCAGAGTGCTAGAAAATCAAATTCAGTCCTACAACAATAAGCCAACATTTCCTACACAACAAAAACAACAAAACTTTACTGATGGGCAGAAGAAAAATTTGTAATGGAGAGACAAACTATATTCCCAGTTGAAGAAAAGTGTCCTCAAATCACAGTACAAATGTAACACAATTCCAGGCAAGATCTATTTTCTTTTTCTGGAACTTAAAGCCACTGTAAGATCCATCTGTTGGTAAACAGGTGAAAACAGCCAAGCTCTCTTTGAGACTGATAAGGAATAATTGCATGTAAGGTGCTAGTTGGCATTCTAAGAGCTTTCTGTATCTTACTCATTAACTCTCACAGCAACCCTCTGAGATGGGTACTATTATTAACCTACTTTACGGAGACAGAAGCTGAGGCCAAATGTTCAAGTAACCTGCCCACAGTCATACAGTCACTGTAGGTGATAGGGCTGGGAAAATAAGCCAGTCAGGCCAGAACCAGAGCCCAAGCTCTCAACCATGATGCTTACTTCCTCCCAGCGGAGGAAGGGCTTGCCAACTCAGCTGTTAAATATTAAAACATATTATAAAGCTATAATAATATAATTTATACTATTTTGACTTCAAAAGAGAGATCAACAGAACTAGAAAAGAAAATCCAGAAAAAGAACCAAAAATATATGATGAAGGGGGCCTTTCAAATTAGCAGAGATAGGGTTGATTGATCAATACATGATGCTAGAACAAATGGCTAGCCTGTTATTGACAAAATTAGATCCACACTTCATGCCATGTACCAGATAAGTCCTAGAAGAAAATATAAGGAATATTTGCATAATCTTGGAGGTAAGGAAGGACTCTATTAGTATTACACCAAAACTAGAAATCATAAGGGAAATTTTAAACAACACAAATGGAAGGTTTTACATTTCAAAAATCCCCAGAAACAAAAGCTGAATGATGAGAGACAAATGGAGACAAAATATGTGCAAGTTACCACATTTAAATATTTACTATCCTTCATATATAAAGAATTGCAATTTGGTAGAAAGATGTACACTCAACATAGAAATATTGGCCAAGGAAATTAAGAGGCAATCAATGAAGAATAAACGAAGTTGGTTAGTAAAGAGGTGAAAAAACATATAATATCATTAGAAAACAAAAATTTCAAACAACAGACCTATAAAAAAAACAAAACAGAGCTATTGGGGAAAAAAAGAAAACAACCAAAGATGGCATGGAACTTTTTGAGAGAAAGGAGACAAGCTGGCAGGGCAGATAGAGACCAAGCAGTCAAAAGGTGGGACAAAACACAGGAGAATGGTGTCATACATACAAGGAAAGCAAAGAGGGTTTCCACAAGGAGGAAGGGCCATCTGTTTTGAAAGATGGTCGAGCACTATGTATCACCTCAGCTGAAAATGATCCATTGGGTTTTAGCAATATAAGGATAATTGGTGAGCTCAGTAAGAGCAGTTTCAGAGAAGTGGTGGATTCAGAAGTCAGAACGGAGTGGGGTAACAGGGTACTGGGAGGTGAGAAACGAACACAGCAAGGGTACATAGAAATCCTGCTACAGCAGTTTGGGTATGAAAGAGACTTTAGAGAACTTGCAAGAATATGGGGTGTGAAGAAAGATGTTTTTTGTTTTTTGTTTTTAATATGAGAGAGGCCTGAGAAAATTTCAATGTTGATGGAAGGCAACTGGCAGAAGGGAAGTGGCTGAAGAGTTCGCAGAAGGAGGAAGAATTATATGAAGCATAAGGTTCTTGAGAATGTGAAAGTGAGGAAGAATTTTTAGCTAAATGTATTAAACAGTGGGTTGCAACCCATTATTGGCTGGTCAGAAATTTCATGTTAAAAAACAAAACAAACGAAAAACAAGAAAAATAATATGGTTTGGTTTTTTGGTCTCCTCCAAATCTCAGGTTGAAATGTAATCCCCAGTGTTGGAAGTGGGGCCTGGTGGGAATCACAGGGGCAGATCCCTCATGAATGGCTTAGCACCCTTGGTGGTGAGTAAATTTTTATTCTGGTAGTTCACATGAGATCTGATTTCTTAAGAGTGTGGCACCCCCTGCCTCACCTTACTCCCACTCTCACCATATGACATGTTGGCTCCCTTTTGCTTTCTGCCATGATTGTAGTAAGCCTCCTGAGACCCTCACCAGGAGCTGAGCAGATGTTAGTGCCATGCCTGTACAGCCTGCAGAACCATGCGCCAAATCAAACCTCTTTTCTTTATAAATTACCCAGTCTCAAGTATTTATAGAAATACAAGAATAGGCTAACACAGAAAATTGGTATCAGGGGTGGGATGTTGCTATAAGAAACCTGATGATGTGGAAGCAGCTTTGGAACTGGGTAACAGGGATAGACTGGAGGAGTTTGAAGGGTTCAGAAGAAGATAAGAAGATGAGGGAAAGTTTGTAATTTCTTAGAGACTGTTTAAATGGTTGTCACCAAAATGCTGATAGAAGTAGGGACAGTGAAGGCCAGGCTAACAGGTCTCAGATGGAAATGAGGAACTTACTGGGAGTTGGTATAAAGGTCACCCTTGCTACTCCCTAGCAAATAACTTGGCTACATTAAGTCCACATCCTAGGGCTTTTTGCAAGTTTGAATTTCAGAGTGATGACCTAGGGTATCCGATTGAAAAAATTTCTAAGCAGCAAAGCATTCAAGAATTAGCATGGCTGCTTCTAACAGCCCAAGATCAGACCCAGGAGCAAAGGGATGACTTAAAGTTGGAACTTATATTTGAAAGAGAAGAAAAGCATACAAGTTTGGAAAATTTGCAGCCTGGCCCTGTGGTAAAGAAAGAATCTAAGCAGTCTATAGAGCAACCACTTGCTAGAGAGATTAGCATTACTGAAAGGGAGCCAACTGCTAATGTCCAAGACAATGGAAAAAAGGCCTTGAAGTCATTTCAGAAATCTCTGCAGCAGCCTCTCCCATCATAGGCCCAGAGGCCCAGGAGGAAAGAATGATTTCAGGGACCAGGCCTGGGGCACTGCTGTTGCTCCCTGCATCCTGGCTACTCCAGCTGCAACCACAGCTCAAAGTGCTCCAGATATAGCTTGGGCTGCTGCTCTGGAGAGTGTAAGCTACCATAAGCCTTGGCAGCTTCCATGTGATGTTAAGCCTGTGGATGCACAGCATGCAAGCATAAAGACAGCTTGGCAATTTCTCCATAGATTTCAGAGGATGTATGAGAAAGTCTGGGTGCCCAGGCAGATGCCTGCTGCAGTAGCTGAGCCCTAACAGAGAACCTCTATTGGGGCACTGTGGAGTGGCAATGTGGGGACGGAACCTCCACACAGAGTCCCCACCAGGGAACTGCCTGGTGGAGCTGTGGGAAGGGGGCTGCCACCCTCCAGACTTGCATCCTGAGCCTGAAAAAGCAACAGGTATTCAAGTCCAACTCATAAGAGCAGCCACAAGGACTTCACTCTGTAAAGCTATAGAGGCAGAGCTGCCCAAGGTCTTGGGAGCTCACCCCATGCACCAGTGTGCCCAGGATGTGGGATATGGAGTTAAGGATTATTTTGGATCTTTAAGATTTAATGGCTACCTTGCTGGGTTTTAGAATTGTGTGGGGCCTGTTACCCCTTTCTTTTGGCCAACTTCTTCCTTTTGGAATGGGAATGTGTACCAAATGCCATACACCATTGTATTTGGGAAGTAAATAACTTGTTTTTGACCTCACCAGCTCATAGATGGAAGAAATTTATGTTCAGATGAGACTTTAGACTTAGGACTTTTGGGTTAATGTTGGAATAAGTTAAGACTTTGGGGGACTATTGGGAAGAGATAATTAGATTTTACAATGTGAAAAGGACATGAGATTTGAGGGTCCAGGGGCAGAATGATATGGTTTGGATGTTTGTTCCCTCCAAATATCACATTGAAATATAATCCTCAATGTCAGACATAGGGCCTGGTGGGAGGTATTTGGATAATGGGGTTAGATTCTTCATGAGTGGCTTAGCATCATTCCCTTGGTTATAAGTGAATTATTGCTCTGGTAGTTCATGAAAGATCTGGTTGTGTAAAAGCATGTGGTACCTACCACCCACCCCACCTCCATCTTGCTCCCATTCTTGCCATGTGATGCACTGGCTCTCCTTTGCCTTCTGCCATAATTGTAAGCTTCCTGAGGCTCTCATCAGGAGCTGAGCAGATGCTGGTGCCATGTCTGTACAACCTGCAGAACTGGGAGCCAAATTAAACCTCTTTTCTTTATAAATTACCCAGCCTCAGGAATTTCTTTATAGCAATTCAAGAACAGGCTAATAAAAGAAGGGAATAGGAAATACCTGAATTCAATATAGGTAGTAAAGGCAAGTACTGTTTGTGAAATGTACGGTTCAATTACACGCAAGTGTATACAAAGTTGCAAGGTAAAAATACATTTCTCACTGTTGTGTTAAAGGTTTTCAAAGTTTCCTTATCTAAAGCCTAAATGGAGTTATGCTAAAATTTTTTTGATGGGTAATTTATAGGGGAATTGGTTTTTGAAGGAAGAAATGATTGATCATCTATTATAAAAGGTGGGAAGAACAGAGGAAGAGTGAGGATGAGTGTTGGTCTGTAGGCTTGGTGTCTCTAGCATTTGAAAATTGAGAGTGTTGCCTGTGAGGTGGGAGCAAGGTGATGAAAGGGGCTGTTCATGAGTTTGGGGAGAGCAGAAAATGTTTGGGGTAGTTTTCATGGAGAAATGGAGAAAGAAATGACTTGAGAAACACAGATGGATTGCCAGTTACTGTTGTGAGCCTGACTGAGATTGGTGTTCATGAATTTATAGCAGTGACAATTTGTCTGGTTGGGCGATTTTCTCTAGCAATGCTCACCCAAGCAGAAGTGGCCCAATCAGATTGTTCTTGCTTCAATGTATGTATCTAGATCAGTAAACTAAGGCAGCTCTGCTGATTAAGCTACTGTTGAGCTGGAAACAGAGGCTTCACAAACCTCACCTTAAATTTCTTTCACCTCTTTCTGCTCAGAAGCTCAGTGTATGTAAAATTTTGTCTCAGTTATCTTAATGTCATCTCTGGCACTGGAGCTTGGTGAAAGTTATTATTTAACCGTGTTAGTCCCAAAGATACTGTCTGAGGTTCTCAAGGTCACTTGGGCAGGGCTTATCCTTATCATAAACAAGATTAAGTTAACTTTAGGCTCAATTCTTTCTAAGGAGAATACCGAGGATGCAGGCTAGAAACACACACACATTCCAAAAGGAGTATAAAGGGTAAATGGACAATACTGGCTGCATATTTCCTGAGCACATGCATGTCCTCCTAGATTCATATTTGATATAATCCAGTATAAAAACCATAAACTGTGCCCAAGTTGTTTTTTATTAAAACAATTTTTTTTGAGAGATGAGGGTCTCACTATCTCTAGGTTGCAGTGTAGTGGTGCAACCATAGCTCACTGTAGTCCTGAACTCCTGGGCTAGAAGTGATCCTCCCACCTCAGCTTCCCACATAGCTGGGACTATAGGTGTGTGCCATCATGCCTGGCTAATTATTTTTATTTTTTTTAAGAGATGTGGGGGTGGGGGGTGGCAGGTGTCTTACTATGTCTCTGGTCTTAGACACCTGGCTTGTACTCAAATTTTTGTGTTTATTTTTTTCTGTCAAGTTCCCAGCTCTTGGACAGGTAGGATTTGAGTACTGGTGTTCTGAGACAAATTAGCAGGGCATTTAACAGAGCTAGCCCTCTCTCATTCCTAAGACACTTCGGGTCTTCCATAATACCTTCTCCAGGTTTCCACCTCTAGCTCTGACCATCCTTTGGCGGTCATTTGAAAGCTTTCCTCTTCTACCTAACTTCTACCTTTTGAAACATGAACAGATCTATTTCAGGGTCAACTTCTCATTTGCTGGTCCTCTTTAGGGCACCTCATCCCCACACAGCTCTTAAATGTATGCCTACAGAAAAGACATTTCTTCTGAACCCCAGACCTGTGTATCCAATGGTCTTTGAAATGTCTCCACCTAGCTCAAGTATTGATGGAGTGATGGAGCATCTGCTGTGTGCCTGTCACTGCTCTAGCTTTGTGATCAGCAACCAGCAAGATGGATGAGCAAATCCTTAGCCCCTGTGAAGTTTACATTCTAAGAGGTGATGAAAAAAAAGAAGGAATGGCATAGGGGTGGGCTGCTTTAACAAGGCGGCAGGAATGGCCTGTCTGAGGAGGTGGCCTTTGGACTGTGGCCTGATGATAAGGAACCAATCATTCTAAGGAAAGGTCACTGCAGGGGGAAGAATTACAAGTGCAAAGGCCCTGGGTGGGAATGAGTTTGGTGCATGTGAGGGACAGAAGGGAGGCCAGCATGGTAGATAGAAGGGGTGTTATCTACTCTGGTAATATCTACTATGATATCTACCCTGGTGATATCTACCATGGTAGATAGAAGCAGGGTGATAGATGGAGCAAGGAACACAAGATGAACTGAAGAGGATGATGAGGACTTTTAAAGATCATGACAGGCAGTTTGGATTTTATAACAGCAACTTAAACAAAACATGTCCACAATTGAACCTTTTGTCTTCTTCCCAAAACTTGGTTCTCAGGGGCCAAGTTTCCCAAAACTTGGTTCTCAAGGGAACCAAGGTTCTCTGGGACCTGGAATGTTCCCTGGCATTCACAAATGACTCAGCCCTTCCATCACCCAGGTATGGGTTGCCCTAGGTGCTCTTCTCACTCCCCACTCTTGCTTCCTGTATGCCACTGCCTCCAAAATAAATACTAGTAGCCCAAATCCTCCTACCACACTCCAGACTTGAAGCAAAACTGTCTGATGTACATCTCTCCTGGAGATCCCACTGGCACCTCAAATGCATGTCCAAAATGGAACTCTTTATCTATTTTCCTAAGCCTCCTTCATTCCTTATCTCCATGAATGACAACACAAAGGTGCCTAAGCAAAACATGTCAACTCCTTCTCCCTCACTCTCATATTCAATCAGTAACTAACTTCTGTTGATTCTATCTCTTCAGTATCTCTTGTACTTGTCACATCCTCATCACATCCCTATTAAGTGGAGGCCCTCTTCCTACTGCCATAGTTTACCTGGTCTCCTACTTTAAATTTCACTCCTTTTGAATCCATCCTCCATATTGGCTCCAGGGTCAGTTTTGAAAATCACAAATTCTTTTGCTGTTACATCCTTTCTTGGGATGCCTTAACGACTCCCTGCTACACAGAAGATAAAGTCTAGACTCCTCATAGAGGCACAAAAGACTCTCAGTGACCAAAGGCCCTTGCCAATCTCTTGTATTTTTATTTTTGCACTCTCCCCACCATCCTCCATTGCATCCTACACTCCAGTCAGATTAAACTACTTGCAGCTCTCCAAATGTTCGAGGCTATTCTATGTTTGTATTTTTGCCCCAGTGATTTTCTTCTTCTAGAACATTCTCTCCCCCTGCCCCCTTATCCTTCCTAGCTGCAGTGATAGAGTTTATATGACAGGCTCATTGCATTAGGCCCTCAGCCACTCTTGGCTATAATCACATTAGCTCAAGGGCTGTAGAATAAAATCCTGCTGCCAGTAGACCCTGGGTGGCCAAGCATCTTCGAAACCAAATGCTCTCTCACTCCAGCTATGTTGGCTTTGTTTATATAGTAGCAGCCATATAACACTACTACTAATAACTATAACAAAAATAGGAAAACAATACTAAGAATTTGCTATATGATTGGTACAATAATGAAACAGACATATACATGTCTGCCCTCAGGGAGTTTATAGTCTAGTAAGGGTGCCAGATAATCAACAAATAAAATAATCATCACTTATTATGGCAGATCATACTAATTGTTCACAATCATTTGTTCTCTCCTTGCCCTTGCTATATATCTCTTTCGGTGGTGCTCTCTTCCCTATTCCCATTGACTTAGGGCTTAGTCTTGCAATTTACTTTAGCCGACGGAATTATGATTGGACATGACATAGGCATTTCCAAGCAGAGGCTTTAAAGGTACTTGGGTAGTTTGGCTCTGTTCTCTGAAGCTTTTGCCTTCTGCCATGAGGACAGCATGCTCTAGGCACAACCTGGTCCTTCAGCCTATGTCCCAGAATGAGATTTTATGTGGAGCCCAGGAAAGCCCTGCAGAGCTGCAACTGACTTCCAGCCCTCTTGAAATATGAATGAGAAATAAATATTTATTGTTGCAAGTCATTGAGAGTTTTGGGCTGTTGATGCCACAGCAAAAGTTGACTAATACACTTATAAACACAGGGTATGAAGGAAATAAAAAGTGAAAGATTGCTCTTCTGGATAAGGTGGTTAGAGATGGCCTCTCTGGGAATGTGACAGTTAAGGAATGATGAGATGGAACCAGTCTCGTGAGGGACATTCCAACATGGTGAACTGTAAGTGGAAAGGCATTGAGGCAGGCAAGAGTTTTGACAGAAAAGTGGCATGGGGTGAGGGAGAGAGGTGGGAAGGGGTTAATCATACAGAGCTTGAGTTTCAAGTCAGTGACAAGTAAAACACACACACACACACACAAAGAAAACACTATATACAGCCTCATAGACCTTTGGCTCAGAGATCCCTCTAGGCATTGAAATCACTTACTTGGGCCCAATCCCTTCCTTGGCATGGAGTTTCTGGCATGTTAGGGTGCCCACATAACATATTGCCCAAACTAGGACACTTCTGAGAATGAAAGGGGGCACTATGAACAATTATCTAGAACAAAAAATGTAAACTGGGATTTTCTAAAGTGAATAGGGATATATTGTCACCCTACTCATGGTAGTAGCTACTCATGAAAGTAGCTTTTCCTTCAAGTTCCTCATTCGCAACTCAATCCCCTCTGGAACTAGAATCCTAAACTGAAGTTTATTGGTAGGGGTCTGACAATTGCTAAGTTCTTGCTCTCTATGGCTGCACCGTTACCTGTACCCCATAGAGGTTGGCTAGGTTCTTGGTATAAATTACATGACTGTTTATCAGCACAACCTCTGGAAATTACCCACTGTCTAGAATTACCCCGTGGCCATGACTGATTCTTGCCACACCTCTGGAATACTGCAATGCCCCCGCCAAACCATTCCAGGTGCTTACCCCGGCCTTTAGACCCTCTTCATTGAGATGTTTAGAGGTCTTTCCCAAGGCCAGACTCTGCCTTGGGATTTTCATGCATTCCCAGTGGCTGGCTGAGGAACTCATGTCCCCAGCTCACAGGAACAAAGTACGAAGAAGGCCCCCTGCCCTGTGCTACTGGGAAGTAGCTGAGCCCACACTTCTGGGGCTCAGTTTTTACCTTGAAAACAGATAAGTTTTTTTTGGAAAATATATGTAGCCAGACCAAGCCACCATGCCAAAGTTGGAGCAAATATGAATCCTTCTAAAAAATTAGGGGTTTGCATATATTTTTCACTTATTGGCTGTATACATTTGGGAGGGAGGGAGAGGGCAGCTAGTTTGCATCATTGAGTCTTTCCCTTCATATATAAAAATGAGATTAATAACTTCTAAATTGCAGCTTTGTTGTGAAGACTCAACAGGATGAAGTTTGTGAAGGCACGGTGCACAACACTGCGCTGGGCTCAAGGAAGGTATACATTCAATTTTGGCTGAATTTGACACAAGAGGCACATCCCCACTCTGCTGCTGATGGCTGTCTCCACACGTGCTTCTGCTTGGCGTATCTCCTAGTCTCAACCAGCCTACTAAGGCAGCAAAAGAGGTGTCTCCCCACTCCTCCCTGAGCATACCCTCAATCCAGAAAGACCCCAGACCAAAAGGTTTGTTCTTTGGTCCTCAGTCCCTCCACTCCTCAAGGAATGAACAGGTAATTCCAAGTCCAGAATATTCCAACAAAACTCCCCATTTGCAGGAATGAGTGACTCCTTGGCTGCCAACCGTGACTGCATGAGCCACCTTCTGTGGGCAGATCACCTTAGAAAGGAGAGACACTGTCAGCTGCATAGAGGTACCTGGTACTGAACAGCTCTTCACTTGAGTGTTGGATATTCTGTCAGTCTTGAGTCTCACTGCGAGATTCTGAGGAACTGTGACATGCCCTGATAACTCAGTCTTTCCATGCCCCAAGCAAAGGCTACTCAAAAGTGCTTCTGTCTCCTGTGAGATCCCACAGCTGCCCACACCCAGCCCCCAGGATCCTGTGAGTGATATTCGTAGGGTCCTATTCTTGCTACATGGGCAGATCCCAGCTGGCTTCTATGCCCAGTTGAGGTTAGCTTTAGCTGCTCTTATTAACCCAGTATTATCTAGGAAAAAAGTATCTCGGCATGATGTAATCCAAGAATTCAAGCCTTCCCATTAGCCCAGATGAATTCAAGAAAGGGTGTGAATCACATCTTCAACAACTCAGGAGGTATTCTCAGGACTGCAGGCCCAGATTCCTGGGTCTTTGAGGTACTCAGAGCCTGTCCTCTTCACCTGAGTCCCTGAGCTCTGTTAGAGAACTCCATCATGCATTCTAAGCCTTTTCATCAGAGCATCCTCACTCAAGGAGTCTAGAATTGCCATGGTGCAGTCATGCCTCAGACAACCACCACCCACTGAAGACTGGAAAAGAATACATGCTGGTTGTTCTTCATGAACACAAGGGAGTACATTTGGATTTTTCTCCAGGGGAAACATGATAATCCAAGGGAGTTTATACATAGCCTGGGAGAGCTCCCTGCAAGACCATGGGGTAGTCTGATCTGAGTCCCAGAGCAAGATGAGAGTTGATCAGGTAGCCTAGGGCCAGGAGACTTTTCTCTGAACCCACCTCACTTGAGTCCTCCAAAAGATTGCTCTTGTACATAAGCCCTAGAGGAAGGGCCAGTCAACACAGGAGGGGTAACATAAGCCTCTTTTAAAAAGCCAAGTCCTAGAAAAGGTATGTAGTACCTTCTTCAAAGACCACAGAGTCTGAGGACACCCGTATCAATGAGGGCTGAAAGTAGTGCACGTATGTGCAAGTAAGACGACAAATTTACCAACAGGCTCAAAGAACACGGTAGGAGTATTGGTAGAACTTCAAGCTCCAGCTTTTGAGTTAGCAGCTGTGAAAACACCCTGGTTGGGGAAACTCTGTGTCTGCCTCCACAGCTCTCTGAGTCAGGCATGGGAGAGCACAGTAGAGAATGCACACAAACAGTGTTGCGCATTTTACAGAGAAAACAGAGCCTGTTGGTTTGATTCCAAAGGTGAAAGCTGAAGTGACAGTAACAAAGATACCCCATTCTCCTACAAGTAGAGGTCGCAGCCCAGGATTAGACTCCTAAAGCTTGGCCAGTTTTCCCAGTCCTTATTCTATCCAGGTAGCTGTGGTCCTAATATACCTTGGACTAGGACTCTTAGCTGTAGAAATAAGGCCTTTGATCTGGGCCTTGGATTAAACTGTGTTCACAGTTTGGTTTTGGACAGATTCCTGGGTTGGATTGGACTGAAGTTACTGAAATTTTGCCTGTGCTACAATCTTCTAAGAAGACTTCTGAAAATCTGCCAGTTGGAATGAATTTTTCTTCCTCTACATTCTGGTGGCACTTTGTGACCACATCTATAATTGCAATCATTCAGAGACTGCTTTAAAATAAAAGTACGTGCTTATCTTACTCACTAGATTGTGAGCTCTGGAGGGCAAGAACCATGTTTGAGTCATCTTCATCACTTGTCCAGTGCTAAGTGCAATGCCCATTACATAGTACCCACTCCCACATTTTGCTGCATTTAAATTAAACGAAAAACATCAAGTTGTAATGTCAGAGTACTGGACCATGCATCTCATTCCTTGATGGGATACCAGCATGGAGGTCAACATCTCATGGACCCTGAGAGACTACAATCATCCTAACAACTGAGTTACAGCAGCTCAGCCTGGCCAACTTCACAGCAACAACATATGAACACAACATATCACCACATGCATCACAACCCGGCAGCTCAGCCTGGCCAACTTCAGAGCAACGACATATGAACACAACAAATCACCACATGCATCACAAGCCCATGGATCTTGGCATGACACAAGTATTAGCTAGGAAAAATATATCTTGGCATGATGTAATCCAAGAGCTCAAGCCTTCCCATTAGCCCAGAGGAATTCAAGAAAGGAATTCAAGAGAGGAATTCAAGGGACCAAACCTCACAGAAATGACACAAAACTTCCTGTAAGCAACTGGCATACAGTATGTGTTCCATACTAGTTGTTTAAAAATATGACCTGATGTCTAGATCATCTAGGAGTTTTTTAGAACTACAATTCCTAGGCCCTATCTTGGACTTAGTGAATTGGAATTTTGGGGGACAAGGCCAGGAATTCTGTATTTTAAAAGGCCCATGGCCCTGTGGTTAGCTAGGTTTGGATTTACTTTATACTAGACAGGCCTACTAAAGACATTTCATTCTCCTATAAAGTATCTGAAGTACCTGCCTATTTAGATGTAAAGGAAACAAGTGATGTATGTGACTCACACTGGCCTGGTAGGGAGAGTGTTGACTACTTCCTTGGGCATCCTGATAGGAAAGGCTGGGGCCTCGTTTGTGAGCCATCCCTTCAGTCTGCCTGATCTCACCCTAGCCAGGTACACTGAAGATCTGTATCCCATGGGCTCGGTTCTTACAGCCAGATTTTGAGCCAAGCCCAGCTAAGCATAATGGTACATTGGGAAGTTCCATCCCCACAAACTGGTGGGGTGAGGTGTGTGTAGGTGCACAGAGCCAGTAACGGGTGGGCTTGTGAGAAGCCCAGCACACCGACAGGCCCACTGAGTTTTTGGATCTCCCTCTCCTGCTAACCCTTCTTCAATACGTATGCCCCAGCCTAGGGACTGGGCTTCTGCTCTGGTTCATGGTTTCCTCTCTAGCCTCTGCTGTGAGACCGAAGACTCCTTTTGGAGACTGAAGTCTCTGGCTGGGACAGAGATATATCTGGCAGGGGTAGATCCTATTCCCTTGGGTGAGGACCTGATTCAATCTGGAATCTTCCTTCCCCCATAAAGTATCTGCCTATTTGAAAACAAAGGTAACAAACCTACACTGACTTGGTAAGACAAGAATTGACTCCGCCTCTTTGTACATTCTAAGAGGCAACACCAGAAGCCTCCTTTGTGAGCCATTCCTTCATCCAGGGTCAGTTCTTTCAGCCCTGGACTCCCTCAGCTCTGGCATACCCTTCCCAGGCTGCCCCATGGCCCTGGAATGCTTCATAGCTATGACTATAGTGCCTGACTTTCCACTTAAGGTGACATCCCCTTCGGATCACTGGTAGTACTCTGCAGAGCAGGCACCTCCTGCTCTGCCCACCACTAGCAAAGGGAGACCACAGGTCTTCAGTGTCCAGGCTCTTGAGGACTGGATAACAGAGGGAGGGTGCCGTGGGACTCCCTAAGTTCCCTGCTTGTTTTCTGGGGCCATCTGTAGGTCAATGAAACCTTGAAGGAAGCCTAGAGAAATGAGCAGAATGTTACATTAAGCAGAGGAAGCTCACACTGATCACGGTCCCTGGCCTGATCACAAACAGTTCCCAGGAATATTATCCCCCATGCTGAGGCTGATGCATTTAAACCTTTGCTGATCCCAACTCTGGCTCTGATCATCTGAAAAAGGCAATTTCCAAGGACTCTAGCTATTGTGATCATATTTTCTGGGCCAAGGGAAATGATGTTAGAAATTACATTTGTTATGGAAAATCTGGGATTGTATGTTTACAGGGAATACTAGGTTTCAGCCATGGAGGGGAGGGAAAATAGAGCATGCTCCACCTGTGCACGTGGCATGGAGGTCAGGGTGGGAGGAGAAGTGAAAAAAGTACCTGCCTATTTAAGAACAAAGGTAACAAGCAATGTATGTGAAGCAATGTATGTGACCTATATGAAGAAAACCATGGAGCTGTTATATTTAGAAAAACGAAAGTGGGCGAACAAAAAGAGATATGCCATATATCTGGATATGAAGGCTGTGTATTATAAAAATGCCTATTTTCTTCAAGTTAATTTATATTTTAACAGGAGTGCATACACAAAATCCCAATAGGATTTTTTTTTTTACTCTGACAAAGTGATTCTAAAATTAATCTTGAACAACAAACAGATGAGAATAACAATGAATATTCTGAAAGAGAAAATAATTAAGGGAGGAAGGAGTTGTTTCTAGCTCTGCCAGATATTAGAACACATTATAAAACAACAATTAAAATTATTCAATACCAGTGCTAAGATAGAAATAGAGCAGCAGAACAAAGTGGTGACTCAAGAAATAGACTTAACTACATTTGAGAATTCAGTATGTAATAAAACAATTCATTTCCCTCAAATCAAAAGGGAAATGAATTACTTAATAAATTGTGTTGGAAAACTGCATAATAGTTTGGACAATATTATACATTCATCTAAATAAACTCCAGATGGATTAACAAATTATATTTTAAAAAATCAAATTACTGACAACCAAAAATAGAATGAAATGTTTCTCAGATCCACGGCAGAATAACTTTGTCAGCTTTGAAAAGAAATCACAAATATTGAGAGATTTGTCTATATAGAAATGTAAAACAACTATACAATGAATAATAGAAAACAAAAAGGGAAAATGGGATTGGGAAAATACATATATCAAATATCACAAGGAATTTCTATACACGATATAGATAGAACGCTTTCAAATTGGGAAGGAAAATACTAACACTCCAGTAGCCACAAGTCAGTACCAGTAGTTGCTATACGGGGACTGGAAACAGCAAATGCTCCATGTCCCTTCTAGGCAGGGCTGGACCCAGGTCAGCTGAAGAAAGGCCAAGACTAAAGTCCCCATCCAGTGTCCTGTGATGGCAATCTTGGCAGTCCTCCAGACACCTCTTTTATCCCTTTTACCCCAACAAGGATATGTATCTGGTGTATGGCTACCCAGCAGTCTGTTTCCAGACTGTGCTCCCATAAACCCACCTTCCTTCTTCACTCACATCCATTTGGCAGCAGCCAATCCCTATAGGAACCACTGCAAACCCAAACACCCAGACCTGCAGTGTGGGCGCGCATGTGTGCATGGGTGTTTATGTGTGCATCAGTGTATCTACGGAACGTGTTCATTTTGCATAGACCCAAACCCTGTGGCTTCTCCCAGAACCCACTGCTGCTTCTCAGATGTCTCATTTTCCAGCAGGAGCTCTCATTTTTCGGGCCCAGCCATTCTAACAGAGATGATGTCAAGTCTATGCCTCATAGAAGAGGGGCTGTTGCTCTTCTGTTCAGCACCCACTATGATGCCTGCCACATTGCAGGCACTCAATAAATATGTGTTAAATAAAAGAATGAACTTAAATCTATTTATATTACCAATGTTTTCTCATTGAAAAACTAAATTATAAGCCATAAGAGCCCGCTTCATTTATATAACGGTGTCTATCTCCACATCAAGAGAGCTCCTTGAGGACATGGACTGCCAGTTCATCTCTGAATTCGCAGCACTTAACATTGGGCACTTTACAGTAGTCAACAAAGGTGTGCTATAGAAATATATTAAACTTATAGCTATTAAATTAGCAATTTTTAAAAGGCCACACAAATAGTTGAAGTTTAGTGACACTAACAAAGTTTAGTGACTCTAACAAGCAATATATATACGACCTACATGAAGGAAACCACAAAGTTGCTATCTTTAGAAAAGTGAAAGTAGATAAACATGAAAGAGAGACATGCCATGTTTCTGGATGGAAAGATCACACATTTTATGAATCTTGTTCTTAATCTTATAGCTTTTGCTACTGGTATTACAAATTGACATAATAGTTTGAGGGGAACCATACAACAGTATGCATCAAGAGTTATAAAAATATTCATGCCCTGATCCGATGTCACTCCTAGAAATCTATCCTAAGGAAATAATTCAAGAGAAGAAAAAGAAAGCCATAGGCCTGAAGATGTTCATTATAGCCTTACATAAAATAATTGAATATAATTGGTTGAATAAGTCATGGTTTATTCATTTGACAGAAGAACCCATAGATTTTAAGAATGATAACTATGAAATACATGTAGCAACATGGTAAGATTCACAACAGAGTATGGACTTAAAAATACAGAATCCAAAATGGTATGTTCACTGTGATGAAGACCACATAACATATGTGTATAGACGGGTAAGAATAAAAAAAGAGTGGCCAAATTTGAAATCAGTTTGGCTTAAGGGAGAGAGAATATGAATATTTTCTTTATTTAAGCTTGTAGATTTATTTAAATCATTAAATTAGCTTAAACTTTAAAAATGCAAGAACATACCAAAACTCTATGTCAAGTATTGGCCCTTGAGCTCCAGATACATCTAGAGATAGAGTTATAGCACGTTATATAGGGCATGGTACCATGAGATTGTCCCTTAACCTGAGCAGGATCTCCCCAAAGGCCCTTCAGTTTAGAATTTGACCAGGAACAGTTATACCCTCTTATGCAGCTGACTTTGTACACAGTAGGTACTCAATAAATCATAATGGATAAATAAATGGATGGGTAGAAGGAACAAGAAAAAGTAAAGATTAGGAAGAGGTTCCAACCCCAGTATATTGTATGTTGGGGGTATACAATATTGATAGAGTTCCAATAAGGGTCACAAATCTATCCTTGGATTTGTCTAACTCTTGTCAACCTTTGTTACTTCATGGGGGTAACTCAGTCAGCAATTGGCTTCTGGACTCTGGCCTAGCATTTTTGTGCTAAGGCTTCCTTGTCCTTACATTTTGCAGATGATCCCTAAGCTTCTAGAAAAGTAGTGCAATGGAGAGAGTGCAGGACTTGGAGCAGGAACTTGGGTGCAAATTACTGCTCTGTCAATTAATAGCTCAAATTCTGCCTATTATTTAATGGTTCTATGGCCATCGTGTTAGTTATATTACTTTGAACTTTGTTTTAATCTATAAATTGAAATAATAAATACCCCATAACATAGTAAGGAGGATTCATATTTTCCCAATGAACATTTAATAAAATTGGCATTCTCCTCTAACCCATGCCTTCCCACTCTCATAATGCTACAGACTTTAATCATAGCCTCACTTAAAACAAATCCATAGGATTCTTCATATTTGGAATTGGACAAAACTAAGTTATCTTAGACTAGTGGTTCTTAATCTGTGATGGTTTTTTTCCCCAGGGAACATTTGGCAATGTCTAGAGATATTTTTGGCTGTCACAACTGGTGTGTGGGGCAGTTGCTGCTGGCATTTAGTGGGTAGAGGACAGAGACATGTTAAATATCCCATAATACACAAGACTGCCCCACACAGAAAGAATTATCTGGGCCAAAATATCAATAGTGCTGAAGTTGAGAAACTCTACTCTAGAGTAATGGTCCATGGGAGAGACCAGCTTCTTGCAGATCTCATTACCCAATTCATTCCATGTGTGCGTGTCACCAGAACAGAAGGTGGGAGAAGTAAGGAGGAAGTCAGGGAAAGGACAGAAAGATACTAGCAGAGGGCCATTTCCCACAGCATCTCTGTGTAGAAAATCCTACTTTCCCTTCCAGCTCTCCAAAAGCCCAAGTCCTGTATCTTCTGGGACATTTTCTCTGAGCACCCAAGGATCCAATTCTCCCTCCCTTGACCTCTCAGGATTAGATTGCTGATTTGTAACTCAAACAGTATACATCCAAGAAATCCCTGGCTTCACATTTCACACATATACTATATACATTAAGAACTGAGCAATTAGGATTCACATATTCTTAAGGTGGTTTACAAAATGGCAAAAGAAAGTGTGCATTCATGCGTTCCTGGCATGTCTCTGGTGAAGGCTGTTTTGAAACTTCTTTTGAAAGTGGCTGCTAATGGACTGATAATTGGTTTCCTGGCTTCCTTATGAAGTGTGAAGCATTTTTGCCAGCCTGTCAACAAAACATCAAGTATCGTGCAAACCACCATCAGAGTTATTTGTATCTTCCTTCCCATTGTATCTCTTGTGGTGGAAGAATAACTGGACGAGGTTTATGGGAAAGGTTCTCTATTCTTTGATAAGGAAGGAGGTGAAATGGGCAAAGCTTCTGGAAGGTAAAGAATATGTGCAGCCTGGCCAACGCTTTCCCACCATGACAGCCAGGGTGAGCAAATTTCCTAGGCAGAGACCGAACAACTCTGCATCCAATGCATGCTGCTCAGCACAGGAAAGACAGGTGCTCAGTAGCTTGAATGGATGGAAAGTGGTATTACTTCCCATTGGTTTTGAGCAGGGGTCTCTGGAGATGAATTAACTAAGGACCAGAGAGTAAGAGCAATGAAGCTGCCTCCACCTTTTCTTTCAAAACATTTTTCACTGTGAGATAAATCATCTTCTTATAAACCTAAATTTAAAAAAGACTATCTATTAAGCATCTACTACTGTGAGGGCAGCTCAAAAGCCAACAAAATGATTCTGAAGTCTCTGCTTGCTACAGAAAATGTTTTGGAACATGAAGGAAGGGTGTATTTGTGTATTCTTGGCAGGGTAATTCCCTAGCAAAGAGTTGTTTTGAAGAAAATATTTCAAGAGAAGAACAATACAATGCTTTATACCTCTTCAGACAACTGCTCAAAGAAATTTGAGCCATTGAAATAATATCCCCAATCCCTTTCTAGCTCCCAATAAGGAAAGGGCAGTATTGTTTGCCAAGTATTGTATTAATATTTATTGTGACTAATGTATTGTAAAATTTGGGGCACTTAATGACTTGCTAGAGGAGCTTTTGTATGTACATCTATGAGCACTTTATAAAACATAGAGACCAACCTTACTATTTTATATTCTTATAGACGTTTGTAGGTGTTGTCCCTTTTCTATTGATAACACCATAATACATTTGATCTAGAGTTAAGAGCAGAACACCAAAGTTTGACACTGTCCATTAATCAAAGTATGACTTGTTCTATAATGATCCACTTTCAAAGTAGCTTCCAGGTATTTATTGTGGGAGATGTGGGGACTATTCACATCCTAGTGATCTTTTTCTATAAATATGATCATAGAGGGTTAGAATTTTTAGAGCCAGAATGGAGTGCTACCCTATTGGATAAGTCAGTAAATGAAAATCTAAAGAGGAGATGCCCCGGCTTTAGTCACAAAGCTGAGCTAGAACTAAGAAACTCCAGATTTTGAAACCAAAGTCATCTCAGTGTACCAGGCCATTCTTATCACCATACTGTCTCTACTGATTGGACTATGAGCTCCCTGAGGGCAAATTCCAGGACCTATAAAAGTTTACCTGCTGGGCACTCAGTAGAGAGTGGGCAGATGGAAGTCCCTCACCTTACTGAAATGCAAATGTGACTTCGCTATATGCTGCAAAGGCATGGGGCTGGTTGGCTCCCTCTGGCTTCCTCCATGGAAGCCAGCATCCCTGAGACTCAAGCTGTGTCCTGTTATTCTCCAATGTCTAGAAACACCTGAGTGATGAAAGTGCCTGGGGATGTTATCCTGCTCTGCCCAGAACTGTCTAGAAGAAGAAATGCCATGTCATCTCCCCAGAGTACCTGCTTCACAGCTTTCATCCATAAGCCTCAGTCCCCTATCCTTGTTTTAAACCACAGGGAGCACTGACACAAACTTGCTGGGACAGCTCTATCCTCTTTCCTTCTCAGCTGTTTGCAAGCAGTGCCCAGCTCATTGGAGGCTGCCAGCCCTGCTCATGGATA
This sequence comes from Aotus nancymaae, assembly GCF_030222135.1. NCBI lineage: Eukaryota > Metazoa > Chordata > Mammalia > Primates > Aotidae > Aotus > Aotus nancymaae. The sequence continues at coordinate 30,256,779 of NW_026988467.1, forward strand.
CCAAGGGCCTGCTGAGCAGCACTTCAAGGTCTTCTGCCCTTGGTGAAGGTTTTACAAAGATGTTCTAAACCTGCTCCTAAGAGCCAAAAGGCCAAGTAAACTCTTGGAGGGGTTGAGCATCAGCCCCTCAGGTGGTATTCTGCTACCTGCCTCTTTCAGCTTGGGGAGCAGGGAAACTGCCCTAAGAGGCTGGCTGGTGCTGCTTCCCATGTCAATCCTCCCATCTCTTTGTTGCTGAAGCTAGATCCTCCTCCATTTCTCTCTGCCTTGTTTTATCTATGTGGATTTCGGAGATTAAGTCCCCATGGCACCTGGGGCTCCCACTGTGTGTACCTTTATCTTCTTAGGCCCTGCCTCTGCAGAGCCCTGCCCTGTGCACCCGTCCCTGGGGTTGGTCTCTGCAATGGGCAGAGTCTTTGTGTTTGCCTGCCCTGAGCTGCTCCCTGCTCCTCCAGGTCTTCGTGGCTCCCAGCATGCTACACGGCTAATGCTGTTGGGCTCTATATTCTAACCACAGTGGGGAACAGAGATGAGCAGATATTGTGCAATTTAATTTTTTTCAATAAGGGTGATTTGTTCAATGTGTATGTAAGGGTGATTTGATCTTTAAACCTCTCAAGACTTTTTACATAAATAAACTCAGAAGTCATCAAAATGCTTTATCAGATAAAGTGATTTTTTTTTCATTTTATAAGTATCGTCATCGTGGTACATCCCAACTCATCAACTCATACACCAAACTCTCAGTCATCACAGAGACCCTGACAGTCTCCCAGGCTATTCCTTCCCCAGCCCTGAGGGATCACCGATCTCTGGAGTGTGAAACTTGAGGCCCCGAGTACCCCACTGAGGCAGGTGAAGGATCTGAGGGTCAGGCTGCCTGCCTTTCCCTGAGAGAAGCACATGGAGAGAGATGGAGGAGGTGGAGTGACAAGGGATGGGAGAAGAGGTGACAGCCCAGAGAAGCTGGAACCTTTGATTTTCCAACAGAGACCATGCCTGGGCCTCCCTTGGCTACACACAGACCCTCATCCTTGCCAATCCCACCGCGACTGAAGACTTAAGATATCATTTGTGATGCAAAGTATGGTCAGGACATCCAGGAAGAAGGAAGAAAGGCTTCTTTGTTAACTCCACAGAACAGACCACTCAACTCCAACCCCTTCCTCAAAAGATCAACAGTCCAAAGATAGCTTGATCCCTCACCCCTCCCTAAATCCAATATAAGTTGAAGCAATTTTAGGAAACTGTTTATATCCTGGCAAGGCCAGTTTCCCACAGCACTGGAGGCTGGTGTGTCTGAGATCTTACAAACTTGCCAGTCCCTTCCACCCTGCTTGATTGTCAGTGGTGGCAGTGAGGGTGAGCAGGAGATGTCTGGGTCTGAGCCTGGTGGGCTAAGCCCCAGTGGTCTCTCCTTACTCTTACGGATCACCAAGAAGGGTAAGACAGTGTTGAAGAACATCCCCAAATGTCAAGAGCACTCATTCTCGGTGCTACAGACGACATTGCTGCCAGAAATGAGGACCCGACCAGCAACGTTCCGAGGAGTAGAATAAACTAACCAGAGTGCACCTGCTGTTACAACCTGCAAGGTTCCCAGGGACAGGGACCCTGGACTAGCTAGGAAATGGGCCCTTGCCTCTTGGTGAAGACCCTGGCGTGGCCTCCTCCCTGCTCACTTACACACGCAGCCTGGTTTCTTAGCCGACCATTGGTTATTCTTTTGGCATGTGATTGCCTTCTGCCCCACCAGCTCGAAGGCGGGCTGGCACTCAAACTTGAGTGTGTCACCGTGGCGAAACCGGGAGCCTTCCCTCTGGCCATACGCAGGTATGCCAGGGTCACCGCAACTGCCCTGCTCGATCTCTGAAAGACAGAAAGATGAGAAAACAGACAAAAAGTGACTTTATATCTCTTTTGGAGCTGAAGGTTCACATGACATGCTCTGCTGCCCTTCTACCATAAGTCAGTGCTCAGAGTGACACAGGTAGGACTCAATATTCTTAAAAGAAATGAGATTCATGAGAAATCCTGCAATGTCCTGTTTCATTGCAGCATCCTAGGATGGATGGGCTTCCAGCTATGAAGTGCCTGAGACTCTGTGTTTGCATAAAGTGTTCTAGATGCTTGGATTTTTTCACTGGGAGAAGGTGTGTCTACATTCTTCACAGGTTATCTGTCCCAGGAGCAACAAGTTCCACAGGATTGGAAGTCTTTGGAGACTTCCTCACTGAACCTGACCTGACATGACCTGAACTGCTAATGTCACATGGCAGCTCTCAAGTACAGTCCATTTCTGAGCAGCAAAGGCAAGTGCGAGACAACACAGCAGCTGAGGCTTTGCTACCTGTCTTTTTCCCAAACCCGAGATTAAATGAGAATAAATGTTTACCACCTGCTGATGTGGAAGCACTTTCATGGAGATGTTTCCTTAATTCAATTTGAGATGGTAGCAGGTAAAATGAAACAAATGACTCATTGAGGATGCTTTGAAAGTTCACTTGAGTCAACTGTTGTGAGTCAGACATGGAGTGGGTTCCCTGAGACAGCTCTGGGTGGGCATGATGGGCCGGCTGCCTCACTGGAGAGGCAGTCAGGACCCAGATGCTTCTGGAAAGGAGTATGTCCTGGCCAAGCCTCTGGAGCTTCCTTTGGAGTCACCCCCACTTCCATTCATCCTATGCTTAATGCTTTGAGAGATGGATAGGGAGGAGGGGGTGGTGGAGGGGAGAAGGAAGAAGTGGGAAGGGGAGGAGCTCTGTTTCCAGGGAGAAGGGCTTCCTGCAGGACAGATAGGAAGTCATAAAACTAGTGCCAGATGGTGAGGTGAGGACTGCATGAGTTCTGAGATTTGGGAGAGAGGGGGCCAGAGTCATTATGGGAGTTTTTTGGACACCTTCCCAGGATTCTCAGGACAAAGGGACCCTGCCTGTTCTGTAGACACCATCATGGGCTGTCAGGTGCCACAGTCCTGAAGTTCGTGTGTGTGCTCCTGACAGGGATGATTCTGCAAAGGCTTTCCTACCACACTGTGGGGTTTCTGTGGGCTGGTCAGGGTTGCCCATCAGTTTCAGGCACTGCCTTTTATGAGCAGGCTCTTGACTGTTCCATTCATGTTACCCCAAAATGAAGGATGCCAGCCTTGAGCTGAGAGCAGACAGGACAAGGCATTCTATGGCTGGGATTGTGTGTGTGTGTGTGTGATCTAAGTCAAGCAACAAGGGTCCTCCCCCTTGTGCAGAAGAGTCTGTGTGACCATGTGCCAGGTGTAAAACATCTCAAGTGTAAGTCAGCCTACTTGCCTCTCACCTCACATGTCCCCTTGGCCTCACCCTCTATAAGTACACCTGCTGAAAACACAGCTGAACCCCTTCTGTAGCTGGCTTTGCTCATGCTCAGGGATGGGGGAGGGGATACACTGAGCCATTCCAGGAACATGGTCCCCTTGCTCCAGGTCCCAGAGCCCCAGGGCATCTGAAGGAAAGAATAAGGGGCCCCTGTGATAAGGCAACATGGAGAAGCAAGCAGCAGGACCCACCTGCTCCAGATGCCCCAAACATGCTCTCTGGGATGCGAGAGCCTGGGGTATGAGGGCTGTCACTGCAGGCACTCTGAGACCTGGTGAAAGTTACACAGCATTTGAAGACTGAGCTGAATCCTTCCTGCTGCCAGGGGGCAGAACCCAGATATAAGGTTTCCCAGTGAGGCCCCACCATTGCTGCAGGAGATATGCATGTGGGGTGTGTGTGCCTGTGTTCCAGCCCACAGCAGCTAGTCTGAGGCTGTGATTGGCTTAAGAGAACAAGCGTCCTCAGGGGAAGGAAGGAATCTGCCCAGCCCTCCCATTGTACAGGCACAGCCCTACACACATGCCTACATCCACCCACCCATCCACTTTCTCCTACCGTCATGCAATCACAGGCACCCACTTAAACACAAGGCAATGAGCACCTACTGTGTGCCAGTTGCTGCGCTAGACCCTTGACATCTGGATATGGTCTCTGCCCTCAAGAAGTGAGCAGACAAAGAAACAGGTGTTTATGATACAGGGGATTGGTGCTATGGATGACATAAAAGAAGCACCTAACTCAAACTTGGAGGATCAGTCTGGAAATAGGGTGTGGAGAGGGAAGTACTAACCTCATCTACAAAATTTCAGGGGGCACCAAAATCTCAGTTATCATGACAAATAACGTCTTAGTGCAATACGTTTTTTAGAAAAATCACAATTAATGCCATAGATCCAATTCACAATGAAGACAAAAAACAACATTTAAAATAAAGCCTGAATCCAATCCTATACTCAGATGACTCACCTCACTGGTATCACCAAGTGCGGTATCGGCACCGTCAGAGCCCGTCTTTGATTCAAATGTTGATATGTTTTAACATGGATATTTTGCATGAATATTAATTTTTTAAAAAAATTTGCATTAAGGGTTATTTATCCTAATTGCTGAGTTTTTTCCCCATCACTTACATTTTGTGCCCATGAGTGCCCTGCTCATCTGACACTAGTCCCAGCTCTGGGTCAGAAAAGGCTTCTAGGAGGAAGTGGTGTCCAAGCTGAGGCCTTAAGGCTACGGAGGAGCCAGGAAGGTGAAAGGAACAGCAGGTGAGAAGGAGGGGAAGGGCCTTCGATGGAGGGAAGAACCCTTGCCAAGTTCCAGAGGTAAGACTGCAATATAGGAGTGACAAAAGCTACTCAATAGTTATTGTCACAGCTAACTTTTTGTTCTATAAGTGCCTAGCCTGGGCACTTGGGTGTGCTCTCACTGAGAGAAGAATGCAGGAAGAGATGTAGGTCTGAATGGAGGATCATCAGTAGGGCTTGCTGGCTGAGTTTTGAGGTGCTAGTGGGACCTCCAAATGGATATATCTAGCAAGAAGTGGCTACATGGGTCTTAAGTTCAAGAGAGAAGTCTGATCTAGAAATTCAGCTTGCAGATGGTAAAAGATGCAATGAGGAGGATGAAATGACCCAAGGAGAGTGAGAACAGATGTGGGTCCAGGACAGGACAGTTAGGGAATAGATAGGGACCAGCAGAATGCTAGACTGGGAGAGTGGGGTCACAGGAGCTTAGAAAAGAATGAGTTTCAAGAAGGAGATCAACAGTCTCAAATGCTTCAGGGAAGTTTATATAGGATTGAAAAACAGTTTAGCAAAAGGAGGTCACATTGATACTGGCAGAATTGTGTGTATGGATGGGGCCAACACCTAACAGGAGAAGACGAAGATGATAGCTCTCTATCCAGAGAAATTAGGTAGCAGCTCATGAAGCATATGGCCTGGATGGGAGTGGTTAAAGTCGTTAAATGCAGGAGAAACTTGACCATGTTGAAATGCTAGAGAAGAACAAAGGAGTAGGGGGAAAGATGTATTAAATGGTTAACTGGAGATTTGGAGGAGAAATGGGGAACATCCCCCTACAGGGGCTCCAGAGAAGGAGGGAGGCATGGGACTGAGAGCACGGTGGAGGTCCAGCCTTAGAGACCAAGAGGGATTTGGGATTCTCCTTCCCTCAAGACCACAGTAAAGAGGAGATAAGTGGTGGCAGTGAGTTTTCAGGTAGGGTGGCAGGAGACTGAGGGAGATCCTTTGATGACACAGGCTTTATTTTCTAAGTGGAGGAAGTCACAGTCTTTGCTGAAGGTGAGGGACATGTGATGGGAAAAGGACTTGTTGTGACAAGAATGTCTGAAGCTGTCACTCTGGAGAAGAGGAAATCAGGTCTAGATGGATTGCCATTCACCTCTGGGGCCTGCCGAGGGTGCGGATGACTCATTTGTAGAGACACCACCCAGCAGGGCTGTATGACTTGTCCCAGCAGCCCTAAGCCACTTGGTTCCTGTAGAAGTAGAGAAAGGGGTAGGAGGATTGACTGAGTGAGGGGGGATTGGGCTTGGAGAAATGGAAGACAATGGGGCAAAGGAGCTGAAGATGTTGTTAAAAGAATGGCCAAAGTGTTATCCAAGGGGCTTAGGATGAAGAAGGAAAGAGGTAAAGGAAACAGGAGGTGATGGGGGAAATGGGTTGGGAAGGGATGATGGGCAGGAGTAGAGGGAGTGTCATGTGAAAAAGCCGAAGTATGTGGAGTTGAGATTTCAGAGATGCTTGAGGATGAGGTCCAGCTGCGGCCAGGGTGAAGTGCACTGAAAAGAAGCAAGACGGTCAAGGCCTGAGAGGTAAGGTGATGGCAAGCAGGGAGGAGGAGACCAGTGACTGTGATGAGGAAGGGTAGAAAGCGTCAGAGCTGGAGACAGCAGTGGGTCAAAGGGTAAACCCCTTCCCAGGTTTACACATGGGTGGAAGGGCATTGGCAAGTGCACATACGAGCTCTTCTCAAGGTGAAGTTCATCGGGTGTGGGGAAGTGAGTTGCTAGCACTGCAGAGGGCTAGAGTTGTGGTGATCTCATGGGAACTCAGGTTCAAGGGAGCATTTGGCAAAGAGTTCCAAGGCATAGGGGGATGTGTTGCCCAGAGAACCAATATTGCGTGGAAGGGAGAGGAAGAACAGAGCAGGGTAGGATGAGAGTTTGGGAGCTCCTTCCAAGAAGGCAGAGGGGGCTGCTGGCTGGCTTCTGTCCCTTTGATACTTCCTGTCCTGGCCTAAGCCTTCTCTCCAAGCTCAGAGTCAACTCCTGCTGGGAACACAGGGACCAAGGCCCTTGTCTTCCTGCAAAGGGCTCCCTGTGTTCTGCTGTCCTGCCTGAAAGGTGTTTGACCTTGGCACTTCTGGTCAGGTGCTGAACAAGTCTGACGTCAGGACCCAGAATTGCAAATAGATAAATGGATTTTGACTTGTGGAAAAATCACACATGCAATTTCCTGTTATCTGGTTTAATATAATTCTGTTTTATGAGTGTTTCTCCTGTCTCTCTCCTTTTGCCTACCAAAAGTAAACTGGGAAACATGAGATGATTGCTTTTAAGATGCCTCAGAAGTCCATCATGACTGAGCTCTGCCAGTCAGCATATATGCTTTCCCCTTTCTCGGCTGTTTTATTCCCATCAACTATGATCAACCTCACTCTTCTCCCCAGGTTTTCCCATTTCTAATACCAAATTGGAATCGTCTTTTATGACAATGTCTGTGCAGAAGAGACTGCATTATGTGCTTCTATAAATTCACTGACTATTTAAGGTGCTCCAAGAGGGGAGGCACCACTTGGAGGAAGATGACGATTTGCCGCCTTTCGTATGAGGCTGGGGGGCTTCACTGGCTCCCTCACTAACTCACTGTTACCCTATCGTGAGCTTCCCTTCCTCTTCCTTTGGCATGACTAATGCCTCACATTAACAGACTTTGGCTTAAAATGTTACCTCCTCCAAGACGCTTTCCTTGACCACACATCTTAGATCTTAGATATTTCTTTTTCTTTTCTTTCTTTGCACCCCATCTTTTTATTTTTCCTTTTGCGACAGGGTCCTGCTCTGTTGCCTAGACTGGAGTGCAGTGGTGCCATCACAGCTCACTGCAGCCTCAGACTCCTGGGCTCAAGCAATCCTCCCATCCTGACATCTCATTCTTCCCTTTATAGCAATGATGCCCCTTGTAACTACACATCTGTTCATTCAAAAGGCATTTTATTGGTTACTATTCTAGACATTGAGGGTATCACAGTGAATAAAAGGATGAAAATTTGTCCTTCTGGAGCTCTGGTTGGGCATCGAGGGCAAGCTGATTCACCACCCAGGACCCCTCACTCCCACCCCTTCGAATGTAAGTCCCATGTAGGCAGGCATCCATTATGTATTTTTGATCATTGTGTATCTGGCACTTAGCACAGTCTCTGGAACACAGAGAATACTGTGTTTAACGTATGAACTTAGCTAATATTTTGCATGGAAACCGTGCCAAATGCCACACTAAACACTAAAGGTATAGAGTTGCCTTCCCCACGGCCCCTGCCCCTGGAGAACTCGTAGTCTGGTGGGTATGAACATAATTCCAATACAAATGACAGAGGCAATGGAGAGGATGCAGACCTGACCACATGACTTGGGTGATAAGAGAAGAGGCAGCTCAGACCTCTGGCTGAGAACACTGTACAGGCTTCTTAAAGGTTGTTCAAATCTGGGAGTCAGCCTGTATTCTGCCCTGTCCTTCTCCCTCAGCTCTCGTTAGTCCCCTCCTGTTGACTCCTCCTCCCACACACCCAGAAGAGCCCTTTGCTCTCCACCCTATCTCTCCCTGCCTGAGTTCAGCCCTTGCAACTCCTTATCTGGATGCCAGTAGCAGCCTATGGTTTCCCTGGCTCTTCCCTCTATATCGTACCCACAAAGCAGCACAAGCTCACTCAGAAATAAGAATCTGATGATTACCATCCCCTGCTCATTGATCCTTTTACAGCTTCCCCACACCCACAGCCTAAAACCCTAACTCAGCATGGCGGGACCCTCTACCCCTCCCACCCCAGCCTGCTCTTTGGCCATCAGCGACCTTGAGATTTACATGGAACAGCACTGAGCGATCTGTAGGGAGGTAGGATAGGTCAGTGGCTAGAGCTCTGGCATCACAAAGCCCAGGAGCTGAATCGTGGCTCCGATACTAAGGAACAGACCTTGGGCATGTGACTTATTTTCTCTGAGCCTTAGTTTTGTCATGTGTAAAATGGAAACGGTAATAACAACAAGGTTGTTGTGAGGATTAAGTGAGCTTCTGTACATGAGATAATTGTCAAAATGACCAGCATGCAATGTGTAACCAGTGACTAGCCCTATTTCCTCAGTGTTATTGTCGCTGCTGTTTGCAGAGCCCAGCCGCCCCTCACACGGCTCTAAAGTGGCACCTGCCATCCTCTCTTCCTGAAATGAGCACCCCTTGCTTGTCTGCCAGACAAAGAATCATCTTTCAGAGTCAGTGCAAGTGTGTTCCCCTCTGGGACCTTCTTTTGAATTGCCCAGGCAGCCTTAGGAGCTCTTTCTCTCTCACTCCCAGCCCGCTAGGACATTTCTGTTGTTATAGCAACGGGTGCTGCAGTTTTGGGTGTGTGTTTCCCCTTGTTAATTGGTAAGTTTCTTGAGGACCGAGCCAATGCTTTTTAAAATGTCTATATCCCAGCTTTTCTAGTGAAGTACAAGGCACAGAGGGGGTATTCAATAAACCTTTGAGGAATGATGAGGGGAGGATGAAGGAGAGGAAGGAAAGTAGCAGGAAAGGAGAAATGGAGGACAAGAACGTAGAGTCTGGAGAAGAGCTAGACGCTCAGTGTGGTGGGAAGCTCAGTGTGGTAGGAAGAAGCTCAGTGTGGTGGGAAGCTCAGTGTGGTGGGAGGCCTAGTGTGGTGGGAAGAAGCTCAGTGTGGTGGGAAGAAGCTCAGTGTGGTGGGAAGAAGCTCAGTGTGGTGGGAAGAAGCTCAGTGTGGTGGGAAGAAGCTCAGTGTGGTGGGAGGCTTAGTGTGGTGGGAAGAAGCTCAGTGTGGTGGGAGGCTCAGTGTGGTGGGAAGTTCAGTGTGGTGGGAAGAAGCTCAGTGTGTTGGGAAGAAGCTCAGTGTGGTGGGAGGCCCAGTGTGGTGAGAGGCTCATTGTGGTGGGAAGAAGCACAGTGTGGTGGGAAGCTCAGTGTGGTGGGAAGAAGCTCAGTGTGTTGGGAAGAAGCTCAGTGTGGTGGGAGGCCCAGTGTGGTGAGAGGCTCATTGTGGTGGGAAGAAGCTCAGTGTGGTGGGAAGAAGCTCAGTGTGGTGGGAGGCTCAGTGTGGTGGGAAGAAGCTCAGTGTGGTGGGAAGAAGCTCAGTGTGGTGGGAGGCTCAGTGTGGTGGGAAGAAGCTCAGTGTGGTGGGAGGCTCAGTGTGGTGGGAAGAAGCTCAGTGTGGTGGGAGGCTCAGTGTGGTGGGAAGAAGCTCAGTGTGGTGGGAAGAAGCTCAGTGTGGTGGGAGGCTCAGTGTGGTGGGAGGCCCAGTGTGGTGAGAGGCTCAGTGTGGTGAGAGGCTCAGTGTGGTGGGAAGAAGCACAGTGTGGTAGGAGGCTCAGTGTGGTGAGAGGCTCAGTGTGGTGGGAAGAAGCTCAGTGTGGTGAGAGGCTCATTGTGGTGGGAAGAAGCACAGTGTGGTGGGAGGCTCAGTGTGGTGAGAGGCTCAGTGTGATGGGAAGAAGCTCAGTGTGGTGGGAAGAAGCTCAGTGTGGTGGGAAGAAGCTCAGTGTGGTGGGAGGCTCAGTGTGGTGAGAGGCTCAGTGTGGTGGGAAGCTCAGTGTGGTGGGAGGTTCAGTGGGAGGCTCCGTGTGTTGGGAAGAAGCTCAGTGTGGTGGGAGGCTCAGTGTGGTGGGAGGCTCAGTGTGCTGGAAGGCTCAGTGTGGTGGGAGGTTCAGTGGGAGGCTTAGTGTGTTGGGAGGCTCAGTGTGGTGGGAGGCTCGGTGTGGTGGGAGGCTCAGTGTGGTGAGATGCTCAGTATGGTGGGAGGCTCGGTGTGGTGGGCGGCTCAGTGTGGTGGGAGGCTCAGTGGGAGGCTCAGTGTGGTGGGAAGCTCAGGTGATGAAGAGAGAAGAGGCCACAGAGGTGGTTGGAGGGAGACCTTGAAGGGCCTGGTTCGATGAGTGATAAGTCATTTAAGCTCCATCTTGTGGGTTGTTAGCTCCTCAGAGCCGGGGGTCCCATTCATTCCACCCTTTGTATCTCTAGGACCAAGCCCAGTGCCTTATGCATACTTGTGCTCAGACCTGTTGTTGAATCAGCACAAACTCTTAGTAAGTGACCAGGATCTCTGTGGTACATTAGGATCACCCTGTGGGCACACCCAGACTGCCTGGATTGTCTCAGTATCACACCCCACTCTGCTTTTCTACTTCTGATGAGGCGAAGGGCACCAGGAGGTGAGAGTCCCCACATGTATATGTGCACCTCCTGGGACTGATGTCTTTCTGTACACAGTTTCCACAAGTGGAATGGAGCTATGGCTGGATGAAGTGGGTGACATTCCTCCCTCCCCATCTCCTTCCTCCATAACACTGTCATGAGTCTGTCACCAGCCAAAGGAGGCTGGAAACAAAGGACATGGAGGTAGCCTCCAAGCTGTCTGCATTAGTCCCAAACTGAAGCTTACCATTTGCAAAAGCTATGTATTTAGAGAGTACATCTCACTGACAAATTACTTCCTACCAAATTTTAATGCAGCAGCATCCTCTGCTGTTTGCCAGCCCAGCCTCCAGGGGCTAGAACAGACTGGATCCTACTGGGACTTTTTGAGAAGAGGCAGCTGCTGCTTGTATCCAGCTCAACTTTGGCTCCCAGTGCCTGAAAAACCATTAGAGGTATCATGGAAACTCAGCGAGTGTCTTACGAACATGTTGGTGATACTCTTGACCAAAGTTGGAATGTTTGGGCCTTCCAGCTTATGGGGAAAAGACAAGAAGTAGAGGTGTACTGAAAATAACAGAAGAGAGGCTGGAAATAGCCATGTGCTTGGCATCTGACAAGAGGAAAGGTGGTGTCCTAGAGGGAGTGGTCAGTGATGCTAGTTGGTTGCCCTTGGCCTCCTTTGAAGTCTGGCTCCAGGGGGCTCAGTGGTACCCACCAATGGAGTGAAGTTCTGAAGAAGGGGGTGTGGCACTGCCTGTAGAGAGCAAGTCTTGGCCCTCTTCTCCCCAACCTGCTCTCAAACTTTATTTCTACTGACGTTATAGCCTCAGTCTTATCTGCATGTCAGCTTTCTAAGCCCACCTGTTCCCTCTCTCAGGGATGTCTGACAAACTCCTTTTTGTCCTTCAAGCAAGTTTCAGTTTCAGACATCACCTCCTCCAGAGAGATTCCCCTGATGCCCTTGAGCAAGATTAGCTGCCCCTCCGTTGTATTTCCCTGTCTTCTACCGCTTGTTCTATGCTACTGCAAGTGGACTATGAATTAGGTGAAGGCAGAGATTGCCTTGCTATCCTTGTAGCCTCAAACACGTCATAGGGCCTTAAAAAATGTTGAACAAACAGATGAGCTCATATCCACACAAGCGCCCTGGATTGTTGGGTACCCCCTCTGCATAATCTCTCCTGCCCTACTCCTTCACGTCTGCAGGGCCCAGGTCCCAGCTTCTTCCTCCCCTGGGCCAGCCTCCCAGACTTAGCATTAAGCTGCCAGATTCCAGACTCCAGCAAGGAAGCAAGGAGACTTCCAGATTGATGCTAAAACTTGTTAGCAAGTTGTATGTAATTTTATAATGTTTCTGGTAAGTGCTAATTGCCTGTTCCTTAAATATTTCTTGTTCTACTGGGAAGCAAAGAAATTGCAACTATGAATGCATTTCCCACAGCTGGCCGCCCCCATGGAGGGAGACTGGCTCAGAGTGCTCAGATATTGACAGATCAGGAGTCCCCTCCCCAACCCCGACCTGGGATTGTGACAAGCAGAACTGGAGGGATTTCTGGGAAACAAATGCCCCAATTTTCTCACCAGGCTCATGCTTTCAATAAGGAGGAAGGGATGATATTGGAGTGCCACCTGCCTGCCCCTAAGGTTGTATCTCTCTGCTCAAATTGGGACAGAGTGGGTATTGATGATGATGCAGCCAAGTGTGCCTGGGAGATGGGTGGAAATGATGGATATGGGAAGTCTCTGCACTCAGATGCTTCATGCCCATTCTACGGGAATGGCATGCATCCCAGCTACTCCCCCAACCCCACACCCAGCCCTGAGTCAAGATGTTTATCCTGTGTGGAACTCCCCAGGAGCTGGAATAACAGGGGGGCTAAAATGGAGGCAGAGGTAATTCTGAAGCTTTGGGCAATGATGTAGGTTGGGAGAAGAGCTACAGGCTTGGGAGAACAGAGAAGGTAGTAAACTTCCAACTGAGCATTTACTAAATGCCAGGCCCTATGCTGGGTGCTTCACTGTACTGAGTTCTCAAGAGACCCCAGAAAGATAACCATTCATCAGCCCCTCTTCACAGATCAGGAAACTTAGGCTCACTGATGAGGAGGGAGTGGCACACGGAGTCAAAGGAAGAGCCTGATTATAAATTGGGTTTGTCCAACCCCAAATCCTACAAGGACAATAGAGGATGCATGGGCTCTTGGCATCTGTGCACCAGGACGGTGGTAAAGTGGACCAAAAGAGAATTGAGAGGGTGCTGAGGAGGGTACCTGATTATGACTGAGTAGAGCCTCATTACGATTTAATTCTACAAGTTTTCTGAGCACGTGTCCTGTGCCAGGCACTAAACGAGGCCCTATAGGACTGGAGAGATTTTTGTCTTGAATGGATTCATAGAAACCAGAACTTGGTGGAATTATTATTATGGAGAACTTTGGTTGTCATGCAGAAACTATTATACTTTATCCTAAAATCAAAGAGAAGTTGTCATTTTTTTTTAAGTAGGAGAGAATTGTACCAGATTTGGATTCTGGGAAGATCACTGCTCCATGTGGCAGATGGGTAGATGGGAGTGAGAGGACTAGAGCCAGAGATGCTGGTTGGGAAGACTCTGCTGTTATTCAAGTGATGGGTGATGAGGGAGGAACTCAACTCGGCAGTGAAAGAGAAGTGGGAGGCGGAAAACTGACAGAATCTGGGAGCGGAGTCAGAGGTAGGGGAATGGGAAAAGAAGGAGGTAGAGATGAGGCCTAGTGATGGGATAGATGGCAGTGCTGTTCATGAAGATGGGGTACACAGGTGCAGGTCGTGGGCATGAGGGCAGAGATGGCAAGCTTGGTTTTGGATGGTGTTACGGACTGAACTTGTGTGTTCCCCTAGTCCCCTGAAATTTATGTATTGAGGCTCTTAACCCATAGTATGACCCTATTTGAAGATGGGGACTCTAAGGAAGTAATTAAGGTTAAATGAGGTCATAAGGGCAGGGCCCCAATCTGATAGGATGGATGTTTTTATAAGAAGAAACACCACAAGGCTCATGCACTTGTACTGTGTGTATGTGTGTGTGTGTATGTCTGTCTATGCCTCTCTCTCTCTCCTGTGTGTGCCTGCACCCAGGAAAGCCTGTGCAAGGCCATGGTGAGAAGATGGTTGTCTGCAAGCCAGGAAGAAAGCCCTCATCAGAAACCAAATTGGCCAAATCCTTGAACTTGGACTTCTAGCCTCTACAACTGTGAGAAAACTGGGTGCTGTTCTGACTTCTCTAGACACATGGCCTCCTATTCTTTTTTTTTTTTTTTTTTTTGAGACGGAGTTCCGCTCTTGTTACCCAGGCTGGAGTGCAATGGCGCGATCTCGGCTCACAGCAACCTCTGCCTCCTGGGTTCAGGCAATTCTCCTGCCTCAGCCTCCTGAGTAGCTGGGATTATAGGCACATGCCACCATGCCCAGCTAATTTTTTGTATTTTTTTTTTAGTAGAGACAGGGTTTCACCATGTTGACCAGGATGGTCTCGATCTCTTGACCTCGTGACCCACCCGCCTTGGCCTACCAAAGTGCTGGGATTACAGGCTTGAGCCACTGCGCCCGGCCGGCCTCCTATTCTTAAAACAGTACAACTGTCATCTTTACCCCAGGGGACATCGTGCTATGACAGTGATAGTATAGGAAAGATGGGCTGGCCTCCTGTTATGGGGTGAACTGTGTCTCCCAAAAAGACACGTTAAAATTCTGACTCCTGGTACCTATAAATGTGATCTTACTTGAAAACAGAGTTGCTGCCAATGTAAACCATCCAGTTTTGGCATTTTGTTATGTCAGCAGACTATACAGGTGGGTTGGGTTTGAGACAGCTGAGAGGGAAGCCATATCAAAATGTGTAACAGGAAGACTGAAATGCAAGTGGGGAATAGATGTGGAAGTCACCAGAGTTTGGGTTGAGGCTGAAACCATGGGAGTACACGTGATCAACGGCAGAAGGTTCTAGAATAAGAGGACTGAAGGCTGAGGACAGACCCTGAGGGGCAGTGGGGAAGCCATGCAGGAGCTGTGAAGGAGCAGCCAGAGAGGTAAAAGAAAACCAGGAGGCTGAGGTGAGAGGAGCCCGGGGAGCAGAATGGGCAAGGATAGGGAGTCACATCAGGGTGCCAGGGACTCAAGCCACCCACCTTTTTATAGTAGAGGGGGCTCTGAACCAGGAAGGAGTGAGAATGATGGGCTTTGCCCTGCAAATAGAAAGTCAAAGGTGGAAGGGACCAAAACTAAAAGGTGGCCCACCTAATTTAGCCCCTGGAGTTCTCACTGAACCAGGCTCCAGTGTACTATGAGGCCTCCAGGTAGAAGGTTTGGCTGGAGAGAAACTTTGGTGACGCCCCCAGGGGAAGACACCATCTCTGTGCCAGGCAATGTGCAAAGAGCTTTAAGATCTCATGTCACTCTCATAACAATGCTCTAAGGTTGGCATTATGATTATTTCCATTGCACAAGCGGGGAAACTGAGGCTCAGAGAGACCACAAGCCTCTCTCAAGGTGACACAGTTGAGACCACACTGGAATTTACTAGGTCTGATGCAATTCCAGAGTCTGTGCTATTTCCCTAGAACCCATTTCCTCTGTGCACAGAAACTGACGTAGTCCCTGTAGGTTAGCCATGTCTCTAAACACCGAGACTCTCCTTCCTAATTTGTCACAGCTCCAAGAAGTACTGCTGTCACCTAGTCTATGACCAGCATTCACATAGCGTATGCTTTTAGGCCACATCTAGGCTGCTAACTATTATAATCATGGCACCCAGCATAGCATTGGTCACATAACAAAAGCTTAGCCAATACTGGCTATGTGAAATCCCACATGAAAGCCCTTCAAGTATCTGGACACAGCTCTCAAATCTCCGGAGTCCACTTCCTCCCCTAAATAAACATTAGGGGGGGTCATCAACATTTCTTACGGGAATTGGCTTAAATCCTCTCCTTATCTATCCCAAGCTGAGGTTCCCACATCTAAGCTCAATTCTCTGGTGCCTGATCAGGGCAGGATAAAGCACAACCAACTTCCTGGGATAAATTCCAGTAGCTAATTTTTTTTTTTTTAAGTCTTAAATCATGACTTGATCTTTATTTCCACTTTATCTTATCCTACTAATGTAGCCACCAGCTCTACCCCACCCAGATCTTTCTGCAGTCTGTTTGCTGACTGTTGTTGTCATCCCTTTCATGTTCATGCTATTTATGTCTTATCTAAACCATTGGCAAAATATGGACAGATTAAGGGCATGCAGATGACATGGGATCATTCCTCCCTGCTTTTGGGAACATTCATAGAATTTCTGAGATGGAAGAAAACTTAGAAACTTCGCATCCATCTCCATTCCCCTTTTCCACAGTAGTGAGTGACAGGGCTTGGACCTGAATCAAGGTCTCCTGATAGTTTTGTCTGGTGCTCTTCTCATAGCACCACAGCTGCTTATGTGTAACTTTATGCACCAGAACGGCCCATTCATTGAACCACCTATGTACTGGCTCATTAGCTACTCACTAATTGCTTTGCAATTTCTTATGTTCACATTTCTTAATCTAACCATCTTCACAGGACCCCTGTGACCCACATTGTATTATTATCTCCATTTCACAGATGAAGAAACAGATCACTAGAAAGCTTCCATGACCTGCCACAGAGCTAGAAAGTAACAGAACCGGGATCTGCCCTCAGAATCTGTCACCCCATAAGTATTTTCTGTCTGCTGCTCTGCCTTCCCTAGACACATGGCCTCCTAGTCTTACAAAATCTCAGTATAGCTGTCATCTTTACCCCAGGAGACATCATTGTATGAAGTGTTAGTGTAGTATGGGCTGGCCTCCTGTGTTCCCCAAAAAGACATGCTAAAGTTCTGACTTTTGGTACTTATAAATGTGACCTCATTTGGAAACAGAGTCATTGCAAATGTAATCAAGTTAAGATGCGGACATACTGGAGTTGGGAGGGTCCTTAGTCTAATATGCTGGTGTTCTTATAAGAAGACAGAGAGACACACAGGAACATGTGTGATGACAAAGGCTGAGATTGGAGTGATGCAGCTACAGCCAAGAAACAGCAAGGACTCACGGCCATTACCAGAAGCTAGGAAGAGGTGGGGGAGGATTCTACCCAGAGTGGGAGCCATGGCCCTGCTGAGCCTTAATTTCAGGCTGCCAGGCTCTAGATCATGAGAGAATAAATGTCCATTGTGTGAAGTCAGCCAGTCCACGAAAACTAATACACTTCCTGTGTACCCAGTCTGGAAACAGAGTACAAGTCCTGGAGCAGGAGGAGCCTATGGTACACTTGGGATATGGTGTGTGTGCTGCACTGAAGGGACACCTTCTCCTCCCTATTCTCCCTGCCCCCACCGGAGCCCCTGTCTCCCTAGTAGCCACCTAATCATTTTGAGGACTTCAGGCTCACTTTCATGACAAAGCCCTTCCTGATCCCCTTTCAGATGTTCCTGCAAGGATGTCTGCTCCCTTCTCTGTGCTCCCACTGGCACTGTCCAGGAGGCTCACTCGCATGCCACTTCATTTGCTTTCCCCTCTGTCTCACCACTAGAGCACAAGCCTGTGTGGTGAAGCCTAGACTTGATGTGTCTGTCCCCCTAGCACTGGTCTAGTCTCTGGTACCTAAGAGGGGCTCAACAGCAACTTGTGGATGGCTTCTCCTTCTGTCTTTGTAGGGATTGGCATTAGTCGTTATCGGCCAAAGGAGCTTTGGAAGTGCACAGAAGGGTGATGTTGAGGGTATCTCTTGGACCCAGGATTTGCAGTTTCCTTAATGCCTATTCTAAGCAAGAGAGGAAGACTCTTGTTTGCATCTTTCTCAGGCCACCTACAGTGGTGTTTATCTGTTCCTAGCCCTAAGCACAGAGTCACTCACTCATCACATGATACCCAAATAGTGTAGCTTGGGAAGCTATTGTCTTCTCTAGAGATTTTAAAAATAAGTGAGGCCTCTTAAAAGTCTCCATGAACCAGGTATGAATTGGGGATGGAACTGAGGTGTGCATTTAATGCTGGGTGCCTACCATTTTAAGTGATTTATCTCAGATAATCCTCAAAACAACCAGAAGGCCCTCAGAACAAAGAAGGAAGCTGGGGCTCAGAGGAGTGGAATAACATGCCTAAGCGGGAAGAAGCTAGTACAGGGCAGAACCAGGATCCCAGGGCCGGGAACGGTGGCTCACGCCTGTAATCCCAGCACTTTTAGAGGCTGAGGCTGGTGGATCATTTGAGGTCAGGAGTTTGAGATCACCTTGGAAAACATGGTAAGACCCCATCTCTATTAAAAATACAAAAATTAGCCAGGCATGTGGGCGTGCACCTGTAGTCTCCGCTACTTGGGATGCTGAGACAGGAGAATCACTTGAACCTAGGAGGCAGAGGTTGCAGTGAGCTGAGATCCTGCCACAGTACTCCAGCCTGGGCAACAGAGTGAGACTCTGTCTCAAAACAAACAAACAAACAAACAAACAAACAAACAAAAAAAAAACCTCTGACTTCAAATCCACACCCCGTCTCCGACTCCCAGGACATAGTTCATCTGGCTTGCCAAAAGCAGTTACCTTCATAAGAAGCCTTGAATCCCAGAGAGCTGCCACTGCCATCAGTCTGGAAGAGTAGCCACATTTGATGATTGGTGCTGACAATGAGATCCGGGACTGATGTACCTGTCAGGCTGGCAGGAGAGAGATATTTAGAGGTGTGCTCTCCACCATGACACCCAAAGAGAATGATTGCCTGACAAATGATATCTAAAGGACTATCCAGGATCCAGGCCCCCTCAGGCAAATTCTGGGCCCCTCCGTGTTTCTGACATTGGAGACCAGCAGCATGCTCTCCATGTGCTGGGAAGACTCATCCTATCTCCCCCTTGGCCATAGGTAGAATCTCATGGGTTGAATCTCAACTTTGATTCCCTTGCCCAGACCCTTGGGTTCACAAGGGAAATCTGTGTCCTTACTTGCTCAGGGGACAGGGATCGTTGGAGCCAAGTCTAATCAAGGGGGTGTCAACACTCTTGCAACTTTTGATCTCTTGTGTGACCTGTATTGCAGAAAAGACCACCTCCCACTCACCTCCTTGCTGTCTTTATGTGGGTTTCCCCTCAAGGAAACCTATTTCCCCAGTTGGAAGCCAAGCCATTCTTTCAATGAGGCATCTCCTTCCATTCCAGTATAAGGAACAAAGCTTAACGTATAGTCATTATCTGAGGGCCACATTTCTTCTGAAGAAGGTTTAAGCATGGGTGGGGCAGGGGAATTCAATTCAGAATCCCAACCCCAAGCACCTACCCATGTCGGATACTATGCTTACCAATTTCCTACCCATTATCTCATATAATGCCCCTGTTGCCAGGAAGGTAGGGGTTGTCCACCCACAGTACAAATGAGAATATGAAAGTACAGAATGGGGAGTGGCTTCCCCAAGATCATCTTGATAGAGTGGCAGAGCCAGGAGTCCCCTGTGTAGGCTGGGGTTTCCAGAAGAAATCCAACCTCATCCTTTTGTTGAGATCGGACAAATTGCCAGCATAGATGGAGGCAGGGGGTTGTGGGTGGGGGGCAACTGAACTAATGAGTGCTGATCTTTGCTTCACCCAGGGTCTCAGAGCTTGGGAGGCTGTTGAGTTGGCTGCAGAGAGGTCAGCACACCATAAGGGATATGGGAGTGGAGCTGGGATAGAGCACCTGGGACCCAACAGCCTGGCCTGTGTAATGTCCCTGAGCCTTCACTCTGACAAGCTGAGTAAAACTGTGGTCAGGCCACTGCTGGCTCCTGACTTTGGGGTGCTGATGAGCAAGGGAAAAGGTTGGGACCCCTGCTTTTCCTCTGTTTGGCCCAATTACAATGCCAGGCTCTGGCTCTGCCATTCATTTGCTGTGGGACCTTGGGCAAGAGTTGAGCCTCTCTGGGCTTTTTTACTCTATGGTGAGGGGATTGTATGGTATGATCCACAATAGCTTTTCAAAAGCTCTGCTATTCTAAGGTTCTTTCTATGTCAAACACACTGGGATTGTAGGAGGAAAGACAGCTAGGATCCTCATCTCTTGAGCACAAAGTGCTGAGGCACCTTACAGGTCAATAAACTAGGGCAGAACATGAGTGATAGTGATGTACCAAGTGAGGGGGAGAGGTAAGTATGATGGCAAATTGTATGTGTCAACTTGACTATGCCATGTGGTGCCCAGATATTTGGTCGAACATTATTCTGGATGTTTCTGTGAAAGTGCATTTGAATGAGATGAACGTTGAAATCAACAGACCGAGTGAAGCACATTTCCCTCTCCAAGGTGTGTGGGCCTCATCCAATCAGTTGAAGGCCAAACAGAACAAAAATATGGAACCCCCCCCAATTCCTGAATAATATAATTCCTCCTGCCTAGTTGCCTTTGAACTGGGACATCAGCTTATTTCCAGCTTTTGAACCTGAACTGAAACATCAGCTCTTCCTGGATCTTGAACCTACTGGCATCTGGACTGCAGCTACATCATTGGCTATCCTGAGTCTCTAGCTTCTCAACTCACCTGGAAGATCTTGGGACCTGTCAGTCTCCCAAAATCACATGAGACAATTTCTTACAACAAATTATCTGCCTATCTATCTATCTAGCTATCTATCATTTAACTATCAATAATCTACATCTATTTATCATCTGTGTATCATCTATCATCAATCAATCAACCATCCATCAGCTATTATCTATCTATCTATCTATCTATCTATCTATCTATCTATCTATCAGTCATCTCTCTCTCCTATCATTCTGTTTCTCTGGAGAAGGTTCACTAATACAGTGGATTAGGCAGGGTAGGGGAAATGCCCTGTGGGCTCACGCTCCATTCCTTTGTCCAGAGAAATCCAAGTCCCAGCCATGTCACCTGATTCAGTGGGTACCATTGGATAAGATGAGTCATGTAACTGTCTGTATAACATCATCTCCAGGTAGGTGTAGGGAAGTTGCAAGAAATTCCCAGAAAGAACAGCCTCTGGACAAGCCAGCTGTTACTAAATGACCATTTCTCATTCAGCATTAGAACCACAAGGAGATATCCCGGAGCTAGTCTTGTTGGGAGGGAGTGTGGCATGAGACATTGTCCTTGGTTGAAATCAAAAGACATGAACTTGAGTGCTGGTTCTGCTATCAAACTTCTCTGAAACCTTTGGGCCTGTCTCCCCATCTATTAAATGAGAATAATAACACCGGGGCTTAAGTGAGATAACTGATGCAAAAGTTTCCATCCTAGTGCCTGGGAGCATGGTAGGTGTTCAATGTTGGTGACTCTCCACCTCCTTGTTGGAAGGGAGATGGATGTGGTCAGGCCTGTTTGTTCCTGAAGCTAAGCCATGTGCCCTGAATGGAAGCATTTCCCAGCTTTTTTTTTTCTTTTCTTAGACAGGATGTCACTCTGTTGCCCAGTCTGGAGTGTAGTAGCATGCTATCAGCTCACTGCAGCCTCAACCTCCCAGGCTCAAGCTATCCTTCTGCCTTAGCCTCCTGAGTAGCTGGGACTACAGGCTTGCACCACCACATCCAGCTAATTTTTGTATTTTTTGTAGAGATGGGTTTTCACTATGTTTCCCAGGCTGGTTTAGAACTCCTGAGCTCAAGCAATCTGCTTGCCTTGCCTTCCCAATGTGCTGGGATTGTAGCAATGCACCACCACACTTGGTCTGTTTCCTGGTTTTCAAGTCAGGCTACTGATGGTGGGTAAAGGAGAAGCTAAATGGCTCCCACAAGCACAGGCTCAACATAGTGGAATCCCGTGACAGCTTGATATTCTCTACTCCTTTGGCTGGAACACATCATACTGGTCTTTTTCAGTTCAAGAATTATGGCCACTATGTCTATATGGTCCTGATTCTCTGAAACCATCCGTTTCCCAGGGATTTCTGAGCATGCAGAAAGGTTAGCAACTCATTTCCATTATCTATGTCTGAGGTCAGGCTGCCATGGCTGGATGTGGCCTGGAGTAAAAATTGTCAGGGTGGCAGCATCAGGGTCTGCATGGAAGCAGCCAGCCAGTGAAAGGCTCCAGGTTCAGCCACAAAACCTCCATCTCTCTTGCCCCCTAAGAGACTGCTCATTCTGTTCAAGTTTCATATAAATTCCGAGTGAGAAGATGCCCAGTGCTCTTTTCCCCTTGGTCAGGGTAGAGAGAGGTGGAGGGATTACTGCTGAAACTAGGAACATTGCAGGATACTGTCTTTGCCATAGCATGGTCTAGGGACTAGGCAGGACTCCATAAACCCCACCCCACCAACTCCTGCCCTTCAAACAACACGCCCCACTGCACTTACATGTAGAGAACTGTCTTCTGGTCCCCATCCTGACCACCATCCCCAACCGTCAGGGTGTCATAACCCCTCTCCAAATCGAACTCCTCAAAGGCGAGCTTGATCACCTGGGGAGGGAGCACAGGGTTAGGAGCAGGCAGGGCTGCGAGGAAGCCTTCCAAAAGTCTTGAGGGGAGGAAAGATTTTCTGTGCTATGTCCCAATGCCCAGAGTCACTGGTGACACCATCCTACACAAACTGATCATTTCCGTGCCTTTTAATGAGTGTGAACTACTTCTCTCTAGGCCATGCAGTCTCCAGGGCCCACTGATGTTTCTGAAGACGTTCATGGCACATCTGGCCAATTTCAGGGGCTGTAACAGCAACCAGGCACATGTGGCTGACAGCGAGATGATTAGACTCTTTCTTCATGCCTTAATGCACAGAAATCCCTCTGGGCTTGTTGGCAATTTTTCAGGCCACATGTGGAATCTTAGCTCTCTTGCCCCCAGGGACCTGCAGAAGTTTCTCTCATCTTCTCCTCTGCCTGCTTTTCTCCATTCTTTTTGTTTGCTTATTTGTTGAATAAATGAAATGTTCTCAGAAAGAGATTTCAACAAGATTCCTCCCTCTTGTTTTAATCCTGCCTTCTACAAATATTTAATAAGCACTCACCATATACCAGGCTGGGCGGTGGGGTTTCCACAGTAAGCATGACATGGTCCCTGCCTTCAGTGAGAAGGGGGACAGAAATGCAAACTGATAACCATGGCACTGGGATGGGATGAATGCTATAGGGGAGCTGTGGGAGAGGAGAAGAGCCTGTGGTTCACTCAGCTGGAGTCAGGGGCAGGCACTACTAGAGATTAGGGTGTCTGAGGAAATTCTGAAGACTACTGATGACCCTGTCAGGCCAAAGGGGGATGCTGGGAGAGGGAGGCAGATGCTCTGGGAAAGAGTCAGGTGCACAAGGCCTGGGCTATGGCAGAGATGTAACATTTCAGAACAAATTATTCAGTGTCTGTCACTATCAGATCTACATACTGAACATACCTGTTAGCTGCCTGGCATTGGTAGGGATAATGTGGCTAGGTCTTCAGTGCAAGGAGGTGACTTGGGAAGGTCTAGGATTTGAAAAGTTTGCCTGGAGCTTGGTTCAAAAGGTCTCATACTTCCACTCTCCAAAATTAGGGTTTATCCCAGGGGAGGAGCAGTAGAGTTTTAAATAGTGGGTGACAGGGATGCATAGGTGTTTAAGAAAATGCCAGTGTGGCAGTATGTGTGGAACTGACTGCAGGAGTGAGGCTGGTGGTGAGGATGGTTGTAGGCTTTTGTAGTAGTGCAGGTGAGCGATGGAAGAGCAGTAGTGTGGATGAAGAAGAGGGCAGGTCCTAGTGATATTTAGGGCTTGGCGACAGGATGCATGTGGTGCTGAGGGGAGGGAAATACCTGGCTTGGGCAACTAGATGGGGAGGGATGGTGCCATTCATAAGGACAGAACACACACAGACACACACTCCTCAGGTCTAATCGGTATCTCTTTTTGTCTGTTTCAGTCTGGTTTCAATCTGATGATGACCTTCATTCCCCCAACAGGGAGACTGAAGTTGCTCCTTTGCTTTCTGTTCTACGACTAAAGGAGTATATAATTTCCGTGGATATTTTTTCCTAGGTGTGGCTGACACCTTCTGCAGGTTTCCTCCATCCAAACCAGTCTGGCACCCACGTCCCGCCAGGGACCCTGCAAAGCCTCACCCCAAGGTGCTTTCTCAGGTATACCAGAGGCAAATTGACACTGTCCTCATTCATGAGCCTGGGTACTGTCTATGCAGGGTCCCTCTGCAGTGGCATGAGAGTCACAGAAAGGTGCATCTCTGGATAATAGCATCTGTGAGCACTTCAGTGGGTCTACAGATAGAGAAGAGGAAGGAAGTGATTGCCTTTGACTGGGAGAAAGGCTAAAGGAGGCTTCCTGGAGGAAATGAAACCCAGGCTGAGTTTGGAAGATGAACTTGAGTTCAACCAATGGATATGGAAGGGCAAGCAACCCAGGCAGAGGGAAGAGCAGGGGCTTGGAACAGGGTGACTTGTCCAGAGAGGTCTAACTACTGTGTAGTTATTTAAGGGAGGGGGAGGTAGAGGGTGGCAATATGAGAGAAACAGGAAGAGTCAGATTATGAGAAGCTGCCTGTCATGCTAAGAATTTTGGGCTTTGTCCTAAAGTCAATGGAAAGTTATGGAAGGGCTGGCAGTAAAGGTATGACATGAGATTTTTGTTCTAGGAGCAGCAGCATTGAGAGAGGAGCCAGGAGCCCAATTCCTGACTTTCAACTAGGTGAGGTGGGATGTGGGCCTGTAGCAAGGTCCAGGTGAGATGGGATGTGAGCCTGTAGCAAGGTCCAGGTGAGATGGGATGTGAGCCTGTAGCAAGGTCTAGGTGAGGTGGGATGTGAGCCTGTAGCAAGGTCTAGGTGAGGTGGGATGTGGGCCTGTAGCAAGGTCCAGGTGAGGTGGGTTGTGGGCCTGTAGCAAGGTCTAGGTGAGGTGGGATGTGGGCCTGTAGCAAGGTCTAGGTGAGGTGGGATGTGGGCCTGTAGCAAGGTCTAGGTGAGGTGGGATGTGGGCCTGTAGCAAGGTCTAGGTGAGGTAGGATGTGAGCCTGTAGCAAGGTCTAGGTGAGGTGGGATGTGGGCCTGTAGCAAGGTCCAGGTGAGGTGGGATGTGGGCCTGTAGCAAGGTCCAGGTGAGATGGGATGTGGGCCTGTAGCAAGGTCCAGGTGAGGTGGGATATGGGCCTGTAGCAAGGTCCAGGTGAGGTGGGATGTGGGTCTGTAGCAAGGTCCAGGTGAGATGGGATGTGAGCCTGTAGCAAGGTCTAGGTGAGGTGGGATGTGGGCCTGTAGCAAGGTCTAGGTGAGGTGGGATGTGAGCCTGTAGCAAGCAGTGTTTGGAGGGAATTAGTAAAGAGGAGATGGGATTTATCAATAGTGAATAGGGATTCCTTGGCCCTTCTGGGTTTCCTATCCAGAATGTTCCGTGTTGGCTAATGGCATCATCATGGGATCATTTGCTCAGGCTAGGATGGCCTACCCATCTCTCACACTCCACACTCCTGCTGTACAGAACATTTCCTGGGGTCTCATTTCCTAGCATGAAATACAAGGAAGGCATCTCTGCACCTGCTCCCTGTTGACTGCCCTCCACTGCACAGCCTGTGTGGCCACTTGAGGTCCTGGGCATTCCCATCAGGGCAGCCCATTCATGACCCTTACTTACGCAGGCTCTTCACCATCCCTGTCACTGCCCTAGCGCATTTCTCCTCATCCGTGAGCCTGACTTGTCTCAGTTCTCTCTGACTAACCTTGACAAGGGGAGCACCCCCTGCTCAGCTCCTTCCTCTTGTCTGTTTTAGCACTTTCCTGCTGGACTGTGATGGGTCTGTTCACTTATTCCTCCACTACATCATGAACTCCTGGAGGGCAGGGGTCGGGCCTCACTGCCTCTGTACCAGTTCCTGTCAGTGGGTCAGGCCCATGCCAGGGGCTGACAAGAGGTTGACTGGGAGAACATTTTCCAACCTTTCCTGCTTCTCTAGCATGGATGGATTGCTAGGCTCTCAGACCCCTCACAGTGGTTACCATCTAGAGCAAAGCTTGGCAAACTTTTTCTGTAAAGGGCCAGATAGTAAATATTTTCCCCTTTGTGTGTCATGCAATCTCTGTCACAGATATTTGGCTCTGTTGATGTAGCATGAACATAGCCATACACAATGTGTACATGAATGGGCGTGGCTATGTTCCAATAAAACTTTATTTACAAAATGAGCAAAGAGCTGTATTTGGCCTGTAGGCTGTAGTTTGCTGATCCCTGTTCTAGGAGATTCTTTAAGACAATCATAGTCTTTGATCATCTTCTGTTATGAGATTTCATCACTCCAAGAGCTGATACCTACAATGTGCTCAATTCTGTTTTGAACACTTTACACATATCAACTCATGAGAAATGCAGCACAATAGCTACTTTGAGTGCCTCCATTTTACAAATGGGACAGGCTAGGCACAGAATTTAGGCAACTTGCCTGAGGTCATACAGCTAAATGGCAGAGCCAGGACTCCCACCAGGCAGCCAGAGGCCCAGGCTGTTTGTCACTCTGCTCTGCTGCCTAATGGTGTTCCAGCAAGGTCACAGGTCCTACAAGGTAGGAACCATGACTTAAGCCTGTTTTCTTGCAAACCTTCCTTGAGCTCTTTTTCTGGGTCCCAGCAGGAGGTCAGCAAACAGTTGCTGCATATACAACACCACAAGGTAGGTGGTGTCTTCTGCAAGAGGAAGGGCCTGGGCTCTGCAGGGACTAAGGGTCCTGGCTACATATTCTCACCACATCAGCCCCTTCCAGCCAGCCTGGGGCAGAGGATACTGCTCACCCAGCCACCCAGAAAAGGGAGTGTATGATTATTAGGCCTATAATAGGAAAATACTGCTTCGAAGGCCAGAACCCAGAGCTATAAAATGATTCACATCACTGGTTAGAGCTGCCATTGACGTGAACCACATTTCAGAGTGCCGACCTTAACGCAGGAGCTAATTACACAAGAAGAGTGTTCAACGTACACAATGCTGCAGTTTCAGGACAAGCCCCTAGTGCACAATGTACTGCACTCTCCTTTTTTCTCCCCTTTTTTTCCTCCTCTGCTTTGGCCTTTGTTTAAAGACAGGCTCCTATAATGACTCATTAACTAACATGCAGATCAATCAAGCTCACAAAGCGCCTTTCGGAGGCAGGAGAAATGGCAGCACATGAAATAGGCATGATCAAAGAGGCACATTTGTATACAGCTCAGACACCCAATTTAAACCCATTAGATAAATGAATAAACAAACCCATCATCTAGGACATAATTATTGTGCACCTGCCATGTGCCAAGCCCAGAGCTAGCTGCTTCCCATAAGTTATCTTGCTTGCCCGACAATTTAGAGCAGAATCTAAATGCAGACGACATGGTACCGATGGTGAGTGCTGGAGGAGTGCAAAGAGGAAAGAGATGGAAGGGCGTCCATGGAGGAGGTGGGCCTGGGCCTGGTGGGATGGAGAAGGGTATGTGTGGGCTCAGCCCAGGCTACATGGTGAGCAGTGAAGGGCCAAGGAGGGTGGTAGAGGAAGAAGAGCCTGGCTGAGTCTGCAGATGATTTTACCTGCAGCCAGAGCAAGCAGTCTAGACTTCATGGTCAAGTTGATGGGAAGCTATAATTCAGTGTGAAGGGAGGACTGGAGGCAGAGACCAGTGGGAGGCTGATGCAGGGTCCAAGAGCATGAGGAGAAATTAGGGGACCCTGAGTCTGTATTCATGACAGAGGGTAGGAGGAGGGAGTCTGGGAGACCATAGCACTCCGAACACAGCCACCTTGTCCTGAGAATCATGGGGGATGGAGTGGGACCCTGGAGGACATCCACTGGAGGCCCTGGAGAACATTCCCTCCTTGCTATGTGCTGTCCAGGATCAGCCTAAATACAGGGTTCCCAGTGCTGCCAGCCCATGCTCAATGCCTGCACGAGGCAGCAGAGGATCTGCCAGCTCAGGGGAGTTTTGTGGGAAGCGGGAGTCTCAGGAGATGTAGACTGAGGTTGTTTTGTTTAAGGACTGCTTTACTACAACACCCTCCTGACTGGGTTCTCTGTCTCTGCCGCCCATCCTTCACTATGTACCGAATACTCGCAGCGCCTCCCTATCTCCTATAGCAGGAGTTGGAAAACTAGCTCTTAGACCAAATTTGTCCTATAGCCTATTTTTATATGGCCCTTACAGTTAAGAAGGATTTTTACACATTTCATGAGTAAAAAAAACAAAACCTACAACATAGAAGAATATGCAACAAAAACCTTACATGGACTTTAAAGCCTAAAATATTTATTGTCTAGCTCTTTACAGAAAACGTTTGCTGATTGCTTCTCTAGAGCAATGGTTTTCAAACTGGGTTCCCAGGCACCCCAGGGTTCCATAAAGGTACTCTAGGGCCAACCCACTAGGATGGAAGAGGAGCCCGAGTAGGCAAGGCTCTGCTTAAACCAAAACAGTCCCATTCTGATCTAGTTCATATTTGGGGATGCTGTGAACAACATATAGTGGGCTACTTAATGTCCCTTCCTCCATTTATTTCTCCCTAGCAGAACCCTGACTTTGCTGGGAGTGTGATAATGTACCTAGCCAACCTCAGAGCTAAGGGTGGCTATGTGACAGAGTTCTGGGCAATGAAACATGGTTTGAGGAGTCCTCAGCGCATTTCCTCATCCTTCTCCTTGCTTTTCCTGGAATACAGATGTAAGAACAGAGAGGTGGCAGCTTTCTTGTGATCATGAGGATGAGAGCCAGATGCAAAGCAGCAGAGGGAAAAATTCAAGGAGCATGAGACCTGGAGGGAACCAGCTCTGGACTTTCTGCCTCTGGACCTTTGGTGTGTGGAGAAAATAAACCACAGGTAGTTTTCTGCACCTCCCAGCCAATTACAACCTCATTGCTACAGGTTCTGAAAACAGGTGCTCAATACCACCGAAGAATTTGCCAACTCTTGACCCATAGGATAGACAGCATCTTGGCTTGGAAATTGTGGGCTTTGCAAGGCCTGCCCCTGCCACTTCCTGGCTAGCTAGAGGCCCCTCCACAATGCTGTCGTCCAGCCTTACCTTCCAAATTTCTCCTCAGAGCATTTCTTTGAGCTCCTAAGGGCCGACTTCGGCCCACCCAGCCTCAGTTTACCACTGTTGCTGCTAGTGTAACTATTAGCTCCATGAAAAGAAGGGAACTCACTTTTCCTAGGCACAGTTTGAGCCATGATTTCTTTCAGGGTCTTGCCGAGGTCCTAGGAAAGGGCTGGAGAATTAGCTCCTGGGGTGAAGAGGGGAAGCCAGTGGGAAGGCTGAAGACCTGAACCCCCAGGAGTTCAAGGACAGAGGCCTCCAGCAGGGAATGAGAAGGGTCAGAGGTTCTGGAACTTTGGTCACTACCTCAGGTTTCATTTTGGTAGTTCTGAGAGCAGTAAGTTCTTTCACTCATTCATTGACTCATTCACTCATTCATTGACTGATTCATTTATTCACTGAGTCATTCAACAGTTACACACTTGCCAAGGGCTGGGCTTTGGAGGGGCATTGGCAGGCAAGATAACATGGCCACTGCTCATAGAGACCTCAAAGTTTCTAGAGAGCGTCACAGCAGACCCTGAGTACATAGAATACAATGCAGTGTGATGAGTGCTCAAACCAGGGAAGCATGGATGGGAAAAAAAGAGGGGCACAAAATCCTGGTGAGCAAGCGGGCAGGAGGGCAGGGTTTGACTTTAGCAGCAGAGAGGGTGTGTGGGGATACCACACAGCCACAGCCAGATCTGGGGGAGGGGAAATGCTAGCACATGATGTGAAGTGGAGTCAGCTGTAAAAGGGAAAGAAATGAGGCTTTGGACTTGAGGAGACCATGAAAGGGTCCCCCAGACATGAGGAGGGGCTGTGAAGGCATATAGGAAACCTCTGATTGCAGGTGTCTTGCACAGGGCCTGGCACAGAGAGGGTGTGAGTAAATGTTTGCTGAATGAATAAGTGAGTGAACAAATGAGCCAACGAGTATGTCCCTGACATTTGCACTAGCTGCTGATCACTTGCCTGGAGAATTATTTCTCAATTCTTCAGGTCTACAAAGGGAAGAGTGACAGTGATAATCCCCAAGGAGTGAATAATCAAAGCACTGTTATCTTTGGCTTTGAAGTTCATGAAATGAGCTTTCCTTTCCCTCTTCCTTCCATGCCCCCTCCCTCTCCCTCCCATCCTCATTCTCTCTCTCCTGCCTCACTTTTCATTCTTTTCTAGCAAAGGTGGATTAACCTTCCTGATCAAAACAAGGGAGGCTCATGTGCAAATTGGATCACATGTTTTGTGTTCATACTGAGAAGGTGCAAAGAAAGACAGATGTGTGTAGGTAGGGGGCATCAGAGCGGGTGTGGGTTTCGGTCCTGACTATGTCTTTGTTTTTCCACAAGGCTGAGCTGAATGGTCCTAACAAGAGGAGGCCCTGGACGAAGAAGGCCTGAACCTCAAGCCCAATATGGATGGAGCCATCCCAGAGGAGCTCCTCCTCCAATAATCACTCATATGTTCAAACATTGCTGAGCTGTTTCTCTGTGCCCAGCACTGTGTTAACTACGGAAGAAATAAACAAAGTGCTATCCCTGCTTTCAGGGTGCTCAGGAGCTGCGGGGGAAATAGATTCTAAATGCACAAAAACAAAAGGTGCTGATAAAGTGCTATAGGAACAGGGAAGAGCAACACGTGATGAAATTAGGACGGCTTCTCAGAAGAGGGGGTGTTTGGACTGCATCTTAAAGGGGGATAGGAATTGGCCTGGAGGAGAAGGGAAGGAACACTGGGACCAGATGTGCCTAGACAGGTCTTAAAGGGCCAGGTGTGTGTGCGAACCTGAGTCTAGTGTGACTGAAGCTGGAGCTGCCCAAAGGGAGAGATGGGGTTGAGGGCCATTCTGTGCTTTGCTGGGAGTGGGAGTTGCATTGATGACTTAAGTTTTGCTGGTCAGAACCACCAGGGTGCTCTTTAAAAATAAGTTTAGGTACCTACCCTAGACTCACTGAATCAGATCTTTAGGGAAAAGAGCTTAGGAATCCATGGTTTTAAAGTGTCTCCAAGGTATTTCTGATGAAATTTGGGAAAAAACTATTGTAGGTAGATATAAATTACTGTTAGATTAATATTATAAGGACTGAGATCACCCAAATGCTCAGGTGAGGTTAACACTGCCCGAGGACACCCCAGTCAAAGGGAGAGCCTGGAGGCTGCATGTGGAGTGGGCCTGCATCACTTGCTTGAGCCTTCCTTCCTCTGTTCCTTGAATCTATCAAGTTTCCAGGAGGATGAATAGGGGTGTTTTTATTTGTCTTACTCCTAGTTTATTGAATATAGACATATCCTTAACTTGCTTCTTCAGTAAGACTGTAAGTTCTTCCTGTTCCCACAGTGCAGAGGTGCATAGCCCATAGGTGCTCAGTTAATGCTGGTGTCTTGATGTAGGTTCTTGGCCATTTCCACACCACAGCACCCCTGCTTCTCTCTGTCAGCCTTCTTATTGCCCTTGGAGGGCCCTAGTCCCTGGGACATTCCTAGCTCCTTGCCACACACAGGTAGCAGAGGTCCTGCAAGGGAGATGGAATTCTAGGAATGATCCTCTTGTGCAGGTGCCGGGAATGCATCATAATTATTCCATGACTATGAGCAGACCAAGGGGACACATGTGCCTCTTACACTCCCACAAGCAAACCTTTCAGCCCCTTCTCATAATAGCATCTTTCTTCCCCTGCTCCTTATAAAGGGAGCCCTGCATTCCCAATCCCATCATCCTCTCACTCCAGAATCTCCCTCTGTCACCATCCTTGTTCTCCTATACCTTCACTCTCTCCCTCTTTGCTTCCTTTTTCCTAAGCCTACAAATATACTCCAGTTCCAATATTTTAAGCAACCCCCCACAAAGTAACCCCGGACTTTCTATCTTACATCCCTCACATGCTACTGCCCATCCTGGCCTCCTCAGCCTCACCTCCCATCTGTTTGCTTCCCATACCACTTCTGTCTGTTGCTGCCCCTAGAGCTTCATTGAAAGGTCTTCTTCCAAGGCCAAAGCCAATGGTCTCTTTCTAGCACTTTTCCAACAAGACATTTTTCATCGTTGCCATGATCAGACATGCCCTAGTTGGAAACTCGTCCTGCCTTTGCATCACGATTCTCCTCCTGCCTGGCAGACTGCTCCTTCTCTGTTCTTTCACTGGATCTTGTTCTTTTTCCCGTCAGATCCATTCTGAGTTTTCTTATTCTCTCAGGTCTTTCCAAGAAATGCTGTCCATTCGTTAGGCTTCTATTCTCACCCATGTGCTGAGATAACACCAAAACCTCTCTCTTAAACCCAGATTTATCCAGAATTTCCAACCAGTATATCCAAATGCCACTGAATGAGCCATAGACACTCCAGATGCACCATGTTTCCCTTCTGACACCTGCAAAGCATGTTCTTCCATTTGTATTTCCTTTTTAACTCTCCCACTGGACCAAGCCAGAAAGCACTAAGTCATCATTCATCTGCTCATGGAATAAATATAGACCAAGTACCTACTACATGCCTGGAATTGTGTTGGTCACTTGGAATACAAAGTTGAATAAGACCTCTCTTCCTCCCTCAGCTCCCACATCCAATCAGCTACCAAGTCCCACTCCATCTCCTAAATCTCTCTCATCTGTTTCCCCCTCCACATTTCCAAAGCCTTGGTGGATGCTCCCATTTTTCCTACTTGAGTAACTGCTTCAACCTCGTAACTGGTCTTGCCCCTTCCAGTATCCACCTGTAAATTTCTCCATTGCTGCTAGAGTAATTTTCCAAAAACTAAGATCTTCTGCTATTGCTTTAGTTCAGGAGACAGAGTGACCCTTGTCCTTCCCAGGCTCATTCCATGGAGGTCAAGCCCAGACCCTTTCATCTACTCTGAGACCTTGTTCCATCTGGCAGCACAGCCCAGCTACGTAAGTGCATAGGCTTTGGAGCCAGGAAGACTGAGTTTAAATCCCAGTTCTGCCTCTTACTGGCTCTGTGCTGCAGCTGTTTCCTAACCTTTAACTTTACCATGATTCAGTTTCTTTGACTGTCAAATAGGCCTATTAAAATCAAATTCATTGTCCTATTAAGGGAATGAAATAGAATCATTCATATAGAGAGCTTAGCTTAGTGCTTGTCATGGGACAGGTATACAATAAGAGCTACTATTGTTGTTAACAACAGTCTAACACTGCTAGCCTTAGCAATCTGTGTTCGAGATAAAACCCAAACTTCTTGGCCAAGCATGTGGGCTCCATGGTCTGAATCCTGCTTACCTTTCTGTCCTTACCTGCATCCAGGCATGTGGAATTACTTCCAATTCTAAGGGGCTGTTCCAAACCTCAGTGCCTTTATACCTGTGTCCTCCCTGAGATACTGATTTCCAAGCCTACCAACCCTTCAAGACTCTGCTGACATGTCACTTACTTTGTGAAAACTTCCCTGACCTCCCAGTTAGCAGCTCTTCCCTGAGTTTTCCCATAGCACTCTGGATAGGCCTCTATAAGCACTTATCTGCA
This sequence comes from Aotus nancymaae, assembly GCF_030222135.1. NCBI lineage: Eukaryota > Metazoa > Chordata > Mammalia > Primates > Aotidae > Aotus > Aotus nancymaae. The sequence continues at coordinate 30,290,033 of NW_026988467.1, forward strand.
CTCTAGCTTTTTTTTTTATTAAAATTTTTAATTTACAGACCTTTTCTTCACTCCTATGTGCACATTTCTCAAAGGCAGAAGCTATCTACAGGCAATGAATGAATGAATGCTCGTCTCATGAAACATATTTTGAGAGGTCAGGCATGGTGGCCCATGCCTGTAATCCCAGCACTTTGGGAGGCTGAGGAGGGAAGATCATGAAGTCAAGAGATCAAGACCATCCTGGCCAACATGGTGAAACCCCATCTCTACTAAAAATACAAAACTTAGCTGGGTGTGGTGGTGCACACCTGTAGTCTCAGCTCCTTGGGAGGCTGAGGCAGGAGAATTGTTTGAACCCAGGAAGCGGAGGCTGCAGTGAGCTAAGATTGCACCACTGCACTCCAGCCTGGTGACAGAGCAAGACTCCGTCTCAAAAACAAAACAAAACAAAACAAAACATACTGTGAGTGTAGAGACTGTGCTTTTTGCTGAAGGAGACATCTGAAGATGAGTGGATAGGCAGTCCTTGGACACACCTGTATCTCACCTGTAGGCTGGTTCGATGAACAGGGTTAGAAACACGGCATCCATTGTCCTTGCTGTTTCCCAGGAGACAGCTTCTATTCCTCAGTCTTAGACTTTGAGTTTCCACACTTAGACCCTGCTTGCTGCATTGTATGTTCCCTAGTTCTCCTCCCACCTGGATAAGGATAGGGCTCTCTTCAGCCTTTCTGGGCTCCCTCAGCACTACCTGGAGCCCACCAAGGACCCACAGAGATATCAGGAACACAGCTCTGCACACTGTAAGGAGGTGCTCTTCAGAGGTGCTATCTTTAGAAAGGTGTGATCTCTTGCAGGACATGTAGAGGAGTGACCATATGGAGGTCACCGGTCTCCATGCACTGACCAAAGCGAGACCTTCTAGGGGTAAATCTAATTGTTAGAAACTTATTGGACCTCACCTAGACTTCCCCTGCCACCTCACCTTGAGGTTCAAAAGAAAATGGAGATAAGGATGGTAACAGTGCCCAAGAAAGAGCTCTCTAGTCAACAACTTAATATGATTTCATGGTATTAAGTCCTATTTCTGGTCTAGCCTCCATCCTCACCCCATGTGGCTGAAGTGTCCTTTCCAATTAACTAGGTACATCATGAAATAATTTAATTAAATGTGAATCTTCCTTCATAAAATGTTGTGCAAAGGAAATCTATTTCCAGTGTTCCCAGCACTGTGGTTCTAGGCACCTGGACCAAAGAATTTTAAAGTGTTGGGAAAATTTTTTTTTTATTTTTTGAGACGGAGTTTCGCTCTTGTTACCCAGGCTGGAGTGCAGTGGCGTGATCTCAGCTCACCGCAACCTCCGCCTCCTGGGTTCAGGCAATTCTCCTGCCTCAGCCTCCTGAGTAGCTGGGATTACAGGTATGCGCCACCATGCCCAGCTAATTTTTTGTATTTTTAGTAGAGATGGGGTTTCACCATGTTGACCAGGATGGTCTCGATCTCTTGACCTCATGATCTACCCGCCTCGGCCTCCCAAAGTGCTGGGATTACAGGCGTGAGCCACCGCGCCCGGCCCGGGAAAAATTTTAAAAGGACAAAAAAAAAAAAAAAAAAGGCGGCTTTTTCGAAGTTAGTGCTAAGGATTGAATTGCAATATATCTCCCTGAATTCATATGTTGAATCCTCAATGTCAATATATTTGAAGATGGGGCTTTAAGGGAGGTAATCAAGGTTAAATAAGGTTGTAAGGGTGGGACCATAATCCTATGGGAGTGGTGTCCTTATGGGAAGGGAAGGAGACATCAGAGAGCACTCTCTTGGTGTGTGCACAGAGGAAACGCCACTTGAGGACACGGTGAGAAGGTGGCCATCTACGAGCCAGGATGAGAGCCCTCACCAGAAACCAAATTTACTCACACCTTGATCATGGACTTCTAGCCTTGAGATTGGTGAGAAAATAAATGTCTGTTGTCTAAGCTGTCTAGTCAGTGGTAATTTGTTATAGTAGTCTGAGTAGACTAGACTAACATAAAAAGGAATACTCAACACAGTGAATGTAGGGACCCAAAATGTGATTTAGAACATGAAGCTGGCTTTGGCCTTGAGTACCTCTTAAAAACTTGGTCAATATAGCTTCAGTTTTCAGAGACTTATAGAAAAGAGGGAACAGGAGACAGAATTCAGGGCCCAGCACGGTGTCGACTGTAATAGGACACTTCTGATGGAGCTGGGCTAGTTAAATCCGCACCCATAGTATGAGGGTGAATTAGAAATAAGCCTGTCTTCCTTCTCACCTGTCACTACCATCCTCCAGGTGGATCTGGAGGCTGACTGTTTATCTTAGACCTCCTTGACACTGGGTAGACAAGAACCAATATTTCCACTGAGAATTCATAACCAGAAGTCAGCTTTCACATGGGATTGCAGACTTCATATTACTTGGGTGGTTTGAAACCTCCATACTGAGAATTTTGTGTGAAGAGGTTTCTGGCTGTTAATGTCCCCAGCAATAGGCAGAAGCAGATGCAAACCCTCTCTGGAAGGAACCGCCTTTTACCCAGGTCTCAAAGAATTACCAGGGAGAAAATTTACCCTTCTAACCACGTAATCAAACAATATAAAAGAAGGAAACATGGTTCTGGGAGCAAGCGGTGAGAAACAACAGGCAACAGAATCAAACTGGCAAAAACTTCAGATATTGACATTAACAGACAACATATAAAATAAGTATGTTTAATATATTGAAAGAATTCAAGAATGATCTAAACATATGAGTAAGGAGCAAGAGACTATAACATATGACAACATGACTAAGAACATTTGAAAAAAAATCAAATAGGGCTTCATAAAGTATAAACTATATTTTAAATTAAAATAAATCTTCAGTGAATGAATTTAACAGAGGCTAGACACAGCTGGACAGAGAATTAATGAACAGAATGAGAGAGGTTAAGAAACACAGAAGATGGAGTGAGAAAGATTAACATATCTTGTCAGACTTCTAGAAGAAGAAAAAAGAAAAGAAAAAAGAGGCAGTAGTTGAAAAAATAATGGCTGCACATTTTCCCAAGCTGATGAAAGATACAATCCATAGATTTAAGAAACTTAATTCAAACAGGATGAATACAAGAATATTCACACCTAGACACATAAAGGTGACTACATAACACTAAAGAGAAGGAAAAGACAGTAGGAACAGCCAGAAGGATTTTATACGAAGCAATGACAAAAAACTGACAGCAACAGTGAAACCCAGAAGTCACCAGAACAATAATATCTTTATGAGCAGAGAGAATGTAACTATCAACTGAGAATCAAATGTCCAGTGAATACTAGTGTTTTTTCAAGAACGAGGGTAAGCAGACATTTTAAGATGAAGAAAAAATTAAACATTAGGTTCTACACTCACAAACTCGGTGACAGGATCCACACCCCAATCTCAGTGTCATGCAATATATCCACGGAACAAACCTGCACATGGACCCTCTGAATCTAAAGTAAAAATGGAAATTATTCCTAAAAATGACAAACAAGAACTAATAGAGTTTGTCATCAACAAGAAAATAAATTTTAAAGCATGTATTTGCACTGAAAGATATTCCAAAGAGAAAGACTGATATACAAGAAGGAGTGGTAAACAAAGAAGTGGTAAATATATGAGTAAATCTAAGTGGACAGTGGTTTTATTAAACAATAACAATAATGACTTGAGAAAATTTAAGGTAACATAATAATACACACCAGAATCAGAGGGAATGATTGAAGTCATAGTGTCCTAAGATCCATGGCTTTTCAGGAAGAACATAAAATTATTGTTTAATGCTAGGCTTTATTAAGTAGGCATATTCCTATCTCTAGAGTATTTTAGGATAAATTTCAAAGAATAGAAATGATTGTATAATTCACAAGGTCTAAATTCTTTAGTTAAAAAATAAATAGTCAGATGGGATTTTTAAAAATCCAGCTATACACCAAACACATATAAAGCACAAGGAAGTAGAAAGTTTAACAGTAAGAGAATAGAAAATATTTATTAGACAAAGACCAATAGAAAACTGATGTAATGGATGGAGGGGAAAAGCTTTTAAGGTTAAAAACATCACTATGGATAAAGAGAGTTAGTACATAATTATTTTTGAAACAGTTCAATTCACCAGGAAGATGTATAATTCTGAGTTTCAACTTTCATACTCTAATAACACAGTCTGGAAATGTATAAAGCAAAAATTGACAGAACTTCAAAGAATAATAGACAAACCCACCATCATAATGGGAGATTTTAATATTCTTCCCCCTGTAGCTGATTGATTAAGAAGACAAGAAAAACCAATGAAGATATAAAGATATAAACACAATGAGCAAACTTGATGTAATGGACATATTAGAAAGCAAAAACCACAAAATGCAGGGTTTTTCAAGCCCATACAGAATCTATGTGAAAAATGACCATTTCTGGTCTCAAAAGCACAAATTCAGATGATTCAAATATAGATCAATGTTCTCTGACCACAAGATTTAGAAACAGTAGGAAAGAGACAGCTAGAAAAATCCTTTGGAAATTAAAAAACACTTCTAAATAGTTCACTATTAAAAGATGAAACAATAATGTAAATTTAAAAATATTCAGAACTAAACTATAGCAGAAAAATAAATAATAACTATAAAAATCTGCAGGAATGTAGCCAAAGTAGTCCTTAGAGGAAAATTTGTAGCCTTTGATGATTAAATCAGATTGAAAAATAATGAACAAAGCAAAATTAAGATGCCAGAAAAAGAACAACAGAATAAACCCAAGTGCATTAGAAGGGAGTTATAAAGATGAGAGCAGAAACTGATAAATTAGCAAAGAAATGTATTAAAAGGAATAGTAACAAAACAAAAATTGGTTGGCTGAAAAGACTAACAAATATTAAACCTCTGGCAACACCAATTAAAAAATGATACATATTAAAAATGAAAAAGGGAATTGAAACACAACAATTGCAGATATCATAAATATAATGAGATACTATGTATAACTTTATATCCAATAAATTTTAATATTTATTAAAATGGAGTCAAGAAAAAAAAACAGATGACCAAAATAATTCTTTGGTCATTACATGTATTAAGTCTATAGTCTAAAATCTTTGAACAAAGGAGATACCAGACCCAGATAGTTTTGCTGAGAAATTCCACCAAACTTTCAAGGCAAAAGTTATGCCAATCTTCTACTAATAACCCCAAAGGATAGAAAAAGAGGAAATATTCTTCAAATCATTTTCTGAGGCTAGCAATATATTGACACAAAAATTGGCAAAGGCAATATGAAAAAAAAAAATAACAGGCTAAGCTCACTAACAAAATAGAAACAAATTACTAAACCAAATCAAATATAGGCATGTATAAAAATTACGATACTAAATGACCATGTTATGTTAATCTTAAGAATGCAAGGTTGGTTTAACATGAGAAAAGGCAATATTTGCTATCCTAAGAGAATGAAGGAGAAAAATTTTATGATTGTATCAATAGGTATAGGAAGATGCTTCATAAAATTCAATATCCATGCTTGATAAAAGCTCTTAGCAAACTAGGATTAGAAAGTAAATTCCCCAATTCTATTACAAAAGGAGTACCTACAAATGAAAAATAAATGTCAGCAAACATGATACTTGACAGTGAAGTGTGGGAATTCACTCAGGGTGGTGGCAAAAATATTAAGGGAAAAATAGTAGAGAAAGTTATAAAATATAGTCTCAAACCCTTTTGGAAGCCCTAAGGGATTTTTCACAGTTTCAAAAGAAGTTTTGGCTGAAGGCATCCTAAATCCCCCTTACATTTAGTTAATACATAAAGCAAATAATTAGGGTCTTTGGGGGAGTTTACTTTACCTTAGTAACTTGTTTAGTCATGTGGTCTTAAAACTAACCTTTGAGCTGGATGGCCCTCTTGTGGGGAGGTTGACCAGGGATATTATCCACTAATGGTGTTTGCTTTGAGCATCAGAACCTGGCTTTAATCTTTCTCTACAAGTGTGTTGACTTAAAGCCTCTGTTATTAAATCTATATTGAATAAATGGGGAGATGGTGAACTAGTGAGTGTCATGTAGCTGTCATCTCTCTCTGTAAGTGGCTCATGATCCCTTGGCCCACTTGTTCACTGTATTCTGTGTGTGAGTGCACTTATCCATCTGTCACACAACTGGGGTCTATGGGATGGACCCTGGCAGTGAAGAAATAAAAACATTCTATTAAATATCAAACAATGACCACAGGGGTCACCATCATAGTAATGATTTGATGTTATACTGGGAGATTCCAGTCAGACCACTGAGGCAAGAAAATAAAAAAATTATGCCAATCTTCCACTAATAAAGAAAAGGTATAAGGATTGGAAAGTAAGAAACAAAACCATCATTTTCTGCAGATGATGACTATCCATGTAGAAAACTCCAAAGAAATCAGAGACATTTTTACAAAATAGTTGCTAATATAAAAATCAAAGTACAAAATCAATTGCATTTCTAAACACCAGCAAGAAACAGGTAGAAAGTGCAATTTTAAAAGATTTGATTTATAATAGCAACAATAAATATAAGATATTTAGGAGTAATTATATTAAGACATGCATAAGATCTGTAATGGAAAAAATTATACAAGTTTATTGAAAGCCATTAAAGAAACCCTAGGCAAATAGAGAGATATACCATACTCATGGACTGGAAGACTCAGTATCAAAAAGATATCAGTTCTTCTCCAATTAATCTGTAGTTTTGATAAAACTAAAGATTCCAACAGGTTATTTTGTGGATCTTGGCAACATACTTGCAAAATTTATAAGAGAGAGAACAAAGGGCACAGAAAAAAAAAAAACTAAACAGGAAACAAAGATGAAAAAATGTATGTAGAAGTGCAAAATTACACACAATAACTTAGATAAATCTTAGGAACATAATTTCGAGTGAGGTTGATCAAGAATACATACATGATTACATTTATATGAAGCTCAAATGTTAGCATACTAGGCGATATATTTTTAGGGATGCACACTTAAGTGCTAGGTATAAAGAAAAGCAAACAAATAATAAATGCACAATTCAGGTAATGTTTACCTCTGAGGGTGTAGGGGAATGAAACGGGATTGGTGAGGAACCTGCATCACTAAGGTAACTGATTTTCTTTTCCCCTTAAGCTGGACAATGGCTGCATAGGTGTTTGTGGTATGGATGATCTTTATATTTTGCTTATATTTTATAATCTGTTTTTTTTTTTTTTTTTTTTTTTTTTTTTTGAGACGGAGTTTTGCTCTTGTTACCCAGGCTGGAGTGCAATGGTGTGATCTCGGCTCACTGCAACCTCTGCCTCCTGGGTTCAGGCAATTCATCAGCCTCAGCCTCCTGAGTAGCTGGGATTACAGGCACGCGCCACCGTGCCCAGCTAATTTTTTTTTGTATTTTTAGTAGAGATGGGGTTTCACCATGTTGACCAGGTTGGTCTCGATCTTTTGACCTCGTGATCCACCCGCCTTGGCCTCCCAAAGTGCTGGGATTACAGGTGTGAGCCACCGCGCCCGGCCCTATAATCTGTTTTTTATACACTCGATATTAATTAAAAAAAACTTAAAAGAACTGTCTGCAGAGACTCTACTCTACACCAGTAAATTCTGGGTTTGAAAAACCTTGTAGACCAACTGTCCCCAACCTCGCCCTGTCCACAGAACAGCACCCCACTCCCCAAGAGCCTTACCTTGGCGGGGTTGAGTGCCGTGATGATCCACACACAGTGTGCATTGTTGTCATACTGAATGGGGAAATTGGGGGAGGTGATGATGCCTGAGGGGCCTCGAAGGTGGGCATCACACATGCGGGCTGCAGAGGAGATGAAAGACAAGCCTTTGGGTTAAGACTAGGTCCAGTTCCCCTTCTTACCTCCCTCTCCCAGCCCAGAAGAGCCTGCATCTGTATAGTTTCCACCCTGGACATAACCTTCTGCTTCCTGTGTCCTTCCCCTACAGTTCTTAGGAGGCTTGAAGGGAAGTTGCAGTGCCTGGAGCACCCTGACTGCTGTTCTGTAGGCAATGATGAACTTCCAAGGCAGGCTAAGTGACCCCTCTGCATGCCCCACCTACCCCCACATCCTGACTCCACTATGATCATGCAATTTCTCTTTCCCAAGAGGGTGTGGGCTAAAACCTATCAGGATGACCTAAAGCTAGGTGGATCCCAGGCACCTATGGACACCTAAGCAGCCCATGCCTTACTCTGCTAACCTATCATTTCCCAATTTGTACTCCAATTCTCCAAACCAGCTGAGTGTTGCTGTGGATCTAATGCTGCTTAACTAGGGGTCTGACCTAATTCCTTCCTCTGTGACCCCTCAGTCCTCCTGAAGAGGAATTTCAGGGTATCTTTGTCAAGGCTACTCCATTAGGTCTCAGAATGTATGTGCCCGAGAGCTCTGCCAACGCCCCTGACTCAGCTCAGTGCCAGGCACCCAGAGTGATTTCAGTGCTTCCCAAATCCGTCTCTACACTCAGCTTATCCCTGAAACCGGCTTCTGATTGGAAACATAAAGATTCAAGGTGAATTAGAAGTGCTCTACTCAAGTAGATATAAAGTGTTATCAATCACAGCTTAATCTAATTAAGCTCTTTAAAATAGCTTCTAAACTAATTAGATTAAGTAGTGATTGATAACAGTTAAGGTACTACATTGTACCTAGGTATTTGCTTTCTTTAAAAACGTATGTTTAGTTCTAGCCACTTCATTCTTTAATGTTAGTGTTCAGCTATTTTAATAAAAGGTTCCAAGAGCCTGTTCTCATGCTGCCCACATGGCAATTTATCCTAATTGTAGGCAAAGAGCCTAACAGTAAAGAAATAGTGAGCAAACTCAACGAGCTTAACTATATAAAATGAAAGTGGTGTCAAACCTGGTTTCCTCTGATGGGGCCAAATATGCTAGGACTCCTTGCCATGTGTGGAAAGGGCCATGATAAACCCTTCCCAGGATGTCCTTCCCAGGATGTCCTTCCTAGGAGGGTTTGGGAAGCAGGTTCTGCAGCTCCCAGACAAAATAAATCTCATTTCATGCACTCATTCCTACACTCATTCATTCCAACATTTATTGAGTGCTTACTATGGGCCAGGAAAAGTGTGGGGAGAAAAAAGTGTCTGACACAGCCCCTACTCTCTGAAGGACCACAGCAAGTGGAGGGAGCAGGTGGAAAAACATTCACTATCAAGCAGAGCAGGTGCTGTCAGAGAGTTGTTTGCAAGGGGCTTTTGGGTCAGGTCTGTTCCTTCCTCTTTGCTAGCTCATCACCTCCTGGGAAGAGGTTTCTTCTCACCCTAGTCCTGCACCAGAAGGATCTGCTCCTCCCTCATCCTGAGCTCAAGAATCTGTTGAATCAAGTTTCAACAAGTCCCGGGGGACCCTCCCCCCTTCCATTCCCCCATGTGTATTTGACTGCTCCTTTTTTATTCTGTGCTGAGAAGCACGTAGATTCCTAGATTGTACTTGATATAACTGGGCCCTGTGGCAGTGTGGCATGGTTAAGGCGAGGTCAGGCTTTGGAATTTACCAACTTGGCCTTCTGGATCTAGATCCATTTGCTGTTCGTTTAAGCCTGGATGAGTTAAAAAAAATCTCTCTGATTCTGTTTCTTCATCTGTAAAATGGGACAAATGATACCACCTCATTGAGATATGGTGAGGAGGAAATTGTATGAGATGATGAATGTGAAGGTTCAGCCCAGGGCTTGGGATGTTGTCAGTAGTCAACCTTTGGGACCAGAGCTAATCAGACTTCCAACGCCATGTCTATTCTGTTTCTCTATGCCTGGGATTTCTCTCAAAGCTAAGGATCCTTTTTCTACCTTTCCTGAAGTTTCTTGATAGTTTTTTCCTCCTCCACAACTACATCTGAGGCTGACAACATTACTAACCAAATTAGAATAAGATAATCAAAGCCCTGATTCCATCCCACTTTGCAAAGAGGACCTGTGGACTCAGAACTCTAGCCGTGCAGAGAATCCTTAGAAAGCTCCACCAGCACCATCTTACACCTCTTCCGGAAAGTCAGACTTTCCTGATGAAAGCCCTCAGCTTCAGACTCAATTTTATCTTGTACTTGTTTCCAAGAATTAGATGGTATTTGCAGTCGTTGAAACATGCTAAAGGTAATGAGAGAGAACGGGCCAAAAAGGCATTTACCACTTTAAGGGCTTAAAGGAGTTTAATTAAAATATACAGTCTGCAGATAGCATAGAGTACCTTAAATTAGGTTCAAAATGAAGCATTAGCTACTTTTTTCCTTTGCTGTCTGGGAAAAAGTAAGGGGTTCTGTGGACAGACAGACACTCCCCTGAGCAGTCAGCTCCATGGGATCCCACTAACAGATAGAAAGCTCATCACAGTGACCCAGATGGGCTGGCAAAATGGTAGGTGCTCAGACAATGTCTCACTAAATGAATAAATGTATCATTTTGTTTCTCTATTTGCCTTTTTCCCTCAAATGCTCTTCCAGATTCCTTTCAGGAGAGACTGGTCTGAGATCTTCCATGCCTGAGCTCTGCAGCCACTCCCATTTTTCCTCTGGATATTACTACACCATATAATGGGGAACAGTATCCCAGGGGACCACAGGGAGATACCATCTGGGCCCACAGCCAGTTCTGACACTGAAACAACTTGGTGCCAAGAAGAGAACTGCTCCAGGTGCAAGTGCCTCTGGTCTTATATCTTCTCTCCAAATCTGACTCCCATCCTGTTGCATGCTGCCTTCCCTTGCTTCTCCTCCTATTAACCTACCTCCCAACCCTTTCCACAGTCCTCTGGAACCATCTCCCACTACCAATTCTAAGGAAAAACAAATCCTACTTGTAGCTGCAACATCTTTTGGAACCCTTTGCTTCTACCACTGCCTTGACTGAAGCCCATCTTCCGCTCCTACGCCACCACCTCCTCTGCAGCCCTCTGTAGTCAAGGTCTTGCTCCCACTCTCAAGTATTTCTTTCCACTGTTGTTTTCTGAACCTCCAGTAGAATTCATCTTTCCCTACTGAAACCTCCACTCTGTTGACAGCAATATCTCCTCTCTACCCATCTGCTCCTTCTGCCTTTTCTTCTCTCCTTATACAACTTTGATCCCATGGGCCACCATTAGGCTCATTTTCTTGCTTGTCCGAAGCCCCTTGCTTCTTTTTCCTTTAATCAGTTGCCTAGAAGACATCAGTTTGGAATGAATCCCTCTACCTGCCTTCTCCATTCCTGTCACCATACAGTTGAGCTTTGCTGTGAAAAAAATCATGGGTAGGAAGATGGATGTCTATTATAAACTCCTGATTACTCATTTCAAAAACGTCCTAGCTATTGCCCAGTGACCCTACCATTTAGCTCTATAAGCTCACTCTCTAATTCTGCTCAAAGACTTTTTCATGTGTTTTAGATGTCCCTTGAACATCTTTCTCTTACTTCCCCTTACTCTTAGCAGATGACTTTGGCTCTCTCTTTGGAGGGAACGGAAGCAGGCACGGCCTTTGTCCTACTCTCTAAAAATGCAATCCTGTCTGCATATGTACTCAATTCCTTTTTTCTCTCCTGTTTCAATGGAGAGATGCCCCTTCTTTTGGAGGCCAGCACCTTCTCATGAGCTCTAATACCCTGCTCTTCCTCCATCCCATGATCAACCATGTTTATGGCCACATCCAGGGCCCTGCTATCCTGGGAGCCAGGAAAGTCCAACTCACAGATTTTAAACCCAGTCATTCCATTCCTTCCCCTATTGCTCCCAGAAGAATGACTTTGGTCTCAATGTACCATTGCTCTACATCACAGGCCCCTCTAGCCTTTTGGTTCCCACATTTTATCCCATCTATTGATCCTCAACTGACCCCTCTTCCCTCACTACCCAGTCTGACCTCAAGACCACTCACCAATGCTTTCATCTTCCTCAACACTCTCATATCTGCTTGGTGAAATGCCTGCCTTCCATCAGTTCTACCATCCACCTTTTCTATCCCTAATCTTGGGGGTTGGGGGAGCTACCAGGAGAACTGTGTTATCACCACAGATTCATGGTTTGCCATCATAATTGAAGCTTCAGCCCAAGTCAATAATCTCCCTTGTCTTCCTTCACCAATTCCTTGCAGAAACAAGTTCAAACATTCAACACTTGGTTGAGTCACTAACCCCAATGGTTACTTTTCAGTCGTGATCATACTTGACCTCTCTGGAGTATCTGACACTACTGATCTTTCTCTCTTTGTGAAACTCATATTCTTTGGCTTCAGTGATGCTTTTTGGCTTTTCTCCTATCTTTCTGACCAAATTTCTTCTTAGCTTTCTTCTTCTCCACTAACTTTTAAAAAGTAGTTGTTTAAATCTAGGAAAGGGCACATGCAAGCTTTTTGCACATTAATTGCAACTTTTCTATAAGTTAAAAATTATGTCAAAATTAAAAGTTACCCAAAAAAGTGGGGAGTGGAGGGGGAGTTGTTCTGCATGGTTCCATCCAATATATTGACTCCGAAGGATGTCCAGGTACAATTTTCAAGTAGAAGTAGGATTCAGCCTTTGGAGTCAGGGTTTGAAATTCAGCCCAACAGATGTAGCTTTGTGCCCTTGGGCAAGTTGGCTGCCCACTCTAAGCTTCAGCTAAACATAAAATATGGTTATTGCCACTTTACTCATAAAGAAATTATGAAAAATGCCTAGTGCAATGCTATATAAAAGTATAAATAATTTAATAAATAGGAGGTTTATCATTAGCACCTATAGGTAAGGGACTCAGGGACATTCTCAGGGCTGGAGCAATGGGGCATGCATTGTAGTACAGTCAGTATGTGTCATCCAGGGAGAATAAGTAGAGAGGAGAAGAGAGGAGAGAGGAAAGAAGAGAAGAGATTTGAAAACAGAACTCTGGATAACAATTGTGTTTAAGGGGTAAAACCAGAAAGCTGATCTAATGAAATCCACCAAGAAGACAGCCACCTGTAATTATCATGACATTTAATTCACTCTGGTTTGTGCCATATTTCCCCGGTTTCACTCCCCTTTTACAGATGAGGAAAAAGATTCAGAGCATTTCAGTGATTTTTCCTGTGGCATATGGTTAACAGCAAAGTTGTAACTTTAACCCTGGTCTCTCCTGGTCTCTGAGTCCCAAGCTTGGTATTCTAGCCATCCCAAAGGCATACATATATGGATTTAGCCACAAAGGAAAAATAATATATAATTTTCTGTTAATTATTTACTTTGTGAATCAGTAACTATAGTATCATCTAGGTCTGGTACTCAGTCCCCAACCTCCATCAACAGCAATTTGTAATCACAAGAAATCAGAGCTGGTTGTTAATTTGGTCTTTTCACTACACAAGTGGTTTATGGTGTTCCCTGGAGCCCTAGGGGTACCAGGGCTCAGGGGCTACTGAAAATGGTGACAAAGGGGTGACTAGAAATCCCCTGACCCAACTTTAATCAGAGAAGCTCCATTGTATCTGTTTTATTTATTGGGGTTCTGCAAAAACTTATTTTTAAATATTGAGCTCCATATGTAAAATAAGTCTGAAAAGCCCTATATCTATGTACTCTGACTATCTCTGGGGCTGAACAGAATTAGTTTAACAGTGTTTCACATTGCCCTCAATCTCCTTTGTATGATGAAAATTTTCTAGGAGTCAAATTAGAAGCTTATTTCTTCAGATGGGAAGGAGAGAAAAGAAAGGCCTGTGAATACCTAATTTCATATCTCAAAATGAGGGCACAGTCCCATATTGTTCATTCGTTTCAATCACTGATTCATTCAGGTGGTCCTCAAACATTAGTTGAGAACCTATTATTTGCCAGGGCCCGTGTTTTAGTAGAATTAATTGTGTGGGAAAATGAGCATTTCAAATCAAATCATATTTTAACTGCATTAAATAAAAAAATAATACCATCATTATGGTAAAATTCTTTTTAGAATGTGATCTTTTGGTAACTTGCTTGTTAGTGGAACTTCTTGGAATGGAAAGAGTTTTGTTCATTTTTATTCTTAAAGTGGGCTTCACCTAAACTCTCCTAAAAATCACAGAATAGTAATTGCAATTCATTGAAAACAAAATATTTTAAAAGAAAACTTTAAAAATTGCCAAAATAGAGACCCTTAACTCTAATCTATCTCAGCCCTGGGCCTCTAGGGAAGCCCAGGACAGATCATCTAGGTTCAAATGCAGGAGACGTAGCAGTCTCTCTTTCTCTTTCACAATGGCCTATTGGAGAGGAAAAAAAAAAAAAAAGAGAGAGAAAACAGGAATGTTAACCCGTATTGAGAATGTCAGGGCTGGCCACTTTCTAGACAACGACTAGCTTAAATTTCATAATCGGTAGGTGGGGAGATTTTGTTTTCCATGTTCACAAATGAGGGCCCTGTGGCTAAAAAAGATGAAGGAACCTGCCCAGGGCCAGCAAGCTAGAAGTTGTCAGAGTTGTGATCTAGATCAAAGTCCATGTGACTCCCAAACTGTATGATTGCAATAGGATTGGACAAGACAGCTTCTAAAAGAGCCTGCAGCAACTAGAGGCTGAGGTTTGCTCCAGGGCTTGAGAAAGCTTACTCGGACAGCGCCCACCTGGTTAAGCAGAACACATGTGCACATAAGCCTCACAGACGTATTGGCATCACTTCTAAAAAAGGACTGCCTCGTCTAGTCCTCAAAGTAACCCCACGAAGTAATGTTCTATTATCACCACTTTTTGACAGGAAAAAAGAGATTCAGAGAGGTGAAGAAACTGGCCCAAGGGCCCCAGCTAAAAAGTGATGATGGTTGGATTTGTACCATGATTTCCTCTTGCTTTACAGTAGCAGATGATGGAATGAGATGGCCATGTGAAAGAGCTCAGCCCAATGCTTAGTGACAATGAAGCAGAGAATTCAGACTTCGGTGGGCCCAAATCACTGGAGAAAAGGATGAACATACTTTTCAGCTACAAACTTCCTTCAGGCCAAAACACCAGCCATACGCCACCCTTGGCATGTTCACATAAACAAACATCATTACTGAGAGAACAACCTTCCTCTAGTGAAAAGGTCTTGAGGAGAGACTAGATCCCACCACTGCCTGAAGGCATTGTCATCTTGGTTTCTCAAAAGGAATTCTGAAATGACAGATGGGCAAGGGTCCCTTGGTCCTCATACTGGATAATTCTATGCCTCTCTGTATGGCTGGTGTCTGGGCTCCCTGGCGTTGGAGTGGTATGCTATCCAATGAATCATTCATTCCATCATCCATTCAACACCTGTTATTGAGTACCTACTATGTACCCCATTTTAGGCAGTGAACAAAACAGAAGTCCTTGCCCTATAGAGCTCATATTCTACTGGCATGAGGATATATATATTTTTTTCTTCTAGCACTTTTCAATTCATAAAATGCTTACACAGTCACAATTCTATTCAATCTCCACATTAAACATAAGAAAGGTAGGGTACGTACTATCAGCAACATTTAGAAGTAAGAAAGGCTTAGGGAAAACGGGTGATTTGCCCAGTTGCTGAGAGTTATAACAAGAATTTTCTGTTGTTGTTTGATTTTTTTAAAAAAAACATAGTAGCTATGTAGAAGCCTTGAGATAATATAGGTAAAATCAGTGAAAATGCAAAGAATATTATAAACTGTGGATCATGGTCACTTCAAAGTTGAAAGAGGATGTAAGGCTTATTTGAAAGATGTTATAATGATACTCTTCTAGGTTACTTATAGACTCACTTAAAAAACAGGGTGTGGGTTTCAGCTCCAACTCTGTCCCTTTCTCAGTATGATAATGAGATATTATTTTTCCTGGATCCTCTTACTCTGAGTGAATTTCATCTTGATGCATATGCCAAAGAGAGGCAGAAATCTCTTTCTTAGATCAGAAGGATCCAGAATGTAACTTCATAATGTAACATATCTTCTCTTCTTAAGGGGCACTCAAAAGAATCCCCGTTGGCTTTTAGGGACCACATAATAGCCTAGTGCACAGGGGCTCTCTCTGCTGGTTCCCTAGGGGATGACGTCAGAGGCTTCTCTACCACAGAAGCAGCTGCCGCCCTGACCCAAAGCAGGAATACACTTGCCTTTGTTATTTTAGGATTACTTGCGGGTTGGGTAGAGGCTAGGCCAGCCCAGGCTTAGTTCATGTGAACCTGGGGGTGTGGTGGCAGGGTCCTGGAGAACAAAACACCCAGGTGGGGGGTTAGAAACACATCATTACTGCATAGGTAAAAACATCCTTGCAGAAGTGACAAATCTGTTTGTTGCAACATGGGGAAAGAAACAAGGGCATGGGATAGAGGGTTCAAGATGTATATGTGTTATAACAGACGGATTCAAGGTGACAGTATAAAAGGTGACTTCCTTTCTCTTCTAGGTGTGGTTCAGTATCTGTTCAATGAGATAGCAAGCTGTTTCACATGTGCCTCCCCCATTAGACTGTAAGGTGTGTGCAGGGCAAGCACCACAATGCTTATTTTCCCCATCTCTGTATCTCCTTATCCTAGCACAGGCCTTGATACTGAGAAACGGCTAGATAAGCATACTTACTGGTAAGTTAAAGCAGGGAGGGAGGGAAGCCAGTCTGCCTGAGAGTCTGAGCCTCAGGTGCTAGGAGCTGGGCTTCATCCTCCAAGCCCAGCCCAACTCTCTGGCCAGCCTCCCTTCCCCAGGGCACCCTTACCTCTGCAGACCGGCCTGTGGTCGCTCCAGGCCGCAAACATGTCGCTCACTTTCATACAGGTGATCCGCTTGGACCCTTGCAGGTCATAGCCCTCATTGCAGGTGAACTGGACGCTGGATCCTAACCTGGGAGACAAGGTGTGTCTGTGAGCTCAATCCCTGGGCCTGCCAAGCCCCGCCCCGAGCCCTTCCTTGTTCCACAAAGAAGCCCCACATGTTATTTTTCCTTCTGGCCTTTAATCTCTGCTCCACTGTTTTATCAGTAAAAATCTCCATTGGAAGGAACATCTGCTTTTCATCTTCTTTTTTTTGGTCCTTCTAATGGTTTCGGGATTGAGTTAAAAGGTGACTTTGTGAGCAAAACAGCGATCCTCTGAGATAAGCATCCGTTAGGGCTGCTAAGAGTGGGTAGATGATACCCATAAACTTTAAGGAAAATGGTCTCCTAGATTATCGCAGGCATGAATTGCCTGCTGGCATGTCATTACTGAGATGGCAGCCCTTTGTACCCTGGGTAAATAGGTTTTCTGGATAACATTGTCAGTCTACAGTTTCCCCCACTAAAGCATGGGCATTGTGCCAAGGACTGAACCAGGAGAGACTGGCAAAGCCACAGCTCTTCTCCAGAAAGTGTCTGTTCCTATATCCATGCCATCCTCTCCATTTCCACCTGCAGGAAGGCCAGCCCCTGTCTCCCTCCCAGCTAGGCCACCCCACCCTTCTTACAATCAGAAAATTCCCAAATAGGTCTTACCTGAAATCCGAGCCTAGTCTTTTGCCCCTTTCAGGTATGCCAGGGTCTGGACACATATTATGTCCTTGGGACACACCAACCTGAGTTACTACAAGGCAAAAAACAAAAAACAGCACACACAGAGATGGACAGTCACAGGGAGGCACCCGCTGGGGCAATGTCTCAGGGTGGGAGGTGGGGGCAGAGACAGAATGAGGCCCTGCTTTGTTGGAGCTATGTGGAGTGGCCCGAGTCTACTGGCCTGGGGTTTCTTGAATGTGCAAGATAGGAAGCTGCTTTTGACAAATTCCTTTGTGAGCTAAGTCATCACAAGTGTGTGGGCTCAGAGATAGGCCCTCCATGCCAACCACCACCTGCTTCCCTCGTCCCACACCAGCAGCCAGAGGTGGACCGTCCACAGCCCCTGGTGACCTCCCCCCATGCCTACGCTTCAGATCTGGGGTGGAGACTCTAGATGAAATGAGCCCCCCAACTCAGCCCCAGATGGAGAAATGACTCAAAGAAAGTTAAATAAAAGGTGAGTGCATGATTAGAGACGGTAAAGAATGTAAGAGAAAGCTGCAGTCAAAGTTCAAAGCTGGGACTTTAGCTCCAACACAGACATTCTTCGGAGAAGCCTCTTCCCATCAGATACTTCTCGAGCCAGAGTAAGCAGTCACCAGAGTATCCCCAACCCAGTGTCACCCGTCAAGGGCACCAAGCAGAGATGGTACTTGTGATGGTTCTGGCAGGGGGTACAACATTCTGACACTTGCCAATGCCAGAGTCCTATTTACAAAAACCATATACACAGTTGTCTTGACTAGAGGAGAAGCTTGGTCAGGGGGCAGCGGATACATACATGGTGGGGAGGGTGGGCAACCCTCTCGCCCCTGCCTGTTCCTTTCCGTCGGGATGCTGGTACTGAGACGGCTGGATTCCTGGCTTTGAGGATGGCCAGGAGCTGGGGCCAGGCACACAGTCTGGTCAGAGGAGTTCCACTCAAAGCCTCACCAATCCCATGATCCCAACAGTATCCCCTAGACTGGGGTTCCAGGACATCTGGACAGCATTCAGCATTCTCTGACTTTGCAAATGTCCCTCCTATCCCGTTCAATGTCCCATAAGGTGAACAAAGCACTCCATTACTCACTCACCCACTCACTCACATAGGTACACAACAAGCATTCATTGAGCACTACTGTGTACAAGGCTTTATTTGGATACCATGAGAAATGCCAAAAGTAGTCAGATAAGACCACCGTCCTCAAGGAGTTTCCAGTTGAGTGAGGACATGAACCACAGAAGCAGACTGTGGGACCACAGTGGGGAGGAATGAAGGATGCACCCACGTGTGAGGCTGCCTGGAGAGGTGGCATTGAACACGGGCCTTCTGAGCTAACAGGATTTAGACACATGGCAACAGAGATGACAAAGATAGACAGGCACGAGGAGTGAGGTCAAAACATGGAAAGAGAATGAGTATTATGCAGTGTGACCACAGTAGGAGGGAGGGTGAAGAGTGACAAGGAAGAGTGGACGGTGAGATTTCAGAGATCAGACTTCTATGGGGTTTGAGTCTGATCGTGAACATGATGGGGAGCCTCTAGACAGTTCTGGTGGGGAGAAGGCATGGTGAGACCTGCTGGCTCAAGGGTGGACTAGTTACCTCAAGATGAGTTAGGAAGTTTTGTGATCATTCAGGCTGAGGACAACAAGAGCCTGGCAGTGAGGCTAGACATGAGACAGCAAGAACGGATGTGCCAAAGAAAGAATCCCTGGGACTCATAGGGGACCTAGGGCATGAGAAGAGGGAACAGGGCATTTCCAGGGTCTGGGTACCTGTGAGGATGCAGGGGGTCTCATAAAATTAGGGAAGGTGGGGAGCTCGTTTTAGACTCACTAAGGGAGTCTACAGTTAGAGGCATGGAGTAGACCATGTTTAAACCTCCAGGTAGCCCAGGCTATGGCTGGCCACAGAACCTGAGGATTTGGACAGACTGCGTGCTCAAGCCAGACATAGGTATCCTCTTGGCTGTGTGCAGTGAGCACAGGCCTTTTGTGTAGCTTCCCTTTCTGCATTCTACACTGCATGTTCAAGCCAGTTACTCCTACCCCTACTTGTCCCTTACACACATCCCCTTCCTTGCCAAACCTCTACCTCCAACACTTTTACATCCTGAGCCATTCCCACCAGTCCAGACATCTCAGGCTCGGAAAGTAAGATGGAAGTGCCATTCCCAAAGTGGAGCAAGCTCCTACTTCCTGGAAGCCTCAGTATTTTGCAAGTAATGGAAGGAAGACAACTAGGGCATCCTCTAAGGCACCCAGAGGGTGGGAAGGAGGAGGAAGCCTGATGTACTCCTGTAAGCTGCCTTATCTGCTGGTAAGCCAGGTCCCCTTACAGCCTTACAGTGATCCGTCCCTACTGAAGACTCCCCAGCTAAGCACCCACCTTCTTTAGATTCTGTCTAGTCAACCCTGAGGCCCACAAGTCACACCCAACCCAAAGTCTCTGATGACCACTGCATGGGAACCACACAGCCCCCTTGCAGCATGTGAAGGACATATAGTGGTTCTCTGCCCCCTTTTCTTGCCCTCTCATTCAATATTGACATAACCCAGGAAGCAGAAAGAACAGAAGGATGTCCCATCAGGACGGGGCTGGACCCAAGAGAGAGACCATGGCAAAGCCCGCCCACCAAGTCACAAGCCCCTGACAGAGCAGACCCTATCACCTCCCTTTTCCTCAGCCAGCCCCAAATGAAACCCAGGCACCAATCAGAAAGTCACAAACCCAGTGGTGACACAGCTCCTACCCAGCCAGTGACCCCTTCCAGGGCAGACTGAGCAGGGGACAGTGGTCCCGCGAGGATCATTCCCCAGGAAACAAGGAAACTTAAATCTCAGCGATCAGTTTACTGTCTGAATTATGCAGGCAAGAGGTGTTTCTCCCCCTCCTTTTTTTTTTTTTTTAATTCCAGCCTTCTCTGCCCACTCAAAACCAGTTGCTTGTGTTTATAGCATTGATGTCCTGTTGGCTACTGAGGGGCAGGAATGGAAAGTGACGCTTACTCTGCCTCGGGAGGGCCACTGTGGTGAGGGAGAAGCAGCAGCATGTGCTCAGGAAGGCAACGCCTTCTACCCAGTGCAGGGAGTCATGGGGGGATGGATGGTCAGAACCGATGGCAAGGGTAAAGGCAGAGAGCTGGGTCCACTCTCCCTGTGAACTTTAGGACAGCCGTCCACAGGGAATTTGGGAAGGACACAGAGGGCCAGCCACCTGCAGACTTGTGGCTACCTGGGTCTGAGGCAGCTGGAGTCACACACCCATTCTTTCTGAGGAACTCTTAGAATGGAGGCTAGTATCTTCTTGATAGAGATATGTATATTTATTTTTCAAAGAGCGTTTGCACTCTTCCATTAGAACAGTATTTGTCTTTATCTTCCCGAGGGAGTTTTTGGCATCTTCATTAGTTTGCTTAATGAAAACCCTGAACCCTGTCTCCAGAAAAATGCACTCCCAGCATCACATGCACTTTTTTGGCTAGTCTGTGGGTCCCCTAAAGTCCTAGGTCAAGGAGACCCTTCTTAGATCTGGCAGCACTCTTGGGAGGAAGGCAGGGTAGGGTTTTGCATCCCCATCCTACAGATGTGAAAACTGAGACACTGGTGTCTGGGCTAACATGTTACCGGAGGACACAATTGGGATAAACATTGGATCTCCCAAATCAGGGCCATTTCCTTAAGTTTGCCTGTGGTTCCAGGGCAAACTCTGAAATTAAACTGTGTGTGCCTCAGTTCATTGGGTCTCCTGTGGCTACAGAAAGAAAAAGCCTGTGAGGGTCAGGGCCAGGGCTTGAGCCTTCTGCAGATTCCTGGCCTGACCCTAGGCTTGCCTAGCACCCTGTCCTTTTCTCTAAACCCCTAGTCAAGCATAGAATAAGGGTCTTCCGGTGACCTCTACCATCCAGTCCCTCAGGGTGGGTGACTAGAGATGCCGGTTCCTAGCTGCACCCAATAGCCCATGACAACTGTCTCCACTCAGATGACCTGAAAGACCACAGACAATCCCCAACCCAGGCTCAGTTCAGTCGGAGCCTGAGACCAAAGTGCCTCTTCCCCTGATGCTCTCCCGGCCACACACATTGGCACAGAGCTCAGAAACCACCGGTGCCACTCGGTGTCCCTCTCTTCTAAGTAAGTACTTGTAGCATCTCCAGCAAAGTGAGCACATGGAGGTGAGATGGAAGGAGAGGAACGGGGAGGGTGGGAGGAGCAAGTCAGGCACAGGAAGAGAAGAGGGGGAGCAGAAGCATAAGAAGAAGGATGGTGCAGAAAGTGGCAAGAGGAGAAAAAGTGGAGGGAGAGAGGGCCAGAGATGCAGGAGAAGGGCAAAGAGAGGGAAGGAGCAGGAAAACCAGAAGGTCAATCATTTGGAGGACCAAGGAAGGCCCCCTACTACTTAGCCCAGAAGGAAAGTGGAAGGTTTCTGGAAAAACCTCCCCTGCTTTCAAGCCCAGTTTTGTGGGGGTGCCCAGAACCTTCCCCAGCCCTTCCTGGGCTTTAGCTCAAAAGTCTCTTAGCACAGGCCCTGATCAGATGTTTCTAGGACCCACATTACAGACCATTCCCCAGCACTGGACCCCTATTAACCTTCCAAACACTGGTAGCAGGAACATGTTCTCAAAGATGTCATTCTCCCCATGCCCAAGAAGCCAAGAAGAGAGCCCCTAGTGCTTTCCCATTGGCCAGAGGCAGGACTGTCCCTTTCCCTGCCGCGACTTCCCCAGTCCTCTCTTTGCCCAGCCAGGTCCAAGGGCTCTTTTAGGAGGTTGCTAGGCATTCTCCTTCCTCCCCTTCTCAATCCACCCTTGGGAGCTGGAACTGAGGCCCTGCAGCCCCCAAGATCCCAGCCCAAGGTTATTGACTCCTAAAAGAGGAGACAGAAGGAGGACTGTCTTAGCAGGTGGAAGTGATTCAAAAGGAAAAATAAAGAAGAAATGTAGCAGTAATGACTCCCTGGACTGCAGTTCGAATGGGAAGTGAGGGAGAAAGAGGAAAAAGGAGGAAAATGGGAAGAGGAGGAGGAGAAAGCAAAGGCCCCAGAGCTGCTCTCTGGACACCGGGTCAGTATGTCCAAGTGCAGAGCCCAGGATGGAGGAAGCAGGGTTGAAGGGAAGTCATTCCAGCATCATCTGGCTTCCCCACAGTTTAGTGCCTGCACGTCTGACCTTGAGCAAAAGACCCAGCAGGCGGGCTGGCGGGCGGACACTTACACACAGACGTCTTCTGGCTGTTATCTTTGCTGGGCATCAGCTTCACGCCACGAGACTTCAACTCAATTTGCTTCTTGACTAGAGAGGGAGGTAAGAGAAAAAACAATTTGAGTTGTTACCTATGCCAGGGATAAGGGTCCCTCTAGAAGGATCCCCTCTTTTGGAACATTCCATGGTGGGTCAAAGCCAGGAACTTCTCTGGGCTGGGACATTCCAAGGGTAGTGGTCAAGTGCAATAGGACCTCAGACATGAAGGAAAAGTTACTATCAAGGCTGGGGGAGGCAAACAATGTGGTCTCCCACTGGGTGGGCTTTGAGGTACTCTGGGACTCCCCCAGTGGCCTCTCACAGATGACTGAGATTTCACTAGAGCTACTGAATTCAACCTGCTCCTCGGCAAACTTTTCATGAGCATTGACGTGTGCAGCCTTGCAGCCCACCTCTGCTCCTCTACAGCTTCTTCTCTACCTCAATTCTGAGTCAGCTCTGACGGTGTATGGTAGATCAGATTACAGGCCCAAATTGTCGCTGCTCCTTGTATTCTCACCCTTTGCAATGCATTTTGTATCTTCCCCTATTATGGAGGTGGCATACATTCCCTGGATCCTTGACTTTAGGTTTGGCCTTGTGACTTGCTTTGACCATGGGAAATTGGGAGGCCTTGATGTGTTCAAAGGCTTAAGAGCACCTGCCAGATTAGGCTTGGCCTCTTGCATCTCTGCCATCATTGTGAGACAACATAGCTGCTCCCAGGAGGATAAGAGACACATGGGGGCAGAGTGAATCATCTGAGCCAAGCCTAGCCTACATCAGCCAACCTCTTATGGGCGGAGGAAGCTGAGTCCTAGAGGTCACTGGGAGATGGTGCCTGACTCAGGTGGGTGCCTGATGGATCAAATTTGGCTTTGACCGTGTCACTAAGACCAGCCTTGTCCTTAGTTCATCAGAACTTTACCAAATAGCATACAAAAGGTGCCAGAGCCAGAACTTCATAATTCCAATGGCCATTCCTCTGTACCCAACAGCCTCCTTTGGTCTGACCACACTTGGTTACCCAAGGCATTCTCTTGGCTTCCAAGGACTTTACCCTGTCTCTGGTTATGTGCCTTGGAGCAGGTGTCCAATCCTAGATCCCCTCTGTGCCATCTTCCAGCTGACCCAGCCTGCTGACTTAGCCCTGCTCAGATTGACACCCAGCAGTGGTGACAACAACTGTAACCAGGCACTTCCTATGTGCCAGGTCCAGGGTGCTTTACAAGTTCTTTACTTAAATCAACATCCTTGACTCCTCTTTCTCAAACCCACACACAATCCATCAGCAAATCTTTCCAAATATATCCCAAAGGCCACCACTTCTCACAACTCCCACTGTCTATCATGCTGATCCAAGCCTGCAAAACCTTTTCCCTCATGACTATGTCCTCCCATTTTCCACCCTTGTCCCTGTATAGTCTGTTCTTAGCACAAAAATCAGAGGGAATCTATTAAAATGCAAGCCAAACCATATTATATCTCTGCCCAAAACTCATCAGTGGCAACTCATCTCTTCTAGAGTAAAAGTCCTTAAGATGGCCTGCAAGACCAATCTGTCCCCATGACCTCTCTGACCCTGTATAAGGCTTCGATCACTCTTCTCCAGCCTCATGGGCCTCCCTGATGTGCCTCCAATATGCCAGACATGCTTCTGCCTCAGCCTGCCAACTCCCCAGAAGGCTTTCCCCCAGGTATCTCTACAACTTGCGACCTTATCCACTTAAGTGTTTGTGCAAATGCCACTTCTTCACTGAGGCCTTTCCTGACCACTCCATTAGAATGACACCTGCAACCCCAGCTCTCCCTGCCTCTTTCCCTACTTTATCTTCCCAACTTTCTAACATGCTATACCATTTATGCAGTTATTTTTGTCACTCTGCATTAAAATGTAAGCTCTACGAAGGAAAGGATTTTTAGTCATGGGTGTATCCTCAATGCCTAGAAGTATTTCATTTGGTCCTTATACTTTCAACAATCTTGACCAGTAGTTATTATACCTACTCGATAGATAATCAAATCAGGGTTCAAAGTGGTTTAGGTGACTTGCTGTAAGTCAAACATCCAGGAAGCAGCTGTTTTCCACTCAGCCTCAGCCTCTTTTCTTGTGATCTGCACCCACAGTAATCCCAGGGAAACTGTCAACCTTCTCCAGAATCTGCTCCCAAGCTCAGGCTCTGAAGACTCAGGTATTTGCTCTGGACTTGAGATAACATGCCAATCCCCAAATCAAAGTTTACAGTAATCAGATTTGCAAGGAATGCTGTCTCCCAGTCCCTCGACTCTGGCTATATGAAAAAGTTCCCTGAGGGTTTGTTCCCTGGCAGGCAAGTGACTGTCTAATCTGAATGCCTGATGAAATTCAGTTATTACCATGGAGTCAAAGCCTCCCAACATGCATTCAAACCCTGTTTATAAATGTACATTACTCTCCATGTGTATCCAGCAGGAAAATTTCCAATGAACACTAACGTGGACACATGATCAAACAGAGGGCATTAGTAGGGAAACATACATAATTCAAGTCTAGCTAATACAGTGTGGCAGGGGAATAGCCAGCCCTCTGATTTACCATCCCTGGGAGAACAGGAGCGGTCCCAGCACCGTGACAACAATTTGAGCCTGATACCCCTGGTGCCCCAGCATCAGGGAAGCAGTGGGTGAGGGGTCTCTATGAGCCGGCGCACCCCATTTGTGGTCAGATCTGTGGAGATGGCTCAGGGCACATGGCCAAGTGGGAGGTGGTGAAAGAGTCTTCACAGTCTCCTTGTCTCTGGCTCTAGTGTTGCTAGAGGAAGGGGAATGAGGAAGGGGACCAGAGTACCACAGAGGCCATTCCCAGGGGCAAAGTTGCTTGGATTTTCCTTGTAGGTGCTAATGGGAGACTGTGAGATATGCATGGCCCTGAGCAGAGGTGATGATAAGAGGGAGCCTCCCCATCCTCTCTTCTCAGGGTTGCATTGAGGAAAAGTCTCCTGCTCCTTGCCTCTTTCAAGAGCCCAGAAGGAATTCTTCTGATTTCTCTGTCCACCCTCTCCACTCATTCCTCCCCAAGGAAAGACTGCCTAACCTAATGGATCTGTGCTTAATATTCACTGGGCTGCTTCTAGTAGCAGATGATGTCATCATGTATCCCAAGCTGGGACTAACTTCTGTTCTTCCTCTTTTACTTCCTGCTACTTAGCATAGGATGGAGTCTGTCAAGGTGATGAGAATCAAGTGAGAAGGAACCTGAAAAGCTGCAGGGAGCTCTATAATGTACATATGAACTTGGTGACTGTTTACTGCTTTGGGCTGGATCTGAGTGGTTGCATCACCAGTGTTGCCTGTGGTCACTGAATGGTCATTGAATGCACATCAGAATCCACAGATAAGAGTCTTTGTCCTCACCACGTTAGCCCAGGAAAATACAAATGTCGCAGCTCTTTGGGAAAGTGTTCCACATACCAACAACATAAACTCTACAAGATATATACTCAGATCCAGCTGGTCAGGGCCCAGACTCTGGGGTGGTGGAACCTACAGTTGGCACACACCATATGGGAGCTGATTGACAGGTCACGTCAGTTCATTCACTGAGGGGTAAGCTTTAGGCAAGGCCCACATCACCAGGAATATTAGCATTAAGACACCACCTCCAGATGCTGAGGTCCCAGTTTTTGAGCAACCCCAGGGAAACAGTCACACCCTGAATTATATATACCCATCTTGTTTTTTTAACAGTCTGCCCAGGTGAGTGGGGTGATCAGTGATCGTGGAATGTGGAGTACCATGGAGAATCAGCCATGAAATAAGCTCACTGAAGAGCTAACTCAATAGACTGGGAGAGGCCAGCTTGCGAAGGGCCAGAGAACAAGGGCGGGTCTCCAGAACTCCAGAGTGTACTACTGGCAGATCCAGACAGAAAAAAAGGTCAAAACAAGAAAATGGACAAAATAGAACCTAGAGAATTTCTGGATATACTCGTTCATGTTGCTTATACATGGATTTTTTTCATGGACCACCCACTAGCCTTGTCTCAATGAGATTACCCTGAACCACTTGTCTATAAAAAGAAGATTCCGTAACTATCAATGCAGTAGAGGTAAAATGGAGTTTGGGGCTGACTTCATGGTCTGGTTACAATTGAATGCATATTCCCTGATGGTATGCTTAATATTCACTAGGCTGCTTCTCTACTGTGCACTTACCCATGCATACATGCACATTTCTGCCTATAACAAGCACACTCACAAGTACATATTCATGCACGTGTAAACACATGGATCCAAATATTACATACAAAAGACAAGTCCTACACCTCATACACATATACTGTACACGTTTTTCACTGTATGTGAACAAAGTCAGGACTCCCAAGGGAAGAGTGCTGGCTGTAACTGGTTGATGGAAATCTTACTAGGTACATTCATCTCCTCCGAATGATAATGACTACAGGAGACTGCCGGGCTGCTCCATTCATCCTTTATATTCTGGTTAATTACAAGACATTTCCCCGCTGTTGTAAAGTTAGCGGGACGCATGGTACACATTTAGCTAGAAGAATCTGGCAATACAAATGCCCCTCTAGTCTGTGGCATGAGTTATTGGACTGAGCTAGCAGGAGACAAGGACCTGTTAGGGGAGGAAAGAGCAAAGGGAGGCCTAACCTGTCTCCAAGGCTCTGGGATTCAAGAAGTGGAGGGAATCTGCATCTTCTTTTCTTCTCAATGGATTCAGACTTCACTCAACAAGGGTGAGACTCTCCACTAACCTTGATCATTACCCTTGCCCTGCCATTTGGCAGTCTTGATAGTTGAACCATCTTTTTTCTTTCCCTCCACTACTCCTTCACCAAATCCAATTTGCTCAGTCTTAGACAATTTCTCCAATGTATATCCTTCTTTCAATGTTCTAAGACACTCTTAACTGTACTCATCCTCTTTTGCTAGAATTTTCTTTGCAGATTCATCCCCTCTAGCCCAGCATTTAAAAAGTTGCAGAGAGTGATCTTTCAAAAACTGAAATCTGACCTTGCCTTTTTCCTACTAGAAAAACTGTTGGGTGTACATCCTGCATTCTGCCCCTCCCTTGTCGCTGAGGGCTGCCTCATCGTCTAGCCACCTACCCTGCAGAAATGCTTTCATTACCCACAGCCCTTTGCCAGGTGGAGCCAGGGTTTGGCACACTGGTTCCTTATCTCACCCGGAATTATCCCAAAGATGGAAAATTCAGTGCACATGCTTGAGGCCTAATGCTTCAAGGTATAGACCTTCTAGCAGGTGCTGTAGCCATTACTATGAAGCCAAAGGGAAGAACAGTGATTCCCGAACAGAGATAGGGAAGCCTTAAAGTAACAAAAGATGATATGTCTGTTGCAGGTCAATTGACTTACAAGATAAATATTGGCACCAGATTTGATCAGGATGTTGCCAACACACAAATGAAGACGCTTGGGTGGCACTACTACTGCTACTGTACTGGCATGCTCCATCACCATGGAAGGCTTAGTGGAGATTAGCAAAGGTGTTAATCCAGTGGAAACCAGGAAAGGTGTGATGTTGTGTGTCAATACTGTAATTACCAAACTTAAGAAGCAGCCTAAACCTGTAACAACTCCTGAAGAGATTTCTCAATTTACACAATGTCTGCAAATGGAGACAAAGAAAGCAGCAACATCTTTTCTGATGTAATCACAAAGGTTGGAAGGGTGTCATCACAGTAAAGGATAGAAAAATACTGAATGATTACACATGAAAGGCACAGAGATTGACCAAGATTACATCTCCCCCTACTTGAATAACGTATCACAAGTCCAGAAAGGAGAATTCTAGGATACTTGGGATTTCCAGTGAGCAGTCAATTGTACTCACCCTTCAAACTGTCAATGCCCACTGTAAGTCTTTGGTCATAATTGCTGAAGATGCTCTCAGTACGATCATCTAAAATAGGATAAAAATTGGCATTTGAGCTACAATAATCGAAGCTCCAGGCGTTGGTGACATAGAAAGATCAAACAGAGCTATTGCTATGGTGGGATGGTGTTTGGAAAAGAGAGTTTGACCCTAAAGCTTCGAGATGATCAGTTTCATGACTTAGAAAATGTTGAAACAGCCGTTGTGACCAAAGATGATCCCATGTTCTTGAAAGGAAAAGGTGACAAGACTCAAATTGAGAAAAATATGCAAGAAATAATTAAGCAGTTAAATATTACTATTAGTATCTATGAAAAAGGAAAACTAGAAGAACATCTGGCAAAATTTTGGATGCAGTAGCTGTGCTGAAGATTGATGGGGAAAATTATGTGGAAGAGAATGAAAAAAATGGAGTAGGATACACTGAATGCTACAGGAGTTACTGTTGAAAAAGATATCATTTGGGCACTTCGCCTTGGTACATTTCATCTTTAGATTCACTGCTCCAGCTAATGAAGAGCAAAAATTTGGTACAGAAATAATTAAAAGAACACTCAAAATTCTGGCAATGGCTATTGCTAAGAATTCAGGTGTTGAAGGATCACTCACTGACAGTTGAGAAAATTATGCAAAGCTCCCCAGAAGCTGATTATGTTCAGACATTTTTTGAATATGGTAGAAAAATAGCCACCAACTCAACTAAGGTTGTAAAAAGTGCTTTGTTGGATGCTGCTTCTGTGGCTTCTCAGTTAACCACAGCAAAACTGGGACCACTGGAATTCCTAAAGAAGAGAAGGATCTGGCATGATAGATAGAAAGCAGTGTTGGGAGTAGCATGTTCTAGTTCCCAGAATTAGTGCTTTGCCATTATTAATAAGCCATATGGGGTTATTCACTAACTTTGGTGAATTCAGCTGGAGACGATGACTAGAGGAAAGAGAGATGTTTAAGGAATCATATAGACGGGTTATTGATTTTGGTAGCCTATGCGGCCTAAGTGATGCTGTTTTCTCTATCTGCAGCATTCTTTCTTCCCCTTCTCTGCCTGGTTACTTCTTATTCATAGGTAGCCACAGCCATGCTCAAATGTTATTGCCTCCTTATGGCTGTCTATATATCTCTCAGGTAGAGGTCAATGCCCTCCTCAAGACTTCCTTCAGACCTCTGTTGAGACTCCATTGCACTGCAAAGTCAGGTACTGTTCTTTTAGCTGTTGTCCTGTGTGCTTGTGCGTCTACATTCTGTGATGACACTGAGTCAGGCACACAGAAGTTTCCCAATAACAGTTTGATGAGTGAGTGACTGACTGAATGACTAACTGTTATAAGAATATGTGCTTTAAATTCATTTCCTGGCAAAAGGAGTGGGTTACACTTGAAACCTGGTGAGGTCATGGGCACCATATTTTGTGTTCATGCATCAATAACAGGCTCACTCTGGACTGAACTCACAAACTCAGCTTTGTGGACCCTAGGCTCCTAAGTCAAGTAGCAACAAGCCTACAATTTTTGCTGAGACCATTGGAGGTGCAGAACCTGGAAATGAGGCTGAAAAGTCTGACATATCAGCAGGCCAAGAAGAATAAGACAAAAGAGTCAGAGCATGGACCACAGAATGCCTGAAGCCCTTTCATTCTGGGCTGAGACTGAAGATAAGTCACCAGCAAGAACCCAACATGTTCAATGGAAACAGAAGCTTTAGCTTGTTACTATAAAAAGTGCTAACCATCTCAGTAAATGTAAATGTTTTCAAATGAAAACGTTTATTCTGTATACAATTGAAACTCAGTGCAGGACTTCTAGAAGGTGGAGGAGCCAATGGTTTTCACTGTGGAGTATCTTCCATCTCTTAGTCAGCAGGGTTGACTTGGCAAGAGAGGCAGTGACAGGTATAGGAGAGACAGGCTGGGATTTGACTGAAGGGAGGGGCGAGATGATCATTAGGTCAGAGTCCTAGGCAAAGAACAGGTATCTAAGGAAGAGCCAGAGGCACCAGCTCTTTCTCACTGTGCAAGGGTTTCACCAATTAACTAGCAAGTCAAAGTGACTGATGAGTATGAGGACTGAGGGTTCCATTTCCTCAGAACCTACCAAGTGCCAGGTATTTTATACTAGGATCTTCTTTCATTTCCAATAGCCCTGCGAGGTTAATAAGAGCCCCTCTTTACAGATGAAGAGGGAAATAATGAGGGTGCTGCCCCCTTCCAGGGAAGCCCCTCACCAGTTGTGATTAGCAGCCATTGAGTGCATTAAGGAAGGCTCTTCCCACCATCATTTCCATAGACTTGAAATATTCCTGGCCTGGAGGCAGACAGATTGAATTACACAACCTCAATAGGTCTACCAGAACTGAAAAAAACCTTAAAGAACTTTTAAAGTCCTGTGGTTGCCAAACACTTTAGCTATGGGAACTTACCATTTTAACATACTCTTAGGTAAATACCCACTACATAAAATACTTCAAAGAGAAACTGCTCAGGTTGAAGCAGGGGTGGAAACCTGAAGTCTGACCCACTCAGCCCCTATCAAACCATGCTGGAGGACCTGTTAGTCTCCAAGGAACCCACTTTGAAAACCACTCTTTTGGCTCCATCCTCTCATGTTATACATGGGGAGGGGAGTGGTGGCCTCAGCCTCTACTTTGGCTTGAACTTTCCACATCATTATCTCTAGCCTAGACCCTACTTCAATGAGCTACCCAGACCCACAGAATAGTCAACTGCCCACTAGATAGTCTCCCAATCCCTGACATACCAACATTACCCAGAATCAACGTGTCCCAAGCAAAATTCATCCCCCATCTGTCTCTGCCCCAGATCAACTTTGTTAATACCATTTTTTAAACCTACTTAAGCTAGATTCATCCCTGACTCCTTCATCTCCTTCACCCCCATCTCCTCCCACTCCTACCAAATCTAACTAGTCATAAATCCAGAGTGGAGTTTACCAGAAATATCTGTTTGGTCTGTCTCTTCCTTTTCATCTTCACTCCTGTTTCAACTCTGGCCCTTGTTACCAGTTCCCCAAGACTCTTAACCATTTTCTCTATTTGGATTCTAGGGCAAAGATCTTCCTAAAATGAAAATGTGATCATGTCTCCACTTTTATGAACAACTTCTGATCATTTCTCGTCTATGACTCATTGGATCAAGCCCAACTCTACTGAGGCTTTCACAACTTGACCACTACCATACTTTTCAGCCTCAGCACTCGCTGCCTCTCCTGCTTGCTTTTCTCTAGGTGGCAGACTTGCCTCTAGGTTGGCAAAGTATTTCTGTAAAGGGCCTGGTAGTAAATATATTAGGCCTGTGGGCCACTTGTCTCAGTCATAAACTGCTCAGCTCTGCCCTGGCAGCGCTAAAGCAGCCACAGACCAGGTGTAAATGAATGAGCGTAGCTGTGTTTCAATAAACCTTTATGGACACTGAAATGTGAATTTCATGCAATTTTCATGTGTCATGAAATATTATTTTTTTCAATTTCTTTTCTTCAACTGTTTAAAAATGTAAAACTGGCCGGGCGCAGTGGCTCACGCCTGTAATCCCAGCACTTTGGGAGGCCGAAGCGGGCAGATCATGAGCTCAAGAGATCGAGACCATCCTGGCCAACATGGTGAAACCCCGTCTCTACTCAAAATACAAAAAAATAGCCTGGCATGGTGGCACGTGCCTGTGGTCCCAGCTACTCGGGAGGCTGAGGCAGATGAATCACTTGAACCCAGGAGGTTGCAGCGAGCCGAGATTGCGCCACTGCACTCCAGCCTGGCAACAGAGCAAGACTCCATCTCAAAAAATGTAAAACCCATTCTTTGATGGAGGGCCATACAAAGGCAGATGGAGGGCTGGATTTGGTCTGCGACCGCTGCTTTAGATGCATGGAAGTAGCTGTGGTTCATTAGACTTGGTAGTTTCATGTTTTCTTGCCTTGCTTGACCTGGAACACATCCTCCCATCATCTGTCTGGCATCTTTCTGAGACCCACACTTAAGTCACTGCCTCTTTTTGGCTTTCCTTAAATCCTTCTGGCAAGACTAATTGCCCTTTTATCTCTAGCCCTGGAACTCTTAATCAGGCCTCAATTACAGCTCTTATCATGGTGTACAGAAGTTATAGATTTATGTCTGTGCCTCTCTTTAACCTGTTCTTGAGAGTAGAGATTGGCCTAGTCATGTTCATCTTTTTTGCTGTCACATAGTAATGTCACCCCAAAATGCTTGTTAAATTGAACACAGTTGCCTACCTTCTGATAACTGGTCTGAGGCAGAACCCGACTGGAACTCAGACCTTCTGATACTCTGTGGTATTAGTTAAAATTGTGTCTAGTCACAAACATCTTAAATTCTGATTCAACTGAGACAATAATAGAATGTGCTATGATGTAGGTTATCTTTTATTTTTATTTTTTGTTTACCTGGGGAGAAATATCTGTCAATACCATTAGAAGTTGGTAATCACTAGCTCTGAAGTGTCATAAATCACTTAAGGCTCTAGTGCCACAAAGCTGATTGTGGGTGAAACCAATCCAATGCCAATGATTCTTCCCCTGCCCTTCTAGGTCCATTCTTCAAACCTCTCTGCCTTGTTCTGTGCCCCAGGAAGCTGAACCTCTGTGGACTGCTAGAGAGCAAGGGGGTCTGGTGGTAATGCCAGCCAGCATCCTAGGGCACAGAGCAGGACAGAGCAGGGCCTCTGTTCCCTTGCTCCTGGTTTCCTGTTGGGTTGGCAGATGGGAAGCACAGCAGATGGGAGGGAGAGAAGAGAGACAGGTCAAGCTACTGATCTCCTGATCCCCTCCTTCTGCACTGTGGGTGGGAAATAGCTTTCCAGGTCTGTCAAGGGGCAGATCTCTATTCCATGGCTCCAGCTATTACTGTCTTTTACCCTGGTCCCTCTGCACACCTAGTGGTGGTGTAGGTCACCTGCTGCTTAGTCCCCAGGGGCCTCACCATCTCTTGTGGGCTCCTTTAACCTCATAAGTAAGTCTGTACCTTGTGCCTTCACTAAACCCTCTACCATTAAAGCCGTGTAGTATTCCTTCTGCCTCCCACTGGACCCCTGACTGAAATTTATTTCTGCTGCTGTTTTGGGATGTCTTTGCAATAAGAAAGCTTAGCTTGGTCTTTAGTGGCTCCAGAGTTTTTATTCCTTTAGAGTAGTAGTTGTTAACTGGAGGTGCTAGGCACACAGGGACATTAGGCAATGTCTAGAGGCTTTTTTGGTTATCATGACTGTGCACGTGGGAGGGGTTGCTATTGGCTGCTGGTCCCTGTGGCTCCCTCCTCCTGCACTGCATTTAGCATCTAATGGGCAGAGGCCAAGCGTGCTGCTAAACATCCTGCAACACACAGAATACTTCCTGAAAACAAAGAGTTATCAAGCCCACAGTGTCAATAGTGCTGATGCTGAGAAACCTTGCTTTACAGAGTCACCAGTGGAGTTACAAAATAATCATTGCAAATCCTTGCACTATGCAGCCACAGTTTGGAAATCACTAGAAAAAGCAGGTTTCAAGGAAGAATCATTTATTAACAGAATCACAATAATTTAGCATGCCAGACCCAAATTAACACTGCTGGGCTTCAAATCCTGGCTCCTACATACTATTAATGAGACCTGAGCCAGCTAGTTACCCTCTCTATGACTCTCTTTCCTCATCTGTAAAATGGGACTAATAATAGTATCTCCTTCACACAGTTGCTGTTAGGATTGAACAAAGTAATAAATGTCAAGTGCCTAAAATCTAGCAAGTCCTCTTTATACACTGGCACACACTAACATGTGAAACTTTGTTCTGGGCTGTGCTAAGGATGATAGAGAGATCAGAGGACAGGGTCTGCTTTCGAGAAGTTTGAAACTAAAACAGGGCTTTTTAGATTGTGAGTTGCTCCCTGCTTCAGACTTGTAAAATTAATTTAGAGGCTGCAACTAGCATTTAAAAATAAAAATGACATTTTCAGAGTACATTGTACATAGTAAATACCACTTGGTCATATTTTCCTTTTAGTTCTACAGATGTATGCTTATACTGGGTTGTGACTTTTTTTTTTTTTTTTTTTTTTTTTTACAGTGGAGTGAAATGAACAAAACAAAGTTTAAAAGCTACTGGTTAACAGAAAAGGAAAGACACCCAAAGCACCATAAGAGGAGGCCCTGTAATTCTGCAAATACTCACAGGGGCTTGTGAATGAATTAGAGCTTTAATACTCACAGGCTGTGTGATCTTGGGCTAGTTACACAACTTCTCTGAGCCCCGGCTTCGTCAGCCGGGGCGAAAAAACAGAAATAAAAACAAATGTATCACTGCCCTGTGGGGAGTACTGAGTGAGGCAATGCACATACAGTGCCTAGACAGGGCCTGGTGTGCATGGGTGTGCAATCAACATGTGATCTGGAGACTGCCTGGCTTGGGTTCTTGTTGCCCATTGCTGACATCAAACCTTAACCTTGGCTGGGCATGGTGGCACACGCCTGTAATCCCAGCACTTTGGGAGGCCAAGGCAGGTGTATCACGAGGTCAAGAGATCGAGACCATCCTGGCCAATATAGTGAAACCCTGTCTCTACTAAAAATACAAAAAATTAGCCGAGCGTGGTGGTGCATGCCTGTAGCCCCAGCTACTCGGGAGGCTAAGGCAGGAGAATTGCTTGAAACCACAAAATGGAAGTTGCAGTGAGCTGGGATTGTGCCACTGCACTCCAGCCTGGTGATAGAGCGAGACTCTGTCTCAAAAAAAAAAAAAAAATAACCACGTTAACCTTAACCACTGACAAATGGGCCCTCAGTAATTTGAAATATTAGAAACACCCAGCACTTACTTAATCAGATAAAATTATAACATTCATCTCTGCTTTTGTCTTTTGAAAAACACAGCAGAAAGATACAGACAGCTGTTCCACTCAAACAAAGACCCAACCTCAGCGGTGGTAAAATGTCTCCAAGAAAGCTCTCAGGGTAAGGCTTTGTTAAGCTACTGATCCAAGCTTGCTTCTTGTTTACTTCCTAGATATTTCAAATTTGTACACCACCCAAGGCTAAGTAAATTAGGTTGTTCCTAAAAGGTTCAGATTTTGAAAGTAACACTTCTTCCTCCAGGGCTGCATTATTCCCAGTTTCCAGCCAGAAAGCCTGGCCCCAGGGGCCCTTGTGGAGGGGGCTCTACTCTGCCCTATGCTACCTTGAGGGTAGGCCAGCAGGCATTGGGCCTTGGAGTCCAGGGCTTCATTCTCATAGGTCCTTATACTTAATAGGTGCACGATATAAGTTTGCTGTCTGTTCTATTAAAACCAATAACAATTTGAGAGTGGTAATAGTTAAAGGCTTAATGAGCATGTTATAAGACCAACCCTTGGTGTTTATCTCTATACATTTTGAGTACTTCGAATAAAGTCAATGTCAAAAAGGAATGTGCTCATCTGCTCCCCTCTATCAGCTGGATTTTTGGATCTCCTACAGTTACAGACAGCTCCTTGCTTCTGGGTTAACCCACGCCTTTTTACAGGCGGTTCTTGGGTTAGGAAATTCTTCATTACTGCAGCAGAAATCTGCTTAGCTGCAATCTCCTCCTGCCTTTCCTGGTCTGATCTGTTGCCACTAGACAGTTCTTCACAGATTTGAGCATCAAAGCTATCATGTTCCCTAAAGTGATTTTGCCTATGTTGGGAATATATTCATGTTCTAGATAAAATGAAAAAGAGTAGAAATGTAGGCTGCAGAGGTTGGCTAAAGGCTGGTGGTTAAGAGGGTGGGCTCTGGAGTTAAAAGGCAGGAGTTCAGATGGTCTTGGGAAATTGGCTTAACCTCTCTGAGCCTTAGCTTCCTTGTCCATAAGATGAGGTGATGATTGCATTTCCTTTGCAGGGTAATGATGAGGATTAAATGAGATGGTACTTGTCAAGTGCCTAGCACTTTGCCTGGCTCTTAGCAAGCACCTGGTATTAACTGTTATGATTAGCCTAGCCTGTGAGGGGCAGCTCCAGCTACATAATTTGGGAAATATCATGCCATGGGGCAAAAGACAAGGGCAGATGCAGAGATGCAAATGTGCACACCTCTTTTCTGCAAATAGAAACAAAGAAAGTGAGGATGCCTGGAGCCACACTGGACCCAATATGGGGAGGCAATGAGTCCTCCCAGTGTCATCTCTGCTGCCCGCTGAGGAAGTCTGACAGTCCTGGCACCTGCCTACCTTGGTATTGGGCGCTGAAGCCACGCTGCCGGTGGTTGCCATCCGACGTGAAGTGTAGTCGCAGCCAGTTCTTGCTGCTGATAACGGGGGCTGGGAGGCTGGCTCCGGTGAACCTGTGGGGACAGGAAGCAGATGGGGTCAGGGACCAGAGCTGGGTGGTACAAGGGTATGAGCATTCAGGAGTTCCCCTACTTCCCTTGAATGCTAGGGCCTCAGCCCAGCCCTGGAGCAGGAAGGGAAGGCGCTGTTGCCCCAGACCCCCTCCAGTACCCTAGGCCTGAGCAGCTTGAGATGGCTCCTCGAGGACCTCATCGCACTGCTGGGTTTCCCTCAGCTGCTGAGAGGAGGCAGCTGATCCTTCAGACCACAGCACTCCCTGCTTAAATCCCCTGAGCATTCCATCCTTTTTCCTTTTTCTAGTTCTTTGCCTTTTCTGCTTGGAATATATTCATCTGTAACCCTTTCTCCTGTCCATCCACGTCCCCCAAAATGACTTTGGGAAGCCTCTTAAGTATCATATCTGCAATAAAGCATGCCCTACTCTCCTTGGCTTTGAATCACAGATTTCGGTTCTTATCTAGGTCTCACCACTGTGACCTTGGCCCTGTTAACCTTTCTAAGAATGGGAGTAATACCAGCCCTAAGAGTTTGTGGAAATAAATAAGAAATCTTATGCACAAAGAATCGAGGTCTGTATCTGGTACATATTAGCTCAATAAATATAATTTTCCCTTGTCTTCCTCTGTGATGCCACATTTTGTTCAAATTATAGAAGTGTGTGGTTTCCTTAAGATAACTCCTCAAAGGGGGCAATGTGGACTAGTGGTGAAGAAACTTGAACTCTGGAGGGATCAGTTGTGTGGTCTTATGAAAACTACAGAAACCCTCTGAGACTCAGTGAGCTTATCTATAAGATGGGGATAATAATAACCCCTCCCTCAAAAGATTGCAAGGATTAAATGAGATAATACACAACAAAGATCTAAGCATAGTCCCTGGCCATAACAAGCTGTTAGTAATGGCAGCTGCTGTTCCATTCTTCATCTCAATTTCCAGGACCTAACACAATACTGGACACAAAGTAGGCATGTCAGCATTCCAGCAGAAAACAGGTGGCACAGTCATATGAGAAAAGTCCCAGGAGTTTGATGAATGACTCTTTTGCAAAGGTCCTTATATCCTTTCTCTATATTCTTTCACATAGGTCCTTATGGCCTATGTGAAATAGTCATTCATCAAACTCTTGGAACTCTAAAGGTGAGGGCTGACTATGGGGGAACCACCAGGGAGGGGCAGTATCCTGGGGCTGGCAATTGGGGGACTTGTTACCACTCCCAATCCTGAAGCAGAGAGAAAATAGTTATCTCTAAACAGGGAGTTGGATGCAAGAAGACATCATATAGAACCCAGATTTTCTATTTCACAATCTGGGGCTATAGTCAGTTTGTGAAAAGCTCATCAAGAGGAGGCAAGAAATAAATATCCAGAAGTCACTCTCCTCCTTCTCTTCCTCCAAGCTCCTACTGATTCTCCTGTTGATCTAGCCCAACTGGAAGCCAGAGAGCAAGAGGGCATACTGACACAGCCCATCGGTAAGTTTCCTCAGGCATGGAGCAAGGAGAAGGCAAGGGAGAGGATCTGGAGGTGAACATGGAAGAGATCCAGCATAGTGGGTCTTCGTCTTCATAAATATGCATTAAACAAAAGAACTAACCAAGGAGCTTCACAGACTGCAAAACCGAATTCTTACTATAATGAAAATGCTGACACACACCAAACTTCAGGAATATAACCCATATTGCTATGGTAAAAACTATTATAAAAACCAATTACTGTATTTCACCAGATCCCATTTAAAACAGTTTATTACAGACTGAGTCATTTAAGTTTTCTAAGAAGCCACAAACGTATTATGGGTCTTTTTTTTGCTCCAGGCCAAATTCAATTCTATCTCAATGACAAAGCTTGGAGGCTATTTATATAAGGGAAGTAGAAGTAGGGAGAATTTACCTGAATAATTCAGGACCAAAAGCTCTTTATTGCAAAATGGAATGAGGGGAGGGTGCTGATGTCTCAAGAGCAGGATGAGATTAATGATCAAAATTGTAGCAGGAAGTCAGTGAGACTTCCCTGGCCTGTGAGATCAGGAGAAGCCCTAAGGGGTATCTTCTACCTCCCATTTCTCCGACATCTTTACCCACTCCTAGAAATCCTGTTAATTGTTAATTTCCAAGGCTTAAGCTCTCAGGGCCCTGTGTTGCCAATGTATCTTTACTCTGTTCTGCTCCTGCCTCCCTGGACATAACTGTTGGGCAGTTGAGGGCAGTTGAGTGTTTTCTTATCATCTATCAAAGAATTTGGGGGCTTACATGGCAGAATGGTCACATCAGACTCTGCCATTGAGATGATGTCATGCCTCACTCAAACCTCTCCAGTGGAGGGAGAGAGATCCAAGATGGCGGATCACTAGCAGCTCAGGATTGTAGCTCTCAGTGAAAGTGCAGAAAACGAGAGGACGCCACACTTTCAGACGAATTTTTATTGCTCATGGACCAGGAGATTCCCAGCAGAGGAGCCCCACGGGTCACCAGCATGACTCTTGTGGCCAGCGTGGCAGTTTTGCCAGCTCCTGAGCGCGGCAGTTCTTGGTGCAGAGTGAGCGAGACTGGGTCCCCTTTTGGCCGATGTTGTTTGGAGCTGTCGGAAGACAGAGTCGCCTATTCAGCTGATTGAAGGACGGACTCAAGAAGGGAGCTAGACTAGAGATTCCCGGGCAGAAAAGTACCATCAATCTTAACACCGCCGTTTTGGCCGGTGCAGTGGATTGCTCAGATTTCGGCGCTGGGAATCAACAAGTTGGACGTCCACTCAAAGATCTAATTTGAAAGTCGGTAATCACAAAGACGACAGGTGGATAAATTTACAATGATGGGAAGAAACCAGCGTAAAAAGGCTGAGAATACCCAAAATCAGAATGCCTCTCCCTCTACAGGGGATCACATTTCCTCATCAGCAACGGAACAAGGCCTATGGAGAACGAGTGCATTCTATTAACAGAAATAGGCTTCAGAAGGTGGATGATAAGAAACTTCTGTGAATTAAAAGAACTTGTTCTAACCCAATGCAAAGAAACTGAGAACTTTGAAAAAAGGTTTGACGGAATGCTAACGAGAATAGACAATTTAGAGAGGAATATAAGTGAATTAATGGAGCTGAAAAACACAACACGAGAACTTTGCGAAGTATGCACAAGTTTTAACAGTTGAATTGATCAAGCAGAAGAAAGGATAACAGAGGTCGAAGACCAACTTAATGAAATAAAATGAGAAGTCAAGATTAGAGAAAAAAGGATAAAAAGGAATGAGCAAAGTCTCCAAGAAATATGGGACTATGTGAAAAGACCTAATCTACGTTTGATAGGTGTACCTGAATGTGATGAAGAGAATGAATCCAAGTTGGAAAATACTCTTCAGGATATTATTCAGGAAAACTTTCCCAACCTAGTAAGGCAGGACAATATTCAACTCCAGGTAATACAGAGAACACCACAAAGATATTCCTCAAGAAGACCAACCCCAAGGCACATAATCGTCAGATTCACTAGGGTTGAAATGAAGGAGAAAATACTAAGAGCAGCCAGAGAGAAAGATCAGGTTACCCACAAAGGGAAGCCTATCAGACTTACAGCAGATCTCTCAGCAGAAACCCTACAAGCCAGAAAAGAGTGGGGGCCAATATTCAACATCCTTAAAGAAAAGAACTTTCAACCCAGAATTTCATATCCAGCCAAACTAAGCTTCACAAGCGAAGGAAAAATAAAATCTTTTGCGAACAAGCAAGTACTTAAGAGATTTCACCATTACCAGGCCTGCTTTACAAGAGCTTCTGAAAGAAGCACTACACATATAAACGAACAACCAGTATCAGCCTTTCCAAAAATATATCAAAAAGTAAACAGCATTAACGTAATGAAGAACTTACATCAACTAATGGGCAAAACAGCCAGATAGCATCAAATGGCAGTATTAAACTCCATCTCACATGCAACGATACACAAAGACTCAAAACAAAGGGACGGAGGAAGATTCACCAACCAAACGGAGAGCAAAAATAAATAAATAAATAAAAAGCAGGAGTTGCAATTCTCATCTCTGATAAAATAGACTTTAAAGCAACAAAGATCAAAAGAGGCAAAGAAGGACATTACATAATGGTAAAAGGATCAATGCAACAAGAAGAGCTAATGATCCTAAATATATATGCACCCAATACAGAAGCACCCAGATACATAAGCAACATTAGACTGATCAACGAGATAGAAAATTAACAAGGACATCCAGGACTTGAACTCAGACCCGGAACAAGTAAACTTAATAAACATTTATAGAACTCTCCACTTCAAATACACAAAACACACATTCTTCCATATCACACCTATTCCAAAAGTGACTACATAATTGGAAGTAAATCACTCCTCAGTAATTGCATAGCATTTCATGGGTTTAAATGAAATATTGGTTGGCTGCTTGTTTGTTATTTTCTTCCCTTATTCCTTCCTGTCTCCATTGTTAAGCACAATTATTGGCATAAAAGAGGTTTTCAATTCCCATTTTTAGACTGCATTCTGGCCTGGGCAATAAAGCAATACTCCCGTTCTCTCTCCCTCTTTCTCTTCCTTTTTCTTCCTCTTTTTCATTCTTTTTTTTTCTTTCTCTCTTTCTTCCTTTTTTTCTTCTTTAAAAAAAAAAAACAAAACACCACACTTTATCAAGTGCCTATGTGCCAAGTACTTTCGGGAAAAAAAAAAACACCTCTCCAGTGAAAGGAACCAACTACCAGTGCATGCAACATGGATGACTCTTAAAAGCATGATGTTGGGCCATCAGAGAGGATATACTGAGAGTATATACTGAGTGGCTCATTCATATGAAACTCTGCAGAAAAAGGGTTTAGTGAGAGGAAGCAGATTAGTGGTTGTCAGAGCTGGGGGTGAGAGATAAAGATTAGGGATTGCCTGGCTGGGAAAGAACACAAGGGAACGTTTGCGGGTGATGGAAATGTCTTACATCTCAAATGAGATGTTGGTTAGATGAGATACACACATTGGTCAAAGCTCCAAGGAACTGTACATTTAAATTGGGTAATTTACAGCCAGTCACAGTGGCTCATGCCTTTATTCCCAGGGTTTTGGGAGGCCAAGCTGGGAGGATTGCTTGAGGCTAGCAGTTAGAGACCAGCCTGGGCAAGACAGTGAGATCCCATTTTATTTATGTACCTATTTACTTATATTTTGGATAGCATCTCCAAAATATAAATAAATAAGTAAATAAATTAAATGGTAATTTTATTTTATGTAAACTATATTATAATAGAGTTATTGAAAAACAAATCAAAACAAAACAAATCTTCAATGGCTCTAATCCTCAGGAAAAAGGACCTTATGATGACCTACAAGCCCTTAAAAAAGCCACTGTGACTTCACTTTTCCTGCTTCCTCCTGTTTTTTTTTTTTTTTTGAGATGGAGTCTTGTTCTGTAGTCCAGGCTGGAGTGCAGTGGTGTGATCTCAGCTCACTGCAAACTCTGCCTCCTGGGTCCTGGTTCAAGCAATTATCCTACCTTAGCCTCCCAAGTAGCTGTGATTATAGGCACGAGCCACCATGCCCAGCTAATTTTTGTATATTTTAGTAGAGACGGGGTTTCACCATGTTGGCCAGTCTGGTCTTGAACTCCTGACCTCGTGATCTGCCTGCCTCAGCCTCCCAAAGTTCTGGGATTACAGGTGTGAGCCACTGCGCCCGGTCGCCTCTTCCTCTTTATTCTTTATGCTCCAGCCACAGAGGTATCCTCGCTGTTCAAAACTGGCCAGGCCTGCTCCTGCCTCAGGGTCTTGCAGATGACATCCCCTCTGCCTGCTACACTGGCACTTCTCCCAGAACTCCACCTGGCTCAGCCCCTCGCTTCCTCCAAGGCTTTGAACAAATGTCACCTTCTCAGTGAAGCCTTCCTGGTCTGACTCCTGCCTGCCTTTCACCCTGAGTATGCTCACACACATAGGTGTTCACACACATAGGTCCACACACACACACACACACACACACACACACACACACACACACACAGTTCTCCAGTCAAACAGAAGAGTTCATGTGTGTAGGAATACACATTGTTCTTTTGTGCTTCTCTGCCTTTGCCCTTGATGCTCTTTATGCCTTTTCTCACTGCACCACTTGGCTGCACAGAGAGGTAAAGAAACTTGTTCATGGTCACACAGCTATTAAGTGGCAGAGGTGGGATTTAAGTCCAGCCATCCCATCCAGAGCCTGTGTACTCAGCCACTGAATTACACTGACATGTACATGCAAGCATCCAGGAAGGCAGTGGAACAGTTTAGGCTGAATTCCATTCTGTTCCTGTTCTCCTTTCCTGACTCCCCCTAGGATCCTCTTTAATTTTGCTCCCTCTTAGAATCATAATTAAAGGAGAGAAACACAAAGAGAGATTCTCCCCTTCAAACCTTTCTGTCCACATTAACTTCACTACGGGGGGCTTGGGGAATTCCAAGTTCGCCCAGAAAATTGTTATTGCAGTACAACATAAAATGTATTTAAGCAATTACACTCAATTTTTTTTTCTTTTTGGTAAATTGACTTCTGTTAAATGGGGCTTCATTAATGGAATCTGGCTTGGGGAGAATTAAAAAAAAAATCACTCCTTTTAATGCATGTAGTTGATTATAGAAAAGTGGCTTTGAGTTCCTCTGCAGAAAGCTCTGAGCCCTTCTCTTCATGAAGGAGAGCTCAGAGCAGATTTTGTGGGAAGCATTTCTTCTTAAGTAGCTTCTCATGCAGTCAGGATGTTGGGGAGCTGAGTGACATCCCCAACAAGATGACAACAGTGACTGGGCAAGGAATTGCTGCCTAACTGTAAGCCAAGGG
Source organism: Aotus nancymaae (assembly GCF_030222135.1). Lineage (NCBI taxonomy): Eukaryota > Metazoa > Chordata > Mammalia > Primates > Aotidae > Aotus > Aotus nancymaae. The sequence continues at coordinate 30,333,748 of NW_026988467.1, forward strand.
GGAGGAGTGTTAGGAGATCCTGGTTTAAATCCTAGCATCCCTGAAAACTGACATCTTGAGGAGAACGTTCATTTATGCAATCACCAAGCACATACTGTGTACAAGGCACTGTGCTCGCAAGCGGGGGCCACTCCCACTGTGGTTCCCTAAATACAGGGAATCCCTGCAAAGCCTGTAATGTATACGATTCAGCTGCAATGTCTTCTTCTCTGTTTAGCTGCCATTCCTTCTCCATCAATACCATCTGGCTTCTGTGCTCCCAGAGCATCTCCCGTGGGTATTACCTGTTAAATAAGCTATGTGCATGGCCCTGGTCTGATTCAGAGTTGAAGCACTTCTGCATCCCCATACTAAACATAAACCATTCCTCCCCATCCCCAAGCATGGCCTAAGAGAATGTGAAATATAGGAGGCGCTCACCACCTTATCCCCACTCCCAACCTTTCTTCCCTTCCCACCTGCCACCTGCTTTCCTCCCTGATGAATGGAGAGGACATCAGGATACAATCAGGAAAACCCTTTTGAAAATGTCTTGGTGAGTGGTGGGCAAATGGTCCCAAGGCCCTTGTTCGGGGCTGGTTCCTGCTCTGCCAAACATAAGCTACCTCTCATTTCTGAAGCAAACCTTTATTGACTCAGCCTTGACATCTATTCTCAACAAAATGCATTCCCAAATCAGTTTTCCTCTAGCTAAACTCCTAGGACTTGCATGTCAAGATAAATTCTTTCCCCAAGACAAGCCCATGATGTTACATATTTTCCAGGAACTGAGTGAATGCCTGGGACAAATGCAAGTTTCCTTTGGATATGAGCCGCTGGGCCTTATCTTTGAAATGAGGCCCCTTGGCCTCCCAAGGCTTTCTTTCCCAGCAGTGCCTGCCCACCCTGGTTGTGTGGACAGCTCCGAGAGATCTGAGCCCGCCTTTAAAGATTCAATTCCCAGCTACCTAGTATGTGTTTGGGGTTGGTTACTATGCTCTGAACAAGCCAAGTTTCCCCTCAGTCATTCCTGCCCCTTAGTGCAACTGCTCCCCCTTATCCATACCATCCTCTTGGTCACCCAACCCAGGTAGCATCCTCAACTCCCCCGGCTCCTTCACCCCTATCACCGATTGTGGCCAAGTCGTCTCCATTTCATGTCCTCATCATTTCTTACCTGGACTACAGAGATGGCCTTCTTATCTGCCCTCTGCCTCTGATCCATCTTCCATACTTTGTGGGGAGATTTGATTAAATCCCTGCATTGCTGGAAGCCCAGCAGCAATGGTTGAACACACTGGCTCCAAAATAAAGTCCAAGCTTTTTAATGTCCTTCCTCTTCAATGACACCCGCTTTGAGATCCAGCTGCACAGAGTGACTTGTACATCCTGCAATGTGACGAGTACTTTCTTGTCTCCATGCCTTTGCACATGCTATTCTCTCTACCAGAAATGCCCTTTTCCTGTTGCCCCACCTGACTACTTGAGAAAACATCACTGATCCTATAAACCTAACTAAATATTTCCTTTCCTCCATCTCTCTCTCTCCCTGCCCCCATGGACATGCCCCTGCCACGGTCCTGGGCATACCAAACTGTACTCATTTTTTGAGTTGACCATCTCTCCAACTAGCAGGCAAGCTCCGTGAGAGCTGGAATAAAATATTATTTTTGTCTCAGTATTTCCAGCACACAGCACAGTGCATGGCACACAGAACAAATACATTTCATAGAACAGGGGTTGGCAAACTATCGTTTGCTGCCTGTCTTTGTAAATAAAGTGTTATCAGATCACAAACAGGCCCATTCATTCATTTACATATTATCTGTGGCTGCTTCCACATTGCAATCACAGAGTTGATTGGTTGTGCAAGATGACGGCTTGCAAAGCCAAAAATATTTATTTTCTGGCTTCTTACAGAAAAAAGTTTGCTAATTCCTACCATAGAAGCCTCACAGATGATGTAGTTGCTTAGTAAATAAAAATTTAATTTCTAAGTAGGGAATCATAAAAAAGGACACAGATGTAGCTTCAACATTTCATTATAATGTAAAACACTTAAACATACATTTATTTGCCAGTTAATTTAATGCAGGACCAAGGCCTCTCATTTGATCATGGGTTTGTTCTCCACATTGTCTACCTCATATACACTACAACCATAATGCATCATTCACCATTTCCAATATTGCTACACATTATCCAGTCAACAAATATTTCTTGAGCACCTACTATGTCCCAGGCATTGTGAAAGATGCTAAGAATTCTTTGTCCCATCCCCCTCCCCTCATGTAATTTACCCAATGGGGTACAGTTGTCTCATTCACTCACACCTAATATTTAGTAAGCAATTCTTTTAAGAGACTCTCCTTCATGGAATCATTCCAAAGCATTCAATTTAGTTTCCATAGATGTAACCATATTTCTTTTCACACTCATATTTCATCAGTTTATGTGATGTTTAATTTAAATCACATAATTACAATAACAAGTATGACTGGCACTGAGAGACTTGGCAACAAACCCAACTGAATCTCAGAAAGTGCAAGACTCAGCTGGTGGGAGCAGAAGTGCACAGGCACTGGGGGTGGGGGTGGGAGACAGCCTGTTGGCAGCAGGTGCTCAGGGTGCCATGAGCACCAGTCAGGAAGATCTACTGAAGCCATGGGAATGCTGGGTAGTCCAGTCGGCTTCTTTGGTGGGGATAGGTTAGGTTAAGAACACTTTTATTAGACATGCTTTGTGAATGAACAAATACATGAACAAACAGCAGTAGCTTACTTTCAGTGGTGGGATATCGAATTATATCCCCTTTGGTATCAGGAGAGTGGGAACTAGCTAATCTTAAAATCTGAGATTTGAGAAGGACTTCAGAGGTTTTCTAGGTCTAATGCCCAGCTATGTATAAATCTCAACCACAGCATTCTTGAAAAATGGTCAGTTATGATCTGTTTTGAATGTTTCCAACAATTAAGAATTCACCTCCTTGCCAAATTCTGTCTCCCAATCTTGATCCACTCTCACTCTTTTCCTTGCTACTTCCTACTCAACCTGCAGGCGTATCAGCCCCTGACTCAGGCAACCTGTCCTTTGTTGTTGAATCTGGTTTACTTCTCCTTTGTTCCCTCTGGGTACCCTGCACTGTCTCTACATAGTGCTTGTCTCACCATGCATTGCTGAACTGTGAGCTCCCTGAAGAGAGGAGCTGTTTCTTTCTTTTTCACAGTCCTTTCCTTGGTACCTTGCAGAGTGACTGACAAAGAAAAGGCTCAGTAAATATTACTCAGTGGAAGAAGGGATGATTGGCAAAATGAATGAATGAATGAATGAGATTCTGCTGGTGAAAGCAGAGGTTACATGTGGGGAAAATCAGAGAAAGAGGCAGTGAGCAGGTGAGCCAGGGAATAGGAGGGAGGGCTTCCAGTGCCATGCAGGCTTCATCTGGTTTTCCCATGGCACCGCCCACTCCTGTCAAGAAGACATGCTTCCCCACTCCTGGTTCCTCAGCCCTGGGTGTGCCCCACTGCTTGCTTCACTTGGCAGCTTCTGGTACCTTCCTGGGGATTCTTCTCATGCTGACCTATCCCTAAAGCAGCAACAGTGGGGTCTGCTAATCAATGTGGGCAAATGCTCCTTTTTCCCCAGAAGCAACTCAATAAACTCAACAAAATTATCAGAGCTCTTTCCTGCCCAGCTAATTGTTAGCTCCAGGGAACCCACACAAACCACATCAGGTAAATGTTTTTTCTCCAGATGCATGGGTCTCTGGAGGACATGTGTCTGAGGCTGGGAGTGCTGAGGGACAGGGAGCCTGGGTGTGTTTGCTGTTGGGATGAGGGCTCCCTCACTGACATGCTGGGTCTTGTACGTTGGGTGGTGGCATATTGCGAAAGTCTGGGGGTGGCTTGGTGTGTCAATTTCCTTCCATTCCTAGCTCAGCTGCTCAGCCGGCAGAGCTGATGGGCAAGGTGTTTCCTGCCTCTATGGAGAGGATGTTCCCATCGTGCTGAAGTGACAGAACAGGGTTGGGTCTGAAGATCAGAACTGGTGCTGATGCCAAGCTCTGGGTGAGGAGGTTTATGGTAGATACCCAGCAGGTTTTCTGAGTTGCCCACTCCATCCTTTACTGCCTCCACGTCTAAATGAGGTAGTTCCACTCTTTTATGAGGACTAGAAGACTTTGAAGACCAGTTTCCTTCCCTCAACTCACACAGATCCTGAAAGGGGGCAGTCATGTACATCATATGACCCATAGGCTACAGCTGATTGGATCCTGGTGATCATGTGTACCAAGCTGGGCCAATCAGCTGATGGAACTTCTATCAGAAAGGTAGGTCCCTGTGGTCCCTGTTTGAGGGGATGGAGAGAAGGGTTGAGTACTCATTTTAATGAGGAGAAGACCCCCCAGGCTTGGCTTTCCCAGGGGAGATTTAAGAAAGGGTGTCTTAGCATCATTGCTTCCACTTCTGTTGCTGCCTCCCTCAACTTGCCCTTATTACTCTTACATGATGTCCTGAACCTCGTACATTTATCCTCCAGGTCCCGATCCAGTCTGACTTGGACAGAATCTAAGAGCAGTCTCCACTCTGACCAGTTGCAGAGCCCTTAGCTGGCTGTCCCCTGTCTCCAGCCCAAGTCTCTATTACTACACATTAGCTCTGAGATCTGGGATGACAGCCCCGAGGACTGCAGCCTCCATGCCCTCCGGTGTTACAGTCCTTCCCCATCAGGCTTGGCTTAGAAACAGGTGCAGGCCTTAAGAGTGTGGTGAGCACAGCACATTCACACTCAACTCTACTCAACCCTCTTCTTCTTTGCTTGAGTCTCTGCCTAAGTGAAGATGACATCTATCTGGCTCATCACCGGTCTTGTTCCCCACAGAGGAATAGGTTTAAAAGCGTTAAGGGTTAAGGGCCAGACCTTCAGAACCAGACAGTGCTATATTTGAATCTGGGTCCCACTGTTTCTTAGGTATGTGAACATGGGCATATGACGTAACTACTCTGAGCCTCAGTTTCCTCATCTGTGCAATGGGATTTCTCTGAGCAGCAGTGCTCGTGTGAAATGTGTCCAAGTCTGTGCCTGGCATACAGTAGGTGCCTTACAAATGTGAGCTATTTTTCCCATGCCTTGCTGGTGTTTGAGAAGAGGGGGTGGGATCTTACCAGTGCCTTGAACCCTACCCTTCAGAGCAGACCGCAGAGCAGCCTGGCTTAGTTTTCTCCAGGGAAATGAGGCACCTGCATCTACTCTGGTGACAGAGCAGTGCAGGGGTAAAGGACAGGGCACTCTGTGGCACCCAGACCAGTACACCTGGCTATCACCTTCCCTCTTTCCTTTGGGCAATCCCAGCCTGGCCTCCACTGGCTCCTGCTTCCTCAGCCTTGCCCACTTTCCACCTGTCACTGGCAGACAAGACTTGGAGAAAGAACCTGCTCCCTGCCATAGAGGGTGGCACTGCTTGCCTTGTAGAAGCCTCAAGTGCTTGCAATTAGTAGTACTTCTCACCCAAGGGACTGTTGTAGATGGCTTCTTGAGGAGCCGCCCACATCAGTGTGTGCCTGCCACTCAACTGCCACTCTGAGTTTGAGCATCATGGATGTCCCTTCCTCTGTCAGGAGGCAGCTAGTGGACCCTGCCAGAGGTCAGCAGCTCTGATGCCCAGAAGAATGAGTGAATTGCTCAACAACTGGAGAAAGGGTGGGCTAAACATCTCACACATCAGGCCAGTGAGCAAGTGGTCCTACAGTCCCATGGAGCTGAATTGTAATCCTGCCTTCATCTTCTGCTGTCCCTGTGGCCTTGGAGAGGTGGCTTCACTTCTCTGAGCCACTCTTTCCCCGGTTTATATCTCCTAGTGTGATTTTAGTGATGCTCACAAAGTTCCCTCTAAGGCCTCAAGACACGACATCTACAGTTCTTGGCCTTGCCATGTTTCTGTGCAGCAAGGGAGACTCGTGGGCAAAGGGAATAACATTTACTGAGTAGAAAGCAATTTGGGGCAGATACTTGGCACATGGGCCCTAGAAGGAGACTGTCTGGGTTCAAGTATCATCAGCTCTAAACTTACTGTCTCACTTTGGGAAAGTAACTGACCTGCTTTAGGCCTCAGTTTCCCCATCTATATAGTAAGGATAATAACAGCACCCACTTCACTGAGTTGTTAAAAGGTTTAAGTGAGGTGATGCATATAAAAGGTGCCTGGCACATACCATGTGCCCCAAAAGCATCAAAAGTCGGGGAGAAGAGATTTCCTTGCTTCTTGTATTGCTTGCTGCCATCAATCTGGCTTAATGCCTTGTACTTTGGCTTTCAGATGGGAGAAATTCAGATCACATCCACCTACAGAAGAAATGATTGGCTGCTATGGATTGTAGCTAAATCATAGGAAGAGCAGAGTTGTAGCTGGCCCCAGGGATGGCCAGTGCTTGCCGTCCCTTGCCTATGACCAGGAACACAGATGCTACAAAGCCCCTCTCTCTGTGCCCCATCTATGTTGTGCTCTGCCTGCTGGCATCATTCTCTCTATTGCAAATGGCAGCTGCTTGAGGATGGAGCCATGACCACCCTTAGTAGCTCTGTGATTTGCTCTTCCACCTTCATCACTAGAGAGAAGATGACAAACTCTCCCTATGGTTTTAATTAGAAAAAGCCCATCAGAGGTCTCTGATTAGTTTAGCTGGGGGATATGCCCATTCCTGGGGCCAAGGACCTGGTCCCCACTAGAACCCCATGATTAGTGTGGGGACAGTTCTACAAAAGAAGAAATGTGTTCAAAAGAAGGGAGGAGTGCTAGGCAGACAAAACCAGAGATGTGTACTGTGGATGAAGGAGAGGCAGTTGGACTGAATGATAGGGCCACCTCCTATTCTGTGGTATAAAGGAGGAAGTTTTTAAAGACTTGGGAGGAGTATCCATAGATCACTGTGTGAGGCATCACCCCAGAGTTGGTCTTGTTCTAGATCTGTCCCACATCCTTTCATAGGTAGCCAGGCATCCCCCCAACCATGCTGATCCCATTCTGTATCTAATCATCTGACCACTGCCTGCCCACCTGTCCACTAGTCCATTGGGCTGGGTGCTGACACCTTACCTAGCTTTGGCAAGCCTCTGCCCTTGGGAGTAGATGCAGGCTCCATGCTGATCTTCAGATGTTGGTGAAGTTCTATGGGTCATCTGGGTCAGTTGACCTCCTGGACTTAGAACATACCATGACCTGGAGATAAGCTGTCTAGATCTATCGAGAATGAAGATCATCTCAGATTAGAAAAGGCTCACCTGAATCTTTTTAAATGTTGAGATTTAGACAACTTATTCTCCTTCCATTTTCCCTCCTCCTGAAGTACTTGGCCTCGTTCCTTCCCAGTTGCTTACTCACCCTAGCCCCAGCCAAGGGAGTTTCTAGACTACCAGTAGAGGCTAAAGATATGAGCCAAGGAGCCAGACAGGTTTGAGTTTGAAGCCTGGCTCTTCCATTTACTGCTGTGTGGCCTTGGATAAATTAATCTTTCTTTTCACACTTCCAGGCTTCCAGAGATGATGTACCCAAAGTATGATCATCATTTTTATTAAAATATCATGCTCACATCTGATTGATTAACAGTACCTGGCACAAGGTCAGTGCCAAAGAGCCTTGGACTGACTGCTTATGGCCTGGCCTCCCTCTCTGGCTTCTTATTATGTAGATATCCAGGTGAATTCAGATGATTCCCTAGACTACCACCCTGCTTCCTGAGACACATCCATCCCTCAAACACTGTCCATCACTGGCCATCAAAGAAGCAGCCACACTGCTACAGCAACTGAACAGCTATTTATTGAGATGGGGGTGTGAGTACATGAGTTAGTGAATTAATTGGTAAGTGAATGAGTGAATTAGTGACTTAATGAGTCAGCAAGTGAGTGAAGAAGACTGTGAAGAATTGAATATACCATGTTCTCCTCCCTCAACAAATCGAATATGCGGTGGTGGAAAACTTTCACCTTAAAATCTGTCTTCTGCATTAACACAAGCAGGGGTTAAGAATGGCACAGGAAAAGTCAAAGACCAGAAGCTGGAGGAAAAAGATACTGTGCTATTTTCCTATTGCTGCCTTAACAAATAACTGCACATTTAGGAGCTTAAAGAATACCAATTTACTGTGTTATAATTCTGGAGGTCAGAAGTCCAAAATGGGTTTCAGCAGGTCAAGATCAAGGTGTGGGGAGGGCTGAGCCCCTCTGGTGGCACTAGGGGAGAATCCTTTTGCTTGCATTTTCCAGCTGCTAGCAGCCACCTGCACTTCTTGGCTTGTGGCCTCTTTTCCTTGTCTTCAATACCAGCAGTGTAGCATCTTCAAATCTCTCTCCACCTCTGATCCTCTGCTTCTCTCATCACATCTCCTCTGACTGTGACACTCCTGCCTCCCTTTTACAAAGGCCATGTGATTATATCAGCCCCACCTGGATAATCCAGGATCATCTCCCTATCTCTAAATCCTTAGAGTAATCTTATCTGCAAAGTCCCTTTTGCCAAGTAAGGAAAAAATTCACAAGTTTCAGGGCTTAGGATGCCAGCATCTTTGCCCACTTGCACTATTCTGCCACTTGCAGATGCCTTGTTCAGAGGGTAAATGCAAGCAGTGAATCCCACTCTACAGAGAATGGAGCAGGAGGGAGATGAAGGAACGTTCAAAGCACTTGACAAATAAATGCCTATGCCAGGTAGTTTTTGCTGTTGTTGCTGTGGTCTGAGCATTGAGGGTTTTTAAAAGCTTAGATGATTCCATCACGCTCCAACATTTCAGAGATACTTTGACAGAGATATGCTAAGAGCATATGCTGCTGTAATTAAGAGTAAAATCTGGCCCTGTGATTGCTGAAGGTGATGGATCAAGAGCAAGGTGTCTTTACCCTAGGTACACACTGCTATCAACTGGGAGGATTTTTTTTTAAAAAAATTATTTTGAAATAAGAAAAAAGTGCAAAGATAGCACAGAAATGTCCTGTATATCCTTCACCCAGATTCCCTAATGTTGGCATCTTACATAACCCTGGTATATGCATAAAAACTAAGAAATCAGCAATGGTATAGTACTATTAACTAAATTTATTCAGATTTTCCCAGATTTCCACTAGTGCCCCAGTTTTTTTTCTGTCTCAGGATCTAGTCCATCATCTCTCATTGCATTTGTCTTGTCTTCTTGGTTTCTTCCAATCTGCATCAGTTTCTTAGTCTTGCTTTGGTTTTTTAAAGATATTGACATTATTGAAGGGTAATGATCAGGTATTTGGTAGAACGTCCTTTATTTCAGTTTGTCCAGTGTTTTTTCATAGACCTGGGCTATGGATTTTTGGGAAGAATATCGTGGGGGTAAGATGCTTTTATTATGGCATCACAGAAAGAGGTTCTGTGATCTCAACATGACCCATTGCTGATTATGCTTACTTTGATCACTTGGTTGAAGTGGTATCTGCTAGATTTCCCCACTGTAAAGATACTATTTGTCCTTTTCCATGTTCTATTTCATTAGGAGTGGGTGGCTAAGTCCAGCCCACACTGCAGGAGAGGGGGAGTGCCAGCTGTTTTAATTCCTATTATTTCAATTTGTTTAACCCTCATGGCTTTATTATCACTCTACTACTTTTCGCAGATCTGGTTGTAATGATCTAGACTTGCCAAAAGTTACTCAGCTAGTAAATGGCAAAGCTAGAATTTGAACTTATATCTGTCTGGCTTCAAAGGCCATGTTCTTTCTACTTCAAGTTACTGCCACCAAGTAAAGAAGATCTCACGGTCTCCGAGGTGGAAGCTCCCTCTCAGCTTGTCTGTACAGTGTTTTTCACATCCATCCTTGGAGTGTGACCCATCATCAGTGGGTCATGAGGTCACTTTGTTGGGTTGCATTTTAAATAACAACATAAAGTAAAGGTGAATATAACAGAATAGAAAATAAGAGTACATCACACATGTAGAAAATTTTTCTCTGTATCTTCTCTGTGCTCTGCTACCTTTATCCTTATAATGGAGATAAAAAATAGCCCTCCCATAGGCTTGTTATGAGGATTGAATGGAATGATGTACATAAAGTGCTTAGAACTGAGGCTGGCTCATATTAAGCATTATATAAATATTAAGTATGTATGTAAATAAGTCATGATGTAAAATGTATTTCTTATTGCAAACTGCAATCAAAATGTTTGAAAATACTGAACTCACATCTGTAGACAAGAAGCTGGCAGATTTATGACTCCCAGCTTGCAGCCTATTTTTTTAAAACAAAGTTTGATTGGAACACAACCACACTCACTGGTTTAGGTATTGTCTATGGTTACTTTCGAGGTACAATAGCAGAGCTGTGTACCTGCAACAGAAACTCTATGGTCCACCAAGCCTATCATATTTACTATCTGGCCCTCTAGACCAATGCTCCTGCCTGGAGGTCATCTCATAATCTAGGAAATATTGGACGCCTCTTCCTGGGCATGTGGTCCGATCATGCCACTGTCCTTGCAGGCATGCTTGCTCTGCAGACCACTCCAGGCTGTGTGACTGCCAGGCACTTGGATCTCCAGAAGCTCATTACCTTTCTCTGTTAAACTGATGCCTGCATGGTGAAAGCCTAAAAACATGGTACTTTGGTCAGGGTCCCAGCAGGAAACAGATGGCCACTCGAATTAAAATAATTGGTGAGGGCCGAATATGGAAAAGTAGCAGAGACCTCAGAGGCTCATAAAAGTAGAGCTTTTACCACCCTAGGCAGGGGGAGATAGAGGGGGGTTAATGCCTGTACCTGGAAGGAGAGAGTCATTTAGAGAGGACACCTTAAGAAGACCAGTGGCCTTCAGTCCAGGGACACAGAACCAGCTCCAGATGACCCTGGGGTAGGGATCCAGGAAAAAAAAATGCCTTGACCTAACTTTCTTCCATCCCTGATCTCCTCTGGGGGGTCCCCACTGACCAAAGGGAGATGGAAGCCAGAGGGTATGGGATCCATTGATGTGACTCATACAGACCAGTTTCCCAGGCCAAAGAAGGTTGAAAAGAGAAGGCTGGAGAAGGCTGGAAAGGGGATCTGGAAGGGCAAACCTTAGATACCCAGCACACAGCATTGATTTAGAAAGCCAGATTTATTTACCTTTCCTAAGCTCCCCTAAACAAGGACTTCCCCTGCTTCATCTTCCAAGTTGGAACTTTGACAACACCAAAAGGTTGACATAGCTTTTCCCTTCTACTGCCTTTTCTTCTTAAATCCACTAGCTAACTGATGGCTATCGTGGGTTAATCTTCCTGGATCTTATTATCATTAGAGGGAAGGAAGGTTATGAACAGAGGCACAGATAAGCTACTCTGTTTGTGTGTGTGTGTGCACGCGCGCGTGCGTGTGTGTCTGAGACTGAGCAGAGTCTGATTAATATGTGGACTTTCATTAAAGTTCTTCCTCATGTCCCATCTTTTGATCTTAGAAAGGATCTGTGTCCCATTCATCTATGCAGCCCTGCTCATGTCCAACAAATGTGTGAGTCAAGCTCTGGCTTCTTGGGAGAAAAAGCCAGGGGGAGAAAAAGCTACCTAGGTTGATAAATGTCCCCAGAGAAATCTCGTCCTTTGCCAGACCCCCTACTAGCCCAGACTTCCTTGACTGGCATCTGATATCTTACAGGCACCCAAATCCAGCCACACAACTACAGCTTGTCTCCTGGAGGGGCTTCCCTGGCCAGTCCAGAATGCTCAACTTATGAGAGATCATAGGCTCACAGGGAGGAAGGGGACGGCTTGGGTAGGCCAGCCACCTTGCAGCAGAGCTGGGGCAAGAATCTAGGATTAGAGACCCTTATTAGTTTCCATCTTCCTTTTACAGAAGATAAATGTTGAAGTCTTGGAACCCTGGGAATGAACCTGGAAAAATTCAAAATGTGGTCTAGCCTTAGGCAAATTTCCTTGTCTGGCTCAGCTGCTGAGACCGCACATCTGGACCCTCAGTGCCCCCACAACAGTTCTGTGCAGGCAAGGTGAAGCACAGGCTTGAGTCAAGCAATCAGCAGTCAAAACCCATACTCCCACCTGTGAATGGCTGTTCAACCTTGAACATGTTACTTTTTATGTGAATGAAACTCAGTTTTCTAGTCCTATAAATTTGGGGCTATCATCAACCGTTAAGTTATATTAAACCCAGTGTCACACAGGCAAGTACCTAGCAGTGTCCAAAGGCCAAAAAAAAGACACTTTTTCATCTTTTCTCTTCCCTCCAATTGAAAGACCAGTGGAATATGTACAACTGCTTTTACAAAAAGCCAGAAGCCAGACAGTTTGAGTGGAGCTGTTACAGCTTTGTGCTCTAAACCTAAGAAATGGGGGCCCCTCACATGAGAGTGGGGAGGCTTCTGGATGTGTTACAAATTCCATCTCATTTTCATGGACTCAGTGTTAATTAATAAAATCTCAAGGTTCTCCTCCTTCTTTCCCCTTGCATTTCTTCAGAGAAACGAAGAGTTCAGACTCATAGCCCAAGCACTCAGTTTTTAAATTAGACAACTTTGTCCTGACAGGAACCAAGTCACAGCTGTCATATCTGATTACTTTTAGAGTTACTACTAAACCCTTTGTATGGCATGAGCTGCCACTGTTCAAGGCAAACAGAAAGACTTCACATTTTATCATGACAGCCCTGGAGCCATCCACCTCCCCGTGTTCATTATTCTCAGCCTGTCTTTGGAAGGGATGATGAGGCATCCTGACAATTGTATAGTGAGGAAGGCAGACCCCAGGGCCTGTCACTACAGCCTAGGGATTTTATGCCCCCAAATTGCAGCAAAACCTACTGCCTCCAGGAAGCCAAGGAGAATGATTTCCGGGGGAAATAGGTGCCTCAAAGCCTTCTAAGAATGAACCATCATCTTTCATGAGAGGCAAACATTGACCCTCAAGTAACCAACCAATAAGAGCACCTGTACACAAATGCTCACAGGTGTTGGCTGGGATTGGTCAGCTTGTGGATGATGTCACAGTTTCCCTCCTCTGACTCAACAATGCCACCACCACTGAAAAGGCTGAGCCCCGACTGCAGCTCTTGCAGACAGAAAAATTCACTGCAGGTAGAGCACTTTCTAGATTGCTCCTGGAGTGTGGGGACAGCTGTCTCTCCTGTTCAAGTTATTGAATCCAGAAAAAAGATGAACTTACGAACATGGGAAAAGAAATCCAGCTAAAGCCCAAGGCAAATGTCTCTTCTTACATCCACTTTTTGCTGAATTACAGAAACAAACTGAAGGAGCAGCAGCCAAATACCTACATTGACTTTAAAGAGTTCTCTAGAAAGTGTTCGGAAAAATGGAGATCCATCTCAAAGCATGAAAAGGCCAAATATGAAGCCCTGGCCAAACTCGACAAAGCCCGATACCAGGAAGAAATGATGAATTATGTCGGCAAGAGGAAGAAACGGAGAAAGCGGGATCCCCAGGCACCCAGACGGCCACCATCATCCTTCCTACTCTTCTGCCAAGACCATTATGCTCAGCTGAAGAGGGAGAACCCCAACTGGTCAGTGGTGCAGGTGGCCAAGGCCACAGGGAAGATGTGGTCGGCGACTACAGACCTGGAGAAGCAGCCTTATGAGCAGAGAGCGGCTCACCTGAGAGCTAAGTACTTCGAGGAACTTGAATTCTACCGTAAACAACGTACTACCAGGAAGTACCAACTGTCAGCTAGAAACCGGTGCAGAGGGAAAAGAGTCAGGCAGCGCTGATGGATCCAGTTCATAAAAATAAAATGCCACCAAACTATATTTCCTGTTCATGGTCTGATGTGTGCGGCATTACAGTAGCTATGGTTGATGCTTTGTGTAGGAGTGAGTGGCTTGGTAGAGGAGAGATTGGGGCAGGGAAACTGATCCTGAGGAGGGGAAAGGAGAGGAGGGGAAGGGAGAGGAGGGGAAGGGAAGGGAGGAGAGGGGAAGGGAGAGAAGGGGAAGGGAGAGAAGGGGAAGGGAGAGGAGGGGAGGGGAAGGGAGAGGAGGGGAGGGGAAGGGAGAGGAGGGGGGAGGGGAAGGGGGGAGGGGAAGGGAGAGAACAGGAAGGGAGAGGAGGGGAAGGAAAGGGAGGAGAGGGGAAGGGAGAGAAGGGGAAGGGAGAGAAGGGGAAGGGAGAGGAGGGGAGGGGAAGGGAGAAGAGGGGATGGGAAGGGAGAAGAGGGGAGAGGAAGGGAGAGGAGGGGGGGAAGGGAGAGGAGGGGAGAGGAAGGGAGAGGAGGGGAGGGGAAGGGAGAGAAGAGGAAGGGAGAAGAGGGGATGGGAAGGGAGAAGAGGGGAGAGGAAGGGAGAGGAGGGGAAGGGAGGGGAAGGGAGAGGAGGGGAAGGGAGGTGAAGGGAGAGAAAGGGAAGAAAGAGGAGGGGAGGGGAGGGGGATGCAGCAGAAGGGGGGAGGGAAAGGGGGAGGGAAAGAGGGAGGGAAAGAGGGGGAGGGAGGGAAAGGGAGAGGAGGGGAAGGGAGAGGAGGGAAGGAAAAGGGAGGAGAAGGGAGGAGAAGGTAGGAAGAGGAAGGGAAAGGAGGGAAATGGAGGGGAGGGGAGGGAAGGGCTAACTTTGAGAGAAGTGTCAGCAGTAAGCAAAGGTGTGGCTTTGGCCAGTAAAAGCAGAAACACCCTCATTCTGAGTGGTGATCCAGGTTGGAGGACCCAGGTTCAGGAACATGAGGTCTGACTCTGCTACACAAGCAGCAGGACTGAGCAGACTGCCTGGGCTAGAAGGCCTGGAGTTCAAGCTCCCATTTCAGGCCCCAGAAGAAACATATGACATCTGAGTTGAGATGGACCTGAGGGGACCCAGGATTTCCAGCAACACTTAGATACGCTCAGTGGGGCCAGGGTGAACCCCTAGGGGTATTCCCTAATCAGGAGGAGGCAAGAGGCAGATTTTATAAAAAAAAAAAAAAGCTGGGGGTTGGGGGACCAGACCCGTCAGTTTTTCAGTGGATTGAGGTATAACATGTGGCATCCACTCTTCTTGTTCACAGCACCCTGACTCCCTTTTGTGACCAAGTCTGGATCAGAGGGGAGGATCACTGGCTCAGTGGTGGGCATGTGACCCAAGTTGTTCCTATCAGGGGGGATCTCCAGGCTTGTGTAAGGAGTCCTGGGGGACACTGTAGTCCAGGAGATGTTGACAGCCATTTGCCATCTCATAGCACCCAAGAAGGAGGCCAAGATGACAGAATCCCTGTGGCATCAGAACATTCTCCTAAACTTTTCATTGAAGATAACACATTTCATATTTTCCCTGAGATGGTTTGACTTAGGTTTTTTTCTGCTTGACAATAATTTGACGCAAATGGAATTGTGCTTTAAGTGTCTGTACGGTAACTAGATTTTTCAGGCAACAATATACTGTGGGCAACATTTCATACCAATCAATAAAAATTGAAATGGAATATTTTGAAATGGTTCTTTTGACTTCTTGAGATACAAAATACTGGGCCAAAATGCAAAGCTGATTTTTTGTTACCAGGTTATACACGCAACAGACCTTGCTAACTTCACCTCTAAGGACCCCTATTCTATGATAGAAGACCTACACTTTCTACTCTACTGTGCTAAAAAGTAAAAATACATATTTTTGAACAGTCTTTTAGAACTGCATGAGCCTTTAGGGGATGAGAGATAATAGAGTGATTTAGAAATTCGGGGTCTGGAATCAAACTGGCCATTTGCAGAGGACTTCCATGTGCCAGGCACTGTGCTGGGTACAGGGAGGCATGTTACACACTACTGTTAAGTTCTTGCCCTGTAAAAACTTTCCATCTAATTACAGAGATGGACTTGGGCATAAATCACAGCACTGCAAAGGGTGATGATGAAAGTGAACACAGGAAGTACTGGGGGAGGGGCTGGGGGCCACCCACCAAGCCTATGCTGCAGTCTTCATGAAGGAAGCAGCCTTATTTCACCTGACAACTTTGTAGGCATGCTGGTAAAATTCCCATTCCCCATTCCCCACAGCTGCTATTCCAACTTGGCTCTGCTTCCCTTTCAGCCCAACCTCTACTCTCTCAGGAGACACCCTCATTTTCTGCTTCATTGAGAAAATAGAGATCCCCAGATATAAGTGCTCTCAGTTTCCTTCATTCTCGAAATGTAATCCATACCCATCCTTTCTTCCTGGTCTCACCCCTCAAGGGGAGCTATCCCCCTCTTCCTCTCCCTGCCTCCCTGGGGCCCTTGCTCCTTGCTGTAAGGGTGCCAACCCTCCAGCCTCTACGCTCACACAAGTTCACTTGATGCCATAATATGGTGGTCCCCATCTTAATGTTGGCAGGACTTAGGGCAAGTTCTCAATCCCCTGAGCCTCATGTTCTTATCTGTGCATGCCTGCCTTACAGGTTGTTTTAGTGATTAACTGAGGTAATACATGTCAAAATATTTGGTACAGTCCTAAACCTAGTAGGTAGCAGATATCCTCTGGGGTGGCTGATATCCTCTGGGGCAGCGGATATCCTCTGGAGTGGCTGTTCCATAATCCTTTCCCCCTTTCCTGTGTTCACACCCTTGTACAATCCCCTCCCATTAAGTGCAGGCTGGCCCTGTGACTTTCTTCTAACCAATAGAATATGACAAAGGAGATGGGCTGTCACTTCTGTGATTATGTAATGATAAATAATACCACATATTGCTAGCCACTTTGCTCTAGGGATTCTCCTTGCTTCTTGATGAAGTAAGTTGTCAAGTTTGAGAAACCCATGTGGCAAGGAATGGCAAGGAACTGTGGGAAATGTCTAGCAGCTGAGGGTGGCCTCAGACCATCAGCCATCAAGAAACAGAAGTTCTCAGTCCACCAACCACAAGGAACTTAATGCTGCAGAAGTCACACAAGTGGGGAAGTGAATCCTTCCCCAGGCAAGCCATCAGATGAGAACTTGGCCCTGGCTGACCAAGGCCTCAAAAAATGCACGCAGCTAAGCTGTTACCAGACTTCTGACCCTACAGAAACTGTATAAATGTAAGTTTAAAACTATAAATGTTTAAACCATATAAGTGTATTTTGTTTTAAGCCACTAAGTCTGTGGTAATTTGTTACACAACAATAGAGAATACATTACTCAATAAATGCCCTCTTCGTTACAATTCTAGAAGAGACTGTCTTTAATCCTGTTTCTATCTCCAGCCTCTACCTTGCCCATTCAACCTCCTTTCCTTTGTTACCAATCTCTTGTTACCAACATCTTGAAGGTGGAAGGCCACCTCCTACCCTCCAGTGCTAATTAGATCCTGACTTGTATTACTCTGTAGTGGTTCCAGTTGGGTTGTCTTGTTTCCAACCTGAACTGTGGGCTCTTGGTGGGCAGCAGCTGTGTGATGCACCACACTCCTCTCTGCAAAGAGGGCCCCCACACGGCTATGCCCTGGCCCTCATGCCGCCCCTTTCTGGTTTCCTGTGTGATTAATTATGTGAATGTGCATGGCCAAGTCAGAGTTTTGACAACAGTTTGCAGTTTCCCTGCTGAAAACTAACTCCATTAACAGTCCTTTATGAAAAAGACAACAGGAGGGTCTGAATCTGCTGGCTTCTAATGACTGTAATGTAATGACAGTGGAGGGAGAGGGAAGGAAGGAGGAGGAGAAGTTGGGGGGAGCCTGGACCTAGGATAATGGGTGAGAGGAAAAGTAGGCGGACAATCTGGTGTGATGCCAGCATTCCAGGCCCACTCAGCTGGCCTCAGGTGCCCCAGTCCTTGAGAAGAGGAAGGCAGGCCCATCACCGTCTTGATGACTGAATCACTCCACTCTGATCCTTCTCTCCTCAAGCCTTTTGCTGTGTTCATGTAGTCATTAATTTATTTATTCATTAATTCAACAGATATTTATATAACTCTTATACCTGCAATATAACAGCAACTATTCTGGTGCTGGGAATATAACAAGGTCCCTCATCTCTCACATTCTGGCAAGGAGAGTCAGACAATTAAAAAAACAACAAATAGGCCTGGCTCAGTGGCTTATGCCTGTAATCCCAGCACTTTGCGAGGCCGAGGTGGGTGGATCACAAGGTCAGGAGTTCGAGACCAGCCTGACCAACATGTTGAAACCCCGTCTCTACTAAAACTACAAAAATTAGCCGGTGTGGTGGTGTGCATGTGTAATCTCAGCTATTCAGGAGGCTGAGGCAGGATAATTGCCTGAACCCAGGAGGCGGAGGTTGCAGTGAGCCAAGATCGTGCCATTGCACTCCAGCCTGGGTGACAGAGTGAGACTCTGTCTCAAAAAACAAAACAAAACAAATAAATACACCAGATCAGTTTTTGATAGCGTCAAGTACTCACAAGAAAATAAAGGTGGGTAATGAGATAAACGATGATGCGTAGGGTAGAGGGCACTTGAAATGGGTGGTCAGAAGTTTTCTGAGGACCTGGCATTTGGGTTTGGATTTAAAGGACAAGAAGGAGCCAGACAAACCAAGGTGTGAGAGAAGAGTCCTCCAAGCAGCAGGGCAGCAAGTGCAAACAAAGGTCCTTGCAGAAGCAAGCTTGGCATATTAGAGGGATGGAGGGAGGTCAGAGTGACTAGAGGTATGAACAAATGGGCGAGACATGGTTGGAAGGGTGAAGGCCTTGGCAAGGGGTTAATGTGGAAATATTGAGAGCCACAGAAAGATTTCAGTAGTGGAAAGCCACGTGCTTCCATCTTTGACTTTGTGTTACTGATCATTTCAGAGTCTTCAGAGACTATCAAGTGCCAACAAAGGGATTATTACCCCTCCTGCTCCTCTGAAGGAGTGCAAGAAAGAAGACACCAAACCCATGGCAATTTTTCCCTTTGGAAAGAGGGGAGATAATGAGAAGCCTCCACCTGGTATTCCTTGGAGCAGCCGTAAGCTAAAAACAAAACGTGGGAACTGCGAATCCTCTCTCAGGATACGTTTTCTCAGGAAGTGGAGGAAATGGGTGGGCATGGGTGGAAAATATTCCAGGGGAATACTTCTTCCTGGGTCTTGTGGGGAACAACTTCCAACAGGCCAGTGATTCTCAGCTTTAAGCCTGTGTTAGAATCACCCGCAGGGCTTATTAAAACACAAATTGCTGGGCCTCACCCCCAGAGTTTGATTTAGTATTTCTGGGAGTTGGATCTATAGTTTGCATTTCTAAAAGTTCCCAGGTGATACTGATGCTCCTGTTCCTGGGACCACAGACAAGTTCTCCTTCTTGTAGCTGCTCATTCACTCTGCATAGAAGGCATGGCTCATCTGACTGGTGAGTTTGGGAGGAGGAGCAGACCATGCTCAGTTGGCCCTCTCCATGCTCCCTTTCTCTCTCTCCCCATCTCCCTAGCTGCAGAGCACATTCAGACAGGTCTCCAATCAGTTCATCAGTAATAAAGGTGATATGCTGATCCTCATCTGTTTTTCTCTTGCATCTGCCAATTGATTCTGCACTTGAGAGGGGAATAAGTATATTTATTTATTGGGTTTCCCTCAAATTCCAACAGAGAAGTTGATAATCAGTTGCAAAACATTCAACTGGCATCTGGGCCACACAGCAGCTTAGGAATCTTGGTTTCAGCCTCTACTAAAACATCAATTGTTTGGGGGCAAAAGTGTCCAGTTCCTGGGCCTTTGGGGCCCTGATGGGGTGAGGTCACCAGGATGAGGTCACAAAAGCATTGATGCCCCTTTGTCCTGTCATGTGACCACTTGTCACACTTCCATCAAACAATATGGAATATTGTTTGTGGGGGACAATAGTCCCCCACAGGTATGCTAGGAAATAAATGCCTGGGACATCATCTTAAGTGGTGTCTGATGTGTAAGTAGTGCCCTAGGAATGGGGATGCCTGCCCTGGTCTCTAAAGGATGGGTTAAAAAGGCAAGAGCAACACACAAAAAGATAGTCTCAAGCAGGATAAACAGTTTGGCCAAGGACCCAAAGGGGATATGACCCTTCAGGCTGGCCCTGACCTCTGGGTTAGATTACCAGTGACACAATGAACATTTAGTTATAAAGCCATGCCTTGAAGTAGTTGTGTTGCAACAGCTCTCCCTACCCGGTGCTCCATTTCCAATGCTTCCTCTGCTCTGGCTGCTGGATGACATTTCTATTTCTTCTCTTCAACAGTGAAATATTTCAGTGGTTGTCCATCACCTATGGGAGTCTGACATGGTATAACCAGGCCACTAGGGACTTGCTAGCTGTGCTGTCCCTAATATGCACTGTGGTAGGCATTTTCTGAAACTGCTCCCAGTGATCCCCAACTCCTGAAATTCACGTCCTGTAATCCCCTCCCTTCGAGTGTGGGCTGGACCTGGTGGCCAAAGTGATAGGATTTCACTTCTGATGTTAGGCTATGAAAGGCTGTGACCACTCTCTCTGGCTCTTCTCTCTCACTTGAAGCAAACTGACATGCTGAAAGCTGTCCTATGGAGAGGCTAATGTGGCAAGGAACGGAGGGTGGCTTCTGGCCAACACCCAGTGTGGAACTCAGAACCTCATTCAAACAGCCTGCAAGGAACTGAACCGTGCCAATAACTGTGAGTAAGCCTGGAAGTGGATCACTCCCCTTTCGAGCTTTGAGATGCCTGCAGCCCCAATGGACACCGCCTTGTGACAGACTCAGCTAAACTGTACCTGATTCTTGACCCATAGAAACTAATAGGTGTTTCACGCCACTAAGGCTTCAGATAATTTGTTATAAACTGAAATGACGACTGCAGATTCTGGTATCAAGGGAGAGAAGGTGCCGTGACATATACCTAAAAATGTGAGATAGCTTTGGAACCAGGCAGTGGGCAGAGGTGAGGAGTATTCTGAGAAGCTTGTTAGAGAAATCTTCGATTGCCTCAAAGACAATTGAAGACACTGTAGAAATGTGGACTTTGAGGATATGGCTGGTGAGGGTTTAAAAGAAGTGATGAACATGTTATTGGAAACTGGAATGTCTTTGTCCATTTTCTATTGGCTGTAACAGAATGCCTGAAGCCAGGTAATTTGTAAAGAAAAGAAATTTATTTCTGACAGTTACAGAGGCTGAGAAGTTCAAGGTCAAAGGGCTGCATCTGGTGAGAGCCTTCTTATTGGTGAGGACTGTCTGTAGAGAGGACTGACCATGTTAATGTGCCTGCTTAGGTCTCTTCTTTTTTTTTTCAGCAGAGCGAGATGGAGTCTCGCTCTGTTGCCTATGCAGCAGTGTTGTGGCATGATCTCGGCTCACTATGGCCTCTACCTCCTGGGTTCAAGCGATTATCCTGCCTCAGCCTCACAGGTAGCTGGAACTACAGGCACACGCCACCACACCTGGCTAATTTTTAGTAGAGACAGGGTTTCACCATGCTGGCCAGGCTGGGCTTAAACTCCTGACCTCAAGTGATCCTCCTGCTTTGGCTTCCCAAAGTGTTGGGATTATGGGCATGAGCCACCATACCTGGCCTCTTCCTGTTCTTATAAAGTCACTAGTTCCACTCTTGTGATACCCCATTAATCTATGGATGGGTTAATCCATTCATGAAGACAGGGTTCTCATGATCCAATCACCTCTCTAAGTCCCCACCTTTTAACACTACCACACTGGGGATTAATTTTCCCAGACACATTTGGAAGACCCTTGCAAACCATATCATGGAGGAGGGGCATCCTTGTTAGGTAGTGGTAGAAAGCTTAGTGCCACTATTGTCTGCAGTTACATGGAAAGCAAAATATGTACCTAATAAACCTAGTTATCTAGCTATGGAGATGTCCAAGAAAAGTGTTGAAAATAATTACTTCTTACTGCTTATGTGAGAAGAGAGAAAAAAAAGTTAAAGTGAGCCAGGACCTGATAGTTTCAAAAATTCTCAGTCTCCCAGGTCAGCAAAAGGTGCTAAAATTAAGAAATGGTTTTTGAGCAAGTACTGTCAAGAAAAGATGGTCTGAGATAAAGCTGAGGGTGTGACTGTGGAGCTTTTGGTTAAGACCTCAGAAAGATCAAAAGATCATGGTATTATTCAGTCATACAAAGGCCCTTTAAAGAGATTAGAGTAGGCCTCATAGATCCTCCAGATCAAACAATAGGGACTCTAGGAAGCATAAGGGCTGTCCCTTGGCCATCTTTTCAAGAGGCTCAGGTTGAAAAGTGTTTAGTTCTCAAAGAAATTTGTGGGTTTGGCTTTTGTGTAATAGAGGGAATCTCAGTGCAATTTATAGAAGACCCAAAAAGTTTTTGAGAAAACTTATCAGAAGAAACACAGCTGGGACAGAAAGAAACAGAGACAGTATAAAATAAAATGAGGTCATTGAACCCCTAAAATTCTCAGCAGGAAACAGGCTAAGAAAACAATTCAGCTTTAAACACAGGCTTCCTTTCATGAAAAAGGAAGGATTACTCAGAGGGAAGAACCAAGAGCTTAGAAGGTAGAGTGAAGAGTCATGGAGAATTATCCCCAGGCTTTGAAACCTGACCAAGAAACTTGCAGTCTTTTCCTGGCTGGATTTCAAAATTGTTGTGGACCAGTGATATCTTGATACCTCACATTTTCCCCTCTTTGACTAGCAATGTTATAGCCATTATTCTAGGCCTATGTGCCATTGTATTGGGCATGTAGGGGGCAGATAATTTATCTCTTTAGTTTTTTAAATCATCAAATCCATAGTAACAGTATTCTGGAACTTGTACTTAAGGAATTATACTCAAGAGCCTCTTCCACACCTGCACCTAATTTAGATGATGAGATCCTGGACTTTCAGTTGGTGCTTTCATGGGAAGAGATGTTTAGAGACTTTGGGAAGAAATGATTTTATTTTGTGTGTGGAAGGGACAGGAATCATTGGCCAGAGGGCAGATTTTGGTAAGCAGCTTCAAAAAATACTCTAAATGTTCTTTCTCTTCTGGTATTCATGCCCTTGTGCAATCCCCTCCCTTTGTGTGTGGGCTGGACCCAGTGATTTGCTTCTAAAGAATAGATTACAGAAAAAGTGATGGAATGTCACTTCTCATATCAGGTTGTAAAAGACCACCACTTCTGTCTTATCCTCTCTCTCGCTCTACTCTCTGGCTTGCTCTGATGAAGCAGCTGTGCTGAAAGCTTCCCTTTGGAAAGGAACTGAGGGCTGTCTCTGGTCAATAGCATGGAGGAACTGAATCCAGCAAACAACTATGTGAAGAAACTTGGAAGCTAGTCCTCCCTTCCAGTTGAGCTTTGAGATGATGGCAGCCCTAGCGGTCACCTTAATTGAAGCCTTATGAGAAATCCTAAGCCAGAGAACCTAATTAAGCCACACTTACATTCCTAACACACAGAAAATATGAGCTAATAAATGTTGTTTCAAGCCACTAAGTTTTGGAGTAATATGTGACACAGCAACAGACACCTAATGCATCTGCCCTAAGGTCCTGCTACACTGCATTTCCCCCAGAAACACAACGCTCTCTCCCTCTCCCCAGGGCCTTTGCATGTACTACTCATGGCTGGAATCATCCCTCTGACCTTTTAGGTCTGGTAGACTTCAACCTGTTCTACAGGACTTAGGTCAGGTATCCCTTCCTCTAGGAGGCTCTCTTTGATGCTCCCAACTCCCTTCTGTGTTCTCATAATAGCTTATGTAAGTCCATACAATGCCATCCCAGTGTACAGTACATTATAGCAATTGTTTGTCTCCCCAACTGGTGGAGAAGGGAACGGATCTTGCCTGATTCATCCCAGTGCTCTAAAATCTAACATAACCCTTCACATGGAGTAGAATGATAATAGCACACTTTTATTGAAAGCCTACATCTTACCTGGCAAGAAATAATTCATTGCAGGATTTGGGCTTGTGTTCGATGATTTGGGTACTGTTTGAGGCCATTTAATCCAATTATTTTACTTAAGAAAAACATTCAAGGAGAGAGGTACTTTAAACACCCCATTTTACAGACAACTTGAATAGTAGGTTGGGTGCTCAGTTCATGATTGACAGAAAATGAACAACTGAATCATAAGAGGCATGTTGTTTCTTCTGTCCTGTGCCTCCCTTCTCTCAGGAACTCTGAAAATACCAGAGTTGGGCCAGAAGGCCTCCTAGGCATCTGGACATCCACTTTCTGCTTGATTGGTTATGTTACATAGTTTGGTATTTCCAGATAAATACCTGGATCTATCCCTGGGTGTCTCAAAGGGAGGGCCTTGACTAGCACCCAGAGAGTTTGATGGGCACCAGAAACCACACCTCCAGCTCTTTGCCCACAGCTGTGCCTCTGGCTCCCAGACAGAATAAGCATTTTCCTCTCCTCACACCCTGTCATTATAAACCACGTACATTCCTCGATACCCATGTTACAACGAACAGATGCAGCTCTGTATTTTTAATGCATTATCTGCAATTAGCAGCAGTAGGCATGGAAGAACTCTGTGGTCCCTGGGGCTGTCCCTCGCTGATGCAGCTGCGAGTACATTTGCAATGAAGAATCTGGCCAGGCTCCTCTGGCCCACACAGCCTTGGCAAGTGGGTGAGGGAACTTCCATGTGCAAAGTATATACTCTGCTCGCAAGTGGGAAGGGGCTGCCAAGGCCTGATCATCACTCCACTGCTCATCTAGCCCCCCTCCCGCCTCTCCATGCTGTCTAAATACCCTGAGAGGATGTCCTTCGTTGGGATCCCAGAGACAGGGCAGACAGCAGCCCCCAGTGTCATGGGCAAAACAGATTTTTCTAGGTTTGAGGTCTGCAGTATAAAGATCTGTGAAATGTAAAAAGAGAATGCTTCAGTACCCAGGGCAAGCATAAGCGGGGGACTGCATGGACTTCAGAAAAGAAGGGGGCTGGTTAGTGAGAGCAAATGTATGCTCCCTAGCTCTGTCCAAAGAGGAAGGTCATTTCTTGTAATAAACATCATGCCCATGACTGACATGTATTGGGTGTTTACTATGGACTAGGCCCTATTTCTAAGTGTTCTCCAGGCATCATCACTTATGATTCTAGAAGCAGTATCAGCCCCTGGCCAGTGACCACCATGGGCCTTGCTGTAGTTGAATAAAGTTGGATTTACTGACTGGTGGCAGTGAGGTCGAGAATGCACACCACAGGGAGCTGTGCAGTGTCTCAGTAAGAGGGTAAGAAATAATTGACTGTAGGATTCGGGCTTGTGTTAGATGTTTGGGGGAGGGTTCAAGGAAGCAGAGCTTTGCCCTGGATTAGAGACTATCTGGAGTAGGTGTAATTCTCTGAATGGGTACTTCATAAATTTTATTTACAAGGCAGGGGGAATGACGGAAGATGAGAGTTGTAATTGGTAAAGAAGAAGCCATCATTCACATCAGCCAAGAGGTGGGGTGAGGGGGGGCTGTTAGGTCATCTTTGTATTTTGAATAATGTTCTTGTTTTGTCTAAGTTCATGATTTTGAAATGGTCTTGTTTTTGTCAATCTATCATGGTCCTAGAGTGGCCTTGTTGGGTGTTGACATTGGATGAAATTGTTTATGGTCAATTGGAGAACCCCAAGGTCTAGGTGTGGGTGCCAGGCCAGCTCTCGGCAGAACAAGGCCTTACTGATAGTGCCAGTCCAGCTTCCAGCCATCAGGGGCTGCTGTTCTCCTTCTCAGCGGGCGCTCTGTTACTATGCCAGTTCACAGAAATAAAGAAATAGAGGCAAAGACAGATTAAGTAACTGGTCTTAGTTGTCTCACAGCTGGGAAGTAGCACTGACATTCCAGAGTTCCTGAAAGTCAAGGATCAAGAGACAACAGAGGGAACTAAAGGGGAGAGTTTGTAATTACAGGAAGCCAGGATGACCATGAGGGGAAGTGGTCAAGAGACAGAACACGGGGTTTGTAGTCAGAGATTTTCACCATGGGAATCTGTCCTGGCCACTTACTAGCCACGTGGCCCTGGGCAATTTGTTGAATATCAGAAATTCACTTTATTCTTCTGTATAATGGGAACACCAAAAGTTGTTTTCAGGGTCATATGAGCATAGAATGAGAAGACATGGCATAAAGCACTCATGTACCACTTGGGACACAGATGCTCCCTCAGCATTTACTGCATGCCAGGCACTATTCTAAGTTCCTCGCATGTATTTACTCACCTATTACAGCAACCCATTATAACCTGTGGCTTGCAGGTGAGAAGATGGAGACACAGAGAGGTTAAGCAACTTGCTTGAGGTCACACAGCTATAAAGTGGCAGAACTCAGGCATCCTGGCTGCAGCACCCTCACTCTACCACGTGTTATAGTAGCTGCGGGGTCATTGCTCCTTCCCTTCTCTCAGTGCTCCAGATCATCAGCTTTAAGACTCTAGTCATATTCTGATGGTGATTTAATGCCCTGGAACTCTCAAGGCCCCAGACTTTTGCTTGTGAGTGGGTCTACACTGCTTGCTTGGCTCTGGTCTGGAGCACATTCATTTCCTTTTAGAAGGTCAAAACATTCTCGGCATGACAGATAATATAGATTCAGGTTGCTGCAGTCTATAGATCAAATAAAACATAGTATTGCCTTATTGGTATTTCTACACCTTTCAGTAAGTAGTAGAGTCAGAGAAAACACTGAGAAATGAGTAAAAACTAAAGAGGGCAGAAGAATGACTCAATGCTACAGCACAGGCCCTCTTTTGGCAAGATGGATGTGTGGGCAGAAGGCAAATGGCTGCTGAGAGGAAATGGGCCAGACTTGGCCGGTCTTCTTCTATCCTGTAATGGCAGAAAACTGTTCAGGATGGCTATGGCGCACAGCCCAGGGCTGACTCAGCATTGCCTTTTCCTAATCTGTTGAGTGGGTTTATAGATTGTATCACAAGTTCCGGGAGAATGAGAGGCCAGGATTCCTGGGGCCAATGGCTCCTGTAACAGAGGTCCTGTGTGCCACGACCCCTCCTCCAGTCCTTGTTCCACTGGACTTGTCCCCATTGTCACACTGGGGAAGATGAGGGCCTGGAACTCACAGCAAAATTCTCTTTGTGGTTTGATGCAATCCCAGATCCTTGCCATCAACCTTTGTGAGGCTCATCTGTTCTTAATCATATCTCTAAATCCCAAGGCATTACAATTCTGAGAATTTGGGAAATTTAGCTGCTTAGAAGATTCATAATAATCACAAAATCCCTGGTATTTACAGAGCTCCCTTTTGCAGACTGTGAAAGCCAGATAGAAAATACTCTAGTAGTGAAGACACCCTGAAATTGCTCTCGAGCTTCTCTTCACTGAATGCCAGACCCTTTGTATTATTTTGTGTAGCTCAGGGAGGCAAATTGAAAAGAATACTTTCCTCCATTACTTCCTGAGAGAGACCAAAGAGAAGATAGAGAGGTTAAGTTAACGTAGAAGATATGCCCAGAGTTGCTGCCAAGCCCCTGCCTTCTTCTCAGGACTGCCCTGCTGGCTATGCTGGTACCAGCTGAGCTTGCCCCTTTCTAGCTGCAGCTGATCGGACAAGGTGTGGACATTCAGCTGATGAGTGGAGCCAATCAGATTCTCTCTCTTCATGGTTTGAATTAAGAGCTGTAGAAACTGGGAGTCGGTTCCTCGAGTTAGATGGTCAGGCAGACTCAGGGGCTGGAGTGACCATTTGGGACCATGCATATTGACTGACAAGCAGAGAGGAGGGGAATGGACCATGTAATATCTGAGAGTTGGCTTTCAGCACTTTCTGTCCCATGTATTTGTCCAGCAAACTCTCTGATTCCTAAGCCAGGAGCCATCCCATGAGGCCATTACTGCAAACAAGCAGAAAATCCTGCTTTGTTTTCTTGGACGCAACATGCTTTCCTTCAGCTTCAGTGGATGATGAGGCCAGCACCACATGGGATAGATATCCATGAGATGTGAGCAATGACAGTTCCCCTCTGATGGGGACAGACAGCCTCACAGGTGAGTGGGAGACCTGCATGTGGTCCATTCCAGACACCCCTGCTGTTTTTATTAGAGGCCAACATGGGCCTCCCTTGAGCTGCCAGGTGTTGGGCACAGCTGCCCTGACCTCTGTAGCTTACAAAAGAAGGACTGAGCAAAGTCTCTTCAAAGGAGCCATTATTGTGACTACACAGCCATCTGCTTCCCCCATTGATCTGACGGTGGCAGCAGGAGCTGAAAGCAGCAGATAGAGGCCCAGGAGCACAACTTGATGAACAGCCTCATTGATCCGTTTACCTGCTTGATGGCTGTCCAAATGTCTGAAAGATACCCACAGAAGGTCAGAGCTGGAAGGACACCTTAGGGAGGCCCCAGGACAGTCCAAGACTGTCACAATGGGAAAAGCAAGGCCTAAAGATACTATTGAGATGTGACTTCCCAACTTCAATCAAGGGAATTCAGATAGCTGCCACTGTTTATGGGACAGCTTTGGGGAGGGGGACAGGGTATTGCTGTGTTTTGTAGTCCTATTTGCCACAGGGAGTAAAGCAAAAAGAATATATATTTATATGAATCCATAGGACTGAATCATAAGCTCTTGAACGAAAAGAAAAAGCACATTCTTCTCACTGAGGTAACAATGTGTTGTCACTAGTTCAGAACTCCTGCTGTCTCTAAGCCAAGGATGCAGACCAATAAAATCAAAGAGTTCTCTCAGCTGGAGGCTCCAACTGGAGTATATGAGTTGGTGGCTTCTATGGTGCCAGCTTTTGCCCGACCTTTGCTTGGCCACATATTCAGGGTCAACTTGCCCTGTCCCAATGACAATTGTCTCCAGTAGGAAATTCATCATGAGCCCCTTTTCTTCTTGTCAAGTGGATTCTGGAAATAGTCTTCTATCCTCCCCCTGACCCCCAACTAAGATTCCAGGAGCCAGGGATTTAGTCCCTGGAGTCCCTGCATCCTTGATCATTAACCACTCCACCTAAATGTGGCCCATCTGTCTGACTGGTCTGCTCCAATCTCTGGTCTCATTTCTTGCTCCCCCATGGGCTAGCAGTTTTGTGAAACTTTTTCTGAATGGTTGGACTTTGGAGCTACTCTCCCAAGGGCTAGGATTTATCTTCCCCGTATCTATTAACCCACAAGTGTCCCTGACTTGAAAGTTACACAAATACCTGAGTCATGTGACCACCTCATTCCCTTAGATTTTGCCTTCCTCAAAATGCCAGTCCTGATGAGGGTAGGAGATTTTGTCTTACAATCTTGGATGGTTGATAGCAAGCACTGGTAACTGTCCCCATTCCTGCTCTAACCAGTGTCATCATAATCATGAGTATTGGTTTTAGACGAAGAAAGAACTGGCTTTAAATGCTGTTCCCACTACTAACTGTATGAACTTGGCAAGTTGGCAAACCACATTCTTCTGATCCTCCTTCTTCTTGCCTATGTAAAGGGTGAATTAAAACCTACTCAAGGTGACAGGGTAGATTAAATGAGAGAACAAATGAGACCATGAATATAAATAACTTAGCATAGCACATCACACCTCATACTAATATGTAACACTCATTGAGAGTTTATAATATGTTAAGTTATATGCAAAGTGCTTTGTAAACATTGCCTTATTTAATCTGCACAATAATCTAGTGAGATCCTATTATCCAAAATTTTAAAATGAAAAACCTGAAGCTTGAAAGGTTAAGTAAATGACTCAAAGTTAATAGCTGGTCAGTGGATGAGCAAACACTGATTGTGACCTCATGGAGACCAAAGATTATGTTTATCTAATTTAATGTCATAGTATAATGCCTATTATATACCAGGCACCCCAAAAATGTATGTTGAATGGGTGTATGGCTCCCAAGTCAGTGCCCCATTGCATAGCTGGGTTGAGAGCTCAGCTCTGCCAACTTACTGCTTCTCTCTCTCTCTCTCTCTCTCTTTTTGAGGGAGGACATAAAGCTGTGTTTATTTCTGCCAGCATTTGTGTTCTTATCCCTAGTATGGCCATTACTAGATCTTTTAATATATTCAAACTTTCTATCTGAATGGATACATTTCCATACCACCTACTCTTTAATCAGAGATTAAGAGATCTTAACTCACAGATTCAGCACTTGGACAGAGCTAGGATTTTTGAGCTAATGTGTAGTCAGTATGGGATTTGCATTTAAAAACTATTTACATTAAAGTGTAACCCACATATAAGAAAATACTGCACTCTTCACTTCAGGCTCAGTGGTTTTGGCTCTCTCTTTCTTCTCATAGTCTATGAGATGAGAGAAGATTTCCATAAAGATTTTATGAGTCCAAGAGAAACATTACTCAAACAGGATTTATTTCAAAGGCATCATTCTGAAATGTGGCATGTTGTTTAAAGGGGAAGCAAAGCTCATGTTGGTACACTTCTTATACTCAAAAGAAGTCCAAATTTTGCAGACTATTCTCTTAAGGGCTACCAAGTGAACAATTTCTTCAATTTGGTTCAAATTAGCAGAATATAAAGCATTTTCAGCATCTCTGGGCTCATACTTGAAACCAATGATAAGTGACAATAAGCACATGATTTTTCTCCATTCACCCTGAGACAAGGAGAAAGGTAATTGCTGTCTTGTTATTTTCAGACCTTCATTCTCTGGGACAAAAATGTATTTATGATGCCCAGATGTGCCAGGCACCGTGCTGAACACTGCAAGGCAAACAAGGCACATTTTCTGCTCTCAGTGACCTCACTGGCAGGAGAGAAACATGTACCCATAAGCAACACACTATACAGTGAGATAAGAGTTATGAGAGAAATAGATACAAGCTGGGAACTCACTCTCGAATTCTGTTGGGGCATTTATTGTCTTTTGTCTAGTGAACAAACTCCTACCCATTTTCCTGCAACTCATCTCTGTGAATCCTTTCCTGATCCTCTGAGACAGAGTTAGTCTTCCTTCCTTGGGGTTCCCACATATGTTGAAGAAAGGCAAAATGACAGCTACAAAATAAGTAATTATTAAGTATATATAAACTGTTCTGTAGGAGAAAGGGCCAGGAAATAATTAACTGTCAAGGAAGAAGTGGAGATGCCTGAATTAGTTCTTGAAAAATGCGGGGAAGGTCATTTTGGCTAGGGAAAGCGAGAAGCACAAAGGCATGGCAGTATGCATTGTTACGATGCATTTACAGAATGCCAAGCAGCTTGGGGTAGCTAAAGCAAGGTGCAAGGGAGGGAATGGTGTAGGGAACTGAAGATGATGGGGAGGTAGTGACAGAAAATGAAGGAGCTGAGTTGGAATGGAGTTGGATTATGAAAACCTTCTGCTAGAAAGTTTGTTCCTAACCCTGTAGGTGGTGGGAGCTCTCAAAATACATTTTAACTTATTTTTCTGTATGCAGAAAGTAATATATGCTTATTGTAAAACTTAGAAATATAAAAGAACAAAAATAAAATGCATCAGTACTGTGTATTTAGTTTAAACTACATACTCAGTTTTGTATATTGATTCTTTAACTTAATATCCTCTATTAAGCATTTTCCAGTTTCTTTGAATATCCTTTGAAATTGTAACTTTAATTGCCACACATTGTATCAGCCACAGGTGCCACAGTTTATTAAACCTTTAATATTGGACATATACTGTGTCCTTTTCCTCATTATAATAAATAATGCTGCCGTGAATATCCTTGCACATATCATTTTGCACTAACCTCTCACTATTCCCTAGTTTCTTGGTATAAATTCCTAAAAGTGGTATCTACATTTTATACTTTAATTCTTACTGTGAAAATTACCTTCCCAAAATTCGTGCCATTTAAATCCCGCCAACAGGACATGAGGCTCTAGGAAGTTCACTGACCTGCCTAAGATTAAACAGCTGTGAGTGGAGAACTGGAATCAAATGTGAGTACTGGTATCCACGGGGCTATGGCAGAACTTCGGTGGGGATGTGGGAGTGGGGTAGCCAGGGGTAATTGAGTCTGGAGGACTGAAAGTGACTTAGGTGAAGATTGATGGTCTAATGAGACAACTTCAAACGACAGGCTGTCAATGGACAACACTTGTAATTTCATACTTTCTCTAAAGCTGCCAATGTCATGACTCTTCCCACTTGAGAATGTTCAGACCAAAGAGAAATGAAACATATCTACCTTTCTGTTGACTGTTAATCCTTTGTAGAATCAGGCATTAGGCTGGCATTAGTGATAAGAGCATATGTGAAAACTTGTCTGTTCCTCTAAAATTTGGTTCAAGGAGGATTCCCCATTAATGCCCTGGGTTCACTGAAGAGGTCAACACTGGGTATACACTTCAATCATCCACGAAGGAAAATGGAGGTACCCATCTCTTTCAGGTCACAGGATGCTTTCTCAGTTGTTTCATAATTAAGAAATGACTCAATAAAGAACAAAAGATTCAAGATCCACCATTCTCAATCCTCATACCTTGAATTTACTAGCTAACTTCCCCCTTTCCTTTCTTCCTTCAATTCTCCCTTCTTTCCTTCCTTTCTCTTCCTCCTTTTCTTCCCTTCGTGGCTACAAATGCGGTGTAGGGCCAACAGGAGCACCAAATTCAGGGAATCAAGTCGCTAAATATCTTGGAGCTCCAGATTATTTCCTCGACAATAAATGATGATATGTTTACCTCACCTCATTTAGTGAGGACTAAATGAACTGTCAATAGTGTGGCAAATTGCTGATGGTTGTTAGATGTTGGGTCCCCTCACAGTTCTCTTTTTTAAGTCAGTATTTCTCTAAGGTGATCTCTGACTAGTTTCATCGAGATGGCCTAGGGTGAGTACTGAAAATGTAGATTTCTGGGACTACTCCTAATCAACTGAGTTATATTCCGTGAGCATGAATTCTAGACACTTTCATTTGTTTAGTTCAGAGCAGTATCCATGGAGCCAAGAAGTTAGAAGACCTTAACACATATCGGAGCTCTGCAAGCCTTCTCAGGGAGTCCACCGTCAAGGACTCATATGATTCCTGGGACACATGCCTTGAACTGGGAAACAAAGCCTCACTTTCAAGGTCTCTCACTCTTTTGCTCATTCTCATATAGAAGCTTTCCCTTTTATTATGGAATGTGGAGTGTGGAACTTGGAAGAGATTGGGAAAGACCCATGCAGACCAGGGCTCTTCAACATAACTTGAAGAAGGCCAGCCCTGGAAGGAGAAGAAGCTGGGCAGGGCAGGCCTGGGGCTCGTGGGCCAGTGCAACAGATTGGAATTCAGGGGACTCTCTAGGACAGGCAGGAAGATAGAGGGCCTTCCATGACCACAGCAGACACACAGTGGACACCCAGTGGAATTCCCAGGCCTTTCCTTGACATGCTGGATGCTAGTGCAATCAACTCCATGCCCACCCTCTCTGGTGGATGAGGCTAGGCTCCCAGGATGTCCTAATACTCTAATTTACTTTGCTTGTCCTCTTGTCCTCTCATCTTCCCTCTTTCCCTGTTGTCCCCTATTTGTAAGTGCTCTCCTCACACATAACTTTATGCTGATGGCTCCTAAACATCTATTTTCAACCTTTACTCCTCCCTAAACCTTTAAATCCTTTCCTCCATCTACTTCTGCTGTCCCGGGGGCATCTTGAACTTAAGATGCCATCACCCCTTTTGCCACTTCCTGCCATCCCACACACTGGCCACTCAAACCAAAGGCTGACAGTCATCTTATTCCTCTCCCCCTCGCCCACCCTGGCTTTGTCCCTCAGGTTCATTGTATTGCTAACCAATTGTTGCTGTTTTTAAGTCTGTTAAATCCCTCTCTCCTTTCAGTCTCCACTAATACAGCCTGTGTTAATTCAGGCCTCATCATCTCTCACCTGGGAGACTGCAACAATGAGCCCCTTGTGTCTGTGCCTGCATCCATCCTTCCATCCTTTTCTCCAGCAGCAGCCAGGGTAGTCTTTCAAAAATGCAAAGCTGATCATGTTACTTCCCTGCTGTAAACCTTCCAGTGGCTTCCTATTGTCCTCAGAATAAAATACGAATCATCTAGCCTCTATCTATCTCTCCAGGCCCATCCTCTCTCAATTTTCCATATCCTTCAACTGCTTTCCCAAGCATAGGACCTAAGAACTCCCCATTCATCCAGAGCCCTTGGCTGACCAACCCCCACTGAAGACCATGCTTCCTGATTTCTGCCTCCGTCATTTCCTTATTGTCCTTGCTCCCAATTCAGTTCACTGTCCAATTCAACATGGACAGGAGAGACAGGGAAAGAAGAACAACTGTTATAATTATTGCCAAAAGCTGTGTGCTGTTACTATGCATTGTGCATAGTAAGAGTTCACATTAAATTTCTCATTTTAATTCTCACAGTATCCTGATGGGACAGACAGATAAAGAACCAGAGACCTAGAGAAGTTAAGTAGCTTGCCCAAGGTCATGCAGCAGTGTAAGCAGTATGGATGATTCTTAAGCCCACATTGTTTGACTTCTGAGGCATATCAGAAAACTACATCAAAGAACACGCACAACTCAGATCTATTTCCAGTGGCCTATGCAGAAAAACTACCCTGCTTGAACGGAAACCCCTTAAGATATACATCCTGAAAAACCTAAGTACTTAGCCTGGCTTATGGAGGAGGCAATGCAATCTACCACAAGATGATTAGGACAACAACGAACTTAAATCCCAGCCACTGCTGGAGAATATCTGCCTGTGAATTAAATTTGGTTCAATTCAATCCAATTTAATTCAGTGCAGTTATCAAGTGCCCACCATGCACCCCATAGTGCTGGTCCAGAGAGAAAATCAGAGGCCCTTCCTGGGAAATCAATACTAACCCAGGCATGGGACACCACATGAGGAAGCAGGAATGGGGGTTCTGGGATCTGGGGTTCAAGGCAGGAATCTTGTGGTTGGCCCTGGAGCACTTAGGAGAAGAATTTACCAAATTCCTATGCTAGTGTCTGGTAGACAGCAAGCTTTGTAATTTTTAATTAGTATGAATTCTATGCCCATATTTCTTACAAAATATGTGTATGGAGAAAGATACCACCAGTTTAGTCTAATATATATGAAAGAAATTGGGATTGATGAGTGGTCAAGGGCATGGGCTTGGGTGACAGAAGTCTTGGCTCTATTACTTCCTAGCTAAGCCATTTTCAGCAGGCTAGGTTAACTTTCTGGGCTCAGTTTCCTCATCTGTCAAAGGGGAATGAAAATAATACCAGCCTCAAAGGGTTATTAAAAGAGTTAAGAGAGATTATACATATCAAGTGCTTAGCCTGGCCCCAAGTGCCTAGAAAGAGGGCAAAAAGTATTAGCTAATACAATTCTTATTCTGCGCTGGTTAGCTTGAAACAAATAATAATTATAATTCCGATACCCAGTCTGGTCACTGATACTTAATAAACATCTACTGAATAAAGGAATGCACGAGTGGAATGTACAATTTAGGAGTGACAGCCAGCTACAGGGTACTGGATGCTGAGCTAAGGCTCTGGACTACACTGCATGGATAACAGGAGCCATCGGAGGGTTTTCATCAAGGAAACAGCATGGCCAGATATGGTTTAGAAAGGTCACACTGGACCAGAATAGAGGATAGGCAGGAGGGAGAAACTGTGGAGATGAGCAGGAGGCTGCTTCAGTGTTCCAGATGTGAGAGCACCTGAATAAGGTCAGGGGTACCGGTGTTGCAGAGAAAGGGAAAAATCGGAAAGATGCCTAGGAGGTACAACTGGCAGGACTTGGCAAGCAAGAGATGGGAGCAGATGACAAGATGACAACCACCCTCCTCTGTGCAATATCCAAAAAGGAAGAAACCAGTTAGGAAGAAATCAGGGGAGAAGTTGATGACCTCTCTGGGAGCCCCCAGCCACTGTTTTCACTGGGAATGCTGAGTGCTGCTTGTTCCTCTGTCCCAGCACAGAGTTGAGGTCTAGTCGCAAGGCTCATGAGTGGCCTGACCACAGCATGGGGCACAGTGGGCAGCTGATGGGAAATTCTCCTGCATAACAGATCTCAGAGCTTACAGCTGGGGCCAGCAGCCAGCCGCCGGAAAGGGTTTCCTCTTGGCAGACAGGCCTCGGCTAAGGGACAGGAGTCATTCCTAATTGCAGCATGTTTTCAAGGGGAAGTCTCCAAAGCTATTTAGAAAACAAAACCTCTGAAAATAGTCCAAATAAAGGGAAAGTGACTCCCATTTGTTTATAGCTACTTTGTGCTGAGCACCATCACCAGTGAGTTCTCACTCAGCCTTCAGCATGACTGCAGAAGAATTAGCTGCACATTTTACAGAAGGGGGCACTGAGACTCAGAGGGGTTTTTTAAAAAATTTATCTAAATATGACCATTTTTCAGTGGAGGAATAAGAATTCAAACCCATCTCCCTGACTCCAAAGTCCATTCTCTTTCCCCTATGACATATTTTATAATCCTTAATTTTAAAAGGCCTCTTTCCCCAGATATTCACATACTGTGGCAGTGTAAAATGATCAAATGCTTTTAGAAAGCGGTTTGGCAATAAGAATCAAGTGTCTTAAAAAATATCCATTCTGGGAACTGCTCCTAAAGAAATAATCATAAATTCAGAAAAAAAAAAAGCTTTACACATAAAAATGTTCTTTACAGCCATATTTATAATATAAACAACTAGGAACAGTCTAAATGTCCACGGAAAGAGGAATGGTTAAGTAAACTGTGATATATCCACTCAGTGGAATACTTTGAGGTCAAGGGTTTATAATAACGGAGAGAATGCTAATGTTATAAGTGCAGAGCAATCAGGATACAAAATTGTACTTAGCCTCATCAGCGATGATGTTACAGAGCCACTAGGGTTTCCATTTAGGGCACTTTCCTCTCCAACCTCCATCAGCTCCTTCCAAATCACTCCAGATTTTTTTTTAAATAACACTATTTAATAAGAAGAACATATAATTTCTCAATGTTACATAATGTGAGAAAAAACTTGAAGGAATTTTGCTGTTTTTATTGATCTGTAATACGGAATTCAGTAAAAACTATGCTTGCCTTTAAGACCCTCTTATTGAAATCCTAGAGCTGCCAAACCTATCACTCCTCTTTAGTATAATATAATTATGGAGGCAGCAGCCATATAAGAAGCCCCAACCCACCCCCCAAAAAGAAGCATCCATGTGGGAAAGAAGAAATAAAATTACATTACTTGCAGCTAATATGATTGTCTAATCTAGAAAATCTAAAATAATCAACTTAAAAACTATTAGGGCTGATGAGAGAGTTTAGTAAGATGGCTGGTCACAAAAGAAATGTACGGAAATCAATAGGTCTCTTATTTGCCAGCAATAAGCAACTAGAAAAAAAATGCAATGACAAAATGACCCTATTCACTATAACAATAAAAACTATAAAGGACCTAGGAAAAAAATCTAACAAGAAATTTACTAGACTTATATGATGAAAAGTATAGAATTTTATTAAAGATTATAAAAAAGGCCTGAAAAATGAGATGCATATCATGGTCCAAGATAGGAATATTCACTATTGTAAAAATGTTAATTTTCTCCAAATTAATTTACAAATTCAGTGAAATTCCAACAAAAGTCATAATGGAATTTCTTTGGGGGGAATCTGAAAAACTTACTCTAAAATTCATCTGGAAAAGTAAATGCACCAGAATTGCCAACAAATATTTTCAAAGTAATAATAATGAAGGAGGTCTTTTCTGATTAGAAAACAAAAACTATTATAAAGCTATGGCAAAATTCAAAGGAAGCAATTATGATACAGAAATAGAATAATGGATAAATAAAATAAAAGAGAAAGTCCAGATGTGGAACCATGAATAGAGCTGAACTCAGTTTCTGATGAAAGGGTTATTTCAAATGAGAAAGGACAGGTTTGGGGTTAATCCATTATTCATTTATAACTAAAATAAAGCTAGATCTATAGCTCACACCTGGTGCAAAAATATAAGTCACACAGATTAAATAGCTAAGTATAAAATATAAAAATTCTGAGACTTTCAGAATAAATAAAGAAGACTATTTTTATGATCTCCAAGCAGGAAGGTATTCCTAACCAAGATACAAAACGGAGAAGTTTTATGTGATCAAATCAAGAGATCAACTGATTTGAACATATAAAAAATAAAATTCCTTCTGTGAGAGAGAACAAAATAAGGCTAAAAGTCATGTTATTGATTGATGAAACTTTTTTACAACATATATTGATTTTAATATTAATGTTAAAAATATGCAAAGAGCTCCTATATATGAATAGGAAAAACAAACATGACCTGATATTGGCACATTCTTTCTGGAGTGCACTTTAGCAGAATCTAAATTTAAAAATAATGTATACTTTGACCTAGAAATTCTATTTTAAAGAAAGCTATCCTATTAATGCTCCAGTGTGCACTGAGATATATGCATGATTATGTTAACCATAACATTCTTTGAAATAGTGAAAAATGCATTAGGGAAATTGCTAAAAAATGATGAGGCTGATGTATATACTAACATTGAAAAATATCTAGTGTAGACATTTGAGAGAATAAAAATAAGCTGCAGAATAATATATGTTTCGCCTCCTATCCTCTCTCTCTCTCTCTCTCTCTCTCTCTCTCTGTGTGTGTGTGTGTGTGCGTGCGTGTGTATGTGTAATGCCTAGGTTAATATACCAACTTAATAATGCTTAGGAAAGACAGTGGACTTAGGGAGGGATTTAACACGTAGAAGACTTTAACATTTTATTCTGTACTCTCAGGCATGTTGAGAACTTTTCACAATGAGCATAAATTGCTCTTAATAAAGAGTGGATACACACACACACACACACAATACTCTATGAACACAGCTCTTTAAATTAAAAACAACAACAACAACAAATCTATGCCTTTAAAAAATAGAAGGAAATGAATCAAATATTCATGCATAGAGTTTCTTTATTCAGTTTTCTCTACTTTCTAAAATTTCCTAAATTTTCTTTAATGACCATGCTTTATGTTTACAATAGAAATAAAAAATATAATACTCATCTGCTTTTGTGGGGACCTAAATACATATAAAATAATATATATACATTATTTTAAAATTAAAAAATTTCGTCCAGACGTGGTAGCTCATGCCTGTAATCCCAGCACTTTGGGAGGCCGAGGCGGGTGGATCACCTGTGGTCAGGAGTTTGAGATCAGCCTGACCAATATGGAGAAACCCTGTCTCTACTGAAAATACAAAAAAAAAAAAAAAATTAGCCAGGCATGGTGGTGTATGCCTGTAATCCCAGCTACTCAGGAGGCTGAGGCAGGATAATCGCTTGAACCTGGGAGATGGAGGTTGTAGTGAACCAAGATCATGCCATTGCACTCTAGCCTGGGAAACAAGAGCAAAACTCCATCTCAAAAAAAAAAAATTATTTATTTATTTTTCATTTCATAGTTTCGGGTGTACAGGTGGTTTTTGGTTATATGGATAAGTTCTTAAGTGGTGATTTCTGAGATTTTAGTGCACTCATCACCAGAGCAGTGTACACTGTACCCAATGTACAGTCTTTTATCCCTCATCCCCCTCTCAAACTTCCCCTCCAAGTCCCCAAAGTCCATTATATCACTCTCATGCCTTTGCATCCTCATAGCTTAGGTCTCACTTATAAGCTTAGGTCTGACTTAGGTCCCACTTATAAGTAAGAACATATGATATTTGGTTTTCCACCCCTGAGCTACTTCTCTTAAAATAATGGTCTCTAGCTCCATTCAAGTTGATGCAAAAGATGCTATTTCATTCCCGTTTATGGTTGAGTAGTATTCCATGGTGTATATATACCACATTTTCTTTATCCACTTATTGGTCGCTATGCACTTAGGTTGGTTTCCTATCTTTGCAATTGTGAATTGTACTGCTAATACTCTTTATTTGTTTAAAGTTCTGTTTACTTTTTGCTGTAAGCAAATTCAGTAAAATAATTTCTCTTTCCCTCTGAGTCTGGTTGGGTGATTTTGAAGCAGAAAGTGGGGCTGGGTATCCCTCGGCCCTCAGCACTACTCAAGTGCATTTGTAGGAGGTGAATGACCAAATGCAGACAGGCTCAAGAGCAAACAGGTCTGGTGAAAGGGTTCATGTTATCCTATCAAAAATGATCAATGGGATTTTCCTAGCATAATAGTATGTGTATAATAAATTGATGATGCTTGATTATGATTGTGAATGGATCATCATGCTTTCCATCTATCCAATCCCCACATCAGTAGAAACAACTGGGTCACAGCTCTGCCTGTTACAATCTGAATGGCAGAGGAGGGGAAAGAAATTAAAACAGAGAGGGAGCTAAAATTACTTATAAGAAAAGAGGGGGAGTGGCTATTATTGAGCATTTACGCTGTGCTACTTACTTCGTAAGAACCATTTTTGGCACTGTTCTACCTATTTTGCAGTTGGGAGCACTGAAAGATTTGTCACTTGCCTAAGATTGCTGAGTGGAACTTGGTTTATCTGAGTCCAGATCCTGGCCTCCCCATGGGCCTCCCAGACAGAGGATAGGAGAAGGTAAAGGATAGGGAAGTGAAGCACAAAGCAGCTTTTACCCACATCCTCTAGAAAAGAATGTGTCTGAACTCTGAGCCCTTTTCTTCCTCCCCAGGCTGAGCTCTGAAACTTCTGGCGGTTCAAGAGAGTGATGGAGGGAATGCTGGAGCACGTCTAAATAAAGCCCCGAAGTGGGTGTCCCTGCTCAGCTATGCATGAGCTCTTTGAGAGTTCACCCCGCAGCCTACAACTTGTGAAATAAGCATGCCTTCACTCAGAGCACAGCCAGAAACATACAAACTTTCCAAAAATATTTGAATGTTGACAGCAGACTCTCTTGCATTCCAGTGAATAATTGATTTGTATGAGTGTGTGTGTGACCTAAATCCACAGAACTTACCATTCTATGACTATACAAAGTAAGTTTCATAGCCTCGATTTTCCAAATCTCAATGGCTAATTGCCAAGCTAGCAAGCAGCCCTGCCTTTTCCCAGGATGCTGGGGTGGGTGATATTGGGCCCTAAGGCAATCCTCTTGCTCACTGGTTGCAGCCTGCTGGAAGGGCAGGAGGTCAAACACATCCTGATGTGAGGTCTATAGCTGTTGTCTGACAGTGGTGATGGGGACAGGGAGATTACTGTTAACAGGGCTACCTGGATAATGGATTCTTGTTTTCTGTGCCTGCTCGCTAGGGCCACTGCTTATTTTACAGGTTTCTGAGGATTTGCCCAAATTTCACTGGCTCTCCAAGGCTGAAGGGAAGGTGGTCCTTCCAAGGGTCACATTTAATGAGCCGGGTCTCTCTCCAGAGCTGCATAGGCCCCCAGTGTTACAGCTCTTGTCAGTTCACCTCCACACTGCCCTTTCATACATGCACACCTGTAGGAGGTGTGCCCTCCTGTACTGTATTACAGTGCCCTGCCTGTAATATACTTCATCTTTCAGAGTGGGCCAGCTGACTGCAAGCTCCCAGTGTCTGCATCCCTGCATTCAAAGGCTTTCTCTTTTCCCCCAATGCTAGGCCACTTTGCCCATGTGCACAGCAGGTTAGAAGCGCTAGAGAATTAATAACCCCTCAGGAGCAGATCTCATTCAGTGACTTTCAGGAATTGGTGTATAAATACCTCAGCTCTATCGTTCCTTGGGTGGGATAATTCTAAGGTCTGGGCTCTGCAGACCTGGGTTTCCCAGAGTCTCCCTGTGGGATTATGGCCCAGGCCCCCATTGTGGTAGCTGGAATGACTACCCTTCATTAGCTACTGTCTCCTCCCTTTATTATGTCCCTCTTACCTGCTAGTGTCACCTGTACTTCCTAATAAAACACTTGTGCTTGAACCCTTGTCTCAGGGCTGCTTTTGGGGAACCCAAACTTAGAAAATACCTTGGTTCCAGAAGGGTAAGAACTCCAGCATCAGACACATAATATGCCTAAAAGCAGCCCTCTTCTGGGACCTCTGTCTTGTTGGGGCATCCAGGAACTGCATCCCTAGCTCCTGCAGGGCAACCCTCCTCTCAGGTATCCCATCTTCTACAGGATCCCAAATCCTTTCTCCCAAGAGGCTCCAGGTACTTCTGTGGAGAAGATGTACAGCCTTGCTCCTCTCAACCATAGCCAGTCCCAACATCTTTGAGCTCCCATTTCCATATCAGAAAAATGGAAGTAATTCTTGCCCACCTCATCAGTGGCTATGAGGATGAATATCAATAATAACTATATTATTGAGTGTTACCTACATGCCGTATGTTAGATTCTCTGCTTAATGCTAATTTAAAATTTACAGCAGCCATAAGAAATATAAATTATTATTCTTGATAGTATTGTTTTAAAGCTAAAGAAATCAAGGCTCAGAGAGGTTAAATAGCTTCCCCAAATCCTGAAGCAGAGCTTTGAATCCACATCTGACCCTAGAGCCCCCTAGGCAAACAGCCTCTCTTGATACAGGCACAGAGCACCTGGTGGGAGTGCCTTCGGGGTGTGTGGGTTTGTGAGTCATAGGATTGGCCCTACATGGGGGCACTGGGAAATGGTCTGAGTCCAAGGAGGTGTAGGCCAAAATTGGTAGTAGAGGGAGTGGATATGTATGGTGGATGAAGAGACAGAGGTTTGGGAGGCTGGATCTTATATTGAGGGAATCATGGATAAGACAAGAGGTTAGCAGCAGCAGGGCCACCCCAGGGGTGGTGGCTGGGGAAAGGAGGCTCAAGGCTTTCATGCGGAGCTTGAGCCCACCCTCTGGAGAGGCAGGGGGACTTGGTGCAGGGATGTGGCTTAGGTAGCCTTGGCAGAGAGGTGGCAGGCCGCACTGGCCAGACTCCAGAAAGGCTCAGAAGGGGGATGCTGCAGCTCATCCAGGTTCCTAGGCATGGAATGCAGGCTGTTCCCAGCCCTCACAAGTTTGCGGGGTTGTGAATGTTGAATAACTTTGCAGCCAGGTCTTGCTGAGTTTTGGGATGAGGGGTCTGAAGCTGCAGTACTCAGGTATCCCAGGACCTGGTCCTGAGCAACCAACTCCCCTCTCAACTGTGGCACCTACTGGCACCTTAACCCAGTCCCCGATGAGGTGCTGCCATCTCCAAGATGGAGCCAGTGGCATCTCCCCATGCTTCCCAGAACCCCAGAATCTGGGAGCCATGCAAGTCCCTAAAACCAAGCTGGGTTTTCTTTTGTTAAGTCACAGGATAAAGCACTTTACATATTAATCAGGTTAGGAATCTGAGAGCACATATCAGGGGATTGAATATGTAGATTTTGATGATGAATTCATGCTCATCAGAAAACCAATGAATCATCCTAACTTAATTATCAGGAATTATTTGATGGGAGAATTGGCAGAGGGGGTAGGAGGGTAAGGAGGGGAGTAGCGAAGGGGAGAGGATCTCTTGGTTCTCAGCATAGACTGTGTTCTCTTCCAGCGACACATTTTTTGCAGTAGGATCATTTGTTTCTGTGACATGGGTCTTACACATGGACACATACTGGAGGCCTTGGTGAAGCTTGAGGACACCACCTGGTGAGGTCACACTGAGATCCACTGCAAACCAGGTAAAGAGATATAAATAACTCCACAAGTACAACTATTTTTACCATTGTTTTAAGATTACACCAGCAGTCACTCCTGTGACACCAACTCCCTGGGTGACTTTGGAAAGTCACATGCCGCCTCCCTGTGACTCAGTTTCTTCATCTGGCAAAGGAGAATGATGGCTGTCAAGCAACAGAGCTTTCAGGACTGGAACCAAGAAGAGGGGTTGAACTCCCAAGTTCCAGGCTCCCTAGGAGCTAGG
Source organism: Aotus nancymaae (assembly GCF_030222135.1). Lineage (NCBI taxonomy): Eukaryota > Metazoa > Chordata > Mammalia > Primates > Aotidae > Aotus > Aotus nancymaae. Next base: position 30,377,227 of record NW_026988467.1, read on the forward strand.
CATACTTTGAGGTGTGAGGATCCAGCTGAGAAGGAGCAGACATGGGCAGATCCTCTACTGACTGGGAGGAGGTACCTGCCATTTTAAATAGGTGGTGGGGGAAGGTCTCGCTGAGAATGTGAGCTTAGAGGTGGGACCTGAAATAGAGGAGGGAGTGAGATGTGTGGATGTCTCCGGGGAGAGTATTCCAAGTGGAGGGGAAAGCACATGCAAAGGCCCTGAGGTGGGAAGAGCATGCCTGGCATCTAAGGAACAGCAAGGAAGCCACTGTGGCTTTGGGAATGAAGAGCGAGGATAGGAGGAGGTAAGGTCAGAGAGGCAGTGGTGGTGGGGACAGGGTTACAGGGGGCAGGGCCTGTAAAAGAGGGTATTCAGGCCAAAACAATATTGTGGAAAGGTGAGAAGCTGAAGTGGCTCCTCTATGGGGTAAACTGAGGCACTGAGACACAAGCAATGAGGATCCAGTTCAGGCAGACAGGTGAGGAACACTGCGTGAAGTAGGGTTTATGTGGATTCAGATCCTGCTGAAGCCAGGTGCTGCTGTGACCCTCTCATGTGAAATCTACAAACACTGGCTCAGTGCTAGGTGGCCCGAAAACATCGAAGTTGGTGGAAACATGTCTGGATCAGACCTGGAGAGCTCAGATTCTGCCCTGGCTCTGCCAGATTCTGCCCTGGCTCTGCCACATGTTTGCTGAGTGACACTGGGACTCAGTTTCCTCATCTGTGGAATCTGGCAACTGGACAACACACTTTCTATTGAACTTTCTGGAAGCCAGATTATTTCTCCAGGGCTTCTCTTTCCTGGGGTAAACAAGCTGCTGCTGCTGTCTTTAACAATGCAAGTAAAAACCTGTGGGTTCACACTGTATGTGTCCACATCATGTGGCCAGCAATGGGTCTCAGGCTGAGGGTAAAGTGGGACAACCACTGGTCAAGAGGTCACCCCTCCTTCAGCCAGCACTGCTTCCATAGGGAACCACCCAGGACACAGCCAGGTAACCCAGAGCAGGAAGTCTCAGTCTCACTGTACTGTGGAATCATCCAGGCACTACCAGGGACAAAATGAGCTCAATTCACCTGGGGTGGGGAGCGGGAACAGCTCACTCCAGGAAACCTCACTGAGCTTCTTTGAGGTAGGTACAAAACGAGTTGATTCAGGTTTGATAAAAATGTATCAAGTACCCTCCATGGGCAAGGTGGTTCCAAAAATGTTATCAATCTCCCTGAGACCCAATGGAGGAGGTATTTCCCTCCCATTTTGCAGATGAGGAAACCAAGGTTCAGAAGTCAACATGGCTTGTGAGTGTGGGTATAGGGTGGTCTCAGTCAAGAGCCTGGGTTCCTAGTCACTTTGTAATATTGCCCCCAATTAAATCCTTACCCTGATCCTTGGAGTTAGATTGAGAGAGGAGAACATTGGGGTTCAGAGAGGTGAAGCAACTTGCCTAAGATGACACAGACATTACATGGCAGAAATGGCATTTCCTGCCAGCCATGGAGTCTGGTTGCTAAAAAATGCTATTATGATTTCTCCTGCAGTCATACTAACCAAACATCCCACTCCCCGGATAACCCGTCTGAGCTGCGGTTCTTGCTGAAGGGATATCGTGGAGTCATTACCAAACTCCAAAGAGATAAAGCATTGCAAATTGAATGAGAAAATCTATTTTCACATCCTGATGAAGACATAGCTGACAATGAAAGAGTGAATTGTTTTAGACAAAAATACAGCCCCCTGCTTTTTCTTTTTTTTAAAAAAACTTGGAGTTATAGCTTTAGAAAAATAGGAGCAGCTGACTATCACAGATAAAAATGCCCTGTTGCCTAATTGGATCTTTAATAAGGAATCCTAATTAATCCCCCTGAATAGAGAACTTTTACACTGGTGTTATCTCAGCCCCTGTGCTGATGGGGCTGGTTATTTCCAGATACAGAATAATGAATCTTTTCCAGCCGGAGCTAGGAGTCGCCAGAGACTTGTCAACTTCCCTGTGAAGGTAATTACTTGCTAAGGCACCAGGGGGATGTGGGGCTGGGGAAAGGGCTTGGGGGAGGGTAATTACAAGAAGAGGGATTGGGGGGATTTGGATGGGGGGACCTCAGGAGGGCACTGTTGAGTCAGGGCTGAAGGAAACTTGGCAACAGTGAAGAAAACTGCTGGTGGAAAGATGAGGCCATGTCAGCATCCAGGATGTCATTCTCAGCTCAGAGTGAGGCTTAAAGGACACTTGCCCTCATGTGAAAAATGTCACTTGATGGAGCTTGACAGATTCCAATAATTGCGAGAGCCAAACAGACAGCAAACAGAAGTCAGGAAGCAGGCCTGCCTGTGACTCTTTCTGGTTGGGGCAAAGGCTGGGCTGTCATTGCCCGGGGACCTCTGTGGCATCCATAAAGACAACACTAAATGAAAAGGGTTATCTGGACAATTCAGGCCACAGACCAGCAATGAGAAGGACACGGTGGATGTGGCTAAATGACATGGGCCATTTATCTGCATTGACAGGGCTCTCCTGAAAGGGGATGGCAGTCTGTCTCACGCTCACCAAGGCCAGCTTCTAGGGAGCTGGCAGCATGTAGCCACCAAGGCCTTGATAAGCCTGGCTATCTGTGAAGCCAGCCCACAACTTCAACCAACCACAGCCCAAGGGACAAAAGCAGCCTCAGGGGGAAGAAGTTGAAGCCAATGGCACAGGCCCAGGACCATCTTTCCAGGATAGCCAAGGTCTCTTTCCAACCTCCAAAATCCAGAGGGGCAGAAAGAGCAGAGGCTGGGAAGCAAAGGGTTGGCTTCAGGCTGCAAGTTCCTAGCTCTGTGACCTTGGGCAAATGACCTGATTCTCAGGTTCTCAGAGTTGCTTACAGGCACAAAGGAAACAATCAGTATAGATTCCTGGGATGTCACTGGCACCCTATACATAGTAATTGTATTTTCTTCCTCAAAACTCTCTCAATTCCAGAAAAATCACCTTAGGAGGCAGATCCCACTGGAAGGGAATCTGTGGAGTCAGATTTATATGTGAAAAATTAGGAAGTTTCTCTGCACCAAGCTGCATGTTCCCAGAATGTTAGAGTGGGGGTGGTGAGGACCCATCACCTGCCTTATAAAACTAGGGCAACTGAAGTTCAGAAAGCTAAGTGACTTGCTGTAAGAGAAGAGTAAAAGCCATTATTGTTCAACCCTGACTTTCCCCATGTGCCCTTCAGGGTACTGCCAAATGGTCCTGGGACCTCAGACCTGCCTGGCCCAAGGAGACATGACAACCTCTTGCTGTGGTCTCCACCTTGGTCAGCCTGAAGCTGCCTCCATGACTTATCAACTGCAAAGGCCAAGACCCACAGGACCTTGAACCTCTGAAAGAAGCTGTGTGTAGCTGTCTGCATGGAACACATGCTGGGAGGCTCTGGGAGTGGGGTGAGAGGGACAGGGGAGGAGGAGAGGAAGGTCCTTCCAGGTGCTGTAACTATGCAAGGTCAGAGGAAGGACACAAGCCGGATTTACAAGCTGGGAATCTGGGCCTGTTCAAAGTCTTCTGTGCCCAATTATTTCTTATAACTCTATGTAAGGCCGCCTTGAGAGGGTCAGAAAGTTAACTGAGGTCACACGATTAGTTGGTAGCAGAATTGGTATTTAAGCTGAACATTGACTCCAAATGCTATCTATGCTCCATGCTGCCTTCCTTGGTGTCAGGAAAGAAAATGAATTAAGAGCCCAGAGGAGCAGAAGAGAAAGAGGGGTAGGTCAGGATTTAGAGTCCAGAGGATGGGGGTCCAATTTCTGGCTCAGACACTTACTAGTTATATTACATCAGGTTTCTTAATCATCTCTTTATGATGATACTATTCTTTTACAAGAGTTTTGTGGCTTGGTGTGGTGGCTCATGCCTGTAATCCCAACACTTTGGGAGGCCAAGGTGGGTGGATCACCTGAGGTTAGGAGTTTGAGACCAGCCTGGCCAACATGGTGAAACTTTATCTGTACTAAAAATACAAAAAATTAGCTGGGCATGGTGGCAGGTGCTTGTAATCCCAGCTACTCGAGAGGCTGAGGCGAGAAGTGCTTGAACCCAGGAGGCAGAAGTTGCAGTGAGCTAAGATCACGCCTTTGGACACCATCCTGGGCAACAAGAGCAAAAGTGCGTCTCAAAAAAAAAAAAAAAGTTTTGTAAGCATAGAATGAGACAATGCACATAAAACCCTTAGTACAGTGCCTGACACACTGTAGCTCTTGAAGTGATTGATTATACTGCGGAAGGAATGTTAAGGCAGGAGAAAGGCAGATAGAGACTCGAAGAGGACAGATTGCATTTAAGCCTGTTCTAATGGTGAGAAATGATACTAGGAGTGGCTGGCCTAGGATCTGCGCAGGGGACAAAATGGGAAAACCCAGCCAGGGAGGAGCATGTGTAGGTGAGGAGGAAGCTAAGTCTCTGAGGCTCAGTTTCTTTATCTGGAAGATGGGTATGCTAATACCTAACTCAAATGTGGAGGTGAAGACCCAATGGGACAAGAAAAATGATGGCATTCCATACATGTGATGGCCTCAATTCAATCATAGAGGCAACCAATGGGTATTTGCCTGTTTGTTTATCTTGACTTTGGTCCTTTTGCCAAAGGGCTCTGACACCAGGCAAGGTGAGCCAAGTGCCATATGCTTTTTCTTTTGACGCTGGTGAGATGCGGCTGGCTGTGAGGAAGGTGCTGAGACTCTAAGATCTCAGAGGCTATATCTATTCAACAAATTGTCAGAAAATCTTTACACCCGTCTGTGCCAGGACTCTACTGAGCCCTGAAGATTCAGAGATGATGGGCCAAGTCCATGCTCTAAAAGGGTTCATGTTGGGAGGAGGATTCCGGAGTCTAGAAAAGTTTGGCTTGTGTCAGTGGTATAGGAGCCTGGGGGGCCCAGTGCGGGTGGGGCTGAGGGAGGGAAGAGGTACCAATGTATCTAAAGGTTTCAGGAGGGAGATCCCTTGCATGGGCTTATATCAGGTAGACAAGGAGGTGAGACTAGACTTCAAGGCTAAACTTCAACACCTCCTTGAAAGGTTGAGACTTCCTAGTTCAGCATTGTAATCACAGGGCTTATCAGAGAAACTGGCACAGAGTAGGCAAGCAAAATTATTTGTGAAATAAATTAATAAGGTTTATCAGGAGTCAGTGTGCTTCATCTTATGGAATAGATGTGCTTACTCAAACTCACACATAAGCCGTAACCAAACCTATAGGTCAAACATAACGGGAGAAATTCAATAATGAATCCATTCATAAAGAGACAAATCATTTCATAATGGGCAAAATCCACTTCCTCTATGTTATCACTATGGAAAGTATTCTACTTAGGCCTAGGGTAGCTCTTAAAATTAAATTTATTTTGGAACATGCAGGAGAATGGTTAAAAATACTGAATTAATTGAGTTCTATCCTCAGAAATTTTGATTTAGTCTGTGGTAGGGCCCAGGAATCTGCATTCTTAAATAGAGCATTCAAGCAAGTCTTCTGAAGCAGGGAGTTGGTCAGTACAATCCAGTTTGAGAAACACAGGATAAGTCCTAGAGGGCATTTTTTAAAGGAAACACAGGGTAGTCCTAGAAGGTATTTTTTAAAGTAGGGGGCATAGCTGAGATGGATCAGAAACTGCAGGGCTCCTGGAAGCCACCCTGTCTGGCCACCTCTTTTCCCTTTACCCTGCCTGTCACAATGTAGAGAGATGTCCCTTTATTTCCAGAAAGACAACTCCTGAAAAGCACATTTTCTACTTCACTCTTTGATGTCCTTCTTAATCTCTTTCCCCAAAGCCTCTCATGCTCCATCGCATCGTGCTTCTCCACTTTGGTGCACATGAATCCACAGGGAGCTGTCAAAATCACGGATGCCTGGGTCCCTCCCTGGCCATGCTGACTTATTTGGTCTGGGGCGTCACCTTGTCACCCTGCTGGTTCTAATCAGGATCCGGGTTGCATGGACTGCACTAAACCCTTTATCCCTGCACTTTTTTTCTGGCCCAGAGATCAGTGTCCACAGACCCATCAGCTTTCTCTGAGTCTCCCTCTCAGCCATATCTCCAGTGACCAGAAGAAGAATCTGGAGATGAAAGATGAAGCCATGTGCAAGACTGGCTCTGGAGGCCGTGGCTACAGACGAGGCCTAAGAGAGGTCCCTAGCAGTACCCAAGTTCACTCTTGACAGTGGGAAGGAAGCCTGTTCATCACCCTCTGATTGCCTTTCCTCCTGTCTCCCTGGGGTTTGTAGGCAAGAGACAAAGAGCACTATAAGGACTCCTGGTGGGACAGGTTGCTGGCAAATTGATTTCACTCCGACTCCAGGGTGGGCAGGCAGACAGTACCCATCAAATCTCTTACCTCCTTTTGCCAGACCCAGTGCACTGCAGCTGAGAGGAAGTGAATGGCTAGCTGAAACTGACGTGGCTGCAGAAATTGATATCAAGTGCCAGACATCAATTAGCCATTTGCTTAGCAAATTGGCTAATTTTAACCTCTGCCTCCCAGACCAAAACTCTTTTGAAGGAAAGAAACAAAAAGAAAGTGATATTTAACACATTTCTATTTCTGTGCTACAGAGTCTCTCTCTGAGGTTGCAAGTTTGAGCCTAATTGATTTCTTAGTGAAAAGAAAAAAAAGACAAAAAGGAAAAACAAACAACAGAGAGACCTCACTCACATTGCAATCAAACCTCTTCAGTTCTGTCGACTGCTGAGCTTTCTTTTTTTTTTTTTTTTTAAGACTGGCCAAGTGACTTGCATAATTTAAGATCCTTTCTAGCACTGATCAGGCCGTTCTGGCCAAGCAGTTTGCTGATTAATTATTAATCAGACTGAGTTTAGGATGAGTAATCAGCAAGAGTCAGTGCTAATTTGCAAATGTCCCCAGGAAGGTTATTACTTAAAATACTTGGTAGAGAGAGGTTCCATGTTAACCTTTGCAATTAGCCACAGGACATCGTAACTGGCAAGGCAGAAGTAGATCTGTCCTCCAAACAAACCAACCTTGGATACCTACTAAGTGCCAAGCCATATATTAGGAGCTTTTTGTGGTTCTGCTGGCAATGGCAGGGGAGAGGAAGGGCACAGAAGAAAGACAAATACATAAGTAAGCAAGAAAAGATTAGATATTGACAAATGTTTAAAATAATAAAACAAGATCCTCTGATAGACAGCAAGGGTTACTTTAGGCTGCATGGACGGGAAAGGCTTATCTAAAGACAGGAAATTTATATTGAACTCTATATTTCAAAAAAGCCCTTTTTTTCTCTTTACTTCTTCTTCTTCTTTTTTTTTTTTTTTAACTTGAAAGAAAGATTTGAAGACTGTGAAGGAGGAGGATCCTTAGCCCTGGCTGGGGATAGCTAGTGCAGAGGGCCAAGGAGGGAACCTGCTTAGCCCACCCTAGGGACGGGATGAAAGACACAGAGAATGGATGTGAGTGAGGGACAGGAGGGAAGCCAGACAGGCAGGCAATGGCTGGACAATGTAGGGTCTTATAGGATTTTATTCTAAATGTGATGGTAAACTATCGGGAGCCTTAAACAGGGGAGACATGATTTGGTTAATAAACATAAGTCACTCTAGGTGCCATTGGGAGAATGGATTACAGAGGGGTAGAAGCAGGGAGACAAGGCCAAGGAGCAGTCCAAAGGTGCTGGCAGCACCAAATGGGCAGAAGCAGTTTCCTCTTGGGAATACATAGATGTGGGAAGTTGTGGAGAAGGCTAGGAGAAGAACAGATTATGAGTGGGGAGGGGATGAGAAGTCTGAATTGGATGGAAACAACCCAAATGTCCACCAGTGGACAAATGGATAAACAAAATGTGGTTTAGACATACAAGGGAATATTATTCAACCTTAAAAAGAAATGAAATTTGGGAGGCTGAAGCAGGAGAATCGCTTGAACCAGGGAGGTGGATGTTGCAGTGAGCCAAGATTGCGCTACTGCACTCCAGCCTGAGTGACAGAGCGAGACTCCATCTTAAAAAAAAAAAAAAAAAAGAAAGAAAATTCTATCACATGCTACAACATGGATGACTCTAAAAAAAAGTTATGCCAAATGAAATAAGCTAAACACAAACAAACAAATATATAAAAACAGAAAATGGAATGGTAGTCACCAGGAGATGGGTGGGTTGGGGAATTATTCTTTAACGGGCATGGAGTTCCATTTGGGAAGGTAAAAAAGGTGTTAGAGATAGATAGTGGTGTTACCCACCACTAAATAGCTAATGTGCTTAATGCTACTAAATTGTACACTTAAAAATGGAATGATAGGTTTTACGTTATATATATTTTCCCATTTCTTTTTAAGAGACAGGTTCTCTCTATGTTGCTCAGGCTGGTCTTGAACTCCTAAGCTTAAGAAATCCTCCCACCTCAGTGTCCCGAGTAGCTGAAACTAGAGGCACATGCCACTGTGCCTGGTGATATGTCCATTTTAAGATTCCTGTTAATACACATGAAGCCCAGAAAACCCATCAGGGCTGAACATTTAAATCGAGAGCCACTGGCATCTGGATAATATTGAAAGCCCACACTGATTGGTTGGGGCCAGCTGGGAAAGTAAATACAGGAGAGGAGAACCTCAGCAGTCCAAGTGTAAAGGCTGGACAGAGATTGGACATTGGAAGAAACTGCAAAGCAGACGAAGAGGGAATGGCCTTAGGGTGGTCAGCTACATGGGTTCATAGGAGCCAAGAGAAGAAAATAGTCCAAGAAGGACAGATGACCTGTGTCACCTGTTGCCAAGAGGTTGAGTCAGAGGAAAATGGAGAAATGACACTGGAATTGGCAACCTGGAGTTTGCTGGCAATTTTATCAAGGTCAGTTTTAGTGACAAAGCAGGGCAGAAACTGGGAAAGAACTGTCTTAGCAATTGGTGGTGGCTGAGCCATTCCATGGTAGCTGAGTGGGATGGAATAATAGGGGCTTGATGGGTGTTGTTTTTATTTTGATTTTGGATGGTAGATATTAGAACATACCTTTATGCTATTAGAAGTACTCAACAGACAGAACAATTGCAGAATGCAAGAAAAAGGAGATAAATATAGCAGGGAAATTTTGGAGGAAGACGAGCTCTGGAGCCAGGAGAGGGCTGGCCTTTGACAGGAGCCAGGCCATCTTGTCTACAGAAGCATGAGATGTGGCAGACAACTTGGCTCACCAAGTATCTCATCTGCTCATCCACATTTCCTGGCTCCCTTGCAGCAAAGCTGGACCGTGTGACTGTTTGTGGCCGATGAAATATGAGTTGGAAATTATATGTAGCATATCTGGGCTAGGGTGGTGGAAAGCCCATGCTGGATTCTCCACTCATTTTCCCTATCATGGTATTAGAGAAGGCCACATATTCCAGATGGTGTGGTTAGAATAGGGGATATTCAATATTCAAGCCTGGATATCAACCTGTGTGACTATGTGGATCAGAGCCACGCCCGCTGGCCCATCACAAATGTGTAACATGAGCAAGAAAGAAACCTTTGTGGTGTTATACCACTGAGTTTTAGGGTTTATAAAATTCAAAGAAGGCAGTGGGAAGATGTGAGGCTAGCGTGGTTACTTAGGCAAGGGTTAGATCCAGATGGGCCTTGTGTGCCCTATCAAGGGATTGAATTTTATTCTGTAGACAACAGAAGATGATTGAAAGCTTTTGCCTGGGGCTTAAAGCATGTCAGATCTGCATTTTAATTAAGCCATTCTGGTAGCAGTGAAGAGAATGAATTGGACAGTGCCAAGATGCTGGGAGATCAGTAAGGAGGCTATTACATCCCTCAAAGAAGAAAGGTGATGGGCTGAATTCAGGAAGTGGTAGAAAGGATGGAAAGATAAGATATACCAGGAAACTAAGCAATTAATTGAATGGGCTGGTGAGAGAGAGGGATTAAATAGGGATATTCCCAGATTTCTAGATAACTAGGTAGAGAATGGTATCATAAACTAAGAAAGGACATAGACTGATGATTTTATGGGTCAATTATGAGCAAAGTTGAGACAAGTTGAGTTGGAGATATTGGTGGTCCATCAAAATGGAGATGTCCATCAGGTAGCTGACTCTACAGTTTGACTGGCTCAGTGGGCAGGCTGGGCTGGGGAACCAGATTTGGGAGGAAATAGGTGGTATCTGAAACCTTGAGAGCAGGTAAGACTAACCTGGCGGATGCATGGAGTGAGCAGAGCAGCACAGCCATAACAGAGCCCCTAGGACATCAAAGGAGACACAGAAGGAATGGCCAGAGAGGTCCAAGAAGAATCAGAAAGAGTGGCGTGAAGGCAAGGAGAAAGCAGAGACCCCAGAGGAGAAAATGACTGACAGTGTAAAGTAATGCAGAAGTGTCCAGAAGGCGAGATTTGAAAAATATGTTCTGGTGTTGGTAATTGGAAGTGGTAGTCTTTGGAACAGGGTAGAGGTGGGGATGGTTCTTTGATGATTACCTTAATGTGAATGGTTTCAGAGGGATGTTGAGGGGTTGAAGAGTGGGAGCGAAATAGGTGAGGAATGAATGGGGAGAGAAGACTTGAAGATAGCCAGTGTAGACCACTCTTCAAGAAGCTTGGGTGAGAAATTCCCAGAGATGCTAGAGATCTATCTCCTCCATGAAACAACCTCATTTTGTTCAAATAAACTTTGCCCTCTCCCTCCCCAAATGACCCAAACTATTGAGTTCAACAGTGGTGATTTTGCCATTTCATTGGACTGTCATTGCTAGTTTTCTGTGTGAATCCTGTTTCCCTGGTGGGTCTATGGATGTCACCCATCAGCCATTGGATAAAGAGAAACTAGAATGAAAAGAAGTACAGACTGGACCAGGTGCAGTAGCTTACGCCTGTAATCCCAGCACTTTGGGAGGCCGAGGTGGGTGGATCACCTGTGGTCAGGAGTTCAAGACCAGCCTGACCAATATGGTGAAACCTCATCTCTACTAAAAATACAAAAATTAGCCAAGGGTGGTGGCATGCATCTGTAGTCCCAGCTACTCAGGAGGCTGAGGCAGGAGAATTGCTTCAACCTGGGAGGCAGAGGTTGCAGTGAGCCGAGATCATGCCATTGTACTCCAGCCTGGGCGACAGAGTGAGACTCCATCTCAGAAAAAAATGAAGAAAAGAAAGAAAGAAGAAAGAAAGAAAGAAAAGTCAGTCTTAGGAACCAGGGAAGTGGTTGCAATAGCAGGAGAGAGGCAAAAACAATGTGAAACACTGCAAAGATTAATCTGAGAGTGAGTAAAAAAAACATTCATGGCCAAACATGAAAACGGAGACCAAGAGGGGGCCTTGAACATTTGGAACAAACCAACATCATTCCAGAGGACAGGTCTTGCCAGAACAAGGGGCTCTGGAGGGCCCAGAACAACTCCTTCCATCTGTCTTAATGGCACCGTCAGGCATCTGGCAGCTCCTCAAGAGAGGTCGAGGACAGCATCTTGTTGTCTGGTGCCCTTTGCAGTCCTGGCACAGGCCTCCTCGCAGACGAGGCACTTAGTACAAACTTGTTGCATGCAGTCAGACTCATGGGGGGCAGGCCAGCTGCCCGACCTCAGCTTCCCATGCACAGAACTTTGCCAAGTCACAAGCTTTAGCAGAGCCACTGTGCCCACTGCGACAACACCAGCTCACTTCCTGCTCCTCCCAGCTGTGGCTTTTGTTCTCTTTCTGAGAACAAGTTCTCGCTAGTGGAAGCAAGGAAGTCACATTGATACTCCACAGAGAATGCCGGAGCCCTGGCATTCACCCCTCCGGACACATTTGTGCCAACAGCATGCTAAGGCACTAATCCTTTCTTACTGCTTCACTGCAGAGCTTGTAATGCTATTTCCAACTCCAAGAGATACGGGAGATGAGATTTTAAAGGGCTGGTTATTTACAGCCTGGCTCCTGATGGATACAGCGGATGCAATTCATGGGTTCCATCAAAAAAGGACAGTTTCTTAGTGTGACGTAAAGTGTGCTGATGTGTCGGGGAAGGAGAGAGAAGCCAGGGCGTCACAAGCCCACAGGAAGGCAGAAGGTCTGAGACTCGGCTACGGTGAGTCTTACTGGCTTACCAGCTCAGTCAAGATGGGTTGAGCATCCTTAGTCAGGTACCATCTGAGCTGTTTTTTGAGAGTGCTTGAGATCTTGACTCTGCCTTGCTCCTGACATTTGAAGAGGAAACCTTAGAGGATAGGGACCAGGCCTATGCTACTTCCTACGTACGAAGTTCAGGAGCAAATAGAACATTGAGATGATAAGCCTTTACACATGCAGTTCCCTCTGCCTGGAAGACTGCTCCCTCAGTTCTTCCCATGCAGCTCCCTCTCAAAAGTCAGGTCTCAGTTTAAATCCTACCCTCCTCAGAGAGGTAAGATTTAGAATAGGGTCCCCACTGCTGTTATTCCCCATCCTGTTCATTTACTTTATGACATGTGTCATACTTTTTACATTTACGTTTGCATATTTTACTAACTCCAGTCTTCCCCATATAAACCATAACTTCCACAAAAGCCTTATTTGTCTTCTTCACCATTGCATTCCCAGTGCCAAGCTCAATGTCAAGCAGGAGAAGGGCCTGAGTAGTTTGCTTGAATGAATGAATGATGCTGGAGAGATGCTGGCAATGAAGATGGAAATGGTAAGATGACAGTGATGATAATGAAGGATATTTTCCCTATGAAAGATGATGCTGGTGCTCATTGTGAAGATGACTGCTCGTGGTATTGCCAGGGTATCGAACATTAAGCTTTCAGATGTGGCTGTTGATTTTATCTGACCACCCTCACCAGTCTTATCCCAACGACTGTGAATTAGTAACCAAGGGCAGCTGTGTCCCTGCATGTCCAGCCTTATCTTCTTGCTGCAGCCTTGACTTCCCTATCAGTGCCCATTTTGTGCTGGAGAGACCAATGGGCATTGCCATTCCCCACTCCACCCTAGCCCACTTCTTCTCCTGTGTTCCTCTTTCTGTACATGGCCCCATCACAGTCATTCAGCCAGAAACTTGGTCATCATCAGCCCTTCCTCCTCTCTACCCCTTCACAGCTGCCTTACTTAGTTCAAGGCTGGACCATCTCTTGCCTGTGGAGTCAAAAGAAAGTTTTATACCTGATTTCTGGGCCTTTCTGTTTGACCCACTTAAAATTCAGAATGATTATTTTACTTCACTGCTTAAACTCTCTTAATAGCTTTCCATAGCTATGGAATCCTCTCTGGCTTATGAACAAAGGGCAGGGTTCTTCCTGGTCCATGCTCTTCCTGTGTTTATTTTGGGTCTCATATCCTGCTCTTTCTCTCTTGCTCCCTGCACCTACACCCCAAACACACCAGGGCTCTTTTTGGCTCCACGCCAATGGCAAAATCTTACCCCTCAGTCCAGCTCAAAAATCATCCTGTGGGACTAATTTTTCTGAGTCCTTCCGGCATCCCTGTCCTCTTACAGGAAGGCTGATGACTTGTTTGAAGGACGGTCTTAGCTTTTGTCTTGCCAGGGCTTCCACTCCCAGCATGATTTTGGGTAGGGCAGACAGTCATGTGATCTGGATCTGGCCAATGAGGACACCCCTTGGCTACACTGGTGTTGAAGCATGGGCAAATGACTCAGACTGGTCCGCCAAGGTTTATCTGAGGGCCTTTGTAGAAGCCGTTAGGAAAGATATGCTCCCTTTCTTCTGGGATTGCCAAGACAGGTAGGTTATAGGGAGCTGAGGGTGGTCACCTTTGCCACCTCTTGGGAAAGGCTGCCTAAGAATGAAACGCAAGAGAGCAAAGACTTGGGACAGGGAGAAACATTATTTGCATCCCTTGACCCAGTACTGCCTGAAGTCAAGTTCTGGACTTTTCAGTTACAGAGGCCAGTACATTCCCTTTGTAGCTTGAGTTAGCTGGAAGTGGGTTTCTATTTCTTAAACCCAAAGAATCCCAGCTATAACATTTCTCTTTTTATTTCCTAGGGGAACTTCTTTATACCTCTTAGAAAAGCACCTAACACATGATATTGCAGAGCATTTAATTATATTCTGCCTCTTTGCCCTGACTGTGAGCTCCAGGGTCCAACACAGTGATTGGCTATTACATAAACATTTGTGGAGGGAATAAATAACTCCTTAGGAACCCAGACCACTGCTTTGTCCCTCTAGCACCTAGGAGAGCCTTGTTCACAGAAGAGTCTCAATAAATGATTATAGGAAATAAATAGGGAAAAAGTAAGAAAGAACATGAATGAGCTAAACCAATGGTTTGATAAAGTGTATGTGAATAAATAAGTAAGTGGATAGTTATTATTAACAAATCCCCATTGGCATGCAATTCTCATTCTAACTACGTCTGGATCTAATGGCTCTTAAATGAAATATCTAGTTAAAAGTCGCTGAGATCAAATGATTCTAGTTGGCTCAAATTCCATGTGAAAAAATGTCTAATAATTAAAGCAAGATCGTTCAAGAGGAGAGTGTTGCTAGCAAAATTTTCAAAGTGGACGTCTGCAGAGTAGACAGGAGTTTTTGTATCCCCACCTACAAAAAGAAAAGCAAACGAATGAAGGGAACAAAGTGAAGCAAATCCATCAAAGCTCCAAGGGCGTGAAAAGGAGGGATGAAATTAAAGAGATTTAATGATGAAACTCAAAAGGGATGGTCTCTGGAGAGAGTAGGTTGAGCCTGCTTTCTGGGAAATTCGCTTTCCCAAAATAGCCAAAGTCTACCCAGTGGCCACAGGGCCAGGATCTGGGAAGTCCAGACAGATAGAGCAGGCATGCTATTCTTCTGCAGGTGGAGGGAGATGCCTAGGCTCAAAGGTAGACACCAGAGCCCCGGGGTGGGTGCATGGTGGAAAGCATCTTCCTTAGAGAAATCCTGGGACTCTTTCTTCTTGGCCCGTGTCCCAGGGATCAAGGAACTCCCACATTTTGGCCAGGAGGACTAGGCAGAAGCCCTAGAAGAATGCCCTTCCTAACCCCTCATCTCCTATATTAAAATGGTATGCATCCTTCTCGACATGTCTCAAGTGCAGCCTCTGCCTTGCAGCCTTGGTCTCCTGCCCCAGAACAGTATCCTTTGAGCTCTGGAGGATGCTCTCCTCTCTTTTTTTAGCACAGTTTGTTAGCACACAGGTCTATGGAGACTGGGCCTGGGAGTGTGGGGACATAGAGAATGGGCAGGCAGAGCCCATTAAGGGTGATCGGAATGAAATAGATAAAAAAGGAAATCAACGTATGGTGATGGAGGCAAGGAAGAGAGGCTGGGAACCACTGGCAGCAACTAACCCACAGAGTCACAGCCAAGGAAATGGGAGGGGCAGAGGTTTGTTCCAGGATCTACACAGAAATCCCATGTGTGGGAAGGAGCTTTGGGCCTCCCACACCATACACACCCCACAAACACACTCCTGAAGCTGGCACTTCCACTGGCCCCCAGGACAAGGGTGGCTTCAATTCTGAGTGCAAGTCAGACTCTGTCTGCCTGCCTTCCCTGTTGTAGGAAGAAACTGCCCCCTCCCCCTTCTCTGTGGGCACCCAGTGCGGGGGTTGTGCCTGACTCACTGTGGAGTGTCCCTGCTCTCCTAGTGCTGCACAGAGCTCTCAGTGGTAGCTGAATTAGTAAAATCATCTTCTGCTTTTCTTTCTTTTTCACTTTTAGACAGAGTCTAACTCTGTCTCCCAGGCCGCAGTGCAATGGCACAATCTCAGCTCACTGCAGTCTCTACCTCCAGGGCTCTCATGATCCTCCCACCTCAGCCTCCTGAGTAGCAGTGACCTCAGGCGTGTGCCACCACATCTGGCTGATTTTTGTATTTTTTGTAGAGATGGGGTTTTTCCATGTTGCCCAGGCTGGTTTTGAACTCCTAGGCTCAAGTAATCCACCCATCTCAGCCTCCCAAAGTCCTGGGATTAGCGGTGTGAGCCACTGCATCCAGCCCTCTTCTGCTTTTCTAACAAAGCAGCTGGCCAGTCTGGGGCTAGATCCAGGCACAGAAGTGATGCTATCCACAATGTGCTTCCCAAGTGCAGCTCTGGGAAGATGGTTCCAACAAAAATCACTGTCCCCTCTTCTGACTTCTGCAAGGACATCCTCCAGTCTCACCCAGAGACTCTCCTCACACTGACCTTATCTGGGTTTCCAGGCAATTCCCCTGGAGGCTAGATCAGCCAGGGCAGCCAGGCTGTGCCTTTCTGCTGGTGAGGTGCCACTGGGCTGGAAAGCTCATATGCTGGCTTCAGTGGGACCACCAAAAATGGAGCCAATGAGGCTCTGCATTGTTGGAGTTGCCTCATTTTACTCTTTTCCTCTGAAAGCCTCATCCCAGGAGTACTGTACCTATTGTGAAGCCGGTAGCAATTGCCATGTTTAGCCCTCTCAAAATGCTTTGTAGGTTGGTATACTGAGAACAATTTTTCATATGTGGAAACAGGCTCAGAAAAGCTGGTAAATATCCTAAGACAGCACAACTACTGAAAGGTAGCTGGTTTTTAGCTCAAGTCTGTCTGACTCCCAAGCCTGCCCCCTTCCCAGTTTGATGCCATGGAGCAGGCTCAATACCTAATTCCAGAGAAACTGCACAAACTTCCTCTCCCATATCATAGGAGGGGATGTCTGGCTTTCCCTCGTTTCTCATAGCCTGAGAGGTTCTGGAGAGACTCACATGGAGAGTACTGGGCATGAGACAGAGTAAGGAAGAGACAGATTCTGGATCTAGTGGCTTCTCAGGGGTCTTCACTTTGCTGATTTTCTCCACCAATGTAGAGGCCAGTTCTGTGATGGGTTGGGGACCATTTCTACTTGGTATGACATGATCCTGATATCCTCCAGGGACCTACATCCCCATATTGTTAAAACGGTCTTCTGTATCCCCAGTCCCAGTCATTTGAAAAAGTCCTGGGGCTTCATGAGGAAGCTTAGCAAAGGTGAGAGCGTTTTCTTAGAACATAATGGAAAGGAACGGAGCTCCATGATGGTCAGAGCCAAATGACTAGGTCACAGCAGAGCAGAGAAAGAAGACCCACCACCCTCACCCTCCAGCAGGGTCAGCGAGAGAAAATCTGGCCCCTATATTGAACTGGAAATGGAACTGTGTGTAAGGGGGGCAGGGGTATGTACATGTGCTTAAGGTGGTCAGCAGCGGGTGTGAGGGATGACTTGGTGATGTGAATTTGGTAGTGACTTGGAGGGGTATGTGTCAGAGGTGATTTGGCAGTGTGTGTGTGTGTGTGTATGTGTGTGTATGTGTTTGTGTTGAGGTGAGGGTTGCATACATCTATGTGTAGTCAGGGTGCAATACCAAGTCTTCTCTGTGGGTTGTAACCCTTGGTCAGTCCAAGCCCAGCTTTTGCTCATGGTCACACACACACACACAAAGCAATTAACTTTTAGGGGAAGTAAGTCTAAAATACTAGAGAATCTCTCAACATGTCAGAGCTACAGAGTTCAGTGCTCACCATAGTAACAGTCTTTTCCTGTTCAAAACATCTATTGTTGGATTGCCAAAGGCTGGTCCAGGACCAGCAACACAGGGAGAATTGGTCCATGGATTGCTGCATATATACTGTTGGACACTCAGGTGATGGGCACACACTGTTATTTATGGGTGCTCCCTCCATCCTATCTTTCATGATGTCAGTACAACACTTCCAATTGATTATTTCCTGCCACAGTTTTGGCTTTGAATTGTCCTTTGTTTTACGAATAATATTCTGAGGAGTTGGCAGGTTTTCTTCTAATATCCTTACTTGGCAAAATAAAAAATGACCAATCCTAGGTTTCGCCAATTGTTTGGAAATTTTACTAGTCCAGAAGCACTAATTTAAACTCTCCTATTGTTATCCCATTGAGGGGGAAGAGAAGAGTGGGGAAATAGAGTCAGGGATATTGCATGCCACTCTCCCTTCTGAATCAGTGGGAACTTGCTATCTGGTAAGAGAGGTAGTGGGTTTTTTTTTCTCTCAAAGGAATTCCTGTCTTCTTGATAGGTGAAGGGGTTGCCCAGGTGCCCAAATACATCTTTGCTAACAGGATCTGTTATTTTTCTATGCCTTGGAGCAGAATGCAAGAGAACAGCCTGAAATCTTAATGTATGCTTACAAAAGCAGTATACTCATAAACCAGCAGCATCAAATTTTTACAGGAATCCGGGGATCCATAAAGGAGAGGGGCAAGGGAGAGAGCTGATTCTTCCCACACATACGTCCTGAGCCTCCAAGTTTGTTTATCCATAATTGCTATGCAAGTATAAATTAGAACAACAAATGCATCCTGCCTGGCAGTGGTGACATCAACCCTGTAAATAGTTATAATTTAATCTTATAGCAAAGAGTTCTGAATGACTCCCCTAACAATTTCCTCTGCTTAGTTCCTTCCCCACTGAGTGACTTAATAGGAAAAGGAATACTCTTTCAGATTTGTTTCACTCCAAAAGTTTGGACAACATGTAGACTCACACCTGGAGGGCAGAAGCTGTAGGAGACCATTTGGCCTGCAGATAAACAAGTGAGTTGAAAAGGCCTTGGGACTGGAAGAGAGGGAACTGGCAAGGATATTCATCTTGGCACCTGTTTTTAGCAGTGAAAACTTGGGAACCACCTAACAAGAGGTCTGATAAGTAAACTATGCTACAGTCTTACAAGGGAATGCTACATAGCCCGGAAAACCCATCACAGATATGGCATGTCATAATAGCATGCTGTCAGGGCTTAGGAGACAGGCTTTGGAATCAGATTAACCTGGGGCTGAATCCCAGCTCTGCTCCTTACTAGCTGTGTGACCTTGAGCAAGTAGTATAACCTCTCTGGGCCTCATTTTCCTCTTCTGTAAAAGGAGGAAAACTATGCTATCTACTTCACAGAATTTTTATGAAGATGAAATGAAATTATAGCTCTAAAGAGCTTATAACCTATCTGGCACATATTGATAATAAAGGGTCAACAAATGATATTATTATCAAACCTTGTATATTTTGGAGGCATCGGTAATGGTATAGGAAAACATTTCATGACACAATGATTAGCTAAAAATATGTAACTATAGATATTTTTAGATCCTAATTTGGAAATATTAAAATATATATAAATAGCCAGCTTGCTTAATTCAGGCTAAGAAAAAAGGTCAAAGGAGAGTACATCAAAATTTTAATAGTTTTAATTTTTCCATATCTTTGTAGATTGTCCATGTTTTCTACCAGGAGCATATGTATTACATTTACAGTCAGTAACATAAGAATTTTACAAAAAGAGGCAGAGGTCCGAGGGTCTTCACACTGGGTGGGTCGTCGGGATTCCAATTGAGTGAAGACTCACCTGAACCTCTAACCCAACTCCCAGCTTAAAATAACCAGCTGTTGCTCCTGGACTAGTTTATAGAACATCAACCTCCACAGAGCAGGCTGTCCTCGCTCACATGTGCTTCTCTCAGCCCTCTGACCAGGGTAGGAAATGACCTGGCCAGCTTCCTGCAACAAGCTCATGGGAACACCAGAGTCTTCTAACTCCCACATCAGCACACCTTCCACTGCACCAGGAAACTTGAGTTTTCCAATTACACTAGCTCCCAAATCTGAGCCTATATTTGGGGAAAATCCATTCCCACTTTATCCCTCTTAAATATTTAATGGTCACACTTGGCTCCTACCATGGGTTTTTCTGATTTTCTTACGGAAGAGACAATGAACTACTCAAAAAACCATGTCTTACTCAACTGGTGTCTCTACCACCACGAAACCTGGCACAGGGGAGGTGTGCAATAGACCTGCCCCTTTCCCCTCCTCTCCTCCTCTCCCTCCCATCTTCCTCCTCCCTACTCCCACTGACTGCCATGTCTCTGTCTTTCCTAGGATCTGTCCTTCTCTGACTCTTATAGTCACCCACTTTCTGCTCCATTCAGAATCCTCAGTGACACCTCCTCCACCCCTAACTCCGTGCACTGATCCCCACCTTCCCCTGACACCATGCAGCAACTAAGGCTCCAACGATGTCCCATCTTTGCCTAAAGTACACCTGGACATATCCTTATATTGGCTCCTGATGGGCTAATGAAGGTTCTCCTGATAACACAGCCACAATGAGAATACCACTTGTGATGCCTGTCACCCAAACAGGAGGCCAGATACTTCCTTAAGCCAAACTCAGTTTGAGCACATCCTGTGAACCCAAGTGTGGGGGACAATAAGCCACGAAGGCTGTAAATCCTCAGTAACTCATATCCTCCCTAGCCCAACAGCAACTGAGACTCTCTATGGAGCACACCACAGAAAAGCCTGCACTTTTTAGCAAAGCCAGAACAAGAGGGAGAAGGTTCGTCCTTCCCTTCAGACACTGAGACATAATGCCTTTCTGATGTCTCAGGACCCTTGGAGTGGGAAGAATTAAGACTAAAAACATTCTGGTCTCAGCAACTGCCACTTACGGTTCTTGTCCCTTTTTGGATGCTATGCATATATCTTCCAGAAATGGAACAATATTTCAAATCATTTTACTAGACCTGTCCACATCCTGAGACCAGGACATTTTTAGTCTTAATGCAAGTTATTCAACCAAGACCCATCATAAAATTCTTCAGCAAGAACATGTTTCAAATCAGATATCAAAATCACTATAAAAATTTAGCCCAGCTCTAAAAACATGCAGTAGTTTTTCATTAGGATTAGATGAAAAGACTCCAAAAGTAGGTGTAAGGAAGTGGTTAAGAGGCCTCTGGCTGCAGATCCAGGCACTAAGGAGACTGTGAGCATCCCAGTAATTCACAGTTGCAGAGAATAGGGTAGGAAAGGAAGGGGGTGTTGTGCTTACCAGAGGGAGGAGCCTTCCGTCCCAGTGACTTCCAGAAAGTCGTAACCATCCTCCAGCTGGAAGTCAATAAAGACCAGGGCGATGGTGTCTCCCAGCTCAGCCAGGATGGTCCACGTGCAGTCGGCATTGTTATGGTACTCTGAGGGGAAGTGCGGGCTGGAGATGATGCCACTCTGGCCCCGCAGGGTCCCACCACAGGCATCATCGGCTGTGGGCACAGAGACAAGAGGCTCACATGAGTGGTCTGGTTTTCAAGTCCTAGCACTCACCATGGGCTTTACCTGTAACACATCTTTCTGTCTTCCAAGAATACAGTTCACAGTGTGCAGACTAGACAAAGCAGCAAATAACTTTGTTTGGATGAGTCCATCTGAGAAGTCTTAACAGAGGAAGTTTCATTAGAGATGGGTTTTGAAGAATGAGTAGGAGTTCACTAGATAGAGAAGAAAGGGAAGGACATTTCAGGGAAGAAGGAACCCAGTGGTCATAAGCACAGAAGTATAAATGTGCAAGGCATGTCTAAATAGATCTAGATGGCTCATCACAGGGTAAAAAGAGGAATAATATAGTAATGGCATATAGGAGAAGTCGCATGGCAGAGAACACTGAGCCAAAAAGATTTGGAGATGGGAGTGCATTGGAAAGGAAATAGATTTTAGGGTTAGGAAAGTCTAGATTTGAATTTAGGCTCTACAATTTCCCAGCCACCTGCATAACTTTGGAGAATTTATTTTTTTAAGCCTCAGTTTGCTTCTCTGTTGTTGTGATAACTGTATTAGATAATTAATGTGATGGTACATTAGCCAGTGACTGACGTGGTAGATGTTAATGCTAGGTTCTCCTTTTTCTTTCCACTTCATCTTAAGGATCAAAGGCAGTGAAGAAATATGATTAAACTTGCATTTTAGAAAGAACACAGGCTATAGTATAAAGGAGGTCTGAGTCAAGGAAGCACATTGGATGCTCTTGGTATCACCGAAGTCACCAAAGTCCAGGTGAGGCTGGATAAGATTGAGCTAAGGTCATGGGGAGGGTGGGAGAGGACTTATTTGAGAGATATTTAGGAAGCAGGACCTCCAGGCCTCAGCAACTAGGAGGTATAAAATCCAGGTTGCTGGTATAAGCCTTTGGATGGATGAAAGGTACTATTTCTTGGGGCAGAAAACCCAGGAAGGGAGCACCTTATGGTATGGAAAGCAACGAGGAGTTCAGTTTTGGACACACAGAAGTGGGTATGTCTGTGCAGCATCTAATGGTGAGATCGGATTAACAGATATATAGAAGTCATCTGGGCTAGAGATAAAAGTGATCTTGTTTAGCAGCTCTGAACTATTCTTACTAATGTGCTTTTACAGGGTCAAGAGAATCTTGAGCCAACTCATAGCATTTCTCAATGCTAACTCCTAAGTTTGTGTGAGTGCAGAAATGTAAGAAATACACCTATTCTCCCAGAGTAGGTGCTTACGAAGGTTTCCCTCCCACATCCATTAACTGAGCACCTACTGTGGGCCAAATACTGGCCTAGAGCCAGCATTACAATGTGAAAAGCTTGATTTCCTCTCTGCCCTCAAGTGCTTCTCAGAGAGGAGGTGAGCAGGCAAGCCAGCAATGGCAACACAGAATTGTTATAATGGAGATGCTCAAGACACAGTGATAGCACATAGGTAAGAAGGGCTTTATGGAGGAGACAGCATTTTTAGTAATTTATTTATTCATTCAACAAATGCTAACTGAACACGTACTATGTGTCAGTCACTGTTCTAGGTGCTGGGGATTCAGCTGTGAATAAAACAAACAAAAATTCCTATCATCCCAGAGCTTACATTCTTATCAGAAGGATAAAGACAATTCCAAGATAAATAATTAACTCTATGGTAAATGAGGTGTTAAGTGCAGAGGAAAATGGGGTGTCTGGTGTTGGGAGTGGGGGTGTGGACATTTCAGAAAGGGTGGTCAGGGAAGACTTCACTGAGAAGTCAACACTTGAGCCAATACTTGAAGGAGTGAGACAGAAAGTCACGTGGGGAAGAGCATTCCAGACAGATGGAACAGCAAATGCAAAGGCCACAGCGTGCAGAGGCGTGGCACCATTGAGGAGCATCAAGAGACCCAAGGGGCTGGAATGCAGGAAGAAGAAGAAGGAAAGTGGCAGGGGATAAGGTCAGCAGAGGCAGGGCCACCATGGGCCTGAGAGGCCACTGTAACGATGTGGACTTCTACTCTGAATAAGTTGAGAAGCCAGTGGAGGGTTCTGGGCTGAGGATGATATGATCTCATTTGTGTATTAACAGCATCCCTTGGGCTTCCAGGTAAATAGCAGACCAAAGAGGGCAAGGGAAGAAGCTGAGGACCTCTTGAAGCTACCACGATAATTCAATGAGAGGCGATGGTGGCTTAGACCAGGTGGTAACCGTGAGACATAGAGTCTGGCTTCATTTGAAACACTGAGCTGGCAGCATACATCAGCTGAGGGCTGCCTGCTTGGTAGGCATCAGGGGAGAGGGTGTCTTAGGCAGAAAAACAGCAAGGGCAGTTCAAGTTTGGGGAGTGTGGCATGTTTAGGGACTTACTAGGCAGGGCTGTCTGAACTTAAAGGGACATGCAGAGATGACAGAGCTGGGCTAGGCAGCAAGGCAAGAGCTGGACTGTGAAGGGCCTTGAATGCCAAGTAGAGGAGTTGAGGTTCTATTCCCCTCCCCTCTTCTGGCTTTGCTACCCCCAACCCGGCTGCCCAGGCCCCAGGAAGCAGGAAGGGAGGGAAGGTAGGCAAGATTGGCCTTGCTTGGCTTTAAGTCCAGTTTAGTGGTGCTGTTGATTTGTTTTATCAAGTTGCACAGTATTTCCACCTTGGGTATCTCTCTGGCAGGAGGCTATGAAGTCTGACATCTGAGGCAGAGTTTGTCTCCTGACGTAAATAAGTTCACCGTGAACATTACCAGGATGATAAGCCACAGGAGCCAGCCAGCGAACAGGAGATTTGTCAATGTTGTTCCCAGCAAGCAGTGGGACCACTGGTCCCTGACAGTCCTGTCACTGGCCCTCACTATACCAGGTGGAACTGTCTTCAGCCCTGGGCACAATGGCTGAGTCTTGACTGCACTGGGGCAAGGGATCATGGTGAAGGAAGGGACATTTAGCCCGAATCTTCAAAAAGGAGTAGGAGTGTGCTGGAAGGGGAAGAAATAGAAGAGTTCCAGGTGAGCAACCAGGCCCTCGGAGGCAAGAAGGCCTGGATGGGCACACTGCTTGGGGAAAGGTTTTGATGGTGCTGCTGAGGTCTTCGGACTTTCCTCTGCAGGTGCAGGGGAGCCATGGTAGGTGTGGAAAAGAGGGTTTTCGGCAGGAAGTACAAGCCCAGACCTATTTTAGAAAGATGATTTGGTCCCCTAGTAATGGATGAATGGTGTGGTTTGGCAGGAGTGGAAGGTAGCCAGTGGGGAGACCAGAGACAGAGAACGGAGAACAGGTTGTTCCCGTCATCAAAGCTGCAACTAGGCAGGGAGGAAAGAGAAGCAGCAGGAAGGGATTTAGGAGGCAGGCTGTGGAGGAACAAGAGGGTGTGGTCTCCAACAGAGAGTGGATGGTGAAGGAGAGAGCGGAGACAGGGACACTAGAGGAGACACAGCTCTGCAGGAAGAATGACGGCCCCTCTTCCCCTCTTCCTCATTCCCTTGTTGAGTGTGAGATCCTGAGGAATAAACAGGTGGGGATACCTACGAGCCTGGGATTCCAGAGACTGTGAGGCAAGGAATCAGTAAGACCAAGAGGGACCTCCCACCACAGGAGTGGAGAAGAATGGGGACTGAACAGACATGTACGGAGCAGGGAGAAGCCAAGATACCTGAAGGAAGAGAAGGTGGGAAGGGAAGGGCACTCAGGTGGAAAAGTGAGCAGGGGTCAAACAGAAACATTAGAGGGGGAGGGAATGGCTCAGGAGGTGGGGAGCAGGTGCAGCTACTTTGTGTGGACAAGTCTCCAACCAGGCCCTTGGTCCACGTGGTCTCATTTAATCTGGCCTGCACATCTAGGCAGACAACCAAGAATTCCAGAAGGAGAGCAGGTCTTGGGGGAAAGACAATGACTCCAGAGCTTTCTGCCTACTTCCAGTCTTAGAACCCCAAGTAGATATTCCACATTGCTCTCAAACCCAACCCAACCCAAACCGCTCTCATCCTTTCCTCCCAGGAACCTAGCCTTCTTTCCGACTTTCCCATCTTGGAGTGTCAGCACTATTCACCCACTTCCTCATGCCAGAGGCTCAAGTGACATCCTCAACTCCTCCCGCACTCCCACGTCCAGCCAGGGACTCACCTGGCAGTCCACCTAGGTGATGCTCAATCCTGTCCCCCACCATCACTGCCATTGCTCGACTCCAAGTTGACCACACCCATGAAGCCCCCTCCTGGTCTCCAAGCCTCCTTCCTCCTACAGTCCATCCATTCCTTTTGTTTTTCAGTTTTAAAATTTTACTTTTAATTGACAATAATTGTATATCCTTATGGAATACACTGTCATCTTTTGATATATGTATGTATTGTAGAATAACTAAATCAAGATAATTAACCTATCAATCATCTCACATACTTATTTTTTTGCATTGAGAACTTTATCTTGGAGCACTCCTTTTAAAAAAACTTATTGTTACAAAATATTTGTACATTTTTATGGGGCATGTGTGATTTTTTTTGACATGCATAGTAGGCGATATAGTTTGGATGTCCCACCCAAATCTCATGTTGAAATGTAATCCCCAATACTGGAGGTGGGGCCTGGTAGGAGGTGTGTGGGTCATGGGGATGGATGCCTCATGGTTTGGGGCTGTCCTTGTGAGAGTGAGTGAGTCATCTCTAGATTGGATTGTTGAAAATTGTGTGGCGCCTCCCCCTCACTGTCTCTCTGTCTTGCTCTAGTCATGTGATGTGCCTGCTCCCACTTCGCCTTCCACCACGAGTAAAAGCTCCTTGAGGCCTCCCTAGAAGTTGAGCAGCTGCCGATGCTATGCCTCCCGTCCAGCCTGTGGAACCATGAGCCAATTAAAGCTCTTTTCTTTATAAATTACCCAGTCTCAGGCATTTCTTTACAGCAATACAAGAAAAGCCTAACACAGTATGTATCATGATCCAGTCAGGGTATTTAGGGTATCCATCACCTCAAGGGTTTATCATTTTTATGTGTTGGGAACATTTCAAGTTCTCTCTTCCAGCTATTTTGAAATATACAATACACTGTTGTTTTAACTATAGTCACCCTACTCTGCTATTGAACATTAGAACTTATTCTTCCTTCTACCTAACTCGGGGTCCCCAACACCTGGGCCATGGAGCAGGACCTCTTAAGACCTGGGCTGCACAGCAGGAGGTGAGTGTTGCACTAGTTATCTAATGCCTGATGATCTGAGGTGGAACAGTTTCATCCCGAAACCATCCCCCACCTCCTGTCCATGGAAAAATTGTCTTCCATGAAACTGGCCCCTGGTGCCAAAAAGGTTGGGGACCACTGACCTAACTGTATGTTTGTATCTGTTAACCAACCTCTCTTCATCTCTCACATCCTCCAACCCCTGACACACACAGCCTTCCCATCCTCTGGCAACTATCAATCATTCTACTTTCAACTTCCATGAGATCCACTTTTTTTTTTTTTTTTTTTTTTTTGAGACGGAGTTTCGCTCTTGTTACCCAGGCTGGAGTGCAATGGCACGATCTCGGCTCACTGCAACCTCCGCCTCCTGGGTTCAGGCAATTCTCCTGCCTCAACCTCCTGAGTAGCTGGGATTACAGGCACGTGCCACCGTGCCCAGCTAATTTTTTGTATTTTTAGTAGACCAGGATGGTCTCGATCTCTTGACCTAGTGATCCACCGGCCTCGGCCTCCCAAAGTGCTGGGATTACAGGCGTGAGCCACTGCGCCCGGCCCCGAGATCCACTTTTTTAACTTCGCGTATGTGTGTTAAGTGATATTTGTCTTTCTGTGCCTGGCTTATTTCACTTAGCATAATGACCTCCAGTTCCACCCACATTCCTGCAAATGACAGGATTTCATTCATTCTTTTCTTTTTTTTTTTAAGGTAGAGATGGGGTTGTGCTGGACATTGCCCAGGCTGAATTTGAACTCCTGGGCTCAAGAGATACCTTGGCTCAGTCTCCTGAGTAACCGGGACTATGGGTGCATGCCACTGTACCTAGCTAATTTAATTTTTTAACATCTGAGTAGTATTCCACTGTGTGTGTGTATGTATGTGTGTGTGTGTGTATATCTATGTATCACATTTTCTTTATACATTTATCCAATGATGTGCACTTGGGTTGATTCCGTATCTTTGCTGTTATGAATTGTGTTTCAGTAAACATGGGGGTGTAGGTATCCCTTTGATATACTGATTTCCTTTCCTTTGGATAAATACTCAGTAGTGGAATTGCTTGATCATATGGTAGTTCTATTTTTAGTCTTTTGAGAACTCTCCATACTGTTTTCTATAGTGGCTATACTAATTTACATTCCCACCAACAAAGTATAAGAGTTCTCTTTTCTCCATATCCTTGCCAACATCTGTTGTTTTTGCTTTTTTAATATTAGCCATTCTAACTAGGGTAAAATAATATCTCATTGTGATTTTGACTTGCACTTCCCTGATGATTAGAGATGTTGAACATCTTTTCATATACCTGTTTGCCATTTTTATGTCTTCTTTTGAAAAATGACTATTCATGTCCTTAGCTCACTTTTTAATGGGATTATTTATTTTTTTGCTATTGAGTTGTTTGAGTTACTTGTATATTCTGGACATTAGTCCCCTGTCAGATGAATAGTTTGCAAATATTTTCTCATCTTTAACAGTTGTCTTTTCACTTTGTTGATGGTTTCTTTTTCTGTGTAGCTTTTTGGTTTAATATAGTCCCATTTGTCTATTTTTGCTTTTGCTGCCCGTGCTTTTGGGGTCTTAGCCATAAAATCTTTGCCTAGACCAATATCCTGGAATAATTCCCCTATGTTTCCTTCCAGTAGTTTTATAGTTTCAGGTCTTAAGTTTAGAGCTTTAATTCATTTGAAGTTGATTTTTGCCTACGATTAGAGATAGGGTTTAGTTTCATTTTTCTGCATATGGTTATCCAGTTTTCCTAGCACGATTAAAGTAAGTGTCCTTTCCCTAATGCATGTTCTTGGTGCCTTTGTTGAAAATCAGATGGCTATAAGTATGTGAATTTATTTCTGGGCTTTCCATTCTGTTCCATTGGTCTATGTATCTGTTTTTATACCAATACCATCCTATTTTGGTTACTATGGCCTTATAACATATTTTGAAGTCACGTAGCATGATGCTTACAGCTTTGTTCTTCTTGCTCAAGATTGCTTTGGCTATTCAGGCTTTTTGTTGTTGTTGTTCCATATGAATTTTAGGATTGTTTCTTCTATTTCTGTGAAAAATGACACTGGTATTTTGATACGGATTACATTGAATCTGTAGATTGCTTTGCAGCCTCTGTCCATTCTTCACAGAGGCCAGAGTAATACCGGAAAGCATGGGCCTGATTACGCCACTCTCTCTGTTGGAACTGTCAATAACCCCCATTGTCACTCAGGATAAAGTAGAATACCCAATGGCTCACAAGGACCTTACAGGGCCTTGCCTCATGCCAGTCTCTCTCTCCCTACTATCTGCAGCCACCCTGAGCACCTTCCAGTTCTTCTGATACACTTAGCATTTCCTTACTCCAGGGCCTTTGAAACTGTGATTTTCTCTTTCTGGAAACTTCTGCCCTATCTTGTTGGGCCTGACTGCCCCCTGCCCTCAGCCTTTAGGTCCCAATCCAAGTGCTGCTTCCTCAAGGATCTTTCCAGAAACAGAATAACCTCTCCCTCATCATATTATTTCTGAGCACCACATATTTTGCCATAACTAATAATTTTCTATAATTATGCCATTACTTATCTAACGTGTAGACAGTAAACTCCATGAGAACAGAGGCCATGTCTGTTCTGTCCCTATCAACTAGCACATTTCCTGGAATACAGCAGGTACTTGACTAATATCTGCCAAACAAATAAATATAAGAGGAAACTGAAGCTCAGAGAGGTTAAGTAACTTTCTCAAGGTCACAGACCCTCTGACACTAGGACGGTAGTCTCCTCCACTATAAGGCACATCCCTGCTTGATAGTGGTTTGGTAAGGCATCCTGAGATTTTCAAACGTCCTAACTGTAGGCAATGATTTCTGGACTGTGCTAGAACTGAGGACTTGAGAACTTGAGATCCTCTGGCCAGAGCCAGAAGTCCCCTCTGAAGGTGGCACCTTTACCATTTTAGCCAACCCTGCCTCTTGGGCTTATCTGACATCCTGGCCCTCACATTATCCTGTTTTGATTGAATATCCTGAAGAAGCTGTTTAGAGGTTTTCTCACACTTTAAATAAGGCATCATATTTCATGGTTACAACTCCAGAGTCATAAAACATAACCTTCAGCTGACACCATAGTCCTAAAATATTCATTTACACTTTCTCCTTCTCTGGCAATGGACATTTTGCACTACCATTAAGTCATGCATATTCTGAGGTGCAGGTGTGTTATGCTGATAGTTGCCTTTGCAAGTTTATGACTTTATTTATGATTGATTTTAAGTTCTATGGAAATCTCTTCAATTAACCATAATTTTAGAGAATGATCCCTCAGTTCTCTTTGGTGTCTGTTAACTCTACAATGACTGATGAATTTTAGGTGAGAAATGGGGAAAACAGAATTTTATCCTCTCCAGTTCAGGCCAGCTGTAGGGTACCATCTTGTATGCCTAGAAGATTTGGGGTCCTTGGACTTGGCTTCTGTTCATATCATCTTCCCCAGAACCCCTCAGCATCTATGGAAATGAAGATGCCAACAGGTCTCAAAGGAGAAGCCACCATCTTGCAATTCCAGTGCAAGACTAAGAGCACCAGGGCAGGAGTGCCCCATAGCTGTTTCCCACCCCCTTTTCTTGTGCAGAATGGTTCAGTGTGCCTTTCCATGCTAGGGTCCCCATAACTTGCTCAACTTCCTCAGTCCCCTCTTCATGGGGGCTTTGGATTCTACCCATTCATCCTTGGCTTTATCAATGACTCTCCTTAAAATGAAGAAATGACCAATTCTGAGAACATCACTTTTGTCCCCAGATTCCTATAGATACAGCCACCTGAGGTATCTTTCTGAGAAGAATGTAGACAAGTCATGGTATTTGATTACATGACACTTCTTATTGAGCTTTCATTATGGGCCAGGCATTGTGCAAAATGCGTCATCTTCATTTTCTCCTTTAGCCCACAAATCTTCGAGAGCATAGGTATTACCATGCACATTTTACAGATGAGAAAACAGAGGCTCAGTGAGTTTTTAAGACTTCCCGGTGGCTACATAGATACTAAATGTTGGAGCTAGGGTTTGAACCAAAGATCTTATGACTCCAGGCCCACATCATTACCCACCTATTTCTTTGCCTCCCGGGCTTCAGTCACTGTAATCCTGTTCCTGACATGGGCTAGGAGCAGGCTTCTGGAAGCACTAGACCCTGGAGGTGGGGTTTTCCAGGCATGAGGTGCCTCCTCCTGCTCCCCTCTCTTCTGCCTGGGGGGCTTCATGCTGCCTCAAAAGTGCTGGCCCAGCTCCCAGTGCTCAAGTGGAGGTGGGTGAACCTCGGGTCTGGCTTTCTTCATAAGAAGGAAAAGTAGCTTCCAGCCCCCACCCTGAAGCAGCATCTGCCCAACAGAATGACCTCAGTCCCTTTCCTAGAGGTCTCTCTCCTAAGGAGCTCGTGGAACAAGGAAGGTCAAGAGGAAACCACAAGAGACTGCCAGTCCCTGACTGGTGGAGCCATGCAGGGAATGCATGCACCTGCAGGCCAAGCTCTTGGGCCCTGAACCACCAGGCTAGGGAAGCTCTGGAAATCATAGTGTCATTGTAAGTCTCCTGCTGTGGGCCAGAGGCCACCATCCTTGCCTGCAGTTGAGGGCAGTGGTCAAGATCATGGGTGTTAGGCACATGGACTTGGGCTGAATCCTGGCTCCACTGCTCTCTAGCTGTGTGATCACAAGCAAAGCGCTGCACCTCTCTGGGCCTCAGTTTCCTCACTCGTAACAGGAGATAACAGTACCTTAACCTCCTCAGGATTTGTGAGGATTAAGAAAGGTAATGCAGGATGTGGTACTTAGGTAGGGCTCAATACGTGGTGGCCAGTGAGGCTGTGGCAGTAAGACTGACAATGACAGATACCCCTCACTGAGTCATAACTATGAATAAGGCCCTTTGCTATGTGCTTAGCATTTATCAACTTGAACCTCACTTCCAACTTGTGAGTTAAGTAGTATTATTATTCCCATTTACAAATGAGAAAACTGGGCATAGAGAGGTTGAGTAACTGGTCCAGCCAGTGGGTGTGAATGACAAGGCCAGGATTTGAATCCAAGTGGCTGGCCTCCAGAGCCCATATTGTGAAATGTTCTGCTCTAGTAACAGTAATGGCAAAGGCGATGGACAGCTAGTGATCCCAGCAGTAGTAGAGGTACCCTATTGTAAAGAGTGGCATTGGGTAGCTGTGGTCCCTGCTGAGGCCTCAGTGCTTAGAATCACTCAAGGTCCACACTGCACCTGGCACAGTGTTTAGGGCTTTTTCCGTGTTGTTAAATTTGATCAACACAATCGGGTCCAGCATACAGTGCCCAGACCCTCTTTGCTATCTACAGTGTTTCCCTAGGGTCTCTTATGCCTCTCTCAGATCTCTTTCTAGCTTAGGACTCCTTCTAGCTGCAGAATTAATGTCCCCACTTGGATGTCTCACAGCATCTCAAACTTTACCTGGATAAAGTAAGCTGTCTTGATTCCCTTTAGGGCATATGCTTCCTGCCCCCTGTGCCAGTCATCTCCATCTTGGTCATTGCCCTCCTCACCCACCATCCCTCCAGAAAAAAGCCTAGGAGTCAGCTTTGAGCCTTTATTCTATCAATCATCCAATTCATCTGTAAGGTCTGTTGGCTGTACCCCCAAAGCACAGCCCCCATCTACGCCTGTCCCTCCACCTCTACTACAGCCACCCTCGACCAAGATGCATCATCTCCAGCCTGGCTGCCCATAATAGCTGCCTCCCAACTGGTCTTCCTATGGTGCCTCTTGCCTAGCTAGTATCCAGAGTGATTTTTTAAAAAAATTAAGTTAAATTGAACTATACCTCTGCTTAAAACTCTCCCCGGGTTGCCTCCTGAACTCAGAACCAAGCCTGTACTTTTTAACCTCCTGAACTCAGAACCAAGCCTGTACTTTTTAATTTATTTTTTTAAGATGGAGTCTCACTCTGTCACCCAGGCTGGAGTGCGGTGGTGTGATCTCGGCTCACTGCAACCTCCACCTCCTGGGTTCAAGTGATTCTCCTGGCTCAGCCTCCTGAGTAGCTGGGATTACAGGCACATGCCACCACACGTGGCTAATTTTTGTATTTTTAGTAGAGATGGGGTTTCACCATGTTGGTCAGACTGGTCTCAAACTACTGACCTCGTGATCCACCCACCTCAGCCTATACTTCTTACCCTGCTTCACTCCATCCCTGCCCTCTCCACCCACCCTTCACTCTACTTTTGCTGCAGGGACCTGTTTTCTGTTCCTCTAACATGTGTAGCACTTTCCCACCTCAGGGCCTTTACACTTGCTGCTTCTTTTGCCAGGAATGCCATTTTCCAGGTCTTCACACGACAGGCTCCTCCTTGTCACTCAGGACTCAGTTCAGAGGCCTCCTCCTCAGAGACGCCTCTCCTGACTGCTCCATCTAAAGTAGCTTTCTTCATCATTGGCTAAGACTTTACTTCCTCATAGCTCCTACCACTACCTGAAATTTCTTTTTTTGTTTGTGTGTCTGTTTTCTGCCTCCTGGCTGCTAGAATGTAAACTCCAAGAGATCATGGAATTTGGTCTGACTTGTTCATCATTGCAATTCTCTGAATCTAGAACAATATTTGGCACTTAATAGGCAGTCAATAAATGATAATTGAATTAATGACTGGCTGGTGCATAACTGGCACTCAATAGAAAGTTGTTGGGTAGTCAAGTGAATGAATGAGGATGCAATCAGCCCTGTAAGGTTGCTACTTGTGTCCTACCTTTAAAACTCAGAGGGGTTTAGCAGCGCACTGGCAACCATACAGCTAGGGGCTGGCCTGGCTAGGGTCTAACTCAGGGCCGTCTGACTCTATGCACTGTCCGTACCTGACACCACTGCTTCTGTTTCACATTCTGCAAGCTTCTTCCCCTGGGCCAGAAAATTTGTAACACAGCTCAGCACGTGCAGTATGAGCTTCTGAAGACCAAATTCCCACTTCCTCAGGTATGGGAGCAGCCTGCCATGTTTGGCTTGAACTTCAGAGGCCAAGCACTTCTTGCTCAGGCCAGCTTTCTCCCTACCACTTGCCTCTCAGCCCCCAGCACATATGAACTCTGTCACTTCCCCATGCAGCCTTCTTTGATCCAGGGCCAATGGCCCTCACAAGTCAGAGGGCTGTTGCTGAAATCCACCTGGTCCTTCTTGTGGATTAAAGAGAGAACACAAAGCACAGCACCTCCCAGGGACCTCTGCCTTTGAAAATGTGCCCAGTGTGACACAAAGTGAAGGGAGGTCACAGGTCCCACCTCCTTCCCTCTGTCAGCTGGACCAAGCCTTGATGGGTCAGAATCTTTGGGAGGGGTCTTCTTGGGGGTCGGCCTCACACCTGCTCCCTATTCCCAGCTGCTCCCCGAGTCTGTGCTGTGTCCCCAGACCAAGTCCACCCTCCAGCTGGGCACATGGCATTTCCTGGATGAAACAGACATACACACAGCTCTCCAGTCTGCTCTGGGAAGCTTTGGACTTAAAGAGATCGTCACTCAGAGCTACTGGGCAGGTGGGGAAACCCAGGCTAGCAGTTTCCCTTTCGGGCTTGTATGCCAGCATGATTCTGATAGTGAATTGGACCCCTCCAGACAGCCGTTCATTCAGCAAATATTTACGGACCACTGCCCAGTGGATGAGGTTTATCTGCTTGCAGATGCCAGCCCTTGAGAGTTCTACATGAGAAGAAGAAAGGCCAAAAGGCTTTTAATGCTTCCTGAGTATGAAACGGTTCACTCTGGCAAGACCGCCACCCCTGGCACAGGGCGGGTGTATGGTGGGTACCCTTTGTTCCTGTTTAGCTCAGCCTCCTAAGGAAGAACAGTTTGAGAAATCACTTCCTTAAAATCACCAACATTATGAGGATGTTTCTTAGGATATTCTTGCAGCTTGTGGGAATTAGAACAGAGAAATGAACCTGAAAGTAGGGGGGTGGCTGGGGATGGGGGGTGACTGGGGGTGGGGGAAGGCCTTGGGGGGTCTGAGAGTTGGAGAGCCATTTTATTCTCTCCTAGCCTTTGAGCAGAACCACATCTCAGCCCCCTCAGGCAGCAGGGGACTGGAAGCCCTTCTGGAAGCAGGACTTGACATCCTCAGCAGGCTTCCCTAGGGCGTTTGGGAGGGAGCATTCTCTGGTATGGCTAAAGTGGAAGCTACTTAAAGTAAGTCTAAGAGACATACTAGAAAGATTGGTGTGAGACTCTTTCCGGAAGAGCCTTGTGCTCCATGCTAAGGAATCAGTGATGAAGAGCCACTAAGTGACTGGTGACTTTGTCAGATCTGTGCCTTAGAAAGTTCTCCCCAGCAGTACAGGTAGAAATGAGCTGATGTGAGCAGGAGAGAACTGGGGCACACTTGGTTACCAAGGATCACCTTCAGTGAGGCAGGTCAGAGATGAGAGAGCCTGGACCATCATTTGAAGAGTGACAGAGACGTGGAGGGGTGGGCTGGTGCAGAGGGACATGGGGGCCAATGGTGCGATATGAACAGCAAGAAAAGCAAGAGTGTAAGCTGACAGAGGGGTGGGGACACTCTTCACCGAGCTGGGGAAGGCAGCAAAAAGAGCAGGTTTGGGGAAAATAGGAAGACTGATGTTTTCATGGCCAAGTTCGAAACACATCTTAAAGAGAACTTCAGCACGGTTCACTATCCACATGGTCCTGAAGTTCAAGACAGAGAATGGGGTTGGAGGTGGGGATCAGAGAGTTGTACCCTAGTAGCAATTACAGCCACACAAATGAGAAATTCCAAGAGATGCAAGAAGTCCACAGAGAAGAGGCCGAGCTGGCCCTTCAGTATTTAAGGGGAAGGAGTGGGGAAAGTTAGTGAAGGAAAAGGAGGGAAAGAATCATCATCATTTCAGAAGCTGAAAAAAGAATTGGAAGACTTAAGAGAGTAGTGCCACCAAAAGACATGCCACCCCTGCCCAGGCCCATGCATTACTGTGGTGTGAATGCTGGAAGAGCAGCCTCTCTCTGCCCTGCTGATTCCCATGGAAAGGCCAGCCTTTGCTGCCTGCTGTGCCTGGACACAAAGACACTGGGTTGTGGGCCTTGATCCAACCTGGAAGACCTTCATGAGGGGGAAAGACCTTCATGAGATGGAAGACCTCCATTAGACAGCCCTCATGACTTCTCTCTGGTTTGTGGGGTAACAAAAATGTACGTTAACATCCAGCCCTAGTGTTTCTTATAGAATGAGAGTTCTCTTTGTTCAGGAAAATACTACCTTATACCTAAATATCTTGGATGAGGAAGGCATCAGACTTCAAGGAGATAGCAAAACCAAGAGGAAACCCCAGGCTCTTGTGCCTAAGAAACTGATGCACATTCTGAAATGGGCTCAAGGTGCAGGTGGCATCAAGGCAGAAGAAGCTAGAGAAAGGAGAGAGGGTACACTGCACATCACAGGGGAACCTGGAGCCTGCGAAGACAGAAGCCAGGAGAAGCTTCCTGGGAGGAGGGGCCAAAAGACTTTGCAGCTCCTGGCTGCTCATACTTTCATTTTAAGTCATCTGCATTGCTGAGATGTAAGCTTCTTGCATTGCCATACCTTCCAAAAAGCCTGAACTACATGCAAACGCCTTCATTGGTGGTTTTGTTTTTTGGCTTGTATTTTGTCTTTTGGAGAAGCAGGTCCCAAGAAAAATAGACCCAGTTCCCAACCTAAGTTGGCAGAGAAGAACCAGGAGAAGGGAGGCATGGCAGTGAGTTCAAGGTTCGGAAGAAGTTAAAGCTGACAGATTCCTGGAGATATTAGGAGGGTTAGTGGATTTCCACCATATTAGCATGGGATATTGTTGCAAATTATACTTCACTAAGCAGAGTAATACCCCCATTGGACCAATAACTGGATTACATTTGTTTTTGGTTTTTATTTTGAACAAAATAGCATGACATTTATAGTGCTGCAAAAAAGGAAAAGAACTATGGTTTATATTTCACAACTTAGACACTTGATTTTATTTACTATCATATTTCATATTCTATCATCATGTTACAACTCTGACACCCTCCTTGGAAGATCAGAATGTTAACCAAAACATCCTCAAGGCGGAGGGTGGGTAAGGATGCCATAAGGAAGGGCAGATACAGTAGTTTTCAGGCTGTGGTTAGGCCACGCACCTGTGTGTAGGGGCCAAGGTCTCACCTGATTGGTTTGGTAATTGTATTTTGTCAATTGTGGAAAGAGGCAGGTCCTGACTTAGGAATGGGGTCTGCAGGGGGAAATAGGGGAGGGACAGCAGGGGGTGGGGAGTTGGGGATAGATAGCATGGGGATACATGCCAGATATAGGTGATGGGGAGGAAGGCAGCAAATCACACTGCCATATGTGTACCTATGCAACAATCTTGCATGTTCTTCACATGTACCCCAAAACCTAAAATGTAATTAAAAAAATACAAAAAAAACAAAAAAGGGATGGGTTCTGGGAAGATGGGACTTAGGAAAGCAGGAAAGGGAACTCTAGTTCCCTTATGCTCCACCAAGAAGGATCAGCATGGCCAAGGTCAATTCTATTGGCTGAGGAGAGGTAAACAAAGGCGAAGTCAAGTGGCAACTCAGATTGATTGGTTGTGTCTTGCCTAATGTGAGGGAATTCACAGCTGTGTCTGGACTCAAGCAGAAAGGGTACAATGACTCATTAATTATGTCTGTCATGGGAGTGGGAAGAAGGGAAACAGGTATACATGCCAAGTAATTTTTATCCTTGGTGCCAATACAAAAAGTGTACGCATGTGGCAGGAAGGATCTGCTTATCCCTGGAGCCAGTCTTCTATAGTAATTATAGAAAAGCTTCCTCCAAAAGAAAAAAAAATTAAAAACTTGAACCAAAGGAGGAGCTACTTATTCCAATAACTTCTCAACTCCTGGAAATGCTCCTCCCAGATTGATACATGGATGTTCAGGATCCATGGAATTTAGAGATGAGCGTTACTAGAAGAAAAGAGTGGTCAATAGTGCAAAGGTTTCTTAAGAGGTCAAAAAATACAAGAGCCAAAACAATTCCCATCTGATTTGGCAAAATGATGCAAATATTGTGGGCAAAGGCCAGTCTGCAGAGGAGTAAATGAGAAGGGAAAAGGAGGGATGGGGCCGGATGGAGCTTTCAAGATGCTGAGCTATGTTGATGGCATGGGAAATGTTACAGTGTGATGTGATTGACTGTTTTTCAAAGGTGGTTAAAAATTGCATGTATCACAATCTCAATTTATGTACATATTTGTAATAGATGCATACGTGCAATATGTATTGGAAGAAGATGGAAAGGAAATACATTAAAATCACGGTTAAAACAGCTAGAGGCTTTTTCTTCTTCACTCCCTACTGTATTTTCTAAGCTTTTAAAAATGATCATGTGCTGGGTATGGTGGTTTACACCTGTAATCCCAGCACTTTGTGATGCCAAGGCCAGAGGATAATTTGAGCTCAGGAGTTCAAGACTGGCCTGGGCAACACAGAGAGACTCTGTCTGCATGAAAAAAAAAAATACAAAAATTAGCCGGGCATGGTGATGCATGCTTGTGGTTGCTGGAACTCCAGAGGCTAATGCAGGAGGATCGCTTGATCCCAGGAGTTCGAGGCTGCAGTGAGCCATGATTATGTCACTGCACTCCAGCCTGGAGGACAGAGCAAGATCCTGTCTCAAAAAGGAAGGAAGGAAGGAAGGAAGGAAGGAAGGAAGGAAGGAAGGAAGGAAGAGAGAGAGGGAGGGAGGGAGGGAGGGGAAGGGAGGGAGGGAGGGGAAGAAGGAAGGAAGGGAGGAAGGAAGGGAGGGAGGGAGGGAAGGAAGGAAGATCATGTAAGGAATAGGCTGGCAGTAGGGTGACAAATGTCTCTGCTGCCTGAAACTGAGAGGGTTTCCAGGATGTGAAACTTTCAGGACTAAAAGTGGGAAGGTCCTGGGCAAATATGGACAAGTTGGTCATCCTAGCTGGGAAGCTGAGGCCAAGACAGCATAGAAGAGAGGTGTTTATGGCAGGGAGGGGGTTATTGGAGTAAAGAGATTTTGAGAATATTTGGAGGCCGAGAGGAAGAAACTATTAGATAGGGAGAGAGGCTGAATTTATAGGAAAGAGAAAAGAGTAATTCCTACAGTGAGGTCAGTACAAAAGCTGTTGGGGAAGTGATCTGCCTTCCACAAGAGGAAAGAAGGGTCTGCAATAGGAGGATAAACGATGTTTCTTTTCAGACAGGAGGACTAAATGTGAGGGAAGACTGCTACATATGTTTGTTGATGCAGGGGAAGAAAATGAGGGAGTATACACATGAGGGTTAGGAGGTCAGGTGAGGCTGAAACACCCCTAGAACACCTGGGGACCCTGAAGACCCTGTGTGCTCTCCAGGTTTGGGCTATCTGAAGGGGGTACCCCCCTTCCTGCTGGGGTGTAGCTTTCCCGTTTGAGATTGGATGTCACTGGACGCTCCAGCATCCCCTCCCAGCCACTGCCCAACTCTGTCAGACCCCTCTCTGGCCACCTACCTCTGCAGGAAGGCAGGGGGAAGTCCCACGTGGCACTGTTCTCGGAGCCAGCGTGGCAGGTGAGCACGGCATGGCCCTCCAGGAAGAAGCCAGGGTTGCAGCTGTAGCGGACCTTGTCACCAAGGTTGAAGGTTGAGCCCTGCTGGATGCCATTGGGCAGCCTCCCTGGATTCCCACATGTGTGGCTGGGGAGAACTGTGAGAGCAGAGAGAGAAAGAGACAGGTAGCCTGTGAGTTGGGCTGGAGGCCTGACACCTGGCTTCCTAGCAGTACCTCCCTAGGCCACTTGGGCTTCCTGGAACTCATTTCTTCTGTAAACAGCATTGGCCACTGCTGATCTGCCACTTCTCAAGGCTGTTGATTACATGAGAATGGGTTACTCAGGAGAGGGAGGGGTTAGTCAAAATTTCACACATGAGATTTACAATTGGGCATCCAGGTTTCCTGCCTTTTCTAATGTGCAGTCATGGATGTGAATGACGTCCATCACCATCACTAGAGATGCAACTACAGGAATATCACTTTCCTCTCTTGGGCGT
Organism: Aotus nancymaae; assembly: GCF_030222135.1. Lineage (NCBI taxonomy): Eukaryota > Metazoa > Chordata > Mammalia > Primates > Aotidae > Aotus > Aotus nancymaae. The sequence continues at coordinate 30,416,373 of NW_026988467.1, forward strand.
GGCTGCCCTGATTTCAGACTCCATACTCCTTCTCACTAAATACCATGGAAGGGACATAAGGCATGGCATAAGAGTAGGTGCTCATTAAATCCAGTGTCCTTTCTTTCATGTGTGACCCGCCCTGGCAGCCAGAGGGACACTTTGGCCCTGCAGGTTCAGGGGAGTTGAAGAGGTTGGAATAGGCAGCAGAATAGGCAGTAAAGTGGGAAGACCAGAAGTGGGAAGACAAGAACCTGGGTTCTCATCAGCCTGATTTGTTTGAAGGGGAAAATTGGGAGTCAGGGAACACCAGACACAGTGTGTGAGCCAAGCAATCATGGTCAGCTGCAAATGTGCTCTCATGAGGCAGAGGAAATGGTCTTGGGAAAGGTGCAAGAGCACCATGACCTGGCAATAAGGAGGGAGGGAGGACGCAGCTTCCCTGTGTCTGTAAGTCAGTCCCTTGTTCTACCTGACCCAGCTCCCCCTGCCCTCTGCTTTGTACCCCAGAGTTGGAACTGCCTGTGCCTTAAATGTCAACACCTCCCATCATTCCAGGATACCCCCATGGGGTGAGGAGTAGGGGTCTTAGTCATCATGCCCAGACTACCATTTAAGTACCTCTCCATTAATCCACCTGGCAATGATTTATTGAGCCTGTCTCTGGGAAGCCATGCAGCCGGATGGTGGAAAGAGCATACTTGGAGCCACTGTGCTTGAGTTCACTTCCCAGACTGACATCTTACCACCTGTTGGACCGTCAGCAAGTCTTTTAACCTCTATGCACCTCAGTTTCCTCATTTGTAAGACAGAGAGCTCAACAACACCTTCCTTACATCAAATTAATTGTTGCAAGAATTAAACCAGTTCAGGTATGCAAAGTGCTTAGGACAGAGCCTGATGTACAGTGAGTACAACACAAGTGAATCTAAGCTCTCAGTCCAGTGGGTGGTGTGCACAATTAATGCACTCTAAGTGTTATGATGGGACAGGGACAGGTAGGGAACCAAACCCAGCTGGGGGAGAGGTCAGAGGTCATTCTTTACCTGTGACAAGTGAGATGAGCTAGATGAAAAGCTTTACCTCCATCGCCCTATCCATTGGCCCAGCTTAGCATTTCCCATGATCCTGCACTGCTGTCTTACTTAGCATTTCTCATATTCCCCTGCTGCTGGCTTATTTTGTGTTTCCCATGATCCTGTACTGCTGCTGGCTTACTTGGCATTTCTCATGATCCCATGTTGCTGGCTTACTTGGCATTTCCCATGATCCCCTGTTGTTGGCGTACTTGGTTCTTCCCATGATCTCCTGCTGCTGGCTTACTTGGTGTTTCCCATGATCCTGTACTGCTGCCGGCTTACTTGGCATTTCCCATGATTCCTTGCTGCTGGCTTACTTGGCATTTCCCATGATCCCATGCTGTTGGCTTAGTTGGCACTTCCCATGATCTGCTGCTGACTTACTTGATGTTTCCCATGATCCTGTACTGTTGCTGGCTTACTTAACATTTCCCATGATCCCATGCTACCAGCTTACTTGGTGCTTCCCATGATCCCATGCAGCTGGCTTATAGCAGAAGCAATGACTGTGATGTGTATGTGTTTATGAGTGTTGGGGGTGGGAGAGGCAGGTCAGGTAAACATTTGGAGAAAAAAGCAAGCTAAGGTGAGGGGAGGGAGCCAACCAGGGGAAATGAGCTGAGAACTGGTGTAGAACTAACGTTTCATTTTCCGCAATGAGACGCAAAGACCCAATTTAATTAAATTACTAATGTCAAATTTTTAATGAACCTGCTTCTGCTTTGGGCTTTCTTCCTTTGAAATTAATGACTGGAACGTCACTATAAATAAAAGTCGATTCTTCTTAAAAAGTCACTCTCAGACGCTCACTGCTCTTTAGTTAATGAGCTGTTCACTCTGACCTGGCACTTCCATTGGGACCTGGGTGTAATGAATGGGTCTCATTTCCAACCCCACCTGCTTTTTAATGCCAAGCTCCACTCCTGAGAGGTCCCATAGTGAATAGAGAGAGGGCAGACTTTGCGCTCAGAGAGACCTGGGTTCAAATCCCAGCTCTGGCTGCACAATCTTGAGCTGTAAACTTTTCCTCACTGGGCTTCAATTCTTCTAAAAATGGGGATACTTCTTCATCCTGGAAGGATGTATTCACTGGCTAGGACTGCTGTAATAAAGCACCACGAAAGCCGAAAACAACAGAAACTTATTTTTTTACAGTTATGAAGGTTAGAAGTTTAAAATCAAGCTGTCAGTAGAGCCATGATCTTTTTGAAACCTGTAGGGAAATCTTTCCTTTTCTCTTCCTAGTTTCTGGTGATTTGCTGGGAATTTTTTGGTCTTCCTTGGCTGTAGATGCATCATTCCAATCCTGCATCTTCACATGGTACTCTCTGGCTTTGTCTCTGTGTCTGAATGTCCCCCTTTTATAAGGACACCACTCATACTGGATAGGATACATCCTAATGACCTCATCCTAACTTAATCATCTACAAAGACCCTGTTCCAAATGAGGTCATATTTACAGGTACTGGGGGTTAAGCCTTCAAGATATCTTGTTGGGAGACACATTCAACTCATCATAGGGCTGATATGTAGATTAAAATTCGACTTATCATACCTACCCTTGAGTGCCTAGCATATTTCAGGTCCTTGACTAAAAGCTTATTTTACTTTTAGTCCAGGACCTGAAACATACTAGGCACTTTATCTTGTGGGATATGTAGTATCCTCATTTTAAAGGTTAAAAAAAAAAAAGAAAAGCAGGCACAGAGAAGTTCATTCCCTTGCGTGTCTAAGGCCACACAACTAGAAAATGGCAGAGCTAGGTTTCGGACCTCAGTCTTTCTACCTCCATTGTTCAGCACTCTGGAATGTGAGACTGCCTCTGACAGAGGCAAAGCATCCAAGCATATAGTGGGTGCTTAATAAACAAGAGTTCCCTTACTCCTTTCATCCTTCTAGGCACTGCAATAAGACGAAGGGAGATTACCTGACTGTCCCGATTTAATTGTCTGATTTTTTTCCCAATCTGGTTTGCCAATCCTGTACTTTTTAATAATGTTAAGGGCAACATTTAAAGTGTGGTCTTTTGTTATGTGTCTAATGTGCAACTTGCTGGACAGACATAGGAGACTGGAGATAAGCTACAAAGCGAATCCTTTCTAAGGCACCATTTCTTTGATTTTTTTTTAAGATTGTCCATGTTTTTTTTTTTAGCACAGATAGTGTAACTGTTCATGCTCTCCCATCTATAAAGCTTCCCTTTGATTGCTTACAAAATGAAGAAGGGGATATTTACATCCAACGCAGCCCAGAACAATATTATTAAAGTGGTGTCTGACATTGAACAATTCTATTGTAGATTAGCTGTGGGGAATTTTTGTCCCTTCTACAAAGCCCGACTCTTGCCAATCAACATAATATTCTCAGTGATTGTATGACAATGAATCTCCTCTGTGCTTGAAGTGCAGCAAAAGCTACCTCATGCCTTCTTTTATTTTTAATTTGAGACTTTGGTTCCCATATTATAATGAAGAGTCATTTATGCTCTCTGGACATGCACCCGCCATATGTTTTGATTTCTTATCTTCCATCAAGTAACTTGTTTCATCTCCATGGCCATACGATTGACACCAAGTGGTAGTCTAGTTGTGAAGAAGAATTCAGAGAGAAGGATTTAGTCTTCCCACAATCCTCCTCAAGGAAAGAAGAGAAGGTGCTGCCTGTGTGTGTGAGTGTGTGTGTGTGTGTGTGTGTGCCTGTGTGTGTGATCTGGGAACAGTAGGTAGGATCAGGGGAGGGAGGAAGAAAAACTACTCTTTTGTGAGTCCTGGATCTGTGTTAGACACTTCTACATCATATATTAGCTTACTTAATCTTTACAACTCCCTTATTTGTAGCAGTCTGGCCTTTTAAACATAATTCACTGCATACTTACTCTGTGCTATTCTTAATGTCAAGTGCTTTTCATATATTTCCATCCCCAAAGAGTTGTCTATACTTGCTGTCTCTATTTCCTCTCCACTCAACTGATATATAATTATATTTTATTATATGTGAGATATATAATTATATATTTTATGTAATATGTCATACATAAAGTTAACATACATCATATACTACATATGAGATATAATTTTTGCTTGATACATTCTTTTGTTTACTGTTTGTCTCACCTTGCTACAGTGTAAGCTCCATGAGGACAGGCATTTTTTTGGTCTTTTTTGTTCAATGCTGTGTCTCAGTTCCCAGAACAGTGCCTGATGTATAATAATACCTTCATGAGAGTTTACTGAGAGACTTTAATAATCTCACTTAATCTCCCAACAACCTATTGAGAGAGGTGCTATTATAATCATCCCTTGTTGAGATATGCATGGTTGCTAGAGATGTTGGGGCATTTATCCAAGGCCACACAGCTCACTGCAGGGGCACAGGGGGATTTCCACATCACTGCCTAGGAGTCCACATTTCTGCATGCACTAGGCCATTCTTGCATTGGCCATTCCACATGAAGTCCATAGTGACTAGCGTACCTTGAAACATCCTCACAAGGAACTCACGCACATGCTCCTCAGGGAGAGGATCTGGGGTAACAACCAGGCAAGTTGACCTCTAGGTTGGTCCTGTAGATTTCCTGCTACCTGTCCACCAAACAGAGGCAGGGGTACCAGGGCCTCAGATGGAGGATGCCACCCACAACTAGTCAATGGGCCCTGCCCTGCTGGGCTTTGCTCTAACCATTGTCAGGCAAAAGGCCTTCACCATAAGCCTATTCTTTTAACTGCATGTTTGTGATTTTGCAACGTTCAGCATCAGAGTCACGTGGAAAGTTTTATAAAGATACTGATGCTTAGACCCTGTCCCTAAACCTACAGAATCATAATATGAGAAATAGAGCCTGAGCTGCTCAAGGAGACTGAAAAGCTGAGATTGAGAACAACTCACAGTAACCTAGTCATGTAAGTTATATTCCACTAGCCCAGCTCGGTTTACCTCTCTGAGCTTTAACTGCTCAATCTCCAGGACCTTTCTTGTTTTTAGGTTTTTGCTTCTGAGAACAGCAAACCCGGCTTCTCTCCTGGAGTTTCCTGTCCTCCATAAATCACACTAGCCCTACAACTTCCTTCTCATTTGAAGACCCTCATGGTCTCTTCCCTAGACTTCTGCCCCCAACCCTGATCTTCTCACTGCTGACCCTGTCCTCTCCAATGCATTGTCCCCAGTGATGCTGGAGCTGGCATTCTAGAATAATTCACCATGGCCCTGCCCTATTGACTGTGCCAGGAGCCCATATTATGAAAGTAAGTTCCTTACCACCAAGGCACAGGCAAACATAGAACCTCTGGTCTTTTGGGTGACTCTCATGAGAATACATAATGATTTGGAAGATTAATATAAAATAAGCAAAAGGAAATACAAAGAAAACCATAAGAACCACTCTGTTGCCATCAGTATAAATTAAAGCTTAGGCTAGGCAGCCCCCATTCTTGTGATCCGACTCTTTTTTTTTTTTTTTTGAGACAGAGTCTCGCTCTGTTGCCCAGGCTGGAAGGCAGTGGCACGATCTTGGCTTACTGCAACCTCTGCCTCCCGGTTTAAACAATTCCCTGCCTCAGCCTCCTGAGTAGCTAAGATTACAGGCACCTGCCATCATGCCCGGCTAATTTTTGTATTTTTAGTAGAGACGGGGTTTCACCATCTTGGCCAGGCTGGTCTTGAACTCCTGACCTCGTGATCCACCTGCCTCAGCCTCCCAAAGTGCTAGGATTACAGCCGTGAGCCACCACGCCCAGCCGTGATCCGACTCTTGCTTATGTTTTCCGCCTCCTCTAATCTTGTCCTCTCTACCCTCAGTACTCTAAACCACAGGCTCCCCAAGCATTGCTTCCTTTTCTCTCAAATTCTTCATCTGGCAAACTCCGTCAAAGTACCTCCTCTGTAAAGTCCTCGGTGATACCCTTGATGTCTTGTATAACCCATAAGATCCCACAAGAACACACCTTGATTGAATATAAATACTGTCACAATGTCATTGGCAATTGGCTCTCAGAATCCTGAATCTCCTGGTCCACTAACTAGGCAGGCTCCCTCTGCTCACGTTGTTAATGTTGCAATCTCACAATCCCACGTTTTACATGACTGGGGTTTTCTGGACTCCACCTATGGAGTTATGTGGGGGTTTCCCTGCACTTCAATTCCTGCACTTTGTGTACGTTGTAATTCATTTATTCATCCATTTATAACACCCTGGCTTCCAGACAGGAGCTGAGCCTGCTTGTAATTATTTCTATAGGTATCTATTTTCATCTCTGGACTCCTTGAGGGGCAGGAACAGTGTTGTATTCTTTATATATCTAGCATTTGATTTCATGTCTGGCAGAAAGAGAGTGCTTAGTTGAAGCTGGAATGTGTTGAGTGAATTAAATCTATATGTATACATAATAAAATATATATTATGTATTAATCAGAATTACATACACACACACACACACACACACACACACGAAGCAATAAACTAGTGTAAGAATTGGCAAGCATTTTCCATACAGGGGCAGATAGTAAATATTTTTTGGCCTTGTAGACTATACTGTCTGTGTCGCAGGGACCTGACTTTTCCATGAAGTATGAAAGCAGCCACAGGCAAATATGTGTTCCAATCAAACTTCAGTTTATAAAAGCAGCCAGCTAACCCACAGACCACAGTTTGCTGACCCTGAACTATTCCTTATTCAGTTATGTACTTATGTTAGGCATATGATTCATAGCTCAGGAACCATCCCTCTCCTATGATAAAAACAAGTGAGGAAAGGTCAGATTTGATGGGAGTCAAGGATGGGAAGGGACTGTGAGGAGACTGGGCTGCACCTGGGTGGGTCCTGGACAGAGGTGACTGGCAGGTACTGGAGGGGACAGGCAGGTGGCACTTGAAGATTGAGACCTACATCAAATTTCCTTTTCACTACCATTTGGCCCTGGGGACAGGTGGGCATTGTGCTGGTTGCAGGAAAGGGCTTGTGTACTTACAGCCCCCACACTTCCCCATTAAAATAGGATTCATTTTTAGTCTTCATAGCTAATCTTTAGGTTGGTAATGACAACCCTCATTTTACCAAAGAGAGAGTTGCATTTAGAGTCCTGAAGGGTCACTCAGCTAGTAGGAGTAGTGAAAGTGATAACAGTCACGGTTTGAGTGTTTACTATGAGCAGGGCACATTGCTCAGCATTCTTCTATTTCATTTTACCTGGACGGAGGTACTACCACTGTCCCCTTTTTAAAAGGAGGAAACAGGAACAGCTGACCTAACTCTGACCCAGGCTACACTGCAGGTTGAGATCAAAGCTGAGGTTGAAACCCAAGTTGTTTGATCTAAGGGCTGTGCCCATTATCATGTTGTAATCTGGGTCTCCCAGGATTCAAGGCCTGTGTGTTTCACTGCTTCCCCAGTGTAGAGTCCCTGCTCAGGGTACCTTCAGAGTTCCTCTCCTTGCCAGGCCTAGAGCATGCCCAACCCACACCCGGTCAGAGTTCTCCTTGGTCCCTTTCTTCCAACCTGGGCTAGCTGGGGCTGCAAAGACATCCATCATCACACCAGAGGGGCCACAGAGAGGCTGTCAGAACTCTCCTGGTTGCTTTCTAACCACAGAACCCATGGCTTCTTCTCTTCCACCTGGGATTCTTTAAAGAAGCAACACCGAAAGGGAAACATCACAGGCCCCAGAATACAGCCCTCAAGTAAAATACAGGACCCCCAGTTCATTGTGAATTCCAGAGAAACACAAATGCTTTTGTAGTATAAGCATATCCCTTGGAATATCTGGAATATACCTATACTAAAAATACTCTGTTATTTAATTTCTTGTATTTTAATTTGCCAATTTGGGCAACCCTGATCCAGAGGGAAGAGGTACCTCTTGTGCATCAAAGATTTCAACCTCTTAAAAAGTTGGAGCCATTTATCTTGGAAATGGGGAAGAGGAGAAATGGAAGAGCTAGACCCTGCCTTTAAGGACTTTAATATTGAGCTGGGAGAGTGGATGCGGAGAGGGAAGTTTCAGAGCCTCCTAAGGTAAGACCCGAGAAGGTTTGGGATTCAGCAAGATTGTAGGGGAGCATGAGCCACATTGCCTCCTTTTTTCTCCTGTCACTCTCTAAGGGAAGTTTGGTTTTTCCAAACTAATAACATGCTGCTCCTGTTTCAGGAGACTGTGGCATGTCTTGGTCCCTTGGAGGAAGAGCATGAGGCTGGCATCAGGTCCTTCACCCTGCAGCCTATGTGAACTTCTCCAACATCTGCCCACTGGTCCCTGCTCAGCCCTCCCTGCCCCACGGCACCCCCAGCACAGGGATGCTAAAACAGAAAAACACATGGAAAATCAGTGGTACCCTATGGTGAAACATGGCAAAATACTGTTAGCATTAAGCTTAGACTAGCTAAATATGCAATTTGGGCTAAATTTGATTAATTGCATAGTGGGGTTGAAAAATGTTTTCCAGTGTTTCCATAATACACTGGCAGAGAAATAAATTTAATGAGAAAAACAGTCAGTGTGTAAGGTAATTTTGAAAAATACCACAGAAACTCCCTCCTCTTGAAGCAACCAGTGCTCACAAGTTTATTAGAAGAGTTTTTGCAGGAGAAACCTGCTTAACCTTCCTTAATCCAGAATTTTCAAAAATTTGACCACATAATCACTCCCCTGACTTTGGAACTTTTCTCTCAGTAATGCCTAATAACCTCTGAATTGTTCCGTGAAACACATTTTGAGAGATATTGGATTCTGGGATAAGGTAGACCTGAGTTGCTTTACTTTCCATATTAGTCATCATGATAATAAAACAATAGCAAAGGTAATTGGCACTTACATAGGACTTTCCAGGTTAATGTGAAAATGTTTTGTTTTTTTTCACAAACATGTCTCCCACTGGCACATACAAACAACTGTTTGTTCCGGGGGCAGGGTTGGCCTAGGGCCTTCCATGAACCATTGGTTAGTAACTTGTGTTGGTAAAATTAATTCTTACCCAAGAGGTAAACTTATCACTTCCACACAAATGTAGCATGTTAAGGAAGGACAAAGAGGACAAAGAGATACTGACAACTCTTTTTTTTTTTTGAGCTGGAGTCTCATTCGCCCAGGCTGGAGTACAGTGGCACAAAGTTGTCTCACTGCAACCTGCACCTCCCAGTTCAAGGGAGTCTCCTGCCTCAGACTCCCGAGTAACTGGGATTACAGGTGCATGCCAACACTCCAGGCTAATTTTGTGTGTGTGTATTTTTAGTAGAGACGGGGTTTTACCATGTTAGCTAGGCTAGTCTCGAACTCCTGACTTCAAGTGATCCACCTGCTCGGCCTCCCAAAGTGCTGGGATTGCAGGCATGAGCCACTGCTCCCGGTTGCCTGACAACTTTTATAGCAGGGTATGTTTTCTGTTTGTCTGGGGCAGAATGACCCTAAGGATTTGGAAGGTTTATAGCCAGGGCTGCCATGTTTGGTCCATATCCCTGCCCAGCAGCAGATAGAATGTTATCTCTTATGGTCTCAGCCCTGAACCAATCCCGGCAAAGGCGCTCAAAGTGGAGGAGGCTCTGAACCCAGCTGGAGGGTCCTGCCTTGGGGCTGGGGTTTATAACTATCAGTAAGGCTGCTCACCTGGGGTGTCACTCTATCCCTGCCAGGACTGTCCCAACAGACTGCATAAATGACCTTGTTATCTCCTTAACCTCCCCCAGGGTGGGAGCCTTGTTCTGGCCCAGGCTCTACAGCCCCTGCCCAAGGCAGGGTCTTAGTCCCCTATATTCTGCTGGCTGGTAGAGAAGTGTTTCCTTGAGGACCAGCATTACTTGGGATGCCCATGGTGATGTCCCACTCACCAACTAATCCTTGGACAACAGAACTCTAGAGCTCCTATTTCCTCCACTTGGCTCCCCTCACAGGGCCCTGAAGCCACAGCACACCTCAGAGCCATCTCTCTTCTTAAGGCAAGAGACAGTGGAACTTGTTTTCTACTGGAAGAAGCACAATGTTCCCAAGGCTCCAGACTCATGGCCTCTCTCCTTCCAAGAAGAGTTAGACAGAGGAGCCCAAAGGGGAACTGAGGAGAAGGCATCTGATCACCATCACCCATCTGATTCTTGTACCTGCTGTGAAAGATGGTGAACACAGCGATTACAAAAGACAGGGATTCAAATTATATACACTATCATGTCATCTGGAAATAGGCATGGTTTCATAATTCCCTTTCCCATCTGTATGTCCTTTGTTTTCTTTTCTTGCCTTGTTGCACTGGATAGAATTTTCATCACCATGTTAAATAAGAGTGATAAGAGTGGATATCCTTTTTGTCTGCAATCAAGCAGATGGCAGGTGCACCCGGGTTCTCGTAGGGTGTCCTGTGAATCCTCATCCTCCTCACTTTCTCTTTAGCATCAGCACCATCACTTACTGACCACTTCTATGACCAACTTCACATTTAACCCTGTCTCATTTAATACTCATAATAGCACTGAAGTGGATACTGTGCCCATTGGACAGGACAGGAAACTGAGGTTCAGAGAGGGTGAGTCACTTGCTCACATTCACACAGCATGGAACCAGGGGAACTGGGAGGTATGCTTAGTCAGGCTGCAACTTCCTTCTTAGCAGCTGTAGAAGTGAAGGAAGGGTAGGTGAGTCACAAGACTATCTTGCTGGCTATGGAGTCTGCTTTGGAGCTTTGTTTCCCACAGGTTCCCCTAACTGGACCAGAAATTGGTGCTTGGTAAACATTTTGTAGTTTGAGGATCAGGAACAGTGGGAAAGGAAAGCCCCTGCTTCATCCACTCATTTTCACTCATCGCTGGAGCCCAACTACTTCTCCAGAGGCTTCATCCATTGCTCAGGCCCCAGGACTAGCCCCTACCCTATCTCAGCTTCTCCTCTTGGAATTGCAGATAGCCTCCTCATTCTTCTGTCTTCAGACTTGCTGCAATCCAACCCATTCTCTAAACAACTAGTAGGATTATGGCTCTTCCCTCCTAAAAGTGCTTCAGTTGGTATCAAGCTCTAGAATGTCACTTAAGGTTCTCCAGGAGCTAGTGTCACCAATGTCTTCAACTGTACCCCGTCTCCTCCTCACACCCAATGTTCCAGCAACACAGCTCTCCTTATATCTCCTCAGCAGAGAGAGAGGAGAGAGAGAGAGAGTGTGTGTGTGTGTGTGTGTGTGTCTACAGTCATGCTGGTACGTTGGTGTTACATGAGCATGTGTGTGTCTATATATGCATGTAACCTGCATAAGTATAAAATGTGTGGGTATGTGGATATGTGTACAGACATGGCATATGGCATGTGGGTATTTAGGCAGGAGAGCTTGTTGAGGACGGGCATCAAGGGAAACGTGATTGAGAAGCCAGTGGTTGGCATAGTTGGGCAAGATGACATTTACAGCAAAGGCTAGGCTACTGACAGCCCCAGGAAATCAAGACCTGGGAATCAGGTGTTACTAGGCCCTGAACTTCCCCAGGTGAAATCGAGGGAGCTGCACTCCCCACTCTCCAGACCTGGCCTGCAACTGTCCTGGGGCACAAGTCATATGTACAGAGATGAAGCCTTATGCCATGTCCCTGGGCATCATGTCTCTCTCCTTCCTATTCAGCAACGGATTGGGATGAGAGGCCTCCAAAGAGCTTGCATCTGTCTTCATGTCTCTGAAGAGCCACTGTTGACCTGATCGTTCCACCATTGTGATTGTTCACCAAAGATAGAAAGCTGTTAATTCCAGCTCCTAACTGATTACAGCATTGAATCAGGCATCATCCAGAACCTTGGGTGTTTTTCTAGACATCTGAGAACCCCAATTTCTCTTTCTCCTTGGTCCTCTATCTGACAATTTGACCTACAGTCATTTCTGACTGACATTGGCCAAGTCTCCAACCTTCCACCCTCATTTCCCAGGCCAATCCATTAGCACACATCTCCAGGGCTGGAGGGGGGCTTCGGAAGCCAGGCTAGTTCTCTCTGACCTCCCTTGAGCAAAGTGACAAGAATTTGTCTAAATGTCAGTGACACTGTATTCCATTCTGTCATCTGTTCAAGAGGCACATGGCTTACTAGAGCGGCTCATTCATTTATTCATTCAACTGATGTCTTCACACACTGGTGGTGTGTTGGGGATCTGACCATAAGTGTCTGACTTGCCCTCATGATGCTTACACTCTACAGAAGGTGCTCCTGTATTTAAGAAACTATCAGAGGCCATCCCAGGCTGCAGCCCCTAAGAAAAAGTGGGGACAAATGACCTTCAAGGATCTACTCTGTGCCAAGCAATTATGCCAGCCATTTACATTGTTGATTGCCAAGAAAAATCAATCTCTTCCCTGGCTTTCTCCCACCTATTCACCCATCCTCAACTTCAGGTTTCCTGGCAGGCTCACTCCCTTCTCCAGTCCTCCTGCTCTAACATTCACCTGCCTATAAAACAAACCCAGGAACCATCCTTAAGCTTCTTGTGACTCTTTGATGCCAGCAGAAGAAACTGTCTACTTCTTAGCAAGGTATTTAAGGTCCTGCACAATCTGGACTCAGCCATCTGACCAAGTTTTCTTCCCGCTACTTCCACCCTAACCACACCCTCAACCATGCGCACTCCCGCTCCTTTGGAATTGCCCCTTCTCCTTCCATGACCTCTCCTTTATGCCCTTTCATGCCTCTGCAGTTGCTGGCCCCACCTCTGAAGTACTCTTCTGCTTTTGCTCATCAGGCACATCCTTCTAGCCTTTCAAGACTCAGTTCAAATGTCACCTCTGGGAAGACATCCCCTTCTCCTCTGTGGAGCCAAGTGCTCCAGTGTGCTTTGTACACATCTCCACAGACACTCGGCATGGTGGGGAGGCCACAGGAGCCAAGGCAGAGAGAAGGACAAGAGCAGTTAAGGGCTGAGTCCTAGGAAACGCTGACAAAGAGGCTATGATGCCCACAAGTATCTTGAGAATGACAACTTGGCTGGCAATGTGTGAAATGCCACCAAGAGAGCTGAAGCCAGAAGAGGACTGAACAGAGCCATTGAATCTGATAGTTCAGTTACAGAACCAGTGGTATTAAACAGAGGAAAAGTAATGGAGCAAAGAGGTGGAGGTCTGAATAAGGATGACAGTAGGGATGGTGGATAATCTAAGTACATGAAGCTCTTCTCTGCCCCAAGGCCTTTGCACAATTTTCCCTGGCCCAGAAGTGCTCTGTCTTCCACTCTGCATTGCTCACTCATGATCATCTTTCAGCTCTTGGCTCAAATGTCACCTCTTCAAGAAGCCTACCTTGACATTTAATCCAACCTCAACTATTCTGCCTCACCACCCTTTATTATACCTTCAGAGCATTTAGTCATTGGTAGTCATTTACGTGGTTCTTGTTTTTGTTGTTTACACACACACACACACACACACACACACACACACACACACACACACACACGCTCCATGCAAACAGAGACCTTGTTTGACTTTTTTCACTATGAATGAATGGATGCATAAATGAGTGGATGGATAACAACCTCAACGTACTCAGCTTTCTGTGAGATTGTTGGCCATATATTTACTGAACTCACGTCAGTGGACTTCTGTACCTTAAACATTCCTTAAGGCAGTGGGCATCAGCAAATGTTTGCTGGATAGCTGCATGTGGCAAAAATATCCAGCTCCACCAAAATTCCATCTTCCCTTCTTGGGGCACACAGCTAGACAACATTTCCTAGACTTCCTTGCAGTTAGGTGGACTGTGGGTATATAGGCCATGGCCAGGCTTAGCTCGTAAAAACCTCCCAAGACCAGAGAAATGAACTAACTTGCCCTAGGTTGTAAACCTTGTAAGTAATCCTGCATGTTCTTCCCACATTGGCTGGATGTTGTTGATCAGACTCAATGGGATGTGGGTCTCCAAGATGGAAGGAGGCTTTATCCCTGAATTTCCAGGTGGAGGAGAGCTCCCCACCACATTAAACACCTGCCCAGGACAGATACTCAAGCAGTAAATGAATTTAAATTTGCAGAGCCATAAAAATGTGGTGTCTTGGGGTCACTGTGGCCTATCCATTCTCTGCTACACAGCCAGGACCAGCTTCTCTCATATGCACCCCAAGTCCTCATACAGTCTGTCTGTCCTGCAGCCTCAACCTGTGCCGACTCACCATGTTTCCAGGATGCTTGCAGCCCAGCTGACCCAGGAGCCTGCCCTCTCTAAGCTTTCAGCAGAACCTAATCTCTGTTGCTTATAGACCTTATTGAGTCTGTAGCTTTTTCTGAGATCCATGGGCTAGAATCCAAGTGGGTCTTTACCATATTGGAGTCAGAGATCTTTTGCGAAAAGATAAAACACATGGACCCTCCTCCCAGGAAGACAGGATCCACAGGCCCCCAAGGTCAGGCATGGATTCCTAATGCCTTTGCCCAGCTTGGCTCACCTGTCAGCCCCACTCCAAGCTCAAAATGTCCCAGACAGAAAAGGGCCTTGTCTGTTTAAGCTGACCCTGCTCTCTGAGAGATCTGGATTGATTTTATTGACTCAGGAGCCAATAAAATTGATTTTATTGACTCAGAAGCCAATTACGACCATGTCCAAAATTTTTCAGACTAGCTTTCATTTGCAGGGCATGTCCCATGGATAACAAGTCCAGTGCTCAGAATCCCAGTACCACTGCCCAGTGATACTATCAGAGAAACTATCAGCCCATCCCAGTGATGCTGCCCAGTGCTGCTGGTTCCCTGCCACACTCACTCCCTTCTCCAATCCCCCATGCTACCTGGAGCAAGTCCTTCCCCTCCCCAAGACTGTTTCCTCATCTATAAAGAGGATAATAATATAACTACCTCTTAGGGTTGTTGTGTGGACCCAGGCAGATAATCCATGCAAAGCACCCGGCCCAGTACAATTCCTGGCACAGACTTAGGGCTAGTATTATCTCCTTCAACCCCTCCCCTGAGCGTCGAAGTAGGTATAGTACCATCATGATCTTGCTTCTACAGATAAGGAAATGAAGACCAGAGAAATGAATTAACTTGCCCTAGGTCATAAACCTTGTAAGTAACAAGCCTGTACTCAAACCCCTAAACTTGACTGCTTTCCGCAGCTGGTGGTACTGAGTTGCTATAGAAACCCGCAGGGCCCAGGGTAAGATCTAGTGGAGGCCAAGTGAGGGGTGTGCAGGTGGCAGTTCTGTTGATAGTCGCGGAGGGAACACATACGATTGAGGGTGGCCAGGGTTAAGTCAGTATTAACTTACCCAAGCCTGCAGTAAAGGAGAAAAAGGTGTGTTCACAGCAGCACTATTCACAACAGCCAAGTGAAAGAAGCAACTCCAGTGTCCATGATGGGTGACATATGGCATCCAAACAATGGAATGCTGTTCAGCCTTACAAAAGAAGGGAATTCTGACACATGCTATAACATGGATGAACCGTGAGCTTATCATGGTAAGTGAAATATGAGCCAGTCACAAAAAGAACACTGTATGATTCCACTTAAATGAGATACCTAGAGTAGCCAAACTCATTGAGAAAGAAAGTAGAATAGAGATTACCAAGGGCCGGGGGAGAGGAAAAAGAGGGGCTAATACAGACTAAAAGGTCAGGGCTTCAGCTTGGGAAAATGAAAAGGTTCTGAGATGGATGGCGGGGATGGTTATACAACAATGTGAATGTACTTAATGCCAATGAACTAACTGTACACTTAAAAACAGTGAAGATAATGAGTGGTGTTATGTGTATTTTACCACGACTGAAAATAATAATTCTTTTAAAAGCAGGAGGAGTTCAAGGTGTTCATGCATCCCTCATGAACCCTGTCTCGCCATCCCCAGGAGGAAGACGGGATGATCCCAAGTAGAACGGGCTGCTGGGCCATGCTGCCCGGATCCCCATCCGCCTTTCTCTTGCCTCATTTCCAATTCCAGAATTATTTATCATCAAGGAGCTGCCGGAGATGGAATGTGAATTAGGAGCTCAGCTTGATTTTGTCTCATCTTATTTTTCCCCACGAGGCGCCGCCTGAGTGGGGCGGGGTGGGAGTGTGCCGAGCTTTGTTGTGACTTGTCGCCAAGCAAACACGGTGTCAGCTTCCACGCAGGAGGCTGAGTGTGGAGCGTCCCAGGGCCCGTGCAGAGGATGCTCATTCTAGGAAATAATTACCCGGGTGTCCCTTCAAGTTGGCCCAAAAAATAGAACACTCAGGAGTGAGTGCTGTTATACCTTCTTAATTAGTTTCCTCATTTAACCTGGGTCATTACTAGAAAGGCATTCAGGCTCTGGAGACAGACCATGTTTTGATTTTTCACTCCCACTTACTCATGGGCAGCCTTAACAAAAATTTCTTAATGTCACTCAGCCCCAGTCTTCTCATCCGTAGAATGAAATGCAGAATAACGAAAGTATCTACATTGTAGGGTTGTGGTGAGGATTGATAAAATGTCATGTGTGAAGGGTTTGGCACTGATACACCAATGTGTGGAAGCTGACATTTGTGTCACCCTGATCATCACCACGGTCACCACCATCGTCATCACTATCATCATTTCTATTGAGCTGCTTTGCATAAGCTGACACTGTTAGACAAAGCGCTGGCGTTCCGTCTACTTTCTATTATTCATCGCTCAATTCAAACATGCCACCAGCAGTTGCCAAACCAGCCACACCTGGGGGCTGCTGTCCTCCTTCGGTGGCCACACCAATGTAAGATGTGAGCTGATCTCCACCTTGACACTAGTACCATGAGGGAGCTCACATCCAGGCTGGGGCCTGTGTTCCTGGAAGCAGGGTGATGCTGCAGTTAACACACCAGATCTGAGTTCAAGCCTGGATTGGCCTTTTACCAACTGAGATCCTGGCTCTGTTTTTTTTTAAATTATAGCAAAATATACATAACATAAAATTTAGCATCTTAACCATTTTTAAGTGTAGTTTAGTGGTATTAAGAATATTCACATTTTTGTGCAACCATCACCATTATCCATCTACAAAACTGTTTTCATCTTGCAAAACTGAAACTGTACCCACTGTGCAATTTTCCCCTATTTCCCCCTCCTCCCTGCCCCTGGCAACCACCGTTCTACTTTCTGTCTCTATGAGTTTGACTAGTCTAAGCACTGCATGTAAGTGGAATCATATAGTTTTTATCCTTTTGTGACTGGGTTCCTTCACTTCACATAATGTCATTGAGAGTCATCATGCTGTAACAGGTGTCAGGCCATTGTGGGTCTGCTTTTAAGTTACGCAATGCAGAAAACATGACATCCAGAGTTGCTCTGAAGATGGAGCAACCATCTTCATCTTTGGTCTCTTGCTCAGACCAAAATTTTAGGGATATTCCAGAATCCTCTCTTTTTTCCACCCCCACATTCACACCATCATCCAGCCCTGCTGACCATACCTTAATCCAAGCACTTCTCTTGAGCTCCTGTGCTACCTCCATGGCCCAAGCCCCAGTCTCCTTCACCCGGTGTCTGCAAAGGTCTAACTGAGCTTCCTGATTCCACTCTTTCACCCACAGCCATTCCTCACACAGCAGCCAGAGGGATCTGTTAAAACACAAATTAGAGTATTTCTCTCCCCTGCTTAACACCCCCCAAAAGCCTTCTCATCTCCCTTCAAATAAAACCCACCCTCCTGTCCTGGATGTGCAGAGTCTCCCTGGCCAACCTCTGCTGGTGCCCTTGATTCCTTCCTCACCATGCTCCAGCCACTGTGGTTCTGGTCCTCAGGCTTACCAAGTTCCTACCTCAGGGCTCCTGCATTCACCCATCACCTCCTCCTAGAGGCCTCCCCTCACCACACAAATCAAAGAGGCAGAAGTCCACAGGTCCTCTCTCCAAGGCTGTTCTATTATGGTACTTATCACAACTGGCTGTCTTTTCCTCCTTTGTTTATCGTCCAACTTCCCTAAGAGAAGGTAAGCTCCATGCAAACAGGGAGCCTCTCTGACCCATTCATTAGTATAGACCCAGAACCTGACAGAGAGTCATTGCTCAATGAATACTTGTTGAATGAACTGACAAATGAGCAATGAAACAATGTATACAAAGCACTTTGCATGGGGCCTGGCAAGGAGTTGTACTAGACAGTAGTCAGTATCATCATCATGATTACCCTGGGCCTCCTGCCTCATTGATCTGCAAGGCTAGATCTTGCTTTAAGATTTGGGACAAGATCAGTAAGTGTCCAGGACTTTCTGTGTCATCATGGGAGCTGGAATTCATCAAAGGGGCTGTGAGTGAACACGTTTCATGCCTTATAGGTCTGTGTGTCCAGGTTTAACATCCATGAGTTCTACACAGTCCTATCCCACTCCCAGGCTGTGCAAAGACACCAAGATTGCTGACATGAGAAGATCCAGGAAGGGCAGGCAGGGCTGGGGCCAGTGGGAAGAGACAGACGGGGCAGCTGAGTCTCTCTGGACCCACAGTGACTGAAGACCGACAGCACCATGACCATCAGGACTGAAAGGTCCCCAGATCTGGGTTCCCTGCAGCAGAGACACTAACCAGAACCCTGATCCTACCAATGAGCAATTCTTTTATCAATGGACCTTCCAGATCTCCTCCCATGTGCCTGTACTAGACCCATAACTCAGTCACTGTGTGTGTGTGTGCGCGTGCGCGCGCGCGCGCGCGTGTGTGTGTGTGTCGGTGCTGCTGCTAGGTGACTGCAGATGCCATCCTGAAAAAATAATCAAACAGCTCTTTAAGTGATGCTTCATGCAGGGTTTCCATGGCAACGCTTTATGAAACAGCAAGGCGAACTTTGGTAGGCTCCCCACCGCCTCTTTCCCCCACTGCTACAGGGATCCTCATTCCATGAGGCTGTGTTTTGCCAAAGCACTGGGTCCTCTTGGCTGTGGGACCTTGACCTTATTACTAACCACCTCTCTGCCTCAGTTTTCTCACTTGTAAATGAGAACAATGATAGCATCTATCACATAGATTTGTTCTGAGAATGAAATGAGTTGGTAAGTATAAAGCACCTCTTCCCTAGTTAGTGTGAAAAGCAGAATTCTGAAATGCCCCTCAGCTTCCCACCCCTTGCCCATCTCCACAATCCCCTCTCCTTGGGTGTAAATAGGACCCACAGAGATGATGGGCTGCCAGTCCCATAACTAGGTAAAGTTATATGGCAAAAGTAAAGGTATTTTTTTGCAGACGTAATTGAGGTCCCCGATGAGTTGACTTTGAGTTAATCCAAAAGGAAATTCCCCTGGGTGAACCTGGTCAAATCAGGTAAGCCCTGAGGGTTTGGAGGTTAGAGACTTGAAGCAGCAGAGACTTTTCTGCTGACCTTGAAGAAGCAAGCTGTCCTGATTTTACAGCTGTAAGGAAACCATTTTGCCACCAATTATGTGAACTTCAGAGAGGACCCCAGCGTCAGCTGCCCCTGGATGACAGCTTTGTGAGATCCTTAGTAGAGACCTTAGTTCAGCCATGCCTGGACTCCTGACCCATGGAAACCGTGTGGTAATAAATGCGGTTTAAGCTGCTGTGTGTGGTGATTTTTTTTGCAACAGTAGAAAGCTGAAACAGCTAGTGTTTAAGAGATGTTCACTACTGCGTATATGATACCCCTCTGCCTGCACAAGGGCCTCTCCATGCTGTGTTGTAGCTGCCCATTTATCTCGACTCCCTGCTGACCCATGACCTTCTCACACAGGTGCCCAGTAAAAGTGAGCCCCTGTTCAATTTTCCAGATCAGATAACGTGCTTCCCTCGTGATCACAATGAGATGATGTCTGGAAAGACCGACCTGCTGATGATCTAGATGGAGAGGAAAAGTGCCTGCTCTGAAGACGATGGATGGTTCTCTTTGTTTACTCTGAGCCTAGATGAAAAATGCCACAGAGAAGGCATGTAGTGATGCGTGTGACACCACTGGCTTAATGGCCAATGTGAGAAAATAGAAAAGCCTGAAACTCCGAGAAGGCAGGGATCGTGTGTGACTCATCCTTATCAACTGCCCAGCACAGTGCAGGGCACACGTAGATACTTGCTAAATCAAAAACGAGCCATTGTCTTCCATCTCCATCAAATGAAGAATAAAACGCTACATCCTCCCCATGACCTCAGAGGTGGCCCTGCATGTTCTGACCCCAGTGATTCTCTGTCCTCAGGCCCTACCCCTAGGTAACCAACTTAGTCCCAGTTTGCCTGGGATGTATCCAGGTTTAGTACTGAAAGTCCTGTGTCCGGGAAAACCCTCTGTCAAAGCAAAGCAGCACAGTTGCTCACCCTGCCCCCTTGCTCTCCTGCTGCCCTTGACTCCTTCCATAGGGACCTTCAGGCGGCTCCTCAAACCTGCCAAACTCAAGGCCCTTTGCAGTGTCTGCAAAAACTCCAAGGTTCACACCTTCAGGCCTCTTCTCAAGGGTCAGCTCCTCTAGGAAGCCCTCCCAGACTACCCTGTCCCATGTAATACAGCTCACCACTCTCTTTCCCTGACGCTGCTTTTGTTCTGTACGCTGTTTATCCCAATCTGAAATTAGATTATTTTTTGGTTGACTTGTCCTCTGGCTGTCTCCGCAGCAGAAGCCAACCTCTACAACGGCAGCAGCTTTGTTGCCTTCCTGCTGGATCCTAGCAGCGTGGGCATAGGTCAAATGAATGAATGAAAAAAGCTTTTTGTCCAGTAACTTGACTTTCAGCCCCTTTCCAAATCCTCTTCCCCAAGTGATGAAAACCCTCTGGTTTCAGGTCACACTGGTCCACAGTGAGAATCCTGCCCTGCTCCTGCTCCCAGCCCACTTTTGCCATCCCTGGTGCCCCCAGGGCTATCTGTCATCCTCCAAGTTAAGCTGGGCTCTTGTCCTACCCCATCCTCCTCCTCAAGTCGACCTCCTGGGAATCCCCAGAGGCCCAGTTCCCTGGGATAGGTCTCGGCCTTGGACCACCTCCTCTGTGCTGTGAACTGTCTTTCATTTGTCAGCGGTTTGAGCAATCTCACATCTGGTCTGCCTCTGGCATACCTCATTCAATTATTCAATACACAAAATCCATGGGAGGTGGATTCGCTCACATAGACATTATAAGACCATTGACTTGGAACCTTGATGCTCTCTGGAAGCAGTTTCTTCCTAATTATTCAACAATTTATTTTATAACTCTGTGGAGCAGTCTGGGCCAGCCATCGGGGACAGGGACATCGATCAGACATAGGTCCTGCCTTCAAGGGGCTCATGGTGTTGTGGGGGAGACAGATGTGCAGCCAAATAATTACAGAGAGATAAGGAGTTGCTGCAGTGGAAGGCTGTGCCAGGCACCATGGGAGCCCAGGGGCACCACACACATTTCCCATGGAAACAGAGACTCTCATTTGCCAACCTTTCTGAGCTAGGGAATCAGACGCCTCCTCTACCAGCTAACAGGATCTCTCTGGGGAATAAGAGTTTTGCATTTGAGTCTCAGTACTTACCAGAAGTCTATGTATATGATGTCTTTAGAAAGCACCCACTGATTCGGGACATATCTGGTTTGAGGGTGACTCTGGAATTAGTGAGTTATTGGGAGGCAGTGATTGAGGAAGCATACCCATGGCAGGTGGGTTCTCAAGTGGGCCACTTCTCTCATCCTTTTCCTGATCCCTGTGCGGGCACAGGCAACCCCAGGCCATGATTTCTGACTCCATCTCCTGCACTTCTCACGGTTGATATCTTCCTTGCATGCTTCCCTCCCTCTTTGCAGGCTTCATCCACTTTTAATGATGAGGAGCGGGTCTGCCTGAAAGCAGCCCCTGGGGAGGAGGAGTGGGTTCTGTATGGGGACAGTGTTGCTATTTAGGGGGCTTCAGAAATGAGTTTGGGGTTCAGGGGGTCACAGAAAGACTTCATTTGATTGAAGTATGTGCAGCGTCTGTGAAAACACACCTGTTCTGTGGAATTCAGCCAGTTTCAAGCAAGGTCAGCCAGGTTCTCATAGAAGATTTGAAGCAGGATTCACTTGACAAACATCTGATTTACAAGGAACCTCGAGGGAACAAATTTATTACAGCTTCTCCACTCCAATGCCCCAACAGCTTCCCCTCTTACTCAGAGGAAATGCCAGGTCCTTCCAATGGCCTGCAGGGCTCCAGGTGAATTGCTTCTTCTCTGCCTTCCTCTCTACCCACTCCCTTGCTCCTGCCTCTGGGCCTTTGCACTTGCAGCTCCCTCTTCCTGGAACAACCTTCCTCCCTCAAATCAGCAAGATTCACTCCCTTATCCCCTTCAGGTGTTTACTCAAACATCTGCTTCTCAGTGAGATCCTCTTTAAAACTGCAAGCCCCACCTAGACCCAGTTCTCCCCACCTCTGCTCCCTGCTTACTTTTTATTCATAGCATGTAACATATCATAAAGAACCTGTAATCACACTGTTTATGTTCTCTGGAATGTAAGCTCATGAAGGAAGAGATTTCTGTTTCCTTCGTTCTTGTCCTTAGAGCTTAGAGCAATGTCTGGTATGTAGTTGGACCTCAGTAAACATCTGTGAATGAACGAATAAGGGAAGGGAAGAAGGAAGAGCAGGTGCCACCTGCCTGCGAGTGCAGATCTTGCTGTCAAAAGATTAAGAGTCTAAAGCCTGTCTTCCTCACCCCGGATCCAACAGCAGAGTTTTAAACGCAACCTCGGCCATGCCATTCTCCTCTCAAAGCCCCTTATGAGGCCCCTCCCCCAATCTAAGTACCCACCCCCGGCTTATGCATCTGTCTCCCCACTGCACCTGCACTTCTGCACCTTGAAAGCCCATTGGAATCTCTGAGAAACTTTAAAGTACAGATGTCTGGGTTCTACTCCCAAAGATTCCAATTTATTTGGTCTGGCATGAGGTCTCAGCATGGACTTTCTTTCAGCCATGTCGAGGTTATAACTGGCATCTATTTAAAGTGTACATACTTTATTTTAACTGCTAATATTTAAATTGTACACTTTGATACATTTTAAAGTATGTACACTCCTCTTAAACCACCACAACAAACAGGAAAATGAAGGTAAGTTATCCCTGAGAGTTTCCTCAGGACCCACCACCTGCAGTCCCTCTCCCCTCTTCTCTCTATCCTCTCTCCCCAGGCAACCACTGATCTGCTTTCCCTCACTCTCAATTAATTAAAAAATGTCCAGAATTTCATATAAATGTAATCATACAGGACTCAATTGAGTCTGACTTCTTCCACTCAGGATAGTTCACTTGATATTCATCCATACTGCTGCTCATATTAGTTCCTTCTTGTTTATTGCTGCATAGTATTCCATTAGAGGGATATACCACCCTTTAGTTACTCATTCATCTGTTGATGGACATTCACATTATTTCTAGTTTTCTGTTCTTACAAATAAAACTGCTATAAACATTTGGATACAAGTCTTTTTGTGGACATATGTGTTTATTTTCCTTGGGGTAATGCCTGGGAGTAGACAGGCTGTGTCAGATGGCAGATATGTCTTTAACTTTTCAAGAAACTCCCAAGCTGCCAAGCTTTTTGTCCAAAGTGGTTGTGTAATTTGTCTTCTCACCTACAGTGTGTGAGAGCCTCTGTCAGTGTGCAGATTTTTACAAGATCCTTGGGTGGTCCCAATGTGGAGTTGGGGATTAGAAAAAGTGCTCTAAACAATAAGATCTTTGAGATTGAAGTGGTGCCATCCAGTGATGGAGAGAAGGCTCTGCAGCAAGACTGTCCGGGTTCAAATCCTGGTTCTACCACTTCCTAGATGTGGGACTTACCCTCTCTATGTCTCAATGTGTTCAGATACAACACGAAGATGATAACAACAGCGCATGCCTCACAGGGCTATTGTGAGGAAACAAGCCCCTGGCACATGATCAGCACCTCATCCATATCTGTAATTCTCTTTGAATCTCTGCACTCCCAGTCCCCAGTAAAATTCACTTGGCACATGTTAGGCTCCTTGGAGTAGAACAAGGGCAAAAGTTCTAGAAGCCTTATGGTTTGTACAATTCCAGGTTTCTGACTTGTTTTGAGATAATTTTAGGACACATCCTCCCCCTCCCACTAAGACGTCTGCTTTTCTGTTTTTATTTCTAAGGATG
This sequence comes from Aotus nancymaae, assembly GCF_030222135.1. Lineage (NCBI taxonomy): Eukaryota > Metazoa > Chordata > Mammalia > Primates > Aotidae > Aotus > Aotus nancymaae. The sequence continues at coordinate 30,440,401 of NW_026988467.1, forward strand.
GGGACCCCAAGCCTCTTCTCTCCTCCTGATCTGTTCAGGCAGATGGATGTCCAACCCCTCCCCTCATATAAAAACCCCTGCTCCCAGATCCCAGAAGCAGGGCCTTCCTGGCCCTAGATGGTTGAGGGGTAGGGAGCTGCAGCACTGGGAGTTCGGGTTTCAGCACCAGGTGTATCTGGCTTTATATCCTGGCTCTCCTTTTAACTGTTAGCTGAGTGACTGGGGACATACTATCGGACCTCTCTGTGCTCAGTGTCCTCATTTATGAAATGGTAGTGCTCATAACACCTCTCTAGCAAGACTGTGGAGGATCAGATGAGAACTTGCATTTAGCACTGCAACAAGTAGCACATGGAAAGCACTCAGGAAACATTTACTGTTCTTCTTTATACCTCAAAGGCACAGAGGGCTGCTTGGCCCAGGCAGCTGGACTGACTCTGTCCCTCTGGGTTGCCTCGAATCAGCAAGCTTCCCCTTGGTAAACCTCATGGAGCTTGAATCAAAGTCATCCAGATGGGGTTAGGAGTCTTCTCTCCACTCATCCTCTTCCCCTTGGCCATGGAGTAAAGACCCTCCTGCTTCCCACTTTCCACAGAGGGCCTCTTGGGCGACAGCCTGATAAGCTTATGGTGCTATGTCCTCCCTGATTTGCAAGGCCTCATCATTCTTGTCATTCCTGGCTTTATAATTTCACTGTCTGGTTCTGAAATTATGCAAAAGAACAAATGCATGCTGTGCTTAGTGCCATAAACATACAATGTCCAGGTACTTGTTGAAGAGTCCTCTTGGGTGCAGGTGACCCTCACCATACCTTCAACTTGCTCCAGCCAAGGCCACAGGGTAAGCATGATGGTGAAGGATGCCTTTGTGTGTCAGCTGATGCTGGGTGCTGTCAGGAAGTGCTCCCTAACTAGGGTCCTTGCTTTCAGGGGTTCTCATCTAATGCTACACTGATATTAGACATCTAGGTATAACAACCCTTCACAAATACTTCCTGTCTACCAGTTTATTAAATGCAGATAAGAATGGATACCTAATTTTCAGGGCACAGTGGTTCAGAATTTCAAGATGGTAGTAGCAGACCATAATACTATGCATAGGGTTCTTAGTGCCCTGTGTGACTACACAGTTCGTGAACCCAAGAAGCCAGCCCTGAATGCAGATAGCCACATTAGGGGCACATCCTTTCCATAAACCATATGACTGGCCACAGAATGAAGAGCAGGCAAGGAGTCCCTCGTCAGGGAACCACAGTCTAATGCAGGATGCAGAGAGGAGAGAAATCAACAGTAAGCACAGCACAGAGTGTAAGTCCAATGGCCCAGGAATGAGGTGGAATGGCATGAGCTTAGTGGAAGGAGCTCACCTGCTTTGGGGAGACAAGGGAGAGGTCAGAGATGGTTTCCAGGGGAAAATTGTGCAAGACCTGACTCTTACAGGACAGGAAACCTACGTGGCTCCCTGAACTTCCAGGGAGTTTCCTAATCCAAGGAGTCCAGCCTTGAGCCTCTGGTCTTGACCGGAGATTCTGCCGGCCCACAGGCAGTGAAGCCTTCTTGACTGCAATTCTAGGCCAACCTCGATCTCACCTGCACATTGCTAGCATCAACTATGGACATTTTCTGCCCTGATGGTTGCAAATCCTTGAAGGCCTGGTCTATATGAAGTAGACCTTAGGTCCAGGACATAATTCCCAATTATACTGAGGCTTAAATGTGAATCACATGTGCCAGGAGGCTGGCATGTGAGGGAGACACCCAGCTAGTGAAGAAACCTATTTGCCCCCTCAGCATCTTGGGTTCTAGGGGGTTTGTTGTTGGGGCTTATGTGGCAATTCCTGTAAAGTGATAAGCATCTTTATTTTATTGTGAAAAAATCATTCCCCAAAATAGAGCCAACAGCCCAGGGTGGTGATGAAAGTGAAAAGCAAGTGAGGGAGTCAAAGGAAGTAATGGTTTTTAGCAAGAAAATAGAAGCTGTGGGGTGAATTAAGGAGTGGATGTTGAATTTGATGGTGGCTCTGATTTGCGAGTGTTTGAAAACAAGAAAAAGATGATTTATGAAATCATTTCAGCAAGTGCTTCAGCCAGGGCAAAAATTGCTCATTGAGTGGGAATGAATACTTTTGTGACAGCTAAAAAGGCAGTTGAGAGTGTTGTGAGTATATGCCCAGGAAATCCATGACTCTCTGTGGAAATGCGCTTAGACCACAGCTGGGAGCCACGTAAACATTTCCATAAAGCACCAGGTGGCAGAGGCAGTCCTGTGGCTGCCAAGCTGACCTTTAAGCACAAGAAAAGGTTTAAACATTCCGCAAAGTGTTTTCCCTTGTCATGGGAGAAGTTAATAGGGGCGTGGCATTATTCATCATGATTCTATTTCGTCTTAGAAGCTTTAAACTCCATGTGAATATGTTAGTCATGATGATGTGAGGCAATGTAGAGGAGAGTATATTTTAGTGGAGAATTGATTTTAATATTTTATAAATGGCTTTGATCTCATTTATGGAATCAATAAAGGTCCGAAGAGGTCACCAAAACAGTTTTTTCTCAAGTACACACTTCACAGATTTTTTTTTTGAATAGGGGAAGTAGTCTATAAAGATAATTGAGGATCTAGGAATGTCAGGTTCTCAGGATATGCCTTGCTTAAATTCCAAGGCTCTCCACACACATGTAGACATCCACACTGTAGTGTGAACAAATGCATGAATACTCCTGTTTAATCACCTGGCACACCTGCATGCACAGGTGAACCCAGGCCCAAGTGTGCACACTCCTTCCCTACACCATAAAGGTATCTCTATTGATTTCTTTCTCTCCACAGTGATCCACTTCCCACTCCTCACTTCCCAGGTCAAATCCCAGCCAAACATCCATGATGATCACTCAACAGGTGTTCTAGAGGTATTATGAAAAACAATACATTAACTCTTTGTAACCAAGAAGTCAGGGCTTCCATCTGAGAAATGACTCACAGGGCCTTCCCAATGAGATTAGGGCCAATAGGTTTGGGGTGCCCCAATGCCAATGCCTCACTTGGGGCAATGGGTCTCTGAGGAGAGTCCAGATCACATTCCTTGCTTCGGTTTTATTTGCACTTTCTGACCTCCAGTCTGTGAAGAAGAACCTCCATAGAGCCGGATAAAGCTTGAGATGAAGGGAGAAGGGCTCGTTTGAAGAGCCCCATCTCCTAGGATAACAGACTCAGAAGGATTCCATGTCTTCCTTAGATGGTTTTCTGCAAGGTGGTCAGAAACCACAGATGAGAGCCCATCACCGCAGGAGTATTCTTAGATGCCAAAGCATGGAAGCTGACCATCTCTACAACTATTTTCAACCCCTGGCTAACTATCACAAGCAAGAAAAATTTGATGGGTCATGGTCTTAGTGTGCCTATGTTGAGCTGACCCTAGATGCTTTCCAGCTACTAACTTAACGATATTTGCTAATCTTTCCCTGATGCTGACATTAAAATAAGAGAAGATTTAAGTGAGAGAGAGGTTGAGTTCTCTCTTTATTCTGTGACCAGCAAAATACAGAGTAGGAGGAGAATTAGCTGAGGAACCGGGGGACTTGGATTCAAGGTCCAGCCCCACAACCTGACAGCAAGGCCACTTGACAGCCCAAGCTTCAGCTGTCTCACTTCTAAACTCCTGCTGCGCCTGCGGCTGGTATGCAGACCCAATGGGTCAGCAAACACAAAAGCAAAAGCATTCAGCAGCCTATAAATTCCAGTGCATGGGTGAGGGGTAATTTATTGCCTAGCAGTGGGCCTGGCACTTCTTCCTACTCCAACATAATTGAAAATTCCTTTTATGCGTGTTGAGGGAAGTCCTTATCTCTCATCTATCGAGGAGAGGACACTTCTGGCTTCTTTCTCTCCTCCCTGTCCCCGCCCTTATTTGTTCCTCAAGAAAAGAGTAGCAACTGGTTATCAAGAACCTACTTTTTATTAGGAACAGGGTCACTACAGTAACAATAAAAGGAGCTGACTCTTGCATTCTGCTCTGACTGAATCTGCCTTCTACAGAAAACACACCATCCCTACCCTGTGGCCCACCTTTTCCCTGTGTGGCCGGCTGGGTAAATCTGGTCAGCCTTGCCCCATGAGCCTGGCTGTCTCTTCTTTGGGAGGAAGATGAGAAGCCCCACTCATTTTCCAGCGTGGCCCTGCCACAGTCCCACACTTTGGGGAGACTGTCTAGAAATAAATCAAGCTGGTTCTTTAAGTCCTGTTGGATGAGTTACCTTTGCATCTCACCCTTCCTTGACTTAGAACTCACATGGGAGCTGGGGTGAGTCTTAAGCCTGCTAACCTCTTGCTGTCCATCTTTAGAGTGTTTTTACTAATCCCAGGTGGCAGATGGACCCCACGGTGACTCCCAACAATCCTCTAGCCCCTGGTGTTCATGCCTCTGTGTAACCCCCTCATCTGATTTGCTTCTAGCCAACAGAACATGAAAAAGGGGATGGGATGTCACTCACATGATTATGCTACATTGTATAAAACTCTGTCTTAGCAGAATTGAGATAAGTTCTGCTTGCAGGCTTGATGAAGGAAGGAGCCATGTTGGAAAGGCCATGAGGCAAGGAATTGAAGTTGGTCCCTGGGATGCAAGGGCTGTCTCTGAGTGGCCTCCACCTGACATCCACCTGCCAGACACCTGAATGAGCTTGGAATTGTACTCCTCCTCCAGATGAGCATGCAGCCCCACCATCACTTGACAGACGCCTTTTGAAACCCTGCTCAGAGGACCCACAAGGCCATATCCAGACTCCTGGTCCACAGAAACTGAGAAAATACATGTGCATCATTTTAGGCTGCTAAGTTGGTGACAATTGTATAATTATGATTAATATATATAATATTATAGTAGATATAATTTTATAATATATATAATTTTATATATTATTATATATGGGTTATTATATATTATAATATTATATATTATTATGTATTATTATAATATTATATATTATTATGTATTATTATAATATATATGGGTTATTACAATATATATATTATATAATATATATTATAATATATATTATATATTATATAAAATATAATTTATATATTATTATATATAATTTTATATATTATGATATATATAGTTTTATGATAGTGATTAACTATAACTGTGATCATTGGTAATTCTGAAATTTACTGGAACAATGGGAAACTCAAACACCCGCTTGTTCTGGGACTTCACCATCCTGATGCTACTTTTTCAGGCCTCTGCTAGCCTTTACCCTTCTTGGTCACATGTCCCCCTTGGCATGTTCTGAGCACATCCTGTCTGTTCTCTAGCTCCCTGGAGTACGTCTGTAAGTCATTCCCAGCGTTGCTCACTTAGAAGTAATAATTGAAACGGTGGGAGTCAGTGAGATCATAGGAGAAAGAACATGGTCAGAGAAGAACAAAACAAGGACCAAACCTTGAGGAATGCCCACACTGTTCAAGGCAGCTGTTCTGAAATGAAATGTGCTGTAAGCATAACATTCACACCCAATTTCAAAGACAGTATGAAAGGAACAATGTAAAATATCACATTTTACACTGGTTACATTTTTAAACAGTAATATACTGAACAGATGGGGTTAAATAAAGTATACTACTGGATTTGATTCACTTGTTTCTTTCTTACTTTTTTAATATGGCTACTAGAAATTTAAAATTATATGCAAGGCTCACATTTGAGGTTTAGATCACATTTCTACTAGACAGTGCGATGGATGGATGGATGGATGGATGGATGGATGGATAGAGATTTTGAAATTATTTATTAAGGAGGGACGGATGGATGGATGGATGGATAGATAGAGATTTTGAAATTATTTATTGAGTAGTAATAGGTGCCAGGCACTATGCTAAGTGATTTATAATACTATCTCATTGGACCCTACTTGTAGCCTTGTGAATCAGGTATTATTATTTCAGTTTTACACATGTGAAAGTTAAGGTTTTGAGAGGTAAGTGACTTTCCTGAGGTCACACTAAGAATTCATGAAAAGGCAGAAATTCAAAGCCAGGTCCATCTGACTCCAAATCCTATGCTCTTAGTCACTATACTGGCTTGTTCCTTAAATGAATAAATGGATGAATGAGTGAGTGAGTAAGTGTATATGCTTCAGATGGTGAAGAAAGATGGAATAGTTTCAGCTCTGACATACCAGACCTCTAGGCAATGGCAGGCCTTGTGTGGTGATGATGCCCAAGACTCAATAGCCTCCCTCTTTTTCTCCCTCCCTCAGGAATCCCTGTGTCTACAATCACTAATTCCACCCTCATTCCAGATCTTGCCCATTGTCTCTGCTCCTGTAAAATGAGGCCAGCATGTGGGACCTCAAAGTGACATCCAATGACACCCAAGACTGAACTCAGGCCTGGGCACCCAGGAGCAAATGATACTACAGGTGCTCTTCTGGCACATTCCTGCCTCCTGCCCTTCCTGCCAGGAAAGATCAGATGCCCACTCAAAAGGGCAGCTCTCCTTACCAGCCTGGGCCTTCCTCAGAAGGGAGATGGCTTCCTTTGAGGCTCATCCTCAGCCTTCAGGGCTACCTGAGTTCAGGTGTGTGCTGAAACAGGGCTGGGCCCCTGGGGCGGAGCCCCTATGCCCATATGTGTCCACTTGCTCCCTCCTGCTTTCCCTGAGCCTCAGAGCAGGCAGGTGATTTTCCAGCTCACTTAACTGGCAAGTGGCAAACTTTGGATTTGAATCCTGAATATGTGCTCTGTTTACCATAACCCATGCTGCCTCTCTCCTCAACCAACCATCTGCATTGTTGCTTAATTCCCTCTGCCTCAGTTTCCTCGTCAGCAAAATCAGGAAGACAACAATCAGGTTGCTGGGAAGATTAATTGGGGTAATGCATATAAACAGCTTAGCACAGTGCCTGGCACAACATAAACACTCAGCAAATGACAGCAATGATCATTACCAGAACCATTATCATTATCATTATGGCAGCCCTTGCAGTGTCTGCTGGGACTGGTGGGAAGTCACTGGCAGTTAAGAGGATCTCCTTCAACGCTTCTGGCACAGCCAAGGACACCTTCCCAGAGAGCAGGACTCGCGATTAACATGTGGTGGATGAACACCAGCCTTGTCCTCCCCCAAGGCCCCACCTGGGTCACATTAGCCGTGACCTCCAGACTCCCTGAGGCTGGCAGAAGTGTCTCATGTGCATGGGTGAGCCAGTGTGGTGGCTTCATGGAAATGGCCGCCCATGACCACTCTTGTTCCAGCCTCACAGGTGGGGCAGCCACCAAGCCCAGCCTGATACCGCTGACAGGCTGGGAGAACTGCAGGGCCTCAGGAAACATCATGCCTGTCTCAGGTCTTCCCCCGATCCTGGTTGCTTCAGGTTTTGTGCAAAGCCAGACACATTCCAATGTCCTTTCTGCACTATGCATGGGTGAGAGCAGAGCCACCAGCTTCCCAGCAGCTCTGGGAGTCACGTCCTCATGAAAAGACAGAGCTGGGTTTTCCTTATGAAACACAGTGGCAAGCAGCTGATTACTTCTTTGCCTTTTCTGCAAGCTTGGGAAGGTCACGTGGGATTGGCTCAAGTGCCTTTGGCAGGTTGAGCGGGTACCTATTTTAGGAGGTGGGTGAGAGGGAGTGCCTCCAAGGAGCCCAAACTCTACCTGACTTCACCCTCCCACCTTGGTTCCTCAGAGTGCCCTGAAAGCCATGGAGAGTTGATGAGCAGATCTATTCCTGTAAGTCTTCCAAAGAGGAAAAGGCAAATTTGGGTGGTTAGAGAGAGGCAGCACAGCTGACTAAATCACAGCTCGATACTTCTTCCAGCCCAGGAGACAAATACTCATAATATTGATATTTCCATCACTGTCACTCTCTAGGGAAGCTAGTCCTCACAGGACTGCTTCTTAGGAGGTGAAAACATTGCTAAAGCTCACGACAGCCACCCCTTAAGTATGTCCCAGTCTGGGGCAGGGACTGCGGGCATGGGTGGTGGGTGGCTGCAGAAAGGGACTCCCTGTGGACTTCTGGACAGCACAAGGGGCAGTGGATGAATAAGGTTTGAAAGAACGGAGAAAAGAAAAAGGGGAACTTGGCCCAGCCCTTGCTGTTCCCGGAAGCTAAGCCAGGTCCCTGTGATACTTTCACAGCACAGTGCTGCTTTGTGGCTAGCGCCATTGGAGTTCATCGTAATTCATTCATCTGATGATTATCTGATTCATAGTTTTAGATTTGGCCACACTGTGATAGGCTTGATAATACCCCTCACTCCCACCCAAAGATGTCCATGCCCTGATTTCCAGAACGTGGAAATATGTTACTTTAAATGGCAAAAGAGACTCTACAGATGGAATTGAGTTAAGGATCTTGAGATGGGAAGGTCATCCTGGATTATTCTGATGTGTCCAATATAATCACAAGGGTCCTTATAAGAGGGTAGCAGGAAGACCACGGAAGTGAGAGATCAGAGTGATGGGAGGATGGGGCCACAAGTCAAGCTGGTGGCCTCTCCGAAGCTGGGAAAGGGAAGAAAACATATTCTCCCCTAGAACCTCCAGAAGGAATCAGCTCTGCCAACACCTTGACTTCAGCTCTGTGAGACTGACTGTGGACTTTTGGCCTCCAGAACTCTAACAGAACAAATCTGTGCTGTCTTAAACCATTACGTTTGTAGAGATTTGTTACAGCGCTGTAGGAAACCAACACACACACCATGACCTGCACGAGCACGACTGACTCATCTACGGATGTTTCTCCAAGGCTCAGCACAGGCCCTGAAGCAGCAGGATGAGCCCCACAGCTAAAAGACTGAGAGTCTCCATTCAGGTTTCTCTCTTGCAGACTGAGAGAAGGCTGCGGTTCAGAGAGGGTAAGCCATCCATCCAAGTTTGCACAGTTGCAAGTAGGCCTCAGCCTCTGACCCCAAGACTCAGCTCCCAGTCACCCCTCCTGACCTAGGCCCTGTCTTTTTCTAACCCCCTCCTCAACTAGACCCTAGGCCCAGCCCTGCCAGAATCCAGCCCTGCTAGGAGCCCCCACTTACCACACTCTGCCTTAGGATGCACTAGGCCTATTGCCCAGCATGCTGGCATGGCCCCAAGCTGTGTTGAAAGCTGGAAGAACACTCAATGCCAGTAAGCAGACTCAGAGGAGGAGGCAGTGCAGACGGCTGAGAGGGGACATTGCTACCCACTAGGACAGCCAAGGGGGCTTCCTGCACAGGAGATGGGGTCTGAAATGGCATGAGGGAAGTGTCAGCATAGAGGCTAAAGCTGGGTTTCATTATTCACTCACTCACTCATTCATTCATTCATTCAGATATTCATTTACTCCATGAACTGCCCCAGGCTCTGCAGACCCTGAGGGGGTCCTGGTTTGAACCAGACAAGCTTCCTGCCCCAGGGGGCTCCCAGGTCAGGGGAGGAGGTAGCTAGGTGTGATCACTGAAGTGAGAAGGTGAAGTGCACCTGGGAAGGTGATTCTCCTCTTCTCTTTCTTGCCTACCTGTTAGTGCAGGAAAATGCATTGAGGGCAGAAGGAGCCTAAGAGAAATGGCCAGGCACCCTGCCCTTCAGCACGTGAGATCTGGCTGGGGAGACAGGACTCCCACACCAGAAGGGAGGAGCCTCCAGGGTGCCTGAGCAGGGATAGGCTCTTTAGGCAGATGCACTCAGGAGAAGGTGCCTTCTAGCTTGGGGAACAGGGAGTGAACAGGACAGAACTCAGGTAAAAGGCTCCGTTTTTTATAGGAAAGCTGTCAACACGCTGAGAGGCGTAGGAAGAGTCAAGGGGTGAACCAGAATAATGGGCTGCTGCAGTTTGAATGCAGAACTGCCCTCTGGTTGGGCACATGGATGTGCCACTTCCCTTCCTCTGCTTCAGCCCCTGCAAGGAGTCTAAGGAGCTGACAGACCTGAGCAATGGCTCAGATGCTGTAAACACACATCATTCATTTGCCTACCTTAAGGGCAGCTTGTAAGTCTTTCTTTGTGTGTGTTTTCATCAAGAAGTAATCTTTACAACCACAAAAAATGTCCAATAACATTTCTTTCCCTTGGCAAACATCCCTGGTATATCAAAGGCTCAAATACACAATGCAGCGGCTCATAGGGACAGGTGTTGGCGATAGCTTTATAGCAGCCTGCAAGAACTGTCTGTTGGTCACGTGGGCTCACACAAATCTCACATGGTTCCAGAAACTGATAACCCAGCATACAGAAGAGATTCCTCCCACTGCTTTCTCATTCTGCCTTTCTTCTGGAAATGCTCCTCTGAGCCAGGCATGGGGCCAGGCACGAGGGACACAGACATGAGTCAGTCAGGCTGTCTGTCTCCAAGGAGCAGGTTTCACTGAATGGTGTGCTAAGTGCTTTATAGATTGCAAAAGTCCCAGAGGATACTCTGACTATCCCCGTTTTACAGATGAGGAAACTAAGACCTAGGGAAATTTAAATAACTTGCTTGATGTCCCAGGGCTAGTCAGCGGCAGAGCTGCTGTGCTTGCATAGGGCTGTGAGTGTCCCAAGGTCAGAGGCTGAGAGCTGCTCATCTCAGCACAGGGCTTGGCACAAAGCACACCTCAGGAGAATACTGGCAAGTGTTTGAACATGAGCTTGAGAGCCAGAGAAGGCCCATCTCAGGATCCAATTCCTACACTGCACATTAAAGCCTCCGAGTCCTAAAGAGTGGAAGGAGTATCTCCAAGGAATGACCTTCCTAGGACTGGAGCTTCCTGGCCCCTTCTACAAGAGCGGACTTGGATGACTGCATACTTTTCATCTCTGAGTGTCCCTAATAAGGCAAATGAAGAGGGCACTCTATGGACGGAACAGCCACCCTGAGCCAGGCATGATGCCAGATGCTTGATGTGTCCACCCAGTCCACCTTGCAACACTCAGAAGCCAGGCACTTCCCACTGCACAAAGCTCTGCTCAGACTGCCCCCGGCTGGGCAGGCTCCCACTCATTTCTTCAGGAGGCTGGCCTCAGGCTAGGTGTAGGAAAGAGGGCTGGGAGGAGTCACTGTGTCTCTCTCCAAGGTCCATGCCCAGCACCATAGGGACTGGCCTCTGAGGACATCCAGCCTACACTCAGACCTTCTCTGTAAGGTGCAGTGGATCCAGAGGTACCCCTCACATAGACTGGAATCCACTGACTGTAATCACAAGGCCTCCTGACAGTTTTAGGGTCATGTATTTATTTTCTGTCTCCTAGGTTAGACTACAAACAGACTTTGTTTTGTTCACTGCTATATCCCCAGTACCCGGAACAGTATCAGGGACATAATACATAGTATTATTTGAAATAAATGAATAGATCCTTTTGAGAATTAGAAGACATTCAGCAGATCCATGGATCCTCCCTCTCCCAAGTGTACACACGCACACACACACGGGTGCATAGATTTCCCAAGTCCACAGGTTAGGGAATCTCACACAAAGCCTGGCCATCCACCCAGATTCCTTCTGTAATAAGATTCCTGACAGCCAAAACCTGGATTGCTCCAAGCAGAGATGATGCTACACAGGTGCCATCAAAAGGAACCACCTGGGGGGCTTCCCCTCCGCAGCAGGCGAAGGACATCTGGAAGCTGGTGCAGCCTGGTTGGACTCCTCTGATGTGCCAGTGGCCTCTGTGGATGCTCTCTCTGTGCATAGCTGTGGGCCTGCTTTGGGGATATCAAACTGAATCTGAGCTGTGCTTCCCTCTTGATCAGGAGATACCGAGAGGGTGGAACCAGTATATTCCCCGCTCCCTCCACCGTTGCCTGTAAGCATGGCTAATGACACGCTCATCTCAGCAGCTCCACAAATGTCACTCAAGATCCCTCCTGACATCCAAATGCAGGGGGCATCGCATTTTAAGTTAAAAGTTATATCCGCACACATTTAATTTCTCTATTCTCAACAGCAACTTGCTGATAATTTCCAATCCTTTGATGCTGAGCCAAGGGACCCAGGTTGCTCTCTCACCTGAGTAGAATGTGCTGATTCAACTTTCAGAGGAAGCTCAGGATGTGGACAGCTGCAGGTCTCCATTTGCCATGGTAAGACCCAGAAGGGGAGCTCATCTGTCTTGGCCAAGGGCTGTGACTGGGCCAGAGTCATGTATGGGGTCAGGGGCAGGAGATGATTGAGGACTTGTTAAAATGGATTTGCACAATGGCTGGTGGAGCCAAAAGGGGGTGGTTGGGGATGAGGAAACTAAGTCTCAGAACCCACCTGGGGATCCTCAGCCTAGGAAGGGACTTTAGCCCTGGGGATCTGGCCTCTGGCCTCATTTTGACGCTGGCTCCAACCCCACCTTTGCAGCCCTGTCTCAGCAGGATATGAGAGGCTCTCTCTACCTTCCTGGGGCATCATCTGACCCAGGGAGGTTCATGGAATCTACTCCAGCTCAGAGCAGGGCTGTGGATCAGGAACCCCTGACAAGGCAGAGGCAATGGAGGCAACACCATCAGGGCATGATGTGAGAGGTCAGGAAGGTCTCCTTACTCCAGAACTTTCCCACTGCCCCATCAAAATGCCTGAGGTTCCACCACTGGAGAACCATTCTGTTGAAGAGGCCTCCGGCTCTGCCACAATGTGACATTGGGCAACTTTGAACTGCTCTGACCCTCATTTATAAGGCGGGACACTAATAAATTCTTCCTTGGGCTATTATAAAAGTTAAATGAAGGAATCCATGTAGAGTTCCCAGCATAGTTCTTGGCATATAAAAGGTGTTCAACTGATATTGGTTCTTTTTTTTTTTTTTTTTTTTTTTTTTTTTGAGACGGAGTTTCGCTCTTGTTACCCAGCTGGAGTGCAATGGCGCGATCTCGGCTCACCACAACCTCCGTCTCCTGGGTTCAGGCAATTCTCCTGCCTCAACCTCCTGAGTAGCTGGGATTACAGGCACGCGCCACCGTGCCCAGCTAATTTTTTGTATCCTTAGTAGAGACGGGGTTTCATCATGTTGACCAGGATGGTCTCGATCTCTTGACCTCATGATCCACCCACCTCGGCCTCCCAAAGTGCTGGGATTACAGGCGTGAGCCACCGCGCCTGGCCCCTGATATTGGTTTTTTACCCCCTCCCTTTAGGTTCTTCAAGTGTTGCAGACTTCAGAGCTTTTCCAGTAAAGAAGTGACAGATTATGGGATATGGGGGAGGGTGTAGGGAAAACAGAGGACAGAAATTAATTCACAGCCCAGGGCGTTATTCAAGGAAAGAGGCAGAGAGGGACAAAAGCAGGTAAGGAAGTTAAAGTTAGGAGGAGAGGGGTTAGGAAGTTAGCAAGAAAGAATGTAAGGAAACACTTCCATCTACTCTGAGCCAGATCCTGTCTAGGGTGCTGGAGGTAAAGAGCTGGTTAGGAATGACCCCCTTCCCATAAAACTCCCAGCCTGGCAGTAGGGCTGGGTGGGGAATGGGCAGACAGGCAAACAGGCCCAGTGAGTGCAGGTGGTGAGGGAGGTGAGTGGGCAAGACTAGGACCCTGTGGGAACAGGATATTCAAACCCATGAATGTTCAGATGCTCTCACTATTCCCCAGCAAACTCTCCTCTGTATATCCCTCTATCAGGGTAGAATAGGACCCTGTGGGAGCAGGAGATTCAACCCCACAAATGTTCAGACACCCTCCCTATTACCCAGCAAATCTCTGTCCATCCTTCCATGGGGGCAGTCTCTCTTAGGTCTCACCTGCTCAAAGCCCTCAGCGGCACTCTGTTGCCTGCAGGCTAGATTCCACGTAACTCCGAGGGACCCCCAGGACACCCCATGACCAATCCCCTGCCAACCCCTCACTACACCTCCCATCCTCTGCTGTAGTGGGAGCACTGAGCTACACTCTTGCCAGCTCCTGCTCCTACTGCTCCTCTGCCTGAGATGCCTTTCCCTGACCCATCCCTTCCATACTCTGACCCTGTGGAATAAAAGCCCAAGAAACAGAAATTACTGTGGTGGGACTGGAAGCCTCAACTCAGATGTCCCCTCTCCCCAGCCTTCCTCTCGAGACATTTGTTTTTGGTTAGGACATAAAGTGATATAAATGTTAAATTAGAAAAAAATCACAACAGCTTCTATAACCTACTGAAAGAGTCTACAGAAAGGGGCCGGGGGCCAGGTCAGGGTCAACATGATTCATAACGTGGGAAAGGCAGGCATGAGGTGGAGCATCATCTCTAAGGAAGACTAAGGCTTGCTGAGAACTTGTCTGAGCCAGCCCCATCTAAAAACTTTAAATGCATTGTTTATCCTTGAAGCAACTCCGTGAGGTGCAGACTTTATTGTTCTCATTAGGTGGATGAGGAACTTGAGGAAGAGAAAGGTTAAGCGATGTCCCCAAGGTCATGCAGGTACTGAGGAAGGAGATTATAACCGGCGAAGTCTGACTCCAGAACCGTTACTCTGCGCCCCATCATATTCAGCATCTTGTTATGTCTGGTGCTTCAAATTTGGTCTTTGAGAAGCCGCTGGGTATAATGGGACAATATTCTTTTATCCAAAGTACAAGTAGTTATTTTATTCATTCCCAACATATTATTTAGCACTCCCTGTGTTCCAGGCTCTGTGAATCTCTGTGAATCTCTGGTGTGTCTGTGAGCATGACACACCATAGAGGGCAGACAGGTAGACCCACAACCCACCCCTGGGCGAGAAAGGTCATGATGGGCTGTATAGGCAGCTGTGGGAACCCTGAGAGGAGGCATTTCAGCCAGACCTACAGGGTGAGGGTCAGGAGGGCCTTCCCGGGCAGAGTGAGGTCTACGTTTGACACCTGAAGGATACGCAGGAGTTAATCCAGAGAAGAGCAGGGAAGAGTGCTCTAGGTGGAGAGAACAGCAGATGCAAAGGCCAGGAGAGGACACCGTACCTAAGAGCTGTAGAGACTCAGGGTGGCTGGGGTGAAGCAAGGATGCTTAAGAGCCACCTTTCCCTGGTACAGACCCTTCTGTCTCTTCTGACCCTGCTGCATCTTCATCATCCTCACTGTTTCCAGGAATGAGAGCTAACATTTATTGCATGTCTATGATATTCCAGGCATCACACTAAGCTCTTTGCAAAATTATCTCATTAAATCCTCTTAACAACTCTAAGAAGTGAGTACTATTGCCATCTCTATTTTACAGAAGAGGAAAGTGACACGCAGAGAGTTAAATAACTTGCCCCAAGCCACACAGTCAATAAGAATCAGAGTCAGGATCAACCACAGCCATCTCCACCCTCCCATCATTGCAGGTACAGAAGCTCCTGGACTTCAACCTTCAAGCTCCTGGACTTCAACCCCATATTTCTGTTGCTCTATGTGCCCATCTGATACACTCCTATCTCTCCTGCTGGTTTACTTTGCCCCTTCTCAGTCCTTCTGGGGTTCTCCTTGCCCACCCCATGCCAATCCCCTCCCAGTGAGATGCCCAGGGTGGCTGTGCCCAGTAGGACCTGGCCCCATCACAGCTGCCCAGGCTCCCTTCCTCGTGTCTGAAGCAGGATGGAGCAGGGGTGGTTGTCAGTGCAGAGAGCAGGACAAGCCTATTTTGTGTTCTCCTAATGGGTTTCCTATGGCATCTCTGAATTAACAGGATAGAGATAAAGGAGGCATTTCGGCCACCATCCAAAGCAGTCATCAACCTGCTGAGAAATAGCCCTGCCCCTTCCTCCTACTGTGGATACCAGCATCCAAGGGCAGTGCAGGCTCAGTGCTTCCCAAGCCTCATTTCCAACCTGGCTGGCAGGGCGACTGTGAACACCAGTCCATTTGAGAGAGAAACCGATTGGTAACGAGAGACCCTTTCTGGCTTTGTGAGGAGTTCTTAGCCCGCAGCCTACATCACTACAAGAAAGGAAAGAGGAGGGAGACAGCAGCCATTTTGTTGCCTTCACCGGAAAAGCTTGTGTGTGTTTTATGTGTGCATGCACTTTTGTGAGCCTGTGTGTCTGGTGGTGAATGTGACTGGGTGTCTCAGATGATGATGCGGGGGTTAAGAGCAGGGACTTGAGAGCCATCTGCCTGGGTCTGAAGCCCAGCTCTGACTTCCAAGCTGTGTGACCTTGGTCAAGTTCTTTAACCTCTCTGAGCTTCAGTTTAGAGCAATGCCAGTCAGTATTTTATAAAGATGGACTATTGTTATTTTGGGTGTCTCTTAGTGGGTTTTTGTGTCTGTGTGAGTCTGGGTTCTATGCTTGTTTTAGGGATCTGTGAGATTCTTGGTAGGCAACTTGGTAGACAGAATAAGCGACCTGGTGCCAGGGGAGAGCCTTCACTGTGGACCCTTTCCTGGCCAAGGCAGTGGGCATCTGTGGCCAGAACCCTCGACTCTGGTCTGGGGCTGGGACTCTGGAACCTGATCCATTCTAAAATAAAGATACAACGAGCCTCCTGAGAAGTTTCACAGACTCAGACTACCCCGCCTGGCATGGTCATTAGGGATCATCTTAGAACCCAAATCCCTCTTGTATAATGGGTAAACTGGAGCCTCAGGGCCACTGGCTCCTTCCTTGCTGTTGTCTGAGGCAAAGTGCAGGCAGGGTAGCTGTTAGCGCAAAGCACTGGCAGGAATATTTTGTCTTTTCCTAACAGGTTTCCTAGTAGGTCAGGTCTCACAGTGAAACACTGACTGAACAAAGGAAAGAATCAACATCTTCTGACTCCTTGGAGAGATGAAGATTCATTCATTCATATACATCCCAAGCACTAACAAGAAAGGCATGACTTGTTCCAGGGCCAGGTACACAGTAGGTACTCAATTAAGACAGTTATTTTATTTTCTTTGCTTGTGCCTTCGAGGAACTCTCTGTCCACTCACGCATTGCTCCAGTTCCTCCATTCATCCTTCCATCCGTCTCATATTTATGAGCACCTACTACATGTCAGGCCCTGGACTAGGTCTAAGCCCCTGCTCTCTAGAAGGTTACAGTCTAGTAGGGATGGTAGGCAGTCATCAGAAAGCCCAACAAGTATATGCAAATGCTTATCACTGTTCTCACTGAAGATGATGAAATGAAGGAAGATGGAGAAGGATGATCTGATCTTGTCTCTCTGATAAAGGGGTATTGAAACTAAGATCTGAAGGACAGGGTGGGGAGCTTCCAGGAAGGCCTGACATGTGCAAAGGTAGTGGGAGGATGCAAGCCTATCTGAGGAAGTGAGAGAAGGTGACATGGTGGAGATGGGAGAGGAAGGAAAAAGTTACTTAGGTGATCAGAATAGACCGGGTGAACCATGCTTGTGTGTGGGCTCAGGAGAGATACCCCAGGGTCTCTTGGGCATACTTTGTTGGGAGAGAGGAGAAAGTGCAGGGACCCAGTGCTGCGGAGGCAGAGGGTAATGAGTGTTCCAAGGCTGTTCTGCTCCTCAGATCTTTGTAGCCTCTGCTCCGATTGTTTTGCAGTCCTTTCTCCCAATTGTTTGAAGCTCAACATTCCAGCTATTTGCACTCACTTCTCACTTATTTGCAGGCCTTATCCTCAGGAGCATGCAGTCACCACCCCAGATGTTCATAGGCACCTTGCCAGCTGTTTGCAGCTTCCACCCTCAGCTCTGTATAGTCCCTTCCAGCTGTGTGCAGTCGCTATCCTCGTTATTTGCAATTTCCATCCCCCTTTCAGCATCAGGTAAGGCTTGCTCAAGATTGGTTCTAACAACAAGACCCATTACTATTAGCTTATAATTGAGTACTTGATTTATGCTAGGGGCTGTTTTGAATACTTTTGCCTATACTCTCTCATTTGATTGTCACAACAATCCCTTCATTTGTTCATCAAATATTTCTGTCCTACTGTATATCAGGCACTGGAGCAGGCACTGAGTATAGAGTAAAGACCAGAACTAGACATGTTGACACTCTCCTGAAGCCTTCAGTCTCATGAAGGAGACAGGTGCTCATACAGCGATGACATTGCCAAGCATGTAATCACAGAGCAAGACAGGCCCATGAGGGAAGCAAAGGCATTTGGGCTGGACAGACCATCAGAGGAGAACCCCTGGGACAATGTATCTGGAACTGAGAGCTGAGGAATGGGCAGAGTGAGATTCCACTGGGTTGGGGGTGGAGGATGAGAAGCTCCCCCAGGCAAAGCGGGTACCATGTGGAGATGCTTTGGAGGGAGGGCTGAGACAGGGAAGGGAGGGCAGTAAGAGAGGCCTATGGAAGTCAAGCTGGGTGCCCTGGTCAGGCTGGCTTCGAGTCTGTTGATTTGTGTCGAGGGCATGGGTGAAGGCAGAGAAGGCAATATAGAGCTATGCAGCTGTCCAGGGGAGACAAGATAGAACCTCAGGCTAGGAGGTGTCAGGGGACAGTGAAGAAAAGTGGCCAGATGTCAGAGATATTCAGGAGGCAAACAGAACTGGGAGATGGAGAGGGCAGTGGCCAAAATGACTCCCAGCTTTCTGTCTTGAGCTACTGGATGAACAGAGGTTCCATTCTCTGAACTGGGAGCACCAGAGGAGAACTAGGGCAGGAGGACAGAGGAGTGGGAGCAGAGGAGACACTGAGAAACAGACCTTTGCAAAGGGGCTGCACAGTGGCACAGTGCCCATGCCCCGGGCTTTGGAGCCAGACTCCCTGTTTTAGTCCTTACCCTCTACTTTCTAGCAGTGTGTCCTTGAGAAAGCCATTTAACCATACTGTGCTTCAGTTTCCACATTAGCAAACCATGGAAGGGAGGAGACAGGTTATCCCAAAGCTTCTTGGTCTGGGAGTATTTTAAATGAGTTGATGAATCTATTGTATGCACTGTATGTCCCCAGAATCTAGCTTAGTTCGTGGCACATGGTAGGAACTCACTCAATTCTTGTTGAATGACTGAATGAACGATGAACCCTTGAAGTGGCTACTGGGACAGGTTGTAGGAGACTGGCCAGTGGGTAGAGAAAAGGATATCCCTGGCAGAGGGAGCAGCAGGTGCACAGGCAGAGATGCCCACAAGGGCATGGCACCCTCAAGGCGCTGGGTGGCCTTGGTGGAGCATAGAGCACAGGGAGGGCTGGCAAAGATGCAGGTGGAGGGGCAAGCAGAACCTAAGTCATGAAGGCTTTATATGTCCAAGGCATTTGGACAAGATACTGGGAGCCAAGGGAGTCCCAAGGAACTCAAAGCAAGGGATGCAGGGCTAGAAGCCCAAGAAGGATGAGTTACAGGGGAGTGAGATGAGGAGGGCAACATTTCTAAGACAGCATTTGAGCAGTGACCTGCAGGATGAGGGACGTGGGGACCCAGCTCTATGCAGATGGGCTGTTAAGGGAAAAGCCTGATTGCCAGAGCCTCCCATTGCCAGCCCAGCTTCTCAGACACTCCCTTAGGGGTCTACAGCTGTGCCCTCTGCAGAGGGAGACTGGAGGCAGAGAGATGCTTAGAAGGTGTTGCAACAATCCAGGTGGGAGATGGCTCTTTTGGAAAAAAAAAAAAAAAAAAAATCAATGATTATTTTTTGAGCACTTAGCAGATGCCAGGAACTCATTCTGGGCCTCATGCTCCAGGATGTGGGCAATCCAGCTGGTCTAATCACCTGCCTCTCCCCTCCTTGTCACCTTTCTTGAGACATCTCTCTACTTGGGAACATTCTTCCCTGTGGGAAGGTCTAGCAGGCAAGAAGGGGAGGAAAGAACTAGCATGAAATCCTTGGGGACTGGTTACATAGACAGTGATTTCAAAGAGTCTGCAGGAATGTTTGCAGATCTGGTCTGTAATCTGCAAGACTGCCTCTTCTTGGGGACAGACCTGGTTCCCACATAATGTCTGCTGCCTTAGTCTAACTCTCCCTGTAGCAGAAGGATGACTCCATGGTCAAGGCTAAAGTGAGAACTTGAGAAGCTGCAGGTCACAGGCATGCTTTCTCCCCAGACCATCACCCATCTCAGGGATGTCAGAGCACAGGGTCTCTGGAAAGGAGAGAAAGATGTTTTGAGAAAGTTTATTTCTGTGCATTTATTTGGCAGCCTGCCTCCCTGAAGCTGTTAGCAGAGGGCGAATGTTAACACCTCAGGGCAGACATAAGACTTGCACCGTAACCAGAGGTGCTATGAAAAACAGACATAGGCTAGGCACGGTGGCTCATGCCTGTAATCCCAGTACTTTGGGAGGCCAAGGTGGGTGGATCATATGAGGTCAGGAGTTCGAGACCAGCCTGACCAACATGGTGAAACCCTGTCTCTACTAAAAATACCAAAATTAGAGGGGGATGATGGTGCATGCCTATAATCCCAGCTTCTAGAGAGGCTGAGGCAGGAGAATTGTTCAAACCTCGGAGGCAGAGGTTGCAGTGAGCTGAGATCGCACCATTGTACTCCACCCTAGACAGCAAGAGCGAAACTCTGTCTCAAAAAAAAAAAAAAAAGGACATAATGGACAAACAGATATAGCTTGGGCCTTCCCCTACTCCTGAGTCAGAATCTCATGGAGCAAGCCAGAGAATCTGCATTTTGACAAGCTCCCCAGTGATCTTGATTTAGACTAAGGCAGTGCTTCTCAAACAGTGTAGAGATCACTTGTGGATCTTGTAAAGTGCAACAGGTTCTGATTCACTCGATGTGGGGTGGGGGCCGTGTTCTGCATTTCTAACGAGCCCTCAGGGGGTGCCCATGCAGCTGGTTCTCAGATCACACTCAAAGCAGCAAGGCACTCAAGTGTGAAGCTCTGGTTTCCAAACTTGCTTTTTAAGAAAACAAATCCTTCCCAAAAGAAATCTTGGTCTGAGTGCAGTGGCTCATGCCTGTGCTTTGGGAGGTGGAGGAAGAAGGATTTCAGGAATTCCAGACCAGCCTCAACAACATAGTGAGACTCTGTCTCTACAAAAAGTAAAAACATTAGCCAGGCATGGTGGCATGCACCTTTAGTCCCAACTACTCAGGTGGCTGAGGTGAGAGGATCCCTTGAGTCCAGGAGTTAAAGGCTACAGTAAGCTGATATTTCTCCACTGCATTCAAGCTTGGGTGACAGAGTGAGACCCTGTTAAAAGAAAATGGAAAGGAAAGGGAAAGGGAGAAGGAAGGAAGGAAGAAAGGGAGGGAGGGAGGGAGGGAAATCTTGCACAGAACCCCAGAAACCCAATGTAAAAACATTAACCCCAATATTAATATAAAAGTATTGAACAAACGGGTAATGATTGCTTATTATAAAATCAGTGAAAACAAGGCAGCTTTGATGAAGACAGAGGTGTGGTGTTAAAAGTTCCTATTGCTATTGTACATGGACCTCAGCAACCATCAAATTCAAGCCAAGTGTGTGCAGTAACACAATGCCACAGCCTCAAGGCTGCACCAGCAGGTGATGGAGGGGAGGCTGTCCTGGAGGGATGGAGCCCTGGGCTGCCTTCCTTTCACTTTGGAGACTCAAAGTTTAGGACTTAGCCTTCCTTCCCCAACTACCCCACCCTTCCCTAAGAAGTAGTCACAGCTAAATTTATCTGGGAGCTAGGCTTTTGAGGGGAGGCGAGAGTGAGAGGGAAGCTGTGAGGAACAATTGCTAGTGCACATTGCAGTCCACAATGCCAGGCACACTAATTAGTGGCTTGGCAGCTGGGGAGGACAGGAGGGACTGCGGTGGGCCAGACCCTGAGGCTGCCCAGGTTCCTCTGGAGGAAGGCAGGACATAGCTGCGTCTGCAGGGCTTGGCAGAGAGATGGAAGTGGCCCATCTGTTGGGAAGGCATGGGGCTGGCAGGAGGGTGCTTGTAGGAAAGATCAAGCCAGTGGAGTTGAAACGTACCCGAGTGTGAATCCTGGTGCTGCCACTTGCTCACTGTGTGTCTCTAGATAAGTTGTTTAACCTCTCTTGGCTTTGGATAAAAAAGGTACACTCAGTTCTTTAAGGAGGTTAAGTGGAATAAGGTATGTGAAAGTCTCTGCTCCCCAGTAGATCTTATGCCTTTGTTTTCCCTGGCTGGAGGTCAAGGTCCTCAGTGCACTGCTAAGCTTAGTCCTGCTGGTACAAACCTGTGCTCCCTTTCAAGCCTCCAGTCTATAGAGCAGAGGCCTGGAACCTCTTTGATCTCCCCACCCTTAGAGGAATGCAGGGGGCCTCAGTGCATTCGCAGGCTGCCAGGGCACAGCAACTCGTGCTGATGTGGAAGGAGCAGTCACTCTCTGCTCTGAGCTGTTTCTCTTGTCCAACCCTTGAGCATCATTTAGCACCCTAGATGGAGACGCTCCATTAATGGGTCTGACTACCCCAACCCAGGGAGCTCCTTGAGGGTAGAGGTGGCACTTCATTCACCATAGCACTACCCCAGTCCAGCCCAATGCCTGCCACAGAGCTGGCACCAGCCAGGAATTCTAGAATGACAGTGGCCAGTTGCTTTCCTCTTTACATATTTATGCCCAGTAATCCCTCCACCCTGAAACTCTCCACTCAGCCCCAGCTTCCAGGGGTACAAGGCTCATGCCCTTGCAGCAACACTCTCCTCCCTCTGCTCTCTCAATCCATCTCCTTCCATACCTCCCCTATCCTGCTCAAAGTCTGCCTTCTGCAGGAAATCCTCCCTCCTTGGGTAGGCAGGGGCAAGGGAAGGAAAGCTAACATGTAACATCCTTGGCATAGCAAGGAGTCCTTACATCACCCCTAGAAGGGATTAATCCATGCCAAACCCATTTTACAGCTGAAGAAACTGAGGCCCAGAGAGGCACAACATCTTATGACAGAGCCAGTACGTAAAGCCAGGCATTCAGCCCAGGCCTGCTTGTTCTCAGTGCCCTCCCCAGAGCTGGCTGCCTTCCTGCTTCCCTGCTGGGCCATGACTCAGCCTGTTCCTTAACCCCAGTTCCTCTCAGAACTTCTGGCCTCTATCTGTGCTGTATTTGCTAATAGCTTAAAGTCCTTCCAAGTCTGCTCTCCTGGCTTCAACCCCAAGCTGCCACAGTCTCTCAGACAGGGCTCCTGACTAGCTCTCTTCTCCAAATGGGACACCTGGAGTGTAATGCAGAGCACTGGGCATGATGGTAATCAGATCTCCATCAGCGTGGACTCCAAGGCTCCTTTCTTCCTTTGTTCTGGGACCAAGGCAGGGAC
This sequence comes from Aotus nancymaae, assembly GCF_030222135.1. Taxonomy (NCBI): domain Eukaryota; kingdom Metazoa; phylum Chordata; class Mammalia; order Primates; family Aotidae; genus Aotus; species Aotus nancymaae. The sequence goes on from NW_026988467.1 coordinate 30,463,378, forward strand.
ATGTAGCCCCTGACTCCAAAGTGGCACAGTAGCTGCAAGCATCTGGAGGAGGTGAGAAAGGCAGCATCCTGCTTGTATATATAAGGCTTGCAGGCTGGGCTGTGGGGTCTGCTGGCTCCAGGTTGCAGGTGGAAGATGCTGGCCACGGCTGATGGCACAGCAGGGATGGGCGCCCAGCCAGGCATTGGAACCCCTCTGCCCAGAGGGGCTGAGGGCATCAAGTAGCCAACGAATGCACAGACTTTTTCCCATAATAGAAGACAGCCTTGGATGGTAGACTCTGGAGACACATAGGCCTGCATTCAAATCCTTGTTCTTCCACTACCTGATTTTATAACCTTGAACAATTGCCTTATTTGTAAAACAAGTAATGATAACCCCTATGCTATAGGTGTGCTGTGAGAATTAAAGGATATTAGGAGCAACTAACATTTACCAATCACATGGTATTACACTATCCTATGTGCTATATACATACTAGATAACTTAATCTTCATAATACCCCAAAAGGTGAATTTATTACCATCAACATTTAGCAGAGGCATACGGAGTTGAAGTGACTTGCCCAAGGTCACCCTGGTAATAAGTGCTAGTGCTAAGGTTTTAACCCAGGGAGTTGGGCATCAGAACCCAATGTCCTAACCATTATATTAAACATTTAGTAGCACGCTGGGCAAAAGCCTGACACAGAGCAAGTATTTGTTTAGACACTTCCCAGGAGTATCTTTTCCATCTCTGTTGTCAATCATGATTCCTCTGTGGATACACTGCAAGGCTTGACCTCCCACCCAGATCTCCTTCATGAACTTCAGACTCTCAAGTGCAACGAAGTCCTAGACATTTCTGCCAGGAGCATCTCAGCCTTACTGTGCCTCCAATGGACTCTTCATAACTTTACCCATGCACCCACCTATTCCAGACCTGCTCTTTCTCCTGTGTCCCCTAAAATCAGTAGCACCACCATGCCTCTGTGTTCAAGTTAGAAACCTGGAGTGTCCAAGATTCTTTCTCCCACCTCCTCCCCATCTCCACTGCTTTAATTCACACCTGCATCATATCTTACCTGACCTATTGCAACAATCTCCTAGGCTAGACTCTGCTTGTCTCCCATTCCTCACTCCCCCAAATCCAGTAGCCTCAGCCATTCATGGACCTCCCTTTTCTGCAGAGCAAAGACTTCACGGACCCAGTGCATTTAAGACTTTTCTGGACTGGCTCTTGCTGAAGCAGTAACTCAGGCCCATTCATTAGTTCATCTCTGTCTCCCCAGAGCCTAGTGCAGTGCCAAGCTCACTTACTATGCTTAATACAGACCTTTTAATCAAAGAAATGAATGAAGGAGTGAAATCTGCTAAAGTCATTCACTGCTGTAAGGTGCAGCTTTGTAAGCAGTGGCTGGAGTAGCCAAGACATGGTGGAGACCTGAATGACATCTGATGGCACACGAGCTCTACAGAGGACCCTTGTTACAACTGTAGGCTCCTAAGGGAGTGTCTGAGAAGCTGGGCTGGCAATGGGAGGCCCTGGTAATCAGGCTCTTCCCTTAACAGCCCATCTGCAGAAAGCCAGGTTCCCACATCCCTTATCTTGCAGGTCTCTGCTCAAACGTTGCCTTCTTAGAAATGTTACCCTCCTCATCTCACTCCCCTTTAACTCATCCTTCTTGGGCTTCTAGCCCTGCCATCCCTTGCTTTGAGTTCCTTGGGACTCCCTTGGCTCCCAGGATCTTGTTCAAATGCCTTGGACGTACAAAGCCTTCATGACCTAGGTTCTGCTTGCCCCTCCACCTGCATCTTTTCCAGCCCTCCCTGTGCTCTATGCTCCACCAAGGCCACAGTAGGTCCAGTGCCTTGAGGGTGCCATGCCCTTGTGGGCATCTCTGCCTGTGCACCTGCTGCTCCCTCTGCCAGGGATATCCTTTTCTCTACCCACTGGCCAGTCTCCTACAACCTGTCCCAGTAGCCACTTCAAAGGTCCATCATTCATTCAGTCATTCAACAAGAACTGGGTGAGTTTCACTCTAGCATGTCCTGCCACTCTGTTTCCGAACCCCATTTTAGTTTTCTTTCTAGTGCCAGGTCTACCATTAGGATTTTGGGTTAAACTGTTTATTGCCTCCCATGGCTAAGCCACAGTCTCCGTGAGAGCAGGGACTTGTTCCACTTTGTTCAAAGCTGATGCCCAGCAATTAAAACAATACCTGACATGTCACAGAAAATCAACAAATACTTGTTGATGGAAAAAAAAATACTAAAAACAAGGAGGGGATGCTGATAGGGAATCAATCACATTGTATCTGCATCTTATTCAAAATATGATCTGCTAATAGCCCTTTCAACCAAGGGTGCTAGAACAACTGGATATTCACACGGGGAAAACGATGAACCTCAACTCTCACTTCACCCCATACACAAATATTAACACAAAAAGGGTCATACATCTTCATGCCTGTAATCCTAGCACTTTGGGAGGCCAAGGTGGGGCAGATCATGAGGTCAGGAGTTTGAGACCAGCCTGACCAACATGGTGAAACCCCGTCTCTACTAAATATACAAAAAAATTAGTCAGGCATGGTGGCACGTGCCTGTAATCCCAGCTACTAAAGAGGCTGAGGCAGGATAATTGCTTGAACTGGGAAGCAGAGGTTACAGTTAGCTGAGATTGAGCCACTGCACTCCAGCCTGGGCCAACAGGGCAAGACTCCATCTCAAAAAAAAAAAAAAAAAAAAAGTAGGGGCGGAGATCGTACATAAAAGTGTATATACAAGATAAAACTTTCGGAAGAAAGCAAGAGAAAACCTTCATGACTTTGGGACAGGTAAAAATCTCTCTCTCTCTCTCCATATATGTATGTGGATGCATAAACAAATTATAGTATATTAATATATATGAATTATATATATATGTAATCTTATAACTCACTAATAAGACAACTCAATTTAAAAATGGGCAGAATCTTGAAGAGATTATTTCCAAATGATCAATAAACAGGTGAAAAAATATTTATCATCATTAGCCATCAGGGAAATGCAAATTAAAACCAAAATGAGATACCACCACACACCCATTAGAATGGTTACAATTTTAACAAGTAAAGATACCAAGTTAGCAAAGGCATGTCCACCATACTTGGCTGATGGGAATGTAAAATGGCATAACTATTTTGGAAAACAATTGAACAGCATTTTATGTAAATGCACACTTACCACACAACCTGGTAATTTTATTCCTAAGTATTTACCCAGAAGAAATGAAACATGCGATCACACAAAGATTTATATTTGAATGTTGATTCATAGTAGGTTTATTTATAATGACCCCAAACCAACAACTCACATTTTCACCAAAAGGATATTTGGATGGATAAAGAAATGACAGTATATTAATAAAACTGAATAGTTTTCAGCCGTGAAAAAAAAATGAATGAACTCCTGATACACACAATGACATGAATGAATATCATCATTATACTGAAAGAAGTCAGACACAAAAGAGTATATATTGTATGATTACAATGAACACTTCTGCTATGTGAAACTCTAGGAAAGACAAATCTAATCTGGCATGACAGAAAGCAGATCAGTTACCTGGGGTCAGGGATGGGAAGAGAATGACCAAGAACCAGCACAAAGAAACTTTTTGGGGCGATGGAGATGTTTATGTGTGGTGGTAACTAGATGTCATGATTGTGGTGGTAACTAGAGGGATGCATGAACTTGTCAAAATGCACCAAACTCTACACTCCAAAATGGTGTATTTTATTGTATACTAATTATATATTGATAAAAGTGATTTAAAAATTTAGACTTTGGGAGGCCAAGGCGGGCAGATCACTTGAGGTCGGGAATTAGAGACCAGTCTGACCAACATAGTGAAACCCCATCTCGACTAAAAAAAAAAAAAAAAATTAGCTGGGCATGGTAGCGCACACTTGCAATCCCAGCTACTCAGGAGGCTGAGGCAGGAGAATCACCTGAAGTCAGGAGGCAGAGGTTGCAGTGAGCTGAGATCATGCCACTGCACTCAGCCTGGGTGACAAGAGCAAAACTCTGTAAAAAAAGAAAAAGGAAAAAATTCAGACTAGGTATTAAAAAAGGTGATAGGATGTAGTAGTAATATAAGTAAGATATCCAGTAGTCAGAAGTCCAAAGATCCATTTATGGGCTGTGAGCTTACTCCTGGAAATGGCGTTAGAGCCAATTAAACAGTTATTTAATTTGAATTAATGAGGATTCACCCTATTTAAGGTGATGAGAGTGTTGCAGGAAACACATTTCTCTCCCCTCACCCCACACTTTCTGCACACGGGAAGCCTGTGGTCTGATAGGCCTATCTCCTCACACCCTTTGCTGCTCCAGAGCTGTCTTTTCCACACCCTCGGGAGAGGCCATCAAGAGGGGAATCAGTCACCCTAAACTCAAGGGACTTGGGAAAACAATGGGCTCTTCTATCAGATATATCTTGATCCAAGCCCCAGCTCTGCCAAGTCACTTGATCTCTTCATACCTTACATTCTTAAATCTAAAAATCTAAGACATTTAACAGTTCCATCCTTAGGCTGAGGCTAGGGGTGAGCCTACTGAGCTCACCCAGTTTCCTCCTACCCTTTCCTGTCTCCCCCAGCTTAGGGATGCCAGATAAAATATACAACCCCAGCTAAACCTGATTTCAGATAAAAATGAATAATGTTTTAGTATAAGTAAATATTGCGTGGGTCATAGGTATACTAGAATATTGTATGAGACACATTTATGCTAAAATAGTACTTGTTATTTATGTGAAAATCAAACTTATGTGGGTGTTTTGGGGTGTTTTCCCCCTTCTTTCTTAGAGACAGGGCTTCTGTCTGTTGCCCAGACTAGAGTACAGAGGCATAATCTTAGCTCACTGCAGCCTACAACTCCTGGGCTTAAGAGGTCCTCCCAAGTAACTAGGACTACAAGCACTCACCACCATGTCTGGCTGATATTCTTCATTTTTTTGTAGAGACAGAGTCTCGTTATGTTGTCCTGGCTGGCATGGAACTCCTGGCCTCAAGCAATCCTCCTGCCTCAGCCTCCCAAAGGGCTAGGATAGTACAGGCATCAGCCACCACCCATTGGCTGTGTCCTGTATTACTTTTTTTTTTTTTTTTTTTCCTGAGACAGAGTTTTGCTCTTGTTGCCCAGACTGAAGTGCAATGGCGCGACCTTGACTCACCGCAACCTCTGCCTCCTGGGTTCAAGCGATTCTCCTGCCTTAGCCTCCTGAGTAGCTGAGATTACAGGCACATGCCACCCCACCCAGCTAATTATTTTGTATTTTTAGTAGAGACAGGGTTTTGCCATGTTGTTCAGGCTGATCTCGACCTCTCGACTTCAGGTGATCTGCCCGCTTCGGCCTCCCAAAGTGCTGGGATTACAGGTGTGAGCCACCGCGCCCGGCCTGTGTCCTGTATTTCTAACTGCAACGTCTGGCAACCTTATTCCAGGTGGCTTCCGATACACCATCCCTGAATCTTTAAGGTTCCAGAGAACACTGAAACCTTTTAGTTTACTGCTGCATGTCCTAAGTGAACTTGAAGTGTGGGCTAGAAAATCTTGGAAATTCTTCCATTGAAATTGAGAAGAGAAATGGAATGGTGGAGTAGAAACCAGTAGCAGCTATCATCATGGGTCTCCCTGCCTCAGCCAGCATTGCTTATTCCAGGAGTGTGTGCAATTTAAAAAAATCCCCCTGAATGGGAGCCAGAGGAGGACACAGGCTTGCTGTTCTGCAGAGGAATACTGGATCTGCTGAGACCACTGGAGTCAGAAAACAGCTCCAGGCAGAGGGACTTTGGGCAAGTCATTTAAGCTATCTGTCTCTGACTCAATAAAATGGCCTCAAAACAAGGTTAAAATTCAAATTCCAGAGTAGGAAAATAAGCCATAACATAATATATATAATGCACAACACAGTGATACCCAGAATATATGAAATGCTCCAAGTCAATAAAAAAAAGCAAATAACCCAACAGAAAAAAAAAAAAAGGCAGGAGATATGAACAGGTAATCCACTTGAAAAAAAATCACAAAAGCAAATGGAGGATAAATATATGAAAAGAGGCACTGTGTTGCTAATCAGGAAAATGCAAATCAAAACAACAGTGAGATAGCATTATTTGACAATCAGATTGGCAGAAATGGAAAAGCCTGATAAAAATCTAGTGTTGGGAGAGGTGGGGGGAATCCAGCCAGGTGGGTAGCAGGAGTATAAACAAGCTTTGGGGAAGGCAATCTCACAACAATGAAATTACAGCCCACAGAGTCTTTGGCCCAAAAATTCCACTCCTCACTTTCCATCTGATAGACATTCTTATATAAGCTCATAAACGTGCATTGGTACTCATGACAGTACAGTTCACTGAAGCCTCCACCTCCCACCTTAGCCTCCTGGATAGCTACAGGCATGTGCCACAATGTTCACCATGCTCACCATGCCCAGCTAATTTTTTGTAATTTTAGTAGAGACGGGGTTTTGCCATATTGCCTACCTTAGCCTCCCAAAGTGTCAGGATTACAGTCGTGACTCACCGTGCCCAGCCCAAGTATGGCTTTTTACCAGAGATCACTGGAAGCAACTTCAAAGTCCATCAATGAAATGTTAGATAACTCATGGCACAGAGATTCATAGAGCCACCAGTAAGAATGAATATGAATAGAGAAAGAGCTCTAAAGACATATGACATGAAAAAACAGCAAGTTTCAGAATAGCACATCTTGTATTGTCCCACTTATGCAAACAAGTATGACTATATCTGCATATGTATATGTATATGTGTGTACATGTATGTTTCTCTATATAGGTGTATGTCTGTGTTTATGTATATATCCCTATCTAGATATATTTACAGTGGTGTGAATGCATAGAAAAGAATCTGGAGGGTTACACATCATCAATCCATGAACACTATAAACCTCTGAGAGGTGAAGGCAGGAGAGGGCTGGTGAAGGCGGACCCTCAGTTTGTACTCTGCATTGTTTGAAAATTTTACAGCAAATTATACTATTAACATTTACTATTTAAGAACTTGGTTTACAGAACCACAACAAGCCACACTGGATCCCTCCCTCCCCTTGCTTCTGCCTATGACAATCCACTAATGCCTTCCACTTACTGACTTCCACTTACCTCTTCTCTCAAGAAGGGCTTCTTTCTTTGGGAGTCTTTGGGCTTGTGTTGTCCACCCTGTCTCAGCCACCTCTGCCCACTCTGTCTCCTGGGCCCTTCTCTATCAGCAAGTCCAGACTTCTACTACCTCGGCCAGCCTCTCCCTCTCTATCTCTTGTCACTTCTTTTTCTCCTTTGCTACTACTACCTCCAGCCACCATCTTGCTTTGCTCTTCTTATGACCAATAATATTGAAAGAGAAATGCATTCCTTTGCCTATGTTGCTCATGATTCATAATTCTATACTATCTAGTTTCTATCTATTCCTATCATATTAAGGAAACACTTCTTTGGAAATCACATCCCCCCCCCGGCTGCCCCATCCAGTTGCTTTCTCTCAGAACTCACACTCCTAGACCTCCTTGGAAATATTTACCACCACTCTTTTGCTTGTTTGCAGTGGCCTCCCCTGCCCGCCCCTTTTATCCATATTTTATCCATTCTTCTTTGTACAGCTCAAAGGCTACCCCTTCCAAGAAACCTAGCCCTTTCTTTCTAGTAAGTCCAATGTCTTCCTTAGTGTCTAGCTTCTAATCACCTTTCAACGTGAATGGGTTAAATGAAAAAGATCATGTTCTGTTAAGAAGGCTTTTGCCCATGGATGGAGACAATTCTTTGACTCCTGGATGTGTGAATTAGTGAAAGGAGACACTGGAGGGCAATAGAACAGTGAGGATACCCTTAAAGAAATCTGGGGGAGCGATAAAGAGATAATTTAGGCAGAGCCAACAGGGGAATCTGAAAAGAGGGTTAAATTTGAGGGATTTTTCAGAGGTGGAATAAACAGGACATAATAATCCATTGGACCCAGGAGGGTATGCTTTGGGTTATGCGAGTGGGGTAGGTGAGCGAGAGGAGGAAGGGAGAATGAGTGACAGGCAGGTGAACTTCACTGAGCTGGGAAGGCCTGTCTTCCCCCTGATGAGTTCCATCTTCCTTCAGAGCCAGCTCAGCGAACACTGCCTCCCACTAGGCCAGTTCTCCCAATCTCATGCTCACAGCACCATGGGTGGCCTTTTCACAGTTGTCTTTTACATATATTTAGGGGCTCCTTGATTAATGTCTGTCTCCTACTCTCTCCTTTAAGATCCATGAAAGGAAGGATTATACCTATTTTTGTTTTTCATTATATTTCCAGAGTCCAATTCAATACCCAGTGCATGGTAGATATTCCATAAATATTCATTTAAAAAAAAAAAGGAATTTAGCTAGTTCTTAGTTAAAATGTCCTTAACACTTCCCTAAAGCCACTTCTACTTCTCAAACACTGATGGCCCAGGAATCTAACCTCATTGTCCCCATTCATAGATCAGTTTGTTTATATAGCTAAGAAGTATTTCCATGAGCTCTCATCATTCCTGATCACAATGGGTTCTTCGTAAATGTTTCCAGTGATGAAGAGAAAGAGAAGAAAGGTTCTCCAAGAGTGTGAATTCTCCACAAGTGGATCCAGGCAGACTCCCAAGACGTCTGTACTTGGATGACTCTGTGCTATCTTGGCTTCTCACAGAATGACAAACCCCAGTTGTATATGCACATGGGGTCCTGGCTTCACCAAAGCTGGAATCACCCATGTTAAGCTCTCAGCTGCAGGACTACTCCACTGTCACCATCAGAGGCTGCCAAGTACACGATTCAGCAGGGCCTGGCAGCTTCAGGGCTGTGCTCTAGGACATCGGACCTTGTCTCTTTGGACTCCACTTGCTACCAACTCAGCAATCTAGGACCAAAAGCCAGTCTGGCCTCCTGCTTGTGGGATATGGTCTCTGCAATCAGCCTTCGGGTCAAGACCCAGGGCCTGTGCAAAACTTCAATTCCTCCAAAGGTCTGCAATCCCACTCAGCTCTCAGGAGACAGAAAAACATGGCAGCTATCTCACCAGTCCCCACTTCTGGACCACCCCCTAACAATTTTGTTCAAATTCAGCTCTCAGCTACAGCAGGGCTGTGAGAGTTTACCATATTCTCTGCTGTCTTTTCACCCAGGAAAGAAATGGACTTATTGCAAATAGGAAAAGCAATGCTTTTAAAATTCCAAAGCCCAGTTGTGTTCATAAAGTAACCGGGAGCGGTGGTTCATCTAGATTCTTCTGTTGACATGCACCTGATGGATATTATTCCCAGGTGTGACCCCAACTATCTTTACTGATGTGCACACCTTGGTGCTCATGCATCCCTCACTGAGGTCAGTTTTTGGAAGATAAAATTGACAAGGTAGGGACAAGCAGCCAACTAAAAGAAAATTTGCACAATAGACATAATACACAAAGAATGAATGTCCTAATATTATTCAGAGCTCCTGCAAATTACTGAAAAAGGAAAAGAAATTCAAATGACCTAAGAAAACAGGCAAATAATATGGACAGAAAATTCACAGGAAAGGAAACTCAAATGGCCAATAAACATGGAAAGATGTTCAACCTCACTGGTAATCAGAGCTATATGCAATTACCATGCCCTCTGGCTGGCTCTGCCGCCCTTTTCTTCTGCCCCAATCCCAGACACACATTGCCCACTAAAATAAAACTCAGAGAGGGATGAAAAAGTAAGGGAGGATGATGAGAAGCTGCACTCTGTCAAGCTTTGAATCCCCCTGCCCTGGCTTTTCCACAAAAACCTCTTTGCCTACAGGCCTTGGCACAAGTGTGTGGATTCTGCATATATCAGCTGTCAGGGCACAACATGCAGGAAACAAACAGAATGTCTTGGCAGCAAGTCCTACTCATCCTGGAGCTACTGAGAGCTGGGCAGACAAGAGGGCTGAGCCAAGCCCGCAGGAAGAGACCCAGGAGCTTGCACGGACTGGAAGGAAAGGGCTGCTCACTCAAGGGGCCACCCCTCCAGGCAGGCAGCTGAGGTATCCAAAGGACACCACCATCTCTGGATGGAATGGACTTGTGTGCCTCTCCTAGAAGATCCAATTAGGGAAATCATGGAATCAATTCTATGAATCAGTTTATAGAAAACTGGAACTGACTCTACGAAAAGAAAAAGGAAGGAAGGGAGAAAAGGAAGGAGAAAAGGATGAGAGGAAGAAGAAGGGGAGGGAGGGAGAGGGGAAAGCAGAGAGAAAGGCAGGAAGGCAGGAAGGCAGGCAGAAAGGCAGAAAGGCAGAAAGGCAGGCAGAAAGGAGTAAAAAGGGACAGGAAGAAAAAATACAATAATAGATAATATTTATTGCCTCTGGCACAGTTATTTGCCTATATTATCTCATTTAACCTGCAGAACAATCCTTTGAGAGAATTATTCTGCACATGCAGAAACCGAAGTTCAAGTCACTTTCTCAAGGTCATACAATGTGTAAGGACCATGTCAGTTCATCACACACTGGGTTTTGTGTTCTCAACCCTCAGGCCACACTGAATCTCTCTGATGCCTAGCCTGTGTGCAGGGTTCAGACCTAAGCACCAAGGGGGTTGCAAAGAAACCATAGCTGGTTTCCCTGCTCATCGGTGCCTTGGAAGCTGCCTGGGCGGGCTGGGTCCAACAGGAAGGACTTGGAGAGCTGCAGAGGCTGGGATCATGTGGCAGATTTGGCCCCAGCGTAATGGCTCAATGAGAGAAGCCAGATTATGACGCAGCGTCCAAATATGATTCTCAGTCCAGGTATGGCTCCTGCACATCCCTGCGGGTGCCTGCATGTCCTTAGTAACGGCATTATTATTCTCTTTCTGCGTCTGGTCTGATTAATCTAATTTGCACATGTGAATGAGAAGCTGCTCTGATCCATTTAATATGTTGGGACCGCATCCCAGCTCATTTGCATGGTGGGCCTGGCCAACAGAGGTAGCTCCTGTTCCCTGTTTTCCTCCCCTCCCTCAGTCCCTCTCAGTCCTGCCCTCCCACAAGGCAAATTCTTGCTGAGCAGGCAAATGGTGATCCATGGTGTTGCTTTTAGATCTTAAAACCCATTAGGAGTGTATTAGCAGACGTGCTGAGAGCTCATTTGGGTAATAAAAATCTTTTTGTATGTGTGTGCAGCTAATAAAACAGAAGAAAGAAAAGAGAGAAAGAGAGAGTTGGAGGGGGAGAAAAAAGGAGGCCATCTTCCAGTCACAGTTAGCTAGGATGAAATGCTGGGATCTGTCTGTACAATTATTGGAAATGGGTCCCTTTGCTTCAGGGATGTGACTAGTGATGGGAGAAAAATGTAGTACCAGTCTAAGGAATGCCTTCTTTTCTCAAAGCCTCTGTCATCAGGCTGCAGTCTAGGAAGGTAGCATGGGCATCTCCTCTGCCCCTGAGGTACAGACCAAGGGCCCTGCTATGGTTTTGAATATTTGTTCCCTTTACAATTCATGTTGAAATTTAACCTCCAATGTGGCAGTATTGAGAGGTGGGGCCTTCCAGAGGCGATTAGGTCACCAGGGCTGTGTCCTTAAGAATGGATTAATCCATTCATGGCTTAATGGGCTAATGGGTTAATGGATTAATAGGTTAGCATGGAAAATGAACTGTTGGCTTCATAAGAAAATGAAGAGAGACCTCAGCGAGCACGTCCATGCTGTTGCTTTTAGGTCTTAAAACCCATTACAAGTGTATTAGCAGACGTGCTGAGAGAATGCTCAGCACTCTTGTATGCTTGTAGGGTGCCCTGCACCTCCTTTGGACTCAGCAGAGTCCCCCTCGACCCCACCCCAGCAAAAGGCCCTCATCAGATGTGGCCCCTAGTCCTTGGACTTCTCAGCCTCCATAACTCAGCCTCCCTTCCTTTTTAAATAAATTACCTAGTTTCAGGTATTCTGTTATAAACAACAGAAAACAGACTAAGATCTCCAGCTCATATACATGCAGAATGACTAGTCTGCAGTATGACCAGTTGTGGCTACAGGCCCAGAGGGCAGTCACCTTGTCCAGGTGTCCTTCTGTCTGCCCAGCTTCATTAACCTTGCTGCTGTTCTCATGCAAGGCTGCCCAGACTGTAGCCTACAGATGTGTAGACTCCCAGCCTGGCAGCCCTCAGATCCAGTTCTCTGCTTCTTCCTATGGCAGCCTCAGCTGGTGCAGGTGAAAGAGCCTGGTGTTGTGTCTGGCACATGGAGGACCAGCTACATAATCAGCATTTAGTACACAATGAAAAGGCAGAGCCCCTTGTTCAAATACGATTATAAATTTCAAGAGGTCAACAGAAGAGCATTAAACCAAGCTCAGGGTTCTTCCCTGAGCTGGGCCCTGTATGACTGCATAGGTCAGATGTCTATGAAGCTGGCTCTGGCTACCTGTTAGATACTTAATTATTTGTAGTTGATGTGTGAATGCCCCAAAGAGTTGATCCTCAATTTAGAAAGTCCAAATATCTGCGTTGCATAAACAGCCCAGACCCCCGGAGTCTGTCCTTAATGAGGACATTGAAGAAGAGGCTTTGGAAGGCCCTCCCCAGGCATGGCCAGCCTCCCTGATGCCTCCCTTTGGTTTGAGTGGCCCCAGATGTTCCACTTTTCCCTAATAGCCCATTAAGGCCCCATAAGCCAAGACTTATCTAAGTCCTTTTGTGTGAATACAGGAGAAAAGCTGCACAGAAATCCTCTTACGGTTAATCCCTTTTAGAACAGGGGCTAAATCTACAAGACTGCAAAGCCCGAGGAAGAAGAAATAAAATTAGAGGATGGGCAGTGGAAAGGGTCTTCCCTGAGATGAACAGAGAGGCAGAGCTGTGGCAGGCTGGACGGCTTTGAAACAGGAGTCTCAAGGTTGAGCTTGCATCCAGGTCTATAGTAACTAGATTCTTTTTTTTTAAATTTTTTATTTTGCTATTTTTTTGAGATAGGGTCTCATTCTGCCACCCAGGCTGAAGTGCAGTAGTGAGATCATTGCTCACTGCAGACTTTCTCCTGGGATCAAGGGATCCTCTTGCCTCAGCCTCCTGAGTAGTTGGGATCACATGTGTGCACCACCTCACCCAGCTAATTTTTCCTTTTTTTGGAGAGACACGGTCTCATTCTGTTGCCCAGTCTGGTCTCAAACTCCTGGACCCAAATGATCCTCTTGCCTCAGTCATTCAAAGTGCTGAGATTACAGTTAGCCGCCATGCCTAACCAGAAACTAGATTCTTGGCCCTGGAAAAATCTCTGAACCTCTCTAAGGCTCTCCCCGAGTTCTTTAAAATACGACGAGGCCAACTGGTCATATACCCAAGGATATTCATCATAGCCTTGTTTATACAAGAAGAAGAAGAAGAAAGAAGAAGAAGAAGAAGAAGAAGAAGAAGAAGAAGAAGAAGAAGAAGTAGTAGTAGTAGTGGAGGAAGAAGAAGAAGGAGAAGAAGAAGAAGAAGAAAAGGAATCAACATTAATGTCCTTTAAGAGAGAATTTTAGTAAATGTGACTATATTTGCATAGTGGAATTCTGTGTAACCATTAAATAACATTGATATGGGAGATTTCTTTTTAAGGATGTCCAATGAAGGTATTTACATTTTTAAAACCTCTCTTGAAGTCCACTGACAACAAGAACAAAAATATACAGGAGTACAAGCTATATGTTCAGTGAAATAAGAAAATGGGTCCTGACCACAAACCATTAGATATATTTGCCAAATACTGAGAAATGTGAATCTAAGCAAGGAGAAGTGTTGAAAGTCTACACAGAAATTCTCAGACCTTCAGCGAAATTTTCTTAAAACAAACTATCTCCATCCTCAAAAAGACTTCAATAAACTTTCTGATGAAAGTGACAAGATGTGGGAACTTGGACCAGCTATGGGAGTGTCCAGTAGAAACCTCTTCAGCACTTCAAGCAGGAGGGACAGTGAGGAGGCTAAAGGAGAGACCATGTGCCTTTCCACCTGAATGATGGACGGCCCTACCTCTGTCCTGGGGAGGCTGCAGAGTAAGGCAGTGGACAAATAAGGCATCCATCCCCAAACCACCACACATAGCAGCTTTGGCACAGAGCAAAGAAAAATGCCGTATCTGGTGAGAGAGGACAAGTGAACCACAAAACCTGACCTGCAATGCAGAGCTGCTCAGTTCATAATCCCCTTTCCCAGGCCCCAGAGTTCTGCACATTATTCTTTGGCAAATATTTGGTCCAACTCAAAAAAAAAAAAAGAGATAATTAGTAGAGAACTAGCCAGAGAAATGTCAGTATAAATTACAAAGTAAACAAAATAAGAAAGGAAGAAAGGTATAAAGTAAAAGGCTATGGAAAACATAGACCTCGGAGGGAATTGTCAAAGGAAGCAAGATGAATTCAGAAAATCATTGTTGTCTAGTCTCAAAGAAATTACAAATTTTTAAAAAGGAATTCAAAGAAGAGTTTCAAGGACCTAAAAGAAAACTTATAAGATAAGCAAAAACCATGACAGGTGAGCCAGGAAAGAAAAAGAAGTATCACTTTGAAAACAGCTGAAACAGGAAGAGAAGAGGGAGGATGTAGAAGAGGAGGTGGTGGAAAGGGAGTAGAAAGAGGAGGAGGAAGGAAGGGGAGAAGGAGAAAGGGGAAAGAGGAAGAAGGGGAGAAAGAAAAAGGAGGAAAAGAAGGAGGAAGAGGAGGGAGAGAAAAGAGGAAGAAAAGAAGGAGGAGGAATGAATTAAACATATCTGAAAACCCAACTCAGGAACTTGGGAAGCAAGCTTGAGAAAATTAAATAAATACATGGAAAAGATCAAATATATAAACATGAAGATCATAGATAGGGAATATTGACAAAAGAAATTTAACATATCCATAGAGAAAAGCATACAAAGATATAATTGACAAAAACATCCCTGAAATAGTGAAAGTTGAATTTCAAGATCAAAAGAGCACATGAGCTCTCCAAATATTTTATGTATAGCAATCACCTTCAAGATGTATTCTGGTGAAGATACTACATTTCAAGAGAAAAGAATGAATCATATGGACAAGGCAGAAATGCCAAGCCACACAATAGAGAAATGAGTCTGGTTGACCTCCAACCAAGTCATTCAAGCTCTGAGGAGAACTTCAGCTTAAGAGTTGTATACCCAGTGAAGTTGTCATTTACATATTTAGAAAACGGGCGGACATTCACTAACATGCAGGAATTCAGGGAATACAACACCCATGAGCCTTTCTTATAAAAAAGTATTTGACAGTGGACTCTAGCAAATGAAGAAATCAATCAAAATACAACACTTTAAAGTGTAAAATGTATGGCAAGAAAATTGATGGTGAGTGTTAAATCCTATTAAATATGAAACTAAGATTATACAACCCTGAGGATTGTACAGAATAGGATATAAATGTTATAGATCTTGCCAAACTAAAAAAAAATTAAACCAGGAAAGGGTGTTTATGGAAATAAGAACAAATATAAATGTGCTAACCTCCTCATCTTCAATGCAGGGGTGGTTAATAAATGTTGCAAAAATAATAATAAAAAGGATAATAATAATGACTGCAACTTCTTTTATTATTATTAAGCAATCCCATTATCGAGTATATACCCAAAGGATTATAAATCGTTCTATTATAAAGACACATGCACACGTATGTTCACTGCAGCACTGTTCACAATAGCAAATACTTGGAACCAGCCCAGATGCCCATCAATGATAGACTGGATAAAGAAAATGTGGCACATATACACCATGAAATACTATGCAGCCATGAAAAAGGATGAGTTCGTGTCCTTTGCAGGGACATGGATGAAGCTGGAAGCAAGCATTCTCAGCAAACTGACACAAGAACAGAAAACCCATCTTCTTAACATGCTCTTTAAACTTTGTTCTTAGCTTCAGAGATATATTTGAGGAACTAATGTCTAATGATCTGAAGCTTAATGATTCCTTCAACCTTTCCTTTATTTTTTTTCCATCTGTTGAATTTAAGTAAAATTTTCAAAAGTAAAAATTAAATGGAGAGTATGTGGCAATCTCATTTTGTTTTTC
Source organism: Aotus nancymaae (assembly GCF_030222135.1). Lineage (NCBI taxonomy): Eukaryota > Metazoa > Chordata > Mammalia > Primates > Aotidae > Aotus > Aotus nancymaae. The sequence goes on from NW_026988467.1 coordinate 30,479,420, forward strand.
TTTTTAAATATCTTTCTTTCTAGCATTAGCATTAATTTGTTATCTCTCCAGAGAGCTAGATGCCAAGGGTGATGCCTGAAAACCTTAACAATGCTCTACTTCCGGAGTGTTGAATTGTGTGTGATTATAAAATGTCTCATATTTATACTCTCACTGTATTGTTTGAATGCTTATAATAGACATGGGTCATTTTAAAAGACTAAATTATAATTCCTGTTTACAAGCTGATAAAGTGGCTTCTACCAGGAGGCCTTGTCTTGTGGTAGTGGCAGGCCCCAGTTCTGAAGTTCTGGGTTCAACACTCCCCCAGGCTATTACTCTCCTGGTGCCTCAGATTCTCACCTGTAAAATGGGCACACAATAGTTAATAACAGATACCTCTGAGAATAGTTGTGGGGAATAAGCAACATAATGATCATGAGGGGTTGGGGCAACTTAGGTGGTTAATAAATGCTAATATTCAGGGTGGCCACAAATTCTCCTTGTGTGCTAATTAGAAGTGATTTGTACGCTGCTTCTATCTGCCACATAAATTTTAAATTTTCCCAGGTTCTTCAGGAAGTCATTGCTGATTGTTGTCTTTAGGTCTTCAACTGTTGCCAGGCAGAGCTGTTATTAAACAAATAATTAACAAAAGGCCCAAGCCCACAGATGGGGATTTAGTGACCTCTCTGAATTATCGTATAAGTATTATCACATAAATATACTCTTGCTACATCCGTTAACTGAAAAGAAAATTTTTACAAAAATTTAAAGTGGTTTGCAAACAGTATTTGCAATTAAATGGCAATAGGTAATGGGTCAAAGTTCTGTAAAATGAGCTCCAGGTCTGCATTGGGCCAGGTGAGGAAGCTGAAAGCAGGTGCAGCTGCTGGGTGTGGTCAAAGTGGGTCAGGTTCCCTCATTCAATAGCAACTGATTTGCATAAACAGAACCCCTTGGGCTTTGCCCTGAGCCAGTAGAGAAGGCCAGGCAAGGCCTAAGTGAGCTCCAAGGGTACTCTCTTACCTCTTCACACAAACTCCCCCCTTCCTTCTCCAACTCCCAGTCCCTACCCTCCCTCCCTTCCTTGCCCAAGTCCCAGGTATTTAGGAGCTGGAGGAGAATTATCCCAAAAGCAGTGCTGAAATCTGTGGGAATTACATCTCCTCCTTCCCCTTGAGGTCTTAACGGTGGAACTGGATTAATCTCCGAGAATAAGCGCTCTTGTTTCTTAGTGGAAAAACGGAGAAGCCGTTGATTTCCGTGAGATAAGATCCTTCTGTGGTAACACAGTTTTGTGCCTTTCTGTCATTGCTTTTCACAAGGCAACTAATAAATAATCCCCATTACACAAGCACAGCCTGCATCCATCATGCCCAGACTGCAGGCGCTGAGGGATGATCCCTAATGGGTAATAATAATAGCTACCATTTATTGATTGGGCGCTGGGTGCCAGGCACTGGGCTAAGCATTCCCATGCATTATCTTCACAGGAGGATGCAGTCTCTCTCTGGATTCTCACTTCTTTGCCAGCATGGATTAGGCCGCTCTAAGCCTCTCTGGCTGTTTTGCTTCTTCTCATATCCCTGTGGTGGGGACATGTCTGGAGGCAGACAGCACCTTGGAGGGACTTTTCTGCTCCATCCAGGCACCACATGCTGTCTCTTCCTCTCCTTGTCCTCTGTCACTCCAATGGTCTAGTCTAGACTGGCCTTTCCCCAAACAGCAGTGGTAAGAGTCAAGTCTCAGACTGAGCTTTGGATGAAAGAAGTCTGGTCCTAGGCCTTTCAGGCTGATCCAAGAGTGGACAGTTAGGCGTTTATTTGTCCAGCATTTCTCTTCCCATTGGAGAACTGCCCTGCCCCCATCCCATGTGGCTCTGCGCAGACTTTCAATCAAATCACAATGCCTACTTGCCCTCTAGCCCCAGGTGACCAGCCAATATGACATCCCATCCCTCAGTCCCCTAGGATTTCTCTTGGGGTGTGGCACATAACCTGAGCATGGCCAATAAGAGTTCTTCCATGATCAGATCTGCGGATGTTGGGAGAAATACAAGCTCTCTCCTTCTCCAGGATCATGTCAGTCCAAAGCTCCCAGAAGCCATCTTGTTGCAACACAAAAGAGATAAAGCAGGACTGAGAGATGAATGAGGTTCCAGTGACACTGGATCCAGCTGTTCCTGAGGCCACACCCCCCACCCTTCGGACTTCCCTGGAACTTAAGCCACTAGATTCCCTTTCAGGTTAAAATGTATTTGAGTAGGCTTTCTCTCATACACAAAAATCATGGAAGTAGGCTAAAGACATTCTCATTGGAATCTAGCCAGCTTGCTAGAGCATTTGGAGCCACCGCTTTACCTAGTAATCAAGGGTTTTTTGTTTTGTTTTGTTTTGTTTTGCCAGCACCATTCTTTGCACATATACTATATTTTCTTGATTCAAGCATGCCATCAATAATGACATGTGCTGTCAATTTAATTTGGGCTTTTTGGAAAAAAGAAAGAGAGAAAGAAAAACACAGCACAAACAGAATTTGTCGATAGTAAGATTTGTTTTGATTTCCAAAGGGTTAAACTATTGGTTAAGATGTAGGAGGGGAGGGAATACATCTGGGAATTGAGGATTTATGAAATCTCCCTAGGGGGCTTTTTAGAAAGAGATGGGCTGAGGTAGGGTCCAAGTATTCCTATGGCCTGGTCAAATAGCATCTTAATTACACTTCATTTTTATTTCTAACTCTCTCTTACATCTAGGAGCTTGATGTTCTGAGAGTGTTCCCCATCTAGCTCTGGACTTGCCAATCCTCACTCTCTCTCCTTCTTCCCCAGTAATTACCTCTCCTCAATTCTTCCTGGGCTGGGCTGAGCCCTGACCTATTGGTCATTTATAAATTACCCCTGAAGGCAATGGACATGGATGGCCCATCAGTGGTACAATCCCCCACCACTTTCCATCAGTGGCTCTTCATGCTGACATAGGACACCCATGAACAGAGTTCCCATTTAGGGAAAGTGATTTCTCAATAGGGAAGCTAATTAGATCTGAGAGATAAATCTTCCCAGAGTAATAGAAAGTGCCTAGACCAAAGCACTTTCAGCTAGGGAGACCCTATCTGCCTTGGCCAAGAGGCAGAGGGAGAGGGAGAGATCTACTTCCTGGGCAATGACAGGTCATGTGCTCATTTCTGGCTTAGGCATTCTATGGAGCCATCTCTAATACTGAAAATATAGACAATGCTTAGGCTATGGGAGAGGATTAGGTGTGGGGAGAAGCAGACTTTCAAATGCTCCTAATATCTCACTTGCCAGGAATCCTCTACTTCCCCTTTGTAGAACTAATCTGTGATATATTTATGATTAGGTGTAACCCATGTGGCTACTGTAGGCTCTACCATGCCCAGGCTTTAAATTTGGTCCTGACTAGTGCAAGGACAGCATTAGAAGGTGGAGTTCAAATTAGCCATGTGGCCACAGGCCCAATATTATGAGTCAAAAGGAGCCTCCAAGCTTGAACCTTCCTTTCCCTCACCAGTTTGGTCTAGTGTCTATGACTGGGTTTCTGCCTCAGTTTCCTTGACTCATGCTATAGCTCTCCTAGCACTGGAACCTTATCAGAATCTGATCACCAAGGTTTGGGACCCTGCTGAGCTAAGAGTCTTTCTCCCAGGGGCAGAATGCTAGCTCACTGCCTCTGGAGATTCTGCATCTAGTCTGGAAAGAGGCATGCCCTGTGAATGACCAGAGCATCCTGGTGCCCAATTCTGGTGGAGCTTAAAAGAGGACCTTTAAGTCGAAGTCCAGAATTGCATCCAAGATGATAGGCAGAGGACTGGCCTGCCTCGACCTGAAGCTCCCTCTCTCTCTCCAGGACTCAGATGCCCCTGAGCATCACACCTGACCTCAGCCTCGTGGAAGTGCCCACTCTGGGGCAAGCACACAGGGAGCACTTACTTGCTCCTCTGTGGATGGGAAGCTGGCCAGAGCCTGGCCACGGAACAACAAGCTTCTGAGAAACAGGAGTTCTGCTAAGATTCCTGTAGCTGCTGGAATAAGGGCAATCCCTCAAGACTGGCCTCCTCTGACCCCTGTTGTTGAGCCATCTTTTACCCACCCAGTTTTAAACTAATTGGTTTAAAAGTGTTACTATTCAGTGTTGGGGAGGGAGTGAAGAAATGGGTATGCATTACTGGTAAGAACATAAATCTTTCTGGAAAGCAATTTGAAACCACATACCAAAACTCTTTGAAATGGCCGTGCCCTTATAGATTTATTCTAAGGAGATAATCAGATGCAACCCAGTGATTTATGTATAGGAATTTTTCACGACAGCATTATCTGTCATAGGGGAAAAGTAGAAACAATCTAAATTTAAACACAGGGGATTGGCTGAATAATTACAGCAATATAAATAGTATAAGTATATATTTCTAATTTTATGCACTTATATGCACATATATGCCTGGAAGAATAAATTACATATTAATTGTGGTTATATCTAGGGTGTCTGATAACAGTTGATTTTGATTTGCTTCTTTGTGCTCTTGTGAATGTCTCCCATTTTATTCCATGAACATGTAACATAATCTGTAAAAGCAAGACATGTGGTCTTGAAAAAAGATGAGCATATCCAAGGCTGGCTGTCAAAATGCAGTTTGAGTATAAATTTTTTGACTCTTTGGAAAAGCCTGGAGATCTCACTTAAACCAACAAATGATTATGCTTTATAGAGTGTGCAAAACCAAATCAGAATTCTGAAATATGCTGTCAGTTTTCTGCACTCATCCGTCAGTGGCTCCAACTCCAAGTGGGCACAGGTGAAAAATAAAACCACAGACGTGTTCCATACTTTACATTTACCACCCATCTCCCCACAGGTTCCCTCATTTCACCTTCCCAAGTACCCTATGAAGAAGCCAGAGCAGATGTCAGGATTCACCCTATTTTAATGCAGGAAGAAACGAAAGTCTTGAAAGGTTAAATGTCTCATTCATACTTGTCCCCCTCTTGAGCAGCATGACTGGGACTTTAATCCCAGGTTTTCTAACCCCAAATCCCAATTCTTTTAGCTTACCATGTTGTTTCTTCTCATCCAAAGTACGGTGGATGGGCAAAAGCTTCTGTGAGTCAATGCAGAGAACTGCTATATCTGAGTACTAATAAGAAGATGTATATTAAGTCAGTAGACTTGTGCCCATCTGAAGGCAGTCTCTAGTGGTCTGCCTCAGGGCTCTATCGTTATTCTGTTCTGTTCAACAGAACTAAGCAGAACAACAGATTCAGGTTCAGAAACACTCATCTAAATATGCAGATGGGCAGCTTCTAATAAAGTTGAAGCTTAGTAGGAATATAAGTGAAGTCTTACAATATGCATTATTATCTTTATATTTATTTGTGTGGTTATTTGTTATTTAACATTTCTTCTCCTACTAGGCTATAAGTTCCATGAGGACAGGAATGTGTGTTGTTCACAACTATATTCGCAGTGCCTCTAAAGTGCTTTCATACAGTGGGTGCACTGTAACTGTTTGCTGAATGAATGAATGAATGAATGAATGAATGAATGGTGATTTGATGCTTTCACTACCCTTCTCACCTCAGCCTGTTATGGAGAAAATTGAGAATATCTGGGCGTGAGCTCCCTCAGCTTTCTTTGCCTATCCTATCCACTCTCGGACATACACACAATACAACACAACACAACACACAACACAACACACAAACTCATTGGTATCCTTCCCCATCATTAACAACTTGGAGCCAGCTGCAGAGAATAAGGGGCTCTTCCTCTTCTCAGGACCCTCTCTCTCTTCAGGACTTTGTGATCCCTTTCTCTAATTTCCAGAAAGCTCCTTCTCCTTGGTTTTTAAATTCACCCTTGTCTCTCCTTTGAGAACAACAAAGCCAAACAAACAGAACCCCAGAACCCCAGCTGGCCCCACATCTCCCCTTATCATTTTAACATCTTAAAAGAGGTGACCAGACACCCTTCTCTACTTTCTCACCTCCAATTCATGCCCCATTTCACTCCCATGGTCCCCTGTCATCCCCTGTCACAGCCGTGATCACTGTGCTTTGACTGCTGGCCTATCCTCAAGCTGGGCTGGGGGCTCCAGGAGGTCTCAGGCAGAGGCTGCCTGTGCTCATGAGTGAATCCCCACTGCCTGGCACTGTGCTGGTAACTCCTGATCAGATTACTACACGCTTCCCTTCTTTTTCCCACTAGAGGCTGAACCCTAGTCTAATAACTCTTTCTAATCACTTCTAGATATAAAGGTGGGTTGGGGTGGACTGATATAAAAACTGTCAAAAGTCCAGAAATCAGTTTGGTAAACTGGCAAAGGAGTCCCATTTCCATTTGCTCTGAGGTGAGATAAATATCTCAGTGTTTCCATCAAGATGGGGAATAAAAACAGAGAGGCCACAAGCACGTGCCTGTGAGAGTCCATTCTTTCCCCACCCTAGTACCCGGGCTTCTCTGCCAGTTTTGTTTATAGTTCATGTCCAATAGTGAGTGAAATGCCTATAAGTGTGTTCCTTCTTTTAATTTTTGTGAGTATGTAGGTGTATATATTTATGGGCATATGAGATGTTTTGATACAGGTATATAATGGTTAATAGTCACATCACGGAGAAAGGGGTATCCATCCCATCAACCATTTATCCTTTGCGTTCCAATCATACTATTTTTTTAGGTAAGGGGTAAATTAAGTTATTATTGACTATAATTACCCTGTTGTGCTATCAAATAGGTCTTATTCATGATCATGATTTTTTTCCCACCCATTAATCATTCTCACCTCCTCCAACCCCCTCACAACTCTTCCCAGCCTCTGGTAACCCATAAGGCATGTTCTGAGTGAGTAGATGAGTTTAAATGAAAAGGAATAATCTGGATGTCAAGGCACTTGAGAGAACCAGGCCTGCTACGGACAGTGAGACGATGGAAAAATCACTCTGTGTGGTTAGGGGCAGTTTCTTCATCTGAAAAACTGGGAATTTGGGCTGAATGGCTCACAGTTTTCTTCTAATTTTAAAACAGTCTATCAGGGACTACGTCATGTGGCCTCATGGCCTCTCTGATTCCCCCACCTATGCCTCTCTCCCGGCCCATCCGCGCCAGCCATCGGGACTCCTTGCTCCCTCCTCCAGCAGATCAGGTCCACCTCAGGGCCTTGCACTTGCTCTTCCTGCTGCCGGAACACTCTTCCCCCAGGCTTTACTCCTCCACCTCTTTCTGGTCTTCACACAAATACCACCTTCTCAAGGTCTTCTACAACTGCCCATCTGAAATGGTAATCTCCCCGCCCCAGATCCATCTTAGCCTCCTCCTAGTTTGCTTTGCACATCAACATGTATATACTACACAGTGTTCTCATTTAACGTGGCTATTTTTCTTTTCTTTTTTGAGACAGAGTCTTGCTCTGTCATCCAGGCTGGAGTGCAGTGGTGTGATCTTAGATCACTGCAACCTCTGCCTTCCAGGTTCAAGCGATTCTCCTGCCTCAGCCTCCTGAGTAGCTGGGACTACAGGCGTGTGCCACCATGCCTGGCTAATTTTTGTATTTTTATTAGAGATGGGGTTTCATCATGTAGCTTGTCTATTATCTGCTCCATATACTAGAATGTAAGCTCCATAAGGACAGAGAATTTTTTTCTGTTTTACTCACTGCTCTGAGCATAGAATTTCAAATTGTGCCTAGCACAGAGTAGTAAGTACACAATAAATATATGTTGAATGAATAAAATATTCTCCTTCAAATACACACAGTCACATAAACAAAGCCAATGAAATATAGCCAAGTCCCACACAGCTTCTTTCAACATAGCTTCCAGGGCCTGGGCACAAAGGGATACATTTGCTTCTCCAGGCTTGTCTGCATTTTGTTTTCCTGGGGTTCCCATTTCCAGTGGGCCACCAAAGCTTCATTTTTGTGAATCAATTATAGCCTTTAGGAAGAAGCCCAACGCCAAGCCCAAGCCACAAATTGACTAAGCCACTGTTCTCCAGGTGTGGATGCCAGCAAGCTGGCCGAGCGTTATGGTCATCGACAAAAGCACTGCGACGGGAGCCGAGGGCAGATCAGCATTCCCAGAAGGGCTGCTTTGAAAGCAGACGTTGCGGTTTCCTTTCAAGTATTATCAGTCATCATCCTGCCATTATGGATTTTTCAATCCATAGTTCCCTGGGCAATAGGTGCCTGCCAGGCAGAGATGAGCTTCTGTGCCCTGTGCTGTGGGTGAGACTTTGTGCTGCCATTTGCTCTGGCACCCACGCACATACATGACCTGCCTCCTTCCCCCAGAGGGGCAACCTCTCGGCAATACTTCTTCTTGCTTCTCTCAGGACAGCAGAGTTCTCTCAGGACAGCCAAGGGGGCTGAGCAGAGGGATGTGGGGTCCCTCTGTGCTGAATGCCTGCTGGGGGCTGGGCGCATGCTTCAGGGAGATAAACAGGGAGCTGGGAAGCCCTTCGGGGCAGGGGCTGTGTCTTCTTTGCCAGGGCAGTACCATCCTCGGTTCCCAGCTCTCTGCAGCCCGATCCGCCCCTTCTTAGAGCCCTGGAAGGAGCTGACACTACAGCTGCTGCAAGAACCAGGAACAGAACTGTTTTCCAGGTCCACATCTGGGGGAAAAGGGGCAAAACACACTGAGGACCACAGGCAAAGGCAGCCTTGGGGAGTAAAGAGAATCCCTCTTGTCTACATCTGCTCCCTCTTGAGGTTATCTCATCTGACCTTATGGTTTTCAATACAATCTACACACTGAGGATGCTCCAACTTACACAGGCAGACAGGCTCTCTCCATCCAGCTGCATACCCACCAGTTCCTCCCAAATTCCTGGCAGGCATCTCACCTGAGCTCCTGATCTCTGCACCCCAAACCTGTTCTGCCTACGGGCTTTGTCACCTCAGTGATGGGCAGCTCCATGCTGCCGGTTGATCCCCCCAAACCCTAGGAACTAACCTTGGCTCCTCTCCAGCACCCACTTCTAATCTGCCACCCAGTTTTATTAGCTCCACCTTCAAACTCTGTCTGGAAGACACCCACTTCTCTGCCTCCACTGCTACACCTCTGCCCCTGAGCTCCCCCTGGCCTCTCGCCTGCGTTGCTGCATTAGACTCTGGGCCAGTCTCCCTGTTCCCATTCTGTACTCCTTTAGCATATTCTCAGCACAGCAGCTGGTTAATGGTAGGTCAGACCAGGTCAGCCTCTGCTCAGAACCTGCCCATGGGCCTTGCTAAACTCAGAGCAGAAGCCAAGTTCTTCCCATAATGTAAAGGCTGTGTATGATTTGGTCCCTTGTCTCCAACTTTATCACTTCCTACCACTCATCCCCCTCACTCTGCCCCAAGAGCATGGTTGCATCTCTGTTCTTCAGATATGCCAGGGAAACTCTCACTTTGAGAGGGCAGAAGTGCTGCTGGTCCAGAGCCTGGGAATTCCCCAGCAGGCCATTGTGTGGAATCCAGTCGCTCCAGTGCGCTCTTTTCCTGGAGCCTAGGCAAGCGACCACAATGCCCTAGGTGCTCAGCTCTGCAGCGGTTGTCACAGTTGTCTGATTTCTTATCTGTCTCCTCCACTAGACCATGATTGCCAAAGGGCAAGGGCTGGTGCTACCCATGTGGGTTTTCCCAGGCCTTGTTCAGAAGAGGTGTTCAAGGCATGTGGATGGACGAATGGGATGGACAGATTAACAACAGCAGCAACAACAAAGTACCTATGTTTGCATAACCGTTATAGTGTTTGAGGGCATTTCCTCCTGTTTGTGCTTGGTTGGACAATAAGAATCAAAGACACTCTCTGTATCAAGAAGCCTCAGCCAGAAGCCCACTAGTCCATGTACTGCCACTAAGCTGGGTCTGTGCTTCTCCCCAAGGCAGCTGGGTGTAGAGCACAGGAAAGAAAATACATATTCTCTCTGGCTTGTGAAGGGTGGAGCTGCTAAAACCACAGTCTTCCAGAGACATTTCTCAAGAAAAGAAGGAAGTCCTCCTGCATCTTAGGTACCTCATTTGAGATAGACACAGAAGCTTTAGGAGAAGAGTCTCGTGACCATACTAGCTGGAGCCCCCAGAACCCAGGTGCAAGCACCCACATTCTTTTCCTGCTGAAAATTCTTTTCTTTCCCAGGGCAAAAAGGGATCTTGGAGGGTGAAGTACCCTTGACCTCACTGGGTGTGGCCCTATGTGAGCTCTGCTGTTATCTCATTATGCTTATACCATACTTTACAGTTGAGAAAATTGAGGCTCAGAGATATTATAGAACATTCCCCAGGTAACACACAGTGAGTGGCAGATTAACCCAAGAATGCTATGATTCCAAAGTGTAAGCTCATCCTATTGTCCCAGTGGCATCCTGTCTTCTCCCTGCCTCCAGAAGGGGGTGGAAGACTAGCTAGGTGAGAGGCATGAAGAGCCACCATGGCACTGGGTCTAGGCTTACTTGGGCCTGGAGAAAGCTAACGTCTGGGTGAAGTGGTCATCCCTTCTCAGGCCCTCCACAGATTCCTGGATCACGAAGGGCTGCAGTGGTTCCAGAGATGCTGGGGCTATGGGACAACAGGAGGCCCAGAGGCCTGGATCCCTGCTGTCTTCTTGCTGACAGCACCTGAGAGGCGGGGCATAGACCAATACTAGGGATTAGAAAGCACTTTGGAATCAAAGTCAATGGAATGAGTGGATAAGAAGTTGCTGATTTAAAGTATTATAGATCCACTGGATTAGCGACTCCTAGGTTTGTCATGGATTTTAGAAGGCATCTAGGGCAAGCCCCCATGCAGTTCAGCCAAGCTTCTCACATGAATAAATCTTCAGCAGGAAAAGAATGTGGGTGCATGCACCTGGGACATGGGGCTCAAGATAGTATGGCCAGCCACCAGCGGGACATCTCTGAAGTCCCCTCCTCTATCTTTTAAAAGATGCCCATTTACACTGGACTCCCTTGTGTGTGTGTGTATGTGTGTGTGTGTGTGTGTGTGTGTGTATATTTATGTGAATGAATATTTTGTTTATATACATATATTTAGTTAAAATATATAGTTTATTCTTTTATTTATATAAAAACATATATATGTTTAAATTTTACTTTAAGTTCTAGGATACATGTACTGAATGTGCAGGTTTTGTACATAAGTATACATGTGCCATGGTGGTTTGCTGCATCTATCAACCTGTCATCTAGGTTTTAAGCCCCACATGCATTAGGTATTTGTCCTAATGCTCTCTTTTCCCTCCCTAACCCCGACAGGCCCCAGTGTGTGATGTTCCCCTCCCTGTGTCCATGTGTGATCATCATTCAATTCCCACTTATGAGTGAGGACATGTGGTGTTTGGTTTTCTGTTCCTGTGTTAGTTTGCTGAGGATGATGGTTTCCAGCTTCATCCATGTCCCTGCAAAGGACATGAACTCATTCTTTTTTGTGGCTGCACAGTATTCCATGGTATATGTGGAAGACAGTGTGACGATTTTTCAAGGATCTATAACCAGAAATACCATTTGACCCAGCAATTCCATTACTGGGTATATACCCAAAGGATTATAAATCATTCTGCTATAAAGATACATGCACACATATGTTTATTTCAGCACTATTTACAATGGCAAAGACTTAGAACCAACCCAAATGCCCACCAACGATAGGCTGGATAAAGAAACATATTTTTAAAATATGTATTTGGTTGAAATATGTGTATTTCATTTACTATTTGATATAGATAGAATGATTATATATATATTTTCTTTATAAGACTGGAAAATGTGCCACATTTAGCTTATAGACTTGGGTGCTCCCACCATGCAACCCTCAGGGATATATAGTATTTCATAGATTTTTTTTCACATACAAACAACTCAGAAATTGAATGAGTCTTACAACCAAGGGTATGTGATCGTTTAATAGGCAGTTTTTTCTTTCTCAGTGGTGCATAAAATAATGGCACATCTTACAGTCAACAGAATGCCAACTTTGATAAAATCCAGTATATATATCAGTTTGGAAAGTATGCTAACAGAATCCTTGGTGGAGGTTGATCAATCAAAGCCTTGCTTGATCACCTCCAGAAATGAGTAACTCATTATCTCACAAGGCAGCCTACTCCAATTTAGGGTAATTTAAGCTATATAAAACAACTTCTTGATTCTTGGCTGAAATTCACCACTTTTAATGTCTTTCCACTGGGCACTGTTCTATTCCCTGCAGCAGTGGAGAATGAATCCTTATTTGCCTCCTATGAGACAAACTTTCTTGTCACTTTCAGATCTTCTCTTTATTCTTTGTGACACAGTTACTTGTCTCATTAACTTCTCCCAAATACCTACTCAGTTTTGGGTCTTGTGCTAGAGATACAATTCATGACCTTTAAAAACATCTTGTGGCCAGGCATAATCCCAGCACTTTCAGAGACCGAGACAGAAGGATCACTTGAGCCCAGGTTCAAGACCAGCCTAAGCAACATAGCAAGATGCCATCTCTACAGAAATTTAGCTGGGTGTGGTGGTGTGCACCTGTAGTTCCAGCTACTCAGTAGGCTTAAGCCCAGGAGGTCAAGGCTACAATGAGCCATGATCACACCACAGTACTCCAGCCTGGGTGATAGAGTAAGGCCTTATCTCAATAAAACAAAACAACTGATCAATGCTTCATTACATGAATTTCCTTCTGAATGCATCCATCTCCCAAGATCTGGAGTCTATATTTCAATCAATAGAACCATGTGACATTTTATTCATATTATATTCACAGCCAACTGACACTCCCACGTAGCTTTCACACAGCCAGGACTTCACTGATGTTGGTTTGAGTTTTAGTTTACTCTGATTTTGGTTTTTCTCCCATTTGCTATTTATCACACAAACAACACTAGAGTAGCCATAAAGAGAAACTTTAAAAAAATTCACCCACATCTCATTGCCCTCCCATGTCAATTGTTTCTCTTTTTATTTCCATCCAGTACCTGTTCATATAAGACCTACTTTACGTTTGTAATAATTACAAAAAATCAATTTTGCATTCTGTTTTTTTCACTGAAAATAACATCATAAACATCTTTCTGTATTGCTAAATAATGCTATTATAATTTTAAATGGCTGCATAAATCTATTAGGTAGATCTACCATGATTTGTCTGGCCATGCCCCTATTGTTGGACATTTTTACAGTTTCCAATTTTTCATCATTATAAATAATGCTGAAATCAACACTTTCATGCATATAACTTTCTTCTTCTCTTGAATTATTTCCTTAGGATATATTCCCAGGAGGGGAATTACTAGGTCAAATGACATGAGCATTTTATGACTCTTGATACATATTGTCAAGCTGGATTCCCAAAGGACTAATTTACATCAGCACCAGCCATGTGAGAGTGTGTCTGAGTCTCTGCCACCACTCTGACACTGCATCATACCCACCAAAGTTCTTCAGCCTAACTTAATGGGGATAAAGTGCCATCTTACAGTCTTAATTGACATTACTTTGATAACTCTCAGGACCAGGTAGTGTTGCTCTGTATTTATTTGCTGACTCTATTTCCTCTGGTGTGAACTCCTAGATACCTTTCTTACCACTTTGTGTGGGTTCATTATACAACGCAGAGGTTAACCCTTTGCTGCCACATTTGGTAGAATATTTTTCAAGTCAGTTGTTTCTCTTCTCATTTTACATGATTTTTATTGTGCAGAACTTTTACATTTGAATATAGTCTGATCACTACATCTTTTCCTTCTGTTAGATGCATTAAAGTACAAAGCTTGACACTGCTCCCTATAATAGTGGAATATTTAATTTGGATCCAATAGTCCCAACAATGTAAAATTATTTTATTCCTTTTTGTGGGCTGAAGTCAAACTGTCTGGGTTCAAACCCATACTTTACCTCTTACTAGCTGTGTGACCTCAAGCAAGTTACTTAACCTTTCAGTGCCTCATCTGTAAAATGGAGATAATAATAGTGCCCACCTCAAAGGATTGCTTAAGAATTAAATGTTAAAATGTAAGGCACTTAGAAGAGTGCCTGGCACCTGGTAAGAGCCCCAGCAATGCTAGCTTTCATTATCATCCTGACAATCATCATTGCCCAGTGCATTTGCTCTTTCTCCCTGCCCTGACTCCTCTGCATAATTTCCAAGTCTGATCTCTAGGGTTCCATCCACATCACTTATAACTGGAGACCCCAGCACTTGAACATTCATCTATTCAGCAGCACTCTTCAGGTGAGCTTGTTCAGTCAGCTACAGTCACACTGTGAATGTCAGTAGCACAGGCAGAAATATCACAAACATTCTGTTTAAGGAATGGTGAAGGCTAATCTGCTCCATGTAGAGGGCACTCCTTCTGTTCCAGCAGTGTAAATGCCCATCCATAAGGGCAATGTGGGGAGTGAGCCCTGGGCTTGGTCTCCCCTTGTCCTAGCATCAGCATCAGTGCTGGTGAAGGTTCAGAAGCATTCTATGCTGGACAGTGGTCCCTGCTTTGCCTCCTGTGTCTGGTCTCCTTTCCCGCAGTCTGCCCTTGCCCTCCCCAATGTCTCCAAAACATAAATCTCATTGTGCCACTTCCCTGCCTAAGACCCTTCAACGATTGTCCCATTCTTGTGAGTAAAACCCACACTCCTTCCTGTGGCCTCCCAGGCCCTGTGTGAGCCTGTCCCTCAAGCCAGCTCAGCTCCTGCCACTCCCCTGCCCTCATACCCCACAACTGCTCTTCTTACAGTTGCTCCAATGCCTCTACTCTTTTCTTCTAGTCTTTGATTCCGCTCATTCACCAAATATTTACTGAGCACCTAACATGTGACAGAATCTGTCCTAGGGCTGAGAAATCAGCAGATAATAGCAATGCAAAAAACAGAAATTCCCTGACCCCAGGAAGCTCACATTCTGGCAGAGGAGGACAATAAGCAAATAAATAAACAATCATAGCCTCTGTCAGGAGGTGACAGGGAGTGATGGGTAACAGGGGCTGCATTTCACAGTGTGGTCAGAAAAGGCCTTGCAATAAGAAGACACATGAGCACAGAGCTGAATGGAACGAGGGAGAGGGCTTTGGGGCCACCGGATACAGGCAAGGGAAACGGAAAGTATGGAGCCCCTGAGGCTCAAATGTGCTTGACCCGCCCTGCCCCTCCACTTCCCAAGACTAGCTCCTGGTCAAGTAACACATTACCAAGCCCAGTCTGTTTTATTCCTAAAATATAGCTGAATAAAGGTCTTGAGGGAAAACAGGAAGCGGAGAGCTGGAAGGAAGGATGACAGAGCTGGGAAGCAAAGCCACTGTCCACAAGATGGGTCTCAGGCATCAACAAGGCCCTCAGCAAGGCCAGGGCTGGGGACTGCAGGCCCAGGCAGATGCCCCAATATCATGCTGCTGGCCCGCCTGACTTCCTAGGCCCCTCCCATCTGTGGGGTAGGGATAGGCGAACGGGGTAGGCCTGGAGAACTATGGGAGGCTTATTTTCAGAGGGACCCATAGTGGAGAGAATGTGGGCTTTAGAACCAGATAGATTTTTAAACTGTGCATGACCCTTAGGTCCTAGTTCACCTCAGCAAGGTAATTCACCTCTATAGGCCTCAACTTCCTTATCTGTAAAATGGGGATCCTAAGGTCTTAATCACAAGGTGGTGATGTGTCATTGTCTATAAAGTCCCCCTTGCACTGGTGAGCATATCGAAGGTGCTCGACAAGTGCCAGTTCCTTTGTTTTCTTCATCTCAGAGGCCATAGGCTGTGGACCCTGCAGCTTGTATGAGGATAAAGGACTGGGAATCAACTCCTATCATGTAATGGCATTGACAGAGGAAGGACAGAGATGCCATCTGTCCACCACCAAATCTCTAAATCAGAATCTCCTACCTAATGCAGTAAGTGCTTTTCTCTCCTGCTGTTAAAAAGAAATGTCAGTGGGTTCAACTCTCAATTATTCACATTAATGAAGGGAAAGCTAGAAAGAATAACCCAAAACAGTGGCTAAACACTCCTGAGTTATCCATTAATGACAACAGGTGGGACTGAAACATTCAATTTGACACTTCTGCTTGGAAGTGTTCTCTCCCCGCTGATCCTGGACTCATGGGTTGGGAAGGAAGTCACCCCAAGGAAGAGGTGGCAGAAAGGTATGCATCCCCTGAGCCTCTAGGGCTGAGGTCAGTGGAGAAAGCTCCAATAGGGTCACCTGAGCCAAGGGCACAAGAGGGAGACAGATATGCCTGTCCAGGTACAGTCCCTACCAGAGCAGCAGTTGAAGGAAAACCCTCTCCCCTTCTATCCACATGGGAGAAATCACATCCAGGTCCCCACCCAATGGTTCTTTGGTACCAAAGGGTCCATCCTGGGAGGGGCTGGGAGTGGACTGGCAGCGGTCCTGAGCCAGCCATGTCTTGGGGTCTCTGGGCCCCCCTGCCTTGAGCATGGATATGGAAGGCAGGGTTAAGCCTGAGGGACCCTGCTGCTTCCCGTGAAAAGGGCATTTATCAGCTAAAGACCTGTGCTAATAAGTGTTAAATAGAGTTCAATGCAGAAAATTGAGAAGTAATGAGACTTGGAGCCGAGAGAATAAATTAAGAGGTGATCACATGGCCAAGAGCCTCCACCTGAATGCTGAAAAGGAGGAGTCCTGGCCATCAGAGAGCTCTGGGTCAGAGAAGCGGTCAGAATGATAAGCACCCCTCAATTGAGGCTAAGGGGTAGTTAGGAGTAATTAAGCAGTTACTATATTTCGTTGGTTCTAGGGTGCAAGCTTCTCCATATTTTAATATCTCTGAAATTGGGATGTGTCTTCTACTCGATAGCACATCACACTTTAATTGGCAGCATTTTTTTCTTTCTTTTTTTTTTTTTTTTGAGACGGAGTTTCGCTCTTGTTACCCAGGCTGGAGTGCAATGGCGCGATCTTGGCTCACCGCAACCTCTGCCTCCTGGGTTCAAGCAATTCTCCTGCCTCAGCCTCCCAAGTAGCTGGGATTACAGGCGCGTGCCACCATGCCCAGCTAATTTTTGTATTTTTAGTAGAGACGGAGTTTCACCTTGTTGACCAGGATGGTCTCGATCTCTTGACCTCGTGATCCACCTACCTCGGCCTCCCAAAGTGCTGGGATTATAGGCGTGAGCCACTGCGCCCGGCCATTTTTTTCTTTCTTAATGCTACATCAACTAAAGCTGCATCTTATGACTGTGGGCATCTTAGAGTCAATGAAATATGGTACCAGGTACCTTGAGTCTAAATCACTTTTCTTTTTTTTTTCATTATTTTATTTATCTATTTATTTATATTTATTTATTTATTTATTTTATTGCATCTTAGGTTTTGGGGTACATGTGAAAAACAGCAAGATTGTTGCATAGGTGCATACGTGACAGTGTGATTTGCTGCCTTCCTCCCCTTCACCTATATGTGGCATTTCTCCCCATGCTATCTCTCCCCAACTCCCCACCCCGAACTGTCCCCCCGACTTCCCCCAACAGACCCCAGTGTATAGTGCTCCTCTCTCTGTGTCCATGTGTTCCCATTGTTCAACACCCGTCTATGAGTGAGAACATGTGGTGTTTGATTTTGTGATCTTGTGTCAGTTTGCTGAGAATGATGGTTTCCAGGTTCATCCATGTCCCTACAAAGGACGTGAACTCATCATTTTTGATGGCTGCATAATATTCCATGGTGTATATGTGCCACATTTTCCCTGTCCCGTCTATCATCGATGGGCATTTGGGTTGGTTCCAGGTCTTTGCTATTGTAAACTGTGCTACAATGAACATTAGTGTGCATGTGTCCTTATAGTAGAACGATTTATAATCCTTTGGATATATATCCAGTAATGGGATTGCTGGGTCAAATGGAATTTCTATTTCTAGGTCCTTGAGGAATCGCCGCATTGTCTTCCACAATGGTTGAACTAATTTACACTCCCACCAACAGTGTAAAAGTGTTCCTATTTCTCCACATCCTCTCCAGCATCTGTTGTCTCCAGATTTTTTAATGATCGCCGTTCTAACTGGCGTGAGATGGTATCTCAATGTAGTGTTGATTTGCATTTCTCTAATGACCAGTGATGATGAGCATTTTTTCATATGCTTGTTGGCCTCATGTATGTCTTCTTTTGTAAAGTATCTGCTCATATACTTTGCCCACTTTTGAATGGGCTTGTTTGTTTTTTCCTTGTAAATCTGTTTTAGTTCATTGTAAATTCTGGATATCAGTCCTTTGTCAGATGGGTAGGCTGCAAAAATTTTTTCCCATTCTGTTGGTTGCCAATTCACTCTAATGACTGTTTCTTTTGCCATGCAGAAGCTGTGGAGTTTAATTAGGTCTCATTTGTCTATTTTGGCTTTTGTTGCCAATGCTTTTGGTGTTTTGGTCATGAAGTCCTTGCCTACGCCTATGTCCTGAATGGTTTTGCCTAGGTTTTCTTCTAGGGTTTTTATGGTGTTAGGTCTTATGTTTAAGTCTTTAATCCATCTGGAGTTAATTTTAGTGTAAGGTGTCACGAAGGGGTCCAGTTTCTGCTTTCTGCATATGGCTAGCCAGTTTTCCCAACACCACTTATTAAACAGGGAATCCTTTCCCCATTGCTTGTTTTTATCAGGTTTGTCAAAGATCGGATGGTTGTAGATATGTTGTGTTGTCTCCGAGGCCTCTGTTCTGTTCCATTGGTCTATATCTCTGTTTTGGTACCAGTACCATGCTGTTTTGATTACTGGAACTGGTACCATTCCTTCTGAAACTATTCCAAACAATCCAAAAAGAGGGAATCCTTCCCAAATCATTTTATGAGACCAACATCATCCTGATACCAAAACCCGGCAGAGACTCAACAAGAAAAGAAAACTACAGGCCAATATCCATGATGAACATAGATGCAAAAATCTTCAATAAAATACTGGCAAGCCGATTGCAACAGCACATCAAAAAGCTTATCCAACATGATCAAGTAGGATTCATCCCAGGGATGCAAGGCTGGTTCAATATACGCAAGTCTGTAAATATAATTCATCACATAAACAGAACCAAAGACAAAAACCACATGATTATCTCAATTGATGCAGAGAAGGCCTTTGACAAAATTCAACAGTCCTTTATGCTAAAAATCCTCAATAAACTAGGTATCAATGGAACGTATCTCAAAATAATAAAAGCTATTTACGACAAACCAACAGCCAATATCATACTGAATTGGCAAAAACTGGAAGCATTCCCTTTGAAATCTGGCACTAGACAAGGATGCCCTCTCTCACCACTCCTATTCAATATAGTACTGGAAGTTCTAGCCAGAGCAATCAGGCAAGAAAAAGAAATAAAGGGTATTCAATTAGGAAAGGAGGAAGTCAAATTGTCTCTATTTGCAGACAACGTGATTGTATATCTAGAAGACCCTATCATCTCAGCCCAAAATCTCCTGAAACTGATAAGCAACTTCAGCAAAGTCTCAGGATACAAAATCAATGTGCAAAAATCACAAGCATTCCTATACACCAATAACAGACTTAAAGAGAGCCAAATCAAGAATGAACTGCCATTCACAATTGCTATAAAGAGAATAAAATACCTAGGAATACAATTAACAAGGAATGTAAAGGACCTCTTCAAGGAGAACTACAAACCACTGCTCAACGAAATAAGAGAGGACACAAACAGATGGAGAAACATTCCATGTTCATGGTTAGGAAGAATCAATATCATGAAAATGGCCATACTGCTCAAAGTAATATACAGATTCAACGCTATCCGCATCAAGCCACCAATGACCTTCTTCACAGAACTGGAAAAAACCACCTTAAACTTCATATGTAACCAAAAGAGAGCCCCGCATCGCCAAGTCAATTCTAAGCAAAAAGAACAAAGCGAGAGGTATCACACTACCGGACATCAAACTATACTACAAGGCTACAGTAATCTCTTTTCTTTTATATTGGGCAAGATGATCATTTATCCATTCACTTGTTTAATCAGTAATTGTTGAGCACCTACTACGTGTCTGACCCTGGGCTAGGCACAGCTGTCAAGAGTGATCCTAATAGCTTACACATCCACTTTGTCAGTGTTTATACTATGCCAGACACTATTAGGAGCACTTGATGTGTTGTCCCATTTCTTCCCTATTATTCTTATTGTCCTTCTATGATGAGAGGTCAGAGGAGGTTAAGTGACTTGCTCAAAGTTACATGCTGGCTACCACCTGGATGAGTTGGAAGTCAAGTCTTCAGACTCTGAGCTCTGACTTCAGGGCTCTATTGAGTGCTCTTGCTGTCCAGAAACACACACAAGAGTAAAGAAAGTAGACAAGGAACAGGAAATACACAACTGATGCACATGAAAGACGGACAAGTGCAGGGAGTCAAGAGGTAATAGAACAGGGCTGTTGTGCACAGGGGCGCCTCTTGGATTTAGTTTAGGCAGAGACTCCAAGAGAAGAGTCAGATGGTAGTGTGAGGGGATTCAGGAAAGGGGACTCAGTGTGTTTGAAAGATTAGTTGGAAGACAGAGTATGGTGCCTCTCAGAACTGGAAGGCAGTGGAGGTAGTGTTGATGCCAGAAGTTTTGACGGCCAGGTAAGGAGTTTGGACTCCATCCTGGATGCCATTAAACGGTTGGGTTTTTTTGTTTGTTTGTTTGTGTTTGTTTGTTTGTTTTTGACAGGATCTTGCTCTGTTGCCCAGACTGGAGTGCAGTGGTGCAATCACAGCTCACTGCAGCCTCAACCTCCTGGGCTCTAGTGATATTCCTGCCTCGGCCTCCTGAACAGGTAGGGCTACAGGTGCATGCCACCATGCCTAGTTAATTTTTTTTAACTATTTTGTACAGATGGAGTGTTGCTATGTTGCCCAGGCTGGCCTCAAACTCCTGTCCTCAAATGATCCTTTGGCCTTGGCCTCCCAAAGTGCTAGGATTACAGGTGTAAGACACCACACTCAAAGGTTTAAAGGGTTAAACCCTTTTTAATCCAGTTAAAGGGTTTCAAGTGAAAGCTTTCTGAGATCTTTTCTCCCAAGCATCCAATGATTCTCTGAATCTTTTGTTGGATAGTAAATGACTGTAGATTACCAAGAAGAGGGTTCTGGAGGAAAGCTCCAGAACATTCAAGTTGTTCAAGTTAAGCACTACAAAAGTATGCCTAGGTAGAGGGGTGATAAGGATTAAAACCCAGCCTGTATTCCATCCACTGAGCCAAATGCTCACAGGACAGTGTCTTCTCAGAGTAGCCACTTGTGTTAATGTGCACAAAAGCCCTACATAGACTAGCAGGGATCCAGGTCAGGTGATGTGAGCACTAGCTATCATTACAGGGCTCCTACTGTGTGGCAGGCCCTGGACTAAGGTATCATGGTGGCAAAAGAAACAAAAACGTAGGTGATGGTGCTTGCCCTTGGAGAGTCACAACATTTGATCAAAGGTTTTGTCAAGGGAAATATTTTTTTTTTCACTCCATAAAACCCACCATGCCTTGTTATATTAGCTTCCTTTTACTGAGTGCCTACTACGTGCCAAATGTCACCCTAGGTTCTTTCTAGACCTTGTCACTCATGCTCATGGTCCTCTTGAAATGGAGAGAAAACGATCCCATTTTTCATAGGAGGAGTCTGAGAGGTGTAGGTTCTTGTCCAAGGGCACACAGTGGGGATGTGGCAGAGCTCAAATTTGATCTCCAGAGACCTAACTGGGCATGAGAGCAATTTTCTCCATGTGGTAGAGGACTTGGTTGTCATTGAATAGCAACTCTGTGACACTTTTCATGCACGGACTCCTTTAATCCTCATTACAACCTATGAAAGTGGGTATCATAGTTTCTGTTTTGCAAAATCATCCGTTCAGGGAGGTTGGGAGACTTGCCCAAGGTCTCACAGCCAGCCTGAAGGAAAGCCAGGGTTTGGATCCACATCTCTTGTCTCCTGTGCTTACGCCCTTACTTCTCTCCCAACATTTTTAGGTCTCAGAGCTCCTTAAATGTAGGGCCCACTTCTTATTCATTCTTGTATCCTCAAAGCCTACTTTGAGACAGATAGCAGGTGTTCAGTAAATATTTGTTGAATGAATGAAGAATGAATGAATGGGGACAGAGAAGTGAAGCAGAGGTACATCATGTCTCCAAGTGGGCAGCTGCTTGAGAATGCTCCTTCCTCATCACTGTTTCTTCTGACACCCTGGCAGGAGGAGGGTCAGGGCACTAGAGTTTGGCATAATATCATCTTAAAGCTATCTTAATACTCTTCCCCAAAGGGGGAAAATATCACTATGCATGATGAACTATTTGTGGGATTATTGAGGACATGATATGAAAATCATCCTGATTCTCCACTTATTGAGAAGTGCTACCCAATTTGTCTCAAATGTCACATCTCTATGTATTAATTTGCTACTCCGCAGTACTGATTAAAATGAATGTTCTCCAACTCCCAAGGCAGAGCCATCGGAAATGGAACAGGTTCACTCAGAAAGCACACACCAACCCTCCTGAGCAGAGAAAATGGACATCTATCACCTCCCACCCTGGAGGAGGCCTTGGCCTGCTGTTCTGCTGTTCTGGCCCAGAGTGGCTTAAACGCTGCAAATTGCATATTTAGTGTATGCCTATCTATATATATATGATCAAATAGCTTCCATTAGCCCAATTTTGAGATGTCTGCATAATGTCCCAGAATTGGGGAACTCTTTTGGAACGAGGAAATTGTCTGAGAGGCTGAGGCTGAGAGAGAGAATCAGCAGGTCTAATTACAGGAAAAAAACAAAAAACAGGAAGGGTCCATTTCCCCAATGCTCTTGGTTCCAATTCCATCTCTGAACCCCAATTTATTTGTGTGCACAGTGGCATGATCACCTCCAACCCTACTCCCACCTCCAAACATCACAGAAGCGCACTTTGTTTTGAAGCTCGCTCTTGATCTGCGTCTCCTGGTACAACAAAACAGGCAGCTCTGGCTCCATCTGTCCATCCCTCACAGATGTGTCTGTCTGACCCTGTTTCAACACGCTGTGGTCCTTATGCAGAGATGATATTACTGACCTTCCATTGCTAGCAAAAGCATACAAGGTCCTTTTTTATTTTTTCAGAAGTGACACTAAGTGGAGCATTTCTTCTTTCTCCCTGCTCCCCTTTGGGAGGTGAGATAGACTGGGGAGAGAGCACAAATTGTGACAATGAAAATGAAGCTTGGATGAAAATCAAGCTTCTACTGCACGCAGTAGGTACCCAATAAATATTAGCTCAATAAATGATGAAATCTCTACCATCATATTAATATGTGATGTCAGCCTCTTTGGGCTCCAGTTTTTTAGGTGAACTAGGGGATCGGGGTGGCTGCAGGGCATCTGTGAACTCCCTGTGAATCTTATGGAAAAGAGTTGTATTTGTGTGAGTGTGTGTACATGCATGTGTGTGTGTCACAGTTTTCAAATCCATGACCTCAAAAGTCTAGGGCCTACTGGACTTGTTACTAGGACCCTTAGCTCTAAAGCCAACATCTCTGATACAAAGAGAAGAGGATATGCACAGAGTAAGTTCTGTGGCTTGGCCTCATTAGCTTCTATCCACCAGGTGACAAAGCCTGAGATTTAATCTTGATCCAGTGGACACAGGCTCAGGCAGTGCTGGAGGATCATGAATATGAGGAACACTCTGCTTCTTCCCTCCAAAAGCAACAGTCTGGCTGTAAAACTAGGCACACCATGAACAGCCTGGATTAAGGATTTTATGCAAACTCTGGGGCCAGGGTACTGGGGTAGGGCTGGGATTGTGAGCTATGAAGTTGATATATTCCTTCCATCTCCTGAAATAATCCCAGTCAAATAAGGTTAGGATGAGAGTGACTTAATTAATTAGCTGACATTTATCAAGTGCTGACAATTTGCCAGGTCCCGTACTGAGCACATCTTGTGACTTGTGCATTCTCTTCCTTAATCCTCACAACAGCTCTATGAATTAAGTATTATTCTTATCCTGATTTTACAGGCACGGAGGCTGGAGCTCAGTGAGATGACATAACTTGCCCAAGGTCACCTGGCAACTGAGTGGCAAAATAAAATTTGATTCCAGGTGTCTGAATTCAGAACCTGAGATCTTAATTCTTGTATTATGCCACCTCTCCCCTTATGGGAATCTGTAAAAATAAGGGAAAATAAGAGTACATCATCTACGTCATCCTTCTAGGATTCTTTATAGAGATAATTAGTGGAATAGAACAGGTCTGATTTTTAAGGAAGCCTAAGCATACCAGGGTTTTGTGGGTTTTTTGTTTTGTTTTGTTTTTGATAATGAGATGCCCAGATCACAGTTAGACTTAGCTAAACAAAGAAATAGCTGTTTTGAGAGCTAGAGTATTATGTAGATCTAATAGATTGAGACCCAACACTCAGAGATGGGCTCTCCTTCATAAAAGTGTCAGAGTACACAAGATCCATGCTGCTAAAATGCAAAGGTGCAACCAGGATTAAGCTCTAAAAACCTGCAGAGACTGTCTTCCCTAACTGACATTTCTGAACTGCCCATCACACTCACTTACCAGGCAATCAGTCTGGAATAGTCGGAAAGAATCCCATACAAAAGCTGGGAGTTGTGGGTGGAAGTTGGGCAAACCAAGCACCTTCTTTGGGACCTTTTGTGGGAGCACCTTTTGTGGGAGTTGTACAAACCAAGCACCTTCTGTGGGAAGTCTGGGGCTAGGGTGAGAGAAAAATGTCCAAATGGCAGGAAGACTGGAAACATCAGATAGAGACACACTGGGGGTGGGGGAAGATGCAGGCTTCCCTGTACTCAGAGTGACACATGGCGAGGAAATTGTCTGAGAGGCTGATACAACGACATCATGAATAGAGAATATAAGAAATTGTCTGAGAGGAAATTGTCTGGCGAGGAAATTTCTCTGAGAAATTATCAGAGAACCAAAGACAGAAAGGGAGTCACAGAAACCAAGACCAACACAACTGGCTTTCAGGGGGATTTAAAAATAAAAAGTAAAATAAAACTAAAAGAATAAGGTGAACCTTTAAATGGACATTTATCTAATCTTCACACAGAAAAAGATTTTCTAAGCATGGCACCAAAAGTAGATAGCATAAAAGAAACATTAAAAAATTAAAATGTAAAGTGAGTGTCATAAAATGAAAACTGCTGCACCTCAGAAGGAAACCCATCATATCAATATCCTTAACATGCAAAAATCACTTACAAAGAAGATAAGAAAAAGTCTAACACCCCCACAGAAGAGTAGGCAGAGACCAAGAGGGAGGATTTATACAGTTATCAATACATGGCCAGTAAGTGATGACAGGTGCTTCACCTTACCTATAATCAAAGAGATGCAAATTATCACAACAAATGGGATATCATTTTCCACCCATTTTAATATGTGAAACTGATTTAAAACTCACCAATATGTAACCTTGGCAAGGTGGAAGGAATGGGCCCAGGCCTGCTGGTGCACTGTTGGTCGAAGTGTGCTTTCATATAACCTTTCTGAAGACACGAAGGAATTATGTATAAAATGGAAAATCTACATACTCTTTGACCCAGCAATTGCACTTTCA
The DNA here is from genome assembly GCF_030222135.1 of Aotus nancymaae. Taxonomy (NCBI): domain Eukaryota; kingdom Metazoa; phylum Chordata; class Mammalia; order Primates; family Aotidae; genus Aotus; species Aotus nancymaae. The sequence goes on from NW_026988467.1 coordinate 30,504,906, forward strand.
AGAATTTACTCTAAGAAGATAATTAGATGAGGGCTTAAATTGTATGTACAAGGATGTTCTTCTCCTAAATGTCCACAGAAGATGACTGGTTAGATAACTGTGGTATATGCAAACCACAATGGCTCCCTCAGTGATGTTCATTAGAAAGACAAATCAGGGCTACTTTTATTAACATAGAAAAATGTTGACCTCATTAACCAGACCGCAGAATTTCACATATAGCATAATCCCAAGTGCCCATGGATCCACACCTGTGTGCATATGTGTGTGTGCAGAGAGTTGTCTAAATGTATATTCACCGGAATGGCAGAAGTGAGGCTAGACCTGGGCAGAGGAGGACATGGGCAGACCTGGGAATCAGGAGGAGGAGGAGGAGGAGGAGGAGGAGGAGGAGGAGGAGGAGGAGGAGGAGGAGGAGGGGATGATGATGATGGTGGAGGTGGAGGTGGTGGTGATTAGTAGAGTGAGGGCTCCAAAGGCCTATTTTCAGACTCAGTGCTAAAAATGAGATTGCCAGATCTAGCAACTGAAAATGCAGATGCTCAGTTATATTTAAACTTCAGGCCCGGCGTGGTGGCTCACGCTTGTAATCCTAGCACTTTGGGAGGTTGAGGCAGGCAGATTGCTAGAGCTCAGGAATTCAAGACCAGCCTGGGAAACATGGTGAAATCCTATCTCTACCAAAAATACAAAAAAATTAGCCAGCCATGGTGGCACATGCCTGTAGCCCTAGCTACTTAGGGGGCTGAGGCAGGAGGCTGAACCCAGGAGGTCGAGGCTGCAGTGAGCCAAGATTGTGCCACTGCACTGAAACCTGGGGGACAAAGTGAGACTATTTCTCAAAAAATAAAAATAAAATAAAATAAGTATGCCCCATGAAATATCCGGGGTATACTTACACTAAACATTATTCCCACTTCAAAAATTTAAATAATTTAAAATTCAAATTAACTGGTGCCCTGTATTTTATCTGGTGACCCTAGCTGAGAAGCTCAGGAACACATCTCTTGTTGCCTTCATGGATGACCCACGCCAGTCTGGAAGCCAAGTCTGACTTCCCACATCCTCCCCTGCCTCTGGTTTAGCTCCAGTTTACCTGCTTGTGAAATGGAGTCACTAGCCTCTGCCTTACTCAAAGAGTTTTGCAGAAAAGTCAAGTTAAAATTCCTGGCCATGAAGTCCGAAGCTGCACACAAAACTTCCCTGAGGCCCAGCATGTACTTCTGTAAGATGGATAGGAACGTCTGTCCACAGGGTTGTGGTGGGGGATTAAATGAGATAATGGATGTAAAGTGCCTAGCATACAGTCAGTGCTTAATACAAATTGATATCCTTCCCTCCTGTCCAGCTGCTGCAGCCCACGCTCTTGCCCCTGGGGATTACAAACCAAGCACCTCTGTCATCTCAGGGTTTGACTACTGGCCTTTTTGATCTTTTCCTTGAAGCGGCAGCAGCCGTGGGCTGACACTCTTCACCTGACTTCACCTTTCTCCAAAATCCCTAGCAGCAGTTCAGTTCCTTATCTACACTTTTCACATTCTGGATGAGGGTGGAGGAGGATCAAACTCGCTTTGATAGCAGACATTTGGGGATGTCAGCCAAGGCGAGAGACCAAGAACAGGGCCCTGATGCCATTTGGAAACAGATACAACGACATCATGAATAGAGAATATAAGAAAACCATCCTGACTAGGGGCAGCCTAGGCTGGAAGTGGGAGCCTCTCCTTTGAAGCCTGTTTGTCTTTCTCCCTGTTTGCCACCCAGCACAAATGTCCAAGGGGGACTCTGCAATGGAGAAAGGGGGCTGAGCTCCTTCCCGAGAGCCAAATCTTCATAAATTCCTTTTGACTAATGAATTTCCCCTCCTCCACTCCACAATGAGGCTCAGAGAGCTTAAAAATCTGCCCAAGGTCGCCCAGTGAGTCACGTATGGGTTCTACACAATTCAGTTGCCTGTCGAATAAGCTCAGTGAGAAAGAGATCCCAGGGCACATATCAGGTGGGTATGCTCACAGCAGTGGCTGCCCCCACTCATTACTCCCACCTTCCATCCTTGTCCATTCACTTTGGGTGTTTCCAAAAGTGAGTGCAACTCACTTTTGTCCAGATGCACTAATTGCCACATAGTCCAGTCCCAAGTCAAACGAATGGGATTCGGTGCTAGCCACAGCCTTAACTTATGGATGCCTGACTCCTGTGTTAGCACAGACACCTGTGACCCACCTTACCATGCAGTACAAAACAGCCAGCCACACATCCTGCAAAGTATGCAGAAACCCTGCAATAGGTGACTGCATGGAGACTTGCTCAGCTACCGCCACCTGTTTGCGTTGGACTAGCGTTTGTAGGGGCTTTGCCTACAAAGCTTTATTTTCTTAGCACCAATGACTTAGAGACCTGACATCATTATGTGACTGAGGTAAAACAGGCTGTTCCTTCTGCCCTGTATGTCCTGCTGTAGAATGTTGAGCATTCGCATGCCTGGACTGCCTCATCTGTGCCAGGCAGGTGAGAGGAAGGATCCGCTGGCCTCGAATTTATCCCTAATGTTTTGCAATCTCTTGAATCACAGGCTTCTTTGTGAATCTGATGGAAGCTCCAGCTCAGCTCTGTCCAGTAGAATTTTCTGCAGTGATGGAAATGTTCTGTATTTGTGCTCTTCGACATGCTAGACAAGCCACATGTGGTTTCTGAACATTTGACACGAGGCTAGTGTAACTAAGAAACTAAATTTTAAATTATATTCAATTTTAGTTAATTTAAATGTAAATAGTCATATGCAGCTAATGGCTACTATATTGGACAATACAGCTGTGGATCAGCAGTAAGCAAAATTTTTCTGTAAAGGGTTAAAAAGTAAGCATCTCATTGGCTTTGCATAGGGTCTCTGTCACAATAGGGGATCAACTCTGCAGTTGTAGTGCATGAAAACAGCAACCGAACAGATGTCAACAAATGGACATGGCTGTGTTCCAATAAAACTTTATTTACAAAAACAAGCTGCTGGCTAGATTTGGCCAGGACGGGCCTGAGTTTACTAACACCTGCTATATATTCTCCCTAGTAAAAGATACACCTATCCTCAGAGTTTTTGTCCCTAATATCATAGTTTACAGACCTCCTGTTACCCAACTACAGACCCTGCTCATAATTTCCAGGCTGGAGTGTCTGTTTTCACGGGGCTTTGTGAATGTACCCTGAGATCTGCTCTGCTTAATGAGAAGTGTTTGTGCCCCTGACAGGGCAGTGTGGTCAGGGACCGATGGGACACCCTTTTCCTCAAGCCTCAGGGAAGCCTGGGCCTCAAAGATCCGCCAGGACTGAGAAATGAGGACACCATAAGGGCCTAGGGCCTGGCCAGGTCCCCTGTGTGTCAGTCACTCCCAGCATCTCTGCTGGCACCTCTTCTAGTGTCCCTGACCCAGTCTCCTTTTCCCTGGCCCCAGGCCCCAAATGCAGTCAGTGTCCCCAAGGCCAACCTACTGTGGAAGGAGCTAATGGCCAGAGAGACTTTAGGACACTTCTCTAGAGGCCTCTCTTAGTGAGGAGCTTGTTGCTCAAACTTGGAGAGAATTACTTTGGATTCAGGGCCAGGGTGAACATATAAATAAGAGGACAAAAATCACAGGCTTGATATTGGAAGGAATTGTTTTGTTTTGTTTTTTTTTTTTGGGACAGAGTCGCACTCTATCGCCCAGGCTGGAGTGCAGTGGGGCAACATCCATCTCCCAGGTTCAAGGAATTCTCCTGCCTCAGCCTCTCAAGTAGCTGGGATTACAGGCGTGTGCCACCATACCCAGCTAATTTTAGTATTTTCAGTAGAGATGGAATTTTGTCATGATGCCCAGGATGGTCTCAAACTCCTGGCCTCAAGTGATTCACTTGCCTTGTCCTCCCTAAGTGCTGGAATTACAAGCATGAGCCACCACACCTGACTGAAAACTCATAATTTTTAAAAAATAAATTAGGCTATTTCAGGAGTCCTCACTTTAAGGACAGGTCAGTGTTTGTCAGGAACCCTCAGTTAAAGTGAAATAGAGTTATGTCCAAGCCCTCAGCAAAAGGCAGGTAGAACTTTCTCAGGAGCCTTCTCAGCAACCTTTAGTTAAAAATAGTTGAAGCCTTCTCAGGAGCCCCCAATTGCTCAGGTTAAAGCATCAAACCATTTCCCCTATATCCCTACCACCAGGGGTGGTTTTTGCCAAGGGGGTAGAACTTGTCCTCTTTATGCATTACACCCCTGGCCAAGACAGAAATATCTATTTCTATATTCCTGTAGTTTCATTCAAGAAAGCATCACTTATTCTTTAAGTCTTAAACAAAGGCAAAAAAAAGCTTTTGGATAACTGGCATGCTTACTAGGGTATTATGTCATTACTGTTGTTAATTATCATTAACAGTCTTAAAATATGCCTATTAATGATCTTAACACAAAATAGCAGTGCAGGTCTTAGCCAAGAGCAGCATAATTACCTATTAATGAGATGTAAATTTCCCAGGGAAATGACAGAGATCTGGAGTACCACCTTCTGAACTAACATAATAAAGTTAATAATAATAATAGTGTATAGTCTGAAGATATTAGTGTTAATTTGAATTCTAACACCATATTTAAACAGACTGAGAGAAGTACAAATTATTTGCATAGTGCAAACCAAAAGCCCCTAATCCATGCTATTAAGGAAAAATCGATTGTTCTCCTCTGAATGATACCAAACTGACTCTTGGCAGTCACTATATGGTGTTTTTAGCTGCTTATTTTATTTCTTTTACTTAGGGTTTATATCTCTTTTATTTTCAAAAACAACCTGAGGTACCTTATACAATGAAGCCCAATAGAAAACAGAATTAAAAAAATTAAAACACAGTAAAACCCAGTTAAAGAGGACAGAGACATAGATGTTACCAGGCCCTTAGGATAAACTACTGCAGACGAGCTTCAATTTCAATTCTCAGTTTCCCAGGAACCAATGGGGACAATTTAAGTAACTGAGTTACTGGTTAGTAACCAGCCTTGTTAGGACAGGCACAAGCTCTGAGTCTGAAGAACACTTCACTGCAACTGTGAGCGATGCAGTCCTGCTTGTGGCTATTAGGACATCACATCTTGGGCTCCTATGGCCAATGGGGAAGGCACCTACCTTCATAGGTGGCGTGGAAGCCTTGAGCACTGACTGCATAGTCGCTGATGAGACGCAGAGAGAGGGTGGTGGCCGCACTAACAATAGTGGCTGGCAGCTGAAAGCCTGTGAGTCTGAAAGACAAAGAAGTGGATTAGGGAGAATGACCCCCTTGGGAAACTACACATCCACAAAGCATTTGTTGAGTGCCTGCTGGATACACAGTGCTGATGTAGGCACATAGAGGATGTTCAAAGACAAAGTGATTCTCAGCAGAGGTGATGAAAACCAGCAGCTTTCTTCCCCAGAAACATAGGAAGTGACTCCCCCAAAGCCATGGTCTAATCCCCAATCTGGAGGCCTGCCTGCCTCCTTTGTGTCTCCTCTTTCCTCCTCTTCTGATTTCTTTTCTTCTCTCTTCTCTTTCTGACTGAGGTCCTGTGAGGTTCTGGGTAGAATTCCCCAAGAGTTTACAACTAACAATTGCCATAGACAATATTTATTCACGTAGTAAGGGAAACAGAGCCAACTCTAAGTAGAAGAATGAGGATGCTTCTTATCACAGACTTTATTCTTTCAAATGAATGTCTGCTGCTTTTATAGAAATAAGTGCCTATTAGTTTTTAAAGAAAGCAAAAAATAAAAAACCAACACAATCTAGAAATAATTATTCCTGACAGTTGACATACAAAGAGATGGCAGGATCAATAAATGGAATCATATTCAATGAAATAATTTCATACAAATGGAATCAAACTGTGCGTGCTTTTAAAATTAAAATGTTTAAATTTTCTTTCTGGAATTTAACTGAATAAAAAGAAACAGGTGTGACACTAAAGGAACTGTTGAACCTGAAATAATATGCTTTTAGCATAAGATAATCATTTTTAAAGATTCCTCTGAGGAAAAAAGATACCCCTGAACCCTTAGGAATACATTTAGGAAAGACTTTGTCCACCGCTGGGCATCCATGCATGGTGACCCTCACAGGGACCTAATTGTGCACACAGGTGGTAGTCAGGTGGCCAGTCTCCTATCCACCTCTGTCCTTAACCCCCTCTAAGCCTCAGCCTGCCTTACCACATCCAGGTAGGAATCTGGGAGGAAATTCAAGGTCTAACTTTGTCCCCATTTTTAGGTATTTTGAAATATACGTGATTCTCCTGGATGCCGCTGTACACTTCCCATTGCTACATAGTTTCTTGATGCCCAGGATGTCCACTGAAAGGCATGAGTATTGGGCTCAGGCGAGTTAAATCAGATATTTGTTAACAGCCACTGTGAAAAGCCTTATGCTAGATGAAGCCCTTGTCCCTCTGACCATCCTAATCTTGTGGGATTCATGTTAACTCAGAAGACACTCAAGAAAAAGCAAGGAAAAAATGATCAAATTATGAAGCAGGTAACCAAATAAGTTTCAAGGGCATCTTCTCTTCAAATATAAACATATCAAGCAAAAGATCCCTACCTCACTCCATATTCATATAGTCTCGTTCATCAAAAATGTATACGTAAAATAATAAAATCATACATATTATAAGGAAACAAACTTTGTTTAATCATCTTATGCTGGAGAAAGCCCTTCTAAGCAAGACACGCAGAGGACTCTCTTTGTACCTATTTGCCTGTCAGTCTTCTATGGGAGCTGTCCATGGCATGGAGTCCTGATAGGTACTCCACCTGCCCACTAGCCACAAAGCTGGGTAAATGATCAATCATGGCATATTATTCCTAATTTTTTTTTTTTGAGACAGAGTTTTTGCTGTTGTTACCCAGACTGGAGTGCAATGGCACGATCTCGGCTCACTGCAACCTCCACCTCCTGGGTTCAAGCAATTCTCCTGCCTCAGCCTCCCAAGTAGCTGGGACTACAGGCACGTGCCACCATGCTCAGCTAATTTTTGTATTTTTAGTAGAGACGGGGTTTCACCTTGTTGACCAGGATGGTCTCGATCTCTTGACCTCATGATCCACCCGCCTCGGCCTCCCAAAGTGCTGGGATTATAGGCATGAGCCACCATGCTCGGCCTATCCCTAATTTTTTATAGACTTGTTCCAGGTATGGGGAAGAGGTAAGAGGCCATACCACCCAAGCAGAGTCATTCTGAGTCCTTCCATGGGATATAATATACAGACTCTGAAAGCCTTTTATTTTTGGATCTTAAACCACTACAATATAAGCTTGAGACTCCCAGCAGCCTTTTTATCATCACACAAAGACTATCTGTTTTAGAGAAAATGATATTGCAACATAGATATAAATGAAAGCTGAGCAGTGGCAAGAGAAGAGAAACAGAACCCTGATGATGTATTTTTCAGATCCTTAATCCACATAGTGAGATCTATCTCTTCAATGCCCAGTTACATAAGCCAATATTCTTTCTTTACTTTCTTTTTCTTAAACTAGCTTGATTTGATTTTCTATCTCTTGAATTGATTTAGTACTAATGGATACAACATGAAACCCCAGAGGCCTTAAAGGAAAATATTGATTAATAACTATGTGAAAATTAAAAGCATGTATGTGTGGCAAAAAAACTGCAAAAGATAATGAGAAAAGTGTAACCTGAAAGATTACGAATATGTGACAGGAGGAGGATTCGTATTTATAACCTAGAAAAAGTATTTACAAATCCATAAGAAAATGGCAAACAGCTAGGAGGAAAAGAGCAAATGATACAATACAAATTAATGATCTACTTAATTAATATAAAAATGTGAAAACTAAACCCCAAGACTCATTTTTCACCTATCTCGAGTTGGCAAGGGCTAAGGAAAACAGATCCTGCACTTAGCAACAGGATAATAAGGAAATACTACAAATTATACACACAGATTGGATACATTAAATGAAATGGGCACAAACTTGAAAAGCACAAACTACCATAAGTTTCCCAATATGAAACAGATCATCACACATTAAGGAAATTGAATTGGTAATTTTAAAATTTCCAAAAAAGAAATATCCAGGCCCAGATGATTTCACTGGAGAATTCTACCAAACATATAAAGAAGAATTAACACCAATTCTAATCAAATTTCTTCCAGAAAAGAACAACAAACACTTCCAAACTCATAAGGCCAGTATTACCCTGATACAAGCCAAATACAGTACAAATAAAGAAAAATGAAGACCAACATTTCACATGAATACAAACACAAAACCCTAACAAAGCATTGGCAAGGAGAATTCAGCAATACATAAAAATATTTATACACTATACCCAAGTGGGGTTGATTCTAAAGATGCAAGGCTGGTTCTACATTTGAAAAATCAATCAGTGTAATCTACCATATTAACAGGCTAAAGGTTGAAAAAGCATATGACCACATCAATTGATGCAGAAAAAGTGTTTGACACATTTAAACACCCATTTCTAATTTTAAAAAAATTTCAGAAACCTACAAATAGAGGGTAACTTTCTGAACTTGATAAAGAACATCTAAAAAAAAAAATAGCTAACATCACATTTAATGGTGAAAGACTGAATGCTTTTCCCTTAAGATTGAGAACAAGGCAAGGATTCAACAAATCAGTTAGCAAATCAGCGAAAGACATGGAAGAGACATTTCACCAAACAAGACGTATGTATGGCAAATAAGCACATGAAAAGATGTTCAATATCACTAGCTTTTAAGGAAATACAAGTTAAAACCATGAAGAAATATTACTACATATCTATCAGAACAGCTAAAATAAAAACACCGTAGTCACAATACCCAATGATGGTGATGATGCAGAAAAACTGGATTCCTCATACAATGCTGGTAGAAATGCAAAAACATGCAGCCACTCCAGAAAATGGTTTGGCAGTTTCTTAAAAAGAAAAGAAAAGAAAAACACATACACTAACTATACAACTCAGCAATTTACTCCAGAGAAATGGAAATTTATATCCATTATACCCAAAAACCTATGCATAATTGTTCATCGCAGCTTTATTCCTAATAGCCCAAACTGGAAACAACCCAAATGTCCTACAATAATAGATGAATGACTAAACAAACTGTGGTACATCCATACCACAGAATATCACTCAGCAATAAAAAGGAATAGACTATGAATACATACAGCAACTTGGGTGGACCTCAAGGGCTTTAAGCTAAGTAGGGGAAAAAAAGCTAATCTCAAAAGATCACATGGCATATGATTCAATTTATATAATATTCTTGAGATGACAAAAATTAAAGAGATGAAAAACAGATTAGTGGTTGCCAGGGATTAGGGATGGTAAGAGGAAGGGAAGTGGATGTGACCATAAATTAGTCGTATAAGGGAGATCTTTGGGTGATGGAATCATTTTGTATCTTGATTGCAGTCATGGTTAGGAATCTGCATGTGATAAGATGACAAGTGTACATACACATTGCACCAATGGCAATTTCCTGGTTTTGAGAGCATGCTATAGTTACATAAGATGTAATTATTGGAGGAAACTGGAAGAAGGGTATGTGGAACCTCTCCTGCGAATCTATTATTATTTCAAAATAAAAAGTTTTATGAAAGGAAATCTACCATATTGACTTCTGATTAGCCCCAGTCTTGAGAACACCTCCTGATTCCTTTTCTATTTACTGTTCTTAGTGTAAGAACATGTCAATCACGATGTTATCATACAAATTACGGGCTATATATATATATATATATATAGCACTCTTGCCTGTTCTGGAGGCTGCCTTTCATTGTCTTGCTGGACACATACACTCTTTCCCTATGGTACATAAGCCCTGGGTCTGGGGAGTAACAGTGCAGAGATCTACCTGCCTTGTGGCTACCCAAGACCATGCTTCTGTTTATAAATTTCCCTAATAAAACACCCTTTACCAACAAAAAATTAAAGATTTTCAAATATTGTATCTATGGCTCCTGTTATATTGCTGTTGGACAGTACCCCAGTCCTGCATTAGATCAGACCTACACTCAGTCTCTCTGGATTGGGCTTTGAGCTTGGTCTTTTCCATGCTCCTCACTCCAACTGCTTCCTGTCTACTCCAACCCATATTGCACCCTCCCAGTTCCCACCAGCACATTGACTGCAGCCGTGCTGACTACCAGAACCAGAACTCAGAACACAGGGCCCCCGCTAGCCTATTCCTTGGCTTCCTGTTGACTTGCCCATGCACCATGGCCCTTTCTCTCCCCTCAAATATTCATATCTGTTTACAGACTGGCATCATACCATTGGACCCTATGAATCAAAATAGTAAATTGTCCCCAGTGAGGCGAGACCTACATTTGGTTCCCCAGACTCCATCCTAGCCAGCTCTGGTTACCTCTACCTCCAAGTGGGCCCAATTCACAGCAGGTGCAACTTGTCCCTCACCCATGTCTACTAGAATTATGCCCTTGGGTGTCCCTCCCAGACACTCAGCCTAGGGACCATCCTTTCCTTCAACAACATCATGGAGGAATCTCAAATCTCACTAGGGCTTCTCTCACGAAGTCCTGTCTGAGAATGATATTCCTCTCACTAAGTAGAAATTGTTGATTTTATTCCCCAACTTAGTTCCAGGACATCTTTGCATTGCAATTAAAGATTCCTAGACCCTAGTTTCTTGGTACTACATTGACACAAGCTGTGAATAGCTAATGTACACTGTCAAGAAACAATTACAGTTTTTATCACTTAAAATATATGGAATTGCAGCTTACTAAGCATTTCCTCTAATCAGATATTTACCACTGCTCTGCTCCTTCCCAGGGTTAGTAGATAAATTCTAGCAGGGAGGATTCCTCAAAGGCACTAGCTATGGCTGGGGGAGGGGATGGAAAATTGAATCTCCTCAGCGGGATACCTGAATCATCACTCCCCCACCCACTCATCTTCGAGATGGATTCTAGACATGCTAATGACCCTGCAGTCAGGAGGAGCTATGGTGTTGCATGACAGAATGAGCAAATAAAACTTTCAGACTTTCCCATCTTTTATCTGACAAGATTAAATACCATATTGAAAGGAGTGAGGTATCCTTCAATAGTGGGATCCAGAGTTAGTAGAGAAATGTGGCAAAATGATGGGCAATGAAGGCGAGAGGCTCCTGTTGCTATTGGTTATCCTCCCTGAGGACTCTAAAATGTGCAGAGAACAGCATTTTGCAAACAGGTGGCACAGCCAAGCATGTAAAACAATTCTCATCTTCTGCTTTACATCAGCCTTATTGTCTTCCCATTTCCTCCAGCGCCTTTTGTTCTTGTCTTCCTGCCAAAAGTAACTCAGAGTTTTGAAAACAGGATGGCCAGGACCCCATATACTCCTCATTTCTCAGCTTGGAATCTATCCACAGCCTCCCACTGTTCTTAGGATTAAAGCCAGAATCCCAAACAAGGTTCACAAAGCCTGCATGGCTTGGCTCTGACAGATTCTCTGCTCTGTCTTCCTGCCTGGCTCCAGCCCCCCTCCCCAGTCTTCTTTGGTTAAGGCCACCCCAAGGGCAAGGGAATTGGTCAGCCCAAAGTGCAGGCAATAAGGGCATAAATTTCCTGTTGGGAATTTGAAATCAATAATAAAATGGACTTTAAAAGTTCCTTCAATTTGCCATGCCCCATCTTCAGGGTCTTTGCACTTATATCTGGTTCTATTTACACTGTCTCCTATTTAGAACACTTTCTAACTCTTAGGATTTGTTTAAGTAACTCTTTCTCATCATTCAAATCTTATCACAAGTGTCTCAACATTACTTCTAGAAAGATACATTCCTGACATCCCAGACCAGTCTATTCTGCATGCTCATAGGTCCCAGTGGAAATCACTGGTATAGTTCACCTTGCATTTCCAGCTTTCCTTCTAGACACAGAGTAGAACAGCACCTCCCATCCCTACTGAGGTCAGGCCTGACCACAACACAGGCGTGGCCAGGGAGATGTGGGTATCAGTGAAGGTCACTGTTGCCAGAAGGGAGGCTTGAACAGCCTGTGTACCTTTTGCTGAACTCCCTTCCCCTTATCCAAGGTCAGTGATCCTTGGCCTCTGTCAGCCATGGTCTCTGAGCAACTCCCCTAAGCAAAGAGCTCCTGTAAACCTTTTTTGAATCTGCAGCATGAGCAAGAAACTTTTGGTGAGTTAAGCTGTTTCAATTTGAGGGTTGTGGCCGGGCGCGGTGGCTCAAGCCTGTAATCCCAGCACTTTGGGAGGCCGAGGCGGGTGGATCACGAGGTCAAGAGATCGAGACCATCCTGGTCAACATGGTGAAACCCCGTCTCTACTAATACAAAAAATTAGCTGGGCACGGTGGCGCGTGCCTGTAATCCCAGCTACTCAGGAGGCTGAGGCAGGAGAATTGCCTGAACCCAGGAGGCGGAGATTGCGGTGAGCCGAGATCGCGCCATTGCGCTCCAGCCTGGGTATCAAGAGCGAAACTCCGTCTCAAAAAAAAAAAAAAAAAAAAAAAAAAAAAAAAATTTGAGGGTTGTTTGCTGCCACTATGTTTTCAATTGTAGGTTTTGTTATTAGCATTCAGGTTTGGTGAGGCCAACAGATCAGAAGACATTGCCACTGAAAAGATACCCACAGTTTCCTAGAGGAAGGGGCATACTATGCCATGCAGGGCCACAAGCATGTAGGAAGCTCCAGGGTCAGTGACAAGGCAGAAGAAGCCTGGAAAATGTGAGCAAGAGCCTTTCTTGTGGTTTTCCCAAGAAGGAATGGGCAAGATCAGGTAAGCAGCAGAGCGGGTTTAGGATTGCCTAGTTTGAATAATTTCAGAGGGCACCAAGGTGTGTGGACCACCCTTAGTTGTCTGATGTCTGGCCCTGGGTAATTAGGGCAGGGAGATAGTAGATAAACAATGAGATCTCAATAAAGGAGGAAGAAGCCAGGCATGGTGGCTCAGACCTGTAATCGTGGCATTTGGGGAGGCCAAGGTGGGAGAATCACTTGAGCTCAGGAGTTCAAGACCAGCCTGCACAACATGGTGAAACCCCATCTCTACAAAAAAAAAAAAAAAAAAATTTAGCTGAGTATGGTGGCTACTCAGCTGAACTTGTGGTCCCAGTACTCAGGAGGCTGAAGTGGAAGAATCACTTGGGCCTAGGTGTTCGAGGCTGCAGTGACCCGTGATCACATCACTGTGCTCCAGGCTGGGCAAACAGAAACAAACACACACACACACACACACACACACACACACACAAATGAGATCCTGACTCAAAAAAAATTAAACTTAAATTAAAAATAATAATAATAAAGGACTTAGTTGTGCTCTACCCAACTGGGATGATCGGTTAGCATATGGAAAGCACATTTCTGGGAGAGCTGTTAGCTATTTTAGGTCAACAAAGCCCCAAGATGGCAAAGCATCAGAAAATACAGACAATTAAAAAACCGTGATTAGTACACACAGTGTTACTTGACCTATCCTGACTGATATCTCTTTTCTTCTTTTCTTTACTAGCACTTACCATAATTCCTAATTAGATGCTTATTGGGGTAAATAGTTTTCATTAAAGTCTCCCTGACTAAATGAAAGTTCCATGAGAGCTATGGCTGAGTTTGTGTTGTTTACCTTGCGTGTGTATTTCTCAATGAATGAATGGATGGATGGATGAATGAATGGCAGATTACTCAGTGTTTTTCTAGAAGCAGTCACACAGAGTCTTAGGTAACTCTGATGCTTGCAGTATGGACCACAGGAGGGAGAGACATCTAGACATGGACTAAGTAACACTTACTGATGTGGCAAATCCCCTACATACCGTGAAATGAGGCGAGATAAAAGGACAAAGCAGACTGCTTTGAACACCTCCTTCTCTTCCTAATCATCCAAGGAAAAATAAAAGGGTGAGAGCTTTTATTTTAAAGAAGGTATTAGGCTGTGTGCAGTAGCTTGTGCCTGTAATCCCAAGACTTTGAGAGGCCGAGGTGGGAGGACTGCTTCAGGCCAGAAGTTTGAGACCAAACTGGTCAATATAGTCAGATCCTGTCTCTCCAAAAACTTTTAAGTACAGTTGGGCATGGTGGTGCATCCCTGTAGTCCCAGCTACTCAGGAAGCTGAGGCAGAAGGATTGCTTGAGCCTAGGAGTGTGAGGCTGCAAGTGAGCTATGATCATGCAACTGCATTCCAGCTTGGGTGACAGAATGAGACTGTCTCAAAAATAAATAAAGGGAGCATTTATTTATTTAAATAAGGAAGAGGGGACAGAAGAAAGTGCTGAACTGCACACAAAGGGACACCCTTTCTAAGCAGAAGGACTTGAACTCCTCCATCAGAATTTGGCTTGGATATGACTAAGCTTCCTGCCTTCCGGTGTCACTGAGGCCTTGAGCACATCAACAATTGGCCAGTGTGGACTGAGACCTGAGTGTCTTCCTGGAATGTGGGGTCTATGTAAGACCTTGCTTGGGAGAATCCCAATAATGGCTGAAGTGAAATTCTTCCCCTTTATGCACGGGATTCAAAGTCAAATTGTTTTTAATGGAGGGATATGACATTTCTTCCACTCAAGTGAAGTGTTCGCAAATTCCTACCCATGGAAACAAAAGCTCTTTTTCTTACTCCAGGAGTTAGTGCCCATGTTTGAGAACTTCAAGGCTCTCATGTTGACCACCTACTCAATTCCTCAGGCTGGGGTCTCTTGGCTTTGAGGTGCCAGGCTTGCAGCAAGGTGACCCTAAAAGACCCCTCACCCTGTGAGGTGAGGAACAGTTGAAGAAAGTGGGCATGTCTAGTCTGGGGTCCAACAGAGTTGGCAAAGGGGAGGATGAGAACTGTTTCCACATCCCTGAAGGCCATGCTTGATACACCAACGTCCTCATGAAATGCTTGGCAAGGAAGCAGGACCATAGGGCAGAGGCTCCAGAGAGACATACTTGGGCTCTGTGTACAGAAGAACGCTGGCATTTGCATCTACCAAAGGTAGGAATGTGCCACTTCTCAAGTTCAATCCAATTTTAATCCTGCAAATATTTACTGAGTGCTAACAGGTCTTAGACGCTGATCCTCAGAGAGGGGGAGGAACATACCAGGTTGAATCTTGGACTAAGCTCATTAGGGACATGGCTTTGCTTCTGCCAGTCAGAGAACCAATGAGAAAGGCGATAATGAAACTCTAATCTCAACAAACTCCAACCTGGAATTCCGGAGTCTATTAGTACATTAGGTTGACCCCATTACTGGAGTAAATGTAAATCTTGATTCCTGCTTGATAGAAAAACATAGAAGACAGGGAAAGATGGAAGAATTAGGCTTTGTCCAAATGTCTTCCAGGCACATGGAACTTTCTGGAACTGTCTAGAGTGGGGCTGCTGGCAAATCAAAACACTATTTGCTAAACCTGTCAGTGTGACAAATGTTGCTTACATTTACTCTTTTATTCCCAAGGTCAAATTGGCATGTCTTTTTTCATATCACTGTTTGATGTGCTAACAGCTTTCGATAAAAGCCCAGTTTGCTCTATTACTATTTTTTCCTGGATAATTCTATATTAGTTGGGCTCTTTAAGATCATCTCTGTGCTGCCTCAAGATCTGGAGAACCATATGATAAACCCCCACTTTCCATAACTTTCTGAAGATAGAGGCAGAGCCCTGAGTCATCCTTGAGTGAGTGTTGCTGGGGCTGGTTCTCTAGGCCTCAAGTGAAATAAGAGATCTGGATCAGCTCAAAGGACACAGTAATCAGGAATGACAGAGACGGACGGCCCCTTGGGTGACATGGCCTGAGGCTTTGCCTTGCACTACCTGGCCTGCCTTTCTTTCTACCTTAGCTCATGGCTCTCTCTCCTTTGGTCTTTCCCCTCCACCTGCACTGGCTTCTTACACTGTCCTTGAAGGTGCCACATCTCTTTCCATCTCAGGGCCTTTGCACATGCTGCCCCTAGGGCTCTGTGTCCAGATGTCTCCCTTAGCCACCCAGGCCTCCTCCACTTTACCTTCCCTGCCAACCCTGCATTAGCTTTTCAGGGCTCAGTTTCAGCATCAGTTCCTCTGAGAAAGAGTTTAGGGATCCCTGATAAATGTTCTTAGAGAGCAGAGTACTTCTACTTTGTAACATTCATCTCAATTATCATGAATCGATTTTCTTACTGAATTGTGATATATCTGTCTTTCCTTCTTGATGGTAAATCTCTTGGAGGCAAAGACTATCTATAGCCTTTTCACTACATCACTAGTGCAATATGAAGTCAATAAATGAAGGTTTTACTATGAGAAAGCAGACAGAAAAGGCCTGTTATCCTTTGGAAGGCCAGCTTACAAGTGTAACCCCTGTCTGGCATCTGGGAACCAGGGATCTCAGGACAGTTCCCTCCATTTCCAGTACTTTCAAGAGAGGTCTAAACAATTTATATAAACATTATGGTTTATGCTGAATACCTGCTTTCCATCTGGGAGCCTAGAGTTTTGGTATGTGTCAGGAAGAGGACCTAGGTAATCACCTCTGTGGGAAAACCCTGGGCAATGAGTCTCTACTGAGCTTTCCTGGTTGGCATTATTTCATATGTGTTGTCACAATTAATTGCCAGGGGTTTGAAGCATGACCTGTGTGGCTTTGCCAGAAGAGAAGTCTTGGAGGCTTATGCCTGGTTTCTCCCAGGCATCGCCCCAGCATGCACCTTTTCCCTTTGATGATTTTGCTCTGTATCCTTTCATCATAATAAATCACAGCCATGAGTACAAATATATCATGAATCCTATGAGTCCTAATAAATCACGGGGGTGGTGATGTGGACCCTCCCCCCACCAACACAGAAGGTGATGAATACAATCAGATTTTTCTGGAAAGCACCAAAACTAGGTTATTTTTCAAAGCATGTTTCTAGAGTGTTCATCAGTTACACAGAATTGGGAAATGCTGGGTTAAACAAAGCAAGGATTTTTCAGAAAACAAATAAAAAACAAAATGTGTAGGAGGAGTTTTAACAAGCTAAGTCAATGTAAACTTCCAAGGCTGGCATAGATTATGTAACAGATCCCAAACTCATTAGATTATAGCCCCTTTTCTTCTTAAAGCATCCTGTGGGCTGGGGTTCTGTGGAACCCTCTCTGGGAAACAATATGCCCAGAGAAAGCAGGTTATGGAGCTGAGGCTGCTGCTACACCAGCCAGGAGGCTGCTGACACTCCTTGTCTTAAAAGTTCTGAAACCCAGAGTGACCAAAGGTCTGAGCTGCCCCAAGATTTGAAGAACCATGTGATAAGCCTCCACTTCCGAGGGTGATCTACTCATGTCTCTTCTTTGCAATCCTAAAGAGCCCAACTAATATAGAATTACCCAGGAATAAATAGTAATATAGCAAATTGGGCCTTTATCGAACGGTTTTCATTTAAGGCTGTTAGCACGTCAAATAGTGATATGAAAAAAGACATGCCAATTGACCTTGGGAATAAAAGAGTAAATGTAAGCAACATCTGTCACACTGACAGGCTTGGCAAATAGTGTTTTGATTTGCCAGCAGCCCTACTCCAGACAGCAGCCACTAGTTAGATACATAAACCATTAAGCTAAAAACAGAACTATCATTACAGGCATCATCTGGTAATTTGCAGGTAATTGATGGACATTAGTCATAATCACATACTATACACACACACACACACCATACACCCCTACAAACACATGTTTTCTCTGGTAATTCCCCTTTGCATTTAGTCAAGAGCTTCTAAAACTGGGAAACTTGGAAAATCTAGGCTTTTTGTGCCTTTCTATGTATACATCATAGACCCCTTTATTCTTAAAGCATTTTGTTGGCTGGGGTTCTGTGGAACTCTCTTTGAGAAAGGATATGCCCAGAAAAGGCAGATCATGGAGCTGAGACCGTAGCTATGTTGGCTACAAGACCACTGACACTCTCAGTCTTCAAGATCCTGAAACTCAGAACAAGAGAAAGTCTAGAGATGGTTCTTGTGCTGTCTCAAGACCTGGAGATCCTTGTAATAAACTCCCATTTCTGAGGGCCATCTTGCATTAGCTAGATACCTACTGGAAAACAAAAACAAAAACAAGAAAAAACAACTTACATCCAAAGGCTCTTGTCTAAAATGTCCCTGCCTCTCCAGAAAACATCTACTGGCTCTGCACACCTCTGCTTTCAGCTGCACATGTGCATTTATTTTTGGAGGTCAGGATACCGGTCTTTAAGTATGACTGAATGGGAACAAAGCTAGGCCTCCAAATCTCCATATACAGTACACTTTCTAGGATGTGTACTCTCTTTAGAAGCAAGATCTGGAGTTGTAGCAGACCTACCTGCTGAGGTCTAAAAATAGGGGAGAAGCACTGTGTTCAGAATGCAGATCCTCTAAGCATGCTCACTCTGTCAAAACCCAGGGGTGTTTCCCATTGGACTAAGGCTTCTCCTTCTGCAGCAGGGAGCCCTCCTGATGTGCTCTACCCAAACAGTTCCCAAACCATGTTGCACAGAATACTATCCAGTGTGATTTA
This sequence comes from Aotus nancymaae, assembly GCF_030222135.1. Lineage (NCBI taxonomy): Eukaryota > Metazoa > Chordata > Mammalia > Primates > Aotidae > Aotus > Aotus nancymaae. Next base: position 30,523,402 of record NW_026988467.1, read on the forward strand.
GTAGGTTTGCCTGAAAAAAATAAGTAATTTTGGGAAATGCGACATACAAAGTAGCACCATGGTTCCCAAACGGTGCACCAAGGTGCCCCAGGGCATTGCAGTGAGTTTACAAGGGTACCCTGGAATATTTTAAACTTTCAAAGGAAATAGTGGCACTTAATACCTGCTGGACACACAAACTATTAGCTCAAAGTGGTTCACGGTTTCAACATAAAGCTACCTTCCATGAGATGACATCGTATCTTTGCAAAGCTAGGTGTTTGGTGGTTGGTGTGATGGGAGGTAGGGACCATGTGTAGATCAGTGTGGAACAGGATATGAAGGTGGTAGTTTCCAATCTGAGTCCAAAGTTTGAGAATCTTTGCAATGACCAACAAGAAAACACATACCATTAGCAATCAATTGTTATTTAATAATTATTTAAGGATGAAATAAAAATGTTTTCCTTTCAATTTATATTATCTTTTCAAACAGATACAGAGTTGGGGTATAAATACTTATTCACTTATTTGGACCTAACTACTTAATAAGTGGAGCTAATAGGTATTTCTTTTATCCATAGAGCACTGTGGAAAGATTACTTAGACACTAATGGCAGCTAAGAAACTTTGGGAACCTTTGCATTACTGTATGAAAAGCTTTGGAAAGTCCTGAATAATAGACAAAGACAGTTGGATCCAGCAAGCCTCACATTTCTTGGTTCAGTACACACATAAATAGATTTATGACATCAGCTGAGAAACTAAATAGATGTTACCCATGATTTTTCTCTATGATCTGAACCTGATAGGTTCACAAAAGAGATTAAAGGCTGATTTATTCCCCCTGGTAACAATTATAAATTTTTCTCATCAATCATTCATTCAACAAATATTAATTGTATGCCCTATTAAACACTATGTACTATACTTTGTTTTCAGGATAAAAATTCATAAGACATAGACTCACTCTCGAGGGATTTACCCTCAAACAGAGGCATTTACATTAATTTATCTAGAGATCCAGTCAGTTCCCATCACCTTCATTACTACCGCCTGCTCAGGCCACCTCCATCTCTTGCCTTAATTACTGCAATAACCTCCTAACCAGTCTTCCTACTTTCCCCCTAGTCCACCTACAGATCCTCCTCAACACAGCAGCCTCCATGATCATCTTAAGTTGGATCATGTCACTTCTCTGCTCGAAACCCTTCCAAAGGCATCCCACTTGATTTAGGATAAAAGCCAAAATCTTCATAATGGTTTAAAGGCCCCAGGGAATACTTTGCTGCCACTACCCACTCCCACTCCATCACCACCCTCCTTATCACCAACTGTCTCCCCCTTCTCACTCACTCTAACCATCACGGCCACTTGCTGTCCCTCAGACACAGTTGGCAAGTTCTGCCTCAGGGCCTTTGCACCTGCTCTTCTCTCAGTTCCTCCAGCTACTTCATCTTTTCCCCCAGACATGTATGGCTGGTTCCTTCATCATCTGCAGGTCTATGTTCACATACCCTTTACATTGAGGCTTTGATGGCTACTCTAATTACAATTGCAACCCTCCTCCCCTCCTGTCCCACTTTCTGATTCTCAATTCCCTTTGTCCTGCATTTTCTCCTAACATTTATCACCATCTGACTTCCTACATATTTGATCAATTCTTATTTATTAAGTCTGCCTTTTCCCACCAGCATGTGAATTCCACGAGGGCAGGGATTTTTATGCATTTAGTTCACTTATCTAACCCCAGCATTGAGAACAGTGCCAGATGCACCATAGGAGGTAATTTTATTATTATTGAAGACACAATTATAATGCAATATAGTAAGTGCAGTGATAAAGATGCATCCAGGGAAGTTGATGCACCAGCCTGAGCTGATCTAAAAAGATAAATTGTTAGCCAATCATCCAAAGGGCATGGCGGGCTGTGGTAGGATAGGGAGGTCATCTCAAACAAAGAGGATGGCATAAGCAGAGGAAAGATAAAACCCAACTTTATACGTAATTTATAAAATTGTTCCCCAACTAATGACAGGAGAACAAATGGATACAACCAGATGTTCTTCCTCCACTTGTTTGCCATGACTGCTTAATTACCAGTCTCCCCAAGAGAGTTTTTCCTGGAGGCTGCTCAGCCTTCTAGTAGATGCAGATTTCATTTACTTCCACAGGAGCCTGAAAACCCCTGAGCCAGCTTGGTCTTCCATGACAGAAACTGAAGCATCCAGCACCGTGTGTCAGGAGGTTGGCAATAATGGAAACGGGGAAGGAAGATTTGAGGAAGAGAGGGTGTCATGTTCCAGAAGGCTGCCTCCCACTTTATGGCCAACACCTTCTGGTGGTGGCTGCGCAGCAGCTGATAATAATGATGATGCTTGGTATTAACCCGTCCACAGGTGCTGCCTTCCATATCTACCTCCCTTTAATCAGGCTTAGTGACATCATCCATTTAGGAATGGAAGCTTCTCTCTGTCAAGGCAGCCCTTAAAGTTTGGACCACCCCAGGAGGCTTGATGGAACAGCTGAGATTTACCCAGGCCCTCAGATGGTGCCAGTCTAGGAATGGCATCATCTGGAAGAACTTCGCTTTTTTTTTTTTGAGATGGAGTCTGGCTTTGTTCCCTGGGCTGGAGTGCAGTGGCACGATCGATCTCGGCTCACTGCAACCTCCGCCTCCCAGGTTCAAGCGATTCTCCTGCCTCAGTCCCCCGAGTAGCTGGGACTACAGGAGCATGCCCCCACGCCTGGCTAATTTTTTTGTGTATTTTTAGTAGAGATAGGGTTTCACCATTTTAGCCAGGATGGTCTCAATCTCCTGACCTCATGATCCGCCCACCTTGGCCTCCTAAAGTGCTGGGATTACAGGCGTGAGCCATCACGGCTGGCCTAAGCTTTGCATTTTTTGTTCCTTGTGTACCAGGGAGACACAAACAACAACAATTGTAAAAATGTCACTGAATGTACGGCAGATTCTTCATCCTGAGGGCTGTGTGCCCACCTACCCCCTCCGACAGCTGCTGAGGTCAACCTGGGGAGGGAGCAGGTGGAGCCTCTGAGAATTCTAAGAAGGCTCAAGATGCTGAACATGCCTACAAGAGGATGGGGAAGATGGACAGAGAGAAGTAGGGGGTTCCACTCCTTACCTGCTGTATACCACAATGCTTTTCCTGCTGGCTGCCAGAGTCAGTTTTGAGCATTGCATCTGGCTTAAAAGATTACGTCTCCATTTAAAGACACCGCTTTACAGTGTGCTATAGGCAGCACCTGTGCACAGGTTAATAACAAACAACATCATTCTTATCAGCTGCTGCACAGCCACCACCAGAAGGTATTGGCCATCAAGTGGGAGAATATCAGGCCCTGTATTTGTGAAATGGATAGAAATGCTTGTTGGCCCAGTTGGAGGGCAGGGTCAGGCACCAGGACACCATGCCCACTGCTTTCCATACTCCAGGGAACCAGGGTAAACAGGAGCTTCCAGAACCATGATCTCCAGAATCCTGGTTCCTTCTCCAAAAGGAACTATGGAGAGTCCCTTCTCAGCATGAGGGGCTCCAGGGGTTTTTCCCAGGCTGGGATTGCAGGATATACTGAGCGCACAGCTGTGCAGCGTGAAACATGACCACCCAAGCCCAGGTCACAAGTTGTGAACAGGGGAGGGTCAACATGAATTATATACAAACTATCAATATTTGCAGTTAATAGTAAAGAGGCTTTGCCTGTGGGCCTCACTTGTAGACAAGAGTGGGAGGAGCTACAGGGGCAGTAAGAGAGTTTGATTACTGGAGTTTTTGCAGGTGGTTCAGGGACTTTTTCAGGCCCTACCTCCCAGTCTCTGTTGTGAAATTCTAACTCGTCTCTGGCTTCTAGGACTTTTCAGGGCCACTATATTGCACAACTTTCAGGAGCACCATTCATATTACAGTAGATGAGGTATATGACCCTAGATTCTGAACTGTTGCCTTATCCCTGAATTCTGCTTTTCTACCTGGACCCTTAGGAAGAGATAATTGTCAGCTGCAATTTGGAACTGGGTTTTGCCCCACCTCCAAAACCATGCTGTCTTTTGAATCACTTTTAGTGACATACTCCTGCCAAGCAGGGACTTGCTCACCCCCAAGATCTGACCCAAGTGTATACAGAGCGAGGTGCCACAAAAGAAGACATGAAACCCTGGAGACAGTGGCAAGATTTAAGGGACTGACATGTGAAAACAACTGAGGTACCACTTCCACAAAAAGGTTCCATTGATTACACCTCCTAATATTGCCGTCTGGTCATACTCAGCCAGTCACTCTGCTTTATTTTTCTCATAACATTTTCCACTACCTGAATGGCTTACATAATGGACTGAGTGTTTGTGTCCTCCCACCATTTGTATGTTGAAGCCCTGATCCTCAATGTATTGATATTCAGAGGTGGGATCTTTGGGAGATAATTAGGATTAGATGAGTTCATGAGGATGGGACTTCCATCATGGGATTAGTGAATTATAAGAAGAGACACCTCTTTCTGTCTCTCTTGCCAACTCTCTCTGCAATGTGAAGATGCAGTGAGAATGTAGCTATCTGCAAGCCAGGAAGAAACCTCTCACCAGAATCAGGCCATTCTGGCACCCTGATCTTGCATTTTAGCCCCCAGGTCAGTTAGAAAATAAGTTTCCATTGTTTAAGCCACCCAGTGCATGGGTATTTTGTGATGGCAGCCCAAACAGACCAAAACAGATCTTGGTACCAGAAGTGAGGTCCCCAACATGGTACCCTTTCCTGGGGTGATAAGCCAACTACCCTGGTGGCAGTTTAGTAACACTGGATTGTTTCCATTGTAGAAGGGGAAGTGTTTTGTTCTTACTGAAATAGACACTTATTTTGGATATGAATCTGCCTTCCCTGAATGCAATGTTTCTGCCAAAGCTACCATCCTTGGACTTACAGAATACCTTATCCACTGTCATGGTATTCCACACTGAGCTGCTTCTGACCAATAAACTCACTTTATAGCCAAAGAAGTGTGGCAATGGGCTTATGCTCATGGAATTCACTGGTCCTATCATGTTAATCCTCTATCCTGAAGCAGTTGGCTTGATAGAACAGTGAAATGGCCTTTTGAAGACTCAATTACAACAGCAGCTAGGTGGCAATACCTTACAGGGTTGGGCAAAGTTCTCCAGAAGGCTGTATAAGCTCTGAATCAGCATCCAATATAGAGTGCTCTTTCTCCCATAGCCAGAATTCACGAGTCCAGAAATCAAGGGATGGAAATATGGGTAGCTCCACTCACTATTACCTGTAGTGACCCACTAGCAAAATGTTTCCTTCCTGTTTCATGACTATATGCTATGCTAGCCCAGAGGTCTTAGTTCCAGAGGGAGGAATGCTTCCATCAGGTGTCACAACAATGATCTTACTATGCTGAAAGTTAAGACTGCTATCTGACCACTTTGTACTCCTTATACCTCTGAATCAACAGGCAAAGAAAAGAGTAACTATGCTAGCCAGGGTGATTGATTGTGACTACCAAAGGGAAACGGGACTGCTACTCCACAATAGAGGTAAGGAAGAGTATGTTTGGAATAAAGAAGATCCCTTAGGGCATCTCTTAGTATTATCATGCCCTATGATTAAGGTCAATGAAAAACCAGAACAACTCAATCCAGGCAGGACTATTAATGTCTCAGACCCTTTAAGTTTAGGTCACCCCACGTGGTAAAAAACCATGATCAGCTGTGATGCTTGTGGAAGACAAAGGGAATATAGAATGGGTAGTGAAAGAGTTAGTTATAAATACTGGCTGTGGCCACACGGCCCGTTACAGAAATAAAGACTGTCATTGTTGTGAGTATCCCTCTTTCTTTTGTTATGAGTGTTTGCATGTGTATATAAGGATATATCTATTCATATGTGTATGTACATAAATATATACACACATATATATTAAGTAATATGCATTTGTTTTCTTTCTTATCCCTTTTTCATATAACATCAGATATAATAACTTTATGTGGTGGTATTTAAGTATTGTTATTTTACATTATAGTATTTAAGTTGCAGGATATCAAGAAGAGTAAACATCATTCCAAGATCTTATCTTCTCCTCTGGGTGAGCGGTTAATGCCTTTTCACTAGTATGCAGGATAGTCATGTCATGTTAGGCAAAATTGTAAGTTTGTTACTGTCTTTATTTGGCAATTAAGTGTGTTTTAAGATGTATATAATGCTGAGTTGACAAGGGGTGGATTTGTGATGGTTAATATCAGGTGCTAACTTTACTGGGCACAGGGTGCCCAGATATTTGGCTAGACATTATTCTGGGTGTGTCTGTGAGGGTGGTTCTGGATGAGATTACCATTTGAATAAGTAGACTATCCTCACTAATGGGGGTGGATTCATCCAATCCATAAAGGGCCTAATAGAACAAAAATCTGAGTAAGGGAGAATGTACACTCTCTGATTGTCTTCAAGTGGGGATATTGGTCTGCTCTCCTGTCTTCTGATAGGAATTCAGACTGAAACTTACATTATCAGCTTTCCTGGGTGTCCAGCTTGCCAACTGCAGATCTTGGGACTTCTCAGCCTTCATAACCATGTGAGCCAATTCCTTATAATAAAGCATATGTATACACATCCATATACATATCACACATACACACACACAGTAGGGTTCCACATCTGCAGAGTCAACCAAGCATGCATTGAAAATATTAAATAATAATAATAATAATAAAAATAATAAAAATTTAAAAACAACACAGTACAATTACTGCACAGCATTTACATTGTATTAGATATTATCAGTAATCTAGAGATGATTTAAAGGATATGGGAGGATATGGGAGTTTATATGCAAATACTACACCATTTTATATAAGGGACTTGAGCATCTGCAGAGTTTTATATCCATGGGGGGTCAGAAATCAATCCCCTATGGGACAACTGTGTGTGTGTGTGTGTGTGTGTGTGTGTGTGTAAGAGAAAGAGAGGAGAGAGAGAGAGACAGTATCCTACAGGATCTATTAAGTATCCCATAGGTCCTATTTCTCTGGAGAACCCAGACTATCACAGCTCGTTTATACATGTATACTTGTTAATTGCCTGTCTTCCTCTATCTGAATACAAACTCCATTTAGAATAAGAAGGACTGTGTCCATCATGCTTACCCTAGTATGCTCAGTGCCTGGCTCAGTGCCTGGTACACAGTGGATGCTCAGTAAATATGCAAGAGATTGAATGAATGAATGAATGAATGAATGAGGAATTGGTGGTGTCAGAGAAGCTAGAAAAAAACAAAGTGTTTCCAGAAGAATTAGGTCATTGGCAGCAAACACTTTTGAGGCGCTTGGTAGGAGAGGACCAAGAGGGTCCGTGGATTTGGTAAAAGGACAGCGGTGGTGACCTTCTCGAGAGCAATGGCAGCGGCAGGGCTCAAACCAGGGCACAGAGGGCAAGCTGGTGATGGGAAGGAAGAAAGTGAGACAAGGAGTTTGGACAGCTCTCTCAAGAAGTGGCTTTGGAGGGAAGAGGGTCAACGGCAAGCTACTTTGAAACAAAAGCCTCTTTTAACCCCTAATCAGAACATGCTCATTTCTACCTCTCTCTCCTGCCCATCCCTTCCTGTGCCTCCTCTTGGGGCACACACCATCAATCATCTCTCATTACTTTATTTTTTAATAGAATAAGCAAGTTCATGGGCGTTTGTTTCAGTCTTATATTCATTCTCTTGGCAGGATAACAATTGATACCATAAGTGACCCTCATTAATCAGCAGGGATAATTAGAACGCTGTAGGCGGAAGACAATTTGCCATGTAGCCTGTCTGGAAAGACTGAAAGGTCACCAGATCTCCAAGTCAGAATGAGATGCTTCCATGGGTGACTGGCTCTTCTTTAGTCCACCTTCTTGGGTGCCTCCAAGCAAAGCGGACACAAGAAAGCCCCCAAGGAAGGTTAACATGTAATGGCACATGTAGGTACAATATGGGTCCATTATGATTATGGTGCTTTATCACCCTAGAATCCCTCTTTCTGCTTTTGTTTCTTTAGGAAATCAGGTCTGCTTTGCTCCAAAGTCTGAAAAGGATTATGAACATGCAACTTTAGTAGATGAATTTCTTAAAGTGTAGTAGGAAAGCATGCTATTTCCAGGCATCCTCTGGCAAATCTTTTGATCAAGTTGAGTTTCTCTGCAAAGCGCATTATTATCATCTACATTTCCTTTTGAAAAGAGTTACTGGGTGGGAAAGCAGGAAAATACAACAGATATGGAATATACTAGCTTCAACAAGGCATTTATAAATGCACAAGAAAGGGAAAGGTGAGCTAGACCTTATCATAATAAGACCCATTCATTACTAGCTCAACAACACAGTTGTCCACTGGGAACAGGGTTCTCGTGGCCTGCAACAGAGCTAAATCCTTAGCCCTGCCCAGCCTGCCTGAATTTTTAAACTACTAATTTTGAAATAATTTCAGATTTATAGAAAAGCTATAAAGATGGCACAGAGAGTTCCTATATACTCTTTATCCAATTTTTCCTAAATGTCAACAGCTTACATAACCATGGCACATTTGGCAAGACTAAGAGATTAACATAGGTATTTTACTATTAACTAAACTATAGACTTTATCTGGATTTTGCCTGTTTTTCCACAAATGTCCTTCTTCTGTTCTGAGAACCAATCCAGGATACTACATTGCATTTGCCCTGTAATTTTTAATACCTTGTCTGGGAACAGAGATGGCATACTGATCAACTTATGACTGGTACAAAGCCAGCAGGAATGTCCTAGATAACTAAGACCAGAATCCAAAAAGTTCCTTCAGGCTTAATCTAGAGGACTTGCATTAAAGACAGATATGAGTGAATGTTCGTCCTTGGGTCTGAGATCCAAACTATAAAAGTGGTTTCTAACCAGTCCACTGCCAAACATTCTTGGAGTTGGAGATTGTCTCTGATAGTTAAGTTGGTGCTAAGAAAGCTTGAGATCTTAGGGCCCCTTCCCAGAACTATGTCTCTGTAAGGAGAGGTGATGATTCCAGTCTATCCTTTGGGTTTGTTTACCTCCAAAATGCTTTTGTTTTTCTAAATCACTTTCAAAAATAAGAATCTTTTAGAGACACAAGGATGAATAATAATATAATAAGTACCTGTATATACAACACCCACAAAGGAAATAAAACATTGTAAACACAGTTGGAGCCCCTAGGTAGCTCTGCCTCCCCCTGGCATGGTGGTGACAAGACCCTTTATAATCTGGCCTCTGCTGCTTCTCCCAGCAGTCATCGGCTCTCTCCCCCAACAATAACAATAAACAAGCAAATAGCCAGCCTACCCCCAGCTTTTCAGCTGTAGGAAAACAAACTGTTTTTTCTCTGCTCTCACTCCATGACAGTCAACACAGAATAAATTCTATGCCCAAATGGAGGTGGGATGGGGTTCCCCACACACCAAACAAGCAATCATTTCCACGGTGGATGCAGGCTGGGTGTCCTCCAATGCAATTCAACTCTGACATCTACCTGGAGTTAGCAATCAGATCCCACAGGTTGAGGGCTCAGTCTCACAAGACTGCCTCCCACCACAGATACCAATCACAAGACCCAGGTTGTTTTAGGGTCTGACCAACTGGTTGTAAATCAAGGTTCCCAGACCCCCTCCCCAGATTTGGTTAATTTACTAATGGGACTCATAGGACTCAGGGAAGTACTTTCTTACATTTACTGGTTTATTATAAAGAATATTACAAAAGATACCAATGAACACCAGATAAAGAGATGGACAGGGCAAGGTATGGAGGAAGGGGCATGGAGTTTCCACGTCCTCTCTGAGTATGTCACTCTCCAAGAACCTCCATGTGTTCAGCTATCTGGAAGCTCTTTGAGCTCAGTCTTTCCAAGTTTTTATAGAAACTTCCTTACATAGGCATGATTAATTAAGTCATAGGCCAGTGGTGATCAACTCAAACCTTCAGCCCCTCTCTCCTCCCGAGTTTGGGGGTTGACACTGAAAATCTCAACTCTTTAATCATGGTTTGGTCTTCTCAGTAACCAACCGCCATCTTGAAGATACTTAGGGATGGCAAGCCAACAGTCAGCCCGTTGGCATTCAAAAAGATGTGTATCACTTGGGAGATTCCAAGGATTTCAGCAGCTGTATGCCAGGAAAAGAGACAAAGACCAAATATATATTTCACAGTATCACACCAGCCATATAAAATGCCATGCAATTCCCTGAATATTACTATGGTACACTCGGTACAGCTCCTTTACAACACTGTTCCCCTGCCTGGACTATTCTTCCCACCCTATTTATCGCCTGCTATCTCTCAACTCTCATTTATTCTTTAAGACTTGTGTTCAGGTGACATCTCCTTCCCTGATTCCTGGTGTTCTGCCTCTAAACTCTCCCTGCTCTGGACACATCCCTCCATGCTGCACTGGCTTGTCTATTTCCTGCATGTTTCTGCCTCAAGACTTTGAGCTCTCCAAGGCCAGGACCCGTGTCTGCCTCATCTCTGGATCCCAATGCTAAGCATAAGGCCTGGAATGAAGAGACCTGTGGGGAATATTTGAAAAGCCTGCAATTTAGTGTAATAGTTAGTCTCTAAAGCTAGTAGTGCTTTGTTTTGCGTCCTGGCTCAGTTGTGTGACCTTGGGTAAGTTTCTTAACATCTCTGTGCCCCATTTTTCCCTTCGTCAAATGTAGGGTTAACAATGGTATCTACTTTATAGAGTGTCGAGATGTTTCAGTAACTTAATACAGGCAAAATGTTTTGAATGATGCTTAGCACAGAATAAGTGCTCATAGCTATTACAATTATTTCTATCAAAATGTTCAGCACCTGTTAGCTATATCACCTGGGTTAGATTTCCACAAAAAAGAATCTGTGTTAAGGATTTGGCTATGAGTGAGCTTATTTGGGAGTTGACTCCAAGAGTACGGTGAGGGGAGGGAATGTGAAACAGGAAAGAGAAGGCATCTGAGAAAGGGGTCCTAGTCATATAAGGTGCAACTGGGAGTCAATGGAGCTAAATCCCATTGGGGAACACTGGGAGTGGGCATAGAATATGCAACTCAGAGTCATCCTATTTATTGCAGGGAGAGGAGGCTGGGGTATCGATCCACTAACTCCCTCCTTTTGGGTTGCTGGTTGCTCCTGGGGTCATTAGCTCCACCCAATGAACCATGGATGTGGCATCTACTGGATCTGCTGTGTCTCCCCTCCATGCCCAGTGATACCTGAGCAGAGCAGAGAGTGGGGAGCAAAAGCCCAGCAGCACTGCTGACTGTGCCCTGTGGCTGCTTGGAGTCTTGATCCCTTCAAGTCCCTTGAGCACCACAGCCTCTGCCCTGGTCTCTCTGCTTGATTCCATTCCATCCACAACCTCCCAAGGTTTGGAACCACAGAGATGCAACGGCGCTGAAAAATAATTCGGGGGCCCACCCAGGAGGCCATGCCAACCTCAGCATCAGACTGATGGCTGGCAGGAAGCTTCCCTTCTCCCTTCTTCTAGACCCCTAAGCCCCAAGCCTCTCACTGCTTCTATGCTGTTTCCTGCAGCTCTAGAGTGGGAGACCCCTGGCAAACTGGCATGACCCCTCCCCTCCCAGCAACACTACAGCCCCTTACACTGACTGGTGTCCCAGTCCCCACCCCCTCCCAGCAGGCGGCTCAGAGGCTGAGCCAGAGAGTGATGGGCAGAGAGGGTCCAGCTGCCAGACTCAGCCCTCCAGCCCCTTGCCTCCTCCTCTTGGCCACCACTTTCCATCACTCCCTTCCGCAGCCCCCCTCACTTGTTTGTCCCCAGTGTCTGACAATTAGGCTGTGTTTGTTAAACCATGGGCTCCAGCTCTGCTCACCCAGACTCTGCCTACTGTAGATTTTCCTGCGAGGACTGCAGAGATCGTAAAAACAACTACCCACCTTGTCTCTCTAGCTTATTTATTAACTTGGCCATAAATAATCAGGGAGATTTGCATATTACTACTTGGCTTTTTATAGCACCACACATCTGAGCACTGGCAGGCAAGCTGGAGGTTGGGGTGAGGAGGTGAGCCACACTCTGGGCTGGCAGTGACATTGGCCAGAACTGCTTCTGGCAGGCTTGGCTTCTCCTGGCCTGAAAGCAGAGAGAACTAGCCTGGGAGTAGGGGTGTGGGAGGAGGGAAAGCCAGTCATAGTCACCTAGTTGGAACAGAGATGGGTATTTGTAGTAGGGGTGATAACTCCCTTTGCCAAGGACGGTTTTTGAGCTGGAAGAAACAGGGCCCCATTCCCAGGCTCCTGCATTACATAGGAGCTGGTCAGAGTAGAGCCCTGGTGCACTTCAAACAGCTCTGCCATTTACTTGCTGTGTCACCACCGCCCTCCCAAGCAGGTCACTTCCCCTCTCTCATTCTCCTTTCCATACTTGCAACATGGAGATAATGACCATACCTACCCCAGATGATCTTGGTGATGATTCAATGAGTTGGTGTAGGCAAGGCTCTTAGCATGATGCCTGACCTAGAGCAAGGGCTTGAAATGACGATGCTGCTGATGACCCCCTGCTTCTTAGGTGGTGGTCAATGAATGTTCCAGCTGATGAAACCCAGCCCTGGTCCCCGTTTGCAAATCTAGAGACTGGGCCACTTGCTATGTTTCATAGGACAGAAGCATAAGGGGTCATGGCAGGGCATAAGGAAGTGAGTAGTGACAATAATATGCCTAAGGCCCTGCTAGGCTCAAAGTTTCCCAAGTCACAGCTCAAGTATTTGGGGACACTGTGATCCTAAGGTCACTGCTACACGTGAAAAAGGATGGAGCTGTCAGTATCATCAGAAGTCAAGGTGCTTCCAGTGACCAAAAAAGCTACACCCCAAGGGCTGAGATGGGTGGAGCAGAGACCCATGCACCCTTCTTCTGTGCCTCAAAAGGCCACCAACTTCCTAGCTCATGGGCTTTTTGCTAGACGTGTCTCATCTGACACCCTCTTCCTTCAGCCCCCTCCTCTTAACTGGGTTCTTCCTGAATACTCAGGCCACCTAAGTAGGTCCCCCCAGGCCATGTCAATTCTAGCAACCTATTTCTTTCCTTCAGAAGCTTTTCAAATCTGTAACCATTCTGTCTGTTTCCTTGTTTATTTACTAATCTCTCTTACTAGAGGCTAAGTTTAGGAGAGATGGGAATCTGTGTGTTTTGTTCCCCTACTGTTTTCCCAATGCCTGTACAACCATTCATGGTGACCACATGGTCCAGTATAATTAACACATTTTATGGTCTCCCTGGTGCCTGACCCCTAACAGGTGCCCAGTAACTATGCGGGGAATGAATGAATGAATGAACACAAGCATTGAAAGTCAACATTATTGGTATTGCAGCACACCCTGGATCCTGGTGGGTAACTTTTGCTTTTCTAATTCCCCTGCCCATATCCCTCTGGTCTGAATCCTTGTCAGCCATCACTACCTTGGACTCTGGCCTGGCTGATCCCTTCTCATCTGTGTTCATTCAAATGTCCCTCTCACCCCCACCATGCTGGACCATCAGGTCATCACAGGGCTGCCACTGGCCTGACAGAAGCCACAGCCATGGCTGTGATTAGCTCCTTGGATTTCATCACATTTGCAAGTTCTAGAAGAGAGGGAAAGAAGAATACTAGGAGGGCACAGGGTGTCAGGAGCTGAGGGTGATGACCAGGATGGGAAACATCAGCAGGAGTGGATGCCACAGAGGAAAAGGAGGACCAGCCAATAACAGGCCCCTGGGTCAGGGAAATGAGCATCCTAAGAAGAGGATCTGCAGGCCAGGGAGGCTCTGAAACATGACTGCAGGGGACTAAGGAACACACAGTAGGATTCAGTTTGGGTAAAATCAACGCATAAGTGTGTCACAGAGGGTCTGTTATCACTGGTTCTTTCTGGGTGCCAACATGACAGCTGACTTTTAAAAATTATTATTTATGACAGTCTTCATTTTCCAAGTTTTCTATAATTAGAATATATTTATAAACTGCAAACATATACATCAAAGGATGGGAAGGAGAAAGACTGGGAGGCAGAGGATGCAGGGCCCCTGAGGGAGGACAGGCAGCCGAGGCAGCCCTGGGGGATCTCTGAGGCTGCCTTGCCCTCTCCAGTGTATGGCGCCCCTGGGCGTCCTGGAATTCCTTCTCATCTGGGGCCAGGATTGCTCAGCTCCTAGGCAACAAATGCAGGATTTGTGCAAGTCATGGGGCTCCCTGTATCTTTTTTTTTCCCTTCTTCTTCCCTCTTCCACTTTGTATTTTATAAGAATCTAATTTTAAATTCTCCAGATGCCATATTTTTGATCTTTTCAATTGATTGTTTGCAGAAATGGAGTAACAGAAGTGTTGTGAATCTCTTTAATGGAAAAGGATAAAAAGGCCGTAAAGGCTTGGAAGGCAGTCACTGTCCAGTTCCCTCTCAGCCAGGCCTCCTCTTTGTGGTCCCTGTTCCACACCAGCCATGCTTCTGCCTGGTGGTTGAGATGCACAAAGGCCCCACCTGCCTGCATCCCCCAAGTCAGAAAAGTCATCTTTCTGCCACAACTGGAGGCAGCTATTGCACAAGAGACCATAACCTGTAGCTGTGGAATAGTCTTTGGCACAAAGAGAAGCTCATACTTCCCAACCCCTGCAGCAAGCTTGTTCCACCCCCACCCTGCCTGGGACATTGGCCAATGTCTGAGGAGATTTTTGTTCTCTGCAATGGGGAGAGGGAGGCTACTGGCAGGCCAGGGATGCTGCTAAATATCATACAATGTGGAGGACCGCCCCTTACAATGAAGAAGCTGTGTAGTCCCGAATGTCGAGAGTGCCATGGTGAGAAGCCTGCTGGACAGTGTGCCAGGCTCCGTGCCAGGCCCCCATGTGCCACAACTCACTCTGACTGCAAGGCAGCCTGCAGCTCTGACGGCTGTCCATCCTTGGCTGATCCAGACATTGGATTGGCCCCTTTTAGCAATAGCTGGCGCGGCTGGGATGCAGGGCATCAAGGCTGCCTCACCATGGAAGACCACACCCCTGGTTCCTCTTCGGCACCCAGGGTCACCACTCACTGCTTCTCTACTATTTGTGTCCTGGGTGGGGCTCAGGGGCTCAACTGCCTGACTCATGGGCCTCAAATCCCAGTACTGTCACTTATGAGTCACTTAATCTCCTTGAGCCTCAGCTTCCTCATCTGTAGAATGGCAACACCTATTTCATAGATTCTTGTAAGACTTAAAAGGGTTAATATACGCAAAGTATTTAGAGCAGTGCCTGGTACATAGTAAGTGCTCAATAATAGGAGCCATTAATATTATTAATATTATTACTTAGATGAGTGAAAGAGATTGCTGGGCCCCATAGCTCATTGTGACTGCAATGCAAATGAGGCAATGGTTGGGTCAGCTCAGTGAGGGTAATTGCTTCAAGCATCGCCATATCTGTGTATGAGATCTGTGTATGGGATCTCCAGATCAGGTCACCAGGATGGGATAAGACCCCAAAGTCATGAATGTGCTGGCTTACCCTCTGATGGGGAGTACAGCAGAACAGATGGGGCTCTTTGGACTCTTAACTTTTTCTTGAACTTGATGAATCTAAAATCAGCAAGAGCATATCTTACCATAGCCCTTGACCTTGCTGGGACCCAGATGCTGGCAAGAGCTCAAAGCAAAACCAGGCGGGCACCCACCAGGCCCTCTGAGACTCTGCAGTGGCATTTTGAGGCAGCAACATTTGGACCCAACCTAAAAATAAACCCTTAAGCCTTCAACTATTTTTATTACCAAGTAACACATGTCATTGACATCCATCAGGGATGTCCATGGTACACACGACTGATAACAAAAGAGTAGCTTATACATTCTGACAGTCACTTTAATGTGGATGCTTTAAAACGGCCAAGCCAGGAAGTCCCGCTGAGGCCATGTTTCAGGACATGCATTCGAGCTGGCAGTGAAGACAGGGGATCAGGAAGGACACGGAGGACAGGGAAGGTGGTAGAGAGGGCAGAGGGAGGGGCTCTGGGGGGCAAGGCCATAAGCATGAGATCCCAAGGTGAAGGTCCATCCCAAGGGCCGGACAGCCAGGCAAGGGAGAACAGGACGGCCAAGGGCAGCTTCCAGTGTCTGTGTCTGGACCTGGCTCTGCTTTGGCCTATTCTGCTAGAAGGCCTCCAGCCACACACTTGCTTCTGCTGGTGTTGGAGACTCTGTTCTCTGATGCCACAACTGACAATCCCTGGAAAAGCAAAGCAACAAAACCAACTATAGAAATCTATGTCCAAACCCTTATGGACAAGAGGAGTGTATTAGTCCGTTTTCATGCTGCTGATAAAGACATACCTGAGACTAGGAAGAAAAAGAGGTTTAATTAGACTTAGAGTTCCACATGGCTGGGAAGCCTCAGAATCATGGAGGGAGACGAAAGACACTTCTTACATGGTGGCAACAAGAGAAAAGTGAGGAAGATGCAAAAGTGGAAACCCCTGATAAAACCATCAGATCTCATGAGACTTATTCACTACCACAAGAACAGTATGGGGGAAACCACCCCCATGATTCAAATTACCTCCCACTGGGTTCTTCCCACAACATGAGGGAATTATGGGAGTACAATTCAAGCTAAGATTTGGGTGGGGACATAGCCAAACCATATCATTCCAGCCCTGGCCCCTCCAAATCTCATGTCCTCATAATTTCAAAACCAATCATGCCTTCCCAACAATCCTTCAAAGTCTTAACTCAGTTCCGCATTAACACAAAAGTCCAAAGTCTCATCTAAGACAAGGCAAGTCCCTTCTGCCTACGAACCTGTAAAATCAAAAGCAAGCTAGTTATTTCCTAGATACACTGGCGGTACAGATATTGGGTAAATACAGCCATTCCAAATGGGAGAAACTGGCCAAAACAAAGGGGTTACAGGGCCCATGCAAGTCTGAAATCCAGTGGGGCAGTCAAATTTTAAAGCTCCAAAATAATCTCCTTTGACTCCATGTCTCACATCCAAGTTATGCTGATGCAAGAGGTAGGTTCCCATAGTTTTAGGCAGCTCTGGCCTGTGGCTTTGCAGGATATAGCCCCACTCTGGGCTGCTTTCATGGGTTGACATTGAGTGTGGCTTTTCCAGGCACACAGTGCAAGCTGTCAGTGGAGATGCACAGTGCAAGCTGTCAGTGGATTTACCATTCTGGGATCTGGAAGACAGTGGCCCTCTTCTTACAGCTCCACTATGCAGTGCCGCAGTAGGGACTCCATGTGAAGGCTTCAATCCCACATTTCCCTTCTGTACTGCCCTAGCAAAGGTTCTCCACGAGGGCCCTGCCATTGCAGCAAACTTTTCCTTGGGCATCCAGGCATTTGCATACATGTGAATTCTAGATGGAGGTTCCCAAACCTCAATTCTTGACTTCTGCGCACCTGCAGGGTCAACACCACATGGAAGCTGCCAAGGCTTGGGGCTCCCACCCTCTGAAACCACAGCCCAAGCTCTATGTTGGCCCCTTTCAGCCATGGCTGGAGTGGCTGGGACACAGGGCACCAGGTCCCTAGGCTGCATACAACATGGGGATCCTGGGCTCAGCCCACAAAACCACTTTTTCCTCCTGGGCTTCTGGGCCTCAGATGGGAGGGGCTGTCATGAAGGTCTCTAGCATGGCCTAGAGACATTTTCCCCATGGTCTTGGGGATAAGCATTTGGCTTCTTGTTACTTATGCAAATTTCTGCAGCCAGCTTTAATTTCTCCTCAAAAATGGGTTTTTCTTTTCTACTGCATCATCAGGCTGCAAATTTTCTGAACTTTTATACTGTTTCCCTTTTAAAACAGAATGTTTTTAATAGCACCCAAGTCACCTCTTGAATGCTTTGCTGCTTAGAAATTTCTTCCGCCAGACACCTAAATCATCTCTCTCAAGTTCAAAGTTGCACAAATGTTTAGGGCAGGGGCAAAATGCCACCAGTCTCTTTGCTAAAACATAACAAGAGTCACCTTTGCTCCAGTTCCCAACAAGTTCCTCATCTCCATCTGAGACCATCTCAGCCGGGACCTAATTGCTCATATCACTATCAGCATTTTTGTCAAACCCATTCCACAAATCTCTAGGAGGTTCCAAGCTTTTCCACCTTTTCTTGTCTTCTTCTGAGCCCTCCAAACTATTTCAACTTCTACCTGTCCCCCAGTTCCAAAGTCGCTTCCACATTAGTTGGGTACCTTTTCAGCAACACCTCACTCTACTAGTACCAATTTACTGTATTAGTCCATTATCATGCTGCTGATAAAGACATACCTGAGACTGGGAAGAAAAAGAGGTTTAGTTGGACTAGCAGTTCCACATGGCTGGGGAGGCCTCAGAATCATGGTGGGAGGTGAAAGGCACATCTTACATGGCGACAGCAAGAGGAAGATGCAAAAGTGGAAATCCCTGATAAAACCATCAGCTCTCATGAGACTTATTCACTATCACAAGAACAGTATGGGGGAAATTGCCCCCCATGATTCAAATTACCTCCCACCCAGTCCCTCCCACAACATATGGGAATTATGGGAGTACAATTCAAGTTTAAATTTGAGTGGGGAAACAGAGCCAAACCATATCAAGGAGGCTTCTTGAAACCTCTTCCTTCCCCTAGGCCTTCCTTTGCTCCCTCCCTCCCACCTCATGATGGTCTCTTAACTCTGAGAGTGTCTTACAGACAGCTTGAAACAAACTTCCTCTTCTCTCTCATGTCCAGCTCTGCTGCTGGGTGCACCAACGCTTTCCTTCTTTGCCCACTCTGTCTTTCTGCTCTCAAAGATAGGGCCTAACTGCTGGGTACGCACAGAATTTATTATGCCAAACAGCAGATTCCATTAGGCCTGGGCTGGGGTCCAAATCTCCAAAGGTTTTGGCAGTAAAACAGTCCAGAAACATCCATTCTAAACTATCCCCCTGCCCCTTTTCTCCCTCAGGCCTGTGTCTACAAGGGCACCACCAGCCCTCAGCAGGGCCAGCAGCACAGTGCACAGAGCATTAACTTTGGAACCAGCAGAGCTGGGTTTTAGTCCCTCTCTGGTGCTTACTAGCTGCTTGAGCTCGAGACAGTGACTTGACCTCTCTAAACCTGAGTTTTCTTATCTGTGCAATATGGGTGACAATACCTATCTTATGGAAATGTTGTAAGCAAGATAATTCATGGAAAGCCTTTAGCACTGTACCCAGGACACAGTAAATGCTCAAAAGAGTATAAATTCCTGTTGTTATTATTGCCATCTATATGCACAACCTCTAAAGCAAGAGTTGCTACCCTGAGGCTCAAAGATGAATTTCAAGTAGTTTGTGAGTCCACCCATAGAAATTAAATGCAAATTTTTAGTTCGATGTGTGTATATTATGGGAGCGAGTTCCTGGCTGTCATCAGAAGTTCAGAGGGATCCATATCTCCATCCTGCCCAAGTTAGGAACTTGAGACAATATTACAGAATGGTCAAGACATAATGGTCAACTCTGAAGTATGACCACTTGGATCAGCCAGCTGTGTGACCTTGGAAACTCACTTCATCCCTCCCCTTGCTTCAATTCCTATTAATAATATGGGGCTAACGATAATACACACCTCATAGGGCTGCTGAGAACACTCCATGAGATGTTGCATTTCAAGCTGACAACAGTGCTTGGCACACAGATGTGTTATATGTACAAGTGTTTTTTATGCAGACACATATACACAGCACACATACTAATATATACACTGCATATACAAATACTGTATCAGTGCTCATTTTCATGATCAGGAAGCACTGTTCCAAAGCCTACAGTTGATTCATCCCACCCTACTTCTTGCTCATTCCCTCTTGTATCCCCTTCTCTGCCTTGGAATTTCCTCTTCCTCAGCGTTCCATGATCCTTGGCATCTTGAAACACCATGTAAGTCAGCAGAAATAATGGGCAGAGAAAGGAAGAGGGGGAAGAATCAAAGTCTGGGGCTCAGAAACCAGCCTAGTAGAGGGAGGATGCCATGAAGCTCGAGGTGTAAGTCTTGGGAGTTGCTAAGGACCTGCGGGCTGTCTCTGATGTGGAGTTAGAAGTTAGAGTCTAAGTCTAGCTGCAGAGAGAAGTGGGCTCAAGAGAGGCAGGTGGAGTGTGGCCCTAGCCTAGGGAGGTAGGGCTCTGGTGGGCGTGGGCACAGCAGGGTGTGGACCAGCCAGGGGCTTGGGTACATCGCAGCACAGCAGGCATCTGAGTGTCCTAGTCCCAGAATGTTCAGCCCTGTGCCACCCTCTGGGAAGGATGGGGCTTCTCCACAGCCAGGCTGGGAAGGATGGGCTTGGGGCCCACAGGACAGACAGCACTATCTGCAGCTGAGCAAGAAGAGTGGAGAGCAATACTCAGTCATCAAATTAGAAACATCGCAAATTCCCAGAAATGATAGTGAAGCAATTCTGCTTGGAAGGGTACAGGATTGATGGTATTGGCAGGCCTTTCATGCCCTCACAGACTACAGAGAAAGTTGTGGTGGCTCCCCCAGCCTTCAGGGAAGGCACAGACTAGGATAAACATCCACACCAGGGCTGTAACGGGCGGCCAGAGAAGGCTGGCATTGAGGGATGGACTCCAGAAACAAGTTCCCTCATACATGAGTTATCCCAATGACTCACAGCCCTAGGTAGTGATTAGAGGGGAAACTATTGAGAAATATATATTTACTCCAATTCTATACTTGATCAGAATGAAACACAAATCATTAGCCATAAAAGTAGGATTCAGACAACAGAGCATTATTTGCAAATGATAAACAGACATGGGCACAGGTTTAAACATGTACAAAAGATGTAAATCTGAGCAATGAATGCTTAGTTCTATTGCTACTGAAGGCAGTTCTTATGTGCTGCCTGGATTAGGTGGGTACATTCTTACATGGTTACTCTCCATTCAACAAACTCTATGAAGGATGGGCCAAGGACTTGTACATAAGAAACCAATATTTTGCCATTCTAGGGAGCCAGAGGCTGCCAGAAAGGGTCTCAGAGATCATCCTGAGTAGTCCATGAGCACCAGCATCACCTGTGAGCTCCCTGGAAATACATCTCAGACTGAATGTGCACATTCACAAATTCCTAGCTGATTTGCATGCATGTGAAAGTTTGAGAAGCATTTCTCTAGACCAGTTTTTCAACCTTTTAAAATCAAGGACCCCTTATGAGGATTCACATAAAATGATTGCCTCCTTCTTCAATGTGGTTTAAATTTCAAAATAAAATGAATAAAAACAAGTCAAAGCAAGGGTCATTCTAAAGATGCTTTTTCAAAATGCACATAACCCTCCCTTCTGGCTCCCACCTACAATGTGAGATGCAACAACCACTCTCCATGACTCCAGGAAGTCAGGACAAGGGAGGCATGTCCCCTGGCAAAGAATGACTGACAGAGAGCTACAGCCCCACTGTGCAGGTGGCATGTCCATAGCCCAGAGATGGGCCGCCCCAGAAGCCCCAACTTCTGCATTGGTGCTTCTCGAGGCAGAGAGCCTCAACTCTAGATAGCTACAAGTGTTAGAAATGACTTAAAGTTTGCTCCCCTGGAATGTACATTTCACAGCCTGAGTGCCACCATCCAATGTCAGTTTTTGACAACAGTCCCCATTTCCCCTAAGAGTCTCCTTCCTTCAAGTGAACACCCTGAAGTCCTTCAACATCCATCTTGCAACATAAAGTCCTTTTTCATCCTGGTCATCCTCCCGTGGTCCCACTTGAGTTTGTCAAAGTCCCTCTTTGAGTATGAGTAGCAAGGAATATACTTAAGCTTTTCTCTTTTCTTTTACATTTAACCTTACACTAATAAAAAAAAATGCATTCTTATTGTAAAAATAACACAACTATGTTACAAAAAACTTTTCAATGCAAAAGATTAAAAAATCACTCCTAATCAAGCCATGCTCATACCCAGATTATTATTAGCATGTTGCCATATTTCCTTCTAGTCTTATTCAACTGTGTATACATCCTTACATGATAATGTGCATAATAAACAGATAATTCTGTAGGCTGTTTTGTTATTTTTTAACTTAAACATTTTTTATGCTGCAGCAGTCTTGACAATCGTTATTAGCCTCCTGCTCCAGTGTGTAACTGAGAACTGAACTCAGTCCCCTGAGACAGCGATAATAATTTGGCTGTGTCCCCACCCAAATCTAATCTTGAATTTCCACATGTTGTGGGAGGTAATTGAACCATGGGGGCAGGTCTTTCTCGTGCTTTTATCATGATAGTGAATGAGTCTCGTGAAATCTGATGGTTTTAAAAGGGACAGTTTCCCTGCACAAGCTCTCTCTGCCTTCTGCCATTCATGTAAGAAGTGACTTGTTCCTCCTTGCCTTCTGCCATGATTTCGAGGCCTCCCCAGCCATGTGGAACTGTCAGTCCATTAAACCTCTTTCTTTTATAAATTTACCAGTCTTGGGTATGTCTTTATCAGCAGCATGAAAATGGACTAATACAGATGGTTTGACCAGTTCAGAGGAAAAAGAGAACAGTTTCTCCACCAACGCTTTCACATGGCAGCTGCATGACATTGTTCATCTTGCACCCCACAGGGTCTCACAAGTGTGGTAACTCTTTGGAGCCCCTTCTTCTACTCTGTACTGGTGTCATCTACTTTTAGGGAGGCCTAAATACACAGGGCATTCATCCATTTATTCATTCATTGGACAAGAATTTGCTGAGATCCACCATGTACAAAGCAGTGTGCTGGGGTCTCTGTCTGCAATGGTGAACAAGACAGCTCTGGTCCTATGAGCTCATGGATCTTTCATGGTGGTGACCTCAGCAAAGCAATGGAGCACAGGAAGGGGAAGAGACAGAAATCCAAGGAGAACCCATTACAGGCTAGCCATGGGTACTTGACTTGCATCCATCAGCTCACAGAATACTCACAGCTCTTTTGCTTTGCAGATGAGGAAAAAGAAGTTCAAGGACACTTGCCCAAAGTCGAAGAGGTAGTAAATTGGTAAAGGCAGGCCTCAACCCCAGGAGTGCCTCACTGTAAAGCTCTTTCTGAATTCCCTAAATTCACATGGAGGTTATAAGACACTCTTTCTTTCCTGGCTCTCCAGTAGGCTCTAGAAATTTTAGAAGGCCGTTAAGAGGCACTCCCAACAATGTGCTTCAATTATTTCATAAAAGAAAGACAAAAATAACAGAATACTGCCTAGTCTCAGAGGTGTGATTATATTTGGAGAAAGGAGGGGAAAGTGGGACATTTTCTACAGAAGCACATCCACCAGGAGCATAATTTAGACAAAAGTGTAATTTAGATAACTTATTTTTCATTTGACCGGCTAACAAACATTTGTGCAATTTAAATCTTTTCAGAATCACTCTGACAACCAAGTATCCACAAGTTGACTCAATCTGCTTCTTATCACCATCAGACTTTGAAAACTCCACCTCCCGCTTTATAATTACTCCAGGCAATCAGCACCAACTGATCAATCAAACAAAGAAAATTGCAGGTTTGAAGCTTTAATTAAATCTATCCGGCACTATCTAATTAAAGAAAATCTTTACTCTTCTACATACTCCAAAATAGAAGAAGCCCACTCCTTTGGGGTTTTACAAATAAATTGCCATGTTGAGGCCTTCACCTAGCTTACACTGGAGGAAGAGTGCAGTGCAGAAAAGACAGCCATTCCCTCTTCCTTTCATTCTTGACTAAGTGCAGACAAATTCCAACATCGAGGGAGACAGGGCTATAGAAGAATCGTGTCTCTGGTAGGTTTCCTCTCATCCATCACTGTCCTTTGGGTAGATGGGTCCTTGTTCTGGCTGATGGTTGCCCAGGGTCTTTCTCCTGCCCTCCACAGGCCCATGTGGCTGGAGGGCACTGTCTTAGAGCAGGAAGAAAATGCTAAGAACTCAGCCACACCTTGTTAGCATTGGGCTTATGGGCCATACTGAAGTTCATCTTTCTCCTCTGCAAAATGGGCTGAATATGAAACTTCAATTGTATTGTTGAGAGAAGTCAATAACATAACGTACCTGAGAAGCCACAACAGTCAAACAGAATTGGGAGGAGCAACACTGGGCGCTTACAAGAGTGGAGCCTTGCAGTAGTGGGTATTTCCAAACCTGCCCCCATCTGCAAGAGCTCTTTGTGTCTGCATTCCCCCACCCTTGCAGACCAAGGCAGGTTTGAAAATGTCCATGACTGCAACGCTTTTTGCAGACCTAGAAAGCTAGACTAAACTTCTTTATTACCCAGATGTCTTTATCTCTGGACAGTGAGGAATTCCTCTTACAACTGAAATCAGCTCCACTATCAGAGCTGGGATCTGTCCCTGTTCTCCTTTGCTTTGTAAGGTTTATGTAAGTTTAAGATTTGCCTTGTCTTTGACATGTAACTGTGGAACTCTGGAGAAGGGAGAAGTTGCCTGTGTCTCTACCAGTTGGCCAAGGCATCATAAAAGCCCCCATATTCCTAGTTGAGAGCCCTTTGGGATAAAATAATCAAAATGGGAAGGAGTCAATTGTTCAGGCTTGCTTCTTTATGAGGCTTGATAAGGTAGCCACTGCTTATGGAGGGACAAAGGTGGCAGTGCTGATGGGAGAGACTGAACTGGCACAGTGAAAGGCTGCCAGGTGCAGAGGAGCTAGCCATTATAAACTTCGTGAAAACATTTTCTCCTCCAGGCAGGATTGAAGACACTGCATTGCCAGCCTGCAAGATTCTAGGGGCATCATGGGGTCAGAAACTGCTTTCATGAATTCAACAGCCAGACTAGTAGTCTCTACTATTGATAGTGTCTTCACCATGTCATCTGGGGAGCCCCAGTCAGCTGTAGCTCCTGGGGCAACTGGTGTGGTAAAATGTGAGGTCTAACTTTACATACAAGTTTATTTCTCACTTATGTAAAATTCAATCAATCAGCAGCAGATAGGGGAGGAGGTAGGTTCTGCTCCATGCAGTCATCCAGGCATCCAGGCTTCATCCATCTCCTGTCTCCAGGGAAAGACAAAAAGAGATGACTGCAGAGGAGGTTTTCTGCTCAGACCTAGAAGGGGCACATATCATCTCTGTCTACCTTCTACTAAGTAATATGGCTCCATCTAGATGCAAGGGGACCTGGGAAAATATTGTCCCTAGCTAGGCAGCTGCTTCCCACTAATGCCTACACTGTAGAAAAGGAGCAAGATTGATAGTGGGCAATTAGCCTTCTCTGCCACACTGCTTAATGTGCCATTGGAAAATAAACTGTTTGCCCAAGACAAATGCTAGAATTGTTGAAACAGCCAAGAACAGTACCTACATACAGTAGAAAGAATCCCAGAAAGTCAGGGATATTTTATAGTCCTTCTACATGCATCTCCAGCATCATTCAATCACGCGATTTCAGAGCTGGAAGAAGCTTTGGAGTTCCTGTAGATTTAAACCCTCATATTGTAAGTCAAGAAAATGCAACTGGCCCTAAGAAGGAATAGGACTTAGTGAAGATCACAAGCAAACCAGTGGGTTTCCATGCCCCTGGTCTGGCTCTTGGCTCCACATCTTGTGACAGAGTAGACCCACCTAAGGGTACAATAATTTGGCTCTTTTGTCACTTAAAAGTAGAGAATTGATTTAGTTTTAGATTTACTTTAATTCCAAGAGAATGAGGGACTCAATACTTGGGAGGTACTTACTTGGGGACCATGTCTGCTGAAAAAGAAACAGAGGGAAGACTAGAACGACAATTCTAAACCTGCCTCCACCCTGCAGGCAGTATCTCTAGGTCACCAGGGTCCCTTGACCAGCAAATTCTGTGGCCCTAAAGATTCGGGGAATAAAAGTTGAGGAAAGTTGTCAGCAGCCACTTGGAAGAGAGGGGCTGATGAGGGTCTAGGGGTAGTCAACTCTGCTCTAGGGGAATGTTGCATCTTTGGCCAGTATCTCATGATACTGCAGGCAGGACCAATTGTGAGAAGTGATGCAGGCAGCAGAGCCTTTTGGACTGAGTCTCGGGCTCCAGAGGGTGTTAAATTTTGGCTGCTATTAAACAGCAGACTTGGTGAATGAGCAAGGTGAGGCTTTGCCACAAATACTGATTTTGACCTTGAACCACAGGGTCCTACTGTGAGTGGAGAAATTGCTCAGGACCCCGACACTGCTGCCCACCTGGCTTTGTGTATCACCTGCTGCCAAACCCTCCCCCACCACGTCTGCCCAGACCCTCCCTTTGGCATTAAGGCATGGAGCACATGGCTGCCCCATGGGGTCACTGCAATTGGTTTCTAGAGCCTCATCCCTGGCAGACCCCATTCCTCCCCTTCCACAACCCCCTTCAGCCTTGGTCAGATGGTGCTGACCTGTGTGAACTTGGGTGTCAGGACCCCAGGTAACCGGCCTCCCACTCCAAAGCCTGCCTGGTGAAGGACTATGAAGGAAGCAGACTGCAGTAACCCCACAAAACAGCCCACTTCCCTATCCCAAGAAGCCCTGCCCAGCAATGACCAGCAGGTTTTGTCTTCTGCACCCCTCTTTGTCTGTCTCCTTATTAACCATAGCTAACTTTCCTGATTAAACACACAGCTCCTACCAACAGATTTGCCTCTGGATGGCAAATTTGCCAGCATTTAGGGTGAATCAAACTTATTTACTTTTCAGATGTTAGGGGTTTGATAAAATCCATAATGCCTTTGGCCTCAAACCCTCTTCCTATTAATTATTAAACCCTTGTGTGTTTCAAGGGTAACTGAATCCATGTTTCTAATTAGTTTACACTTAATTCATCAGAATAATTTTCAAAGATCTGATGGATGTCCCAATAAGCCTCATGGGCAGTTTAATGAATCTTTATTTAAAAAGAAATTGGACACACACCAAACTGTTAACCGCGGTTACCTCTAGGGAGCGAGGCTGGGACAAGGGCCTGGGAAAGGAGGCAGCTGCATTTTTCTCACTGTATACACTGCTGCCTTTTGTAAAGCAGAAAATACCTATTACATGTACTATTTTAGAGAAACTGATTAAAGGGAAAATGGAATGGATTTTTAAAAGGAAATTGAATGAATGAATGCAAATAAATCTAAAGCAATGAAAAGGCATTTTGGTGTAGTGGCAGAAAACCTTGTTTCTGGCTCTAGGAGACCCCTGGCCCACCCCTGTTTAGCCACTGTTTTAGTCCATTCTTGCATTGCTGTAAAGAAATACCTGAGACTAGGTAATTTATAAAGAAAAGAGGTCTAATTGGCTCACAGTCCCACTGGCTGTCCAGGAAGCATGGTGCTGGCATCTGCCCGGCTTCTGGGGAGGCCTCAGGAAACTTACAACTATGGCGTTAGGCAACAGGGGAATAACCACATCACATGGCAAAAGCAGGAGCTAGAGAGATGGGGGAGGTGCCACACACTTAAATGACCAGATCTCATGAGAACTCACTCACCATTGTGAGGGTTGCACCAAGAGGATGGTGCTAAACTATGCATGAGAAATCTGCCCCTGTGATCCAGTCTCGTCCCACCAGGCCCCACCTCCAACACTGGAGATTACAATCCAACATGAGATTTGGGCAGGGATATAGATCCAAACTATATCAGCTATTTGGCAGCTTAAAGGCCTTACATGCTTACTTAACTTCTGCAAACAAAATTAATACTACCCATGTCCTAAGGGTATTGTTGAATTATTAGATAACTTGTATAATGCCTGTTTAAAACATTTCAGTGTGTCCCACTTTTTTTAGATATGTGTCGATCTCCTCAGCAGGGCATACAGGGTCCTTGGGTGGAGCTGGCCCGGGACCACTCCTCCACCTTCCCACTATACTCCAGCCAAAATGAACCCACCCATTGTCACTCTGCACCTCACCTTTCACTTTTGCTTAGACCTAAGCACATACCATTTCTTGGCTCAAAACACTTCCATCCTTCCATGCTCTATTAGGGATCCCTTCCTCCAGAGAGCATTCATTCATTCACTCCGTAAGTATTCGTTTAGCACCTACTATATAACAGGCACTCTGTTAGGCCCTGGAGAGCTACAATGAAAAGTAAAAGGGAAAGAGTTCTCATCATCAAAAAGCTTACAGCCCTGTGGGGCAGATGGGCATAAATCAAGTAGACAGACAGACAGACAGACAGACACACACACACACACACACACACACGTGTAAAACCATAAAGGGGGAATGCATGGTAATCTGAGCAGGTATCACAGGAGGGTTTGACCAGGTTGTGAGTAAAGAGTGTCCCAGAAGAATTCCCTGGGCAAGGAAGGGACAACCGAGTTACTTGAAGAATAAGTAAGGGATAACTAAGCAAAGAGGCAGATGGTGGTTGGTGGGGGCAGTCATCCCAGGCCTCCAGATGAGCATCCACAAAGATCTCTCCCAAGGCTAGGTCAGATTCCCCAGTCACAGCACTTACAGCCTGATTATTTAACTGTATCCCTAAAGATGTTGTAAGTTCCTTGAAGGCAGAAGCTGTCTTGTGAACTTTCCTATCTCTGACACGTGGCATTCCTGGTAGGCATTCAATAAATGTAGAACAAATTACCACGAGAGCATGAACACATGTGTCCAGCATAGTGGATAGAACATAACAGCTGTTCAGTGTCCTTGTTCCTTTGTTCTCCTTGCCAGTGCCCTCACTCTGTTTCAATCCTAAACAAAGACTTTTCTCTCATCCCCATGGGTCCTCCCAGCCTCCTCCTGCCCACAGGAGAACATTCCCAGAGGGGTTCTGGGAAGCGGACCCTTCAAGGACATCCCTATTGATGTGCAAGGCACACCTTTTAAGGAATCCAACAAACAGGTCTTTGGGGGCTTCTGCTGTGATACATATTCATAAGAAGACAGTAAATCTGGCAAATTTGTGGATTTTTACAACTTCCAAACAGGTGTCTAACGCCAGTTGAGTGAAATCTGCAACTAGCTCCAAATGACTAAAACTTCATTGCACCTTAGGCTGATGACAGAATGTGTATTGCCAGTAATTGAAGGAACGCGTTGTAGTGTTTCCCATAACTTGAGCCCAAATGTCTAAATTAAGAGATGCTTAGCTGTGCTTAACTGGTGCAGTCATCATCAGCGCCCTATAAACCCTCCAGTATTTGGGATGCAGTTTATTAGCAGCATCTTCATAGATTATGTTTGCTCGTGTCCCATTAGAAAACTTCATTTCACATTAAACTGCAATGCAATAGGATGTCTGCCAGCACGGAGAGGCCATCTAATTGTGCAAAAGCAGAGATGTGGGGATTGTTTCAGTAATTCATCCAGGCAAGGCTGACACTGCATTATCTGGAAGGCTCTTTGTTCTTTTCTTGCTAATTTCCAAACTCCTACAGGCTCCCAGCCTTCAGGTCGAGCTCCTACTCCAGTTCCCCACCCTGATCCATTATGAGAAGAATCTGATCAGCTTCTATTGTAAATTTAATTTGAAGCAGCCAGACGCTGCCTTCTGGCACCCTGGGATATGGTTGCTCATTAATAGCTCCAGATGAAATGTGAGATGCTTTCAAGGAGATGGCTATGAACTTCTGGTAGAGAAAGAGAGTTGTTGGGAGATGAATAGCATCTGCATATAGAATAAGCTGTGTGCAGTGTGTCTATCGCCACCTTTTCATCAATGATGTCAGGTGCAGCTGTAAGTACATAGCATCAGTGAGAAGTTCCCATTTTGCTGAGGAGAAAACTGAGGCTCGTATGGGTTGACTCACTTACCCAAGTCCACAGACATAGGAAGAAGATTAAAACCCAGGTACGTCTTATAGTAAAGGTGTTAACCTCTCAAACCAGTACACTTCAGGGTTTTTCAACCTGTGCTCTACTGGCATTTGGGGCTAGATAGTTCTTTACTGTAGACAGCTGTCCCGTGCATTGTGGGATGGTGATCAGCAGAATCCCTGGCCTCAACCTAGTAGATGTCATCAGCACCCCTCCACTTGCAGTTGGGAGAAGCACAAATTTCTCTAGATGTGGCCAAGTGTTCCCTGGGGGACAAAACTGCCTTCACTTGAGAACCACTGCTCTACCTCATGACTCACAAATTTATTATTTTGTCTTTTTACTGAATT
Organism: Aotus nancymaae; assembly: GCF_030222135.1. NCBI lineage: Eukaryota > Metazoa > Chordata > Mammalia > Primates > Aotidae > Aotus > Aotus nancymaae. The sequence continues at coordinate 30,553,389 of NW_026988467.1, forward strand.
GTGTTTTCTAATTTTTCCTACAAATACACAAGTATTCCTTTTGTTTCTATCTCATCATTATTAAAGCAGTTTACATACTGTTTTAATTTATCTTGATCAACCAACCTACAAGGTAGATCTTGATATACCCTCTTTATCAATTAGGATACTGTGGATAAGAGTAAAAGTGACTTGCCAATGCTATGCAGCTAGGGAGGAGCTAGAGCTCAAACTCATGTTGTCTACTGGCAAGACCAGTGTATATTCCACTGTATGGCTCTGCCACAGCAAAGCCAAAAAAAAAAAAAAAAAAAAAAAAGGCTTGATTCCCAGCCTTAAGGAGCTTAGAAGCAGCTGGAGAAAGGTGAGGTTAAAGGGGGCTGGGGTTGGGGTAGGGAGGTAACGTTTCAGCCTTTTGTTGGAATGCATCCATAAATAAAGAAGATCAGAGTGTTGGAGGGAAAAGGAGAGAAGAGAGATGTCTTAAAAATGCAGTGAGGCGGGCCGGGTGCGGTGGCTCACGCCTATAATCCCAGCACTTTGGGAGGCTGAGGCGGGTGGATCACGAGGTCAAGAGATCGAGACCATCCTGGTCAACATGGTGAAACCCCGTCTCTACTAAAAAAATACAAAAAATTAGCTGGGCATGGTAGCGCACGCCTGTAATCCCAGCTACTCAGGAGGCTGAGGCAGGAGAATTGCCTGAACCTAGGAGGCGGAGGTTGCAGTGAGCCGAGATCACGCCATTGCACTCCAGCTTGGGTAACAAGAGCGAAACTCCGTCTCAAAAAAAAAAAAAAAAAAAATGCAGTGAAGGGACTTAAAAAGGGAGGAGGCTGGGAGGGGGTGAGGGCTGAAAAACTATTGTGTACAATGCTCACTGTTTGGGTGATGGGTACAATTAGAAGCCCAAACCTCACCATCATGCAATGTATCCATGTTAAGAACCAGCACATGTAACCTTCTAATCTAAAATAAAATACATTTTAAAAATGCAGTGAAAATTAAAAAAATAAAAAATAAATGCAGTGAAGGCAGTAATTGCAAAACTTGTACCCATGAAGTTTTTATATTTTATTTTTCTGAGACTGGGTTTTACTGTGTTGCCCATGTGAGTCTTGAATTCCTGGGTTCAAACAATTCTCTTGCCTCAGCCTCCCAAGTAATAGCTGGGACTACAGGTGGATGCCACCGAGCCCAGCTCATTAAGTTTTAGACAATAAACACAGAAATCCCCCAGGTGATTCAATCTGCTGCATGCCTCTTGGTGATCTGGTCCTGCTGTCTATGTGGGAAAAGAGAGGAGAGCGGGCTATCGTGGGATCAATAATGCCACGATACATACACATTACATACACACACGATACATACACAAACAACGACTGTTCCTGAGCTCAGTGCCTCCTTCAGTGTCTTTCTACCACACATGAAATTCCCAGTCTAAAAAGTCTGATGAGTGGACCACAGATGAAGTGTCAGCACAGGCACCAAAACCCTCTGGAAAGGTCAGAGTTCCTGGGTCCTAAGAACAGAAGGGCAGGAAAGGATGTAAACAATGTTTCTGGACCACGTAAGCATCTGTAGCAGGTGGCTCACATACAACAACCCTGTAAGGCAGGGAACTGTCACCTCCATTTTATAGACAAGGCTCAGAGAAGCCAAACCTTGCATGAGGTCATAGCTTAATAAATGTAGAGCCTAGCTAGGTATAAATCTAGATCTGTTCTCACTGTAGCTTTCTGACTCACAGGTAAGCACTGAGAGAGGAGGTGACCTACCTGCTCTATCTACCAGACAACTGAAGAAAAATGTCAGTGTAGCAAATATCCTGGTAGGCCCTGAGAACGCTTTTTACTAGAGACTGGAATTCACGGCAGACTGACCTGGTTTGTTTCCCATTTCCAAGGCAGACACTGCAGAGTCATCCTCCATTCCCTTCTTTTTCTTACTCCCACTCCACTGCCCTATACATCCACTACTAACTCTGGGGACAGCTCTTTTACACAGCATCATACCCGTCCACACTATCTTTACCCTTCATTGCTTTAGTACGGGCTACTGCTGTCTCTTACCTTACCCTATGGTTGCCAGTCCGCCTTCCACCCTAATACATTTTCCATGCTGCAGCCAAATCATGCTGAAATCCTCTGCTTAAAAACCATTATTAGAAGGGTATCCACAAAACACCTACAGATAACATCATACTTAATTCTAAAAGACAGAATGTTTTTCTCCTAACATCAGGAATAAATCAAGGCTAGCCACTCTGACCACTTCTATTCAATATTATACTGGAGGTTCTAGACAGTATAGTCAGGGAAAACAAGAAATGAGAGGTATCCCAATTGGAAAGGAAGAATTAAAACTTTTATTAACTTATTTAAACAAACTGAACTAACAACAAATTCAGCAAGATCACAAGATACAAGTTCAATTTACAAAAATTAATTTATTTCTATATATTAATAATGGCTACTCCAAAAACAATTTTTTAAAAAACCCATTTGTGATAGCATCAAAAAGAAAAAAACTTTTTTTTTTTTTTTTTTTTTTGAGACGGAGTTTTGCTCTTGTTACCCAGGCTGGAGTGCAATAGCGCGATCTCGGCTCACCGCAATCTCCACCTCCTGGGTTCAGGCAATTCTCCTGCCTCAGCCTCCTGAGTAGCTGGAATTACAGGCACATGCCACCATGCCCAGATAATTTTTTGTATTTTTAGTAGAGGCGGGGTTTCACCATGTTAACCAGGATGGTCTCAATCTCTTGACCTCGTGATCCACCCGCCTTGGCCTCCCAAAGTGTAAGAATAAAACTTTTATTTAAAAATTTTCTATGTCAAGATGAAGAGGCAAGACAACATGTTCAACTCTGCCTTCCCTGACCCCCTAAATTCTCATAAAAATGATCAGAAAAATACAGCTTAAAACATGTTCTAAAGAAGTAACTTTAACCACTAATAGAATAAAAATCACAGAAAAAAAAAAACAAAGAAAACTTACACTAGAAGACAGATAAAGGGAAGTAACAGTAAGGAAGTTTAAAAATAATAGAAAGCATTAAGTATCACAGAAGAGCAAACATATCACTTATTACCAAAAAATATAAGTGAACTATACTTTCCTGTTAAAGGATAGTGACTCTCAGTCAAGATTTTAAAAAAATTCAGCTACTGTGTATGTTGTGCTAAGAGCTATTCCTAACACAATGACATAGACATATTAAAAATAGAGAAATTGGTAAAGATGGACCCAATCAATGCAAACCTGAAAGAAAAAGGGTATAATATTGGTATCAAAGTAGAATTTAAAGCAAAAAAAGAAAAAAAGTAGGGAATAGGGAATAACTACAATTTTTATATTGGGAAAATATATATATATATACATAAAATTCACTCTGAAGACCTAATGTTTAACAATATGGATGTGCTGAAGAGTATAGAATAACAGTATATAAAATAAAAACTTAGAAATAAAAGGAGAAATTGACATAAGCTACAGTGAGGATGTGAGAGCAATACATTGCCTATCTAGGCAAATATCAGTTAGGCAATAGATACGAAATTAGAAAAATTGATATTAATAACATAATTTTTTCACCCTTCATCCACAGAATATCTTTCCTCATAGAACCCTGACAAAAAAAAAATTATCTTATACAGAGGGAAAAAAGTCAACAAATTCTCCAAAGTAGAAATCATAATCTAATCATAATGAAATAAAGCTAGATAATAATTTCTAAAGTATAAACAAATATTACTTGAAAATTTCAGGGGAAAACCCTAGAGTCAAAGAAAGAACAAAACTGCAATTGGAAACTCTTTCTAAAATAACAACTAACTATAAAAATTTATGGAATACGGTCAAAGCTGTGCTTAGGGGAAAATGCCTCTTAATGTTTTTATTATCAAACAAGAAATAATAAAACTAATTTAATTTACAAAATCAGCAAAAGAGCAATATTAGCCTAAGGAAAGTGAGAGAAAAGGATGGATAAAGATAAAAGCGGAAATCAATAATTTAGATAATAGAGAATAAAATGGATCGCCCTAGCATTGAAACTTTAAAAAGACCAATAAAACAGGCAAACTTCTGGCAAGACTAATTGAGTGAAAGAAAAAAAAGAAAGCAAGAAATGCACAGGAGCAGATGTGAGAAAGGGATGTGACCCAGACACCACGGAGAAAGAAAGGCTGAGTGGGAAAACTGTACAATCCTAGGCTAACAGCCCTGACATTCTCAATAAAATAGGTGATTTTGTTGGCGAGTCCCTGAACTAACACACAGACAAAAACTGATTCATGAATAAGAAGAAAATCTGATTAGACTAAAAACCATGCAAGAACATTAAAAAAAAAAAAAAATCACAAAGACCCAAGAGTCGCCACCAAGCACACTTGCTGCTGCCTCTTCTTATCCCCAGAGCAGCACCATTCCAGTATCAAGGACAGCATCTTCCAGTGTTACCTGGAAGTCCTCTAGGGTCATTTCCCCTCCTATCATCCTCCAAGGTGTGAGCGCCTCTGGTTCCAGGGTGCTAAAAAGCAGTGGTCTCCTTCTAGTCCTTCCCCTTTGCTAAACCTGTTTGACCTTGTGAAATGAATTAGAATAAGCAGATCATAAATATGACAGCGACGAGGGGACACTAACAGGGACAACCTAATGAAGGTTCAACCTCAGAGCCTCATCATCATGGCTGGTTGGCTAAGAACACTGTGCTGTGGCTGGGAACACATCAATCCTTCTGCATCCTAAGGACAAGAGGAAGCCTCCCCTGCCAGGACCACTCTCTAGGTGATGGAAATTCCCACCCTTCCATGCTAGAACACAGGCCAAACCAGTCTCCATTCTGCATTCTGCTGAGTCTTCCACACTTCTCATAGTCAAAAAACCCAAGTGTCAGAAAAAGACTTGACCACGTATGCAGGGTCCCTACCTTAAGAGCAGAACAAGCTTAAATAACTCCAGCAGGCAGAATTGGAGAATTTGCCTCCAGCTGTCCACACCTCAATCAGTGCCCCAGTGGTCTGATCTGACTTTCTATCTTTCAAACATGCATTCAACATTGATCAAAAGTTCACACGGTTGTCTCATAGATGGTGTCACCTGAGCTCAAAATCTGATGGAGAAGACTGGTCCTCTTGTGAACCACATCTAGTCTTATGTTTTAGGCACCATCCAGTCCCAGTCTCCCAATTTTGTATCTCTAGCCCTAATGCCCTTGAACTCAAAACCCACATATTCAAGTGCATGTTCAATGCCTCCATCTGGATATCTAATAGATATCTAATAGACATCTAAAATTTTATATGTCCAAACTGAATCTTAACTTCCAGCTCCTCCTTTATCTACCCCCATCTCAGGAAACACTACTTCTTCCTATGATCATTAAGGCCCAGGAGACTGGAATCATCCTCATCTCCTTTTCTCCCATAGTCCACACCCAATGCAACGACAAATCCTGTCCACTCTGTGTTTGGAATACAGCACAGAGCTGACCATTTCTCATCATGTCCCCACTTCCAGGAGAGCCCCAGCCTCCTTCTTCTCTGACCTGAGCAGCAGTCTCCAGCCTCACCCCTTCCACTCCATTTTCCCCACAATGGCAAAGGCCGTTCACAGAGGGTCCCTCCTCTGCTCAGAACCCTCCAAGAGTTTTCTGTGCCTCAGGATCAAGGCCAAAGTCCCTGCATGGCCTATGAGGCCCTGCAGGATCTACCACCTTCTACCACCTCCCAGCCTCACCTTTCCCCTTCCAGAACTCCTACCCATTGGCTCTGCTCTAGCCTCTAGCCACTAGCCTGCTGCATACCCTCCTCTGCTTGTGAGATGAATTCAAACTAGCAGAGCATAAAGACAACACCTGGGATGACCTAGAATGAGGATTCCAAAACTGCAAGTCTTCCTCGTCAACATGGCTGGTTTGGCCTGAGTGGACTGTGCCGCAGCAAGACCATCCTCCAAAGGGTGGTCCTATACCCTTTACATTTCCTGTGCTCTTAGCCTAGAAGCTTTCCCCAGATGCCTACACAGAATACCACACCATACTTGATATTCAGCTCTCTGTTCATAGCTCTCTTTTCCTCTGAAAGACCTTCCCTGACCACCCTATAAAACCCAGCACTCCTGCCATCACCTTCTTACCCTGTGTGCTTTGTCTTCACAGCACCAGACATGTTATGTATTTCTGTGCCTGTCTCCCCATTAGCACGTAACCACCATGAAGGCAGTGGTTTTTCTCACTGCTATACCCCAGCATCCAGGCCAGTGTCAAGACATAACAGGCACTCATAAAATATTTGTGGAATGAATGAGTGAAGAGGACTCTAGCCCTTTACGAATGTTTCACAGAACCCTGCTGAACCTCAAGGGAAGATGATCAGCCCAGTCTTTTCCTGGAGAAACTACAGGAGGGGTGGAGGAGGGGAACCTCAGATGCACCCCCACCCCCACCTCTGCTGCAGGCTCCCAGACTCATTTCTGTCCTAAGAGGAAAGAGAAGAGGGCTGAAGACTATGCCATAAATGTGTGTGTGACCCTGCTGCAGGAACTTGGAAGCCAAGGGCTGAGATGCATCTTAAACAAAGCTTTGAGGTTAAGCACTTGGCTGGCAACCACTCATTAGTGCATCATGTCATTAGAAGCAATTAGCACCTCTGGCTCCCCAGGGCTTGGTGGGTAAGACATTAACCCTTTGACTTCCTGAGGAGCCAGGAAGCCTGGCTGACCTGACCTGGACAAGGCTTGTGAGAGAGCCTGGCTGGCCTCCAGGTCACTTGGAGAGTTATGACCCTGGGGTCTTCACCTTTGCTCCAGAAAAGTCTACCCTTTCTGCAGAGGGTGGAAGCCTTCCTCCCATCTTCCTCCTATGAGCTCTCCCCCTTGGGGGGCAGCTCAGGGGTACAGGAAGCCATCTCACTCTCTCCATGTGTTTCTCTTCCATCACTGGGATGGGGGTTAAGAGGGTGGGAATGCCCCCAAATTCAAGATTCTACATGTATAACCAAGGCCTTGCAAATGCAAAGCGAATTCCAGCAAAGTATTGGTGGTTTCAAATACTATGATGCAAGCCATATTCACTTCAACACCCATAGCTCTTGGTTCCAACTTATATTTCTGTGTGTACAAATAATACACCTATGCATGAAAAATCATTTTCTATAGAAAGAGTTGAATTTGTCTCAAACCCTCTTATGTTTTCTCTCTCGTTTTCCCAAATGTCCTACTCATCAATCCTCCCAACTGGAAACCTCTAAGCAAGAGACATGAATTGGGAAACCAGAGGCATTGAGGGAGCATATTGTGAAAACAGCCTTTGTTGATGACCATAAACTTTTCACTTGAGAAAGTTCTTCCTCTTAGTGAACTTGGCTCAGATCCCAGCTGTTTGCTACAGGGAAGGTGGGCAGCATGGTACCTCGTTCGCAGATTCTCTGGCTGCGGTGGACCATCAAACACCGACAGGACATCAAAGTCCTCTTCCAGGGCAAAGGACTGGAACACAAGCTGGATCCTGTGCTGCTCTTCTGCGGTGATGGTCCACGTGCAGTTGGCATAATTGGGGTAGCCATATGGGAACCCTGGGCTCTCAACTGTCCCATTGGGACCGTGCAGTTGGAATGTGCAGTTCTGGCCTGGGAAAGAGAAACAGAGCAGGTCAGAACAGCCAGAATAACTTCTAGAAGCTTCCAGAGTGTCAGATGCCATGTGTTAGCGAACGATCAACCCATTTTTCCAAGTGCGTCTCAAGAGCCAGGCCTGTGTTTGGCACTGAGGGAGGTACAAAGGGTGACTAACATTGACTGTGGGCTTGCTGTGTGCCGTGCACTGACCAGGTGATAAATTGTGTAGCATTTTATTCAAGGCTTAGAGCAACTCTATGCAGTAGAAAATTAAGGCTTAGAGAGTCTGAACTACAAAGCAACCAATACCAGGCTGAACTCAGATTCTCCCCCTCTACAACATGAAATGTCAGAACGACAGTTTCAAACCTCCATTGTCCACAGCCTCCTGGCTCTCAGCTAATTCCTCTCCCTCACTCTGCATAGAAAATAAAAGCCATTACTAAGGATTCCCTTGTCTTCCCAATTCCAAACCCTTCTAGCCTACCGCATGCTGTCTTCATTCCTGCTACAGAGGAGCCACCTCTTCCTCCATCTAAATGGACTCTTTCCAAGAGTCTCGACTCTTCCCTACTCTTCAAGAACAGTATAGCATTCTGTTTCTCTCTTATGTGTGTTCAGTCATTTCCTCTCCACTAGTACCTTCTCATTTTAATGTGCTCAAGACTCTATCATTAAGAAAACAATTCCACACCCCACTCCTCATCTCCCTCCAGCCTTATCTCTCTCTTCTTCTTCACACTCAAATTTATAGAAAACACAATCTGTCTATACTTTCTGTCTCCATTTTCTTACTTCCCACTCACTCTCCAATCCTGTCAATTCTGCCTTCTGTTCCCATCGATCCACCCAAACAGGTCTACTACCTATGGGCTCAGTGGCTATTTTTCCATCATCTTCTTAGCTGACTGCTCAGTGCCTCTGATGCTGTTGCTCACCCTCCTTCTGGAAACACTCCTCTGGGCCAGAGGGTCTCAGACCTCTATGTACACCCATCACCTGGGATCTGTCTCAAATGGAGATTCAGATGGACACCGGGGTGGGACTGAAGAGACTGCCTTTCCACCTTGCTCTCTGGTGATGTGATGATGCCCTGTATGGGACCATATGTTGAGCAGCAATGCCCTGAGCTTCCTCCCACAACACCATACTCCTTTCCTGCCCCTGCTCTTTCTCTGTCTCCTTTCAGGCTCCGTGCCAAGGCCTCTCCTCCTCTCTCTAATTTGGAGGACTTCCCACTTGTGCATTGGTTACTCGCAACGTCGCCATCCAGGCCAGCCTTCCCTCTGTGCTCCAGGCCCATCACCCCTTTGGGATGCTCTCAATGTCCCTCCACCCACTCTGTCCTCTCCTGTTGCCCACCCCCAACTCAATGAATGGAATCGTGCCTCCAACTCTTTATCTAAGTAAGGCCCACCTAGAAACTTCCTCTTCTTCACAACTCCATGGCTAATCTACCACTCTATCTCTAACTCCACCTGCCCCTACCCCACACCAAGCTCATTCCTGAACTCCCATAATAAATTCTAACTGGTCAGCCACGTTTACTCTGGTCCTTGCCAATCTGTTCTTCACACTGTAGACAGAAGGTGGTGAGGTCATCCCAACCTCCCAACTGCCCCAAATGTTCAACGGCTCCTCCTTGCTCTTTAATAAGGAAAAAAACATTTAAAGTATACAAGGGTCTCTACATGGCCTGGCCCTTAGTGACCGCCCAGTTTCCTATCCACCAGCTTTCCAACCAAATCCTGCCTGTTTCAGTCCTTTGTACCTGCCACACTCTTGTACTGCAGAGCCACAGGACATTTGCATGTGCTGTTCTCTGCCTACAACTCTTTCCTCCCTTCTTAGCATACCCATCTTTCAGATCCCAGCCTAGTGTCCTTCCTCGATCAGGTCAAGCCCCCTGCAACATGCTGTCGTGACACCGTAACTTCTTACTGGCACTTACTATAAAATTAAATCTCCATGCTTGCATATGATTATTTCACAAGTATCTGTCTTCTCACCAGGTTGAGTGCTTCATAAGAGCAGAGGCCACATATGAGTTTGCCCACCTTTGAATCCATGTCCCAAGCTCAGTATCAGGCATGTAGTAAGTTCTCAATAATTTAATATATTGATTGTATTTATTTAGCATTTGGCTAGACACTCTCCTAAAAACTTTACCTATATTGAATTGTCTAATCCTCACAACAGCCCTATAAGGTAGATACTATTAATATCACCTCCATTTTACAGATGAAGAACTAAGGCAGAAAGAAATTAAGGAATGGGGCCCAAATCACTATTACACAAATGTGGGACTCAAACATAAGCAGTTCACTTTGAATCCATTTTCTTCACCATGATGCTAATAAATTGACTTGACATTAATTTTTTAAAGCCTGTTTTAGGGATTAACTGACAAAGGACAGTTAATCTCTAAAGGACTTTAATATTAAGAAATCTCTTAACACAAAGTATCCCATTAAATGAGAAAAAAAAAGTTAAGGTCTTCTGAATAAATGCTAAATAGGCATTTCAAAAAACTGGGTATGTAACCCTGGTTAAAATAAGCATTCAAAACTAGGAAAAAGAATATTTCCTTGCCATGATCAAGTATCTATTTTAGAACAATGCCCTACACTGTACTTATGGTGAAACACCTGTTTAAGATCAGGAACAAGACAGAGATGCCACCATCACCTCTGGGATTTCACGGCTTATTGGAAGAGCTAACCCATGCGACACAAGAAAAGGAAATGAGAAAAGAAGAAGCAAAATTATGGTTTGTAGATGATACATTAATATACCTAGAAAACCTAGGAGAATTCATTAGAAAGCTATTAGAGATAATATGAAATTTTAGTAAACTAGTCAAATACAAAATAAAATACAAAAATCATTAACATTCTTATATGCCAATGACAGATAAAACATAAATAAAAAAGATCTTGTTTATGGTCAATACAAAATGCATATAATACATATAAATAAACTTAACAAGAAATCTGCAGGCATCATATGAAAATCACTTTTACAGAGGGATAAAACATTTGAATAATTGGAGAGACATAGCAGAATCTTGAGTGGATTCAGAAAGGTTAATTTATGATATTAACCTCTTGAAAAGTTATAGAAAAGTTAATTTATAAGTTTAATGCAATTTGGATGAAAAGCCCAATAACCTGTTTTAAATTTGGTAAAATGATACCTAAGTTTAACTGGAAAAATAGATTGCCACGATGGATTTTTTAAGAAAAGATAGTAACTTTAGCAGTCTCATTCCACAAGACACTAGACAGCATCAAAAATCACTCATAAAAATATCGTGGGGGTGGTCCAGGAGCAGACAGGTAGGACATGAAATGGTATTGCAAGAATGGCTTTAATGCACATAAAATATGTATCAGGCAATATTTTTTTAAAAATGAGAAAGAAAAAGACTTTTGCCAGGCCAACTAATTAACTGTTTGGGAAAAGAATTAAGTTATCTCCTCGACTCACACTATGTACCAAAATACCTTCCAGATAGATCAAAGAGTTACATGTTAAAAAAAATAAAGTCATAGAATAATTAGAAGAAAACCTAGATAAATAATTATCTGACTGTGATTTTTAGCACAATAGCTGTGGAAGATACTGCAAGATTGATAGTTTTATATGAAAAGTATGTATATGTCAACAATAGAAACAATATCAGAAAGCATAAAAAATGTTAGGAGAAAAGTGACATCCTGAATATAGAAAGAACTATTACTAATACTTAGGGGGGAAAGTACTACTAGTAATAATTGGACAGGATCTGAGCAAATTAGTTCACAGAAGAAGACATAAATGGCCCAGAAGCCAGAAAAATATCCATCCACATGATAATGAAATAAAGCCTCTATCTCCATAACTTTCAAAGGAGCCCTGAGTACACATCCTTGAACTTCCCCTCACTGATACAGGTACCAGAATTTACTTCACTCCTGTCCCAAAAACCTGCCTGGTTATGTTATTGCATCATGCCATTCATTCATTCATTCATTCATTCCTCTAGGATAGACCCTGTGACAAGTCATGGGGAACTGAATCATAGACTAGAAATAAGTAAATCCAGTCATTGGACAGTATCATGCTAGAGGGATACACAGAGTGATTCTGAAGTATAGATGCCACAGGGGACACATCTTAAGGGCCTCCCCTGTTCATGGTGTGGATGACCAATGAAATATCAACATTCACCACCACCGCCAGCATCCCAGGCCTCCGCCTCGGCTCAGACCTGCCAAGGACTGGAGATTCTGATTAAAAATCTGGGCAGGAATGGCATCTTCTGCTATAGAGAAAGAAGTGAAGGAGCTCAGAACAGAGCCTCTGGGAACATCTCCCACATAAGGAGACAGAAAAGGTGACAGAGTGGGGAACGGGTAGAATAGCAGGAGAGGATCCAGAGAGCACTCCCATGTGGGAGAGGGTGACTCAATGTGGTGAACAGCACAGAGGGACTAAGATGAGTGTCTTGAATGAGGTCACTCAGTCTGGTGTCTAAATAGTCCCTCTGGAAGCAATGCAGAGAGCTGGAGCTTTGACCTTGTCCCTGCTGCATCCCTAGTGTCTAGAATTCAATAAGTATTTGCTGAATGGATACATCAATTTCAGCAAAGGTAGGTGGGAGGGTGGCAAGGTGGACAGAGGCCAGATTGTAATAGGCCAGATTGTAATAGGCAAGATTGGCTGATGAGAAGGTGGAAGGCCATTGTATTCTAAGCAATAACTTCTACATTGTAGAAACTGTGTAAAATACAGACAAGATTTAAAAAGAGAAAACTGATTATAATCTCTGCCTTCCAGAGGCAATTGTTGTTAATATTTTCATTTTTTGAGATTTTTTCCATGCATATTTTACATTGTTGAGATAATACCGTATGTATGATTTTGTGTGCTACTTTTTCAGTAAGTTACTCTTCAATCTTCAATTTAAAAAGGCAATGTTCACTTGTAATATGCACAGATATGCACATATGCACTGCAAGTATAAAAAATATATATATATCCAGCCTTCCTCCTCCCCACCCAATCCAAAGTTATCAAAGTTAACAGCCAGGTATGTGTCCCTCCCTCACCTTCTTCTCTCTCATGCAAACCATATGGACACATTCTGGGAGAATTTTTAATATTTGGTTTAAAAAATAAGACTGTAGTTTAGCTCATTTTTCTGCAGCTTGCTTTCTCACTTAACAATACGCTGGGGACACCTTCCAGGTCAGTAGATACAGATCTAACTTATTTTTTATATGAATGTGTAATATTCCATGCCATGGATGTATCTCAATTTATTCAACCATTCCCCTGTTGATGGCCATTCAGGTCATTTCTCGGTTTTCTTTTGTAACAATTCAGTAAACATTATAACATGAGCATTCCCCAAGATATTGAATCTGTTCATAAACGGCATTTTAAATGGATGCACAACTTGCCAATGTATGGTTATACTAGAATTTAGTCAGCCATTCTCCTGTTGTCAAACATTTAAATTGCTTCTGGATTTTTTGTTCCATTATAAATAAGACCTGGACCCTTAGTTAGATCTGGTGACAGGACGCTGGTTGATGCAGTGGAAAATGCCTTTCCATGGCCAGAGTCCCAGAACAAATGTTCACCTATGCAGTAACTGCATCCAGCTTTGGTTTCAGATGGGGTCAGGTAAGGTACTATCCACATTAGGCTGGCTGACCTCTTTCAGGGATGGCTAGAAAGGGTTAGAAGCCTGACTCATTTGGAAATCTCCCTGAAACCAATGTATGTTAGTAAGTTGAGTAAGTTATAACCCAGAGCAGCCACTCCAGATTGAAATGCTAATGGAATGGGAGCTCATGCCAAAATGGCTAAGTGTCCTTTCATGCTCGTGAAATGTTAAATTTCTTTCAAGAAAAAAGGCTACCTGTTCTTCACTTCCAGTGACTGATGTTCTGCCCTGTAGATAGGAATGATGCTACTAACCCTCGTCATGATGGCACCTTGCATTTCTCTCTAGCCAGGAGAATTGTATTCTCTCTGCCTTCTCTCACCTAGGCCTTGAGGCTCTGGCCAATGCAGCTACCCCCATAAGGCTCAAGAACAATCCCAGAGAACTAGACTCCTCAGGCCATTGCTCATTCATTTATTTTGGATGATTTCCCCAGGACAGACTTCCAAAAGTGAAGCTGACTGGGTCAAAGGGTATGAACATTCTGAGGCTTTGGCTCTGAGTTAACAAAATCCTTTCTAGGAAATGTACCCCCATCAAACTCTCAATAGTTATGTCTAGGAATGCCTATCTCACAGCACCTTTGCCAACATTGTGTATTGTCTTATTTGGAAATGTTTTGCCTGTGCTTAACAGGTGCAAAAAAAATGCGATCTCATTTTAGTTAGAGATTCCTTATGACTCAGATTCATTATCCTTTTCACTTTTTCTAATAATTTTAATTTTTTCCTTTTGGACTATCTGATTAAATATCGGCTCATTTCTCATTGTGATATTTATTTTTTTTTTATTTCTTACCTATTTATCTATTTTATATATGTGTAATATATTAATCCTTTATGTATCGCATGTGCTACATACATGTTTTGTAGTTGTTTGGCCTTTTAATTTTATCATGTTTGACATACTCAAGTTTCTAAATGTTATATACTTAAATCTTCTATTAGGTCTTACTATTTTTCTTGTCAATTTGTACTATCTCTTTATAGAGTCAGAATTTTGATCTTTTGTTGTATTTGTTACAAATACTGTTTTCTACCTGGTTGTGCGCTTTTTGTTTTGTTTATATTTCCCATGTAGATTAAAATGTTCACTTTTTCTAGGAAGTCACATTTATCTCTTTTTTCCTGGTAACAGTCTTCCTTTATTCACATTGAGTAAGACTTCTCTCAACTAAAGATTGGTTGGCTTCTCAACTCACTCAACATAAAAGCCAAAGTCCTCACCACAGTCCCCAAAGGTTTAAATGTACCCAGATGCCTGTCCACCTCCTCTCCTATCTATCTCTTGTCCTCTCATCCCTGTAATCCAGCCATATCCCTGTCATCCAGCCATATCCCTGTGATCCTACCATGCTGCCTCCTGGCTACTCCCTAAACCTATCACATGCTCATCCTGGGACCTTTGCATTTGCTGATGCTTCAGCCCAGAAGACATCTCCCCAATAGCCACATGACACTTACTTATTTCAGGTGTCTAGTCAAATATCACCTCCTCAGAGACCACCCTAAGTAAAATTAGACCTGCCTCTCAAGCCAGGTTTTCCAGGTACCTGCTTTATTTCTGTCCACAGCACTTAGCACCTCTGATATATATTTTCCTATTGTTTATTTTCTAATGCATCTCTCCCCATATTAAAATGCAACCTCCATGAGAGTGGGGCGCCATTTTGTTCTCTGCTATATTTCCAGCTCCCAGACCTGAATCTGGCACATAGTAGATGCTCACAGAATAGTTGTTGGTTGAATGAATGAATAAATGAATATTAACTGCCCACCTAGCACTCTGTGCTTGGATTGTTCCTTCACTCGGCTAACTCCAGGCATTTTCAAACTCATCTTCTCCAGAAAGCCTTCTGGGAACCCTCAAGACACTGTCAAGTATTCTTCAGCTCCTTGTTCATCATTCATGATGAATGTCATTGCCTTCGTCAATGGGATATAACGATATGTTTATGTGGCTGTCTCTACCAGCAAATTCCTTGAGCTTTTCTTCATATTTTATTTCCATCACCTTGCCCAGTACTTGCCCATAGTAGACACTCAGTTTATATTTTTAAATGAATGGGTGAGTGAAATGAATTAATCTTTCGTATTAGGTTGGTGCAAAGGTAATTGTCGTTTTTGACATTAACAGTAACAGCAAAATGTTATGTCATGACTGTTGTGATGTTATGCCATTACAAAATGTAATGCCATTACAGTTAATAGCAAAAATCACAATTACTTTTGCACTAATCTAATATTCAGAAAATACTCACCAACTTCATTTATCTCTGTATTTATGGTTTACTCTGGAAGTGGCTTAGTGAAAAGGTTAAAAGCATGGGTTTTGGAAACAAAAGCTTTGGGTTCAAATTTTAGGTTTGCCACTTAACATTGTGTGTGGGCAACTTATTTAAACTCTTTAAGCTTTAGTTTAGACATCTTTAAAATTAACATCCACTTCTAGAATAGTTGTACAGATTAATGTGATATCTGCTGAGTTGCTAAATGCTTAGTACAGAACCTGGCACAACAAACACCACCTAAGCTTTCAGTAAAGAGTTATGCTTTTCTTTCATATAAGCGCCAGTCACATCTTGTTAAGGTTATTCACAGACATTTTAAGCACTTTTTGTTGCACCAGTGAATTCCATTTTTCTCATTTTTTTCTAACTGGTTTTTTACTGATATACAAGAAACCTATTGACTTTTATACATTCATCTCACATCCAGCTTGGTTTCTGAACACTTATTAATTCTAAAAATTTCTCAGCTGGTTCCCTTGGGTGTTTTAGGTACACAATCATGTTGTCTACAAATAATGATAATTTTAAGAAGATAACTCTTTTGAGAAGTTTGGCAGGAAAATTCAATTCAATTCTGCAAATATTTATTGACTGATAAGGTCAATTTTGGACAAATTTAGATGGAGATGCCAGTGGGACATCCAGACGGAGATGGCCAGAAGGCAATTAGGGCTGTAGGCTGGTGTTTGGGAGTGCAATCTGGACTGGAGATATGGATTTGTTGAAGCCATGCAATTAATGAAACTGCCCTAAGAGGAAACACAGAGGGGAGCTGCAGATGCTGGATAAATCATCGTGCCTGCTGAAGGTGTCTCACCTGCCACACGGAGTGCCAGCTGGACACCTCAAGTCTACAATCAGCCTCTGGCCCATCACTGTGCATGCCTTCTAGCAGAGGCACCTTGTCTGCTGATGAGAGTGGCAGGGGTCAAACAGTATCTTTGGCTTTCTGCAATGACCCTTTAGGAAAGGGCCGAGAACTAGGTCATTAGAGATGCTGTCATTGAGCTTCATTTTAGCCCCTCTCCCCTGCATAGCATGTGCCTCAGTCACACTACGAATTTGCCACCTGCAAGGCTTGGCCCTTTGCCTGGTACGCCCTTTAACTGCAACCTTCTCAACCTAGCAAATCTAACTCATGGCCCCAGATTCAGTCCATCTCCTCTAAGGAGCCTCCTTTAGTCTCCAGACAGGGTTACTCTTCTCTCTCTGCCACCTGCTATCTCCCTATTTCGTGCAGTAAGTGTTGGGTGTGACATTTATCACAGATGTTTCTAATGAAGATGTGCACTGTTTTTCTCCTACAGGTCTTAACAAACAGAGAGATTTCTGTGGATGTGTAATAGTCTAATCCAGGGTTTCTCAACCTTGACACTATCAACATCTTGGGTGGGATAATTCTTCATTGTGGGAGGCTGTCCTGTACACATAGGATCAGCATCCCTGGCCTCTACCCACTGGATGCCAGTAGCGCCTCCCAATGTGACAACCAGAATCTCTCCAGAGATAGCCAAATGTCCCCTAGGGGGAAAATCACCCCTAGATAAGAAACACTGGTCTAATTCTTAGCCATGTTGGAGTTCCTAATGAAGGTTAGAAATACACTCTCTAGAATCATATATATAGGAAGCTAACCTCCTACCATTTTTATTCATTTCAGGGGATTATCAGGCCAAAGAAGCCTATCCCTGAACCCCCATGACTAGAAGTCCTTCACTTTTGTTGTGTCATGCCTTCCTTGAAGCCTGGTGACACATCTCAAATGGTGTCTTTAAATATGTAAAACAAAATACATAGAATTGCAAAGGAAATCAGTTAGATTGAAACACAGTTTTTAAAATATATTGAAAATTGATCATATATTAATAAGTGTTCCTTTATTAATGCATTATTAATAAGATCTAGCAGTAGGCCTGATACATATTATAATTTGAAGCATAAGTGCTACTTCAAGATAATTGTAACAACTGTAATGTTCTATGGAAATATCTGTGACCTTACCAGTGACAAATTCACAGGTACTACTAACACTACTTGTGCTTTGTTGCCTATCTTCGTGATCGGTAAAAATGCTGTTTCAGTAGGAGATTAGTGAAAATAATGCAACTGTCCTCATCCAAGTTAGGGACCCCATGGATTCTATCAAAAACCCCAAAGGTCCAAGCCAAATTCAGTCTTTCACATTCAGCAAATCTGGAGAATGGCTGCGTAGTTCCAGGGTATATAGGTGGGGGTGTTAGTGGGCAGTAGGGAGTTGTGGGAGATGGGAGGGGCAGATTGCATATAATATGGTCTATATCCTCAAGGAGTTCACAGTGGATTGTAGGAGACAGACATAGCCCATCTTACTAGCTGTCTCCACGTGACAGGTGGTTCAAGGAGACCACGTTGTTCAATCTTAGGGGAAAAGAAAGGAGCACAGACAAACCTAGAAGGACTGGTGCTTTCATACAGGTCTGAGAAGGGACCAACATTTATGCATGTGCTTCACTAACATCTCCCGAACATTTACAATGACCCTTTTGAAATGACTGTTACACCTCTGCCCCCATCATATTACAAGTGAAGAAACTAAAGCTCTTCAAGATTTAAAAACATGTTCGGGGTCAAACAAGTAGCAACAGAAAAGCTGAGATTCAAACCCAGATCTGTACAAAAGCAAAACTCAGGCTCTCAACCCTACCACCCTTCTCTCTGCCAGGCTGCAAATATTTCACACACCATCTTGAGACATACTCCCAAAGCTATAGTCCTGGTTCCACTCTGCACCCAGCACCAGCGGTCAAAGCCTGGGATTTATTGAAAAGAGCTTAGCACAGTTGCTGTGCCTCAGGGACTTGGATACAAAACAGGGTCTCCTTTTTCCTCTCAAGCTGGGGATGCGTGCAACAAAGGCACAAAGCAATGCATGGCAGGTGGGGTGAAGCAGCAAGCCTGTCCCTGTACCATATCCAATTGCTCTGTGGGAATAATCCCATGCCACTCAGCTTCCTAATTCTAACTCCAGGCTCTCTGATTCTCCTGGACATGCTTAACACAGAAGCCACCACTGTGAACTAAACATGATTTTCCTTGCCTGGTGATACAGATGCAGTTCATTTTCCATCATCCTGAGCCAACAATACTCAGGGGTTGTTTATTATTTTGACAGGGAATCCTGGACTATCAGAAGCATCTCTGTTTTACTGATTCTCATTATGCCACATCCCTGGATCAGCAGAAAGAGAAAGGGCCAGGTATGTCTGAGGCCAGGGGCCTCTGCCAGGCTGGTTCTACTCTTGTCTGGGTCTTTCAGAGTGAAAACAAGGAACTCTCATTGCATTTTCCCCAGCTGAGAAGAGCCTGAGCTATGGCTTTGGTCCACAGGATAATGGCTAAGCACAGGAACAGATACATGAAAGTTCAGGGCTTAGCAAATGCTTGATTCATTCATTTACTCATTTTAAAGATAGTATTAAGCACACACTTGTGTCCCAGGCATTATTTCTTCCCTCATGGAGCTTAGAGTGTAATAATAATAATATATTATTGAAATTTTTTTCTGTGCCAATTACTATCTTATGCACTGTACATATAATAATTAATTCCATCCTCACAGCAGTATGAGATGGGTACTATTACTCTCCCCATTTTATAGATACAGAAACTGAGGTCTAGGAAAGTTAAGTAATCCACCCAAGGTCAGATAGCTGATAAATAATGGAAATAAGAATCAACCCCAGCTATCTGGTGCCATATCCTGTCTTCTTAACCACTACCCTATCATAGATGATGGATGGATAGATGCGGTGTGGCCAATGTAGCAAGCCAAACCCCTTTCTAGAGCACTATCATATGGCAAAGAACTTCACCTTAGGTAGTCCTTTCCTCAAGTGTCAGTCTTCTCAGTTAGAACTCCTAGGTTTCTGCCCCATTGTCTGACATTTGGGGAATGAGTCCACTATGGTGAGGTTTAGCACAGCAGCAGAAAGGGGACCACATGGGGATGCCTGTGCACGTTAAACTTCCCAGAAGAAAAAGAATCATAATAACTTGGGAAATAGGAGTGAATTGTCAAAATATGTGAAACCAAGCTTATGCCGCTGTTTCTCTCACCATGCGAACCTCATGATGCCAGGACCACACCTGACTCACTGTTAAATCCCAACACAAGGTTTGGGATTTCATAGACATTTCATAGACATTCATAGGCATTTCACAGACACTCCATTAATATTTGTCAAGTAAATGGATTAATTTATCTGCTTGCCAACTGTGTCTTTTTTTTCTTTTCATTTATTTCTTTATCCATTAAAAGAGCATGGCTCCTGTTTTATCTGGTGGAACTGGCCTCATTCCTAAAGAAAATAGGCAACTTGAAACCCTGTGTCCTTATGTGACCCATATTTAAAAATTAATTTAAAAAATGAGAGAGCGAGAGAGAGAAAAAAAAAACCCTAACATAGTGCCATGGAATCAGAAAGCCTGTTCTTAACTCTGCTTTGCCACTTGCTAGCAAGGGATATGGTCAAGTCCTTTAGTCACTTAAAGCCCTTGCCCCTCTGTCTATGGAATGGGGCTTTCAAGGCCACCTTCACAGAGATGCTCTGAGGCAGCTGGAGATGCTCTGAGGCAGCTGGCCCCAGTGAGTGGTTGGTGCCCGCCTGGAGCAAGAGGAGCCTTGTCCATGGTCCTGAACTGTGAATGACCTCGGGGCGGTTGTTTCTCTTTATCCTAGGCCACTGGAGATATCTGTCCAATCTCTCCCATAATTTCTGCACCAGAAGAAGAAAAAAAAAACTACGACGATAAGAAAACAAACAATAAATAGAGTTGGTGAAATAAAGAAATGGAGGGATAGAAAGAGGGAAAGAGGCTGAACAGGGAAAGGGGTAAAGGTAGGAGAGAGGGCACAGCAGCTCCATTCAGAATCCTGAGTGCCCAAGACTCTGCCCTCCAGCCTTGGGCCAGATGGAACCACAGTAGAGGTGACTTGACACAGGAGACCTGGGATAGGGAGGGCAATCCTTCCAAGGTGTACTCCTGAGATGTTCCTGGCACATATTCTTCGGCAGCCAATGACAGGAAGGAGGACAGGTGGGAGGCTAACTCTCTATAGATGAGGGGTGGGAAGACTTGCAATCAGAAAGCATGAGGGCCAGGGTCAAGGAGGACATGACATGTGGTCACCAGCTGTTGGATATATCATATTCTTTCTCCAAAGCAGCCCAACTCCCTCATTCCTCTGACAGCTTCAGACTGGACATCCACTGGGAATCCCGAAGGTTCACTCATGAAGACAGTGGCAGCAGATCCAGGTCAAACTCAGTCCAGACTATTCTTTAAATTAAGGCATTCAAAGCTCATCTGCAATTTCACTTTGTTTTTCCAATCTTCAGCAGATGTGTTGCTCATTTTACACACAAACGAAAGGTTTTGTGTTTTAGTGCCCCCAACTGCACATTTGAATTTTATGAGCTCTGATGGTGATTTGAAAATTGTTCCTATCAAAAGGGAGAGCTCAAATCAGCTCCCTCTGCTCAAGCCAATTAGTGATGGGGTTGGTATGGGCCTGGTTCAGCTCAGGCCAGTCTAGATGCCAGCAAGGACTCATCATTCCATGGACATCTGGCATCTTTGTCATGAAATCTTTGCCAGTCCAGAATGGTATTGCCTACATTGTCCCCAGAGTTTTTACAGTTTTTGGTTTTACATTTAAGTCTTTTAGAGATTCTGCACAGCAAAAGAAACTATCAACAGAGTGAACAGACAACCTAAAGAAGAGGAGAAAATATTTGCAAACTATGCATTTGACAAAGATTTAATATCCAGCATCTATAAGGAACTTAAACAAATTTACAAAAAAAAAAAAAAAAAAACACAACAACCAACCACATTAAAAAGTGGGCAAAGGACACTTTTCCAAAAGAAGACATATATGAGACTAGCAAGCATATGAAAAAAGTTCAATATCGCTGGTCATTAGAGAAATGCAAATCAAAATCACAATGAGATACCATCTTACACCACTCAGAATGGCTACTATTAAAAAGTCAAAAAATAACATATGCTGGCAAGGTTGTGGAGAAAAGAGAATGCTTATACACTGTTGGTGAGTGTGTAAATTAGTTCAACCATTGTGGAAAGCAGTTTGGCGATTCCTCAAAGACCTAGAAACAGAACTATCATTCACCCCAGCAATCCTATTACTGGGTATATACACAAAGGAACATAAATCATTCTACCATAAAGGCACATGTGCATGTACGTTCATTGAAGCCTATTCACAATAGCAAAAACATGCAATCAACCTAAATGCCCATCAGTAGTAGACTGGATAAAGAGAATATGGTATATATACACCATGGCATACTATGCAGCCATAAAAAAAAAAAAACAAGCTCATGTCCATTGCAGGAACCTGAATGGAGGATACATATTAAGATCTCCATCTTAAGCTAGAGGCTATCATCCTTAGCAAATCAACACAGGAATAGAAAACCAAATACCCATACTTATAAGTGGGAGCTAAATGAGAAGAACACATGGACACAAAGAGGGGAGCAACAGACATCAGGGACTACCTGTGGGTGGAGACTGGCAGGAGGGAGAGGATGCAAAAAATAACTACTAAGTACTAGGCTTAGTACCTAAGTGACAACATAATCTGTACAATAAATCCCCTGATATGAGTTTACCTATAAAACAAACTTGCACATGTACCCCTGAATGTAAAATAAAAGTTAAAAAATAAAATAAAATACTAACTTCCATCCCTGGCACCTCCAATCTCCCTTACCTGCTCTATGTTTTCTTTTTTCAATAGCATGTATCACTCTATAGCACCCTATGTAATTTACTTATATATTGTGCTTATTGTTTATTGTTTGTTTCCTCCTGCTAGAATATTTACTTCACAAGAGAAAGGACTTTGCTTTATACACTGATGCGTCCCAATTGCCTAGAACAGTGCCTGGCGCATAGTAGGCATTCAGTTAATATTGGTTGAATGAATGAACAAACTACAATCTAGTCCCTTTACAAAAGTACAACTCATATGGACCCAACTCCCTAAAGGCCTAGGAAACCAAACAAGTTGGTGTGGCTCTGTCTGAAAGCACACAGACCCAGAGACCCAGTCCACAGTGAAAATCTGGGAAGGAAGGATCCTGAATGCCACTTGCCCATGACTTCCATAACCATCTCCCCACCAGACTGAGCTCCTTGGAGACACAGAGCATGGTCTGCCTTTTTTTACCACTACATCATTGAGGACCCAGCACAGGGCTGCTACAGGATGCACATGTCAGTAAGCAGGAAGTTGAAGGAATTTCAGCCATCATTTATCAGGCATTGGCTGTGTGTGCCCCACACAACGATGACCTCTGTGCTTGCATTATTTCTGTCAAACCTTCCAATATCCCAAAGAGCAGGTGTTATTCTTCACGCCATTTAACAAATGCAGTTTGGGTAAGTAGCCTGCCTAAGCCCACACATACATAACATCTGGCAAAGCTGGGATTCAAACACAGGTTTCTTTGACTCCTGAGACTGAAATCTTAACATATAGGCTCTACCACTTCACTGCGATAAAAGACAGGAAGGGAGGGAGGGGGAGAGAAAAAGATGTTGAGGTGGTCATATGCCAGGTGTAGCATGGAGACCTAAAGGAGCTGACCAGATCTAAGAAGCTTTTCTTGACTAGACACAACTGCATTACAGCCCTATCTCTGTCTCCCTACCCCCAGAGGAAGGACAGAGGTGGCAGTCTTGGCTGAAAGGGACCTTATTTCAATACATTCTTTCAAATTCATTCTCTTTCTCTCTCTCTCTCTCTCTCTCTCTCCCACCCACCCCCCTCAGTTTGAAAGAGCTGAGGGAAAAATATATCTGAGTGGGTGGACAGATAATCTAAAAATTGAGTCAGAGAGTAGTAGAGAAATGTACTTCCTCTTACAATCTCTATGAAAGGAAACCCTAACAAGCCCATTGTTGCCCCTTGCCCAAACACATGCAAACCAAGGTGAAAAACATGATTAGGATGGGCATGTGGAGACACTGGGTTCAGAACTCATCCCAGTGACCTCAGACTTCTGTTTAGAAGACATTGCCATGGCCATTTCCCCAGATGTCCAGTTCTACCCTTAATGGCCTTTGCTCACCCTGGGCTTCCCCAACCTTGCCAGCTACAGCCTCAGCCAATATAACTGCCTGCTGCCCAACTGCCTCCACACTGTGGCAGACAGCTTCATCCATAGGCACTCCAGCCATGAGGTAACTCAAAGGGTTTTCCAGTGGATTGCTCTGTAGAGTTCTGTGAATGAAGGTCCTGGAGACACTTCAGAGCCTCCAGAAATACTTCCAATGCTAGCCTTCTCCTGTGGGCATACTAAGCTTTATCACCATGCCAGAGACTGGGACACAAATGCCCGGGGTTATACAGGTGGCCTGAGAAAAATCAAAGGCATATGTTGAATGAAGAATGAATGAATGTGCCTTCCAATGAGATAATCTACAAAGAGTAAAATTTAATACGGGCCTCTACAGTCTAGTTAGTCCAATTCTAGAGACTTCTGGCAAGAAACTCACTGTCTTGGGAGGAGCATGGGGATGTAGAAAGAAAAGAATTCAAGCCAATTCAATGGATCTTTATTAGGGCCTCCTAAAAGAGTCTGGCCCTGCCCTGACAGTGCTCATGGCTGAGGGGAAGGGTGTATAACATGGGAAAGCAAGGAGTTTACAGAAAAGAGAAAAAGAGGGACACGGATGAGAAGGTAGGACCCACCTTCAACCCCACCATTGTGAGGTAGGACCCCACCATTGTGAGCTAAGCTCTACTCCCAACTGAGTCACCAAATGGCTCAGACCTCTTAACTTGGGCTTAGAAATGGTTCTGTCTCTGAGCTCATACCCGCCTTGTGACACTTCCCAAGTAAATACTTAAGATCAAGAGGTATTTAACTCCTTGTAACCCACAGGAGAAAGTGTGGGTCCTATCATGCATGAGTTGAGAGAGCCAGAGATGTCACATGGGGGTGGCAAAGCAGGGTCCCAGGACCTCTTACTCGTGACAGATGTCATAGATGCAGCATCCTCTCAAAACATGTCTTACCTTGAAACAGTTAGAAGCACATGTTCATCCATAGCATGAATAATGTGCAAGATGCACATGGGTGAACAAAGGAAGAACACACTTAATTCAACCATTACATGCTCCATGGTCACCTGTTGGCTTGAGAGGGACTTTATTATGGCCCAGCAAGACCTTTACAAGTGTAAATCCCTGGCGTCCCTCATGCCCCTTACAGTCCTGTGGCCTCTGCTGAGGGACAGTGGGGGAAAGATGCCTGGAGGAGGTGCCAGGGGCTTGGGAGTGACATCAGCGTGATGGCAGAATAGGAAGCCCCATACATTACTTCCTCACAGAAACACCAACTTAACAACAATACACAGTCCAAAAAATCCTGTATGAAAATGCTAGAAACCAGTTAAGAAGTTACAGTACCCCAGGCAAGCGCAAAGTGAAAAACCACCATATTAAAAGTGTAGGAAAAATTGTTTCATGTCAACCATAGAAACTCTTCTCCCAAACTCACAGTTCAGTAAGACTGAAGGAAAAAGTTCAACTTGCAGCTTCTTCCTTGGAAAGGAAAGAGAAGAAGAGTGTAGCATACATTCAATGTTCCCACTTTTCAGTGGGTTGCAGAGGGGCTGGTTTCTGTCTTTCTCACCTGACTCAGAGTGCCGATGGGAACCAGCATACTTTCAATGCTTGGGGGCCACAGAGAGCAACAGACAGCTCAGTGGCTTTTTGCAACACCAGAGAACCTGAGTACCATAATCAGACACAAGAGGGAGCAAGAAATTACAAGCCCCTGAAGGAAAAACAAACAAGGCCCAGAAAACCTCCTTAATTAAGAGAGTACACACCCAAGCTCAGAGAATATGTATCCCCAGGAAAGGCTTATGAAGCCCCCAGAACCTCTAGCTGCTGAAGACCTTCACTTGTGTAAAACTACTCTGTAAAGACTGGGATAAGTCATTTATTGTTGTTGTTTTTCAAATGCAGAAATTACAGCAAGAAATGATAAAGCACACAGACACACACACACACACAGGACAACATGGCTCAACTAAAGGAATAAAATAGGCTGAGCACAGTGGCACAGTTGTTTACACCTGTCATCCTAGTGCTTTGGGAGACTGAGGCAGGAGGATAATTTGAGGTCAGGTGTTCCAGACCAGCCTGGGCAAGATAACAAGACCCCCATCTCTAAGAAAAAAATTTTTTAATTAACTGGGCATCATGATACACCTATAGTCCTACCTACCCAAGAGGCTGAAGTGGGTGGATCACTTAAGCCCAGAAGTTGAGGTTACAGTGAGTTATTATCACGGCACTGCATTCCAGCCTGGGAAACAGGATGAGACCCTGTCTAAAGAAAAAAAGAAAGGGAGGTACACAAAATAAATCTTCAAAAACCAATCCTAAAGAAATGGAGATCTATTAATTATTTGACAAAAAAATTCAAAATCAATATCTTTAAAAAGCTCAATGTGCTACAAGAGGACACAAATAGACAAATTAAATAACATCAGGAAAACGGTGCATGAACAAAATGATAATATCCACAAAAGTTAGAAACTATAATACAAAATCAAACAGAAATTCTAGAGCTGAAGACTATAATAATTGAATTTAAAATTTTACTAGAGGAGTTCAATAACAGGCTCAATCAAGCAGAAAAAAGAATCAGTGAACTAAAAAAACAGGTCATTTGAAATTATTAAGTCTGAGGAACAAATACAAAAAAGAATGAACAAAAGTGAATAAGGCCTAAGGAACTTAGAGAGCCCCATAAAAGAGACCAGTATGTGTGTTATGAAAATCTTAGAAGGAGAAAAGAGAAAAAAGGCACATAAAGCTTATTTGAAAAAAATAATGGCTGAAAACTTCTAAATCTAAAGAAGAAAATCAATATCCAAAGGGAAGAAGCTTAAAAGACTCCAACTAGGATGACCCCAAAGAAGTCAATATTGAGACAAGAAAAAGTTAAAAACAAGGAAGGAAAGAATCTTGAAAGCAGCAAGATAAACATGACTCTTCATGTACAAAAGAGCTCCCATAAGATTATCAGCAGACTTCTCAGCATAAACATTACAGGCCCAGAGGCCAAAGAGGTGATATATTTAAAGTGCTGAAAGGAAAAAGAAACCATGCTAACCAAGAATCTTTTATCTGGCAAGATTGTCCTTCAAAAATGAAGGAGAAATAAAGACCTTCACAGATAAACAGAAAGTGAGGAAGTTCATCACCACCATATCTGCCTTACAAGAATTGTAATTGAAAGGACACACCAGTCAGCAACATGAAAGCATACAAAAATATACAACTCTCTAGTAAAAATAGATATATAGACAAATGGAATCCTGTAATACTATAATAGTGGTGCCTAAATCATTTTTAATTCTAGTAAAAACTTAAAAGATAAAAGTATAAAAATATAAGTATAAAATTATGTTAATGAATACAAAATTGTAAAAGGTAAAATTTGTGATATTGCTAACACAAAGTGTGTGGGGAGAAAAGAGGTGTAATGGAGTGAAGTTTTTATATGTAACTGAATCTTGTTATCAGTCTAAGACGGATTATTATAATTGTAAAATGTTTTATGTAATCCCCATTGTAACCACAAAAAAATACCTATAGAAGATGCACCAAAGAAAATAAGAAAAAAGCCAAAGAATGTTACTACAAAACAATCAACAAAACACAAAGGAATATAGCAAGAGAGGAAAAGAGGAACAAAATAACTATAAGACATAAAGAAAACAATTAATAAAATGGTAATAGTAAGTCCTCTACCAGTAATTACTTTCAATATAAATGGATTAAACTCAGCAATCAAAAGACATAAAGTGGTTAAACTACTTTTTAAACAACAAGATCTAACTATATGTTGTCTACAAGAGACTCATTTTAGACATAAGGACATACATAAACTAAAAGTAAAAGAATGGACAAAGATATTCCATGCAATAGGCTAAAAGTGAAAGAATAGAAAAAGGTTTTTCATATAAATGGTAACCAAAGAGAGTAAGGTGGTTATATAATTATGTTAGAAAAATATACATTAAATCAAAAACTGTCATGAGATAAAGACATTATATAATGAAAAAAGGGTCAATTCAACAAGAAAGACATAACAATTATAAATAGATGCACCTAACGGTAGAGTACCCAAATATATGAAGCAAACATTGACAGAATTAAAGAGAAAAAGAGACAGTAACATGATAAGGAAGAAAGATTTCCATATCCCACTTTTAATAATGGATAGACCAAACAGAAAATCAGTAAGGAAACAGAAAACCCAAACAACACTATAGACAAATTGGACCTAATAGACATACCTATAATACTCTATGCAACAATAGAATATACATTCTTCTCAAGTTCATATGAAACATTCTTTAAGATGTATCATATTCTAGGCTGTAGAACAAGCCTTAACAAATTCAAGAAGATTAAAATCATACCAACTACATTTTCCATCTACAAAGGAATAGAACTAAAAATCAGTAGCAAAAGGAAAGCTGGAAATTCACAAATATGTAAAAATTAAACACCATATTCTTGAATGACCAATGGGTCAAAGAAAAAAATCATGGGGGAATTAGAAACTATCTTCAGACAAATGAAAATAAAGCATGCCAAGAACTTACAGGATGCAGTGAGTGTTACCAAGAGAGAAGTTTACAGCAGCACATTGCACATGCATTAAAAAAGAATGATCTCAAATCAATAACCTAATTTTACCCTTAAAAGAACTAGAGAAAGAACAAACTAAACCTAAAGTTATCAGAAGGAACAAAATAATAAACATTAGAGCAAAAACAAAGCAAATAAATAATTTTTAAAATAGGAGAAAAATCAACAATATCGAGTTGATTTTTTCTTAGCTAGACTAGCTTAGAAAAAGTAGAGAAGCTCAAATAAAAATCAGAAATGAAAGAGAAGACTTACAATTGATGACACATAGGTAAAAAGGATTAGAAAAGACGACCATGAACAATTGTATGCCAACAAATTGGAAAACCTAGGAGAAATTGATACATCTCTAGAAATGTATAACCTACCAAGACCGAATCACGAAGAAATAAAATCTCTAAACAGACTTATAGCTAGTAAGGAGATTGAATTGGTAATCAAAAACCTACCAACAAAGAAAAGCCCATGATTACATGGATTCACTGAAGAATTCTATTAAATATTTAAAGAAGAACTAACATCAATCCTTTTTAAACTTTCCCCCTAAAATTGAAGAGGACAGAACACTTCCAAAATCATTTTATGAGTCCAGCATTACGCTAAAACCGAAATCAAAGATACTAAAAGAAACAAACAAAAAACTACAGACCAATATACCTGCTGCATACAGGTGCAAAAATCCTCAACAAAATACTAGCAAGTGAAATTAAACAACATATTAAAAGGGTTATATAGCATGACCAAATGGGATTTATGCTTGAAATGCAAAGATTTTATTCAGCATGTGAAAATCTATCACTATAATATCCTGTGTTAACTACATGATCATCTCAATGCAGAAAAAGCAACACCCTTTCATGATTAAAAGAAAAAAACACTCAGTTGGGCATGGTGGCTCATGCTTGTAATCCCACCAATTTGGGAGGCTGAGGCGGGTGGATCACCTGAGGTCAGGAGTTGGAGACCAGCCTGAACAACATGTTGAAACCCCATCTCTACTAAAAATATGAAACAATTTAGCTGGACATGGTGGAAGGCACCTGTAATACCATCCACTTGGGAGGCTGAGGCAAGAGAATTGCTTGAACCCAGGAGATGGAGGTTGCAGTGAGCCGAGATTGTGCCATTGCACTTCAGCCCAGTTGACGGAGTGAGACCCTGTCTAAAAAAATAAAAAATAAAAAAGTAGAAAAAACACTCAACAAACTAGGAATAGAAATTCCTAAATATAGTAAAGACCATATATAAAAGGCTCACAGCTAACATTATGCTGAATGGTGAAAAACTGAAAGCTTTCCCTCTAAGATCAGGAACAAGGTATGCATGCTGTCTCTCACCAGTCTAAGAATACTGGAAGTGCTTGCCAGAGGACAAGGCAAAGAAAAGTGACTCAAACTAACATTATTTCTGTTTGCAGACAACCTTATCTTGTATGTAGAAAACCCTAAAGATTCCACACATATACACAAAACTATTAGAACTAATAAACAATTTCAGCAAGGTTGCTGGATATAAAATCAACACACAAAAATCAGTTGCATTTCTGTACATTAACAATGAACAACCTGAAAAGGATATTTGTTTTGTTTTTCATTTTTCTCCTCACCTTGTCTTTCATTTACAATGGCATCAAAGGAATAAAATACTTAGAAATAAGCTAAACTGGGAAAGCAAAAGACTTGTACACTGAAACTATAGAACACTGCTTACAGAAATTAAAGAAAACACAAATAAATGAAAAGATATCCCATGTTCATGAGTTGAAAGACTTAATGTTGTTAAAATGCTCATGTTTTCCAAAGTGATCTTCAGATTCAATGCAATCCCTATCAAAATCCCAATGGCACATTTTGCAGAAATAGAAAAAGCCATTCTAATATTTATATGGAATCTCAAAGGACTCAAAATAGCCAAAACGAATCTGAGAAAGAAAAACAAAGCTGGAGGCCCCATATTCCTATTTCAAAAGACATTGCAAAGCTATAGTAATCAAAACAGTATAGCACTGAAATAAAGAACAAGATATAGACCAGTCAAACAGAATAGAAAGCTCAGAAATAAATATGTTGTCAAATGGTCTTTGACAAGGGTGTCAACACTACAAAATGGGGAAAGAATAGTCTTTTTAACAAATGTTGTTGGGAAAACTGGTCATCTACATGCAAAAGAATAAAGTTGGACCCTTACCATATACCATATACAAAAATTAACTCAAAATGAAATAAGATCTAAAAGTAAGGGCTGAAACTGTAAAATTCCTCAAAGCAAACACAGAAGGAAAGCTTTATGACTTTGGATTTGGCAAAGATTTCTTGAATACGACAATGCAAGCACAGGCAACAAGAGCAAAAAATAAACAAATGGAACTACATCAAACTTAAGAACTTCTGTGCAGCAAAGAAATTAGTCAACAGAATGGAAAGGCAACCTAAGAAATGGGAGAAAATATTTGCAAACCATATATCTAGTGAGCGGCCATACATAATATATACACAACTCCTTCAACTCAACAATAACTGAATAAATAATCCGATTTTAAAATGAGCAAAGGGCTTTAATAGACATTTCCCCAAAGAAGATAGACTAATGGCTAACATTTGAAAATATCTGAACATATGAAATAATGTCCAACATTACTAACCATTAGGGAAATAAAATTTAAGCCACAACGAGATATCACCTCACACCCGTTACAAGAGCCACTATCCACAAAACAGAAAATGACAAGTGTTGGTGAGGATGTGGTGGGAATGTAAAATGATACAGCTTCTACAAAAAACCATATGGAAGATCCTCAAAAATATAAAAATAGAATTACCATATGATTCAACAACCTATTTCTGGGTCTATATTCAAAAGAAATTGAAAACCGGATCTCTAAGAGATATTTGTATACCAATGTTCATTGCAGCGATTATTCACAATAGACAAGAGGTAGAAGCAACCTAAATGTACCTATATCGATGAATGGATAAAGAGCATGTGGTTCATACATACAATTGAATGTTACTCAGCCTTTAAAAAAAGAAGGAAATGTTTATATATGCTACAACATGAATGAACCTTGAAGACATTATATGAAGTGCAATAAACCAACAATAAATAAGTCATTGAACCTACAAATAAGTAACAAAAAGACATTACTGCATGATTCCATTTGTATAGGCTATTTAAAATAGACTTTCAGAGACAGAAATTAAGATGGTGATTGCCCTGGGCTGGGGGGAAGGGGAGTTGTTGCTCAGTGGGTGTAGACAAGATCTTGCCAGTTTGGTGTAGCTGTTACTAAATCAACAGACTCTACTTGTTAAAATAAAAAGTCCTCATTGTTCCCACTTTGTATCTCCTAGGTCAGTGGGTCAGTGCTTCTCAAACTTTAATGTGCATATAAATCACCTTGGCATTCAGTAGGTCTCAGTGGGGCTTGAGAACCTGAATTTCTAATACGCTTCTGGGTGATATTGATATAAATTCTTGCTTACAGTGGCTGGTTCTCAACCATGTGGCACCTGGGAAGCTTTGTAAAATCACAGTGTCCCAATTAAATTAAATTAATTAAAGTAGCCCTCTGGGAGTGGGATCCTGGCTGTGGTATGGCTGAGGTTGAGAACCAGTGCTCCAGGGGCTCTTCCAAGGGCACCAACTCTCATGGAAGCAGAGCCACTGTTTTAGACCCTGTAGACCTTCTTTCCAGCTGTTGTGCTCTTTCTCCACAACCTCAGGACTGCTGAGACTTCACTATTGCTGCTGAGCGTCTGCTGAGAGCCACGGGTAAACACAGACGCACCTTGATCTCAGGTATACAAGAGCATTAGTTAACACTCTTAGGCAGTTGGAAGGAACTTTTCTGTTTTTTATACCTCCTGGCTTCCACTTTTCACCTCTCTTTCCAGCTGGTAGGGAAATATCCTCTTCTAGTCTAGTAGAACAACGGTTCTAAATATGGGGGTGATTCTGTTCCCAGGGGATATCTGGCAATGTCTGGAGACAATTTTAATCATCACAACTCGGAGTGGGGGGCTGCTACTGGCATCTGATGGGTGGAGGCTGAAGAGGCTGCTAAACATCCCATGATACACAGGACAGTTCTCCACAAGAGTGTTCAGCCCAAAATGCCCAAGGCTGAGAAACCGTGCAGGAGATGGGAGACCCACAGCTGAGCCTTTGGGGCACCTTTTTCATCTTTACCAAGCTACCCTCTCCTCCAGGCACCAAGGTCCTGGATCTGCAGGGGCCAAAATGGGATGGGCTGGGTCCAAGAGCAGCCTCCTGCTGCATCCAGAACCTCTTTCTTCTCTTACCTTCCAGCAGCAGGGCCCTCCCTGTCCGGCCCACTCCACTAATCCTCTTCCTCATCCAAAGAAGGTGAATTTCCTCTCTGGTGCTGCTTTGTCTCCCCCAGGGTTTTAATTTTTATAGAGCCTCCTCCCACCCATTATACAGGTCTACCCATTTCTATACCCCACCTGTGCTCAGGATTCAAGTTGTTTCTTATAAAATTCCTATACCCACGAAAACCAGGGCTGGGGCCAGTCATCCTGAAAATTCCTTGAGAGGTGAGGGGCATCTGACCAGGGGACAGAGAGGTCCACTAGAAGGAGGATAGCCTGATCCCCAAATGCCTTCCTAATCCCATCTCAGTGGCAACTCAGCCAAGACACCCTGTCATATATGTCCTGGGCACTTGCCAGGTGCAGGCCCTGCTTTAAGTGCTTTGCCTCATGAAATCCTCCCACGAGTCCTGGCAGGTAAGTATTAAGGTCATCCCCATGTATAATGAGCAGACTGACGTTAAGTGACTTTTTGTCTGTGGTTCCTGGCTCATAACTCCTAAACTCCTTGGGATCTCCAAAGTGCTGTCTTTCTTTTGTGTGACAGATTCAGGGTGGGGCTGATCACTGGAAAGAATAAGGCAGGATTAGAGGGTTGGGACTTACAGCTCTACTCCTGAACCTCCAGGGAAGGGAGAGGGGCTGAAGGTCAAGTTGATCACCAATGGCCAATGGTTTAATTAATCATGCCCACATAATGAAGCTTCCCTAAAAACTCAAGAGGACAGGGTTCAGGGAGCTTCCAGATGGAGATTCCTGGAGGGTGATGTACCCAGGGAGGGCATGGAAGCTCCTAGTCCCTCCCCCACATACCTTGGCCTACACTTCTCTTCCTCTAACGTTCATCTGTATCCTTTGTATATCCTTTATAATAAACTGGTAAACATATGTGTTTCCCTGAATTCTGTGAGCTACTGCAGCAAATTAATCAAACTTAAAGCGGTGCGGGGGTTGTGGGAACCCCAACTTGAAGCCAATTGGTCAGAAGTTCTGGAGGTTTGAACTTGTGACTGATGTCTGAAGCAGGGGGGATGTCTCAGGGACCGAGCCCCTAACCCACAGGATCTGACTCTATTGTCAGGTAGATAGTGTCCAAGTTGAATTGGAGGATGCCTAGATGTTGCCCACTGATGAATGTGTGAAGAAAAAAGCCCACACCTTTGGCCACAGAAGTCTTCCCTTGTATTGACGATTGTTGTGGTGATGGTGGTGTGAGAGCAGAGAAAAAATGTGGCTGAGAGAAGTTTTCCCTAAACAGTGAGAGACTTAAGTAAGTTGTCCAAGGTCATATAACTAGGAAGTAGTAGATTAAGGTTGTGAACACAGGCAGTTTATGTCCACAGCCCATGGGTTTAACCACTACACTATATAGTCCCTTATGTGCTTGACACTGACAATAGCCCAGGCAGGCTTGGATTCTGCTCTTGGTTTTGAATATGGAACCCAGTTCCTCAAAAGGCAAAAAAGTCTTCCAAAATCACTCAGCTAGTAAGTCGTGGTCCTAGGATTCAAATCCAAAATATAAATTCCATGCTCAGGCCAAGGAAGGAACGTACAAGCTTTAGAAGATGGCACCATTCATCCACTAATTCATTCATTCATTCATTCATTCATTCATTCATCCATCGTGCAGTCAGCACACATATACTGATGCTTCCTGCCAGTGAGGCTTGTTCTGTGTGCCGAGGATCCAGAGAAAATTGAACCACGATCCTTCTGCTTGGGAGCTCACATCAATTTTGGAGGACATGCCACAGGCTGCTGGGTGGACTAAGGAGAAAGGGATAGGAGTGCAGAAGAGTCCATTCACACCTGTATTCTGGGAGACTGGACAGATGTGGGGAGAGGATCCAGAGAGATCCAAGTGTGCACTGCTCATGTCATCAACTGGTCACCTGGGTCAGATCCAGGTGACACCCTACCTCCTGGCGCACACCTGCACACTTACCTGCTGCCTTATTTTCTCCCCATCTGTCCTCTCACTGACTTGCTCAGAACTTCCCATTCATAAGCACACCCTGGGGAGAAACGAGAAGGGGTCTGTGCTCCCCAGTGGATCAATGCAAGGTTGGCATCCCAACTTATCATCCCGAGGTCCCAGGGAGAAACCAAATTGTAACTGTCAGGAACACGACAGAACTGTCAAAAGCAGACAAAATCAGCCACATAAATTGTGAAACCAAAGTCACAGTTCTATTTGTTCTGCAAGAGTGAACATCTCACATTTTTTTGTGTATGTGAAGATGGAAAATACAAACAAAGACCAACTAGGGGCATTGCAAGCATTTCATCTCTGTGGAGAAACCCACCACCAGAAAATCGCAGCTTCTAGCAATGCCCCCTCCCCATAAATCTGTATCCACTTCCATCACCTCAATTAATTAAACACTCAGGAAGTCTTACAATGGGAATGAGTATGTCCATCACCAGAAACGATTATGATCCAGTCCCTGCCCTTGACCATTGTATATCCAGCTAACATAACTAGAATATAGAGCCAGACCAGACCAAATAAAGCAAGAGACCAACTCAGGGTGTAACAATCCCTCTACAGTGGAATCAGGGATGGCTTCCTGGCAGAGGTAACATCTGCATTGGGTCTTGAATAAAATTTCACAGGTGGAAAACGAAAGGAAGGAAACTTCAGAGGCAGGGGAAGACAGATATAAATGGACAGAAGCTGGGTCAGGTAGAGAGAGAGGGACATGGCATAAGAGGTAGTTTGGAAGTGAAATGTCCATTCTGTGCAACAACCTGGCTGGGTAGGTTAGCCCTTGCCAGGGAAGCTTGCCCTGCCATCAGGCATTTGGGGCTCCTTCATTTGGACGGCAGGTATGGCCCTCACATGTCCTCCAGGGCACAACAGGTAGGTCATGCACAGATGGTGCAAGCACACTTCCCATCAACCTTGGCGCTGTGTGTGTGTGTGTGTGTGTGTGTGTGTGTGTGTTGGCAGCAATCTGGCAGGCCATTCTGCAGAAGCACTGCAGCACCGTGGTTGTTCACCAAAATAGCATCGAGCGATTTAGGTCAGGAAGTAAGGACAGTGTTATTATTACTAGTTACTGGCGAAGTTATTTAATAAGAATGTCACATCCAATTGAGACCATGGTGGGAACTGTCAGCAGGAAGAATGTAATTACACTAACTGGAGGCACTCCACAGATGCACACAGAGGTGGACTCTCCCCCAGCCCCACTGTCGCCTGGAAGGGATTTCCTTAGGTGGGGCCATCATGGCCAGGCCCCAGAATAGCCAGACACACTGGCTTTTGGTGGGAGGGATCTCCAGGACCCAATGAGAGTCTCCTCAGTGACACCATCCATGACCTGACATCCTAGTGATATTCAGAAGGGAGAGGGCCTCAAAGCCCCAGCCCCGCTTCTCCAACTCCAAATAAAATCCAACAGACATCACTGCAGAGGCATGGGAAGGCCACAGTCCATCCACCCATGCCCTGGTCCAGACCCACTCCAGTTGCCCACAGCAGTAGCTGGCTTGGAGACAAACCCTTTACTGATAGCTCTCCCCTACCATTCCTCAACTGGTGTTTCTTGGACCACCTCCAAATCAAACTACTTACACTTAATCTTTGTCTCAGGTCTGCCTCTGGGGAGCTCAACCTAAGGCACTTCCCTTGTTCAAGTCTTCCAGCAGATCCCAATCCACTCCCTAGAAAATAAAGCTGAGTTCTTCCCCACAGCCCTGGACTCTGCTGAGCCCACCTAGCATGTACCTCCTGCTGCTGGTTGAGCCCTGAACTGAACCACCTCCCCATAATGGGGCTAGGCAGAACCCAAGGATCCTTGTCCATGAGCACAGCCTCTGTGATCCTCTAAGGCCATGGTTATGAGAGGTGGCACCACTATAGCGTTTCATGTGGGGCCCAGCCTGCAGCCACTGCCCATCTACCAAGTACTATCCATCGGACACAAAAGGTGCTGTGCTACCATTTTGCTTCAAAATCTCCACCCTTTGGAGTTTCTAAGAGTCCTATGCCCTCACTCCCTTGCAGCAGCAGTTAGACACCCAGACAAGGGAGATGGGGAGGGCTGGGAGGCCATACGATGTCGCAGAAAGGAGTGGAGTGGGAAAGAATGATGATTCTCATCATCAGGGGCATCACAGCCGCAAAGCAAGCTGTACTTGTGGCCAGGAGGAAGGAAAAGGAGGCAAGGAGAGACTCGGGGGTAGAGAGAGAAAGAGAGACATAGATGGGAGGGAGATGGGCAGGAGAGGGAGTAGGGACACAGAGACAGGACCCGCAGAGACAGACCGGTAGAAAGAAAGACACAGCAGAGAAAATCAGGGACTCAAAGAAAAGAACAGGCAGTAAGGGAGATGGGCAGATAGAAAAAGAGACACAAAGACAGATAGCAAGACTGCAAGCCACGGAGGAAACAGAAGAGGAAAGAAAAAGAAACCAGGAGACAGAAAGTGACAGAGAACACAGGAAAGAGACAGACAGGCACAGAGAGACCAGATGGGGCAGCAGAAGGCAATGAGGGCATGACCCAGAGTGAGACACTGAGAAGCCATGCACAGCTTCCCAACAAAGGCTCCATCAGTGCCACCCAATCCCCAGGTCTCCACGGGAGCTAAATGGAAGAATCAGAGACTGAGCATGTACTATTTGAGGAACGTAGCTTTAAATGGCAGAGAACAGGGTGGCAGCCACAGAGGAGTTCAGGGCCCAAAAAGCTTCTACCTTCTATTTTGAACCTGTTTTAAATTCAAGGAGTGAAGTCAATGGAGAAGAAAAATAAAATGGGAGGGTAGAGGAGAGAGAAGGGGCATATCACAAAGAAGAGAGAGGGAAGAAAGGAGTCCTGGGCTCTGGGACCTGGGAACTGCAGGAAAGACCCCACCTCTTCCTCCAGGAGTGTGGGGAGGAGGAATGGCTGCAGAAGCAGGCAACCACAGGCAGGAGCGGATGTGGAAGTCCATTCTGATGGTCTGCCTGTTCTCAGTGGGGTACCAAGGTAGTCATCCTGTGATGAACCAGGGATTTGTGCCTTGGAATTGCCAGCCACTCTTAGGATTAACAAAGGAAGCTGACCAGGTAGCTGATAGAAAGATAGTTAAGGGATCCTGGGCTTAGCTTAGAGATGTGAGGTCACAGTGGTGGCAGGATTCATAGCCCAGGTGTCCGGCTCGGAGCTGAGTTGCAGGACTGACCCAGGGCTGGAGTGTGTAGAGACTGAGGGTCCTAGTGGGACAGTGGTTCAAGGGGTGCACAGTGGAGACTGGCCGACCTTAGTAACTAAGGAAAGGGGCTGCTCCAAGAGGAGTTGCTGAGAGGTTCAGGGTCTCCACCTTTTTGAAGGGGCCTTGCATGGCTGGGCACCATCACACCCATCTTCCCATCCTCCTCTCAGGCCAGCAAGACCTCTGTTTGCCCCTTGGCTGTGGTTCTTCATTTGTTCCTTGTGGGAAGTGGCCTCTTCCTCCACCTTCTCAGCAATCAGCCTCACCTCCTCCCTGACCTCACTTCTGCTCCCCGCCCAAGACCAGGGGTGTCCTTCCTCCCACATTCTCCCTGGACCCTGAGCTGAGTCTGGACCTTGTCTTGAGGGCCTCTCTCCAAGCAAAACCCAGGCTGCCAACCCCTGCCTGCTCCACTTACTCCCGCACTGGAAGCTTCTGAGGCTCCTCCCCAGAGCACTTGAAGGACTAAGTGCAGAGACTGAGGCAAAAACCTCTCCAGCTCAGCTCAGTGGTGACTCTTGGTAGAAATTTGGGGGAATCCCATGTCTTTCAAAGACTGTACCCACAGGAAGGGAGGCTGTGCTTGGCTCTGAGGGTGTGTCTCCTACCTTCCTCCTCCCCGAGAAAGCACAGAGAGTGAGGGCTCCAAACCAGCACGTTGTCAAAGCAGTGGCGACTCCACCAAAAGAGAAGACCCAGGTGTTCCAGGAAGCCCGAAGTTCAGGCAGAGGCACAGACCCGCCTTGCTGAGCACAGAGCACCAGGCCCCCACCTCCCTGCAGGACCCACACAGCCTGACAGGCTTTGTGCAGCTGCCGGCCTTCTTGAGCCCTGGCTGTTGCCAGGCATGGTTGTCAAGCACAGACTCACGTCCTGGGTCATCGGGGAGTGAGTAGGCTGGCTTTTGTTCCCCGGAAAGCCACTCCACAGAAAGCCTGGAGTGTAGACAGGAGGGACATCATCCCTACACTCTGCCAGCTAGAAGGACAGTGACTAGGGATAGGGGAGGTTCAAGGTCAAAGCCTGACCCACCCCTGGGGCTGGAAAGCTGGGAGCTGGAACCCAGGCTAAGCAAGACGCTCACAATTGCCCAAGTCCTGCATTGCAGATTTCACACGTGCACGCACACACGTCAATGGCTACAGAAACAAATGTCTGCATCCACTATATACATGCGTACCCCCGACACACCCACATATACATTTCGCACACACAGTTCTCATGCACACAGCTCTTCAGTACATGGCTACACACCCTTTCTCCCATCCTGGATGGAGGCTCCATGGGCACTGCTGCCACTCCCTCCCTCCACTAGGATGTCAGTGCCCTTCTGGAGGAGTTTGTGTAAAGGTCTGGGTGTCCCTTCCACCTGGTGTTGTTTGTGAGTGGCAAAGCAGTGTACCTGTCTTGTGAAACTGTGTGTGTGAACACACATTGTATATAGAAGCATGTGTGTGCACGTGTGCTTACATGTATCAGTGACAATATGTGGACAGATATGTGTAAATAGGGAGAAATTTAAAAGAGCCAATGATAGCTAGGATTGCATCCTCACCACTACCCACTACTGCAGACAGGCACATGTGCCAGGGCATCCGCCACTCTGGTTGGCTCAGTGCTACCTGCACACACACAGCATCCGGCAGCACTGCAGGAAGGAACAAGCCTGGCCTGTGGAGTCAGACAAAACTGAATTCACAGTCCCACTCTGCCACTTGCTGGCTGTGTGACCTGGGGAGCCCTACTCACCCTCTCTGAGCCTCAGTTCACTCCCTCATCTATAAGGAAAGCATAATAGTAATAATATCTCCCTCACAGGCATGCTGGGAAAATTAAATAAGATTATGAACATGAGACTCCAAGCCCTGGGGAGCTCAAGAAACATTAATTACTGCTCATTCTCTCCCTTCCACCCCAGCCTGTGCCTTTCATTCATGCAACTGATAAATATTTATCAAGTGCTAACTGTGTGTGGCACTGGGGGTGCAGAGTCTCTGTCGTCATCCTCATGCAGCTTGTTGTCTGGTGGGGGAGACAGACAGTGAACAACTGAACAACAGCAGATCAGATAGTGAGCATGATCAGAGCTATGAAGAAGGTGACGTGGTGGTGCTTCATCTACAGTGGTCACCTCTGACAATGCCATCCCCGAGCAGACATCTGCAGGGTAAGAGCGAACTGTGTGAAGATGGGAGGGAGAGCATCCCAGGCAGAAAAAAAAAACAGCAGGAAGGAATGTCTGGAGGCAAAAAAAAAAAATTGTTGTTCTCCAGTAAAAGCAAAAAGGCAAGTATACCTGGGGTGTGGTGAAGCAGACAGGGGCGATGGGAGGGGAAGTGTGGGTAGACTGGCAGTCAGGACCAGATCAAATCGGGACGGTTTCAACTGTGTGTATGCAGTGGGGGGAATGACCGAATCAGATCTGCATGTTTTAGGATTTCTCCAGCTGCTGTGTGAAGAAGGAACTACATGTGAGAATAGGGGAAGCAGGTGGACCAGCCGGGGATCAATCGTCCCAGGGAGAGACAGAGAGGGTGTCAAAGACTCATCCTGCTCAGCCCTGCCCTCAATGCCTTCCCTGCCTCCCACTCATCAGGATGTCTTCTCTGATGACTCCTGAATATAGCATCCGTTTCCCAGCTCTCAGAGCATGTTTTCAAAGGCCACCTTCCCAGAAACCCCTCCTAGGTCCCCATCTCTGCACATCCACAGCTTGGTTCCTGGTTGAAAGGATAAACCAAGGCCATCCTACCCAGGAATCAAGAAAAAATATGACATCTGATTCTCCTTTACATATCTACCCATCAGATAGAGCACAGAGTAGGTGCTCAATAAATGCTTGCATTCAACATGATACCTGTGCCTTTCTGCCTAGGGTTCCATACCCCTCCCTGCTCCTGTTTCCCCACCTCTCGCCTCACCATGAAGCAATGCTTCATTTTTGTTCAACATTATTAAGTACCTGCCATACACTGGGTCCCTGCGAGTACAAGCTCTTATTTCTCCTTCCCAACTATCCCACTTTATAGATAAGGACACTGAGGTGAAGAGAGGTTAGCAGAACCAGCCAATAGTGAAAGTACTAGACAAGAGAGAATTATACTTGACCCAAAGACAAAGTTCTGACTGCTCTATTGGGAGCTGCAGGGGATGGGGGGCTCTTAATTTTTCTTTTCAATAAACAAACAGGGGAATACATCTTGCAAGTTATTTACACAGGCCAGCCTTCCTGGGGATGTCTCTGTCCTGGACTCTCTGGGAGGGTGTGTAGACCAGACCCTGCCCGCTGACTTGGCCCTGGTATCATGTCAATCTCGGCATCCTGCACCTTCCTCCCCAACTCCACTCCAGGGACCTAGCTTGAGGGGGACTTACTCACCATCAGGAACTGCAGGAAGTGGAGGTCAGATTGAAGCCACAGACTCATGCTGACTCCCACCCACAGCCTCCAGGCCCAGGCCACCCTCTGAGGCAGCACAGAGTGGGGATCCCTGGGGCCACCACTACCAAGCTGCTCATTCCTGATCAGGCATAAAATTTCCTTCTTGTTTTCAAATGAGCCCAGGCCAGAGTCTCCAGTCAGGGGGTTCTTCTGTCTCCCCTCCAGCAGCACAGCTCTGTCTTTGCACAAG
Source organism: Aotus nancymaae (assembly GCF_030222135.1). NCBI lineage: Eukaryota > Metazoa > Chordata > Mammalia > Primates > Aotidae > Aotus > Aotus nancymaae. The sequence continues at coordinate 30,594,914 of NW_026988467.1, forward strand.
CTCACCTCTCAGCCCACACACCCTTTCCCACTGCGAAGCAAGGGTCAGGATTCCCTGAAAATACCTCCAAGTGCTCACTCAGGGTTGCCTGAACCATGAGCTAGCTGGGGCCGGGGGCATCCAAATTCAGCTTCCCAAGAGACAAGGAGGACTCCAACAAATTCCTCCAAGTACAGGACAGCTAACCTTATAGACAATTCCTATAAACACACCCAAGCAAATTACATATTCTTTCACTGATGAGGTGACTCACACACTTTGCCTGTGAGGAAGAAGAGCAAGAGAGAGGGAGGGCTCGCCTCTGAAACAGAGTTGGGATGGATGTCAGGCAGAACACCACGGCCCCAGCACACCCCCTCCGTGGACATAAGGGAGAATGGGAGACCTGTGGCGCCTCATCCTGCTGACCCTGGCTTAGTCAGCTTTCCCTTTCCCTGATAAAGCCCCCAGCTTCACTCTTGCCATGTGACATTATGGAATTCATCCCAGGCCCTGGTGGGTAACAGGTGGTACCTACAGAGAACCATCTTGCTTATTACCCACTTCCCTGTCACCCCTCTTCTTCTGATTAAGACCCAAATATCCCCTCCTCTGGCACCTTCCCCAGGTGTAGTTACTCACTCCCTCCCCTCTGCTCCTGTGATAGTTAACTTTATGTGTCAACTTGACTGGGCTAAACGATGCCCAGATAGCCGAGAAAACATTATTTCTGGATGTGTCCGAGAAGGTGTTCAGGAAAATACTAGCATTTGAATCAGTAGACTAAATAAAACAGATCTGCCCTCACTAATGTGGGTTGCCTCATCCAATTCACTGAGGTCCCCAAAAGAAGAAATAGACAGAGGAGAGGCAAATTCTCTCCCCTCGAGCTGGGATATGCTCCTGCTCTAAGACATCAGAGCTCCTAATTTTAGGGCCTTCAGATTCTGGGGCTTACACCAAGGTCCACCCCCACTATCCCACATCCCTTTTCTCAGGCCTTCAGACTCAGACTGAATTACACCACTAGCTTTCCTGGGTCTCCAGCTTACAGGTGGCAGACTGTGGGCTTTTCAGGCTTTATAATTGCATGAGCCAATTCTCATAATAAATTTTACACACACACACACACATGTACACACACACACACACCCTGTTGGTTCTATTTCTCTGGTGAACCTTGACTAATACAGATTTCAAATTAATTCATTCAATCACCAAACATTGGTTGAGCACCTCAGTGTCAGGCCTCATGCTTCGCCCTAGGACAGAATGACAGATAAGGCATAGTCTCTGTCCTTGTAAAGTCTAGTACCTTCTATTATCATCTCTCTCCCTCTTTTGCAATACCACTTGTTTCTGTATCTAGTTGTCCACTAGACTGCTGGTTCCTCCCAAGCCAGTACAGTGGCTTGTGAATGATGTAGTCCCAGTATCTAGCACTGAACTCTGCATTTGAAGTTATCAGAATAATAGAAAAGCAAGCCTTGCAAAATATGATGGTTCCATTAATCCAGTTAGCCCAGGTCAGGTGCAGTGGCTCACACCTGTAATCCTAGCACCCTGAGAAGCCAAGGTGGGTGGATCACCTGAGGTCAGGAGTTGGAGACCAGTCTGGTCAACATGGTGAAAGCCCATCTCTACTAAAAATACAAAAATTAGCCACATGTGATGGTGGGTGCCTGTAATCCCAGCTACTCTGGAGTCTGAAGCAGGAGAATTGTTCGAACCCGAGAGTTAGAAGTTGCAGTAAGCCTAGATTGTGCCACTGCAACTCCAGCCTGGGTAACAAAGACTGTCAAAAAAAAAAAAAAAATCAGTCCATAGTTACGAGTTGTGCAAAAAGCTATGTTTCACACCTTCCCATCCCTGGTTTTCCTTTCCCATGGTATGCCTTGCCATGTAGTCAAAGAGAGCATGCCTTGGGGTAAGGACTGGTGAATATAAAACCAGGGCAGCTCTGGCAGCCAAACAGGCAGAAAAAAGAGGGAGCGTCTATGTGCTGTGCTGCCTTGATTTGTGGTCCCCATGGTTCTCTTGGTGCCTCCGTCACTTTAGAAACATCTGTTTGCCTGAAAACAGCCTACACTCTTTGCCCTCAATCTTCAAATTCTTCTTTAAATCTCAACTCATTACAGTAATAGCCTGGAGAAGGGAAAGTCATAAAATGGGAGTTTCTTTTCTCTCTGACAGGCCCAGGGGATAAAGAAGCTGCAAAGATCCCTTTAGGTTAATTCAGAAATGTGAAAACTTCCTATTTTCATTTCCAAATAAGTAGTCACTATATTACCATAGTAACATTTGCTGCCCTATTTTAGATTAGAAATTTTTATAAAAGAAAGCATCAAGACGCATTCATTGTTATAATTTTATATAATTTTTTTTTTTTTTAGATGGAGTCTCACACTGTCACCTGGGCTGGAGTACAGTGGCGCAATCTTGGCTCACTGCAACCTCTGCCTTCCAGGTTTAAGCCATTCTCCTGCTTCAGCCTCCCAAGTAGCTGGGATTACAGGTGCCCACCACCATGCCTGACTAATTTTTGTATTTTTAGTAGAGACAGGGTTTCACTATGTTGGCCAGACTGGTCTTGAACTCTTGACCTGATGAAATTTTATGTAATCCTAAAGGGAAGAAGGTCTTTCTCTAAGTATGACACAAAACCAAAAGCCAAAATATAGACAAATTTAAGTGCATAAATATGTAGAACCTCTATATGTAAAAAATAAAATAAAAATACCAGAGTATAAACACAAGGTCCAAACTGCAAAAAAGATTGCCACACTACTACAGATTAAAGAGCCAGTGTCTTCCATATGCAAAGAGTTCTTATAAATTAATAAGAAAAATATAAACAATGCCATAAAAATAAGCAAAGCATATAAACAGTTTTCAGGAAAAGAGATACAAATGACTGAGAAACATGAAAAGATGCTCAGTTTCAGTTATAATTAAAGGAATGCAAGAATGAGCTACTTTCCGATTCCCACCAGATTGGCAAGTTTTTAAAAAGTTGTTGGGAAAGGATGGAGCAGTTTGTTCCTTGACCAGTGCATCAGCATCACCAAAGAACTTGTTAGAAATGCAAATACTCAGATCTCATCTCAAATCGACTCTACTGCAGACCTATTTGACCACAGAGTCACTGACTCAGAAACTCGTGGGCCCAGCAATCTGTGTGTTAACAAACTCTCCAGGTGATTCTGATGTACTCTAAAGTGTAGAGTTACAAAGAACTTTCAAATACTATTGGCAGTATTTAAATTAATGCAAATTGGCAATTTAATCACTACAAATGCATATATCCTTTGAGGCAACAAATCCATTCTAGAGACATCTTCCCTCATGTTGAAATCACACACACACACAAATTCTTTTGTTGTGATATTGTGTTTGGGGTAGCTCAAAACTAGAAAAAGCCTAAATAATACAGAACTGATTCATTAATTTAAAGTAATTTGTGGAATACCATGTAGCCACTAAGAAGAATGAGATAAATCTATGAACACCTACCCAGAAAGAGGTATAAGAGACATTGCTGAGAGAAAAAAGCATGTTACAGAGTAATGTATATGACATATCTACAATGATCCCATTTTTGTGAACTATAAATAATTTGTGTTCCATTTATATTTTCTTACATGTTTTGAAATTTCCTGGAGAAATTCAGAAGAAACTGTTGATAACTGGGCTTTGCAGTGGGAGGAAGGGCTTTTTTCACCATATGCTCTTCTATGCCATTTGAATTTTTGCCTTGAGCATGTATTACTTCTATAGTAATTAAAAAGTAGTTATAACTAATTAAACTTAAAGGGAAGAGAAAGAGCAAGCAGGAGAGGGAGGCATGGCTGGAAGGGGAGAAAAATTAGGTCATTTGGGTAACTGCATCCTGGAGACTATCCATGCCCCGACTGAGAAACTTGGAGATCTCGTTTGTACTTTATCTTCAGTCACACAGGTTGCTTTGGTAAAGAAAACTTAAAAACTATTTCACTGAACTGGTGGCTTTCAAAATAAATCATTTATTTAACTAAGAAAAAAACTCACATCCATTAAACAAGGCAAGGACCCCTAAGCCACCTGATTTTCCTTCCTGTGGGTTCAGGTTCAGGCCACTCAGTTGAATGTGCTGTTGATGTTAGCTATTGAGTTTCTTTGGGTTCCAAAAATAGTGTGAACAAGTGGTCTCTATGAAATATTACATGTGAGTGTGAACACCAGTGTGGACATATCCCATATTTTTAGATCAGAGATAATGAGGAAAGTGTTTGTGCATGAGAACAGACACCTCTTTCACAGAGCTATGTGAACATGATCTGTGCTGGGGTTCCAGGCCTGATATACCATGATTTTTCATTAAGAGCAGTTGTTGGAGAAACTTCCTGGGGATAGGAGCCTGGACTCCTTTGCATCATTCGCTTATCAATTCCCGTGATGCCCTTAATAAAATTATCCAGTTCAGCCTTTATCACCGTTTTTGGCCAGCCAGTTCCCAAATGAGTTCACTTAATAAATTGTGAAAATGCTAATTCATCCATTATCCGATCATCCTTCCATCGACCATCCATGGGTCTTTTCTCTTGTACATTCATCTGTCCATATGTCTGCTCATCCCATGAATCTACTTATTATCCATTCCATCATTTATTTCATTCAGCCATCTCATTTCATTGCTATAATCTCTATCAAGCCAATCCTGCCATCCATTCATTCACCCTTCCACTCATCTTTCCATTTACTCATCCATTCCATCCACTGATCCCATCTATCCTATCTATTCTTCCACTTTACCCCCTCATCGATCAATCATATCCTTCCATCCTAGTCATCCATGCATTTATCCATCCCCCTATATAATACCCCATCCACTTATTCATCCATCTCAAATAGCCATCAACATTCTCTAGCAATTCATCCCATCCATCTATCCATTCTTCCATCACCCACTATCTCTATCCATCCCATCCATCCATCCATCCACCCATCCACTCAGCAATTGCACCTCTTCATCCCACCCCATAGCCTGGACTTAGTTATATCTCTGGAGGTGAAGAGACTGGGGCAAGCAAGGCCCAATGAGTATAGGAAAAAAAGTAATTGACACCCCATTACTTTTTCCAAGGCCCACTAAGCTCTTTTCACCAGAACATCTTTGAGCACTCTTAACAGTAGGTCTTTATCCACACTTAAATCCCTCTTCTTCCTCTCATGCCCAGATTCTCCCACTAGTCTCTGACCAGCTGGGACTTCCAGCTACCAACAAGAGTAAACTCATCAAGCTCAAAACTAGCCTGCAACCTCTAGGGTCCATCCTGGGCCCAGCTAACCATATGCTCCCTTCCCTTCTTCACCCTCCTCCCTTTGAACTCTAGACTGGGGTGAAGCCGTAGCCATGATGCCAGTGCCCCTGGCCCAGTGTATACTCTGTTCTGGCCTGGCCCAACCTGGCTAAAACAACTCACAATCCAGTGCTTCATCTGAAGAACGTGCTTTCCAATTGGGACGGCAAGCAACCTAATATGTAATAGACACCTACTACAAGGCAGGGACTTGTCAGGTGCTTTCTATTTGACACCTAATTTCATCTTCCCTGCAATTCTCTGACTTAGACAAAGAGGCTCAGAGGAGAAACTGCAGTGCACAGAGGTTAAGTAATTTGTCTAAAATCACACAGCTGCTGAGAAACAGTATCAGAATTCAAACCCTGGTCTGACTCTAAAACTTCAGCTCTTGCCACTCCAACAAGCTGCCATTAAGAAGACAATTTCCAAGCTAAACCAAGTAGGAGAAATTAGAATGATAAGCAAGAAAACATTCATTTTCTGAACTCATTCTCTAACCAAGAAAAAACAATCAAGATAATCATAAGTTGTAGTATTTACTAAGTGTTAACTCTGTGTCACATGCTGGCTAAATGAGCTTTTAATAGTATCATTTCATTTAAAAGAAAGTGAAGTCCCTTTGATGATCCTTCTGGGGGTCCTTCCACATACAATGGTTAAGCAGGTCCTGGATCAAGGTTTTAAGGGTTTGGGGCATGTACACTGTGCTTTGGAGCTGTACGATTTCCTCCAGGACAGGAATTTGAACAACAGATGTTTACCTTGATCACAAGCTTGTCACTAAGGTAAGAATTCTCATGTCTTTGCAAATATGTAGAAGTTCAAATCCTGCTATACACCACTTGCTATGTTACTGTAGCTAGCCTCCTTCACCTCTCTGAGCCTCTGTTTTCTCCATCTGTAAAATAGAGCTGGTAAGAGTAACCGTATCTACAGGACTGTCAAGAGATTTCAATTTAGATTTTGATGTAACAGCTTAACTTTTCTCTTATGGTTGACTACTTCATTTTCGTTTTTTCCCTATATTAAAAGGAATGCTATGGATCTTATACATAAATGGTTGACTGCATGTCTGATTATTTCTTTAGGGTAAACTCTTTTAAATGGAATATCAAGTCTAAATATATGAATATTTTAAAGGCTGTTGATAATATAGTGCCAATTTGCTTTCCAGCAAGTTTGTAACAATTTACACCCCTACAGGCAATTTATGAAAGTGCCCATCACACTGCACCCTTGCCAGCATACAATACTTTTTTGGAAATGATTTTTATGTATTTTTTTATATATACATTCATATATAACCTTGCATGAATGCATAAATATGATCTTCTCATGCATCATATTGGGATTTCAGTGAAATTTTATTTTTCCTTTTCCTTTCACACTTGGCTTCCTCTCCATCACCCCCAACCCTCACCTAACCACGACCCACTAACCAACACTCACTCCTAGGCAACCCATATTAAAATCTAGTTTTCATCTTCACAAATCTTTATGCTTTCTTTTAAAACCACATGCATACTACTGCCATTTGAATGTCTGTCCCGTCTAAAACTTGTGCTGAAATTTAATCCCCAAAGTGGCAGTATTGATAGTCAGGGCCTTTAAGAGGTAAGGGCTTCTGCCCTCAGGAGTGGATTAATCCATTCATAGATTAATGGGTTAATGGGTTAATGGATTAATGGGTTATCATGGGAGTGGAAGTGGTGGCTTTGGAAGAAGAAGAGAGACCTCTTGGACTAGCACACTCAGCCCCCTCACCATGTGATGCCCTGTGCCACCTTGGGACTCTGCAGAGAGTCCCCACCAGCAAGAAGGCCCTCAACAGATGCCACCCCTTGACCTTGGACTTCTCAGCCTCCAGAACTGTAAGAAATAAATTCCTTTTCTTCATAACTTATCCATCCTCACATAATTTTGTTCTTCAGAAGTCTGTGGTTATTCTTTTATAAGTAACAGAAATTTTGTGGCTTTTGTTATAGGCTTCAGATTTTTGTGGTAATTCTGTTATAAGCTACAGAAAACAGAGTCACAAACATAAACTGACATACCCACATATACATATTTACATATACGGTAGAGGTTTGGCATTGTTTGTTTCCTTAAAACTGTATCACATTATACAAATTTCTCAGCATTTTGCTTTTCTCTCAGTAATAATGATGTTTCCATTAAGTGAAGGAAAAATGTCTACAGAGTACTTAGCATAGTGGCTGGAGCACTGAGTACATGTTATTCATTGTTGTTGTTGTTATAAATTGAAAAGACAAACTGGCATCCCTCCTAAAGATGTGAGGCTCGTGGGTAGAGTGGTTCTCCAGTCCTCCCAGACTTGTTTGGAAAGGAACAGGCTAAGGCAATTGTTACAGTAGAGTTGTGCATGTCATTTCCATAGTCCCTAAATCATTCTTCATATTAACTAAGGACATACTATTTGCCAGGGACCATCCATGGTCCAGAGGTAGGATAATAGGTAAAGCCAGGCATAGTCCTGGCCTCCTGAAGTTTCCAGTCTAGAGAGCAAGAGTGACAATAATTAATGGCTTTGACAATCTATCATTATCAACTAAGTAATCCAAGGGCAAGACACACAATTCTATGAGAATGATTTAGACTGGGATCCAGGAGGCCTTCTCCGAGGAAGTGAAACTTGAGCCATGGTTAATGCAGTGAAAGGGGAAAAGAATACTCCAGACAGAGGAACTGGCACGTGCAAAGACCCAGCGGCAGAAGAAAGCATGGCCCTCTGTGAGCTTGAAAGGGACAGCAAGCTAAAATGTAGTCTCTCTGAACAAAGGCACCGCTCCTTGCAGGCAAGACCAGGCAAATGTCTAGAGAACACCTGCGGCCCCATCAAGAGCTTAAAGACAAGTGTTCTCCCAATGCCTCAGATCCCACTGGGTTCAGAAGGCCCCATCACCTTGGCAACCATGAGGGAGTACCACCCCTAAGTAAATACATCATGTATATCATTTCGCTGCATTGTTACAAAGGCTTTGTGGATGAGTCACTACCGTTCCTGTTTTAGAGATGGGGAACTGAGGCCTAAAGAGATTACTATGCCCTTTACATAAGCTAGTACCAAGCATGGCCAGGATTTAAACCTGGGTCTCTCCCAATCTCCAATCTGTGCATCTGAGAATATAGAACAGAGAACAATACTTTTCTCCGAGGTCCTAAGCAAAGAGTTCATAGCCACCTCCAACTGTGACTTACAAGTTTTTCACACGGGGCTGGGATTTGAACCCAGCTGGGCTGGCTCCAGAGACCAGGCTCATAATCACTTCCCACTGAACAACCACGCCCTTCCCCTCCTCTACGACATGTCCCCTCTCCAGCCTCATTTCCTGCAGCCCCAGCCACCACACTCACACAAGGAGCACTCGAACACACAGAACTTCACATTTCCTTGTGTGAATATAGGGCCCTCTGAGGTTTGGAGGCTCTTCCTGGGATACATTCCACTCCTTTCTTCACCTGAAAGCTTCCTGCACCACCTTTTAAGTCCCGTCTCAAATGTCACATCACCCAACAGTGAGCCCACCCACCCCCATACACTGGAGTTGTTAACTCCATCTACTGGGTTTTCATGTCTTGGTTCTCCCTCCATATTCATTCATTCAACATCCCATAAATATTCATCGAGCCCCTACTATGTGTAAGACACTGTTCTAGGAGTTGGGCATACCACAGAGAACAAAATAGACAAGCTCCTTGATCTCGTGGGATTTGCTTAAGAAGTCAGACAGTAAATTTTTTAAAATGCATATATCCTATGTGGGGCGGTTCTAAGGACTATGAAGAAAGCCAGGGCAGAGTAAGTGAAGGAAGGCATTACTGTGGATGAGGGGGTTAAGGAAACCTCTCCAAGGAGGTGACATTGGAACAGGAATTGATTAAAGCGATGGCTAAGCCTTGTGGCTCCCCAGGGGACAGCGAGCCCAAAATCTATTTGCAGGCATATCCCGCCACCCGGTGTGTCTGAGGAACAGCAGGGATGCCACTGGCCGGAGCAGAGTAAGTGGGGACAAGTCTTAGGGGGATAAGATCAGGAAGAAAATGAGGAATGAGCACATGGAAAGGACCTTGACTTGTTTCTAAATGATGGCAGGGGAATGAAGGATCTGCCTAACCATGTTCAAAGCTCTCCAGCTGCCAGGTTGGAGGAAAATGGAAAGAGGCGAGAATGCAAGTAGGGAAACCAGGGAAGGATCCAGGCAAGAGAAGATGATGGCTCGGACTCCGGGGTGTGAAGAGGGTCGCACCAGGGGCTGGGATCCTGGATTTCTTTTGAAGGTGGAGCCAACAGGATTTGTTCATGGCTAGATGTGGGGAACAGAGGAGGAAAAGGAGAAAGAGGTGTTGAGAATGACCACCGGGTTTCTGGGCTCCACGTTGCATGGTGACTACTCTGATGTGCCTTCCTCATAGAAATGTGAGCTCCTAAGGCAGGGATGCTGTCTTCCCTCTTTGTGACACTGCACAGGGCCTGCCCCATACATGTTTGCTGAGTATGTGAGTCATAAAGTGTCCCCAAGCAGCTTCTCTGAGCTATTTTTCTGCTGCCATTAGGGAAGAGATGGGTCATCCTGTCCTGGCAGCCTCCTCAGTCTCCAAGTAGGTCCTTACCTTTACACATCTGATAACAGCGAGCAAATGGGGGCATGCATCCAGAGATGAAGGATCTGCACGATCAAATCAGACAACTTGCCCTTGGAGTGGAGGCCCAGGATTGGCTCTTCTCTGCCCCCTCAGTCTCCTTTCAGAAACCACCTGGTGCCCCAGGAGATGCAAGTCCTGAAATTCAGATGCAAGCACCTTACAAGCCCAGTGGAATTGGTCTTTGCAAAGCCCTGCTGATCCCGTCACCATCTTTGTTCAAGGCAGGCAGAAGGATGTCTCCTTTATAGAGATGAGAAAACTAAGGCCTGGAAAGTGGCAGGGAGTGATGGAAGAGGAGAATGGCCCCCGTCTCCATCTTCTTATGTGAAATTGTTACTGAGGAATGAAATAGTATGCTGCTCAGCAGCATGGGCTTTGGAGTCATGGAGCCCTGGATATAACTCGAATGTTTAGCAGCCATGTGTGACATTACTTAACATGACTGAGCCTCAGTCTGCCCATCTGCAAGATGGAGATAGTAATGTCATCTCTCTTATGGGCCTGTTTTAAGGCTTATATTAGACAGTGTATATAAAATGCTTGGCACAGAGGGTCATAGTAGGACTCTGTACATGAAGATGATATGATCAGTGCTGTTATTATTGAAATGGTTTGTGATTTGTGCCAGTGCTAGACTCTATCTAGGGCTCCCACATTGTGTGCTGTGTGAACACAGCCATAAAAACATGATTAAGAGACTCCATGTGGATACTGCTTTGTGGTAACAATAGCCCCAGCTCCATCCCTTACTTGCTGTGTGAGCTTTGGGCAAGTCATCTCATTCCGCCGGATCTCAGACTATGCCTATAAAATGAGAATCATTATACTGCCTACCTTCATACTATCATAATGAATATGATAGTCATTATAAAAAATCTAGTACAGGCCGGGCACAGTGGCTCACGCCTGTAATCCCTGCACTTTGGGAGGCCGAGGCGGGTAGATCACGAGGTCAAGAGATCAAGACCAGCCTGGCCAACTTGGTGAAACCCCATCTCTACAAAAAACAAAAAAATTGGCTGGGTGTGGTGGCAGCCCGCCTGTAGTCCTAGCTACTCGGGAGGCTGAGGCAGGAGAATCACTTGAACCTGGGAGGAGGAGGTTGAGGTGAGCAGAGATGGAGCCACTGCACTCCAGCCTGGTGACAGAGCAGGACTCTGTCTCAAAAGAAAAAAAAAAATCTAGCACAGTGCCTGGGTACAGCAACGTGTTCAACATAATCAGAGTCAGAAACAGATTGGCACCCCACAGGTACCAGTACCACCCTACAGCATCAGCCTCCCAGGCCATTACCAATAATAGCTTTACCAGGTGAAAAGCTGGGATTGACTCTTCTCAACTGCAATATATGGCTGGCTTCCTTCATAGTCCTTAAAACCACCCAACATAGGATATATGCAAATCGGCACCCAACAGGTACCAGTGCCTGTCTACCCTAGAGCATCAGCCTCCCAAGCCATTACCAATAATAGCTTTACCAGGAGAAAAAGCTGCGACTCACTCTTCTCAGCTGCGATACACTAACTGCCCCCCGGACTCAGTTTAACACTGCCTCTTTCAGGAAGTCATCCCTGATAGCTCCTGGCTGGACTCTTGCCCTTCCTCTGTGCTCCCATAACTCCTCTTCTCGTCCCTTGTTAAACTCCATTGTGATGCTCACCACATTGCATTTAAATGATCTGTGTAATTATCTTTCCACTCCGCAGGTGATATATTAGAAAGACTGAAAGCTTAGGGGGGTGAGGGCCAAAGGACAAGATCCCACGCATGTCATCAAGCTCTATATTCCAGAACCAGGCATAGTGTCTGGCACAAAGTGGTAGCTCAATACAACTTGGTTAAACAGATAAATGGATGGAAAACAAAAAGAAGGAAAGAGGGCCGGGCGCGGTGGCTCACGCCTGTAATCCCAGCACTTTGGGAGGCCAAGGCGGGTGGATCACGAGGTCAAGAGATCGAGACCATCCTGGTCAATATGGTGAAACCCCGTCTCTACTAAAAATACAAAAAATTAGCTGGCCACGGTGGCATGTGCCTGTAATCCCAGCTACTCAGGAGGTTGAGGCAGGAGAATTGCCTGAACCCAGGAGGCGGAGGTTGCGATGAGCCGAGATCGTGCCGTTGCACTCCAGCCTGGGTAACAAGAGCGAAACTCCATATCAAAAAAAAAAAAAAAAAGAAAGAGGGAAAAAGTCTTGATGTTGCTACTGCCTTATGGTAGTAACTGTCTCCATCATTTCCAGTCTGCTCCTCTTGCCTTGGGCCTGTTGTTCCAGTTAATTTTGGCCCCTCATCTGGAAAGCGTATGGTGCTCGGCCCTAATCTGACATCAGTTTATATCAAGGAGTTAACCAAGGAGAATCAGGTCTGACTCCAGAGCTGATGCATTTTAAACCGTGGTCCCATTTCCTAACGATTTACCTGGTTGAAATATATTCTCCATTTACTCTTCCAGGGGACGATGAAGGGTAAAAAAAATGAACAATTTATTTTCTTATTTAAATATGTCACAGAGATAAGTGGGCCAGATTATCAATGTCTTAGTCAACATCTCCTCTCAGTCTGGATAAATGCTTTGAGAAACCTCCAAGGCTGTCTGGTATCAACAGCTGAGTCCTCTTGAGTGGGTGGGACAGGACCCGCCTGCCCCAACCCCCACAAACTGCAAGCAGTGCCAGCCAGCTCAGGTTCAGATTCACTGTGCAGTGTTTGGAGAGAACACGTTCATACTACTCTTGTCTCTTCAGAGGGGAAAGAATTTCCAGTCCATGCTCCAGAGAACCAAGTACCAGTGGCACACATTGTTCCAGTCTCTGTCTGACCCCTCACTCTCTTCCTATCCTGGAGGAAGACTGACTTGTCCAAAGGGCATTTGTGAGGAAATAACTCTGCATACTTAGCTCAGTCTCAACCCACCTTGCACCTCCTTAACTTATCCAGAAGGCCTTGCCCCTGTGAGGGAAGCCTGAGGTTGTTTCCTTTGCTGATGAATGAGTGGGCAACTTCTTAAATTCAAGAGTGATGTATTAACAAGACAATATTGCCATATATCCAAAGCCACGTCTTCCAATCAGCTTTATCAGTAAAGTAATGAAACTGACATTTTGATCTCTCCATTTGACTCCTCTTGTGTTTTCTACTCAGTTTGTTCCAAACTTGAGAGGGGAAGAAAGGGAGGGGGTGTTGAGGGTGTAGAGGAGAAATTGGACAAGAATGGTATTCCCTGCTTGGGGTTCCCAGACCCCTGTGGGTCTTCGAAGACAGTAATGAGAGTTTGTGAGCTATTTCCAATATTTCAAAGAGCTTAACAGAAACTGCATTTATCCATAATCAAAATGCAGAGGCCAAATAAATGTCAAGTGTCTGCTTTGGGCTGGAACTATTCCCAATCAGTGAGGTCACAATGCCCTTTGTCCACTCTAGTGAGACTGAGCTGTGGCCCTCGGGGGACCCCAGAGGCTTGCCAATTAAGGAATGGTGGTTCCACAACCCCTCCGCTTGACTGCATGATAAACTTTAGCCCCTTGGCAAGGCTGCCTGTTACTTTGAAAGAAGAAATTGAAATGAGGTGCATTTTGGTGATAAATGAGGGTAGCATCAATTTCAGACAAGGAGAGTAAGAATGAGGTCTAAGATGCATTTTCCCAGGGCCAAAGAACAGAACCACCCAAGTTCGGAAAGTGCATAGCTCATGGCCTCAACTCAGACCACATATGGGGCATAAAGGTAGGTCGAGGCCACAAGAGGTTGGGAGGGGCTGAGGCCCTGTACCAGGACAGCAGAAAGATAGGAGGGCTGCATGCCTGCTTCTTTGAGTGGCGCCTCCTCACTTGGCCATGGATTTGCCCTCTTTCTTCTTGGAGTGGTGGCTCTGAATGCGGCTGAGAATGCTAATGAACCTCCTCCCTGCCCCTTGGCAGCAACTCCCCATGTAATTTTTGTAGGGTAGGTGGGATCGGGGGAGAGTGATCTGTGCCAGCAGACTTGAAAACACAAGAATAGAAATGGGGAAATGAATCCATGTCCCTCTCAATGAGTGCAGTACAGTAGAAATTGTGCCTTGAAACACAAGATTCTGGGAGAAACTTGGAGAATGGGAGAACATCCCTCACCATAACAAAGTTAGGTTGTTCCAGAGAGAGGCAGGCATTTAGGAGTCTTGCCCCCTTCCCATGACAGTCTCAGCACACAGAGGAGAGGGAGACCTCCTTTCTGCTCAGGCTAACATGGGCTCTCAAGGCACCAGACGCCACTTGTTCTATCTGAAACTGATGAATAGAACAAGCCCCCTGTCATTCTCATGCTTACAGCTGGCTGGGAAAGTGGACACTGAGGCTTCTCGAGAGGCACAATCCTAGCCCTAACTCTGCAGATGTCCTGAGTGCTCCATTCTCAAGATTTAGATTCATGGGGAAAGGAGGTGGAAAGCCCAATTCAGTCTCAAGAGGCCAAGCCATATTCTCCAACATGATACACCAAAAGACTGATGACTTTTGTTTGTTTAGAGTCAGAGTCTCACTCTGTCACCCAGGCTGGAGTGTAATGGCACTCCTGGGCTCAAGTGAATCTCCCACCTCAGCTTCTCGGGTCACCAGGATTGCAGAAACGCACCACCAGAGCCCATCTCAGGACCTGTGTCTTGAGGGGTATCAGGCACAAGCCTGGCTATTAATAAATGAATCAGTACTTTCCTCTTTGACCATTGTTCCAGGTCCTTACCCTACCCATCAGAGCCCCAGCAGGGAGCAGGTATTAGTGGCATATCAGTTTAAGCACCTTACAAAGCTACTCTTCACCCAAAACCTTCAAACTCTTTGCCACTTCTTCAAGAGGTACCAACTTCTCAGTGACCTTTGTCTTGCCCCTCCTCTTCCACCCTGGAGAGTAAAGTCACCCCCTTGTCTGACTTAAGCATGAACCACCTGGAAGAAGCCGGGACAGATGCGGAAGATCCCTGCGGTTGCGAGAAGGCTGTGTTCCAACTGTGCAGGAGAAACGGGATGAGTTCCAAGCCACCAGCAAAGATGCAGAAGAATGTCTGAGAATTATTTGAGAAGTAAAATCCATAAGATGTAGTTAGTGAACGAGAGCGGATGGGGTGGAATTCCAACATGTGTCTCAGGTTGCTGGCTTAGGAAGATGCATGACTGTGAAGATGCATGAAGCAATTCATGGAGGTGGGACACAAAAGTTTGGGACGGTAAAGTTTCTAGGGATGGGAGAGAGTTATATAGGTGACTGCAGGAATGAAGAATTCAGTGTGCGAAGTGGGGAGTTACGTGGGTCGGGAGGTAGGAGCAAGGTCTTCATTAGAAACCTAAGTATGGAGATTCTCAGCATTTGGACAGTGGCATGGAAGCCACAGGAGGGAATGAAAGGAAGAATACAAAGAGAAGATCACAGCCAAATACTGGAACCTCCAATATTAAAGCAAATGTTAAGTGGGAAGGAGTGATGGGCAGTGTCAGACACTGAAGACAGGGAGGAGAGGGAGGAGGATGGTCAGAAGGTCAAGAGGCTTGGCTGTGACCAGACTCTGGAAGGTCTAGGAGCCAGGAGAGATGCTTTGATTTGGTAAACAGGAAGTCATGTGGTGCTCTGGGCTGGAGCACTTCTCCCGAGTGAGGAGAGTGTAAGCCAGGTGACAGGCACTGAGAAATGAATTGGCAGACACCATCTCAGGAAGCATGACTGGAGAGGAAAGGAGTGAGACGGGGTGACAGCCAAAAGGGGGTGCAGAGTCAGGGAAGGAGTGTTTTTTAATGTATTATTAACACACAAAGAAAGTGTTATTTGGGCTAATGAGAAGGAAACAGAGGGGAGGGAGGAGTTAGAGAAATGGGGCACAGGGATGCCAATTATGGCAGTGACGTCCCTGCATAACACAGGGTATGGTGTCCTCAGCACTTCCCTGCACAAATTCAGCAGCAAAGCTCATGCAGCTGTTTCCTTCAGTGTCAACTTTTCTGTGAAGTAGGACACAAGGTTGTTCAGAAGAGTGAGCGGGTGAGGCTGCCACAGAGGCAGAACCTGTGGCCCAGAGTGGTCAAGAGCCAAGGGCAGGACACTCCAGGGACTGAGATGAGTGTGAGGGGCCCACAAGGGCTAGAGCAAGAGGAAAGAGAGGTGCAGCCTTGGGTAGGATGAACTTATAGGTTCAAAATCTCACTGAGGCCCAGGGACACTGAGAGGGTCCAGATCCACAGAAGTCTACCCACTTACCACCCTACCTGATCCTACTCTTTCTGGACTAATTGGCTCATACTTACTAAGGTGTTAATGGCTAACACGTCCCAAAATATTTAGTTTTAACAATGGCTTTCAAACCAAAGGTTTCAATAGTAACAGAATTTTCCTGAAACACAGGCTGACACAGCAACTATCTCATTGCTCTTCATCAAAAACCTCCACTGGCCCCTTGCCCAGCCCCTCAGCAATTCTTCACTCTGAAAAATCTGCCATAATTTGGTGCAGCAATAGAAAACAAAAAGGAAAATTGCATCTTTGCTGCTCCAGAAAGCAGCCTCCAGGACGTTGAGTTTGATCTGACAACCACCTGATGAGTATTCATTCATTTATTCATTCATTCATTCACAGTATCTATGGAGCACCCACCATGCTGCAGGTACTGTGCTACATGCTGGGGACACAGCAGTGAACAAAAAAGCCAAACCCCCTCCTTCAGTGGAGCATAGACTTATAAGGACAAAAGGGCAAGAAAGCTGCATGCTCTGAGCCAGGTACTCTGCAAGTGTGCACCTTTACAAGCATGACTTTGAAGTCAAGATTTTTGCCCCATTTTACTAATGTGACAACTGAGGCCAAGAATGACCTAGAACCAGGATTTGCCTGGAGTTGGCCTTATTCTAAAGCTTGTGCTCAGAGAATGCACCACCTTGTGCATAGAGTGTGCAGAGTCTGGAGTTAACCTGGGTCCAGAGTTCAGGAGCAAGGTCTTCATTAGAGACCTAAGTATGGAGATTCTCACCATTTGGACAGTGGCATGGAAGACATAGGAGGGAATGAAATGAAGAATAAAAAGGAAAGAAAAATGAAACAGGCTGTGCTTGGGAGATGCCAGGTTTGCGTCCCTCCCCTCTGTTTCCTTCTCATTAGCCCATGCATTCTCAGACTCTCATAGGCACCTAAATTGACCTGGGGATCTTATTAAAATGTAGGTTCAATAGGTGGGGGATGGGGTCCAAGAGGCTACATGTCTAAAAAGCTTCCTGGCAAGGCTTTGAACCATACCTCAGAAGCCAAGGATGTAGTGTTTCCCACACTCATCTGGTCATGAAACCTTTGCCCTCCAGGGCACTTATTTACTAGTCCCCTACTGCACTTCCTGAAACCCAAGGAATGAATGAAACACAAGGAATGGCTGAATAAATGAATGAATGCCATCTCTGGGCCTCCCAGTGTTACTGTGCTTCCCACCTTCACATCCCTATTTGCATAACTGGCCATTTGCCTCAGTTTCCCTGCTGAGTCCCTTGAGTTTTCACTGGGACCTCAGATTCACTAAATGCCCCTTCACTGAGCTAGGGCCCTTCTACCCTTCCAGCTCCCTCCCCTGGGTCTGGGGTCCTGTTCCAGCCAGGGACAAAGCGAAGGCTGGACCCTGGCCTCCTCAGCCCCACCCTCTATAGCTTCCTCACACACCCCTACACTGGCTGACCTCACCTCAGCCTGCCTGCCATGCCACATCCTGAAATGCCAGCTGCTCCGCCACCAACAGGCCCGAAGAAAATGGCATTTCAACGCTGTGTGTCTGCTCTTCAGAGAGTATTAAATCTAGAATAATGGGAATTAGTACACGGAAGAAGTTGAGGATAAGACTCCCCTGAGTGTCCTGATTTCTCACCTAACAAATACAGGGCTGGAAGAAAGACTTAGCGATTCAGGAGCTCCAAGCTGTCAGGCCAACCCTCACCAACAGGCCTTTTGTGAAGTGTATTAAGCAGTTTAGGAAAGCTAATGTGTGCCTTCGGGGTTGGTGCCTTCCCAGGCTCTTCCAGGGGGCTGCCTGATCTCATCAACACAATCTGGTCACCCTCCTGACCACCTCTGGGCTGCTGCAATCCCTGGGAACAGGTCCTGATGCCACCAACACCAGAGCTAATTGTAAAGGAGGAGTAAAGGCAGTGCTGCAAAGGCAGCCCAGGTGTTGGCTGAGTGGTGGAGGCAGAGTCTTTTCTCAAAGTCACACAGGACCTGAGCCCTTCTCCTAGTCATTCCTGGTGGGGTTAAGACCAAGGTCATCAGAAGCTGAGCAGGAAGAACTCATTAAAGATGCAGATCCCTGCAACCTGCTCTGAGATCCTCTGATTCAGAAAATCAGGTGAGGACCTGGAAATCTTCATTTGTCTTTCCTTCTTTTTTTTTTTTTTTTTTTTTTGAGACAGGGTCTTGCTCTGTGACTTAAGCTAGAGTGCAGTGATGCAATCATGGCTCACTGCAGCCTTGACCTCTGAGCTCAAGCAATCCGCTTGCCTCAGCCTCCTGACTTGCTGGGACTACAGGTGCACGCCACCATACCCAGCTAATATTTTTATTTTTTGTAGAGACAAGGTATCACTATGCTACCCAGGTTGGTCTTGTACTACTGGCCTCAAGCAATCCTCCCACCTCAGCCTTTCAAAGTGCTGGGATTACAGACATGAGCCACTGCACCTGGCCAGAATCTACATTTTTAACTGGGAAACCTGTACATGGTTAAGCCTATAGGCTCTAGAATCAGACTAGGTTTAAATCCAGGCTCTCCCTCTCCCTAGCTGTGTGGTCTTGACAAGTAATTTCATTTCCTTAAACATCCGTTTCCTCAACTGTGAAATGATAGAATTCTTAGTTTTGTAAAAGGTAAGGGAGGAATGAGTAACTCTCACGAAGCATAGGGCCTGAGTATTCAACAAGGGATAGCCAGCCAGGCACTGCAGCTCATGCTAATAATCCCAGTGCTCTGGGAGGCTGAAGGGGGAAGATCTCTTGATGTCAGGAGTGTGAGACTAGCCTGGGCAACATAGCAAGACCCCCATCTCTACAAAAAAAATTGGAAAAAAAAAAGCGAAGTGGTGGTGGCATGTGCCTATAGCCCCAGCTACTCAGGAGGCTGAAGCGGGAGGATTGCTTGAGCCCCAGAGGTCGAGGTTACATTGAGCCATGATCCCACCACTGCACTCCAGCCTGGGTGACAGAACAAGACTCTGCCTATTAAAAAAAGGTAAAAATAGAAACTAAGGGATAGTTTCCACGAGGAAGACGATGATGCTGATAAAGGGGGGATGCAAACCTGGCACCTCCCAAGCACAGCCTGCTGCTTTAAGCCTTTGTCTGGCTGCTTCCTCTGTCTATGATATTCTACCTTCAAACTGCCCTCCTTCAACCGAATGCCTGCTCACTCCTGAAGAGCCCACTGGCACCTTCTGAATGAAATCTTCCTTCTTCCCCTCTCCCTCTCCGCTGTGCTGGGAGCTCCCTTGTCCTCTAGTAGCTTATAACTGTCCCTGGGAGAAGGAATTTTGTTTTAAAAGATATTTGTACCCATGACCCCAACCCAGGGCCACTGCACTAAGTACTCAGTGAGTGTTCCATGAACCAGCCCCAATGCTCCTAAGCAGACAGGAGCAGCCAAAGGCCTTAAAAAGCCACCTTGTAGACAGAGGTACCGGGTTGAAGCCTAGTTAAAGGAAAGGCAACAGATGGGAGGGGCCTGCCTGGGGTGAAGGTGGAGGAAGCAAGGTCAAAGGTCAAGAAGAGGCTCTCACAGATGGCGAGGGTGAGGATGGGGAGGAGGATGACTCTCAATGAGGGGGAGTGCTGGTTTCCTGGGAAGTAACAGGACTGGGGAAGAGGATGGACAGGAAAGAGAAGGAAAAGACATAAGTGGAGGAGATTGGCAGAGAAGGGAGAGGAAAGGAGAGAGGCAGAAGGAACAAAATGTTGACAGGCACACAAGGCCTGGACTGGACAAGGTAGAATACAGCAGGTTTCCCCACAGACAGCACCTGGAAAGGACTTGCTGACTCGGCACAAGCAGGTAGATTTTCTATTTTTCTTTTATTTCTTCTTTCCTCCCTCCCTTCCTTCCTCCCTTCTTTCCTCCCTCTCTCTCTCTCTCCCACAACTTTCTCTCTTCCTTTCTGTCGTTCTTTTAAGAGAGACAGGGTTTTCTAATCCTGCGGCCCAGGCTGGAGTGTAGTGGCACAATCATAGCTCACTGCAGCCTCCTGGGCTCAAGCCATCCCCCTGCCTCAGCCTCTCAAGTAGCTAGGACTACAGACACGTGCCACTACAGCAAGCTAATTTTTTAATTATTTTTTTATACAGAAGAGGTCTCACTTTTTGTCACATAGGCTGGTCTCAAACTCCTGGCCTCAAGCAATCCCCCAAACTGCTGGGATGAGAGGCATGAGCCACCGCACTCAGCCTATTTTCTTTCTAGATGGAAGTTTTGTGATGTTCTCAGAAAGGCAGGATGAACAGAACCATAAAGAATCCATGATTCATGGAATGGGTTTCATGTACTTTTGACAGTCCACTCAGCTGTTTACCCTCCCTGGGAGGCCAGGGCACCGGGTAGAGGACTTGTGGAATGAAAAGGATCCCTTCAGCCCCTCCTTGCTGATGTGGGGCTCCAGGCACCCTCACCAAGACCTGCCTTCCCCAATAGCCCCCCACTCTCATTGTGTTCTTTCAGAGACCTGTGGCTGCCACCCAAGCCAGCTGGTCACCCCCCTTCTCCAAACCCTCCAGACTTCCCAATGCCCTTCTTCGGTGAGCAGACCTTCTTCCAGACCTGGAACGACATGCTCTCACTCAACCAGGAGCCCACGCAGATGAACCTGCACTGTGGCAAGCCATTTCCTGCTCCCCTCTTCCCCTGCTCACTCCTGCTGATCCTGCAGGTCTTGGCTTGAACATCCCTTCTCTGGGAGCTTTCCTTGATCCCTTGAGTCTGAAGAGTTGTCCCTCTTCTTTTTTAAAAATTGTGGTAAAATAAATATAATATAAGATGTGCTATCTTAACCATTTTGAAGTGTATAATGCAGTGGCATGAAGTCCATTCATACTGTTGTGCTGCCATCACCACCATGCATCCACAGAACTCTCTCCATCTTGCAGAACCGAAAGTCAGTGCCCATTAAGCAATTAACTCCCCATCTCCCCCTCCCCAGCCCCTGGCAACCACCATTCTGCTTTCTGTCCCTGTGGATTTGCCTGTGCTAAATACCTCACACATCAGTGGAAGCATATGGTAGGTATTTATTTGCCCTTTTGTAACTAGGCTACTTTCTTTTTTATTTTTTTGGAGACAAACTCTCACTCTGTCACCCAGGCTGGAGTACAGTGGTATGATCTCGGCTCACTGCAACCTCCACCTCTAGGTTCAAACGATTCTTGTGCCTCAGCCTCCAGAGTAGCTGGGACTACCATGTTGGGCGGATTTTTATATTTTTAGTAGAGACAGGGTTACACGATGTTGGCCAGGCTGGTCTTGAACTCCTGACCTCAAGTGATCCACCTGCCTAGGCCCCCTGAAGTGCTGGGATTATGGGTGTGAGTTACCGCACCCGGCCTGTAACTGGTTTCTTTCACTTAGCATGATGTCCTCAAGGTTCATCCATGCTGTAGTGGGTGTCAGAATTTCCTTCCTTTTTAAAGCTGAAAGATATTCCATCATATGGATATACCACATTTTGTTTATCTACTCATCTGCACATGGACACATGGGTTGCTTCCGCCATTTGGCTGTTGTGAATAATGCTGCTCTGAGCCTGTGTGTAGCTGCCTCCCTTATGTACACTCAGCACTAAAACTTGCCCATGTCCCCAATGCAGCTGAGAGCTCAGGCACACAGAGATACTCAATAAATGATTGCTGAAGGACTGAGTAATCCTGCCCATTCTCTAGGTATAGCACCCATCCATTAAACTGTACTTTAACTGGGGTCTTCAGGAAACACAGGGCCTTGAGCCAGAAGAGAGACCTCCTGTAGTATGTGGGGGCTCAGGATGGACAGGAAGGTTCTAGGACTCCTCAGAGCCCTCCATACAGAGAGCCAGCCCTGCAAGAGAGTGGACCCATGTGGGTCCATGGGACCCCATCATGCTCTCTAGCTCCTCAGTGCCCTCATGTCTCAATTTCTACCTCTCCCAACACACTGATGGATCTGACTATATCAAAAGGAAGCATTCCTGTCCAAAGAAAGCTGCCATATGCCAAATAGATGGATTAAAGATTAGAAGAAGCTATTTGTAACTTCTAAAATAAACAAAGGGCAACACCTAGACTATAAACAAAACATCTGCAAATCAACCAAAAGATTTCTAAGACGAGAAATCCAATTTTTAAATGGGCAAATAATATAAATAGGCAATTCAGGAAAAGAGAAGTTCAAACAGCCAACAAGCCTGTAAGAGATGTTCAGGCTTACTAGTAATAAGAGAAATGTAAATTAATACAATGAGATGGCACTTTACATTGCCAAAAATGGCAAAATTGGACAGGTGGCTAATATTAGGTATCCATGAAGATGTGGGAAGACAGAAACTCTTGGACACTTTTAGTGGAAATGTGACCTGGCACACCATTTCCATGGTGCTCTGGAAAACACCATGGCAGAACATGAAAAGCTAACACATTAACCCAGGGAGCAAATCCTCCATCATATAGTCCAGAACCATTCTCACACAGGGTCCCAAGAGAGAATGTACAAGAATGATCTTCAGATCTTCTAGTAGTGGAGTGGGGGGGACTTGCTGATAAGCTAGAGGGCTCTCCCCAGGGGAACAGATACATAAAACGTGACGGATGCGGAACTCATAATGCAATGCAGCAGTTAGAAACCACTGACTAGATACACACAAGGAGCATGGCAAGATCTGCAAAATATGGTGTTAAGTAAATAAACTAAGAAACCAGATGAAATTTATACCTCAATATCATTTATAGAAATAAAAAATACATAGACATATAAACAACCCTACATATTTTATAAGGATCCGTGCATATTTGAAAACGTATATCAAACACATCAGAATGGGTACTTATTGGGATTGGGATAGCTTTAGGATCTGGGATGAAGGGAGGCAAAAACTGTAAATAAGAGAGGAGTTTTGCACAGACAGGGGATCATAAAGTACAAAGTGGAGTGAGGGTAGGATTCATTCAAATGCCATGCACCTGAGATTTGGTGGGGGGGTGCAGAAAACAAAAAACGTCAACTGTGCCTTCCCCGTAACTCAGGAAAACTGTCCCTGTAACATTGTCTTCTTTCCATGTTTCTTGGAACAAAATATCATAGGAGATGTGAGTCCCAGTGGTTCTTGAATGCAGGGAATTTTCCTCTTGCTAGAGGTTAAAGGCCTCATTCCAATCTTGTCCCCTGGTTGAATGTGTTAGTGAGAGTAAAGCCCAAGCAATCAACTCTCCCAGACTGAACTCACAGTGGTGTTGCCCAGGGGTGGGAGGTAGTTGGGAAAAAGGCTGTGGCCAGGATGTCTGACGGGCTCTGGATGGAGACGGATTGTTTCTTCCCTTTGTGGTCTCAGGAGCAGTCCCACAGGCCACTGGAGGGTAAGAATGGATCAAGGCCAAGAAGCTCAGCAAGCCCACTCTCCTTCACCTATCACCCCTGAGACCTGAAAAGTAGCCTGGCATGCTGTCTGCAGAGGTCATGAGCTTCCCATCCCTGGAAAGCCAAGCCAGCCTGAGCCCTGGGCAAGATCTCCCACTGGATGGGCTTAAACAAGAAACTTTTTTGATCTTATTCTAATAGCTTTGGCTTTTTTGTTTTGTTTTGTTGATTAAAGAGCTTCCAAGTCCATCATTGCATAGACAAGCTGTATATTATTATCTCTATTTTATACATGTGAAAATAGAGGCCCAGGAAGATGAAATGATTGGCTTCTGGTCACATAGGTGGTTAGGGGCATAGCCAAGACTGGAAGGCTGAATTCCTGACTCCTAGGCCAAATAAGGCCTTTCTCCTAGCTGAGGATCTGCTATGGGTCAGCCCTTCTAGGAATGCACATAGGATAAGGCCAGGAGGATAAGTCCCTGGCAGGAGGGGATGCCATCATTGAGATGTCTGTTTTCATGCTAGGGACACTTTAGCATGGATTGAAAATAAACCATTAAATTATCATCTCCTTCTTACTGCCAAGTCCACACACCATCACCAAGTCTCCCCAATCGCCGAGCTCTCTCCATTCCTGAAATGGCAATGGAGGAAGCAATGAAGGTTGGTAGGTAGGGAGATTGAGACTGGGGTAGGGAAGTTGGTAGGTAGGGAGATTGAGACTGGGGTAGGGAAAGGGGTGTAGTCAGGCAGCAACTTGAAGACAAATCTCCCAAGGCCTGATTCGACTCTACCACACTTGCTCATCACAGAAAGGGTCATCAATCATTCTGCACAAAATGCCTGCACATTCTCTGGTAATACACTTGTATCTCAAATTTCAAAGTCTCTGCTTTTTCCCTGTAAAGTTACATCCGTCACACTTGCTTACTTTCAATCAATAAATAGATGCAGGTACTTAATAATAGAACTTATTCTGTTTTCTATTTGAAAACCTAGAAGATGGACACATAATTTTTTGATGTTCTGGATTATAATTGCACTTAATTGAGTATAAATTAGACACTGGCAGGGAGGAAGGCTTTGTGTTGCAATATAAGCCCTTATTTTCTGCTCTAGATGGCACAGGAGATTCTCAAATTTTTCAGAGTAATTTGGTGCTCACAGTCATTTAACTATACATACATTATTTTTAGCATCATGAGAGTTCCTCATAATAATGATTTTTCAAGGGTGGGACTGACATCCCTTGAAAGACTATTTCAGTTTAAAATTTTCCAACAGTATAGACGCAAACAGGTGGAAAGTAAAAGAGCCTCTAGAAGAAAGACTCCCCCAACAGAGGGGGCCATGGAGGTAAACCCCGACTCCATCCTGGGCTTTGCTTTCTGTGAGTGGAGCCACTGTACTAGCTCTAGGGCAGGTACAATGTCTTTCTCTGATGCTGGACTTAACAGAAGCTGCCCTGGTGCTCCTGGTTTGTACCAGGCATATTTTTCTGATGGGTACCTGGTGGTGGCCACACGGGACTCCCAGCATCTCCCTGAAGAATGATCCCTTATGGCAGGAAAATGGAGCCTCCAGCATTTTAGGATTCAGGCTATATGGAACCAAAGGCTAATGAAGACTTTATATGTGCCTGAAATTTCACAATTCAGGTGAGAAATAAACTGATCAACATTCAAGAAGTTCTGGTTAGGAAGATGAAGATGCTACAATAATGTGAAGTGGGTCAAGCTATTTCCAGCGCCCTCCCTCACTTCCCATTTCCTCATGCCCACTCAATTGGTGCCCATTCAATTGGTTACATAATAACCCCATCTTATCTCCCACCAACCCAAACAATCCCAATACATCTGATTTCCCTCCATCTCCTGCCATTCCACCACAACACATCTCACCTCTACTCCATCATATCCCAGATGTTCCATTCCACTCCATCCCAACTCCACCACCCCATCTTATCCCATCCCACCCTAGTCTCTTCTAACACATTGCCACCCCACCTCACCCCTATCCCAGGCAATCTGCTGAATACTGCACACCCCACCCTTTCAATCCCATCCCCGACATCACATCTCACTCAGTCCTATCCCATTCCACTCCATCACCTATCTCACTCTATCTATCCTATCCCAATATCCCAACCCATCTTTGATCCTACCCAACTTACACTTTCCTACTTGAGCTCAGTCTATCTCAAATTACCCTATTTCTCCAATCCCAACCCATCATGTTCTACTCCATCTCCTCCCCTCTCATCTGTTGTTTGGCTAAAGTTCACCTTTGTGGATGTATAGTGGGTCATGACTATCTTTCATGTGACATTAAGCTACCTGAGAAGGCCAACGAGTCTCGCCGTCCCCCAAAGCTCTAAGAATTAAGTGTGTTTGGGTGGGAGAGGAGAAAAGAAGAATCAGAATCAGAATCTCATTTTTACAGGAGGGAAAAAATAATATGAGTTTACTTTGTTGCTCTTAACTTACAAGAGCAAGGAAAGAGTTCTGAGAACCACACTATCATTTTCAAGTTGAGAAACTCCCACATTGCATAGCCCACTCTTTGCTTTCTGTGGGTCCAAGGGAAATCAAGCTCTTCTCAAAGTGAGTGAGCCCTGAGATGGAGTCTTTAATCCTCCATTTGCAGGTTCACCCCGGTGTTCCCCTATTGCTAGTGATGCTCTCATAACACTGCAACAGGCAGAGAGGAGGAGTGAGAGGCCATATGCCACCCAAGGGGAGAAACCCTGGGAGGGCAGTGCAGTGTATTGTCGAGGCAGAGGGTTCTCCCTCCCTACCCTCCTGAATAAAGAGCGCTGAGCTGGGTTGATGGGTTGGGTGAGGTGACCAGGTTCTAAGGTGTGTGCTTTCAGCCAGAGGAGCAAAGAGAAAAGACTCTCCCCACTGCATATAGTGGTGCCTGAGACTGGCAGAGTGTGTGAATTGTTTCTCTTATAATTCTAAGAGGCTGGTGCAGAAAGCAAGTAGACTGTAGTTGTAGTAATAGTAATAGTATCTAACATACATTGAATGCTAACAATGGGCCCAGGACTGTAACAGGTGCTTTCCATAAAGATGGGTCCTAGGGTCAAGTAGACTTGAGGTTTAATCCTGCCCTCTTTACCTACCTGCTCTATAGTCTTCAACTAACTGCTTACTTTCTGAGCCTCAGTATCCTCAAATATGATATTACAGTGATAATTAAATGGTAATGTCTATAAAGCATTTAATCAGCATTCAGTAAGAGAGCTATTATTATTGTGCAGATGGGCCTGGGACTGCCTCCCACTTGAAGATGCCCCTTCACCCTTTTCTAGTCTTCCTAGCCCCCAGCTGTCCTGGGAATACCCAAGAGGGTGGTCTAAGGGAAAAGGAACCCTGGGCTCCAAATAACCTGCCTCTGATTGTTTCATCAGGTCTGAGTGTCTCATCAGCACACTCACTGAGTGTTCACTATGTGCTCTGAGCTGGGCGACACTGCCGGGCCTGAGTTCATGGTCCTTTAGGGAAAAGAGACAGATATCACCTCTTTAAGCAAGAAATTCCAGTATGTCCTGATGAATCTGACAACAGAGGAAATATGGGCAGATATCTGAGAGCCCACAGCAGAGTTCCATCTAGATGGGTGTTTGGGGCTAGAAACCAAGAATGACTTTACAGCCTCCCCCAGGAGCTTGTGGTGGAGTGGAATGGACAATAGCTGCCTGAGGTTTAAAAGTGTGGGACTCAGTTAAAACTGAATAAGGACAGCCAAGTGAGAAAAGCAAAGCCAAAGAAAGCAGCCTAGGCAGAAGCTTCCAGGGATGTAGCATCGGCTGGGTCTCCAAGAAGGTGAATAGCAATGGGGTTATGAGTAAAGGATTTGGTGTCAGCCAGGCCTGCATCCAAACTAAGGCTTGCCTGTTTACTTAGTGTGTGGGTAAGTTATGTGCCCTCTCTGAACCTGTTTCTTCATCTATGAAATGGAAATAATGATACTGCAGGGTTCACTGGGTTGCTGAGAGGATTGAGTTAATACCCGCAAGTGCTTAAGATAGTGCTGGTGAGTACTCAGTGAATGTGAGCTGTTAGTGTGACTCCCCTGGGTGCCCAGAACAGCTCTCTGAGCATGGTAGGTAGGGGAGGACATGGTGAGGGCACACAGACTTCCTGGATGGTTCCTTCGGCTCCAGCTTCTATTTAATAGACACATTCGATGAGGTATGGCACTGGACTGGTTGCATCTCTGGTTTCTAATCCTTCCAAAAATTCAGGAATTACTTGTCCTTTTTACAGCAGGGAGCCTGAATCTTAGAGAGGCCTGAAGATCAGCTAGGTCTCCAACAAGGCTCTGTGGAGCAATCAGATTCCCTTAATCCTGCTGGCGTGATGATGAGGGCAAAATAGGCAGGTCAGGCACATGAATGAGGGTGAAGAGGATGCTGCTGAAGCTGCCTGCTGGGCTCTGCCGGAGAACCCAAACCATGCAGTGCCCAAGACCCTGCAATTTGGTCCTCCAATCCCTAGTGCATGATTTTTTTTTTTTTGAGACAGAGTCTCACTCTATCACCAGGCTGGAGTGCAGTGGCGCGATCCCGGCTCACTGCAACTTCCGTTTTCGGGTTTCAAGCAATTCTCCCGCCTCAGCCTCCAAAGTAGCTGGGACTACAGGCGCACACCACCACACAGCTAATTTTTTGTACTTTTAGTAGAGACAGGATTTCATCATGTTGGCCAGGATGGTCTCGATCTCTTGACCTTGTGATCCACCTGCCTCAGCCTCCCAAAGCCTGGTGCATGATTCTAATCTCACCTTCAACAAAGCCAGACAATCACCAGCCCTAGATATGGTGAGCACTCTGCTGCAGTCAGCTCATTTTTTAAAAACCATAAACCCTCAGCTTGATTGCAAATGGAAATTCAAATTCATACACACATTGGTGACTGAGTAGGGAAATGCCTTTCCTTGGCTCAGGGTTGAAGGAGAGTGGTATGCCAAGGGATTATTGTTGCACTGGTTCTAGAATCTAGGGAGCTGTCACCAAATGGTGATACTTAGTTGTGGAGAAAAGCAACAGGGGACCAGATGTCTTTGTCATCTTATTAACTCTGCAAACCAGCTGGCCTCCTTGACCCCTGATTTAGCCTTATCAGTCCCTGGAAAACTGTCCAAGAAAAAGAAAACTACAAAAACCATCTGCTCAAACAGCCATACATTAAGCACCAATTCTATGCCAGAACCTGAGCTGGATATGGGGATACCAAGAGAAATAAGGCACTGTCCCTGCCTTCAGTAAGCTCACAGTTTAATGTGTAAGGCAGACAAATAAATGCTTTTTAATACAATTCAGTTTGTACTGTAATAGAACACTGAGTACAGTCAGTGCTCTAGTTTACAAGAGGCTGACTAAAAGCAAGCACTCAGACAACATACAAAGCGGGGAATTTTTTTAAATTTGGCATTGTATTTTTTTTAAAGCCGTTAGGTGGTTGGCATGGGAAAAAACAGAACTTTGTCAGAATTCCTTCTAACTGTAGTTTAATAATACTGCTTTTTAAAAAATTAGTTAGTAAGAGAGTGGAAGGCATGATAGCTTTTTCAATGCTCAGGCTTCTCAATCCAGAGGAAAGTAGCTAGGTTTGAGAATAATTGAGGGTATAAAACTGACAGAACTTGATGGCCACATGATAACGAAGGAGTTGAGGATGATCCAAAGGTTTCTGGGCTCCATAATTGGGATGCTACAGGAACCACCAGCTCACATAGGAAATACTGGAGGCTTAGGAAAGAAGCTAATGAGTTTGCTTTGGAAGGGAAACATCTAGGTGAAGATGTCCAAGAATCAGCTGGATATATGGGTTACCTAGACCCACAGTTTCTGTGGACCAGGAAGCCAATAGATGTATATCAGGAGAGACATCTTGGCAGAAGAGATCTGTCTGGAAGCTTCAGAGTGTGGTAGTGGAAGAGTTGGGCAAGGACGAGCTCACCCAGGGAATGGTAAAAGGAATGGTGAAAAGTACAAAGAATTAAATGTTGCAGGACACCATACTTCAGGGAGGGGAATAAGTGTTAGTATTAGAGACTGAGAAGGAACACTCAAGAGACAGCAGAAAATCAGTAAAACATAGTGTCCCGAAGCCCAAGGAAGAGAAATTTCTCCACAGTGGCCACAGCCACAGAGAGATAAAGGAAAATAAAGACAAAGTACAATGTATCTGGCAATTCAGGTGGTCATTGGTGCTCTCTTCTAAAGTATTCCAGGGGCATCTTTGTCATCTTATTACCTCTCATCCTGGAAACAGAAGCTGAAGCAAGGAGTGACTGGTAGTAGAGAAAAGTGACATGAAGACCCCTTTTAAGAGAAATGACTGTGAAAGACAAAGAGAGATGGGACAGTGGCTTAGATAGGTCAATAGGTCAAGAAGGTTCCTTGACTTGTTTTTTGTTAAAGATGAGCCTGTTTACAGGTCAAGAGGAATCATGTTTTAAGAAGGGAGGGTGGCCGAGCCTAGTGGCTCACGCCTGTAATCCCAGCACTTTGCGAGGCTGAGGCATCACCTGAGGTCAGGAGTTCGAGACCAGCCTGACCAACACGGAGAAACCCTGTCTCTGCTAAAAATACAAAATTAGCTGGGCATGGTGGTGTGAGCCTGTAATCCCAGCTACTTGGGAGACTGAGGAAGGGAAATCAGTTGAACCAGGGAGATGGAGGTTGCAGTGAGCTGAGATTGTGCCATTGCACTACAGCCTGGGCAACAAGCTGAAACTCCGTCTCAAAAAAAAAAAGGAGGGTTACTGATGGAGCAGGGAGCGGAGTGCCAGGCAGGACAGGTACTAAAGGGGTTGAGGGAAGAAAGTATTAGTGGGTAAGGAGACTCCCCTTTTTCAAATCCTTCTTTTCATTTGTCCAGTGATCACCAAGGAAGGGAGACGGTTCAGTCCTGAGCATCTTTTAAATTCAACAGTGTGAACACAAAATGAATGTGTTTCTCCTTCTAATGTACAAAATTCTGCAGATCTTCTGTCACCAAATCCATTCCCAAATCTCTGTTGCCTGCAAGGCCAAACATCCCATCTAAATGCGGGAAAGGCTTAAAAAGAAATGTACTGGGCCAGGCTCAGTGGCTCATGCCTGTAATCCCAGCACTTTGGGAGGCCGAGGCGTGAGGATCACGCAAGGTCAGGAGCTCCAGACCAGCCTGACCAACATGGCGAAACTCTGTCTCTACTAAAAATACAAAAATTAGCTGGACATGGTGGTGCGCACCTGTTATCCCAGCTACTCAGGAGGCTGAGGCAGGACAATCACCTGAACCCGGGAGGCAGAGGTTGCAGTGAGCTAACACCGGGCCATTGCACTCGAGCCTGGACAACAAGAGCGAAACTCTGTCTCAAGAAAAGAAAAGAAATGAAATGTACTGGAAGCTTGCAAGCCAGAGCGGGGCCTGCTAGAGAGAAACTACCCCAAGCCACGAACACAGTGCCCCCTCCTCCCAGCTTTTCTACTGATCTAGGAGCTGCGAGCAAATGGATCTCTATAGGGCAGGATTCTAGCACCGCTGTGCAATGCAAGCGCTGGTGAGTCGGACTTTTTCTCTCCCTCAGGGGCAGGATATGCCCAAGGGGCAGAAACAAATCTAGCCAGAAAAAAACAATTTAGTCTGATCCCAAGACTTTCTCCAATCAGCTAAGCCAGAGACCGACCTCGCCTTGACAAACGTCCGGGAGGCCTGACGGGAGGTAGCAGCGGTCCCCCACCGCCCATGTGGCAAGTCTGGGTGACCAGCAGCGTCGGTGTGGACAGCCTCCCAGTGGGTGTGGGTGTGTGAGAGGCCAGAACTCCCAGGCACGCGCACCGCGGGCGCCCCTCTCTGGGTGTCGGTGGATATGACTCTTAGCAGAACCTGAGAAAGTCCCGTCAGCTAGGAATGAGAGAGCCAGAACTGACTCCCGGCGCCCTCCTTGACCAAGAACCCCATCATGCCGCGGCTAAGCAGTGGGCGACACGGTCTGCGAGGACGGACTCACAAGATGCTGGAGGCCATAGTGGGCCAGAGAGCTCGCCACTCACTGACCTGTCAGAGGAGAGGAGCACTTTCCCAAAAAGGGGAACTGGGCTGGTCCAGGCCAAGCCTTCAGAGGTTCAATCGGTGTTTTCAAAACAAAACAAAACAAAACAAACCCCAAGGCTCCAGATCTAAGGTGCCCTAGGTTCAGGCCTGAGCAGCAGGTCTATTCGGTTTTCTCCCTCAGTGGGTGTCAGCCTCCGGACTAAATGAAAATGCGATTCCAGGCATCCCGATTTGGACCCATCTCGCCCGGGCACACGGAACTTTCTAGGTTGTGGCTAGAACTGAGCTTCTGAGGGGCGCTGTGGTCAAAGTGGGAGGGGTCCAGGCCAGTAGCCTCCACAGGGGACTGGGTTCCCTCGAAGGTTCGCGGACCTCCCCGCGCGCTGCAAGCTGCAGCCAGACACCCGCGAAGTTCCGGGACTCTCTGCCCCCGCCAGGTCCGCCCCCTCCCGGACTCGGTCGTCGGGAGCCGGTCCCGCCGCCTGCGCCGCCACTACTGCTGCCGCAGCCCAGGCACTAGGCTGCAGCAGGGCGCGGGAAAGGGCACTTTGGCGCGGAGTGAGAACCGAGGGGAAATGTGGCAGCGCGAAGCCTGGCGGCGACACTCCCTCCTCCGCCCCCGGCTACAACCCCCACCCCCTCTTTCCCGTCGCTCAACACCCTCCAGCCCCCACCTGATCCCTCCCGCAAGGAATGCGCGGGACCCCGCCGTGGACACGCGCCCACCTGAACCCCCTCCTAGCTCCTATCGCCGAGGGAGGGGTGGCATTTGGGGAGGGGGATGGCGGCCGCAGTCTCCTGGCGGCTCTAGAGGGGGCACCGGTTTCAATTGGAGAAAATGGGCGGGGGCAGGGAAGGGCAGACCTTGCAGACGCGGAAATGGGGAGGGGGCGCGAGGTTCCTCTCCAGCCCCCAGGACCAGCATGCCTGGCAGAATCGGGAGCTGGGGGAGGAGGGCTCCGGGAAAGTTTATCTGGAAAAAGCCTGGCACCTCGGGGGCTGGGAGGCTGGAGAAACTGAAGCCACAGACCAGGTGCCCCGCAACCCCGGGCGGGGATGTCTGTCTCCCAGGCCCGCACACCGGCCACATCCGGCCAAGTTGCGGCTGGGGCTGGGGTAGCAATGGAGATGAGGACGTGGCTGAGGGTGGGGTGGGAGAAGGAGGCAAGGATGAGAATGAGAGTAGGCAATTGGGAGGGTGGGAGATTCGGGCAGGGATAGGGGCGGGGGAAGGGACTGGGACCCGGTCGAGGATGAGTGGGCTCGAGGCTCGGGTGGGGCGCGCGGCGGCCGCTGGCTCCTCGGCGCGGCTGGACTCACCCGCGGCGGCGGAGACGCTGAGCAGCCCCCAGCCCAGCAGCAGCAGCAGAGGCGGCGGCGTTGGCGGCGGCGGGCGGCCCCAGTGCCTCCCGGCGCCCGGCACGAGCGCCGAAATCCCGGCTTCGCCGCGAGCCCTCCCCGCGGGGCAGCCGCAGCGCCCCAGCTCCCGTCCCCGCGAGCGCGGCATGGCGCGGCCGGCAGCGCCGAGGGAGAGGCTCCGCTCACCGCCGAGGAGAAAGGAGGTCAGGAGAGCTCTGGAGCTTTTTTCTGCTAGGAAAAAAATCCCAGTACGCGGGAGCCCTGAGCTTCTGCGGCTGGAATGAACCAAGTGTCCGCCCGGCCGGGGAGAGGCGCGCTGCGCTCTCGGAAATGACTCGCTCCAATCCCGCTTCGCGGGGTTCGCGCCGGGGGGCGGGGGGGTGAATTATCCCCGGATTAATCACTCCGGAGCAGCTTCTCCGCCGCTCCAAATGCTGGGGGTGGAGGTGCAGCTAAGGAAAAAATATTGGGGGGCGGGGGTTCCTTTTCAGCGCCACCTCCACCTCCAGATAAACCACAAATTACATCTAAAGCGTTGTTTATCCCTGTTTGTTTTACAATTGACCAGTTTCTTTTAAGTTCAGTCCTCCCGTTTTCATTTATAAAATCACCCATAAATATACCCCCCTCTCCACACGCACACATATACACACACAGTGACAGACACACGCACTAACACACACAGGCACATACACACACGCCTCTTCCACGTTTGGAAATTAGAATCCTGTCTGGGAAAAGGTAACCAAAGAAGGACGCGGTTCCCCAAGTCGTGGCTCTTACAAGCTGATCTTGGGTGGTGGCTTTGAACTTGCAATCTGGGGCCAGGGGTGATGCTTAGGAGCCTCATTCACAATAGCCTCCTATCCCATCCCAGAGGAGGGACGTTGTGCGTAGACAGAGGCAGGGTTAAGAATTGGAGGGCGGTGGAGCGGGGGATGGGGGGTGGGGGATCGTTCATTTGACCCAGGGCGGTCCCACTCCTACCCTAAGACAAAAATCTCGGGATGACGGAGACGGTGCCTGTATGTACAGGAGTTGGGGGTGGGGACTGAGGTTGGTGGAAGGACCGTGCAAGAGTTACTTGTACAATTTATCCCCAAATTTAAATAATCGGATCCTGCTTCTTCCTCTTCCCCTCCTCCTCCCAGCCAAGGCCCCAAACCAAGAGAGTTCCTCCCAAGGGCGTGAACCGCTCCCCACCTCTCCCCAGTAACGGCAGCCTCCTGGCCCAAGGGCTCAGCGTCGGTCCCCACCCCATCCCCCACCGGACTCGGTCGCCGTCAGTGTCTTGTCTACTCCCGGCTTCTCCGCCAGGCACGATGGCTCCTTCGCTGTCTACGCCAAACTCTTCGGCAAGAGGGAAGAGACGCTTCGTGGGAGGAGGCTGGAGGAAACTGGGAGGGGCAAGGCCCGGAGAGGAGGCCCCCGCTGGCGCGTGCAGTGGAAAGGCACCTGCGTTGTGCGCCCCCATCCCCTTTGCCAACGCACCTCAGAGAAGCTGTGCTCGGGGCTTAGGGAGCAGCGCGTTTTGGCCAAAACTGAGCGTTGGCATCTGTGTGGCCAAGGGGGCAGTGGCCGGCGGGCGGTGGAGCCCGATATTTTCTGGGGAAGGGTGTGGAGAGGTACTATAGGGATGGCGACCCAGGCTGGGGGAAGTTAGCGACCCAGGTTGGCCCGCTGTCAGCGTGGCCAGGAATTTCCATCCAAGGAAGGGTATGAGAGGGGATGTGGAATTGACAATCCGAATTGGGGGGCTGAGGCGGGGCTGGAGGAGTAGAGGCTTGTCCCTACTCCCCATGAAAAACTTGCTCCCCAGATCCACGCTTTCGCAGCCTCTTAGATGCCACTCGTCCTCCCTTCCCCCTACCCCAGGTTGTTCCGGTTTCCCTGCATGAGCTCATCCCACAGCTGGGGAGCCAGCCCGGTGGCCCTAGGCGGGCGAACCTCCTCAGAATTGCGGGCCGGTCCCCACCCCCAACACGCTTCCTTGCCCGCCCCTCCCGACGCCGCTTCGCTGGGTGCCAAGAACCAACCGAAGCAGCCAGAACTCCTCAGTGAAAGGCCTGCTTTATGTCCCTGGGGCAGCAGGGAGGGGGCTTCTCCCTTCCCATTGTCCAGAGCCAGTCCCCTGAAAGAGAGGGCTCAGCCTTCCCACCAGCCCTGGAGAGGAGGAAGGGACTGACTATTCTGGGAGTGATGGTGGTGGCAGCCTTGGGAGCTGTTAGCTGGGCTTGCCTGGGGATGGGCTCCTAGCTTCTAAGCTCCGACTTTCCCCCTTTCTTGGAGGCGGGGTTCTCCTCCAGAGAAAGGAACTGGCAGAGATGCCCAGGCCTCCTGTGCAGCCCACAGCTGGGCAGAAGAAAGTCTGGGCTGCTCTATAAATCTGGTGCTGCAGGCCAATGGGCTTTCTCTTACCCCCTTCTCAGCTCCAGAACTTTGATCTGTGACTGCAATGGGCAGATGAGATTTAACCCCCAAAACCTTCCGGGGCAAAAGGAGTGTTTGTCATCCTTCTCCCCGGGGGCTGTGGCGGGCAGGGGCATCTTTTTTATCCCTGGAAAAGGCCCAGTTATTCACATCCTCCGCCATTCCTGCTCTCTGATCTATTTGGGTCCACATGCATTTACTGAGCGCCTCCTGTGCTAGGGGCCCTGAGAGAGGCTGTGCTGTGGGCCATGCAGAGATGCACAGTGTGTGTTCCTGCTTTGGGAGGATGCAGGCCAGAGGTGGAAACCCACATATAACTTATACCGTCAGACAGCAATAATCACCATGACTGAAGAACCGGCATGCTACAGAGAGGCATGTCAAGACAGTGAGCTTCTCTTGGACTTGGGGGATCAGAAGGCTAATTTAAGGAGGAAAGTAAGATTTGGGCTGGAACCTGAGACAGGGATAAAGACCTTAACAAGGTGAAGATGCATTTACTCAACAAATATGTATTGAGCATCATTATGTGTCCGGGTGCTATGCTAGACAATGAATATGCACCTAGTGAACAGTCCCTGACTTGATGAAGGCAGGAAATATGTACACAAATATACACAAAGTTACTAATTAAGGATGCTACAAAAGGAAAGTTTATGGTGCTAGAAGCAGCAATACAGGGACATGCTTTAGAGAGATGGTCTGGGAAGACTGGCAACGGTAGAAGATGGGATCTAAAATTAAGCAAGGTGCTCAGGAGGCTGAAGCCAGAGGATCATTTGAGCCCACGCGTTCAAGGCTGCAGTGAGCCATGATCCCACCACTGCACTCCAACCTGGGATCTAAAATTAAGCAAGGTGCTCAGGAGGCTAAAGTCAGAGGATCATTTAAGCCCAGGCATTCAAGGCTGCAGTAAGCCGTGATCCCACCACTGCACTCCAACCTGGGTGACAGAGCCCGACTCTGTCTACAAATAAATAAATAAATAAATAAATGTAATAATAGAATTAAGCAGGGCAGCCATGCAAAGTTGGGGAAAGGACTTTTGGTATAGTGAGCACAGGCAAGGCTTTAAAAAGAGAAGGGGGCCAGGAGGAGGATGGAAGATGGGGAGTAGGGCAGATCACATAGGGTCAATTAGGGAATGGTGAGGAGTTTGCATTTTATTCTTAGCCAGTGAGAAATAGAAGGCATATTAATTTGCTAGGGCTGCTGCCACAACAAAGTACCATAGACCATGTGGCTTAAACAACAGGAATGTATCACCTCACAGTTCTGGAGGCTGGAAGTCCAAGATCAAGGTGGCAACACGGTTGGCTCCCTCTGAGGCGTCTCTCTCTGGCTTGTAGGTGGCTGCCTTCGTCTCCCTGTGTCCTCACATGTATTCCCACTGTACACATCTGTGTCCAAACTTCTTCTAATAAGGACACCAGTCATACTGCATTAGGACCCATCCTAATGGCCTCGTTTTAACTTAATTGACTTTTTAACGACTCTAACTCCAAATAAGGTCACATCCTGAAGTACTAGGGGTTAGGATTCCAACCTATGAATTTGGGTGGGGTGCACACAATTCAACCTGTAACAGGAGATGATTTTTCAGAGACAGGGAGGAGAGAGAACAGATGCTTGACAGGCAGAAAATATATGCAAAGAGATATCTGTTTACATCTATTTTCTGTGTACAGCATGGCTTCTTTAGTGAAAACTAGGCAGCTCTGAATACGAAAGGTAGGTTTTCATTTCTGGGAAAGAGTAGTTAAGTGATGTGGCCTGACATATACTCTAGCTTCTCTGTGAAGAAAGTACAAGAAAGGAAGGGGTACCACTTGGAAGACTACTACAACAGTTTGAGTCAGGAAGCATGGGGGCAAAGACAGACATGGAGACCCTAGAAACATTTGCAGGGCAATGGAGAGGCAGGAGTCAAAAACATACCAGCCGACCCCCATCTAGCCTAGGAGAGCGTGGGTCTCAGCCCAGCCCCCAGTGCTGGCTCCCTGCCTGTCCCTCCCATTCTCAGTATGAGCAACAGGCAGCCGTGGGTTGAGGTGTCTTTACAATATCACATTGCAGAAAAGCCCAGTGCAGTCTAGTGACTAGCCAAGATAAGCCTAACATCCAGATAACATCAGGGTTTGATTTACAAAGAATACAAGGCCTGATGCTCTGGAGAATGCGGTCTCATTCAGAGAGGAGCTATAGACTTGATGCCCCGAAATTGTCATTCTGACCCAGGAAAAGATCAAAAAGCCTTCTGAAGCCAAGGGAGAGAGGGAGAGAGCAAATGGGAGACTCTAGCAATGCGAGGGCAGAAGTAGAGGACAAGAGGAAGGCCAGGATGAAGAGAAGGGCTACAGGACAAAGATGGGCTCAGAGGAAAAGTTTAGGATCCCAATCGGGGCAGGATTTTAAAATCATGAGCATGACCAGGCCAACGCGAGTATCTCCCAAGGGCGAGGCAATCACCGTAGAGGTGGCAGCAATCTGCCGCCCAAGGAGTGGTGACAGAGGGCCTTCATGAGGAAAAAGCCCAGACCACACCAAGGTGAGATCAGGAGAGGGAAGTGAGGAGGGGTTCACAGCCCAGGCCATTCCTCTAGTGCTACCACATTCTGACATTCTTGGAGAAAATTCTTCATTTGTGAAATAAGGAAAAAAGAGCTCATGCCAGTGACAAAACAGAGGTCAACACTTTCCTCTGCAGGCCAAAGGCCATAAGCCACAGGAAAGGAGCTCCAGGCTGTCATTTCTATTTGAAGCTCCTCCAGTCAGCGATACTAGTGTGCCTACATGTCTTTACTCATGCTGCTTCCTCTGCCAACAATACAATTTCCTATCGCATCTAATTCCTAATCATCACTCAACTCAAGAGTCACCTCCCCCAGGTAGCCTTTTCTAAATCCCCTCCAACTTGTACCCTCTGCTGGGTTAGCTGGCCCTTTTAGCATGGACAACTAGCTGAATATCAAACATTTCTGCTTTCTATTCCACAGTATGAAGCAGGTTCTCAACTGAGGGCAATCCCCGCAACCACTACTCCCCGGGACATTTGGCAATATCTGCAGACATTTTTAGTTGTCACAACTGGAGAGTACTACTGGCTTCTATGAGCTATAGGCCAGGGATGCTACTAAACATCCTACAATGCAGCGGACAGCCTCTCTTTGCCCCAAAGAATTCTTCAGCCAACAGTTAATAGTGCTGACTGGTCACTGAGAAGTAGCTGCCCAGCTGGGACTATCTTTCCCAGTGCTCTTTACAGCTGGATGCAGTCTTGAGACAGGGATCTGGTCAAAGGAATGTGAGCAGGAGTGATGTGTGTCACTTCAAGGCTTACCCCATAAAATCTTCCCAGGGTTACTTCACCATCTGCTGGCTGGATACAGAGCATTTGGGTCCTTGGGGACAGCAGAGCCGCTGATGGAACAATTGTGGGTCTCCAAATCAACATGTCAAGGAAAAGTCAGCCACCAACCAGGAACACCCACACTGTAACGTTATGAAAGAAAAGATCTTTACCAGTGTTAAGCCATTGAAATATTGAAGTTTGCTACAGCAGCTAGCAATATTCTTATACAGGCCTCCTTGTTTTTTGCATAGTATCCTGTGTAGTCATTTGATTACTCTTCACTTACTCTTTCATTCATTTGTTCATGCCACACTGAGCTGCATGTCAGAGTCTGTGCTAGGTGCTGAGGAAACAAATATAAAGAAGAATAAGACATTCCCATGGCCCCTGTCCTCCGGGGTTGATAGTTTACTGAGAAGAGAGTTAAACAGCAAAGCATGATTGATTACTCCAGAAGAGATATAGCATGTGATAAAAAGAAGAAGGGCTCCTAGCTCAGCCTACAGGAAGGGGCAGATGAAAAGCAGCACTTTCTAGAAAGAAAGCACAGAGTGGGCCAGTACAGGGACGGATGGTGGAAATAGGTTAGAAATTTTCACAGGGTGGAAATAGGCCTCTGTTCTGACTCAACAGTCTTTCTATAACTGCCAGCTTTCTTATTTGTCCCTGCTGGTGGATGGGCAACTCCTAGGATGGAAACCTCTTTTCTCCTGAGTCCCACGGCCTGTATTGTGTCTGGCATTCTCTCTCCTCAGATGTTTCAAAGGAGTCTCACCTCACCCGCTCCTCCACAGCCTGCCTAGACCTGGGCTCACCCACTTATAGTTCTCTACCACAGCATGCCTCTCTGCTCAGCTCCCCAATTCAGGGAACAGTTTCCACATCCACCCAGATCCTGAGCCAGAAACCTATTTATCCTGGATTCCCATCTTGCCCAGTCCCCACATCCAAGCCGTCACTGAGCCCTCCAGATTCTGCCTCCTAGACACCTCCCAGATTCTAACCAGTCCACGATGGCTGTGTTTCAGGTTACTTACAACAACTGAGTAACAGGTGCCCATTTCTGCTCTTGCCCTATTCAATGCATCTTCTTCTCTGCCACCAGCTATCTTTTAAAAATACTCACCCGATTTTACAGCTCCACTGTCTTCCCCAGACTTTCCCCCATAGCCTACAGAGTAAAATCCAAGCTCCCTGCTAGACCCTCCCTAGAAGAGCCTCCATCATCGGTCCCTGCTAGCCCCTCTAGCCTCAGATCTCCCTACTCCCAAATCCCCAAGCTCCAGCCATTCTGACACCCTTGCACTCCTGCATTGAGCCATGCTTTCTCTCCCCCTTCCCCTGGGTCCTTCTGTATTTTGTTCTCTCTGCCTAGAAAGCTCCCCTCCTCCTTCTGTGTCTGGCCTTCTCCTATTTGCCCTTCAAAATTCAGTCCAGTTGACAGTTCTTACAAGCAATATTTGTCAGTGCCATTCAGAATGCCTGGTACATGGTGGACATTCAGGGAATTTTTGCTGGGTGGGTAGATGGATAGATGGATGGATGGATGGTTAAGTAGGTGCTCAGTAATGTTTGTGGAATGGACCCAAAGGTATCTCTTCTAGACTTCATTATTTGAGTTCCTTAAAGAAATGCCTCCACTGAGTTATGATTTAATGTTATGCTGTCTTCAGAGAACCCTGATGTGAGAAACTGATGAACTTAACAGCATCTCTGTCTTTTATGAAAACAGAATTGCATATATTGCCCACTATGTCACTCAGTGTCCTTTATACAAGGACTCATGATAAATTCATGCTTGGGGTTATTTCCTGGAAACATTTTGTCTCTGCAGATGAAGATGTGTATTTTCTGCTGTCAGAAAATAAAAACTCTGCCACCTGACGTGTTTCCATTTTTGCTTTAGCTGACAAATAAGGATACCCAATTTTATTGCCTTATTACCTCCATGCGGTCTGACCATTTCAGGTACCTGAAAGTAGCAACTGTTTCTGCTTTCTTTAGATGGAGTCAATCCTTTCTTTATTCTTTGATGCTGTAGTTGTACTTTTTAATCTGAAAGCTGCCTCAGATCATCTCAGCAGTAAGGTAGAAGTCTTAAGTGATTGCATTTTAGTGACCAATGTCCTGGCATGGAAGTTATGGAAGGAAGGGCAGAATACAGAGCTTCTAGCTGAAGGGTTTTCCATAAAGGGCCTCACCAGGAATCCTTGGCTTATTACTGGAGTCTGGCAGAAAGACCAAAGCAGGAAGAAAGCCAGCTGAAATTCTGACTTTGTTGCTACCTTACTGGACCACCACTGCCGCCACCATATTCTTTTCTTCTGTCATCTGTGACCTTCCTTTTTCCTAACTTTAGGTGGAGATGTCATAGGCTGCCATTTTTACGTCACTAGGCTGTCAATAATAATAGCTAGTGATCATGATAATTATACATTTCTTTTTATTGAGAGCTTATCCTAAGCCAGGCACTCTGTTGAGAACTTCACATGCATTTCCCTGTTTAAACATTCTCTCTACCCAAACCTACTGTTTTTACCACTTTGCTGATGAAGAATGTCAGAGAAGTTAAGCATATACAAAGCTGCCTTTATCAAGCAGTAGAACAGGAATTCAAATTCAAGTGTGTCAGCTGCCACCACCCGAGCTCTTAACTGCCTCCTCTCGTGTGGGCAAGGAATGAGGCAATAATAAGGGATAAACCCTCAAGAAATGGCAGAGATCACTGATGGTGCTGCCAGGAGAGAGAAGCTACAGAGTCACAGCTTTGCTTTCAGAATACTCAAGGTAGCTTTTCAAAATCCTAGAAATGACTGGCTGCTCTGCAGCCCTGTCCTGTTGCTGAGACAACATGAAGGGGAGGCCCATTCCTATGAATGGCAGCAACTGCCTCTTCCCTTCACTCTTATGGTTAATTCTCCCAAGATATTTGCCTGGGATATCCCTAGCATGGATCCTGCCTCTGGGCAGTTTGACCCATTGAGCATTATTCAAATGGGAACGGGTGTCCCTCTGGGTTTTAGGGACCTACAAAAACGTTTGAGTCCTAAACATTTGATGATTAGTCCCACAATCCAAAGAAAACTGCCACATGGAAATCAGTAAATATTTAATTAAATGCAGAGTATAACATTATGTCAACTTCATTAACTGTTGAATTTAGTAGTCATAAAAATTTCATTGCATTTGGTAACAATTTGTAGGTTGGAGTTTTCTCTCTGCGCAAGATTTCTCGAGTGGGCACTAAGATTGGTGAGAAATCACAGCCCATCACAAATTAAATAAATTACTCATGGCCAAAAACTTTCAAAAGCAAAATGGCAAAAATCCTTTCAATTTTCTTCTATAGCCAAAAAGTTATTTTTATGGTGAGAGGTGGGTGTGTTTAAAATATGTTAGATGAGGAACCTAAAGGGACCCACAAGAGTAAGTAGGCTCAGGGGCTAGGACGATTGTAAAAGAGCTTAGGTCATTTCCACCTTTCTGAGTCTTCCAGCCTAGCCATGTTTGTGTCAGAGATGAAAGCCAGGTGAGGAGAGGCTTTGACTGGATGGGAGGTAAGGAGAATTGCCTCCTCCTTAGGCCTTCCTGGTTCCACAGAGGAAAGTTAAGAATCCTAGAATTCTAAATAATGATAGCCAACATTCATTGGATACATGCATTAACCAAACTATTATAAGCAGTTTACATGTATTATTTTGATTGTTATAAAATAAGTCCATGAAGTCAGTATTTTTTTATCTGTATTTCACAGATGAACAAACTGAGACATCGAGGTTAAACCAACCTGCCCAGGGTAATGTAGGTAGTAAGGAGGAATTCAAGAAGTTTTCCAAGCTAAAAATAATTCACAGATGAAATGGTGTCCATGACCATTAAATGCTCCACTTCAAACTCTAAAGAAGACAGACCAAGCTCCTCATCTTCACTACTTATCTTCAGCACCTCAAACAATGCTGGGCATAGATACATGTGTTGGAGGAACATAACTCCATGTTGGATGGAATCAGTTTATACCACACTGCTGTGTACCAGGCCTTTATGGAATGATTTGCCCCTGCCTCCTTCACTAGGTGATTCTATCTAGGGTAGACATTTTTTCATCATCTCTAATCCCTGTGTCCTGCACAATTTTAACCCATGATGGGTGCTCAAAAATGAACAAAGCCTGGAAAGGCATAAGTGATTCTCTGAGTCCATTTCTCCATCACAGAACAACTTCCCCAGTACCACAAAATTCTCCCCCCTACACAAAACACAAAAGCTGCTATTCAGAAACTCCAAAGGCATGCATTTCAGTGTAATTAACAAGCAAACTATTGTAAAACACTATCTGCCAGTTGTTGTTCAAAGGACTTTCCATGTGTTAAGCAATTTTTTAGTAATAGAACATCTATAGTAATTCTACGAAGCAAGTATTCTTTATTATCATCTCATTTTAAAGATTAGGAAATCAAGTGTTATGGGCTGAATTGTATGCTGCAATCCTAAACCCAAATACCTCAGAATATAACTGTATTTGGAGATCAGTTCTTTAAAGAGGTAACTAAGATTTTTTTAAAAAGCCATTAGGGTGTGTCCTAATCTAACATGACTGGTGTTCTTTAAAGAAGAGATTAGGACAGGGACACACATAGAGGGAAGACCATGTGAGGACACAGGGAGAAGGCAGCCAAGTACAAGCCAAGGAGAAAAACTTCAGAATGAAACTAACCATGCCAACACCTTGATCTTGGCCTTCCAGCCTCTAGAATGGCAAGGAAATAAAATTCTGCTGTTTAAGCCACACAGTCTGTGGACTTCATTATGGCAGCCCTACCAAACTAATACACCAAGGCAGAGTCACTTGCCTAAGGCTACATTGCCAGAAAACATGAACTCAGAATCTGAACCCAGGGACTCTGGTTCTCGAGTATATGTATTTCATGATAATGGAAATGCTCTCTG
The DNA here is from genome assembly GCF_030222135.1 of Aotus nancymaae. Lineage (NCBI taxonomy): Eukaryota > Metazoa > Chordata > Mammalia > Primates > Aotidae > Aotus > Aotus nancymaae. Next base: position 30,638,621 of record NW_026988467.1, read on the forward strand.
TGTTGTCCAATACGGCAGCCAGTAGCCACATGTGGCTACTGAGCACATAATATGTGGCTCATGCAAATGAGGAGCTGAATTTTTCATTTAATTTACATTAAAATAAAATTAAAATTAAAACAACCCCATGTGGCTAGTGGCTACCATATGAACATAGCTTTATACTATTTCTAAGTACATCACTTAAGATATTTGCAGAATTTTCTAGAAATCTCATCTGTGCACTCTAAAAACATGCTCTATCTTTGTTCCCTATCCCTGCTGTATTTGATTTTTTTACAGTCCTTTCTGATTTAGCCCCTGTAGCCTGGTCTCCTTTGAGGGAGAGAGGGAACAGGAAGAGTGAGTGAGCTGGCTAACTTTCCAGAATCCTGGGGCCAGGGCAGTGCAGGGTCGTTGGCGTTCTGCTCTAAGCTTAGGTGTTAGCCAACCAAATGCCAAGCAGCACAAACACTGAGTGACATTTTCAGAACTATTAATATTTCATCAGAAATGATCACTTTTCCTTTAAATACACTATTTTAAAAGGTTTTCTACATTCTTAACTATAATTTTATTCAGTCTAGGCCCTCGGAATTTTCCCCAAAGGAACATATCTTCAATTTTGTAATGAAAATCAAAGGGGAATGAAGCTTGGATTTCAAAATTTAGAGCCAACATTTCCAGGAACTCAGCTCCTCTGTAAAGAGCAAGGTTGTGTATTGGGCACTTACTGTATACCAGGCACTTTACATACAGTATACCATTAATTCATCCAACACATATTTCTTGAGTGCCTACTGTGTGCTAGAAATGTGATCTTCATAATTATTAACACCATTTTACAGAAAAGGAATCCTTCTCATCCTTCAGCCTGGACCAGCATGGAATGCTGCCTCCCCTCTTCTCCCCAATGTCTCATTTGATATTAGGTTGGCGCAAAAGTAATTGTTTTTGCCATTGCAAGTGATGGCAAAAACCGCAATTACTTTTGCGCCAACCTAATAGTTATTTTCCATCAGAGCCCCATTGCCTCTGTAATTATTGCTGCTTTACTTGCTTGGCTAGTTTGCATCGATCTCTCCTCACTAGTAGACAGGCTAGTGGGAGCAGGGACCATGCCAGTTTTGCCCACCCTTAGGCTTCTTCAGTGCCAGCAACTCATCAGGCACAGAGCAGGGGTTGTATCAGCACTGGGGGAATGATGAATGAGGATGGGAGAAGTTCACAGTTGTTAGCGTCACATCGCTGGAATGTGAGTGTCAGGATTCAACCCAGCCCTGCATTTATAGACTGCCATCTTCCTCAATTTATATCCATTCTTCTCTCTTCCTTCTCCACTCTCTTGCTCTTCCTTTTCAGGGGAATTACTGGAGAAACAACCCCCTGATTTTTGGGGCCAGAGAGCCTCCCCCAGCGGAGGTACTGTGTCAGTGCCCAGTTGAATGAAGCTGCTTCCATGAGGGAAGGGTCCTGTTGATCAGCAGTCAGCTGACTTAGCCCTTCTCCCTGAACTGGACCTCCTACCCTGCTCCCACCCACCTACTGAAGCTCTTCAGTGGTCAAGGGCTAGATCAGGCCTAGGTCTGAGTCTCAGCTTCCCACTTCTTAGTGGGCCTTCGACACAATCCTTTATGACTGAGATTTGCTTTCCTGACATGTAGAACGATAATAAAAAAGTACTACTAATTTCACGAGCTTTAATAGGATTGAATGTGAGCCCAGCGCTTGGCACAGGGCAAGCGCCCCGTAAAATGGCAGTTAGGATTAAAATCAGGCGGTCGAGGATGCCGGGGGGCGGTGGGGGGACCCCAGGCAGGAGCTGAGGTTTGTGTGGAGCGGCGACGTGGGGCGGCGACGCGTTTGGCTTTGACTTCTGATCCCCGGAAGAGCCCTGGGGTCCTTTGGGCCCCACCCGCACCCACCCCACCGGCGGGTCTTGGGCTCCGAACCCGGAGCGCCCCGCGCACCGAGCCGTTGCGTTTCCGTTTGAAACCCACAGAAAGAATTCCGCCGCTCGACGGCGAAGGTGTGGGAACCACTGGCAAGCAAATCGGTGGGAGCCGCCGGGCCCAGCCTGCCCTGCCTAGTCAGCGCGGTCTTAAGCCGCCGGGCCCTTCCGCAGCGCGGCGCTGCCGGGACAGGGGTCTGCTGTGGGCCGGGGCCGGAGGGCTGTGGGCCCATCCACACACGCCTCACCTCCTCTTTCCGGGGGCAGCAGAGCAGCAGCGAGAGAACGGGGGCAGGAGGGGTAGGTCGAGAGAAAAGCGGGAACTGGGCCGGGGGCGGAGGGGAGGTGGGCCCCGCCGTTGGCGCTCGCTCTGCGCGGGGTTTCCTGGGAACGCCCAGGCGAGCGTCTCCTGCGGGGCCCCGCCCCCAGAGTGCCTAGCGTGGTACCGGGCCCGCACCGAGCCCTCCGCGGGGCTTAGCGGGCGAGCATGGGCTGAGCCCAGGCGTCGCAAGGTGTCACGGCGGCGTCGCAAGGGGGCAGTGCCAGGGACTGTGGGGAGAGCCAGCCTTCCCCTCCAGCTGTTCCCAGATGTCATTCTGCTCGCCCAGGCGCCTGGTTCCTGATCTCCGGGGCATTCCACGGTTCCTAAGCTACTGGTTTTTGTTGACTTTTAAATATTTTCTTCTGAGGGAGACGGGGAGGGGGGCAAAAGTCAGGGAAGAGCAAGTAAAAACAAATCAAAATAAGTTCCCCTCTCCAAAAGAAAGCTGTCCTCCACCCACCCCTCCCACACAAATCAAAGGCCTCTGAACCTAACCACCTTGCTGGAGCTACAGCCAGACAGAACTGACCCACTTCTACCAAGCGCCATCCTCCTCTCCCTGTCTGGTGAATGAGGGGTAGTGATGGATGTCTTCTAGCCCTGGGTGGACAGAGGGACTTCCAGAAAGAGTGGAGAAGGATGGCCAGTGGAAATGGGCTTCTTTCGTCCTCGGCCCTGGTGGCCAAGCGCCCCTGCGCCCTGGGCCCATTCCCCAGATACATCTGGATCCACCAGGACACACCCCAAGACAGCCTAGACAAGACTTGCCATGAAATCTGGAAGAGAGTTCAAGGCCTGCCTGAGGCCTCACAGCCCTGGACCTCCATGGAGCAGCTCTCTGTCCCCATGGCTGGAACTATAGGAGACCATGAGCTCAGCTTCCAAGAAGAGTAAGTACCCCTCTACTCGGTTGGCAGCAAGGGAGAAGGGAGGAGATGATGTCTGACTTTATGAGGGAATGTTCTGGCCCAGCGTTTAGGCTGGTGAAACCCTAAAGGCTGTATATTGCCCTCTCCATGGTCCTTTCTTCAAGCTTTGTAGAAGAGCTGACCAAGGTTCTGCAGTTACCTGGGTGAAGAGCCAGTTTAGGGCTATATTCCAGGCTGCCTCTTCACCAGCCCACTAAACAGACGTTTCTCATCCTAAAGGCATGTGAATCTGAGGTCCTTGAAAAACCACCCTAGACAAGGCTAAGGGTTATATGGCTCGTGGCATTCCCCAGAAGCAGCTAGAAGATCCTTCCCCTCTCCCACCTAAAGGCAAGGCATTCACATGGATCAGTCTGATGGTTTTAAATCACATCTGGAATTCCCTAATACAGGGAGCAGCTGTCCCATTCAGCCTCCACAGAAGCTGCTGCAAGAGCACACATCAAAATATTTACTGGGAATGCACTGACATATTCAGAGGACATAATAGAAAATTAAAGTGCGAGAAGATGGCTGTAAATAGCCTGTTTCCTGGATGGGAAATCCTGTGTCTGGGAAACACAGAGCTAAGTGTTTCTCCATGAGGGCAAAGTTAGGCAGATATTGTTGAGGATGGATATTTGAAAGGAGAAGAAGGAATAGAGAGGAAAAAGGGACCTCATTAGGAAAAGAAAGTAAGTCTGCTGTGGTTATTAATACTGCCATTGAGCACTTATTTCACGTTTTGCATCTTCAAAGTGGACTGTAAACTTAATTAATGCTCCCAGAATCTCTATGAGGCATGTTAGTGTCCCCATTTTACAGATGGATTAAGTGTTGATAATTAAGAGCTAATTAAAGACTAACTGATAATTAAGTGTTGCCTGCTCCAACACATGCTACAGCTCGGTTCAGAGATGCTCTGGAGTCAGGGAGCCATTCAGGCATTTATCAGCTGCCTCAGGTTTCAGAGGTGTCTGAGCAAGAGCTAAGAAGAAGAGCAAAGTGTAACTGACACCCAGCTCTGCACTACCTTCTGTCCCTCTGTGGACTCGTTTACTTACTGCAGATGAAGGTGGAAGACACTTTGGCGAGTCCTGCCCCCGCTGCCCTGTACTCAGCATGACATGACTTAGACGAGAATGGCCATTCTACAGCCCAAATTCTGCTGTCAGGCCCTTCCGTGGCATTGAGCCCTTCTCCTCTGCCCATTGCCATCTGCTCTGGGACAAGGCCTTGGCAGGAGGACCCATGGGGCTGTGCTCAGCTCTCAGTGGCCAAGTAGCTGATTGTCCACTTTCTGGATCAAGGGTCAGTAGCAATTTCCAGTAGATGGCACCCTCTTTGCCAGGTCACACTGAGTTAATGGAGACAGACTCAACTTCCAGTCTGCACTTGGCTGAAAATTGAACTGGTGCACCTTTGGCCAGCTGCTCAACTCCATTTGGCCTTGATTTCCTCATCTGCAAATTGAGGATGATATGCGCTGCCTTGTCCACCTCAGAGTTGATAATGAGGATCTGATGTGATGGGAGACAGGGAAATGAAAGATGCGTTATACAAATCAGGCTGCCCTTAACATGTACTTCTTCAGGTTGGGATTTGCTGCTGTTGTTGTTTGCTTCATTCTGGGGTTTCACGCTATGCTCCATTTACCTCAGGGTGCTTCAGGGGTCACTGTGGAGCCAAGTGGGCTGTTTGCTGGGCCCCAAAATCCATTTCAGACAGAGCTGTTTAGCTTTTATAAGTTTTACTTACTGGAGTTCTGAGTAGGGCTGAATTTGGAAAAAATGTTTCTGCTATTGAGAAGAGAGATAGGAAACCACAACTAGCTAGTCTTTGTTGTTGTTGTTGTTGTTGTTTTTCTTTATTTTTCTTTTTTTCTTTTTAAGAGACGGGGTCTCGCTATGTTGCCCAGGTTGGAGTGCAGTGGCTATTCACAGGCGCGATCCCACTACTAATCAGCATGGGAGTTTTGATCTGCTCCATTTCCAACCTGGGCCGGTTCACCTCTCCTTAGGCAACCTGGTGGTCCCCCGCTCCCGGGAGGGAGCTAGTCTTAAAATAAAGGCAGTATGCTAGTGGAGTCAGATAACTCTGGTTTCAGATTAGTTTCAGCCCCATGCCATTTGAAGAATTTGTTACTGTTTAATTTATCTGAACTTTGGTTTCCTCATCTGCCAAGTAGAGATTAATACTGTGCATTTCATAGGGTTGTTGGAATGATTAAATGTGATATTTAAACACTTGTGGCAATAATTCAGATATGTAAAAATTCCTTGCAATTCGGGTGTGATCACTTCTTTAAGCTTTACAATTATTGCATGAGGTAGATAGTCTTTTAAACTTCCCACCTCTTTCACTTTTTATTATGCAAATTTTCAAACACGTAGAATAGTATGATGAATACCTATATGTTTATCACTGAGTTTGAATAATTATCACATTACGCCATTCTGGTTTCAAGTGCTACCCCCACCCCCTCCATTTATAAGTGAAATTCTTTGTACAGAGAACGTGACTGAGCTTTGGAGGGGTTAATATCTCTGCCCAAGATCCTACAGTTAGGAAGTGGTAGAGCTTCAGAAATGAAACCCAAGATCACCTTGGCTCTGAAGCAATAATGTCAGTTGTCTTCTCTTAGAATCTGAGGCATCTTTGAATAGGCAAAGTATTTGGAAGTTCCATGTTCTGAATGATCACACACAGAGTGAAAAGCCAGGGAGCTGTTCTTATTGTTTCTAGAATGCCTTCAGGTGCACAAGACACCTCTCAGCTAGTCTTTCCACTGCTTAATTTGTAGACCGGTTTGGGTGGTATTTTCTTGTATTGGGGTAGATAGGTAAGTGCATTCTAGAACTCTTTTTGGCCAGAATTTGTTTTTCTTGACTCTGTACCTGTATGTCATAGGAACCCAGACATTTCAAATTTGAAAGAGATTTTTGAGGCCATCTTCTGCCGCTTGTCCCTGCCAAGTAGTGCACTTGGACCATTTGGAAAGTTTCTCAGATGAGGAGCTTACCACTTCCCTTTGCTGCCCCTTCCCTTGCTATGAACCCCCTCAAAAGACCATTCACTTTCTATCACTGAAACACGTCTCTATCAAACTAATTCCCATTGATCTGGATTCTGCCCTCAGTACTCCAAGACAAATCTATCTCCTTTTTCTCTCAATAGGCCTTTAGACAGTGAAAGACAGCAAGATAGCAACAACATTCCTCCCAGAATGTTTCTGTCTCTATAGGCTAAACACCTCTGGTTTTCCAAGTTTCTCCCCATGTGCCAACTTGGTCAGTTTTCTGTCCACACTGATGGTCCTTCTGGCAGTGTAACTTTGAAAACGAAGTACAGTAATCCAGGGTGATCCAATCCTTGTAGATTTGATCCTCCCTGTCTACACCCTGGTTCCTGTTAATGACAGCCAATATCACACTCACTTTTCTCCCCAAGCCAACTTTCACTCTGTGGACACATTTTGAATTTATTCATTCATTCACTCAATTATTTATTCAACAAATATTTATTAAACATCTATATGCTAGAACTGTGTGAAAAACTAGGGGGATGGAGCTGTGAACCCCATTAATTCCTGCCTTCCTAGAGCTCACATTCTAGTACAGGAGAGAAAAGAAGCTAGTAAACTCAAAAACTGTGATAATTTCAGAATGTGAAAATAATAGTTTTCCAGTTGGAGCAGACCCATAAGAAACACATAAAAATAAACAAAATAATTTCAGTGACAAGTGTGATGATGAAAGATCACCTTGGCCCTGAGGCAACAATATTGGGTGTCCTCTCTTAGAATCTGAGGCATCTTTGAATAGGCAAAATATTTGGGAGTCTTATGCTCTGAATGATCACACACAGTGAAAATCCAGAGAGCAGAGTGAAGTGATAGGGAGGCTGCAATCCCAGCACTTTGGGAGGCTGAGGTAGGCGGAACGCTTGAGCCCAGGAGTTTGAGACCAGCCTGGGCAACGTGGCTAGACCTCATCTCTACAAAAAAATACAAAAATTAGCTGGGCATGGTGGCACACACCTGCAGTTCTAGCTACTCGGGAGGCTGAGGCGGGAGGAACACTTGAGCCCAGGGAGGTCGAGGCTGCAATGAACCAGGATTGCACTACTGTACTCCAGCCTGAGTAACAGAGTGAGACTCTGTCACAAAACAAAAACAAAAGGAAGAGCAAATGCAAAGACTGTGAGATGGGAATGAGCTTTGAGAGGGACAGCGATACTGGAGAATAAGGAGGGATGGGACATGGCCATGGTATAGGTATGTCAGAGACAGGCAGGCAAAGCCTCGGGGGCCTGGAGGGGAGTTCAGATTTTATTCCACATGTTATGGAACACTTTTGCAGGTTTTTAGGAAGGGATGTAACATGAAGAGATTCACTAATGTTTGAATCTCTCTGTCCGGCTTCTGTATGGAGATGGTTTGTAGGTATGTGGGAGAGGAAGTGGGAGGCCTCTGGGAAGATACTGTCAGAGTCCAGGGGAGGCTGAATGGTGGCAGTGGCTGGGTCAGAGTGACTACAGCAGGGATGGAAAAAGTGGAGGATTCAATGTGTGTTTTAAGAGGAGCCAATGGACCTGCTGATGATTTGGGCACACAAACAGAAACCTTGAGTCTCATGCTCTGTTTCATGCACTAGTTCACTTGACAGACAAGAATGGGGGGGTGTATCAGTGTCAATGTGACTGGGGTGTTGAGAGCCAACACTCAGAAACTCATGGTAGGTGAAATGTAGGGTCTCAGAGCAAAGGATTCCAACCTGTGGCCCATGGGGTCTCTGAAATCATTCCCCAAATGCTGAGAGCCATGAGGATGTCTTTCAGGCAAATGGGTGTACAGAAGCTTTCCTCAGATTTTCAAAGAGGTGTTGACCCCTCCAAGAGGAGAAAACACTAGTAAATTGCATTAGACTCCAGAGATCTCCAGAGCTGCCTTCTAGTCTAAGACCTCAGCCTGAGTTCCATGTCTGAGTCTTGCCTTTACCACTCCCACCACCAAGTTTCAAGCTTTTAAAATAATAATGACAATAAAAGAGGCGATGTATTCCAAGCTTGAGCCCCTGGTTGGACAGTGGTGCCATTTACAAAGGTGGGGAAGAAATAGGGAGCAATGGTTTTGGGGGGAGAAATCAATAGTTCTGTCTAGTGCTGATTTAATTCTAAAATCTTGTGTAGTTATCTTTTAATTAGTCTTAAGTTTAGGCTTAGAGAATTGTGAGTAGCCACTTATTCAAGGATTGCTTATTCATTCATTTCCCTAATCTCTAAAACTTCAAAGCTGCAGAATGAGGGCTTTGGATTTGCTGTTGACTCCATTGCCTAACTACAGAATGACATTTGTTCATTTCTTCATTCATGAATTCATTCAACAAACACAACTGCCTTCTCAGTCCCAGGCCCTATGCTGGGTCCCAGGGATACAGAGATAAGTGGAACAGAAGCCCTTACCTCAAAGAGCTCCCAGTCTAGTGAGTGGGATGAACACAGATACATCTGACAACAATGACATTCAACAAATATTGCCGGGTGCAGTGGCTCACGCCTGCAATCCTGGTACTTTGGGAGGCCGAGGCAGGTGGATCACATGAGGTCAGGAGTTCGAGACCAGCCTGGCCAACATGGTGAAACCCCATCTCTACTAAAAACACAAAAATTAGCTGGGTGTGGATGCAGGTGCCTGTAATCCCAGCTACTCTGGAGGTTGAGGCAGGAGAATCGATTGAACCCGGGAGGCAGAGGTTGCAGTGAGCCAAGATTGCGCCATTGCACCCCAGCCTGGGTAACAAGAGCAAAACTCTGTCTCAAGAAAAAAATAGTGTGTACCTATTATTGAAATGTGAGAAAAAAATACAATGGTGGAAAAGCTGGGGACAGTCTCTTACCTCCTTTATGAACCTTCAACATCTTGCAAAAGGCAGATCACAACACACTATAATAAGTGTTCTGAGGCTAAAGTGCCAGTGCCATGGAAGCACACTGAGAGGACACACGACTAGACTTTGTACTTGAGCACTGGACTGGGCTTAGTACTTAGGGAAGGCTTCCTGAATAAGGCTGAGGGAAGCAAGCTGAAACAGCAACAGATGAGACCCCTGCCCTGTGTAATGAAAGATGCGGGTACAGTTATCAGGGAGCAGGGATGTCATGATTACTAACTGAAAAGGTTTCCATAGTTGTGTCCCTTAGCTAGGTCTTGAGAAGAGAGAAAGAACAGCCTACAGAAAGAGCCCAGCAGGTGCAGGGGAAGATGAGCAGTTCCATAGGAAGTGTAGCATGTGTTAGTGACCGGGGAAAGGTGTCCAGAGCTTGCTGTGTGTGGCTGGCTTCCCTGGATGCTTCCAGACCCTCTGTCAGCACCCAAGACTTTCCCACTTACCCATCATAACAAACCTGGTCTGCAGAGTGGAAAGGCTTTGGCGAGCATTATTCCAAGCCAGACTCAGATACGGAGATAAATCTCCTGAAATAAAAGAAATCTGTTTAAGCATTTGAAAAAAAAAACCAAAAAACAGAAGTGATTTATTGATTGGCAGCTTTCTGGGGCTTTTTGTTGCAAGAAGGTAGAAAGCTTTTTTGCACTTATTTTGGTAAACTTTGACTGTTGGCTTCCATTGGCCAGTTCTCCATGCTGGTGAAAGAGTGATATTTGGGAACCCACTGGGCTTCCTTGCTTGAATGGCTCTCCCAACAAACAATCCTTTGTGCTCCTGTTATTTAAAGAATTGGATGAACCCAACTTCTCTGGACAAGTTGTTTGGAATACATAGCCTCTTTTGTTAGCATTATTCTTTAAAAAGCTTGAAACCTGGTGATGGAAGTGATAAAGACAAGACTCAGAAATGGAAATTCAGGCTGATGTCTTAGACTAGAAGCCAGCTGTGAAGATCTTTGGAGTCTAATCTCAGCTAGCGGTTCCTCCTCTTGGAGGGATCAACACCTCTTTGAAAATCTGAAGAAAGCTTCTGTGCAGCCTTTTGCCTGAAACACATCCTCACCTCACTCAGTATTTGGGAATGATTTCAGAGACCCTGTGGGCCACAAGTTGGAATGCTTTTCTCTGAAACCCAACCCTTAAGCAAGTATCTCCCTCTTTTTTTTTTTTTTTTTTTTTTCGATATGGAGTCTCGCTCTGTCACCCAGGCTGGAGTGCAGAGGCACAACCTCCGCCTCTCAGGTTCAAGCAGCTCTCCTATCTCAGCCTCCCAAGTAGCTGAGATTACAGGCATGCACCATCATGCCTGGCTAATTTTTGTATTTTTAGTAGAGATGGGGTTTCACCATATTGGTCAGGCTGGTCTTGGACTCCTGAGCTCAGATGATCCACATGCCTCAGCCTCCCAAAGTGCTGGGATTACAGGTGTGAGTCACTGCACCCAGCCTTTCTCTCTCTTGAGTTTCCCAATGCTGGGTCTCAGCACCCCTGTTCTTGTTTGTCAAGTGAACTAGTACATGAAACAGTGCTGGCAGACACTGGTCCTTCCTTCCTCCAGCCTGCCACACGTCCTAGCCACCCACCTCCATGATGGTCTTTGACGCCTTGCCTCCCTGCTCGTCTCTCCTCTGCAACCCTCATCACATCTCTTCTCTCTGAATTTGGTACCTTTCCCGCCAGGATGCCCTCCACCCTTCGCCAATTTCATCTTATGGAGCAGGTCAACAGCACTGCTCAGACATCTTTCATGGCTCTGCATGTCCTCTGGCCCCTTGGCCTAGTCTTTGGAGATCTCTCTAATAGCCCTGCCTCCATCTCTAGATGCATATTTGCTGGTCTCCTGCACATGCTCTATAAACCAACAGGAGCTACCAGCAGGTGCACATCGCCTTGCCTTTGCTCATGTTATTCCACTACCAGGAATGTCCTTCTCTCATATCTCTATCTAAATCTTATCCATCCTTAAGGACCTAGAATAAGTGTGTTGTCCTCTGAATTATTTGTTGTTCACATCATTTAACATTTTTCCTTCTCTTCTTTCCATGTTCCTGTTTTTAATTAAATAAACAACTGTATTCCACCTCTTTCCTAAGTGTCTTAAGGTGGCCCAGATAACAACAACAAAAAAATAATAAGGAAACAGGTGAATTAGAGTCCCAACACACTTTCTAGCTGTAACCAAATTCCCCCAACTTTCGGTGCCCTATTTTCCTCATCTGAAAATATGGGAAAAGTCAGAGAGATTCTTTTAAGGGATTATTATGAAAGCAAATGAAATGATATACATAAAGCTCACACAGCACTGTGAATAAGAGAAAGATTCATGTTCCTCATCATCATCACCATTTCACTGTCATCATTGTCATTATCATGGATAAAAATGACAGGACATGATTGATATGGGACAAGGAGACATATACGCCAGGAAACTTAAGCTGAAGGGAAGCTACTCAGCTGATGACAGCGTCTGGTTTGAGATTCTTGGCAGCCAGGGCAAAAAGGGAGATCATAGCAGTTGGTTTTCATAACTCATGTTGCCTTCTGGGAGGAAGCAGAAAGGGTCATAATAAGAGACAAATGCTTCCATAGCTCTGGGAACCACATATGGATCTTTTGAGGATGATAGAATGGAAGAGTCTGTTTAAAAGGAGCTCTCTTCTTGACCATTGGCCAGAGGGAAGGACACAACCCCTTAATCAGAGCTATCAGCACTGTTCCAGCGTGGGATTCTGATGAGGTGGTGGGCATCTGGCACATATTGTGTGCTGCCTTGTGGCAACAATTCCTCTTCTGCTACTGGACTATGGGCTGCTTAAGGGCAAGGTCTGTGTCTTACTCATCTTTGTCTCCCCAGTGCCCAGCAGAGTTCCTGGCACTTGGTGGCTATGCAGTGGGTATGAATGAATGAGGAAGTGAATGGTGAATAAGCCATAAAACTGCCACCACCCAGAGGTAGCCAGGATCCAAGCCAAGGTCATGGTCATCAGAGGAAGCACAGAATATCAATAACTTAAGACATCGCAGTTTTTTTTTTCTCCTTCTGTCTTAAGCTGCAGAAAAGGGAACTAACGTTTTCTTGAGCACTTTTTATGTGCCAGGCTCTGTATTTTAGTCTTCTGCTTTATTTCGCTTTCTTAGCAACCCTTCCAAGTAAATGGTCAATGTTACTCTCATTTTGTAGATGAGAAAGGTGAGGCTCAGAGAGGTTAAGCAATTTGCTCAGGGACATCCAGCTCAGAGGAAGTAGCAGAGCGGGGATAAGAGTTTGATGTGGCTTCAAGGCTTGAGTTCTACCCAGAACCACAGGCCCTTCCGAATAGCCCTTCCACGTCTGCTTAGCACCAGGAGCCATGAGTGGTGAAGAAAGATGAATCATGATTAACATCCCACTTCCCGTGTCCCCCTTTGTAATTTAATCTTATGGTTTCGGGAGCTGTGTTGCAGGTTGTGGGAGCCTGCAGAGATGGGCCACCAGCGGTTTGGTTTAATCCCCTTTTTAATATCTTTGTTGCAATGTTATTTCCAATTCAGCTCCCAAGTCACATTAAAAAAAAAAAAACAAAAAAACCCTTCCTTAGGGTAAGCCTTCACTTATTAAACAGATTCAAATGAAAAGTTTTAAAGATAATTTGAACAATAAGAATCACTCTGTAGCTCCCAGCTGAAGCTCCTTTATTGCTGTATTTATTCCCTGGTATTTCCTGTCTCATTCCTCAGCTCACTGAATCCCACCCCCCCCCCACCGCCCATCGCCCAACACTTCTAGTCCTTGCTCAGCTCACCTGTTCCCTAGACAGAGAATCAGGTGGAGGACATTGTGGGGAGCAGGGTGTCGTCTCACTTCCACTTGATAATATGCCTTCTAAGGCTGTCTCACCTGCCCTAACAGGCAGGACATTGTTGCAAAGCATCTAGAGGGAAGTTTTCACCGGCTAGGTGTCTGCAAGTGCACCATTGCATCAAAACCAGGGTGGAGAGGTGGGATGTGAGACTGGGGGAAAACGGGGATGCCACAAGTGGAGAAAGAATAGCTGCTCAAAATGCAGATACCTGGCCTCCATTCTAGATCAGTCGAATTGTTATTTCTCCAAGGGTGCTCGAGAATCTGTATTTGAAACAAGCACTGCAGGTGATGTATGCATGTGTATGAAAGGTTCTCTGATACTTTGTAGGAGGGTCAAAGATGATGAAACCTTAGGCTTAAAAGAGAATTGTTTGGCACATCTTTGAAAAGGATGTGTTTCAAAGAAAAGTGTGGAAGGAAGGAAGGAGACTGACCTTTATCGAGTTCTAAGTGTATGTCAGGGACATTTTTTAAAAATTTGAATCTACTATGTGTGAAGACCTTTGGTAAGAAATTAGATGAACATAAAGTCCAGGCTTGGCATTCAGGGAGCTGAGAGATTTCACAGTGTTGCCTCTTTTAACTCTGGGTGAATATCACCATTCCCACTTTGCAGATGAAGAGACCGAGGTCTCCGTGACTTCCCCAATTTTACACCTTTAGTAAACCAGGCTCCTGGCTGTGAATCTGGGGCAGTGGGACTCCAAAGCCTGCAGCCAGGCTTGGCTCTCCCACACCACACTGTCTCAGTCAGAGCTGCTAACATTTGCATAGCGCTCTTTACAATTTACCGAGTGCTTTCACATTCATCATCTCACTTAATCCTCACTTCGGCCTGGAGGGTGGAGGAGGGCTGGGGGTGGGGATGCCAAAGCTTTCCCCAGACCTCAGCTCAGCTCTCTGCCTCCTACCAGGAAAGTCCCAGGAGACAGAGGTTAAGGGGTTTCCAGGTACTTTTGGGACACAGGTGCACAGGCCCTGGGACAGCAACTGAATGAATCTGCAGCTTCTCTCTATTGTCCCTTACCCCTCAGCTGAAAGAAGTCAGTCGGCCGGGTGTGGTGGCTCAAGCCTGTAATCCCAGCACTTTGGGAGGGTGAGGCAGGTGGATCACCTGAGGTCGGGAGTTCAAGACCAGACTGGCCAACATGGTGAAACCCCATCTCTACTAAAAATACAAAAAATTAGCTGGGCGTGGTGGCAGGCGCCTGTAATTCCAGCTACTCAGGAGGCTGAGGCAGGAGAATTGCTTAAACTCTGGAAGTGGAGGTTGCAGTGAGCTGAGATCACACCATTGCACTCCAGCATAGGCAACAAGAGCGAAACTCTGTCTCAAAAAATAAGCAAACAAACAAAAAAACACAGAAGTCAGCCTAAGTCCCCCACATAGTGAGAGAGGTAGAATCCACCTTCCTTCCATGTTTCCTTTCCTTCCTGTTGGTTTTCCAAGCAGGAAGGCCATGGTGGTTTGTGTGTGTGTGTATGCGCATGGGTGTGGTGTGTATGTATACATGGGTGTGTGCATAGGTGTGCAGGTGTATGCATGAATGTGTGTATGTGTATGAGTACGTGCATGTGTGCAGGATGTGTGTGGATGGATGTGTGTGCCTGAGTGTTTCTGTGTGCATGTGTATGTGTGTGTGTGCATGGGTGTATGTACATGGCTGTGGTATATCTGTGTGCATGGTTGTGGTGTGTCTGTGTGCATGGCTGTGATATGTGTGTGTAGCTGCAGTACGTGTGTGCATGTGTGAATGTATGTATTCATAGTGTGTGTGCATGACTGTGGGTGTGTGGTACATGGATTCATATGTGCCTGAGAGTGTGTGTGTGTGTGCATGTGTGTGTGGGTGTGGCTGTGGTGTGTATGTGGGGAGAGGGTACCTGGGCAATTCAGTGAATCCTGAATCTGGAGGAGAAGGAAGATGGAGGAAGACACAGGCAGCTTGGCAGAGGTGACCACCTCCCTTCCCTCCACACTGGGCAGGGACCACACTGGGTGCTGTGACATGTACCAGAAAAATAGGTCTCTGATCAGAGAACATGGGTCTCTGATCCCTATGCAGACAGGTAGACTCAGAAATGCCCACTGGCCTTGGCCTGAGCCAGGGTGGGGGTCCACTGGGGAAGATGCTAGGCTGGACACCAGAGTCACTGCTTACATGATAAGGGGCCTCTCCTAGCTTGGAGCCTTTGGTGCCCTCCCTTTCCCTCACTGCCACAGCTCCTGCAAGTCCCCATGCTGGACACCTGCCTGTCCACTGAGTTCTGCCTTCTGCTGCCTCATCCTCCTGGCTCTTGGCTGGCTCCTGGCCTCTGGCCCTCCCTGAAACTGAGGCTCAGAGAAGGGAAGTGAACTGTAGAAGGTCACCCTTCAGAAAGGACAGAGCTGGGCTTTGAATCCAGTTCTCCTGACTGCAAAGCTCTTGTTCTTTCTCCTTCTTCCACTGTTAGGGGAAGTGGAGGGCAGGGGGTAAGAGGAGAGATTTGGGAGTCACGTGGGTCTGGGGCCCAATCCCACCCCAATACTTATTCTCTAGGGCCAACTTGAATACATCTTTTAACCTTCCTGAGCCTCAATTTCCTCTTTCTCTATTGGGAAGGAAGACGCTCTGTGTCCCTCATGGTGTGGTAGGGACAAGTGCCACCTGTAAAACCAGCACCTAGCAAACTCCTCATAAATGCTGGTTTGGGCCCCAGTCTCCTCCTGTCACTCCTCTAGATTTTCCTGGGAGAAATAACCCTCACCCTTGGAAACCAGAGCCTGAAACCTCCCTGCCTAAATCTCTCCAGTGGTTTCCCTGCGCCTTTCCTTAGCATCACTTCCAAGGCCTGGCAGATTCTGACTCCTGCGTTAACCTCTAACTTCTCCCCTCCACCTCCATTTATGTGCCCCACCCACTTGAACATTATTCCCAAATGATGCACCAGCTCTTTCCTGCCTCATGGTCTTTGCACATGCTGTTCCCTGCATCTGGCAAGCTCTTCCTTGCATTCATTACCTGGCTTAGTCCTTATTCTCCTTTAGGCCCCAGCTTAAAAGACAGATGTGCAAAGAAGCCTTGTCTGCTCTCCTAACTTAGGTACCTATCACTACTATTCTCACACACAGCATTTCACCATTGGTTTTCAGAGCAACATAGCTAGTAGTTAAGAGAGAGGCATCATAGCAAGACTGCCTCAGATCACAGCTTTGTCCCTTAGTAAGTCTGTGACCATAGGAAAATTACTTAGCTTCTCTGTTCCTTGGCTTCTTCATTTTGAAAACTAGGATAACTGTACCTATATGTGACAAGAAGCTTTTGATATATAACAAATCACCCCAAAGCTTCGTGGCTGAAAACTATGACTTATTTAGCTCCAATTTCTTTAGTTTGGCAATTTGGGTTTGGTTCAGCAGGGGGTTCTGCTGTGGGCTGGGCTTGGCTGAACTTGGCTCATGATCGCCCATGCATCTGCACTTAGCTAGGTCTGGGTTGGCTGATGCAACTTGGAGTTTTCCTCTGTGTTATCTGTTATCCTGGGCTTGTTCACATGGAGGTTGCAAGTCTCAAGAGAAATACGAAACTAAGCCCTAATTCCCAAACACTTTTCAAGCCTCCACGTTTTACAAATGAAGATGAGAGGGAATTACCAAAGAGTATGGATACAGGAAGGTGTAAATAAAATGGGGGCCAGTACTATAATTAGTCTACCACACTACCCCACTGGGGCTGTTGGGGGGATTAAAATGAGAGTTTTGCATGTAAAGTGCTTAGCACAATGCCTGGCTTGTTAGTTAGCACTAAATAAATAATTAACCTTTCTTATTATTTTGTGAAATAGGACCTGAGGCTTTGACACATTAGGTAGCTTCCTTTAGGACAGCCGCCAGCCCCATTAAACAGTGGGGATTTGAATCTAGTTTCTACCTCCCTCCAGGGACTGACCTCTTAACTAGTATGCTGTGCTGCTCCACTCACAGAGACATATAATAGCAGAAACTCACCCAAAGCCACAAGGTCAGTCTGCAGATGGACCACAGTTCAAGCCCAGGTCTGTGCCCGACTCCAGAGCCCTCCACTTCACTCTAATCAGCCAGGTTGCCTTGGGTACTGTGTTTGTCATTGGTCTAAAATCTCATAGCTAGAAGAAAATATTTGCTTTGGTATCCTCCTCCAGCACTAACAATTTTCTGCTTGCATTTTTCTGTTGTTTGGCTCAGATGAATAGCAGTTTTCATCTTTGCTCTGTGTTATCATGTACACAGAACTGCTGTTGAGGAGCTAACAGCATGCTTGCTTAGTCATTATTCTGGGAAGGGGTGCCAACCAGTCAATAGCCTTTATTTTTGTATGACTCTACACCGCAAATGCAGAAATAATGCACAGCATCTGAGTATGGAGCTACCATTAGATAACTATCATTTCTGGAGCTGGTCAAAGCAAAGGTGGCACTGTGTGGAGCTGGAGCCGCAGAACTGATTCTGACTTGCTTCCTTTGTCAGTAGCCCAGGAGCTGGGTTAACCTCCCTGAGTGATTCACTGTGATAGTCTGTGATAGATCTGGTAGTTTTTACCAACCCAAAAGAGAAAGCAAACAGCATGGGAGAGGTGCCAGGACTGGCAAAACTTAGGGGGAATAAAGGTAGATTGCAGGAAATGGGGGTGAGCAGGCCTGACCTTGAACCCAGCAAAGTGGTGGGGTGGCCACAAAATTTTTCTGTGAGCCCCAAGGTGGTTCCTCAAAGTTAATGTGGGTTCTGTGTGGGGTCTGCCATGGGACCACCTTGCAGAGGTTGGGAGCTCTTACGACCAGGTCAAGCAGCATGGTCAGTGCCATCTGATCAGCTCACAGGGAAGCCAGACCAGAGATGGGATGTGAGATGGAAGGCCAGAAAATTGATCCAAAGCCAGACAGGTTGCAACCAGCTCTTAGAGGCCTTGACATGGGTAAAGGCAAGTGAACTTGTTCAGTCATTTATTCAACAAATCCCGACTGAGCTGGAATTATGTGCCAAACACTGTTCCAGGTTTGGAGGCCTCTGTGGTGAAGGAGATAAAGTCCCTGCTCTTGTGGGGAGTAAAGATACTATTAAAATAGATGATGGTAATCAATACTGTGAAGAAAATAAGCAGATTGATGGAGTAAGGTGGGGGATGGACACTTTTAAATAACAGGCAAGAAAGGCTACTTTCCTACTGTGACACTGGAACTGAGACCTGAACGATGAGGAGGTGAGGTTGCAAGGAGAAGCATTCCATAGGAAGTGCAAAGGCCTTGGGGCCGGAATGAACTTAGCATTTCAAGTAGACAAAAGGACAACATGGCTGGAAGAGGGAGGAGATGGGGCCAATTTGTGTAGTGCTCTGGGCATCATAAAGGAGTTTGGATTTTATCCTGTGCATAATGAGAATCCACAGGAGAAGTTTCAGCAGGAGAATGGTTTGATCTGAGTTCTGAGAATGTCCCAGCTCTGCAGGCATGCAGTTTTCTAGAATAAATAAGAACAAACAGATCTTGTTTTCTTGAAGTGGAGGGGCGTGGCGGGAGGAGACCCTGAATCAGGGACTTTTAACTGTGAGGCAAATCCCAATTGCAGTCAAGTGTTTGATAAAAGCTCTTGGGAGGGATTGGAGATGGGATGACAGTGATGGGGTTGATTTATTCCCCCAAACTGTTGATCCAGGATTACTGTCAGGCTGGGAGGAGAGTCTCTGGTAGTGTCCCTGAGGCTCTGCCCCAGACTCTCTCCTGTTCAACATTTCTATTTGCAAATTGGCAGGAGACTCAGAAGATGTGCTCATCAGACATGCAGCTGACATGGAGCTGTCAGGGACAGCTAATGCCACAGATGACAGGCTCAAGATTCACTGTGATGATCCTTCACAGGCTGGAGTGATGGGATGAAACCGACAATATTCCTGATTGCATTCAGATTGGGGAACAAAGCCCGGCCAGGGATCGGGGAGAACTTGCTGGATAAAGATCTCCTGAAAGGAAGCCCAGGCTGGAGGTGGAGAGGAATTAGTGGAGGGAGCTGGATGCAGCCAACTCCCTACATAAGCTTCCTCCCTCTGAGTGACAAGGTCCTTAGCCTTTCAAGGTCATTCTTCCCATCTGTAAAGTGGGGATGATCCTGGCTACTTCCCAGGCATATGGGGAGGATTAAATATGAACACATATGTGGATGCCTGGCTTCCTGTCTGGACTGTAGTAGGCTCAAGACATATGCAAGGGAAATGTGAATTTGTAGAGGCTGGTATGAGAAAGATGGATATCCTGTGGTAACCTTTCAAGGCCATGTAGCAGGGCTCATAGCTGGGGCAGGCCCCATAGCTGGGGCAGGCCCCTATATTCTTGGCATACCAGTGCCAGCTTTCCAAGAACCCCATTGGTTCCTGCAGTATGTCCAGAGGAGAATGGCCAGGAGGGGTCGGGTCTGAAAGCCATATCCCCTGAAAGCCACCGTGAGTTCAGACTGGAGAGAAGGAGGCGGTTGCAGTTGCAGGGGTGGGGGGACATGAATGTTTCCTTAAACACCACAAAGGCTGCAGTGTGGGAATCAATGGGGCAGATGCTTTTTTCATTGCTCTAGATGTCTGTGAGGAGAAGTTGTGCAAAGGCACATATGGGTGTATCATAACTAAGATCTAAACATTGGTAATTACATTATAATAATTATGCTGTGAGCATTTCTCGAGGGCCCACTACATACCCAGCTTGTGCTAACTGTTTTGCACAACTTATAGAATGCTCACAGTCTAACCTTGACAGATGAGGAATATAAGGTGTAGAAGGCAGCTCTTGAGAGGCAGAGCAGGGATTCACACTCAGCCCCTGCTAGTACCTCTGCCAACCTGGCTTCAGGTTGGGGAGGGCAGGAGTGACCTCCCAGGTGCTGAGAAGGGACCATTGTGGGGTGTTTTTTTGGTACAGGGATCTCAGGGCCCTGTGGGGCTTCTAGAAGCTACTCTTGACCATGTGTGCGTAATATTTGTAAAAATAAACCAGAAAGCACACACAGACAAATAGAATGATCAATGTGTGATGACCCTATGTAACCATTACCTGGCTTTAGCAATGATCAACACATGGTCAATCTTGTTTCATCTATTACTTCCTCTCTCTTCTTTCCCTCCTCCTGCTGGGTTAATTTTAAAGGCAGTCCCAGGCATCATTTTCTCTGTAAATAGCATGTATCTCTAAGAGATAAGGACTCTTTGTTGTTGTTAAGTATAACCACAATACCATTATCACAATTTTTAAAAATTAACATAATTGTACTGTGTCTTTCTAATTCAGTGAAGCAACTGGTGTATGACTTGCTTTGCAAAGTATTTGGGGAGGGGAGGCAAAACCTAGTCCTTCAAATGTCTGATTCCTGTGACTTGAGACTCACCTGTTCCTTTTGAGGTGGATGGTGAAGAGGAAGAAGAGGAGGGGGATCTAAAACTTGAGACCGTGGATTGGCAGCCCCTTTATTCTGATTGTTCTCAGGGGACACAGCCGGGAAAGTGAGTCCTATTTATAGGCCTAAGTCTAGACATGGGAAGGAGGCAAAGGAAGGGAAGAGGTGACAAGCCAGAGAAAGGGGACAAAAGAGAGAGTGGAGGGAAGGAGAAAATAATAGAAAGTGACCTTGCTGCACACACAGATCCAATGGCCCTCCAGAGCTGGCCAGGACCAGCCCACACTAGCTAATGCTCACAGCTGACATTGACACATACCAGTGACCTCACCCAACGCTCTCAACCATCCCATAAGGCAGTGATGTTACGTGTCACATCCATTTTACAGGGGTGGACCCTGGGGTTCCAGGGTCTGACATGAGAAGAGCAGTGGCACCTGGATTCAAACCCAGGTCTATTTGGCTGGATGCTTTTTGCAGGCATTACTCTTTGCCTCCAAGCATGGTGAGGTTCCACGTGGGGCTAATGTTCACAAAATATGCTGTCTTGGCTGCTGGACTATTGGTACATTCCCATGTCTTTAGTACTTAGCTCTTCCCCAAGCTCCCCAAGCACCCTGGGGGCATCAAGTCTTTGCCTCAGGACTCATCAGTACCCAGGGACTAAAGGTTTCCTGTCTGGCACAACAGGAAGTCTCTAGGACTGTAGACTGTGTCCATTCTGATTGACTGTTAAATGCAGTGACTATTCCCTTGGATCTGTGTATGGTGTGACATGTGAGTTGTGTACCTGCCTGTTTCTGTTGATGTGTGTGTATGTGTGTGTGAGCACGCACACACGCTTGTACACAATAAGCATTACCAGGAAGGCACAGACTCTGCTGGAAGCATTCCATGGTCACCCCCTTGGAGTCTCATCATGCCCCCTGAGAGGGTAGCCAGAGCTGGAATATGTGCTGGGCCTCCAGACTGCAAAGCGTAAACCACAGCAGCTGAGCTCCCCGATGGGGCTCCTGGATTTTTTCCCTTGGGTCTTCTTCATCATCTTCTCCCTCAGTGCTCCCATGATAGAAGGCTGAGCAGTTTCCAGAATGCTTGCTGTGGGCCACCTCACCCACCTCTCATAGGAGCCCATTGAGTGAGGACAATAGACAGTTCTAGGCTGGTGGCCCTGGTCCTCCTAGGAGCACTAAACAGGAAGGTGCCTACTTGCCAAGGATGCTGGTGAGGTGGGCAGGGACACCAGCCAGGCCAATAGGATTGCCATCCTCTCCACACCTGGAGAGAAGTGGCAACCAGGTGCCTAGAAGCCAGGGGACCATCAGGTGCTATCAAGCTGGTGCTGACAAGCAAGGGTGCAGTAGAGGACCCAGGGTCCAAGGTGCAGCTTGAGGCCAATATTTAGGCACAGGGAGACCCCAGTGAATCAGTTCAGGGACCACCCAACTGCTGGTGCTGCCCATGAAGTGAGGCTGTGATTGGGTCAGAGGCCATGCCAGAGTGAACACGGGTATCCAAAAGGCTACTGTAGGGGACCCAGAGGCAGGAACCAACAAAGGCTAATGGTGGCATAGACGTGAGAGCTGACCTTTGAATCACCCTTACTCTATGCCAGACACCATCCAAAGTGCTTTTGCACCTCTGTGATGCTCCTAGTAATGAGAGAAGGAGACAGAATACCAAGATGCTGAACAACCTGCCCAAGGTCACACAGATGGGAAGTGACTGGGTCAGGGTGTAAGCTCAGGTTGTCCACTCCACCATTCTGCAGTGAGGTAATGGGGGCTGCACTATGCTCCTGGGGGCTTCTCAGGGCTCAGTCCCAGCACCCTGGACTCCACACTTAGAGCTGATGGCTGACTCCTGACCCCTTTGGTGCTGGGCAAAATTCCCCAGTGAACCTCTTCTCTGGTCTTTCATTGCTTCAGGTCCTGAGCATGAAGAACAGGAGGAATGGACTAGAATTAAGGTTCAGTGAGGCTGTGACTTGCCCTAGCTCACTCAGCAAGGTTGTTGGGAGAGGACCCAGGTTTCCCCATTTTCAAAACCATGCTCTCAGTGCTGCATCCCGCCGGTGTGGTGCAGAGCCCTGTGGGGGTCCACTGTGTGTCCACTGGGTTCTCTTACCGGGAAGTGTGTTTTTGTCATGTTATGCATCCACCTCCCTTTTCTGGGGCCTTTGTCCTGCTGCAGAGCCACACCTTTGTGAGCTGGCACTAACACCGTCTGTCTCTCTGACCCATTTGCAGAACTCTGGAGCTCAGCAGTGACAAAGATGAGATCTCCCTGTTGGTAGAACAGGAGTTCCTGAGCCTCACCAAAGAGCACTCGAACCTGGCCAAAGAGAGCTCTGAAGAGCTGGAGGCACCTGGCAACTCTCCCGAGGGGACCAGAGAGCTGGCTCCCTGCATTCTTGCCCCTCCTGTAGTGGCAGACGGTAATGAGTGCCCCAGAGCCTCCGTCATTGTCGGCGACAAGCTTCCCAAGCAGAAGGTGGCCACATCCATTAATGGCAGCAGACAGGACTGTGATTCTGCCATGTCTACTGTCACAGACATTCTGTGTGCCACCAAGGTCAAGAGCTGCAAGGGGACAGATGACAGGGACTGCATCCTGGGTGCCTCCAACTGGGAGGTCAGCAAGCTTCTGGCCCATTTCCCAATGAAGTCCACTGAGGCATCCAAGGCCCCTGACAACAAGAAGGTGCTGGAGGAGACAAGGGTCATCAAGGACTTCCTACAGAACAACATGTTCAGTGGCCCTGGACTCAGGGAGCCCATGGGGCTGAGCCCGTTTCTGCTGCCACCTCCCCCACCTCCTCCTGCACCCCCTGACAAGCTCCCTGAGCTCTTTGCTCAGAAGAGGCACCTCCCAGTGTTTGCCAAGATCTGCTCCAAGCCAGAGGCTGACCCTGCTGTGGAGAGGCACCACTTGTTGGGTGAGTGGGGCTGGAACTGGGGTAGAGTGGGCGTGCAAGGAGGAGGTCCTTCCCAAGAAGCCATCAGGACTGCAGCATGTACATAAAGCATCTTTGTGCAAAGCAGGACAAAGCAGCCTCTCTGGTGGGCACAGCCCCGAGGGACAAGCTGTTTTCAACCCCCACAGGCTTCTTTTGCTGGGTGCCCCTGTGCAGAGCACAGCTTTTGTGAACAAACCCAGAGGCCCTGATCTCAACATACTTTGAGAAGAGAAATAGGAGCCACGTAGTAACTGGCTTAATTTTGGAATCAAACAGGTATCCAGAGTGCATTGAAAGAAGTGTTTACCCTAGCTGGCTTCAGGGCAAAACTGCAGCCTGGGGATGCCAAGATGTATAGAAGAGAAATTTGATTGGTAGCTGGGATCATTTGGCATCTATCTCATGGAGGCACCTGTTCTGGACATGAGGCCTGGTCCTCCCTCTCTGGCGTAGCGGGGTGGATACATAAATTATCCAGGCACAGTGCAGACTGTTGACTCTGGAATCTGTTTCCTGGGACTTAGTTTATTGAGGAGGTAACATTCTTCCCAGGAAAGCCAGCCACCTCCCACGATTCTCCTACTTTATGCCCAGAATTCTGTGTGTTGTTCTGCTATAACCAGTCAGACTATAAGGTTCCAAGAAGGTAGACTGATGGCTATGGCCATTGCCTAGGGTCAGCAGTCACTAGGAGAGTGACCATACTCTTGTTAGCCAAAAGAACAATTCCCTCTGGGCTATGAGCATGGATGGGTAAGAGAGATGCCCATATTGGGAGGGTCCAAATTCACCTCCCTGAGAAAATAAGAGCAAGGTTGTCTCGAATATTCTGTGTCCTGGAGCATTGCAGGAAGGCCAAGGAATCAGAGCTATGGATAGCAAGCTGGACTCTGGGTCCTGGACAGGGCTCTAGGAGCCAGAGGGCTTTAGGATGAGGGGCTGTGGGAGAGAGATAATTGAGCTCTTCCCAGAGGGGAGAACTTCCTCCTACCTCTTCTCCCAGAGGGACCCATGGATACTTCCATGGGTGGCTGCTGGATTGGAAGCCTTTCTGTCCCACCCACCTCGCCCACCATTGGTGCATGCTTTTTGTACAAAAGTGTGGGCCAAAGTGTGCCAAAAGGAGTTGTGAAGGTTTGAGTGTATTTGTTAGAGAAAATGCAGGAGTGGTGCATCTAAGCATGTCTGTGTACACTTTTGTGCATGTGTCTGTCATGTGTGTAGTTGTGTACGTGTCACTAAGTCAAAAGAACAACAGATAGGAATGTGTATGTATCTGTGTGCCCAGACCTTGGAAGAGGGAGCTTCATAGATGTTTAAGGTGCCTGTAAATGTGAGTGGGAATCTGCAGGTGCATAGGTCTCTGGGGAAAGGGTTATTATTAGTGGGTACTGTTGTTTCAGCTCACTGGCTAGGGGCTGAATTCGGCAACCAGAGAAACTCATGGAAGAGACTCTAGGGATTTTTTGCTAAAAATGTTGTTTCCTCCTAAATTGGCCCAGGCTAGAGCAGCTCTTTCCTTTGCTGGGATGGTGCTAGGAAGACAAGCTTAGCCCCCAAGCCACTGGACTAGGAGGCCAAAAGCTGGTGGGATCAGGTCTATTATCAACAGGTAACACTGAGGCACAGGTCCCTTCTGGCTGCAACTAGAGAGATCCTGGTGACTGCTGTGGGCCAGCGCAATGCACAGCCAATGCACAGCCATCCAGTGGGTGGCCAGGTCTCAATTCCCAAAAGCTTCTTTTGCTGGGTACAAAAGAAGTGAGGATCTGTGATGGTCCCAAAAGTACCTCTGCATTGGGAGAATAAATGCTTAGTCTCCTCAGAGAGAGACCTGGGTCTGCCACCAATCTTGTCCCTGCTCCACACTCCAGCCATATCCAGTGACTCATGATGTCTCTTTGATGCTTTCAGGCTTTTGCCCACAGTTATCCATGCCTGCCATGCCTTCCTCCCCAATACCCCTAGATGTTAGGCCTTGCTGAAACCCTACTTCCTTCTGGAAGGAACCTTCTCAGACAGAAGCGGTCTCAGCCACCCTGTTTTCCCGTTTCTTCCCTCTGCCACCTCGTGGTGTTCATCTGCCTTGTCCTGGAGCTATTTCTGGGCGTGTCTCTCTCTTTTTCCTTGTTATGAGCTCCTGATGGGCACAGTCTGGCTCTGACTCACAACTGTGTTCCCAGCACTCAGGTCAAGGCCTGGCACTGACAAGTGAGCTGAATCACCTATGAGTAATAAAACAAAAGTAGAATCCAGGATAAGAGACCACAAAGTGCGTGGCTCAGACCACATGTTCTGTAGAAATGTGTGTCTCCCTCACTAAACCATGTGCTCACTGAAGGCAGAAACTCCGTCCAAGACATCCTTCTATCCACAGCCTGGCACTATGGATGGTTGGAGAGAAGGAAGGGTGGAAGGAAGGAGGAAGGGTAAGGAAGGAGAGGAAAGAAAAAGCTAATTGGAAGAAAGGAATGATGGAAAGAAGGATGAAGAGGTGGATAGATGCAAGGAAGGTAGGAAGATAAAGATGGGATAGATGGCTGGATGGACAGGTGGATGGATGGATAAGTAGATAGATAAAAGGAAGAAAGACAAAGATGATGGACAGATGAGTGGATGAATGAACAAATGGATGGGTAGAGAGATGGATGGATAGATGGATTGATGGGTGCATGAGATCGGGGGATCAGAATAGGCAGGGGCCAGGGAAGATTTCAGGGAGAGATTGGGATTGTATTTGGCTGAGAGAGAGTCCCTCAGAGTGGCCCAAGCCTCAGGTGTGTATTACAGAGGATTCATCATTTAATCCACAAAATGGTGCTTCCAGCATCCAGCGCTTGACCTTCTAGAGGCATTAACTCAGTTTCTCTCTTCCTGTAGAATGGAGCCCTGGCACCAAGGAGCCAACAAAGTGTCGAGAGAGCCTATTTCTCAGCCAGTGGCCCCAGAGCCAGAAGGACACCTGTGGTGAGAAGGGTTGCTGTGACCCAGTGGGCACCGCATCAATTCCCCTGCCACCCAAGAAACCTACATGTCCAGCCGAGAAGAACCTACTCTATGAGTTCTTTGGGGCCACTAAGAACCCAAGCGGGCAGCTGAAACTTCGAAACAAAATGGAAGTGGATGGGCTGGAGCTGAAAGGTGAGCTGACCTACCCAGGGAGGGGCTGCAGGGGAGAGGGTTGCAGCGACCCTCACAGGCTTCAGGTGGCTCTGTCACCAAGTGGCTGTCTTATCTGTAGAAAATTCACTGCCTTTCTATAGTTGTCAGTTTTAAAACCTACAAAATGGGAAAAATGACTTTCTCCCTATATCCCTTCTTGGGAATACAGTTGCTAGAGAAATGTAGTTGGCTTTCAAGGGTCATATCAGCATTATTAATAGTCACTTCTGAATATAGCCCTGATCCAGCAAGTATTATATCCTCTGAAATTGCCCAAGCCAAAACAAAAAATCCTTGCTTTAGATTATTTCTACATTGAGATTATGTTCCTGCTTTCTCTTCCTTGCCCTCCTACAACTGTTCTAGTCAAACCTCTTTTTCCAAAAGGATGCCAATAAGGGGGAAACAGAGGACCCATTTCTGATTTTTTAAGCCCCCACAACATCTTGTAGAAAGGAAGAATCCAGGATTCTTATCTTGAAACAACTCAATCTAACTTCATTTGTTTAGATCAATTTTGAGTCACTGCATGCTGAATTTAATGTTTTAAAGTATTTAATGTTTTAAAATTTTTTTTTAATTCCCATATAGATACAACAACCTGTGCAAGTTTCTTAGCGTTGCCAAGTGTATATCCTTAGGGAAGGGCTGCTTTAATCATTTGTTAAGGATGAATTCCAATGGCATAGCAATGGTTCATAAAAAGTTGGATTTTTCTAAAGCAGTTGAAAAAATTTCATTTTGTAAGTAGGTGATATATAGCCCTAGCAATCTGGTTTATTGTATTCCCTTGCTAAACTGCCTTCTGTACTAGTGAATGATGGAAAAAAAAGCTCCAAGCCAGACCTACTGGGAATTTCATCCCTTCCAAATTGGCAAGGCATGAACTAATGATGTTTACCTATAGTTGGAAATGTACTAGAACTTTGAAGAACCCTCTTGGCGCTTAAGGGACCTGACCTGTGAGACTGAATCCCCAGGGAAGTTGTGATGCTGAAGGTTTCCTGGCCTCTCCCTGCCTCCATCCCTGACCCACTTTACCTCTCCTGTGACTTGCAGTTAACGCACCTGTGACGGTTGCTGACAAGAACAACCTGAAGCACACAGGGAATGTTTTCACTCCACACTTTGCTACAGCCTTGACTTCAGCAACCCTGAACCAGCCATTCTGGCTCAACCCGAACTATCCACCTCCACCAGTGTTCACGAACCCCTCCACCTTCCTGCAGTATCAGGTCAGTGAGTGGGCCTAGCTCTCCTGTGGATATCCACGGGCTTTTTGGCCACAGAGGAGGTGTGGCTGGCAGGGGGCCTATTTCACAAAGAGCCTCTAGACTCTTCTGAATGCCTTCCCTACATGGAAGAGGCTTTGCGGGGGCCATGGTAGGGCATTGTCAACTTGTCAGCTTGTCGGTTATTTTTTTCACTGTAGTCACATCAGACCTGCCCCTTGGTTTTTGTGCGTGCGTGCACACATCTCCACAGACATATGTATATAGAGTCCTAACTTTCTATTGTCTGAATTCCAGTTTATGCTGTGCCCTTCACTGAGAGCCTCGTTTTGCTGGTTGTGGCTAGTTAAGTGCTTGGGCTCCCAGGAGAAGATGATATGGCAGTCTTTGTTTCCCACCTCCTTCCTGTGACTTCCTTTAAGGTTGGATGGCATATATCCTAGATTACTTGGGACAGTCCCGATTTTGGTCTTCTGTTCCAAAATAATATTAATGGCATCCCTTTTCACTCTCATGTCCTGGTTTGGACAACAAATTACAGTCGGCCCTCTGTATCCATGGGTTCCACATCCTCAGATTCAACCAGTCTGGATGGAAAATATTTGCAGAAGGAAATAATAACAAACAACAATACAACAACAAAAAATAATGCGAGTAAAAGATAATACAGTGTAATAACTATTTACATAGTATTTGCATTATTAGACATTGTTAGTAATCTAGAGATAAAAGGATACAGAAGCATTCGCATAAGCTACATGCAAATACTATGCCATTTTATATCAGGGACTTGAGCATCCTCATGTGCCATTTTATTTTATTTGAGACAGAGTCTCACTCTTTAGCCCAGGCTGGAATGCAGTGGCATGATCTTGGCTCACTGCAATCTCTGCCTCCAAGGTTCAAGTGATTCTCCTACTTCAGCCTCCTGAGTAGCTGGGATTACAGGCACGTGCACCACCACACCTGGCTAATTTTTGTATTTTTAGTAGAGATGGTGTTTCATCATGTTGGCCAGGCTGGTCTCGAACTCCTGGCCTCATG
Source organism: Aotus nancymaae (assembly GCF_030222135.1). NCBI lineage: Eukaryota > Metazoa > Chordata > Mammalia > Primates > Aotidae > Aotus > Aotus nancymaae. The sequence continues at coordinate 30,667,359 of NW_026988467.1, forward strand.
TGATCCATCTGACTCAGCCTCCCAAAGAGCTGGAATTACAGGCATGAACCACTGCACCTGGCCCTCAAATGCCATTTTATACCAGAGACTTGAGCATCCTCAGATTTTGGTATCCACAGGGTGCAAGAGGGAAGGTGGCCTTAGAACCAATCTTCTGAGGATACCAAGGGATGAGTATATATGACCACCTTACTTAAACTACACCCAAGCAGTCTTAGCTTCTACCAACCAAAGTGACTTGGCACGCATTCTTGTTCTTGGGCTCGTAGCTAAAGGAGAAAACCAGTGGCCAGACACAAAAGGATAGTAAAGCACCTCTAGCAGGGCTGGAAATTCTACTCACAGAACTTATTTATGCAGGGAAAATGTAGTTTCTTTATTTTGTCGATTTAACTTAATATCCCTTAAGAGCTACCACCCACTGGGTAGAAGGAGGGAAAAATTAAATAAATGTCCACTCTGGTTTAAGCCTTAGTCTAATCCAATAACTTAAATAGTCCCTTTAGGCAGGACTCAGTTTTTTCAGGAAAGATTCTCCATGCCTAAGATTTCTGTCTTCTGTTCCCCTCACTGGCTTCTCTCCAGAATTGCATGTTGTTGTATGGGGGAAGGGCAGGAACTCAAACTTGTGCATCCAGGACCTTGGCAATTTGCTGCCCCAGCCTGGCCCAGCACAGCCTGAAGCGAGAAAGTAGAGAAGGAAACACCTCTTACTCGGCTTGTCCTGTTGCTGTGTTTTCCCCTCTCTCCACCCCTTAGAACCCTATGCCATTCTTTCCCTTACAACACAGCGCAAGCCTTATATCCTATGGGAAAGGGGGATTGTCTCTTCTCCTTATCAAATGCCCATCAATGATAGACTGGACAAAGAAAATGTGGCACTGGCCAGGTGTGGTGGCTCACGCCTGTAATCCAAGCACTTTGGAGGCCAAGGCAGGTGGATCACCTGAGGTCAGGAGTTCAAGACCAGCCTGACCAACATGGTGAAATCCCGTCTTTAAAAAAAAAAAAAAGAAAATGTGGCACATATACACCATGGAATACTACGCAGCCATAAAATACAATGAGTTCATGTTCTTCGTAGGGACTTGGATGAATCTGGAAACCATCATTCTCAGCAAACTGACACAAGAAAACCAAACGCCCCATGTTCTCACTCATAGGTGGATGTTGAACAATGAGAGCAAGTGGACTCAGGGAGAGGAGCATCACATACTGGGGACAGTTGGGGGGGCTAGGGGAGGGACAGCAGGGGGTGGGGAGGGTGGGGAGGGATAACATGAGGAGAAATGCGGGATATAGTATGCACCTATGCAACAACCCTGCATGACCTGCACATGTACTTCAGAACCTAAGTAAAATAAAAAAATAAAATAAAATAACAACTCTTCAAGCTGACCCACCAGGCTTAGCTCCTGAATCTTAAAGGAACTTAGCAAAGCCTCTCTCTGTTTTGTTTTCAAGCTTTTTGTTTGTGTGTTTGCTAAAGAGAACAAGTACCTATCCCCTCCCCAGGGAGGGAGAGCTCACACCTCATTGTGGAGGTGAGAGGTTGTGATGAAAGTGACCTAAGAAGGAAGCTAAAGTGAACTAGTTTCATACTAGTAATCTATTGTCCTTACACAGGTCTTGGAATGTCCTGTTGGTGAGTCACTGACTCATTTACCAACATGCTTCTACCCTTGCATTTTTGTTTGGTTATTCACTATTCATTTATTCACCTACTTGCGATTTACTCACTTCTGTGTATTTATTAACTCATTCATTTAAGTAATTTTGAAAACCTCTGCTCCCCACACCTGCTAGAAGCTGAGCATTGTGCCACTTAGAGGGATTCAAAGATGACTAAAGTCAGGTGTGGCAGCGTGTGCCTGTAGTCCCAGCTACTCCAGAGGCTGAGATGGGAGAATTGCTTGAGCTCAAGAGTTCAAGTCTGGCCTGGACAATAGAGTGAGACCCTGTCTCTGAAAAAAATGAGGAATAAGATAGAAGCTTGGAGTCTAATGCAAGTTCAGGAATAAACCAGAGACCAGCTCTATATGCATCTCCACCTCTAAAGGGGAAACAACTGCATAATTTATTTAGTATAAGCCAATTCACTCTAAAATGCCCTCACAGAATTCACCATGTAAAACTAATTTGCAATGGTTTGCTTTATTAAGTGGGGATAGCATCTCTTTGCTATGTTAATTTCTTCTGACTTTTTGGAGTGGGTGAGATTTGGACATATCATTTTCTGAGCATGAAGTTCCTCTGTCTTTAGCATCATACGGCTGACTATGAGGTTCCTGGGCTTCTGAGCAGAAGCAGCAGAAGGACCCTGGCTGGTAAGGCCTGCTGGGTTCTACGAGACAGTTTAATCACCGAACGGGCCCAGCTGAAATTGGCTGTGGAAGGCATTGGTCCTTCCAGGTGGTAAGGAAGGACAGCATAATTTACCTTCTCCCAGCTTCTGTGATCTCACAATGCCATCCAGCTTCAAGATAGCTGATCAAGGGCCTGAGATAATAGAAGGCAGGTTTTGAAACCAGTAGACTTGGTTTTAAAGGTTCTGCTGCTTCCAAGTTAGGGCTTAGGATGGTTAGCTGCTCAGAGCCATGGTTTCCTGGTTTGTGAAATGGGTTCATTAAGCCTTAGTCTAATCATATCAGTAGCAGCAGCTACTGATATGGTTGTAAGGATTAATTGAGTCTATGGAAGGGTAAAGACTCTGTAAAATTTAAGCTGTGACACAAATGTTGATTTTTATTATGATTCAGCCTCAATCTTCCAAGGAAATGGGGTCAGAGAGCTCCGCAGACCTTGAGAGACAGAGAGGAGAAACGGGGAATGGTCTAGCCTGGTCTCTTTCCTGCTTAGCATTAGGAATAAAGATGAGGTCCTAAATCCAGTTTACTCAGAGCTCTGTGGTGGAAGGACTTAGGGACATGGAAGACAAAGTCCCCAACACCGAGGAACTTCAGAGGCCCCTGGGCTATTTGGCGTAAAGAAACTCTACTCCCAGTTAAGGCGGGGGGATGGTGCATGGGAAGAGGCCATGGCTTAAGCAAAGAACAGCGAATGTTAATTTACCCTTGCTTGTGATTTTACACACTTGCAATTCTAACAACTAGAAATGTTCTTGAAGTCATGCAGTGTTTTCTAACTGATGACTGTGGCACCATCTCCTGATAATCCACCCTGGGACTGGTTAAGGGTGGGCAGCTGTTTGCCATCCACAGAGCCTAGGGCAGACTGGCACAAGCAGGTGTGAGATGGTGGAGGCTGGGGAAGTTGGCTGTGGAAAGCAAGGGGCACCTTCCTCCCTGGTGCTCCCAGGAGGACCGGGGCCACCAGCTTAAGCCCTGGATGGGCTCCTATGAGGGATGGCTGGGTGGCCCATGCTGGGCATTCTGGAGACTGCTCAGTGCTGTTCCCTGGGAGTCCTGAGGGAGAAGATGATGAGAAAGAGGCAGAAAGAAGATGAAAGAGTCCCATAGGGGATCTCAGCTGCTGCACCGTAGGCTTTGAAGTCTGGAGGCATTAGCTCTGGCCACCCTCTCAGAGGTCACAATGAGTCTCAAAAACAGTGACCATGCTCCCAGCAGAGATTTTTGTGTATGACAGTGTGCACACACATATGTACACAAACGTATATACACACATGTTTGATGTATACACATAGAAACAGGCAGGTGCACAACCGCCCGTAGAAAGCAGAGGTAAGTGCTAAGGGGGTTGAGAGGAGGGGGAAAAACAGAGGAGGGACACTCAGCAACCTGCCTTGTGGTCTTGGAGCTCATGGAGGGCTGGGAACAGGTAAGCAACCCCATCAGTCAGACTGCTCTGTCCAGGTTCAGGCAGAGGCTGGGGTTACAAGGACAGGACAGCGGTCATGATGGGAGAGACAGGCTACCCCGGGCTGCAGGGCTTGGAGTAAAGGGGAGCAGGTGAGTGGTTTCAGGTAAATGAGTGGGCAAAAGTGGAAGGGGCCTGAGCACAGGAACGTCAGGAGTGTCCCCTGCATGGGAGCAGAGAGCAAGCAGAGGCTCTGAGAAGATGGAGCAGGAGGAGAGCAGGGAGATCTCCTCACAGACTTCACATCAGAAAGTCCATAGGCCATGAGGAAATCCTCAAGGGTGTGGTGTCAGCCATCATCAACACTTTGGTCATTGGCACAAGCTGAGCCCAAAATGAAGGTGGCCTCTCGGGCCGCAGATCTTCTGAGATGTCCTGGGCTGAGAGGTACTTTGGGTTTTGAGCCTCATCTAAAGGGAAAACTCTGGATTGGCAGGTGGAGGCAGATTCTGAGACTGGAGCTGACCACTCCCACAACAGCAGTTCTGCTGTGTGTGTGTGTGTGTGTGTGTGTGTGTGTGTGTGTGTCTTTCGTCTGTATGTGGACACATGAGCACCCCAAGACAGAATTGTGAGTAAAATGTCAATTTCCCATCTGGCTGAATGGCCAGAGAGCCTATTTAAGGGAGGAGGCAGTGAGAGATGACAAACACACCGAACATTGAGTCCTTACTATGTGCTGGGCACTATTCTAAGCTCTTTAGATGTATAAACTCATTCATCCTCACACTGCCCCACTCCGTAAGCTACGGACACAGGTGTATGCATGGGCACATAGACATACAGCAGCAGGAACCCACACTAACACACCTGGGTTCACAGTTGTATATTAGTACACAGAAGTACACAGTTGCATAGACAAAAATGCAAACACACATTCAGATATACTTAAATAAACATGGATGCAAACCAACACACACATGTAGAGATGTACATGGACACCTTCTGTCTTCAGGGGGTAAGTATGGGATTAGGGGAAGGCATTTCGAAAAGTTGTGTGGACAGCAACAAAGAGAATGTGGCTACTACCTTCATAGGCTTTGCAGGCCTGAGCGCATGTGATTTTTTAGATTAAGGAAAAAGAGGCTCAGAGATGTTCAGTGATTTGCCCAAGGTCACACAGCCACTAAGAGATCCGGGGCCCAGGAGGTAGTCAGGCTCCTGAAGCTCCTGTCTCCCATACTCACTGAAAACGCCTTGAAGGCTGCTGAAGATTCCTAAGTGGTGTGAATCCTGCTTGTCTCGACCTGATCCCAGCTGGCCTCAGACAGCCCAGGGGTCTGGCCAGTGATGTGATGGGACAAACTCAGCCCTGTCTGGAGGTCCAGGCATGTGGGCTGGAGACTGAGCTGAGTAGCTGCTGCCTTCTGGCACAGAAGCCCTTGCCTGGCTGTACTGAGCCTCTCTTTCTCCCCAGGGCCTGTACCCACAGCAGGCAGCGAGGATGCCCTATCAGCAGGCTGTGCACCCCCAGCTGGGATGTTACTCCAGACAGGTAAGTAGATGATCTCTCCTCCTCCGTCCTGGCTCCATGAAGGCCTTTGGGTCACCGGGTGCACCTGCTCCCTCCTCTTTGTCCAGCTGGTGACCAGCCAATATACTTCCGGCCTACCATTGGCTCCAGAGTACAGACTCTCATACCAGCATGCATGTGGAAAACACAAACCGATGTCTGTATGTGATAACAGTGGGCACTTAATGGAGCCCTTCCTGCGTGCTGGGCCCTCCCTTAAGGACTGGGTCTGCACTAACTAATTTAGCCTTCAAAATTGCCCTGTGAGGTAGGTTATAGATGAGGAAACCCAAGCACAGAGAAATTAAGTAACTTGCCCAAAGTCATAAAGTGAACATGCAAGTTAGGTGTTGCCGTGGCAATATACAGCCTCCACAACTTGGGGACTTTCAACAATAAATGTTCATTTCTTGCTCGGGTCTACGGGCTGGCTGAGCTGGGCTGTGGATCAGGTTTAGGTGGGTTCTACATGCCTCTTCTGGGCCTGTGCTGAAGATTCAGTACCTGTTGCTCTTTCCATGGCGGATGGCAGGAGCCCAAGAGGGCAAGCAGAAACATGTGATGCCTCTGAAATCCTCAGCTCAGACAAGTCCATGGGAATTTCCACCCACCTTCCACTGGCCAACGCAAGTGACATGGCTTTGCTCAGCATCAGTGGGCCTGAGGAGTCATAGTCTTCCCATGTAGGGTTGCCAGTTAAAATCCAAGACACCCAGTTACATTTGAATTTCAGATAAACAAGGAAAAAATGTTTAGTGTAAGTATGTCCCAAATATTGCATGGGATATACTTATGCTAAAAATATGTATTATTTATCTGAAATTTGAATTTAACTAAGTGTCCTGTATTTTTTATTTGCTAAGTCTGGCAACACTACTTTCACGGGTAGATCGGGATAAATATCTGTGGGACAATAATTGAGGTTTGACCTCTGGCAGGCTGGCACTCCAATGACCATGCTTTACCATGTCTTGTACATAGATGCACAAAAATACCACACAAAAATAAAGCAGCAGAAATAGAAATGCAAACACACATACACACATGCAGATAGAAACACAGGTATAGTTGTACACATGCCACCAACCTGCAGGAGTCTGTGTCCAGGCACAGGCAGACAAATAGATACAGAAGTACATTGAGGGATATTGAGTCTGGGGGCAGGGATGAGGATGTGAGGAAAGGCGCTTAGAATGGAGAAGTAGAGGGTACCAACACCCAGCCTGCCATAGCCCCAGGCTGGCCTTGCTCCTCCACACAAAGATGGACACCCCCACACTTCAACTCATAAAGCCTCTGCCTCTCCTCTCTCTCCAGGGAGCCTCACCCTCCCTGCAAACTGCACCTCTGGCCTGAAATGTGTCAGAATGTTTGGGAGGGTAGGGAAGGGCCTGTAGGTATAGGCAACTTTGTTACCTGGGGCAGCACTGGTTTCTCTGCAGCAGGAGCCCTTGCATCCTGAGATGAAGCTGAGATGAGAAATGATCTGGGTCAGGGAACCTCAGCCCCATCGTCTCCACTCCTTGAACAGGGATATCATCCACCTGACTCCAGAGAGAATATTTTGAGACAATTGCGTGTATGTGTGTGCACGCATTCATGTGTATGTTTTTGAAGAAAGTAATATAAAAACATGGTGAAACAAATTTTAAAACTTGGAGGCAATCACTGTTTAATGGTTTTTTACATATTTTCTGGTGATATCTATTTATATAAACATTTTTATATAGATGCAGCATTCTGGGCACACTGTTCCATTGCTTTTGTCAGGGAGGAGTGTATTTGGAGATGGCTCCAGAGCAGGCTATAAAGCTCTGCTTTATAGTTTTATCAAATACATGGAATCAGGGGCATATTTTCAATAATACTGTGTGAGCTCTAGGACCTGCCTCCTCCACTTCGATCCCCTCCCAGGGCCAGGCACTTCCTCCCCCATGAGGACAGGGATACTTTCTACCATGCTGACACACATCTGTCCTGGGAGGTGCTGTTGGCATGTTCTGACCTTTAGCTTATCACCTTGGGGTTTGGTGCCTGTGCCCAGCATCACCAGGTGCCACATCTCTACTGGAGAACACTGGGGAGGACCGAGAGGGAGGACTCAGGTTTCCAGAGAGGACATAGCAGAGAGAGACTGGTGTGAAACAAGGTATGGGCTCTGGGCTTACCCTGCTGGGGTTCTGACCACAACTCAGATGCTGGAAACACTGAGAAAGTTGCTTCACTTCTCTGAACCTCAGATTTCCTGTCTTCAAACTGGAAATCATAATGGTCCTACCTCACAGGGCTTTCTGGAGTTTTAATGACAGCATCCATGTGAAGGGCTGGGCACATTTCAAGCACTCAATGAGTGCTAGCCTTTGTAGATTTTTTTTTAGACAAGGGCTTGTGGGGTGAGAGAGGGCTGTCAGAGTGCCTGAACCCTGAGCACTTGGACCCCAGACTTTTATTAAAATGGAAATCCAGAAGTTTCTTCAAGTTGTGACTACTCCCCTCGGCACACAAGAGGTTGGATGTCAGCTTTGTATGAGAAAAGGTTTTCTGATATTTGGAGCTGTCAGTAGTGGAATGCAGTCAGTGCTCATAATGTAATGAGCTCCCCATCTTTTAGGTACTCAAGCAGACACCTTAGTGGTCTTTTCTTTCCTCCCTCCTTCCTTCCACCTCTCTTCACTTTCCTCTCTCTCCCTTTCTTGCATTTATTCATTTAACATATGTTTGTTAAGCAGCAACTGTGAGCCAGGCACTGTCTTAGGGCTGGGGAAATAGCAGTCAACGAGATGGATGAGGTCTCTGCCATGTTGGAGCAAGATGGTGGGAGCCCCAGTTCTTGGTGGGAGTTTGTTACGGATAGTCTGGGAAACCCTACCGAATTCTTGTATTTCCCTAGAGTTTGTGCTCAACCCCATTGCCCTTTTTTGCCCTTCCTCCTAGACTCACACTGTCCACTATGGCAGCCACCAGCTATGTGTGGCTACTTAAATTTAAATTAGCTAAAATTATTCATAATTCAAAACTCAGGTCTTCATGCACGTGAGCCACATTTCAAATGCTCAACTGTCGTGTGTGGCCAGCAGCTTCCACATTGCATGGCACAGAAGTAGGACATTGCTGCCGTCGCAGGACTTCTGGGCAGGGCTGTCTTGGACTTGGAATCTGTTGAAAGGATCTCAGGAGAGACAGAAGCCAGAGCTGTGTAAATCGCACCAGCTTTTTGGGGATAATGAAAGCCTTAAAAATAAACAAGGGGCTTTTGAGATGGTTATTGACAGAGGGAAAAGCTAGGAAAACAGGGAAGAGAATGGAAATAATATTGATTTGTTATTTACTATATGCCTGTCTCTTTACTTGTATCACCTGACCCCATCCCCACTAACAACCTAGATAGTGTTTTCCCATTTTGCAGATGGGGAAACTGAGGCTCAGATAAATTAGGTAACTTGCTAGGCTCACTATCCAAGTTGAGCCCTAGGCTTTCTCCATTTCAACAAGTTGCCTTTTGCATACCCAACAGGGACTGAGGGGCACAGAGGTTGAGGCTGGGGGCGGGTAGCCGGGGTTAGAGTTGGGCTGGGGTATGGTGATCTCACCCCTGTCTTCTCTCTGACCTGTAGGTGATGCCATACAACCCACAGCAGATGGGACAGCAGATCTTCCGCTCTTCCTACACCCCACTAACAAGCTACACCCCTTTTGTCCAGCCCAATTATCCCTACCATCAGAGGACACCTCCAAAGATGTCTGCCAACCCCCGAGACCCTTCCTCCATGGGAGGAGATGGACCCCAGTGCCTCTTTCCCCAAGCATATGGGTGAGTCAGCCCTCATTGGAAGCCTAAGGGTATCCAGAAAACTGGTGGGAGTGGGGGCAAGTGGGGTGGGCTTACTGGTGCTTTCTCAGTATGTGTGTCCCATGGCTGTGGGGTGGGATGGGCCCTGTACCTGTGGCCAGTAGTTATTTGACTCCTGGAGGAACTTGGTGCAGAGATGAACAGGGTCTGGGGCCTGGTGGGCCCCTTTCGTAGGTGCATTTCAGGGCTGGTTGCAGAAATGCAACTGCACAGTCTATAACATATGGATACCCCACTCCACAGGCAGGACAGGTGGAACAATGGTGCATTTGCCTTTACCCATGTGCTTGGTTACAACAGGACATGGCCAGCTAATCTCCTTAGAGCTCTCACCTCCTACTGTCGGCACCCTGAGCTCCTTGCCAGGCTAATCTCCCGAACATCCCATTGACTTCGTGATGGGCTCTGCTGAAGAGCCTTCGACTGCTTATCACGGCTGCCCACACTTTTCCACCAAGTTCCCAAACTGCAGAGGCAAGGAGCTTCTATTTCCTGGGACGGTCTGAGAGCTTAACAGCAAACAGCCAGCACAAACTCAACATTCTGGCTGAAAATTCTACTCAAATTGTGCATGCTGTTGAGTCATAAATTTGTGTTTGTTTTAATATAACAATACGTAGCCACTCATTCCCACCCACAAAACCTTCCACTAATATGGATGCTCCAATGGGCAGGTGATGCCATGTCATTCCTGGGAATCCCAGTCTCCCAGGCTCCCCCTGGAGAATGGGCAACCTGGTTTGAAAAACTCACCTTATAGGATTAAGGCCCAACTTCCTAGCCTGACAGTGATTCCCATCCTTCTGCCTCCCCGTCACAGAACCTTTGCTGACCCGTGTCCTCAAACTCTCATCCTTTCAATCAGTATTTTCTCCAAATAGCTTGTTAAAAGGGATAAATGCTAGAAAGTGGTTTCAGTAGTCAGATCTGTTTGGGAAAAGCTGTGGGAAACAGAGATAAACAGATTTCTTAACTGTTGGAATTCTCAGATCATTTAATTTCCTAGGGTGCATGAAGAATGTTCAAGAAGGTGGTTGATAGTATTATTTAAACATGAAATCCACACCCTTAAAAAAAAATCTTTTCCTTCCTTCCCTCCTTCCTTTCTTCCCTCCCTGCTTCCCTCCCTCCTTCATTCCTTCCCTCCCTCCCTCCTTCTTTCCTTTCCTTCCCTCCTTCCCTCTTTCCTTCTTTCTTTCCTCTCTCTCTTCTTCCCTCCCTCTCTCTCTCTTCCTTTTTCTTGCAGAGTATGTCATGGTGTGTTCTACCTAACACACCCTGGGAAACGCTGTGTTAACACATGTAGTTAATTTGAATTTAGCCTGCGGGGGACCCATAGATGAATAGGACATACTTCTTCCCTTCAGAGAACTGAGAGCAGATGAAATGCGGGCACAACAATGTTAGTGCCTTGGCAAAGTGAAAACCATCAAAGTGGCCAAAGAAGACAGAGGCAGGATCCCTGCAGTAGCGGAGGGAGGTTCCAGTGAGCTGAGCTGGGAGGAGGGCATTCCAGGCAGGAGAGGCAAGGTCCTCAGATGGGAAGGCGTGCAGCAAGCTGGAAGCCTGGGGAATAAAGGTATCTGGCTGAAGCATTAGATTTGTCTCTGGAAAAGGTGCAAAATAGGATTGTAAAAGGGAGGTTGGGACTGGATTATGAAAGGCTTTGGACTGCTAGGCCTGGGGATCCAGGGAAGATTTATGCACATCAGAGTGAATTGATGGGCTGGCAGGAAGAGAAAGAGGAAGCAAGATAGGGTGTGGCCTGGAGGTGACTCTAGGGACCTGTGGGAGAGATTATAATCCCTTGAAGGTGAGAATAGAGACCCAGATGCGCCCCCTGCAGACTGGCCAACTTCTACATTCTGTGCTGTGACTCTGGGCTCTGGAAAGGTAGACTTGCTGCAGGAGATACCTCTGGCTGTCTCTGGGAGGGAGGGTGTTCTCAATGTCTCCTCAGCCAGCTTTTGGGAAGCACTGATTGGGAGCTGTGAGACCAGAGGGTTGAGACCTGGTCTCTACAGGTCTGCAGAGGGGCAGAGATTGGAGGAGTGGGAAGGCAGCCTGAGGAAGGAGCAGCCTGAGAGGTGGGAGGCAGCCTGGGGAGAGCCAGAGACAGTGGAGGCAATGAGGAGGGCGAGGAGGAGGAGCAGGGTGAATTGGTGCTCTGAGAGACTGGGGAGACCAGGGACCACAAGGTCAGAAAAATAATGTAAGGGGTGCAAGCCTGAGTACCCAGAGTGGATGATCTGTTCATTCAAAAAATATTGATCCAGCATCCTGTGTGTGCCTGGCACTGTTGTAGGCACCAGGAATACTGGAGTGAATGAGACAGAGTTTTTCCTTCTTTTAAGGTGCTTTCATTCTAGGAGGAGAAATGGATGATAAGGAGATAAGCAAGCATGCATGCAAGGCCAGGTCCTCGGGATATGGGTTGGGGTTGGGGGAAAAATCAAGGGCAGCCTCTTGAGCCAAGATCTAAATGAAATGAGTTCCAGACTCCTACATGCACCTATCTATCAAGAGCTCCACCCATCTGTCTAATGAGACTCAATTTTCCATGTCCAAGACCGATTCTTGGTAAACAGATCTTTGCTCTAGGCATCATGACCTTAGTTGTTTTTTGTTTTGTTTTCTGAGGTAGAGACTGGTTCTGGTGCCCACGCTCAACTGGTTCAACTCTCAATGAGAGAATGAACCAACATATATGTGGGAGATGAGCCTCTGGGCAGAAAGAATAGAAAGTGCAAGGGCTCCGAGGTGGGAACTTGTGGCTGGAGCACAAAGTGTGAGGGAGAGAGTGCGTGGAATTGAAATCAGAGGTAGCCAGGCCAGACCAGACAGGGACTGGTAGGTGTGGCTAGAGGTTTTGTTTCAGGAGCAGTGAAAAACCATGTAGGCTTTTAAATTTATGAGGACATGTTCTAATTTTCTATATAAAACATATCATATTGGCCAATGTCTGAAAAATGGACTGTGAGGGTAAGAGCTGAGGCAGGGGAGTAGGCTAGGAGCTTTATAGTTGACTGAGTAAGAGGCATTGGTGGCATTGGATGAAGGCAGTGGCCCTGGGAAAGGGGACAAGTGAAAAGATCTGTAATGTGTCATTTTCTTGGTAGAATTGGTGGGGCGTGATGATGGTTGAACGTGTAATGAGGGAAAGGGAAAAGTCAAACATAGTTCCTTGGTTTTTCACTTGTGCAATGGGAGCAGCAGCAGTGCCAAAGTACTAAGGTCATTGGGCCAGGCACAAGGGCTCATGCCTGTAATCTCAGCACTTTGGGAGGCCAAGGTGTGTGGATCACTTGAGGTCAGCAGTTCGAGACCAGCCTGGCTAACATGGTGAAACCCTGTCTCTACTAAAAATACAAAAATTAGCCAGGCATGGTGGTGGGTGCCTGTACTCCCAGCTACTCAGTAGGCTGAGGCAAAAGAATCGCTTTGAGCCTGGGAGGTATAGGTTGCAATGAGCTGAGCTCAGGTCACTGCACTCGAGCGTGGGCACCAGAACCAGTCTCTACCTCAGAAAACAAAACAAAAAACAACTAAGGTCATGATGCCTAGAGCAAAGATCTGTTTACCAAGAATCGGTCTTGGACATGGAAAATTGAGTCTCATTAGACAGATGGGTGGAGCTCTTGATAGATAGGTGCATGTAGGAGTCTGGAACTCAGGGGAGAGATTGGGGCTGGTAATACATTTGGGAGCCATTCGCATGTAGATTTCAAGGCATGGGATGAGATGGAATGAGATGGCCCAGAATACGCAAGTATAGAGAAGAGAAGAGGTCCAAGGGCTGAGACTTGGGACTTCCAGCATGTAGAGGCTGCGGAGATGTGGAGGAATCAGCAAAGATTTTATTAATAAGAAGGACTATCTAGTGAGGTGGGGAAAAAAATGAGAAAGTGGTGTACAGGAAGCCAAGTGAAGAAAGTGTTTCCTAAGGAAAGTGCTGGCTTTGCGGGGCTGATGCCAGATGCTGGATGGAACAAGATCAAGGTGAGGCTGCACCTGGTGGGGAGGGTGCGTGGGCCTAAGTGGAGAGTTTAGTGTGAAAGACAAGGAGGGTGAGCAGAAAAGGAGGAATCAAGAGACAAAAACATGTGAAGGGGAGAAGAAGGAGCAAGAGGCTTCCATGTCCTCAGGGAAGGAGAAGTAGAGCCCTCCCCTCTGCCAAGTCAATTTGCATACATTCATCAGGGTGGGATAAGCATACAATTTATCTTCCAAGCAAGAATAAATTTGAGAGTTAAAAAGAGTACAGATAATAATATACCAGGCCGGACACGGTGGGTTATGCCTATAATCCCAGCACTTTGGGAGGCTGAGGCAGGTGGATTACCTGAGGTCAGGAGTTTGAGACCAGCCTGGCCAACACAGTGAAACCCCGCCTCTACTAAAAATACAAAATATTAGCTGGGTGTGGTGGTGGACACTTGTTCCTATTCTGTTCCCACTGCAGAGATTGCAGTGAGTTGAGATTGTGCCACTGCACTACAGCCTGGGTGACAGAGTGAGACTCTGTTTCAAATAAATAAATAAATGAAACTATAAAATAATTATACCAGAAATACCAGCATAGAGGCTGGCCCACGCAACTAGGACATATGCTGTCATACTCAACAGGCAGCTCAAGTTCCTCCTCCTCCAGGAAGCATTCCTTGATAGTTCTCATCCATACAGATTGCTCCTCTTTCTGGCCCTCTAGTGTACATCTTGTCTAGATCATGCCGGTGGCCACTGATCTGATCAGAAGTTTTCAACCTGGAGGAGCTAGCTGCATGTGTGGCAATCAGATATGAGCTGTGTCACGATAACTGTTGATTACTGATAATTGTTAAATACCGAAGTATGGGTTACAGTCTTCATTTTGTAAGTCAGAGTGGAATGCAGGGTATCCTGTAATAACATCATTATGGTTTCTGAATAATCTTCCAATATGATTTCTGAAAGAGAGAAACAGAGATTGGGTTACCAATCTCATGGATTGCTTACGAGGCACCCACATTGTGTCAGGTCCTGGGCGCTGGATATAAAATAGGTGAAGTCTCCGCTCTCTTGGAAGTTATTTTAGTGAGAATGGAGTGAAACAACCCAGCCTAACTTGCCCATGGACACTCAGTGAGCAACAGACACAGTGAGCTGCTGAGGCACTACAAATGAATGCCGTGGTCTGTTTCCATTGTTTCTCCCCTCCTCCGCCCCGCTTTTTGGTTTCATCAGTTCATAGGAGGGTACCGTGAACATGAGTCTCTTCTATAATATGTATCTGCCCAGCTGAAAAGTGATTGAGAATCCCAGGATTAGATTAAATCTAGCAATTTGCTCTCCTGTAATTTGTATTGAGTTCTGTTCCCATTCATTCAAAATATCTGAGCAGATGGATGAAGAAATTACAGTAGGATTCCAGAAGTGTGAGTAAATGATTCCATCTGGAGAGGTCAGGGAAGCCTTCACAGAGGAGATGGCTTTTGAACTCTATTTTGAAGTATGGATAGGAGTGTGCCAGGGAGAAAAGGAGAGGCATACGCCTTACAGGGTGAGGCTCACGTCTTAACTCTTCCTTCCCTGAGGGTCCAGCAAAGCCCTAGGCACTCAGTGGTGTCTCAAGGCTTACTTTTCAGTCAGGGTTGGAGGACCTGATTTTGCTTGTTGCTGGTAAGGGGAGGAGGGACTCTGGGATTGTCCAGACTCGAAAATCTAATGCTGAACCTGCCCCTAAGTTCTCTAATGTTGTAGATTTTCCTGAGGGACATGTCTGGTCCTCTAAGGCAGGTAGAGTGGTCACAGGAATACAGGTAAGATGCTTAGATCCAGAGAGGGTCCCTGTTCTGTGGGTCTTGGGCAGAAAGAGAGGGTAGGCTCCCTTGAAACAATCTTTACAGGCTCCAGGGGCTTCCTGATCTAAGTGAGCATAAGGAGAAGCTCTTGATTGTCCTCTAATTGTATTATTTTAGTGTTTCACTTTCCCAGAGCCAAAGCTTTTTTCTTATGCCAAAGCCTTTACTCTCCAAGCCTGTTGTGGTCTTCACTGTTTCTGACAACCATAAAGTTAATATATTATTTTTTTCTAATCTCTCCGATAACATTAGGAATCTCATCATGGTGTTCACCCTCCCTCTCTTCCAGGTTCGGCTCAACATCTGGAGGTCCCGTGATGCACACCTCCTATTTTTCCTCCAGTGGGAATGGCATAAACCTTTAGATTGCCTTCTCTTCTCCCTTCTCCTCCCTTAGCCCTTGGATCAGGACTAAGGGCTCTGAATTTCTGGGTTCTGCAAAAGCCTAGTATGAAGTTTGGAAAGGCAAGGTTTCGGCCAGGTCACAGACAGAAAACAGCAAGACCAGATTCATCTGTTGGCCAACACCAACACACAACTAGCCCCCCTCGCACACGGCACAAGCTACACGCACACACACACACACACTCCTCATATTCATACTTGCTTGCTCAACCACTTATGCATCTGTATTTAGCTAATATGAGTGATTTTTGTTTTTGTTGTTGTTGGTAAAATAGAAGTAAGACACTTAATTTTAGAAAGTTTGTATTTTGTGATAAAACTATGAGCTGCTTGAAATGGAGTGCGCCTGTTTATTTTTGTGGTGTTCTGCGTAATCTTTACTGCTTATGTTCCCCACGAGACTCAGCGTTTACTCAGGACATGAAAGGAGACCACAGGCTGGAGTCCTCGGAGTGCTGCTATCTAAATATGGAACTCCAGGGATCATAAGCGAGAGGGCTTATCTCTTTTCTCCAGTGATCCACTCATTTCTCAATGTCCTAGTGTATGCATCTCAGGAATGGACATTATAAAGAGAATGCATTCTGTCCCATCCCAAGTGGAAGTTTTCCATAAAAAGTCTCTTTTGGACAAATGATTGGAAAATGTAGCCTGGAAAACAATTTCAAAACTAACACCAAATGTCACAGACTATATCCAATGAACGTACATCTGTACCAAGATAGAGGTCAATCTCAAAACTGCACCAAATGGCGGCATCCCTGGACCTATGTTGTTCAACTCTTACCAATGATTCGAATAAGGACATTGAGATCAACTGGATCACATTTATGGAGGACATGAGTCTGGGAAGAAGAGACAGCCTGGATCTGTGACAGCACACATTCTTTAACTCTCCTATTGTGCACCCTTGGCAGACATCGCTAATCAGCTATGTCATTCTATTCCCCCGAGCTTGGACAAAGCCACAGAGTCATTCTCCCTGTGGTGCTACAGACAGCTGTCACTGATCAGAGTTAGTCTGTGAAATGAAACCCATGGGCCATGTGGAAACAAACAGGAATTAATGTAAGGATATGCTTTGGTCTAAAAAAAAATGAACTGTGCACATCCAGGATGGACCAGCATTCTCAGTTTTTTCCTACTCTATTACCAACACTGTTATTCACCTGGAAGTGGAACCTCACCTTGGCTGAGGCCAGTGAGAGCTGATCTGGGGAACATTAGGAGTCCTAATCCAGATAGCAATGAGAGGCTGGGGGTCTGGAAATCACTGGTGTCTCAGGATGGGCTTAAGTCCAGTGCCCACAGGATCATTTCTTTTGCTCTCACAATGTAACCCCATTGGCCTCACCAGTCTTTCTTTCTGGGTCCTTGGAAACCAATTTCTCTCCCAAGTTCCCTCGGGATGTATGCCTTCTTAACTTTCTTCATGGTCTGATTCTAGGATTCCCTGGGAGTCCTTCAACTCCCTACCCCAACGTTGGACCCTACTTTTGGGCATTTCTTGTTTCTTCTTGATAGCTTTGGTTAACAGTCTGTCCCAAAGTTCTTTCTTAAATTATACTTCCAGTTATTGATCCAGGCTAGACTATAGTTTGCCACCCTCCCTTGATCTCAGCATGTTGGAAAGCAGGAAACAGTAAGGGAAAGAAAGATCATGGGTTTGCCTTTGGCCAGACCTGGCTTCCTAGCTACTTTCCAACTATAACTTGGGGCAGAAAACTTAACTTCTCTGAACCTCATTTCCATGAATGGCCATGTTAAGAGTTGTGAGGGGGCCGGGCGCGGTGGCTCACGTCTGTAATCCCAGCACTTTGGGAGGCCGAGGCGGGTGGATCACGAGGTCAAGAGATCAAGGCCATCCTGGTCAACATGGTGAAACCCCGTCTCTACTAAAAATACAAAAAAAATTAGCTGGGCATGGTGGCACGTGCCTGTATTCCCAGCTACTCAGGAGGCTGAGGCAGGAGAATTGCCTGAACCCAGGAGGCGGAGGTTGCAGTGAGCCGAGATTGTGCCATTGCACTCCAGCCTGGGTAACAAGAGCGAAACTCCGTCTCAAAAAAAAAAAAAAAAGAGTTGTGAGGACTAAAAGATAATGCAGACTTAGTATAAACTTTGTCTATTTAACATAGACTTGCGGCTTTAAGATGGCAGAGTAAAGATGTTTCTGTTCCTCTTCTCTTGAAACTTACCCCCAAGTAACAAGGAGAACAAATGAACCTGTATAAACTCTGTCCTCAATGAAACTAGGAGAAGTTGGCAATCCCTTCCCATATACAAAGGAAGAAATGGGATAGAGGAAAGAGAAATCCCTTATCAGAACGGGGAAGATCCCATGGCAATGCTTGCCAAAGAAAATATCAACAAGAAGCTATTTTTTTTTCCTGTAGAGCCCTGATTGTCTTAGGAACTGGAGGTGCCAGGTGCTAGACTCTATGGAAGGTGGGGCTAGGAAGAGATGAAAGCAACCTGGCCCCACAAAGCCAAAGACTGTGGCCAGTTCTGTAGGAGACAGGAGGCGTTTTCTTCAGAGAAACGTACAGACCATGCATAAGGGCTGTGGCGATGAGGGCCCAGGTGGAAAATGGGGATCAAGTAAAATACACATACACTCCTCAATGCCAGCAGCTAGGTTTAACCAAGAAGCAGAGGATTCCTCTGGAGAAGTTGAATTCTCCCAAGGCATTTGGAGGTACCAGTGAAAATTACCCTATGATTAATGCCCTTTTACAAAGAGCTTCCAATGAACTTTTTAGAACAGTCTCCAACAAGGAAATAGATCAAAGCAAAGGTAAGAAGGAACTAAGGAAAGAGAGACAGACCATAATATTCTAAGGGAGATAAGGTAGTACATTTTAACAAGGACGATATGCCATATGCTTATTTTTTTAAATCAGAAGGAGGAAATGTTTTTGGAAATTAAAACAGTGATAGTTGATGTAATTTTTTTAATGAAAGGGCTGGATCTTTCATCAGAGAGATCTCATGAAAGGAGAATGAAAAAAGACATAAGGGTGGGTTTTAAGAGATAAAAGATAAGCAAATGAGAAGATCTGTCCAGGAGACCCAGTATCTGGCTAAGGGACATTTTAGGCATCAGAATGAAAATTGAGGGGATGGAAATACTGATGAAAAATGAAAGAAAAGAAAATCCCCAGATTGAAAGGCCCAAACAAGTGCTCAGCAAAGTGAAAGATGGACATCGAAGAATATCCCTATGAAATTTCAGAAGAGCAGGGATAAAGACAAGATTCTAAAATTTTCCAAAAATCCAACTCACACACACATGTTCAAGAACCAAATGGCATCAGAGTTCTCAACAGTAACACTGGCACGTAGAACACCCGAAATGAAGACAACAGAACTTCAAGTGGAAATAATTTTTGACCGAGAATTCTAAATTCAAACTCTGCCCTGTGAAGGTCAAATAAGATGTTTTCAGATATGCAAAGTCTTAAAAAATGTACCTCCCTGCACATTTTTCAGGAAGCTAAGGGAAGGTGTGCCCCACTAAGACAAGTGGTTAAACAAAGAAAGAAAATGTGGAATCCAGGAATCAGGTATTCAATGTGGGAGGGAGGCTAAGGAGATTCCTGGGGTGATGGGAAAGGAACGTCTTCACTCAGGAGCCATGAAGCAGAGCCTCTGAGAGCCACCACCACCAGTCCAGATTGGATTAGGAAGTTGGTGAACTCCAGAAGAGAGGCATGTCAGTGGGGGTCGGGGTAGGGCCAGAGAAAAATGATAGATTATTCTGACAGAGTTGATTCTGTGGAAAATTGCATTAAGAGTTGCTTTATAGCAGTTAGTGGGAGGCGGGGAACGATATAACTATAAATTCAAATTTTAAAAAGAATAGTTGTTATTAACTCAGCAGTGAACAATATTTACCTGGTCACAACAATAAAAAGTTCAAATATAGATTTAACAAAAAATGGTGATAAATTATAACTATGGTGGGAGGAGGAAGGTGGAGAGTGGGTGTGAATAAAGCTAAAATCCTCATTTATCATAATAGGAAGGCAGGAGGTAATATCTAAAATGGATGATACCAGGGATAGTGGAATTCATATAATTATCTAGAAATCTGGAGATAAACACCAAGATAAAGAGCCAAGAGAGTTAGGGGGATTGCCCAAGAGAAGCAAGATGGATTTGTGGGAGATGATGGTGTAGGGGTCACTGCCTTGTTTATGAGCCTTTTAGCACAATTTGGCTTTTAAACCATGTATATGCATTACTTTAATAAAAATAAGCATTTATCTAAAAGAGAGAAATTGCATGTGGGACACTAGTATGATGCTTGGCACATGGTAAGTATCAAAAATGCTTGTTGAATTGTATCAAGCTGCCTTCTGACACAGATAGAGCCCACTGCCCCAGGTTTCATCCCAGGATGTTTGAGAATCAGATTCTCAGAAGTCCTTAGAAATTGTTTTCTCAAGAAATTCTTGTGGAGAAAATTTAGTTAAAGGAGGGCCTAGAGCCAATGGTCAGTGTGTTTCCAACACATTACACCCTGACTCTGTTCACTTCTCAGGGGGAATTCCAGAAATAGTTGAGGAATAATGGGAACAGGGACCCTGAGTGCTTTTCCTGGTTCAAAAGCATGAAGTCTGAATGGGACTGAAAACTCCCAGCTCTTCTCTAGGTTCCTTCCAACCCACCTTCCTCCACCCCATTCATTCAGCACATAGTCTTGGAAAGTGTATTCTTAGGGATACAGCAATGGGCAAGACAGACACAGTACCTGCCCCATGAATGTTTAAGCATAGATATTCGATCATAGTTACAGTGAAAAGTGATGAGGTTACCAAAGGCACACGCTGGGAGCTATGAGAGTACATATCAGGATATCAGGGTCACCCAACCCAGTTCAGAGGGTCAGACAAGTGATGACTGCTCTCTTAACATTCCTGGTCCTTGCAGTGAATTCTCATGTGACATGTTTTTAAGTTGTAAGCCTCTAGTTTTCTTCCTGGACACACTCTATTTTTGAATCTGTTTTTCTTTCTTTCTTTTTTTTTTTTTCCGAGGGAGTCTCACTCTGTCCCCCAGGCTGGAGTGCAGTGGCATGATCTTGGCTCACTGCAACCTCTGCCTCCCGGGTTCAAATAATTCTCCTGCCTCAGCCTCCCAAGTACCTGGGACTACAGGTGCATACCATGATACCTGGTTAATTTTTGTATTTTTAGTAGAGACAGAGTTTCACCATATTGGTCAGGCTGGTCTCGAACTCCTGACCTCAGGTGATCCACTGCCTCAGCCTCCTAAAGTGCTGGGATTACAGGTGTAAGCCACCGCATCCAGCCTATTTGTGAACTGTAACTACATAAGTAGTCCTTATGTAGTTTAAGCAAGTTGAAGAGTAGCATTTTGGAGGGGGGTGGTTCTAGAAATACTTCATAAAATAATACCAGCTACTAATCATCAAGCACTTACAACGGAACAGGCACAGTGCTATATACATCACCTTTATTATCTAATGTTTGTAATAACCCTGTGAGATATATATTTATTATAGATGCAGAAACTAAGGTTCACGGTGAGTAAGTATCTTGTTTCAGGTCACGTGGTGAGCCAACATTTTTACCCACTTCTCCTGGTGCTTCCCTGTTTCTCATAACAGCCCACAGTGAATCAACTTTGTTGGAACTAATACCATATGGTTGATGGCTTTAAAATTTTCAGACAACTAAGACTCCTGAGGCATTTTCCAGTAAGAACTGCTGTCATAAGAGAGTAGGAGGCAGAGGCTGAGGGGATCAGGGAAGCAGTGGTGGATTCTCCATAAGAAAGGGAGAGGTCACTTGAAACAGGGAAATCAGCTCTCAGCCTTCAAACTCCTCCTCCAGGGCTTCAGATCCTTCTCCCACCCTCCTTCCTTTGGGAGGATTTCCTTAGTTCTGTGTTATATGTTCCTCCGTATGACAGGGATTGTTGATTGATACCAAATATGCATTCCCTCTTTCTCCTTAGTAAAGGAACCGCACCTTCAGAATGACACATGGTCATCCAGAATATGTGGGTTAATTATGACCAAATGGGATGTAGGCAGAAGTGTTCTGTGTGGTTTCTGGAGGTGGAGGTCTTGTGATGAGGTTGGTAGAGCAACCAACCTCAAGAAGAAACTGGGCCTCTTCATACTTTTGAGACTGTGGAAGGGCCAAACCAACCCCCACAAGGGAGTGCCTATCCCTGGGTTTTGTTTACACAAGAGGAAAGTAAACGCTTTTTAAAAGCTACTGTAATTTTGGGTTTCTTTCACACGTCACCAATCCCAATCCTAATTGACATTTTAAAATGAAGTAACACTATTTCTTCAAGAAAACGATGAGTTTGTGTCCTTTGTAGAGACCTGCATGAACCTGGAAGTCATCATTCTCAGCAAACTGACACAAGAACAGAAAACCAAACACCGCATGTTCCCACTCATAGGTGGGTGTTGAACATTGAGAACATACAGAGTCAGGGAGAGGAGCATCACACACTGGGGGCAGTTGGGGGGGCAGCTAGGGGAGGGACAGCGGGGGATGGGGAGGGTGGGGAGGGATAACATGGGGAGAAATGCTGGATATGGATATAGTATACACCTAAAGTAAAATAAAAATAAAAAGAAGACCGTCCTCTTTTTACTACCAGATGTTCCTGAGATTAGGTGATGTTCATCCATTCATCCATTTATCCATCCATTCACCCATCTTTCTATTTATTCATACAGTTATTTAGTAGATATTTATTGAATGCCTCCCTTGTAGCGGGCATTGGGCTAGGTGCTGAGTTACATAGGTAAACAATCATATGCTCTGCCCTCACAGAGCTAATTATCTCACAAATAAGAAGACTTTTCAAGAGAGAAAGCTTTCCTTGCCACAACCACATTACCCAGACATCACCAAAAGGAGAGGGAGATAATTGACTTAGTGGGGTCAAGCTCATAAATGAAACATATTTGTCATTTGCTTCACTTTATAAGGAGAGAAACAGTCCTAGAGAATGCAAAGGTGGCCTATCTATATTTTCCAGGATTGCATCTGTCTGTCCAATAAATGGGGACAAGTCCCCACTATCAGTCAGGGCCCAGGCGTGAGACAGAATGATTTCAATTATTCAACAGAATTATTCTGTTGACTTCAATATCTCAATTATTTCAACAGCAAGAATTTAATTTATGTAATGGTTAATTCTGTACTGAAAAACTGAAAAGGCATAAAAAGAATTCAAGGATATCGCAGAAGTAGCAACTGCGGAAGCAGCTGCTGCCCAAAGGGAACAGGGTGTGATGATTAAAACCTAACAGGCTGGAGGAGGAGCCTCGAGGAGCTTATGTCTGGATCTGGGAAGCAGGGGCTGTTTGGCTGATGTTAGTGTCTCTGGGCACAAAAGAGGGCTTTCTGGGGTAGGGACACATTCTCTGAGGAGGAGGCACATTGAGGCTGGTTTTGCAAGTTTGCAAGTGTTGGGAAAATGGTAAACTGGATGCAACTGTTACCATTGGAAAAATATTGCCATTGCCAGGTTGAGGTTGACCAGCACAGAGCCAGATGCGACCAAATATCCCTTCTTCCCAAATAATCTCTAGCCTCTAGTGCCCCTTATTGGCAGAGCCTGACAGGGAACCAGAAGGCAAAGCAGAAGCATGTCTTGCAGAGTTTCAGGAGCATTGGGAATAAGTTTGAATTCAAGTAACCGGCCTAATAACTGGAAAACCCTCAGTTATAGATGGAAAGTTTATGTTCTCCCAAAACTCGTATGTTGAAATCCTCACCCCTAGTGTGATGATATCTGGAGATAGGACCCATGGAGGTAATTAGGACTGGATGAAGTCCTATTAAGTCCTATTAGGTTAGATGAGTGTAGTGTCCTTATAAGAAAAGATACAAGAAAGCTTACTCTCTCTCCCAAAGAAGAGGTCATGTAAGCACAGAACGAGATGCAAGCCACCTACATGCCAAGAAAGGAGGCCTCAGAATAGAACCTACTTGCTGGCACCCTGATCTTGGTCTTCCCAGCCTTCAGAACTGTGAGAAATAAACTCCTGTCATTTAAGCCACCCAGTCTATAGTATTTTGTTACAGCAGCCCAAGCAGACTAAGATATTCTCCAGTAACCTTGACATGGGAACTTCTTAAGGTTTGTGGAATACTCCAAATTTACTAAATGTAGAAGTGAATACTCTCCAACGATTATCTCCTGAGACTCATCTCAACCAGTTCACAAGCACCCCAAGCCTTAGAGGAGAGCATGTATATGTTCCTGGATATTAAAACTCCCTGGACAAGACAATTTTTGCATAATGTTTCTCCAAATCTTCTTCATTCTTCAGAAATTGCCTTTTGTCCTTCAGGAATCACCCCAGGAAACAGGGGAGGCTGGGTGGGGGATGATCAAAAACTATTAATCAACAGACAAGTCGTCTTCTTGCTGCATCATAAAGTCTTAAGGCTTAGCTTCAGCGGTTTATTAAATTACCAGAATGCCAAGAAAAATAGCTTTAATAACACATTTCAGCCTATCTATTATTTTTTTATAACCTAGAGTAGAGAATTAAAAGCCTCCCTACCATTTAAAATAGCATTTTTAAAATTAAAATGAACATGTTAGAGGGATTTTTTTTTTTAACTAAAAAAAGAAGCCATTGATTCAGGATGTGATTACTCTAAGCCAAAATTTTATGGCTAAATCTTTGTGTAGTGTAAAGGAGGGAGGAGAAATGGTTTTCCTTGAAAGGCTTATAAGTATATTAATTAGAACAGGTGGCTAGGCAGGTCACTTTGTCCTCGCATGTGGTTTAGTGTTACAAATACTATTTTCAAGAATTATGATGTAGAAGTAGCCAAGATAAAGATATTGCCTAGAGACTAGCTGGCCACCCAAATGGAGCCTTGAGGGGAGCAGAGTCACAGTAAAGTGCTCACAGTTCAGTTTCTGCTTCTGAGCTTTGCCAATTCAAAAACTTTATCAGATCTTCAGAACGGACCTAATTCACAGGTTAATGTATAAACCCAACTGTAAGTTATTTCTAATGAGAGACTCCCCAATAATTTTTAGAAAGCAATTGTTGAACTCTGAGATAGACTCTAACCATAGATTAAATGGTAAACACACCACAGACTGTGCCCACAAAGTTTATAGTGCGGGTGATGGGGAGGGTGAGAGATACAAATGTACTACTATATACAAATATAAACTATGATGTTTCTACTATCATGAAGAGAAGTACAGGTGCCATGGAGATGCAGAGAGTTGTAGTGTTAGTTTTCTACTGCTCGGTGTAACAAATTACTCCAAGACATACCAGCGTAAAACAATAACACTTATGATCTCACAGTTTCTGTGGTTCGGGAACTTGGGCATGGCTTATCTGGCTCCTCTGCTTTAGGGTTTCTCACAGGATGCAATCCAAGTGTCTTCTAGGGTTACAGTCTTATTAGAAGGCTTAACTGGGGAGGATCTCCTTACAAAGTGAGTACTAGCATGTTTGTTGTCAGGATTCAGTTCTTTTCATGCTGTTGGCTGGAGACCTCACCTGGTTCCTTGGGAACATCTCACAACATAGCAGCAAGAAGGCAAGAAAATATGCCAGCAAGAATCTATTAGTAAGATGGAAGGCACAATCTTTTTTGTAGATAACATGATTATGGAAGTGGCACCCCACCATTTTTGTCATATTTTACTTGCTGTAAGTGAGTTACAAAGTCCAGCCCAAGGAGAGGGGAACACACAAAGGCGTGAATCTAGGAGGTGAGAGTTATTGGGAGCCACATTGGAAGCTGACTACCACAGTGGTTTGTCTTGAATTGGGAGAAGCCAGGGGACTGCCTGAAAAGCAGCCCCAGTAGAGCACAGTAGTTAGTAGTTCTGGAATCGTTTTTCTTGTATTCAAAGTCTGATTCTACCACCTACTGTTCTTCCTAGCCCCTTCTTTAACATCAAGGTGTTTCATTCAACACATATTTATTGAGTGCCTACTTTGTGGCAGGTACTGTTGAAGACGCTGAGGAATGAGCAGTGAATGAAACAAAGTCTCTGCTCCCAGGAAGTTTGCAGCCTAGTCAAGGAAGAAATTAACTATTATCAATGGTATTTGAGTGGAGTCCAAAAAGACCTCAGGGAATTACATGCACATACCTGGAGAGGAGAGCCTTCCAGGCAAAAGGAGTTGTCAAGGCAAAGAACAGTAATAGTACCTACTTTATATGGTTGCTATGAAAGTTAAATAAAACATATGCTATAGCCAGTGGTGAGAAGGGCCATGCAGAAAAGTAAAGCAGGGTAAGAGATGCAGAGTGGAATGCTATTCTCATTGTATTTTCTTTTGGTAAATTTTATTTTTGAATAATTTCAAATACACATACAGAAAAGTTGCAAGAATAATACAAAGATCTCCTACATACCTTTCACTCAGGTTCCCTGTTATTGTTTTGCTGTTTGCTTTGTCATTCTTTTTTTGTTATTTTCTGAACCATTTGACAGTAAGTTACTTACTGTTATTTACAGTTATTTACCTCTAAATACTTTAATGTATGTTTTCTAAAAACAAAGATGTTTTCTTTACATAGCCATAGTATAATCATAAAAATAGGAAAATTATCATTGATACTATTATCTCATCTGCAGACCTTATTAAAATTTTAACACTTATACTTTTTTTTTTTCTAGTCTAGGATTCTATCCAGGATCACATGTCCCATTTAATTGTCATGTCTCTTTAATTTCCATTAATCTGGGATGGTTGCTCAGCTTTTCTTTGCCTTCTATAACCTTGAAATTTTTGAAAAGTACAGACTACTTTTTCTTGTATTCAAAGTCTGATTCTGTTATTTTGCAGAGTAACCTCTCAATTTGGACATATCTGATATGGCAGGAAAACCACAGAAGTGAGATGTTCTTCTCAGCACTTCATCTTAGGAAGCATATAGAATAGCTTTATCCCATTACTGGTGATATTAATGCTGATAATTTAGTTAACTCTGATGTTTGCCAGCTTTCTCCAACATAAAGACATGACTTTTTCCTTTAAAATTATCTAAAAGTATTTTAGGGAGCTACTTTGAGCTTATATAATTATCCTGTTCCCCATCAAACTTTTACCCACTGGTTTTAACATCCATTAATGATTCTTGCCTGAATCAATTACTAGTACGATTGTTGCCAAAAGGTGATTTTCTAATTCCATCATCATTTCTTCTGCATGTATTAGTTAGCATTCTACTACAGGCTATTTTTAGATAGAATCATCAGAGAAGATTACATAGGGGAAGAGTGCTAGGCAGAGGGAACTCTAAGTGCAAAAATAAAAATAATATTTACTTCATATGGCTGCCATGAAAAATAAATACAATACTATATGTAAAGCATAGTGCACAGCTTTTAAAAATAACTCAATGAGAGTAAACTACTATTGCTATTAAACAGTAACATAAAAGCCAAGATCTATTATAAAAGACAAGAAGAATAGAGCAATGAATTTGAAGAGGAGTGGGGGAGTCCAAGTACCATAGGCAAAACACTAAGATGATCCCCAAGGACCCATACCCTTGTTTAATTCCCTCCATCTTGAGATGAAGGAGCTTGTGACTATAACAGGATATCAGGTCCATGGTTAGGTTGCATTATCTGGCATATTACAAATGACCTAATCACACGAGTCCTGGAAAGGAACAAGTTCCTTCTCGGAGAAAGAGAACTGAAGCATGAGGAAGACTTGATGTATGAGAAATTCTCCACTTCAACCATTGAACATGGAGTTGCCCATGTGACAAGGACAAGAGAACGGCCTCTCGGAGCTGTGTGCAACCCGCTGAGGACAGCCAGCAAGGAACTGAATTCTGCCAACATCCTGGATGAGCTTGGAAGAGGACCCTGAGCTGCAGATGAGAATGGAGTCAGCTGACACCTCAATTTCAGACTCGCAAGACCTTGAGCAAAGAATCCATTCACACTGTGCTTAGACTTCTGACCTACAGAAATCATGAGATAATCAACAGATGTTGTTTTAAGCTGCCATGTTTGCAGCACTTTGCCACACATCAGTGGAAAACAAACACACTTGGGGAACAACATTAAGAAAGATCTCCAAGTGAAAGAAAGCATGAGAACATTCAGCATGGCTGAAGCACAGGGGTAGTTCAGAGAGTGAGAGTATGAGAAACTAGAGTGTAGGGGCAAGCAGTATATCCAGCCAGCACAGGGGGTTCAGACAGATGCAGTTCAACAGACATTTAGTGAGGACCTTGGTGCCAGGCCTTGTGCCCTGACAGGCTGCAGTCCCAGAGATAAATAAGACCCAATTTCTGCTCTCAAGGGACTCACATTCTGGTGGAAAAAAAAAAAAACAAAACTCAATGGAATTAGAAAATCACAATTGCACCTCCGTGAGAGAAGTCCTTTTTGCTTTCTTCATATGTATCCCAAGTGCCTAGAACAGTGTCTTGCATATAGCAGATGATAATATTTGTTGAGTTGAATGAATAGAAGAGATATTTCATCTGGGCCAGTGATTTTCAACCAAAGGCAATATTGTCACCCTGGGGCAATGTCTTCAGACATTTTTGGTTGCTACAACTTGGAAGGGGATACCAGCATGTGGTAGGTGGAGGTAAGAAATGCTGCTAAACATCCTGCAATGTGCAGGGGAGAGTCTCATTACAAAGAATTATTTGGTCCCAAATAGTGCCAAGATTGAGAAATCATGATCTAGGCAATGGTGAGACCCAGTGAAACCTTTTCTCCCCAAAACAACAACAAAAACAGCTCTTCAGTGCCTACTACACCCAGTCTCCCTGTGTCTCCCATCTTGTCAGGGCTGTATAAGCAATGAAATTCCCCTTTGTCAGATCCTTTTAGGGCTTCATGAAGTCCAGCTTCCTTTCACTGGCATTCTTCCTGCAAAACTATTAATGTCATTCATTAGACTCCATTACCCTCTTAAGATCAGTCCCCTGCTTTGGTGTGGGAGATACCAAGCAGTGTGCTGGTCAATATTTAACAACCAGCTTTCAAAAAATTATGCATCTATGTGCTTGTGTGCATAAGTTTATTAAAATTTAACTGATACAAAGGATGTGTAGCATATCATTTCATAAAAGAAACAACACTTTAAATTCCATATAGCCAATCAGTTTCTACAGAACACTTTAATTGATTTTTGCTGAGCTCTGGTATCTGTAGCCCATCTAGGGAAGCAACTGGGAAATGAGTGTAGGTCTGACATGAATGGCGGCTGATATTTTCTTTTACATTAACAAGTAAGATGAAAGTGAAGCAACGAGGGCATGCCAGAACTCCGTTAGTTCATCAATGAGGTGAGCGACTGCTTTGCTGAACCAGATAATAGTTTTCAAATACTGGAAGAATATTTCCTCAATTTTTATGCTATTTGCCATGTAACATTTCCAGACATGACAGGCTTTTAAGTTTAATCTGCATTATTACCATTTTCTCCATCACTTTCTTAAGTCTAGACAATCAACAAAACAATAAAGCAAGCCCTGATTTGTAGAATTATTATTTTTTTGATTTCCATGGTATAAATACTCCCACCTTAGCTGACTTCAAGGTACCAATGTGATGTTACTGAGCACTGAGTCAGGCAGAGCTGAGCAGTAGCACACCATGATGTAATGTTTCCACCATACAGAGATAATAGATGAAAATAACCCCCAGAGCATAGATAGTAGTAAAATGATGTAAAATAATTTGGAGATGATGAATTATGTATATTTGTTATCTTTGTTTTTAATACAATTTATTTAATTATAGATTTAGAGAATTTAACTTTCAGTAATGATTGCACTTTATAACTGGTTCACAAAATTCTGTGGATTTAACAATGGACTCCTGCAAGCCAGTATGAACTGGTTCCAGTATATGATCGGTTTCTGTAGTTAAGGCCTTGCGCTGATGGTCAGACATACTCTCTAGTTGACAATTTGGACAAATTTTGGACAAATAAGAGTTGTCTTATTTTGAACTTCTGGGAATTGTATATGAACTACAAACACATGGTGTGTATGTGTTGATCCCTGAGAGCTTGTCCTGTCTACACAGCCGACTGGCTTTATGAGTATTATGGGATGAAGATACCTGACGTCTTTAAAACTTTATTTATTATACTTTAAGTTCTGGGATGCATGTGCAGATCATGCAGATTTGTTACATAGGTATATATGTGCCATGGTGGTAGTTTGCTGCATCCATCGCCCTGTCATCTACATTAGGTATTTCTCCTAATGCTATCCCTCCCCAATCCCCCCACCTCTTGCTATTCCTTCCCTAGCCCTCCACCCCCCAGGCTGTGGTGTGTGATGTTCCCCTCCCTGTGTCTGTGTGTTGTCATCATTCAACACCCACATATGAGTAAGAACATGTGGTGTTTGGTTTTCTGTTCTTGTGTCAGTTTGCTGAGAATGATGGTTTCCAGTTTCATCCATGTCCCTGAAAAGGACATGAACTCATCCTTTTTTATGGCTACATAGTATTCCATGCTGTATATGTGCCACATTTTCTTTATCCAGTCTATCATTGATGGGCATTTGGGTTGGTTACAAGTTTTTGCTATTGTGAACAGTGCTGCAATAAACATACATGTGTATGTGTCTTTATAATAGAATGATTCATAATCCTTTGGGTATATACCCAGTAATGGGATTGCTGGGTCAAATGGAATTTCTATTTCTAGATCCTTGAGGAATCGCCACACTGTCTTCCACAATGTTGAATTAATTTACACTCCCACCAGCAGTATAAAAGCATTCCTATTTCTCCACATCCTCTCCAGCATCTGTTGTCTCTTAATTGTTTAATGATCGCCATTCTAACTGGTGTGAGGTGGGAAGATACCTGATTTTTACCATCCGGTGGAGTCTGTTGACTTTTCCTTGCCCTGCTCCCTGTGAGGTTCTCTTTCAAGCAGCAGTAGTGGTGAGCAGGACAGGGAGGAAATATGGATTCAGAAACGTTTAATTGATTTACACTGGCTGTCACATGCTTGCAGGAGAAACATGCAGCAAGGTAACTTGCTCAAGACAGTCTCAAGCACACAGTCTCAGTGTATTCTTCTATAATCGATCACCCTCAGTGTCATCCCTATATGATGTCACACTTTAGCCTCTTCTCAAACCCCTCCTGTTTACACCCAACTTCTCTCTGAGTTGGAGCTAGCCTGACTCCATTTTGCACTAGCCCCATTTGCAGGTGGGTTTTCAATTTCTGACATAATTAATGGGAGGAGAAAGACAAATGGAGCAGTGACCACATAGGTTAGCCTTTGCAGGGTCCTTTTTTAGACATGGAATCCGGCCATATCCATTGCTCGCCTCATGTCCTGTGGTCTCATGGAGGTGAACACTCATACCCTCTGAGTTATTTCGCCTGTTTCTTCCAATGACTCAGTGAACTCTTTATGTTTTCTTGAATTCCCCAACTTAACAGATTTTTATTTCCACCAACTAAGCATAAAACACAAATCACCCTAAACATATTTAAGCCACATAATTATACCTTAACCACTATCAAACCTCTTACCAAATACACTTAGTGCTTAACCTACAAATTCTCTCCTCTAATGCGATTTTAAGCCAGTTTTAGACTTTAAGGATGTTATTTGCTTTATGCTTTTTAACAAAGATGAATGAGGGTTCGTTCTGGGCTAATGGTGGGAGATAGATCAGTGAATAAGAAAGACAGACATAGCCCCTCCTCTCAAAGAGCTTTTAATCTGATTGAGGAGAATGACATTAAGCAAATGGAGATATAAATATAAAGTTAGAATGATGAAGAGACCAGTAAAGGCAAGAAATGGGGGTCCTATGATGAGGGGATGTACTGGGAGTCAGAGAAGGCATTACTGAAGGAGTAACATTTGAACTAAAGAATAAAAAGGACTGAGACAGAGCAGGAGCAGAGTGTCAGGAAAGAGGGCTCCAGGGTCAGGGAGCCACTTATTCCAGGACCCCTATAAGAGTAATGAGAGATCTTTCTCCAACACAGGAATGAAGGAGGTGGGTGGTATGAGGTTAGGTGAGAGATTGAGATAAGTCCAGATAACAGTCAGGTAGGCTTAGCTATAGCTTTTATTCTAACCTTAATAAAACATTGAAGTCTTCATACAGGAGAGTGAGTGTTCCAATTCATTTTCTAGATAGATCACTCTGGATGGAAGTTGGAAAGTGGATTGGGGAGTTAGAGTAAAATGGGAAGCAGAATGATAGTTATGAG
Organism: Aotus nancymaae; assembly: GCF_030222135.1. Taxonomy (NCBI): domain Eukaryota; kingdom Metazoa; phylum Chordata; class Mammalia; order Primates; family Aotidae; genus Aotus; species Aotus nancymaae. The sequence continues at coordinate 30,699,031 of NW_026988467.1, forward strand.
GCAGTCATGGTAGTCTGGAAGAGACCAAATGGTGGTGTGAACCACGATGATTGCAGTGGAGAGGAACAGAAACAGACAGATTAGGAAAAATAGGAGATAGAAATGACTGCATACATTGGAAAAATTATCACGGTGAAGGGGATGAGAGAAAAGGAAGTGTCAAGGATGGAGCTCAGGTTTCCAGCTGGGTGGAAGGAGGGGCCATTCATTTGGGAAGACTGTGCTGGCACCAGCTTAGAAGGACAGTGTATGACGTATGATGTAGGAGACTGGCAGTTCCACGGGAATGCAGGGTAAGAAACAAGATGACTTGAGCTACTACTGCCTTTCACCTCTCACCAGAGGTGAGGGACAGTTAGACAAAGCGGTAATTTTCTATTGATAAAATGTACTGACTGTTTTGCTCTCATCCTCTTTAATAACCAGCTAGTCCTCAGTTTCACGGTCTTTGGCCATTCATTCAACAATTCTGACTAAGTTCAAACACTCCAAGACAGTGTCCTTTAAAGTGTTGGGCAGGCAGCAGTAGTGGTCTTCCAGACGATGGCAAGTGGCATAGAAAATGACTTCTCGACGCTGTATGGATATGGCATCACATCACATTGATTCACACAGTGAGAAAGTAATTTCCTTTTCAATTCTTTCTTGGGTCTTCTGATTACATCAGGGAGAAAGGCTCTGTTTGGTGTTAGTATGCCTTTACACCTCTATAACACTTGATAATCTCTCTTCTTAACAGAGAAAGAACAAGGCCACAATCTCAAAGCATTTTTAGCAGGCCACAGTCTCTGGGTGGAATTTAATAATATGGTTTTGTTTTCAATGTAGAAAAAAATTAAGATTACCTCCTATTTGTGGCAAGTGATATTGGTTTTTCGTCTACAGCAGTGAAATAAATAAATCTATTTTAAAATGAAGCTCCAAGTATGAAAAAAGAGTTGTGGAAAACACTAATTAAATAATAGTACACTTGGCACAGGAATATGGCAAGTATGATGGAGTAGGAACATATGGTCAAAGTCTGGAAAATGTAGCATGACACTGAAGTGATCATTTGTTATTCATGCATCCACTCTTCCTTGCTGGGGCAGCATTTCATGATCTGCTTGTGTGAAACACCTCTCCCCAACTCTCAGCCCAGTCTCCCAATGAAGCTGATTTTCCTCCTGGGCCCTAGGAGACAGCACTGGAAGCTTGGCTGAGCTAATCAGCATATGCTGTCATGTCAGCCAGTGATTGGCTTATCCATGGGCATCTGACCCAAATCAGGCCAATCAGGTACAAAGCGTGGATCTGAGCACAGTCAGTTGGCTCTAGAGGCCATGCATGAAACCACTGTGATCCCCTGCCTCCTGTATGCTATGTCCTTTGAGGTGAGATCTGAAGGGTGAATATCAGAATTAAATTCTGATATTAAATTAAATTCTGATGCCATGAGGCTGGAGATGTATGTAGTCAGGGCCCTGACCCACATAATGAGGCAGGAGAATAGGGTATGGAGGCAGGGAACCTAAGGCCATGCCATGCTGACTTCCTAGAACTAAACTGAAAGGAAAACCCTAACTTTCAACCTCTAAGTAACAAAAGGACCAGAGGCTACTCCCTTTGCAAACGCCCACCTTTTTTTGCCCTGCCGAAGGGAAATTGAAGATACCTCTGATTGATTGCTCTTTGCAACCAGTGATGTTTGCACAGGAGTGTAACTTTGTAACTTCGCTCCACTCAGACTGATTGTGGCCAAGTCTTTGTTTGCATAGAAGTGCAACTTTGTAACTTCTCTTTAGCTTCTCATTGGCTGCTTTCCATAATCAATCAGATGTTTGCGCAGGAATGTGACCTTTGTAATTTCACTTCAGCCTCTGATTAGGGGCCACCACTTCATTTACATGAGGTGAGCACCAAGTGGCCAATGGGAAACCTCTACTGGGTATTTGAATGGGAGAAGATTCTGTATCCAGGGCTGTTGAGCCGCTGCCCAGGCTGGCTCCCACACTGTGAAGAGTACTTTCTTTTGTGTTTGTTTTTTTGAGATGGAGTTTTGCCCAGACTGGAGTGCAATGATGCCATCTTAACTCACTGCAACTTCTGCCTCCTGGGTTCTAGCAATTCTCCTGCCTCAGCCTCCCGAGTAGCTGGGATTACAGGTGCCCACCACCAGGGGCTAAAATTTTTGTGCTTTTAGTAGAGATGAGATTTCACCATATTGGCCAAGCTGATCTCGAACCCCTGATCTCAGGTGGTCTGACAGCCTTGGCCTCCCAAAGTGCTGGGAGTACAGGTGTGAGCCACCACATCTGGCCTTGCACTTTCATTTGAATAAATCCCTGCTTTCATTTTTGTTGTTGTTGTTGCTTCATTCTTTCCTTGCTTTGCTGTACATTTTATCTCAGTCTTTTTTTAAAACCCCAAGAATCTGGACAACTTGCAGTCAAGCCCCTCTGCTAATAACAACAGGACCTTGTAGACCATGGTAAGAACTCCATTTGGAACTCTATCCCGATGGCAATGGGAAGCCTTTATATGTTTGTTAGCAGGAAGATGACAGGCCTAGATTCGTATTTTGAAAGACCACCATGGTATATAAAGCGCTTAGCATGGAGTCCAGCACCTAGTAAATGTATTACATTGGAGAATGTCCAGTACCTGCAGGATACATAATTGGGGCTCAGTAAATGTGTATCTCCATCCCCCTTCCCTTCTGCTTGTTCCTGAGGTTGCTTCTATCAGAAGGAGCCTCTAAGGGCCTCTGGGAAAGTAGTCTTAAGTAGGAAGTTGCCTTGCCCAAGGGCACTGAAGTTTACTGGAGCCTGTGAGCTAAGGGCAAAGGCAGGAAGCAAATAAAGGTTAGTGCTCTTGGAACTTTTAAACTTTGGTATCACTGAATTTCTACAGTTAAAAAAAAAAACACAACAGACTGTGGAGTGAACAGTTAATGAGGCAAATGGAATTAAAAAAAGAAATAAGCAACACCAGTGTTAAGGGAGAAGGTCTGAATTAACACAGGTTGCTAGAGTCAGAAGAGCACTCTTTTTCTGGGTCATGGCCAATGGGCAGACAACCTATTTAGCCTACAGGAAACAAGGTTCGTCTGCTTACAGGCCCTGTTTGCATGTGGGAATGAATGCACAGCTACAGGAGGAAGATGAGAGTGTAATTTGGAGATAGAAGTAGTCAAAGGAATTCAACTGAGAAATAACATCCTGGCACAAACTTAAGACATAAAAATAAAATCAATTTCACAAGACCCAGAAAGCCTGATTCTTCTTGTAAAGTGTCCCTGTAGAATCTCAACAAGCTTCGGTACCCTCAGTCTTCTAGCCCCTCCCACCACTGTGCCTTTGCTCCAGCCTCACTGGATTTTTGCAATCCCTCAATCTCTCACCTATCTCTGTCCAGAGCTGGGTGTAGCTGTCAATCCTGCTGCTGCTCCTACTCTTTCCTAGGCTTCCGGGATCCAGAGGCTCACCCAGACCCACCTTACTGTGCAAATGCACCTCCTGGGTGACACCCACTCTCCCTGGCCTGTCACTGCCCTGAGCTTGGACTAGCTTTGCCACCTCCCTTTATACCCGGACTCCCTCCCATGTCCGGGTAGTGTGGCTCAGTAATTAAGCACAATCATTTTCAGGTTGAACAGACAGACCTGGGGTATGGAGTAGTGGTCAAGGGAGCAGACTTTGAGTAGTGGTTAAGGTTGCTGGCTAATTTCTGGCTTTCCTACTTACTATGTGTGCTATCTTAGATTGGTTATTTAATCTCTGTGGGCCTCAGTTTTCTCATCTGCAAAATAGGGATGATAATACCACTTGCCTCACAGAACTAGGAAGTTTATTAAATACATTCAAAGATATTATGAAGTGAGAGCAGCTTGTGATACCTAGTAAGTGCTGTTATTATTATTAGAACCCTTTCCCTACCATTTCCCAGCTGAGAAACTGTGCAAGTGACTTAATCTAAGCTGGAACTTCAAAACAACCCTCCTATTCCCCCTGAAGTAGCACATCCATTCCCATAAGCAAATAGGAATGCTTAGCAGACAAGCTTGGTGATCTCTAGGCTCCGAATGTTTTTTTTTATTTGTTTGTTTTTGTTTTTGTTTTTGTTTTTTGGGCTATAACCCAGATAATGAGACTATGCACCTGCATTTAGTAACCTGTGTCATTCAGTCACCTCTCTTCCTTGGGGACTCATCCATGGCTGTACCTTTTAACTTCATTCCTTCTGTATCCTTATGCCTCAAACACAAAGGTTTCAAGACTTTTCTTTTTAAATGCAGAGCTTACTGACTTCTGAAGTAAAGGCTCAGGCCATCTCCAGAACAGGGCCAATTGCAGGACACACCACACAGGATGGCTGTGGGGATGACAGATGGTCATGTAGACAGCCTTGATGAACAGTGATATGGTTTGGCTGTGTCCCCACTCAAATCTCAACTTGAATTGTAGTTCCCATAATTCTCAGGTTTTGTGGGAGGGACCCGGTAGGAGGTAATTGAATCATGGGGTCAGGGCAGGTCTTTCCTGCACTGTTCTCATGGTAGTGAATAAATCTCACGAGATCTGATGGTTTTATGAATGGGAGTTCCCCTGCACAAGCTCTTTTGCCTGCCGCCATGTAAGACATCCCCTTGCTCTTCCTTCATCTTCCACCATGATTGTGAGGTCTCCCCAGCCATGTGGAACTGTGAGTCCAGTAAACCACTTTCCTTTATAAATTACCTAGTCATGGATATGTCTTTATTATCTGTGTGAGAACTGACTAATACAAATGGTCCCAGCTACCATCAGAGGCAGAAAACTGATGTCCTGAATCCTTCATCTCCTTCACCTCTACATCCACCTGATCACCAAGTTCCACCAGTTCTATCTTTCTACTGCCTCCTGAGCATGACTCTCCACTTCTGATTCAGGACACGCTTATCTCTCATTTCCATCACTGCTGGAGTCACTGTACTGCTGGCTCTTTCTCTAGTGGGGTATCACTTCTGTGACCCATCCTGCCCCACCAGCAGTCAATAGGACCTTCCCAAAACAGAAACCTGACAATGTCCTGCCCCTTCTTAATACTGTCCCATGTTTTCTCATAGCCCCAGAGAATGCCCAGACTTCACTTAAGATGACTATCACCCCCTACCTTTAACATCAAAAATGTTCCTAGACACTTTCTCAAATCTCAACCCATGACAGTAGCAATACTTTTAGTTGTCAGTAGGAAAAATGCATGATGCCAGCAAATGCTCTGAATTTTAAATATATTTGAATTTTTTAAATTATTGAAATATTTATTTACATTTTAAAATAGTATATATAATATATATTTGCAGCACTTATTCATTCAGTGGAAAATTCTCAGTGCACATAAGATTCGAGAAATCTTTGGAAATAGCTTCATGGCCCTGTGAAGGTCTTTGGGGGCTTACACGTTGGAAATAATTGGCCTAGAACTTAAACTCTAAGCTTCTTGTTCCTCCCAAAACTTGTAAAGAGCCTCCGTGAACACTACCCTCCTACATATATTCAAGCTTCAGCTGTGTAGATATTTTCTTTTTGTTTCTCCAGAGAGCACCAGAAGCTTCCACACCCTCAGAAGGTTTCTGCCCCCATCTTTCTCTCTGGTGAATTCCTACCCCTTTTCTGCGCCTCATCTCAAATGTCATCTCCTCTGATGAACCCAGCAGTTTGTTACTTTTTCTGATAAACACAGCAGTTTGCCACTTCTTCCTCTGTAACAAAACTCAGGCAGCACCAAAATTAATGTGTTGCAATTATATGTCTATATTTTTTCTCCTGTTAAAAGCTCCCTCTGCAGTGATACCTTGACTGCTTCATCATCTTCATGCCCCACCCACTATGACAGCTTCTGCCATTAGTAGGTGCTTAATAAATGCTGAGTCTAATAAGCAGATGAAGAAAAAGTCTCTAGAGAGATTTGATCTCACCAGTATTATGGTGCTAATGGGAGACATTGTCTTGTTACTGTACCTTTAAAAGGAGCTTCATCATAAATCCTTAAATCAGACAGTGTAAGTCTCCTATTTTGTTTTTTTTTTTTAAATAGTATTTGTTGTTCCAGTCCCTTTGCATTTCCATTTTAATTTTTGAATCACTTTTCCAACTTCTATTTTTCTTTGGGATTGCATTAAATCTATGGATTGTTTTAGGAAAAACTGACAGACGTCATAACAATAATGTATTATGATTCATGAACAAGATATATTTTTTGGTTCTTCACTTTTTATTTTTGTAGTTTTTAGTGTGCAGATCTGTAACATGTGTCATTAAATTTATGCTTAAGTATTTCATGTTTTGTGATGCTATTGTAAACGGCATGATTTTCTTACACCTGTTGAATGTTGGAAGTGTTTACAACTACAATCTATTTTGTATACTGACCTTACTAAACTCACTTCTTAGTACAAGTGGCTCTTTTGTACACTGCATAGGATTTTCTACTTAGAGATCATGACAATTTAGGTTTTTATAACTTTTCCCTGTCATTTTATACTGTCTAGGACCTTCAGTACAATGTTGATTTGAAGTGGTGAGAACAGACATATTTGTTTTGTTCCAAATTTACGGAGCAAAGCATTTAGTCTTTCACCACTAAATATGATGCTGTCAGCAGATATTTTTTGTAGACATCTGTTATCAGGTTAAGAAAGTTTCTTTCTCTTCCTAGTCTGCTGAGAGATTGTATCATGAATAGGTCTGAAAATTTTCAAATGTTTGTTCTCTGTCTACTAAGGCAATCAGTTTTAAAAAAATATTTTTATTCTACTAATATGCTAAACTATATCGATTAATTTTATATTTTAAACCAATATTCCCTTCCCAATCTTCATATAGTTTTGTTATCATGCTAATTCTGGTCTTATATTATCATTTGGGAAGTGTTTTCTCCATGTCTATTTCTGAATGATTTTGTATAAAACTGTAGTACTGTTATTTTTCCTTAAATGTCTTCTAGAACTCATCATCAAAGCTGTCTACACCATATGTTTTCTTTATGGGAAGGTGTTTAATTAAAATTTACATTTATTAATTGACATAGTCCTATTCAGATTCTTTGTTTTTTTTTAAGTAAGCTGTAGTAGATTTTGTCTTTAAGGAATTTGCCCATTTGTTGCATAAACTTGTTTATAAAATACCCTACAAAATATGTCATGCTGGTCTCTCTTTCATTCCTGATATTGGTAATTTGTGTCTTCTCTTTTTATTTCTTGATTAAGCTTACTTACTCTAGGTTTATTGATTAAGTTGTTTTTTTTTTCCAAAAGTTTTTTTTTTAATTTTATTAATTTTTCCATTTTTATCCTTTTTTTTTTTTTTTTGATGGAGTCTTGCTCTGTCGTCAGGCTGCAGTGCAGTGGCATGATCGTGGCTCACTGCAACCTCCGCCTCTTGAGTTCAAGCGATTCTCCTGCCTCAGCCTCCTGAGTAGCTGAGGTTACAGGCACCCACCACTGAACCTGGCTAATTTTTGTATTTTTAGTAGATACGGGGTTTCACTATGTTGGCCAGGATGATCTCGATCTCTTGACTTCGTGAATTTCTACTCTTATTTTTATTACTTTTGTCTTGCCACTTATTTTGATCTTAAATGTTCTTCTTTTTTCTATCTTATTAAGGTAGAACCTTAGATAACTACCTTCAAACCTTTCTACTTTCTCAACATAAGCATATAAAGCTCTACGTTTTCCTCAAAGCATTCCTTTAGCTTCATCCCAGAGATGTGAATATGTCTTGCTTTTGTTTTTATTCAATTCAAAATATTTTCTGATTTATCTTGTGATTTATTTCTTTGATATGAGTTAGAAATGTTTGGTTCAGTTTCTAAATCTCTAGAGATTTTCCAGGTAGATTTTTGTTATTTCTAGTTTAATTCCCTGATATTCAGAGAACATACTCTATATGATTTCAGTTCTTTTACATTTGTGAACATTTGTTTTGTGAGCCAGCATATGGTTTATCTTACGTGTTCACTTGAAAAGACTGTGTAGTCTGTTGTTGTTGGAGGATTGTTCTATAAATGTCAATCATTTCCAATTTTTTGATAGATCAAGTATTCTATGCCCTTACTGACTTTCTATCTGTTGCATCAATTACTTAGAAAGAATCATTGCAATCTCCAATTCTATTCATACGTTTGTCTATTTCTCTTCTCTGCTCTATCAGCTTTTATTTCATGTATTTTGAAATTCTGTTATTTTGTGTGTACAGATTTAAGATTGAGATATCTCTCTGACTAATGAACCCTTTATTGTTGTAAAATGAATCTGTTGTTCCTGGTAATTTTTTTGCATTGAGTCCTACTTTGATATCTGTATAATCACACCAGGTTTTCCATAATTAATGTTTGCATGGTACACCTTTTTCTGTCATTTTACTTTAATTATCTGTGTCTGTATATTTAAAATGTGTTTCTTACAGGTAACACAGAGGTGGGCCTTGCTTTATAAATCCAATATGACAATCCCTTTTAATTGGTGTGCTTAGGTTTTTTTATTTACACTTAATGCAATTATCAATATGGTAGGGTTTAAATTTACAACCTTGTAATTTGTTTTCTATTTGTACCATCTGTTCTTTATTTCTTTTTCTTCTTTCTTTGCCTTAAGTATTCAATTCTTATTTTCATGTTGTCTTATTAACTATACATCTATATTTAATTTTTTTTAGCATATGCCTTGGGATTTACAATATGCTTTTCCATTTTTTTTAAATTTCCAACTTTTATTTTAAGTTCAGGAGTACATGTGCAGAATGTGCAGGTTTGTTACATGGGTAAATGCGTGCCATGGCGATTTGCTGCCCAGATCATCCCACTGCCCAGGTATTAAGCCCAGCATCCATTAACTATTCTTGCTGATGTTCTCCCTCTTCCAACCCCCTACTGCTTTTTAAATTTATTAAGCCTGTTCCAAATAATGTTTAATGTATGACCCTCCCAGTAATGTTGTGGACTGAACTGGAGCCTAAGCCTTGGAGAGATTGTTGGTAGTGTAAACTAGAAATAAAATGCATAAGCCCCTCAACCACAAAAAAGACCTTCTCTTGTTCAAGGAGACCCCAGAGAAACCTTAAAAACTGAGTTCCTGGCTATGGCGGGAAAGGTCAGACATACCTTGTTATATTCCCTCCCTTTTGTGATGTAGACTCAACAACTGACCAGAATTAAGATTAAAATAGAGGCCATAAGACTGACAGAACAGATTCTTTGGCAATAAGATACTGAATTATGAGTGGGGCCTAAGGCATGCCAGGCAAGGGTTAAGTCACATGCCCTCTACTTAAAGTATAAACTATATTCTAATTGCCCCAAGATTTTTCTTCTTCTCCAATAGCTAAACAAGCACTGGATTGGAATCAGGAATATTAAAACAGTTTGCAGCTCGTCTACCACCAAACATTCACCCCCAGTCCCCGTTCCATGCGCCATAACTACAGCTTTGATTGGACAAGAGACTGATTTCAGTAGTTTTTTCCTGATAAGAGACTACCAATCAGGGACTAGTTCTGGCTGGTTTACAGAGGCTGCACTTGAGTACTTTGTGTCCCTGCTCCATCTTTTGATGTACAGGGCCTAACTGTAATACCCTGAACTGTTAAGTCTCCACCCCAAGGTGAACATGGGGTCATATGTAACATGGATGTTTATTCAGTACACATGTGTTAGGACCACCTTCATGAATATTCATAGCTCTTCCTATAGCCTGTTGAATATGTATATTTAGTCAACCCATTCATTATAGAGCCCCTGCTCCAACTTCTCCTCCTTGGAAGTGACTGTTTCTAGCTTCTGCTGAAGGCTATGCTTCCCAGCCTGTGAGGATAGCCACCTTGCAGGCTACGACTCTTTGTAAGAAATGAAGTCTCCCTTCTAAATGTATAAACTGCTTGATTTTTAAGTTAGCAGTAGAAATATGGACATTAAAGGGCATTCTGGTGATGTCTCTGAAAGAGAAGAGGAGAGTTGTAGAGAAAGCTTCTGTCATCTTAGAGAATACATGCATCATCATGAACAGAATGCTGCTAGAAATATAAATATTAAAGGTGCTTCTAGTGAGATTTCAGACAGAAATGAGAGACGTATTATTGGAAACTGGAGCAGACTTGTTATAACGTGGCAGAGGATTTAGCTGGATTCTGTTCTGTTGGATGGAAGTAGAACCTGTAAGCTCTGAACCTGGATCTTTCACTGAAGAGATTTCTAAGCAAAGTGTTGAGGGTGTAGCCTGGTGTCTCCTTGCTGGGAGGGGAGAAAAATAAATTGAGGCAGGAATTGCTAAGCCAAAAGAAACCAGCAACTGATGATTTGTAGAATTCTCATTCTATCTAAATATTGTGATCTGGACAAGGGTATGACTGGACAATCATTTTCAAAAGAGATTAAGTGTGTGACTCATGGATCCAATCAACCACTTCAGCAGAAGTCAGAGAAATGTGGTTATCCAGAACACTGCAGGCTCATACCTTGTTTTCATTGCTCTTTGCTTTATTGTGCTTTGCAGACATTACATTTTTTACAAACCGAATGTTTGTGGCAACCCTGTGTCAAACAAGTCCATTGGGGCCATTTTTCCAATAGCATGTGCTTACTTCATGTCTCTATGTCACATTTTGGTAATTCTTGCATTTTTGTTGTTGTTGTTGTTGTTTTGAGACAGAGTTTCACTCTTGTTGCCTAGGCTGGAGTGCAGTGGTGCAATCTTAGCTCACTGCAACCTCCGTCTCCCTGGTTCAAGTGATTCTCCTGCCTCAGCCTCCTGAGTAGCTGGGATTACAGGCTCTCACCACCACACCCAGCTAATTTTTGTATTTTTAGTAGAGATGGGGTTTCACTTTGTTAGCAGGGCTGGTCTAGAACTCCTGACCTCAGGTGATCTTCCTGCCTTGGCCTCCCAAATTGCTGGGATTACAGACGTGAGCCAACATGCCCAGCCTCTTGCAATGTTTTAAACTGTGTGTGTGTGTGTGTGTGTGTGTGTGTGTGTTTGAGAGAGAGAAAGAGACAGACAGACATAGAGACATAGAGAGACAGACAGACAGACAGATAGACATAGAGAGAGAGACAGAGAGACAGACAGACATAGAGACATAGAGACACAGACAGACAGAGAGAGAGAGAGAGTCTCACTCTGTCACCCAGGCTGTAGTGGTGTGATCACAGCTCACTGCAGCCTTGCCCTCCCGGGCTCAAGCAGTCGTCCCACCTCAGCCCCCGCAAGTAGCCGGAACTACAAGTGCACACCACCATGCCGGGCTAATTTTTGTATTTTTTTGTAGCGATGGGGTTTTGCCATGTTTTTCGGGCTGATCTCAAACTTCTGAGCTCAAGCAATCCCAAAGTTCTGGGATTATAGGCATGAGTCACTGTACCTGAGCAATATTATAAACTTTTATTACTGTTGTTGTTATTATATCTGTATAGTAATCTGTAGTCATTGATCTTCGATGTTACTATTATAAATATTTTGGGGTGCCATGAACTGTGCCTATCTATGATTTGGCAATGATTTTGGTCTTTTAAAACTATTTACTTTTGACTTTGCTGATAATCTTTATCATACATATTTCTAACTTTAATAACTTTGCTCTTATTCTTACTTTTTTCCTTTTATTTCTTATTCCATTGTTACTCATTTCCAATTAATGTTGGAATAAGCTTAGTTCATTAATTTGCAATTTTCTTTATAAAATAAAAATTTCTGTCTATAAATTTTTCTGTAAGAATCATCTTAGCTGCATCCCACAATTTTTTTTATGCATTTCAATACTGTTTAGATCTAAGTATTTTCTAATTTCCATTATATTCTCCTTTTTGACAAAAGAGTTACTTAGATGTGTGAGTTTTAATTTTCAAATTTTTTTATTGTACTTTAAGTTCTGGAGTACATGTGCTTGCAGGGTTGTTGCCTAGGTACACACATACCATGGTGGTTTGCTGTCTCCATCCCCCTGTCATCTATATCAGGCATTTCTCCCAATGTTATCCCTCCCCAACCTCCCCACCCCCCTTTTACCTCCCCTAGCCCCCCAACCCCCCAATAGACCTCAGTGTGTGACGTTCCCCTCCCTGTGCCCCTGTGTTCTCATTGTTCAACACCCACCTATGAGTGAACATTTGGTGTTTGGTTTTCTGTTCTTGTGTCAGTTTGCCGAGAATGATGGTTTCCAGCTTCATCCATGTCCCTACAAATGACACACACTCATCCTTTCTATGGCTGCATAGTATTCCATGGTGTATATGTGCCACATTTTCTTTGTCCAGTCTATCATTGGGGGGCATTTGGGTTGGTTCCAGGTCTTTGCTATTGTAAACAGTGCCACAATGAACATATGTGTGCATGTGTCTTTATAACAGAATGATTTATAATCCTTTGGGTATATACCCAATAATGGGATTACTGGGTCAAGTGGAATTTCTATTTCTAGATCCTTGAGGAATTGCCACACTGTCTTCCACAATGGTTGAACTAATTTACACTCCCACCAACAATGCAAAAGTGTTCCTATTTCTCCACATCCTCTCCAGCATCTGTTGCGTCCAGAATTTTTTTAAAGAAATCAAAATCATGGGTTTATTATGGAATCTCTTGTTAGAAATACACACTAGGGAATATATTTGATAGGTACAATTATATCATATTACAAAAAATATTTAAAACACATACTATACCTTCTGTTACGCAGTGTATTATGAAACATATTTTCTTGAATTCAGGGTTTGTCTATATCAGATATACTAGTTAGTTGTCCTACAACTTAGTTTGTTGACACTATAAAATATTTGAAATTTCACAGAAAACAGGAAAAGCATTTACATAATTTTCCATATTCCTTTTTTATAAAGAGGTTTTTTAAAAATGGTACTATAGGTTCTGGGATACATGCACAGATCTTGCAGGATTGTTGCATAGGTACATACATGGCAAGGTGGTTTGCTGCCTCCATCCCCCATCACCTATATCTGGCATTTCTCCCCATGTTATCCTTCCCCAACCTCCCCACCTCCTGCTGTCCCTCCCTTAGCCCTCCAACGGACCCCAGTGTGTGATGCTCCCCTCCCTGTGCTCATGTGTTCTCATTGTTCAACACCCACCTATGAGTGAGAACATGTGGTATTTGGTTTTCTGTTCTTGTGTCAGTTTGCTGAGAATGATGATTTCCAGATTCATCCATGTCCCTACAAAGAACATGAACTCATCCTTTTTTATCGCTTCGTAGCATTCCATGGTGTATACATGCTACATTTTCTTTGTCCAGTCTATCATTGATGGGCATTTGGGTTGGTTCCAGGTCTTTGCTATTGTAAACAGTGCCACAATGAACATACGTGTGCATGTGTCTTTATAATAGAACAATTTATAATCCTTTGGGTATATACCCAGTAATGGGATTGCTGGGTCAAGTGGAATTTCTGTTTCTAAATCCTTGAGGAATTGCCACACTGCCTTCCACAATGGTTGAACTAATTCACATTACCACTGACAGTGTAAAAGTGTTCCTTTTTCTCTACATCCTCTCCAGCATCTGTTGTCTCCTGATTTTTTAATGATCGCCATTCTAATTGGCATGAGATGGTATCTCAATGTGGTTTTGATTTCTCTGATGACCAGTGATGATTAACATTTTTTCATGTGTTTGTTGGCTTCATAAATGTCTTCTTTTGAAAAGTATCTGTTCATATCTTTTACCCACTTTTGAATGGGTTTGCTTTTTTCTTGTAAATCTGCTTTAGTTCTTTGTAGATTCTGGATATTAGCCCTTTGTCAGATGGGTAGATTGCAAAATTTTTTCCCATTCTGTTGGTTACTGGTTCACTCTAATGATTATTTCTTTGCTGTGCAGAGACTCTTAAGTTTAATTAGATCCCATTTATCTATTTTGGCTTTTGTTGCTATTGCTTTTGGTGTTTTAGTCATGAAGTCCTTACCTATGCCTGTGTTCTGAATGGTTTTGCCTAGGTTTTCTTCTAGGATTTTTATGGTGTTAGGTTTTATGTTTAAATCTTTAATCCATCTGGAGTTAATTTTAGTGTAGGGTGTAAGGAAGGGGTCCAGTTTCAGCTTTCTGCAGATGGCTAGCTAGTTTTCCCCAAACCATTTATTAAACAGGGAATCCTTCCCCCATTGCTTTTTTTGTCAGATTTGACAAAGATCAGATGGTTGTAGATGTGTGACATTTATTCCAAGGCCTCTGTTCTGTTCCATTGGTCTATTTCTCTGTTTTGGTACCAGTACCATGCTGTTTTGATTACAGTAACCTTGCAGTATAGTTTGAAGTCAGGTAGTGTGATGCCTCCAGTTTTGTTCTTTTTGCTTAGGATTGTCTTGGCTATGTGAGGTCTTTTTTGATTCCACATAAAGTTTAGAGTGCTTTTTTTCCAGTTCTTTGAAGAAGGTCAATGATAGCTTGATGGGGATAGCACTGAATCTATAAATTACTTTGGGCAGTATGGTCATTTTCACAATAATGATTCTCCCTAACCAGGAGCATGGAATGTTTTACCATCTGTTCAAATGTTTTAAAGTTATTCATTTGTTATTATTGTTTGGCTTTTTTGCATTATGGTTATTAAACACAGTCTGTGTAATACAAACTCTCTGGAATTTGTTTAGACTTTGTTTAACAGAAACATTAAACATAGGGAAATTGTTATTCTCCAACTGCTGCTATAGAATTCAATTAGATCAAGATTTTAATTTTGTGTTCAGATCTTCTGTATCTCTAATGACTTTTTTTCTTGCTTATGTATTTATTATGGCACTGTAAAAATGTTTTAAACTCTCCCTTTATGGAGACATATTTATCAGTTTCTCTTTGTGGTTCTATGTGTTCTTGTTTTATTTATTTTGAAGCAATATCATTATGTACATGCAAGCTTAGAATTGTGAAATTTTCCCAGTGAATTGAACTTTTATCAAATATGTAGTAACTCTTCTTATTGCTAGTAATAATTTTTGCTTTAAAATCTATTTAATCAGATAATAATGATAGAGAGATCAGCTTTCTTTTGTTTGGTATCTAACTGATACATCTTTTCCCATCTTTATTCTTTAATCTTTTTGTTTACTTTTGATTACTTTTTGTCTTATATATTGTATAGAAGTGGATTGGCTTTTTAAAATTCTGGCAGCCTTTTAATTTTAACTGGAGAATTTAGTCATTTTATATTTATTGAGATCACTGTTGGAGTGGCAGTGTATTCTACCATTTTATTTTGTGCTTTCTATTGGTCTTGACCTTTTATATTTTCCCATATGTTCTACTTTTTTTGTCTTCTTTTGGATTAATTTTCCTCTTAAATTTCTTTGTTATCTGTCAAATAATATGGAAATTACATATCATGTTTTTGTTCCTTTAGTGTTACCTTAGAAATTGTATTATATATATTTAACAGAATAAATAAAATGGTTATGCTTTCCACCCAGAAATTGAAGGAATTTAAGACTTTAACTGCAATTAGCCTCTTTTTAACTAAAGGCTGTTGTTGTTCAGTATTTTTTAGTATCTCAAATTAGACATTATTGTTATCATTTGTACAGCCAATATTTATTTGGACTTGTCCACATATTAATATGATCCTTTATCAATTCTGGAAAATTCTTAGTTACCGTCTCTTTGAATATTACCATTCCTCCACTCTATCTATTATCAAGAATGGCCAGAAGGCAGGAAAAATCCCATGGAAACAGGGTAGGGTCCTCCACTTGGCATCTTATTCCCAACAGCAGGACAAGACCTTCCGACTCCAAGAGAGAATCTCAACCTTAGAGTATGGAAAACTGATAGTTAATGGTCAGCTCTAAGTTCAAAGGACAGGTGATAGAGTCAGGCTGGTGGCCATATTAGGCCAATCAAAAGCCTAGTAATCAGAGAGAAGAGATGAAAGACTGTGAAGCTGTTGAGAGGAAAAGCAGTCTGAGCTCCGACTTAATTTCTGTTGCAAGGCTCAGCTGCCCTTGGGCACCAGGCCTTGCATGTTCATTAGATTTCCCAACCAAAGATAGCCTGTGTGGTTTTCAAGTTTTGCAACCAAGAGTCCCGACTAGAACACCTGGGACTTACTTTTTGTATCTGTAAGATGGGCCATCTGCCTAACTGAATTCATAAAACAAAATGCAATGATAAGAAACAAAAGTACAAACAAGTAAGAAAACACCTTCCTTGCCCCAAACAGAGATACCCCATCCACAGGAAGCCTTGTCATGAGATATGGCATTATTGGGCAATAGCATATTTCTTTCCTAAAACAAAGGGAGCTATCTAGCCTTCCACTGTCCCTTTGAGAAAATATTTATCTCCTCTCCCATTCATATGTGTTAGCTAACTTTCTCTCTGTGTAATTATTGCCTGTATCAAGTATTCATGTTTTCTGAGACCGTAAGTGAGTAAGATTTTGTAAGAGAGCTAACACATAATGAATATTTTACAATATGTGGTCTGCTTTTTACATACACGTCCTCACTTATTCTATCCACATTACGATACGATATGGAATTAACTCAGGCTCAGATAATTGATATGAATGAATTAAATTAAAGCTGGAATTTAAGCCCATGCCAATTTGAACAAAACCCATCTTCTTTCAATCTTATCACCATCCTACATGTGAATAATGAGAGCTAACATGAACACATCATTAGGGAATGCTCCAGAGGTAGATGATGTCAATGGCCCAAACAAAATCATTCACTGGGACTTAGGGGCTACCTATCACTCTGGGCCCAAAGTCATTATGGGACTCTTTCAGCAAAACACTGAATCAAGTAGCAGATTTAGAAAGGAAGGGACAGTCTTTTATACTGATCTTGGAGACGGTATCTGAACAAGGAGAACAGTAGCTTCTGGAATACAGTAAGCACTTAATAAATAAAGAGTTGAAAACAGCAGGTACCCTAAGAAACCAGATGATACCACAAATGAGTGAAGCCGGCTAGATGTAGGTGCACATTCAGACCCTGGTGGGTGGTTGTGTTCATCCAGAGACCAGGCCCTGTGCCCCAGTTAGCCGGGGCAGTCCTCACTCAGCTGCACACACTCAGCTCTAGCCAACTTTTGCCATGTGGGAAAGCAGACTAACCTTGCTTCATCTTCCAAACTTTCTAGGGTCTGGAAATCTGGATTTCTGAGTGATATATCAAGATTTTTTTCATGTCTCCTATCTAGTCTGCAAATAGGCATTAGTCCCACTCTGACTTTCTTCTCCTTCCCAGCTCCTAGGGAAGTTAAACATGGGCCACCAACAGGCAGAGCGTTAAGGAAGGAGGGAAAGCCAGGCCTATGCTCTGGAGGGGACATGCCCTTTCTTAATTGGGGGTTATCGTCATAATCTTGGCTTGAGTTACAGGTGCTGGCTTGGTACAGTGCTTTCTTACATCACTTAATATTTCGTGGCTCACAAATGTAGACTTGGGAAGAGGATTTACCTTGTGTTGTATGTGTTTCCTATGATTATGTCTATAAGCATTGTTTTTGAGGACATGATTCCCAGAGGAAAAAGAAAATTTATGATTCCTCGAAATGTGATAAGACTGCCAAAAATGCATGGAATCAGTTATGAAAGTTTCAAAACTTAAGTCAAGGCTCTACTTGTGCTGTGATGGTGTAAACATTGCAAATTTTTCATCAAGATGTAAAATAAACACAGCTTTTTCAGGAAGGGGCCCTCGTGATTCTTTACCATCAGCCTCGCTCTCTACATCTGGATCCTTCCCGCTCTCTTATCTCTGAGGTTCAAGCCCTAGGGAGGAAGCTTCTTCTTCCTCTTTTTTTTTTTTTTGAAAAAGAGTCTGGCTCTGTCATCCAGGCTGGAGTGCAGTGGCACGATTCCAGCAGTTCACTGCAATCTCTGCTTCCTGGTTCAAGTGATTCTCCTGCCTCTGCCTCCCAAGTAGCTGGGATTATAGGTGATTGCCACCATACCTCGCTAATTTTATATTTTTAGTAGAGACGAGGTTTCACCATGTTGGCCAGACTGGTTTCAAACTCCTAATCTTAGGTGATCTGCCTGCCTTGTCTTTCCAAAATGCTGGGTTTACAGGCATGATCCACCATGCCCAGTCGGGAAGGAGCTTCTAAGCTAGAATCCAGGTGCAAAGGAAAGATGGGTGACTTTGGAGTCACACAAACTGCTGTGGTAGATGGCTTAATTCTTCTTAAATGATCCATTAACAAGGAGTATATGTCCCCACTCCACTGAATTTTTGCTTTGCTACGTTACTACCTTTGCCCAGTGGAATGTAAGTGGACTTGATATATACCTTGTCTGAGCAAAAGCTTTAAATGCATATTCTGTATCTGCCTCTAGTTCTTCCCCTCTTCTCTGAGAATGGACATATTCTACACAGGTGATGCTTCTTCCACCTGGGTCCTAGAGTGAGAAGTTACATGATGTAGAGCCACATGCCACATGAGGACAAAGTAAAAGCATGTTGTTTTAAGCTTTAAGATTTGGGAGTTGTTTGTTGTACTTCAAAGAGGACTAATATACCTGGATTTGTCACTCCTGGGCTGTGTGATAGTCAGAAAGTGGCTTCATTTATTTAATCCCAGCATTCACTGATGCTTACTATGTGATAAGTTCTGTTTAGACATTGGTGATCAAGGAGGAATAAGACAGATTCCTGCCCTGGGAGAGCTCTCAGCATAGTGCAGTTGTAGAGAGAGCGAGTTAAAGGCTGTGTTAGGAGCCAGTACAGGGTCAGAAAGAAGGACTCTTGATTCAATCAGCGAGATCAGAGAAGATTTCCTAGAAGTCATTAGCATGGGTACTTCCTGGAAGTACCCATGCTAAATCTTGAGGGACAAGCCAGAAAAAAAAAAAAAAAAAAGGAGGGGAAATGTTTTTCTTGCATAGGAAATAGGAGGGGCAGAAGCTCAGATGACATTCAAACTGAGGGCTGCTTAGGATAGGGCTGGGACAAGATGGCCTGTAAGATGCTGCTTCCTCTCTTTTCAATTCCATCCATACCCTGAGCCTAGCCAGGAAGCCCAGACTCACATCCTAAGTGGGTAACAATCATGCCCAAATGACTGGGACTTGTTTTCCTTGGGAACTGATATAGCAGGGAATTGGCAGCTTTCAAGACTAAACAATTTTGGGTGGGCCCTGCTAGCATCAGAGCCAGGCACCAGGGCCAGGACGTAGAGAGGCTCAAGCCCAGGCCGCTGCATCCTCACCACAGTTGACAAAGAATGACTGATTCTAAGTGGATAATTTACTTGTGTTTCCACATCCACCAGACCAAATGAAGAGTTCCCTCAACTGAACAGAATGGATTGCCCAAGTTAATCCCAGAGTCAGTCTGGGGTAAGTGAAGCATGGTAGAAAAGTAATATGGAAGACTGACTGCTGGCAAATACATTGAGTCCAAACAGGAAAGAGATGAGAAAGGGATAAAATAACAGCCAGGACGAACAAGGCTCCCAGGTGCTAAATCTGGTATTTAACTCCCATACAGGTTTGAGATATTTCATTACAGTCCTGACCATACCCAGTTACACTATTAATTAATTAATTAATTAATTTTTGAAATAGAGTCTTGCTCCGTTGCCCAGGCTGGAATGAAATGGTATGATCTTGGCTCACTGTAACCTCTACCCCCTGGGTTCTAGCAATTCTCATGCCTCAGCCTCCCAAGTAGCTGTGATTACATGTGTGCACCACCATGCCTGGATAATTTTTTGTGTTTTAGTAAAAATGGGTTTTGCCATGTTGACCAGGCTGATCTCAAACTCCTGACCTCAAGTGATCCACCCTTCTTGGCCTCCCAAAGTGCTGGGATTACAGGTGTGAGCCACTGCGCCTGGCCTTTATTTTTATTTTTAAAGTTATAACTAAGAGCTGCTGGACTAATCCCACCTCCCTCATTCTTGAGTGACAATGAATAAGAACACTTGGCTTCCACTAATTAATTCTCTTGACTCTTGAGTACCTGCAGTCTACCAGGCACTGTTGTAGGCACTGGAGAGACAAGAATGATGAGGCAATCTCCACCTCATGAAGCCTACCTTCTTCTAAACAGTCTTTGGATGTCCTCCTCTGGCGTGGCATTGGCCAACCTGCCCACCAACGCAGTGTCTCAAAACCTTACTCCTGCCCCAGGCTTCTGGGGCCAAATTCCTTTTGCCAAATTAGCTTCATGCATGTCCTCTCACCTGATCCTGACAATAACCCTGTGAGGTAGCTATTGTTGATCCCATCTCAGAAAGCACACTGAAACTCAGGGGCGAGGGATCTGCTTAGAGTGAGAGGGTAAGAGATCAGTGAGGGACCAGTACCGCCCTGGACTCCTGGGCTGCACATGTGCCTTGCTTGTCCAACTCCTTCTGTTCTGGACTGGGAGGGAAGCCTATAGGGCCCCAGTACACTTCAAAATGCCTTCTTAAATCCCACCACACAAGACAACGTGAACTTTGAGAACATTATGTTAGTTAAATAAACCAATCACAGAAGGACAAATGCCACATGATTCCATTTATTTGAGGTACCTAAAATAGTCCAATTCATAGAAGCAGAAAGTAGAGTGGTGGTTGGTTGGTAGGACCTGGAAGAAGCAGATAATGGAGAGTTGCTCTTCAGCTGTCTAGTTTCAGTTATGCAAGATGAATACGTTCTAGAGGTCTGCCCTAAAACATTGTGCTCTTAGTTAACAGTACTGCACTTTACTCTTAAAATTTTGTGAAGAGGGTAGATGTCATGTGATCTGTTCTTGCAATAAGAATAATAATAAAAGGGTTCCTTCTTTTCTCCCATTGGCTGGAAATGTGGACCAAGTATCCTGAGTGACTGGGGAGGGGGAGAAGGAGAAGAGGAAGGATGGAGGGCCACTGGATTTTTTCCTGATATGTGGCAGGATGAGGTTACACAGTCACTCAATCAGCAAGTATCTACTGAGCACAGACTCTGTGCCAGGCACTCTTCTAGGCATTGGGAAGCAAAAGCAGATTGGGCAGACAAGATTTAAGCCCTCGTGGTTATCAGATTCCAGTAGAAGAGACAACTGTAAACAAGTAAATAGCCATTCCCCTCTTTCCCCAGAAAATTAGCTTAGACTAAGCCAAGAGCTCTGAAGCAAACAAATGGGTGTTGTGATAGTACCTTGGGGCCAGGCTGTAGATATGGTGGCCTCCATGAGATGATTGCATTTGAACTAAGACCTGAGGAATGAGAATAAGCCAGCCCTGAAGAGGATTTGGGGGAGCACTCGAGGCAGAGAGAACAGCAAACACAAAGGTTTTGAGGTTAGGGAGACCTTGTTGTATTTGAAGAGGAGAAAAGAGACCTGCATGGAAGTGTTGTGAGCAAGGAGAGCGTTCTAGCAAAGGGTTGGAGAAGTGGGCAGAAGTCGGGTTATTCCAGGCCTTGAATGCCACATAAGCATGTTGGGCTTTATTCTAAGAGCTATGGGAAGCTAAGGATGGATTTTAAGCAGGAGGTTGAAAGATGAAACATGATCCCACCCAGCCTTGCTGCTTTAAAAATGGTCATGCCAGCTGATCAATGGAGAATAGAATGCAGAGGTCAGGAGAAGAAGAAAAAAAAAAGCACTTTGGAAGCTATTGTGAGAGATGATGATCAGGTCTATGCTACAGAAGTGGTACAGAAGTGGCAGTGGGGGTGAAAAGAGAAAAGATTTGAGATACATTTTGGAGGTGAAACTGATCACACTAGGCAATGGATTAGATGTGTCAGGTAGGAGAGACAAGGATTTCTTGAATTCAGGCCTGAGCTGTTGAATATTTGGGTGACATTTTGGTGACAAAGAATAGCTGGGGCAAGAATAGATCTGGGCCCCATGAGGAATGGAAATTAATAAATGTCAATCAAGAAATGTTGATTGGACACCAAGTGAAGACAGTTGTCACATGCACCTGGAGCTCACCATAGAGGCTTCAAAACCAGACAGTGTGGCAAGTCTGGGGGATGATGGATACCAAAGTGGCTGCGTGTTGTTAAGAATCCGAGCAAGGACATTTGTTTAGGGATGGGCGGAGTCAAGAAAGAAGGCTTTTTTTTGCAGATGGTGTCTTTTCTTGAAATAGTCGACATCTTCCCACACCTTTGGAAGTTGTTTTTCTCCAAGAAGGTGGAGAAATTATGAGAGGCAGGGCTCTGGATCCTCTCTCCTCATTTTCGGGATGTCCCCAAAATCCAGGAGCTGCAAGGCCTCTAGGCCACAGAGTGGGAGAAAGTGGCATTAGTTAGCAATTAATGCCATTTCTTCCCTATGTGCCATCTCTCCACTTCCATTATCAGCTGCTCATGCATAGGAGGGACATCCAGCGAGCTCTAGGAACATCACCCCTGAGATGCATGTGGACACTCGCCATAAACCCGCCTCAGGGACCAGCACATCACAGCCTAAGGACCGAAGCCACGTGTTTTTGTAAGTGAAGTGTCTGGTCTGCAGCCATGCCCCTTCATTTACACTTTGCCTATGACTGCTTTCAAGCCACAACATGAGGGTGGAGTCATTTTGATGGGAACTGTTTGGCCCTCAAAGCTGAAAAGGGGTTATGTGGCAGGAAAAACATTTGCCAACTCCTGATATGCCCAATTAGACCTAGAGGTGTGCCTGCAGAGCTTGTCACCTCCCTCCATTGCTGTTTTGCATCCGTGTCATAGACCTGCTCCCTGGGCAAAGGTTCTTGACCTTTTAGCACACTCCAGGTTATAGGAACGACCCTAAGGAATCAACCCCAAATAAGGCACCCTTGGAACAGTCCCACAGCCAGGTGGCCTTGAGAGCAGAAGACAGTTTGGGAACTTAAAGACCCTGCAGGGTTCAACACTGCTTAACCACCAAGTCATTTCAGTACCGCTCATCCACCCCAGGAAGAAAGAGAGTGTCCGGTCCTCTGCCATGATGGTGACTGGGACACATTCTCAGCTCAGTTTCTTCCTCTGTGTCTTTCTGCTTCTGTTATTGTTACCTACTGCACAATCTCTGTCTCATGTTAGTACCCCTACTAGAGAGAGTTTGGTGGTCTTGTGAGATAACATTGTCACATTGAGGAGAGCTTCCTGGCTAGACCATGTTGGAGGCCACTGGCAAGACTGTAGCTTCCTGCCCATTGGCTTAGGTGTTCTGCTGTGGTCCCTCTGCCGGGGTCATGGTAGCCACACTGACCTGGGCGTTGTCTCCTTCCGGTAGGTTGAAACAGTCCTCAGTGCTTCTCATATTCAGTGAGTCCTGGCTAGACAGCACCTGCCCTGCAAGCCCCAACATCCTTCCTCAGCTAAATGACCTCATATGGTCCCCAGTAACTACATTTCTTACCAGGACCTGAGGTAGAGGTGGCCAATCAGGGAAGCACCTTGCACCTGATTTGCTGGGAAGTCTGTGTTCTCTCCCTCTCATACTTTTCCTCCATAGGGCATTGCTCTCTGTAGCATCTTCACCTAACTTCTCCACAAAGTTCACAGGTTATTCAGAGAGATCTGTCCTCCCAACTCCCCAAAATCTTCAGTGAGGCCTGAAAAATTCAGTCATTTGGCTTGTTCAGACTTTCCAGATGTCTGATGTTGGGCAAGAGACGCATGCTGCTGACAGATAGCACTTTTTTTTTTAATACATTCCACCCATGTGTTTGACATTGTGCAGATGTAGGCATGTGGAAAGGAAGATTGATTTGTTTTATTAAAGTAACGAGTGATGAAATAACACTGAGAAACTTTTGATGAGTCAAACGTAATCCCACTGTTCTAATACAACAATCATTTCTACTTTTGCATGTTATTTTCTTGTTTTGTTCATCTTTGAGTCATAGAAATATAATTGCAAACACAATGTTGCCATCACTTGGTAAGCGGCTTCTTTCATCATATGTATTCTCCATCATTATCTTCAAAATTATTGATCTTAATGACTTCCTAGTAGTCCTTGGGAATGGATATACCATTTCCTTAATGTAGTGATTAAGAACAAGGTCCTGGGGTTAGCCAGCCTCATTCAAAACCTAATAGCTCTGGGAACTTGGGCAAGTTAATAATTTAATTTCCCTGAGTCTCAGTGTCTACGTCTATAAAATGGAATTAACAGTAATAAGTCATAGAGATGTCAGGGTTAAAATGAGATATTACACAGTTGACCCTTGAACAACACGGGTTTGAACTATGAGGATCTACTTATACTCAGATTTTCTTTTTCTTTCTTTCTTTTTTTTTTAATGAGAGAAAGAAAGAAAGAGAAAGAAAAAGGGGGAGAGAGAACAGGATTCTTGCTCTATTGCCTGGGCTGGAATGCAATCTAAAAATAGGCATTAAAAACTGCTTTTATGCCAATAATTGTGCTTAACAATGGAGACAGGAAGGAATAAGGGAAGAAAATAACAAACAAACAGCCAACCAATATTTCATTTAAGTCTGTGAAATGCTATGCAAATGCTGAAGAATGATTTACCTCCAATTTTCCAATTATGTGGTCACTTTCAAAATAGGTGTAATGTGATACTGAGAAAAATGTATGTTCTGTGGACCTGGGGTGGAGAATCCTATAAATATTCACTAAGTTTACTTATTCCAGGTCTAAGTGCAAATCATAGATGTGCCTATTAATTTTCTATGTCATTGATCCATCGAATATTAGCAATGTGGTGTCAAAATCTCCCGCTATTATTGTGCGGGAGTCCAGGTCTCTTTATAGGTCATTAAGAACTTGTCTTATGTATCTGGGTGCTCCTATATTGGGTTCATATATATTTATAATCATTAACTCCTGTTGTTGCATTGATCCTTTTACCATTATGTAATGTCCTTCTTTGTTTCTTTTAGTCTTTGTTACTATTAAAGTCTATTTTGTGAGAGACGAAAGTTACAACTCCTGTTTTTTTTTCTTTTTTCTTTTTCTTTTTTTTTTTTTTTTTGCTCTCCATTTAATTGGTGAATCTTCCTCCATCCTTTTGTTTTGAGTCTTTGTATGTCGTTGCTTGTGAAATAGATCTGGATACAGCATACCAATGGGTTTTGACTTTTTATTCAATTTACCTGTCTGTGTCTTCGATTGGGGCATTTAATCAATTTAAATTTAGAATTAATATTAATATTTGTGAGTTCAATATTGTCATTTAATGCTAGCTGGCTATTTTGCCCATTAGTTGATGTAGATTCTTCATTATAAAGATACTCTTTATGTTTTGGTAAGTTTTTGGGATGACTGATACTGGTTGTTCCTTTCTGTTTGTAGTGCTTCTTTCAGAAGCTCTTGTAAAGCAGGCCTGGTGGTGATGAAATCACTGAGTACTTGCTTGTTCATGAAAAATTTTCTTTTTCCTTCGCTCATAAAGCTTAGTTTGGCAGGATATGAGATTCTGGGTTGAAAATACTTTTCTTTGAGGATATTGAATATTGACCCCCACTCTCTTCTAGTTTGTAGGGTTTCTGCTGAGAGATCTGCTGTGAGTCTGATAGGCTTCCCTTTATGGGTAATGTGACCTTTATCTCTAGCTGCCCTTAGAATTTTCTTCTTTATTTTAACCCTAGTGAATCTAGCGATTATGTGTCTTGGAGTTGCTCTACTTGAGAAATATCTTTGTGGTTTTCTCTGGATTAGCTGGAGTTGAGTATTGTCCTGCCTTACTAGATTAGGAAAGTTTTCCTGAATAATATCCTGAAGAATATTTTCCAACTTGGATTCATTCTCTTCATGACATTCAGGTATACCTATCAATCGTAAATTAGGTCTTTTCACATAGTCCCATATTTCTTGGAGACTTTGCTCATTCCTTTTTACTCTTTCTTCTCTAATCTTGTCTTCTCATTTCATTTCATTAAGTTGGTCTTCGACCTCTGATATCCTTTCTTCTGCTTGATCAATTCGACTGTTAAAACCTGTGCATACTTCACGGAGTTCTTGTATTGTATTCTTCAGTTCCATTAATTCACTTATATTCCTCTCTAAATTGTCTATTCTTGTTAGAATTTCGTCAAACCTTTTTTCAAGGTTCTTAGTTTCTTTACATTGGGCTAGAATATGTTCTTTTAGTTCACTAAAGTTCCTTATTAACCACTTTCTGAAGCCTAAATCTGTTAATGGAACGCACTCGTTCTCCAT
The DNA here is from genome assembly GCF_030222135.1 of Aotus nancymaae. NCBI lineage: Eukaryota > Metazoa > Chordata > Mammalia > Primates > Aotidae > Aotus > Aotus nancymaae. The sequence goes on from NW_026988467.1 coordinate 30,725,090, forward strand.
CAGGCCTTGTTCTCTTGTTGATGAGGAACTGTGATCACCTGTAGAAGGAGAGGCATTCTGATCTTGGGTATTCTCAGCCTTTTTACGCTGGTTTCTTCCCTTCATTGTGAGTTCATCCACCTGTCTCTTTGTAATTGCCTACTTTCAAATTAGGTCTCTGAGTGGACATCCAACTTGTTGATTCTCAGCACCGAAATCTGAGCAACCCACTGCGCCGGCCAAAACAGCGGCATCAAGATTCATGGTGCTTTTCTGTCCGGGAATTTCCAGTCTGGCTTCCCTCTTGAGTCCCTTTTTCAATCAGGTAAGTGGGCGACTCTGCCCTCCCGGAGCTCCAAACATCGATCAGTCCTGTTTACTCTGCACCTAGAACTGCCGCGCAGGGGGGCTGGCAAAACCGCGACGCCAGCCACAAGAGTCACCCTGGCGACCAGTGGGGCTCCTCTGCTGGGAATCTTCCGGTCCGTGGGTAAGAAAAATTCGTCTGAAAGTGTGGCGTCCTCTCGTTCTGTGCGTTTTCTCTGGGAGCTACAATCCCTATTTGCTAGTGATCAGCCATCTTGGATCTCTTTCCTATACTCAGATTTTCTTTCACCTCTACAGCCCTGAGACAGCAAGACAACCCCCTCTTTTTCTTCCCCTTCCTCTTCCTCTTCCTCAGTCTACTCTCCATGATGACAATGAGAATGAAGATCTCTATGATAATCCACTTCCACTTAATGAATAGTAAATACACTTCCTCTTCCTTGTGATTGTCCTAATAACATTTTCTTTTCTCTAGCTTACTTTATTGTAAGAACACAGTAATAATACATATAACATACAAAATGTGTGTTAATCAGCTGTTTATGTTATTGGCAAGGCTTCTGGTCAACAGTAAGCTGTTAGTAACTAAGTTTTGGCAGAACCAAAAGTAATACTTGGATTTTTCACTTCGTGGAGATTCAGCACCCTAACCCCTGCGTCATTCAAGGGTCAACTGTCTATAAGTCTGTGTGTCAGTGTACGTATCAACTGTCATCAACCAGGATGTGATGTGGCAACAACCCGCAAGTCTCCATGGCTTAAAAAAAAACAAGGTTTTTCTTTCCTCTTGTTACACACACATCTTGGGTTGACTGGTGGTGGAGAGAGGGTGGCAGTGGGAAGGGGGTGGGGTGATTCTGCTCTTTGGAGTTGCTTAGGGACTCTGGCTGACAAAGCAACTGTGTGTCACTTCTGTTTGCAACTCACTTGACAGAATTACATGGCCCTCATCCACCAGCAAGGGAGACCAGAGGTACAATTTTACCTTGTGTTCTGGAAAAGGAAAACTAGAACTGTTGGATAATTTCCACAACAATGAAATGTGGAGCTATATGCTATTATAATCATTTCTATAACATACGCAAAATGAAATGATACATGTAAATTTCTTAGCGGCTTCCCAGGAATATAGAGAGCACTCAGTAAAGGGCAGACACTAGCATAATTACTATTAGTTTCGTTACTGTGCCTTTTCAGCTTTTTTGCTATCATAGATGGCACTTTGCCGAACAGCCTCTTGCAAGTGTTTTTTTGCTTCTTTTGAATTGTTTCCTAAGGATGACCCCTGAAGAGTACCATTAAATGCCTAAGCTTTGGGGTCAGGAAGAGGAAGACTCCAATTCTTACTTAACAAAAAACAAATTTACTGGATGAGGAACCAAGGCAAGAAGTTGTACTTGCCTTGGTTAAAAATTTCTAATTTATATTTTTAGGTGCTAAGTAGAGGTATTGAATTTTTAGTTTCTTATATCAGGCTACACCTCTAAAACTATAGTTTAATTTCTGTCTTGTGATGCTAGTATAGACATCACTCTGTGTCTGACTGGTGTGCAATCTTGGGCATGCTCAATTCTCATTGGTTGAATGCACTTCAGGTGTGTCACCTGGTGCTGTCATTCACAAGAGCTGAGGCAGAGTTGGAGTAACTGCATTTGCTGTGACAGTAATGGTGTGTGCCTTTGACACAGCATGTAGTGTCTTGATCTAGATTCAGACCCAGGGTCTAGCCTGAAGCCCCAGGTTAGAACTTGTATAGTTTTCCCTCCAGTAGCTTTGCTTCTGGCTTTGGACAAGGTACTTAAGTTTCATGTCTTCATTTATATCTTGATAAAACAGATACAGTAATATCTTGGCATCCAATAGGCGTAACATAAACTTGATATCTCTTCTCTTGCATGGAGGCAAAATATCCTTATGGCTTTTGCTAAGCACAGTCATATTGGAAAGAGAATGTTTGTGGATTTGTCTATTAAACATTTAGATCAGTGGTTCACATCTCTCAATGTGTATCAGAATCACCCAGGGGAACTTAAAAACACTGAAGCCTGAATCCCACCCTGAGGATTCTGATGTAATTGGGCTGGAGTGTAGCCTGCCATTGGGATTTTTAAAAGCTCCCCAGGTGATTCTAATATTCAGCAAAGTTTGAGAACTGTTGACTAAACCGTGGTTCTCAAACCTGAGCGTGTTGCAGAATTCCCTGGAGGGCTTGTTAAAACTCAGCATGCTGGAACCTACCTCCAGAGTTTCTGAATCAGTGTTCAGTAGTTGTGGGGTGGAGCCTGCTAGCAAATTGCATTTCTGACAAGTTCCCTGGTGGTGCTACTGTCGCTAGTGCAGGATCCACACGCTGAGAGCCGCTGACGGATGGCACCATTCACTCTGTGTATCCTTCCTACCGGGAAGGGTTTTGCAAGGGGGAAATGGGAGCAAGCCTTCTGGAGGCAGGAGGATGGATAGAATGTCCTCTCAGGATCTTCCCCAGACCTGAGAACTGCCGAGCTGTTTCCTGAGATGCTGTCACTGTCGGCAGAGCCTCAGAAGGACAGCCTGCTCCACAGCTCTTTTTTTAAGGGGCTGGCAGCCAGCTGAAGCACTCAGATGGGGCTCGGCTCAGCTCAGCGAGCCTGTGCCACCAGCCCTCCTGTGAACTGCAGACATCAGTCTCCCTCCTTCCATTACCTCCATTAGCACGGTTATTTGTGGCAATTCCTCTTCCTGGCTGCTCGGGATACAAAGTGCTGACTGCAAGGCTACACATGATGTCTGAAACTTCCAGGACAGAAGGAGGGATCTGAGGGTCTCTGACCCAGGTGACCAGAGCAGCACCAGGCAGGGGTGGGGGACCATGACGTAGTAGCAGCTGGGGAGGGGGAGGGTGTGGGCAGAAGAGGAGGCTGGCCAGAGTCCCTCTGAGCCAAAATATCCAAATGAAGCCTTAAGATACCTGAGCAATTTGAGGACAAAACAGGATTTTTTTCCTCTATTATTATCTGGATAAATGTAGTTATGAGGGGGTGGTGTGTGTGTGTAGGGGGTGGGGAACTGTGGGGATAGGGATAGAAATATAATATTTTTGCTTATCATCTGAATGACGGGCATGTACATTCTGTGGCATGGAAAGGGAATAATTTAATCATCCTGAGTTTACAGAATGAAAATGCTCAGTCCTACAGACCTTCTGCTTTGGCAGATAAAAGCTTCTCAGAATTAACAACAACAAAAGCAATAGTAATAGCTAACACGATGTAGCACTGACTCTGTGCCAGGCACTGTACGAAAAGCATCACTTACATTAACTCATTTCATCCTCACATCAACCCTGTGAAGTAGGGACTATTATTATTCTGATTGTATAGTCCAGTAAACTGAGGCTTAGAGCGGTTAAGTGACCTACTCAAGGTCACATAGCTAATAAGGATTTGAACTCAGGCACTTTGGTATGAAAGGCCATGTTTTTAGTCTTGGAGGGGCTGCTTGTGAGAGATTCTGGCACTAGCATGGGAATTTGAGTTCATTCCACATCTGTGGTTAGGTTCTTTGGGTTGGAAGCAGGGGCATGGCTGCTTCCCAGCCCAATCATTATGAGGACAAGTGTGTTGCCTGAATGTCACACTCTCTAGGGTTGTTTCTCTCCCTGAAGACTCCTCATGCAAAGTGATTCCTGGTCTACTTTAGGCAAAAGAGCAGACCTTTTGCATGAGAAGGCGGAGTTAACTTCACAGTTAACCCCCATCATTACGCCTAACTAGACATACCTCTCTCTCTCCTTCCAGTCTTACAGGAGGTATCCCATAGCCACCCTCAAATAAATCTAATGGACATACCATTAAAGGGAGTAAACAGTACATTCGTAATTGTTGTTTTCCCAAACATCCAACCACCCCAAGCGCAAACTCATTCTCCTTTTTGCTCATCACTCTTTCCTTCTCTCTTCTCACCGATCATCACCTGGGGGATACACGAGAAAAAAAAAAAACAAGTGGACCAAGATTAATCAAGCCAAAGTTTGGTCCAGCTCTGACATTTACTAACCATGAGATTGTCCGAAAATCCCACAGTATTGTTAGTGGTTGTGAGCAACGATCTATGGCATCATGCAGACCTGGGCTCAAATCCTAGCACTGCCATTTTTGGACCTAAGGCAAGTGACTGCATCTGATCCCTGATGTGTGTAAATGGGGAAAATCATTCTGATCCGGTAGGGTTACTGAGAGAACCAAATGACTACAAGCCAGGAAAACGCTCAGCACAATATTTGGCACAGAGTACAAGAATTCAATTAATGGTAATTAGGATAGCTGTTATTATGATTGCTCTCCTCTCTGACTCAGTTTCCTTGGGGGTTGGACTGCTTTATTTCTGAGGGCCCTCCCAGTTCCAGCATCCTCTGACTCATTGGCATCCTTCTTGTTTCAGGTTTTTTATTAGATTTCCACGACTGACTCATCTTTCTCCATCTCTCTCCTTATCATCACCCTCCATGAAAAAAATGCACTCTCTTTCCCTTTGTACTCAGGCCATTGCCCTATCATCTCTACCCAGGGGGGTCGAATAATCCAAGCCAGCCAGACCCCTGCACGCCACTGCCACTCAGAGTCAGATTCCGTTGGATTTATGAGGCACCAGAGGAGTAGGTAGTCGATATGAATAACCATTACATTGGGGAGGGCTTTTTCTTCTCTCTCTGACTGATGACAGCTAAATTACTGCTAAATATAGGCCCTGAATTTGCATGAATCTGCAGCTTGCCACAGCCAGGCTGAGGGTTTTATTGACAGCTGAGGCACTGGAGGCAGGCAGGCACCTGCTCTGGTACACCTCTTCCATGGGAAGCGTGGAGTCAGGGAGAGTGCACCCCTCCCTCACCCCTCTCCAAGAGATGATCTCTTCTCTCCAAGCCTCCAGACTTGTTGGTTCTAAGAAGAGAGCTTAGGCATGGGTTTGAATCCCAGATCTGCCATCTAGCTGTGTGATCCTAAGCAAATTATTTAACCACTCCCTATCCCTTCCCCAGCCTCAGTTTTCCCATTGCTGCTCACTGTTATCTCACATAAGGAGAAGTTCTGACATAGGCTCCTCCAAGTTTCTATCTTGTCGTACCAGCATATATGGTTTTATTTTTCCCTTGGGTTATTGCTTCAAAATCCCAAAATGGCAGCTTCGGGCATCAAATCATATCAATCAAATTCAAGGAAGGAAAAAGGAGGCAGCTTTCTATGTCACCTCCCTTTTTATCAAGGAGCATAAGTTTGCATAGAAGCAACAAGGAGACTTCCCCTTTATAGCTCACAGAAATAACAATAACAGTAACATTTATTGAGTACTTACTACTGACAGGCACCTTTTTATATACTTCCCATGCATTAACTTAATACAGCAATCTCAATAAATAGGCACCATTTCTAAGTTGTAGTGAGGTTAAAACAACTTGCCCAAAGCTAATCAACAGGTAACTGTCAGAGCTGAGATTTGGACCCAAATAGCTTGGCTATAGAGCTTAGGTTCTGTAACTGGAATTTAAATGATGGTTGGATGTTCACTTGTTCAGCCTTAGAACATGACTGGTAAAAGATGAGACCCCCAGGGCTGGCGAAGTGACCTACTTTCCTGAGCTCATTAGACGTAGGGGGTCTATAAACTGAGGCAGAAGGGGGAATGGCTTGAGGTCGAAACCAGCGTTGTCTGCCCCTCTACTTCCCAGCGTTGCTAGAGGGTGTAAAGACAGAATGCTTGTCTTCGCCTGCTTAGGTTGCATGACAAAATACTACAGATTGAGTGGCTTACACAACAGAAATTAATTTATTAAGGGCTGGGATGTCCAAGATCAAAATGTTAGCAGGGTAGGTTTCATTCAAAGACCTCTTGTTTTGGCTGGTAGGTGGACAGCATCTAGCAGTGTGCTCACATGACCATTTCTTTGTGTGGAGAAGAGAGGGAAAGAGAGAGACACTCTTTGGTGTCTCTTGTTATAAGGAAATTGACCATCATAGGGACTTCACCATCATGACCTCATCTAACCCTAATTACCTTCCAAGGGCACTATCTCCAAATACTATCACATTGGGGGTTAGGGCTTCTACATATAAATTTGATATGGGAGAGGGTCACAATTCAGTCATAGCAAACCCTAAGTGCCTTTTTCAAAGTAGGGGTTCAGTAAATGAAAGTTCCCCTCTCCTCCTACAGTTATTGATTCAATTAGTTATTTGGGGCACGTAGAACAAGGTGAACTTTAAGACTACAATCTGTTTGGAGAGAGAAGACAAGAAACAGTTAAGTCATGACTCACTATGGCATTTGTTTGGGGGCCAAATGCCTGGGCTTGTTCAGAGATTGCCAGACCCATCTGGCAATCATGGTGGCCAATCTGCTGAACTTCCAGATCTACCCTGGACTGAGATACAACAGAGCAGATCCCAGTTATCTTAGAGACAGACTTTTGGACCTCCTGGGTTAGACCATTTGAATATAAAAAAAATCTCAGTCAGCTGGACCAGTTTTGGAGAAAGATTATTTTCTGTGGGTGGGGAAAGCTGGATTAAATGCGGATGAGACTCAGACTTAAAGCCTGTGACTTCATCAGAAGATACTAAGGAAGACGTCATACTAAGGGGGGAACAAAGTGCATGGTAGCAGGTTCAGCCAGCCTGCCTCCAGTGTCTCACTGGGCAGAGCTATGGGTGGCTGATATCTGAGTGAGAAGTGGGCAGAAAGGTAACACCATTGCAAAGTTTGGGGAAAATATTAACAAAGGAGAAGCATTGGCATTAAAAATCAAGAGCTTGGAGGTACCAGTTGCCACATGGATTAAGCCAGGGTGAAGGTGGGAATGTGGGCCTGCTGCTTGGAGTTAATACAGCCATCTGAGGAAGAAAGCCAGAGAGACAGCCAGCCACAGCTGAGTCCACGTCCTCACCAGGGAGTGTGGTTATCGAAATGCCATACGAAAGACCACAAAATGAGATGCTCCTGTGATGTCAGTGGAGGAGCCAAGTCAGGACAAGTGGCATGGATGCTCAGTGATGCACCTCCCAAACTGACCTGGGTCTAAATTCCATCTCTACCATTACTAACTGGTGATCTCGGGCAATTACTCAAATAATCCAGATCCCTCTCTCTCTCTCCTCTCTCTCTCTCTCTCTCTCTCTCTCTCTGTACTTGACCCAAGAAGACAACGATGGTTCTCGAGGATAACAGGAAATGTATGCAAAGTGGCCAGAAGTGTCTGGTGCACAGTGGCATGCATGGAGACTGTGAGCACTATCTTTTTTAAGTTAATGGAAAAGTGGATAGAGACAGACTGCCTCTGTCCTATGGGCCTTCCTGCCAACCTGAGCAGCCACCAAGGCTTTGGGGATGAAAGACCAGAGCTGGGAAAAGTGTCACCCTGGGAGAAGCTCTTTGAACCGCTCCTTGATGGAAGACGAATCAGTGGTCAGCCTCATTTCTGAAAGTCCTATAATCCCAACTTTTCATCTCATTTTCAACATCTCCAAGGCCTCCTCATGGAGTTCCCAGCCCCTTTGTTTTCCAGGATTAGCCCAGAGAGAGGCTTGCTTTGAGGCCCTATCCCACTCCCCAGATGACCGGGACTGACCGTGGGGCTTGGATTCTAGTGGTCTTTTTGAGGGTTCTTGGCAGTGCTCACCCACTCAAGCTCCACCCACTGGGCACTCCTGGCCTGTGGCCAACCCTAACCTCCCTCAGAGCTTAATAGCAAGAGGTTTTTGTCCTGGAAACAGCAACAGGTTAGAATAGTCTTGACTGCGCTTTGCAAAACAAAAGCAGAGAAACCCTTGTTGGAGGCTGGGGTGGCTGCCTGGCATTTTCCTCACCAGATTCCTTGGCTATGCCATGTTTTCTACCCACAGCTTCCCACATCTAACCCTTCAAGGTACTCAGGTGCCCTGTTTTCTGCCTGGGTCCTCAGCTTGCCCACCCTTCTCACCCCTAAATGGGTTCAGTTTTGTCTCCCTCCTGGAATTCCAGAGAAGACCTGGCTCTGGTTCTCACTCTCCCCCAGTCCTTACCCTGCACCTCAGAAATATCCTTCTCTGCTCATCCTGCCAGCAGCACCGATTCCTCTTGGACTGTGGACCAATGGAGTAGGGCTGCCTCTGCCCTCTTAGAGCTTGGAGTCTACCACTATGACTGGCTTCCCTTGACACTTGTTCTGTTTGCAGTTGCCCTGCATCCTTGCTAGCTCCATCCTCATGTCCCTGCGTGTGTCTGCCATCTCCCAGTATGGCAGCAGCAAGCCAGTCTCTGCTCAGCTGTGCAGGCATGGGAGTAAACAAGTTGGAATCATGAACTTTAGGATATCATCTCTTATTCCCCTGCAAACTTTAAATTTGGATATAAAATATCATACAGGTGTTCATGTCCAATGCTTTCTTCAAGTGGTCCTTGACTTACAAGAATGTTACAATTCTGTGGATGAGAGTCATTCTCAATACTCTTGATCATACATTCACCTGCATGGTCAAAGGCAGGCTCTGTCTTGTTCACCTTTGTATCAGTTGTTCATAGCCCAGCGTCTGACACATCATAGGCGCTCAGTAAATATTCATTGGGTAAATAAATGATCAATGAATGAATGGAATAAGGGATGAATCTATTAGTGAAGGAAAGAACTTCCTCTCCAAGGCCCCTAGAAGACCAACATGCATCTCTGCACAGACACTGCCAGTAACTGGAAGGTCCCTTGTTTATAAGACAGGTTATTACACTGTTTTTTTTTTCTATATACAGCTGAGTTCTGTCCTTCTTCACCTTCTACCCTCTGGCTCAAGCTTTGGCCTGGGAGGCTGCCTGGGATTCAGTCCACCTCTTGGGCCCTTCCAAAGGCCACTCACATCAGAGATGCAGGCATTACCTTCTCAGCATCTGCCAACACAAATGCCATTGCTGTCCCCAGTCAGATCCACCCAAGATGAGTTAGGGGAGTAGTCCCCACTCTGTGAAATGTCAGCCTTAGACAGATCACGCATTACAAGATTCTTTTCTCAGAGTGGACCATAATTGTCTTGAGAGAACAAAGAGTATCAGAACAAAAGCGAGCCATATAGCTGATATAAACAGATCACCTTAATTTATGGACAAGAAGACTGATGCCCAGGAGGGAAAACATGCTCTGCAGGTCATGCATCTGGAACTGGCTCCCAGGGGGTGCTCCCCTTGCTGTGCTCTGTGGCCTCCTTCCTGCAGCTGTCAGCATGACACTCGGGGGTGACCGAAGTCCTGCACCTTCTGATAGGCTCCACCTGTGTGTCCCTTTGGAGCGTGAGATTTTCTGACAGTGGCTAGGGCTCCTCCCTGCTTTGCTGAAGTGTAGAAGGGCCCGGAGGTCAACCCGGAACCCTCAGTGTGTGGAATCAGGCTGGCAATTTGTCAGGTATGCCAATTCCCTGTGCAGTTTGGGGTAGTGTTTAAGAGCATGGCCCCTGGAGTCAGGCTGTCTATGGTTCAAATCCTGGTTCTGCCACTTCCTAGCTGTGTAGTCTTGGGCAGATCACCTGTCTGTGCCTCAGCTTCATAATCTATAAAATGAGGTAAAATAATACCTAAATCATAAGGCTGCTTGAGGCTTAAATGAAGGCAAAGTATTTAACTCAGAGCTAAGTAAGTCTTAGCTCTTATGACTGCTGGCTCCTATCCTGATTTCCCTACACTGGCTGGAGCCAGCTCACCTGGACCAACAACCACCCCTGCAGCAACCCTGGCCCTGGTAACCTTCTGTGCTACAAGACATTGTGCCTGCCATACATGAAACAGAGCTCAGGAGGATTCCCTGTTTCTGAAGAAGACACCTGATGTCCTGTGACGTTTCTAACAAACCCACCTGAGGAGGCTTCTGCTTCTGGGCAATGTAGTTTAGTGGTTAGAGTCAAAAAGGGCTCTGAGCCTGATCCCCTAGGTTCCCATCTCAGCTCTACCACTGTCTAGTTGTAAAGTTACTTTTCCTTTCTTTGACTCGGTTTCCTTACAAGCAAAGGAGGGATGACAGTACCTGCCCTGGGCACTGTGTGGAAATTAAATAACACTTACAGAGGACAGTGTTTGATCTTCAGTATATCATTGTTAGTAGTGATGCTAGTTCATATTTATTGAGCACTTAGTGTGTGCCAGGCACAGTTTCAAGTGCTTGGAAATATATTAATTCACTTAATCTTCACAACAACCCTATGAAATAGATTCAACTTTTATCTTCTGTTGTCAGTGAAAAAAACTAAGGCTTGGAGAAGTTGAGCAACTTGTTTGTGATTAAGATTTGCAGCCTGATGCTCATACAGTTATTCACACCCAGCGCTGTGGGATTGTCACACACTATAGCAGCAGGACTGTCACACACAATAGCAGTGGGCGCAGAAGCTTTTGGATTGGTATTAGAATTTGTGATGTATCTCAAGCAGGTATGAGACTGCCTGCAGCCATCTTTCTTCAGAAAGACCAAGCCAGCACTGGAGATACAGATGAGCATGGAGAAAGAGTGAGAGAGAAAGTAACCCCTGGCAGAGAGAGACTGCAGAATTTCCCATGCACTAACCACTGACCATGCGCCCAGGCTTGCAGCCCGGGGGCAAAACAGCTGCTCATACCTCTCCTGTGAGCACCTGGCAGAAGGAATCTGCTATCGAGACTCAGAGAGGTTTAATTATAACTGTGGCCCAAATTGGTGTTGGTGGAAGGAGCGCAGAACCCAAGACGGAACGCAGATAGGGTCTTGGGTACTGTGGCATAGCCTCGGTTCCCCTTGTCTAGCCTCTGACCCATGGGATACACACGTGGGGTTATCAGCATTCACAACCAATCTCAGATATTCTGGTCTTTCCTAAAATGAAGTCAATTCATCTTTCTAGCCCTCAGCTTTCTGGGAGCTTGGCCAACCCTGATCTATATGCTGACTACTAAACTCACTCTGAACAGCTCAGAAAACTGCCAGACCACCCTGTGTATGTCTAAGCAAGACCTGGAGCAAGGAAGCAGGTCCTGTCCTTTGCTATTACTGCCAATCCTATGAGACTATCACTGAACCCAGCACATAGTAGGTATCTAGGTATGAGAATGCCCAGAACACAGTAGGTTTCAAGGTACCAACATGCCCAGCACACAGTCGATGTCAAGGCTACAACTATACACAACATACAATAGCTATTAAGGTACCAGCATGCCCAACACATAGTAGGTATCAAGGTACCGACACGCCCAGCACACAGTAGGTGTCAAGGCTACCACTGTACCCAGCACACATTAGATATTAAGGTATGAACATGTCCAGCAGCCAGTAGATATCAAGGTACCAACATGCCCAGCACACAGTAGATGTCAAGGCTACCACTATACATAACACACAGTAGGTATCAAGGTACCAGCATGCCCAGCACACAGTAGGTGTCAAGGCTACCACTATGTCCAGCATAAAGTAGATATTCAATAAATATGTTAGTGCTGTTGTAGGGTAGATTTATCCTGGGGAAGATGCTGAACAGGAGGTCAATTATGTAGGAAGAAAACAGTAATCCTGGCTTGAGACAGTACTCAACAGCAGTGGTTCATGAGGAAGTGGAGGGGTATCCCCCCTCTGTCAGCCAGGTATAGAATCACAACTCTGAGAGAGTGCTCAAAATCCTCAGCACACTCAACCCCATAGTCCAGGGATATAGTAGTCAGCACTCACAGGCCCTGCTCGGTTCCCTGGCAGGCAGCAAGTGCTCAGGATTGAAGTGCTCTGAACTCCAGGCAATCAGTGCTCTGCACTCCAGATGGATGGCCATCCACACTCCGGGCAGACCACAGGACTCCAGGGACCTGTGCCTGATACTCCAGGTGTGGTTCTTTTTTTTTTTTTGAGACAGAGTTTTGCTTTTGTTGCCCAGGCTGGAGTGCAATGGTGTGATCTCTGCTCACTGAAACCTCTGTCCCCCCAGTTTGAGTGATTCTCCTGCCTCAGCTGCCCAAGTAGCTGGGATTACAGGCACCCGCCACCATGCCTGGCTAATTTTTTGTATTTTTAGTAGAGACTGGGTTTCACCATGTTGGCCAGGTTGGTCTCAAACTCCAGACCTCAGGTGATCCGCCCACCTCGGCCTCCCAAATTGCTGGGATTGCAGGCGTGAGCCACAGCACCCAGCCCAGGTGTGGTTCTTAATACTCCATTAAACAGTGCTCACGCAGGAGGTACAACTCAGGACTGCAGAAGATGGCACTGGGTACTCCACAAGACTACCCCACACCTCAGGGGCATTGCCGATTGGTAAGGAAAACATGCATCCTGGGAATGGGTTTCTGGCCTCAATGTGTGAGTCCATAGGCAGCTGTCAGGAGCCCATCCAGAGCACAGAACCCCTACCCCAACCTTGGTGGGGGCCTAGTTAGTCAAGCAGATTTTGAAGGACAACCCTAAACAAGAACCCAGATCTATTCTTGAGCCACTGGGCTGGGAGAAGGGTCATACCTGAAGATCCTCACATTTCAGATAATGGATCTTCTCTCCTTTGAGTTATGGTGGGATTAGTCTGCAGTGGGATGGACAGATCCTGTTACTGTACACCTTTTGCAATGATGATTTTTCTTCTAGAAACATTCTAGACACATATCATCCTTTTTATGCATCAATGATGGAACATCAGTACCTTACTTTTTAAAAAAAAAAATATATCTTGGATGTGTCCATATCTGCTGTCTCATCTTTTTTCATGGCTGCCTAATTTTCCATTGTATGATGTCCTATAATTTATCTAACTAGCTTTCCATTGATTGACATTTAAATTACTTTTTGTCTTTTACTATAACTACAGATCCTGTAATTGTGTGTGTCTTTGGCACATTCATGAGCGTATCTGAAAGATAAATTCCTAGAAGACAGATTCCTAGGTTAAAATGTATGTGCTGTTTCAATACTTCTTTGGCAGAAGTCACAAGATTTCTTTATGGCAGGAATGGTGAGCATACACAAAGAAGATATGGGGGATGTTTTGACACAGCTTTTGGAAAAGTTACAGATATCCCAGGGATGTATGTGCTGCCCCCAGAAGCTATCCTGTGATTTTGAGGAAGCCAGCCTGGGCTTAGCTCTCACAGGCACTGCCTCCCAGGACACCCTTGTCTAAAAGCTATGCCACCATGCCATACTCCTGGGACCCCATCTTCCATAAGTTGGCTCCATGGCCACTCCATTCTTTGATGGATTACTTGTATTCATTCAGGTAATGGGCCTCAGAGAATTCTCAAAGCAGGGGTCATTTGTGTTGGCAGCCAGTGTGCACAATTTTAACAATGACCAACTCACACTCTCACTCAAGTGGAATACATATTTCACTACATTCAACCACCTCCCATTGCCATGGGCTACTTTCTTGGTGTTCTGAAGGAAGATCAACCACCCCATAGGTTCTGCAGCTTCACTGGGATCTTAGTATGTTCTGTCTTTTAATGGGATTTGAGAAAAAGACATTTGACAGAGGAGTTATTCACAGCCATGTCATCCCAAACAAAGTGGCAAACCATGGAGAGTTGATGCGGGAGACACACAGCTCCAGGCTGAGCTGGGGTTGAGGGAGGTCTCTGGTGCTGGTGGTAGTTCAAGGGGTATACAGGATCCTGGCAGGTGACTGAGGTGAGGTGGACTTGAGGCACTGGGGGGTTGGCAAGGGCAAGCACTGGTTCAGACTAAGCGCTACTGAAGCAGGAACTGTATCCACTGAGCATCTGGTCCACTCTTTGCATTCTGATAAATGACACTGAATACTCCAGCAAAGCACCTGCACCAATTTATGGTTCCATGAACAGTAGGCAAGAGTGTCTTTCTCTACCCTTGTGCTGCCACTGTACTGTGTTTTATCAAATTTTTGAATTTTGCCAGTCTAATAGCTGAAAATGATGTCTCATTTAAAATGTGCATTTCTTTAATTACAAGAGGAAGTTTAGGTCAAAGGATACGTAATTACAGTTAGATAGGAGGAATAAATTTCAAGCGTTCTATTATACAGCAAGGTGACCATAGTTAATATAATATATTCTTGAAAAATTTAAAAAGAGTGGATGTTAAGTGCCCTCACCACAAAGTGATAACTATATGAGGTGATGCATTTGCTAATTAGCTGGAATTAACCATTTTCAATGTATATATACTTCAAAACATCATATTATACATGATAAAGGCATGCAGTGCTGTCAATTACAAAAATAAATGACCAAATAATACATTAGTAGCCTTTTGCAAGTCTTTTTCTCTGAGTTGTCAGGTTGTATTTTTTGTTAGTTTTTTGCTCATTTATTTTTCCTGATGGATTATTTGTCATTTTCTTACTGATGTATAAGAGCTTTTTAATATAGTAAGTCAACCAGGCCTTTCTCATATGCGGTGCAGAGTTTTTCCCCAGTTTGTTAGTTGACCTTTGAGTTCATTTACTGTACTTTTTGAAGTTTAGAACATTTAATTTTTCTACTGAAATGAATCAATTCTTTACTTTTTCAGTTTAGGGTTTGCATCTTGCTTAGAAAGCCTGTCTCTGCTCCATAGCCGTAAAAAAAATTCTTCCATGTTTCTTTCTAGTACTTTTATGGGCTTATTTTTTATGTTTAAATCCTTGCTCCATCTGGAATTTGCTTTGGTGTGAGAAGCAAAGACCAGATTCAGATTTACTTTTTTCCAGATGGCAAGGCGGTTGTCTCAACATCCCTTCTTGAATAATCCTTTTTGCCTAACTGATGTGAAATACCATATAATTCATATACTAAATTCCTGTGGGTTCTTGCATCTCTATCTGGATTCTCTTTTCCTTTACTGGCTTGCTCTAGTACCAAACAGTTTTAAGTATTGTCAATTTTTATTATTGACAATACTTATATCTAGTAAGGGTTGTCATTTTTCTTTATCTATTTTTTTTTTAATTTTAGAATTTTCCTGGCTAGCATCACATGGTTATTTTTCCAAGTAGACTTTAAATCATCTCACCTGTTTCTCCTCACCCCCTGGATTCCACAGATGTGTTCATTGGGATTGCATGGCCTCATGAGCATCTCTCTTTCCCAGAGAGAGAGAGAAAGAGCAGAGTCTTTCTGGGCCAAAGAGCTCTTCGGATAGCGGTCTGCACTCAAGCTTGGAAAACAGCATAGACAGCTCAACTTCTTGGCGAGGGCATTCACCTTTCCCTGAATCTGATCTTCTATGGTGCTGTAGGGGAAAAGTTTGTTAAACAAGTTTGGAACACCTTGGGCTTAAACAAAAGTTCAGCATTTTTTTTTCTTGATCATTCATTCAAGGGTTTGTGCAAAAGGCTGGGAATCCCATGGGGAAGAGATCAGATGCTGCTCTGGCTCTCACGGAGCTTGTGGCCCTGCTGGGGAGAAAAACAGACCAAAACAAATTCCAGACATGCATTTACTCAGCCCCGTGATTTTTAAGTGCCAAGGAGGGAAGCTTAGAGAAGGCACTAGAGGAAAAACAGCCGAGGTAAGGGCTTACCCTTCTCCAGGGCAAGGGAAGTTCTTGTTGCGCTTTTACCATGCACATTAGCTATGGAAACCATCAAGGCACAGCGTTTCCCAAACTTTCTGGCTATGGGACTCTTTTTAGGGATTCTTTCTGGGCTCATTTCTGAAGGATGGTCTTTTAAAAATGCCAACGGTTTGCTCCCACTGCACAGTCTGTAACCCAGATCTGTCTCAGACGAGTCAGGGATCTTCAGAGCGGTTGCTTGATTTCTCTGAACCTCATTTTTCTCATCTATGAAATGATGCATTAATTTTCTAGAGCTACCATAACAAATTGCCACAAACCAGGTAGCATTAAACAACAGAAATGTACTCTGTCACAAGTCTGGAGGCCAGAAATCTGAAGGCAAGGTGGTGGGAGGGCCACACTCTGGCTGAAGGCTATAGAGAGAATCCCTCCTCGCCTCCTCCCACTTGTGTTGGCTCCAGCCATTCCTTGGGTTGTGGCTGCATCACAACCAAGGTTGTGATGGAGGCAGAGATTGGATGGCATGACATCTTCTATGGCCTCTCCTCTTCTCTCCCTGTGTCTTCTCTTCTTCTGTCTTTCAGTGAGGACACTCACCTGTCTTTGGATTTAGGGCCCACAAAGGTAACCCAGGATGATCCCATCTTGAGATCCTTAAGTACATCTGCAAATACCCTTTTTTTTTCCCCCCAAATAACATCACATTGACAGGTTCCCAGACATACCTTTTTTGAGGGGATGGGGTTGGGGGATAATTCAATTCACTCCAGATAAAAATTACATAACTTGTTTCAGAGAGTTGTCATGAGAGGTCACTGAAACAAGGTATGTGAAGCAGCCTGTCCCAGAGTGGGTGGGTTTTAGATGATAGTTTTTTCCTTCATGTCTCCCTCTATCCTCAAGAGGGTTTAGCACTACTAATTCACAGTGAAGTAGCTGGGGCCAAAGGGTTTCTTCTCCTGCTCTACTTCCACTGGAGAGAATTTCATTTTAAATGAGGAGTCAGGGGAGGGATATTACTCCTTTCCTTTTTCTGAAGGCTTCCCCCTTGTGAGTTTTGGGTCTCTACAGGAGTTGTTTCTTATCTTTCCTCTCAGAGGGTCCTAGCCAGCTGCATCATCTCCAGCCTGGACCCGTCCTTACCAAGTCATCAGTGCAGATGTTTCTGGGAACTGAAGAGTGTGAGGGGAGCCATCAAACCCTGCCTGAGCCATTTTCTACTTCTCTGACAGCTCTCAGGGGACTCCCATCTTCAAAGAGTGCCTCGGTGCTTTTCCTCATCATCCCCTGGGTATTTGCTGCAAAACAAAGACAACCTCTCCGACCTCTTCCCTTTTCTGCCTTTCCTTGTTAAGATGTGCTCATCGAGCAGATGTTGAGGGACCATGAGCTACATATTGCTCAGGGACAAAGAAACAAGCATACCGAGAAGTGACCTAAAGTCCCCCATGCCTCTGGGGTGCTTTTGTGGCCCTGTTCTGTATCCTGACTTCCCCAAGTTTGGACCTCCACAAAGGCAGGCCCTGTGCCTCAGAACTGATACTTGTGACTCTTGGCCCCTGGGCCCTTTTGCAACACTGTCTCTCATCTCCATGCCCTTCCTCCATGGCTCCCCATAACCCCCTGGTAATGACAGATCAATAGTAATTGCTGACGTGCAGCTGTTCAGTCCTAGGACTGTTGAGAGAGAACTTAATGTCCAAGGGAGTCCCCAAGGAGCCACATGCTGCTTGAATTATGTAAAGGTGAGCAGAGAAGGGTAAATTTCATATGCAGAAATCCTTTATGGCATTAAAGTTTCATGGGAGAAACTGAACCCTTGGACTCATATTTCTGGTCAAAGCTTATCTTCTCTCCTTTAGCACACATTTATTAAACTCTTATTATGTCCAAGACCACGGTGTAGGTGCTAGAGGGGGAAAAAGAGATGAATTAATGAGTCTCAGACCTTTCTTGTGGGCTCCTCTATCCCTACATGCATACACCTTAGAATCACAAGCTACTCTGAGATAAAATTATACCCAGATGAGCAACATATTATCCATCCATCCCACTAGTCCCCCAGTAAGTATTTACTGAGTGCCTGCCCTGAGTCAGGTTCTGTGACAGATACCAGAAGCACTGAGCTAGGTGCAGGGTGAGACATCTGTTGAAAGGAGGAAGAGATCAAGTCTTTTTAAAAATCACTTTTTAAATTGACATATAATAGCTGTTCATATTTTTGGAGTACATGTGCTATTTTGATACCTGTATACAATGCATAATGATCAAATTCGGGTAACTGGGCTATCACTTCAAACATTTATGTTTCCTTGTGTTGGGAATGTTGTAATTCTCCTCTTCTAGCTATTTTGGAATATACAATAAATTATTGTTAAGTATAATTTGCCCATGGTACTGTCAAATACTAGAGCTTATTTCTTCTATTTAACTGTATATCTAACTGTATTTTTGTATTCTTTTAACCAACTTATCATCACCCTCCCTGTCCTGGCTTCCCAGCCTCTGATAACCACCAGTCTGCTCTCTTCCTCCCTTTGATCCAACTTTTTAGCTCCCACATGTAAGAACATGTGATATTTGTCTTTCCATGACTGACTTATCTCATTTGACACAATGCCCTCTGGTTCCATCCATGTTGCTGTAAATGACAGGATTTCATTCTTTTTATGGCTGAATAATATTCCATTGTGTATATTTACCACAGTTTCTTTATCCATTCATCTGTTGATGGACATAGATTGATTCCATATCTTGGCTATTGTGAATAGTGCTGCAATAAACATAAGAATGGAGATAACTTTTCAATACAACGACTTCCCCTCTTTTGGATGTATACTAAACAATGGGATTGATGGATTATTTTTATTTTTTGAGGAATCTTCATACTGTTTTTCATAATTGCTATACTACTTCACATTCCCACAACAGAGTATGAGTAATCTTTTTTCTCTGCATCCTCACCAGCACTATTTATTTTCTGTTTCTTTTTATAATATCCATTCTACTTAAGGTGAGATGATATCTCATTGTGGTTTTGACCTGTATTTCCCCAATGATCAGTGATGTTGAGCATTTTTTCATCCACCTACTGACCATTTGTGTGTCTTCTCTTGAGAAATATCTATTCAAGTCTTTTGCCCATTTTAAAAATCAGATTGTTTGTTTTTTTGCTATTGAGTTGAGTTCTTTATATATTGTGGTCATTAATTCCTTGTTCGATGAATAGTTTGCAAATATTTTTATTCAGTAGGCTGTCTCTTCATTTGTTGATTGTTTCTTTTGCTGAGAAGAAGCTTTTCAGCTTGATGTAATACCCCCGTGGATTTTGGGGCTCTTACCCCAAAAAATCCATGTCCAGATCAATGTCCTGTCATGTTTCCTCATTGTTTTCTTTTAGTAGTTTCATAGTGTTGGTCTTACATTTAAATATTTAATCCGTTTTGAGTTGATTTTTATATAGGGTGAGGGTTTTGTTCTTCTGCATATGGATGTCTATTTTTCCCAGAACAACTTATTAAAGAGACTGTCCTTTCCCCAGTGTATATTCTTGGCATTTTTGTCAAAAATTAGTTGGCTGTAAGTGTGTGATTTATTTCTGGGTTCTCTATTCTATTCTATTGGTTTATGTGTCTGTTTTTGTGCTAGTAGCATGATGTTTTGGTTACACTAGCTTTGTAGTATAATTTGAAATCAGATAATGTGATGCCTCTAGCTTTGTTCTTTTTGATCAGAAATGCTTCCACTGTTTGAGGTCTTTTGTGGTTCCATACAAATTTTAGGATTTTTTTTTTTTTATGTGAAGAATGTCATTGGTATTTTGATAGGGATTGCATTGAATCTGCAGATTGCTTTGGGTAGTAGAGATGGGAGTGATCAAGCTTGTTAAGGATAGTCCTGCAAAACACATACTTTTCAAGCTGGGTCTTGAAGGGCTAGTACAATTTGGGCAGAACATTTATGTACATGCATGTAAAATACAAACAAAACCAAGCTCCCCATCCCATTTTATTTTATTTTTTTTTCTGGAATTTACGTACATTCTGAAGGCAAAAGCTCAGCCTCACAAGCTTCTCCCTCCTGGAACTATCCTTTCTCTCTGCTTTACATCCACCTGTTGTTCTAGACTTCCACCAGAGCCACCAACACAGAGCACTTGTGTGTGGGTAGCAGCGGATCCCTCCGAGCCTTGCTGGCCTGCTTCACCCCTCCCCAACATGCATATCTAAAGAGAGGGAGGTTCAGTTATGCGATGCCCATCCCACTCCCATCCCCATGTGGGTCTCAGCAAGGATATGAGAGCAGTGTGAAGATTCGTCTTCCTGTCGATGGAAATACAAGCCCCACAAGGGTGGGGAATTTGCATGCCTTGCTCACAGGTATATCCCAAGATCTAGCATAGGGCCCTGAACAGTTCCTGGAACACATGGTAGGGACTCAATAAATATTTGTTGAATTTGTTAAATGAATTATGCCACACCCAACCCCCATAAAATACTTAAACCAGAGACAAAGGTTGGGAGCATCACATAGTGGCAGCAGTGGCCAGAGTGCATAGCTCCAACATCGTCTCTCACATTTAGAATGAAACCCAAAGTTCTCCCCATGGTCGAGATGCATCCTTTGACACATGTAGCCCCAGATACACTGGACCTCTCGGGGCTCCTTTGCCATGCCAAGAAAAATTGAGTCCTCTTTGAAAAGTCATGCCAGGCACACTGCTGCTCCAAGGTCTCTGGCCCTTCCTCTGCTGCTCCTTGCCCACCACCTGCCCCACCCTCCCACCACTCACTTTCTCACCTCCCTCAGGTGTTTGCCCAAGTATCATCTCCTGACCACCCTTCCTTATTTTCCTTATTATACATAAGGAATATTGCCTGCCATATCATAAACATTATTTCTTTATTTTTTCTTCCCTTTGAGAATGGCAGTTCCATAAGGGTGGGGGCTTTGTCTTTTTTGTTTACTACTGACTGTATTCTCAATGCTTGGAACTATGCCCAGTGCACAGAGGCCACCCCATATTTTCTGTTGAATGGATGCGTGGAAATGAATGGACATGGGCCCTATGGCAAGCTCTTGATGGGAGGAGGACACAGAAGAGGTCTGGAGGATACAGAAGAGGTCTGGAGATGAGGAGGCACTCAGGGCACTCTCAGCTCTAATTCTGTGGCTCTGCCTCTGCAACTGTCATCTTCCAGGATGACTTTGGAAGACTGTTTGCATGAAGTAGTAAAGAGAGATCTATAGAAGAGGCCATTACCAGAACAGCTCTCAGAAACAAGTGGCATGAGGGAGGAGACAAAGGACAGATATCTATTTAACTAGATCAAGCCCTATAGAGGTGGATCAATTAGACCATGAGCAGGTCTCAAGAGAGTGAGAATGTATACTTATCCACGTGATACCCTTGTATCGATGAAAGAAATGGTGCCCCTTCCTCTAGGTGGATGTAACCTTGTGCAGGGGTGCTGTATGGTGAGTGGAGTGAGAGCTGGGGTTCAGTTGACACCCATCCCCCGCAGGCAGGTGCCTTTGTGCAGGGTACACCTTGCATAACATTACGCAAAGTTTCAGGTATAGCTCAATCAGGGTCTGATTGTCTGAAAGTTCACCATGGCATTTTTCTGTTGCATGGTTGAGGACAAAATAACCACCCTGAAGTTCAGCTTGTCCACGAGACCAGCTCAAAGTCACATGGCTCCTAAAAGGCAAAACTCCATTCAATGGGGCAACGTGGTGAGCAGACTTGTATCATCTCCTTGCTGTTTAAAATGTGGCCTTTGGCCAGCTGTATTGGCATCACCTGGGAGTTTTGGTGAAATGCAGAATTTTAGGCCCCGCCTCACATCTGCTGACTCTGAATCGCATGTTGATAAGATCCCTGGGTGACTTCTGCACACGTTGAAGTTTGAGAAACATGACACTGTCCTACCCCTGGGTTTCATGCTGTTCTATTACTTTTCTACTCAACTTGGTTACTTCTACTTTGTCCACGTGGCCTATCACCAAACGTCCACAGAGCCAGCCAGCTCAGGGTTCCAGAAAGATCATCGGACATTTCGTTTGCTTCAATGGCTGTGTGACATCAAACAAATCTTCCACTCCTAAGAGTATGGGCTTCCTAATCTAAGGGAGAAAAAAAGGGAATAATGTCCCAGCACTTTTGTGGGGCTCAAATGACATGATGGATGGGAAAGTGCCTTGTTTGTCAATGGTAAAATTCTACCCAAGCAAAAAAGATTATTGCTCCCACATAGAGTAATACAAAGACCCCTGACTGAGAACACTTCTGTGCTCTGACTGAATGCTACTTCAACAAATTAGGAAAAGGTAGAAGATGAATGACCTGGGATCAGTGGACTCCAATTAGCAGACTGGAGTAGGTACAGGAATCCACAGACTCCTTAAGCATACAGGGGAAACTTCCTGCCCCCTGAGGATTTCCAACAGGGCTTTGATGGTGGTGTTAGCTCCAGTCTAGAGAAATCATGGAGGGGAGAGGTGGATAAAGGTCAGGTGGGACATTTTCCAGGAAGGAAGGCTTATGGGTGTGCCACATGGGATGAGTGAGTGAGAGGAGAGGAAGCCCCCCCGCAGATAGACTACCTGCTCCCAAGTGTTGCAGGGGACACCTTCTCACCTCCATATCTGCTATTGTATTTCTCATCTTGCATCCAGATGTTTTGTGCCCTGTGCAGTGGTCAACACCACTGAAGCCACTTGGCTGGTCACGATCTTGGGGCATGCCATTTGTTAGAAAAAAGTAGCTCAAAATACCATGTTGTACCTGGATTTAGCAGATATTCCTAAGGAAGATGGGTGGCTAGGCCTTACTGACATCAGAGCCCACTGCCATTAAAAGACTGGACACAGGAAGTGTTCAGCACATTCCCAAGGAATTGACAGGTGAAGGAATGGATGGAGACCTTTGCCTTTAGAAAGTTTTCTTATCTCAGTACAAGCTACCCTAATCACACTGTCTTAAATTTAAGCTCACTCATCTCTGGGGCTCCCAACCTCCTTCATCCTGCTCTCTCTCTCTCTCTCTCTCGCTCTCCTGTCCATAGCACTTATTCTCTCTTAACATGCTATATAAATTATTGTATACTATTTGTCCCCCACCCCCCAGAATGGAAGTCTACTAGATGGATCTTTATTTGTTTTAAACCATGGATACATCCCTAAAACAGTGCTTGGTACATAGTAGATGCTCCACAAGTGTTTGTTGAATCAAATTGAATTAAATGAATTAGAGAGAGTTTCAGCATCAGTCAAATTCTTGTCTGATTTTGCCAGCAAATCATCATGTGACCAGGGTGATGGCCTTTGCCTTTCTGTGCCTCAGTTTCCCCATGTGTACAATGAGGAGGTTGGATCTGTCTCTAAAGGCACTCTCAGGTCTAATTCTGTGGTTCCACCTCTGCGACTGTCATCTTCCAGGATGGCTTTGAGGACTGTTTGCATGTAATGGTAAAGAGAGACCTATGAAGGAAATGAACAGACACGAGCAGGGGTCTTTGCTCTGACACATCTTAAGTACTGAGACTGTGGTGAGACATTTGTCTTCTATTCTTTGTATGATGTTGCTAGCACAGTGCCTGGCATACCTTAGGAACTGACTAAACATTATCTTCTCCCTCTCCTCCCCATCTGGGCTTGCACACTTTGTACCAGGTGAGCCTCAACTTTCACAGTCACATAGCAATGACCTGAAAGAACTTTGAAAATGGTAAAGTACTCCCCAAATGTAAAGGGTTAGTGCGATTACATGCATGCCCAACCTCTAGCCTCCCTACACACAGATGACACTGAAATCATAATAGCTATTTATACCAAAACCATCTCATGATTCACAGCCTTCCTGCTCACCAGAAATGTTGCACCTGATGAGACCAAATTCACACTGGGTTTATCAAAGTCTAATTAAAACTCGATCATTGTGTCTAACATGTTGCCTTATTATTTTGGCTTAATTAGAGTGATGAGAGGGGGCTGAAAGTGGCAATTCCAGCAGTGCAGTGATGCAACATCTGGGGAGAAGCAGGGCTCAGCCAGATGAGCAATTATGTTGAACGACACATAAAGCCAGGATCTTCGCATCTGACAGCTGTCTGGCCAGCCCCACCTCAATTCAGGCTTGTGAAAGCCTGACCTATAAGCTCCCTTCTCCACCTTCCAAAGTAGTGGGAACTGGTCAGACCCTTCAGAGAACAGCATGGCAAAGCCACTACTGTGGGGAACATCCTGCTGTCATGGTTTTTAGTCACTGGGTGAAAGAAAGTGAGAGTATTTGGCAGCAAGAGAAAATGAATTCTCCATTGGGTCTTGGGTTTATGGTCAGCTGTGGTCATGATGCTGCTATAGATCATGCCGGAAAAACTCAGTCCTCTTTGAAATGCCATCACTCATCTCTTCAGTTACAAATAACCTGAAATTGGGCACTTCTGCGTCTGCCCTCAGGGAGAGGCAGGATGTGTGGGTCTAATGTTCAAACAACCTTCAAAAATGCTCGCCAATACCAAAGCTGCAGCCTGATCCATTAGGCTTGTTATGACAGTGAGGGCAGGCTAGCTGTTGCAGCAGATAGTCCCTGTGGCTACCAAGGATCCCTGTCTCCTGGCTCTCATACTTTTGTATAATTCTCCTTTTTCATGCTTGTGGAATAGTCCTTAAGTATGGGCTGAACCTCATGACTTATTTCTAGTGAACTCAGGTGACAAAAAGAAGGGATGTCACTTCTGAGATGAAGCTACTCAAGATGGCGAGTTTGGCCTCGTGCACTCCCTCACGCTGACTGTTCTCACTTGTAGCTGTCACACTGAGAGCAGCCCTGTGGAGAGGCCCACATGGCCTGGAGCTGAGGTGGCCTCTGGCCAATGGCCTGTGAGGAACCAAATTCTGCCAATGATCACATGAGTGAGCTTGGAGAAAGATACTTCCTTCCCCAGTCAAGCTTGGGATGATTGTGGCCCTGGCTGACATCCTGATTACTGTTTTGAGGGACCTTGAAGTAGAGGACCCAGCTAAGCCACACCTGGATTCCTGACCCACAGAAACTCTGAGATGATAAATGTTGTTTTAAGTCACTAAAATTTGGGGCAATTTGTTATACAGCAATAGGTAATTAATGCAGACTCCAATAAGTAAATGGCTCAAATACAATAGAAATTTATTTCAGGTAGCCAAATTACCTGAAATAATCATGCTTATAGAGATTCTGTCATTTTCAACATTTTTAGTGGCTTCCAAGATTGCCCCGAAGTTGTCTCCATATCAGCCTGCTGAAAGGGAGTAAGAGAATTGATGGAGCATGTATAGAAACTTTTAAAATTTATTTTTAAATTGTAATAAAATATACGTAAGACATAATTGGCCATTTTAACTATTTTAAAGTGTATAGTCCAGTTACATTAAGTACACTCACACCGGTGCACACCCATCACCACTATCCATCTCTAGGACCTTTTTCATCTTGCAAACCTGAGGTATGGAAATTTTTAAGAGCCAAGCCTAGAAGGAGTACAAATCACTTCCTGTCACATCTCAGTGATGAGAACTTAGTCTTATGGCCACACCATCTGCAAGGGAGACTGGGAAATGTAGTCTGACTGTGTACTCAAGCAGAAAAGGTAAAGATACATTTTTGGTGATAAGCTAGTAGTCTTTGCCACACCTCTGTAAAACAGTGTCTACCTTCCAGAATTATGCTAAGCCATAATTGCAATGCAAACACCACTAACTCAAGGACAAACTAACCTACAGTACCCTATGATCATGCTGGCTCCACAGCCCCTCATTGGTGTGTGCTTAATTTTAGAATCAAGGGTTTTTAAAAGAAATCTCTTAAAAGGTCAATGGCTAAAGATTCCCGGATGCTTCACTGAGAAACTTTGCAAAATGTATTCTGGACATATAATATCACCATATCAGTGTTTGCACCCTACACACTTTGTAATTTTTTTTTTTTTAATTGCTTGGGACATTCGCTAGAACTCAGGATTTTGTTCTCTAAATACTCTCCTCTCCTGATGGCAGCTTTCTTCATCACTGTCTCATCACATCAAAGATGGCTGAAGTGGAACTGATGGCCCCATGCTACATGACACCTCCCTTTCCCCAGAAGATGACAGCAGCTTTTAAGACTGGGGACTCTGAGAAAGCCCCACCCATCCTAGAGTGATGGCTTTCATTGTCAAAGGAAGAGTGCCTTTTGGGGGCCATTGGAATCTTATGGCCAGGGTGACCTGTTCCATTTCTTAAATCTCTCATTTCTTGCATGTTTTAGAGTCCATTTTCATGAGAAACTGTCTATCGATGAAATAAGGAGGAAAGAGCAGGAACCCCGTGATCTCTTGCAGTTTCTCTTGTAGCTCATGTATTTGAGTCTAGGGTGAGTGGTTTTGCAAATTCTCTGCCTGTGAAAAGTTCATTTTAAGATCCACTGCGGTAGAAATTGCCAAATGAATTGAAATTTCCATTCTATACGAGTAGCTGGTATTTTGAGCAGTTTTAGGTACTTGGGCTCTACTTGTCTGACCTTGGGCTGCACCATGATGATATCTGAGCAACCATTCTCTTAGTGTATGTTGGCTCATGGTGCTTGGCTGGGTGAAGTGAATGTAGTACCCACTGGTACCATTCCTGAGGCCAGAGTTCCTGTCCCCAAGGGGTTCATAGTCTAGGAGCAGAGACATAATGTCAGTACGATGCTGTGAGTGTAGGGTAGAAGTGTGCAGGAGATGTTATAGTGACAGAGAGGAGGGTTCTCTAGTCCATTCCTGTGGAAGGAAGAAAAGGCTGGAAAACTTCTTAAAGAGGCTCATTCAAGTAAAGTTAAAAAGGGTAAGTAAGAGTTAGCCAGAAAAAGCAGAAGCATAGGATGCATAAGAAAGAAAAGTCAACATGAGTGAAGTGAGACACATGAGAACATATTATGTACTTGGAACTGCAAGCCGTTGGGGAAAGCAGTATAATGGTGACAAAATAGGATCTGAAGTTTGACTGACCTGGGTTCAAACCCTAGATCCATCAGTTTCCACTGCATGATTATGGTCATGTCATTAGCCTCTCTTTGCCTCAGTTTTCTCATCTGTAAGATGGGATAATGAAAAAAATCCACCAAATAAGGTGATTGAGAGGATGAAAAGAAATACATATAACATTGTGTCTGGACCACATAAAAAGCTGAATAAATACTATTATCCAGTAGGCAAGTATAAATATGGACCACAAGAAGGCCAATCTATGCTAGAGATGTAATGTAGGAAACCATCAACATAAAGATGCCCACTGAGGGCATGAGAGGGAGTGAAGCTGTATTCACTAGCTTTTGCTGTACAGCAAATCATTTCCAAATTTTAGTGGCTTAAAACAACCATGTATTATTTTTCATGAGTTTATAAATTCTGTGTGGTGGGCGAGACTTGGCTGATCTTCAAAGGGCTTGATCCTGTACCTATGCTGGCTGGTAGGTTGGCTGAGGCTGGCTGGTCTCAGACAGCCTCACTCAGCAGCTGCTTGGCTGATGACTGACTGGAGTGATTAGACCATAGGGTTGTCATCATCCAAGAGGCTAGCACAGGCTTGCGCACACAGCAGCGAGTCCCAGACTGGGCACTGGCACATGTTGCTTTGCCTCCTCTCTTAGCCAAAGTCAGTCAAGGCCAGTCTTGATTCAAGAGGCAGATAAATAGACTCCACCTCCTGATAGGAAGAATTGCAAAGTTACATTACAAAGAACAGGTACAGAGACGGGTAGCGAATTGGGACTATTTTTGCAAATAAGCTACCATAGAACCTACTCAAGATCAGGGTATAGAACAAAAAAGTGAAGAAAGTTCAGCATGTAACTCTGCCATTCAAGGTCAAGAAGGGGAAGATAGTAGCCTAGAAGAATATGGGAAAACCAGGAAAGTATGTTTTTCAGAAGCTAATGAGAAGAGAGAGTTTCTAGAAAAGATACATAGTTAACAGCATCAAGCTGCTGAGAACCCAAGGGACAGATGACTGTAGAGTAACCACCAAATTCCAATGAAGGTTGCTGGTGACAATGGTGAGGGCAGGGTCATGACAAAAGTAAGACTACAGTGATTCATGGAGAGAGTGGGCCATAAAAATTGGAGACAAAAAAGTGCTGACCATATTTTCAGAAAGTTTTGATGGGAAGAAAGGAGAGCTATTTGGTAATAGCTAGTTAGGGGTTAAGGAAAGAAGAGGTGTTTTTTGTTTGTTTGTTTGTTTGTTTGTTTTTAAGATGGGGAGATCTGAGCAGATTTCCATGGAGTTGGGAAGGAGCTGGTAGAGAAGGGAATGAACGATATAAGGAAGAAAGGAAACAAATAGAGGAATTTTCCAAAAAGGTGGGTAGGAATGAGATCCAGGCTGAAGTGCCACTTTTAAACAGAGCAGACATGTCACTGGTGAGAGGTCAGAAAGGATAGTTTTAGACTTAAGTAGGTATATAGGTTGACGGAGGAAAGCTGAGGTAGTTCCCCTTTCCAATGGCTTCTGTTTTCTCTGTGAATTGGAGTGAATACACCTGCTCAGAGAGAGAAGGGGAAGTGGGCTTGAAGAGAGGGTTTAAATTCGCAATAGCCACTGTGGAGAATGAGAGAGAGCTGACAAGGGAAATAGGAAAGGATTGCAAAGCAGCACTGAGAGTCCATTTGAAGTTGGAGACCATAAATTTAGAGAGGCACCAATGATTTATAATGACACCAATCTGTGTGGATTTCTAGCAGTGCTTAGCAACCAGAGAGCAGCGATAATTGCGTTCATCCAAAGTTGGTGTTTTTCCAGAAGTGGGATTGGGGGAACAATGGGGCAAGCGTATTGGTGAGAGAGAAGTTGAGATGATCAGAAATGACATCTAAGCTGGATAGGGAAGGACATGAAGACAGGAGGGGGTCGAGATAGAGAGGAAAATGAATGCTGGTGTCATGGATCAGCAAGGTAACATCTCAAGTTCATCTCTTAGGGGTGCACTTCCACCATGCTTTATATAGGCCATGCTCTTCAATCTTCTCCACACTTTGATATTTTCCACAGTTTACTTTCTATCAAGAACTCCACACCCCCATGACCCTAACAACTCACAGCCCTCAAAGAGCTGGGAACACCAGGTAATCAGTAGAGATAGGACAGTGAGCCCCATAGCTATCTCTCCCATGGATTTCCTTTGTTAAAAACTTATAAGTTCAGGGCTACATGTGCAGGCTTGTCATATAGATAAACTTGTGTCATGGGGTTTTGTCATACAGATTATTTAGTCACCCAGGTATTAAGCCTGGTGCCCATTAATTATTTTTCCTGATCCTCTGCCTCCTCCCACCCTCCACTCTCTGATAGGCCTCAGCATGTGTTGTTCCCCTCTTTGTGTTCATGTGTTCTCATCATTTATTTGTAAGTAAGAATATGCGATATTTGGCTTTCTGTTCCTGCTTTAGTTTGCTGAGGGTAATGGTCTCCAACTGCATCCATATTCCCGAAAAGGACGTGATTTCATTCTTTTTTATAGCTGCATAGTATTCCATGGTGCGTATGTACCACATTTTCTTTATCCAGTCTACCATTTATGGGCACCAAGGTTACTTCCATGTCTTTGCTATTGTAAATAGTGCTGCAATGAACAAACGTGTGTATGTATCTTTATGATAGAATGATTTATATTCCTTTGGGTATATACCCAGTAATGGGATTGCTGTGTCAAATGACAGTTCTGTTTTTAGGTATTTGAGGAGTGACCACACTGTTTTTCCACAATGCTTGAACAAATTTACACTCCCATCAACAGCATATAAGCTTTTTTTTATCTCTGCAACCTCACCAGTCTTCTATTACAGATTTCTAATGAAACCAATATTCACTCGGTCATTCAGGCCAGCATCTTGGGGATCATCTTTAGTTTCTCCATTTGTCTCCCTCTCCTTCACCAAATCCATCATCAAATGTAAGGAGACCTCAGTGGACTCCTTGCTTTATCCTCTGCTCCCACAAATCCACTCTTCACACAGTAGCCAGGATGCTCTTTTAGGAAGACAGATTAACTCCAGATATAGTCACTACTCTGCTTAAAGTCATTCAGAGTTCCCACTGCTTTTAAAATAAAATCAAATTCCTGAGTTCAGTTTAAAAAAAATCACATAAAAGCATCCTTGGATAGGGGGAGCAGAGCAAATACAAGGTCCAAGAAGTCTGGTGTGGGTTAGTGAGTGAAGCGTAAAGGAATGTGGGGTGTTCGGCGAGAAGGAGGGGTCAGGCAGGGCCCAGATTATTCGGGACTTGGAGGGGATCATATGAGGAGTTCGGGAGAGTCGCATTTTGAAAAGACCACTCTGGCTGCAGTGTGGAGACCAGAGAGCTAGGAAGCAAGAGTGGCTATAGTTAGGCCAGTGACTGAAGCCATTGCAATAGTTTGGCAGGAGTAGACAGCAGCTTGGATTATTTGGTGTTGGAGATGGAGGGAAGCAAATGGATTTGGGAGATATTTTAGGAGGTAAAATGAAAGACTTGGAACACCCTTTCTTTCTACCCCCTGCTCCTATATTTGTTGGTTAGTGCCACCTTACATTCTGAGGCCAATTTCTATCTCTTCAGGGACTCTTTCCCTGACATTCCAGACTGTGTTATGCAGAAGTCCAACACATGTTTGTGGAACTGACACGGTAGAGAATGTTCTCATAAAGATGGAAGAGATTTGAATGTGGATATGGACTAAGGAAAAAGTTCTAGCTTAGAGGGAAAGATTGAAGATGCTAAAGAGAGGAGGTAATCGACAGTGAAGTTCCCAAAGAGGAAAAGGGCATGGTAGCAGAGGTGGAGGAGTTGGCCTTGGATCAGAGGAAACCTCCAGTTCTGCTGGGTGACACTGGGGAACAGGACTCTCACGCTGGTGGCTGGTCCAGTGGTTACCAGATTCTCTTAGTTCGGAGTTCCCTTTCTGACATCAAAATATTTCCTGAACTCCCAGATACAGCTATATTTTATATATTTTTTAACTTTTATTTTAAGTTTGAGGGTACAACTGCAGGTTTGTTACATAGATAAACTTGTGTCCTGGGACTTCGTTGTACAGATCAGTTCATCATCTAGGTATCAAGCCTAGTACCCATCAGTTATTTTTCCAGATCCTCTCCCCCAACCCACCCTCCACCCTCCAAAAGGCCCTTGTATGTGTTGTTTCCATCTATGTGCCCATGTGTTCTCATCATTTAGCTCCCACTTATAAGTGAGAACATGCAATATTTTGTTTTAATATCTACCAATTGATAAAATACATGATGGTAAGAAGCTCTATGAATTCAGAAAAACTTTCAAATAAATATCCTTTTTGTTACTTACAACTTTATCCACTTTCCTTTAAAATAGCACATTTACGTATGAATTTTTTTTCCTCTATAAAATACCCAGTGCAGTAAAACTTTACAAATCTAGATGCCCTTTGGTCCAGGCTCCTGAGTCTACTGATTGGGACTCACGATGTAGTCCAGACCATCTTCTAATGGGAGTTGATCTTATTTGTGACTATCTGCCTTCCCCTAGTCTGAGAGATATTTAGAAGAAGCAGCCCTGTCTTTTTCATATCCCTAGCATCCAGCATAGGACACAAAACAAAAGGGGATTTGAAAATGTCTAGCTGAATGAATGAAAATACATAATCATTTTATTATTCTTTAACTTGAGATGCTATCCAGATAGCCTCACATATTTAGTTTCTTCTGGGTAGATACCCAAAGGAAAATAAATCACTCTACCAAAAAGACACATGCAAGTGTATATTCATTACAGCACTATTCACAATAGCAAAGAGATGCCCACACACGGTGGGTTGGATAAAGAAAATATGGTAATATCTACCATGGAATACTACAAAAAATAACAAATGCATGTTCTTTGCAGCAACATGAATGAAGCTGGAGGTCATTATTCCAAGCAAATTAATACGAGAACAGAAAACCACATACCCCAGGTTCTCACTTATAAATGGGCACTGAACATTGAGTACGCATGGTCATAAAGATAGGAACAAGAAACACTGGGGCACCTCTAGACAGGGGAGGTAGGGAGAGGGGAAGAGTTGAAAAGCTCCTATTGGGTACTATGCTCACTACCTGAGTGATGGGTTCAGTCATACCCAAAACCTCAGCATCACATAACATACCCACATAACAAACCTGCACATGTACCCTGCCTGGATCCTAAAATAAAAGAAAAAAATAAATAGAAAATTAAAAATTAATAAAATCCTGATTTTCTTTCTCCCTAGTGATGAAGATAATTGAAGTTCAGCCCATTTCCTTAAGGTGCTCCTCTATTTAAGCTGAGAAAGCCTTCTCTGGCTTGGGTTTGTTTTCCTGTTTCTAGATAGTCTTTAGCAATGCATCATCTTCCTAAAGTGCCTGGCTCAGTCCACGGAGTAAAATGTACTAAACGGGTAGGCACATCCTGTCCTTCAGATGTTCCAGCTTGAAACTCAAATTTCTGCATTTGCGCATGCTTATTTGGCCAAATGTGTCTTGCAGGATTAGCTTAAGCCACTGCACACAGCTGATTTTTAAATTTTGAACATTAATGTATAAATCTGGAGGGAAGAATCACCTGACATTATGTGAATAAAATAAAGAGGCATTTAAACCCTTGTCATTTTAATTGGATCCTTTTGATGGTAAAAGCTAGCAGAGACACCAAACCCCAGGATGTGATTCTTTAACTTTAGGTTGTCCTTGGACTCAGAGAGAGAAAGCTGCCCCTGAGCTCTTGGGGGCACTGCTTGCCAGGAACAAATTGACACATGGATTTGGAAGTTCAATTGGCAAGTCGGCTACTATTTCACACAGGCATCCCCTCTTGCCCCTGAGTGTGGTTCTTCCAGCCACCAATTTAAAGTAGAGGGAGAGGAACAAAAAACTACCTATCAGGCATTATGCTTATTACCTGGGTGTCAAAATAATCCATGCACCAAACTCCTGTGACAAGCAATTTACCTATGTAACAAACCTGCACATGTACCCCAAACTGAAAATAAAAGTTAAAAAAATTAAGTGGTAAAAATGTCCCACATGGGCATTAGGCAATGAGACAATGAGAGTTATTGCTCTGGAGGGGGAAATGCTGAATGATAGCCTTGAAATAGATGGGACACGGAATACACAAACACACACGTGCACACATGCTGCAGTCAGGGGACCAGACACCTCTCATGTGGACTCTTGCTGACTGGCCAAATCTCCTGTGTCTTCAGCCTCTTCCCCACACCCCATTCCCCAGCTGCCTTTTTGGAAACATGGCTATTGTCTGAGGACAGCCCTGCTTTGGCAGCGGTCTCAGGTGGAGCCTGTGTTTACAGGATCGTATTTCCAAATTCCTCATGACCAAGGAGGGAGACTGGTTATTCCCCTTACTCCTTGTGGCTGCTCCCAGATCGCCTCTGTCCTCTTTCTGAAAGCAACCACTCTGTTGAGATCTAGGAACTATGGGTCTCAACACAGCCTGCCCCTACCAGGCACATATGATTGTGGCTGCTACCGCTGACCTGGTCACTCTCCTGAATTCACTGAAGACTTAATTCCTGGTTCTTTATCTTCTTCTTTGTCTAGTTACTGCTCACCCCAAAGTCCACACAAATGACTCTTCTAATACCCTGTTGTTACGGGCTGATCATGCCCTCCCCTGACTAAATTCATATGTTGATGTCCTGACCCCTGTACCCCAGAATGTGACTGCATTTGGAGACAGGGTCTTTAAAGAGGCAATTAAGATAAAATGAGGTTATATCCAATATGACTAATGTCCTGATAAGAAGAGGAGATTAGGACACAGAAGCACACAGACTGAGGGAAAGGCTTTCTTCTGAGGCCTCTCTCCCAGACTTGCAATTGGCCACAGAGAGAATATGGCCAATTGCAAGTCTGGGAGAGAAGCCTCAGAAGAAACCAAAACTGCCAACACCTTGACCTTGGATTTCTAGCCTCCAGAATGCTAAGAAAATACATTTCTGCTGTTTAAGCCACCCAGTCTGTGGTACTTCATTACAGCAGCCCTAGCAAAGGAACATACTGTCTGATATGGTCTGGCTGTGTCCCCAACCAAATCTCATCTTGAATTGTAGTTCCCATAATCCCCAGGTATCATGGGAGGGACCTGGTGGGAGGCAATTTAATCATGGAGGCGGTTACCTTATGTTATTCTCGTGATAGTGAGTTCTCAAAAGATCTGATGGTTTCACACGGGACTTTCCTAACTTATGCTTGGCAGGTCTATTTACTGCCGGCATGTGAAGAAGACATGTTTGCTTCCCCTTCTACCACGATTTTAAGTTTCCTGAGGCCTCCCCACCCATGCTGAACTGTGAGTCAATTAAACCTCTTTCCTTTATAAATTACCCAGTCTTGGGTGTGTCTTTATTAGCAGTGTGAGAATGAACTAATACACCATCCTTTGGGTTTTTATACCTCCTCATTCTCAAAGGACACTTTCTTTCACTTCACCACTGATGTTCAAGGTTTCCCCTTCAACTCTAAATTATTATCCCAAATGGTACTACTATCTCCCAAATTAAAATTCCAGAATGCTGCCCTCTGATTACAACCTATCATTGCATTCAGGTTCTCAAGTGCCCCCTGAAATCCAATTATTGATTCTCACTCCCAAGCCCCAACACACACACACACACACACACACACACACAGAGAAAGAGAGAGAGAGAGAGAGAGAAAGAGAGAGAAACAGGTTTCCATATGCCCTCAGCTTCCCTTTGTGTTTGCTTCTCTTCTTTAACCAATGAGATTTTGTGGTCTGTTACCATAATTATCCCCTTGCAAAGAATCTCAACTCCCTTGTTCATCTCTTCATTTTTTTATACTCTGCTGAAAAACTCCAACTATGAAGGTACCCAATCATTTGTCTTCCCCATGGCTATATCCAAGCAGGTTAACTACATCACACATCCAAGGTGACCAGCTTTGCTAGTGTTATTTTTTAATTTGATACCTTTCTTCACTGAGACTTACATTAAGAAATATACTGGTGCCACATAAGCATGTCTTTAGGAGGACTCTCATCAGTGGCCGGCAATCCCAACATCCAGATTTCCCACTCCCTAAGAGCCTACTTCATGCTTTCTCTCTTGTAAACCTCCTGTACCCCAATTTTCATGGCCTCTTCATAGCAAATTCTCCTTTACTTGGTGCAGTATGGGTTCAGCTACCCCTGCTCCAACTGTGACTGATTTTGCCGAGGTTACCAGCAATGTCCTTGTTGTTAAATTCTGTAGACACTGTACTCTTACTGACCATTTTAGCTTCTTTAACACAGCTGATACTTCCCTCCTCAAAATGCTCTCCATGACATCAGTGTCTTCGGTTTTTCACCTATCCTCTGGCCACTTCTCTGTCTTCTTCCTGGTTTCATCAACTTTCTTCTGTGTGTTCCCCAGGACTCAGCTGGGGCCTGGGCTCTCTCTGAACTCTCCTCTCAATCTCATCCACTTCCAGAGCTTTAAATGCTGTCAGAGGCTGATGACTCTTTAATTTATATTCCCAGACCAAACTCTCCTTTGACATCTACACATCTATATCCAGAGACATCACTGACTTCTCTACTTGATCCTCAGATTTACCCTGTCCAAACGTCCTCAGGCTCCTCCCTCTGACCACACCCAATTCTCCCAGTCTTTCCCACTTTTGCAAATGAAATGGCATCACCCTTTGCTCAATTTCTCCAGTCATAAACTTGGATGCCATTCTTGTTTCTCCCTCTCTTCTACTTCCTTCCCCCACATTCATCTATTATTAAGTTCAATTCTTCCCATCCTAAGTATCTCTTGAAATGGTCAATTTTCTTCTCTCTGCTGCTGCTACCTAGTAGTTCTGATCATTTCTATTTCTTACCAAGACAACCGCACTGGCTTCTTTTCTAGTTTTCCCGATTTGGCTCTTGGCTTCTCCAATTTATTTCCCACACAGCTGCTAGAGTAATCTTTTTAAAAACTCAAATTGGATCATGGTGTTTTCCTTCTTAAAACTCTCCAATGGTTTTCCATTACACTTTATTTTTTTTAAAAAGTGAACACTCCTTTTCCTGGCTTAACTGGGCCTATGTGATCTGGACCATGTCTAACTCAATGGTTTTCTCATTCCATTCTCTTTTTCAACTCTGTGCCAGCCCTACTGACCTTTTACCTTCTTAAACAAGAATTTTGCTGTAATCAAGCTTTACAGAGCCTATTCCATCTGTCTTTAACCATTTCCCTTTTGTGTACATGGCTGGCCCGTTCTCATTTTTTATCTTATTTATATATTTTTAATAATCATATTTTTTGAAATAAAATTCAAATATATATTGAAATGCACAACATAAGCTGTATAGTTTTGATGAATGGCTACATCTGTGTAACTTACACTCCTATCCAAAAAGTCCTTTCATGTCCTCTCCCAGTCAATTCTCACCCCCAACACACAGGCAAACCACCCGTTTTGATTTTTTCACCATTTTTAAAAGCATTTTAGAATTTTATATACATACGTTAATAAAGTATGACAAATTTTCTGTCTGGCTATTTTTGCTCAGTACAATATCTGTGATATTCACATTGTTGCATGTATCCATAACATACTTTTCAATTTTTGATTGGTATTTTCATTTTATGAATGCATCACAATTTTTAAACCCATTCTCATACTAATGTACATTTGTATTACTTCTGGTTTTGGTTATTAGGAATAAATTTGCTGTGAACAAGTTTTTGAATGAGTATTTTATTTTATCTCTCTTTCATAAATACCTGGAACTGGAATTATGCAGTCACAGGGTAATTCTAGGCTTAACTTTATAAGAAACTGCCAAAACTGTTTCCGAAGTAGATGTACCATTTTATGCCCTCTCTAGCAATATATGAAAATTCTGCTTGCTCACATCCTTAGTAATATTTTGTTTGAAATCTTTTAAATGTTTGCTATTCTAATGAGTATATAGTGCAACTCATTGTGATTTTAATTTGCATTTCTCTGACAATGAATGAGGTTGAAAACTTTTTCATTTGCTTTCCAATTATTTATATATTTGTCATTGTCTTTCCTTGAGACTCTCAAGACTCTTTGAGAACTCCTCAAGTCCTTTGACTATATTTATAGGGTTGTTTGTCCATTTTATTTTGGAGTTGTAGTTCTTTATATATTCTAGATACAAGTCCTTTGTAAGATATATGCGTTGTGAATGCATTCTCCTAGGCTGTATATTGCCCATTCATTTTCTTAATGGTGTATTTTCATGAGCAGAACATTTAAATTTTGATGAAGTCTAATTTATCAATTTCTTATTTTGCAGTCATTGCTTTCTGTGCTTTGCCTGATAGATCTTTGATGATCCCAGGTCACAATAGTATTTTTTTCCTAAAAGCTTTACAGTTTCAGGTTTTACATTTAGGTCTGTCTCTATGCATCTTGAATTAATCTGTGGATATAGTGTGAGACAGAGTTTGGAGTTTATTTTTTTCAGGTGGATCATCCAGTTGTTCCAGCAACAATTTTTGAAAGACTTTCTTTTTTATTGTAATGAAATAAATATAACATAAAATTAGCCATTTTAGCCATTTCAAGTGTACAATTCAGTGGCATTAATTACATTTATAGTGTTGTGCAACCATCTGTACTATTTCCAAATCTTTTTGATTACCACAAATAGAAACTTTGTTACCATTAAGCAATAATTGCTCATCCCTCCACCCCCGCACTTAGGCCCTGGTAACTTTTATTCTACTTTATGGTTTTATGAATTTGCTTATTATATATATTTCTAATAACAAATCATACAACATTTGTCTTTTGCGTCTGACTTATTTCATTTAACATACTATTGTCAAGATTTGTTCATTTTGCAGCATGTATCAGAACTTCATTCCTTTTTATGGCTGAATAATATTTCATTGTACATATATCCCACATTTTGTTTATACATTTATCTGTTGATAGACACTTGGGTTGCTTCTACCTTTTGACTATTATGAATAATTCTGCAACAAATCTTGACATACAAGTTTCTGTATTCTCTTATAATCCCTTTTATTTCTGTAAGATTG
This sequence comes from Aotus nancymaae, assembly GCF_030222135.1. Classification (NCBI taxonomy): domain Eukaryota; kingdom Metazoa; phylum Chordata; class Mammalia; order Primates; family Aotidae; genus Aotus; species Aotus nancymaae. The sequence continues at coordinate 30,762,937 of NW_026988467.1, forward strand.
GCACTAATATCCCCATTTTTGCTTTTAATTTTAGTTGTACCTTTTCTTTTTTCTTTGTCAGTCTACCTAAGATAAATTTTATTGAACTTTTCTAGAAATCAACTGTGGCTTCAGTAATTCTATTGATCGTCTATTCTGTGTTTTAATTAACTCTGCTCTAGTTTTTATTATTTTCTTTTTTCTGCTACTTTGATGTAATTTGATCTCTTTCTAGTTCCTCAAGGTGTAGTTAGGTTATTTGAGATTCTTTCCTCTTCATTAATGTAGGCATTTACATCTATACCTTTCTCTTTGGGCACTGTCTTTACTTCATTCCATAAGTTTTAGTAAGTTGTATTTTCATTTACATTCATGTTTTTTTCTAATTTCTCTTGTGATTTCTTTTGAACCCATTGATTAAAAGGATATTGTCTTATTTCCACGTATTTGCAGATTTTTCAGTTTTCTTTCTGTTATTGATTGAATTTCATTCCATTGTGATCAGAAAACATACTTTGTATAATTTTAATATTTTTTACTTTGTTAAGACTTATTTTGTGTCCTAACATATGCTCTATCCTAGAGAATATTTCATATACAATTGAGAAGAGCATATTCTGCTGTTGTTGAGTGGAAGTGTTCCATCCATGTCTGTTAGTTGATTTATAGTGTTTTTCAAGTCCTCTATTTCCTTATTTATCTTCTGTCTAGATGTTCCATCTATTGTTGAAAGTAGAATACCAAAGTCTACAACTATTGTAGAACTATCTATTTCTCTCTTCTATTTTTTCAGTATTTGTTTTATATATTTTGTGGTTCTGTTTCATATTTCTTGGGTTTCATATGTTTTGATGCATATTTGTTTATAATTGTTATATTTTCTTGATGAATTGACCCATTTGTCAATATATAATGTTTTTCTTTGTCTCTTATAATAGTTTTTCACTTAAACTCTATTTTGCATGATTTTAGTAGAGCGACTTTGGCTCTCTTGTCGTTACTATTTGCTTGAAATTTTTCTTTTTCCATTCTTTCACTTTCAACTTATTTTGTGTCTTTGGATCAAAAGTGATCTTTTGTAGCCAGTCTGTAGCTAGATCATGCTTAAAAAAAAAAAAAACAAAAAAACAAAAAAACAAAAAAAGAAACAACCAATTCTGGCAATCTCTGCCTTTTGATTGGAGAATTTAACCCATTTACATTTAATATGATTATTGATAAGGAAGGACCTACTTCTGCCATTATGCTATGCATTTTCTGTATGTCTTATAATTCTTTTATCTCTAATTTCTCCTATTTTTGCCTTCTTTTATGTATAGATGATTTTTTGGTAGTGAACTGTTTGATACTCTTCTCATTTCTTGTTATGTATGTTCCTTAAATATTTTATTTATGGATACTATGGGAGGATTATACATAACATCCTAAATTTATAACAATCTAATTTGATTTGCTGTCAACTTTAATTCTGTACAAAAATTAAGCTCCCGCTTACATTATTGTCACAAATTATATTTTATACATTGTGTGCTTGATAAAAAACTTATTTAAAAGTTCCATTTGTCTTTTAAGTCATATATTAAAAAAGGGGAAATACAAACTAAAAACACAATTATACTGGTTTTCACATTTTTCAGATATTTACTTTGCCAGAGATCTTCTGTATATGGCTTTGAGTTACTATCTAGTGTCCTTTCATTTCAACCTGAAGTACTCACTTTAGCATTTCTTGTGAAGTAGTCAAATGGCAACAGACTTTCTGAGTTTTATACAGACCAGTTTTTTTGGTTCAACATATTTTCTATTTTGTTGAATATTATATGTGCCCTCACAAAGCATGTGTTTTCTGTCATATTAGGTCAAAGCAGTGGCAATGTCACTCGACTTCCTTAAATTCACAAATTCATTCATATATATATATATATATATATATATATAACCTTTTAAAAAAAATTCTGGTAATTCTATTGACTACTGTGAGACAAATATGATTATGTGTTTTCTGTTTCTTCCCTTAATTCTATCAGTTTTTAGTTCCTGTGTTTTAAGCTTTATTGTTAAGTGAATATGTATTTATGTTCCTTACCTGTTTTTAAAGTAGTAATATTTTAATCCTATGAATTAAAAAAAATTGGTAATACTCCTTGTCTTAAAGTCTACTTTATATGATATTTAAATGATTATTTCAGCTTTTAAAGATTGGCTGGACGCAATGGCTCACACCTGTAATCCCAGCACTTTGGGAGGCTGAGGCAGGTAGATTACTTGAAGTCAGGAGTTTGAGACCAGCTTGACCAACATGGTGAAACCCTGTGTCTACTGAAAGTACAAAAATTTAGCTGGGCATGGTGGTGGCCTCTGTAATCCAAGCTACTCAAGTGGCTGAGGTGGAAGAATCACTTGAACCTGAGAGGCAGAGGTTGCAGTGAGCCAAGATCACACCACTGCACTCTAGTGAGACCCATCTCAAAAACATAAAAAATAAAATAAAGAATGAAGATATGTGAATGAGAAGTTGTTTGCCTTTTTAGAGGGAAGTATTTTTTAAAAAATACTTTAAAACTACTTGTGTCTTGTAGATATCATAGAGCTAGGCCAGGATTTTTTCCATTCTGAAAATATCTGCCTAATAACCGAAATCTATATATATATTTAACACAGTTATTGATAAAGTTGTGCTTATGTGTGTCATTTGCTAATTGGTTCTGTTTTTGGAGCGGGGGTGGACAGAGTTTTACTCTTGTCACCCAGGCTGGAGTGCAATGGCATGATCTTGGCTCACTGCAACCTCTGCCTCCCAGGTTTAATTGATTCTCCTTCCTCAGCCTCTTGAGTAGCTGGGATTACAAGTGCCCACCACCACGTCCAGCTAGTTTTGTATTTTTTTTTAGTAGAGGCGAGGTTTACCATGTGTTGGCCAGGATGGTCTTGAACTCCTGACCTCAGATGATTGACCCGCCTCAGCCTTCCAAAGTGCTGGGATTACAGACACAAGCCACCATGCCCGGCTGCTAATTGATTTCTAATTGAATTTTTATTGAGGTAATGTAGATTCACCTGCAATTGTAAGACCATTAAGGGGTAAAACTTTCAGTTATGTAAGAAAAATAAGTTCTAGAGATCTACTATACAACATAGTCCCTATGGTTAACAGTATTTTATTGCATACTTAAAATTTCCTAAGAGCATATATCTTATTTCAAGTGTCTTTTCCATCAATAATAAAACAGGAGGTGAGATGAAACTTTGAGAGGTGATGGATATGTTTAGGGCATTGATAGTTTTATGGGTGTATACATATTCCCAAACCTATCAAGTTGTATACATTAAATATGTACAGCTTTTGATATATCAATCATACCTCAATAAAGCGTGTTTTTTAAATGCTAAGAAAAATTCCTTGTACTTTTCCTCCAACTTTTCTCAGTGGTAACATTTTGCCAAAGTATCGTATAATATCAAAATTAGGATAGTGACATGGATACAGTTCATCAATATTAATTAATATTGTGTACTTTCCCTACTTTATTCTTTGCCAAGATTATTTTAGCTATACTAGGGCCTGAGTTCTTCCATGTGCATTTTATAATAAATCTGTAAATGATTCCAAAAACTCTCTCAGAAATTTTTATAGGCATTCCACTAAACCTATAAATCAATTTGGGGATAATTAATGCATTGAATCTTTCAATCCATGAACATGGTTGGTCACTCCATTAATTTTGGTTTTTTATTTTTTTGATCAGTATTTTATAATTTTCAACATACAGATTACATACATGTTTTATTAATTGTATTATTTTATTTGGAGTTACTATAAAAAGGAATTGTGTTTTTAGTTTGGGTTTCTACGTATTCATAAATGTATATGTTAGTGATAAAATACAATTGCTCTTTGTCTATTGGTCTTATATCCTGGAATCTTGTTGAACTCACTAGTTAATTCTAGGAACAGTTTTCTTTTGTAGTTTCTTTGTTTTTATTTTTCTATGTGTTTACTGCTGTCATCTGCAAATAGATTTGTTTTATTTCTTTCTTTCCAATTTGTATGCCTGATATGCCTTTTTTCTTGCCTTAATTTAGTAGGTAGGAATTCCAGTTCTGTTCAGTAAGAGTGGTAAGTAGAAGAGCCAAGGTGGCTGGTTAGACACAGCCAGGAAAAGCTTCTCCTACTGAGAGACCAGACCACCAAGTAGACTAACACACTCTGAACAGATCTTCGGAGAGAAGGCATTGAGAATGGATACAGAGAGGATGCAGACTGTAGGGTTAAGAGGAAGGAAGCTGGGAACCCTGCATGGGGTTGCCAAGCACCAGGACATGTTCCTGACCCTGCGTGGCTCCTAGAGAAGGGATGAGCACAATAAGTGTGGAGTGGCACACTCTAGTCACAGACCTCCAGGATATTACCTGTGGGAGATCCCATGACCCTCACAGGCATTTGAGTTGGCAAGGAAAATTCCTTTGAGATTTGGCAGAGACAGAACTCTAGCCTGTGAGGAGCCCAGAGGATTTGGCATGGGAATGGGTACACTGGAGCACAGCCATGGGCACCCATCCCCCAAGGCTGGCCAGACTCCTCTAGGTGACTTTACCCTTTGTTATCTGCTGGACCTGGAGACAGCAGGACTGTCTTGTCCATGGGATGTGGTCAGTCTGATCGGAATGCCCCCTGTCTGCCAGCCTCCCCCAGGGTCCCTGTCTGGCTGCATCCACTTGCAGTGCAGTCTGAGCTGCCCCGCTAAAATGCTCCTCAGTGGCTACTGCCATAGCTCTTTCACTAGCAGCCCCTACCTTCCCATAGGAGCACTTTTGCAGGCAGACCCCCACTAGGATGTATCTGCCTGCAGCCTTCCTCAACCAGTGTGCATTCACCCACAGCATCCCTTTGCCACTCTGCCAATGAATACAGATGGGAATCCACCACCACCTCACCAGCACCCACGCACCTGGGGACCTGCTGGCACACATGCACCCACAACCCCCTCACTACCCCATTGGTGTGAACTCACCTGCAGTCCCCCCACCACAGTGCAGTCTCCTGTGGCACCCCCACCACTCCTCTGTGCTTTTGCCAGCAGCCCCCATCGAAGTGTTGTTGACAGCAAACTAGGAACACCTCACCTCTCCAGTGCAGCAAGTGCTTGACCTTGAGGGGCCAGACAAAAACCTGCAGGTCTAGTTCCAGCCCTCCAGAGTTAGAGCACACAGTCCAGGAGTGCTGAACTGAGCCTGAGCCCTCTGAAATCATCCAGAAACAAAGCCAATAAACCAAACCCAACTTATACCACAATCAAAGTCTGGAAAGGTAAGAAGACTGACCCAAAGGGCAGCAACTTCAAGGATTAAAGGATCAGTTCACAGAGATGAGAAAAAGCTACTGCAAGAAATCTGGCAATTCTGAAAACCAGAGTATCTTCTTACCTCCAAATGACCGCACTAGCTCCCTGGCAATGGTTCTTAACCAGATTGAAATGACATAGAATTCAGAATGTGGATGGCAAACAAGCTCAACTTTCCCTGAGATACAGGAGAAGGTTAAAACCCCTTTCAGGAAAAGTAGTAAAATGATCTAAGAGTTGAAAGACGACATAACCATTTTAAGAAATAATCAAACTGAACTTCTGAAAAATAAAAAATTCAAGACAGAAATTTTATCATGCAATTGGATGCATTAATATCAGGATAGACCAAGTTGAGGAAATAACCTCAGAGCTTGAAGATCACTCCTTCAAATCAATGCAGGCAGAGAAAAATAAAAAATGAAAAAACTTCTGAGAAATATGAAATTATGTAAAGAGAACAAATCTATAACCCACTGGAATCTGTGAAAGGGAGGGTGAAAGAGCAAGAAACTCGGAAAACATATTTGAGAATATTGTCCAACTTCACTAGAGAGATCAACATGCAAATTGAAGGTATTCAGAGTGAGATACTATACAAGATGATCATCTCCAAGACATATAGTCATCAGACTCTCCAAGCTCATCATAAAAGAAAAATATCTTAAAGGCAGCTAGAAAGAAAGGGTGGGTCACATCCAAAGGGAGCCCCATCAAGCTAAAATATGATCTTGCATCAGAAACCTTAGGAGCCAGAAGATATTGGGGGCCTATATACAGCATCCTTAAAGAAAAGAAATTCCAATCAAGATTTTCATATCCAGCCAAACTAAGTTTCATAGGTGAAATAGAAATGCAATCTTTTTTTAGACAAGTAAATGCTATGGGAATTCATTACCACTAGAACTGCCTTATGAGAGATATTTAATAGAATGTTAAACATGGAAACAAAAGCTCAACATCTGCCACCACAAAAAGACAATTAAGTAATAGTTCATTAACACTATAAAGCAAATACACAATCAATATACATAACAACTGGCTAACAACACGATGACGAGATCAAATCCTCACATGTCAATCTTGATCTTGAACACAGAGTGAGCTAAACATCTGTCTGAAAAGGCACAGTATAGCAAGTTGGATAAAGAAGCCAGACCCAACTGTGTGCTATCTTCAAGAGACCCATCTCACATGCAATGACACCCATAGGTTCAAAGTAAAGGAATGGAGAAAAATCTACCAAGTAAAATGAAAGCAAAAAAGAGAAGAGTTGCTATTCTAATTTCAGACAAAACAAACTTTAAGCCCACAATGATCAAAAAGGTCAAGGAAGGGCATTATTACATAAAAATAAAGGGTTCAATCCAATAAGAAGACTTAACTCTCCTAAATCTATATGCACCCAGCACTGGGCCACCCAGATTCATAAATGAAGTTCTTACAGACCTACAAAGAGACTTAGATAGCCATACAATAATAGTAGGAGACTTCAACATCCCATTGACAGTGTGAGACAGATCACTGAGTCAGCAAACCAACAAAAATATTCAGGACCTAAACTAGACCCTTAACCAAATGAACCTAGCAGGTATATACAGAATACTTCACTCAACAACAGAGTATCCATTCTTCTCATCTTCACACAGCACATATGCAAAGATTGACCACATGCTAAAGCAACTCTCAACAAATTAAACCAAACTGAAATCATACCAACCACACTCTGAGCACAGAGCACAATAAAAATCGAAATCAATACCAAGGAGATCTCTCAAACCGTACAATTCTATGGAAATTAAACAACCTGCTCCTAAATGACTTTAGGGTAAAGAATGAAATTAAGGCAGAAATCAACAAATTATTTGAAATTAACAAAAGCAAAAATACAACATACCAGAATCTCTGGGGCACAGCTAAAACAATTTTAAGAAGAAAGTTTATTGCACTATATGTCTATGTCAAAATTTAGAAAGATCTCAAATTAACAACCTAACATTACACCTAGAGGAACAGAAAAACAAGAGCAAACCACCCCAAAAGCTAGCAGAAAAAGATAAATAACAAAATTAGAGGTGAGCTGAATGAAATTGAGATGTGAAAATCCGTATGAAAGATCAATGAAATAAAAAGTTGATTTTTTGAAAGAATAAACAAGATTGATAGACCATTAGCTATATTAATAAAGAAAAGGAGAGAGAAAATCCAAATAAACACAATCAGAAATGACAAAGGTGACATTACCTCTGACTCCCACAGTAATACATAAAACCCTTAGAGACTGTTATGAACACCTCTAAGCACATTAACTTGAAAACCTGGAAGAAATGGACAAATTCCTGGAAACACACAACTTCCCAAGATATAACCAGAAACGTGCACAGACCAATAATGAGTTGCAAAACTGAGTCAGTAATAAAAAGCCTATCAACCACAAAAAGCCTTGGGCTAGATGGATTCACAGCCAAATTCTGCCAGATGTACAAAGAAGAGTTGTTATCAATCCTACAGAGATTATTCCAAAAAATGAGGAGGAGGGACTCTTCCCTAACTCATTCTATGAGGCCAGCATTATTCCAATACCAAAACCTGGCAGAGACACAATGAAAAAGGAAAACTTCAGGCCAATATCCCTGATGAACATAGATGCAAAAATCCTCAACACAATACTAGCAAACCAAATCTGGCAGAACATCAAAATCTAATCCACCATGATCAAGTAGGCTTTATTCCTGGGATGCAAACATATGTTGGTTCAACATATGCAAATCAGTAAGTGTAATTCTCCCATAAACAGAACTAAAAACAAAAATTACATGACCATCTCAATAGATACAACAAAGTAGGTGTTGAAGGAACATACCTCAAAATAATAAGAGCCATCTTTGACAAAGCCACAGCCAACATTCGTAATGAACAGGCAAAAGCTGGAAGCATTCCCCTTGAGAATTGGAACAAGACAAGGATACCCACTCTCCCTGCTCCTCTTCAACATAGTACTGGAAATCCTATCCACAGCAATCAGGGAAGAGAAAGAAATAGACGTCATCCAAATAGGAAGACAAGAAATCAAACTCTCTCTCTTCACATATGATATGATACTATACCTAGAAAACCCCATAGTCTCTGCCCAAGGCTCCCAGAGCTGATAAACAACTTCAGTAAAGTTTCAGGATATAAAACCGATGTATAAAAATCAGTAGCATTTCTATACACCAATAATGCCCAAGCTGACAACCAAATTAACTGATACAAGAACAGAAAACCAAACACTGCATGTTCTCACTCATAAGTGGGTGTTGTTCAATGAGAACACATGGACACAGGGAGGGGAACATCACACACCATGGCCTGTTGGGGGATGGGGGGGTTAAGGGAGGTATAGCAGGGGGTGGGGGGATTGGGGAGGGTTAGCATTAGGAGAAATACCTAATGTAGATAACAGGGTGATGGATGCAGGCACGTGTATACCTATGTAACAAACCTGCATGTTCTGCACATGTACTCCAGAACTTAAAGTATAATTAAAAATAAAAGATAATTTAAAAAAGAAACAATCACATTCACAATAGTCACACACACACACAAAATAAAATACCTGGGGATACAGCTAACCAGGAGATGAAAGATCACTATGACAGAAATTATAAAACACTGCTCAAAGAAATCAGAGACAACACAAACAAATGGAAAAACAGTTCATGCTCATGCACAGGAGAATCAATATTGTTAAAATGGCCATAGAACCCAAAAAAACTTACAGATTCAGTGATATTTCTATCAAACTACCAATGTCATTTTTCACAGAACTAGAAAAAACTTCTAATATTCATCTGGGACCGGGTGCTGTGGCTCACACCTGTAATCCCAGCACTTTGGGAGGCTGAGGTGGGTAGATCACCTGAGGTGAGCAGATCACCTGAGGTCAGGAGTTCAACCGACCAGCTTGACCAACACGGAGAAACCCCGTCTCTACTAAAAACACAAAACTTAGCTGGGTGTGGTGGCACACGTCTGTAATCCCAGCTACTCAGGAGGCTGAGGCAGGAGAATCGCTTGAACCTGGGAGGTGGAGGTTGCAGTGAGCCAAGATCACACCATTGCACTCCAGCCTGGGCAACCAGAGTGAAACTCTGTCTCAAAAAAAAAAAAAAAAAAAAAAAAAAAAAAAAATCATATGGAACCAAAAAACAGCTCAAATAGCCAAAGCAATCTTAAGCACAAAGAACAAAGCTGGCGGCATCACATTACCCAACTTCAATCTGTACTACAAGGCTACAGTGACCAAAACAGGATGGTATTGGTACAAAAGACCCTTTTGCCAATGGAACAGTTTAAAGAACACTTAACAGTTATATGATCTTTGACAAAGTCAACAATAACAAGCAATGGGGAATGGAGTCCCAATTTATTAAATGGTGTTGGGATAACTGGCTAGTCACATGCAGGAGATTGAAACTGGACCCCTTCCTTTCACCATATACAAAAATCAACTCAAATTAGATTGAAGATTTAAATATGAGTTCTAAAATAAATTTTTTAATCCTAGAAGAAAGTCTAAGAAATATCATTCTGGACATGGCCTTTGGCAAAGATTTCATGATGAAGTCTCTAAAAGCAATTACAACAAAAACAAAAATAGCCAAGTGAGACCTAATTAAACTAAAAAGCTCTGCACAGCAAATGACACTTTCAATAGGGTAAACGTGCAACCTACAGAATGGGAGAACATATTAACAAACTGTGTATCCAACAAAAGTTCTAATATCCAGAATCTATAAGGAATTTAAATCAATAAGCAAAAAATAACTCCACTAAAAAACGTGAAAAGGACAAGACCAGACACTTCTCAAAAGAAGATATACATGTGGCCAACAAGCATATGAAAAAATGCTCTATATCACTAATCGTTAGAGAAATGCAAATCAACATTTCCACCAATCACAATAAGACACCATCTCATACCAGTCAGAATGGCTGTTATTAAAAAGTCAAAAAATAATAGATATTGGTGAGGTTGTAGACAAAAGGGAATGCTTGTACATTGCTGATGGGAATGTAAATTAGTTCAGCCACTGTGGAAAGCAGTTTGGCTATTTCTCAAAGAATTTAAGACAGAATTACCATTTGACCCAGTAATCCCATTACTGGGCCCAAAGGAATAGAAATAATTCTACCAAAAGGACATTTGCCTTTGTATGTTCATCACAGCACTATTCATAATAGCAAAGACATAAAATCAACTTCTATGCCCGTCTTTTGCCACACCACCTGAACGCGCCCGATCTCGTCTGATCTCGGAAGCTAAGCAGGGTTGGGCCTGGTTAGTATTTGGATGGGAGACCGCCTGGGAATACCGGGTGCTGTAGGCTATTAAAAAAAAAATTAAAAAAAAAAACCTTATATGCCCATCAGTGGTGGACTGGACATAAAGAATATGTGGTACATATACATCATAGAATACTACACAGCTGTAAGAAAGAATGAGATCATGTCTGTTGCAGCAACATAGATGCAGTTGGAGGTCATTATTCTAACCAAATTAACATAGGAACAAAATGCTACATATTCTCATTTATAAGTGGGAGCTAAGCATTTAGTACACATGGTCATAAAGATAGAAACAGTAGACACTGGGTTGAAGGTGGAGTGGGAAGGAGAGGAGGGTCATATAACTACTTATCAGGTACCATGCTTACTACCTAGGTGATGAAATCATTTGCACACTAAACCCCAGCAACATGCAATTTACCCATGTAAGAAAACTGCACATGTACTCCCGAACCTAAAAGTTGGGAAAAGGAAAAAAAAAAAAGAGTAATGAGGTGTTCATCTACATGTTGTTCCTGGTCTTAGTCTTTTACCATTAGGTTTGATGTCAACTGCTGTTTTTTTGAAGATGCTTTTTTATCAAGTTGAGGTAATTTCCATCTATTTCTATTTTTCTGAAAGTTTTTGTGATGAATAGGTATTGAATTTTGTCAAATAAATTCATAAGATCATATGATTTCTCATTTTTAGCTTGTATGATGGATTACATTGATTGAGTTTTGAATATTGAACCAGCTTGGTATACCCAAAATGTCTCATTTGGTCATGGTACAATTGGTAATATAATTGGCATATAATTACTTTCATACATCATGAGATTCAGCTTGCTAATATCTTTTGATGATTTTTGTGTTAAAATTAGAGACATTGATCTGTTGCTTTCTTTATTTTTACTGTCCTTGTCTGGTTGTGATATTAGAGTAATATTGACCTCATAAAATGAAGTGGGCAGTGTTCCCTTCTTATATTAGTCTCCTATTTCTATTAGTTTCCTATTGCTATGGTGACACATTACTACAAATTTAGTGGCTTAAAACAACACAACACAAATTTGTTACCTTACATTTCTGGAGTTGGTTTATTTGGTGCCATCGAGGCTCTCGCTGCTCTCAGCTGTTGCTGCTTGAGGAGGAAAAAGAGATTTTCCCTGGGTAACATGGCTGGCTGCTATGGTGAGACCCATCCTACAGTTGTTCTCCTAGTACTTGGTTTCTCTGAGAAGATGAAGAAAGTTTTAGGCCTGTGAGGATAATGAAACTTCCTGGACCATGTCATCTGCCATGAATGACTGGGCCTCTTTCTCTAGTGCCACCTGCACACCTACAGGAGTCTCCAACCCATGGGTACAGACAGGGTTGTACCCTGTATTTGAATAGCTTATATTTTGGTCTCTACCCACTGGCCTTATTATTTCAGTGGAAAGGGAGAGTCTCAGGCTCAGTAGGGAAGGAGAGTATATTCCCTAGCCAATCTATCTTCCTTGTAGATGTTGGGCTCACTTGATCTTATTTGAGAGACTTCAATTAAACCCATGGAGGAATGAGCATACTTAGACTTCCTTCTGTTGTTAGACTGAGGGTCAGAAAATGCCTGACTGAGTGAGCTTTCTCTGTTGGGTGGGAAGACACAAGACACTGTACTATTCCTCCAGTCCCAGGTTGGCATACAAGTTCACCTTCTTCTTACTCCCTTACTATCTTCTTAGTATAGTTCTCCTTTGGTCATCTCTTGTACTATTTTCAGGGTTTAGAATTCTAATTACCAGGTAGAAATAGGGTCTACATCATCTTGTGTGAACTAAAAGTCCTGATGTTGTTTCTTATTTTTCTTATCTGTTTTTATTTTTATTTTTTGTGACTTAATCTTTTTTCTTCATTTGGGTTAGTTGAATAACTTTAGTATTCCATTTTGATTACTCTCTTGGTTTTTTTTAATCTAAGTCTCTTTGCAGTATTTTTTAGTTGTTGCCCTGGAGATTACAACATACATTTTTTATTTGTCTCAATCTTCTATGTTATCTTCTAGGAGATTTACACTTTTAAATTTAACATTTAGATCTGTGATCCATTTTGCATTTTTTTGTGAAAGCTTCAAGGTCTATGTCTAGATTTATTTTTTTGCATGTGGATGTTCAATTGTTCCAGCACTATTTGTTGAAGACACTATCTTTTTCCTATTGCACTCCCTTTGTTCCTTTGTTAAAAATCAGTTGAAATCTATTTATGTCAGCCATATCTAGACTCTCTATTCTGTTCCATTGATATGTTCATCTCTTCTTTCATCACTGCCATGCTGTCCTGATTTTTGTAGATTTAAAGTAAATCTTGAAGTTGGGTAGTGTCAGTACTCCAACTTTGTTCTTCTCCCTCAATATTGTGTTGGCTATTCTGGGTATTTTGCATTTACATGTAAACTTTCAAAATCACTTTGTCAATATACACAAGATATCTTGCTGAGATTTTGATTGGGATTGTGTTGCATCTATAGATCAACTTGGGAAGAACAGACACCTTCACAATATTGAGTCTTCCTACCCATGTACATGGAACACATTTCCATTTAGTTAGACCTTCCACGGCATTTCTTTTCTTTTCCAGAGTTTTGTAGTTTTCTTCACATAGATTTTACAACATTTTGTAACATTTACACCTAAGTATTTCATTTTTTGGTAAATGGAATTATGTTTTAATTTCAAATTTCAACTGTCCATTACTAGTATATAAGAAATCAATTGAACCTTGTATCCAGCAACCTTGCTATTAGTTATTACATTTTAGGTTATGGGAGGTTTTTGTTGTTTCTTTGAAATTTTTTACACAGACAATCATGTCATCTGCAAACAAAGTTTTACATCTTTTTTAAACAAATCTGTACATATTTTTTTCCTTCTTTTGTTGCAATGGCTCAAATGTGTTCCCTCCAAAATTAATGTATTGAAACTTAATAGACAGTGTGATAGTATTAAGAGACTGAGCCTTTAGGAGATGTTTAAGTCATGAAAGCTATGCCTTCATGAATGGATTAGTGTCCCTACAGAAAAGACTTCAGAGAGAGAGAGACCTCACCTCTTTGTGCCCTTTTCATCCTTTTCATTATGTGAGGACACAGCAGCATTCCTCCCCTCAAAAGGGTGCAGTCCCCTCAAAAGGGTGCAGCAACTAAGACAAAGCTAGTCCCTTCCACCTATGAGCCTGTAAAATCAAAAACAAGTTAGTTACTTTCAAGATACAATGGGAATATAGGCATTGGGTGAATACTCTCTTTTCAAAAGGGAGTAGAGAAGGGCTCTCCTCAGACACTGAACCTGCTGATGCCTTGATCTTGGATTCCCAGCTTCAAGAACTGTGATAAATAAGTATATGCTCTTGATAAGTTACCCATTATCAAGTACTTTGTTATAGCAGCACAGAGTAACACATTTATCTTATTGCATTAGATAGGACTTCCAACGCTATGTTAAATAGAAGTAGTAAGAGGTACATCTTTGCTTTTTTCCTGATATTACCAGAAAAGTATCTAGTTTCTAAGCATTAAGTATAATGTTAGTTGTAAGTTTTTTTGTAGATATTCTACCAATTAGGGTACTTCACTTCTATTCATAGTTTGCTGGAGATTTTTATTACAAATGGGTGTTGGACTTTGTCAAATGCTTTTTTTGCATCTACTGATATGATAATATGATTTCTCTTTTTTAATCTGCTGATGTGATGAATTATATTAATTGATTTTCGTCTGTCTAGTTTTTAATAGCATTTATCACTGTTGTGCGTACACACACATACTTCCGTTTACTTTTTTCATTCTCTGTCACCTCCACTAGACTGTAAACTCAAGCACCAGGTATATATTTACTCATAAATATTTGTCAAATGAATGAACTATCCCCCATGATATGGTCTGCATTTGAGTCCCCACACAAATGCAAAATTGGTACCAGGAAGTGGGACATTGTTATAAAGATACCTGAAAATGTGAAAGCAGCTTTGGAACTGGGTAGTGGGCAGAGGTTGTAACAGTTTGGAATGCTCAGAAGAAGACAGGAAGGTGAGGGCAAATTTGGAACTTTCTAGAGACTTTTAAAATTATTGTGACCAAAGTGCTGATAGTGATATGGACAATGAAGTCCAGGCTGAGGTGATCTCAGATGGAGCTGAGGAACTTATTGAAAACTGGAGCAAAAGTCACTTTTGCCATGTGTTAGCAAAGTGGTTGGAGGCATTGTGCCCCTGCCCTAGGGATCTGTGGACCATTGAATTTGAGAGTGACAATTGAGGGTATCTGACGGAAGAAATTTTTTCTTTGCTTTTCTTTTTCTCTTTCTTTCTTTTTCTTTCTTTCTTCTTCCTTTTTCTTTCTTTCTCTTTCTCTTTCTTTCTTCTTTCTCTCTCTCTCTTTCTTTCTTTCTCTTTTTTTAGACAGAGTCTGTCTCTGTCACCCAAGCTGGAGTGCAGAGTGCAGTGGCATGATCTTGGCTCACTTCAACCTTTGCCTCCTGGGTTCAAGCAATTCTTCTGCCTCAGCCTCCCAAGTGGCTTGGACTACAGGCATACACCACCACACCTGGCTACTTTTTGTAATTTTAGTAGAGATGGGGTTTTACCATATTGGGCAGTCTGGTCTTGAGCTCCTGACCTTGCGATCTGCCCGCTTCAGCCTCCCGAAGTGATGGGATTACAGGTGTAAGTCACCGCACTTGGCCAACAGAAGAAATGTCTAAGCGTTAAAGATGTGGCCTGGTTGCTTCTTGCAGCCTATTCTCATGTTCATGACAAAAGAAATTATATAAAGCTAGAATTTATATTCTGAAGGGAAATAGAGTTTAAAAGTTTGAAAAATTTGCAGCATGACCATGTAGTATAAAAGAAAAACCCATTTTCAGGGGAGAAATTCAAGCTGACTGCAGAAATTTGCATAAAAAAGGAAGGCAAGTACTAATGTCAAAGACAACGAGAAAAAAGCATTTCAGAGACGTTTGAGGCAGCTCCTCCCATTACAGGCCTGGAGGCCTAGGAGGGAAGAATGGTACTGTGGAATAGTCTCAAGACCCCATTACCCTGTGCAGCTTTGGAACACTGCTTCTTTCATCCTGGCTGCTGCAGCTCTAGGCATGTCTCAAAGGAGCCCAGTTACTCAGACTGCTACTTCAGAGGGTGCAAACCATAAGCGCTGAAAGCTTCCACATGCTGTGGAAGCCTGTGGGCACACAGAATGCAAGAGTTGAGGCTTGGGAGCTTCTGCCTAGATTTCAAAAGATGTGTATAAAAGCTTGGATGTCCAGGCAAAGTCTGCTGCAGAGCCAGAGCCCTCATGGAGGACCTCTACTAGGGCAGTGCAGAGGGGAAATGAGGGGTTAGAGCCCCCACAAAGAGTCCCCCCGGGGCACTGCCTAGTGGAGCTGCGAGAAGAAGGCCACTGTCCTTTAGATCCTAGAATGGTAGATACACCAACAGTTTGCACCACATGACTGGAAAAGCCATAGGCACTCAATGCCAGCCCTTGAGAGCAGCCATGGGGGCCAAGCCCTGTAAAGCCACAGGGATGGAGCTATTCAAATCTTGGGACTCCACTCCTTGCATCAGTGTGCCTTGGATGTGAGACATGGAGTCAAAGGAGATTATTTTGGACCTTTAAAAGTTAATGCCTGCCTTGCTGAGTTTTGGACTTGTACAGGGCCTGTCGCCCCTTTCTTTTGGCCAATTTCTTCCTTTTGGAAAGAAAATATTTATCCAATGTCTATATCCCAATTGTATCTTGCAAGTAACTAACTTGTTTTTTATTTTACAGGCTCATAGGTGGAAGGGACTGGCCTTGTTTCAGATGAGACTTTGGACATTTGTGTTAATGCTAGAATGTGTTAAGACTTTGGGATTCTCTTGTGAAGGGCATGATTGTATTTTGAAATGTGAGAAGAACATGAGATTTGAGAGGAGCCAGGAGTAGAATGATATGGTTTGACTCTGTGTCACCACCTAAATGTCATGTCAAATTGTAACCCCCAGTGTGGAGGTGGGGCCTGGTGGAAGGTGATTGGATCATGGGGGACAGATTTTCCCCTTTGTGCTGCTCTCATGATAGTGAGTTGTTTTAAACAACCCAAGATTTGGTTGTTTAAAAATGCGTTACACCTCTTCCCCCTTCTACCTATTGTGGCCATGTAAGACACGCCTGCATCCCCTTTGCCTTCTGCTATGATTGTAAGTTTCCGAGGCTTCCCAAGTCATGCTACCTGTACAGCTTGCAGAATTGTGGGCCAATTAATCCTCTTTTCTCCATAAATTACCCAGTCTCAGGTATTTCTAGGAGTGTTAAAAGGGACCAATGTACCCCACTTATATTTACTTTTATCTACTGAGAAGCTATGAAAGAAGGATGGCAGTTTATTGGAGTCTAGCTACAGGATAGAGATGGAAGAGACTTGGAAGAGAGATGACATGATATCTGTTCCTCTTCGGTTACAGACAGCGGGTTTAAACTTCACTGGTGAGAGGGCTAACGCAAGTGAGTGATTGAATTGTTTTGCTGTGAGATATCATGGACTTGAGGAACAAGCAAAATTGCTTTGGGCCTAGGTGACAGAGTATGACAGAGTTGTAGAGAAGACTGTGATCCTATTTCAGAAATGTTATAATCCAGCAGGTGGGAGTTCAGAGCTATGGTAATTTGAGCATTAAATGTGACCTCCTTTGCATCTGCAGTCTGCATTTGAGGTATATACAAAATACAAATGAAACAGAGCCTTGTTTGATATGTCTTAAAATGTCTAGATTTTTTTTTAAATTTAAGTTGTTTCTTTCAGGGCAGCTTATCTTTACCCTGAGTCCTAGTCTTTAGAAATATCAGTTCCATTTGATTAGTTCCATAGTTTCAGATATATTCCCTAATGGTACCCACAACTGGGCTGGCAAATTCTTCTGGATCCTACTTCCAGAAGATCCGAAATGCTGTAATGCCAGAGCCTTCCAGTCCAGAAGCTCTCCAGGAAGCCTGTTTCCCTCATGTATAGCCATGATTTATCTTATTTTTACTAACATTCATTGTCTAGACTTCTGCCAGTTTGCAACAACTTTTACTCTTTACTTTCAGAAAATCTTAGCCTTTCATGCAGGAAATCTTCTAATTCTTGTTCCATATTTCTATCCCTAGCTGCCTACAGTGAACATCTGTGTTTTTTTTCCCAAGCATTCATTGACCCATTTCTTTATTTAAAGAAAGAATCTTGAGTTTCCTTTGGGGAGCTATTCTTTCTCCACTTTAAGTTCCTACAGTATGGGTGAGGTTGATCTCTGCCAGCTCTCAGGGCAAGCCCTTGTTATCCTAAGCTTATCAGTGAATGGCATAATTTTAAGTACTGGGATTGGTTCAAGTGTGATCATTTGACACCGTTGGGCCACAAAGAGTCAGACCCAGAACTTTTTGTGGACTGTTAGAGATGGGGGATGGGGGACAGAAAGAGAGAAAGAGAGATTCTTTCTGCTTTTTCTAGATTGTAGAGGATGAAAGATCTGATATAGTTTTTCTATGGTCACAAAGGAGGCACCTGTCAAAGTCAACATATCTGGGAGAGCAGGTCTGAACAGACCTGAAAGAGACAGAGAAAACTGGGTTCCGGTGACATTGTTCAACCCCTGCATCAAACTATACCTGGAAACAATCCAACCCCGTGAACTTTTCAGTTTTGTAATCCACTAAATTCCTTTCTGATTAAGTCATTTGGGATTGGATTTTTCTGTGATTTTCAACCAGAAAAATTCTGAACAATACACTGTTCGTCTGGTCTTAAAACACTTCCAGCCAACGGCTCTCTGCTTGCTTTGCTCTCTGTTGTGTGCTGGCATTGGTGCTAACTGCAGTGCATGGTCCTTGACCTTGGCTTCCCCTTGGACTTTGAATTGATGGCTCTTGACTGGGTTTGATTTTGGTATCTCCTCATGGGAATGCCTGATCTTGATCCTTCAATCCCATAGTTTACCTGCAATGCTGAATCCTCAGCCACCAACATCATACCAAGCCAGAGTGTAGCTTTTGATTTCTAATGGGGCACTCCCAATATTTTATTTCTGGAATGAATTTTAGTCAAGTTATTCGAACTTATTGAGAAGTGTCCACAGGAAGAGCTTTTCCCCACTCACCATCTATGCTGATCTGTGTGTCAGAATGAAGCAAAGAGCTCCAAGCAATTTTATCTTCTAACCATGGTATGTACATGTTTGTACCCATCCTGGATTTCTTTGGGCCTGGGACACTCAATCTCGCCCCATACATCAAGTTTTATTAACCTCAAAAGAGAACTCAAGGGAAAAAAGAGAAAGGCCGGGGTGTGTACTCCAATAGGATGCTTGCACTTCTTTTAGGAGATATGCTGGAGCCTGCCTAGGAGTCACATTAATCGGTTTCATCTCAACTTCTAATATTAGCTGAAAATCTGTGTGTTCACATATGTTGATAAAGCCCAATGACTTATCCCAAATCCAGCATCTCAGGGTGTCTGTTTCTGCTGCATAGACACTCATATTCTTGAAAGTGTCAGTAGCAGTGAAGGTGCCACCGAGGAAATAGCACTTCATCCTTCTGGATGATCCTGCAAGACAGAAAGAATCATGGATTATCCTTTTTTTGCTTTATAAGTGAAAGTGACAGAGACTGAGAATTACAGAACCACAGAATGTGTTGCAGAGCCTGAGGGGCCTAAAATTAGCTAAACTTGCTCTTTCAATATACAGATAAAGGGATCAAGGTCCAGAGATGTCAAGTGACTTGCCCGAGGTCACATAGTCAGCTGGTGGCAAAGTCAAAATAAAGACCTAGGTAAATTTACTTGCAAAGCAGCACTCCTTGACCATATCACCCTGGGGCTTAATAGTCATCAGTAAAATTGCTTTTCCTGAAAGTAATATGTCCTTAAAAGTCAGACATCCCTGACTTTTAGTAAAACAGGGATGTCTGATTTTTAAGGGCATATACTTTCAGGATAAGTTTGGATTTAGTCCTTCATGTAAGGAAGTGTACAGAGAGATCCAAGATGGCTGATCACTAACAGCTTGGGCTCGTAGTTCCCAGTGAAAGCACAGAGAACGAGAGGATGCCACACTTTCAGACGAATATTTTTTGCTCACGGACCAAGAGATTCCCAGTGGAGGAGCCCCATGGGTCGCCAGGGTGACTCTTGTGACCAGCGCGGCAGTTTTGCTGGAGCCTTAGCGCAGCAGTTCTAGGTGCAGAGTCCGGAGATTCCCGGGCAGAAAAGCACCATCAATCTTAACACTGCTGTTTTGGCCGGCACAGTGGATTGCTCAGATTTCGGCGCTGGGAATCAACAAGTTGGACGTCCGCTCAGAGACCTAGTTAGAAAGTCGGTAATTACAAAGACGACAGAGGGATAAATATATAATGAAGGGAAGAAACCAGCCTAAAAAGGTAGAGAATACTAAAAATCAGAATGCCTCTCCCTCTACAGGGGATCGCAATTCCTCATCAGTAACGGAACAAGGCTTAATAGATTATGAGTGTGTTCCAATAACAGAAGCAGGTTTCAAAACGTGGGTGATAAGAAACTTCTGTGAATTAAAAGAACTTGTTCTAACCCAATGCAAAGAAACTAAGAACGTTGAAAAAAGGTTTGATGAAATGTTAATGAGAATGGACAATTTAGAGAGGAATATAAGTGAATTGATGGAACTGAAAAACACAACACGAGAACTTCGCGAAGCATGCACAAGTTTAAACAGTCGAATTGATTAAGCAGAAGAAAGGATATCAGAAGTCGAGGACCAGCTCAGTAAAATGAAACAAGAAGACAAGATTGGAGAAAAAAGGATAAAAAGGAATGAGCAAAGTCTCCAGGAAATATGGGACTATGTGAAAAGACCTAATTTACGTTTGATAGGTGTACCTGAATGTGACGAAGAGAATGAATCCAAGTTGGAAAATACTCTTCAGGATATCATTCAGGAGAACTTTCCCAACCTGGCAAGACAGGGTAATATTCAACTCCAGGTAATACAGAGAACACCACAAAGATATTCTTCAAAAAGACCAACCCCAAGGCACATAATTGCCAGATTTATTAGGGTTGAAATGAAGGAGAAAATACTAAGCGCAGCCAGAGAGAAAGGTCAGGTTACCCATAAAGGGAAACCTATCAGACTTACAGCAGATCTCTCAGAAGAAACCCTACAAGCCAGAAAAGAGTGGGGACCAATATTTAACATCCTTAAAGAAAAGAACTTTCAACCTAGAATTTCATATCCAACCAAACTAAGCTTTATAATTGAAGGAAAAATTAAATCTTTTGCGAACAAACAAGTACTTAGAGACTTCACCACCACCAGGCCTGCTTTACAAGAGCTTCTGAAAGAAGCACTATACATATAAAGGAACAACCAATATCAGCCTTTCCAAAAATATATCAAAAAGAAAAGAGCATTAACACAATGAAAAATTTACACTAACTAATGGGCAAAACAGCCAGCTAGCATCAAATGCCAATATTAACCTTATATATATTCTAATTGGATAAAAAGCCAAAACCCATCAGTGTGCTGCATCCAGACCCATCTCACATGCAACGATACACAAAGACTCAAAACAAAGAGAAGGAGGAAGATTTATCAACCAACCAGAGAGTAAAAATAAACAAATAAACAAAAAGCAGGAGATGCAATTCTCACCTCTGATAAAGTAGACTTTAAAGCAACAAAGAGCAAAAGAGGCAAAGAAGGACATTACATAATGGCAAAAGGATCAATGTAACAAGAAGAGCTAACGATTTTATAGATCAACGAGACAGAAAATTAACAAGGACATCCAGGACTTGAACTCAGACCCGGAACAAGTAAACTTAATGAACATTTGTGAAGCTCTCCACTTCAAATACACAGAACATGCATTACCACCTCACACCTGTTCCAGGGGTGACTGCATGGTTGGAAGTAAGTCACTCCTCGGTAGTCGCGTGGCATTTCATGGGTTTAAATGAGGTATTGGTTGGCTGCTTGTTTGTTGTTTTCTTCCCTTATTCCTTCCTGTCTACATCAAGTATAGTTGTTGGTATAAGGGAGGTTTTCAATACCTATTACTGAACTGCATTCTAGCCTGGGCAAGAAGGTGATACTCCCGTTCTCTCTCTCTCTTTCTCTTCCTTTTTCTTCCTCTTCTTCATTCTTTTTTTTTCTTTCTTTCTGGAAAAAAAAAAAAAAAGGAAGTGTACTTGTTAGCTCTTTTAAATTAGTACCCCAAACACTGACTTTAAACAACAACCATTCATGATGACTCACAAGCCCACGGGCTGGTTAGGCAGTTCTGGTCTGGGAGGGATGATAGCACTTCCAGCAGTGCCCCTGCAATGTGTCTGCTGTCTCATGTGGACTGATTTGTCTAGAAAAGGCCCCACTTGGATGGCTTATCTCTGCCTTACGTGGTCTTTCATCCTCTGGCAGGGTAGCTTGAGCTTGTTCACATAGCAACTGAGCAAGTTTCCAAGAGAGGGCTCAGGGCTTCTGGAAACAAAGACCTCGGAGCAGTACATCTTCATTTACATCACATTTTGGTGATCCAAGCAAGTCACAAGGCCAGCCCAGATTTCAGGAGTGAAGAAATAGACTTCACTTCTACATAGAAGGAGGTGCAAAGGCACATTGTAAGAGGCATGGACACAGAAAGGGGAAAAAATAATTATGTATATATTTGCAAACAATCCACTTCAGGTGATGTGATCCCTCTTATTTCCAAAAAGAGCCTAAACTATCGTAGTTTTGGCACAAATATAATAGAAGTTTAATGCATGTGTTTCAAATGAGTTTTGCCATCTCACCCTTCATGAGAGTACATGTGAATGAGTTAATAATGTGTTTATGTGTGTGTGTTGTACAGGTGTGTGTGTGTGTGTATGCATGTACATGTGAATTTGTGTACTCTTAAGTCTTGAGATGCTGGCTTCTTTCTGCAAGGACACTTTGTAAAGCCAGGGCATTTTAGGACCAAGTAGAGCAATCTGACCTAAAAGAGCAGATGATGCCAGGTCCCAGCAGACCCCTTCTTAAGTGGAAGATCATAAATTAGAGTATATTTCTTGGTAGCAATAGCACATTGGGCAATAGAGTTTTGTTTCTAACATCAGAAAACACATAAATTTGTCTGCACAGGAAAAGTATTTCCTGGAAAACTATCTCAAAAAGAGCACACTAGAGAAGAGACATTTGAAGCTTCAAATACAGCCATTTTCCAGAGTCTTGACCATAAGGAACAAAAACCCTTCTGCTCCCAATCCATAGGCTCTTACCTGAGGGGTCAAGGCTACCACCGCTGCCAAGATGCCAGTATGTTTTCACTTACCCTAGCTTCGTGGCCTCAGAGAGGACAATGTCCATACTCCTTTCCTCATCCATACTAAGCTTATAGACTTTCTCACAACTAATATTTACTGAACAGTTGCTGAGTACCAGTCACTTGTCTAGATGTTATAGAGCAAAACTAATGGTCATGGCCCCTGCCCTCGTAGAGCCCACATTCTAGTGGGAAAAGGGGACAATAAACAAGAGATAGTCTAATACATAAAAACACAAAAATGTGACAAATGTTATCAAAGAGAGGGGAATCCAGTTTAGATTAGATGACTGGGAAAGTCCTCACTGAAGAGGCGATGTGTTAGCTGAGATCTGGAGAAGGGGTCTAGGCAGGCAAAGGGAAGAGGAGGGAACCATTCTAAGTGGAGGAAAGAGCATGTGCCAAAGTCCTGGGGCAAGAACAAGTTTAATGCCTTGAGACTTGGAAGAAGCTCAATGGAACTCAACTCTAGTGAGTAGGAGAGTTCAAGATGACAGTGTAGAAATAGCAGAGACCAAATTATGCATGGTCTTGTGGGCTATGTTATAGCGTTTGCATTCTATTTTCAGAGTAATAGTAAAACAGAGAAGTGTTTTCTCAGACTTTCTCAGGGAATCTAGGTATTCTTCACATGCTGTTGTGAATTCCTGGGTAAGGAAGTGTTCTAGGAAACTAAGGTGGAAACACTTGCAGCTCCAACCCCTGATCCCCTGAAATGAAAGGGTTTGTGAGCCAATGTCCTTGTCCTCAAGAACCAGCCCAGACACAAGTCCAAAGCTATCCTGTCTCAGTGGATTGAGCTGTACAACCTTGAACTGCATGTGGGTCTCCCTCACCAGGCCAAGTGGGCTCTTCCTCCCTCCCAAGATTTGTCTTTTCTTCTTCTTGTACAGTAGGAGCCCAGCATGTGCTGCTCCCGCCTGGAGTCTCAGCCTCTGTCAGTCTTGTTCTCATCCTCACTTCTTTCTTCCTGGCTCCTGGATTGCACCACCTCTTACTAAGGACATCAGGCCCTTCAGCCAGCACAAAACTGATAATCCACCCCTTTACTCTCCCAGAGGTCCTACCATTTCCTCTCCATTAGTGTCCATTTATTCATTAAATGGTCAAGTGATCCTGCTCTTTGTGGAAAGCTTATCTTCTTTGCCATTGATGTGAGCCAATGCTGCCAACATTTCACCACCAATCACTCTGTTTATTCTTTCCTCACCTCTTTCCACCACCTGCTATGTTGAAAGATATCTCTCAAATATGTCACATCTAATAACAATAGTTTACTTTTATCAAGTACTTTCTACATGCAGAGCATTGTCTTAAGTACTTTCCATGCAATGTCTTATTTAATTCATATACTATACCATAATACAAGGGTGGCAGACTGTATTTTTCAAAGATGCCCTCAACACTATCACCAGTTTCACATGCCCTTCTAGAACCTCTCCAGCTGCCCACACTCCCATTAAGAGGCATAATTTAATTATCTCCCCTGTGAACCTGGCTTCCCTATGACTTGGTCATAATCAATAGCATACAGTGAGAGTAACTGGTTGATTTCTGAGGCTTGGTCATAAAAAGTGATGCAGCTTCCCTTTTCTAAAAGAGACAATCTTGTGTAAGCTGCTTTGGGTGCCCAAGCATAGGAGTGAGCTGCCTGGGCTGTCCAGGCATGGGACTGAGCCACCTTGGGTGCCCAGGCATAGGAATTAGCCACTTTGGCTATCCAGGCACAGGAACGAGCTTCCTTGAGTGTCCATGCATAGTAGTGAGCTGCCTTGGGTGTCCAGGCATGGAAGTGAGCTGCCTTGAGTGTCCAAGCACAGGAATAAGCCACCTTGGATGTCTACACACTGGAATGAGCTGCCTTGGATGTCTAGGCATGGGACTGAGCCACCTTGGGTGTCCAGGCATGGGACTGAGCCTCCTTGGATGTCCAAGCATGGGAGTGAGCCTCCTTACATGTCTGGGCATGGGACTGAGCCACTTTAGGTGTCCAGGAATGGGAGTGAGCCTCCTTGGGTGTCCAGGCACAGGAGTGAGCCACCTTGGATGTTCTGCTCAGTTGAGCCTGCAGAGGTAGCAGCCCCAAATGACATTAAACTGCAAATATATAAGAGTCCCTATGCCAGATCTGCCCGGGGCCTAGCCTTTCCCAAATTCCTGACCCCCACAGTCATGGGCAGTTGTTTTAAACTGTTAACCTTTGGAGTAATTCGTTACAGAGAAATAGTTATCAAAAAGATAGATATTCTTATGGGTCTTATTTTATAGACAAGTCTTCTAATACTTAAACAAAGTAAATTCCTTCCCCAAAGTCACAGAGCTCTTAAGCGATGGAATTAGAATCTTTGGTCTTTCATACTGCATGGCCCGTGCTATTGCTGTCCACCTATTAAACAACAGTCTGTGCAACTTAGTTATGGGTTTGGTATAGGTCCATAGGTCATGAACCCCCATTACTGGATGGAATTCAAGGTTGAAATTTCCTGTTCTAGGTTCATTTCGGGGATTGGCCT
Source organism: Aotus nancymaae (assembly GCF_030222135.1). Lineage (NCBI taxonomy): Eukaryota > Metazoa > Chordata > Mammalia > Primates > Aotidae > Aotus > Aotus nancymaae. The sequence goes on from NW_026988467.1 coordinate 30,788,423, forward strand.
CAGGAGCTACCTCCAAGGAGAATGCACATATCATGAATGGTCTATGTGCCACGACCACTCTCTCCTGCAACTAGCCGGGGTATCTTCTTCAACTTCAGAAGGCAGCATAAACCACGAGATAAGAAGGCAGCGACGGGGCTCTGCCATGTCTCTGTGACCTCAGAGCAATCAGTTACTCCACTTCTCTGAGCCACAGGTTTCTCAGATGGAAAATTGATGATAATAATAGAACATAATTCATAAGGTTGTTCAGGATATTAAATGAAATGATGTATATAAAGTGCTGATCACATTTCCTGGCATGCTCCTTCTTAATTAGTTACTATTGTTAATACAGGCTAGAGTCAGATACACACTGTGCCCTGTGGAGAAAACACACTGTTTTCCCCACTCCTGCTACTCCCTAGAACCCCTTTAACAGGACTTAATTCACCCAGTTGTCCACACAAAAGTCATGATTAAAGGTAGAACACCTTGTCGGGTGAGTAACAAAGCTCATGCTGAGTAAAAAGAGGCTGTCTTGAAGCATCGTCCCCGCTCTCTGTTTCTTCACCTGAAGGCAGGATTGCCTCAGAACAATGATTTAGAATTTGAATACCTGACTTCTCTGGCTTTCGGTGTCCTCATATGAAAAATGGAAATAGTATTGATTGCCTCATGGTGGCTGTGAACAGTCAACGAGATGATGAATGTCTGGCACAGGAATACAGTGCTTGGGGAAGACTAACAGTTCTTCTTCTTCCTGGCTGCTCTTTTCTGGGCCATTCTCCAAAGGGTGCTAAGTATTACACCTCTCCCTCCTCCCTCCTCTCACTTGTCAGAAAACTCTAGGCTTGTAGAAAGGGATTTCAAGGTGTTGAATTCCTTCTATGGAAATTCAAGTATAGCTGAGGCACTGCCCTAATCCACCCTCAAGGAGATCAGATTTATGGGGCTCCCTGGTATCATAATCACACAGGCTTTGGGAAGCCCATGAAGAAACAAAAGGATGGTACAATGTGGATTGGAAAGAGCTCTGGATTTGAGGGGCAGGAAACCTGAGGATCAGACTCATCGCTCTTTCTCTTTTGAGCTCTCTCTCCTTGGAAATGGCATTGAGCCTCAGTTTCTCTGTCTTTAAAACTGGGGACAATTGTTATATCTGCCTTACTTGCATTACAAGCTTATTGTGAAGTTTAAAGAGAACAACAGGATATGATAGAGTCTCTGCAGATGTCCTTTAGTGCTCTTAGTCTTGGGCAGGAATCTAGTGCACTTACACAAAACTAAGACAGCATTAGCAGGAGTCCTCAGGGAGAAGCCAGGAGCAGAATCTGAGCTCTGTGCACTGGAAACCACTTCCATTCTCCTGAAAGAGAGTAAACTTACGTTATTTTTGTAATATTCTCCCATTTCTTGCTCCTGGGAATGGCATTATCCCAGCCAGCCCCGTAAAAGCAAGTCTAGACTCACCCTCTAGCTCACTGTCCACACCCAATCATCAAGTCTAATGGAGTAAAGACAGATAATTAGTAATTATAGAGTATGCGCAATGTACCCGGGATAGTTCTAAGTGCTTTACGTGGATCATCTCATTTCATTCACAGAATAACTTCAGGTAGTCGCTTTTATGATCCTTCATTCACAGATGAAGAAAGCCAAGTGCAGAGAGGTTAAGTAACTGTTAACGGTCACACAGCTAGTAAGGGGTCCAAACTCTGGACTTTGGACTCTGGAGGCTTTGAACTCTGGAGGCTGATTTCAGAGCTTTTGCACATAACCACTATACTGATCCTCTCCCACTATGCTGTCTCTATCATCTCTTGTTGACATTCCTATGGCATCTCCTAGCTGGCATAAGTGCCCTGGTCTTAATCTTTTATAATCAATCCCCTCCACAGCTACCAGAGAATTCCTAAAAGACAGCTCTGATCAAGTCACTCTCTGCTGAAAGCTTTTCAAGGGATCCCCAGTTTCCACAGGATAAAGTCCAAGCTCCTCCAATCGGCCCATAAATCCATGTGTGGTCTAGCCCTTGTGAGCCTCTCTCCAGCCTGTTTCCCACTGGACTCTGCATTTTATACTCAGGGACACTGGATTGTTCTATGCTTCTTTATTCTGCTACATTTTGGTGTATTAATGTTTAATTCCTTATTCCTCCTGATAGCCTCTTCATCAGCTGAAATCCTACCCCTTCAAGTCAACTACAAACACTTCCCTGCCCCACCCAAGCCCTTCCCCTAGGTTCTCTGAGCACCCTGGGCTTACTCCCATTACAATGTCCATCACCTTAGAATGTAACAATTTGTCTACAGACCTATCTGTGCCAGTAGACTGCAAGTTCCTGGAGGCAAGATCCTCTTTAGCCCCGACACCTTCCATAAATCCAGTACTATAGGGCGTTCATAAACACTGCCAAAAATACTTCTAGGTGTGGAAAATTACTCCTGTTTGCAAGATGGCAAAATACCAGGTGACAGCGGTCTTGCACCCCAAGCTATCATCCTGGCTTCCTTATAAGAAGGAAGCTTCAGCAGCTCTTCCTGGTCCCTGCTCTACCAAAACCCAGAATGCATGGGTTTCAGTAGCCACACACCCTCTCCCCACATTTCCTGCCATCATATCTCTCTTCTCACTGTCTCAGCTCCTGAGGGTCCTATCCATCCATGCTGGAGTAGACTGCTCACTGCTTCCATCACTAGTCCAGACCAGACAGGGCCTAGTCCTGGTCCACTTCTCAGACCACCTACTTTCTCACCTAGGTTTAGCTGAGACAAGGCACACATTTTTCAAGACAACATCGTGAAACTCCGTCTCTACTAAAAAGCACAAAAATTAGCCAGGTGTGGCAGTGCGTGCTTCTAAACCCAGCTACTTGGGAGGCCAAGGCAGGAGAGTCAGCTGTACCCGGGAGGTGGAGGTTGCAGTGAGCCGAGATCATGGCATTGCACTCTAGCCTGGGCCACAAGAGTGAAACTCCATCTCAAAGAAAAAAAAAATTCAAGAGGCACATTTATCGAGTAACCAGGGGAAGCACAGAAGAAAGAAGTGGTTAATAAATGTGGGATGTTATGGATCCCAGGCTCCTGCTTGTGTCTGCCTTCCACACTAAGCTGTGAGCCTCTAAGGGCGTCTTGGATGCAGCACAGTGCCTAGGTTGGGAATGTTTGTGAAATGAATGAATGAATGAGTGAGTGACTTGTTGGCAGTTTATTTGGCTTCATTCTTTCATTAGGACATTGCTAAAAACACCCAGTAGGGTCACCTGTGTAAGGACTACCTGGAAACCTTCTTTGCACAACATTCCTGGTGGAGGGCATGAAAAAGTATTGTTCCTTCAGGACTTCCCAGGGCACAGGATGCCTTAGGGCTGAACTCCAGTCATGGGGAGAAGAAGCTGGAGAAGGAGCAACATTTCCCTGTGGCTCGAGACTAGAATTCCAATTCTCCACTTGAAAGGGAGAACACCATCTAACTCATCTCTGCTCCAGGGTAGACCTGCGAGAGGCTGCCAGGGAATCTGCCAGGTGTTTGATTTTTCCACATTGGTGTGTAAATGACAAGTAGCTGCCTTTCTGGCCAGAGGGAGGTTTCTGCTTAATTCAGGCTCTGGAGAGATGTCTCCGCAACCCGCACCTCCAGCGGAGAGGTTTATGTAATTGCTCATGCAGGCCCACCTCCCTGTTCTGCTTCAAGAGGCTTTGCTGTTTATTGTACGCCCTGCCATGCATGAGCTGTCACCTCTTCTGTGAAGCCTTCCTAGCCACGTGGCTCACAATCCCCACCAGGGCCCCCTCTCTCCCAGACTGCATCACCCATATATAACCTAACCTGGCAGCAGTCTACTCATTTGCTTTTGCTACGTAACCACCATGCCACAACTTGTAGGCTTAAAACAATAAGCATTTACGAGTGGGTGGTTCTGCTGGTCTAGGCTGGGTTCCCTCCGGCAGCTTCAGTCACCATCAGTCAGCTAGGTTCTGCCAGCCTGGTGAACCACACATCTCTCGTCCTCCAGGAGGTTAACCTGAGCTTGTATGCATGGCTGTGCAGGATTTCAAGGTGAGTACAGAAGCTGAGGGGTCTCTTGAGGCCTAAACTCTGAATAGGGACAACATCCCATCTGCCCCATTCTATTGTTTAAAGCAAATCACAAACACCATCGTCGATTTCAGTGTCTGGAAAACAGCTTTCACTCTCCAACGAAGGAGTTTGAACTCATGTTGCATAGAGGCATGCATGTAGGAAGAGAAAGAACTTGCAGCCATTTGACCATCCGCAAGTGGTCTGTTACACCAATTCACTATTTAAACCTGGACCTGATAAGGATTAGGTCTGAGGCTAAAATCTGGGAATATGAGTTCCAAGTAACTGTCACAAGAAAGTGTAGCATTTAGCCTATAGCTTGGGCTTCTGAGTCTTCAGACCTAGGTGTAAATTCTCTCTCTGCTGCTTATTCATTGTATGACCTTGGATAAGTCACTTCCTTCTTTTGATCTTCCATTTTCTCTTCTGCAAAATAGGAATATTAATAATATCAGCTTTGTAGGATTTCTGTAAGGACCAAATGGCATATGAGCATAAAGCCCTTAGCACAGTGCTTGGCACAAGGTAAATGCTTAATTGAAGTGGCTTTTATTATTATGATTGTTCTTAAAAACAACGGATGTTTTCTCATCTGCCATAAACTAAAACAATGGAATCCCTTCTCCCATATTCTTACACTGTGAGTTCCTCAAGGGCACAGTCTATATGTACAAACATATTCACTGCAGCTTTGTTTATTATAGAAAAAAATTGAAAGAAGCATAAATATCCAACAGCAGGGGGTTGGTTAAATGAATTTTACTATATCGACCCAAAGGATTGCAATGTAGTCATCAAGAATGATGTAGGACTGTGTGTGCTGACATTGAAAGCCGAACATGATGTATTGTCAAGTGGAAAGGAAGGTTACAAATTAGTACATATAGTACAAAGCCATCTGGTAAAATATATTTACGTGTAGATGTGCACATAGAGGTCTTGGTGGAAATATGTAAAAAAAAAATGTAAAGATGGGAAGCTGTCTATCTCATGTTGTAAGATAATAGGATTTCCCCCGCTTTATCTTAGCTTTTCTAACTTCTCTTCAATGAAATGTATTAGTTAAGTAAATTTTTTTTTAAAGTTACCATGAGAGAGCCACTTTGGAGCACCACAAAGGCAGACTTGAGAACCACTGCTTTGTGCCAGGCCTTGAAGTTGGCACTAGGAGTTTTTGGCCCCTGTTAATGCCAGGCTCTGTGCTGGGTGCCTCCTCCCCGAGGATCTGGGTGTGTTTTCACAGAACTACAACAGTTCACTGCTGACCCTCACTGTGGAATCGCTTTTCCCTGAGGGCACCAACAGCAGCGTCTTCCTTTCTCTGCTCTTGGAAACATTCCAGTAGTTTCCAGGAGGCCAGTATTGGAGGGAGAGGTAGGGGATCTATTCTCAGGGGCTGCTCCATCCCCTTTACAAGAAGCTTGGGAGATGGAGAGACCAGGCTTGCAGCTCAGGCCAGGGCAGTGGACGGGGGCTAGAAGACCAAGAACATTTGGGGTGCAGGATCGGAGACGCTACTTCTCTCATTGGTGCGATCAGAAAGAAAGGTACAAGTCAATGGCAGCACCAGATGTACAGAGACCCTACTTAGAGGAGCTGAGCTACTTAAAAATTAAAAATCAAGTGTCCACTAGCCATGATGCAGACACTCATCATCTCACCCGGGAGACCCCTCAGGCCCTCAGAGAAATAGATATCCTGCCCCGGGCCACACTGTATTTCCCCAACTCACCTAAATCCCCAGCTGACTTCGCTCTGGGCACTGTGCCCTTTCAAAAGCCCTGAAGCAGTTCTGTTAGGTCCTTCCCTTACTGAGGGACCTAGTTTCTCCTGTAGGAGCCTCCTGAGTCAGTGTATCCGCGAGAGTTTGCCAAAAGCAAAATGAGCAACCCCAGCCACTTAAACAAGAGAAGATTTGATGCTTCTTACCAAAAGGGCATTTGCCACATCAGGAACTAGCATACCCCAGGAAGAGTGAGTTACCTTGATGATGTAGCTGTGGCTGGATTCTAGCAGCCGGGCAAGTTTGAGAGTGATTGTTGATACCGAACAGTGACTGGGGGCTTTTGGGGCATTGGAACCGGAAAATTAAGATAACTGAAGAAAACAGGGTTTTGGGAACAACACACTGATTTTTAAAATATTTGGCTGAGGGATTTCCTGAATATCACTTTGAATAGATCAGTGAGGCCATTTCCCCAGTTAACCACAGGAAAGCATGATGGATATGGCTTCCGCCCTTGCCATGCCAAAATGCAAACGTCTGTGGGCATGTGTGGATGTGATGTTGAGTCACAATATTGTTAATTATGAGGAAGTTTAGAAATTGAGGCAAACTGTCTCCCACCCCCATTTGCCGACAAATCAAGTCAGGCTGTCTATGAATTTCCAGCCATCATTCTTCCCTTTTCCAACTCCCATAATTGGGTTAGAATACCTCTGTTAGACAATCATGCCTCCAGAACTTGAGCTAAGTTAGAGACTTTTACAAATTAGGCTATAAATGGGAATATGTTTCCCCATCTGGTATCCAAATTTAGAAAATCTACCATTTTGCTTGAGGCACTGAGATAAACAGCAAAGCCCAGGGTTCTGTGGTATTTGTGTGTGCTTGAGAAGCAGCACACATGCATAGTAGTGGTGGAGTCCCTGGACTTTATAGGAATTGCTGAGATGCCACTTCTGACTCTACTACTTATTACACTGTGGCCTTGGACAAGTGTCTTACTCTCTCTGTGTCTCAGTGTTTCCATCAGCAAAATGGGGATAATGAGAACACAGCCTCATAAGGTTACCATGGAGTCCTTGTAAAGTGCTTAGAATGCCTTTACAAGGCACAGTTCCCAGAGGAAAGTCGGCTGGGGATTTGGGTGAGTTGGGGAAACACATGTGGCCCGGGGCAGGATATCTATTTCTCTGAGGACCTGAGGGGTCTCCTGGGTGAGATGATGAGTGTCTGCATCATGACTAGTGGATATTCTTGATTTTTAAGTAGCTCAGCTCCTCCAAATAGGGTCTCTGTACCTCTGAGGCTGCCACTGACTTGTACCTTCCTTTCTGGCTGCACTAATAAGGGTAGCACAGTCTCTGGTCCTGTACCCTGAATGTTCTCAGCCTCCTAGCCCCCATACACTGCCCTGGCCTGAGCTGCAAGCCTGGACACCTGGGTCTAGTTCTTGTCCCTCTATCTCCCAAGCTGCTCAGAAAGGAGATGGAGCATCCCCTGAGTTCCGTACAAGAGTTGCTGAGTAAACCTTAACAACCACAATTCCTTGGATTGAACTGCATACAATTCCAAGTGCACAAAGCCATCCTAGTTCAGGAGATCTTCTGGAGTGGCACAAGGTGAATATGGCATTGGTGAGCTCTCTTTTCCGAGAAAGTGGCCTTTACTGTCAAAATTGTCTTCCTTAACCCAGCTGGAGTTACACCCAACTCCCTGCTTGGCTTCACCCCTGCATCCTTACAGCCAGATGTAGCTGGAGAAAAAAACACCAAGAGTTCTCCTCTTCAGAGTACGACCACCCAGGTCAAAGAGACCCTTAACACAACCTCATAATTAGGCTCCACACCCTGGCTCCTGCTGTTTCTCCATCTCCTGAATAACTTTTTCACACCTCCTTCTTCCTTCTCCTCCTTACTCTTAGCACTAGCCTTCCTTCCTAGTTCCCTGAGAATATGGACAGGCTCAGAGGATAACTTTTATAGGTCTTCAGAGCCTCAATATCTGCATCTTTGCCCATAAGTGCTGCCTTCCCTCCTGTTGAGCTGTGCGTGCTCCAGTTCTAGGCCACTCTCAACCTGTGCAGATTTCATCTCTTTTTGTCTCAGAAGGATATCCATCCATCCTGAAACTATCTCCTCTGTTTCCTTCATATCAATTCTCCTTTTCCATGGGATCATTCCCATAATCGTGCAAACATTGTTAAAACAGCAACACACAATCTTTATGACACCTCTCCCACCCCAGACCCTGCCCCGTCTCTCCACCCCTCCTTACAACATTTTTTGGAAGCATTACACATACATGTGCTATCCACTCCCTCTCCTCCCATTGCCTTGAACCTGTTCAACTCCCTTTTATTCCTACAGCTCTGCAAGGTCACTAGCAATGTCCTGTTGCCTAATCCAAGGTCAGTCCTTAGTGCTGACCCTCCTCAGCCTCTCAGCAGCAGCTGACACAGCCAATTGCCTGCCTGAAACACTTTCTTCTCTTAGTTTCTTATCCACCTCTTGACTTACTGGGCAGTTTGAACCTCCCTCTTGTCTCTCTTGCCTTTAAGTGTTGATGTGCAGTTTCACTCAGTCTCAAACTTTTTCTCTTCTCTATCTCAACTAGATTGTCCTATCTGGTCTCATGACTTTAAACTCTGTGTTTAGACAGAGGATACCCAAATGTGTAACTTCAACCCAGATATCTCCCCTGAATAGCCTCATATCTGGTTTCTTACTGAACATCTCCACTTGAGTAACTAATGCACATCTCTAACCTAAATATCCAAAAATGAACTTCTCAAAGCTATCACCACACTAGCTCCACTTGGAGTCTTTCCTAAATCAGAAAATGGCAATGTTATTCTTCCAGTTGTTCAGGCCTCAAATCTTGGAATTATCTCAACTCCTCTCTTTCTTCCCCCATATCCAATCTGTCAGCAAATCCAGCTGGCTCTTCTTTCAAAATTGAACCAGAATAAGGTTTCTTCTCACAACCGCTCATATTACCACCCTGGCCAAAGACATGATCACCTCTCACCTGGATTATTTCAGTCTCCTTCCAATTGTTTCTCCTGCACTCGAACATCTGTTCTCAATGTAGTACCTAGGTGAGATTTCGATCCTTTAAAAATACACATCATGTCATGTCACTCCTCAGCTGCAAACCCTTCCTGAGCTTTCCTTTTCACCTTAAGAAAAAGCCAAAGGCCTTGCAGTGGCCTACAAGGGCCAGAGGCCCCCACTACCTCTTAGACCTCAGCTCCTGTGGCTCTTTCTAGCACTGACTCTGCTCAGTAACAGGAGTTTCATATTTACCCATGCTGCAACCGTCTTTGAATTTTACCACAGATTCACACTGGCTTCCTTGTTCTTTCAGTGCATCAAGCAAACACTGACCCTAGGCCCTCTGTACAGGTATTCTCTCTCTAGACATCTCTCCTCCAGAGATCTGCATGATTCACCTAATTCCAACCTTTCTCAAGAGTCGTCTACTCAGAGAGAGCTCCAATCGCTTCCCCTGTGTCGCTCCCAAACTTCCTTCCTTTGCTTTATTTTTCTCCAAATTCCTTCTTCAATAGCAAAGCTCCTCAACTGTTTTGTTCACTGCTATCGGTCCCAAACTTAGCACACTTAGTAGTTCCAAAAAAACCTTTGCTTAATGAATGGATACCTAAACCTACTCTCCCCAACTCCTTGTCATGGGAATGTGGAAGGGACAATGTTGGGATGAGATGACAGCATGATGGGTCAGTGGGAAGGACCTGGGAGGTAGATGCAATTTCCTAACTTGTAAATTATTTAAAAGCCCTCTCCCAATGAGTAAGATTTGGCCTGGGGCATGAAGACAATAGAGTCTTCTAAGGTTCTGCAATTCCGACATCTCTGTCTTAATTTACATAATTCCAAGGGCTACCACTGCTAAGGTACAAGAAGATCCATGAATGCTGTATGTACCATGCATTTGCCACAGATTGCCATGGGTATGTTATGTCTTCCTTAAAAGTCACTGGTGGTCAAGGAGGGGTCTTTGCTGTTTTCTGTATCCTTTGGAATCTCATGGTTGTAACATGAGTTGCATACTTGGTAAAGGCTTATTGATACATTGATTGCACAAAATGTAAGAGGAGCCATGAAGGTTGGGAGGTGTTCTGCAATGAGGTTTACCATCTGACTCTGTAACTGGAGATTTAACTAATTGATTGCTCTTTGCAGTTATGGTGAGCTTGCCTACCTGTATTTTCTTCCCAGTAGAGTTATTAGACAGTGCAGGCAATAATCCCTAAATTCCAGTGGCTTAAAAAAATACAAGTTCATTTCTCACCCATGAAAAGCCCAGTCAGGCGTCTGGAGGGTGCTCTACCAGGAAGGAATTCTGGGACCCAGGCTTAACCACCTTATGGTTCCACTACCCCTAAAGTTCTGGGATTCCTCTGTTAGAATCCCTGCTAACAGATGTGGAAAGAGAGGAGGTATCCTGAGTGGGAGAATTGTGTGGCAGACATGCCCACTCTCATTCTCTTGGCCAGAATTCAGTCACATGGTCACACCTACCTGCAAGGAAGGTTGAGAAACATTGTCTAGCCAGCCATGTTCCTGGAAGCAAAAAGAAATGGTTTTAATGGATAGCAATTTAGTCCCTGCCATTACAGAGAAACTGAAGGTCAACATTAGCCTACCCCAGACCACATAATGACAAATCCTATTTCTTAGGTAACCTTGGGTAAGTTAAAATCACTACAGCTCAGTTTTCTCTCCCAAAAAAATCCTCTTCCTCAATCCCCTTTTCTCCTGATCCTGTTGACTTTCCATAATAGTGAAACATTTAAGATTTATTTATCCATGACTTAGCTACTTTTTCTAGTTTCTACTGACTGGTCTATCTCACAGTTCATGCTGAGATCCAAGATCTACCACACTAGAAGCTTAGCAAAAGCTTCCATCTTTTTACACTGTTATTACTAGTTATTGAGAATGTTCCAGGAATAGGCAACAGCACATGCAAAGCCTTCAAGGCAGGAAGACTTTCAGGGGGACTGGGAAGCATCTATGGCCTAGAGGCTTGACATGAGGTACCTGCTACCAGGCATCTCCAATCTACCACTGCCAATCGTGTGAGTTTAGACAAGTTATGTAGTATTCAGGGCTGTATTCATTTCTGTTTACTAGGGATAATAGAGGCATTGATCTTATAAGTATATTGTGAAGACTGAATGAGATTACGTATCTGGAATACTCAGAACTGTGTCTGACATGTTAGCTGTTACTATTGTTACTGTATCACCATAATTATGATAAAATGATCAGCCAACCTTTGCCTGAGTCCTTGTTTCAGAAAACTTTTCTCTCTAGGCACCCTCTGCCTTTCTTCTAATCCAGCACCTACATGGCACAACTGCAGCCTCCCAGGGCAGATCGTGTGTTTGTTGTAGCTGCTACAGCTCCATTGAAACCCAAGCTCTAGCCCTGTGGCCCTGCTTCTCAGATGGCGTTGCCCTGAGCGCATGAACTTTGATCAGCATCAGATCCATCTGTCCACTCTTGCCCTGCTTTTCCATAATTGCATTTGTTTTGTACCACATAGGTCAGAGTTACATTCATTGGATTGGTCATTCTGGAAATCGCTACTCTGAGAGGAGTTTCATATTTACCCATGCTGCAACTGTCTTTGAATTTTAGCTCAGATCCACAGCTGGAAGACTCTCTGATGCCTGTCAGAATGAAACCCTTGTGAATGAGGAGACAGCTTAGCCTGGCTTTCTGATGCTCCCGGCTTCCTGTCAGACCCCTTCCCTCAAGTAGAGAGGGAGCCCTCCCTGTTCCTAAGGGATTTGCTCCAGACATCCAGGGGTCAACGGAAGGTCCAGAAATCTGCCAGGTGAGGCCTTCTGAAAACAAGAAATCCCTGTATAACCAAGGAAATCTCTGGTCCCTTATCTCACGGCCTCTCATTCCAAGCAACAGGCAGGACAGGCTTTGTCCTTTGTGACAGGACAAAGTGACGCTGACAGCTTGGTGGAGCTCATTGTAGCGGAGGTGTGAGCTGACTGGAGCTGGCTTGCTGCTGATGTGCCCTGCGTGTTTACTTACCTACACACCACAAAGGAAGCAGGTTTAACTCTTCACGGAGCCTCTCTCCAACTTAGCTCTGATTGTTCATTTATTCATTCGTTTGTTTAATCAGTTGCTCAAGAAGAATTTAAAAATACGTATTATGTGGCAGGCACTAAGATTAGTACTGGAAACACCAGTATAAATAAGACTGCCTCTCTCTTTGAGAAACTCATGTTCTAAATACACAACAGATCACAAAACAGGGTACAAAATGCTGCAGTAGAAGTGAGCATTGGCCAGGCTCAGTGGTTCATACCTGTAATCCCAGCACTTCGGGAGGCCAAGACGGGTGGATCACTTGAACCCAGGAGTTTGAGACCAGCCTGGCCAACACCATCTGTACAAAATAATACAAAAATTAGCTGGGCATGGCAGTCTGCACCTGTAGTCAGTCCAGCTACTTGGGAGGCTGAGGTAAGAGGATCACTTGAGCCCAGGAGGCAGAAGTTGCAATAAGCGAGATCGCACCACTGCACTCCAGCCATGGCAACAGAGTAAGACCTTGCCTCAAAAAAAAAAAAAAAAAAAAAAAAAAAAAGGTGAGCATTAAGTATTATGAGAACACAGAATAGGAAAGGGGCAATTTTGCCTGATAGGGGATAATAGGTCAGAGAAGACTTCCCTGAAAAAGGGACATAACAATCTTGAAGAAATGGTCAGAAAATCAGGTGTTGAATAAAGCAGTTTTGGTTTCAAGTAACAGAAACTAACTGGTTGGTTAAAACAGAAGGAGTTATTGGGAGGATCCTGGTTGTTTCAGGGAATCCAAGAAAGAGACAAGCAAGTACATCTCAAGAGCTGCAAGAAGCTGAAAGCTCTGTAGAGCTTGTGTTGAGTTTGCATCTTCACTAACTCCTAGTCTCTGGGTCTTTTTCGGGTCCAAAATTCCAGATTCTTACAAGAACTTGATTGACCCAGTTTGGTTCAGAGGTCTATTCTTGGCTTGTTTATCTGGACCTGAAGACACGATTCAGATAGTTTAGACTCAACCACTGAATCCAGGGCCTTCGGAGAAGAGGGCTTCAGAGAAGAGAGGTCACCATGGGCTTAGTGCTTACCCCAAGAGATGGCTTTTGCAAGGAGACAGGGCATTCTGGTTGGAGAAAGCAGTGAGGGCAGATGCATCGAGACATGAAGGCTAAAAGGTCCATGGTGTGATGGTGGCAATACAGCAAATTTGGGGTTACTTCTGTTGTGCAATCTCAGTAAAATTTCATGTAAATTGAATATCTATTAATCATGTCATTTTTGTATACATGAAGGGAACCTGATATTTATAGTCATTTTAGTTAAGCTTTCTTGACTAACTTAAGCCAAAAGGGCATTTATTGGCAACTTAAGGCAGGGATGGGCAAAAAATTGAAAAGGAGGTGAGAAAAATCATGTGTCTTTTTCTTTCTTTCTTTTCCTCTTTCTTTCTTTTACTTTCTCTTTCTCTCTCTTTCTTTCTTTCTTTCTTTCCTTCTTTCTTCTTTTTTTCCTCCTTTTTTTGATGGAGTCTCACTCTGTCACCCAGGCTGGAGTGCAGTGGCTTGATCTTGGCTCACTGCAACCTCCACCTCCCGGGTTCAAGTGATTCTCCTTCCTCAGCCTCTGAAAAGCTGGGATTACATGCATGCATCACCACGCCCAGCTAATAATTTTTGTATTTTTAGTAGAGACGGGGTTTCACCATAATGGCCAGGCTGGTCTCGAACTCCTGATTGTGTCATCCACTTTGGCCTCCCAAAATGCTGGGATTACAGAAAAGTTTTGTTTCTAATTCGCAGGATGTGGACACTTCCTGCAAATTGTGGTGGCAGATGCCTCTCTGTCTTGCTCTGGTCACCACTCCTGGAATGAATAGAGTTGAGCTGTGTGCAGTAGGATGCCTCCAGAGACATGCAAGCCAGACATGAGGTGGGGGCAGGATTCACAGGTTCCCAGGAATCTTGTCCCACATTGAAACAGTGAGAGTGCCAGTAGGTGGGAGGATTCCGACTTCTTCAGGTGAACAACTTGCCTCGTCCTAGGTTGGGCATGCTTTAGAGGAATAGTTGTTTTGTAGAGGGGTGGCTGTTCTGGAAACCAAGTCTAATGGCTGATGTGGATGTGGAGTGTCAAGAATGAGCCATTGCTTCATGGACTGTGGAAGAGGGTCCAAGGTCTCTGTGGAGCCTGAAGAGTGTGCAGGTAAACAGCAGACAAGGCCAAGACTGTGCATCCCTCTTCCTTTCCTCCCTCTACATTTTACCCACCTAGAGCATTTCTACACCTACTGATGCCTTGCACCATGGAGATTAAATCCACGGACACTGGAGTCAGACAGACTGGGTGTGCCTTCAGGCTCTGCCCCTGTCTAATTAAGCGACGTTAGGTGAGTTATCTCACCTCTCTGAACCTCAGTGTTGTCATAAAAAACATGGATATAATTGTAATCATGCCATTGGGTGGGTGGTTGTGCAAATGAGATAATGAATATGAATCACCAAGCCTATAGTGGATGCTCAATAAATGGCAGTTGCATTTATGGTTGTATTTTTAAATTGGTATTATTGTCGTCACTCAGAAATGTATATGCTGGCTCTCAGCCTATGGGCCTAAAAACAAACACCCCATAAAAGGATTTCCCTCACTCTATTCTTCTGGGAATCTTTCCAAGGTTTGCTTCCTAATTCTGCTGGTCCACCTTGCCTGTTCCTCATTTATGACTGATCATCATAGATTTGCATTTCTATGATCCATCGAGACTAGGAAAGAGATGGAACCAGATGGAACCAGGATCGAGCAGGAGACTCTGTTCTGGCACTGGACTCCCAGAGAGTTTGCCATCCATCCTTTACGCTGTGCTCATAGGGGCATGGAGAACTCAGACTGGGCCCCTATCATCTCCTATATTGCTTAGGAATGCATTTGGCTGCAAGTAACAGAAAACTTGGTTGAAAATTGTTTAAACAAATAAAGGTTTGTTTTTCTCACATCAGAGGCTCCTGGAGGCAGGAGGCTTCTGGAAATGGCTCACCAGCTGGATAATGTCAGGGGTGACATCTCTGAGACTCTCCTGGCCTTTACCTATGCATTTTGCTTCATGACCACAGATGGTTGCTACAGCTCTGGACAGGGAACATGTGTTCAAGGCAGGAAGATGAGAAGGAGGAGAGAGAGAGACAGCTCCATCCCTGCCTTTCCCCCTTCATCAAGGAAGTAGAAACCTTCCCAGAACCACTCAGAAGATTTTCATGCAGATGCCATTGGCCAAAAATAAAAACAAAACACAACAAAGAAACGGTCCAAAAGCCAACCCTACTTGCTGGGAAAGCAAAGTCTGGTATTGTTATGTTCAGATTAGGGGAAAATCTGGTTGATCTACAAGGACTGGGCACATCATTGCTATGAACAAAATCAGGTTCAGTTGGCAGGGAAGAAGGAAAGAGGGAATGAATATTGAGTGGTCAAGAAACAGTACCTGCATAGTTTCACCCCCAGGAATTTAATCTTTGGGAGTGTAGACCACAGCAAGAGAGCTATGGCCAATGAGGGGCTGCACCCAAAGTGGGTATGTGAGGCACATGCCATTGGAACTCCTTCAGGGCATCAGTAGGTGTGGAAATGCTCTAGGGAGGTAAAATGTAGAGAGTCAAGAAAGGGTGTACACAGTCCTGGCCTTGTCTACAGCTCACCTGCACACTCTCCACGGAGACCTTGGACCCCCTTCCACAGGCCCTGAAGCAATGGCTGATTCCTGATGCTCCACACCAGCACCAGTCATTAACTTTGGTTCTCAGGACAGCCACTCTCTATAAAACAATCGTTCCTTCCAAAGTGTGCCCAAGCCAGGACTAGGCAAGTCAGTCACCTGAGGAAGGCAGGATTCTCCCAGCCCACTGGCATTCTTGTTGTTCTACTGTGGGTCAAGTTTCCTGGGAACCAGAGAATCCTGCCTCTACCCTATGTCTGGCTTGCACATCTCCGAAGCCTTCCTAATTAGATTGCTCCGAGTATCTGATCCATGTTGTAGATACTGTTTGGGCCTTTTCTAGGTTCCTTTACCTGTTGACACATTTCCCTCTGTGCTGCTGCTGCTGCTGCAACTGCTGTAGATGTTTGCTTATGACTAGGACCTTCTCTGAAAATTTGCCCTGGGAACATAGGAAACCCCTGGCCTGGAGAAGCCTACGAGGTTACACTCAATGACCAGCTAGCATAAGTGGGTAAACACTTGACCTCTTTGTCTCACTGAATGATCACTCTGGGGTGTAGCTTACATTCCAAAGCATCCCCTCAAGTCAGGCAAAGCTAGACTGTCTGAGTCCACAGTCTTGCTTGGCTTTTTTTCCTTCTGTTTCCTGCTTCCTTCTGTCCCTTAAAGGTTTTCTTGAGGAGCTCTTCCTCAACTAATCTTAAATATTTCAGGCTCTCTTTCTAAGGAATGAGACCTAAGACACACCCTATGTCAAGACTGTGCTTTCCAAGTGTCATCAAGCCTTGGGTACCATTCTGGGACTATCACCCCAGATCCAGTTGACCCTTGTATCAGGAATCCCCCAGCTTCACTCCCTCATCATCTATCATTTGTTACCTCACATATGGAAGATGCTCCTTCACGCCCAGCTTCTGTATTCTCCCACCTTCTCATCGCCACACTGCTCTCTCCCCTGTCAGCTCTGATCCAACCTAACACTCCCAACCCTCCAAGTCCTCCTCACCTTTGGCAAACAGACTTCCCTACAAGCTCAGGGTCTTCCTAGAACACTCCTTTCACCTCCCTCCTTAACTGACAATGAGCTCTCCCTGGAGGACACCACTTCCTCCCTGGTCTTCTCAAGCTGATGCTTCTCATTCCGCCAAGGTACAAAATCTCAGGTCAGCATTCTCCTCGCTCCTCATGACCACTTACAAGCCATTACGCCTCCGCCTTCATATTAAAACACATCTTCTTTGTTTCTCACACCATCTGGCCATATCGTTAAAATCAACCAATGGCATTTCCCTTCACACAGCAATTCCCCTTCATATAAAAATATTAGTGCAAACTGAAAGGATATATGTGAGAACATTTATGATAACATTGCTTGTGATGGTAATAAAAAGAAATTGGAAATAATTAAATACCCATGAACAAGAAGTTGATAAAAAAATTGTAGTGCAGCTGTACATTGGAATTGAAGTGGTAAGTTTTTTGTACTGACACAGGAGATGTGTGTGATACATAAAAGTGAATTGAGCAGCAAATCTGATTGTAGACAAATGTGGTATCATCTCATTGTGTTAAAGGAAAAGAGAAAAAATGCATATGTTTATAAGATTAGGAGGATTATCCCAGGCCTAGGCTGAATGTCCCTTGGTTAGCAATATCCCAGCAGCTGCTGCTATGGTTTTGGCCAAGGAACTGCTCAGAAGCACCACACAATCTTCAGAGTGCATAAAATTAGAACAGGGATATCTATGTAGCTCTTGATACAGTGTACTGATGTTTGATTTGTCCTCCTGGCAGGAGCCTAATAAGTGGTACTAAGATTCAAAGACTCTGAAAACCCCATTCATAGAGCTATGTTAAATATACATCTCAAAGTTGCTCATATGACAGAGTCCCCATCTCATCCCTCCAGATAGGAGAGATCCAAGCAGGAAGTCTGCCTGCAGTGCCAACAAGTTGTCATAAAATTCCAGCTTTATTGCCTTCTCTTCCCACATCAACCCCCCTTCCTCCTGCAAATAGCAATCAAGCCAGTCTAGCCTTGTCTCTCTCCTTCCTATGTCTTGTCAGCAAGGAAACGGACAAGTGTGGAAATGTGTGGGGCAGAGACACCCACAGGGCTAAATGTGAGAATAGGGGACTGGGAGGGGGTGCTTTGACTTCACACTGATTGCTTTTATAGTCTTTGAGTTTGATGCTAGCATCATACATTGTCTTTGTAATTGCAAAGAAAGATTAAAAATGAATTTTAAAAAATACTACTTGACCCATTATGACACAGTACACTTAACTGAAGAGAAAGCCCTGATATAAAAGGTCCTATTGAATGTAATGGTTAAGAACAGGGACCCTGGCACTCTGTTACCTGGGTTCTAAGCCCACCTCTTACTAGCTTTGAGACCTTGGTAAGCCACTTAACCTCTTTGCAGACTGACTGCACAGTTTGTGCCCTACACAACTCTGGGGGGCACCATTGACATAGACCACCTTTGGAGCTGTGTGGTGCAGTGGCACAGGGAAGCCCTGCCTCTCTGTTTTTTGTTTTCTTATTTGTAGAATCACTGTAATAATAGTACCCAACTCCTCGGCTTACTCTGGGTATTCAGTAAATTAACACGCATGAGATGCATAAAACTGTACCTGGCACATAGTAAGTCTACAATGAATGTTCGCGGTCATCATTATTACTATCACCATCACCACCACCACAATCATTATCAGCAGCAGCAGCAGCAAGATAAGTTAGGGGAGAAGATCTGTGTCCTTAGGTCTCAATCCATCTGATCTCTTGAACACAAACTCCAAGATAAGCTCCAATTCTGTTCAGAGAAAAGATCTTCACCTTTACTCAGAGATAAAGACTTCATTATCTAATGAGGGCCTCCTAGAGAACTCTTCTCCAGAGATGCCGATGGCTTGAAGGCAATGGTGCCTGCAGGAGATGGAGCAGATCTAGAAATCTCTCTGAAGTTACTATAAACCGGGAAGGAACTCTCCATGGTCCCGATCTTATGATGTCCAAACTGACTTTGCACTGTCTACAGAGTTCTGACCGTTGGCTTTGCCACAGGCAATCTCATCAAGAAGCTCCCTGTTAATGCTTTGCCTACATTCTGATAATGTTTTACCTTTACTTGAAAGATTTGCACATTAAAGGATTATGAATTCAAGTTAAGATTTTAAAGATCTCCAGCAGTGGAATTTACCAGCCTGGGTCCATCCTATAGGTGCCTATCTTCAGCTAACCCTCGGGAGAATGCACCCCTGTTTTCTTGCAAAGGTCTTCCTTATGGTCCCATAAATATGTTACCTTAAGTCGAATATTTATATGCAGAGAGAATGGAGATGTGTCATATACAGCAGAACCTGTGCAAAGAAGCTGATGGTGCCAGGGTTACACTCCAATGTATTGTTCTGTCATTAGTGCAGGACTGGAGTGCTGCGCATGAGAGTGATAGGCAGCGTTCTAACCCTGCGCCCAAGAATAATGCAGAGGGAGGGAGTGGCAGGTTGTGGGAAGACTTGGAGTTGCCATACCTAAGGCTTATTTCTGGCACATTGACTTCTGGATCTGGTTGGTTGAAAAGGAAACTTTGGGGAAACATAAGAACCCAAAGTTGCAGGCTGTCCTTAGAACTGAATATGAACTTTGGATCATCTTGGACTTGGTTAGTGGTGGTGGAGGTAGGGGACATGGAGAAAGCTGCCCCATACTCATACCCAGTCCTAGCCCTGTGACAGACTCAGGTGGCAGTCCTGTAGGGTTTGAGATTGATATCCCTGGGAAAAAGCTTGCAGGCTTCATAACACCTTCCTCTCCTTCATTCCCTTCCTCATTTCCCCATCCTCCTCCTTTGCTTGCGAGTTCACTCAACACAATTCCTCTGTCCCAAACTCCAGCTGTCTGGCTCCTGATTCACCACCCACCCACCTGACATCCATTCCCAGTATAGGCAGCAACTAAATAGATACATCCTGGTTGTGCTCTGGTGACTTCCTTATTATCTCCTATAACATCACTGTGCCTGGAATAATCCCATGCCCTTTATAGTCTGTCTCTAATCTTCACAACAAGTTGATCAAACTTCTCATTGTGCCTATTTTAAAGTGAAGGAAATTGAGGTTCAATTCTCTTCATTTATGACGTGAGGGAGAATAAGACCTACCTTGTGCAGCTACCTTGTTTCTCCTTGTTCAAATCTTCTACATTGAAGATAATGCTCATGATAGGCACAGAAGCTTTGAAGTTAGGTCATGCCATTCTGATGGCTAATTCTGATCAAGATTATGAGCAGAAATAATGTGTGTCACTTTGGGGAAAATGTAGTCATAAGCTCTCAGATGACTGTCCAGCTCTCTCTGCTAACATGAGAAACCACGTGTTAAGATATTAGAGTCAACAATGGAAGCACACCAGACCTCTAAGGTGCTGATTAGAAGGGAACTGCCAGCCAAAGTGGTGGCTCATGCCTGTAATCCCAGCGCTTTGGGAGGCCAAGGCGGGTGGATCACAAGGTCAGGAGTGCAAGACTAGCCTGGCCAAGATGGTGAAACCACATCTCTACTAAAAATACAAAAATTAGCTGGGTGTGGTGGTGGGCACCTGTAATTCCAGCTACTTGGGAGACTGAGGCAGGGAATTGCTTGAACCCAGGAGGTGGAGGTTGCAGTGAGCCGAGATCGTGCCACTGCACTCCAGCCTGGGTGACAGAGTGAGACTCCGTATCAAAAAAAAAAAAAAAAAAAAGAAGAAGAAAGAAAAGAAAAGAAAGGAAAGGAGCTGCCCTGGAGAGCCACTGAGCTTGCTGCAAACTTTGCATGGGTAATAAACAAGTCTTTACTGTGTTAAGCTACTGATATTTTGTGGGGCTATTTGTGTATTGAGGACAAGACACTCAATAGGCATTGTCATCGCTATTATATCCAACTCCATTGCTAGACCTTCAAGGTCAGAAGCAATGCATTTCTTAGTTTCAAACTCAAACTATTTAAAGGAGGTTTTGCTCTGAAAGAGGGTTCCCTAACATGCTGAGGACATGGATCAACAGTTCATAGAATAAGTATCTTTGGAGATACAGCCTTGTTATGATCTGTCACATCTTATTGGAGTAGAATAATAATCATAATGATCATTATTATTATTTATTATGCCTCAACTATAGGCCCGGGACTGGGCTGAGCATTATATAAGCATGGCAATATTTAATTTAAGCAATATTGGAACAAGTCCAAGTTCGAAGTTGCAGAATTTAAAAAGGAAGTTATTCTCCATACCCCTAACCTCTTTCTTATACTCAGAGATGTATTGACCCCTACCTCCAGGCCCTATTAATCTTGAGGTGCTTGCCTGAAATATCTGTACCATCTTGGCTCTCTTAGCAGCTTAATTGCCCAGCAACTAATTTGAAGTCTGCAGAAAACTCAGATGCCCAAGTACTTCTGCTTCCCCCTCCCTCTTCTTCTGGCATATTAGTATTGAGATAGTGAAATATGCTATTAAACCCTTGATTAGATATTGACTTCTAGAAATCTATAGTAATACTAAGAGCAGTTACTGTTTATTGAGCCCTTACTAACCACATTAGCTTGCTTGGCATCACCACCACCCTGAACTAGTACTATTACAATTCCCATTTTACAGATGTGCAAATTAGAGGTTAAGTCACTTAACCAGGGTCACCCAAATAATCAATGTCAGAGTTGAGAGTTGAACTTATGTGAGCCTCACTTCAGAAACCAAGCTCTTAACTGCCATATTTGAGCCATCCTACCTTTATTGTGTGTCTCAACTTTGTTGTCCCAACAAGAGCAGAAATGTTTTTAGGAAATGGGCTTTTCCAACTGAAGTGGCTTAATGTAGAGGAAAAGGTGTGAGATTTTTTACAAAATACACAGTCACGAGCTTGAATCACAGCTTACCAGTTACTGGCTGAGAAGTGTGTCAGTGGGGACAGAGATATAGGCTGCGAATTGATCATAGAAATAGGGATGAGAAAGGAGAAGCTGGGCTACCATGGGTGGAAACTTTGGGGCCCCCGATAAGAATGTCTGTAAATAGACAAAATGAATAAATAAATGTTCAGAGGCTGGACACACTGTGATTGACGTGGGTAGAACTCATAAATACCTACTTCTTTTCTTCCTGGAAAGCTTTGAAGTTAGGTCATATCATGTGACTAATTCTGGTCAAGATTATGAGCAGAAATTATGTGTGTCACTTGGGGGAAAATGCAGTCATCAGCCCTCAGATAACTGCCCAGCTCTCTCCGCTAACATGGGAAACCGTGTGTTAAGATATCAGAGTTGAGGATGGAAGACTGCCAGGTCTCTAAGGTGCTTATTAGAAGGGAATTGCCCTGGAGAGCCACTAAGCTTGCTGCAAACTTTGCATGGGTATTAAACAAATCTTTTCTGTGTTAAGCCATTGAGATTTGGGAGGGGAGGGGTTATTTGTTATTGCATCACAACCTGTGTATCTTGACTAATGCCCTTGTATATGTTGTACACTCACCCAGCCTGATGAATAAAGAGCTGGGGGAAGAATGGCCGGGTGAAGGCTAGTAACTGGCAATGGGCTAAGCTGGAATGATGAAGTGTAGTCACATACTAAGACTGGAGACTGAGCAGACTCAAATGCCTCTTGAGCAAGTACTGAACATTCAGGAGTGAATACAAAAAATAGGGGTCAGGTTTACCCAAAAGGCCAAAGCTAGAGGCAGATCACAAAGGAAAAAGGTTGATTTTGCATGTACCCTCAGCAGCCCCCAAGGACCTATACACACAGGTGCAATTGCTGCAGCATCTGGTCCCCCCATTGTTCCTGACACTGGATCTCTATGGAGTCAGATGTCATTTCAGGCAGCTAGCCCCTCCTCTAACTTTATCCTCCACAGGGTTTCTTCCAAAATACTGGGCACCAAGAAGATGCAGTAGGGCTGTCAAGATTAGATGAAGTCTTCAAGACCCTACTTAAATGCTGCCTCTTCAGAGAAGTCTTTCTACATCCCACATGCCAGATTCACCTCGGCCTTCCCACTCTCTCCTAGCACTCAGACTAGACTTTTATGATAACATCTACCCCAGCCTGTCTCAATCCAGAGTTCCATGTGCCTGGTTCTCTCTGTCCTCTTTGTAGTGAGCTCCTGGAAAAAGAGCACCAAGTTTTGTCCAGATTGGAGGCTTCCCCAGTACTTTGCTCCCTACTTTGTATACCTTCAGTTGAGTGGAACTGAAAGGAAAGCTTGCTAAGCTGACAAAGGGAAAAGTGAGGCTTGCTGGAACCAGGCCTGCTTTCCAACCTGAAATGTCATTTCAAGAGGATTTCCCCTCCTTTAGCTTTATCCTCTATAGGGTTTTCTGAAAGGCTGGGCACCAGAGGAGGTAGCAGGGCTTGCTGGAACCAACGTGAAATCAGGATAGGTTGCAGCAAACCTTTTCTGTGGCTCTCGATGTTAACCTAGACATTTCCATAGCACAAATTATATAAGGTTAACGTTATTCAGTTAATATCTGTCCACCCTACTCACACTTTGTGAGGGCAGGGTCTGTGTTCATTTGGGTCATGATGAATATTTTTAGATCCTACCCTGGGGTCTGGTCCATGGTAAATGCTCAATAAAGGTGTAGAATGAATGAATGAACTCCTGATATGTGAATTCAAGGTGATATATTTCCTCTTCTTGCCAACCGAGTCTGTCTCCCAAGACTTTCTTTTCCAGCTTTGTTCCTGGCCAACTCTTTAAAAGAGGTAATCAAATTCTGGCCCTCTTTGTCCCCAGTCTGCTGGCCTCACTGATTTCTGAAGAGAGCTCTTCATCTTAAACTTCTTTGGCTTTTCAGGACAGGAACAGAGAGAAATGGGCCCTTCATTTAGCTGATTGAACCAACAAAAGAGAAGTTTGAGACAGAAAATGAATATAGATCCAGCTACAGCAATTAGAGGGGAAATCGATAGAACATCATCAACAGCGTCAGACCCATGTAAGTCAGTGTCTCCAGGGATGGGTCGGCAGAGCGGTGTTCATTTCACTTTTGTTTTCCTAACTTAATCCCTAGCAAGTGAAGATGGATAGGTGTGGTGGACGGGGAGGCGGTGATAGGAGAGTGGGGAGGGAACAGAACAGAGGCAGGATGGGTTGGAAAGGGGAGCACAGGGTCCCTTCTTACATCACCTCCCCTGTCCATGTGGGCAAGCGCATGGTAGGCAAGTCTCATTCCTCTCCCAGCAACAGTTTGAGAGTCACATAGGATTTGCTTGAGTTTGAATCTCTGGACCACTGTAGACTAGTATGTGATTATGGGAGGTTTACTGAGCCTCACTGAGTCACGCTTTTCTCATCTGTAAAATGGGGATTGTGAGGCCTGCTCCACTCACGAGGAGGAAATGAAAGAGCATATGCAAACCTGGGCAGCAGAATGCAGCTACAATACCAAGTTCCGTAGTCCAGACTGACTTCTTTAATGCTCCCCTGCTCTGCATTTGACCCAGTGAAGGTTCTTTTCTACTTTTTAAGCTTCTTCTCTTTGGGTGAATGCTTTCAGCCTTTATTGGGTCACACATGTCTCTGATACTTTAATAATAAAAGTAGAGGTTGAAAGCATAGATGTGGGAGTCACAAAGACCTGGGCTGAAATACTGGTTCTACTTTTTACTGGCTGTATGATCTCGGCCATATCACTCAATCTCCCTGTGCCTTACTTTCTTCAAGAATAAAGTGAGGATAACGATAGTCTCTATCTCTTAGGGTGTCATACGAATTAAATGACTTAATACATGTAAATGTGTTAGTGCTTAGAGCAGTGCCTGGCACACAGTAAGTTCTGGGTAAATGCTATTACTAATAAAAGCGATGGAAATGCCTCTAGTAAAACGTACACAGGCACACACATGCATACAACTTCATGAAATTGATGCCTAACTGTTGCTTAGTGATTCTTGCAGGGAAGAGTCCCGGCTCTATCCTAGTATTTATTCCTGGGCATTGTCTGGCTCTAATCTACAGAATCAGATCTATAGGTTTATGGAGCCCCTACCTACCCTGCTGCAAAAGGCATCTCCCAACTCTCCCGCATAACATCAATCCCACACATTTACCTCAGTTCACTTTGAGCCCAGATGAGGACTCTGCCAGGCAGTGATTTAGGGCAGAGAGTCTACTTGGGCCTGAGAGATGGGCCAGTCATCCAAACTAGGCTGAAGGAATCTTGCAAACTTCATCTGATCTGGGCATGGGTTGACACCAAAAAAGTTGGCCTGAGGCAGGAAAGGGGCATTCCTGGTTGTATCAGGCTGATAATGTATTAAATGGGCCTGAGGGACCCAGACAGTGGCTGAAAACAGGGAATCAGAGCCAGCCTGGAGAGATGCATGGGGGATGTCAAGGAATGGGAGGCGAGGCCTTGGCCGAGAAAGCTGCAGTATTCAGGACTTAGGAGGCCTTGGAAAACCAGACGCTGGATCAGAAGCCTGTCAGTGGGAACAGAGCACACACTCAGGAGGGGAGGCTGTGGCTTGGGACTTGTGGGGCTATCTCCAGCTCATGGGCAAGCATGACTCCCTCTTTCACTAGAGGGACAGGATCCCTCACCATGGCCCAGCTGGTGTCCTGTGAGTCCTGGGACTGAGACTGCTGTGGGAGAGTTTAACTTTGCCTCTCAGAGAAGAGAGTTGGCAGCCAGGAACTGACCCCAAAGGGCTGACTCTTCCTCTCCAGAAGTGCTGGAGATGCTGCTGCTCCTCTGAGACAGAAAGAGCTGAGAAAGGATGTGGCAGCCAGCAGGGCCAGGGGCAAGGATATTGCACACAGTAAGTTCTGAGCAAATGAGCTGGCCTTTCAGATGCATCTGTGTAAGTGACTGATGTGCAGGGAAAGTGAGACTCAGCCAATGGAACTGCCGTCCTCCACCCCTGTGAGGAGCAGGCCAACCAGTTGCTGGGATGGGTCTTCCATGGAGATCTTTAGCCTGAATTTGCTATATTGAAGGATGTGACAAAGAAGTGGGCAATGCTAACATTGTCCTACTCCCGAGGGGACCCCAGTGATGTAATTCCTGCACATGGCACAAGTCATGCGCTTCATGAGCCACAATGCCCAAGCCTTTTCCATTGAGACAGTGGAGTGGAGAAAAGAAAGGATTTGAGCATCAGTTTAGCCTGGGTTTGAATCCCAGCTTAGCTATTTGTTAGCTGCGTAACTTTGGACAAGTGACTTAATGTCTATGGGCCTCAGCTTTTAAATCTGTAACATGGAGAAGAATCATACCAACTCCAACAAGGATCCCAGTTCAAGTCTAAATGAAATTCAGCTATGTATGGAGTGGGCTCATCAGAAACTAGTTGGTATAAGAACTGATGAAGGATTTTACCCACATATCCACCCACCTATCCATTTAATGATCCAACTAACCAACCATTTGACATATATTTATTGAATGCCTACTCTCAGCCACTTAGAAGAAACTCTCCTAAGGAGTCAGATGTAAAGGTCTTGACCCAGTAAAACAGTCAAGGATTGAAATTGAGGGGTGGGGTGGGAGGTGCAGGGTGAAAAGAAGGAAAGAGAAAAAGAAAGGGGAGGACAGGGAGGTGTGATTCTTGAGTACAGCATGGTTTCTGACACTTGTGCTAGTCTCCCAGCCTAGTCCCTGCTGGTGTCATGCCACTGTCCAGTGGTAAGTGTTGGGCTGGGGAGGCGAGACTGGGGGCATTGATGGAGCCATTTCAGCAACTGCATAATATATCGTAGCACAAACAGAACTGCATAATATATCGTAGCACAAACAGAACTGCATCAGGCCTCCCTAATAGATATGGCATAGAGTAGAGGGGCAAGAAACAGACAACTTCCTCAAAGTCTCTGCCATGCAGAATGGCAGAGTGGAGGCCCCAGTGCACTGGCAGAGAATGCAGTGTCTGATGGTTCTACTGTAGGAACATGGGCCCTGGTGAACAGCAACAGTAGAGACCATGGAGCTCGGCAGAGATGGGCAAAAAGGCAGGGAAAAGCAACTATGAGCCCAGATGACACGACCCCTGGGAACCCACCGAAGTATTTGTAAGAGGCTAGAGACTATGCCCCATCATTTGGGGACAACCAATCTGTGAAATCTGAGTAGTTGTTAGTAATGTGGTCCCATTTGTACCTACAGGTAGGCAAAGGCTGTGTGGCCCCTGTTACACTACTTTGCAAGGTTATTGTACAGACGCGTGGTGATATGTTTAAAGAGCTTAGTCCATTGTAGCTCTCTAAAATAAGAGTTATAATAAGAGTGCTATTACTGTTGCTACTGAGGTAATTATCATGGCACAGATTTAGGCAGGTATGTTGGTTGCCACCAGTTCTGGCTGGTTGAGCAAAAAACATGCTGGGAGGAAGAGAGAGAAACCCAAGTCCTAGTTTTCTAAGTTTGCATCAATTTCACACATTTCCGGCCCAGTGCTCTGGAATGAGGAGGGTGGGCTGGCCTGGTGACAGCTGCCTGTAGCTGTAGCATGACAGGCTGAGGACTGGCAGGAAGGCAGCAAAGGAAATGGAGGGAGCTGATGGATAAGCCACATGGACACAGAGCCCTGGCTGGGCCACATGAAGTTCTCGAGGGCTTCTGTGACAAGCTCATGCTGTGTTTTCTGTCGGAATGGGGTTGTGGAAGTAACATGTATCAATGCTGATTGTGTGCCAGGTGATAGGAGCTCACACTGAAGGGAACATGGTCTGCTAGGGGCGTCTGTTCCTTGTGCCACTCAGCATCCTCACTTCTCTTCTGGTTGCTTCTCTTTAGACAACTACCCCCTTAACTAGTCTAAACTTGAGCCAATCACTGTGGTCTTCACCTGGATATGGTGAGTGAATCAGGGAGGAGCATAAGGTCTGATCATAAACTGCAAATACAATGAATCTTTCTCGGGGCATCTGAGATTTTTCCTTGGCTCGGCTAGAAGCAAAGAGGGTGTGACTGCCGGAACTGCTACAACCCTTTTCCTACCACAAGGGAAATTCCTGTTTGAGAAAGGAGCCAACCTTGAAGACAAATGCACAGAGATAGAAAAAGAAGCCAGGGCATCCATGGTGAAATTCTCTGAGCCCCTGCACCAAACTGTACCTGAGGCAAGTCCTATTTCTTGGAACTTAAGAGTTACAAGAGCCATAGATATCCTTCCACTCCATCCTGTTTGGATTGGGCTTTCTTTAACCTGCAATTGAAAGAGAATTGACTGAAACCAAATCACTGAATTCAGAGTCCTTACAGTCTAGGTGGGGAGAAAAACAAGAAAATAGGCAGTTTGCTAGACTTTGATAGATTCTTCATGAGATAAACATGGGCTATGGGAGCTACCAGGGCTATGTATGAGTGGGGTGTCCCTCAGTCCTGAAGAAGAGGGTGGGCTGACATGTGGGAGTTGGGTAGTTGGAGGGGTGGTCATAGCAGAGAATATCTTTGTCCCCACTAGTCAACATTCTCAGTCACTTCCAGCCCTTTCCTACTTCCAGTTTCTAGTGCCTTCTAGTACCTGTTCTACCCTCTGCTTTTAGATAACTTACCTAATATCCACCCATATATCCATCCATCCATCCACCCAAGCTTACCTACAGTGTTGCCATCTCTTTCATCGGGAAAGCTAAATCAACATGGTCTATGCTTAAGGTCCTAGGAATTCCATGCAGTTGTGCCTTGGGTGCAAGGTCAATTCAAACATCATCATGTAGGGCAACCAACTGTTTCTACCTTGAAGTTGACAGAAAGGTTTTGGAGGGGAAATTTAGCAAGATCCAGAGGGAGGGATAGACAGGAGAGAGAAAACTGAGGTGGAAGGCTGTCTCCATAGGGCCACAGCCCCTGCTCTGAGTCAGGTGTTCTTGATGACAAAAACATCCTGCTGTCTCTTCCAGGAGCAAGGAGTGGGGCTCTTCTTTTCCTGTGCAGTAAGTTTTCCATGAGAGACGTGAGGTTAAAAGTCAGACTTGCTAATTATGCTGCTCATTCATAGCTTCATTCAGCTAATTGTCAGCCCCGTGCTAGTCGCAGAGATGCCTAGGACTCATCCTTGCCCTCAAACAACAGATGGTCTCATACTAACAATCGCTTCACGCTGAGAGTCTTCTGTGGTACTCAGGTGAGTTTCTCTCTGGCTATCAGTCCTCAGCTTCAAAAGCGAAATGGATCCAAGTCTGGCTCTTCTCGGAGTTGAGGGTCCAGTCCTGATGCTAATAATACTAATAATTACATTATTTTTGCTACTTCTGCCAAATCCCATTATTTTGTTGAAGGCACTTTACTTTCTAAATTCAAAGTAATTCTTGTTTAATTTAGAATATTTGGACCACACACAGGAAAACACAAAGGAAATAAAAATCGATAACTCACTGCCAAGTGAAAAATCAAGTTAACATTTGGAAAATACTTGTTTCTAGGTATACACATACACACATTCATAGTGTTGTCTATATTGTTTTATAGCCTACTTTTTTTCATTCAGCCATACATTATATTCTCCTATGTCAGTAAATATTCTTCTATTATTTCATTTTAATTATTCCATAGTATTTCATATTATAGATATTCCATAATTTATTTAGCCAACTGCCTGTGGTTGGACATGCAGGTTATTTTTAGTTTTCATTAACATAAATAATGCTTTCTTGAATATACTTATACATACATAATTGCACATGTATTTCCCTTGATCATTAAGCCTAATTCCTAAAAGTAAAATTGCTGAATCAAGGATATGGATGCACATTTTTAAGGCCTTTGATAGATATCGCCAAATTGCCCTCTAAAAAGGTTACACCAATTTAAGCTCCCTCCAGCAGTGTATAAGAATGCCCAATTCCCTATACTGGTTGTTGATTTAATTTGCATATCTTTGTTTCCAGTGAGATTAAATTTTTTCTCATATGTGTATTGTCTATCTGTAATTTTTCTTTAGCAAATTGCCTATTGATGTCAATTGCCTATTTTTTATGGGGGTGCTTATCTTTTCCTTTTTGACTTCTGAGAACTCTTCCTATGCATCAACCTTTTGTCTATAATATATGTTTATTAAATTTTCCCCAGTGTCTCATTTGCCTTCTAATTTTGCTTATGGTGCTTTTTAACCCAGTGAGGATTTTGTTTTTAAGTAATCAAATTCATCAATCTTTTCCTTTATTGTTTTTGCTTAGAAATGCTTGAATGCTTAGTAATGTTTAGAAAGGCCTAGCAACCCCAAGTTGATTAAAAAAAATATTCTCCTAGAATGTGCTGCTCCTTCTTTTATGGTTTCAATTCTTTTGTATTTAACCCTTTAACCACCTGAAATGTATTATGTTGCTTGTTATGCAGTAAAGCTATAATGGCTGTAGCTTTATGTTCCCGAATAGTTAAGAAAGTCTCCCAAAGCTGTATCATCCTTTCTCCCCTGGTTTGAAGCAAATCTATGAGTGTAATCAATACCTGGGACCTCTAGAGATAAAAGTGATGTATTTAATGGAGTTGTAAACTAAAGATGAGGTGGGGACATCTTTGCCTCAGTTGGGTCCCCAGAGTCCATCGTTATCTATCCAACAATATTTACAAAGTGCCTACAATGTGCAATCCGGGAGGTGCTGGGAAAAGAGGGGAGTAAGAGAGCCTTTCTGCTCAGTCTTTCCAGTGTCTGTACCAGATGGGTAGGAAATGCTGTGGTGTACCACACAGAGCCCTCTACAGGACAGGGCCAAGGCACTTACTTCCCAAGTGGTCAAGAATGTTAACTGCTGACAGCTCTCAGTTCCCTCCCCGGAATTTCCCTCCTTCCCCTAAAGGGTACTGCCTGGCCCAGGTCATGTTTGCCCCCTGGGGACAGCCCACACCCCACAGCTGGTCTATAAGTAGAGTCAAAGGCCCAATCCCCTTAACTTAATCCAGGATAACTCTGAAGGGCCACTGAGCTCCAGCACTCCCTGTGGGAGCTGCTGAGGTCTTGGTTACAGCTACTACATCCCAACTCAACCTCTCTCTCTGCCCAATCCTGTTTCCCTCATTCGTCCCCTTCCAGATGTTCTTGAGACCACTCCCTCCCCCCATACTCTGCACAATAAAGTCCCTGTGTGCAAATTTCCATCTCAGGGTCTGTTTCCCTGGGAAATCCACCTGAGGCAAGGTGCAAGGTTGTGGCTTTTGCAAGGCTGAAGAATAGGAGTGGATAAAAGTGTGACCCCTGGGCCATAGCAGGTTGGCCTGGGCAAGGCTCAACTCAGCAGGTATCGCTTAACATGGTATCGCTTATGCAGATGAAAAAAATTAGCTCCATCATCTTCATTTTCACAATAATTTGATGTATCAGGCTCTGTCTACCTCTTGAATTACATATTGGGCTCTGAATAGAAGGACCATTTAGCATCACAATTATGGGTTTTAGTTTTAGCAACAGAATTATGGTTTCAGAAGTCCCCTCCTGGACAAACTTGAACAATTAGGCCATGTGCTCAAAGACAAGATACTAATAAATGTCACAATTTAATTGGCGTGTTCTCACCCAATCCCACCTGGTGGTGCTTCATTTCCCTGACCTGAACAAAATTGAGCCCTTGTGCTTTAAGCTTTAAATGTAACTAGGTTCTTCTCTGAGGAATATTCACATAATCGCTTCCATTTCTTGGCAGCTATTGACATGCATGTGCGTGTGTGTCTGTGAAGCATGTGTGTGTGTTTACGGGAGGCTAAAGCCTCAGACTGAGGACAATGTTCCTCCTTAGTTCAATCACCACAAAGGAGATGGGAGCATCTCAGCTCCTCCTGAGATGTCTATATATAATGACACATTTTGCTTTTTCTCTTTTGGCTGCAGCAAACCCAGCTTAACAACCATAGACAATAAAAAGATTTATTGCCTGATATTACAATCAGGTCAGAGGCAGGGAAGCTCTGGGGCTGATTAATTTAGAAGCCCACAGATGTCATCAAGGAGGACCCAGGCTCTTTTTGTATTTTCTCTCTGCCATGCAGAATATCTTGTCTTCATCTTAAGTCTGATTTTTCCTGTAGCTCTATAGCCATTTCCAGGCATCATATCTAGACCTGCAGACACTGAGAAAAAGACACCTTCTCTTCTCTAGGTGTCCTCCTAAGAACGGGTCAATCTCTCCTAGAAGCAATCCTGCAGATGTTCCTCCCAGATTACTGCCCAGAGTTGATTCCCAATCATTGGCAACGGGGATGGGATTAGTTTAGACTCATCAGGATGCACTACTCAGGGTTGTGTGCACTTCCTCCAAGGTACCTGGGCAAGTTGGGGAAGGTGAATATCCAACAAAATAGGGGTTCCATTGAAAAGGAGGGAAGCAGGGGTAGGAATGGATATTGAGGGTTGACAATCACCCTGTCTGCCACCCTTACCAGCTCACATGGGCAAAGGCAGAGCAGGGGAGACCTGCAGGGCAGGATGAGAAGGTAAGAGGAAAGGAGGACCCTCACACTTCACAAGTGAATCCCCTTGTGCCCAGCTACTCTCCCCTGCTGTCTGCCCCTCACTTGCTGGGATCCAAGCCCTGGTCTGTTTGTCATGAAATCTTGAGCACATTCCATTTTGCTCCATTCTTAAAGATCTCCTGTCATTGAGTGATCACAGAAGGAATAGCTGATTGGGAATAAGATAAAGAAATATCTGAAGATTGGGGGTCTCTCTGAGCTGCCCATAGATCGTCTAAGGCTTTGGGGTGATTAAAAACAGTCCCTAATATCTTTGGGCAGATCTTTAGCATAATCTTTAGACTATGCTGTTTGGAATAGAGATTGGTAGGGATAACAGACATCCAAAAGAGGAGGAAGAGGCTGCCACAATCAAACACTCAGCTACCCTGTTTGTCCCTTGCCCATTGACCCAGACAAGCGACATTCTAGGGTAATTAAAACACTCGCGAAGGTGGTTGCCCAGCCATGGTTCATTGATATTTGAGGAACCACACAAGTCTGGTAGTGACTGGAAATCTGGGAACAGGTGGATGTCACTCATATTTTCAATCCTTGTAGGGGGCAAGTTCTATAAGCCATTATCTTAACCCAGGAAGAGGGTATCCAGTTCTGTGGAGACTGGACTGTGAGTGCCCAGTAGAGGATGCAAGGCTCACTATTGGCCTGCCTGGGTGCATTTAGAGTAAGTCGTGTCAGACTGACCTGATTTCATTCTTTGCCGGGGCCACTTGAGGGACATGTGGTAGACACAAGACCAGTTCCTGTATGACCTAGCTCTACCCCACTGCACACAACTGAAAGTCTCAAGTCTCTCAAGCCAGTCTTGCTCAATCTGGGCAGTAAATTCGGTGCTGCAGAGGTGTTTGTCTGGTTCACCCATTTTTGCCTCCTGCTGGGATATGCCAGCACTATTCCCCAAGGACCTGAAACCAGGACCCTGGGCTTCTGAGCCTGCAGTCATGCACTCACTCATTCACCTGTTCAGTTACTCATGCATACATCTATGGCCAAGCATTCACAAGTGCTCCCTGTGTGATAGGAATGAAACAGACACAGTTCCTGCCTACGTGGCTCATGCAGTCCAGTGGGGGCAGAAAGGGAAGGTCAACACATCCATTCCCCTGCATTTGGACTACAAGAGCACTTTTTAAATTTTAGTGTGCACAGAAATCACCTAGGGGTCTTATTAAAATGCAGATTTTGATTAAGCACACCTGGGACACACCTGAGGTTCTGTACATTAAAGAAACTTCCAGAGGAAACACTTGTCTTTCATCCTTGGACCACACTTTGAGAAGCCGAAGACTAGAACACCTTGTGGGGTGGAGGGTGCTAATTCTCAGTCCTAAAAAGGCAAAACCCTGCCATCTTGGCAACTGTCTGGTATCAGATATCCGCTTGTGAGTACCACCCTCCAATATGTCTGGAATATCTATCCATCAATCTCAGCAGGGAAATTACTTCACTCTGGCCAGTTTAGTACTGGTTCTCTGGAGGCTCTTTTGCACATGTGTAGAATCTCTGAGCTCCAAGAACAATGTGGGGAAGATGGTACAGAGCTTATCAATTCAGCAATTTACATCTTTCTTTGCCTTCTGCATCTGTTCATCCTCCTCCTCATCATCAATCATCCTTATTGTAGCTAACACTTAACCTCACACTTCCCATAAGCCAAGCACATTCTTAGCATGTTACCATAGGCATTAACACAATTAAGTCCCACAACCAAGCCTACGAGGGGGGTACTGCCAATAGGTAGGTATATATTAGTACTCCCACTTTGTTAGCTGGGGAACCTAGGCACAGAGAAGTTAAATAACTTGCCCAAATTCACACAGCTAGTAAAAAAATCTGGGCTTCCTGTCTCCAAAGCCATGCTGTCAACCATTAGACTCTACATTTTACCAGAAACTATAAAAAGACTTTGCATTCTTCCATTGAGAATTCCAATTAAATGAGCCAAAGCTAAACAGGGGAGAACCTCTGACTCCTCTATGACAGGTCTTTGCTGTGGCACATCTTGGGAGGAGTAAGAAGAAGAGGAGGCCATTGACAGGCAGAGAAAAGCAGAGTTGGGATGCATTGACTGGCTGACTTTGAAATCTCGGTGAGATTAGATCTGCCTATTAAATTGCCTGTAACTTGCAAGTGGATTTGGGGAGCTGAGGGGAGGCGGATGTGTGGAAGTGGGACGTGGCTGCCCTTGCATAAAGAACAGGCACCAAAGGAGACAAATGCCCTGGCTCTGTTTGCAGAAGCTGGAAAGTGATACAGTCCAGGCACGCAAGACGGTGGGCACCCAGTGGTCCTGGGTCCAAATGGGTAATTCTCTTTCTTACTTAGCATGGGACCACTGTAGGGGCCCCTGTGGGTAGATCTGACTGAAGAGGCACCCCAGGAAAGCCAGCCACAGCATCACTTTGTTCTCCACTCTAGCCTCTGCATCCCAAACATTTCTCAGTGTGGGATTGATGCCCTGGAGGCGGAGGGGAAACAGGAAATGAAAACCTCATGAAAAATGCAATGACTTCATTTTAAATGTATTAAAGAGCCTGCTTGTTTATATTACTGTTGTCCCCAAACAATTTGATAAGCTTAACCTGACTTAAGTTGCACCTTGGGTTTCCCAAACCAACTTTGATTTGTGGGGATAATTCATAACTACATGGAAACTTTGCTCTGAACTATCCCTAGCTGAATCCTCCCGACGATCAGGCTGATGAAAGGCCTGTCAGATCACCCGGGCCTCAGAGGCTGGTTCTGGGACCAGGTGAGTGGCGTGGTGTGGGCCACCTGACCCTGGATGTTGCTGTGTGACATGAAGTAAGCCCGAACCAAGCACAACCCCCCAGTTTCCTCTGACATTAGCATCCAGCCCTTGCTTACCATATAGGTGCGATATACATCAGGAAAGAAGGTAATTTTAGGGACAAATGAGCCACAATTTTTCCCTTTTCTTCTAATGCTCCATGTGACACAAAGTTTGTAACTTTATGTCTCTGGAACTCTCTTTTACACTTCTGAAAAGTGGAAGAAAACTTTAACTTTTGAGCAGCATGAAAAGAAACTTGATTTATCAACAGAGGCTCCCCGAAATAAGCCTTTCTAAACTTTGGGAACTTGGGCCTCTCATGTCCCCACTCTTGGCCCTAGTGTCTGTAAAACAAGTGGTTTGGGCTAGATGGCTTTCAAAAACACTCACCTTTATTGAATCAGTGAGCATGTCAGTTGGTGGGAACTTCAGGTGGGGATGGCAGAAAATGGAGCTGGAGAGGCAGTGACGGAGTAGATGGTGCTGGGGTTTGAGCTGGTGGGGTGTGGACTGGTGCAGCAACACTGCAGAGAAAACTCAGGAATTATATGCCCTATGAACCTATAACCCCACCTGGAAATTCTCACACCAATCCAGAGGGGATATATACAATAATATGCGTGCTATACACAGTTTTTCAGGAAGAGAGCTGGAGGTGAGTTGGTGTCCTTGCAAGGCAGTGGAAGTGATGGAACTAAGTGTATGTGCATCAACATGGACATAAGTTAACACAGTGAGTAAAAAGATAAGAAACACATCAAGGTCTTAACATGGTATCGCTTATGCAGATGAAAACAATTCTTATTTTCCAGAGAGTCATACAAACTAAAGGATACGCATACAATACGTGTGTGGCTGCCCATTATAGGAAGAGGAATAGTGACAAAAGAGAATCCACATCAATCAGAGAGAACCTGACATTAGTCCCCCATAGACCGAGGAAGGGTTGACCCTGATTAACTTGACCCTTTGTATGCTGGGTCCACAAAAGACCTCCAAACAAACA
The DNA here is from genome assembly GCF_030222135.1 of Aotus nancymaae. Lineage (NCBI taxonomy): Eukaryota > Metazoa > Chordata > Mammalia > Primates > Aotidae > Aotus > Aotus nancymaae. The sequence goes on from NW_026988467.1 coordinate 30,824,240, forward strand.
AAACAAAATCCCACACTAACAATAAAAAGCCTTCCTGTGTAGGTGATGGGAAACAAAAGAAAAATATTTTTGCCCTGTTTCTGTTTCTGTAAGCAGGAGAGTGATAAAATTTTACTTATGTTTTAGAAAGACTTCTCAGGTGCTTATGAAAAGAATGGACTTGGGATAGCGGGGGCCTGGGCTTGGGGAAGGCCAGTGAGGAGGCTGCAGCCAAGTTTAGGGATCAGTGGTAAGGCTCGAATGAAGGTCATGGTCTGGTGGGGTTGGGATGGGGAGGGGCAGGGACTGGCTGCACCAGTCCACACCCCACCAGCTCGAACCCCAGCACCATGTACTCCCTCACTGCCTTTGAGAAGAGCCTTTGAGAAGGGGACACGATTAGGCCCTTTGAGAAGGGGACAGGCTTGTGAGCTTGTGGGTCACCTGGTGGGTCACAGAGGAGGTCAGTCCTGGTGTAAAGGAAAACAGTATGGACCCGTCCAGATGTGGGCAGGGCAGTAAGGAGGTAGGACCTGGGTGGACTACTCCCCAGTAGCTCAGTCCCTTTGGGAGAACACACAAGGCCCCAAGACCAGGAGGGTATCCCCAGAGGCTGAGCTGAGAGGTGCCCATAGGGCACCCAGGGCTAGAAAACAGGGATAGGTGCCGCTTGTAGGGTAGAGGCAGGTGCTCTGTGAACAGGAGAGAAGAACTGGATTGGATTATTTTGTCCTTTGCCTGATTCATATTCTCCTTCCAACTCAGCCCATTCATCAAGCTCTATGTGACAGGGCTTTCCATCCATTACCACATGTAATCCTCACGCCATCCTTACAAGGTTAGAGCTACAGGGGTCAACCTTGACCCTGGGCTTTTAACCAGATTTGGACCCTATGCCACGTATGTGCCTTCCCCAGCTCTCAGCAAGCACTGCAGACTTTTCCATCTTGTCCACTCCTTCCTCATGCTGTGCCTGGCTCCACTCCTCTTACCTTGCTTGTTTCTTGAACTCCACCCTGGAAAACATTGGCTCCCCAGCTCCCCAAAGACACACTTTTTTCCTATCATCTGGCATCTCCCCATCCTGTCCATTTATCTTTTACCACCAAGACCCACACTGGTGCTGCCTGAAGCTTTTCTAGCAATTGTCAGGCAGGTGAACCAGCTTTCGCAAGGCCACACAGCCAGGGCAGTTGGGTTGAATTCAGGGGCAGGGACTCCAGGTGCAGCACTCTGGACACTTTCTAGGCTATGGAGAAAGAGAGCAAGGGTGACCCTGAGGTCGAGCTGCTGATCTCCAGAGACCCTGGTGTTTGCTCCCTGCCTGGATCCCAGGAGTCACTGGAAACAGAACTCAGAGGAAATGTCTTTCCATGGCAGATAAGCCTCAAAGTTGATTTCCCAGGAGGAGCCCAACAAGGCCCTTGAAACGTGGACATCAAGGAGGAAAATCAATCGTCTTTTAAGTTTTCACCTTGATGATTGATCTGCTGCTTCCAGCCCCTTTTTTCTCTCTCTCAAGTCTTCAGACGTGGCCTCTCTCGCTTAGCATTTTTTCCCCTCTCATCTTTAAAGTGTTGGGTTTCCTGATTCTGATCTGAAACCAAAATACACTGCCTTATGCAAACTGACCAGGTATCGATCACATGATTCCAAACTTTTTATTTTCTCTGAAGGAGGCCCTAGTTAGCCCATAGCCAGGACTCACATTTGCCAAGTCCCTCCTATGTGCCTGGTCTTTTTGCAAGCATAGCATCACCTCACAGTTAATTCTCCCCTGAAGCCTATCCAGATGGATTTTATTGACTCCAGATCTCAGATAAGGACACCAGAATTCTGGGAAGAGAAGCAACCTGCCGGATACCATACCCATGGTTTGTAGGTGGTAAAGCAGAGCTGAAACAGAAACTGTGCTTGTCTGCCTCTATTCTCAGGACCAGAACTGAGCACCCCAAGTGGAGGGGGCACTTCAGCTGGGAAGTGTTAGAATCTCTATTGACCTTGACCACAAGATTGAGTTACTTAGGAAACCAGCTCCTGAGAAATAGAGGGCCTGTGGGGTGCTGGTCATTCATTCAGTACATACTAAATGCCATCTCTTTCCCCAGGCACTCTGCAGGGCGCCAAGGGCAGAGACATGAGCAACATAGAGATTCTTTTCTCTGCAGGCATTATGGTCTAGTAGGAAAGCTGACTAAGAAAGCATGATCGAGTGAGGTAAGAGCTGTAGTAGGGGAAATACAAGGCCCTCGGGAGCAAACACCAAGGACTCCCAATTTCATCCAAGGAACAATTGGATGAGGATTCCCAAAGAAGAGACTGATGATCTGGGATCACCACTTTGCTATTGAATGGATAAGAGTTAATTTGGCCAAGTGTGGCAGTAGGACTGGGGTGGGTGTGCCTGTCAGAGTGGGCAACAACAATCACAGTGAAACTTCAGTGTCTTCCACCATGAGCCAGGTAAGTCCCTTAGGATAGGGACTGTTCTAAGCACTAGACATGTGTTAAGTCATTTAATCCTCACAGAAGCACCATGGTAGAAAGTCCAGAGGAAGAAAGAGGTTTAGTAGGCCTGAGCCAGATGCTTAGGGAGAGAGGATATTGCAGAAAAAAAGTAGGGACAAAGACAAAGTAAGCAGGGTTGCCAGATAAAATTTGAGATACTCACTTTGAATTTCATATAAACAAGTTTGTTTTTGGTATATGTCAAATATTGCATGTGATGTACTTATGTTAAAAAATTGATGCTTATCTGCAATTCATATTTAAATGGGTGTCCTAGATTTCTATTTGTTAAATACAGCAATCCTTGTTTGTAAGCCGCGTTGTAGGCTTCAGCTTCTGGCCTCAGAGCAGCGACGGCTCTTGGAAGGTTTATTATTATTATTATTGTTATTACTATGACTATACTTTAAGTTCTGGGGTACATGTGCAGATCGTTCAGGATTGTTACATAAGTATATACATGCCATGGTGGTTTGCTGCATCCATCCACCCGTCACCTGCATTAGGTATTTCTCCTAATGTTATCCCTCCCCAATTCCACCACCCCCTGCTTTCCCTCCCCTAGCGCCCCCACCCCCCAACAGGCCCCGGTGTGTGATGTTCCCCTCCCTGTGTCTATGTGTTCTCATTGTTCAACACCCACTTATGAGCGAGAACATGTGATGTTTGGTTTCTGTTCCTGTATTACTTTGCTGAGAATGATGGTTTCCAGCTTCATCCATGTCCCTGCAAAGAACATGAACTCATCCTTTCGTATGGCTGCATAGTATTCCACAGTGTATATGTACCACATTTTCTTTATCCAGTCTATCACTGATGGGCATTTGGGTTGGTTCCAGTTCTTTGATGTTGTAAACAGTGCCTCACGTGTGCATATGTCTTTATAATAGAATGATTTATAATCCTTTGGGTATATACCGAGTAATGGGATTGCTGGGTCAAATGGTGTTTCTATTTCCAGATCCTTGAGGAATTGCCACACTGTCTTCCACAATGGTTGAACTAATTTACAATCCCAACAACAGTGTAAAAGCATTCCTATTTCTCCACATCCTCTCCAGCATCTGTTGTCTCCAGATTTTTTAACAATCGCCATTCTAACTGGCATGAGATGGTATCTCAATGTTGTTTAGAGTGGCATGGCCAGCTCTGTGCCACAGAAAATCACTTTGGCTGCGTTATGGAGAGAAGCCCAGAGGCAGGGAGGCAGTTTAGAGAGCACAGCTCTAAGTCTATGGAAAGCACCTGTTAACCGGGTGGCAGCACACGGCAGCCAGGTGTGCTGCTACCTTCCCCATGCCCATCTCAAGCAGCACAGGTGCTTGCCAAGTAGGCACTGAGTCCTGCAATGTACCAGGTGCTGTCTTGGGAATGACAGAGCACATGATGCATTACTTGCCCTCCTGGAGATCCCAGAATGGCTCTTGAAGCTGGTTAGACCAGTGCTGCAATAATGTGATAGGTCCCTGAAGAGCCCAGGTAACTGGCTTCTAAATCAGGCCTTGGGCAGCGAGCCACAGAGAAAACCAAAGAAGGCTTCAGGGAGGCTTGAGCTGGGTTCTGAAGGATGCATTAGGAATTCAATTCTCTCTTTCAAAGGCTGCTAAACTATATCCTAACAGTCTCTTGGACTGTGCCTGCTTCTGTACCCCTGGCTCTATGAGTCGGTCTGTGTGTAGTTAGTTGTATCTTCTACTTTATATTAAAGGAATGCATTTCCTTTTCCTGTGGCTGTTGGCATCTTTCCATCAATCATGTCAATGTCACCTTGAGGCAGTGACACCCCAGGGAATAAGCGAAGGGCGTCCAAACCATGGAAATGGCATGTGCACCAACGTGGAAACAGAGAACAGCATGACGCTTTCTGGAAAATGTGAGGAGCTCTCTGAAATTGGAGGAGTCAGTGGGTGAGGGGGACAGTAGTAAGAGCTGGCAAGACTAGCAGGAGTCAGGTCACGAAGAACCTTATGCCTGAAGACAAGGAAACTTTCACTAAACACTTGTGGAGAGACACTGAAAGATGGCAGGCATGGGACTGACGTGATCAGACAGGATGTTCTCAAGAACCACTCAGAAGACAACTCTGGCTGCATTTTGGAGGGTGGTTTGAAAAGAATCTACTGCTTTGAGAGAATGTAGGGGCACTGGGTCTCGGAAGGAGACAGCAGCAGATCAGAGGGAAGAGACTCCTGTCTGGTGGGTTTTGGAGCCACCCCTTTTCTCTTTCAGGAATGAGAGAAATCAAGAGACAGAGAATGCCAGAGAGAGGCTGAGGCCTGGTCTGTCTTTATTTACATGTCTGAATTCATGTCTAGTGGATTTTGAAGGTCTCTTTTCACCAAAGGACTTGAGAGCTGCTGTAAGGCATGAGAGAGACTTCTCACTGTATTCACTAAGCTTTTCCTGAAATAATGCTATGTCCAAACCCTCACAAATGTAGTAACTGAAAACAGGAGTCACTGATTGGTATAACTAGTGGAACTAGAGCTGTCGTAAGGGAGGAGTATATATTTATTACTTTTATTTGGAGTTGCACCTATTTTCAAGCTGCAGGTCTGCAGGTTGGCTGGAGTGCCTTTGCTTCAGACCCTAGGTCTGTAGGTCAACTGGAGAAATTCTGCCCATGTATCTTATCCTGGAGCTCTGAATGTTCTTACTATGTAAGTTGAATGCTCCCAGAGGGCTGAGCAGAAAAGTGTTAAGGCATCTCATCTTAATACTTGGACCTCGCTCATTGTTACCCAGGTTCTGTTGTTCAAACAAGTCCCATAGCCAAGCTTCACATCAACGGGGTAGGCATATTCCTCTCATGAAGGTGGAGGAGAAATTACACATTGAGCGAATATCTAACTATCACAGTTACTACCGAGGAGCACTTATTAACCCAAAGGCAAACCTGCCTGATCACAACAGGAGAAAGTACCACACATGTGGTTGTAACCTTCACTGTGACATGAGTGCTCTGTGCCTGGGATTCCAGCTGAAGACCAGCATGCCTGCAAGAAGTCTAATCCTCTCCTGGTCTTTCCAAGAAGGCCATCTTGAATGAAGGCCAGAAATTAGGTAGGATCTGCATGTATTTTACAGGGGAAAGAGTATAGCAAAAGTTACAGCTTTATCATGAATAGTATTCACCCTGAAATTAAAGCATAGACAAATGAATACTGAAACTCGTCCACTAGAGATCTATTTTGATAGGAGGAAGAGGAGCCTACTGGGAAGTGAGTCACCACAAGGAAAGAATGGGTGAGATGTATAAAGTGGTGAGTGGTCCATGGGGCAATATGAGAAGGGGGAGATCCTAGTGACTCATCCTTTCAGTGCCATTCAACTTCATGAACTCCTGTCTGGTACAGGGTGAAAAGACTTTCATGGAGAGTGAGTACAACTTCACAGTGCTTTTGCTGTATGGTTTCTAGAAGCTTTGGTACCAGGACTTTTTACAGCAACAAGTGTGTATTAGTGTAAGGTTCATCTACACATAAAGACCCAAAATGAAAGCGGCTTAAACGAACTTGTGTGGTGGTTCCACAGTGTCACTATGGAGCAAGACCCTGTCATCCTCAGCAGGTGACTTCCATTCTCAAGGCCATCTCATGGGCTACGATGGCTGCTGGAGCACCAACTATCACACCTGCTGCATTCTGGACAAAGTAAGGAGGAAGGGAAAAGGGAGTGAAAGGAGGTACCTTCATTGTTTTAAGGAGATGTATTTGAAGTCTCACATTGCATTTCTGCTTGAATCCTATTGACCAGTACTTACTTTCATAGCTCCTTGCAGCTGCAAGGACTACTGGGAAATAGGATCTTTTCACTGGATGGCAATTTGTCTAGCTAAAAGTTGAAGTTTTTTTTTACTAGAAAAAAATGATAATGGAAGGCCACAGCATTCTCTCCCACAGGGAGAAAATGACAGTGTAGATACCCTTGATATTGGGCGGCATCAGCTTAATCTAGAATTGGCAGTTCCTCTGGCTGAAGCACTAGTGTCTCCAGTATTGCTGCAAGAGCTGACTGATTTGCTATTGTGAGTAGCAGAAGTCATCCCATAGTGACCTAGAGTGGAGAGGAGTAACAGGATGGACATTGATGGTTGCCAAGAAAAATGATATGTAGGCACGAGTGGACTCCAGCAGGAGACCCCCAGAGAGCCCCACAGAGTCTGTTAGGATTAAACTAGGAAAATGCTATGTGTGCCTGATATTGTGAATTCTTTCCTATCCCAGATGGGATAATCCAGGAGCCAAAAGTTATGAGCCTCAGTCTAGGCCCATTGCTGTGTTTCCTTGGCCACACAGCATCCCACGCCCTCCACCTCCCCACACCCCTGCCCGGCTTCTTCACTGTCTGTGCTACTGAGCTATGAAAATTGTGCTCTGATCCACAGGGACTTCTTAAAGCTAAGAGCTTCTTGTGAGACCTGAAATTGTCCTCACAGTGATTTCATTCAAAGTAATAACAGCATCAGATGCTATAGAAATCTCATCCTCATGATCATAAGCATTTATAATAGCCCATCATTGAGCAAGTGCTTACATTGGAGAGGAATTTCCATGGAGAAAGTCAGTCTTTCCAAAAATGTTAATTTTTTGTGTGAGGAAATTAAATGAGATGCCAAATTGTCTCTGTCATTATGTTGCCCTTCCCTCCTGAGCATTTACTGCTCTGATCAGTATGACATTTTCACATGCAGCAATGCAGATGGAGAAATTTGCCTCCTGATGGAGACCCCTCATTTGCCCATTAGCCAGCTCTGTGTAAGCAATCCATTGCCTGCTCCAATTTTAGGGCAGTTAGAGCATCAGAGCAACAGTTAGAGATCTCCACACCCTGAAGATTTGGCCACCCTTTGAGAGCTGAACAATGGAGGCCCTCCCCATAGCAACAAATAAAATCAAGCCTCTAAGAGGCAGTCTTGGAATATGTGCATGAGGAATTTGGGGGCACCCAAGTCCTAACTTGTCTTGTGCCTTCATGAAAGACCAATCCCAGGCAATGTCACTTCATCTCCTTACCTATGGCCGGCTTCTCTTTATGATCCATTCCAGTTTCATACCCTGGTCTGCTGTCTCAAACTACCTTGAGAAACGCCCACCTTGGGGACCCTGATGAGCCAGCCCTGAGCATACCCCAACTCTCTCACCCACCCACCTCAAGAGTAAACCCAGGCATCTAGCAAAGGGTCATGTGCCCAGAGCTATTGCACCCCTTGGGTACTCTAGTCATCTTCTCTAGGGATTACAAGCTTCTCAAAGCCCTAAGAAAAACAAGAGGCAGGAAAAAGAAAACTATTGACTTCAAAATGCAAAAAGAAAGCAGCAAAATCAAAATTAATGTGTTTATGTAAATGTCTATGAAGTATAGCATTATGTCACCTTCATTAATTGTTAAATTTAATATTCATAAAAATGTCATTACACTTAAAAGCTATTTGCAGGTTAAATAGTTACTCAGAGCCAAATTGTTTTAAAAGCAAAATCATAAAAATCCCTTCAATTTTTACAGCAAAAATTTATATTTGATGTGGGCTGTGAGTATATTTAAATATGTTTGATGTGGTGTGGGGTAGAACCTCCAGAAATGAGTACTTAGGGCCTTTGAAAGTCGTAAAATGCCTGTGAGTATGTGGTATTGGGAGAATGTGATTAAATATTAAAGAATCTGTTAGATTGTACACCAAGCCCTCTAAATGCCACCATGGCAGTGGTTACATAAATTATGGCAAACAATGGATTAATGTGCAACCATTAAAACGAATTAAGTGAACTTGTATGTGCTAATAAGAGAAGATATTCAAAATACAGTGTCACATGAACAAAGCAAGTTGTAGAACAGTATCTACAGTTTGATTTATTCTGTGTCAAAACACTTTGTGTGTGTGTGTGTGTGTACACAATTATGTAAACGTGCTGTTGTACGGGTAAAAAAAGTGTTAAAGGATCCACAGAAATAGCAGTAGTTTACTTCTGAAGATCAGAAATGAGGGGTTAGGAGAGGGGGGACGTCTATTTTCATGTTTATAATATGCTATAATGCTCATCTAAATTGTAAGAAAAAGATGATAGGTGCATATATTACTTCTATAATTTTGAAATCAAAACAACAAAATTACAGAAGGGAGTGGTATGCAGGCAGACTGAAAAGGGAGCATTTTACAAAGAATGAAATGGCACTGTTGATCTAGCACTGTCCGTGGGATACTCCTCCAAGCATGGCTGACGTGGCTGATGTGGCGGACGTGGCTACAGAGGTGGAGCAGAGCGGGTGTCCATGCACGTTTCAGCTGACTCAGCAGGGCCTGGAGGACACAATCCTGCAGACTTTCGTCCTTCCTTTGCTCAAATTCCACATGCATTAAGCAATCTTCTGGTTCAATGTAATTTCATGAGGCAACCAACATTTATTGAGCATTAATTGTATTCGTTTTCTGTGGCTTCTTTAACAAACTGACACACATTTAGCGGCTTAAAACAACACAAATGTATTTTCATATGGTTCTGGAGGTTGGAAGTTCTAAATGAGACTCACTGAGCTAAAATTAAGGGGTTAGCAGGGCTGCATTTCTTTCTGGAGGCTATAAAGGAGAATCCATTTTCTTGCCTTTTTCAGCTTCTGGGGGCTGCATCCCTGGGCCAGTGGCCTCTTTCCATCTTCAAAGCCAGCAGTGTTGCAACTTCAAATTTCTCTCTGACTCTGATCTTCTGTCTTTCTTTTCTACATATAAGTACCCTAGTGATTACATTGCCCCCCACCCCTAAAAATCCAGGATACTCTCCCCTTCTCAAGGTCAGAGGATTAGCAGCTTTAATTCCACCTGCAAATTTAATTCCCCTTTGCCCTGTAACCTAACATATTCACAGGTTCCGGGTATTAGGACATTTTGTGGGCCATTATGCGGGCCATTATGCTACCTACCACACCAATTAAATGCTAAGTGCAGCTCAAGAATCTGAGGATACAGTAGTGAGCCAGATACAATCCTTGCCCTCAGGACCTCTCACTCTAGAGGGGAGGCAGACAGCATGCTGCACCCTCCACGTACACCTGCAGGTGGGAAAGGGTGGCCAAAACCATTTTGAGAATTTTAGCTCATCCTCCATCTCAAAGGTATAAAGGGTCACATTTGAATATTGGAGGATGAGAGGTGGGGTGATTTATTAAAGAGAGCTGTCTGTGAACTGTGTGCCACCACCAGCCCATGGAAAAGGGAGGTACACTCCCCCTCACCTTAAGCCAAGTGGAGAAGGGGGCTTTGAGGGGATCTCTTGGAGAGTTTGATATGTGTGCCTTGGAAATAGAGGGAGACAATGTTTTGGTGCCTGACACTCATTTAAAGCAAAAGCTCAAGGCTCAGTTGATGGGGTGAAGGAGGCTGCACTGGGGATACCAACAGAGTAGAGTGAAGTAGACGCCAGGTTGCCCAGGAATCAAGTGGACTTACGGAGACTAGTCTGGAGTCATCTTCAAAAGGAAATTTCCCAGGAAGGATCCTTGAGTTAGCATTGTATGTTACTCAAACCCAGAGAGAATCCATACCAACCACTGCAGGTCCAGTGAGGCCTGCCTTTTCTTTCTCTCCCTCTTCCTGCTTATCCCTGAGGATTCACTGACAGCCTGGTGAGGGGTGAAGGTGAAGGAAGGGATGGGCGAAGAGAGGAATGGAGAAGCAACCTCATACCCTCCTGCCTCTGCTCCCACTTCCCCAAGCTCAGGAGAAGGAAGAACTGTCACTTTAAATACAGCTTTGAGATTTAACTACTATACTGCACTGGATATGGTATTTTGGGGCCTGAAAGTGAGCATGAGACTTTATTATAAAGGTGTGATGAGCCCACATTAGGAGATCAGCCTGAGATTTCACTCAAGAGGTAGAGAAGTGGAAATTAAAAAGACAAGTGTAAGAAAAGGGTGTGTTTTGCTTTCACCCCAGCATCCCGCTCATTCAGTGGAAGCATCTCAAGAGCTTTGCTTCTGCTCTGAGGCCAAAGGCCAAGCTGAAAGCCAGACTGCTTGGCTTGGGCCCTGGCATCCAGTCCCCTTCTTGCCAAAGCCTCCCTCTGGGGTTGCCGATCCCCATCCTAGATTTTCTACTTCGCGATTGGTCCACTTGGGCCATCCTGCCTTCAGGTTTCCAGATTTTCTTCAGTAGCCAGGTTCTAACCCCACCCAATTTCTCACCTCTCACACCACTGTGCCTCCAGGCTCTCCTTCAGATGCACCAGTTTGTCCAATTCAGACAAATCCATCTGTGCTTTCTCTCTCAGGCCCTCGTGACCAAGACAGAGGCATCTGTGGCTGCTCCAGTGGTCTCTGGAGTACAGACTGAGCCTGCTGAGTGGTCAAAGCAGGGAGAAGCTGGACTCCTGCTCTGAGAGGGCTTCCTTCCAGGGGTCCAGGACACGGGCACACGTAAGCCTCCTCTTAATTGCACCTCTGGCCTGCTTGTGAAAATACACCCCGGGGAGAGAAGGGTTGAAATCCTTGATGGATCCACTATTCCACTGTCTAACTCTGGTTTGCCTTTGCAGTCTTACATCTGACCACACATCCACCTGCAGCCTCACTGAGTCCACATTGGGCAGCTGTCCAAAGACAGTGTTGATGACAATAATGGCAGCTAACACATCTATAGAGCTTACTGTGTGCCAGACACTCCTCTGAGCTCCTTATGTGTATTAACTCTTAAAATCTCCTCTCCCATCCTATCCAGTCGGTACTATTATTATTGTTTTGTTTATAGGTGAAGCAGCCGCGGCACGGGGAGGTTAACATGCCCAGTGTCACACAACTAGTAAGGGGCAGAGTCTGGTTCCAGCCTTCGCACTCTGGCTCATGTTCTTGTGCTTAACCGCTGTGCTCTGCTATTTGCCTTTGTTCATGCTGTTCCCTGTACCTAAGGTGCTATTCCCCTTCTTGTTCTCTCCTCAAAGTCCTACTCAACCTTCAAGATCCAGCTTGGAAGTGTCCTTCCGTCTTCGATCTTCAATTCCCAGATCCCTCCCCCATCCCCCGAGGAGGACTTCTCGGCCTGTCTGGGCTGTCAGTGCACTTGCCACCTGCTTCAGTTAGAGGAGTGCATTGCACTGCCTGCATTGTCGGTTCCCAGGTCTGTTTTCTCCTATAAATAGTAGCTACAGAGGCAGAGACATTTTCTTTGTAGCCTCAGGACTTACTGCAGAAGTGTTGATGAGCTGAAGTGAATTTTCCCTGGGTCTCACACCTATGATTGCATCCCATCTCCCCGATTCATGCAAGATGATTGCGAAGATGTGGGCTGCTGGCTCTTTGACATGACTGGGGCACCTTGAGAAGAGCTCAGAGTCTGGATCAAGAGCTGAGGTCAGTGCAGCGTTTAATGCTGAAGTGCTGCATGGACTGTGATGGACGCCTTTTGTCTCCTCCCCTGGGGAGCTGTTTGCTTTGGGTGCCTCTGTTTGCTTTGTTCTCACGACCTCAGCCAAAGCCTGGCTAGCCTGGCAGGCTCAGGGGACTGTTAGGCACTAACTTGTCTGCACATGTTGAAAATGTCAACTGGGGCCAGGCACGGTGGCTCGTGTCTATAATCCCAGCAATTTGGGAGGCCAAGGCGGGGGATCATGTGAGGTCAGGAGTTCAAGATCATCCTGGCCAACATGGTGAAACCACATCTCTACTAAAAATACAAAGATTAGCTGGACGTGGTGGTATGTGCCTGTAATTCCAGCTACTTGGGAGGCTGAGGCATGAGAATCACTTGAACCTGGGAGGCGGAGGTTGCAGCAAGCCAAGACAGCACCACTGCACTCCAGCCTGGGTGGCAGAGTGAGACTCTTATCTCAGGAAAATAAACAAACAAATAAATAGAAATGTCAGCTGGGCTCTTTACCCCTGTCCAAACTGCTGTCTCCATTACTCAGAATCCTTGGGAATGAGGCCATTGTCTGAAAGGCCAACTCTTGGCCAACTTTCCAACTGGAGAAGAATCCCTAATCCAGGCTGAGTAGGAAAAAGGGATGGGGCTGAGGCTGAAAGCTATTGCATAAGTTGGCAGTAGGGGAGTTCTAGCATGTTCTTTTCCAGGGCCCTCTACAGGCATCCCGGGACACCTCAGGCTTCTCACTTACATGCTGAAAATAGAATCACTCACTATTGCCATTCATGTATTTCATAGAGCCTCAGAACCAGAATCAGACTACAGGCAAGGCAGTGTCCAGCTGCCATCTCCTCATTCATATTAAATGTTCAAAGGAGGAGGCATCTGTGGGAGAGTCAAATCCACTCAGTGAGCAGCTGCATACGAAGATCTGGGCCAAGGCCAGGAAAAAACTGGGACCCTCAACTGTACACTATTCACAGGATGCACTGCTAGCTTATCCATGGACCCTGGCGTCTAGCAGAAGGGTAGAACATGCACAGACATTTCACATGCACTCATGTGCCCCCACACATGCACACATCACTGGAGGAACTGCCTGATGGTACAGTCTGGGAGCTCTGAGAAGGAGGCAACAGTATGCGCTGAGAATGCCAGGGAAGATTCCTGGAACCGTGGGCTTGGTAGGTAGGTGGATCCAGGCTAAGGAGCATAAAGAAGCTGTGTGCCATTTAGAGCGGCTGCTTTTCCTTCTCATTCATGTTTCAGCTCAACTGTCACCTGGTATGGCCTTCCACTGCCTCCCTGGAAAACAAGTCCCCTGTCACTTCCCATCTCATTACTGTTTTATTCTCTTCTGAGGACTTACCCCATCGGAAATTATCTGTTTTCTATTTGCTTGTTGACTTGTTTGTTCATATGTTTACATGTTTATTGTAAATCTAATTCCATCAGGTTGTAAACCTCCATTCAGGCAGAGACTTTACTGTTTTGTTCATCCCTGTATTCCCAGGGCCTGGCACATTTCAAGTGTTTAACAGTTAGTTTTGAGTGAATAAATGAATGAATGAGCTCATGAGTGGAAAGATCAAATAGAAACATACACAACTATACTGCCAACAGGAGACTTTTCTGTGCTCCCCTTGCTTTATTTGTGAGAGAGGCAGCCTTTTATTTTGCTGATCTGAAAATCCCTCTTAAGACTTATGAAGCCCTACCCTCTGCCTGTGGGCCATGGCCTTAGGAATAGCTGTGACAGATCCACCTGTGGTTATCATTATGGCTGCATGCCTCAAACCAGCCAGCCTGGACAGACACCCTAACACCCACTTCTACCTTTAGGTCTTCCCTCTACAGCCCAGATACCCGCTGCAATAACCTGATCAGGAACTTGGGGGTTTTTATTTCCTATTAGTGAAAATATTTATTCTTTTGTGGAAATTCCAGAGACAATGCCATGAATTGGTCACTTTTATCCTGGCTGGAGTGGAGCTGGAGGCATTCAGACATATCAATATGCAACCATGAATATCAGGACATATATATTTAGCTGGGAAAATGCACAGGGGCTTCAGCCTCAGAATAAAACCCTTAGCCAGAGGGAGGACTTAGTGATCTAAGGAATGTCTTTTAAGCCTGAGTCTCTCTGGACCAAAGGGTAGAATTATTCCAAGGTAAATAAATCAGTCCTGTTCTTCTAGGATCAGGTAGCTTTGAGAACTTTAGTGACCCCAGCAACCTTGGATAAACCACTGGAGCTTGACTGTAAATCTGAAAGCAATCCTTCTCTTCTGAAAAGAAAACCTGTGAAAGTGACGTCAATTGTCTCCTCCCTTAAAATAAAATTGTATTTAATTCTAAAATGGCGTGTTAGTTGAAGAAGCTTTGAAGACAAAGGATGATAAAAAGAAAGAAATGATCATCATTCTATAACCTAAATAGAAAAAAACACTCTTAGCAGTTTTCTTTCTTCCTCTCTTTTTCCCTCTCTGCTTTCTTTCTCCCTTTCTCCTTTTTTCCTAGGGAGAAACACACATATACGCTTTTCTCCAAAATCATGTGGCCATATGTTTGGTACCCTATTCACACACACTTACAAATGTACTGTGAACATTTAGTGATGTCTCGCTGTATTCTTTGAGAAATATGGTTTTAAATGACTTTACTACATTCATATTATTTTTGTTCCATGATAAAACTGTCCTCTTTTGCTGGGCTTTTGAGTTGTTTTAATCCCCTATCTTCTCATCTGTAAAACAGAGATAATAATGGGATGTACCTCACATGGTTGTTTGAGGATAAAATGAGATAATGCATGTGAAAGGCTTGGCAGAGTGCCTGGCCATTTTACATGCTCAATAAATAAATATTAGATTTGCCTATTATCATCCATTTTGACCCACCTCAAACATGCTGTAAAGATCACTCTTGTAGCTAAATTTTCATGTAAAATTCTGAGTGTTCCCTTAGAATAAATTCCTAGGGATAGAATATCTACCTCCAAGGTTATAAACATTTTTTAAGGGTTTTGATATAGGCGTACCTGTTTCTTGTACCCTCTCCAGCACTTCATATGTACTTTAATCTTTTTCAATTTGATAGGCGTGTCATTTGAATTTGAATATCTTTGTCTACTAGTAAAGTGGAATTTTTTTCATACGTTAATTGGCCAGTTGTGTTTTTTATTTGTAATTCATCAGTTTCTGTGTTTTGTCCTTTTTTTTTCCTGCTAGGTGCTTACTTTTGTCCTAACTGATATTAATTTCTATACGGTCAGGACATTAACCTTGTGTGTGTGTGCATGCATGCATGCATGCGTGTGTTTGATACCATTTTCTAGTTTCGTTTGTTCTCCTTTAAACTTGATTTATGAACTCTCAACAAGGAGAACTTGTTGTCTAATATTTATGTGGTCAAGCCTTACATTCTCTTAAACTGTATTTTTTTCTTCCTTTGCTTTTCGTTTAGAAATCCCCTCTTCACCCAGAGATCAAGCAAGTATTTATCCTGGTTTTACCATTATTTTATTTTAGTTACTTTGTACTTTTATCTTTTACATTTAACATTTAATCTTCATTTAGGCAGGGACTATGATGTAGTGATCAATTTTATTAATTTCCAGCAATTAGCAAGTTACTTCAGCACAATAATCATCTATTCTTTACCCAATGTAGTGAAATAATACTTTATGTAGGTCTATTCTGGAGGTTTCTAGTACACTGTAGTGATATTTACACTCTTTTTTTTTTTTTTTTTTTTTGCAGTGCTATAGATTTATTTTGATTATTTTGGGCTCACATTGAAATTTTTCTGAATGAGAAGAACTGTCCTCAACCACTGTTTTTTTTAACACTGAGTAGCTTTGGAAATTAACTTTTGCCACAGACTTGTGAAAATATTGCTTAATGAATTTCTCTGAACAACATAATATACTATGGTAAACTCATTTCTTTTTTTTTTTAAATTGTACTTTAGGTTCTGGGGTACATGTGCAGATCATGCAGGATTGTTGCATAGGTACACACATAGGATTGTGGTTTGCTGCCTCCATCCCCTCCGTCACCTACATCTGGCATTTCTCCCCATGTTATCCCTCCCCAACCTCCCCACCCCCTGCTGTCCCTCCCTTGGCCCCTCCAACAGAACCCAGTGTGTGATGCTTCCCTCCCTGTGTCCCTGTGTTCTCATTGTTCAACACCAGCCTATTCACTCTTTTCCCTATACCACGCTCTCTTAATTAATGCACCTTTAAAATATTTTTAATATCAAAAAATAAGGGCCTTCTTTATTCTATTGCTTCAATTTTTATTTGGATTTTTTTCATATTTATTTTTTCAGAATAACTTAAAATTTATTTTGCCATGTTTTGAAAGAGTCTATTTGAATGTTTATTAGAATTTTATTTATGAATTAATTCAAAATAAATCAAATCTTTAAAAAGTTGAGACTTCCTATCAAGGAACATAGAGTATTTTGACATTAATTCACTTTCTTTTATGTCCTAGAGCAGAGTTTTAACTTTTCTGTGATATAAACTTTGATGGGTTTCAATTCATCATTTAATTGAAAGTCTTTTAGTTTTAACAAGAGAGCTTAGCTCATTTGTATCTGGTGTCACAATAAAAAAGGTGTCTTTGTTATTTTAAGCTTTTGATTTCATGCTCATTTATTATTATTTTTGTTTTTATTGTGGTTGCTCTATGGAAATACATTTTCTCTGTTCCTTTTGCCTCAGGAATTTGGAGTTTCTATCCTGTTTTTGCCCTAAAAAGTTGTTTTTAATTTAAAAATGGCTATTCTCCCTACTTCACGTCAGAAACCTTTATCAATACTTAAGAAAGAGGAGAAATCTAGGAAACTTCTGCTTCCCTCCATTACTCCCTTTCTCCTTTAAAAGAAAAAAGAAATATAGGTTATTAGAGCTGGGTTAGCATTAACTTATTTTAAGGTTTTTTAAAAAAATGTTGCAAATTATGAAACTCCATTAAAAATCATCATTTAGCCTTGATTCCATTGAATAGTTTATTCTATGGTTCTTTAAATTATGGCTTCTGCAGTATTAAATTCTATCTATAATTCATTTCTTAAGCATTAGGCTATATCTTCAAGTGATTCTTTTTATTGCAATCTCATGGGAAGTGTACTCTTAGCCCTTTC
Source organism: Aotus nancymaae (assembly GCF_030222135.1). Lineage (NCBI taxonomy): Eukaryota > Metazoa > Chordata > Mammalia > Primates > Aotidae > Aotus > Aotus nancymaae. The sequence goes on from NW_026988467.1 coordinate 30,841,236, forward strand.
CTGTGTGAGAAAACCTCCCTGCTGCCCTCACAGGAATGATAACCTGGAACGACAATCAGAATTCTCCGTCAGACTTTTCCTCTCGTATTGCGGCTTCTCGTCTGGTCTTTGCTTTTGTGGACAGTTCTAAAGCTGGTCTGATTTTCTTCCTTTGTAATAAACTTCTTTTATTTTCTTTTACATTCGGAAAACCATTTTCCTTATCTCTGAAATTCAATCTTTTCCCTGAGTTGTTTTTAGTTGTCAGTCTGTTTTCCTTTCCTGTGGTGTAGCAAGTCATTTCAACCTGCAGAAACAGCAGAAAATGTGTTCCAATTGTTTTTTAAAAAAAGATTAATTAATTCTCCTTCATTTGCTCTAGCTTCACCTACTCAACTTCCTGTATCTGTCGTGAACTTACTGGCCCTGTGATTTATGCCTCTTGTTTTCAAATCTCATTATTTTCATCTTTTATTTCTTTTCTTTCAAAATGAGGGAGAATTTCCCCCAACTTGCCTTCCACTTTGCTGTTGGTTTCCTGAAGAATCTAACTTGCTGTTCTTCGCCTTCATCGTAATCGCTAAATTAAGCAGTTGTGTTCCATTTTCATACACTTTCTCAAAAAGAATAACATGTATTGGGCGCTTCTTGTGTGCCTGACATCGTGCCAAGTGCTGTTCACACATTGTTATCTTGTTTAAGCTTTGCAGTGCTCCATGAAGAAGGTACTATTTTAAAGCCCCTATTTATGGAAGATTGACGGGCTCTAGAACTCGTCCAGGACAAGTGTGAGGCAACGAGTGTGGAGGCAAAATTCAGCCCAGTCTCCTCCCCTTCCCCCTGTGTCATCTCCTTGCCTAGTCTGTCCTAATTTGCCCTCTCTTCATACCTTCCTGGACGAGCTTCTGCTTTAGATTCATAGATGCAATGACATTTGGAATCTCGTTGAGAGGACAATTAAAATTTGTCTAAAATTATCTCTTGCTTCTTTGAGTAACTTTACTATTTAGGAAGACATGTTACCCAATGTCTCAGATGGTCCTCTTCTTTTGAACTTCAGTTTCTTTCCTCATGTCTGGTTATTTTCTGTCCCTTCACCCCGTCAGGGTGGGCCCTTGTTCAAATATGTCAGGTTCACACACAAGGGAGAAGAGGGAAGATGAGTTTCACTGGAAAAGTACTGGATGGTCCACACTCTGACTCGGCAGTTTGGGGTAGGAAGAAGGGAGACAGGGGAGGCAGATGCTTTGAGGCCCTTTGCCTAAGAGAGGTGACCTGGCTGCTTCTGCTGAGGCAGGAGGCAGTGGTTCTTTCTTCCCCTATCCCTGTCAGGAACTGGGGTCACTACGGCTCCCAGCCCAGCAAGACCTTGTGCCCTGGGGCACTTCCCTAAGCCCTGGCTGGATTCATCCATGCCCCTGGACATGCCTACACCACTTTGCCTCTGGGATTTCCCTCTGAGATATTGGGGGGCAGAGGTGATAATAGTGGAGTTCTGCCAGGATCTCTTTCTTTAACTTCATGGGAGCCTCCAAATCCATTTTCTATAGACTGGGTGCATGCCCCGCCACCCCCATCTCAAAACCTCTCTGGAATATTCTTCCCCTTGCCCTTCTCAGGACTGGCCCCTTCCTGAAATGCAGGTATTAGCTCAAAACTCACCTGACCTGGAAGGCTTTCCTAACCACCCTGGAGTAGCCTGCCTACCCACGTGTGTTCCCCATCACATCTCACAGCACCGCTCATTCCGAACTATCTTGTTTATGTACTTGTGTATTAGTCTTCTGCCTGCCTCTCCCAACAAGGATAAAATCTTCATGAGAACAGGGATCTTCTCCTTCCGATTCTCTTCTGTGGATCCCCAATACTGACAGCAATGTTTGGCACATAGACAGGGTTCATTAAAGAGTGGCTGAATCAACAAATAGATGTAGCCCATTCTTTTGCAAAAACAGTTTGCCATCCTTCCTTCTGAACTAGTCTGCCTCCACCTTTCAAAAATCCCCTAACATTCCTATCAGCTTTGCCCACCTTACAGCACCAGTGTACCCCCTCCCTTGTTATATTCCACCAGTAGTTTCAACCTGACCAGGGTGGAGGGCTGGAGATGAGGCAGGTGGAATCTGTAATGAGAGCTCTGGCTTTCCTGGAAGTTCAAACTGAATTGAAATCAAACTCTTCCTCTCTATGCCTGGACTCACAGGTCATGTTCAAGAAGTCAGTGAGATCTTTGGGGAGATGGATGAAGCACAGTTCTGCCTGGAATGACACCTGGTGGGCCAGGTGACTTCTAAGAAAGCCCTCCATACTCAGGATCCCTGTTACTACTCTCCAGTTGGGAGAGTCCCAGCGGCTTTGAGGAAACCAAATGTCATCAGAGCATAACATCCCATCAGATGCACCCAGTATGCGGGTCACCTATGAGAAGTTGACAATCCCCTCTGCTCTGCACCCTTCCCAAGTTAAAACCTACCCTCCATTCCCTGAAGTCACCTGAATTAGAGTCTTTTGAGCAAGTATCCCAGGGAGGCTCAAGCTTAGATGCAGGGTCTCTGCTCTACCTGGCATGTACAGAGTGGAGCTGGGCACACTTCTGTGTAGCCCAAATAACAAATTCACAGATTAACGAACTCTGAGCCAGAGGGACCTTGCCCATCTTGTCCGGGCTCCTCACTTTATAGATGAGGCAGCTCCAGCCAATAGAGGCCTCACTTTATAGATGAGAAAGCTCCAGCCAAGAGAGGTAAAGAGACTTCCCTTAAGGTCGTATGATGAGCAAACGTCAGAACCTCCACACATCTTTAGACTCCTGATTCTAGTCTAGGACATTCTCTCTCAACTGTGCCTCAGTTTCCCCAAGGATGCAGGATTCTAAACTAGGTAGAATGGAAAGCAGTCATTGTCTGTTATCTCCACCCCTCCAGCTTTGCTACCCAGAAAATTCATTCCCCAGGAAGCAAGTGGGTCATATTAACCCTATGCTGCCCTTCTTGCAAGAATCCCTTGCAACGAGGGGCAGAAGTCTGCCTTGACATGACAGGATGTTGTGGGGGAGGGGACACTGGTTGTCACTTAAAGCCTGCTGTTCCTGAGTGGCCTCTCCTGTAAGGGGCTGACTCACCAATGCGGGGAGCTTTGGACTCAGTCTGGGCAAAGCTTGATTAGCTCAGTGTTCTGACTCATGCAATGATGTCAGGACCATTGCAGGGCACATAATCAGGCACTCCAGAGAAGAAAAATGGCCACAATTACCAGTTGGAGAGGAATATTTCAAACACCTTAAGTCGATAAGGCTTAAAACTAGGGGCTGTTTCTCCTCCCTTCTCAAAGCAGAAACTGTCATGGAAAACCCCAGTGCTATAAAGTGCATCCTCTTTACAGGAGCAAGTCCAATAGGATCTCAGGAGACGAGCCCTGGGAGGAGCCCTCTGTTAGGAAGCTTTGCATTTTAAGCAGAGCCTGACTTCATATCCCACGGTTGGCAAGGCCCATTTGAGGAGAGCAAGCTACCCATTAGTCTCTATCACAACGTTTCATTTGAGGGTGTGCTAAGGAAAACCACCTGATTGGCAAATAGTAAACTCACTTAATAGCCTCTCTCCCTGCCAGACACAGATTAAAAGTGAGATTTTTTTGCCTAAATTACATTTTATTTTCTCACCAGCTGCTAACTCTCTGAGACAGATTGGGAGATAAATTATCACAGCAGTGAATGAATCTAATTTTTCAATATAATTCACGGTAATTCTATATTTTCCACACAAGATGGAAATAGCACTGGCTCTTTGCCAAGAGCCAAACTTTCAGAAAAACACAATATCCTGGACTCCCAGAAGTCTATGAGTTTGGAAGGTACAGAATGAGGAGGTGACAGAGAGAAATCTTGTCGCCTTGAGCAAAGGACAGGGACAGGGATGAGAAAAGGGGTTGGAGGGAGCAGGAGGGAGGATGGCAGAAGGAGCAGGCCAGGAGATAGAATGGACTCAGATGCCACCACCCCTTCCTGGGCTCACGGCAATTCAGCTCCACAGTCTTCTGTTCACCTCCAGCATTCCTGGCTTGTCCCTTCTTTCTGGAACGTTCTTCTCCTGGCTCTTCACATAGTTCCTTCCTGTTCTTTATTCAAGTTATGACTCAGATGTTCCCTCCCCAGAGAGGTCATCTTTGACCACTCAGTAGGAACTAGCCCCTCCTAGTCAGCTCCTCTCCCATGACCCCATTTTGTGTCCACTGTCTGAGATACTGAGTTGATTTTTCTTTGTTTGGGTCTGTGCCTCTCCATCGGATGTCAGCCTGACGTGACGAGGGGGCCTTCTTGGTCTTGCTCAGTGTCTGGCACAAAGCAGGTATTCCATAAGTATCTGTGGATTCTGTGAAATATGAACTGGAAAGGAAAGGAGAAGTCTCCAATTTATTGCAAACGCCTCTTCAGGTGCTTAGTCCCAATAGAACGTTGAGGGTGTCATGCAGCAATTTGTTATTGTTAGTGGGTTATTGATGGGAATTTGGGCAAGGGAATGGATAGAGCAGCCCGTGATAAGGCAACCTGGCTTGGCCGTAAGCATGACTGCGCCTTGTGTCAGTGAATAATCTCTCAAGGCTCATTTTTCTTCCACAGAGCCTTCCCCTGCCAATATTTCAGAAGAAATTAAAAATGGTAACTATGAGGAAGGTTGTTTACTAACGAGTCTTTCCCAACTGGAATCAGATTGAACACAGCTAGGGCTGGCTTGGTGCTGCCTGACCTGCCTTCCAGTTGCCCCCAGTGACCCCAGGAATCGGCCCGCACAGAGTGTCTGACTGGGCAGCTCAGACCCTAGCAACCCATCCAAATGAACTGAAATAATTGAAAGAAGTGGCATCTGCCATATGGGAAGAATGTGGCCTCGCTGTTTGCTTTAAAGAGGCTGAGACCAGATCTGGCTTGGATCTGCAGGGAATATAAATGATGCAATTAATTCCCTATAATTTACAAGTCGTCATTTGCACAGAGCGCTGCGAGAAAGGATTTGGAAACAGTATATTGAATGCTGTGGGCTCATGTGAGAGAATCATCCTTCTCTCCACCTATGGAAAACCAGATCAGTGTGGAGGGTTCAGCCTGAATGCCACCGTGCAAAGCTTTCCTTGAATGACCCATCTGCACCCCAGTTTATTTTGTCCCTCTAGGTCATTTTTCCTGCATTTAGTCCTCACTTCATTTCTCCTTTGAATTATGGTTGTTTTCACCTCTTTCAAATATTGAGAACTCACTGAGGGGTGAAACCATGTATAAAACATCTGCATATCCTCCTCCTTCCCCTCCAGCACCATTACTGTTTCTTGCCCATCCTGTGTAATCAATAAATATGTACTGTATGGCATTGCACTGATAACAAGGCTGGCTACCCATTCTCTGTCAATGCCAGCCAAGGACCATACATATAAGAAAAAGGATCCTAGATGGATTCAGTGAGCCTGATTAGGTGGAGAAAGAGAGGGAAGGTTTTTGTTTGTTTTTTTGTTGTTGTTTTTTAGACGGAGTCTTGCTCTGTCTTGACCAGACTGGAGTGCATGGTGCGATCTTGGCTCACTGCAGCCTCTGCCTCTCAGATTCAAGCGATTGTCCTGTCTCAGCCTTCCAAGTAGCTGGGACTACAAGCGTGTGCCACCATGCCTGGTGAATGTTTATAATTTTAGTAGAGATGGAGTTTCACTATGTTGGCCAGGCTGATCTCGAACTCCTGACCTCAGGTGATCCATCCACCTCGGCCTCCCAAAGTGCTGGGATTACACACATGAGCCACCGCGCCTGGCCAAGAAGGTTTATTTGCTTTCTTTGTGGTAGAAGTTTTGCATTTTTGCCCCACATAGATCATAGTATCTCAATGTTCAGCTGAGGCTCCCCCACTTCCCTCCTCTCAGTTCATCTGTTTCAAATGAGGATGACTCTACCCCCAGTCCTAAGGGCAGAATACATGACTAGAGGAGTCGATGCAGTCAAGGAAATGTTCAACCGCACTTATAACCCAAGAATAGAAAATTAAAACAATGAGATAACATTGTTTCCCTGTCAGCCTAGCAAAGATTAAACACAAAGATAATACTCTGTGGTGAGTAGATAGTTCTTAATATGGGTGCTGTGGGGTATTCATAAACTGCCAGTAGGAGGATAACTTGATGAATGATTAATAAATGCATATTAAAATCCTTAAGAGCATGCAAACCTTTCATATGCATGTAGGAAAGTGTTCTTAAGAAATTGCATTGATGACAAGGCCAGCTATAAATAGTCTTGTTTACTTAAGTAAGACTGTGTACATCTAGCTAACAGAATAAACATTGCAGTAAATGTTCATAAAACAATGAAAAATTGAAAATAGCTTAAATGTCCAGCAGAAGAGAATGAGTTAAGTAAATTTTGGTGTATCTCATAATCAAATATTATGTATTTATTAAAATTCTTTTAGAATAATATTTACTTAAATAGAAAAATATTCGTAATAAGTGATAAAGCAGGCTAGTAAATAAAATATTTTACATATATTAAAATTGAGAAATATATACAACTGGTAGTAGAAGTTTTCATTCTGAATAAAGTCTGTTGAAATTTTCTTCTTTTGTATTTTGCTCAATTGACTCCTCTTTCTAAATTGTCCTACATTTGATGCTACTCCCCACCCCTCATGGCTATGAGCTTGGTTCTAGCTGCCACATATCCAGGAACACCAATCAGAATAAATATCAAAAAACTATACCTAGGCATATTATATTTAAACTCAGAAAACCAAAGACATAGAGATAATCTTGAAAGAAGCCAGAGGAAGGGAGTGTGAGGGGAGAAACATCTTACCTATAGAGGAAAAAGGGTAAGAATTACATAGGACTTCTTTTCAAAAACCATGCAAGTAAGAAGTTCATGGAGCGAAATACTTAAAGCATTAAAAAAATAAGAAAAATAAAAAAAACCCATCAACCTAGAATTCTGGATCCAGCAAAAATATCCTTCAAAAGTGAAGGAGAAATAGACTTTCTCAGATAAACATAAACTGAAGGAATTTGTTGCCAATAGACTTGCACTGCAAGAAATGTTAGAAGTTCTTCAGAAAGGAGGAAAATGATATAGGTTGGAAACTCATATCTACATAAAGAAAAACGTTACAGAAGGAACAAATGGAGGCAACAAAAAATGTGTTATTTTCCATATTCTCAACTGATCTAATAACTCTTTGCTCAAAACAATGATAGCAACAATGTGTTGGGTGATTATTATAGCTTGTGAATAAGAAAAAGAATTATAACGTCGTAAGGGACAGGAAGGAGGAATCTGGAATAGTCTGTTATAAGGTACCTATACTAGCCATAAAGTGGTATAGTGTTATTTGAAAGTGGACTTAGATATATTGCAACTCTAGGACAATCACTAGATAAATTTTAAAAAGAAGCATTACTGACACAGTAAGAGAGGAGAGAAAATGGAATTACATAAAATGCCTAATTACAACCAGAGTATTGAGCTGGTCATAAGAAAAAAGAGAGAAAGATTTTTTTTTTTTTAAAGAAACCAGGAACAAGCGCAATGAATAGAAAACAGAAACAAATATGGTTGATATTGATTAAACTGTATCAATAATCCTGTTGCCTTTTTAACAACCTACTTTAAATATAAAGACACAGATAGATTAAAAGTAAAGGGTCGACTTCTGATTTCCAGTCCAGCATGTAAGGAGCTTAGAAGTCACCACTCCCATCCTCACAACAAGATAAAAGCTGAACAAACAGAAAATCGAAAACTCTTCATAGATCTGTCAGAAAATTGAGGTCACAGAGAAAACTGTTGTCCCCAGAATTGGAGATGCAGGCAAATACAAAACATCACAGCTTACCGGAGCAGAAGTTCAGGAACAGATGCCTGCTGCTGGACCCAGAAGTAGGGTGGGAGAACTTAACGCTGTAACTGATGAATTGCTGAAGCCTCAGTGTGGACAAAAAAACTCCAGGGAGGCCAGTCTTAGGGAGGCTCCCACATCTATGTGAGTTTTATCTCCAGCAGTCCCAACAGATTCTCAGGAAGTTACCCTGAGAAAAATCTCCTGCTTAGGACAAGAGCACAGGGAAAGAAATCATTTGAAATATGCCCAGAGCATTCCTTTTTCTTCAATGAATGTCATCATCAAAGGAAACTATTTTACTAGAGCCTTACTGAGCTGGGGAAGGGAAATACCCAATTCCAACTCCCTGTAGCATTCCTGTCTCTTACCTAAGGGGTGGGAGTGGAGAAGTGAGAAGTACTTGTGAAGGTCCCAGCCCAAGGCACAGGTTCACTAAAAGACTGACACCTAATCATAGGACTATTGAATACTTCCCCTACACCTACCTCTTACCACCACATCAGTAGGGCCTCTATATACTCCCAGGGGATTATAGTAGGAAGAATTACATGGTCTCAGTTCTTATTAAAGAAAACGTCTCTAGGGAAAGCCCAAGATAACAAGAGAGACAAAAACAAGTACCAGAGGAAATTTTAGCCTCCGACACCTATAGGTACAACAAAGAATAAACAGCACAACTCTTGCCCAGATAAACATGAAACCTCACACCAAAGGCCTATTTGCCTCATTTCCCTTTTAGGCAGTACATCACGTCTGTTTTCAACAAAAAATTACAAGGCATATCAAGGAGCAAAAATCAAAGTTTGAAAAGACAGAGCAAGTGTCAAAACTAGACTCAAACAGGGCAGAGACTTTGGAATTATCAGACCAGTAATTTAAAATAATGAAATAAATATGCTAAAAGCTCTCATGGAAAAAGTGGACATCCTGCAAAAATAGATGAGTAATATAATCAAAGAGATGGCAACTCTAAGAAAGAATCACAGGAAATGCCAAATATATATATTTTAATAACCCCTAACAAAAATGAAGAAGGCCTTCAATGGGCTCATCAATAGACTGGACACAGCTGAAAAAAACCAGTGAGCTTGAAGGTCAATAAAAACTATTACTCATAAAAAATGCAAAGAGAAAAAAAGAATTAAATAAATGGAACAGAACACCCAAGAACTATGAAACAATTGCAAAAGATATAAAATACATGCAATGGGAATATGAGGAGTAGTAGAAAGGGAAAAAGGAAGAGAAGACATATTTGAAGTAATAATGACTGAAAAATTTTAAAAATGAATGACAGATATTGACAGATCCATAGAATGACAACCACCAGAGACACAAGGAGCACAGAGAATAGCAAACAGGATAAATCCTCCCCCCAAAAATAATCCGTACCTAGGCATATCATGTTCAAACTGCAAAAATCAAAGACAAAGAAAATATTGAAAGAAGGCAAAGAAAAAAACAAATAAAATTAATAGAAATAGAAACCATACTAACACATATCAAAAGGAAGCTGGGATAGCTATATTAATTTCAGACAAAGCTGACTTCAGAAGGAACATTGTCAAAATCATTACTTAATGATAAGAGGTCTATTTTCCAAGAAGACACAACAATCCTTAATGTGTATGTGCCTAACAAGAGAGCATCAAAATGCAGAGCCAAAAACTAGTAGGAATTCAAGGAGAACTAGACAAGGCCATTATTAGTCAGCACACCTTTATCAATAATTGACAGATCTTTCAGGCAGAAAATCAGTAAAAATAGTTGAACTGAACAGAACCATCGGTAAACTGATTTAATTAATGTCTACAGAATACTTCATCAAACAACAGCAGAATATATGTTATTCTTAAGCTCATATGGAACAGTCACCATGAAAGCATGCTGGACTATTAAATACACGTCAACAAATTTAAAGGACTAAAAATGACACAAATATGCCTGAGAACACAGTGAAACTAAACTAGAAATCAATACCAAAAAGATAGCTGGAAAATCCCGATATATTTGGAGATTAAATAACAATTCTAAATAACACATGGCTCAAAGAAGAAAACTTAAAGATATTGTGAAGTATGCTGGGCACAGTGGTTCATGCCTATAATCCCAGCACATTGGGGGGCTGAGGCAGGAGGATCATTTGAGCCCAGGGGTTTGAGACCAGCCTGGGCCATATAGTGACACCCTGTCTCTACAAATAAATAAAAATAAAAATTAGCTGGGCATGGCAGCATGTGCCTGTAGTCCCAGCTACTTGGCTGTTCTGAGATGGGAGGATTGCTTAAACCAGGGAGGCTGCAGTGAGCCATGATTACACCACAGCACTCCAGTCTGGGTGATAAAGTGAAACCCTGTCTCAAAAAAAAGAAGAAAACGAGAAAAGATATTGTGAACTAAATTAAACTGAAAGTATAACTTATAAAAATTTGTAACTTACAGTGAAAACTATGCTTAAAGGAAAATTTATTACATCACATGCATATATTAGAAAAGAAGAAATATCTAAAATCAATAATCTAAGCTTCCACCTTCTACTTTAGGAAATTAGAGAAAGAAAAGCAATATAAAGCTAAAGCAAGCAGAAGAAGACAAATAATACGAATTAAAGCAGTTACCAATGAAATTGAAAACAGAACACGCTCTATTTTGTGGAAAAAGAAAATCAACAAAACCAAAAGCTGGTTCATTGAAATAGAGAAAAGACACAAATTACTAATATTAGAAATGAAAGAGGGGCCATCAGTACTGATGCAATGGGCATTAAAATGGTAATAAAGGAATACTATAACCAACTCTATGCCCACAAATTTGATAACTTAAAATGGAGCAATTCCTTGGAAAGACTCAGTTTACCAAAACTCACACATGAATAAATAATCTTGATAGTGTTAATAGATGTATTGAAGAAATTTGATCAAATATTAATGACCTCCAGAAAAGAAAACACCAGGCCCAGATGGTTTCACTGGTGAATTCTATCAAATATTTAAAGAAGAACTGATACCAATCCTTACAATCTTTTCTAGAAAATACAAGCAGAGGGTATATTTCCTGACTTGTTTCACAAGGATAATATTATCCTATTACCAAAATCAGATAGAGGCATTACAAGAAAGAAAAACGATAGACCAATGTCTCTCATGAACATAAATGCAAAAATCCTTAACCAAATATTGGCAAGTCAAATTCAATAATGTTTCAAAAGAACTGCATATCACAACCAAGTGGGATTTATCTTAGATGTGTGAGACTTGTTCAAAACATAATAAATGTAAATAATCACATCAATGGGTTAAAGAAGAAAAATCATGTGATCAAATAAATAGATGCCAAAACGTATTCGACAAAATCCAACACTCATGATAAAAACTCAGAAACCTAGGAATAAGAAGAAACTTCAATTTAATAAAGAACCTCTGCAAAAAACCTAGAGTTAACAACACACTTCATGGTGAGAAACTAAATGCTTTGTCTTTTTTTTTTTTTTTTTTTGAGATGGAGTCTCGCTCTGTCGTCAGGCTGGAGTGCAGTGGCGCAATCTTGATTCACTGCAACCTCCACCTTCCAGATTCAAGCGATTCTCCTGCCTCAGCCTCCTGAGTAGCTGGGATTACAGGTGTGCACCACTGCACCCAGCTAATTTCTGTATTTTTAGTAGAGATGGGGTTTCACCTTCAAGATAAAAAATAAGGTAAGAATTTCCTCTCTTGTCACCCTGATTCAACACCATACTGAAGGTTCTAGCTAATGAAATAAGACAATAAAACAAAAAACATGCTTACAGATTAGGAAGGAAGAAAGAAAACTGCCTTTGTTCACAGATAGCATGATTGTCTATGTAGACAATCCCAAAGGATCAACAACAACGAAAACTGTGGGAACTAATAAGCAATTACAGCAAGGTTTCATAAAAGGTTAACATACAAGGTGAAATTACTTTAATATATACTGGCAAAAAGCAATTGGAATTTGAAATGTAAAACAATACTATTTATAGCAGCCCTCCCACACATTAAATACTTAATAAATCTAACAAAATAGGTACAAGATCCATATGAGCAAGACTATAAAACTTTGATACGGTTGATTTTATTTGCTAATATTTTATTAAAGATTTTTATGTCTATATTCATGAGGGATATTGGTCTGTGTTTTTTTAAAATTTGTTATTATTTTTTCTAGAGACAGGGTCTCCCTATGTTGCCCCAACTGGAGTGCCATGGTGCAATCTGCCACTTACTGCAGCCTGAAACTCCTGGACTCAAGTGATCCTACCACCTTAGCCTCCCTAAAAGAATCTGGCTATTTATTATTATTATTATTTATGGAGACAGACTCTCACTATGTTGTCCAGGATGGTCTCAAACTCCTGTTCTGGCCTCTCAAAGTGCTAGGATTGCAGAAATGAGCCTACATCCCCAGCCCAGTTTTCTTTTTTATGCCTTTTTCTAGTTTTGGTATCAAGGTAACACCAGCTTCATGAAATGAATTGAAAAGTGTTATCTCTTCTCTTGTTTTCTGCAAGAAATTGTGTAGAATTGGTGTTGTTCTTTGAATATTTAGTAAGATTTCCAATGAAGCTATCTAGGCCTAAAAATATTTTTTGGCAGTTTTAGAATTAATAATTTAGGTATAGGTCTATTCAAGTTATCCATCTCCCCTTAAGTAAGTTATGGTAGTTTGTGTTTTTTGTTTGTTTTTGTTTTTGTTGAGACTGAGTTTCACTCTTATTGCCCAGGCGGGAGTGCAATGGCACGATCTTGGCTCACTGCAAACCTCCACCTCCTGGGTTCAAGCTATTCTCCTGCCGCAGCCTCCTGAGTACCTGGGATTACAGGCATGTGTCACCAAGCCTGGCTAATTTTTTGTATTTTTTTTTTCAGTAGAGATGGGGTTTCTCCATGTTGGTCAAGCTGGTCTTGAATTCTTGACCTCAGGTAATCCACCCGCCTCAGCCTCCCAAAGTGCTGGGATTACAGGTGTGAGCCACCACGCCTGGCCTAGTTTGTGTTTTTCAAGAAATTGGTCCATTGTATCTGAATTGTCAAATGTTTATGAATAATATTCACAGTACTGTTCATAGTGTTATTTTTCTTTTGATGTCTGAAGGGTAGTGACATTCCCTCTCTCCTTCCTGTTATTAGTATTCTGTGTCTTGGCTTCTTTTATCAGTCTTGTTAGTGATCTGTCAATTTTATTGATATTTGCCAAAAACCAGCATTTTCTTCCATTGATTTTCTCTATTCTTTTTCTCTTTTTGACTTGATTGATTTCTGGTCTTTATTATGTTCTTCCTTCTTCTTACTTTGGGTTCATTTTGCATTTTTTACCCTGGGTTGTTGAAAAAAAAGCTTAGATTACTGATTTAAAACTTTTCCTCTTCTCTAATGTGTACGTTTAGTGCTATAAATCTTCCTCTAATCACTTATTTATCTGTGACCTACAAATGTTTATATGTTATATTTTCATTTCTGTTTAGTTTATTGTTTTCAATTTTTTTCCTTGAGTTTCCTTTTTGACCTATGAATTACTAGTAGTAAGTATATTGTTTGGCTCCCATGTTTGGATATTTTTCTGTTGTCTTTCTGTTAATGATTTATAGCTTGAGTCTATTGTGGTTGGAAAACACACTGTATGATTTCAATTGTTTTAAATTTGTTGAAGTTTGTTTTATGACTCACAAGATGGTATATCTTGTTATCTGTAGACATTTCAAAAGAATTTGTATTGTGCTGTTGTTGGAGGGAATGTTCTATAAATAATTAGATACTATTGTTTGATAATATTATTGAGTTATTCTATATTCTTGTTTATTTTCTATCTAGTTGTCTTATCAATTATTAAGAGAAGGATGCCAAAGGCCCAGCCACAATTATCAATTTGTCTATTTTCCATTTCAGTTATATTAGCTTTTCCTTCACATATCTTTATAGTTCCTCTGTTTCGTGCCTATGTATTTATGATTTGTTATGTCTTCTTAGTGGATTGACACTTTTATCATTACATAATGTCCATTTTCAGCTCTGGTAATCTTATTTGCTCTAAATCTACCCTATATGATATCAATATAACCACTCCTTCTTTACTTTAATGTTTACATGATGTATCATTGTCTATTTCTTTTACTTTCAACCTGCCTGTATTGTATATTTGAAATGAGTTTCTTGTAGACAGCATATAATTAGATCATACTTTTAATTCCACTCTGCCAATTTTCTCTTTTATTTGGTAAACTTAGACCATTTACATTGAATAATAATTATTGATATTTCAGGGCCTAGGTCTGCCATTTCATTTTTTGTTTTGTACTGTTCTGTTTTTTGTTCTTTTTCTTTTCACTGCCTTCCCATTGACTACTTGAATATTTTTAGAATTATATTTTGATTTATTTATGTTGTTTTTGTTTATTTGTGTATAAATCTTTGTATAGGCTTTTTAGTTGTCACTCTAGGTATTAAATTATATATACATAACTTACCATATTCTACTGGTGTCATCATTTCATCAGTTTAAGTGAAATACAGGAGTCTTACTTCTCTTTATGGCCCTTGATTCTCTCTCATTTGTAATACAAATTGTCTTAAATATTCCTTCTACATACATTTAGAACCACATCAGACACTGTTATAATTTTTTGCTTCAACTGTCAAATGTAATTTTAGAAAGTCAAGAATAGAAGAAAAATGTATTTAACTTGCCCTTTTCTTGTACTACATTCTTGCTTCCTTCTGGATGTTCCAAATTTCCTTCTTTTCTCAGTTCCTTTCTGTTTAGAGAACCTCCTTGAGCAATCCTTTTAAGACATGTCTGCTGGTGACATACTGTCATAGTTTTCCTTCATCTGAATATTTCTTAACTTCTCTTTCATTCCCAAAAATCAGTTTCACTGTCTATTCTGGGTTGACAGTTCTTTTCTTTCAGCACTTGAAAAATGCTATGCCACTTTCTTCTGGCCTCCCTTGTTTCTGCTGAGAAACTTGTAGTCATTCGAATTGTCTTTCTCTTATAGATAAGGTATCATTTCTTTTCAATGCTTTCAAGACTTTTTTTATGGTTTCAAATTTGTTTGTTTGTTTTTAATTTTTATAACTTTGACTATGATATCTTACTATGGAATTCTCTGGGTTTATATTGTTTGGGGTTTGCTCAGCTTCTTGAATCTGATGTTTATGGTTTCTGCCAAATTTGGGAAGTTTTCAACCATTATTTCTTTTAGTACTTTTCACTCCCACCTTCTCTCACCTCTCCTTCCAACATTCCTACAATATGAATATTATAGTTGCACAGGTCTCTGAGGCTCTGCTTATTTATTTTTAATCTACTTTCTCTCTGTTGTTCAGATTGGGTAATATTTGTAATCATCTTTCAGATCACTGATTCCTTCCTTTGTCCCCCTTTCATTCTGTTGTTGAGCCCATCAGTAAGTTTTTAATTTCAGTTTTTCTGTGTTTTAGTACTACTACTATTTGGTTCTACTTTATATCTTCTATTTCTTAGCTGAGAATTTCTATTTTTCATTTGTTTGAAGTGCATACATGATCACTCTTTGGAGCATTTTTTAGGATGGCTGCTTTAACATTTTTGTCAGATGATTCTAACCTCTCTGTCATTTCAGTATTAGCATGCATTGATTGTCGTTTTTTATTCAGTTTGAACTTTTCCTGGTTTGGAATATGACAAGTAATTTTCTCTTGAAACATTTTGGGTATTATACTATGAATCCTATTTAAATCTCTTTTAGCTGGCTTCTTCTGACACTTGTCTGCCAGTAGAAAGGGGCTGGGGCCACCTTTCTATTGCTGGGTGAGGATAGAAGTTCAGGTTCCCAATCCAGCCTCCATGAGGGTGTGTCCCTCATTACTACTGGAAGGTTGGGAGTCCTGGCTCCCCACTAGGTCTTCTTCACTCACACCCTCCTGGCTCAGAAGGGTAGGAGTGCCTTGTTACTGTCCCCCAAGCAACCTCTGCTAACAACAAAGAGGAAGTGGTGGCCTTCTTCTTGGCAGTGGTGAAGGTCCTGTATCTCCACTAGGCTTCCTCTGACACCACTTCAATGGGGAAGGGAAAAGGCATCTAGTTACTGCCAGGTGGGGGTGGATGTACGGGTTATCCAACTGGTTTTCACTCACACTGCAGGGGGGCAGGGGCTTGTTACCATCTGTCATGATGAAAGTCCCAGCTCCCTACTTGGCCTTCTCTGGCACTTCCTCCACAAGGGTGTCGTGGTCCTCATTATAGCCAGTAAAGGATAAAAGGCTAGGCTCCCTACTTAGCTTTTGCTAAGGGACCCACATGGGTAGGGGTGACCCACAGCTCCTTTGAGGTGGTTGGCTAGAGTAGAACAGTTATTGCCTAAAAGATTTTTGTCATGCTAACCTGCCTATTTCCTGGTCCTTTGGCTAGAGAATAAGTTTTTGTTTGGGATTTTTGTTTGTTTGTGGCTTTTTTTTTATGTTTTGTTTTTTATAAGTACCATTTTCTGAGTTGCTGGCTTCTTCAGCTCCAAGTCTGGGATATACGAGGCAAAATTTAAAAATTTACAGAAACAACAAGAAACTCAGAATTGTGCCATTCCTCAGGTCCTGAGGTCCCCATCCAGCCTGCTTCTTTCTTTCTCTCTACCTTTAAGAGTCTTCTTCTTCTTCTTCTTCTTCTTCTTTTTTTTCATACCTTAGGTTCTGGGGTACATGTGCAGATCATGCAGGATTGTTGCATAGGTACATACATGGCAAGGTGGTTTGCTGCCTCCATCTCCCCATCACCTATTTTTCTCCCCATGTCGTCCCTCCCCACCCTCCCTGCCCCCAACTGTCCCTCCCTTAGCAACCCCCAACAGACCCCAGTGTGTGATGCTCCCCTCCCTGTGTCCCTGTGTTCTCATTGTTATTTGTTTTATATATAACATCCAATGTTTTTAGTTGTACTTAGTGGCAGGAATAGGGAAGAGTACACGTATTCCATCTGCCCAGAATGAAAGTACTCAAGTTATCTTTTCAATACACAAAACAAATCACATTACTTCCCTGCTTAAAATGCTCCAGTGGGTTCCCTTCAACCCTAAAAATCACATCCCTTCCTCTGGTCTGCACATTCATGAACTGACCTGTTCGGGCTCATCTCTTACCGCACTTTCTCTTGCCCACTCAGCTCTAGCCACACTGACCTTCCTTGTCTTTCTTAATATCCACACTTGTTCTATATTAGGACCTTCACACTAGTGCCCCTGCTGCCTGGAGTAATTTCCTCCATATTTTCAGATCGCATTGTAAATATGGCCACTGCAAAGACACCTCCCTGAAAACCCAATTCCTTTCATATTCCACTTAAACTTGTTTTTCTAGGTAGCTCTTATTTCCGTACATTTCCTTGCTTAGTTTCCTTGTTAGAATATCAACTCCACAGAAACAGGGGTTTTGTGTGTCTTGTTACCTTCTGTATCCCATCCTCAGACCCTAGAGCAGTGCCAGCACATGTAAGCCCTACACAAATAATTGTTGAAAACAATGAATGAACAAATCTGCCCATGTCAAGCACTTATGTCCTACACTTGCCTAGAAAAGACAGATCAGAACCAGTTAAGAGAGTAGATGCAGAAGAGCCAATAACCAGGTTGTGACCCAATTTCCCTCAAGTCTAGTGGTCACATAAAAAAATGCTCTATAAGTAATATAAGTTAAAATAGATAAAACGTTTAAAGCTTGTAAATTAAAAAAAAAATCCCCTGCAAAATTGCTTTTAGGACAAATAATAGCAAATGCAGAAATCAATGAAAACAAAAACACTATACATAAAAACCTCTGCTTTACAGCAAAGTCAGACTCAGAAATTAATTGTTCATTTTTTAATCTCATATGATTTCATTTATCTGATTATAAAATAATGTTCCCTCATTGCTTGCAGAAAACAGAGAAGCACAAACAAAACAAAAACTGTGAATAAGCACTGGTAAGACTTTGGTCTATTTTCTTCCTTTTTTTTTCTCTATGGAGACATAGATATATATTCACAGAATTATGGATTTTATTTTTTCCTAATTTGTATTTGTAATTCAGAGAAAGAATGAGATGAGAATCTGGTACCTTATCTACTTGGGAAACCATTAAGACAAGCATTGAGAATAAATTGTGTCCTGGTGTTGGGTGCTATGAATAGGTAAAAAATGGACAAATCAAAGATCATCAAAAAATCAGAGGGTCTGGATGCTTCTGAGTAATGAATGAGAGAAAAATTGTCATCCATTTCAGCCTCTTAGTCACTTTAAATTATTTTATTATTTAAAAATCAAGTAAATGAAGTGAGCATTAAGTTTAAAAAACATAAGAAAATATCTTAAGACATGCTTGATAGCATTAAACAGAAACTCTAGCCTAAGGGTAAAGTAAGAGTTACATAAAAATAGAGAGGGATCCTCACTGAAATACATGGTGGAGTATAGTCAGACCTCACGGAAGCTAGAGGGATAAAAAGTGCCTCGAATGTCCACTTTCATCTCCCCAGGGTTGCATGGCTCTTGGTCCATGCTTCTCTCCACACATGTGTCTTTCTTTCCAGCAGCTTCCACAGCTTAGGCTGGTATCCTTCTTTCTCTTGATTCCAGCTTGCATGGGGCTTTGCTAGTGACAATATCGGTCCATATATACTCTGACCTTGCTTATTGGCTCCCTACAATTAACATCACAGTCTTTGGGTTTCTTAACTGCGCTTCGAGTGAGTAAGACTCTAATGGTGAATCCTACCTTTCAGAAGACCTTTGCTTTCATCAGCCAAATATCTGTGACTAGGAAAGCAGACAGAGTTACATGGACAAGGGACACTATTGGCAAGGATAACAGCAATAGAAACCCTATAAGAAGGAAAAACATAAGTGACAAAATAAGAAAACCTAAACTAGTAAAGCTAATCAAAAATAAAATCAAATTAACACAATTAAAATCCGAAAGCTAATATAACCACTGACATAAAATGAATTTAAAAATTATAGAAGCATATTATCCTGAAATGTCAGATACTTTGAAACTTCAATAAGGTAGAAAAAGAAAATGCCATTAAAAACATGACATTCTAAACCTGGTGTGAGAAAAGAATGAAAAAACAGTGTTGGACTTAACCTGAAGATTATTTACAATGGCCATAAAGATGTGCTGCTAATTATTCCTCATACAAATGATTTTTGTGTGCTATAAACTGTTCAAAAGCAAGAAAAATATTTAGGATGCACATATTAGTCTATGAGGTCAGTATGATACAGAGCCTGAAATCTGATAAAGATACAAGAACAAAGCAAAATCTATGTCAACATCATATTTGAATACAGATAGAAAGTATTGAAATAAAATATCAATAAGTTAAATCAGCCTTACATTAAAAGAACAATATACCAGGAGCATACACGACTTATTCCTGCAAAATAAAGGTGGTTTATAGTGAAGAAAGCTATCCACATCAGCCATACTTGGTAATAACATATGCTGTTCTAAAAGCTCTTAACAGTTGTTAATATTGCCTGTTCTACTTATTTATGCACACATTACTTGTAAACACAATTAACAATCATATTCTTACCAGATAAAATGTTAATGAGTTCTGAAAAATTTTGAATCAGGCAGTGTTGCCTGTGACTAAACACACATTTCCAAGGATACAAGTAGACTTGTCAAATGTCTGCTCACATTAACAGTCACAGAATCATACACAAGATATCCTTTAAGTTCAAAATAGGTAAGCTACTTAACATTACACATTGTAGAAATGCTAAGATTAATTTTCAAATATTAAGCAAATAAGTACTCAAATACATTAAATTATTTTATCTAATACTTGTTGCTAGCCATCTATAATTGTCAGTTTAGAAGTTAATAGAAGTGGTTTCACTTGATCACTTGGTTCTTGGCCATTCACTGGCTGGAGTACTCACATAACCTCCAGGTCCAGATAAACCCTGTCTAAACTTTCCTGCTGGGATGGGTAATTTGATGTGTCAACTTGACTGGGCTAAGGGATATCCAGATAGCTGGTAAAACATTATTTCTGGGTGTGTCTGGGAGGCTTTTCCTGGAAGATATTTGCTTTTGAATAGACTGAGTAAAGAAAGTCGCTCTCATCAATGTGATGGGCATCATCCAATCCACTGAGAGCCCAAACAGAGCAAAAAGACAGAGGAAGGGAAAATGCACTCCCTACTTGAGCTGTGTTATCCACCTTCTCCTCCTTTGGACATTGATGCCCCTGGTTCTCAGGTCTTTGGACTCAGATAGGGACTTATACCATTGGCTCCCTAGTTCTCAGTCCTTTGAGCTTGGACTGGAACTATACCACTGGCCTTTCTGGGGTTCCAGATTGCAAATAACAGATTGTGGTATTTATTGGCCTCCAAAATTATATTAGCCAATTCTTATAATAAATCTCCTCTTATATACCCTGTTGTTTCTCTTTTTATGGAGAACTCTGACTAACATACCTACCATTTACCTTATGTGCAGTGATTATAGGCATAGCAGGGAAAAAATCCAAAGGAAATCAAAAGGAATAGTTAAATAATGCACACATCATTTCAATAGTTAAGCAAGAAACAACACGATCATTTCAATGGGTAATACGAACCATTCAATACAATCTAACATCTATTCCTTATGTTAAGAATTTTAAAGAAAGGGACAGAAATATCCACTTTTATATAAAGAATAACACCCATCGTACACAAAAACCCAATTGTATGCTTAGTGACGATTACAAAAACATATCAACTTTAAAATAAGTAACAAAACAAATAAGCTAGATAAGCTTTTAATAATTTATTATTGTGGGAATTTTAGATAAAGCAATAAGACATGAAATTGAATTACTTGAAAGGATTGATTCTCAGACTTTGGCAAAGACCAAGTATATCAGAGAGGAATAAAAATGAGGATGATGACAATGACAACAACGCATGTAGGACTTAACATTTAATTCTCACAACAAACCTATGGGTTAGGAATTACTATCATCCCCATTTTATAGCCAAGGAAACTGGCACACAGAGGGTAAGTAATTTCCAAGATATAGCTAAATAGAGGTGAAGCTGGGATTCCAAGCCAGGAAGGCTGTATCCAAAAACCATGCTCTCTACCAATCCTGTAATATGTTAGGCACTGAGCTAAGTACCACATATCTTTATAATCCTCTTAACAACTCAGAGAAGCAGATATTATTCTCTCCATTATGAACTCTGCCAACTGCAGAGTAAAATATAACACATAAATTCAATAGGCTTTTATGCAACTCTTAAAATTATAATTACAAAGGTGTAGCTACATGGGAGGAATTCAACAATAAATTTTTAAACAAAATGGTATGTTTGGTATAACTACAAATAAGGAAAAATCTATTCATCTGGACAAAAATCAAAAGGGACTCTGCTCAAATGAAAATAGTTGTTGAGGCAGGGTGATGGGAGTATGGATAATATTTTTGTCTTTACCAAATGTCCACAGTGAACATTTAACAAATAATTTGAGTTTGAAAAAAGTGATATATAAATAATGAATAATGGAAAATACTGCAAAGATTCATGTTGAAACATCTATTAAAACATTAAACCAGAGTAAGAAGATTTTTAGGTATAAATCAGTATATACTTAAGGTAGATGTTGGAGAGGATGGGAAGAGAAACAGAAATAGTTACCTATGCAAGCAACTGCATCCTCTGCCACTCTGGGGGCTGCTTGCCTTTGCTCAAAGCAATCTCATTAAATCGTGGTGTCCAGCTTCTTAACCCAAGGCAAGACTGCACCTGAAGCAAACCAGATGGATTGGGAGCTCTCTGGCCTCCAGCATTCAGAGTCCACTTCTTTCCTGGCAGCCAAGCTATTGGCCACGAGCGTTTATACTGAGTTACTTCATACACATGTTAAACCTAGGTGAATCCAATTATATCCAAGAGACAAGAAGAAAAAGTTGAGGGAGAGTGGAAAGAAATAAGCATATCTTAAAACATATTTTTCATAGAATAAGGTCCCTAAATGTCAATCCTCAATAAGAGCATGACCAAAGAAATAGCCATCTTTCAATGCTGGAGAAAATGCTGGCTGCACTGGATTTATTGAGAGTCCATAAGTGTATTTTTAATATGAACAGTTCCTACCTTACGCTCTAACTATAGAAACTAACCCCAATTTAAGATGCATTTCACTGCATAGTCAAAAGCGAAGTAGGGATGAGGGTGGATGATCCAGTTTGTAATCCATCTGGTCAAAAAAAAAAAAAAAAACAAGGCATATGCCCAAAATGATGTAATCCTTTCTGCACATATAAAGCCTGGGTAATTGCTCTCTTGATGCTTCGTAGAATGTAGTTACATTAATTAGGGTAAAGCTACTCAACTGCTGTAACAAAAATACCCCACAACAGAATGGCTTACATAAAGTAGAAGTTTATTTCCCACTGGCGTAACAACCCAGACAGCCTAGATGATGGGCAGCTTTGCTTCATGAAGCCAGTCAGAAATCTCAATTTCAGGAACGGTAAAATAGAGCCACATCCAGGAAAGATGGCTTGTCTTCTGCTGGGAATGACCCTGAAGTTATACATATCACTTCTGCTCACCTTTTATTTCCCTAGTCATGTGATCACACCTACCTGCAACTTGGCAATCTGAGTTTTCATTTAAGCAACTTTCTAAGCAGAGATAGGATATTTTTCAGGCCCATAAAACTGATAGTTCCCGGAAAATGGCCACTGAAGCCTCCTCATTCATGCACAGCCCTATTCCTATTTCCAAGCTTCATGAATAGAACTAAGTCTGCAGTGGTCTCTAGTCTTGAGAACTTTGGTCTAACCCAGCCATCCTAAAGGGACTTACACAGCAGCCCGGCAGTCACCTGTGCATGTGTAAGAATGCACACGTGTGCACGCACGTGCACACAGACACGCACACGTGCGCACGCGCGCGCACACAGACAGACACACGCATACTTAGGAGCATCATGCTGGTAGCAACCCATCACACTTTCCTTGCAGATGCCCTCTGATTGTTGCATCAGAGGGGGCAAGCCAAAAGGTTATGGTCAGCAGATGGAGGAGGAAATGTTTGCAGAGGAATTGGAACTGAGGAAGAGTTGCCCCATCCTCTGCAGTCACTAAATGCAGAACACAGGTATCTCTGGCATTGAGAAGGCGGGATTCACTATGGACACAGAGTATTGACAGGAGGGAGGAGAACTACGGTTGTGTGCTATGTAGGGAAGGACTGGCTCAAACTCTCTTTACAGCTGTTTCATCAGGAAATTGTCATAGAAGAAGCAGAAACTTTGAGGTCACACGGGTTTGGGTTATAGACCCTTGCTCCATGACATACTAGCTTTGGGGTCTTGGAAAAATAACTTAGCTTTACTTGATTTCTTCATCAGTAAAAAAGGAGACAAGCATGACTAGCTGTACGGTTCAACTGATCCTTTGCCTGGAGCCTAGAATCAAAAACACATCTCAATAATAAGTATCTACGATTGTTGATATTATTATTATTACCTCCCAGGGTTGCTGTGAGGCTTAAATGATGTACCATGTGAAGGCACCTTGGGCAGTGCCTAATGTAAGAATGTGATTTTCTTTTGTTGAAGCTTCTAAGGGGTCTCCTAGACGTTTTCACATTTAAACCTGTATTAGGAGATTTCCTCTTTACTAGGACCTTCAGGGCAGCCAGAGGAGTCAGCACTTGGGATTGATCAAACATGGAGGAAAAGAGAAGGGACTAAACCTTTGTTAAATGCCTATGCCATGGTCTGAATGTTTATGTTTCTCCCCAAATTTGTATATGGAAATCCTAACTCCCAAGACAATGGTACTAGGAGATGGGGCCTTTGGAAGGTGATTAGGTCTCATAGATGGGATTAATGTCCTTATAAATGAGGCCCCAGTGAACTTCCTTGTTCCTTCCCATATAAGGAGGGCACAGTACTATCTATGAGAAAGTGGATCCTCAGCAAACACAGAGGCAACTTGCTGCTGGCACATTGATCTTGGACTTCCCAGCCTCTAGTATTATGAGAAATACATTTCTGTTGAGTATAAGCCAGTTGGTTCATGGTATTTTGTTACGGCAGCCTAAACAGACTAAGACAGCCAACTACAAGTCAGGCATGTTACTGGGCATGTGGGCGCACCAGAGATCAGCTTTGCCTTCTTAATTTTCGCTCTGAGTTGGCCTTGCTTCTTGTGTGTTTCCTATTGCTGCTATAACAAATTACTACAAACTTGAAACAGCATACATTTAATATCTTACATGTCTGAAGATCAGGAGACTAAAGTGGGACAATGGGCTGCATTCATTCCAAAACCTCTAGCGGGCAATCTATTTCCTTTCCTTTTCCAGCTTCTAGAGAGCCTCCTGCATTCCTTGGCTCGTGGCATTCTTCACTTCACTCCGATCTCTGCTGCCTTCATGACGTTGACTTCTCTGACTCTGACCCTCTGCTTCTCTCTTATAAGGACCTTGTGATTACACTGGGCCCAGGGTAATCCAGGATAATGTTCCCATCTCAAGATCCTTATTCTAATCACATCTACAAAAGCCCTTTGCCATGGAATTTGATGTATTCCTAGGTTCCAGAGATTAGGAGTGGACATCTTTGGGGAGGCCATCGTTCTTTCTATTGTACTTATTCACATAGTATTTGCACACAAAGATGCAAAAGAATCTCAGGAGTGACTGAGATGGATGAGGGCCAAGAACAATATTTGTGTCCTCTAACACATCTGTACAATATATGTAGCATGAGTAAATTCCAAGTGACCTTTGAGACCAATTTAGCAACAAAACAACTAGTAGGATGTGAAAGTGCACACACACAACTCAACACTCACTTGTAAGTGAATGCACTAGAAGCGTGTGTACATACGCTCTAGGACACAGGTTCATGAATCTCCACAGCGGAGAAGAGTAAAAGTCTCCTTTTACTTATGGACATATTGGGCCTGGCTTCACCATGAGGAATGAATATCGAAATTCACATAAGGAAACATCACATAGACCTGAAGAACCCAAAGCTACCTAAAGCAGTCTGGGGGACCCTGAGTCTCCCTGGTAGTCTAGAGGTTAGGAAAAAGAAAAAGAAAAGAAAAATCACATAGTATTTGCACACATAGTATTTGTACACAAAGATGCAAAAAAATGAGAATATATACAATATGATATCATTTATATAAGTATATATTAAAGATCCAAAGAAATGTATTATTTAGGAATACGTGAAGAGAAGATACTATACAAAAAATAAGCCTGAGAGGATAAGCACCAAATTTAGGAAACTGTTTTCTCTTGAGGAGGGAGAGGAAAGTGCTGTTAGGAAAGGATGTATTTCTTAAGCTGGATGGTGAGCACTTACTCTGTAGGTCTGAAATAGTTCATACTACAACTTTTAAATTGTGATCTTGAATTTTTTAAGCAAAACTGTAAATGCTTTCATTCAATTATCTTTAAGACTTGAGGAGATGAGATTTTTTATGGGGATTCGTGGAGGGGAGGACATTATTTCTAAAAAGTGTCTACCAAGGAGGCAGAAGGAGTGACTATGTCAAGAAGGTTGATTTCCAGGAGGGGCCTGCAGGCCTGAGGTGAGGCTCTGAGGAGGGAATTTGGGGATGGGAAGGTGTCCTGTTTAGGAACTGTCAGTCAGGATTCTTTCAACTGCAGATCATAGGAAAACCAACAGAATATCAAAAATAAATAAATAAAAGAAACACATTTGCTCAAATAATTGAATAGTCCAGATATAGTTTTGGTGTTAGAGCAGGGTTTTTTAACCTCATTGCTACTGGCATTTTGGGCTGGATGAGTCTTTGTTGTGGGAGCTGTCCTGTGTACTATAGGATATTTAGCAGCAACTCTGGTATCCACTCACTACATGTCAGTAGCACCTCCATCACCTCCCAAGTTATAATAACCAAAAATGCCTCCAGACATTGGCAAATGTCCCCTTGGGGAGAAGAGGAAAAATCATCCCCAGCTGAGAACTAGTTTTAGGAAACTTGACTTGGTGACTCAAATGATGTCACCAGGACCTGGGTTCTCATGACCAAGGCACAGAGCCTTCTGTGGTCTTCACTCATCCTCAGGGTCCACATGGTGGTCCCTGGTAGCTCCACACTCTCCCCTTGTGTCAGCAAAATGGCTGTCAAAATGACCATCAAAATTCCAGACCTCACAGCCTCCTACCCTACTGTCCAGGGAAAGAGAAAGGGTCTTTTTTGTTCATCCTCACAGAACAGAGACTGCACCTTCCCATGTAAAATCCCCAGCATGTTTCCTCACCCCCTCTCTGTGGTGATTGTTTGGGTGCCATCTTAGTCCACTTTGCACTGCCATAACATAATACCTGCGACTGGATAATTCATAATGAATAAAAATTTACTGGCTCATGGTTCTGGAGGCTGGGAAGTCCAAAATCAAGGGGTCAGCATCTGGCAAGGGCCTTGCTGCTGCATCATCTATGACAGAAGGGCAAAGAGAGAACAAGAGAGAGCAGTAGATTCTACTTGCAGCCTCAAACCCTTTTATAATTCATAACTAGCATTAATCTATTTATGAGAGTGGAGCCCTCATGACCTAAACACCTCCCATTAGGCCCCACCTCTCAACACTGTTACACTGAGGATCAAGTTTCCAATATATGCTATTAGGGGACACATTCAAACCATATCATTTCACACCTGGCCCCCAAGATTTATGTTCTTCTTACATACAAACTATATTCATTCCATTCCATAGCCCCAGAAGTCTTAACTCATTCCAGCAGCAACTCAAAAGTCTAAAGTCAGAGTCTTATCTAAATCAGATACAGATAAGACTCAATGCAGGATTCATCCTAAAGCAGATTTCCTTCCAACTGTGAGTCTGTGAAACCAAGAGAGTTATCTACTTCCAAAACAATGGTGAGACAAGCATAGCATAGACATCCCCATTCCAAAAGGGGGAAATACGCAAGAAGACAAGAACAACTAGTCCCAAGTAAGTCCAAAACCCAACAGGACAAATAATATTAAATCTTCGGGCTCCAGAATAATCTTCCTTGACTCCGTGTCCCACATTCTGGGCCACTGAGGTGGGGGTTGGGCCCACAAGGACTCCAGCAGCCCTACCCCATGGCTTTACCAGGCTCAGCCCATATAGCTGCTCTCACTCGGTAAAGTCAGGTATCTGCCACTCTCCCAGGCTGGTGTTGCATGCTGGTAGTTCTACAGTTCTGGAATTTTGGGAGTGATCCCATCCTTATGGCTCCATGAAGCATTGCCCTAGTGGGACTCCCTGCAGGGGCTCCACCCTGGGATAAGTCTCTGCCTGAGCCCCCAGACTGTCTAGGATATTCTTTGAAATCTAGGTGGAAGAAGCTATGCTTCCACAGCTTTTGCATTTGCACACTTGCAGACTTAACACTGCATGGATGCTGCCCAAGAGGTGCTGTTTGCACCTGCTAAAACTGTGGCCTGAGCCACACTTGACCCCCCTTGAGCCACACCTGGAGTAACCTAGGAGCATTTTGCCAAAATTCTGGGAGCAGAGACCTGAGGCAACTCTGGGCAGTGAGCCTCAAGGTCCCCAGGGTGCCCTAGGCCTCTTTTTTGGCATGCAGTCATGCACCACTTAATTCGGGGCTAAGTTCTGAGAAATATGTCATTAGGTAATTTTGTCATTGTGTGAACATCATAGGGTGTACTTGCACAGACCTAGATGGTATAGCTACTACATATCAATGTTATATGTTATGGCTTATTTCTCTGCTATGACCAGAAGCCATTTGACTTTGGCATTCTGGCCTCTGGTGGACAGACAGCACCGGTAATCTCCAAAGTACCTTAGGGGTTCTTCTTCCATTGTCCTGAAGAATAACCTCTGGCTTCATTTTATGCATACTAATCTCGTGATCAGTCAGTGGCTTGGCCACAGCCTTGGTTTTCTCTCCTGAAAATGCTCTTTCATTCTCTACCACATGACCAGACCAAGCATCCTTCAAATCCCTAAGTTCTGTTTCCTTTTAATTATAAATTCTGTCTTTAAATCATATCTCTCATTTTACTGCATGCAGTTAAAAGAAGCCACGCAGCCTCTTAAATATTTTGCTTAGAAATGTTTTCCACCAGATATTCTAGTTCATCCCTCTTAAATTCTGCTTTCCATAAAACCCTAGGGTATAGACGCAATTCAGCCAAGTTCTTTGCCACTCCCTAACAAGGATGGCCTTGACTCCAGTTTCCAATAACATATTCCTCTTTTCCATCTGAGACCTCATCAGAATGGCCTTTGCTCTTCATATTTCTACCCACATTCTGATCATAGCCACTTAAGTAATCTCTAAGAAGTTCCAGACTTTTCCTAAGTTCTTTTTCCAGAATCACCCTTAATGCTCTATTCACTGCAATACAGGCTTTTTCTAGCCTGCCCCTCCAAACTCTCCCAGCCTCTGCACATTACCCAGCACCAAAGCCACATTCACATTTTCAAGTATTTATTATAGCAACACCCATTTCCCCAGTACCAATTTTTTTTTGACTTAGTCCACTTTGTGTTGCTATAACATAACACCTGAGGCCAGGTCATTTATAATGAATAGAACTGTATTGGCTCATGATTCTAGGGGCTGGGAAGTCCAAGATCGAGGGGCCAGCATCTGACAAAGGCCTTGCTGCTTCATCATCCTATGGCAGAAAGGCAAACAGAGGGCGAGAGAGAACAAGAGATTAAACTCTCAACTTCAATCCCTTTTATTTATTTATTTATTTATTTATTTATTTATTTTAATTGTAATCCCTTTTACAGTTTGTAATTAGCATTAACCCATTCATGAGGTAGAGCCCTCATTACCTAAATACCTTCCATTAGGCCTTACCTGCCAACACTGTTGCACTGGGGAGTAAGTTTCCAACACATGCTTTTGAGGGAACACATTCAAGCCATAGGAGGTACCCATGGCTGAATCAATCCCTGCAGTTAGAGGGAGAGAATATGCTGATTGGGCTACACCCATCAGGACCTACTGCTGAAGCTGGTATGGGGCCACCTCTCTGTCAAGCCACATGGCTAAGGAGGGAGGTAGAACAGCTTCCCAAACCTGTCCAAGCACCATTTCCAGGAGAGAGAGCAGCCACTGGGTATCCGATGAGCATCATTACAGAATGTTAAAAAGGCAATTTCAGCATAATTGATGCTACATACCAAAGTGAAGAGGCTGAGGACAAATTTCACAATCCTTAGACCTCTCAACAGGACCTCTGACTAAGATTAAAATATGCAAAAGAGAGTTAAAGAGTGGCTGGAGTTGAACAAAAAGCCAGGGATGGTGGGCAATATTACCTCCATCACCTGTAGCTACAGAAGGGCCCTTAATGGGACCCACAGAGACCCCATGATGTGGCCCCTGGAGGGATGGGAACACTTAAACTGATGTCTGACCCCCCAACATACACACTACTGTGGAATCTCAAGTGAAAGGCAGTGCCTGTCACCCTGAGAAAGGAACACAGAAGGAGCAGTGCAGCAGAGATGGGAAGTCCCTGCCTGAGCAGGACAGATCTGAGCCCCACTTCCTCAGCAAGGAGAGTGCACTGTCCTGCAGCCATCCAGATTTTCTAAGAAACAATCTAAACCTGGACAAAGGGACTCCAGTGAGTTGGTTCTGCTGTGTGGCAGATAGTGTGCAAAACTGGAGGTTAAGGGGTCTTCATGAGGTTGGAAGAAGGTGTCCAGAGAGGAAGCCTCAGCCAACAGACCCATGTCTGCCTCCTGGAGATACCCTCATCCCCTCACCCTACCTTCCACCAGTCAAACTCTGTAAGGGTCAGAAACCTCAGAAACTCCCAGGTCAGCTGGGAGAGAAGGAGAAACACTGGGCTGGGAAGCCAAAGACCTTCTCTCTTCTCCACTGTAAAGGACCCCTTGAGCTGGCATTTAAACAAGCCCAGATTTTTTATTATCTAGGAATAGACCATTTTAATTACTGAATTGAGACTGCATTTGTGGTTTAAAGTGACCAGAGATCTTTTTATTATCTTAAAGCCAGGAGAAAATTATGGGGCCTGCCTGACACAGACATTTCATCCTCAGGCAAGGGAAAAAATGGTCCTCACTGAATAAATTTTAAAAGGAGAACGGGAGCAAAAATAAAACTGTTTGGTCGTATCCTCAGGTTGTGCTCACTCAATGAGCAGCTCCACGTTCTTCAATGGAGCCCACAGAAGAGACTCTAGCAGGACTGTCTGCACAGATGACAGACTGCGGAGCAACCTCACTGCCTCCCACCCAGAGAGGCTGAGTCTGATTCAAGGGCTGCAGAAACTCCTGCAGCAGCAATCAGAGAAGAATTGGGGTTCAGGGAACAACCCCCAGTCCAAGGTCAGATAAGAGCAGGGGTAGGGGCCCAGCAGGGAGCAGTGATTACAGACAAATGTCCCCTAGCAGAGAACAGTGCCCCTGCAGAAAAATTTAAAGACCACCCTGGAACATGCCTAGGGAACTCTAATTTCCCCTCTTCCCACAGGGCTCCATCTAGATTTCCAGATTAACACTGTGATTTTTTACTATCTGCCCTGATTTTCTTGGCCTCTGACCCAAAGCACCGCAACCCTGGAAGCAAAAGTTACAAAGGGTGCTGGTAGACTAGAGGCTGAAGGATCCTTTCCGGGGCCCTCATTTCCCCTTTCTCCAAGCAAAATCACAGGCAGGTACCTGATTCCTCTCTGGCCTCCATGAAGACCCTCAAGGGCCATGGCACACTGCTCCTAAATGCTCTCCACTGCCTTCCTGTTTATTGTTCTGCTTTGGCCATTAACGGGGCAAACAGCAAATGAAATTGTTAGAATCAGTCCAGTCTTAATAAAACTCAAGCAATAAAGGGCTCACAGAGCCATCTCCTATTCTGACAAGTGTATGCTAATTGCATTCTGTCTCCTTGCAAATTACAGCTGTTCCTCGGGTTTTTAAAAATTTGACATTTGATTCTGATTGCAGTGGCTTCATGTTTCCTCTAGCACTGGGGAAGGGGAGGGGGCTGACAGGGCTGAGCACAGAGGCTGACCTCATAAGGGGAGTGCAGATGCTGCTATAGGCTCAAAGCCTTTGCGGAGAGTTATATTTTTGAACTTACTGCAACAAGTTTGAACCTAGATGATTCATGGGGCCTTTCTGGTTCTGGCAGATTTAGACAAAGTGGATTCAAATCCTCAAATTTCACAGCTCACCTGGATCCAGGGCCCTTTCTGTGATTTCCCCATATTCCTGACTGTTCTTCTCTCTGGAGCCCTCTGATTTTGTACCTCTGGCTCAGGGAATCATTCTGACTTGTTTGCACATCAACCGGTACACATAGCTCAAGAAATCCAATCGCAGTTGTGATCACATGAGGTCACTGCCTTGTCTGAGGTCTTGAAGAGTTACAGCAGGATTTCCATCAGGTGTAACATTCTGTCATGTCTGTAGTTCAGAGCTTCTCAAAGTGGGCCAGGGAGTATCCAGATGTCTGAGAGATCTAAACTGTTTTCATAACCACGCTAAATGTGGTTTGCATTTTCCACTCTCATGCTCTTTCAAGTGCACGGTGGAGTTCTCCAGCATCTACCTGATGTCTGATGATGTCACTGATTGGAGGGACAGTGAAGTGTGTGCTTGTGCATTCTGTTGTCTTAAAATGTCCTCAGTTTGAATTACCAATATATTTTTTAAAAACCAATGGGTTTTAAAACAATGGATATTCTCTAAAAAAAAAAAAAACCCATAATTTTTTAAATTTTAATTTTATTTTTTATTTTACTTTAGGTGCATACTATATCTGGCATTTCTCCCCATGTTATCCCTCCCCACCCTCCCCCTGTCTCTCCCCTCCCCGCCCGCCAACTGCCCCCAGTGTGTGATGTTCTTCTCCCTGAGTCCACATGTCCTCATTGTTTCAAAAGAAGACATATATGAGGCCAACAAACATATGAAAAAATGCTCATCATCACTGGTCATTAGAGAAATGCAAATCATTATTTTTTTTTTTAGACCGAGTCTCGCTCTGTCGCCAGGCTGGAGTACAGTGGCACTATCTCGGCTCACTGCAACTGCTGCCTCCCAAGTTCAAGCAATTCTTCTGCCTCAGCCTCCCGAGTAGCTGGGATTATAGACACACACCACCATGCCACCATGCCCAGCTACTTCTTGTATTTTTAGTAGAGACAGGGTTTCACCGTGTTGGCTGGGATGGTCTTGATCTCTTGACCTCGTGATCTGCCTGCTTCAGCCTCCTAAAATGCTGGGCTTACAGGTGTGAGCCACCATGCCTGGCCAGCGTCTTCTATAATTTTTAAGGGACCAAAGAGTGCACACTGCTGTTCTAGTGCATTCCCTCAAGCTCTGCTTTCATTCAAACCTACTGCTCCTGCCAAGAGACTTTGACCCAAACATGCAGCCCCACTGGGAGGCAGGGTCCAGTTAGGCTTGCTCCAATTGCCTCAAGAGCCCTATGAGGCATCTCTGCCTTCCACAGCCTCCCTGCAAGCCTGAAAAATTAACTATTTCTCTATCTCACTATTAAGCTGTCCCAAATCTCACAAAACAACTCACCAAGACTGGTGACGTTCTTGGGAAGGAATGTACCACATTCCTGAGATCATACCTAAGTCCTTCTTCATGGCAGAGTTTAGCGCGAAGGGCAAGTTTGTTACTGTCCGTTTTACAGAGGCAAAACTGAGACTCTGAAGACAGATGGTAGAGATTCTATTGGAACCTTCTAATCTGTTATTGCTGAACACGAATGTCATGGATCCTCCTGAAATCAGCTTTAAAATATTCTCTCTCCCTTCCCTCACGCTTTTGCATTTTTGTCCACTTCCTCTTCTCTCTTCTCCTTCCTTTCTTCTTGCCCTCCTCCTTCTTCCCTTTTGTTCTCTTTCCCTCATTACCTTCCTCTAAGGTGGTTAAGGTGCTACCGTCTGTATCTTTGTTGTGCTTTCTCTGGAAATAAGAGTGAATTTCAATAAATGCAAATGGCAGAGAAATTCTGACAATGATGTTTGGACAGAATCAGAGGGCCAGCCCTATCAACATCATTGCATAGCTGACTCTGGGAAGAGCCATAGCCCTGATATAAATTCCTCAGCTCCAGAAGTGCCCAGCTCTCAGTGGAAATGCAAACTGCCACTCTCCAATCTCCACTCAGCCAGCAGCCATGAAGGCTCACCTGCCCCACCTAATCCCCTTAACTTTTCCCGCTGGCCCTGTTTCTGCCTCACGCGTCAGCAGAGGTTTCCCACTAATGTTGCAGATCACTCACCCTTTCATTGATTCCTCTGAGTTGGGATCTGAGGAGAAAAAAGTAAATAAGATGTAATTTCTGCCTGAAAGGAGTGTACAAGCCAGTAAAGAGACAGAGACACGATCAGATCTAGATGGGTCAGTGGGATCAATGCGGGAATAGAAGCCTGGATTGACGGTCACAGGACAGTGGACTAGGCTCTTCCGTTTTTTTGATTCTGTGTCTGCTGGAGGTCTGATGGAGGGGGTGAGAGAGTAAGACAGTGAACAGATTAGGAATTAACTGGGTTGGTTGAGAGGACTCAGGAGCCTAAACCGCAAAGTTAAGGTTACCACAAACTCCAAACTACAGTAGTATCTCAGGTGCCTGAAAGTGTGTTCTGTGTGTGTATGTGTGTGTACACATGCGCATGTGGGAGGAGCAGGTGGCAGAGTGAAACAGAGGCAGGACTATCTAAGCTGTTTTGTGGAGGCAATGTGGGGTCATGGCTAAGGACATTGGCCATGGAGTTAGATGAACCTGGATTTACAAACCAGCTCTGTCACTTACCGATCTGTGTGACTCTGGACAAGTCTTTTAAGCTCAGTTGTGCAATGGGAACAAAGATGGTACCTACTCATAGAGTTGTAAGGGTTGCATAAATTAATATATGCCAAGTTCTTAGGAAAGTGGCTAAAATGTAAGGGGCAGTAAATATATAAATGTTAGCGGAAATGATTCATGTATAGCACTTACCACGGTGCCTAAAACATGGTGGCCCATCCATTGGAGGAAAGGAGATTTAGCTCAATTCAGGGCTCAGGTCCTCAGAGGACAACAGTTACCACGTGTGACAGGACCATGTTTCCAGACCCCCTTCATCCCACTCACCAAACAGAATGGGGTTCTAAATACACTAACAGGCAGGACTGTAGGATCTGGGGATGGTGGTTGGAGGTGCATGTTAGGTGGTGACAGCTGAGGCAGGCTGTGAGTGGCTAGGTCTGTCTCTGGACATCCATCATCAGTGGCCACCTGTGATGAGGCCCATAACCAGGCCTGGGCACATTAGGGCAGCCTTCACCAAGGAGGCAACATTTCAGTTACATGTGAGAAGATAAGTAGGCATTTTCCAAGATTATGTATGAAACAAGTCACGTAAATGTCATTCCTACCACACTTCTTGAAATAGCTTCACATAACTTTCTAAAATACTGATTCATGCTTTTTAAAGTTGAGCTTTGTTATTATGTTGTTGGAATCTAGTTTATTGACAAAGCTATAGCTGATTGGTAATAGGTGAGGAACACTAGTCTTACAAGTGAAGACATTTAGACCTGGAGGCTGATATATATAAATTATTTAATAGTCTGTATCAGAAACTCTGATACATATGTATGGCTGCAGTTTACAAGTCATTTCTAGCTCATTTAATCCTCAGAAACACCCTCTGAAGTGGGTATCTGTATCCTTAAGTTACACCCATGGCAACAGGGAGCTCAGTTCTTTGCAGCTTTGGCCTGGGGCCATAAAATCCTTCTATGGACTTTTGGGCAAATGGGTAACAAGCCACCCATGTTCCCTCAGCTGGCTGCTTGCTACTTTAGGTAGTGACTGACAACCAACCAGCTGGAGCTTGCTATGCTATTGTGGCCAACATCAAGGCACAGCCAAAGAGCCTCTCTAATAAGTCTTGTTCTAAATTATCAGGGTCTCTGCTATATAGAGAATGGACAAAGCCCTTTGGGGTGGTCATTTTATGTGTCAATTTGGCTAGGCTGCAGTCCCCAGTTACTCAGTCAAGCACAAATCTAGGTATTGCTGTGAGGCTATTTTGTAGATGTGTAGTCAATAACCAGTGGACTCAAAGTAAGGTAGCTCACCCTAGATAATTGGTGTAGGCTTGATTTGATCAGTGGAAAGGCCTTGAGAGCAGAGCTGAGGCTTCCCTGAAGAAGGCAAATGTCTATCTGTGGGCAGCAGCTCCACCTCACACCTGGGAATTCCAGCCTGTCCTTTCCAATGGTCTGCCCTGCAGGTTTCAAGCTTCCGTAGCCAGCCTCCCACAGTCATGTCGGCCAATTCTTTGCAATAAATCTCTTACATACATTTTCTACCGGTTCTGTTTTTCTTGTTGAGCCCTGACTTATGCACACCTTTTCCCAGGAGACATCTCTGACTTGGATTTTGCATAGTCTTCTAACTGGGCCCCTTGCTTTCAACCTGCTCCTCCAAACCATCCTTCATACCATGGCAAAGGGTTCATTCTATTTGGGTTTTTTGTTTGTTGTTTGTTTGTTTTGTTTCAATGTTTTTGCTTTTTGAGGGTGACAGGGTCTCACTCTGTTGTCCAGGATGAAGTGCAATGGTATGATCTCAGCTTGCTATAGCCTTGACCTCCTGGGCTCAAGGGATCCTCACACCTCAGCCTTCCAAGTAGGTGGGACCACAGGCATACATCATTACATCCAGCTAATGTTTGTAGTTTTTGCAGAGATGGGGTCTTGCCATGTTGCCCAGGCTGGTCTCAAACTCTCGGGCTCCAGCAATCTGTCCACCTTGGCCTCGTAAAGTGCCAGAATTATATGCCACCACACTCAGCCAAGGGTTCATTCCAAAACACAAATCTGACGTCTTCTGTTTCCTGTCCTGGGACTCTCTGGACTCTTATTCTAATCATGGTCAGGGGTTACAAGGCCAATACAGGGAAGACAGAAACCCTATGGCTTGCAGGCCTTGGGAACCTGTTAATGCTGCATGCTGGTGGTTAAAAGTGCTGATTACCAATCCTTACTCCCTCTGAAAAGGAGCACGAATTGCCAAATGGGGAGCCAGTTATTGGCTTCATTGTGGGCTCTCTAGTAGCTGTGACATTGAAGAAGGTGGCTTGGACCTAAGGCCGAAATGAAATGTCTTACTCCCTATCCTGTGAATTGAAGATAGCCAGGTTCACATCACAGGACCGGCTCCAAAAGGGAAGATGGCATTCTTTGAGGTCAAGACCTGCCCTGGTGAGCTACCAGCATGGAGGAAGAAGAGAGGTGGCCTGGCTCTTCTCATCTCTCTTTGAGGCAGGCTGTGTCTGTGTGAGAGATCACGGCATGAAAGAGAGATCAGCACTGCTGTATGATCCTGCTCCCTAGGACTGTGGCCAACTAGTGCCAAGCTCACCAACAGAAAGGATACAGGTCCCAGAGGAAGGGAACACAGTGATGTAGGAAAGAGGAAAGCCAACAGTGTTTTCTCTGACATATATCCCTCCTGGGAACCAGAACTGAAGTCTGTGCAAGCAGCAGAGAGAGTGCTAAGGGTTCTCCCCAATGGGGCACCATCTGTGAAGACTCCTCTGTCGCAGTGCAATGTTTCAAACATGGTTCCAAGGACCCAACTTTGACAATGGTATTTTAGGCGAGCCCTTCCCACATTGCAACTTCTTCCACAGCTCCCTCCTTGCCTAGCCTCCTCTCTTTACATTGACAAGGGAATTATCTAGAGAGATGGGAGATGGGAACTTGAAAACGCAGCTGTACACCCTCTTCAGAGACATTTGTCCTCAGAAGTCTCATCACAAAATCATATTGCCCTCCTTCGGTCTTATGGTGACTTGTGATGTACAGCCCTAATGAGGGCTCTGAGGACCACCTCTGATGCATCCAGGAGCTGCCAAGCTCTCAGCGTCAATGATATCATTTATATATGTTGTCTCCATAGTCCAACAAAAAACATGATTTTGTTCACCCAAACTGCCCCAGTCACAACAGCGGGTTTTAAAAATCTTTGAAATAAGAGTAAGTGCTGGATAGTGCAGAGTTATAAAAAGCATTATCCAGAGAAGCAAAGACAATGAAGGCTGAGGCCAGCTGACTGCAGGCCTCTGCTTGGGAAGCTGAGTGCCCGATATAGCTCTCCCCAAATCCCCCCGGGCATTTCCCTTTTAAGCATCCCCAGCACTGTGCTGCTCAGAGATGCCTGCTGCCTGCACATTGCTGGAGGATAAACTCCAAATCACCAAGCAAGGCTCACAAGAAGCCTTACCCTGAGGCCACGCCTTGCCCCTCTCCCTCTACCACCCACCGTCCTCGGGCTTCCTAGAACACACCTTACATTTTTATGTCACTGTGGAGCCTTTGAGCCTGGAAGGTCCTTCCCTTCTCTGCCTCATTGCCTACTTCTTCATTAAACCCCATCCCCAAATTCTCCTCCACTGGGAAGCATGTCCAAGGTGCTGTGGCTTCCCTGAGTGCTGCTCACCAGATTTGTCATTTTCCCCCCGTGCTGGGCACACTACAGGATTGCATGTCCAGGCCCTGACCTAAGTCATGGGTGAGAGTGACACCTGTTAGTTCTGGGCCTGAGCATTCGCTCACCCATGTGAGGCTCTCCAGAATCCTCTTCCCCTCTGGCATGGTGACCAGCAACAGCCAGATACCAGCTGCCCTTTCAACCTGGGTCCCAGAGTAAGAATGATAGTGTGGGATACAGTCCCCTGCCAACCCTCAATGGAGGAGGAAACCTTGGTTTTAAACCTCAACAGCTGAGGGTGGTTTGTTACTGCAGCGGAACCTAGCCCATCCTGGTGGGCGTGGACTCCCTGCCCAAGGTGCCTGGTCTTGCTTCTCTAGGCTCAAACAGCACCCTGTCTTTTGTTCCATCGTAGCATGCTGTATTTATATGTCTATATGTGTGTCCCCCGCCCTCAATCAGTCTAGCATCAGTTCCGGGACAAGCACTTTTGCATCACATTGTTCAGCCCAGGGTCTGCCATGTAGCAGGCATCAATACACAATCATTGTGTTGTCATTGGCTTGTTTTTTTCTCCTCTTCCCTGTTGTGCAGGTGAGAAAATGGCCTTGACGGTTTCCCGTTACTCTTGCCTGCTTTCTCCTGCTGCTCAGGTTACCAGAATTGATTTCACTTTTCCTGGTGCCAGTTCAATCGGGGGTCAGGGAGTCAAACTTGTTCTGGTTCATATGTTCTCATCACCCATAAAACTCCCAAAGATCTGGCTCCTGAACAGTTGTTGTAAGTGAGGGATAGGGCCACTGGGACCACCCATAACTCTGCAGTGGCATTAGCAGGCAGCAGGGGCAGCCCAGACTGCTCCCACACTACAAGAAGGAGGGAGGAAGGGAAAGAAGTGGAGGAAGCTCTCGCCTGGATACCCAGGCTTCCGTTGTACCTACCTACCTGCCTCAGCCTCATTGAAGTATAATAAAATACACACATACACACACACGCACATGTACACACACACATGCATGAAGGTTTCACCCCACGGCCCTGGGCATGTTGAACTTGGGCCTGAAGCTGACTCCCAGCTTCATCAGTTGGATTCTAACCCCTGGCTCCACTTCATGCCAGTCCTTTCTTCCTCCTAGAGGGTGGTCAGTATTGGCAGGCAACACTAACAGGGTGTGGTCCTGTCACAAGCAGCCTGAACTGTGGGTCTTGGAGAAGAGGTTGACAGAGTGCAGCCTGGCACAGCGTAGGCTCTGTCTTCAGAAAAGCAGCCAACAGTGTAGCCTGCTGCAGCCTAAGCTCTCAAAATGTCTATCAAACGCTTAGGTTTCCATGTATTTTGAAGTCCACTGGTTCAGGTCAGTAACTCATACATGGGGTCTGATAAGATGTGATGTAACAATCCCAAGGGCAGAGGAAGTTCACTCCAAGCTCTTATCACAGCAGGATACATATCATTCTTGTAGCAAACCATGTAAGTGTTTGGAACCGTTTTGAAGCTACACAACACCAGAGCTTCAGAAAGCCTGTGCACGATTAGGTTTGTCTTCTTGTAACCGGGTGTCCCAGGTTCTTGGCCTCCCCTGCCCCAGGAATGGGGAAGAGGCCCTGGAGGTGTGGTGGGCTTATCCTTCGTATAAATATTACTGACTCAAAGGGTTTTGCAGAGAGGGATTTATTAGGCAGAGAGAGAGAGAATGAGAGAGAGAGGCAGAGAGAGCTCCCACACTGTTGTGGGACAGGATCCCAGAGAGGGAAATCCGCACAGATAAGGTGCAGTGGAGTTTTAACTTTGAAGTTATTCCTGCCCCATTTATGTTCTTGTCCAATGAGAGGAGTTTTTTTAAAAACTTCCTCGGGAGTGACTGATCTTTGACTTTGATCCCAGATTGGTTGCTTGGGCCTACAACAGAGCCCCACCTTCCAGGGCTTTTGGTGGGCTTTCTGAACAAAGGAAGCTCACCTGGAATTTTACCTAGCCCATATGCAGGAAAGTTAGACAAAGAACTCTAGGTTCCCGGATAGAGAGGTGGATGGAGGCATGGCGCTAGGAAGTTCTTGCCTTTGAAACCACGCCCCTTGTGGACCCGGGAAGAGAAGTTAACATAATCCCTCAATCTTGCACTTTGCCATTGCCAAGAAAATAGCATGCCTGGGCTGGCCCATTAGTCCCAGGAGGAAAATGAGAGATGTGAGGAGCTGAGTCACCATCGATAGAGCCCAGCCTAGATCAGCCAGTCCCCAGCCAGCTACAGATGCATAACTGAGCCTGGCTGAGTCCAGAAGAACCAACTGGCTAAGCCCATCCTATATCAGCCAATCCCAGTTAGCTAGTAGATGCACAGGCTACATAAATACTTGTCATATGACACTGAGATTGCCTGGGTATTTGTCATGCAGTATTTTTGTGACAATAG
Organism: Aotus nancymaae; assembly: GCF_030222135.1. NCBI lineage: Eukaryota > Metazoa > Chordata > Mammalia > Primates > Aotidae > Aotus > Aotus nancymaae. The sequence continues at coordinate 30,880,980 of NW_026988467.1, forward strand.
TAAGCTGATACTATTGTCAAGCAGTGGTTCTCCCCATTTCTGTTTGTTTTCAGGTTCCTCATGACCTTCTATTTTTGCTTTGCTCTGCTCTTCTGCCTCATCCTTGTTTCTAAACATCAGCTTACATTTACACATTGCCTCATGGAAACTATATGTAAATTAATTCTCAGGACTCTACTGTCAGCCAAGGAGTGTCTCCCAGCTTCAGGCCAGTTTCTTTGTCAAATTCTGGAACACACAGGACTTCTTCCACCTTTTGCTTCCACAATGGAGTAGCCAGTTATAAAGAAAACCAATCTTAGACACACAAAGGAGAGTTTTCCACTTCCCAACATATAGGGTGGAAGGCGAGGGAGCACCATTTCTTTCTGATTAATCCCCCCAAGGAAATTTAGGAAAATGTCTTTTTACAATAGCGAAAAGCCAAAAATAAGTTCTCTGCAGGTTACTGTGCTAGTTATGCAAATGGTCATCCATCCTAGGGAGTAGGGCAGGCTGGGATTTCCACTGAGGTCAGATAGTGTATATGAGGCAGGAGGAGGAAAAAGTAGCTGAGATTAAGAGGACTGTGAAAACTGAGGCCCTGAAGGGCTGGTACTGGAAATGAGAAAGAAGCACAGCTACCTTAGGAGTCAATTAAGCAAGGTCTGGAAGGAACATTGATACAGTGGGCACATCCTCAGACACAAGAACACCAAATTACACAACTAATTCTGAGTTCTGCCTGATGTGATGCTGATGGGTGATGCTCTGATTAAACAGGGCAAGACAAGTCAAGACAGACAGAGAAAGGAGGAAATTCACACATGCTGCAGGGCAGGGCACGGAAGGTGTGTGAATAGTTCTCAGTGCCAGCAGCCAAGAAGGAGCTGTTATCCTGAGGCTGGTGACTGGCTCAGCCCCATGATCTTGTAGCTCACCTCCTTTGGGTACTAATCAATCTCACAATTAGAAATGTAGCTGAAACCACGTGCTGGAAGAAAAGTAGAGCAATGGGGACCTTTGCTACTAACAAAATTAATATCTAGAATGATTCTGAAAATGTTGTGGAAATATTTAGTGAAATTAAGTTTCTATAAAGTCTATGACCCAGAAATATTCTCCCAGGAAGAGAGTCCAGAGCCATTTCCTGAACAGATTCATAAGGGACATGTTCCAGAATGATCACCCAGGCACTGCCCTGGTTGGCTGAAGCCTGGGAGAATGGACAGGAGAGAGATGGGGAAAGTGGTTGAAGCTATGGACTAGCAGTGTGAGCAGCAACAGGGATAAATCTTAAAAACCTAGTGTGGAGTAGGAAAAAAAGTAAGAAACAGAACAAGATTTATAGCACAATGCCATTAGTGTAAATTAAAAACACATACACACCACAAAACAACACTGGATTTTAACAAGGATCCATGAGTATGTAAGACCATATATCAAATATCCTGTAGTGAGTACTAGGGGAGAAAAGGGAATTGGAGTGAGGACTGTGGATAAAGTGGGAAAGGAGCCCACAAAACAATGGAAGGTGTTGCACAGAGTTTTTATGATAATGAGCTATGAGACAAGGAGTATGGTTAACATAATTTCTGTATCAGATTTTTTTAAATCTCATTGAGCCTGGCTGTGGGGTTGATTTGAGGATGGGAGCATCCCACTCTGGCTGATGAGGTCATGAGGGGACACAGTGCAACAAAAATCCCTGATGGAGCAGTCCACATGCACAGTCAGGTGCTGGGAGTCAGGAAATGGACGGATCGTCAGCACAGGCTTTAAAATCAAACAGACCTGGCTTTGCATCTTGACTTTGCCACATACCAGTCATATAACCTTGGGCAAGTTGTATGACTGTGGACAGGTCACTTAACTCTCTGTACTTCCGTTGCCTCATCTGTAAAACAGAGAATCATACTCAGGGGATTGTGGAGATCAAATGAAATGATATATGCAGTTCTCTTTGCACAGTGCCTGGCTTCATAAATAACAACTCCAATTATCCTGGGTTTTTTTCTCCCAGGATTCCAAGACCTCTCTAATTCTCAGAGTCTAAAATGTAACTTCATTTCCATGTTTCTTAGTCAGCTGCTTTCTGCTGGGAGAGGTGCTGGATCAGCAGCTGGGGTTGGGGGAGAGGGTTCGTGGGACAGGGAGAGAGTGCCTGTGACCAGGCTGGGAGACCCCTAGGAGCACCTCTAGGAGCACCTCAGGAGCTAGGCAGACCTGGGGGCTGCAGTCCAGGGACAGGCAAGTCAGGCCAGCCTGGGGTGGGACATGGGAAAGCGACAAAAAATTATCAATCCAGAGCATTAGGTGAGGGAGGTGGAGGAGAGGAGAGATGGGCAGGTGTCGTGAGCTCAAAAGACCAGAAGATCAGGTGGGATGGAGACCCAGAGCTCCTTCTGCCTGATGCATACCATAATCCCCTCCAGTTCCTACCTGCCCATGCAGTGTCCCCACGTTTCACCTCAGTCTTAAAGGTAGATCCTGGACTGGGTTTTTCATCTTTTAAGCTTGCTTCCTCCAAATAATGTCACAATTTGTGGCTGCTCCATGTTGGTAGAAACCTAAGGCTTTCTTTGAAGAACAACAGGGCCCTCGCCCTCTGGGCATTTGGCTTCACACTGTGCAAATGCTGTGGCCATTTTACATCAAAGCCCAAAACATCCTGGTACATGCTTTATGTAGGGAGCCCCCTCCTTGGCATAAGCTGCCCTGAGAGGTGTCATCTGTCCTCTCTAGGAATCCCCTAGGCCAGAGGCCTGCCTGAAACCCCTGTTTTTCACTCTCCTTTATCTCCCAACACTCCTTCCCTCCTATGGCCTTGTTGATCCCACTTCGTAAGTATCTCCCCAGCCCATTCTCGTCTCTCCATTTCCTATGCCCTGACCAAAGTCTAAAGCAACATCTTCTTTACCTTGGACTGCGGCGCAAGCTTCCTCACCTGTCTCCCTGCTCCCAGGTGCCCCCTCCCATCCATTCTCCTTATGGCCACAAGAGTGATGTTTCTATAATACAAATACGACTGTGTCAATCTCTTCCAAAAAGGTTTCAGTGGCTTCCCCTTATGCTGAGGATAGAATCCAAGTCCCTTAACATGAAGTGTGGGGCACCATTAAGCCCTAGTTCCAACCTGTCTCGCTCCTACTGCCAATCAATGCCAGATTGCAGGTTGCCTTTATCATCTGAAATGCTCCAAGCCCTCTCTTGCCCTGGGACTAATCACATTTTTCGCTCTTCATTCTTTACCTGGCTAACTCCTATTCCCTCTCAAAGGTTAATTTCACTTCCTCCAGGTAGCCTACCCTGACGATCCAAGTCCAGATTAAGGGCCCGATTGTAGGTTGAATTGTGAACCCCCAAAAGATATGTTCAAGTCCTTAAATCCCAACTACCTGTGAATGTGACCTCATCTGGAAATAGGGTCTTTGCAGATGTAATCAAATTAAAATGAAGTCATCCTGGATTAGTGTGAGCCCTAATCCCATGACTGGTTTGGACACAGACACACAGGGAGCATGCCATGTGCCTATGAAGACAGAGATGCAACTGCCAGTCAAGGAATGTCAAGGGTCATCAGCACCCACCAGAAATAAGGAGACACAAGATGTGTCCTCCCCTAGAGCCTCTCCAGGGATCAAGGCCTGGCCAACACCTTGATTTTTGAGTTCCTGTCTGTAGGACTATGAGACAATACTCTTCTGTTGTTTTAAGCCAAAATTGTGTTAATTTGTGACAGCAGCCTTAGGAAACCAATTCAGGCCCCAGCTCGGTGTTCTCATAGCACCCCTTACTTCCATATGTGAGTTAGAATAGAGAGTCCACGCCCTTTATGTCTTTGTTGTTGCTTTACCCGTCTGTTCCTGACTGTTTCAGTTAGTCAATGAGCTACACAAGGGCAGGGGTCTTATTTGTTCCTTCTTGCAGCTCCAGCACATTATTAGAATCTGTGTGCTGTATTTGTTGAGTGAATGAATAATGAATGAACTGGCGGGAGGGAGATAAGCCTTGAGCAACATACATACGGCCATAGTGGGAAACATGGAGTGGGAGAACAAGTTAGGAACTCCTCATAGATCCCCAGGGAATTCTGGACCCATCTGGAGCCTGCAGGAGCCCAGCAAGGTCTTTATGCTTCCTGCAGACAAGAGGGCAGGGCCAGATGCTGTGGCATCTTGGGCTGCTACCCTCTAGGCCTATCACGTGGTCCCTGATGCAGAAGAGAAAGCCTCTCCCACAGGACCTGTAGGGATCTCTCCCTCTGGTGCCCCTGAGAGGCAAAAGCTTAAGCCAAGGGAGGATGAGGCAGGGTGACATTTCACTCTTTAACAGGGGTTTGAGAGAAAGAGAAAGAGAAGTGAGGCCCACTAGGAATGAAGGAGCTCAGTCGTCACACTAGGGACCATGTGCCCTAGCACAGCTGGCTGGAGAAAGCTCTTGGTAGCCAGACCACAGCAAGCCCTTCTCCGGGGTAGGCAAAGAAAGGTGACCTTGCTTGAGATGGGACAGCTGCTCTCAACCTCTGCCTGATCTGCTTTCCTCCCTGCTCCATCTACCCACAGGGCTGCTGCTCAACAAACCCAGACTGAGAGTTCATTTAGTACCTTCCCTTCCCCAGCTCCAAGTCCTTCTACCCTTATCTGGATGACTCCTGCGGGGGCCAAGGGAGAACTTCCCTTTTGCCCTCTGAAGTTTCACTGAAAAATCAGCTCACAAAAGGCAGATTAATTGGAGAAAAGGCACATAAATTTATTAACGTGTGCACCTCCAATGGGGTGCAGAACCTTATATACCATCTTGAGATTACAGAAAGAATAGGAGTCAGAGCGTGGCCCAAACCAGGTTATGGTGGTGATCAGGTTATTGGAGGGAAGAGAAGAGGGGGCCTGGCTAGCAAAGGTGGGCTTGCTCTGTAGATGAAGCCTCAAAGATAGCAGCCGCAGAGAGAGTAGACGGTAAATGTTTCTTTCAGACCTTTAAAGATGTTAGATTCCCAGCTAATCTTTCCTAGATCCGGACAAGGGAAGACCTGGCTGCATCAATGCAGATTCTCTACAGATGCAAATCCCCCCAACAAAAGACAGCTTTGCGGGCTACTTCTGGGCCGGCTGGCTCTTTGAACAGCCACTTCAAAATGTATCAAATAAATACATTTTAGGGTAAAATATTTTGATGTTGTCACCTCATTTCCTGGCTTGTCCCCTCCCAGCCCTATAAGGCGGAAACTTTTAAGGGGAAGTGCAGGGACATGGAGGCAAAGGGAAAAGGAGGCTTCCGAGGTTTGCTGCACCTTCCTAACAGGCACCCAGGACCTGGCCCTGGCTCCGAGCAGGTCGGAATCGGTGGAGGGTCACGGAGTCGCAATGAGGAGCTAAATGGGCTCCCACAACAGCTGCTCAGCGCTTGGGGAAACCTTTCGAGTCAGGACTGGGTGTTTTAGAGTGGTAGGAATGTCTGATTTTTCTAATCACGTTTTCAGGGACATGAAGCAAGCTTTGATTTTTAAGGATTTTGGTCCAAAGGGGATGGGATGAGCCGGGGCGAGTGGTGGCCTCCCCCGCCCGAGTTTCAAGCAATATTTGGGCCCATCCTAGGGTAGGAGATTATTAGGGCCTGAATTGTGTCTCCCCAAAATTCCTATGTTGAAACCCCAACCCCAACATAACTGTATTTGGAGATAGGGCCTTTATGGGGGTAAAGTTACATGTGATCATGAGGGTGGGGCCATCTAATAAGGACCCCAGTCCAATGGGACCCCCATCCAATAAGACCCCCACCTGATAGGACAGGGGTCCTTATTAGCAGTGGAAGAGACACCAGAGCATACTCTCTCTCTCTCTCGCCACATGTACTCACAGAGAAAAGGCCACATGAGGTGACAGGTAGAAGGTCTGCAAGTCAGGAAGAGAGACTTCACCAGTAACCAATCCTGGCCTTGATCTCAGACTTCTGGCCTCCAGAACAGTGAGGATACACTGTTCTGTTCTTTAAGCTGCCCAGTCTGTGGCATTTTGTTATAACAGCCTGAGCAGACTATTATAGAGACTAACTTCACTCTGCTAAGTGTATCTTGGTGGGTAAAGGAAAGGCCCTAAAACAGAGTCCAGCTTCAACAAAGGGGGCCACTAGGATCTGGAGGAGGGCCAGCATCCCAGTCTTCTTTGGGTAAGGGACAGCAGAAAGGAGGTCCAGGGATCCATTCTTTTGGGGAGGGGAGGTTCATCAGAAGGGCTGACAGGTAGATGGGCCAGTGGCTTATCAGCTGATGGGTTCATCCACAGGCACTTGGGTGTTCCAAAGCCTGTCTCCTAGAGAGGAGGAGGCTTTAACTATTTCCTGAGGTGGGCTGGACAAGGCTGTCTGGTTATGGCAAGCAGCAGGAGCTGTGCAGTAGATATAGACACCCACAGCCACCCAGACATAGGGGCAGAGTCAGTTCAGACCATCCTTTCCCCAATTGCCAGCCTAAGGTTGCTGCTCCTACCTGGACTGTCTCAATCTCCCACTGTCACCCCCATGGGAGGAGGACGCTTGATCAGTTACTGCTGATGTGAGTTAGATTTAACATCTCAGCAAGTAAGAGTTTTTCTAGGTTCCAGTGGAAGGAGCCCTGGAGGTCACTTTGAAAGGCACCAAGAGGATCTTGAGTTTAAGAGATGATGTCCAAACTCAGGCCATAAAATGGGAGCATGGGGAAGGGGGACAGTTATGGCAAAAGCAATCATTTCCAGTGCCAGGGTGGAGGAGTTGCCCCTAGTAGAGAGGTTTTGGGGAATCCATGACATCTCCAGTATCTTGGGATGGGCATGTATCATTTAAGAGCTGTCTCAACCTGTGCAGCCCAAGTCCAGCCCCAGGCAGAGCCAGGAGTGACAGAAAAAGGTACATTGGCTGAATCAGGTGTGTGCTTACTTATTTATCCCACTAGAGCCTCAAGTCCATTTTCATCAGGAAGCAAACTGAATTCTGCATAATTCTTGCCTAGGGCCAGAGAACAGACAGCCTAGGGTTGAGATTTTGGTTAAGTTCCTGACACAAGAAGCAGCATCAAAGGTTTACTGTTGGTCAATTCTGGTACATCATAGGTGCTCAGAAAATATTAGTGAAATGAACTACTCTCTTTCTGAAGACATTCACCAGCTCTGGCATCTTGACCTTAAATGGACCCATATGGGTAATGGGTATTGAAATAAATGTTTGGAAAGGGGTGAAGTCGTTTTTACATTTAGCAAACTGTCCGATCCCAAGACTGCCCTAATCTGCTCTGCTATGGTTACCCCCTTGTTTGACACCCATGTGGTTGACAATTGTCAGTGACTTGCAAACAACAGGTAGGAAGTGGCTCTCACAAGAGAGCCGAGAACACAGAGTGGGGAGTTGGGAGCTGGGACAGAACCTTGTGAGTTTCCGTCTGAGCCGGGGCAGGGGGACCTGCACACTCTATTCATTCCTTCTTCTCTTTCTCAAAATTGGAGTATGTTAAAACCAGAAGCTTCATTTAAAACACAAAGAGACACTCCTTTCCCAAATTTTCAGAATTACCTATGGCCTGATCGTGCTTAATTTTGACCATGAGTTTGTGATTCTAGGAAGATGACCCCAAAGAAGGAGAATTGAGAGGAGATATGGGATTTCTTTTCTTTTTCTTTTCTTTTCTCACAATGGCCTTGTATTGTTGGCACACTTGTCCCAAAAAGTCACATCAAGCCTCACTCTAACCATGCCCTCCCTGCCTGATCTACATGCCCTGTCTGAGGCAGTACAGAGCAGTGGATGGCTCCTAGGTTTGGTTGTTCAAAAGAGTTGGAAGCAGGGCTACACCATTTCCTGGTTGTGTTCATTGTAAGTAGGGCCTGAATCCTGGGGCCCTATGGAACCCCAGGAAGCACGATGAGATCCCAGCTTAGTCTACATCTGACTCTCTGAGTTTCAGTTTCCTTATCTGTAAAGTGGGTACGATAATACTGACCCTCCAGGATTCCTGTGAGCATTAAATAAAGAAAAGGCAGAGTATATGGTCGAGCACAGTGGCTGACGTCTGTAATCCCAGCTACTCAAAGGCTCAGGCGAAAGAATTGTTTCAACCCGGGAGACAAAGATTGCAGTAAGCCAAGATTTTGCCACTGCACTCTAGCCCGGGAAATAGAGTGAGACTCTGTCTAAAAAAAAAAAAAAAAAAAAAAAGAGAGAAGAAAAGAAAAGAAAAAAGGAAAAGACAAGAAAAGTATATAATGCACCTGGCACAGTACCTGGCCTATAACAGGTCCTACTATCATCACTGTCTTCTAGATGGGAAACCAAACTCTAAGGAATAACTTCCTCCTGGCCCAGAACCTTTTCAATCACTGGTGATAGGAACTCAAACTAGCTTTAGCAAAATAGAGAATTCGTTGGCTGTAACTGGAAGTCTGGGGACTCCAGGCCTCAACCAATGACATTGTCATTGTTGTTACTCTCTTCCTCACCATCCCATTCTGTCAACCTCTCTCCCTCCATTCCTGGCTCCCCACTATTTTCTGAATATTTGCAGCACTGTTTTCTAAAGCAGATGAGCTTTTGTGATAGGTGGCTTAGAGGAGTTCTCTGACTACAGACATCTTCAGGCTCATGTCATCCCAGCTACCTAGCCCCCAAATAAAGAGGGAAGCATGTCTCTCCTCTTGCCCATATATTAGAACTCAAGGAGGGATTCTTGGTGACTCAACTTTGGGGTCATGGTGCCTATTTGTGGGGGGCCAACTGCCAGAATGGGGCTTATAGAGGGGAGAGTAGGGACAGGAAACTTGGATTGTCTAGGTGTGGACCAATTGTCCATCTCTATGAATAGGGGTCTAGAGATCTGACTGGCAGTTTTCCAAAGTTATTTATGGTAGACTAAAAAGCCAAAACTTTTTTGGCATGTCTTGCATCAAGAGGTGGGATGTATTCCTCCCCGTCTTGAATCTGGGCTAGTTTGTAACTTGTTTTGGCTGGTAAAATGTACTAGATGTGGTGCTATTTTATGACCAAAGCTAGTCTTAAGAAATCTGCCACCTGCTCTCATTCACTTGGAACCTAGACCCTAACTACCATGCTGTGAGAAGCCTAAGCCACATAGAGTGGCCATATGGAGAAGAACTGAGGTGCTCAGGTCAACAGCCACAGCTGACTTCCAGCTGACAGCCAGTCCCAGCTACTATCATATGAGGGACCACCTTGGACATTCCAACCTACGCAAGCCTCAGATAACTGCAGCCCAGCTGGAGATGTCTGTTACTCCTGGTAAAGAAAACTGAGGATCCAACCTTCCTAGCCCCATGACTCATCAGAGTTAATAGTAAAACAGTTGGTCATCTGTTTAGGCACAAAATTTCTCAGCACCCACAGCACACAGGATACTGTGCCGGGTACCCAAGGCAATAAGGTGGTGTAGCCAGGCTTTAAAGTCAGATTTATTAAACTTCTGAGCTGGAGTTCTCTCTGCCTCTATAGCAGCCCAGAAAAGCCATATACAGAGATAATTATTATGAGGTCCATGGGCAGCTCTGTTGGGAAGTGTCCAAACAGTTCTTACCTTGCAATGAATGCAAGAAAATGATGGAGTTTCTTCCCTGACACGCCATAGAACATCAAAATCAAAAGAATGTACAATGAGAACAAAGAAAAGCTGAATTCTGAAACACAGAGAGAAATGGGAGGAGCCACCAAACTGCAGGGCCCAAAACAGGTATGAGTGCAGGGAACAGGAGACTAGAATCTGAGACAGAGAAACTGAAAACCCAGGAGAAGGCGTTCAGGCGGCCCAATGTCCAGTGTCGCTCTGACCTCTCTAGCATGTGGACAGTGTCCTCTCATCACTGTGCCGACATAGCATCCTCCCTACGTCTGTATCTTCTCCTGGACACGCCAGTGGGAGAGTCACGCAGGAGTTACATGCATGCATACAAGCAGAGTATCCAATCCAGAAGACACAACATGCTTTCAAATCAATTGCTTATGAGACCTCATGGGTTATAGAGATGCAGCCCTTGCATCAAAGTAGTGATTGTCATATTGAGTTAAATTTTATCACACTAGTAAAAGGATTTGTATTTTTGTACTAGAAAATGGACACCTCTAGAATTAGCAAACAAAAGGATGACTGCAAATAAATTCAACCAACGCAGTCTGTTCTAAGCAGGAAGAAGTCTTGGATGACTCCTCCGTGCCTTGAGGATATGTTATGAGGTAAGTGTTGGCAGACATGGGGATGGGAGAAGATGCTGACACTGGCTGAAGTCCTGATTGTGATCCCCAGGGTCACTCTTGCATGATCAGTAGGCAGTGTGTGCTATCTGTCCCCTCCACTGCCTGCCACCTTCATGGTTATCCTTAGATTCAGATGACTGCCTGTCTGGAGGTCCTACCCATGTAGACTCTGAGCTCATGCTGCCCCATCCCAGCCTGGGTGAGAACCTTGTAAGCAGATGGATCCAGGTCTAGCCATGTTGCCAGCCGTCCCGGATCCTTTAGGATGGATTTTGAAGCCCAGAGCCCCAGTTTCCTGGTTGGAATGTGATGATTAACCCTGTGTTGGGGCTTCACCTGGGCAAAGAGGAGTCGCCTGATAATTCATCTCCCTTCATCATCTCCCACCAAAAAAACTACTTGTGCTGGGCACCATTCCATAAACACATTGGGCCACGCAAACAATACTACCAAGACTCAAGGCAGAGGCCAGTTGTGTAAGCTGGGCACACAGGATGAGGGTCAGGGGAGGGTGCAGTTCCATGGGCACATGGGCACATGCTACATTCCAGAACCAAGAAGACAGTCAAGTCCCAAGCCTTGTGACTGGTGGAACTCTCCCAGGACCTGAATGGGCCGGAACAGACTCAGTCTACTGGGGAGCAGTCATCAGAATTTGCCAATGATCAGAAAAGGGAGGGGCGGGGACTAACAAGAAGTTCTTGTCCTGGATGGGCGACTCACAGGAGACTTCAGCAGTTTCAGCAACTCCTCTCCTCCAGGTGTTTGCTGACACCCCGGGCTCTGTTGTAGCTGAGACTCCTTTCCTTCTGATTGGATTGATTAGGTTTTTTATCCAGCAATCCTCTCATGTGTTCTTTCCAATACTGTTTATTGTGTAGCACAAAGATGGAAATCTATTTACCAATCTGTTCAATTTTAACTCAATGCTGCAGTCATCCTGGGAAGATCTGGGAAGGCTGGGGCCGATGTGAATCCTGGGGGAGCACAATGAGATCCAGATGAGTCTACATCGAAAGAAACTTCAACACAATAGGTTTTGGTTGTTTTTTTAAAAAAAGCAACTGAAATCGAGAAAGTAGGATTTTAAAAGAAGGTGTCACTTGCATTCTCCCTAGCTCAATGGCCACTTTGTGGGAACTTTTGCCTGAATAATCTGGGTAATTGCTTCAGTTCTCTGCTTTGCTCAGGCTAAGTAAGGAGGGAGCCTCCTGCTGAGTCCCCAGGTTACCAAAGGAGAACATTATTAACTTGTCAGGGTGCTGATCAGTAGACAAATAAAAGTCTCCCAACAGCCACCTGCTTACAAGTCTTTTGCAGTAGACCCTGCCAAGCCCGTCAGCTGTGCAGGTGTCTGTAGGAACACACTGCCTGACCCCCAGCCGGCAAGAGACATCAGGGCATCTGGGTCCCTATGTTGGCAGCCCGTGCCTGGAGGGTGAGGGGTCTGCAGAGGTGCAGCCATCCCCCCACCAGGAGCTGGAGCATACTGAGTGCTGCCCAGGCCCAGAGAGGACCCCTGAGCTTCCTGAGGTCCCCCAGGTCTTCACCAGGACCCTCGATCTACCACTGGCATGGTGACCTGTATTTGCACCCCTGCTACCACCTCAGCCAGAGCACCTGAGCAGCCTCACCTCCCGGATGAATCCTGATCACCATCAGAAGGCCCAGGAGTTCAGGGGTCTCCACCTCCAACCTGTGTGGCCACCATGCCCACTCTGACTCATATCCAGGCTAGTGGCTGGACATTTGTTCTGCTTACTGCCCAGGGCAGACAGGAGCTGAGACAGAGCAGAGCCCCTGGTACCTTGCCTATTCTTCCTTGTTTCAGCTTCTTACCTCTGCTCCTGATACCACCTCCAATATGCTTGCTGGATGGCTCATTTTGGACACTTGTTGCTAGCCTTGGCCCCTCCTCCTGGCAACATGATTCTGGCGCCTGCTCACAGGTGCTGCAGATGTGCATGGGAAGCACTCCTCCTTCCAGTCTGCTTGAAGGCCTGCATGGCTTTACTTCTTTTCTCTCTGCTTCCCCATTGGAAAGAGGGAACTACCTTCTTTCCAAGTAAACGGCTCCTCAGCCCCTCCTGGTTGACCAGCAGCACCACCACAGTTTCTTGCATCAAGACAATAAGTCCACCGCCTTGGCTGGGAGTCCCACTGGCTCCATCACTATCATTCTCATGGACATCCAAAAAAATTACCAAGAGAGTGTCCTGACCACCCTACTCCTTGATCTTTGGAGGTACTGAGTTTCCCACTCACTGAGAAGATCAGGCTGTCATCCTAAGTGTGGCAGAGGCAGCAGAGATGAGGAGGTGCTTGACTCTTCCAGATTTCTGAAACAACCATTGTGTTTCCCCAAGCCTCCTGCTGACCTTAGAGGAGCAGCAGCATGGGCCTGCCTGATCCTGGAAGTGCAATGTGGTTGGCACTGAGATACACACAATCCACAGGTGTGTGTGTGTGTGTGTGTGTGTGTGTGTGCTGGGCCATCCATATAGAGAGCATTTGGATACCCTGTATAGAAATATTTCTTATTTCAATCACAGATCACATCACATCCACATCAGATAAAACAGGCTTGCTAAATTGGGTTCCCTGCACCATCCTGATGTGTGCCCCGGCATATAAAATCAATTGCTTAAAGGCAAATCAATGAGCCAAATGAAGTCTGCAGTCTCAGGAATTAGGCTCACTGCCTGCACGTCAATTTTTCAGATTCCAATTCAACTAACATTTATTGAGCAACTATATTTGCCAGGCAATGATCTCAGTGTTTTCACATATGCTGTTTTATGAACAGTTGCAAAAACTATGCCAGGGAGTAATATTATGGCCAGAGTAAAGATGAGGAGGGTAAGTAAAGGCCTCAAGGTCACCTAGCTCTCAGTGGCAGAGTTGTGATTTGAGCCAGAACTTTTCCATCATTTTGTTCCTACTCAATACCAGTTTAAGGGATGGAGTACAGGCTTCTCATCAAAGCCTGGGGCTTCTGCTGATACAACAGCGGTGGAGTGAAAATTGCAGAGAGAAATTCAGCTCCTAAAGCCAACCTGTCCACACCCACTGGGGAGCTAAGTGTTCAGATGACAGATGCATGACCACTGGGGGTGCCTGGCTCCATGAGAAGAACGAAACTTTGGAGGCAGGCCAAGGCACTAAACTGCAGCTACTGGTGGTGACTCAACCTCTCTGTTTCAGTTTTCTCAAATTGAGAATGGAGGCTTCATAGGTACCTCACCAGGGTTGTTGGAGAATCAAACTGAAAACCTGTCAGGCCCATTAGAATGTGAGCTTCATGAGAGCAGAGAATCTTCTTTCTGTTATGCTCATTGCTATAGCCCTAGAAGAGAGGCTGGCACATAGTAGATGCTCAATAAATATTTGTGGAGTGAATGAACGCAGTAATGCAGGCTGCCTTCCATTCTCCTCCACATCATGAACAGGTATGCTCTACAACCGCTTGGAATGTCCTCAGTGCCCAAGACATGAGATACTTGGGCCAAGGCTGTGTGGGATTTTTAAATTCACTACTGAGAACAGCTACTGTCTGCAGTAGCCCGTGCCACCTCATCTCCTTTCCCTGACCATTACTCTTCATGCAAAACCACAGGAGCCTGGAGCTCCTCACCCTCCAACTCAGAGCTTAAATATCGGGAAACTTATGAACTTTTTTTTACTGTGTAAGATTATTTTTTTCTTTTGTACAGGGTTTCCCTCCATTGCCCAGGCTGAGGTGTGGTGGCGTGATCATAGCTCACTGCAGTTTCAAACTCCTGGGCTCAAGTGATCCTCCCGCCTCAGCCTCCCAACTAACTGAGACTACAGGCCCGTGCCACCCACATCTAGCTAATTTATTTGTTTGTTTGTTTGTTTGTTAGCTTGTTTGTTTGTAGAGACAGTCTCACCATGTTGCCCAAGCTGGTCTCAAACTCCTAGGCTCATATGATCCTCCTGCCTCGGCCTCCCAAAGTTCTGGGATTATAAGTGTAAGCCACCACACTCAGTTCCAGGATATTTTTTAAAAACCTACTATTGCTATTATTTCATGAAAGAAAGGGCATTTTAATAGCAGAAACCAGAAGGGCATACAATCAGAATAAAGAACGATCCTTTCCAAAAACCAAAAGCTGATAAACTTAGATTAACATATCCATCCCCCAACAAAAAAGAGTGGGCTTTAAGCTTTCTTTGAATGAAGAAAAATGACAATGTAGAATTTTATTTTATGATGTTACATGGTGGTTTTTTTCTTAATATAAATTTGTCACCTTGAGGATTTATATATATTCAAAACATAGTGATAATAATAATGATAGATTCAATGAGTACTCACTATGGGCCTCATGCTCAGCAGCTTGCAAACCTTACCTCCTTGAGATATAACCTGGGAGGTGGAAACATGGCCTCAAGAGGCTCCTGCCTTCTCCCTGATGGGGCTGCGTGGGCGTGTGGCCCAATAAGGCTTGTCCCACCCAGCGCATCCTGGAGCCTGGATCAGCCTCCTGGATCAGCCAACCCACAGCAGTCGGGAACGCATCAGGGAAAAACACCGATGTGGGACGAGACTGGATCACAGCCCAACACGAGTCCACCGACTGGACCTGGAACCGTCTGCTCTTAAATAACCATCCACCAACAAAGCAAGGAACCCAACGGCGTTTTCCAGGAACCCAGACAAGGTGCATCAAGACCCAAGTCCCCTGAGGCATCCAAAGATCATTCTGAGGTACTCTAAGGTAAAAGCTAATATTTATTACAGAAAATCTGATCCAATCTCAAGTACAGGTATCACAATGGACATATTGGTTTTTCTTTTAAAGAGAAATTACATTTTTTAAAAAAAATCCCAATTTCACAAGAAACCTCCAGCCAGATTCCAGGCCCTTAGGATAGCTCACAGCAATTCTGATTTAAAAAAAAAAAAAGAAGAAGGAAAAGAAGAAAGAAGGAAGGAAGGAAGGAAAGAAGGAAAGAAAGAAGGAAAGAAAGAAGGAAAGAAAAAGAAAGAAAGAAAAAGCAAGAAAGAGAAAGAAAGAGGAGGTGAGGGGAGGGGAAGGGAAGGGAAGGGAGGGGAGGGGAGGGGAGGGAATCTTGAAAAAGGGAGGTTTTCATACAGAGACATCCAGGAAAGTAAATAAAATCAATTGAAAATACTAACAGAGAGCCATTCATTTTAAGTGTTATAAAAATGCCAAAAAGTGCATCCTTATTCCCAGGTTTTAGGGCTCAGGATATTCTTTTCATTCTTTTTCCTGAAAACTGACATCTATAAAGAGGAAAATATGAATAAGAAGAAAAATAATCAATGCCATTTTTTTTGAAGGCCCTGAACCATCATGGAATGAAAAAGATGTAACCTTATTAACTATGCAACTTTCATTCCATCTCAGGCACTGGGGCACAGGAGGTGTGACCTCTTTGTAGAGAATCTTTTGGAAAAAGGAGGATCCTCACTGGGACTCAAAGCTGAATCCTGTAACTAAGATGCTCAGTCAAAGGGCCTGGGCTCTGTATACCAGTCAGGGTCCCAGCAGAAAATACATGGCACCTTCCACTATAAACCCATGCCACCCACTCCTGGGTAATTAATTAGTTAATTATTTTTTTTTTGTAGAGATGGAGTCTCACCATATTCAAAACATAGTGATAATAAAAATGATAGAAAACATTCAATGAGTACTCACTGTGGGCCTCATCCTCAGTAACTTGCAAACCTCACCTCCTTAAGATATAACCTGGGAGGTGGAAACATGGCCCCAGGGACTCCTGCCTTCTCCCTAATCGGGGCTGCCTGGGAGTGTGGCCCAATGAGGGTTGCAGGAAGGGGCCCTCCAGTGCTTAAAAATATATTGGAAGCCCCTTTACCACCCATGATGTAGAGACTGGAATCACTCTTCGTGTCTTAAACCTGAGGCACAAAAATTCTCGGAGACTCCTGCCTCACTAAGTCGGAGACTCCTGCCTCACTAAGTCAGATCCTCACCTAGGGTCAGTGAGGAGTGTTTATAGAGGCACCATTCATAAAGGAGAGGGCAGGGCATAGGGAAGCCCCAGGGGATGGTGCAGGACCCTAGGACACAAGAAATCTGGAGACAGAAAGAGCTGTGGTTTTTCATCAAGCGTGTCAGCCAGCTTACAATGATCCCATAAGCAGAGAAGCAGGGGAAGATGTACCCATCCTCACTCACCTCCTTCCTGGGATCACCTGCTGGTGTCCCCCATTGGCCAAACCCAGGGAGAAGTGAGAAGGCAGAAATCCAGGCACAGAGCTAAGCATCTTGAAACCAAGTATCTCTGTTCACTGAGGCTGATCTATACAAGAGTTCAAGGAGTCAGATAATTGACTAGACCTGGAAATATATATTTCCAAATTGATGTGTAGTTTTTATTTAAGTAGGAAGTCATTTAAAATTTAGCTGTCTCTGATTAAATTTGAAGTGGAGGGTCTGAGGGCACACTGGGTTCTAGTGTAGCACCACACAGGCTGTCCTGAAACCCAGCCCTGCATGGATTTTTCCAAGTTCCTAAAGAAAAGGGACAATCTCAACCTGCAAGTTCAAGTCCAGTTGAAATGTTGGAACTTCAGGGGACCCTGAGAAGCTGAGAGTTGGGAGAGCCTCTCCTTGGCACTGAGAGCAAGATGGGCTTTCTCCAGCAGACAGAAGGGATGAGCAGAGGAGCCTGATGGCTGGGTCAAGGTCATGATGGGCACAGTATCAGTTAAATCCAAAGGCTGCAGTGAGACCAGCTCTATGGCCATTGAGAAGAACGTGTGGACCACCAGGGACTCTCTGAGGAAGATAAGACACATGGATGACCCTGAAGTATGAGGGATCTGTGAGTAACTTTAAACCCTGCCATTCAATAACTGTAGGGAAATCTGGCTGCAGTCACGGAGCTTTGAAAGAACATTTGTCTTAATATCACAGGCCCCTCTCTTACTCCTCAAACTCATCTAACCCCAGCTAACCCTGAACTCCCATGGTGACTTCCAACATAAACTGACACCCTTGTCCAGCCATCCCACAAACAACCAAACACATGTACCGTGTGCCAGATACTTCCATACATACATATCACAAAATGCTCTCAGTGGGTTGATCTTCCCATGTTTAAGACAAGAAAACTGAGGCTCAGAGCAATTAAGCAAATCTGATCCAATTCTAATTCTTTATTATTCTGCAGCTCCTGTTAAAATCAGAAGAGGAAGACCTTTAGGCTTTGTCATTTTGAGCTCCCAGTCAAATTAGAGAGACAGCACACCATCCCCAAACTGCTGAGTGACAGAACAAACCTTTTGCACCCTTATCTTCACACATCTTTCACGGACCACCTCAATCAGATGTGAACTGATATTCCTAAGAGACAAGTGAGGAAGGGGACGCTTCTGCATCTGTCTTTGGAGGAGCAAAGCAGCAGCTCTCTCTGACAGCATAATGTTCTGTCATTCCTTTCAACTCAGGAACTGAGCTGACAGGTCCCCAGAAACTGTGCCTCCTCCGTCTTTTCTCAACCCCATAAAGTGCTCCTGGAAACAAAGAGGTCAACTGTAATGGGTGTGACCCAAGAAGTCCTAATGGGCAGGCCAAATGAAGAGCAGATGAATGGGGCTGAATCAGACCTGAGACAAGGATTTGAGTGCAAGTAGTTTATAGGAGAGCTGATCCAGGTAAGAGAGTGCACAGTGAAATACAGGTCAGGGAAGGAAGCCAGCTGCAGGTTTTCAACATGGGCAACTGGGACTCAGCCCTGCAGGGAACCTCTGGGAGACTGAGTGAACATGCTCAAATTTGTCACACCCGAGGGCAAAGAGGCTGGGTATTTATGTTCTAATCTTTCCCTGGTTGAGAGCTGTTCCCAGGGGTGCTAACTCCCTGGCCGTCCTACCCACTGGTTGAGCATGATCCAGGTAGAGATCACCAGGCAGAGGGACCAGGTGCCTGCAGAAGAAAACCATTAGCAGAGAAGGGAATGGTGAGGGCAGAGAGGATAAGTTTAGAGACACCAACTGTGTCTGCTTTCCTAAGGTGATTCCATTTCACCATCATTTGAGCACAAGTCTGGGGAAGTAAAAGAGAAGCAAAGAGAGAGAGAGAGAAAGAGAGAGAAGAGAGAGAGACAAAGGAGAGGGTAGAGGGCATCACGAGGAACATGGTGGGACTGTCTATTCATGGGCAGTCACTTTGAAATTACCTTCTTTGCCATCTGCGCAACCTGGTTTCTCATCTGTTGAGTGAGAATAATAACATTTTGTATCCCATGAGGTGGAATTACATGAGTTAACGTGTGTGAAGCACTTAGAACAGTGTCTGGCACATAGTAAATTCTCAATTATTGACTCATCTTTGCCTGGTTTGTAGGCTTCAGAATATATTGGAAGCCCCTTTCCCACCTATGATGTAGAGATTGGAATCACTCTTAACGTCTCAATCCTGAGGCACAGAGATTCTGGAGACTCCTGCCTCACTAAGGCAGATCCTCATGCTCTTGGATGGGCCTCACCTCCTAGACAAATCCTTTCTCATGATTACCATCCTTTTGAGCAGTCTACAGGACGAGCCTCAGCTTTGGAGTCCTGCCCCATGTTCATGACCCCACCAAGGGTGGAGCTTTGCCCTTCACCCCTGCCCCCTGTCCCAGTTGGCAAGACCCTGGGCTCTACTAGTCCCTCCACTAGGGATGAACATTAATCCACACCCCAGGTTGTGCTATGATCTTGCCCTAAAGAAATAGCCCTATGTACCTTCTAGGGTCACCTACTCTGAATTGCTCATCTGTTCCTACCACTCCACCACAGTCCCTTTTGCATGGGACCCAAAGGTGTGGGACAACAGATGGACTGAATTTGGTGCAAAGAGGATTAACAAGGATCCACAATAGCTCCTACCCTTGAGCCCCAAACTGAGTGCACACAAACAGGATGGGAAAAATATCAGCAATGGCCTGAGGCTCGACAAAGACAAGGTGGGATGGTATGGTGAGTCCGCGGTGAGGAAACTGGCAGACACAGTCCCATGTGGATCCCACCTAATCGAACTCTGCCCACCTCACACAGAGCCAAGAGGGGCAGGAGAAACTGCCAGGCTTACTCTGTCCAGACCTCTCTGGAAACCAGAACTGAGCTGGGAAGCTGCCTTCAGCTACCCTTTGCAGAAGTGAGACCCCAAGGGATCAAGGGTCCTGAAGCACTGGGTGACAGGGCTGGGGTGCACATTCCTGAGTCACTGCAAAGGGGCTGAGAGGAGGACCTAGCATGAGCATCTGAGCACCTTTAGCCTCGTCCTCAGATCTCACTGCTAAAGTCCCCAATCGTCAACTATACTGAGGCTACCTGGGTTCTGATTTTTTTTTTTTTTTTTTTTTTTTTTTTAGACGGAGTCTCATTCTGTCACCTAGGCTGGAGTAGTGCAGTGGCACGATCTTGGCTCACTGCAACCTCTGCCTCCCAGGTTCAAGCGATTCTCCTGCCCCAGCCTCCCGAGTTGCTGGGATTACAGGTGCCAGCCACCATGCCCAGCTAATTTTTGTATTTTAGTAGAGACGGGGTTTCACCGTGTTGGCCAGCCACGCTGGTGTTGGTTCTGATGCTCATGTCCTGCACGCTCATTCATAGCCCTGGACTGTGCCTGCTTCAGGCACTCCTGACAAAGCTGTCTCTGTTCCTGGCACGCTGGCCACCTCTGCTTCGCTTCCTGACTGTCCCTATCCTTGAGGCTGCCTGGAGCTGGGCTTCTTTGGGGTTGGTCCTCTCCTTATATCAGAGGCTTTTCCCAGTGAGGGGATGGCAGGAAGGCAAGGAGGCAACCTGGGGCACTGCTGCAGAGGACTGCTTCCATTTCTATGACTCTTTTCCTGCTCAGAGTTTAGAATAACTGTGTTTTTTGAAAATAACTAGTCTTTTTTGAAAATTCATCCACATTTGCAGGGACATCATAATGGACTGAAATTAGCTGCAAAGTTGACGGCTGGGGAAATGTAAAGGGTGATGAATTCTCTTAGGGGCACAAGGCCAACAAGCGGCAGTGCCCACACCCACAGCATTTAGCATCTTGATTAAGGATCTGGTTGAAGGAACATGAACAGTGTGTCTCATCATTTTTCTAACTTTAAAACATGTTGTTACAAATAATACATGTTTATTATAGATAAAAGCAGAAAGGTCAAAGGAAAATTAAGAAAAATCACTCTTCATCCTACTACTCTGAAATGGCCACTCCTTTTTAATATTTTTGTGCAAACTTTCCATACCTAAATAACATATATAAATACACGTCTAGCTGAAATTCTAGACCTAACGTGTTTTTGTTTTTTTGTGTTTTTACCCTGATGGTTAAAGGCTTTGATATAAACAGTTCTTGTCCTGAAAGGACTGACGTTGACCTTAGGAGTAGACTATTTATTTTGGGAAAACCCTTTAAATAGGCTTTTTGTTACAAAATGTTAAGCAAATAACTCCCTCCCGCAGCCCTGGAGGGAGACATACTGCATTTCACCCATTTCCTCCTTCCTAGCAGATTCCTGCTTTTGTAAGACTATCAATCCATATTCCATAAAGCATATGCTTCAAGGGAAGATGCGATCCTCATATCTAAGGGATGGATTTTGATTGGTCTAAGTCAGTAAGCACATGACAGTTCAAATGAGCTCCAATGGGGCAGGGTGGGGAAGAGATCATATCCCAGGTTAGTCCAATCAGATAGAAAACATGTACTAGGAGAGAGATTTTTCTCCAGTTATCTTCAGTTGAATGCAAACATGAAAGTATATAACCCAGTGCTTCTCAAACTTTCATGTGCATTTGAATCACCTGATTATCTCATTAAAATGTAGGTTCTTCTCAGTATGCCTGGGACAGGGATTGAGATTCTGCATATATGACAAGCTTTTGGATGATGCCAATGCTGCTGGTTTAAGGACCACACTTGAGTGAGAGAGGCATAGGTCAAGTCCTAGTGGCACTATTTTATGGTTGTGAAAGGAATCCACTCATTCCAATCAGATTCTAAGGAGAGCAAACCAAAGAGCCTGAAAAACTCCGAGTGCTAGATGCCATCATTGAGCCACTGATCCACATCACACCAGGAGCACTTCCTACCTGTGAACTTCCAGCTATGTGGGATAATAGTTTTGCTTAAGCCAGTAAAATTTCTCTGTCAATTACAGCTAGACTCTTGGGGAGGAGGGAGTTATTCTCTGGAGAAGGAAAACAGAAAAGGACCAAGATTCGGAGACATCAGGTATAAGGAAGTTGGGAGACAAGTACAAGACTGAAAACCAGATCAATTAAAAGTCTGCAAACAGGCTGGGCACACAGGCTCATGCCTGTAATTCCAGCACTTTGGGAGGCCGAGGTGGGCAGATTATGACATCAGGAGTTTGAGACCAGCCTGATCAACATGGTGAAATCTCATCTCTATTAAAAATATGAAAATCAGCCCAGCATGGTGGCATGCACTTGTAATCCCAGCTACTCAGGTGGCTGAGGCCGGAGAATCACTTGAATCCAAGAGGCCGAGATTGCAGTGAGCTGAGATCACGCCACTGTACTCCAGGGTGGGTGACAGACCAAGACTCTGTCTCAAAAAAAAAAAAAAAGATCTACACACAAATGAGGAATGAAGGAATTTTCAGGGTGGTCGAAATATAAACACTTATCTAATGTATAATGTATATTTTTCATTTACATTTATATTTATTATACATAAGTTATACTCTAATAAAAAATGTTTTAACAGCCTACACATGGAAAGGTGATATTCCCTGGGTGGGCTCATCTCTTGCCCCATGTCTAATTCTTTAGAAGCTAAAACTCTAACAGCCAAGCAAAAGATGAAAGGATTCTTTTTCCAGTTAAATGGAATGGGTCCAAAAAAAAGATTTTACATATTGTCATTTGAGAATTTCCAAATGAAACATCAGCTTGGCGTCTGATCACCTTAAAGTGAATCTCACTAGTTGATAATCCTCCTTACCTCAGGCCCATACACAGAGATTTAACCATCTATTTAAATGATTTAACCATCATTACCTTAACAGACAATAAAGAATTAGTAGACACTTAAGAAGAGACTAAAACAAAAAATAGAATAAAATAAACAAAATAAACAACACCAATATCAAAACGTGGGGGAAAAAAGAGCTAGAGAAAATAGAGATGATATAGGACTCAGGAAAAAAAATCCTTAAAGATAATTTAGAATTAGTATACTTGGAGTCATAAGAGAGGATATTGATGCATTAAAAACTAGGGTTTATAAAAGAAGAAACAATAAGGAAACAAGAAAGTACTATCAGAAATTAAGAATAGGAGAAAAAACAAAACACTTCAGTAAAAGGTACAGATGATAAAGATAATAAAATCCATTAGAAAGCAGAAGAAAGCAATAGTGATGGAAAATATTAAAACTGGTACCATTCCTTGTGAAAGTATTCCAAACAACAGAAAAAGAGGAAATCCCCCTAACTCATTTTATGAGTTTGGTATCCTGATACCAAAACCTGGCAGAGACACAACAAAAAACAGAAAAATTCAGGCCAATATCCCTGATGAACATAGACGCGAAAATCCTCAATAAAATACTGGCAAACTGAATCCAGCAGCACATCAAAAGCTTATCCACCATGATCAAGTTGGCTTCATCCCTGGGATGCAAGGCTGGTTCAACATATGCAAATCAATAAACATAATCCATCACATAAACAGAATCAATGACAAAAACCACATGATTATCTCAATAGACAAAATTCAACAGCACTTCATGCTAAAAACGCTCAATAAACTAGGTATTGATGGAACATATCTCAAAATAATAAGAGCTATTTATGACAGACTCACAGCCAATATGATACTGAATGGGCAAAAAATGGAAGCATTCCCTTTGAAAACTGACACAAGACAAGGGTGCCCTCTCTCACCACTCCTATTCAACACAGTATTGGAAGTTCTAGTCAGGGTAATAAGGCAAAAGAAAGAAATAAAGGGTATTCAGTTAGAAAAAGAGGAAGTCAAATTGTCTCTGTTTGCAGATGACATAATTGCATATTTAGAAAACCCCATCATCTCAGCCCAAAATCTCCTTAAGCTGATAAGCAATTTTAGCAAAGTATCAGGATACAAAATCAATGTGCAAAAATCACAAGCATTCCTATACACCAATAACAGACAAACAGAGAGCCAAATCATGAGTAAACTTCCATTCACAATTGCTACAAAGAGAATAAAATACTTAAGAATACAACTTACAAGGCATGTGAAAGACCTCTTCAGGGAGAACTACAAACCACTGCTCAAGGAAATCAGAGAGGACACAAACAAATGGAAAAACATTCCATGTTCATGGTTAGGAAGAATCAATATCATAAAAATGGCCACACTGCCCAAAGTAACTTGTAGATTCAGTGCTATCCCCATCAAGCTACCATTGACTTTCTTCACAGAATTGGAAAAAAACTACATTAAATTTCATATGGAACCAAAAAAGAGCCCCCATAGCCAAGACAGTCCTAAGCAAAAAGAACAAAGCTGGAGGCATCATGCTACCTGATTTTAAACTATAATACAAGCCTACAGTAACAAAAACAGCATGGTACTGGTACCAAAACAGATATATAGACCAATGGAACAGAACAGAGGCCTCAGAAATAACACCACACATCTACAACCATCTGATCTTTGACAAACCTGACAAAAACAAGCAATGGGGAGAGGATTCCCTATTTAATAAATGGTGTTGGCAAAACTGGCTAGCCATATGCAGAAAGCTGAAACCATATCCCTTCCTTACACCTTATACAAAAATTAACTCAATATGGATTAATGACTTAAATGTAAGGCCTAAAACCATAAAAACCCTAGAAGAAAACCTAGGCAATACTATTTCAGGACATAGGCATAGGCAAAGACTTCATGACTAAAACACGAAAAGCAATGGCAAAAAAGTCAAAATAGACAAATGGGATCTAATTAAACTAAGAGCTTCTGCACAGCAAAAGAAATTATCATCAGAGTGAACAGGCAACCTATAGAGTGGGAGAAAATTTTTGCAACCTATCCATCTGACAAAGGGCCAATATCCAGAATCTACAAAGAACTTAAACAAATTTACAGAAAAAAAAAAAATACATCAAAAAGTGGGTGAAGGATATTAACAGACAGTTCTCAAAAGAAGACATTTATGCAGCCAACAAACATATGAAAAAAAGCTCATCGTCACTGGTCATTAGAGAAATGTACATCAAAACCACATTGAGATACCATCTCACGCCAGTTAGAATGGTGATCATTAAAAAGGAAACAACAGATGCTGAAGAGGATGTGGAAAAATAAGAACACTTTTACTCTGTTACTGGGAATGTAAATTAGTTCAACCATTGTGGAAGACAGTGTGGCGATTCCTCAAGGATCTAGAACTAGAAATGCCATTTGACCCAGCAATCCCATTACTGGATATATACCCAAAGGATTATAAATCATTCTACTATAAAGACACATGTACACGTATAGATTAACTGCTACAATTGAAAATGAGAAAGAAATTCTTTACAATGAAGATCTCCAGCAATTTTTTAAATGGGGAAATGATAAAATATGTGATATGATGGATTTTTGTAAAAACTAATTATAGGTAGATTATAACCTGATTAATTTTGAAAATTTTAAATATATATGTGAAAAAATAAGCAAGTGAAATAGGCAACTATTAACTCTAAAGAAAATCAAAATCTGTTCAAGAAGAGAAATACAGTAAATGCTGATCACTTATTTTAGTGAAAACAATAATAGGACTATATTAGGGGTGGGAGTTGAGGTGAAGTGCGATGTGGGGAGGCAGCGAAATTCTCCCTCCCATAAATCAAGAAATAGAAGTACTGTATAGGCATAAACATGGAGATACAGAATTAAAGTTAATGCCAGGAAAAGCACCCTAAAAGAGTTTGAAATGATTAGGTCAGGGACTGCTCTTTTTCATTATAAACTTTTTTTACATTAGTTGACTTGTTTTTAACCATGCGTATGCATTGTTTGAAAAAATTTATAAAAGTGAAGATTTTAAAAATAGCTATTTTTTAAAGTTGCTGAATAAATAAATAAATGAGAATAGCATCCGGCCATGAGTCGAAGATCTGGGATCTCTTCTCGTCTCCCCACGAATGAGTTGAGCAGCCGTTAACAGGGCATTGGATCTCTCTAGGCTTCTGCTCAAGACTGAAGCTCTCGGTCCTCTCTGAGTTTCCTTGTTTCTCAATAACCTGAAGACCCACTGGAGTCAGACAAGCCTGAACTCCAGGTATGGTGTTCAGTAGAGTAACTGGTGTTGACTTCCTGCCTCAGGGTTTATTTAACCCTTAGGACACCTCATCAAGTAGAGGAACTAGGCAAGGGTGTCAAGTAAGGAGGGACGCTGGGAGAGTTGCAGAAGTGTTTTTCTTTGGTGTAGGCTATTTTTTGTTTACATTTTTCTTAATTAGTTTGCTCCAGAGACAGACACTTTAAAAAACGAATTCACAAAGGATACAGGGGAATTCAGTTTAAGTGGTCATGTTAAAAAAGTAATATCTGCTTTGTAGGCTTAACGTATGTCATATTTGGCTAATTTATTCCATATAATAGTGATGCCTGAGGGACAAGCCTATGCTATGCTGATGAGCCATGGTTAATACAATTTTCTCTTACTAAATGTGATCAGGATTCAAGGGAAGACCTTCACACAGATTTCTCTGTATCTATGTGATGATCGTTTTCCTGCTTTTCCTCTCTGTCCCGTCTTCACTCCTCCACAGTCATGTTACCATGTTATGGTAGTATAGTCATGCCAGTGTGCCCTTGAGTAACTCCAAGTCCCATTACTTTGTCACCTTGAACAAATTACCTCTTTCCCTTCTTTTAGCCTCTGTTTCTGTAAAATGAGGGAAATGATACCACCTTCAAAAGAGGACATTTGGGGGGTGACATGAGGCCGTGCCCACCCTGGGGCCTTTCAGATGATCAGTAGATAACAGGAACTTGAACCACAAGGGCTGGAGGGAAATCAAATCGAAACAGCAAGACAGGGTCAAGTTTCAGGAGGCCGGATGGCAGGGAGGGGCCTGATGGCACTGCATCCCCTTAGGTGGGACATACCTAAGTCCCTCTCCACTGCTGTACAGGCCCCTGAACCACTGAAACGGAAATGAAATTTCCTCCCCACCCTCCTTCATTTTCGCATTCACTTATTTGCTTAACAGGGAGAGAAGGATTTTTCTTTCTGAAAGTTCAGCCTGTGATTTCTGTGCCCCTAGTGGCCTCTGGAATCCCGTTCTGCTCAGGCGAGAGTGCTCTTTTCAAGCTGTCAGTAGGGGGAAGATGACAAGGCTTTAATGAAGTCAAGTCATCATTTTTTCATGGCGCACAAGACTGCAGGCCGGCGGCTCCGCTGGGGAGGGAAGATGGAGATAGTTTCTTTTGCCTCGGTCTCCTCCCTGATGCTCCTACATCCTGTCTCCAACCCTCAGAGCTGCTTCACATAAACAAGCCCAATGCTGCGGGGGTTCCCTGAGGCCACTGGCTGGGCTGCTAAAGAGGGCACCGAAGTCTGATGCCATTAATTACCCAGAAGCAGCACTGGCGGATTCTTGGCTCAGCTGGGAGCTCCCTCTCCTCCCTGCCCCCAAGAGAATGAATCTGTCGATTTTCTCCCTGTGATTCAACCAGCAGCTAATATTAACATGGCTTAAATCATAGAGACTCCCAGAAGTCAGGTTTTTGCTGGTTTTCCTACAAATGAGCCACCAAATTTAGCCAGGAATGCTTTCTGTTTAAATAAAGACTATGCATCCATTTGGAAAAAATATATTTCAAGGTCTAGTTAATATATCTGATTCCCTGAACTCCTCCCACAGTCCTGTATAATTCAAAAGCCCCAGTGAAAGGAGATACTCATCTACTGATAGGAATTCACGTCCCTAAAAGCAGGAAAAAAAAAAAAAGCCTCCTTTTATGCACGGGATTGCCTTGGATACAGCTGTGCACATCTTTGGAAAATCTTCCACTGGCATGGCATGGGTGGGGAGGGAGAAAATACAAAGGATTAGTCCATGACCCCAGTCTTCCCAGGGCAACCCCATGATCTCCAAGGTGGTGGTCTAGGTTCTTAAACTTAATCAGGTATCAGAATTACCTAGAGGGCTTATTAAAACACAAATAAATTGGCCTCTGTCCGAGTTTCTGATTCAGTGTGTGTGGAGTGGGGCCAAGAATTTGCATCTGTGACAAATTCCCAAGTGATACTGATGCTGCTGATCTGGCACCATACTTTGAGAACCAGTGCCCCAGACCTTCCTGAATGGTCATGCCTGGGAATTCCTTCTGAGGGGACTCTGCTGCCAGCCTGCCTTCTCCCCACCCTCTGGCCCCACTCAATTGCAGCATCCTCCTCTGAACTGGCGCTGAGCACGGCTGGGAGCCCATGAGGAAGCACAGTCCTAGCCCTTCACTTGCAGGCCGAGCTTGCTGCTGAGTTTAGCCCAGCACAGGAGGAATCTGATGGCCTGGGATGGGGCCCGGCCATCTGCGTGTCAAGTGAAGCACATGCTTTCGTAGCCTCTGAGATGGGTTCAGACCAAGTAACTGAGTTCTGCCTTGGTTTCCTGACCCAGCACCTGTCTCCTTGGGACCAGAGCCCTGTCCTCAACCCCATAACACTTAAATGAGGCCGTAACACCCCATTAGCCCTTGTCAGCTCTAC
This sequence comes from Aotus nancymaae, assembly GCF_030222135.1. Taxonomy (NCBI): domain Eukaryota; kingdom Metazoa; phylum Chordata; class Mammalia; order Primates; family Aotidae; genus Aotus; species Aotus nancymaae. The sequence goes on from NW_026988467.1 coordinate 30,908,918, forward strand.
CCCGTACCAAGGTCTTGGACCTGGTGCTCTGCTTCCTTTACCCCTCAGGCAGCGCCTGGGCAACACCCCCTCTGGATGGGAAACACTGTGCCCATCGGACTTCAGGGGCTGCCACACACAACTCCCAGCCCCTCCTAGCATGGGCTCTCTGGGAAATAACACCTTTAACACTGGCTCAGTCATACACAGGTGCCCACCAATTTCTAGCTTGAAACCTCCAACCCTGTTCTCATCCTTCTTGGTACGTCAATTACCTCTACTTCCCCATGGCTGAGCTCCCACCCTGTCTACCCCAGAGCCTAACTTTCATGCACTTCCCCTCCCAGCAACATCTTGATTGTGACAGCTGTAACTGTGTCTCCTCCTTCTCTTCAGGAGCTTCTCTCATGACAGTGTCTGTGCTCAAGGACACTCCATGAAGTAGTCTCAATCTTGACTCCATGATTTCTTAGCCCAGCCTTACAGAGGCTGCTTAATTTCTTTGCTGTCTTTGCCATGGCCAATACTGACTTGTGGTTGCAAGGCACATAGCCTTATGGTGAAGGACATGAGATCCAGAGACAGGCAGACCTGAGTTTGATTTTCTGCTCTTCCACTTGCCAGCATTGTTGGCCTCAAGGAAGCCACCTGGCCCCTCTGAACCGCAGTTTCCTCATGTGTAAATGGGAATCACAGCAGTACCTAGTTCACAGGATGGATGAGGGTTCAATGAGCCAAGGTATGTAAGGTGATGTGTTTGGTTTCTTATTGCTGCTGTTGCTAATCACCCCAAACTTAGTAGCATAAAGCAATAGAAATTTGTTCCCTTATAGACTTGGAGGCCGGAAGTCTGAAATGAGTCTTGCAGGGCTAAGATCAAGGTGGCAGCAGACTGGTTCCTTCTGGAGGCTTCAGGGAAGAAGCCACTCGTTTCCTCTACCAGTTTCTGGTGGCTGCAGCATTCCTTGGCAGTTAGCCACAACCCCCCAATCTCTGCTGCCATTGTCATATTTCCCTTTCCCCCTCTGTGCCGAATCTCCCTCTGACTTCCTCTTATATGGACACTTGTGAGATTACCTTTAGGGCCCACCAGATAATCTAGGATAATCTCCCCTTTTCAAAATCCTTAATCTAAGGACTTTTGCATCTGCAAAGTCCCTTTTGCCACATAGGGTAACATTCACAGGTTCCAAGGATTAGGACCTGGATATCCTATAATAGGGGGCTATTATTCAGCCTACTGCAGGTGCTAAGCAGAGTGCCTAGTATATAGAAGCTCCATAAATTACTGCTACTATTCTTATTATGGTTATTATGATTACAGTGGTTGGCCCTAATTCTGCACTAACATTATTCCTGTGATTGCCACACAGTCAACAAAGGTTTGGGTTTCTATAGATCCAAAGAGCACAATTATGTGAGGCTTGAATAACTAACACTCAGACGGTCAGCCATTTAAACCATCTATAAAATTCTTCCTTCCTAATATGCACTCCTAGCAGGAGGTAGGAATTCTCAGTGGGATGCAATAAAAGCCCCTCCAGGTGAACTTTTAACTACTTATCAGAGCAAGATGATGCACTAATGAGTCCTCTGAGCTCTCCAGATGTATCCCTGCACACGGTTTCCTCTGGCCATTACATCTGCTATTCCTTTCATGTGGCTGGACTCTGCTCTCTTCCCAGCTGGCAAGAGCTGAGCAAAACCCCCGAGGCTCTTACCCCAGGGGACAGCTATGCATCAGTAGTCACTGCCCTTACATCTGTCCACAGCTGTCCAGAGAGAACGTCTGCAGGCTTATTGGATGGAACTTTGTCCCAGCCCCTCTTGGAGCTCCCACAGCTGGTTGTCTCCTTTGGACATTGAACACTGATGGAAGGAAGTTCCAAGGGCAATGACTGTGTTGAGTTGCAGCCCAGGTGGGCGGGCCCTGGCCTAGAAATGGCCAATTCTGAACTAGGTTGAGTTTATGATTCCAGAAAGTTATGGAGCTATCAAGGCCAAGGAGATGAACCACCAGAGATAGGGACCAAAGGGTGCACCAGTCAAGTCCAGAAGCCAGGAATCTGCCCCTGGAGAAGGAGCTAAGACAGAAAGAGACTGGGATGAGACCAAGGAGGGGGGTCTGTGATCATCTAATTCTGTATCTTTCTTACTGCACCCTCTTCTGAAGAGTCAGCTCTTACCCAGAATTGCTTAAAAACCATGAATACTTTAGACTTGACTTGCTCAAGCATTCGGAGTCTCTAAATGGCCAGGACTCTTCTCATCAGGAAGCCTATGTCTGGGCAGCTCCCTGAGGCTGGAGGAGACCAGTGGCCAATTGTGCCAAGACAAATACCCTCTCTGTGGCACCACCTATATTGCCCCCAGGGACACATTCTTGGGGGTCTCTCGCCTGAGTTAACAGCCTCTTAAACACAGGGTCTCTTCTCTGTGCAAAGCCCCTTTTGTCCATCAGATGCTCTCAAAGCTAACATGGGGTCTCCAGGATACTAATCAGTTTCAAGAGCCTGAGATCTCAGATGGCCTGGGCTGTAGCCCTGGCCACCCAGCTCAGGCCCAGGGACACCATTTCTGCTGAGCTCTCTGCTGAGGACTTTGAAGGAAACTTCAAGCTGAAATAATCAGGGCAACTTCACCTGGGTCTGCCTCACAGCCCACCCTTTGTTTTGTCCCTTACCCCTGCTCACACTTCACAGGTAGGGTTCTCCCTATCCCCTCTACTCTCCTGAAGTCTTGCCACCTCCACTTTCCACTAACCTACCTCTCTCCACCCCACATCCATCTCCAGTAGATTCTCTAACTCCATATTCATGGAAGCATCAAGGCCACTGGATGGGAACTCCCCACTTCTGCTCCCATCTTTACACCATGCTCTCTTTTTAAAAGAAGAGGGCAGTCAAGCATGGATTAAGTGTTGGGCTCTAAAGTCAGTTCATCAGAGTCAAGAGCAAAGTCTGCCTCTTACTAGCTGTGTGACCTTAGGCAAGTCACATCATGCGTAAAAGGGACAGCAGTGGTGTCTTCCACCTCGTAGAGCTGCTGAGGAGTAAATGAGTTAGCACACATAAAATACAGTGTCTAGCACAGGATATGAGCTGAATAATGTGAACGATGATTATTGTTTTTATGCAAGAAGCTTAACACTTAAACAAATTTAAAACAGTGGGAATGTGAGCTCTGAAGTCCTGGCAATGCCATTTTTTAGCTTTGGGACCTTGAGGAAGTCACTTAACCTCTTTGGCCTTTGGATTTTTCATCTGGAAAATGAGAACATGACAGTGGCCATCTGAGGCATGGAAGGACACGATCCATGTGAAGCTCTCAGCATGGTGTCCACGATGCAGTGAGCCTTCCATAAATACGGCTTCTTATTAGACTGGTGGCTTTTTCCCCTTCCCCTCTCCAGAGATGACCTCTAGGACATGCACCCTGGGTTCCATTTCCCATCCATTGATCACACACACATGCACACACACACACTCATGCAAACATACATGTACACACTCATGTATCTTCTATTTCTCCCTCTCCTCTGCATCCTTCTCCTCAATCTCCAGGCAGGCTCAAGTCTCCCTGCACAAAGAAAATCCTCCTTCAATTGTTTTTCAACTACTGCCCTATTATCCTTCTCTTTCCACTAGGGAACTTTCTAGAAAGGGTGGTCTACCTTCAACTGCAAGCTTCATTTGCTGATGATGGAGCCATTGTCGGCTTTTACTGTTTTCTACCAGATGTCTGGTATCTCTTAGGGATATCTCAGGATAATGAAGTGCTCATGTGTTTGTGAGTTCTCTGTTGAGATGTTCGTTTTCTGTCTGCTGAGTTTACTTCTGTGGTCTAATGTCCTGCACCTTCTGTGTAAGTGGATGTAGCGATCTACCACTGGCGGTTAAGATCGCTTTGCTTGGGGACTGGAATCAGCCCCAAGATGGAGTTAACTCTCAAAGCCTCTCCAAGAAGCCCTCTGAAGATAGACTGGCCTGTTAAAAGAATTAAGGGACGGAGGTGGCACAGGGGTGACAGAAGTGGGCTGACTCATGATGGCGGAAAAAATAGCCAGGGAAAGGTAAATGCTGAGAAGCAATCTGACTTAAATCATGAACAAAATGGAGAGGCAAGCAGTCATCATAATTTTTCCATGAAATTCTGAGAGAAAAAAAAAGGCCTCTTATGCCAGAAGCTTCAAAAAAGAAACTGAGGAGCAAATAAAGTTAAGACCCGTTCAAATTGTTTTGCCTAGGAAGGTGAGGGCAGGGGTTGCAGAGCAGAAAGAGGACATGTTTGGGTCCCTTGGAAGAAAACCTTGGAGAGGAAATCAGCTCCATCCTATGATGGCAAAGGCTCCCACATTTGAGATCCATTGACCTGGAAGGCTCCAGTCTATACAATCCCACTTGTGGCACCAACATCTTGGTGAGACTGTCCCCCTAGGCCCTTGCCAGTCAGCGATGCCCCATTACTTGAAGCACCATGATATGTTAAGTTCATAATGTCTGGAGCCCTGGGGATGGTGCTTCATAAGTCCATGGCTGAGAGGAGCTTCCCTGTCCAGCCTGATCTCCTGTCACAAGACCCAGGGATCTCTTTACCTTCAAGGCTGCCTCCTTTTTGCTTCTTGCTTCTAGCTTCATCCAGGTCCCTGCAAAGGACATGAACTCATCCTTTCTTATGGCTGCATAGTATTCCATGGTGTATGTATGCCACATTTTCTTTATCCAGTCTATCATTGATGGGCATTTGGGTTAGTTCCAAGTCTTTGTTATTGTGAACAGTGTCACAATAAACATACGTGTGCATGTGTCTTTATAACAGAATGATTTACAATCCTTTGGGTATATACCCAGTCATGGGATTGCTGGGTCAAATGATATTTCTATTATCATTCTCAGCAAACTGACACAAGAACAGAAAACCAAACATCAAATGTTCTCACTCATTAGTGGGTCTAACAATGAGAACACATGGACACAGGAAGGGTAACATCATACACTGGGGCCTGTTGGGGACTGGGAGGCTAGGGGAGGGATACATTAGGAGAAATACCTAAAGTAGATGACAAGGTGATGGATGCAGCAAACCACAATGGCATGTGTATGCCTATGCAACAAACTTGCACATTCTGCACATGTACCCCAGAACTTAGAGCATAATTTTAAAAAAAAAGACTGCCTCAAGGACAGGGTAGAGCTGACACCTCCCAACCCACCTCCATGCAGCACCTCTATGTGCAACTTTCCAGCTGGGGCTGTGCCATCCTCAGTCCTCCTGTCCCCTTCACTTCACTCTTCTATACACACACTCACTCTTGGCACGGGGAGTGCCTGGGCCTGCTTCTCTTCATGCTGGAGCTCCAGAGCTTATCACATGCATCTTTGACTGCTTTATAGAACCTGACACATGGTAGGTTCTTAATAAGTATATCTTGCATAGATGAATAAACAGCTCTTTGATCACAATCAGCATGCATACCAGAATACCTCACATTTGTAGGGCACTTATTATGTATATTCTCTCAAAAACCTCAAGAGCAGTTACCATTATTACCCTCACTGTAAAATAGGGGAATCAATCCCCAGAGAGGTTCATTAGCTTGCTTTCGGCTACACAACTAGAAAGTGGCAGAGCCAGGATTTGAACCCTAGCAGTCTGACACCATAAGTAGGGCAGTTAACTGACACATTGACTGCTTCTTAAATATTTAAAGCATGTTTTCTCATTGGGATTGCCAAAAGCACCTGTGAGCAGATTAGCAAGGATACATTCGATGTTGGGAAGATTGGATTTTTGTTTGAAATGGCTTACTGTGCCCAGAAGGCACAGGGGTCTGCTTGGAAGCTGCAGTGAGAAGGAGAGAAATTAAGGAGATCATTTACAGTGTCAGACTGACAGAAGGTCGGGGTAGCAGGCAAAGGGTTTGGCCCAGAGTGAGCAGAAAGAGGAAAGAAGACACCCATCAAACCCTCCTTGGTCTAGAGGGAGAATCACGAAAGAGGCAAAAGATGACAAACAGGGATAGTTTGACCTGCATAGGCTCTATAACCAGAGGCTTATGTGTCAGTGGGCCATTGAGAAAAGAAGAAAAGTTGAACTCATTGACTGTATTGTGGGCGCCTAACTTGGCAGAAAAAGCATGACCATTGTCTCAATGCTGAGGTCTGAAGAAATACAGCAGCTCTCACCTAGAGGTGTTTATGGGTCCAATGTGTACATGGAGGTAAGTGGCAGGAGCCTGGGGGCATTGTGATTCCAGATGGCCCCGCCAGCCACCTGCTGGAATTACAGAGGCAGGGTTCAGCCCCTAAGATAAAGAACTGAAAAGAATCCAGGTAAGGCTGAGCATGGTGGCTAATGTCTGTAGTCCCAGCATTTTGCGACACCAAGATGGGCGGATCACTTGAGGTTAGGAGTTTGAGACCAGCCTGGCCAACATGGCAAAAAAACCCCATCTCTACCAAAAATAAAAAATTAGCCGGGCGTGGTGTTACACACCTGTGGTCCTAGCTATTTGGGAGGCTGAGGCAGGAGAATCACTTGAACACAGGAGGCGGAGGTTGCAGTGAGCCAAGATTGTGCTGTTCATTACACTCCAGCCTGAGCAATGGAGTGAGATTCTGTCTCAAAAAAAAAAAAAAGATCCAGGTAGGCTGGTAGGGTTCTAAAAAAGCAGATGACTTCAAGGCAAGCTCTAGTCCCTGCAGGGGACTGGTGAGCAACTGGGAAACAGAGGTGGCATGCAATCATACTGAGACGATTAAGCTTGGAGAAGGAGGTTCAGTAGATAATGAGGGGAGCACTCGGGGCTCATGGGGACTCAGGACCAGGCGTTCCCTCTGCCTCCAGATACCACACTGAGAACAGCAGCTAACCCCAGATCCCACTGCTGGTGTGGCTGGGCTCCTCACAGGCAGCCAAACCGTCATGACGCTGAACCTGCATGCTGGGGGTTGTTAGTGTCTGCAGCTGAGCAGCTCCAGGTGCAGCAGGAACTGGTGAGAGGGCAGGGAGTATCTCATTCATTCACTCTCCCTTCCATCCATCCAACATTTACTGAAATCTAAGTGTCAGGCACTCTGCTGGGTACTGCAGAAATTAAGATTTTTAAGATCCATTCAGTACTTTCACAGAGCCTCCAAGTAGCAGACTTGTGACGCTGAGTTAAATTGACAATGTTCAGTAAGCTCGAGGACATATTATTGATAAGTGATGGAGAGAGCCAGAAGGTGGCTGATGATGGTGTGTGTAGCCAATAGAAGACAGTTTAGCACGCCATCTGCATGGGTATTCAATACGAGTTGTATAAAGATTAGGCTGATGGCTGCTTTCTAAAATAAGCTTCATGGCAGGCCCCTCACCTGCTCACCTTGTGAATGAGTTCAGTGAAGCAGCTCAATAAGCTATTTCTCTTTATACAATGAATATCAGATGATATTCACCCAGACTGAGCCATATTGCCATGGCCAGGGCTGCAATTTACCAAAGGACAAAGTATCTCTTAGTCTGGAGGGAACACAGTGGCTCTCTGGTGGGGATGGAGTTGTGTTGGGATGAAGGCTGACAACTGCTGACCCCAAGGCTGGGTTTGCCCCATGTGCTGCCTGTTGACCTCACCCGGGAGAGTCCGGGGGAGTTGAGGCTCACACTGACTACTCCCCCACAGAGGATTCCCCAAAACCTTGACCTCACTCTGAGTCGAGTCCTCCCTCATTGTGAATCACAAAGGAACAATTGATCAAAATTCATATGCGGGCTGGATGCAGTGGCTTATACCTGCAATCCCAGCACTTTGGGAGGCTGAGGCGGGTGGATCATGAGGTCAGGAGTTCGAGACCAGCCTGGCCAACATGGTGAAACCCTGTCTCTGCTAAAAATACAAAAATTAGCTGGGCATGGTGGCGCGTGCCTGTAATCCCAACTACTTGGGAGGCTGAGGCAGGAGAATTGCTTGAACTGGGACCCAGGAGGCGGAGGTTGCAGTGAGCCAAGATAGCGCCACTGCACTCCAGCCTGGGCTACAGAGTGAGACTCCATCTCAAAAACAAACAAACAAACAAAATCATTTGTGTTTTAAAAATATACTAGTTACTGTTTCCTCCACCTCTTGAATTTAAGCTTCCTGAGAGTGGCCATCTGCACTGTCTTGTTCATTGCTGCATCGTTAGGACCTAGAACAGTGCTGGTAAAATGGAGGTTTAAGAAATTTTTGTCAAATATATTCATTATGTATATACAAATGAATGAATATTTTAAGACTATAACTAGCTTGGGTTCCAGTCCCAGCTCAGCTACCTCTTAACTCTGCATTATGTTACCTTGAGTCAAATACCTAACCTCAGTCTCGCCATTCGTAAAATGAGAGAAATAGTAGTACCTTCCTTATAGAGCAACTGGGAGAATTCCGTAAGATAATGAATGTTAACCACTCAGCAGGGTGCCTGGCTCATAGTAAGGCATCAATGGAGGAAGCTTGATCATGATCCCTGTTGTTGAAGTTACCTAAGTGCCTCCCTCCTAGATCCTCAGATGACAGGACACACACACACACACACACACACACACACACACACACACACACACACACACACCCCAAGCAGGCCAGAGGAGAAGCAGCCTTGAGCAGTGGTTCTTAAAGTGTGGTCCCTGGACCAGCAGCATCAGCATCACCTGGGAACTTGTCAGAAATACAAATAAATTCTCAGGCCCAGCCTAGACCTACTCTGGAAGTGGGGCCCACTGATCTGTATTCTAATGAGCTTTCTAGGTAATTCAAACACATGCAAGTTTGAGAATTCTGGGTCTAGAGCAAGGGGCAGATGAAGAAGACCAGATTCCTGGTCAGAATGCCAGTGGTTCCCTCCAACGCATAGAGAAAGGCAGAGAAAGATCTCGACAGCTCCAGGTTCAGCATTAGTGAACCTCACCATTTTGCAGCCATCAGCCTGGCCTTACTTCTCTGTTGCTGGCAGAGGAGTTTGGCCTCCATCCATCACAAGGAAAGTGCCTTTGGCTATGGGATGAACAGCATTTGCCGAGCCACTGTCACTGGGGCCAGTTCTCCACTCAGTGTCCTGTGCACCTGCACTGCCAGGGGCCAGCCAAGCAGAGATGCAACAGGAAGCCAGACTGAAAGCAAGAGGCAAAATACCATGAGACTATGTTGACCTAAGCATCCTTACGTGTTGGGGATCTGAGGCAGGAGTGATGGGACTTCTCTTTGAAGAGTGGTAAGATGGCCCCTAAAGTCCATCAGAAGAGTTAGAAGGGTCAGAAGAGCAGCAGCCACAGGCAATTGGAATTGTGTACTTAGTGCACAGCCCTCATCTGCTACCAGAATCCCAAGAATGTCTGTAGGAGAGAAATTTGGAGCTGTGATGTCTGAGGCAGGTCTGTGACAGATGGGTTAGGCCCCCACTCACCAACACTCTTTTGCTCCTCATGGAGTGTAGGGAAGTGGAGAAGCTGCCTGTTAGAATCGCCCAGGGAGCTTTAAAATTTGCCACTGCTCAGGCCCTGACCCAGTAGATTCCAAATCAGTTTGTCTGGGGTAGGACCCAGACATCAGTACCTGTTTGTAGCTCTTCCCAGCTGATCCTAACACCCAGCCAGGCTCAAGAACTGCTCTTCTAACTATCCTCCCTCCACTCAGAAGAGCAAAATGTACCATCTCGTCTGTGTCTTTCTGCTGTGTCTTTCAACATCTGTCCATGTTTCTGTTTTTCCTCTGAGTGGGAATATTTGGTGTTGGGACTGGGGAATCCCAAGTTTCTGTTTGAAGAGTGGTGAGACTCTTCAAGCAAACAAACAACTGAGAAATAAGGCCCCGGAGACAGAGGCGAAGATCAGAATGTCAGCTCTGTTACTGGGTACAATCAAGTAAAGAATGTGGCTTTGGATATGTAGCCAAATGGGTCTGCAAATTCTTCCCCAGTGAATTAGATAGACATGTCCATTGGTACTGGTCATACCAGGCAGCTCCCCAGAGGGGTCACCCAGCACCAGAGGACTGATGAGAATATTGTTTCCCCTATGCAGGCAGGCAGGGTGGAAGACAGAAGCCCTAAGGGAGGCTAGACTGAGCATACTCCATTCCTCCCCCAAACTCACCAATCAGATAAGCCATTCCTCCTCTGGGGAGAAATGAGGATGGACAAGGGCAAGAAGTGTTCCTTCCTTCCATATTTTTCCCTTCTTCATGGTGCAATGGAAAAGTTCTCCCCTCCCTGGAAACATGAGTTGTGGGGTTTTAATGTTCCTCCCTACCATCTGGGCATTTATCTGAGCATTTTCGTCTTTCTCACTGAATATCTGAGTGTGTCATTCTGTAGGTATGTCTATGAGTGTGGCTGTGTGGCTGGGAGTATATGAGTATTAACACAGGTGCCTGTGTGTTTCTGTGTATCTGTTGATTCTTTGAGTGTCTGTGTGGTGAAGCTTGAATCTGCACCCATTGTACTTCTCACCACCTCAGATATCAGGGGCTGCTCCACCTGCCTCTCTGGACACTCCCTGTGCCTGTGGCTCATACACCTTGAGGAATCTTGTTGATGTTCCCAGCAGTTACTGTCCTAAGAGGACATGCTGTTCCTGGTGGTGAGGACTGCCCTCCAATTAGCTAAGTTGATTCATCTTTGCTGTCTATAGCATGATAGGATAGCAACAAAAATGCCTTTGCTCAGATGGGACTCCTCTGAATGGGGCTTATCTCAGGCTCCTGGTTCATGAGCTCCCAGAGGGAATGAGAGAAAGAGTCTCAGTCTATTTTGTGTTGCTATAACACAATATTAGAGGAGTGGTAACTTATAAGTCATTTCTTTATCACAGTTCGGGAGGCTGGGAAGTCCAGTATTAAACTATATTTAATATATAGCTTAATATTAGACTTCTCAGCCTCCAGAACTGTGCCAGTAATCATGGGATGATTCCTACATCATCTCATGGCTCACAGTGGAAGGGCAAGACACCATTGTGAGAGAGAGCAAGAGAATGAACTCAGACTCAAGCCCTTTTATAATCAGCACTCATTCATTCATGAGGGTAGGACCCTCATGCCCTAAACACCTCCCATTAGGCCCCACTTCCCAACACTGTTGCATTGGGGAGTGTAAGATTTGTTCTCGCTGAGTTTAAAATGAAGAAACTGAGGCCAGCACAAGAAGATCCAATGTGAAGGGTTTATTCAGGCTCCTGGGTGAGGTTCTGCGATCTGACAGGAGAGGCCGGAGAAGTCGCACGGACTCATCTCAGACATGGGGTTTTTATAGGGAGTGGAGGTGTTCAATTGGTTGTGGGAGAGCAGGACTGCTATTGGGTAAGTTACAAGCCTTTATCTAGGACTTGGCTTGTTGTTGGTTGGAATTACTTGGCTGCTATTGGTTGTTAAGACTCAACTGTTATTGGTCAATAAGGCTTGACTGCTATTGGTTGGCAGGAGGCTAGGGTTACAAGACCTTGTTTGCATACTGGGTTCTTTAAGGGAAGGCCAGGCTGTGCGAGCATGGGAGAAGGGAACATGCCTGAGCATGTCTGAGCTTGCCCAAGCTCATCTGGGCTTGTCCGAGCTTTTGAAAAAGAAGGGGGGCGGGGGCATGTGCATTCGAGCTCCCCACGAGGCAACCGGCCTTACAGGGAGTAAGTTTCCAACACATGCTTTTTGGGGGACACATTGAAATTACAGCAGGGGGCAAAGAGAAACCAGAGGTCCATTCCTCAGCCCACAGCATCTTACAAACTCTTGGAACAGACTCAGCCATGTGTTGGTTCTCCCATGTGCTGAAGCCCCTAGCCCCAAGCTCCCATGGCCTAGCCCCTAGCGAAATCTGGGTGCAGAAGCTAGTCCTCCTACCCATGTAGACTCCCTGAAGGGCTGGCCATGGTTCTCCCCAGCCCTAGGCCTGGCCCTCTGCAGCCTTAAGGGGTCATTCAAGGGAAATCTGCCCCGTTTTTCTACAGATCCTGCTAGGCACCTCAAGGATCTGAGTCTTCCAAGTAGTAATGATTTGAGAGCACTGGCCGTGAAGTCAGATAGAACAAGGGCAGAGCCCCTATTCTGCTGCATATTAACTGTGTAACTCTGGGCAAGTCACTCTGAGCCTCATTTGTCTCATCTGTGAAACTGAGGTATTAATAATAAAGACAGCCAATATCTATTGAGGGTTTACTATGCACTGGGTGGTGTCTTAAGAATTGTTAATGTATTGTGTTAGTTATCTATCGCTGTCTAACAAATTACCCTAAAACTTAGTGGTTTAACACCACAAGCATTTATTAAATATTATCTCAAAGTCTCTGTGGGTCAGGAATATGGGTCCCCTGTTTCAGAGTCTCACACAGACCACAGTTAAGGTGTCAGGTGAAAGCAGCAGTCATTTCAAGGCTCTACTGGGGGAAGATCTGCTTCTAAGATCAGGTGTGTGGTTTTTGGCAGGATTCAGTTCCTCATGGGCTATTGGATGAAGGCCTCATTCCTAGCTGGCTATTGACCAGAGGAGGCCATCCACAGTTTCTTATAGTGTGAGTTTCTCCACTGGGAAGCTCATAACATGCTGTTGGCTTCCATTGGAGTAAGAAAGAGAGTAAGAGAAAGTAAGCATGAGGGAGGTCACAGTCTCTTGTAACCTGATCTCGGAAGAAACATCCTATCAATTTTGCCATATTCTCTTCCTTAGAAGCAAGGGCATGGATACGTGGAGACAGGGATCAGTGGGAGCCATCTCCACAGCTGCTCATCACATCTATTAAATCATTTTATCCTCCCAGAACTACTATAGGGTAGTTACTCTTAATATCCTCCTCGACCACCATTCTATAGATGATGAAACTGAGGCACAGAGATTTGCCCAAGGTCACACAACTGGTATGTGAACAAGCCTGAAAGCTCTGCTCTTAACCTCTAAATTTCAGAGCCTAGAGATGTGGTCATTGGGAGGATCAAGTGTGACATTGTAAATAACAACACCACAGGCCTCCTTGAATACAAGCTCCCTTCCCTAGGGCCCCCCTCCTGCACCTTCTCACTCAGTGTGTCGCCCTTGACGAAAGAGTGTAAGCCATCTGCTGGTTTGCAGCTTTTCATAAGCTCTGAAAAGTGACTCAGCACAACCACACCCTCTCTTATCTCTGATTGGTCACCATGCTTTATTCCTAACTTCTGCAGAAATGACTGCAGAACAAATTGGCCTCTGAGAGGAGAGAGGAAAGCATGAGAGCGAATCTGCTTCTATACAATGAATTCAAGTGTTTCGACCTGTGGGGACTCCATCCCAGGAGGGGGCAAGAACACACAGGTGGACTCACCACACTCAGGTAGCTTGGTTCAGTTGGAAATGAGTGAAGACTAGGGTTGGGATTGGGGATGAAGTGGAGTGGAGTTAGATGTTCTCCATCTGGACTCGGAGACAAGAACAAGTTGCTCCAGGGCGCACTAGGAGTGGCCTGATGGCCTATTTCTAGCAAGTGCGTAAAGAAGCCCATAGCCTCTGACTCAGTGATGACAGCCTTCTAAACAGCATCAGTCCCATTTTCTAGATCACTGGAGTCATTCTTCCTTCCTCCACACCTCCTGCTGGTCCCTGTAACAGAAAGCTTCCATCTTGGATGAGGTGGGAAGGAGAGGAGAGAGTTTCATCTTTCCTTTCACAGTTAGCTCTTCTCTCCTTCGTTTGTATGGAGGAGAGACTGGCATAATTGTTGAGGTGGCAAGAGGCTGACACCCATTGGTCTATGTTTCTCATATGTAAACATCCCCCTCAGGTGTGGCCTCTCTCCTGGCCACAGTTTTTCATGCGTCTGGCTAAAGGTCCACTAGGAAGACCCAGAACTACCCTCAGGTGGACTACGGGGTCCAGATGAAAAGTATCAAGGAAACCACTTTAGCTTCAGATCCGAGGTATTCTCAAATTCATTTTTACCAGTTATAAAGTCCATCTTTTCATCCCCATCAAGCTCCCATGTATAATTTTTAATTGGTTCAGAACTTTGAGGGGAGAGGAGTGTGATTCTTCGTGACTCTTAGAAACTCCAACACTGGAAGGCAATCAAGGGCTGGCTGGGGGCACCCTCCTTGCAGAACTAGGATGCATGGCTGTGCCCAGGCTGCCTATGCACTTCACATGTTACTCCATTTCTTCCTTCAGTGCTGCTGTGGGTGGTGAGCATAAGGCATCACAGAGGTGTCTGAGGAAACTTTTATTTTTCTTTCTTTCTTTCTTTCTTTCTTTCTTTCTTTCTTTATTTTGAGATGGAGTTTTGCTCTTGTTGCCCAGGCTGGAGTGCAATGGCACGATCTCTGCTCACCACAACCTCCGCCTCCCAGGTTCAAGCGATTCTTCTGCCTCAGCCTCCTGAGTAGCTGGGATTACAGGCATGTGCCACCACACCCAGCTAATTTTGTATTTTTTAGTAGAGACGGGGTTTCACCATGTTGGTCAGGCTGGTCTCGAACTCCTGACCTCAGGTGATCTGCCTGCCTCAGCCTCCCAAAGTGCTGGGATTACACCACGCCCAGCCAGAAACTTTTATTTTTTAAGGCTCAGCTCCAATGTTACCACTTCTGACAGACACAATTCCTAAGAGCACAGAGATACCCCCCAAAAAGCTTCTAAATTAGGCACATGACTACAAATGCTCTGTGGTACATCATCATGCTCATTAAATATTGACTCTCTCCCCTTCTAAATGCATTTCTCCACTCCACAGATCTTGGGCTTTGTCAGGAAATTGGCTTTGGCCAACAGGACGTGGGTGGCAGTAACAGTGTATGGTCAAAGCCCATGTCTTAAGAGGCATCATGTCCTGCAGATCAGGCTCACGGTGGCCTCCTGACACCCAAAGAATGAGAGATACATAAGGCAGACCTAGACCAAATCTAACCTAGAGCAAAACCCAGCTTAGATCAGCCAGCCCCCAGCTGGCCTGTAGACATGAAAACAAAAAATAAACATCCATTGTTATTTGCCACTGAGCTTCTGGTTTTGTTGTGTAGCATGATTGTGATTATAGCTTATGAATACACTCTCTAAAATGATCATAGAAGAGAAAAATTGATGACGCCTAGACGGTCAAGGAAGACTTCAGAAAGAAATGACTGCAGCGAGTCCAAAAGGGTGGGCTGAACTCAGAGTTAGGGGCATTAAGAGTGAACCTCTATGGGTCACATGTGGATGTATCAGTGGGACATGCACAAACGCCTATGTGCTAAAGCGTACCACATACATTTCCACATGCCAGTGTTGAGGACAGAGTGTGGTACAGAAGAAATCCCCTTCTACAAGTTCTAAGTGTTGACTTCTCTTTAAGCCAAGATGATTTTTCCTCTATTTTTCCCCAATGAATTAATCTTCTGTATTATTATGATGTTAGGTTTATCTTGAGTGAAACGTGGCTGTAAATTTTATCTATGGCTTAAGACATAATTGCAGGATAGAAAATTCAACAGCCAAGGAAAACATTGCTATCAGCGTCACCTTGCTGGGAGGTGAAGAGGTACCTAGATGCAGGACACGCGGCACTTCCTCCAGCATCTTCTCCTCCTGTGAGCTTATCACCTCGGCCATTCAGAAGAGTTATCTGCCCAGTTTAGGAAATCATTACAAGTAGGCTAAGTGGGACTTCTCTGTCACTAAGCTTTTACAGCACATTCACTTGACCACAGGGCCAGAAGGAACACAGAGGACATATTCCAGGCCAAACTTCCACAGAAGGTTCCCCGCATGTTCAGTAAAATATTATTGCCTCCGAATGTTAAAAAGTGTCACTTTAAAAAAGCACTGCTCACTAGTCAGATAAACGTGGGCAACACTGGATTCAAGGAAGGCAAACAAGCATTCTCTTCCCAGGACTTCTCAGAATAGTTAACAGGCTAGGGTGCATTGTGAATCTTCAAAAGAGATGATTGGATGCAGCTTTCCAAACTATTTACTTTCAGAATTCCCCACCCCGCACCCCCGTACTATGTTTTGGGTGGATATAAAGGTTCTGCAGTTCACCAGCACACATTTTTGTATTGAAAGTTATTCAGTAATATCCCTGAATACCACGGGAACTTGCTTTCACTGTTGGAGAGTGGTCACAGTGAGCTCATGTCCACCTGCTCACGGCTCCTCCTTCCCCTGGAGCTCTGCTACAAAACTGTGCTTTCTACCCACGACTGACTTTCAGGCGTTCGTACACAGGGGTTCTGGCCTCTCGAGTCAGACTTCTACTATTTTAATTCCTAGCCTACAGTTTAAGTACCGTCACTAGTGGAGTAAATGAGGGAAATGGAAAAAAAAACGCATTCATTTGACTCCAACACATATTGAGTCTTTGACCTTTAGCCAGTTACTTAACTTCTCTGAGCCTTAGTTTCTGCAAAGTGGGGACAAAAGGTAATGCATATCATGGGCCTAGCTTAGAGGCTGGCACATGGAGGCTCTCATGAAATGGTAACTACTGTGGTTATCACTCTGGAATCGCTGCCTCCCAGCCCCAGTCCTTAACCCTCAATGTAGCCCACAGTGAGTTCCAAGAAGTATCCCCTCTGCTCAGGGCAGCAGATCCTTGCAAAATTCAATCTACATCAACATTTACTAACACTGACTATGTGTCAGGCTCCATGCAAGACTCTGGGAGCACAGCAACTAATAAAATAGGATAATTATTCTCAAAGTTCTCACAGCCAGGTAGGGGACACAGCAAAGAACCTTCAGCTCAAAGTTATTGGGAAAACGAGTGTCTCAAATTAAGAGAAGCAGAGGGTCTGTCTGAGCTTGCCTGAACAATTGAAGAACAGCGACACCTGTGCACACAGGGCTTCTGCCACTGTAAGATGCTTTTTCTATCCCTCCGCAGGCACGTTTTTGTCTGGAAGTAACGTACCTCAATCACCCACCACCATTCCCAATATATATGTACTGTGTACCTGGAGGCCGGGCACGGAATCAGAAATCTGCACTCCAACCACTTCGAGAACAGACGTAGAAGCCAAGACCTCGATACGGAGATCCTCTCATTTCTTCCTGCAGCCGTTGATCCTGGATAAAAAAGAACAAAATTCTGAAAGCACAGTATGCTGTTCAAGAGCAAGAGGACGCTTTCATGCTGGATGGAGACGCTGCCCCGTGCTTTCCCCTTACATGTAAATGAGCAACATATGTTTTACCCGGATTGTACTTACTGGATCCTAAAGGTCTGCCTCCCTAAACCATAATCGCCATATTTTTTAAAGTCCTGTTCCTCCCTTGACCTGGCCCCAAAGATGGAGATCGACGTGGACTTCTCCATTCAGCAGGTTATTTTTCAGAGGACTTCGAAAGTCTGCTCCCAATCACTCATCTTCCCCAGGGAATTCAAGTCACACAACAGAAACAGAGTTCAGTGTTCGATATCTGAAAAAGCCTTGCCAATGTCAAGGGTGTGAAAAACATGAATGTACACCCCGCTGAGGTCATTTATTCGATAAATATTTGTGGAGTGTCTGGTGGGTGCCTGGCACTGGGCTGGATACTAAGGATACGTTGACAACAGCAGTAACAGCAACAATAGCAACGACAGTAGAAGGCGCCAACTCCGTTGAATGCTCAGCACCCGCCTGGCACTCGTTTAATCCTTTACTCTCTACCACAACCCTGTCAGACAGATACTATTGTTTTTCACTTTTTATACATGAAGAAACTGAGGCATAGCAAGTGGTCAGCTGTCATCATAATACCTGGTGGCAAAAGAACAACAAAAAAAAAGATTTGCTTCCCCCAACCCTGGAGCCCTCCATCACCTACTATTAGAAATGGGATCTTGTTGGAGATGCAAATCCACCCCAGACCTACTGTATCAGAATCTGCATTTTCAGCAAGATTCCCAGGTGACTGTGTGGACATAATGAAGTCTGGAGAAGCACGCTCAAGGAAGGTTAGGACCAGCTCTCACACAGCTAGGAAGTGGCAGAGCCAGGACTGGGGCCCAGCTGTTTCCCTTCACCATGACACCTTGCCATCTCTCCACAGTGACTGAGACAGATGTTGCCCTCAAGTTGTCCACAGGCCAGTAAGAGAGACAGACAGGTAAATGGGCAGTGACCAGAGACTGGGGTAAATGCCACCGACTGGGTGCCATGGGGGTTTGTAGCAGCATGGCATCCCATAGAGGGCGCTGGAAACTGGCGTGTCCTATCCAACATGTCCAACAAGGCCCCATTTCTAATGGTCAGTGATAGAGGACTCCAGAGAAGCGGGGAGGAAAATCTTATTTGCTACTAGACATTGTGATGAGGACAGCTGGCCACTCCCTTTCTGATGCAGACCCCAAATAACTTCTTAGTTAATGACGTCACAGCTGCTGTCCCACCTACCATATCTCCCACAATACCAAGCATGATGTTAGGAGATTACTAACCTAGCTACCCTCAGATAGGGCTTCTATAAGCCTCCCACTATTCTAAGTGTTTCACAGACATTCAGCCACAAAGACCCAAGGAGGAAGTTACAGTTTTCATCAGCCCCATTTTACAGATGAGGAAACTGAGGCCCAGAGGTTGTGACTTAGTGACTTGCCCAAGGTCATGCCACCACTAGGTGGCAGAACGGGGCTCTGAAGCTGTGCCAGCCTTTAAACGAGAATGCGGGATCGATCCAAGATGGCCACTTAAGAGGAAGTCGGGATTGCAGCTCCGAGAGAAGGCGCAGAGGGTGAGTGGACGCCGCATTTCCAGACGGACTTTTACTGCCCACAGACCAGGAGATTCACAGGAGGAAAAGCCCCACGGGTCTCCAGCGCCGCTGGTTTGAGCGGAGTGGCCGCTCAGCCTACACCCTGGAGCGGGGGGCAGTGGCTTCTTGCGCAGAGCGAGAGAGACAGAGTTCCCTCTGAGCCAGAAAGGGGAGCTGAAGCAGGGAGCCAAGCCAGGAGACCCCCGGGCAAGGGAGTGCCACGAATCTCAGAGCCGCTGCTTCGGCTGACGCAGCGGCACACAGGGCAGCGGATTTTAATTGCGCGGAGAAGCTCCCCAGCGCCGCTGGTTGGACCGGAGCAGCCGCTCGGCCTGCACGGGGGGCGGGGAGCAGCGGCTCCTTGAACAAAGTGAACGAGACTGTGTCCCCTCCGGGCCAGCAAGGGGAACTGTGGCAAGGAGGCAAGCCAAGAGATTACAGGACAAAGAGGGCCCCTCTGGAAACACGGCTGAACCCGGGACGGTCCAGCTCTGTGGGGGAGGGGCGTCCTCCATCGGGAAACACCCTGCAGTTCCCGGGGCAATTTTCCGTAACCAAGACAACCCGCCACTACAGAGACTCCGTCACTACAGGGGCGGGCCAGCATAGCGGAAGCAGTTCTAAATACACCCACAGGACTGCAGGGAAGCTCACACGGAAGCTGGGCGGAGCCCACAGCAGCTCAGCGAAGCCTCTGCAGGCTGAGTGTGACTAGACTGCCACCTTGTGGGCAGGGAAAACGGTAGCAACACAGCTGAAAAACATAAAGTGCTAAACCCCTGGGCCAGAACACCTGGGGAGAAGAAAAGGGGGTTTATGAGTTCAGCTGCTGCAGACTTAAAATTACCAAAATCAGAAAGACAGCAACTACAAAGTCAATAGGCGGATAAATCCACAAAGATGGGAAGAAACCAGCGCAAAAAGGATGAAAACACCCCAAACCAGAACACCTCTCCCCCTACAAGGCAGCATAACTCCTCACCAGCACGGGAACAAGACTGGACGGAGAATGAGTGTGATGAAATGACAGAATCAGCTTTCAGAAAATGGATAATAAGAAACTTCTGTGAGCTAAAAGAACATGTTCTAACCCAATGCAAAGAAACTAAGAACCTTGAAAAAAGACTTGATGAAATGCTAACGAGAATGGACAACTTAGAGAGGAATATGAATGAATTGATGGAGCTGAAAAACACAACACGAGAACTTCGCGAAGCATGTACAAGTTTCAACAGCAGAATTGACCAAGCAGAAGAAAGGATATCAGAAGTTGAAGATCAACTCAATGAAATAAAACGAGAAGGGAAGATTAGAGAAAACAAGGTAAAAAGGAATGAACAGAGTCAACAAGAAATATGGGACTACGTGAAAAGACCTAATCTACATTTGATAGGTGTACCTGAATGTGACGAAGAGAATGCATCCAAGCTGGAAAATACTCTTCAGGATATTATCCAGGAAAACTTCCCCAACCTAGCAAGGCAGGCCAATATTCAAGTCCAGGAAATACAGAGAACACCACAAAGATATTCCTCTAGAAGAGCAACCCCAAGGCACATAATCATCAGATTCACCAGGGTTGAAATGAAGGAGAAAATACTAAGGGCAGCCAGAGAGAAAGGTCGGGTTACCCACAAAGGGAAACCCATCAGACTCACAGCAGATCTCTCAGCAGAAACCCTACAGGCCAGAAGAGAGTGGGGGCCGATATTCAACATCCTTAAAGAAAAGAACTTTCGACCCAGAATTTCATATCCAGCCAAACTAAGCTTCATAAGTGAAGGAAAAATAAAATCCTTTGTGAACAAGCAAGTACTCACAGATTTCATCACCACCAGACCAGCTTTACAAGAGCTCCTGAAGGAGACACTACACATAGAAAAAAACAACCAGCACCAGCCACTCCAAAAACGCACGAAATGGTAAAGAGCAGCAACACAATGAAGAATCTCCATCAACCAATGGGCAAAACAGCCAGCTAGCATCAAAATGACAGGACCAAACTCACACATAACAATATTAACCCTAAATGTAAATGGACTAAATGCCCCAATCAAAAGACACAGACTGGCAAATTGGATAAAAAGCCAAAACCCATCAGTGTGCTGTATCCAGGAAACCCACCTCACATGCAAGGATACACAAAGGCTCAAAATAAAGGGATGGAGGAAGATTTACCAAGCAAATGGAGAGCAAAAAAAAGCAGGAGTTGCAATTCTCATCTCTGATAAAATAGACTTTAAAGCAACAAAGATCAAAAGAGACAAAGAAGGACATTACATAATGGTAAAAGGATCAATACAACAAGAAGAGCTAACGATCCTAAATATATATGCACCTAATACAGGAGCACCCAGATACATAAGGCAAGTTCTTAAAGACTTACAAAGAGACATAGACTCCCACACATTAATATTGGGAGACTTCAACACACCATTGTCAATATTAGACAGATCAACGAGACAGAAAATTAATAAGGATATCCAGGACTTGAACTCAGACCTGGAACAAGCAAACCTAATAGACATTTACAGAACTCTCCAGCCCAAATCCAGAGAATATACATTCTTCTCAGCACCACATCACACCTACTCTAAAATTGACCACATAATTGGAAGTAAATCACTCCTCAGCAAATGCAAAAGAACAGAAACCATAACAAACAGTCTCTCAGACCACAGTGCAATCAAGTTAGAACTCAGAATTCAGAAGCCAACCCAGAACCGCACATCTTCATGGAAATTGAACAACTTTCTCCTGAATGTTGACTGGATAAACACTGAAATGAAGGCAGAAATAAAGATGTTCTTCGAAACCAACGAGAATGAAGACACCACATACCAGAATCTCTGGGACACATTTAAAGCAGTCTCTAGAGGAAAATATATAGCAATAAGTGCCCACATGAGAAGAAAGGAGAGAACTAAAATTGACACCCTATCATCAAAATTGAAAGAGCTAGAGGAGCAAGATCAAAAAAACTCAAAACCTAGCAGAGACAAGAAATAACTAAGATCAAAGCAGAAATGAAGGAGATAGAGACACGAAAAACCCTACAAAAAATCAATAAATCCAGGAGCTGGTTTTTTGAAAAGATCAACAAAATAGACAGACCACTAGCCAAACTAATAAAAAAGAAAAGAGAGAATAACCAAATAGATGCAATAAAAAATGATAAAGGGGATATCACCACAGATGCCACAGAAATTCAAACCATCATCAGAGATTATTACAAACAACTCTATGCACATAAATTAGAAAACCTGGAAGAAATGGATAAATTCCTGGACAGTAGTCTCCTCCCATGCCTAAACCAGGAAGAAGTCGAAACCCTGAATAGACCAATAACAAGGTCTGAAGTCGAGGCAGCAATTAAGAGCCTACCACCCAAAAAAAGCCCAGGCCCAGATGGTCTCACAGCCGAATTCTACCAGACATACAAAGAGGAACTGATACCATTCCTACTGAAACTTTTCCAAATAATCCAAAAAGAGGGAATCCTTCCCAAATCATTTTATGAGACCAACATCATCCTGATACCAAAACCCGGCAGAGACTCAACAAGAAAAGAAAACTACAGGCCAATATCCATGATGAACATAGATGCAAAAATCTTCAATAAAATACTGGCAAGCCGATTACAACAGCACATCAAAAAGCTTATCCACCATGATCAAGTAGGATTCATCCCGGGGATGCAAGGCTGGTTCAATATACGCAAGTCTATAAATGTAATTCACCACATAAA
The DNA here is from genome assembly GCF_030222135.1 of Aotus nancymaae. Taxonomy (NCBI): domain Eukaryota; kingdom Metazoa; phylum Chordata; class Mammalia; order Primates; family Aotidae; genus Aotus; species Aotus nancymaae. The sequence goes on from NW_026988467.1 coordinate 30,931,328, forward strand.
CAGAACCAAAGACAAAAACCACATGATTATCTCAATTGATGCAGAGAAGGCCTTCGACAAAATTCAACAGCCCTTTATGCTAAAAACCCTCAATAAACTAGGTATCGATGGAACGTATCTCAAAATAATAAAAGCTATTTATGACAAACCGACAGCCAATATCATACTGAATGGGCAAAAACTGGAAGCATTCCCTTTGAAATCTGGCACTAGACAAGGATGCCCTCTCTCACCACTCCTATTCAATATAGTACTGGAAGTTCTAGCCAGAGCAATCAGGCAAGAAAAAGAAATAAAGGGTATTCAATTAGGAAAGGAGGAAGTCAAATTGTCTCTATTTGCAGACGACATGATTGTATATCTAGAAGACCCTATCACCTCAGCCCAAAATCTCCTGAAACTGATAAGCAACTTCAGCAAAGTCTCAGGATACAAAATCAATGTGCAAAAATCACAAGCATTCCTATACACCAATAATAGACTTAAAGAGAGCCAAATCAAGAACGAACTGCCATTCACAATTGCTACAAAGAGAATAAAATACCTAGGAATACAACTAACAAGGAACGTAAAGGACCTCTTCAAGGAGAACTACAAATCACTGCTCAACGAAGTAAGAGAGGACACAAACAGATGGAGAAACATTCCATGTTCATGGTTAGGAAGAATTAATATCGTGAAAATGGCCATACTGCCCAAAGTAATTTACAGATTCAACGCTATCCCCATCAAGCTACCAATGACCTTCTTCACAGAACTGGAAAAAACCACCTTAAACTTCATATGGAACCAAAAGAGAGCCCGCATAGCCAAGTCAATTCTAAGCAAAAAGAACAAAGCAGGAGGCATCACACTACCGGACTTCAAACTATACTACAAGGCTACAGTAATCAAAACAGCATGGTACTGGTACCAAAACAGAGATATAGACCAATGGAACAGAACAGAGACGTCGGAGGCGACACAACATATCTACAACCACCTGATCTTTGACAAACCTGAAAAAAACAATCAATGGGGAAAGGATTCCATGTTCAATAAGTGGTGTTGGGAAAACTGGCTAGCCATATGCAGAAAGCAGAAACTGGACCCCTTCCTGACACCTTACACTAAAATTGACTCCAGATGGATTAAAGACTTAAACATAAGACGTAACACCATAAAAACACTAGAAGGAAACCTAGGCAAAACCATTCAGGACATAGGCGTAGGCAAGGACTTTATGACCAAAACACCAAAAGCATTGGCAACAAAAGCCAAAATAGACAAATGGGACCTAATCAAACTCCACAGCTTTTGCACGGCAAAAGAAACAGTCAATAGAGTGAATCGGCAACCAACAGAATGGGAAAAAATTTTTGCAGCCTACCCGTCTGACAAAGGGCTGATATCCAGAATTTACAATGAACTAAAAAAGATTTACAAGAAAAAAACAAACAAGCCCATTCAAAAATGGGCGAAGGATATGAACAGATACTTTACAAAAGAAGACATACATGAGGCCAACAAACATATGAAAAAATGCTCATCATCACTGGTCATTAGAGAAATGCAAATCAAAACTACATTGAGATACCATCTCACGCCAGTTAGAATGGCGATCATTAAAAAATCTGGAGACAACAGATGCTGGAGAGGATGTGGAGAAATAGGAACACTTTTACACTGTTGGTGGGAGTGTAAATTAGTTCAACCACTGTGGAAAACAGTGTGGCGATTCCTCAAGGACCTAGAAATAGAAATTCCATTTGACCCAGCAATCCCATTACTGGGCATATATCCAAAGGATTATAAATCGTTCTACTATAAGGACACATGCACACGAATGTTCATTGCAGCACAGTTTACAATAGCAAAGACCTGGAACCAGCCCAAATGCCCATCGATGATAGACTGGACAGGAAAAATGTGGCACATATACACCATGGAATATTATGCAGCCATTAAAAAGGAGGAGTTCACATCCTTCGTAGGGACATGGATGAACCTGGAAAACATCATTCTCAGCAAACTGACACAAGAACACAAAATCAAACACCACATGTTCTCACTCATAGGCGGGTGTTGAACAAGGAGAACACATGGACACAGGGAGGGGAGCACTATACACGGGGGTCTGTTGGGGGGGAGGGGGGATAGTGGGGAGGTGGGGAGTTGGGGAGGGATAGCATGGGGAGAAATGCCAGATATAGGTGAAGGGGAGGGAGGCAGCAAATCATACTGCCAGGTGTGCACCTGTGCAACAACCTTGCATGTTATTCACATGTACCCCAAAACCTAAAATGCAATAAAAAAAAAAAAAAAAACAAAAAAAAACGAGAATGCCCAGGGCGCTTCTGCCAACTTGCCTCTTGGCTCTCGCTTAACCTTCCACATTCCTAATAAAGAGGCCCAGGGTGAGAGAGGTTAAGTCGTCTGTGCAAGGTCACGCAGCTAATGAGAGGCAGAGCCAGGATGCAGACAGAGGTGGGCCTGAGCCCAGACCCATTCTTTTTAATGGCTCTACAGAAAAGTCACAATTTGAGTTCTGCTCAGATCCCCAAGTGGTTGGCTCTCCAGCTGTAACAAGACTTAAAATCTGTTTGTGGCTACCAAAAAGGAAAGGAAAGTGAATGCAGCCACTGAGGACTGGGGCCACAATCTAGGCTCCACACTCCCGAAAGGAAGTGTGCTCTTTTCATCCTGGAGCTCTTCCATGTCTAATGCATTCACCGGATTTTGTGGTCTCTGATCAAAATGAGGTCCATTCGCCTTCATCCTTCCTAGGCAAAAGGAACAAGGAATCATTCTAGAAATATCAACCTGCTGCAGACTTTGGAGGAGAAACTGAGTCCATATTAAAGCCATGACTGCCCGAGACTCAGAGGCTGGAACAGGGTTGGGGGAAACAGGCTGTGGATGCTAAGGCAGCCCCTCTCACTGCACCCTGCTGGCCTAGGCCCCTGCAGAGCTTCCTGACCTGGCAGCCCCACGGGACCTGCTCCCTTCCGCCTGTTGGAATAACATTCCTCCTCCTCCTCCCTTCAGCCAACTCTGCCTGAGAGCCAACCACTTCGACTCACCACCGAGTCTCTTGCCATCAGCACTCCTGTCAGAGCGCTGATTGCTAATAAAAGCAGTGCAATTGTTGATTGAGAATAAGAAATAAAAATAAAGCACTCAAGGTGACCATCCACTGTGCCAGGCCCGGTTTCAAGCTTGTTGGTCTTAAAGTCAGGGAAACAGGAAAAATTGCTCCCAGCTTAGACCAGCTCCCACGTGGCCCAACCCAGCTCCTTGAACCAGCATCCATCACCTCCCTTCAAAGTGTTTCTTCTTCCTGCACCAGCCCATGTTCTCGCCTGGAGATACCAGAACCCACCCCTATCTCAGTGTGTCCTCGGCAGGTTATACCTGTCACCATCACCCACCACTATGGGGATACGTGCTCATTTATCTACAGTGACATACTGCAGGGCCAGAGGTGGGGTGGGGGAGTCCGGTACCGTAGGTGTGAGGAATATAGAAACACTGGGAGGTAGTGTTTCAGAGATGGGGGAGGGGAGAAAATACAGCAACATAGTGCATAGCAGTGTCCAGTCCTGGTTCAAGCCTCAGGGATGTCCCAGGAGCATTGGGCAATGTTTGCTGATATCCAGGCAGACATCCCCCACCAGCAGGGAGGTCAGTGCATACACAGCAGGTACCTGGTACAGTTCAGGGTCAGGGTCTAAGGCAAGGCTCAGCCTGAGTCCTCTCAGGGTCTGGGGAACTGGAAAAATCCCTGGAAACTTATTTCAAGAGGGCTTAAGGTAAAGGCCAGTTGTACATTGTGGTGGTGGTGTCAGGGGTAAGGGGGAGTTATTAACTATGGCAGGGACTTTGGGGTCTCAAGAGGAAATAACCTGTGACTCTGGTAACATTTCAAGGGCTCAGGGTCAGCTCTGGGGCCCTGAATCACACTGGAAGGTGATCTGAGAGTGATCATTAATCCCCACCACTAACCCTCACACCTGGGAGTGAAGAGGAGCTGAGACTTCTTAGATAGTTCCTGCATTTGGCTCAGGCTGGCCTAGGATCTTTGGGAGAGATGGGGACTGCACAATTAGATTGGCTCGGCTGTAAGGAGGGCCAGAGGGCAGAGGCAGAGACGGAGGGATGAGGGGAAAGACCCCTCCTATGTCACTCCTTTCTATCCAACTTGTAGGACCCATATTATTTCCTCATGGTTTTGTGGTCTGCCATTTGGGTAAAAATAGTGTCATAAATGTTTTCCAGATCTTTCCTTTGAAGACATTATTATATACCTGGTGAGATATATATTCACAACAATCAAAAATAGGAGATTTTGAACGAAGTCCTGGGATTTTTCTCTACTTGGACCAATTTGGGTCACAGGAACATCCCTTAGAACTGTGCCTGGAAGAATGTCATGTGCAGGTGTGGGAGATGTCATTCGTGTTCAGCCAATCAGGGCCCACCCCTGCGCTGGAAGTGGGTTAAATCCAATCTACATGGACAAATAGGAGATCTGGGATCCTCTTGTGAAGAAGGAAGGGAGAAATAGATGCTAGGGAGGCAGGCAGCCATGGACCACTAAAAGCTGCCAGAGACTGAGGACCTGTCAAGGGCTGTGTGCTTTATGCAAACTCTCTCATTGAGTTATTAGATTTAAAATGGACTTTAGAGATGTTTTAGTCCAGTGATTCTCACCAAGTCAGTATTCCACCTTAGGGGAACATACCAGAATCTCTGGGGGGAAGTGTGAGATTTCCATATCTAACAAAAAGGGCAGTGGGTTTTTTGAAGACTGGGAAACACCACTCAATTACATCATGAGTAACCTTCCAAAACTCTGACACAGCAGTCTAGCATAGCGTTAAAGTGTTTCAGTCTCTGAAGTTAGACAGACTTGAGTTTGAAGAACCCACTTGTGTCACTTAACAGCTTTCTGCCCTTGGATTCTCACCTTTACCAGCCTCGGGCTTCTCATCTGTAAAATAGAAATAATAGCAGAACTCCTAGAAGCTTTATATAACCACTGAATGAGATCAGGAGCAAAGTGTGCTCAGCACGTCTTGAACAAAGGAGGTTCCTAGCAGTTGGTAGCCTCTGGCACCATGTAAGTGTGGAGAACTGGCATCTCATGTGCCACCGGGAACATACGGTGGGAAGTGACAACCCAGCCCAGTACCCTCCTTTTGTAGATAAGAAAACTGAAGCCCAAATTGGAGAATATTGTACCTAGGGCTCCACAAGGTGAGGGTAGCTGATCCAGAGAAAGAGCTTGTTCCAACTCAAGGGAAGGCGTGACTCTTGATCTCTGGTTCAGGGCCTCCTATCAGGCTGCATCTTGACCTTCAATCACACCCGCCCCTGTTCTCCCCACCACAGAATCCCCTATATGTCCGGCACAAACAGAAGTCCACACCCTTCTTGAGTATCTGCATGGCTGGAGGCAGGGAAGTGAGCCCATGTCTTACCAAAGACCTTTCCAGGAAATGGACTTCAAAGAATTTATCATCAACATCTGACCACCTTCTGTCCATGCTCCTCAGCCAGGTTCTGTTCCCAATTATCATTATTGATCTGGGAGGGAGGAAAACTGCTGAAGTATCACTCAGCTTCTTAAAGCAGCTACTGCAGCAGCAACAGCAGATGAGAACTGGTTCTCCCTGTGCTGGCTAACTGGCTTCAATTGGGTGATCTCGTTACTAGGAGATGGGGCTCCCTTAATGAGCATCCCTCTGTGGGTATCTTTCTGATGGCATCTTACTATTAGACACACGGTAAGTATACCTTTAAAGGCCTCTGCATCTGCCGTTGCCTCTCCACACAAATACACATACACAACACAAGGCATGCAGACACACACACACACATACACACACACACACGCCCCACAGCTTCCCTGCATGTTTCCTTTCAAGGAGATTTACATAGCCTAATAGGTAGACAATGACTCCCTGCTGTACCCCCACAAGGTCTAGATGGTGCTCAGTTAATGCAAGTCCCTGCCAAGCTGACCATACAGACCCCTCTATGTTCTACTCCAGATCCTCCTGGCCTCATCTGTTTCCAATTGCAGCCTCTGCTGCTGTGACCAGGTAGGCACAGGCTTGGGCCAGCTTTATGCAGCTACAAACTGACAGTTCCTGGCTCGAGACACACTGCACCTCTTGGCTATCTCCCTTGAGCGTCTCTCTTGAGCTTTGGTGTGGGATACCATGGGAAACTTTCCCAGCACCCACACATGCACGGCCAGGAGGTGCAGGCATCGATATCGATATCCTTGAGACAATGCTGTGACTCATGGGTGACAGAAATCAGTAGATAAATGTCCCTCTTCTGCCTCTAAGTGTGTTGGCTGAGACACATTTCAGAGGACTTTTCAGATGGTCTTGTGGGACTGAGCAGCCAGTGGCTTCTGACTGTAGCCAGGTTAATGCATCTTTGCACTGGCTTGCTCTCCTGCCTGGTTCCACTCTCTTGGTCCTTTGCTTCTGCTTCCTGGGATCATAGTCCCAAAAAAGCGCTTGTACATAAGCTTTTGTCTCAGGCTCTGCTTTCAAGGGTCCCAGCCTAAGACAGTTGTTTCCCACAGTGGCCTGGAACTCAGCCCCTCAGGATGGGATCTTAGTGCTCGATCACTCACCAGTCAATGGCAATAAGGACCCTAGTGTCAGTGGGAAGTAGAGGGGTGATGACCACTGACACCCAGTGGCATCCGGATAACTAAGATTTCCACCTGAGGCTGACGGAGATGAAGAGCTAGTTGGAAGGTGAGATGTGCGTTACGGTGGTTATGGCACTTGAATGCACAGAGACAATAATAATTATACAGATTAGAGTGGGGCAGCCTTTTGTTAACGGCACTGAACACCTTGAAATAAAAGAAGAAAAGGCACGAGATCTCCAACTGTAGATTCAAGCTATGCTATGAAAACCAGAAGGCCTTTATGGAAGCTTTGATGTGACTTTCATTTCCTGTAGCCATGAGACAGACTGGGCCAAAATCTGGCCAGGATCTCATTGAAAGGGTGACAAGTGTTACAAAGGAAATCGAATGTACAGCTTCAATAGGTCTTCTACATCAAAATCAAGGCCCTGATGGAAAAGGTGTGAAATCTTGCAATGTGGGGTGGGAGCATTTGAATGGAAAAACCCGGAACTCTTAAACCTCCAGATCTGCCTTAACTCTCTAGGCTGGCAGAAGTCTCCTCCTTCCCTTGTCTCAGGAGAATAGTTTCCCCGGTCTGGAGGTCCAGCAATAGCCTCCCCCGAGGCAGGCGCTTGCAAAACAGGGCTTGTCCTTCTAAATATCTGTCTCTTCCACCGCTCATTAGCTTCAGACCAATAACAAGGGTTGGGTCTCAGCACAGCTTCTATAAGTGCAGTCCCTGCTCCTAGAGAAAATATCAGGGGGCCGCGCACAGTGACTCACTCCTATAATCCCAGCACTTTAGGAGGCCGAGGCAGGTAGGTCACCTGAGATCAGGAGTTCGAGACCAACCTGGTCAACATGGTGAAACCCTGTCTCTATTAAAAATACGAAAATTAGCCGGGCATGGTAGTGAATGCCTGTAGTCCCAGCTACTCGGGAGGCTGAGGCATGAGAATTGCTTGAACCTGGGAGGTGGAGGTTGCAGTGAGCTGAGATCATGCCATTGCACATCAGCCTGGGTGACAAGAACAAAAAACTCTTGTCTCAAAAAAAATTGTTTAGAGAAAGAAAAGAAAAGAAAATATTAGGGCCCAGATGATATGTGTAAGCAGGAATTTGGGGGAACATGTGTGGAACTGGATCTCAAAGGTATTAGACTGGAGAGTGAGTTGGAATATAAGGTAAGATGGGGGAGAATTTGTTGACATGAGGAAACTTAGTTGTAACTGGTGGAGACTCTCCTAACAGTGACTCCTTGGAGCTTGGTCATCACCACAGCCTGTAATAAATGAGACAAGAATTCTGGTATTGCCCCGGCATAGTGTCAAGGAAGGGGTTCAGAAGGCTCGGGGACATTATTTCTCTATAGCCTATAAACTGTCATTACTGTAATAAGGACCAAGTGGAAGCCCCTAACTTTACACAAATGAAGCCATACTTGGTTATCTCTCTATCTATCTTGCCCATAAGAAAACCTTGATATATAACTCCGGTATCCCAATAGAGTAGTAAATCAGATGCTATCCTGCACCTTTGGAAGAACTGCAGAGATCAATGCAACCACAAAAATGTGAAGATGTTCTCCTCTGCAATTCTACTTTCTCAAGAAAACAGAACATGGCAGGTAAAGGTGAACTGCCTTACACTTAACACGGTGGGAGTCCCAATTCCAGCTGCCATGCGGTATCTTTACTGAGCAGACCAACATATTATCTAGTATTTGTATGTGATTATTAATTTGTCAAATATATTATTCTGGATATTTTTCAGTTAGGATGATCAAAAGCAGTTTATCTTTACATGGGAAGGACAGCAGCACACCTTTGCTTGTGCTGGGACCAGGTTGACTCGCCAGTTGTCTGTCACAGGGTAGTCCCCAGAAGAGATTTCATTTATCTCAGCATCCCACAGAACCTACTTGGCTTTACACAGAGCAGCTTAGGAGTGCTGATCTTGGGGGTAGGGGGACTAGGGGAGGGTTAGCAGGGGTGGTAGGATTGAGGAGGGAAAACATTAGGAGAAATCCTAATGTAGATGACAGGGGGATGGATGCAGCAAATCACCATGGCATGTGTCTACCTATGTAACAATCCTGCACGATCTGCACCTGTACCCCAGAACTTAAAATATAATTAAAAAAAAAAGAGTGCTGCTTTGTGTAAAGTCCTAGGTGAAATCTTGGCCAGGCTGGTCTCAACCTAGGCCTAGGCTTACCCTAGGCCTATAGCATGCACTTTTTGCCTCCCATCCTGAGGTTCTCAGTTGGTACTGCAGTGTGGGATACTGTGGAAATGCACTCAGTACCTAGGCGTGCGCGACCTAGAAATGTGGCAGAGTAATGCCCTGTGAGGCCAACTTTTGAGCAATGAGTAACAAGAAGATAATGTACAAATACTTCCCTCTCTCTATTCCTAGTCAGATGGTCTTAATCACATTTCATATGGCTTGGTGATGGTCTTGGGGGATCAACCAACTAGTCAACCATAGTAGTGGTTAGACTGATAATGCATCTTTATGTTGACTCTCTTTTCCCTGCCTCCCCTCCCCTATCCTTCACTTCTCTTCCCTGGCATCATATTCCTCACCAAAATACTCATACACATATGCTCATGTCTCAAGCTCGGCTTTCAGGAAAACCCAGACTGGGACAGATTTCCTTGGAACAGAGAATGAGGAGGGAGACAGTCTTCTCTGTTCCTTGACCTTGGTTCTCTTATTTTAGAATGAAAGCAAGGGAATCCTGGAGTTAGGAGATCCAGTGCCATGAAAGGATTCAAAAAGTGACCAGCTCACTTTGTCAGAGAGAAAGGATGTAAAGCCACCTCTCTTTAGGAGGGAGGAAGCAATTTTTACTTTGAAGGTTCTATAAGAGGCAGGGTTAGTTACAAATGAAAAGGAGTACACTCCTTGGGAGGCTGATATGCAGATTTGTTTGATCTACAAATGATCATACCTATCATATAATTTTTAGGGAGCAGAACATTCCCTCTTCCATAAAATATTTTCCAGGTGCTTGAAATATCCGCTTAGTAGTTTTCTTTCTTGTATGAAGCATTGCCGCTTTTAAAATGCACACCCTCAGAAAGCAGACATCACTAGCTAAAATGCCTGATCAGGCCAGGCGAGTAACTCGAATGAAGAGTGCTGGGTTGCAAGGAGGCATGCATGCCCCAGCTAAAAGGTGCAGCAGATCGCCAACTCCAGCTGATGCTGCCATATTAGAAATATGAACCCAGTGTTGCCTGCTCTTCTGATTTTTTAAAAGAAACTGGAAATCCAGATAGTAATATGAAATCTTCTAAATTTTTAGGATTGGCAGCTAATTAAAAAGTTTTGAGAGCAATATGAAGGCAAAGAAAACCTGTCCATGATCTCGGTTATAACAACTCTGTTTTGAAAAATTTAATCTTGGAAATTCCCAACCTCTCTTTACTTCCTCAACGTCTGGTCAGTCTTGTCAAATCCTGCATTGTTCATTCAGTGGTATTGACAGAGTACCTACCATGAATCAGAAACAAAAGTCAGGTACTAACTAACTCTCTGCTTCTGGTGCACAGAGGAGCAGGCAGACAAGTAAAGAAACAATTACAAAACAGTGTGATGACAGCGACACTGCAAAAAACACAAGTGCTGTTGGAGCCCAAAGGAGAGGCACTCACAGCAGCCTGGGAAATCAGGGAAGGCTTCCTGGTGTAGATGACAAGAAAACGAGATGTGATGGATGAAAAGAATGTGACTTAGGCAGGTGCAGCAGGTGGAGAGGGGTTGTTCCTAATCAGCTTCTTCTCCCGTCCCACTTTCTCAGCCTTAATTCAGACCTTCATCACATGGCACCAGAGTTATCACAACAGTCTTTTCATTGGTCTCCTTGATTCCAGTCATTTTCCACATTGTTGCAAACCTCATCTCTCTAAGACAAACATGTCCTGTCACTCCCATATGTTAATTTCCTTTAGGGTGACCCCACTGAGTGTGGGAGAAGTTTCCCAATTTCACGATCAACATCCCATCCATCAAAACTTTCTGAGAATGCAACTTCATCATAAACATGTTTGCTTATTTATTTATGTATAAGTTAGATACCTATAATGTGCTAAGTATCATGGAAATTTTGCACAAAAAGTAGAAAATTTTAAGGGGGAAAATACATATGGTTGAAAATTATAAAACATTTTATATATTTATATATATAATATATATAGTTTTTCAACCATTAAAATAATGAAAGCTATGTAATTGCTCTTCATAAATGCTTTGATACTTTAAAAAATCTTAGCTTAACACTTTCTGATTTAATTGTTTGAAGGTCAAGTTGAAAGTATGTTTATTTAGTACATGGTTTTTATGACTTAGGCTAAAAGGCATGCAAAAGGCATAGAGATCACAGTGGAAGGCATACTTTTGCCTGCACTCTTTATGTTAGACTCATTTTCAATCCCACCTACCAATCATACAAAAGATATGAACATGTGCCTATAGAGCTCCATATTCCACATACAATTGTTCATTTCTGCAAATGAGTTGGAAGTCATGGCATTTATATATTTTAAACAAATGCGTACAATGTCCTCCAGGATTTTCTATGTAAGAGATTTTTTAACGCTTTAGAAAATTCTGTTTCCGAGATTTTATAGAACACAGATATAACTGTGTTTATAAATGACACTCTGACAACATTTGAGGCAATAAGATCATGTAACAGTGGAAACACTTCAAACATCCATTTTTAAATGTTCTTCCTTCTGTGCACACAAACCCGTTTGAAAAAAACAGTTCCTTTCTCACTCATTGTTAAAAAATATCGCCTTTACCTTGAAAGGGCAGATTACAGATGTTTACTTTTTCAAAAATATCTAATAGCAACAGCTACCTGTCATCACTGGAAAGGTCAGCAAATTTGGAAAACTTGTCTTTTTGTAAAAGAAAATTATATCTCTCATCTTTAAGTTCAATGAATTAGCCAGAGGCCCTCTGGGTAGCATAAGATCAAGCATATAAGCTTGGCGATCAAGATCTTTCTTGCCTTCCAAAGCGTCTTTTGCTGAATGTATCCAGAACCCATTTTTATTTGCTTAAATGAATAAAGCAAACTTCACTAATCCACTGAGCTCCTCCTGGAGCATTTCTTCCCACACCTCTATCAGAGTATTTATCAGCTTGCATTGTGATCTTTTGTTTTTTTCATGTTCAAGTCCCCGAGGCAGGTATGGGTGCATTACCTTGAATGTCCAACCTCCTTCCACATCTCTGAGCATCCAGCACCCAGCCCACCCTGTGACTCAGAGCAGGTGCCAGCAAACGCTTGCTGAGTACATATACAGATGAGTGGGTTTCCTCAGGATGAAACAGACACATTTGGGTGCCTTCTTTTGTAGTGATCCATTCTCTATATGCTGATGTTCATAGCCAGAGCCATGAAAATAGTATTTCTGAAAAGGAAATCCAGGTTGGAATTATTAAAATTGTTTTTAAAAAGACCTTTACGTATTGAAAGCATAATCCATTAATAATGTGTTTTATACTAAAGAGATAATGGGAACCTCCCACAGGGAGATGAAAGTATGACTGGAATTTAGGGTCAATACTCTTTCTCCAAAATTGCTTCATCCCTCTGAGATGCAAACAGCAGGAAACACATCAGCCCTCCCCAGCTGGCAGGAGGAGCACCAGAGAGCAGGGATAACTTAAGCCAGAGAAGAGGCAACATCTAGACAATTTCATTAACCATCTTCTTTATGATGACCCTGCAGGCCACTCCAGCTGGTCTCCCTTTGCTCTGGCCAGCAATCAGGAATTTTCTGGTCTCTGGCCATGGACAGTGCTGCCTTTAGCAAAAGCAGAGGTTGGTGGGGGTGGGGGTGGGGATGGGGGTGGAGCTGGCTCTAGAATTTGGGGTTGTGCCTCTGTGGAATGTAGCTGATACACCAGCCCCAGACACAGCTAAGTCCCCAACTCTCTCCCAGTGACTGAAGGAGGCTCTGTCATTCCTGATTCATGGAGTCACTGAGTCTCCAGGCTGGAAAGACCTTAAAGGCCATCTTATGCTTGAGCACCTTTTGTGACAGGAGATTTACTACCTCCAGAGGCAGGCCATTCCATCTTGGAGAGCTCTAGCAGTTGGAACACTCTCTCCTACGCTGAGCCCCAGCTAAGTTTGCTTTTCCTCGGGGTCACCCCTCTAATCAGAGCACATCAAGGGTGGTGTCAGGAAGCAGTTGCCCCCCCAGGTGCAGCAAATAGAGGGAATGTTGTCTGTAGAGAATGTGAAAACAATAATAAAACAGACAAAAAGCCAGTCTGCTTTTCATTATTACCAGCATACTCTGGCAGCTCTAAACAATGTTAGTGGTAAAATCCTCCTCTTTAACAGAAGCTTTTATTGGTCAAGTACTAAGTAATTATTATGGTTATGTTATTGAGTTTTAATAATAATGATAATAGATGTAATAAGCTTCCATTTGGCACATTTTTATTACTTATCCTTTAATGACATTGTATTCTACATGGGCACTAATTTGGAGAAGTCCCAGTTATACAACTGACCTCAACACAGGCAAACTCAGCTATACATGCTCATTTCAAGAGAACATTCTTAAGATTTGAATCCATTCCATTTTGTTTCAAGCACAGTTCACATCTCCAACTCCTGTGGTACTTACATATTCCTGAGTTTAAATGCTAAATTTGAAATAAGCATCATAATGATGAAGACAAAAACAAAACAAAAAACAGAAAATTAGTTTCTTCACTCATAACGTTCTATGTGAGACCTTGAAATTTTTTTTAAATTTAAGACAGTGAAATGGTGAGAACTACAATTATTTTTTTGTTCAGTACGTGTAATTTTTAGTTTATGTGCATTGAATTTGAATAAGAAATTCATCATTCTTTTTCAAGTGCTAATTGTTTTTTAACTGAAGAGTTAATCAGGAAAATAAAACTGTAATGTTATTATTTATTACTGTAACAGAATGTAGATATGTTTGTCCTTTTCTCAAAAGCTACGCTAACACAATAAAAATATTAATCCATTACTTTTTTCTCTTTTATTCTGCAATATTCTTTGTATTTTTTACTGGTATGACTATATACATTAAGTTTAATAAAAGAAAATTTTCACTGCCTGCTTTTCCTTTGTGGCCATTGTCATTTGTTTCATTTTATGTTTATTACTGAAAAAAGTCTTGTTGGATAGAGGAGGGGATTGTTAAATGTGATCCTCTCCAGATGTCAAATACACCAGGTGCTCCATCAATTCTAATCCCTCTCTCTGAGCATAGTCCCAGTGTTTAAAAATCCCCGTCATGTCCTCCCTAGGCTTTTCTAGGTTGATCATCCAGGTTCTCCCAAACATTTCTAATAAAAATGATTTTGAGTCTTTCTGCTGCCCTCACTATAATGGCTTTTATCAAACATTCACCGAGTGCCAGATAAAGTACATGATCTCATCTGATCTTCTCTACAACCCTCTGAAGTAGACCTGGTTCTTCCTATTTTATGACTGGGAATACCGAGGTTCAAGAGATAAACTAACTTCCCCCAAATCCTATAGCTGGTATGCAACAGAGCTGAGATGGAAAGTCAGGTAAGTGTGACAGCAAAACCCTGTGTAACCCTGCCCCTACCCTCCACTCCCCAATACCCTCACCATCACCATATGCACTGCAGCTCGTCCGTCTTGCTCTTCCTTTGGTGGCTTCCAAGACTAAATACCACACACCCTCCAAAGGCTTAGCTTGGAGAGAGTCACCTCCTTTCCAGAAGCCACACTTGTACTAATGCTGCCTTTGGGCTCACTGGTTTCATGGGCAGCTGCAGCATATAGAATGGATCCCAGAAGGAGGTTGACTTGAGCCACAGGGGATGAGCATATGATATTTGGGACCCATCCGGTCTGAAAGGAAGTGCGGGGTGGGAAGAGCAAACACTAAGATGGAAGAAGGGTGCCTCTGGGCTATCCCAGTAAAAGGTCAAAAATTCCCAAGCTCCAGGGACAGGATCATGCACAAGCCCCCACCTGTGGAAATGTTCAGGGTCTCAAGAGCCCTGGTCCAGGAAGTGTAATCGGGGGCAGAGCAGAGGAGACCAGCAAACCAGGAGTAGAGCCCCGCCTTGGTAGGCAAGTCTGTGTGAATCAAGGGTGGAAGGCCTGGGAAAAGGCTGGGTGGGCCAGGGGGCACAGACATATCCCTGCTGCTCCGGGAACAGTGGTTGGGCTTTCATCACCCAGTCAGAGGACTAGGCTGAAGGATTCCAGATGCCCATGCAAGCCCCTTCTGCCCAGGCTGGAGGAGATTCACACGGATGCTACCACCGCCCTGTGGGCCCTGTGGCTCCCTTCAAACCTTACTCCTGTGTGCAAACAGCAGAAATCATCTTCCCAAGGCCACTTGCTAGAGGACAGAGCAGTCTGGACAGCCTGCTAGGCATTTTCTGCTCCCATTATCCCTGTGTGAGGTGGGCAGACTGGGACGAGCATATCCTTTCTAAGCAGCTGGATGAACTCAGGTCTGAATCAGATTGTCCTCTCATCTTGGGCTTGTGCTGACCTCCCATCCTACCTCTGCCTTTCAACTCTGAGCCACTGTACACTAATCATGTGCATCTGGGCTCAGAACAGGCCTGACATGAATCCTTGTTCAAGATCACTTCATTCAGTCCAGCCATGGATCCAGGTAGTTGGGACATTTAGGGTCCCACATAAGTGGTATGCATGCAGTCAGTCAATGGGGCCCTGGGAATCAGCTGGATTCTCCAGCTTCAGGCAACACCAAAATGTGGACAGATGCTGTCTGTTCAGGGCAGAACTTCATTCCATGGTCAGGAGCTGGGAACTGGGCCCACCTCCCAGGAAAAGAAACTAGCAGAACCAGGTAGGGCATAGGGTCCCTGACGACCAGCTGGCAAATCAAAGGCATGTAGGAGCTCCAGCCCTTAAAGAGGATTCAAATGTTGGCCAAGTCTCCAGACAGAAGTCAATCCTATAACATGTGCCAGTAAGTGGAGATGAGGGGGGAAGTTCATGGTCAGGGAATAACTTGAGGATTTGTGAACAACCAGGCCCTGCCTCCACATCCACTGTGGCCAGGCTTAGGGCCATGACACTAGACTAGATTCATACTAGTGGAGATGGCCTTCTAACATTCAGACCTGGGCAGGGTATGAAGGGGCCGAACCTAGGGGTAGGCATTCTTGAGGATTCTGGTTGAGCAAGATAAGGAAGGCGTTGAGAGGTTTGAGCACTCCCAAATGCCATGCAGTTTAAGAAATTGCATCTTGGCCAGGCATGGTAGCTCCTGTCTGTAATTCCAGCACTTTGGGAGGCTCAGGTGGAAAGATTGCTTGAGTCCAGAAGTTCAAGACCGGTGATAGTGAGACCCTGTCTCTACAAAAAAAAAAAAAAAAAAAAAAAAAAAAGAAGACGGAGAAGGAGAACAAGAAGAAGAACAAGAAGAAAAGAAATTGCCTCTTGTCATCTATGGAGTCTGGCATAATGAATAAGCCAAGAAAGGATTTTCCAGGCCTGATACTGCATCTTGCTGGCAATGTCCCTCCCATCTCCTTTAGATTAAATGTGGGGAAATGAGAGTATAATGATAAACACTGATTAGCTGTAGCCATAGCAGGGGAGATAAGTTTCTCTTCCTGTATTATGCTTTCTTCCTCCCTTCCCCTCTCTCTCTCTTTTTTTCTTCCTCTCTCTCCCTCTCTGAAGAAGCACTGCTCTTTGTCCTAACCTATGGAATGGTGGGTTAATTGGCTTACGGAGCTGCTGAATATGGAACAGAGCCCTAATGGAGATTTAATCAAAGGAGACAGTTATGTCGAGTGAGGTGTAAAAGCCATTGAAGATGAATGGAGACGGATACAATTTTCCCCCCAGAGTTATTCAGAGCAATTTTAAAAAAGTGCAAGTTTAACTATGGAATGGATTGTGTGACCAAGTGTCATTTTGCTGCAGGGCACAGCAGGGCAGGTAAGGGAAGGAGAACTTTGAAAGTTGTTTGGAAAAGGTGGAGCCTCTCTGTACCTCACGCAATGGGCATGGGGTCAAAGTTCAATGCTCCCCCCCAATGACCCCTCCCACCAAGTCTACCTTTTGCCCAGTGGCCTGACTATATAACTCATCTCACTGATGCTTCCTGCAGCTTCTGTGGCTTGTGACCAGTGATCTTAGTGGTTAGACCTGAAGACTCTCCACACCTAGGTCATAGCTATGCTTTACAGCCCACAGACCCAACCATTTACTAGGATCTCTGCATCTTCCCCGGCAACCTCTCAACTGATCCTTCAGCTCTCAGCTTAGCTGTCACTCTGTTTGGGAAGACTTCCTTGAACCACTCTCTCTATTTCTTTAATGACCTGTATGCCATGCAATTCCATAATTGTCTTTTTTTAATGTGTCTGCCATCACTGCTAGATTGTGACTTCCCTGAAGTGCATGTGTGTGTGTGCATATACATGGATATGTATACATACTTCCCCTCCTCCCTACACATATATAAAATCTATTTACTGGGATTATCTTAGACAAGCTATTGTGCAAATTGCTTCTCTCAGCAATGTGTTGTGGACATCTTTCCATATTAATGCATGTTGCTTTATAACAAGCTCTTTAACAACTGTACTGTGTTGCTTTGTGTGGATATCACATAAATTATCTAACAAATCCTATATAGTTTTCTGCTATCGGAAACATTACTAAAAGAGCATTTATTTGCATACGTAGTTTTGAAAATTTGTTCAATTATTCCTTGATAAATTCCTAGAAGAAAAATTGTCGAGGTAAAAATTTTGACATATATTTTCAAGCTGCCCTCCAAAAAAGTAAAAAGGTGTGCTAATGTACACTCTCACGACTGCTGTCTGAGAGGGTCTGTTTCCCTATACCCTTTCTATGCATTGCTAATCATGTTCATTTTTGCCAGTCTGATGGGCAAGACCTGATGTTTCATTCTTGTTAACTCTGACAATTTAATAATCCAAGAAAGGCCCCATCTCAGGAAATGATATAACTACATGTCTTGGCAAGGCCATGAGATTCTAAAAGCCTGTGCTGGGGGAAGAAGAGCTTACTGAGACTCTTCTCAGAGAAATCACCTAGGATAAGACAGCCGGCTCCCTGGAGGAAGAGGCTGGCAGCCCAAACCATTAAATCCAAGAGCTGGAGTCAAGTGGAGTCTGATTCATTTAAAATTACATTCTAGCAGTCTGGGTGGGCTTTCTAGATGACTGCACTTTTTGGCATCTGATGAACATCTAAGTCATAGACTTGAAAGGGCACTCTAAGTCGGTGTGAGGGCTAGCAAAAGCAATACGCAGGTCAGGGAGATGTTATATCCTGTATATACAATGCAAGGAACGTAAGAAAGAGATGCAAGGGGCTTGAACCATGGGGCTGGCTTTTAGGACTAGACAACAAACCCTGGGGCAAAATTAGGAAGCAGGGAGCTGAACAGAGGGCAGTTAGACTCAAGGTAACAGTTACTGAGGTGGCAGCCTAATGCCTCCCTGCATACCCAGGGGCTAAATACCCCTGTGCACTGGGCACACCAGATGTAAGGGCAACTGATGATTTGAAGACTCAACTGACTAGTGGGCAAGGGACTCCTGATGGCCTTTAAGGCTGGGCCCGCATTGGCTCAAGGGCTGGGCAGGTGACACAGCAGGAGCAGGCATGGCCTCTACACTGACAACTGGGTCTAGCAAGCAGGAAGAAAACATCTTCTGCCACAAAACATTCAGATGATTCCCTCTAACCAAGTCCTTTTCTAGTCTTGAGGTGGGAGTGGGAGTGGGCACAGCAATGCTCAAAGGAATGACGTTGAGCTAATGCTATTTTCACATCGATTGGCATGAAGTCCAGACCCTGTTTCCCATGTTACCAATGACCAAAGGAGACGTCAGTGAAATCCAAGGAAAATGTCTGATTCAGGCTGGAGCCATGTTTGGCCCTCAAGAGGCCCAAACCAGCCCAGGGGCTCTGGTAAAGCAGGCTGATGCTTGGGGCTAGATCCTGAAGGTGACTCCAAAACCACACTCATGAATCAAATCAAAGAAAGCCCAAGCAGTCCTTACATTTAAGGGGTAAATGTGGTTTTGGAACTCGAAGTTAAAAAACATGTGAGGAGACCAGGCACAGTGGCTCATGCCTGTAATCCCAGAACTTTGGGAGACTGAAGTGGTGGAACACCTGAGGTCAGGAGTTTGAGGCCAGCCTGGCCAACATGATGAAACTCCATCTCTACTAAAAATACAAAAATTAGCTGGGTGTGGTGGTGCACACCTGTAGTCTCAGCTACTCGGGAGGCTGAAGCAGAAGAATCTCTTGCACCCAAAAGGCGAAGGTTGCAGTGAGCTGAGATGGTGCCACTGCACTCCGGCTGGCCTAGGTGATAGAGAAAGACCCAGTCTTAAAGAAAAAAAAAAGAAAAAACCATGTGAGGAGCTGAGCAAACAAAGATGCAGAGCCAAAGGCAAGAAATAGAATTGATGCCAGCAGGTTAAGAACTGCTGTCAACAAGACCAGGATGCCCAGAGCACCCTGTTAAAGGTCTCGTGGGTGTGAGAGTGTAGGCTGGCCTCATTTAAAGGCCCAGACTCAGGCAGCCGTTTGCTGCCATTTTTATCCTCAGTTGCTAGGGCTGCGAGTTGGCCGTCAGCTCTTGGCGTAACAAGAGAAGATGATGAATAAGTGCACGGGCTGTAGCATCACTCGCAGTATGCTACAGCTCTCCCCTTTGCTGCAGATGTCAAAGCCACCGTGGGTCTGTTGGGATGAAATGTTTTCATCTGCCTTGGGAAAAGGCAGTGAAGATGCTCCCCAGAGAAATTTCCATCCTACTGCTTTATGTGCAGAAATGGACCAAGTAGTCACAGTATTGTCAGAGACTGGAATCTCAAAGACCTGCCTTCCAAAGGGCAGCTGACCTGGCTGAAGAGCAAGGCCTGGGGCATTTAAATGGAAGAAAAAGAGTCACCCTCCACTCCAGAAAAACCACCTCACTCTCCCACACACACATACCTAGAATCATGCTCCATGCTAATTGACTAGGGGCTGTCACATAGATTCTAAATCTTGCCCTTACTTCCATGGGCTTCTTTATTTCAGGTCCAAATAGGTATTGAATCCAGGTCACTCTCCAGATTTTCCTTCCGCCCAAAAAACCAGGCTTAAGCATCATAGCCATAGTCACATGGCTCTTCACCATCCCTGTCTAAACAACAAATACTAAAGCTCAGAGGTACCACAGCACAATGGCTAAGAACATGGGCTTTTAGCTGAGCTGCCTCAGTTCAAATCCTGGCTCCACTGCATAGGAAGCTATATGGCCATGAATAAACCACTTAACCTCCTTCTGTGTTCCTCTGAGTTCAGTTCCATAATCAGTAATATGTGGATAATAGTAGCAGTATTTCATAGGCTTGTGAGGATTAAGTAAGTTAAAATATGTAAAGCCCTTAAATAGTGTCTCATACACAGCAAGTGCCATTTAACTGTTCACATTTACTATTGTTGTTCACTCACATCACCTGGCTGATTGTTATGATCCAGATTGCATAAGTAGAAAAAGCACAAGACAGTAAAGCTATACCTTACTTATTTACTTTGACAAAAAATAATTTATTCATTTTAAGGTACTAACAGTGTTAATAACTGTGACTTCTTGACTGCCTGCTATGTGCCTAGCACTATATAATCCTATGTGATCCCCATAACAACCATGTGAAATCTGTGTTAGTATTGCCACTTTACAGATGCAAAAGCTGAGGCTCGGAGAGGTTAACTCCCCTTCCTGAGGCCACAGAGCTAGGAAACTGAAAAACTCAGATTTCAACCCATGTCTAGCTGACTGCAAACCTGCACACATTGTTGTTCTTTTAGATAATAGTTCAAACGTGAAATGCGAAGAGCCCTAGAAAAAGGCTGACTACAGTCTAGGATTGTCTGGGCATTGTAGCAGCTTCTATTCTTTGTTGGTAATTGTCTGTTCCCTAGCTTCCCTGTAAGCCGCCCTACTTCCTGCTCCTTTGATGTTAGACTGAGCCATGTGACTTGCTTTGCCCAGTGGTGTCCCAGCAGCTAAGACTCACTCCACGTCTGAGCAGAGCCTTTCAGCGTGCTTTCTGGTTGAGCTCTTTCTCCCTTGAGCTTCTGCCCTCTGCCACGAGAACAGCATGCTGCATATGTGGGCTGCCCTTCAGCTGGGGTCCTGGAACAAGAGAAGATCCATGGCACTGAGCCGGACCCAGCAGATCCCCGAAGAACCTAGGACAGCTCCTGCTGACCAGCAACCCTCACATAATGGGAGCAGGAAATAAAGGCTTACTGTTGTAAGGCATTGAGATTTGGCAGGGGTGGGTGGAGGTTGTTGCCACAGGAAACGCTGGCTAATGCAGACATGGTCCCAGAGGCACAAGACAGACCAGGCCTTCTCCACTCTGATGGAACAAGGACAGGAAAGGATAATGTGAGTTGCTGCACTGCAAAATAGTAATGCATTTGGTTGTAAAGGTGGGCTTTATACTGCCCAATGCATTTTTATACATAATTGCTGATCAATATATATGCTCTAGATTGAAATCAGAATAATGAAGCCACAGAGGGCTCAGGAGTGAGAGGAGGGAGAAAGTGGCCAAGGTCTTTTGAGGTTTTTCTTCCCTGTTGTGTGGTTCCAGCAGATGCAGAGAACAAGCTGAAGTCAAAAGTGTTTTTCCCCTGTCTACAAGTCTGCAGACAGGGCTTTCCTGAAAGGAGAAAAGAGGGAGAAGCCACCAGCACCCATGCAGTCCTATACATTTGCCTCCCATGGTGTCCTGAAGGGTCATATAGTAAATGGGATCTCTCCAAGAGACAGATAAGTGTGAAGCTCCCAGTTACCCAGCAAGAGCAGAAGCCAAACGCAGGTCCCCTGAAGTCTGGCTGGACCCCTTTCACCAAGATAAAGTGACCAGCAAACTCAGCATTTGGTTAAAACTTGACCACATTATGGAGTGCTGGGGTGATTCTTTTTACACTGTATCATGCACACGCTGCTCAGCAGAGTCTTTTGAGAATGGACTGACGGTGCCAAGGAAGGTGACTGTGGCCCCGTCTCACGCCGGAGGCGGCCCTTGAGCTCTCCACAACCCTGTATGTTTCTGCCCTTCACACTTCCAGGGATAGGTGGCTCCAGCCTTGAGAAAGAGTGGTCTCTGTGAGGGAGAGGAGAGGAAGGAAATGCTGGGGCCTCTTCGTCAGGCTTCTCTTAGTGGTCTTTGGCCAGCTGAGATCCAGGAAAAGGCTGCAACACTAGCTGAGGTGTTTCCATGGCAACAGCAGGCAGCACGCTCTTCAGGCATCGGTAGTGCAGGCAGAGGGGGAGAAGGGGCTGGGGGAGCTGGGAGGGACGATGCAGCCATGCAGGAGGAGGAGGGGGTGGGGGAGAAAGGGAAGATGGAGGGGGAGAGAAAAAGGAGGAAAAGGAGAGGAAAAGTCAGCGGAAGGGGAGGGGGCAAAAAAAGGAAGAGGGGAGGAAAGCAGAAGCAGAGGAGGGGGAGAAGGAAGGCAGGAGGAGGGAAAGAGATGAGAGGAATAGGAGGAAGCATGTGACGAGGAGGAAAGGAAGGAAGGGAGCACGAGGAATAGGGGAGGAGAAAGGCAAGAGCAGAACCACTTATATTCCCTACTTCACGCTCCAAAGGCAAGAGTGCCCATGCCTAGCTAACTGCAAACTTGGACACACTGTTGCTCTTTCAGATAATAGTTTGTTGCAGATAATAGTCCCTTGCCTGGGACACCATGAGTCATCCTCCCACCCCCATTCCCTCACCCCGCAGCACACACTGCTCCAGCAGCCCCAGAAGAAAGACCTGGGCTCCAGCCAGGCTTTGCCCTTCAGGGGCTCTCTAGGTGGGACAGCAAGAAGTTTCAAGAACAAGTTTTGGTATCTGACAGATTCTGCCTCTAGCCTCCTGAGCTTGGTAAATTACTTAACTTCTCCAAACCTTAGTTTTTGTATCTAAAAAAAAAAAAAAAATGGACCCAGGGTGCAGCTTTATTTCAGTGTTCTCTAACCTGCTCTATTAGTCTATGTGTCTGTTTTATACCAGTACCATGCTGTGTTGGTTACCGTAGCCTAGCAGTATAGTTTTAAGTCAGGTTATGTGATGCCTCTGACTTTGTTCTTTTTGATTAGGATTGCTTTGGCTATTCGAGCCCTTTTTTGGTTTCATATGAATTTTAGAATAGTGTGAAAAATGATATTGGTATAATAATTTGATAGGAATATTACTGAATCTGTAGATTGCTTTAGGCAGTATGGACATTTTAACGATACTGATTCTTCCAGTCCATGAGCGTGGAATGTTTTTCCATTTGTTTGTGTTATCTATGACTTCTTTGGGCAATGTTTTGTGGTTCTCCTTGTAGTGATCATCACAGCACTATTGACAACAGCAAACACATGAAATCAACCTAGGTGCCCACTAACAGTGGGTTGGGTAAGGAAAATGTGGTACATATACACCATGGAATACCACACAGCCATAAAAAGGAACATAGTCCTATCCTCTGCAGCAACATGGATGGAGCTGGAGGCCATTATCCTGAGTGGATTAATGCAGAAACAGAAAAACAAATACCAACACCTCATGTTCTCATTTATAAGTGGGAGCTAAACATTAGACACACAGGGTCATAAAGATGGGAACAATAGACCCTGGGGACCAGGAGAGAGGGGTGGGAGAGAGGGAAAAAGGGGTTGAAAAACTAACTATTGGGTATGATGCTTACTACCTGGGCAATGTTCAGTTGTACCCAAAACCTGGGCATCCCACAATATACCCTCATAACAAGCCTGAACATGCACCCCTGAATCTAAAATAAACGTTAATATGAATACAAATAAATAAGTAAATATGTTTTAAAATGGAGAAAATAGCTATCACAGGCAATTGTGAAACTGAATGAATTAAACGTAAGGGCCTTAGTAGGATGCCTGTCACATGGAAAGCACTTAATTTAAAATTTTTTTCTTTTAATGTGTGATTTGGTCATCATTTAACCTCTCCAAGCTTCCATGTCCTTGTGTGTAAAACTGAGATAATCCCACCTCAGAGGATTTTTTAAGTTATTATTGTAAGTATTCAATAACTGCTAGCTATAAAACATTTATCTCAATAATAAGAATAAACTTTATTTGGTGCATGGTACCCTTTTCAAAGCATATTCTCTACCATCATTTCATTTAACACCCAAAGCAATTGTGTGCAGTAGACAGGGCAGTATTATTTTCCCTATTGTACCTGTGGTTTAGCTTTAAGCCCTGTGCTGAGAGCTTCACATCCATTTACCTCATCGAGTTCTGAAAACAACCTTCAACCTGGGTTTCATCCTCATTCCACAACTGAGAAATCCCAGGCACCAAGAGGTAAAGGGATCCCCCTGTTACTTGCTAGTAGGTGCTAGAACTTGGATGTAGGATGTCAGGCAGAGGTAACACAACTAATGTGAATCAACTCATTTTTCCCCAAACCAACACTTCTGCTGTGTGCTGTGACTCATTCAGAATAAAGGGAAGAAGTCTTGCACATCTGGGGAAGCTCAACCACAGGAGAATGCCCAGGAGAGGCACGGCCAACCCTGGCCACTGGGCAGACTTCTTAGGGTTGCCTGACTCAGGGATCCCCAAAAATTCAGTCCAGAGCCCAGAACAGAGAGAGCACGCTGAAAAAAAAATTACAGACTGAAGTCACCAGTCCAGGCCAGATAAGCAACAGCAAATCTTTCTCTATGCGTCTGCAAAGGGCATCAACCAGGGCCACAGAAAGAGGAAGCCAGGCAAGCTAGATCTGTTTCCCTCTTTTGTTTTTCAAGGAGGCAGACTGAAGATACTCCACTCCTCTTCTGATAAAACTTAAAATACCTTTGTGTTTGCTTTAATATGTGTGTGGTTTTGAGAGACAGAAAGAGAGAGAGAGTGATTGAAACTGGGGACAAGAGGGAAAAGGAATGAGGAGAATGAACAGAAGGAGAGAGAGACGCGCACTATAGAAAGGTAGATGCCAAAAGACATGAGAAGGGAGGAAGACGATGCTGGAGGACCAGGAAAAGAGAAATGAAGATATGCAGACAAAGGGCAGTGGGCAGATGAACAGACGGACAGAAAAGCTTCCAAGACAGATGGGTAGGGAAGCAGGGACATGCAGAAGTAAAAAGGCAGAGACAGCAGAAAGCAAGAGATGGAACCATCCTTTCCCTGTTGTCAAAGAGAAATAACACCTGAACTCCATGAGTGAGGAGGTACACATGGCTATGAAATGCAACATTGGCATTTACAAAGAAACCTCTCTCTCTCTCTCTCTCTCTCTCTCTCTCTCTCTGTGTGTGTGTGTGTGTGTGTGTGTGTGTGTGTGTGTCTTTCTCTCTCTGTCTCTCTGTCTCTGTCTTTCTCTCTATCTCTCTCTCTCTGTCTCTCTCTCTCTCTTTCTGTCTTTCCACCTTCCTGCTCTTCTACTCCTTTTGGGGAAGGAGGGCTGAATCAGCTCTCTACAGTCTAAAAAGACTATGCTCAGCCAGCATTATTTGTGATAAAGGTGTTTTAAATCAGAGCCAAAATTCGGCAGCACAAATGTTCTAGAAATCCGGATCTCATTGTGAAAGTAAAGAAACCTTAATTTTATATTCTGAGAATTGGAACCATCCCATCTTACCTCTCAACAAAAAGGTTTTTTTTATTTTCACAAATCACTCCTATGCTACTAACCTTTTAAAATATTGGTGTATTTTTACCACGATAGCTCTGCTTCTGCTGTGACCTCAGTTGAGGGTGGATTCAGTGTTTATTCAATAGGCATTAATTAGAAGCCTCCCAGGTGCAGAACCTGGACTGAGCTGAGCAGAATGCTCTGTGAAAACAGTAGGCCTTGCATTGCCTACGTGTTGTGTAACCACGTCCCAGCCAAGGGTTGGATTAATATCCCACCTCTCTCCAGAGAACTCACACCAACGTAACCTTGCTGTGTTCTCTAATTGTCCCTAAGGTCAGCCTGAGAGGTGAGCTCCCTCCAGGCAAAATGGGGCCTGGACCCAGGGCAAGCCTGTCCACCTGTCCTGATTCTTCCGTCGGTGGTAAAAGCAGGCATACTCTGAGGCCCTGGCACAAGCTTTGTCACTGTGCCCAGTTCTGCTGGGGTCAGTGTGGCTATAGCAGACAGCGGTAGGGAAGAAGAATTTCTGGAAGGAGCCTTAATCTGCATTGACGCTGCACAGAGTGCTTTCCCTTCACAGTGGTCACCAAAGGGAGGGTCCCCCTCCCACCCTGGAGGTCTTCTGCATTCAGTGCCCTTACACACAGCTCTGGCTTCCTGAACCTTTTTGCCCAAAGATGTGCTCTGGAGACTGTAGAGAGAATGCCTGGGAGATGGTGCTCCAGGAGAGACCCCCAAGCAATGAAACACATAGAAGTGGGTGAATAAATAACCCAGCTTCATCAACCCCCACTTGGAAAATTCCAAAGTAGGTAGGTTCTACATAGTTTCTCAGAGTCCCCAGTAGGACAGAGCCCTGTTATCCACAGTGGTAACCTCCTCCTCAAGGCACCCTTTATGGCTTTTGCTTCTTCCACTGTCTCTTTCACTTCTTCACCATCCTGATTGGTATCAAAACAAAATAGAATTCTTATACCTAAATCCTTCTTTCAGAAAGAGCCCAAACTAAGGCACCCTTACCTTAGTTCATTTAGCCCTCACAGCAGCCCTGTAGAAGTAAGATTCATTACTCTCAGCTTGAGAATTCATTCATCAGATACCTACCCTGTGAAGGACTAGGCACTGGAAATACATCCATGGCCCCTTCCATGTAAGGAAGAGCTTATGCTCTAGACTGAAGGAAGATGCTAAACAATAATTGCATAAATAAATAATAAAGTTATTATTGTGGCAATTGCTATAAGTGAAAGGTACCTAGGGCTCTGAGTATGTAAAATTGGCAAATATGGCCCAGTAGAGGAGAGCAGGGAAATGACACTTCAGATCAGAAGAGTACAATCTAACTGTGGAAGATGGAATGGAAAGGAAAAACGTTTAGCAATAAGGACAATCTGAATAATGATGAAACTAAGGCAAACAGAGGTTAAGGTTACATACCTACTAAGTGGTTGAAAGAGGGTTTGACTTCAGATTTGGACACTGATGCCCGTGTCCAAGCTCTTTATGTTATACTCAACAGCTGGAATGGAGATGGGTGTGTAGGAGTAGAGGGTGACTTGTTACTCCCATTATTCATATTTTGAAAGGATTAACAACAAGATTTCTGTAAATAGAAAACTGCCATAGGGCATTTAACAATTAAGTCGATCACAAAAGAAATGACAAATAGCAAATTCTGTAAAATTTGCAAAATTATATAAATGCATCTGTTGGGTATGAAGAGGGAGTAGCTGAAATTGTACAAAGTGGATGTTCTGAAATCACTGAGAGGTTAGACATCTTCCCAAGCCCATTTCATGGCATCTAACATAAGGTAGCATCAGTCTTTGCATGAAGACCTGGGGAAGAGAGTGGGGTTTTCCTACATAACTGATAGATAGGAAGTGAGTGATCTCTGGGTGTCCAGGGTCATAGGCCTTCCTTCCATCTCTAAGCAGAGATCCAAAAAGGGAAGATAACACTTTGGAATGGGGAGAGAGGGACAGTCATTTTTCTTTCTGGTTAGTGTGTAAAAGACCTATATTCCCATGGTAACAAGAAAAAAACAAATAAATAACAAATTATGCAACTATCAACGAACAATAGATGCAAGGAAGTCTTGATAAACTGAATTCTGGAGAGGAATGAGTGAATCCTTCATAGGTGAGCAGAAAGTAATGGTGGCTTCCATACCTGAAGGCAAGGAACACATCTTGATGAAAGTGGATGGAGCCAGGCACAGTGGCTCACACCTGTAATCTCAGCAACTCACATGGCTTAGGCAGGTGAATCTCTCTAGCCTAGGAGTTAGAAGGTGCATTGAGCTGTGATTGAGCCACTGCATTCCAGCCTGATTGACAGAGCAAGACCCTGAGTCTATTTTTTAAAAAAAGAGAAGAAGTGGATGGAGAATAAGGTCTGCCATAGACAAAGAGAATTTTCAAGAATAGGAGAAACCAGCCAAGATTCAAATGTCAATGCAATAAGAAAGGAAATACTGGAATCTAGGAGAGTCACAAACACAAAGATAAATCACTTGGCACATTCTGAAATGTTGCTGAATAGTCAGCAGAGGAAATGTAGCTGGAAAGTAGAGAAGTTTGTGAAGACTTGTGATTCTTGGACTTTGGGGCTGTGCTGGAGGTTAACCCAAAAGTGATCGAATCTATTTGAAACTGCAACCCAACTTGCTCCCAGGTCAAATCATCAAGTATCAAAGAGATCACTCCCTTGGAAGGTTAATGAATTCAGATAAAAGACAAAGAGACATCCTTGCTTCTATTTGAAACCAGAAGTGAACTCAATATAATTAAAGCTATGTCCTGACTTCAGTTCAATTTAATTCTTAATAAAATATGAATTTCACCTGACACAGAAACTGACTTATGCTCTCTGCAAAATAAATTAATTAATTTAATCAATCAATCCATCAAAAAACCCCACAAAATGTATTCTTAAACAGTAAAAAAAATTACAAGACATGAAAAATGTGACCAATAATCCAGAGAAAAACAACCAGTAGAAGGAGATTCACAAAAAATCAATATATCACAGTTGTCAATCAAAGACTTTAAAGTAACTGTTATGAATACATTAGAAAATTTGCAGAAAAAAGATGAATAGAATGCATGAAGTGAAATAAAACAAGAAAGACATAAAAATTATTATTTTTTTGAGACAGGATCACAATTCATTGCATAGCCTGAAGTGCAGTGGCAGGATCATGGCTCACTGCAGCCTTGACCTCCCCAGAGTCAGGTAATCCTCCCACCTCAGCCTCCCAAGTAGCTGGGACTACAGGCATGTGCCACCATGCCCAGCTAGTGTGTGTGTGTGTGTGTGTGTGTGTGTGTGTGTGTGTGTGTGTTTTGTAGAGACAGGGTTTTGCTATGTTGCCCAGGCTAGATAAATTTTTTTAAATTTAAAAGAACCACATAAAAATTGTATATCTGAAAAATTATTTATTTGAAATTTAGAAGTTTATTTACAGCTTTGACATCAGATTGAGAACAATGAAGAAAGGAATAGTAAACTTAAAATCAAGTCAGTCGAGATTATCAAAACTGAAATACAGAAAGAAAGGGGTTGAAGTGAACATCAGCTACACGTAAGATAATATAATGAAATACAGGAAGAAAAGGGCTGAAGTGAACATCAGCTACATGTAAGATAATATAAAATAATCTAACATACACGTAAGTGTAGTCCCAGAAGGGGAGATGAAAGAACAGATTTTTTTAAAATGTATAAATAGACACAATGTCTAATTTTTTTCAAATTTGATTTTTAAAAATTAACCCAGAGGTCCACGAAGTTCACCAAATTCCAGACAGGATAAATATAATAAAAACCACACCTAAGTACATCGTAATGAAAAGAAAAAGAAAATATTTAAAGCAGCTAGAGAACACACACAAACACATACACCATTTTTGCTGACTTTTCATCAGCAACAATGAAATCCACAAGAAAATGGAATGACCTCTTTTAGTTTCTAAGCAGGAAAAAAAACAACTAGAATAGCATATGTAAAGATAACATCCTCCAAAACTAAAGGTGAAATAAAGACATTTTCAAGAGCAATTATATACCAGACAGAAATTTAAAATTAGGAGTTTGGGAAATACAAAATATGTGGATAAAGTTAAAATTCTGTTTTTTATTGTATTAATTTATTTAAGCATTAATATAGGAGCTCTCTCTTCTGTCCACCCTTCATAGATGCTGAGCTACTTGAAAAATGTGACCCAAGTTATTTTCCTATTTCATACTCTTCTGTGGTTCACTATTATCTACAAAATGAAGTCTTAAAGTCCTAAATGTTTACCATGAATTCAAAACTCTTTATTCTGAGCTTCATTTTATTTTTTCATACTCATCTCTGGCCACCACCTCTGAAACAAGCACGCGCACACACACACACACACACACACACACACACACACACGCACAGAAAACTTTTGCCCTAACCAGACTAAAATATTTGAAATTACCTATCTGTGCCAGGTTCCCCAGGTTGCCAAGCCCTTGATTATGCTGTTCTCTACGTTTAGCATTCCCATCACAATCTTTTAATCTGACACACTTCCAAACTTTTTTCCAAAGGGTCACACTATAGTGGAGATTTCTCATTACTGGGTCTGATTAGATCTTTGAGCATCTGTCCTACATTTGGAGAGTTACTCATTTTCTAAATCCTTTAATAGGAGCCAGATTTTCCCCAGCCTCTCTTGCAGCTAAGACACAAAGATGTGACTGATGATTCACCAATCAGATACATCCAAACTGGGCTTTGAATAAGAAGTTTGTGACCTGTAGAATCAAGAACTGTGTAGAATCTAGTGGTGGCAACTAAATTTGATTGCAAAAGACATCAGCAGAAAAGATTCTAATGGCAGTGTCTAATGCTTGGCATCAGTAGTCCACAGTCATGAAGTACTATGTCCACGACTAGTTGGACAGCCATGTGACTCCACTGAACTAGCTCTGCAGTACAATTTTGAATGTTGCCTCTGAATACTAGTCTCTAGACCCTCCTAGAGGTTCTCTGTGCTTTCTAATATCCCCTCTTAAATTCTTCTGTTTTACTAGCAGGGACTGATTTATGTTGTTTGTAATTACAAGCACTGACTGATACACCCTCCCTGCCCTGAAATCTTCCCACATCTTTACCTTCCTGCCATCTTCCACCAACCATCCCTTCTGTACATACATATGCAGAATATTTATTCCCAATTCTTGAATATCACAGCATGCTATGCTGCCTCATCTCCCAGGGACATTATGGTGTCCTGTGGTTATTTGTTTATGTGTCTCTTAATTAGACTATGAACTACTTGAGGGCAAGGTTATAGTCTCATTCATTACTGTCCCTTCATAAAGTGCTTAGCAGAGTACCTGAGCTTGCATAGAGAAGATGCTCTGGAGGTATTGATCGATTACATGTACACTGAAGGCCATGTCTCCATATAACTACAGTGGAAAAAAAAATAAAACCACTTTTTCTCAAAATGTACCTTAAGAATGAGTCCACAGGACCTGAACTCAGCTCTAGATCAAGCGGATCTGATAGATATCTACAGAACTCTCCACCCAAATTTTCAACAGAACATACATTCTTTTCATTGTGACATGGGAGTTACTCTAAAATTGAACACATAATTGGAAATAAAACACACCTCAGCAAATGCAAAAGAACTGAAATCATAACAAACAGTCTCTCATATTATGGTGCAATCAAATTAAAACTCGAGATTAAGAAATTCACTCAAAACCACACAACTACATGGAAAATGAACAACATGCTTCTGAATGACTTTTGGGTAAATAAAGAAATTAAGACAGAAATCAAGAAGTTCTTTGAAACTAATGAGAACAAAAAGACAACACAAAAGAATCTCATGGGTGCAGCTAAAGCAGTGTTAAGAGGGAAATTTAAAGCACTAACATGCCCACATCAAAAAGCTAGAAAGATCTCAAGTTAACACATATCAACTAAAAGATCTCAAGAACCAAGAGCAAACAAACTCTAAAGCTAGCAGAAGACAAGAAATAACCAAGATCAGAGCTGAACTGAAGGAGATAGAGACACAAAAAATTCTTAAAAAAAAATCAACAAATCAAGGAACTGGTTTTTTGGAAAAAAAAAAAAATAATAATAGACCACTAGCTAAATTAATAAAGAAGAAAAGAGAGAAGACTCAAATAAACACAATCAGAAGTAATAAAGGGTATATCACCACTGACCCAACAGAAATACAAACTACCATCAGAGAATACTATAAACACCTCTATGAACGTAAACTAGAAAATCTATAAGAAACAGATAAATTCCTGGACACATACACCCTCCCAAGAATGAACCAGGAAGAAGCTGAAACCCTGAATAGACCAACAATAAGTTCTGAAATTGAGGCAGTAATAAATAAACTACCAACCAACCAGAAAAAAAAAAAAAAAAAATCCAGGACCAGACGGATTCACTGCTGAATTCTACCAGAGGTCCAAAGAAGAGTTAGTACCATTTCTACTAAAACTATTCCAAAAAATTGAAAAGGAGAGACTCCTCCCTAACTCATTCCATGAAGCCAGCATCATCCTGATACCAAAACCTGTCAGATATACAAAAAAAGAGAAAAACTCAGGCCAATATCTTTGATGAATATCAATGCAAAAAATCCTCAGTAAAATACTGACAAACCAAATCCAGCAGCACATCAAAAATTTATCCACCGTGATCAAGTCAGCTTCATCCCTGGGATGCAAGGTTGGTTCAACATATGTAAACCAAAAAATGTGATTAATCACATAAACAGAACTAAAGACAAAAACCACATGGCTATCTCAATAGATGCAGAAAAGGCCTTTGATAAAAATCTGACATCCCTTTATATTAAAAACTCTCAATAAACTAGGTATTAAAGGAACATACCTCAAGATAATAAGAGCCATCTATGAAAAACCCACAGCCAATATCATACGGAATGGGCAAAAGCTGGAAGCATTCCCCTTGAAAACCAGCACAAGAATTCCTTCTCTCACCACTCCTATTCAACATAGGACGTTCTGGCCAGGGCAATCAGGCAAGAAAAAGAAGTAAAGCATGTTCAAATAGGAAGAGAGGAAGTCAAATTATTTTTGTTTGCAGATGACATGATCCTATATCTAGGAAACACCACCAACTCAGCCCAAAAGCTTTTTAAGTTGATAAGCAATGTAAGCAAACTCTCAGGACATAAAATCAATATGCAAAAATCACTAACATTCCCATACACCAACAACAGGCATGCAGAGAGCCAAATCATGAATTAATTCCCATTCACAATTGCTACAAAAAGAATAAAATACCTAGGGATACAGCTAACAAGGGAAGTGAAGGACCTCTTCAAGGAGAGCAATAAACCACTGCTCAAAGAAATTAGAGAGGACACAAACAAATGGAAAAACATTTCATGCTCATGGATAGGAAGAATTAATATTGTGAAAATGCTCATACTGCCTAAAGTAATTTACAGTCAGTGCTATTCCCATTAAACTACCATTGATACTCTTCACAGAATTAGAAAAAAAAACTATTTTAAAATTCATATGGAACCAAAAAAGAGCCCAAATAGCCAAGACAATCCTAAGCAAAAAGAACAAAGCTGAAGGCATCATGCTACCTTTCTTCAAACTATACTACAGGGTTACAGTAAGCAAAACAGCATTATACTGGTACAAGAACAGACATCTAAAACAATGGAACAGAAGAGAGAATTTAGAAATAAGACTACACGCCTCTAACCATCTGATCTGTGACAAACTTGACAAAAACAAGCAATGGGAAAGGTGATCCCTATTTATTAAATAATAAATGGTGCTGGGAGTGCTGGCTAGCCATATGCAGAAAATTGAAATCAGACCCCTTCCTTACACCATATACAAAAATTAACTCAAGATGTATTACAGACGTAAATGTAAAACCCAAATCTATAAAAACTCTAGAAGAAAATCTAAGCAATATCATTCAGGACTTAGGCACAGGCAAAGATTTCATGATGAAAACACCAAAAACAATTAAAACAAAAGTGAAAATTGACAAATGGGATCTAATTAAACTAAAGTTCTTCTGCACAGCAAAAGAAACTATCATTAAAGTGATAGTTTAATCTACAAAATGGGAGAAAATTTTTGCAATCTATCCATCTGACAAAGGTCTAATATCCAGAGTCTACAAGGAACTAAAAAAATTTTTACAAGAAAAAAACAACCCCATTAAAAAGTGGGCAAAGGGCCAGGCATGGTGGCTCATGCCTGTAATTCCAGCACTTTGGGAGGCCAAAGGGACGGATCACCTGAGGTCAGAAGTTCGAGACCAGTCTGACTACCACGGTGAAACCCCATCTCTACTAAAAATACAAAAATTAGCCCAGCGTACTGGCAGGCACCTGTAATCCTAGCTACTTGGGAGGCTAAGGCAGGAGAATTATTTGAACCCAGGCAATGGAGGTTGCAGTGAGCCGAGATCATGCCATTGTACTCCAGCCTGGACCACAGAGCGAAACTCTGTCTCAGAAAAAAAAAAACGGTGGGCAAAGGACATGAACAGACACTTCTCAAAAGAAGACATAGATACATCCAACAAACATATGAACAAGCTCAGCCTCACTGATCATTAGAGAAATGCAAATCAAAACCACAATAAATACCATCTCATGCCAGTCAGAATGACTATTATTAAAAAGTCAAAAAACAACAGATGCTGGCAAGGTTGCAGGAAAAAAAATAATGCTTTTACATTGTTGGTGAGAGTGTACATTCGTTCAACCACTGAGGAAGACAGTGTGGCAGTTCCTCAAAGACCTAGAGGCAGAAACCAAACACCACATGTTCTCACTTATAAGTGGGATTTGAATGATAAGAACACATGGACACATGGTGAGGCGGGTGGACAACACACACTGGGACCTGTTGGGGGTAGGAGATGGAGGAAGGGAGAGCATCAGGAAGAACAGCTAATGGATGCTGGGCTTAATACTTAGGTAATGAGATAATCTGTGCAGCAAACCACCATGGCACATACTTACGTATGTAACAAACCTGCACATCCAGCACATGTACCCCCAACTTAAAAGCTGATGAAAAAAGAATGAGTCCAACAGAATCAATCTCTTCTTTCTTTCTAATAGGATCGTGAGGCTGGCACAACAAAAAAGTGTGTAGACAGTTGTAACTCAACAAGGCATGTGACAAGGTCTACATAAGAAGAGTGCATCAGTAAGCAGCTGGGTTAATGTAAGGATCTTCCTACTACACTCAATGTAGTCTTGTCCTGCCCAGAAATTTTGGATGGCCCAGAAGGCATTATGAATCTACACATGCAAGACAGAAATTAGGACCACTGTTTTATGGATAATGATGCAGTGGTATACTAGTAAATGCTTAACGACTGGCTTTTCAGAAGGAGAAAAGCTCATACTTGTAGCATTTGCCAATTTCCCTGTTGTACATACCCCTACCATAACTCATTTCAAGATGCTAGTGTAACGGCTCTGAATGTGGACCTGGGAAGAGACTGTCACACCATTATGTAGAATTTTTAGCATATAGATACAATAGACATAAATAAATAACAAGAGCAAAAATGATAGTAAAACAACCCAAAATAATTAGAAATTGATGAGTTTTGAGTATTCATTACTTTTGTTTACAAATATAATTATTATAAACTTAGGTAATTAATTTTTAGATGTCTGTCTTTAATAATCAGCTTACAGAATTCCTGAAAATTTAATAATAGACTTGAGTGAGCTAGCATGAGCTGGCTTAGCATACCACTAATTCTGTGCCAACTCTGTGACCTCATCCAGTCTTAACAACCCGGGTCTGATTCGTTAGGAAAGGTTACAAAAGAAAGAAAATCAGAGGATTGTAAGTAGATGAGAGACTTGTCCAAGATCATGTGGCTAATTTCTGACAACACTGGGACAAATATAATAGCTAAAATTTGGGGGTGCCTACCACATGTCAGGCACTGTGATAAGCATTTTGCAAAACTCATTTAATTCTATGAAATAGGTTCTATAATTATTCCCCATTTTTAGATTAAAATAATAAATAAATAACTGGAGAGAAGCTACGTAATTTGCCCAGTGGCAAGCAGCCAGGAGTACCAGAGCCAAGACCCAAACCCAGGCAGTCTAATATCAAAATTTGTGCCCATATCCATTATCTGTAGTGCCTCGGGTTTTCTGACTTTGCACAACACCATCACCCACTTCATTTTTGTGAATGGGGACAAAAGAAACCACTTACTTCTGCAGTGCTTAACTTCCCACTGTGCATATTGGATCATTCCATGTCTTTTGCTAAAAAACTCGAGGACCAGGTTTTGTAAGTTAGTTTTACAAAGGAGAGGAGATTTTCTCCAAAGCCACCACAATTCCTTAGCAACCAATGGCCTTTGCTTTCAAAGGGATCAGAACTGGGATCCAGAATGGAATCTAGAGCCATAAGGTAAGTTTCTAGTTTCATGGAACTGAACTTTATAACACATACTTATTAATTATCTGATGTCCTTAATTTATTCTGTCATCAAATATTTGAATGAAAGACTCACTGTGTGCCAGGTAATGTGTGAAGTTTCAAGGGTCACCTAATTTATCAGACGACATTAAAACAATTCCTAGGACTCATGGGCTTTTTAAGTGTTCATGAAAATATTTGAGACCTGAAAATAATCATCATCTCCAAAATACAAAGACTACAAAATCAAATCAACAAACATCTACTTGAATGTCTACTAAGTACAACCTTATGTGAACCAGTTGAATACCTTTCAACACAACTCTTATAGGGTTACATATAAATTACAGTCTTTCCTTGGTGTCTGTGAGGAATTGGTTCCAGCACCTGCCCAGGATACCAGAATCTGAAGATACTCAGGTCCCTTATATAAAATGTTGTAGTATCTCCATATAACCTACAGATATCTTCCTGTACACTTTAAATCATTTCTAGATTACTTATAATATCTAATGCAAGGTAAATGCTCTGTAAATGGTTTATACTGTATTGTTTAGGGAATAATAATAAGAAAAAAAAAAGTCTGTACATGTTCAGTACAGACACAACCATCTTGTTTTTAAAAAATGTTTTAAATCCTTGGTTGGTTGAATTCAGAAATGCAAAACCCATGGATATGGAGGCCCGACTGTACATTTAACATGGCAGTGGTATTATATTGTGTTTTATTTTTTAATAAGACAGGTCTCTAAAACTGAGTACCTAAGGCCTATGAAGGTTATGAAAACCTAGGGAAACAAAGATGCATAACACGTAATTTCTGGCTTCAGAGGAGCCTAATCTTATGTTTTGTTTGTTTACTTGTCTATTTTTGTGTTGTAATCATGAGCTCCTGGAAGGCAAAGATTTGTCCTGTGTTTTCTTGTTAAACTTCATATTTCCTGCACCTGGAGCAGGGCTGCATTCAGAATAGTATCTAACGTGTTGGCTAGACAAACACAATCAGATTAGTGCTGTGATCTACACTCTAAATTTTGAACTACACCCAAAAACACAGAAGTCAATTTCTTGTATCCTCTTGTATGCGCATGCCCTGCAATGCACACACCTCCTCCATTTCTTACCCACTAAATTTCAAAATGGTTGGAAGGAAACAAGAAAATCAGCATTGGCAATAGTAGCTACAAAGCACCAGCTACTATACTGGGTTCTTTTCATATATCAACGCTGCACCATGTAGATATTCCACTACATTGCAGTGGGCATTGCAGATAACTAGGAATTTGCAGTCATTATTTTCTTGAACTGCCCATTTTTTTCCCCAGCTTCTGTTTGTGATCCCTTTTGCATATCCTCTTGCATGTCAAGTGTAAGATGTCTGGTCATGAAGGGGAGTGACAATTTCAGGCAGATTATAAAGCAAGCAGGAAACAGTCACCACAAGAGGGGCTAAATTTCTTGAAATTCATCCCGCTGCTCACTTAAATGAAATGTTTATCTCTCCCACACTTATCAGTTCATTTGGATTCCTGAACCAATCTTGTCACTTCAGGCAGCTTTAATGGTTTTTATTTATGCAAGCTCAACACTGCCACTTCTGAACTGGCTGTCCACCACCAAGCCTTAGCCTTTCTCATTCTCACGAAGCCAAAACATTTCTAGGCTCCAGAGAAATTGCACTGCTGGGGAGCTGCGTTATGCTCATGTCCCATGTTCTGAAAGTGATTATTTCAGAGGGATGGACTTAAAGTGGCTCAAAGCTCAGGAGAAGATAGAGAGGGGTGTGCAGGTGTCAGAAACATGGGAATGTAGTGTAAAGCCTTGATTCTATCCGCACCCTTCCAGATTTGACCCACACAGCATTACAGGATTAGTTCAGAATGTGGTTTTTAGGAATAGCTGCTTAGCATTAAATAAACGTGAGTTTAGGTATATACAGTATTGAAGCCTTTTTCCTTCCTTGACTCAAAGGTTTTGGGTTGTTTATTTGTTTGTTTTTACGTTAGTGCTCACTGGACACAGACTATATTGCCAGGCACTGTGTGAAGAGATTTCTGTTTATTATCTCAGTTGAATCCATCCACAAATCCATGAAGTAAGTATGAAAATTCCCATTAAACACTAGGAAACCGAGGCCCAGGAAAGTGAAATGACTTACCCAAGGTCACATGTCTAGTAAATACCTCAAGCTGGATGACAGCCTAGTTTGTCTTTCTCCCAAGGCTCACTTTTAGCACCTAAATATTATTGAGCCCCTCAGTAGTACCAGATGGAAAAACAGATATATACATTCCTAAGTTCCACTAAGTAGTATAGTGTGCTAAACTACTGTCAAAGAGATTCATGAACAAGATTCCAGAGGAGAACTAGAGGATAGGAGTGGGTAGCCACCAATTCCTCCTGGAGGGAAGGCACAGGGAGTTTATACGGGGTGGTGGCAATTGAGCTGGGCTTTAACACAGGAATTTTAATTTGCCAGAAAAGGGGAATGATGTCTGGTGCAGAGGGAAGGTTATGTACAGCAGAGTAGACCTGGAGAAAGAACCTGAAATATTTAAAGAATGGATGAGGAAGACGTCCAGAATGGCTGGGAGCCAGGATGGGTGAGGAGGCTGGAGAGAGAAGTCTGAGGTAGAATTTCAGGGCTATTAGCATGAGCAGATGTGGTGGAGGAAAAGACTATGGCAGAGAAGAAATTGAAGTGGGAAGACCAGTAAGGAGGCATTTGGAAGTGCCCAGATGAGAAATGGTGAGTCCTGAACAAAGGCAGTTACTATGGGAAATGGAAAGAACGGAACAGCTTTGGGAAGTGGTTCTTAAATGTCGGTGTACATTTTTTAAAATTGCCTGGGAAATGTTCTAAAATTGCAGATTCTGAGAACCACCCCAAGATAATGAAATTCACTACATTTGAAACAGAACCCTAAAACCTGCATTTTAACAGGCCTCGAGGTGATTCTTATGCAAGTGCTGTGCAGACAACTCCTTGTGAGGTATTTCTAGGGTAGACACCCAGTGATGGATTGGGTATGAGGGTGAGAGAAAGGAAGAATTGCGTTTATGTTCCCTGCCCCTGGCATTGTTCCCTATTTCTCCTGATAATTAATTGATTTTCTTCTTGGAAGTTTCCTTTCCCCACTCTTAGCCCATCTGGCTCATGGAAAGATTCCCGTGACCAGCCTAAGCTAATCAGGTCGTCACACCCGACTTTTTCAGGGATGGGCAGAAGACGCACTCAGAGCCAGTTCCAAGGCTGCTGGGAAGAGAAGCAAGTGATGTTCCTTGTTGGACTTGAAGCTGGCAGGAAAAGGATGCTGCAGCTGCTTCACTCAGGTAGCACCTGAGAACAAAGCCAAAAGAGAAGGCAGATCTGAGAGATGGAAAAAAACAAAATCCTGTGTCATTGTTTGGGTCCTGAATATAGCCATGTCTAAAGCCAGTGCACCCCTACACCTTTTTACTGCATGAGCCTGAAATTTGCTATTTTTGCTGTTGTTGTTTTACTTACACCATTCTGTGTTGGGTTTTCTACCACCAACGGAATGAAGACTGCCGATCCCTTTAAGAAAATCTGATATGTAAAAGTCTTACCTTACAAATCAGATAAATGAAGAGCTGATTACTTCTATTAAAAAGGGATTCACTCACAGTTTCCTTTGAAGAGCGAGCCTCCCCAAGGTATGAAGTGTGGGATTTGATTTATTAAATTTGATTTACACATGACCTCTTCAAGAGGACAATCTTAAATGCAAAGTAAGAGCTGTTTCACCAAGAGAATTGCTCTCAAAGCCACTATACTGTGACTTTCAAGGGGTCACCTGGAGTGGCTCCCCCAAGAACCAGTCTCCTTGCCCTACTTTGGGGGATATAAATTTGGTCCTACTGACCCCTATTCTCTACAACCGTACAATCCAACCCACATCCAGCAAGACCTGGTATCACTGTTAACACAAGTTTGATCAGAGGTACAAGCTGTCCTTAACTATAAGTTGGTGGAATTTGTATAGCTCTTCTTCGACTCCTAGTAGAAAACAAGCTTGAAATGTGCTTCCTTAATAACTAATGTATTCATTATTCTTTATCAGTAGCAAAAATGAAAAGGCTTTCTGCTAAGGTATGTGTTTCTCTGGATTTACAGTGAATAGATCCCTGGGGTTTCTATTCTATAGGTAGATGGTTACCTACTGCCAGGGAGAGAAGAAATTCTGCGCAGCCCCAGCTTAGTGTTCAGGCAAATTGAAGGATGCTTCAACATCTATATCTGCCTTTTCTGAATCAAGGGACAAGCCTTACTCTTCTCCGTACACCCATTGCCGAGGACATGCTAGGCCTGTCGCATCAATCTTAGTGGAATGACTCAGTGATTAGATCAGTACCTGGAGGAGTCAAAAAGGAAGCCCTAGTTATGGGTCAGTCTTCATGGGGAGGATATCATTTCACTTCTGGAAACTTCCTTGTTCTGAAACTTAGACACACCCAGAATGTCAGGAGGAACAGAGCCGTTCTCCAACCTGGGGGAGCAGCAACATCCCTGAGTCTTTAACATAAAACTTCTTTCTAGGCCTAGAAATGCATTTTTCCACTCCAGCCTCTAAATTGCTCCCCCTCTGTCTCAGGGTTTTTGTAAATACTTTTATTTCTAACTTGGCAAGACTTTTTCATTTCCTCTCCCAATCACTTACAGGGAGCAATAAAGCTAGATCCTTCTTTCCAGCCCAGGGCAGGTTCCTGTTTCTCTTTACCGGTTCCCAAGGTCTCATTTTCCTTCCTTGAGTCTCCTATGCCCACTGGTAAACCAGTCAGGGCGCCCTCTCTCTGCCTCACTCTTGCTCCCTTTCCCACTTTCGAAGGGGCAGAGAGTTAAGCTAATCATACTTCTTGGTTCACAGCAGATATCATCGGCAACTGCCTGTTTAAGGTTCTGCTCTTGATAGGCCTTGTTTCAATATTTTTCCTTCATCCCCACTCCCCAGGCCCATTTCCCATAATCATTTACTATATTGTATTTGGTAAATGCCCTTGGATATAAGTGTATCCATGAAAACTCTGTAATATTGCTTTGTGAATAAATTTGTTTTAAATGTACATAGTGGCAATGTGCTTCAGATTTTAAGCTGTTTCCTTTTTTAATCACTCTGTTTTACAATTCAAGTTATGTTGCTGTGTGTATACCCACTTTGTTGCTCTGACTTCTATATTGTATTCCAAAAAAAATCATCTACATTTTACTTATCAATTTTTTAGCGCCAAGTTCCTCGGTTGCCTAAAACTCGCTGCCATCACCAACAATGCTGCTCTGAATATCCTTGTTCATGTTCTAATGGACCCGTGCCTGGAGCACTCCAGGGTATGCACACAATAAGACTGCCAGGTCACTGAATTCTGGTACAGGCCAAGTGCACATTTAATTTCATTAAATGAGCTCTTGAATGGCTGCACCAGAATTCAGTGTCTTTCTTTTGTTTCTCTAGGCTCTTCCAAGGATATATTAATGCTAATTATTTTTATTTGAAATTTTCAAATTTTACATTTTTTTTCATTTTATGATAAACTTGTTGAGACTCATAGGGCAGATTTTTGAGGTAAAGATATCCCTACTCTACATTTAGGGAAGATGAGGCTGCAATGCTGAGTTTGGCAGTGCCTATGCTGGAAATCAATAAGTTAGAAACTGGATTCAGTCTATGTCCCAACAGAATCATAGGTAAGAAGTTAAGATTAACAGCAGAGAGACATGAGAAGATTAAAAAAGGTTCATCTCTAGACCAGTGGTTCTCAACCTTGGTTGCACATCACAGTAACCTGAGGGTCATTTAAGAAATACTGATGCTTGGCCGGGCACGGTGGCTCACACCTGTAATCCTAGCACTTTGGGAGGCCAAGGCAGGTGAATTGCCTGAGCTCAGTAGTTGGAGACCAGCCTGAGCAACACAGTAAAACCCGGTCTCTACTAAAAAAGAAATTAACTGGGCATGGCGGTGTGCACCTGTAGTCCCAGCTACTCGGAAGGCTGAGGCAGATGAATTGCTTGAACCCAGGAGGCAGAGGTTGCAGTGAGCCAAGATAGCACTCCAGCCTTAGAGACAGAGCAAGACTCTGTCTCTACGAAAAAAAAAAAAAAAAAAAAGAAGAAGAAAGAAAGAAAAAGAAAAAATACTGATTTTTGTGCCTCTCCCAAGATAAAGACAAATTAAAACATATTATCTAGGGAGTTGCATAGGCATTTTAAGGGCTCTTAAGGTGATTTTAATATGCAGCCAGGGCTGGGAATCTTACCCTAGACTAATGGGCTGGGCTTAGAAAGAGGAGCACCTATTATTTGTCACTGGGCTCACCAGTGTGATGATTTAATGGCCTGATGGCAAAGAGGACATCCTGGAGGTAAAATACATAAAGAAATAACAAGGAAAGTGACTGCAACTGCCATTATCCACCGTTCACTAGAAAGATAACCCGACAGAACCAGACACCACTAGTTCAAGGCCTGAGGGAGCTGAATTATAGAGGATATTTTAATTTTCGCCTAATAATTAGAAACTCAAAACTTTCAAATGATTGAATAATTACAGAAATATATGAAACCCTAAGGCCATTAACAAGACTGCTACGGATCATTACCCAGGCCTAGTGAGCACCCAGCTGACTAGCCTGGACCTCTGGGTAGCTGTCCACGGTGCTGACACCCGCCGTGCTTATTGTTGGCTGCCCTCTGCAGGCAGGAAACAGATTTCCAGGGCCACCCAGTGTTGAATGAGTGGTCCCCTGCAGGGTCCATTTCTCTCTGTAGTTTGTAGGTAAGCCCATTACGATGCTGATGTTCTCCAATCATTGAGAAAGCTTAATTTCCAAAGTGGCAGCAATGAAGCTGTCTCTGAAAATGACTCCCCTTCCAAGCCTGGCTCTTGTTTTCCTTTCTGATACATTTCAGAATAATCCATAATATGCAATGGAAAATGGCATCTATTACAGAAAGAAGATATCAGAAGGGAGGTTATTAACATTAGTTGAGCAACTACTATGAGCCAAAGTGCTAAGCATTTTATACTCCTTATCTTGATTAAAGTTTACAAAAGCCCTGATAATCGCTATTTTATGTATATCATAGCAGAGGCTCAGAGAGGTTAGGGGACTTGTTTAAAGCAGATTACCTTAAAAAGAGGCAGAAAATTATTCCAACCACGTCCTCTCTGATTTCAGAACTCTCTCAGCATTGAGGAAAATTTATCTTGTTTTAAATTATTGCCCAGACAAGAGACATAATATCTTAAGTCCTTGTGGGTATTTAGCAATTTTCATTATCAGCAGATTCTCTTGGTACCTAATCTAAATCCTCCCCAGAATAATCTAACATCTTGGGAAGATGGAGATGATTTGATGAGCATTACATCTATGAATTGGCCCATTCAGTTGAGATGGGGAATTTCAGTCTATGGTAGATGAATCATAATTTCAAATTCCACTATTATGGGCTATAAAGACCCATTGTCTGAAGACAAGCATCCCTAGGAAAAGTGTATTGTTATATGCCAAGATAAGGCTGTGAGTCCTACCACGACCAAAAAAAAAAAGTAAGTATTCTCAGTGGCCCTTCATGGGCCCCATGCTGCTGCTTGCTTCTCATTAATAAAGAGAGATCAGGCAAAGACTCATATGTGATTCTCTAAAGCAGTGGTTTGTCAAGTGGAGTCCTTGCACCAGTGGCATCAGTATCACCCGGGAATTTGTTAACTATGCAAATTCCCAGGCCCACCACTTCAAGACTACTGAATCAAAACCTCTGAGAGTGGGTACCATTAATAATCTATACTTTAACACATCACACACACACACACACACACACACACACACACACAGAGAGAGAGAGAGAGAGAGGAGTTTAAAGCTTCTGCGGTCAATTAAAAAAAACAGCAAGTGCCACAGTGTACATCTGCTTTGGCTATGGGAATCCAGGAAAGCAGTCACCTGGACTGATTAGCACCATCTAAAGACAAATAGAAAACATGCTACCATTGCATTACCTCTCTGCTTAAAAACTTCAAGTGGTTACCTATTGCCTACTGTACTTGGCCTGAATGCCTTGGTCTTATTTTCCAGCTGCTTCTGCCAGGCTGCACCCCATCCACTCCATCCATCCAACTTTAGCCCCTTCTTCTTCCCCTCAGGCACTATGTGCTCTAGGTTAAGATGTGGAGATTTGGGTGGGAAGGGAGTTGACAGAGAGGAGTAAAACCCAAATATTATTTTTCTGAAGATTTTTTTTGTCAAGAAATAACACATTCCCCCCCAATTTTTTGCTTCTTTATAAGCTCTTACATCCTTAAATATACAAAACATGATCATTTTCTAGCCAACTAAGTCATGCATAATGCATTTTTATTGGCACCTTGAATAAAGATATGGCAGACATGAATATGAAATGTGCAGATGAAAGTGCTGAGAGGAGAACTCACAATGGGTGAACAGGGAGCAAGAGAGCACCTGGCTGCTCTTGCAAAGCCAAAAAAGATTCTGCTGGAGGAATTGCAGCCCACAGTCCTGGGGAGACTTGCAGATGCACTCACTAAAGCACTGTTGGCTTTCTACGAGGTATCAGGGAAAATGGGTGAGATGTGGATGACTGCAGATGGAGAAAGGTCGTTAACATAGAAAAGAAGGAAAAGGTGGATTCTCAAACTATTAACTAGTGAAAAGTTTAATGAATATTTTAGAAATACAGCGTGGAGCCTGTAAATTGGTGAGGATTTACCAGAGAACTTTAGTTTAGGAACCAAGAAAATTTGACTTGAAATGGAATAGCTTATATATGTGTTATATATAATACATATTTCTATTATATATAATAATTAACATATATCAAATATATCATGTATAGATTTATTATATATAGATAGATATCATATACATATGTGTGTGTGTCTTTATATATCTATCTGTTATATGAAAAAAGTATGCTGTTTAGCTATCCAGGTAGAAAGTATTGAAAATAAATGATCTCTGAGATCATCAAGCCTTTTCCTTCCCTTGTAGGTGGACATCAAAGTGAGACAGGTAATGTGGCTTCAAAGCTGAGATTAGTGCTCCTGGTTCAC
The DNA here is from genome assembly GCF_030222135.1 of Aotus nancymaae. Taxonomy (NCBI): domain Eukaryota; kingdom Metazoa; phylum Chordata; class Mammalia; order Primates; family Aotidae; genus Aotus; species Aotus nancymaae. The sequence continues at coordinate 30,976,232 of NW_026988467.1, forward strand.
AATCCATTTCCATCATACTGAGCAACTCATAAAGAAAAGGTCGTGAAAGATGAAACTCATTTCCTATTTTGCCAGGATCCCTAAACTGGTAGAAAGCTCTATAACCTGTGAAGTTCTATATAGACGTAAGTTGTTATTATTATCATTCAAAATATCAGGTTCTGTTCATGACCCTTTCCCACTCAACAGCCTTATGAAATGTCTGAAGAAGGGCATTGATTTTCCAATAATACGCATTTGGGGCAGACAGTGAGTATATTTGGATGGATTGAAAAATGAGGCAAATCTAACATGATGAAATCTAACCAGACTGATGTTAAGTCAGGCATTTAATGCACAAAGCCAATGGACTATTAGCAAAACCTTTGAGAGAGTACTTTAAACTCTCTTGGAAGTTAATCTTAGTCAATAGCTAGAGCATGGGTCTTCAGTTTTATTTATTACAAAAAATAGAATCTATGGAATAAGTAAAGTAATAGTCCTACTCCTCTGGCCAGCACCCATCCTGCTTCACTGTGGTGTTAGGTTCCACTCTACTCATTACTCTTTTTAAAAGGCCTCCCTCTGATGGACATCTCTGCTCTGAGGAGGAACAGTTGAAAAGAGAAGAACCTTTCACTTGAATAAGAGAAGTTTTCAAAGAGCTTTCACTGTTCCCTGAGGTGTACAAAGACTATGTATTCATCAGCTCAAGCTGCCTTAACCAAATAACACAGACTAGGTGGCTTAAACAGCAGATATTTATTTTCTTACAGTTCTGGAGGCTGGAAGTACAAGACCAAGGTGCCAGCAGGTTTGATTTATCTAGAGGCCCAACTCCTTGACTTGCAGATAGTCTCCTTCTTACTATGTACTCATATGGCCTTTCCTCGGTACACACGCCCATGGTGTCTCTTCCTCTTATTATAAGGCCACCAGTCTATCAGATTCTTATGACTTTATTTATCCTTAATTACCTATTTAAAGGCCCCATCTCCAAATCTAGTCACATTTGGAGGTCAGTCCTGAGGTCAGGATTTCAACATATGAACTCAGGCAAGGTAGGGGAGATACACAATTCAGTCCGTAACAGACTGTTAGGTGGGAAAGAGTTTTGTGATGCTCCAGAGAGCAAAACAAGGACCATTAAACAGCCAATTCAGGGAGATGTATGTTTAATATAAGGAATCTATTTTTTCAAAAAACACTGTATAAATTTAAGGGCTACAAGTGCAATTTTGTTGCAGAGATATATTGTATAGTGGTGAAGTCTGGGCTTTTAGTGTATCTATCACCCAAGTAAAGTACATTATACCCATTAAGTAATTTATCAGCATCCACCCCCTCCAACCCTTACCCTTCCAAGTCTCTGGTGTCTATCAGTCCACACTCAATGTCAGTGTATACATGCTATTTAGCTCCCACCTATAAGTGAAAACATGCAGTATTTGTCTTTCTGTTTCTAAGTTATTTCACTTAACTTTCCAGTTCCATGAATGTTGCTGCAAAGTACATGATTTCATTCTTTTTTTATGGCTGAATAGTATTTCATTGCACGTATATACCTCATTTTATTTGCCCAATCATCTGTTGATGGACACCTGGGTTGATTCCGTATCTTCACTATTGTGAAGAGCACTGCAATAAATATGCAAGTGCAGGTATCTTTCTGATATAACTTTTTTTTTTTTTAGGTGGGATACATACCCAGTAGTAGGATTACTAGATCAAATGGTAGTTCTATTTTTAGTTCCCTGAGAAAATTTTTTCATGGAGGTTGTATTAATTTACAGTCCCACCAACACCAGCATATATGTGTTCTCTTCTCCACATCGTTAACAACATCTGGTTTTGGTTGTTTTTTGTTTGTTGTTAGTAATAGTCATTATGACTGGTGTAAAATAATATTTCACTGTGGTTTTAATTTACATTTCTCTGATGATTAGCTATGCTGAGCATTTTTTCATATACTTCTGGTTCATTTGTATGTCTTCTTTCGAAAAATGTCCATTCATGTCCTTTGCCCAATTTTTAACAGTGTTATTTGGTTTTTGGTTGTTGTTGAGATCCTTATAAATTCCGGATATTTGTCATCTGTCAGATGAATAGTTCACAAATATTATCTCCCATTTTGCAGATTGTCTGTTCACTCAGTTGATTCTTTCTTTTGCTGTGCCTTTTAGTTTAATTAAATCCCATTTGTCTATTTTGTGTTTTGTTGCATTTGCATTTAAGGTTAGTCATATAGTCTTTTCCCAGACCAATGTCCACAAGAGTTTTCTCTACTTTTCTTCTAGTATTTTTTTACAGTTTCGGGTTTTACACTTAAGTCTTTAATAATATAAGGAAGATATTTCTAATAGTCATCTACAATTTAGTTGGTCTTCCTTATGTGAAAGTGTTCTCTAGTATTTAGTATTTTAGAAGCCAAATTGCCACCTTTTAGTTCCATGGTACAGGGCATTCTTGCCTAAGGTAAGAAGGCTAATGAAAGGTAATCCTGAGTCCCCTGGGCTTATCAAATTTTATGATGCCTTAAGTAATAAAATTGTTTTAGATTTTTAAATGGTGTTCAAAGAAATAAGTTTTGAACACGGCCCAATAATATCTACATTCCCAAATTCCACACCCTCAAATTTTTAAATTTTTAAATTTATTGTTTCCAGATATTTCAGAAGTCTTCTTATTCCCCCACAGAAATATTCTACTTTTTCCATTACCACATTTTTGTCAGCCTTCATCACTCATCTATTTATCTTAATCCTAGCGTGACTCAGCTGTAGTCCCTGAAAACTACAAGCCAGGCTAATATTTCCTTCTGTGACCCAACCTCTGTCCCTCTATTATGTAGCTAATTCTAACAGAGGTGAGTGCATTTGAGGAGGTAGTTAGGGCTTGGAGTGGGAAGGCAGGGAACCAGGAGCTCTAAAGATTGATGACTTTACCAAATGTTGAGATGAGGTTCTGTGTTTTTCCTGAGCCCCGAGCCTTCCACCAGGCACCTAGTGCTGCCATAAGTCGATGAGGGAGGCAAACAAAGGCCAGAGGTCATCAAAACTGTGATCAATATTAAAGGCTGTGAAGCTCACTGTGATCTGATGAGATCAGCTAGACCAAGGGTTACTATTAAAAGCACCTTGCCTAGACAGAGACAGATTTGGACAACATATGCTAAAACAAATGAGTGATCTGATTTCATACTCGGCAGGTACTTGTTGAACACATACTGTGTGCCATAAGGGATTCTAAGTAGTGAATTTACACAGTGAATAAGAGAGATACTATCTCTACTCTCAAACTTAAAATCTAGTGGCGAAAAGAACAGAGACAGAAAAAAGTAACTAGATTAACATTAGATAGTAAAAAGATGCAATAAAGAGAGGTAAATAGGGTGATGTGATAGAAATCAGATGGCTAATTTATATGGAGGAATTAGCTACATTATTGACATTTAGACTAAGAGAGGAAAGGAAGATGGAGCCTGTCATGATAAGATTCGGGGAAAATTATTCCAAGCAGAGGGAACAAGCTAGTGCAAATGCCACAAAGTGGGAATAAGTTTGGGAAGGTTGAGAACCAGAAATGAGACCAGGCTAGTGAGAACCCAGGGGAAAGGGGAGAGTGGCATGAGATATACTCAGAAAAATAAAAACAGTCCAAATCAGGAGAGATAGCATGGGGAGAAATGCCACATATAGGTGAAGGGGAGGAAGGCAGCAAATCACACTGCCACATATGCACCTATGCAACAATCTTGCATGTTCTTCATATGTACCCTAAAACCTAAAATGCAATTAAAATATAAATATATATATATATATATATATATATTAAAAAAAAAAACAGTCCAAATCACATGAAATTTTAGAAACTGGGATAAAATGTCAAATGTTTTTCTCATGTTATGGGAAGATGTGGGAACATTTTTAAAAGAGGGATTGACATGAATCAAATTTGAGATTTATAAATGTAATTCTGGTACAACCATGTTGTTGCAAATGACAGGTTTTCCTTCTTTTTTAAGGCAGAATAGTATTCCACTGTGCCACATGGATAAACCTGGAGGACATTACACTTAGTGAAATAAGCCAGGCACAGAAAGACAAATATTGTATAATCTCACTTATATGTAGAATATTTAAAAAAAAAAAAAAAAAGCAACCTCATAGAAGAGTAGAATAGTGGTTACCAAGGACTGGGATGGGGAGTGGAGATGGAGAGACATAAAATGGAGAAATGTTGCTTAGAAGGTACAATATTTCAACTAGATAGGAAGAATAAGTTCTGAAGATCCTTATACGGCTTGATGACTATAGTTAGTAATCTATTTTACACTTGAAAATTGCTAAGGGAATAGATATGTTTTCATCACAAAAAAATGATAAAAATATGAGGTGATGGATATGTTAATTAGCTTGATATTCCACCATGTATACATATATCAAAACATTACATTGTACAGCATAACATACAGTTGTCTCTTGGTAGCCACAGGGGATTGGTTCTAGGACCCACTAAGAACAAAATCCACAGATGCTCAAGTACTACGTATAAAATAGGGTAGTATTTGCATATAAACTTACACACATCCTCCCATATATGTTAAATCATCTCTAGATTATTTATAATATCTAACATAATGTAAGTTCTATGTAAATAGTTGCTAAACTACATTGTATAATTTTTGTTGCTGTATTTATTTTTATTTTTCAAATATTTTTGATTCACAGTAGGTTGAATCCGCAGATGTGGAACTCACAAATATGGAAGGCCAACTGTAGGCAATTTTATGTTTGTCAATTTTTAAAAATCTAATTCTGGCTACCAAGAAGATCAGTTATGATATCACTGCAGTCAGTACTCAGGCAAGAAATGAAAAAGGCTTGAACTGTGGGTAGATGCTGCAGATTGGATAGTGGAGACTGTGGCACTTATTAGTTGCTTATTAGTCAAATTTAAGAGGTGAGAGAAACAAGTTAAGGATAACAACGAGATTTGGAACATGAACAACTAGGAGACGTGCTATTTGCTGAGATGATGAAAATGAGGAGATACTTGAGGAACAAAACAAGAGTTGTATCTGGACCACTTTCAGTTTGAATTACTATTATTAGACATCCATTTGGATAGGTAAGCAATTAGATATAGCAGTCTGGAGTTCCAGAGAAAGGACAGCGCTACAACTAAAGATCTGCAGCATCAGCATACAGGTAAAATTTAAATCTATGCAACTAGATAATGTCACCTAGAGAGTGTGTAAATAGAGAATGAAAAGGCTTAATCCTGGAATGTTCCAGCATTTAAAGGCAAAATAGAAAATGAGGAACCAATGAAGGAGGCTAAAAATAAAAAGCTATCAAGGTAGGGGAAAACCAGAAAAATGTGGTCCCATGGAAGACAGCAAAAGGAAGTGATTCAAGAAGGAGAGAGGGTCAGTTGTGCCAAATGTTGCTTAGATAACCAGTTAGAAATAAGAAGAAGTGACCACTGGATTTCACAGGTGACTTTGACAAGAGCCATTACAATTGAGTGTGGTTGGGCCAGAATGCTGGTGAGTGTAGGCAGAAAGGAAGGCATTTTTGAGGATATGGAGGAAGTAATCAGAATCAACTCCTTCAAGAATTTTTTTGCAGAAGCAAGTACATAAACAGAACAGTAACTGGAGGGACATCTGGGGTCAAATGATAGTTTTGTAAACAGGATATATAAAATAGAGAAGAAAAAGCAGATCATTCAGGGAAGGGATGCACTCCTAAAATCATCTCACATTCCATATTTGGACCTCAGTCCTGATTATAGTCCTCACAGTCTTAACATTCATATGGACCCAAGAAAAAGAAAGCTTTCTCCCCAAGTCTTGGAACACAAGAGTCTCCAGAGGTCAGACAATGATTTGTGATCTTATATTGTCGACATTTATTCACTTAAATACTCTGGGAGCACAAAAAATGCCAGCTACTGTGCAATGAGCTGTTGATACAGCTGTGAATAAGAGAAACAGCAACTCTGAACATTCAATGCATCTGTCAGTATGTTGGGGAATGAGAACTTGAAATAAATAAATATTCAAATGTCTATTACAATTGAGATAAACTACATAAACAAGACCAGGTGTTTTACGAGTGTATAATAAGTCAAAAAATTAAACATGGGGGTTAGAAAAAGATTGACAAATATGAGACATGGTTGTATGGTACTGGACAGCTTACAAAGGACTTTGTCATTTATATAATCATTAAACTTAAGAAAAAAACAGAGAGATGAATGATAACATATTCCAGCTTTGCAAATAGAAAAACTAAGTTCCAAAGAGATTAAATAAAAAGTTTAATGTCTCTGATATGGTTTGGATATTTGTTCACCCCTAAATATCATGTTGAAATGTAATTGCCAATGTTGAAGGTGGAGCCTGGTGGGAGGTGATTGGATCATGGAGGCAGATCCCTCATGAATAGTTTAGCACTATCTCCTGGAAGATAAGTGAGTTTTTGTTCAGTTTGTTCACAAGAGATCTGGTTGCTTAAAAGAGTCTGAGACTCTGGGAAAGTCTTCATTTCCTCCTGCTCCCTCTCTTGCCATGTGATATGTCTGTCCCTCCTTCGCCTTCTGCCTCAAGTAACAGTTCTTTGAAGCCTCATCAAAAGCCAAGCAGATGCCAATGCCATGCTTCCCATACAGCCAGCCAAACTGTGAGCCAATTAAACTTCTCTTCTTTCCAAATTATCCAGCCTCAGGTGTTCCCTTATAGTGGCACAAAAACCAGACTAACACAGTCTCCGTGTTATTGAATATACATTTCCCTCTGTCTATTTACTGGCTCTCTCAGCCAGGACTCTTGATTACAGAAACAGAAGCCCAAATCCAAACTGATGCACATAACTGAAATGATTATGCATTTCTCAGTTCCTCTATAGTAACACAATTTAACTGGGTACAAGGCCCAGCTAGATGTCATTATTCAGGCTACCTACTTATAACTAGGTGTTGCTGTATAAATAAAGTCTTGTAATCCAATATTAGTGGAGGTAAGATGGGAGACTTCTGAGTCTTTCCCTCAAAAGTTTCACCCTGGAAGACTTGTGCTTCTGACCATGAAGGATTAAATGCTACAGAAATTTCCAGTTCACCATAAACAACCAGAAAAACATACAAATTATATTTTTAAAAACTTTTACAAAACATTGGGCAACAGACACGTTAGGACTGTGATCCCTGGGAGAAGAGGAATAAGCAGAGACAGCAAGTGATGACTCTTGCTTACTGCCCAGAGGCAGTTTCCATGATACAGTATAGGAAGGAGCAGTCAAAGCAGAGCCTCATGGTCTTGCTGAGTTGAGGAGACAGAGCAGAAATTGGGAAAGCTGAGGAAGCTAGCTTCTGTAGGGCAGAGTACCAGAAAGGAGGAAGCTGCATTCAAAGAGAGTTCCAGAGATCTACAAAGGGGTCCTTTTAAGTCTTTGGCTGAGAACTAATCTGTGAATCCTGGGGTGAGACTCCTCAAGGCCAGAGAAAGAACTTCCAGTAACCAGTAGGCAATAAAAATGCTCAGATCTCATACAGAACTGGGAATAGTTCACATTCCCAAAAGCCAGAGTGGAGAGAACTCATGGGTAGAACCCTCAGAAGGTTCAGGCCTTCACCATAAGGTTAAATTAGTCTTAGAGTAGAGGTTTCTATGGACTTACACTAACAAAGTTTAATATAATCCTCAAAAGGTTTAAACTGATCCTCAATAACTTAAATTTGCATCAGAAAAAGTCCAAAACTCTTTGAAGGAAAACAAAATTTAGCATTCGAAAGTGTAATATAGTCAATATTCAGAATCCAATAAAAAACCACCAGGTATGTGAGTATAAGCCATAACTAGGAGAAAAATCCATGAGTGGGAAGAAATCCAGAAATGAAGATATTATGGGATTAAGAGAATAACCTTAAAATAGACATTATAAAGTTTATAAATATTATCAGATATTTAGAGGAAAAATACATATAAAAAGAGAAATAGAAGATATTTTCAAAAACTCAAATGGAACTTCCACAAATAAAAGGTAAAGTATAAAACGGAAAGTAAACTGGACAAAATTAACAAATTAATTTTCCTAATTTTGTTAATTTGCTAATTAGCAAAATTAGCAAACTCAACAATGAAGAAGAATAAAATTAGTTAACTTAAAGATATACCAATCAAAACTATATATCAAAGCACAGAAAGATAAAAATACTGAAAAATGTAACAGAGCTTAGTGAACTGTGAGACTATAGTAAACAGTCTAGCAATCCATACTTAAGAAAAATGAGGGGGTGCAGGGCAAAAAAAGTCTATTTTTTTCCAAATTTGTTGAAAAATTCACAGATCAGAAAGCTTAATGAATACCAAGAAATGTGAAAAAAAAAAAAAACCCTATATCAGAGAGCATAATAATCAAATTGCTTTAAACCAATGTGAAAGAGAAAATCTTTAAATTGACCACAGTGGGAGAAAAGGCACTATGTAAAAAGAAACAAAGATAAGAATGACAGCAGACTTCTCAACAGAAAAAATGCAAGCTATATAACAGTGGAACAGTGTCTTTAACATACTGAAAGAAATAATGTCACTGTACCCAGTGAAAATATCTTCCAAAATATAAAAATAAAATAAATATTTTCAGGCATATAATAGCATAAAAAATGTATCAACAGCATGAGGACTGTAAGAAATAAAACAGAAAGCCCTTGAGGCAGAAGAAGCAGAAGAAAAATAACAGAAATAAATCTCAGTCTTTATAAAGAGGCAATAAAAAGTAAATATAGATAAACATTTTTAAAAGTCACTTTAAAAGATAATTGTTTAAAACAAAAACAACAATAATAAATTTCTGGTTTATATTGTACATAGAAGTAAATTATATGACAATTGCAGCTCAAAGGCCAGGAGTTCTTAGATTAATATGAAGTAATATATTACTTAAAGGCAGCCTATGATAGGTAAATGTGTACATCCTTAAAGCAATCAGTAAAACAAAACATAGGTATATAGCTAGTAAGACTGGAACTAAAATAGAACCATAAAACGAATTTGATCTAAAAGCAGGAAAAAAAAAAAAAGAGAAACAAAGAACATATGAAACATACAAAGAGAAATAGAAAAATGGGAGATTTAAATCTTGTCTTGATGAACTGACCCTGTCAACACATTGACAATTGTATTACATTAAATGACCTGAACACTCCAATTAAAAGGCAGAGATTGTCTTCTTAAATAAAAAGACCAAGACTTGATATGCCTTCTAAAACAAACCCACTTTAATTATAAAGACACAGACAGATACGTTAGAAATTAAAAGATGGAAAAAGGATAGACCATGGAAACTATAATTAAATGAAAAGTTGGGTGGCTATATTAACATAAGATCGAAAATATTTGGGAACAAAGAATAGTCCAAATATCTCTTTCAGAAAATGACAAACCATAGTGATAAAAAGGTCAATTCATTAAGACACTATAACAATATTGAACATGCATGTACCTATTGCCTGTGCTTCAAAATAAACTAAACAAAACCGGGTATAACTAAAATAAGAAATAGGGGGAAGATCCAAGGTGGCTGGTTAGGAGCAGCTCAGGATTGCAGCTCCCAGTGAAAGCGCAGAGGGTGAGAGGATGCTGCATTTCCAGATGGATTTTTACTGCCCACAGACCAGGAGATTCCCAGGCAGAGGAGCCCCCCGGGTCACCAGTGTGGCTGTTTTGGCCAGCGCAGCTGTTTTGCCTGCACCCCAGCACAGCAGTTCCCAGTGCAGAGTAAACGGGACTGTGTCCCTACTTAGCCAGCAAGGGGAGCTGAAACAGGGAGCCAGGCCAGGAGATTCCTGGGCAAAAAAGTGCCACAAATCTCAGAGCCGCAGTTTCAGCCAGCGCAGTGGGTCGCCGCATGGGAAATCACACAGATCCCGGCGCCTATTCAACAGGCGACCAGGACACCTGGGAGAGAGCCGACCGTTCAACTAAAAAACAAAAGGCTCTGAGGCAGGGAGCCAGGTGATCAGGCCCAGCTGGTCCCACCCCACAAAAACAAAAACAAAAACAAAAAAACAGCAATTGGAAATGCTCTGGGTTGAGAGTTTCACAGCAAGCACAGCTGAACCCGGGACGGTCAAGCTCTGTGGGGGAGGGGTGTCAGCCATTACCGAGGCACTCCACCACTACGGAGGCAGTCTGCCATTGCTAAGGCAGCCTGCCGTTGCCAAGGCAACCTGCCATCACAGAGAGAGTCTGTCATTACAGAGGCGAGCCACCATTGCTGAGGCAGTTCTAACTACACTCATATAAACAGGACTGCAGGGAAGTTCACACGGCAGCTGGGTGGAGCCCACAGCAGCTCAGCAAAGCCTCTGCAGGCTGAGAGTGACTAGGCTGCCTCCTTGTGGGCAGGGCAGCCCTGAAGAAGAAAAAAAAAAGGCAGCAGCACAGCGGAAACTCATAAAGCCCTAACTCCCTGGGACAGAACACCTGAGGGAAAAAAAGGGGTTTATGAGTTCTGCTGCTGCAGACTTAAACTTACCTGCCCTGCAGCTCTGAATGAACAATGGAGCTCACAGCTCAGCACTTGAGCTACTATAAAAGACAGACTGTTTCCTCAAGCAGCTCCCTGACCCCCATATATCCAAAGAGTCACCTCATAAAGGAGAGCTCAGACTGACATTTGGCAGGTATCCTTCTGGGACAAACCAGAAGAAGAAACCGGTAGCAACCTTTACTGTTTGGCAGCTGCTGCAAGTGATCCCCAGGCAAGCAGGGTCTGGAGTGGACCTCAGCAGTCCTACAGCAGAGAGCCCAGACAGTTAAAAGGAAAACTAAGAAACAGAAATAACTTCATCATCAACAAACAGGACGTCCACTCAGAGATCCAATCAGAAAGTCAACAACTACAAAGTCGACAGGTGGATAAATCCACAAAGATGGGAAGAAACCAGCGTGAAAAGGATGAAAACACCCGAAACCAGAACAGCTCTCTTCCTACAAGGGAACTCCTCACCAGCAAGGGAACAAGACTGGATAGAGAATGAGTGTGATGAAATGACAGAATCAGCCTTCAGAAAGTGGGTAATAAGAAACTTCCGTGAGTTAAAAGAACATGTTCTAACCCAATGCAAAGAAACTAAGAACCTTGAAAAGAGATTTGACTAAATGCTAACAAGAATGGACAACTTAGAGAGGAATATAAGTGAATGGATGGAGCTTTAAAACACAACACAAGAACTTCACGAAGCATGCACAAGTTTCAACAGCCAAATTGACCAAGCAGAAGAAAGGATATCAGAGGTCGAAGATCAACTCAATGAAATAAAACGAGAAGGCAAGATTAGAGAAAAAAGGGTAAAAATGAATGAACAAAGTCAACAAGAAATATGGGACTATGTGAAAAGACCTAATCTACGTTTGATAGGTGTACCTGAATGTGATGAATAGAATGAATCCAAGCTGGAAAATACTCTCCAGGATATTATCCAGGAAAACTTCCCCAACTTAGCAAGGCAGGCCAATATTCAAGTCCAGGAAATACAGAGAACACCACAAAGATATTCCTCAAGAAGAGCAACTCCAAGGCACATAATCATCAGATTCACCAGGGTTGAAATGAAGGAGAAAATGCTAAGGGAAGCCAGAGAGAAAGGTCAGGTTACCCACAAAGGGAAGCGCATCAGACTCACAGCAGATCTCTCAGCAGAAACCCTACAAGCCAGAAGAGAGTGGGGGCTGATATTCAACATCCTTAAAGAAAAGAACTTTCAACCCAGAATTTCATATCCAGCCAAATTAAGCTTCATAAGTGAAGGAAAAATAAAATCCTTTGTGAACAAGCAAGTACTCAGAGATTTCATCACCACCTGACCTGCTTTACAAGAGCTCCTGAAAGAGGCACTACACATAGAAAAGAACAACTAGTACCAGCCACTCCAAAAACATACCAAATGGTAAAGAGCATCAACACAATGAAGAATCTGCATCAATTAACGGGCAAAACAGCCAGCTAGCATCAAAATGGCAGTATCAAATTCACACATAACAATATTAACCCTAAATGTAAATGGACTAAATGCCCCAATCAAAAGACACAGACTGGCAAATTGGATAAAAAGCCAAAACCCATCAGTGTGCTGTATCCAGGAAACCCATCTCACATTCAAGGATACACAAAGGCTCAAAATAAAGGGATGGAGGAAGATTTACCAAGCAAATGGAGAGCAAAAAAAAGCAGGAGTTGCAATTCTCATCTCTGATAAAATAGACTTTAAAGCAACAAAGATCAAAAGAGACAAAGAAGGACATTACATAATGGTAAAAGGATCCATGCAACAAGAAGAGCTAACGATCCTAAATATATATGCACCTAATACAGGAGCACCCAGATACATAAGGCAAGTTCTTAATGAATTACAATGAGAATTAGACTCCCACACAATAATAGTGGGAGACTTCAACACACCATTGTCAATATTAGACAGATCAATGAGACAGAAAATTAACAAGGATATCCAGGACTTGAACTCAGACCTGGACCAAGCAAACCTAATAGACATTTACAGAACTCTCCACCCCAAATCCACAGAATATACATTCTTCTCAGCACCACATCACACCTACTCTAAAATTGACCACATAATTGGAAGTAAATCACTCCTCAGCAAATGCAAAAGAACGGAAACCATAACAAATAGTCTCTCAGATCATAGTGCGATCAAGGTAGAACTCAGAATTCAGAAACCAACCCAGAACCGCACAGCTTCATGGAAACTGAACAACTTTTTTTGAATGTTGACTGGATAAACAATGAAATGAAGGCAGAAATAAAGACGTTCTTCAAAACCAATGAGAACGAAGACACCACATACCAGAATCTCTGGGACACATTTAAAGCAGTCTCTAGAGGAAAATATATAGCAATAAGCGCCCACATGAGAAGCAAGGAGAGATCTAAAATTGACACCCTATCATCAAAATTGAAAGAGCTAGAGGAACAAGATCAAAAAAACTCAAAACCTAGCAGAAGACAAGAAATAACTAAGATCAGAGCAGAACTGAAGGAGATAGAGACACAAAAAACCCTTCAAAAAATCAATAAATCCAGGAGCTGGTTTTTTGAAAAGATCAACAAAATAGACAGACCACTAGCCAGATTAATAAAAAAGAAAAGAGAGAATAACCAAATAGATGCAATAAAAAATGATAAAGGGGATACCACCACAGATTCCACAGAAATTCAAACCATCATCAGAGATTATTACAAACAACTTTATGCACATAAATTAGAAAACCTGGAAGAAATGGATAAATTCCTGGACAGTTGCCTCCTCCCAAGCCTAAACCAGGAAGAAGTTGAAACCCTGAATAGACCAATAACAAGGTCTGAAGTCGAGGCAGCAATTAAGAGCCTACCACCCAAAAAAAGCCCAGGTCCAGATGGGTTCACAGCCTAATTCTACCAGACATACAAACAGGAACTGGTACCATTCCTTCTGAAACTATTCCAAATAATCCAAAAAGAGGAAATCCTTCCCAAATCATTTTATGAGACCAACATCATCCTGATATCAAAACCCAGCAGAGACTCAACAAGAAAAGAAAACTACAGGTCAATATCCATGATGAACATAGATGCAAAAATCTTCAATAAAATACTGGCAAGCCGATTGCAACAGCACATCAAAAAGCTTATCCACCATGATCAAGTAGGATTCATCCCGGGGATGCAAGGCTGGTTCAACATACACAAGTCTATAAATGTAATTCACCACATAAACAGAACCAAAGACAAAAACCACATGATTATCTCAATTGATGCAGAGAAGGCCTTTGACAAAATTCAATAACCCTTTATGCTAAAAACCCTCAATAAACTAGGTATTGACAGAACGTATCTCAAAATAATAAAAGCTATTTACAACAAACCAACAGCCAATATCATACTGAATGGGCAAAAACTGGAAGCATTCCCTTTGAAATCTGGCACTAGACAAGGATGCCCTCTCTCACCACTCCTATTCAATATAGTACTGGAAGTTCTAGGCAGAGCAATCAGGCAAGAAAAAGAAATAAAGGGTATTCAATTAGGAAAGGAGGAAGTCAAATTGTCTCTATTTGCAGACGACATGATTGTATATCTAGAAGACTCCATCATCTCAGCCCAAAATCTCCTGAAACTGATAAGCAACTTCAGCAAAGTCTCAGGATACAAAATCAATGTGCAAAAATCACAAGCATTCCTATACACCAATAACAGACTTAAAGAGAGCCAAATCAAGAACGAACTGCCATTCACAATTGCTACAAAGAGAATAAAATACCTAGGAATACAACTAACAAGGAACGTAAAGGACCTCTTCAAGGAGAACTACAAACCACTGCTCAACGAAATAAGAGAGGACACAAACAGATGGAGAAACATTCCATGTTCATGGTTAGGAAGAATCAATATCATGAAAATGGCCATACTGCCTAAAGTAATTTACAGATTCAACACTATCCCTATCAAGCTACCAATGACCTTCTTCACAGAACTGGAAAAAGCCACCTTAAACTTCATATGGAACCAAAAGAGAGCCTGCATAGCCAAGTCAATTCTAAGCAAAAAGAACAAAGCAAGAGGCATCACACTACCGGACTTCAAACTATACTACAAGGCTACAGTAATCAAAACAGTATGGTACTGGTACAAAAACAGAGATATAGACCAATGGAACAGGACAGAGGCGTCGGAGGCAACACAACATATGTACAACCATCCGATCTTTGACAAACCTGACAAAAACAAGCAATGGGGAAAGGATTCCCTGTTTAATAAGTGGTGTTGGGAAAACTGGCTAGCCATATGCAGAAAGCAGAAACTGGACCCCTTCCTGACACCTTACACTAAAATTAACTCCAGATAGATTAAAGACTTAAACGTAAGACCTAACACCATAAAAACCCTAGAAGAAAACCTAGGCGAAACCATTCAGGACATAGGCGTAGGCAAGGACTCTATGACCAAAACACCAAAAGCATTGGCAACAAAAGCCAAAATAGACAAATGGGACCTAATCAAACTCCACAGCTTATGCACGGCAAAAGAAATAGTCATTAGAGTGAATCGGCAACCAACAGAATGGGAAAAAATTTTTGCAGCTTACTCATCTGACAAAGGGCTGATATCCAGAATTTACAACGAACTAAAACAGATTTACAAGAAAAAAACAGACAAGCCCATTCAAAAGTGGGCAAAGGATATGAACAGATACTTTACAAAAGAAGACATACATGAGGCCAACAAGCATATGAAAAAATGCTCATCATCACTGGTCATTAGAGAAATGCAAATCAAAACTACATTGAGATACCATCTCACGCCAGTTAGAATGGCGATCATTAAACAATCTGGAGACAACAGATGCTGGAGAGGATGTGGAGAAATAGGAACACTTTTACACTGTTGGTGGGAGTGTAAATTAGTTCAACCATTGTGGAAGACAGTATGGCGATTCCTCAAGGACCTAGAAATTGAAATTCCATTTGACCCAGCAACCCCACTACGGGGTATATATCCAAAGGATTATAAATCGTTCTACTATGAGGACACATGCACACGAATGTTCATTGCAGCACAGTTTACAATAGCAAAGACCTGGAACCAACCCAAATGTCCATCGATGATAGACTGGATAGGGAAAATGTGGCACATATACACCATGGAATATCATGCAGCCATCAAAAATGATGAGTTCGCGTCCTTTGTAGGGACATGGATGAACCTAGAAACCATCATTCTCAGCAAACTGACACAAGAATGGCAAAATTAAACACCGCATGTTCTCACTCATAGGCGGGTGTTGAACAATGAGAACACATGGACACAAGGAGGGGAGCACTATACACTGGGGTCTGTTGGGGGGAAATAGGGGAGGGACCGTGGGGGGTGGGGAGTTGGGGAGAGATAGCATGGGGAGAAATGCCACATATAGGTGGGGGAGGAAGGCAGCAAATCACACTGCCACGTATGCACCTATGCAACAATCTTGCATGTTCTTCACATGTACCCCAAAACCTAAAATGCAATAAAAAATAAAAATAAAAAATAAATAAATAAAATAATAATAATAAAATAAAATAAAATAAGAAATAGACAAATCAATAATTATAGTTGGATATTTCAACACACTAAGCTAAGTAATTGCAAGAACACATAAACCACAAAAAGGGCATTATAACTTCAACTTGACTATCAAGAATTTGACTTAATTGACATTTATTTATTAAACATTCCACTTAGTGAACAAATGATATTCATAAATATTGACCATATTTTAGGCCATAAAATCATCAATAATAAATTTAAAAGTGTAGGAATCTCTGACCATACTGAAGTTAAACTAAAATCAATAACAGAAAGGTATCTGTAAAACTTTAACTAGTTAAAAATTAAACATCACATTTAAATAACATATGAGTCAAAGAAGAAATCACAGGGATATTAAAATTTATTTTGAACTTAATGAAAATGAAAATGTAACATGCCAAAATATGTGGAATGCAGATAAAGTAGTGCATAGAAGAAAATTAAATTTAAAATGCTTATATTAAGAAAAAAACATGGTCTAAAATCAACAGTCTAAGCCCCTACCTTAAGATACTAGAAAAAGAACAAAAAAGATAAGAACCAAAACCAATTAAAAAGAAAACAGGGGAAAAAGGAAAAATCAATAAAATCAAAATGTATTCAGTCAAAAGGTCAACACAATTGATAAACTCTAACAATAATAATGAAGAAAATAGTAAATACATAAATTACCAATATCAAGAAAGAAAGACATTGCTACAGACACTAGCGATGTTAAAAGCACAATAAAAGAATGTTATGAAAAACTTTATGCCTATATATCAACAATTTAGATGAAATGGACAAATTATTTGAAAGTTGCTAACTACAAAAGCCCCCTCAAAAGAAAATATGTGTTCTGAAATTTCTTATATCTATTTTAAAATTTAGATTTGTACTTTAAAACCTCACTACAAAGAGAATTCCAGGCCCAGATGGCTTCATTGCTGAATTCTACTCAACACTTTAATGAATAAATAACACCAATCCTAAGAATCAATATTGTTAACATGGCCATACTGCCCAAAGCAATTTATAGATTCAATGCTATTCCTATCAAACTACCAATGACATTCTTCACAGAATTAGAAAAAAATATATTTTAAAACTCATGTGGAACCAAAAAAGAGCCTAAATAGTCAAAGCAATTTTGAGCAAAAAGAATAGAGTTGGAAGCATCACATTACCCAAATTCAAACTATACAACAGGGATAAAGTAACTAAAACAGCATGGTACAGGTACAAAAACAGACACATAGATGAGATTATGGATATACAGATTATTTATGTAGAAAATCCCAAATAACTTACAAAAACCTAATAGAACTAATAAACAAGTTTAGCAAGCTCACGGGATACAAGGTGTCTTAGTCTGCTTGCTTTGCTGTAAAAGAATACCTGAGGCTGGGTAACTTATTTTAAAAAGAGATTTATTTGGCTCATGGTTCTGCAGGCTGTACAAGAAGCATGGCTCCAACATCTGCATTTCATGAGGCCCCAGGAAGCAGCCACACATCACATGGCAAGACAGAAAGGAAGAGAGAGGAGTTGCCAGGCTCTTTTCAACAATCAGTTCTCATGGGAACTAAAAAGCAAGAACTCACTTACTCTTGAGAGAATGGCACCCACTCATTCAAGAGGGATTCACTTGCAAGTTCCAAACATCTCCCACCAAGCCCCACCTCCAACAATGAGGGTCAAATTTCAACATAAGACTTGGTGGGGTCAAAAAAAATCATATCCAAACTATAGGACAAGGAAAATATGCAAAAAAAACATATTTCTATATGCTAGTAATGAATGAAGAAAATTGTAGTTTTTAAAATACCATTAATAGCACCGTAAAATCTAAAATATTTATATATATAAACCTCACAAAATATGTGCAAAGTCTGCATGCCAAAAGCTACATAACAGTGGTTAAAAAAAATGAACACCTAAGTAAATGGAGATATGTATCATGTGTATTAATCAGAAGACTCAATATTATTAAGATGTTTGTCCTCTCAAATCATTTGACAAATTCAACACAGTTCTAACCACAATCACAGCATAATAGCTGTAGAAAATCAGAAGGTGTTTTCAAAATTTACATGGAATAATGAAGCAGATAGAATAGCCAACGCAATATTGAAAAGGAAAATGACGTTGCAGTACTCATGCTCCTTGATTTCAAGACCTACTATAAAGCTACTTTAATAAAGAATTGTGGTATATAAATGGCATGTAGGCCAATTAAACACAGTAGAGTCCAGAAACAGATCTCCCATATACAGCCAATTTATTTTCAGTGAAAGTGCCAAAGAACTCCAGTGGAGACAGGGTAGTCTTTTTAATTAAAAAAGTGGTGCTGGAACAACTAAAAACCCATTTGATACATTTTGAGTTCATTTTTATATATGATGTGAAGTATGAATGAAGCTTATTTTTTGCATATAGTAGAAGATTTGAAGACCAAAAATATGGATGTAAAATCAGCACATAAAAATATGCTGAATATAATTAGTTTTAGGGACATGAAAGTTAAAACCACCATGAGATGGTTTTATATACCTATTAATTATTATAGCAATTTTTAAACACTAAAAATACAAAGTGTTGACGAATATGTGGAAGAGCAAACTGAACTTCCATATATTGGGAATGCAAAGTTGCACAGCTAGTTTGGAAAACAGTAAGGAAGTATCCTACAAAGTTTAACATACACTTGACTGTGGACAAGCAATTTTATTCCTAGGTACATATTTACTCAAGGGAAGTGAAAGCACATATCCATCCACACGAAGACCTGTGCCCAACTGTTCATAGCAGCTTTATTCCTAATAGTCAGAAAATGGAAAAGACCCCAATGAATATCAACTCGTGAATAAAAAAAGCAACTTATGTCATACCCATAAAGTGGAATATTCTCAGCAATTAAAAGGGACAAACAATGACTGACACATGCAACAGTGTGGCTGAATTTCTTTTTTTTTTTTTAACTTTTATTTTAGGTTCAGGGGTACATGTGCAGGTTTGTTATATAGGTAAACTTGTGTCATGAGGGTTTGTTGTACAGATTATTTTATCACCCAGGTACTAAGCCTAGCAATTTTTCTGCTTCTCTCCCTCCTCCCACCTTTCACCCTCAAGTATGTCCCAGTGTCTGTTGTTCCCTGCTTTGTTTCCATGTGTTCTCATCATTTAGCTCCCACTTACAAGTAAGAACATACAGTATTTGGTTTTCTGTTCTGCTTGAGTTTGCTAAGGATATGGCCTCCAGCTCCATCCATCTTCCTGCAAAGGACATGAGCTCTTTCTTTTTTATGACTGCATAGTATTCCATGGTGTATATGTACCACATTTTTAAAATCCAGTCTGTCTAGCTGAATCTCAAATGCATTTTGCTAAGTCAAAGAAACCAGACAAAAAGAATGTGTATTATGTGATGCTGTTTATATGCAATTCTGGGAAATGCACAACTATAGTTCTAGAAAATAGGCTGGTGACTATTTACATTAGCAAAGACATAGAACCAACCCAAATGCCCATCAATGATAGACTGGATAAAGAAAATGTGGCACATATAAACCATGGAATACTATGCAGCCATAAAAAGAATGAGATCATGTCCTTTGCAGGGACATGGATGAAGTTGGAAGCCATCATCCTCAGCAAACTAACATAGAAACAGAAAACAAAACACTGCATGTTCTCACTCATAAACAGGAGTTGAATATTGAGAACACATGGACACAGAGAGTGGAACAACATACTCCAGGGCCTGTTCGGGGGTGGGGGGGGTGGGGGTGAGGGTGAGGGGAGGGAACTTAGAGGAGGGGTCAATAGGTACAGCAAACCACCATGGCACACATATACCTACGTAACAAACCTGCACATTCTGTACATGTATCCCGTGGTTTTTTAAGAAGAAATTTAAAAAAGAAAATAGGCTGGTGTTTCTTAGGAGTGAGGTTCTGATAGGAAATTGGCTGTAAAGAGTGGAAATGTTCTATATCTTGATTATAGTATTACATGACATTACGCACTTGTCAAAAGTCATAGCACTGCCCACTTAAATAGGTCAATTTTATTAGATGTAAATTATACCTCAATAAAGCTGATTAACAATGTTGAAAAACACTTCCCAAACTCCATTTCTCCCCCTACTAAGGAGAAGACAAGTTCTAGAGCAGGCACCTTGGACCTGGGAACAGAAGCCATGAATTGAAGGTGGCAGAGGTGTTCTATTGTCTCTGGACCACATATCTCTGGGCTATTACTTGAGAGTGAAATGTGTTTTGTTTACATCATTACCTGTGTCAATTTCTTCATTATAGCAGCTTAGTCTGTACCCTAATTAATATGCCAGCTCTAGGCATGACTAGCTTCAGAGGCTCAAGCAATGTCACCAGTTTGAGCTCCGCCTCCAGCCTGACTCCACCCCTTGCCATGCCTTGGCTCCATGCTCAGGCTCCATGTGGGGACATACTGCCTACGGGGCCCAGCCTCTCATAGTCCATGTCAATCAGGAAGCAAATACCCGCCTTCCAACTGTTCCAGCCAAAGCCTCCTTACATCTCACTGGCTCTGCCTGAGTTTCATGCCTATCCCTGAGCCAGTCACTGTGGCCAAGGAAGTACAATGTTGTGATGAGCCATGCCTGAGTCAAACACTCCACCCAGAGTATCAGGGGGAAAAGCACTACCGAGCGCACCATATGGTGATGGAGGAGCGAGTCTCCTGAGGAAATCTGGGCTACAGTTATGAGAGGTAGGCAGGGTGGCCACTGGAGAGCCAAAATAACAGATGGCCCTGTCAGGGAGTGAGTAAATGAACAAATGACTTACCCACTGTCACCCAGCAAGGAAGTGACAGGTGCTTGAGGCTAGCCTCCTGAGCAGATCACAGCAAAGGACACATTGCGGTTTCTCTTCTGTAATACTCACAATACCTGGCACAGAGCAGGCCCACAGCAGCTATCCATCAATAGCTCCTCACTTGACTTTTTGTCTTGATTTGCTTGCCCTCTATCAGAGTCAGAAGCACCATGGTGAAGGAGAGATTGCCGAGGAAAACATGATAGATAAAAGCAGGGCTTGAGTGTGAATGTGTCGGTGGAGTGAAAGCATGGCAGTATGACCTGTCCTAAGGCTGGGGCTCTTGCTCAGACCTCGCATGATTGATGTAGAGTCTTATCCCCCAAACTCTGATGTGGCTCCAGCAGTTTACAGCTCTGTGACCTTGAACAAGTCACTTAACTTCTCGGAGTCTCAGATTTGTCACCGACAAAATATGAACCATACTTGCCAGGATTGTTGTGAGAGCAAAATTTGGTGCTGTGTTTGAAAGCGCTTTATAAACTACACCCACAGCTTGAGGAACAATCACTTTCAGCTGTTCCCGTGGGCACACACCACTTGTCCCTTTCCACCACTTACTCCTACGCCATATTCCCTACGTGGGATCTCTCAAACTCACTTTCAGCTTCAATCTCCAGCTCTCCATCACATCTACGACTGGAGAAAATCTCTCATTGGAAAATGTGTGACCTGTTTGTTGTGCCCAGCCTGTTGGCAACATACGAAAACAGTTTAGTATGTTGCAAATAGTTGCAGAGCAAGACAGCCGTGAGGGAGGAACCAGACCCCAGTCTCCACCTCTGGTGGTCCCATGGTTGCTGGAAGGCACCAGGTGAAATGGAGCACCCTTCATGGATCTGGTATGCACAGTGGCAACTCAAGCCACAAGGCCCAGGGGGAGGGCTGCTCATAGTATTATGGCCAGAGGAAGAGTTTAAATCAGCTGCACAACCATGGGGCTGGGAAAGAGGGAACTTGTGGTCCATCTGTCGGGATCTTTTGCTGAATAACTTCGTTGTTTGGGCATCATATAAATTGTGCCTGGGAGGCTCAGTCATAAAACATCATAAAACACCAGCAAGCTCTGAAAACAGGAGCTAGAGAGGCAATCCTAAGTGTGTTTAGCCAGAAGCACTCACTGAGATGCAGAAGCACGTACACACCCTCACATTCACACCATGTAAACTCATACTCAGGCACATATGGTCACGTAAACCCTCTCAGTGTTCACACGGTGCTCTCATACCCAGACACACCTAACTTTACTCCACTTCAGTATTCACACAAGATACATACTCACCTGCATTCAGAAAATATGGTAAGCAGACATTCAAATGCATACCCATGCAAACATACCCTGAAACAATCCACCCACTAACAGGTTCACAATTAGTCTCAGGCTTTACACACCCCACAATACACAAGTGATCATGCAACTCACATATGGCTACATACTCAGACACATTCCAACGTACACTGTCAAGCATACATCGCACACTCGAACACACACATAACACACACATTGGAAGGCTAATGGCTCTTCTGTGCCTATTACAGCCTTCATTTCTTTGCTGACTTATGTTTTCACTTGAAATCTTGGTTCAAAATGGGTCCCCACTGAGCACGTTATCTGAAGGTTTTCAGCCATATGCTTGCTACAAAAATTCTGCCTATGTATCAGATTCTGGCATGAATGAAATGCAGCCCACACACGTGTATACATTGCAAACAAGAGCCAGAATGTAGATCTCACTGCAGGATAGATGGAAACCTTAGAGAGAGCCCTGGCACCTCGCCAGGAAGGGCATTCTGGTTGGGTATAGTTTTCAGGCAGCTCTTCCAAGCCTGGTCTCTGCGTCCCATCCAGCTCCAAGGCCCAGTGTCTTAGCAAAGCTGGGGGTCCTTCCACTGCATGCAAGAAGGGCGTAACTGAAACCTCCGAGAGTTGAGCCCAGCATCTGCGAAAGACTCCAAGGCTAAGTTTCCTCCAGGTTGGAAAGAAGATTAGAAAGAGACACAGGGCTGCTCAGAAGAGGTCAAGGCTTTAGCTTAGACAATTTTGCCCCAGAATCAGTCAAAGCTTTGCTGCAAGAATAAGACAGCTACAAGGAAGCATTGAAGCTCTGCTCAGAATAGAGGCAGGGCAGGCAGGTGAAATGTGTAGAGCGAAGCCTAGGAGGATAAACAGTAAATCCAACCATGCGAGACAAGTTTGCAGCCAAGTGACTTGCTAGCTGTATGTCCTCTGTGCCTTAGTTTTCTCACCTGTAAAGAGGGTATCAAGACACCACTCACATGCTAGTGCTGTTGTGGGGATGCCATGAGTTATTAATAATAATAGAGGGCTCATTTTATCTTTTGTATAGCTAAGGCATTTAGAACAGAGCCTGGCATATAGCAAAGGCTTACATTACTTTCCAACTGCTACTACAGCAAATTGTCCCAAACTTCATGGCTTAAAACAACAGAAAGATATTCTCTCACAGTTCTGGAGGTCAGAAGTATAAAATGAGTTTTCAGGATGAAAATCAAGGTGTTGGTATGGCTAACTCCTTCTGGAGGCTCCAGGGGAAAATTCGTTCTTTTCCTCATCCGACTTCTGGAGTCTGCCTGCGTTCCCTGCCTCATGGCCACAGCACGCTTCTCTTTCTGCTGTCACATCGCCTGCTTCTCTCTTTTGTCCTCCTGCCTTCCTCTTATAAGGACTCTTGTGGTTAACTTGGGCCCACCCAGATACCCTCCCGATCCCAGGATCCTCAACTCAATCTCATCTACAAGTCCCTTTTGCTGAATAAGGTAACTTACTCATGAGACATAGGTATCCTTGGTGATGGGGCATTATTCAGCCTTCCATAGGCTCAGTATAAGTCAGCAATGTTATTATGAAGTCCTCACAGCTATCTTGCCCAGAGCCACATGGATGGTAAGTATCAGGGCTGTGAGCTCAGACCTCTGTGATCTCATGGCCCTTGGCTGTTTCCATGAAACCACTGGGCTTCAACCATGGGCAGCATCAGAACCACCCAGAAGACTTGTTAAAGCACAGGTTCTGATTCTGATTCTGGGGTGCAATCCAATAATTTACAAGATTTCCGGTGACGTTGAAACTGCTCTTCTGGGTGTCATACTTTGAGAACCTCTACCCTACAGCATGCTGCCCACGGAGAGGAGTGAGTTCCCTGTCTTTGCAGGAGTTCGAGCAGGAGCTGAATGACTGTTGGTCACAGAGGTAGGAGGAGGGAGGTTTCAACCAAATGCTCTTTGCCTTCTCACCAAGAAACTCAGAGTCTGGGCACTCAGTAGGAAGGGTGTCCCAGATCTTGTGGGGATAGGTGGGTTCAGTTCAGCCTATTAACTGAATGCCTGCTAGAGCTCTAGTCTCTTTATCCCCATTAGAGGCAATGTGGAGCCATCAAAAGAGCTGGGGCTCTGGATTCTGACGAGCCTGGGTTTCAGAGCCCTCACTCACCTCTTCTCACTCACTCACTCACTCACTCACTCACTCACTCACAGCATGGCTTGGGGCAGGCAAATCACTCAACTCTTCAGAACCCAAGTTATTTTCCTCTGTAGGATAGAGAGCTAAATGCCTGCCTCCTAGGGCTGTTTTATGGATTAGAAAAAAAATAGTAACATAACGTGACTTATGCAGCATCTGGCACATGGTATGAGCCCCAAAAATGTCAGGTCACCCCCCCTGGAAAGGAAGAAGAGTAGTCATCTTTGTAGATTTCATATTATCATTATCAAGGCCCTGCACACAGTAGGGTAGGGGATACAGAGCACAGACAGGAAAAAGACAGGGTATGATGAGAATAGCAGAAGGGATGCGGGCAGTAAAGGAGGACTCCAGGCTGGGAGAGCAGCGGTGGTCCAAAAGGGGAGGGGAAGGTATTCGGATGGGAGGGACTCCACCAGCATTTGGTGGCAGCTTCAAAATCTTTTTTCAATGGGCAAGTTTAAGGAACCAGATCAAACCCAAATGCTTCTCATTTGAGATTCTCTTCCTTTCTCTGCTGAAAAGCATTACTGGTTCCATCTCCAGCTTTGGGATGGGAGAAAAGTGTGGAACTATTATTTATGGAGGGTCTATTATGTGCCAGACTTTGTCCTAGATGCTTGACATATGCCATCTTATGCAAGCCACCAAAAAAAAAACCTATGAGGCAGGCATGCTCATCCTGTTGTATAGATAGGAAGACTGAGGCTCAGAAAGCCTCATCTTCCTTCCCTCTCTGTTCCAGATGTGACGCCACCTGCTCGTCCTAGTAGCTGCTTTTGCCTCCCAGCTGCAGGACCCCTGAACAAACCTTCTCAGCTTCCCTCCTTTGCGCCAGTCTCTGTGTTGCACTTGTCAGTGGAATTCTTGCAGGGCTGCAGGGAAGTTGTGCGTATGTGGCTGGCGGTGGTGGTGGTGGAGAGATGTTATGGAGTGAATAGCCATTCATTAACCACCTTCAAAAAGCTGTCTCCCCTTGTGCCGTTTATTCTTGTTATTATTTTCCAGGCTACATTGCCCACAATGGTTATTGCCTCCAACTCCAGAGGGCCACATCAGCTGCCACTGACTTTTATTCCTCCAAATAAAAATGTAAGCTCCACAATGAAAAAACCACAAGCTAAAGAGACAAAGCTCATAAACTTGAATTTTAAATGTGGAAAGATGATGCCAGTAACTCTCAGGGTGCTACCTCCCACATCCCCTCTGCACCCATCCATACTGTGCATGACTCTCCTTAAGGATGAGAAGGGCCCCAAGTAAATAGCTGGGATAGGTGACAAATTAGGAAGAATTAATTTGAGCTTTAAGCTGTTTATGCTGTCCCCTGTCCCCAGTACACACAGACTTTGGCTAACTTCTAACCAAAAAAATAAAAATAAAAACAAGTTAAAAACCATTATGCTCTCTGGATATTCTGTCTTTGAATGTTTTCTGTGTATGTGGACATTTTCAATTAATTTCCTATGTATTGGCCTCAATGGAAAGTCTGGCCCCTCCTTAAAGCAGGCTGAGCTTTTCTGGCAGCCAGAGGCAGGAGGAGCAGCTGTCAGGCTGAAGAAGCAGAGATGTCTTCCAGGCAGGAAGCATAGATTGACAGCCATGAAATAGTTTTTTTTCTTCAAGAGCCAAGGGGGAGCCTCCTTTTCCCACTGCAGCACAATGGGTAGTGGGGAGGACACAAGCCAGACTTGGAGCCAGTGGTAGGCCATGACTGGGTCCCTGGATGCTGAGATGAAATAGCAGGGGCCCCACTCTGGAGGAACTGAAGATCAGTAAGAATGACACATGGGGAAAGAGATGAAGTACAACCCAGACACTGTCATCAGGGGTCATACTCAGGAAAGCCAGAGGAGGGAGGAAAAAGAGAGGAGTGTGCAGTCCCCTGGAGAGGTCAAGATTGGCTTCCCAGAAGCAGCTCTTGAAGATGATCAGGAAGAGGAAGCAGATTGTTCCAGACTCCCACAACCTAGGCCATTGCCTCTCCATTGTTTCTCCCAACAAAGTCCTGAGGGTGCCTCTGCCATGTCCTCACCACGCTGTTCTATAATAATTATTTATCTACCCCAGAGAATGGGCTCTTTATGTCCAGGACCATCTTATTTTTCTCTCTATGTCTTCTGCCCCCAACACAGTACATAGTAGGCACCCAAAAATGTGTTGGACGGAGGAGAACTTGGGAGACTCCCTTAGGCCTGGCTATGCTACCGAGTACCTGGGGAGAATGACAGGCAGTGGGGTGAAGAGGAGAGCAGGGGCCTGATCTCATGGGATGTGAATGACATGAAGGACCTTGAACTCTATCCTGCTGGAAATGTGCCCAAGGCCTCAGGACAGCTTTGGAATTATCCCAGTTGAGTCACAGAGTTGACTTCACAGTCTCTCTGAGTAGCAGCTGTTAGCCCTGATTACTGATGACCAGCGTTGGGGTGGTGGCACCATGAGCTGAAGCCTAACTCTCATCCCTCACTTCCCCACATCTCACCCGCCTCTGCCTCAGGAACCCCTATTTTGGTAATGCTACCACCATGGACCCTGTTGCTCAGGCCCCAAGCCATAGATTCATTTTTTATACTTATCTTTCTCTTCTTTCCACCTAATCCACAAAAATATCTGTGACTTTTTCTCTAAAATATAGCCCAGTCCACTTTTGCCCATCTGTTCCTCTACCTCCTAGTCCAAGCAGCCGCCTCTTTCCTCCTGGGTTGTTGCCATGGCCCTTTACCCAGCACTGGGGCTCCATCCTCACCTTTCTTCTCCATCCACTGTCTGGCCACCCTCCAGGCAAACATGGTCTTGTAAACATGCATGACTGATCATATCATCTCCTTATTCAAGTCCTAATTCCTTTGCATGGCCTTCCCAACTCTGCCTTACAACAACCTCCCCACAACCTGACCTCACTGCCCACCACCCTTCTCCTACTCACTGGCTTCTGCCAGTCTGGCCTCTTTCTGTTCTGCAAACAAGCCAAAGCTGCCGTCTCCTTGGGGCCTTTGCACTTGCAGTCCAAGTCCTTGTTTCTCACTTAGAATGTTTTTCTCCCCCATCTTTTTGCAGGGTTCTCCTCATCCTGTAGGTCTCAGTTAAAACCCTTTCTCTACCGGGACTTCCCTGAATACCCCTTCTAAATGATCCTCCTGTGCACCCCTAATCCCCTTCCCATTTCCTCTCATTACCCAATTTATTCTCACCACAGGAATTATTAAGATGAAAGTGTCTTTACCTGCTAGTGTTTATCTCTTCTGCTGGAATATAGGCTCCATGAGAGCAGAGACCTTGTGTGATTTGTTTACCTTGATATACCTAGCACATAACAGGCACTTTATGTACCCTGCCATCGTCATTGTTGTATGTGTTGTTATTCTAATTATTCCATACCACGTGTCCCCAGCACCTAGGACACTGCATGACCTATAGCAGGTAGGCTATAATAATAATAGATAATAATAACGATAACAGACATTATTTGGACAATTAAATAAACAGAGAAATAAGGCCCCCCGGGGCTTGGGTGGAGGATGAGGTTAAACACAGAATGAGGCCCAGGTGACCCAGGGCAGGAGGGGCTCACTGATTCCACCTAATGTCCTTTAGATATGAGAGGACCCCCGTCTGTCGTAAAATCTCACCCCTAAGCCAGACAGTCTCAGTGACTTGAGAATCGGGAGGACCTGTAAGTATTAGAAAGCCAAACCTCCGTCCCGGGACTCCCACCCTTCCAGAGTGTTGTAAATCATATCTGCCCATCTGCAAGCCTGCTTCCCAGGATGGGGACGGGGGTAGTCTTCTCTCACTCAGAACCAGTCCAGCTAAACAGCTGGTGAAGGATTAGTCTATGTGCAGCCCTAATTCTGATTCTGAAGCTTGGACTAGCCCCAAGGACACAGAGATTATATTAGCTGCCCTGGAATTTCTGGCAATGCTCTAAGACCCACCCCATCCCACCCATGAAGCTGACAACCCTAGAAGCAGCCTTCTCATGCTTCTTTTGGCCAGGTTAAGTATTTCCGATTTCTACCTTTTTCCCCATATGACTTAGTATTGAGTCTTCTCACCACTCTAGTTATAACCCTGTGAACACACACCAGTTTTTCAATGCTCCTTTAAAAACACCCTGCCCACATTGAAGACTATTACCACAGACAGGGTCTGCCTACAGAGCAGAAACATTAACTCCCTTTCTCTATCCACTAAACTGCTATTAATGTAGCCCTCAGAGCAATTAAAAATCACTAAAGGGGGCTGCTCAGATGAAAAACAATCAGGGCAGCACTTTGGGGAAATCCTGTAACTATGGGATGGGTTAAAGAAGAAAACCCAGAGAAGGAAACTGAGAAGGAATAGTCCAAGAGGTGGGTGGAAAGCACATTTCCCACGTACAGGAAGGATGGGAGAAGACTGTCCCACAGCTGCAGGCAGCTAATAACCACACAAACAATAGGAGGGCCAGGGCAGCCCTCATGGGCCTTAGCCCTCTTGAGTCTGACATCCCCAGTCTGGTGACTAAAGCCAACTGCACCTTGCATCTGCCCCTGCTATGATAACACAGCTAGACTGGCTGCCTTATGGGGAAGAGATAGTTATTTGCTTCATAAGCAGGAAGGCTGGAGGCACAACATGGCAGAGCCCAAGCTTGCCTGTCTTTCCTATTTCACATTATATTTCACCCTGGCAAGAATGATTCTTCTTGGCCAGAAAATTGATTTTAAATCACCCTTCTTGCTGCTGACAGCCCCACACAATCCTCCCTTCCTGGGGCCTTTTGCCCTCTCTCCCTCCCTGCAAAGCCCTCCTCCCACCTTTCTGAGTGCCCCTAGACACACACACACACACACACACACACACACACACACACACACACACACACACACACACGCTCTTCTCCATGCCAGGGATTTTCTCTTTCCTTATTATATTTTATTAAGACAGTCTTGCTTTGTCACCCAGGCTGGAGTACAGTGGTGCAATCTTGGTTCACCACAGCCTCTGCCTCCTAGGTTCAAGAGATTCTCCTGCCTCAGCCTCCTGAGTAGCTGGGACTACAGGCGTCTACCACCACACCCAGTTAATTTTTGTGTTTTTAGTAGAGACAGGGGTGGGGAGTTTCACCATATTGACCAGGCTGGTCATGAACTCCTGACTTCAGGGGATCCACCCACCTCAGCTTCCCAAAGTGCTGGGATTACAGGCATGAGCCACTGTACCCAGCCCCCAATTCCATTTATGGATGCACTTTCATAACCAACTTCATCTGTGGCACTCTGCTGTAGAGTGATGGGGCCCAGAGGAGGGAGAAGGCTGGAGGAGATCTGGACTTCAGTTCTTGGCACCAGCCTAGAGGGAGCAAGCTGGCACTGGGCAAAAAGAGGCTGCCCAGCTGTTCTAGGAGGAACTGGACTTAACAAGGGGACAGGAAATCTGATGCAGAGGCCCATGAGTGCTATAGACCAACAGCCTGAGCTAAGACATCAGACGCTGAGTAGGAAGGGGACAACACAGAGAGGTGGGTAGGGAGGAGGAAGAAACACAGCTGACGGAGCTCTGGGTGTGTATGGTCCTTGTTCCCACCTTCCACACTCCAGTGGCTACTGTGTGTAACCTGTCCCAGCACCTGGCTGCAGGGGAGATGCCTTGGCATTTGGTGTGCAGAATTTGGAAGTTCTGGAATCTGCAGCCTGAAAGGTTTCTGTCCTCACCCCAACTCAGCCATTTACTAAGTATATGGGGTTGCCTGACAGGGGTCTGCAAAGCTTTTCTTAAAGGGCCAAATGGTAAATATTTTAAGCTTAGCAGGCCATAAGTTCCTGTCACCATTCAGCTCTGCCATTGTAGCACCAGAGCAGCCACGGACAATGTGTAAATGAACAGAAGTAGCTGTGTCCCATTAAAACTTTATCTAAAAAAGCAGGTGGTCCATGCTCAGGGATAACTGGCCAATCTTGAAGGCCTCTCAGTTCAGGTCCAACTCTGGAAATTCCAGTTACAGCTCCAGGAGCTCAGCCCAGCTGCTCAAAGGAACACTACATAACTGTGAGAAAGCAATCCTCTCTGCTATTCACTTAACACTCATGGTACAGCACAGTGGTCAAGAGCATGGGCTAAGCTCAAGCCTGGCTTTGTCACATACAAGTTCTGAAACCTTGGGAAAGTCACTGAACTGCTTTGTACCTCAGTGTCATCACCTGTAAAATGAAGATGCTAAACAGAAGATGGGTATGAGCATTCAAGTAGTCAGCTCATGTCCTAGAACAGCATCTGGAGGAATCTTATGTTTAAGGAGTCTGATGAGATTGCAAGATGGATGATGTCAGGAGGTTTCCTTGTGAGAGCAGAGGAAGACCTCTTTAAGCTAGCCTTAGGAGCGCTTCCTAAAGGAGGTAACACTGCGGCTGAGGCTCTGAATGATAAATAGGAACATGTTTGAGCACCTATTGAAAGCAAGAAAAAGCAAGTCTTATTTAGGGGCTCATAGGGAGCTTCAGTAGTCTCAGAGATTAGAGTTGCTGAAGAGCAATGGGAGACAAAGCTAGAGAGATAAGCAGGAGCCTGGTCATACAAGACCATGTATACCATGCAGTTGAATGTGGATTTTGTCTTCATGACAACAGGAGCCATAGAAAGGTTTTAACTGGGGGAGATGTATACTGAGATGAGTGCTTTGCTCTGGCTGTTCGTAGAATGCAAATTAGAGAGGATGTGAGTAGAGACAGGGGACCACCAGAAAGTCCTGACATCAATTCAGATAGAGAAGAGGGGGCTGCCCTAGGGCGAGGGCCCTGGGAAGAGAGCCACGCAAGCAGGAGATGTTAAAGAGATTGAATTGTTAAGTTAGGGAATCCTATTGGACATAGGAAATGGGAAGGAGAGAAGAGTCCAGGGTGACTCACAGGTTTTGGCCCACCACTTCCCTCTATAGTTCTAAAATGGCAAAGCTTTATCACTGACTGTTTCTGGGCCAGAACCCCAAACCCATCTTGCAATCCAAACCTGTGGAAGGAAGGAGCCTGTCAGAGGTCGTCTCACACATCCCTCTGCCTCTGGCCCAGTCTGCATTCAACCCATCTAAGCCATCAGCTGCAGGTGCAGCAAAGGACAGGCATGCCCTGAGCACACAGGTTGGCTCTGCTGTCCCCAAGGAAACAGTGCCCCTGTGGAGGTGAAGGCCCTGAGGCCCTAGAGAGTTGGGGCCCTGAGCTGTTAAGAGGTATGGACCCCTGCTTCCTTTTTTCTTTATAAAATTAGCCAGCAGGGTCAGCCTCCTTGCTGGAAGGGGAGGAGGATCTGGCAGCCAGCCACCCCAGCCACATCAGAGCTAGAGCTCCACGGCCCCAGCCACGACAGATGTGATTTATCTACAGCCCAGGAAAAGCGGGAAAGGAATGCCTTTCTTCCCTCCCTTGCTGTTTGGGGCCATTCATCACCTTCGTTATTTTTATAGTCGTGTGGGAGTATTCAGCTCTCTTCACCACCCTCCAGGAAATGTGAACAAATAAGGAATTGGTACACATGCTATCAGGAAGGCATCAAGGCACAGAAGGGTGATTAAGAATGGGATGTCAAATGTCCACCCCGCTGCCCTCTCTACTTCTTATTTCAACTCCTTCCCATCCCCCAGAATGCCCCAGATAGGACCCGAGACTATCTGAGCCATGGACGAGAATGCAAGAGTTGCTCTAAAACAACTGGAACATCAGTAGACTTTGAAAAGGGGGATTATTATAATGCCCTTGCCAAGTGGCCTCTGATTTAAGTTGGTAAACAAAACAGTGATTCAGTGTGATCCGTGGGAGGCCAGTAGGACTTAAAGATTTGCTGGAGAGATGGAAAGGTGGAGAAAGAGAATAGAACCCACTCTCACATGGACAAAGGTTTGCATGTTGCTCAATTTAAAGCAGAAGGGGAAGCTTTAATGCCTTGAGAGTTTCTATTTCCCCTCCTACAATGGGGACGGTGTGTTGTACAGTGGAGCTTTGCTCCTATTTGAACCTAGATTTGAATCTTCACTCCTCCATTACCTCAAGAATTTATAAAGTAGGGATAATTGTATCTATTCATGGGGTTGTAAAAATTTAAAATTTTTAATATATGTATTTATTATCTGGCTGAAAGTTCAATACCAACATTGTCATTTTGCTTCTCAAGTTCTTTCAGCTTCGGCCATTAGAGCTCCATCAGGTTGGCTCCTGTGTTCTTTTGACAAGCCTCCAGATGTTCCAAGCTCATTTTGTATTTTCCATTCTTAGCCCTGGAATCAGCTATTCCCCCTAGGAACCCTGGTTTCATTTAGTGGAGAATATTTAGAGACCAAGATTGGAGTGCTGGATGTGCTTATTATTACTGAGGTGTCATTGCTTGTAGCATCATGCTTTCATCAGAGCTAGCAAATAAATGTATGTACACCAACCATGTGTTTTTGTAAGATGAAAGTGAGGTAAGAATACACAGAAATGCATTATCTTATTTTTGTAATTTTTCGATTCTTTCAAAATTAAGTTTTTGTTTTAAGTATATAAAGCATCTGGAGCAGGGGTGTCCAATCTTTTGGCTTCCCTGAACCACATTGAAAGAAGAATTGTCCTGGGCCATCATAAAATACACCAACAATAACAATAGCTGATAAACTTAAAAAAATGCAAAATTTAAAAAATCTCATAATGTTTTAAGAAAGTTTATAAATTTATGTTGGGCTGCATTCAAAGCCGTCCTGGGCTGCAGGTTGGACAAGCTTGATCTAGACTGTAATCGGTATGCAATGGCTGTGAATTGCTCTTCTGTCCCTTCACTTCCTAAACTTGACTCCTCTATTAACCTCAAGAATTTATAAATGGGATAATAATATCCAGTCCATAGGATATTGTGGACATAGTAGGTAAAACACACAGGATGTGTGTTTCAGGCTGTGAACCATTAATGTACTCTACAGCAGCAAATTAGCAGCAGGAACCACTCTGTCCAAGATCTTTGGATCAGAACAATTAGCTGACTCTCTCTAAAGTTTGAAGCAGAGTCTTTTATAATATGGAGAGGGATAGTTTAGATTCCCCTAGAAGCCAACCCTGAGACAGAATTTAAGTACTAGTAATTTACTGGAGATGCCCCAGAAAGACCAGTAGAGGAGCCAGAAAGTGACACAGGAAAAGGCAAGCGGCCAACAATTGTGTGTTATTAAGCCAGCTCCCACAGTGAGGGACTGCAGCATAATCCCACGAGGAAACTCTGGAAAATGCTGTAAAACACATGCCTCGAAATTATTCACAGGTACACACACCCAGCAGAGATGCTGGGATGTTTTACATACAAACCCCACCAATCGTTGGTTGAAGGCTGCTCCCAAGGGTTGTTGCTCCTCCAGCACATGCAAAGTGGCCTCCCATGTTCTGGTGAAAGTCCCAGGAACAGAGCTGCAGATATCAGCAGCTGTAAGCCATAAGCAGCACCCTCAGTTACAGAAGGTCTCGGGGAGAAGGGCATAGATCGGTCTGAGCACTTTGCCCCAGCCATCTATGACCACACCAAGTCTCAGTTCAAGCTGCTTGACTCCACTTCCTGAGCTTCTTCAGCTCTCCTGAGCTGCCTTGAGGGCACCATATAAAGGGAAAAGAATTACGGCATCTCCTGAGCTTTTGGCTTAGGAGGAGGAAATTTGCCAAGGAAGAACCAGTTTCATCTAACCAAATATTCACTAACCTGTGACAAGGTAGCCAGGTCTACAAATTTCCTCAAAGAGATATTAAAATGTATTTATATATAAACCTAGGTGGTATTTCTATATACATGAATATGTAAATTTCTGGATTTGTAAGTATCAGTGGTTGAGAATGAGAATGAGGCAGTGAGTACAGAGCCATGAATTCATAAAATGTTTAAAAGGAGCTCTCTCCAACCTTTTGGTGTGCTATATTATTAAGGTATGGGAGACTTGCTAAGTGTGTTGTAAATTTAAAAGTTTAATGCGTCATTTGCAGAAGTTTTTCAGTGAGTTTGTTCTAGGAAAGGGCAATGAGGAGAAAGGGATGTCATCTCTACCTTTCCCCCTTGAGAACAGTGGCATGAGTGGCTGCCCCAGTCAAAGCCAGTGCCCCACCCTCCTTCCTGGGCATCCAGAACTCCTTGCAGTCACCATATGAGGACATGCAGGTTGCTCCCAGCACAATGTGCCTAGTCTAGGGGCAAGGGAGCACTGGAATCTAACCCATGCTTACCTCACCAGCCCAAGCATACCAGTGCAAGACTGCAGCCACCTGGGAGAAGGGCATCTTTTCTTAATTTACACAAAAGCATCATGTGTGTTAGCAGCAGCCATATGTGCAACATTCATCATGATATCCATTATGTGCACACACCATACCAAGGAGGTACCATCACTGTAAGCACTGCAAGATCAGAGCACATAGAGGGTAAAGACTTGTGCAGGGTATAAAACTTTGCTGGGCTGCGATAACAGTACTATAGGAAGAGTGTCTTAAATGATAGAAATTTATTTTCTTATGATTCTGGAGACCAGAAGTCCAAGATCAAGGTGTTGGCAGGACTGGTTTCTTCTGAAGCCCACCTTCTTGGCTTCTGGATGACTGTCTTCTCCCTGTGTCCTCACAAAGTCTTTCCACCATAGGGGGGAAGACACCCATAGGTGTCTGCATCCCCATCTCCTCTTACAGGGAAACCAGAGATATTGGATTAGGACCCACGCTAATAACCTTATTTTACCTTATTGCCTCTTTAAAGACATTGTCTCCAAATACAGTCACGTTCTGAGACACTGGGGTGTTAGGACTTCAATGTATGAATCTTGGAGAGACACATTTCAGCCCATCACACAGAGCCCAATACAGCAAGTCATTGATGGTTACAGAAATATAACTTGTTATTCTCTAGCTTCCCACAGATGAATCTCTGGTGCTGCATTCCAGAGTCATTGTGTCTCTGTCAACTCTTCTTTTTGACAGAGGTGTAAATGTAACTGCAGACACTAAAAAGAAAAACAGCAGCTCTGCCTCACTATTCCTCCTTAGTGAGTCATGTCGCCATCCCCAAGTGCAGCCAGATCTCTTGTAACACTCCCATAATACTCACCTCCATTGGCTCCTTCAGCAGAAGAAAGAAGCAACATACCAGAGCCAAGAGCTCACAGATGCCAGTTAGACCCCCACACCGAGTGGCCATCTCCCACCTGATCAACACAGAACGGGCTCCACAAACCCAGCTTCCAGAAACATGTGGGTAATTTCTGTATGATGAAAAAGTGACTATAGTAAAGCCCCTCCCATGTAAAACTTATGCCGAGAAGATGTTGTGCTTGCCTTCACTCAGAGCACCTGATATATTGTCTGTGTAAATGACCTCCTAAAATAGTGCAGTGCACAACTAACACAACTGTCTGAGGCAGCCCTGCCACAGCCTCCACACCCCTTACTCCATGAGTTCTTTCAATCTATTCCCTCCCTTTCCCCTTCTCTCAACCTCTTTCCTATGCCCAGTTATTTGCTACATATTAAAACTGCTTCTACCTCATGGCAAATCGACCCAGGGGCAGTGCAGTAGTCAGTTTCCAAGATTGCCTCCCACCAAAGATGATTATCACCTCCTGGAATTCACACCCTTGTGCAGTCACCTCCCACCTTGTATCAGGTGACTGATAGAATACTGCAGAAATGATGGTATGTCACTTCTAAGATCAACTTATAAAAGACACTGTCTTCTGTCTTGGTTGCTTCCCCTCTCTCTTCCTTGGATCACTCCATCTGGAGGAAGTCATGTCATCAGAAACCCTAGAGTAAGGCCCACATAGCAAGAACTGAAACTTTCTGCCATCCAACACATGAATGAGCTTGAAAATAAATCCTCCAGACTCAGGCAATGTTCAGATGACTGCAGCCCTGGCCAACCCACAGCTAAGCTGCTCCTGGATTTCTGACCCACAGAAACTATGAGATAATAAATGTCTGTTGTTTTAAGTCGATAAGTTGGGAGTCATTTGTTACACAGCAATAGATAACTAATGCAGGCAGACTACATATTGGACCATATTAAGGTCAGCCCCTCACAGAATCACCTGTACTAAGCTGTGTTTGGACATTCTGCCCCAACTTTTATCAGCAGTGGTGATGAGAAACAATGTGCCACTAATTTTGCTGTACACCTGCTGTTAAGCATATTGTTTACTGCTTCTTTACCTTGGTGGTATTCTTTGTAAAGAGTCATGTGAGAAACACTTTAAGAGTTTAGTACGGAGGTTGCTCTTATTTAGGCATTCATTACCTGAGCCCCTGCCATAACTAGGTCACCTAGGGAAGCAGAGGTCTCCACTTAGGACATTAGTCCTCAGTCTTTCACATTCCTCCCACATTCCCACTAGGGTCTGTTCCTTCCTGTCCCGTCAGTGTCTTCATTGCTCACCCTCTCACTCACTGGTCAACAGATGATAAATACCCTGGGAATACAATGCAATTTGATTGCAAAGTGTAACTGAAAATATTGCAAAAAAGTGGGGCAGGATTTCATTAAGTCTACGAAAGTGAAGAGGAAGGACTGTTGGCATCGTATGCAAAGGCTTTGACAAATCAGTATTTGAGAGAGTTTGAGCAGTTAACAACTCAAGAGGAGAAAACAGCAAGGGCATTGATACTATGAAGACTTTGAAAGAGAATGGTTTGAATATCAAAGGAATAAGAGAAGCTCTTGAGAAAATTGATAGAGTGTTCAAAGAGTTTTGAAAAAAAACACCCTTTTTATGATCATGCTGCCAAAGTCAAACATGAATTTGAGAATGTTATTTCATTCTATTATATACTTTTGTTGGAAAAATTCTACCAAAAAAAATCAGCAGTTTGTTCACTGTATTCATTCAAAGAGTGGGCAGATAGTTACATATACCACTTCAATTTTAAGTATAAAATAAAATAAACTTATTTTAATAATATTTGATTTTTTAAGATGCATTCTAACCTTGATCCCTTTTTGGACAGTTCCCTTTTTTGAGGACAATTTAAACTACCCTTTTCTACTTTCAAGTATCCTGAGGTATCAAAGGCCAATTCTAGATGGGGAAAAATTGCTTATCTTGAGGAACAGGCCTGTGGCTTCCTTTCTAATTATCTGAGCATTATAACTTCTGTATTTCACTTTTTGCCTGCAATTCCAAGATGCTAAGCTAAACCTTGTTATTATCATATTTTATTAATAGTTCCTCTTTTATCCTTGGTGCCAATTTTTCCTTGGGATCTATCCTTTACTAAACCAATTGAATAATATATTTTATAGATATTATACATAATATATAAATTATCTCTGGATATATATTTATATATAATATATAAAATATATAAATTATCTGTGGATAAAGTATATCAATCCTTGTGTAGAAAGAGTTAAATTATTGACAAACTCTGAAGCTGCTCTTTGGAAGATCACTGGGGGCTTTCTAACTGCTTCATTGAGTGGCCTTTCCCTGCTTCTCATCGTGCTCAGCCTCTTGATAGCCTTTCTCTGCCCTATTCCCTTGGCTTTTTCTAGCATATAATACTCTGTCTAGTTTTTCTCCTACTTTTCTGTCCTTCCTTTCTCGGCCCCCTCTTCCCATTGTAGAAATATCCCTGCCTGAAACGTCTGTTTTCTTTCCAGATGTTTCCAGGTGGTGTCTAGAAAACTAGAGTGGCCCCAGAGCCATAGTGTCAAGTTAACAGAGTTGACATTAAGGCCATGCTAGGGTTATGTATTCTGATGTCCACTCTCCTTACCCCACCCTGGCATATACTCATTTTGGTTTTTTAGCTTATTATGAAATATTTGAGGTATATGAAAAGTCATAAAGAATAATGCAATGAATACCTGTGTGCCCTACCCATCTTAAGCAATAAAACATTACTACAGAGGTGAAGCCTTCCATCTCCAGCTCATTTTCAATTATTACAAAAAGCTGGCAAAGGGGATTGCATTTGAGGGCTGGCTGGGGGTACTATAAACAATAACAAACATAAGGGCTATAATTCTTGGCTGACATGTGCTTCCACATTGATTTACTCCCACCCACAGTCTGATGAGGTGTCTATTGTTCTCCCTATCTAAAGATGAGAAAATAGATTCCCAAATACCTGATGTGGTAGTGTGCAGGGGTTAAGACATGGACCATGAAGTCAGATTACCTGGACTTGAGCCCTGGCTGATATTTACATGTTTTCTGCCTCTAGATTTCTCATCTCTAAAATGGGGGTGATGCCAGATTTACTTTTTATAAAGATTAAATGTATGCCAAGAAGAGAGACTGGCACATTGTAAGTGCTGTATAAGTGTTTGCTGCTGCTCACACTACCACTATTACTATCATGATTATTATTATCTGAGTTGTCCAGTAATGAGAGCTCCATTCTTCCATATAATTCTCTTCCCCTAAAGGTCTTAAATGTCTATAGCTATAGCTGATCAGCACTCACCTCAAGCTCCAGATCTAATCATTAGGTACTTCAGAGAATTTAAGGTTTCTCTAGTCTACTGTTCATGATTCATCCTTGCCAGCCTGGTGCTGGGTCCGATTCTCACTTTGTGCCCCATCAACAATGGGATCTGGCTCATGCCTCAGTCTCTATTCTCCTAGGGCTGTGAAGAATGGTTTGAAACAGCTGGATGTCTCTGGAGCTGACCACCTGCCAAAACTACTCATCATTCTCCTCTCCTAGCATCTTCTTGCCTGGCTGGTGGGATGCCTTTGGCCTTCTAGTAATACACTACCATGCAAATAGCTTTGCCCAGTAAGCATGTCTAACCTCTGGACCTGAGACCTCCCCAGCCTACATCATCCCACCACTATGTCCTCTTCTGACAAGCATCACCCAGTTAGAGAATGGCATTTCTTTATTTATTTCTACCAAGTTATACTTTCCCTTTTAACTACATAATTAGAATTTAAAAAAAAAAAAAAAATCTATGGCTTCTTGCTAATCAGACTCTTGCCTTGGCATTTGCCCACAGAGCTCATAAGCAATCCAAAGCACTAAGCTGGGCTAGGCCTTCACACAAATGCAATTGTGCTTTTATTGCTGCCATAATTTTGAGCTGTTGAGTAATGAGATTGATCTCTCAGAGAAGTGAAAGGCAAATACGTGGCCACTCAGCAGCCAACTCTTATTTCTTTAAAATTTGGTACTGCCAAGGTCTATGTCTTGTTTTTCCTCATTTCTGGATATGGCAACCTCAACAATTAGTAGTTTTAAGTGGTATTCAAACTAAACAGACTCCACCTAGTCCTATTTAGTTTTTTAAAAATTTGTCATGGAGGGGCAGAACTTCCAGAGAGGTAAGGTAAAAAACGGCAGACTTTCTCCCAAAGAAACAAAAATTTGGTGAAAATTGTTTTTTTAGAAATAATCAGGAAATTGCCCTAAGAGTATAAGGCAAAGAAAGAAACAGTCATTCAGGAAAATCTACTAAATCTTAGTAAGAACAGTGAGAGTCTATGGCATCTGAGCCAAAACCCATCCCCTTTCCCCTCCTCACAACCTCACACCCAGCTCCATATTACAGAAGTTCTACCTCAATCTGGTGTGGCCAAGAAGAAGGCTCCCACTCCCCTCAGTTGTCAATATGGGACTAGGATTTCACCCTGACAGGGGCTGACCACTGGCCTTTCTAATCTCTCTCCCCAGACCCATGTTGCAGAATTTCTATTATGGTTGACAATGCAGAGAAGACTGGCCTCCCTTCCCCCACCCAGGCCCACTCATACGACAGAAGCTCTACCCTAAGCAGAGCAAGCTAAGAATACTGGGACCCCAGCCCCAGCCCTAGCTTACCTGTAGAAAAAAGTTGCCATGTTACTAAAGAAGGGTATTTTATACTGGCAAAAGAGTCTCTCCATCTGGGAGATATAACAATTATAAATATGTATGCATCTAACAACAGAGACCCACCCAAAATACCTAAAGCAAAAACTGACAGAATTGAAGGGGGAAATAGACAATTCAGGGATAATGGTTGGAGACTTCAATACTCTTGACTTTCAATAATGGATAGAATGATTAGGCAAAAGAGCAACAAAGAAATAGAAGGGTTGAACAACACTATAAGCCAACTGAAACTAAAAGACATCTATAGAATACTCCACATTATGGCAACAGAATACACATTCTTTGCAAGCATACTTGGAGCATTATTTAGAATACATTTTAAACTAAGCCACAAAATAAGCCTCAATAAATGTAAAATGATTGGAATTATACAAAGTAAAATATGTTTTCTGACCACAGGGGAATCAAATTAGAAATAATAATGGAAGGAAATTTGGGAGCTTCACAAATATCTGGAAATTAAACAACACACTGCAAAAATCACCCATAAGCAAAGAAGAAATCACAAGGAAAATTTTAAAATTCTTCAAGATAAATGA
Source organism: Aotus nancymaae (assembly GCF_030222135.1). Taxonomy (NCBI): domain Eukaryota; kingdom Metazoa; phylum Chordata; class Mammalia; order Primates; family Aotidae; genus Aotus; species Aotus nancymaae. The sequence goes on from NW_026988467.1 coordinate 31,017,047, forward strand.
AAAAAAAATACACAATATACTGAAACTTATAAAATGCAGCTTAAATAGTGGCCAGAGGAAAATCTATAGCTGTAAATGCCTAAATTTTAAAAATATGAAAGAACTCAAATCAATAGTTTAAACTTCCACCTCAAGAAACCCGAAAATAAAAACAAACTAAACCCAAAACAAACAGAAACAAGGAAAAAAGAAAGATTAGATCAGAAAAAAATTGACATGAAGAATAGAAAACAATAGAGACAGAAGTCAGTCCTTTGAAAAGATCAACAAAATTGATAAACCTTTAGCTAATGCTACCAAAAAACGTAGGGGAAGAGAAGGAAGGCTCAAATTACAAAAATCAAGAATGAAAGAGAGGACATCACTACCAACCTTACAGAAATGAAAATATATATAAAAGAATTCTATAAACAACTAAATGCCAACAAATTAGATAAATTAGGTGAAATGTGTAGAAAGATGTAAATCACCAAAAGTTATCCAAAAAGAAATAGAAAATATGAAAATACCTATAACATGTAAAGAAATTGAATTAATAGTTTTAAAACTTTTGATGAAGAAAAGCCTAGGCATAACGGTTTCACTGGTGAATTCTACCAAATGTTCAAAGAAGAAGCAATACCAGTCCTTCCTAAAATCTTCCAAAAATAGAAGGACTACTTCCCAACTAATTCTGTGAAGCCAGTATTACCTTGATATTAAAAATAAAACAAAAATATCACAAAGGACTACTTCCCAACTAATTCTGTGAAGCCAGTATTACCCTGATATTAAAAATAAAACAAAAATATAACAAAAAAGAAAACTATAGACCAATATCTCTTATTAATATGCTTACATAAATCCCTAACAAAATATTAATAAACTGATTGCAGCAGCATATGAAAAGGATTGTACACCATGATTGAATGGGATTTAACCCAAGAATGCAAGTTGGTTTAATATTTGAAAATCAAAAATCAATTCAGGTAATATACCATATTAATAGAATAAAGGACAAAAATAATCATTTCAGAAAAATGCAGTAAAAGCATTTGAAAGAATTCAATGCCTTTTCATAGTAAAAATACTCAATGAATTATGAGTAGAAGAAAACATCCTCAACATAATAAAAGACGTGTAAGAAAAAAACACAGCTCACAGTACATTTAATGTTGAAAGTCCGAGTACTTTTCCCCTAATATCAGGGCCCTTTTGCCATTTTTATTCAGCATTGTACTGGGGATTCTAAAGTTTTAGCCAGAGTAATTAGGCAAGAAAACTGGGGGGAAAGGTATATACATTAGAAAAAAAGAAGTCAAACTATCTCTATTTCAGATGACACAGTCTTGTACATAGAAAATCCTGAAGAATTCACTAAAAAAAAAAAAAAAAAAAATTAGAGTTAAATAAGTTCAGCAAAGACAAAAGATCAATACTTTAAAATAAGTTTTCTTTCCATACACAGGCAATAAACATTCTGAAAATAAAGTTAAGAAAACAAGCTCATTTACAATAGCATCAAAAAATACTTAGGAATAAATTTAACAAAAGAATTGCATGATTTGTACACTGAAAACTATAAAATAGTGTTAAAAGAAATTAAAGAATATCTAAACAAATGAAAAGATATCCATGTTCATGGATTGAAAGGCTTAATATTGTTAAGATGGAAATACTCTCAATTTGATCTACAGGGTTAACACAATCCCTGTCAAAATACCAACTTGCCTTTTTTGCAAAAGCAGAAAAGCCAATCTTCAAATCATATGGAAATTCAAGAGACCTAAAATAGCTAAAACAATCTTTAAAAAGAAGAAAGTTGGAAGACTCACATTTCCAGATTTCAAAACTTTCTACAAAATTACAGTGCAATTAAGACAATGTGGTACTGGCATAAGGACAGACATAAAGATCAATAGAATAGAATTGAAAGTACAGAAATAAACCCTTACATTTGTGGTCAATTGATTTTCAACAAGAATGCCAAGACAATTCAAGGGAGAAAGAACAATCATTCAACAAATGGAATTGGAACAACTGGATATTCACATGCAAATGAATAAATTTGGACTCCTACCTCAAAAAAACACAAAAAATAACCCAAAATGGATCATAGACATAAATGTAAGTGTTAAAACTCTTAGACAAAAACAAAGAGTAAATCCTTGGAAACTTCAATTAGGTAATGTTTCCTTCTTTCTGCTTATTTGGGGCTTAATTTACTTTTATTTTTCTACTTTCTTAAGGTAATGGTTTTTATATACTTTACCAGAAGCACAAGCAGTAAGAGCAAAATCCTGGCAAATTGTACTACATCAATATTAAAAACTTTTATGCTATGAAAAATGTCATCAAGAAAGTAAAACAACAACCCACAAAATGAAAGAAAGTATTTCCAAATTATACATCTAAAAGAGAACTTGCAGCCAGCATGTATTTTTAAAAACTCTTATGAATTAACAAGAAAAATACAAAGAACTCAATTTCAAAATGGACAAAGGATCTGAATAGACATTTTTCCAAAAGAGATATACAAATGACCAAGAAGCAGATAAAAAGATGTTCAACATCATTAGTAATTAGGGAAATGCAAATCAAAATCACAATGAGATACCACCTTACAACCATTAGGATGGCTATAATTTAAAAAAAAAAAAAAGCAATAATGAGCATTGGTGAGAATGTGGAGACATTGGAACCCTCATACTTTGCCAATATAATTTGTAAAATGATGCAGTCACTTTGGAAAACAATATGACAGTTCCTCAAAATGTTACATGTAAGTTACTCAGCAATTTCATTCCTATCTATATACCTAAGAGAAATGAAGACATACATTCATACAAATACTTGTGCAAAAATATTCGTAGTAGCATTATTTATAATAGCCAAAAAGTAGATACAACACAAATGTTCATCAACTGGTGAATGGATAAATAAAATGTGGTATATCAATACAGCAAAATATTATTCTAATTAAAAAGAAATAATGTGCTAATATGTGCCACAATATGGATGAACCCTGAACACATAATGATGTTTCAAAAAAAGAAGCAAGTCAAAAAGACCTTATATTGTATTTATATAAAATGTCCAGAAATGTCCAGCATAGGAAAATCTATAGACACAGAAAGTATGTTAGTGGTTATCGAAAACTGGAGTAGGAGGCAGGGACATATAAGGAGAGGCTACTAATGGGCATGGAGTTTATTTGGGGAGACAAATGTGTTCTACAATTATTTAGTGGTAACGGTTGCACAAGCTTATCAACATGCTTCATTCAATGTTCAAAAGACATTGAATTCTATAATCTAAATGGGTTAATTTATGGTATGTGAATTATGTCTCCCTAAAGCTATTAAAAATTATCATGGTTCATGGGTAAGAAGACTCAATATTGTTAGAGTCAGCTCTTCCAAACTTAATCTACAGATTCAACACAATCCAAATCAAAACCCCAGCAAGTTATTTTGCAGATATTAATGGACTGATTCTAAAGAGAGGCAAAACACCTAAGATAACCAAAACAATATTGAAGGAGAAAAATAAAGCAGAGAATTGACACTACCTAACTTAAGGACTTATTATAAAGCAATAGTGATCAAGACAATGTGGTATTGGTGAACGATTAGACTGATGGAACAGAATAGATAGTCCACAGGTAGATCCACCTAAACACAGTCAACTGATCTTTAACAAAGAAACAAAGGCAACTCAATACAGAAAAGACAGTCTTCTCAACAAATGGTGCTTGAACAACTGGATAGCCACATGCAAAATACTGAATTTTGAAAGAGATCTTATATCTTTCACAAAAGTTAAATCAAAATGAAACATAGACCTAAATGTAAAAGACAAAAGTACAAAACTCCTAGAAAATAGCATAGGAGAAAGACTAGATGACCTTGGGCTTGACAATGACCTTTTAGATACAGCACAATAGTATAATCCATGAAAGTGAAAAAAAAAAAAAAAGTTGGACTTCACTAAAGTTAAAAACTTCTAATTGACCAAAGACACTGTTAAGAGACTGAAAAGATAAGCCACAGACTGGGTGAAAACATTTGCAAAACACATATCTGATAATGTAATTGTATCTAAAACATACGAAGAACATTTAAAATTCAACAATAAGGAAAAACTACCCCAATTTAAAAAATGGACCAATAATCTGAATAGACACATCACCAAAGAAGATATACATTCATTATCACATATCACTGGGGAATGACAAATTAAAACAAAGAGATAAAATATCAAATGTTGACAAGGAGCAACAGGAACTATCATTTATTGGTGGTGGGAATGCAAAATAATACAACCACTTTGGAAAACAGTTTGGCAGTTTCTTACAGAACTAACTATACTTTAACCATATGACCCAGCAATCATGTCCCTTGGTATTCACCCACATAAGTTGAAAACATGTCCACACAAAAAACTACATACATAAATGTTTATAGCACCTTACTCATAATTCCGAAAACTTGGAGACAACAAAGATGTCTTTCAGTACCTGAATGGATAAACTGTGTCATATCCATACAATACAATTTTTTTCAGTGATTAAAAAGAAATAAGCTACGAAACCATGTAAAGACTTGGACGAGACTAAAGCGCACATTACTAAGTAAAAGAAACCAATCTGAAAATGTCTCCATAATGTATGATTTCAACTATTGTATATAATATTCTGGAAAAGGCAAAACTATGAAGACAGTAAAAAGATCAGTGGTTTTCAGGAGTTTAGGAAGAGGGTGGAATGAATAGTTGCCAGGAGCATAAGGATTTTTAGGTCAGGGAAACTATTTTGTATGGTACTATACTGGTAGATATATGACATTAAACATTTATGAAGATTCATCGAATGTACAACATAAAGAGTGAACCCTAATGTAAATTATAGACTTAGCTATTAATAATAAGAATGTGTAAATATTGGCTCATCAATTGTAACAAATGTACCACACTAATGCAAGATGATAATAATAGGGAAAACTGGGGGTGGGAAGAGGGGATATGGGGATTCTTTGTACTTTCTGCCCAATTTTTCTATAAACCTTAAACTACTCTAAAAAATAAAACCTATCATTTTTTAAATGTTTCCCACTTATTTCTTATATGCAGTCCCGTTGCATAACACCAATCTAAGCACACAAATATTCTTGATTATTCAGAGTTAGCATTTGTTCTTGTCACTTTACACAAGTAAAATAAGCAAATAATGTTTTTAAATTATCATATAATGTTTGGTGCATCCAAAAGATTTCATGTAACCTATATGTGAATTATATAGCATGATATCAAAGTGAATACTCATTTAAAAACTAGAATATTACCAGTATTGTTGCATCGACCTGTATGCTCCTCTTACATCTCATCTTCTTCCTTCCCTCAGAGGGAATAACCATATTCCTGAATTCTGTGTTTATCATTCTCTTGCTTCTTGGCATTAGGAGGGCAGCTCTGGAGCCTCACTGTCTAGATCATTGCTACTGTCATAGGCAGCTTCTAAAATGGCCTCCAGTAATCCCAGCCACCTGGTATTCATGCCTCTATGTAATCCCCTCCCCTTGAGTGTGGGTTGGACCTAAGGACTTTCTTCTAATGAAAAGAATATAGCAACCATGATGGGATGTCACTCCCAATATTGAGTTGCAGAAAGATATCTTAGCAGCCATCTTGCTCTCTCTTCCTTACTTGCTCTCTTGTTCACTGTAATGGAAACCAACTGCCGTGACCTACAGAAAGGCTGGCATGGCAAGAAACAAAGAAACTCTTCATCAAATAAGCCCAAGGAACTAAATCTTACCAACTGCCAGCAAATGAGCTTGGAAGTAGATGCTCCTCCAATTGAGCCTTGAAATGACTGCAGTCCCTGAAGACACCTTGCAGCTTTGTGAAAACCCCTGAGTTAGAGAGCCCAGCTAAGCCACACCTAGATTTCTGACCAGCAGAAACTGTTCATTATTTTAAACTGCTAAGTTTGAAGGTAGTTTATTATGTAGCAATAGATAACTAATATGGGCACATGTCAGCTATGTGATCTTAGGCAAATAACTTATAAATTCTGTGTGTCAATTTCACAGATATAAAATAGGTAGAATAATGGCACCTTCCTCGTGCATTCTAGAGAGGATAAAATAAGTGTGTACATTAAAGAGCTTGCTACAGTCTGCGTTTCCTGAATTTCATGTGTTGGAAACTTAATATTCAAATTCATATGTTGATGGCATTTGAAAGCGAGGCCTCTGAAAGGTAATGGGAATCAGATAGGGTCATCATAGGAGGGATCCCATGATTGAATCAGCAGCTTTATAAGAAGAGAAAGAAAGATCTGGGCTAGTATGCTCTGCTCCCTCACCATGTGATACCCTGAGCTTCCTTGGGACTCCACAGAAAATCTTGACCAGCAAGAAGGCCCACACTTCTGCAGCCCCTCAACCTTGGATTTTCCAGCCTCTAGCACTATAAGAAATAATTTTTTTCTTCATAAATTACCTAGTCTCAGGTACTCAGTTATAGCAACAGAAAATTGACTAAGACAAGCCTTAAGATAGCTTGTGGGGCATAGTAAGTGCTCAGTTCATGTTAGCTATCTGTTTTGGTTACATGATGTATGTATATATTCTTGATTGAATATGTATCCAAGACCCAACCTCTCCTTACATAAGCATAAGCACACACTGCTGATGTTGGGATTTTGGTCCACATTAAAATGTATCTAAACGAAAGAGATCCAAGATGGCCGATTACTAGCAGCTCAGGATTGTAGCTCCCAGTGAAAGCGCAGAGAATGAGAGGACGCCACACTTACAGATGAATTTTTGTTGCTCACGGACCAGGAGATTCCCAGCGGAGGAGCCCCACGGGTAGCCAGCGTGACTCTTGTGGCCAGCATGGCAGTTTTGCCGGTGCCTCGGCGTGGTGGTTCTTGGTGCAGAGTAAACGGGACTGGGTCCCCTTTCGATTGATGTTTGGAGCTCTGAGAAGGCAGAGTCGCCCATTCAGCTGATTGAAAAAGGGACTCAAGAGGGAAGCCAGACCGGAGATTCCCAGGCAGAAAAGCACCATGAATCTTAACGCCGCTGTTTTAGCTGGTGCAGTGGGTTGCTCAGATTCCAGCACTGGGAATCAACAAGTTGGACGTCCACTCAGAGACCTAATTTGAAAGTCAGTAATTACAAAGATGACAGGTGGATAAATTTACAATGATGGGAAGAAACCAGCATAGAAAGGCTGAGAATACCAAAATCAGAATGCCTCTCCCTCTACAGGGGATCACAGTTCCTCATCATCAGGGGAACAAGGCCTGATAGAGAATGAGTGCATTCCATTAACAGAATTAGGCTTCAGAAGGTGGATAATAAGAAACTTCTCTGAGTTAAAAGAACATGTTCTAGCCCAACATAAAGAAACTAAGAACCTTGAAAAAAGATTTGACAAAATACTAACAAGAATAGACAATTTAGAGAGGAATATAAGTGAATTAATGGAACTGAAGAATACAATACGAGAACCCTGCAAAGTATGCACAGGTTTTAACAGTCAAATTGATCAAGCAGAAGAAAGGATATCAGAGGTCAAAGACCAACTTAATGAAATGAAATGAGAAGACAAGATTAGAGAAGAAAGAGTAAAAAGGAATGAGCAAAGTCTCCAAGAAATATGGGACTATGTGAAAAGACCTAATTTACGTTTGATAGGTGTACCTGAATGTCATGAAGAGAATGAATCCAAGCTGGAAAATATTCTTCAGGACATTATTCAGGAAAACTTTCCTAACCTAGTAAGACAAGACAATACTCAACTCCAGGTAATACAGAGAACACCACAAAGATATTCCTCAAGTAGAGCAACCCCAAGACACATAATCGTTAGATTCACCAGGGTTGAAATAAAGGAGAAAATTCTAAGGGCAGCTAGAGAGAAGGTCAGGTTACCCATAAAGGGAAGCCTATCAGACTCACAGCAGATCTCTCAGCAGAAACCCTACAAACTAGAAGAGAGTGGGGGTCAATATTGAATATCCTCAAAGAAAAGAATTTTCAACCCAGAATCTCATATCCAGCCAAACTAAGCTTCATAAATGAAGGAAAAATAAAATTTTTCGTGAACAAGCAAGCACTCAGAGATTTCATCACCACCAGGCCTGCTTTACAAGAGCTTCTGAAAGAAGCATTACACACAGAAAGGAACAACCAGTATCAGTCATCTCAAAAACTTACCAAAAGGTAAAGAGTATCTCCATAATGAAGAATCTATATCAACTAATGGGCAAAATGGCCAGATAGCATTAAATGACAATATTAAACTGACAAATATCAATATTAATCCTAAATTTAAATGGATTAAATGTCCCAATCAAAGACACAAGCAAATTGAATAAAAAGTCAAAACCCATCAGTACGCTATATCCAGATCCATCTCATAAGCAAGGACACACAAAGACTTAAAACAAAGGATTGGAGGAAGACTCATCAATCAAATGGAGAGGAAAAAAAAAAAAAAAAAAACAGGAGTTGTAACTTTTGTCTCTGATAAAATAGACTTTAATAGTAACAAAGACTAAAAGAAACAAAGAAGGACATTACATAATGGTAAAAGGATCAATGCAACAACAGGAGTCAATGATCATAAATATATATGCACCCAATATAGGAACACCCAGATACATAAGACAAGTTCTCAATGACTTATAAAGAGACGTGGACTCCCACACAATAATAGCGTGAGACTTTGACACCACATTGTTAATATTCGACAGATCAATGAGATAGAAAATTAACAGGGACATCTATGATTAGAACTCAGACCTGGAACAAGTAAACTCAGTGAATATTTATAGAATCTTTCACCCCAGGTCCACAGAACATACATTTTTCTCAGTATCACTTTACACCTATTTTGAAAGTGACCACATAATTGGAAGTAAATCACTCTTCAGCATTTGCATAGCATTTCACAGACTTAAATGAAATATTGGTTGGCTGTTTGTTTGTTATTTTCTTCCCTTATTCCTTCCTGTCTCCGCTGTTAAGCCCAATTGTCAGCATAAAAGAGGTTTTTAATACCTATTTTTAGATTGCATTCCAGCCTGGGCAATAGAGCAAGACTCCTGTTTTCTTTCCCCCTTTTTCTTTCTCTTTTTTTCTCTTTCATAAAAAAAAAAGTCAGACTTTTCTGTATTTCATTTTCATTTTTAAAGGTTATTCTAATATAGTTGGGGGAGGGGGAAGCATAGCTTGCTACCTCTCTCCAGCACTGACACTGTTTCTTTAATGCACTAAACTCTTCATCTGCCTCTCAGTCATGCATTCCGTGTTAAACAAACCACATCTTCTCATTTATTTCCCCAATAACTGTTATACAAAAAAAAAAAAAAATGTATCTAAACTAACTGTTTGATGTTCAGGGGGTTCCACATGTCAGGGATGTGGTGAGCCTCCTCAGAAGACATGTTGCAGAGGGGAGATCCCATTCCTTCTCGGCCCTTGGTTTTCCTGACAGACAGATGCAGACCTTTGTAACTTCTTCATATAGCTACATGTACCATTCTTCTGGGGCCTCTCTAGATCATCTTAAACCAGATGTGGCAGAAGCAAGACACAGAATCTGAGTGTGGACATGTGAAAGTTAAACAAGATACTGAGATGAGTATTTCTAAAACTCAGTGATTTGCTCATTCTCCAACACTGATATGTTCATGGGACTTTAGCTAGGACTTCAGAACTTACACAGAGCCCTCGCTAAAGTGTAGGGGGCTAGAGTCCTGCCTGCCTGAGTTTGTCATTTTCCCCTTTCTTCTCCTAGGATTGGATTCTGATATTCCATCTTTCTGCATTTCCTTCTCTTAAGTAGGGAGTTCTGGAAACCCTTCCCTTAGAATAGTATTTCCAGACTTGCTTGATTATATGAGTCATGTAGGTGCTTGCTAGGTACACATTTAAAGACCTCACTCCAGACCTCTTGGATTTGAATCTCCCGGTGAAGAGTCTGGAATCTATTTTTAACAAGTACCTCCGGGTAATTCTTATCATAAGACAAGTTTGGGAAACACTGTCTTAGAACATTTTACTTTCATCTCTTCCCTGGTTCTGGGATAGTGAATAACTGCCAATGGCAGACATCATTAATTGATCACAGGACTCTTTCACTCTGAGCCTGGTGAAGGCCTCAGGACCCTTAACAATCACTTGAGGCAGCCACCAGTCATCAGGTGGAGTTACACTGGAGATGAAATATAATTGCCTTCCCTTCTCTAGTGAATATGTATTTTTGTGATGTTGACATTTTCTTGATCTGTTGATGGATATACAAGAAGCCCAAATGTAAAAAACCTTGGAGAACCCAAGTCCATCTGGGATTTTCTGTTGACCTGTTGACACCTCCACAGACAGATGTTTTCAGAGAGGGGTCAAAGGTCTCCTCTTTGACCCTTCTAGTGGACATTTTCCTCCTGTTTTTCCAGAGAATAGGTCCACACTGGTCATGGGGCATGGTAGATAGTGATAAGAGTACATCCCAGGATGCTGACCATCCTGAGAGGATACTAGGAAAGTGTGGGGTGAGGAAATGTTTGTGGGGTGTTTAAACTTTTGAGTCTTGGTCAAAATGTAATCCTTAGAGTGAGGTTTAGATGCCTGTGATAGTGGAAGACCCATGAAACTTCCTTGATTTCTTCCAAGGTGTCTGTCTCTTTTCTCTCTGTGTTACCCCAAGATGCTAAACTATCACCCCTGTAAAGGAATGGGCCAGACCAGGACCAGATAATAGAATCAGAGAGCTCCTTGAAAGGCTTGAGGGTTAGTGTGGGAGTCAAGCAGAAAATCGTGCTATTGCAGAGTGTGATTCCCATGGAAAGCCACCAGGAGCTATGAGGACAGACAGCAAGGAGAGGCTGACTCTGCCCTGGGATAGGGAGCAGGGGAACAAGTGTGGAGGCAACAGAAGTGATTGCAACAGAGCCCCGTTAGGTAAGTAAGAGTTGAAAAGAGAGAAAAATGATTCCTGGCAAACATCCACACAGAAGCTTGCAGCTGCTCACTTCCAGGGGTCAGCATGAGTGGGAGCATGGCTGGAGAGCAGCCTGTGTATTTGAGTAGGGGAAGGGGCAGGGAGGACAGGGTATGGCCGGCTGTGGGGCTGGAGAGGGCAGCAACTGACTAATCTAAGAAAAGAGTCCTTAGAGGTTCCTACTTGAACAGTGTGGTCCTGTTTGAACATCCTACAGAAACTCACCAGTCCATAAGTCTGCACACATAGAGTATTTTAGTACCTCCTTCTCAAATATGAAACGTAATAAGTGTCCGCCAGACGTTTGAGAAACCACTCCATCATGGAAATAAAGCAGCAAAAATATCAGAGGAAATAGAGGCAATGTAAGAAGGAAAAAAACAACCAAATAATTAATATTCTCAGAGACACAGTGGGAAATATTATATCCATAAACAATAATATATAATTATTTAAAAATAAATATTAACAGAACACTCTTAAAAATTAAAAATATTATAACAGAAATAAACAACTCAACAAGATGACTGTAAAAATAAGTTAAGAAGGCCTTCAGAGAGAAGCACACAACTCAAAGGGATGGAAAAATGAAAGGAAGTGTAAGATTATATATTATACCAGTATAAGATCCAGTATTTATTTGAATAGCAGAAGTCCCAGAAAAAGAGGAATCAAAAGAGGGAAATTATTGAAGTAAAAACCATGACAAGAGTTTCTAGATTAAAAGGGCCACCAAGTGTCAGAACACTGGATGGAAAACATCCCCTAGTCACTGATATTCAGAGAATCAGAGTTCAGAAAAGCATCAGACTTCTCAACATCAGCATTGAAAGGAGGAAGCAGTGAAGAAATACTTTCAAAGTCCTGAGGGGAATGGGGAATGATTTCCATTTTACAATTTTATATTCATTCAAACTATTAATCAATTGTGAGAATATAATAGAAAATCATCTCACATGTACAAGATCTCAAAATATTGAGTCCTGTGAATCCTTATCCAAAAAGCTACTGAAGGATGTTCCCCACCAAGATAAGAGAGTAAATCAAGAAAGTGGATGTCCAGGATCCAGGAAACTGGAATTTAATACAAGAGAGGGCCAAGTGAATTCTTGATATAATGATGAAGAAAAGTTCCAGGATGACAGATGAATGGCAGACCAGATTAGAGCAGGAGAAACAAGGAAAGAATTAAACCAATACATAATTTGATACCTGTTAACATATTTGAAAGAAAATTATAATTCTTCCAGGGAGCTCAGGCATGAAATGGCAATAGGTACATAGGAAACCAAGTAAGTGACAAATCAGGACAATAAGAAAACCCAAGAAAAACAATAAAGTTGTACAATAGAGGAAATAATAATATAATCATGGCACACCAAGTAACTCAACTTGAAAATAATATAATCATAATAATATAAATACTGAATACTAATACTACCCCCAAAATGATGATATAATCACATTGAGAGGATAGGAGGATATGTGTTTGTGGAGGATAAGAGAGCTATAATCCTCTTCTTACATATAAGGACATTAATAAATGATAAGTAATTTAAAAAACAGTAGAATAAACATGTTTCTTAAAAATATGGAGTTAATACTGGAAGAAACAGCAAGAAGATTTGAAAATGGTTGCTTTGGGGAAGAAGGAATCAGAAGAAAGAAGAATGCTGCCTTCCCTTCAAAGCCTTATGTAAATATTTGTTCTTCTAAAGTAGGTAGGCAGAGGGGACCAGATGGGTGAGTAGATGCAGCCAGGATGAGCATCTCCTACTGAGGGACAGGCATTGGGAAAACTGGCACACTCCTGGCAGATCTTCAGAGGGAAGACTTTGAAATCAATGGAGAGAAGATGCAGACGCTTGGCTAAAGCGGGAGGAAACCCTTGCATGGGGCTACTGTGCACCAGGACTCATTTCTGGCTCCTGACAACTCCTGGTGAAGGAGTGAGTTGAACAGACAAGGAGAAACTCACTCTCACCACAGGCCTCTGGAATCCCAGCAGGAGATACCTTGACCATCATTGACACTTTATTTGGCAGGGGGAGCTTCTCAGAGAAGTGGTAGGGACAGAACTCCAGCCAGAGCAGAACCCGAGGGTTTGGTGTAGGAGAATCTGTAGTGGAGCACCGCGAGGGTCACCCATCCCCCAAAGTTCAACTCACTCACATAGGAGACTTTAGCCCTAGGGGAACTGCAGGATCTGAACTCTGCAAGGTGGTCTTGCCCATGAGAGGGGACCCATCCAACCTGAGCACCTCTCAGTTTTCTGGCCTCTCCCAGGCATCCCAGCCTGGCTACACCTGCTCACAGTGTGGCCCCAAGGCACCTCCTGGGGGCCCACATCATAGCTCCTGTGCTGGTGGACTGTGTCTGATTGACAGAGTACTCCAGCAGAGTCATGTCAGTGGACAGGCACCAGCTCAGCCCCCCCTGCAGCCTGCCCTCCTGCCCCTTTGCCCAAATGCACTCACGTATGGCTACCCCACAAATTACTCTGTGGGTGGGTGTGTGTGCAGGCATACCTTGCCTTTCCTCCCCTACCAGTATCCATGTGCATGTGCACCCTGCCATGCCACTGCTTCCTGTTTATGTGCACCCCATCTCTCCTCCCCAGTACTGAATCACCACTGTAGTTGGAGCATTGTTGTGCACAGAGCCCACTAGCCACACTCTTGCCAGGGCCTACTCCTGTGCTGAAACTATCACCAGCATGAAACTAGACGTGAAGAAAATCAAACCTACCCCTTCCCTGAGTGGCCCCCCCCGCCCATGGGAACTCACACAGAGTGTGCACGCAGTCCTGCACCAACCAGTGCCCCACCCCTTTACTAACATAACTGGTGGTTCACACCCACAGTTATGGAGAAGGAGGCGTTTTCCCAAATCAGTGCTGTTAATGCCAGCCACTGCTACAAACATACACGTGGAGGCTGGCACCCTGGCACTCACTAGCACCCTGCTGCAGCTGACAAGCATACAACCCACAGTGCTGCAGCTGCAGTTGCTAATGACTTGTGTGAACAAGGGCAGATACTACTGCCACCACCCTACAAAGTACTTTAGCTGACACTACCCATCAGAGTGTTGTGATCAGTGGTCCAGGAGCACCTCATCCCTTCCAGCACAGCAGGTTCTTAACCTCGAGGAGACAGAGAACAAAGTGGGGGTCTGATACTAGTTCCCAAGTTTAGTCCAGAAGTCCTGAACTAAGCCATGGCCCCCTCAGATCTTTCAGAAATGAAGCCAGTCAACTGAACCCACCTTATGCCACAATCAAACTCCCAGGGTCACCAAATAGGATAAAAGAAAAAATATCCAAAGGACAGAAAAGTTAAAGACTGGAGAAACATCACCCCCACAAAGATGAGAAAGAACCAGTACAAGAACTCTGATAACTCAAAAAGTCAGAGTGCCTTTTTTTCTCCAAATGACCACACTAGTTCTCCAGGAAGTGTTCTTAACTAGGGTGAGTGGCTGAAATGATACAAATAGAATTCAGAATATAAATAGGAATGAAGATCCTGAGATCCAGGATAATGTTGAAACTCAACCTAAGGAAGCTAAAAGTCACAATAAAAAGATGTGGAGCTGACAAAATAGACAGTATAGAAAAGAACATAACTGACCTGATAGAGCTGAAAAACACACTATGAGAATTTCAGAATGCAATAACAAGCATTAACAGCAGAATAAACCAAACTGAGGAAAGAATCTCAGGGCTTGAAGACTGACTTTCTGAAATAAGACAGTCAGACAAGAAAAACGAATGAAAAGAAACAACAAAACCTCAGTCAAATATGGAATTATGTAAAGAGACTGAATCTATGACTTATTTGACATCCCTGAAAGAGATGGAGAGAATGGAAGCAACTTGGAAAACAGTTCATTATACCATCCATGAGAACTTCCCCAATCTAGCTAGAGAAGCTAACACTGAAATTCAGGAAAAGCAGAGAACTCCTATAAAATACTTCACAAAATATCGTCCCCAAGACACAGAATCATCCAATTCTCCAAGGCCAAAATGAAAGAAAAAACGTTAAAGGCATTTAGAGATAAAGAACAGATCACCTACAAAGGGAAGCCCATCAGACTAACAGCAGACCTCTCAACAGAAATCCTACAAGCCAGAAGAGATTGGGGCCTATATTTAACATTCTTAAAAAAAAAGAATTCCAACCAAGAATTTTCTATCCAGCCAAATTAAGCTGCATAAATGAAGGAGAAATAAGATTCTTTCAGACAAGCAAATGGTGAGGGAATTCATTACCACCAGAGCTGTCTTACAAGAGCTCCTGAAAGAAGCACTAAGTATGAAAAGATCATTACCAGCCACTACAAAAACACACTTAAGTACACAAACCAGTGACAGTATAAAGCAACCACAAAGCAAGCCAGCATAATAGCCAGCTAACAACATGATGACAGGATCAAATCCACACATATCAATACTAACCTTGAATGTATTATAAATGGGCTAACCCAATTAAACAGCACAGAGAGGCAAGCTGAATAAGAAAGCAAGACCCAATGGTATACTGTCTTCAAGAGACCCATCTCACATGCAATGACAGCCATAGGCTCAAAATAAAGGGATGGAGAAAAATCTACCAAGCAAATGAAAACAGAAAAACATAGGGGCTGCAATCCTAATTTCAGACAAAACAGACTTTAAACCAACAAAAATTTAAAAAGGGCTAATATCCAGAATCTACAAAGAACTAGAACAGATTTATAAGAGAAAAACAAACAAGCCCATTCGAAAGTGAGCAAAGGACATGAACACTTTTCAAAAGAAGACATACATGAGGCCAACAAACATGAAAAAATGCCCATCATCACTGGTCATTAGAGAAATGCAAATCAAAACTACATTGAGATATCATCTCTCACCAGTTAGAATGGCGATCATTAAAAAATCTGAAGACAACAGATGCTGAAGAGGATGTGGAGAAATAGGAACACTTTTACACTGTTGGTGGGAGTGTAAATTAGTTCAACCATTGTAGAAGACAGTGTGGCAATTCCTCAAGAACCTAGAAATAGAAATTCCATTTGACCCAGCAATCCCATTACTGGGTATATAGCCAAAGGATTATAAATCGTTCTATTATAAAGACACATGCACATGTATGTTCATTACATCACTGTTTACAATAGCAAAGACATAGAACCAACCCAAATGTCCACAATGATAGACTAGACAAGGAAAATGTGGCATATATACACCATGGAATACTATGCAGCCATAAAAAATGATGAGTTCATGTCCCTTGTAGGGACATGGATGAATCTGGAAACCATCATTCTCAGCAAACTGACATAAGAACAGAAAATCAAACACCACATGTTCTTACTCATAGGTAGGTGTTGAACAATGAGAACACATGGACATAGGGAGGGGAGCATCACACACTGGGGTCTGTTGGGGGGGACTAGGGGAGGGACAGCAGGGAGTAGGGAGTTGGGGAGGGATAACATGGGGAGAAATGCCAGATATAGATCATGGGGATGGAGGCAACAAACCACATTGCCATGTATGTACCTATGCAACAATCCTGCATGTTCTGCACATGTACCCCACATCCTAAAATGCAATAAAATAAAAAATAATGATAAAAAATTTAAAAATAAAGTCAAAAAATCATAAAAAATGTAAAAAGACAAAGAAGGGCATTACATAATGGTAAAGGGTTCAATTCAATAAGAACACCTAACTATCCTAAATATATATGCACCCAACACAGGAGCACCCAGATTCATAAAGCATGTTCTTAAAGACCTTCAAAGAGACTTAGACTCCCACACAATAATAGTGGGAGACCTCAACACACCACTGACAGTATTAGATCATCAAGGCAGAAAATTAACAAAGATATTTCAGAGCTGAATTCAACACTGGACCAAATGGACCTGATAGACGTCTACCAAACTCTGCATCTCAAAACAACAGAATATACATTTTTCTCATTGCCACATGGTATATGCTGTAAAACTGACCACACAATTGAACATAAAACAATCCTCAGCAAATGTAAAAGAACCAAAATCATACTAACCACTCTCTCAGACTCTAAATAGTATGAACATTAAAATTGGAAATCAAGATGAAAAAAAATTGTTCAAAACCATACAATTACATGGAAACTAAACAACATGCTCCTGGATGACTTTTGGGTAAATAAAGAAATTAAGGCAGAAATAAGAAGTTCTTTGAAACTAATGAGAACAAAAATACAACATACCAGAATCTCTGGGGCATGGCTAAGGCAGTGTTAAGAGGGAAATTTATAGCACTAAATAGTCACATTAAAAAGTTAGAAAGAAAAATATCCAAGCATTAATCTTGAGTGGTATGAGTACCTTCTGATCAGCGATGCATTCTTCAGACATACAATTAAAATTTCTTATGCCAATTATCTCCCTAAAGGAAAAATGCCATTAAGGATATGTGCAAATGCATGACCTTGCATTTCCTTTTCCTGAATAAATCAAAAAAAGAAAAAAACAGCTAGAAAGATCTCAAATTAACAACCTAACATCACAACTAAAAGAACTAGAGAAACAAGAACAAACCAACCCTAAAGCTATAGAAGACAAGAAATAACCAAAATCAGAGCTGAACTGAAAAAGATTAACACATGAAAACCCATTCAAAAGGTCAAAAAATCTAGGAGCCAGTATTCTGAAAAAATTAAGACAGATGAATAGCTAGACTAATAAAGAAAAAAGAGGGAAAATCCAAATAAACACAATTAGAAAGAACAAAGGGGATATTACCATTGATGCACAGAAATACAAATAACCATCAGAGAATACCATGAACACCTCTATGCACACAAACAAGAAAACCAAGAAGAAATTGATAAATTCCTGGACATATATCTCCTCCCAAGACTGAAGCAGAAAGAAATTGAATCCCTGAACAGACCAATTACGAGCTCCAAAATGGAATCTGTAATTTAAAAAATCCTATCAACCAAAAAAATCCCAGGACCAGATGGATTCACAGAATTCCACCAGATGTACAAACAAGAGCTGGTACGATTCCTACTGAAACTATTCCAAAAATTGAAGAGAAGGAATTCCTCCCCAGCATCATCCTGATGCCAAAATCTGGCAGAGAGACACAACATAAAAAGAAAAATTCAGGCAAATATCTTGATGAATATTGATGCAAAATTTCTCAACAAAATACTAGCAAACTGAATCCATCAGCACATCAAAAAGCTTATCCATCATGATCAAGTAGGCTTTATCCTGGGGATGCAAGGCTGGTTCAACATATGCAAATTAATAAACATGATTCATCATATAAACAAAAGTAAAGACAAAAAACACATGATCATCTCAATAGATGCAGAAAAGGCTTTCAATAAAATTCAACATCTATTCATGTTAAAAACTCTCAACAAACTAGGTATTGAAGGAATATACCTCAAAATAACAAGAGCCATCTATGATAAACCGACAGCCAACATCATACTGAATGGGCAAAATCTGGAATGGAAGCATTCCACTTGAAAACTGGAACAAGATAAGAATGCCCTCTCTCACCACTCCTATTCAACATAGTAGTGGAAGTCTTGGCCAGAGCAATCACACAAGAGAAGGAAATAAAGAACTTCCACATAGAAAGAGAGAAAGTTGAACTATCCCTGTTTGCTGATGACATGATTCTATATCTAGAAAATCCCACAGTCTCTGCCCAAAAGCTCCTTTGGCTGACAAGCAACTTTATCAAAGTTTCAGGATACAAAATCAATGTACAAAAACACTAGCGGTCCTATACACCAACAACAGCCAAGCCAAGAGACAAATCAGGAATACAATCTCATTCACAACTGCCACAAGAAGAATAAAATACCTAGGAATACAGCTAACCAGGGAAGTGAAAGATCTCTACAATGAGAATTACAAAACACTGTTCAAAAAAATCAGAGATGACACAAACAAATGGAAAAACATTCCATCCTCATGAATAGGAAGATTTAATATCATTAATATGGCCATACTGCCCAAAGCAATTTACACTTTCGATGCTATTGCTATCAAACTACCTGTGACATTCTACTCAGAACTAAAGAAAAACTATTTTAAAAATCATAAGGAACCAAGAAAGAGTTTGAATAGCCAAAGTAATCATAAGCAAAAAAAAAAAAAAAAAAGCAGAAAGCATCATACTACCTGCCTTCAAACTATACTAAAGGGCTACCAAAATAGCATGGTACTGGTACAAAAACAGACATATAGACCAATGGAACAGAATAAAGAGCTCAGAAATAAGGCTGCATACCTACAACTGCCTGATATTTGATAAAGCTGACAAAAATAAGCAATGGAGAAAGGACTCCCTCTTCAACAAATGGTTCCGGGGTAACTGGCTAACCATGTGCAGAAGACTGAAACTGGACCCCTTCCTCATACCATATACAGAAAATCAACTCAAGATAGATTAAAGACTTAAATGTAAAACCCAAAACTATAAAAACCCTGGAAGACAACCTGGTCAGTACTATTCTGGACATAAGAACTGGCAAAGATTTCATGATGAAGATGCCAAAAGCAATTGCAACAAAAGCAAAAATTGATAAATAGGATCAAATCAAACTTAAGAGCTTCTACACAGCAAAAGAAACTATCAATAGAGTAAATAAACAACCTACAGAATAGGAGAAAATATTTACAAATTACGCATCTGGCAAAGGTCTAATATCCAGCATCTATTAAGACATAAACAAATTTACGGGAGAAAACAACCAACCAAACTAACAAGCAGTCAAAGAGCATGAACAGAAACTTTTCAAAGAAGACATGCATGCAGCCAACAAATATATGAAAAAAGAAGCTCAGTATCATTTATCATCAGAGAAATGCAAATGAAAACCGCAATGAGATATCATTTCACACTAGTCAGAATGGCTATGATTAAAAATTCAAAAAATAACAGATGTTAGTGAGGTTGCAGAGAAAAGGGAATGTTTATACACTGTTGGTGGGAATGTAAATTGGTTCAGGCATTGCGGAAAGCAGTGTGGCAATTCTTCAAAGAGCTGAAAACAGAACCACCATTCGACCCAGCAATCTGATTGCTGAGTATATACCCAAAGGAAAGAAATATACATGATTCTATCATAAAGACACATACATGTGTATGTTCATCACAGCACTATTCTTAATAGCCAAGACATGGAATCAAGGTAAATGCCCATCAGTGGTAGACTGGATTAAGAAAATGTGGTACACACTGCTCATGGAAATCAGAAAGGACACAAACAAATGGAAAAACATTCCATCTCATGGATAGGAAGAATCAGTATCATGAAATTGGCCATACAGCCCAAAGTAATTTATAGGTTCAGTGCTATTTCCATCAAGCTACCATTGACTTTCTTCACAGGATAAGAAAAAACTACTTTAAATTTCATATGGAAACAAAAAAGAGCCCCCATAGCCAAGACAATCCTAAGCAAAACGAACAAAGCTGGAGGCATCACGCTATCTGACTTCAAACTATACAAGACTACAGTAACCAAAACAGCATGGTACTAGTACCAAAACCAATATATAGACCAATGGAACAGAACAGAGGCCTCAGAAATAACTCAACATATCTACAACCATCTGATCTTTGACAAACCTGACAAAAACAAGCAATGGGGAGAGGATTCCCTATTTAATAAATGGCGTTGGCAAAACTGGCTAGCCATATGCAGAAAACTGAAACTGGACCCTTTCCTTACACTTTATACATAAATTAACTCAAGATGGATTAAAGACTTAAATGTAAAACCCAAAACCATAAAAACTCTACAAGAAAACCTAAGCAATACCATTCAGGACATAGGCATGGGCAAAGACTTCATGACTAAAACACCAAAAGCAATGGTAACAAAAGCCAAAATTGACAAATGGGATCTAATTAAACTAAAGAGCTTCTCCACAGCAAAAGAAATCATCACCAGGGTGAAAAGACAACCTACAGAATGGGAGAAAAAATTTGCACTCTATTCATCTGACAAAGGACTAATATCCAGAATCTACAAGGACCTTAAATAACTTTACAAGAAAAAAAAAATCCCATCAAAAAGTGGGTGAAGGATATGAACAGACACTTCTCAAAAGAGGACATTTATGTGGCCAACAAACATATGAAAAAAACCTCATCATCACTGGTCATTAGAGAAATGCAAGTCAAAACCACAAATGAGATACCATCTCATGCCAGTTAGAATGGTGATCATTAAAAAGTCAAAAAATAACAGATGCTGGCAAGTATGTCGAGAAACAGAAACACTTTTACATTGTTGGTGGTAGCGTAAATTAGCTCAACCATTGTGGAAGGCATTGTGGTGATTCCTCAAGGAACCAGAAATATCATTTGACCCAGCAATGCCATCACTGGGTATATACCCAAAGGATTATAAATAATTCTGCTATAAAGACACATGCACACGTATGTTTATTGCAGCACTACTTAAAATAGCAAAGACTTGGAACCAACCCAAATGCCCATCAATGATAGACTGAATGATGAAAATGTGGCACATATACACCATGGAATATTACGTAGCCATAAAAAAGAATGAGTTTATGTCCTTTGAAGGGACATGGATGAAGCTGGAAACCACCATTCTCAGCAAACTATCACAGGAACAGAAAACCAAACACCACATGTTCTTACTCATAAATGGGAGTTGAACAGTGAGAACACATGGACACAGGGAGGGGAACATCACACACCGGGGCCTGTCAGCAGGTAGGGGGACAAGGAGAGGGATAGCATTAGGAGAAATACCTACTACATGCGGGGCTTAAAGCCTAGATGGCGGGTTGATGGGTACAACAAACCACCATGGCACATATATACCTATGTAACAAACCTTCACATTCTGCACATATATCCCAGAACTTGAAGTATAATTTTAAAAAAAGAAAAGAAAATGTAGTACATACATAACATGGAATACTATGTAGCCAAAAAAATGAGGTCATGTCCTTTGCAGAAACATGGATGGAGCTGGAGGCCATTATCCTTAGCAAACTAATGCAGTAACAAAAAACCAGACCACATGTTCTCACTTAAGTGGAGCTAAACAACAAGAACGCATGGACACAAAGAGGGGAACAACAGACACTGGGGCCTAATAGAGGGTGGAGGGTAGGAATAGGGAAAGGAGCAGAAAAAATAACGATTGGATACTAGGCTTAGCACCTGGGGACACGAAATTATCTGTACAATCCCCATGACATGAGTTTACATATATAACAAACCAGCACATGAACCCTTGAACATAAAATAAAAGTTTTAGAAAAATAAAAATAAACTAAGTACATGAAATTTAAACATGGGCTATATATTATGTGGTGGCATTGAATTGTTAAATTTCTTAGTTTTGATAATGGTATTATGATTATGTAGGAGAATGTCTTTCATTCTTAGGAGATACATGATAAAATGTTTAGGGGTAAAGTAATACAATACAATATACATCAAAAAAGGTAGACAGATAAGAAAATAAAGCAAATGTGACAAAATAGTAACTGGAAAATCTAAATAAATGATATATAGATGTTCATTGCACCTTTCTTTTAACTTTTCTGTCAATTTTTAAAATTTTATTTTTTTCTTTACAACTTTTATTTTAGGTTCAGGGATACATGTACAGGCTTGTTACATGGGTAAATTATGTGTTGTAGGTATTTGGTGTACAGATTTTATCACCCAGGTAACAAGCATAGCACCTGATAGGTAGGTTTTCGATCCTCACCCTCCTCCCTTCTCCCACCCCTCACCCTCACGTAGGCCCCAGTATCTATTGTTTACTTCTTCGTGTCCATATGTACTCAATGTTTAACTACCATTTATAGTTGAGAACATGCAGTATTTGGTTTTCAGTTCCTGTGTTAGTTTGCTTAGGATAATGGCCTCCATCTCCATTTATGTTGCTGTAAAGGACTTGATCTCATTCTTTTTCATGGCTGCATAGTATCCCATGGTGTATATGTACCACATTTTCTTTAACCAGTCTACCAAGGATGAGCATTTAGGTTGATTCCATATCCTGGTTATTGTGAATAGTGCTGTGATGAACATACATGTGCATGTGTCTTTATGGTAGAATGTTTTATCTTTATTGTCATATATATCTAATAATTGGATGCTGAGTCAAATGGTAGCTCTGTTTTAAGTTCTTTGAGAAATCTCCAAGCTGCTTTCCACGGTGACTGAACTAATTTACATTCCCACCAGCAAGGTATATGTGTTCTCTTTTCTCCACAATATCGCTAACATCTGTTATTTTTTTACTTTTTAATAACAGCTATTCGACTGGTGTAAAGTGGTATCTCATTGTAGTTTTCATTTGCATTTCAAAATCAAACATTTGGGGGAAAACTAGGTACATATGCTGTTCTAATGAAATTAAAATTTAAAAATAAAACACTTGGCCCGATGCCTGGAGTATACAGCACCAAAAAATGTTAGCTATCATTATTATTTGTGCCATCATCATTATGTGTATTTTGATTTGTATTGTCATCACCATAATCATTATTTCTCAACATGTATTTCAGCTGAATAGAAAGATAGTGATAGATCACTGGTTGTTACACCTAGATAGTGATAGGAAAAGACATCAGCCAAAGACAAGTTTCTTCCAGCATTCTACTCAACCAGGGCCTAGGGCTTACATAGAGCACTGGAAATGTAAGCAAAAATGTTCCTCCCTCTTAGATAATGCTCATGGATCACAGCTGGGTGACAGACCAAGTCACCTCTGGCTTGAGATGGTCAGAGAATGGCCAATGGCCTGGTTAAAGAGATATAAAGGAAGAAGAATCACAAATTAGTTGAGGGTGCCTCTCAGGTGTCCAATTTGGTGGATCTGGGTGGGTGACAGGATGCTGCCTAGATCAGGACCAGCCACCTTGATCTTTACAGCACATCACACCAGAGTTGTTTAAGAATCTACATTGACTCCCACTTCCAGGACCATCCCAAGGCCTGGAATCTGTTATAATTTTTCCTTTCTAAATGTGATACATTCACAACAGGCCCTACTTTACATTAGTGTTTTCTGTCCGATTGAGAAACTTAAAAGGTCTTCCCAGAGTGTATCCTAAACAACTTAATATTGCATGTCCTAAAAAGCTCCATAGAACTGCAGATTTAGATACTTCAGTGTGCACTGCTCCTATGATCCAGGGTCACTTAGAGATGCTTAAAGGAATGCAGTATAGAGACCAACTCAGCAGAATTCATGTTCCCATGTCTCTGCTTTAAAGTTCCAGGTCACTTTGAATTGGTGTTTTCTGCCTCTGCGTGGAGACTCTAGCCTCAGAATAATAAATCAGTCATGGTGGGGTATGGGGTGTCTACACACACACACACAGACATATCATATATATATCCAGTCTATACTCTTTATTCACAGATCCAATGTGAATTTGCCTACCTGCTAAAATTTATTTGTAACCCCAAAATCAATTTCAGCATTCACAGTGCTTTCACAGTCATATGCGGACATGTGCAGAGGAGGAAATAATTCAAGTCACCCAATGGACACACATTTCCAGCTAAGGTCAGACAGGTGACCTTCTATCTTCTTGTTTCAGCTCTCACACTGTAAACAAGTGTCCTTTTCACAGTCTATTTAGTGTCACTTTTTTTGCATTTTTATGCTTTTTCTTGGTGACTTCACTACTTAAAATGGCCCCCAAGAATAACACTAGAATGCTCTGTAGTGTTCCTAAGTATAAGAAGACTGTGATGTGCCTTCCAGAGAAATTACATGTGTTAGCTAAGCTTCTTTCAGGCATGAGTTATAGTACTACTGGCGTGAGTTCAATATTAGTGAATCAACAATATATATTAAATAAGCTATCTTTAGTGAGAAATCCACATAAAATAAGGTTACATATTAATCAGTTGACAGAAATGTTGCAACCATAAGCTTATGGAAACCTAACCTTGTATTTCTCCTAGGAGCATGATTCATTACTTGCTAATTCGGTGTTTGTGGCAACTTTGTAGAACTTAACTTCCATGAATAAGAAATATGAGCAGTGTATTAGTCCGTTCTCACACTGCTGTAAGGACATACCTGAGACTAGGTAATTTATAAAGGAAAGAGGTTTAATTGACTCACAGTTCCACATGTCTGGGGAGGCCTCAGGAAACTTACAATCATGGCAGAAGGGGAAGCAAGCACGTCCTTCTTTGCATGGTGGCATCAAGAAGTGTCAAGCAAAAAAGAGAAAAGCCCCTGTAAAACCATCAGATCTCACTCACTATCACAAGAACAGCATGACGGTAACTGACCCATGATTCAATTACCTCCTACTTGGTCCCTCCTACAATACAGGGGTATTATGGAAACTACAATTCAAGATGCGATTTGAGTGGGGACACAGCCAAACCATATAAAACAGTATATGTATGTCTGTGTGTATGTGGTGTGTATATGGATATATGGACATGTGTATACATTTCCTATGCCTTGTTGAAGGGTAATATGAACTCTTCCTCCTTCATTCATTTATTTTTTCAAAACAACCATCAAATGCACTACCCCCAAGGTAACAGAGTAAAATTCCAGGATGTGGCTGAAAGAGAGAGGAAAGTTATAGAGTAAGTATGGAAATAATAATCAAGCTGGTTGACTAGATAAGTCAGGAAATTGTCTCCCTTTGCAGAACTGTTCAAGTCTTCTCAGCTCCACCATGCCTCTCTTGCCCTTGTCATGATCAGCACCGCACAGTATCCCACGGCCCCACTCTGCAATTGCTGCCCCTATTATGGCCCTTCATGGCTGCTCCTGAATGGACCCAGTTTTGATGGCTGGGCCCTGACAAATCGAGGGTGAAGACTGTTCCCCAGGAGAAAAAAAGGATGAAGGTCAGACCCTCCCCACCTTTTCTGGTCTCAGCCAGGGAATCTTCCCTTGTAGAATGTAACAAATATCTAAATCTCACCAGGTACTTTAACTTGGCTCCTGGCCTCCTATTTTAAGTGGGATAATTTATACAATGTCTAGCCACATAGTAGGCATTCAACAAATTTCTTTTTTCTTCTTTTTTTTTTTGAGATGGAGTTTCTTTTTGCCCAGGCTGGAGTTCAATGGCCCAATATCAGCTCACTGCAACCTCCTCCTCCCAGGTTCAAGCAATTCTTCTGCCTCAGCCTCCCAAGTAGCTGGGATTACAGGAATGTGCCACCATGCCCGCAGGGTTTCTCTATGTTGATCAGGCTGCTCTCGAACTCCTGACCTCAGGTGATCCACCCACTTCGGCCTCCCAAGTACTGGGATTACAGGCATGAGCCACCATGCCCACAAATTTCAATATACTAGGTGTTCATATGCGTTGAACAAACAAACATCTTGACATAAATATTATTTCTCTTGCAAATATGATTCTGAAAGATCTAACCCATTCCTAATGATGCTTTTATTATTCTTAAGAATATTTTCCTTTTTTTTCATCCAAGAAACACATCTTCAATTCTGCAACAAAAGTCTCCAGGTAAAGTCACTTGATTCAGTTACCTTGATTTATTGATTGCTTGTGCCATAAACAGAAGCACATGAAGTAAGCCAGCAGCTGAGAGGAGTCCAGCCTCAACTTGGCCTATGCTGGCACCCCATTCTCACGGTTGGCACCCAGCCTACACAGCTAGAACCCAGTTTACATCTCTGGTTGGTAATCCAGTCCACGCAGCTGGCACCCAGTCCCAACACCTGGCTGGCACCCCAGTGTACACAGCTGGCACTGCAGCCCACAGATGGTGGCCCAATCCACATAGCTGGTTGGAATCCAGGTCCTCACAGCCGGCATCCACTCCACACAGCTGGCACTCCAGAATGGTTGCTGTACCAGCTGGAAGCTACTCTCTGCTCTCTGCTGTGTATACAGCAGTCTGCACTGGCCTCTGAACACAACCCAAGGCACTCTTGTGTTCTCACCACACAAAACAAGCCTAAATTACACTGGGAGGGAAAGAGGCAAGATGCCTAGGAGAGCTGCCTAGCCACAAGAGCTCCAGATACTCCCACAAAAGAACCTCTTCCTTTAAGATTCCCAGAAAAGAAAGTACTAACAGGTTTCTCAGATGGCGTGAGTGCAGTTCTACTCAAAGACTTCTTGGAGCAACTTTGGCCTTCAAGGTACCAGCGCTGACCCAGACACAGCAAGGTCAAAGCATGCCTTGGCCTATCTCCAGAGCAAGGGCCCTGCGAAGGTCAGGCTGTGATGTTCGTGAAGGTGTAGTGACAATGATGAAGAGACTCCACATTTACAAAGCCCCTCCAGACAAACCCAGGCAAATATGAACACTGGAGTCAGACAGCAGGTAGAGAGAAGTGTCACAGGAGTTAAGGACGCTGGACCAGACAGTCCACAGTGGGTCTAGCAGAATGTCAGGAAGAGTGTCCTGCTGGGATGGAACAGACTTTGAGGGACACACATGCACTCGTACCTAAGTCTTTATGATCTTTAAACTCCTCTGGTGATTTTTAAAGAGACACCTGAATGTAGCACTTCCTGAAACACCTGGGAGAAATGCCACAAGTGCACCCCTAAGCCCAGGCCACGAATATCCCTGAGAGAACAACCCAGGGAGGACATTCACTTGAGCTCATGGCTCTTGGTCATTTGAGGCTCAGTAGCAGCTGGGCTCAATAACTCATGCCTGTCATTTCAGCACTTTGGGAGGCTGAGGTAGGAGGATTGCTTGAGCCTGGGAGTTTGAGGCCAGCCTTGGCAGCATAGACCCCATCTCTAAAAAAAAAAAAAAAAAAAAGCTCGGAGGCATTGCCATTGGTTCTCTCAGCCTCCATTTGCTCATTGTAAAAATCAGGATGGTGCTTAGCCTCCTTCTGCTGCTGCCTCAGTCTGAGCTGAGCCACTTAGATTCTCTCTCTAGGGCATCTGAAAGTATGATGGGCCAGGTGCAGTGGCTCATGCCTGTAATCCCAATACTTTGAGAGGTCAAGGAGGGTGGATTGCTTGAGTCCAGGAGTTCAAGACCAGCCTGGGCAACATGGTGAATCCTCATCTGTACAAAAAACACAAAAATTAGCCAGGTATGGTGGCAGGCCCCTGTAGTCCCAACTACTTGGGAGGCTGAGGTAGGAGGATCACTTGAGCCCTGGAGGTCGAGGCTACACCAAGCCAAGATCGCACGACTGTACTCCATCCTGGGTGAAAAAATAAGATCCAATCTCAAAAAAAAAAAGGTAGGATGGAGAGATCATATGAGGGAGCCATGGATATTGTCCACTTGCCCCTCCACTTCCACCCTCCATCCTTCGCTGCCCTGCTGCATTCCCTGGGAGGCTGATCTCTATCTGTGGGTTCATATCTCCTGGATTCAAGTCAAATTTGGCCAACACAAGGCACCAGCAGGACATGGATGAGTGGAAGGAGAGACAAGAAGAGGAATTTATTCCTACTGCTCCCTCCCTTCCAGGCCATGGTGTGTCAGGTGGCTGAATTCCTCTACCTGAAACCATGACTTCTCCCATCCATGCAGCCATTGCTGGGTTCAGTAATGCTAAGTCCTCCCCTCACTCCTCCAGGTCTCCAGGAGGAGATGGTTCTCCACAGTGCCAGCCCCAGGATGGTGTAACATCTCTTGTGGATTTCCCTAAACCATGCAGTGGTTACATCATCCCTTCTCTAAACTCTCTTTGACCACACTTTTGAGCAGGCCACCTGTGTCCCGCTGGACCCCTGACAATACAGGGAGCCAAGCTGGAAAGGCTCATAGGTTTCATGGCTCAAGGTCACAATTTGGGAGTAGTTATGATGGCCCTTGTGGAAGAAGGACCATGTGACGCCAGAAAGAGTCAAAAGGACAGAATAAGCTGCCTGAAGACTATCTAGGATAACATGGCCTGGCCGTGCAACCCAGGCTTACAGTCTGTGAGTTCTCTTACAATAACCCCCTGTGGTTGAGCTGACTGGAGTGGCTTCTGGTTATTGCATTCATTGGCCCCTTGATTGAAACGTAGGCCTGTCTTCATCCCTTGTAGGAAAGAAGCTGACTTCCATTTTTTTATAAGAACTGGAATTTCTACTGATGAAATGTCCATCCCCCCTTAGACAGCAAGCACCAAGTGGACAGGTTCTATATCTGGTCTTGTGTGTATGGTGTTCTCAGTACTCAGCTGAGCACCTAGCAGAGGAGTCACTCAGTACGTGGTACTGAATGAATTTTTAAAACAATTTCCAAGTGAATGCATTTGTTGGTTTCACAGGCACAAGATCACTACAGAGAAGATGCTCAGTTGAGAAAGATATTGGGCATTTGCTCTTTAGCTGAATACATACTAGAGTCTAATTTTTTCTCCCACCCAAACTGCCTTTGATTTATCAATGTTCTAAGAAGCCGGTTGCTCATGGCTGACCAGGAACTCCCTCCCGGGCTTGAAAGGGCACTAGAGGAGAAGGAACTTGCCTCTGAGTACACAAGACTTGAGCATTTGCTTTCTAATTTTCAAATGTGAAGAAGGGAGAGCAACAAAAAAGGGCTAGGAAAAGAAACTTTGGCTGGATACAGAGGATAAATATTCTTAGAACTATAGGTTCTTAGAATTGGAAGGAATGGTCAAAGTTGGCAAATCCAGTTTCCTAGAAATGGCAAAATAGGCTAAAATAGCCCTCTGTGAAGGCTGAAGACTCCTCTTGAACAGCTCAGAGTGGCTCAGTACCTCCTCAGAGTCCTCTGTCTCTCAGCAAAGGCCTACCGCTCCAAAGAAGACAGAGAGGTGGGTGTGCCAGGCGCACCTGTAGATGTAGATAATGGGGTGATGTTGTGGTCATGGCAGGTTCTACAGGACATGTGGCAACACGGGCATTCCATGGAAGTGGCAGAGACAGAATCAGGAGTAGGAAGTCATGGGTGCTCACACCACCCATGGCAGGGTCCTCCTCACATAGCCCAGTGCTTCTTAAACACGGCCATATCTCTGTTTCATGGCCTGCCATTGGCAAGTACAGCCTCCGACCTCAGGAACCTGGACTGGAGATGCTGCTTCTGCCAAGAATCTACCACCTCCACCAGCTTGGCCCATGAGGTTGAACCTGCAGTGCTAGGTCCCTCTCACAAAAGGCTGCTAGTGATCAGAACAGCTCTATCAGAAGCATGTTATATTATATTAGACTCGTTTTACACATGAAGAAACTGAGGCCTGTAGGAGTTAAGCTGCTTGTCAGCGGCTAGGAAGAGGTGAAGCAAGGACATGAATCACAGTTGGGCTCAGAAGCTCATGATCATTCAAGAGCGGCAGGTGTCTGGTGGAGTGTGAAGGGGAGCAGGTGGAGGGTGGAGGGAAAGATCAAAAGAGTAAGGAGGGGCTTTGAGGAAGGCACAGGCAGAGGCTTCAAGGTTAGGCAGGGATTCTCCTGGTCAGCGGAGAAAAGGCATTCCATCCAGGGACACAAGAGAGCACCAGCTGAGAAATGCCAGGCATCCTGCTGAGTCAGGAACACTGCCATCTCTCTATAAATGCTGCTCTATTAAATAGTAGGATTCGACTCTAAACTCATTCAACAAATGCCTCTGAGGTGCCAGACTCTGCTCTAGAAGCTGGGAATACAGCCTCCAACAAGATAGACAGAACTCCCTTCCTGAGAGAGCTTACATGCTCGTGAGAAAGACAATTAAAAAAAATAGATAACTAACTCTATAGTGTGTTCGGTGGTAAGTGCTGTGCAGACAGATAAAGCAGAAAAGGGAATTCAGCAGGGAGTCCTGGAAGGAAAAGATGGTCAGGGAAGATACATTTGAGTCTCTACTCAACTATGTTGAGGGATACTTGAGCAAAGACTTGAAAGGTGAGAGAGCAAGCAATTCAGATATTTAGGGAACAGCACATGCAAAGGCCCTGAGGCAGAGGCATTCTGGGTATTTGAGGAGCACTGAGGATTCAGTGGAGAAAGTGATAAAGATGATAACTGGACTGATTGAGGCATCTTACTACACCTCGGTCTCCTCACCTATATAAAGGGTGCAACTTCCCCAGGTACCATGGACCCCCCGGACCAGGATGTCCCATGCCTATTTTCCACTGCGCTCTCCCCTGGGGTCTAAGTCTTGTTCTGAGTAAAACAGGTCTCATGTAAAACCAAGGGGCAGCTTACTGGGAAGCCAAGGCAGGACCTCACAGGATAGAGGACAGAACAGGCAGGGGAGGGAAAGGGCAGGGTGCGATCTGGGGAAAGAGAAGCAAGGGACCATTCTCAGGTTCTCTGGACAGGACTTGTGGGCCAGGAGGAAGAAGGGAAGGAGAGGATAAGGAGGAGGCCAAGTCAGCTTCCTCATTACCCAGGCCTGCCATACTGGTTAGGGAAGGAAGAGTCTGAGGAAGTCAGTGAGGAGGAGTCTCACCCCTGAAAAGCGAGCACTCATCCCTTCTTCACCCCAGCAGAAGAGGGGATCCTAGATCCCTGAGATAAGGCTGCTAAAGGTGTCTCTCAAACTCCAACTAAGCTCCCAGTCTGAAATTGCACTGTGGCTTTCTTCCGCCAATGTCTACCCAGATCCCTCCCCTGCTTGCCCACAGGGGGCTCAAGGCATCTGCAAATTTCCAATCCCATCCCCACTCCCAACTGAGGGTCAGGGCTTGATCAGCTGGGCCCAGGCACAGCCAGCTCTGAGCTGGAGAAACACGGCTGTCATTTCCTGGAGCAAGCACTAAGAATCATCTTGGCTCTGTTCTCCTCATTATTCTGAGTTCTCCAATAGAGAAACTATGTGTACAGAGGGGCCAAGACACAGAAAGAGATAGGAGTAATGGACAAGTGACATGAGAATCAGAGGGAGAGAGAGAAGGAAAGACAGCAAGGTGGGGACAGATACAGAGCTGGGACAGGAAGAGAGCCCAAGATAGAGAGAGAGGCAGAAAAATAGATACAGAGAGCAGGGTGATACAGACAGACAGAGAGGCAGAAAATACAGAGAGCAGGGTGATACGGACAGAGAGAGAGTGACAGGCAGAAAGGACAGGAAAAAGTGTTGAGCAACGTAATGAGAAGAGGACAGAGAAGAGAGAGACACAGACACGCCCAAGTCAGCTGGGCATGGTGGCTCACACCTGTAATCCTAGCACTTTGGGAGGCTGAGGTGGGCAGATCACTTGAGCTCAGGAGTTCAAGACCAGCCTGGGCAATATGGCAAAACCCCATCTCTATAAAAAAAGGAAAAAAAAAATTAGACATGCACAGTGCTGCACGCCTGTAGTTCCAGCTACTCAAGAGGCCGAGGTGGGAGGATCACTTGAGCCCAAGAGGTCAAGGCTGCAGTGAGCCAAGATCGCTCCACTGCACTCCAGCCTGGGTGACAGGGCAAGACCCCGTCTCAAAACAAAAACAAAAACAAAAACAAAAACAAACAGTGCTGTGTCTCTGCCATTGCACCCTCTCTTCTGCTTACAGAGACCACAAAAGACATAGGACTGAGGTCCTCCCAACCAGTCTCCCAGTAGGGCCTCTTGGAGAAGACCTCTCACCCCAAACATCATTTGCCACCTCACAGCCTATCCAGAAGGATCCCATCAGCTGCCCTCTCCCAAACCTCATCCCTACCATGCCTGCCCTGGACTTGCTTCCCCACCAATGTGTGCCGGGGCAGCGGGTGAACCCCGGGAGGCAGGCAATAGGGGATATATTGTCTGCAGAGATTCTTAACACGGTAATAAAACTGAGTCTCTTGGATTTTTAACTCACAGATAACATTGCATGTTTTTCACGTAAATCGTGATGTTTTAAAAGTGCATATACATTGTGGAATGGTTAATTCCAGATAATTAATAAATGCATTACCCCACCCAGTTATCGTTTTGTGGTGACAGCACATAACAACCACTCTACATTTTTCAAGAATACAAGACATCATTATTAACTATAGTCACTCTGCTGTACAATAGATCTCTTGAAATGTATTCCTCCTATCAAACTGTAATTATGTATCCTTTTACCGGCATTTCCCCATCCTCCCTCCCTCTAACCACTCCAGCCTGATAACTACCAGCCTCTTTTTATGATCACCAGGTACTGGCAATTCTAAACATTGTCAGTGATTAAAATACTCTTCCCCAAAAGTATTCTTTTGTTGGTGAAATGCTTACAAGTGCTGTGATTAGATTACTGTTGAGTTTTAATATGTATTTAATATATGTGTATATATTTTCAAATTAGCTCTTTTTGATTCCTTATCCCTTAATGAACATTGGATTCTCCCGGAGATTAATCCCGAGCCCTTTCAGTTGTGCAGTTGGCCCCCACACATGGGGACTCAGCTACATGTTCATTTCCAGAGTGTTCCAACCTTCCGAACCATTCAAGCTCATTTCAGGAGTGGTTTATGTCTCCAACTCCGGAGACACTACATATTTCTGTGTTTAAAGAGAAGCTTCTAAATAAACAATGAGAGCACAGTGATGGTAAAGCAAAGAAATAGAACTTGAGTTCCTTCCATTCTGTCATTCTATGGGGCCACACGGAATTTTGATTTGTGTATAAATTTTTAAAACAGTAATGCAGAATGCAAACTGCCAGATGAACCATCTTTTCTTTGGAGGTGCCAGTTTTAGCTCACACATGAACTATTTTACCAGACATGAATCATATCTTTGACATGCAAATTAATTCTGATTTTAATGGTTGCTTGTTTTAAAATGAAAGAAGGAACCAAGGAAACAGAAATTGTAATGTGATTGTTTGTTATTTTCACAGATAAATAAGTAGGTATACATTATTCCCCCTTTATCAAAACATATGTTGCTGTAATTACAAACTTAATCCATTGCTTTCCAAATTTTGTATTATAATATTTTATTTATATTACTGGCATGGTTTGTATAGGAAGTTCAATTAAAAAATTTACTGAGTTTCTTTTCTGGTCATTAGTATTATTGGTTTCGTTTCATGATTCTACTAAAAATAATCACTGGATGCCTTGCATGTACTGCAGACCTCCACTGCACCTGAGGATATCAAGGTGTTGGAAAGGCACAGGGCTTGTTGAGCCCACATGGATGGTGAAGTTGGCTGGCTGAAGCAGAGCAGAGTCTAAGACCCTGAGCTGGGGCCAGAGACCCCAGGGAGGCAGAGGTGTGACTTCGGGTGTGGCAGCAGTGGGGAGGGAGGTATTAAATAGAACAGGGAAACTGTTTAAAAGTTAATCCACTCCATGTGAGGGCATAAAAACGACCCAATGGACTTTGGGGACTCTGGGGGAATGGGCAGGAAGGGGGTGAGGGATAAAAGACTACAATTTGAGTGCAGTGGATACTGCTTAGGTGACAGGTGCACCACAATCTCACAAATCACCACTAAAGAACTTACGCAGGTAACCAAACACCACCTGTTTGCCAATAACCTATGGAAATTTAAAAATATTAAAAATAAAGAAATAAAAGGGCAGGAGATAACTAGCAAGGCCCTTTTGCCTTTCCACTCTTTCGCCACGTGAGGACATAGCCTTCCTTCCCTCCAGAAGGTGCAGCAGCAAGGCACCAACTTGGAAGCAGATACTGGGCCCTCCAGACACCAGACCTGCCAACACCTTGATCTTGGACTTCCAGCCTCCAGAACTGTGAGAAATAAATTCCTGTTCTTTACAAATTACCCATCTCAGATATTTTATTACAGCAGTACTAATGAACTAATACAATAATCATCTGCTTTCTAAAATTAAAAAAAAAAGTTGATCCACTGCAGATGTCAAATGTACCATTGTCCCCACCAACTTTTCCATTGAACGAAATGGACCCCCACCCCACCCACCCCATTCCCCTTCCTCAACAACAGGCTCTGTATCTCTCCCTTTCCTAGGTTCTCCCTCCACTTCCAGATTGGCTGAGACCAGCCGTCCTCCCGGCTTCAGTCTCCAAAACCCCATGGGCTACCAGGTAGGAGGAATGGGCAGCACTGGAGGAGTCCTGTGTCCTCCTCAGCTCAGTCACTATCTTACATGGGAATGCCTTCCTAGGAGCTCAGCCACAAGCTCCCTCCCCACTGCTGCCACACCCAAAGTCACACCTCTGCCTCCCTGGGGTCTCTGGCCCCAGCTCAGGGTCTTAGACTCTGCTCTGCTTCAGCCAGCCAACTTCACCATCCATGTGGGCTCAACAAGCCCTATGTCTTTCCAACACCTTGATATCCTCAGATGCAGTGGGGGTCTGCACTACATGCAAGGCATCCAGTGACTGCCACTCCTGCTCACCCCCACACCTTCCCAGCAGCAAGTCCTGGCAGCATTACCCTCAAAGGCATCCCCAAGCCAGATGGTCAGCTCCATCCCACCCAACCCTCAAAACTCCTTCACCATTTCTCCTCCCCCAGATCCCAGTGGAAACATCCTCACTGGTTTGCCTTTCTCCATTCTTGCCTCTTCCAGTCCATTCTCCACATGGCAGTGAGGGTGATCTTTAAAAACATTTGTCAGATGAAGGCATTCCCTGCTTAAAACCCACTGGTGCTTTCTCATTGCAATTAGAATAATTTCGAGTCCTAAACACGGACAGAAAAGGGCTACCCTGCCCTGCCCTGCCCACTTCTTTTAAAAAAAATCAATTTATTTATATTTTTAATTGACAAATAAAAATCATACCTATTTATTGTGTACAAAAATTACATTTTGAAATATGTGTGCATTGCAAAACGGCTAAATTGAGCTAATTAACACATGCCTTACCTCACATTCTTATCATTTTTGTGGTGAGAACACTTAAAATCTACTCTCTTGATGATTTTCAAGCATATATTCGTATTAACTATAGTCACCATGTTGTACAACAGATCCTTTGAATGTCTTTCTCCTAACTGAAATTTTGTATCCTTTGACCAACTCTTCCCAGCCCCACACCCCATGCTCTCAGCCTTTGGTAACCATAGTTCTCCTTTCCACCTTTTTAGATTCCATATATGAATGAGATCATGTGGTATTTGTCTTTCTGTGACTGGCTTATTTCACTTAATATAATGACTTCTGTGTTCATCCATGTTGTCTCAAATGACAGAATTTCCTTCTTTTTCAAGGCAGAATAGTATTCCGTGGTGTATGTATCCCACATTTTCTTTATCCATGCAACCACTGATAGATGCTTAGGTTGAGTCTACATCTTGGCTACTGTGAACAGTGCTGCAACAAACGTGGGAGTGCAGGTATATGCTCAACAGATTCATTTCCTTTTCTTTGGCTATCTCTATAACCAGTAATGGGATTCCTGGATCAACACATTCTTTTGGAATATGTTGAGGAACTTCCATACTGTTTTCCATAATGGCTGTTCTAACTTACAATGCTCAAAGGTTCCCTTTTCTCTACATCCTTGCCAACACTTATTATCTTTAATCTCACTGGTCATAGCCATTCTATCAGATTTGGAGTGATATCTCAGTGTGGTCTTCATCTGCATCTCTCTGGTGACTAGTGATGTGGAGCACTTTTTGCTCTCCCCGTTCCCTGCCTACTTCTCCTACCCTTTCTTCCACAAGTGCTCCTGCCACTTGGTTTCTGCTATGCCGACTTTCTTGTTACTCCTTCAGCACATCAATCTTTTCCCTCCACAGGGCTTTTGCTCTCACTGTTTCCTCTACCGGGAAGGCTCTTCCCATAGATCTGTGTGCAAATGGTTCTAACTCATCTCACAAGTCTTCATTCAAATGTTACCTTCAGGAAGGCCTTTCTGACCACGCTGCCCAGATACACTCCACCCTGACTCCACCCTTTGTCCCTTTACTCTGCTTTGTTTTTTCTTCATACCATCTGGAGTCATAGATTTTTTTAATGTGGATAATAGTTCAATCTGACTCTCCCAGCTGACAGCAAACACTTTGTTTGCCCTTGTAGGCTAGGCTCATAGTCCAAATAGTGCCTAAAACATAACAGATGTTCAATAAATATTTTCCAGTGAATTAATCCTCCAAATCCCAAGGTTGTCCCCTGGCATGGCCATCCCCTAGACCTGCCCCACCCTCCAAACTTTAAACTCCAGTATCACAGCGCCTGGGGTAGTCTGATGTTTCCAATCTCTCTGACCCTCTCCTTTCCTTACACACACTCCTCCGAAGTTCCATTTGAGCAAATGAACTGCCCTCCATTAGTTCCATAAGTCAGAAACCTGGGCCTAATCCTTGACCCCTCCTTCTCTATATATACCTCTGTTACCGGAAAGGGGTCTCCATCCAGACCCCAGGAGAGGGTTCTTGGATCTCCCACAAGAAAGAATTTGAGTTAAGTCCACACAGTGAAAGCAAGTTTATTAAGAAAGTAAAGGATTAAAGAATGCTACTTCATAGGCAGAGCAGTAGCTTGAGCTGCTCAGCTGCTTGTACTTATTGCTACTTCTTGATTATATGCGAAGCAAGGGGTGGATTATTCATGAGTTTTCTGGGACAGAGGTAGGTAATTCCCAGAACTGAGGGTTCTTGCCCTTTTTAAACTATGTAGAGTAACTTTCGGATGTTGCCATGGCATTCGTAAACTGTCATGGTGCTGGTGGGAGTATCTTTTAGCATCCTAATGTATTATAATTAGCACACAATGAGCAGTGAGGACGACCAGAGGTCACTCTCATCGCCATCTTGGTTTTGGTGGGTTTTGGCCAGCTTCCTTACTGCAACCTGTTTTATAAGCAAGGTCTTTATGACCCATACCTTCCCCAACCTCCTATCTCATCCTGTGACTTAGAATGCCTAACCTCCTGGGAATGCAACCCCAGTAGGTCTCAGTCTTATTTTTTCCAGCCCCTATTCAAGATGGAGTCATTCTGGTTCAAATATCTCTGACACCTCCAAATCCAGTTCCACATCCCACTGATTCTGTCTCATAAGCGTTATTTGCGTCCACCTTATTCTCCTCACCTCCACCATCATCACCCTAGTCCAGGGCACCATTATCCCCAGGCTGGCAAACTGCAATAGCCTCCTAACTGGTCTCCATCCCTCCATATTTCCCCACCCCTAACAATATAATCTTTCCACCAAAGCCAAAAAAGTCTTTTAAAATAGAAATTTAATTCCCATACTCCCATTCTTTAAAACCTTCAGTGGCTTTCCATTGCTCATAGAATGAGGCCTAAACTCTAGAACAAAGTCCACGCTATCCTGCAACGAGGACTCTGCCTATCTGTCTCACCTTTCTTAGCATCCTCCTTCTTGCTCATTCAAGTTCAGCCACACTGGCCTTTCTTCCCTTCCTAGAAGTACCTTGCTTCTTTTAGTTTAATCTCTTAATATATGTTTATTGAGGCAGACCATATACTGGATACTGGTGTGTATATGTAGAAATGAACAAAAGAGACAAAATTGTTGCCCTCATGAAGCCTATCTTTTAGTGAGGGAATACATCATAAACAAATCACTCAGTAACACAAAATTGGGGGTGAACAAGTGATGAGAAGAAGCATCCATAAGGGAAAGGGGATACAGAATGTTGAGGGATGCTGTGCTAGCTAGAGTGCTGGGAAGGGATCTTTGAGCACAGAGTGAGCCATCAGATTATCTAGAGGAAAGGCTTTCTAGGCAGAGAAAACAGTCAATGCAAAGACCTAGGCAGGCAAGTGCTGAAGACGGGTCTGAAGAACAGCAAATAAACTCAGGGCTATTTTGTCCTGAGATAACACTTTTCCCATCCCCAACTTTTCCTATTACATTTCCAAACTGCGTTTAAATGTCAGATCAAAGTTCATTTCTTCCAAGCAGCCTTTTCTGAACCACTTCCCACATCCCCAGCCTAGATCAAACCCAAGCTCTCATAAGCCCCTGTTCTCTTCTTTCATAGCCCCAAGCACTATTTAGCTTGTGTATAACTGTTTAATTGTGGATAACTGTTTAAGTCTTGCTCGTTACTAGATTAGCTGGCTCAACTAAACACCATGCTACCTTATGCGTTGGCCTCCCTGCCGCCAGGCAAGGGCAAGAAGAGACACTGTCATATCTTGCTCTCTGTTTGACCACTTGGAACATGGTTCAGTGTAATTGATCAGGCTACAGCTTTATTCAGTGTAACCTCATCTTCCAGAGACTACTGCCTCATTTCTGTAATTGAACTTGGGTGTCTTGTTCTCAAGATGGGTCTCTACCTTCTCAAGACGCTGATTTATTCCATCAAACATGAATTTTCCATAGTTTTGCTCCCAGAGATTGTTATGAATTAGCAGACTCCTTATATGCCCCACCCATTCTAAAAGAAATTCCCCATTCTAAAAGAAATTCCCCTTTCTAAAAGAAATTACTTCAGTCAGACACCTGTTGCCCAGTTTCCATGTTTTCCTATTGAACATCCCTTTGATCTACCATGTTTGATTGGGCCAGAGGGTGGACACCCGACCAAAACCCAGAACAATAATCTGGTTATATCCAGAAGCAGCCACTGCTTCCCAGCCTTGCAGAGCTTAGCCCACTCCTCCTCCTGTTCTTGGATTGACTTGAGGGTTCTCATCTCTCTGCAGGCATTCTTAAAATCCATGGCCTGGCCAAAGACTGTGTGGCGTGGCTTTAAAAAGAAGAAAGAAAAGAAAGGCTGGATCAACTTTTAATCTTTTTTCTTGAGAATATGACTCAAGGAAAAAAGAATCTTCCAGTTAGTAGCTAAGGAAGAATCTGAAAGGGTATCTTAAGTTGGGACAATGGCAAATCAAGGTCAAATGCAACAGAAAATGATAAGGAAAGGGAAGAAATAGATGCAGGGTGGGAATAGCTGATACACCTTAGAAGCAGAGCAGGAGGGAGGTTCTGCTGCTGGAAGAACCCAGAACCACCTTAAATCCAAAGCAGCCACTGCTTCCCATCATGTGGAGCCTGCCCAGCTACTCTTCCTGTTCTCAGATTGTCTTGGGAGTTCCCATCTCTCCATGTGCATTCTTAAAATAACCACCTTCGCTTGAACCAATGTAAAGGAGTCTGTGTTCTTTCATTCAACAGTATTTGTTGAACACCTACTACACGCAATATGTTGTTCTAGGTGCAAGAGATATAGCAATGAACAAATCTACTGAAACCCCTGCTCTCCTGTGGCTTACACTGTGGTTGGGAAGACATAAGATAAATAAATAAATAATGTAATATGTCATATTGTGATTAAGTGCTATTAAAACAACTAAAACTAGATAAGGAGCTCAAGGTAGTGAGAAGATGCTTTCACTTCTGGAACTGTGGCCAAGACATTTTGAGAAGCTCTTTTACTCAAGCATAATTATATAAATACATAGCACAGTTTTAACCACATTATTAGGCTCTGGAGTGATGGGGTTAATCTCCAGAGGCTGGAAGAAAGAGGTCATGAACTATGAGCAATAATGAGTTATGAGGCTGCAGGGAGAGATATAAAATAGGGGAACAAGCTTTGAGCCAGCACAGCACAGCAGGAGACCAGAGCCTGACTCTCAGATTTAGCCAGGAATTCTAAAGAGGACCAAAAAGATTTTGATCATGTCCTCTGGTGCTTGGCGGAGATAAATATAAATCTTTTCTGGAAGAAATCATCCTCGATTTGTTGACCCAGATTTTCCATACATTAAGATCAATCATATATAAACTCACATTCAATGATCACCAAACACACAAGGAAAAAAAGCACCATGAATAAGTACAGCATCAATGGACAGATGTAATCTGTTCCTCACCCCAAGACTTCAGGTACTGGAATTACGAGACACAGAATAGAAAATAACTTTACTTGAAATGCTTAAAGAAGTGCAGGACAGAATCACGAAAATGAGCAACAATAAGACTACAAAAAGCAACCACCACCACCGGGCAGATTTTTAAGAATTGCTACAGAGGACAAAGAGTCATCTTATAGAGGGGAGATCAAGAGAGCTTTTCGGATAAGTTAGTATTTGAGCGGAGATGGAAGATATGAGGAAAAGACTGTGCAGACCTCTGGAGGTAGAGCGTTCCAGGCAGAAAGAATGACCAGGGCAAACAGTAGTGTGCTTAATGCACTCTGTAAACAGGGGAGGGTGCTCTAAGGTCAACTGAGCGGAGGGAGGGATATAGACAAGGAGGTGACAGAGATAAAGAGGCTAGACCATGTAGGCTTGTGGATGATGACAAGGACTTTGGACTTTATTGCAACTGAGATGAGGAGTCACTGGAGGAATTGAGCAGAGGAATGATGTGACCCACTTTTTGTTTTTAAAAAGATCAGTCACCTGAGCTCAGGAGTTCAAGATCAATCTGGCCAACATGATGAAACCCTGTCTCTACTAAAATATAAAAATTAGCTGGGCGTGGTGGTTTGTGCCTGTAATCCCAGCTACTTGGGAGGTTGAGGCAGGAGAATCTCTTGAACCCAGGAGGCAGAGGTTACGGTGAGCCAAGATTGCACCACTGCACTCCAACCTGGACAACAGAGTGAGACTCTGCCTCAGAAATAAATAAATAAATAATAAAAGATCACACAGACTGCCACTGGATAAATAGAAAGCCGGGGGAAGGGAAAAGCATGGAGGCAGAGGGACCAGATGGAGCCTTTCAGAGTCA
The DNA here is from genome assembly GCF_030222135.1 of Aotus nancymaae. Classification (NCBI taxonomy): domain Eukaryota; kingdom Metazoa; phylum Chordata; class Mammalia; order Primates; family Aotidae; genus Aotus; species Aotus nancymaae. The sequence continues at coordinate 31,058,546 of NW_026988467.1, forward strand.
TCCAGGCAAGGAGAAAGAGTGGCTTAAGCTGGGAGAATAGATTTGGAGATGGTGAGAAATGAAACATTGGGGATATATTTCAAAAACAGTGATGTTTGTTGATTGATTGAAAGTAAGGTGTGAGAGGAAGCAAAAACAAAGGGAAACTCCTAGATAGTTGGCCTAAGAAGGTAGAAAAATAAAGTTGCCATTAATTAAGATATAGAAAACAGAAGAAAGGGTAAGTTTAAAAGAAAACAGTGAAGTATTTGGTGTGGGAGCTATTGAAATTGAGATGCTCATTAGACATCATGTGAGAGGTCAAGTGGGGCAGCCAACAGATGAGTCTAGGGCTGGAAAGATAATGACACGTCATCAGCAACCACATGTTATTGACATTTAAAGCCATACCATGGGTTGAGACTACTGAGGATTGAGTGCAAATAGAAATGAGAAGGGTCACAGCACAGTGGTGTGCACCTGTAGTCCTGGCTACTCAGGAGGTTGAGGTGTGAGGATCGCCTGAGCCTGGAAGTTTGAGTCCAGCTTGGGCAACATAGTGAAACCCCATCTCTAAAAAATAATTTGTACATTTAAAACTTTTTGGCCAGGCGCTGTGGCTCATGCCTGTAATCCCAACACTTTGGGAGGCTGAGGCGGGCAGATCACGAGATCAGGAGTTCGAGATCAGCCTGGCTAACATAGTGAAACCCTGTCTCTACTAAAAATACAAAAATTAGCTGGGCATGGTGACGCACACCTGTAGTCCCAGCTACTAGGGAGGCTGAGGCAAGAGAATCACTTGAACCTGGGAGGTGGAGGTTATAGTGAGCCAAAATCATGCCACTACACTCCAGCCTGGTGACAGATCAAGACTCTGTCTCAAAAAACAAACAAAAAATAACCTTTTTAAACTAGGCTTAGTGCCTGGGTGACAAAATAATCTGTACCACAAACCCCCATGACATGAGTTTACCTATATAACAACCTGCACACGTACCCCTGAACCTAAAATAAGAGTTTAAAAATTAAGTAAAAACCTAAAGATTTATTTGTTGAAGAAGCTGGATTTAAAGCTTTGGTTTGAGTCTCAGTTCAACAAATATGTCAGCTCCTAATAAGGACTTGGAGCTCACCAATAGAAATTGCATCATCCCCATGACAGTGAACTCATGGGCTAGGGAGAAAAACATACAATTAGGATTCAACCCACTGGGGCAGCAGGATGCTACGTGGTCACAGGGTGCTTGGGTGGGCCTGAGCAGGGTCACTCACCTCAGCAGGGGGGCTGCTCCCAGGTGGGGATTAGTGAGGTCAAAGCAACACCCAGGCAGGGAGGAAGCATGCAGTGGACTGAACTCAACTTGCAGGTAGCTCCTCCTCTTCCTAGCACGGTATTGCTAACAGTGTCCTGGGGCATCTAACAGCTCCTCTCTCAGGGTCTCCATTTGCCCATGTATCAATCACCAGAGGCGATCATGTGATGTTGAGCTTCCTTTAAAATCCAAGTCTTCTTTAAACTATAGGTTCTGATGAGAGAGGTGTTCCAGGCAGGTTTCAGCGTTATATGAAATGAACGCTGAGGTGGATCTGTCATGATGAGAAGGCGAGGGATCTGGCAAGCTGGGAAGTCTATGAAGGAGGTTTGAGTGTGTTTATGTAACCCAGGTAGAGAGTCAGTGTAACAAAGGGAGCTGAAGATACACAGCATTTCTTAGGGGGACTAGGCATATGCTCTTGGGAGGGTGATTGATGAAAGCAACGAAGAAATGAATGGGACTTGGGGTATACATGATCAGGCACTAGGAGGGAGCATGAGAGATCCAAATAGTCACTTTCAGTTGAAAAACATGAGCATAAGAGGTGTCTAAGAAGGATTTGTAGAAGTTTTCTATGTCATATTCCAGGTAAAAATCTGCAGCAAAATCTACATTATTCTTCAAAAAAAAAAAAGAAGGAAAGAAATGAGAAGAGGTCTTTGAGGTTGTGGGATGAGATGAATCTAGAAGAGCCTGAAAAGAGGAAGCCAATGAAATAGACAGAAAAGCAAGAGGGACTGATGACTCAGAAGCCAAACCAAGAAAGTGTTTCAAGAAACAGGCGTGCTCAGCAGGGGCAAGTGCTGCTGAGAACCAACAGCCTCTGAGACTAACCATGGGATGGAACAACACACAGCTCATCGGTGACCTTAACAAACGCTGTTTCAGTGAAGACTCCAGGACTGAAGTGAGCCAGGAGAGAAAGAGAGGAACGAAAGTATAGGTGATTTGTGATTAGTTTTGCTGTGAAAAGATGAAGGAAAATGGGATGAAAAATAAAGAGAGATACATGAAGGTCAAGGTCTGCTCCTGGCAACCAAAAAGAGACTTGCCTTGAGTAGAAGGTAATTAATCTCTAAACCACGAGGCTCTCTGACTTGATACGTGTGCACTGACTCTAGGGCTCTAATCACCTTGTTGCCATCTTTGGGAGCAGGGTGGAGTGTGGTCACCAGGGCAATGGGAAGCTCCCCAATTCCCACCTCATGATTCCTAGCAGGACTCAGAACTCCCGAGCTGCTGAAATGACTTGGAAATCTAATTGGAGTACAGCTCTGCATTGGAATTACAGCCAGAGCAGGGCTCACCCCTCATTACCCTTTGTGATCAAGGCAGGGAAAATGCTGCTTAAAAGACATGCGTAATTGATAAAGTGAAGTAACGTTGGGGGATTGCCATCTGGGGAGAGGAATAATTTTATTATTTCATAGCTCTCCTGGCAGCCCAGTGTGCAGAGAGGAGGTGTGTAGTGGCAAACACAATCCAAGCTACTCCCTCAAGGATTGACAAAGCAAAGGACCAGCCTTGGAGATTTCTGGTAAATATTTGCAGTCACTGAAAACATCTGCCGATTTCTTTTCCACAGACCCAGGAAAAGGGAAACCAGAGCAGACATAAGGGTTGGGCACCCCTTAGGTACTGTGCTGAGGGTCATTGCTAAGCTGGGTACTCTTAAAACATTTTGTTATTTGGGCTGGGTGCAGTGGTTCATGCCTGTAATCCCAGCACTTTGGGAGGCTGAGGCAGGTGAATTACCTAAGGTCAGGAGTTCAAGACCAGCCTGGCCAACATGGTGAAACTCCATCTCAACAAAAATACAAAAATTAGCCAGGCATGATGGTGGGTACCTATAATCCCAGCTACTCAGGAGGCTGAGCCATGAGAATTGCTTGAACCTGGGAGACAGAGGTTGCAGTGAGCCAAGATCATGCCATTGCACTTGAGACTGGGCAACAGAGTGAGACTCCATCTCAAACAAAGAAACAAAAACATTTTGCCTTTTAACACATGCCACCACCGCCCAAACTCTGCCAAGAGTTTAATTATCCTCATCTTAGAGATGTGACTCATAAGTCAACAGCTGCCAGTAACAGGTAGCAGTTACTATGAACTCAGAACATGCAGGTGTGGGGTTAATGCCTTGCCATGTTGCATTCATCCACACAATTCAAAACTGTTATAATCTCCATTTTACAGATGAACAAACAGAGGCACAAAGAAGCTTGCCCAAAGTCACACAGGCAAAGAAGCTGCCTCAAAGTGACTTGGTATAGTGCAAAGTTGCTGCCTCAAAGTGACTTGGTATAGTGCAAAGTTTCCATAGCTCCTAAATAGCAGAGCTTGCATTTAAACCCAGAGAGCTCTGACTTCAAAACTTATGGTCCCACACTGTGCTGCCTCCTGCCATTTATCCCTGCCTGATGTTTTCCCACAACCAGCTGACCCCGAGAGGCTTAACCCGTGTGATAACTGTGCATGTGAGCCTGTGTACAGCAAAGCCCTGGTCCCCTGCCTCCTGCAGCCCTGAATTACATCCCTGGTGGGGCAGTAGGAGGTTGTGGGAAGCTGTGCCATCCCAGGGAGCTGCAGCGAGCTCACCCTCTCAGTCTGCCAGCACAAGGATGCCCTGAGCCTCTGCAGTTGCCCTTGTCTTCACACCATTGGGTCTTCCCCAAGCAGCACGGAGGATGAGGATGACTTTGCTAGGCAAGAGAGGATTTTTTTGTTAAGTTTTCAGGAAATGACATAGCAAAATGAACCTGACTTGCAGCTCAAGAACTTGGGGGAAAAATCCCAGTTGCACCGCTTACTTGAGGTTCTTGGATAAACTGCTTCACCTGTGATGTTAGCTTTGTCTTAAAATGAAGATAACAGCCCTCACCTCATAGATGTTCAGATGGGATTAAGAAGGACCAGTCCTTGGTTCCATACCTGGAATATGGGTGGGACTCCGCAATGAACGTCAGCCTCTTCCTCTAAGATGAAAGTTGTTCTGCATGCTTTGTAAGGCTAACGTGAGCATGAAATGATGCAATCCAGAGTGGCAAACTTTAGACACTCAGTAAATCTTATTTAAAGTCAAATATCTGAAAATGATTCTATGTTGCCACCATGAAGCCTCAGCCTGTGTACATGAACCATAGTGACGGGAAGGAGAATCCAGCCCATGGTGTATGGCCAGGCCTCACCCAGGCCCATGATCTTGGGTCCTGGCTGGGCTTTGCTGCCTTTCATCACAGAGGCTCCAAAGGCCTGGCTCTAAGGAAAGGACTCAGCATGCACAGTGAAGCCAAAGTGATCTTTCTAGAAAGCAAAGCTAAAAACTCTTCAATGGCTCCCTGTGGCCCTGAAGATCAAGTTCAAATCTTTGAACATATTTTACAAGCCCTTGTGATCTGGCCCGTGTCCATTTCCAGCCTCATCCTCGGTTGCACTCCCGCTTCTTGTCTACACTCCAAGCACTCCTGAATTTCTTTCAACTCCTCCGGGCCTGAGTTCATCCCCTTCTCCTACATGAGGGCAGAAAGGCCAGGTCCATGCCTCCTTTGCTCATTAGTATATTCTCAGCGCCTCGCATAGCACCTGGCACATAGTAGTGACTGGGCATATTACTTTTACAAGCAAAAACATATAAAAAATATGTTATTATTCAGGCCACCCAATGTGAGAGAGTGAAAAATGTCACCATCTCTAGTACCACACCATGCTGCTCAGTCTCATAAGCCAATGCAGGGTTTTGAACACCACTTCTACAAACAGAGCAGTTCTGACCCCAGCCAGGCCTCATGGCATGGGAGGAGGTAAAGGGAGAAGGCTTATTACAGACTAAATACAGATAGACTAGTGTCCATAAAGCTTAGAGCACAGCTGTCTCCAATACCAGAAAGCATGTGTGCACGTGGACATGAGCTTGCTCGCTCTCCCTCTTTCTCTCTCTCTCTAACACACACACACACACACACACACACACAGTGAGTGGGTGAGAGAGAGAGAGAGAGAGAGAGAGAGAGAGAGAGAGAGATTTACATGCCTATAGACAGCACCATGTCTGTATGTGAGCATACTTGTGTCTCTCTGTAATTTCTCTGATACAAGGGTAAATCTCTGTATATGTGTATTGATATGAGTAGGCCTGCTGCTTTTTAAAAATCTCCCTTAAATGTTTCCAACTTTTCCTCAAAGTCCCTTCACTCTTGTGCCACCACTTGGCCCTTTTTCTCTCCCCCAGCCCCACTAATGTCCCTCTCCCCTATAGTTCAGTGTAATTCAGCCCCATTCCTAGATTCACATCCCTCATTCAATCTCTTTGCTCAGCAAAAGTTCTGCAGTTAATAGGACTTACCTTCTTTAGAAGGCAGTTTGGCTATAATCTATTTTACTTAAGGATAATCTCAGGGGTCTCACCCAATCCCCAGCTCAAGCCATTTATCAAAGTAGCACTTCCAAGAACTTCTATCATTTGGTCCAAGAATCTTTCATTCCAGCTGCTTAGAGGATAACATGAAAGATAACACTTCCCCCTTTAGAGTTACAAACCCATGCATAAGATCAAGGCAGTTTCCTCCCTCATCCAGCAGCACTGTAGGTGATGCAGCTTACATGGGTCTCAGCATGGGAAGAGGAAGGGAATTCATGCTGGGTGAGCACCAATGTTTGCCCAGCTTAATCCTTGATGATTCATGACACTGTCTTATTTCATCCTCACAACATTATTAGAGAAAGAGTCTGAGGGTCAGAAAGGGTAAGTAACTTGTCCAAGGTCACAGAGCATGAGAGGCAGACCCAGGACTTGAACACAGGTCTAGCTGACTCCTGGGACAACATTATTTTCGCTGTACCCAGATGCCTCCTCTCAGTGTATCTAAATGCACTGAGGTCAATATTGCCTGAGGGGTCTTCAATGTGTATAAAATATGTAAGTCAGGCTGCGCCTGGTGGCTCACTCCTGTAATCCCAGCACTTTGGGAGGCCAAGGCAGGTGTATGACATGCGCTCAGGAGTTCAAGACCAGCCCAGGCAACATAGTGAAAATCCATCTCTACAAAAAATACAAAAATTAGCCAGGTGTGGTGGCACACGCCTGTGGTCCCAGCTACCGGGGAGGCTAAGGCTGGAGAATTGCTTGAACCCAGGAGGCAGAGGTGCAGTGAGCCAAGATCATGCCACTTCACTTCAGCCTGGGTGACAGAGACACAGTCTCAAATAAATAAACAAATAAATATTTTAAATTTTTTTGGTAGGAGAGGGATAACATGGGGAGAAATGCCACCTACAGGTGATGGGGGGATGGAGGCAGCAAACCACCTTGCCATGTATGTACCTATGCAACAATCCTGCATGATCTGCACATGTACCCCAGAACCTAAAGTACAATAAAAGAAAAAATAAATTTAAAAAAAGTCATATATGGAGAGACAGGTAAAGAGAGGGCAGGATTTGGGTATGATCCATGAGGAGACAGATCACAGTGTGTTGGAGCTGGGCAGAACCTGGAATTATTCTATCTAACCACCTCACTTTACAGCTAGGGAAACTGAGGTCCTGAGAAAAGTGACTTGCCCGTGGTCACACAGTGAATTACTGCCAAGTCAGACCAGATCTCTGGTCTGATAATAACCTGGCCCACCTCTTTCGACTACATTTTCCTGCTTTCCTGCAAATAATTTACATCTTAGTCTAGTGTTGACTTGTGTTAAAGTCTCCAGTACCTTCCAGAACTTGAGATTAAAATTGTGTCTGTCCCAACCAAGAAAAACTGCTGCAGGGGCTCCTTCCTGGCAGCCCCCACATTTCCTGCCTGCTGTGCTCATCCACTAAATGACTGAAAGACCCACCTGAAAAGTCCTATCTGCTGCAGCCTCTTATCCATTCAGTAGCTAAAGGTCATGATGCTACAGATGATAAGTCTTGGTCAACATCCTTTTTTGAGACACAGGTACCACTCTTCGCTTTCCACCAGAAAAGCCTGGCGTATTTCCCATCCTGGCATTCAAATCTTTCTTAGGAGGGAGCAGACCTAAGACTGCTCATGGGAGGGCTGGTGATGGGATAGATCCTCCTACAGGCCAACTCTGGAGCCAGCCCAGACCTCTCCATCTCCGAGGCAGTGCGGCACTCCCGAAAACCCAAGACCAAGTGCAAAAAGATATGCCTTTGGCTCAATATGTAAAAATTCTCCAGCAATAAATTCAAGCAATTCCATTTGGGGCTCTCACAATTTCCTCCACTCAGACAAACTGCTTTTTATTTCAAATGTTCCTGAAGAAAATTGGCCAATTGCTTACTTCAACTGTCAAGGCCATTATGCTGAGCCCGGCGGCAGGACACAAATACAACCTGGGGATTTCTCTAAGTTGGATCCTTGCTGAACTGACCCCTGGAATAGGGATCCAGCCCAGAGGGTCTGTGGACATTGACCCCTTAGGAATGCATTAGAACTCTCACAGAAGAGAACAGAGATAGCTGGGGCCAGAACAGGGCTCTGGAAAACTAGGAATAGAGAAATGTAATATGTAGTTTGATCCTTCAGATTGACAATTACATCCTAAATCCATGGGGCAAGGTGACCTCCAGTTATCTTGAAATGACCTCAGCAGTCAGACCTATGAGAGAAGGCACAGGTGGCATCAGAGTCTGCTAATGTCAACATCTGATAATGACGATAGCAGCTCTATTTATTGAACACTTTTATATGCCAGGCGTTGTGCTGGGCATTTGATATGCCCCATTGCAGCCAATCCAAGCCCCTTACCATGTTCTTTGGAACAGTACCTGGTACATGGTAAGCATTATGCAAGGGCTAGCAAATGTTGATGTCATTCTCATTGTCAACAAAGGGCACCCAGTGAACTCTCAAGCCAATCCGCACCAGCCTGGAATAGACAAGCTGATCCTATAAGTTCCTAAGTCACTCTAGTATCAGAGATGCCCTTGGTTGTAGGCACTAACCATTGAATTGTCCCCAGTCTGGTCAGCTGTGTGATCTCCAGTTCCCTGACTCTGACATATGATGCTTTCTGAGTACCTCACTCCCTGGAAGCCCAGGCAGGCTGGTTCAGAGATGGCTCACATCCAGGCACCTGCTCCAACAGGGGGACCTCCCACATCCTCACCCCACAGCAGGAAAGGCTTCACCTAACACATCAGGGAACAGGAAGAAGGAATTTACTTTTTACAATCAAAGCAGAGTTGTGGTGAGCAACCTGACTCTGACATTGCCATGACAACACCTAGAAGGCATCCCTGGCTGAGAGCCGAGGCCCAGACAGCCCTTTGTTCGTGCTATGAGGCTGAGTGGCTGTCTCAGGTGAACAGGTTCTGGGAAGCCTTCTCCAGGCTAAAGAGAAGGGAGCTAGCAAGGACGCCGTAAACTAATCAATCCCCCTTCACAGCGTTGGGCGGGTGGGGGCTGGGAGGAGACACCTGAAGGTTAGAAGCAGGTCTCCTTATGACCAATCCCTTTTGAAACGTGCCTTAATCAGAAATTTCAGCTCCATTTTACTCCCCTCCCTCCCAGAGGGCACCTGCTGCTGCTTTTCCGTCCAGAACCTGGCAGCTTCCAGAATGGGTCTTGAAGTACTGATTTCACCCAATACCGAAAAAGGATTATAGTCACCAGAATACACTGAGTACCTATTATTTCCTAGCACTTGGGCCAGACACCAGGAATACAATGATTAAAGAAATGGGGCCAGACGCAGTGACTCATGCCTGTAATCCCAGCACTTCGGGAGGCCAAGGTGGGTGGATCACCTGAGGTCAGGAGTTCAAGACCAGCCTGGCCAACATGGTGAAACCCCATGTCTACTAAAACATACACACAAATTAGCTAGACATGGTAGTGCATGTCTGTAATCTCAGCTACTTGGGAGGCTGAAGCTAGAGAATCGCTTGGGAGGCAGAGCCTGCAGTAAGGTAAGATGGTGCCACTACACTCCAGCCTGTATGTCAGAGGGAGACTGAAAGAAAGAAAGAAGAGAGAAAGAAAGAAAGAAAGAAAGAAGGAAGGAAGGAAGGAAAGAAAGAAAGAAAGAGAGGGGAGAGAGAAAGAAAGGAAAAAAGGAAGAAAGAAAAAAGGAAGGAAGGAAGGGAGAGAGGGAGGGAAGGAAAAGAAAAAGAAATGGGGCATCCCTAGGTTCCTTAGAAAACAGACCTTGAGGTCAAAACTAACACCAGAGACTTCATCACCATAACCATCCGAGGAAAGAGTAGAGTGAATAAAAGAAGGGATGGAGGCTGGGCGCAGTGGCTCACACCTGTAATCCCAGCACTTTGGGAGGCTGAGGCAGGCAGATCACGAGATCAGGAGTTCGAGACCAGCCCGTCTCTATTAAAAATACAAACAATTAGCCAGGTGTGATGGTGCATGCCCATAATCCTAGCTACTCGGGAGGCTGAGGCAGGAGAATCGCTTGAACCCGGGAGGCGGAGGTTGCAGCGAGCCGAGATCATGCCACTGCACTCCAGCCAGGACAACAGTACAAGACTCCATCTCAAATAAAAAAAAGAAAAAAAAGGATGAATTAATCAAATCTAGCCCAATGCATCAGAGACATGAAGATATCGTTAGATATGCAACAATATGGAGAAAATTGTATTCACATTTACAGAGCTTTTCTCAGGGAGAATATTCTCTCTGTGCTTGGAAAAGAAGACTCTGCTAAACCAGTTGTGGAAGTGAAGCCTCAAAGCACATGCTTAAGAAATAATAGGTGGCCTGCTGCCTTGTAAGGAGGCTTAGCCTGGTTAACTGCAGCCCTTTCGTATTGCTCAGTGGGCTATCCAAGTTTGGGGAGAGCTGAAATGCTAAGGACAGGAGAGAAGGGACTGGAATGACTCAGTCTGTTCCATTCCTCCTCCACAAGGGGCCTTATCACTACGAGTTTCAGTGTGACTCACATTTAATCTTCGTATTGCTTTAGATACGAAGGGTCTTGGGAAAAATCTCATTCCTTTTCTGAATTGGGATTCTGATTTGGTGCCTGATTCTCATACTTGCCACAGTTTGGGCTCAAGGCTAGTGCAATAACCCAACCACAAAGAGACCTGGTAAATTCGTCATTGTCAGCCTGGAGAAATGACAGACCACTACATGGAACAACTTTCTAAGTGTCAGAACTACCTGAATAAAGAGTAGGCTGACTTTACAAGTGGGGAGCTTCCTGTCACTGGAAAGTTTCAAGCAAGAGGTGGGTAACTACCTGCTGGAGAGGCCGTAGAGGGAAGTCATCCTTGAAGGCCTTTCCCAGTCCTGTGTCTGTGATGCCACGCTCTCTTTCAGCCTCTCCTCTTAGGACAGCCCCCCCTGCCCAAGTTTCATGTGCCCTCACCACTCTGAGCATCCATTTCTTTGGCAGAAAATACTCTGCCAAGTGGCAGCAGAAGTCTGCTTTCTCACTATTTTCCTGTGTATGTTTTCCCTCCCCAATGGCAGGCAACACCTCCCTTGTTCTTTCTGCTCTAAACACAACTAGGGTTTAGTTTATTTTTTTACAAAAGCTTGTTATCCTCCAAGAAATAAATAAAGATGTTTAAGTAAGCAGAAAAGGCAGGAATCCAGACATCTGCAGCTCTCTCCTTGGGATTTTACTTCCTGGGGAAATGCCCAGTGGGGATCACTCTAGGTCTGTCCCCAAAGATGTACTATAATAAACCACTGAGAAAATAAAGTTTCTGTATCTCTGCCCTGGTAGCAAAGGCAGACCTACTGCTAAGGAGAGAGATCTTCCTGGCAGAGGAGAGCGATGACATAGCCAGGCTACCCACTCAGAAGAGAACCAAGAGTCTTCAACCCCGCTACTATAAGGGATTTAGAACATTTCAAAACTTGTGTAACTTCTCTCAAGTTGGTTAGCTGTATTATGTCCTCTAGGTTTTCCAGTAGGGATTAGTACTAAAATGTAAATGTCCTACTTACTTGTTTTAAGCAACTAGAAAGCAAAGAGCCAGGAAGGCAGCGTCTCACTTGAAGACTAATCTTGGTGGAGAGACTCCCAGGGGATAGAGTGGCAGCTCAAAGACAAACCCTACAGAATGAACTCCAGAGCTCAAGACTCCAATTCCTGAATGCAGCATTTGCGAGGAGTGGAATCGCAGACACCTTCTGTTGCATCCACCAAGCCCTTCTTCTGTCTGAAGTGTTCATGACACCCTGGGGTGGCCGCCAGGCAGCCAGGTCTACACCCTGTGACTCCATCCCCTGGCGGTAAATGATTGGACCAAGGGAGAACACTTGACCAGGATAGACCAAGCCATTTGAACTGAGGAACAGGGCTGGGAGTCGATCACTGAGCCATGCTATTAGCCGTGCTCTGGGGCCAACTAACAGCAGCAGCAGCAGCAGCAGTGGTATCACCTGGGAATGTGTTAGAAATGCAAATTCCTGCTAGAGGTAGGGCCCAGGAGTCCTCCAGGTGATTCTGATGCTACTGAAGTTAAAGAAGCTTTGCCCTAGAGGGAAAGAAGTCTGTGAACTCCTACTGCTAAGTCCCTCCTTCCGCTAGGTTATTCAACTGTTTCTTTGAATTCCATGAGACACTAGAATATATTTCTAATAAATCAAATAGAATATACCTTAAGCTACCTCAAATTGGTTTCTATTACTTTCAACCAAGAGAAACTTAACTAATACAGCTCAGTGAGCCTGAGATAACAGAAGTAGACTGCTCCATCCCCCAAGTGACCACCACCCTCTCCTCATGCTGGGCCCCAAAGAAAGGTGGGCCACAGCAGGTCACCACCTGCTCCTCTGGTGGGAATCACCCTAATCCCTCCTTTCACTCCTTTTCCCCTACAGTTCTTTGAATTTGCCCTTTTATTAACTTGTTTTTCAGCTCACTTTTTAAATTGACAAATAATAGTTGTTTATATTTATAGGGTACCATATGATGTTTCAATACATGCATATATTGTGAAATTATCAAATCAGGCTAATTAACATATCCATCCGCTCACATACTTATTATTTCTTTGTGGTGAGAACACTTGAAATCCACTCTTTCAGCAATTTTGAAGTACACATTATTATTAACTATAGCCACCATGCTGTTCAATAGATCAGAGAACTTATTCCTCCCAACTGAAACTTTGTGCCCTTTGACCAATACTTCCCCTCTCCCCAGATCCTTTACTTACCAACTCAACCTAGAAGCTGACAAGTTGCTGTAATGCCTTGATTCTTCCTCCTTTGGTCAGTGCTATAACTACCCCTCTGTCTCCACAGCAGAGGTGTCTACCCCCTTGTTCCCAAGGATACAGTTATCCTCCATTTCCTTTGAGGGAGGTAGAAAGTGTCTCACAGTTGCAACCAGGATTATATGATTAGTATAGCCACCATTCAGCTGCCTGCCTCTAAAACCCATATTCATTCCACTGTATCACTGTGTTTCACCTGCAAATCATCTCCTTAAGCCTACGTGCCGCTGAGTAAGGAGGGAGCAGCTGAGCTAAGAGCCTCCCCACCATCCCCCCATCCAAACTGAGTAAGTTATGCATCGCCTAAGACCAGGATACATTTCAGAGATGTGTCCTTTGGGCAATTTCGTTGTTGTGCGGACATCATAGAGAGTATTTATCACCAACTTAGATGGTATAGCCCACTACACACCCAGGCTATATGGTAAAACCTGTTGCTCCCAGGCTACAAACCTGTATAGCATGTTAGTGCATTGAATACTGTGGGCAACTGTAACACAATGGTAAGTATTTGTGTTTCTAAACACAGAAAAGTCACAGTAAAAAGATGATATTATCATCTTTTGGGACACATGATCCAACATTGACCAAAATGTCATTATATGACTTATGACCATATTGTGCTCTGCAAAGCAACAGATTTTACCCTTCATTTTATTACCTTGTTTTATGGGTGTGTGTGCGTGCATGTGTGTGTGTTTACAGGTTCAGTTCCAAACAGCTGTTTGTAAGTCTGCCTGTTTACAACTGCAAAAAAACTCATGAAGGTTAAGCTTGTAATCCCAAGGCCCATTTCCACCAGACAGAAGAGTGAGTTGATGCTTCACATGATATGTTTTGCTTTGATGTGGGTGGGTTTTTTTTTCCAAAACAGCCCTAGTTCTTCCACTTTAAAATCTTAAGGCAAGTAAACCCCCTCCTTAAAGCTCTCTATGGAGAAAGTCTTAGCGGCTTAATGTCAACATCTCTTTGACCTTGTATAGACTTTAGGGGCCCTGAGCCTGAAAAATCATTTATGGCTTGCAACAAGCAACAGTTCACCATGGCCTTTAAGTTCTCAAACAGACTCCTACCCTTTCCTGAACTAATATTAGGCCAATGACGCTCCACTGATACTTCTCCTCTCTGGCCATACACTGAATGTTTTCTCCTTTTTTTGAGTTTGGCAATTGCTTCTCATTATGTTTTGCTGGTTATTGTCAAAGGCATGGGCACAGCATATTTTACATGTTGCCTGATTTACTCTCCATTTTTAACCATCACGCCACTGTAAAAAAAAAAAAAAAAAAAAAAAAAACAGAAGTATCCCATTTTTACTTGCAACATCCATTTTCTCACCACTTTTAATTTTTGAAATTATTATTCCACTTTGGTTTCCATTGTAACCACATCTCTTCTAACCAGCATTTTCAACAAGCTCACTTGCCACTTCTCCATTTATTGGGCATGATGATAACATTTGTAAAATACCTTCAGTGTAAGCACAAACAGGGCAAATATGCCCCAACAGATCAAGTGATAACCAGGCACAACTGCTACCGCCATCTGCTGGTAACAGGAAGAGCTAAAGTGCTTTTGCCGCGGAGCAGCAGTCAACAATCTTTAGGTATTTTTAAATAAAGTTTTATTAAAACACAGCCATGTCTATGTATTTAAGTATTGTCTAGGTCAGCTTTTGAGCCACAGTGGCAGAGTGGAGTAGTTTTAACCAAAACCATATTGTCCTCCACACCAAAAGTATTTATGATCTGGACCTTTACAGAAGGAGTTTGCCAACCCCTGCTCTGGAGAATTTGTAAAAATTAATAAATTTAAAGTTTGCAAGCAGAGGAATATACAGCTTGAGTCTACACATGACTCAGTGTTGTTGGAGGGGCCCAGTGGAAAGTAATTGAATCATGGGGCCAGTCTTTCCTGTGCTATTCTCCTGATAGTGAATAAGTCTCACCAGATCTGATGAGTTTATCAGGGGTTTCCGCTTTTGCTTCTTTCTCATTTTTTCTCTTGTTGCTGCTACGTAAGGAGTACCTTTTACCTCCGCCATGATTCTGAGGCCTTCCCAGCCATTGGAACTGTAAGTCCAATTAAACTCTTTTTCTTCCCAGTCTCAGGTACGTCTTTATCAGCAGCATGCAAACGGACTAATACACTCAGATGGCCCTTGTGAAACTCATTTGTATAAGACCTAAGATCCTTTTGAGAGAATTTATCCTAAGAAGGGATCAAACAAATAACCTGACCCAGCTGGATAGTTTAATCAATGAAAGGAAATTTCTCATTACCACTTGATGGCTGTAAATCCAACTCATCTTAATCTATTTCCATAGACATGCATCTGGATCTTGCAGTATAGTGAGCTTACCTCAGTCAACTGTGGCCTCAATAATGCTGCGTAACAAATCATCCAAAACTCGATGGCATACAACAGTCAGCATTTATCCCTCACTCCGGCATCTGCAGGTCTTCAGGGGAGGCCCTGCCTCAAGCCACAGGCCTGCTGTATCTGGCTCTGTTCCCCAGATTTCTCGATCTGAAGGGCATGTTCTTCTCCTGGCAATGGCAAAGGCCCCAGGAGGCAAGTCCGACGGTGCAAGCACATTCCAATCTTTTGCTTGCTTTGTATCTGCTAACGTCACATTAGACCAAGCAAGTCACGCAGCCAAGCTCAGCATTAATGGTTGGGAAGTACATTCCTCAGCTAGAGGTTTGGGGAAATATTTGCTGAACAATAAAATCCCTAAGTAAAGGCAGGAAGGCCTGTGTCATCCAACTCTATAGAAGTTTGGGATGCCTCCAAGATAATGCAGCAAAAGAGGCAAGAGGCTTTCTCCCTTCTTCTCCACCTGCAACAGACCACTATTCAGCTTTGGCTCTCTGAACTGTGTCCCCTGAGAGATGACAGCAATAACAGAGCCCAGTGAAGCAACAGTGGGGCAATAGTGTGACTGGTGGACACGTCTGCGCCTGGCAGACCAGCAGCAGAGCTCAAGGGGTTGCCCAGGAATGCAGAGGGAGAGGCCACAGTGCCCAGCAGAGCAGCAACAGTGCCCAGAGTTCCCAGCACCTGCAGAGCAGCAATGATGTCTGCAGGGCCATGCCCAGTGGAGCAGCAGCACCCCCTAGAGGGCAACATAGTACTCACTGAAACAGCAGCATGCGTGTCCAGAAGCGCCAGAGACACGCTGGGGATTCTTGGGAAACCGTGAGGGTGGTAAGGTGGGGACACAAGACAGTGAAATTTGAGTCATTTCTGTTACTCATGATCTCATTGATACCCATGGGCTGGTGGATCCTGGGGAAATTTCTATTATATAAAGTGGGATATCTAACCCTGAATCCCAGGCCCCCTCAGAGCAGAGAACAGGTTCCCAAAAATAGACCCACAAACATACACACAGAGAAAGCACAAATACCCTTAAATCCCATGCATTAGAAAGAAACAGGAGCCTTAGCTTCTCCTCACATTCCCTTCCTTCTTTTCATAGACTCGTCAAACATAGATTTCTACCTCTTCTAACCAAGACAGGCCAGTGATCTGTAACCAATCCTGTGCCTGGGGGGCAGAGCAGCCTCAATTCTGGGGTCTCGGGAGAAGAACATTGGAATGGCCTCTTTGTGGGGAAGCTCCTCCCTGCTCTCCATCTGTCCAGCCCCACCAAGCCCCATAGCTGGTGATCATTAAGCAGTAAGGGCATCCTTAATGGTGGCTAATGGCGGGCTTAAGTACTCGTTACTCAAAAGAACCCCTGGAGTTGGCTCACTTACTGTATTGAGTGATCTTGCAGACCCACAGAGCCACTCTTCCTAATGAGGAGATCGACTGAATGCTGAATTCAAGCCCAGAAAATGGCTGGGGAGAGAAGAGGAGCCCTGCCAAAGCCCTCTGTGAGGGTTCAGTGCAAAAGCACAGCCCTCCTCTTGCTGCTCACCTGTGGCTCCAGTTGCCCAGGCTGCCCTGAAGGGGTTGAATCATGACTATGGTATTAATGGTTAGCAGGTGAGGCTTTCAGGCCAGCCTCAACTTTCACCTCCACTCTGTCTCAGTTACCAATCCTATGACAACACCCTGGAACCCTTGCTTCCCCAGAGCTGCCCCGCTTCAAAAATCCATTCTGCCTCTGGTTGCCTGCCCTCCAGGTTCTCTCCCACCTGCCTCCTAACACCCCTGCCTTTCCTTGCACATTCTCTACACCAGTCATGATCACACATTTCTCCCAAGTGTTCAAGCCAGACATTTAGACATGCCTCTTCTCCTTTGAATCCATCACCAAATCCTAGTGACTCTTCCTTCTAAATATCTCTTAAATCTACCCGGCTCTCTCCATCTTCCTTGTGCAACTGCCCATCATCTCTCACTTGCCCCACTTTGGTGGACTTCAATGGCAAGGACACTGTTGCATCCATCTTTGTATCTCAACTGCTGCATCCAGGCCTGGCACAAGGTAAGAAATCAGGAACTTCTAATCGAATGAATAGGCCAAAATGTATTCATGACATTGTTCTCAGTTTGTGTCCCTTCCCTGGTACTACCTGTGTGTACTTGGACTGTTCACTTGTCTACCCTGAGCCCATTTCTCCACCTGATAAGCAGAGAATTCAGTCTCATGTAGAATTGTTGTAGAGATAGAAGGAAATAATATGATAATAGAAGGAATTAATTTTGTTAATGGTAAAATGAGAAACAATAGCTTAAGCCAAGCAGGGTTTTTCTTTCTTCTCTGGTAAGAAGAAAGCCTCTGGAAGATATTGTTGCTATGTTGACCCAAAAGGCACAGGAATATCTAGGCCAAGACTTCTACCACATTCTTAGCCTTTGCCTTATGATTAACTCGTGGTTACAAAATGGCAGCTGTACCTCCAACGTCAGCCCACATTCCAAGTGAAAAGAAGGGGAAATGCCAAGGGCAAAGAACAAAAGGCTTTCATGCTAACTGAATCTGCCATTTTTAAAGAACTCCATGCAGTTTCAATTTGGCTAGAAAATAAAGCTTCAGGCCAGACTTCAAATATCTCCATCAATGGTTCTATCAGTCAGGGTTTTTGTTGTAGGTACTGGAAACATCTCTGGCTATATTAATTTTTTAAGAGAATTTCTTAGAATGATATTGGAGGCTCACAAAATTATTAGGAGGCTGAGGTACCAGGGTTGGAAAATAAGCAAGAACCAAGGGCTCCCCAAAGGGCCAAAACACAGGAAATGATCTGGTTAGGATGCTGTGGTCACTACAGAAGAATGACGCTGACACCAGCCATAATTGCTGCTGCCACTGGGCACCACCATGGCTACCACAAATGAATTCCCAACCATTGGTGGGGGCTTTTGCATTACTTGCTCCAGAATGAAAGTCCTGGGCAGTGCAACAGATTGGCCAAGCTCAGTGTATCAACCAGGGTCCTGGAAGGAATTGGGAAGGGTTTGAGAAGAGTTTAATAAAGGGACCATTTACAAAGGTGAGAGGAGGGTGTAGGGAAACCAAAGGAATGGTTCAGCTTTCTGGAGTTTGTAATAGCAAAGTGCCATGATTGCCCACCCACAGGAGGCAAGGAACAGAGTGGTTACTAGAACCCAGAAAGCAAAGAGTCTTGCAGAGAAGGAGGGCCACCTACAGGAGCTATAACTTTTGGTGGAGGGAAACAGCCAGTCGGCCCAAGGTGATTCTGCAGGGAAAGATCTAGGAAAACGCCCTGACCTCACTCTTCCCTCTTTCTAACCTCCTACAACACTCCTCATTGGCCACACCCACTTGAAACCCAAAGGGCAAGGAGCTCATTGATCTAATGGGGAAAGGCCAGCCCCTGGGGACACAAACAGTGTGGAGAATGGTGGTAAAAGGATCTGAAGAAGCCAAATGAAAAATACATAGCACAAGCCACCCTTTTTATGCCTCAGCATCTACTTTGGTCATTCCTCTGGGTAAAAAGTTCATGTCTTTAATACAGAGAACACACGAAGTCCATCTCTTCTGTATCATTACAAGGCAATGTCAATTCAGTCAAACTCTCTACTGAAACCTAAAAGAGGAATGCCACCAGTATTCTTCATATAAGGTAGTAGAGGAGGCGGAAAAGAGAAGAATAACTGGTATAAAGCTTAGCTGCTACTCTCCATATTTCTATAGCTGAATGTGAGACCTAAGTTGGTAATCATAGTGCCTTCTTCTACTGCCTAACCCACTTACTCCTTGGCCTCTTGGAATGCCTTCACTGAATGGGACTTATTGCCTGATGGGGTGACCTAATCCTTCATTCTTGTGAGATCTGAGTCCTTGGTGGTCTTGTCTATTGAGTTACCACAGTTTTCCACTGGTCAGGACTATTGCACAAGGGAGTACTAACAGATGTCCCAGTGACCCTGTAGTTCCAAGCAGGGTTCTTCTTGCCCCCCATTGTATGGCACCAAACCAACTTCCCCTGGCAGCCAGGATCAACCACCCTAGACAGCAGAGAGATGCTCCCTTCAGCCTGGTGATTCAGCCACACAAGGATCCCAGAATGGCCAGGGGACTGTCTCAGCTTCTAATTACTGGGAAGCCCAAAGTCAAGGAGACAGCAAGCAAAAGAATCTTCAAGTAGGTTACTGAGCGTAATTGTGAAAGAACTACTTCCACCTCTTCCTTGAGGCCTAGATCCATTCACTTTGGCTATTCATCAATTGAGGCTATTCAGTTGTAACTGAACTTTCAGCAGACCTCTCCCCAACCTTATCAAGCCAGTTGCTTCCAGGTGATGGGGTATGTGGTTAGAATAGTGAATTCCATGGACTATCATTTGCCTTAAAAAGTGTGCCATGGTTGGCAGAATTACTGTGTGGATACCAAGGGGATGATAAGTCCAGAAAGGATTCTGGACTTCAGATCTTGCTGTGGGAAGGAATAGAAAGCCTATGTTTGATGTACACCCTACTCAGCCATGCCCAAACAATATACCATGGGAGGGCTTTGTTTCACCAAAGTATTAGGAAATACACTGGCAAGAGGGCAGAGGATTCCAGGAAATCACTGGACTTATCACCTACCCCATTTCCCAGCAGCAGCTGGCCTGATAGGAAGGTCAAACAGTCTGCTGAAAGCTCAAAGTAAGCATCTCTGCTTGTGGATTATTATAGAAGTTACACACTCCTTGTCTCTGATGGTTCGTCGCCACCATCTGGCCTCAACAACACTGGGACCCCGTTATTCCACAGAGATCAAGGATCCTAGTTCCATCTCCAGCTTACAGATGAGTCACTACAGAGTTCTTCAAGGATTCTGGTGCCTATTGTCAATGCATATTTCAACATCTTGGTGCACCCTCCACCCCCATGGTGTACCCAGGAAGGCTTCACAGACTCTTTCTCCCTGCAGAACTCTTAGATCATCAGTACCAGCAGCCAGGGTGACTTCAAACGTAGTCATCAAGCACAGATGTGCGTGCACATGCAGACAAATCTTACTAATGTCCTAAGGGGCAAGCCACAGTTCAACACAAGCAGAAACATCACCAGTTCCCTCATGTGAATTGACCACCATGCCATTTTCCTAGATCACTAGGCAAAGCCACAGTCAGGAACTCATGACACTCAAGAGAGATACCCAGCAGCACAGTTCACCTGGCACATTAATCAGCCCTCCAAGCCATTGTCTGACCGCGGCCAATGGCAATTGTAAATGACTTTGTGTACACACATACCTCAAGCTCAGCACACATAGCCTTTACACACCTCACCCTTATCATACCTGCACCCCTCAGAGAGGTTCCCCAGACAGCACACCATCAGGAATTCTACACACAGGCCTCTATACAAATACACAGACTCTTGGATCTTTCTTTAAAATGGAGTTGCGTCACAGAAAACACTTTAAGCTGTCTACTTAGAAAGCTCAGAGATCTTGTGTGGGAGGCAGGTCAGGGGCTGGGTGAGGGGAGGAAACTTGAAACCAGACATAAATGGAGTGGAGGCAGGCAGGTTTACCCTGAAGTTGTTTTATGCCTCTCACAATGGCTACCAACATCTCAGAAGTCAGGAAATTGAAAAGTGAGCATCTCATGCTATCCACTTAGCAGAATGGCTATCTGGAATTGAATTGAGAGAGAGAGCGAGAGAGAGAGAGGAATCATTTGTCCTTAGAGAAGGACTAATAAGGATCTGTGTAACAAAGACAGCCCACATCCTAAAGATACCCAAATCTGGGTTCCAGCTGCATGGATTAGCAGTGTGAGCTTGGGCAAGTTATCTCACCTCTCTGAGCTTCAGTTTCCCAGTTTTATGATAGGGTTAAGGTGAGAGTTCAATAAGATCACATTAGACAGTACCTGGCATTCAAAACGTGCCATTTCTCTTTTCTTCCCTCTTTCCATAAGGGAGAGTGAGGAACGTAAAACCTCCAGGGACACTGGGTCTCATACCCAACGATCAGGCACTGAATCCTAGCCATTCTATCATAATTTTATTTCTGTCACTAAAGTGCTTCACCCCTGAATACTGGATCTGAGTCTGACCCAGTATTTGGGTCTCTGTCCCATTTTTAGATCCATGCTGGGATTTGGTTTTCTGCCTGTATGAACATTTTTTGCTGACCCTGCTTCCTGACTCAACTCCATTCTATCTTTCTTTCTACTTTTTCTCTCTGTTTCTTCCTTCCTCCCTCCCCTCTTTCCTTCCTTCCTTCCCTCTTTTCTTCTTTCATTCCTATCCTTCCCTCCTCTCTCCCTCCTTCTCTCCCTCTTCGCCTCCTTCCTTCTTTCTCTCCTCTGTCCCTCCTCCCTGTCTAGAATAGCTCTGAAGAATCTACAACATCTCCAATGGCGTGCTAGGCACGCAGCCTAACAGACAGTGGCAGAAACAAGACAGATGTGGTCCCTGATCTCAAGGGCCTTCATTCAGATAGGAGAGACAGAACATGAACAAATACATAACAGAATGTTAAAATGCAATTGTTAGCCGGGGCACCAAAAGACAATAGCTGTCATATGTCAAAGGAGGTAGTAGACCATATGCACAATTTGCAAAGGAGGTTGTAAACATCAGTTTCACATCAAATGTATGTACAGGTCAAGAGTTGGATTGGGGGAAAAAAATATACTTTAGCAGAGAATTTCTTGAAGTGAGCTGTGCTATGAATCCTACCCCTACCCAGAGGGGAGAAGTGGGAGGCTGTGGAAGGCCGTGGGAGGTACAACTATATTGACAGGTGTTCAGTTTTTCTTCACTTCTGGGCATCAAAGAGATTGTACTTCATCTCCCTTACCTTGAAGTCAGGGATGGCATAATTTGCTTTGGCCACTGAAATGTGCCACTTGCAGATAGAAGCATTTCATGACAGGACTCAGCCCTGCTGCCCTCTCTTCATTTGCTATGGCAATTGTAGAAACACTTTTTTAAAATTATTTAATTCTATTAAAGTTATTTAGCCCATTAATATTTATAACAACTATTGAAAAGACAGGGGTGGGGGTCGTCTTAAGTCCTATCAACAATATCTGAGTGACTAGCAGCTACTTAAGGTAAAATCACTTTCCCATATGAAGCACAAGTTAAGTTCCCTAAAAATAGTTGTCTTTTCTCATGCAAGAGGGCTTTTTATTGTTGGTAAATATGCAAACATGAAATTCTCAGCTTTGACCATTTGCAAGCATATAGTTCTCAGGCATTCAGTACATTCACAATGTTGTGCAACCAACATGACCATCCACCTGCAGTACTTTTTTGTATAACCATTTTTGATATGCAGATACCATAGATTAAAGCATCCTGGGGCACTGAGTCAACACCTGGAGGGCAATTGCCCTTTTGTGTTGTCTGGACCCACAGTGGATTGAGAACAAGAAATAAATTTGCGTGGTATTAAGCCACTCTGGTTGGGGTCTGTTTGTTAGCTCAGCATTATCTAGCCTAGCCTGATGAGTGCACAGGTACTACCTCCTCTCCCCAAATCAAGAGACTATGGCTTTGAGATACCCCTTGGAGAATGTAATTTGGGAATCTTGTAGTCTCACTTGAGAAATCCAAATGTCAAGAGGCTGGCTGAGGCAGCCTGTGAAGCAAAGCTGAGGGCTACAGCCTGGGAAGTGACTTTCTTCCAGAGTTTGCCAGAGCAAAGGAATGACGAGACTTTCACATGAATCTGATATAAGTCAGATTCATGCAAGAGACAGCCAGGGTGGGGGTTGTCTTAGGTCCTATCAAGGAAGGCCACACAGAAGAGCAAACAGACCTTTGAAGAGAAGGCAGAGACACTGCTGGATTCTCAGGAGAGTGCAAACAGCCAAAGTAGAGATGCATATGTTTTAGACCAGGGACTGCAGGTGAGAGATCTTCAGTGAGAAAGTGGGCATCTCTGATGTCTCCCAAAAGCACCCACGAGAGAAAGAAGTCACTTTAAACATCTGCCAAGTTCAAAGAGATTTGAAGCTGGTCACCACAATGATAACAGTCAAGTGAAGTCATCCCTGATCCCCTAACCTCTTCTATGACTCCCCCATCCAGTCCTTAAGGCATTATGAACACAGCTAGCAAGATGCGAAAGGAGTAGAAGTACTAAGCAAATGATGAAAGAGAGAAAGCACCAACCATACATCTTCCTTCCCCTACAGCTTCCAGTGTGCAGCAGGCCTGAGTAGAGAAGGCAAGATTGTGGGGCTGCATATTTTAATTACTAAATTAGAAATATAGTTGAAACTTAAAGTATCTACAGGACTTTTTATTACATAGTAACAACCATAGATGTTACGAGCCCAGTTGGGTTTTTATCCAGAGACGAGAAGAACGAGGCCCGTAGAATGTATTTTAACTGGGACCATGGGAGACAAGAATAAAATTGCTTTAGGACTGCATCTCATGAGTCATACTTCTTCAACATAATGGCACAGATAAATCCACACATATTTTCTGAGATCAGCGAAGTCATGTAAAATATTTGACAGGAGTGTTATAGCTAGATAAATTATTTGTGAATCAAAATAAGAAGTGGTCAGCCATAGGCACAGAACAAGTGGTACTTGGAGAACCACTGGAGTGTCCATCCCAGCTCTGAGGATTCAGGTCACCATGCACCATGGCCTTGACCCCTTCAGTTTCCTATGACATACTTGTGGCAAATGTATGGGTTGATTATTCAGGGTATCGTGGCTTCACGGTGTTCAGCTTTCACACTGTGTAATTAAATCCTCTTGTTCTAATTGCGCATGTACTAGAAGTGATGGAAATGGTCAACTGGCTTTCAGTATCCACTCCCACCTCCTTATACTGAGTACTACTATCCTGGAAATATATATTTTTTAATCTATATTTCCAAGACTCTCTTGGAGATTGAGTGATTGAGTTCTGGGTAAGAAATAGGTTTCATCATTCAAATGCACGTAGGTGAAATTTTGCAGGGAAAAGTGAGGCAGAGGCTATCTTCCTTTTGACAAGGAAGGGAGTAGAAATATCAGGAGGCTTTCATCAGACTTCATGTTTCAGTATCCAGGTAATTGTGGTGGTGCCATGGGCAGACTCAGCCCTGGATCACAGCTATAGTTTGTACATTTGACCTCCATTATATTTCAGGGTCAACCTCCTGATCTCTTGCTATCCAGATTATGTCAAAGGTGACAGCTCCCCAAATGGATCCCTCCTACTAGGAATTATTCCTGGAGACCCAGCTTAGAATCTGTCCTCCAACCCATTTAGCTATTTTGGAAGAACCCAATTCCTCATCATAAATAAATCTCTTTCTTCTTCAAATATCCAGAGTTCCTGCATCCAGCATTAAACCCCGACTGATGCGTGAAAACACCTGCTGATTGTAATTTAACTACTCATTTGGCATGTCCACAAAGAGAGAACACTCTGTGTTCAGAGGACATGAGTAGCCATTCCATTCCCCCAAATGGCAATATCTTTCAAGACATTCTGATGTTGCATGTCAGACCCTTATGAAGTCCACTGGCATAAGTACATTGGTATTCATTCCTGAGTTTGATCAATTCTGGGGCATGGACCAAACTGTTTATGTAAGGCTAGACTGAAGCCTGGGCATGGGTGAATTCACCAAGAAAAATACCACCTTGTAAGGCTTTGGGAAAACAGGCCACCTGATTTTCCCTGGTGGCACCTCAACTTTGCATACACTTCAACATTCAAACACCCCAGAAATCCTTCCATGTCTCCATATGGCCACTCCTGGTGAGATTAGCCCTGCCAGGCTCTACTGCCCATGTAGATGATCTGGACAACTTGACTATGCCCCCCATCCCCAGTCCTCCTCCTGCTGCTCCCTCTTTTAACAAAATCACCATGCAGTGGCATGGCCCAGTTAGCTGCTTGTTAGAAAACACTGACTTTGGCTGGAAAAGTCCAGTGTTGAGGCATTTCCACCCAGACAAAATACACCTAAGAAACAAAGCAAGTTGTGCTTCCCTCAACCACAGTGGGGAGTCATGCATCAAAGTCAGTGTGTTGGCAGGGATGGCAACCTCAACAATTTTCCCTTAACCCTTCCTTTGCTCTCCATTCCATTTGAGCTCCCTGAACAACAGGTGCTTTTGAAGACAGAAACTGTGTCCCCTTGTCCTTACATTCTATTCTCCTAGCTCTGGAGTGTACAGAAGTAGATGCTTAGCGATGGTTTGTTGGATGAAGGACACTCTAGTTGACTTTTTTCTTGCCCATCTTCCCTTGTAGCATGCATACCAGCCACAGAGGGTAGCTTTAATTCCATGCCTTCCCATACCCTCATACATTTTTTTCCTCACTACGCAACACACATCCACCTTCAAGTCACCATTTAGACCTCCACTTTTTCCAGGAAACTTCCCTGACTCCATAGATTGGTTTCTCCCATTAGACATTCCCATAGCTCCCTGTACTTCCTCCTCATGGTATCCATCACCTCTACATGTAACTACCTGTCTAAGTGTCTGCCTTCCCCATTGCATGGTGAACTGCAAGGAGGCAGTGGGCCACATACTCTGTAAACATCTGTAGAATGAACCAATGAATGAATGAACTTCTCTGTGAAACATATGAATTAAGAGTTCGGACCTTTCTCTGAAGAACTCTCAGCCAGAATCTCTAACCACAGAACATTGAAGGGAACCCCAATGTACAAGTTGGCACTCCTAGAAGATAGTCCAGCTTCTCCCTCACCTGCCCCAGGTTTCTCACGCTTAACTCACCCATCAGGACTCACTGGTCTCTTGAGGGTGGGTATTTGTTTATTTTATATGCTATATTCACTACAGCAATTTGCTTTTATCTTTTCTCTATTTTCCTTTCATGGTGCCATTTTTAGCCCATTTTAGTCCTTTTTTATTATATTTCCCCCTGTTTTCCTTCCTCCTATTCAAAAGAAAATTTTATTGTAAGAAGGTATCACTCTAAGCAGCTGATTTTTCCTAAACTGGGAACATCAGATGTCACTCCCATCTTCTCCCGTTCCCCTCTACCAGCTAGCACTACAGAGCAACTTCCTCTGTCCAAAGGAAGCCTTCTGGTCCTGTCCTGGGAGAGTCCCCAGGTTGTAAAGACTTTTCACTAGGATGGCAAAGTGTTTCCCACCAAAATTCACTGCGTCTAATCACAAAAGAGAGCAAAAGCCCAAGCTTCTCTGGCTCCAGAGGACAAATAAGTTCACCTCCAAATGCAACCTTATTGTGAATGTAATTCATTTGTGTTTCCAGGAGCTAGGCTCAGGAGCCTTCATGTATAAAGTGTCAGAAAATGTCTGAAAAGTGAATAAATAAACAATGATTGAATGAATGACCAAGAGCGTGAATGGATAGATGAATGAGTAGGTGGGATGATGGTACATGGATGGACTAATGAATAATTGAATAAACAGGAGAAATGAATGAATTAGTGAATGAACCAATAGGTAAATAAATAGACAGGTGGATACATGAGTGAGTGAGAGAGCGAATAAGTAAATTAGTGGATGAGTGATTGAGTGAATAGATGAACGAATGAATAAATCAGTGTATTAATAAATAAGTTTTAGTGAGCCCTATAACTCAGTCATAAACCAGGCATGCTCCTGAGACTAGAAAATAGAACTCGATACTAAAAATACAATAAAGTAATTTTATAGTTTAAAAAATCTGTGATAATACAGAGCTTATTGATCAGTGCCCCAAAATCAATATTCTTCTGGACACATCTTCAGTGTGGCTTCTCAGCCCCACCCATTGACTGTCACTGGAGCTGTGGAAAAGACAGATTGAGACACAGTGTGTGGGTGTTGAGTGGCTGTATGTGTGATCAGGACAGTGGTTCTTTTCTCTAACTGTGCTTTAGAATCCTTTGGGAGTTTTCAAAAAGTAATTGTGGTTTACTTGGATTAGAGGCAGAGGGCAGGGGACCAGGAGCAGAAAGGAGGCAGGTACGGGCATGGCTTCCTTTGTTTTTATAAAGATTCCCACAAAATCTAATGTACAGCCAGGGGTTGAGAATCGCTGGTTCCATGGTGAACAATATTCTTATGTGGGTACTTGGACACGATCATTTAGATGCCAGTGGCATCTTCATGTGACCAAAGAAAAAAGTTGACCTTTCTTCTGTCCTTTTAACCAAGTAATGTGTGAAACACACACACACACACACACACACACACAAGACTTATTCATTGCCTACCCTACCCACATCCTCTAGAAGGGGCAGCCTCACCCCATGGCTCCCCCTCCCTCATCCCACACTCTTGGCTGACTTTGCAGGGTAGACAGTTGGCCTAGGGGTAGAAGTCAGATGAAGTAAGAGTCAGGAATGGAACACAGTTCCCAGAAGCGAGGAGACGCATGGGCAGAGAAGCTCAAAGACATCTAAAATATACAATATTTTGACATTAAAAATAATTTTTTTTACATAGCCACTATGACCCAGTAGCATCAAAATCATCAACATAAGATGTCTTTTCTGTCAAAATATCTCTCTTATGAGGCAAGATGGCTGGTGAGCTTTCACTATACAAGGAAACAGTAAGATCCCTGGCAACTACCTGGCCAAAGGACAGGCAGGGAAATCATGTGGAGAGCAAGCCAACCACTTGAAAGATAAGCATGGTGTTCTTGGTGCCTGGGAACCATGGATCTGGGGAGGCGCTTCTCTGCTTCAATGAAGGGACTTAAGCTTGGACCACCAAACAGTGCCAACAATGTGTGTACGTTCTGCTTCTTTTCTGTCCAGGTTACCTTCATTTTTAGGAAGGTTCTTTTTGGGAGTCCATTCTACTGTCTTCACTGTGCCAAGAAGAAATGAAAGGAAAAGTCTGGAGGAAAGTGAGAACAGAGAAAACCACTAGGTCTCTTGGGATGAAGAATAGGTAGGTATAGCGTGGAGTAAAGCACAGGGAATTGCTCACCTATTCCCAGGTGCTTGTTCCAGGGAAAGATAAAGAGAAGGGAGGGAAGGAATCTTGAAACTTGAAACTTGCAGGAGGTAAATTCAGGATCAATAAAAGGAAGTGCTCCTTCACAGCAGGGAATGAATTTACAGAACTCATCATCCGAAGAGGAGACACAGCTGAAAATATAAATAAGATCCCAAAACCTGTAGATATAATTGGATTATTGAAAGAAAAATGATGACTTTAAGTTGACATCTAGGAAAACAATGCTGTTCTCCCCTAATTTACTCTTTAGTGCCCTAGATTAAGATAAGATCCTGGACTGTGGGTACCAAGGAGATGACCTAGTACGACCAGCCAACAATCTCATGTTTGATTGCCTAGGAAACTAACTTTTCTTCCTTCTTCCTTCCTTCCTTGTAAGCACCAGTGACAGGTTCCATCTGTTAAACACCTTCTATTTCCCAGGCACTATTACTTTACACCCACTGTCTAATATAAATCGAGAATCCAAAAAGCATTTATTGAGTACTTTTTTGTGTGCTCACCACTTTGCAAGATTCTACAGGTAGTGGAGAATTCAAAGACTCTGTCTAGGTCTTTGAGAAGTCTATGATACATTGAGAAGACAGAAAAAATAGGCATAATTTATTAAACAATGGACAGGTATAGGAAACCACTAGAGATGATTGATAAATATAGGAAATCACTGCATGTTTGAGGCACATAAGATAAGAACTAGTGGGTACTGAGGACTTAGCAAACCTATTTATAGCAGGTGACTAGGGGTAGCACTCTGACTCCAGACTACATGATTTCAAGTCCCAGCTCTTCCATCTCGAAGCTGTGGAATTTGGATAAGTTACTCAATCTCGCTGAACCTCAGTTTCTTTATCTGTAAAATGTGTATGCTAAGAATACCTTCCTCTTGGGGTTGTTGAAGGATTAAATGAATCAATGCATGCAAACCATTCTCCTGCTGACCCTCCCCGCCGCCTTTGGTTGAATCCTACTAGAAGCCAGACAAAGGAGAACCCACTGACGTGGACCATCAAGATCAGCCCATCAGGGCAGAGATCAGAGTGGAAAAGGGACCTGGAGGAGCAGAATGGGGATGCCGAGAGCACCAGCCAATCTAAAGCACATTCCCGCTATCATCCTTACAGAACCTTATTCTTTCCTTTAATTGCAGTTAGAACAATTAAGATTTATTTAATAGAAATGTTTTATTTATTTATTTAAAACAATGCCTGAAACACAGCAAGTGCTCAGTATGCATTAATTATCAGTATTTTTTATCTCTCGTAAGGGCCAGCATGAGGAGAGAGGTGACCCAGAGGGCCGGCCAACCACTTCCTCTGCTATGTGCTGTGTGATCAGGATGAAATTCAGAAAATGTTGTCTCATGCTGTTTCTCCTGAGCTCTGCGCTCTAGACACACTGCCCTTCTCTCCATTCCTTGAACACAACAGCGAGCTCTTTCCACCTTGGAGTTTTCACACGCGACTTCCTCCTGCCTGGAGTGTCTCTCCTCCCCCGTTCTTCACATGGCTGGCTCCCGCTCATCCCGAAAGTCTAGCTTAAATGTCACTTCCTCAGAGAGGCTTTCTATTGCCATCTGTATCCATCAGGGTCCTGGCAGGAAACAATGGCACATTCACATTAGGATAATTCAAGGAGGTTTCTAAAAAGGACTATGCATAAAGGCATGAAGTGAAGCAAAGGGGTACCGCCAGGGAGAGGGCAGAAACGCCCCTAGCCCAGAAGGATGAAGGAGCAGGACAGAGTATCCGGGCAGGAAGGAAACTAGGAGAATAAATACCCCAACCTCACTCCCTTCTCACCCTCTAAGCTCTGACTGACCAGCCCCTTTGGTTGAACCCTGTTAGAAGCCAGACACAAGAGAACCCACTGATGTGGACCAGCCAGGTCAGCCCACCAGGGCAGAGACCAGAGTGGAGGAAGGACCCGGAGGAGGAGAATGGAGATGCAGGACGCACCATCCAACCTAAAGCACATTCCCTCTGTCACCCTCACAGAACCTTACTCTTTTCTTTAATTTCAGTTAGAACAATTTCTATTTATTTAATAGAAATGTATTTATTTATTTTATTTAAGAGCCATCTCTCACAATGCCATGAGCACTGAAACCATTTTGGCTTTGCTTACCACTGGGTACCGTGTACCTAGCACAGCACTGGGGACATAACAGATAACTGGTAAATGTTTGAGACAAATGAGTGAACGCCACTACACAAGAAGTTATAGCCAAAGGTCCAAATTGTATCGCTCAAAGATAGACAGCCATCTCAAGCTTGGCCCAGACCAGTAGTCAAGTATCAGAATGCAAGAGACCCAATCATGTGGACGTGCATCCCCTCTACACAGAGACCATACCTGGAGTGACAAGATCCTGGTTGGAGGTCACCTGTCCATTGTGAGCAGGACCTGAGTCAACAGGACCTGCTCACAGCATTAGAGACGGATCAAGAGGGGATCTAGCCACCACCCAGGGCAGCAGGGTCTCATCTGGAGCTCAAGCCCACGCAGGAGCCCAGTTGCTGGGGAAAGAACTGAGGCAGACTTTATCACGGAGTCTCACAAACCAACCTCCCTCCATCCTCCACACTGCAGCCAGTGTGGTTTTTCTAAATTATAACTCTAATCATGCCATTCCCCCACTGAAACTCCCAATCACTTTCTCATTTATTCCATGCCTATGATGTGCAAGTCAAAACTCTTTCACATGGTGTGTAGGCCCCAGCATATCCTGGCCCCTGGACGCCTCTCCCGCCTCATCTCACCTTCACCTCCAACATGCACCCATGCACACACTTGCACAGTGCATGTGCACACACACACCCCACCCAACTTTCCACGATGCCATACCCCTCTCATGTCTGTCTTTTCACACAGTTTCCTCAACTGAAACACTCTTCACCAGCAATTTTCTTCCACCTGGCTAACATTTTTCTTATTCTTTGGGTCTCAGCTTAGACTTGCTTCCTTTGGATCATTTCCAAGGATCTTCTAAGACGGGCTTGCAGAGCTTCTCCTTAGCGCTTTCAGGTTGTCTCAGCACCTTGTGCTTCCCTCTCTGAAGCACTGGCCTCTCTGTGACATATTTGCCTAGCTGAGTGTCTGTCTCCCTACTGACAATGACTTCATGAAGGTGGGGCAGTCTGCCCTGTCCTCCATTGTATACCCAACACCTAGCACATTTCCTGGCACAGAATAAGTATTCAAACTATCACTGAATGACTGAGTGGATGGATGGATGGTGGGTGGATGGGGCGTCTATGAATGATGTGAAGAGAAATTTTTGATTCAGAGGAGTTCAGTGGAGGCTCACCAATATGTACTGGACCAAAGAGAGTCAGAAAGTGCTAGTCATTCCAGACCCACCCATGGGTCAGACATGCTGAAAGGACCCCTGCCCTGATTTGAGCTTCCAGGGGAGGTTTTATTGCCTGTGAGTGAGCAGGGTCAGGGAGGCCCAGGCTAATGTTACACAGGAAAGACTTCCTGAGAGAAGTGAACACTGGGATTCAACAGAACTGATGTGCGGGAGAAATAATACTGTCAAGCATATGCTATTGAACACTTACTTTATGTCAGGGTCTGAGCCAAGAGCTTATATATTTTATTTCATGTAAGAGACAGAGGCAGAATGTGAACTCAGAGAGTCTGATTCCAGGGCTACACACCTAATGAATATACTAAAAACTCTCTCAAAGCTTGGATGGAGATGAAACAGGAAGGTGTCCCGAGCAGAGACACACAATAAAGACAATGATGGAAATAAGCAGGTTCTGGACAAGATCTGGCACAGTGTCAGCTCTGGCGGCTGTAGGAAAGCAGAGAGCCAAAGACAAAGACTGAAGGATGAGACTGAACATCAGGCTAAAGGCTTTAGGCTTGGACCCATAGGCAATAGGATGTGTGTTGGAATCGTGATTACTTGATGCCTGAGAGAGAGCTTCCCATGGCTGATGTACAAGATGGGTGACAAAGGGAGAAAAGACAGAAGATCAGCTGTGAGGCAGGGTGACTCAGGTGACAGGTGACAAGAAACTGAACTTGGAGCCATGGCAGAGGAACACAGTGTAAGATCCGAGGAAGTGAGAGGCAGTAGGCAGCCCCATTCAGCCCTATCATTCTGTTTTTATTCTCAAGGCAAACTAAAGTATTGACTCAGTTCTGTTTCCTGCCCCAGACCCAGAAGCTGCTTCTGTTTCCAGTTGTCAACACAAGCAGAACGAAAGTCATCCACATTGGTTAATTGTCTTTCTGCAGCATGGAGGGGCCCCAGGATCCCAAAGTCATTAAGCCAGGGATGGTTTTGGAGTCTCTAACCTCCAGCCTCTCCATGATACTGAGGAAGATGCTTGATTTAATTGACCTGATTTTTTTTAAAGAAAACAATTCTCGTGATGACTTTTGTGAAAACAGACTACTAACTGAGAGACCTTGGTGACGAATAAGGTTAGTGCCTGAAGAGCTTCAACAGTCCATCCCTCTGGGCCTGACTTCCTCCAGCTGGCTAACTCTTCTCCCAAATGTGTCCCCTCGACCAAGCAGAGACAGCCCACCTAGGGGCTGTCACTTGGAGTTAGAGGTGAAGAGCAGAGCTGGACGGAGGCAAGTAGGGATCTTGCCCTCTCTAATCTGTCTCCCATCTAGCACCCAGTGTGTGCCCTCTAAAACACACATTCATTGATTCATTATGTACCTTAAAACCTGCAGGAGCATCTCGAGATTCTAGAGATGAATTCCAAATTTTTAACATGGCTTTAAGGCCCTTTGGGATCAAGCTCCAGGCTCCCTCTCTAGCGGCATATAAGCTTATACTTTGTGCTTCCTGGCAGCGAATGGCTTTCAATTGCCTTGGGGGCATGCTCTTTCCCCTTATTTCAACTGGGGGAGGAGGCCACAAATGCACCAGGCATCCATCAGTGCAGGCAGATGGAGCAGTAGCAAATTGCAATGACCTCATATTTAACCCTGGGAACCTATATTCATTTCTTGGGGCGGCTGTAACACATAAGCCATTTGGTAGCTTAAAACAACAGAAATTTGTGTTTGCCATGTTCTGGAGGCCAGAAACCTGAGATGGAGCTGTCAGCAGGGCTATGCTCCCTTCAAATACCCTAGCAAAGAGAACTTCCTTGCCCTTTCCAGCTTCCAGTGACTGTCAGCATTTTTGGGCTGTGGCTGCATCACTACAATCTCTGCTCCACCTCCATATGGCCTTTTTCTCTTCTGTCCCAGCATTCTCCTCTTTTGTCTCTTATAGAGTCACTTATCATTGGATTTAAGGCCCACTCAGATAGTCTAAGATGACCTCGTCGTGAGAGCCTTAACTTAGTTCCATCTGCAAAGACCCTTTTTCCAAATAAAGTCAAATTCACACGTTCTGGGTTAGGATGTGAAGGCACCTTTTTGGGACTTGACCAAAGAAGGGTGAGTTGGAGGTAATGCTTGGACAGAAAAACTCTCTGAAAATAAAAGTAGCAGATGAGGAATAGCAGTGTGGCCCATGGAGGTGACAGGAAGGGCAAAGGTGCCTGTCAATTTGTTCTTTAAGCTGTACTCCAGTTTTGCAGTGAAGCCGTGACCCCCGGGGAGACTTAGGAGGGAGCAGAAGAAGACCAGAGCCTGAGGTACACTTCTGTCCCCGCTTCCTCTGGAATTGGGAGCCTGCCCATCAGCAGCCCTTGACCTCAATGCTCTGAGACCCACATCCTTGTCTGTTTTATGAGCTTAAGGAAAGCAGCTGATAAAGGGGAAAGATCATAAACTTTGGAGTCAGCAGACTGGGTTTGAATCCTGACTCTGCCACTTTCTAGTTGCTTCAGCTTCCTTCACAGTAAAGAGCATAATGCTATTTCTCTCTCAGGGCTGTTTGGGTAAATGAAATATGAGAACTGTTCATGGCCCATAACAGGGGTTCTAGACACGCTGTGTCTCCTGGCCACCTTCGAAGGTCACCCATTCCTTCTGTGGATACCCAGGAAGGACAGCCCCACACCTCCCCGATTCTGCAGGCATCCAGTCCAAGAGGGAGGCTGAAAAAGACAGATAATCATGGGAAGAGGGGTGCTCTAATGGACTCTCTCCCTACACTGCACAAAGAAGCTTGGGCAGAAACTCCTCCTCCTTTGCTCTTTAGGACCCAGCAATGCTTCAGCCCATGCCACCCTGCATTAAGCAATCTTTCAACTCTCTGTCCTTCTTTATCTAATAAATGGGGCCACTGGGTGAAAGCTGGCACTCCCACAGTACCTCAGCATGCCTTTCACTTTCCTCCTGGTTGTTATATAGGATATGATATCATTCCCCTATTGTTGCTGGACCAAGACAGGGCTGTTTAAGTCACGCTGTTGTTGAAAAGTCTAGCAAAGCTCATATCCTTTGAGTATGACAAGAGACAAAGATTCCAAGATTCTATTTGATATTTGTAAGCAAAGAGACAGAAGGGACCAGTGAGAAAAACCATCACCAAATTAGAGATGAGTGTCCTCTGATATCCCATGACCACAACGCCTTTCCCTCCCCATCTGTCACTCTGTACTGGGAAACGTCACAGTATGAGGAGGTGGCTGTTAGGAGGGATCGTGCAGTACTTGGCAATGGTTGTAAAATATTGTCTCGTGGAGGGATTTCTTGCATCCTACGTAAGTCTTGGGAAGAATCATTCCCCTTTAGACTCAGGGCTTCACATTGCCTGTC
This sequence comes from Aotus nancymaae, assembly GCF_030222135.1. Classification (NCBI taxonomy): domain Eukaryota; kingdom Metazoa; phylum Chordata; class Mammalia; order Primates; family Aotidae; genus Aotus; species Aotus nancymaae. The sequence continues at coordinate 31,093,068 of NW_026988467.1, forward strand.
TCCATGTGGCTGGCTCTTTGGCCCAATGGCATAATAACATTTTCCAACTTACTGCAAGCTAGAGGGCCATCGTCATCTTTAAGCTACCCCAGTGTCCCAGGGGGCCACAGCAACTGAAAGGTGTCCTAGTCCAGGTACACCTTTATTGAAGGAAACTCTAGTCTGGACCAGCAGTTCTCAACGGTGGGCAATTTTGCTCCCACCCCCCACCCTGGGGACTATTTGGTAATGTTTCAGACATTTTTAGTTGTTGCTATTGGGCAGGGGTTGCTACTGGCATCTAGTGGGATGCCAGGGATGCTGCAAAACATCCTATAATGCACAGAACAGCTCCCACCACAAAGAAGTATCCAACCCCAAATGTCCATAGGTTGGGAGGTTAAGAAGCCCTGAACTACACCCTTCATGCACATGTGGAAACACCTCTTTGGGTCACACTAAGCTCCCTCCAGCAGCATGGGCCATGCCCTGGCATTGCACGCTTGATAGGTGAGCTGGTTTTCCCTCTAGCAAGGGGCTCACTCAACTCTCTGCCTGCAACCCCACCCCCTCAGGAACAGCATTCTTGTGGCTAAGATGAAAGACTCATGCCGCAGACCCCTATGCCAACTCACCACTTGATTGCATTTAATTAATTCTGCTTGATTACAGCACATGGGAGTCACATCGGAGAGATAAGACAAGCTCTTTATATTCTGTCTTCATTAAAAAGTTTGGATCTGGAAGTTTTTTCAAAGAGCTATGTGTCTCCTTTACTTTTGTGTCATTTTTAATTGAGGAGGGCACAGGGAGATGCGCTGAGATGTGCTGAATGGAGACTTTGCAAATGCAAGATGGGATGTCAGAGGAGACCTCTTTTGGGGGAAAAGGCAGCTAGATTGAGACCCAGTAATCCAGAGGAGATAGTCAAGACAGAGGCAGTCCACTGTGTCTGAAAGAGAAGTGTAGGGAGCAGAAGGGAGCCACCAGCATCTCTTTTAGTCCATTACCAACAGTGCATTAGCCCAGCGCTATAGAACAACATGGTGCAGATTCTTTGCCAGGTGTGGATTCTAGGGGATGAGCCTGAAGATTGTTCCATGGTGGTAAGTGGAGAGGGAAAGGGAGGATGATCACCACTAATTATCCATAGCCATCTTCCCCAGCTAGAGGATCATACCCTCCTTGGGGATACCTTGCCCAACTTCTCCATGCAGATTTGACCACCCCTGCCCCTCTACTTCTACAGTGCATGGTTCATCTTTCCAGCAAAGCGTCGTGTTATATTAGTTATCTATTGCTGTGTAAAAAATCACACCAAAACTTAGTGGCTTAAAACAACAAATATTTATTATCTCACAGTTTGTGTGTCAGGAATTCAGGTGTGACTTAGCTCAGACCATCTGGCTCAAGGTCACTCATGATACTGCAATCAAAGAGAGGGGGGATCCACTTCCAAGCTCATTCACGTGGCTGTTGGCAGGCCTCAGGTCCTCACTGACTATCACCTGGAGATAGCAGTTTCTTTCTTGCCATATGGGCCTCTCCACAGAAGAACTCACAACAGGGCCACAGGCTTGGCCTGTTGGGCTTCCCAGAAACAAGTGAGCCAGCAAGTAAGAAGGCAGCCCAGGACAGAGGCCACAGAGTCTTTTTATAACCTAATCTTGGAAGAGACATCTCACGACTTTCACAGTATTTTATTTGTTAGAAGTGATTTGCCAGGTCCAGCCCACATGCAAGGGAAGGAAAACACACCAGGGCATGAATCCCAGAAGCTGGGGACAACTGGGGGCTCTCTTGGAGGCACCCTACCATACCTGTTGCATTGTAATAATCTACCTCTTCTTCTAGAAAAGTTGTTCCTTGAACTTGAGACCCTGTTTTTTTACCTCTTAACCTCTAACACCCACCCCAGGGTCTGGGACATGCTGGGCACTCAAGAGGTGTTTGGGAGAAAGAACAAATGCATAAATGCATGCATGCATATATGAATGAATTAATGAATGAATGCATGAGTGGATGAAGTAATCATTTCTTAAACCTTAATTATACTTGTCAAACCAGTCTTCAACAAAGAAAACGTGTTTGTCTCCAGAACTGCTGTGTCAGGAGCAAATACATCCAGATCATCTAGAAATTCAATTAGGTTATTTAGACATAAATTCAAAATAACAGCATGCAATCCTATTTTATTCCATTTAACATGGGCCCATTACTATCCTCTCCTATTATAGTTTGGTCTGAGTCCACTTTCAAATATCTTCTCTTTGGGGACTAATGACTGATAGTAAATCAATTATGCTGAAAAACAAAGCTTTTCATTATTTTAAGCTGCTTTCGGGTGACACTAAACAGCACAGTGATGATCAGGAGTGAAGCAGTTTTTTCTAAACCTAGTTAGATTTCAAGCAAGATCAATCAAAAGGGGAGCTTGGAACTCAGAAGCAGAGGTTTGAGAGGGACCAGGAAATCCTAGAGCCTGAGGACCTAGCACACAAACTGGGATGAGGCAAGGGCTGGAAGCTGAGCCCAGCAGAAGCTGATTGAAATAAATCAATCCATGTCAGTGTTGCCCCAGGATCAAGGCAAGCATTAACAAGTAGTCGACAAATGAACAGTTGTCCAAGCAAGTTCAGCCACAAGAAAGTTTAGGAGACAATAGATGTTTCTGCAGGTGAGTGAAACAGGCAGATACAAAGAATGTGGCAGGGAGTGAGGAAGCATAAGGTCCCAGGGCCCTGAGCTCAAAGACAGAGCATCTCAAACATACAAGAGTGGTCTGAACCAAGTAAGGCCCTGATATTAGCAGGACTAAAGTACAAGGTCAGAACATAAGGTGGGGAGGGAGGGACGCAAAATCAGCCCCAGATATCAGGGGTACAAAGTTAGGGCTTGGTTTCAGGATTAAGCAGATGGCTTCTATTCAAGATTGGACTGAGTCCTTGAGGTGCTAAATCTTAAAAGGGGGCTCCTTAAATTTCCCCTTCCCCAGAACTGAATTGGGCCGAGAGCCCAGAGATGACTGGAATGAGGACACTGGGTTCTAGGGAAAGAGCAAGGAAGCTGTACCTTCCTATCTATCCTGTCCCCAACTCCAGAAGGAGAGGTTTGCTCTCCAGTACTCAATTGTGGGGCTAGCATATTGGACCACAGTCTCAATGAATAGGATTCCAAAGGGGTCCAGCAAACATGGGCATGGCCATTTTATGGACGTTCTCTCTTCTCCCATGGGACTAGGTAAGAGAGGTCAAAGGAACTTCTGGGGAGAAAAAAATCTTGGTGGGTCATCTAAGCCAGCCCAGCTCTAAGCATTGAGGTAAACCCTCTTGGCCCTTCTTCTGATTCTATTAATGAACATTGAAGCTTTGGGCTAATCCGTTCTCCCACTGAAATGGGACAAGTTGAGATTTAGTTCCAAGCTTTAGGGTGGAAGAAGATGATACAGACAAAAACGTTTTAGGCCATGGATGACAACACAGGTAAGGCAAAAATGGCCCCTCATGGCCAAGGTTACTGATTCCTACACCACATTAGGTTTTGTGCATAGAACACCCTCAGGTTGTCTTGGGTTCCTAGCCTACAGCCATGACACAAACATATCTCAGCTATGTCCCAATATTATTTCCAGGAGTCAATAAGACCAAACCTACATGCCTAGGAATCAAACTGGGAGAGGAGGGCTCTGGGGTACATTGCCGTTTCAATAGAGAGACCTGCACAGGCAGTTTATGGAGAAGACCAATGGTGTAGAAACCAGCATGACCATAATTTGCCGTAGATAAAGGGTGAGGCTTTTAGAAGATGGGAGAAACCACATATCGAATTCATCCTAAGGGAACTACTTCCAAGGAGTTAATTAGGATAAATCGTTCAGTGTGGGTTATTTCTTTATTTATTTAACAACCCTTTATTGATGCCTGCCTGCAATGTGGCAGGCACTGTGGGGAATACAAACATGCCGAAGGTATGGTCTCTGGCCTCAAAGGAGCTTGTAATCTGGAGGGTGAAACAGATGCCTACGGAGTTAACACAAGAGAGAAAGGAAGTAGGGGAAGGGTTGAGCATGCAACTAATCAGCCTCCAGGTTCCACTTAGAACCCTTAGGCTCAGATGTCAGGCACCGATTTAGAATTCCAATGCAGTGGCAGAGTTGAAAAAGCCCTCCCAGGTCTGGGGATAAAGGAGCATCCTTATGAAGAGCTGGAAGGCAAGGTGACCCGTAGTTCCAATCTAAGTCTGAGCATTCCTGGTACTTATTCTACATTGTATTGGCTGGTTGCATATGCTGTGGCCAAGCCTCACTTTAAACAAGAGGTGCTAGCTGTGGGTGAACGGAATCATCAGACTGTCTCCAAAACTAAACATGGGGTAGGCATGCAGGAATGGGGAGCAAGGAGAAAGACATTTGACATGCATTCAAAAATATTTCTTGTTTTGCAAGATGAAAGAGCGTTCTGGAAATTGGAGGGTGAAGTTGGTCACACAAAAATGAATGTATTTAATACTACTGAACCGTACACCTAAGATGATAAATTTTATTCTGCATATTTTACTACAATTTTTAAAAGTTGAAAAAAAATTTTTTTTGCACTCTCTCTGTTGCCCAGGCCAGAGTGCAGTGGCACAATCTAGGCTCACGGCAACCTCAGCCTCCCGAGTAGCTAGGATTACAGGCGTGTGCCACCACACCCAGCTAATATTTGTATTTTTAGTAGAGATGAGGTTTTGCCATAGTGGCCAGACTGGTCTCCGACTCCTGGCCTTGAGTCATCTGCCCACCTCGGCCTCCCAAAGTGCTAGGATTTACAGGCATGAGTCCCCCCACACCCAGCCTGAAAAAAATTTCTTGATTTAATTAATACATACCAAGCATTATGTTATATGCTAGCCCAGACAAACACATGAATAAGACAGAATCCTTGCCCTTCGGATGCTCACAATTTTAGGGGGAAAGGCAAGAAATAAGTAAATTTCAGCTCAGACATCACCTCTCCCAGGAAGCCTTCCCTGATCCTCTCAGCTTGAGTTAGGGCTGCTTCAAGTTCTCCCTTAACATTCTGTGCTTGTTTGTTTCATAATTATCTTCATTTATTCAACAAACATTTATTAAGCCCGGTATTAGGGATATAAAACCAAATGAGGCTTTCAGTGTGAAGGAGGAAACAAATATACAGATGAACGAGTACAAAAAAAAAAAAAATTCACAGCCGGGCACAGTGGCTCAAGCCTGTAATCCCAGCACTTTGGGAGGCCAAGGCAGGTGGATCACTTGAAGTCAGGAGTTCAAAACCAACCTGGCCAACATGGCGAAACCATGTCTCTACTAAAAATACAAAAATTAGCCGGGCATGGTGGCACATGCCTGTAATCCCAGCTACCCAGGAGGCTGAGGCAGGAGAATCACTTGAACCTGGGAAGCAGAGGTTGCAGTGAGCCGAGACCACGTCACTACACTCCAGCCTGGGCAACAGAGTGAGACTCCATCTTGGAAAAAAAAAATTCACTACTGCAACTCTCTGACCCCAAGCCTGAGCTTCTGAAGGTTGGGTCCAGTAAATGCTTGCTGAATGAATTAATGAAAGGGTAGATGCATGAATAAATGAGTTCTGTGGTATAAAGGAATGAGTTACAAACTACATGACCATGCATATGAACACGGGCCATTTAAACTAGGTTTCAAAAGTAAAATAGGAGTCTTCAGGGAGAAAGGAAAGGTACCTCAGACAAGGGCATGGCTGTGGGAAGAAGCCTGCAGGTGTGGGGAGCTGTGGAGAGTTTGGTAGCAGGGAATCTGGCAAAGAAGCAGAGGAACCCACATCCGGAAGGGCCACATGGGTTCTAATGAGTTTGCAGTTTGCTGTGATGATGATTAAAAGCTACAAAAGCTTTATAAGCCAAAGAATGTGGCCCAACTTTTTATTTCAGCTTGCTCACTCCGCCATGGGTTGGAGGAAGTGTGATTGAGTCTATGAAGGACAGTCCAAGGGGCCAGGTAAGAGATGATCTTTACTTATGTGGTAGAAACAGACAGAGAAAGGTGCTGAAATTAAGAAATGATTAGGAAGTATGGCAGACAGGATTTGGCAACAAATCAGCCTGGAAGGGGCATTCATTTATTCAACAAATATTTATGGAACCTTGACTGTGTACGAGGCACCATTCTAGACACAGAACAAGAGAACCAATGTCTCTGTGCCTGTGAAACTTATACTGGGGGAGGGTAGAGGTTACATAAATAAACAAGCAAACAAAAATAAACATGATAAGAATGTGCCAGGCCATGAACTTGGCCAAGTTGTTTAATTTTTCTGTGGCTCAGTTTCCTCATCTGTTAAATGGGGACATTAATAGAACCTGCCTCATAGGGTGGTTGTGAGGATTTAATGAGTTAATAGATATTCAGGGCTTAGAACAATGCCTGTCCCATAGTAAGCACTGTGTAAGTCTTAGCTACTATAACAAGAAAAACACAGGAAAATGCACGGAGGGACTTCTATCATAGAGCCAGGGAAAGGTGACTTTGGTTAGCAGGTGAAGGAAGGGTTCTCTGGGTTGCTTACTCTTGAGCTGGAACTAAAAAATGGATAGAGGAGCCAAAGATGCAAAGTTCTAGGAAAAAGCACCCCAGACAAGGGAAAGACCCTGAGGCTGGAATTAGCTAGGAACATCCAAAAAATAGAGGATCAGCATGGCCAGAGAGCAGTGAACAAAGATAGGGTTGAGAAACAAAACCAGAGGCCAGCCAAAGACAGATCCTGAGGGGCCTGCTTCGATAGTGGTGGGAAGGAAGCCATTGGAGGCCTTTACATAAAACAGTGATCTCCTTTGATTTCCACCTTTAAAACATCACTCCAGAGGCTTATAGTAAGATGCAAAATATGACTACAATTCTTTCCAACCCTGTGTGCTCACCCCCTTGCCATGTGGTACGGCTGCTCCCCCATCAAGAGAAGGAGTCTATTTCTCCATCCACTTGACTCTGAGCTGGCCTTAGGAAATAACTTTGATCAAGAGAAGGCAGCAGAAGTGATCTGGGGAGCTCCCCCAGCCAGATCTCAAGTAGGGCACTGCACAACTTCCACTCTTGCTTCCATGTGTATTCATCATATTTTTTACTTTGTTTTATAATGTTTTGACATATTCGGGGAGCTTTGCTGGCTGGGGAGAGACTAACCCTCTCTAGCTAATTTCTAGGGACAGTTAACAGCTTGTAGGTGAGCACAACTCTCATATCCAGACCAACCGGCCCACATGCATCCCCCAGCTGCCTTCTTCCTCCAACTCTCACACACCAGATAATCTCCTGCCCTAAATCAATGTAGGACCAAGAACCAGACAGCAAGCAACAGCTCTTAGTGCCCCAAAGCCCGCTGGAATTATTCAAACTAGCCAATCCTAAACCGTTTGCCCTGCCCTGCTCTGCCCTGCCTTGCCTTCCTGCAGAAACTCAATACAGGGCATGACTTCCACTCCCTCCTTTCTGCTTCCTGACCACCACTGATGCTTGCCCCCATGGCCCTGCAAGGCATGCTGTTCCATCCCTCTCATTTCTAGGGGAACTGGGAGTAATGTTAAACGTTTTTTTCAATGGCACTGACTCGTGTCATCACCTAGTCACCTTTATAACGTAAGACCCAACCACAGATTGCCCTGTGAAGGAACTCAGGCTAACCCACTGGAAGATGGGACCACAAAAAGCAGAGACAAGCTGTCCCTGTTGAGGGTCCCAGCAAACACCCAGCCCCAGCTGATTTGTCACTGACGGCAACTCAGTGAGTGACCCCCAAAGAGACCTACAGAAAACTCACTGTTGTGTTCAGGGCTCTGGGGTGGTCCTACGTGACCAGCTTCCTCAGGGGTGACTTCTCCCTTTCAAACCAATTCACGTCAGAGATGAGTCTTAGGCCGAGCACAGTGGCTCACGCCTATAATCCCAGCACTTTGGGAGGCCGAGGCGGGCAGATCACTTAAGGTCAGGAGTTCATGACCAGCCTGGCCAACATGGTGAAACCCCACCTCTTAAAACCCCACCTCTACTAAAAATACAAAAATTAGCCAGGTATAGTGGTGTGCACCTGTAATCTCAGCTACTCAGGGTGCTGGAGCAGGAGAATCACTTGAATCCAGGTGGCGGAGGTCACAGTGAGCTAAGATCACACCACTGCACTACAGCCTAGGCAACAGAGTGAGATTCCATCTCAAAAAAAAAAAAAAAAGGTGAATAAATCTTAAACATCATGTGGTGCCTAAGCAGTTTATTCTGGCAGCGCTCCGACAAGACGAAAAATGGGAGCAGCCCAGTGGTGGCACGAGCCTGATACAGTCAGAGGGTCAGATGATCAACTGACCTGGAGGATGGATGTCAGTGCAGAAACCATTCTCAGAATCTGGGGGATTCTTTTCCCTTTCTTAAACATCCAAATGGAAATGTTGAGTTCTAAGTTGGACATTCACACTGGAGCTCCGGGGAGATGTTCGGGCAGGAAACAGAAAGCTATGAGTCATTCAACTTACAGATGTTGAAAGCTGTGGGTCCTAGGAGATCACCTACAAAAAATACAGAAAGAGGAGGAAAAAAAGGGTCCAGAATCCACAGTGTCTAGCCATTGTGTAGAGGAGGAGGATAGGGCAAGGAGGGCAAGTAGAGGAGAAGTAGCTGTGAAGGAGGCCGGGGGAGAGAATAATGTGTTTGTAGGATAAATGGGTCAGAAGAGAAAGGACCATTACATTAGGCAACATATAGGTCATTGTCAGCCATGATAAGAGCAGTTTCAGTGGCATTGTGAAGACAAGAGCCAAGTTCAGGTATGTAGAGGGGAGAATGAGAGGAATAGATTCAAGCAAGTCCTTTCAGAAGTTTTATTGTGAAGAACACATGAAAAATGAACAACACTAGGGCTGGGCATGGGGTCAAGGGAAGGAGCTTTTGTTTTTACACTTTTATGCTTGTGAAATGTAGGAGACATTCAAAAGAATAGCTATAGTACATATGTGCTGTTCAAAGAGAGTTTTTCTTTTCTTCTTTTTTAAAGATGAGAGGTGCTATAGCATTTTGTATGCTAATGGGATGATCCAGTTGAGACGGGAGAAACTGATGATGCAGGAAAGTGAAAGGATATTTACAGGAACAAAGTCCTTGAGAAGGGGAGAAAGAACAGGATCCGGGGCCCAAGTGGAGGGATCGGCCTCTGTTAAGAGTAGGGACACGTCTTTCGTTGTAATAGAAGGAGGTTTGTCAATTTCATGATAAAAAGACACAGGATTTCTTGTCTGATTGCTTCTAAGGCTCAGTGAAGTATAAGGCAAGGTCATCAGCTGACAGTGAGGGAGGCAGGGGCAGTGGATGAGCAGACAGAGACTGCCTGCCCTCTCAGAGTGGGGAAGGGGAGGTAGGGAGGAAAGGTTGTGGCATTGCTGGACAGCCTCAGGTGCCCAGCATCTGAGGTTTGTGGGCACAAATTCAAAGTGAGACCAGTCAGTGGGGTTACAAAGGTTTCTCCAGCGATGCTCAGAGGCCTGGGTGCAGATTCCAGGAAGACCAATAGATAGGGTTAGCCAGGACAGGGGTTTTGCTAGGAAGACAGCTAAGGACATTTGTAAGGAGATGATTACAATCCGTCTAATATAGTTTTGGCTCTGTGTCCCCACCCAAATCTCATCTCAAATTGTAATCGCCACATGTTGAGGGAGGGACCCAGTGGGAGGTGACTGGATCCTGCGGGTGGTTTCCTCCAAGCTGCTCTCATGAGAGGGAGGGAGTTCTCATGACATCTGATGGTTCATAAACAGTGATTTCCCCTGTGTGTTCTCTCTCTCCTGCTGCCGTGTAAGACGCACCTTGCTTCCCCTTTGCCTTCCACCATGATTGTAAGTTTCCCAAGGCCTCCCCAGCCATTCAGAACTGTAAGTCAATTAAAGCTCTTCCCTTTATAAATTATCCAGTCTCGGTGATTCTTTATAGCAGTGTGAGAATGGACTAATACACCATGCTTAGCTGGTTAAGGAGGGGGGTGAGGACATGGTGGGAGGGGGTCAAGAAAGACTGAAGGCAGCTCCCAGGTTTCTGCCACCCACCTGCAGGTGCCATTTGCCAAGATGCCGTTCCCATGTAGGAGGAAGTCCAGGTTTGGGAGGAGGACTCTAAGTGGAGATACCAATAGGTGTGTCTGTGGGGATGCAGGTAGACAGATATCAATCCCACCTCACTGGCCCCTCTGGCCTGCCCTTGGCCCCTAGCTGGGAAGGTGAAAGACAACCCCAGTGGCCCCAGAGTCTGGTGCCCCACACAGACAACTGCAGCCTCCTTCCTTCTTTAGGAGCCTGCCAGGACCTGTTTGCTGGTCTTTTCAGTTTAATACATTTTAATCAGAAAATTAATCAGGAAACACCAGTTCAGCAGATAATTGAACAATGAGGAGACACGATAATTGCTGTTTAGTCTAATTAACTTTGTTAAGTCTTTATTGGTAACAGACTTCCTGAGTGAAACTTATTAAATGTCCTTCCTTGGAAAACTCAATTCCTATTCAAAGGAAAAGTTGTAGGGTCTGTCTGTCTGTCTGCATTGTTTCCAGAAAAAGGATATTGGCCCTGCAGCAGTCCTGTGAGCCAAGGAGACCCGTCAACCTTCCTTTTGGCCCTCCCCAGCTTCCTTTTCTCTAGAATTGCAGGTATCTCAGTTCAGGGGCACAGGACTCACCGTCTGAGCCAGTCTTGAGAGCCACTGCACTAGGCCACTTCTCTCTCCAAACCATGTGACTTGCAGCCCATTAGTCTTGTTCTCCTCTTATGCTTTGGGGAGCTTCTTGAATGGGGCCATTCAGAGTCCTGGAGCAAGCACTAAGCCCCCTCCAGAGGAAGGGATCATCTATGAAAGTCACCTACAGGTATGAGTCAGCACACATTATGGACAAAGGGGCATCTGGCCCCAAGTTGTATAAAAGCAGGCTATTGACCTGAATTATCCAAATAAAGAGCTGTTTGATCCGTGCAGGCCCTTTGCAAAGGTGATGGTGCCTCCAAGGGCTCCAAAGGTGAGCAAAGTAGTTGTTTCATGCACTAAATGTTTTCCTCCTTAGAGTGTCTTCTTGCTCTTTTCTCTGTGATCATTTCTTATCTAGGTCCTCTCAGAGGGGACTTTTTTCCAATGTGCTGCCTCACTACACACAGCTAGTTCCCTCCTGTGGGAACACACAGCTCCGATTTCCCCCGTGGAGATCATTCCTGGTACCAGCACCAATAGACACAGAAGGGGCATCTAGCCCATGGAAGCCCCCGGGATTTTACCGAATGACCCATCATGGGATCTAGAAGACAGATGTTGCCTGCTGAGTTCAAAAGTAGACATTCAGAATATCCTTAGGTCGAAATAGAAGCATCAGCTTCTACCATCACAACTTTGCACAATTACCTTTGGTTTCAAGTCCCTCTCACCACCACAACAGCAATTACCAAGAGGGCCACCTGCCATCAAAACCATTGTCCCTATTTCAGGGATGCTAGTCCTGGGAGTCCCCTCCTAACTCCTTGTTGTGAACTCTTGAGATCTGGGATTTTCAGCACCTGCTCCTAAGTACTAAAGGGTTTGGTTATCCTAAACAAGCGGTGTTATTTTAGTGTGCTCTGTCCTGTCCAATATCAATAGGCCAAACAGATATTAAATTTACATAGATCCAAAATGTCAACTGGCAGGGGAGGTGACAGTGAAATATTCTAAGATGAAAGGAAGTACAGATCATTACCAGGTGGTTTTGTTTAACAGGCAAAGAAATGAAGAGTGACAGGTGGCTGTTTCTGCATACTCCACGAGACCATCTCCTCACTGCTGGAAATACAACCTTCAAACTGTCTTCCAGCTAATGCTGAGAGTTTTCAAGGGTACAGCCTTGACTGCTCCAGAATGAGTCCCTTGGCTGGTCTGCTTACTGCTGTGAGCTCTGGTGAGGTCACCAGGTAATATGGTTTGACTGTGTCCCCACTCAAATCTCATTTTGAATTGTAGCTCCCACAATTCCCATGTGTCGTGGGAGATACCCAATGGGAAGTAACTGAATCATGGGGCAGGTCTTTCCAGTGCTGTTCTCTGATAATGAATAAGTCTCATGACATCTGACGGCTTTAAAATGAGTTACCCTGCACAAGCCCTCTTGCCTACTGCCGTGTAAGACGTGACTTTGCTCCTCATTCACCTTCTTCCATGATTGTGAGGCCTCCCAGCTACATGGAACTGTGAGTCAATTAAACTCCTTTCCTTTATAAATTTACCCAGTCTTGGGTATGTCTTTATTAGCAGTGTGAGACCAGACTAATCCTCAGGCCACCGAGCCCCACTGTTCTCTCCTGACCCAACACTGACATCCACTTCTGAGGCCCTCTCTTGAAACTGGCGGTTCCTTTTAAACCCTGGGTTATTACGTTTCTCAATCCACCATCCCCCAGTCCCAAACTGAAGGTTTAGGACTCATGAAAGAGAGGTACAACAGAAAGCATGATTTAGAACTGCTACTGGAAGTGGCCACTCTCTGAACCCACAGACCCAAACCCAATCTTAAAACCTCTTGCTGGACTGGTTTCCTCCCTGGCTACTGGCCAGCCTTCCCACTCTGCAGTCCAGATATGCCTCCCAAATCCTCATATCCCCAAATGTGAACCCCCACTGAAATTGACCCCCACCAACCCACCCACAAGGGAGAGACTTGGCATCAAGTCCATCATGAGGCAACCTGACAGGCATCCTGTCAGGCCTCCATGTGCAAGCCAGGACCCAGAAAGTCTAAAGTCCTGCTGCCTCGGTTGATCAACCCCTACCCGCTGCCTGTGTTAGCCAATATCCCTGATCACCCAGCAGAGCTTCCCCCGGACATTAAGCTTCTCTTCTCACCTTGCCATCGTTTTCTTTTTTTTCAGATTTAGTCTTTTATTTATTTATTTTATATATATATATATATATATATTATTGCATTTTAGGTTTTGGGGTACATGTGAAGAACATGCAGGATTGTTGCATAGGTACATACATGGCAATGTGGTTTGCTGCCTTCCTCCCCATCACCTATATCTGGCATTTCTCCCCATGTTATCCCTCCCCAACTCCCCACCCCCACCTCCACACTGACCCTCCCATAGTTCCCCGCCCCCCACAGACCTCAGTGTGTGATGCTCCCCTCCCTGTGTCCATGTGTTCTCATTGTTCAACACCCACCTGGAAACCATCATTCTCAGCAAACTGACACAAGAACAGAAAATCAAACACCTTGCCATCTTAACTGTTATTATAATAACGTGACTACTCCTCACCCCACCCTGCCATCTTAACTATCCTTACAATAATGTAAATACTCCTCACCGCACCCCGCCATCTTAACTTCTTGCTCTGTGAATATCCTTCTGCCCCACCCTACCATCTTAACTACTCTTACGCCTCATCCCACCCGCCATTGTAACTGAACTTATGGTAATGTATACTCCTTGCTCCTACCCCCACCACTGTAACTGATCTTACTCTGTAACTTCCACTGCCCACCCCAAACCTATAAAACCAACTCCTATCCCACCGTCCTTTGCTGACACTCTTTTCGGCCTCAGCCCACCTGCACCCAGGTAAATAAACAGCCATGTTGCTCACACAAAGCCTGTTTGGAAAATCTCTTTATTAAATGCGTTTAATATTCAGTACTACTGGACGTTTTAACAAGTCCCATGGTATATTTCCCAGAGTCTGGCTCTCCAAGATTACAGCTAGGAACAACTGCTGCAGAAAAATCTCACCAACTAGGTACAAATGGGACAATTTACAGGCATGGGGCAGTCTCCATCCAGAATTAGAAAGGCAACATTTCTCTAAAGGAAGCATAATTTGCAGAGGCTTGATTCCGCTAAAATACCCACCTGATTTCCATCACTAAGCAGTACACTTAACATCTCAGTCTGAAGCAATTGTATTTAGGTCTTGGAGAACCTGGGAAAGTACTTGCTTCTTATTTGCATAACTACAAGGGCCCACTCAAAGGTTCTGCCCATAACAAAGGGACAGTGTGCCCCAAAGGTAAATTTCAGTCTCCACCCTTAAAGACAGAAACTGCTCAAAATTTTTACATTAAGTTTTTCAGCTACAGAAATTGTAAGGTCTGAGTCCCTCCCAGGCATCCTATTACATAAGGAGTGGAAGGAGGACGATAAATGTGAGGGCAGGGATGATGCCGTATTTATCTCCTGTCCTGCTAATGCCTAGCTCAAGACTCTCTGCATATCTAATAGGTCCTCAACAAACAGTTGTTGAATGAGACAAGTGTGAGATCCCGTGTGGGGCAGCTGGAGATAAAAACCAGAGAGGCACTGCACGCCCATCTATGCAAACTACTAATAGAAATTGCCAGGGGAGGTCAGGAAGATGCTAAAGTTTTAGAGAGGCCGAGCTTCTCCAGCAAGGCTGTGAAGGCAAGCCTTTGGCCCCAATTACAACCACAGCTGAGGGCACATGGCTTCGGGCCAGTGGAGTTTGGCTGTGCCTTGTATAATAATAATACTAATAGCCTATGTGGCACTTTATGTATCATCACAACATCCCCATAAGGAAGGTACCATCACCACCACTAATTAATAAATGGGAAAGCAAGGTACAGAAAGGTAAAGTTAGTTGCCAAGATCATAAAGCTAGGACAGGGGTCAGTGAACTTTTTCCATAATGAACCAAATAGTAAATATTTTCAGCTTTGCAGGCCATATGGTTGATCTCTGATGCAAATATACAATGCTGTCTTTGTGGCATGAAAGCAATCATAGGCAATATATACATAAATGAATGAGTGTAATTGTCCCAATAAGACTTTATTTACAAAAATCAGGCAGTGGGTCAAATATCACCCACTGGCGGAGTTTGCTGATCCATGAGCTAGGAGGCAAGGGATATTGGGATCCAAATTCCTAACCATCACCCATATCAACTGAAGAACCACAAAATTCATAAATTTGGAAAGGAGAGCTTTATTTCTTATAAAAGGTTACAGCCTGTGGGCTGGCTATCCCACAGGTGGGAAAATGTAGCCTCCAGTAGAAACCAAAAGCAGACACCACAAGGGAGGTAAGAGTAATTTATGCAAAATGGGTTAGCTAAGTATACACATTCAATGGGTTACAGGAGGAGCTACGACTATTCATGTTGGGGGTTATATGCACGCATAATAAGCAAACATACATGGTACATACATCCCATGTTCACTTTGTGTACTAATCTATTCTCATGCTGCCAATAAAGACATACCCAAGACTGAGTAATTTATAAAGGAATGAGATTTAATTGACTCACAGCTCCACATGGCTGGGGTAGCCTCGCAATCATGGCAGAAGGAGAAGCAAAGTCACATCTTACATGTCAGCAGGCAAGAGAGCATGTTCAGGGGAACTCCCCTTTATTAAACCATCAGATCTCATGAGACTTATTCACTATCATGAGAGCAGCATGGGAAAGACCTGCCCCCATGATTCAATACCTCCCACCTGGTCCCTCCCATGACACTTGGGGATTATTACAATTCAAGGTGAGATCTGAGTGAGGACACAGAGCCAAATGGTATCACTCTGGGTGGAGACTTAATTTTTAAATGCAGTAAAGTTAGGCTCTGTATGTCGAAAAGTACAGGATGCAGAAGCGTCCTGTGCGCAGCCTCTGTAAACCTGCCAGACCAGTCCATGGCCAGGGGTCTCTTATCAGGAAGGAATGCCAGTCAGTTGTGTCAAAACTGCAAAAAGAGGGAGGAGTCTGACAAGTCTTTCAAAAAGGGCTGGTTTCTGTTTTACCTTTAGGAAAGAGTCCAATGGCCGTCAGTGAGGGAGGGGATATAAGAAGGCCTGTCTGGCTCCCCATCCCATTCTGTCTTGGATGGGTACCCAGTTTTTACGGTTTCTCTGGGATTCCTCTGGCCAAGAGGGGAGTCTGTTCACTTAGTGGTGAGGCTTCAAATTTTATTTCTATTTCTCAGCCACGTCTTTCTCTAGAGACTAAGGTAAGCAAGTCCCAGAGGATGACCATCATAGAAGCAGGAGATAGGCTTCAGTTACCAGCCAGGACCTAGGCTCAGACCAGCAGACTTGACACGTGGTCTATACACCCAGTGACCTAAACCTTTGTCACACCATTCCCAGCCATCCTTTTCCATCTTGGGGATGAGGATTGAATTCTCAGGTCAGGGAAAACAGAAAATAGAGGTTAGGCTGTGAAAGGACAGGGGAGAAAGCTCTGGGGAACAGACAGGATATTGAAGCTGAAACAGAGCACATTTCAGAAGGGGGCTGGAGATGAGGGATAGGATTATGGCAGGGACAATAATCATAATTTATAGCTCTCTTATTCTGTGCCCTACTAAGTGTTTTGCATATCATCTCTCTTTGTCATGGGTTAAATGTATGTCACCATTCCCCAAAATGTCCAGACCCCAGGACCTGACTGTGACCTTACCAGGAGATAGAATCTTTACAGAGGTAATCAAGTTAAAATGAGGCTTTTAGGGTGGGCCCTAATCCAATATGATTAGTGTCCTTAGAAAAAGGGGAAATTTGGAGACAGGCGTGCATATCAGGGAAATCCCACATGGCATGAAATAGCCATCTACAGACCAAAGAGAGGGGCCCGGAATGCATCCTCCTCCCTCACAGCCATCAGAGGACACCCACCTGGCCAACACCTTGATCTCGAACTTCCAGCCTCCAGAACTGTGAGACACTAAAATCCTGGTTTTTTTTTTTTTAAAGCACAGCTTATAATACCTCATTACAGCAGTCCTAGCAAACAAAACAAAAACAAGTTCCTCAAGCCACGGCTACCATTCCAGGAGGCCAGCTCTGTCATTATCTCCATTTTACAGAAACTCAGGTTTGTAGAGGCTGAGTAACTCACCTACATCGCACAGCTAGGGAGAAGAGGAGTTGGCATTTCAAACAAGGTTTGCCTGATTACCAAGAGGTTTTAACCACTCATTTTAACCTCGCTGCATGGGATGCTGGGGGTGAGGGAGAGGTTGAATGGTGCTCAGCACCTCTCACATACATCTGGTAACTTAAAGCACAGACTCTGACTTTGCCCACCTCTCAAAGGACCTCCCCATCTCCCACACACACTCCCCTTTGCTCTGCCCAGGGTTGGTCCTGGGGAGGGGGGAGCTTGGCGACTGAGGACTGGGTGGACTGTAGGGTGGACACTGTCCCCCTAGGAGGAATCTCATTTTCACTCCGGCACTAAGGAAGCAATGCGGCTATCAGCCTGTCCCGGGAAAGGCCTGCTGGTCTCCATGGAGCCCCCGCCCCCCAGCAGGCACTGTGGTTGGCCTGTCTCTTCTCATTAGGCCTGGGGGGACAGGACGCAGCGCAGCCAGCGGCTTGCTGCAGCATCTTCTGCCACGAGCACCAGAGCTCTGCTGTGGAGACGCACTGGCTGCCAACCCTGAGTCACCTTGTCTACTCCTGGAGCCTCGCCCTCCCCAGCTAATTATCCCCCAAACCTGCACTGTCCAGAGGCCTTCGGCACAGAGACAGCCACACTCTTGGCCTTTCGTGGGCAGGAAAGGCCTGCTGAGGCTGTTTCAAGAAAGCAGAATTGTCAGAGCCCAAGAGGTAATTAGTATTTAAGAGGCACATGTTGGCAAGGTTAAAAGCTGAGAAATACACACATACAAACACACACACACGCACACACACACTCTGCATTTGAAATAATTCTTAAAGACTAAACAGGAAGATACAGCCCCTGTCTGGGAAACCATTAAGAAAGATAGTATTCCACACTGCAGACGACCTGGGCCCTCTCAGGCACTGCTGTGTGGACAGAGGCTCTTCCACAGTGCCAGGACAGGACTACCTCTAGGCTGCGAAGCTCTCATCTGCCCCTAAAACCTGCTCTTCCTCCACTCCTCTTTGTCTCTGCCATCATCCTTCCAGCCATCCCACTGACAACCTCAGAATCTCCCACTGCTCTATCCACTCCGACCCCACGTGCTGGGGATTCGTCCTTTGCCATGTAGCTCCTATCCAACCCCGCCTCTCCAGCCCATGGTCCCTGCCCTAGTACCAGCCTGGACCACTATAATGCCTCCTATCTGGTCACCCCACATTTTATCTACCTTCCATACAAGGATGTGATCATGTCATCCTCTTACTTAAAACGCTTTCCTGGCACTTTGCTGCCAAGATGCCCCGTGGGAGTGTGCATTCTCCCTTGACCTCCGGCACTGGGTTGGAACTGCAGCTCCACCTTGCTTCCATATGGCCCTGGGTAAATTACAAAATCTCTCCAAACTCTGTTTCCTCATCTGTAAAATGGGTATAATCATACTTACCTCAAGGGACTGTTATGAGTGGTGAGCGATCAGTGCTTTGAACATGTTCATGACTCAGCAAAGTGTGACTTTTATGATTATTAATCCAAGAAGGAGAATGGGCTTAGCCATGGTTACCTGGTAGGTTAATAGCAAGTCCAAGACCTCGAACCCTCAGGGCACTGCAGAGCGATATATAGCGGGTCCTCGATAAGTATCTGTTGGGCAAGTGACTGTCAATCAATCCATAAATCAATCACTTGATCCCAGCCTGCCCTAGGTAATAAGTCCCACGAGCCTATTAACATCTTCTCAAGACAAAGTTAAGAAAATCCAGCTTCCTTTTGTGGCCCACGTTTATGTCTCAAGACTCAAGGCGGCCCCCTGGTGTTCACATCTGGGATTGTATGAACAAGCCAGAACTGGCTCTTTGCAGACATCCTAAGCCTGATGTGGGCTTCAGCTTCGTTTTTCAGACGCACAAGGCACTGGCCCTCTGGTTTCCCACATGAGAGTGCCTTTCTCTGAGTGGCAGCCCAGAAAAGCTTTCCTGAGCTTCTGCAGCTGACCCAGCTGGGGCTTTAGGTGGCCCAGACAGTTGGACCAGAATTTCTATCTGTAATAGGATAAATTCTACCTGTTGAGGGTGACTCTGAGTGGAGCCACCTGAGCCCTTAAATGCAGGCAGTATCAGGAGCTGCACTCAGAAGCCCTTTTTTTTTTTTTTTTTTTTACTATTATTGTTATTATTTTTGGACATGAGGTCTGGCTATGTTGCCCAGGCTGACCTCAAACTCCTGTGCTAAAGCAATCCTCCCCCTGAGCCTGCAGAGAAGCTGGGATTACAGATATAAGCTACCATGCCTAGCTCAGAACCTCTCTAAGATGTGTGGAGTCAGGAGCCCTGTGGGAACTGGCTTCAACCCTGCCACTGTGAATGAGCCTGGACCAACAACCATCCACTCTAAACTATAGCCTTATACAGACTTGCCGCTTTGTTGCCCAAGCCTGTTCCTGACACCTTTTTTTTTTTTTTTGAGATGGAGTTTTGCTCTTGTCGCCTGGGCTGGAGTGGAGTGCAATGCCGCGTTCTCGGCTCACAGCAACTTCTGCCTCCCGGGTTCAAGGCATTCTCCAGCCTCAGCCTCCCAAGTAGCTAGGATTATAGGCACCAGCCACCACACCTGGCTAATTTTTTGTATTTTTAGTAGAGATGGGGTTTTGCCATGTTAGACCTGGCTGGTCTTGAACTTCTTACCTCAGGTGATCCACCGCCTCAGCCCCCAAAATGCTGGGATTATAAAAGCGAGCCATGGTGCCTGGCCAACCTTTCTTAACTCACCCCCTACACTAAGCCCTACCCATCCCATCTTCCAAATGTGTCATTTCCCTCCCACACACTAACAGCAATCATCCATGTTCATGCCACCCTCTTCTCCCTCCTGGGCTATTCCAAGAGCCTCTTTCCTGAAGTCCCTGCTTCCAGCTTCACCCCTTGCTCCAATCAAAACAATCTTGCTGACACACAAATTTACCTCATTACTCCCCTGCTTAAAACCTTGCAAAGGCTTCTCATTGCACCTGAGAGAGAGTCCAAAAGCCTTAACTGGGTTTATAACATATTAACGATCTGCCCCTCCCCTTCCAGTCCAATCTGATCAGACTCAACATGCTTGCTTTTAAAGTGCCAAATTCGTTCCATCCTCTGGGCCTTGACAAGTGCTATTCCCTCTGCCTAAAACACTTTTCCCCGTCTTCTTCACTTGCTGAGTTTATTCAATGAATTCATTCAAGAACTATCTACAGAGTGCTAAGATTGTATCAGGCAACGTCCTCACAAGGTTTGGAGTCTCATAGAAGAGTCATACTTACTTCGAAGGACAAATCAAATAACAATACACATTAACCAGTCATTAAAAATTGAGATCAGTGCCATGAAGGAGAACGACAGTGAGACCTAACCTTGAAATCTTGGAAGGCTTCCCTGAGGAAGGAATCTTTAAGTTGAGACGTGAGTGGTTGTTCAGAACTGACAATAGGAACTCGGGACTAAGTGTGGCCCCATTCCCCACCAAGTGGAAAGTGACTACCCACCATGTGTGAGCAAAGGAGGCAAGCAGGTGAGAGCGAGTGTGACCATGGTTCCCGGCCTGAGGCTCCAGCAGCTGCAGTTTGGCCTCTTGTTTTCCCAGTCACTCCATTTTTCTCTCATGGGCTCGTAATGAGCGAATGTTGACTAATACAATGATAAGGCTTCCAGCAGATGGTAGCATGGCCTGTGAAATCATAGAGACTTGGCCTCGATTCCTGCACCCTCCACGTTTCACTGTGTGGTCCTGGGCCAGTTACTTCCCCTGTGTAAGCATGAGTTACCTCATCTGTAAAATGGGACAAAAATTCCTCGCTTTGCAAGGTTCTCCTAACGACAAAATGAGACAAAGGGTGTGTCCTTTCAATAATGAGCTGTAAAAGAATTGAAAGCCTCATGCCATTTGCAATTCAAGTGGGGGTAAATGGGTGACGGGGTCCCTTATGCTTTGGATCAAAATCTACCAAGCTGGCTGAGCTCAAAGAGACCAAGCTAAGGAATTCAAAATTTCTCATGGCAGAAAAAAGCCAGTGCTACCATTTACATTGTTGATGTATTCCTTTAAAATTGACCTTCTGTCAGAGAAAAGTATAATTGAATCCCTGGACCCTTCAATATTAAAGAGGTTTCTGGACTCCTTTCCCCCACCCCTGGCCCACCAACTATACAAGAAAACAGAGTTGTATTAAAAATGTTTGCTATTCAGCAGTTGATCATGTCTCCAAACAGAAACACCTGACTCTGGGCCAGAGCGTGGAGAAAGAGCGGATGGCTGAAAAGGTCTCACATGATCTGGCCCCTTCCCATAGGGCCCAATAGATGACACCCCTTTCTTACCCTGCCGTAATACAGAACTTATGAAGTCCTGCAGATGGAGATCAAGACATCAGCTGCATTGTTGAAAGTGTATTGTTGTGGACTGTGGCTTAAGTGTCAACAGTGGGTCTCCTAAGTCCACCCTCATCGTCAAGCATCCTTACACATCCAGCCTCAAGGAACAGCAGGACTGCAGACTTCACCCTGCAGGGGCAGGTTGTTTACTGCCAAGAGACCCCTAGCAGAGTCTAGAACACCCAGCATCTCGCCTCAAACTCACTAGTCAGAATAATCACTTGTCTTCCCTGGGAGGTGAGAGGAAAGGAGCAGAGAGAGGCCAGGAAAGACCAGAAGAAGAAAATGCACTTATCTCTGACTTCATTCACTCTATCTGCACCCTGTCCAAACAGATCTCTCTTTTGGCTCTGCAAAAATGCCATGCTTCTTCCCAGCCAGAGCCTATGCACGTGCTTTACTTTCTTTTGGAACACTCTTTTCTGTTATCTTTTTGTCTAGTGATCCCTTATTCATCTTACAAGTTTCTGCTTAAACATTATCTCCCTAGGAAAGCCTTCCTGATCTGCCACACAAGGTCATGTCCCCCTGTTAAATGCTCTCCTAGCTTCTATATTTCCCCTATGTTGCATTTGTCATGATTTTAAATACATAATTATTTGTGTGATTATCTGTCGGATGTTGGCTTGCTCCAGAAGACTCTAAGTGCATTGAGGGCAGAATTGTGTTTGTGAGGATGGCCACTGTGTGTATCCTGGCATCCGTCCCACCGCCAGCACACAGTAGAGGCTCAAGATATTCGTTAAACGAAGTAAGTAATAGTGACACACAAAGCCATTTTAAGCACTTTCCATACATTCATCCTTTTAATGTTTAAAGTACTTCCATTTTACAAGTGGGGAAACCACAGCATTAAGAGTTAGCTAATTAGCTCAAAGTCATACAGCTAACAAGCAGAGCTGGGATTTGAACGCCGGCAGTGAGACTCCAGCAGCAGTGCTAGCCACAACCGCACTGCAATGCACCTTGAGGAGGAGAGATGGGAGAAGTGTGTGCCTATGTGCTGGAGTTCGGGGAGGGTCGTGATGCGTAGGAGGGCTTTTCTGGCACAAGAATCTAGCCAGAGGAAAATAAAGACGGGAGAAAAGACAGAAAAGAACATTCCATCTGCCACATTGAAGTGAGAACTCAGGGATGCCTCGGGGGATGTCAAGGGGTGAAATGCAGGGGCAGGGAAAGCCCCTAAGCTCACTGCTGCCTCTGGAACATTAAGTCAAGCCATCAACTCCCGCCCTGGTCTTGGAAGTGGGTACATGGGTTTGGCTGGCCAGCTGCCAGGACAATTGGCTCTCAGTCCTTCAGGGTGGTCCAGCTTTGGGGACCCCTGCCTCCCTGGGGTTCTCAGCACACCTGAGAGAGAATTCCTGCGGCATGATCTACACAGAACGCATCACAGTGCCTGATAGAGTCAAGGTGTGATAATTGTTTTTAAAACCTCTCAGAAAAGCTTGCATGGGAGTCACAGCCCCAATCATGGGTGCCTCTCCCCGGAGGCCATGTCCCTGGGGGGCTAATTGTTCATTAACTCTGCCAATGAAGTCCTATAGAGTTGGAATGCTGCCACCCCATGTGCCCACATCTGCGTGGTCAGCATCTGGCAGGCTCATTGTTTTAAGTGATGAGCAATTGTCATTTTCTGTCGCCTCCATGATAAATCACTTTAAGAACTCCCTTCCCTCGACAGCATAAGTAATTACTGCCCTGGTATCTGGGGCCCTGGCACCGATTAGGAGGGAAGCAAACTACGCAGGAGCTGATGCTGAGTCATTTTTCTTTTTCAAAAGGGCCTATAGGCCACAGGGTCAGAACCATTTGGCTGGACCCTTCCTGGGCTGAAGGCTGACTCCCCCAACCCCCATCGGCACTGCCAGAGCTGAAGCCTGGAGACAGAGTTCTCCACTCCCACCCTGCAAGCCCCTCACCCCCTTTTCCCCAGCTGTCTTTAAGACGTGATTCCCAAATGGACCAATGATTAGGAGGAAAATGTACTGCTATAGCAGAGAGAAATAATTAGGTTAGATAATAAAAAAGGGAAGTGTACCTTGTAAGAGGTTCTGCTGTGGTTATGCATGCTTGGGAATATTTGATCTATTATGTTTTCTTCTGGGTAGACATGGGATGTATTGAATCAGTAGAATAAATAAACCTCTTGGTAAGCAAGAGAAAAATAGCTCAGATGGTAAGAATCTTGGTGACCCAGAAATGACAATGAGGAGAAGATCGGATGATCCTGACATTCTCATAACCAGAGAGAGAGATCCTGGAACAGTACTTGGGAGAGCATTGCATTTAGGATTAAAGAATTAAAGCACACAGGGGCAGACTTGAGTGGTAGAAAGGATATACGAAACCCATGTGCTCAAGAATGTCTTGGGCACGGTACCTGCTGTCACTTCTCCTACCACCAACGGTTGCTACCAGCGTAGTTGTCAATGAATCCACATCATGCAACTGTCTGCCTATCTGCTGGTGTCACCACAAGAGAGAAACCTCTGGCCAAGAGTTAAGGAAGGCCATTCTCCTGGCAGCTTCTGTGAACCAGCCTGGGTGCCAGCTAGCTTGACAGCCTCCTGTCTTGATTATTCTCCCTGCCTCATTACCAATAGCCAAAGAGTCATGCACTTTTGCGACATTATTGGCTAGGGAGTCAGCAAACAGTCCTGGGCAATGACATCAAAGATAAAAGGATGGGAGATGTTCATGATTACACAAATTTGGGAAAGGCTGCATACTTTAACCTTCTTTAGGAGATTCGTAATGCACATTAGTATTCTAAAAGCTCTGAGAAGTCCTGCAAGAAATCGCCAGGCTAGTTTTGTTTAACCTACTGTTTCCTACACTGCTCTGATCGAGATCTTTTTCATGGATACCTACAAATATCCCCAAGAACATTCTTTAAGGAAATGTTTGTTGGGACAGCCAAGACTTTCAGCTGCAAGGAAGAGAAGAGTCTGCGGTCTGACTCAGGACCACAGTGTCCTGATCAGATAAAAAGATGCTGAAACCAACTGTGTTGACCTGAGGAGATGACCGCGTCTGAGAATACCAGTAGCTCATACTTGCTGGGTATTTACCTTGTACGGTACTTTGTGATCTCCAATTTTCAGATACGGAAGTTTAAAGGAACGAAATGCAATGTACCCAGCAATATATAACAGATGGCCTGCCTGACTTGGTATGTCCCATAAACCTTCTAGGTTCTAACTTTTTTATTTATGACATGAGGCTAATCATATTATATTTTACCCATCCTTATAAAGTTGTGGTGAGGATTAGATGAGAGGATAAAGGGCTTAATGCAGGGCTTAGAACATAGTAAGCTCTTGTCAGCACAACAAATTTCACACGAGGCTGTACTTAATTTCTCCAGCGATGGAGAGCTCATTACCTTACAAAGACCCTGACATGGGTCACTCTGGTTATTAGAGCAGCCACCCTGTTACTGAGCCAAAACTGTGTCCTCTTCCCCTTGGGTCCTAGCTGTGCCCTGGAAGCAGCCCTTCCCTGACAGTTCTGTAGAGACCCACAGGCAAGGATAGCATCCCCAAGTCTGCTGGTCTTTTCTCCTTCTCCTCCTCCCCCAGTTCATTGAGCTTGGGAGACAAGGTACTTTACCACCAAGTTAGGACCTCCAATCATTTCTGCTTTCTTCACCCCTCCTCTGGGCAGGGCCCCTGGGGTTTCCAGCCTCCTCCCTTGAACAGCACACTTGCAAAGGGTTTCTCTCTATCTGCAAAGGCCAGCATCTGCCACAGAGCACCCAGACTGTGAAAGTTGACAGAGGACACAGACATCCTGCCTGCCAGCCAGCCCAACTTGCTCGGGTGGCCAAAAAGGGGACAGGTCAGCCTCACACCTACCTTAGCTCCCTGGGGAAACCAAGGGCAGGAGAAGGGATGTCCTGGCCCAGGTGTCACTGGATGCAGGACCAGGTGCACACCCCAGCAGCTTCCTGAAGGCGAGAAGTCCCCAGAGGACACAGAGCATGGAGGGAGAGAGCACTGTTCTTATGGTTTAACCCTTAGATGACACATACCATGTACCAGCACAGTTCTATTTACTTTACCTCATGTATCCTCACAAGAGCCTATCTGTTCCCATTTGAAAGATCAGCAAACCAGGCCAAAGAGAGGTTAAGTCATTTTCCCAAGATCACACAGCAAATATGCAAGACAGCTGGTATTTGAGTCCAGGCCATTTGGCTCCAGTGCTTGTGACCTGACTCTCTGTATTACATTGTCTCCCAGCACCATCCCATCTAGAGCAATCCAGGGAAGAAAAGGCTAGAGGAAGGAAGGGTCAAACTGAGACTAAAAAGGTAAGAAGAATTCAGAGAGTTGAAGACAGAGAGAAAGGGCATTGTCTCTGGGGAACAGCAAGGAGCAAAGGGTAAGGGTGTACCACAGGCAGGAAGGATGTTGGCTGGGTGTGGCAGAGGCCTTGGGGAAGGTAAAGGGTTAGTTTTGTTCTTCCTCTCAAACGAATCATCATCACAGGGACAGGACAAGGTGCATGGCAGAGTCCCACCTAATGCCTTGTCTGGGACAGAGACACAAAGACAATGAATAAAATAAAATCCCCACCCCAAGGACTTCACAGTCTGGCAGGCAAAAGCCATTGCAGCAGCCCCTGCAATGGGATGGGCTTGAGAGAGTCCCTTCCCCAGGCTTGGTCCCTGTGACTCTGGAAAGCAGCATCTCCCTTGCAACGGAGGTTGGTAGCTGCTCAGCTGCATCCATAAACCAAGTCAGACTCCACTGGGAAAGCTTCTGGAGTCCCCATTACTGCTAAAATGGCCCAATGCTGCCTCCCTCCACCCTGGCAATGAATTACTCCAAGACAGAGACAGAGGAGATGCCAAAGTCTCCCATCATCTTCCCTAACCTTGGGACAAATTAAATCAAATTCCACTGCACAGCCTGAAGGCATAAACTTCGTTAGCTGCACCAATATATTCTGCCAGGCAGGCAGGCTCCCAGGTACTAATTACTTTATTCAGCAAGTTAAACAAATGATATGATATCTAAATTTGAGGGAGAGGCACCCGAGAGTTATGGAGCACATACCATCGGGATCTGCCAATGAACAAAGCAAAGCAGAATTGGTAAACTAACAGCTCAAAGTATTTTATCTGCACAGCCTTCAAGATTCAACGCAGGAACTCTGTCCCTTCCTCCTCCAGGAAGCCATCCCTAATGACATCGTCTCCATAGGCCTTTTCCTTCCGGAAGGCTGTATACCCTAGTGGCTAGGAGCATGGTTTTGCTCATGCCTAATGGAATTTGGGTTCTACCTCAAACTAGTTGTGTGAATTGGGCACACTGCTTAATAGCCAAGTTACTCTAAACTTCCATTTCCTCAACCGTAAAGCAGAGAAATAATAGCTCCTACTTCCCAAGATTGTTGCGTTTCTTGAGATAATCCATGTTAGGCTATTATTAGCACATAGTAAAATCTCCACAGATGGGCACTGTTTATATCATGATTGTTATTATTATTTATATTGTTAGTAACCATTGCAATATTGTTGGGGGCTCCAGGAGGTTCCCAATAAGTGGCAGCCCTCTTCTTGACTCAATCCAAAGAATTTTTTTTAAATAAAGTAAATAGACGGAGATCAAAATATTGGTATTATTACTAACAGAGGCTGAGTTGGAGGATGCAGCTTAGAGTAAGAGATGACAGTCAGGAGAATGCATTCCAGGTTTAAGTGCCTCACACACAGACACACACACACACACACACACACAGAGAACACGGCAGACTATTTTGCAGGAGGCCTGCCCAGTTAAGACACACAGCATGATAGAGCCCTCACAGTCTCATCCAGGCCAGATCACTCCCAAGGGAGACAAGGCACCACAGAGGCATGACTGTCATTCTTCTTAAATTTGCCAATCAGATAAGAACTCATTCCATCTCCCCACCGTAGCAAAAACAAATGGGGTAGAAAAGGACTCAGAGTTATACTAATTAAACCACCTTCACCGAAGAAACATCAGGAGCGGGGGAAAGCATTTCCCACCAACACAGAGACGACGGAATGTGGTAGAAGCCAACAGGATGGATTTGAATCTGTTCTCTTCCAACTTACTGCTATGTGATTTGGGGGAAGAAAATCTCTTTGATTATAGCCCCAGTAAAATCTTGCTTAAACAGCACACAAACCATTCAGAAGAGGACACTGGCTGGGCATGGTGGCTCATGCCTGTAATCTCAGCACTTTGGGAGGCCAGAGTTGGGGAGTCACTTCAGGCCAGGAGGTCGAGGCTGCAGTGAGCTATGATCGTACTACAGTACACCAGCCTGGGTGACAAAGCGAGGCCCTGTCTCAAAAAAAAAATTGAAGAAAGACAAGAAAGAGAGAAGAATGAAAGAATGAGAGAAAGAGAGGAAAGAGAAGAAAGAAAGAAGGAAGGAAGGAAGGAAGGAAGGAAGGAAGGAAGGAAGGAAGTCATCTACTCTTCCCTGATCCTTGATCCTCTGTTCTTTGTTCCCCGTGACTCCTGAACTTTGGCTTTCTGATCTTCCTCCCCTCATCTTCCCGGTGCTGACCCTGCTGCCCTCTTCTAGAGCTTCTAGGGCCGAGGCAAAGCCACACTGACCCAAGCAGTCCACGACCAGCCAGCTGCCCCCAGACACAGTTCCCTCACTCTTGGTCAAAAGGCAGCCGAACACAGATTCTGCACTGGCAGAGGAGTCCTGGCCCCTCCGGCTCCCTTAACTCAGGACCTCTCCCCCGCAGGGGCAGGGGATGGAAAGTGTGCCAGTGTGCCTGGAGGTGGGGAAACAGCAGGGAAGAGGGGTGTGTGCCAGTGCCATAGACTTGACCAGGGCCTTCCACATGCCTTCCCTCCTCTCATGGCCACTGTAACATTCTGAGGTGAGCACTGTCATTCCACTTTCCAGAAGAGAGGCCTCAGGCTCAGGCCCTACCTACAGGATTAGGAAGCCCCCATCGGACTCCCTTCCTGGTTGACAGTGACATTCATTCTGTTAGCTGGCTCCACCTCCCCAGCTACAGTTGTTTGGATAGTGGAGAGCACGTGACTCAAGATGAGCCAGTCAGAGTCTCCTCCCACTAACGAGTGTAATTCATAATTAGCCGTGCTGGGAAAGTTGGAGACTGGGCTATGATCTGATGACACGTGCCAAGAGACAGATAAAAACAAGTGAGAGGGCCGGGCGTGGTGGCTCACGCCTGTAATCCCAGCAATTTGGGAGCCTGAGGCGGGTGGATTGCTTGAGGCCAGAAGTTCAAGATCAGCCTGAGCAACATGGTGAAACCCTGTCTCTACCAAAAATACAAAATTTAGCCAGGCGTGGTGGCACATGCCTGTAATCCCAGCTACTCAGGAGGCTGAGACACAAGAATCACTTCAGCCTAGGTGGCAGAGAATGCAGTGAGCAGATATCACACCACTATGCTCCAGCCTGGGCAACAGAGTGAGACCTTGTCTCAAAAAAATAAATAAATAAAAATAAAATAAAATAAAATAAAACAAGCAAACAAAAACAAGTGAGAGAAAGAGAGAAGACTGAGCACAAGCCCAGAGAAACCCAAACATGAAAGTCTCTCTGGCTCCAGGGAGGAGACTGAGACAGGCAGGGTGACTGCTTTGATTCCTGGTGGCCTCACAGTCCCTTGTGAAGGCTGACTGCTTTCCTGTGATGGCCTCTGCATCCTGCAGAATAAACAATTCTCTATTTTTGATTAAGCTAACTTGGTCTCTGATACTTGCAAATAGAAGAATACTCAGAACGGTTAAGAGTCTTAACCAAGCAGTCCAGCCTACGGCACAAACCAATCTCCTCTAACTTCAAACCCCACCCTCTAGGTTGGCTGTGGGAAAAGTGGGGATCTGAAGGGACCTATGGCTTCTTCCTGTCCCCTTCCTAGGAGGGAGGAGCGGAGTCCTAAAAGCAAGGCCTGTGATGAGATGTGCAGACCCAACGCCTGCTCTCTGTGTCCTAGACCCATTTGAATCTGAAATCCCAAACCAGGGGCAAGTCTCACTCCATGAATCCCTATTTCAGCCACTCTCAGAGTGCCAGCCCCACTCCACAAGGGGACAGCGATTCCCAGCTTCTCTGTGGAATTGTCTTCTAACTAGTTCTGTTTGGGTTGGGTTTACCAGTAGAGACGTGACTCGCAACTTTTCATTGGCCTTCCTGGAACAACCCAGCACTCATACATACCCACCCTCCCAGATCTGAAAACCTTCTGCATCTACCATAAAACAGAACATCACCTTTCCCTTGGCCGAATGCAGCATCCAACCCACTGGAGGTTCAGCTGCTAGCAGGGAGACAAACTTGTTGCCCAGGTCATCCACCAAAGGGTGGGTGTGGGAGGTTCCTCAAAGTTGTTAGTGGAATCAGAGCTACGGGAGAATTCTGCCTCTGGTCAGGAGATCTGGAATTCCTGAGCAGGCCCTAATAAATGTGTCTCAATAAATGTTTGATCAATAAATTAATCCCATCAGTCCCTCAGGCCTTCATGTCCACGACCAGCCTCCATTCATCCTATTTAACCTGCTCTACCTAAATGTCCCTCAGAGCCAGTCTTGCCTCCATCAGAACTGCCCGGCTCTTGGTCAAGTCCTTACTCCCTCTCCCAGAGACTAGCAACAGGTTATTCTCTGGGCTCCCATCAACCCTCTCTCTCTGTCCCAAACTAGTTACCATACCAACAGCTGCCCAGTGGTCTTCCTAGAGCAGCCCCATCACTCCCCAGGTCAATGCCCTGCAAGAGATCCCACAGGTCCTGAGGCCTGGCCTCTGCCTATCTCTCTGAGTTCATCGCTAACCTTATTTGCCCTGGAGGGGTAACTGAGCTATGGACTTCACACTGCTCTTTCACAACTTTCTGCCTTTGCACATGCAGCCTCCTTTGCCTGGAGTGCCTTTCTCTTCTCTGCCACTGTTTCCAGCCTAACTTCTACCTCCTTCTTAGGCTTTCCGACTCTCTGGTGCACATCCTCTGAGAAGCTTTGGTGGGCTCTACCCCACTGCTCCCACCGTGTGTTCCCCAGGGCCCCCTTTTATCTTACATAGTCCTCTCTCCTGTACACTGCTCACCTCATAAGGTAACTGATGGTTTACTTGTCTGTGTTCACCATCCAGCCGTGAGCACTTTGAGGTTAAGGATGCAGCTTATTCATTGTGGATATCAGGAAGAAACAATGATTGCCCTTCAAAATAAGAACTGACTTTAGTTGCTTTTACATCCTAGGGGAATAGGAAATTTCATATGAGAGGAGATGGCTGTTTATTAAGGAAAATATGTCACAGAGCCTCTTTGGGATGAAATGTGATGCTGTCCTACGCGTAATCTAGAAAGAGCAGTCATAGGAAGAAGGGACCAAACTGCATAGTAAGATAAAGAAAGGTTTCCAAAAAAAGGAAACAAGGAGAAGTGTTTTCATTCTTCTGGACAGCCCCGGTGGGAAGCATGCAGTTCTTGAGAAAACAAAGGGAAGTGGAGAGTATGTGAGAAGCTGTATAGGGGAGGGTGGATGCAGCAAGAAGGCTGGGGGTCTAAGGTGGACAGTGGGACATCTCTGGGACAGTGTGGGCTGATGAACCTGAAGAAACAAGATGTCAAAAATCCAGGTTTAAAATGTTTCCTGCACTGTGCTATCCTATGCTATCTCACACACACACACACACACACACACACATGCACGCACACACACAGTCCTGCCCCTCTCCCCGCAGCGCCCCAAACCTTCAGGCAAAGGCTAGCGATCGACATTGCAGTGGCGACACTCAAGAGGAATAAAGGAAAAGCAACCTCGTCTTGCAGGAACGATGTGCAGAGGGACAGCAGAGGAGCGGAGCTGACAAGCAGATGACTGAGAAGTCAACGAGAAAGCAAGTCAGGAGGGAAAGGTAAGCACAAGAACAGAAACCACCCCAGGAATTTGCTGAGATGTTGGGGAAGGCATTAAAACCATTGGGAAGGAGTGGGCTCAAGTCATTTACTTTAAACATTAAAGTAAAGGTTTACTGCTCCATGCTTGCTCAAATGAATTGAAATTCTGATCACTTTGGCGACCTCTGAGACTGGCCTGCACATGTTTGGGGGAGTGCGCTCACAATGCACAGGAAAGAAGAGGAACGTCAAAAATGCTTGGCAAGCCCATGGTTGTAATAGAGGGTGTAAGAGGCTGGAGGTTTTTGAGAGCGCTGAGCGCTGACAAGGTTTCCTTAGAGAGGCTGGGGAGAACAGCAGAGGAAACAAAATCTTTACATGCCAGAGCTAGGGGGAACCTTAGGGTACACCTCTTGCTCAGATGGCAAATAGACTTCAACCTCAGTGCCAACTCTGATCAACTGCTAGTGCCTGCCTGGAGCACTGCCTTAGGAAGAATTCTAAGGCTCTGTCCAGATTCAGCAAGAAAGAATGCAATGATCAATTAATAATGTCTGCCATGCGTGCAGGAACCGGAATGATAGCCTGTGTGCCACACAGTTGTCCTCTCTTATCTAGACAAATTTCTCTTCATATAGATGGAAAAAAGAAGCAACTCACCCAAGTCACGTGGTTAGTGGCTACAGTCAAATCTAATATCAAATTCTGGGCTCTTCCTTGCACTGTGCTCCCTCCCTATACACAAACACAAGGTGGGGAAGTAGGACGGTTAATATCTTGGCTAGCTGTCTGGTGAAATTAGGCAAGGCACAAGGACAGACCATGCCAGACGAAGGCGTGAAGGGAAACTGTATTAGGTTTTTATCAGGAGCAGGTTTTAAGAACACACAGCTTCCAGATGCATCAGAAGTCCTGTAGAATGGATTAGCCTACCAGTGTGACCAGGGCCGAAGCTCAAGGCGGGGGATAGAAATTTCCATGCTAAGAAAGGAAGAAGACATTGACCCAGGCAGTGCTGGCTAGGGCCTTTTTTGTTTGTTTCTCTGGCTAGTGTCTTTATAGTCTTAGGTATCCATTGAACAAATATTATTTAAGCACCTTAGAGTAAATTAGTGAACTAGGAGCTGGGGCTAGAGTTCTTGAGGCATTTACAACAAAGAGAGGGAGGAGACAGGCATGAGACGGCTAATTATGCAATTAGTTCTATAATTATAAATGGAGATAAATGCCGTGAAGGGGTACAGGGAGCTCCGGCAGCAAACAACCCTGGGGATCTGATGTAATCTAAAGAAGAGAAAGCATTCCTGAGGAAGTGACATTTAAACTGAGACTCAAAGGATTAAAACAGGAAGTGGTGATGGATTGAGGGGAGAGGGAGGCAGGAGAGGAAGAAAGACAGGAAGACAGAGGGCACAGGAAAGAAGCTGTTAAAGGCCTTATAGAGGAAGGAAACATGACATATTTGAGGAATTGAAAGACCAAAAGGCCAGAAGGGCTGGAACACAAAATAGGCATGTTTTTCAGGTTGATGTCAGTGGGGAAGAAGTTAGAAACCAACAAAGGATAAATCCATGACAGTAACCCCACCTCTCCCACACCTGTAGCCTATGTAGAACCAAGGCATGAGTTTTAGAAGGCATCCCCTCTGGACTGACAGCCCACTTGAACAGCTGGGCAAATGGAGCCCCCACTTAGCCTCCCAGCCAGGCACATTTGTGCAGTGCATAGCCTGCACATCCAGTACGTGTCAGTCCTGCCCTCCCCTCCCTCATCTCAGCCCCTAGCAAGTAAGTTAGACCAGTGCCCACAGAAATCAACTGGACATCCCATTAAAATACAGATTCCGATTTGGTAGCCCAGGGTGAGCCCTGAGATTTTTCATTTCTAATGTACTCCCTACTGCTTGCTGCTGTTTCTCTGCGGACCACACTGAATGGCAAAGAACTCGCAGACAAGCTGCGAAGGACTTAAGCATCAGCATCTCAGGGCAAACTAAAAAGAGAAAGAGTCCATGGAAAATGACGTTTGATTAAATGCAATTCTTTTGGATTACTTCCCACTGTATGCCAGGGCTTGCCATGCTGGAGACAGATAAACACGATACAGCCCTTGTCAACAAGGAGATGGCACTCAGAACCTGGTAGGAGAGATGAGCAGACATATACACCCAGGGCAGTAATTAGTCCCAGAGAGAGAAGCAAAGAACCCTGGATCCCAGAAGGAATGACTAGTGCTAATTAGGAAAATCAGGGAGGACTCCTTGGGAGAGGTGACATTTGTAGGATGAACAGGATTTCGACATGAGAAATATGGGAAAAGGTAAGCAAAAGAATTGGGATATACCTCAACCAACCAAGCAATGTATAAATAGATCAGTTTTTAAAATAAAAAGAAATAAAATATGAAGGAGCATGAAGATCCCAAGTCATATGGACCTTAAGGAGGGTTTGTGAGAGAGAGTGCTAGAAAACTCATTCAACATCAGATTATCCTGGATTTTAAATGCCAGGTTAAGAGAAGAGAAAGTTAGGAAATCTGTATGTTTTACCAAAAAAGAAAAAGCAAAGTTCTATCAGGCAGAGTCTGGGCCAACCGCCCAAGCCCCAGTTCCGTGAGGTCCCCGTCGGCAGCGCCCAGGGCTGACGAGGACCTGGCAGGATCAATACATAACAACTTTCAGGTGTCTGAGCTGGCGTTGTCAACACAAGGAGGTCGAGGATAACAACACCTGAGGGCAGACATCAAACTCCACCTGCTGGGGCAGCAGGCTAGCGGGGAGCAGCTGGAGAGAAGAGGTTTTCAGAAACAGAAAAGGAGGCCTCTGAAAAAGACTCAGTGAAGGAGATATGGAAGATAAAATCCAAGCCCCTTAAAAAGAAAACCATAAAGTTGTGTTTACAATATCAAAGCTGATGAGAGAAATGGATGGTTTGAGAGGGAGGAGATTTAGAAAGTCCTTTAAGAGGCTGCAGGAAATAAAAAAGCCAGCACAAAAACTGAATACTCCCAGAGTCCCTGCATCCCCCAATATATCCACCTCTCCTCACCTTCGCCATGCTGAAGTTAGACCCATACCTGCAGCCCTGGCCAACCCCAGACTCCAAAACCAACTCTGCCCGCATAGGAGGAACCCAACAGGGTTTAGCCCATGCCCAGGGGAATATAGCCTTAATCCAGCCTGGCTGTCTTCCCTGCTCTGGCCTTATGCCCATTTCTGCAGTGGCCTCAGTTTTGCCCCAGAAATGGAATCTCTGCCTTATATTCTAGATCAGTGGATCTGAGTCCCTGCGTGGCCTGCCTGGGTCTACCCAGGCTGAGACCCCACCAAGTCCTCCTTCACTCTGGGAGTCCATCCTAGGGGATCCCATCCTCTGCAGTTATTCCTGCAGATAGAGAAAATGAGCTATCTGAACCAGTCCTGCCCAGAGTGCAGAGGCTGAAATGGGGCAAGGACTTTTTCTAAAGGCAGCAAGAATCAGACTCAACTCAGAGCTAAGCTATAGAAACAGAATCTGCCTGGCTTTTTCCTCCTTCCCACATCCTTGGGTGTTTCTTGTGCATTCATTCATTTCTTAAACATTTGCAGATGTTTTCCCAGAGCGAAACTTTACACTGATGATACAGAGGTGATGTCGGTGTAGCCCTGAAGAAAACCTTCATAGTAGCATAGACATGACATTCTCCCAGGCTCCTAGCTCCACAAATTCCTTTCTCTGCCTTCTGGGTGGCATCCCTCTGCGGGGTGCATTGTCCCTCACAGTTGCAGCCGGGGTGCTCCATAGCTCCTGGTGGATGACAGTGCCAGCCCTGTGCGCCTCCTGCATGAGGCTGCAGTGGGAGGGACTGAGGGGCAATGTGGGGTGGATGGGTAGCTGCATTTAGCTCTGAGCAGGGGACAGCCCAAATGCTTTCTCCCCAAACAGATTCCTATTGATGAATCATAAATAAGCCTATATTTCTTTACCCCAGATGGATGGGATGCTGGTGGGCTTCCTGAACTATCCCATTAGCAGCAGACCCCATTCCCAGACACTCTTATTCTGAGTCTGAAACAGAGGGTCTGGTCTCAGGACCAGCTCACAGGTTTCATATGGTTTTCTTCCAGATTCCAAGGTGGGTGTAAGGTCTCCCATGCTGTTCACAACAACAGTCCTTTCTAGTAGCTCAAACTGCATCCCAGGACAATCTCTAAGTATGTGTATATAAAAATGCATGTATCTGGGCCAGGTATGGTGGCTCACGCCTATAATCCCAGCACTTTGGGAGGCCGAGCCAGGTGGATCACCTGAGGTCAGGTGTTCGAGACCAGCTTGGCCAACATGGAGAAATCCCCTCTCTACTAAAAATACAAAAATTATCTGGGCATGATGGCAGGTGCCTGTAGTCCCAGCTACTTGGGAGGCTGAGGCAGGAGAATTGCTTGAACCCAGGAAGTGGAGGTTGCAGTGAGCTGAGATCGTGCCATTGCACTCTAGCCTGGGCGACGAGAGTGAAACCCCATCTCAAAAAAAACAAACAAACATGTATCTGTCTCTCAGCTCTGTCTGCTGAGAGGGCCAAGATGCAAAGAAATCCCCATAGCAACAAGCACACCTAGCACCTGGGTCTTGGTTTTTAAATACCATTCTCCACTAAAAGGAGCCAGGGTTCCTTAAAGAAATGACTGATCCCAAGACTTCAGCAGTGAAAACATGAG
Organism: Aotus nancymaae; assembly: GCF_030222135.1. Lineage (NCBI taxonomy): Eukaryota > Metazoa > Chordata > Mammalia > Primates > Aotidae > Aotus > Aotus nancymaae. The sequence continues at coordinate 31,128,908 of NW_026988467.1, forward strand.
GCAAGAGAAACCTGGGACATCCTGCCTTTGCCCAGTCTCTTTCCTCTTCCTGGGCTGTCCTCCCACCAAGTAATTCTTATCATTCCCTTCCCTGACAGTCCACAGTAAGCGGCATCATTCTGTGCACCTGTCGGCGCTCAATCCTCTGTTGCCAGACAGAGACTTAAGAAAGCGCCGTGGGCAAGTGTAGCCCCTTTGGAAATCCAACTGACTTGCAAACTCTGGTCTGTCCAGCACTCATTGCTTAACCTTCTGAGGCTCAGTTTCTTCTGTGAAATGCGGATACTGATGCCTCCATCCTGGGGTGCTGTGAAGCCTCAAGCAGGCACCCATGCTGATCCACCAGGCTCAGTACTCATGCAGCAAACACTAAACAGCAGTATTTTCTCCATGGCGATGTTTTCGCCTGCCCTATTAGAATCTGAGCCTTCCTCATCTGTCTCTTTCCATTCCCCAGCGCCCAGCACCATGCCTGGCACCCCAAGAGCAAGGTATCTGTGTTTCTCAGGTTGTTTGAGTGCCAGCTGATATCTGCTCACTAACCCTTGTTGACTGAATGGGCTGATGGGCACATAGCCACACTTGTTGACTGAGTTTTTCCTACTGATACCCACTGCCTGGTGCCTGCCCAGGGCAATCCCTCATAGCATCTGCCAGGGCCCCCTCCTTTATCCCCCTGGATAAAGGCTAACAGAAGAACAGCTCTCTAGTTTCCTCAGACCTGCCTCTGGCTGGCTCTACCTGCCTCTTTCTTGTGCTCTCTGATCCCCATTTCTCTGCACCTCTATCTCACCTCATCGCTGTCTCTGTGCCTTGTCAGTGTTGGGGCTCAGAAAACAACACCCCAAAAGGAAAGCCTCAGAAGCAGCCCCTCAGAAGCAGAAGCTCTTCTCTGACCTTCTCCTGCCCTCTTGTCTCTCAGTCTCATTCTCCCCTGAGGTTAGCCATACAAACTAGAATCTCTCTTCCCCGATGTGGGTCATAGAAACCAGAACCTCCTTTACCCAAAGCCAGCCATAAAACCTAAAAATATTACTCTAACTTTCCCTCTGCCTTTCTGTGTAAAAACTGGCCATAAGGAAATTATCTAGCCTGGTGTGCTGGCTCACACCTGTAATCCCATTTTGGGAGGCTGAGGCAGGACGAGGATCACTTGAGCCCAGGAGTTTGAGACCAGGGTGGGTAACACAGTGAGACCTTGTCTTTACTAAAAAAAAAAAAAAAAAAAAAAAGCAGGCATGGTGGTGTGCTCCTGTGGTCCCAGCTATTCAGGAGGCTGAGGTGGGAGGATCTCTTGGGCCCAGGAGGTCAAGGCTATAGTGAAGCATGATCGAGTCACTGCACTCCAGCCTGGGTGACAGAGGAAGACCCTGTCTCCAAAAAAATAAAAATAAAAAGGAAAAGAAAAAGAAATTATCTGACCTACCTTGTTTGCTTGTAGGTTATAAGACCCCCATTCCAGAGAAAATTTCTTCCCCCTGCCCAGAAGGAAGGAATGCATGCTCACAGAAGCCAAGAAATCTAAGCAGACAGGCCTTGCTGGGTTTCCCCACTCAGACTGTTAGCATTCGATCCTAGTCTTTTTGTCCAATCATCTCTCTACACGACTGTTGATATCTTGTTGAACCAAGCACAAAAGTGGACATTTTCTTCTGCATCTTTGGGCCTTCATTCTGAAGCCTCTTGTGTATACATGCGAAATAAATGTGTATGCCTTTTCTCCTATTAATCTGTCTTTTGTGATCGATTTTTCAGTGAACCTTCAGGTGGCCAAGGGCCATGGCCCCTGCATCAGCATTGTCACGCCTAAGTTACTCTGTGTGTCTGTGGCCCTGCTCTGTCACCATATCTCTGCCCACCTTTGCTGACTCCCTCTCTGTGGCTTCTTCTCCCTGCCACCATCTTTCCCTCCCACAGAACAGCTGCCCTTCCCCATGCCGATGGCCCCACTGTCCACACTCAAGGATGTAGGCCTCAAAAGCACCTGCACACATCTGTTGTTACCTCTTCGTTATTCTCCTGGTGGCAGACCAGCTTTTCCTCCCTACTCCCCAGGGATTTATTGCAGATGGTTTTCTTTATCTCCTCCATCTGGAGTGTCTGCCTTCCCTTCCTGTCCCTTCTCCCAATCCTAGAACCTCCAGTGGTGGTGACTTCTAGAGATCAAGGGGAAAAGCTCAAGATCGGGGCAGGAGAAAACCTCCAAAGTCCCATGATAGGATCTTCAGAAGCAGCCTGAGGATCCCCCTTCCATGAAGTGTGGTACATGCAGAGGGGATGGATATGTTAACACATGCTACACATACAGATGGCATGCTACATGGGAGGAACATGTGCTCAGCCTCCGAAGTCATCAGGAAAGTTTATACACCCTGTGTTGGGAACACGTGTACACCATGAGGGCCACTTATTTGAGAGCACATAGGTCCCACCTATGCAAGGCAAATCCCAGCCTCCCAAAGTGCTGGGATTACAGGTGCGAGCCACTGCACCAGACAGCTGATCTATGGTGTTTGAGGATGCAGATGTGAATGTTGGGGGAGAGGGGAATGTACAGAGTATTCAGCCCTTTGTCTTGATTAAACAAACTCTTTGCTGCCTCCTTGCCTGTTCCATGTGACTTGCAGACTTGCAGGACCTCCCTGCAGGAGGGGATGTCGTTTCCCACTACGCTGACATCAGGCTTGGCCATGGAGTATCAGGCTTGAGCCAAGGGAGTGTGCACAGACATGCTGCATGCCACATCCGAACAGAAGCTTCTGGGGTCACATTGCTCTGCCTCTGCTCCTTTTCCTCTGCCCCAGAAACCACATGCTCTAGAAAGGGGCTCCTCCTTCAGCCCAGCTACCAGCATGAAAAGACATGAGGAGCAGACCTGGGATCTGACTTGCAGATAATAGATGAAATGAAATAAACATGTGTCGTTTGTAAGCCACTGGCACTTGTGGAATTTGGGGGTCGTTTGTTCATGCAGCATGACCTAGTGAAAACTGACTGAAACATTGCATGTAGTCCCATGGCCCTAAGTACTCTCCACGTGCTGATGGCTCTTTTTTTGTTTTTTTGAAACAGACTCTCACTCTGTCACCCAGGCTGAAGTGCAGTGGCACAATCTCAGCTCACTGCAACCTCCATCTCCCGGGTTCAAGCAATTCTCCTGCCTCAGTCTCCTGATCAGCTGGGACTACAGGCACCCGCCACCATGCCCAGCTAATTTTTGTATTTTTAGTAGAGGCGGGGGTTTCACCATGTTGGCCAGGCTGATCTCGAACTCCTGACCTCAATGATCCACCCACCTCAGCCTCCCAAAGTGCTGGAATTGCAGGCATGAGCCATGACGCCCGGCCTGATGGGTGTTCTATGTCTATCCCCAGGCACATCTTTTTCTCTGAGCTTCAGACTCATCTATCCAACTGTCAATTCCAACCTTCACTTGGGTATCTAACAGGCATATCAAACATAAAATCAGCACATAACTCTTGATTTTACCAACAACCATCCTCATTAATCTGCTCCTCCTCAAATCTTCACCAAACGACCTGTCAGATTTACCTCCAAAACGCCTAGTCAAAGCCCCATTATTGTCTACCTAGCCTACTGCAACAGCCTCCTAACAGGTCTCCCTACCTCACATACAGCTGCCAGAGTTGTCCTTCTGTAATGTAAATCAGATCGCAATCATTGCCTTGCTTAAAGGCTTTCCATGGCAACTAAAAAATAAAAATAAAAATAAAAAAATTCTCACCAAGGCCAATCGTGCTTGATCTGTTACTAAATAGATATGTAATGATGATGATGATGATGACAATAATAATAATTGTAATTGTTAATTCTATGTCAATTTGACTGGGCCATTGGGTGGCCAGATATTTTGTAAAATGTTATTCTGGGTGTGTCTGTGAAGACGTTCCTGGATGAGATTAATATTTGAATCAGTAAACTAAGTAAAGCAGATTTCCCTCTCCAATGTGGTGGGCCTCGTCCAATCTGTTAGAGGACTGAATAGGACAAAAAGGCTGAGTAAAGGAAAATGCACACTCTCTCTGCCCTACTGTCTTCAAGCTGGGACATTGGTCTTCTCTGCTACCTTAAGATTCAGACTGGAAATTAACCATCAGCTCTCCTGACTGCCTCTCTGTGGCTTTTTCTCTCTGCTATCTTCTTTCCCTCCTACAGAAAAGCTGCCTTTCCCCTTGCCTCGAGGACATGGGCCCTTAATAGCACTCAATAGTCTCTGACCTTTGGAATTGGGCCAAAACTACACCATCCGCTCTCCTGGGTCTCCAACTTCTCAACTGAAGATCAGGGGACCTCTATTCCTTCATAAGCATGTGAGCCAATTCCTTATCATATATACATTCCTTATCAAATATGTGACATATTTATGTGACAAGGCATATATTATACATAAACATATACTATTGGTTCTGTTTACCTGGAGAATTCAGGCTAATACGATGATGATGAAGAGGAGGAGGAGGAGGAAGAAAGAGAAGGAGAAGGAGTAATGAGTATGAGTGCTCAGGGCCTGCTGGGGATGCTCTGTCGAGCAGATTCAGCTCAGATCTGACAGTAAATACCTGTACCATGACTAGTCTAAAACTTAAACCACCTCGTTTATCACCAATTCCTTGGAATTGGCCAAGAGAGGGGCCCATGTTCACAAGCCAAGTTTGCCATGTTCACTGCCCCTCCCTTTCTCTCCCTGTCCATGTCCTCCTCATCCTGCATGGTCCCACCAGATGCCATCCCCTTCTGCTGTATTTCCCAGAGCTTAGCTGAGCTATGGAGTGGTAAAGGAGTCCCTCAACACAGACAATGGATTTTAAGATTCAAGGTATTTCTGAGCCATTATGTCACTACAACAGTGTCCAGAGGCCCTGATAACTGAAGCCAGGGATCCAGGATCCAAGTCCAGCCTTAGATGGGGACACTGGGTTTATGTTTAGCAGAGAGGAGATCCTATGGTTTGAATGTGTCCTCTCCATAATCCTGACATTGAAACTAATTACCAGTGTAACAATATTAAAAAGTGGGGCCTGAATAGGAACAGCTCCCAGTGAGATCAACACAGAAGGTGAGTGATTTCTGCATTTCCAACTGAGGTACCCAGTTCATCTCATTGGGACGGGTTAGACAGTGGGTGCAGCCCACGGAGGGCAAGCCAAAGCAGGGTGTGGCATCACCTAACCCGCGAAGTGCAAGGGGTCAGGGAACTCCCTACCCTAGCCAAGGGAAGCCATGAGGGACTATGTCCTGAGGAAAAATGCTCTCCGGCTCAGATTCTACACTTTTCCCACAGTCTTCACGACCCGCAGACCAGGCGATTCCCTTGGGTGCCTACACCACCAGGGCCCTGGGTTTCAAGCACAAAACTGCGTGGTCATTTGGGCAGACACTGAGCTAGCTGCAGGAGTTTTTTTCATACTCCAGTGGTGCCTGGAATGCCAGCAAGACAGAACCATTCACTCCCCTGGAAAGGGGGCTGAAGCCAGGGAGCCAAGTGGTCTAGCTCAGCGGATCCCACCCCCACAGAGCCCAGCAAGCTAAGATCCACTGGCTTCAAATGCTCATTGCCAGCACAGCAGTCTGAAGTTGACCTGGCATGCTCGAGCTTGGTGGGGGAGGGGAGTCCACCATTACTGAGGCTTGAGTAGGCGGTTTTCCCCTCCCAGTGTAAACAAAGCCACAGCTCTGCAAAGCCACTGTAGCCAGACTTCCTCTCTAGATTGCTCCTCTCTAGGCAGGGCATCTCTGAAAGAAAGGCAGCAGACCCAGTGAGGGGCTTATAGATAAAACTCCCATCTCCCTGGGACAGAGCACCTGGGGGAAAGGGCAGCTGTGGGCACAGCTTCAGCAGACTTAAACCTTCCTGCCTTCTGGCTCTGAAGAGAGCAGCAATCTCCCAGCACAGTGCCTGAGCTCTGCTAAGGGACAAACTGCCTCCTCAAGTGGGCCCCTGACCCCCGTGCCTCCTGACTGGGAGACACCTCCCAGCAGGGATCGACAGACATCTCATACAGGAGAGCTCCAGCTGGTGTCTGGCAGGTGCCCCTCTGGGACGAAGCTTCCAGAGGATGGAACGGGCAGCAATTTTTGCTGTTCTGCAACTTCTGCTGGTAATACCAAGGCAAACAGGGTTTGGAGTGGACCTCAAGCAAAATCCAGCAAACCTACAGCAGAGGGGCCTGAATGTTAGAAGGAAAACTAATAAACAGAAAGGAATTGCATCAACATCAACAAAAAGGACATCCACACGGAAACCCCATCCAAAGGTCACCAACTTCAAAGACCAAAGGTAGATAAATCCACAAAGATGAGGAAAAACCAGCACAAATATTCTGAAAATTCCAAAAACCAGGACGCCTCTTCTCCCCAAAGGATCACAACTCCTCAAGAGCAAGGGAACAAAACTGGACAGAGAATGAGTTTGATGAATTGACAGAAGTAGGCTTCAGAAGGCGGGTAATAAGAAACTCTTCCAAAATAGATGAGCATGTTCTAACCCAATGCAAGGAAGCTAAGAACCTTGAAAAAAGGTTAGAGGAATTGCCAACCAGAATAACCAGTTTAGAGAAGAACATAAATGACCTGATGGAACTGAAAAACACAGCACAAGAACTTCATGAAGCATACACCAGTATCAATAGCTGAATCAATCAAGCAGAAGAAAGGATATCAGAGATTGAAATAAAGAGTGAAGACAAAATTAGAGAAAAAAAGAATGAAAAGGAATGAACAAAGCCTCCAAAAAATATGGGACTATGTGAAAAGACCAAATCTACATATGACTGGTGTACCTGAAAGTGACAGGGAGAAGGGAACCAAGTTGGAAAACACTCTACAGGATATTATCCAGGAGAACTTCCCCAACCTAGCAAGACAGGCCAACATTCAAATTCAGGAAATACAGAGAACACCACAAAGAGACTCCTTGAGAACAGCAACCCAAGACACATAATTGTCAGATTCACCAAGGTTGAAATGAAGGGAAAATATTAAGGGCAGCCAGAGAGAAAGGTCAGGTTACCCACAAAGGGAAACCCATCAAACTAACAGTGGATTGTGGATCTCTCTGCAGAAACCTACAAGCCAGAAGAGAGTGGGGGCCAATATTCAACATTCTTAAAGAAAAAAATTTTCAACCCAGAATTTCATATCCAGCCAAACTAAGCTTCATAAGCAAAGGAGAAATAAAATCCTTTACAGACAGGCAAATGCTGAGAGATTTTGCCACCAACAGGCCTGCCTTATAAGAGCTCCTGAAGGAAGCACTAAATATGGAAAGGAAAAACCAGTACCAGCCACTGTGAAAATGTACCAAATTGTAAAGACCATCAATACTATAAAGACCATCATACTATAAAAAAACTGCATCAACTAATGGGCAAAATAACCAGCTAGCATCATAATGAAAGGATCAAATTCACACATAACAATGTTAACCTTAAATGTAAACAGGGTAAATGCCCCAGTTGAAAGACCGACTGGCAAATTGGATAGAGTCAAGACCCATCAGTGTGCTGTACTCAGGAGACCGATCTCACATGCAAAGACACACATAGGTTCAAAATAAAGGAATGGAGTAATATTTACCAAATAAATGGAAAGCAAAAAAAAAAAAAAAAAAAATCAGGGGTTGCAATCTTAATCTCTGATGAAACAGACTTTCAACCAATGAAGAGCAAAAAAGTCAAAGAAGGGCATTACATAATGGTAAAGGATCAATGCAAGAAGAAAAGCTAACTATCCTAAATATATATTCACCAAATACAGGAGAACCCAGGTTCATAAAGCAAGTTCTTAGAGACGTACAAAGAGACTTAGACTACCACACAATAATAATGGAAGACTAAACACGCCACTGTCAATATTAGAGAGATCAATGAGTCAGAAAATTAACAAGGATATTCAGGACTTGAACTCAGCTCTGGACCAAGCATACCTAATAAACATCTACAGAACTCTCCACCCCAAATCAACAGAATATACATTCATCTCAGCACCACATCTCACTTATCCTAAAATTGACCACATAACTGGAAGTAAAACACTCCTCAGCAAATGCAAAAAAATGGATATCATAGCAAACAGTCTCTCAGATCACAGTGCAATCAAATTAGAACTCAGGATTAAGAAACTCACTCAAAACCACACAACTACATGGAAGCTGAGCAACCTGCTCCTGAATTACTACTGGGCAAATAACGAAATTAAGGCAGAAAAAAATAAGTTCTTTGAAACCAATGAGAACAAAAACACAACATACCAGAATCTCTGGGATACAGTTAAAGCAGTGTTTAGAGGGAAATTTATAGCACTAAATGCCCACAGGAGAAAGCAGGAAAGATCTAAAATCAACACCCTAACATCACAGTTAAAAGAACTAGAGAAGCAAGAGCAAACAAATTCAAAAGCTAGCAGAAGACAAGAAATAACTAAGATCAGAGTAGAACTGAAGGAGATAGAGACATGAAAAAATATATTTAAAATATCAATGAATTCAAGAGCTGGTTTTTTGAAAAGATTAACAAAGTAGCCAGACTAATAAAGAAGAAAAGAGAGAAGAATCAAATAGACACAATAAAAAACAATAACAGGGCTATCACCACTGAGCCCACAAAAATACAAACTGCCAACAGAGATACTTTAAACACCTCTATGTAAATAAACTAAAAAATCTAGAAGGAACCAGTAAGAAGTCAAATTTCTCAATAGACCAATAACAAGTTCTGAAATTGAGACAGTAGTTAACAGCCTACCAACCAGAAAAAGTCCAGGACCAGATGGAGTCACAGCTGAATTCTACCAGAGGTGCAAAGAGGAGCTGGTACCATTCCTTCTGAAACTATTCCAAACAATAGAAAAAGAAGGACTCCTCCCTAACTCATTTCATGAGGCCAGCATCATCCTGATACCAAAACCTGGCAGAGGCATAACAACAAAATAAAATTTCAGGCCAATACCCCTAATGAACATCAATGCAAAAATCCTCAATAAAATACTGTCAAACCGAATCCAGCAACACACCAAAAATGATCAAGTTGGCTTCATCCTTGGGATGCAGGGTTGGTACAACATATGCAAATCAATAAACGTAATTTATCACATAAACAGAACAAATGACAAAAACCACATGATTATCTCAATAGATGCAGAAAACGCCTTCAATACAATTCAACACCACTTCATGCTAAAAACTCTCAATAAACTAGGTATTGATAGAATGTATCTCAAAACCACCTTAAACTTCATGTGGAACCAAAAGAAAGCCCACATAGCGAAGACAATCCCAAGCAAAAAGAACAAAGCCAGAGGCACGCTACCTGATTTCAAACTACACTACAAAGCTACAGTAATCAAAACAGCATGGTACTGGTACCAAAACAGAGATATAGACCAGTGGAACAGAACAGAGGCCTCAGAGGCAACACCACACATCTACAACCATCTGATCTTTGACAAACCTGACAAAAACAAGCAATGGGGAAAGGATTCCCTGTTTAATAAATGGTGTTGGGAAAACTGGCTAGCAGTGTGCAGAAAGCAGAATTGGACCCCTTCCTGACACCTTTCACTAAAATTAACTCCAGATAGATTAAAGACTTAAACATAAGACCTAACACCATAAAAACCCTAGAAGAAAACCTAGGCAAAACCATTCAGGACATAGGCATAGGCAAGGACTTCATGACTCAAACACCAAAAGCATTGGCAACAAAAGCCAAAATAGACAAATGGGACCTAATTAAACTCCAGAGCTTCTGTACAGCAAAAGAAACAATCATTAGAGTGAACTAGCAATCAACAGAATGGGAAAAAATTTTTGCAATTTACCCATCTAACAAAAGGCTAATATCCAGAATCTACAAAGAACTAAAACAGATTTACAAGAAAAAAATAAACCCATCCAAAAGTGGGTGAAGGATATGAACAGACACTTTTCTAAAGAAGACATTTATGCAGCCAACAAACATATGAAAAAATGCTCATCATCACTGATTATTAGAGAAATGCAAATCAAAACTACATTGAGATACCACCTCACACCAGTTAGAATGGCAATCATTAAAAAATCTGGAGACAACAGATGCTGGAGAGGATGTGGAGAAACAGGAACACTTTTACACTGTTGGTGGGAGTGTAAACTAGTTCAACCATTGTGGAAGACAGTGTGGCACTTCCCCAAGGACCTAGAAATAGAAATTGCATTTGACCCAGCAATCCCATTACTGGGTATATACCCAAAGGATTATAAATAATTCTATTATAAAGACACGTACACACGTATGTTCATAGCAGTACTGTTTACAACAGCAAAAACCTGGAACCAACCCAAATGCCCATCAACAATAGACTGGACAAGGAAAATGTGGCACATATACACCATGGAATACTATGCAGCCATTAAAAAAATGAGTTCATGTCCTTTGTAGGGACATGGATGAATCTGGAAACCATCATTCTCAGCAAACTGACACAAGAACAGAAAATCAAACACCACATGTTCTCACTCATAGGCTGGTGTTGAACAATAAGAACACAGGGAGGGGAGCATCATACACTGGGGTCTGTTGGGGGGTGGCCAAGGGAGGGACAGCAGTGGGGTGGGGAGGTCAGGGAGGGATAACATGGGGAGAAATGCCAGATGTAGGTAACAGGGGGATGGAGGCAGCAAACCACATTGCCATGTGTGTACCTATGCAACAATCCTGCATGATCCACGCAGGTACCCTAGAACGTAAAGTACAATAAATAAATAAATAAATAAATAAATAATAAGAGCTATTTATGACAAACCCATAGCCAATATCATTCTGTATGGCCAAAGGCTGGAAGCATTCCCTTTGAAAACAAGAATAAGACAAGGATGCCGTCTCTCACCACTCCTATTCAACACAGTGTTGGAAGTTCTGGCCAGGGCAATCAGGCAAGAGAAAGAAATAAAAGGTATTCAAATAGAAAGAGAGGAAGTCAAATTTTCTCTGTTTATAGATGTCATGATTGTATATTTAGAAAACCCCATCATCTCAGCCCAAAATCTCCTTAAGCTGATGAGCACCTTCAGCAAAGTCTCAGGATTCAAAATTAATATACAAAAATCACAATCATTCCTATATACCAATTATTGACAGAGAGCCAAATTATGAGTTAACTTCCATTCACAATTGCTACAAACAGAAGAAAATACTAGGAATACAATTTACAAGGGATGTGAAGGGCCTGTTTGAGGAGAACTACAAACCACTGCTCAAGGAAATAAGAGAGGACACAAACAAATGGAAAAACTTTCCATGCTCATGGATAGGAATAATCAATATCATGAAATTGGCCATAAAGCTCAAAGTAATTTATAGATTCAATGCTATCCCCATCGACTTTCTTCACAGAATTAGAAAAAACTACTTTAAATTTCATATGGAACCAAAAATGAACCCATATAGCCAAGATAATCCTAAGCAAAAAGAACAAAGCTGGAGGCATCACACTACCCGACTTCAAACTATACCACAAGACTACAGTAACCAAAACGGCATAGTACTAATACCAAAACAAATACATAGACCAATGGAACAGAACAGAAGCCTCAGAAATAACGCCATACATCTACAACCATCTGATCTTTGACAAACCTGACAAAAACAGGCAATAGGGAAACGACTTCCTATTTAATAAATAGTGTTGGGAAAACTGGCTACTCATATGCAGAAAACTGAAACTGGACCTCTTACTTACACCTTATACAAAAATTAACTCAAGATGGATTAAAGACTTAAATGTAAGACCTAAAACCATAAAAACCCTAGAAGAAAACCTAGGCAATGCCACTCAGGACATACGCATGGGCAAAGATTTCACAAGTAAAAAACCAAAAGCAATGGCAACGAAAGCCAAAATTGACAAATGGAATCTAATTAAACTAAAGAGCTTCTGCATAGCAAAAGAAACTATCATCAGAGTGAACAAGCAACCCTCAGAATGGGAGAAAATTTTTGCAATCTATTTATCTGACAAAGGGCTAATATCCAGAATCTACAAAGAACTTAAATTTACAAGAAAAATACAAACAACCCCATCAAAAAGTGGGCAAAAGATATAAACAGACACTTCTCAAAAGAAGACATTTATGCAGCCAACAAACATATGAAAAAACACTCATCATCATTGGTCATTAGAAAAATGCACATCAAAACCACATTGAGATACCATTTCACGCCAGTTAGAATGGTGATCATTAAAAAGTCAGGAAAAGAGATCCAAAATGGCTGATTAGGAGGAACTCACGATTGCAGCTCTGAGAGAAAGCGCAGAGAGTGAGTGGACACCGCATTTCCAGACGGATATTTACTGCCCACAGACGAGGAGATCCACAGGGGGAAGAGCACCACAGGTCACCAGCGCTGCTGGTTTGAGCGGCGCGGCCGCTAGGCCTGCACCCTGAGGCAGGGAGCAGCGGCTCCTTCTGCAGAGTGAGTGTGACCGAGTCCCCTGTAAGCCAGCAAGGGGAGCTGAAACAGGGAGTCAAGCCAGGAGATTCCCCGGGCAAAAACACGCCACAAATCTCAGAGCCGCCGCTTCAGCTGACTCAACGGCTCACTGGGCAGCGGATTTTTACTGCCCACAGACCAGGAGATTCACAGGTGGAAGAGCCCCACGGGTCGCCAGCGCGGCTGGTTTGACTGGCGCAGCTGCTCGGCCTGCACCCTGAGGCAGGGGCAGTGGCTCCTCCTGCAGAGTGAGACCGAGTCCCCGGTAAGCCAGCAAGGGGAACTGAAACAGGGAGTCAAGCCAGGAGATTCCAGGGCAAAGAAAGTGCCACAGGAAACACAACTGAACCCGGGTCGGTCCAGCTCTGTGGGAGAGGGGTGTCCTCCATTAGGACACACCCTGCAGTTCCCAGGGCAATTTGCCATAACCAAGGTAACCCGCCACTACAGAGACTCCATCACTACAGGGGCGGGCCAACATAGCGGAAGCAGTTCTAACTACACCCATATAAACAGGACTGCAGGGAAGTTCACAAGGAAGCTGGGCGGAGCCCACAGCAGCTCAGTGAAGCCTCTGCAGGCTAAGTGCGACTAGGCTGCCACCTTGTGGGCAGGGAAAGCAACAACAAGACAGCGGAAAATCATAAAGCCCTAAATCCCTGGGACAGACCGCCAGGAGGGAAGAAAAAGGGGGTTTATGAGTTCTGCTGCTGCAGACTTAAAATTACCAAAATCAGAAAGACAGCAACTACAAAGTCGATAGGCGGATAAATCCACAAAGATGGAAAGAAACCAGCGCAAAAAGGATGAAAACACCCAAAATCAGAACACTTCTCCTCCTACAAGGGAGCACAACTCCCCACCAGCAAGGGAACAAGACTGGATGGAGAATGAGTGTGATGAAATGACAGAATCAGCTTTCAGAAAGTGGATAATAATAAACTTTCGTGAGCTAAAAGAACATGTTCTAACCCAATGCAAAGAAACTAAGAACCTTGAAAAAAGACTTGGTGAAATGCTAACAAGAATGGACAACTTAGAGAGGAATATGAGTGAATTGATGGAGCTGAAAAACACAACACGAGAACTTCGTGAAGCATGCACAAGTTTCAACAGCCGAATTGACCAAGCAGAAGAAAGGATATCAGAGGTCGAAGATCAACTCAATGAAATAAAACGAGAAGGCAAGATTAGAGAAAACAGGGTAAAAAGGAATGAACAAAGCCAACAAGAAATATGGGACTATGTGAAAAGACCTAATCTACATTTGATAGGGGTACCTGAATGTGACGAAGAGAATGCATCCATGCTGGAAAATACTCTCCAGGATATTATCCAGGAAAACTTCCCCAACTTAGCAAGGCAGGCCGATATTCAAGTCCAGGAAATACAGAGAATACCACAAAGATATTCCCCTAGAAGAGCAACACCGAGGCACATAATCATCAGATTCACCAGGGTTGAAATGAAGGAGAAAATACTAAGGGCAGCCAGAGAGAAAGGTCGGGTTACCCACAAAGGGAAGCCCATCAGACTCACTGCAGATCTCTCAGCAGAAACCCTACAGGCCAGAAGAGAGTGGGGGCCGATATTCAACATCCTTAAAGAAAAGAACTTTCAACCCAGAATTTCATATCCAGACAAACTAAGCTTCATAAGTGAAGGAAAAATAAAATCCTTTGTGAACAAGCAAGAACTCAGAGATTTCATCACCACCAGACCAGCTTTACAAGAGCTCCTGAAGGAGGCACTGCACATAGAAAAGAACAACCAGAACCAGCCACTCCAAAAACACATGAAATGGTAAAGAGCATCAACACAATGAAGAATCTGCATCAACCAATGGGCAAAACAGCCAGCTAGCATCAAAATGACAGGATCAAATTCACACATAACAATATTAACCCTAAATGTAAACGGACTAAATGCCCCAATCAAAAGACACAGACTGGCAAATTGGATAAAAAGCCAAAACCCATCAGTGTGCTGTATCCAGGAAACCCACCTCACATGCAAGGATACACAAAGACTCAAAATAAAGGGATGGAGGAAGATTTACCAAGCAAACGGAGAGCAAAAAAAAGCAGGAGTTGCAATTCTCATCTCTGATAAAATAGACTTTAAAGCAACAAAGATCAAAAGAGACAAAGAAGGACATTACATAATGGTAAAGGGATCAATGCAACAAGAAAAGCTAACGATCCTAAATATATATGCACCTAATACAGGAGCACCCAAATACATAAGGAAAGTTCTTAAAGAATTACAAAGAGACCTAGACTTCCACACAATAATAGTGGGAGACTTCAACACCCCATTGTCAATATTAGACAGATCAACGAGACAGAAAATTAACAAGGATATCCAGGACTTGAACTCGGACCTGGAACAAGCAAACCTAATAGACATTTACAGAACTCTCCACCCCAAATCCACAGAATATACATTCTTCTCAGCACCACATCACACCTACTCTAAAATTGACCACATAATTGGAAGTAAATCACTCCTCAGCAAATGCAAAAGAACAGAAACCATAACAAACAGTCTCTCAGACCACAGTGCAATCAAGTTAGAATTCAGAATTCAGAAACCAACCCAGAACCGCACAGCTTCATGGAAAATGAACAACTTTCTCCTGAATGTAGACTGGATAAACACTGAAATGAAGGCAGAAATAAAGATGTTCTTCGAAACCAATGAGAACAAAGACACCACATACCAGAATCTCTGGGACACATTTAAAGCAGTCTCGAGAGGAAAATATATAGCAATAAGTGCCCACATGAGAAGAAAGGAGAGATCTAAAATTGACACCCTATCGTCAAAATTGAAAGAGCTAGAGGAGCAAGATCAAAAAAACTCAAAACCTAGCAGAAGACAAGAAATAACTAAGATCAAAGCAGAATTGAAGGAGATAGAGACACGAAAAACCCTACAAAAAATCAATAAATCCAGGAGCTGGTTTTTTGAAAAGATCAACAAAATAGACAGACCACTAGCCAGATTAATAAAAAAGAAAAGAGAGAATAACCAAATAGATGCAATAAAAAATGATAAAGGGGATATCACCACATATTCCACAGAAATTCAAACCATCATCAGAAATTATTACAAGCAACTCTATGCACATAAACTAGAAAAACGGGAAGAAATGGATAAATTCCTGGACAGTGGCCTCCTCCCAAGCCTAAACCAGGAAGAAGTCGAAACCCTGAATAGACCAATAACAAGGTCTGAAGTCAAGGCAGCAATTAAGAGCCTACCACCCAAAAAAGCCCAGGTCCAGATGGGTTCACAGCCGAATTCTACCAGACATACAAAGAGGAACTGGTACCATTCCTACTGAAACTATTCCAAATAATCCAAAAAGAGGGAATCCTTCCCAAATCATTTTATGAGACCAACATCATCCTAATACCAAAACCCGGCAGAGACTCAACAAAAAAAGAAAACTACAGGCCAATATCCATGATGAACATAGATGCAAAAATCTTCAATAAAATACTGGCAAGCTGATTGCAACAGCACATCAAAAAGCTTATCCACCATGATCAAGTAGGATTCATCCCGGGGATGCAAGGATGGTTCAATATACGCAAGTCTATAAATGTAATTCACCACATAAACAGAACCAAAGACAAAAACCACATGATTATATCAATTGATGCAGAGAAGGCCTTCGACAAAATTCAACAGCCCTTTATGCTAAAAACTCTCAATAAACTAGGTATCGAAGGAACGTATCTCAAAATAATAAAAGCTATTTACGACAAACCAGCAGCCAATATCATACTGAATGGGCAAAAACTGGAAGCATTCCCTTTGAAATCTGGCACTAGACAAGGATGCTCTCTCTCACCACTCCTATTCAATATAGTACTGGAAGTTCTAGCCAGAGCAATCAGGCAAGAAAAGGAAATAAAGGGTATTCAATTAGGAAAGGAGGAAGTCAAATTGTCTCTATTTGCAGATGACATGATTGTATATCTAGAGGACCCCATCGTCTCAGCCCAAAATCTCCTGAAACTGATAAGCAACTTCAGCAAAGTCTCAGGATACAAAATCAATGTGCAAAAATCACAAGCATTCCTATACACCAATAACAGACTTAAAGAGAGCCAAATCAAGAACGAACTGCCATTCACAATTGCTACAAAGAGAATAAAATACCTAGGAATACAACTAACAAGGAACGTAAAGGACCTCTTCAAGGAGAACTACAAACCACTGCTCAACGAAATAAGAGAGGACACAAACAGATGGAGAAACATTCCATGTTCATGGTTAGGAAGAATCAATATCGTGAAAATGGCCATACTGCCCAAAGTAATTTGCAGATTCAACACTATCCCCATCAAGCTACCAATGACCTTCTTCACAGAACTGGAAAAACCACCTTAAACTTCATATGGAACCAAAAGAGAGCCCGCATAGCCAAGTCAATTCTAAGCAAAAAGAACGAAGCAGGAGGCATCACACTACCGACATCAAACTATACTACAAGGCTACAGTAATCAAAACAGCATGGTACTGGTACCAAAACAGAGATATAGACCAATGGAACAGAACAGAGGCGTCAGAGGCGACACAACATATCTACAACCACACGATCTTTGACAAACCCGACAAAAACAAGCAATGGGGAAAGGAATCCCTGTTCAATAAGTGGTGTTGGGAAAACTGGCTAGCCATATACAGAAAGCAGAAACTCGACCCCTTCCTGACACCTTACACTAAAATTGACTCCAGATGGATTAAAGACTTAAACATAAGACCTAACACCATAAAAACCCTAGAAGAAAACCTAGGCAAAACCATTCAGGACATAGGCGTAGGCAAGGACTTCATGACCAAAACACCAAAAGCATTGGCAACAAAAGCCAAAATAGACAAATGGGACCTGATCAAACTCCACAGCTTCTGCACAGCGAAAGAAACAGTCAATAGAGTGAATCGGCAACCAACAGAATGAGAAAAAATTTTTGCAGCCTACCCGTCTGACAAAGGGCTGATATCCAGAATTTACAACGAGCTAAAACAGATTTACAAGAAAAAAACAAACAAGCCCATTCAAAAATGGGTGAAGGATATGAACAGGTACTTTACAAAAGAAGACATACATGAGGCCAACAAGCATATGAAAAAATGCTCATCATCACTGGTCATTAGGGAAATGCAAATCAAAACTACATTGAGATACCATCTCATGCCAGTTAGAATGGCGATCATTAAAAAATCTGGAGACAACAGATGCTGGAGAGGATGTGGAGAAATAGGAACACTTTTACACTGTTGGTGGGAGTGTAAATTAGTTCAACCATTGTGGAAAACAGTGTGGCGATTCCTCAAAGACCTAGAAATAGAAATTCCATTTGACCCAGCAATCCCATTACTGGGTATATATCCAAAGGATTATAAATCGTTCTACTATAAGGACACATGCACACGAATGTTCATTGCAGCACAGTTTACAATAGCAAAGACCTGGAACCAACCCAAATGCCCATCAATGATAGACTGGACAGGGAAAATGTGGCACATATACACCATGGAATATTATGTAGCCATCAAAAACGATGAGTTCACGTCCTTTGTAGGGACATGGATGAACCTAGAAACCATCATTCTCAGCAAACTGACACAAGAACACAAAATCAAACACCACATGTTCTCACTCATAGGCGGGTGTTGAACAATGAGAACACATGGACACAGGGAGGGGAGCACTATACACTGGGGTTTGTTGGGGGGAGTGGGGGGGACAGAGGGGGGGTGGGGAGTTGGGGAGGGATAGCATGGGGAGAAATGCCAGATATAGGTGAAGGGGAGGAAGGCAGCAAATCACACTGCCATGTATGCACCTATGCAACAACCTTGCATGATTTTCACATGTACCCCAAAACCTAAAATGCAATTTAAAAAAAAAATTAAAAAAATTAAAAAGTCAGGAAAAAGCAGATGCTAAAGAGGATGTGGAGAAATAGGAACACTTTTACACTGTTTGTTGGTGGGAGTGTAAATTAGTTCAACCATTGTGGAAAACAGTATGGTGATTCCTCAAGGATCTAAAACTAGAAACACCATTTGACCCAGCAATCCCATTACTGGGTATATACCCAAAGGTTTATAAATCATTCTACTGTAGACACATGCACACATATGTTTATTGCAGCACTGTTCACAATGCCAAAGACTTGGAACCAACCCAAATCCCATCAATGATAGACTGGATAAAGAAAATGTGGCACATATACACCATGGAATACTATGCAGCCATAAAAAAGGATGAGTTCATGTCCTTTGCAGGGACATGGATGAAGCTGAAAACCATCATTCTCAGCAAACTAACACAGGAACAGAAAATCAAACACCGCATGTTCTCACTTATAAGTGGGAGTTGAACAATGAGAACACATGGACACAGGGAGGGGATTATCACACACTGGGGCCTGTCGGGAGTTGGGGGATTAGGGGAGAGATAACATTAGGAGAAATACCTGATGTAGATGACGGGTTGATGGGTGCAGGAAACCACCATGGCACGTGTATACTTATGTAACAAACCTGCACGTTCTACACACGTCCCAGAACTTAAAGTATAATAAAAATAAATTAATTAATTTTTAAAAATCACAAATTAAAAAAAGAGGTGGGGCCTTCAAGGGGTAATTAATTCTTGAGGGTGGAGCCCTTATGAATGGGATTACGTGCCCCTATAAAAGGGCTTGATAGATGGAATTTGCTCCCCTTGACCTCTGCCTTCTGTTATGTGAGGACACAGCATCTCTCTTTTCTGGAAGATGAAGCATTCAAGGTGCCATCTTGGAAGCAGAGACCATGCCCTCACCAGACACCTGAACCTGCTGGAACCTTGATATTGGACTTCCCAGCCTCTAGAGCTGTGAGAAAATACATTTTGGTTCTCTATAAATCACGCAGTCTGTGTGGTTTTAACTTTAGTTTCAGGGTACATGTGCAGGTTTGTTATATAAGTAAACTCGTGTCACAAGGGTTTAGTGTACAGATTATTGCATCACTAGAATACTAAACCTAGTACCCAATAGTTAATTGTTCTGACCATCTCCCTCCTCCGACTCTCCATTCTTAAGTATTTCCAGTGCCTATTGTTCCCTTTTTGTGTCCATGAGTTCTCACACTTAGCTCCCACTTATAAGTGAGAACATGTAGTATTTGGTTTTCTGTTCCTGTGTTAGTTTGCTAAGGATAATGGCCTCCAGATCACTCTGTGCTCTGTGGTATTTTGTGATAGCAATATAAAATGGCTAAGACAGGAAAGCAAAGCCACTTGACAGCATTCAGACAACACCACCCTCTGCATCAATCCCTATGCTGGGCATTGTTGGGGGACACACAGGAAACCAAAGTCTCCCCTCACTGAGAAGGGAGAGGGTAGAGACACAAGTCTAGCCTCAGGTGCTCCTGGTATGATGCTGGAGATACTGCTGCCTGCTGAGAGCTCCTAATATGCTAGGGTCTCAGAGTTCACCATGGAGGCACTGATCCAGACCCCTTCCCTCTGACTCATCCATCCCGCAGGACTTGCTCTCTGTTCCAAGCCTGTCTGTGTCGGGCTGCCAATCTGAGGTGGCTCAGGGTTTTAGAACATCTCAAGTTGAAGACATACTCCCTCTTTTCCCCATTCCATGGGGCTTTCTGACTCCAGGCCTTGGGGAAACTGGAGTCTCATCTTCTCTGTCCCATGTAGTTCCTGAGATGTCTGATCATCAGGCTAGCATCCAAGCTAGTTCTGCTCGATGGAGAAGCTTGACTTTTACTCATGATTGTAGAGAAGCATCGAGGGCTCATTCCCATGGCCTACCCTACAGAGAGAAGGGGCACTAATGAGAGAACACAAGTAATCAATCAGCAGGAGAGCTGATTTCTTGTTGTCATTTATGTTGTCGTTATGGTGTCTTCATGGCAGTAAACTTCTACAGCGGCATTTCAAAGGCTAATGGAAGAGTATGGGAATGAACTAAGATACTAGTCTGTGGGGCTCTGAGGCTCCAGGGATTACTGTAGTTTTATTCAGAGTATCTCCCCTCTTATCAGTTTTATATACTGGGGTTCCATGTAAAATGTTATTTAAAAGTGGATCTCAATGCAGTTTTGATTTGCATTTCTCTAATGACCAGTGATGATGAGCATTTTTTCATATGTTTGTTGGCCTCATGTATGTCTTCTTTTGTAAAGTGTCTGTTCATATCCTTTGCCTAGGGGAGGTACAGTGGGGGGTGGGGAGTTGGGGAGGGATAACATGGGGAGAAATGCCAGATAGAGGTGATGGGGAGGAAGGCAGCAAACCACGTTGCCACGTATGTACCTATGCAACAATCCTGCATGTTCTTCACATGTATCCCAAAACCTAAAATGCAATGAAATACATATTTTTTAAAAAAGTGGATCTTCCAACTAGACAAAGATTAGAGAACCACTTCTGCTCTGCTTGCTACCATATACAAGTCCTCTGCCGTCACTTAAAATGCATTATGTGGCCGGGCACAGTGGCTCACGCCTGTAATCCCAGCACTTTGGGAGGCCAAAGTGGGAGTATCACTTGAAGTCAGGAATTGAAGACCAGCCTAGCCAACATAGAGAAAACTCATCTCTACTAAAAATATAAAAATTAGCCAGGTGTGGTGGTGGACACCTGTAATCCCAGCTACTCAGAAGGCAGAGGCAGGAGAATCACTTGAACCCAGGAGGCGAAGGTTGCAGTGAGCTGAGATTGCATCATACACTCCAGCCTGGATGACAGAGTGAGATTCCTCCTCAAAAAAAAAAAAAAAAAATGCATTATCTAATGTTATAGATGTCTGTTGTCATCTTGGTGTCACAATCGCATACATCGTGCCACATGCCCTTGTATCTAAGTGGGCATGTCTTTGGATTTTATTTTCAGTTTGTTTACAGCATGTTTTTCAAATTACTAAAGTAACACATGTTTGATTATAGCAACTAAAACATACAATAGAAAGATGATAAATTTTAGTGCCAGTCCCCACCCACGACCCCTCCTCTGATGTAAGCAGTGTTAATATCCCGTTATGTGACCTTCAAGTGGACACCTATTATGAACAATTTTAGCTGTCTCTAAAATCATTAATGCAAGCATCTGTCATCTGCAATGGCAATAGGTATGAGCAAGGCAAGGTATGAATATATATTTCTTGTTTTCATCCACAAGTTAACTAATTTCCAGAGGCTGTCTGGGTTTCCAACAAGGAAGAGCAACCACAGTTGACCAGTCAGTGGCCATGCAGTCTAAGTGGACCAACACATGGAAATCCCTGTCTCTGAGGGAGATGCCCACAGTGACAATTAACATGGGGCTATAGTTCTGGGACCGAGAAAACATTGTATGGATGAGGCTGTGAGCAGTGTTCGTGCAACTGGATCTCCAGGTGCTTTTTCAGAGATGGTGAAGGGTTGTGATTAAGGTCTGGGTGTAAATCCCACTCTGCCATTTTTTGTGAGTAGTCAGTTCATCTCTCTAAACCTCAGTTCACTCATCTAAAAAACAGAAAGAAGAATAATACTCTATGTATCAGTCAGGGCCCAATCAGAAACATGGAAGCCAACTCCACGTAGTCCAAGTAGGAAGGGCTTTAATGAAGAGAATTAGAAGCTTCTACATCTGTTAGAAGACCCGGGAAAGAACAGCTAGGGAAACCACCACTGAGCACCCAGCAACACCGGTACAGCAGGCGTTTCCAAAGGTCTTACCCAGAACCTCTGGGAAGTTCTGCGAAGCAGGCGGATCTCAAGAAGCTCAAGCAGAAAGTGCTTCAAACCTCGTGTCTACCTAGATAGACATTGAGCTTTCCACTTGAGCTTCTTGAGATCTATAACCTACCTGCAACTAACTCTGGACAATCATAACCTACTTGCAACTAACTCTGGAGAATCATAACCTACCTGCAACTAATCCTGGAGAATCATAACCTACTTCCAACTAATCCTGGAGAATCATAACCTACCTGCAATTAATCCTGGACAATCATAACCTACCTCCAACTAATCCTGGACAATCATAACCTACCTGCAACTAATTCTGGAGAATCATAACCTACCTGCAACTAATCCTGGACAATCATAACCTACCTGCAACTAATCCTGGACAATCGTAACCTACCTGCAACTAATCCTGGACAATCGTAACCTACCTGCAACTAATCCTGGACAATCGTAACCTACCTGCAACTAATCCTGGACAATCGTAACCTACCTGCAACTAATCCTGGACAATCGTAACCTACCTGCAACTAATCCTGGACAATCGTAACCTACCTGCAACTAACATTACCTACCTGCAACTAATCCTGGACAATCATAACCTACCTGCAACTAATCCTGGACAATCATAACCTACCTGCAACTAATCCTGGACAATCATAACCTACCTGCAACTAATCCTGGAGAATCGTAACCTACCTGCAACTAATCCTGGAGAATCGTAACCTACCTGCAACTAATCCTGGACAATCGTAACCTACCTGCAACTAATCCTGGACAATCGTAACCTACCTGCAACTAATCCTGGACAATCGTAACCTACCTGCAACTAATCCTGGACAATCGTAACCTACCTGCAACTAATCCTGGACAATCGTAACCTACCTGCAACTAATCCTGGACAATCGTAACCTACCTGCAACTAATCCTGGACAATCGTAACCTACCTGCAACTAATCCTGGACAATCGTAACCTACCTGCAACTAATCCTGGACAATCGTAACCTACCTGCAACTAATCCTGGACAATCGTAACCTACCTGCAACTAATCCTGGACAATCGTAACCTACCTGCAACTAATCCTGGACAATCGTAACCTACCTGCAACTAATCCTGGACAATCGTAACCTACCTGCAACTAATCCTGGACAATCGTAACCTACCTGCAACTAATCCTGGAGAATCGTAACCTACCTGCAACTAATCCTGGAGAATCGTAACCTACCTGCAACTAATCCTGGACAATCGTAACCTACCTGCAACTAATCCTGGACAATCGTAACCTACCTGCAACTAATCCTGGACAATCGTAACCTACCTGCAACTAATCCTGGACAATCGTAACCTACCTGCAACTAATCCTGGACAATCGTAACCTACCTGCAACTAATTCTGGAGAATCGTAACCTACCTGCAACTAATCCTGGACAATCGTAACCTACCTGCAACTAATTCTGGAGAATCATAACCTACCTGCAACTAATCCTGGAGAATCATAACCTACCTGCAACTAATTCTGGAGAATCATAGCCTTGCCACCTTTTCTACTTTCCAAACCTTCCCTGAGCACCTCTCTTGGCAGACTCAAACCAGAAACCATAAGGCAAAAGACATTCCAGGAAATGTAGGTCTCAGCTTCTCTTCCACAAAGCAAGGGACACCTGATGACAGGTGGTGGTGATGCCAGGTAAACAATCAATAACCTAGCATGACCTACTGCATAGGCTTTTTATGAGATTAAATGCAATAATGCAAATAAATTCTTAACGAAGTGTTTGTGCACAGTTAATGCTTAATAAGTGGCAGTTATTACAATTCTTTTTATAATTTTGATCACAGAAATGGTGGCTTTCCACCTAGCCCAGCACACTCACTCCATTTCATACTACAGAAAATCCTAGGCTTGGGGTTCCTGTCAAGAGATACATTTCCCATTGCTCACACTACTCAGCAGGTCCCATCATTTCTTTTTCAGATCTGATTATAATGGCAACATTTGTAAATTGCTGATCCTCTAATTCCCCATAAGCATGTAGTCTGGCTCAATGTATTCAAATCAATTACACAGAAAGACATGAACTAAATTCTCTACTTCTGTATCCTAGTTTTGTATTCCATGGTGATTGTACTTGAAATCACCACCAAAAAAAGAGCATTATGCTACAGGTGTGTCTTCTTCATCGTATATCAATCAAGGCATAAGGAAATCCAATAATAACCCTATTTATGAACAAGCAGTTCTAGCCTCACAATTGCTGTCACCAAACATTTCAGAATAATAAAATGTTTCCCATGAGAATTAATTTTAAAAACCCAAAATGCATGCAAACTTACTTCCATAAAACTTAAATTCAAACCATTCCATGGGTAACAAAACTATACTTGTAAAGAACTCAAATTGATTGGACTTCAAAATTCAAAATTCAATTGTATAAAATAAAATAGGTTATAAACCGCAAAGGCCTTTGCCAAACCATCCCCTGCTCTGAAGCACAATCCAAATATCACATGGTCACACATCAGTGCTGCCTGCAAAGAAATCCATTTTACAAACAAACCTAGGGTAATAGGACCCAGATCTGTAATACCTTATCCTGATTAATGATGGACCCACACACTGTTATATCCATGGTCACCAAGAGTAAAGCTAACATTCCTGGAAGCTGCATTACCCTTAAAATTGCAATAATCTCCAGGGAAAATAGCCCAATTTAAACTTATTCCCTCTTTAGCTGGAATGTGTTTAACTCTTTTAAACTTGTTCTTTGCTGTTACCTGTGTCCTTCAAAGACATGTCCCTAGTTATTCTACATAATTCTCTTCACTCAGAAGCCTTCAATGATTGCAAAAGCAATTTAACCCCCAGTGTACCATGATACTATTAAAGAATAAAATAGTGAGTAGCACAAACAAATTCTTAGGAAGCTAACACTTTCAACTGGCATGCTTTTCTTAGACCCCAAAAACACATGCACAAATATGCGTTCAGTCAGTCAACTCACATCTAGGTGCTAGGTAAATGAGTTAGAGGAGCTCTCTGACGTCAGGGAGTTTCCATTCTAGTCAGAAGAGGCAAATACACGAATCAACAAACAAGACCGGTCAGGATGCATACGCACTGATCTGAAAGTCTCTTTACTTCACTTGCCTGGGCTGAGGCATTACCACAATCTTTGAAGAGCGAGAGAAGGAGAGTTCTCACAAGAGGTTATAGCAAGTGCAAAAGTCCTGTGGCAGGAAAGAGCTTGCCAGGCTCAGGAGATAGAAACACATTGCCAAACACAAATACACACACAACATATACACCAATACACAACAAAGACTCTCTACAAGGTTTCATTAAATTTTAAGTAGGTACAATAGGTATTCATAAAGCATGTCTGCTGTACAAAGAATAACAATAAAGGGAGCATCCGTGTAACCCACCATCCAGTTTAGGAATGAAAGCAAGACTGTTCGGCATGACCTGCTTGATCCAATCCCCTCTCTTCCTAACCCAGAGGAATGCTAATCTGAATTCTGTTTCATTCTCCCATGGTTTTTTTCTTTATGACCTTGTATCCTGAACAACATATTATTTAATATGGTTTTTATCTCTAAGACTAGAATCACACAGTTATGTGGGTTTGTGTGGCTTGGGGTTTTTGTAGTGAAGTCAAAGCTATGATAAATTTATTTTTGAAATTTTGGGGTGAAGGAGTTAATAATTTTTAATTAGAATTTGTTATTGAGATCATTATAAATTCATATGCAACTGTGTGTACCTTTTATCCAGTTTCCCTCAACGGTAACTGATATGGTTTGGCTGTGTCCCCACCCAAACCTCATGTTGAATTGTAGCTCCCATAATTCCTACGTGTTGTGGGAGGGCCCAGTTGGAGATAATTGAATCATGGGGGCAGTTCCCCCATACTGCTCTCATGGTAGTGAATAAGTCTCATGAGATCTCATGGTTTTATAAGGGGAAGCCCTTTCACTTTGTTCTCATTTCTCTCTTGTCTGCCACCATGTTAGATGTGCCTTTCACCCTCTGCCATGATTGTGAGGCCTCCTCAGCCATGTGAAACTATGAGTCCACTAAACCTCTCTTCCTTTATAAATTACCCAGTCTCAGATATGTCTTTATCAGCAGCATGAGAACAGACTAATACAGCAACATTTTAAAAACACTAGTACCATATCATAACCAGGATATTGACATGATACAACTCACCAATCTTATCCAGATTCCTCCAATTTACTTGTATTACTTGTGGTGTGTACGTGTGTGTGTGTGTGTGTGTGTGTATCCATCACTAAAGTCAAGATACCAGCCAGTCCGTCACCATGAGGATCCTTCATGTTGTGCCTTTAAAATCATCTGCCTCCACCCCACCCCATTCTCAACCCTCAACGAACACTAATCCCTTCTCCATTTATAACAGTTTGTCATTTCAAAATGTTATATAAATGTAATCACACATATGTAGCCTTTTGGCATTGACTTTTTTCACTCATAATAATTCCCCGAAGATTCATCCAAGTTGTGTAATCAATAGCTTGTTGCTTGTTTATTTCTGAGTAGTATTCCATACTGTGTATATACCACAGTTTGTCTAACCATTCACCTGTTAAAAGGCATCTTCAACCAACAGGCGAATGGTTAAACAAACAAACTGGTATATTTGACTATTACAAATAAAGTTGCTGTGAACACTTGGCTATTACAAACCAAATAAAGCTCCCCAGGTTTTTATGTGCACATAAGTTTTATTTCCCTGGGATAAACACTTGAGGGTGCTACTGCTGGGTCATAGACATTCTTGGTTTTATAATTAGCTGCCCTCTGTTTTCTAGGCTAGATCTACAATTTGACATCCCATCAACAATATATGAATGAGCCTATTTCTCCACATCCTTGCCAACGTTTGGTGTCCTCATGATTGTTTTCATTTTAGCAATTCTGATAGAAGCATAGTGATATGTTATCATGGTTTTAATTTGCATTACTCTTATGTTGAACATACTTCATGGATTTATTTGCCATTTGAATAACTTACTCTATGGAATATCTATTCATGTCTTTTGCCCATGTTCTAATGGATTGCTTGTTTGCTTTTTACCATTGAGTTTTGAGAGCTCTTTATATAATTGAGATTCTAATCTCTATTCCTAAGATGGTGCCACTCTTTTAGTTTCTATAGAGTTGTAATCATTTTTGATAAAACTAGTTCTCCACCCTCTTCTTCTTTAGCCAATTTTGACTATTCTGTACTCCTCATTCTTTCATACGTATTTTAGAATCAGTTTTTCAAAATCTTTGATACAAAGAAACCTATTGAATTCTAACTGAAATTGCATTGAATCTATGTTTGAATCAATTTGGGAAAACAGAAATTTTTACATAATTGCCTTTCAATCTATGAACTTGGTCATTTTTTTTTAAGACAGAGTCTTGCTCTTGTTGCCCAGGCTGCAGTACAATGGTGCAATTTCTACTCACTGCAAGCTTTGCCTCCTGCATTCAAACAATTCTCCTGTCTCAGCCTCCCAAACAGCTAGGATTACAGGTGCCCACCACCACACCCAGCTAATTTTTGTATTTTTAGTAGAGATGGGTTTTCAGCATGTTGGCCAGACTGGTCTTGAACTCCTGACCTCAAGTGATCCACCCACCTCAAACTCCCAAAGCTGGGATTACAGGTGTGAGCCACCGCACCCAGCCAGCCTACTATTACTTTATCATATTTTAATGTTTCAATATTTTTTATATTTTTGCCATAAGTTTTTGAAAACCTTTTTAGATTTACTCCTAGATATTTTATTGGAGGTACTATAAATGGTATCTATTCTTTACCTCTTATTTCTTCATATATATTTTAGAATAAGTTTTATCTATGTTTGAGTCAATTTGGGAAAACAGAAATTTTTACATTATTGCCTTTCAATCCATGTACTTAGCATACTATTATTTTATCACTTTCTAATGTTTTCAATCATTTTTATATTTTCTCCATAAAGTTCCTGTACATACTTTTTTAGATTTACTCCTAGATATTTCATTTCATTGGAGATACTGTAAATTGTATCTATTTTCAAGTACAATTTGGATTGCTTATTGCTGATGTAGAAAATGCAGTTAACTTTTTGCACTTGTTTGTATCCAGTGACCTTTTATTAATTCTAATAATGTATCTGTATATTCACAGGGGATTTCTATGTTTATAAGCTAACATTTCAAAGTGATGACAATATGATTTTTCTTCCTGATCTGTATTTCATCTGTGTGTGTGTGTGTGTGTGTGTGTGTGTGTGTGTTTGCCTTGTTTCATTGGCTAGGACCTTTAGTATATTGCTGAAGAGATGTGGTAATAGCAGATGGTTTGTATTGTTTCTTATCTTAAAGGTGATTATTTCAGTGTATTGCCTTTAAATAAGATATTTGGTATAGGCTTTTTGTAAGTGCCCTTTATCAGGTGAGGACATTTTCTTCTATCCCTGGCTTACAAAGATTTATTTAAAAGATAAGTGAATATTAAATTTTATTTTATTTTTGGTATCTATTAAAATGATTGATATGGTTTAGAATTATATCCCTACCCAAATCTCATGTCAAATTGGAGGATAGGCCTGATGGAAGGTGATTGGATATGGGCACAGATTTCCTCCTTGCTGTTCTTGTGATAGTGAGTGAGTTCTCACTGAAAGTGTGTGGTACTTCCCCCTTTCTCTCTCTCTCTCTCTCTGTCTTCTACCACCATGTCAATAAGGTTGCTTGCTTCTCCTTCAACTTCCACCACAATTGTAAGTTTCCTGAGGCCTCCCAGTCATGCTTTCTGTTAAGCCTGCAGAACTGTGGGCCAATTAAACCTCTTTTTTCATAAATTACCCAATTAAACCTCTTTTTTCAGGTAATTCTTTGCAGCAGTATGAAAACAGACTAATGCAATGCTCACATTACTTTTCTTCTTTATATAGTTAATGTAAGGAATCATATTGATTTTTTGTGCCTTAATGTTTCCCCAATCATATATGCCTTAGGTAAACTAGCTCATGGCATATTATCATTTTTCTACATTGTAGGATTTTGTTTTCCAATATTTGGTTTAGAATTATGTGTCTATGTTCTTAAGTAAAATTTGCAATTTTACTTAAAAAATTAAGTACAATTTTCTTCTCATACGATCTTTGTCAATATTTAGTATCAAAATTATACTAGCTTTATAAAATTGGTTAGGGCATATTCATATTTCCTCTTTATCTATATTATAGACTAGTTTGTGTAAGATTGAAAATATCTATCTCCTGAACGTTTGGTAAAACTCACTAGTGGAATCATTTGGGAGGATCTGATTTTTCTTTAGGGTATATTTTAAAACTAATCATTCAATTTATTTAATAATTATAGTACTGTTTGTTTCATATTTCTTCTTGAAACAGTTTTAGTAGCTTATATTTCTTTAGAAATTTTCCATTTCATCTAATTTTTCCAAAGTATTACAATAAAGTTGTTAATTATCTTTTAAATCTCTGCAGCATGTGTAAATATGTTTGCTTTTCTTATTCCTGGCATTCCTTTGTCCTCTTTCTTTTTCCTTGCTCAATCTTACCAGAAATTTTTCAACTTTATTAGTTTCTCAGAGAAAAAACTTTTGGCTGAATTAAGCCTCTCCATTGTGCATTTGATTTTTATCTCATAAGTGTTTTCTCTTTTTAAAAAAATATTTCCTATGTTCTGCTTTTTTGGATCATTCTTATGTTATTCCTTTTTAAATTCTTCAATTGGATCATTAGTCCAAATGTCTAAGGAAATGTGAAGCAATTCTCCAAGCCTAAACATAAGAAATGTTAAAGCTCTACTCATCCTATGAGGCCTAATTTTACTTCTTCTCTTCCATTCTTCACATTTACCTGTAGAGCAACAGTGCAGGGCCCTGTACCCTGCTGGGTTCCCCCAAGCATGAGGTTTTACCCACCTTTGCACCTGACACCCAGTAGCAAAAGTCAGGGATGCAGGCTACTTTTCCAAACAACTGCAAGGCAAAAGGTCTCAAAATCCTTTACCACACTCCCTCAGGTGTGGTCAAAGACCCATGGCTTCCCTCTACACCTGGTCCCATTTTTCAAAGGGTGAAGGAGATTTGGGAAGCACTGTGATATCAAAAAACTGTGAAAAAACAAAACAATAATTTGTGAATTGCACAATCACATGTGAATAGATGAATTCTGTGGTATGTGGATTCTATCTCAATAAAGATTGTTTTTCACAAAACATTTAGGTAAAAGAAACAAGAAGGCTATCATGATTCATCACTTAATTGATTTGGTGGATTTTTGCTATACATATGTTTTTTAAATAGTGATTTTTGATGATCTTTAATAGCACACTCAATAAGCAACCCTTAGTGCTGTATAAAAACAAAAGTTTGCAGACTCCACAGCATTTGTCTGTTAAAAAAAAAAAAAAAAAAGACAAAAAGCAAAACAAGAACTTAGCTTTTTTAATCTGTTTATAGCCCATCAGGGGGCCTTGTATGGGCCAAAGACCAAACCTGGAAAATCCTCAGCCTGAGTACCTAGAAACATCTTAAGTGTCTCTAAGTACATCGCCAGAGTTTGAGTGTCTCTAAGTAGTGTGGAAAGAGTTTGAATGTCACACAGGGAAAGATGACGTCAGCTCTACCTTCTCATCTAGAAAATTCATAAGAATCATTCTGACAAAGTGAGAAAAATTGCCATTAATTGTTATTTAACAATTCCTACTGGACAAGGAAAGGTAAGGTAAAGGACTGCCTGGAGCTTTACACATATTATTTAATAATCATGCCACCATGACCTGGAGACTATTAGTATTTCTTCTTTAACATTAAGTAAACAGAGGCTTATTTGTCCAAAGTCACACCATCAGTAGAGGCAGAACTGATCTGACTTGCCTCTGCCCCATCCTCCTTCCAGCACATCCATTTGATATCAAATTTATGGTGGAGTTGCGCTGTTTTGCTTCATGCACGCTTTATAGTACATGAGGGTATGCTGTATAATTAATGTACATGTGCTCATTTTCTAGAGCTCAGCACTTGTTTTCTTGTTTTAAGATTATTGTCAAGGTTTATGGTTATTGCATCTTGACTTTATGTTCCGGTGTTGGTTATATCTGTGGTTATCTGAGGGTCCTGCAGAGGAAGGATGCCTCTCTTTACAGAAAACTCACCACAGGAGTGGCATCACCTGGAAAGAACAGCCATCAAAATATAAGGTGAGCTATGATTAGCTCTGCTAGAGGAAAGGAGGGACTTGGGAAATTTAGGGCTTGGAATCACAGGAATGCAGCCAGGAGTGGGCCAAGCAGGGTGGGTCCAATCAGGAAGGCTTTATAATAATGACAGGCCAAAGGGTCTGGACTTTATCCTACGAACAAGGGATTTTTTATAAAGAGGAGTATCGTAACTAGATCTGTGTTTTGAAAACATCCATCTAGGATGGATGTAATCCCAACACTTTGGGAGGCCAAAGCAGGAGGATCATCTGAGGCCAGGAGTTTGAGACCAGCCTGGGCGACATAGAGAGATCCTGTCTGTACAAAAAAATTATTTCAAAAAATTAGCCAGGCATGGTAGTACATGTCTGTAGTCCTGGCTACTTGGGAGGCTGAAGTAGGAGGATTGCTTGAGCCTAGGAGTTTGAGGTCTCAGTGATCTATGATGGTGCCATTGCACTCTAGCCTCGGCTACAGAACGAGACCCTGTCTCTAAAAATAATTAATACAAATAATAAAAGCACTCATCTTATTTCAGGACAGGACAGGGGCCCCCCTGAGGAGAGACCCCTCTGGGTGCTGGAGTCTGACAGAGAAAAACATGTCCATAATCAGGTTTAGTCATGGCTCAGGAAAGTGTCTCTGGCTTAGCCCTGTCTGAGATCCTGTCTGTCTTGCCCCCTGTCCTGCCTCTCCAGCTAATCCTCTGTGTCCCGTGCTGGCCCACACCACTCACATCAGCCAAGACAGCCCATGTCCGAATCCTGGCTCTGGCCTCCCCAGCTGTACACCTGTGGCCAGTTTCCTCTGAGCCCAGTATCTTCATCTGCACAAGGCAACAATGACAGAACATAATTCGTATGACTGCTGTGAGGACTGACATGACCAGGTGTCCAGGAAGCCCTTAGAGGGGAGCCTGCACAAAGTAAGCATGATATCAGCTTTTGCTCTGATCCCAATTACTCAGACCAGACAGCCTAGAATCAACACTGATAGAAATTCTCAGGCTTCCTACCAGCTCTTGGTCAAAGATTAGACTTCCAGATGAAGACCTGACCCCTGGTATTTCTGTAGCCCTGTCTCCTTTTATTCTTCCTGCTGCTGAAAGGTGTTCATGTAAATGCCAGGACTATACCTCTGCTCAGAATTCTGCACTTAAATCTGTGCAGCTGTCTGGAAACTCCTGGGGATACCTTCTTCTGACTTACTCTCTTTATGCTGCAGAAGGAGAGAACTTGGAAAGCTTCTAAGCTTGCAGTGGAAAGAGAACAACTTCCTTCCTAACCAAGAGGCTTCTCAGAAGCCAGCCATTCTCTGCTACTTCTCTGATATCTCTGGTGTCAGCAGTCCCTCCCAAAACCTTGGCATGTTGATTAAAAGAAAGCAAAAACCCAACCCTCTACAGCTTCACCGGATGGCTGCTTTTTAACTGCTTCCTGCCCACTTCTGGGTGAGTCACACGGGCCCCCAGCTGCTCCCTTCTCTGCACTCAGGCTCCTTCCAATCAGAGAGCAGTTGCCAAGGGAACCACAGGTACCAGTCTCTCTCCATCCCCTGAATCAAGGCCTAATCTACATTGAAAGAAATTTCCATTCCGGAGCTCAGCAGATTTCAACATTTTACAACCTGCTTAAACCCTGGTTGCAGTCACTTCCTCCTTAAAGGGGCCAGTCTTCCTCCACAGTAGTTAAAGGCTGTTCTTTTGCCTGAGACGTTCATGGTGCAACTGAGATTTGCTTATAGGATTAATTTGGTTAATTGATCCCTACTGAGATGTGAATGATAGAGTAAAAAGACAATAAAACCTGTTGGGCAGAGTCATTGGAAGGATTGAACGAGATAATGTAGGTAAAGTGCTTGGCACAGAGTAAGAACTCAACAAAAAGCCGTTCTGAGGGTGAGTGAAGACAGCTCAAGGGAGGTGCTGCTAACAGGGAAAGACAGAGGGGAGCAGAAGAAGTGTTTCGGGATGCTCAAGCTGGGGATGCCTCTCCAATAATGCACTTAGAGGCCAGCCACTCTGCCTACCAGCAAGAAGGTCCTGACCCTTCAGAGTCTGGATTAACTGGTTTCCTAGGAGGAATGAGAACCAACCACCTAACTGCAGTAGCCTCCCTAGAACTCTCATCTGGAAATGGCATTGTGTCTAATTAATTTGTAAATGGACTCAATTGGGCTCCCAATGAGTAAGAGACCATTCTTGCCTTCGGGGTCCTCCATGTTACCACCTGCCGAGGCTGCTTCCTCAGCTGTTACTCCCTGTCTATAGAGATCCAATTGCCTTCCGTACACCCTACAACCACATAAGACTGGGAAGTCATGCTGCATGCATAGTGACCAAAGCCTTCAAGAGCAAGCAGCCCAGCAAGCCAGGAAGAAGCTTTATCTCCTTTTATGATCTAGCCTTGGAAGTCCCAGAGAGGCAGCTCTGCTGTTTACCTGTGTACACAGTCACAAAAGCCACTCAATTTCAAGACACAGACCTCATCTCTAAATGAGAGTGGTGTAAAGGTCACTCCAAAGTACTATGAACTAGGTGGCTGGAACAAACAGAAATTTATTGTCTCACAGTTCCAGAGGCTAAAGTCCAAATCAAAGTGGTGATAGGGTTGGTTCCTTCTGAGGGTGGTGAGGAGAAATCCGTTCCATGCCTCTCCTAGCTTCTGCTGGTTTGCTGACAATCCGTGGAGTTTCTTGATTTATAGAAGCATCACCCAATCTCTGCCTTCACCTTCACAAGGTGTTAATTTTCTCTGTCCAAATTTACCCCGTTTTATAAAAACATCAGTCATGTTAGATCACATGCCAAGTCCAGCCTCTCAAAGAGGCCAGGGACTCCCCAGCACCCCATCTTCTGCTCTGGAAAGAATGGGCTCCACTGTGTACAAAGCAGTCTCCAAAGTCCATCTCCTCCCACCCCTGACACCAAAACCAAGCAAACACAAAAAAGTGGGAGTTAATGTGGGGTTAATGATCCCATTCCAGTATTGTACAATTCCCCTTATATGAAATACCTAGAATAGGCAAATTAATAGGGGCAGAAAGTAGAATAGAGGTAACCAGGAAACAGAGGGTGAAGGGAAGAGGGAATGAAGAGTTAGTGTTTAATGGGTACAGAGTCTCTGTCTGGGTTGATTAAAAAGTTTTAGAAATGGATAGTGATGGTGGTGCACCATGTTGCAAATGTACCTAATTTCATTGAAATTAGGACACTCAAAAATAGTTAAAATAATAAATATTATATATATCTTACCACAATTTTTTAAAAAATTGACCTCATTTGGGGCAAATGACAAACTATAAAATACCAAGACAAAGTTTTTTTTTAGGGTTCATTGCTGTCCAAAGCACTTTTATATCCCTTAACTCATTGAACCCTCTTTTAAGACCCTAGAAGTTAGGTCTAATTATTGCCATTCTACAGATGAGGAAATAGAGGCCCAGAGAGCTGAACTGCTCAAGTTCACAGGGAAGGTAAATGGCAGGACCGGGTCTATTTCTAAAATGCAGGCAAAGGCATCCACCTACATAGGTGGCCTTTTAAGTCATGAAAGCTGTTTCATTTCACAGACTCATTGGAGACCAGAACTGGAGAGAGCCTTAGACTAGATCTGCTTCAACCCCTTTGGAGAAGAAATTTGTTGCCCTGACCAGTCTGTTCTTGGACGCTGACCAAAGGTCTTGGAAATCACTTGGACTTATCTTGCTGCTCTTTCACCTCTCTTCTGAAGGAGGTGGCGGTTGTGTAAGTGGTGAAGCAGGGGGCGCCATCCTTCTCCCATGCCCCACCCATGCGAACTTGAGTACGCATACCATGTGCATTAAATGGGCATAAACAAACAGGACCTTCCTGAGAGGATTAAGGAATGGGAATAGTAAACAATGTAAAGTACCAAGCACTTTACCCAGAATAGGGTGCTGTGATGATCTGCCTTGTGCAAATCGAGAGCCAGTCCTGCTCTCTAATACACAGCTGCAAAATAGAAGTGGGTAGATTAGAGTTCCAGCATAGAGACAGACTGCAGCCTGGGTTCTGTTTATTATTAACAGCTTTATTGAGGCATAATTGACATAAAACAAACTGTACATTTCTAAACTACACAATCTGACAAGTCTAGACATATGCATACACCCTTGAAACCATCACTACAATCAAGATATGGAACACCTCCATCCCTCCAACAAGGGTTACCTTGTGTCCTTTGAATCTCTCCTCCTGCCCCTTCCATTCCTCACTCCCCCATCTTCAGATGGCCACTGATCTGTTTTCTGTCACTACAGATTAGCTTGTATTTTCTAGGATTTTATATAAATGGAAGCATATAGTATGTACACTTTTATGTCTCGCTTCTTTGACTCAGCATAATTCTTATGAGATAAATCCACATGGTTGCATATATCAGTAGTTCCTTTTCATTGCTTAGTATTATTCCATTGTATTTGCCACCATTCATTTATCAATTCACCTGCTGATGGGCATTTAGGTTGTTTCCGGTTTGGGGCTATTACAAATAAAGCTGCTGGAAACATTCATGTACGAGTTCTTCTTGTGTCACAAAGACTTTCTTTTCTTGGGTAAAAACCTAGGAGTGGAATGACAGATCCTATGACAGGCGTATGTTTAACTTCTTAAGAAACTGCCAAACTGTTTTCCAAAGTGACTTTACCATTTTCCATTCCCACCTACAGTGAGTGAGAGTTCCAGCTCCTCCACATTCTTGCCAACACTTGATACAGTTTTGGTTTTTTTAACGTTAGCCATTCTAGTGGGACTGGTGGGTGTGTGGCTTCAATTGGCATTTCCCTGGTGACTAACAATGTTGAGCATCTTTTCGTGTGCTTATTTTCCATCCATATTTCTTTCTGGTGAAGTGTCTGTTCAAATTTCATCCATACTACTTACCAATCGTGTAACTTCAAGCAAGTGACTCAACCTCTCCATGCCTCAGATTCTGTAAAACAGGGTGGCAGTCCCTACCTCATGGGGTTGTCGTGAGACTCTCTCCAATCCAGATGCCCTGTTTGCCTGCTTTCCCTTGACCCCATACAGCCTCACACCACATAGAAGCTTTATCCCAGCTCCTAAGCTTCCTCCTTTATGGAAGGCACCACTCTCCACGAATACACACACACTTACACACTGTCATGATTTGATTCCCCTTCCAGCTGTAGAGTTAAGAGACCGGAGTCAGGAGCAGAGCAGAGGCATGTTGGTCTGGGTACCCAGGGACTGCATTTGACAGCCTGTCTCTCGGGCCCTTTAAACCACTGCTGAAAGACATTGATACATTAAGATATTTTTCTTTCTGTTTGGATTTCCAGCCTGTCTGTCTCCGAGGTAAAGGCTGTCTGGGCCCAGCAGGGAGAGAAGAGGAGCGTTGCTGCAGAGGCCATTCGAATCCCTGAGTCAGCATGCCCCACGCCCCACGCACCTGCTCTTAGAGGGAGAGAACTGATGACGCCATTGTCCTCCACCCTGCTTCAGCTCTGAGGTCCTGCTTCCCCTCCCTCCAACCCCTCAGATAGCACTGTTGATATGCAGCCTTGCCACAGAAAGTGTGCGTGTTCCTGTAAGGGAAAAGGAAGGGCCTGGACACCAGACTAAGCCAGGGCCAGACAGGCCTGGGCAGCTGGCCAGGAAGACAGGGTCAGCACCCAGCACCCAGCCTGATAGGCTGTTAAATTGAAGCCCCACACAGTCTGTGTCCTTGGCTGTGGAAGAATAGCAGAGCACAGCATGGGATTCAGGGACAATGCCTAGGTGACCTAACATATTAGATCAGCCTAGCACAGTGCTCTCCACTGCAGTCTTCAGAGGAGCTCCTCTGCTCACCTGAGGATTTGTTAGATATGCAAATTTTTCAGACTCTACCTGGAAACTCTGGAAGTGGGGACTCAACCATCTGCTTTAACAACCCCTCCAGGTGATTCTAACACTGCTCAATATAAAAATCCCTAACCTTGCAGAGGGGACTTACAGGCCAAAGGATGGATCTAAGAACCCCTCCATCTTTTTCAAGGACAAAGGTAGAAACTGCAGTGGTTATAAGCACAGGTTTGAGAGACGGGCAAATCCTAGTTCACATTGCACCTCTGCCACTTCCTAGATGTGTGACCTTGGGTCAGTCACCAGCCTTTCTAAGCCTCTCTTTCTTCTTTGATAAAACCTGGAACAAAGTTGACCTTGTTGTGTTGTTTTAAGGATGTGAAGAGGTAATATGCATAAAGGGCACATATTAAGTACTCAAAAAAGAGCAGCACTATTTATCTGCCACAAGCCTAAACAATGGCTTTGGGCAAATTGGACAAGAGAGTCCCTTCCTCATGCCACTTTATTGCCATTGCAGGGAAATACTCATGCTAACTTTTCAAATCTATGAGGATGACTTTAAGAAGGGCACCTAGGCTGGGCGCAGTGGCTCACACCTGTAATCCTAGCACTTTGGGAGGCCAACGTGGGCAGATCGCAAGGTCAAGAGATCGAGACCAACCTGGCCAACATGGTGAAACCCTGTCTCCACCAAAAATACAAAAATTAGCTGGGTGTAGTGGTGCACACCAGTAGTCCCAGCTATTCGGGAGGCTGAGGCTGAAGAATCTCTTGAACCCAGGAGGCAGAGGTTGCAGTGAGCTGAGATCATCCCATTGCACTCCAGCCTGGCCACAAAGCGAGACTCCATCTCAAAAAAAAAAAAAAAAAAAAAAAATGGGCACCTAGATGTTTAAAGAGCACCTTGGAAATGTGCAAGCTATAGCTGTAAAAGCTCATAGCCATGCTCATTGTGAAGTATACACTCTTAAGTTGCAGAACAGCCCAGGAGGGGCAGAATGTGGATCACTCCCTGGGCTCCAACCCCACAGAAGGCAATGTGTACTGTCTTCTGAACCATCCATTTGTCTATCATCCATGGAAAGTAACCTCAGCCTCCATCTAAGCTAACTGTGGGAAGAGCTGACTTCTCCACAATCTCCTACCATTTTCAGGGTGTGCTTCCACTCTGCTGGTCACCTCTTGCACCCAACCCCTGCTCTCAGTCCGGTTCCCAAGCCCCTCACATGTGGCACTTCCCACCCCTGCCATCCTGTTCCCTACAGCTGCTCCTTCTCAGGAACCCATTCCATCCACCTTCCTGCACTAAGGTGTCACTAACCTGAGCCTGCCTGCTCTCTGTAGCTGACTACACTAAGGGTGAAGGAGGTTATAAAATAGCACACAGCTGGAAACATTTACGATTGAATAGTCTCCATCTAAGAGTTCTTCAACCACCTCAACAAAGGATACTTCCTGTAGTATCCTTTATGACTATACCTATGTATCCATCTGCCTGTCACTTTTCTGGGACCCCAGATAGCTGCCCTGTTCAGAGGCACTTAATTTCTCTGCCATGAACATTATTTAATCTCCTCTTTTCCTGAGTGTTACAAGACCCTGAAAACTCCCTCCCTTTTGAGTTTCCAGTGGACAGTTCTTGAATTCCTGCTAGCTTGTTCTGTAGAGGAATTTAGTTTGGAGACTCCCCTTTCCAGACAATTCGAGGTGGGGGTAGGGAGTGAGCCTTTCCCTGAAAAATCCAAAAAGCCTGAATATAGTGGTTTTTTTTTTTTCCAACAAAAGAGCAGCCTTCCTTCTGTCAGGCACCTCCTCACCCCATACCTGGAGTTTAAAAGTGACTGTAGGCATTTCTATTTTTAAATAGGATTTTTCCCTTGCTAGTACACATATGCAATGCACAGAAACCCCTGGAAATTCCTCGAGTTTTTATTAAAAATGCCAGATGGTGTAGCAGAGATTTCAGACACTATAGCTTCTGTTAACAACAGGAAATTAATAACCAAACTGACTCAAAGTCAACATCGTCTGGTTTGATGACAATAACATGAAAAAAAGGAAGCAGGAAACACAGCATCTGAGGTAACACAGTGTCGGGGGCACAAGTTGCAGAATGAGCTAGGCCCGGGTCTGAATCTCGATTTTCCCATTTATTAGTGGGAAAAACTTGGGGAAGTCACCTAACCACTCTGTGCCTCAGTTTCTTCATTTGCAAAACAGAAAAATAACAGAATAGCTCTGCCATCTCATGCCTCATAAATGTTCCTAGAAGTCACCTGCTATGGATAAACAAAGTGTAGTATATACATACAATGGAATATTATTCAGCCTTAAAAAGGAAGGAAATTCTGACCCATGCTACAACATGCATGAACTTTGAGGACATTATGCTAAGTGAAATGAAACAGTCACCAAAGGACATATACTGTATGATTCCACTTATAGAGTAGCCAAATTTCTAGAGACTGAAAGTAAAATGATGGTTGCCAGGAGCAGGGGAGAGGAGAAGTGGGGAGTGTGAACTGGGTATAGAGGTTCAGTTTTTTAAGATGAAAATAATTCTCTGGATGGATGGGATGACAGTAGCACCACAATATGAACATCTGTAGTATCACTGAGCTGTATACTTAAAAATGGTCACAATGGAAAATTTTATGCTATGTGTCTTTTATCACAATTTAGGAAAAACTAATAATAAAATAAAATAAATCATCACACTGTACAAAAACCACAGGGCGCATCAGAACAACGGAGTTGGGGTACAACACTCATAAACTTCGTTCGGCGACAGCAAAAGTAAACGAAACCTAATAAAAATGGTAACACCATTTTACACGTTAGATGTCATAAAAGACATACATAGGCACTACAATAAGCATGACACTGCACACACTTCACTGTGTGTGTGAAAGTGAGCTTCAGAATTACTGTCAGGTGCAGGGAGGAGGTTGATCTGGAGTCAGAAGAGTGGCTCATAACAGGCATGATGAACTGAGAACGCTAAGAGATGTTTGAAGTGTGTCCATGTGTGTGTTTTGTGTATTCCTACACAGCTCAGTTCAACTGGGAGTAATTTTCTGCACTCACCTTGTGTTTCTCACACACACCAAATCAGACATAAGCAAATGCAAAACTAACAAGATGCTCAAATAGTTTCCCAACACATGGATTGCATTGAAACAAATTTGCACTTTCAAAATAAGCACAATAGCCAAACCGACTGTATCTACCTGATACAGGTAGGAATTGTTACAAAGGATTATGTGATTTAAGGCAGATGAAGTTTTCCGTAGTGCCTACCACATGGTAACTGCTCAAAAATAACGCTAGTGATTGTGGTGCGTGGAACAATGGAAGTGGTTATTGTGGGGCCATGGTTGTTTCTCATGTTGCTGCTCCAAAGGGAATAGCCCAGGGGTGGACTAAGGGAGGCCACATGCCCATTTTACAGATGACAGAACTGAGGCTCAAAGAATCTGAGAAATTCCTCAAGATCATACAAGAGTCTGGTACAAAGTGCACAGAAGTCTGGACCGCTACACACCTCTAGGTCAACAGAGGTGACCAGATGATTTCTGTGGACTCCTGCAGGGGGCATGGCCAAGTACCCAAATGTGTGCTTACACCCCAGGAAGCAAGCTGGCAAACAGAAAGGGGCGAGGAACCACAACTGGAGAGCTCTTAGCATTTAGGGAGCCTTTAATTTAAAAAAGAAAAAAAATGAATACAGAACTTGTATTGTGTACCCTGGGTGCCTGGTGGTTTAATCACTTTGCTCGGGTCTCCAGGCCTATCAGGAAAAGTCTCTCACCTTCAGGGAACTTGAGCCCTTTTAAAAGGCAAAGGAAATGGGTAAAACTTTCAGTTCTGTCTGAAAAAACAAGACTGACTTTTCTGGTGGTTCCTATTGACTTGGAAAGAGCAGATCTGCCCATCAAATGGCATTTTACCAGCTGATCAATTTGGTGTCATTCTCATTGAATTAAATCAAATTGAAATGTAATTTCCTTCCCGGAACAAATCCCCCTGCAGGGATTCTCTGCACAGAAGTGTTTGACCTTGTGCTGGCTGCCTAGAGGGTTTTCCAGAAATCTAGGGGCATATAAGGGGTCTGTGGAGTTCATGGCATGCTGGGCACAACCCACTCGGCTCTCTTACAGGCTGGACTTCTGCAGGCATTAGAAAAAGGCTCCCCCACAAGGTGGTAAAATTACGAAACGCTGCCTCACCGGAAGGGAGAAGGTGCTCCTTCTTCTAGGCTATGGTAGCTCCAAATCAGGGTGCAAAGGTTGGTGAGTACAAGTGAGCTGGTTTTCAACCTCAATCACCCCCCCAGACTCAACCTGCCCAACTACAGGCAGCAGCACTAGTCAGCTCCCACTGGGGCCACCATAGTAGGCTCAGCTCTGAGAGATCCCCGGAGCACAGGCTCAGTTCTGGCCAACACATGTGTGGCTCCAGGGATCCAGTGGCTCGTGGCTGAACTGACTGCAATTGTCCCTACCAAGTCTTGGGAGACTCTAAATACAAGATCACAAAGCAATCTCTGCCCAGAACTCCCCATGGAACCTGAGGTTCTGCGACTCTGACCTGTGATCCTCCTGTCCTTTATCCATCCCTTCACTCTCTGCCTTGAAAGTCAAAATACCTGCCACCAAATCTCAGCTCTACTGGGCCAGTGACTTAACCTCTCTGAGCTTCAGTCCCTCACTGTCAAAGCTACAAAGCAATACCTGACAGCCACATGTGGGAGTGAGAATGGGACCGAGAAGCAAGGCCGCCCTCTGAGAGAGAGGTTAGTAAAATCCACGCAGAATGATGAGATATGCCGTCGGTTGGCACAAAGCAAGAGATGGTCTGAAAATGTGACTGAAGAGTTCGGGAAAACCCAAACACCAATCATGGTGGCCTGGGTATGGTCATAGGGAGGGGAAGACTTTGGAAGGGGATGATGGTAATTGAGTAAGCAGAAACCTAATTAACTAAATCAGTTGGCAAAAGACAACATGAACGAGAGAACATGCCTAGCCTGGAGCAGAGACAAGGGGAGCCCAAGG
The DNA here is from genome assembly GCF_030222135.1 of Aotus nancymaae. Classification (NCBI taxonomy): domain Eukaryota; kingdom Metazoa; phylum Chordata; class Mammalia; order Primates; family Aotidae; genus Aotus; species Aotus nancymaae. The sequence goes on from NW_026988467.1 coordinate 31,171,278, forward strand.
AGCCAGAAGTTGGCCATATTTATTCTGCAATAAATTCACAAAGTTGATGCCAGGCTCAAAGGCCTCTTAGCAACCAACACTCAGCCTCCTCTTAGAAATGCCTGACCTCTCATCAACCCTCTTCAAGCTGCAACAATCCTTAGTCCCAGGGTTGTCATGAGGATTAACTAGGAAAGTGCCTGGGACGTAGCAGGTGGCAAATGAACTAACATTCCCCTCTCACTCGGTTCCCATTTTTCCTTCAATAATAGCCAATGTCAAGTCTTCCCAGCCACACAAGTATTTCCTCCTACATTTTCCTGAGGTCCCTGCTTTTCCATTCCCTGGTCCAACTATCCTCTCCCCATATATCCACCCATCACACCTCCTTCCTCTATGCCCTGTGGGGTGCCACTTTTACTGTAAAGGAACTACTCTCTGCTCTAAACCTAGTGGGAAAAGAAAATTAGTCAACTAATCACTTACAACTGGCACTAAGTGCTATGAAGGAGCATGAGTAGTGGATGCTGTGGTGTGCCCACCCCCCCACGCCCCTTCTTCAGGGCTGAGACACTTATTCCCGACTGCCAGTGGTATTGGATGCTGGCACCTCTCACTTGAGTCTTCCTCAGGAATTGCCCTCAGTCTTTAACAGCCACCTTGCAAAGATCAGGCCCCATCCCTGGGGCATTTCACTTCCAATGACCAGTAAATGCAGTCATAGGAAAGCTACTGGCCCATCCCAGCTCCATAGCTAGCTCCTTATGAGGTTGATGTTGGCGTTTATTGCGGCATTATCACAGCTCTACCACTCCACCTTCGCATTCTCACTCCCACCCCATCCCCTGTGGGTGTTAGTTCCATGCACATAAGTCCTTGTCCTGGAATCTGTCCCAGAAGAAACAACTTAGACAACATATCAAAGAAGGATTGCTCTAGCTGGGGGCCAGGGGTGAGGGGAATGTGTGATGGCCACAGAAAGCTTTCCTAACAAAAAAAGGTACATTTGAGCCAAAATCCAAAGAATAAGGAGTTAATCTAGATGAAAAAGAGAGAGACAGAGAGAGAAAGGGTGTTCTAGGCAGAGGGAACAGAATGTGGAAAGACCCTGAGACAAGAAGGACATTTCAAGGCGGTGTGGCTGGAACATTGAGCATGAGAGAAGTCAGGGGAGCAAGGGCGATGAGGAGGGAAAGGTTGGTATGGGCCGGATCAGACAGAGCTAGCAGGCCAAATTAGGACATAGTCTGACCCAAAAGGAAACATTCTGATTGGTGATTGTATTAGTTTGCTGGTGCTGTCATAACAAAATGCCAGAGACTGAGTGGCTTAAACACCAGGAATTTATTCCTCACAGTTCTGGAGGCTGGAAGTCCAAGATCAAGGTGTCAGCAGGGTTGGCCTCCTCCAAGGCCTCTCTCACTGGCTGCAGATGGACACCCTCTTGCCGCCTTTTCATATACGTGGTCATCCAGCTGTGCACGCCACCCCTGTGTCTCTTGGCATGCAAATTCCTTTTTATGAGGACACCAGGTACATGGGAGTAGGACCTGCTCTAATGGCCTCATTTTAACTTAATCACCTCTTTAAAGGTCCTGTCCCCAAATACTGTTACATTCTGAGTACTGAGGGTTAGGACTTCAGCATATGAATTGGGGCAGGGAGGCAGGGGTGGGCACAGCTCAGCTCATGACAGTGATGTTATCTGTAAGCAAGAGCTTATAAATGTATGAAAATGAAACCTCAATGAATTAAAACTGTAAATAACCACCTTTGTTGAAAATTAAATAACATTTTATTGCGTTTGTCCTAGAAAAAAACAAAATTGCATGGTTGCTCATGAATATAAGTCATTTCCACCACATCCCCACCAGCACCCTCTACTGCCCCTAAACCTGCGGTCCCAATCCTCACCTTTATTCACAGATCCCTCCTTCCTCTCTGCCCCTGTCACAGGCCGGCCGCCTGCCGAGTGCTGCTGGAGAAAATCAAATAACTGCACTGATCCACTCCATCACAGATTCGCAGTCTCCAGCTTTGGCTGGGCTCTCCTCTGCCCTCCAATCCTCCTGTTCACTCCAGGGCTCGTCCACTTCCCATGCTGCTCCATGGTTGTGCCAACCCTTTCCACCCTCTGCCAGTCTCACTGACCCGCCACTGCCCCTCCCTCTCAGAAGACCATCTGTCCTACTTGACAGAGGAAGGGAAGGCCATGAAGCTGCTGCCCAATTTCTTTCCTTGCCCCCTCCTAATTTTTTCTAAGCTAATTAGAGAAAGAAGGATGTGGAAGAAAGCAAGCAAGGATTGGCTCCAGGGAGACTCCCACTATGTAACACCTTCCTTCTTGGGCAAGTTAACTCCACCTCCTCGTGACTCAGTTTCCTTGTCTATGAAAGATCATTGCTCCAAGATGGCAGCTTATCACACTTAGAACAAAATCCAAACTCCTTACCATGGCCAGCAAAGGTGACACCATGCAACCTGACCCTGTCTACTCTCACCCCATCAGCCATTCCTCTCCCCCAGCTCACACTGCTCCAGCCACGTTGCCTTCTGTCTATTCCTGAAACACACCAAGTTCATTCCTGCCTCAGGTGTTTTGCACATGTGGTTCCCTCTGCCAGATCTTGGCATGACTCATTCCCCAACAGACGGTTCATGACTCCAATGCAGCCTCCTCAACAAGGCTTTCCCTGATGACCCCAACGAAACCAGCACCTCTCCCCATTTTTTCTAATCTCTTTACATTATTCCTCTTTGTTTTACTTATCACTTAGCACTCCTGAAATTATATTACTTCATCTACTTGTTTATTCCTTGTCTCTCTCACAAAAGCATAAACTCCAAGGGAGCAGAGGCTGAGTCTTGGTCGTAGTAAGCTGCCATGGCAAAACAATGCCTGGCACATAGTTAGTATTCATCAGATTTTGTTAAATAAGAAATTTTTTTTATTATACTTTAAGTTCTGGGGTACATGTGCAGATCTTGCAGGATTGTTACATCAGTATATACATGCCATGGTAGTTTGCTGTCTCCATCCCCCCATCACCTACATTAGGTATTTCTCCCAATGTTATGCTTCCCCAATCTCCCCACCCCCCACTATCCCTCCCCTAGTCCCCCACCCCCCAACAGACCCCAGTATGTGATGTTCCCCTCCCTGTGTCCATATGTTCTCATTGTTCAACACCCACCTATGAGTGAGAACATGTGGTGTTTGGTTTTCTGTTCTTGTGTCAGTTTGCTAAGAGTAATGGTTTCCAGATTCATCCATGTCCCTGCAAAGGACATGAACTCAACCTTTTTATGGCTGCATAGTATTCCATGGTATATATATGCCACATTTTCTTTATCCAGTCTATCATTGATGGGCATTTGGATTGGTTCCAGGTCTTTGCTATTGTAAACAGTGCTGCAATGAACATATGTGTGCATCTGTCTTTATAATAGAATGATTTATAATCCTTTGGGTATACACCCAGTGATGGGATTGCTGGGTCAAATGGTATTTCTATTTCTATATCCTTGAGGAATCTCCACACCATCTTCCACGGTTGAACTAATTTACACTCCTACCAACAGTGTAAAAGTGTTCCTATTTCTCCACATCCTCTTCAGCATCTGTTGTCTCCAGATTTTTTAATGATTGCCATTCTAACTGGCATGAGGTGGCATCTCAATGTGGTTTTGATTTTTATTTCTCTAATGACTAGTGATGATGAGCATTTTTTCACATTTGTTGGCCGCATAAATGTCTTCTTTAGAAAAGTATCTGTTCATATCCTTCGCCCACTTTTTGATGGGGTTGTTTGTATTTTTCTTGTAAATTTGTTTCAGTCCTTTGTAGATTCTGGATATTAGCCCTTTGTCAGATGGGTAGCTTGGAAATTTTTTTTCCCATTCTGTTGGTTGCCTGTTCACTCTAATGATTGTTTCTTTTGCTGTGCAGAAGCTCTGGAGTTTAATTAGGTCCCATTTGTCTATTTTGGCTTTTGTTGCCATTGCTTTTGATGTTTTAGTCTTGAAGTTCTTGCCTATGCCTATGTCCTGAATGGTATTGCCTAGGTTTTCTTCTAGGGTTTTTATGGTGTTAGGTCTTATGTTTAAATCTTTACTCCATCTGAAGTTAATTTTTGTAAACTGTAAGGAAGAGGTCCAGTTTCAGCTTTCTGCACATGGCTATCCAGGTTTTTTGACTGTCGCCCAGGCTAAAATGCAGTTGCACAATCTCGGCTCACTGCAACCTCTGCCTCCTGGGTTCAAGTGATTCTTTTGCCTCAGCCTCCCCAGTAGCTGGGGTTGCAGGCACCTGCCACCATGCCCAATTACTTTTGTATTTTCAGTAGAGATGTGGTTTCTCCATGTTGGCCAGGCTGGTCTCAAACTCCTGACCTCATGATCCGCCCACCTCAGCCTCCCAAAGTGCTGGGATTACAGGTGTGATAAATGAATTTTTAAATGACTATCTGGAGCCATTTCTGTGCTACCACTACCACCACCACCACTTCCCCTAGAAATGACTACTTCCAACCTCACACTCCTGTTCTAGCACAGGGTCTAATGGGAGCTCCCAGGCACCTTCTGACATGCCCCTCTTCTTGGCCACTGTGACCAATTTGGAGGCCCACCTGATGTGGTCTGAACACAGTGAGTCCTTCCCAGGGATATTTCGAATAGCAGCCAGGAAAGAGCAAAATGTCCCCTGCCTGGGAGACAAAATGGGGAGGCTGGGAACAGCTGGTGGCCTTTTCCTACATGGTATGAAAAAGCGACTCCTCATGCTCTGTCAACACAGCCCTTCCTACAGTCTGGGCACCTGAGCCAGTAATCATCTCTTCATCTCAGCCAGTGTGCACTGTGGTTCCATTACTCACAACCAAAAGAATTCTGTTGCGATAAATGAACCGATGTACGCCAAACGCCTGGCACAGTGCCTGGGTCGAAGCAGACTCTTTATTGTTGTTAGTTCCCTTCACAGCACTCCTGTAGTCTCATCCTTCTTTGCCTCCTCTCCTCCCATCTCAGATGAGGGCGTCCCTCCTCCCTTCCCAGGCCACCTCCACATCCCCTTTCTTTCCCACTCAGAACCCTGCTTTTTCACTTCCTTCCTCAGCTGAAGAAGGCAGAGATTTTGCTGATCTTTTTTTTTTTTTTTTTTTAGGGTCTCACTCTGTCACCCAGACTCGACTACAGTGACTGGATCTCAGCTCACTGCAGTCTTGACCTCCCGGGTTCAAGCGATCCTCCCACCTCAGCCTCCCAAGTAGCTGCGACTATGGATACACACCACTATGCCCAGCTAACTTTTATTTTTATTTTTGCAGAGGCTGGTCTTGAGCTCCTGGCCTCAAATGAGCCTCCCACCTCAGCCTCCAAAAATTCTGGGATTACAAGCAAGAACCCCTGCATGGGATTAGGTGCTGCTACAAAGCAAGGGCTCTGTGGAGCTTATCCCTCACCATTCTGTGCCCAGCTGCCTGTCCGAGTGGAAGTCAGCACTGAACAGAATGAAGCCTCAGGCTCCTTATAAACTGAAGAGGACTCCATAAAATGTGTAAAAAGGGAAGGACTGCCTGTACGGAAAGGATGGGATTGTGGTTTTATTAGCCACATAGATAAGCCTCATCATGAAAGAAGGCCTTCTGAGTGATAGATGGCTCTGAGGCCCTGGGAGGACATGGGTATTTCTCAAGGTTGCCAGTCAAACAAGTTAACCACATAACATTTCTCTCTCCATAGCAACCAGCCCGGCCTCCTCTGCCAGGCGCCAGCACCTGTGCCTCTCAAAGTCCCTCTGCTCTCATGGCTTTTGCCTTCTGCAGCTTGCCATTGGCTGGGCACATTCGTTCTCAGTCCCCAGTTGTGAGAAAGGACCAGGCTCAGGGGAGGGGCATGTGGCAGGAATCCAGAGTCCAGAAATGGGCCAGGCCACAGGCCATCGGCCCCTTTGGCTCTGAGCTCCTGAGCCATTTCACTCAGCACGGCCTGCCTCTATTCTCTTGTAGCCATCTCCAGGGGGAGAGAGTACCCCCAGGGAGACGGAGGGGCAGGAACAGGGGAGGAGAGGAGGCCTTCTAGATACTTGCCAGAGACAGGGCATCACATCCCCATTGTATAGATGAGAAAACTGAGAGGGTCAAAGGTGAAGGAACCAACCCAAGGTTATACATCTAGCAAGTGGCAGAGTCGTCCCAGATCTGCCTGACTCCCCAGCCTGTGTTCTTTTCTCTGTATGGTCCTGTTCCCCTCTCAGATCCTCACATCATCCATGTGCCTAGCTGGACAAGAAACAAGAGTTTCAGGGGGCTGGGGGAGCCCCACAAGGAAGAGGGTCTCAGCAGGCAGATTGCTCTGAAGGAGGAGCCACTTCCATCGCTCCCCCAGGTCCCATCCTGAGAGTGGTTCTCAGAGACTGGGAAGACAGACACCTCCACACCCTTGAGTTCTAGGACAGGGAGGCAGTGGAGACCGTGAGTGTACAGAACTCCTTCAAGAGACCTGTCAATGAACAGAGAGGGAGGTTTTACAGAACATGGGCAAGCAGCCTAGACCAGAGAAAGGGGTCCATGGAGATGGAAAGGAACAACTCGCCTGGGAGTAGGGGAGGCAGGGAGGCATCTAGAGCATGGATCAGCAAACTTGCTCTGTAAGGGCCAGAGTAAATGTTTCCAGCTTTGTGGGCCATACAGTCTCTGCTGCAATCACCCATCTGCCATCATAGCATAAAAGCACCTAAAGACCATGTGTCAACAAATAAGTGTGGCCATGTACCAATAAAACTTTATTTACAAAAACAGGTGGCATAATGCATTTGGCCCACAAGCTGTAAGTTTACGCTTTCTGATCTAGAGCACAGGATGCTGCAGGTGCTTCTGGAGGAGCAGCTGAGGGTAATAAACCATAGACAGAAGGAGACCTTCTCTGCTGAGTGCTGTCCACAGTGCCAGCACATAGGAGGTGCTCACTGAACCCTGACAGGAACTACTGGACGCTGAGGCAGGAAGGAAGAACAAGACATTGGGTAAATTTACAGAGAAATGTCGAGCTTCAGCCTGACGGTTTTCACCCTCTGAAGAGAGAAAAGGGAATAAACCAGGTGGTAGAGAATTGGTGGCCTCACGAAAGTGGGAAAGGCTTGCATGGCAGGCAGGCGTCCGATCTTAGCCACTCCAAGGGCTGTGCCCAGTGGGGTTCATTAACACCCCCACCCCCACCAGACAAGAGGAAGGAGGTCTCCAGTGGAGACAAGAGTGTAGAGATGAGAGGCAGCTTTGAAATCTGCTGATAGCACACAGACAAGTTTGTTACAAACTTGTACAACAGGCCAGAGTGCTGGGCCAAAAACTCATAGACAGAAGCCAGCTGCTTTACTAGCCCAGCACTTTGAAATCACTGGACAGGCATAAGGGATGATCATCTATACCCACCACTGCCCTGGTTCCCACCATTTTCCAAGGTTGGTCTCCCAGCTGAGGCTGCCTCGGGTGGCCGTGCAGTCCCCACAACTCTATGGGGAACCAGCTAAGATCTGTGACAGACACAATTTTTGTAACAACCCATTATTAATGCCAGTTTTATGGAAGAGGAATTTGAGACACTGAGAGGTCACGCAAGGGCTAAGCAACCCAATTTTGAGAGAGTGCTCATCCACATTGCACCAGGGGTGACGAACCTATCTCTCCAGGACCCAGGCCTGTAAAGTAAGCAGGTCAAGCGGGCTGGGCATATGTGCCTAGGCATATGCTGTGTGAGTGGAGGGGACCACAGCAACAGCTAATGGAAAGGATGCCCATCCAAGGGGAACAGTCCTTAATGGCCTGCCACATTGCTGCGTGTGCGGGAAGCTATGAACGTGAGCCTAATGTTGCTATATCTTCCAATTTTTCAACAGAAACCAAGATTCTGAGTATAAAGTAAAATAGCCTGATTTTTGAAAACCGCCTCGATTCTTTTAATGTTGTGAGTCCAAACAAAACACATTTTCTGTGGCCAAATCAAATCCATCAGCCACTGTTCTGCCTCCCCTGTACCATTTATATTGTCTCTACCTTATCTCATTAAATGAACATGCCAGCCACTGAATTTATATAATATTCATCCCCATTCAACAGATGAGGACACTGAGACTCAAAGAAGGAAAGGAACTTGCCCACAGTCACACAACTAAGTATCGAAACTGGAGTCTGTACTTTCTGCAAGGTCTGAACCACCCTATCAACACCAGGTCGCTCCCCAGTGGTGAAAGCCGGGGATGTATGGTTTCCCCATCCATGATATCCACAGCCCAGTGCTGCATGTAGGATCAAGACCAAAGCTCTGATGAATCAGTCAGAGGTGCCCCTCCCTGGCTGGGTTCCTTCAGCATTGGACTTCACTCTTACTTAGGCTCAGCTGGTATTTTCAGCCATTTCCCCTGGGCTGTCACTGACTGATGATGGGGACAGAAACCCCAGGGAGCCCTCAGCCTGGGTCACTAAGGAGGCAGTGAGTAGACCAGGTGGCCAAGTGCCTCGGTTAAAATAGAAACAATGGAAGCCTAATTCTCCAGCCAGAACCTGAGCTTCTGCTTCTGAAGATGGTTCCCCTTGACTGAGCATGGGTGTTGAGACCATCTGGTCCAACTCTGTTTTATGAACTTTATTATAAACTTATAGGAGAAGGTGAGCTGAATGCTGGTTCAATTAGGAGAATTTATAACTTGCTGAACCCAGCGAGGGCTGATCAAACCTGGAGAAGGTCCCTGAAAGCCTGCCACAGAGTTCTGGCCTCAACTTTGACCCGTACAACATTTTTATTTTTTATTTTTATTTTTTATTTTATTATTTTTTTTTTTGAGACGAAGTCTCGCTCTTGTTACCCAGGCTGGAGTGCAATGGTGTGATCTCAGCTCACCGCAACCTCTGCCTCCTGGGTTCAGGCAATTCTCCTGCCTCAGCCTCCTGAGTAGCTGGGATTACAGGCATGTGCCACCATGCCCAGCTAATTGTTTGTATTTTTAGTAGAGACGGGGTTTCACCATGTTGACCAGGCTGGTCTCGATTTCTTGACCTCGTGATCCACCTGCCACAGCCTCCCAAAGTGCTGGGATTACAGGCGTGAGCCACCGCGCCCGGCCCCAACATTTTTATTAATGCCTTAGTTGAAAACATAAAAGGCTTGTTTACCAAATTTGTAGTTGATTTTTAAGAAGGAAAAGAGGAGAGTCAGACTACAAAACACATTGACAGGATCCAGATGGCTCTAGACAGGCTGGACTGATGGGCTGCATCTAATAAGATAAAATAAAACAGGGTTTAAATGTCAGGTCCTGAACTTGGCTTCAAAATAATAACTGCTCAAGGACAGGATTGAGGTGGGCGGGACAGTAAGGAACGTAACAACAACAGGTTTTAATAAGACTTGGAGCTTTAGTGAACAACATGGCTATGACACTTTAAAAAATATCCAATGTGCATCACAGCATCGCTTATAATAGCTCAACATTGGAAGTGATCTAAATGTTCACTGGACATGGTTCATCTGTGTGGTCGACAACTATATACCCATTAAAAATACTAATGGTGTAAGAATATGTTAAATGACATGGGGAAATATTATGAAAGGAGAAACAACAGGTTACAAAGCAATAGTTCAAGCCCATTTTTTTTTTTTAAGAAAAAGAATTGAAAAAAAGTTATGGAAAGATACAGAGCAAAATGTGAACTTGTCAGTTTCTGGGTAGTATTTGGGGTGACTTGGGGATGGTGGGGAGGTCTCAGTAAATGCAAAAAGCTTTTGAAGGTATTAGAAAGCTAATGCAATCCCCAGACATAGAATGCTAGTGTCTAAAAAGTTGGAGAAAAATATTCTGCTGTACTTTGGCATGACCAACCCTGGGGTCTGGAGTCTAGTTCTGGTGCCTCTCATCACAACTTAGTGATAGACGGTGAAGCAAACATTTTGAGTGCTTACAGTGTACCTGGTAGTGGGCATATTCTTTAAATCAGTTATCTCATTTAATTCCAATATCTCAGGGCTCCCTTTGAAATAGATACCAGTGCTTTCTCCATTTTACAAACAAGGTTCAGAGAGGCCAGGGAACTTGCCCGAGACCTTTCAGTTAGTGAACAGCAGCACCAAGATTTTCTGAAAACATTAGACCCCGAGAAAGGTGCCTGGAAAGGGACAGCTTCCAGAATATTGTGAGTGCTGCCGAGCATGAAGCATCCCTCAGAGACCCACACTGGAAAGCCTCTTTGGCTGGCCACCAAGGGTTGTGATTGACTAAGGGTCCCTAGTCTTCTTGGGAGAAATGGGGACGGTGCCATTGGGATTTAATACTGGGGCCATTGAGACTAAATTTCTGAATATTGAAGTTCTAAATTAAGACCCTCTCTCACAGAAAATGAAGAAAGTTCTGACTCTTGGGTTTGAGGACGTCAAAGAACATGAGATTGGAGTTGGGGGAGAAGAACTAGGAATGTGATGTCAAAAAACTAGTCACATCCTTCCCCTCCTCAATCCACTCTAGCCTCTAAGGGACTTGTTTAAAGCTCCTTCTCGTTAAAAACTGAGCAACCTGAAAGATCTGTAACTCTTTGGATGCCAGCCCATATTAGGTCAACTGATGAGTCCACCACACTTAGAAAGGTCTCCACTGAGGAGGAAAGCCCATCATGGTGGGCCTAGGGAGCAGATCAGCAGGGCCAGGCCATCTACAGGCCTGGGAGAGGGGACAGCCGCTCTGAGCACACCGTTCCCCCTAGGTGTGACCACAGCCAAGCATGCCAGGACTGGGACTTTTAAATACCTTCTTACATCTTGAAAATACATGGGTTTAGTCTAGAGGAGGAAGAGACCTTTTTAGTGTGACCCCAAAGAGCAGCTTCAGCTCTGATGTGGAAGGAACAAGAGAGCCACATTTCAGCTCCCAGCAAATGATGTCCTATGGCGGAAGAGCACTGACCTCAAAAAGAAGTGGTGTCCAGCAGACGATCTCCCACAGGCATTCCAGCAGATACTCCATCAGCTATACATCCGATGATGGTCGTTGTTTATGAGAAGCAATGTGGAAGGGATTTGTGCCCTAAACCTTGAAGACCATGAGGGTCAGGAGGACTCTGGGTTTGCTCAATATTTTTTCCCCAGGTCCTTTGCACATGACCTGGATTGTGGTAGATGCTTGACAGTAGATGTTGTTGAATTAATTAATAAATGAGATGAAGGGTTAGACCAAAGTACAACTAAGGGTCCTGTTAGAACTAAGGGTTCATGATCTTGGTGAATTTGATTGTTAATATCATGAACTGTATTTTTTATCATGACACTTTTTAAATACAAAAGCTAACGTTTATTTAGAAGGAGGATATTTATTTATACTGCAGATGCCCTATGGATTCAGGTTACTTTCTTTCTTGAAGGTACAATAAGCATGGTTTTACTAACAACAAAACAGTAGACACATAAATAAACCTGCTCTTCCTACTTGATTCCTTCTGCTTTATGCATCTATTTACTCACAATGCATCATGACTCATTTCATGTCTGTGCCTGCATTTAGCCCAGCTGCAGTCCCAGTGGGCAAATGGTTCTGGGTCCCTTTCAGTCCATAACATCTTACCCTGGTTGCTTTACCCTGAGTCCCCACTATGACACTTAACCAAGCCCCAGAAGTGGCATATTCGGTCATTTCCAATATTTTGCACCTACAAAAGTATGCAGCTAAAAACATGGGTATTGCAAATATTTGTTTTTGTTTATTTCCTTGGGGTCAGCTTTGCAAAAGGAGATTGTTGGATGTCTTCCCCCAGTTGTTGACTGTCTCCTCTGGCAGATTTCGGGCCCTAAGCTCAAGTTTTTCCAGCTGCTATGGATTGTAATGATGTCTCAGTCCCACGGCAAGAGTACAAAAGACCAAGAGCCTTCTTACTCAGACGCTTAGTTGTATTAAAACATCTCAATGGCTTCTGAGGATGGGAAATCCATAGGCTTGTCTTGAGCTCCTTTATGTCATCCATGAGTCGCAAAAAGCAAAGATAAATGTGCTCCCCCTTCACACACCCTTCCTGAAGCTCCCCTGCTACAATTTCACAGTCTTGGAGATGAGTCCCAGGTGAGTGTCTCCTGGCACAAAATGGTTCTTTTGAAATTCATTGTTTATTTCCTTTCTTCTTATAGCTTATGCTGGCAGGAGGATGTGGGAAGACTGCAAAATAAGACACTCAGGCATCTGGGTTTCCGTGACGGTGCTCACTTCAGACAGTAGGGTTTACCGCAGACACATCATCATGAAAAGCAAGCAGAAAACTGTCATGTTTGGGATTCCTAACCCAGCACAAATGGTCACATCTGACTCCACTCAGCAGAGTAACCTGGCCAAAAATCTAAATGATTTTCCAGCACTTACTGCCCATGGATAAGAGCCTTCTGGCAAGATGGAACACTTTCCAGTGCCACCAGCAGAGTACAAATGCATGCCCCTCCCTCCACACCATCCCAGCGGTCTTTTCTTGCTGGTTTAATGGCTGCCTAATAGGACTCACAGGTGCTGGAATGTGCTGTGCATGTGTCCCTGTGGTGACGGGTTGTATGTCTTTCCCGGCGAATGGAATCGGCACCCATGGGGATTGAGTCCCCCATGGTGAGACAGAGAGTGCTGAGTGTGCTGCCTGTCCCCTGAACTCCCTGTTATGATACCTTCCTTGGGTATTAGCATCATTACAATTTGTTGCACAAAAGGTTTTTCTTGCAGTGTTTTCTGGGCTAATTTTAGAAATTTGTTTTCACCTTCCAACATTGATTCCTGGGGCAGCTTGCGAGCTGCCTGGAACGAAAAATCAATGGTGACAGCAGCGGAGTGGGCTCCAGTTCTTCATTAACCCGGAGCTCCCAGCAGCCCCAGTCCCATCTCTTCCCTCAGGGCTAGCCCTGGACAAAAATGGACAGCTGGGAAGTTTTCCTTTGGTGCTCTCGGCCTTTCTCTTCTGAGCCCTGTCAGTCTCCCTGCTCTCCCCATCTCCTTCACCAAAACTTACCCCTCACCTAGTGTGGAGATGGGTTTGGGAGAGGAAGTGAAGTAAGATCCACTGAATGTCTGCACATATGGCAGGCACTAGACTAGGCAGTTTATATGCATGTCCCTTTAAAGTCTATCAATAATTCTCACAGCTTGTTATTGCTCCCATTTCACAGAAGAGGAAACTGAGATGCAAAGAGATCAACAAACAAGCCTAGTGTTGCAGAGCTCATAAGGTGGAGCTGGGATCAGAACCTCTAGCTCCAAAGCCTGTGTTCTCACCACTGTCCACTGTTATACTGATGACCACCATAGTGCAGAAATCTAGGAGCAGGTGTCTGGAGGAGTAGCATCCCCCAGGGATACATAAAGTGTATTCTTTGCCCTGCACCCAGCCACTCCTGCTCAGCCAAAGGCTCTGCTGAGTTCCACACACAGGGACTGGCCCTAATGAAGTCTCTAGGGACTTCAGACTGCGCTCCTGAGTCTCAGTTCCACCCACAGGAGGTGGCAGAATGGGCCAAAGAAGTTCTAATTGAGGATTCACAGATCCCCAGAGCAGAATTGTAGCCCTCTGGCCACAGGTTGTTCACAAGACATGCGGAGCAAAAAGTGGATGCTGGAGATATTGGAAAAGAGTTAAAGAGAGCAAAGCAGAACAGAGAGCAGTGAATCCAGAGGCAAGAAGGAGGTAAGCCTGGAGAAAGTCTAGATCAGCCCTTTTAGAAATATATAGAAATATAACGCAAGCCGGCCCGGCGCAGGGGCTCATGCCTGTAATTCCAGCACTTAAGGAGGCCGAGGCGGGCGGATTGCCTGAGCTCAGGAGTTCGCGACCAGCCTGGGCAACATAGTAAAACCCCATCTCCACTAAAATACAAAAAATTAGCCGGGTGTGGCAGCGTGTGCCTATAGTCCCAGCTACTCGAGAGGCTGAGGCAGGAGAATTGATTGAACCCGGGAGCAGAGGTTACAGTGAGCCAAGATCACGCCACTGCACTCCAGCTTGAGCGACAGAGGGAGACTTCATCTCAAAAAAAAAAAAAAAAGAAAGAAAGAAATATAATGGAAGCCACATATATCATGTTGTACATTTTCTAGTAGCCACATTTAAAAAGATAAACAGGTAAAATTAATATTAATAATATATTTATTTAACTCGATATATATCAAATATTATATTATTTCAACAGGTAATTAATGTAAAAACATATTAATGAGATTTTACATTCCATTTTGGACTAAGTCTTTGCAGTCTTGTGTGTATTGGACATTTACAGCACCTCTCAATTTGGGCGGACCAATGTCAGTTGCTCAATAGCCACACATAGCTAGTATTGTACAATGCAAGGCTAAATCCACAGCTTTTAAATTACGTCCCATGGAATACAGCCCTCCTCAGAAATGTTCCAAGAGATCCCTAAACATTTGGTTTAAATTTCATTTTTAGGAATTTTTAACTACATAAAAATTAATGACCAGGCGCAGTGGCTCAGGTCGGTAATCCCAGCACTTTGGGAGGCCAAAACTGGTGGATCACTTGGGCTCAGAAGTTTGATACCAGCCTGGGCAACATGGTGAAACCCCATCTCAACTAAAACTACAAAAAATTAGCTGACCATGGTGGTGCACACCTGTAGTCCCAGCTACTCAGGAGGCGGAACCCAGAAGAATCACTTGAACCTGGGAGGCGGAAGTTGCAGTGAGCCAAGATCATGCCACTGCACTCCAGCCTGGCAACAGAGTGAGACTCTGTCCCCCCAAAAAAAATTTTTTAACTTTAAAAATTAAAAAGTAATATGAAAATATTCACACTTAAAGACATCCCACTCCAAATTTTAATGCAGTGAAGACAATCAATAGGAAAACTTGTGTTCATGTGTGAAAGGAAATATTATGTAATTCATCCTCTTATAGGAGAAGTTTGTACTAAGAAAACGTCTCTTAATCTGTTTTAAATACTAGCACAACCACGTCACTAAACGATAGGGATACATTCTGAAAAATGTGTCATTAGGCAATTTTGTCACTGTGTGAACATCACAGAGTGTACTTACACAAACCTAAATGGTATATATATTTTTTATTTATATGTATATTTATCACATGGAAAACTAAATGTCCCAGCATCATTACAGAATGTCAATCATTTCCCCCTACTTGATCTGCAATGTCAATATCAAGTGCCATATATCAAGTTTCTATATAAGCTCCATTATCATCTTACGGGACCACTATTATATATGCAGTCCAACGTTGACCAAAATACCATTATATGGAACTTGACTATAATTTATGTTACATTTCAATTAAGTAATGACAATAACAACCAACATTAGTTGCATATTTACCACATGCTGAGTGCTTTTCGAGTATCGCCTTGGCAAATTCTCACAAGAAATCTTGGACATGGGTAATATCATTCTCTTCATTTGCAGAGGAAATGAAGATGCTGACGCTGGAGAGTTCCACAACTTGCCGAAGTTGGCAATAAATGATGTCAGGATTCAAATCCAACCCCAGCTGTCTAACTCCTAAACCAAAGCTCCTAAGCACCAGACTACAAGTAAAAACAGACCAACCTACCAAGCCAGTATGAATTCCGAGCTCTGTCAAACTTCAAACTACCTCCTGTTGACTCTCCCTTCATAACAATCACCCACCCTCTCACCAGGCCCTTGTACACGGAAGTACACATCACGCACCCGTCCGTTCAGTGCAACAAATATTTACTGGCACTACTATGCATCAGTATTCACTATGGTCCTTTTGTAGCCAACACAAAGCGTTTTAAATCCTACTCACCCCCACAACCCAACTACCTAGGGAGAGGTCAGATTTTATCATGCAAATGACATAAAGCCAGTGAAGAGTTTAAGCAAAGGGTTGACAAAAAGGATCATATTTGTATTTCTGAAAGCTCATTCTGGAAGCAGCAGGGAGGGTAAATTGGAAATTGCTGGGATTGGAGAAAGAAAACCAATTAAAAAGCTGTTAGAGTGGGGAGAGCAGATAGAAGAGGGGGACGCAAATGATAAAAAGTACTGAGTAACCGAGTAATCATTGAGGGGGTTGGCTGACTCTAGTTTCTAGCTAAAGTAGTTGAGTTCATGAGCTGAAATAGAAAAGACAGGAGGAGGTCTGGCTTGAGGGTGATGAGCATACATGAAGAATTTAGATTTTAATATTAAAGTTGACATTGTAATCAACTGCCCAACATCCAATCAGGCCTTCTGTCATCTGTCCCAGAAATGCAATGGGAGGAATCACTTCAGATCCAACTGGGCCCTGACCCATGGTAACCCAATCATGATAACCCATCCCATAATAATCCCCCTTGCTAATGACTGGTTGGAGTAAAAGTCTAAGCCAATAGGCACATACCATTCCCTTGTGTCTTTATTGGTGTTGGGCCATAAGTTGATTCATTCAGACCAAAGAAAAGCATCTGTCTTCAATAACTGTGGGAGAGGAGCTCTCTCCTGGATGAGAACAGAAAACAAGTAGTCCTGATTACGAATGACAGCAATCTTCCAATTAAAGAGATAAGGCAATTCTAGAAGAAGAATATAACGGAAAGTAGAAAAACTTAGACCCTCAATGAATTCATTGGATCAAGCCATTCAGAAGGTCAACCTGTCCTATCCTTTTATATGAGCCAGTAAGTATCCTTATTGCTTAAGACATTTTGAGTTGGGTTTTCTGCCCTGCACAGTCACAAGCATCCTAACTGACAGAGATACGTTGAATGGAGCTGAGGTGATGCCAAGAAGTCAAGTGGGAGAAACAGGTCTGGTGTCATCAGACAGAATTTAAACTGAGAATATAGATGAGACTGACTCAAGAAAGCACACAGAGTGAGGAGAGGAAAATAGAACGGGGTCAAGGCCAGGACCCTGGAGAGCGCTAGTGTTGCTGGGATAAATGGCTCTGCAGAAGAAACGGAATAGGAAGGAGGAGACGTTCTAGATGTAGGGTGGAGACTCAAAGAATATGGCCATGAAAGTGGGGAGAGAAGAAAAAGAAGGGAAGAAATGAGAGAGGGGGATGAGTCAACTGCTGAATGAAGGAGAACACTATAGAAAGAGACATTGACAGGGAGAGGGGTACGGGGAATATTAATTAAGGCACAGGACAAGCTGCTGTAGCAATGAGACCCATAAATCCAGTGGTTCAAATAAAATAGAAGTTTATTTCTCTCCCACACAAGAGGCCAGAGGGAGAGAATGTCAAGAGCAGTTGCAGGCAGTTCTTTTCCTAGAGGTCTCAAGAGCTCTTCTATCTGGTTGCTCGGCCACCCCATGGGGTCTTGCCTTTGTCCATATAGCCACAGCCAGCTCATCTCTAGCACTTCCAAGTTATACCTCATTGAAAGGAGGAAATAGACAATATTCAGTGTAAATAGCTTCCATATAGGAATGTGGTCTAGAAATTGCACACATCCTTTTAGCAAGAACTGAGTAGACATCCACATCCAGCTGCAGGGAGCCTAGGAACTGTGGTCCTGATCTAAATAATCATGTTCTTCCCTAAAATTCAGGACTCCTTGACTAAAAGAAAGGAGAGAATGGGCATTTGGGGACACTTAAGCTCAGCCACTAGGTTCTAGGAAGTTGTGGTAGGTGTTGTGCAGGTGACAACACCCTCTACTCCTCAGGTTGATCAACTAAGCTTATCTGCATTAATGCCACGACTCAATCAAATGGATAATCATAGAAGATCCTGAAGAATTTCAGGCTCTCAAATCACAACACTTCAGCTGCCACCTGCTTGCCCACTCAGGATCTGGCCCTGCAGCCCAGTTAATGCTGCATGACTTGCTGGCTGTGTCCAACCCCCTCCCCTCCCTACTTCCTGGTCAGTCAGCTTAGTCCTGGAAATGCACACCAGAACCAAGCCTAAAGGAGGAAATTGTCATATTGAGATGCTTTCCATTATGAAGGTCATGATTCCCTTTCTTATTTTTAATCTCTCCCTAACGACTGATTTCCTTCTCAAAATGCTTTCCCTTGACCTGGCTTCCACTTAAGCTATCTCTTTTTTTTTTCTCTCTCTCCTTCCCTTCACCAAAATAATCACTGACTTGTTCCCAAACCCCCTGCAAGCTGGCATCTGCCCCATCACTCAGATGAAACTGTCACCGAGGTCATTAAATTTAATGGGCTCTTCCCAGCCCTCTTCCTCCTCCACCTGGCTGGGTCTCATTAGACACAATGACCGCCCCTTCCTAGAACTTTTACCTCCCTTTGCTGCTGTGATGCGCCACTCCACACGCCTGCCCCTCATCTGCTCTCTCCTTCCCTACCTCCCAGTCCTGGTCTGTGTCTTTCTTTCTGTGACTCCTCAAGAGACAAAGACCAAGGCAACACTACACAGGAATAATCATCCTGTTAGCCTGGGGTAATGGAAAAGACAAGACATAACCTGAGCTCAAATCTGGATTTGCCACTTACTTGCTGTGTGACTTTAGCAAGTTACTTAGTATCTCTGAGTCCATTTCCCCCCTGGAAAAATAGAAATAAGAATACCCCTCTTTCAGGCTTGTGTTATCAGGCTAGGCGACTGCCTAATAACCAACTCCAAAACCTCAATGACTTAACAAATGTAACATTGTCATCCAGTGAAGGTGAGCAGGGGCAGGGAAGTACCACACAAGATTATATGGGAATTGGATTCCCTAGGGATCAGAGTCCTCCACTAGATTTATGATTCCACAGCCTACAAAGAGAAAGAGTAAATGAGTGTGTGTAGGAGATTGTTCATGATATTTGGTGGAGGGTGGGGGGCAGCTACAAAATGGCATATATTACTCCTACCCAAATTCTATTGGCCAGCACTTAGTCACATGATGCAACCGTATTGCAAGGCATGCTGGGAAATGTAGTTCCAGGAGAAAAAATTTGATGAACACATAGTATCCTCTCTACCATATGGTGTGAAAATGGAAATAATAAAACTAAATTCTGTAGCATTTCTGGAACAGAGTAGGTGCTGAATGAATAGATGCCATTAATTAAAAAATTAGAATTTTCACTTTCTTTTGTTTTTTTACAGTTTGCCAACTTTCCCAAGTGCAGACATCAGTTGAGATAAATAACAAGACTAAGGGAGCATAGACAAAGAAAGAAACAACTGTTTTAAATGGGAATAAAAGTGTGGGCCAGGTTTGGGGAAGCAGGGATAAGCACAGAAGCAGGTAGAGAGTGGGCAGAGGGCTCACCGGAATTGAGCCCCATGGTACTCAGCACAGCCTTTGCTTTCCCAGCCAGCCCTGGCTCCCACCTAAGCCAGAAGGGGCTTAGAAAGATCTGAGTTTCCTTGGAAACCATTTCTCTGGCCCTCTCTGCACATTATCAGCCAAGTTGGTTGTAATCAAACCCCCACGGGGCAGAGAATGAGCTCTCAAACTGCAGTCCTGGGGTTCTATCCAAACTGCTTGCATTTCCTATTTAAATTGGTAATTTCCCCATGAGTGTTCCCCCTACCCATCCACAGATTTGTTGGGAAGGGGAAGCTCTGGACATATTATCTACCCCCCATCATCACCTCCTGCCCCTGACACAGCACGGGGGCCTTGGGAGTGCCTCCAAACAGCCCGGAGTCCTCTGCCAAAGCTGAAGACCTCTGGTAAACCCAGGCCTCCAGAACATCCAGGCCAGGCCAGGAGCCTCTCCTCAGGGTCCTCTGTTCCACTGAGGGCAATGGCCTGGGCATGAGAAGGGGAAGAGGAGGACCTACACAGGCCATAGTAGGCGAGTCCTGAATGGGGACTTCCTCTTGTCCCTTTTGCATGTATACCCTTTCCAAAGTGAAGGGTAGGGACTGGGCCAAGGCACCAGATAATCTTTTTCTTTTTCTTTTTCTTTCTTTCTTTCTTTTTTTTTTTTTTTTTTTTTTTTTTTTGAGATGGAGTCTCACTCTGTCACCCCAGGCTGGAGTGCAGTGGTGCAATCTCAACTCACTGCAGTCTCCATCTCCCAGATTCAAGTGATTCTCCTGCCTCAGCCTCCAGAGTAACTGGGATTACAGGCATGCACCACCATAACCAGCTAATTTTTGTATTTTTAGTAGAGACAGGTTCTCACCATGTTGGCCTGTTCTTGAACTCCTGACCTCAAATTATCAGCTGACTCAGCCTTCCAAAGTGCTGGGATTACAGGCATGAGCCACCACACTCAGCCAGATAATCTTGAAGTACTGAGAGCCAAGACCACAGGGCTAGGGAACAGCTGGGGAAGTCTCCGAATATTAGGCAGAAAGATCCCAGAAGGTTCTGAGGGGCACTCACCTTCACTCCCTCTGTCACAAGCCAGCTCTGACCACAGTGTGACTACAAAAAGGGAGAGTGAACCACTGTCCCCTTTCCTTTCAGAATAGGTAGAAGACTCATCTCAGACATGGTCAAACACAGACACACACTCAGCCATATACACAAAGGTACATATGCATGCATACATATTAGAGAGTCTTATGCGTGTGCTTAGACACATACCTGTGTACCTGAAGACATGCAATGTCATGCATACTGATCCCCTCCTAGCATCCCAGCCATGTTCACGATGTATCTTGGCCATTTTTTTTTTTTTTTTTTTTCTGAGATGGAGTCTTGCTTTGTCGGCCAGGCTGGAGTGCGGTGGCACACTCTCGGCTCACCACAACTTCCGCCTCCTGAGTTCAAGTGATTCTCCTGTCAGCCTCCCAAGTAGCTGGGATTACAGGCACATGGCACTGCACCTGGCTAATTTTTCTATTTTTAGTAGAGACGGGGTTTCACCATGTTGGTCAGGCTGGTCTTGAACTCCTGACCTCGTGATCCACCCACCTCAGCCTCCCAAATGGCTGGACTTACAGGCATAAGCCACCATGCCCGGCCTATATCTGGGCATATTCACAAACACATCAGAAATGGGCTGAGAACTCGGCGCACACCTGCCCAGGACAGCCCCGAGGAATATATACATGCAGACACAAGTCCAGCTGGCCATCCTGGCATGACCAATGGCTGACACATGTACTCACACACACACATATGAGACTGAGGAAAAGGCAGAACCAGGCTGGGAGATGCTTTGCAGGTGGCTAAGTAGGGAGCAGCATGGATTCCAAATTACTAGACAGCTCCAAGGAGATGTGGCCAAATTGAGTCTAATCCAAGGCTGCATCTGGAATCCAGTCTGGACATTAATTCAAAGCAGGGTGTGGAGTGTCTTTGTGGGTAGGGTTAGGGCCTTCATGGGGGAAGTAGGTTGGCAGACTGCAGTGAGAAACAGGGACCAGGAGCAGCCCCTAGAAGATGGCTTCCTCCCAAAGGGGAAGCTGAAGGTCAGGTCCTTATCCCAGAGCAGAAGACTAGGTAAAATCAGGAACCAGCCATTGGCCTGGGTACCTACAGTGAGGGGAGGGACTAAGCTTATGGGC
The DNA here is from genome assembly GCF_030222135.1 of Aotus nancymaae. NCBI lineage: Eukaryota > Metazoa > Chordata > Mammalia > Primates > Aotidae > Aotus > Aotus nancymaae. The sequence goes on from NW_026988467.1 coordinate 31,192,669, forward strand.
TCTGTGCATCCAGATCCCCCAGCTTTCAGATCCTGTATTCAGGGAGACAACTGGTACCAGGCCCACCCTCTGCCATGCTAGCTCCCCACCCAGAACGAGGCTAGGTCAGGATGAGCTCAGGGACTTGGAAGGCAGAGCCTGGTGGCAGAGGACTATCAGTATCTATAACAGAAGGGACTGAGGAAAGACAGGCCAGACACCCCAACTTCTGAGCCAGCCAGAACCTAGACACTGTTATTCCAGCTGTTGCTAGGAAAACAACTGGAAGCCTCACTCTCCACCTCCAGAACCTGCCCTCAACCCCTACCTCCACCCCAGCTGTGAGGGTATTAGTCAGTCATGTTCTGAGTTCAAGAGTCCCTCATCGCCCCTCCCACTGAAGCGAAGCCAGGAACTGGGCTGTGCAACTGAGAGGAGTGGGGAGCAGGTATTTGGTTCTGATGCCCAGAGTGGCTGTCCCCACCATTTCTCCAGCACTGAGAAGAATCCTGCAGAGCTTCACAATCCACCTGCTCCTTTCTAAACAGACAGGTGTGAGAGAACTGAGAACTCCAGTGGAGCAGGCACAGCCAGCTGTCTGCAGCTGATGCTTTCCACATCTCCTACCAGAGTCAGCTGGAGAAGGAGAGACAGAAGGTGAACTTTCTAAACACTTGGAGTTTTTCTACCACCCAGCAACTCTCTCTCTCCCCCTCCCTCCCTTCCTCCCTTTTTGTATGCTGCTCTGTATGTCTGGTGTCCTGCTACCTCCTTGTCTCCTGGGAGACTCTTATTTAACCTTCAAAACCCTGTTCAGGTATCCCCTCTTCTCTGGAAATCTTTCCCCAGCACTCCCTCTGTTTGACTAATTATTCACTCCTTTCTCCAGGCTACCTGTATAATATCATGTGTTATGATTATCCGTTCATGTTGGGATAATCAGGGATGCCTGAGATGTCAGGATGTCTGTCTTCCCACTTAACTGTGAGCAGCTTGAGGGCACTTGTCTCTGTACCCCAGCACCACTCCAGGGCCTGACAGAACATGTCCAAGAGAAGCAGTGTAATATAGCAGTTCAAAGCATGGGCTCTGGAATAAGCCAGACCTGAGTTTGAACCCCAGCTCTGCCTCTTCTTGTACATGTTGTTTCAGCTCTCTAAGCCTCAGTTGTTCCAAATATGAAATGGGAAGAATAGTAATCACTGTCTCATGGATTGTCATGAGTAATAAATGATATGATAAATAGCTCAGTACTAGGTACATTAATTACCTTTGTTATCATCCCATGAGCATCTGAGCTGTCGATTCTATGCCGAGTCATCATACTGACTCCATATAGACTGTTCCCCTAGAAATCTCACCAGCAAAGGAATAATGACAATCAAGAATGATGAGTCCATGGCAAAACTCTGGATGCTCTGGGAGCCTGGAGAAGAACCACTAACTTCAGTGGCCATGTGATCTAGTGGTTAAGTTTATTGGCTTTGGTGTCAGGAAGTTCCAAGTTCAAATCCTAGCTGAGCCTCTAACTAGCTGTGTGAACTTAGATAAGTTATTTAAACACTCAGAAACTCTGAAATGTGATGGAAATTTAATAATACACAGATAGAAACAGTACAAATTTGACAAAAAGTCAAATTTGTCAGAGGGTAAGCAAGGAAGACTTCCCAGAAAAAGTGACATCGGGCCTTAATGAATAAATAGGAGTTTTCCAGGTGGAGAGGGGAAGCAAGAGCATTTCCAGCAGAAGGAGCAGCACATTAAAGTTGGTGAATCCAAAGGACAATGAGATGCTTGATGAACCCAGATCCCCGTGTATGAGGGGAAATGTCTGAAGAGGGCCCATAAAGAGAGACAAAGGGCCACGCTCAGTGGTTCCTGGCACACACTTCCAATGACCTCTGAGTCCCTCTTCTGGAATGTGCCTGATACATACTTAGAGCCTCAATATATATTTGTAGGAAAAACAAATAAATAAGTGGCAGTGTCTCCTGCACCCTGTTCTCCTTGCTCTACCCGCCCACCCAGCCACTTGCCTCCCATTGATCCCTGGGACTCTAAGGAGCACAGGCCAAAACCATTGCAATTCACTCCTTCCTCGTCAAGCTCCGTGGCTAAGAAACTTGTACCAAAGTTAAACCCACCAATGGGCCTGCTATCAGAAGAATGACTCCTGAGCTCTGCAGCTCACACAATAAAAATGTATTCCTTCTGATCCCTATCCAGTCTCCCAATAAGCCCAGCGTGCCACATCTTAATATTTCTCCTGCTAAGGTGCAGAAGCCTGAAGGTCCCTCAGATGTCTGCTTCCAGCCTGCTAGTCTTTGAACTTGAGACATTCTCAGCACCCAGTAGTTGACTTCATAATTCGGTGAGACTTGAAAGGCAGCCCAGGCAGCGGTCAGCCAGCTCTCCCATGCAGAAAATCCGCATGGCCTGGATGTCCTCCCTCAGGGCTCCTCTCCAGGGATGGCTGCTGGAATCAAAGAGTTTGGGATCACAGCAAATTCATTTGCAGCCACAACAGAATCCTGTTCGCAGGCTGTCCTGGGGATAGGAGGCAGCGGATGGGACAGAACTCAGCTATGTCTCTATCAGAAGCGGCGTCCTCAGACATTTAATAATCAGCTCTGCTTGGCTTAGCACTATCAGAGCCTGGAATCAGGTTTCTATCACAAAGTCTCATGGCCTCAGTACAATACTAGAGATAGGGCAACAGTCCTGCCCTCTGGCAGAGAACAAATTCCTGCTGTTCAAGCTTCCATCAGTCCCTTCTGCCCCTGTGCCCTGCCATGACCCTGCTTTGGCTCCTGGAAAAAAGGAGGTGCTACAGGAGGGCCCCAATTTCCCTCCTCTCCACAACTCCCCACATCCTCACCTCCACCTCAGAGAGAAAAGGGGCCCTCTTTTCATCCAAGCCAAAGCCTACAGCTGAGTTCCCACCCCCTCACACCTCCTCAAGGATCTGCACCTAAAACCTCTCCCTTGACCTCCAGCAACAAACAGGCTCAAGGTGCCTCCAGGCTAAAGGTGGCCTTCCCAGGATGGACTTAGATCTGGATTCAAGTTCAGGCTTCATCACCTACCAGCCGTATAACCTTGAGCCAGTCGTTTCATCTCTGTATTTTGGTCTCTACATCTGTGAAGAGGAAATAACAGCCACTAACTCAGAGGAAGGATCACGGTGAGATGAGATGCTGATGCCTGGCAAGGCTTAGCACGCTGCCTGCCCTTTCATCACTCAAGGAAATTTAGTCATTAGTATAAATATGAACTCACTGTTCCATTAAGCTAGAGGCCTACCTCTCTTTCCTACACTGCCAGGCATTTTTTTTTTTTATTTTAAGTTCTAGGATACATGTGCAGAACGTGCAGGTTTGTTACACAGGTATACTACATGTGCCATGGTGGTTTGCTATACCTATCAACCCGTCATCTAGGTTTTAAGCCCCACATCCACTAGGCATTCGTCCTTATACTCTCCCTCCGCTTGCCCCCCACCCCCCCACCGACAGGCCCCAATGTGTGATGTTCCCCTCCCTGTGTCCAAGTGTTCTCATTGTTCAACTGCCACTTACGAATGAGAATAAGCAATGTTTGGTTTTCTGTTCCTGTGTTAGTTTACTGAGGATGATGGTTCCCAGTTTCATCCATGTTCCTGCAAAGGACATGAATTCATTCTTTTTTATGGTTGCATAGTATTCCATGGTGTATATGTGCCATATTTTCTTTATCCAGTGTATCATTGATGGGCTACCAGGCTTCTTATGAGGCAATCACCCCTCCTTAGCCCATTCCAAACTGGATCCTGACCTCTTGCCTCTCACCAAGTCACCAATGAGCCCAATAACCTAATTCCATGGCTTCCCATCACCTTCAAATTGAGACATTTGATGCTAATGCCTGCCTGCTTTTTAGCTCAAACTCCCTCCTCAGGCTTTCACAACTCACTCTCCTGGTTCTTCTCTTTATGAATGTCACCTCTCCACATCCTGTTCAGTCCTAGATCGTGACTACACACTAGAATCACCTAGGGAGCTTGAAACTACCAATGTGCAGCCCCACCCTCCAGCAAGTCTCAATGTGTTCGTCTTTGGGAGGCCCAAGCATTCTGGGTTTGAGAACTGCAGCCCTGAATGGAGAAGATGCCCTTGGTCTTTGTGTTCCTTAAGATTATGTTCTGCTGTACAGAACGAAAAAAATGTAACAGTGGCTCACATAAGACAGATGTTCATGTGTCTTGCAGGTATGGAATCTGGAGGTCCAGATTAATTTCACTGCTCCACAGTTCATCAGGAACCCAGGTTTCTATTGCCTCATGGCACAAAATGGCTGCTTGAGCCTCACAGCCTCATTCCAGCCTGCTGGAAGGAAAAGGAAGTGCAGAGTGGCAAAGGTAGGTAAGAACCACTCTCCCACCCTTCCCTCTAGTCACACCTTAACGCATAGCCACACCCAGCTCTGTGGGCGGTTGAGAAGCAGAATCTTCATTGCAAATGGCTGTGTCAGCTAAAACTCAGGCATTCTGAACCGTGAGGTAGAAGAAGAGAGCAGTCTCTGCCGTGCCCTTTTCTCTCCTTGCACCCTACCATGTGGGAATTCTAAGACCCCGACCACTGCACCCGAGTATTGCCCCCCACAACTTCACAGGCCCCTCAAACACATTGTGCCCCAAACTGAACTCATCTGACCAGGCCCCATGAGGCAGCAAGGATTTTGAGATTACCAATCTAGATGGAGTCCTGGCCTTAACACTCAAGCAACCATGGATATTTGATGCCTTGATGGGCTTCAGTTTCCTTATCCGTGAAACAAGATAAAAAATATACTTTATTCTTGGGAAGATGAAATGATTGGCTTACATACAAACATCTAGTAGAGTGCCTTGTATACAGCAGGAGCTCAATACATGTTGGTTTCCTTTTCTTCCTTTTTTCTTTCTTAGTCTAGAGAAACCATTTCCTTTCTCTATACTGTGTCACCCCCTCTCCCAAACTGATTATATGTTGCCATCAGGCATTGTGGACAAGACTCCCAGACATGGCACTAACCATATATTTCTTGTCAAGAATATATGTAAGATGTAGGGTGGAGAGTTAGAGAAGAGGAGGGAGAAATTACCTTTACCAAAAAGGAGCTAACCAACCTGGATGGTTTGGGATCTTTCCCCAACATGCTCTGCACTTCCCCTTTCAGGGGAAATCTCTTTTTTCTCCTTCGCTCTTGTGTGTGTGTTTTTTTAATTACGACTTGTGGCTATAGGTTGGAGGACAGACGCAGTGTTGGTCAAGATCAAAAGTATCATCAATTGTACAATTCTCCAGTTTGGGACTGACCCAATTCCCCAATCAAAGACTGATGTGGTCTTGGCCACACTTCAGCCTAGACCCCAGTCACAGGAAGATGGAAGTTTCCTACAGCTTTGCTACCCAAAGTGCAGGACCCAGCAGCATCTGTATCACCTGGAAGCTTGTTAGACATGCAGAATCCCAGACCCCACCTGAGACGCAGTACATTGAAGTCTTTTCTGAAAACAATGTCTTTAAAAATCAGCTTATGTGTCTGGTGTGTAGATAGAACCATGCCCCCTTTGTACTTCCAGATTTTCTCTTTCTCCAGGAGAGAAATAATTTGACACAAATGGAGGGTTTTTTCCTTGCATCTCTCCTTTCCTTTCTCTTGCCTTCCCCAGGAACTGAGCGTTTATTATACAAGGGGACCCCTGGTGTCCTCAGAAGCACTCCAAGGACCTCTCCTCTCCTTACTCCAGCCATGACTTACTCCATCACTGGGCCAGTTTCCCGCAATGGTCCTGCCTGGCAATGGGCACGGTTAGTGTAGAATCTTTTAATGCTATATCCTTACTTGAATGATATGTTGCAAGTGTAATGAGCAGATTGGAAAGAAAATGTGTAAAACACCTAGAAGAGGACCTAAAACATAGAAGACAGCCAATAAGTGGCAGCTGTTATTACCAAACAGGATTGGTCAATGAAAAGAGGAGACTACAGGCAGGGAGATGAGCCCAGATATAAGGACAGGTATATCCAGAATATAGTTGAGCAATTAGGAGGAGACCAGGTTGGCAGCATCAGGAGACATGCAAGAGAGAAATGAATAAAGCAGACAGAGCAATGCTGGAGGCCAATGGTGGCTTGAAGGTCAAACCAAGAAGTTTGGATTTTATGCTGAAAGAGAAAGGGAGGGAACCGATGGAGGTTTTCAATGTGAAGTCGAAAGGTGGCACAAAGTGCAGGAAGAGGACTACACTAGGGCACTGGAGTGGGGTATAATGAACATGACCCATTGGATGAGAGAAGGAGGAAGATGGAGAATCAATTTGACAATGACTATGGTGCCATCAGTGACAAACAAGGCAGCCCAGAGATGGAACTGTTTGCAAGTGGAAAGTGAAGATTTTTGTATTAGCACTCCATTCCTTCATCCAATCAATGTTTTGGGTATCTGTGTTAAACACTGCATGGGGCTCTGGGTACATTATGGTGTGCCAAACAGACATAGTTCTTGCCCTTATGGGAGGTACACCTTGGTGGAAGGAAGATATCAAGGGACATCCAGGAGACAATTCGAATAGTCAGGGCTGGATACAGCTTGGGGGCCTTCTCCCAGCTGCCCCAGACATATTTCAGAAAGTGTCAAGAGCTGGAAAAATTATCAGAAGCTTTCTTCAAGGCCCAGACTTCAACCCTGCATTTCCCACAATACCCAGCCAAGGCCAAGGTCCCTCTGCAGGGCCCTGCTCCAAGGTGAGCGTGGGAGGGGCAGCTCCCTTGGAGATGGATACCTGGCCCGATGTTCAGGGGCTCTGGTTTCTTGATTAACTGCTGGAGGGGAGTCATCTGATTAAGGATTGTGATTGCAGCCATCTGATTAGGGATTCCCGTGCTCACTGGAGCTGAGCAGACACACGGGCCAAAGAATCTGGGCCAGGTGAAGTAGTTTTTAGCTATCTGGTGATAGGGGTAAGGTGTTTCTTCAGCACTGCCCCACGGATTCCCAGGCCTTCACCCCCACACATCCCTCCTTCCACTGCACTTTCTGTTTCCCTGAATGCCTCTGGAAATCCCACTGTGCCAACTGACCCCAACTTTCTTTACCCTCCTAAACTCAGACTCCTCTCTACACTCCCTTTAGCCTGTGCCTTCTAGCTGCCCAGACTCACTGCACACATGCACACACTCCTGGCCCCTGTAAGTCCAATTAAGCCAACAAATCCACAGTTCATTTAATACCGAGCACTCAGCAGAAGGATACATCATTGGTGGTAGATTGCGTGAGTGATACTGTGGAATTGTATCTTTGTGTGCTTCAATCGTGTGGGTACACTTCATAATTCACTGTGGCTTTTCTGTGGTCAGTGGGTATTAGATATAAAATTCAGAGAATAATATAACTAGTATAAATGATGCAGAAGCTTGAGGCTATAGCTCTCTTTTTCTGAGGTAGGCTTGTTAGAACTGCAGTCTCCTGGTACTCTTTCCTTGGTCAGGAAGCAATCCCCAGGTAACAGCACCCCAGCATAGAAAGATGGTCTTCTCCATTACCATCTGCTCTGTGAGGCAGTTTCCAGGAATATACTGTGTGGGCTGGTGGGGGGACTCCCTTCCCTTCAAACCCTACTCTCTGGTGATTTTGTCAGCCTGGACCAAAAGCCTTAAAAATATGCATTTTCTTTAACTCTATAATTCTACTTTCAGAAACAAGTTCTAAGGAAAACGTATGTGCAAGGATGTTTGTGAAGCACCATTTAAAATAGCTACACATAAAAATGGAAAGAACTGAGATGTAATATACACACAGTGCGATTCTAAGCAGGTTATTTACCCAATGTCTCTCAGCTCACATCTATCCTTTTGTATTCTGCTCTTGCTGAGGCCAGGACTCTGAACACGATGCTTCCATGACTCCAGGACCAGCTGGCTTCCTGTTAGGTTCCCACAATGAAAGGAGCTCGAGGAAGATTGGAAGGCAAGATGAGGAAAGAAGGGACTTGGTTCCTGTTTCTTCCTTTCCTGCCAGCATCACTCCAGCAGCAGCAGTTGGCTCCAGCTCCGACTTTCTTTTTTGTACTCCCAAACCCAGCCTCATCACAATCCTTCCGTATGCCAATAGCAGCCACATGCCATTCCCAGGTCTGAGCACCAGCTCTGCAGGACCATAGGATCCATGCTCTGAGCTCCTAGGTCCTAGTCCCCAAACTTCTTTTATTCCTCTAGCCCTAGTGTTGGTACCTGCTTCCTACAGTTATTATATCTGAGTTACCTCTCTGTTCCCTTTTTGCTCTATCAGCTCCCCAACACCTGTGTAGCCAATTTCCTGTATTAAATTCACTGTTTGAAATACCTTGTGTGGTGTCTGGTTTTCTGAATTCTGGCTAATATAGATGTCATTGCACACCAATTGGGTGGAAAAAAATTTATGAATGTAACAATATCAAAGGTTGGTTGAGACTCAAAGAAACTGGAAATTTGATATATTTCTGATGAGATTGTAAACTTACAACCATTTTAGAAAGCAATTTGGCAGGCAATAACTAGTAAAGTCAAGTTACATATCCTGCAATTTTGGTCCTGTGTATGAACTCTAAAGAAACTCTTATCGATTACACAAAAAAAGAGCATCATTCCTTATTTTTCCTGACAGAAGGAAATGGATAAGTCAATTGTGGTGCACTCATCTAAGGGAATACTACTACATGGTGGTTAAAAATGAATAAAAGAAAGTTACACGCAGCAACATGGATAAAACTTAGAAGCATAATTTTGAGTAAGGAAAGTATTCTGCAAAAAGATATGCATAGTAAGGTATTATTTATATATATGTTTTTAAACCAACAAAGCATTACTATATATATGGTTAATGAGTATACCTGAATACAGTAAAAGCACACACCATGCATGGCAAGTTAAATTATTTAGAAGCACTAGCTCAAGATGACGGTGACTCAGGGGGCTGGAAAGGAAATGGAATCAGATAAGGAGGAATCAAAAAATGATTTTTCTTTTTTTCTTTCTTTCTTTTTTGGAGACAGTATTTCTCACTCTGTCACCCAGGCTGGAGTGCAGTGGCATAATCCTGGCTCACTGTAACCTCTGCCTCCCAGATTCAAGTGATTCTCGTGCCTCAGCCTCCCAAGTAGCTGGAACCACAAGCACATGCCAACATGCTTGGCTAATTTTTGTATTTTTAGTAGAGCCAGGGTTTCACCATGTTGGCCAGGCTGGTCTCAAACTCCTGACCTCAAGTGATCTGCCCACTGAGAGAGTAAAATAAAAACCACAGAATAGAAGATGATTGCAATATTTGTAATCAACATTAGACACGCAACCAAAATGTATAAAGAAGCCCTACGAACCAGTTGTAAAAATGCAGATATAATGCAAGGGAAAAATTAGCCAAAGACTTAGGCACTCCAAAAAAGAAGATGCCCAAACATCTAATAAACACACGACCCATGCAGGGTGTTTGTGGATAACTGCTATTTTTTTTCTTAATCTGAGAGGTGAATAGATGGATACATTCACTCTTAGGGTTTACAGTTTTCAATTCATGGAGCTGTACACCTAAAATGTGTGTATTTTTCTGTATATACATTATACCATAGTTATACTATAATAAAAAGATTATCATTTTTAATTTGGATAAGAAAAAGCAAATAACATTTTGGCCCTTTTACCGATCAACAGACAGTTTAGAAAAATAGCAATGCATTATGTAACTTGCAAAAAGAAAAAACAGAAAGATAAACCAAAAACAAATGAAAACAATTCCCTTTGGGAGGAAGGGCAAAAACAGGGGAAAGGGACTAGGGAAAAAATTAGACTTCTCTGCATGTATGTTTTTAAATAATCTTGATTCACAGTCATGTAAACAATCAATACAATTTTAAAATAAGTCAATCTTTTAGAAATACTAATTTTAAATTAATTGAGGCGGTATATAGATGGAGCAAAAATTGTGACGATGTTAACCTGAGTGACTAGAGTCATGCCATGTGAACATAAGGTTTCATATGATGAGGCATTAATGAGACAGGCCACTGCCCAAGTCACAACCAGGCCAGGTATTGCTACGTTATTAGAGCTCTTTCCCACTGAGCCTGGATTCCACTTCAGAATCCAGCTCAGCACAGCACTCCAGGCAGCAGTGGCACGGAAGTTAAAACACACGTGCCATTCCTACTCTATATGATAGCAGGACTCCAAGAAACAGGATGAAGCAGTCACACACCTACCCAGGTCTCCTAAACCCTCATTCTACTAATGGGAAAATTGAGGCCAAGAGAGGAGGAGTGGCTTACTCAAGGACACAGCAGGAGTTTAATTTTCCCTCTGCTATGCCACCACCTAGGCCTTAGCATTCCAGCCCACAGAATGGAGTCCTTTGCTTTTCCATCAACCATACACGCCAGGGCAGGGGAAGTACAAAAGCAGTCAGCTGCTACCAGCTCTTCCAAAACTCCCAGGAGGAACATCACAGTTTGCCTCTGCATTGAGCCTGTTCCTAAATCCAGGGTTCTTCCTTTGCCTTAACAACCAGGCCACCATCCTGCCTCAACCACCATCATGGAGATGTCTTGCTGAATGGCAGTGGTGATCCTGCCACTTTCCCACTCAGAAGTTTGCCTTGCCTCCCTATTTCCTAACTCCCTAACCGGATATTCTAAATATTTGTGATGAGATTTTAAACTGCCTCTTTCTCTGAATATCAGCTAGTGCCTCCTATGAACTCCAGCTCAGTCCCACCTCCAGATTTTTGTCCATGCTGTTCCAACCACCTTATACTTTCACTGAGTCCCAGAAAGTGAAACTAGGACACCTGAAAGTCATTCTTCCACACTCTGGGATGAAGCCAACCCACTGGGTATGGTCAAGAGGCTTCATTTGGGAGGAAAGGGGCCCTTGGAGCTGGAGCCAGGTCAAACAGCAGAAACTTTCTCTTGAGCATTCTTGACCTTCTTTAGATATAAGACTCTTTGAGAATCTGATTAAAGCTACGGACCCCATTCCTAGTTAAATGCACCAAAACACAACATTTTCTATTTAATATCAAAGTGCAGGGGAGAATCCCTTAGGAATCCTTGCTCCGCGATGCTACAATGTCAAACCCTATTTCCTTGTATTCATTATGTGTCAGGACTATGCTAAGGACCACACACATCATCTCACCTAACCCCCTCAATACCACCATGAAGTGGGAATTATGACTGCCTGCACTTTACAGATGAGGAATGAAGACATAGAGAGATGGTAGCCACCGAACCAGAATTCAGATCCAAGTCTTTCTGACTCCTCAGCTTTTGCTCTTAAATGATTCACCAAAGTTTTCCACTGGGTACCCACTGTGTCAGAATTTCCTGGGGTGCCCATTTTAAAAAAGCAGATTTCTCAGCCCCACAGTAAGTCCAGTGAGTCAGAACCTCTGAAGGTGGAGCCCAGGAATTTATATCGTTAATGAGCGCTCCAGTTGATTCTCAGGTTCCCTAAGGTTGAAAACTACTTCATGCACGTCACTGGACTGTCTTTCCCAATGAGCAGCAGCTAAATGTTCCAGATATTATGGTTGTGTAACACATGACCCCCAAAATGTAGAATGACCACTATTTTATTTTACTCCCAAATTTGTAGTTCAGGAATTCAAGAAGGGCATCCCTTCCACCAGACTCCATTAGTCAAAGCAGTCACAAGCCCGCCCAGATTCAAGAGGAAGGGAATTAGACTCCCCTTCTTGATGGGGTATGGCAAGGTCCCTTCATACACAAATATATGGCATGGACGCTATTGTTGTGGCCATCTTTGAAAAGGGCAATCTGCCACTCGAAGCCTCTGTTCACATGCAAAATCCGGTAAAATGAACCAGCCTGCTTCGATCTGCAGCCTGGAGAGAACAATGCTTAACATTCATCAAAGTCACTTTTCAACAGGCTTCCTCATGCTTCATAGTTCGCCCTTTCTGCTTCAGGAAGAACCGCAGTGGCGCAACAGGCCCCTCAACGGCCACATCAGAAAGTACCTTCAGTGGCAACATTTTCCTGGCAGCTTATGAGCCCATGGACCAATTTTATAAAATGTGTTCCTCCAGCTTCCTTCTGCATCCAGGTGGCCTCACCTCAGGGCACAAGGCGGACATAATGGGAGACCCAGAATCAAAATGAAAAAGGTTCAACGAGAAGACATCATAGAAAGAGGACAGAAAGAGTGTAAGCTGGGACAACCTTTCCAAAGGGCAGCTTGGCCACATATATCAAGGTGTAAAATGTGCATACTTTTTAACCCACCATTCCCACTTCTAGAATTCAGCCCAAGGAGGTAATAGCGCAAATGCAAAAGAAGACATATGCATAGCATATACACACAGTATTGTTTACAATAGTGGAAAACTGAACACAGCCTTCATGCCCACAAGTCAGTGATAGATCAGGCAAATAAATCGTAGCTCATTAATACTAATTTTCAAAGAATGAAGTAGATCTATAGGGACTGATATGGAAAAATCTCCAAGACATATGGTTAAGTAGAAAAAAAAAGCATGCAAGCGATACACATCAGAAATCACATTTACATAAAACTATGTGTGTTTTAGCCCCAAGAGAGAGGTCTGGAGGAAGGTCTCCTGGGTGGTAGCATTTGGTGTCAATTTTGTTTTCTTCTGCATTGTTTAAGTGTTCAGGAATAATAATGAAAGTGCATGTATTATACCTACTCTGTGCTGCAGACTCCAGTAAATCCCTTAGACATGTTAACTCATCTTGTCCTAATAACAACACTACAAAGTGGATACCGTTATTACCTCTATCTTAGAGGCCTGGAATACTAAGGCTCATAGAGGTCAAATGGCTTGCCTACAGTTACATAGCCAGTAAATGGCAAAAACAGGAGTCAGACCCAGGCTCCAGATTCCATGTGCTTAGCCATTAAGCTGTCCTACCCCACAGTGATTAGACACTACTTCTACTAAAATAATAAAGCCATTTTTCTTATTTAAAAAAAGACTGGGGTCAGGCCTGGTGGCTCACACCTGTTATCTCAGGACTTTGGGAGGCCAAGGTGAGCAGATCACAGGTCAAGAGATTGAGACTATCCTTGCCAACATGGTGAAACCTCGTCTCTACTAAAAATACAAAAATTAGCTGGGCGTGGTGGTGTGTGCCTGTAATCCCAGCTACTCAGGAGACTGAGGCAGGAGAATCGCTTGAACATGGGAGGCAGAGATTGCAGTGAGCCAAGATCGTGCCGCTGCACTCTAGCCTGGCAACAGAGCAAGACTCCTTCTCAAAAGAAAGAAAATACCGGGTGCAGTGGCTCACACCCGTGATCCCAGCACTTTGGGAGGCCAAGGCAGGTGGATCATTTGAGACCAGGAGTTTGAGACCAGCCTGGCCAACATGGCAAAACCCCATCTTTACTAAAAATACAAAAATCAACCAGACGTGGTGACACAACCTGTAATTCCAGCTACCAGGGAGGCTGAGATGGGAGAATCGCTTGAACCCAGGAGGCAGAGGTTGCAGTGGTCCAAGAACACATCACTGCACTCCAGCCTGGGTGACAGGGCAAGACTCAGTCTCAAACAAAAAAAAGCAGTCACCAACTTGGCCTTAAGGTGCCTTAAGTTTCCAGAAGACACATCCCCAGGTCATTCTTGAGGACTTTTCTGCCCCCTTACCAGCTGAGTGTATAGACAGAATTCCTATAAGGGTAAGTTCAAGGGACATAACAAGATCTGGTCCAGGAAGCCCCACAATGGAAGAGATGTTTAGGAGACCCAGATTTTGTAGATGTATCCCTTGGTGGGGTGACGGGTCCATCCTGCAAGTCTACAGCTGACCAAAGGTAAAGAAAGAGACCCCTAGAGCCTTCAGTCCCAAGCCCCATGCACAGCCTATGCCCAATTCAAAGCCAGAAAAATGTGTTATGATAAATATCTGTTTCAGATGAGACCCAAATGGCTAGCAAGTAAGATCACTGGAGAGGTGGTATCAACAGATGCAGAGGTCTGAGAGCCAGCGCTCAATCTATGTGCATATCCTTGGATGTAGATGGCACATCTGCAGGAGGGATGAGGCAGCCCCACCAGGAGCTGGTGCCATGAAGGGCCAATGGAGTCTCTGGGGAAAACTCATCGAAGAGAAGGAAAAACTGAGGTCCAAACTCAGTCCAAAGATGAGGGTAAAGGAGGTTCTAGCACAGCGCTGATGTCTCACTCCGTGCTCCAGCACAACCCCAGCCACCTCAGCCCTGAGATCTGGCACAAGGTGGCCTCCAGCTCCTCACCTTTATGACTTGAAGTTTGAGGAGCTGTTTCTCTCCTACCTCCATGGGTCTCTGCAAGCAGCTGAGCTGGCAGCAGCCCCTCAGACCCTCGGCACACACTGTGACAAGCAGGAGTTGCAGCCCCTTCTGTCTGAGGGACACAGCTGACACTCTAAGCTTTAATAGGAACAGGAAACATCACCACAGCAACTTTCTTTTCATTATCCATAATGAAAAGAAAGTGGTGGACACTCTTGGTTGACAAAGGTGCACAGGAGGGGTCCCAGAAGGTGCCCGGGACAGCTTGGAAAGGGATTTATGGTATCAGGGTTTGCCTTGAGCAGGTAGAGGTCAAGTTGCTCAGGGAGTGTGTGTAGTGTGAGAAACAAAGGCCAAGTACAAATCCTCAATCAGACAATAAAGAAAGAGGGTATGCAAAAAGACCGGGTCTGCAACCCTTTGTGTCCTGGTCCTGCCCTAGTGAGGAGAGGGTTTAATTTCTTCCCACCTCCTTGTTCCCATTACCACTCCAGCCCCTACCCCTCCTCTTTCTCCACACTCAAAGAGCCTCTCTCCCCAGCTTGCTTTCCATGTCCCCATCCACCCACACTCTTTTGGAACCCACTTCTGTGTCCTCCTTCCACTGAAGAGTTGAAGAATCAGGTGGGACTGCCAGGCTGGAGGCAGAAGGGATCCTACTCTGGAAACTTTCTTTTCAAATCAGAGCAAAGAACAAATGGCTCTGCAATCCACTGGGATCAGCCTTGGGTTGGAAATTTAAAATGCATTAAGATTGAGAGACCTATAAACGTGACATAACACGCTCTGCAAGCTGCTGCCTCTGTGCCTTGCAGTCACAGGAGCTTCAACGGGCACAGACAGGCACACTCATGGCCCACAGATGGGCACACACCCCCATACACACCCATCCCTGGAAATCCTCCTTCCATGACTATGCACATATGTGCATGCACTCTCCCAATAGACAGACATACACAGACCTGTGCATATGATCGCCTGTGCATACACAGACCCTATACACACACTCATGCCTCATGTAGGAGGAAAAATGCAACCCCATGCAGCTCCACCCTCCTGCATGAATATACACACCTGCATCCACACACGTACACCAATTTGCACACGGTCACCCCACACACATGCACACACCTTCGCCCTGCACACACACAGATGCATACACACAAACCTCATTTATACACATCTCACAGCGATAAACCAGGCCTGGGCTCACCCTGAACCCTAGACAGACATTCTCACCCCACTCACAGACACACACGGAGGTACACACTCACACACACTGACCCCTCCCACACCTGCATGGATGTGTGCAGACATTCCCATACAGTCATGTGAAATACAGACCTTCATGTGCAAACACACTCACCCCACCCCAAATGTATGCACTGATTTTACCCAAAGCAAAAATGTGTACAAACATCAGTGCACACTCACCCACACAGACTGTGCTCACATACTCAGCCCACAGAGACACAACATAATCAAATAAACACTCAGATTCCCTCTGACTTCAACAACCATCTGGATGACCATCCAACTGCCTGGATTCTTGATTTTTTTTGTTCTTCACTTTCTCTTCTCTGAAAATGGTTTCACCATTTGCCCAGTGGCTCGGGCCAAAAACCTGAGCATCTTTTTCACCCTCCACAGCCAGGCTATCTGCCATATCTGCCTTGAAAGTATGCCTTGAATTCAGTCAGCTCCCTCATCTCCAAAGCCATCACTCCACTCCGTGCCCCCATCTTCCCAACCCCAGGCCATTGCTACAGCCCCTCCCTGATGTCCTTGCTTTCACTGTTACCACCTACAATCTGTGGCAGTCAGAGCAAGAGACCTTTCTGTGGCATCAATTGCACTTTAAATAAGTGCAGGCTCCTTACCCAAGCCTACAAGCCTACGTGATCAGACCCTGCTCCCCTCATGCCCTGACCTCATCTCCTGCATCCCTTCCCCTCACCCACAACACTCTCACCCACTGGTCTCCTCGCACTGTCTCGGGCATACCTATCCCTTCCTACTCAGGGCCTCTCTCCCACTGTTCCCTCTGCCCCTGACTCTTCCTATGGCCCACACTCATCTTCTAGGTCTCTGCTGAAATGTCACCTCCTCAGAGAGGCCTCCTCTGATTACTCAATCTAAACAGGATACTCCCCACTACTCTCATCCACTGGATCTTGTTTCCTGCATAGCACTTAGCAACATCAGCACTTCTTTGTTTATTGTCTGTCTTTTCCTCCAAATTTGCACTAACCAATAGCATAGCCACTGGCCTCATGTGATTATTTAAATTCAAATCAACTAAAGTTGAGTAAAAATTTAATTTAAAAAACTTAAAATTCAGTACCTGTCACACTTGCCATATTTCAAACGTTCAGGAACCACATGTGGCCAGTGGCTACTCCACTGAACACCGTGAGTTATTTCCATCAGCCCAGAAAGTTCTCTTGGCCAGTGCTGTCACAGACTGTAGCTTAGAGAGGGCAGGGCGAGGCCTCTTCTACTCATTAATGGGTACTCTGTGCCTGCATATGGTAGGAGTTCAGGAAATCATAAGTGAATGAACCCACCCATGTGCACACAGTCACTAATGGAGATACACCCTTCCCTGTATCGAAGTCCTCATTCAAATGCCACTTCTTTCTTGAAGATTTCTTGTCTTCCTTCCTTTCCCTTTTCTTCCAGTCACGATGCTTGTACCTCCATAACAGACAAGTACAAGAGGCCACAAAAAGGTCTCTTGTTCTGACTGCCACAAATTGTAGGTGGCAAAAGTGAGCCACAGACCTCAGTTCACTGCAGGTACTTTTGCCCCACACTGGCTGTGAGATGGAGAGGGAGGAGGAAGTGTTGCGGGCCGTCTCTTCCCCACCATCCAACTCTTGGGGTGACAGGGGAACTACATTAAAAGCACAAGCCCTGGACACAGCCAACTAAACGTTCACACTCCAGCTCTGCCTCTTACTAGCTGTGACTTTGGGCAGATTGCTGAGCCTCTCTGAGCCTAATTTTCTCCTCTATAAAATGCACATAGTAATGCACACTTCATAGAACTGCTATGAGAGTAAAAGAAGTAACCTATGTCCGAGATGTTACGGGGTGTTCCCTTTGAGGGTGTTGCCTACCTAGCAGAAGCAGGACTTACTGACATTCTACATGCCACATACAGGATCTGGTGAGGAAACCTCAGTTAGTTCGCAAATTATTCCAAAGCTGTCTGGAATTTCATATAGGCGGTTGCTCCAGGTCACTGCCCCATGGCCTCATGATTAACTAGGCTCTGATTCTGACCCAGTGGCTGCAGCTCTGGAGCAAAACAATCCATTGTTGTATTTCTGTAATTCATTAAATTGACACTAAAATGCTAATATTTTCTTAAAAGCAAGCTATGATCACCACTGAACCCACACAGGGTCCTCAAATGCTGCTTCATCTGAAATGGGCCAGCATAAATGACTATGCTTCCTCCATCTTTTGAGTATCTCCAGGTATAATGATGGCAGACAAGGTCCTGGCCAAAATAAATTATCAGAGAGGAAGGAGCAGGGCCCATGAGGAAGGAGCTTGTATTAGTTCAGTCCGTTTTCACACTGCTGATAAAGACATACCCAGCCTGGTGTGGTGGCTCACGCCTGTAATCCCAGCACTTTGGGAGGTTGAAGTGGGCAGATCATGAGGTCAGGAGACTGAGACTATCCTGGCTAACATGGTGAAACCCCATCTCTTCTAAAATAATACAAAAAATTAGCCAGATGTGGTAGCACATGCCTGTAGTTGTAGCTACTAGGGAGGCTGAGGCAGGAGAATAGCTTGAACCTGGGAGGCAGAGGTTGCAGTGAGGCATGATCACACCACTGTACTCCAGCCTGGATGACAGAGCAAGACTCTATCTCAAAAAAAAAAAAACTGCAAATAAAATTTAAAAATAAAAAAGACATACCCAAGACTGGACAATTTACAGAAGAAAGAGGTTTAATGGACTTACAGTTCCACATGGCTGGGGAGGCCTCACAATTATAGCAGAAGGTGAAAGGCACATCTCACATGGTGGCAGACAAGAGAAGAGAGCTTTTTCAGGGAAACTTCACTTATTAAAATCATCAGATCTCATGAGACTTATTCACTATCACGAGAACAGCACGGGAAAGACCTGCCCTCATGATTCAGTTACCTCCCACCAGGTCCCTCCCACAAAATGTGGGAATTCAAAATGAGATTTCAGTGGGGACACAGCCAAATCATAACAGAGCTGGCTCAGGAGGAAGAAGAAAGATGAGATCAGAGAGAATTTAGCTATCAGGCAAAATCCAGCATCAATCAGTGGTGGACTCATGGGATCTGATGCCAAACTGCCTGGGTCCAGCCCGGCTCTGCTCATCACTGTGAGACCTTGAACAAACTGCCTGGGTCCAGCCCAGCTCCATTCATCACTGTGAGACCTTGAACAAGTTGCTTATCCTCTCTGTGCCTTTGTCTGTGAAGCAAGGTTAATGATAATACCTACTTCAATGGGTTGTTTTGAAGAGTAAATTCGTTAATATATATAAAGTGCTTAGAAAGGTACCCAGCACATGTTAAGTTCTTTTTTTTACTTTTTCTTTTTTTTTTTTTTTTTTTTGAGACAGAGTCTCACTCTCACTGTCACCCAGGCTGGAGTGCAGTGATGCGATCTCAGCCCGCTGCAAGCTCTGCCTCCCAGGTTCAAGCAATTCTCCTGCCTCAGCCTCCCGAGTAGCTGGGATTACAGATGTGCACAACCACGCCCAGCTAATTTTTGTACTTTTAGTAGAGGTGGGGTTTCACCAAGTTGGCCAGGCTGGTCTTGAACTCCTGACCTCAAGTGATCTGCCCACCTCAGCCTCCCAAAGTGCTGGGATTACAGGCGTGAGCCACTGTGCCCAGCCACATGTGAAGTTCTTAATGCGGGCTGGTTAAGGAAACTGGTAAAGAGAGTGGAGAAGGCTGAGGACTGGGTCTGGGAATCTCCCTATACCTTTTCCACTTTCTTCTCTCCTAAGTCCCCCAGCTAAACCTTCTTCCCATTTTCTTCCAAGTCCTTCCCACCACCTGATCCTAGGTAGATTCCATCAGAGACCCAAAGTGGCTCTAAAGGGAGCACAAGGGGCTGAAACAGGAGAAAGACATTCAGCTCTGCATCTTCACTATCACTTAGAGTGAGGGAAGTAACACCACACTAAGAGGCCTTGGAAGGGTCTCAAGAGGGCCAGGAGGTGCTCAGCATGCCTTCTGCATGAATACACCTCTGTTTAATTGGAAATCTTAGTGCAGCGTATAACTCTCTGAGTAGGCTTCAGACAGCTGTGATTCAGATTTTTCTAAAATACTGGAAAAATACTGGTACAACAAAAAGTGCCTGCATTTCAGTGCTTAACAACACTACAGTGTACCAGAACACCAGAATATTAAACATGAAGAAGTCTTAGAACCGCCTTATCACTCCCAGAGTTGAGAGTGGAGAGCTGTTGGGAAGAGGAACCATGGCCTTTCCATTGAGGTGGACCCTTGATGTTGTAGAGCCTGGGGACAGGGGGTGGGGCGGTGGGATGGCAGAGAAAGAAGAAGGTAGAGAAAAAGAGAATAAATCATCTGAAGGAACAGACGGGGTGTCAGGCCTGCAGTAGGCAGAATCATGCCCCCCGCCAAAGATGTTCCCATTTTAATTCCTGGAATTTGTGAATGTTACCTTGTAAGGCAAGAGACTTTGCAGGTGTGATGGAGCTAAGGCTCTTCAGATGGGGAGATGATACTGGATTCTCCGAGTGGCCTGAGAGGGAGGCAGGAGGACCAGACTCAGAGGAGATGTGATGATCAAATCAGAGGTCAGAGTGATGCCAAACCACAATCCAAGGACTGTGGAAGCCTCTGGAAGACAGAAAAGGCAAGAAAACAGATGATCTCCCAGAGCCTCCAAAACGAACACAAACTGTGGCCCATTTTAGACTTCTGACCTCTAGAACTGTAGGATAATAAAGATGTTATTATTTTAAATCACAATGTTTGTGGCGATTGGTTACAACAGTAGGAATCTAATACAAGATCCATAACAGACACGAGGGCAATTAACTCGACAAATATTTCTTGAAGGTTGGCTCTGAGCCAGACACTGCTCTGGGCATGGAGAAAAGAGCAGTGAAAAAGGAGACAAATCCCTCTTTCCGGGAGCTTTCATTCTATTGGAAAGAGACAGGTAGTACATGAGTTAAAGAGGATAATTTCAAATAGTTAAAAGTACATGAAAAAGCCAGGCACAGTGGCCTTATAATTCAGTAGCTGTTTTTATTATTGCATTTGAGGGACAATGGCACACCCAGGTGGAGAGTTTCAACAGTCCCCTGGACTTTCAGCCTGGCTATCTCAGGAGTGGTTCAACTGCCATTTTACTGAACACCTACTATGTGCCAGATACTGTACCGGGCTCTCTCACATTGGCTAGCTTCTCTCAGCTTCCTAATGGTGGAGCTCTTAAGAATGTGGGGCCTCAGATCCCAAGATGAATAATTTATACCAGGCACCTAACAGGCTGCATGATCCGGCCCACGATGTGTCACCGACACAAGTAGGAAGGATCAGAGCTGTCTGTCGCCCCAGCTGTTTCTATAATTTATGTCATAGGAGGCACTTCCTATGTGCTGGGCACCACTCTAAACATTCCACGTGCATTATCTCATTATATCCTCACAAAACCCTGGAGAAATGGGTTCTGTTGTCATTCCATACTATAGCCAGGAGCACTGAGGCCCAGCCAGGCAGGTCTGGAATTTGAACCCAGACAGGTGGACTCCAGGGACCACTACCCTGCACTGCCCCATTCCCGGCACTTGGAGTCTTTATATCTGAGGAGGCCCAGCAGGCTTCCCTTGATGCAGCCCTCTTTGGAGAGAGAGGAACGGACAGAGGCCGCCCCTGGTTGCAGGCAGCGTGATGCCAGGGGAAGAGAGCCAGCTTGGGAGCCAGGGAGACAGGTGAAGGCCTGGCTCTACCTCTCTGCCCATAACTGAGCTGCAGACCTTAGGAAAGAGCTTCAGATTCACTGAGCCTCCACTTCCTTTTGAACAGAGATCCTCATTCATTCATTCAACAAGTATTTACCGAGAGCCTTTCATATGCCACAAGCGAGACGCACGCTGTCTTCACGAATGTGATATTCTAGCTAGGAAGACAGACGAGAAAACAAGTGACCGGATAAATAAAATAACTGCGAGCCGTGCTGAGCACCATGCAGAGAAGTAGCCAGGGGCTGTTGCAGGAAAGGTGCGGGGAGGGCCTATTGTGGATAATAAGAGTGGTCACCTGGCGGGGGAGAGGGAGCCGGCCACACAGAGAAGAGCAAGCATTCTGGGCAGACAGAAGAGTGTGTTCAAGAACTCCAAGAAGTTTGGGGACCAAGGGAGTCCAGCGTGGCTGCGAGTACTGAAGAGACCATATGCGATCCTAGTCCCTCTTCCTGGCTTGTGAGCATGAGAGAGGGCTGCACACAAGGCCTGACATGTATTAGACACTTAATAAATGTGAGATCTCTTCCTCTCTCCCCCAGGCTGGGCGCCATGGGTCCAGAAAGAGGTTCCTTCCCTCGGGTGGGGGGGGGCAACACTCCTCACCATCTTCAGCTATGAAACACTAACAACTCCTCGGGGTCCCCAAGCTCCAAGCCTCTCTTGCCACCATCAAAGCACACACTTTCTCCCTTTGTCTAATTATTCCTAATTGGAAGAAAAAATGTTTGGCAAATCAACTGGCATCTCCTCAGCTCTGGTGTCCTAGCAACCCAGATCTCAAGGGGTGACACCAGAGAGGAGGCGCCTGCCGCCTCCACACTGCACGGAGCACCAGGGAAGGGCAGGCACGACAGCTACGCCCCCAGACTGGCGTCTCCTCTCTCCTTGGCCCCTCAGTGCCGCACCCCGCATGCGCGCACGCTCGCACAGGCACACACACACGCTCCACAGAGGCCACCAGCACTTGACCTGCCTGAAACATAACCTCAGCCTTTCTGGAAAGCAGAAGGTGTCTCAGAAATAGATTTCTAATTTTCCAGCCACCTGCTCGGCTGAAAGATATTCTGGAGTTTATAATTACTTTTCAAGCACTTAACTAGAGTCTAGTTTCTAGGGCAACTTGATGCATCTCCTAATGTTCTCCTAATGTTTACGGGGAAATCTCACCCTTCTGCTCAGCCAAAGTGGCAGGAGAGTGGCCCAGCCAGGTCTCAGGGAAGGGCACTGCCTCCTGGGTTAGGGCTTTTTAAGGATGGCAATACTGCCCTGGCAGGGTTTGAGGAAGGAGTCAGTGAGATCATGCTGGCAGAGCTCCTGGACAGGATACGGGAAGTCCAGGAAGTTCTCAGAGAATATTTAGCAGTGGTTCTAATGAAAACAGGCGGCATGGGCCGAGTGTGGTGGCTCACGCCTGTAATCCCAGCACTTTGGGAGGCCAAGGCAGATGGATCACTTGAGATCGGGAGTTCGAGATCATTCTGGCCAAGATGGTGAAAACCCATCTCTACTAAAAATATGAAAATTAGCCGGCACGGTGGCGGGCATCTGTAATCCCAGCTGCTCAGGAGGCTGAGGCAGGAGAATTGCTTGAACCTAGGAGGTGGAGCTTGCAGTGAGCTGAAATTTCACCACTGCACTCCAGCCTGGGTAACAGAGCAAGACTCAGACTCAAAAAAATAAAAGAAGAATTAAAAAAAAGAAAACAGGCAGCATGGCCTTCACCTTCTGGGAGCATGCCATTTCAGGGACCAGGCCTTGGAGGTAGAACCTCCCTCAGTTGTCCTCTAACAGGTAGCTCAAGCTTGGTGGCAAGACCAGGGTTCAAATCCCAGTCACACTATCTTCTGGCTGTGTGATAATGGGTAAGTTACCCACCATCTCTGCCTCAGTCTCCCCGCCTGGGAAGTAGAGATGATGATGGTGCCTACCTCATAGGGCTGTTAAGCTTGAAAGAGTCAATTCATGTAAAGCAACTAGCACAGTACCCAGCTCATAACAAGAGTGCTGAGTAAACATTCTATTAGTTATTATCAAATAACAAGAGAACAGCTACCCCTGTTCTCTGATTATTTGATAACAGTAATGGAATAGTTATAATTACTGTATATTTATATTACTTCTCAAGCACTGTTGAAAATAAAGACATAAATATATATTTATTTACATATATTTCTTTGCGTGTATATATACACACGGTAACTTCTATTTGTATTTTTATCTCATCCTTTTAAATGTATGCTTTATATATGTCTCATAATGTATATGTTTTATAAATAAGCATACATATATTGATGGGCCTTACTCAAGAAAATTTCAAGGACAGGGGAACACAATCCAGAAAAGCTAGGAAAGAGGGAGTAAGCACAAGTTATTTCAAGTGGAAGAGGCGCTAGGGATCCTTCAGCCAATCCCCGCTCACATTTTATACATGGAGACACCGAGGGCCGGGAAGCGGGTGACACAACCCAGAGTCATACCAACAACAATGAACCAAAGCCCTGAAAAGTCCACAGAAGGCTTGAGAAGCCAACGCCACAGAACTCCCAGGAGGCAAGCATCTGCTCCATGAGTGGAGCAGTCAGAAGGGCTTCCTGGAGGAGGTGGCAGGACCTGACCTTTGAGCAGAAGAGCAAGAAGTCCCACATGGGTCAAACCTAGGTCAGAAAACAGGAGCCACTGCTTCTGAAGTCACCACCACCCAGGGCTCCCAGGGTCTTCATATGGAGTGAATCCTCCCACCAGGGAGGATTTACAATTCACTGGCAAATGTCCTGAAAACTGAGAGGTACAAGTTGTCCCCAGCACACCCTAGAGCTCCCCCGGCTGCTTGGTGCTCACGCACTGTGAATCTCCACCCGCCTCTCTGCCCTCCAGTCAGCCAGTCTGTGGCTGGGTCAGTCTACCACTCTCTTTCCTGAGGTCATTCTCTGAGCTGGGGTGAGGCGCCGGGAAGATGTCACTGTCTCTGTCTCTGTCCCTTAGGTGTCTCCTCCCTGGGTCTATACTGGGGTCCTTGTCTCTCCCCAGCTCTGCTGATGTGTGTCTGGGTCTCTCGCCTCCTTGGTGCCTCCTCCGACTACAGCGTGTCTGTGGGTTGCTTGACTGTCCGCCGTTCCTCTGAGCCTGCTGCTCTCTAGCTCTGGGTATGTGTGGACGGAGCTGGTCTGTGACTGACTTCTCTGCGGGCCTCTACGTCAGTGCTTCTCAAAGTGCAGTCCAGGGGGCCATAGTGTCACCTGGGAATTTGTCAGAAGTGCGCATTCCCAACCCCACCCTAGACCTACCAAATCAGATGCCCTGGGGTTGGGGGCCTGGCAATCTGTATTTCAGCAACACCCCCTACCCCGCTGCCCCAACCTCCGGGGCTTCTTGTGCAGTTCAAGTTCAAGTTTAAGCACCAAGTCAATGTCTTTCTAGACCTGCCTTGTGGGGAGGGAGGCATGTTCCTTGCTCTCAGCCTGGCCTGTCCGCCCCTGTGTCATTCTCCCCGTAGGTCCGCGTCTGTCTGTCACCCCCGAGGCCACTGGACAGAAAGCAGCTGCATCCCAGTGGGCACACTTGGCTCTCGCCCTGCCCCTGATGGCTGGGACCCAGACAAAGAGCAAACAAGTCAAGCAGAGGAGAAAAGCCCAGTGAGAGGCACAAAAGCAGCTTGTGGACTGACTGCAGAGCCTGGGCCAGGCTGCTGTGGATTAATTGGGAAACATGAACCACTTCCTCTGCTGGAGACGATCATGAGGCTGTAGTTCCGATCACCTATGCAGGGATTCTCCCCACCGGCAGCACACAGAACCACCCGGGGCTCTTTTAAAGCATCCTGGATGCTGGGGATGCAGTCCCAGAGATTCTGCTTCAGGTGGCTTGAGCTGAAACCCAGACATCAGTATTTTTAAAACACTACCCAGGTGATTTCAACACACAGAGAACAAATTCCTAATGGCACCATCACAACCTCCTTCAAGAGGGCGATCAGGATTCTCCTTGTGCCAGTGGAGCAAATGAGGCTCAGGGAGGAAAAGGACTTGACGAATGTCCCATCACGAAAACAGCAGAGCTGGGATTTGAACCCAGATCTACCAGGCTCCAGGCCCGCATCTTTCAAGCCACCTGGAGCTATGCATTTTGCACATAATAGTGTCATTCTCCTTGGCTCTCTTGCTGCTGGTCTCCCTGGATGGCCGTGGGTTGCCCCCTCAGCCAACCCGATGACACCCCCACACACACCTACTTCCTCACCTCCCCCGTACTCCCCAGCCCTGATGCCTCCAGCCAGGAACACTCAGCCCCTTGGAAGTAGCTGACCTGTTACAGCACCCTGTCCTGGGAGTAAATGCTCTCACTCTTCCAAAAGGATTTTTGTTATTTCGTTACCAGGAAGGTTTCCTTCCTAATGCCCCCTAGAAAGCCTCCCTGCAACCCCACTCCTCCATAAAAACACTCTTCCCCTCCAGGGCCCTGCCTCCAGAGTCTGGCCAGACGTCTTCTCCTTATATAAAGTGGGCGTTTGCTTTCTCTCCAAGTGCAGTCAGCGCCCAGCTCTGCAGCCAGATGCCAACAACAGTGCAATTGCCTAACAGCAGTTTTTCAGCCTCTCCCACGGAGGTGCCCTAAGCCACAGGAGTGACCTCATCACTGCAGGAGCCTGCACTGCAGGCCATTCTGGCCCCTCTTAAGCTCAAAATGTCTTTGAAGCCTCGTGTTTTCTCTTTAAACGTCAAGTGAACTTTTCGTTGTACTCCATAATGTGTCAGAGTTTGTTTCAATATAAAAATAATGCCTATTGATTGAATTTTGACAAGGAACATACATTACTTTTGTAATGTAAAATATTTGATTAATAAGTAAATAGAATGCTTCCAATTCCTTATCATCAAGTAAAACTGATGATCCAGAGAGATGCCAGGTTTACTCTGTGGCTTTATGAATTCCCAACACATAGGCTGTCCTCAGGGGCATCCATAATGCTTCATTCTTTCTTGCTTTCACCTATTCAACAAATATTTTTAGAGTGCCCGCAGTATCCCAGGCCTGGGGCTAGAGCCTGGGACTACAATGGTGAGGAAAACAGACATGCTCCCTGTCTCCAGGGAGCTTCCAGTCTATTCAGGGGGGTCAAGATGTTACACACACACACTCTCAAAACTATAATAAGTTATAATAAATGCACTGCAGGAAAAGCAAAAGACATTTTGAGTAAGAATAATGGATGCACTGAAATTGTTTCCAAGGAAGTGACGTTTAAACGGAGACATAAAGATGACTAGGAGTTGGCCAGGTAGCAGGGAGCAGTTTGTGAATGCTGCAGGCGCCAGGAACAGGCGGTGGAAAGTGGGAGAGGGGCACAAGCCCACACCTTCATGGAGGCTCAGGGATGAGTCCCTCACCATCTACAGCAAGAGTTTAGAGGAGTGGTCCCCCTTCCTGAGTCCTGAGTTTAGAGGAGCGGTCCCCCTTCCTGAGTCCTGAGTTTAGAGGAGCGGTCCCCCTTCCTGAGTCCTGAGTTTAGAGGAGCGGTCCCCCTTCCTGAGTCCTGAGTTTAGAGGAGCGGTCCCCCTTCCTGAGTCCTGAGTTTAGAGGAGCGGTCCCCCTTCCTGAGTCCTGAGATTAGAGGAGCGGTCCCCCTTCCTGATCCCTGGGAGGCAGCCAGGCCCTCTGCTAGACCCAGCCCAACTGTAGTCTCTGGGCACAAGGCCACCAGTGATCACACAGCCAGCTTCCAGCTCAGTACCAACCTGGAGGACTTCGAGGGCCTGGAGCCAGGTCAGGTGACGGCCAGCAGGCAGTAGGCACGAAGGCTGCTGAGGCCTGTGGATTCAGCCACAAGTGGAAAAGTGCAGGACTGCAGTCAACTCCAGATCAGGGCCCAGCCCAGGCTAATCCTCTAGGGCTTCCTCACCCTGTCCCTGATGTCTGCTGACAGCCCTTTTGGAGCACATGGCACAAGAGAACAGCCTTTAGGAATTAGAGGGCCGCTGCCCTTCTGAGTCTCGCTCTGTCAGACTCCTCCACAGTCAAGGCCAATGCCTCACTTTGTGCTCAGCTGTGGGTCCCTGGCCCCTGCTCCTGACTCACTGTCTAGCAAGCCATTTCATCTAGGGTGGGGGGCTGCTCCCCTCCTTCCTGCTGTCACACTACCAAGGGAATCCTGGCCTGGAACCCATGCCTATCTGGGCTGGGCCCTGTGTCCTGAACCCTCCACCACCACTGCAATAATGTGCTCGTTCTGGGGTTCAGCACTGGCCCCCTGCACTCAGCCCAGCTCTCCCCGTGACCCAGCACGGGCCTCTGGTACCCGCTATCGGCCTCTGTGCCTCACTGGTTCTTCTCAGACCCCTCTCCCACCTGGGCCATTGAAGCAGTTCCTTGTCTGAACTGTATGCTTCCCTGTAGCCACAGGTACGTTTCTGAAAACACAAATCAGGCACTTCAGTGAACTTTCCGTGGCCCTTAGGATAAAGTCCACCTCCTTCACTGAAATCAACAAGTTCCAGGCCCCCACCCCACTCCGACCTCTCCGCTTTCATCTTCCCAGAAGATCTGTAGAGGGGGAAAGGATACTAGGAGAAGGCTCAGGGGAGAGTGGAAGGAAGAATTCAGAGGCAGAAGCACAGACTGAAACACCCCAAACTTGTGGACTCCACTCCACCCAGCAGCTTCTGCCCCTACAGGAGCAGGAGCTGGTCGCTGGCAGCAGAGAAACGCTCTGAGGGAGGAGGCTGCAGGAGCCGGGGCGCTGCCGCCAAGCCTGGGCCTCTGCTGCCCCCCAGCGGCTGAATGGAGCAGCACGGGTAGGTGAGCTGGTCTTGCAGCAACCAGCAGCCAAGTGTGTCTCTCCAGGACTCAGCAATCCCCTAACACCCCGGCAAGTGAGCAAAGTCCACAGTGAAGGGTGTGGTCAAAAGCAAGGTCCTCCGTCAGCAGTCAGCATCAGCATCCAGCCTAATGGGTCCCGAACACACTCCTGTTAAGCATCTGCCACAATGCATTGTAATTTTTCGGTTCCTACATCTGCAGCAGCTAGATCCCACTAGGCTCTATAATCTGGGGTCCCTGCTCACATGCCATCTGGTCATCCAGCCTCTCCAGGCCTCTTACTCCCTTACTGCTCCCCCTCCTCTTCCCTACGAGACCTCCTTCCCAATCCCCTTGGAAACCATCCCAGAACAACAAACCCCAAAGCGGAGAGCTTCAGCCTCTCCACACACTCCCCTTCCACCACCTGTTTAGACCGACTGCGGGTTCCCCCACCACCACCAACATTCATTCAATCACTCATTCCTTCATTCAGCAAATACTGAGAGCCTCATGGGTGCTGGGCTTTGTGCTAGACCCTAGAACAACAGCAGAGAACAGACAAGGTCCCCTCCCACGGAGGAGCTGACTTCTAGCTGGGGCAGACAATCAGATCAATGAGCAAGGTAATCTCAGACGGCGATAAATTGAGTGATGTGTTAGAGCAGACTTAGGAGGTGGCAACGGGGGTCAAATTAGGTGACCTAGGGAAGGCCTGTCTGAAGCCAAGTATGATGGTTTTTGAATATGTCTGTCCACTGCCTTCAAAAAGTGGAGCCTAATTTCCCTTCCCATTTGTCCCTTACATGTAGGCTGTATTTAACAACTCATAAGAAGAATGTGGCAGAAGTAATGATATTTGACCATGTAAGACTTCCAAGATATGGCATAAAAGGATTCCTTCCTACTCTCCCCTCTCACTCTAGGGGAAGCAGCTGTCATATCATGAGGACACGCAAGTCTCCCCATGGAGAAGCCCACAGCAGGGAACTGAGGCCTCCTGCAAGCAACCACGTGACTGCCCATCCTAGACATGGACCCTGCAGCCTCAGTCAAGCCTTCAGATGGCTGCAGCCACATGAGTCACCCTGAGCCAGAACTACTTGGCTAAGCCACTCAGGGCCAATTTGTCCACTAAACACAGGAGGTACAGTGCCTTGGGCCCACAATACTTTTAGAACCAGTGAAAATGTTTTTCACTTCTTTTAAAATTAGGAAAAAGGGCCAGGTGCAGTGGCTCAAACCTGTAATCCCAGCACTTTGGGAGGCTGAGGCAGGTGAATCACAAGGTCAGGAATTCGAGACCAGCCTGGCCAACATGGTGAAACCCCGTCTCTGCTAAAAATACAAAAATTAGCCAGGCGTGGTGGCACGTGCCTGTAATTCCAGCTACTTGGGAGGCTGAGGCAGGAGAATTGCTTGAACCCAGAAGGCGGAAGTTGCAGTGAGCCGAGATGGCTCCATTGCACTCCAGCCTGGGCGATGGGGTGAGACTCCGTCTCAAAAAAATAAAAATAAAATTAGGAGAAAGAAGGAACTTTTAGGTCAAAGAAATGTTTTTAATATATAACATTAATATCTTTATACCAACACAGTCATGAAATGTAATTTTTTAAACATTCTTTTAAAAGGGAAGAGGCCAACAAAGGCAAAAGTGCCGAGGTCCCGTGAGCGTCATACTGTGGCCCTGAAGCTGCGCCAGGGTTCCTGGCCCACAGAGCCTGGGAGATAATAAATACTTGTGATTGTAAGCTACTCGATTTGGGGGCGATTTGTTACGGCTCTGTGAATATTTTAGGGCAGAGTGCAAGCACTGCAGACAGGGAAGAGCAAGTGCAAAGAAGTCATCTTGGCATCCTCCAAATGCACAGAAAAAGAGTTATTTCACCTCTGGAAACCTTCATCTTCTCACCTGGAAGATGGGCAGATGATTGTCACATCTCATTGGGTGGCTGCTGGGATTAAATGAACCGTATCTGGCACAAAGTAAGCACTCTGTCCCATGCCGGTGTCTCCTCTCTCCAGCAGGTGTGGGTTCCCCTGGTGGTTGTGTTCTGGTGGCCAGTGGACTCCGGCAGCTTCTGGCACAGGCTTTTTCATTCTCATTTATCGTCATTTGAGATAATAGCACCGAGGTAGCACTCGCCATGAGCCAGAGATGTTTCTAGGTGCTTTGTAGGTGTTCACGTGTGCAATGTCTTATTGTTTGGTGGGATAATTCAGCCTCCTCCTGGCCTTGCTTCCTATTCCACGTCTTGCCTGGGCCCCAAACCTGAGGCCTGAGCCATCCCAGCACCAGATCCCTCAGGCTTCTTGTGCCTGTGATCTCCACCAACGTCCCCAGCAGCTGGAGGTGGGTGGCCGGGGGTGGGGGTGCAGAGAGACTTCTAGGCAGGATTCTGAGGTGGGAGAAGTAGGTGTTCCACAGACCAGGATGGGAGGAGCTCAGGCTTTGCAGCTCTCCCCACAAGATCTGCCTTCCTTTCCCATCACCCACCTGCTCATTTACCCAGATGCAAAAGTCAGAGTCTTTTGTAATCCTAGAAGATTCCTGACTGTGAGGCAAAGTCCCTACTTTCCTCCTAAAAGCCTGTCATTTGCACACACATCTACCTATGTTCTGCTGAGATAGGGAAGAGCCCTCCTTCATCACTGTCAAGGCATAAGGGACAAAGCAAGGCCATAGCCCAGGAACTCAGAAATGGCAGTTGATGGGGGGAGGAGGGACATTACTTCTCCACCTGCACGTGTACACACACACACACACACACACACACACACACTTTGAAGCCTGAACTTCCCTCTTCCTTAGGAAATCTTTCACCCCGATTCACGGACAGGTTAGGAGTATGAGGATGAGCAGTCCTGGGCTGGCTGGGTGTAGGAGGCATGTCCATCACTCCCTGCCCCACTCACTGCCCCTGCCAAGTAGACGCACTGCTTTCTATGATGGCAGCAGTACTAATGGCAACAAGCAGTGGCAGCCGAGTGCTTCCTCTGGGCCAGGGTTCTGCATGCATTCATTCACACAGCATCACATATCCATGCATTCACCCACACGGCATCCCGTACTCGCGCATTCACCCGCGGCACCACGTACCGGCGCATTCACCCGCGCGGCACCACGTACTCGTGCATTCACTCGCGCGGCATCATGTATTCAGTCTTCACAGGGGGAGGATAGGACTGTTACCTCTGAGGATGAGTCAAGAGCACAGAAAGGTGAAGTCACTTGCCCAGGGTCACACAGGGAGAAAATGGGTTCAAATCTAAGCAATCCACCTGCAGAGCCGAGACTCGTGGCACTGAACCATACTTCTCTGTGTGTCTTGCCCATCCAGGTCACAGATACCTGGACCCAAGGGCAGCCAGTCCTCAGGAAGAGGAGCTGGGCCAATCAGTCACTCCTTCAGCTAGACTGGGAGCAGTGGGCTCAGGGGCCAGGAGAAGAAGCTGAGCTTCACTGTAGAGTAGAGCAGACAGAATAGTCTTGGGGACCAGGTATAAGAGAGGACAGAGCAACCATGCAGAGAAGAGCCAGGCCGAGATGCCCAAGAAGCTGCTGGGAGAGGGGCCAGAGCCCATCTCAGTCCTGCTGGCTCCCAGGACTGACCCACTGGCTCCTGCCCTGGAAGACATGGAAGTCCTGCTGCACCAAGTGTGTCCCCTTCACAGGACAAGCTTTAAAAGGTCTCCCATCCTGGCTATCAGAAGACCTTTGGTCAGAACATACTGTGTGACCTTAGGCAAGTTACCTAACCTCTCTGTGCCTCCGACTCCTCCAGGAAATGGGATTTGATGAGAATTCAAATTGACTTTGCATATGAAGCAGCTTAGGAGACTCACCAGCACATAACAGATGCGAAGTAAGTTGAAGATCTTTCTGGTGCTTCTCCCCACATCCTCACTCTCCTAGTGGACTGAATCTTGAGTGCACACAGTGTAGACTCAGGCTGAGGCCCTGGTGACATGGCCATTGGGGCCCTAAGTGAGAGATACTAGCCCAACTGGTTTAACTCAAGTGCCACAGGGCCCTTGTATGCTGGACGTAAATGAGAGCACTGCTGTGAGGGCCAGCACCAACATTCTGCACCCCAGTTCGCCTCTGGGGCCCTGACCTCTCCCCTCATCAGCCCCCTTCCCTGTCCTCAACCAACAGCTGGAATCTGCTGTTTATTGTGGGGTTTTTATAATAAACATTTTGGAAGACTGTAAAAACTACAAAGGTAGTATAGATAGCTCCTGTATACCTTCTACTAATAACATCTCTCATAACCATGGCACATTTATAAAACTAAGAGATTAGCATTGGCACAATAATTATACTAACAATATTGTTATAATAACAATAACCAAACTCCAGATGAATCCAGAAGCATGATATGCTGCAGGGGGTGCTGGGTGGGGGGGCTAGGGATGCAGAGGGGCCCTTAGTTCCAACATGGGAGGGAGGGGCCCAGTGCAAGTTGACCTGGAAGGATCCATCACACCTGCCCCCTTTTCCTCCCTCACGTCTACAAAAGTCCCTGCTCTTCCCTGGGTCCCACCTTCACTCAGACCAGAAGCATCTCTGACGCAGGGTTTGTGTGATGCAGGCCTGTTTCCAAGGGCCTTCTCAGTGAGCAAGAAGGTTTACCCGTGGAGTGGGTTAACAGCATATTCTCTGCACACAGACAAACAGGCCAAATCCTAGCTTTCCTGCTGTGTGACTCTGAACAGTGACTTAACCTCTCTGAGCTTCAATTTCCCTGCTTTTTCCCTCCATCTCTGCTTCAGACCCTGCATCTTGGGCTCTTTCTGTCAGACAGCGTCTCTTCCCATGTCTAGTTTCTCTCTCCTTAGCCTCTCTCAGCCGTGGTCCCCCCCAACCCCAAACCCCTTGGAGTCCCATTAATTTTGAGAGGCTGTCTGTATGGATTGCCGCCTGGCCCAGTCCTGGGGCTCGGAGAGCTGTGTAATTATCCACTTGGAGCTGAGGGGGAGCGATAACCAGTTCTCCCTCCCTTCTTCCCTGCCTGCCTCGCTATTCCATTTCACTCAAACATCCCCAGGGAAGCCGATTACAGAGGGGCCCGCTGGGTGAGGAGGGCAGGATCCTCATTACCTTGTGGAAGGTCAGAGAGGTTGAATGGGGGGGCATCCCTCCAACCTCCACCAAGCACTAAGGCCACAGTTGGCCTGGACACCCAGGCCTGGCCCCTTTTGTCTGTCCTCGGCATCACAGCTTAATCTCTGCATCGTTATCTCCAGCCAGGAGCATCCTCCCATGCTCCAGACTTGCTCAGCCAGCTCTCCCCGGACATCTGTCTCCAACTCAATTCCTCCAAACTGGATGCACCATCTCCCACTGCATGGGGAATATCTACTTCCCCAACCTCTCTCTCCTTCCCTTTCCTGCCCCCCAGGTGCTTCTCCTGAAGCACCAGCCACTGAGGCCGTCAAGCAAGACACCTGAACAGCATTTCCGCCCCCTCCTTTTGCCTCATTCCCCTTGGCCAATCAGCCACCAGGTCCCCAAAATATCTCCAGCCACAATCCTCTATTCCTCAGACCACCAGACCCAGGCTCCAGGTGCTAAAGTGACCTGGGAGTGGATCTCTTCACCTGGACACCCTGTGGTCCCTTCGAACTGGCAATGGCCTGGTCTGATAATATCATCTCCCCAGCCTCAAGTTTTCCCACCTCTACCTGTGGCGCCCCCACCCTTCCTAATCACTGATACCAAACCTGTCTCCCTCCTCCCTCTCCTCACACTGATAGCCAGGTGGTCTCCATACTGTGGGAGGAGACTAGGCCCTGGGGTCAACAAGAACTGACCCCAGCTCCATCAATCCCTAACCATGTGGTCTGGAGCAAATCACTGTATGTCTGACTCTCAGTTTTATCATCTATAAAATGGAACTAAGAATGCCCGCTTCTCAAGGCTATTGGGAAGGCCAGTTGACAGTGTCCAGGATGACCATCTTAATGACAGCAAGGGCCACGCAAGCGGCATACATGAATGAAGGGGGCCTGCTGACTCCAGTATGTAGTGGGGACAGCTGCTTGTCAGCTCCAGCTCTTGATGCTACGGGGAATCAAGACCCCATGTTACAAGATCTTCTGATTTTTCAAGAACTTCCCCCAAAATACCTTTTTATATGGAACCTCCAGATTTTTATGTGTTGTTGGTAATTAATTGAAACATTTCTTTAGCACTGTGAAGGCCAAACAAAACATTTGCCTCCAGGTCACCAGTGTGCACTCTCTGATGTATGCGAGAAGTTGGGCCCAGTGAATGCTACATAACAGAGAGTCAATACACATTAATTCCCTTCTCTGCCCTTATTGATTCTCTTGAAAGAAAAAAAAGTCTCCCCTACCCATTCCTCCCATTCCACTCCCATCATCTTCATGCAGCTTTCACTGGCCAGCAGGCACCAGGCCCTGTGCATCCACACATCCAGGCAGGACTCTGAGCACCTCACCCAAGATGCCCTGCCCTCCCTGGCATCCTCCCTGGCATGCTCCCTGGCTCACAGACAGAACCAAGCTCTTTGCTTGGGTCTGACGCTTCATAGTTGACAGAGCCCTTGCTATGGTCTAAATTGACCCCCAAAATTCGTATGTTGGAAACTTCATCCCCAGTGTGTTGGGAGGTGGGGCCTTTGGGGAGGTGTTTAGGTAATGGCGGCTCCACCCTCATGAATAAATTAATGTCTTTATAAAATGGCTTGATGGAGGAAGTTTGTTTTTGCCCTTCTGCCTTTGCCACTTGAGGACATGGCATTCCTCCTCTCTGAAGGGCGCAGTGTTTGATGCCCCATCTTGGAAGCAGAGGCCACATCCTCACCAGATGCCAATACCTTGATCTTGGACTTCCCAGCCTACAGAACTGTGAGAAAATAAATACCTGTTCTTTATAAATCACCCAGTCTGTGGTAATCTGTTGTAGCAGCACAAAACAGGCTGAGACAGCCCTCTTCCTCTCATTTTCTCATTTCATCCATCCAACAGCCTACAAGCTACTTATTATCACCCCAAACACACAAGTCAGGGAAGCAGGGTCCAGAGAGTACAAGTCAGTCCACGAATACTTGTTAAACACCTACTATGCACCAGCACTATTAAATGGCAAATCCAAGGTCACACGGAGTACGTTTGGCTGCAAATGACAGATACCTAAATTAAACAGGCTAAAACGAAAGGATAATGCAGTGATGTGTGAACATCCAGAAAAGAAAACATTATTGCTGGGCTCCAGAGACGGATCAAGCCAGGGACTCCAGTGGCTTCTGAGCACTCACTTGCCCATCTTTTGTTTCTGCTTCCCTTTCTGTCTCAGAATCATTGTCTCACTCAGCAAAGCAGCGTTTTCAAACAGAAGGCTGCCAGCAAGTCCGGAGCCCCACTTCTCACTCTGTCTATCATCAGATGGACACTCTCCCTATCCCATGTTCAAAAGTCCCAGGGAAAGCCCCTTGGTAGATCAGCCTGGGTTAAGTTGTCACGTTGGACCAATCAACTGAGCCAGATGAGTGTGACTGATTAGCTCAGTTGGGGGCCGGTCCCACCCCTGGGCCAATCAACACTCAATGAGAGAAGATGCGGCTGGTTAGAGTGAGGATAGGCGAATTTCCCAGGAAATGAGATTGCTTCTCTGTTCAAACAAGAGATGTCTTAGTTTGGGCTCTCCCAAAAGCCAAGCCTGAGACAGGATTTGCATGCAAGTTGTTTATTTGGGAGGCCATCCCAGGAAACATCAGCTTGGGAATGGGCAGTGAGTCAGAGAAGGGAGGGAAGCTGATGAAGGCTGTTTAATTGAGCGAGTTACCTCCATGGGCAATGGAGCTTAATCCTGCTGGGGACTGCTGGGAAACAGTAGAGAATGGCTTCACAGTTATCTCAATCACAGGCTGAGGAGGCTGGAGAATTTATACCCCAACTTTTCTCAGCCACTGGTCGAGGGCTCTTCCCAGTGGGGCATCAATTCACTAGCACTTCCAGCCTGCCCCGTATGCAGGCAGAGGCCCAGAAGCCCACAGACCCCAGGCAGAGTGGCAGGTGCTGGCCATCGGACGCTGGTCCTGCCTGCTGTAAATCATTGTGCTCTACTAGGTCCTCTTAACCACAGAAATGGAGTATGCCAAGAGGATCTGGGGTGGATACTGATAGCTCCTGCTACAAGTACTGACCACTTGATGGAACGAGACTTAAAATCCAGAGCTGTCTGGTTACTTTCAGTAAGTCATGTGTTCCACACACTGGACCATGACTCAACAGAGATTCTGAGCATCCAGGCAGGAGCCCAATAGGGAGGTCCTTGGCCTTGGAACTCTTGGCCAGCAGAGGGAGATGTGGCAGCCAGTGGCCAAAACTTCAAGAACTGCTCATGAGCCCTCAATACTCTAAAAGGGAGGCCCCAAAAGGAACTGAAACAACCTGCCCAGAGACAGCAAAACACTGTGTGATTGACACCAAGAATTCCGTTTTAGTGTGGGCCTGGCTGGAGGGATGAGGATACCCAGAGGCACTGGGCCCCAGTCTCAGGCATGGTGAGCCCTTCCATGACCTACCTCACAGAGAGCCTCAGAAATCCTAGGGAGAGACCAAGGGGCACATCCCAGGTTCAGCCCCCTCGGACTGAGCTTGGAAGCATGGGCAGAACTGGTGGGTTAAGTCTAGAGGCCCAGGAAGGGAGGCACATCATAGCGAATGAGCATGACCATTCGTCCCAGGGGAGAAACGAATGTCCACCCAACAGGTCAGAGAGAAACAGCCCACAGAGTGGAAGAAAAGGAATGTGTGGGATGTGCCAAGTGTAAATCACCAGGCTTTACATAGATCCTCCCAAGCACTCTTCACAGCAGCACCCCCACCCCTTCCACATTCTAACAAAAGGAAACTAAGGCTCAGAGAGAAAAAACTAGTTGACCAAGGCCACATAGCTAGGGAGTAGAAATGGGGTTTGAGCCCAGGTCTGTGTGGATTCTGCCCATCACACAAGCCTTCCCTGTTTTCCAGGTTTGCCTCTTCTCTGTCCCGCCCACTTCCACCCTTCCCACCTGCAGCTCCCTCCTGGACTTCCAGCATCCCCCAAGTCCCATCCCTCAGTAAAAGAACAGTCACGAAGCCTCCATTGAAACCGTCCAGGGATGGGAACTCACGATTCATTTCATTTTCCTGAGAAAGTAAAGCTCCCAGCAAGGGCTGAAAATCTGACCCATGTAAAGGAGTGAGCTATGTGGCTGAAGCCAGCACAGGCCTCGTGGTAGAAACAGATAATCGTAGATGAAGCTCTTCTGGGGGCCGGTCCCCACTCCTTCCCCAGAACGGATGTAACTGGGTCTGTCCTGGTTCCCTCTAGCACAGAAGTAACTCAAGGACAGGAACTGGATTTGCAGTATTTCCATGTCCTTCCAGTGATGGTGGAGGATGGACTGCTTATTCACCTCTACTCCCATTTTCCTTTAGCAGAGCTGAGACAGGCTCATGCAAAGACCATGGCCAAATAATGAGGGAAAGAAAACAGAAAGCAGCATAAACTCAGTCTCACTCCCAGATATTGGTCCTAGCTGAGAATAACAATAGCTAGCATTTATTGGGTGTTTATTATGTGCCAGGCATACATGTTTTATATGTTTATACATCTAATTCTCACAATAACTCCATGAGGTAAGAACTCTCATGCCCCAAAGTTCCAGATGAGAAAATTGAGGTCCAGAGAGACTGAGAAATTTGCCTGGGCTTGCACAGTCAGTAAGCAGAAGAGCTGGGGTTGGAATTCAGGTAGCTGAGCTCTGGAGCCTGTGCTCTTAACACTGTAATGCTTCAACATCCTCACACCTAAGGATTTCAGAACACTGTTGGCTCCTTTACACTTGATAAAAAGAATCATTTACTCATAGTCAAATATTCATTAAGCACCTACTATGTGCTAGATGTTGTGACTGATGGTGGAAACAGATCAGCAAGCATGATTCTCATGGTTCAACCTCTGGGCCTGGTCCTCTTAAGGATTACAGTCAAAGGAGGAAATAAGACATTACACACACACACACACACACACACACACACACAACTCTAAGAATGCAATTGTGATAGAGTCACAAAGGAGAAGCACAGTGCCAAGAGAATGTATAATGGAGAATCAGACCTAGTTTCAGGCAGCAGGGAAAGTCTTTCTGAAAGTGTGAGATTTAAATTGAAGCCCAGAGCTTTCTCCTCTGCCAGCAGTTCTCTGCCTGCTTCCTAAAATGCCAGCACTCTCCAGAGCTCTGCTGGACTCTCCTCTCTCAGTGCACTCTCCACAGGCCTCCCCACCTACTCCTGTGGCTTCGACCACCAGCTTGGGGCTGAGGACTCCAGCCATTGCTGCCACCTCATGGCCCTGGATAGCTCATGTGGCTCCAATCAGCACACATAGCACTGAACTCACTAACTCCATACACATCTGTGACAAACCTACCTTTCCCACTCACTCCCCCTGCTATGCTTGGAATGTGCCCCCGCAGTGTTCTCATGTATTGAAACTTAACCCCCAATACAACAGTGTTGGGAGGTGGGACTTTAAGAGGTAATTGGTTAGTTAGATTAACATCATTATCATGGGAGTGGGTTTGTTATCATGAGAGTGGGTTTATTATCAAAGTGAGTTCGACACCTCTCTCTCTCTCTCTCACTCATGTGATGACTTCTGCCATGTTAGGACACAGCAAGAAGGCCCTTGCAAGACACCAGCACCTTGATCTTGGACTTCCCAGCCTCTACAACTCTAAGAAATAAATATCTGTTATTTATAAATTACCATTCTCAACTATTCTGCTATAGCAGCACAAAATGGACTAAGATACCCCCAAACAACATGTTTTTCATTCTATAGCCCTTATTTCTATTAGTGGCCCAACCTATCAAATCGTCAAAGCCAGTGACCTGTGAACCATCCTAGGTCAGCCTCCTGCCTCACACCCTACATCCAGTCAGTCCCCCAAAACTGCCACCTGCATTTGCCAACTTTTTCCCAAATCCCACCCTCTTGCTTGCCTAAATCACTGCAATAACTTTCATACTGGTCTCACAAGCCCCTCCAGCCTCTTCTCTCAAACAGAGGGAGCTTTCTAAACATACAGTTGATCTTCATTATTTACAGCTTCTGTATTGTGCATTCTCCTGCTTATCACGATGTATTTCTAGTCCAAAATTTACATGTAAGACACTTTCATGGCCATTTACAACATGTACAGAGTGGCAAAAATTGAGTCTCCCAATGCACGTGTTCCCAGCTGTGGCTGAATAAGGCAACATTCTGCCTTCCCCTTTCAGCTCTAATACTATAAACTCATGTTCTATTGGAGGTCTATTGAGTGCCATATTTTCCTCATTTCTTGCTTTTTGCTGGGGTTTTGCTGCTTAAAATGGCCCCGATTATAATGCTGAAGCGCCATCTAGTGTTCCTAAGCACACGAAAGCTATGATGAGCCTTATGGAAAAAAAAAATGTGTTCGACAAGTTTCATTCAATCATGAGTTATAATGATGTTGGCTATTAGTTCAATATTAGTGAGTCAGCAATATACATTAAATAAGGTGTCTTCAGAAACACACATAAAACAGACTTCTATATTGATCAGTTGATAACCATGTTGTAAACAGAAGCTTGCAGGAACCTAACCTCATATGTCCTCTGGGAAGAATGCTTCCATATTCACTAACTTGGTGTTCATGGTGACTTATAGAATATAATTACCTTGAATAATGAGAATCAAAGGTACCAATCTGACCATGTCTCTTCCTTTTTTAGAACTACCCCCTGCCTCAGCACCATATGAAAGGTAAAAATTTTTAAAAGAAAATAACTCCCTCATGCCTCCCTCTGCACCCAAGATAAATTCAAACTCCTTAGCATGACATTCCAGGTCCTTCATGGCCTAGAAGGTCTTTGCTGACCTT
Organism: Aotus nancymaae; assembly: GCF_030222135.1. Lineage (NCBI taxonomy): Eukaryota > Metazoa > Chordata > Mammalia > Primates > Aotidae > Aotus > Aotus nancymaae. The sequence goes on from NW_026988467.1 coordinate 31,232,692, forward strand.
CCAGGCACCTTGTCATGTGGTGCCCCCACCACTGCCCGGCCCACTCTCTACTGCTTTTCCATTGTCTTTCACAAAGGTCCTCTGCACTCTATGTGCCCACTGCCTCAAAGACCCCTCCTCGGCATATCTTCTTGGTGAACTCCTATACATCCCTCAAGACCCAGCTTACATGTTACCTTCTCTGGGTCTCCCTCTGGCAGAACTTAAAACTCCCCTCTCTATTATATGTCTTTTATAGGACTTCTCACAATGTTGTAACTGATCTCTTCATAGGCTTCTCTCTCTTGTACTTGGCAACAGGTTTTTGGAAAGAGCATGAAGCAGTATGGATGTATGTGACTCTCTCTAGGGCATGTGCATTTCACACATCATTCATTCAATAAATATAAATTGAAGCCTAATGGGACAAGATACCAGGCACCATTCTAGGCACAAGGGGTAGAGCAGTGAATAAAATAAAGCCACTGCTGCATGTGTGTGCATCACTGTGCCCATAAGTGTGGTCTGTGTGTAAGAGTATGCACATGTGAAGCTATGTTGCGTTTGCTTGTGGACATTTGGTGTTTGTGGCTCCTGGATACTTTGTTGAATCTTGACCCCATGTGACCTCCTGATACAGGGCACCTTGGAAGTTAATTAGGCCAACAGACTGTGCCTGTGCACTAATGAGAAACCAGGCGCCCCACCCACCTTCTCCACCTCTCCTACGGTTCCCGCCTGGCTTGCGTTTGGCCGTTTAAACCCAAAGACAACATGCATCCAAATGAGATTTTCTGTAGTGAGTACGTCTCTCTCTCCCTCCCTTCTCCTCTGCCTTCCCTGTATCTCAGAAAGAAAAGGCCTAGGAATAAGGAAAAGGGGGCAGGAGAAACATTTTTTTGAGGACACATGACAGGCCAGTGCTGGGCAGTTTACATGCATTACAGGCAACTGTGGACAGGGCTTCCCTTGTGCCAGGCACTGTTCTAAGCACTTTACCTCTAAGGCTGGGTTACTTCATGCATCCACCCTATGAGGTAGGTGTTGTTCTTTTCCCACTTTTACAGAGAAGGCGAGGCATCACACAGTTAGAAAATGGCAGAGCTGGGATTCAGGCCACTGTCTGTGCATGCAACCATTGCACTGTGTGGCATCCACTGTCTTTTCACAACTCTCCACATCGCAGATGTGGGATGTCTCTCTGTACAGAGAACATAAGTAAACCACCCAGATCAAAAACTAGCAGGGATGAGATTCAAATCCAGACTGTGAGATTCCCGATGCAGGGGCATAGGCCCAGATGCAGGGGTGTGAACTCCAGACGCAGGGGTGTGGGGCCCAGATGTATGGGTGTAGACTCCACTACAGGGGTGTGTGGCTCCAGAAGCAGGAATGTGGAGCCCAGATTCAGGGGTGAGAACTCTAGAAACAGGAGTGTGGAGCTCCAGATGCAAGAGTGTGGACTCCAGATGTAGGGGTGTGAGGCCCAGATATAGGGGTGTGAACTCCAATGCAAGGCATGAACTCTAAATGCAGGGGTGTGGGGCTCCAGATGCAAGAGTGTGAGACCTGATGCAGGGTGTGAACTCAAGATGCAGGGGCGTGAACTTCAGATGCAGGAGTGTGAGGCCTCGATACAGGGATGTGAACCCCAGATACAGGAGTGTTAACTCCAAATATAGGGGTGTGAACTCAAGCTACAGCCATGTAAACTCCAGATTCAGGCGTGTGGGGCTCTGGATGCAGGAGTGTAAACTCTGGGTTCAAGGGTTTGAGACTCCAGATATAGGGGCCTGAAGCGAAGATGCAGGTGCGTGAGGTTCTAGATCCAAGGGTGTGAGGTTCCAGATGCAACTCCTACAACTTCTTGGAGGAATTAGCCAGATGGGGAGAAAGCTGGGAGAAGGGCGTCCAGGTAAATGGCACTTGAAGGGACAAAAGCACCTGGGCCCGAGACAGAGTCTGGAACGCATGGAGTTGCCAAAGGCAACTGGGGCCATGAGAATGGAAGGCCACCGAGGATCAATCAGAAAGAGGGGAGCCTGGAGAGCAGCCCATGCAAGCCAGAGGGGTCCCAAGAAATAACAACGGAAATTTTCCAAAGAGGAATGAGAGCACAGGACAGGCTTCACTTCTCCAACACAAGCTGGAGTCAGAGTGGACCTGTGGCTCTCCTGAGAGGATACCAGGATTCGAGGCTTAGTGAACCCCTGTTTCCTGAGCCCTCATCAGAAGCAGTCTGGGGAAGCTGGGTCCCAGCCAATGGCAGTGCAGGCCCCAGCTCCTCCTCTTCCCGGGCTGGGCCAGCACATCCGGCAGGCTCTCTCCCAGGAACGGGAACAGGATTCAACGGGCTTCTGCGAAAACCTTCCCCAGTTCTGGATATGAAATTCCAGCTGCTTGCTGAGTCCTATTGCCGGCTGCCAGGAGCCAGGAGAGCCCTAAGGAGTAGCCACTCAGGTAAGGGCATCTGTGTCCGATGTGTCCTGCCCCTTGGCATACGTGGCAGGAGGACACTTCTCTGGTGGGGAGTAAGGAGGGGGGCTGCCTGGACATATCTGCCACCCTGGGTCCTGAAGGTGGAGGAATAAGGGGCTCTGGGTTCTTCCAGCTCTCCCCAGCTGGGCAAAGGTGGGAGCAAGGAACTGAGTGGGAGAGGAGCTAAGAGGGGGCCAGGCCAGAAGCTAGGCAGGCAGGGTAGCTCTGCCTGGGCCTGCAAAGCCCCGCCCCACCCCCCCGCCACCCCCAAGTAGGGATGGGCTGGGTGAGAGCCCCTGGGGGCTAAGGGTGGGGGCCTCCCTGGGTGTTCCCTGAGAAGCTGCCAGGAGTCCTGCCTACCTTAGACAGGACTGAGCATGCAAGCTGGTGATTCGGAGCAGAGCACCCCTTCACTCCCCGTCTAAGTGGCAGGTGGTGTGGAAACAGGGTAGGGGGCAAAGGTACCCCCAGTCACCCAGGAGCCACGCACAAGGTGAAGGACAGAATCTGTCTGCACACAGACAGGCAGGCAGCTCATCGAGGCTTGAGGAAAGGGTCTGAGGCCTAAGGCTGGGCAGTTCCCAGAGGGTGGGCTCTAGAGCCAGCATGCCTTGGTTCAAATCCTAGCTTTGCCACTTAGCTGTGTGACATTGTGCAAGTTAATTAACCCCTCTGTGGTCCTCTTTCTTCATCTGTAAATTGGGAATAAAAAATATCCTGCCCCTTCCTAAGGTTGCTGTGAAGGAATAATGTCTTGATTCATGCAAAGAACTTACAGCAGTGCCTGGCACAGTATGAATACTTCATGGATGTTGGCTGTCATCACGACACTGCTTTGCAGGTGATCCTGCAGAGGCTGAGACAGCCTGGAGAGCTTCAGCCTGGGCCAGCACAGCAAGGGCAGCATGAGCCCTTTAGTGGCTATGCAGACAGGCTCCTTGGGGTCCCAGGATGCACAATCAGTTGAAACCACAGTGCGTGGATCTTGGTGGACACACCCCTATCCCCAGGAATCAGGCAGAGGGCTTGCAGGTGAGGAAGTGGGCACTCCTTATTCTGCCCAGCAGTCATGGTCCTTAAATGGAGGTGAATCTGATTCTGTGAGTTCATCAGGCCAAATTCACCAGCAGCACTGACAGGAGCAGCGTTTCCCACTTGATGTCTTGAAAGGCTATCCCATAAGATGATCAAAGTTATGTCAGGAGGAAAAGGGCTTCTGTGGGCAAAGGAGTTTGGGCAATGCCACGTATTTCATACCTCTTTTGGTAAATGTATCAGTGAGTTTATTAGCACGGCTCAGCTATTTAACTTTACTAAACCTGACGTTTGCCAACTTTTCTTGACACAGAATCCTCTTCTCTCACTTCTACTGCCAACCTATGGGACAGGGTTCCAGGGAACACTGGTTTGGGAAACACTGGAATACAGGCTACTCTAGGAAGCCTACTATATGAAGACAATGTATTGCTGCCTACTGTGTCTTTCAGCTGGATTGCATTGGCCATGTTTCAAATGAGTGGCACTTGAGCAGGACTCTCCCTGGCTAATTACAGAGTGTTAGACCAGATTGGGGCTTGGGAACAAGGTTCCAGCCTCCTTTCCAGTCCCATCCCTGAGCTAAGGAAAAAAAAAAAACACACAAAAAGCAGGTTCCCCTGGGGAGGGAGCTGTCTGAGAAGAGACAGCAGTGCTCAGAAAGGAGAGGAGAAGCCATCTCAAGCCTCAGCCCCCTGAGGAGGAGGGCCAGGGTTGGAACAGAGGGAGCACGCAGAATGTCCCAACTCCATACATCTTCACTCTGCAGAACCCTAAGACCAGAGCCTCAGGCCCTGGGAGGAATCAGTGGCTCTCTGGACCTGCCCTCATCCACTTTTATGGGTAAGAGTTGGGTTGTGGGCTTAATTACCTATGCTCACATCCCAGCTCTGCACCTAATAGTTGTGTAGCCTTGATAATGCCTCTAAACCTCAGCTTCCTCCCTCTATAAAATGGGGAGGAAGTAGTAGAACCTAGCTCTAGTGGTGGTAAGGAGGAAGGGTGGTGACATAGTTATACACAGTGCTCAGAGCGAGTATTTTATAAATGTAGGAAATCACTGCTATCATTTCCTTGCAGCAGCAGCCGACGCTTGGGTCCACCATGAACTGGGGGATCTTTGAGGGACTCCTGAGTGGGGTCAACAAGTACTCCACAGCCTTTGGGCGCATCTGGCTGTCCCTGGTCTTCATCTTCCGCGTGCTGGTGTACCTGGTGACGGCCGAGCGCGTGTGGAGTGACGACCACAAGGACTTCGACTGCAACACACGCCAGCCTGGCTGCTCCAACGTCTGCTTTGACGCGTTCTTCCCCGTGTCCCACGTGCGCCTCTGGGCCCTGCAGCTCATCCTGGTCACGTGCCCCTCGCTGCTCGTGGTCATGCATGTGGCCTACCGGGAGCTTCAGGAGAAGAGGCACCGAGAAGCCTACGGGGAGGACGGTGGGCGCCTCTACCTGAACCCCAGCAAGAAGCGGGGTGGGCTCTGGTGGACGTACGTCTGCAGCCTGGTGTTCAAGGCCAGCGTGGACATCGCCTTTCTCTATGTGTTCCACTCATTCTACCCTAAATATATCCTCCCTCCTGTGGTCAAGTGCCATGCAGATCCATGTCCCAATATAGTGGACTGCTTCATCTCCAAGCCCTCAGAGAAGAACATCTTCACCCTCTTCATGGTAGCCACAGCGGCCATCTGCATCCTGCTCAACCTCGTGGAGCTGATCTACCTGGTGAGCAAGAGGTGCCACGAGTGCCTGGCAGCAAGGAAAGCCCAAGCCATGTGCACAGGCCATCACCCACACGGTGCCACCTCTCCCTGCAAACAGGATGACCTCCTTTTGGGCGACCTCATCTTTCTGGCTTCAGACAGTCATCCTCCTCTCTTACCAGACCGCCCTCGAGACCACGTGAAGAAAACCATCCTGTGAGGGGCTGCCTGGACTGGGTTGGCAGGTTGGGCCTGGATGGGGAGGCTCTAGCATCTCTCACAGGTTCAACCTGAGAGTGGGGACGCTAACCCGTGAGGTAGGGGCAGGCAAGAGAGAGGATTCCGACAGTCTGGGATCCAATTCCTAGTCCTCCCCTCCAGCCACCTGCCCCAGCTGGACGGCCATGGGCCAGCTCCCCTCCACTCTATAGCTTGGTTTCCTTTTCTATAGAATGGAGATCGTGAGGGCTGCTGCACAGGGCTGGAGGAAGGAGGAGGGGGGATTCATAGAAGAACACACATGCAGGCACCTTCGTGTGTGTGGCCCACTGTCAGGGCTTAATAAAAGTCAACTCATTTGCCGAATCCAGGTGGTCTCTGGTTGTGCGGCCTTTGTGACCCCCATGCGTCCATTGTGTCAATCTCTCTGCCCCTGCAAAGGGCTGCACTTGATCCAGCCTGAGGAGGGGCCTCCTCTCCTCCAGAAAGGGGGCCCTTCAGTGCTCCAGGGGACACACTACTTGCTCATGCTCCCATCTAGCCTTTATCCCCCATGGCAAGTTTAGGCCTGTGGGTTGTCTGCAGAGAGAGTGGAGCTCGGTCCTTGGGGAGCTGCACATTGCAGTGGGAAGTTCATGGACTCAGAATGCCTGTGTCAAGTCCAAGTTCCACTGCGACTCTGGGAAAGTCACTTCCGCTTCTCTCCAAAATGGGTTAATAGGTATTATTAATAGGTATTATTAACCCATTTTGGAGAGAAGCTGAAGTGACTTTCCCATAGCCTGTGGGGCTGTGCTGAGGACTGATGAGCTCATGGCTGGGACAGGGTTAGACAGCTGTAAAAGGACACATAAATGTTAATCATTGGTATTAGGAAGTGCTCGATAAATGCCTGTGGGAAATGAAGCAGAAGGCCCCTCCCTAGCTGCACATTAAACTTCATCATCCCAGCCGGGACACAGGTCTCAGGTCACCCACCAGCATCTGCATGGTCACACTCCGGCTTCCCTGGAGGCCTTCCTCAGGACCCCAGAGGCCCCAGCCCACAGAAGACCAACAGCAACGCTGTGCCTGGCCCCGTGCCAACTGGAGCATTTCATGCTGCCAACCTGCATTCCTTGCCTCCACCAGGGCTGTGGGTGCAAGGCTGGTCTGGAAAAGTCATAGCTGACTGCTCCCATCCCCTACACAATCCAAGAGCTTCCCAGGCTCCAGTCCCCACAAATATCCCCACCACCAGAGTGGGATGCATTCCTGCACTAAATTAAGGTTGCCCCTTTCCATAGATGTCAGCTGCTGAGGACCTCAGAATCAGGCTTCCCAGGAAAAGGCCAGGAGAGAAGCTTAAGGACGGGGAGGTGGGGCAAGGAGGCAACAGGAAGGGGATGGGGTCAATCCCACTGGTGCTGTCCTAGGCCTGGGCATAATGATATCAGGCTCCTGAGCCCCACAGAGCAGTCTCACCCACATACCTGCCTGCCTGGGAGCCAGGCCCAGCCATGCCCAGCCAGGCTAGAGAGGAGGCGTGGGCCAGGAGAGAAGAGCCGCAGGTGTTTGCTCTGAATATGTGCCCGGGGAAGTCCGCCCTCCTGCCTGCCCACCCCAATCACTCTCGCTTGGCTCATTGGCCCAGAAAGCCCCACCCAGCAGGAGAGTGAGTAACAAAAGCTGCCTCCGGGAGGTCCTGGGGCAGACTGACAAGCCCAAGGACAAGGGAGCAGCTACTGGACCCAACAAGGGTGAGGACCAAATAGGGCAGGAGGCTGGCCAGGAAGCCAGCAGCCAGCTGAGCTGAGGATATCCAGCAGACCTCAGGCTGTGGGCTGGGCTTTAGGGAGGGAGCCAGAGGGTGGGGGTCCCTAGAGGATCCCAGGGAAGTGCCAAGGAGGAGAAGGAATGTCCTGCCTGACCTAAGGGAGGACAGAAGACCAGGGAAGAGGAGGGATCAGGAAGAAATGGGTTTCAGTTCAGTTTCACAAACATCTCCTGTGTGTTCACTGTGCCAGGCCAGTGCTGAGTCCTAGGGAGACAGAGGTGAAAAGTCTGCCCTCTAGAAGCTGACTGTCTGGCAAAAAAATAAGACAGGTAAATAGATCATTTGGGAACAGGTGATGCCTCTTTCTCTGAAAATGTCCCAGGCACACAATGTCTGAAGAGGCTGACAGCAGAGTCAGGGCTTGGGGTTGGGGAGGGAGAAGGGGAGGAGAAGGGGAGGGTTGGAGGTGGGACCTGATGGGGACTCCAGACAAGGGGGTGTGGAGGTCAGAGTCCATAGGACAGCGACCTGGAAGGAAATAATGGAAACTTGGCTAGCGAAAAGCCACTAAGTGGACAGAGGAGGGGGTGCCCCTGAGAGAAAGTAAATGGGGGGTGCAGACCATGCCAGAATCCATCCCCAGTCCTTTCCTAAAGCTGGAATGGTTGGAATTCCAGAGGAACCCACTGTGGTCAGGACAGTCAGCCCTCAGGCCCTAGTACCTATACATGGGTTAGCAGGAAGGATGGCCCTAGTACCTATACATGGGTTAGCAGGAAGGATGTCAGGTCCTCCTGATTCCAAAGCACCTCTGTTTAGTTTGGGCAGGAATGCCAGGGCTGAGAACCCTCCTGGAGCCAGAGCCAAGGAGTAAGCATGAAGATTGTTACGGGATCTACTAAGGGGCTGATGTGAACGTGCCCAGCACAAGGCCAGGCTCCCGTTGGTGTTCAGTAAAAGTGGGATGGATCTGACAACTGATAAGGATACGCTCCTACCCCTCCTGCCCTGGCCCAGCCCTGGCAGCTGACAGGAGAGCAGATCATCCAATTCAAACCTTCCTATGATCTCTCTAGAAGTTGTGGGCTGAGACTTGGGGTAAGAGAGGTTGGCTGGCAGGTCCATGCAGGATGCTTGTCTTCATATGTATTTATTACTTTGTAGAATAAAATAGACCCTAATTTTGGAACTTGAAGACCAAAGTGCGAGACTAGCTCTGTGACTTCCATCTGTGGAGCCTTGGGCAGGTATCTCTGGGCCTTCACTTACTCTTTGTGAAACGCGGACACGGGTAATCCCTACCCTACCAAGTCAATGGGAGTGAGGACATGACGACACGGTGATTGTGAAACGCTTTTGTCAGTCGCATCGGCATTAAGGGTGCCCATCTCCAGGTTCCCCCACGCCTCGAGGTTCCCAAGGCCTGAGTGGGTGGGTGGCACCCAGGTGTAGACCGTCCACGTGCAGCACCCAGGACACAGCCAGCATGAACTGGGCATTTCTGCAGGGCCTCTTGAGTGGCGTGAACAAGTACTCCACGGCGCTAAGCCGCATCTGGCTGTCTGTGGTCTTCATCTTTCGCGTGCTGGTGTACGTGGTGGCAGCCGAGGAGGTGTGGGACGATGAGCAGAAGGACTTTGTCTGCAACACCAAGCAGCCCGGCTGCCCCAACGTCTGCTACGACGAGTTCTTCCCTGTGTCCCACGTGCGCCTCTGGGCCCTGCAGCTCATCCTGGTCACGTGCCCCTCGCTGCTGGTGGTCATGCACGTGGCCTACCGCGAGGAACGTGAGCGCAGGTACCGCCTGAAACACGGGCCCAATGCCCCTTCCCTGTATGACAACCCGAGCAAGAAGCGGGGCGGGCTGTGGTGGACATACTTGCTAAGCCTCATCTTCAAGGCCGCCGTGGACACCAGCTTCCTCTATATCTTCCATCGCCTCTACAAGGATTACGACATGCCCCGCGTGGTGGCCTGCTCCGTGGATCCTTGCCCCCACACTGTGGACTGTTACATCTCCCGGCCCACAGAGAAGAAGGTCTTCACCTACTTCATGGTGACCACAGCTGCCATCTGCATCCTGCTCAACCTCAGTGAGGTCTTCTACTTAGTGGGCAAGAGGTGCATGGAGATCTTCGGCCCCAGGCACCGGCGGTCTCGGCACCGGGAATGCCTACCTGATACGTGCCCACCATATGTCCTCCCCCAGGGAGGGCACCCTGAGGATGGGAACTCTGTCCTCATGAAGGCCGGGTTGGCCCCAGTGGATGCAGGTGGGTATCCGTAACCTGCGAGATCACCAGATAGGATCACCAGGTGCCCCCTGCCCCATACATGAGGCCACCCAGGAAAACAGGAAAGGGCAGTGGCATCCTTGCCATAGCAGGGTGGTGAGGAAGGTAGCTGTGGGGGCTCAGGAAGCTCACCCAGGGGTCAATGCGGGAGGTGGGGGTAGTTTGGTCCCTGGGTCCTAAGCCTCAGGGGAGGGAGGTTGATGGCTAGTGAAGATTTTGTATATGGCAATAGTGTATGTCAAACCTCTTAATAAATATGATTTTCCCAGTACTTTGCAGACCAGGTGGGGAGTCGGGGATAGGAAGATGGGATGGGGCGTTAGATGGACCTCAGAGAGGATGCCAAGACCACTCGGTGAGCACCTGAGCACCAGAACCTCAGATCCAGGCTCACCCATCACCCCCAATACACACAGAGTATGCCCTCAGGATGCGGCGGGGAGTGCCCAAAGGCAGAGGCTACTCCAGGGGCCTCTGGGTTCTAAAACCAGCTGGCCAAACTGGGAGGAGAGAAACCCCAGGAGACCCTGTGCCCAGCGGGAGTCAGTTCTCAGTGAGTGTCCATCACAGGAATGAACGTGGGTCAGGCCTCCCTAGCCCTGCCCAGCACAGGTCCCAAATAGGTGAGTCCCCTATGATGGTGGGAGGGGAGAGCTGAGAGTAAGCCAGGGATAGGAGTCTGTCAAGGTGCCCAGGAGGCACATCCTCCAGGCCAGTGTCCATGAGAGTGTCTGAGCTGACAGGTCCCTCCTGGATCCTGGAGTCTATGGAATTTCACATTCTTTTTCACTGATACCACTTCCCCGAGCAACCTCATCCCACACTCCCCCACCCCACCACCACTCAGACTTCAGCAACTCCTAGAGCCACACCTCCACCCTAACATGGCTCCAAGGCCCCCAAATGACCACTAGACAACTCCCTGGGAAGTCCCCAGGCATCTCATACTTGGCCACTCCCAAGCCGACCTCATCACCTCTCCGCCCTGACCTGCTTCCTGGAAGATGCCCCACCCCATACAGGGCACAGCTATTCACCCAGCTGCCCAAGCCAGGAGAAGGCCTGTCATCCTTGTCCCTCACACCCCACATCCCCACTGGCACCAAATCCCACTGACTCCAGACGCTAAATGCCACCTGAATCTGTTCTTCCACTCCTTACAATCTCACCACCTACTGGACCTCCCTCATCTGCCCTCCACTACAGGATGGAGTGATTTATCTGTCTATGCAACTGACCATGTCATTCCTCCTGCTTTAAAAATTCTTCCACCATCAGCCGGGTGGGGTGACTCATGCCTGTAATCCCAGCAGTTTGAGAGGTCGAGGCGGAAGGATCACCTAAGGTCGGGAGTTCAAGACCAGACTAACCAACATGGAGAAACCCCATCTCTACTAAAAATGCAAAATTAGCCTGGTGTGGTGGTGCATGCCTGTAATTCCAGCTACTTGGGAGGCTGAGGCCGGAGAATTGCTTGAACCTGGGATGCGGAGATTGCGATGAGCCAAGATCATGCCATTGCATTCCAGCCTGGGCAACAAGAGCGAAAATCCATCTCAAAAAAAAAAAAAATTATTCCACCATCACCAGCCCCATGCCCTGAACTTGGTCCCCACTGACCTCCCCACCTCATTCCAGCTTCCTCCCTCCTTTCTACCTGCCAGTAATATCAAAGGGCTCGTGGTTCCCCCAGGCAGACACATCACATGGTGTCATTCTTCATGCCTCTGTCACGCTATTCCCTCTGGCTAGAATGCCCTTCCCACCTCCTCTGGTGACCCTCCCTTGAACCTCTAGGACAACTTTACCCATCTCTCCAAGTACCAGCGTCGCTTGTTCCTCTGCCATTCTCCCCAAATGGGAATTGTCACCTCCCCTGAGTGTCTCCCTCTCAGTCTGTGAGCCCTTTATGGGCAGGTCACTGAGTCATCCAGGTCCCTGTTGCCTTCAATAAATGTTTGTGAGATGAATAGTCTGTGAGCTGCTTCGGGGAAGGAACCCCGTCTCCTTTATCTGAATCTTCCACCACACCTAGCCTGCGGAGTTCAGCAAAGCATGTGCTTGCTTGTTTTGCTTTTGTTGTTGCTTTAACTAGAGCTAGCATAAAGGTCTCACCTTTAGGTAAGCAAATTTGGATCTAGAAAAGGGAAGAGACCCTTCCAGCCCACACAGATCTGCTGAGTCTGTCAGGAGCTGTGTCCCCTGTGGTCCACAGGTAGCCTCCATGCCCACCCCTGATTATGACATAAGATCAAAGTCACCCATCTTTAGGGCAGGCTCCCTGGAAGCAGAGCCAGAGGCAGGGGTTTGTGTGCATGTGAAGGAAGGAGCAAGGGGAGTGGGGGAGGGAGGGGCTGAGCTAAGCAGGGATGGAGACTCAGGGAGATGCAGCCTTGGCCCAATCCCTGTGGGATGGGGGGCTTCAGATCATAAGTCTCAGCAGATTTCAGTCCGTCATTACATCAGGCACCCCCAGTGGCAGGAGGGCTGGTAAGAAGGGGTAGGTGGCTCTGGCTCAATCAAAATCAACTCTTCAGGGGCAGCCATAAGCCATAATCAGCCAATATTCACAGCAGCTGGGGAATGGATGTCCCCCAGTAAAGGGGACATGGGCAGGGCACCAATACCATCTACTAAACTCCTGACTCCAGGAAATAAGAGCTCCCACCTCCAATCCAAACTAGAGCTGTGACCAGCAGCCTGAGTGAATAGGGTGGCACTCCTGACCAGTTCAGAGCCAGAAAGCCCTACGCTGCTCAGACCACAGTAGCTCCCAAGTCCAGGCCAGGGGACCCCCCTGCCAACACCGCCATAGCCAACACCCTGAGATTCCAGATCCATCGTCCAGTGGCAGCTGCTGGCTTCAGCTTATGGTGAGCTCACTCCAGGACCTGACATCTCCCATGGCAACCTCTCCTTGGATGCTGCTCCCAAAGGTCTCAAGTCCTGAGCCACTGAGCCAAGTGAAGACCTTCAGAGGAGGCTGGGACTAAGAACCACTTCAGCCATCAGGTCATCTTATCCTCAATCCCACCCACAATCTCAAGACTCACACTGCTCTCACCACCACTCACACCTGTCCACCTTCACCTTCCTGAAAAATCCCCGCTTTGCTTCCTCTTCTGCCCTCTGTCCTGACCACATCATTGCCACCTACTTCTCCTAATTTGTCAAAGACCAAGTCCATAGCCCAAGGTCTTCTCCTCCTGCTATTCTCCCATGACCCAAGGACTTAGGGGTCACCTGTGCCTCACCTTGTCCTTTTCATCCCATGACCACCTTTGCTACATTTAGCTACCCACTAGTAGGACCCCACCCCAGACCTGGTCATCACCCAGAACTGTTCCACCTCCAGAACCTTCCATTCCTGAAAATATTTGTTATTTATTATTCCCTTTATCTGAAAGTTTCACATGAGGTGCTAAGGAATTATCTGGGAAAAATCAGACATGGTCCCTGATCTCGTGAAGCATACATTCTAGAGAAGACAGCTACCAAACTCATGGCACACTGGGGAAGCTGGGGAAAGAAGGAGGGGGATCTAACATCCAGGCATCCAGAAAAAGGCTCCCTGAGACTCTAGAGGAGGATTTTTCCAAGTGAGGGGGGTGGAATTCCAGACAGAGGGGACAGCCTATGCAAAGGGAGAGCATACCTGGTGACAAAGATGGAAAGAACCCAAGAGGGCTTGGGCCAGGTGAGGGGTTCAGGTAGGAGTCAGGCTGGAGTGGACAGAGGCTGGATCCTTGCGGTGCTTTCTTTGTGAATCTCTACTAATGATTTTGGACTTTATCCTGAGGGCAGTGACAAGACCCTAGAGAGATGTAGCACAGAAGTGACAAGATTCAATTTGCACTGTCTCTGGGTACAGTGTGGCAGGGCCAAGGCAGGGCTTCCTGTTTGGAATCTGGTGCAATCATCCAAGCAAGAAACAGCAATGGCCTGAACTAGGGTGTGCACCTTGAGGATGGAAAAAAGTAGATGAATTTAAGAAATGTTTCCAAGATAGAATCCAAATGATGTAGCAATTTAATTGGGTGTGGGGATCAAAGTGACACCCAAGTTTCTGGCTGCGAACAGTGGTGCCATTTACTTGAGTAGGGAGATGTGGATGACTTCAGTTTCAGACATGTTGAATTTGAGATACAAATAACATGTCCAGGTTTTTCCCTCTCCTTCATGGATGACTCAGCTCCTGGTCCACTGTCTTCCATCTGCTTCTACATCTACATTTATTACCATTCTTAGTGACTCCATTTTCAACACCTCGACCTCTCAGTTCCTTGACTTCCTTGTTTTCAACAATCTTTTTCTCCACCCTTCCAACCCACCCACCTGTGTGTTCACACCCTAAGCCTGTCTACACCAAGAGCTGCATCATCTCCCATCTATGTGGCTCACCCAACCTAGTCCCCATTCCAGCAATCCTTCTGGCCCATCTACTCACCCACCACTATGTTCCCCAACTCCTTCCCATTCTCCCTGCCTTCCTCTCTAAGCTTAGACTCCACAGAGCCCCACATAATCACCAGCTTGCAGATGTACTCCACTCCCTCCCCTTTCCATGCCTCTCCAGTACTCACCTGGCAAGACTCTAACTCCAGTTAAACCCAACTTTCCATTTAAACTTCTGACCACAAAGTTCAAGTGGACACTCGGCACCTCTAAGAAATTCTGTATTTTCCTAAAACATTATCCCTACTCTCCAAAATGACTCCATCATGCCTTCTCTTTCCTCAAACCTCCAGCCCCCATTCTCCTAATCCTCCATTTTAGCTGATAGTCAGGCATCATAGGGTGCTGGGAATAGAAGCAACAGGCCAGCTCGGCTCCGCCCACCACCACATCTGCCTAACTCACACATTAGTGGCTGTCAGCCTCGTCTCCTCCCCCGTAACATGGACAAAGCATCCCTGCTCCTGGAGCACCCCCTCCACTTGGACACTGGACCCCTTCTCCCCTCACTGTAGACTGTGCTCCAAAGTTGGTGCCTCTCTCCCCTACCTCACCACTTCCCCTTCTACAAATATGCTACAGTATTTTCATCTCCCTTTTTTTTAAATTCTCTCTTGACACCCCATTTTCCTCCAGCTGCTACCTCATTGCCAAAACAATGAAATCCTCTAAACGTTGTCTATATTTGCTGCCTCCACTTCCTTAACTTGTTGCAATCAGGACTGCTCTTGTCAATACCCCAAGGGCCTCCAAGCTGCCACATCCAATGGCCCATTCTTCAGCTTGGTCTAACTCTCTCGGCATCATTCAGTCATGGAGAGCTCCCTCCTCAAACACTGTCTTCTCTTGGCTTCCAGGCAGCAGCCTCTACTGGTTTTCCTCCCACCTCACTGATGGGTCTTCCTTGATGTGTCCCTCAATGCCTCTCCTTACTCTTCCTAAGCTCTAAATGCAAGATGCCCCAGGACCAAGTTCTATACCTTCTTTTCTCCTCTCTATACATTTCCCGTTCAGTGACCTGATCCAATACCACCCATAAAACTACTCAAAACCTCCCACACTGATGTGTTCAGACCTAACTGTTCCCATGAGGGTGAGACTCCTGTATTCAACTCCCTATTGGTCATCTAAAATAGAACTCCTAATTCCCCCTAACCAAACAGATTTCAGTCTTCTCCACCTGTTCCCCACCTTGGAAAATGTCATCCCCATCCATCCAGATGCTCAATTCAAAAACCTGGAGTCTCTTGGCACCATTAGCAAGTCGTGTTGGCTATAATTCCAAAATACGATATTCAAAATCCAAGCACTTGGTGACTTCATATCCAACACCCTAGTCTTTCCAAGTGCTTCAGTCCCAGGCGAGCCACTTCATTTCTAGACCTGGACACCTGCAGCAACTGGTCTCCCTGCATCCACTCTTGTTCCCCTAAAATTCTTCTTCCACATAGCAGCCTGAAAGATCTTTCTAGCATGTCAGTCAGACCAGTTGAGTCACTCCCTGACTTAAAATCCTCCAAGTGGCTTCCCACCATGGCCAGAAAAATAAATTTAAGCCAAACTCTACCATCACCTGAAAGGTCTTAAAGGGCCAGGCACTGGCTACTACTCCAAACTGACCTCCCTTCACTCTTCCCTCTTGCCACGCTCCACCCACACTGGCCTTCTCCTATCTTGGGGTCTCTGCACCTGCCTTGCTGACAGAGTTCCTTTCCCCCCAGCTTGACATGTCTGTCTCCCCAGCATTCACATCTCAACTCAAACATCCCCTCTTCCAGGAGGCCCTTTCTGACCTACCCTCCCCAGAAGAAGCAGGCACATGGTTACTCTTCATTATGTGACCTCATTTTATCTGCTTCGTAGCACTTACTAGTATATTAAATTTTCTTACTTTTTTAACATATTTATTCTCTTTATTGCCTCACTGGCATGAGCTCCTTAAGAAGTGGGACTCTGTTGTCTTCACCCTTTTATCCCCCAGCCCCTAGAACAGTGCTTGACACATAGTAGGCACTCAATGAAAATGGGCTGACTGACTGGTGATGGGCACCCAGGAGGAGATGTTTAGTAGGCTGTTGATGTAAGACAGAAAAGGACTAGTCAGGAAATATCTATTTAAGAGTTGTCAGCATAAATGCCTGAATATAAGACACGAATTTGCTCTAAAATTACCCTTTAGGTTGGAAGGCTTTGTCTTACATTCAAGTCCTTACAAAGTCCCCTGCATTTGGGGGGCATGCTCTCAATTATGGCATTTTGAACAACAAAACGCTCTTTGGAGAAAACTCATTAGCCCGAAATAACCTCAATCAATGAAGTTTTGGATAGTCATGGAGGTTGCTTGGGAGAATCAGAAAAAAAAAAGTGAAGGCAAAGGCATTTCACATAGATTGAATCATTATTCCCAAGGGCAGGATTCTACAATTGCAAGTATTATCTTTGAAAGCAAGTCCTTTTTTAAAAATTACTTTAAAACAATAAAGGAAGTGGTTATGTTATGAAGATGACAAATAGACGCCTACTGGAAGATATTTTTTAAATTTATGCAACCTAATATTATGCAGCCAGATTTTCATGGCAAAGAATAAAATCTCCAGCATCATACACAGATCCAAAAAGCACTATGTCACAAACAACTCAGGCAGAAATAAAGTTTTTATGTTTTGTAAAATGTTGATAACAACCAAAGCACTAATGATATGAACTCAGATGTTAGAGAAAAATGTTAAAAATGTAAATAAAATTACTTCATAAAGCATGAGGAGAGAAAAACTAAGTAATACTTCTTAATACATTGTTTTATACAAAATTTGTGATTTTTAAAATATATAACAAACTAAGTTAATAAAGTACATTTTATTTCAACCACACTAAAAGTTTATATATCCAAGTTGGCTCCCACACATTTCTGAGGCCCTCCTCAATGGGAATATGGGGGGTTACTTTTTGTCTGGAGATGTATCAGGGGCTCTATGGTAGTTAGAGGCTTGCGCCTTCGCAGTGGGTAAGACCATAGAGAGACTGGGGGAGAGATGAGAAGATATCCTAGGATGCAGACTTGCAGGTCAAATCACATGGGGGAAACACAGCTATGGGCAGGGTAGGCAGAGGCCATAGAAGTTACAGGAGTATGACATTGTAGAGGAGGAAGATGGTGTCAACAGAAGCCAGGAGAAGTGTTTCTAGAAGGAGGAAGTGATCATCAGAGCCAAACACTGACACGGGCCAAACCAAATAAGAACTGAAAAGTGTTTGTTCGATTCACAAGATGGTCATGGGTACCTGTGCAGGGGAATGGGGTGCAGAAACCAGGTCCCAGGGCACCAAAGGGACAGTGAGGGCTGGATACATGGAGACAGGTGTGAATAGCTGGCTGGTGAATGTGGCTGTGAGAAGATTAGGAAATGAGAGGGTGTTTGTTGGCAAGAGAATCAGGGACCAGCAAAGAGTTTTTAATGATGGGAGAGGCTTGAGAATGTTAAGAATTATTGAGAATTATTTAATGGTGGAATGAGTCCAGTAGAGGAGGTCCCAAAGAGAGATGGAAGGAATGAGATCCAGAACCAGAAGGAGGCTCAGACTTAAACCAGAGAAGGACGGGTCAGCCACTGTGCCAAGAGGGAAGGAGGAAATGGTGAGACAGGGCCAGGTCTTCCCATGCTCTGACCACAGCCTCCACCCCAACCCCCTCACTTAGCTCCTCCTTCATCATCTGTTCATGACCCCATAGGGACTTCCAGACTTGACCTTGTGACCTTCTCCCAATCTACCGGACTCCCTGCCCTACATTCCCTTCCTTCTGCACCCAGCCTAGGCCTGAGCTCCACACTGTCTTTATCATCACCCTCATTTCACGTGGGAGCTGCCTTCTCTACTAGACCGCAGGCTCTCTGAGGGCAGGAACAGTATCTGTCTGGTCTGGTAATGCATCCTCAGGCCTCTCGCCGTGGTCAGTACACAGTAAAAGGGTAATGAGTATTTGCTGAGATGGTGACTGGAATGAATTGCTGTCACACAACATTCCCACTACCCTCTGCCCCTCCTTAGCAGAACTCCAGGCCCCGATCAATCCAATGGGGCTTTTCTATCTCTCCACCCTGTTCTGGACTCTGCTAGAGTAAACCACACAACCAGAGTGAGGCCACTGCAAATTCTTGCTGTCCAGCTCAATCCGGGTGCTCAGTGCCACCTGACTAATTCTGCTTTGGTCTCTTTGCTGTTGTACATGGTGGCAGCTTCCTCAATTTCTTCACTCTCCTCAAACTTTCTAGCACATTCCATCTTATTTACATCCTATTTCTTAAAGAAAGTAGAAGCTATCTGAGAAGAATGCTCTCCTCTCAACTGCCACCAAACCTACAGACCAATGCTCATCCACAACCTCCCTCTCTCCTTTCTGGCAGCACAAAGGTGTGGGCCCACTGTTAATCCTCTAAACCCTGGACCTTTGCACAGGATCCTCTTTCTCCCCACCTCCTTGCTTTCTTCTGTATCTTTACACCTACTTCTCTCCTGTATCTCTCAGCATTTAAGCATGCTCACATCTTTCCCATCCAAAGACAAAAGCAAAACCCTTCCTTGACCCCACGTTCCCTGCAGCTACCTCCTTATCTCTCTCCTGGCTTTCACAACTGTGCCTCATGAAACAGACGCCTAACTTACTGTCTCTACTTCCTCACCTCCCCCTCACTCACCCACCAGCTATGATCTGTCTCTGTCCTCACCATGCCACTCAAACTGCCCTGCCTTTGCCAAGTTCACCTACGATTCCTTTGTCACTAAGCGCAGTGGATGATTTCCAGCCCTTGTCTTGTGTGATGAGGCATTTAGCAGGGTAGATGGCCTTCCTTCTGCAGCCTCTCCCCCACACCATGGAGTCCTTATTTGTTCTGCCCACTCAGCATTTCTCCTCTTCCTCTAAACTGAGGTTCTAAAGGCACCTGCCAGGCTGATGCCCAGGCCCCTTGCCCTCAGGGTCTCCTCTAGGAG
Organism: Aotus nancymaae; assembly: GCF_030222135.1. Lineage (NCBI taxonomy): Eukaryota > Metazoa > Chordata > Mammalia > Primates > Aotidae > Aotus > Aotus nancymaae. The sequence continues at coordinate 31,251,603 of NW_026988467.1, forward strand.
AGGCCAATCAGAATTCTTCCGCAGATGATTTCAACCATTTCTAAGAGAAGAGTATCATGGCAAAACTTGGGAAGCTAATAGTAACAGTCAGAGAGGAGCAGACGCAAAGCAGGCAGGAGAGGGGCTGCAGATGCACCCCAGACCTAATTCCAGGTACCCCTGGGGTCCCAAGTTCCCCCTATCCTTCCCATGTTTCTATACACCAATGAATTGCCCTGTTGGCCTGCAACTAGTTCAAGCTGAATTTCTGTCATTTGCAATTAAGGGTGCTGAATAATACGCCTGGGCTTCTGGGACAGCACTCATCTGGTTTTCCTCCCACTGCTCCAGCCACTCCCTTTCAATCTCCTTCAGCCCCTCTCTAATTAGGACGGTCCTAGGGCTCCATCTCAGGCCACCTTCTCTCCTCAGTCTCCATGGCCTCCCTGGGTGATTACATCCTCTCCTATGGCCTTGACTACCATCTCAACACTGTTGACTCCAAAATCTGTATTTCCACTCTTCTTTTTTTTAATTTTTATATTGTGATAGAATATAGTTATCATAAAAATTACCATTTTAACTGTTTTAAGTGCACAATTTAGTAGCGTTAATTACATTCACAATGTTGTACAACCATCACCACTATTTATTTCCAGAGCTTTTTTTTATCACCCCTCACCCCCAACGAGAGTTCTGTCTTACCCATTAAACAATAACCTCTGCTCACCCACCTACCTCTGGTACCCCTGGTAACCTCTAACCTACTTCCTGTCTCTATGAATTTGCCTATTCTCAATACTTCAAAAAAGTGGAATCATACACTATTTGTCCTTTGGCGTGTGGCTTATTTCACTTATAATGTTTTCAAGAGTCATCCACGTATCAGAACTTCATTCACTTTTATGATTGGATAACAGTTCATTGTGTGGATAGACCGCATTTTATTTATCCATTCATCCACTGATGGACATTTGGGTTGTCTCCACCTTTTGACTATTGAGAACAGCGTTGCTAAGAACATTCACGTACAAGTATTTGTTTACGTTTCTGTTTTCAGTCCTTTTGCACGTATATCTAGGAGTGACTTGCTGAGTCCTATGGTAATTCTGTGTTTAAGTGCTTGAGGAACTGCCACACTGTTTCCCAAAAAGGCTGCACCATTTTACATTTGCACCAACTTGCACGAGGGTTCCAATTCCTCTTCTTTTTCCTGAGACCCAGTTCCATGCATACAGCTGCCTCTGAACATCCAAACACACGTGTCTCTTGAGAAACTCAGACCCAACCATGGCAGGGCATCTGGAGGCAAAGGACATTTTGGCTGTGTGAAAACAACCGGTCCTGAGCCATACCCCACCCCTGAGGCTTTGGGATGGGTTAAGTGCTGGCATGAGGCTTGGGGATGCGTGTGGGATGGGGTGAAGCTTCTGTTGTGCACTTTCATCATAATAAGAAATGGTTTGTAAAGGTCATGTCAGAATGTTCCAATGGCTTTGTCAAAAATGGCTGCACCCACTATTTACAAAAGCAAACACTTGGAACCAACCCAAATGCCCATCAATGATAGACTGGATAAAGAAAATGTTGTACATACAAACCATGGAATACTATGCAGCCCTAAAAAAGGATGAGTTCATGTCCTTTGCAGGGACATGGATGAAGCTGGAAACCATGATTCTCAGCAAACTAACACAAGAACAGAAAACCAAACACTGCATGTTCTCACTCATAAGTGGGAGCTGAACAATGAGAACACACGGACACAAGGAGGGGAACATCACACACTGGGGTCTGTTGTGGGGTGAGGGGCAAAGGGAGAGAGACTATTAGGACAAATACGTAATGGATGCAGGGCTTAAAACCTAGATGATGGGTTGATACGTGCAGCAAACCACCATGGCACATAGATACCTATGTAACAAACCTGCACATTCTGCACATGTATCCCAGAGTTTAAAGTAAAATTTTAAAAATTTTAAAATGGCTGCACCAGCAACTTGGATGGAGTGGAGGCCATTATTCTAAGTGAAACAACTCAGGAATGGAAAACAGAATAGCATATGTTCCCACTTACATGTGGGAGCTAAGCTATGAGGAAGTAAAGGCATAGGAGTGATAGAATGGACTTTGGGGACTTGTGGGGATGGCAGGAGGGGGTGAGGGATAAAAGACTACACACGGGGTACAGTGTACACTGCTTGGGTGACAGGTGCACCAAATCTCAAAAATCATCACTAAAGAACTTATCCATATAACCCATGTAACCAAAAACCACCTGTTCCCCAAAATCTATTGAAATAAAAATTTTAAAAAAGAAAAAAATGGTTGCACCCGAATACATTTACAAACATACAGATCATTTAGCAAACTCCAGGCACGATGACCCTGTTGTTCTCTTCTGCCCCTCCCAATATGCTCCTTTCCTCATGCTTCACAGCTCAGGTAATGGCAAACCATCTTATCAGGTGCTTATGTCAGGATGTCTCTAATTAGTGGAGACAGTGAGGCCAGGAACAATGGCCCTGCAGCCCAGATACAATCTAAGCTCTAGATTGTATAAGTCAATCGCCATCACCTCTTCAGCCCAGGATCAAGGAACCAAAAGCTCCCAGATGACAGGTTGCAGACTGATTTCAGGGCCTACTGCACACACCTCACCCTAAGCTGGCTTCCCCAACCATCCTGGTGCCCCACACCCTTGCAGCTGGAAGCACAGCCCAAGCAAAGAGCCTCCTCCCATCAGGAAGGAGGGAAAAAGCTGGATGAGGATAGACAGACTCCAGCCAGGCACGCAACCCACTTGACCCCTGAGCACCGGGAATTCTGATCTGGTGGCAGGAAGGAGAGAGAAAAAATGAGGCTCAGCCAAAAAAGACTTCCTAGAGGAGGGCAGCTGGTCAGGGAGGAACTTCTGACAGCTAGGAGGCGGCGATGCTGAGCTAGAAGGGAACCGATGACACAGCTGCCATGCACTGGCCTGGGACAGGAGCTTACCACGCTTTGGGGGTTTTCTTCACTCATATTTTGTGTCTACTAAGTGCCAGGCACTGTTTTAGGCACTGGGAATATAGCAGTGAACACAACAGAAAGAAAATGGCGGTCCTCGCAGATTTCTAGTCATACGAAAACATAAAACACAAACAAAATATAGCATATGTCAGATGGATATCCTGCTACAGAGAAAAATAAAACAGGAAGGGGAGTAGGAAAGGTTGGGAAGGGAACTATGATTTTCAATGGGGAGGCCAGGGAAGGTCAGTAAGTCTGTTTCAGAGAGAAGAAAGAGCAAGTGCCGGGACACTGAGACCCGGAAACATGTGGCACAGACCCAGGACACAAGGAAGCCAATAAGGCAGGGCCGCCAATGAGCCAAGAGACACGGAAATGAGGCCAGGGCCTCCGGGTGAGGCCTCAGAAGGACCCAATTGGGTAGAGTCTGACAGGCCGTCCTGATGCCCTCGGCTGTCAGTCTGAGTGAGTCGGAAGCTGGTGCAGCATTTTTAAGCAAACAGGAGCGTGATCCCTCTGGCGGCTGTGCTAGCAGCAAATGGATAGGGGCAAAGGCTAATGCAAGAAGACCAGTTACACAGCTACTGCAATCATCCAGTAAAGAAATGGTTCTCGATTTCGTGTTACCCTAATTACATTAATGGAGTCAGCGAGAAGGGGCCAGATCCTGAAAACATTTTGAGAGTCGCACCAAAATGATTCACAGACATTGAATGTGGGAATTGGGAAAAGAGGATCAATGAAGACTCTAAGGTTCGGGGCCTGAGTGTGTCGATAAGTAAAACTGCCATTTACTAGAAGAACAAGTGAGAGAAAAGGTCAGAGAGGGAGAAAAGGAGTAAGTACGTTGCCAGATATGCAAATTTCAGATAAACCATTTTTTCATGTGTGTCCCATGTACTAGCTGAAATTCAGAATTAACTGGGTGTCCTGCTTGTGTTTTTGCTTTGTTCCTAAATCTGGGAATCCTAGTAGGTAAGGAGCTTAACATAGGTTTGTGATACCTACTAAACATCGTAGGGGAAAGTTGACTAACAACTGGAAACATGAGTACACAGTTTAGAGGAACAGTCTGGGCTAAGGATACGTATTTTGGGGTTGTCAGCTGAATTTTGATATTTTTAACCCTGAGACTGGATGATGTCACCAAGAGAGTGAGGGAGGACAGAGAAGAGAAGGAGTGTAAGAACTGAGCCCCAAGGCACCCCAGTATTTAAAGGTCAGGGAGATCTGGAGGAACCAGCAAAGGAGAATGAGAAAAAAAGTGCAGAAAGGGAAGTCAGGAGAGTGTGACATCTCTGAAGCCAAATGAAGAGTGTCAAGGCGAGAGGAATCAACCTCATTCAATGCGCTGAGGGTTCAGGGAAAGATGAGGATTGAAACTCGGCCACGAGGTTTAGCTATAGGGACTTTGACAAGAGTAGTTTTGGTGTCATATAGGAAGCAAAACCCTGATTAGAATAAGTTCAAGAGAAGATGAAAGAGAAAAAAATGGAGATAATGAATCAGGACAAGTCTTTTGAAAAATTTAGCTGAAAAGGAGTGGAAAGAAGTGAGGCAGATGCTGGAAGGAGAAGTGGGGTTCAGGTTAAGGTGTTTTGTTGTTAAGATGGAGAAATACCCACATGTTTATTGTAACAGGAAAGATCCAGTAAAGAGCAAAAGGTCAATGATGAAGGAGAAAGAGAGGAGGTGGCGGGAGGTGCACAGTGGGAAAGAAAGGGTACATGCACGTCAGCACAGTTGGCTCCCAACAGCAGCTCAACAAAGTCACGTATTACCTCCATTTGAGGAGCAAGGTGTGTGGGCAGAAGTTTCGAGCAACTCTGAGTGTCTTGGAAAGTAAGCAACACCCCAGCCCAGAGCCTGGAAGATCGCCTCCTCCCTGCCTGCAGCCCCAGACATGCCTGAGCAGGGCTTGAAAGCCCCCATCCCTCTGCCTGACCTGTTTTTCCATGGCTTCTGCCTGCCCCACCTCTCCACTAAATGGAGGAAAGAGCCTTCATGTCTCTGCTGCAGATACACCAAGATCAGGAAAACTTTAGTCTGGGAGGTGAGGGGCCTGCCCATCCCAGGAAGCACCTGCCTGAGGCCTGGGCAGAGCTCTAGGTAAAGAGGGCGGCCTGGGAACACCACCACCTGGGTCAAGGCCAGGGCCAGGAGAGGTGTAAGCTCAAGCCCTGCCACCCCCAGAGAGCAGGTGTAGACCCTGAGGGCGGCTGCCAAGCCCTGGTGCAACTCAGCTTTGTCCTGAGGCAGGGGGATGGCCTAGATGGCCTCCTACACATTCCCCTACTCAGGGAGCAGAAATTTAGGGTGGGACCACAAGGCCTTAAGGTCCTCAGAGCCATTCTCTCTGGAATGGGAAACTCTGCTAGCTCACTCCAGAAAAAGCCAAGGCCAGTTGTTGGAGGCACTACCTCATGTCAAGAGTGAAGAGCCAGCATCTGGCAGGGTCAGAATGACAGGCCTAGCTGATAAAATTACCTGGTCACCAGAGCAGAATAGCCCAACCACACACATAGACACCACTACACACCACCACCTGACACACAGCCACACATGCACATAGCCTCCCAAACCATCCCGGCCATCTCCACCATCACACACATTCACAACCACACACATCAAAGCCTACACACGTGACCCACATACCACCCTTAACACACAGCTCTCCAGGCTGACACACACACAAACAGTTTTCGCACATAAACTTATGCCGACCCAGTGTTTACAAATAGTGACTGAGAGTCTGTACACTCTCGGCCCTGGTAATGCAGCAAGAACCCGACCAGCGAGTTGCCTGCTCTCCTGGAGATAATTTCAGAGATGGCTGTGAAGAGTGCCTGCTGAGGAAGTGGGGCAAGGAATCTTTGGAGGGGGGGACCAAGGAACACCTCTATAAGAAGGTGAGACCTGAATAAGGAGGAGGAAGCTTCCAGGTAAAGAGTCAGAAGAAGGCAGTCCAGGCAGAGGGAACAGCAAAAGCAAAAAACAGAAGGCTTCTCTGAATGTGGCTTGTTCAAGGACCAGAAAGAAGACCACTACAGTTACCAAGGGGATGATAGATAGGGAGAGAGGCAGGGCTAGGTTGCCTGGTGCCTTGGGAGTCAACACTGAGAGAGTGGCTATCAGTCTAAGGTTAATGCTAAGTCACTGTAAGGTTTTCATACAGAAGTGGCATGATCTATTAGGTTGGTGCAAAAGTAATTGCGGTTTTTGACATTGAAAGTAATGGCAAAAACCGCAATTGCTTTTGCACCAACCTAATAGATCATTAAAATACTACTTGAACTAGAAGCAACCATGGGAAAAAATATTATTGCAATTCTCACAACAAAATCACAATAAAACCCAAAGGCCATGAAAGATAAGTTTAATACACTGGACTACATAAAACATGTTTAACTATGTATGGCAAAACCCAGGTGTCAAACAGCAGAGACGGAGGGAATCCTTCCTATTTGTATCACAGGCAGAGAAGGGTTTATTTGTTTAGAGCTCCTGAGAAATAAATAATAAACATCAACCATCCAATAGAAAAATGAGCAAAGGACAGTTCACAGAATAACAAACAAAAGCAGCTCTTAAATATATGAAAAGCTGCTCAATCTCACTCATACCAAGAGAAATGCAAAATAAAGTATAATGAGATATCACCGAAAAAGATCATAAAGTTTGATAATGCTCTCTGTTGTTAAGTATATGGGAATATAGGCACTCCCTTGTCTCATGGAGTGCAAACTGAAATACCTATAAAGATGATTGGACAACATCTATCAAAATTTTAAATGCACATACAACTTTAAGGCAAAAATTCCACTTGTAGGGATATATCCTGAGATACAATTTTCAAATGTGTTAAATAATGGAGGGGGGAGAGAGATCCAAGATGGCTGATCACTAGCAGCTCGGGCTCGTAGTTCCCAGTGAAAGCGCAGAGAATGAGAAGACGCCACACTTTCAGACGAATATTTGTTGCTCACGGACCAGGAGATTCCCAGCAGAGGAGCCCCACGTGTCGCCAGGGCGACTCTTGTGGCCAGCGCGGCGGTTTTGCTGGTGCCTTAGCGCGCCAGTTTTTGGTGCAGAGTCCGGAGATTCCCGGGCAGAAAAGCACCATCAATCTTAACACCGCTGTTTTGGCCGGCGCAGTGGATTGCTCAGATTTCGGCGCTGGGAATCAACAAGTTGGACATCTGCTCAGAGACCTAGTTAGAAAGTCAGTAATTACAAAGACGACAGATGGATAAATATATAATGAAGGGAAGAAATCAGTGTAAAAAGGCAGAGAATACTCAAAATCAGAATGCCTCTCCCTCTACAGGGGATCGCAATTCCTCATTAGTAGCGGAACAAGGCTTAATAGATTACGAGTGTGTTCCAATAACAGAAGCAGGTTTCAAAACGTGGGTGATAAGAAACTTCTGTGAATTAAAAGAACTTGTTCTAACCCAATGCAAAGAAACTAAGAACCTTGAAAAAAAGGTTTGACGAAGTGTTAACGAGAATGGACAATTTAGAGAGGAATATAAGTGAATTGATAGAGCTGAAAAACACAACACGAGAACTTCGCGAAGCATGCACAAGTTTAAACAGTCGAATTGATCAAGTAGAAGAAAGGATATCAGAAGTCGAGAACCAGCTCAGTGAAATGAAACGAGAAGACAAGATTGGAGAAAAAAGGATGAAAAGGAATGAGCAAAGTCTCCAGGAAATATGGGACTATGTGAAAAGACCTAATTTACGTTTGATAGGTGTACCTGAATGTGATGAAGAGAATGAATCCAAGTTGGAAAATACTCTTCAGGATATCATTCAGGAAAACTTTCCCAACCTGGCAAGGCAGGGTAATATTCAACTCCAGGTAATAAAGAGAACACCACAAAGATATTCTTCAAGAAGACCAACCCCAAGGCACATAATTGCCAGATTTATTAGGGTTGAAATGAAGGAGAAAATACTAAGGGCAGCCAGAGAGAAAGGTCAGGTTACCCAAAAAGGGAAACCTATCAGACTTACAGCAGATCTCTCAGCAGAAACCCTACAAGCCAGAAAAGAGTGGGGACCAATATTTAACATCCTTAAAGAAAAGAACTTTCAACCCAGAATTTCCTATCCAGCCAAACTAAGCTTTATAATCGAAGGAAAAATTAAATCCTTTGCGAACAAACAAGTACTTAGAGAGTTTACCAACACCAGGCCTGCTTTACAAGAGCTTCTGAAAGAAGCACTATACATATAAAGGAACAACCAATATCAGCCTTTCCAAAAATATATCAAAGAGAAAAGAACATTAACACAACGAAAAATTTACACTAACTAATGGGCAAAACAGCCAGCTAGCATCAAATGGCAGTATTAACGTTATATATATTCTAATTGGATAAAAAGCCAAAACCCATCGGTATGCTGCATCCAGACTCATCTCACATGCAACGATACACAAAGACTCAAAACAAAGAGAAGGAGGAAGATTTATCAACCAATCAGAGAGTAAAAATAAACAAATAAATAAAAAGCAGGAGATGCAATTCTTGCCTCTGATAAAGTAGACTTTAAAGCAACAAAGAGCGAAAGAGGCAAAGAAGGACATTACATAATGGCAAAAGGATCAATGTAACAAGAAGAGCTAACGATTTTATAGATCAACGAGACAGAAAATTAACAAGGACATCCAGGACTTGAACTCAGACCCAGAACAAGTAAACTTAATAAACATTTATAGAACTCTCCACTTCAAATACATAAAACATACATTACCACCTCACACCTATTCCATAAGTGACTACATAATTGGAAGTAAATCACTCCTCAGTAATCGCATAGCATTTCATAGGTTTAAATGAAATATCGGTTGGCTGCTCGTTTGTTATTTTCTTCCCTTATTCCTTCCTGTTTACATCAAGTATAATTATTGGTATAAAAGAGGTTTTCAATATCCATTACTAAAATGCATTCTAGCCTGGGCAAGAAAGCAATACTCCCATTCTCTCTCTCGCTTTCTCTTCTTTTTTCCTCCTCTTCTTTATTCTTTTTCTTTCTTTCTTTCAAAAAAAATAAAAAATAAAAAATAATAAAAAAATAATGATTACCCAAGGATAGTCACTGCAATTGTATTTGTAATCAAATGAAATAAAAGACTAGAAACAGCCTTAATTTTCATCAGAATAGGACTGATTAAATATATTATAGTAAATATACTCTTCTGCTGTTTTTAAAATGAGAGAGCAAGACAGCTCTATAGTGACTGATGGGGGAATGTCTAATATTTTGCTAAATGGAAAAAGCAGGCTGGGTGCGGTGGCTCACACCTGTAATCCCAGCACTTTGGGAGGCCGAGGCAGGTGGATCATGAGGTCACAAGTTCGAGACCAGCCTGGCCAACATGGTGAAACCCTGTCTCTAATAAAATGCAAAAATTAGCCAGGTGTGGTGGTGCACGCCTGTAGTCCCAGCTACTTGGGAGGCTGAGGCAGGAGAATCGCTCGAACCCGGGAGGCGGAGGTTGCAGTGAGCCAAGATTGCACCATTGCACTCCAGCCCAGGCAGCAGGGCAAGACTCCGACTAAAAAAAAAAAAAAAAAGGAAAAGGAAAAGCAAAGTGCAGAAGAGTATAGATAGCATAGCATACTTCCATAGGTCAAATGTAAAAAGAATATATAGTTGAACATAAACAGGTGATGTGATTTGGGAATGAAAACAAGAAACTAGGGACCCTGGTGCTCAGGTAGACAACTCTGGCTGCAGTCTGGTGATCAGGAAGTTGTCACATCTGGTGTTCAATGAATGGTATCTAGAGCCCCAGGTGAGCACACCTGAGAAGAAAGAGACTGGGCCCTGGGGCATACCCTGCTTAGAGACCAGGATGTGAGGCCTGTGGTGTCAAGGAAGCCCAGGGAAGAAAGTATTTCTAGAAGGACGGAGTGGTCCATTGTGCCAGGTGCTTCTGAAGGTCAAGGGGCATGGGGACAGAGGCGTGATTGCTGGATTTAGCATTGTGGAGATCCATGGAGACCTTGACAGGCAGTTTTTAGTGACATGGTAGGGACAGAAACATCGTTCAAATGAGTCAAACAGTGACTAGGAGGGGAGGTAGAGCAGAGCGAGTCTTGCTCTGACAGGGAGCAAAGCAGCAGACAGTAGAGTCCAGGGCCCCACACCATCAGGCTCACTCTGCTGTCACCCATGCGCAGAACACGACATGGGCACCTGGGCCACCCGGCACTGATCAGTCTCAGCAAAGATGTTCAAGGACCATGATCCCAGTGAGTACAAGGAAGCCTCTGCCCCGTGGCTTTGATATATCTGGAAACAACACTGCTAAGGCCTCCAGAGCTGGCTCCGTTGCTTATTAGCTGTGTGATCCTGAGCAAGTCACCTCACCCCTGTGTACCTCAGCTTTCTCATTCCTAAAAGCAGGAAGGATCGGACCTTCCTCCTCTGGATGCTGCAAGGGTGAAATAAAGCATGTGGGACAGTGTTGGGTGCAAAGATGCCTCTGGGCTCCCAACTCAGTGCTCATTCTCTATCAAAATGAGTAGGAGGAGGGTGACCATAGTTGATGCTCCTAACTTTGGGGCATTTTTGAAAGTATAAGAGGGCATTGTTAATGATGCCAGCACTGCAGGCATAAACCAGTACAGTCCTGGGCAAACACCATGTGGAGCCACCACATGTGGAGAGAGGACTTGGGCCCCACCCTAAGATCCAGGGACTCCCAGGGAGGCTGGAAACCCTGGGGCTTTCCAAAAATGGCTGGGGTGCCCCGGGCTCTTATGAGCTTCCGGTCATGACACACTAGTAAATAGCACAATGGTCTTATCCCCCGGGCGCAGCCCTGCCCCACCCCAGCCACAGACCGACCCATCTGCCTTGGCAGGGGATATTTTACTGCGATGGTATTTGTAATAAAATGAAATAAAACACTAGAAACAGCCCTCATTTTTATCAGAATAGGACTTATTAAATATATTACAGTACATATTCTATTCAGCTGTTTTTAAAGTGAGAGAGCAAGACAGCTCTATATAGACTAATGGGGGAAAAGACATATTTTGCAAAATGAAAAAAGCAAAGTGCAGAAGAGTGTAGATAGCATTCTTCCATAGGTTCAACGTAAAAAGAATATATAGTTGAATATGAACAGGTGATTCGGGAATGAAAACAAGAAACTAGGGACCCTGGTGTTCAGGTAGACAGCTCGGGTCGCAGTCTGCCCCTCGGAGTCCCTCCAGGCCGTGACGCCCCCCACCCCGCCCTCACTCCTGCACGTCTTTCCTGGTACAGGACTCGCTGTGCCCCTTCCTGCTGTGGGCACAAGGTTTGCCCCCCACCCCAGCTCTCCAAAGCGCACCGGCCTCCCCAGAGGAGTGCCCCACGCGGGGTCAAGGTCCCGCGCCAGGCGGGGACGGGGCTGGGCCGGAAGCAGGCAAGGTACCCGCGGTAAACGAGCGTGGGCGAGTCCTGATTGCAGTCGGACCTGCAGTCGAGGCACTTAACAGTTTGCAGAATGCCTCCCGCCCCTGATCTCATTGGAGCCTTCGGACGGCCCTGCCCATGGCCACCGATGCCCCCATTTCACGCCTGAGGAAGCCGAGGCTCAGACAGGCCTCCAGCCCCTCGGGAGGCTGCCCCGGGAGCGCGTGGCAGCGTCGGGTCTAGGAGCCGGCTCCCTCCAGCTCCCTCCTCCGCGCCGCCGCGGGGTGCGCCCGCCGCCGCCAGCACCACTGCCGAGCCCGGCTCCTGGGCCCTCGCCTCTGCTGCGGGCCCCGGGGTCGCGGGGGTCAGGGCTCCGCGTTGGCCGCGCTGTTGCTGGTAAGTGCTGGACCCGGCGGGGCGGGACCCCCAGGGCGCTGAGCGCTCGCGGCGACCCCCAGCGGCAGGGCTGGGGCTTGAGCCTGCCTGCGCGGCTGGGATGGGGCACGAAGAGGAGTTGCGGGGACCTCCCCCCCCGCCCCTCCCAATCCGCCCTCTCGCCTCTCAGTCCTGGGCCCAGAAGGGGTCCCGGCTTTGAAAAAGTTCCGAGACACCCCCTTCCCAAGTCCACAAGCTCCCAAACTGTCTGGAATAGAGGGAAACTGGGGAGGAAGGGAAGCTTTTTCCTTGAGGGACACTGTGGGGCTGGAGGCAAGGCTGGGCAGAGTACAATCTGGGGGTCTGGGAGAAAATGGTTGCGCTGGGAGCTGGCTTTGGGGGGAGCTGAGAGAACCAGAACCGGCTCCACCAGTGCCTAGCCTAGACTTGGGAAGGAAATTCTTTGCCAGTGAGTCTCCTCTCTCGGGTGTGTCAGGAGGGACTGGGCAGACAGCACCCGAGGGTGGACGGCAGAGGCCCAGGAGGAGGCTGCATCCCGGCGGGCAGCCATGGGAGGGTGTCAAGTGGACGCAGCCATCAGGGTCCCTCTCGGCTCTCTGTCCTGGGAGACAGGGCTCCCACATCCACTTGGGTTCTTGTGAACTCCCACCAGGTGAGTGGGGGGCCTGGGAGGAAACGGTCTCAAGATTCTTACAACAGCCCCAGAAAGTAGGAATTATTTCCCTTTGGAGATAAGTAAATGGGGTCAATGAGATTAGGGAATTCTTGGAAATCGCCCAGCCACTAAATGGCGGAGCTGAGGTTTGAATCCAAGTGGGACTCCGTGTTCAGGGCTATGTCACTGCCTTCCCCCACCACTGGGGCTTAGAAGGAGCAGAGTAGGGGAGAAGAGGAGGCTTACCAGGAATGAGGTCTTCCCAATTGCCCCATCCTGCCCAGACTGTGATTTCCCAAGGAAATGCATCCAGGAGGGCGAAGGTGCTGAGAAGGAACTGTGCTCTCTCCCTCTCGCCAGCATAGGGAAGTCTTTCCCACAAGCCCCCTGTCTAGGCTGCATCCCCCTACCAGGATCCTGCCCTCCCCTCCTGTCCCCTCCTTCCAAGCTGCCTCCCTGAGAAGTGTTCATTTGTTTACCCATTCAGCATTGAGAGCCTACTATGTGCCAAGCACTGGGCATTAAATATAATGCAGTGAGCAAGACCAAGTTGACATTCTAGAGGGGGAGCCAGATGATAAATAAGACCCCAAAATAGGACAAATTATTTAATAGTGACTAAGTGCTATAAAGAAAACAAAGGGGACTGGAAAAGTTAGCCGGGCGTGGTGGTGCCCACCTGTGGTCCCGGCTACTCGGGAGGCTGAGGTAGGAGGATCCCTTGAGCCTGGGAGGCAGAGGTTGCAGTAAGCCAAAGTCGAACCACCACACTCCAGCTTGGGTGACAGAGCAAGACCTTGTCTCAAAAAACAAAAAGAAAAAGAAAAGAAAGGAGACAGGCACAGAGTGACAGGAGCAGGGGCTCTTTCAGACCCAGGGTAATCCGGGGAAGCCTCTAAAGAGATGAGGTTTGAGCAGAGGCCTCTGTGATGAGAAGGGTCAGCCATGTAAGTTATTGGAGGAAGAGCATTCCAGGCACAAGGAATCCACAAAAAGCCCCCAGGGCCCTTATTCCAGTGTGACAGGGTGAGAATGTTGAATCTGGGGTTTCCCTAAGCCAAGCGAGAAGCTAGTAGAGTCTTAAACAACGGAGTGGCATGAACTGATTTAATGCACTCTAGGGGCACAGGAGGGAAGGTGAAAGGCCAGCAAAGAGGCCATAACCACAGGCCAGAATGATGGCAGTTTGGGGCAGGGTGGTGGTCTCACAGGCATCATGCATGCTCAGAGGCGCAAATCAGCTCCAGGGGGACTCACACACATAGGCCCACACACACACGGACAGGCAGGCGGGTGCTCTCACACCCACAACAGGGCAGAAACAAGTCACACTCAGGCAGATCCACCCGTCCACACCCTCTGAGTCACTCCAGGACTGGGAGGGAGATGTGTGAGTTGAGGCCTGAACAAAGCACATCTTTCCACCACAAGGACCTGGCAACCAGCAGAAACAAGCATGGCTAGGGGTGGCTGGGCTCCCCCAGGCCCAGCACAGGGAGCAGGGAGTTGTCTCTAGATATTCCCTGGATCTAGTGTCCTCCCAGGAGTCAGATCAGAAGCCCTCATGCACCCCCGACCTAAGCTGGTTTCCCCTCTTCACCACCTAGCAGCTGTGAGACCTTGGGCTGCTTATTTCCTCTCTCTGAGCCTCAGTTTCCCCTCTGTAGAATGGGACTCATAATCGCAACTTCAAGGACAGTAGTGAGGCATCCACAAAGTAACACTTTCAAGCATCTGGTCTGGGGCAGGAGTCCAGTGGGGAAGGGAAGAGGAGGTATTGGAGAGCACAGGCTCTGGCACCCAACAGTCCAGACTTGAGTTCACCTCCTGTTTTAAGTGAGTGACTTGACCTCTCTAAATTTCACAGTAATAAGTAGCCAGCATTTATGAGGCACTTACTACATACTACTTGTTTTGAAATCGTTCAACTGCAGAGTGAGCAAGACCAAGATGACATTCTAGAGGGGAAGCCAGATGATAAATAAGACCAATAAAAAGGACATACTCTTTAATTTCAAATAGTGACTACATACTATAAAGAAAAAAAGGGGGCTGGAAAAATTAGCCGGGCATGGCGGTGCACACCTGTGGTCCCAGCTACTCGGGAGGCTGAGGTAGGAGGATCCCTTGAGCCTGGTAGGTGGAGATTGACAGGCTCAGAGGGGATCAGTTTCATCTGTAAGTGAGGAACATGAGATTCTGCTTATAATGTATTTAGCTTCATGCCTGGCTCAGAGTAAATGCTCAATAAATGGTGACTGTTATTATTAGCAAAGGCACATTTGCTTCCTTCCAGCATACTAGCTCTGTGCCTTTGGGTAGGTTACCTAACCTTTCTGTGCCTCAGTTTCCTATCTGCAGCTTGGGAAGAATAACAGTTCTGATCTCAGACGGTCGTTGTGAGGACTGCACAAGTCAGGACTCCGAACACTGCCTGGTGCACAGTAAATGCTCAATAAAGTCACCTATTCATTCACACGATGGTTTTCCCTCTAATTCTCTCAGGTAGGCACAGCCCCCGGCAGGCACCATGGACTGGAAGACACTCCAGGCCCTGCTGAGCGGCGTGAACAAGTACTCCACAGCGTTCGGGCGCATCTGGCTGTCCGTGGTGTTTGTCTTCCGGGTGCTGGTGTACGTGGTGGCTGCAGAGCGCGTGTGGGGGGACGAGCAGAAGGACTTCGACTGCAACACCAAACAGCCCGGCTGCACCAACGTCTGCTACGACAACTTCTTCCCCATCTCCAACATCCGCCTCTGGGCCCTGCAGCTCATCTTCGTCACGTGCCCCTCACTGCTGGTCATCCTGCACGTGGCGTACCGTGAGGAGCGGGAGCGCCGGCACCGCCAGAAGCATGGGGACCAGTGCACCAAGCTGTACGACAACGCAGGCAAGAAGCACGGGGGCCTGTGGTGGACCTACCTGTTCAGCCTCATCTTCAAGCTCATTATCGAGTTCCTCTTCCTCTACCTGCTGCACACTCTCTGGCATGGCTTCGACATGCCACGCCTGGTGCAGTGCACCAACGTGGCCCCCTGCCCCAACACTGTGGACTGCTACATCGCCCGGCCCACCGAGAAGAAAATCTTCACCTACTTCATGGTGGGCGCCTCCGCTGTCTGCATTGTGCTCACCATCTGCGAGCTCTGCTACCTCATCTGCCACAGGGTCCTGCGAGCCCTGCACAAGGACAAGCCTCGAGGGGGCCGCACCGCCTCGTCCTTCACCAGCCGGGCTTCCACCTGCCGCTGCCACCACAAGCTGGTGGAGGCAGGGGAGCTGGATCTAGATCCAGGCAATAACAAGCTGCAGGCTTCCGCACCCAACATGACCCCCATCTGACCACAGGACAGGGGCAGGGCAACACCGGGGCTGCCCGTGGGACAGGCAGGGCGGTGTGGCAGAGTGGAGAGGTCCTACGGGGGCTGAGTGGCCCCACTTTGAATTCACTAAGCTATGCAACCTTCATTTTGGCAGATATTTTTTGACAGTTGGCACTGGGCTCTCTACCCCGGTATAGGTAACCCACAGACCCAGTGCCAGCCCTGAAAGGACGAAGACTTTGAAACAAGCGAATTAACTATCTACGCATGCAAGGGGCCACTTAGGGTGCTGCTAGCAGGGCTTCTAGCTAACCCAGGAAGGGGTGATCAGGAGAGGCTTCCCTGAGGACATAATGTGTAAGAGAGGTGAGGAGTGCTCCCAAGCAGAGACAGCAGCAGCCACAGATGCCTGGAGCCCACACAAACAGAGACGCTCGCCCTGGGCTAGCCTCAGTGGATCTAAGGCATCTCCACTCCCCTCGGAGGAGCCGCCCAGATTCCTGCAGTGGAGAGAAGGTCCTCTCTCAGCAGCAGCAGGTCTGGAGGCCTGAGAGTGAGCCTGACAAGAGGTGCTGGAGACATCCAGGGGTTCCCCAGGTCATCACTTGGCTCAGTTGAAGCCCCCTTCCTCCAAATCCTACTCAGCCTCAGGCAGTGGATGCTCCCATCTTCCTCCCCACAACTGTGCTCAGCCTGGTGCCAGCCTTTCTGACCCTGCTCCCAGGGACTCAGGGTGGATGTGCTGATAGGACATCCTCCAGACAGCTTCCTTGAAATCAATAAAGGCTGTGTTTTATACAGGTTGGCTCTGTCCCTGGTTCTGCCACACTCCCACCCACAGGACCCTGAAGGTAGGGAAGGTAGCCCTCAGAGAGAGAAAGAGTTCCATGGCTCAGGGTAGAGCTAGGGTGGGGGCTTGTGGCTGTGGCTGCAGCTGGGGCTGGAGCTGGAGCTGGGCTAGGCTGGCCCAGGTTGACAGCTGGGAGCAGGGTTTGTATTAGAGGAGGCGGCTGGGGTGGAACCTATAGATATGCATGTTGAGATTCTAGTTGTGGCCACAAGAGAGCGCTGTGCTCCCTCTGCAACAGCGCTTCCAGCCTTCATAATGAGACCCCGCCCTGAGTACACACACAATCACTGCCACTCTCATTATGACAAACCACACTCCCTCCTCTGTCACCCGGTCACTGCCATCACAACACACATCCCCACCCTCTATGCACACAATCTCTGTTATTCATACTCTCACTATTTATGTGCACTCAATAGGGCACATAGTCTGCCCTCAAGCATGTGGTCCCAGCCTCACCCACATTTTATTCGGCTCATCCCATTTTCCCTGAGCATTTTTGCTGCACCAGGGCTCTGGCAGGATGCTGGGACTGTACAGGGAGGTAGGACCTGTGCCCACAGAGCTAAGAGACAGGAAGACAGGCTCATCTGCCGCACGAAGCAACCCCTAGGGTGGCTCACAGCCCTGCTCCGGTGCTCTGTCATGACCTGAAATTTAGGAGACACCAATACCCAAGGCCAGACCAGAATGGGAAGCAAAAGGGGGTGCGAGGCTATATTAACCCAGAGGAACACTTAGCGACTATCAGAGCCAAGGCTGGGAGCCAGCAATTCAGGAGCCAGTGAGCCAAGCGCCACAGCGAGCAAGGAGAAGTGAGGTCATCGCAGAGACAGAACAGCCAGTGGGTCACCTGTGCCCTCATGGGTGGCCATTAGAGGGTGGATAAGCCAGTCAAATTTAAAGAGCCCAGGGCTGGCTGACACTGTTCCCACACCCCCATGACGGATTCATGGCTTGACCACTCCCTGAGCACAGCTTCAGCACACTACATCTTGGGCAAGCCTTCAGAACCTCCGTCTTGCCATCAGTATAATGGGAATTGTACCAATCAGGGTCCTAGCAGAAAACAGATGGCACATTCAAACCAAGTAACTTCAAAGGGAGTTTCCTAGAAAGACTGTTTTCAACCGTATGGATACTGCAGTACCCTGAGGCTAGTACCAGGGTAACAATGAACAGGAGCTACGGGATGCATCCAATCCCAGCAACCAGGTAAATCCCCCAAATTCACTTTCCCATCTCCTGCTTGCCGGCCAGTGGTTCCCACTTACTTAACCAAACCAGAAGTCAGAGGGCAATTCAGCCTCCCAGCGCACAGGGCAGGGTGGAGAGCACAGGGGAACAGAGTCAGCATGGCACCCAGTTCTTCCTACACAGAGGACTGTTGTAGAGGTAGAAGGAGGCACTGTAGATAAAACATTAGCACAGCACCAATGTATCTAATAAATTCCCAGGTATGACTGTACTCAGGAACGTCTCTGCCCGATGCACTGGAGGTCAGCCTCTGCTCGGGCTGGAGGGTTGCAAAGGTCTCAGGGAGGGGTGATCTCCACCTAGTTGCTGATATGCATTCCAGCATCTCTCTGGGTGGTTCTGGCTGCCTGGTCACGGGTGGCTTGGAGGTCAGAGCAACCAAAGACTATCACGGGCTATTCCTGCAAAGAATTAATGCTCAGCAAGGACTGAGCATCTAGTCCTGGCCCCATTTCTCCAGGCTGTGGGCCAGGACCATGGAGGAGGGGGCATCCAGCCCTGCACAGCCTGCCTTTGACCTGGAGCTGTTCCGAGCAGTGCAGTTCACTGATCTCATCCAGTATGTGTTGGGTGACTACTGTTCACCACCAAGTCCCAGGACACATCGTGTCGCCACAAGGTGGCCCTCACGTCCCCTTGGCCTTCTCAGGGTACATGCCTCTACATCCTCCTTCCCCACCACATAAGGATTCACTGCAAACTCCCTTCAATCATGCATATGACAGATTAAGATTTCATATAGTCTTCAAATCTACACCTACTGCATAACATCACAGCCACCCTGCAGCCCAAGATAAACAGGAGATTCCTTTGTATTCATTCATTCACCCTGATCCAAGTCCCCATATGGACTGAATGTTTGTGTCTTCCCAAAGTTCATATGCTGAATTTCTACTCAAAGTTCATAAGCTGAATTCTACCCCGCCAGTGTGATGGTATCAGGTGGTGGGGCCTTCAGGGGTCACTAGGTCATGGGATGGAGCCCTCCTGAATGGGATTAGTGCCCTTATAAGAAGAGACAGGAAAGAGATGGTTCCTCTGTCTCTCCTCCATGTGAGGATGCAAAGAGAAAATGGCCCTCACCAAGAACTTGACCATGCTGGCACCTGAATCTCCGACTTCTATGCTTCCCAACTATGAGAAATAAATGTCTGTTGTTTAAGCTACTCAGTCTTACAGCAGCCCAAATTGACAGCCCATCATCTCTCACTGAGATGACTGCTTCCATCTCTCGCTTCCTGCCTCTGACTCTGAGACGCAGACTCTGAGGAAGGGTTAAGAGGGTGCACTGGGGAGTGGCTTCTATAAGTGGAAAAGGGAAGGAAGCAGGATTGACAGCAAGACGTGTCCCAGGGAGCTCAGAAGCAGAGACCATCCACGTGGGGAGTTCTGCATCGAACAGCAATGGCGAGGCCTTGGCCATCCCCTGGCTCGGTCATGGCCTGAGGCCACCCCAGGAAGAACATGGCCATCTAGACAGCAGAAGCACCCCGGAAGTGCTAATAGGTGGAGGCAGTCAGCTGGCCAGGCTTCACACAGCTGGACAGCAAGTCCTACATTGAAGGCGGTTGTCTGTCACCCACCACCATAGTCTACTCCCGGCACAGCAGCTGGGGTGATCCTGTCAGAACCTAAGTCAGGCCACATCACTCCTCTGTCCCAAACCTCCAAAGGCAACTTACACAGGACTTCAAGAGCCCGCAAGATCTGCCCCATCCGCATCTTGCCTGTTGCCTTTCTAAACACCTCTCTTTGCTCACCTGCTGCAACCACTTGACTTCCTGCTGCCCTCAAGCCAGGAAGCACCAGGCACACTCCCTCCCCAGGGCCTTTGCATACCAGGTTCCCTCTGAGTGGAATGCTGTGCCCGAAAGTAGCCACAGAGCGGGCTCCCTCCCTGCCTTCAGGGCTGGCATCAAATGTCATCTGCAGAGTGAGACATCCTCTCCTCTTCTATTAGAAATTGAAACTTGCCACCCCTGCACTCTCACTCCTCCCTACTTTATTTCCCTCACAGCATTCATCACCATCTAACATGTTCTATATTTTATTATCTGTCTTCTGGCCAGCTAGAATGTAAAACCCCCGAGGAAGGGGATTTTTTGTTGTTGTTCCTTGGTTGTTTCCAATGTCTAGGACAGCGTCACAGCGCACAGGAGGCGCTCAGTAACTATTACTTTTAATAGCAAAAACCACAATAACTTTTGCACCAAACTACTTGTTGAATTAACAAATT
Organism: Aotus nancymaae; assembly: GCF_030222135.1. NCBI lineage: Eukaryota > Metazoa > Chordata > Mammalia > Primates > Aotidae > Aotus > Aotus nancymaae. Next base: position 31,271,733 of record NW_026988467.1, read on the forward strand.
TACATACAGGCCTAGTGCACTGCTAGGTGGTGGAGATTTAAAGACCCAGCTGCCTGCCCTCAAGGGGCTCACAGTCTAATGGAAGACAAGCAGACCATGCACCAGGGAATGGGGAAAGAGGGGAAAGGGAAGTGGCTTCCTAGAGACAGAGTTTCAGTTTTGCAAGATGACAAAGCTCTGGAGATCTGTTGCACAACAACATGAATATACTCAACACTACTGAACTGTACTCTTTTTTTTTTTGAGACGGAGTTTCGCTCTCGTTACCCAGGCTGGAGTGCAATGGCGCGATCTCGGCTCACCGCAACCTCCGCCTCCCGGGTTCAGGCAATTCTCCTGCCTCAGCCTCCTGAGTAGCTGGGATTACAGGCACGCGCCACCATGCCCAGCTAATTTTTTGTATTAGTAGAGACGGGGTTTCACCATGTTGACCAGGATGGTCTCGATCTCTTGACCTAGTGATCCACCCGCCTCGGCCTCCCAAAGTCCTGGGATTACAGGCTTGAGCCACCGCGCCCAGCCTGAACTGTACTCTTAAAACCCTTAAGGTGATGCATTTTATGGTAGGTGCTTTTTAACACAATAAAAATGTTTAAATAACAACAAAAACAATGCACCATGGGTAGTAGCTGAGCCACTGAGAACATAAAGGTACAGCTAGCCCAGAGGAGGACAGCATGGGGACTTCTGGGAGAAGGCAACAACTGAGAAAGGTCCTGATTCACAGGGGTCGGCACGTGAGGGTGCTCCATGAAGAGGGAACAGCACAGACGAAGGCAAGCACGCACAGAGAACTCCAGCAGTGATATATGGTTGGGTCACAGAGAGAAGGGTGAGGGGTAAGGCTGGACAAGTGGCCAAGACTGGAGGTTGGGGAGCCTAGGGCTTACCCAGAAGGTGATAGGGAGCCATAGAAGGCTTTTCAGCAGGGCTATGTTGGTCAGATTCCTAGGGAAGTGTGGAGGCTTGGTTGAAGGGGTGGGGCCAGAGGCCAGGAGAGCAGCTGGGAGGCCACTCAGGTGGCAGCAGCCTGAGCAGGGCCAGGGCAGTGGGAATGCAGGGAAGTGTGGGGTTCCCAGGACGTTTCCCAGGTGGAAAGGCCAGGTTTTGGTAACTGTGTCTTGGTTGATCCCAGCTTCTTCATCCTCTGGGGAAGAGGCTGAGTTATTCGAACCTCCTAATTTGAGGAAGAGGTCAGAGCAGGGTGAGGGCAGCCTTGACGTCACTCCCCAGCCCTCCCCTTGCTCCTCCCTCTTCCCAGTAGACTGAATCAGAAAGGCTTTGGGAGAGCAGGGGCCAGCCCCAGGAGAGGAACTCGGGAGTGAGCATAGCTGCAGTGGGGGCGTGGTGAGAACCAGCCTCCAGGAGCCTTGGTTCTCATGCCCTCAAGGGTCAGAACTAAATGGGGCAGTTGTTAGCTTCAGAAATCCAGGAGACTCAGTTCAGCCTGGCCCTGAGGAAGAAGCCTAGAGGGGAAGCCAGCTCAGCCGGACCCCCCCAGGGGCAGCCATCCCTGAAGTTCTCAGGTCTGAGTGTCCCCACTTGCTGCCAAAGATGTCCTCCTGCTGGGCCTGAAGACAGAACCTTCAGGGACCCAGCCCTGGGGCCCAGGGAATCCAAGGACTGAATCCTGGTGTGGAGGAACAGGGACTTTTGCACCACCAGACCCCGCCCCGCCCCTGCCAGTAGCTCCCTGCCACCTTCCCTTTCCTCAGCTGCGCCAGCCCCTACCACCCTCCAAGAACAACCCACAGGCCCTTTTTGTTACAGTATCACAATGTTTTTAGCCTCTACTCACTTGAAAAACTTTATCTACCACCATTACACTATGTGCTTTGATGATGATACACACTATATGCCATCAACCCTACAAAGTAGATTCTATTACTATCCTCATTCTGCGGAGGAAGAAATTGAGGCACAGGGATTTGAGTAACTTGCCTAAGGGTACAGGAGTCAACGGCAAAGTCTCAACTCCTGGGCTCAGCCACCAACAAAGTCTCAGCACTGAGGGTAGTAGCCACCGTCTCAGGACCCCACAGTTCCAGGCCCTCGAGCCGTGCTCATGCTGCCCCTCTACCTAGAATGCTCATCCCCTCCACTTGGCTAACGGAGGGGAAAAAGCATCTCCTCTCCAGGAAATGTTCCTAACCAAGTCCCCTGGGAATCATCCAGTGCCTCTCAGAAGAACTTTCCACATTTATCCTTTTACCATTATCCAAGTGCTGATATGCTTAATCCCTGCACCAACAGCCAGTGAGGGAGGAGGCCAGAGAGCAGGTTTGGCTTGTTCATCATGGTATTCCCAGGTCCCCAAGCAGCATCTGCAGCACAGCAGACCCTCACCGATGTTCATCCACCTGTGATGCCTGAATGCTAGCTCTATGTAGCCCTTTCATTCCTAGGGATGTCCCCGCACCACCCGGTCACCATTTACAGGCATGAGAATGGAGTCTAAGCTAAAGGTCAGGTGGTTCCCCGACCCCCCGTCTCAAGGAGTCCATGGGAGTTGCTTAATGGCCTCTGATTGTGTAGCCTGCCCAGGCATGGAGATGTTTGAGAATTCTGGAAGAACAAGGGCTAGGTGTCGGCAGAGACCCCAGCTCTACCATGGATGCTGGAAGTGTGAATTACAACCCCTGTCCCCCGTTGTGTGTCTCCACGCCGTAATCAGCCTGGATCACCTCATCCTGGCACACTAGGGCCACCTAGCAAATGAGGGGTCCCCACACCCCAGCCCCATCCACCCACCCTCACAGGCCCCCAGGCCAGTAGCCCAGATCAACAGCTCTTACTGCAACCCTTTCAAAACCAGCCACCCTGAGAGATCCCGACCTGGGAGAACTCCCTTTTCCCCGCAAAAGAAACTACAGAAAGAGAGTTTACCGTTTGGAATACCTGGTGGAGAAAGAACGGAGGAGAGGAGGGGTAGACCAGCCCCTCTTGCCCCCATCCCAAATCACAGGGCCACCTCCCCGGAGTGGGTTTAGGGAGTCTGCATCTCCCAGTCCCCGCCCCCGCCCTCTCTCCAGCGCCCGCCGCCCTCCCCGTCGCGTTTCCTGCCCCCACCCCGCCCCTCTGCGCTATTTAAGGCGCCCCCACCGCCCGCGCGGTCCAGCAGGGCTCCCGCGGGCGCCGTTCCGGCCATCGTCCCCACCTCCACCTGGGCCGCCCGGGAGGCAGGCGGTGAGTCGCGAGGTAGGAGGGGACCGGGGACGCCACCTGCTCGCGGGAGACCGGGCGGAGTCTTGGGTCCTCCGAGGCCCGGACGGGGGTTGCTGCGGAACGCAGCAACGACAGAGCCGCGCTCGCCCAGGTGGCCTTGGCCAGGCTCCCACCGTCTTTCCACGGAATCCTTATAACAACCGGAGGCGGTGGGAATACTATTGTTTCCACACTACCGTGGAGGAGACTGAGGCGCCCAGAGGTTTGTTCCTTATCCAAGGGGCCGCAGTTACTGAAAGCCAAGATTTGAACAGATTTGAACCCAGGGCCGCTTCCAGAGCCTGGCTTGAAACAGCCTTGCACCTGGGAAAAGGCACTTCCCCCTTGGGAACTTTGTGGCCTGTGCCTCACTCTGCAGTGACGATTCCTTTCAAGAGTCTAGAATTTGGCAGCATCAGCTTTAGGGGTGGGAGGGGGTGGGAGTGGAGGTGGAGGAAGAAGACTGTGGTCATTATTGCTGACAGGTGGAGCTAAAGGATGCTACTGCCTTCAGCTTCTAAAAGCTCTCTCTCCTCCCAGCCCCTGTGGCTCAAAGATTAGAATGAAGCCAGCTGGGTAAGATATGAAGCAGGGAGCAAGGACCTGAGGCTTTGAGCCCCCTAAGAAGCAGAAGATAACACCTCTACCAACAGCACCAGCCCCGCTCTCTGTGGGTAGCCAAACTTGGGCAAAAGGGACGAAGGGCATAGCCCAGCTGCACAGCCTTGGATAAGTTCCTCAAATTCTGTTCCCATAGGCGAAGGAGCCTCAACTCCACCCAGATTTCCTTGGCCTGTGGCCATCCTGGGACGGTGGCTCGGGGACAAGAGGGACATAGATGTGTGATTAGGCAGAGCCCTTAGCCATAGCACAATTATACCATGCAAAGAGGTTGGCAGCCATCATCCAAAAATCTGCTTTGAGTCCTGCCTGCACTGCTGAGTAGGCACCCCCAGCCTGGTCCTTCCCCTTCCTGAGCCTGGATTTCTTTGTAGGTAGGACAGGGCAAGGCAGATCTCCCTGCAGACTTGCTGGGCGAACGAGAAGGATGCCATGCTGACATGCTGACATGCTCTGTCTCCTTGCAGACGGAGGCCCGGGAGCCATGGGTGACTGGGGCTTCCTCGAGAAGCTGCTGGACCAGGTCCAGGAGCACTCCACCGTGGTGGGCAAGATCTGGCTGACAGTGCTCTTCATCTTCCGCATCCTTATCCTGGGACTTGCCGGCGAGTCAGTGTGGGGCGACGAGCAGTCAGATTTCGAGTGTAACACGGCCCAGCCGGGCTGCACCAACGTCTGCTATGACCAGGCCTTCCCCATCTCCCACATCCGCTACTGGGTGCTGCAGTTCCTCTTCGTCAGCACGCCCACCCTGGTCTACCTGGGCCATGTCATTTACCTCTCTCGGCGAGAAGAGCGGCTGCGGCAGAAGGAGGGAGAGCTGCGGGCACTGCCAGCCAAGGACCCACAGGTGGAGCGGGCACTGGCGGCTGTAGAGCGTCAGATGGCCAAGATCTCGGTGGCAGAAGATGGTCGCCTGCGCATCCGTGGAGCACTGATGGGCACATATGTGGCCAGCGTGCTCTGCAAGAGCGTGCTAGAGGCAGGCTTCCTCTATGGCCAGTGGCGCCTGTACGGCTGGACCATGGAGCCTGTGTTTGTGTGCCAGCGAGCACCCTGCCCCTACCTCGTGGACTGCTTTGTCTCTCGCCCCACGGAGAAGACTATCTTCATCATCTTCATGCTGGTGGTCGGACTCATCTCCCTGGTGCTTAACCTGCTAGAGTTGGTGCACCTGCTGTGTCGCTGCCTCAGCCGGGGGATGAAGGCACGGCAGGGCCAAGATGCACCCCCAACCCAGGGCACCTCCTCAGACCCTTACACAGACCAGGTCTTCTTCTACCTCCCCATGGGCCAGGGGCCCTCATCCCCACCATGCCCCACCTACAATGGGCTCTCATCCAGCGAGCAGAACTGGGCCAACCTGACCACGGAGGAGAGGCTGGCTTCTTCTAGGCCCCCTCTCTTTCTGGACCCACCCCCTCAGAATGGCCGAAAATCCCCAAGTCGCCCCAGCAGCTCTGCTTCTAAGAAGCAGTATGTATAGAGGCCTGGGGCTTATGTCACCCAACAGAGGGGTCCTGAGAAGTCTGGCTGCCTGGGATGCCCCCTCCTGGAAGGCTCTACAGAGATGACTGGGTCAGGGAAGCAGATGTCTGCTGGCCATAGAGCCGCATTGCAAGTTGTTCTTGAACACCTGAGGCCTTCCTGGTGCCCACCAGGCACTATGGCTTCCTCTCCAGTATGTGGCTTTGCCTGAGCACAGACAGAGTCAGCATGGAAGGCTCCTGGCCAAGGGTATTGGGGGCCCTCTGTCCTTTTGCAACTGATCCAGAGGGACCCAGAGCCAACTTACCCCAACCTCACCCTATGGAAGAGTCACCCGTGCACAGGTTGGCCTCACACCCTCACCTCACAGGAAAAGGCAGATGGAGGCTGCTGGGTCAGCCTTGATCTCACAGACAGTGCCTGTGCCGGATCTAGCCCTGTCAAGGGAACTGGTGCCTTGTTTTCATCACTCCTTCCTAGTTCTACTGTTCATGCTTCTAAAATAAACAGGACTTGATCACAAGCTAGGTGTGTATTTATACTATCATATGTGCTGGCGGGGAGAGGGATAGAGTTATTTTGCCCAGCCTTCCTTTTCTTCTTGGTCCATAATCTCTTTGGTCTCCGCAACCCCCAACTCCAGCCAGCACCTTGAACCCTCAAACTCATACCTTCTGGCCCCAACAGCCCTGATTCCTAAATGCTCTGCCTTTTGAAAAGCCTCAGACACTATCTTCTTTTCATCCCCACTGCTCTAGCCCATTAATCAGTGGTCAAAGCATAAGTGTCCTTGCCCTGCCTCCCCCATGCCCGTCACTGATCTGGCCACAGTGCCCCCTGCAAAGTGCTTCCATACTGGATGGTTTGCTCCTCAAGCATGCCTGCCAGCCAAACCCTTCACGGTCCAGTTCAGGCAGGCCCTGCGCTTGCCCCACCTCATCCTCATCCCTGGTATTTGGGAAGGGAGGCTTAGGTCACTTGTCCTTCCTACCTTGGCCCTTTCTAGTCTGCCCACCAGGAGGAGCAACTTAAGGATCTGCTTCTTATCTGCTCTCCATGCACCCAGACCTCAGTAAGGACGATGGCAATGTACGGAAGTGGAAGAGGTTGAATCTTGCCAATGAGTCACCAAGGCTGCAGAAACAACATGAACAATTGAACTGGGTCTTGACTAGGAGTTCACTGGGGAGGGAAAGAAAACACTGAGGATTCCAGCAGAGAACACTGCTTGTGCAAAATCAGAGGAGGGATTGACAGCTGAGGGGGCACTTAGGTCCCGATGAGCCATCGAGATACAGGAGACATGGCTGAGGATGGGCCCACTGCTGGCAGAATTGACCTATGTGGAAGGTGACCCGGGCAGGGGAGAGCACTAGGTAGTGACCCTCAGAGGCAAGCTGGTTGTCCTCCCTTCCCAGGGGAACCTCTGGGGCTAGGGCTGAAGAAGGGAAGGGGGCCTATCTGATACGGCCCCATCCTTCCCCTTGAAAGCCACGATGCCTTTACAGCAGGTTAGCAAGTTGGCCCCTCTCCCATCAGGATATGTGTTGAAAACACCAGCTCTGTACCCCTCATCCAGAGCTCACCCACTCACTTGCTGCTTACCCAGCGAGTCTGAATGCTCAGCCTAATAAATTACCACCCTCTTCTTCTTCCAGCTGTGGTTTGCATTGTTCCCTCTGAATCCCTGAAATCAATCAGGCCAGTTTCCTTGTGGCTCCCCAGATTCACCCAGTACATTCCCACCCTGCTCCTGTGTCAGCATGCCGTGTCCCTGACCCCATACCTCAAAATTCCACCAATCCTTTAAATACTACTGGACCCTGGAAAAGGCCTTAGTGCAGAATAGTGAGATGAGCTTTAGCATCAGAGGGCCCTGAATTAAATGCTGTGGTCTGGAGTCAATCATTTCGCTTCTCTAAGTCTCAGTTTTCTATAACCTAAAATGCAAATAGCATCACCTGCCTCACAAGTGATGGGAAACCAAATAAGTGAAGGTATGTGACTGTGCCTGGCTCAGGAATCATGCAGTAAAATTAAGCTCCCACCTTTCAGCCAGGCTAACAGAGGTTCCAGGAAGCCCTCCCTGACTTCTCCAGCTAGTCTCCAGCAATCCCCTCTACCTCTCAGGGATCTGAACCACTGCTGGATTGAGTGAGGCTGGGCTCAATCCTGAAAGCCTCAAAAAGGCTGTTCACACATTGGAAGTCCATGACCCCAGGAAGTTGAGGTCCTTGTCTAAGAGATTCTCCTCCAGCCAGGGTGAGAGGTGAGAGGCTGCAGGTTAGAAGTTGTTCTTTTACTTTGGAAGGCCGAGGCGGGTGGATCACCTGAGGTCAGGAGTTTGAGACCAACCTGATCAACATGGAGAAACCCCATCTCTATTAAAAATACAAAATTAGCCGGGCATGGTAGAGCATGCCTGTAATCCAGCTACTCAGGAGGCTGAGGCAGGAGAATCATTTGAACCCGGGAGGCGGAGGTTGCAGTGAGCCGAGACTGTGCCATTGCACTCCAGCCTGGGTGACAAAAGTGAAACTCCGTCTCAAGGGAAAAAAAAAAAAGTTGTCCTTTTAGAGCCAGCGTTACCCAAGGGGCCTGAGAACCCTTGTTTGGTGTTTCTGCTATCCCCAAACTTTCCTAGTTTGGAAAGGTAGTAGAAGAAACGTTTTGGTGAGTGGAGATGGCATCCTTCCCCTCCCTCAAAGCTCACCCACTCTGAGCTTGGTGTCAGAGCTGGGATCAGGCTGGGGCTCAGGACCTTGGACCTTTGGCAAGACGAGTTGGGTCCTAGACCGGTGGCCACAGAAACACAACGACATATGGGCTGGGGGTTTAAGAGTGAGGACAGTGTTGTGGGGCTGGGATCATACCGTTTGGGGTCGGGGTATGGTGAAGACCATGCAGTGAAGAGCGGCTGTAAGCCCCGTCCCACCTGTATTCCCTTGCCAGGTACTGTACCAAAGTGACACAAACTGCAAGGCTTAAGCGACAGAAACTGATTCTCAGTCTGGAGGCCAGAAGTCTGAGATCAAGCTATCCAAAGGGCTGGTTCCTTCCAAGGGCTGTGAGGGAGACTGCTCCAGGTGTCTCTCTTAGCTCTGGTGTTTTGCTGGCAATCTTCGGCACTCCTTGGCTTTTAGACGCATCACTCCCATCTCTGCCTTCATCTTCACCTGGTGTTCTCCCTTTACCCGTGTCTGTCTCTATGTCTAAATTTCCCTTTTATAAGGACATCACCCATATTGGATTAGGACCTACCCTAATGACTTCAATTTAACTTGATTACCCCTCAAAAGACCTTATTTCCAAATAAGGTCACATTCTGAGGTATTAGGGGTTAAAACTTCCATGTAACTGGCAGGAGGCACGATTCAACCCAGACGACCACCCTCGTGGCCCCACCTCACCTCTAAGCACTGGCTCACTGTAACCTTTGTCTCCCAGGTTCAAGCAATTATTGTGCCTCAGCTTCCCCAGTAGCTAGTGTGTACCACTATGCCTGGCTAATTTTTGTATTTTTAGTAGAGATGGAGTTTCACCATGAAACCCTCTCAGGCAGGGGGCTCTGGAAAATGCTATGTTTGTTGGATGCAGGCATCTCCCTGGTGATGTGGCTGGGATGAAACACAGCAGGTTCACACCTTTCTTTTCCTTTGCTCCTTCTTAGCTCTCAGCAGTCTCTCCCTTGCTGCCACCAACCAAAATCTAAGTTGACAGCTGGTGGCCCTCAGTTACAGAAAGAGCCACCGTTTGGAGTTAGGAGACTCGGCTCCTACCTCACATCTCTCATACTCGCTTGACTGTGGCTCTTTCCCTTCTCTAGGTCTCAATTTCCCCATTGTGAAATGAAAGAGTCGGATGAGAAACATGTACATGACAATTAGGTATGAGGAGCGTTGCATGGGGTAACTTGTCACTCATCATTGATCTGAAACTCACGAGTGATGTTGCTACTTTGCATGAATTAGAAAAAAGTCAAGGTTGTTTCTGTAATAAGATTAATTCCAGTCACTTAGATTCACATTGCCTTCCTGAGTAGGAAAGACAGGGATGGGGTTATGTGGAGTGCACTGGGAATTTTGCATAACCCAAGGTCACCTTATCTATGACCCATGAGAGCATGAGGACATCACGAGCTGCACATAAACAAAGTAGAGGGCTGTCAAGCTGGGTGATGTCAAAACTTCTTCCCAATCTAACACACTGGCTCACTGGCCACTGGCTTGCCGGCCTTATGGTTCTATCATTGACCTCCAGTTTTTTGACTAGGGATTCTTCCTTTTCACACCAACCTCAGCATGACCATTGATGTTTGCAGGAAGAGGTATCATCACAGCATTGTCAGAACATCTCTCTCCACCTTTAAGAATCTCTCTCCAACCTTGGCTCTGATCCCAGAGCCACGGGACACTCAGTTCTGTCCTTCCCAAATAGTACTGCAGCCACATACAAACAGCCACCAGGTCCAGCCTGAGCCTGCCCTTCCCTCCCATTCCTCCAGATAATCCTGATTTCCAGAAGTCTCTGGCCAACCTGCAATTTATTTACTTTCTTTCTTTCTTTTTTTTTTTTTGAGATGAAGTCTCACTCTGTTGCCCAGGCTGGAGTGCAGTGGCATGATCTCGGCTCAGTGCAATCTCTGCCTCCCAGGTTTAAGCAATTTTTGTGCCTCAGCCTTCCCAGTAGCTAGGATTACAGGTGTGTACCACCACGCCTGGCTAATTTTTATATTTTTAGTGGAGACTAAAATAGTTGTATTTTTCTAAAATAGTTGTATTTTTGTATTTTTAGTAGAGACTAAAATAGTTGTATTTTCTTTTAACAGTTGTATTTTCCACTATGTTGGCTAGGCTGGTCTTGAACTCCTAACCTCAGGTGATCCACCCACCTTGGCCTCCCAAAGTGCTGGGATTACAGGCGTGAGTCACTGCACCCAGCCTACTTTCCCCTTACCATGTGCCACCCTCCCTGTATGCTGGACGTGACACTCTGGTTGGTCAGAATCCAGATTATTGCCTCTCTTGCCCTAAAACTTCTACCTCTATTAATGCAACCTAAGATTACATTTTTTAAATTTTCTCCTCCTTTACATATATAAAAATTCTTTTGAATTATAAAGATAATGCATGATCACTGTAGACAGTGAATGAGATCCCAACCCCCAGAGGTAACAACTGTTAATATTCAGCAGTAATTCCCACCAGTCTTCTTCCATGCATATTTTAAAATAAAATCTTAGTAAAGATATACCTACAATTTTATATTATGCTTTTTTCATTTTACAACAAATCATAAGTTTTTTCTCATGTCATTAAGAATATATTTTAAGAAATACTCCAGCCTTCCCTCCAGCCTTCTTCCATGCATATCTTTAAATAAAATCTTAGTAAAGATATACCTACAATTTTATATTATGCTTTTTTCATTTTACAACAAATCATAAGTTTTTCTCATGTCATTAAGAATATATTTTAAGAAATACCACTTAAAGGCTTTATTAATGCCTACTTAAACTATGAGTCTGATATTTGATTTTTAGGATGTTCGCAACTAATCATCCTCTATGCAGGGGGTGGGGAGTTGGGGAGAGATAGCATGGGGAGAAATGCCAGATATAGGTGAAGGGGAGCAAGGCAGCAAATCACACTGCCACGTGTGTACCTCTGCAACAATCTTGCATGTTCTTCACATGTACCCTAAAACCTAAAATGCAATAAAATTAAATAAATAAAAATAAAAAATAAATTGTACTGTGATGCAGATGTCTATACCTAAATGTTTTCCAACTTTCTGTTTCCTTAAAAGAAAAAGATATTCCAAGAAGTGAAATTACTGGGTCAAAAGGTAGGAAATTTTAATTAAAGAAAATTTAGGGGTTTTTTTCTGATTGTGGAAGTGATTCATTGTAGATGATTCAGAAACACAGAAAAGCACAAATTACAAGAAATGAAGCCACAGACTGCCTCTGAGTGGGAACGGAGGTGGAGCTAAAAACAAGAGAGTTCATTGAAAGCATCGAGGCCCCAGGGATTCCCTCCCTTCACTGAGCAGCTAGGTGACCACACCTTCTCAACTCTGTGAAGGGGTGGACATTTACTCTCTGGAGAGGATAAAATCGAGAAATGCAGCCTGATGCAGTGGCTCATGCCTGTAATCCCAGCACTTTGGGAGGCCAAGACAGGTGGATCTCTTGAGGTCAGGAGTTCGAGACCAGCCTGGTCAACATGGTGAAACCCCCATCTCTACTAAAAAACTAGCCAGGCATGGTGGTGCACGCCTGTAATCCCAGCTACTCGCACTCCAGCTTGGGCGACAGAGCAAGATTCTGTCTCAAAAAAAAAAAAAAATCGAGAAATGCCAGGCATAACTGAGGGTAGAAGCACCATAAATAAAAGGAATTAAGTGGAAGTTTACATACTGAACAGTGGGTCCTTCTGCCTTCTCCCCAGAATTGGCTCCCAAAACACTGGCTGATGGATGAGGCTAAAAAAAAGAAAGAAAGAATCTGATCTAGCCTGAGGTCATGGAAGCCTGCCTGGAGGAGCTGGGCTTCAGAGCCTGAACAGAATGATCTAGGAAGAGATGGGGAAGAGCATTCCAGGCAGACAGAATAGCATTTTCAAGGCTCTGAAGAAGGAGGAAGGGGCTTGATATATTTGTTGCTCAGGGTTGTTTTTGATACAGACTGCCAAGTTGCTTTCCAGAAAAAAAATTACTGATATATTCAGTGGCATTGTATGAAAGTGCTCATTTCAAGGTATACATAAGATGCATTATTATAATTTTTAAATTCCTTTGCCTATTATTAATTATTAAACAGGGGAAAAAATGGTATCACCTTTCAATGGTGAGGCCTGATTACTAGCAAGTGTAGACTTTTTTTTTTTTTTTTCTGTTTCCCAGGCTGGAGTGCAGTGGTGCAATCTGGACTCATTACAGTCTCCTCCTCCCAGGCCTAAGCAATTCTTGTGCCTCAGCCTCCCTAGTAGTTGGGATTACAGCTGTGTGCCACCATGCCTAGGCTGGTCCCAAATTCCTGGACTCAAGCAATGCACCTGTCCCAGCCTCCCAAAGTGCTGGGATTACAGGCATTAGCCACCATGCCTGGCTAGTGAGGGTAGAGTTTTTAACGGATACTTCTTCAGCACTTATGTTCCTTCTATGAATGTATTTTGCCCATTTTTCTATCAGGTTTTACTATTTTCTGATCAATTTGTATTGATAGAGAATATCAACCCTTCACCCAGCATATTTGTTATAAAATTTTTTTCTGTATTATTTTGTTCTTTTGTCTGCAGATGTTTTTAATTTCTATGTAGTCAAATTTATGGATTTTTTCCTTTCCAGTTATTTTGGGCTTACACTGTTATCCCCTTTCTAATATTATTTTTAATTTTATACTTTAATCTGCCTTGAACATAATATGAGACAAATAATTATTGAACAAAATAAGACAAAGCATGAACAATCAACCTAATTTTAGCATAAAAGGTGAAGTGCTAACTTTACCCCCCAAATAATCAATGGTTTTGGCAGCACTTATTGGATATTCCTTCCTATACTAATTTGTGGTAACAGCTTCACTCTACTACATTTCACACTACATTTTATAGACTACCTATAATTCTGTTCCATTAATCTGTCAATTTATATGATACTACCACGCTTTTCATCAGTGTTGCTTTCTAACACAATCTTTTTGGTGTTTTTTTGGTTTGTTTTGTTTGTTTTATTTTGTTTTGAGACAGGATCTGCTTTGTTGCCCAGGCTGGAGTGCAATGGTGTGATCTCGGCTCACTGCAGCCTCCACCTCTTGTACTCAAGCCATCTTCCCACTTCAACCTCCCGAGTAACTGGGACCACAGGCACACATCACCATGCCTGGCTAATTTTTGTATTTTTTTTTGTGGAGACAGGGTCTCACTATGTTGCCCAGGCTGATCTTGAACACCTAAGCTCAAACAATTCACCCACACCCACCTTGGCCTCCCAAAGTGCTAGGATTATAGACATGAGCCACCACGCCCTATGTATAATATAGTCTTTTTTTTTTTTTTTTTTTTTTGAGACAGAGTCTCACTCTGTCGCCAGGCTGGAATGCATGGCACAATCTTGACTCACTGCAACCTCCTCCACCTCCCGGGTTGAAGTGTTTCTCCTGACTCAGCCTGCAGAGTAGCTGGAATTATAGGTGTGTGCCATCACTCCCAGCTAATTTTTGTATTTTTAGTAGAGATGGGGTTTCACCATGTTGGCCAGGCTGGTTTCGAACTCCTGACCTCATGATCCACCCACCTTCCAAAGTGCTGGGATTACAGGGGTGAGCCATCACACCTGGCCGATACAGTCTTAATATCTGGTAGAATCAATTTTCCTTTTGTTACTTTTTACTTTTCTTGAGAATCCTGGAAGCCAGGTATATATTTTCTACGCAAATGTTTGGAAGAGTCTTGTCAGTGGATCTGACAGATCCAAAAGAAAAAACCTAAAGACATGGGCACCAGGGGCTCCCCAAGAAATAGACAGCTAGATGCCCACACAGTGAAAATCACAGTCAGGAAGTCCTAACCATACACACAGATAGTCCAAACAGCTTTTTTTCCCCATTGAGTTTTTCTTTTCCTACTGCAATGGTTAGAGTGTCCAAAACAAATGTTTTGTTTTTGTTTGTTGGACAGACTTTATCTTCTGAATACTCAAAAATGTTCTCCTAGAATATTTTTAGGTTAATAGCAAAACTGAGCAGAAGATAAAGAGATTTTCCTCTTATCTTCTGCCCAATTCCCACGTGCACAGCCTCCTCATGTCAACATCCCCCACCAGAGAGGTACATTTGCTACACTTGATGAACCTACATTGACGCATCCTTATCACCCAAAGTCCATAGTTTACAGTAGTGTTCTCTCTTGGTCAGACAGCTTTTTAGTGACCCTCTTTTAAATATGAGCCCACGGCTAAGGATCCCAGGCATTTGAGAAAATCATCTAATATGAAAGAGGCTAAAATAATCAGAATAAATCTCTCCAGAGAAAAGAGAGATTATGCATGGAGAATAAAACATTTTTTAACTATTATTACTTTATTCAGAAAGATATGATAATGTCTTTCTGATATGATAAAGAGGGTATTACAGCCAAGGAATAAGATAATACTCTAAGAAACAGATACATAGACAACAATGACAAAACCAAGTTATTGGAAAGTAAAAGTATAATTGCAGAATTGAAAACTTCAATAGAAAGACTGAAAGATAATGAAGAAGTTCCCTAGAAACTAGAGTAAAAGACAAAGATACAGACATATATGAGGCCAACAAACATGAAAAAATGCTCATCATCACTGGTCATTAGAGAAATGCAAATCAAAACCACATTGAGATACCAGCTCATGCCAATTAGAATGGCGATCATTAAAAAATCTGGAGACAACAGATGCTGGAGACGATATGGAGAAATAGGAACACTTTTACACTGTTGGTGGGAGTGTAAATTAGTTTATCCATTGTGGAAGACAATGTGGCGATTCCTCAAGGATCTAGAAATAGAAATTCCATTTGACCCAGCAATCCCATTACTGGGTTTATACCCAAAGGATTATAAATTGTTCTATTATAAAGACACATGCACACATATGTTCATTGTGGCACTGTTTACAATAGCAAAGACCTGGAACCAACCCAAATGCCCATTAATGATAAACTGGACAAGGAAAATGTGGCACATATACACCACGGAATACTATGCAGCCATAAAAAATGATGAGTTCATGTCCTTTGTAGGGACATGGATGAATCTGGAAATCATCATTCTCAGCAAACTGATGGAAGAAAAGAAAACCAAACACCGCATGTTCTCACTCATAGGTAGGTATTGAACAATGAGAATACATGGACACAGGAGGAAAGCATCGCATGCTGGGGTCTGTTGGGGGGGGTGGGGGAGGGAAAGCAGGGGGTGGGGAGGTTGGGGAGAGATAATATGGGGAGAAATGCCAGATATAGGTGATGGGGGGATAGAGGCAGCAAACCATCTTGCCATGTATGTACCTATGCAACAATCCTGCATGATCTGCACATGTACCCCAGAACCTAAAGTACAATTAAAAAATAAATAAATAAAAATTTTAAAAGAAAAGATATAAAAATGATTCAAGGACAAGTCCAGAACTTCTAACAAAAACTTCAGAAAAGAGAAGTAGAAAAAAAATTGGAATGAAAGTAATCAAAGAAAATTCAATAATCTCTAGATTGAGAGAGTCACTGAGTGCCTAGCCCAGTGGATAAGTATAGGTTCACTCCACTGAAAATTTTCAGAACACCAGAGACAAAGAGATGAGCCTACAAGTTTCCAGAGAAGAACGGAGTTTCACACACAGGTTCAAGAATCAGAATGACATTAGACTTTGCAGTAACAATACTGGAAGCTACAAGACACTGGAACAATGCCTTCAAAATCCTGAGAAACATAATTTTCAACCTGGAATCCTATACTCAGGCTTATAATCATTTTAATAGTATAATTCCTTGAAAGTTTGGATACTTCACTTGCCTGTAAAGCCAACTGGATTTAGTGCCTTTTTATATGTCATTCTTCAAAAACTTTTTCACTGTCTTCAGCAACTAGTTGTCTGTTCAAATTCTCTTTGTCATAAATCTCTCTTAGTAATTTAGACTTCTTCACCAAAAAAATGCCTATTTGAATTAAGTGTTCAGGCATCCTTATCTCATCACACCACATATTCTCATTTTACATTTTTACCAAAAGCCCTAAGTAAAATTGTTCCTTGACAGCTGTATGTGCCAACATGAAGATGTTTCATAACTAGGGTTATGCTAGCTTTAGAGTAAATTGGAAAGATTTCCAACTAAAACCCCTGAGCCTTTTATAAGTAGGCTGCCACTAAGCTATTACTAAATATGAGTTTATGTAATTGGGAATCTGGGCAATGAAAGTGACAAATATGACATCTGTACCAATTAAATGCCATCATATCTACTTCGGCTCATTGATCCAACTAACAAGCACTATCCTCTTAAATCTGGATTTTGTCAACCAGAATATTAGCCACTCCTGGTTTTGATAAATCAGATTTATCCTTCATCTGATAAATCTAAGAAGCTTAATGCAATTAGTGGCATTCCCTGGTGGAGATTATGCTTATTCCTGGGTTTGAAGTCTTTGTTAAGTGAAAAATACTATCTCTAAAAGACCATATCCCTTGCTCCACCCAACCCCACAGGATGGGAAACAGAAAAGCAAAGTATGACAGAGGGCTGAGATTAGGAGGCCTGATTATCTAGGTCATTTGCCAATTTCAGGGAACCTTCATCAGTTCAGCTCAGCAATGACCCAGAGGAATCTCTAAAACCAAAAATAGGAACTCTTGTGTAAAGGGAGGGTAAATTCCCAAGAAGGGGAGACACAGGAAGTCAATTACAGCACAGCGTCCATAAAGCTTTCCAAGAGGTGACATCCAGGTATTAGGTTAGGATAATAGGTGTAAAAGCCAAGCTTTAGCCATGGGAAGAACCAGCCTTATCCTATGGCGGTCAGTCCTGCCAAGACAGAACCAAGGATAGGGAGCCCAGATGGCTTCCCATCTCTAGAGAGGACTCCAGAAGGACCAAGCAGATGATAGCAGGGTATGTCAGAGCCAGACATATCTAGAATAGAGATAACAAGGGACAGGCCAAGACCAAGAACTTTACCAATCCAACAGCAACATCAATGGCATTTTTGATATTATTTACAAATAAGGTTATACATACAATTGGGTTTTAGCATGTCTGTTAAAAGAGCACTTAACATGCACATATTTGAAACATACCACAATGTTTGTAACTCTGTCTATACAATTCTTTAATATTTACTATGGTGGTCAGGTGTGGTGGCTTACACCTGTAATCCCAGCACTTTGGGAGGCCAAGGCAGGTGCATCACTTGAGTTCAGGAGTTCGAGACCAGCCTGGACAACATGGTGAAACCCCGTCTCTACTAAAAATACAAAAATTAGTTGGGCATGGTGGCTCACGCATGTAATCCCAGCTACTCAGGAGGCTGAGGCAGGAGAATCACTTGAATCCAGGAGGCAGAAGTTGCAGTGAGCTGAGATCACACCACCACACTCCAGCCTAGGAAACAGAAAGAGACTCTGTCTTAAAAACATATAATAATAGGCTGGGCTCGGTGGCTCATACCTGTAATCCCAAAACTTTGGGAGGCTGAGGTGGGTGGATCACAAGGTCAGGAGTTCAAGACCAGCCTGGCCAAGATGGTAAAACCCCATCTCTACAAAAAATACAAAAATTAGCCAGGGGCAGCAGCAGGTGCCTGTAATCCCAGCTACGTGGGAGGCTGAGGCAGGAGAATCACTTGAACCTGGGCAGCAGAGGTTGCAGTGAGCCAAGATCATGCCACTGCATCCCAGCCTGGGCAACAGAGTGAGACTCTATTAAAAAATAAATAAATAATAAAATTATATATATATACATATAAAATATTTACTATGCCAAAAAATGAAAATGTCCCAAACTTCTCAACATCTGAAAGGCTTTACAAAGAGTCAAAAAACTGGATCAAGGAATTTTATATTATGGGTATCTAGGTCTTTCTAGGGTGTGAACTATGCATCCCCAGTGCTCAGAATCAGGGAATTCCTACAAAGAGCAACTATTTTTTGAACCAAGGAAATAAGTTCATTAAAATTTATAGAATGCAATCAAACTGGATTCAGAGATTCTGACAGGACTCAGCAGGAGTAAAGTCCACGAGATTTTTGCTTTTGTTTTTGTTTTTTAAAGAATATGAAGAAGTAAAGAACATGGGAGATCTACCCTATCCACAGCCACGTTAGAACTGAATTCCAAACTACTGCGTGAGAGGCTGGCAAGAAACACAAAAAGGAAAGGAAAGTACATCCCTGGACCTGGAGTGGGGACAGGCTGGCGGCAGTGGGGGAGGTGTTGGGTGTTATAATAAAATGGGGCAAATAGGAATACAGTTCAATAAGAGAATTATCTTCCTTGGGGTTAGCAGCTATCTCTGAACAGACATATGAATCCCTTCCTATTGAGGAGAGTCCTAAGATCATTTGAAGGCAGATTCTGTCTTCCATTATGGCAGCCAAAGTGAAGAGACAGTACTTTTCTCCTGGAACCTAACAAGCAGGGCAAACAGCCCATGACTTAAGTTCAGCCAACCAGATGCTTCCACCCAGGACTCTCCAGAAAGTGCTGCAAAGGCACAAGGAAGGTAAAGGTAAGCCAAGTAGTATGATAGTGAGTGCCCAGAGACTATGGAATCCAAAAATAGAGCAGGACATGTCCAGTGATAGCATCATCAGATAGAGAATTCTAAGCAAACTATGTCCATGATGGTGTGAATCTTGGCTGCTGTTGTAGCCAAAACACCTGCAAGTGGATAATTTATTTTTTAAAAAAACAAAAAACAAAAATTTATTTCTCACAGTTTGGGAGGCTGGGAAGGCAAGATCAAGGCACCAACAGGTTCAACGTCTGATGAGAGCCTGGTCTCTGCTTCCAAGATGACTCCTTGCTGCTGTAACCTTCAGAGAAGATGAATGCTGTATCCTCTCATGGTGAAAGGGACAGAATGGCAAAAAGGAGGTCCTAGCCAGTTCTATCCAGCCCTTTATAAAGTCACTAATCCCATAAATGAGGGCTCTGCTCTCATGACTTAATTACCTCCTAAAAGCCCTACCCCACATCTTAATACAACATTGGCAATTTAAGTTTTAACATGAATTTTAGAGGGTATGTAAACATTCAAACCATAGCATTCTGCCCCTGACTCCCAAAATTCATGTCCTTCTCACATGCAAAATATTTGCCATTAAAAGTAATAGCAAAAACCACAATTACTTTTGCACCAACCTAATATATTCCTTCCATTCCAGTAGCCCTAAAAGTCTTAACTCATTTCAGCATCAACTCAAAAGTCTAAAGTCTAAATCAGATATGGGTGAGACTCAAAAAAATGATTCATCCTGAGGCAAATTCTCCCCTAGCTGTGAGCCTGGGAAATTGAACAAGTTATGTGCTTCCAAAATACAATGGCATTATAGGCACAGGACAGACATTCCCATTCCAAAAGGGAGCAACAGAAAAGAAGAAAGGGGGTAACAGGCCCAGGTAAGTCCATAACCCAGCAAGGCAAACAGCATTCAGTCTTGGGGCTTAAGAATAATCTTCTTTAACTCCATGTCTATCCTACCTTCTGGACACAGAAAGATGGGGGTTGGACCCCCAAGGCCCCAGGCAGCCCCACCCCACAGCTTCTCTGAGCACAGCTCACACAGCAGCTCTCAAAGGTTGAAGTCAGGTGCCTGTGGCTCTCCTTGGTTGACGTTGCATGCTGGTGGCTCTACAGGTCCGGGATCTTGCGGGGCAGCCTTGCCTCCAAAGCTCTACTAAGCATTGCCCAAGTGGGGGCTATCTGCAGTATCTCTGACCTCATAGCTCTGTTCTGCTATCTATTACCCTAGTGGGGACTCTGGGTGGCCCCACTCCCATGGTCATTAGGCATTGGCAAGGCTCTTTGAAGCATCCTTTGAAATCTAGGCGGAAGTAGCCATGCCTCCATGGCTCATGCACACTGTGCACCTGCAGAGTTAGCACCAGAGGAACATTGCCAAGTTTTGCCATTTGTCCCCTCCAGAGCAGTAGCTCAAGCCATACCTAGGCCCACTTGAGCCACAGCTCAGATGGTTAAGGAACACCGTACCAGAATTTGGGGAGCAGAAAATGAAGGCAGAACTGGGCAGTGAGTCCTGAGGTCCCATGGGTGCCCTGGGCCCTTCCCTTGAAACCATTCAGTTCTCAAGGCCCTGGTGCTCTGGAACTATAATGGGAGTGGCAGCCTCAAAAATCTCCAAAATGCCTTTGGGGTCATTCTTTCTTTATCCTGATGAATAGCATCTGACTCCCCTTCATCCATGCTAATCTCCTTACCAAACATTCGCTTGGCCACCCGCTTGGTATTCTCTCCTGAACATCCTTTTTTTATTCTGTACATAGCAAGGCTGAAAATTTTCCAAAGGCTTAAATTCTGCTTCCCTTTTGATTATAAATTCCATCTTTCATTCATTTCTCTCTTCTTACATTGTACTATAATCATTCGAGAGAAATCATCCAGCACCCTGAACACTTAGATTTCTTCTGCCAAATGTCCTAGTTCACGGCTCCTATGTTCTGCCTTCTACAAAGCAGTAGGACATGAATACAATTCAGCTAAATTCTTTGCTACTTTGTAACAAAAATAGTCTTTCCTCCAGTTTCCAATAACACGTTTCCTCATTTCCATCTGAGATTTCATCAGGATTGTCTTCACCACTCATATTTTACTTTTTTTTTTTTTTTTTTTTTGAGACAGAGTCTTGCTCTTGTCACCAGGCAATCTTGGCTCACTGCAATCTCCACCTCCCTGGTTCAAACGAGTTCCCTGCCTCAGCCTCCTGAGTAGCTGGGATTACAGGCACGCGTCACCATGCCTGGATAACTTTTTGAATTTTTGGTAGAGATGGGGTTTTACTGTGTTGGCCAGGCTGGTCTTGAACTTCTGACCTCAGGTGATCCACCTACCTTGGCCTCCCAAAGTGATGGGATTACAGGCATGAGCCACTGCACCTGCCTACTTTATCTTTCATATACAGATTCTTGCTCTGTTACCCAGGCTGGAGTGCACTGGTGCAATCCTGACTCACCACAGCCTCGACTTCCTGGGCCCAAGTGATCCTCCCCCATCTGCCTCCCAAGTAGCTGGGACCACAGGCATGCACCATCACGACTTGCAAATTTTTTTATTTTTATAGAGATAGGGTCTCCCTGTGTTGCTTAGGCTGATCTCAAACTCATGAGCTCAAGTGAGCCTCCTGCCTTGGCCTCCCAAAGTGCTGAGATTACAGGCGTGAGCCACGGCACCCAGCATACTACCCATATTTTTACCAACATTCTGTTCACAACTACTCAGTCTCTAAGAAGATTCAGCTTTCTCTACAGCTCTCTTCTTCCGAGCCCTCACCAGAATCACCATGCATGGTGATTAATGGAGCAACATTAATGCTCTGTTCACAATCATCTAGGCTTTTTCTGGCATACGCCTCCAACCTCTTCCTTCTAGCCTCTACCCATTTCTCAGTTCCAATGCTGCTTCCACACTTTTAGGTATTTGTTATTATAATGCCCCACTTCTCATACCAACTTCTGTCATAGTTCATTTGTGTTGCCATAACAAAATACTTGAGAGTAGGTAATTTACAAGGAATAGAAATTTATTTCTCATAGTTCTGGAGGATGAGAAGTCTAACATCAAAATCCTGGCAGGTTTGGTGTCTGGCAAGGCCCTGTCTCTGCTTTCAAGATGGTACCTTGCTGCTGCACCCTTTAGAAAGGACAAACACTGTGTCTTTATGGGGCAGAAGGGATAGAAAGGCATAAGCGGAGGAAGCACTATTTCCCTCCTGCCCTTTAAAAGGTTGCTAATCCCATTCATGAGGGCTCTGCTTTCCTGACTTAATTACCTTAATTGCCACCTCTTAATATTATCACATTAATGATTAAGTTTCAACATAAACTTTACGGTCATTTAGATGTTTCTAAATATCATGACATTCAAACGATAGCAACTGGATTTTTCCTTTCTTGGATCTTGCTCAAATCTAATTCCATCTATCCATCAGTTGTACAAGTTATATAATACCTCTTCAATTAAATTCCTTTTCTGTTTAAATTAATCAGAGTCCATTTCTACTGCTTTCAACCAAGAGTCTTGACTGGTAAAAAGCCTGTATAATTCTCTGACACAGCCCATAAATGTCATTATCCAATCATTCATTAAAAAGTTGACTGGAACAGAGACTAGAACAGAGTCTTAAAGCAGGCAAGTAGCAAGCTTTTGAAAACCATACTTGATTAAAATTTCTAAGCCAGGCACAGTGGCTCACGCCTATAATCCCAGAACTTTGGGAGGCCAAGGCAGACGGATCACCCGAAGTCGGGAGTTCAAGACCAGCCTGACCAACATGGAGAAGTCTGTCTCTACTAAAGAAATACAAAATTAACTGGGCATGGTGGTGCATGCCTGTAATCCCAGCTACTCAGGGGGCTGAGGCAGAAGAATCACTTGAATCCGGGAGGTGGAGGTTGCAATGAGCTAAGATCACGCCATTGCACTCCAGCCTGGGCAACAAGAGTGAAACTCCATTTCAGAAAAAAAAAAAAAACTTCTAAAAGTGCTTTGACTAACATAATATCACATACATGACTGTAATGACATGTGGTATTTCTAAATATCATGACTCATTCAACAAATACAGAGGGCCTGTCATGTTCTAAGCATTGTACTAAGCTCTGGAAATTAGTAGAAAACAAAACAGGTCTGGTCTCTGTCTATCAGGAGCTTAGAGTCTAATGGGGAAGGCAGAAGTTAAATAAGCATGTAAGATTACAAAATGTAAAAATGCTATGAAGGAAAATAATATCCCCATAAGGGAGAATAAGAAGAATATCTCATTTACCAGAGGATTCAGAAGAAATGGAGCCTAAAGTATAAGTGGATATTGGGAGTAATCCAGGAAAAGTAAAGAGCATATACAAAATAGCTAATGCAGGAACCTGAGAAACCTCACTATGCAAAACAGATAGAAATACTGAGTAAACAGCAATCCCATTACTGGGTATACACCCAAAGAAATAGAAATCGTTCCATTATGAAGATATATGCACATGCATGTTCACTGTAGCACTATTCATAATAGCAAAGACATACGATCAACCTAAATGCCAATCAATGATAGACTGAATTTTAAAAATGTGGCATGTATACAACATGGAATACTATGCAGCCATAAAAAGGAATGAGATCATGTCCTTTGCAGGAACATGGATGCAGTTAGAAGCCATTATCCTCAGCAAACTAACACAGAAACAGAAAACCAAACACCACATAGTCTCACTTATAAGTGGGGGCTGAATGATGAGAACACATGGACACCCAAGTGGGGAACAATGCACACTGAGGCCTGTGTGGGGTGCTGGGGAGGGAGAACATCCGGAAGAATAGCTAATGGACACTGGGCTAAATACCTAGGTAATGGATGATCTGTGCAGCAAACCACCATGGCACATGTTTACCTATGTAACAAACCACGACCTGCACATGTAACACTGAACTTAAAATAAGTTGAAGAAAAAAAAAGAAAGAAATGCTGGGTACATTTTTACAAGCAATTTTTCAAGTGTAGAGCTGAGCTAAAAATAAAGACAATAAAAATTTCCTAAAGAGGAAATTACAACTAAAATGAATATGTGGGTACTAATGCTTTTTTTTTTTTTTTTTGGTTGTTTATGTGTTTGTTTTTGTTTGAGACAGAGTCTCACTCTGTCATCCAGGCTGGAGTGCAGTGATACCATCTTGGCTCACAACAACTTCTACCTCTCAGGTTCAAGCGATTCTCATGACTCAACCTTCCGAGTAGCTAGTATTACAAGCGTGTAGCACCACACTCAGCTAATTTTTTGTATTTTTAGTAGAGATGGGGTTTCATCATGTTGGCCACGCTGGTCTCAAATTCCTGTCCTCAAGGGATCTGCCCACCTCAGCCTCCCAGAGTGCTGGGATTACAGGCGTGAGCCACCGTACCTGGCCTATCAGTGCTTTTTGTTGTCCTGATTTTGGTAACAAGGGTTAGCTTTTAATGACGATGTAGGAATAAGGCACAAGGCTTTGGGGCCCTCCTGGGGAGGTTAAACTGAGACTCCTGCATAAAGCCAGTACACTCTCTACTGTCTCTCTCAGTCCTGGTTCTAGTAGGAGGAAAAATGCCTCACCTGAGATTCAGTAACCACAGACCTGCTTTACATGATATGGAGTTCAATTTTCTTTTGCTTTCTTTTTTTTTTTTAACTGAGTCCTGTTCTGTTGCCCAGGCTGGAGTGCAATGGCATGATCTCAGCTCACTGCAACTTCCGCCTCCTGGGTTCAAGCGATTCACCCACCACAGCCTCCCAAATAGCTGGGATTACAGGCATCCGCCATTATGCCCGGTTACTTTTTGTATTTTTGTAAAGACAGGGTTTCACCATGTTGGCCAGGCTGGTCTTAAACTCCTGACCTCAGGTAATGTGCCCCACTTGGCCTCCCAAAGTGCTGGGATTACAAGCATGAGCCACTGTGCCCGGCCTAGGGTTCAATTTTCTACTTCTTGCAACATCCACATACCTCCAATAAGGAAATCTTGTTTGCTATGAACCTTAGGGTACCTGAAAGAGACCCACAAAAAATTATTCTCAAGGGATGTTTCCTCAAGCCAGACCATATGGAAGTTCCATTTCTAAAAGCTCTACCATATCCGAACACCAATCCAAAAATGACAAAATTCACCAGAGAACAATGCACCATGAATGAGAGTATGCAAAAACAATATACAGAAGAATTTCACTTCCAAACACTTCAAATCATTGAACCATTGGTCAAAATTTCAAATTCATGTAATAAGCCAGGCCTGGTGGCTCATTCCTGTAAACCAAGCAGTTTGGGAGGCCAAGGCGGGTGGATCGCTTGAGGTTAGGAGTTTCAGATCAGCCTAGCCAATATGGTGAAACTCCATCTCTACTAAAAATACAAAAATTAGCCAGGCATGGTGGCGTACACCTGTAATCCCAGCTACTCGGGAGGCTGAAGCACAAGATCACTTGAACCTGGGAGGCGGAGTTTGCAGTGAGCCAAGATCACACCATTCTACTCCAGCCTGGGCAACAGAGAGAGACTCTGTCTCAAAATAAATTAATTAAAATAAAATTTAAGTGATAGTTTGAATTACTGGCTCTATCCTTCCCTGCATGCCCACCCTTGCCCTGGCCCCACTGTAGGCAGAGGGTACTTTCATGCCTTTCAACTTAGAGCTTGGCTAGGTACCTTGTTTTGGCAAGTGACTTGAAGAGGAAGTGGCCATAGATGATTCCCAGACTCAGCCTTAAGAAGCCTGAATGTTTCTGTTTGTTCTTTTGTGCCTCTGCAATTATCACAAGAAGAACTTCCTCTGGGTGGCTGCTGCCTTTCAGCCAGGGCCCTGAATGAACACTAGAAACAGAGCTGCCCTAACTGACCACAGATCTACAGTGAAAAGTGGAGCCACATCAGCTGCCCCAGTTTTAGGCAGAGGCCCCCAGCTGAGCCCAGCCTAGTTCCAGTCAGTCAACAGATTCATAAAATATGTGATTTTTGTTTTAGGCCATGAGTTTTGGATTGACGTGTTATATAATATTATTATGAAAATATCCATGTGACATGAATAAGTATGCTCTATATTATTGAGAAAAAAAAACAATAAAAAGGTATCAAAAGTGAGAAAAAAAGGTGTTTTTTAAAAGTCCATGTAGAAAGAAATGAAATCAAACATAGAAATATTTTAGAAGTTATTGAATTTAAAAGCTAGTGGAGAATTCTGCTTCTATTCACAAATGACACTGCTATGCAAACTTTCTTCTCCCCCTACACAACTAGAAAACCAGGCAAAGTATATGAAACAACTCCTTTTGGACATTGAACAATAGGCAGTGAAGAACTCTGAGAAAAGAGAAATAAAGTGAGCCCGACCATGCCCCAGTTACTTGTGGAAACAGTTTCCAGGCTGCAGAGCAGGAAGATAAACCCAAACAGAGACCCACAGTCTGGCTGAATTAAAGAGAAAGAGCTCAGAATTCTGGAAGGCAAAAATGTCTAGACTTTCTGGGGCAGAACACCACAGAAGATGGAGCTGCACAAAGAGAGTTCCAGAGATCTTCAGAAGGGTACCCTTGAGTGTTTACCCAAGTAACAATCACTACATGTATAAGGTGAAACTCCTAAGGCAATAATCAATGGAAAACTATAAGCTGAACAAATTCTGAAGCTCCACAAGGCTAAGAATAGTTCATGTTTGCATCTTCCAGAGTGGAAAAATCACAGTATACACAAGGCACTGGATAAAGTCCTGATATTAGCATTACATAGGAGCAGGCTAAATTAGCCCCACACTAAATGATCCTCTGGACTCACCCTAACAAAACTTAAAAGCAAGCCTCAAGAGGATCTAATATCTCCAGTGGCTCAATTGCATGGCAGAGCAATTTCAATATTCTCTAAAGGAATACAACAAAACCCAGCAACCAAAAATTGCAACTTATAATGTCCAACACACAATAAAAAATTACCAGACATGCAAAGAAGCAAAAAAAGTTATCCAAAACCAAGAGACAATTTAATCAATAGAAACAGGCCCCTGAATGACAAAAATGATGGAATTAGCAGAAAATGAATTAAAAGAGTTACTTTGTAAATATAAAAATATATTCTCACTGATATAAAGGAAAACATGAACATGCTGAAGAAAAAAAGGAAAATATATTTTAAAGACCAAAATGGGATTTGTAGAGAGAATAAAATGCAATTATCAGAAGAAAAAAGTACATTGGATGAGATTTACATCAGAAGATACACTACAGTAAAGATGAAGACATACCAACAGAAACTATTCAAAATGAAGTCCAGAAAGAAAATCATTCAAAAAGATTGAGCAGAGCATCAGTGACCTATGAAACAATATCAAGCAGTCTAACAATTAATGAGAAAGTCGAAGAAGTAAAAAGAGAAAAGAGGGAATGGGAAATAGGAACAGCATTTAAAAAATGACCAAAAAAAATTCAAATCTGATAAAAATAATAAACTCACAGATCTCAACTAAGAAGTTCAATAGAGCCCAGGCAAAATAAATATAAAGAAAACCACACCAAAGCACATCATAATCAAAACTTGAAAATCAGAAATCCTAAAAGCATCCAGAGGAAAAAAATATTACATACAGAGGAACAAAGATAAGAATAAAAGAAAACTTTTCATCAGAAACTAAGCAAGCCAAAATAAAGTGGAACATTTTTAAAGCTAAAAATAAAAATTAAAAAAAAACTATCAGGCTAGAACTCTAAACCCAGGGAAAATATATTCCAAAAATAAAAGTGACTGATATACGCTACCACATGTATAAAAACATTATGCTAAATGAAGAAAGCCAATCACAAAGACAACAGATTGTGTAATGTTTTATATTAAATGTCCAGAACAGACAGATCTATAGAGACGGAAAGTAGTAGGTTAGTGATTGCCTAGTGCTGGGATCTTGGAGGGCAATGGGAAGTGATTGCTAATGGGTACAAGGTTTCTTTCAAGTATGAAAAAAAATGTTTTAAAATTGGTCGTGGTGATTGATTACATGGCTCTGTGCATATACTATGAACCACTGAATTGCATACTTTAAATTAGTGAATTGTATGTTATGTGAATTATATCTAACAAAGACATTTTCAAATAAGCAAAAACTAAGGGAATTCATGCCAGCAGATATGCACTACAAGATATGTTAAATGAAGTTCTTCAGGAAGAAGTAAAATGATATAGATGGAAATTTGGATCTACATAAATGAATGAAAGAGAAAATATTATAAATATGTAGGTAAACATAAAAGATACTTTTAAAATCTCATTAAAAGATAATTATGGCTGGGCACTGTGGCTCATGTCTGTAATCCCAGCACTTTCAGAGGATTCCTGAGTTTGAGACTAGCCTTGGCAATACAGGAAGACCCCTATCTCTACAAAAAAAAGAAAAAAATTAGGCTTGGTGACATACACCTGTAGTCGCAGCTACTCAGGAGGCTGAAGCAGTAGGATCACTCAAGCCCTTTGAGTTTGAGGCTGCAGAAAGCCATATATGCACCACTTCACTCCAGTCTGGATGACAGAACAAGACCCTGTCTCAAAAAAAAATAAAAATAAAAAAGACAATTGACTGACGCAAAAAATATATTGTGATGTTTATATTATATATAGGAATAAAACATGACAGTAATAGTTCATAGGCTAGGAGGGGAAAAATAGAAATATACTGTTGGTTCTTATATGTGAAGCAGTATACTATTGCTTGCAGGTAGACTGTGATAATAAGTTGAAGATTAATATTGTAAACCCTATAGAAACTACTTTAAAAACATTTTTTAAAAGAGGTATAGCTTATAAGCTAATAGTGGAGCTAAAACATAATCAGGTAGCTTCCACTTCCATAAAGATTAGCCAGGGACCTTAGGACCAGAGGAATGACATGAGATGACAAAGTTCACTGGATCTTCTTTTGGTCTCAAAAATCTCAAATTTGGAGGTGAAGAAGCTGGCAACCTTTAAATGCCAACAGGCACAGACCAAAAATAAAGCTCCAACAAAAGCGTACTCTCTTTAGCCAAAGGACAAGAAAAGGGCAGCATAGAAAGAAAGAAAACCTTTAGACAATAACCACTTGACTCCAGGAAAACACCAAGAAAAACTGAATAACTCACAATGTTGTGTATGTGCACATTTGTACACAATGTTCTAAACTGTAGCCACACTCCCATCTACACTAGCAAAGACTAAGTGAGCCTAGATGTTCATCTTCATTAGGCTATAACAAGGTGCTCCCAATACTCCTGCCAGTATGATGTAGAGAAAGTCAAGTAGGGAACCAGGACATACAAGATGTACGTATTTGAAAGGAAGAAATAAAATGTCCCTATTTGCAGTTTACATAATTGTATATGTAGACAACCATCTGTACTTCTATATAATGGCACTGAACTTAACATTAAAGTTAAAAATACAATACCACTTACAATCACTCAAAAAAATTGAGGTGTAAATCTAACAAAACAGGTGCAGGACTTGTTTGCCTAAAACTACACAATGCTGTCAAGCGTGGTGGCTCACACATGTAATCCCAGTACTTTGGGAGGCCAAGACAGGCAGATCACCTGAGGTCAGGAGTTCAAGACCAGCCTGGTCAAAATGGCGAAACCCCATCTCTACTAAAAATACAAAAATTAGCCAGGTGTCGTGGTGCATGCCTGTAATCCCAGCTGCTTGGGAGGCTGAGTCAGGAGAATCACTTGAACCCGGGAGGCGGAGGTTGCAGTGAGCCAAGATCACCCCACTGCACTCCAGCCTGGGCGACAGAGTGAGATTCTGCCTCAAAAAAAAAAAAATACACAATGCTCATGAAAACAATTTTTTTTTTTTTTTTTTTTGAGACAGAGTTTCGCTCTTGTTACCCAGGCTGGAGTGCAATGGCGCGATCTCGGCTCACCGCAACCTCTGCCTCCTGGGTTCAAGCAATCCTCCTGCCTCAGTCTCCCAAGTAGCTGGGACTACAGGCATGCACCACCACGCCCAGCTAATTTTTTTGTATTTTTAGTAGAGAGGGGGTTTCACCATGTTGACCAGTATGGTCTCAATCTCTTGATCTCGTGATCCACGCGCCTCGGCCTCCCAAAGTGCTGGGATTATAGGCGTAAGCCACTGCGCCCGGCCATGAAAAAGAGTTAAATAAGTGGAGAGACACACTATATTCACAGATTGGAAGATTCAACATCGTAAAGATGACAATTTTTCCCAAATTACGGAATTAATGCAATTCCTATTAAAACGTCAGCAACTCTTTTTTATACATAGAGACAATATCATTCTAAAATTTATATGGAAAGGCAAAGGAACTAGAATAGCTAATAAAAACATTGGGAAAAAAAGAATATAGTGGAAGGAATCAGTCAACCCAATTTTAAGACTTATTACATAGCTACATAATCAAGGCCACGTGGTACCATGCAGTTACAGACACATCAGTGGATCAGAATGTGTCTGTCCAGAATTCAGAAATAGACACACACAAATATTCCCAACTAATTTTTAAGAAAAGCAATTCAATGAGGAAAGATAGTATTTTCAACAAGCAGTGCTGTAGCTATTGAGCATTCATGGGCAAAAAAAAAAAAAAAAAAATTAATGCACTTCAACCCAAGTCTCACACCTTATACACAGTGGATCATGGACTTAAACGTAAAATCATAAAATTTTATAGAAGAAATCTAGGGCTAGGCAAAAAAGTTCTTAGGCTTGACACTAAAAACATGATGTGTAAAATGAAAAACTGATGAATCCGACTTCATCAAAATTTTAAAAATCCGACTTCATCAAAATTTTAAAAATATGTGCTTTGTGAAAGACCCTGTTAAGAGGATAAAAAGATAAGCTGCAGAGAAAACAAAATATTTGCAAACCTTATGTCCAACAAAGAACTAGTATCTAGAATATATAAAGAACTCTCAAAACTCAACAGTAGACCAGGGGCAGTGGCTCATGCCTGTAATCACTGCACTTTGGGAGGCTGAGATGGGAAGATTACTTGAGCCCAGGAGTGTGAGGCTGCAGTGAGCCATGATCACCCCACTGTACTACAGCATAGGCAACAGAGTGAAAGCCTATCTCAAAAAATAAAAAACTCAACTGTAAAAAAAAATCCAAACAAGCCAATTAAAACATGGGCAAAAGACATGAAGAGACATTTTTACCAAAGAAGATATACAGATGGCAAATAAGAACTTGAGAATATGCCCAACATTATAAGCCATTAGAAAAACACAAACTAAAATCACAATGAGGCTGGGCATCATGGCTTATGCCTCTAACCCCAGCACTTTGGGAGGCCAAGGCAGGTGGATCACTTGAGGTCAGGAGGTCAAGACCAGCCTGACCAATATGGTGAAACCCTGTCTCTAGTAAAAATACAAAAAAACTTAACCAGGTGTGGTGGCATGTGCCTGTAATCTCAGTTACTCGGAGGCTGAGGCAGGAGAATCACCTGAACCCAGGAGGCAGAGGTTGCAGTGAGCCAAGATCATGCCACTGCACTACAGCCTGGGTGACCTAGCAAGACTTCATCTCTAAATAAATAAATAAATAAATAAAATCACAATGAAATATCACTATACACCTATGAGAGTGGCTAAAATAAAAAATAGTGTCAACACCA
Organism: Aotus nancymaae; assembly: GCF_030222135.1. Classification (NCBI taxonomy): domain Eukaryota; kingdom Metazoa; phylum Chordata; class Mammalia; order Primates; family Aotidae; genus Aotus; species Aotus nancymaae. The sequence goes on from NW_026988467.1 coordinate 31,302,933, forward strand.
AATGCTGGTAATGATGCAGAGAAAATGGATCCCTCATATATTGCTGGTTGGAATGGAAAATGGTACAACTTTTCTAGAAAAATAGTTTGGCAGTTTCTTTAAAAAGTAAATACACAGCTACTATATAACCCAGCAATTGCACTCCTGACATTTATCCCAGAGAAATGAAAACTTCTGTTACCAAAAAAAATCTGTAGACAAAAGTTTTTAACAGCTTTACTCATAAAAGCCAACAAGTGAAAACAACTTTAATGAGGGAATGGTTAAACAAACAATAGTATATCCATACGATGGAATACTACTTAGTAATAAAAAAGGAACAAACTAATGATACATAAAACAACCTGGATAAATCTCCAGATAATTATGGTGAGTGAAGTAAGCAACTCCCAAAAGATTAAATACTACATAATTTCATTCATATAACATCTTCAAAATAAGAAAATTATAGAAATGGGGGAAAAAGTAGTAGTTGCCAGGGGTTATGGAGAAGGTATAAATAGAAGGTAGGCAGGTTTGGCTATAAAAGGCAACACGAGGGATCCTTATGGTGGTAGAAATATTCTATATCTTAACTATATCAAAGTCAATAACTTGGTTGCAATATTATACCATAGTTTTGCAAGATATTACCATTGGGAGTAATTAGATAAGAATTCATGAAATCTCTCTGCATTATTTCTTACAATTGCATGTGAATCCACAATTATCTTAAAGTAAAAGGTTAATTTAAAAATATAATTATAAAAAATACTTAATTCAAAAGAAGGCCAAAAAAAGGAAAAAATAAAGGACATATGGGACAAAGAGAAAAAAATAACAAGATGGTAGATTTAAATCCAACTATATCAGTGCTTACATTAAATGTAAATGATCTAAGCATTCCAATTGAAAGAAAGAAATTATAAAATTGGATAGGAAAGCAAAAGCCTACTATATGCTTTCTACAAGATACTTCAAACATAAAGACATAAATGAATTAAAAGTAAAAAGAATGGAGAAAAATATGCCATGCAAATACTAATAGATACGATTAGTATCTATTAGAAAAATATGCCATGCAAATACTAATAGATAACTGAGTGGCTATATTAATACCACATCAGCTAGACTTTAGAACAAGGAATATGACTAGATATAAGAAGGGCATCTCATAACATAAAGGGATAAATTCAAGAAGATATAGCAATCCTGAATCAGTATGCACCCACTTACAGAGTCTGAAAATACATGAAGCAAAACTTGATAGAACTGAAAGGAGAAACAGATCTACAGTTATAGCTGGAGATTTTAGCCCTCCCTTTTCAGTAATAGATACAACAAGTAGACCCCCAAAAAAAAATTAGTGAGGATTTAAAAGCCTCTAAGAATAGTATTAAGCAAATTGACCCAATTGACATTTCTACAATTCTCTACTTATTAAGGACAGAGTATACATTTTTTTATTCACATGGAACATCACCAAGATAGACCAAATATTAGACCATAAAACCAGTCTCAACAAATTTTAAAGATTTGGAAGCATACAAAATATGTTCTTTGAACACAATTAAACTGAATTTAAAACTAAGAAAGGTACCTGGGGAAAACGAAATATTTGAAAAATGACACACAGAAATAAATCAAGGGTCAAAGAAGTTGCAAGAAAAATTAGGAAATATTTTTAACTAAATGAAAATGAAAACACACACAAAATTTGTGGAATGCAGCTCGAGCAATGTTTAGAGGAAATTTTATAGCTTTAAATGCTTATATTAGAAAATAAGACTATTCTAAAGTCAATAATCTAAGTTTCTACTTTTAGAAGCAAGAAAAAAAGTCAAACTGATCCTAAAATAAGAGAAAGAAATAATAAAAATAAGAACAGATGGCTTCTCCCTGTAACCCCAGCACTGTGGGAGACCAAGGCAGGTGGATTGCTTGAGTCCAGGAGTTTGAGACCAGCATAGGCAACATAGTGAGACCCTGTATCTATGAAAAATTTTCAAAATTAGCAGGGCATGAGGGTGTGTGCCTGTAGTCCCAGCTAATCAAGAGGCTGAGGTAGGAGGATCTCTTGAGTCAGGGAGGTCGAGGCTGCATTAAGCTATGATCATACTATTGCACTCCAGCCTGGGTAACAAAGACAGACCTTGTCTGGAAAAAAACAAAAAACTAAAACAAAAATGGAAATCCATGAACTACACGAGCAATAGAAAAAAATCAAACCAAGCTGACCCTAACAATAAATATAAATATAAATAAAGTGGATAATCCACCAGCCAGATTGATCAAGACAAATAGAAAAAGACACAAATTACCAATATCAAGTATAAAAGAGTACAGATCCTACAGGTATTAAAATAATAATAAGGAAATATCATGAACAACTTCATGCCAATGAATTCAACGATATAGATAAAATGGGCACATTCTTTTAAAATACAATCAAATATAACCTGGACAGTCTTAGCTCTACTAAATAAAGTTCATAGTTCAAAACTCCCACAAAGAGAACTCCAGGCCTACATGACATCACTGATGAATTCTAACAAACATGTAAAGAAAAAGCATTAACAATCTACACAAACTCTTCCAGAAAACAGAAAAAGAAGGAACATATCCCAACTTAATTTGCAAGCAAGCATCTGCCTAAGTAAATAACAGATATTCAAAAAAAGAAAGAAATTACAGACTAATACCCTTTGTGAACATAGACACATAAAATCCTTAATAAAAGTTTAGTGATTTATTCCCTATAGTTGGAAAAATAAAAACAAAGAAAAAATAAATAAATAAAAATTTAATGATATATAGAAAAGATAATACCTTATGACTAAGTGGGCTTATTCTTGGAATGCAGGATTGGTGTAAACATTAGAATATTGGAACCACATGATCATCTCAAAGGATGCAAATTTTGACAAAATTTTGATGTAAAATTTTGACAAATTTGAAAAAATTCAAGTTGATTATTATAAACTCAGTTTTCTAAGAACAGAACTTCCTCAATTTGATAAAGAGTATCTACAAAAAATCTACAACTAACATCATACTTAGTGGTAAATTACGCAAGGATGTCTGACCATACCACTTCTGTTTAATATTTTACTGTCCAGTGCAACGAGACAAGGAAAAGGAAATAAAGGCATATATCTTATAAAGGAAAAAGTCAAATTGTTTTTATTCTCAGATGACATTATTTTATTCTCAGATGACATTATTTTAAAAATCCTAAGGAATCTGCAAAAAGATACTAGAAATATTAAGTGAATTTAGCAGGATCTCAATTTACAAGGCAATATACAAAAATTAACTATATTTTTATATATGACAAAGTATCATTGGAATTTGAATTTTTAAAAATATTATTTGCAATAGCTTAGAAACTATTTTTTTAAAACTAGGCACCAATTTAACAAAATGTACAAGATCTCTACTCTGAAAACTATAACATATGGTAAAGAAAATTAAAGATCTAGATAAGTAAGATAGATACCATGTTCATGGATAACAAGACTCCATGTTTTTAAGATGTTGGTTCCCCTGAAATTGATTTATAAATTAAATATAACCTCAGTGAAAATCTTAGCAGGCTTTTGGATAAAAGCTGACCTAGAAAAAGAACAAGATTGGCACATATATGTTACCTGTTTTCAAGATTTACTGCTAAACTACTATGATCAAAAGGGTGTGGTATCAACACAAGGATAAACATATGGAGTAATAAAACAGCACAGAATCCAGAAATAGACATATACATATATAGTCAGTTGATTTTTGACAAAGATGCCAAAGTAAATCAGTGAGGTCAGGATTTTTTTTTCATTAAATGGTGTTAGAACAATTGGATATGGAGAAAAAAATTAATGTCAGCCTGTACGTCACACCATACATAAAAATTAATTTTAAAATAGATTTAAAAACCTAAACATAAGAGCTAATAATATAAAACTTCTAAATAAATTCTTGATTTAGGTAAAGATTTGTGACATTGAGTTCTTACAACATAAAAAGCCCAAACCATAAAAGAAAAAGATGATAAATGGAACTTCATTAAAAGTATTAACTAAAAGACATGAAATGACACTCAACAATACTAGTCGTTAAGGAAATGCAAGTTAAAACTACAATCAACTGCCACTATGAAATCCACTAGACAAGCTAAAATGAAAAAAAACTGATCACACCAATAACAAGGTTGAATCTTAAGAGTATGCTTAGTGAAAAATGCCAAACACAAAAGATACCACACTATATGATTACATTTATATGAAATTCTACAAAAGACAAAACTTTAGTGAGAGAAAGCAGATGAATAGTTACCAGTTTCCTCATTTATAAAGTGGAGGAGTCATCTCTGTAAGTACCTACCTTCTTTGCAGGGTTGTTACAAATATTAAATGATAATTAAATGAAATAACCTCTATGTAGCACGGTAGCATGCAAATAAAAGAGTCCAATAATTGTTAGCTGTATTGTTAAATGATTATTACTGTGGTAGAGCCTGCTAGGATTTACTCATATCATGTTGCCCTCTTCTTCCTGACCATGCCGCTGGACCTCATCTCTAGACTCCTTGCATCTAGGAGAACTACACAACCAGTTCTCACCAATAGAATGAGAGTGAAAATGATATGTGTTACCTCTTGACAAGGTAGTTAAGGTTGGGGTGCCTTCTCCACGCTCTCTGTTTGCTGGAGGATAAAGAGGATCCAATGGAGGACTCAGACTCTAGAAGACAACGGAACCACATGACAGGAGCCTGAGTCTCTGAATGACTGCCTGGAGCAGAGCTGTCCCCATTGCACTGGACTCTGAAATAAGCAAAAACCAAACTTTTATTGTGTTAAGCCATAGAGAGCTGTGTTTTTATTTTTGTTATTGTTACAGCATTAGTCTAACTAATCCAATATACCCAGATACATGTATAACCATACACAATACTACTCTATCTTTATCCTTCCTACTTTGAACACAACTCCTCAAAAGCCCTAGTTCATACCGAGTTCAGCTTCTTACTCTTCAGTTTCCATTCCTGGCCTTGTACTTGAACATATATCTTTACTTCCTGTTACAATCCTAAGTCTACAATCATTGATGAACAAAATCTCCATCAACAGTCCAGGATGTTAAGTAGCACATCTTTATCGCTAGGCAGGGAGGCACAACCAAATGAACTCAGCTTGGTGTTTCAAAGATCTAGACTGAAATCTCTGCTCTACAAATTACCAGTCACATGGCCTTGGCCATATGATACCATCTCTCTGAGCCTCAGGGTCACCATCTATAAGATGGGGATAATAATGTCTTCTTCACGGAGTCGTTGAGAAGATTAAACTAGATAACGGATGTGTAAGGACCCAGCACAGCCTCTGACACACGAGTCTCTTGGTAGACGCGAAACTACTTTCCCAATTCCCAAGGTCTACTAGAGCTGACCAGACTCCCAGGGGCCAGCATACCATACAGAGGCCTGTGAATGAGTAGAGAGATGCCCTCTCAGCCCCAGTAGAAGTGGCCTCTGCCTGTATCCATGGAAACAAAAGTATAGACTTCTTACTGGAAATACTGTAACAACCTCCTCTAAATCACACACTGTCAATACCACCACCAACAGCAACAGTCTAATGATAGCTAAAACCTATTGGGTTTATTGTGTTGTACACTTCCCATGAGAAAGTTAAGATGATAGAAGCACATTTAATTTTCACAATAATTCCATAAGGTACATATTCTACGGATGAGGAAAACAAGGCTCAGAGAGGTTATATAACCTGCTGAAAGTCACACAGCCACCAGGTAGCAGAGCTAGAAATTAAACCTATTCATATGTTCAATCTTTCATTGATTGGTTCAAGTAATTGTTTCTGCAGTGTGCCCTGTGCCATGTCATACACAGAGCCTAATGACACAAGATGCAGAGACACAAAATCCTCAGGTGCCCCAGGGGAAACAGATCATGACTGATTAGCAACAGTCGCATGCAGAATGCAGCCTGTGCCATGCAGTCCCACGCTGGCCCCTTCCCCCAGCTCTGCTGCCTCCAAAAGCTATGGAACCCCAGCAACAGCCCAGAGACGCTTCCTGAGGCCGCTGTTTTCCTTGGCCCTGAGGTGGGAGACGGTGTGCCCAACAAGGTGGAAAACAAGGCAGAGGGTGGGGGAAGTAAGAGGAGAACAAATCTCCCCACCCCATCAACCTGTCTCTGTCACTGGTGGAAGCAGGGATCAGAGGGGGCTGCCTTTCCACCCACCCACCCACCAGCCTGTCCAAGCCATTGTTCCCTTGTTGTGACAGGGGGTTCAACTGGGGCCCACAGACTGGGGGCTTCCTCCCCAGCTCACCGTGCTTGGACAGCTGGAGGAAACAGGCAGCTGGCGGGCCAGCTCTCTGCTCCAAAAACAACAGGCTGCCCGCCCACTGGCAGCCTCGCTGGGGGCCCAGCCTAAAGACAGAGAGGCCACCCCACTCCACCCCACCGCTGGCAAAACATGTTTTCTTGTTTTCCAAAGGGGAGGAGGAGGACTGTACCCATGCTGAGCAAACACAGGTACTGATAAGCATGGACAGTCCTGGCTGCCAGGTAGGGCTGCAGAGGCAGGGCCAGGACCAGGCTGACCCTGGAGGTCATTCTGGCCAGCCTGCCAGGTTTGGAGTCGGATTGCAGGACAGAAAGTGCCTGCCACTCTAGGGATAAAGCACCCAACCACAAGCCTTTCAGAGAAAGAAAAGAGATTGCCAGGCCACAGATGCAATCACTGATCTCAGAAGCACAGCAGGCTAGCCTTCAAGAGCTGGAATGCTCCATGGGTGCCTGCTCCTTGGCCAGTCTCTATGCCAGTCCCTTTGCCAGTAATGTCCTTTTCAGTGCTTGTAGAGACCATGAGAAGTAGGAATCGCTGCCCATGGCCTTCTTCAGATAAGGAAACTGGTTGAGATAGGCTGAATGACTTGTTCAAAGTCACGCAGCAATTGGTACCCAATTGGGATATAAATTTATATCTGTCTGACCACAAAGTTCATGTTCTTTCACCATGCCCTGACCAGTCCCAGAGCCCTTTATATTCATAGGAGTCTTTAGTTTAC